>NC_079288.1:47972946-57972946 GCF_023638135.1 Falco biarmicus | reverse complement strand
CGCAATGTAAGAGATGGTGGAAGCGTGAACAGTTAGGCAATATCAAACTGGATTAAAAGGATATTATCAGTATGTGGCATCACTCAGTGCTGCAGTTTTCACTCGTGCTAAACTCACTCTCTCCTTCCTTCCTCTCCCTCAACATCCAGACGGATGGGAAAAAGAGCATCATAATCATACGAGTACATAGAGCAAATGGACAGGTTTCACACGTCATTCTTCCTGTGTCATGGACAGCTTGTAGCATGTTGGCCTCTGGGAGTGGTACTAGTTAAGTCTGATGAGGGCAGAGGACAGGTGAGCGTTATGTTTATTCTTTCACGTAGCTTTGTAGAACTCAAGAGGACAGTAAACGTACCAATTATTTGCATGGGTGGTTCCACATCTGTCGTGGCTTCTTCCAACAGTGACAGCAGTTTGGCTGATACTTGATGGACCAATTCAATGTTGCTAAACAAGCCATCCACGTCAAAGTGAGCAATCTATTGGAATACAAATATTAAGCAGCTACTGACAAAGGATAAAGAAGGACACTGTGTATTACAGACCTTCTCATGCTATGCCCTGAGTGTTCAACACTCCAGGAAGCACCACTTCTGCAAAACCTCATATAAACATCCTTCTTGTGACTTCAAGGACACATGTATGGTTTTCAGATTAGTATAATATGGTTGACACAGTTAACAAAGGGCATGTTATCAAGTGCTTTTAACCTTATTTTGATCTATTCCTAATCTGAAAGTGTTTACTTAGGAAGGAAATAAATATTATCATCTGAATAAAGAAAAGATCCTTAGCTGGCTTTAAAATGTCTGTTTCCTTTCCCACTGAGGAAAAGAATAGTTGACAGTGGACTTGATTCCCTGATTACCAGTTGCTAGCAGATGCCACTGCATAAACTGAGACCTTGGCGCCCCAGTGTCAGCTACCAGATACAAAGATTTCCAGATAGTGGTACCACTTTGAATTAGTTGTACTATAAATCCAAAAATGCAGCCAAGATCATATAATTTTCACTAAAAGAAATACATTTAGAATTCTGGGTATTACTATAACACTAAGAGCTTCCTACAGAGCCTGGGCACACAACATTGTCTCTAGTGAACTTCATTGATTTGCACCAACAGAAAATTTGGTTCCATGCCCCTACTCATTTTAGAGCAAGTAAAAAGTTTCCAGTACACATACTTTTCATGCAGTAGTTGTTATTTCCTTACACAGCAGGGCAATAGTTAATACTTGGGGACAACTGGAGATAGCCCGTAGCAATGTGCTAATACTGAGAACAAAGGCAAGACTGATCTCGACACCCATATTGATACCCTCCGAACTAATCTCTCCATTAGAAACAGAATTGCTGACTTACATAGCAGCTTACCAGATGCCAGGAGGATCAAATTGCATGCTCTTGTAACAGAATCAGAAATATACTTTCAGTACTAATGCAGCTAATTTCTTTATAACTATTTTATAGGGTCTAAAACATGTTTTATCCATTTGGAAATATGAAACATTCATCGCTAGGTCAATTTTCTAAATGTTATCCTTCTTTAAACACATTACAAACTTTCAATATGGTAGTTTATCTGAGAACTAGCCTTAAAACCATATAACATTCTTGAAAGCCTTTTAAAAATGCAAAGGTTATTAAATTAAGACAGTTAGACAGTTATAATCTCTAAATTACTTTTCCTGTATAGACCTAGTACAGGACTTCTGACCTTCGCTCCAGCACAATACCTGCATAATATTTGTAACCACGCTGTGCATGGACACTTAACACACATTAATAAAGTGACAAAGGACAGAAATGAAACGTATGTTTTCAGTTGGCTGGAAAAGAGCAAAGGAATAACAGCACGCTTGTCAAAATTCTCAGCGAGTTCAACCAGGGAATGCTCTTGTTCGGTGCTGGGGAGGGAGTCAAGTGGAGACTACTTCCAAGTGGATGAACAAGTGAGGACGAAGAAGTCAAGAACTCCTTCAAGTTATACCAGCAGATGCCAGCTCTTCTGAAAATGTGTTGGAACAAACTCTGACAGAGTTTTAAGAGAGGAAAAAGGTCCTGCAGGAGCATAAACAGCACAGGCTTCAGCTGGTCACAGCATTTTCTCAAAGAGACAATGCCAATGTCATCTAAAGACAGTTTGGCATCTGCACCTGTATTTTGTCACCAGTTTCATAAGATGCTCTACGTACAGAATACGTGGTTTAAGGGTCTGTTTAAAATTATTTTTATTCTCTGTTAGCAGCAGGTATCATTAGTGCAGCCTCTGTGAACACTGTTGCAGGCCCCACCAAACATGAATTTTTCTGTGGATAACCATCTATTCCCAGCTTTCAGCTGCACAATCTTTTACAAATTGAAATAGTGTTGAGGAAAAGGTGCTCTTTGAAGTCTCAGCTGGAAAAGAACATGGGTATCATTGGCCTAGTAAGATTTTTGCCTGAAAAATAGTTTATGAGCCTTCCTTCTTAAAAACACGTTTTTCTGAATAGAATGCAAATTTCTGACATGCTCACTGGTCCATCAGGCATGGTTTTTCTCCACCACAGCTGCCTGAAAGGCTGGATAAGGTTATCTTTACAACTTGAATTTACCTTGACGGGGAGGTTCATGCCCTTCCAGGTTGTTATTGTGGGAAATACTTTTTTTTAATTGTATTTTACTGCTTTTAGAGGCGACAGTAAAGGTCTGCCAGAGCATGTACCAGGGGTTATAATTACAGAGCAGTATGGAGAGGTGGAAGCTGCTATTGCAGCACGTGAGCAGGGGTATAGCATCAATGCTGCACTCTGGGCCAGTGGTGCAGGCTTTATGCACCTGACACACACGTGTCAGACTCTCGCGGTGACACTTATGCTTGCATTAAGATTATCTGCAAGCAGAATGTGGGTGAGTTGAGACCTTGACGTCACTGTCTCATCCTCCACCCCCGGCGCTCACCTGCTTGTTTCTCAGGGGCTGAATCACTTCCTTGATGCAGAGATCCAGGTCGCTGATATAGTCTTTCTCCGTCTGCATGAGTTCTGCGATGATTTTCACCCTCTTGGCCATCATGCGTCTGCTGACTTGTTCTTCATCCTCCTGCGACGAAGTGGCAGGGGTCGAGGACCCCACCTGTGGAGCCATTTTTTCTGTTTAAAAGAGGAAAACATGTGAGGAGCATCATAATCTCATGTGCTCACGCAGCTTGCCCTGCACAACCATGAGGGAACATAACAGTTCCAGTTGGAAGCTCCCAAATTGCCATGGAGAGCAGGAAAAGAAGCATAAGAAATGGCAATCCCAGATCAGACCAAGCATCATCCCATCTCCCTCCTCGAAAAGCGGACATGGGTTTGGCAAAGGAAACCACCCGTTTGGCAGTGAGGGGATAAGCCATCACTGGCTCCCCCAGCTTTGATGTTATGTATGTGGGCAGAAATTTTCCATGGAGCACAGGAAAGTCTGATCCTCATCACACTGAAATTCAAGGATAGCTGATGCCCTTCTACACCTTTGAAAACACAGTCTCGGTCTGACATCTATTATGATTTGGAGGATGGGAGAAAATGTGTTCCCGTGGAAGAAAAAGGCTGTGTTTACCATAAATAAACTTCAGTGGAATAACCTTTGCTCTGTACAATGTAATGTTGAGCCTGTTCATGGGAGGCTGAGGGCTGCAGGTACTGGAAGACAAACTTTTAAATGAAGACAGTGTTACTAACAGTGATGATGAAACCTGTATTTCTGTTTAAAAAGATTTCTTTGAGAGAGGCAAAGGAATTACAGGAGAATATGGGAAAACCCTTAATGATCAATAACAATAATTTCTTGGATCACTGGGATCAGGCCAGTCTCAACTATTTTTCCATACTTAAGATCTAGAATATCTGATTTGTTCCAAATAAAAGGAAATGCAAGTGAGTCTTCTACAGATAGGTAATTTGTGTATGCTACAGGATCTGCACACAACCTACTTACCTGTAATAGTGGTCTTCCCTTCTGCTGGCTCATAAGCCAGCCTGCAGACATCCATGTCAGCTGTAATAAGGGCACCGAATTTTTATCTGTGTACACTGACAATCTGTATTTTTTATTAGAAAAAACACACGCACACAAAAAAAGAAGTTGAAGATTTCAGAGGCTATTCTGGTGTTTTTCTGCTAGCCACAAGATGGTGCAGAGTACCAACAAAGATGGACACATCATTTCTGTACTCATCTCTGCATTACCCAGGTCGTGCTTTGACAGCATGGGCTTTTACTGCTGAGCAGCAAAGGACAGGAATCTCTGCCGAGGATCACACTGCTACGCCTTCATGTCAAGCTCTTGTATGAAGCGTACTATATAATGAGGCAATAGTAAGAAATATCTGATGCTTTGCTTGCTAATAGCCAATACTGAATATATTGCAGTTGTTTGAATTGATTTTCAAGGGCAAGATCATGAGCGCTCAAGTGAGCACTGAACAGCATGCAGCTCGCCTGTGCAACACCGGCCCAGGCTGCAGATGACAACCTGGGGCTGGACTTGTGGGAGAAGCAAGCAGCTTTCAGGAGAGAGGGCTCTGAGCCGTCTTCCGCTGAGATGTGTAAAACGTTACAAATCCCGTGTATCGTCATTCCTAACCCCTTCTACAATTAAGCTGGCCGCTGCTACTCAGAAAGGACAGTTTTGTTATTAATGTTACTCCCATCAGGTTTTCTAGTGAGACCGACAGGATCACAGTTATTGTTATAAATAGCTGATTTTGGGACTGTACCTCTGCCTCTGTACTGCTACTTTTAACCAGTGAGGACAAGGAACACAAACAAACCCAGGGGCAGGGGGTGCTGGTTTTGTCCAGACTTTTTTGTATTTAGAAGTACTTTTTACTTTTGAGTTTTTAGCCTTTAAGTCTGTGTATAACACAGGCATGAACATTTTGTCCTCAAGTCTGTACATGGACCATAAAATGGAGACATGATGAGGATGTCTCCCCTCTGCAAGGCTTGGGCTATCGAAAGAATTTTAAGCTGAATCTTTCCCTAGTGAGTCTGTGCTGTTGTGAATGCACGGATGGCACAGGAGCTCACGCTGCTGCAGAGCTCATGCACCAATGGTGCTGTGTGCTGGACAAAACAGATTCTGCCCTTACTTTAATGAGGAGGAGAGCAAAACTGGTACCAGTATCACTCCACAGCTCCCTCTGAGCAATTTTCTGCTAAAGTTGCAGAATGAGACCACCTTGCCTGCTGCTTACATGCTAAAATGGCAGGTACTTTTCCTCTAAAAACTTAAGAGTATGTAACCACACTTATAAATTCGCAAGGAACCACATGAAAAATCCATTTCTGTTGCAGTTCTGTACCAAAACCAATCAATCAATCGCTCCCTCAAGCATTTTTCTTGAGGTAGGGTGTGAAAATATCTGTGTGCATGTGACTGTATGTGAGAGTTCAGGGCAACGCCTAAGACAGCACAGAATGGACCAGATGTCCTGGAAGATCTCAGAAGTGTTGTTTTGTCTCAGATGCAACATGGTTACGATATCAGATGGAATTTTAAGATAAACACAAGATGCTGTGCCAAAGAACTTTCTAATCTATTATACCGGTGGCAGGGGAGGGCATTATATGAGCAAAGTAAAACCACCGTATCCCACTTCAGGCTTGAAGTCGCAATCCCTCGAGAGGCTGTTCTTTCAGTTTATGTCATTAGATCGCCCTGATCAAATTTGATTCTTGAATTATGTCAGGGCTCATCTATTATCCTTATTGCATGATAGATAATAATGCCAGGAAAGAAAAACTGTTCTCAACAGGAAGAAATAGCCGTGAGAAATATCAGGTAGATGCTGTTTCCTTATAGAAAACATGTTTTTTAATAAATGTATCCTTTTGTTAAAACTAATATAATTTTCCATCTTCACTCAATAATTTCACTTTTTCATTTCAGGCATGTCTGTCTCCATAAAATGCAACAGCAAGATCCTGAAGTGATGTTTACAGCCAAAACCTGTGATTTCATGTTCAGCTGATTGCTTTTGACCAGTATGAGAACATTAGTTGCTTGCTGAAATCCTTGTGGAGTAAGTGAAAGTTTAATGAATGCACAAACAGCAAGTGCATATCTGGAATATGAGCAGACTCATTTCTACCTGGTAACATGTACCAGCCCCAGAAAGGTTCGGGAGAGAGGATTAGCAGGAGGAGACACTGCTGAGGATTAACTGTTACAGTAAGAATTTGGCTCATTCCTCCTTGGAGACGCCAGGTTTAGAAAAAAGAAAAAAACCCTGTTGAATGGCTTATTAGACAGCTGCATCTTAAGACCAGTTTACAAAAAAAAAGTAGGAGGTACTTTTAGTAGGCATAAAAATGTAAAGTAGAAGGTAATGTTTGCAATTGTTGTTTTGTGATGTCAGTTACCTGCAGGAGTGGAGTTCTGGAGAACTTTGCTTTGAAAAGGAAGGTGATGACTTTGGTTTTCCAGCTGTGTATTGATGTACACAGCTCTAGTTGCACAGAACAAGAGGTTCACCACGTGATGACATGGACGAAGCAGCCACACATCTTACAAAAAGCTTCTTGCAAGTGCAAAGTCTAAAAATACCCCCCAGATGGAGACATCCAGCAATGCAGTGAGAGCATGGAGGAACAGAGCTTGCAACATGCAAATGCAGCAGCTCTCTTCTAGGCCCGGTGGAGATATCGGGGGGATCCACAGCAAGCGACTGGAGGAGCAGCCATAGCAGGTCTGCAAGCTCTATGCATGCAGATTTCCCTGGCTTTCCCACCTAGAGGCTGAGCAGCTCCTAGAGGCCTGCTCTATCCTTCCTCCCAGGTAAGATGCTCAGGTTGGATGTTAGGTTTGTCCTTGGGGACAGGACCCAGGTTTCTCCCCACCCAGTGCTTTCCACCTGGGAATGAAGATACTGGCACAGAATACGGCAACAAGCACAGCGGTGTCAGTGTTGGAGTAACAGCCCTTTTCATTTCTTAGGCAGCATTTGGAGGATGCCAAAGGAATGCACGTTGTGCACTTGCACCGTGCAGGTATGGGGATTTTGCCTGGCATAAGGGAGCAGTGAAAGGATAAGTTATCAAGATATAACAGATAAATTACAGCGTTACTGTGTTTTCACACATGAAACCCAAGTCTCACAGCACCCTGGATAAAGTTGCTCCGGTATGAAGGCAAGTCCTCAGATAGCCTGTACCCTCAGGTAACCTAGCTATTACACACAGGAATGTACACCAGCTTTTATCAGCTAGATTTAGGAATCAAATGCATGCAGCCAAGTTCAGAGACTGCTACCGTGGCAGCTTTTCTCTCCCCCCTCACATCTCCACTCGCACTGTGGCCTCGGCTCTGCCCCCTACACCCCTGCTTCCACTGCGGGTGCCAGGAAGGCTGCGGGGCACAGGGACACTGGGATCTTTGGAAGCGAGGGAGCCTGAAATGGGACAAGCAGTGAGGAAAGATGGAGTGTCCCACTGCAAGTGGAAGAAGTGTATCACATGAGCTGATACACAAGGAGTTTTACTCCAGATCCCCCCTCCTCTTGTAAGGGACCACTTCATAGGGGGGGGTGTTATAGTTTTGCACCATAGTTACTACAGTGCAACAATATGGTGCAAACAGCTGAACTCCAAGTTGGGCATTGAAATGCAAAAGGATTAGGTGAGGGTTGTGGAAAATGCCTTTTTGTCTTTTACTCACAGACACGCATAACAGCAGCATTGTTCAGGAGTAGGTTTGTTACACACGGGCTACAAGTTACACATGCAAAAAGCCCCCTTTCTGAACAGAGGAGGAGAACACTGCAGAACCAGGATGACCTTGCGCCAGTCTTCCTGGGCAACAGGTTCGCTCATAAAATCTGCATCAGAGACTTCCTTGCAATTAGGTCATTCAATCTTTGATCATTTTTCTGTTCCATAAAGTACAGAAAATATTTAGATTCAACACGTAAGTTCTTTCTTCAATTCCTTGACAGCAGACCGCTTTAATTATATGTGTGCTGACAGAACTACAGAGAGATCCCATGTGACCACAGTGGAAAGGAAAGAACACTTATCATCGGGTGACAGAAGAATGCCCTCATTGTTAGTGCCAATACTTACAAATAAACCTTTCCAGTGTGTCATATACCGATATAAATATATCACTCCTGTAGCATTGAGCTAATAATTAATAAAGTAAGAACCGAGGAAGGGCTGCACCTGAACCGCTTGCCCGGGGACACGTGCACCTCAAGATCTGGCACAGATTAGCTGTACGATCTGTGAGCTGTGTGACCCACAACACAGAGTATCCCAATTAATAGAACATTTGCTGATATGCTCAGAGAAGGATCTGTAAACCACCTTGGGTCCTGGTCTTCCCTCCTTTACCCCAGTTGCTGTTACTAGTTGTGCCGCAGTAGCTCCCAAGAGTCCTAAGCCACAGGGTAGGACTTGGTTGTGCCAAGTGCTGTGCAAACACAGCAGCACAAAATGGATTCTGCTCTGAAAAGGTGAGCTCGCTTCCCAGCCTGGCTGCCGCTGCAATAAGTTCAAGGAATAACTCCAGCTTTATTGCAGTGCAAGTTAACAGAATTAAATCCTACACACCTAAATTTGCACGGGAGAAAACAGAAGTATTTGTTAGATTGTGATTTCTCATCGCAAGGCACAGGGGAGTATTTTCATCAGGCCATCTCCTGTGCTTCAGGAAATAATCCAGACTTTTACTCCTTACTGTAGTTCAGCAAACCAGCCGCTCCAAAGATCAATACGTTCTGCAGTGAAACGGGATATTTTCTGTATTGTACTCCACAGAAAGTTAGTCAGCAAGCATAGCGCAAGGCAAATAAGGAACTGGGGAGAGGCGCGGAGGACCTTTACTCCTGGCGGGATGTGCCGAGAAGCTGCGTACATGGGCTGCCCACGCAGGAAGAAGTGGTGTGCTCTGCAGGCAGGGAAGAGGATGGGGTGGAGGAAGGGATCCTGCTTGTGGTGGAGCAAAAGGGGATCAGTTGCCTCTGACTGGGCTTTTGTACACCAAGGGAGAGCAGCTTTCCAGGAATTTGTATAACGTTGCAGGTTTCTGTGTCATTTCTGGTGTGGGTTATTTCTCATAAATAGACACGGGCAAAACGTGAAATTTGGGGTTCAGATACAAGCTCTGATGCAATAATATTGTGGTAGCTGTGTGATTTTAATCACTGTATCTATTACAGGTATGTCACTGCTGTATTTTAAATTGAAGCATGTGCAAATCATTTAACAGTGCAGTTGACCCATTCACAGCTAAAGTTATAAGGGAGTTAACATGTAATAAATCTGTAAAACAAGGGGTATTTTCAAGGCATGCATTGTCTCGCTGAACAATGCAAATGGGATCTCCAATTCCTTCTGGAAAACCACCATTTTCTAAAGCTCATTTTTCACACCAAGCACCAGGATTGGTGTACCATTATTAACAAAACCCAACAATGTGTGCCTTTTCATGGGCTGCCCTTTTTGGTTGATAGTATCTATCCCCGTGATACACTGTATCTTAATCCACCCTGATCTTGCAAACATTTACGTGCCAATAACTACATCAAGCAAACTCTTCTTACCCAAATTCATAGATACTCCATGGAATGGTAGCTTTAGGTTAATTCAAAGACAGATCCCAACATTAATGCAGTACATGGATATTAATATAGTTATTTTTACAGCTACAGATAATACACTTGAAAACAGACCTGCTAAATACCTTTTTGTGCCATTGCTTAAGGACAGTAGCATGTTCTTCATTCCTTTTGAAAGGACATATGTGCAAGATTTTCTAGTGAACGTAGAGCAGAGCATTGCGTAGAAATAGCACAGGAGCTCTCTTAGCTTTTATAATGACGCTTGATATTATTACTGTGTTCACCACAAATGCTAGTGAATATATCTTCCTTAACCCCACTCTTCCCTCTTTAGAAAACTGATGCTTCTGTCCAGTTGATGGAAAACTATGGAAGAAATATATATATATACATATATACATATAAATATATGGCTTGATCAAGGTATTTCTGGACTTATCCAAGAATGCAACTACAACCCGAGTTCTAGATGACTGCATGGTTGTATCACAAATCTGCCATTTAATGGCAATTGTCTTATTTTCCTCTATCTAAAATGGGGCTGCAGGCATTTGGTTGTCTCACAGGATGAGTTGAAACAGATGCACTAATGTTTGCAAAGCTCTTTGAGAAAATAATGGTTACTTTTGCATTTTATTTCCTTTTTTTAACAAGTAAAGCCAGGAGGTGTTGCATGGCCATTCACACCAGATAAGGTATTGAATAGATGTGTCTAGTATAATTAACCATGAAAATCCTTTCTTGTGTTTTTAATGAATCCTTAATTTTAAAGTAAAAAAAGACTTGCAGAAGTTGGCACCTTTGACAATGCTATTGTGCTCATGTTTGTAGACTTACAGAGCAAATCACCCAGATTACTGTGGAGATCTGGGTGGTAGGCTCCCTTTCTCATTCTTTACAGAAAACATTTTCGATTCTGTATAAACCAGCAAAACTTAAGAGAAATCTAGGGGCAGAAACTGAATTCTCAGGAGTTTTTATGCCTTGCTGCTTGCTCATTTGTTTCTGTGTTTTGGTTTGGTTTTGCTCACAAGCTTTTATTTGGGGACCTATATTTCTAATACACCGAGCTACCCTTTGAGCATATACTTCAGAGTTGCTGGAAATGGTGGAGGTGGGGGTGGGGTGGGAGTGGGTAGTGGCAACAGCCTGGTTTCTACTCAGGGAACCCTTCACACAGAGAGCTGGAAGGGCCCTCAAGAGATGTCTCACCCGTGGATCACATTGTGCAAAGATGCTGCAATGCTGACATAGGCACTGGGGTGTAAAGACACCTTGGTCCTCATGCTCTGCCTAGGTTACCTGCCACTAGCAGAGACAGGGGTCCTGCAGCCTTTGACTCTTAGCTGTGGAAACCTGCTCCACTCACAGGAGATTCCCCTCTGCAGGGTTTGATCTTGTTGCATCTCCCTGTCTTACACATCCTTGTCTGTGCTAATGCCTGCCACATCTCTGCTGACTGTGTGTTAGAAAACATACCAACAGAGGACTATAGAAGGGAGGGGCAACTATGCACAGAGCTTTTCTTCCAATTCATATGGGAGAAGCATGTGCAAATTATTACCATTTGTATCTTTCTGCAAAGCATTTACTATTTCAGGGTGATTAGAGAGTCCCGACCTGGCAATACACAACAGAGCGTTTATGTCACCAACAGAACAGTTTGGTTTTCTTGCCAAGAATGGAGAACTAAAAAGCTTTGTGCCAACAAAACAAAACCACTTCCCTCACCTTGAAGTAAGCTGCTTTGCATCCAAGGGCTAGTGAGAAAAATGAAGAACATAAAGGCATACAATCATAGCGCATCATCAGTGCTGGCAGGTAGCACACTAGCACTGGGATCCGTGATCATTATCAGATTCAGGCACATCTAGCTCAGCAAAATTTGATCCAGATCAAGCCTTGGCACACAAGACATTTCTTTCTTTTGCAACTGTAAATACACTTCACAGGAATTTCTACCGACTTTGTATTTTCACTCTGAGGGCAGGCAACTTCTAATCCAATATAAAGCCTGCAGGTACCTTGTTAACCCATCACTGTTTTCCTTGGGCAAACACGAGCAAGCAGAGTGAGCTGATAGCAGACCAGTGCTTTGCAATAAGTGGCCATGGCAGTCTCAGCCGGTGGCAGGAGCTGTAAAGCTGGATTTACTGTCTCCTTGGACCACTGCCATAAACATAACCTCATGCTCTGCCATGACTACCTCGGCTTCCCCGCCTCCTTTGCTCCAGATTTTAAACAGGAGGCGTTCATAGTACAAATACAGCTGACACGGGGCAGAAAGATCTCACACTTTTTGCTGGATATCGCTCTGATAACCTTGACCTGACCTGGGTGACCCCCTTCATGAGTAAAAAACTGCTGTTTTGGTGGGACATGTGCCAGGAGCTTGCATGCCCAGCCATAATGATCTGTGCTTGTACCCTGAAACACCCCTGCCAGATCCCTGCAGCATGTGCCTGACTTAACTGAAAATTTTTCATCTTATTGATTAGCTATCATAAGGAGGGAACAGCATAATCGATGAACTGCTCTGTTGTTCTCAGCATATGCAGCCCTCATAGAAATCCTATTATTTTCAGGTTTATTATTTTACTTTCTGCTTTTATTGTCTCTCTGAAGGAATGTTATTTCCTAATTAAGTGCACCAGAACCATTATACAGCACCCAAAGTATTTTCCTATTTTATTTCCCCATAAAGGATTATTGCCACAAGAGTGACTGTCACCAGGCAGTTATATCACTACAAGTAATACAAGCTTATGTTATAGTAATACTCAAACCCTGTATTTGTGATGGGACCCTGTTGCTCAACACCCTGGAAACCCACAGAAATTCATCAGCTTGTGTTCCAGAGGACTCCCAGAAACAGCCATAAACATTCTTCATGCTGTGTCTCAATTTGTGGCATCACATTTAAGTTTTGATTAACAGGGCCAATACTGACACACTTTGCCAATTTCTGGTCCAGATGCAGTTTGGTTATTTGAAAAGAAACCCTCTCCTTAAAGGTATCATTTGAATCAGCATATCCGTCAAAACATGTATTTGGACATACTTCAGTGCAGGTTTGTACAATCTGAGCAGTGGATAAACACATTATAGATCCTGGTATTTTTAACTGAAAAACTGCCCTTGATGCTTCTAATTACTTAGCATATACCCCACCTGACACAACCGCCAAAGACAGATAGGATGGAGCCACTGTATTTTCACATTACTGTTTGCGTTGCAAATGCATTCTGGTGACGAAAGAGAAGAAACCCGGTTGCATATGCATTTTTCAGGAATACACCAACACCTCAGATTGCATTTTGTGTCATGCCTACATGACATTATTTAGAAAAATTAGGGGAAACATCTCACAGCCTGGAAGTGGGGGCTGAAGGCGAGAGGGGGCAATTGCTCACTCGAACTGTGAGCGCACGGGGGCAGAGACTGCCGTTCCCTTCTTTCTCCCGAGGCTGCAGCCTGGAGGCGTTCAGGAGACAAGCCCAGCACAGAGCATCCCTAGCAGGAGGGCACCAAGCAAGCTTCCCCCGTACCTTGTAATTTGTGGCTGTACTCTGTCCTGTCAGACTGACTCCTCCTCAAGGTGCCGTGGTCCCCGGCAGCAGCGGTGCTCTCCACCACGGGCTCTGTCGTCCTCCTCCTCTCCCCCACGTACAGCTTGCTCCTCAGCAACGCCAAATTCCTCCTCCTGCCCCCCGCGCCTTCCTTCCCCGGACACTCCATGCTCGTCACGGCCAGCCTTGCTTGGCGGTGGCAGTGGCGGGGGAGGGGGCAATAGGTTGATTTTTAGGGAGGTGAACTTGCTGCCCTTGCGAAGGCTGGTTGCTCTGGGCTTGGTTTTGGAGCGGGGCACCCCGGGCTCTGCAGGGCCCCGGGCTCAGCCCTGCCACCTGTGCCGGAGCAGCTCCACCCCCGGGAAGCTGACGCCCCGGGCAGTGTTTGCATTCACCTGCCCTGTGTGCAAGCACGCCTGGCGGGCCGGTTCCAGGGCCAGCCCGAGCCGCAGCCGCCCCCGGCCCCGTTCCCTGCGCAGGGCACGCTCCGCACGCCGCCGGCACCCTGACACGGAGCCGCATCCCGGGGCGGCGGGGGAGCAGGGGGCAAGGCGAAGGGCAAGGGAGGGCAGCCACCCCCGGACCCTGGCGCCTTCTCCTGCCCCAGGGCAAGTGCCAGACCAGCAGCCCGCCGGGGACCCCAGCTCATGTATCGAATTGCTCTGCCAGGCTCCCGACCTCACTGGGAGGTGCAGCCCTCGGGCTGGAAACTCCTGATCTACAGGTTGGAAGGGGGACCGATCCCCCAGGACGATGCAAAAATAGGCCGAGAAGGAAAGGTAAACCGCTCTGGGCGATGGGAAGCAGCATGGAGCTGACGCATTCTCAAAGCCCGTTCTGTCCTGCTTTGTGCTACACACGGAGGCGACACGAAAGCCTGCCAGGGACCTGTGGAGCCTGTCATAACTGATCACCTTGCTCTGGTGGCCGAGGATGTGGACACCGAAATACCTCTGGATAGGCCCCTGGAAGAGATCTTATGACCCTGTCTGTTAGCGATGGCCTCTGGCACACATGCACTGTCTAGTGCTCCTCTGTAGCGCCGGTCTAATCAAGCTCATGTTAAAACAGCAGGAGCTGCTGGCATCTAAGCTTGGACCAGACTTATCCTGGGAAGAGCCCCAACAGCTATCAGTAGCAATCACTGCCGCTGCTGTGATACCCACCCCCTGCGGCCCTCGCTGCCCTACCAAACCTGGCAGGAGCCCCGTGGTGCAGCCTAATCGGTGTCAGTCTCACGCACACTCATTGCCACAGCATCTGCCAGGGGACACAACTAATGTCCCTCTGACATATGCTGGCAGGAGCGTATTGCTTTAGCATTGCCATGCTGTGTCCCCGAAGGACTGCATAGTGAAAACCAAACGTGGATGCAATGTAGTAGTGTAACCTTGTTTCCAACTTTTATTTTTCCTTAAAAAGTCTTAAAGAAGGCTTCTTAGAAGGTCCTGTGATGCAACCTCTCAATCAAAGCCCCTCATTTCTACCCAGCAGTGAAAGGAAAAGGTTACGGAACTATTAAGCAATCTACTATGTCAAATTGCAGCACCGTGCCAGTGCTGCACAAAGTGTCCAGCCCAAGCACAGCCTGGCAGAGGAAAAAAGCAGCGAGGGGAATACTGGGAAGACTTTGTGCTCACACAGAGAAGTCACATATTACGTAGGCAATCCATGTGTTACATCTCACCTCGTCTTTGATATTCCCTAAGAAACATTTTGTTTTGCAAGTCAGGCCACAAAAGTTCCTCGAAAGGCAGAGCAGTGGTGACAGCAGGGAGAGGCGTACAGAGGGACAGACCGGTGACACACTTGTGACAAGCCTCAAAGCCCCAGCAACAAGTAAACAGATTAAGCTGGGGGTTGAGGGGAGTTGAGGGAAATCAGCTCCCCCATTTCCCTACATAGGGGACTTCCTGAGGGGTGGTTTTTTAGAAGTAATGGCTTGGCATTCAGTGAGGGTGGTAAAACTGGTTTAAACAGTCACCACCTTCCCTGGATAATTTTGTTCCCCCTATTGCTGCAGGGCGTAAACACCCGCATTTAAGATGGAGGAACTGATCTGCCTGAAAACTCTCTCCCTCCCCACTTTCCCCTGGGCTATTTTCCAACTGGATCTGTGCTCCTGTTTAGTTCATCATGAAGCTACGCGAGCAGTTGTGGCATCGTGAGGCAGGCAGGGGATGATGCAGGGGCACAAGTGAGCAGCTGGGGGCAGGGCTGATGGTTGCTTTAGCCAGCATTGCCTGGAGAAGGTATTTCCCTCAGCCAGGATTTTACAGTGTCATGCTTTTCAGAAGACACAGGTCCCATCATTTATGAGATTTCATTGTATTTATTTAAATGAAGATGTTTAGGGACAAATGGGGAATATATTTTGGCTGGGTGGAGGTGGAAGAACAAACTTTATAAAATACTTAGCTTTGTAGGCTTTCTGCCACATATGCAGAGTTACAGCCAAGACAGGATAGAGTAAAGTTTGCTCAGGTGTTTATTATGACAGCAATCTACCCACATGCAAAAGTCTTCCTCTTCCTCCTCAACTCAGTCACAGGGTGTGAAAAGGTATGTGTTTGTTCAGCAAGGGAACGCTTGTGGGGAAAGCCAGCTGTGGCTCGCTGCTGCTTTTGTACTTGCAGTGGTTTACCGGGCTTCAGCCGGTATCGCTACTTGTGAGGCAGCCAGGAGCCCAGAGCTAGCTTACACCGCAGTTTGGAAATGTAGATGAGCACTTTCTGCAACCCGAAAGTGTCTCCTCTGTGCCACTCAGCATGCCAAAATCTGAAAATAGCATGTCTTCTGTAATACTCCAAGTGAGGGGGACGCACTCAGGACCAGTGGCTTCCCTATTCCCTCTGGAGGGAGAGTGGTTTGAGATACATCCCGGTTTATCCATCCTTAAATCCAACAATTGTTTTACACTAGTGGGCTGTGCCAGTGCAGTCAGCAGGAGGAATATGTAAAAAACAATCATGCATATTTAAGTGAGATACCCCTATAAACTCTTCCTACAGTTTACTGTATTTTACCTGGATTATGACAGAATGCCACAGAAAGCACAGTCAGAACTGCCATGTGAAGTACGTAACTTCACCTGCCACTCACAATACTTGCAGTCTCTCTCAATTTCCAAATTACTCCTGCTCCCTTCTGGCCCCAGTAACAACTGATGGTCAAACAGTGTCAGGGTCACTAATCCATTAAGACAAGAGGGAATATTTGGCACAATGCGGACAAAATACTCTTTTTACAATTAACGTTAAAATCTCTTTAACCGTGCTGTGTTGTGCTCATTTAATTCTACAAAGCAAACTGGAATCCAGTTGATGAGAGCACTCACATAGGAGTTATTTGCACGGAAGCCACCCTGCTTTAGAGACAGAACAGGTGCTGGTGTCAATGTGAAAAATATTGGCATTGTGTTCCCAAGCAACTGTATTAGACACATATAAGAGCTTATTGTTGTACAGTCAATGCTAACCTTTATCTCAGTCCTGAGCTATAAACAAACCGGGAGCGTCCCCAAGACCAAAGGCCATTAAGTAAGCAAACAGTTATTTGTTTTCTTGAACTACTTTACAGCTGTTACAGATTTCTTTATAACTTAGTATCCCACAGCATATATGAAAAATGCTGGTGTGGGTTGACTGCCATGACTGTTCCCTTTCGGTGGAGGCACAGACCACTGTTGGAGTCCTGTGGCAATGACACCACCCTGCAATCCTCAAATTTGCGCACTGCAATAGCCAGCACAGCCACCAAGCGCAAAGAGAGTCTCAACACACAGCTGCAGAGCGACTTTACCAACCAGCGCCAATTTTGCCCACATGAAACGGTTATACTCAGCAGGCAGTGGAGAAGCAGAAAGGTACCGTGGCACTGCTGCAGTAAGCTGTCCTACCCTCCTTGCAGGTAGAGCACGATAGCAAAGAGTGTGGATGTCTCTATAGCTCCCCACCACCGTACAAGGAAGCCTAGGTGCACATAAAAGCAAAGCCGTAACTCTTGTCACTGCCCATACACACAAGTCATAGCAAAGACACCTTCTGGGGGACAAAAAGTTGAGGCTTTGATAAGAACAATCACGTGCAAGGCCCACTGAGAACTTTGAGCACTGGGAAGTTGCTACTATGTACGCTCTACCTGTTTGCAGCTATACTGGTAAGATAAGAACAGAGTGACAGGTGGGGATAAAAGCAGTAAAAAGGGAAGGCTTAAGGACAGGTAAAACTGGAGTCTACACATTGATTTTTCACAATGAATGAATCAAAATTACTTTGAAATATACCTAGAAATAAAACCCTTAAGCACCTTTCAATAGTACAAAAAGAGAAAAAAGCCTGTCTTGTTGGTGAAAAGTTATTTAGTGTGGCAGTGTCACCTTCAGTCCTTCTCTTGATCTTGCCAGACTGGTGATTCCTGTAGAGAAACAGGTCTTCAGAAGTACGTGCACAGCAGTAATTTCTTTTAGCCCTGTCTATAGTGTTTCTTGTCTAAATATCTGTAGGACAAATTAATAAAGCATATGCCTGCTGGGGCTCGGGCTAGGCTGTGGGTATTTTTCAGAAGGGATGGCTCCACCTATCAGGCTATGCAATCCACCTCCATCGACTGCTGTGATGCTTTCTTGCTCTGAACAAAGCCTCTGCCCCAGCTTACACATACAAAAGGCTGACGTGTTTTCTGCCTACAGAGAGGGACCCAGCTCTCAAAACGAAGCACCTGCTGGAGAGGGGATGCTGAAAGAAGGGTCAGCAGGGCTTGAATTGTCCTTGCAGTGCCAGTGGGTCTGTCACCGTTCGGCCGGGGCTTTGTGTCGGTCCCAGCTCCCAAAGGGGCACACCTAAGGGCAGTGCTGCTTTGAGAGGGCTAGGAGGTGTGGAGGGGAGGGGAACTCACCAAGAAACCAAGCAGCCCTTTGATTTCTTTAGGGTTACAGCCACACAGTTATTTTCTAAGGAAAATAACCTGACTCCGTTGATCAAGTAGATGGCACTATGATATCAAAGCTAATGAGGAAAGACAAGCAAATGAGCGAGGCACAGATAAAAGGACAGGAAGATGAATCTTCATTATTGTTATGTTTCAATGTAAAATAGGGGGGGTGTAGAAATTACCAAAGATGAAATATTTTCTGTGGTGTTCTTTGAGAACCTTCCGTCTTGGCAATTTACAAATCAGGATGGGAACTGAGCCTAAAAAAGACTATCACTAGCAATAGGAGAGATTTTCCTTCTAGGTCCCTATTTTGAGTGATTATAGATTTGCAGCTTTGTACTAAAACTTCATGTTTCCAGACAGTATTTTTACAGCTGAACTGGAACCTTTTTTTTTCTCTCTTTTTGTGTATGTGCATGTATATGAAAGAACGAATGAAAGAATGAACAGGAAAGACTATTCAGTGATTTCTGTTTTGTGATGGGGAAGTTGCTTTGGAGTAACAAATACAAAAGTCTTAAAAAAAAATCACCTTGTAGACAGAGGTCCAGTGAAATTAATCTGGCAAGTGAATCCTAATATACATTACAGGGAGCATGGTTAAAACCAAAACTAACAGCTCAGGGAAACAATTTATTCAGAAAAAAAACAGGGTGCAAACTTGACATCTTCCTATACATGATAGTGAATATTATGACTAAAAATTAATTTTTCATATATACAGAGTATCAGTCTTTTTAAAGCAATAGGTTACTGAAGTGAATTCACCACTACAAAAAAGGATTCACAAGGTATTTAGCTTCTTTGGGACAAGAGCCTCTGTCTTTATCCATATTGAGGTGGAAAGTAACATAACCCAATAAACCTAATTCTGAAATACACAATTTGTTCCTTTTAGTTAGATGATGTAGTCTTTTGCTGATATGAGGCGTTCATCAGTGCGTAAAATGCAAATATGTGTGTGTGAGTAGGCTGCACATAGACATCCTCTCCCAAATCCAGCTGTGCCAGTGAAAGAGGTTACTACACTGACTCCAACGACTCGGCACCCTCCTCCAGCTGCAGACTGACAGCGCAAAGATCTGCAGAAGGAGTTTTTCATGCTCCTTAACTTGCTTCAGCTGAAAAGCAGCCTAACTTAGCCCAGTGTCCCTAAAATGCCTCAGCTAGCCTTACTTGGCTTGGTCTGAACTAGGGAGCACTGATGCGAGCTGATCCATTGGCACATCGGTGAGGTGGTGACGGCTGAACGAGTGAGCACTGGCAAGCAAGTGCAGGCAGTGACCTGTTCCACTGAGGCAGCCAGACCCGGAGGACAGCTGTCTGTGACTGCTGGCCTTTTGCACACAGGTAGCAGCAAAACAGAGGCTAGCAAGAATTGATTCCTTCAGATTAATGGTCTTACAAGCCACAGAGACAGAAGTTATATTACAGCAAAATTTAATGATAATGATGTGATCACCAGTCAAGAGCAAATGTACTGAAATAGCACAAAGTGGTAGTAATGAAATTCTTCAAAGCCTTATTAGCTGAAAAGATGAAAAAGACTTTCATTCAGGAGAGAAGGAAACTTTTTTTAAAAAAAATATAATGTAATGTTTTCTGCATTTAATTTGCACAGCATTTTCATTGGCAAAATGATTTTTTATATATGTGTGTGTAGATACATATATTAAAAAAGATATAAAATAAATGTAAATGTACACTGCAGAATACAAACTTTTAAAGTAAGGATGTCCTTCAGGCTTAGGTGATTATACTGCTGCTGAGTTTTTGCTATACTCCAGTGACATTCCGCTGGAATGAGCTTCATCCTGGTGCAGAGGGCAAGCATAAAACCTAAGTACCATGTAAGTCCTACTTAAGTCTTAGGGACCTGGTTCTAATTCCATTGAAATAAATAGCAATATTTTCATTGTCTTTCAGTGGGAGCTGTTTCAAGGTCAATCAGTCCTGTACATGCCTTTTGCTGGCCCAGTTGGAATGATACTTCAAGGAGCTGGATGTAAAATGCTTGGGAATAAAAAGAGGTGAAATAATACCTTGGCAGTAAAAGCCTTGCTAATTCTGGAGAATTTGCTTAAGGCAGATACTGGAGCCAAAACATGAATTTGTTTCCAAGATTCAAGAATGTTAGGTAAATTTATTCAAACCAGGAAGCTGGTCTTGAGGAGTACTGTGCATATTTCTGTCATAATCTCTGTAATGCATAATATTGAGAAATACATTCAAACCTATTTAGAGCTTTATTATTATTATTGTTGTTGTTGTTGTTATTTCTGCAGTAATAAGAGAATTTTGGATACCACAGAGTACTAAAACATCATGTTCTCTGCTCTGGCAGTATTAACAGGGTTTCTGTGTGTTTTTCTGCTGTATCATTCACACTTGCTAGGTAACACGATGGTATCTGTTTATGCATCTAAAAAGTGTCTGCACAGAAACTCGTTTATATTTCATAAATTCCAAGTGTTTCACAGCTGATTTCCTATTACAAATGAGAAAGCTTTAGATAAGACCACAGTCACAACACAAGGTAATGGAGAACTATGTGCTCAGACTTTGTGCATCTCCCAGGGACTCCCGGCCACAGCAGTGTATTTCACTTCTCAGCTTGTATAGGGAAATAAATATACATTGGACTCCTTCTAGAATAACCTTACACCCAACTGCCAACTTTGCAAGTGTAAAAATACTCTGTGTGCGCTCAGTAAGTGACTTTCAAAGGCTCTGACCTTCCATAAATGAAATCCAAGTTCCTTAGAACTAGGCAGAGGTGCAAGGCTAGTCCTATGGTACATTTGTTTTTAACCATGCCTGTTCCAGCAGCAGGCCTATTCAAAGAAAGCACAGAATAGATTTTTTTATAATAAAAAAAATTATTTTTGATTATTCCACATGAAAAAACAGATTATTTGCCCCCTTGACAAACTTTAAAAAATTGAGAATATCAAACAGAAACCATACATGAAGAATTTCACCCTAACACGTCCAGCTGAGGAGGTTACCCCTGAAAACCTTGCGTTTGGTGGAATCAGTGAAGAAACACGTAAACTCCTCTGGTAAAATACTAACTGCTATTTTGCAGCTTCTGCAGAGGTGGGTAATGGGCCTGCAAAATAGTCTCTCTGGTCTCCTGGAGATAAGTCTGTTCTGACAAATACAGCAAGGTGTGGCACAAATCTGAGAAGACTATAGCTTTTGTTTTTCTTTTTTTTTTCCCCTCCTCGGAGCCTTCATTGTAATGGAAAATCCACCTGCTAGAACACAGCTCCCTCCAAGATCCAGAGCAGCAAATAACACATTTCAAAGTGCACGGGGGAACAGTGACTGAGGCTGCCATGAAAATCTCCCACTCTGGTGTAAAATAATGCTGGGTCCTTACTGCACAGGCAGACAGACAATCCTGATGTTTTTGAAACCTGATCTATGAATCAGTAGAAGGGACAAATAAATGGAAGAAGCTATACGCTGTTTAAATCTGATGGAAGAGATTGACTTAGCCTTTCTGCTGCAAATAAATAATTCCCAATAACATTTAAAATACTATATAAAATAATCAGGGTAGCATGGATTTATCCCGCAGAAATCTTTCAGGGTAATTCAAATCAGAGTTAAGATTCAAAGCTAATATAGACCACCATTAGAGGTGAATACACACAATGATTTGTATGGGATTTAAGAGTGGTGACAGCAACAAAACTTGTTCTGCCTCAGTTTCTCCATCAATCGAATGCAAATAGTGGTATCTGCCCCTTTTCAGGAATTTTTGAAAGATCTACAAATAAGAAGCACTACTCCAAGAACTACCACTGTATCGACTGATGAAATTAATATAAAATCCTCCTCAAGGATCAATGAAAAGAGAATTCAAAAGAATCAGATCACATGTTGGGGTAATAAGCTTTAATACCAGCATAACCTGAATACAGATGAGAATCTAAGTATCACCAGGGTGCAATATAAAAATGTATCTACCATTGGGAACCCATGCAAATACCCTGCCCTAAGTGCTGCAGACACGGACTGGTTTGGGTGACATCAAACTGTGTGTGCCAAGAACTAAACGCTTCCCTCCCTAGGGAAGTTGTTATCCTCAGGTAAGGTTTGCATCCACACTTTTGTCAGTGCGGGTGGCCTGAAAACACCTCATTGTGGGTACAGCTGGGGTACCACCTGCCCAGGCTCACCCATCACCTCAGGTGTTGGGGCTTTTTAAGTTGCTTTCGAACGCGTCGGAGCCCTCCTGTGAGGCTAGGCCTGGGCCTGCAGCCTCCTCCTTCTGCTGAGGTGCTGACCCCGGCCTCAGCAGGGGATGCAGCCACCTCCCGGGGCTCGCAGGGGAAAGGCGGCAGCGCCCTTGCCCAGCACCAGTCACCTCCTCAGGAAGAACCCCCTTCACCCACCCACTTTCCCAACCGAGACCCTGCGCGCCGGTGCCGCCATTTTGCGCCACGGCGACTAATGGTCGTGTCGGCCCTCAGGCGGCAGCCGCGGCCGGGCGTGAGGCAGTGGCTCTCCCTCCTCGCCGGTGAGGCAGGAGGGGGATACAGGGGCTACCTCCGGGCGGCCGGCAGCACCTCTCACCGCCGTGCGAGCCTTCCCGGCGGGGGCAGGCGGGGCAGGAGGCCGGCGCGGCGCGGCGCTGAGCGGCGCAGGCCCAGCGGCCGCAGGAAGGGGAGGGAAGGCGGCGGCCGCCATCATGCGCGCGGCGCCGGCGCTGGTGCGGCTGCTGGCGGCGGCGGCGGCGGGGGGGTGGGGGCGGCCGCCGCGTCGCTGCCTCGGCGCCATGGCCCGCTACGGCACGGAGCAGCGGGGGCGGCCCAACTCTCCCGATTACCGCCTCTACTTTAGTAAGTAGCAGCCCCTGGGCTCGATAAATCCCTTCCTTCCCCGCCTCGCCGGGTGCACGGTGGGAGAGGCGGCGGCTCCCCGGTCCCGCTGAGGCCGTTCGGGCTGGCTGAGGCGTCGCACCTGAGCGCTCCCCCTCTCCAGCCTCAGTGGGGGCGGTTTTTGTGGAGAGTGAGGGGATTTCCTGGCAGATCCGCGTTTGGAGGGGAATCTGGGCCTGCCCAGTCCTGGGCACTGGTATGCGCAGCCGTGCGCTTCCCCAGCCCGGCATAGGCCCCTGGGGGGCGAAGAGGGGCTGGGGGCGCTGGGAGCGTAGCGCTGCCGTGGTGCGGTGTGTGGCAGCCTGGGCACAAAGGCCACGGAGCGCTCCGTGACCCTGGGAGCCATGCCTCGCCTCGCCTCACCTCACCTCTGAGGTGTGACAGCCCAGCGGGAGCACGATGGCCTGTCCCTGTGACCAGGCCAGCCCTCCCTCCAGAAGCGTCACCTCGGGGGGAGGGGAGGCTGGCACGCAAACCGCGGGGCTCCAGCCCCGAGGGGCCGGCGGGGCCAGCAGCAGCGAGTGGCACCCGGAGGGCCTGGGCAGCACGCCAGGAGGCCTGAGCGCCCGGCGGGAGCCGGTGGTGTGCGGTCTCGGTGTCACGCGTTTCGGTAACCATGTTGCCTATTTGTATGCTGCTTCTCCAGCGGTGGTTTTCGATGTTTTTTTGGTCCAGTGACTTACAGGCGGTAATTCTGACGTCCACCGGTGCGAGAGAAGCAGAGGCGTCATGTGCTGCGTCGGCAGTACCCTGCCAGAGCTCCCTTGTGCTTGGTCCTCAGGGAGAACTCAGCTGAAGTCACTGGGAATAAGCAGCCTACCACTAAACTTTGTGTTATTTGGGAGGAGTGTCGGGGGGGGCTTCCAGGAGCTGCAAAAACAACTGCCAGTTACTGTTCTTGGCTGAGGTGGTCAAAGTACAGTCCAAAGCTAAATGGTGTCCCTTGTGTGTTTTTCCCATTACTGTGAATAGGGATGCTAGCAGAGGAGAAATTCCTTGGGATTTGTGTTAGCACATTATATTGTTGATGTTTGTGTTTTGATGCAGTTATTGGGCTTTTAGTACGTTGAAAAAATTGAGTAATTTGAAAAGCTGAAGCGTCTGCTTCAGTGAAATTTATTTCTTTCTGCAGTGGGAGCAGGGCTGAGGTGCAGATTGGGCTCCTATTAAGTCAAATGTAATTTTCTTCTGGTTTCCAGGCATGACGTTTCATGTCTAGGGCCTGAGTAATTGCCCCATCCTTGTCTTATTCGTTTGATCAGACTTTGGCCTGCTATGATGGGGGATTTTCTCTTTGTGGTCATGAAACTCAGTTTATTAGAAATACAGTGAAGTCACAAAGGCAGCATTGCTAGAAACCCAGGTGAATTCACTGGTCATTCATGGAAATGAGGTTCCCTTGTTATTTTTCTCTCCCTTAATGGTTGTGTATTGCTGGGGAGAAAGAAAAAAGGGAATGAAAAGATCTCATCTTTACATGGTTTCAGCTTTTATTACCAGGTAGTCAGAAGAGAAGTGTGGTATTGAATACTAAAGCAATAATTTTGATTCTAATGAAAACTTGTGAAACAATGAAATTCCTTGTCTTATGTGTAGGTTATTTTTTAGTCCTTGGAATTAAACTTCAGCAAAAGCTTAACTGATGCGTAATTGTGGCATATCATAAATTTCTGCAATGCATAATGGTTAGCAATACCAACATCTTATGGCATATCTTTAGATTGGTAATGCTACTTTTTTGTTTTGGTTTTTTTTTTTTAGAGAATGCAGATGGCAAATATATTTCCCCATTTCATGACATTCCACTGTTTGCTGGATCTAAAGAGGTATGTATTTATGGCTTGAAACACAATTAACTTCAAAATCATAAGCTTTGTTGGTATCTTTTAGGTGAAAATGCCATTTTAAAAATTTTTATTTTTTTAGCAGTTAACAGACAAATGTATAGCACCAGAAAGGACCACTGGAACCCAGGCAGATTACTTATGTAATACAGACACAATAACTCCTCCACCGAGTTTTCTCTGCTGAGTTCAGTAACTTGCAGTGAAACATAATGATTACTGTGTAGACAAGCCTAGATGTCTCTTTAGGTCTCCAAGTGATTGAGGGGGGGGGAAACCATCACTGTGTCTTGTGTTAATTCTCCTCTGTGTTTAAGGCTTGCATTTGTGTGTGCTTGAATTATTGTCCACTATTACTCTTTTTAAATTGGCATTTTTCTACATCTGCAATTAAAAGTGTACATTTCCTTGCAGTAGGAGATGTACAGCATGCGCTTACATAACTAACACTGTACTACTGTAATTCCCAAAAGGAGCATTATAATTGGAAGCCAACAATAATGCCCAAGAGAGAAGTGGTAATCGCACCTTTGGAGAATTACAAGGCACGAGGTGCAGCTGAGCACTTTCACGTCTTGTTAGCCACACTCCCTGGAGTTTCATTATAGCAATAATGAAATGCCTGTTTTATGTGTCACCGGTGGGAGCTACTAGTCTTGGTTTAGACTTCGGTTTGCTTATTATGGTACGCTTGTTACACAAACCAGTTGGGATGGTTTTGACCGCTTTCTTATTTGTTGCTGGGTCTCTATGGAGGATATGAATGGTGAGAAAGGTCAGCAGTTGTAACATGCTCAGATTGAGACTTCTGAACTAATGAAATAATCTCCTGAATTATTTAAACTGAGAGATTAAAAATATGCATGAAACCATTTGGATCAGCAGATGCCAAGCATGCTAGTCAGTGAAAGGTAAGTTTCATTCAGAAAGTCATTTCTAAGTTGCTATGTTCAGTGAGTGCTATTGCTGGGAAAGCAATAGGCATTTTCATCACGTGTTCCCTGGGGGCATTGCTGTCCCTTCATCTAGAGTTTGAGGTTTGGATGGGTAGATTATAGTGCAATGATACCCGATCAGAATGGAGAGGTTTTCATTTTGGTGTGTAACCAAGGAAAGAACATTCCACAGGATATAGGGACCTGAGGGGGGAGCAAGAAAGGGAGTAATTGTGAAGATCCCTGTTAATTTTGCCACCTTTGTAACAGAAGGATGTAAGGAGTTGTATGTTATATTCTTTTCCTCCCCTGGTTTAAGTAAGTTTGGTGGACTTCATTTTACGATGGGTATCTCCAGCCTTATTTTACATGCTGGTTTTGTTTATTTTGTTTTTTCTCTCTTTCAACTGAACAGAAGGATAAATCTGTGTTTTTAATCAGTTGAAGACAGGTAATTTAGATTGGTGGTTAAGTTTTTTAGTAGCTGGGAGAAAGTGTATGTGTCCTTGTACATTTTTATCTTCCTCTGTTAACATCTGGAAGGTTATAACTTCACAATGAAACAAAACTGAGTACTTAACTTTTAAAAGCTATAGTTTAGGCCTTTAAGCTCACAAAGGAATGTTTCGATTGCATTGGAAACTAGTGTTGTCTGTATCTATGTGAATACAGTATTGCTCTTTAATGTTCTTAATGCAGTTTTGTACTACTTTTTTTCCCTATAGGATAAAGAGATTCCTGCAAAGAGGTCAAAGACTACTGGAACTGAGGTACTGCTGCAGTGTTGCGTGGGTTTTGTTGTTTTTTTTTTTTAAACTATTCCCTCTCCTTTCCAACATCACTTTGCTATTCTGCAAAGTGAACTTGCTCTCACTGAATATAGTTGACATATCTTCAAATGCAAGCCTTTTAGGAGGAGAATGCTTAAAGGGATTTAATATTCTCCTCTTTGAATGGGCCAGAAATGTCAACATCCTTTTATTCATCAAGATGTTCTCAAAGGCAAATGCTTTTACACAACTCTTTGAAAGGTTTGTTATGACGATTGCAGCATAGGTAAGTTACCTTTTTTGCTGTTGCATTCAGAAACATTTGCAATAAAACCTCTGTTAATGAAATATTCATTATGCTCTGACTGTGGGTAATCTTCAGTATGTATACAGAACTTCAGAAATCCTAGGTATGTTACGGCAGAAATTAGACTTGGTATGTGCTCTTTAGAACTGAGAATATGTTGTTTTCTGTACTCGTCTGGGAAGCAGAGAGACAAAAGTCACATCTGCTAATGGTTCAGCATTAACCAGGACTGAAGTTAAGCCTAACAGAAGCCCATAAAACCATGGCAGATCTGCTCAGGCTTTTTCTGTGAAGCAAGCTTTGTTTATACGAGTGTCTTTCCTGAGATCTATCATTTTTTGCAGTGCTTTCTCTGGCATAGGAGCACTTAAAATGTAGTAGAAGAAAATGAAAGAAAAAAATGAAACAAAACCATGCTTTAAGACCACGTTATATGTTTCCCAATCTTTCCTTCTCATATGTTTGGCCTGTCATACTGCAAAACTGTAACTCCCTATCTCATGTGAAAGAAATGTTCTGTCTGGGTTCTCGTAGTTTTTGCAACTAGTGTGTGGTGCACTGTTGGTTCTGTACAGCAGTCCCCATGCAATCCTGCACTATGTATTTCCTCTCTCTTTGCCCTGTGATTCATTCAGGCTACAATGCCTAGGTAATGTTTTTTAGATTTCCTATTGCTTGATGCCCATTTAAGGACTATTTAGCAGATGTAGAATCATGCCTGAAAAGTGAATTGTTGAGGAGAAAAGAGTACATGCCAGTAGCCTTTCTCAAAAATCACTTGTCTTCCAACAAGAGCAGTAGTTGAGAATTCATGTTGCAAGTATTCTGTTTCTTGCCTGCTTATGAATGCTGTTGACAGTACCTACTGGTTGCAAAGATGCAAAGTCTGTTTAATGCAGTGTCTAGAACTGTTCGAAACTGCATTTGTCTGTGTAGTGGGAAGCATGACAGCTTGTTGAAAACCACGTTTCTAGTACCCTTTTTCTGATACCTGAATCAGCCTATGGAGCAATAAGGGGGGTGGGGGGGACTGCCAGCGACACTGAGAAGCTCCTGCTTTCTGGGCCAGTGTAGACTCCAGAGCTGCTCCACATAACGCTTCCTATGAGAGCACTCTGGACTGTGATTTAATAGAACTACAGAAAATAAGCAAAGGCAAATGTACGTTCCAGTCTTAGTGGGCTTCTGATGTCAGTAAGCAAATAAATGTGCAGGCTGTAGGCTTCCCAATATGCTTGGTCTTTACTTAGATGGTGAAATGTGAGAATGCAGATTATTTAGAAAACCCTTTTTCATCGTGATCTTTGGAATTTGGGGAGAAGAGAGAAAATAGAGGGGTCTTTATGTTCAGGAAAGCAGCTTCTTCTTACATTGCGCTCTTCAGCAGCTCTTCTCAACTTGGCGTGGTGAGAAATGTATCCTGTGTGTTCTTAAATATGGGGAAAGCATAGCTTAATCAGGGGCTAAAGGGAAAATGAGGAATTCAATGCCAGGTACTGATTTCTGAAGACCTCTGAAGCACTGTATTCCATACTGTTGTCTTAAGGATGCAAAGGTTACTATTGATACCTGGTGTTTAGTCAGTCCTAGCACAGAATTTGGCCAGAATTCAAAGGTGGTGGTTCCTCTTGCCCTGGAAACACAGTGGCATCTTTTAAACTCTGGCAGTTATTTGTTACTTTGGACAAGGGCAAGCTCTCTTAAGAGTGTGTGTTAAATTATATGGAGCTGGTATTCATCAGGTGGCAGCTTTGCTATGGAAAATGAAGATAATTCTGCGTGAGTCTTTTCAATCTGTCTAATGTACTTTAAATTTTTCTTGGCATTTCTGGTGCCAGAAGAGATGTCAAAAATAGAGGAGTTTCAGCTTTCAACATTGATGGGATAGGGGAATGCACACTGTACATGTCTGTTACCTGTTTTGCAGTCTCAGGTTTTACTTCTAAGGGAAAGACTGTGGTGTTTCTGTATGAACTGTGCTCTGTAGTGCAGCCATTTCTTGTAACATTTTAGCCCTTCCCAAATCTTAGTTGAATTTAGCTTTGCAGCCACTGTTTACAACTGATCTTTTTGCTTTCACAGATGTTTTTTGGCTGTTTGAAGACTAGAGAGAAGTTATTCTGAGGGAGAAACTGTACTGAAAGAAATCATATTCAGCTTCAGTCTCAAAATTATTACCAGCTTGCAACCTGAACCTCTGCTTTGTTCTAAGCATTGCGAGTGCTCTGAATCCACTCCTGCCCAAGTAAATCTCTATGAAAGGTATCAAAAGTTTCACATCTCTGTCTGAAAGAGTGGATGTCCCCACTGTGGTTACAGTCAAAACTGTCAGAGACTGATTGTTGAATATGGTCTTCCATATCTAGCAGGAAGAAGGTTTGAAGAGGTCACGGTTTTCAAGACAAATGTGACATGTTGCTTCCCTCCTGTAGTGAAAGGGTTTCTAATCTACTTGTCATTATATGTCTTTAGTTAAAGTTTTCACATGCCATCTCATTCAGAGGACCCAGGTGTTCTTGAATACAAATTTTTATTTCAGATGTTGGTCTTGGTAAGGAATCTGTCTAAGCATGTAGAGATTGGAGTCCTCTAACTTGTAGACACCCACAAGAGCATGTGAAAAAAAAATACAAAGAAACAAGACAGCTTTTGTTTTCTTGCCTCCTGTGGGTTGCAGAGTGCAGGAATGCCCTTGTGGACCTGAGTTGGATTGCTTCTGTCAGGCAAAAACTTCTGATAGATTAACTAGTCCGGTGAGACATGAGGGGTCATCAGAGTGGTCATGCAGTCTGAGTGGGCGATCTGATAGAGGGCCTCATCAGAGTTGTCTTATGATAAAGTCAGTATGTTTCATAAGAAAGGAAAAGGTATCATCATTTGCCAGCAGTAAAGGTGCAACCTTTGTACCAAATTTGTATTCTGTCTTAACTACAGCCTCTGTAACCTTCTTTGGTCACGTTAGACATTTCTTTGGTATATGTAACCTGGGCTGTGGTGTGTCTGTTATGTATGTTCAGGGATTTGTGTGTTGCAAACTTCAGATTTCAGCGAAGCTTTCATCCTGATGCTTGAACTTGCCCAGCCTTTTCCCATGGATGTGTCCAATAGCTGCAAGCCTTGCTTTGTGTTCTTGTGGGTTAACAAATACTGAGAACAGAAGTAATCTAGTAATCTTCATTCAGTGGTCCAGTTAAAATCTGGAGTAGAGTTGATTTACAGAGAAAGTTGTATTGGTGATTTGATCAAGCTTAACCTCAAATAAATGGTGCCTTAAACTTGAGAAAGTCAGTGTTCCGTTTCCATTCATGCAATGGTTGTATGCTGAGTAGTTCTGCAGGTGAGTGTGTCCAGTAACTAGTTTAGCAGAGAATATGGCTGACACCACTTTTGGGATACCTGTGTGTAAAAACTTACATTGTGTTCATGATTCCCTTTTCACTATAACATGAGGGAAGTACACTATGAAGAGGCTGTGGGCACTTTTTGCTGTGTGGCATGTTAATTTTTATTGGAAAAGTTCCATTGACTTCTCATTTAGATACAATGCATTTGGTTTCCAGATGTTGCTGGCATCTGATTTGTTGTTTTCATTGGCAAATACCTTGTAGCAAGTGTTACATTGGAATGCTTATAACATGGGTACTCATTTTATAAGCAAGCCCCTCTCCATTTATTTCTGAGTCTTTCATGACAGTTGTTATTTTCCTTCTCCCTTTTTTCTTTTTAAATATCATTCTTTGTTCACACTGCTGCTGGACTGCAGCTCATCTTTTTCATTCTCATTAGTCCTCAGGTGCATGCTGCCATGATGGCTGATGAGAATCCCTGCAAGATTGCAAATGAGCAGACAGAAAAGAAATAGAATGATAGCTGCTTTCTCTTTTCTCCGTCTTGTGAGTTCAGAGCTTTTTAGTGAAGAAGGGTCAGCAGCCCCCAAATGCTGCCACAGATGCTTTCAGATTATTTTTTTTTAAAAAGTACTCTGCTATAAAAATGACTGAAGTAATTGTAAGCTTTGCATATCTTTTCTCCCTGTCATGCAAGGGTGATGGTGAATATCAGTCAGGCCTTAAAAAGTTGTGATGTTTGTCATTTTATGAAATAATACTGAGTTTCTGTTCCGCTCTTGATCTTGTTTTGTCACTTTCCTCACTCTTCATTGGTTGCTTCACTTCAAGTTAGCTGAACCTTCAGAGTTAAGTTGCAAACCTTGGGCAAAAATCATGCCTATTCAAAACCCTCTCCTCAAATGGGCCAGCCAGGGATCTTGGGAAGACTGGGAAAGGAAGTAGCTGAACAAGAGAGGGAAAGTTAGCTAAGGAAGAATTGTTTCAGAGAGGGATGTATGGGAGTCCAGAAAGGCAGGTTGTAAAAATAGTGTCAGAAGTGTGTTTAATTTTTTTTTTCCTCCTGTGATACCAGGTTTGTAATAACAAATGCTGATCAAAATGAGTTCTCTTCTATAAGAATCTGTACAGCCAGAGGTACCAGTTATTTTTGGCCATCAGTCTTAGTGGAGAGAACACTGACTCACAGTTTACCCGGGTACAAGAGTCTGTGTTTTTCCTGGCTTTTCTCAGTACTTGCTGTACGAATATGTTGAAGTGTATTTGTGTATCTTCTCATCTTTCTTATTTCAAAAACCAAAACCTGTTCCTGTTCTTTATGTGAAAGAGAGACGTTTTCGCTTGTCGCAGCAAAAATGGTATCATGATGCATTAAAAAGGGTATTCAACTGAGTTACCAAGCAGTGTTAAAGAAAAAGCCCCAATAAAGCAAACACTTGTTTACATCCTGTATGAGTTCTCATGTAATGTACTTAGAGTGTTGTTCTCAGGAAATAAAAGATATCATTTAGACATACTGGTTGTTCCTTCTAATGTCATTTTCTGTTGATTTTCATATTCACTTTTAGGAATGAAGAAGTGCATTTTTGACTTCTCTGTGTTGAACAAATGGATTTTTTATATTTTTTTTCTCCACATCACCTCTTCAAGTTATAATGGAGCATAAGTACAAATGTCTGTCTTGTGTTCACATTAACCCAAAGTCAAACAAGCTGTGTAATACCCTGGGTTGGACATCTTCTGGGCTCTGTTAGGTCACTTCCCCTAGCACATGAGTTCTCCCTTTTTCTGAATCTAGCAAACTGTTTCCTCCTTTTTTCTTGCACTCTCCAGGAGACTGTCCTTCTGAAGAAACCATCAGCCAGCAGAGCTGGTGTGAGGCTAGCCTGTAGCAACTACTCCATCTGACCTGTTGTACAGTCTGCTACCATGGAGTGGAGTTCCCTGTGTGTTAGGTGCTTGCAGAGTTGGATTAAATCTGGACTACAGTGAGCAGCAATCTCAGGGGCGGACCAGTTGACTGCTGCCATATTAAGGCGGTTAAATGGTAAACTTTCCAAAGCAAAAACTTTCCTGAGAGATCTTTTTTCAGTCACTGGAGGGTGTCTCAAATGGTCTCTTGAAACAGTCTTGCCATTGCTTGAGGGGGTAGAAGTGTTCACTTAGGGCTTTGGTGAGGTAGAATTTTTGGTTTTACTAATTTAAAATAAAGATAAAAATATCAATTACCAAATGCATTCACTGTTCAAAACTAACCAGTGAATGGCATATGCAGATGGTAATCTGTGAAGACAGGTGGTGTCTGGCACTTGCTTTTCTTTTTGCAGCTGAGGCAGGGATGGTTTTGCAGCAAGGGATGGGGGAGAACATTCAAGTGGTCAGAAGGAATAGAGGTGCTTGGTCTGGGAGAATGAGTGGTGGAAAAATTCCTGGGTGATGTTAAGCAAGGAGGGAAACAAAGTAGGAAAGAGGAGGAAAAAAACCCTAAAAAAACAGGGCAGTATACTTCTTTTCTCTTTCTATCTGTCAGACTATCTAGTATGTGTTCTGTGTTCCACACCAGTGAATCTTGTCTCATCACTGTGAAAATGTGATTGCCCTATAAATAAAACTTTTTAAATGTAAGCACTGCATGAAGTTATTAATCTCTTGTAAATGCTTGTGGCAGCTTAGCATTAGAGAGAGTACTTTCGGGGATTTTTTTGCATACAAATTAATCTGTCAGGCTGTCACATTTAAGACTCTTGACAATTCACGTTTGACTGATACCACAAATTATGAAGGCCTGGTCTTAGAGCTGAGTTAAATCTAAGTTATTTTTTTGTTTTTGAGAGCAGCATTGTATTCATTTCAGTCCAGTTATTGTCCAGCCCTGAGAATGGTTTGGTGAAGACCTGGAATAACTCTTGACCAATTAAAGCTCAAAACCAAGATTTTGAGGCTGCTGAAGCCGTTGTATTGGACATGGTTGGGAAAATGTACAGTGACATCTAAACAACAAAAATACAGGATTGTGGTGGAGGGGAAGAAATCATATATAATTCCAGGAGTAGTTTGTAAGTTTTCTGCCTGTAGCTACCAGTCAGAGCAATTCTTTGACCTGCTTGGCAGTTCCCTAGGAGTTTCTTGTCAGCACTGGCTTTCATGCTGTGCAATTCTTTTCCAAGTGTTTCCCAGATATATGTGCAGACACTACTTGGCTCTCTTCCAACTCTTCCCTTCCCTACTGCTGCATGTATGTTGCTTTGTCCTGTCTGCTTCCTTAGTATTGACATATTTGAGCTCTCTTGGTGATTACTTCTCTGTTGCAACCTTTTTTATGTACAGAAGATGGACCTTATGAAACTGATCTAAAACATCTTTCTTTTTCTTTTTTCCCCCTCCTTGTTTTTTTTAATTATGACCTGATGGGGAAAAGTGATTCCATCTGACATGCTACTGATTGCAGTATGGGCACAGTACGGATGGCAAATTTAATTTAAATTTACTGAGAATTTGGTGTCGGGATTGTGCATAGGTTGTGATCTTGTGGGAGAAATGCTGAGTGACCGTTGAGATTTTCCTTTGTTTTCTTGCTTTCCACATTTCAGGTTTGTTTGGGAGGAGAGTATCATAGAACTATTGGAATTAGTTTTAATCAGACTGTGGCATTGACCCTGGTAATTATATTTCTTTGCTGCAGCGGCAGGATACAAGGAGCAAAAATACAAATATTTCAGAGTCCGCTGGAGCTTTAATTGCAGTGTAGTTAAAGAGTCAGTGCAAGTCTTCAGTTGGTTTAACTTGTTGCAGTTTTTAATACCAGTATGAGGGTTTTTTGGCTATGGAGAGATGTCCCAGGCAATGTGATATTTTGGGGTTATTTTGGTAATCTAGGAGAAAATAGGCTGTAGGCATTGCTGGGTGGTTTGGTCTAGTTACTCCTTTTGATTAATACTCCTTGGTAGTGCTTAACTCTGACAGCTTCAGAAGAAACCTTACAGCAGTTACACAGAGTTTTTCTTTTTGGGAAATGTCACCTTAACCTTCTCAGTAAGAAGGGTGTAGATTACTTGCTTTTCTTCTGAAAGTATGAAAGTTTACATGTCTTAGGTTTATATCCACCCCTCCCTTAAAGCAACTTCCACTTTGTTTCTAGTAGGAAGAAGGCTAATGCAGACATGAGGTGTCCATGTCCTCCTCCTGCCATTGGTTTTGGATTCATTTTGCCTCACTTCAGCCAGATTTGACTGAGAATCAGAAATGTCAGTGGTTCTTGCAATTGCATGGGTTGTTAAAATGAATGAGGCAAAAGAAGAGGGCCTGAAGAAACCCAAAACATTGTCCTTTCCAGTGCTTGAGGGAAGTTAATTCTGTCCTATAGAAATGTCTGATCCTTTTTGACTAGTAGACTGAACCACTGCCTTGTGGCAAACCATTTCATGGACTTCCTGAACATTTTGTGAAGCGTAATGTCAGTTTGGGAATAAAACCACATTGTGTGCATTTCCACTACTTGTAGTTGTTCATGTTCTTGAAGGAGTGGTGTGGGGAAAGGATGAACCAGGGAGGCTGAATATCATTATGCAGGACTAAACAAATTGTACTTAAAAGCAGCTGGAACAGAGAGATGTGATGTTTGTTGCTGCTGAATGAAGGATGGAATTTGTCTTGTGAAATACTAATTGCCAAGTGGATTTTATTTTCAGTTCTGTCATTGGTTTTTTTTTTGGTTTAGATCCTGTTTAATATGATTGTAGAAGTGCCTCGTTGGACAAATGCAAAAATGGAGGTAATTGAGAAAAATATCTTGATTATGTATTTTTGAAAGTTATGACAGTATGGTGACTTCCAATAGAATTTAATTAGAGTGTGGATTACACAAATTTTTCTCTGTTAAAAAAATAATTTGAAATCGTGCATACAGATGCTTTCCTTTGGATTATAAAAAGTATTGATGTTCAGAGTTTGTTTCCCTTCTGTAGGTGAGCGCTGCTTGACAGCCGTCTGACTGCAGAGTGCAGCATACTGCAGCAGAGTACTAGAGTGCTGGCTTGCAGGACATGTCCAATATTTAGTCTTACTCTTGCTTGCTCATAGAGCATTCCACTTGGAGGATTTAATTCCTCTCATTTCTGCTGTGTAGTGTGCTAGGTCAAATCCTGATAAATGGAGTTGCAAATGAAAAAGCATTTTCTTGTGACAAAAAAATACTTGGGGACCTCACTGACTGCAATTATTTACTTCTGTAAGGAGATACTTTAAAAGTAGAGCCTAGTGGGTTCTTCCTCTGCAGTTACGATATAGAAGCTGAGTAATGCTTCATCTGTAGTACTGGTGAAACAACAGATCTCACCCGTGTATGTCCTATCTTCCTGAGCATTTGTATTAATTTTAGGGATGCTTCCCAGATGCTTTTAAGGAAGTTTGTGGTTGAGCTGTTAACTATTTTGATTTTAAAATTAACACTAAAGAACCTCCCTAGCCTGTTATTTCAGAATTTTTTCTCCTTTCCTTGGTACCGGAAAATCATTTGACTTGTATTTACCACCACAGTTGTTATTCTGCAAGCAGGATTGCCTTGGGTATTTACCTTGTATTTTAAGGTGACTATTTATTGTGGAAGCAGAGTTCTCTTTGGCAGTTTCCCTTTGATAATTCTGTTTGAACATAAAGTTCAGGTTGTTGTCCTTCCCCTTCTCTCAGCCCATTATGTCAAGGGTAGAAAAGTTTGCTGTCCTGTTAGTTTCAGTGATCACTGAGTTTTTACTTTTCTGGCTTGATAAAGGAGAGCAGATGTAGTTCTCTAATGTGTAACTTTTAATATACCTGAAATTTCCTGCATTAATCATTAAGGCAGTTGTCTTGCCTTGCCACTTTGTCCTGATGGCCCTTCAGTCCAGGCTGTGGCACAGTGCTGACACCAGGTCTTGTCTGGATCTCCATGCTGAGATTAAACTTTGCTTTAGGATGAATGTTTCCCACTGTTATATCCCCAGTGCCAGATCTGCTTAGCCGTTTGTTGGATTTCTGTTGTTCTTCCCTTGATTATACTGAAAGTGGTTTTCATGAGACTTTCGTCTGCTGTTGTCAGTTACTCCTGGTTTCCATCAAGAAAAAGCATTGCTGAACTCCACTTCTGTCAAAGTCCCAGGTGGCATAGTTGAGGTCTTCACTGTTATGACCAGAAGCAGGTAGAATCAAGTGTGAAACCAGAAATGTGTGAACCTTAATCTAAGTTCTTGGGGAGGGTTTACTTGTGGAATAAGAGCATGCTGTTGACAGTTTGGTGTGGTTCAAAAAGGTGCAGGTCCTTTGGGATGGCTTTGGTGGTTGTGCTTTAGGTAATTTACAAGGATGTGGTAAAATGAATATGGATTAAGGGCTGTGTGCATACACACGGAGGCTATGTACCACCTGAGCCAGTGTAACCAGTCGAGTCTGTAACAAATGTGATGACATTCAGATAAGTGTTTTTAAGCAGGAGCCAAGGTAACATGGGTTAGGTTGTGGTGTGAAGTGTCAAAAGGATGGTTACAGTGAATTAACTGATGTCTGGTAGGTAATTCATACGGCAGTGGTTTTGTATTTGAGGTTTTGGGGAGGATGATGACAATACTAAGTTGTTCAGCTTTAATTAGCTCACTCCTTCTGTGAGTGCTTCTTTGGGAATAAATATGCCTCTTTCTAATGCTAGCTTAACTTGTTCTAAATATGCATGAAGTTGGCATTTGGTGACTATGCAGAACTTGTGCTTACTAAAAAGCATTTGTATGCTGAGAGGTGTATGCAATAGGAGAGCAATAAACAGAGGTTGAGAAGATAAACATTTCCTCTGTTGCTGTCAAAGCCCCTGTTAGAAGAGCTTGTGCCACCATCTGCATGTCTGTTGAACTTGTACTGTAAAGTGCAAGAGCTTCTAACTGAAGTTCCTTTCAGTATTTATGTTTGACCATGACAGTCGCTTTACAAATTTATGACTTTCTCTTCTAGATTCATTTTTTCTTGCATACTTCACAGCATTATTTAAAACCTTAATAAGCTTCTTTTTGAACATGACCCTTGAGATTTAGAGTGAGGCCATTGTACTGTTAATACTTCTCAAACCATAAGCACATGCTCCCCAATGGCTCTTTCTAACTGGTTGGGTACAGAATGAATTGCTTTCCATTTTACCATTCTCTTTCTCTCCCCCTCCACCCCTCCTTTCTGCTTAGATTGCCACTGAGGAGCCGTTGAATCCCATTAAACAAGATATAAAGAAAGGCAAGCTTCGATATGTGGCAAATATCTTTCCTCACAAGGGTTATATATGGAATTATGGTGCCCTCCCACAGGTAACGTTTTTGTTATAATGGTGGAAGTTTTCTGTCTTCGGTGTAAATTGCCTTGTAAATCTTGGATACTGCCTGAATGCAAATCAGTTGCAAGAGGGGTGTTTCTCTGATACATTTGTAAATTAGGATTTTTTTATGTTGAGCTTTATTGTGTCTATAAATTTTGATCAGAATTTGAGCATGGGTGTAAACACGTGCTGTGTTTCAGGAAGGAGTTAAATGATCAAGAAATCTCGAATCTTTAGTCTGCGTCTCTCTGCTGTAGTGACAGAATTAAAGTGTCATGGTCTGCCATTCAAGAATACTTGGTCAAGTAGCCATTTTCTGCTTAAACAAGGCATTTAAAAAAACCAACAACCTAATTCAGGATTTTCATGTATTGCAGCATAAATTTTAACTGGGAATTTTAATATCTGTAACAAAGAGGAACACAAGGGCTGTTCTTTTTTAGATTAAACCTCAACTGTCTTAGTTAACTTTTCTCTAAACTGTGAGACTTCACTGATCGTGACACATTCAAAACTTTGAGCCCTGAAAAAGCCCAACTAATGGCTGAAATTTTGAGTGTAATGAAAAGTTTTAAACTTAATTAATTTCTGTGAATAACACGTTGGACTTAAATTAGTACTAAAGAACATGATGGAGCTAAAAAAAGAGAAATTTATTTTCTTTACACGTAACTGCATAAGCAGTGGAAGTTTACTCCTGAAAATCTGCTTATGTATTTGATCCCTCAAGAGGAGATACCAGGCAGGTGCTGGAGTGTAGCAATGAAGTTCTTATCTAGTCAGCAGTCCCAGCAGCCAAAGTTTCCATGTAGGTATAGTTGGGAACCAGCCACTCCATTTAATGTTTGGAAATTCATGTGTGCCTTAGTACAAAGCCAAAATTAAACATTTGAATGTTTTCCTGTACAAAGTGCAGTATTTTGGACTGATGACACTTTCCCCAGGAGAAATGTTCAGCTCCCCTTGTTACCTTGTGAGTCAGAGAGGACTGGAGATAACTATTACTTTTATTTTCTGTAATAACTTTAAAATACCAGTTGGATTATTACATCTCCAGTTGTTGAAGTTACTCCAGCTGTAACAAAAAAAAAATCCAATTCAGTGTCTCCATTACCACAAGAGGATTTTCATCAGGATGAGCAGTTGCTTTAAGTTCAACCTGAGTATATGGCTTAAAGATATGTATTTGTAGCTGCTGTTTTATGCTGTGGAACAGAGAAGAAAAAAATTACAGTAGGGGCTATCATTACTGTAGGAGTTACTGTACTGGACAGAGAACAATAGTATTTCTAGTGAGCTTTCCTTCTAACTTACAGGTGGAGTGGTGCATCTGGGCAAGAGAATAGTACTAGTTTGATGCAGCCTTAAAGAAAAAGCACTTTAAAAGAGTATTGGAAAAATAAGTTTCAAACCGCAATTCTCTCTTGACTACACTTCAGCAATTTTTTTGTGATGATTCTGCTACCTAAACACCGGAGCATTTACTTTTCACCATTTTGCCTTTTAGTATCGGTCAAGTTCTCAAGAACAAGTTTGACGTGCAGGTTTGACCATGGACAGCAGGAGCTAACAATATAGCTCCTTGGAAAAAGAGCTTTCTAACACCTTTTCAACAAAACTTCTTTGGACTCAAAATTCTTACCAGGAAAACTTCTCAACTTCAGAATGAGTTACTCATTACTAGCCAGTAGGAGATAAAACAAGTACTGGTCTAGTAATTAAGTTAGTATAAGTGGCTGTTGTACTTTCTGCTTGTACAGAGCTCAGAGCAGGGATTTGAACCTGCCTCCTTGAGAAGCTTCTTTGGTCTTAAGCTGTTGGCTGTACTGGGAACATGCACTTCTCAGAATACTGAGAAATTTTTCATACCTAAATCTAAAAATTTGAAAAGCTAATTTGGTGCTTACAAATCCTTTCCTAGGAGCTTGGTTAGCTCAAAGCCTTCATGTTTTTGAAAGCAACTTTTGTTAGTGCTATGGTATTTAAAGTGTATAGTAAGAATGTAGCTGTAGAATGTCCTAGCTTAATCCCACAACCACTAGTAAAAAATACTACTCAGGGCCCTCAGATGCGTTAATGATTGAAATTTGATAAAGTGTATGTGTTGATTCACAGATGCAGTTAATATTTTTGCTATTATGTCCTCAGTAATCCTCATGTTACTTGTCTTCAGTATGAGGATGAGTTACTCGGTGTCAGTCCGTCGGCTGTTTGATGGTTTATTCTTTTCCCATTGAGCCAGCCTGTTCTCAGAAAGCTGATGTTTTTATTAATATTAGTAGTTTAGTGGTTAGAGTAATTGTAATTGCAGATTAGCTGGTAACTGATAATTCTTTTCTCTTTTGACAGACCTGGGAAGATCCGAACCATACAGATAACATTACAGGATGTTGTGGGGATAATGATCCTATTGATGTTTGTGAAATAGGTTCAAAGGTTTGTCTTCATCAGGATTAATTTAATTTGTCAATGTTAATTTAAGAATTTGGGAACCACTTCTGGAAGGAGTTGGGCAGATGGAAAACAAGAAAAGGTAGTAATAGTCTCAGGGGATAACAGAAGTATGAAGAGAGGATCTCAAGAGGGAATAGGTAAGAAAATGGTGGACTTTTTAAAAAGGAGAGAAAAAAAGCAGGATTTGGTAAAGTCTGTGTACTGGAAAAACGGGAAAATAAGAGAACATCACCCTGAAGTTCTGTGGCTGGATGGTGAGTTTTGGGTGAAGGAGGAGGAGTTTAAGATTTCTGGGGAAGGAAAAGATTTCTTTTTTTTTCCCTTGTTAGCAGTACGGAGCTAGGAATAGGTTTCTGAAAGATGAAGTAGTATGGTAGTGTCTCATGCACAAAAAATTACAAGGTCAGAACCACAAAGGAGGTGAGTTTGAGTTTTCTCATAGGTGCAGACAAAAGTAGATCCCTCTTGCCTAGACAAGACAGGAACCTGTTGCAGAGTTATGAGATACATAGTGGATAGATGAAAAAGAGGTGCAGCAAACACCATTATTAGGTATGGTGGAAAGGTTTGGCTCACTGAAAGAAAATTTTATGTATCTGGAGGCAGCAAAGAATGGAGCAATCCTCTGTGGTATCAAAATGGGGGTTTAAAACAGATGAGTTTGGAAGAGGGATCTCTTGTGATATTTTAGGTAAGGGGAAATTTAATTGATGACCTCAATGAAGGTGTCTTTATTTGAGAAAAGGAACCTAAAACTTGAATTTTAAGGGATCCAGAAAGAGTTCTGAAGGGAGTATTAGCTGGTAGGAAGTAAGTTCCCCCAAAAAATGCAAAAAAGAGTTGCGCTGATATTTTTGGGGAAGGAGTGTGTGTTTATATGTATATATTTGAGTCAAATGTAAGGAACAGAAAGAGATAGACTAAGACCAGGAGTTGAGAAAGTAGAGATTCAAGAGGCAGGAAGGAGTTAAAAAATGAGTATGAGATACTTTTGAGTTGCAGTTTGGGGTGAACATCAAGAAGGTGTGGAAGAACTAGGGTAGAAGAGAAGGAAAATTCTTCTGGCTTGTTGTTTACTTAAATGCTGACTGGAGAATTGACGGTTGAAGAATAGCAGTGGTGGGAGAAAGGCTAGTAATGTTAAATACATGTGTACTGGGTTTACAGATCTATCTTGCAATTCTGTTAGCTGCGGGCTAAAAATGCAGCCTGTGAGGTGAAAGAGAAATTCTACTTAGTGTTTTCCAAATGTTTGTGAGATTATGTTCTGTTTCAGATTCGTTCTTCTGGTGAGATTGTTCAGGTGAAGGTCTTGGGTGTTTTAGCTCTTGTTGATGAAGGAGAGACAGATTGGAAGATAATTGCTATCAGTGCGGATGACCCAGAAGCTCAGAAAATCCACGGCAAGTATTTTTACCTTTCTTAATGCAAGTTACGTCAGTAGCTTGCACAGTAGCTACTCAGTTGTAGCTGAGTTTAGACCACCCAGGCCAATAAAAGGCAGACATCAGAAAGGCAAGACTATTTTTTTGTTGTTTAAATCTGGTACTTCCTTCAAGGAGGGCATATGTGGTTTCGTACTAAGCTTTTGAAAAAGATTGACTTGGATTTTCAGGAGAACCTGTCATGCAGAAAGTCTTTTGACTTCTGAAACACAACCACCTTAGAAAGTGACCTCTTAAAATTACAGGCTTATCTCCTGTGTAATTGTGCATATTTACCTACTCAGATTGTGTAGCACACTGCTGTTTTGCTTGTTGAAAGTGTTTGTTCCTTTCATACTTGCAGGCATTGCGTTGCATTCTGAAAAAGGCTGCACATTTCCAATGTTTTGTCACTTGTAACTGGGTTACTTCCAGGGTTTGTTACCTAGTATGGATGATTAACTTTCACCTTTTAGCTTGAAAATTTTGAAAGTAAACTGCTAATGCAGCTCACCCTAATATCAGCCTTGATGATGACTAGCAGTGCAGGGGGAAATATCCTTTCCAGACTGGTCCTCCTTGTGACCATGCTTTTGGTATCCAAATAGAATTCAAGTACTAAAATGTATGCAAGTAGCATGTGAGGTGGAGTTCTGCTTGCAGATTCCCATGAGAAGATGATACAGATGTGTTAAAACTGCAGGGAGTTAAGTTTTTACAGCACAGGTAAAGTGCAGCTTCTCTCTGAATAAATGGAGGTTCCCTTCCTCAAACACAGTGTTACTGGGAATCATGAGAATTAAGTGAGGAGGTTTGTGTAAGATAGTGATTGTTGTGAGACCAAAACCCATATGTCATCAGGTATGTATGATCAGAGCCTGCCCTTTGTTGGTAGGGAGCACTAAGGCACAGAGTGGCCTTCCTGTAAGAATAGGGCATAGGGCTATCCAGTGGTTTTGTAAGTAATTATTGCCATTGAGGCTTTTTCCTGATTTCTGAATGTAAAGCAAGTATATCACTGGGCTGGCCCTTCATTCTCAAGTTCTCTTGCAGGTTGCTTTCATGTGGAGAATACTTGGCTTGTGGGGGAAGAAGGGGATAAGAGGAAATGAGGAAAAGGAACCTCTTGGGTTGATGTTGATTAAAGTAATTGGACAGATTAATTACTACATAGTGTTTATGACTTTACTTTGACAGATATTAAGAAGTTCTGCTTAAGGAAATAGTAATAGTTTGCTGTTAATGTTAGTATCAGTTTGAGCCTCTGTAATGTGCAGTAAAATGCAATATAAGTGTCAGTAGTTAAAAGACAAGTAATTAGCACTTTATTTCTATACATTGTTCTGTTTAACTCTTACCCTTTTTCCTTAACAATTTCTGCAACAGTTTTATCAGAAAAGCTGGTGTGAGAATTTGAAAGGAGTTCACTAACTAGGGACAAAATTGGGACAGTTTATGTCACTGGGTTAAGTAACTCTATTTGAAAGCCCTCTGTTTTGTTTTGGTTTTTCAGGTAATGACTGATTGGTCAGCTGTGTTACAGCTTTAGTTTGTTTGGGAGGGGAGTAAGAGTTTTAGTCTTGTTTTAACAAAAAAGAAAAAAGGCAGGGGGGAATGCATAAACCATTGTCTGTAGTTGATTCCTGTGTACATCCTTTCTTATCAGAGAAAGGTGCAAAACTTCAAGAGGAGAACTGTTCTTCTGAGGTTCAGAGAAGTACAGAAATATGTATCCAATTTAATATGATTTCTCTTTGTGATTGGAGTTGCAGTCCAGGATTTACAAAAGAAAAGAAAAAGGAGTGGGGGAAAAAAAGCCCCCATCTGCTTTCACAAAACATGACTAGCTTTGCAGTGTTTAACAGCAATCCTTCTTCAGTCTGAAAACAAACAAATCTGTTGGAGTAGGCAGTACAATATGTCCTTTTATACTTGTTTTCCCCCCTTCCCAAATATGTTAATTATTTCAGCATAAAGGGATAGCAGCTACAGATAAAACTGGTATCTCCCTCGGTAATTGACGTGCTGCTGTGTTATGGTGGTGGCCTCCTAGGGAAAGATGAGACTAAGTGTTGCCTTCTAAGTCTGCCCAGTAATTTTTATATCGTTTGTTAAACATTTTGAATTGGACTGAGAATCATCACATTTGCTTTCAGCTGAGTATGTGCACAGCCCCCAGTGAACATTTGGAAAAGATAATTCCGAGACACCAGAGCGGTGATTACTTGCAAACCCCATCCTGAGCCCGCACAGTGTGTTAACTCTTCTTGCTGCTTTAAGCACACCCCAGGTACTCTGTATATTCTCCTTCTGGGATTGTGATCGTTCTCCTAAGTGCAATTGATTTTTTTTGAGACTTCACAGAACTTAAAACTGAGCAGTCCCAACTTCTGAACAGTTCTCATTGTTTATTCATAGCACTCCACTGTACTGTGTCCTGCAGGCATTTATTGATAAATACTGGTTTAAATTGGAAACCCTGCCTAGAACTCTCTCTTTCACACAGAGCAATGAGAAACTCTAGTTTATAGTGACAATACCCAGGAATAATAAGCAGTGCTTAGCACCTGTTCGACTGGGAACTGTGTCATCCATGGGAATAGCAAGGGCTTAGTGTCTTTTTGGACTGACTTGTGAAGGTAATCTGTTTGAAATTATAGTGCTTAATACTGGTGGGCGTGGGGATAATATCACTCCGAATACAAGATGTATGTCAGATGCAAGTATCTATGACAGAGTTTCTTTATGTCAGTGAGATCTGTCTTTGTGGCAACCTGAAAACCACTGTGGTGTGTTTCTGCTCAGGCAGTTTCAAGGTAGATGGCCATTAGCAGGCCAGTAAAGCAACATCAGATCAAGCAAGTGTGGGAAATGGCCTAATAGCTCCCTGCACACTCAAACACTAAATATTGGTGGTGTAATAGGCCTGGCTGTGTTTTTGCTGCTGTTGTTGCTTTTTGTTTGTGGTGGTTTTTTTTTTTTTTTTTTTTTTTGTAAAATACTAGCCATGAGAAGCAACAAATTCTTGGACTGGAAGGACTGCTTGTCTGCTTATGTCATAATTTGGATAGAATTTAATGTATTGAAATTCACATACATACTTGATGTGCTTTACAATGTTGGGCTTAGAAAGGATGAGCATCTTCCATGCTGCAGTTTGGTCTAAATGTATATGGCATCTTCACGTTGGACAAGAGGTTTTGAATATCACTGGCAATTGAAACAGGAAGTGTGTTTGAAACAGCTTATGAAAAGTCCAGCTCTCAAAAGGTCATCTTACCTTCCCTGAGCAAATTGGATGAATAATGGATGGCATTTTGGAGGTGTTTTACTGGCCTGGAATCTCAGTAGCCATTTTTTGCTGTTGCTTACTGGAAAGATGACTGGTTGTATTCTGCAGCAGTTGGTGAAGTCTGCCGGCTTTCTTGCACTATCATTTGCTGGCACTGGTATAGTTAACTGTGCTATCTTGTCACGCTTCTTTTCCAGCATGCAACTTGAGATTGGCTTTGTGAATTAAGTGATCAAACCCTAAATGGCAAAAACAAAGCATATGGCATACTTTGTACCATATATTTTTATAGATCCTTGCATGAGAGTGTATTTATATGCATAGAAGCAGAGAGGCCCTGAAAACCTTTGTTGTGGATTTGTGTAAGCATTCAATATAAAGAAATTAATTATCTGTACTGAGGCTCCCCTCCTACCCCCTCACACCAGGCTGCACAAAATACACCAAATGCCTTTATATGGAATGTTGCTGCTGCTTCCTGTAAATGTTTATAAGATGTTATTAAAAACATATGTCCTCTCTTCCCAGAGACCTTGTTTAGAAAGCTTGCTGCAAGCATGTTGTTTTAGCTTTGCTTGCAAGAAGCAGCATCTGTTGTACTAAAAACAGTAGTTTGGTACAAATGCTTTTGTTGCTGTCTTGCAAAGCCAGATAGAATTGGGATCTGCGTTTGCATTGGCTCACTCTATTGACAAGAGAGCTAGCAGTGGTTGTTTGTGCCAGCCTTCAGAGATTTTTCCTTATTGAGACTAAACTGCACACTTAATGTGATTAGCTATCTTTTTTTTTTTTTTTTTTTTAAACCCTTGGTGCTTAACTTTGGTGCCCAGAAAAATGTGACCTATGGTTGTATGTAGGCAGTATAAAGACGTTACCACCTAGAGCCCAGTGGGTACCTGCTGATAATATACCTGCAAGAGCTGCTTGTGGGAATGAAACCGCATTAGGCCAGGTGCGTGCTTGCTACTCCCATACTTGCTAAGCCCTTTTTGACATCAGTGTGAGTACGTAGTTGTGAGGGAAGGTAAGCAGTCAGGGTCAGAAGGAAGTGTCTTAACAGTGTCTACTGTGGGAAAGACATTTAAGTGGTTTTTGGTGTGTTTTTGTTGTTGTTTGTTTGGTTTAAATCATATATCACTGTACTGCTTATCACGATCTATTATTTTACCTTTCTTTACTTAGTCTTTTGTTCTCAGAGTATATTTTTCTCCTTCTCCCCCTGATATCCAAAAGATGCTGTTTGGATTTCGGAATGGAGGGCAAGCTGTCTTTCAAGCTTTTCTATGGCAGCTTGTAAGGAACTGAAGACATGGCTGTTGTGGATGTGAGAGCTCCTGTTTTCCTTATATTTTGTGCTTCGTGCTGACTGCACAGCAACAGGATCAATTTATTCTTGCGCACACACACATACACGTTTTTCCTGCTGCTTGCCCCCAAGCAATGCATTATAATATAGATGTTTTGGTTGGTTTTTTTTTTTTTCTTTCAACCATTTAAGCTTCATATGGTGCCCAGTAGCTGTCCTTCATAATAAAGAATAGTGAAGTGAAGCATGGGGATGAAGGAAAGTAACTTGCAAGGACCAAGGAAATAAAAGTAACCGCTGTCCCCCTTCTTAAGTCCTCAAAAAGAGAATATACAGCAGCCAGTACTTTAGGGGTCATACAATGCTGTAACCTGATTCTGTGTAGTCATTGTACCTAGGCAAGGTATCTTCCAGTAGAGAATGTGAAATTCAGAGACATGATTCTGTCCATGAAGGTGGTCATCCCTGTCTTAAGGAGGTAAGGAAAGGCTGCCCCAAAGCCTATTCTAATATTTGAGTCCTTTAAAGAAATAAAACCAAGGCCTGTAAATAAGGAACAACAGGTGGGGAGGGGCCCAAGTGTCAGTTTGTAGACAGACACTTTTGGTGAATGGTTTTTATGGGAATAGGAGACAAATAACCAAGTAGGAGGAGTGGAGAAGCAGAGTTAGGAGAGAAATTTGCTGGAACAGGAACCAGAAGAAAGGACCAGCAGTCTGAGAAAGTATTTAAGTAGTGTCTAGACATGGAGGTCTGGGGTTCATTCACTGCTGGAAGCCAAGGAAGTTGCTGCAGCAGCCTAGTTTGCTTTACAGACCTGAGGAGATACTGTCTCTTCCAACAAGTACTAGAACTTGTGAGTTCAAACCTCTCAAGGGGAGGAGATTACAAGGGCTCAAGATGGGAGAATGGTCCCACACTTGGAGTGAACAGGATGATATACTGTAGCCCTGAAACCAGTTTGAATTGGAGCTGCAGTTTTATTAGTGCCCAAATGAAGCATCCAACCAAGTCCCCACCCTTTTCTAAATCTTTTCTTCTTGGTTGGTCTCACCCACCCATCCCAGTGAAAGACTTCTTGTACTCTTAAAGCATGTATTCAGCTAGAAGTCCTGCCTCTAGCATAGCCTTATGTGCCCTTGCTTTTTTCTGGGATTCTGCCAATGAAACTCCCTAATCTTCTACAGGCAGATGGCCAGCAGCCAAGTGCAAAATGTGTTTTACTTCTGAGTCCATAAACACGTAGCCCTATTAAGTGTGTGCAGAAGCAAAAATTTACATAAGGTTCTTCAAAGTTTTATGTTTTATTCCTTGGGTAGTGTGTGATCCAGTGGAATTTGGGAGTGGCATCTATGAGATGCCTATGAACACTCGGCTTATCTTCTCACATAGGTTTGGTCACACAGTTCAGTCCATGTGTCATCTCTCTTGGTGGTCTACAGAGAATTGCATTGTCTGTAGCACAAGGCTTGTTCCCTTCTCATACTGTCCTTTTTAGAAATACTTGAATGTCTTCGTTCAGGTTCACAGCCTAGATCTTTAAAAAGACATTTAGGCACTCAAAGATGGAAAGCACAGGACTAGGTGTCAATTTTGAAGACTAAGCACTCTGAAAATCTGGTTTAGAGGACTGGATAGACAGAAGAGTATCTGCTAGGAATCACTGCCAACCAGGAGATGTCAGTTAGTGAGGCATATCTATGGCAGAAGAGAATGAAGTAACCAAGCAGTACTGGGAGAGAGCAAGAGGGAATTGAGAAGGGAGAAATCAGCAACTGACTTGCGAAAACACCAGAAAAAGAGAATAACACCATGGGAAGTGGGCAAAGTGAAGTTACGAAAAAGCTGGAAGACTGCATGCAAAGTACAGCAATAAAAAGTCAGCTCCCATTTCCATTAGAAGTGACATTAGGAGGGAAATAGATGGAAAGCGAAGGATTACACCAGCTACAAAAAGTACTTTGCTTCCAGAAAGGACAAATTCCTTTATTATATCAAAATCAATTAAAATTGTGTTGAAGGCTTTTCCATGTAAACATATTGCCAGAGAGTTAATTTGCCAAGGGGGTGATAGGACCACTTTGTTGCAAGTGACAGAACTGATGGTAGTCTCACAGGACAACCTGGTAAAATTTGATAGGCGCAGCAGAAGTGAACATTTAAGATCATGAACTGCGCCTTTGCTATAGTAGTATAGCCCTTGAGCAGAATTACTGTGTGACTGTTTAATCTCTCTGTACCCACTGTGGCAATGTTCATCTCTGCCTCCCAAGGGTGTCCTGCAAATGGCATGCATTCCTCTTTGTGTCCCGTTCCATCTTTGCACAGTAGGATTATAGAGGTAAAGGTAGAATTGACTTATCACTGTGAGTATGCAGATATCACGGGGTTATCAGTAGAGTTAGTGTTTAGTGCTCCTGGCACATACCTGTCTTGTATCTAATGGGCTGAATTTGGAAGTAATGTGAGCAAAGGGATGCCTTTAACGTAATTTTGAGAAGTCAAGCCTGTATTTTGTTTTGAGGTGCTGGTTTAAAAATCCATATGTTGAAATTGTTTTTACTAGCTATTCTTTCATTATCAAAAAATGCTTTTAGTCCCTGCAGTTGCTGGGGAAAACAATTACCTCACTGAATAATCTTAAGTATTGCAAGAGATACGTATTGAGATGAAAGCCTATAAATACAGAATTTTCTTCCTCTCCTGTCAGAAGTATGGTCCTTTTAATCATTGTCCCTTTGGGCCTTCATTAACGAAGGGCAGGAGGCAACTGGCTTACCTGTTCAGCGTGGTTGTGAAAGCGTAAGATATCAGCTATGGGCACCTGATGTAATGAAGTGAAGTTCCGCGATGACTTTGAAAGTGCTCAGTGAAATCAAATAGTTTGCAGATCCTTTATGAGACTTTAAAAAATGAATGTTACAAAAACTGTGAGTAAAAATGACCAGTTCTTTTTTTTTCCTTTTTTTTTTTTCTTTTTAATTTACAGATATTGACGATGTTAAGAAGCACAAGCCAGGTTATCTTGAGGCTACAGTTGACTGGTTCAGATTATATAAAGTCCCTGATGGTAAACCGGAAAATCAGTTTGCTTTTAATGGAGAATTTAAAGACAAGGTGAAGATAATCCAAAACTAAAGATGCATCATTCTGTCATGTAGCCTCTTTAATACATCATAGACTTTTTGGAATTGTAAAGGATGAGGTTTTAACAAAAAGAATTTTTATAGGAGGGATCTTTGAAAAAGATTTATTAGGCTAGGAATAAATAATCTTTGCTGCCTTCCATTTTATTCAGGGAAAATGCATAGTTTATTAACGGAAGTCAGTAAAAAGCCAAACAAAACCAAAACATTCAGTCCTAATCCTGATGAGACTTACACACTTATCTGTGCATTTGTAGTTTTTTTTCACAGCATTTTCATTCTTACTGTCAGAGGAATGAACAAATAGTCTTTTCAGGTATTTTTTCAGTCCTGATTTGATAAATTTTCCTGACAATTTTTTTAAGGCCATGCCATTTAAGGCAGACAATGGGTTGCAGATTTTTTCATATTTGGTATTTGCTCAAGGTGTACTTCTTCCTGGTAGTTCTATGTGAAAACATTTGAACTGGTTTTGGCTTGAAGGCTGAAAAAATATTTTCTCTTTTTTTAGAAAATGAATGGTGTTTTCAACTACCTACGGTAAAAATGGCCAGGGTTTGAAAGGAGAGTGGACCTGGGAATAGACCTCACTGAAGAAAATACCTGGATTTTTCCAGAGGAAATTGGGTGTGATTTGAGTAAAAGTGACTTGCAAATCATGTATTGCACACTCTGTAGACTATTTTTGGCAAAAGTGTCACAGGTTCCTGTTGAATGATGCCCGTGTGTCAGCTAGTTCAGCCTTGCTGTGTGCTGTCAAAGTTATAAAATGCCTTCTAACCAGCACAGGCAACTTACATGTTTTGTCTGGTTAAAGAGATGCTCTGGCTCCCCTCTGCACTAGAACTGTCTTTTAAATCAATCCAGTGTAGAGTTGTAAGGCTTGATAACCTCATCTCTCTCCCCTGTTCTCTCAGGAGCTGCTTTTAGAAATTGTCCTGCTCTGTAATGCAGAGTGTCACTCTGTAGTGACAGTTTAACGGTATATCCCTGTCAGGCCATTGGAGTTCAGGCTTGAGGCACTAAATGCCCCAGGATAGCTGGTGTGGAGCACTTGAATAATTCTCCAACATTTCTAGAGACCCAGAATGTGGGGCGGCAGCTGTTGGCTATGCTCCAGCAGCTCTGGTGAAGTTCACAATGTTCCAGTGGCATTTTGCCAAGTCTCTCCTTCTTAGGAAGTGTGCATGTTCTGTTGGCAGCTTTTTGCAAGCCAGTCTAGATACCATCATCTGGACAGGGAGGGCTTATTTTACTTTATTTTTTTAAAAAACTTTCTCATCCCTACCATGCCCCCAATATTACTTTTGTTTAAAACAAACAAAAACTGTTAAGCAGCTGACATGTTACGTTGTTGCAAATGCTTAAGTATATGATTGGGCAATTAATGAAGTAAATGCAAATTTTGCCACTAGAGGGGAAACCTTAACTCTGACCTTGATGTGTATGTGTGACAGAGGAGTCGTAGCTGACACTTTGTCCCATTTAGGACCTGGTACAGTTTTCTACAACTGTAGGTGTCTGCTTAGCATCTAGTGCTGATTTATTTGTGCAGCCTTCATGTTTTCTGGCTGTGGACCAAGGGAAAGTCCTGAATGTGTTGCCACTGTATTTGACAGATAGTGAAGTTTGTTTCTTTTCATAAAAAGGGTGTTATATTTTACAGAAATTGAATGAGGCCTTGAAGGAGGGCCCTTTAAAAAAAACAGATGAAAAGTATGTTTTACTAAACTAGTTCTGTGACTTTTTTTCTGTTTAATAGCATTTTAATGCATAAAACTTTTCCTTGATGTAAACTAGGATTTTGCTGTTGAAATTATTAAATCCACCCATGAACACTGGAAAGCTTTGCTTCATAAGAAAGCTGAGGGAGGTACTATTAAGTGGTAAGTGTCCAGTCATGTCTTTTCTTCTTTGTCTTTTGCTAGTGCTGGTGGTATTCTACATGTGGCAGCTGTGCATGAGCTGCTTAGAATTTTTACTTTGAGATGACAGAAATACTCATGGTTTTGATAATTGATAATAGACTATGATTGACTAATTGCACCTTGTATGATAATGACTTACTGGTAAGTGGTTCCAAAAACATACTGATCATATAAAAGTGATATAGATTAACTTTAGGAAAATGGCCCCAGAGTGTGTGTTCAGTATCATTTTGGGAGAATCTTGGTATTCCGTGTAAATCCTCTTGTCACTGTTTATTCCATCCTTCAGTGCTGCATTGCTGTGCTGCAAAATTCTTTAGCAGCTTAGCATTCCATATTTTTTAGTTGTTGTCTGGAATGAGAGAGCCAAATTACTGTTTTTTATTAGCCTTTGGCCTGATCTAAATTAAAATGGACTTTTATTAAGCTCTCTGGACTGGTTTGCATTGGCAATTCTGGCATCAGAGGTCCTGAAAAGTAGGCAGGTATCTTCGCCTGGTGCTTTCCAAGAACAGTAGATTGCCTACCGTTAGCTGAAACCAGAGGGCAAAGGCTGTGGGGAAAGGTGTGCTCAGATAGTTGCTGTTGTCTTCTACTTTATTGGGAAAAAGTGACTTTCTTTTTCTTGGAGCTGTTTGAACACCGTAGCAGTTGGCCAGGTTGGTAGTTCTGTTTTAGCATGGTAGAAATACGGTAGGATAATATTAAAATTTTGGTCTTGATTATTTCAGAAGTGCTTTGAGGTTCATGTTGGCGAAATTAAAAAATAATTAAAATTGCAGTCTTACTTTGAGGAATTGAACTTGTTGCTGTTTACTCTTTAGGACTTTCAAAACTCATGACCAAATTCACTTTTGGTGTGAAAGGATATTTATAGGGAAAGATCTCTGCAAAGTACTTGGTCCCAGAATTTGCTCTCTGGAAGCAGTACAGGTGTCTGCTGCTTTATGTAGGAGCAGAGTTTTGACTTGTGTTTTTTCTTCCTCCTTGCTACATACTGCAGGCAGGTTACTGCAAACCAGGGGTGATCTGCCACAGAATCTGCCTGTCCTTCAAGGCACAAGAGACAGGGGGATAGTCACGCTGTTTGTGGTAGCCATCTAGGTGTTTTTTCAATTCCCTCAGGAAGTGCCAGTTTATCTCTATTGACTTTGTGGGGGGATTTAGTTTAACTGTGGTCCCCTGAACTGTACCCAAGTGAGCTGCCAAAAGCTCTGAGTGTGAGCACTGCTTGTATTCGTATAGAACATAGAGCCTAAACCCCCCCTCAAATCCAAAGAAACAAAGAACACCCCTCCACGCCCCTGCTCTCTTCCAGCATTACTGGTTACTTTTATGTTTTTTACTTCATTTCTTGCAGATACACATTTCTGAGCTCTATATGTGAAGGTGTTTTTTTCCATAGGTACTCAATAGTGTGTGTGTGTGTCTCTTTTCCACTGATTGATAAAATGTGTATTTAATTTTGTTTTTCAGCACAAATGTTCTGGTGAATGGCAGTCCGTTTTGTTGCAGCGAAGAGGATGCCCGAATGATTGTGCAGTCGGTAAGGATAATCTGTACTTTTTTTCTCCCCCCGCTTTTTTTTTTAAAGTGATTAATAGGAAAAGAAGATTAAGAGCTCCAAAACTGAAAGAAAGTAGCTAAACTGAAATGGTCCTTAAATAAAAATTTTAGGCATAAAGTAAAAGGAAGAGCACAAAGGTTGTGGGGGAAATGTAAGCATTATAATACAAACCTTTCATTGCAGTGGTCCAATTGTGCTTTCTGGCAGGTTCATTGCTGTTCTGGTGGGGGTTTTTTGTTTTGTCTTTTTTTCTCCCTCTGCAGTGCTGTTTCTTCTGATCCTAAATAGCAAGATGGACTGCTATTTGTATCTAGCCTGCTGTCTTCTCTGTCTCCCCTGTTGCCATGAGTTACCACCCAGTGTTAGAACTCATTGACTAGCTGACTGTAGTCCCTAATCACTAAAGGGATCCTTTGTTTGTCTACTTGCATAATTAAATGCATTGCTGTAAGAGAGGGGGATGCTTTTTTGAATGTTTCTTAAAGAATGCCTGTCATATTCTGAAAATTAACATAAAATGAAAACATGCAGGTTTCCTGTTCAGGCAAGAAAAATGTCCTGCAGGTCTGATGCTTTCATGTGCAAATGCTAGTGGAGGAGAATTTCTTCCATTTTAAAATTTGCTAGTTTGGATGCCAGAAATGAAGCAAAGTTACCAGAAATTACATGGAGAAAAGAACCCCCAAGTATTACTCTTTTTTTTTAATTATTATTATTATTCTTGGTTTTATTTTTAACATATGCCATGATTGAGACTGTGCTCGTGACCAAATGAGCGTGGCAGGTATTTTGCACATGTGCGTGGCTGTCTGGGCAGCCAGTGTTTTGCCCCAGTAGTCACAGGAATTATGCAAGTTCAGGATGCCATCCACTGTCTGTGCAGGTAACATTCCAACAGCATTTCTAGTAAGAATGTGTTGTCCTTGGTGGTGTTTTGTCACAAGGAAGTAAAACTTGTCAGTTGCAAAGAAAACTTAGTTTAAGTCATAAAGTGTCAAACCTAACTGGTTTTCCTATTCAGGTCTCTTGCTTTCAGGACTTCTTCAAAAGTGTCTTTATGGTTGGCCTTATAAATGTTTATTAATTGGACTGTAAGTTTTAAATGAAAGAAAAACTCATTCTGGAATTCAGATATGTTTTTAGGCATGTCACTCACAGCTATAAAGCATATATTTACCTCCTCTATGTTTTCAAATTTACAGTAACTTTTACTAAGTGTTTAAATGCAATTAAAATTTGAAGTTCAGATGTATTTGGATAATGGCAAACCTGCAAAGGAGTATTTCCTTTTGCTTTCTGTTTCTACTTTGAAGCATGTAGGGTAAATAATTATCTGTTTAAATCAGCAGTATCCATTATTTTTCCTTTTAATAACAAATAAAACTTCCTGGGTTTTGGGGTGGAGGTTAGTAAAAACAAGTTCATAAAATATATTGTATCAAACTTTATTTTTTTTTTATTTTGAGCACTTGCATTCTTATCAGGTATTATCACTTTCTGGCTTTTAAGTGATACTGGTTTGGGGAAGTTGTCCTTTCCATCATTCTTTTTCAGTTCAAAGTATTTTAATTGTGTCTTTGTAGGGTACTACTGCTTGGTGCTTTTTGGGCAGGGAGAAGAGGCAATACTCTTTTAAATACTGTTCATACTGCGTGCAATTACCAATCTATGATAAATAAAAAAAGTAAAATGCTCTTGAAATATGAATGGTGGACACTCTAAATATAAGCAGGGAGGTTGACCTGCATGTTTTAAGCACGTATCTTTTTGTCTAGTATGCTACACTGCCTGCTTTGGTTATTAGTTTGAAAGAGATGAACACCTGAAGTGAAAGTACATGAGTGTTGGCTACAGAATCTTAATGGCTGGTGGTAATTTTAAATGAAAGTTGCCTGTGTCTGTCTGGGTGGTTTTTTTGTGTTTTTTGTTTTTATAAACTGAAAGTAGATACATTTTCTTCTAATTTATGTCCATCTATTAATTTCTGGATTGAAAACAGAAGAATGAAAGCTGAGGTAGGGATTTTGTGTGCAAGAACAGTGAGAAATGTATTTCAGCGACTGCAAAATTTCTGAGCTACTTGTGCAGTGAGAGCTGGTACCCTACAATTCTGTCTCCTGGGTCAGACTCAAATATGGAATTTTTGACTGGGTGATAATTGCCTTCAAGCAGGTATATCGAGTTGTTATAAAAAAACCCACCAAACAAACACCAAAACCACAAACCTCAACCAAAAAAATACCCCCAAAAAACCCCACCAAAGGAAAACTCGGTACTGCTATGAAACAATTTTTATGGTGAGCGAGAGACCTATAAGAACCAAAAGGAAAACAAACAAATCCTACCAAATGCTTCCCAAGTTGTGTACTAACCAAAATTTCATACAGATTTTGATTGGGTAATTCCCAAGATAGTCCTGTTGATTTCAGTAGATTTATTGTGCTGTTGTTTGACCTTTCATTATTTTACAGATACAGGACTAGAATGTCTTGTCTCCGTTGGGGGAATTTATACTCCACTGAGTTCACTTCTACATGGTGGGCACGTGTACTGTCATCTGTATTGGTGGCAGACTAGGAATGATTCTATAGCTGGTCAAGTTGCCATGTCCCGACAATCCCAAAGAGATAAAAGATAATATGTGCATATGGGAACACATATGGAACATTTGAACCAGCCAGAATTACACCAGCCCCCTGCAACTACAAACCTAGTTGAGTTTTAACACTAGGTGGTGAAAATTTCTAGGGTTCTCCAGCCTTTGCAAATGGTTTGATATCTCTCTCGGCTCCACTGTTAGTGTATGTTGGAAACTGAAGCCAGGAGGAGCAGAGCTTTGTAGCTGAATGTGTTAGTGCCAAGATGTACTATTTATTTCAGGGTTTTAAGTGTTGTCATCTGTAAAACTGACCAGGACAGCCAAACTATTGTTTAACATTAATCCTTGAGAACTGCTTGCTCACTTGCTCTGTGAAGAAGCTACTGAGGACTTTGCAAATTGGAAAATCTCCAAGAAAATCTATATATAGTTAGTAGAGCAGTGGTTCTCAGACTTATCACATAATTTTTCCCTTTATAATACTGGAAAGTGAACTAGGAAAGCTTTGCTAGATGATGTCTCATCTGATAAAATGCAGAACAGTGTCTTGCAGGGGAAAACACTTGGCTCTTCCATATAATTTAAAAAAACCTCCCAACAAAATTTGCATCTGTATATCTAATGATGTGTTTTGAGTAATTCAGATAATTATATAATTATAATTAATATAATATAGAGATAATATAAGCAAGAAAAGTCTGCAAATTGCCTTTCTCCCTACATGTTCTGTGAGGGCATTTCCATTTGGGACTTATTAGAGGCTGAATTTTCTGTTCAGTAGCCAGTTGTGAAACAAAAGATTGATTGGGTTTTTAGTCTGGGATTTTGCTTTGTTTTAAATTATTTTGTTTGGTTTTTAAACTGTGTTCTAGATGGAAAGGGTTGTGTAACGAAAAGACTCCTGGTTCAGTGGGATGAGGTTGTGATCTGTTTGTGGTGGGAAGGTACCGAGTCCTTACCTTAAACTTCCGAAGCAATTATCCCTGAAGTGACAGGCACCTGCTTGTACATGGTGACGACTGGTTCTCCCTACCTTGTGGGATAAAGCTTTGGATTTGCTGGAAAGATAGGTGATGGTCTGGTGGTAAGGCCTGGAAGACCTGGATTATGTTTGTCATACTGCCACATCCCTTCAGATCAGTCGCTTAATCTCCTTGTGCAGGTGATTATCCTGGGTAAAGTGAGAAAAAGGATATTGGTTTTCTTTTTCCTCCTCATGGGTTTTGACCCACTCTCAGTGGATTGAGCCCTCTGCGTGCTTAGAGGCAGGCAGGCTCACGAGGGAATTTCACACCAATGGGGCTCGGTCCGAGAGCTGCACTGTGCTAAACCTGGCTCCGCGGTTTCTGGGTCTGCCTGCCTGCCTGCCAGGATACTGCAAAGTTTTCATTATTGTCATCACGTGCCGTTAAAGCAGTGGCAGGAAGTGCCACCCTGTTGGTGTGGAAGACATGGGTGGTCACTGTGCAGCTTTGTTCTCCTGAAGTTTCAAACACCTGTAAATGCTGCCTTGGAGGTGGCTTCTTTTTTGCGTTCACCTCAGTGATTACTTGTGGGGTTATCTGCTGGGGTAAGTGGTTGTGTCATGGCAAAAGCCAGCATCCACCCTGGTTTTGCACTTGATTTGTGTGTGCAGGTGAGTGTTGCAGGATTACTTCTGCTGAGATGCTCTTTGCTTCTTTCCCATCAGTTAGGTCATTTGGAAAACTTGTCAGAAGGGCGGTGGAGGATTGTTCTTACGCAAGTAACTAGCATCCTCATCGCGAGGCATGTTTCATCGAGCCAGTGTTAAAACTGGCTTTAGTTTTGTCCTTTAAGTTACAGGACAAGGCATACTGTGTAATACTGCAATTAAATCCTGGTGTATTCAGCTTTGAAATGTCAGACGTACATTTTAAAAACAGTTTGTCACTTCACACAGAACTGAATCCTACTCTGTCAAAATATAATTGTAAGAGTATAATCATATGTTTATTTATAAATGTTTGCATATATATAATGTAAAGTGTGTGTGTGCGTATAATCACATGCATACCTTATGCCGAAACTTGTATAGTAATGTAATTGGAAAGGCATTTTCACTCTTTAGTATGTAAACAGCAAATCCTGTTCTCATCAAAATGATATGGTAGGAGATTCCCCTTTAGGTAAGGTGTTAATGTGTCACTCATTAGTGTGTGTGTTTTGTCATTTATGGGCAATTTGTACAGTAGTTGGGGGGAGTGGGCAGGGAGTCTGTAAGGTAGAACGTTGTCCTGTGGGGGCAACAGTAAGTTCTGTTTGTGTTTAATACCTCTTGACTGCAGCAGTAAAATAGCTTTGAGTTTGGGTGTTACCTCTGAAACTTCAACCAAATACTGATACATTGGTTTGCTTTTTTCTTGTTTTTTTCTTTTTCTTCTTTTTAGGCACCCATGCATGTGAATGGAGAGTCTGTTTCCCCAGAAGGTACCTTTTTCCCCAAATGCCATACAATTTCTCTAATAATTTGCTTTAAAAATCGACATAAAAATTGTCTTGTTAAAAAAGGTGGTTTTAATGCACATGAGAATGATATTTGTTATATCCTGTCAGACTTCTAATGCCTGTCCCCTGTTAAACAGAACATGAACAGAAATTCATGGGTGGTTTGTGGGAGATTACTTTTGAGTGCGAGTTAAAGTATAGCCCACATAAAAAGATAAGACTAAACTTTTCTGTCACTGAAGAGGAACTGAGGAAGTGAGGAACTGAGGAGAGCAAGTGCATTATATTTATCCTTTTTAAAGCAGAAAGGTTCCTTTGCCTTAGTTTTTGTCATTCCTCAGAGTAGCTAACTAATCATGTAAACAGCTCCTTTTCCTAGAATTGACCATATTTACTTTTCAGATGTAAGTTCTAAGGACAAAATTCTCTTTTCACTGTTATATGTTTTGTTAACTTGAAAAAACTTCATGTTTTTCTTCAAGAAATAAGAATGAATCCTACATGCTCGTTTTTGTTAAAACTTAAGATATTTCTACTGGCAGGAACTATAGGGAAGACATACGTGCTTTTTGAGATGGAGTGAGTTAATGGAAACACTAAGAGAAACTTAGTCACGAGTCAAGTTCCAGATTGTTTGCAAAGTAACATCTGTGTAGCCCATGTCATGGGAAAGCAAGCTGCATTCCGTTTGCCCTTATAGGGTATGCCAATAAATAGCATTTATTTACTGAAGCATTACAATCTCAGACCTCTGACAGACAACTGAACATAATCTGTCTGATCTTTGATGTTTTCCAGGGAGGGTCACATCAGTGTTGTAACTTGTTGCAGGGTGGTTTCAGCCAAACTGTTAAAGTGAGCGGGTACTAGTCTGAGGCCATGCTTTGCACAGGCTGAGAGTAGACCTCACCCAGAAGTACTGTTGTGGGAGAGGAGACAGCTGAGAGAGCAGGATGTTGTTTTTCAAGTGTTTGTGTACGGCCAGTTGTGTAGAACGAATGTCATTCTTTATGTGTATTTTATGTTTTAGTTGATTCCTGGCACTTTTTTCCCAAGTGATCGTCAAAGTGTTCTGAAGCTGCATCATCAAATCTTAAAGGCATCCCTTTTTTGAAGACAGGCAAAAGCACTAATTGTTGGGTTCCTCTTGAAACAACTCTTCAACTTGTGTAAACCTTCTATCATGTAAATAAACATTGATATTAAAAAATGAGTGTTTCCTTTCTATGTCTGTCTTTGTACAGTGTGGAGCAGAGGGAAGAGGAGGGCTTGCTTGTTTGTTTCTGAGTCTCAGAACTGCAGAATTGATCTTACCCACTCATGAAGTTTAGTATCAAATGAGGTAGGAGACAGGGTGTTTTCAACCTTGTTCTCTAGATATGGGAATAATCCAGTCATCAGGTGCATAGAAGACTGCGTAAATTTACATCTTAGGGCTTGTCTGGCCAGCCTGACTGTAATCCGTTTCAGGTGGACAATAAACTTTATGTAATAGGCCTAACAGTTTACCATGTTCTTTAATACACGACTGGGTGCCTTTCCCTGACTTGTATACACTTTTGTGCCCAGTTCTTTCTGCGTGCTTTGTAAAGTTATGAGCAGACCATACTTGCCTTAGGAAAACCCAACCAAATACAACTTCATTCCAAAGAGTAATTCAACTAGGAAGGGCTAGTGTCGTAACAATTGAAGTGAGGATGCATGTGTGCTCTCTCTACTACGTCCTGTTTTGATAACCTGTGTGTTTCGTCACACAGGAAGGTCTTTCCTTATGGAAAGCTTCCATTTTTAGAGTTGTGTATGCCTGAAGGCTTTTGATAGCTCCTCATTCAGTGAATCAACATTAATAAAATGTATAGAACTGAGCTTTGTGTTTTCAGGGTAAAAATATCTACCACTTTTTCTACTGCAGGTTTATATCTGGCCTGTCTGTACCCGTGGTGTTCATTAAAAACAAACCAAAAAAAGCTAGCTGTTAAGTAGAAAGAGATGAAATGATGATACAGACTGATAGCTTTATCCAGCTTGTTACTGAGAACAAAGGTGAGAGTTGTCTGCTTTGTATGATGACGGAAACAATATGTTAGTATTGCTGACGCATGATGGAAATGGAAGATACAAAGAACTGGAAAAGTTAGGCTGTGGCTTGCAATAGAGGACTAATTTTTCCGTAGTAAAGTTATTAATAAGAAAGCTTTTGCCTGTGGGAATGGTTCTTTGATTTTAGGAGTTGATTTTCCTGGTTTAGAGACCTTCTGCTAGGATATTCTCTAGTGTATAAGCACCAGTCACTTTGGAGATCTCCATTAGGGCCTCGGCACTTGGGAGTAGATGGAGTTCTCCCATCTGCATAGAGTTTTATACAGAGTTTAGGAGTGGTATGAGAAATGCAATATAAACCTCAGATATTGTGGACTACTTTTTTTTTTTTTTTTAGTCAAGCGATATGTTACATCCAATGTACACTCAAAGTGCTGATTTACCATACTTTATTTGAGATTTTAGAATTCAAAGAACATGCAGCATTATACTTACAGATATAATGGCCTTTTTTAAAAATAAAGTGTTTCTGTAGTGTCTTGTGTTCATGTGTAGCCTCTCGGATTTCTCTGGTTAGAGGTGAGCTGTAGCAGAGCACAGAACAGCTGCTGTATTTGCCCATGTGGTGGTACATCTAGGAGGCCTTACTGTTTTGTAAAGTGCTTAGGGGCAGCTGGGCAATGAAGCAAACTGTGTAAAATCAAGTTATCTTCCCTATACAGTGGTCACTGCTGTCCTTATCTTTTTGAGAGACAGAATGAAAAGCTGTACACATATGAAAACCAAATATTGTTTACATGTGTATCTATGCTGAACATGCCAAGACTAGGTCAGAAGTTACTTCGTTCTTGCTTCAAATAATTTTAGTATTTTTGGTTTAAAACTGTATTGATGGCACGTGGTTAGGAATTAAGGAGGAGTAATAAATTTTGAGATCGGATTAGATGCTGTGCAAGACGACAACAAATAGTACTTGGGAAAGCTGAAAATTGAAATTATGAGAAATGCCTAATATTATCCTAGATTTAAAAATGTTAAAATATTTATTACGTATGGAGTATATAAACAGTTGACTGTCTTGTCTTCAGAGTATTTTCAGCACCTGTTTATGTATAGTTGCTAAAGTTTTTTCCCAAATGGGATAGAAAGATATACTGTTACCTATAGCCTTGCTGCTGAAATGTACTGAATGCTACTGATGTGGATTTCAGAAATGAAGTGATGAAATAGCTGTGGAGAGAATGTCTGCTAATAAGAGGATTAGGGAAATGGGACAGAGAAACTAGAATACGTTTTTCAGATATCCTCAGGAAAAACAAGTCTGTGCAATAAACGTTTTTTATTTTATTTTGGCTCTTTTCACAGGCTAGGTCTTCTGTTTGTATTGTGTGCCTATATTGTTGTGTTTAAAATCAGTTTATTGTAGTGGGAGGCTTAGTGTAGTGGTGTCCACTTCTCAATAATTTTATGAAAATAACTTTCTTATATCTGATTCTAATATTTCCTGGAGAGATGTCTTGAAGAGAAATCATTTTTTTCTTTTTTTTCCCCCAGGAAATAAGTCCATCTTAACTGTATTTTCTGTGCTGAATATATAATACACATTATGTATATCTTCGAAGGATAACTTTGCATCTTGATTTCCTCTTTTTGTCTGTTTTGGAGAGAAAGTAGAGGTTACTTCTTTTCCCACCTCACTATTGTGATGGTGAAGTTTCTTTTTACATGTGTAAATCATCAGCTCCTGCTTAAAATAGTACCGTTTACTGCCATGGAGTCCACGCTTCAGTCCCTCCAGTGAAAATGGGGTTTGAGTTCTACTTACAGGGAAATAACGTTCATTATTTGTTTTAAGTTTGGAAATCAAAGCATTGTGAAAATAGTATGCTGTTGTCACTGTTAGGATATTATTTACATGCTGTTAGCAACAACGGGCATCCTCTGAAACCCCCCCAAAAGAATAGAAAGTAATTCTGAAGTGTGTTTGGGAGAACTGTTCATAGATGTTATGCAAGGAGGAGCACCTTACTGTAACTTGTGTTTGCCACTTAAATTGACGCTCAAGAGCTACAGCATGCAGCAGTCCTAAACTGATCAAAGTATTATTTCATGCTTCTCTGCTTTTACTGGGCTTGAATCTTTTTAATGGGTTGTAGTTCAGTTTTACTCCAGTCAAAAGACAAACCCAATATTAAGTCAGTAGGGCGCAAATTTTTTTTGTCTGTCCTTGCTGTAAAACTTAAGGTGATTTCCCCGGGCCCTCCCCCCCGCCCCTCCCAGGTTTGATAACCTGGGTTCCTACCCCTGAGGACAAGAGATCTGGGATTTAGGGATCAAAGAGGTGAGAAGTTAGCTAGAAGAGAACAGAAAGAACGGAAGACGCATCTAGGAGGTTCAAGCGAGTAAAAGTAATGAGTAGAACATTAAAAAGGAGTGACCAAAATGTTTTAGAACAGTTTTGCCTAAATATTGCAGCAATGTGTAACAATGCTGGTTTCATGCAACTGAAGAGGTCAGTAGGATGCATTCGTCAATGAAGAAGAACGTTTACCTACCACGCAGGAGTTGCAATTGCTTCGCCAGAAACAGTGCTTTAATCTTTGATCTCCTGAGTAGGGGAAAGCGATAGAAAGCAGCAATTGTATTCATTGTTGAATTGACTTTATGAGAGTCTTTGGGGTTGTGCAGAGGTGACCTGGGTGCTCAGCAATGCTGGCTGACTGACTGACCCACATGCAGTTTTTGATTCCTCACAGCAGGATGCTGGATGTATGCTGTGCTCTCTTCCTGAAACTACAGGTGGGGTCTAGAGGGTAGCCCAAAAAAGGCCAAGCTCACTGCTGTAGGTTGTCACTTTGTGCTTATTTGTCAGCTTTGGCTCATTAATTCACTGCTAATTCTTGTGGCAGAAGCTTTTAAGTGTTCTGGAGCTATGGGCAGTATTCAGATAGTGCTGCATGTTTTCTCTCATTCTTGATCTGATAAATTGCAACTGAATCAGTCTTATCAGTGATTCAGTATGCTCAGTCAAAAGTAAGATTTTTGTTGATGATTTGGTCTACTGCAAGGGTCAAAAAAGGGTTTCCTATTGTAAGGGAAATTGCAGAAACCAGTAAGAATTCTGTGCATGAAGAATGTGTCTTATGTGCCAGCACAGTGCTGTCTGTTAGCTTTTTCCCTTAGGACATCCTCATAGAGTTTCTAGATTCCTCACAGATGTCACCAAGTTTAATATTAACATGTTTTGTTTATTATCTTTGGAAGAATAATACTTGCATTAGCCAGATATTACAGTACATATGCAAATTTGTGTTCGGTTGCACTCCTTGTGGTTTGCTTCTGTGTATGTGTTAATGCTTGCCTGGAAATTAAGGGGGTTTTCTTCAGATACAAAGATTTGGTTTTGTGTGCGGTGTTCAGTGCTAATCATGGAATCATAGAATGGTTTGAATTGGAAGGGACCTTAAAGATCATCTAGTTCCAGCCCCCTTACCACGGGCAGGGACACCTTCCACTAGACCAGGTTGCTCAAAGCCTCATCCAACGTGGCGCTGAACACTTCCAGGGCTGGGGCATCCACAGCTGCTCTGGGCTACCTGGCCAGTGTCTCACCATCCTCACAAAGTGGTCCTGTAAGCTTCTCTTTCAGGATGAAGAGAGTAAGTGTAGTCACTGAAATGGCTGCACTATGGAGCTGTTACTAGCTTGATGCTCGTTTATTGGTGCGTATATCAGGACACGGATATTGGAATGTTACAAAACTAGTTTGTCTGCTCTGTGTCTGACTGCTGTCTGCTCTGCAATTATACCAGCTACAGGCTGGGGGTTGGGAATGTGTCTTAAGTATTTTGTAATTCACATTTTAAATAAGCGAAGGAGTAAATATTTACTTGGTGCCAGAAGCCCTGGGCTGGAATACAAGGAATTAACTTTAAATTCTCTTTTTTCCATAGTGTACCTTGCGGGCTTGGGCAGACCACATAGTCTTTATGCTACCTGTGAAATGGGTAGAAAAGTTGATTCTGTGAGTGGCCTGATTTTTACGAGAGACCTGACACTTCTCCAACACTGAGAAGGGAACTCCTTCCAGTGTCTAGGAAAACGTAGGATATATTCAGCTTTGCTTACAGTGAAAAGGAAGGTTAGCTGTACTGACAGGCTTTCCGAAGGATTTGACTGAATCTGCCCGAGGGTTATCTGATGACATAATTATCTTAAGACTGAAAAGACCGTAAATGGTGGTAAAAGTTCAAGGTGTGAATTGGCATCTTAGTCCTTGTGAGTTCTGCAGGAGACTAGACTTGATTCTTAAGCAGGTCTTCAAGTCCCTTAATGGCCTATGCGTGTTGCTTCTGGAGTGCGGAAAAGCCAATTTCAAAGTGTAACTCATGACCACCTGGGAGTTCTGAGCATTTGAACTCTAAATCATAGGAGGTCTGGGAACAAAGCTGGTTTAAGAGTCAAAGTGAAAATATCCTGCTAGTTCCTGCTATTTAGAAGACCTACTGTGTGGTAAAAAAATCAAGTCTAGCTGAGCGGCATTTGGCAGCCTGCTCTCCCTGGAGATCTGGGATGAGAGGGAAGGCACAGTCAGGTGAGGACAAAATTCCCCTGACGGAGCTGTTCACTGGCATTTACTTCTTGTCTCATTATTGCCCTGCTTTAACTAGATCATTTCTCATACGTGACAATTTGGGAATCAACAATTCAGGAATCCCTAGCCCTTTACTTGGGCGGTTTTCTGATTCAGGCAAACCACATAAACCTCTCTCTGCCCCTCTTTCTTTTTGTGCCTGTACACAGGGACATTATCTGTTTGTTACATAATGTGGTGGCTATTAGTTGCTTCAAAACGTCAAACATCAAGGAAGCCTTATTACTAGCAGATGTGTCTCTGACCCGATAGGTTGGCAGCGCGAAGCTGCAAATTTGAAGTCCTCTCAAAGTTTGTATAGTTTTATGTGTGTGTGAGGGAAATCCTGCAAGAGAAACGGAGTCAGGGTAATAGGGCAGCTGAGCAAGGGTCACTGTGAAGTGCGCGTGAAAAGAAAGTTGTAGCTTGTTGTGCAGCTAGCTGAGAACAAGGGGACCCAAATGTGGAAAGGGAAATGGCATCTCCTATCCTAATACGGGAAGAGATTTGAGATTCATGTTTCTGTGGACCTAAGTGTCATCAGAACATCTTCGTTATCTGCAAATCCTGTAAAAGTATTGCTCCCCAATTAGTGATAATCTGCTTTGTAAAAGTAGCTCTCTGATTCACTTAGCTCTCTGTCTTGAGCTGGAATGGTTTGTGGGACCTCCAACTGAAATGCAAATTAGCCTTAGATGTTTCTCTTCAATTAACGCTTCTTGGAAGAAGTGACACAATTCTTGAAAATATCAGAATGATGTTTCTGTGACGTGCAAGCTCTTTGTTATATACGTAGCATAGCTGATCTGAATCATACCAATATGCTTATGGTCTGCCTGAAAGTGTAATGTATGCAAGTTGCACAGCCTGTGATATTTTTCACTGAATGTGTGATCTGGTGATCTCATGTAAAAACAAAAGTTGTATTTTTAGAGAAGAGAAAAAGGCGGAGAGGTGGTGGTGTGGTGCCGGGGGAAATGCCCTTTACCAGCAAGGGACCGAGAAAACTGTAGCAGTTAATGAACATAAGCACACTAGCTCCTAAAACTAAAGGATTTTTTTCCTTTTAACTTAAAAGCCTAATTCCTTTCTAAATATAGGTTTATTAAAATAAGCTTAGCAAAATTTGTTGCTTTATGATGATTAGTTGCATAGTGAATAGAGGTAGCTGCCTAAGTTCCAGTTCTCTTCTGTAATAACTGGTTTTTGCTTTCTTTGAATTTGAATGTTGAAATTGTAAAATCTTCTATTTAAAAATCCCTATTTAAAAATTCATTTTGAATTAATGTTGCAGTGAGGTCTTCTGACCCATCATTGATACAGAGTATCCATAAAAATGAAATGGTTGTTGTGTATAACAACCAGGAAGCTATTTTTTCTGATTTTAAAGATGCTCTTTTTCCAGAATATGAATAATGAAAAAAACCTCATTTTGCAGCCATAACCATTTTCTGCATCTATTTAGAACTCATTGTAATCATGATCGGAGAGCATTGTAGTAGGTACATCAAAATATACATAGCACCTCAAAGACCTAACACTCCAAGTAGAAAAAAACAGTTAAAAGATGGGAAGAGAACTAAATGCTCTTCCTGTTCTGCGGCTGAGAGAACTTGAGGAGCAGTGAACATTAGTGGGTTTCTTGGGGGCAGTGGCTGATACATGGAGGAGATGAACTCTACAGAGGCTTACCCTGATCGTTCAGCCTCTATACTACTATCGTGGTGGTATTGTTTGACAAACGAGTTATATATTATATGGAGCGGTAGTGGCTGCTTGTGACACGAAATGGTCATGTAAGCAGGACTACAGTTTAAGTGATAAATTTAGCATACCCTAAATAGTAAAAATGTAGGATACTGGGACCTTGGATCCATGATGTATCGAAGAATCATTTAGGTTGGAAAAGACCTTTGAGATCATAAAGTCCGACCATCTACCCAGGACTGCCAAGTTCACCACTAAACCATTTCCCTAAGCACCACATCTACATGCTTTTAAACACTTCCGAAGATGGTGATTCCACTACCTCCCTGGGCAGCCTGTTCCAATGCTTGATGACCCCCTTTCTGTGAAAAAAAAATTCCTAACATCCAATCTAAACCTCCCCTGGTGCAACTTGAGGCCATTTCCTCTTGTCCTGTTGCTTGTTATCTGGGAGAAGAGACCAACCTCCACCTGTCTACAACTTCCTTTAGAGCAATAAGATCTGTCCTGAGTCTCCTTTTCTCCAGGCTAAACCACCCCAGTTCCCTCAACTGCTCCTCATAAGTCTTGTTCTCCAGACCCTTCAGCAGCTTCATCGCCCTTCTCTGGACATGCTGCAGCACCTCTACGTCCCTCTTGCCGTGAGGGGCCCAAAAGTGAACACGGGATTCAAGGTGCAGCCTCACCAGTGCCGACTACAAAGGTACAATCACTTCCCCTATCCTGCTGGCCACCCTGTTTTGGATACAAGCCAGGATGCTGTTGGCCTCCTTGGCCACCTGGGCACACTGCTGGCTCATGTTCAGCCGGCTGTCAGCCAGCACCCCCAGGTCCTTTTCCCCCAGGCAGCTTTCCAGCCGCTCTGCCCCAGGCCCAAGCCTGTAGCGCTGTGTGGGGTTGGTGTGACCCAAGTGCAGGACCTGGCACTTCTCCTCATTGAACCTCATACAACTGGCCTTGGTCCAGCCTGTGCAGATCCCTCTGCAGAGCCTTCCTGCCCTCAAGCAGATCAACACTCCTCCCAACTTGGTGTTGTCTGCAAACTTGCTGAGGGTGCACTCGATTCCCTCATCCAGGTCATTGATAAAGGCATTAAACAGGACTGGCCCCAACACTGAGCCCTGGGGTACGCCACTTGTGACCGGCCAACAGCTGTGTATATCTCCTGGGCTCAGCCAGCCAGCTTTTAACCCAGCGTAGAGTACCCCTGTCCACGCCATGAGCAGCCGGTTTCTTCGGGAGAATGTTGTAGGAGACTGTGTCAAAGGCTTTTCTAGGGTCCAGGTAGACAACATCCACAGCCTTTCCCTCACCCCCTGGGCAGGTCACCTTGTCATAGAAGGAGATGAGGTTAGTCAAGATCCCCCAGCTGTCCTGCACATGCTGCGTGATGGCACTCAGGCTGATGTGCTCCATAACCTTCCCCGGCACTGAGGCCAGGCTGACAGGCCTGTAGCTCCCTGGATCCTCCTTCCTGCCCTTGCTGTAGATGGCTGTCACACTGGCTAACCTCCAGTCTCCTGGGACCTCCCCAGTTAGGCAGGACTGTTGACAAATGATGGAGAGTGGCTTGGTGAGCTCCTCCACCAGCTCCCTCAGTACCCTCGGGTGGGTCCCATCCAGCCCCATAGACTTGTGCACACTGAAGTGGAGCAGAGGTCACTGACTGTTTCCTCCTGAGCTGTGGGGACTTCATTCTCCTCCTCATCCCTGTCCTCCAGCTCCGGGGGCTGGGTACCCAGAGGGTACTTGCTGGTCTCACTGTTAAAGACTGAGGCAAAAAAGGCATTAAGTACCTCAGCCTTTTCCTCATTCCTTGTGGCAATGTTCTCCTCCGCATCCAATAAAAGATGAAGATTATCCTTGGCCCTCCTTTTGTTTCTGATGTGTTTGTAAAAATATCTTTTGTTATCTTTTACAGCAGTGGCCAGTATCTTAATATATTGCTGGTCTGTGTACCACGTGTCGCTGAGGCCCAGAAAAGGAAGCCTTGTGTTCACAAAGGAGATAAAAGTAAACAAAGTGCAGCTGGCCTTGAGGAAGTACTTTTCTGTGGATTAAGACCTGTCTGTTGTGTCCTTTCACCAGCTGAATCCTAGAGCTTCCATGAACAATACCAACCAACATGTATTTCTCTGCCATGCAACCAAACTGTGAAGAGTTCCTGCCTTCCAGGAGTTCAGCAGGCATCTCTTACGTTGTTTTCACGAACCCTTTGAGCTGGCATTTGGAGATTACTGACCTACGCAACGTTACTGTAGAACACTTACAGTGGTGAAAGAGAACTGTAACCTCACACCTGGTGCCAGCGGTAGGAGGTTAAGATATTTTATTACATGAAGAAACTTCTGCATCTAATGCAGACCTATGGATGTCTTATCTTTCTTCTTGCTTCCCATCTTGTCATGTTGGTGAAAGTGTAAACTAAAGGCAATTCCTTTGGCAGGGTGACTGAAAATATTTGTGTGATGGGACTGTAGCCCTAGAAGGTAGAAAGCTGAACTATTCATACAGGCCCAATAATTAACTATATTTGTTAGTAGTTTTCCATTAATGAGACATTCTGGTGTAGGAGTCTGTGTATTTGGCTTTTTATTCAAGCCGATGATGTTTCTTTCAGCAGAAGTGTGGTGTTTCGACCATATGCTCAAATATTAACACGCTTAATGCCAGCAGCAGAATATTTACATTAAAGGACATGGAGCCAAGTTAAACTCAATTGCAACTTTATTAACTGGATTACAGTATTATCAGCAAAACCCAGCTGTGATAATCAATTGAGTGATCTCTTGCCTTTTCCCCTCTTTAATTTTCTAAAACAGGCTGAGACAGATCTGCCCTTGTTGGAAGTTGTGCTTTAATTACTGTCTTAAGCCCTAGTGCAGCCGGGTAGAGGGGGTTCCAGGGGGTATTCCACTTGGGCCTGAGACCCTTGAGAGGGAGGGAGGGATAGGAAGGTAAGCATATCCAAGGTTTTATTCCATGCTCCCTCCCTCTAGTCATGGCATTAGAAGATGTTACGTGCTTGCCGTCAACAATGCACAATTTAGTGCTGTTAAATTAAGCAGTAGTTCTGGAAGAGAGATTTTGCAGGTGAGACTGAGGCAGTTGAGTAGGTTGTCCCCAGAAGGCTGTGGATGTGCAGGAACTAACTGTAGCAAATGCCTCATGAGGTTTCCACCTCTCAGATCAGGCTTGCAAAGATTTACAGTTTTGATTGTATAACTGAACCAAGGACATTTTGATAGAAATGGCTAACGGAGAGATAATGAGACTAAACAAGTCAGCAGATTTGAGGAAGTGGTAACTGAGCAAGGCATGGCGTGAACGGTTGGTGATGGACATCTCTTCTGCTCTGTTGTAGCCAGGGGAAATGGTCTGTTCACAGATGGTGTGAGAACTAGGACTGCAACACAGGAATAAAATCTGTTGCTTTGTTTTAAACGATAATGAACAGGTTGTTGCCTAGTGGAGTCTCAGCTAGTGGCAGGATGGTGTGACCTGGAAGCTCAGAATTTGAATAAGCATTCAGCCTTCAAAAAAAACCCCAAAACAAACAACAAACCCCTAACAACAGCCTCACACCCTGGCTGTTCATCATGCCAGTTTGGAAAGAGGATGAGAAAAGTCTTTCTTTTTACAGTTCCCCTTTCCATCTGAAAAAGAGAACCATCTGAGGAGCACAGAAAGGAGAAGTTCAACGACACTTTTATGGTTTGCTTGTTGGACTAAAACTAGGCAATTTTTTCTTCCCCTCCCCCCTCCTTCTTTCTTTTTTCCCCTTCCCTTTCCCCTTCCAAAGTTGTTAATTCTAGTTAGGCCCATTCCAGATGATCTTGGAGAGGGCTGACAGGGAGTTAGCATCACAGTATGATCCAGTCACAAGTCAGTTCTGCAGAAGATGGACCTTTGATATCCCATGTGTAGTTTGTATGCAGTATGGCTGCCCTCAGAGGAGTTCTGCCTTTTTGTTGAGACAAGAAGGCAGCAGAAGGGGCACGCAGTGGGGAATGAAAAGCTGAAGAACTTGGATCTGCCACATGGGATTAGGCAGCAATAGTGCTGTAGACATTTTTCTCCTTGCTGAGCTGATGTTTCTGAGGCTGGGGATGGTGGGTGTTCAGGCAAGGTGAGGGCTTGTGCGCTCATTTTTGGAGAGCACAGATTTGTAGGAGAGTGTTGGAACTGCATTGTTGGGGTGCTCAAGGTGAGAGGAGGCGATACTATGCAGGTAATATATGTGAAAACAAGAGAGATTAGGATTCTAAGAGGACTGTGGAGATGAAAGAAAGAAGTGGGTTTTTTTCCAGAGATCTTTTTTTTCCAACCTTGTGTGTTGTTTTGAGTTTTGCTCTAACTTTGTACTTGTGAGCAGGAACAAATGAAAGGGACTCTTCTTTCCCCTTGTTCTCAGTGCCCATCAGCTTTTCTCTATCACTTGGCAAACCCCTGTGACACACACTTTGACCACAGCAGCTTGTTTCTCATTCTGAGAATATGGTTGGACTGTGGTGATGCTCAGAAAGGGGTTATACAGATGGTAGCCTCAACTTCCCCAGTTATCTTGGGTCCCAACCACTTCTGAAAGGAAGATGAGCTTAGGGGGAACAGTTGATTCATTCACTTCTTTAAGCCATCAAGTTCTCAAGCCATCTTATGTTATTTTCCCAGTTACAATGTCTTCTCAAGAAAAGATCCTGTACAATGCAGGCACTGACCCAAGAAGGAAAACAGTAGCTGGAAATGCCAGGAGGAACAGAAGGAACTTCCATGTTTGCAGAAACAATTGGTCATGCATCTACTATGGTTTTCCAAAACTTTTTTGGTTTGGTTTTCCCCCCCCTGTATTCAGTGTCTTTGTTCAATTCCTTGTAGCGAGTTAGAACAGACAGTGGGTTTTTTCGTTAAGGTGATCACATGTGGAGGCTGGTTGGAAATAGTTCAGTGGTGCAGGCAAATGAAAAGAATCTCAAACCTCAAGAAAATAATGTCTGGGGGGAGGGAGCTGCATGAAGATTAAGTTAAAATGAAACCATTATCCAAAACAAACAGTGGTCTTAAGTGTGAGCTAATCATTCCTCTTGAAGTAGTTGGAAAATTGTCTCTTGCATTCCAGATCCCAAATTTAAAGTGCGGTCATGCTTTGTGAAACTGAAGACATTATTACAGATGTTGATTTGTAATGTGATTTAGTGGTTATGGCAAGTGGCAGATTTACAGCATCAGGACTTTCAAGTTTTATGGCAGACTGAGTCATTGAGTGACCTTTCGGTGACTCTTGGTTAAACACCTACATACGGAGCTTGATCCTGAGCAGTGGGGAATGGCTGTGGATTCCCTGGGCTCCCCTCGAGCTTGGCCAAGACCGGCACGGGTGGAGGGGCAGCAGACTGCCCTGTATATGCCCGGCACCCCGCACATCGGCCTGCCATCAGCAGGGGTAGCTCAGCCGCTGCCTTCTCTGGCAGCCCTCTTCCTTCCCTTTCCTCACCCTTCCTTGCCTGGCAGGAGGGGCCAAGAGAGTAACCACAGAGCTTCTCCCCATGGCTGCCTGCGCTGGGACAGGGGACGGAAAGGGGAAGTGGTGCGGGGCGTCAGCTCAGGGGGCTGCTCTCCTGGAAGCATGGCTGCTTCCTATGGAGGTGTGCAGGGAGTGGGAGTTACCTTGTTGCTTTTTCTCCCACGCCTGGTGCAGTACTTCTGGTTGAATGTCCTGAAGTTTGCTTTCTTGATATCAAAATGAGTTTGTGGCAAATGTTTCAATACCCTGAGCAGAAAAACACCGTTTGAATCTCTAGGAGACTTCCAGGAGGTGAGGGAAGAGAGAAGGTAAGATGAGGAGAAATGACAACTTCATCCAGATTGGCTTCCAAGTTAACGCCGCATGGCAGTCAGATGACTGAGCACAGCTGCATGGCTGTGTGGTCACGTTATCCGCATCCTCACTAACCAGTGTTTTGGTTACTTCAGGAGAACAAGTCGGGGAAGGGGAAGGCAGAGAGGCTGCTGGGACCCGCGGTCCTGTGGCACAGGGGAGCCTCCGGTGCGGTGCTTCACACTGGGACACGTGAAAACAATGAACGGTGAAATACTTCTGTTCACGGAGCCCGATTCTGTGAAACCCCAGGCTTAGAGGGCAAAGCAGCACAAAGAATTCCTGCGCAGATGAGTATATCCTTAAAGGTTGCTAGTTTTCACCTTCAGCATTGACTTTTCTGACGCAAAGAGATGCGGTGGCAGCTCTGGGGCTGCTGAGAGGCACAGGAAGAAGTACTCAGCTGCACGGGCAGTATTTACTGTCCCCATTTCCTCCAGAGAAACAACCGTGGGTGGGTCTGGCTGTAGCGCCTGTCTCTTCCAACTAGCTTTGCACATTGTGCGCGGTGTGCATACCACAGTTTGGGGAGTCCTGACCTCAGTGAAGGGAAGCCAGGGAGTTGCTGCTCTCAGCCTGTTTGAAACTACAGCACCGTAAGCGAATGGTGCTTCTACAAGGAGGTGTTAGCCATGAGGTGCAGCAAGCCAGGGGCGGTGGTACTTGGCTGGTTGTTAGCAGAGCAGCTGAATCAGGCCCACTGTTTGCATTCTCTAAACTTAGTCCAGCACTAAATGTAAAAGTCAGGTAGAGGAGGGAAAAGCAGACAGGGAGGAGGCTAATCTAGTTCTGTTGCTGTAATCCTTTGGCTTCATGGATACATCAGAAAAGGATGGGAGAGGCACGTGTGGCTGCATGCGGTCATGGAGCAGCTCCCGGAGAAAGCGTGTGGGTCTGAAAGCTGTGGAGGTGTTGAGACACCAGCTTTGCCTCCTGTAATTACAAGGGGAGAGGAAAGTGGAATAAGGGGTCGGACCCTGGCTAAAGGCGAATCTGTCTTCTACAAGGCTGAGAGTCTCCTATCGGGATGATGAGACTGGGTCAGCAGCGTGGCAGGACACTGCCCTACCGTGTCAGGGGTGGCCATGGCCACTGCCGTGGAATGGCAGAAGTGAGAGGCTCTTCACTACTGGCTACGTAATACTTCCCTGCCATTCTGGAAGTGCTCCGAGCCTTCAGTACTTTATGCTGAATATATGTAAAACAGCCTTGGTTATTTCATGAGGCTGCTATGACATGCCTACTCTGCTATTTTTTGTGAAAGACTGCTGTGTTTTGGTAAAAGAGGAGTGGGATTATATGAATTTGAGCGATCTCAAACAAGCTGGATGCGAGCTATGCAGTTTTTTACTTCTTTCTTGAAAAAAAAATAATAAAACAACCACAAAACCCCCTGAAAACAAAGGTTATTTTTTCACTGGGGAATTTTGAAATGTTCAAAACTAAGCAGCTGTTTTTTCAGCTGTTGCAGGTATTAAACAACAGCAAGAAAATCCTCAGCTATGACCTGTCACAGGAAATAACCCTTTCTTGATTGTGGTGAACAGCTGGGTTCATTGCTTCTCCTGCAGTGGTAGTCCTCAGCTTCTCAACTTGTTACCTGCACGATGGCTCATCAAAATTTTAACCTAATGGTATATATAAAAAAAAGAAATAATGAAATTGCAGATGTCTAAGCGTACCCTTAGGATTCATAAATTATAGGAGATACAGTGAATTGCTGTTAGGAATGAATTAGGTGTTTGGAAGTGACCTACTTTGAAGATATTTTTAATTTTTTAAAAATGCTAAATGCTTTTGACCTTTTTACCCATTGCAGTGCAAGTGACCACCTAATAACACCACTTCAGTTTTGTTGCTTTTTTGTGATAATAAATAACATTTACTTTTCAATGATGATACTTGAATTATGCAAATTAAATTCTCACTAATAGCTTTTTTCAGACCCCATAAATCTGCAATGTAATTTGTCCTTTAGTAAATAGGTCAGGGGAAATGCAGCAATGACAAGGGTGGGCAGATGCATTTTGGATCCTCTGTTTAACTACACATATGCTCTGTAGTCACTTAAAAAAACCCAGCACCAAAAAGCCCAAAAACCTGATGGCCTGTATAAATGTTAAGAAATGGAAACAATTATTGGAATTGTTGTAGTTTGTGTTCACGTTACTGTCAATAAAGGGGCTGTTGCCAATTTATTTCACTTAACAAATATCAGTAGAAGCAATCATGAAAAACCTTGCTCTGAGAATATCCTGCAGGCTTCCTTTACTTGGAGATCAACATGTTTATTTCTGGCTTGAATCTTCTCATTGTTTAGATTAAAATCTGCTTTGCATGGTCAACATAGTTGAAAGCGAGCAGATTGCCTTCTGACTCCTACATTATCAACACAAGAATAATTGCCATCACAAGTAAAAAGCAGGAAATAACATGCATTACTTGAAAAAGAACACACAACTTTCACGTTCACAGATTTTTAAGGTTAATACTTTCCCTTCTCTTTCTCCTGCTTTCAAATCAAAACAGAACCCTGCCCCTGAAAAACACCAAAAACTGGGGAACAAGTGAACTACCCCAAAAGCTGACAAGCAGGCAGCTGTGGTCTGTGATTGCTAGGAGAAATAAAAATGAACTTTTGCTGTGTCATTTCTAGAATCATATTTGAGATCAGTACTGTGACAGAAATAAAAGCACAGGGACATACTGAGGCAGAGTTGCCAGACCCAGACCCCAGTGCACTGCAGATCTGTTGAAGTTCAGTATGCAGCAATGCAAAGTGATTTCTGCATGATGTCTATACCCCGACATGTACACCAGCCAAGGCCATTTCAGCTGGCTGGTTGCATGGGATGGGAGTCTAGAAGATAATATGAGGAGAAGTGAAGACAGCAAAGTCCTGAGGAGGGGACCTGGAAGGAGAGTAGTGCTTTGCACCGTCCTGTACACATTGAGGGTAGTGTGGTAACCCTAGCCAAAAAAGGTGAACAGAGAAGATGGAGTGTTCTGCATGCCATGCTTGTCCCTTCCCTTTACCATCATTTTGACATTGTAAGTTTTTATAAAGAAAATCGGGGTGTAAGAGAGTGAGATACCTTAAAGAATCAGTAGGTGAATACCATTCTTTGAAGATAAGCGCAGTCTGCCTCAGATGACTTGTTGATTATCCATCCAACAGCAATTTCATCTTGTGCTCTGTTGGTTCAGTGGTTTGACACGCTGTGTTGGCATTGTTATTTAGGGTATTTTATGCAAACCAGTGTGAGCGGTTTATCCTGTTTAGAGTGCAAGCTAGTCCTCCCATTCCCACAACTGAATCTATTTCATTACAGTGAATGCTTTCTTTGTCTCTGAACTCTTGCCTACGATCATAAACAAACAGCTATGACCTCTGTCTTTGACATGAGGTTGTCACACTCTTCTTAATACAAGACAGGGTACTACCTTGCCTTGCATTTGATAGCTGTTCCCCATTATCTTTGGAAATTAAATCTTTTTTTTAGAAAAGGATGGTGCAATCTGAGGAATCTTCACTGTGTCAGTGTTTCTCAGCTACAGTCCTGGATTCTGGTCAGCCATAAAACATGGACCATTATCCTGGGGAGGACAGAAAGTAAAACACTCAAACTGTACCATGTGTGTGCTCTCACATGTGTTAGCAAATCAACAAAGTGGGAGGAAACAGGCAAATAAAAATAGCACATATACAGAATTTTAGCCTCCTTTTTTGTTGGGAAAGTCTAATAAGTAACAGGGCAACAAGCGTGGCCTTGGATATTGTTTGTTTAATTTCCTGAAGGGACAGATAGTCCTTTGACTTATTCTTTTCTTGGTTGTCGGGAAGCATTGTGCTTGGGCTCTGTTCTGGTGGGCCTGATTATCGTAGACAAGAGATGCCGTCTCTGCCGCCTCTGATCCGGATCGTTGGTGCCGCCAGCACTGGTCTGCAGGAAGAACGAACACACCTCCCATCCCAGCCTGCTTGTGATCATCTAAACTTGAGAACGATCTGATCCTAGTTTTTCCCACTTAAGCCCTCAGACACAGGCAGTCCTGCTGTGGTCCTTCTCGGAAGTACCTCTCTTTTCTTCAGGGCTAAGCGGGGTGGCACGTCGGTCCTGCCCGAGCCACAGGCAGGCTGCTCTCCCCGCAGTGCTCAGGGCGGGCAGCTTCCAGCGCAGTCTTTTTACGTGACGGCTCAGAGGTTACAGTGTTCGGGTCTCAAATTCCTGAGGAAATTCAGCCCTTGTGAAACTGAACAGATGGAGCTGAGCCCCAGAGAGTAGACAGGGAACTAATGTTTGATTCCCACATCCTGAGTGAGTGCTCTAACCGCTAAGGAAGGGCTAGGACACTGCTGCTTCCTCTGGCCACGCCGCCTAGTAAAGATGTTGCCCTTCCTCATGAGAGCAAAGTGATACAGGCAGGGCAGAGCAAAACATGCTGAAGTGCAAATGAAAAGAAGGGCATCCTGTTGCCCTGCATGAAGAGCCTGAGCCCCTAGAAGTGGTTTTAAGGAGCTTCTGTCTCCTTGGTGCTCCCTGGGGCTGGTTGAAGCAGCTTACCATGCAGTGAGCTGTTTCATGCGGATCATGCTCTGAAGCATCAAGCCCTTTCCTGCACATTGCACAGGGAACCTGTTTGCTGAAATCACAACTGTTGCCTTTGTTGCAAAATCTAGAGACTAAAAGAGTGAAGTGCTTTTGTGTAGCACTGCTGTGCCAAAACCCCAAGTCCACAAATAGATTAATAGTTTGTTCCTTAGGGGGCATTAACACCACAATACTCTTGAAGTATGTGCTTCTACAGAGAAAAAGTAGCATTTGGTACTACTTTTCTTCCCAAACCTTCCTCCCAGCAGTCTGCGTATTAAATATACATTATTAACACACACCCCCGCCCAATAACTACAGAATTATGACAGTTGAAGCAGAATTAGAGGAGCTAACATAAAGGCGGACCCCGTGTCCCACCTGCACTGCAGGCTGCTGTCAGGGCACCTGTCAGTCATGATTTGCCTCTGTACGAGGGTTTCTTTCCTGGAAAAAAAGCAAAACAAAAAGCAGGCTTCCTTCCAGCCTGCTAGCGTGATAAAGCTTATCAGTCATAGTGACAGCAAAGGCACAGCGAGGGGAGCTTATAACCCTTGCATCACTTTGCTCTTAGAAGCATAGATGACACAGCGCTGACAATCAGCTCCTTCCATCCAATTGCACTTATGCTGCTGGCAGGACATCTACCAGCAGTTATAAAAAAAATCCAGCTGTAGCATATGCAAAGCCTGCACTGATATTTCTGTGAACCTAACAATCAATTTTTCAGTGTCCTGCCTTTATGTAAAATACATAATGAAACATTTGTACAAGAAAAAAACAACAGTCCATTTTCTTTAGAAAGCTCAAAGCTGCCTGGGGTGGTCTAATGCCTGGAGTCCTGGTAATCTGCACCATTACCATAATTCAAGAATGGATGGCATCTTTCTGTTGAATAAGCAGCATGCTTTAACAGGAGAAATAAGAAAAAAAAAGCGTCTTTCCAAATGGCTGGTATAATGCATTGGCATTTTCAAAGGTTGTTCTGGACGTTCAGCATTTACCCTGGCAGCCCTGAACTCTGAAATTGTGGTATATTACATTCATTGCTTTGGATGGATGCTTGCTTTCTAAGCTAAGACCAAGCACTGAGGCAATTGTAGTTTCAAGATAATAATGTCTTTAGTTAAATAAACCCAGGACATGCCATTTTTTAAAATGTAGCTCTAGCCCATTTGTTGCAAATTATGGTTTTCTGTGTTTGCGCTGCTGTGACTATGCTGGTTCCTGATGTGGGCTCATTAATAGATTATTTTCTTGTTAGCTGTAGGTAAAGCTTTGACCTAGAGCTGATTAGGGAAAAGAACTTCTGTATCTATTATCTTTTCTCTCTCATAATTAGTATAATTATGCTTCTGAGCCCCAGACAGAAATCTCAGACAGTCTGCTGTGGAGCCACAGAAACCATCTGGACAGCAGGAATGGGAGTTTGCTGTTGAGCAAGGGATGGCTGGGTTGTGTAGTGTCAGGGGAAAGCTGAGTTACTGCATTGCACAGAAAGCAACCAAACCAGTGGAGAGAGTTCCCTCCCTCCCCACCCAGTTAAATCCAATTAACTGGGAGGAATGCAAAGAGCAGGTTCTGTCATTTCCACTTTTTGGAAGATAAATTGGTATGCCTATGAGACAGAATCATTTAAGGGCACAGTATCTCAAATGTGGAAATCACGAGCAGCGCTGAGGAGAGTACCCAAATGGAAGCTCTGGGTTGGACACAGTTCTACAGCTTCTCAGTAACGTGGTCAGCTGCTCTCTGTTAACTGGGGCTGCCGGCGAGCATTCCCAGCTGCAGCGTGGGTGGCAACCCCGACTGCTCCGCGCTGGGGCAGGGGCAGCTCCCCACAGGTGTGGGTAGGGTTTTCCCTTCTGAGGGTGCACTGGCCGGCTGTGGGCAGCCTCTGAAGTTGGGTTACAAAGCAAAAGCAGAGGAGAGGACTCTTTTCGAGAGAGGTCATGGCAGCCTTCAGGGGGAAACAAGTTGAGAAGGTGAGGTCAGTTTAGTACCTTTGGTTTTCATAAAGCTTCCACGTTTTGTGAATGCAGTGCTCTGCTCCTGAGATCTCAGATTGGCCTCATTAAAGGTAAGGCTTGCTTGCAAAAGGACAGGGCTCAAGCACCGTGTCTGGAAAGCGCTGAGCAGCTTAACTGGCAAGAAATCTTGCAGCTTAAACCATGGAGGAGCCTCAGTGTACGTTGGAGGGCACTAGCAGCTGGCTGCTGGCTGCCTCTGACCCTTCCTACCGTGTTTGCACCTCGGGGTATGTGCTGCTTTTTCTTGTAGTGCAGCTGGAATGATGGGGTTTAACAGGACCATTGTTCTTTATGGTCATCTCAGATATCATTGCTCTGGTACTATGAAGTGTGATTCCCATCATAAGATGGCAGCTGTACTCAGGCGCTTCCCAACCGGGCTGAAGTGCAAAGCTCGGAGGAAGGAGGAAGGAGATGATGGTAGTGGGTGATGGTGAGGGTGCAGCCAGTGTGGCTTCTGCCCTGGGCACAGCGCTCGGAGCCCCCGCCTCATGCCTCATGATGGAGTTTCCAGCGAGGTGGGAATGAGTTGCTGTTCAGCAGGAGCAGCCTTCGTCCGTCCTTTTGCATTAATCCTGCAGCCTGAGAGAGCCGTAGTCTGAGTGCCTGCCTCCGAGGTGGAGAGGGAGGCTCTAGAGTTTTGTGCTTTTCTCCATGTAGTAAGTGCACGAGCAGCCCCCGGGAGAGGAGGGAAGGCCCGGGCTCCGGGATGCTGTTAGCTTGGGCGTTTGCATGCTTTCCTGGGAACTAAGAATTAGAACTTTGTCGTCCCCTCCAGAGCAGAGGGGATTTAAGGCCTAGTCTACCACACCTCAGCTAATGCCAAACTAGTTGTGGCCTTAAGGCAACTCCTGCTCTAAGAGCAGGGCTAGAGGTGCTTACTTTTAATCAGAGGATGCACATCATGAACCAGTGACACTACGTCTTACCAGACCCCCACCCCAAAGGCCCAGGCAGGCTGTAGGAGCTTCTGCCGGGGGTCCTGGGCTGTGCCACTCATCTGCCCCTGCACCCGCTCTGGAGGTACCTGATTATCCCTGAGCTCTGGGTGAGCTCAGCGCTCATGTTAACACGCACCTCCAGATCCCACTGGAGGCCTGGTGATGGGTTAGATCCTGCAGCGCTGCCTGTGGAGCTGCTCCAGTCGCTCTGCAGGCTGAATTCCTCGCTCTTAGCCATCAGCCCTGCCAGGAAAGGAGTTACTGAAACGCGTGAAAATACTTGGTGTAACAGAGTACCTGGCAACTGATATGGGATAGTTGGATTTTCTTTTTTTTTTTTTTTTTTTTTTTGTTAGCTTGTTTTCACTGTATGTCTTTAAAAAAAAATAAATTCGTTAAAGGAAAAAATAACTTGGCTATAAATGACATAAAGCACTTTGGGTTGTGCTGCTGCGTCCTGTGGTGTAACTATTCACGCTCTTTCTGTGCTCCGTGTGTGACAAAATAACCTGGGAGAGAGCCGGGTGTCTCTAATCCTGTGTCCCTGGCTCCTTGCCTGGAGGTGTCCCATAAGCAAAACCGAAGAGGAGCTGTGATGGGCGGTGTGCCACGTTATGGTTTGATGTGGCCGGGGAATGGATGTGAGGCTGTGATTAAAGGCTCTTGTGGTAGTCTGTGAGAAAATAAAAAGCTTGTGTGTGTTATCAGTGGAAGCAGCAAAGGAGTTCCATCATGTATGGAGGCATCCGCTCGTGCGTCGAACCGCTTTCGGGCTGTGATGGAATGCTCTTACAGCTAATGATTGTCTGATTTTTTTAATACAGCATTGATAGGGCTGATTTGTTGGTGAATTTTGGAAGTGAATATGCAGTTGAGCACAAGAGCTTGTATGTTTACGCTAGGCGAGTGTCTCAAGCCCGAAGAAAACAGGTAAAACCTCTTGTCTGGAGAAATGATGCCATTTAATCCCAGCTTACCAAAGAGAAAATTGAGTACTATCTCACTTTGCTTACTGTAGCAAAGGAGACACTGCCTGCATCTGGGAATGTTTTGGGTGTCAGCTGGATTTTTACTCATTTTAAGAAACTCTGTTCCAGCTAAGAAGTGTGAATTGGTTTGTTCACTGGCTGTTACTGACCTTCCTCTCTGTTTACTTACGTCGCTAATGCTTTCTGTGTGTTATGGCGAGAAATCACCAGCCTATGCTTTCCTCCTGTGGAGCTGACAAGCCTTCTCTTTGTGCATGAAACCTCTCCCTTGGGCTGGTAAGGAGCAAACTGTGTGGGAAGTGCAGCTCCTGGAAGGCGGACACAGCGGCTGGGGACCGTGTGTCCCCCTGCTCCAGTGGGGTGAGCCCGGCACCCGCGGGGCTGCCATGGGGCAGGTGGAGGCACTGGGCCATCTTGGCCTGTTTTAGGCACTGAATAAAACAAACAAACTGGCGTGCTGACTGTGTCCGGAATGAGTCAGGTCAATTTACAAGATGTCAATTTTGGCAGCAGAGGCGTGTGCGCTTTCTTCTTGTGAGAGAGATCGGAAAAGAGCGGGACCGGCTTCTGTCGCGTGCAGCAGCTCTGGCGCTCGCTCCTGGGGTCTGCTGGCCTCCTGCCCACACTGTTACCTTAAAGTGTATCACCTTCTTCTAGACTTTCTGAATATAATTTCTTTTTATTAGTGATCCAGTCATCATGCCATCTTTCAGCCTAAGGGAATTATTCATCCCCTTTCTCATTTTCGAGATGCCTTAAATACGAACCCCCAAGGTTTGGGTGCAGCTCCCATGCCATAGTACTTGAAGGGATTGGATCGATTCGTTGTTCACCGACTTTCCTTTGAAAGCATCTGAAGTGAGGGGCTTGAATGGTCCTATTTTTTGCGCTTCTCTTAAAATGAAAGAAGTGAAAGGGTCAAAATGCATATCAATTAATTTTGACTTCTACATAGCATCTTGGTTTAGATCCCATTCCTTGCCACTCTGTGAGAAAAGCCTTTGTATTAATTTTCTTACAGGTTACAACTATTCTTTTTATAATGTTAGCTTCTGTAAGTATGGTAAACAGGCTATTGAGTTGCTAAGAAGGGAGGCAGAGATGATTGTGGGTGTGTGAATAAAGAGAGACCATAGGTAAAACTTCTGATCTTCTGGAAACGCTTTGAGTCACAAGTGCCAAGAGCTGCATTTCGGTGGCCACAGAACTGGGTAGGATATTCCCTTCCAGAGTCATGTGTGAGCTCCTGTCAATGGCCAAAATTTTTTTGTTCATTTTATGGTATTAGTATAGGCGGTCATAGTAATAAAGATCCCTGGCAGGAAAATATCACAAAGGCATACGCAGGTTTTTTTCTCTGGACTGATGGAGTGCAGTGGACAAACATACAGAGCAAGACTTCAAAACAATTTACTAGAATAATCTGCTGTCAACAGAAATAACATAACGATAAATAGAAGTCACCTAATGATTCTGATAATGGCTTTTTTTCTTTTTTTTTTTTTTTTAACCCCTCCCAAAATTTCTTTGCCGGCTGATGCTGTGGAGTCAGTCAGGGGGGTGAGTCTGGTGGAAGAGTGGACAGCTTGGAGAGGGTGCTATGGCTCCTGCGAAGGTGCAGTCAGCATATGGTGAGGTTTAAAGTACTGAGACTATTGAGGGGTGAGGAAAGCGTGACTTTTAAGTAGAAGGAAGAGGTTTTGTTACTGATGCATAAGAGTCTGGGTGTCCCAGACAGAAGTTACAGCCTGGGTAATGGTGCTGACAAAAGACCCTGGTTACCTCCTCTATTAGGACAAGTCTGTTCCTAACACGTTGGGCAAATAGATCTTTTCAGCACCTGAAAATGGATGCAGAGAAGCAAATCTTCAGATCCCTGGAGGAATTTGGAAGCTGCAGAAACTCATGTGGCCTTAAAGAGGATTGAGACTCTTTGCGGTCATTATGGATGTCTTGGTGGCCCCATGCCACCTGTGGTGCCAGCTCTGAAAACTGTGCTCTGGCTGCCTGGATCGATGTCCCTGCTGTTGCTGTGGGCTCAGTTTACACCCGACCTCCTCTTGCTGGGTTCCCAGGGGTGTGCTCTGTAGGTAGCGTTGTCTGCTCTGGATTTGCATCCAGCTCTCTGCTTGTGGAGCCGATCAGATGGAGGCCTGCGGTGCGAAAGAGAAACCGAACACTCAGTAGATTACCTTGGCTGTGTAAATGATCCTCTTTGTCTCAGCCTGACTTCTACAGCATTGCAACAGGCAACTGTAAAATTGCATCCACAGCAAGGAAGTGTTACAATCTCTCTCCTCAGACTGTCCTTCCTCTCCTCCCCCTTCTGTATTATGCCAGGATTATGGTGATGTTCACAATTTCTGGGTTTTTTTCCTTTAAGGAGGAATTTGAATGAGACAGAGCTTTTCCTCAAGATTCTTTCTCTCTCTAGCCAGTCTTTCCTCTGTCACATATGATCCATTCAGAAATCCCTGGTCCGTGTCTTGCTTTGACTGGCAGCAGTTGCGAGACGGTGCTTCTTGTTCAGCATAGCTTGTGTGCATCTTGGAGTAAAAGCTATGGTGAGCCTGGCTGGAGTTCTGCAAAAATTGCTCAGTTGTTGTACTAGTGACAAATAGGCGAGGGGGAGCGCAGTTCACCCCCTTGTGTGTCATTTCTTACACCTTCATGGTTGTTCAGCAGCGCTCTGCAGAATGGCTGTATTGTCTGGCCTTGAACTTTCCCACAAATCCTGTGTCTAGGGTAATCTGAGCGCTTTAAAACTTCATGAATTGCCTTTGGGGAAGGACCTTTGGAGAACTGGGCTGTTGTGAGAGTTTCTTGGATCTTGAAAGGGCGAGAGGGTCCGGGCAGCGCTGTCTTAAATAGCTCCACAGTCTGGGCTCAGCCTTGTTAAGCAAGGTTCTGACAAAACAATGCCTTTCATAAGCCATCTCCTAGAATCCGTACTACTGATATCCCACATCTTGCAATGTACCACAGACTATTTAATGAGCAATCAAAAATTTTATAAACATGGTCTACCTTTGTAGATCTGTAATTGGAGGAAGAATAAGAAATAAGATGTTTTAATAAGTATGGAAATAGATGTTGCTGTAGTCTGATCTACAGTTAGTTTGCACTCAAATACTTTTTTAAGTGGCTAGCTGAGTGTTGGATGTTAATGTGAGACGTTAAGAAGCTGAAGTACCTGTCTATATTCCGATAATCAGGTGGCTTTAAAAGGTTTCAAGCTGTGCACTCTGAAAACCTTGGAAGGCTCCAAGAGCTTGTAGTGTATTTGGCCACATACTTTCTATAGACTTCAAGACGATACTTCATTCTTTCACTGAAGCGATCGTGATATGGGGGTGGGGGGGTGCTCCCTACATATACAGAGTTAAACTAAAGGAATTTGAGTATCTTCACCTCCAGTTACCTTACCCCGGGTGGACTAGAGAGTGCGTCTGAGTAGCAAATACTCTCTGCCCCAGCACCATCTGCCATCCCCAGCAGCTCTCTAGATATCACCGCTGGTTAGTTGCGATGGGGTGGTTCTTCTGCCTGCAGAGCCATAACCCAGCGGTAAGGTGCACTCCTTGGCTTTACATTTGGGGCAGTTTGCTGAAGACAGCTTGGAAAAGTTTTGCAAGACGTGCTGTTCTCTTCAGCATTTTGTGCAGCGGTTTCCGAGCAAGGCAATATATAGTTGGAAGCCTGTAGTGCTGAGGGCTCGTCCTTTTACAGTGAACTTGCTGTCCAAGACAACTAGACGCATCGTTGTTGAATTGTGTGGCACTTGTCTAGCTGAAAGTTGATTCTGACCAGTGTGGGGATTTTTAATTTTTTTTTTTTCCTTTGCAGCTAGCCAGTGCTTGATGTGGTATGATTAGAATCAGAAAAGAAATCATTTTGTATGGATTTTTTACTGGGGAAAAAAGCAGTCAGCAGACTTGCATCTCTGGAGGGGGGGAGGGTATTTTATTTTTTTTTTCCAGACATGACAGCATCTTTCCCATCTCTTGATGATGCAAATAGGATTTTATGGGTCATAATGCAATATTTTATTGATCATGTTATGAAAAATCAATGAAAAAGTTGCTCTGGCTGTCAATTCTGTGCTACCTACTGCGTATGCAGTGACAGGTTTGACTGCTCACCATTGTGACTGAGAAGAGAATACCTTGGGGTGCCCAATTATAGCAGCAGTGAGAGGAAATTCAGAAGAGTAATTTTGGCTTCCTTCATCGCCTTTATGTTGGCCTCTGAACGAGTGGCCGTTCCACTCCTTTCAGATTTCACAGCAGCAAGAGCACTAATGGCAACTCTGTGCAATTTTGACTTCTCATGTCCATGAGATTGAATCAATGCTTTTCCTTCCACATTTAGTAAAACAATTTTACACGCACTCTGAGCAGCTATTCTTGTCTATACCTGCTTTGAGATGGGCTAGATGAACTGGAAGATTTTATAGAAAGCTGTCTCTTTCATTCTTTCTCCCCCAGTCCCCCCCACCCCCCCACCCCCTTTATTTTTTTTTATAAACTGCAGATTGACAATGGAACAATTCTCTAAAGGAGGTATTTTAAAGGCAAAGATGAGGAAAGGCTGAATGTTTTATTAGGACTTATCTCGTAAGGGGTGGAGTTTAAAGCAGGAAAGAAGAAAGTTAACATAAACAGAAAAAAAGCAATTGAGCTCTCCCAGTTCAAGGATATGGAGTTCAGGTGCCGTTACTATAGTATCTGGACACTTAAATTGTTAATGCATTTATTGCTGTAACATTCCCATGTGGTTTGGAGCAGACTGTTTTGCAAGGGAACTGTGACCAAGAAACCCACCTGAAGCAGGTTCTAAGCAGAGGTTTGAGGCTGAAATCCGTGGAACTGTAGTCTCTATATTTCTGGTTCAGTCACTACTTAGCCCTGGAGGTGACGTATCTCCCTGACATCTGTGAACAGCTGGATTTTGCTTTCATACTCACCCAGGACTGCTCAGAATGGGAGTCCCACAGCATAGCTCGTAGGGAAGCATGACCTGACCCCAAAACAAAGTGTTCCTCTGCCTAAGTTCTGATCAAAGTGGACTCATTGCTCAGGGGAGCCGAGCTCCTGACGAGCATCCTGCTTCTGTTTTGGCTGCTTTTAAAGCATAGCTGGGTAAGGAGAGAGCCTACTGGGGAAGGTGTCTGCCTGTGAAGAGGAAGGCAGGGGTCAAGTGCTATCTCTCAGTGCTGTCTTTTAATGTGCCATTTAATATTAACATCACATCCATAAGCAGAAATGAGAACAGGCAGCAGAGCTCTCCGTTCCCATACTACAAAGTCATGCTTCCCCTTAGGCAGAGTTCTCTCCCTCTGGCCCAGCAAATACTTTATTATAATTTGGGTTGAGTGACAGGAGGAATGTCCTTCCTCGAGGAGGGGCACATCTTGGACCAAGGCTCCCGCCCCCTCCCCTGTGCTGAAGGCTTGAATCTCTTCTGCCAGCCGTATAAAATGGTGACTGTGCTTCCTAACAGGAGCCCAGCTGCATTCCCACGTGCAGGTAGCAAGGGATCTCTTTCCAGCCTCTGTGGCAAAAGGTCACGTGTAAGGTATCACCTCTCCTCTTAACTATAATTGATTGATCAGAGTTAACTGAACAAGCAAGAACTTTGTTTGCTCTTTGCCAGGAGCTTTTGGGAATACTCATCAGCAACCGGGCCCTCCGCGGACCGGATGGTGCCCGCTCACCGCTCAGTCTGTGCTCTAGAGACAAGTGGGCAGACATCAAACAGGCAGCAAATCTCTCTGGTTTGCTTTTGTCAGCACCAGTCTAACACGTAACCCCCCTGAAAGAGGGCAGTGGCTTTCCTAGATCGACAGTCCATACATTCCACTGTGGAGATCTACCTGCAGAGAAATCTGACAGCCATGTGTAACTGGTGACTATCAACTAGCAGCAAACTACTTTCTTAGGAAGAAAACGGCTGCTAATGTTCCCAGTTAGTTGTGTCAGCTATACCTGACTATATGTATACTTAGCTGTGTATTTGAGTAGTTCTATAGTGCCTTGCTACAAATGCATGAAGAGACCACATAGGAACGCTTGTTGGATTCACAGAAACTTGCCAGGTCCTCTTCAGACTTGTGAGGATTTCTTCTGTGCACTTAAAATGTGGATGGGTTTAGGGGTCTAAGTATGTGTAAGCAAGCTGCTTGCCTGCCTTTCCCAAGGAAGCAGCTGCCTCTGCGAATGTGGTGGAGGAGGAGGAGGAGGAAGAGGAGGCAGCACTTCTTTCTTCACGTAACAGGCACAGCTGCAGGAGCTCTGAAACCTCATGGCTACACTTGAGCTGGTTTCCTTGACAAAAGTGCATTTGGTTTTTAATTGATTTAACCTGGAAACCTGCGCTGGGGCTAGGAATCCTGCGTCGCAAATCCTTCTGTAAAATGTGAGCGTGTTGCTGCTGTGAAAATTACCAAGACAGATCTAAAACGTTCCCCGAGTCCTCTTGGTAGTCCTGTGAGAGAGGCTCACCCTTGTCACCTTGTGTGTCAGGGATTTGCACCTGGCAATTTGAGTGTCGTGGGAACTGTCAGACCCTCTTCTCCTCCTTGTACTGCTCTGGTGTGGCTGGTGTCACCTGGCACCTCCTAGCAGCGTCATTGTCCTCACACAGATGAGTGTCCCCTGTGTTACCATTGGATCAGCTGGTATTTGTTGCCTGGGGTTTTGGACAGGAGGAGCCCAGGGTGTCCCCTGCAAGGCATGTGTGTTGTGCCACGGCCTGGGTCCCTGCCTTCCGCTGCTCGCCTCAGGGTGCCGCAGCAACCTGGGTCAAGCTGGAAACAGGCTCCTCTTGTTTGCATCCTGTGTCAACGATGCTGGGGTGCTTTGGTGCAAACATTTTCGTCTTAATTGCTGGGAGAATAAATGCCTGCAAACCGCAGCCCTCTGACACAATGCGTGCTTGCTTCTGGTACGGAGGGTGTTAACAGCAGAGAGACAAACAGAGATTTGCCAGGGTTACTGATTCTAAGGCTGTATAAATTCTTGAAGAGCAGGCAAGCCTGAGGTTTTAAATTTCTGCCTTGTACGGTCCCTTCCAGCACCCTGTCCTGCCGCAGGGAGGCTGTGGAGATGCCGCGAAGGTTCAGATGCAGATCCCGTGTGCGGAGTCTGGGTGTCTTAACCAGGGCCTGAACTGAAGCGCTGTCAGGCAAAACAAATGTGCTGGGGGTGGTGGTGGAGGAGGGAACAGCTAATAGATGTTTTCCCCTTGCTTGACATCTGTCACCTCCCCCCATGCCAACCCTTCCTCTGTTTATAGCAAACCATTTGCTCCCATTAATTAGAACTGGACTCCTGCCATCTGACTGGCTTTATGCCTGTACAAATGTCAGCAGCACCAGGACTACACAGGTGGGGAGAAGGGCTGGTCGGAGGAGATCTGTTGCATCTGTCTGGGGAAGGATAGATGGGGGAAAATGCCACCGCCCTTCCAAATCAGGCCCATTAGCTACAACAATAATTGAAACGCGGACTGGGAGCCCCAGGATGCCACTTCCCCCGTCCCTTTTCAGAGCAGACTGCACTTTAAGCCATCCCCTCCAGTTAAATCCCTTTACCAAAGTGGTCTGTACGAAGGCTTACATACAAGAAGATAATGGTGCTGTCATTTTTACAAATAATCACAACAGGAGCAGAAAAAGAAGAGGAAGATGATTACGCCTGAAAATCCAATGAGGTTCCAGTCACTAATGCAGTGGAAGCTAAATGGAAGCTGAACCTCAATCCCAAGCTGCTCCTGCCAGGCATGGGGCTGGCTCTTCTGCGACGATTTAGGAGTGTACAGCTGTGTTGCCATGACATTAGAAGGAAATGTGCTTACCCTGGGATGGTTTTCCTTGTGTCAAATACTACGAAAACGAAGTATTTAATGTGCTAGTTGAAGCAAATCCTGAGTGGGAGAAACAGGTTTAATTGATTAGCTTGTCTGGATGGTAGAAGAAAAAACCAAATCTGCAACCCCCCTCGCGGCCTACTCCAGCAGCCAGTGCTGTGTTTGTGGGGACTATGAATCAAGAGAGTGGCACTGTTGTTACACTGATGATTAAACCCCATCTTCAAAGGCAGTGGAGCAGCAGGCTCTTCTTCCCCCCACTCCTTCCTATCACGATTTGGAGTAGATTTTTACATGACGTGGGAAGGATGGGGGCTGATGTGATGTGCCTGTGTGTATCCTGGAGTATTTTAAGTATTGTAAGATGGTGCCCTGGAATCTGTTTGGGCAAGGAGGACCTGGATGTCAAGGCTGTGAGTGCTCAAACCGTGGATTTAGTGGCAAGATGTTCTGGGGGAGAGAGTGGTGCCTTGTGCCTGCATCTGAAAGAAAGAGGTGCAGGCTCCAAATCTGGAGGGAGGGAGACCTTTAATAGACCTTTTCCTCCTTCTTCTCACTTTCTTACCCCAGTATAAGGTTTTTCTTCCCTCTAAACACAAGTATTTTTGTTTTTCTTTAAATCAGCAACACTTCCTGTGCTAACCTCATGCCCATCAGTGATTCCCTTTGCTGGTTAGAGGTGGGGCAACTAAAACATGGAGCTGACTGACTTATTTGTAAGTTCTGCAAGAATCCCTCATGGTACAGTATTTGCATTAACTAAATGAACTTAGGGAATCATTTACAGGTCAAGGTAAAGGAACCCACTTAATACATAAACTTAGCTGAAAAATGAAATGGCTCACACAGAGTGATGGAGGAAGAGCTGTCACTGTGGCTCTATAGGGTGGTGGGGGTAAAACTGTCAGTCCTCTGAGACAAAATGTTCCTTCACTGAGTGCCTCAAAATTACTAGTTGTGTCTGCATTAGGTAAACATAGCTGAGTGTAACAGAAACTTGACAGATGCATGTTTTTCAGGGAAAAAAAAAGGTTACTATGTTAGTTAAATAGCAGAGTATTAATTTACTGCTGAGATGATGATATCTACCAATTCTAATCTTTGTGCTGCTGGACTATCAGCAAGATTCACTGAGTTAGGCATGAGGCTTGTCATGCAAGTGCAGAAGTAACGGGGAGCCCTGCCTTGCAGCTCTGCTGGCAGGCACGGTGCCCTGCTGTTCCGAACAGGCTACAGGCAAGAGAAGGTGTGTTTCTATAAGCTCTGTTTTGCAGCTAGGTGTAAACCACAGGTTGACATTTAAATCAAAGGTCTTGTTCCCCTGCTTTGAGTCTTACTTGAGTGAAAGGATTTGAGTTGGTTTTTTTGTTTGTTTTTTTTTTTTTTAATTTCCAAATTCGTATTTGAAAGTAGCGGTGAAAATGTGTATACGGAGAAACCACCATTACCCACCACTTCTTAATGCCTGCTGTGCCTTCTGTAAGGCACCTTTCCAAAAATACATTCTTACGTTTAAGTGTGGTTTTTTTTCCTTTTCCCCACCCTTCCGTGCTGATACTTTTCTGTATCTTTGAGCACAATCACCTGTCGCTCTTAAAGTTTGCCTGTGTTGGTTTTTTTTTGGTTTTTTTGCCCTGGTTTGGTTGGTCATCACAGGCTTTTCAGTCGTTCCCATAAAAAAGTGGCATTGCCCTCTCTGTGAGATGTCGAAAGGCAGAAAACGACGGGACAGGTGGGTAAGAGGAGAGGCAGGGCAAGGCAGAAGCTACCCCTGGGGGCCGGATGCTCTGCTGGGCACCCGCAGTGGCGACTGATTTATCAGGGCAAGCAGCCTGTGGTTGGGGCACCGAGGGCGCGCGGTGCCTTGGTCACAGCCACCTGAGGCACACGAGCAAACCGCCCTTGCCTCGGGGACAGCCCAGCAGGTAGGTTTGGCCTCGGCCTTGGCTGGGAGCGGTTGTGCCAATGCTAGTGGCACCTCTGAAGCAAGGTCTGTCAAAGTGCGCTGGGGAGGGAGCTGCTTACGTTGAAAGGCAGCCAGTGGGGATGTTCGTTAGCGGCAGGGGTTTATGCGGGGAAGGCTAAAGGGGTGACAGACCTTTGTTAAAGCCGTGCATCTGTCGGTTCCAGCTGTCTGACATATTAAAGTGCACCTGCGCACAGAAAAGAGCAACACTTGGCTGCTGCAGCGTGCTAGTCTGCCTCGAGGCATTCCCAGCTGGGAATACGCTGAGAGCCAGGGGTGAACGTTACAGATTTTTTGAGTTTTAAATCACTGTTCCCCGAGATGCATAGCTGTATGAATGTAGGGTGCGTAGGGAGGCTCCCCTGAGGTGTATGACACTGAGGGATGGGGTAAGCAGGGCTGACGACAAACTTAGGGTCTTCAAAAAGAAAACTTGAAAAGCTTTCAAGTACCAATCGTTACAGAAACATTTTGCAGCTGTGGAGAGAGCAGTTTCTGTCTGTTAACACAGAAAAGATGATTTCAGGGTTCTGTCCTGATACCCCTTGAAGTTAAAAGAAGGGACCATGAAAACAAGCTTTTGTCTGCAAGAACGTATGTCCTGGTAGCAAATCAGAGAGGCTTTCTTGTTGCTTCTGCTTTTCTCTAGATTATGTGTGATTTCGATTATACATGAGGTTTTGGGCTTTTATTTTTTTTAATCATAGAATCATTTAGGTTGGAAAAGACCTTTAAGATCATTGAGTCCAACCACAAACCTAACGTTGCCAGGTCCACCGCTAAACTATGTCCCTAAGTGCCACGTCTACATGTCTTTTAAATACCACCAGGGATGGTGACTCAACCACTTCCCTGGGCAGCCTGTTCCAATGCTAGACAACCCTTCTGGTGAAGAAATTTTTCCTAATGTCCAATCTAAACCTTCTCCTGGTGCAATACTACTATCTGTTGGAGTATCCCACTGTTTGGGAGTAATTTGAAATCGACTGAAAAATACATAAACAGATAAATACCCCCCAAAAAAACAATGAACCCCTAGAGCGTCCCTCTTGTCCGGCCTCTGCCAGGTGTGCATTTCTGGCTGTTACTCAAGCAGTGAGGAAATTCCAACAGTGAATATGCCATATTCATCTGTGTCCACAAACACTAGCAGGAAAACAGCAGTGATGCTCTGCACCCTTCTCCTGCCCATAAAAATGCCACCCGCCTTCACTTTAAACACAGGTTTTATTGAGCAGTAGCCTGGGCTTTGTAGCTGGCGTCCCAGCCCGTTAGAAGCAAGAGTCAAAGGAGTCAAAGCAGAATTAGGAATAAATATGATGTCTAGATCTCCTGTTTTGAAGTTCCTAGCGATGCATTTCATTTGAGTGTGATGAAGTCGGGGAAGATGGAGGTGGGCTAAACCCGTGTGGGTGTGTGGGCCTGCTTCGTTGAAAAGTTTGGGTTGTGCTCGTATGTCAGTCGATCCAACTGATTTCTAAGCTGCTGAAGTATGCAACTTCCTCTGTTTCTCAACAGTTTTAACTCTAAGTTCCCCAAGCTAGCAGTTTTCCTGGCCCCCTAACCATCGCCCAGTTCTCCTGGGGCTCTTGACCCGCGGCTGGTACTAGGGGCCATGTTTCACTGTGCTGGCTTTTCTGTCAGCTGATAAAAATGGCAAGGAAAGACAAGGTTCTGCAAGACAGACTTAGAGTGCATTAAATAAATATAAATTTTATTAAAAACACCCACATCTCAGCGTTATCAGGAATGATATAATAATAAACAGCTTTCAAATAACCTGCATTACATTACAATACTTACAGTATTTATAACCATCCTCAGATTCTTTTTATAGACATACCAAACATTTCATGAAAATGAATGAAACTGAAGTAAAAAAAAAAAAAAAGAACATAAGCATAGAAAATGCACACAGAAGTTCATTACCTTAGTGTCAAACTGCTAAAGTTTCCTACACAAGTTAACCACCAGCTTTAGAAGTGAACTTTATACCACTGTGCGTCAATCAAGATGAAAAATTCATTCAAGTAAAGTTGACACCACTCAGAAGCATCTTCAAGTATGGCTATAGTCAACCTGATAATCCTATACAAGCAATTTTATGTCTGCTTTGTCATTCGTTCCAACGGAGGCAGGGTTCTGTACACCAAAAATTACAGTTCGGGTATTTACAATACAAAACTGATTCACCAGCTAAGCTTCCTGCTCCTGCTGCCAGCAGTTTGGCAAATGACGGTGCATGGCATATTAACCAAACATCTACTATGGATTACATGAATAATATAGGAATTAAAAAAAAAAATCACCGAAAAAATGAAGATTTATAATGATTTAATTAATCTGACATATAACCATCTTTTTTTTTTTTTAAAGGCGAAACTTTTGTTTCAATGCAGTGGGTAAAGTCACAGACTGAAAATTAAAACCCCAAATTGCCATAATAAATATTTGACCATTAAACCCAAAGGCCTCCTTTGATTTACTCGAGTTAGGTTGTGATTCTGTTAGACAAAATTTCTTTTGACCAAACTTAATCTTACAGTATATTGCACAAGATACATCTGGGACATGGAGGTTTGTATGTTTAGGGAAGCCCTTGTACAGACTGTACCTTTTTTATATTTTATTTTATTCATTACAGTATCCAAGAAGCCTTGTTTAGAGAGTGACTTGAACAACTCTAGCAAACAGTCACTTGCCAAACCCCTGCCTTACGTTTTTCCCTTTAATCAGCTCAGTGCATTCTACTTTGTTTTTGTTTATTTGAAACAGGCAAAACATTCTAAATCTCTTAAACACTTTCATGACAATAAAAAGCTAATGAATTTACAAAATTAGTTTTAGTTACACCAATACATGTACAGAAAAATCAGAGAAGGGATTCAAAAGAAAAGCATTAAATCCCTGAAAAAAACCCAAAACAAAACAAAAAACCCAAGAATAATATATTTAACCTACATCAGCTTTACATACACACAGGTGACACGTTGGCATAGGAGAACATGAGCTGAAATATCCCTGAATTTTTAGGAAAAAAAAAAAAAAAAAGTTGAAGTTCAAGTTATACTTGCTAAAATGTCAAGTATTGAGAGATTTTTTTTTATATTTTTTTGTTTGTTTTTTTTTTTCAAAGGCTATTGGGGGAAAAAGATGGTATACAATATATAAACTTTCATACTCAGTTCAATATCCTATTGCCAAACTAGTGTTGAGGTATATGACAATTAGGAACATCACTCAAACCTTTTAATGTATTTTTTAGCTCACATTATGATATATTTGTAGCAGGCTGAGTAGCACCATGATGTGAATTCAGCTCAAAACCCAAATATATATAGATTTAATATTTTTACAGTACTAAAATACTAAAGCATTGCGTTAAAAAAAGTTTTGTTTACAATTTAATTTACTATACAACTCTCCTGCTTTTTTTTTTAATAGAAATTAATGATTTAAAACCACCACAGCAAGCCAGCTGCCTATTTTTTTTTTTTCTATTTAATCAACGGAATCACACAGAACTAACCCTGTTTCATTCATCTTGTGTAGGCATCAGTCTGCTCAATCTTCCTGGAAAAGAGGACACTTGCACCGAGAAATGACTTACACCACAATGTACATAATTATCAACACAAAAGCAGTCTGCCATTCAATATTTGAAGAGCATACAGGTCTTTAAAAACAGCAGAAGCTCAAGCTAATTAGTTGAAGTCTGTTACATGCTGCTAATTATTACCTGTGGTTAATATAAAATTCTTTCCTTAAAACTGTACATATTTGAGCAATGAACTTGTCATAATAATTGTAGAAAACAGTTTACAGTATAGCTGTGTGAGATGAGCACCAGAAAAACATGTGTTTTGTGTACTAAAGTATTCCCTTATATCCAGTAAGCCCCATTTTTACCATAACTGACTGTATTAAAAATGGATATGTAGCCCACTAGCAGATGCATGGCTAAAACAAAAGTATTTAAAAGCTTTTTTTAGTTTAAAAAAATTATCTTTGCATTTTAAAATCAAAGTAAACTTTTTTTTTTTTAATGTCTTAGTACCTTAGCATTGTTCAAGTTGCCAAGCTTAGGTAGACAAAGTGCTTTTGAAACACTATTTAAAAAAAAATATCTCTCTATATATTTTATTGTCCTTTTCTAGGACTTGACTGGATGAGCAAAATCCAGAGGTCTTTGTAATTCCCATATGTTAAAAAGTAAGCTTATTTTAACACCAGGTAAATTCAATACATACATGAATGAAAAGGTCCTCCTGTTGTTGAAGAACATTTGACTACATCATTGACATTTTGTTATAAAGGCATTAACTGTTGGACTGTTAAAATAAAGACACCATTCTCTTAGATAGCACCATGGTTTTAGAATATCCAAACAAATTCAGTGTTTTGCTGTCTATTCATTATGTATTATACTTATCTACTTTGTTAAATAAAATCAAGAGACTAATAAGATTACAGTAAAAACTGCATGTTAAAAAGCCATATTTCCAGTATTTCAGTACATCATAGATTCAGCACCAGATGTTATTTTAAGATTCCTGCAGTTGTAATACTACAGTATTATTTTTTTAGGGTTTTTTTTGCTCCTGTTCCATGACTATGCAAACTTGATGACATTAAAAGTGGCCACAGATGTGCAAAACTGTAAGAAAAAAAAATAATCCATTTGCAGATTACCTCTTTCAGTAATGGAGCCAGTGTTTTCAAATGTAAATTGTGAAACACTTTTTTTGTTTTGTTTTTGTTTTTGCATAGGATGCTTTGGTCTTGTTTCCTACATGCCATCTGTGACCACTTAAAAATCAGTGGAAAGTAAGTGCGCTAGTGAGATTACCTCTTTCTGCTGGTGTGCTGAGGCTTTTTCCACTGATGAGTTTCGTAAAAACACTGTTTTCTTCTCCACCCTTGCCTTCCCCAAAAACTAAAGAACTATCCTACTGACAAGGTGTTTTTTTCAAATGAGGTAACCAACAAAGGTGTGAAGTTAGATATATCGGTTGTAAGGCCCTGTAACCCGTGTAAAGGCATATGGAGATGTAGTTACTGTGGAGTCCGTGGTGACCGACAGCGTCCTTTGTGCAAGAGACTTGATGAAGCGCACATACGTTGGCTCAGAGGGTTCATGTGGCTCAGCAGGCTCCCGCTTTGCTTTCTTGCCGTAAGATTTCTGAGGCACGTAGTCTGGACCATACTTTTCACATTCCTCTTCTTTCTCTCTTGCCTTCTCAGCCATCTTTGCCTCCCACAGAGCCAGACCATGTTTTGGCTCGTTCATACTCTTGTGCTGGTAAAAGACAAGGGATATTCTGGTGGGGTGGTTCCTGTTGGGGTTTTTTAAGGGAGTCGTTGCATGGAGCTCACGTTTTGCGCACTCTATGAGAATTGACCCATGAGATGGAGCAACTGCTACTCCTCCAATTTCTGGATCCAGAAAGCTCTGTTCACTATCTGACCAGACATCATCAGGATCCTCTGCTTTTTCTGGATTTAGCACTTCAGTTTTATCTAAACCACCCTGGGGAGTAGTCCTATCATGATTTTGACCTGGAAGCATGTTAGACAAACCGTTAACTGCATGTGAAATCATTTCACTCTCCTTATTTTGGAGGTGCAGTGAATTAGGAGGACCACTAAACATACTTGGAGCAGAATGGTAATCATGTGCTAAGTGTGGAGGGGGTTGCACTTGATGATGTTCACTGGTTTTACTCGTGGAGGCATAATCCATGCTTGGATTACTCAGATTGGATTTTAACCTTGAAGCAACCTCCATAAAATGGCCGTCAGCCTCATGGGTGGAGTAAGAGGAAAAAGACCCTACGTGGTGTACATTTGGTCTAATGGTGCAATTACTGAAGGAGTCTACCTGCATATTTTGGTTTCCATAATTCAAGTACTTGGGACCAAAACTCTGGTTATTCCCAAACCTGTGCTGGTATAATGTTTGAATGGGTGGTAGGCTTAGTTTAGACATATGCTCTTGACTCTGGCAACTATACAGGTCCACGTGCTGATGCTGGGAAGGGTAGGAGCCCAAGTAAGAGGGGCAGTTGTCCATAGGTATGTTTCCATTGCATTGGTAGGGTGGATATTGGTTATTTTGACTTAACGATCCTGAATAAGGGTTCATGGGACTGGAAGAATTCAAATATGACCCCACAGGCTGTGATGAGGTTGTGTAGAGGTTCATGGGACTGGACCCTCCATAGGGATCTGAAGTGTATGAAGAGCTTGGATAAGCACTGGCTGGATTAGGCAACCTTACATAGAGATTTGCAGAACCTGAACCCGAGTAAGAGTTAACGGGATTTGACTGAGGGTTAGGGAGAGTGCGCTGTGGATGCTGCTGCTGCTGTTGTTGTGTGGCTGGTCCTGAAAGACGTAAAAGATCTGTAGATGTGAAAAGAAAAAAAACACACAACAAACAAGCTTTTTCTAAAAAAAAAACCACACCAAACCAACAAACTGCATACTTTATAGACTTTTCATGATACATATCGTTAAAATTTCTAAGGAAAGTGTATCACATGATACATTAACAGAGGTTCCCTTTCTCATATCTCAAATACCATCCTTGAAGATGCTGAATAAATACTAGGGCTACTCATCCATTTTGGCACATATCCAGTGAGATCAGATGCTAGTGGCAATGGGGAAAAAGAAGACAGTGCAATCTGTTCAGAGTCACATGAACAAAATCCAAAGAGTTGAATCATCATTTAAGTAGCCCATAAAACGCAGCATCAAAGCGCTCCCAAACAGCCATGCACAAGGTGACCTTCTTTTCCCCAAGAATAAATAATTCTTCTCATCTATATTAATAGAATTCTCTCAAAAAAGTTTCCCTAGCTTTATGCAGAAAACCAACAGTGACATTCACTGATAGAACAGTTCAGTAACAAGTGAGATTAACTGAAGACGTATGAGCAAAACCATCATTCACTAAAGTGAAATGGCATTGTTTAATGGTTACAACCCTAGCCTGGGTCATGGGACAGCTGACTTCTATTCATAGGCATTTCAGTGACCTTCTGGGTGCCCTTGGGTATATGGCTCTTTTCCTCTCTAAGAAACTTGCTGTAACAATAAAACAGTCACGATGAACTGCTTTACTCAGGACTCTCAAATCTACTGATGAAAGCTGCCAGGGCTTGTTAAGTGGATTTTTAAACTCTTACTCTGCTATGGAAAAACCTGTTCTACTTTTGGTCTTGAAGCAGAGCGCGAATGGTGGTAACAAGGTTAGGCTTGAATCCCCCTCAAATTAGGAGGTTCTCTGTAACAGTGGCAAACAGTGAGTGATGTGTAGGTCATTCTTTCTTTGGCAGCAGCATCCCACACTTGTCTTCATGGTTTCTAGCACTACTAGTCTTTTAAAGGTACTTTACATTACACTGGATGGCAAGCAGAGTTTGCAAAAGCACCAGATTTCTATCAGAAATATACAATATTGATATTTACTTTCAAGAATTCTCTTTCCTTTTTACTTTAAAATGTTCTTGGGCTGAGAATAATGGTTTTCTTGAGACTCATTATAAATGTCCCTGATTTCTAGGAAGCTTACCACTGTTGATAAAGATCCCCATCAGATTCACGTGTTTACCTGCTAGCTGCTTTGCATGACCTGCCGCCTCAGAGTTGCCTTGCTTGTTGCGTGCTGCAGCAGTCTTATCTCTTTCAGCTTTGCTAGACCCATTCTCCAAAGAGGAAAGCTTTTCTGCAGCTGCTTTCTTTGCTTCTAGCTTCCTTTGCCGACACGTCTTAACGGGCTCTGCTAACATCCTTACTTTTCGGCGAAAGGAGGTAAGGACCTGGATGCTGCCATTCCTCTTCTTCTCCTCCTGGCCTTCAGTGCTTCCGAACTCATCCACATCAGAGACTTTGTATAACGGGAGCACGTGGAGCTGCTCGTCTTCTGGTGTTTGGCCAATTTCACGATTGTCTTCTCTAGTTAGTGTGCAAACCTGTTGGAAAGTTGTGTTAGAGTAACTTTCTCAAACCAGTCTGAGAAGAGGAGATCTGAAATACTAGCCTGTGCATTTGACCCTGCCCTGCCACTGTCAGCGTCAGCATCTGGCAAGCCATTTGTAAGTTTCTGTGCAATTTATGCATGTCACAACAAGCCTGCAATTTCATTTCTTCCATTGCTCTGTTGGACAACGTTAATAGAAACAGAAGGTATACGTAGCTATTTCTTGTACTTGTGGTGAACTGGACAGTATAGTTAGGGACTACCCTAATGTAAAATAAACTGTGATGCATCGTACCATGGCTAGAGAGCTAAAACAGTGGAACCTGGGACTTTGCACTTGCTGAAGATTTTTTCACTATAATATGTTAGCTAGCTACCTATTACAAATACTGTGCAATGTAACATAACTGCCATTGTGTCTCACACCCCCTTACAATGGCAACTTCCAGAACTTTGCAAAGGAGCAAGTCACTGTAATTTAATAAGATTTAAGGAAGTTACTGTTGTGTCATGCAGCATACTAATTGTATTAGCTCCAGCTAAAACAGGTATTGGGAGGATCTCAGTGGAAAAAGATGCTGATACAGACATATTCTGTAGCAAAACCATTGCATCAGCCAGTTTTTAGGAAGAAAGCTCAGCTAGAAATACATATTGTATTGGTGGTGGTGGACTTGACAATTAAGTCAGACCCTGGAAACTGGAAAAATTCAGTTAGAAGTAAAATGTAGGTAGTCTCTTTGGTCGTAATTACGATTATTCTTTCTCATGTTTACCCCAAATGTATTGTCACAGAGAGAGTAGGCAGGGAACAGAAATAATCCAATACTCAATGAAAACCAGCGCATTTTTCTGGTATCTTCTGCAGAACGTTTGCTGTACATGCTAGAGACCAGAACTGAAGAGAGTAAAGGGTGCATGTACAATACAAAGGATGCCAAGGCTTGCAGGCTTTCTGGTCATCCCAAGGAGGAATGAAATTCACAACTTCCAAAACTCTCCTGGAAAGAAGTTATTTGTTTCCGTTTTTATTTTATTAGAAGATATAATCCAAAGTTGTTAGAAAAAGAGTCTTTCGAGAGGATAAATATAAACTACTGTGCCAGGAACACTGAAACAGGCATTTCAGCCCTGTTGAGACCATTGTCACCATGGTTTTGCTTTTACCAGTTTTATATTAAACGTTTCTTTAATAGACCAAAAGTTGCATTCATTTGAATGAAAAATTGTGTAGGGGGTAATAAGTTAGCTGAATTACTGCTTAATATTCCTTTTTTAGCAATCTGTGTTATGCAAGTATAAATTTAAACAGACGGGGGATAATGAATTAAATGTATGAAATTGGTGCTGGAGTAACGAGGTTATATGCATCATGGACTTACCAATGTACTCCCGTTCTGCATATTGTGCAAGTCTCTGTGAGCATGAGCGCAAAAATCCAGGCAGGCAGTAACCCCTGAGAATGGGCGACCTTCTTTTAAACCCAAGCGACACTCGGGTGCTCTGTGTTCATACTCTATCTGGAAAGAGATGACAGGTACCACTTCAACTCAACTGGATGTTTCAGCACATGGAATTAGCACTGAACGCTCCACTGTGACAACATGCAAGCCTCCTAACATCTTGGAGGTGGCAACATACGGATCTTGAAGGCAAATAAAATCAAGCAATTTGATGGCAATTCCATATCGATACTTCATTCCTTGCTGCTTTGTTCTCTGTTACCTTCTGTCTCTGGCGTGATGGTGAAATTAGCCAACAATACTTTTCCTTGCGTGTTACTTTTGATTCTCTGCCAGTGGTTGGTGTTTTTACATGACAAATGCAGTGCATGGTTTCAGCATCTGGCACGGTAAGAGTGATGTGTTTGTGTAGACTGGAAATATACCAAGCTATTAAGGGAAAATGGCTTTAGAAAACTGACTTCAGAATGACTTCATGAAAAATAATAATTTGCTTTTTGATTTGTGATATTTTGGCATGCTAAACATATATTTCACGAGGACTTAAGTACATGAAAAAGATGAAAAAGAGATATAATTCAGTCAAGACAGTGCCTTCTACCCATGCGCTCACTACTAAGCAGCTTTACAAGAGTTCATAATACAACAATAAACCTTACACAAAAAGAAAGAATTCTGTAATGGAAGATCAAGCCTGAGACAAATGACAGTTTCAGATTTTATTTAGAAAATGAAAAATAAAACCACATTTGTAAAATGCTTTGCCAAAATTCCTGAACCTTTCAAGTGAATGCAATTCTGAATGGAACTTAATGGATCCCATTTTAAGTTAGGGTGAAATTAGAGGTTTTGCCAAGTCTTGATCCAAGATCACTAAAAAGATGACTAGTTTGCTCACATATTTTTAAGATCTGGGATATTTACTTCCCTGGAATCTGAAAATAAAAGCAGAACAAAACTTGAAGCATGAAAACTTCTTTGGAATTAAACTAGAGTGGTCTGAAATGTTAGCCATACTGTAAGTGTCTGCTTGAAGTATTCTTGTGCAACTGTTCTCCGAGACCTTCTGTTGGATCCAGTTGGAAAACCAGACCCTTCCCAATGCTAGATTTTAACCCAGTAGCAATCCAGACTTGGGTTAGAATAAATCTGGGAATCTGGAATTTCTTTTCAGGATTCAAAGGGGGATTGATTTTAGGGCTTTTTGGTTTTAGAACCTTTTACAATACCATACAAACCAGGCCTCTTTAAAACCACTGGCAGTAGCTTGCCCAGGGTTTCCACACAAATACAAGGTCTGCACGAAACTCGTGAAACAGGCCAAACTATACACATGGCTTATTGCACAAGGTAAAAATTGAAACTTGTAAAAGCATTTATTTTCAACAAGTGTCAGACAGGACCATGGCTTACATGGATAAAAGTTCTTTTGTGAATTTTTGTGGGAAAAGAAAAGTTGCCCAAGCCAAGAACCATTTTACTGTTCACCACCCCCTCATTTTTTTTTTCTTCCTCTTTCTTTCCTCTCTTGCAGAATGTCTCCCAGATATTTGGACAGATAACCAGAGCTAGTGGGCATATGGCCACAGCTTCCTCCACAATAAGCCTCCAAACATTATCTGATCAGGTAAGTGAAATTGGGTAAGTCCGTACTGAATTTGCTTACCCTATCTAGTTGCTACTAAATATGCAGTAAAGAGTGAGTTTTATGCAAATAAAAATGGACAGGTTTGGTTAGTTTATTGTTTCCATTACAGTTGAAAATGTCTTGTGCTGGTTGCTACAGCATAATGCTGTCAACAGGCAAAAAAGATGTCATAGTTTGCAGTAGTTTGGAGACTGTCAGTTCTTTGACTTTCTAAAAGTGAACCAGAGCAATGAAAACGAAGGCCAATAGTTACACGTCTGCAAGGGCTATGCTATCAAATTTTGATGCAAATGTCTGAAAGACATTTGGTAAAGGAGTGCAGCTGAGAGACAGCCACACTGGGAACCTCATAAAAGCTTTGAATGTGCTACTATCTGTGAACACTGCTTCACAAAAAATATGCGCGCATGATCCCCTCATGCAGGGAGGCTGGTGCAAGCACTTGTGTGCATATGCAGGGCTGAGTGTGTTCAAATATGAAACTTTGCTTTAAAAGTATGCTTGTAATGGCTGTTTTGGAGAAAAGAAAATTAATCTGCCACTTGAGAGAGCAGAACTGAAACTGTGGCTTCAGGACTCTGCCTTCTGGCACTGTTGCCAATCTCACACCATCGTCATGGCTGTTTTGCTAGATAGGCTGGTGACTCATTAAATTCAGAAATTTGTGTTGTAGAGCTAAAGAGTTCTGCTCAAGTGTGAAGCAATTTTATTGTGTTGATATAGGTGAAACGATTAGTTCTATTTAGTGGACCAAATTCTGCTAGTTTTACTTTTGAAAGCATTTTAAGTGGAATTGCTGATTTCCATTCATCTTTACTCTGATGTCAAAGAAATGCTGGCACAAAAAGTACATAATGGTTTGGTGCAAGACTGAAGCATTGAGAAGCATGGTAAAAATCAGATTATTTGCATGACTGCTCCAGTTCCTTTTTTCCCCAGCATACCTGGTTGTTATATGCATCAGGTGCAAGCTTCTTGTAGGTAGGTGCCATAAGGGTTGACAGATTCTGCAAATTGGATTCTAGTTTTTCTTCCTGTTAGGAGATGAAATAGAGTTCAATGACATTTCCATGCTGTATGTAGGGGATCTAAGAAGTGAAGGTCTTTACACAATTATGTTCACACTGCTACTTGTGTAAAGGCCTAGATCATTATCATTCTTGTTTAGACAGTAACTGTTGTGAATCTTCTTTTAATATTATTGTTTCACACCCTTTAAAAAGTGATGCAGTAAAGCAGTATGGTGTGATCCTTGCAAGAGGACATCACATACTATAAATCTGGTTTATGTGAAGAAGAATCACATGCTGTAACATGGAGATTTTTTAGATCCAAGTATGATGATCCTCATTATTTTCCCTATTGGAGTTTTGGGAAAAGTAGTACTCTTCAGAAGGTTTGAGAGAAAAAATATCAGAATGGTCCGTCCATTTAATTTAAGGGTTTTGCACATTGCAACGACAGCGCTTCAATGCAGTGAAATACCTTTTCATGCAGCAATTTAAAATTATGTAAATACTTCAGAAAGTTCCCAGTTCTTAAGCAATGAAGAACTGTGGATGTGTCTAGTGATACGGACATAAGAATGATCACATCTCTTCTTGAAGGAGCTCTGAATATGAAGGGTTCTTTAAAAATTAAGTACTCCAATAACATTCCCCAAAGTTGTTCCCATCCTCTTAGGACAAGAATCCCAAATTCAAAAACTTGCTTAGACGAGGCCCTTATTTTTAATTTCAAGTGCATAAAGAACAGTGGCATACTGGAGTGGTATACTTGGTTTTAGGAGTTTTTCTATTATAGGAGCATGTGAATGGCTGTGAAAAACCTATGGGTTTGAGAGATGTGTTTCATGCGTTAAAAGTTTGTATTTCCTACTATGGGACTATATCCGAGATTGGGATTCCAAAATGACGTTATGAATTTGTCAAAAATAACTTGCTGTGACCTTGTGGCTGCTGCTAGAACTTGGACCTTTTGTATGGCCTGTAGGTTACCATTTGTAAATGCTACTTCTGGTTTTCATTGGAGAGGATCCTATTTGCTTTGTCTATAACTGTGTCAGCGCTATGGGACCCAGCCGCTGGTCTGGATGCATGCTTTGGCTGCCCCCGGCTTTGTGTGGGAATAAGACTGGAGTGTAAAAGCATCTTCCCTGCCCAGATCTGGCTGCCACGGGAAGTAAGTCCAAGAACGTAAGCTGGAAGCGTGGCATGGTAGACTCTGGCCAGGTACCCAGCTTAGAAAATTTAGGGGGTTTAGGACTGCAGGCTGTGATAAAGAAGGCTTTGTGTCACAGCATGATTTAAGGAGAGCTATTCTGTAATTTTTAGGGTCAGAGAAGAGCAGTGGGGAATGTGGGAAAACTGTGTGTTAATTATGATGATATTCTAAATAGTGTGCTATTGTCAGCCCAGGCCATAGGACGCAGAAGCACCTGGCTGTCTGATCACATGAAAGAAATGCTTGGATTTGTGTAAGAAAGACACCAGGATACAGTGAAAGTTGTGGACCGATGTGTCAGTACACAAGCAAGGGACTAAATCCGCACGTGCTTGCCAAAAAACAGGCTGGGCCATTGGAGCCTCCCAGACACATGACTAGCTAGAGGTGTCCAGGAGTCGCTGCAGTTGTAATGTCACAGGTATCTTGCGCCCGGGCTAAGGTCAATGTTTTTTTTAATTACTCTGACTCATTTTAAACAGTTTCCAGTTTGCTGTAGCACAGAGCCCAGCCTGGAAACTATTCAGTGGGGAAGGACTGTATGTAGACTTCCCATCCTCTTCTTCCTATTGTCACCTCAGCGTTTCATCATGTTTGTCTCCATGCAGTCTGCTCTGGTCCCCAGTTGCAATGTTATGTGCCTTCAGTTGGTAAACCTCCTGCTCCGCCACCGGGGAATGCCCGATTGCAAACCTAATGCAGCCACAATTATTCAGGCCATGCCCTCTCCTCTAATTGTGAAAGCCTGCAAACATGGTTTCAAGTCTCAGGGCTTTTACCAGCTGTCAGAATTTGGACAGTCAATTCAGCTGGCTCAGCAACTGGAATCAATCAGTTTTGTCTGGCAGTTATTTAATTACCCTACATGTACGCCATTCAGGCAGGGCTCTGGCCCCTGGTCTCTTGTACTGTATCTCTGTTTGCAGAGTGACAGAAAACATTTCCTTGCAAATGAGGCTCATTTTAGAAATGGACACCAACCTCTTTTGGGTCATCCCCCATCAGCTTAAACTTTCTTGGAATCTTGCTTCTGGCAAACTTACAACCATTGTAGTACATGCTCCAGGAGCAACCAAAGGAAAATGAAGCACCACAAGTTTCAGGGTCCAGCCCTTGACATGCACAAGTCCGTCTGAAAAATAAGAGAATATGGCTGTTAGCAGCAAGGGGCACTCCTGCAGCGGGCATCAGTATTCTGCCAGCGCTCTGGGGAATCATTCGTCTTGGATTGTCTTCCATTGGTAAATAATGAAGAAATGAAAGAGGAAGGCATATGCATTATAACAGAAGAATTTATCGGAGTGAATAATTTATCGGAGTTAATAATTTCATGGTTGCAAAGCAAGGACTATGGGGTTTCTACACTTCTGTGAGGAACCTGGCTTTGCTCGAAAGAGGGAATGTTTGCGTGGTAGGTAGTGATTGTCATGGTATCTGAAAGGGGCACACGCTGATGGCTTTGCAAGAATGTGGGAGCCTTCTGACAGCAGCTAAGCAGTTACTCCTGAAATATGACTCTAGCCATGAAGCCAAAGTAACCTACAGTGATACCCATGTTAATTTTGGTTTGAATGTTCTTTGCTATCAGAAAGATATGGGAAAACAATATAGTGCAATTTATTTAGATTCAGGCTAGCTTCTGTAGGCTTACAATATGATTTAGTGCATCTAGCTTTTATTTCAAGATTGAGGTATCTGCTGTCCTGGGCCCTGCTGAGATCTCTTCCTTTAAATATACTGAGATGCTTCACAACTCCGGGAACATGTTTTTCCCTGATTTATAAGAACATTTACTTTGCTTTTCTCACAAGGTTTGTGGATTTTCAAACTGCCCGAGACAGTTGGAAAGGTTACGCGTATTTCAGGGTAATAGCATCATGGGGGGTGCCAGGTCTGAGGCAGAAGGTGGGGTTGCAAGATGGACGAGCATACACTTTGTTCCACTTACTCTTCATTCAGGGCACACCGCCGGTTCGTGAGTGTGCCATACTTCCTCAGGGTGTCCGTGAGTTCAGAGTAGAGCTTGTCGGCTAGGCTTGTGGGGATTCCCTCCCAGACCAGGATAAGAATCACGATCACAGCCGTCTCACACGTGTGGCCCGCTCGCTCACGCACCAAGCAGAGTAGCTTTTCCTCCTGACTGCTTCTGCGGACTACCTGCATGCACAGCAACACACACACCCCGGAGCCCCAACACAAACAATGCGTTTCTTAATGTGAAGAACAAGAGAGTAGGAAACCTCAGCATTAGTGCATGTGTGGGGAGGTTACTTCTGCTGCTGTCTTCCTCTTTGTTTCTGGCAACTTGTTCCATTTTTCTCATTTAATGATCTGGGCCAGGGCTACCCTTTCTGTTTAATGAAGCTGACTCTTAAGTGGCTAAACTTGACTGCTGGCATGGAAAGCCATGGTGGTGGAAACCAGCTTTGTAAAGGCACGCCACGTGCTCTGCTTCAGCAGGAATCCTCTACTGAACCTGCACTACAGTACAAGCGGCCCGGTTCAATTAGTAGGCAAAAGGAAGTGAGCAGCGAGATCCCTCCCTGCGCAGAGCTGGATGGTGGACACCTGTGCTTAGGGGCAGGAGCTGTGCAGGGAAAGGCAGGGACTAAATAACTGGACATGGGAGATCTCTCCCCTTCCCTCACAAACCTAAGCAGTTAAACCCACGATCAGCGAGCCACTCAGTTTTGTGACCTGCCCTTGCTACATACAACGATTACAGCGATGAGAGGAAAGCAGCAGATGTTGTTCAAATAAGACTGTCCTTCTCAGTGCTTGTGCTACTGTGGGTATTGCTGAAAAAAAAGGTGCAGTCTGGCATGCATAAAGACTATAATCATGTATCAGTTTTTCCTCATCCTGTATATTTCATGAGCCTACCCAAACTACTTGGTAATTTCTGCCAAAGTATGACAGTGTTTGCTAAGAGGGTGTCCTAAGGACCCTCTTGAACTGGGAGTGCACTTATTGGACTTACTTGTAAGCTACAATTAAACAGCAATAAGAACGTATGGTGGTGTCAATCTTAAATCTAAGTGAAGCTGCCTTCCTTCTCAGGTTTTCATATCTTTAAGCCAAATTTTATTCTTGCCATTTTCTGTGCAACAAGTAAAGGGAGTGTGAGAGACAGGGGTGGGAGCAGGCTACAGGCACCCTGTGGTACTGCTGCTGTTGGGTTGTATTAAATTTCACAGTGTCAGCTAACAGGACATGTCACTGCTGTCTGCTTACATGAACCATCATACTGAACTAGATTAGTCTTAACATTTGTGTACATCACTTACCCATTTAGCAATTGGACATCCTTGAGAACTTTTGCCTTCTTTCCCAGTGTAGACAACCCTCTCAATCCTTATAGCTTTACCCTTCTGTCCAAATCTTAAACAAACAAAAATATGTACAGTAAGGAGATTCATTTGGTTCTGCATGAACACTGAAAAGAATGGAGCACATTTGCTAGTCTTAAACACTGAGTATTACAGGGGGAGGGATATGCAATGCGGTTTATCTTGCTGATTTTATTATAGTGGTGGATTGATATGTTGAAAGGGGCAAATGTCTTTAACTCATCATGCATGAGTAAAAATGATCCATATCACATTAATATTCCCAAATCTTTTAACTGTTGCTGTAGAGAATTTATAGATGAAATTTTGAAAAGTGGACTTTAAGTCTCTCTGTTTTGGGCATGAATTTCACATTTTTCTTTAATTTCTGGGTTAAAGTTGTTACTCTGAAATGTATATAATTATGTTGTCACGGAACAGCTGGCATGCAGTATTCATTATTAATTTTCTGTGCTTGTTTCTGGTTTGGATACAGTGTGAATCAGTTAAGTTGTGATTAATTTCCTTTATCATCTGCTCATAAAACATTACTTATTTACTTCTGCCTGACTTCTATATGGCATTGGGAACACCAGGTGCCCTCAAATGATGCCGTTTGTGACTTTCTGAGACTGAAGCGGGTAAGCTCAGCTCTTGCTGAAGCATTTAATCAAGGAGATTATGCCATCAAGGCAGAATCTAGCCCCACATGCAAGTAGTGCTCTTGCCCAGAGCAAATGGGATTCACTTTCCATGTCCTTTGATGGACCAGGTAGAAATATGCAGCAAGTGCTAAGTGAAGCAAATCTTGAATCAATAAAAAGCATCAGACCTGTTAAGCCATTTCCAGGCATGTTCTCTGGCCAGGCCTCTCCTTGGGCTGCTGCAGGTGGGGGGTGCCCACTGCTGAGCCCTAGAGCGCACCAGGTCTCAGGTGAGGTCGTGCATTAGAAACTGCAGGGTCTGCAACATTACAGATCCAGCTACCGTGTTGACTTGGCTGCATTTTGGGGACCAGAGAAATTGCACTTCCATCACTATTTCTTGAATTCTGATGCTTTCATTGGCATAACTTTTTTTTTTTTTTTTAAATAACCAAGTGTGGGGACTAAATCACAATCTCCTTGTTCTTTGCCTGTTACCTATAGAGCAATCAAGATAGTTCCTTCCTGTTGCGCACACATTTAACGATGCCTTGAGAACTTTTGACCTTTCGTCCCTCTTGTTTTTGCACTAAAATCTTGGTGATATATTTAAGAGCAAATATTTGTATTTAAACTTCTGTCCTGTAAAGGAAATGAAGAATGCTTATTTTTAGATGTGATCTCATTGTGAAATTTCAGTGTCACAGGAAATTATACAAATAAAATCAACTTGTACTACACATGTTCTGCAGGCAACTGTTAGGTCACTTTTTCCTACTTAGGCTTGGATGTTAGTATACATTTCTTTCTTTAATTAACCACATTTTTAAAAAAATAAATTAAAAAACTTAACATTTTCTATTATTTTGCTAATCTGGACCGCAGGACAACTGTGCAGATGCCGTTATAAAAATACATTGTATGTTACACACTGCAAATGAAATGGACTTTGTCTCAAATCTTTTCCACTGTCACAAAAGAATTTGTGCCTGATGTTTGTCATGCTTGCTTTTAGGCCAGTGCTGATTGGCTTTAAAACCAGAGCAAAACTCACTGAGTGTGAAGTAGGATTGGGAGAAGAAAGAGGTAAAATGTATGTATCCATCATGGATCCTGCAAGAAATTTGTTCTGGTACAGCTAAAATACTAACTGCAAGTCTAAACCCCAATCCTGGTGTGTTTGGCAGTGCTGATACCTTAAAAGTCAATTCATGGAAGCCTGTTTAAAAGTGCTTCAAATGTTATTAGTGTCACCAACTGCACACATGTGCTTGAGAGTATTTTTATAGTTCAGTGCTTTTTTAACTTGGGGATACAAAATTAACTAACGAGGAAGAGTTCTGAAGTTCTTCAGTCAGAGAATCACACAGTTCATACCATATGAACAGTTGAAAACTAGCCATTGTTCAAGTGGCTGCTGCTATACTCTGCTGAACCTGGCTGAGTAGATGCATGTTATCTATAATCTCTCAGGATTTCCTTCTGCCAACATGAAATGAAATTAAATGCAAAAAAAAAAAAAAGAAAAAAAAGAAAAAAAAAAAGAAAAAAGGTGAGGTCAATATTAAGGATGAAAAACTACATTCCAAAGTAAAGAAATGAAAAAAGTTTCATCTCTAATAATTGACATCATGACATGAATGACTTTCCTTTTATTTATTTATTTGTAAATACTAAAGAATTAACCAGTCAATGAGAGCTATGGAGATAACAAATTGTAAGAAGCTTCTCAGGAGAGTCAGTGTTCACTCCCTCTTCACAGGAAGAAGCTAATTTATGTAGCTTACATGCATTCAAGGTGCTCACAAAGCTGAAAACAAGTATTGGGGCAAGCCCCGCACAGGAGTCACAGGGAAGGAGATTCAAAGAAAGAGAAAGGACCTTAGGATTTAGAGGTAATCCAAAGGGTTTTGGATTATTAGGGCAAATCCTAAGTGGCCCATGGTTGTGCAGTGATGAGCACAAGCTGACAGACCTTGCTAAGAAATGCTGCTCCTTAGCTCAGACACAGCCCTGCAATAATGCTCATTTGCTTTTGGTTCTGCAACTAGCTCCAGCTTCTTTGCAGTTCTGGAGTCCAGATTTTAAAGGTATTATCAATCAAATTCCCATCTGTCTTTGACTTACTGGGAAGCTTTTTGTTTGCTTGTTTGTTCAAAGGGGGACTGAATTCCCAGATACCTCTAAAAATCTGACAATTAATGTCTATGCATGCCAAAAGCTACAAGAAATGCAGAATTCACAGTGCAGAAGTCACTTTTGTGACAGTTTTTAATTTAAATACCTTAAAAAAGCTAATGGGTTTTGCACTTACACATATTTTCAAACAGCACAGATCATGTAACCATTCTGTGCTGTTCAAAATTCCTGGTTTGGTTGGCTTGGATGAATACATATATCATGGGATGCAAGATGATACAGGACTGTCCACAATCAAGATAAGGCTGGTTTTGTGCAATACTCTGAGGAAGGGGCTGTTTTTTCACAAAACTACTTATAGATTCTTGGGCTGAAATCCTACCCAACAATTTTGTGGCACTCCTCTGGACGTGACTGATTTAGATTTAGCCCTTTAGGCCTGTACTATATACTTAGTAATTTGGGGGTGTGTGCTCATTTTGGAGTTTGATAATTCTGTTCTTCATCTTTCTTCTACCTCGGCGTCCTCCTACCCAGAGGGAACACCAGGTCCATGCCTGCTCTTACAACCATTGCCAACCGTCTTGCTTGGCAGGCTGGTGAATACTTGTTCCTGCTTGGGTTTGCTGGCATCTGTCTCAAAGTGTGCAGCCTGTGCCAGCCAGCAGACTATTAGCCCTGTCAAATATTGTGACTCTCTGGTGAATAGCACAGTGCGTAATGTTGGCAACACTGGAGGAGCTAAGCCTACAAGTAATTACTTGATTTGCAATTGTTTATTTCTTTATGTGCAAAAGCTGGAAAAATTCTGACATCCACAAAAGGATAAACTTTAATCTGCCCTGTGCCTTTGCACTAATTACCTTTCTTCCATGATTTCTCTAATAGCTGCCACATTAGGACCGGCTCCTAGATGGGTATAGAAAGGACCTTCATCTTTTTCAATAATTTGCTCTGTTTAAAACAAAATAAAGGTTATTACTTCAAGGCTTAATTCCTTAATGTAAAAAGTCACATTGCAAAGCTTACATCTAGCTTATTAGAATACTGCTGTATGGGTCTGGGGTCAGAGTTTTCAAACACTTATGTCTAAAGTATGCCCACGCAATTTGTACAAAACATGCAAAGCACATGGCTAATCCTGCAAATAGCTGTGATATGGACTGTGTGCCTTTTGCTAGCACAAACAGTTGTTTCATATCTCAGGCTCTACATTGAAATTCAAAAGGCATTTTCCTGTTATCACCAAACAATTGTTTCTCCTTCTCCCACTTCCTTCTCTCCCGGTATCTGGAAAGGAGGATAAATGGGATAACAATGGCAATACTGACATTAGGGAGGTTCACAGTACTTGTTTTTCAGCAGACATGTTACAGTGTAGGAACCTACAGCTTGAGAAAGTTGCCAGTAAGGTTACCTAAAGAATTTCTGCCACCCACAAGAAGACTTCATGAAATGAAAAAAAGCAAGTTTGCTGAAAGAAATCCTGCACAAGAGTTAGTCAAAATGGTTGTATGCTAAGAATGTGGCCTCAGTTTTCTGTGTGTAGGTAAGATCAGAACATATGCTATATGTTTAGTTTGATACCAGGAGGCAGGCTCCAGCAGTGAGAAAGAAATGGCCAGGCTCTGCTTGGGTTCAGAAGGAGGTGGTGGAGCTGTGCTGACTTGTCCGAGGGCTGACTTTTATGCTTTCTGCCATGCTAACTCCAAAGGCTGGATGAGGTGCTGCTGCTCTTGACATACAGCCTCCAGAAGCATGATGAAAGCATGCTATAAACCTGAATGTGTCAATGGGGGAATGGCGTAATTTAATCTTCCTAAGGACAAGTATTAGTAGGAAAAAGCAATAAACCCTTTCAATCACGCTGTAGCACTGGATTCTTCAAAGAGGACAGGAACTAAGTTTCATGCTCCTTGATTTCCTAGAGAATCTGCTAAGACTGAAGAATTACAATGCAAGTGGAGAATAAGCTCTTGCACTTAGTAGTTGCAGTACTGGCTAAAAAAGTAGTGAGGATAATGAAATGATTGCTAGACAAACTTGTGCCAACTACATCGGAGAAACTGTCTCAAGAAAAAAACCTCAAACAACTTCAGTGTTTTCAAAAAATTTTGTAGCTACATTTTATAGGTTTCTTACAAACCAACAAAGAACAGCAAGGAACTGGCTTCCAGTTTTCCTCCTTGGAGCTTTGGAAATCCACTACCTCCTCTTTTTGTTCCCATGGATCACCTCTGAGACACAGCCCAAGCATTTGAAAAGGCAAAAAAGGTCCATTTTGCAGTTTTGGAGGATTATTGGTTCAACTTTCCTCTTAAGTAGCTGGTACAAAATCCCTGTAAGTGAAACTATAACAAGATTCCCCGCGGCCCAGCCCATTTTGTCGCAGCCTGAACAATTAATCCATTAGTCTGAAAGTGCCTGTTAGACCTGGCTGTGTGCAGAGTTAGTGCTGGATGGAAGCTCTGGCTATGGGGCCATGCTGGTCACTCTGCTTTGCTTCCCTCTGCTCTATTCTTCTGGCTTTTGGAGATCGGGTACACCATGAAGAAACACTGAGGGTCCCCCTCACTGCTTTTTTGATGCTGCTTGTGTAACTCCTCTAAGAAAATGCTGATCTCTTTAGCCTTGCAGGAGACAAGTGTGTGAAAGGGAGGATAAACTCTTGCAATAAGTGAGGCATAATCTGTCATCCCTTCTTTGCTTAGGCTTTACTCAGGGAAACTTCAGCAATTTCACTGTTAAGAGCAAAAAATGGTGTAAGGATCTCAAGTTTTGGACCCAAGACATATTTTATAAATGCTATATCTAACCTTGACAAATAGATTAGATTATAAAGTTATGACCTACTTTTTATCAGCATGTTGTCATTACATGTCTGCTGCTCAAGGAGAATGGATGTGAGGGGATACATTACTGGCCATAAGCATTCTGACTGAAAAATCAAATAGGTAATTGCTTTATGAAATATTAAGAAAGGGCCTGTGTGTAGGGTTGGATAAGGGGAGTAGGCATAACTACATAAAACTGCAATTTTTTAAGTCTTTGCTAATTAATGTTCTAAAAAAAACAACCCAAAAAATCTTCCAACAAAAACATCCAACTAACCCCATGATCCCAGCTCGAAGGCTCATTTCCTTCCTGTGAACTAGTATATTTTTAGTACATCTCAGCACTTACCAACACAGCTGCAAGATGGGAAATCATACTGGGTTTTGGCAGGTGTGTCCAATAAATTTTTTACAGGAGTATCCAATAACTTGGAAGGTGAGTCTAAAAAATTATTGAGAACAGTTCCAGCTGTTCTTTTGGTCGGGGTTTTCTCAGCAGACAAGTTTGCTTGTTGATCTAAGATTGGGGTCTGAGTGTCAAAATCTGCAGCACTGGTATTTCTTGACAGGATGGTAATAGGGCCTGCTGTTTCAACCTTCACATGTTTAGGTGATTTGATAGTAAAAGTCTTGTGATCAAACAGTGATTTGACCTGTATCTGTTTCAGCTGCTGTTCCATTGTCTCAATGATGCTCTTTTGTTGCATGCTCTCGCAGCCAAAGTGCTGATTCTCTTGTTTAATTGGTTTTTTCCACATTTTGTTTTCCAGCTGTCCAGCTAATGGACGCATGCAGACATTAGACTTTGTGCCAGCCTCAGTTTTTATAGGCTTGCGCGCTGCACTGGGACCAATCTCGGTTTTGGGTTGCTGGTATGCTTGTTGCTCCTGTTTTTGCAAGAGATGCCACCTTAGAGCAGCGTGCTTTTGAAAATCCTTAGGGGTTTGGGACTGCACATGACAGCCTCTCTGGTCTTGGGAGTGTGGGGCAGTTTGCTGGCTGAGTGGTAAGTACCGCTGAGGAATCTGCGTGACTTGTTGGCTCGGGACATCTTGGTTGAGACCACCACTGTAGCATTGTGTTTGCTGGAGTGGTGGTAGCTGTATAACTGAAGCTTGTTGTGTCTGTTGCTCTTGTTCTTGAAAACAGTGATTCACATCTTGCTTTGCGGTCAAGTTATTTGAAAAATACTGCACATGTTGCAAGTCCTGCATTTTGTTGGCTCCAAAGTGTTTGATATTTGTGGCGTTTTCTTTCTTCTCAGAAATCAAGTGCATGTTGTTTGGGCAGGGATGCTGAAGACTAGCATTTGCTTTCTGAGCATAAAGGGGAGCTTTGTTGTTCATGCTCTGTACCTGCTCTAGGCCTAGCTGAGGGCTGTGCAGCGGGAATGCAGCTGATTTCATGTACTTATTCCCAGTTTGAAAGCATTCATCTGCTTTAAGCTGATTGAAGGATGCCCTGTCTAGTGGCTGCTCAGCATTACTTCGGGAGTGGGAAACAGTTTGGGGCAGGCCTTTATTTTTCATTTGCAGAGCCTGTTGCTGGTTTGGGGTTAGCTGCGGACTGCATGGCAGTTGCACCTGCTGGGCCTGTTTTTGAAGCATCTGCTGCAATATGTGTGAATGCAAGAATTGCTCATTTTCTCCCGGTTGGGGATTCAAGTGCTGCTGTTTCAACAGGGCCCCTAAAGGCTGTTCAGCTTGTTGTTCTGGACTTTGCTGGAAACGGAGCTGCTGCGGAGGGTGTTGCTGCACTTGGGACTTGAGTAGGGAATCCATCTTGGTGAGCTGTGGCTGCGGTGAGTGTTTCTGGAACGGCAGCTGCTGGTCAGCTTTGGGATGCGGCTGCAGCTGGGAGGTCTCACTTTTGTACAGCAGAGGAGTTTGTTCCTGTTGCATTATATTCTGGCTCTGGGGCTGTCCTGAGGGCCCCTTTAATGCATCAGGACTTCCAGCATACTGTTTTGTATAGGTTGCTTTTGTTGTGTTTGCCTGGAATTGAAGAACTGACCGCAATAATGCCTCGCTGGGCTTTTGGGGAGGCTCTCCCTGGCGGAACTGGGTAGAAACCAGTTCTATCCAGGCTGGTTTTGAGTAATGTTGAGCCTGTTGCACAGGCTCTTTCACTTGGTCCTTTGCTTTGTTGAGAGGAATCTCAGGTTCTCCCTGTCCTGGGAAATGCTGGTAGTGTTGCTGCAACTCATCCTCACTTCCACGCGCTTGCAGGTTTTGGAGGGGAGGCTCTGACGCCGGCGTCATTTCTGGGTGCTGCTGAATTGAGGCGGCCACAGCAGCTTGCGGGTTGCTTTCACTGACATCTTGTGAGGTTTGTGCCTGCTGTGGAAGTCTCTGATGAGGGTGCAGTTGCTTTTGGCTGAGGCTGGGACTTTCTGACATTGGTCCCTGCTGTTGCCCTTCATCCTTTATCTCCCCAGGAAGAGTTTCATCACATCTGTTGTCATAGGAATGGTGTCCTTCTCGCACCATGACAGACTGTGCACTGTTCATTTCCGGAGCAGGAGGAGCGGAGGAATCTTTGTGAAACATTGAGTTCTGTTTAAAGAAAGCACCATTTTTTTCTGCTTGCTCAGAAAACCTTTCCAGAGAGGCACTCTGAGCCTGCAGGTTACTGCTGGAACTTAGAGAGAGGTCTTGGTTGGGAACCTGCCCTACGCTTCCACGAACAGTACTGTTTCCTATGGGTAACTGGTGTGGATCATAGCCTGGAATCTGTTGTTGTAGCTGTAGTTCTGGTTTCTGAAGTGAACAGCTACCTGGCAATACAGGTGGTTTACTGGAGTCTTCTGTGTTGTAGACCTCAGTAACCACTACAGCTGGCACTTGAGGCAGCTCAGAGTTTGAGGTCTGTGGGGAAGTGATCTGCCCTGAGGTATGGGATGAATGTGTTGTCTCACAGGACAACTCATTAGTAGCCTGACTGGTAATGGCATTGATATGAGATGTGTTCTTCTGCATTGCTATGGAAACATGTTCTGGATAATACTGAGACAGTGTTTTCTCCAGGAGTTCACCATGCATGCTTTCCATGGAAGAGGCAGAAACTGTAGCACCATTAGGCATTGGCACTGCCTTGTTCTTAAGTAGTAAGACAATGTCCCTGTTGTGGCAATGAACGTTTTCCCGCTCCTGCTCATCCTGAATCAGGAGGTCATGAGGGTTTTCTGAACCACCACTGTTGTGTCTTGTAGACTGTATGAAATCTGAAGCTTCATTTTCTTGTCCTGTAAAACTTTTCGGTTTCTTCTCACTGTAACAATTGGAAACACTTGGTTTTTCATTATTATCCTCTGGCTCAGCTTTTTCTCCATTTACTTCTTTGTCTTGTTTCACTTTCTTGTTCTCATGAAGTCCATACAGAGAGGGTTCACTAAAAGTGCGTTTTATCCCACCATTTTGCATATATTTGGAATATACTTTCTTTTCTTGTAAAAGGTCAGGGCTAACGCGGTTGTTTGGACTTCCCTTCAGGTGGGGCACTCCATAGTTGCTTTTAACGAATAGCCGCTTGTGGTCTCCATTTACTTCAACTTCAGGCCTCTCTGTTGCTGGACTTCCATTCTGTAGCTTCACCACAGAAGGCTCTGCCTGGCACCCATGAGAAGATTGCGATATTAGGAATGGACTCAATCTATTGCCGTCAACATGGTTGGTTCTGTCCTGTTCCATCTGGCCTGCTCCGGGGCCATCCACAAGGCTACCCTCTGAACGTATCTGAAAGAGAAAAGGAACAGGAGAGAATGTAAGTCAATTTTAGTTTCCACTGATGAACAGCTAATTATCAACAATTCCTGCAGCATTCAAACACCCCGTTACTTTGACCAGCTTCCACACACAACATGAGCTCAGAGGCACACCTGAGGGGTGTTTCACTGTCTCCCTTTTTCTTGAAAAGTTTGTTCTTCAAGATCAAAGGAGAATGAAAATACAGAGTGGCTCCTTACTCCTATTTACGCACAAGCAGATATTTCACCAAAAAATCTCTCCTAATGGTGCAAAAAGTATTCTCTGCTTTTGAATTATTTGCTTAAGACTCCTCTGTCATCACATTTTGTCCTTGGTAAGGCAAAAGTCATGCCAAAACCATAGTTCCCAGACTTGGTGCTAATCCCATTATTTGATTAAGTGTGCCAAACCTCTTTCGTGTGACTTGAAGGATTATTGCCACCAAGCTTGCCAGTTAGAGAGGAAAACCTCCTTTCTTCTGTCTTCAGCTGTCTGACAAGGCCTTTTAAAATGGGCATTCCTAAAGACCACGCAAGTGGCACAACACGTGTGAGACTGCCACGCTTGACTGCTGTCCATAGGAACTCTTACAGTTCATCAACATCTTGGTAGTGTTGACAGAAACAAATCGAGAGATTCCTGAAAGGTTTGATGAAAGTGGTATTTTTTCAGGTATTAACTTCCTTTCAAATTTACATATAGACATCAAGCATGGCTTAAACTATGCAGTTAGGTTTTGAACTGAGCCCCACAGCTGTGGAGCTAGGACTCCTTCCTTCTTTGTTTGGATGGAAAACCCATTTTCTCACACAGTTTTTATATTTTATTTATAAAATAAAGTTTTTCACTGGATAACAGTACTGACAATGTGCAGTGAACAAATTCCATATCATGACAAGCTAATCCTGTTCACATGGATCTTCCCAGGTTTCACAATCCCAGTGAACTTTGATAAAGCCCTTGTTTGACTGCTTGTAATTTATTTGTTGTTGGCTATATGGTTCTCAACCAGTCACAAATGACAGAAGACGGGCTGACAGAGTCTTACAGATGTGAGATTGCATAGAGAAAATTTGGACTCATGCATGTCTTTGTCCTAAAGCTTTTATTTTTAGTTTGCATAAAGGGGAACCTGAAGGGCTCTCCATTACCAGGTCATCCCTGGTTTGACTGCAAAGTCAGAAGAAGCACTACATGTGTCTGGTATTGCCGCTACATCGGAAGAAAAACTATACTGAAAAGTTCCTCCTATCATATTGCTCTGCTTATGTATTTATCCTACACTATTTTTTTTTATTTTTTTTAATGCTAAGCAACATCTAATTTATAGTTTTCAGTTCAGTATTGCCTTACTTAGTTGAGTAATATGATTCTAAAATTTTTTTTTAAGTAATATTAATTCATGAGATTCAGCACATCCAGCAGAATCCCCTCTGCCTGCAGCTCTGATTTCAGTATCAGGACAATTCAAACATACTTTTTGACTGGCAAGCACCTATATGATGACTTCTGTGCACTTCCTCCTTATACCAAACTTGGTTTTACATTTACTTCTGACCTCCTGAAGTTTTTTTCTTCTTTCTGTACTCAATCTACGTTTTGTATGACAGAAGTAAGCAAGTTCTCTCTGTGAGTAACAGTACTTTAAAAAAGTGTTTTTGAAGGGAAAGCTAAGAATAGGGAGATGGAAAAGAATGTTTGCCCCCTCTCACTTACTTTCTTGACAAGGTAAGGTATGCTTCTTCCATTCTAGATCTATTTCAGTATATTTCCCAAGCTAGCTTTAAAGTACCACAAGACACGAGACTTTGCAGCTTTCTAAGGGAGACGATATTCCATGCTTAACAGAAAGCACCATGAAAAGTATTCCTCCGATGTGTCATTCTAGGCCAGGCAACAGAATGATGCTCCCAGAGCATCTCAAAAATAAAATGTCAGCCTAATTTGTAAGCCATTCTTTTCCTTCACACCTTTCATACCTGGAAATTGCCGCTGAACCTCACCTCAGACATGATTGTGTGGGCTGCTGTATTTCACAAGTATGAAATGAAATAAAAGGCACCATAATAATTAACACTGTGCTGTCAAGCTGTTTCTAAAATATTTATTTCTTTTTAAAAAGTTTTAGTCTGTGTGACTGAGCTGTGAGAAACTTCCTCTGGGCCTGAAAGTCTGCCTCGCTGCTTGTGTTCTGGTGTACCCTGTGGGTTGCAACTAAATTCCTTCTTAGAGTTCCCAGACAATCTTTCTTCTCAACTCCTTACTGATAGGTAAAAATATCTTTTTATTTAGAAGTGGGGGCTGCCTGACTTCTTTAAACTTAGCTTGTAAATCTCTCAAAGGAGCACATCTGTGCTTCAAAACAGAGCCTTAGGTGCACGTTGATCTCAAAAAACATGAGGTTACGTTCACTGTGTGGCATGGACTATTATTCACAGTATTCTCAAAGACTTCATGGTATGAGTCAATCAGTTCCCCCAAATCCTGATCACCCTCAGTGTAAAAGACACTGGTTTAGACATTGTAAAGGACACGGGAATCATTTGGTTCTTTGAAATACAAAGTTAATTCATCGATTAAAAGTGCCAGATTTGCATTCTTTGAAATCCATCTAGGATTGTACGACTGTGTTATACTTCTTACTCTCTCTGTCTACACTCAATTATTCACAATCCTCAAGTCACACCTGAGTCAAATCTTGCTCAAGGAGCTACAATTCACAGCAATTATTTGTAATTTAAAACTGGCAAAAGACAAATGGCAGCAATACCTTTATTACTGGCTTTAACTGAGACACCATAAAGATATTCTTGATGCTACTAGTAAGTAGACCTGGTTGTGCCTTACAAGGTCTCTGTGCTCTTTGTAATTGTTGTGGGATGAACTGTCTGCCTCTCAAAGTAAATCTGCTTTTCCCTAAGCATAGCAGTTAGCCTTTTTCCTCTTTCCTATAACTGTATTTTATCCAGACCATTTAGAAGCTCCACATATTTTTCTTCAGCTATAATTCATTAGAAATTCAAGTCACATCAGCAGCATCTGTGAAACAATTACTGCATCTAGGATTGACTCTGCAGTCTAATCCATCATAATTATGACTGGCCTCTTTGAAGATGCCACGATGCATGACTTAAATATAGCACATTACTGTGCAAATGGATCACCATCTCATCCCACCAGTATGCATTCAAGTCAGAATTCAGTCCACCACCATCTGACTTTTTCAGATGCAATCAATGTATGTACATTTATTTCTTACCACCTACGGGGCACAAACTGGAAACTAGGTACTGAAGGAGAGTATCAGATGTTTGGGGGGTTTTTTTATGGGCAAATTTGGTGTAGTCCTGGCACCTCTATCAATACAGGAATACCAAAAGACTGTGGAAGGCGCTGTTAAGGGCACAACAAAGATTTCTGTGGCAACAAAAGTACTCTTAGTTATGTCATTTTCTTCCACGGAAAATCTTTACTTTTTTACAGTTCTAGAGGTTCATCCCTTATTTTAGATAGCACCCATATCTGGGGAGTTTGTGATTGCAAAGTGACAAATACACCTACTGCAAGGTAGTACAATCTTCTGCAAAGCTGGGCAAGATTCCCAGTAGAAAAAGTAGGGCAGGGGGGATGCTGTGGCTCATGGCCCTGAAGGACCAAAAGGTGGGATGTCAGGTGGGTTGTTTCCCCTTCTGGGGTTAGCTGGATAGAAATATATCTCCTCAGAGGTTTTTCTCCCCAGCAGAAATATACCTTCTCAGATCATGACCTCAGCTGACTTGTGCTTCAATGATTATTAGGAGGAGACTCAAGAAAGCCGAAGTCGGACACCCGTGAGCTTGTTGATGGCTTGCTGGGTTGTTCTTGGAGCAGTGCCACAGCCTCCATCCTCCTGGCACCCTTCTGCCACCACCAGATGACACAGGTCTAAATTGCTCCCAGACAAGAAACCCCTGTATCAGTTTCTAGGGAGGAGGTGAATCTGATCTGCCAAACTCCAGTTTCTAAGTTGTATTTCTGCTTACATTCCCCTGCTCCTATCACTTGGGTACAGTAGCTGGCTTCACTTCTGGCTTCACTTGCTATGTGTTATTACATGCTGCTGTGCATTGCTTCTCTCCTCTGAAGTTCATGCTGCTGGCAAAGAGGTCTAAATCCTGAACTTCCAAAAAGTGAAAAAGGTCCTAAGCGAAGGGTTTTCTTTTCCCTATTTCAAGAATGAATGAAAAAGCATGAGTAGCATTATTCTGAAGTAAGGACGCTCCTGCATGGCATTATCAGAAAGCTCAATTTCTGTACTAAAACCTTAAATCTTCTGTACTTGCATACATGCAAAATTGTTTCTGATTAACTCTGTGTCAAAGTTTTCTCTTTTTAAACTTTTGAACAAGATGTGTAAGCAGTTAAAATGATGCTCAACACCATGATTTATAGCCATGTAGTTATCATGGGATGTAATTTTTCTCTGGCCTAAGTAAGTAGCAGTTGCTTCAGCTGTACCTTAGGTCAACACATGTAAGCAAGCTGCAAATGTCACTAGAGGAGAAAAGATGTGCAGTCAACTCAGATAGCTAGTGGGCAATGTAACACATCAAAGCCCCTTATTAGTGAGACATTTCCATTATTGCTGGTATAAAATGTTGCACATATGAAAACTGTGGCATAGTTTAAGGATTTCCTGTATGTTTGCACTTAAGGTGCACTGTGTTTATACGCTGAGAAACAAAGCAAACTTCCATGTGGAAACTAATGGGAGAGGCAAGACCCTGAGTATGCCTGCCCAGACTCTGGGTGGTTTGCCATTCACAGAACAGCTTCTTCCCAAGCCAGGGTTGCTGGTAGTTTGTAATAAATACAATACCATCAGAAACCAAACCCCACGTGGGCCTGTTGTTTAAATACAGGTTTAACATGCTTTTCTTGAAGCCAAGGCACCCACGGGAGAGAATTTTAACCCTTTTGTCCAAAGCAGATTTGAAAGAGAGATTGCATTAACATCCAAGATGGATTGAGGCTCTGAATCCCACAGCACGCCCTAAGGATTTGCTCTGCTCCCTACCAGCATCACTGCTGCCTCGCTGCAAGCGTGGTGGCTGAGGAAAAGAGCAAAACTTCAAGGCAGATGTAAAGGAGGCCCCAGAAGGACAAGGACACTCTGTTGTTAGCTGGGCTCTGTGGCTTACAATGGGGTCCTTTTGCACTGCATTCAGCTGTCTCTTTGTTTGGATAGTATACTTACTCAGTGCATTAGCAATGCTTTGGAAAGAACTCACGTAAGGATGCTGTGCCTTCTATGTCCCTTGAAGTTTTTAAGTTAGGGCTGTATTTCTTTCTAAAATACACATTTTGCTTTCTGATTGTGGCTATAAATAGCAGTTAAGGGGTTAATCTAGAAACTACTGGATAAGATTTTGTGACTGTGTTCTACAGGAGGTCATATTACATGAATATAATTGTCTTTTCTGGCATTTAGATCTACGAATAATCTGTGTCAAATAGAAAAGAAAATGTGGGATGGCTAAAATTTGTTACCTAATTTATAGCTATTCTATCCTTAATTTACAGGGAAAATGGTGACTAGCAAATATAGATATAAGCTGACATAAGGGAATGAAGAGCATGGGATTTGTGAAATACGACGATTAATAATTCATTAAATCTTATCCCAGCCAGAAGCCTCATAATTCATGCATTTTTAAATCAACTAGTGCTAAACCCCCCTCAATTTATTTTCTTGCATTTCAGTGATGCAGTAACCTGATTGCAAAAAACACTTGAATCAGAGTAATTTTTTACCTTAATGCAGAGGACAAGAGAGTAAAGCTACACTGGCCTGCACAGTGATTTCCCATTGCTATATTATATAACTATCAACAAGACTGGATACTGCATAGTATTTACCCAGACATTAAAAAATTGCACTATTTTAACAATTGCATAACATCAAGGGGAGCAAAAATTAAATGCCTCTACAATATGGAAAAAAAAATTACTTGAGGGAAATGAATTCAGGAATATAAAATGTGAGTAAATAGGAATTATAATGTTGCATCACACAGCTCTCCAGTTCCTGTTTTTTTGTTATTTATGCCCTATACAAACTTTGCACCTAATCGTACCATGTAGCACTTCTAACAGAACAACACACCTCTTCTAGTCACTTGTAAAGCCACTGTAGTATGACTAGGTTAGAGATGTTTCCCAAAACCTCAAAATTCAGAATCAGGTTGGATTTAAGAGGCAAAAGGACCTTCCTAATGTGATAACCAGAACATTCAAGAGGAGGTTGGCACCTATGCTTGTCCTTGCCAGTTGTAAGCTCATTTCTGTGGTTTGGATGTAGGGCATGGTGGATCCAGGTGCCATCGCACAGAGACGTATTATTTCCCAAGTTAGCCTGTTTGACATTATCTAGGGTGTTGGTATGCTGACATATAAGACCAGTATTGCTCAATTTATTGAGCACCACCTTGATTATTACACATCTTTCACAAATACAGGGAAGCTGAACTACAACACCCTTTCACCTTTGCTGGTTTTGGGAGCGAGATGCTCCTATGCTTGGATATAATGAGAAATTTCTGTTGTGTGCCTGTGAAGTCTGACCAGCAAAATTGTTTCAAATTGTGACCCACACCAGACGTCATTTGGGTAATTCACCAGTTTTTTGTTCGCGCCTGTGGATTCAACACAGGGAAACATGTTGAGGTAGGAAAATAGAACCAAGTCTCTTTTTTTCTTCATCCTAGCCAATTATCATGCTAGGTTAGGTGTGTTGAGCAAAGGCTGGCAAGGTAGGGTGGCCAGTGTTATCAGGTGCACAGCTGGTGCTCAGACCTGGTTTTCATTTCTGAAGAAACACGAGGGATAATTTTCTTCTTGGTACTTCAGTTACCCCACATGTCAAACAGTAATGATGCTACTGGCCTCTGATTAAAATCAGCTATCCGAGAGCAATAGCTAACTGCTCGTGCTGTTCTGTAGTGCAGCGTGCCTGTGTGTGAGCACGCCAGAATAAGCAAGTGTTGGTGGCTGAACCGTTCTTCAAGACACACTTGATGTTATCAACCCGCCATTTAGGGAAGGTTACCAAGATGTCAGTGTCATCATTATCTTCCAGTTTCTGTGATCTTTGTCCATCTGGCTTCAGACCTGGATATAGCATGGATTTCTTGGATTGATGACTTCCTGACACTAGTCAAAGGTTGGTTATCCATGATGATTTCATCACAGCTGCCAGCAGAGTTAAGTAATTTGCTATTAAGTAGTATATCCTCCCTGAGAACTAGAAGCAGTGGAAGAGATTCTCTTGGCTCTCTTCACTCCTACTATAAAGAAGAAAGGGAGGACCCAAAGGAAAAACTACTGGCAAGCTAAAGATTTCAGGGTTTCATCATGCTGGGGCAGTAACATTAGAAAACAGGAATAGAAATGGTCCTGTTTAGCATGTGGGTGGAAGAACTGATAGAAGAGAGTAAAACATTGTGGGCTGCAGCATCCTCAGAAAGCCTATTCACACAGCTCTGTTTTCCATTATCCTTTGAACTTCAAATAGGAAATCCTGTTGGTCTCCCAGTTCTGATGAAAACAGAATTTTCAATGAAATGCAGTTTTGTTGAATTTCTTCTCCAAAAGTTGAAGGTGAAGGTCATACCAAGAGGAGAGTGGGGAGAATGCAGAGACCAGGGCTGATGACTCTAATCAACTGTTGTTCCCACATGTCCAGATGATAAAGCATGGCCTGAAGTGTCAGCCCCTTCACTGGTCTCACTGTGGTAGCCTTTACACCCCTCTACACATCCCTCCTCAGTTTTATTCGTGCCTCTGCCACACCTAGGCTGGGATGCTGTAGTGAACTCAATAGTCGGTTACTATACTTGGCCATTGAGAAATGAGAGGCAGCACAGAGACAGCTCCCTTGCAATGCAGCATGTACTGTGTGCACCAGCACGCCCAAGGGGCAGGTGCTGGAGATCCCTGCTGGAGGTGGTGAGCCACAAGATACCCCTGTGTCCCTAAGTGAGATGCTGCGTGCCACTGCAGTTCCTGTATGATTTCCTAAGTCCTTCTGGGGATTTGCTTCCTGAGCCAAAACAAGGGTACTTGCTTTGGAAAGATCTCGAGCTGTTTTAATTGTGGCATGATTTGATTTAAAAATGTGGTTTTGTGCCCACTTGTGATTTTTTTTTCTTCCTTCCAATTTGTGCCTTGCACGACTTACAAACCAGACCAATCGCTCATAAACACATGGGAAAATAGGTTCACCAGGGGCCTGGGGAGATGAGTGCCCTGTTCCTCGGCTCCAGGGCAGCACCAGCCAGACCTGTACCAGTCTGCTCCAACCTGTTTTCAAAGGTCTCTGATGATCAAGTTTGCATAATAACCCACAGTCACCTGCAGTGCTTCATTAATCTTACTTATTAGAAAGCTTCTACCACTTAAAACATAAACCTACACCGTCTCTTCCCATTGACCACAGACTCATGGAACAGTTTTTTCTTCTGTGCTGTAGCTTCTTTCTCCCCATGTAACTGAAGACTGTTATTAATGCTCTCCTCTTAGACAGAATAAACGACCTGGATCATGACATCTGATCTCCTCCCTGGGTGGATCTATATCCATAACATTTGTTCCCTGACCAGATGCACGGAGGTCACAAAGCAAATGCAACAGCCTGTTCTTTGGAGGCCTTATGCACATGCCATATTCTCCTGGATTTTCCCTGAGTTCAGACGGTTGATATACAAGCAGCTATAATATGTGCCTATGTATTTGAAATACCTGTGTGAATTAACTTGGCTTTCCCCTTAGTATCTAAAATCAGTTTTATTCCCTCAGTGTGAGAGGGACTGTATAAATCACACTGAAAACAACAGAACAAGCTTGTTACTTCTAGCAGAGCTTTATAAAGGAGGCTGTTTCCTTAAAACCTGAATTTAGTATGTTTAAGTCTGTGAGCTACTGGCACAAACACCTCTTCTGACTTCCACTGTTGCTGAGGCACCACAGAAGATAAGAATCTAATGCATTTTTAGAGGTCTATTAGAAGATGCTCCCTGGAGCTATGGTTGCCATTCAGCTTCTTTCTGCATTTGTGTGTGGTCTTCAGGAGCAGTTTTCATGTGGGTTACTGCAATCTACATGCAACAATGGCATGGATTATCCTGCTGAAATCTACATCTGAGAAAATAGTTACAATTGCCTCTCCAGATGTAAAAGAGATGAAAGACAAGGTGTTTTTGATGACCAGAGCCAGCTGACAACCTAAAAGCAATTGAGATCTAACCTTGATAAAAGCACAGCTCTGGGAGAGAAATAAAACGTGGGAGCTGGCACTGCCTTGCCATGGTTCTGAGCACACAAGAGAGCTTGGCACGGGTACTGTTGCCATCCCCTGCAGTTTTAGGTTGGAGATGAAGATGTGGGACTACATTTTCATTTTGAATACTCAACATACAAGCTAGGAAAGAACTTGGACATTGACTAATCTTAGATAAAATGGCCCAGGGCCCACACAAATTGTAAGTCAAGAGATACCCACTTCACATCATGCCAACATTTATCAAGGAGTTACAGCCTAGCTTCTTAAGGTTTGCTTGAAAAAACAGATTTTCTGTAGTTACCATCTTGGCTACGGTCATTTCCCCCCCTTTCTAATTTTAGCTTTTTGTTAGTCGGCAAGAGAGTTTTTAGTTTTTTTCTTTACAAGACCACTATTAACCCTGTTCTGAGGATCAAGCGATGGGCTCCAGTTCATGCTTCCACACAACTGAGGCCATTTCTAAGTTCCTTCTTATCTCATTACATCCTCGCTTATATTGAAAGCGGTTTTTATTTATAGCCATTTAAGACTTCTTAATGTTTAAGCATAAATGGGTAGTATTGGGGAATTTTATGTATTTTGTGGCAAGAAACATTTAGTTAGAGAGCTACTAGAGAAAAAAAGTTTATTACAGGGAGACAGGCATTTGCCTTTCTGTGTAATCTCCCTTTGGTGTTTCAGGGAAACTAGAAATCAGTAAAAAGTCTATAGATTTTGTGAACAGGATGTTTGTTTAAAAACACAGCTCTAACATGAAGGTTTCTCCCTTTAACCAAATTACAAGACTGGATAAAAACTTGGGATCGCTGTGCTGAGAAAGGGTTGGGATCCCAGAATGAGCTGGCATTCCTGCTTTCCTTTAATTTCCAATAATTCAAAGCACATTCTTTCTCCTGTTTAAATTTTCCTCTTCATGGCGAGATGCAACATGAAGAGACAGAAAATTCACTGCCGCCAAGCTAAAAGGGAGGGGGGGGTGTGGAAACTGGCAGATTGTGTTTTAACTCTTGTTAAGACTTTCAGACTCCTGCAGCTGACGCTTGGAAGAGTGGTATTTGAGCAGTCCTGAAGGGAACTGCAACACTCCTCTCTCTGTCCTTCCTTTTCAAATATTTTCAAAGCTTTGAAAACAGTTGGTTGTTCTTCGTTCTGGCAACTCGCCATTTGCTGCCGGCTCACATCAGTTCATAGTCTTCCGAGGTATCCAGTGGCCTGTGTGGATTTGAGAGAGTTTGAAGCTCTAATGAAAGACCTTTGATATTTTGGGGTATTTCAGAGACATACAGAAATGGGTGAGTTAAAGGAGCTGTTGTCAGTTCCCGCAAAGCCCACTTCATATTCTCAGTCACAAGATACCATTTCACTAATTGATAATTGTCTGTCCGTAACACAGTCATGCCTAGTGCACAAAGAAGCAGTGTGGATGAAAAGCTCACCACTGTAAAAGTACACACTCAACTGGATTTAGAAAGCTGGGAACTATAGACAAATCTAAGATACAGGACTACTTCGCATGGAACTCATAAATCATAGCTGACAATTTTTCCACCTTAAGTAAACATCTTTACTACAGATGGTGAAAATTGATTGGAAGCATTTTAATTGCCTCTCTTCACTTTTCCTTGGAAGTGTGGCAGGTGAGCCCTCCTCAAAAGGGTCAGGTGACTTTTCGTTATTTAAATGCACACCTTCAGCAACAAGGACCTGATCCCACAAGTCCTGCAGAACTGCTCCTGGCTGGCAAGATTATGCGAAGTGTTTGCCAGGCTAGTCGTCAGCCAGAAGTCTAATAGCTGTGGTGGTCTGGAGCTCAGGAATGCAGGTGGAGGGATGAACGCCTTGCATTGTGCTGGTTGAGTTCCCATAAGCTTATGGGCGCCCTTGTACGTGAAGTGTGATTGTGCAGCACAGTCGCTGCTTTTCTTGCCAACACAAATTTTTGCTCCTTCTTCCACCCCGCCTCTCCCAAAACACATCAGGGAGAAAACAGGGTTGGGGGCAAAGCAATGATGACAGGCATTAAGCTCTGACATATGCAACCGGTTTTGCTCAGAAGAAAATGCAATGCAGTCTGCACTTGGTAGTATTACTTCTATACAGCCTTAGGGGGCAATGAACAGCTGCTTTTCCTTTTCCAAAACAGAAAAGGCGGGTGGGTGGGCGTGTTTGGGAGAAAAGAGGAAACAGCTATCTGGATAAATGTCTAATGCAGTCGTTTAAGCTAACATGCATGCCACTGTCAAATGCAAGTAAGGACACTTTATTTTTGGTTTGTTAACAATTGGAAGGTCAGCCAGGTTGATTATGAGAAAATGAGCTAATAATTTTAGTGTGGGAAGAGTGGGGGACAATGATGAATGGCAAAGTTTATCTACTCGTTACACTCCCCAGCAAACAACCCTTCCTAACAGCCTCATCTACCTCACAAAAGCTTGCCTGCAATTGATGTGTAATAAATCAGAAGCATGCCTCAGCTCCCTGAACCAAAATGATCTTAAAAATTTATGATAGGTATTGATGATTAAGCAAATGTTCTGAGAAGCTAGTTGCACCTAAAATTAGACCTAAAAATGAGAAGGGCAGAAAAAGTATTTTGGAGTACCTGCAGTTAACCTCTAAAATTGCATGCGGAGGACTAAAGCAAATCAGGTGAGCACTAGAGACTGGGTATGTGTTCCCATACTGCTGTGCATCAACTCTGCAATGTGCCATGTCCTTCAGGGAAATTATGCCATGAAGTTGTTTAGAAACTATGTTCAGGGTGCTGATGCCTCCCAGCCTTTCCTACCTTCTCCCTTTGGCACTGTTCAGGTCCTTTCAGTGGATGGTCCCAACAAAACTGTGCTCCTCTCTTCAAGCGGAGGGGCCAGACTAGCACACGGGCCCGGGCACACGAGTGATACAGGGCATGTGTCAGCACAGCCCCACAGGGTCCCAGTCCAATCCTGGAAACCAGTGGGGTCCCAGCAGCTCCCAGATTCCCCCTGCCTGAGCTCCCTGCCCCAGCCCTTGTTCCCAGAGGCGTGGAGGGATATCTTCCAAACTGTCAGGAGCTTATGACAGATGATTTGTATGATCAGGATGCTGGCTACTCTGATGTTAAATATTTGTTTGCCCTTTTTCCTCCTGTCCCACTTCCTCATACACTGCAATATAACCAGGCAGCACAAAGTCTTAGTCTATGCTTCAGTTTTTCTGGCTTCATTGAAAAAATTCAATGTCTTAAAAACAGCTGGTACTACTTAATGATCTTTTGGTAACTAAGGCTGATTTCTTTTGTTATGCTCTCTGAAGATTAAATTTTGCTCTGGACTCCATTGCCTGAAGGAGGCTATTGTAAAACAAGATACTCAGAAATCAGCAAAAAGATGTTAAAGCTAAAACAGAAAACCAAAACACTTTAACTCTAGTGGTGCTGCTGCCAATGAGTTTGAGAAAAGATCCTGAGATTATGCTAAAACCAGTCTGGTATTGTGGGCTGACGGCTGAGGAACTGCTTTCTAACAACATACACATCCTTGCAAATAAATAAAACCTCCATGATATGAGAGACGCTTCTTTCATGTTAGGTTCTAAATCCTGATTCAATCAAACAGGCTATCATGCAAATAACTAGATGCTAGTAAGCATTGCTATTGCTTTAGATTGTGAGAAGGGAAATGCAAAGCTCAAGGATCTGCAGTCCCTTTTACAAGAGACCCATTGGTGAGAGCCTGCATCTACCGAATACTGAAAAGCTCGATCAGGATTACAAAGGAAATTGCTATAAAAGATTAAAATATGTAGTCAGCAGTAATAACTCTCCCTCTGTTTGCTGTCTCAGGTTGTGTTTGTGTTGGAGGAAAGATTGGTGTACTTCAGATAGCAGCAAGGAAGAGAGAGAGAGGTTTCGAGAGAGATTTTCCATGACAAGGTTAGCAAGAGGAAGTGGATGGGGATGGGGGAATGTGCTCCACAGAGCTGCAGGAAATTGAAGCTGGAGGAAGGCAGCACAGCAGCTAGAGACTAGAGCTAAAGACTTTGATGAGTACAAACACTGGGTTTGGATATGAAATTACCAAGGATTGCCAACTGACCTGGTCCTCAAGTCTCCCTTCATTGGGACGCTCCTGAGGCACCCGCTGGGGTTAACCTGTCTCCCCAGGGACTGGCAGGCAGTGACCTTGGTTGGGTGTTTATTACAGAAGGCTTCCCTCTTGCTCAGGTCAGCTAGGAACTTACTGCATAGTTTGCATTGACTGTGGAACTAAAAGTTATCACTATTTTTACCGGTTATAAAAGCTTTTGTTAAAAAAAAAGCGAAAGGATACATACAGAATACCTGTGTGTGCAAAGGAGTTAGAGGAGGACTGTCATGAAATTCTGGCTGAAATGACTGCAGCATTTTAGCTTCTGTGCTTTCTGTCTGTTGCTTAGAATTATAATAGTGATTCAAGGGACCAAAAAGGCAGGAGAATCAAGCTAATTCCTCCAGATATGGCTGATGAGAAAAGCCTGCCTTCTTAATTGAAAGTTTAAGCTCATGCTTTGCAACTATGGCACTCGTTTCAAAGTAACCCAAGTAACTTCGATTCCAATCAATCTTTACAGGAACCTCTCTCTGTAGATACCTCTCTGAGATACAGATACCACCCTCTGTATCTCCCAGTGCAGAACAACCCTGACCCTGCCAACTTGCACTGAAATCCTCTCCCCCACTCTGGTACCAGGAGAATGCTCATCTGACCTGAGATACTGACTGCGGGATTTATGAAGCCACGTCTTTGAGGCTGTCCCTGAAGAGCCCTCCTGCTCCCTGCAGCAAGCAGTGGGTTACTGAATGATACCGGGGCTTACATGTGACACCACTTAGCCTTCATTTTACATTCCAGCTAAAACTGGGCATCAGCCTTCCCCGGTTATTTTGCTCATACAGGTCACAACCACAGATACAGATTCACGGGGAATTACAGTAACCAATATGAAACAATGTACAAAGTTTAGGAAACGCATTTTGTAAGCACTTTAAGTACTCAGTTACCTCTTTCTGTTAAAGGTACATATTTATAATATACAGAACCAGATTAATTAAGGCAAGTGCTGCCAATATTATCTTTTAAGAGATTTGCATTTCACACATGAAGACATGAAGACATGAAGACATGAAGACAGTAACTAGTGCACGTGTTAGAGTGAGCAGTAACTCTCCCTGAAGGATTTAGGGTGGCCAAATTGCCACCACATCCCAGACTGACATAGCTGGGAAACCCCAGTACCTTTTCCATCCCTGGGGAATGCAGCTTGCAAAATGTTATTCCCACCTTTGGCTCCCCTTTGGGCACCTGGCAGGCACTATGTCTGTATCTATGCACAGTTCTTTGTTGGAATACTTAGAAAACTTAGGACCTAACATGAGAAGTGACAGGCTGTGCATCTGCCTATTCAAATCACAGCTTGTGTGCCTGCAAAACAGTGGCCACACACCACGTGCAGCTTGGGGTGACAAAGCAGAGCACGTAATACAGGATATAGGAGTGTGTGGGGGTTCTGACCAGAAGTTCAGGGATGAACAACTCACAAACACTGTAAAAGAAATAGCTATACTTGTAAGTTTTAAATTAACTTTGTAACATCTGTTGTTAACTTTAGTACTCATTTGCAGCCTTACCATCATGTAGATTTAGCTTGAGGTACAACTATTTAAAGAAGTGCAAAGTGATCTGTTATTTTATTTACACTTTCAGTTACATGTACTATACATGGAAAAGAGGGCCATAAACTTTTGCATCTATTGCAATGGACAGGAAAACTGGCATTGACTAGAGCAGAGACCATATTTTACAGAGGCATTAGGTGCTACTTTCAGTAACAGGAAAAGTAGTCAGTAGTGGTATTTTTTATGTTGGTCATGCCCCAGTAACTCCCACAGTGCTCTTCTTTTGTAATACCAAGTCTTTCATTGCTTGACAATGTTTATTTGCATTCTCTGTATTTTTTGCTTGAAGGCAAACTCTTCTGTGAGCCCTTTTTAAAAAAAAAGAAAAACAACAAAAAACTTCATTTTTGAAGTCTAGTTTCTCTATTTCTCATCTTCTCAAAGGGAAAAAAATAAATTTATGATATCTGAATGAAGAGGACAGATAATATTATGTACCTGACATCTCCAAAGAGCAAAGATCATCAGCTTTCTCTTTCAGTGTTACAGCTAGAAAGTGCATTTGACAAAGCTACGCTGTCAAATAGATGATCTTCTGGGAAGATTTACACAGTTCTCACTTGTTACCTTTTGGTCATGACACAAAGCTTAGTTAAAAGTCAAGTCACCACAGATGACAAACGAGGAACTGTGTTTCTTCACTTAAAATCTTTGGTGATTTTAAAAGGCACAAAGTAGTTGCTGGCCCCATATGGTGTTGCTCCTAAATGTGTATTCCAAAATCCCACTTATCTGTGTTGCTGCATTTCTGCTGGTGACAATTTAGCATCTAAGCATTTGAGACAAAGCCCAGGGAAGGCAAAATGACACCACAAGGTCTTGGATAAGAGGGATATTCCTAAAAAGACACTCCATACTCAGAAAGGTATGTATTTTCACAACCCCTATGACTTTGGTGTCTATCTTACAAGCATAATTGCAAAATGCTTTACAGCAGGAAACTGAAGCAGTAATGGACAGTCAGAAATCTCTTTCTTTCCTCAGTTCCACAGTCTTCACAGTTGGTTGTTTTTATTGTTTTCATTTCAACATTAGTTGTATTTCAGAGCTGCTGAGGAAGGAAGAATATCTAGGCAAATCTCATGCTTATACCTTTTGTCCTACACAAAAAGTTCTATATTCCTTTTTCTTTTATTCTTCCCAATTTTAAAACAGAGCTAAAATTTTTCTTGGCTATCTTTAGGGGTAGGGAAAAGGATTATTTCTTAGCTTTAAATGCCATTTTAGCCACCCAGAAAAACAAACCTCTCTCATAATGAAGAGCTGTATCTTCACCTTATGGCAGGTGACACAAATGGTATAGCAAGATTATTGTTCTTGCAAGGGTAAACTAGTTCTGTAGTTCAGACATAAAACAGGCATCTTTCTAGATTAGGAGAAAAAGGAGTTACAGAGATGCATAATCCCTGTCACAGTTAACCTTTTCTCTCCTTGAGTTTATGGGTGTTTTCTCAAGAAGTAGAAATTCTTGTTCTTGCTGTGCATGGAGGAGATAAGGACAGTATCAGAGAGGGAGGCAGTCATGAAAGTTACTAGTCAAGGAGGGAGGGAAAGAAGAGACAGAAACTGCTTGTGGGGGAAGGGTGTTTTGCCCAGGGGAAGGAGAGTTGAGATCAATTACACTGAAAAGACTGTATGGAAAAGAGATGGGCAAGGGAGGTGGGTGGCAGCTGGAATTCAAAGTTTGTAGAAGGAAAATGCACCCTCCAAGGGTGAAATGGCAGAGATCAGCATTCAGATTTCAAACTCCTGGGTTTTTTACAGAAAAACAGGATGGGATGAGTTTAGGGTTTTTTATCATCATCTGATGAAATGTTTATTTAATAGAGAAGAAAAGGAAAATGCAAATATAGGAAATCTTCCTGTGCCTGGGTTAAGAAAACCCTCAGAATCACTAACACATTGAATAAATCCCGTTTTAGGCAGGTAATGACTTGAAACTCCCTGCTGAAAACAAAGGTGGTTCACAATGATGCATGACAGATGCAGAAGCAATGTAACTGTGAGATGGCACAGTTATTCCAGTTTCAGGGATGATGGGAGTTTATCTAAGGATAAAGGAGGAAGGGATTCCCTGTGCAAGGTCAGTGTGGGGGAGAGATCCAGGGGGAGACCAGCTGTCTGTATTTACCAACCTCTAATCCAGGAGGACAGCTTTGTTGTGCTGCTCCAATACAGAACAGGTTAGACTGAATGCCGATGAGGTACCAGCCATCTAGGAAGTCATTTTCTGTTTCACCGATTTTGGTTCTTGTTGCTTTTTTTCTCCCCTCTCTGTATGTAAAACAAGCATTCAAGGAGTTCCTGAACAGAGGTTGCCCTGCTCCTCTCTGATAGTGCCACTGCAAGTAATGTGGCTGCTGCTGGCCGAAGGGCTCACCAGCACTTCACAAAAAGCCCTGATAGTACATAAATTCAGATCTTCACCAGATACATAATTTTATGTGGTCTGCAGAAGAATAGGCCTTTGTCAGAATGAGATGATAGCTGACTTTGTTTGGGAGGGGGAAGGGAGGGAGTTTTCTCAATTTCTGTGTATTTCTATTCAGCTGCTGCAGAAACATCCCCATCTGCTTTGAATCTACATTTTAATTCCAAACCCTAGCAAGAAATGAAGCAAGCTGGCTTGCTCTGCCTGGCAAAGTACACACATAGCAAGTCACCAGGCTGAAAGCTGTTCCAAAATCCAGGAATGTAACAAACTTAAAAGCCAAGTTACCTGGCTTTGTACTCTGTTTAACCATATGATGATGATAATCAGAAAATTAATTTCATCAGTCTGTCCTTTAAATGTTGTCACTTACTCAAAAGTACGTGCTTTCTTTGCCATCTGCTCTGTCAGGGCAATGTGGTTTAAGGAAGTGACACTAAATAAGAAAACCCAAACCCATTTCATTTCTCTGTGCAAGCAGGCAATGGAGCTTTGCCTGCTGTTCTGCATGTTAATGGGTAGTGAAACAGAGGGTGCAAATTAATTTGTTGATCACCGTTGTTTATAGCACCTATATCTGAATTCATGTAGTATGACATGACATTTTGCCACTAACAGTAAAATCTTGCCTATTTTACATATATGTATATATATTTATATGTGAATGCGCAAGGACTTAGCTTTATGATCTGCACAGTTTGAATTTTTGCTTGCCTTTCCTAGTGCAGGAAATTTTATCCCTAACTGTCAACAGGTGTCAGAAACAGAAGCAGCTGGAGCCAGAGCTGAACATTTCTGTTCTGATCTGATAAACTTGCAAATAAACCACATGTAACTTCTGTTATGGATACCCAGCAAAAGCTAATTGTGATGCAGACCCTAAGTTAATTTCTGTGCCTGTTTCACAAGCTGTAACAGGGGATAGTGAGTGATACACACACAGGCTGATAAAAAGCAGAACTGCCTTTTAAATTGTTCCTGGGTGAAAGGGATCATAGAAATGCAAGTTATTTGCATCACATTCTGAAGAGAGTATAATTTAAAGGAATTATTTTCATGATGGAAAGAAAATGGACAAGAAAAACTGTTGAAACTGTTGTGAGAAAAAAATAGAAAAGGAGAAGAGGGTTTACTCTGAGCTGAAAGGGAAAAGAATTGAAAGATGCCCATTCAAATGCTTCATCTGCCTGCTAATTTTAATTAAGGCTCCTCCTTTGTAACTATGCCACAGTGCCTGAGTCTTAAAAAAAAAAGAAAAAAAGTTGTCACTAGGCAGATTTCTGTGTCTCCTGATTGAATCATCATTTTAATCTCTTCACTGCCACCCCTCTCTCCTGAGCAGAAGCTACTGGCTGCATTATATGACAATTAACATGCTAAGAAATGCTACTGCACTCCTCAGGGAGTTTCAGAAACGCGAAACACCGTTTTGCTGTGTGATAAAAATGCCAAAACCTTTAAATTATCCTGTGTTGTAAAATACTCCGTGTTTTCTGGAGTCTGGATGCACACTCTGTTTTCACCAGGAAAAAATATTCTTCATTAACTTTTTGTGAAGAAAAAAATATTCCTTTCCTTTGGTTCTCCCCCTCCCGCCCCATATCCCCTCTAACTTTGGAAAAGTTGACAAATACAGTGGTCTTTGCAAAGAAGTACTGATCAGTGACAAAAACTGCTGGCTGTGTTTGTATGTCTTTGCTCAGCATCCTTATACTTTCTCAGATCCTTCCTTGTCCTTGTCTTACTGCTTCATGTTTCACCTCTCTTCCCTAACAAAGCACTCGAAACAGCTTCCTGCGCCTGGTGGGGTCCCAGCGGGCTCTTCTGCACCACCCCACTCCAATCCCACAGAAGCCAAGCCAGGTTTACTGAACTGGGTCACTGCTCCCAGTTAGACAACACCCACTGTACCAGTCTCCTCTCCTAGCAACACAAAAAAGTGGGGGGTGGGATAAGAAAAGCAAATAGATTCTTTCAGCGTCTTCTCCCTCTGCCACCTTTGTAAGCCACAGATCAGCCCAAGGTCTGCCCACAGGGACATGCTAATTGAGATGCTGTTTGGCAGCAGACTCTGTCCTTGCACAAATGTTCACAAAATGACTAATTAAAAACAAGCCTCTTGCCCTGCTTCCTTCCCTCAACAAGTTAACATAGGCACGTTTTTCCTTTCATTATTCCATGGACAACAATAATGAACACACTAAGGAAAGAGCACTTCAGGAACAGTTTTGTCTGAAGAAAATAACAAGGGTGGTTGTCCCTTTCTTCCCACACACCCTGATGGCTGCCTGTGTTGCTGGGAAGGTACAAACCAGGATGAAGTCGTGCAAGAGGGGTTGTATGGGGAAAGGTGGGTCATTCCAGGCAACTTTTAATTACAGTGAAAAGGGAGGGAATATGCTTAAGCGTAAGAGTTTGGTTTCTGTTGTCCCAAAAGTACTTTGGGTACTGGATATGAGAACAAACAGATTTTCTGTGAAGTCAGGGAGGTTAGGTCTCGGTGAGGAAACCCTTCCGGTTCTGCTGCTCAGCTGAGCATCTGTCCTCCCACAGCCTTGCTTGGAAACCAGAAGGCAGCAAGTAGGACCAAGAGTGCTGCGCTACTCCAGAAAGCACACATGATGCCAAATGGGCAGAGCTCTTAATTACATCATAGAGAGTCATGGTGTAATCACAGAAACGTGCAAGGAATGGGAGTAGCTTTAACTCAGGAAAAATAGCTAACTGGGCTGTGTAACGGGGAAAACCAGCAAACGCAGGAGAAGAACGCAATGGTGAGGTGACTGCTGCAAAGCGCACAACAGAACAATTTACACATTGACCAGAGATCATGAAGCAACAGGCTGGATTTTTATCTAGCTGTTGTACGTGACTAACACAAGGTCTGTGCGTACATGAAACACTGAGGAACTGCTTTCGCTGTTACTCCACTGCATGTGTATTCATTGTTGTCTAAACCTGGGAATAACTGCTGCGAAACTTTCAAGCGCGTAAGAGTTTTCCTGTAGGCAGAGGGGACAAATCCCCAGTGGAGAAAGGAGTTGGCTCCTTGTGAGGACCTTTATCTCTAGACTTGGAAAGGAACAGCTTTGCTGTGCTGGAAAAAGCTGCATGTGCATCCACGTGCTTTGGAGGCAGCCTCCTCGCTGGGTCTGAGCCAGCTGCCCAATAGCAACATGCTGAGGAAGCAGCTCTGCTCCCCGCGCGGCTGGGCTGCTGGTTGAGCTCCCGCAATGCACAGGGGCACGAGGGGAAGCCGTGTTTATTCCTGCTGAGGCCAGGAAGGGACAACAAGGGTGGCACAGGGCACAGGTGGCTGGTGGGTGTTGCTCTGCCCAGCAACTGCTCAGGAAACCTTAACAAAACTTGACTATGAGCCTGAAGAAATAAGTAAAAGATGGGCCAAAATGTGCAGTGGTATTTAAGTACATAGACACGCAGATGGGCACCTCGCAGGGATTTACAGAATAAATTTGGCAGTTAACATAATTAGAAACTTCATGGGAATTACAGAAGTACCTATCTGACTCTCTAAACATCTAAATGCCTCTGGAGAGACAGTCCTTAGGGCCTGTTTTACCAGAGGACAGGTATGAAGGTTGGGTGAAAACAGTACGCACGGATCAGATGCTTGCAAACACAACTTTCCTGCAGGGTACCTGAGCTTTGCCGTGTACTGCTGGTGTTTTGGTACCAGCTCTCCAAACACCTGCCTCTGGCATTTCATCAGCAGCCCCGTATGTTGCTCGTGGTACTCTGCTGACCTCTGCCAGATCCTGTCAATATGTGGACAGTCACCAGAGCCTTATGAAGCTGAGGTCGAAGTGTTAGACAAAAAAAGTGCAGTAGCAGTTCCACCTTGAGCCGCGATACTGGACCTCCCTCGCTAAGCAGGTTAATTAACTCAGTTACAAGGAAAAGCCACATGCTGCAGGAAATAGGGCTCATTTCCATATGTAAAACCACCTACCCCTTCTGTTAGCACCAAACCCTCAACACAGAAAGACAAAGTAGCTTGATTTACAGGTGTAAAAATCTGTCTCCCTCTGAAATAGTTAAAAACATTTTTGTTCAGAGTAAGGAGAGGGCAGGGAATGAAAGAAGTGATCTTTACATGTTGAGTTTTTATTTATATAAACTATACAGAACACCTTGACAATCTTTGAGATATACAGAGCTATATATAGAAATATGAGTAACTGTATTAGTGAGTGTGACACTGTGTGCAAGCCAGAATATTCTCAAGTGTTTTCAGCCATGTGCTTTCCTTCCCTGGTCTAGCCTTGCATAGGTTATTCTAAATCACATTAGCATTATCTAAAATATTTTTTCTTGCCTTTTACAGTAGTTATTTCTGTATTAATACTATGTAGTCTGAGCTTTCCTTAAAACCTCCCATTTTGTCTTGCAGTTTCTACTGAATAAATACCTTTATTAGGATCTTGTAAAGCTCTGCCTCTATCCCAGTGGAGCAGGTTATTCTGCAGCGAGCAGGTTATTAAAAAAACTCATGGCTGGAGAAGTAGAAGTGCTGTGGCATGAGAGTCAGTAGCTCAATAACCCCAACAGGTTGATGATTCCTTCAGAATTGGTACATACTTATTGTTATCCTGAATTACATACAGAACTTTTTAGACCCGAACGCTAACCTAAGAAATAATGTCTTTACAGGCCATGCAATCACACAAGGGGTTTCAGTACTGTTACTTGTATTTGGAGGTTTAAGAACACAATGCTGTGAACTAGTATTTGTTACTCCTGAGCTGAAATTCAAATGCTAAATGATTCTGAATGGAGTGGGAACTACTCCTGATTTGGGACCCATGTTGTGCTTTCCAAGCAGGTACTACTGGGAGCAGCAAGCCTCAGGAAGCCTGAATCCCGTGGGTTTGCTTTATCGTGGGTGACTCTGAGTTTCAGCAGAAGCTTTTCCCATGACTGGGACGTGTATAAAGGCTCTCTCCCATGAGGGTTCTTGGGTGTTTAATAACTTGTGAAGTTACGCATTTGTTGTTCCTTCACTTGGGATGTTTACAGGTTTTTCTCCTTTACCCAGCATCTGATCTTTGCAACAGTTGGAGCACTAAATCTATCACACATGGCTGAGACCAGCCAGTTGACTCAGACTCTCTTTGTGGGGGATGGACAGGCGCAAATGCACGATATAATGCTGTATTATTCATTTAGCAGGGAAACTTATTTTTCTAGTCACAAGAGGGTTGTATGACAGCAGTAGCTTGTGGTAGTGAGCAGAATGGTCACGTGATGGCATTAATGGGTAAGGGAAATACGTTTAAATGAAAGAGCAGAAAACTGTCAGACACAGCACCACTTTCTGTAAGAGCGTGAAGTAGAAAGGAGAAAACAGAGAAGGGTAATGTTTAAACAAGCCTGGACAGCAGTTGACTCCTGGACCCTGCAAGGTCAGTGAGGATTACATGAGGAGCTCCTCTGAGGCAACTGGAACAGGTTCACAGAAAACACTCAAATGTTTGGGTTCACAGAGAGAGGTGAGAAGTAAGAAGTAAACCAAGCAAACCTTTTCCAAGCAACAGATCTACTGTAACTTGGGACTGGCTAGAGGACAGTACTTTGGATTGATAGCTTTCTTGTCTTCTATGGAGAGAAACTTAGTAACTGATGTTTTGGGGAAAGCGTATCAGAAGTGTTTGACAGCGCACCCAGAGCAGTGTTTCAGAAAGGGGAAGGGCAGAGAGGTAGTACTATTTTTTAATGCATGTTAAGTCATGCAACTGCAGTGTAGGAATTCTGTCCCAGTCAACAGGTTTTCCCAGAGAACAACTTCACACAAATCAAAGTGACACCCACGTGAAAGGTCGGAGAGACTCAAGCAAAAGGGACAAGAAGCTGAGAGCATGTTAGAAGAAGTCCCTCCCTGATTTTTAATTTAGGAAGGGAACTGTTTTGGAAACAGTTGAAGGTAGTTGCAAAGTTTGGTGGTGAGAACTGAAGAGGGAAGTTTGAAGGATGTGAAGGGAAGCAGGGCAGTCATACAAGCAGAAAACGTGTAGGTGCTTTGGGAGCAAGCAGGCTGCAAAGAATTAAGGAGAATGCTCTATGTATCCAGATACAGATGCAGACCTTGGTTAGATTAGAGAAATCAGATGTCTGGCCTTCTTTGGAAAAAAAAAAGTGCAGTGAGATAAAAAGAAGGATCTTAAAGAAGGGCAAGAATAGATGAGTGAGAATATGAAATGTAGAAGGCTAGATATGAAAAAAGAGATTCTGGATACAGTGGGGGAAAAAAGCTTACAAAAGCAAGTTTTGAAATAAAGCAGTGATGCTTTTCAGCTTGTAGAAACTGAACAGAGCAAGCGAGAAATGAAACAAAGTTTATATAGCCAAGAAAGGAGATGATAAAGAAATAAGACTCTGTTTTCTTTCTTTTAAAGCCACACCACTAACAAAATCGTGAGGGTCGGCTTTCTGTGAATTATGATTGTTGCTCTTACCTACTTCTAAAGCTAGCATGACGTGACCAAATGGTAATAGTGATGGACATGATGAGAGAAAGGTCTCTCTAGTGACTACATAGGCAAAAGTACACACGAGGATGAATTTACCCGTCTAGATAGTTCGTAATAGCTGCTATGAACATCCCATTCAAAATGATCAAATGGCTTATACGATATCTTTCCTGTGACCCGTGGAACTGAATCTGTGTCATGGAGTAAGGTCACCACACTGTCAGCTGGGTGACAAACCTAGTTTGAGCATTGACTCGGGATTGCAGGCCATGGGCCTTGGGCCAAGGGATGTCAAGCGTGCCACAGAGGTGACGCGCATACACCCGGCGGAAGGCTTCCAGCCGATCGGCACGCCGCCACGCCTTCCCCGCGCCAATTCATGGAAAGGCAACTGGGCTGCCTCCGAAGGGAGCAACTCGTCTGGCTGTCCAGATGGATGTGGCACTATGCTGGCAGCAGTGAAAACCTGGCAGAGAGGATGAAGGGAGTCTGTTGGGTAGCTGTTGGCAGTTCATGACCAGCTTCCTAACGAGACTGAACACTGGCTGAAGATGCCCTGTTCACATTGGCAAAAAAAAATAATAATCTGGTGATTTTGAAAGAAGTGGAGGAGACAAGGGCAGATGTCACACTGCTGTAGATCGGAGTAGCTCCACTGATTTCAGCAGAGCCATACTGGTTGAGTTTTGGCTCAAGGTCTGAGCAATGGCATTAGCACAATGGGACTGTGTTAGCTATGCTGCTGTAAAATGGTACCGTTCCAGATATTTCTGGTATAACACTGATGTAAGCCTGTCCCTTTGTGCATTACTGCTAAGATACATCAGTGCTGAGAGTTTGTTTGGGGTTTCTGCGTTGGTTTGAACAGGTAGCAACCTCGCTGCTGCAGTTTAATCCTTCAAACACTGCCATGACAACTGTGCCACACAGTGCCTGCCAGGTTCAAGCAAGGACATAGTGGAGCACACGTCAACAGTCGAGCTGCAAATGAGGTAATGTGTTACCAGCACACAGGTCAGAGCTCTACGTATCAACTCCTGAAGCACAGAGTGACTGAAAATAACTTCCTAGTGCAAGTACCCATTTCCCGAAGAAGGAAATGCCCTTATTTAACACCTTCCACCCCAAACAAACCAGGAATGACTTATCACAGTTTCTGCATCCCTTGATATCCTAGTGGTCTAGCTGGATGACAGGCTCAAGTGCTCTGCTTTCACCTCCAGAAGGTGACCAGAAGTCAAGAGTAATATAAAGACCTGAGCAATCCCAGCCACATCCCCATCACCTGACCATCACCATGGGTAATATTACAGTTACGCACCAGCCTCTCTCCAGGAATGCGAGTGTCTGGAGCAAGTGTGGGACTGAACTACTCCTCGTGCCTTTTGAAGCACACGTCATCAGATCAGGATCGAGACTACTAAACAACCTCACATGTCAACTTTCCACTTGGTTCAGGACTGTGAACCGAGAAGCCTTTGGCATCTGTTGTTAAGCCAGACTTTATACCTGCAAACAGACACCAGAGAGATCCCAAGCAAATAATATTTCTGTTCTTGAAAAAGTATATAAAAATTAAAAATCACTATTCATTTGTAGCTTACAGTGTGCCTTAAGAGGTTTATTTTGTCAGCTAAACCATAGTGGATGCTTTGGGCTTTGCCCTGTATGAAGAGGTCTCCAGCACACTTCAGTGCAAAGGGTGTGAGTCTGTTCTCCCTGGCACTGTGGAGCAGCATGGGTTCAAGTCAAGTGGAGAACTGAGTCAGGTCCAGTTTTTCATGAACACTGGGCGAAAAGTTTCAAACTTAGGTACTCTAACTGTATTTATGCATCTTCACAAAAAATGTTTATCTGATTTCTGTTGGCAGCATGTTTCACTATCTTGTCCAGCAGCTCTGATGCTTTTACTGCTGGCCAGGCAATTTATACTCCCCTTGCCCTCCTAATTATTACTTTTCCAGATGTTTACATTAGTAAGTCATGAGCTATGCTAATCCCATCTAATGAGAGTGGCAGGTTTACAATTGTGCCACTACAGGCCAAGGCAATCTTCTCCTGAAGATATTACTGCTTTAAGAACCCACAATAGAAGGCAAAAATCCACAATAAATAAATAAATAAATAAATAAAGCAAGCCTCTAACGCTACTTGCATTAATACAAGGGGAGGGATCCTCTTCAACGAAAAACCAAAAGCATTTTGAAAAGGCACGTACTAAGAGATACACCAAAACCGAGCTTTCTCTGAACTAAATAATCCATGGCACATCTCCAAGTGACCAAAACCACAGTTTTTTTATTAACACACATAAGCAATGAGCTGAAGCAGGGCCGTTGGATTAGCAGGGCCGTTGGATTAGACAGGCCAAAACTCCTCTGTGTTTGTATTAGTTGACTCAGGACTGGGCTTTCCCCCCACCCCCACCCCGAGTACAGACAGTGCAGCAAGTATAAAAAGGACAGTTAAGCACCACTGCTGAGCATGTCTCTTCTTCCCATGTTGCACACCCTGGCAACAAATCAATTTTGTCTTTTGCTGTGAGACTTTCTCTCTCTCTCTGCTGGATCAAAATTACTCTCCCAGAATCCTCTATAGCAACTTTTTTTCCCCCTCTACAGTTCATCCTGCCAGTTGCCACTTTAGTAAATAGCATATAGCAAGCAATAACTTTATTTTTTCCATACCCTCTAAAGGTTAACTATAGGTGAATGTTTTATTCTTTATAACAAGTAATTGACATGCAGGAGCCAACTTTCTGTTCAGAACATAATTTGTATCCTTGAAAGATCTATGCGTATTCTTGTTCATATTGCTTCTTCCCTGAAGGGATCTGGGAGGGGGAGGAGAAGGAGAAGCTTTTAAAGTTTGGCTCACAAAAGTTACAGAGAAACATCTAGGCTTTCAGCTCCATCAGATAAATGGTAATGTAACTGCACAATGTACAGTACAGTGGCACGTACTGATAGGAAAAGAACAGAGTAAATAAGGGGGCGGGAGAAGGGGGAGAAGGGAAGTCAGCACGCAGAGAAAAGAGAATACTCAATGTCTAGACAAGCTGGCTGCTAAAATATATATCATCAGAAATTTTGAACCCAAAGGTCGGTGGGCTCATTAGAAACACAATTCAGGTGGGATTTTAACGGGAGCTTTCTAATGAACAGTCAACGCACTTCTTCATATTCTTATGGTTGGGGGGCATTTGCTTAATCAAACTTAATGATTTGATCCGAAGACTACTGAAATCAGATTTGTTTCAGCCACTTTAGTGGGTTTAGGATTAAGTTTGAAAAAGCACCATTTTTATGGGGGTGTAGGGGGAACGTTTAATGTACTTTTTTATATATATATATATAAGTGAAGAGCCTTCTCATGTGGTTACCTCTTCTTGTGAGAAGGTCTTTTCAGAATTTATGTATAAAAAGACTGTCAGCACATATGCAACACCTGTAATTTAGAACATAGCTCATGGGTTGTGGTCTCCTTGGTCAGACTGGTAGGTGTGGTGGGTACAGCTGCATAATCCTTGAGATGCTGTAATCTGTCAGATGCCACTTCAGGCCTTTAATTTTACCACACAATGGTGAATTGTTATTTTGTAGCAAGGATCTTCAACCCCCTTGCATACAGTTTTTTCAAAATTAAAGGAACTTAAGACCTCCTTTAGAAAACTCAGAATGTGTTGCAAAATTAATGTGAAATTGCATTTAAAGACTTGATATCCACACTTTCAGCTCTGAGGGTAGGTCCTGCCTATCAGAAGTAACCAACCCCCTTAGCTTGTAACATTCAACTCTGTGGTTTCAGAAGAGCAAGCAGTGGATTCATACTCAAAAAAATATAATTTACAGGCATAACTGGGGCAGGATTATATATTAGTTGCACATTATCATGGCAACTTACAAGACAGCTAATGGACAGTCTTCACACTACTTAGGTGACAGTACCCTCTCGTAGCCCCTTACAGTTGCCCACTGCACCCACCAACAAGTGTTCTCTACACACAGATCCCAGCTGCCTAGTAAAAAAATTACTCTAAATGCTAAGTAACCAAGACAACTTACCCAGACACAGCCACTTATTTTGTTCAATGAAAGCCTGAAAGGGCACCACGAGGTTATTCTTTCCACTCACACTTTATTTCAAACAGGTGTGCAAAGGGAACATATCAGAGAGATTTAAATAGAAGGTTAAGCAGACTGTAAATTTCCATCTACACTTGGTCTAATTAAAGCTATGAACATACTTGAGACTGAGAATTTTGTTTACAGTAATCCCCTTATCAAAACTGTCATATGCCAGGAAATGTTAGAAGCAGAGCTTCTTATTCCCCATGTTCTCGAGCTACTGTGTCTGCCATTTAAATATCAACATTTCTCAACAGCTTTCAGTTTAACCCACAGAGGTTTCCCACAGTAACTAATGGCTGACTTATGAGCCCCTTACTCATACCAGTGATTAGTTAATTCCACAAATAGCTCCACTGACTGCAACAGGATCACATTTAATTATGACTACATCAACATAAAAGATCTCCAGCCTTTTAGGACTAATGCAGATAGCGCTAGGAGGTAATCTCAACAGCAGTACTCCCAGAGGTTGTGATCACCAGACTTTTTTGCTGCTTCTGCTCATGTAACAGTGAGCCACTGCATCACAGACAAGTGGCAAAACGTTACTATTGCAAGCCATGCTAAGCCTGGGTTTGTTTTTTTTCCATTGTTACCTTCCTACAAAGAACGCTCTGCCTCTTCTGACTGATTTATTCTACCATAAAAGCAGTATTTTAAGCTCTAGGGTGCAAGGATTTTCTCAACTTTATACTGTCTTACTTGGCGGGGTCCTGAGTTTTGCACCTCTACCCAGCATCACGCTTAGAAATAATAAACAGATTATACAGAAAAAAATATTTCTGTGCTATTTATGTACCACAGCAATGTCTTCAGGCCTCAGCTGAGCTAAGGGTCTCCTTCTGTTAGACACTGTAAGGATATATAATGTGCTTTTGATTCCCCTTACTGTTACCTGTTTCTTCCCAAAGGGCTATACTTGTGAGTTTCTTACATGGATGCAGTTAAAACCACATGTGATCTCACTGTAGTCAATGACATTATTTGTGAGATTAAGCAATCATCACTGTGGAAAAGCGCTCATGTTCAGATCTACGGTTAATGAAGGGAAAAGGGGAAAAAAAAATCTTTTCAGTGCAGGGACTGCAATCCTACACGGAGCAGCAGTCAAAGGCTAAGACTGGAAACAGGTACTTCTGCATCAACCAATCAACCAAGCCCTCCTGAGACCACTGAGTGGGTCCAGGACCAAGTACCTGTTCCCCTAGGGCTCCTTTTGCTGGTGTCCCAGGGACACAATTCCCTGCTAAGCTTTCGCCTGCATGCTACAAAACTTTCTTTTTTGAGAACTGCTATGTAATAACTTAAAATAGCTTGCCCCATCCATCCTGAGTGCAGCTGGACAGAGTTCCTTCATAATATCTGTCATGCCTAAAAATACTCCTGCAATGAAAATAGAGACAGAGATACTATGTCTGGTTTTGTGTGCTGTGCCTGTGTGTTTAGTGTACGTGTAAGTGTGTGTGGAGCAACTCTGAGGGTGAGCTTCCTCAGCCACCGAGCGTGAATGCTGTACTGAAGAATTATGTAAAACAGTGAGCATCATGAATAAGGGCTTGGTATTTGTTTCAGAATATCTGTCTATAACTCTACTTCTGTACTATAAATACATCTAAACTAAAGCCCACAGTACGTAAAGCAGGGCAGGGAATACTTCTGACTTCTAGACTTGCTAAACTTGCAAAGCTGTGGGCAGGGCTGCTCACAATAATGCTTCACAGGGGTGAGAGAGAGAAAAATTCAACCAGGAATAAGGCAGGCTAAGCCTCATGAATGAGATGAGGTATAATATTTGAATGTTTCCGAGGAAAAGAACTAAAGTGCAAAGTAGGCACAATGTTCTTTGACTGGTGTGTAAAGAATGATAGTGGGGAGGAACATACTGACAAAGCAGAAAAGTGGGAAGGCATTTTAGATCATAGGTGGTTTTCCTCCTCTGAAAGTTTTAAGTCACAGAAAAAGCCCACAGAGGAATCAGATACAACCATACAGAAACAAGAACCAATGAAACAAATTAAGTCTCGGGGTAGAGGAAAACCCTATTAGTTGAGTGTTTACCACAGCTTTTTTCCCTTCTTCCTTTTTATTTAAATGATTATGTGTTCAGCTTCATGTAAGAGGCAAACCCTGCAACTGGGCCTGCCCAGCTCGGGTCTTTTAAAGTGTACAGAGAAGCAAAAACATGCAAGCACAAACACCTGCTGAGTTTAGGAGAACAGAAGGAAACAGGAGAAAGGATAAAGCAAAGAAAGTGGCCAGGTTGTCTCCAGTTCCCTCTGAACCTAGTCCAGGTCAGCACTGTTGCTAGCTATACCACAACATGTAAGTTCCAGCAAGATGCCCAGATTTTATGAAAGGATGGATATTTCTCACAAGTGCTATCTTTATATCAGGTTACTCCTGCTTTGAAGCCTTCTTTGCTTCATAGTTTCTGCAGTTCTACAGCCAACATCCCCGTGTACTTGTCCTCTGTAACTGCTGAAAATGACTTCTTAATTCCCTGGGGGGAGAGACACAAGCAGATGAGGCAGCACGTTCCTGCCCAGTTCTGCACAGAAGAACCAGTAACCCTTCCAAAAAGACCGGCATTTACCCCCCTGAATATCATGATTTAGTGCAAATTCATATTCATATACACAATTAAAATTTTAAAAGGATTTCTAAACTCTGTGTCACAACCTATACAATTCTTTGGCACATGCAGAGGAATTTAGGAACTTTCAGATTAAAACAGTTTTGGCAGAATAAAGAAAAATAGAAATAGTACTAAAAAGCCCAACCCCCTGAAAGTACAGGATGTGCCCTTCCCCATGCATTAGGTTGCAACAAGTGTGTTGATAGGCAACATTAGATATACAAGGATGAAGTAAACAAAAAGCCTGAGGATTGAAAAGTAAATATTTGGGTGTATTAGCTAACTGTTTGTGGGTGTTTGGGGCTTTTAAATTTGTTTGTATGAACATTTGAGTCCACCTCACCTTCCAAAAAAGGGTAAGCAAAAGGATCTGTCTCCTGCCCACAGTTGTGTCCTCCATCAATATTGTTGCTTATCTCTCTTCTCATGTTTCATGTTGTTTCAAGCACCTCTTTAGCGAGCCACAAAAATGTTAGCTATCCAGCTAGGTTTAAGTTGACCCCAGCTGAAGTAAATACTCTACGCAGGCATGCTTTCTCTCTTTTCCATTTCTTGGTTAGTCTTCTTCAGGCCTGCTAGATGTAGATCAGGAGTCTTTAAAATGTTCAGTGAGGAGACTATGCATTACAGAAACTATTGCTTTCACAGTACTGTGTTTCTATAGTAACCATCTTATTAAAGCACTGCAGCCATCTGCTTTAAATACTAACTTCACAAGACCATCAGGACTAGCTTAAAACAATATCATATGTTCATTAAATATTAAAACTAGAAACAAAAGGAGAACACTACAGGACAGAGCTTTTTCCTGTTCCTTCAATCTAATCTTTAAAAAAAAACCAACACTGGTTTGGTCTTTTAAGATAATTTAACAGCTCATGTTACTGCTTTAGAAAGAACTGTTTAAGTGACCACACTAGCTGCTGGTGGCATAAACTACACATTTCTGGGCGTCACAAAACCAAACAAATGAAGAAAATAGCTTCTTGGGGTAGGTAGTCACTTTGTATATGTTCCTCCTGATAACAGATTTTCTTGACCATATTTTTGTAGCAGTACTCTCAGATGTAACGTGGCAAAGTCTTTAAAGGGGGGAGCACAGAGAGACAGCCCGCAGCAGCCAAGAAGTGCCACACTGGAGCAAACCATGGTCTCTTTTTATCAGTCTACTAAAGGGCAGATGCCTCAGAGAAAGGTATAAACACTCAGTAATACATGCAGCCAACCTCTAGCTTACAGCCAAACCCATGAGAAAACCCCCTATAGATTCTATCCTAAGAAGCAGGAGCCTAGACATTGTCCTAATTCACAGAATGCCTGCTACTTATGAAAGAACCTGCACCATCAGCGGCAGGTTGTGACAGCAAGGTCCTTGAATTAAGCACACCCAATTGTAGGTTTCCTTTCAGCTATTTGAAATATGTGGGCTGTTACTTCTTTAAATACTCTCCTTCTTCAAACTGTGCTAGAGAGCCAATGGTAAGCTCCTCAGAGCCCTTCTCTGCCTTTAACGTATAGTATTTAGCTCACCCTCTAATGTTATTTTCAGTGTGCTCTACTCCTGCTCCCTCATTCCGTGCTGGCTGTTTTGAGGCCCTGACCCAGCACAAGCTATTGTATTTGGAGTCAGAATACATGGAAACACCCATAATTTGTAAATTTCATCTGAAAATTTCACTGGAACAAAAGGAGGAGAATTCAGATCTTTCCATGGCAAAGCCACACACCTTTGGCACTGTGGCTCAAGAAAAATCTTTTCTAGTGTTTTGCATTCTCTGACACACAATTCTATTCCATTCACTACAGCTTAACAAAACCATACATACTACCAAGTACTTTCCTGCATCTGGTTTACCCAGCTCTCTTTACTGCCACATTGAGCAAGTGCCTACACAAAGCTGTTCATGATGTTTTCCAGGTCTTCTTCTGCAGGAGGGAACTCTTTGCATTATGCATAGAATAGCAGCAGTGTGCCCAGGTAACACAGACACAGTCCTTACTCAAAAAATTCATAGTCCAGTGGATCACCAGACCCTCACAAAAATACGTAATTACTTATTTTAAGATTCCCCCAGTATGCATTTCTTTCTCCTTGAGGACACCAACTTCTCTATATTCACACACTAGCTTTTTTCCTCAAGTTCTTCTAGGGTTTCTCATATTGGTAACCCAAGGGCAATGTCTCAAAAGGCAGGAACAACCGTGAGCACACACACTGAATGAGGAACAGCAATTCCTGGAGTTACAGTGAATATGAATATCAAGCTGAATAGTTATGTCAATCCTTTTGAGAAAAGAGGCAATTTTTGCAAAAGCTACAGTCTTGTTTGTGTGGCTTTATCAGGCATTAAGTTACCTTTCTTCTTAGCCTTTGCAAGCCCTCGGCTAAAGTGCTGTATCTGTCCAAAAATAAAAAAGTTGATCAAAACGAGAAGACTTGGAAGGATACAGAATCACCACTAGCAGAGGTCTTCTACAGCACAGTATCCAAGTATTCATCAAAAGTGTCAGTTATGATTTATCTGGCTTGGGAGAAGATTGATTAAATGGTCTCTTCCATGGCTATTTCATAAAACTTTTAGGAACAACTTGTCTTTCTCACTGCTGTGCACTGGTACAGAGAAACTGCATTTAGTACGTCCTGGTAAGAATTTTCCTGGACAAGGGTGGAAGCAAATTTGCACAGGCCATAAGGAGCTCACAAAGGGAAGACACTGACCACTCTTCCGCCCAAAATTAAACGACCCCCTATTTTCCACATCAAAACTTTACACTGGCGCACAACATTCTTTTACATGGAGTTTCAAGATATTTGCTGTGCTTGAGACACCCATTCTCTCCACACTCGTGGACCTACAGCAAGGCAAAATAATTAGGAAAAGAAAAAAGCTGCCAGGATAGTGGAACATGAGTAGAAGCGAAAGCCTGATTTTGCTGCTTCTGGTATATCTCTATCAAATTCATAAATCAGGGGGTTTGCTGTTTGCCTGTTACATAATAAAGGCTGTTTTCTTTCACTGATGTATAATTTGGCTTCAAGAAATGGGGGGTTCATCATATTTTGAAGCTTTGGAAGTTGACCATGGCTAAAGGCAGACTGGTGGGCAAAGCATAGCAGTGTTTCTTGTAGTAATGAAAGATGTGAGAAGAAACATCAGCACCTCACTGATTTAATCCTGCAAACATGAAGAGCAGCCATTGCTGGCATGGCTCAGCCAACTTTTATTTTTTTAAACTCACTCTATAATGTGGGGTTTCCTTCTTTTCCCAAGAACATGTTTGAGCATTTTTGCCCATACATTCCCCAATACTGTAAAAATCTAAAATACTCCTTGTACCTTTCATTGTTTTTGTTTTCCTTCACACACATTGTAGTTCTTGTGACTCTTGAATTAACAGGGCTTGTTTTGTTTTAAGTAAGGTGATGGGAAGCAGTTTCTGCCTGTGGTTTGTGCTGAGCAAATATTCTGCAGGCCTGTTGCATGTTTCTACCTTGCCTTTGAGTGCTGTAGGCAGTTGTTAATGTAACTTAATGTACTGTCCAGTAGTTGTTCTGTATGTTTTCTTCACTGTGCACAAAATGAGTTAGTAGTTGGTCCATTTAGGAACCATGTTCTGCTGAGAAAGCAATGAGTAAGAGAGACAGAGGTACAACGTGGTCTCTATCTGTCTACCTCCCAGCTCAGGGAGTCCTGCCGCTGCCTCATTCAGTGCTGCAAATTTTGGTAGCGCAATTCAAATTCCATCCAAGATTCCCAGCTCCGAGAGACATCAATGAAAAATCGCTCAGGTAAATACCACAGACGTCATTTCATCTCTTCTCTATTTCCCCCTGCTTTTTTGGTAGATTGGCTTTTGAAGGGGGTGTGAGGAGAAGGGGATTGGCAGAAGATTATGAATTGGTGAATAATCTCTTGCTTTCTCTCACACACGCATATGGCAGAGAAAACTATGGCTGGGGATAGTTGTTTATTATGCCAAGGAATTCTTTTCCCCAGCTATGCACTGAGATTATTATTGATTGGCATACATTCCAAGTATAAGAAAAACCAAAAGTCCCAACTCTGTTCTCTGACGGTTGAGTAAAACTCTTTAGTAAGAATTGCACCCATGCATCTGAAGACATAATTAAACTTTAGGTGTGCCTTTCGCTGAACTTGTTAAACAAGATTTCCATTACTTTTTTACCTAGAGGACAAACCCATGACAGAGTCTGTATTTATTTTGAGATACTCATCTAAACTGACACAATGGCGGTATTCACCCTGTAGCATACAATGGTAATCTTACACTATTCTCTTCCATCCTGCCCCCAACTAAAAGTATTGAGTGAAATAATCTTCATCAGAAACAGAATTTCTTCCCTTACATTCTCTTCATTGTATGACTAAAAGAAGCTCTTCTTATTAAGAAAGTATCACAAATGGTAACAATAAGAAGATTATCCGAGTCAAAGATGCACCAGACACAGAATTTGTGAATCTCTATAATCTTATACTGGTTACATTAAATGTATTGGTAAAGCCCACAGACATGATAAATACAAATAAACCAGTCCTTGTAAACCTCAGTACTTTCTTATTCAGAACACTTTAAAAGCACTTCAGGGCTTCTGGAGAAAGGCTCCACAAGATGTACCCAGGAAAAAAGCTATATATATTTAAAGAAGATTTTATAGTAAGGCTCTAGTTCTCCAATCTCTGAGTCTGCGCATAGTTGTACAGTTTCACAGTAAGGTGGACTTGCTTTCCTCAGGCAGGAGAAACGCCACAAAACTCAAACTAGGAACACAGCAGTGACCTCTTTTTAGTACTTCCATTCTTGTTTCTAGGTCTGTTATATACAGTGTAATGAACATTGTAATGAACATTCAGCAGTGAAAAGACATCAATAACCAAAGCAAAGACATCTGCTCACATTCTGAATGCAGTATCAAAAAATCAGCCAAGAGACTGGACAAAACCAGAGAAGGGTCAGGGGCTGACCTGCAGAGCACTTCACCTGCTCAGGTTAGAACTATGTGATCACATGAAATAAGTTAGTGACCAGCCAGCATGGACATGTGTCAGCCTCTCATTTTACTTTGTTTACATGGTGAAAGCATTCTGCAGGAGCTTTGACAACTCTAGTGCAGAGCTGCCATGGGTATGGATGGAAAAAGTGAAGACTACAGACTAGCTTTATACTTAAAAAAGTTTTATTCAGTAATGGGATTGAATCACATTGGAGAAGAGGCATGGAGAAGCTCATAGTGTACCTTTCCTAAGGGCTTTGTCATTACGGTGTTTACAAACACAGAGATGTATCATAGTAACTAATACAAAATAGAACTACCATCTTTCCACCATCTCGTCTGCTTCTGAAAGGTCAATCTTTCTATCTGGGAGGGAAAAAAAAAATCCTTCACCATTTAACAGGCTTTTACAAAGCTGGAATTAAATTCTTTGCTTCCAAAAGTAAAAACTGGAGGTGATTTATTAACAAGCATGGGTTATTTTTGCTAGTTTAGCAGTTTTTTCAAGAAAGCTCTGTTTATCTTTGGCAGCTACTCACAGTTACATAGCTTGTCTTCCTCCACATACGTGTATTTCTGAGAAAAATTCAATAACACTAGAATCTGTCAAAAACTAATCATCTGACCACATACTTCCATTTTACAATAAACTGCTAACTTCTAGGAAGGAAACTGCTTTAGAGTACTTTGGTGTACAACACAGACTTCTTTGAAGAACTTCAAGGGTAAGGAAGGGACGCTTTTTTTTTTTTTTTTTTTTTAAGTAGACATCTGCTGCATCCAAAAGTGTTTTTTAAAAAATATATATGAAGATAGAATGTGGACATTTGACAGTTAAGCATACAATGCCTGGTTTGCTAAAGGGGCATTTCAGCTATGCATTTTTTTCTTAAGGCCCCTATTAAAAACCACAAATCAGCTGTACCGTGGTATTCGTACTTTGTGGATGGAGGCGTGTCATTTGAAACTACTAAGGCATCTTTTTCCTAAATGTATGGTCACAACTTGACTACAAAGCATTCATTAGTGCCTGAGTGCAAGTATTAATAAAGGAATAAAAATGTACTGTCGCTCAGGAACCACATGATCATGCAGTGTCCTTTTCTTTTAGCCAAAGCAAGCCAGCTTTGGAGTTCCTTCCCGCTTTGAAAATTTTATGTACTTTCTGAGTCAGTTCAACGCAGAAACAGACTTACGGTGTCAAAGAACACAGTCGCTTCTATCCCTGAGTTGCTGAATCACTTACCCGCCGCTCCTGCTAGTTAATAGTAGCTATTTTTAGTTTACGGTGGAAAACTCTGTCATGATGGCAACGATACTTCAAAACAGTTTTGGGAGCAAAATCATCTGCCTTGAACACCTGATGTGTTCTCACAGCCTGCATTTGGTACGAGCACCTCACCATTCACTCCCAGCACTGACGATCTAGGTCACCCTCATGCGTGGGATGCGGCATTCGCTGGCTCTTTCGCAACTGTCCGTAAGAGTTCTGGGGTCATGTTTGTAAACACTGCTGCCATGTGCACGTAAGCACGTGGCGAGACACCAGCATGACCTGGAGTGCCAAGTGGAGAGGTAAACCTTGGCGCTGGTGTCGCTAAGCCAACTAGCGCCAACTCTTGCTGGCGCGTATACCCCTCACAGCCCCGTGAAACGCCACGGTGGGTTATTTGAAGGGCAAAAGGAAACTTTTTTCCTGTACATGGTACACATGAACATGTGCTAATGTTGATAGTGTCCAGGCAGGTTCCTTCTCTCAGCTGTAAGCAAATGGCAGCACTGAATTTTTCTCAAGAAAAGCAAAATTCATTTCTGCCCTAAGTCACGGAAATGGGAGCCAGCATGGTCCCACAACACAATGCAAAACTATGGCTATTAGGAAAAAGAACTGTATAAGGGCATGTTGCCAAAGTTTCCAAAATTACTTCAAAGACAGATAGCTGAGACTTTGAGTCTGTAATAGCTTTTTGCTGGCTTTGCACCGATGAAATTAAGACCACGTTTAAGGCATTTGAGGAAGTAACTCCTAAATAATTTCTGTTTATTAGTAGAGGTTGCACAAAACTAGATATGGCCAGTACAAACAAAAGTCACAAGCCTTTCATTTCCTCTTAACGAGAAAGTAACAGATACAGCCACTCAAAGCCTATGGAAAGTTTCATCTTACCCTGGCCATGCACTTTATATCCTTCAGAAAAAAAAACACCCGCAACACAGGGGTGAACAGCCTGTGGTTGCAGTCCCCCCCTCCTCTAGCAGCTCTGTTTCAAGTGCAGCTGTAAGTCTCATTTGCTTTGACCTTTGCTGGGAGAGCTGAGAATAGGACAAAGAGTTAAAGTGTTACCAGTCCCTGCTGAGTCTGCACTTCTGGGCCAGGCAAGCCAGTGAGGCAGCTGGAAGAGGGTGTGCACACAGCAGAGGGTTAGCGGGAGGGGGCGCCGGGAGGGAGAGTAAAACAAAAGGAGAAAAATAAACAGCACACACCCCGAAACAAAACAGGGGAAGAACAAGTACAGAAAAATGCTCGTCTTTGAAGAACATGAACTTCTCTGTTTGTTTCCCTCCATGTAGTTATATCTTGTTATCTGAACTCGAGGTGCAGTAGACATACGAGTCCTTGAACTCTGAACTCGTGAGGAGAGCAGCAAAAAGTAAGTCAATACAATTTTAGCTGAGCAGCTGGAAAGAAGCGTGCTTTGTCTTTTTCTGCCTCAGCTATGGGAGGCCATTTAATGCAGCAATACACAGCTGTTCAAACCTCTTTCTTGCTGTGTGCCAATGGCCTGCTAAAACAAAGCAAAACCAAGGCAGTCTTCTCCAAGTGATAATGCAACCGCAGTTTCAAATACTAGCTTCTCCAAGCTACTCATGTTTTGTTGAGACCAGTCTCTTAAACCTGGCCAAAAAGTGGTCCCCAGTTTGTTAGTGGGAAATAAAAGAAAAAATGTGCCCATTCATTTCCACAGGCTTTCTGAAATCTTGCCCTACTGTAAATGTTACCCAATTCCCTAGTAGTATCTCTGGAAAGCAGAAAAGTACCTTCCTCGCTGTTGCATGTATGTCTAGCTAGCGCTCTCCAGTGCTACTACTCTATCGAGCAATATAGTTTCTATTTCTGACTCACCATGGACGACCTTGCTCTAAACCCCTGGCCTGAATATTTCTTAAATGTAAAATGAGCAAACCCAAACGAGCTAGCAGACTCTGCCAGCCCATCATAGCCCTGCCTTTGGCCACGACTGCAATGAGCAGCCGCAACCATGGGTCAAAACCAGGGGCTCCTGCAAGCTGCAGGAAGGGAGCTCAGCCCTGCAAAGGAAGCTCAGCCCTGCAGCCTGGCACCCTCTCGCCTGTTACGTGGCGCCTTGGGGACACCTGGGAGGGTGTTTGTAAACAATGCGGCCACGTGCGCGCAAGCCACGTGGGGTCTCGGCCAGCCGAACCTCCGAACTGCTGTGGGGAGAGGAGCCAGTCCAAATGCTCCCACTCCTTTCTCAAAGTACTCTGCAGCACTATGGGATCTCTAATCATGGCAGGGAAAAATCCATCTGTCCTTCACGGTCAACTGCTGCTGTCAGTGTCTAGAGACACTGCATGAGCTAAATTACCCATTGGATTTTATTTCCCAATGCATTTCATCATGGATTGTATCACGAGTCTATGAATGTGCTGAAGTTACTTAGGGTAGGCTCTCAGTTAAATGCACTATGTACCAAACCAGGCAGGCTGAGCTATGACTACCCACAGCAAAGGAACTCCCAAAGACTGGAGAGAGACACTAAAATTTACCACCTCCAATTCAGATCTAGGAGGTAACAGGCAGCTGTTGCACAGAAAGCTGTGAATGCTGCCAAGGTTGTGTCACCTGCACAGGCTTGTGCATCCCATCTCCAGAGGGAAGATTTCTGACAACAAATTAAAGTTGGGTTTGCTTTTTTGCTTTTTCTTCTTCAAGCTCTGCTACCAAGCATGACACCAGTGTGAGTCGGGTTCATGAACCCTGACAAACTTTTAATTGATAAAACAGATCAAAACTGGAGTCCTGTGGTAAGCTGGAGCTGATGTACAGGAACAGTTTGCAGACTGTGGGAAATCTTGCCTGAATGAATAGGAGGATCAAGGGTATTAAAGGTTAGTGGGAGTTACTGGAGTACCTACTTATTGAAAAGACATTACACAACTCTGTTTCACACACTGCAATTAATTGGCACAACATACTATTTTTAATTATAAGTAGCTCATTGTGAGATTCACTTATTTGTTTGGATGGGTGGATGGATGGAGACATCTGCAGTGCCAGTAAAACTGAAGTAACATCCTTTCCTGCACGGTTTCTCACTTGGAGTGGAGGGTTTCAACAGGGCTGCAGTCAGAGCAGCGTGCTGAAAGCCATCCTCTTCCCTGAAGAGAAAAACAACAGGTTTTAATTTGCTGGGTTTGGATGAGCAGTGCTGGTTTAAAGGTTCAAAGGCTTGTGTAGCAAAGAACCAGTTGTCAATCAACAGAAAATGTGACTGAAAACCGGCTTCTGAAAAAGTGAAAAGCTACTTGTTTCTGAGTCTAGTTTCTGTTTCTTAAAATTGATACTTCTGTTATCTTAGTAAGCAGAGAAAACTATCAGTAAATCTCGGAATGAGCAGGAAGGAGTGTATCATGGGTAAAGCACTGGGGCTTAGGAGATAGGGGTTCAGTTCCCAGCTATACCACAGCTTTCCTGTATGTCTTTTAGGGTTAAAAAAAAAAAGGCACTGAAATGAATGGCTCCAGCAGGGTTTGTACCACATTGCGTGATCTGCATGTGCTTTGGCTTTCAGTTCTTGCTTATTAATTTTTTACCCTTTCTCTTACTCTTCGCATGTTTTACCTGCTCATTAATGTGAGCACCCCAGGGAAAAGACTGCAGCAACACTGGTTAGGAACTCCTCTTAACACACATGCACACAGAGCAGGCAGCAATAGCACTTTTGCTTTACTTACTGCAAATATTTAGGTTTTTGGAAGGTAGCTCCCTGCTTCTGCTTTGCACTATAAACAAGAGTTACTAACACTCTGGCCCCTTGTGTGCTCCCAGACCCCTTGTCTCTGTCTCCTTTACTGAATTAAATAGCAAAATGGAACAAAAATGGCTTATGTTTGTACAGCCCCAAGCACAGTGGGATTCTGTTTTGTGGCTGGGATATGAGGTGCCTCCTAACGTGCAATAATTAATTTCACTCTATCCACTCTCCTTATATTTAGAAGCATCAGAGTTGCCATCCTGAATTAGGCTCATGCTCCAGCTTGTCCAAAAAAATGTCTCCAACCAGCTAGTAGCAGTTGTTTCAAGAAAAAGTAGCTATTCAGTAGGTAGTTACAGACTCACTCTTCCAGAGGCAAAACTTCTAATTCATCAGCTAGTTTATATTTTATAGAAAAAAACATGCTAACTTGCAACTGCTTTGAAAAGTTGGGGTTTTTTTGAAAAGTAAAAATTATTTTTTAGCTTCTATACCTGCCTTTAAGTCTTTCCATCCATTTCCTCTCCCTTCCCCCTCAAAGAAGAAAAAAATACCCCCCAAAACGACTTTTCTTTTTTTCAGTTGCTACAAAGTATGTGACTGACTAGGTGCCTCACTCCTGCAAGTGTCTCTACACAGGCAGACTATTACAGCTCTGGGAGCCCGAGGGAAATGAATAGGGCTTTGTAAGAATGGCAAGGGCTGCCATCAGTTTGCAGGATCACAAGTCAGCTGACAGCACTGGGGAAAAAAAAAAGCCACCTATACCTAACCTATTGTCAAGTGCACAACATAGGCACAGTGGAAAAATACACAGAAATCTGTATTTTCCTACCTGGTCTCTCACTTCTCAGGCACCACATGCAGTAATAGAGAGACAGAAAATAGATCAGCACAATTTGTATTTTTCCTACTACCTTCTCATGCTTACAAAAGCTTCTTCTCTGCATTAAGGATCAAAGGGAAGCAGAAAAGTACAGGTCCAGGAAAGTATGGAGGGCACCATGAAAACAACAGAGAACTGAAAGGCTGTATTTTTCTGGGGTTTTTTGCATTTTTCATGTTTATAAATACCAACAGTGCTTTTCATGATTTGGTCAATATTTTCATTTGCTCCTGGGTATGTGGTATGTACAGTCACAAACTGACTGTATGTGGAATGGAGACTCACTAGCATAGGTTTTCTTTCCCAGAAAATACCTACTGGTTATATGAGTTAAGTAAGTGTTAAATCTGACCCTTTTCAGTTGCTCAGCTTTCATGGTTTTGATTTTTACTGTTGCCATTTTGGTAATACTTCAGACTTTTGGGGGCAGATAAACTTGAAATCAAACAGACAAGTAAGCAAAGGAGTGCAGTAGGAACAACAAGTTGGTCATCTGAAAAGAAAGCATGTTAAGGTCTGTAATACATACACACAGACGCACTCCCACTTCTCCAAATCCCAGGAAGATGTGAGACCAATGTATTTTCCAATTTTTGTATGTTCTCTTTCAGGGATAAATTGCATTCCTTTTATTAAGCTGTACATGCAGTCTAAGCTTCCAAGGAAGTATCTCACTCCTGTGAACTTTAGTAACTTTGGGGGAAGGGAAGCAACTCCTGCTTTACTGCAACCATTCATTTTCCTCATTTTACCGTGAGCAGGACAGTAATGCTACTTGCACACAAGAGGAAATAGGCAATCATTCTTTTCTCCTTTTTGCTTACATAAGAGCTGAAAGAGTTTTGTGTCCTTTGGCACGTATAAAAATTGTATAGCTTCAAAGTATGTGACTTCAAACACAAGTGAAATAGCACTGAAAGAACAAACAAATAAACAAAGATGGGGGGGGGGGGAAGGTATCGGGGCATGAAATGGGGGTGAGTGGTACACGAACAGTTGTTGTGTCTCTTGCTAAGGGAAAAACATGGAAAGTTATTAAAGGACGCTGAGAGCACAACTCTCCTGTCAGCATCAGGCTCAGGGTTAACATTTACCCTTCGATCTCTCTAACAGCACTAAAAATGGAAGGAACAAATAGTCAGTGCAAACTCAGAAATGCCTTTGTCACATATTCTCTCATATATTCTTTGTTCTTGCTTGCTACCTTCTGCTACCCAGCTGCTGCAAGAGTAATGGGAACTGTGGGTAAAAGAGAAGTCAGAAAAGAAAACAAAGGGAGGTGAAGAGTTTGGTGAAAGAGAAGCAGGTTCTGGATGTGATCCGAATAATTGTACCTTGCAAATGAGAAGACAGGTGAGAAAGAAACCACTGGAGTGTAATACCAAAAATACAGTGATTATAATCAACATCAACGTAAAACGAAAGCAACCAATATGAACAACTAATAGCAGAAGTCATGAATAACAAGATCTGTGGATGGGCCTTTGAACTGTGTTGTATGATAGTGAATACCATGACTCATGTAGACAAATTCAGAATATGGAAGAGACGCTTGTACCAACTGCTTCCTCCCCATGAGGAAAACCCCGTTCTTAGGATTCATTTTGTAAAGTAAGTGATGTGTTTGGCATGCTGTCGCAAGTGCTTGCTGCAAAACTGCATGAGAAAGTCTGAAAAAACATGCATGAGACTGGAAAATAGTGTTTCTGGATGAGGAGCAGAACTGCTAATAAGGTCCCACAGTGCACAGGCTTCAAGTGGCTCCAAAGACCAGAACCTGTCTGACAGCTTTGGTTTGGTTTAAGTCTGCAAGGGCAGGCGTGAAAGGAATTGTCAGCTGGGTGCTTTTGACCAGCTACGACGTATGTGCTTCCTGAAACTGTCTTGGCAAGGCAACCCCAATAATTACCACCACTTCTCCCCCCTCCTTTTTTTATTTTAAAAAAAAAAAACCAGATTGGTGGCATTATTCATTTGGTTGAGTAAATGCAGAAATCTCCACCAACCTTCTTATGTCTAATGGAGATCTGAAACTTGCCTTGCAGTGGTATTAGCTTTCGTAACAGCAACGCCTCTTTGTGTCAACATGTCTCATTAAGTAATGAAGACTTTCAACTATCTGATTTTACTTATAAAGTTAGTAGGATTCATGATTTCTTTTTTGTTCTTCAAAAAGGGAATTGTTCTACTATTCTAACAGGCAGTGAGTCATGCCTAATTAAGGAAAAAAATACATAACCATTTACAGTGGGATTCTTGTATTGCAAAGAGCTGTTTTGTCATGAAGGCTTTTGGGGATTGAATTCCTTATAAATTTTTAAAAGGGGAGGGGGAGCAAAGAAATAATCTGAAACCTTTGCAACAATTCCCTTAACCCCCATCTTGTACTTAGGGTCAGTCTGTTGCAGGCAAACGCGTCGACACAGCCCAGATTACGCTCAAGTGGGGGGAAAAAAACAGCAGTGTCTGACAAAGGAACCAACAGTCTAGAATGCAACACAGATGCAGAAAGCTCAGCCAAACCCCAAAACTACGATATGTTTTCTTAAACTCTGCAATTTTTATTTCTTCCCCCCTCCTCTGCCGCCTGTGAGGACCAGGGACATTCCTAGAACTCTGTCCTCGCTGGCTGCGTCAAGGCAGCTGCTGAGGATGCTGGGACACTGTTTGTAAACACACTAACCACGTGCATGCAACCACATGGAGAGTCTTTGTCCTGACCTGAACATCTACCCACTTGGTAAGCCAGGGTATTACTGCAATGGAGCCAAATCCTTTTCCAACACAACATGACTTGCAGCTCACGCCAGGGCATTAGAAGACAAAGCTTAAGACTATTTATGCATTATTAGAAAGGAGATTAAGCAGGGATGCTGTTTAAATTTTAGTCACTGAAATACAAGTTTAAGGACAGGGTAGTTCATATAAAGAATGCATAAGTCATTATCCTCTTTATACATCTGCAAAAATATTGAACTTAAACCTGGAAACTTCTCCTCCTCCATGCATATACCTGGTGAAACCAATATTCATATGCTGGGAACCCACAAGGAATATATTTGAGGTTAGAGGTAATGCTGTAGAACAAACGAAGATATTTCACGTTGTCTAAATTGCATCACAGTAATTAATCAGAAAGTGCCAAGGCTACTGCCTTGTACCTGTGGAAGACACTTTCAAGGGGTATGTGGTTATTTAGCTACTCCTGGTTATCTTAGCTACCTTAACTACTCACCTGCTCACTTCTTTGCCGATTCTTTGAAACTGTCTTAAAAGATATGCTGTACTTTGTTAGGATTAAAATGCTAAATTTTCCTTTCTGGCTGAACTCGAGCCTAGAACAAGCTTATTCCTTTGCACACTACAATAGAAATGCTGCTTTTATTTTATTTTTAATAAGAGGGGAAAAAAAACACACACCAAGAATTAGGTCAAACCAAAGTGTCAATACTGCAAGCCTTTATTCATTTGTAAGAATAATCCTACTGGGGTTTCTTGCCATATAAATGCTACAAGGCAACAACACTCCAAATAGGAATCCACACCTCCACAAACAACCTTGTTTTTGAAGGACAGCCTGAATTTTGTTCAGGTTACTAAGATGATTCAGCTTTCTGGAAGGTGTGTGACAGAGATAAACAAGCCTGCTTGAAAAGACAGGAATCTAAATTTTTTTATGGCTTTTAATTGTTAAAGTGTTTTTCAAAGCACAGCAACTTTCTTTAAATTGTCCCCAGGTTTAAAATCCTTCACTATAAAGTAGTAGAGCACTCTTTCTGATAATCTCGTAAGGCAGGGATTTTTTTTTTTCCTTTCATTTCAAGAACAGTGCAAGATACATGGGTGAAATTAGTTAGCTTATTTCCCAAACCTTGTTTTTCTCTGCCTTCCTTCTTTTACTCCCTGCTACGTAATGTGGGGCACATATCCAGAATTTTAATCCAAACAACCTTTTTTGGGTCAGTCATCATCTGTCCTTGGGATTAGTCCAGCTGATGCTGGAGGTTCAGAATTTTATTCATTAACCCCACCAACTCTATCTCCACCCACTCAGCAATTCCTTGGGAAAAATGGGTGATTTTTTTTGTTTGTTTGGTTGGTTTTTAAGAGACTTGCCTACCCTAAGGGAAGGCAGAAGTGATTTCTTTTCAATGGGTGACTGAGAAGATGATTACTCATGGTACTTTCCATTTGTAACGTTTTATTATCTAGGATATTGGGACCAGCTATGCAAACTGAACATGCAAGCAGTGATGATCTGAAAGTGTAACAACCGGAATTATGGAAACTTGTTACTAGTTACTTGTTCAGTGTTCAAAAGGATAATTTTCCTACAGAATATCATTAAATGAGTAAGAAGGTATTCACTGTCTTATGGAGTATGGGATCGGAACAATGCTACAAGTGTGATTGATTCATATAATTCCCTTTTTGGCTTTCAGCCATGGTGCAGTCATATGCTTTATCTCTGTTCAGACGACAGTTGTGTTTTTTTTTTTTAATAATGAATCATAGTACATCCCACTCCATTTCAGAACCAGCACATTGCCTTTCAAAATGATGTCACAACACTTACTGCTGTTGGCTGACTGCCTTAACAGCAATCAGAGAGCTGGACTAAATAAATACTGTATATTATTTGGCAAAATCATTTGTGGTTGTGTTCTCCAGCACAGTTTCCAAGATAACCACCAACTCTACTTGAAACTTGTCAACTTTGTTTTACCACTTTCAGGCTCCAATTGTGGAGCTGGCTTACAGATGCTGCTGCCACGCTTAGAGCTACTGTGTGGCAGTCAAGTGTGAGAGGTAGAAGGGTCACTCGCTGTGACAAGCCAAATTTGACAGCTCATCTGACATGCCACCTTGAAAAATGGACATTTTTTTTAAAAAAGGACCTTATTTGGTTCCCATATAAACACAGGACATATCTTCCACTCAGAAGGAAAAAGAGCAAGGGATCTGAAGTCCCTGCTTAGGCTCACTCCTGAGAAAATCACTTTACTGCCCATGCAAGTAACTTAGAAGCGAAGCACTCCCTGTAATCCCTAACAGGATTGGTAACACTAGTCCAACCCAAACTTCATGGTTTTCAACACCTGAGCAGCAGATTTGTTCCAAAACATGGTGAGGTGTTTGGTTTTGGTTTTTTCCTCTTTACAACTAGTAATTAAAGGAACACTATGGGAGACAGAGTCCTAGAAGCATCTGAAGTGCTCAGAGCAAGAAGGAATGCTCCCTTCCAACTCCAGCAGCTGAAATCCCCATTCCAGCAGCAACTACAGGGTCTCCCAATTCTGCAGAGAAACCAAAACATTTAACAGGCTCCTAATTCTGTTACCCAATGCAGCACTGGTACCATCAAGAGACCTTGGAAATCAGTCTGTCATAGTAACTCCTGAGCGGGCACACATTTCTTGTTCTTTAAACAATGCTGTCACGCCGAAGTCTAGGACCATGCGCACTGTATCAAAACAATACCAGTTTCCCTGGCTAAACACCAAATATCAGCACAACGCCAAAGTCCTCCCTAAAAGCCTTACTATGAACAGTGGTAGTTTGGCAAATCTGGGAGCCTCAGCGTCTCCCGTTCGACCTTTTCTTCTTTTGATGATTTGCTAATGATTAGTTCTAAAATGGACAATACAAAACCACTTTCTGGTGCTCCCTGGATGCATTCACAAAGTTTTTTTGATGTCGCTTCCCAAAATGAAACAAGTTATTTCCAATGAAAGATGACTTTTGAATTCTTCATTTCATATAAACAGCAGCTTAGTCCCATCACCTGAACACTGTTATTTTTCACATCTTTGCCCTCCTTTTCCTCCTCCCTGCACCCTGGTTGCTGGATTTAAATGGTTTTTTTACTTCATTGGCAGGGTTCATACTACGCTTTCCATGACACTGAGGAAGAGACACAAAATATTGCCTGACAGCAATTTATTTACATTGGTTCCAAATTGTTGTTTTTCTGCAGGATAAAATCAAAGATGCGTACATTCTTTCAAAGTGTTAACAGCAGCAGATCTGACAGACTAGGAGTTCTTGACTTCGATTTACCAATGTTTGAGACACAATAGACTATAGTAGAAAGAATGTCGTTTGGAGTAGGGAAAGATACATACAAAATTGTCTTAATGCAGATGTGGCAAAATAGTATCAGTGTTTGTATCCAGTTTTATTTGAGTCTTTTGAAAAACAGCAGCTATTTAGCAACTGAGAAGTGAAGTGTCAGAAGACAGCAGCAATCAATGTGCCATGTGTTTTGAGAGAGAAAGAGCTGAAAGAAGTAGTGTTTCTGTATGATAGTCTACTAAAAGCTGTTACCTGACCATTGTCAGTCACAGACCTTTAGCAATAGTAAATGGTAAAAATGATAATCTATAAAGAAACTGCATAGGCTTACCTTTACTTGGAGGGTTGCAAGAAATTAATTGTGAGGTGACCAGGAAAAGGAAAAAAAAAACATTAAGAAGGAAAGAAGTTTTGGGAAATGTAACAGTAGTTGAGGGGCAGGCAGCCCTACGTGCTCAAAGAAACCTGCTTATTTTCCATGGCTACTGGTAAAAGAAACCAGTAAGTTCATCACACACCACTTAAGGAAATTTGTCTAACTCCCAAAAGATAACAGAAGGAATGATTTATAGTCTACGGTCAGACTGCCACGCCAAGGGCATCTCTTAAAAGGACGCTGTATGCACCGTTGTGTTGGTTTTGCCACCTTTTATTCAGTCAGATCCCCCTCTAACTCGAGTTTATACACGACTCGTGACCATTAACAACTCCCTGTTGAGTATCTTCAGCAATCATGTCCCGTTTTGCACTTTACAGCCTCCAGAGAAAGTGCTGTGGTGGAATACACAAGTGAATATACACGTTACTACACTCACCCCCTGCTGCAGTAAGTCAACCTGCTATTAACATGCAAATAAAATGGCCTCATTAGCCGACAAACAACACCCACTAACCTGCTTTCACTAGGGACAGTATCTCCTCATCTCTGAAACTCCTAAACTTCACATTCAAAAAGAAAAAAAAAAAAAAAATTACGCCGGACTGATATTCAGAGGTGCCGAACACTGCTTAAAGCCTGCATCTTTGCATGCCGCTCATCATGGAAAACAAATCTCACGATGAGATAGATCTTTGGTTGCAACATTTCAATGAAAGCAGGCTAGACCACATCACTTCTCCCCTCACCTCGCCCTCTGAAAAGGAAAATTACTTAGCAGAAAAGGGTGTCTGCTGAATTTCCAAGGTTCAAACCGCGAGCCGAAAAGCGTCCCTTTAACTAAGGACACGACAGCGAGCGCAAGCGTCGAAGGGGGTGATTTAACGCCAATAACTGCCCCGATGCGAGCGGACGGCGCCGCGCTCCCGACTTACGAACGCGGTAAGGTGGCTGCTCGTGTCTGTCATCTGGCGGGGAACTAGCCCGGCCTCACCGAACGCGCTATTTCGGGGGAACGCGCACGGGAAAGTAATTCTGCTTTCCTTCCCGTAGCCACATTGTGCAAGTGGCCCCGACGGCAGCGTTTGGCAACGCGGACAAAACGCGCGTGTAGATTGCACAGAAAAAGGAAGGCCTCGCAGCGAGCCCCCCCGCCGCCCGCCCGCACTTCTCCCTCGCCCCCCAACGCCGGGTTTCGCTTCCCCCTCCGCTGCCCCCCGCCCCCCAAACTCCGCCAGCCCCCCCGCCCCGCGCCCCCCCCTTCCCCGGGGCTGCGCCCGCCTTTGTGCCCGCCCGGGGCCGGGGAGCGGCACAAAGCCGGGGCCCGCCGCCGCCCCGGACCCCGGCCGCGCTCGGCGGGGCTCGGCGCGGGAAGCCGGGAGCGGGAGGGCCGGTCCCCGCGGGGCGCGGCGGAGGGGAGCGGGGCAGCCCCCCGCGGCGGGGCAACCGCCGGCCGGCCGGGGGGGCTCCGAGGGGCGCGGGGCTCCTCCCGCCGCCGCCCCCGTCCCCCCGCCACCGCCGCGCAGACAAAGGCGCGGGGAGGGGCGGCCAGGCAAACTTGGGGGCCGGCCCCGCGGGGACGGGACGGCGGGGGCCCCGCGGCGCCCCCCGCCGCCTCTGTCAGTCAGCCATGTTGGGGGAGCCGCGGCGGCGCCCACCCCCCGCCGACACCCAGCGGCGCGGCGCGGCCCCGCGACACCCCCGGAGGGCTGGGGGGGAGGCGGCCGGCCTGGGGGACCCGCTCTGACCTCTGCCGCGTCCCTCAGCCTTGCCGACATCCAGCACGCACAGCCGGGCGCCGCGCTCCCCGCTCCTACAGGGCCGCCATCTTGCTTCCTTCTGCTCCTTGACGAAAGCGGCCGGGCCCCCGCATCAATATGCACGCGGCGCCCTGACGTCGGCGCCCGCCCCGCGCGCCGCGCCGCCCCGCGCGCGCAACACACCCCCCTCGGCACCCCCTGTCCGCGCCGCGCGGCGCCGGGCGCCCCCGTGCAGCCAGCGGGGACGGGCGTGGGGGCGCCCCCGCCACCGGCCCCGGCCCCGACCGCGGGGCTGCGGCCGCTTTTCGGCCTTTTGCGTGCTCCCCCCGCCCGCCCCGCCGCCCCCTCCCCGCCTTTGCCGCCCTCGCTCCCCGCTTCGCGCCCCGCCGGAGCCGGTGGGTGCGTGGGGCAGCGCGGGGTGCCGGTGCCGCCCGCCAGCGGCAGCCCCCGCCGCCCGGGGCACCGTTCTCCCGCACCACACGCTCCACCTCCCTCCGCGGAGCCGGCGGCGCTTTCCCACGGCCGCGGGAGCCCGTCTGCCATCCCCGCAGACGCGGGCGGCTGCGGGGGCCGCGACTTCGCCCTCGGGCTGCTCTCCGCCGGCCGCCGCTCGGGTGCTCGGTAACCGGCTGGCAGCGTGAGAGGAAAGCCAAAACCAAAGAAGAACCGCTGTCAACGTGTCCCCGGGCTTCCTCGCCACCGGGTCCCGCGGCTGCCCGCGGGAATGTCGCAGCGCGGGGCCAGCCGGGCCCCCGGCCGGGCGAGCACCCGCCCCACGTGGCTGCAAAGCCCGCGGCCCCGGTGCGGGACGCTCCGCCAGCGGGGCCGATGGCGCCGCTCCCGCACTCCGGATCTTCGCAGGGGAAAGGGCTCCGTGCCCGCCACAGCTGGAGCCCCGGGAGGGGGTCTGGCTGCCGGCCTCGCCCCGCCGACCCGAGAGGGGAGCTCGGTGCCTTCACCCCCGGCCGGCCAGCCCCCGCCAGCGGGTGACCGGCTGCCGCCGCCGTGCCCCCGTTCACTGCCTGCTCCCGCGCCGCTCGCCGCCCTCCTTCGCCGGAGGAGCTGGAGCCCTTCCAGCAGGGCAGCCGCGGGGAGCAGAAGCCAGAGTAAGCAACAGCTGCCTCCGTGAGAACCGGCTCTGGGGGCTCACACTGCCCCGGTGCCCCCCCCTCCACCCTGCTGTCCCCCTGCCCAGGCAGAGCAGCCTCCCGCTCTGTCCCGGCCTGCCGGGGAGGTGTTGCGGGGCAGGGGACGATCTGAGGAGGGCATTAGCTTCCCGGCAGGACCCTCTCCCGCCCGCGGACGTGTCCCCGACCCTGGGCTCGGCAGGCGGGTCTGCAGGTGCTGCACGGAGGGCGACCCCCCGGCGCTCCCTGCCCGCAGGAGGCCGGCTGGCGGGACAGCGTTCTAGCAAGATGCGAAATCCGGTGCTCTCGATGCAGATCGGACTGATTTCTAGGAAGTTCAGGTCATCGCTGAGTAATTTGTTTTTCACATCACAGGTTGTTCTCGGGCTTTTGCTTTTGCTTTGGTTTCTGTGAAATTTCATTGCAGAAGCAGGCTGCGCACAGAGAGTTGCCGTTACAGCTTGCTAAAATAGCACTGCGCCGGCGGCGGAGCATCACCTCTGTGCCCCTGCCGGGCGGCTCGCTGTCCCCAGAGCTCGGGAGGGAGCTGGCCTGGCTAGCCCTGTCCCGTTGGGAAGATACGTGGGGTTTCTAATTAAAAAAAAAAAAAAAAAAAGGGTCTTCATGTTTGCTGCCGTAGAACTTTCAGCACCGTCCCGTGCAGCCTAAACCTGTGCGAATAGGCTCTGGCTCTGCCTCTTCTTGGAAGAGCAAACGACGCCAAGAATGGCCAAAGTCTCTCTCAATCTTGCCAGTTTTGTTTGTGCTTTCACAGCGCTTCCAGCAGGCTTTAATCAGTGTTCCAAACTCTTTCAAGTCTGCAGATTTATTAAAGCCTGGTGTTGCTTTTTCCCCCTTGGTGTGGCACATCCAGCTGACATGACCAGGAACGAGCACGCCCGACCTCTCAGCGGGTGCAAAGTGCTGTCTCCTCCCCGGCCCGCTCTTACAGCACCTGCAGAAACACCTCCGGCCGCTGCACCGTCTTGTCCTGCCTCACCAGGGCACGGCACCGGCGAGGTTCGCCCGGGCCTCTCTGCGCTGGGTGAGGTGACCCTCCCTTGCATGGCCCGGGTCCCTCCCGTGGCCGTGAGCCCTTCGCAGTCACAAGCAGCAGGTGGCTGGTTTTGGCAGGACCTTGCCGCGCCGGCTCCTGCTTTCAGCAGGGTCACAGCCCTTCCTTTGCACAAGCAAGCAGCTGCAAACCTGGCTGAGTGCATGAAGGAAAGAAAGGAAAAAAAAATCACCAACCACAAAGCAGGAGTTTTACACTGAGCTGGGATTCTTTTCTTTTTTTTCTGACTGTACTTCTGTGCTGAAGATAAGAGACTGCTCATGCATATCTGACTTGCATGTAGGAATGGGAGAGAAACGTGCATTTTTTAAATGCTTCCTGTCATAGGTGTGGTTCGTGTCTCTATTATTTTCTTTCTCTCTCTTTTTTTTTTTTTTTTTTTTTTTAATTTTACTGCCCTACTGACAGCCTCTTGTAATCACCAGGCTCAATAAACTCAGGAGCAGTCCTGCTGAACCAGCGGTTCTGTCTTCCCTCCCGGAGCACAAGGCACATTTACCGGAGCCTCCCCTGCTCAGCTGGGTTGTGCTCAGCTATCCTGACCTACAAACCTCCTGACTGACCCGGTGCCATCACATAGCCTTGCTGCATTTTGACAGACCGCAGGATCTTGTGGCTTCCAAATCAGTGCAGCTTGCTCCACAAGGCACATTTCTTGGTATTCGTTAGCAGCCTAATGAGAGGGACATGGATCTAATTTCCTCCTTGGAGTAGTTCTGTTGGCTTCAATGTATTTACTGTTTAAAGAAAATTGGACTCATTTTGCTTTGCCTTATCTTTAGCTATCAAACAGGGAGAAAAAATGCCTGAACTTGACCATGATGAGAAGCGACTTAACCCCCCCACACACATGCTCTCACCCTTAAAGAGTTGGGGGGGAAAAGCCTTTTACGTTTCAAACATGCTGTTCCCAGCCTGGAGTTGCATGCATTGTTCAAAACAAGTATCTGCTGTAAAGAATGGATATGAAGCTTCCTTGGAAATGTGCTGAAATGCACTTAGCTCAAGCAGTATTCTGGAGCTGTTTCTAGGGCTATCCCAGCCACACCATTTTTCTTCTCGGTCAGTCTTTTCACCTATAAGCAATGAAAAGAAAAAAAGAAAAAAAGAAAAAAAAAAGACATCTCAACTGATTAAAGGCATGCAGTTGTGAATCCTACCAAAAACCCCACTCCAGACTACGTGTGTCCACTGCTACTCTTGTAAGGAACAGCTTTTGCTCCTTTTGAGATCTGCTGGGAACAGAATAATCTGCTTCGATCTCTTTGAGCAGAGTGTTAATAGCAATACAGCCCAGAGACCCGATTGTCACACGGTGCGGCTGCAGGACAGGTACTTGGGGAGTCGCTGCAGTTGTGGCCAGAGCAGTTTTTCTCATTTCCCCAACAGGCACTGCAGCGAGGCAAAGGTTTCATGGGCAAAATGTCAGGTAAAAAACATCCTGTCACTTGGCAATTACAGCATTTGTGTGTATAATGCGTAATTACACACAGATCAACGGTTTAAAAGGCCATGGGCCTTACCCCTCTGCTAGAAGGAAAGCTCACTCCCCACGAAGGATGTCGGGGCAGCCAGGGCACAAGCTGCAGCCAAAGTTTTCTTCTAACTCTAAAGCTACAATGAGCAAACCTGACTGACTTACTGACAGAATGTAATGTGCTTGCGTCCCTTCAGCCCCCACATGAAACATTCAGAAAGACGTACAGTACAAATAATTTTTCACCCTTACCCTGCATTGAAGAATAGCGGGGATATATTGACTACCTGCTTCACGTAGCTTTCTGGGCCAAATTCGACTCCGACTTAAAATTTCTGTGCAAAAAGCAGTTCAGAGCCATAATTAAATTGTTTCTACTGAGCCTGCAATTCTTCATGTTGTTTTATTCATGTTTTCTTCCCCCCATGATGGAGCGTGAACAGCTACGTGAGGTGAGGGGAAACAAATTTGCTAGACAGCCTGTTTCACCTCCTTGAGCAAACCCCAGGAGTCCAGAATGCAGTTGCAGCAAGATAGGTCTACAGAAAATCTCTCATGTCCATTCTCCACATAGACATTTGTCTCTGTCTTCCACCGAGGGACACTGATTTCTCAAGGGGCCTTGTCAGGATCACAGCAGCATCCACCAGAAGCCCTACAGGGACAAGGTGTGGGAAAGGCAACGGGACCGGTTCAGCAAGTCATCATTTTGCTTTGGTCTATGCTTTCAGCAGGGCTTTTTCAGGTCCTGAGACACCTGCTTGTCCATGTGCTCAAGAGCCCAGCCTCAAAGCTGAGGGATCGGACTGATGGGCAGCAGGGGGGTGGCTCTGCCAGACTCCAACAATTTATTTTTTCCCTGAATTCATCAAAAGTCACTATTTGTCATTTCTTGGCATTGCTTGCCTGGGCAGGAGGGGGCTTTTCCAGGACTGTGCAGATGAGATGGTGCAGAGGAAACACGGGGGAAGCCCAGCCTGTTCATGGTAGCTCAGTTGCTGAGTTTTGGGAGCAAGGTGCCCGATGGCTGGGATGCCTGCTGGGGCAACATCAAAGCTGCGATGCGTTATCCACCCAGTGCCACCATTCTGCTGGTGGCAGGTGCCTGTTGGCGATGGAGGAGAGCTGCAGGTGGTTCAACTTTTCAGCCCTTGGCTTTTTGCTCATGGTTACAGACGTCTTTATGCTGCTCGTAGTGTTTATGGCTCTGAAGGTGACTGTAGCCTTGTGATTGCTCAGGCATTTGTGGCTGGAAAACCTGAATCTGGGCACCTCAGGTGCCCTCTGGGCATTGCCTGTCCCCAGGACCGTGGCTGGGGTGCACGTGGGGGTAAGGGAGGCATAAGGAGAGGTGAAGCGGGAGGACCTTCCATGGGTCTGAAGGTACAGCTTGTCCTTTCAGGGCCCCAGGCTTACTTTTCTATAGCTGTGGGAGTAAAATCTTGAATCCTTGAATGCAAGGGAAGTGGAGACTCCCCTCACAGGCCTGTAGGGTAAGGTGCTGGCTGAAGGATGGAGACCTGGTCTGTGGTTTCCCCTGGGGAGTGGCATTCTGTTGACTTTCAGTAATAACCTTCCAGAAAAAGGCCAAAAGCTGACCTGCAAAGAAGGGGCTCTCAGCAGCGTGTATAGATCCTGGACACAATCAAATTGGTGACATCTGGGACCAAAGTCAACTCTCCCCGCTCTGCTCATCCCACTCTGCAGCTTGCTGGCATCCCTCAGTGTCTCTACTCTTGGACTACAGGACTGCGGGGAGGGCAGAAAAGCTGAGAAAGCAAATGAACCAATTCAGTACCACAGACCACCACGTGCAGGGAGACAAAAGCAGAATGTGTCGGAGCTCTTCCCCAGAATACCTGCTTCCAGGAGCAGAGGGGATGACCAGTTTTGCTCCATCAGTCTCACTTGCTGTGGCTGAATGCTGTCCCACAGGCAAATGCCTGCAGGAGCAAAGCACGGTGAGCTGTGCTGTGTTTCTGTCAAGCGCATTACACAGCTGTCAGGAGTCTTGAAACCGCACCGTCACAGTCAATCCAGCTGTGGGGAGGAAAGCCGTGCTGGTGTGGAGCTGTGCTGTTAGCCCTCTACGGTATCATTACAGCAGTGACGTGAGACCGGGAGTGCTCCTGCGTGGTGCCACCAGCCCACCAGTGTCAAGCTCTGTATGTAACAGCATGCATCTCTCACCGCCTTTCCAGGCTAGAGCAACATTCGGTAGCTGTATCCATAGATTCTCTGATTGTTGGAGGAATTAAAATCCTTTGATAAGCCTGAGCTGTGAGCATTTTACTGCTGCATGAATAGCTAAGGGCTCGGGTGGACTGAGCAGAAGAGGCAGCCTACAGCTGTCAAATCCCTTTACTGACTTTTTTCCCTGCCTTCTCTACTGATGTTTGGTTTTCTCATCATCTTCAAATCCTTCCACAGCCGTGGTCAGCATCCTGGCATGCATCCTCATGTACTGCCCATGGGGTCTGCTGCACTGCCCAGCATCACTGCTGGCTGGCAGCCCTCGCCCTGCGGCTCTGCAGCAGCATTACTGGAGCAGGCGGGTGGACAAGACCGTGGAGTTTCCCATGTTCTCTCTCTGGTCTCTGCCGGTGGTCGTGATGGAGAAGGATCCCTTGCACATGAGCTCTCAGTAGCTGTGTGAGCAGAGCCTGTGTGAAGTGGGGACTGGTGCAGGAGGTGTCAGTGCTTCTGTTCCTGGACACCAGCAGCATTGGCTCCAGCCAACACAATGTTGCTCCCGGGCCCTGCCTTCTCCTCAGCTTTACTGAAAAGTGTCCCCATTTGAACAGTGGTTCATTTTCAGAGGCCACTCTGTCTCTGTCCCTGAACATGACTTTTGGTCAACTATGAATTGAAGGGGACAGACGGAGGGCTAAGTTCCTACGGGTGCTGGTCCCTGAGAGGTGCTTGGCATCTTCTCTCATTTTAGCCTGACTCCAGCTTCCTAGGAAAATCAGGTTAGGAGATGGAGGCATGGCTGAGCTCTTACCTCCCGCAACTGCATTTTTAAATTGGATGTCCGAAGACAGGCTCCCTGTGTCTGTAGTTAGGCACTGAGGAAATGTGGCTTTGTTACAGGGGAGCTTGATGTCCGCTGGTGTCACTAGTAACAGTCTCAGGGAATCAGTACTCGTTCGTTTTAGGTAGATATTTTCCTGTATATAGATTAAACATACAACTTTAGAAATCAGGAATTTAGTGATTTTCTACAGTTCATCTCACAAGCAGGAGGAAAAGGGTCTTGCATTGACTTGGAGAAGCCAAGGAGATGTGCCACTTTTTGCAGTGCAGCCTGTTATTTCCTGGCAGATATGAAAGCTGGCTCCTAAGAAAGTCTTGTGAAGGGAAAAGCACAGAGGAAAAACCAGCAGGAGCTGATGAAACAGCTAAACCAGGTGACACACAGAAACCTGGGCTGCGATACAGCGAATGCTGGCCTTTGGGAAGAGCCTTAGCTGTGTGCCTGGGCAGGAGCTGGGAAAGGCAGTGGTTGCATGGTCATGCAACTCATAAAAAGCGTTACCTTTTCATCTTTAATCACTGTTTGCCTTTTTAATGGGCTCGGTGGGACTCTGCTTGTTTGTTTCCCTTCTCCCAGCACATCCAGAAGAGAAGGCCAAACCTAATCACGGGGTTGCCATCGCCCCTGTGATTCAGAAATTCTTAGCAGAAGTGACTGTCATGTTTCTTCATACCCTTAGCGCAGGCACAATTATATTGAGTTAAATTCTTCTTAAATCAAATTTGCCCTATAAATAAAAGCTATATGCAAAGCTAACCGCTTTGCAGCATGAATTTAAGCAGCTAAATGGTGTTCAAAAGCAACGTAAATGCATGCGTACCCATGACCTTGTTAGCACAGATTTTCTAATCTAGAAGCAATATATAAAGAAGATAAATGTTATAGCTGTCTTTGTCTCTTTTGATTTCCTTCTCCAGCAGAGCAGTTCATCCGTGGTCCTAGCTGAGCTGTCAGCTTGCTTTGATTTTTTCTTGCATGCCTGCTACTGTTTAGGCAGGGAGTCAGCACCGTAGCTCCTAGGGGGAGATGTGTTCAGACACAACCTGGCAATAGCCTGGGGTTTTGCTACTTGGGGAAGGAGCTGTGTTTGGTCCTTTTTATTTGGGTGAGTGTGGGGGTGTTATATGCAGTCTCCCTTCCTCCCTTCTTCAAAAAGCTGTAGAAAAGCTCCACTGAAAGATGCAGACATACATCAGACACACAGTCACCACATTGTATATATTAAAAGGTACAGTTTTGTCTGAGGATTTGAAGAACAAGAGGAATAGGCTGGCAGGGCTCTGCAGCTACGAGGCACCAGCAGAAGTCCTTGCCACCCTGAGCAACTTAAAGAAACCCCAAAATTCTCTATTCTTTTGGGGTGTTCAGACAGTGGAGAAAATCCAGCTGCTTTTCCTGGCTCATTGGTGCAACTTTCACTCTTGCCAGCCTTTCTCCGTGGGCAAAACGTACCATTCCGTGCCCCTTTTTGGTGGGTGGCAGGCAGTGCAGCAGCAGGCGGAACTTGCTTTGGGTTACTGGGATTGGTGGGTGCCTTGGAGCGGAGCTGGGAGCTGGTGGCCAAAGTGTGGCCAGGGGTCAGCCTCAAACTGGTGTCGTGCACCTTTCTGCACAGCTGGTGTCTCCAATGTAATATGCTGCTGGCTGTCAGAATGAAACATAGCCATGGCGCATCTCGGCAGTGACAACCTGCCCTGGCTTTTCTTTCCCTTAATGGGGTGTTGAGAGACATGGAACAAATTATTTTATGAAGCTGGTAGAAAGTAAAAAAAAAATTTTAAAATGTAGTTGTTGGGATGATCTCTGCCTTGCTAATTCCATCTCTGAAAAATCAGAAATTGTATTAAAAAGTGATTGCTGTGAGAGGAGATTGTCTGTGGCTGTGGACTCTGATTGCCACATAGTCTGCAATGTATTTGTTTTATTTCCATCCAGGAAAAAGCTGTGGATGAGCTTCCTGCCTGGTGACAGCATCGTCAGTTTTTTGCGGTGCCAAGGAAGTGGGAGTGCCACCGATCAGAGATCCCTAAACTGAAGCAGCTTAAGAGGCACGAGTTTTAGGGGATAGTTACTTGACATTTCCAGAAAATTCAGCTGCTGGATGCTTTTAGGGCATCTCAAATTAGGGACCTGCTTTCTGAGATTTTTACTTCCAGTCCCACTTTGCCTTGCTTTTCCGTTGGTAAATAAGACCACTAATACCCTTATCAGCAGAGGGATTTAGCAAAGATAAACAGATTTGCTTTTAATTCCTTCAGAAATCATGCCAGAAGTACAGAAAATAAACAGGAAGTGTTTGGACACTCATCACAGAAGCAAACCAGGACTGCAGAGACTCTGGGGGACAGATCACAGTCCGGAAAGATGGATAGGGAAGGGCACAGCTGATTTAGTAAAACTAAGCAGAAAAAACAGGGGTTAAATTTTACAGCAAATACCAAGAAAGGCTGTTCTTCACCTGATGTTCACCAGGAAGCAAGAGGAAGATTTACTGAATGAGTTTGGAGACAAAGAGGGAGAAAGGGAGAGTGTCAAGAGGTGGCTTGTTCCAGCCCACTTGGTCGGAAGGGAGATGTTTGGGAAGGTACCCGCATGAGCAGCTGCTAAGCAGTGACCCGCTGGCCATGCAAGACTTCAGCTACCCCTGCCCGCGGTGGGACAGTCCCTGAGAGGGGCACAGGCTTGGCATGCCCGGGGACACCAGGGACACGTGGCAGAAAAAGCTCCAAAGGCACCAGTGCTGTCCCAGGGCAGATGGTGCCCAGCCATGTGTTTGCCGTGGGAGGTATCCCCTGCTGTTCAGCAGTATGTTAGGTGAGGGAGTTCAGAGATGGTCTGCAGGAATGACAGCTTATACAGTGAGGCTCTCCCCCAAGCAGAAGGGTTTGGGGCTGCTGAATTGGGATTTTGGCAGCTGTGAGGATGCGGGAAGTTGTCTGCTCCATGTTAAATTCTTTTAAAATGCTGAGCCTTGACTGCCCTTCACATCCACTGGAAATAAAGCAAGAAAAACCTGGGGTAATTGGCAGCAAGGCACATCTATTGTCAAGACAATAATTTCTGACTGGAAAGATAGTTCTGTGCTGAAACAAGTTGCCTAGAGAAGATATTGCCCCAGAGGCTCAGCAGGGCAGAGCCGAGCCTGTCAGGATACATCCACCCACACAGGACAAGGGTGGACCAGGAAACCACCTGCAGTCCTTCTCAGACCCACGTTTCCATCACGTCCAGAAAATTACGGACTTTTTAAAGAGTGTTGGGAAGAACAACAGCATCCCAGTTGGAGACCATACAGTAAATGAAATCTGAGTGCTGAGAGTAAGATAAATAGTGGAGGTGTGCCATTTGCTGGGCACTCATAGAGTTACAGGCCACATCATCACAGGTGAAGGAGGGGCACAATTTACACAATTTCAGCTGTAATCACTTTTTTTCCAGGATGCTGGGAGGGGGACTAAACTTGCAATATTGAAATATGTATTGGAAAAATATGGCTAGTTGTAAACTGAGGAGTGACTTGAATGGAAGATATTCTTTGACTTATGAAGATGGCAGTCTAACAAAGCCAAGCTTCAGAAGTATTTTAAATCACTTAAGTACAATAAAAATATGTAAATGTTAAGTCAACTGAAGGAAATAGAATTCTGATGGGAAATACATGATGGGGAGCAGAGACATTCAAAGTAATTACTGTAAGGCTATATCTGTTTAGGGACAGGGGACACATCAAAATGATGCTGACACGTTGGAAAAGGTTTGGAGAGGACCTGCCACCTTGCCATCAGTCCCTGACCTTTTTTCTGAGGTCAGAAAAACTTGTGTCCCTCTGAGAGATGTAAAGAAATTCACCCTATTTATTTTAAGAGATGCAAGGTTAAGATCACAGTTCTCAAATGTCTACAAAGGGAAACATTCTTGGTAGCTGCAAGTCTGCAAGTCCTTTAATCGGGTAAACAAAGGCAAACCAAAATGCAATGGACAGGGGCTAAAGCTGGAGAAATTCAGTCCAAAAGGTTCTCATTTTCAAAAGCAAGTGGCATTATTTTCCTAAATTGTGGAACACTTTAGCAGGGGAAGTGGCAGAGCCTCTCCATCAATGGCTTGTCTAGAAGATGCGCTGTGGTGCTTTAGCCAGTCACCTGGAGGCTGTGCTGTGTGAGAAGTCAGGCCAGACAGTTGTGTGGTCCAATCTAGTCCACAGATCATGATTTTCTGTTGCTATGATTAAAGTGCAATGCGTGTGGTTAACCTGAAGATACCTGCCCTGTCGCTGGAGGTCTGTGCAGTGAGCAGATGCCTGGTGTTCAAGAGTGAAGAGTTAAAGTGCAAGGTCCACCCCCCCACCCCCCCAAAAAAAAAGGTATTTACTGCACAGTGCTTCCCAGGCTTTTGAAGCCAAGGATTGCCAAAGGATTCAAGGGAAGTGGCTGTTAGCTCACTAGCAAGCCTGTGAAACTCTCATTCATGAATTACTTGGTAAAAGAAACTTTGTGGGCTATTGCCACTGGGCTCTATGGTTTTGAGCGTTTCAGCTGGCTGTCCCTCCCTGCCAGAGCTCTTAATTTTCAAGCAACAAAAAAAGTGGTGCTCCATCTGAGGGAGGTCAAGAGAGCAACAAGTTTATGAAAACAGCAGGACTCAAATTAATAAATGTAGGTGGGATGGAGATGGTGAGGTGCATTTGTCTTTCACATCTAGTCACCCATGTTAATCCGTTCTAATTGCATTAGAGGGAATGAAAGGGCAACAGAGCTGATGTTTGCTGATGCCAGTGCTTGGAGCAGCTCTGGGCATCTGCCGGGAGATTTCACTGGGACAGCTGCACTGCAGGCAGATGCCTTCACCTCTCTCAAGCGAAGGTAAGCACACAAAACTTATGTGTCTATATTAGATTAGTGACAGGATATGTACATATACATATGTATCCATAAATGCTCTCAGGAAAGACATCTTAGCTTAAAAGTTTGCAGTTGATGAAAACATAGTACCCCTTCACTCCAAACTTAGATGAGACCCACACTTTCCATATTGAAAAAGAAGCTTTTAATTTCTCTTTTGCTCCTCCTGCACTTCAAATGCAATGTTTTCCCAGCAGATAACATTCATCACGTCCCCCATAATGGGCTGGCTCTTTCATACTGATCATCTCCGACAAAGTTCTTGAGTAACAAATTTGGTCTTGTCAGTAGAGGCCTCAGTACAGCTCAGAGTCTGTGAATCTCACTGAGGACAAGCTTTGCCGAAGTAAGGAGGGCAGGATCTGGTCTTTGAGCTAAACATCATCCAGAACTGGTGTTTTTTGCATTTCAATTTATTTAAACTTGGCTTTTTTCCTCCCAGGTCCATGGTTTTGCTACATGCAAATCAGCAGCAATGGGGAGGTAAAAATCCCTGTCGGAAACCCCCTCATTCCATCGTTGTACCTGATTGTGCATCGCCTGGTGTCTGGAGGGGACAGCAAACCCCTTTTGGCTCGTGCACATCTTGGGGTGGTATCTGTGAGTGGGGAGGAGTGGAAAAGAGCAACACGGGAGTGCAGAGACCTGGTGTGCATATCCCTTTGATCCAACAGCCACAAGGAGTTGGCATTTTTTAAGATTCCCTCCCATCTTGCTTTCCTGGCTTGTTTTCAATTCTTAGGAATGGTGGTGGAGAAGGCAGTGAGCACGGAGTGGTGGGCAGCAAGGGCGATGCCATGCTCAGGGATGGAGCCCCAGCTCCCAGCTGGGACCCTTCAGGTGACAGCACTGGTTCAAGGTATAAGATGGTGCCGGGCAGAAAGTCAAATGGCAAACACTTGCCTGCCAGAGTGGGGGGGATACCACCGTAGGAAACTGCACAGGCACAGCTTGCTTCTGGCTAGCATTTGCAGACAAATTGAAGGGAAGCACCAGCAGCCTCCTCACCCCTGGGGGCCTGGCAGAAGCATTTTCCTGCTCCAGGGGGTTTACCTGTCCTCTCCATGGATGGTCTGGTGCCCCGCAGGCTGGTCTTCTGTGTGCTCCTGGTGGGATGGCCCATGGCAGAGGGCACCATGGAGAGAACCTGGCGGCTGCCTGGGACATGATTTATCTGCTCTGGGAGGGTTTTGCATGGGCATGTCGAACAGAGTGCTTTTTCCTCCCAGCCGTGATGGGTTGCAGCAGACGAATGTGCAAGTGCACCACTGAGTATTAAAAAACCACAAAACCCCCATGATCTGATCAGCAAAGACCTGTGAGATCGGTTTAAAAAATATTATTTTTTTCTTTTGTGGTAACTTTTACATTCTTTGTGTTGAACCATCTGGGGTTTGAGTGGGTAGCAACTGCTTGAAGTTTCTCCAAAACCAGCACCTTGAGCTGCAGCTTTCTGGGTCTCCCTTCAAAGAAGAAGATGCTGGGAAGAAACCAGGCAACTCCAAAGCCTTGGCTCTTGGGCTGAGTGTGGGTCACAGGTGGGTCAGGGTTGGTCCCAGGTCCTGGTCCAGGCACACTGATGTGGGTACAAAGGGTGAGGTTTAATGAAACGTGCCAGGTGAAGGACTTGTCCTGGCCTTGTCTTTCTCCAGTCCTCCCTCCCTCCCCATCCCCTGCTCCCTCTCCCAGTCACCTTCCCAGTCTGCCCTCTGGTCTCACAGGAAAGCAACATCCTTTTCTTTCCAGGGGGAGCTGGTTGGCAGCCCCACCACCATGGCTGTAGCAGAATCCATAGGCTGCAGCTGTGGAAAGCTTCTTTTTAAGCACAGCCCCCCAGCACAGTCGGGGAGGCAGGGCGCTGCCTCTGTCTCCTTTTTTCCATGCTCTAATCCCAGCCCTGGTTTAAGGGCTCCCAAATTTTGGCTGGCCCAAGTGTGCAGCTAGTGGGATGCTATCAGCACTACTGCAGTGAGGGCAGGAGAAGCAAACCAGGTGCCCTGGGCAGGATGCTGCAGGCTCCCAAGGGGGCAGAGCTGTCCCTCCTAATAGATGTATTGCTTGCTGTGTTGTTTTTTTAGGTTGTGGCATGTTTCTTAAAATACTTTTTCCCAAAACTTTTCCCCATTTAACTTTTGAGCTTTCCTTCTGCCAGTGGATTTTGAAAATATACTCACAGTATGCCAGGCTTCATCCCAAGGGAAGCGCTAAATGGGAATTAACAATTAACATCTATTTCCAAGCCCCCGAAAAAACCCTGTTGACACTCTTCCTGCTGTTAGGCGCCGAACAATAGGCGCTGAGCTGTCATGATTTACCTCGCGTACGCTAATTAGTCTCATACGTATGGCTGGGAGTGTACACACATGTGGTGGCCATCCCCACATGCCTGTTCTGTTTGGTGCTGTTTCTCCCGAGGTGAGGGTTTGGGAACTCTTTCCAAGGTGCCCTTGTGCTGGTAAAGGTTGAGCTGTAAGGACAGAGCATCCTTCAGGGTGCGTGTCCTGAGGAAGGATGGGCACCAACTGGTGCAGCTCAGCAAGCAGCAAAACTCACATCCCAAGCATGGAGAAATGCTTTTAATGTCAGTATACAGGCTCTTTAAAGTCAGAAGAGAAATCTCACAGTACGACAGTGTGGCCCAGACTACCTGGACTTTAACCCACCTAATTTAAGAGGGAAGCACAGCTCACCATTGCAAGAGAGGGAATTTGGAGAGGGATTTCCCCACAGAGAGAGGTAGCCCTGCAGAGCAGAAACCTCTTCTCTCCTTTTGGTGCTTTTTGCTGAATTTCAACGGCACTAAATCCTACTGAGTCCTGCAGGTGTGTTTTGTCCCCTGAGCTAATGCTGCTGGGTAGGAAATTGCCTATAAAACACCCATCCTTTGAGTGCACAATCTGGGGACTTGACTTTTTTTGTGGGTGGGGGTGTGTGTATTCATTTCCCCAACATATTTATTTAACACTAAGGTGCTGAAAATATATATTTATGAGAAAGCAGCCATCAGATAGTCAGTAAAATCCCTGATGGTCTCTCCCAGTTTTAAACAGAAAGTGTTGCTCTCTGCATATCGAAGCCAACACAAATCAGTGCAAATGATCGTTAAGTCATTAGCAAAGGCTGCAAATGCCAGTAGTCCTAATATTAAGCCTTCTGGTGCACTCCCTGGAATCGTCTGACTCAATTGCATCCTGTTACACTTGCAATCTGCTTTCTGCTATCGGCAGATAGGCTGGCAGCCGTTTAAATTCTCATTTAGAAAAATCTAAGAGCACTTGAGTTGGTGTTTTTTTTTCCCCCTGGCTTTTTTTCTTGCTCCAACAAAAATGTCACGGCTCCCAGAGGGCAGCTTGGGCAAGGGTTTATCTCCCGCAGGGCTGAGCACTGGCAGCACAATTTTGGGCTGGTGTAGCCCACAGCAAGGGAAGCCAGGAGGGAGGGTGAGCTTTGCTCTGTGTGTGGGACATCAGCCTGCTGCTCCTGCCTCCCTCCTCATCCTCATTCCTTATCCCTTATGAAGTTTGTTTTCCAAGGAGACATGGGAAGAGGTGATACCAGCATTCCTGCAGCTTGAGGAGGTGCAAGCTTTTTTGGAGTTTCCTGGCCCGAGGGGGCAGTATGAGGGACACTGGGGGAGTTTGCTTTCATGGAGCTAGGATTTGGGTCAGACATGGGGATAAACTTAATCTTTCTGAGGAAAGAGAGGTGAAGTGAAGGTCTAGCATGGACAGGGAGGTTGTTCCTCCTCAAACTCTTCCGTTCCTCCTCTCAACACAAAACAAGGGAGAGTGGGGAGAGCCCCCTCTTCCCGGCAGCCCCTCCTGCAGCCCTTCATGCAACCCTGGCCCTTGGTGGCTCAACCCAGTGCTGCGGCGAGTCGCTAGCTGAGCACATGGGGATCCTTTCTGAGCCTCCCACCCGGCTCCCTGTCCCCTCCAGCTTGCAAGGGCAGCCTGGATGAGATGCTGTTTGCTGGAGATGCCTCGTAGTGCCAGCCCCTGGGGCCACCGTTCAGCCGTATGAAAGATTTCCCTTTGCAAACCTCCCCAGCTGCCCAAGGTGTGAAGCCGCTGGTGCTGCTTGGTGCCTGCCATTTTGGCATCCACAGGCGTGAAATACTGCTGGGGATGCCAGCTACTGACACAGTCTGTGGTAAGCATTAAGCATTAATTCATTTACACCATTTAACTACAGGCAAGGCAGTTCAAAAAGTTTTAATATGCCCAGGGACATAAAATCCCCACCCCCCTGCCACCCCCGCCCCAATGCTTATGTGTAAGTCTGTCTCATTTGCACAGCTATGAAGATGTCAGGAGGTTTCCTGTAGGATTTGGCTGGGATGCTGGCCCTGAGGCCAGCTTTTGCATCCCTAGGTCTGCCTTGCAGGAGGGATCTGCAGATGTGGGCAACCTTCTTCCAGATGGCATCTGTCAGGGTACCGGTTTTGGGAAATGTTGTTCTAAGGGAATATTTTCTGATTTTTGGTCATGGCTCCATGACTTGGTGAACTATAACTACCTCCTCTGAAACTATCTTGTCAGTGTGGAAACCCTGGCATAACTATGTGTATACAAATTGTTAACCTAGTGTGAGGAAAATAATTTGCCCAGCAAAGTTTAGCTCCTTGGCGTTACTTTACACAAAATCCATATAAGCAAATAAAACCTGACAACCCCTCTTCTGTCTGTAATGAACCACAGTAATCCTATTGACTGCCTCCTGAGAGAGGGCTGCACACATTCCTAGACAAGGAGAGCCATTGGATGTGCCTAACTGCTGCTCCAGGACTTGAGGGGTGCTTTGGTGAGAACATTTCCTCCATGGAGGAGACCTTTTTTAGCAGAATCTGGGAACCTACAAGAAGCAGATACACCCCTGGGTGGCGGCGCATCCTTTGGCCAGCTTCCCACCAATGCATGAAAGCCATCCCCCCTCAATCCTTCAGCTCTGTGCACTGGGGCTAGACCTGCCCTGGGGGCTGATCCCCACATGCATGGTGGGATGGACAAGTGCTGGGCGGTTTGGGGGTGGTTTGCTTTAATCTCATCTGCCAAAAATGGTCTCAAGGGAAAGTGAGGGAATAAATGAACATGAGGCTTGCCTAATGTACTCACAGGCAGACAACCCTCTAAAAATCCTCAGGCAGATATAGGAAGCCTAGGAGAACTGAAGGGCATTTCAATAGATCCTCTGAGATGTTCCAGGAGCAAAGTCAGGACCACCAGCTGAACACCAGGCTGATGACTTCAAAATACAGCCTCAACATGATCTTCAGCCCACAGATCTCCTGCAGGGTAAGCTTCTTCATCCCTCTGCTACCTGGAAACATGAGAAGTAGCTTTGACCTTTCAGACTGTGAAAAATCAGTTGGGGTAGCAGGGGACAGGGAGGCCAGTTCCCCCTGGAAACAGTGGAGACACCCCATCTTCATGCGGGAGGGACTACATTGTTTTTGCCCAAAGCAGAAGCTGGCACAAGATGCGGGCACCCCCTGCCCCATGTGCTCTCGTACCAGCATGCCGAGCTGTCAGTGACATCGAGGAAGGAACGCCTGCTATTTTTAGGAAGACTGTTATTTGCAGCGTAGGGAGGGGAAACTGGAAAGGAAAAGGAAAAGCTGCAGAAGTTAGATGACTTTCCGCCAGGAAAGCAGCAAACAACACCACCTGGGAAAATGGCAGCAAACCTCCCTTTGCTGTCAGGGCTGTGGCATCCCAGTGCCAGCTGGAGAGGTGTTGGCCCCGGGGCTGTGGTCCCAAGGGGGCTCCCTTTCCTTGCTCCCCCTCCCCAGTTTTGCATCCCCTTGCTCAAGGACACCAGCAGTGACAGCAGCACCTGCTTCTCCTTCCTGCAGCAGCTCTTTTGGGAGGAGAAGTTGGTGATGGAGCCATCAGGAGGGAAGGGTTGCATGCTCAGGGCCTTTGTGATGGGGAACCTGAAGGTAGCTCAAGCAAAAACAGTGTATACATAGTTATATATAAAACTACGTGTGTGTGTATGAGATATATACAAAACTATGTGTGTGTGTATGTGCATGATTTTAGCTGGAACAATGAATCTGGGGGGTTGCCACCTGGAGCCCCCCTCAGCATTTCCCGTTCCCTGCTCCCTGGGCATCCACCGCCTGCCCGGGGAGGGACCGGACTGAATTGGCAGCTCCTGCACTTCTCTCCCTGCTCCCTTCCCATCACCTCGCGCTTTGGCTGGGAGAGGGGTGCTGGGGTGCCCCCCACACAGCTGGGCCTCTGGCTCTGCAGGCAGGTGCAGGGGCTTCACACCTGCAGCTGTTCCTAGAAACTGTTTGTTCCTTGCAGCATCTGTTTGGGGGGGGTGTGTGTGTTGGGTGTTGGGTGGGAAATGGCTCACACCACAGCAAGGGGCCTGCCTCCCAGAGGGAGGGGCTTTACCTCTCTGCCAGCTCCCTTCTGAGGAAGCAAGAGCCTTGGGAGCACCACAAAACACTGCCAGGGAAATTAATCCTTTGTGCAGAGACAGGGCAGGGGAGGGCAGCTTGGCCAAGCCCTCCCAGGAGGGTGCTGGGTGGGAAGCTGCTTACCTGCCCCCAGGGGAGACCCCTCTCCCTCCTCCAGCTGACAGGCTGGTGACATGTGGCTTAAGGAGCTCAGTTCCTCAGAAGTCACAAACAGCACTCCATGCCAATAGCTGCCAAATTATGCATGCTTTCTGTAGGTATGACTATATAGGCAGTCACAAATATATACATACATGCATATTTACAGTCAGATATATATACACACATACGTATATATACAGCACATGCACCCAAAATGTTTACCAGTGACCAGGGACGGGCTCAGCGGCACAGAGGGGAAGCGAGCCACATCGCCCGCCATCCCCGGCTCCCTCCGTCCCTCCTGGGAGGTTTAGGGTGGTCTCCAGTGCGCGGGCGCAGGGCTTCTTAGCACCGCCATGGGCACTGGCTGCTCCCCGTGGTGTGCGGCTGCTGCTTCTCTGAGTCAGCACAGGTGGCAGATGATTCATCTCTGGCATCAGTAAGATGCTCATCTGCACAGTCTCAGGTTAGATGTTTTTTTTCTTTTTTTTTTTTTTTTTTTTTTTCAATGCCCGAATGATTCATCTCCTTGCTCCGGTGCTTCAAAAGCTTCAGTCCCAGGGGCACTGTCTTCTGTGGTCGGTCTTCTAGGAAAATCATGCCACCACTTCCCTCCCTCCCTGCTGAGCAGCACCATCTGGGCTTTTTGCATTCTTTGCTCTTTACTTTCCTACTGACTTACAGTTGGCTTTATGTGGCATCCAGATAGCATTAGCTATCTGGGAGTGAGTTTTCCTTGTCATGTTATCCCTAATATTTTATGAATACAGCGATTACCGTGGCATCTTCTAGTCTCACACCTGCAGAACGTGGCTGAAGGTGGTGAGATAGTTTGCCTGAAAGTCTCACACTACCAGAAGAGTCTCCCCAAACACCTCTCCCTGGAGTGAGTGGGCATGTTCCCCTGAAGGAAACCAAAACTTGCCCAGAGTGATAAAACACACACTCAGCTGTGAGGAGCGCCAAGGTGAAACCCTTCCAGCTGGCAGCAACAAAGCTAGTTAGATATTGTTCCTCTTGTTGGCCCATGAGGTGGTGGAAAAGAGCTGCTGGAGGTAATGAGGGTGGGAGGTGTGAGGGCTGTAAAATGGGTGTTTGTAAGCACCAGCTGAGATGGGAGATGATGATCGAAGAGCCATGAGATCAGTCCAGAGAGTGAGAGGATTTTAAAGGCAGAGGTATATCCAGAGGAAGGAAATGTCCTTCCTTCCAGGCAGGAAATATCCCTGCATGTGCAGGGAATAGGAATGGAGGGGGGGTTGAAACCCCAGCTCTACTGTGCATGTAGCAGAGACCATGTGCATTTTTGGCTTAGATTTTGAGTTTAGCATTTCTTGAAAAATAGTAATAGTTTCTCAGAATAGTCTAGTAGGTGTGAAATGTGTCCTTGCCATGGATACGTTTTCACTGCTTGTAGATGTCCCCTCTGAAAAAAAGAGGGCTATAAAAAGGCTGCCCTTCTAATTGAATGTGTGTGTAGACAGAGAAGGTGCAATCTAAGATAATTAATGCTAATTAATTATTACATGGTCAAATGAGCAGGAAATGCACATGGAAACTTGAAAAAAATTAATTATATGAAAATAGGGTAATTGCTTGTGTGTTCATTTACACATTTATCTGAGCAAGTGTATACTCAGCATTTTAAAAAGGGTTACTATAGGGAAAAAAAAGCTCTCAAAACATTTCCTAAAATAATCCTTACTGTATATTAAAAAAGCCAAAGCTAGCAAAAAATAGATGAAATTAAGAAAGAAGCTAGTTTCAGTATCACTTGTCTTCAAAGGGGAAAATACTGACATTGCACAGCCTACTGCACTGTCACCATACAAATACACCTGGTGTGTGAATTTAGTCGTTAAAAAAAAAAAAAGCAAACAGAAAGGGCTAAATTTTGCTAGTTGTCTTCAGGGTGTGCATTGTTTTGTTTTGCAAGCCACTGCAGTGAGACTGGAGAAAGCAAGGTGAGAAGGCTGGTGGGTGACTGACTGAAACCTGTGGGATAGGAGAGCAGAGGCAAACATGGTTTTCACATCTGCCACAACATGGCCCAAATAACCATTACAGCTGCACGCAGACAGAAGCTGGTTTCCTTACAAATATAAAAATACTTGCTTAGAAGGTCTCCAGAGGTATCAGGATCCAGGTTTTCTTCCCATATGGCTTTTTCCTTGTCAGCTTCCCAGCTGTCGTGTGTGATGAAATGCTTCAGCAGCCGAGGCAGGGCTTGGCGCTGGTGGAGGCTGGGGGAGATGGTGGCTGCAGCGTGGGAAACTGGGGTTCCTCACCCTGACCTGTGGGGTTCACCTCCCTGCTCTCCACATGCTGTCACACATCAGGCGTATGGTGTTGCATTGCTAAGCAGGTGCACCACCTCCATCAAGCACCACCTCCAGGGTTACCAGTGGAATATGTGGGACAGTCCATGATGGAAAATGCAGAAATATGTCTGTCCAGGAGGCCTGAGATGGGGGAGGCAGCGGCACTGGAGAAACAAATTTCAGCTCCTGTGAGAGAGATTTAAAATATAGAAATTTATAGCCAAAATTTCTCACTTTCCCCCTCCTCCTCATCCAAGGATTCTGATTTTAGATGTTTTAATGAAAAAGCAAGCTTGCCAAATGTTCGCAAAAAAATTGCTTAGTGGAAAATCTAATTTTGTCCTAAAACTCTATTTGATTCAGAAATTCATCCTAACTCTTGTCTGAAGACTTGCAGTGCCAAGACACATGTGTTTATCTGCTTATACCTTTCCTCTGAGGAGCAAGTGGGAGGAAGATGAACAGAGCGTGGACCTTTCTCCAAGGAAAAGCACAACTGTTTTCTATTGATGCACCTCAGTACAGACTTTCTATCACCTTTGGGGAAAAAAGAAGAAAGACAGAGCAGCTATCCTTGGAAATGGATAATGGTCTGAGCATTTCCTGGGATCTGTTTGTGCACGGAGGGCTGGAGGATGAGCTCAGTGTTGCATCTAAAGGCATAATCAAGTCCTCAGAGATACGTAACAGCTAAATTCTCATTTCTGAAAAGCAGCAGCAACAGTGATTTGGGATTCACTGAACATTTTATCCAGGCACAGGCATCAGGTCAACCTCCAGGAAGCAGGCAGATGAAAGGGTGAGGGGGAGTGTGTGATTTGTACTAAGTTAGAAATAATCAGTTAAGCTAACAGCAGTTCCAGGGAACCACAGCAGACCATTTCCAGTAATTGATTTTTTGGGAGCCCTGCAGATAGAGCTTTTCTTTTTTTTTTTTTTTTTTTTTTAATAATGGATCTGTCCCCCAGTGATTAACTAAGTAATTCCTCTAGCAATTACATCCTCCCCAAAATGACAGTTTCATGGCTTAGAAGTTACTGGGAGTAGCTCTGATCCCTACGCCCGTGCAGTTTTACCCCCCGGGCCATTTCCACACTGTCCCTCCAACATCTCCATCCCTCTCAGACCTCGCTGTCCCCCATGCTCGAGCCCCATGCTCTATCCCCTGAGCCGCCTGCTTGCACGTGAGAACCTCGTTGCAACATCTGTAACTGTGACATAAAGACAGGGCAAATGGCTCACACCTGGCCTGGCACAAGGGTCATGCTTGGTCTCTTGCTGGCTGCTGAGCCCACGGGGCAGGGAGGGAGGTGCTGGCAGATGCAGGGGTGGCTGCTGGGTGCAGGAGTTGGGCTGCGGGCATCTCATTTCTAACCTGGGACCTTGATGTTTGCTGACACTGGGGATCCAGCAACACTGCAGTAGCTCAGGCAGGAGCGATTTGGTTTCTCTCAGCACCTGGAGAGTCCTGCACATTTGCAGTTGGAGGTGCAACAACTCATGGAGGAAGGGTCTCTAACTGGGAGGGAGGAGGGCAGGTGTGACACAAATGGGTTGTCTGGATGTTGGTGATGTACACTGCCCATCCTGCTCTGTTTCAAGATGCGTTTTGGGCATACCTAGGATATAGCAAACAGATTTCTTCTATTTACTTTAAAATTGCCTCCTTAACTCTAATACAGTTAGCAGAGCATGATTAACCACTTCCATCCTTGAGCGGGAGCTGCAGAGGCACAGCTTTTCCAGTAGAAAGCTGTAAACTCGAGGGTGTACAATGGAGCCAAGTCCTTATGGCCAATGGCAAATGACTACAAACTAGCAGGGGCACCCACTTCCTTCAGCTTTGTATAAAGCAGATAATTATCCTTTGGCTTTGATGCTGGTATCATCAGTGCAGTGTTGGCTGGTCAAGCTGGCAGGAGCCCGTCCACTCTTAGCAACAGGAAGTTTCTTCTGTGAATGTTTAAGCCTTCAATAATTATTTACTGAATGGGTAGGATGAGAGCCAGGGTACAGCAGAAACATGAAGAGTTTCCCAGGAGAACTTCCAAAGTCTTTGAGATACTAGCAGGTCCAGCTGTAAAGTTATTAAAAGGAAAGAAAATCTTCTCTAAATAGCTTTTGGCTATTTTTCTTGCTCTCTTTCCCTCTCTCATTTACCTGGCCAAATCTCTCCAATCTGCCTTTATTTAGTAAAGTGAAGGAAATTATTTTCTTTTATAAATCCGGTCCTTCCTGAGTGATCTTAGTGGAAGAGAGAGAAGAAAGAATACAAATCACAGTACCAAATTTATTTCTAACAACAGGAGCTGTTGCTGCTAGTCCCGAGACAAACAGATAAGCCCAGTAATTATAGATAAGTGTTTTTGTTTGATCCGTATAACAATTTTTGCATTTTCAGGTAATTTCCCTTAGGTGTTCACAAGCAGGTGGGAAGCTGTTCTTATACAGGTTGTATTTTAATCTATTTTCAATTGACTTCTTGACAAGCAAACAAACAACTTTCTTCCATTTTTAGGACTAAACCTTTTCCTGAGAGTTTGTATGAGATGAAGTTATGATTGGGTTTTAATATTATTCTTTCTGACTTCTGCCCTTTCCCCCAAGTAAGTCAGCAAATAAAATAAAACTCCCCATTGCTTCATTCTTGATTTTCCCCAGTAAAAAGGACTTCAAAAATCCCCAGCATTTTGCAAGCCTTATTACAACTTAGGGGCCAAAAGCCCTGGCCAAGATTTGTTCTAACTCTGCTAGATGCTCTACAAACTTCTCCGGAGAAGTGAGAATAGTGTGCGAATAACTCAAACCCTTTGTTTTCAGATTCCTATGAAAGCCCACTGGGACATTTTCCAGAGGTATAAACAGAGACGCAGATGCCTTGCTAAACCCCACGTACCCCACGCACTTAACAAGCTAACATGCAACCAGGACTTTAAGGCTGCTCGCAGGAACATTCCACTGGCCAGGATGTTCAAAAGCAGACACGAGCCGAAGCCAGTCCCATAACCAAGCAATGAAGTGTTTGATATCCCAGCTTCAGCTCCCTGAAACAAAATCAAAATCATGGGCAGGTCAGTAAGCTGGCTGTGTGGCCCACGCAGTTGCTCAGAAAATGCTCCTCCGGCTGAAACCTCCCTGCCGTATCGGTGTTTCTGGGTGATTGCGATACATTTCAGAGGTTTTTGCTAGGGAAGGATGTATTTTTTGATGTGCAAGGTGAGCACAGTAGTAGGCAGCATGTCAGGTTGGCTGGGAGTTGTTCTTTTAGTGGTGAGAGAAGAGCTATTTGCGAAGGTCTAAAGCAAAACCAGATACGTTGAGCTTTGCATCTTGCTCTTCCTCCACTTCTCCACTCTTTCTGGTCCTGAGAGCAGTAACCTGGCTTCAGAGCAACAGCACTCACCGCTCCTACCGCCAGGTACCTCCAGGCTCAGTCTGGCCCTGACAGCAGCCCCAAAAGGGTTGGCCAGTCGGTCCGGCTGAAGATGTGAAGATGAGGGTGGGTGGGTGCTTTAGCTTTTTTTTTTTTGGTGCTGGTGGTAAGGGTGGACTGAATGGTGGTGCAGAGAGACGGTGACAGTGTCCCCTAAGAAATTTGCTTGTTCTGAACAATCCTTGGTGGCCTTGTGGTAGCTGCCCCTTGATGAGGGGTGGTCACCCTTTGGCAATGCAAGACCTCTTGTGGTCAAAGGAAGCCTCAGTCTCAGTAGTGCTGTGACTAAAGGCCAGCCCTGAATTGGTTGCAACTCTGCTTCTTGCAGTGAAGCTTCAGGGATGTTCCAGTGAGGTTTCTAGGGCCTGTTATAAGCCCTAGAGTTTCCCAAGTACCTCGGCTGTGCTTGGGTTACTGCTTATGCTTACTTACACCTTAATGGAAAAGCCGATGTTGAACTGGATGAAGGAAGGTTGGTGTGAGACACAACTGCCACATTTGTTGCCGTTCTCCTGGCCGGGCAGTGAAGGACTAGCCAAGGGGAGGTTTCTCAGCTGCTGGGACGTGGGGACAGGAGCAGAGACAGTCGCTCCTGGGTGCACCCCATGCTGGCTGAGAGCAGGGGTCTGTGAAGGGGCGTCACCGCAGTGTGGCAGGGATATGTGCACCATTCAGCCAAGCTGCACCCCTCTCAGACAGCACCGAACTGTGGTGGGTTTCCCATGTGCCACCCTGGTCTGTGCCCACCCATGCTCCCCAAGATGGCACTGGGGGGAGGCAGCCATGCTGCCTGGTGGGGAGAAGGGCTCAGCTGGTGTACCCACAAGCCTGTGCCCTTTGCCATCAGCCCTTCCCTGTACTGCCCAGACATGGCCTCAACATCTCCTTGAGAATAGGGTATAGCAAAACCTCTGACCCACTCATTCAGTTTTCCACCCCATTCCAATGTCACTCTTTGCCACTTGTGCCACCAACCTTTCACTGATGGTTTTGGCTACCTCTGGCTGTACCTAAACGAGTTTGACCACTTCCCATCAGATTTTCCCTGGTTTTCTTCTTTCTTGGATATTTTCTGGGACCAAACAAATGGAGTATGACACGCCTCCCACTTAGGAGCATGGAATAGCTCATGGGATGATGTTTGACAGTGTGGTTGTGCCTGGCAGAGAGGGAGCACTGATGTTTAATTGCGGGCCACGTTAGTGTCAGCTAGGTGTAGAGGGAACAAGTGTCTAGTGAGTATTTGACACAGTTCATTATCAGTCATGGTAGATTAAATAACAAGACATACATTAACTCATTTAATAATTAGCTACCATCATATCAACTTGATAAAAGAGTACTATTAAGTAAGTCTGACATTGTATTAATACAGTCTTTAATTTTTAACATGGAAGATTAAGATAAAGCAACTGCCAAGGATGGCATTGTAACACCTTTCACAGCTATGGTGGGGTAAACAGCTGTGGTGGGTTGGCCCTGGCTGGGTGCCAGGTGCCCCCCAAGGCCGCTATGTCACTCCCTGCCTCAGCTGGACCCAGGAGAGAAAATATGACAAGAGGCTCGTGGGTGGAGATAAGGACAGGGAGAGATCACTCACCAATTGCTGTCAAGGGCAAAACAGACTCATCTCAGGGAAATCAGTTTTAATTTCTTACCAGTCAAATCAGAGTAAGTTAATGAGAAATAAAACCAAATCCTAAAAAAACACCTTCCCCCCACCCCTCCCTTTTTCCTGGGCTTAACTTTACTGCTGACTTTCTCTACCTGCTCCCTCCAGCAGCGCAGGGGCACTGGGGAGGTGCCGTCAGGTCATCACCCACTCTCTCTGCTGCTCCTTCCTCCTCAGGGGAGGGCTCCTCACCTTCTCCCCCTGCTCCAGTGTGGGGTCCCTCCAGACAAGCAGTCCTCCAGTAACTTCTCCAACGTATTTGTATTAATCGCTCCCTTGCTTCCCATTTGTTTGGGAAAGACCAAACCGGGAATGGACACCTGCTGCAGCAGAGCCGGTTTCAGGGAGGATGTGGTGAAAACATGGAGAGCAGGGACCGTCCCTCACAGTGGAGCACGAGGAGAAGGGGCAGGTGGGGGTGCTGGCTTAGGTCTGTCACGGGCTTCCTCTGTGATGCTCGAGCTCTTCACCTCTCTGCATCACTTTCTTGTCTGTCTAAAAATAGGAATATTGATCTTTTTTTTCCATGCCGTTTTGCTCGCTATGTCACTGCTAGTGCTGCCGTACTACGTGTAGGGTTAACCACATTTCCTGGGCTGATTCAGGAGGTACTGAGAGCGCAGTAGCTGCTGTGTGTGCTGCCCATATGCGTTTCTGTTGACCACATGGAAAGTCCAGGTTTACGGTAATGTGGCAACAAAAGCGAGCTGTGGCTTGTGAGTGGTTTGAGCTGGTTACATCTAGCAGATACCTTCTTCATAGTGAAATACTAGTAGGAAGTGGGATGAAAAACAATTGTTTTGGTTACAATCATGTGGCATAAATTTGCTATGTGTATATTTTGTCTTTTTAATTTGCTTTAATTAATTGTTGCTGGGGGGGTTGTGCTAGCAGTGCTTTTTTGAGCCTCTCAGGCAGCACGCACCCTCCAGTAGGACCTTTGGTCCCTTGCCTTCACTTCTGGGTTTAAAAACCATGCAGGAGAAGACCTGCTGGTGCAAATCACACCCAGCAGTAGGTGGGGGCGTAGCAGCAGCCGTGCTCTGGCCAAGGCACTGGCGGGCACCCCGGGGAAAGCAGAGCTGCAGTGGGGTTTCCCAGCAAGAGCTTCCCCAACTAAAGCTGCTGTGTAAAGGTGCTGGAGGAATTTCTCTTGCAGGAGTTCATCCAATCCTTTTTCAAACTCTGTAAGTTTTCAGCACCCACAAGATGTGCTGCCAGGCCACCGTGCAGATGAGTATCTTTCCTGTTTTCAACACAGTGCCAGGGAGTTCCTTTCCATCCCTGCTTAGCTCCTATGTTACAATGAGCGTGAACAGTCCTCACCGGTCAATGTGTACCAGCTCGTTGCCTTTGCTGTGTCACTGGATAAGTCACTGCATATTAATGCAGGCAGTTTTGGGTGTTTAATTTCAGTTTAACTTCAGAAGCTAGATTTAAGTTATTTCTGGGGAAAAAAACACTAAAAGACGAGTATTTGGTTTGCAAATGTATACTAACTTGAATATTAATTTCTGTTCTTTATTGCTCTGTTGACCTAGAAGGCTAAATGGCTACACCATAGAGGGGTTGCAGAAGTCTTTATGAAAGGGGCTTAAATGCTGTTATACAAGTGCATTCCTTGTTAAATACTGCACTAACACCAATGGTCAAAATTAAAAAATAATGGTAGGCCCTGAAAAAACAGCAGTCATCTTAAAATTATAAGAATGAAAGGAATATATATATATATATCTTTTCAGTTCTTATTTATCTTCTGTTTTTTGAGACTGCGGTTTATGCTTGCAAGGGCTTTTCCTACACTGATATGCTGTATCAACACTTTTTTATTATATTGAAAACTAGGTTCCCATGATATTACTCAGCTGAAGGGCTGAGGCTTTCAGAAAAGTAAATATGACAAGAAACTTGATAAAATCATGGAAGATGACAAGTTACTGTGTCTGCTTCAACCATCTTCTCTAGTGAAACAAGTTGACTAGACAGTTGGGGGAGAGAACAGGTAGATTTATGCTACAAAATCAGATTAACAGTGTTCATGCAGGAAAATGAGCTCTTGATGGGAGGTGCTAATTATTATTAATTAAACAACTTACGGATTATATGATTAGTATTGACCTATAATATTAAACCAGTAAATTATTTATAGAGTGGGCAAGACTACAATATGGAAAATTGAATAAGTTAATAAATCAAAATTAATGGGTGTCTGGAACAATTATAGTCATTAGTGGAACTACAGTCACTTTAAATATGTAAAGAGAAGTCCATAAAAACTAGTAAAGTTACTGTGGAAAGGATTTCTTGGGACGAATCAGAGATACAGACTACCCCAGACCCCATGTTAGGTATTGAATGGGGGCATCGAGTGGGGGTGCACCTGTGGATAGGAGAGACATTTCTTCTCTGTGACTTTCTTAAGGTGGCTCAGAGAAACTGCTTCCAAGCTGTATGCAGTATGCACCTCTCCACTGAAGTCAATGAAAATTAGTGACTCTAAATACCTCTTAAGGTCAGGCTTTGATGTGATGTCCTCCCAGAGATTTTAAAAAAATAAATGGCACCTAATTTAATAACCCCAAATCCTGTTCTACTCTTACAAGGATTTTTTTAAAGTGCTGTGAAACTTGGAGGATCACTAATGGTTTAGAAGAAAAACTACCACTCGAGGGCTGCTGCTGGGACCCTGGGCTGCTAGTCACTCACTTCGCTTTTGCTTTCTTATCAGACTGCATGGGTATGGCCACCTTGCTCCAGCCTGGATCCAGGGCCCCGCTCCATAAGCCTCACCTCTCCCTCCCTCTGAGCACAGCGACTCTACCTGGAGAAACGATCATTTTCCGCATCGTGGAAATGTTTTGCTGCCCATCACGAGCGGAGCCGCTCCTAGCAGGCACGGTGTGGGAGAGTGCTGCAATGTGTGCGAAGCTCTTGGTTACAGCTGGAAGACAAACCCCAGGAGCTGAGGTACGTGGCCTCAGCTGGTGTCTAGGGTTCTCCGTGCAGGCTGCGTCATTTCCCACACGAAACGAGTGTGTACATTGGCAAGCTGGTACCTGCAAAACTCCCTTTTGAAAGTGCAGTCACAGTTACTTGGTGCATTGCATGTCACACACAGCAGGGCATGTTCCCCAGCCCTTCTTGCCACAGCCTAAAACAGAAGGGAAGGACCCCTGCTAAGTTCAACGGTGAAGCCTTCCTTGATTTGGGTGGCACAACGCACTTGGTCTCAAATTATGAAATCTCATGTATGCCTGTGAGGTTTCCACCTGTGGAAGGGAGAAGGGCTTGCACTTGTGGGCTGAACTAGTTCCAGCACTAAGGACACATGATCTTGTGTTCAAAGAAGATGATCTTCTCACTCTTCAGCGTAAATCTGCTGGTCCTGGTCACCTCTGGAAACCATGGCCACTGGCTTCTGGTGTGCAGGGACATGCTGACACTTACACAGGGGTGCTTTTGAGGAGAGGGGCAGGAACGTGCTCTGAACCCACCAAAGGAGGTAGCATGCTGTGGAGCTGATATCCCTTATTTGTGTTAGCTTATGTGAAAATGCAAAGAAGACTTAACACCCTATCACCAGGAAACTGAAGATGTCCAGACATTTTGTATCCAGAGGCAAAGTTGTACTCTGTTACTGAGGCAGATTTAATCAACAGGAACCAGTGCTGGAGGGCAGTAACAGATAAGCAGAGAAATTAGTCCCAGAGTCATTGTAATTAACAACATCTGGGTGATGTCAGCCTGCCTAAAAGGCCATTTGTACAGAAGAGTCTGCAAGCACTCCTGAACTCCTTGTGCTAATTGTCAAGAGCAAGCCTCTGCATTATATGCCACACTTACTCTGTGTGCGTGTGTGCATGTCTGTGCAATATTTATGGGCTTGGATATTCCCACAAATACAGTTTCCCTTTTTTCAGTGTTGGAAATCCAATGCCACTTAGGAATTTACAAGGACAAATTGATGGCCAGACTCCTCAGCAGATGGAAATGTTTAACAAATTTCTGTATCCACTGGAGAGACTTACCACAGATGTATCTTACCCAGAGACTTCAGCCAAGTCTTATTTGTACATGGGGAAATGTTCTTTTTTTTTATATGAGACTTTTCTTTTCACTGACACCAAGCAGAAGCAAAGAAGCTGTAACTCTCATCCCCGCCTCTAGTGCAGCAGAGTTGACTCTGATGAACGCAATTCAGATGGAAAATGGGCAGAGTTCAGCTTTCCCCCCTGGGATGTATGGCAAGACTTTCAACATTGGTACCCTTCAACCGGAGAATATGCCCTTCACCATATTATTAAGTAAGGTGGAGACAAATAGGCTACCTCAGGGCCAACACTGGAGTAGAAGTGAGTTTTCCACCAGGCCAGTGGGAGGGTTGAGCCGGGGGCTGGGCATAGGAAGGGACATCGAGCCAGTGCCGATGGGAACTGGGCACTGCTCTGCTTTTATCTGGGATGGGAAAGAAAGGGGTGGCCATATTCTGCACCCTCCCTGCCTCTGTCCTGCATCTATATTCCCATGTGTCACTCTGAGGGGATGGATGTAACCTGGTCTTCTGCATTTCTTGCTTTGCAGCTTTATTCCTTGCCTCTGCCTATGTCTTCAGGTGGCACCAAAAATCCCTTCTGTGTCCTCAGGCTGCAGGTGCAGATGGGGTGGGGATGCTCTCATCAAGCCACAGCGGTGCACAGGCAGTGTGGCTTACCACAGGCGGGTGCCCATGCTGCCTTTTCGGGGATGGGCAGCTCAGGGGTGTGCCCAGGACTTCCCCGTCAGAGAAATTGGCCAGAGCAGGTATAGCACAGAATTTTTTCCCTTTGCAAAGGTCAGTAAGACTTTCTGGTCAGGAAGGACTAATATCGACTAATATCCTTAATGGTCAAAAGGGCATTTCATTATTTTTTATTATTATTATTATTAAGTTTAATTGACAGCCAACCATTATTTTTATTGTTTGTAGGGCCTGTGTTGTCCCCGCCAACAGCTAAACTTCACAGCTTATTGGTTTGCTTTACAGTCTGAGGGAGAGTCATCTTCATTAACATTACTGTGAGACTGTCAAATAAAAAAGAGCTCCAGACTTTTTCAGATACTCTTCTTGTTATTTTATGGGATTCGATGCAGTGGAATGGATGCTTCGATGCAAACCTGCTGTCAATACAACAACTGGTATGAGACGGGGCAGCAAGGGTCACTGGGAGTTACTGCAAGACATGCTATACAGTACAATGTCACCAGCATCTCCATTAATGGACTGCTGCAGGAATTTTCACTGCACTAAAATTAACCTGGGGTATTGTTTAAGCATGTTATCAGACTGATCTAATCTGCTTTTCCAGGTGTTTATAACATAACCACAGTCACAGTATTTATGCATGCTATGAAACTCTGAAGCTTTGCAAATGTGTTATGCTAGAGACTGAGTTTTCTCTTCTAAATGTTTCTCTTTCTAAATGTTTCTCTGGAGCAGAGAGCGCTTGTCTTGTCTTTGATGTACAGAAGAGTACAAGAGGGTTTTTAGGGTGAGGCCACTATAATACATCCCAAGCTCATTGCAACTGACTTTAGGGTTCTCTGTGGCAGAGAACCTCATCCCTTTAGCCCCACACTTTCAGGAGCAGCCTCTAACACACGGTGCTGTGTGCATCGGGGACGGTTGCTCTGCTGCTGGCTTGCAGAGGTGCGGAGCTATGGCTGCCCTGGCGGGATCCTCGGCAGCTCTGAAACAAGCCTGCGGGCTGAGCACGCCACAACTGATGCATGAAAAAAATAGCAGCTGCTTTGTAGCTGTTTTAAACAAAAGGGAAGAGCCACATTCTCTGACCTCTTTGCTGCAGTGTGCTCACAATATTGTTTCTCCCAGCCCAAAGGAGGTTGCATTTTGTAAAGCCCACAAATAACTCTCCCAGTAGCTGAGGCTGTTTTGAAGACACTTGTCTTTTTTTTTTTTTTTTTTTGCCTTTCTGGCATGCAGTGTCATAAAAATATTTTAAGTTTTGCTAGATAGAAAATAAATTTTCTTAAAGAGATCTGTATTGTAGGAATATGAGCAGTGGGAAACCTTGCCAGGCATTAAAAATATCCAACCGAACAACTTCAGTTTGCATCAGTGTGTCACCAATACCATGAAAGCAATACCAAGACTGCATTTGGGCAAGGTCAGACATGCTGCCTTTTAACCAAGCTTCAAGACAAGCCATGTCCAAGACAGGACAGGCAAAGTCCACCTACGCAAACCCTTAAAAGAAAAGACATGCTAGCCAGAGGGAGGCTTGTTGTCTGGCCCTGCTCTTCCTTCCCTTGCAGCCCCCAAAAACCTTCTCTACGGAGGGAGTGAGGGTGTCCTGCTGTCAATGCTGTGTGCCCAGGAGGGAGCAAGGTTGTCATCTGCCCTGCCCTCCCAGAGCTAATTCCCACCACAGGTCCCCAAGCTGAATGCAACGCATCCCAAAAAACCAAGGAGGCCAAAGGATGCCCTTAGGATGAACAGGGGGGCTCATCCAGCTGTTTGCTGCTTTGCTCCCTCCCAAGGCAGTGGTGGATGAGAGGCACAGGCACCTAACTTTTCTGTCTGGCTCCAAAGCCTTGTAAAACATAATAGACCAGATCAAAGACCTCGGAGGTTTAATAGCTACTTCCCACTTAGCTTTTTGCTAAGGCGGTACTGGAAGCATAAACCTGAACCAACTGGGTGAGAGCAAAATCACATGTTTTCACGGGGAATTATGTTTGCGCTTCAACAACCAGGAGAAAAAAGCTTGAGACCAACAATTTGCTGAGCACAACAGCTTACTAGTTATTAGGCATGTACAAACCTGAGGAAATGGCTGCTCCCATAGCCTCACGCTCAGCTGGAAGCAGGCAGGGGAGGTGACAAGGATTTTGCTACCCTTTGCATCACTTATCAGCCTCAACCCTCCCTGCTTCGGTGGTGCAAACCGGTGGTACCTGCTCTGGTGGGATCCGGGATCTGCCATTTCTAAAAGCAAGTGCCACAGGGGCTGATGGCAGTGCACTGGACAAAACAGAGATGAAACCACACGTTCTTGTCACATGGATTAACTAGGAGTGTCTGTGCTGGTGCGTGGGAGGAAGGGGATCTCTAACAGGCACATGGCTTGATGAAGTGCTGTGATTACCGCACGGCGTGGCTCCCGGGAGCCTATCTCACGCCTTACCATTTTCCCTGCTCCCACGCTCCATAGAGTTATTTCTAAATAACTCAGCCCATTTACCAGAGGGGGTCAGCTGCTGAGCAGCTTCTTGATCATAAGGGCTCATGCAGACGCTGTGGAATATTAAATGTTTTAAACTTTGAAATGTCACCAGTATTTCCAGTTTTCTTGTCAGGCTGGGCTGCATTGGAAACAATAAGTGAAACTCTTAAAAATTATGTGATTCACTGAAAATAAAAGTGTGGGGTGGCTTAGTCCTTGTCACCTGCAGTGCAAGTGACAAATCGCCATCAGATGAATGAGATCAGGGTTTATGCAAAGACTTGTTCTGTAGCAAGTGGGTGAGTATGGCATGATGCTTCCCATGGATATTCATTCCTATTTTAAAAGTGACTTTACATCAGCCATCCTGGGGTAGCTGGTGTCTCTGCAGAAGGTTACCCACTTATGGATCCTGGCTAATTCATTGGCCTGGAATTTCTAAAAGCAAAATTCCCTTGAAGTGAGTTTTCTAAGCAAGCTGGGGGTTTTGACAGAGAGGAACAGTGAGCAGCACCTGGGCAGTCCACAGAGTAAGAACCAGGGCAGGATCCTATAGGATGCAATAGCCCTTGACTACTTTGGCAACATTGGTCCTGACTGTGGTCCTCAGAAGCACAGCTGGGGTAAACGCTGAGGTTGCTGGTGTGATCACACACCTTCCCCCTGCAGCCTCCCCCTGCCCACGTACCTACACACACCCCCCACATAGGAGCATAAGCTCTGGCAGAGTGCAGGCAGGTTTGGAGGTACCATTTCATTGACTGGGTCTGGGGGGGGGGGACTTTCACACAGGGCCAAGGGGCCAGTGGCTGTGAGCAAGGTGTATGAAGCCCACCAAAAAATGGCTTTGCCAGAAGCATCTCACTGCCAGATATCAACCCACTGTGGCCACCTTCAACCAAAAGACACCTCCGTGGTAACCTAGTTAACTCTGCACCTCTACAGCTTGTGATGGGGCCAGTGGGAAGGGGATGACGATGTCCTGGTGGCACTGGTGCATCTGTATCCAAATGCCTTGTGCCCCACACTGCCCCACGGGGTCCCCTCCCTCAGCCTGGCACAGCGCAAGAGTGAACCTCCCAAAAGCTGCAGGGAAAGGCTTTTTATTGTGTTAGCAAATGGAACTGAGGGTGAGCCAAATTATGGCTGCTACTATCTTTCTGAATGTGGAAGGAAATACTCTTGGTATCAGGTGGTTTACAGCGTGCCTCTGATTTTTCTCAAATTTCATGCAATAAAGTTTTTTTTTTCCAAATACAGACATCAGAGTTTAGATTAGTGACAGTGCTGGATTAGGGTTCTGTCCAAATATTGTGCTCAAGCTGAGTAATACCCGTGGCTAGGCAGCAGTTTTGCTCCTGATATCCAGGAGCATTGCACAAATGAGAAACACACAGCACAGATGAAACAGCTGTCTCTGGAGAAGGCTGGTTGCCAGCACGCAGATGCCCAGGTCCAGCCTGCACACATTATAGGAAAAGCATCTCCATCACTTCTGAAAAGCTGGAGATCTTTAAAAGCTGGAGGTGCTGACCGTCCTCCGGAGGCCCCACCTGGCTTCCCTCCCCACTCCCCGCAGCTGCCTGGCAGGCGGTGACAGCTCTGACAGCTGCTGGGAATACGCTGGGTCAAAACATTTCCAAGCCGCTGTTTAGATCATTAAGAGCCTGTTTGCATTAGGACAGGGGGAAAGGGGCCATGCAGGGAACAAAAGAGCTCCTGCAAAGCTTCCAGTCCTCTCCAGCTCAGCTGCAGGTGGGCCAGTTACAGAAATTGCCTCTCATGGTTTCTCAGGTGCCTTCAGGAGTCAGAACTGATGAGCTGTTTCTTCTTGCAGCCCATGAAGCAAAGAGCAGCTCATCAGAGAGGCCCGAGCACACTCCCAGCTAGCTCTACTGCAAAGCAGCTATCCCACCCGCTCTTCCTATATGTTATGTGTAGGAACTCTGAGCAGTGGGGTGACCTGCCCTGAGCAGGCCCTTCACACCCTCTTGCATCGCACTCGGTGCCAGTGAAAGCCAAAATGCCCATTCCACCTGCCTGCAGTTGTGCAGTCCCACCCCACCGCTGGATGCTGTGAGGATGCTGCTCCCGGGGCCGGTCCCTATGCTGTGGCCGCTGTTCCTGCTCCCTCTCCAGGCTCCTTAGGGGCAAAGGCAGCTGGAGGGAGGGAAGGCTGAATTGCTGGGACTGTAGTTGTGCATTTGGGAAGGGTAATGGGTTGCTTGGGTGAGCATTAACCAATTTGTTCTAGCATTTTGCTGCTTTGGCTTGTTCCTGTACAGTGTGCCTATACCAGCCAACTGGGACAAAACACAGCACGGCTCACCAGCAACAGGCACGTGCCTCTAGAAATGACACCTTATTCCCTTGCTCATGGGGCCGGGACAGGGACTGACCGCAGCCACATGTGTTGGACCATGGGTGACTAAAAGCAGGGGGTGGCCCCTGCTCACGTGCCTGGGAGACGAAAGGGGCCGGCGGGAGCTGCCAGCCCAGTGAGCATCTCTCCTTGCACTGACCCTGCCGTGGGCTGCAGCGAGCCCAAGCGTGTGACCCCAGGAGAAAGGATGCATTGGGGAGGCACTACCCCCTCAACACATTTTTCTTGGGATATCACTGTTGGTTGGTTATTTGGTTGCAATTTCTGTTTTAAATGTTTACGGCATTAATAAAGAACATTTTGCAGCGTTCAGCTTTTAAGAGAAAACAAAAGCAACTTTACAGGGTGTTGCCAGCCCTACCCACTAAACTACTTTTAGCTTTAAAAGACCTTATCAAGTTGAACACAACTGACAGGTCATATTTCGAGGAAGTGAGCCAAAAATGTTTTCACTATTTAGTTGGGTAAGTTCAAGCACTGAGCGGTTTAACCCCCAGAGCACCATCCTCATGTGCTCCCTGCGTGCCTTTTAAAATTGGTTTTGTAAAGGACAAAATGTAGCCTGGCTATTTGTGCACTGAAACGTGAGTAAAACCCCATGCTTTCCACAGAGTTATTAAATAGACAGAAGATCATTTGGTAAAAGGTAACTGGGGGAGGGAGAGGGGAAGAAAACCCCCAAAGGTGATTTCCATCAGTGTTTCCAGGCTCTACTTCCACTGTTGTGCAATTAAGTCCAATTCAGTTGATACATTGGTTATCCAAAATGGAAAGACAGAAGGCTTATATTGCTATCCATTATTATGGGTATGATGAAAGTACCACAGGACCCCATCCCTGATAGAGACCTCTATTGTCTGAGACACAAAGCTGAGTAATAAACACAGTCCCCGGGGGAGATTCTCAGCTGGTGTAAATTATCACAGCAATTAATGTGCTATTTTGAAGTATGACAATTTACAACAGATGATAATCTTCCTCCTGGCCTGGAAGAATTACTGATTTTAGCACACGATTCGATAAAGCTAGCTACAATTGCAAACTGCTGTGATTGACATGCTCTGGTAAAAACCTTCTTTGCCACATTCCTCTGAGTTAAGAGGATTAATCGGAACAATTGGGTTCTCCCTTTTCCTTATAATAGACACCTGTTGAGCACCCACCTTCCAGGTGGCAGCCAGAAGTTTTTAGGCATTGCTCTTCTACTGAAGAGCCCTCTCAGCCCTGCTGAAGGCAGCCTGGACATCTCACCCTCCTTGCACTGTCTCATTGCCTGGTGCTGTGGGGTTTTCCAGTTGCTGTCTTGAAGGAGTCTCTGAAATTATTTTTGGAAATGGGATGGAAATGCAGAGTTTGTGAAGTAGCAGGCAGACGTGGCATGTTTCTGCAGTTGTGTCATGGCCTGAAGGATGAGGAACAATGAGATTAGTGGGAAACCCTCCCTGAGCCCCCCTCCTTGGCACAGTACCTGTCACCACTGGCTTCTCCTTGCCTCACAGGCTATCCTCATACAGCACCTTGGAGCATGTCAGCATTGATCTGTTATTGCTTTTGTTACCTCATGTGCGCTTTGGTGCATGTAGCACATGTGACTTCTCCGCCACAGCTGGAATGCTCCTGCCTTTCTGGAAGCAGAGATGAAGGCTCCTGGGCAGCTAATGTGGGTTTTTTCAGAGATACACACAGAGGTTCCACAACATCTAAAGGAGGAACTTCAGGATCTGGCTGTGGATTTAGGCACCTAAATTATCTAAACTCCCCTCTAGCAAAGTGATGTTTTATTTTTTTTTATTTTATTTCTTTTTCTTCCTTGGGGTTGTGGGCTGCTAGTGTTCCTTCTGTACACATATATCTTTAAACCTGTGAATTACATTGCAAAAGCTCGCAACAGTGAGGACTCCTCTCAGGTACTTTACGTCTAGCACAAATACATGATAAGTTGAAACCTGCCTTGATATATTTATTTTTTTTTTAGCCTGGAGATGTTCCAGATGCCACTGCTGTTACACGTGTGCAATGGAAACAGGATTTCTTTATCTGGTTGAGCACTTTTGGATCCTGCAGGATATAGACATTACTATTATAATAATGGTTATGGTAATTTCCAAGGTAGGTGATAAATCTATCGCTTAATCCATCTCTTCCTTAATTAGACAGCAAGTGTAACATCACTATCTAGAATAGAAGGAGACTCAAGTGAGATCAGTGTTTAAAATCTAAAATTCAAATTATCCTTTCCTTTGTGAAGATGGGGGGAACTGTTTAAATATAACAAACTCCAGTGATTTATGTGGTATCCTCTTGTCTTATCAAAAAAAACCCATATTCAAACTGCGGAAGCTTTAGTGGACCCAGTGGAGAAAAGTCTTAAGTTTAATCCTACCAGGCGTTTTAAAACTGTGAGATGACACAGAGCACAGGCTTTAAAAGGCAAAATGAAATACTTAATCTTCATCAGTTAAAAAAAGGCCATTCCAATAACACAGAAGATTATGTAACTTTGAGGACAGGGTTTAAGTGGTTACTGCAACCTGACTAAACTGGGATGGTGGGCAATGGGAACAGGAGATGTGAGCAGAGGGTTTGGGTTTATCTTAATGTTAGGGGGTCAGTGCAGGTGAAATCTAGACCTGAATATGTAAGTTGAGATCCTGGCCCACATGGGGCCCTCTTACATGGGGACAGCCCAAAGTGCTTCAATAACCTGAAAAGAACAGGACAAACTGCGCACATCCCTGTGATGCCAAAGCGGTGCAAGGAGGCTGCTTGGCCAGTTATGGCTCACGTGGTGACGGGCTGCCACACATCCTCTGCATTTCTCTCATATTACCTTCATTTTAATTTGCAAAAAATAGTTCTTTTTGTAAAGGTTTTGCAACTAATTTTCCTGGATCAAGAGGCCTTTCAGGTGCTGGGTTAGAGGTCTCCTGTCCCTGAGCTGGGGCCCTTGTAAAGAGCTCTGCAGTTTTGCCTGTAACTTCTGGATTAGTATTATTACTGTGCACTTGGCATTAAACCTGCATGAGCTGCTTTCTCAAAATGGCTTAGAATAGAGAACAAATTACAGTTTTTGCAGGGGAAAAAAAGCACAAGTTAATCCGTTTAAAACTTTGCCTAGTCCTAGCTTGGAGATGCTCTGCTAGCTAGCACTGTAACTTTTTATTCCATGAACTTTTAACAAGATGTGTTTGAAGCTGGGCTGTGGCTGCAGTTCATCCTTTCCTCTCTTATTCTTCACCACTGTGTTTTCTTTCAATTAAAAAAAAAAAAAAAAGTGCTTTCTACACCCAAATCAGAGTGTTAGACTCGAAGTGCCTCTGATGCAACAGGTGGTTTTAAGAAGAAAGGTTTGCATTTAGGGTATTTTTAGCTTATTTGTAACATAACAAGCAGCTTATGTCTATGGCCTTAAATGTGAGTGGCAGCGACTTGTCACTCATAAAGCCTTATCTGTTGCAGAAGATTTCCTCCATCTGGAGCTTCTCTGTTCTGCTAGCTTTTATCCTACTGTGGAGAAGCTGTGGATTGTTAATTAATAATATCCTAAGGATATTGTCTTAAGCCAGTGCAGTGAAACAAAGCACTGATTTATCAAGTTTCTTTTTCCTGCCTTAAAAGACTTTAAAAAAACTTGTGCTAAAAAAACCCCCATACACAAAAACCCAACCAAACCACCCAAAAAACACACCACCCTCACACCCACCCACTCCAAAAAAAAACCAAACAAAAAACCACCAACGAAAAAACCAACAAATACCAGAAGGTTTGTTGTAGTGGCAAAATCTAGGCATAGTGAAACTGCTGCATGTGCTGGACAGTGGGGGAAGAGTGCTGGAAAATCCCATCTTGCTTGCCCCTCTGCCAGGAGCAGATGTCTATAAAAGAGCTAAGCTAGTTTACAAAAAAAGCCCGCAAACTAGGCTGAAAGCAGCATGCAGCACTACCTCGACAGCAGCCTCCCGGATGTCCTATGGAACCTGGGTGGGCCTGGGTGGGATGGACACGTCCCATCAGGGTCAGTCCCTACAGAAGCACTGCTTTTGGAAGATATCTACAGGTTAATACCAGCCATGAACCTTCCCCAACCCCAGCCACCAATTTTATGTATTTATCTCTTTATTTTTAGGGAGCTACTTTTAATTTATATTGGCTTCACTGATCAAAATCAGGACCGGTATGTCAATAAACTCATGGACCACTGTCCTGATGGGGTCTGAATTGCTGCCCTTTCACTTAGACCTGCTTGCATTCATTTCATATACCAACATAATCATGCATTAGCATCCAGATGAGGGTATTGAAAGAGGAAAATTAGCATGACTTATCAGAGGTGATGTTCAAATACAAAGCACCCATCACTTCCCTGACTCCAACTCTGCAATTACAAAAAAATAAGCCCATTATGTGCTGGGGGTCCTTTCAAACTGCAGGGCAGCCTTGCAGGGAGTGAGCATGGCAATAATGCAAGCCACGCTTTGTGTTCAAACAGTGTTTGACAGCATTAAATATAACATAGGCTCATCTAACCTTCATGTCTCTGTACAGGTGCCTGACAACAGCAGTGTTGTTTTATTATAGATTGAAGTGCCTTTTCCTTTGACTGGCTTTTCTTTTCCCTTCAGAGCACACTGGAGAGATCTAGACATGCTTTTTTTGGTGTATCGAGACAGCTAGGGGTATTTTCTTCTCTCTTTTGACTTTCCCACGGTGCAGGCTGTGCCCTGCAGCCAGCTGTGGGAGCTCTGTGTCTCTGTAGCCCCGTCAGGGGCCGAGACCCCTGCTCCCGTTTTGAGGGCAGCGTTGAGCACTTGGTGAGTGGCAAGAGGCTGTTTAAAGGGGATGGGAAATGAAGGTGCAACAGATCCGCCACGGCGGTGCTATTTGACATTTCATGCAGCCAGCAGCAGTGTGGAGGGGAGGGAGGAGAGGATCCAGGGGTCGATTTGGCCACGGGTTAATCTATCCTGACAGTGGAGCTGTCAAGGTATCTTTGCTTAATGGAACCTGGAGATAATTGGATTTAGTGGCTGGGGCCAAGCTGTGAACTCCTGGGGTGAAAGGGCTGGATCTTGGGATTTGCCTCCGTGGAGGGGTGGGGGTGTCTGCCTGGCCAGGAGGTGGCTGGGGAGGGGTCCTCGCTACCACAGAGCTTGGGGTAACCAGCCAGAACCTGCATCTCCCTCTTTGGGATGAAATTCCTTTTGGATCACCTTCTTTCGCTCCCCCTCATCTCAGATGACTTCTTTTTGTTTTCCCTAATGGTTAATCTCAAAGGAATATTTCAAGTGAAGAATCATATTGATACCAAAACCTAGGGTTTTTTCTTTTTTAATTGTAGTCTTACGCAGCATTTCAAACCATCCTTAGGAAGTAACAAAAGTTACAAAAGTCAGAGTGAAAAGAAAGATGAAACACAATTATACCAAAAAGTAATTTAAAATGCAAATGCACTAGAGAATCTGCAAACCCCTAATTGCGGCGTTCTCTCTTCTCGTTGCTTCAAAAGCCCGGCGTGCTGCCTTCCTCCCTGCGGGAAGGGCCTCAGCCGCGGCTGTGCTGCCACACTCTGACCTCTCCAGCGAAATACGGGTGACCCGAAATAAAACCGGGAGGAGAGGGGGGAAGGAGGGGGCTGGGGTGCCTTGGCCCGCTGGAGCTCGGAGGTGACTGGGCAGCCCCAGGGGCAGAGGTGGGAGCGATGCTTTACGGGGCAAAGGCTGCCGATGTGTCGATCTGGAGAACACTAACCTGCTGCGTGCACCTTCTGGCCAGTCTTTAATGGCAAAGAAACGTAATTGCACTTTAAAAAAAAACTTCAGTGGAGAAATCTGAAAATACTCCAGCTACTGAGATGCCTTTGCCCAGAGCCTGGTTAGCAAAGACCTAACAAAAACGTATTTAGTTGTTGAGCAAAATGTTTGTGGCTCTGCAAAGTTGTCCTTGGGGGCTAAAATCCTGGGTTGAACCGCATAGCAGCCAGCACCAATGCACTGCACGCACTGCCACGGCCGCCCAGCCAGCACCTCTCTCCTCTGCTCGGGGCAGCTGGGGCAGGGGGACCTCTCTGGTGTCCCCTCCCCTGGTCTGATGCACAGCTGCTGTCAAGAGTTTCGGTAGAGGTGCCAGTCTTTGCCAGCCAGCACGTGGATGTGTAGCTGCGGTCTGGCCATCAAAGATGTCTTCAAGGACATCATAGAGGTAATTATGCCTCGTGGTATCAGGCAGGATGGCCTTCCAAGAACTTGTCTGAGTGCTCCCTGACATTGTTTTCACTCTAACCTTTGCAGTAACCCTGTGCAATTAGTCCCCACAGTTTTACTGTGACTTCATGGGTGGCATTGGAGGGTCCTGGGCCAGGCTTTGGGCTCGGTGTCTCACAGTGAATTCAGAGCAACCGGATTATTTCTAACCTGTTCAGCCATGCTGTAGCCTTTTCCGCTTGTGGTCTGGGCCACTTTTTATTTAATTATGTTTTATATATGAACGTGAGGTGCCCTGAGGCTTTCTGATTACCAAAAGGCGGTGGGGTCATTTCGGAAGCACTGAGCACTGTGGAAGGGGCTGATGCCTCCATCTTCCCTGCACAGGCTGCCCAGGGTGGTGACAGCCGGCAGGGTGGCACGAGTCACCTGGTGTGTCCCTGCCTGCCACAGGACTGCGAGGTTTGCTTCAGCACGGGAGGAAAAAGCAGCTGGGGACCTCTGGCCAAAATCACGGAGCTGCAGATGGGATTTGCTGGCCTTGTGTTCACTGCAGTTGCAGGACCCGTACGTTACCCTTTCCAGCCCCCCCCCGTGCTGTATCTTTGCCTGAAATTTTGGCAATGCACCAAGCCAAAGCACTGACTTTTGTCTGTTCCCTGGCAAGGTTTCACAGAGGCTGGGGCACATCTGTGGTAAGAGGTATGATGTCTCTCTGGTGCTTGCCAGCACCTTGAACTGTGGTGGGTCTGAGGGTGCATGGGTGGGAGGTTCTTCTTGCACCTCTAACCCAGCAGGGTGCTAATGCAAGCAGTGGAAAAGCCATGCCAGACTATCACCCTCTTAATGGTCCTAGCGGGGACCTAGAAAGGAGTAGGTGGAAAAGGGGATGAAGGCAGGCATAAAACACCATTTCCACTTGCACAAGGAGCTCAGGAAACAGTCAAACAGGCTGCACTGGTTCAAACATTCACGAAGTCCTGATCTCCGTTTTGCCTCTCTCCCACTGCAGCGCGAGCGGTAGAGCCAAATCAGCCCATGTGGTGACTCACAGCTTAGTTGAAATCCACCTCATCAGTAAGGCGGGCTCCTTCATTGAAGTGCTGGAGCTGCACCCTGCTGCGCTGGCATCCCGCGGGGAGCTGCAGGACAACATGGGGTTGTGGGTCCGGCTTCTGGGCACCCCTGTGCAGGGCCTGCTGCTGCACTGGCTGCTGATAGTTGGTTAATTTTGCTTATCGTTGCTCTGCTTTTCACAGGTTCTGGTCGGCTTTTTAGGGTTGCATCCTGCATGGCTGTTCTTCAGCCACGTGGGGCTGAGTTCCCTCTGTGATTCCCCACCAAAAGCGTGCCTGCACACAATGAGGGCTTCACAACCTCTATGCTGGCTCTTACAGGATAGGTATTGGGATGCTCTAAACCAGTGAGGAAATGGGTTCCTTGGGGTGGCTGCTGGCATCTCCTCTGGGCTTGCATGTACTGGGGGACACTTGTGGTACAGCCAGTCCCATGCTACTTCAGCCTGTGGTGGAGAGGGGACCAGGCTTTGCAGGCAGGCTGGCATGTGTATTGCTATACAGGCTGCTTTGGGTAAAATGACTGTTGCTTGGCACATCCAGCTCCGTTTAACTGTGTGAACAGCTTGCTCAGCAGGTACAGCGCCAGCTGGACGCATGGTTACAAATGTAAGCACAAGGAAGAGGCATTCGCATAATCTGAGAAACAAAACGTGACTCTTAAAGGCCAGTTAGTTGTTTTTCTTAAGCTGAGATATACGTTGGGTTCTCGGATTATTATCACAGCCTTATGCCGGAGATATGTGTTAGGCGTGGAAATGTTCGGTGTTACCACCTGTCGGTACCCTTTACGAGTTGGAGCTTGCCAATCTCATTGACTTGATCAGTACTTTATCGAACATGTCCAGAGACATGTTTTCTCTGGAAATACTTATGTAGCACTACCTACATGTGACCTAATGACATTGTTTAATTTGGCACTTCATTATTATTGCTACTGTTACTGTGCCTCTAAAGCACTGCAGCATTGCCTGGAGTCCTCCCTGTGCAAGAGCTGTCCAGGAGGGTGGCAGCAGCAGCTAGCTTAAGGAGCTTAAAGTAGCAAATTAAGTTTCAAAATGACCTTCCAAATATTATTCCTGCCCTGACCCTGGGTTGGATGTTGTACCCATTCAAAGACAGGTATCACCCCAGCCCTGAATACTTCTAATGGCCTTCATTCATAGGTCTCAGAAAGGTAATCACAATGCACAAACATGAGTTAAAAAGCTGTTTATAAAGCCAAAATGTAGGGCATCCTTAGTTTATGTAGATGGATGAAGGCAGCAGGCACTCATTCTCATACAGTTCTAAAATTTTGGAGCTGGAGGCTGGGTACTTACATGCAGCCACCAGTTGTGGCTTGACAGTGGCAGAGCTGAGCAAAGATTATTTATTTCCATGTAGCAGAGCCATAATGAAAAACTTCTTGCCTCAGACAGGCACAGTCCTCACCTGGCTCCTTCTGTGCTGATGGACAGGAAAGCAAATGAGGTTTTACTTGCCTGTGGAAAAAGAATCCACAAAGAAAGCCAGCCTGAGCTCACCTCGGAGGGGCTGCCAGCGACTTTTAAAGCTGTTTTGGAGGGTAGGGCAGTAGTAAAGTAATTATTATCTGAATGCAAGCATACAGTAAAATGGGTATGTTTTCTAAATGTCTCTTTTAAAGCAAAACTGAGTAGTAAGTAGGAATGCTTCCCTGCAGGCTGGCAGAAGGACACAGTTGGTATCACACATTTCAGCAGCTGGCATGTTAATGAGGACATTTTTATTGAAATGAGCTAAATACTATTAACATTTGCGGACTCCCAACTGATTTCTGAAGCATTTATTGAACTTCAAAAAGTGCTTCAAGAATCAATTAAAAATAATTTTTTAGATTTGATAGAAAGAAGACCAAAGAAAATTGTGCCGCCACATTTATGTTTATCTGAACAGATCTTACTTTTGTGTTGCTGACTTTAAACAGTTTCCTCTCTTTGTTTTCCTTTCTGTGCTCTAAATAATGCTGGAAAATATATCTTTTGAGAAAGTGATAAGGTGGTTTGTAGCCAACCTGATTTTGTTGGTGTGGGTTTTCTCCTGCGCGGGAAGATGGTTGGTGTGTGGTTGAAAGTGACTATATGGCTCTGTTACACAGTGATTGCACTTGACCACTTGTACCAGTGAACTTAAAGTGTATTTAAACTATTGATTAAAATACTAAAAAGTTTTAGAGAGGAAGAAAGCAATGTAGAGCTGTCTGCCTTGGCATTGCAGGAGGGGTGGACGGCAAGCAGTGCTTCCCGTCTCTGCTTTCTTCAGGCAGGTCTAGGGGAAACCCTTGAGCTTTGACGTGTTTTGGGAAGCCTGCGCAACCAGGTCTGGCAGCAGTGGTGAGGCGCCGCTTGCCATGCCAGCGGGGCATCTGGTGGTTCAGCACACCCAGCCCCACCACAGCACAGGAGGTGAAGCGCTGCCGACTCCTCAGCTGCTTCCCTTGGCTACGTGAAAGCTGCAGCCAGTCCAATATTTAAAGCGTTGTGACAAGCTCTAGTATCTCCGAGGCAGAGTCAATTATTCGGTGCTAAGGTGAGGAGCTTGTTGGTAAAGACAAATGTTTAAAGGAAAAATCAAGCCACGTTCTTGAAAGCAACATTAATCTAAGCAGCGTGTCAGCTCGCAGATGCTGGTGGAGTCATTATCCCAAGCTGAAACAACAGCCTATGCAATTTTATTTCCCTCGTTTTGTATTTTTTGTCCCAGCAGGTATTCGTTGCCTGCAAATGTGTGTAATGTTTGTGAAAGACAGCCAAAGGTTGTCCTGTGCCTTGTGGTGCATTAGGGTGGCAGGAGCCGGGCATGCCACGGTGGCTGGTGGCACCCCCCAGGCGACGGGCTAAGTGTCCTGTGCAGCTGATGCAGGTGGGGGCAAATTCAGAAAAAGGGATGGCTGACCAATCTGTTGAAATAAATCTAGATAAGGACAATTGGGCCATCCTCTGGCCTCCCGCAGGAGCGGCAGGGGTATAGGTGCTACCTGTCAGGTGGCCTCTACAGCCAGAGCAGAAAACCTGCTCATCAGCAAGACTCCCAGGCAAGCAAGTTTGTGCATTCAATGCTCTTGGAGGGACTGACACAAAAAACTGTAGTAAGAATTCCAGTCCTTGCCATAAGTGCACCTTGCCTATTTACTAATGAATCCAGCCTGTGGCAAAGGAATGCTGTTGGGTCCATTTAGCAGCTCTGGAGAGGAAGGCAGAGCATTAAGAGTATCACCTACAGTTACGTACCAAAAATATGGGCTGTTAGGTCTGTGTGCAATCTGCAAGACCACAGTGTGCCACAAATGTGCAACCATGCAGCAGCTAAAACGAACGGCATTTCAGTTTCTGTACCTGTTCCAAAAAGTTGTATCATTGCTTCTAGTTTTACCTTATATCTAACCTGACAATTACTGGCCACTATGTGCTGATTTTTTTTTTCATTGGTTTCCTTCGGACAAAAAAAAGACAACAAAACAAATCCTCAAAAACAAGCAAAAAAAATCCCACAATAAAAGCACAGCACATGCAAAAATAAACCAGTAGGCCAGAAAGAAAAAAGACTACTTACTGTATAAATATGCCTAGAGGTGGTTGAGTTTTTTTCTCATTTGACTTGAGTCTTTTCCCAAACTTTAAAAACAGCCTGATCAGAAGAAAGGAGAAGGAAACCAGAAGAAACAGCCTGTCACTCCAGTGCCCTTAATAGCAAACCTGTGCTTCCCCAATCTGCCAGGCAGTCACCCAGACAGCACTTGGGTGGTGGGAGCGTGACACCAAGGGAAGGAGGCCAGAGCTCACCAGGCAGTGAAGGAAGGAGCTTCTCTCACCCTTAAATGCTGGAGACAAGACATATAAGCCTGGCAGGTTGGGACGGTGTGGAGCTGGAGCTGGGGCAGTGGCACAAGATGGTGCAGGCTCATCCTGCCAGCTGAGAGCAATGTCCCCCACTTGCTTCCTTCACCCTCCCTTGCTGATGGCATCCCCTGCATGCTCGTGCTTTTGGCCATCAGGGGGTAACAGTGCACTGGAACAAGTGTGATGCACCTTGCGTGGAGGTTTTTGGGGACCTAGATCACAGCTGACAAAGTCAGCAAACTACAGCTGGTATAGGAGAGATACTTGGTTTACATTTCTTCACTCTTCCTGGTCGAGTTTTGTCATATGAAAAAGACACATGGATGATGCAGTCGCCTAAGTTAATTGATAAACATTGATCTTCATTATTTAGCCCTGTGGCAAAATCTGTTTTACCTGTTTGTTGTCTCTCAGGCTGCACAATTGCTTCAGCCTTCATGCAGGGAGGCCTTTATCCTTTTACCATTATGAAAATCATAGACTGTTTCTCAGTGTGTGAGACACAGCATCCTCGACAAAGTACATGCAGACTTATCCTCCGTTGGGCACAAACACATGTGAGCACCCAAGGTGCACTGAAATTTCGCACTCATTTACCCACTCTGTCAATGATCTCTGTGCTTGCATATTTTGCATTTACCTAAAGAGTCCAGGGTCAGTGTTTCAGCTGGCATAATTTGACTTCTTTTCATTAATATCACTGTCATTCCGCTGATGTAGTACAGCTGTGGGTCTTGATCATTCTCTTTAAAATACAGATTGAAAACACTCTTAAAATGCTTTATGAGTACTTTCTAAATAACTGGAAACCCCCTTCCAACTCCTTTTTGCTGAGCTTCACTCACACAATTTGCAGGACAGGGGCAGGGTGCAGGTAGCTCTGCTAAATGAGGGCTGTGAGCATCACCGTGGCAGAAATCAATCCAAGATGTGCTTGTGGCTGTGCTGCAATTTCAACACACAAGTAATTAACATGTTTAAATAAAAAGCCCAGCCGAGGTATTTGGTGATAAAGGCAATGTTCAAAGCTCCATAAACTAATCCCTGGGCAGGGTTGGGGCTCCGCAAGACCAGGAGCTGCCATGAGGCTGGAGGCTATACAGGAGTAAGGGCTGGCTCCAGCCCTGGCATCATGCAACCAGGCACAAATCCAATGGGTTATCGTTTGTTGGTTTTAACATTACTTAGATGACTTGCATAGGCCTCTTTTTAGATGCTGAATGGTTTTATGGCAGCTGCTGCCTGGAAAGCTTCACATGCCAGGGCCCTAATCTCGAAGTAGTCGTTTAGGTGATAACTCTTAGTAAGATTAATAGCTCCATTCACGGGATGGGGATGGCTCCTAGTAATTAATTGTGCAAAAGTGTGCTGGAAGATGATGCAGCTGAAGATCTGAAATCAGCAAGAGGATGTAATAACTGATAGGTGTTGGAGGAGGCAGAAAGGATAACTGGGATGATGTCATTAATGAGACAAGATTTCATTTTAATTCTCCTTATAGCCATATAACTTCCCTCCTATAGTTTATTCTTGGTCTTATTTCTGGTTGGTTGATTGTTTTTTTTTCCTTTCTACAGGTCTCCATTTCCATGTGTTATTGTTCAGGGAAATCCACCTCACCCAGCCCCTGGCTGTCTTGGTGCCTTTGCTGCTGCAGGGAGGTCCCTGCCGCCCTGCCCAGTTTGGCCATGAGGAACACTGGCAGTGCCTCCGTGGCAAGCTTTGCAGTTTGGATGCCTTTTCATTTATTTTTAATTTTTTAAATAAGAATATTTACTAGTGGTGGGTACCTTGCCCACAGGACCCCAGTATGCCAAAATGAGTGGAGCCAAACGGTGCCGGTTGCAGCTCCCTGTCTGTGCTGGCTGCCAGATCTGAGCAGCGTTTGCAGACGCTGGGTGAGCCCTGGGTGGGATTGCTGATTCTTGTATGACACAGGGAGAAATGTTAAAAAGCGGGGCTGGCTCTTGCCTACAGAGAAGGTAGGTAGCTGCTGATGAGCAGCAAAAAAAGCTGTTTATTACCTGAGAGGGCTAATAGCTGCTTTCTCTGGCAAATGAGAACTTAGAGTTGGCACAAGTAAAGATTAACTTTCCCTGCTGCCTCCCATGTGTAAGGCTGTCCCTGGGTGAAGGTCTGGGAGGAGGCTGGAGGGTTTGCAGGGTGGGGAGAGACCTGCACAGGAGCTTGAGAGGGGAGATCCCAGAACAAACACTGTGGCCAAACCCTTCTCCTCTGGGCTTGTCTTTGCCTCCCTGTTTGCTAGGAGGGTGTCTCTGTGACAGACAGCCCTCACCTGGCCTGTGCGACAGGGAAGAGCTGCAAAGAGCTGCTCCCTGAACACAACAATAGGAAGTGAGCTCAGACGGGGGCTGGCATCTCCTTTGTTGCTCACGGGGTGACAGCATCAGCCTCAGCTACTGTATATAACCCAGAGGCTTTAACTCGAGGTGACTTGTTCAGGAAATACTGTTTTCCCTCCGTCCCCCTCCAACCATTCCTGTCTTCCAAAGTGGTGGTGCCCTCTCCATCTGCTCGGCCCTTCCCCAGCCCAGCACATGGGAACAGGGGAACGGTGGCAGCCTGAGCTCACCTCCCTGCCTGTGCCTGCTGGTGGCTTGCCCCGGGCAGCAGCAAGGAGCTGAGGGTTCCCCTGCAGACATGCAAAGCATTTTGGATGCTTGCCCAAACCCAAGCAGACTTCTCAGTGTGATGTTGACTCCAGCTCCCACACCTGGGCATGTGCCTGGCGCTGTGCCGAGCCCCTGGTTTTTCCAGTCTCACTCCGTTGTGTTCAGGAGGCACCACTCTGCCTCCCTAAAAAAAAAAACCCAAGAACAATTAAAAAAAACCAACAACCAACCAAAAACAAACCAAAAAGCTCCTGCGAGGTGGAGAAAGGGTGTTTTAACAAAATGAGTCAAATGAAAGCGCTTTGATCTGAGCTTTGCTCTCTAATGTCACAGTGTGGTCAAAGCGAAGAAACAAAAGGTCAGATGTTTTTGAGGCTTAAATAAGTAATTTTTAGCACAAACAAGGCATAAAGGCTGACATGGGTCCAGACCTAATACTGCCTGAGTTAGTAGCAGGTGCCATTAGATGTGCAAAACCAGGGAAACTGGGACTCTTTGAGGAGCCGGTAATGGTCTGTTCATGGTAAAGCTGGACATGAAATCATCGTGATTAGTAAAACCAACTCTTCTCACAGGATCAGCCCTTTTGCAAAAACTTCCTACATCATCACCTCCCACTCATAATGAAGAACACAAGGGGCCACCTTTTGAATTACCTGGCTATTTCATTTATATCTAAGCACCTTGAAATCATATGATGGTGCTGTAGCCTTCTCCAGAAAAATGCTTCTTTAAACAGAAACCTCTCTGCCCACAGAACTGTAAAAGATGTATGGCTCTGTAAACAGAAACTAAAAGGGCTGAATTTATTCTTCCTGTAACTTCGATAAAGCTGATGCTATGGTCTGTGTCTGTACGAATGAAATCAGCCTGAACAGCAAGGGAGCCAACTTTATACCAGATTATTGCAATTGTTTGCAAATACTCTGCTTTGCTACAGAAGCGCATTGCTTTCGTGCAAAATTTAAGTACCATGTATCACATAAAACCAGAAATAGGAAGCTCTGCTTTGTTAAATGACTGCATATCAAGTGTTTATTATGTACACTCGGCTTTGTGAGGCATTGGGAAACTGCTATCACATACATTTTAGGAGCTCGCTTGCAGACCAGCAGTCTCTAGGAAAACACAGAGTCTCAACCTTGACTTTGCAATGGGGTGGTTTAAATGGTTAGTTTTGGTGAATTTCTGCTGTTCTGGATTTTAAGCAAAGTTATTGTCTGCTGCTGTTCCTCTCTTCAGGAATGGTGCTGCTATTTTTTACTTCCCGGTGAATGGCAAAAGCATAAAGCAAGCTGGCATCAAGGATTGTGCTTTATAAGAAAGGAAAGATAAAATGGCTGCATATGGCAATATGGACAGTTTCCAACTTAATGGAAATAAAAGAGTCTGATTTTTTGCAGCGTATACTGAGAACTGAACTGTATTTTTATGCAAATGCTATAGAAAATGCAGCTCAGCAAAGGCTGTTTTCCTAATGTTGGTTGGAAAGCGTTTTGAGCACCTAAAGACTTACATTTTCCATGAGAACTTGGTGAGAAAGAATGTAAAGAGATAACAGAACATCTAAAAATATTATGCCTACCACAGTGGGTTTTTTGTTGGTTTTATTTTTTTTTGGGGGGGGGGTAAGTTGTTGGTTTTTTTAATCCAAGTTTCACCTCTATATTCAGCTAAGAGGAAGAAATACTACTGAGCCTTTAATAAGATGAAATAGTGATTATTCCTTGTTTGTTTGGTTTTGGTTTTTTTTCTGAAGTGCAAGTCAGGAGCGATTTGTTTGTAAGGTAAAACACCAGAAAGATGGTGTATGTCTGTACAGCATGATTCAGCCCTGAGGGCAGCCACCAGAGGTACTTTAGGTGCAGTATAGCTTTGATAGTGTGGAGCTTTATATAATCTGAGGGGAAAGGCAAAGTATAGCAGCATGGCACTGGTGTGCAGTGCTAATTCATCTCTGCTACTGAGAGGACCCAGCCTCACCCAGGTACCTCTGTGCTGAATGACATTGTGCCACGCCAACTGAAAAACTCATTGCATGTGATGAATAAAATGGTACCACCATCAGAGGGAGCCGATAATCTAGAAACGCCTTTGGGATAGGGTAATTGGGACACATCGGGGTATGGATGAGCGTGGCTCAGAACCGGGATGCTCCTTAGAGAAAGAGTTGAAGGATGCAACCCCCTTTACTAGCCTGGGTGGGATGGGCTGACTTCCTATATAGTCTGTTAATGTGAATATAAATGATGCAGCGTTAAGCCTGGGGGCCCGTGCAGGCTATCCCAGGGAGTCTATCGAAGAAAAATTTCTAGAATAAGTCTGAAGGAAATGAACTTGCTGCTATGGTGTCCCAGAAAGGAGAGATAAGGAGTTTTAGGCTGTGTGCTTATCGCGGTAACTTTTCAATATACCTGTTTGCCATTAGAGTTAATTGTGTCTGAAGGAGACCATCTCCTGCTGACAGGCAGAAAGTGGCAATATATAAGTGTAAACCAGACTGAAAAGCAGCATGCTAGAGACCTGCCAGGGAGAGGGAGCTCACAGGTAAAACACTGAGTCATATTTAGGGCAGAGATTTGTTTTATAAGCCGGCACAACAGGAAGGCTGGAAGGAGCAGGCAATGCCGTTTCTCAGTTTGTGTGAGCGAGGGTAGTGCCATTTGTGTACGGGAGGGTGGCTGCAGAGATGTGGCCGGACGGATTGGAGGAGCAGTGGGATGGATTGCAGAGGCAAGGTATAATTTCACCTGCAGTGCCAGAGCCAGGGCTGTACCAGCCATACGTGCTCCCAAGACCCACAGTGAGGTAAGGATTTGTGGGAACTATAAAGTTACTGTAAATCTCCAGCTGCAAATGGATCAATACCCAATTCCTACACCATAAGATTCATACACAGAAGTTTCAAGAAGTGGGGAATTCATATCTCCAGCTTGCTCCCTGGTCTTCCAAAAGGATCTGATAGTGAACGTACCCAGGGGGCTATTTACAAACATGGTATTAACCCCCAGTGGCCAATCCATATGCCACAGGATGAGGGGGGTAAGAGTTAGTTGGTTTTTTGGATAATGTATTAATGAACGGGATGAGCTCAGAGGAACACTTCTAAAAGCTGAAGGAGACACTAAAGAGATTGCAAATATATGGCTTTACTACTAACAGAAGTAAGCATGTTTCACTTCACCAGACTTATCTGGAGCACTGTATAGGTGCAGAAGCAATCTGCTTACTAAAAGGGAAAACAAAAATTACTAAGAACATACCAGTACCACAGAATACTGCCTCTGGTCATGTTATGCTGTTGTAGTTTAGAAGTGTGCTCCAAATATATTAGCTTTGATCAGCATGATGTCTGGCTTGGTTTTTTTTCTAAAAAAAGCTTCATTTAGAAGAGTGAAATTAGGTATTTTGACAATCAAATAGCTTGAGTGAACCCTTTGACGCATTTTATTCTTTAGCATTAATGTTAGTACCTCCACTGGGAGGGCTGGTTCCTGTATTTTCAAGTATCTATTAAGAGATGAGTAAAAAAAACCCCATATAGTTATTTTACTGAACATTTTCAAAACCAGCCAGCATTCCTCTTAAATAATACTGCTCTGCTTCCCACCTTTCACTGCAAAAACCTTTTGTCCATCATTTGCGGATAAATGCTAAAATGACCTGTTGGGATGAAAATATTGTCCTCATTGCCAATCCAAAACTACTGCTAGAAGCATGGAGGCTGAGAATATGCATTTCTCTGCTGGCAGAAGCCAGATAGCAGATGCTGAGTTTTGTTAGATAAGCATTTTACCAAAATATTTTTTAGAATAGACCCTCAAAAATGCTTTCTTGTACTCGTAGGGGGTGGGGAAAGCAGTTCAGTGTATATTTTCTATTCTACAGACCTTTTCTTAATAGTGCTGAAGAAATTGTTCTGGAAACAAGAAATAACTACATTTTGGTTATAGTTTTACACTCTGGACTTTAGGGATGGCTTCATTACATCACCAGAAGCCAGCTTAAGTCAGAGTGCTTTTCGAAAATTTGTGGTCCCCTCAGCTCTTTGCCAGGGGGAATACTAGGGACGATAAAAAAACGCTTACAAGGAGACACACCAGTGTAATTACCCAAGTAACACTAAGAAACTATTGAATTGAAAAGGAGGTAAAAAGTAATTTTGTGTGCCTACTGCTGGTGCATATTGCTGGTGCCAGGACGGGATGTGCAGGACAGGAACCTGTGCTGTAAAACAGCCCAAGTGCCTCATGAAGCAAAATTTGCTGAAAACAGACCCAGCCAGCCCCCACGGTGCCCACAGTCCTGGGCTGCCCACCCTGCCAACAGGACCAGCTACAGGCTTCAGAAGGGAGATGGTAGGAGAGACTCGCTTTGGTGTGCTGCTACAGCTTCCCTCGGTGCGCAGAAAAACTATTCCCAGGCATCCCTAACGTAACACATTCCCCATGCTGAAATCAAGCAGATGCAAAACATCTGGCAATAGAAAATCCCCCTTATGGTTTTCTGCTTCCCCATGTAATGCCTTAAGTTTCTGCTTGGGGCTGAAGGTACCAGTATGCAACTGGATGGGACAGAGAAATTTGGGAAAAGGCATGGTAAAACAGATTTTGGTGCCAGTGACTTATTAAGTAGAGGTTGAAGGGATGCACTGATTAATTGTCTAGGGAAAAGCTTAGAGCAGATGTAATATGTGGCTCCAGAAGTTAATAAAAATGGCTTTATCTTTACAGATTTTTGTTGTGTCAGAAAATGATAGTGAAGGAAAGAAGAGGATGAAAAGATGTGCTGGGTCCCAGAAGGAAGGAAGAATAAGATTAAATTCAGATGTTGGATTCCCTCCTTGATGCCCAGCACTGACCACTGTGAATTCAGAGAGCTCCCTCAGGGTTAGGCTACTGATTTATTTTTCTATTGGGGATGTCATTCAGGTAATGCACAAGGGAGAAGCATGCTGTATTGACAAGCTGCGTGTTAAAGCTTTTGGTGCTGCTGATTTCCAGTTCACTGGGTAAAAAGCATCTAAGATTTTGTTCCTCATTTCCATCATGATTATGGCACAGTGGGGCCTGATGGTCCTTCTGCAGCCACTTCCTCACAAGAGTTAGTGGTTTTTAACTTCTTCATATATATCAGCTACCTAACTGTTTGGAAACAGAGCATAGAAATTTATATGGAAGATAACTGCAGTGATATAAAAAAACTAGATAGAAATTAACTTAAAAGGTAATTGTAGTAATCTCCTTCAGATTTTTGCAATGGGCAGAACAAATGACTTAAAACTGATAATGTTCTTTGTCAGAGAGATGATACGTTGCTCACTGGGAAGACAAACACCCACACGCCTTTAAGAGGCAAGTCCCCAATGGGCCATAAGCCCCCACCCTTTCCCATGCTGTGACCACTTGCTGGGGCATGAGCCATGGTTTGGTCCAGGTAAAGGGATGCTACTCAGCTGATGGCCCAGGGGGAACCTGGTCAGATACTGACTTTGTTGGTTTGTTGACCCTCAGGCAAAGGCAGGAGAGGATTTGTGTTAGGTCCTCTGTGCTCTGGGTTTGGTGCATGAGCAGAGGGCTGCGGCAGCCCTTCCCCAAAGGCAGAAGGGCAGCTGTGGACAGCTCTTTGCCTCTTTCTTTAAGGACTAAGCCTTGCAAGACATTTATGCTCCAGCTGCCTGCTTTTATAGTCTGCCACATTTTTCTCCTACGTGATTCAAAAAGAAAAAAAAATGTCAGATTGTAATTCTTAGCTCGCTCTTCCTAAAGGGATGAGAATTTGCTCCTTTGGAGGCTATTAGTATTGCCAAAGATTACTTATTAAATGTTTATCTCTTATGGACTGTCCCTGTAAATCTCAGAGCTGTCTGTACCTTTAGCACTGCCAAATCACAAGCTGAAGGGGAAAGAGCTTTCCTTGAAGCTGTAGCTCTGGGATTCATATGATTAAAGCCAGATTCTTGTTTTCCATTGAAAAAGTAAGTTTCCAGCTGCTGTGATTGCAAAGAAAAGGTTGAAAGTATAAGCCTGAAGTATGCAAAGGAAGAGAAGCAAACATAAAGAATATGAGGGTTTTTTTTTTTTTCATTTAGTCCTATGTTTTGAACTACTCCTCCATTCTCCAGGAGACTGATTCATTCTTTTGAATGGATTGTGCTGGCAATACCTTATTTTTTTGTTCCCCAAGGGATAACTTCAGAGCTTTTCTTTCAAAACCACTTCGCTAAGTTTAGACATCTCTCAGAAAAACTAAATGAGAAGGAATTTTTAAGAAAAAATAATGATCTGCTACATAAATTTTTCACAACTTTGTACACGGATGGAGTGGGTTTGTAGAATTACGGAACTGCAGTGACTAATAATAGTAATAAAGTGTCTGATTGTATTATGTGGTTAAAGATAGTCATAATACTCTCATTGTCTTTGCCGTTTTCCCACTCCTTGCTGTGACATCAGCCCATCCCAGACCATCACATCCTGCTCATGGCTGTGTCTTTGTTGATAAATAATGAGTCATTATACACTCTGCTCTATGACTCGTACAGCTGTATTGCCCAATTTTCCTCTCTCCAGAATGAAATCCCTCTTTGCAAGGATTTAGTATGCCTTTAAAACAGCAAAGTTTATTTGATGACAAATGTGCACTTCAGCAGAAGGAATGGACGGAATAAGGTTCTTTCTGGACATTTGGTACCTGGAGTAGACTCACCTACTGTAAATGATGTGGTTTTATTAATGACAAAACCCCACCGCCACTTTGTACTGATGGCACAATCCACCACATGCTGAAGCCGTGATTTCCATGGACTGTCCCTGCAGGGCACATTCAGTTCAAAGAGCCCTGCTGCTGCACAGGCATCTACACTGCATGAAATATTTGGATGTTTACATGTAAATAGATACACACAAAGTTGCATGTTTTCTCCACAATTGTCAAACTGATTTAGTAATGCTGAAATCAAAATTTCTTGCTCTCCAGCATGCTGCTATCTACACAGCATGCTTAGGAAGCTCTCCTAAAAAATTGATAATAAAATATATTAAAAAGTGCAAGAATTAATTGTAATGTTTTCCAAAAAGGCCAAAGTACACACGCACCCTTTGCTCTGACACCCAGAAAACTGAAGAAGTACCATGAGCAGCCTGGCACTAAACAGCTGATTTGCATTGTTGGGAGGTAGTTGTTTTCCTTCATTTTAATTTGAAAGTATGATCAAGCATGTGGCATAGCAAACTTCTGGCTCTGCAGACCTGCTTAACTAATACAAATTTCTTACTAACAGCCAATGTGCAATCCAGTATGCCTGCTTTGTACAGATGAGTTGCAGGGGGAAAGATCCTAAAGTACAACAGATCCTCAGTGAGGCAAGACGTGATGCATTTGGCTTTTCTTCCTCCATTTTAATCAGTTATTTTGACACTCACCCTTGCAAAGTATGAGAGATCAGGTGGCCTGGGGAGTGGCAGTGAGAGCATTCATGGATAAAGGAGGGATAAGCAAAAACCAGACAAAACATGTGGTCCCTGGGGCTGCTTGATGGATGGATGGATGGATGGATGGATGGATGGATGGATGGATGGATTGGATGGATGGATAGCTGGCCTTCAAGCCCTGTTCACATCTCTGTTGCTATGCCTTCCCTTTGCTTTCTCTAGATTGAGGGCCCCAAACCTCAGCCTGCCAGTTGCCAGGCACAAGATGCACATAGACAGGGATCTGGTGTGGAAAAAACCCTTGGCCAAAATCTTGGCTGTAAATCTTGCTTGGCTGGTGACCCCCTGTGGGGCTGCAGCTGTGTCCCTCAAGGGCTTTCCACCCCCTTTTCCCTGTCTGTAAGCACAAAGGTGTAATATCCATCCCACAAGCATGGTGTGAGGTGGTCAGGTGTTGCATGAGTGTGCTGCTATCAAGCAATATGTACACTTGCCAAATATTGCATACTGATGTTCAGGGGTGGTGGAGTGGAGGTGGTTTATTGATGCCTGTCACCTTGCTGGCAGAGCCCGTGTGTCATGTTGAGCATGCCTTTCCTCACAGTCTGGCCTGCAGAACCTCCTCATGCACATCTCTTTTTCACTAGACCTGAAGTGATCTAGGAAAGTCCCATCTTGAATCTCTTCCAGAATGATCCTGAGCGAAGCTTTCTCACGCCTGGCCCATTCTCCATGAGCTGGCCTGGGCTGGGTGCCAGGACGCCGCTCTCACCTCACTAACAAACCTCCTGCAGAAACAAAGATGTTTAGACGGCAACAAACTGGCATACATAGTTCACTGCAAAACAACTCTGTTGTTGACTGCTTGCGTGCCTGCAGCTTTCTTCCCCATATCACAGCCACCTCCTTTGGGTGTCTGAGGGCTGGGGGCACCATAAAGTCCTGCTCATGGTGCATCAGGGGTGCAAACCTATGCAAGGCACCCTCTGCTCCCTAGCCCCATTTAAGAGCCTTTCTTGTGCAGAGGAGGGTTCGGCCACACAGAGAAGTGCCCCTGCAGCCATGCACAGGAGATGAGTCAACTGCCCATTTGCTGCCTCTCTCTCTTCCCGTTCCTTCTGATGTATTTTTGGGTGGAGGGACTGCAAATTTGATTTGTTAAATAGGTTTAAAAAAATGTAAATGATAATTATAAAATTCCACGAGTCTTTTTTTTCCATGATAAATTTTATGTGGCTGGCAGTTAAAATAAGTGATTACCCCATAAATACCACTTTAATAGCCTAGTCAACGGTGTAGCCTTTGCTGTTCTGAGATTTTTATCTTGGGAAAGGCAGGGAAAAAAATCCTTTTCCATGGATTTATATTGCTGTAGCAGCTGCTGCTGCCGCTCGTTACTTGCCGAGTAATTTGGGGAGAACGTGTTTCTACCGTGGGCAGTCAGGGATGAGTGAGCATGGATGCTGGTGGGGGCCGGCCACCCTGCACCCATGCAGCCAGCTGTGCCCCGGCTGGTGGTGGCCCCAGCCAGCGTGTCAAGCGCTCTGCCTGATTCTTTTGGGGTAACAACCTCCTGTTTTCCAAAGCCTGTAGTTTCTGTGCACAGGCACTGCCTTCCTCCATCAGCAACAGCCAGGCAGGCCAGGACCCTGCCAATGTTCTTGTTGCTGACTTGGAGAGATACGGGTTTGGTGGATGGGCAATGGCTCAATGTCCAAAGCAGATGGGTAACATGGGGTGTCCCTCAGGTGTCCGTACTGGGACTGGTACCGCTCTGTATGTGTTTCGATGCCACAGACGGCAGTGCTGGGTGCTCCCGCAGTGAGCCCGCAGCCGACAGCCAGCCCAGTGGTGTGGTGGATCCGCTGAAGGGAGCGACAACAGCCAGAGGGACCGTGACAGGCTGGAGGAGTGCCCCCATGTGAACCTCATGAACTTCAACAAGGCCCAGGGAAACCCTTCCGACCCCTTTCAATACACAGAACCAGCCCAGTGGTGTGGTGGATCCGCTGAAGGGAGCGACAACAGCCAGAGGGACCGTGACAGGCTGGAGGAGTGCCCCCATGTGAACCTCATGAACTTCAACAAGGCCCAGGGAAACCCTTCCGACCCCTTTCAATACACAGAAGGGGCTTAAAAGAAAGATGAAGAAAGACTTTTTACTAAGACCTGTAGTGACAGGGCAAGAGGCAACAGTTTTAAACAGAGAGGGTACGTTTCGGCTGGACATGAGGAAGAACTGCTGTACAATGAGGGTGGTGGGACACTGGCCAGGTGGCCTAGAGAGGCTGTGGATGCCCCATCCCTGGCCGTGCTCAGGGCCAGGCTGGATGGGGCTCTGAGCAACCTGGTCTAGTGGAAGGTGTCCCTGCCCAGGGCATTGGGGTTGGGACTGCATGGCCTCCAAGGGTCTCTCCCAACCCCAACCCTTCTGTGAGGGCGGCCTGGGGCACCCTCCGGTTTCAATTCACAAATCCTTAAAAAACAAGGCAAGCACCCCCCCACCATCACCGGCTTCCCAGCAAGCGGCCGCAGCGGCTGCGCCGCGGGCAACCCGCTCCCGCCGCCCCGCCGCCGCCCCCCAGGCCGGAGGCAGCGTTGCCCCTGCCCGGGCTCGGCCGCCGCCCTGCGCGGTCCGGGCCGGCAGCGGCGCCGCCAGGGTGCTGCGGGCGGGGCGGCGGCGCGGCGGGGCGGCGGCAGGGGGCGCTGCGGCCCCGCCATTGCGGCGGCGGCGGCGCGGGGGCGGCGGGAGCGTTGATCCTAATTGGAGCCGACGCGCGGCTCCTCCATAATCCTCCGACATCCCCCCGCCGGCTCGTAATTCCTGGGCGGGCGCTGCCGCCGGCTCCGCGGGGGAGCCGCCGCCGCCGCAGCAGCCGGGCAGGTGTTGCCGCCGGGCGGGTCGCGCCGCGCTGTGCCGCGCCGTGCGGCGCCGCCTCCCCACCGCGGGGGGCCCAGCGGCCATGTTGTCCCTTGGCGCGGCGGTAACGCTGCGGCCGCCGGCTGCCACAGCCGCGCTCCCCGGCGGCGTGACGAAGCAGAAAGGTGGGGAAGAGACACCCGCCGCCCCTCGGGGTTAATGATTAAGCGCTAAAAGTGCCTTTGTGTTCTTAATTGGCGCACGCTGCCCGAGTGCCGCGCGTTCGAGCGCGGGTGCCGTTCCCGCACAGGCGAGAGCTGGCGGAGCTGCCGGGCCGGGAGCTCCCGGCCCTCCGCGCTCGGCCCCCCGGCCCCGCCGCACGGGAGGGTGGGCAGCGCCTCCGCCCTGCCAAGATGCCGGGCCTCGGCCCCGGCGAGCGGCCTGAGCACCCGGGGTGGCCGGTGGCGTAACTTGGGGCGCTGCAGAAGCCTTAAATAAGCTTTAGGCGGTCACAGCCGGTGCGGTACCTCACAGGCCAGTTGCGCGCCTACAGTGTTTTGAAGTCAGTATTTTGCTGGACAGACTGTTCGGGGGCCCGGCGGTATTTGAGGGAAAAGTACTGTGCAGCTGGGTTAGGCCCTAAACCTGTGTTTGCACAGGTACCAGTACTTCCAGTAGTAATGCAAGTGACTTTCCGGGTTGCATGGGAGCTCTTCCTTTGGCCCAGGCAAGGGGTTGTGGAGTTCGGCATGGCTGCTGGTCAGTAGAAGCAGCCAAGTGCCTTCTTTTCCCCTTGCATCTGGCCAAGGGCCTGCCTGAGAGGTAGATTTTTTTGGTTTGTTTTTTTTTTTTTTCCTCTATGTGCTCCCTAAACAAAAGGTATACATTGATTTTGCTCTAGGCTTTGTGGGGCCCCTGGACCTTGCACAGCTCGTGTGCCAGGGCCAATGCAATGTGTGCATGTTTGGGGGATGGGACGGAGAGATACCAGCGGCTACTGGCTCCCAGTCCTGCTGTTCCAGGCTGTTATTATCAGATGAGCGCTATCTGTATGTTCACATGGGCACTCGTTTTTCCTCTCCATGTGAGCACACAAATTAGTCTTGCTAGGGACTGCATGCTTCTGCAGGTTTGCCAGAAGTGGAAATATGAATTGTTAAAGCTCAGGAATTGTAAAACTCTTAAGGTTGTTTCCACCCTCATTTTAAACAGATGTAAATCTAGAGTTAACTCTGCTGAAGGAAGAGTTATGCAGCACAAAACCAGTGTGCATGTCTGTGAACAGATACAGCTGACTGTCGGAGAAATAAAAATAATGAAGTAGTGGTGAATAAGCTGGGCACCTTACTTTCAGCCGTAATAAGCAGAGTTTCTGAGAAGCAGATGTTCTCCCTCTTGCAAGCGCTGGTCTCTAGCTGAACATGGCTGAGAAGGCAGTGAGGTCCCTGAAGCCTGTGTGAGGCATGAATGTATATACAGGCTTTAATGATGTCTTAGAGGCAGAGTCCCCGCAATATGATCCTTAGAATTACAGTATTAGATACACTGCCAGACGTGTTGCTGACATGGGTTGGCTTTATAGGGATCTGCCTTTGCATGTCTCCTTGTGTGTGCCATAAACTATTAAAGCAAGATTAACGGATGTATTCTTCTGCAGCTTTGTTCTCTTGGGGCAGATTTATATGCCTAGGTGGCTCCTGTAAGCACTGGTGCCATACATTATACCTTCTGCTGACTGCTAGTGCCAGTGTAACATGTTAAGGGCTCTTGCAGTCCTTTAAACCAGGTAGTAGTGCCATTTTCAACAGGCAGCTCTACTGCCCAGGGTATTGCGTATTAGCGGGATTGATGAAGGTTTCTCCTGTCCTTTCATTTTAACATGCTCCTTGATCCCAGAAAATAGCTGTGTAGTGAACTGGGACAATGCTTCTCTGACCTTTACGTGAGCCTGGAATAAGCAGGAGGAAAAACTCTCCACCTAGTCTGTTCCTCTGTTGTTTCTGCATTTGGACTTGGGTAAACATGGCCTCTAAAAATACTCCATTCTCAAATGCTTCTGTTTTTCTTGTGACCACCTAGAAAAGACCGCTTATCTTATGCTTTAAAGAGGTTTGCTTTACAGGAGTTTGTAACAATTTTCTGTATTTAAATTGCTTTCTGTTTCTTTGCATTGACTTTCTTCCCCGTATAACACCTGCATGCTTTCTTCTCTGGTATCTCACAGTCACCTAGAATGGAAAGTAAGGATGTATTTATTTATCTTTGCTGTTACATTGTCAAAGAACATACTGCATTCCCCAACAAGAATTTTATTTTTCTGTTTTGTGTGTTTACTATTGGATCTTCACTTGTGCTCCCAGCCCTTGCACATTTTAATACCTTTTCAGCTATTCTCTTTTCCAAACTGTCAAGTTTTTGTTCCCTCCACCCCACACCCCCAAGCCCCCGCCTTTAACTTGTGGAGTTCTTTTTGAATTTCTTCTTTTTCATTCTGTGGCTGTTTGAAGTCCTGATTCTGCTTTGTCATTGTGTCTTCTAGCTTCTTCATGTTGGCTGTCAGGTTGCTCTTCACAGCTTCACTTCTTAGCCATTCCACTCCTGTGCAAAGCTGCTGGTAAACTGTGAAAGACCTTGCTATTTCTCAACTTGCACTTCTAGGGTGTTTAGTTTGCTCGTGCCCTATAGCCTTTTCAGTTTGGAGCTGACTATTACCTGTTGTTGGTCACTGCAAGTGAAAGTTTTTTTTCTTTTCTTTTGAATGTTTGCACTTGCAAATGCTGAACAAGCTGAGTGTCATTCTGGAAATTATACATCTTCTGTAATGATGCTGCTGAGCTGTATGGGCCCATACTCCTCTAACACATATGCAAGTGCTGCACTGGTTTCTGTATTCAGTAATTGTGTCTTTCTGTAGCTTTAATAATTTGCCCCTTAAAGCCTTGGCTGTTTAGAGAAGGTCTGTGAAGATCGGTTAAAAAATTATGATTTGCATTGTGGTCTCATGATCCAAGACAGTGAACTCTCTTGTGGATACTAGTTGGTAGAACATAGCATAGATACTATCCAGTGCCTTGTTCTGCATGTAACATAGGTCTGGAGGAAAGAGATTTAAACGAGCATTTACCTGCCTCTTGCTATCTTCAACAGTGATTTACATAAAGTCTGGAGGGCTGGAGTTTATGATTTGGGATAGACCTGGAGACTTCTGAATCTCTCCCACTTTTGTCATTCTGAGCAAATTTTGTTCCAGTTTTGTATACACTTATGCATGTTTCCTTTGGTAAATGGTATTGCTTGTATTTACCAGCAGCAGTTCTGCAGATTTCTGATTTTTTTCCTTTTGGTTCTTCTGAGCAAATTTAATTCTAATTTTGGTGTATATATTTAGAAGAGGGTATCTCTTCATATTTACTGATGTCAGTTCAGCTGCAGAAGTTCCTGAATCAAATTTAGTTTGTCCTATGGAAGGAGCCAACTACCAACCCAACCAGTCATAGAGCTGTAGGATAACCGATAACCAGAGTGGTTTCCAGGTGTGCTCACTTCCAGCCATGCATGTAAGGAACAGGCTACACAAGCTTGTGGGTATGCACTGGTGGTATCTCATGGACTTTGCTGCCACCAGTGGAATCCATCTGTACCTATCACTTTACATAGCTACTGCAGCAGGAGGAAAAAAAAAAGAAAGAAAGAAAAAAATTCAACCTCTAAGTGAAGAACTGTGGCTGTGGTTTTACTTAAAGGAGAACAAAAAAGGAGAGGAAAACAAAGGGGTTAGTATTTATAGTGAGTAGGTGAGGCTGCTAGTCCGCCCTTCAAAAGATGGTACTTGGTACTCTTCTCTCTTCATGGGAAAAAATTCAGCCATCATATTTTAGATCCATAGTGATAGAGTAGATCAGTCTTCTTACTTCAGAAGTCGGTTCTTTCTTAAACAAAAATCTGATTGCTGGATCTCTGTAGTTCAGACTGTACAGTTCTGTTTGTGTTTTTAAGTGGTATGTTTGCTGAAGAAAACAAATACTCCAGGGAGACCAAATCTGCTTCGGTGTGACATGAAATTTGGTGAAGGTTTATTATAGCTCAGCCCCCCACCCCCAAATCAAAGAAAGGGAGAAAAGGAAAGGTTTAAAAAAATGATTCAATTTTGTGGGCATTTTTTTCCTTTTCAGGTCAAAAATAGAGAACAGAGGATTTACTACTTCAAAGGCAAACATTTCCTTGTTGTTTTCTTTTTTTTTTTTTCTTAGCCAAACCATCCCCCTTAGCTTTTATTTCAAGTAGAATCAACTGAAATTTTTTCTGCCCATGATTGTTTTTTGTTTGGCCGTTGAACCAGATAATCCAATATTTGCACAGCTTTCCCTGGAGCTGCACAAAGAGGTAATGCTGTCATTATGACAGGTAGACCTCAGGAGATTATGTGGAAACACGGGGTCTCCTAGCAGAAGCTCCCTGGCCTTTAAATGTTCACTCTTAGATCTTCAGGATTTCCCTGCAGATCTATGGACTGTGTTATATTAGAGGGGGTTGAAGTGTTGAGGGGTCTACATCCCCAAAGGAAGGCAGAGGAAAAATGATATTCATCATCAGGGCATGGAGTTTCTGGACTGTTCAAGAATACTTTTTCCCTAGGGAAGGATAAGGCTTCTAGTGCTAAATGGTAGGATTTACTCATATATGTATTTGAACTTTATTTTATTTTTAGTTTGTGGTTTCTTATTGTTCTGAAAGCATGGTGACATATATACCTCTTTCTTGCTATTGGTTCTTGCTTATGCCAATGTACCTTGGTCTGTTTATACAAAAATATTTGTTACCAGTTAAACTCACCTTCTTCTGTTTGTACCAAAACATCTTAGGCTCATGAAAACTGTCTGACCAATGAAACTGTCTGCTTGGACAGACAATTTCTGCAGATCACTCAGTTTGCATGTGGAAATACAGTTTTTCCAGTCTGGCTTCGATGATTAGTAGTATAGAATTTCTAAGAAAATGCCCACTGTTATAAGCAGCTGTAGGTTTGTGCTTATGAAACCTATTTGCACAAATATTATCAGCCACCAAAGTCTCCACCCAAGTCTGCCACAGTTGTTCAGATCTTCCAACAATTACAATCTAATTAGAGCCGGCATTCAAAGTTGCCTCCAGCATTTCAAACAAAAGTAATTTAGTGGTAATAAAAGTGGTAGATTGACAGCTCTGGAATCTGAACTCAGCTTATCCGCAAAACATACCCAGGGTGGGAAAGAGCTACAAGAATCACGGCAACAACTCTCTGAAGGGCTTGACCCCTTGCCTTGAAATGACAACCTCCAAGGGATGAACATATGGGTAATTTTCTACAAGTCCCTCTACTGCCACTGCCAAGAGTGCTGCTAATTACTGACAATAATTAGTATATTGTCTGTAGCTTGAATACTTTTCCACTAGGAAAAACACCTGTATGATAACAATCAAATGCCCATCATGTAGTGATGGTGTTTATGAAGCTAAGAATTATTCTGAATTTGAACTGCAGCCTGTGAGGTGAAAGGCTTTATCCTATTACCAGTCCCCTGGATCATTCAGTCTACAGTGTGTGAGGCACAGGGCTGTGATTACCAATTCATTTCATAAAGGCCAGCCATTTAAAATTCTCTCAAACTAGCAGCTGCTGGAGGAAGAAAAAAGCACCTGGATCTGGACAAATATATTTTTCTTCTTCTGGGTTAATCTAAAAAGAAAACCAACAATTCTTTCCCCTGAAAAATGAGACTTTCAATCAGCGCTGAGCTATCACTGCAAAAGGATAACCTCTCTTTGCTTACTTGACATATGGGATTCTTCCAGTTCCAGAGGTGGAAGTCATGGTTAGGCTGAAGAGCACTTGAAAAAATAAGCCGCTTCATGCTGCTGGTCAGTAAAAGGAATCATTTGGATATGATGTGGAGAAAAGAATAGGCAATCCACCTGCTTCAGTTTCTTGTGGTGTTGCTGGATCCTTTTATTGCTGTTACATACAAGCACAGGCAGAGACAAGAAATACTTCTACTTCTTTCCTGTCTTCTGGTTCTCTTTCCTCTATCCCTTGGTTTCTATGCTCTAAAACACTAAATTATAACATAGGAAGGACCACCATGACTTCTGAAATCTGACAGGTCTTAGCTTTCTTCCAGCTGAGTTAACATACACCTTACTGCGGCAGGCAAACCTTAATTCAGTTGGCAGTAGGATTACAGCAGGTATATTTACCCTCAAGAACACTCATTTTCCATATCTAATTATCTCCTCATCTGCTGAGTCAGGGGGAAAATCAAAATTATCCTCTGTTTTAGATTATGTTTTCCTAGGACTGACATGAGAATTCTAGGTGACATTCTCAAAACCATCCAATTTATATAGGATCAAAAGACTCTGGCGTTCAGGGGATCATCTGCTCCTCAGATGTATTAGGGACATTAGAAAACAGTACCTTTGGTTTTTAACATTGGAGATGGAGGCACAGATAGAAGATTGCTGCATTTATAGCCATCTTTATAGAAGAAGATCATAATTTATGTTTTCAGATGAGGCTTTGAAAATGTCAATCTTGCATGTTCTAACTGGAAACCGAACTGCCCATGGGGGGGGTGTGTTTCAAGAGTATGAATTTGCACTAGTAATTCCACTATTTTTTTTCTTTGTTCCTTTGCAATATATTTTTCTGGCAGCCGTAATCCACTCCAGAGGAGGAAGGAGAAGGTTGGGAGTTTTGTGTGTGTGTGAAAAAAGCTTTTGATTTATGCTGGGGGCAGCTGGTTTGGGTTTTTTTCTTCAGTTCTGCAGCATTCGTCTGTGATCTGCAGATTACTATTCCCTATTTGAAAACTGGGTATAAGCAAGATGGTTTTCTACCTCCTTCATCAGTCTGTTCCTCTTAGCCTACAAGCAGATTCAGCCAGAAGCTGTCTGTCATTCCAGTAGTATGTACACCTCTAATATCCATGCCTTAATGGTCTAGAAATACTATGCTATCCCACTCACTAGCCAAGGCTGATGTGGAGCGGTTGTAGACACATGCACTGCAGGTCCTTTTCTCATCCAGTTCTGTTCCCTCATCCCTATTTGGGAAAAGCAGGATTTCCTTGATATAGCCATGTCTGTGAACAACTTATGACAGCCAGCAGCCTGGCTCATCTCTGACTGCATGTTGCTGTGTCAGCAATTTGGCCCAGCATCTAACCCAACACCTCCTAAATCTCACCAAAATACAAATGCTAAGATGATAATACAGATGGAGTAAGATATGTAAGATGACAATACAGATGGAAGCATTGAAGTTAATATATGGTTTGTAGAGTAGTTTGGGATCCTTTGGGTTGGTAAATGCTGTGTAAGTTTAAAGCGCTGTTTTGTCTCATGCTCACGTAACTTACATTCCTTGGCTTTGCACTTTGGTGTGTGGATTAAGTTATAGCAGATCTGTCTAGAACACCCATTGAGGCTAAACAGTGGTGCATCTTCTGCTTCATTGTTTAATATCAGATGCTTTATTATGGAAATTCAAATAAAACTTGACCTAAACAAGGCAGGCCTTCCTGCTATTTTTAGAACATTATGCTATATCCCATGTCTGTGTTTCACAGGCTGGTGTGTAATTAATGATGTGTGTCCTTCCTTCCCTTGTTAATTGATGCACAAGCTTTTGGGAGGTATGCATCATTATCTAATGTAATCATGCAGAAAAGGGAAGAAAAGAAAAAATCCACGTGTTTAGATGTCTTACCACATTTGAAGCAGGAGGGAGAGAGCAGGCTGCCCTAGCAAGTTTGGAACTGGACTGCCTCGCAGTATCGCCAGGATCCACGAGTTTTGAACAGTCTCTGGCTCCAAATGCCTCCATGATCCTGTTTAGAGAAGTTGTTTTAAACATGTCTGTTCCTTCTGCTGCCCCTTGCCCTGGCATCTGGCAAGAGGGCAGAGGAGCCTCTCCCTCCATTTTCTGCTCAGTGATCTCCCAACTTGCCATCGTTTGCTTTCAGGTTGGAGGCAGGTGTGCAGGAGACCATAGGTTCCTTTAATCTCTATTAAGAACAGCAGATCACAGTGGCCCCTCTGGCCTTGTTCCCTATGACTATGAAACTAGCTTTAGCAGCACAGAGATTTAATCTTTCTAGTGGAAATGTAGCGCCGGTCAAAGGTCTACACTGCATCTTTTAGGACAGTTTCTTAGCTGTGTGAAGTTAATCGTGAGGCAGTGTCCGTTCCAAGTTGCAGATTTTGGAAGAAGGCTTGTGCTACAGATTGCCTTTCTGCAGCTCTGCTCTCTTCCTTGGGAGAGATCCCAGAGAGAAAAGCCACAAACTCTGGCAGAGGTGCAGAGTGGGCCTCTGGCCCCTCTTGGAGGCTCCTTCTCTCACCTGACTCCTTTTCCCACCACCTATCTGGTGACCAGAGGGAGCGAATGAGCGGCTCTAGGTGCACTGTGAGCTGCCTGGGGATGATAAGCAGGTCTTTGTGTCTCTGTTATCTTTAAAACCTACCTGGTGCAGTCTGTCAGCTGCTTTAGGTTCTCTGAGAGCGCAGATGGGGGCGAGCCAAGGTGGCTAAGCTATGTAGCACTCTGGCTGTACCCCTGCCAGTGCATGCAGCAGGCAGGATGGGCTAATTGGAAGCAGCCAGTCACCCTTTCAGCTGTTGCTCCCAGTTTTGTTCCTCCATCTTCAGTCAATTTAGATCATACCTAAAGTGCGTCCACAACTACATTTAAGCAAAAGTGGTTACCATAGTAACACTGGAGATTTTCCAAATGCAGTCTATGATGTAAACAGCTAAAATGACTGTTACCCCAAATAGTTGTTTATTTCTTCTGTGAGGTTTATTGAGTATTTAAATCTGTTGTAGCACACACAGATTTACCACTTCTAAGTATAACTTGGAGGAGTAACACATTTTTTCTTATTGCTTCCATTTCAGCAGATCTGTTTCCATGTCAACAGCTCACATTGATAAAGAATTGACATTCTGACTGCATTTGGCAGTGTAGGGTACAAGGTGACAATTAAAATAAATCAATGTTTCTAATGATGCTGATGTTAAAACCCTGCCAAAATACTGGGGTTCCCATGCACAGTAGCCAGAGATCGCTTCTTGAATCTGCAGAGAGCGAGTCAGAAATTCTCATGGGAACAGACTTTCTTTGCAAGGTTTTTAAGCCTTCCTGCTTACAGATGCAGAAAGACTGGGAAAGCAAACTCTCACAGAAAAACACACCTATCACTCTGTGTGTGTGCACGCACATGTGTGTTTGCGTTGGCCCATCCACTTCTAATCTAGCTGAGGTCTAGAAATGCATAAAGCATGCAGTAAAAAATTAGAGCACAATTCTTGGTCTAACCTGTTTTGAGTCAAGTTTCTGGCAAAAATTGTGGAGCAGTAGGGCTTAATTAACCCCCCCTCCTTCCACTCCTGATTTCCTTGTGGTGAATATATGTATTGAAATTACTGAGGGACAACAAACATGGAGGCCCAGAAGGGCAGTTTTTAAGCTTGCAAGCCTGTTCAACAAAGACTGGCACTTTGAATTATATATTTGGGGGATGAAAGTGGACTGCTTTTCTCTGTCTGTGTGAGCAGCATGTAGATACACAATCGCCACAGTTGAGGTGTCATCAGTGTGCTTGTTTTCCCATAGTGCGTAAAGGAGCTAAGATCAGTGGCCCACTATATTAAGCATCCCGTTTACACACAATAGGAGAGACAGACACAATCCACAAAAATCCCCAGACTAAGCAGACAGCAAACAGGGAAGGAAGGAAAACTGTTACCCCCATTTTACAGGGGCAGAGAGGGATTAAAAGGATTTTTTTCAAAGCTGCAGATAAGAGTGGTGGCTTCCAGGTGATGCAGGCTCCCCACCTGCACTTTGGATGCCAGAAAATCCCTTACCTGGTGTTGGCTCAGTGTCATACTGGAGTCTCGTGGTAGATGTGGCAATCCAAATCAGCGCTCCTGAATTGAAATGTGCACACCTTCAAGGGTGAGCAGAGTTTGGCAATACATTTCCATAGAGACATTCAGCTTGTCTGAAGGCACTCTGTGTGGTTTGAATTAGGTTTGAATCTGTAATTTCTGTTGCATCTGGGGACTATACATACTTTCTAATGTTGGGCATCTAAATGATTTGCTTAGTGATCTTAGTTGCTGTTGGTTCTCTTGGTAGCAAATGGAAAGAAGTAGTTGTGTCCAAGCAACAGTTCAGGTCACCTTCAGCAGGTGTCTAGCACTGCCTGATACTGCTTCATGAATGTGTAAATTCACTTGTTATGTCTTTCGTATCATGGGATCATATAATTTTTGTGGGTTTAACAAGTCCACAAACTTACTTTGTCTAGTGAGCCTTCTATTTTTAAATGAAATTCTTAGATACTGGTTTAGAGAAAAGAATAAAAAAGCAGAAATACTGTTAAGAGTCACGTGATTCCTGGTACCACTGAGGTATACCAAAATGTGGTGAGTTTTCACTCTCATACATACAAGAGCAAACTCCATACCCCACAACCAGTCATCTGTGTAATGGATATGAATATAGTAAATCCCCCACATGTACAAATGATAATTTTATTTCCAGATTGCATTCTTTGGAGGATCTCTGAGCGCTTCAGAAGGATTAATGAATTATGCCTCACAGCAGCCCATAAGGTGGTAAGTATTATTACTGTATTTTGTAAATGTGAAAGAATTGTGGGATGTTGATAAACAGAAATTGCCAATTCAGTCAAGTCTGTGGCAAGTAACTTTTCCCTGTAGAAAAATGCCACTCTTTCAAGATACAGGGCAGATACAATGTTTATATGTTTCAGCAAATGAGCCATTGCTGAATTACTTTAATTTGATTACACAGGAGTGAGACACTTTCAGGACATATCCTGTGAATGTCACTGAGGTGCTCTAACACAAAAAATAGATTGCAACTGAGAAGGAATGTGTAATCTCTGTTGAATATTGGCAGTGGCTGACAGTAGAACAGCAGCTGGTTGGATGGGTCTGCACAATAACGAGGGTTAAGACGATCTAGTGCTCTGTTGAACTGCTGTTGGCCTTCCTTATCATATTACCTCATCTCCTAGCTGCAGGGACTGGCAATCTTTCAAGGAGGTATGCACAATATTGTTTTCCCCCACTTTGAATTAGAGGTATGAAAGTAGCAGGGGCTGTAAGTGCTGCTTCTCAGAGGTTGAGCTGAGCATGGGGTCCTGCGAGGGGGTAACCTCCAGCACCTGTGAAATTTGGCTTTGGAGGGTGCCAGGGTTAGGGAAGCATCCCTCCTGGTGCACAGCTTCCAGTACCTGGCCCGTCAGAAGCCCTTTACCACACACTTGTGGCTGTCAGCTCTCAAGCTAAGTTTCAGTACCTGCAGCCATTGTTCCATGGAGATGTGACTAGCCATATGGTAGTGCTGTTTCTACCCCCATTTTATTAGCTAAATCTAATTAACAGGCCATTATAATAACCAGACAGACAAATATAATAATCTACTGTCATGCTTCATTGTAAATAATGGCTGTAGTAGCCACAGCAATATTATTTGACTTAATATGAATGTGTTTGACATACGCCATCAAGAATGAGATGAACATGATGCCTCAGACAAACTGTGTATTCACATGTGGTCCCTGTTGTTCAAAAGCTCTGGAAACACGGCTGTAATCAGTAACAGTAAAGTTCTGAAGAATGAAAGGATGGTCACAACCATTTATATACGAGTTAATGCAAACCAGAAGAAACACATAACCAAACACAGACTGGAGTTGAAGAAGAGATATAACATAGTCCCAGAAATTCTGTACTAGAGGCCTAAATTTTAACAGGAGTAAACAAGACCCATTCCTGAGATGCCGTTGAGAAATCTTTGTGTGAAACAGGAGGAATATATAAGTGAAAGATGTCAAATGGTGTTTGGCTGTAATTGGATACAGCATGAATGCTGTGAAAATGTTAACCTAAATCTGTCCTAAATCTGAAACAAAACTTTGCTCTTGCTACCTAAGATTTCTTCTAAGCTTTGCTGAGGTGCAGTTGTGGAATGACTAATTGAAAGAAAACTATAATTCTAATAGTTGAACATTCCCTTTTGTCACCAGTGTTGTCCAACACTAGAAAGTAGAGGAGGAAAGAAATAAGTTACTTTACAGCCGTTTGTGTAAAAAAAAAAAATAAATGGGGTGGGAAATAATAAAAAAATGTAGGTTTTGTAATAAATCAGATATATTAAGCTGAAGGCTTCTGCCCTTCTAAAATAAAAGGAAGTAAGAGATTTTTGGTGGCAAAGATACTACCTTGTGGGATTTTAATGGAATTGTAAAACCCATTCCCCTGACTTCAGGATGATGTAGTGAAAATGCAAGGTGTTAATCACAGTTCTGCTTGATTTCATTCAGGATCTGAGTTGCTTTGTGTCATCAGTGGGGTGCAATTCCTATGGAGTGAAACAACGCATACAGCATGGACTAAAGTGCTTCAGAACAGCTGTGTGCTGCCTTAGGCAGTACCTCAGTGGTTAATAGGACTAATGAATGTGCACGCTAACAACAGCGAACACAATTTAAGGATCAAGACCAAAGGTTATTTTCAGATAAGAGAAAAGAGAAGGTGAAAATATACAGGCATGCAGAAACAGAGTATTGTGAGAAGATTTAGGGCCTTGGCATCAAGCAAAAATCGTCACTTTGCTGTTACTTTGCAAGAAAGGTTGCAACCTGAAACATACCTACGTAAAATACTGCTTCAAGCTTCCTTAAACTTCACAGAGGCTCTGTTCTACTGATGAAGCTTGGGCAGAGCAGAAGGGAAGGGTGGTAGCTTGGGCTTGCTAAAAACTAGTGAGACTTTCTGCTGGGGCACATATTATTGAGCAGTCACTTTGCTATCTTTTGAAAGAATAGACGTGCCTCTCCTGGTCTGTCCATGCTGGTGAAGATAGGTGTGCAGACACAGAAACCTGGCACTAGAGAGGATGCCACAGTGATTCATAGGCAATAAATTTTTGGCCAAAACCAGAGTGAAAGAGCATGCAGTGACACATGAGATATCCCCTGTCTACCTCTGCTGCCCTGGATGTGCCAGGTATAGTCTAGTTCTTTTTCTAGGCCACAGTGGAGGAGAAACACAGCAAGTAATTGTCTAGCTGGTTGCTCCATTCACTCCCATACCTAAGATGAAGAGCTGTTGCTACCACAGGAGGGGTAGCAGTGGGTCTCTGGTGACAAGGTAAGCAGGTACCAGGGACTGGCAAGTGCATACTGCAGTGAAAGGGGAATCCCAGGGTGTCAGAAATGTCTCACCTTAGTTCTGTGTCTGGATGTTGAAATGCTGAGCCAGCATCTCAATGCACTTTGTTATTCTGGAAGAAAGTTACTCCATTTACTCCTCAGGTTCCTGGAAGGATTGCTGGGGTCAGAGACTGGCCTATAATTGCAGCTGTCAGCTCACTGTTAAATGGAGAGATGTAAAATACCTCCTTGCACATCATTTATTAACATTTAAAACCTGTCAGGGGACATATAAAACATTCCTTTTTTTGTAGCATTTATAAACTACTGAGAAGCACAGACACATTCCCCTATATTAATTACCCTAATTTAGGCAATGTCCATGGAGGGCCTGTGAGCACAGTAGCTATGATTTCCACACCCCCAACCCCCCCAGTTCTTTTATTTCTAGGCATTGAGGTTCCCCTGAGCCCATTCCAGCTGCAAATTCTGCTGGCATGAAGCAGGGTAATTCTGGAGAGTGAATGTATTTTCAGACCTTGTATACATGAGGGAGTTGCACTAAGATTACTGGTAAACCTGCTTAGTTAAACCAATGCAAAATGTGACATGGACAGTCCTATTTCATCTCGTTGCTTCTTTTAGATTTGGATTAGGTTTGAAATCAAGTAAACCCCCATTTAACATCTTTAAATAAAGATGTATGAAGGCATTCACATCAGTTTAACTTGAATTGTTTCAGTCAGATTTAAATGAAACCGGTGAAATTTTCTTGTACTAAGAGGACTTCAGTAAATACAAATTCCTGTTTCTCTTCTACAGGCCTGAGGTGTTGCAGCTCTTCTGGCTTTTCACAAGGCATAATTTTAGTCACCTATGCTAGGAGTCAGTGGGAATTACAGGCTCTGCTGGATCAGGGTAAATCAAGAAAGGGGCATTTAGTGGTCAAAGAAGGAACATGAAAGGCATCGTTATTTGTCTCACTCAGTGAAAATGATCACAGCAGATCTTTTCAACCTCTGCAGGCCTAGTGCTATGACCGGGTTGGACCTGCCATATATCCTTAGTGTTGTCTTGTTGCTGTCAGAGTATCCAATGGGGCTAGCACACATGGGGTGGTCCAAGTGATGAATCTGAGTGGGGAAGGTTCAGCCTACAGCATCTTCACATGGCAAATTCCTCTCTGCTGAGCTCTGGTATTGGTACCTATGTGTGAGAGCAAGAGACTGGGCAGGTATCTATTCCCCTTGGGTTATTTCAGCCAGCTGATAAAAAGGAAGAAATGTGGCTACTCTCAGGTCATGAAACATTTGTGGTGGGCATGTTTTGCTGCAGTAGTATGATGTTTGGAGAATAAAATGTTATACTGAATGTCATCTTGAGTTTCCTCCATGAAATAATTTGGAGAGTGTTCCCCAGCTACATGTGCTGAGCTGTGAGAATTGTTGCTGAAAGCACATAATGTTGTGTATCCTTAATTTTAAAGGACTCCACCATGGAGAAGTCTGTATGTGTTAGAGAATTACTATGGTTTTGAATGGTACAGATCTATGGTTTTCTTTATCAGAGGTGAAGCCATATAAATGCTGCTTGTCACTTTCTTGCTGTCACCTGTGAATGTTTTGGTGAGTGTCCCGAATCAGTGATGGAAAAGCACTGAGAAATACCTAGAGTAGTTGGGTTCTTGTGCAGAGGGGAGCTGATTAGGTCCAGTGCCTGGAGGAGGATCCTTCTGCAGAGGTATTCCTCCCATTAGCTGTGCCACTAAGCCATATATCATAGGAGGGCTGAAATTTGTTTTTATCAATTCAGGAACAAGATCCTACATCTGTTCCTAATTACAGGTAGGGGTCTCAGAGGAGGTCTGAGTTACAGTGTATGTGGATATCAAAATGCATAGCTCTCATTACTTGAATAGGTAAATAATTTTATTCATCATCTGTGCAGGGACGTAGGAAGCGTAGCCCAGGAGATGTTAACAATTAACTGCAATCTCATTTGCATTACTGGCTATCAATATCTTCAGCTCTTCTGCATAGTAGTTTAATATTGACTACATAAACCTTCTGAAAAGGGGTTAACTTTTTTGTGTGAATTGTGCATTTACAAATATATTTCTATTTTTGTCAGATTGAATATACATGATGTTTTGCTATAGAGGATGTGTTTTTTATAGTGCTTTGCTTTGTTTTGGGGAATGAGGGACCAAATGTCTTCTGTAAAATCTGGGCTACCACAGCTTATGACTAGCTTCTATTCAAGTCAAGGTGCTAACCACCATGCAGGAATGACTGCTGTGTATGAAACAGATCATTTCCCTGGACTGAAAATTTTAGTTTTGGCAGAGTCAGTGTTGTTGCTTATGCTTTTGAGGGCAGCTGTCTCTGTCCCATATGGTGTACAGATTTTGCAGTCTAGTAAATGCAAGGATTTGATCTTGTTTTTTTAAACAACTTGCCCTCACTGTAGGGTTACTCTGGTTGCCTCCAAAAAAGTCACATGTAAGAAATGCACCAACCCATATTGATACAATTTATTGCTATGGATTCAAACAGACATAAGAGAAAAATATCGAGAAGTGTGGCTATTGGCAGGCAAATACACTACTATTCTTATTTTGAACTTGGGCTGGCTTAACTGAAGCATACTGGTGCCTTTTGCTGGAGTTGTCTGCATGGATGGGAGAGTATAGGCAACAACTTGAGTTAATACCTGGAAAACTCTTCTTTTTCTGTTAGAAATTCCAATTGTATTCCAGGCAGTGCAAAATACTGCTGACAGATTGGTTCTGCTCTTCGTTAATTGTGTGGTGGCAAAAGTGCTTTGATGGTTTGTGTCTATGGGGTTGGGAAATCCCTCTAAGAACCTTCACATGTGCAGTAATGTAAAATGCACTGCTGCTGTTACTTGAATTGTTAAATTTCTTGAGGTGAGCAGTAGCAACCTGCAAATGGGAACAGCAGAAAATGCAGTGATTTCAAAGCAGTGCATTTAACTTGAACTCAGTACCAAGCACATTGCTGGAGTTATTAGTAATCAGTTCAGAAGCAACTACAGCAATACAGGTGGTAAATAGATGGCAGCATGGATTTATTAAAAGTAAATAATACAAACTAACTTAATTTCTTTCTCTGATGGGATAAAAAGCTTAATGGATAAGGTAAATCCACCAGAATAATGTTTCTCTGTTTCATGAACTGTTTTCTTAACAGTTCCATGCAGCAGTCTCATAAGAAAATGAGAAGTGTGGATAAGGTATAATTTTTAGAAAATATGATGGATTGTAATCAATTTTGAGTGACAGTAAATGTATATGTCAAGGTATATCTCAAGTGCTTGTCGCATTGGTGCTTATATATTAATAACTCAGTTTTGTGAGAGGAGAGAGCTGTCTTTCAGGAATCAATTCTGGCTCCAATACTAAGTTAATGTGCTCTATTTTCATTAATTGCTTTGATGGTAGGATTAAGACTTCATTGATCGTATGTGTGAATGATATTAAGTCTTGTTGGGATTGCAAATACCATGCAGAGAGTAGTCATTAAAATATATCCTTCTCTGGACATGCCTCTGGCATACGCTCTAGAGCCTCAGAGAGGGAATATGTGCATGGCTGGACCACTTTGGAATTTTCTCTATAAAGCAAAACTCCCTCTGTCCTTCTGGCTGGGGTCAAGAGATTGGCTCTCTATCTGCAATTACATTAAAAAAACCCCCAACAAACCACACCAAAAAAACCCCAACTAAAAAACCTTACATTAAAAGAACATTGAGGTTGTAAAGCCAACCACTGAGTAATTAGGAAATAATAGAATTCAAGTGGCCTGTATAATTTTATTTCATCTTCCTAATGCATATGTATTATGAGGCAGTTTTTAATTCCAGGAATCCATACTATTTTTAACTCAGGATTCTCCTTTGGTAGCCCTCTGAACAGAAAGGAATTTCATACAGGCTGAGCATTGCTTCATGCGATTTCATTAAAAATTCCTCAGAACATCCTTTAAGGCCAGTTTGCAGCCCACCATTTCTAATGATATTCTTGCAAAATGGAGATGTCCGTGCAGAAACATAGAAGCACTTCAGTGTAATGTTTCAGAAGCAGTGAGAAGAGATAGGAAGTTTTGAAGTGCAACAATGATATAAGGAATTAGTGAAATCTAACATTTTTTGGTAAATCAAAAATTTAAAAATCTTTCCAAATTTAGGTTTCACTGCATATGTTTTGCAATATCTCTAGTTAAAGTCATAATATGATCTGTAATATGTACACTGAATCTTTGTGTCTGAAGGTTTCCACAGTTGCCTTAGATGCATAACAATTAGGCATTTTCGTTGGATGCTCTGGATAATACCATTAGATGCACAATAATTAGGTGTTTTAATCTCATTAATATTCATTTTCATACATTTAAATGCCTCTCTTATAGCATTTGTTAATTAACATACATTTACAATGGTATATTCCTCTTCCCCATTCAGCCATTCTGACTAATTTAATGAGCTGACATATCAGATGACTTCTCTTACAGGATTCTGCTGTTGTATCTTTGGTGGGAACAAAGAAGTGGTTATTGTGCTGTTTGTGAGCAGAATTAGTGCAGTTATTTTTTCTCACAAGGAATCTGGGGCATGGAGAGTCTGTCCTCAGTGATGCTGTTGCAAAATAGAGGGCTCCTTACTGTGTGTTTCCTTTTATTTGTATTATTAACACCTGCATCCCAGAAGCAAAGTTTGGGCCCTAATGTGTTTTTCAAATTGAAAGTGAATATAGTTTGCACCCCTAAAAGTTTGTTTCGTGCATCTTGGAGAGTAGAGCGCAGCCTGCAAAACTGTAGTGAGGGACACACCAACATTAAAAAAATATCTTTCCTTATTCTTGTAAGTAGGGCTAATTTAAAAGGTAAACTAAAACATTCAGGGGAGTTGAAGGAAATCTCTGTCTCCTGAAAACGCTTGCAAGGAGGTGAAGTAGTAACTGAAAAGCTGCTGTATAATTACACCTACTGGGGATATTCATTATGATTCTTGGGTTACTCTGGAGTCTGACTATTAGTATTAAGTTAGACAGCTTGCCTGTTATCATACAAATATTTTAACAGACTGTGCACGGCACCACCCACAATAATGCCTGTGGTTTCAGTTCCTGTGTTGCTGCTGAAGTACAAATAATAATAGTAAATGCATACAGAAAATAAACATAGTTCCTTCTGTAGATTTAGCAGATAGAGTTTTGGGTGATGGTACATTTCAGTTTTTTGAGTCTCATTTCATCAAAAATTAAGGGGAAAAACTCCTGTAAAATTCTTCATACTGATAAATCAAAAAGCAATCTCAGCAGTTAACAGATTATTCAAATTCAAGTGGAAAAAACACACCTGGAGGAGAATTTTCAAAAAGGCTCAATGTCAACTTAATTCTGTTCCCACTGAAGTCAATGGGAGTTAAGCCAGTACAGAGCGTTTTTCAAAATCTTAACCCTAGGATCTGCATACCCATCTAAGTTCGATGAGGTTTATTCTTTAGGAGATTCCAAGTTATTAAGGAAGAGATTTTCAGTAGCACCTGGGGGATTTAGAAGCACAGTTCAATTAGTCTTTCACTGCAATTTGTGCTTCTAAATACCTGAGACAGGTTTGAAAATCTCACGCTAAAACCCTGTCTCAGCTGTTGGTTAAAGCCTCAGTGCACATGTCTATTCTGATAAAAATAGGATTCCAGTCTGAGGCACATGCAGAATTTTGCATGTGGTTAGATGGTACGCCAGGAGAATAGGCTGTCACATTATCGTTAACTATAAATGAAGGGCATTGTCAAGTGAGGAACATTTGAACAACATTGCAAACACTGCCACCACAGTCCTGCGGTGGCTTCTGCTTAATACTAAAGTCATGTTGTGTGACCTGTGTTAAACTGAGAGGCGTGTAGCTCCCTGAAGATGCCAAGAGGGTAAGTTAGTATTCATTTTGAGCACAATGGAAAGATCTGGTGCCCCACTTTTTGGATTGGCATATCATTTAGGAGTGATGGATGCGGTTATACGTCAGTGAACATGATTTACATGGGTTTAAATGGCTCCTTTTGACGTCGTTTTTATACAGTGTTGCTGCAGCCACCCAACAAAACCCTGCCCTGCTAGTGTAGTGAAGATGATCAGTTTTAGGTGTCTTGACAGCCCTCGCTTTTTCTGCTGGCAAGAAAAGACATATCCCTGCTTTCCTGAATTTCATGGACGAGAAAACACAATTCCTTTAAAGTGTCTGGAAGAGAAAAGAAGAGAGAGTTCTGTCAGTGCATTAGAAACTGGGAGAGTTTCAGCCATGGTCCTTGGGAGGAAGGGTTCAAAGCCCAGTGTTACTTCACTTGGGGGCAGCTTGGTTGCCAATGCCAAGTTAACCCCCTCACTGTTAGGGACCTCCAGGTATGATATGCCAGTGGTTCACAGTTCAGTCTACCTTTTGTACTCATAGGATGCAGTGTATGTTTCATACAGAAACAGACATATGCCTCTTTTTAGAGGTCAGATTCTCGGTCAGATACATCTCTTCTAAGAACTCCCACTGATGAAAACTAGTTGGGTGGCTACTGAACAACGTTACTGCTAGAATGATGTTTTGTACTGTACCAGTCCATCTCAGGACCTCTTGTGAAGGTGCCTTGCTTTGCATTTTCAACTCTGCTGCAGTGTAGCTGAACAGGAATTTGGGGGTCAGGCAGGAGAAATGGCAGTAAGAAGCTGAAAAACGTTTTCCTTTAAAAAGGATGGCTAAAAAAAGGAAACTAAATCTGAAATATTTTAGTGTGCAAATACACAAAAATGAAGAGGAAGCTTCATTCATACAGGGGATGTCCTAGTCATGCTAAAATTAAGCCTAACAGGACAGCCAGTCTTAGTCTTTACTTGGGTAAGCAGATGGATGAAGGAAAGTAAGTCTGGTTTTGTACCATCCCTTCTCAGCAGGCCTTGTACTCATGGCACAGGGAGGAGAAGCAGGAACATTACAGCAGCATACCTAGAGAAATGCCAGATGCTCTTCTCCTGTGAGCAAAGCGGGATGAAGTGGCAGGAAATGAAAGAAGCCTCATCCTGACAAATGCAGGGAGGTATCGAGTTCTGCAAAGCAGGGTGAAATAGCTTCCCACTCTGTAAAAGGAAGGAGGCTGGGAGGTGAAGTAGCTGTAATTCACGCAACCCATGCCAGCCTATTCAAGGCACTACTGTGTAATTCAATACAGAGTGAAGAATTACCATCTTTATACACTATTGAACTTAAACCAAGCCCACTGGGGCCAAACTGTTTCAAAGGAGATCATTTGGACTTGCACTGGAAATTACAATTAACTAATGGCTGTACAAGGTTCACATTACTTTAGGAGCTAAGTTTTACTGTCTGTCCAGGTTATGTCTTTATGACAATACCTTTGTTTAAAATATAGATAGCCCATTGGAGCTGCTTGATAAAGGAAAATATGAAACATTGATGTCATGGCGTTAGCCCCTGAGGGACAAGGACTCTTGCTCCTGAGGCCTTCTGAGCACACTAAAGCAGTGAAGCTCTTGGCTTTAGAAGGGTGGAAGAGGGTTTGAAACAGGCAGCTCCTAAACTGAATGAGACCAGGCAGTGTGGGGCTGACCATCAGGTCAAAGAATGGTTGCATTGTGGGCACACTAATGGCATGGGAACCTAGGATAGGTAAGGAAGCAACTGAACTGGAGGTGAGCAAAGTGAATCATGGAACAGTCTGGGTTGGAAGGGACCTTTAAAGGTTATCTAGCTTACCTCCCCTGCAGTGAGTAGGAATATCGCCAACTAGATCAGGTTGCTTAGAGCCTTGTCCAACCTGACCTTGAATGTTTCCAGGGATGGGGCATCTACAACCTCTCTGGACAACCTGTTCCAGTGTTTTGCCACCCTCTTTGTAAAACATTTCTTCCTTGTATCTAGTCTGAATGTACCCTCTTAGTTTAAAGCCGTTACCCCTTGTCCTGTCACTGCCCTGTTAAAAAGTCTGTCCTCATCTTTCTTATAAGCCTCCTCTATATAAGGATAGGTTTCAATAAGGTCTCCCTGGAACCTTCTCTTCTCCAGACTAAACAACCCCAAGGCTCTCAGGGCTGGGTTCCACCCCTCTGATCATTTTTGTGGCCCTTCTCTGGATCCACTCCAACAGGTCCATGTCTTTCCTGTGCTGATGGCTCTAGAGCTGGACACAGCACTCCAGGTGGGATCTCATCAGAGTAGAATAGAGGGGCAGAATCACCTCTCTTGATCTTCTGGCCATGCTTCTTTTGATGTGGCCCAGGATATGGCTGGCCTTCTGGGCTGTGAAGGTACATTGCTGGCTCATGTCCAGCTTTTCATCCACCATTATCCCCTAAGTCCTTCTCCACAGGGCTGCTCTCAATCCCTTCATCCCCCAGCCTGTATTGATACCAGGGGGTGCCCTGACCCAGGTGCAGGATCTTGCACTTGGCCTTGTTGAACCTCATGAGGTTCACATGGGCCCACTTCCTGAGCTTGTCCACATCCCTCTGGATGGTATCCCGTCCCTCAGGCATGTCAACCACACCACTCAGCTTGGGGTTGTCTGCAAACTTGCTGAGGATGCACTCAATCCCACTGTCAATGTCATTGATGAAGATATTAAATAGTACTGGTTCCAATACAGACCCTTGAGGGATACCATTTGTCACCGACCTCCATCCAGACGTTGAGCTATTGACCACTACTCTCCGGATACGACCATCCAGCCAATTCCTTATCCACCAGATAGTCCATCCATCAAATCCATATATCTCCAATTTAGAGAGAATGATGTTGTGGGGGACCATGTCAGAGGCCTTACACAGGTCCAGATAGATAGTATCCATAGCTTTTCCTTTGTCCACTGAAGGGATAAGCTGTTGGAGTGGTCACAGGAAAATGTAGCATGTACAGAAGGATGCAAAGGAGTGAGAAGACAAAAGTAGCCCCATGACCCCGATAAAAGACTGAAGAGTTGCAGGCAACTTTTCTGATTTGGGATGGAAAAGTGCCTGACCCACAGAGACTTCTGGTCTGGTGGTCAGTTTCTGAACAAGTACTTATGTAGTCTGTTTTACTTTGGTTTCTGTGAACAACTGCAGCTCCTGATAAATGTTAGAAATATCCTTTTGATTCTGCATGGCTTGCCTGGCCTGTAGGCTCAGTCCAGAGTGATGTGTAATGGGAGCTTTGCTGTGACAGGAGCTCTGTACAGATTGGTGATTTGGAGAGTAACGTTTTCTTCCCTCTTGGCCTAATCTTGGAGGAAGTTGAGTCAGTGCTATCTTTCTTTCATTTGCTTGGAGGTTGTGCTGGTAGGGAGAACACATTATAGAAGAGTCAAGTTTCCCATTCTTCCTTTCTATACCTGTTTCCTCTCTTGTGCTAACTCATCCCACTTAATATGGATGTGTTGTGGTTTAACCCCAGGCAGTGACTAAGCACCACGCAGCCACTCACTCACTCCCCTTACAGTGGGATAGGGGAGAGGATCAGAAGGGTAAAAGTGAGAAAACTGGTGGGCTGAGATGAAGACAGTTTAACAGGTAAAGCAAAAGCTGCACACACAAGCAAAGCAAAAAAAGGAATTCATTGACTACTTTCCATCAGCAGGCAGGTGTTCAGCCATCCCCAGGACAGCAGGGCTCCATCACACATAACGGTTACTTGGGAATACAAATGACATAATTCCAAACGTCTCCCCCTTCCTTCTCTTCCCCTGATTTATATGCTAAGCATGACATTCTACAGTATGGAACATCCCTTCAGCTAGTTCTGGTCAGCTGTCCTGGCTGTGTCCCTTCCCAATTCCCCGTGCCCCTCCAGCCCTCTGGCTGGCAGGGTCTGAGAAACTGAAAAGTCTTTGACTAAGTATAAATATTACTTAGCAACAACTAAAAACATTGGTATCCTATCAGCATTGTTCTCACACCAAATCCAAAACACAGCACTGCACCAGCTGCTAAGAAGAAAATTAACCCTATACAGGAAGAAACAACTGGACTTGAAATGGAGTCAATGAATGAGTGGCTCTAAAAGGGACAGATGAGGTATTTACATAGTGGCGTCTGTTCATTCCTGCCACCTAGCCTAGCCTACATCTGCCTTTAACTGGCTCAAGGAAGAGCGATGATAGGGTAGCAGTGCTGTACTCTTCCCCTACAGGCAGAACCTGAGACTTGTGCAGCTTCTTGGGGACGTAGTGAACCTGCAGCAGTGAACCCTGTGTGAGCTGTTAATCCTGTTGTAAGGATGGTAGCAGTGCAAAGCTGTCTTAACGTCAGCATTAGCCGGATGGGCAGGTATGGTGTAGGGATGGGTTGTTCAAGAATTCCAGGACATTCCAGGAGGCCTCCTGTCCCTCACCTTCAGCTGAGCTGCTCTGACAGCACTGAGGCTGAAGGCTGGGACGCTTTGCATATTCTGAGGTGAAAACAGCAGCATACACTGCATTTTTTGCTGTTCTCTTTCCTGACGTAATCAAGTACTGTAAGTTTTACACACCAGTGCACAGATTACTGGCATTTACTAGGAAGCAGGAGGAGCAGGCTGGCAACTGCTTGGAGGCATGCGGAATATACAGGCAATTGCTCTGGAGCATGGGGACACACAGGCAATTCAATTCCCAACTGGTTTCTAGGCAGGAGCTACCAATTAAAATTAAAAGAATAAAAGACTGTAAGCTTGAGACTGATGATATGCTCTAGAGAGAGGAGTTGCCAACAGCTTGTGCTACAAAGATGCCTCTCTTTCAGTGAATTTCAAATGGTGAAAGAAACTCAGGTAACAGATCATTCTTTTCTTCTGGCTTCCCTGATTTTCATGTACTCAGTCGTGCAGCCAAAATTCCTACAAAGACAGACGGGGCTGCTCCCCATGAATTCCAAGCAGCGAGCCAGCCTTTTGAGAGCTGATGCAGTGAATATGCTAGTAGTCAGCTATACCTAGGAAGCGAGATTCTAAAACCAAGCATCAGGTGCCTGAGCAAAGAGTGTTGAATTATGGGGCTCAGATAATTACTAATGAGAGCATAACGTTTATTTATATATATATGAAATTATTTAGGATTATTATTTAAAAAAAATCTAATATGTCTTTCACATTAATTGTTAATGAGTCTCTGAAGCAGGCCTACCCTTCTGATGGAGAAAACTGATGCTTAACTAGGTGAGGTTATTAGACATACATGGGATCTGCAAAGCTGGGATTTATTCTGTGCCCATCACAGTGGTCCCTGAGGATCATGTAGGAAGTGGGCAAGTTTTAACTGCAATTACCAAACTGCAACTACCATGGGGTAGATGAAGTTGTAAATCACGATCTGTCATTGGTGATAATGTCGTAAATCATAATCTGTCATTGGTTATGAAGGCAGAGCATGCTTCCCATGCTCCTTTCAGAAGTTGTGTGACTGTTGATGAGCTAGTCAGGTGGAGGTTGCTGGATGGGAGAATTTTCACAAAAAGCAGTGAGTTTGCCCGATTTTAAAAATTATTTGTACAAAAGAAGATAACACAGACTATTAGTGCTTCAAGACATGGAAGTTGTAATGGTGGGGCAAGGCAAGAACTGTGATCTTACCTGAACTCCCTGCCAACCAGAGAAAAAGCTGTACCCATCAGCCACTGAAAAATGGTGACACTAATCCAAGCAAAATGTCTAGAGGTAGTGTATGCGTTGTTTTAAGATGCATATCGTCACATCTGGCCTTTACTTGGGAAGCAGAGTAAGAAAGTGAAGATTTCAGGCACTTCACCTCCATCAGGTAACTTGGTAATGACCAGACTCCATGCCACAGTACTTCAAAGGCATTACGGTACCTCATGTCTACACAATTCTGCTACATTAGGGTTTGCTTTGTGAACGACTATCTGTGTAGCTTTCAAATTTCTCTCTCAGAGAGCTTAACTCAGAAACTGATCCACTAGCAGGTACAGGATGGAATCATTTATTATTGCTTAGCTTAATAAACTGCATCTTAAATTATGATATCAATTACAATGTTGAATGAAAAGGCTGAGCTGGCATTATGGTATTGGACACAAGCAGCATTTTAAAATGTTTACACTGATTGTGTGATGCATCAGTATTGTTTTTGGAAAGCAATAGACTTTAAATACGGTGTTACATGAAGTGCTAGGTGCTTCTGAATTAATTTGCTTATATTTTGATGTAAAAGTCAAAGACACTGTATGGCAAAAGGTGCTCACCCAGAGTTCTTGTCCCCATTAGCAAACACAAACCAACATTTGATGTATCAGTTCACCAAATTAATGACATTAAAGCACAGCAAAAATACATTTGCAGCAACCCTAGCAAGTTCTGTGGGATCTCCTGACAGGATAAACATGTCTTCTCTGCCCTCCTTTTTTTCCCTCCTCCCAAACAAGCAATAAAAACATTTTGCATAAACAAATTCCAAATTACAACTAATCATAGGAAAGCTGACAAATGTATGCTATGCTAGTCTGTGAAAATACTAATCAAAGCAGCCTGTCAATTGTTAAAGTTAATGATTTAGATATGCAAAACTCTGACAAAATTTTTGTGGATAATTACATAATTACGCCTGGGTTAACACAATCAAAAATAGCAATTGCATGCTCCATCTTGAAATCACCATGGCAGTTCCCTGCTATCTTTTAAAGGTCTCTTTACCCTTGTTCCCTCTGCACATGAAGTGTAGTAGGGAAAGGAAAAAACCCTGGGAACCAGCTAGGAAAGAAAAGCAAATGTGATAGGTGCCTCCTGCCTACTCCATCCACTCTTTGCCCTCTGCAGAAACAATCCCCTGGAGAGCAAAGCACCTGCTAGAGTGGGTGGAGGTGTCAAAAAAGCCAACCAGGTAATGGAGGACCAGAAACAGGAGAGTTATCTGTTGTAGCCAGCTGCAATAGCAACACCTCTACCCATGTATTAAAATACGTGTGACAATGAGCTTTTCCTGTGGGAGGCCTTTCCCATTGAAGAGGAGGGAGTTTATACTTTGTTTTAAAGGTCTTGCTATGATACAGGAACGCAGGACTGGTAAGGCTTACCTAGGTCATTCAATTTTTCATTAAATTATCAAATCATTCAAAAGTTCCGGTTCATCCCAAACAGTCCCTTCCCAGGTGTTTGGTGTAGAAGGGGCTATCAACCTCTTCCATCCAAACTGCTACCCCCGTGAGCTATGAAATGCCCCTCCACTTCACCACATGCTTAAAGGTGTTGTCAGAGGAAGGTAGGCTGTTGGTGGAGGGGAAATGAAAGGGGGTAAGCAAGCCAAATCCTGTGGGGCACTGGTCTTTTTTTTTCTCCTTTGAAAATAGCTTTGAGTCTATTATAAGCACCTTTGAAAAGCTTAGGCCTTAGAAATCTTGGATTTTGCTGGCAGCACTGGTGTTTTCCTTTACATGTTGGCTTCTTGTTCCCTTTTTATACTAGATCTAACTGATACAGTGTAGAGATTCCAGATGTCAGGAATCTCAGGGAGGTGACATAGTATAAATAAAATGAATATTGGGCTCTTTCCTGAATGTCACATTGGCTGGGATGGGGTAATGATAATGATGGGGATTTAAAAAGTAATATATCTCTTGTGTAATTTTTTATCATAATTTTTCTATACAGTTTCCATTAAGTAGATAAATGACCTAAATGAAAAAGAGAAATAAAGTGAAAGTATAAAATCAGTCCCTGTCAAGAGCTACATAAAGAGTCAGGGCCCCAGCCTGCTGAAATTGGCTTTCTAAACTCCTAAATCTGCAAGTAGGTATTCAGATGGATTGAATGGCTTTACTAGTGGCTTACTAGCAGTAGGGACCTAACACGTGAGGGAAGCAAATGCACATTGATGTAGATGTATTCCATCCCCCGGCAAATATACTGTCAAAGTCAGCTTCAACCAACTGATGTTATGGGGCCCCTTATTGCTTTTGTTATATTTTCAAGAGTAACTATTACAAATCCACTTGGTGCATTGCTCAGCCTGTAATAACGGCATGAAATTAAATAGTAGTGTGGTTGGATGTCTGAATGAAACCTGAAATGTTGTTTTGGAAACCTCACAAGCACCTGGAGCAATAGCAGGGCTCTGAGGCACGATTCAGCAGTCTTACACTGCTTACTTCTGCTGCATTGATGAAGCAAAAATAAACTTCCTGTACTTAGACAGATTTTAAACATTTTTCTACAAGACAGAAACCAGATGGAATATTTTCACAGCTGACACCAAAATTCACAGTTTTTGTGACTTCTGTGATATTGTGATTTATACAGGAACTTTCTATATCAGCAGCCCTGAGCAGACAGCCTCTTGCCATTCAAGCTTTTAAACATTATTTGGATTGGTGGGTCAAAAGATTGTGTTAGCTGTGTGAAATGTGAAGTATCAGTGGATTTAAATGATGGCTCTGTGGGCTGTTCTGTTTCTGCATCTTGACTGTAAGTCATAATAATAAAATATGTTAAAAGTACACTGCTCCAAAATGGATAGCAAACCCTTAAATGCCTTGAAATTAGTCATTTCTAGAAGCAAACAAAAAATTCTTATGTCAGGGCACGAGCACAAGGCAGGGTATCGTCTTCAAGCATTTGCTTGCTCTCTTAAAGGGAGGACTTGAGTGGCAGAAGGCATTCTACTTGGGGCTGTGTGTTTCACAGGCAGTATTTTCAGTTAAACCTGACAAAAACCCGTTGAAGGCTGGTTTTGGGGTGGGTTTTGTTTGTTTTGGTTTTTTTTCCCTTGCTGGGGATTGAGAAGCCAAGTCAAAGCTACTGGTAGACCAGGTAGAAGGAACTGGTGGAGAGTATGGGACCTGGCAGAGCTGGATGCAGGCAGAGGTTTTCCCCGTGCATCCTGTTCCGTTTGCTCTCCATTTGTGCTTGGATCAGCTTGTTGTTCTTTGCAGTCAAGCTTCTTCCCACCTTTGTGGGAATTCATGGTTTCCTGGGAAACTTGTGTTGACCTGTGCCTGAAGAAAACTTCAGAAACATATTGATTTTTCTGTTTTTACAGGGCTTTCTCTATGCAGGAGAACAGTATTTCAGCAACCCTGGTGGCTGCCTGCCTGTTTCCAGATGTTATGTTTCCCTTTCGCAGTCTTAGGTGATGTGGCTTTTGGCTGTGTGATATCCTTACAAATCTGGAGCAGCACATTGGTGTTCCTGGTGCCAACAGTACTCAGGGGTTCAGCCTGCTGAGGGAGACAGCGTTGGAGGTATTCCTTGTGCATGTGTATTTATGGGATCCCATACTCTGAAATCCATCTCTCTCCCCATCCAAGAGAGCTGGTTTGCACAGGGCTCCTGAGATCAGCAAAGTGCCTTGTCTTTAATCAGGTGTTTGCTTAGGAAAGGACGTGTTGTTGCTAGGGGATGTGATTTCTCTTCAGCTCTGAGAAAAAGGCAGGTATATATAATTTTAGGTGCTTATAATATGTACACCTTATCTTTATAGGAGGATTTATAGTGTAAATCGATGACAAAATAAACGGTAATGGCTCCTATGCAGCCAGGGCAAGGGAAAGGCTCACTCTCTAATGCGTTTTTCCTGCCTAACTAGTTCTTAAGGCTACTGGCATACCAAAGCATCCTTCAGTCTTCTGTAATGTATGTGTCAGTCTCAACGCCAATGCAATGGTCAAACGAAGTAGCATAAAACCACATTTATCCTTCACAGTGAAATGGTACTTGATGTTTTTTGGACCTGATGTGTGAGACTTCCCCAACCACCACCACCATCCCCTCCCCTCACCCCCCCCCCCCCCCCCCCAAAAAAAAAAAGGCAGAAATATGGTAGAGACAGGAAGAGGTTGGTTATTAATCTGTAGCAAATCTTACTGAATTATATGCTAAATACATGTTGGTTCCAATGATATCTGCTGAAAATTGGCATACAACAAAACATTTGGTGATAACATATGGAAGGAGATGTGGAAGACAGTAGAAGCTTTTCCACTTTTCTGTACGTGTTTATAATCTAGTGTCCTCAACATTATAGATACTACATACTGAAACTGTCTGTATGCAAGTACGCAACCTGGCTTACAAAAAAAAAAAAAAAAAGGAGAAGCGCTGATATGAGTAGAAAATACTGCCATTCTTAACATGTTATTTCCCCACTTGGACATTTCTTCCCTGTTGTTTTTCTTTCTTTTCCCACCCTGCCTTCCCCAGCCAGCTTCAGTGAATACAGACACTGTATTATAGGGCTCATGCTAATGAGCAATCATTTAGAAGGCTGTAGCACAAATCCATAATATTCTCCTTCTATAGACAGCCACTGAAATCCAGGAAACCACATTTTAAATATAACGCTGGTATATATCTAAGGCACTTTAAACAAATGCAGTCACTTCTGCAAGATACTTCCTTTGGCTACGCTGATCTGGCAAATTGCTTAAATATATGCTTAAATCCCATGTGTACTTGCTTTGAAGTCAATGGGATTACTTATATGTTTATATACTCTGCTGGTTTGAGGCCTTAAAACATAGGAGGACATTTGGCATTTAGAAAAACAGGGCTGGAAGGAGTCTGAAGAAGTCCCTCTTCTGCAGAATTGGTTATATTTATGTCATTCCTGGCAGAATTTTGTTTTCTAGGCTGTTCTTAAAAACATCTGGTGATGGAGATTCCAGATTCCATAGCTTTCCCAGGCTCCACCCCAGTGCTTCACTATCTTAATTACCATAAATGTTTTTCTCTAATGGCTGACCTGCATCCATCTTGCTGCAAGTTAAGCCTGTTATTGTTTGAACTTTCTAACATGCAAGACCCCTGTGTGTGACAAGCTTTTACACATTCCAAGTCTTAAAATTGCCTTCCCAAGAATTCTTTTCTCTGAAGACCCCAAAGTTTTCAAATATTTTCTCCTGGACACATTTTCTGGACCTCTGGTCATTTCCGTTGTGTTTCTTCAGGGCCTCTCCAATTAGTCCATCTCTGCCTTGTACTCTTCTCCTCTCCATACCCTTTGAAATTCAGCCCTTTTCTTGACACTGCTGTAATTTGTCAACATCTCTTCAAACTCTGAGCCTCTATACTTGCAGTTGTCCTTTGCAGACCGTTTGTATAGTCTGCAAGCAAGTAAGTGTGCTGTTTCATGGCCAGATTCACAAAAGCACTAAACAGAATCATACCCACAGCAGAGTTTTGCAATCCTGCTGTCCCCCTAGATGGCTTGCTTTGACTAGGCAAATGGTAACTTTCTCCACTTACCATGCCCAGCCACTTTTGTACCTGTCTCACAACCATTTCATTAAGACCATGTTTTGTTAGTGTGCATGTGAGAGTGACATTTGAGACAGCACCAAAGGCTTTACTGAATCACAAAATGTGACATCTCCTGCTTTGCTTTTGCCATGAGGCCTGTTCCCATATGGCAGAAGAAAATTAAATTGATTTGACAGGATTTATTCTCTACAAATCCATACTAGCTGCTATTCATTTCCATGGTATCTTCTAGGCACTTACAAATAGTTTGATTAACTTCTTCTGGTGTTTTTCTGAGGACTGAAGATAAACTGACTGGCTGGTAACTCCTTAGCTGTGCTTTTCCTGCTTTGTAGAGCTAGATATTGTTTGCTCTTTCCCAGCGTTTTGGCACCTCATATTCTACTCTTGCATTCTCAGAGGTGACTGTCCAATGATTCAGATTGCAGAAATGGCTACTTAAGAATCACGAGTTGAAATTCATAGTGCCCAGTCAGTTTGAAGACCTCTGATTTATTTAAGGGCATTTTAATCAGCTCTTTTTAGGCCATTGTCTTCCTGCTGCTACATCTTCTGTGTCCTTTAGAAGTTTCTCAGCAGCACAACCAATTCTTCTAAACTTTTTATTTTTGCCTTCCATGAGACCTCTTGAGTTTAGGTCAACTGCTAGAGTTTAATCCTGCTATCATCATTGTGTTGCTTCTGGATCAAGGCTTAATTGGAGACTATGGAAGGAACTTGCATTTCTGGTTCTTACTGGGACAGTAGTCTTACTCAAGTGCAGGACCCCTGAATGAAACTAAGAACTGCAATAATGACACCTGTGGTAGGCTGCAATTTGGGATGCCTGCTGACTAACTTGCGGAAGGCAGGGTTTGAGCTGGTGTATTGATTCATTTTCAGCTGAACAAATAGCTCAACTGTCACTCAGGGAGCTTAATGAACACTTGTGCTACAGTGTCTGCTCCTCTATGTTAGAGCTGAGGATTTATTTTAACAAATAGTATGTTTAGAGAATGAATTGACCACATTGTGTTTACCTCCTGAAGTTTTTGTTTGTGGTGGCGCTTTCTCATTTGCAGTTCTTTGCTGTCAGTCAGGTACTAGAATGGTATCTTCACCCTTTATGTGTTTCCCTAAAAGAAGTGAAGTAGGGAGCATCGTTAGAAATGTGTACATGAACAAAAGTTCATGAGAGTTTCTGTGATGTCAGCTTTTCCATAGTCAAAAAAAGAAGCTCGATTGAGATTACTCTTGAATTAATAATTTACTGTATATAAACCAAAACTTTCTGTGCTAACTATAATACATATATGATGGCTTTTAGTTTCTCTCCTACAGAAGAGTATTTTCATTCCTATTATGTTTTTGCGTAATCTTTTTTTCTGAAAGGAAGAAATGCAAAAACTGAATAGACAAGGTTGTCATTTTAAGATGTGCAATGAAAGACTAGGCTAAAAGAAACTGCAATATTCTATATAATTTCATGGGGTCTTCTAAAGAAATATGACAATTTTATGGGGGCTCTTATGGAAAAATTCTGATTTCATGTGGATTCAGGTGAAAAGGTAAATTTCATGGGATTTCTGAAAATGTCTGGATTTCACTGGTTCCATGAAATCTATGACAGCCATGGAAAAATGCACAGTTCTTGTCATGGAGTAAATTTTTATTGCGGTCTGCAGAACTTTTATTTTCTGTGTACATCTGTTCCTCTGACACATATTATGCATTCTGGACCTCTTCCTCATCTTGCAGTCTCTTCCTGTGAATATTTTACACTTCTTGATGGATGCATAGTGCTCTGATCCTCAGATGATAGAAATCCATGACTGCCTACAAAGGAGGCTCAGTGTGCGAGTGTGTGGGGGGGAAGGGCATGAAAAATAAGCAATACTTAATACAGTCCTGGGGATTTCATATTTTATGGTAATACCAGCTTATTTTATGCAACATAGGAAGGAAAATAATCAGGAGTAAAGAGTGGGAATGATTTATCATATTCAACGTGAGATCTAAGCAATGTAGCATCAAAAGCAACCTACTTGCAATTTGCGAAATCCTGGCCTGTGCAGAGGGTCCAGCACAAGACCACCCGAGGAGCATATAAAGCTTCAGAGGAGAAAGACTGTGTTGTGGCATCTCAATTTATCCTGTAAGCAATGCCCTCGTTGGCTAGGACACAAGTGTGACTGTAGCATGCTTGCGTTGTTCCCTGTCTTCATAGAGGCAGCACAGCTGAAATAGATCTTGCTTTTCAAGGAGAGAAATTAAGACACAGAGGAGAAAAGGAATGCATCCTCAGACAGGGCTTGAAAATCAATGGTGAAATGAGGTGAAAACTTACAGGAAGGCTGTGTCGGAAGGGCATGGAAAATGACAAAGAAAAAGCAGTATTAGATAAGTGGGGGAATTGGAAAGGAAAGAATTGTGAAGCAGATTAAGCCAAATCTATGCATGGTTTTAAATGAAGAAGTCTGAACAGTGTCTTGAGACAAACAGGGAGCCATCTGATTAGCTTTGATTTAATGATATTCTTGAACATCTTTGTGTGCCTCAGCAGCCAGAACTGAGAACATTCCTGACAGTGGAGACGAAGCCTCTCCTGGGGAATTGCTTTCCCCTTAACTGAGGGGAGATGTGGAGAAACCTCACAAAGTACAGCAGAGGCAGTGGGGCTGTGGGTCATTCCTCATGCAGGACAACAGGGGAAATAAATATCAGGGTCTTGGATGATGTCCTGTACCGCTCCCACTTCTGTGAGAAATGGGAAGCGGTGAGCTGAAACTAAGGCTAGCTATTGATGCACATCAGGGCTTGTCTATATTTAGCAAAGCCAAGGGGAGGTTCTGAGGGGCAAGAGGGACAAATCAAAAGCAATGTCTGGTGTATGAGGGAGCTGTTCATGTTAGCTGCGATGAGCACAGGTATTTGTGCTGCATGTTATGCAGCTCTTTATTGCCTGCTTCCCACTCTCTTCACTGAACCTAATAAGTTCCTAGGATCTGTATTCCCTTTTGCTCAGTTTCTGTAAATGCTAAATAGAATTTTGCCATGTATAATGTTTTCCAGAGAAAACATCATCACCTTTTGTTATATTATTTTGAAGGAGGTTTTGGCCTGCTGGGACCTAGAACTGTTTTCCCCCCTTCCCTATCAAACAGCCTACAATCCAGCTCTCTTTTGCATAATCCTATTTCAAATATGAACAATATGAATCCTCCAGTTTATGCTAGCAAGAAAATTTGGTTGGTTATATTTCATCATTGCCTTAGAGAAGAAGGGCAGGGCGGCTGCCAGGCTGTCTCTGTACAGCTTTTCTCTGCTGAAATCTAGTGAAGAAACTGTAGTCGTCTTGATAACATATTCAGGCTGTTTTTCCCCCTCTTTTGCTAGCTCCGCAGTATCAGCAAGTTGTGGCTGAGCATTTTTCGCTTGCAGTGGATAACAACAGCCTGACCATCTCATCCCCAAAGGGTACAGGTCAGACAAAGTCCTGTTGTCTCTTTCTCTGGCTGCAGCTTCCTGATACATCTGCCTCTGTCTTCGTGACCCTCAGATCACTGTAGTGATGCCTGTATTGCCTCTAGGATTTCTAGTAAAAAATGACTAGTTAAAATATTCTGTACCAGCATGTAGTGAACTAGTTGGAGGCCTACCTTTTAGCTTTAGTGAGCTTTTCAACACAGAAAAGGTGTGTTCAGCTTGAGGATAGTAAAGCCCAAAAGGAGATGTCTGTAATAGCATTGACCAGACAAGCCTGCAGGTTGGGAGGAGGTGGGAGCCTTCATGAGAAGCTGTGGGAGATTGGGGTGGTTGCTCTGCATCTGGCCTTTGCCATAGTCATCCCTCCTTTGCCAGGGAGTTGAACTCTTGGAGCTGCCAGGGTTAATCACCAGCAGAGCTTCTCCAGCCCCACTCTTTGTGTATGGCAGAGTTAGAGTTTGTGTTTCTTGGGGGCTCCCATGCTGCACCTGGTCCTTGTGGTGTAGGAATTGAAGCTAGGTATGCTGTCTTGCGGTGTCACAACAGGATGCATTGGTATGTCTAGTCGAGAACATAAATCAGCTTTGTTCTTTGAAACTTTCCTGTTACTCCTTTTCCTTACATGCAGTGTACACTTGCCTTATATGTTTTGTCGAGTCAGGTAAGAAGAGAATGTCCACTTTGTAATAGGTTTTGGCAGGCTTTCCCTTTTTCCCCAGAAGCAATTTGTGCCAATATCTAACTACTCTACCAACTAAATATACATGGCTAACGCCTACAAACTTATTCATGCTGATGGGCCCTGCTTGCTGAAAGTGTTCTGTTCACACCAGATGCTTCAACCCTGACCACCCATTTGTGGATTAGCACACTTGATTAAACATGTGTGCAGAACTGGGGATCGCAGTACAAGGGCATGGAATATCTGAGCCTTTAATCTCAAATGTAGCCCATGGGTAAGGTAGATGAACTAGTATCATCACATGTAATCATATAATTTTACTTCTCAACCCCTTTGATTGCCTCTGTTTTGGGAATCACCAAAGATCCAGAGAGTTGCGAGGCCCAGAGATGCCAGAGTTCACATAAGCAAAGACACATATTACCTGTGGTGGTTGTTCTTTCCACCAAGGGAGAACTAGGTGGCAACCCAGCTATCTCCTTTTGGTGTCTCCTTTCAAAACGGTCAAAGGCAGTGGTACTTGGAATGCTTGATGCCCTGCTGTTTGCCTGTATCTGACATCGTAATTTCTTCTCCAGAGTAAGCTGGCTAAATTAATTTGATTTTAAAGAAGTGAAGCACTGAGTCTGTGCCTGACATTTTCAGGATTCCAGGACGCTGTGTTCCCAGATCAATATGCTGATTTAGTAACATAACTTATGCTCAGGAAGGCCATGTGACACTCCCAGACCCATCCATCTTAGTCGAGCATTTCTATTAGAGCTGTGCAAATCCTTTCCAGGACAGCAAGTGAGATTTTACAAGTTTCCCATTAGGAAGAGATAGTGTGGAATTACAAACACCCCCTGACCTGACCCTCCCCCCCACCCCCTGCAAACACCAGATTTGAATATACACCTTTTCTCACGTTTGAATCTCAAGCACGTCCTGACACAAGACCACCTCTACATTGGTAGTAGTCAAATAGGCACAAATATAAATCGATGTGCAGATATAACAATAATAGCCTACTGCCCCTAAAATTGTGCACTTGCGTATGCAGATAAAGAAGATCCATTTCTAAACGGGTGCTTTTTTTGGATTAAAAAATGCACTTGAAAAGGTAAAGGGGCACCTCAAGTACCAAGATATCATGTATTTAAAAACCAAGGAGAGATTTCCGTTCTTCACAGACTTACATAGAATCAGAATAGTGCAGAAATGTGAGTTTACCTGCATGAAAATAAACCAGATATCATTTGGTCATGTAGCTCATTTAGTTATCTATCAAAACTCTTTGGCTGCAGGCTATTCATGTTTGTGATACCCATAGAAACAGCACATTGGAGTCAGTGACTGTTGTGTCACTCAAACTAAAAGGGACTTTAGGACACAGACAATATGAGTCAGCTTCTTATTCTGGCAAAAGTCTTAGTAAAAGTATATCAGAAAAAATGCTGCTTCCATTTTCGGTGTTTAAACAGCTGGCGTTGTAGCTTTCTTACATGACACAATGCTTAGAGTTTGTACTTCCTTTACTTATTAAGGTATTGTCAGCTCAATCTCCTAATAGTGCTAGAAAAATCTTCATGTTATTTATTTCAAGGTGCACAGAAACTCTGTTTTAAATGAGCCAGCTTTCTTTTCTGAAGAGAGCAGAAATTAATGTAGTTGATCATAGCAGTGAAGTTGCCTAACTTCTAAACCAATAGCACTTGTTTTCATATTTGCCCAGCTTTGATTTGGGATATTTCAGTACCATGCTGTTTACCTGTAGGGACATTTGCCTGACTACATGTTTTAAGAACAGGTCTAAATTTATGCTGGAATGTTGTCTGCTCCTTACCAAAGGATACAATTTTTCTTCTAAGTGCCTTTCCTACTCCAGGTAGCCCAAGTACTCCTGAAGGTATCACATTCTTTACGCCCCATGCAATGGCTGACAGAGCCTTGCACATCAGAACCCTTTGTGCTCACCAGGGAACCAGGATTTGAAGGATCACTAAACTTAGCCATTTTGTGTATCAATCCACGAGGCAGCACTTTAGTAATGTATTTTCAAGGTTAGAGTGTTCATTTTGGCCTCATACTTGCTAAGTGGCATAGAGATGTTATGCGTGGTACATGGTAATGCTATAATCTATTGCTTTCTAAAAGCCACCCAAAGTACTGCACTGCAATCAAATAGCACTTCTTGATGACATTGCGTGCTCCAGCTGTATCCTGAAACAGACTGACACAAATAAGTCATTTAATGATGCACAGCCAATCAGGAAATCTTGCTAAATGGAGGACTTGTGTATAAACGGTTTTCTATCTTTTTAAATAATGGCTTTGTTTTAACGAAGCATTTGCTAACAGTGAAGCTACATACACACATTTGGTCTGTCCCTGTTGTTCTCAACAAGGTAACTGATGTGGCCATATTCTGATCTGCAAGATGGGACCAGCCTGAGGTTAGTTTGTCTCTGTGAGGAAGAAAATATGCCTGTTACTCCTGCTCTTGACTTTGGTTACTAACCAAAAACCTACATGTTTTTATACTGGGAAAAACCCCAGACCAACAGCCAGAAGACTTAAACAGATGATGAAATCTGCCCTCAAAGTGGCTGTTTCTAATGGAGTTATTTTCTTCTTTTTTACTGCAGAACCTATGAACCTTCCAAAACCTATCTGCTTTCTGCCTCAGGTGGTTCTTATAAACATTAGCAGGTTACTTTAGATAGTGTGAAGGACATTAGTTTTTGTCAGGCTTGTATCGTTAAAAAGTCTCCTTTCTCATTTGCGGTGTGTCCTTTGCATGTCACTCAAAGGACAGTCTTCCTCCTGACTTCCCCTTTTTTTCGGAGGGGTCTCAAATGACCACTTCCCACCCATTTCCTCCTGGAGCCCCAGCTGAGCAAGCTCACAGTTCATGACACTTCAGCTCTTACCTTTGCTGATGTGCATCCAACTCCTTGAGTGGCCAGTTTTCTGCCTGTGCTGCCTTCTTGGCTTTACTGGATGTCTAGTGCAGAATGCCTGCTTGTCAACTGGGGTGTTGTACAGTCCAGTCCAGGCATCGTTTCTGCCACACTGTCCTGTCATTCTCCCACCACTTACGGGAGCTGCTCTTTCATGCCTCAAGGTACCTTGTCCAGGTACCTTCAGGTACAGAAAACAGCCTCAAGTTCTCTTGATTGTGGGAGACAGGTGAATCTCAGCAGATCTTTTTGCTGTATTTCTGAGAGTAATGAAGAGATGTTTGTATGGGTAGGCCAACCTCTGCCTCTGTGTGACAGGCAGACATGTTTACAAAGTGTCAGCCAGGTTTTGAGAGCTATCTGGGACAGGCATGCCTTTAAGCCTTGTATGGAATAAAAAGCACACACATCATCATTACTTCATTACCAATCAGTACGATAACAAGTAAACAAAGTTGGTATATTCAATATCACACCTAATTCTTGGTGTAACATTGCACTGAGTCTCTGTAGAAATGTAGCCTGTATATTGGGAAGCAGGGGATCAGGTTCAACATGGCGAGTATGTCCCAACAACGTAAATACAATTGTTGCACCTTAATTTGCAGAAATGTAATATTTAGCTATGTCTGATATATTTTAGAATGCTTTTCTGCACCATTTACTCGATAATTTATTTTATAAGACAGCTTGGCTAATGCTACAATTCCTGGAGGCCCGTGTTCTGTAGCATAAAGAGAAGCTGGCATATTTATGCCTTCTGAAGCCAGTGGAAGTCTGTCTGTTGACTTTCATGGGGCTCTGGATTAGATCTTTAATGAACATCTCCTGATATCATTATAGGAGCAAATATTGGAACAGCATCATGAAAACTTCAGATTTAGTCGATACGAAGGATTTATTAAATTTTTTTAGAACATAAAGTAGTTTGAAAATTGCTTCTTGAAAATTGCTTCTTCACCTGCTGCTCTGTTCATGCTTATCCCACAGTGACCTGAGCCACCCAAAAGAATAGTTTGTCAGAAAGGAGCTGAGGCCAAGATTTGGACAAAGGAAGAAACCTTGCAACGTAAAATCAACCAGTTGCTTTGAAACAAATAGGCAAGTTGCAAATTCAAAAATCAAATCTGAATGCACCCAAAGAGATGTGAGGATAACTTCTTGAATGTGACAATTTCAGAAGTGTGGTGTGTTGGGTTGCAGAGAACCTGATAGTTTTGAGATGTAAACACATAATATGTAAAACATAAGCCGCAGAATTAATGAATCATGTTAATTTCACACTGCCCCCGCTTTGGACTAATTAGTGCAAATTACATGCTGCACTTGTCAGGCAGAGGAGTTTGTGCACCATGCATTGCATTAAGAATTATTTTTGGATCCATTTGCACAATGTGAAAATAGTGTGAAAATATTTTTATTTCAATTAGTCGTAGTTTTACAGTCATTAAAAGATTTCTTTAATAGGCTTAGACTCCCATGGCCTGCACAGCTGCGTGAGGTCTGGTTTGCATTTAAAGGTGGGAAAAGATGTAGTGGGAAGGAAGACATTTAGCTGACTGGATTTACTTAATTACCCCCACCCCATTCTAAAATGCCAAACCAGGCTGATCAATTATCTGTCCCTTCATCAGAGGCCAATTGCTTAATTGCAAATTATCCCTAATAATTACACAGTCAAATAACTACTGGATTTATTTTTAATGAATGTGGGAGCCCTTAACAAGGATTTAAATGTACCCACCAGGATTACTCAAAATCGACAGCTATCAAAGGGCCGGAATCTGCCACTCTCACTTACGTGGAGGAGAACCTCATTCCACTTATTTTCTCTTCGTTTTCAGTGAGATGCGAGGAAGTAAAGATGCCGTGTCCATGCTTGGTAATGTTTTTAGGGTCTAACATGGTAATGTTTTTAGGGTCTAACATTTCCATTGTTCCAGTGAGATGGACTGAAAATGAGAGATTACTGAAAATGAGAAAGGGTATCTGAATGTGGGGTGCTGCGAAGCTGGGGCAGAATATAGGGCAGGACGTGGAAACACTGCCTTTGACGAAATGAGATGGAGCTCTGCCAGGCAGCAAACAAAGGGATTGTCAAAACAGCAGCGCACTCCCCCTTGGAGGCATTCCCGGCATGGGGAGAGGGGTCTGCGGGCTGCTGGGGTGGGAGGCCTTCCCCCTCGGTGGGATGCAGCGCTCAGAACTGGCCGGCAGCAGGGATGTAATTAGTGCTGACACAAAACACAAGGCAAGGCTTTTGACACTTGTTTTCCAGTCTTGACAGAGAGGGGAAACATAAGAAAAGTGTCTTTCTAACCACCTCCCACCCCCCTTCCCTGCTCCTTAAATAGCTTTCTCTCTTCAGATTACCTTAAATCACTGAGTTCACGGCCAACACCGTGCTGGCCACTCCTCAGCGCACTTGTTAGCCTGGAAACAAGAGGTGTACTTTGTTGAAATACTAAACCAAATGAGAACAGAAATTTAAATATAGTGCTGTGTCTGCTCACAAGCAGGCAAAGAAGATTTGGTAGTTGAGTAAGTAACTGAAAATTTGGAGTGTGAAAGACGAAATAAACTGAATGCAAAGGAGCATGCAGAGAGGAGCTAAACTACGTATTTCCAACGTGGTGCAGGTAAATTAAAGTGGCTGAACTGTTTTGAAATGGAAACTCGTCACCTGTCTGTTCTTTACCTTTCTTGTATTGATGTCCAGAGGCCCAGTTGAGAAATCGGGGTCCCACTGTGCTAACCACAATACTGTAACTCTGTGTCCCCCACCACCATTGCCCAGCTTCTAAGCAAAAGCACACTCTTGGTTCTGATTTGCTTTTCCACTCCTATGTTGCCTGCTCTTTGTAGGTCATGTGTAAGCAATTTTTTTCTGCTGCTTTTTCTAGGAGGTTAAGTAATTAACTTGGAGAATGGGAAGCTGTGATCTCGCCTCACTTTGAAAGGCCTTTTCCTGAGATTTCTGCAGCATGCCTCTTCCTCCTCTGAAATTTCTTACTCTGGACTCTTGCATGGGGAGTTGATATTCTTGACTTCAAAGCCCCAGCTGGCATCTTTCTTGATTGTGAAGCATCCTATGGTATATTATACTCCTAAAGAGATTTTAACACAGACAAAGTGAGGCATGAGGGAATATTGGACTGAAGTTCTTTTGCGGTTGTGATTTTTTTTAATGCCTGAGTCCTGTCTACTTGTACTCTGCTGTGACGGGTGTCAGAGTTTGCTAATGCAGTCACAGCCTGAAAATTTCAGATTGTGCTTAATGGCTCAGTGGCTAGAGGACACGATCCCGAAGTTCCTAAAGCATGGCTGGATTTTCTGGTTGTCACTATGTGAAATAGTGACCCCATGACCGGTGTAAACTTGACTTGTCACCTAAAATCTGAATTTATTTAAAATGTAGATGATCCTCAAAAGAGATTCGGTAGCATTCATCATTTTCATGTATGACTTTGAATTATTCTCTAGTCTCTCTGTGCTGTTGTCAGTCTGCTGGGTTTGTTCCTTACAGGGTTCACGAAGAATACTCAGGTTAGTACACATGGAATTAACACGTTAAAGTCAATGTGGTTTTCCACCTACACCCCTTGTTCACAAAATGGAAAGGAAGACCTTTGCACTGCAAAAGCAGTTGCTGGATTTATTCTCTGTACCAGATGCCAGTAATGTGGTGGGGGTGGGGAGGAAGAATCATCCACCCATCCTTCTCAACTGAGGAGATCTTTCCTGTTTTTCTAATTGATTTACCTTATCCTTTGATGTTTTTATTAGCAGTTTCTCATTCCTTCCTCCTTGGTTTCTTTTTCCCTTAAATACACATCCCAGTCTGCGCTGTTGTTTGCTCCTCTTAAGTTGTGGTGTAGTCTTGACTTCTATTTGCATTAAGAATACCTTGTCCCAGAATTTGCACCCCCAAAAAAAAATGCCTGTAGTGGTTAAGGGTGCCAGAATCTAGTTCAATATTACCAAGAAAATTCTAGCATTGTTGCATATCTTCTGCTCTTCTTTTTAATTTGCAATCAGTGCATCTTCCAGCTTTCTCAACTCCCTTGAAATTTGTTCAGCGTGATCACTCCTCCAAGAGCAATACTAGGTACAGGCACCTTTTTTTTTTTTTTTTTTTTAATCTTTTTCATCCTATGCTTAATGTGGCTTTTTATGCATCAGAAATAAAAGTGTAAAGCAACCTTTTCCTCAGCCTGGTTTAAAGCATGTTTCTCAATGAGTCTTCTCTTCCCATGTGCTTTGTCTTGTCACAATAAACAATCAACAGTTCTGAAGAATGCTGTAATTAAAATTTCCTCAAGGAATAGTTGTTGTTATGGATACCGTTAAGTATACTGAGACGTGTCATGGGTTACCGAGAAAGAAGAAATACTTATGTTTAGTCTTTTGACCTTGTTTTGACCTGGGGGGGCATTAAAGCAGGCAGGTGAAGTACAGGTATGCGGTTTTATTCCGATAACGCATCCTGGCTGGAATACGCAGCGCTGCTTCAGCGCGCTCCTCCGGGGGAGCGGCCTCAGTGGGCACGACAGCCCCGGCGGCCGGGGGAGCCCGGGCCTGGCCTTCGCTACCCTCCCGGCGGGCTCGGGCGGCCGGGCCTGGTGCCGGCGGGGCTGCGGGCAGCCGCTGAGCGGGCCGGCGCGGCAGGGGCGCTGTGCTGCCCGCCCGGGGCAGCCCTGGCACCGGCCGCCGCTCGCTCCCGTAGGGCTGCGCGGCCCCTCCGGGCATCCCCGAGCGGGGCGTACTGGATCGCGGCCGAGCGTGAGCCCCCGCCTGCTGGGGGAGGCGGCCTGCGGCAGGGAGCTGGCCCTTGCGGCCCGGCGGCCCCGCTCCCGCCGGCTGTGCCGCTTGCGGAGCCGGAATGCCCGCTGCCGGCGGGGCCGGGCGCCTCCGCTTGCCTCATGGCTGGCCGGAGGGGGTCTGGCCAACGCTCCTTGAAAAGTCCGAGCAGTCTGTGTCAGCTGGGTTTTCGCTGCCTGCTCTTGCTGACAGCCTCAGAGGGTCTAGCAGATTAGAGAGGACTGGTTTTTAAAAAGAAAATAAATTAATTTTTTATTTTATAAAAAGAAGTGGGACAGGTTTGTCCATATTCCATTTACCTAGCTATAGCTTCAACTGCTATTGCCCATACTAAAGTATGGCTCCTGGCTCTGCAGGCACTTTTAGCCATAGCTACGTATAAACTTTATGGCATGTTTGTTTTAAAAGATACCATTAAAAATTTGGCAGAAAATAACATATTTGTTACCTGCTCAGCAATTTAACTCTCCAGATTTTTTTAATATCGTTTAATCCAACCCACCCAATTTCTTAATTTGGCCTGCTGGCCTGTATTTTTACTCCTAATTGAAAAGTAAAGGATAGTGCAATGGCATTCTCTGCTGTGAATACACAGAGAATCTCTTTGCAATATAGATAATGGTCCACCCAAGGTCTAGAGGCTATGGCTTTGCGTCTACACCCTACTGCAATGTCAGTGCTGTTGGTGTTGCCCCCTATAAAGGTCAGTGATCTGCCCAATAATTCTTTAAAATGTGTAAAAGCAGATTGCAGGGAAGAGAGAAAATTACCCTGGGACATACTGGGAAGCCCTAGAAAGATCTACAAACAAAAGCAAGAAAAGTCTAGAATGAGCTAAAGGAAAGATAAACCTTGAAAAACAATTAAAATGGGGAAAGCACAGAAATGGTCTCTCAAGTGCTGTGAAGGCCTCTTGTGTTTGAATACCTAGTTAAGCAGCTGCATGGGAATTGAGCACCTAAATACCTGAAAATCTGGCCCCAAATAGCTAAGATTTTAAGCTGTCTGAGAAGGGAAGTGATCTTCTCTTTCAGGATACGGAAAATACAGGATGAGCAGTTACATTCCACTCCATGTATTTAAGATTTATCTCATCAATCATAAGCCTAGGAAATAATAGTGAAGATGTAAATTCTGTGTGGCTGTGTACTGGTTTATTCTAGGAAACACAGAATGAGAAGAAATAATAGAGGTCTTACCATATGAATTAAGTATCTTGTAAATGGAGGTTGTATCCTGTAAAGCGTTTGGTGCTAAGCACGTGTGGAGCTCTGTGGGACTGTCTCCATGCTTGGTTAGGTGGGCATGTGAGCATCCCTTGATAGATCAAGACGCATCCTGGTTCAGCCAGGAAAAGCTCACAGGCTGGAGCAAACGCATTCAAGCTATACAGAAATACTCTTACCCGATAGAGATATTTCAAACTTCTGTTCCTTTTAAAAGACAAACCCAACTCTTTTCATTCAGTTCTAGGCATGACAATTTTGGAGTTTTAGGAGAAAACTGCTTTTGGCTTATGATGCAGAACTAAATTAGGAAATGGAGAGGGGAGAAAAAAGCATTCCAAAGATACAGTTTGGAGTTAATGCTAAAAAATTTCAGCATATAGACAAAATTATAAGTAGCAAAGAATAGGAGTTTAAAAACTACTGTGCCCTCTCAGCCGTGCCATTGATGTTGCTACCATGACACTACAGTAATTTATTGTTGCAGAACATTCCCTCCTAGAAGTCTCTAAATATTTTAAGGAATTTCAATTACATATTGCACGGAAACATCTTTAAAAGCATTTGTGTTTGCTAACTTTAAGGACCTTAGAGGAATCCATATGCAGAAAAGCAAACAAAACCAGTGAGAAATGTACACTGTTTAATTAAAATACCAGGTTTTGGCACATTCTTTTTCTTGCTAACCATGACTTATTAAGGAAAAAAGCCACGCATAAAATCCTTTAAGTGTACAGATAGAATTTTTTTTCCTTCTGAGCTTTGTTCCAGTGCCTTGTATGTCACCAGGAAAAAAAAACCCAAAACAAACCAACAACAAAAACATAGAGGGGTATATTTTTTGTTCTTTTCATATGTTAATTTTATGGACTGTTTTGGACCGTTTATGTGATCAATAATTTAAATGCTCATTGTCCTAAGAAATGTTGAATTCATTATGAGAGAAGTACTAGATTCAGTATCTTCATCTCAGTGATCAATTGTTAGGATAGGTGTTCAGTTACGGTGGATGCAGGCAGGCAGGGGAGCTGCTTCGTGAAGAGCACTGCCACCCTCGGTGCCAGCCAGAACTTGCTGGCTCTCAAGTTTTGTGTGGGAACACACAGGTTATTTTTGCTACACGGGTGTACGTGACTAAGGGGTGTAATTTTCAGGCTGTTGCAACAATAGACTTTGTACTTTCAACACAAAGCAACTCTCCTCTTTGCACTCTGCATGAATCTTTAACAATTCCAAAGAGTGTGATTAAGAAGGGGAGGAAGGCTTGGATGCTTCAGTGAATCGTTAAGGGCATTTTGTAGCTCAGTTATGGGTGGCTGTCCTGTATCAGCTGTCTCTGCAGTTCAGTGCAAAGTACTTTGCAGCAAAATAATTTTATGTAGAACACACTTAAAAATCTCCGTCCGGGAGGCAGTAAATAGAGTTTCTGTTTTCTAACTGTGTTTAGTTAAGAGCCAAAATTTTCCTGATTTCTATATGACTTTGGCTTCTAAATTACTGCAACATTTTCTGCTTCACTTGAATGCCGGACACTGCTGTTGTCCGCTTTGTGAAGCTGCATAAGTGATACATCTCAATCTTTAGAAATAAATGCTCGCTTCCTTTCAAAGTACAAACTGAGCACACTGCTGCTAGATTAAAGTTAAGAAGGAGTTGTGAAGGGGTAAACCTGCCACCATGATGATAGATGATAGGAGGCCTTTTGGGGAGTCATACAGGTATCTTGATGCATCAGGAAAAATGTGCTCATGCCTTGTTGGAACCCAGCACTGTGAGTGAAGGAAAATCCTGGGCATGATTCTGGGCCTTGTGGACTAGGCTTGACCCTGCAGCTCAGTGAAGCAGTCCATCTCTGCCTGCACCAGTTCAGTACTGGGTACACCAAGGGATATGCACTGCAGGAGCTGATAAGTAGCCATGCCTACCTCTTACGTAGGAATGATCAGTATGAAAAATTTGTTCCAAGTTTTGCTCTCAGTAACACCAGTGTTCCCCTAAAATAAACCAGGAAAGAAAATGTAGCAGAGAGTACAGCGTGACTATTCATTTTTACATTCTCTTGTGTCTGTGGTCTTAGTGATGGGACCTGATGCTATCAAGTGCCCTAACTCTGAGCACCCCCCAGCAGGCACTCAGCTCACCAGCCCAGACCAGGCTGTTTGATACTAGTTAATTCTAAAGAGGGCTAAGTGGGTTCCAGGAATGATATTACTAGTATTAAGGTAACTGGGTGACACACCAGAAGAATCTGAAATCGTAGCTCAGTTATGAGCATAGGGGACTTTAGCTTATTCTGCCTTGAATATACTCTTTCTGTATTCCCTTGACTGCAATTAAACTGCAGAATATTTACCTGCCTGATTGTTGTTTGTAAATCTCAGCTCTTTTCTCCCCGCCCCCCTCCTAAATCTCCTTTAGATGCTGAGAGGAAAAAATAGCATACAGAGAAAGTGGCTGTAAAGCATTTCTTTTCTGTTTTGCCTCTCTGCGTAGAGCTTTTTGTGGCACTCAGGGGTGCAGTAGGGCTTGAACAGTCCAGACAGTGTGCCAAGGCGTATTCCTGTAGGACATCACTAGAGATCCCTGCTCGTAAACCCTGCCTGCAGAGCTGTAACCAGAGAGAGAAAGAGAGAGAGGGAAAGAGGTGAAGCAGGGAGGACGCAGAGGTGTGATTAAGGGCTTCCAGAGAAGGCAGAGTGGGAAAACGGAGAGAGAAAATAGCGGACAGACTGGGGAGATGTGAAACAACAACATTCAAGGGCCAGGCTGAAGACAAAGGGGCTGAAACAGAGAGCAAAGGAAAAAGGGTAATTGCAGTCCTGGGGTAATATATTAAGATGGAAAGCTGGGCCAGTCACAAGCAACCTGTGTGGCAAGTCCAAGAGTTGGCTGGGAATCAGCAGGCAGAGGCTGTGAGAAAAACAGAGAGGTGGAAGAAAGAGGTTGGCTGTGAGAGCAAGAAAATGTGCTGTGCTTTGTGAGGGATTGAGAATCATTCCACTGGGAAGGTCTCTTTGGTTGTGGGCAAAATGCTTGGAAATCTACAGGGAGAGATGGAAAAGACCTTTTGCAAAGAGACAGTGTGAAGAGCTTCACGTAGTGGTAATTTTTAACAAAAAAGGCAGTGATTTCATTAAAAACTGCTGGATGCTTAGCACAGTTGAATCTCAGGCCACCTATCTGACTATCTAAATGTGGATTTATGGGTGCAACTTCACACATGTGAAAGAAAAAGAAGTGGATCAGGGGGCTTGTTATACCTTCTTTGCTGGTATAAATATATGGAAATTGGAAGAGTTACCTGGATGGCAGAAGGCAGATTACTGCTATTAAAATAGATTGTTGCCAAATCAGTTTTTCATTCTTAGAAACAGGAGAATCTGAGATAGTGGAAAGAGAAGTTGGTGGAGCTCTTGCAACTCATGCTAGTGCAGAATCTGCCTGGATGTTTTTACTTACGAATCAGCTTCATCTTGGTTTCTAATGAATGATTTGAAAACTGTTGCCCATTTGCGAGAAGCACTTGTATACTGCTAATATTCTTACCTGTATTGTCTTGTTAGTCTCGTAATTTATTTCTGGATTTGGCTAGCTTTCCTCAAACACGTATAGTGTAAAACTTCACACAAATTCTATACTGCCAGTGGTGTTAAATACCAGTTTTAATGCAGGGTTTTATTGCATTTGTCTGTGACTGAACAGAAACTGAAGAATCTAGGCAGCATTAAGAGGTTCTTGAAAATTTTAGCTCCTTCTGACTTCCATGCCATGAGAAATTGGAAGTGGATAAGTGAATGGGGCTGGTTAGGGCAGTTTGAGGGCTGCTTTTCTTCCCTTATTCAATTCATGGCAACTTTCATTAAATTATGGATAAATTCTCAATAAGAACAAAAGAGTAAAAGAGTGACAGCTGTGTTTTCAGACTCTGATGACCTAAAAAATTACTTTAAAGACATAAGGAAACACAAAGAATTGAAATGTGTGACTGTAAACATCCAGAGGTACATTATATTGTCTTTTCTCAGGTAGATTCAGCTTCTGATGTTCACGTTCATGAATAGCCCATTTCAGTGATGTTACTGGGACAAGATCCCTAAGAGTATAATTCCCGTTACTCCACTAACATCCGTTTGAGTCAACAGCTCTACAGGGATTTGAACTTGCTTGATGAATTCTGTGAGGTTTGCATTATACAGGCAACCAGATGTGGCTGCTGTCACCAAATGGACATATGTCGGAAGCTGGTGGCAAGTACTATCTGTTGGCTGCACAGGTAGAAGGCTGCAAAGTGCAGAGTAGTTCTTGACCAAGCGGCAAAGGACTCTGTGAGGTGTCCGGTGTGGGGAGGAGTGGGAAGGAAGGTTGTGAGTGGCGTCCATCACAGAACAGCAGCTAAGGACTCCCAGGGAGCAGGTACTCTAGAAAAGCGCTGAATGTCCAAAACCAGTTCAGCAAATACCTTTCTATTAAGTTGAATGGAGCTTCCACAAGGGAATATGAGCAACAGACAAGCAGCTTTATTAATATGGCTTGTTCAGCAAGCTAACATTGTTTAATAAGCTAAGTGAAGAAAGTAAAAAAATGTTACCAAACCATTGCAGAAAGGTGAGGAATATTGTAATTGGAAAGGATGAAACTCTGGAACCATGTGTTAGTTTCCTATGAGAGGCCAAAAGAAAGGGGGACACCTGAAACACTTACAAGGTTTAAGACTTAGCAGTTGCACGGATAATTTGGAAACCTTCATTCCGATATAGATGGTAATGGACATCAGAGACCCAAACTGTGAACAGGAATGTTAGAAGATCCTGATTTAACCTTAAAAACCAGTAAGGATGCAAGAGGCGACAGCGCAGAGGCAGACAAGGCTGCAGGTGCTGGAAGGAAAACCAAGGTGACAATCCCCTGAATCGGGGCTGCAATCCATCACAAGCCCATGGGAGTGCAGGAGGCAGAGCAAAGCTGATGACTCCAAGGGGAAATCTGCCAAAATATACCCAGAGCTCTCTTTAAAGGCTGCCCTGGCACACTGCACTATCTGCATGTGATGGCTTTCAGCAGGCTGCGTGAAATGATTTGGTAGCCTTAGCTGAGTCCCACCACAGAAATGCCAAGCTTCTTAAGCTGCTTAACAGGCTTGGCGAAGAGGATAATGATTAACCGTTTATTAAAGTCAGCCCCTCCAGGTCAGGATGAGTGATATTGGTTGTGAGAAAGCCCGCGCTGCTCTTGCCTTCCCACTGCCTTTTATGCAGATAGGGGACTTCAGCCTTCGGGGATACAGTCACTGGTATTAAATTTACTTAAAAGTATGAAGTGGCTTAATTTCTGTTCTGAATGCCACTGTGGGCCATTGTAAACATCCCCTGTGCAGTTTGAATCTCCTTAAAGGCAGACATGCACTGGTTTCTAAGAATAACTCTACGGAGAGCATGCCGTGTACATGTCAACTTAATTAAATGAATTTGTTTAAAATACGATCGATGGTGTGTGAAATTATATAATTATTCCATAAATACACTTTGTTAATTAATTAATATTTTAATTAAAGGGTAATTGGAAACTCTTTGCGTTGCTACCTTTTTTGAAGGACATGAATGTGTCTTTACCTCATACTCTCTGATTAGACCAAAAAAAAATTTTAAAATAAGGTATTAAACTACGAGCCCGATAGAGTAAAAAAAACAACCTCAGATGACAGCTATGTCCCAGTTTGCCATAGGAAGGAATTTCTTCTCAATCAGCCTTCGTGTTTTCTAATATCCTTCGTGTCTCTTATTCTGGGAGAGTGATTGTCTCTCAGGGAGGCTTGCCTTGAAATGTCTCCCTGGAAAACGAACTTGGAACAAAGTGCTGTGGACTAGTTGTTGGTTGAGAGAGCTGGTATTAGCAGTTTGTCAGAGCTAGACATAAATCCCTCTTTTCCCCTTATAATCATTTTCCTCCAGTATCTTTCAGTTTACCTGTTTATTTTGAAGACTATCCATATTAACAAACCCAGGCTCCCTATTACTCACTGCCAGAATGGCACTCCAATCCCCAGACCACTTTTTGTAACTGCTGGTGTGGAATAAATGAAAAGAAATGACTGGAAACCGAGAAGAGAGAGAAATGACTGTGGCCCTTATCTTGCCCCTGGAAATTCATATATAATTCACACTGAAGCCAATAGGATAGGAAGGGCAAATTTGAGGCCTGTCTGTGAAAAATTATCAAAAGCTCCCAAATTAAGGCCCTGATTTTGCAAACTTGCACAGTTAAATATGAATGCTTGCCGTGAAGGCAGTGGACAGGGTGCTGCTTGCAGGTCTGAAGTGAGCTCATGCTTTTGGTTGCAGCGTTGGGACATAGGCAAATATGAACCAGGAAATTCTGGACAGTAGGTAATTATTCTGCATATTTTGATCTTCTGCTTACATGGCAGAATTAAACTGATAACTCTCTGCAGCTGTTTACTCTGCAACTGCTTGCTACTCCTGAATACATGAAGAGCTAGTAAGCATTGTTTGACTGAGACTGATCTGAAATGTCAGTGCTTTTGGATTTCTAACCTGTCCTGCAGTACCATGCCCAGTGTGGACCTAGAAGGTCCTAAGAGAAATCATAGTTCTTTGCAGTGACAGTGCTTTAGTGTGTGAGATAAGAGGATTGTGAGGTTAGCACAGAAGGAACAAGGAGCACTGTAACTAGCAGAGGGACAAGTAAAAACTAAGTCAGGAGTACGTTACAGCCCATCTTAAGACAGGCAAAGGACCCAGTATGCATATATTTGCACAGAAAAAGTTGCATAGCTTCAGTGGTTTACAGAAAACAGTTTGCCAGGGAACAGTCTTTTAAACAATCTAATTTGGGATTTAAAATATTTTTTAATTCCTAATTGCAAAATTGAGCTCACTGCCTTGTATCCACGTAGAAAGCTACTCTTATTTGTCTTTAGATTCAACAGTGAATCACAAGCCATGCCTGACTTATTCATGCGTGAGATGTCAGGTGCATGAGAGCTTATATCACATGCCATGCGGATGCATAAAATTTTTAAACCTGCCCTTGACAACTGAACAATTCAGCAACCTGGACGCAAGCTGCAAGGATCAAAAAGTAGGACAAAAATTACAACTGTTTATACAGCTTTGCACAATGCCATGGCAATGCTTTTTGCAAGAAGAAATATTTACTGAGAGTAAACAGAGTTTAGAATGAGATTTAATGTCTGTGTCTTCTCTGTGGGGATCTACACACAGAACGCTGGGTTTAATGCTGCTTGAAGAGGCTGCGTTTTTACCTTGGCGAGTCCTCTGTTTTTCAAAGGTACAGGAATGACTGGGGTAAAAGAAAGTGTCTATGACATGAAGAAAAACTGGCATAGGCAAAAGGGAAATTGAATGTAAGTGCTGCTTCTGGGTTTTTTGCTGTACTGCAGATTGTTTGACAAGGATGATAGCAATTAGTGCCAAAGACAGCATAGTTTATAATACTGACATCTGTCCAACAGAAACTGCCCCCAAAACATCAAACTTATCTTGCAGATGTCACTGAATAATCATTAGGTGGGGATAATTTTCAGTTGCCCAGTGGGGAAAGGTTCTAGCATATTAAATGGACAAAAGGTTTCTGAATTTCAAAACTATTGCAGTGAGAATTTTCACTTGAGACAGTGGGCTGAGGGTTTGTAATTCATCTTCCACTTCCTTGCAAAGCATTAGAGCAGACAGAATGGTCTTTTCAGCAAGGCTGGAGAAAGTCTGAAATATTTCTTGGGATCTGTGTTCTGACTGGATTTACAGGTCCAAATTTATCTTGGGGTTAACGCCACTGGCATCTCTGAAGTCATGCCTGTTTATCTCCAGGCTGAATTTGCACCAACAGAAACCTGATCATTCTGACAGAGACATTTTATTACATTCAGGAACTATCTAAATGTTGAGGTGATTTTAGTCGATACCTGTTTCACATCTTTTTATATCATCCACAAACATTCAGGCTTGCAAAACTGAAATTATGAACCTCCATCTATAGGAAGTCACCTAAATAAATGGCTTGATTTTTATCCCCCCAGGAGTGCTGTAAACAGACAGGGCTTAGTGAAAGCTGTAGCCACACACCAGCTCTGATCATTGAGCTTCCTATTTAAGTGAATAAAAATGAAGTTAGGCGGCACTGGACATTCATGTGGCTTGCATTTAGAGATCTGAGTATGTCCTCAGTTATACTGGGGACAGTATGACTTATATATCCTTTTTGTTTGTTTGTTTAACTCCAAAATTATCTCCTTAAGAAAGAGCCTCTCCCACCATTTCCAGACAAGGCCTTAAATTTGGAAGGGACAAGTCTACGCAATACTTGTATCAGGCCCAAACTAAGAGATGAGTGAGAATAAATCTAAGATGCTATGTTGTGTACTTCTAGATTACTCAGCCTCTTCCTGACAATGATAAAGGGATTGGGATTCCTTTCCGTGTAAATCCAGGAGGAGGACAGCCAAAGCCTGCAGGGAAAATCTCATCCCTTCTCACACCCCAGTGCAGAATTTACACCTTCTTACACATCAGCTCTGAAATTAATCCTCTTGGTCTAACTGAATCTGAAGGAGTCTAACATGGAATAATTTACATGATGAGGGGCTGAAAGAGATGTGTAGCAAGAAAGACAGCAATCTGAAGGATGTAAGAAGATAGAAATTAAAGTAAGTGGTAGCTAGCTTACACCAGCTAGCTTGCTTTAGGTGGAATACTTCACATTCACTTAGATTTGTATGTGAATTTAGTCCTTACTGTGAGGCAGAAAGCAAGACCTCATTGTTTCCTGTTGCTAGATGAGAGAGACATAACAATATCAATGTTTTTTAATTCCTATATACCTGATTTTAGAAGGAATTATGAAATGGATATGATTCTTGTTCTATTTTTGAATTGTATGCTGGGAAGACAATGCACTCACGTAGATATGAACAGAAATCATTGCAGCCTGTTAAAGCAAATTAGGAAATGTCCTTTCAAATCTTAATACAATTTCTAGAAGAAGGAGCCTCTTGACTTGAATGGTAAAGGTCTGAGAATGGTCAGAGAGTCATAGAGCTAAGTAGGGATCCCAATTACAGATTAGCAATAATGCAAATGTTGCTGCAGAGGGACCACTCAGCTTCTGCAGCTCAGGAGCTGTGGCTGTGGCTAGAGCACAGGCATAAAAAAACAGTCTCTCATTATTGTTTTTAATTATCTGCACAACAGAGCTGGAATACCTGCTGCGCACTGAGGCCCTTTGTGCAAGCCCATCAGCAGAGGCTCTGCAGGCCAAAGCCCATATTTTTTGCCTTCTGGAAGTCTTTCAGCTGAATGTTGCTTTCATGCAGATGCCTTTCTTTCCTGTTTCCTCCTTATCTTCACTGGCTATTTCCCCTGCTCCACTGAACATAAGCAACAGATGCAGCCTCATGTAATGACACCAGGGTTCAGCTATCCAGCTGTGATCCTGAAGTTCTCATGTGCAACTGTAAGATTCTTGCATTCCCATGAGTGTGCAAGGCTGGCCTCGGAGCACAGACCTCTTGGAGACGAGCAGTGAGTATCTAGCCTCCTCCCTCTTTCATAAAGGAGCTTGCAGGCTTGGATGAAAGAGCAAGAAGCTGACAAGCTCTTTGTTAAACTCTGGAATGAGGCATTAGTCCATGCTCTGGTCTTCTCATATGTTAGACTGATAGTTGGTGTGCCCTCGTTCTTGTAGCTCATCCCTGTGTCTTTCCCATGTACTTAGCGGGCACAGTGTACTTTCATGAGGAGGATAAAGCAACCAGGAAAACTAAGAGGAAGAGGCAAGAGCTGGCAGAGGGAGGTTTCCTTTCTTGCAGACAGTCACTGAAACTAATCCCTTCTGAGAAAATGTTGCCAAAGTTATATTGCAAGTTATGCTTCCAGCTAGAGGCTGCATAGTTGGAGACCATGTAAAAACTTAAAATACTGCTGGTGTACCTTTGGCTTGGACCTACTTGATTGTGTGTTTGGAGATGCTGTGCCTGTAGCACTGGGAGAAAAAAAGGGACTGACTGCAGTCTGTGTGTCCTGGAGCTGGAGAATCCGGGCCAGGACGTGTGGACAGGTAAGCACCAGCAAAATGAACACTGAGCACAGGTGAGGAGTGGTAACTGGAACCAGTCAGAAACAGGGAATGCAAGGAAAGCTGGCCCAGGTTTTGGCCCCTTGACAATGCTTGGCTGCTCTAAGAGGGTAGGAAAGAAGCAGAAACAAGCCCCTCCCCACAACGAGCACCTTCTTGCCCATTGCAGAGTCTTTGTCCCCAACTCGGTTGTATTGTGAGGAGTCTGAGGAAGAGTTAATAGCAAAGGATACAGGCAACCGCTGACTGATGTTGCCGAGGTATCGGGGTTTATGATAATGCAGACACTCCTTGTTCACCTTACCTGTTTTCCTGACGGCTCTGTGCCAGAGGTTCCTGTGGCAGCAAATGTCTACTTCTTGTAGACGCATGAAGGATTTTATATATATGAAGGCATAAGTTACCTTTTTGTCAACAGAGAAGCAGGCCGATGAAAGCAAGAGTATAACCTAGAAAAAGCAGTGTGGTAGGGATAGAGGGGGAGGTAGCAAAGCTGGCCAAAGCTGTCTGGGGAATGAGAACCAACTGTACGAACGCATCAGCGGGAGGACTGATGCTACGAAGAGCATGTCCGTTAATAAGTGAGGAGGGGGAGGAAAGGAGCGATAAGTAAAGTAGTAACAACAGTAAACTATTTTTAAAATAAAGGATGATTGGAAAGTAATACATATCTTGGGAACATAGGTCTTAGAAAGAGAGGGGATAGTGAGAATAAATGCAAATCAGCTGGCCTACATCATGCATATCCACATGAAGGCAATAAAGTGACAAACTTAGTGAATCACTAATCGCTGGTTCTCAGAAATCACTAAGAGCTGCAGCAGCAGCTCTGGAGAGAAGGAGCGGGGGGAGAAGCGGAGGTGAAATTCCACACTGAGCCTGGCAGGGCCGAGCAATTAAAGCCCAGTCAATCCAGCAGCAGTCCTCTGGGAAATAACGCAGCAAGTGAACGGAGGAAAGAAAAATCTTTAAGGGAAGAGGAAATGATGAATGGCGAGGGGTGGCCCTGTGCAGCTCTCCTCAAGGTGATAGGAACAGTGCAAAGTGAGTTCCTGAAAGTTAAGATTTGAACCCTGGGCTGTGATTTGGGGCTCCTTGATGTTCTCCGGGCAATTCAGAAGGGCAGCATAGGGGGAGGCTATGCTTGGATGTATCTGGAAGGCACTCCTAGTTTTTGTGATGAGAAAGGAATCTTGTAGAGGGTGTGTGTGTGAATTTTACTTTGAGAGTTAATAAGATGTTTAAACATTAATAGTAATAAATACTATAATAATATATACTGTATAAAACCATTCCAGCAGCATTGTGCCATTTAGGGTCTAAATGAATACAGAAAAAAGGGAACAGAGAATTTGGGGTACAAAATAAGTGGTAAGGGTTTGAAATATATCTTGATTTCCTACTATAGCTAGCCCATTTTTCAAATGTTTTCCTGATGTTACTTCCTATCAAAACATCTGCTTTACACAGCAAGGGCTAGGTTTTCAATTAGTCTTCCTCTAAGTAACCCAAGGGTCTACCCTGAACCCCAGAAACCTTCCCAGTTTAAACACTGCCAAAATTTGGGATGTCTCTGCAGAACATTTAAGCTTTTTCAGGGTTTTGCCAAAGTCCTTTTACTGAAATAATAAATTCCAGTTATCTATGACTGAGGATACATTTGTAGTTAGATCTAGACCATGATTAGATTTGGATATGGCTGGAAATAGGTGTCCTTTTTCATCAGGTTTGATTTTGAGCTGGATCAGGTTTTAGATCAGGATTTGGGTTTATTTGTGCCATTTCATGACTGCTGCTCCCAGCAAGAGGGGACAAGCGGGAAAAAAGACCTTGAAGGGGGCAGGGCGCTATTGCCCAGGTGGCAGCAGTGAGGACCCCTGTCAGCATAAGGTGATGGTGTAGTTATGAGTCTGGTCACCACTGTGTGTTAAGTGCTTTCAGGATTCGTTGTGTTGATGAGTCAGACAGGCCAGACAACAATTTCAGTTTGCTTGTCTTTCACTTTTTGTTCTTGCATGGTATTAGCAGCTTTTTTCTTTTTTTTCTTTTTTATCTTTTTTTTTCCCTGGGGGTGAGGAGAGGGAAGGAAAAGGGAAGGAGAGCTGGGATTTTTTAGTTGTTTTTTTTATTTTGTTGTCCGTTAATGTGGCTCTGAATGGCTGCAATTCAAATGCAACAAAACCCGAGTGATACAGCAAATATAACAAAGGAAGAAATACCAAGAAAGCTGGATAGGTGGAAAAAAAGAGTGGGAAAAGTAATAAAAATGGGAATCGGATTGGAAAAAGAATACAAAATACTTGATGTGAGGACAGAGCACTTGGGTAGAGAGGAAAGGCACAGAGAGCTCAGAGATTTCTAGCAGGTGTTGAGCCTGATGCGCACATCCTTTGCACAACAGCGAGTGGCTAAGCAGGGAGAATACAAAGAAGCATGACTGACATAAGCACAGTCACCATGCCAATGAGCACAAGTGCCTGTATATATTAATAGGCCAGAGGGAAGATGTGAATGCAACAGGAGCGCCAGCTACCAGAGGTGAGCTCTATCATCAGCAATATGTGGACATAGGGTGAGAATTTGACATCTGATTGCACTGCTCGCTCTCTCTGGGGAAAAAAGTCTGTTCAGACATTTTGGAAATGTGCTTCCCAAAGGCAGCCCAGATGCTCTGAGATTGCAGCAGGGGATGGTGGTGCTGGGACTAGGTAACATATAGCTAACATTGCAAAAATACCCAGCAGTCTTGAGCCTGTGCAGCAGCTGGGGACAGATGTTAGAGCATATCATCAGGGTGGCCTTTATTGACAGAGGTTAGAGAGCAGCCCACAGCCAGAAGCCCCCCAGAGCTCCAGCAGCACTCCAGGGCACCACAGCAGGGAGCTACTCCCTGCCTCTGCTAAACAAACCTGGGTTGCTGTAGCTTCTGGAGGGGCTGAGCCCAGCCAGCCATGCTCAGCTCATATGACATAGCTCAGACTTCCAGGATTTAAACTCCCTGCTTTGTGCTTTCCCTTATTTCTAAAACTTAGGGACAGATGGGAGCGCACTCCCTTTTTCCTGTCCTTCATTTGAACGCCTGGGTACCTTTTCCCAGTTCTCTTTCTGTGGATTATCCTGGCCTGCCACCCTTGTGGTGTGTTAATCACTTAACACAGTAAACATGCAAATAGCCTGGGATGTTTTAGCACTGGGGACAGCTATTCTCATTGCTGATTGACAGTCGGGCCTCCACTGGCACATTGGGTTTCGTATTATGAGGGTGAATGGATATGTAGATAAACAGTTGAGCTTTCCTAAACGTTTCAGAAGCTATTGTGCGACTCTGTGCGTGTACCCATACACGGACTTCTGCTGCACTCCACGTGGGAGACAGCTTTGCTCAGTGAATGCATATGATTTCTGCTTTAACCATGGCTCTTCATTTATTGCTATGGCTTTTCATCCCTCCCCTCTGGTGTTAAGGCTTTCGTCTGCAGAATTTGCGCTCGCTCAGTAAGCTGACCCCCAGTTTTGTGCTCTGTGCCTGTGCCGTTTCTTTGCTTTGCAGGATATTGGCAAAGCCATTTGCCTATTGAGATAATAGTTGAAGCGCCTCACCTAATTTAATCTTTTTATTCAGTCCTTCTACCTGTCTATGGTTGCTCCCGGTTGAGAAACACCTGCCTCCTAATTTTTTTTCCCCCAGCCGGGCTTCCAGCCCTTTTATTCCCTTGCAAAAGTCTCTGCTGTGTTTGCACACACTTTATGTAACACCTGGTGGCTAGAACAAATCTGACAGGTGCAAATATGAAAATTAAATAGTTTCTGAGATATTTAGGGGCAAACCCAGTAACTTTGTCCTCTTCTAATATTTGTGTTTCTTTGGGGAAATTCCTGGCTTTGGTTGCAAACACTTGAAGAACTCCTTGGCTGAATTTTTAGTCATCCATTTTTTAGCAGGTTTCTGCAGATCTTTGTGATTCCTATCTTCATTCTCTTTTCCTCATAGAGATGGATGAGGAAAAGTTACAGGAATTTGGTTTCTAGAATGCACTGCCAAAAAAAAATGGGATATACGCTAGCATAATGCAAGTAGTAAAGAGGGAATTTAGTAGGCTGGAGGAGTTTTCTAAAGCCCTACTCAACATTTCATTTTATGATTCTTAATGACAAATGGTGATTGTGAATATTCATGAATTTTTCCCTGGGTTAATGTCATAACCTTTGCAGTAAAAAGGCTGTTTTCACCGGTAATAACTACCTTTCAATTTATTTATGCTTGTTTTTCTTTACAGAGATAGACCCCAAATTAACATTCAAAGTGTGAGAAAGTAATTTTGTATGTTTGTTTGCTGGGGGGAGGGGAAAACATATTTTAAAACTCTTCTCGTGTGTCTTTATTGAGACAATGCAGCTCTTTCAAACTCTTGGGGTTTTATCTCAGTATTTTTAGAGTGCTGGAATAGGTGTTTCAATTCAGCTTTACTGAAGAGACAACTCAGCATGTAGTATGAGAATTTTTCTTTTTTAGCATGAGGAATTTGCCTGTCTTTGTTTTTGCTGGTTATTCTAAGCATTAATTTAGTATTTTATCAGTAATTACCTTACATCCTTTCCCCTGGTCAGTATTCTCTCTTCTCCCTTTTTCCTGCCTGTGATTATATTTGGTGCCTTGCAGTCATTATGTCTTACTTTGCTGTACTGAACTAGATGTGCCCTTTATCTGTCCATAAGCCTAATTTATTCAAATCATTTTAAATTTGCTTGCTCTGTGCACCATTTTACACTTATGTGCTATCAGCAGAAAATTCCACTTTAAAAATTATATCCCCTGCAGGCCATTTATATAAAAGTTGAACAAAAGTGGGTATGGTGCTGAAATTTGGGAGCAGTGCCTTGTTCCTGTCCCTTTAGTCACCCTGAACCATGCCATTTTGCTGACACCTTGCTTCTTGTCCCACAGATAATTTTGAAGCCATTTGCTATTGCGCTTTTTCTGTGCTGTGCTTTACTGATTCTACAGATCAATCTCTTTGTGGGGTGTGACACCAAATGAATCTCTTCCATCTGGATAAATTACGCCCATCACTTCACTTTTGCCTCTCTGTTGAGGAAAGTGCTGAAAAAACTTCAAGCACATTTGACAGACATGACGTGAATCCAGCTGCCTTGCCTTCCCCGGGCTGGCTGTTTCTACATGTTGCATAACCCCGTCCCATATTAATGTTTCCAATATCCGTTCTGTGACTGCAGTTGGGATTACTGGTGAGTGGATTCCTAAATCCTCCCTTGATTTAAAAAAAAAGAAAAAAAAAAGTTTGGATTTTGGGGTTTTGGGTTTGTTTGTTTTGGGTTTGTTTTTTTTTTTTTAATATTATTATCTTTAAAATGTAAAGCTGGAGTAGCTACTTTCTAGGCATCTTGAGATATACCGTCCTCAGGAAGCAATCAAGCGGTATCACTAAAGGTTTGCCAATTTCCCTTGCTATTTCCTTCTAACTTTCGAGATGCAGTTAATCTAAGTCTTGGGTCCTGTCAACTTTTAATAGTTCTAATTAACTAACTACCTGTCCAGATTGGATCATAAAGCCTTTTAACATTTCATTTTTTCCTGCTCAAGAAAATGGATCCTTGTTTCCGGGATGTGACCTTCAGCTTCTTCTGTAAATACTCAGGCAAAGGATATTAATTCAGGCTCAGCCGCAGCATCAGTCTCATCTGTCACTGACTTCTCACTCATTCCCTTTCGTGGCCCCACCGATTCCTTCCCCGGTCCTCTGCTTTTCATATATCAGATGAAAGATCTCCACTGAATTTCTTCACATCCTTGCCATTTTTTAAAAAGCATTTGCTACTGCAGTGTTTCCTGCCAGTGTTTATAATTGCTCCATTTTGAATGCAATGTCATCGGCAGACCTGCTAAGTAATATAATAATAACGCAATAGAGGAAACCGAAACCATGGTAGGGGCCCGAGTGGCGAACTTGTCTGGATCTGGATATATTGAAGTGGAAGTGGCTCTAGTTTTACAGTGTGTGGCGTGAGACCAGAATCTGGCCTTGTATGTGAAATAGCTCATAAATTACCTGAGGCTTTTTAGCGTGGTATAGTGGCGATGCTGCCTGGCGTTAAGAGCTCTAAACAATGTTTTGTAGGGCATTCACAAGGAAACCTGAAACTTGCCAGAGCACCTTTTGAAGGAAAGCATATATTTCCCCAGGAAAAAAAAAAAAAAATCTGACCTGGTTCTGAAATAAATCCCCTTTTCCTCCTAGAAGGTTATTACTGTGGTATGTCTATGCTAGATTTTTTGTGGCACCTCCATACGTTTTCGTGTTTGATTACGTGGCTGTGTTTGATTTACAGTGTCATGCTCCATCCCGCTGCTGTTACTAGCTCAAGTCCCCATGTGATAAACTTTCCTTCTATGCATGAAGATGTTACACTTCAGAGACCTGCTGTGAGTATCTCTGTGTACAAGGAGGACACGAAGGGAGTTGCCTTGGGAGGGGGGTTTCTGTTGTGCAAGCAAGGTGACTCCAACAGCTCTGTGACCCAGAAAGCACCTTTCAGAGGCAACTAAAACATAAGCAGGCCCCCAAGCCTGCAGGCGTTGCTCGCCTGCTTTTGCAGTTTATTAAGCAGATCAAGAGAGGGCAGAGGTGATGTAAAACTGTCATAGTTTATCTATGAGGTCTTCGTAGCCTGCTTGAAAGACAGTCTATATGCAGCTTTGCCAGCTGGCTGCAGAACGCACGCTGTGTGTGCTGGTGCTGTGCACTGGAGCAGAGCTGTGTAAGGTTGGGTGAGAGGTTTCATGGGCCCAGCTATGGCTCCAGAGGGGACATGTAGGCATGGCAGCTCCTGTCTCTGCACTCTGCTTTGGAAGGTATGTACACTTGCAGCTGGAGTAGAGACTGTTGCTGCAGAAGCTGTTTAGCTTAGCAGTCACTGCTCCTTCTACCTTTTTTTTTTCTTCCCCCCCCCCCCCCCCCCTTAATGTTCTAAATCATATTCTCTGTGTTGCTTAATACCACATCTGGCATTCTTCCCTTCCTTGCTGGTTTATGTACACATTAAATTAGAAAGCAGTTCTGTACCAGATCAAGCTTTGCTTCCTCTGCTTAACATAATCCACTCTGAGGTCTAGATAATTAAACTCTCCCACTGTCACTGCCATGGTCTTTCACATGTTTTGCTTCAGAGATGCTATACTTCATACCTCCTTCCTGGTCAAGCTGCACATAATACATTCCTTTTAGTACATCTCCAGTGTAGTCATCCATATGACTCTGCTATAACCTGGATTATTCTGGGCTTCATTATTCAAGATGGGACAGATTCTCTTTTGGAAACATGTCTAAGACTCTTCAGCAGTGTTCCTGCCTGCTTCTCTTAAGCAAGCATTTAGATGTGGGGGTTAACCTAGGGGAGAGGCTGTTGGATTCAGTGAAGATCAAGACAGTATGCAGAGAGTGGCCCACAGACTCTGTCCTCTTATTCTCCTCTCCTTCCAGTCCCCAAGTTCACCTCTGATCCCAAAAGAGCCTGCAATTAGGATGTTCTAAAAGGAGAGGCCCAAGTTTGAGCTCAACCTTAAACTCGGACTGAAAGCCAGGTAAAAAGCTCCAAAATAAACCAGTACTCCCTCATTTGGCACTGGCTACCAAACTCTTTCTCCATTTAAATTCAGAATTCTTCCAATTTTATTTCAAAATAGAAATAAGGTGCCATACTACTGTATACAGTTGTTTTCCCAGCTAGGCTTTTTCAGTCAGCAAAAGCATAAATAATGTAAAATGTGATGTCACATGAGGAAAAAAAATTGCTGATGCTCTTTGTCATGTTCTGTAGTGGAAATACCACTAAACAGCATTAGAGATTTAAGTATGTTGGTATACCTCAAGACATGACTTGCTTCCAACTTAGTCTGAAAAAGAAATACAGAAATTTGGATTTCAGTTGGCTTTAATTTTGCTGTCTGTGAGTAAGTCTTTCTGTCACCCAGTGTAGGTGGTTTTTAGTGCCTACAGGGTATTAAATATTGGTATTTATGTTAAAGTGCAAGCATTACATGGTTGTACTTTCACACAGCACTTACTGTTTCTTTCCCACATGGGAAGACATGCTGCTTCACTGGTAGTTTGGTTTTATGAAGGTGGCTAGGGGCCTGTGTAAGCAATAGCACCATTTTGCCCTCAAGAACTGATACTATTTAGAGGCCAAAATAGTAAGCAAAATTCCCTGAGATTTGAGCGTAGAGTGTTTGGTCAGGTTTCCCGAGGAGGGAAGTACTTTGAATGTTGTTTGTGTAGAAATGACATTGTCTTGTCCGTGTGGCTGACTCGCACTGGAACCCTAGGTAGGGAAGGTATCCACGCTGCTGCCTTCCCGTTCTCCTGCCCCAGCTTGCCACCACCACAGCCAGAAAGACTCACGAGGGTCCTGGTTTTCTTCTACTACTCAGCTCAACACTGAGGTTGGAAGAGGTGCCTTTTTTTTTTTGTTTTTTTTTTGTTTTTTCCCAGCTAAAGGGCCTTCTCAAGTAGTCCCCTGTGTCCTCTTCCTCAGCAGCAGCCAGCCCATCAAACCATGGGCTGTGTTCTTCCACCCCTGTTTGGTTGCAGAAGGGATCCAGCTGCTTCCATACCTTTTTCTCAGTGAGCAGGTAAGTGGCTGTCGCTGTTACACATCCCAGCCCCCCGGGAGGCTGACAAATGAAGTTGTGCTCCTGAGACCTGAACATGTAATTTGCAACACGCAATTTGTGTCGCATCACACCTAGCGGGATCTCTAGCTCCCGGAGTACCCAAAATGTATCTACAAATAGATCAAGTCATGTCAAAAATGAAATGGAAGGTGATAGTAATTGTGGACTATATAATTAGAAAGCAAGAATTAGAATGTCTAACTAACGGCAACACCTAGAATACCTGCACAAAAAGCTAATCAAAAGACAACCTGAAATCCAGGGAAGCCTATATACAGCTGTTTCTACCCCTTTAAAAAACTGCTCAGAACATTTGAGATACACTTTGATCACATTTCTGCTGGTATAAACCACATGGAAATCAAGCATAAGAAAACAATCTGACTTATCAAGAAGGTCACATCCACTTAAATGTACAAAGTTGCACACAGTAGGTTTTTCTAAATGTAGACACCTGCCTATAAAATCACGGTGACTCCAAGTCTAATAAAGTCTGCTTGATGTTGTGGAGCCTAACAGTCTGTCAGAAGTACAGGGGAAGAGGAGGAGGGAGAAGCGGCTTTAGGGCCATGTAAAAACAAAGCCTTTCTTCTCTCATTTTAAATATTTCTTCTGAGCCCTGATTGAACATAGGATGAAAAGTTGCTGTCTTGAGATTTGTGGAAAGCAAAGTATTTCTGTTTTCACTATTACATTGAAATGTTCTTTACTGCATGAAGGGTCATTCCTTCTAAACTTCCCCAAACTTGTGGCTTAGGTTTCGGGGGAACACAGCTGTTGATACCATGGAAATCTATTATCAATAGGATGTGGTACCTCTGAGTAGTCTGTGTGATCAGGAACATTAGCTTTCTGTTCTTTGTATCAGTTTTACATTGTATCTTGGGTGAAATATTTCAAGAATGAGGTTTTGGCTTTTAAATGTACTATGATGGCAGAGAGGGTGGTATGTTTTGACCCAACCTCTCTGTTATTGCGTGGTAAGAATGGCAGAGTAATAATCTGAGGTGTTGTACTGAGGCTGGCAGTCACGGTATCAATATGAGCAATGGGCTCTTCCAGAATCAGGCCCTAAGATTTGATGTTGGTTTTGAGCTGATGTTTCTCTCCATTATCTGAATTGTCAAAAATACCTCGAGCATCCATTAGAGCTTGTCACGACAACTGTTTGAAAAAAACCTTCTAGAACACATTCTTCTGTCAAAATACAGCATTTTACAAAAATACAAAATGTTTCATGGAAGTGTGTTGGTTTCAGTGAAAATTTCTCAGGGCTAGGCTGGAATTTTTAGGAAAGAAAGAGAAGAGAGAATAACTACCAGGGAAATAATGTGACTACCTTGAGCACTGGTGATCCCATATACTGTCCAGCCTGGGTGCAAAGATGATTTATATTGCACGCCTGCCTACCTACCTGCCTTTCCCACATACTTCTGACAAGGCTGAGAGAATTTGTGTGAATCGTTCACCATTCTCTAGTCCAAAGAGTTACTCTGCAGGCCAGTGGTTAAATTCCTGATATCCACCACAGGGGACACAAGCCACAGTCCCAGTAGGGGTGAAGGCACGGCAATGAATTTAAACTCATCTTTTCCACTTGTAAGCAAGCAAGCTGGCCAACTGGCTATTTCCAGTCCTGTGGTAGGTATGTCCAAATATTCCTCTTAACTTTTCCACTTTTAAAGACATTTCCATTTGACACTGGAAAGAAAGTCAGCTCTGAAACTGGGCTTTCCCTCCTGTGTCTGAAACAGAATTGTATTACTTATCAAGTATATTGTCCATCAGGTAAAACCAAAGTGAAGCAGGCTGTAGTCTAGTAGATGCTAGATCCAGTCAGGCATGGTTTATATGCAGACCTTACTAGCAGTCAGGGTGAAAGTTTTATGTGTTTGGGTGAGCAAAGCGGGAAAACATGCCTATCAAGGAGTATCTTTACTTGTGCTTATGTGCTCTTCTCCACAGTCTGAAGATGGTGCAGGCTTTTCTATGAGGAGTAGCTGCTATTATAAGGTTTGTAGTAAAAGCCAAAAGTTAGCTTCATTTTGAAGACAGGAAAGAGAGGGTTGAAGTCAATGTCATGTTCTGGCTGCTGCTATGGTTGAGTTGTGTAGTATGCGAAAGAAAATAATGTTATCATTAACAATGCATAGTTGTGCTTTCACCCACATTTTCAGGTCAGGAACATCCTCTTGTATCCTCACTCCATTATGTGTCATAGTGGAGGGGACTATGTAGGACTATGTAGAACACAGTAGGACTGTGCTCTACTTCCTTCTCTCCTTATTTTGTGCTATTTGTTCTTTAAAGCAGGTGGGAATAGATGAGCAGGTTTTTCTTGGACCCTGTTGTTGTAAGAGGCTGCTCCGTGGACAGTTCATACAGGAGCTGTGATCTCTGCTTTATCCTTTCCTTCCTCCCTTAGGATCCTTCATGGCCAACCACAGCCTATCCTACATTTCCAAGTATTTCGAAGAGAGTCAGGTATCACTTACATCTTCATGATAAGCCATTAAACACAGAATTAAAGACTGGCCATTAGACATTTTCATTGAAGTTATTTTCGAAGAAAAATATGAAGAGGGAAACTCTGCTCTCCCTGATATGTCTGTAAATCTGGTGCAACTCTACTGAAGTCAAAACCAAAATTAAGTCCTAGACATTTTATCTTCTGGCTCAGAAAATGAGAGTGTACAAAGGCCTGATTCATTGTCTAGGAAAGCCAAGTCAACACCAAAGGTACATATTAATTTGCTAATTTGATTTAGGACTTGATTAGTAAGGCAAGGTGACCCCCTAAAACATTGACTTCAGTCATCTCAAGCTATTCTTAAGGTGATATAAAATATTATTGAAGACAGGCATTGCTCTACCTGCAGAAGGGAAGAGCTTTGGAATGTATGATTACTGTGGTGACTGGTCAGACTAGTCTCAGACTGATGCAAGTGTGGTGGGTGCCGGAAAAAAACCAGAGAACTAGGACAAGTTTTGTCCCAGATACTTTTCCAGGTGCAGGAGAGCCATATAATATTGAGGTATTAGTTCACAATTACAGTACTTGTAGGAGGTCTGTATTCTGTGTCTAGATGTCCAAGCCTAGCAACATGCAGAACTTCCAAGCATCTAGTCTTGGAAAGCTCAGCCACCAAAGAAAGGCATGTTTCCAAATGTCCTGCTGTGCCTGACAGCCTGGCCCCAAAACCTGTTTGCTTGACCTGTGTGATGGAAGTTGCTTGGATGGCTTTGGAATGGAAATGAAAGCCTGCTGTCTTGCACGTTGGGTGGTTGAAGCTATGGGTGAACTAATATACCAGGTTTCCTATTGTAACTCCACATAGCAGATATGACCCAGTTTGGGGGGATAATATAGGAGATATAATTTTTTTGTTTACAAATTATTTCTTTATAGCGACTGTATGAATTTGAACACAATGATATAAGGTTTTTATTTATTTGAAATAAGAAAAAGATATATAGGATTAATGTGTTCCAAGTAAAAAGCTCCAATAATCTATTATTATATCATTAAAATATTTTAAACTAAATTGATTATAATACTTTTATGAAAACCTAGTTTGTGAAGGCAGTAGTTTCCTACCACATGCAATAAAAAGCATTTCACTTGCATGAAAAACTAGTGTACCAAATTTCAGGCTATAAATAAGGCAATTGTAAAATGTAAATGCTTAGAAACACTGGCAAAATTCAGCCAACAAAGCAGGGATCAGAAATTTATACCCTCGTTACTGGTAATTACAGTCACATTCTTTACTGAACTGTATTCCCAGCCAACACATAAAAGTGTCCTGATGCATTACCTGCTTAGAACTAAGTCACCCCTAACACACATGTGCCAGAAAGAGAATTTGCAGCTATGTGGCCATGTTAGCACATGGAGCTCTGCATGCGCTGCTGTAAATGTATCTGTCTACCTTTTAAGCAAAGTAGCTGAAAGCCCCTCAGGGTGTTCTTACGAAATGTAAATTCACTGACTTGGAGACCTCAGCATAAAATCGGTGCTTTTAGTGGATGGCAGTTTAACACTCTCCTTTCCATAAGAAAGTGAGAAAAAAGAAATGCAGTCCCACAGGGGTTTTTTTACATACATTCAGCATTTATCTTTTTTCTTCTTTGACAAAATAAAACCAGTTTAGGCATCTATAAATGTAGCTTGGCACCCACCCCACCCCCCACCTCCCACCCCCCAAGAAATAAGCAATAGATTCTTAACGCCCTTGTGACAGATCCAGTTCAACCTGTCAATAATTCAATCTAATACTTCCACTTTTTAAATTAAGAAGGAATTGTGAGGAAAGGTGAGCCTTCTTTTGGGTTCAGATTGACACCTCTTGCCAAGACTGTTAATGTGCACACATGTGGAAGCTTAATACTGCATGAATCACATGCTTTTCCTTTGAATGTGGTACACACACACTTGATAAATATGTCTTTAAAAGTCCAACTAACTAGATTCAGATACATAAAAATACCCATCCACAGTGGCAAGCATCCACATGTTTGACTTCAATAGAACTGTTTTTGTTCCTTCATATATAAAAATTGGACCCTTTTCAATGCAGAGTGGGGTGCCAAGTGCTATCTGTCTAGTTCTAAGGCCACTAGGCTGTAGCCATGAAGCAAGACCAAAACACAGGTGCCTTTGGGAAGAGAGCTTCTTGCCTGGAAGACTGCTGTGACTTGAGGACCTTCTTCAGGAGTCAGTCATTCAAGTCTTAAATTATTTTTGTAGTAAGGTTATGTTCTTAATGGGACAGCAAGCCCAGGACATGTTACAGAAGACAGGAAGAAGATACTGCCTACCCCAGAGCAGTCAGGTGAGCTGAAGTCCTCCCTACTGCTAGCCAAATTCTGGATGCTCTCATCTTGGAAAATGGGGTACCCAAGACAAATCACACAAGTCGGGACCCAAAATTTTGCTCACGATCTTTCTAAGCCCTTTAAGGCTTAAAAAAGCATTAAGAATATTTAGTGCATTTGAAGATCTCTGCATGTCTGTCTTGGGTGAATAGACCCAGTGTCCTAGCAGTGTTTTTCAGCTTTTTCCAGTTTGAACATACCTAAACATTGTCCAGTGGATGGGCAGACACCCAGGGTAGCAGGTGTACGTTTCCTTACAAAAGGCTTCCTTTTCTCAGTTACTTTTTTTATCCTATTGGAAGTAGTTAATGGAAAACCACCAGGCTTAATGCATTTCAATAACCTGATTCTCTTTGGGATCTTTAAAGAGCAGTGCTAAAAAAGCCTTGAGTTTTAAAGCATAGTGACACTCCATGTAAAAACGTTCTCTGGGTTTCTTGCGTTATTGCTAGTGATGTAACCAGTCAGCTCTCTTCCATTTAGAAGTTAAAATGCTACTCTTCCTTGTCCAGTTCTCCAAATTTGGCTGGGCTCTGATGGTCACATCTCTGTACTTATTTTTCATCACCATCTTTTTTTTCTAAGATGAAGTAAACTATTTCATAGACTTGGCAATTAGTATTAGTTGCCTCCTGTCTTAACTGCTGTACAAACATAGTGGAAGAAACAGTCCCTTCCCTGATGATCTAAACCCAGAAGGAGCTGATGGAGATGTACTAAAACAGGTCTTGCAGGTCAATGATGTTGTCAGTAGATTTCGGCTGGTGGGGCTGATTGAACAAGCTAGCAGAAAATTTCATTGATAATGCACAAATCGAAGAAGTTTATTCAGCATCAAATCGGAGATGTGTACAGAAGCCACAGAGACTTTACCCATAATATGCTAAGGGAACAGGTCGCACTCATCCTGTTCTCCGGGCTGTGTATGAACTGCTTAACAAAATAAGGCTGTAGAAAGGGTGCGGTCCTGCTTACTTCTCAGGGAACAGGTAAGCAGAAAGCCACCTGAGCCCTCCAGTTATATGTTGCATTCTTCCTGATGTGCAATGAAGTCTTAATTTCTCTGGGCCTGTGTGGTCCTCAGCTGTCTGCTCTGAATTAATCACAGCTCATTTCTCAACCCAAGCAAAATGTTATTGAAACTTGCTTCTCTCTCTCCTGTGAATGCATGCAAGAAAGTAAGTGCTGGGTTTTTTTTTATGTAGTCACATTTCACATTGGAACTATATGATCTAAGCACAAGACACATCATTAACTAGGGAAATCTGTTAATACGCATAATCAATAAATAGGTACAGAGCTTTCTTGTATTACAGTCACAAAATGATGCATAGTGTTTGCTAACTGCTGCTCACTTCTAAATACTGCATGTTACTCACTAATTAATTACTTCCACAGTTTGCAGAAATTATTCCATAATTAATTGGCCTCCAAAACACTCCGCTCTCTCTTTCACATTTGGGAAGTGCTACTCAACATCCTGTTTTTCATACAAGTTTTTCATACAAGCTTTGCCAAAGCTCCTTGAACATGTCATCTTGGCAGATAGAAACGTGACTTAGGAATGGCTACAAGAAATGAGATAGCGTGAAAAGTTTTAGAAGCAATGAAATATCACTATTAAATGTAAAATTAATGTGGCATTCCTACCTCATGAAATCCTTCCTACCAAACTATAAACCAGGCAATATTGTAAAAAGTTTGGATGCAGACTACTTAATAATGTATGTAGTAATTCAGCAATTAGTTCAAGTCTTAGGAAGACTAATTTATTTGAAGCCATTTGAACAACATGACTGACATAATAGCATAAATAATAACCTATACAACCCCAGCATCCTTCACTAGCATGGATCCCAAAGTAAAGCATCGGTTGTGGAAATGAAGCCGCTACTTCAGGCACCTGTGCCAGCTGTATTATAGATCCAGTCTTCCCCACTGCCTCTGTTGAGCCATTTGTGAATCTTAGGGATTCAGCATCACAGATGAGCAGGCCAGTTTCTGTTAGGAAAGAAGTATCTTCCCTACAGAGAGTTGCAGAGAGAGAGGGGCAGACAGAGATGTCATTATTTATGTGGCACATAGCTCTTTATGATCTCTAATGACTGAAAACACTGGGAATGATTTTAAGTCTCATTTGAAAAAGCATCACAAATAGTAAATAGCACAATCCCCACTTCACAGGGCTCAGTTTTCAAGAGGCAATCTCATAGTGCCATTCCACACTCAACATGAAGGGCTCCTAGAAAATCTTGGCATTTATTTAGGTGCTTACATGGGAGCAGAAATCTGAAAATCTAGTTCCAGCTGTGTTGGGGGTAAGGCCTTTGGGAAATTCCAACCAGTAGCTGGATTGTTAAAGCAAGAGATCACACAACTGCCTTGGAGTAAATCAGTATTATGCACTGTTAATCCACACCCACTATCTAGTCAAAATAAATAAAATAAAAGCTTTCAGTGCATTACACTAATGCAAAGCCCAAGATAATACAGGGGACGTTCTCCCATGAGCCAGCATGTCTGTTCAGCTGAGGTTGTGAGCGCTGATGATCAGGGCATGACCGAACACACTGAGGAAGTGGTGTCAGGGACAGAAAGGGGGGCAGAATAAGAGAAGTTTCCTACAGGCTGGAGGATGGTGTCACCCCATCTGTCAGAACCACATGTGCTACAGACTCAAAACTCCTGCCTGCTCTGTGCTGGTAACGACATCCATGATACCCTGCCTATTGTCTGCTCTGACAAATACCATCTTGCCCAATCGAAACAACTAAATGGTTGTTTCATTTTCCTGTACCTCTCTCCCTAAAAATCCTCTGTCATGAAGCTTTTGAACTGCTCCTCTTTGGCTTCAGTTAGACCAAATCATAAGTTGAGACCTTTTCTACTAAACTCTTCTAGTTTTATCACAGTCTGTTTTGTCTATGCACTGAAGTCACACTCAGATGGCAGGCTTTTCAAGGAGAACAAAATCTTCCCAGGCACAAATCTCCACAGTGCATAGTGATGAGGGCTGTAAAGTGGTTCCGTGAAAATGAGCTTCTAAGTTATCTGTGCTATGTAGTAGACACAGTTGTGGCTTTTTATTAGAGAAAATTATTTGGATCTACATATTTATTTAAAAAAAAATATAGTGGTTGTGGAGGTGGAGGAGATCAGTATTGTGGTGGCTCCATTTAGTAGTAACTGAAGATTGATACAATTGATGTGGTTTGGGTGCCTTGATAAGAGCTGAAGATGAATAGATAGGTACAAAACGAATAAATTCGTAACCGTAGCTAGCATGTCATCTGCTTTCTGGACTCTGAAGGACTAAATGGGTACTGGAACTGAAGGATCGACATGTAAAGGTGGCCTCATTGAATAAAAAGTGATACACATTACACAGTTAAATATGGTAGAAGATTGTTTGCGTGTTCAGCTCCTGTAAATACATTAGTGTACTTTGATCTCCAGGGTTGCCAGGCCAGCTTCCGCTTTTGTTAAATCAGATGATTTTTTTGATGAATCTGCAGTGGATGTGGTGGGTTGTTGAGCATTACACTGAGCTAAAACTACTGAGACAAGCAATTGTGGACCATCTAAGCTGAAGAGCATTAACAATTAAGCTTTGGTGGCAGTATTTGATAAAAGAAAGATACATTACCCTAACTTTGCGGAAAGGACTGCTAATGTTGTAGAGTATTGGATGTGACTCTGAGGAGGGTATGAATGTGAACTTGGATTAAGTGAGTAAAATGGGAAGGAAGTTAGTACTGAATTCAATATGAAAATAGTTGAACTGTAGGTTTAGCCTGGAAGCTAGAGATCTGAATTTTTGCATAATAACAGAAATTTTACTGGCTATTTGATGAACGTATAATTGCAAGTGGACATGTTTGATTAGAAATGAGTGGTCAACGGTGATCCAGAGCACAAGGGAGAACACATAAATGTACTAAGGAATGCAGAATCAACTGGCCTGTATTAATACTGTGACAGCAAATACAGCTAAGCTATCAAGATAGTAGAAAGTCTTTCTAGCTCTAATACAAATTCCCAAATTGTTTTGGCACTGAACTCAGAATTGCACAGGCAGATGCATAGGATGACTCTGAACAAGATAGGAACGCAAATAGCTGCTTTTGCTGAAACACAGAAATGCTATCCTCAGTACTAAATGGAAAAAACATGATTTGGGGAGACATCAGTAAAGAAGCCAAGTGTTGTCAGGTGAGAAAATGAGGTCAAAGTAAAAGAAATGTACTTTCTTCTAATGTTTAAGGAGGCAGAACCAAAGCTGAGTTTCAAACTGGCAGAAAAAATCAAGGGAGATAAAATGACGCTGGAATCTGACTGAGACTGCAGCTAAATCAAAGAGGTAGGAATTAATGATCTACCCTGAGGTATAATACACATGGCATAGTTTAGGTGGCCCAGCAGAAGCAGCAAATCAAGCTTAGTGAGAGGTCTGGAGTCAGGAAAACTGAAAAGGGGAAGAAAAAAAGAAAAGGATCAATTTACTACAGAGGGAGAAAAGTTTACAATAAATGGGAAGCAAGGTATAATGCAAAGTGAGTGTGTGGGATTAGCTAGATGTATTGTTTTCTTCTTGAGCAATATGACTGAACAATAATATAGCATCCATATATGGAAAAAGTAGCAGGGCTTTGCAGGAAGAGTTTTAATGTCTTATAAATATACAGTTCTTAACCTAGAACTTGAGGTAGAACACTGCGGCTGGCACCCCCCCCCCCCCCCCCTCACCAAAATGATACTGGGGAGACCAAGTCAGACCAGCTGATACACTATACTTTCCTACCAACAAACAATCATCTAAACCAAAAGCTTTAGCTGTTTAATTATCTGTTACAGCAAATCTAAATGGTACCCCAAACCATACAATTAATGTTATTTGATCCTCTTTGTCCTTAATCTGCCATACGTATATGGCACTTGAGGACAAAAATGAGTTTAGGTTGAATGGGGAAGTAATCCATTCCCTTCACCGAGGTGTGTTAATGCTGTTAGAGCGTGCATAGATGATACCATATTCTATTTGATCTACCTGACTTCATCTCAAGTGTTTTAAAAGATGGTCATAGTCCATGGAGGAAAACATCAAACAAGAAGCTTTAACTGAGATGAGAGTATGACTGAAGGGAAAATGCAGGTTAAAATTGTTGATGCTTTTTACAAATTATAGGAACGGAATCACGTATTCCCTTTTCTCCTACCGCCAAATCAAACAATGTACAACCAGAACCAAGAGAACTGTCCTTTTGAGATAGAAACAGCATGTGATCATTAACATGTAGCTTATGTTTTCTATGCTGTATCAAGCCATGTAGCCACTTTTTCCTGGGCCCTAACCAGCCACAACCAGGAGACAGATAGCTTCCTAATGAAATGGAAGCATTATGATATCTGACTTTTATCGCTAGTATTGAGCCAGCAGACTTGCCTGCTCGCTAGGTCTATTTCAGAGCCTACAAGATAAATCCTTTTGGGTAAGAAGCACTGGAGGAATTAAGTGGTATTAGAGACATACGTGTATATGCAGATCTCCATGTATTCTAAGGCTCTTCCTAACAATTTTAAAAAACCTTTTAAAAGATACACCCAGTGTACAAAAATGATCTCCAGAAATCCCTTGTTGGGCAGTCTTTAATAGTACCTCTTATGGCAATTCGTATTCCAAGGCAGGGTGTTTGAAACTTGGTTGCCTTTGACTTAAATGTGTTTAGACTTTCCAGCAATGCAGGAGGTAACACTTTTTCCGTAGTACAGCACACGGACAGTACTAGGCACTTCTGTTCAGAGAAATCTGAATACATCAACCTTAACAAAGAGAGAAAAGGTGAGAATTTCAGCCCTTTTGCTCCTTTACACCAGGTAAAAAGGAAAGTATGGATTAAAGCCGCCCTCAGTATCCTGTGTCCAGCTGACAGAGATCGCTGGAAGCCTGGCTGGGGCAGCTGTGAGGGTCCCGTTTCCCCTGTGGCAGGTATTGGCAGGGACAGGACTTGTAGTGACAAGGAAAGGAAAAATGTACAAGTCTGGGGATGTTTATGAAGACTGCAGACTTTCTTAAGTGCATCACTGACTTCTCCAGCTCCCCAAATTAGGGTGACCTAAAGCTCTAGGACAGCTTCTCACTCTGGACTAACTCTGATTTTTGTTTTTTTACTTACATTATTGGCATAATGGGTGTGAACTAGAATCACATAAAGTAGGGAGGAAATATCCAGGAGCTGAAGTTACTTAAAGGGAAGAGAGGTTTCATAAATATAACAATGAATGTGAACTTTAAAAGATAATATGATTTTTTTTTTAATGCAATAAGTGGAAACATAGCAAGAGAAACAAATGTTGGAAATGTAATCCTGAAAACTCGTGACTCATTGAATGATACATTAATGAATTGTGAAAGCCAAAAAAAAATTGCAGAGAAAATAAACAGTAAACTGAAAATTCAATTGAACCATAGGAAAGTGTTAAAATAGGGAAAATAGCTCCTCGACTATTGTTCTGGGATATGACTACTTTCTCAGATGAGCATTTCTACCTGTTCCTTCTTTTGCTCCCTTTTCCCCTCCTAAATGTTTTAAGTGAGGAACGTGTCAGGATCAATGGAGAACACGCTGTGACTGTACATGAATGGGTTGTGAAATTTACTTAAGAGATGCTGTACAGGCTGGGCTAGAGTAATTGCAATAATTATACATTACTATTAACACATTTATTCATCTTGGTGGCAAGATTTACTTTAAGGGGAATGTTAACAGACATTTGATGGAGGAAGAAAGAAAGACTGACTTACTAGAGATTCCTGGAGACAGGTAATATGGTCGATCTTACTTACAACTGGAGCAGACTCTTCCACAGTGACAGGCAGCGTGATCTTATATGTCTGCTAGTCTACCTTTCCCTCCCATGGCAATACTAATTTTCTCTTCTTCCATAAGGATCTCTAATCCATCCCAGCTGTGCTTGCCTTTTAAATCCTTCTTCAAAATCCTCTTTTTACTGTGATGCTTGAAGAAAACACCTTGCCAAAGGTACCTAGCTTGACTGGTAATTGAGGAGAGATGATTTTATTTATAGTTAAAGAGATCACACATGCACCAGACCTAGTAATAACCACAACTACTTTGATTCGCAACTACCCTGTTGTGCATACGCTGAGAACATATGACTGTACTAATATTACTCATATCTTCTCCAGTCTTCCCCTTTTCATTGCTTCCCACCCTTGCTTATCATATAGCTTCTTAAATTGTCTACTGTAAATCTGATCAGTGTTTGAGTTTTGAGTCTTCTCTGGATCAGTCTTGGATTGTGCTTTGGAGACCTGTAATTTCCCTGCACGTTCTGTCTTACAGCATCTGATGCGTCGGCCTCCTCGTTGTGAATGGATCATTTGGGCACTATGGCTTGGGCTCATCTCACCTGACTTTACCTTTTAACATATAAATCTGACCCAAGGGAGATAGGTAAGAATCTTTAAGGTGCCATTCAGACATATCTGTGATCTGTACTCTAAAGTGGATTATGTTATTGACAGCTCAAGATTGGTCTCCCCTATGACCACTGCACCAGCAAACGACTGTTGTGCTGTATGTTTACTGTATGTAAATGTGCATATATGTATGCATGTATTTATTTTGAAGTCTACCCTGGGAGACCCAAATCATTTGGAAACTTCCAGTGTTTTGTTAGTGAATGGGTTTGTTGAGTCGGAACAAACACAGAGGAAGGCCAGGTGAACTGACGGTGCTGAAGTGATTGCTGTAGGGTGCAGTGGCCAAGGAAGAATATCAGCCAAAGTGAACAATGAACTCGGTTCTGGAGGCTTAGCATGGGTGTATTTAAGCATGGGGTGCATACATTATCCGTAGACTCATATATCACACTGGAACGAGCAGGATATAGACAGATATTTGAAATACAGATTTGATAACAACCAAAATGAAAGATGAGTAACCCTAAAATCCCTAAATATAAAAGAACATTTATCATGGCTGTAGTAGGAAGTGAGCCACAGGAATGCAGACAGAATTATACACAGTGATGAATTTCATATGATAGGATAACGTGGGAGCTTAGTACCCCTGTTAGTGTGCAAAAACGTATATTCCTTAAAGGCCTATTTCTTTTACGTACTCCACAGATCTGCTGCTACTCCATTGTTTTACAGTCACAGCATGGCACAAACAGGAAGCTCGAGTGCTCCTGTTTCATTGAACTTTCTCTTTTGTCCACAATCTGTAGCAGATTTGGCAGTGATGGGTTTTAGCAGCTGAGATTCTCCAGACAGGAGAAGGAATGATGGGGGGAGCAACAAAAAGCTAATTCTGAGGCTGACTAACAAAGAGAAAGGCTAAAAAGCTCCAGTCATTAAAGTAAAAATATTTAGAAGTGTTCCCAAAGGATACATTTAATTTCTGATTCAGAACAAGACTAATGTACCATTTAACCTACAAGTTTACATGAGACTTAAATGATACGCAGTAGGAACTCTCTCCAAAGAGATACAAGGCTCTAAAATTTGCAGCGTGAATTGAATGGTACAGGAAGACATTCATGTTTTTGAGGTAAACATATTATTGGAGTTCTTGGTACCTTGCTTTTAAAGATTCAAAATCAGTATCCATTTTAGGTGACTATTTATTCAGTCATACTAGTGCTTTTACAGTAACACAGACATTTAAAGAATCATAAGAATGCCTGCAATTTCTCTAGAAGTACTAAAAGAAAATAATATATTGTTAAACAAAATGATCGGTGTCTGAGGTCTTTGACAACTGTAAAAACAACACCCTTTCACAGGCAGCACTATTAAATAATTTTTAATTTGCGGTAATAGTGGGGTTCAGGTTCTCTAATGATCCTGTGAAAACATCCACAAAAATATTGAGAGAACATTTATTTTGTGGCAATACTAATCCTAGGTGACAGACAGTGTTCTCAAGGCTTTTTTTGTTGACAAAGACAACAATAATACTTCCTCATAAATAGCTGTATAATGACTACAATCTGCAAAATCCAAAGTCATTAAAAAAATCTACATTCAGAGAACACAGTCCTCGCTTTTTCTGAAAGACAGTTTCCTTATTATGACTTCTTCCATTTTGATTGAGCCAGATGCCAAAAAATTTCTTTTGGGGCCTATTCTTTAAAAACGGAGAGCAAATTATTAGCAGAAGCCAGCAGCAAAATAACAACAGAGTGTCGTTTGCTGAAACAAACTTGAGAAATAATTAGCAGACCCCTTATGCATCTTTACTTTCTCCATGTTTCACTGCTACTGAAGAGCAGGATCATCATTGCCATGTAGGTGCCAGGGCACAGCTCCATACTCATAACTGGGCTTGGTTCAGCTCAGCTGCAGTGGGGAGCGTGGTTTCACACCATCTTCATGTGCCAATCAGAAATACCTGGCACTGCAGAAGGCTGGCAAAGCCTGTGGATTAATTTCAAATAGCATCATTTTGCCCTCAGGACATCAAATACTACTGACCTCTCGTAAGTCTGACCCATGTCTTGGGATCAGGGCCAAGAAGTAAACAACAGTCTCAAATTAGCATTCTTCACTGTCACAACCCCATTAGAACTGGCTTAAACAAAAGCAAGAAGCAATACTTTCCCCTTCCCACCTCCCATTTTCCTCCTAGGATGGCTGTGGCCATAAAACAAAGATCATTAAAGAGGACTTTTGTATTAATGATTTAGTGTACGTTACAGTAATCAGATAATGGCTATATCAGCTTTCATTAGAAGTCTCAAGAAACCCCTCTTTGCTATGCATGATAATCTAATTTCTTCCAAATACTTTGACAGCATTGTCAATTAAAGCCTTAATGTTCACTTTACCTATAAAGGCAATTGTTTTTTGGTCAGTTTATTGCTTTGTTTAACAGCAAACCTGAATATTAAATGGGCTTGAGAGGTGTCAAGGAAAACTCTGCATACTGAGTGATCTCTACCCTAAAGTATTTGTATAGCGTTTTTTTTTTTAATATATAGATATATATATACTTGCATACAGTCCAGATATAAAAGAAAGAACACTGTTACTTGATCTCAATTGTCAGCTAAAATGACTTGGGCCATTAAGTATCAAGAGTAATAAAATAATAAATTAATTAACAATGGGCATTTCTATCATCCTCCTTAGGATGACGCTTTGCAACTTGGAATCAAGCAGATCCAGTGGAGCAGGGGTAACAGACAGAATTTCAAGACTGAAGGTGTGTTGGTCCTTGTTCAATTGCTTGATAATATCTCCTGGTCTGCCTATAGCATGTTTTAACAAGATCTCTGTACCCAGGGCCTTGTTTCCTCTGTTCTGCAGATGCAGTGTAAAGCAGGTGTCCGTCTGCTCATGGGGGCTAAAGTTACACCCAGAAAGGGTTGAAGCACTAACTGAAACATAACTGTCATTCAGAGCACGTAGTAAGGTGTGCAGGGAATTGGCTGGCATGCCAGTGAGTGAGTGAGAGGGCTTTCTCTGGGGGCTCATCTAGGCGGCGCAGCACCGGCTGCCATAATAACAACTCTCTTGCTGGCAGGAGAGAGCAGCTTAAAATATTTGTGTGACTGCACATTTGTACGGGACTGTACACGTGTGAGAAAGGATAGCTATCTTGGTGAAACAAGAAAGTTTGCTCATGTCCCTTGTGGCACCTTCTGTGTTTTGTTCTGCCCTGATTTTCCTGTAAAATCCTCACAATACAGTTTATCCATATTTCTTCCACTGCTCTTCCACAGCTTTTTTTTTTTGTTGTTGTTTGCTTTTCAATATGTTCATTTATGTCCTTCCCAAGTCCAGTAGCTCACATCTTGTTGCCGTTCTTGGCATGTAGTGTATTATTCTGACCACCCATTGGCCTACCTTTCCCAAAATCCTCTTTATTGAATGTCTGGGGCCACAGCTGTCAGTTAGGTGACTATTGAAAAGCATTCAGGGAACCAGGGTGACAGTCGTAAACTGATGGAAACTGGTATTATCTGAACCTCAGCAGTTACCTTTTCTGTGAGGCGATACCTGCTGTTGAATGTCCTGCCTTACAAAGGAGGTGCTTAGTTGCAGTCATCTAGATGACAGACACTGTGCTGTCAGCTTCCAGCTACTTGTAGCATCTTTTAAACCACCTGATGTGTGAAGCAGCCAGTTGGCCTCCCCACCCCTCTTCATCTGTGGATACCTCTGAAATCGGAGAAAGAATCAAGTTCTGGGGACACCAGTAGAGGACCAACAGCACTTCTCTAGGATCATCCACCGGTCCTATGCTTGCAGCATGTGGAGTCCCATTTTTATGCCTTCTGACAAGTAAAGCCGAGGGCTGATAAAGATGACCTCAGGGGCTAGTAAGGGAAATGACCATCCACTGCCTGCTGGTGCTTATTGCAAGTCAGAATGATGGCCTGTAGAAGGATACAAGTGCTTCTGGCACCTAGAACATCTTTGAGTCATGATCGTCATTCTTCCCAATGAAGCCTTAACCATAAATAATAGTATTGTGTGAAATCAAGTGTTTCAAAAACATAAGCTTTATTCCAGACAAGCTTGAATCTTTAACAGTGACGACAGATGAGGGGAGCAAAGCAATTACAAAACTGGATAGTAAAATATACATGTGCCTTTCCCCAGAGTGTGAGAACTGAGATGATCACAGAATCCCTGGCTATTTTAATGAGAAGATGACCAAAGCTATGCAACGGCACTGCTACAGAGAAAACACTTTTCTCTAGAGAAAAATCTCACTCAAATTCCTTTCCTAGAGAAATCACCTGAAGCAGATACTAATTTTTCTTTTGTTGTTTTATGAGATGCTAAAATAGTTGAGTTTGCTTAGTATTTTGGTTTCAGATGCTCTTCCAGTCCAACAGAGCCTGAAGTGCTCAAAAGCTAGGAGATGCCTGGGTTGAGTTTATCCATGCAATCTTTACTTTACTACCCTGATACATACACCTGATCAGGCCCTTAATTGCCTGATTGCGTGCTAGTCTTCCCACAGGACTGTTTACTCATTTAATCTGTGGTCCCCTTTCAGCATCAGTCTTTTTTCTTCCTTCACAAAGTTGCCCCAACTCCACACATCCATATTGCAAAATTTCTACAGCTTCTCTCTGTGGTACCTGTGTACTTCTCAAGCATCAATGAGTCTGTCTCCACACTCTGGAAGTGGGATCATCCTTGTATTGATAACTTAATAAAAGAGATCATTAGATTTGAATGCTCTGTGGCAGATGCTTACCTTCTGCTATTGTCAGATCACTTAGCATTTCCAGTGCTGGGTTACAGAGGGAATCTTTTTCAAAGATCACCCAAAAAGAGACACTTAGAGAATTTTTCCCTGCTGCACTTCTAACAATTCTTTTATGTGTGAACTAAGATTTTTTTCTTATAGTTCAGAAATTTGTGCAATTTGGCTGAATGAGGTACGTTCACAATGACCAATTTCGAACTTTTACGGACAAGTGCAGAGGCATTAGAGCTCCTTCGAAAAGTAGTTCTTAAATAGTTATTATTTTAGCAGAGAAAATGTGTTTGTTGAGAATGAAGTCAGGAAACCAGCTGAACCGTTTTAGAGACTGCATACCTCTCAAATTGGGAACTTCTAGTTCAAAGAGGTGAAACCTGACAAATCAAGAAATATCTGAAAATAGGGCCTGAAAGAAAAAACCCACCAACTGTCAGGCATCCTGAACTAGCAGCAGTGATACAAACCTTTCTTACAGTTTTCTCAGGGATATGCAAGTCCCAAAAGAACAAATACTTTTTCTGAGTAGCTGCCCCAGAGGAGCATTTGTACGATGCCATTTGACAAAACAGAATACAACCCCCTTAGCACCAAGGAGCCCTAAAGCTGATTAGGTGAACAAGCCCACACTTGCTGCATACTGGCCAGGGAGTGCTTATTCTAAACCCCCTTGTTAGCGGCTGGCATAACATTTCTGGCATGTCGTTTAGATTCATAGAGCATTTGCAGCATAAAAGCCACTCCAGCCCCCCTCCAATAAAGGGCAGTTTTTAGGAACCAGAAAGAAATGAAACTGTGGCACCAACACGTGGGCCAACATTCACTGAGGAGAGACATCTGGAAATACCGAGGTGGTCTAAACAAGCTCAGGTATTTTTAGTAGCCAGCTCTTTGGACCCAGGTTTCAGAGCTCTCAGTCTGTGTCCTGTGAAGATCCCAACATCAAGCGTATGAAGATAACTGTGAGTTTTCTTTTTCCTGGGCACTGCTGTTTCTCAGATGGCAGCATCTCATTGAACACGGTGCTGCGATGCTGACATGCAACAGCAAGGGATCGAGCCCTCTGGGGGCCAGCAGAACTGGAGATCAGCAACCTGGACTCCTGCCTAGGAAGCAGCAGGAAAGCAGCTGTACTTGAAGCAGAATCAAACTAGATTCAGACTAACGGAAATATTAAATCTGTAACAACTTTTTTAAAAAATTGCTCTGCTACATTATTTTAGTAAATATTTGTAGGTGTCTGTAATAGGAGGGTAATCACTGCGTTTCCTTTCAAACAAAAGGAGTAAGACCAGTTTTCAGTAATCCAGATGATAAGCAAGGCATTCTAATGGATGGGTTTTAACCTTATTTTTGCTGGCAGATTATGTGTTTCAGCAGTTCTCAGGTGTTTTTTCTTGCAGCACACAAAAACTAGCTCATGCCTGGTCTTTTCCTTTAGTGATACAAGAACTCCACAGTAGCTGGCAAGCAGTGAGGCCTTCCTCTTAGGCAGGGAGCTGGGGTGGGCTGCATGTGTGGAAAGCAGCAGGGGCAGGCGTGAGGGAGGTGTTCAGGAGGTGCCTGGCCTCAGCCATGAGAAGGAGGAATGGTACTTGTGGGCCAGCAGAGAGGTGGGCATCTACAGAGGAATGAAGGAGGGTGCCTAGCACTGCTGGAAGTCACAGAGGTGAAGTGCAGCTCAGGAGGGGCTGCGCTCAGTATCATGGCAGTGCAAACAGACAGCTTTCAGGTTAGATTGGAGCCCGGATCCCAGAGAGTCCACAGAATAATTTGTATCTCAACTGAAGTTACGAGTTACGAGGGATTCCAGGTAGCAGAGTGCAGGTGTGCTGTTGCTGTTGTGGATGGTGTACAAGACATTTCTGTGTGTTTCCATGTGTTTCTTGCACCAACTGAATAACAAAGAAATCTGTTTGGGAACGCTGAGAAAACCTGTGCATCTCTTCTTCAATTTACCTCCTGTCTCAGAAGTGGAGGACTGTACGTTTGGAGTGCCCACAAGACTGGTGCTAGAAGAAAGACTGGCAGAAGTGTCTTTCTCCTCAAGGGTGGGAAACAGCTGAGGCACCATTTCCATTTTCATCAGGAGGTGAGGCATAGAGCTGGGGGCAGGTAAAGGAATGTGGTCCTGAATGAAAACCAACCACTTCCAGTGCAAGGCAGGAGATCTCCCAATGAGTAAGAAGGGGAGCAGGGGCAGCTGTTTTTCCAGTCCCCATTTGCAGTTCTTCTGTAGCAGAGGCCCATGCCCCAAGGGCAGCCTGCTTAGGTCATGTGCCGGGAGTACCCAGGGGAGAGCCAGAGTCCCAGCACGCGGCCAGGGACATTTTAGAGCTCCTGGCCCCAGTGGAAGGGAACTCAAACACAGCAGCCAAGCGAGAGTCCAGCCCTGACAGCAGATCCATGGGCTTCGGGAGCCCTAGGAAAAGAGCACACAAAAGGAAAGAGTAATAATACTAGGAAAAAAGACCCAGCTAGAAGTCTGTAATGAACTGCTGCATTCCCCAAGGGCTTGCTTCACCTCTTTTTTCTAATTCTGGCACAATGCTTATAATGCTGATGGATCAGGGTAGGTTTACAGTGGCCACTTTGCAGATACACACTAGAGCCGGTAACAGAATGAGCAGGAACAGAAAGTGAATTTCAATTTGTTTCCTTTTTTTTGCAACTTTCTTTCAGAACGACCTTAATATTACAAAGGCAGGGCAGCTCCCATGTTCACAGTGTTGCAACATGCTGCTTTCCCTGCATTCCTGCTACAAATGAAATAGGAATGGTTTCTGGACAAGGACCAGAGCCTGCGTTTTTTAACTTTCCGTCCCTCCCATCAAAACACGGATTATGCTGAAAAGGACAATCTGGAATTGCTTTCTTAAGACTCGCCATGAGAAAGTTGTAGCTGGAAGGTTGGCTACCTCATTGATAAACACCTGTACATTTTCCACTCTTCCAGTCCTCCTTGGCTCCCAGGCTCAGGGCAGACTGCAGGATAAAATAGATTAATATCTGAGAGCAAAAAAGCCCTCTACTGAGCAAAAGGTTTCAGGGAAAACCCATTTGAATTGGATTCCACGCTTCTACCCCAACACCAGAAAAGTATGCAAGTTTTCCAGGCTGAAGCAGAAAGGTTATATATAGCACTGCAATTTAATTCACATGACAATTAAAAAATACATGAAACGATCTTCCTTATGCATGAGAAAAGATTATCAGTTTCCCCCTTTTCCTCTTTTAGGTTATTAAAAATGTAACTCCTTCAAGAGTAATAAATTAACTCGGAAGGGATTGCTTAAGTGAGACCCGGGTTGTGATTAAAGGAAGTTTGGCGTTCAGGAGAAGCCTGTGTTTGAAAAACATCCTCAGTGTTTGGAGTATCGCATATGGCTTTTGACAACTAATTTGGGAGAAAAGTGGTAGGGAATGAACCTCAACAGGAAAAGCGCTTGTTTTTTGTCATTTTGTGACATTACCGAAACATCGTTTCCCCTCATTTGTATTTTTTCCCCATAAGTTCATATCAAAACAGAAAAGACTTTGAAAAAGGCAGCAGAACTGTCATAAGCAATGATGCTAGCTAGTCGGAATGTTGCGCTTTATTATGTAAATACATGTTTGGGGGTATTTTAAAATGCATATCATGTGGTTAGAGGCAGGTTATTAGTTTGATAAACTGTACGGGTTCCAAATAAAGTGTACCAATCCATAACATAAATGCCAGTGGTGTGACTTGTGGGAGATCCACCAGCCACCCGATCGACCGTAACTGTCCCTCTTCTGTACCAATCAGTCTCACTTGTTGGAGTATTAACCACAAGGCTGCTGGTCCTCACCAAATCCTGCTGCTGAAATCCACCTCTTCTTACTGCTTCTGGGAAAAAGTTCTGCGGCACTTTCCTGCGGGTAATTCCTTAGCGTTGAGCACCCCAAGTTTGAATTCAGATTGGAACAGAAGGAAATAAAACTTCAGTCTGCGACTACAGCCAGCATTTACTTACATATAAAGCCAGTGAAATGGTACAATTTTCCCTTCTTTTTCTGTAATTTACAAATGGCTAAAATTATTTCCCTGGCAGAGACATCCGTTTCTTAACTGCTTAGTGCCTGCACTGGCTGCACCAGGCTGCAGCATCATCTCTGTGAGTGCCAACACTCGCGGTGGAGGTACCAAGAGGAGCTGGATGAAGAACTTGCGATGCGTTATTTATTCAGTGAATCCAGGCCCTTTTGTGTGCTTGCAAGAACTCTGGGGAAGGCAGGTGGGTTTGGTTGGGGGTGGGTTTTTTGGTTTGTTTTTGGTTGTTGGTTGTTTGGGGATTTTTGGGTGGTTTTTTTTTGGTGGGTGGGTGGGTGACACTTAGTTGTTGAAATTCCTTAAGGAACTGCAGTGTGTTTGCAGGCAGTATGTGCACGCCAGCAGCTCGACGAGAGAAGCCTGTCAGCCTTGGCAGCGCCGGTGCGGGGTGCCCGTGGCCTGCAGGGGCAGGTGCCGCGCACCCCCCGGTCTCTGGCACAAACCTCCTAACGAACGGCGGGTGTTGGGAAACCGCTTCCAGCCGTGCCGAGCCACTTGCGTAACATCCACGGTCGAGCTGGCTCCATTTCGCCTAAATACGCCTGAAACCCGCAGCACCTCGTCCGCCTGCAAGGATAAACGGCGGCGGGGCGGCGGCAGGCACCGGGGAGCCACGCTGGGGAAACTCGGCGTTGCGGGGCCGTGCGCCGGCTGGGGCAGCGGGCGCCGCTCCGGCCGGTAACGCCGCTGCCGGGCGGGGCGAGGCGGGGGCCCCCCGCAAACTTCCCGGGGCACAAAGTTTCCCGGCGGTTCCCCGCCCGCCGCGGGGAGGGCGGTGAGGGCGGCGCGGCGGGGCGCGCCCTGCCTCCCCGTGCCCGCCTGCCGCCTCCCCTCTGCGGCGCGCCGCGGCCCCGCCCCCGCGGCAACCCCGCACCGGGCGGCCGCCGGCCGCAGCGCCCCGCCGTGCCGTGCCGTGCCGTGCCGTGCCGTGCCGTGCCGTGCAGTGCCGGGCAGAGCCGCGCCGCGGGGAGGGGAGGAGAGGAGAGGGGAGGGGAGGGGAGGGGGGCTGCCCCCCGCGCTGCGCCGCGGCCCGTGCGCGCCGCTCGGCGGCGGCCCCGCCAGCGCTGGGCGGCGGGTGCCCGCATCCCTGCGTCCTCCCTCACCTCGGCGGCGATCGCCCCGCCGCCGCCGCCGCCTCCCGCCCGCCCCCGCCCCCGCCCCGCCACACGCGCGCACACACGCACACCCGGCGCTGTGTGCGAGGGCGGGCGCCGGGAGACGGGCGGCGAGCGGCAGAGACCACCGCGCACACGCACACACGCACACTCCCTCTGTGCCTGCTCCTTCCTCGCCCCCCGCCGCCTCCCCGGCTCCCCCCCCCCCCCCCTCCTTTCTCTGCAACGAGCGAGAGAGGGAGAGGGGGGAAAAAAGCCACTTACAGGTATTTGTTTAGTGGATCGGCGGCTTAATTTATCCCCCCCGCCCCCCCCAGCCTCCCCACCGCCCCTCGCAGTTTGTTTACAAGTATCAAAGTTGTAATTGAGGAGCTGCCAAGGCACATCTGGATATTTTTCTTCTTCTTCTTCTTCTTCTTCTTTGTGTTAGGGACTGATGTGCAACTAATTAAAGGCAGACAGGCTGGTAGCGCCTGCACACTCAAGCCCCCCCAAATAAAGAGCCTGGTAAGTGACTGGTTTGCTTTTCCCCCCCCCCCCTCCTTTCCCCCCTTAATTGTCGTGGATTGCTTTTTGTTTTGTTTTGGGGTTGTTATTTTTTTTTAGGGGGGTGGGTTTTCTTTTTTTTTAATTTTGTGGTTTTGTCGGGAGCTTTTATTTTTTTTTTTCTTTTTTGTTCTTGTTCTCTGGATCGTAAAAGTAGATTGATGCTAGACTTGGGCAATAAAAGGCGCCGCTATATTAATTTATTAATTAATCTGCACCCGCCCCTCCTCCTGAATGTTAAATATGACCTTTGATCTCTCTGTCTTTGGCAGAGCAGACATGCAATATTGAACATGTACGGTCACATTTAGCTTAAGCAGGGAGAGAATCGCGAAGCCCGGCTAGCAATTTCTATTTATTTCATTCGTGGAAAAGAGGGCGATAGTTGAGGTGGTGCTGGTGGATCAATAACTGCGTCTCGGGTACCCTTTTCATGCTCCGGAGATGCATCGATTAAACAATAATGACCCGGTTGGTGGGCACCATCATTTTCTCGCTCCTGGTGGCAATAAACCCCGAGAGAGGGCTGCGGGGAGAGGAGAGGTAGCCAGCGAGGGAAGCTTTTGTGGAGAGAAGCCACTTCAATGCTGGGGGGGAATAGGGCAAGAAAATGCGTACGTTACTTGACTTCTGGCATAAAAGGCTGAACGCTAACGCTTTATTCCTTACCAGATGCGTGGCTTTCCTACACATGTCTGGCAAAACTAGTTTTATTGAGTAGTTGTTATCGAGGACATGCGGCTAGGTTTTCCTTTCTGAAAACGGGAAAGGGTTGAAGGTTTTTTGTGGTGTCTGGGTTTTGTTCTTTTTTGGGGTTTTTTTTGTTTGTTTGGTTTTTTTTGCTATATGCAAATCCTTCGCATCCCTCCACAAGACGACGCTTAGCCTAGAGCTTTCCGGGGCAGCCTTTGTATTGCCACCAGCCCTCTGAAGGCAGCGAGTCTGGGTTTTTCCCTGACGTGGAAGCACAGAGGTGGCTCCTGCGGGCTCGGGGTCTTTTTTTTTTTTCCGATGGAAAGCCGCCCGCCAGTCCCTACCGCAGCCGAGGGTGAGGTTTCTGCTGTAGATTTACGCTCCCTTCATCTGGATTTGTTTACATAGAGTCCGCTTTTTTAGTGCACGACGTCGGGAGAAGATCAAGTTTTTGCACTCGGTAGGTTGGGCTGTAAACGGTTCATTAATCTAATTATGATCGTAATTACCGTAATTGATAACCGTTTTGAACTAAACATACCGGAGTCTGGAAACTAGACGTAGCCCCACGAGTGTCTCCCAAGTGAACGTTTCTGATCGATAGCCCTACCTCAGAAAAGATGCTGGAAATATCTAAACTATTCAGGTAGAGCATGTGGAAAACAAAGAGGCAGTGTTCATAAACTGAGGGCTTTTAAAGTTATGTTTATGTTTTGCTTTAGTTCGCGCAGGCTGCCATAATGTACCTTCCTCGTTGCCATAAACTAAAATACCCCCTTCGCCTCCCGGCGGGGGGGGCGCGGAATCAAGCGACCCCCGTATCCCTACCCCCATCTAAACTTTCCTAACCCTGGGGCAGAAAGCCATCTTTCCCCGCCGGGGGCGAGTTCAGCAGGTACAACGACGTGCCCCCCCCCAGCGTTCCCGGGCTGTGACCCCCGCGGAGGGGCTGTCCCCGTGCCGGTGCCCGTGTCCCCCCCCCGCCCCAGCCCTCCCTGCGCAGCCCCCGGCGGCGGGGAATCCTCCCGAGAGGCTAGGATAAATACTCCGTCTTCAGTACAGCTGCAGGCGCCGGGATCACAAGCTGTGAAATTGCCTGCCTGAAGTATTTTTTTTTTTTTTTTTTTTTAAAACCTAGCCCCGGTTTCCCCCGCGGCCCGCAGGCAGCCCCCCCGCCCCGCGGCGGGGGGGCCCGGTGCCGCCGCGACCAGCGCCCGGCGGAGCCAGCTGTGCCGGCAGGCAGCTAATGACCGCCGGGCGCAGAAGGACACCGTGGCAGCTGGCGGCTCCCTGCCCCCGCCTCCCTCTTCTTTTTTTTTTAATTCCTTTTATTTATTTTCCCCCCTTCCCGTCTTTTTTTTTTTTCCACTGCCTTTTAATTTTCCCCGGTGGAGAGGGTAGGTGGGCAGCTCCCGGCCCCCCCCCCCCCCCGCCGTGCCGCCGGCTTGTCCCGGGACCGGGCTTGCTGCGCCCGGGCCGCCCCCTCTGCCCGCGGGTACGGCGGCGGGAGCCCCCGCCCGTGCCGTCGCCCCCCACCCCCCACCCCGGGGTGACTGTTGGCGACCCCCCCGCGCGCGCACCCCCTCGGCAATGACTTTCTGTGTTTCAGCTGCGGCAGCTCCCGTGAGGATGCAGGAGGAGCGGCTGCCCGGCCAGGCACCGACCGCGGGAATGCGCCCGGAGGAGGAGGATTAAGCGACCCCCCCCCCCCGCCCCGTCCCTCTCCCCCCGGTCCCCCACCCCCCCGCCCCGTCCCTCCCCGCCGACCCCCCCGGCCACCATGAACACCAACGTGTGCGTGGAGAGCGGCCCCAACCCCGAGGCGCCGGGGCTGCCCAAGGACAGCCACCTGCCCGAGGGGGCCCTCAACAGCCTTGTGGATTACAACTCGGAGATGGAGAGGTACCGCTCCTTCGCCACCTTCTACAAGACCAACGGCGGCGCCTTCCCCCAGGCGGCCAAGATCGCTCGCATCACCACCCCCATCTTCCCCAGCGCCGCCGCCGCCGCCGCCGCCCGCATCGGCATGTCCCCCTGGAACTGCGACACCGCCACGGCCGCCGCCGCCACCGCCATGCTCTGGGGCAGCGGCGGCGGCGGCGGCGGCGGCGGCGCGGCGGGCGGCGCGAGGAAGCCCTCCTCCGCCGCCGCCGCCGCCGCCTCCGCCTCCGCGGCCGCCGCCGCCGCCTCCTCGCTGCACGCCGGCAGGGGCGGCATGCACCACCGGAGCGACGCGCAGCGGCTGGGTAAGCCCGGCTGCCCGCCGGCCGAGCAGCCCGCCTTGCCCATGGCGAACGGCAACTTCCTCTCCACCCTCTCCCCCGAGCACTGCCGGCCGCTGGCCGGCGAGTGCATGAACAAGCTCAAGTGCGGCGCCGCCGAAGCCGAGATCATGAACCTCCCCGAGCGCGTCGGCACCTTCTCGGCCATCCCGGCGCTGGGCGGCCTCTCCCTGCCCCCCGGGGTCATCGTCATGACGGCCCTGCACTCCCCCGCCGCGGCCTCGGCCGCCGTCACAGACAGCGCCTTCCAGATCGCCAACCTGGCGGACTGCCCGCAGAGCCACGCCTCGGCCTCGCCCGCCTCCGCCCTGGGCGCCGCCGCCGGCGCGGGGGGCGGCGGAGGCGGCGGCGGCGGCGGGGGGGCCGGCGGCGGCGGGGCCGGGGCCGGGGCCGGGGCCGGGGCGGGCAACCCCGCCAAGAAGAAGCGGAAACGCTGCGGGGTGTGCGTGCCCTGCAAGCGGCTCATCAACTGTGGAGTCTGCAGCAGTTGCAGGAACCGCAAAACGGGACACCAGATCTGCAAATTTAGGAAATGTGAAGAGCTTAAGAAAAAACCGGGCACTTCGCTAGAGGTCAGAGGAGATGATTTCTTTTTCCCCAGCCTCCCGCCGTCCCTCCTCAACCCCCTGCCCTCCCCCCTCCAGTGCTTCTTGTCTAGCTTCAAGATGCAGCATCCCTTTTCCGAGGCCTCCTTCAGGCTCTGAGGGTGCCCCCGCCGCGGGCGCGGCCCCCCGCGGCGCTGTCCCGCCGCCCGCCCCCTCTCCGCCCCGCAGGGAAGAGAAACGCCGCCCCCCGCGGCGCCCCGCCGAGCTCGGCCCCGGCCCCGGCAGCCGGCCCCGCCGAGGAGGCACGGAGAGCCGCCCCCGGGGCACCCCCGCCGGGCACCCCCGCCGCGCCCAGCCTTCCAGAGCCGGGGGGCGCCCGCCCCCTCCCCGCCAGCTCGTGGCCGTTACGAGACGCTGCTCGCCTGGTTTAACCTGCCGTGCTGTTTCCATAAGACTGCTGGCTCGCTCTGGTTTCTTTTTTGCCTTTTCCTCTGGTTTTCGTTTTGTTTTGTTTTGTTTTTGTTTTCATGACGATTCGGGGCGGTTTGTAGGGACGGGGAGGTGGGAGAGGGAAAGTTTTAGCCGAACGCCTGGCTCCCGCCGTCGGAAGTTCAGGGGGAAGTAATGGCGAGTTCATCTCCGGGTTGGCTGGTAGCTCGTTGTCCAAGACAGCTGGCCGTAGAGCCTGGTAGTCGGTGAAACGTGCCCAAGGAATCCCTTTGGCAGTATCTTTCACGAAATAACCCGCTCATGGTGTATAAAACACGATGGAAGAATAGTGCAGGTAATGACTGGACTGATTTCTGACTAAACTGTACATACGGTTATTTTTACGACGTGTCTGCAGAACTGACAAATGTACCGCGTTTCCCAGAGCTGTGAGGACAGGTTTTCGGGCTGGCTAGGCGTGTGAGACAGGCAGATCCTGTGTCACAGACATTTCGGTTAACGTATGGGGCACGACAGACAATGGGAACCAAAATACACAACCGTAAGGAAAACGGCGATCGGCTGATATCCTTAGGCAAAGGTAGCAAGCGAGAGGAAAGACTAGTAATCATACTTATTCCCTTGTCATTATTGAAATTATAGTGTTGCTGGTTAGACACACGGATCAGATGCGTCTGAAGGTGTCGAGGATGATGGATTTAGTACAGAGGAGTAGCGTATGCTGGGTGACACCAAGATTCGTAGTCACAGAAATTGGCAACTAAGTGAGAAATTGCAACTTCCCTCTGTCTGGGTGTCTGTGTGCGCGTTTGTGCAGAGCAGTTTATTCCCTTACACGTTGCTTGCAGTTCTCTCCAAGAAGAGGTGGGATGAGGGATTTTCCAGGGAAAGATTCCAGGCAACACCAAGAGCCCATTAATTTGATCTGCATTAAATAAATGGAGATAATGGTGTTGGTATTGATACCGCCATGGGACAAAAGCAACACCCGGGGATTTAACTGACGTTTGGCTGATACCATTAACTCTTACCTAACCAGCCTCATCAAACCAACCAATTCCTCCTTGCAAGAGCGAACTGTCCTTGCTGAAAGTTTGATTTGTAGCTCTGCATCCTCTTAGCCCTTCTTTGTGAATGCGCGGTGACCCAGCATCACCAATGCAGAAAGACCAGGACGGACTTCCCAGGTGCTAGAAGCTAGACATTTCTCAGTGATAACGCCTTTGTTGGTTTCATAGCAAGTTCGCAAAGAAGATCCTTAATGCCCGAGGTCTGTTAATGACAGATTATCATGCAGAGTACGGCCTAAAAGAGACTCCTCTGAAGCAGAGACGTGGAGAATCCCCCCTGCACCACCCAGCATGGGGGGTGCCTTTGTGTGCCAGGTTCCCTCATTAGGCTTGCAAACCAGGACGCTGCTGGGATTTAATGTTTGTGATAAATGATAGGTTCTGATGGCTTATCGATTTGTGCAGAAAGTGAGCTATCTCTGGAAGAAACGAATTTGGACGTTATCAGATCTTCCTGTGGGTTTGCTTGCATCTCTGAGCACATTTCCAGAACTTCCTTGCTCCTGACAGAGGTGTTCAACGGCCTTAAAAACTGCTCAGGCGTGTTATGAGAATGCCGCCCGTTAAAATTGTTTAACTGCTGTGACTAGTAAAAACCATGGTTTTATTAGCCACTTGTGTACTCTTCATAACCACCTGCCTTTGCTTCTTTTCTTCATTCTCTTTTCCCCTGCTCCCTCTCTCCTGTTTGTGATCCGTCAGATACGTAAACACAAAAGGCTCCTCTGCCGCTATGTCATGCCTCGAGCGAAGCAGGTTTCTCTTTCCAGCTGTGGGGTTGTCAGTAAGGCATCGCTTCTCTGCAGGTCATGGCCCAGCGCAAAGTTTCGTCACGGATGTGGCTAATTTCCTTACAGAAATGTGGATTTTCAATAAGAGAGGAAGAGTAACTTTCTTGCATGGTGGTTTTTCTTCTGTCTTCTTCTTTTCTTCCTCTTCTCCCCCCCTCCCCCCCTTCCCCCCCAGTTTAAACTAACTAATAAAGAGTGACAGCAGGGCTGCCTGAAGCACATGTGCAGCAGCAGCGCTCTGGCTGTAAGGCCACCAGCTGGAAGGGTGTGGGAGAGTGACAGGGCCTACATGGGGGCACCGTGGCAGCAGCGGTGGCTGGGGGTGGCCGAGGGCAGCCTCCCTGCGTGGCGAGCTGCTGGGGCTCCTTCGGTCTGCGCGTGGGTCATCCCCCGTCACCTCCGTGGGCATGGTTCCGTGGAAACACGACAAGGATCGAAGGGCTCGCTTTCCACTACATGCTTGTAAGGTTTGTGAATTGTGATCGACGGTGGCTGCGAGCTGGGGAAGTGATTCAAGGCAGGGGGCTGAACTGTGTTTAAAAACAAAATAAACGAAAAATGAGAATAATACCAATAAACTGGCTGGTCCCACAGAAACCATTTCTCTCCTTTTCCTTTAAATCTCTTCTTCTACTGGTGCAATGAAGGCATTAGGATATAACTCTCAAGGTTAGTACATGGAGTTGAAGACAGATTCACATGAATGCTTTCCAGTCCCTGACCCTTGCATCTTTAATGGAATGCTTCCCCCCCAAGCATTTTTTTTTAAAGACTTGAATTATTTTTTCCTATTTTTCTTGTACTGTTTTCACGTTAAAAGTGTCCCGATGCTCTAGTATTTTTCATAGAATGTTATTATTACTAGGAAATTTTATGTACGGTAATAATAAATCTATAAAAATAAGATTGACGTCACGTTGCACGCTGCCTACTTGTGTATGTATATTCTGCATTCATTCAGATTTACAGTCGGCTTAAAGAGACATAATCTTTATTTACCCATAGAGACTACTTATTTTCCTCTGATTGGTATACGTGTCTATAACTTCTGCAGGTTATGAAGATTAGGAGCCTGACGTTACTTTACATCCCCCTCTCTTTGACGTAAACCATTTTGATTCAGGGTGTGAATCTCAATTGCCCCGCTCTTCGTTTTCATTAGCGTGGCAGCAGTGTCAGGCAGAAGGGCTGACTCGCATTGGCAGGGTCTGAAGGGTTCGGCCCAAACGTGAGATCCTTGCTGTTTGGGCATGCTGTCATCATAGCTGGTGCCACTTGCTTTATTCGTAACAGCCCCACTAATTGATATGTGTGCTATTAAAGTAAACATTTGCATACCGACCTGGAATAGTAAATACCAGCATCCAAATCCGAGGAAGCTCGCTGAGTTGCATTTCCAGCCAGCGGGAGTTTGAGATGGCCTTTGCCGGGGATAGGGTTGTGATGATTGATTTCAGCAGGAACGGCATCTGATCCTGAAAATCTTAACACCATATGGCATTGCCACGGGGGAGAGAGGCTGCGCTGGCAACCTCCGAACTTGCACTCCGTGTTGTGGTAGCGCGCGTGAGCGCTGTTAAGGGAAGACTGCTGAGCTCTGTGGATAGGGGTCAATTAGCAGGGGCCTCAGAGGAAGCAATTTCCCTGCCGTCTATCTAGCTTTAAATTACATGCATAAGTTAAGCGACGGCACGATGGAATTGAGTAGTGTGGAGGGGGAACCGAAAAGCGTGATAAGGAGCAGGCAGCTAACACGATCCAAGTGGCTAACTGGAAGGTGGAAAGAAAGACCACCTTGTAGCCTGCATTGCCATTCTTCACTGCAGTGTTGCTGTGTGGCAGTGCTCTCCTCCCTGCCACTGCCTTGTTGCCCTCCATCTGGCCGAGGCTCCCCATGTGTGATGTGATGCAAGCAGGCGTAGAAGCAGTCCCTGTCCCTGGGCGTTTACAGCTGGAGCCACAGTCCTGAGTGCAGTTCATGGTGGCTACAAGCAGTAAAACCCTGATCAGCCCTGATTGCTGGTTTTGTCCTCTCTCCTGGTGTGTGCACGTTGTGCTCTGCCAGAGTGCTCTTGTTTTTCCGTTCCCAGGCCTGAGCCTGCGGGGAGGGCACCTGGCGCTGGAACTGGCTGCTGGCACCACACGAGAGCCCTTGCTGGGGGCTTCCAGCACGGCGCATGATCCTGCAGCGATGGTGTTGGCAGGGAAGGGGGGGAGGCAAGAGGCAGGGCGAGTTGGCGGGTTTTGACCTTTGCTGAACGTTTTGCAATGGCTTTTGTCACTTTCATCCAGATTTTACATGTCTGCGATAAACATACATTTGGCGATGAGCTCTCCTTTTGACCGCCAGGGGTTCTTGGGGATGACACAAGGGCCTCCTAGTGCCACCTCTGTTAGAGACCAGACCAGAGCAGCTGCAGGCGTCTTTGCTCACCGGTTCCTGATCTCTTCTGCTGCTTGGAAATCTTGTTGACGCTATTTGACTTCTGCATTAAGATCACATCTTGCAAGGCGGGAATGCGTTGTGGTTGGTGGGAGATGTGATGTTGGGGAAGGTGTTGAGAGCCCAGCAGAATCAAGCTGTTGGTCTCCATACAGTTCTGGCAAATTACTGAGCACAAGGGATAGCCTCTGAGATGGAGTTGGATGTCTTCTGTTGAACTGTTTCATGTGGTGTTGTTTGCCTTTCCTCATGTGATACTTATAAAGGAAAGAAAGTGGCCAAACCCCATGACATTAGCATTCAATTTAGAATATACATTATATGAACTGCTGTTTGATATGGTGTGGTTTGTTAAAAGGGAGCAAAAATTAAGTTTCTCCTGCCTCAGGTAATAGCTTAGTGGTGGGATTTGGTACTGAACTGAACAGAATTTCAAGGAATTCAGCAAAATTGTAGGTCAGGCAGAGGCTTAACAGCCTCTTTCATACAAACACTGCTTTCTACTTGCGTTGGAAATTGCTTGCTTTAAATCATTGAACTATGATTGTTTGCCAGTGAAATTGTCCGTATGGTAAGAGAGGTTAACGGGTTGTGGTGCTTCTGCATTTTGATTGCACTGAATAGTTCTTTGCACATTTTTCTAAGTACTAATATAGCTTATACAGTTGCGGCATCGGGATTCTGTGCCAGACTTTGGATTTCAGTGTCGTGACTGATCGGTTAGTCTAATTTTTTAAGCTGACATAATGAAATCTCTGTGTATTGTTTAGGCTGGACAAGTTGCACGTATTGTGAGAAAGATGATGAATGAAGCCAGGTTTTTTTCTAGAGCAGTAATTAGCATAATAAATTCTTTTTTCTTTTATCTTTCTTTTTTTTTTTCCCTCCAACAAATTGTCTAAGTCACTTTGAACTACGTATTTCAGTTGAAGGTGCATAGAGCCATCATGACTTGGACTCTTATGCCAGCTACAGGACTTCTGGAAAATCTTATCAATTCTGCATTTGTACAAAATGTTGTGGGCTGTACACATCATGCCTTATTCATGTAGGGAGCCTCATTTAATCTGGTAGATAGGTGAATATTGTGTTATATACTGCTAAGTCAGAGTGGGAAACAGCAAGTTACAGTCTCAATTTTTGTCTGCTTGTTTATATATGTTCATATAATTGGGTTTTTTGAGCCATTTTCCATGCAATTCTAACACCTTTACTGAAGTCAGGGAAGACTTTGCTCACTTGGCGAATAAATTAGGATGTCAGAAAGCAGTCCCTTTTGAAGACCAGCATCCCGGTACTGCATTTTTTGTTTTTCAAAATAAACGTGCTCTAGAGAGTTAAACAAAAGGTAGATACTAATTTCTGTACGCTGTGTCATGCGTTTGATGCGTAGCAATGACTGAGAACATGTGCTTGCCAAATATCCTGAAAGTTTGTATCTGCAAAAAGAAAACTAGTAGTATTCCAACTCTTAACGTGCATGTATTTTAAGGGTTAGGCTTGGTGAAATATTTCTAAGCAGGCAAACCTAGAGCGTACACCTTTGTCTCATCAAATACAGCATAATCCTTTCAATTGCTGGTTGCAGTGGGAAGCGGCTGCTGGTTGTGTAGGGAAAGGCTTTAAGATTAAGCTTTGCAGATGGGCCCAGGTGAGTTAGGATGAATGAGAAAGTAACTCCTGTCACCCTAAGAAAGTCCCTGGGACTTGGCCTCAGTTGCTAAGAATTCCTGAGTCACCGACTATGTGCTTAAAAATTGCCAGCACATACCATGTCTTCTGAGGAGTACCACCATCCAAAGAAAGCATTTCTCTGCTTCTGTAGCGTCTGTAATTTTTGATAGCTCATCCGCTTTGAATGGTTGTACTGAACCATGGTGTCTTGAAGCATGCAGTTACGTTTGACACTTTTTTGCTATTTGAGAGCCCAGCCTGCTGTGTCTGTCTTCCCTCTTCTTTTGGGTACCTTTATTGTTTTCCACAGTCGTGTCTTGTTCAGTCACATGCAAACACCTGCCCTGAAATTGAATTACTCTGCGGCGTGATCTAAAGTCATCCCCCATTTCAGCATCCTGCGCTTCCTCTTGTGTGTTGAGTTATGTTGCACCATACTTTAGATGCGACAGCCATTTAATAATGTTGAAGCCTTAGCTCTGCAGGGGCTAAAAAGATCCCAGCAGGCTTGTTAACTTCTACTCTCAGACATTATGGGAAATATTTTCTCCTCCCTGGAACTCCTAGGCTTCCTCTTAACTAACGCTATAAAATTCCATAGTCAGGTATGCATGAAGCCTGTGTAATTTTTTTGCCGTTTTCCAGAGTTTCTCCATTCTTCCCTGTTTAACCAGGCTCTCCAGTGCCAAGTAAGGTATGAGAACATAAAAGGAATAAAGGCAGCCTGGGTCATGCTGGATACTACTTTCTTGGTGGGCAGCAAACTCATCAAATGCCTTTCCCTTATGCACTATAGGGTTTTATTCTTTCTCTTGCACTACTTCAGTATTTTCCTTTATCTCAGTCTCTAAAGGGTTGGACATTTTAAATCTTTGCACCTCTCCTGTCTCAGGACAGTGTTCCTTTCAGTTCCAGACTGCTGTGGTCATGGTTTCTGTTGTACTTCTGTGTAGGATCCCTGTTAGCTGGTATCAGACTTCATTTGACTAGGAGTTATTTGTAACTAGGAGTTATTGTAGTGAGAGAGATTATTCAGTGGTTTAGGAAGTGGAGAAGCAGTTTAGTATTTGAGGTGAAGGGAAGAACTTAATAAATACTGGAAAATGATGGGAAATCCTAGGGAGTTCAGGATGGATATCATATCACCTAAGATGAGGACAGAGGAGGAGGAAAGAGCTGCCAAGTGCTCAAATAGAGAAGGATGCAAAAGTGGTTGAGGGTTTGTTATAACATGCAAAGCCTTGGTGAGGTTGTGTCTGCTCCTCCGTAGCAGTGACTCAGTTACCTTGGAGCAGACTGGCCGAGCACGGGAGGTGATCTGCTGACGGGCAGGGTACCATGGTAGTGCTGAAGGTGATGGTGAGATCTCTCCTGGTGAGAAGAGTGCAGAATATATCTGCTGCTGTGAGCAGGAGGTTTGCCACTAATAGTTCGGGTGGGGAAGCTGAAGAGCTCACCGGTAACAGTCTTCACAGCATTTCTAAGGGGGAAGGCCAAGACTTCATACAGCAGAAGGGGACCGTGGTGAGGGTGAGTAGGGCTTTCCACGTGCCCTTGTTGGCAGGGTAATCCAGTTTCTTTAATTCATATTTCAAATTGACTAGAATTCATGGAGAGAGTTTGGGCATTGGGGTGAGCACATGGTATGGGAGGAATCACATGATCTAAACAGGTTGTTCAAGAGCTAAGGAAATTATAAAGGCATCTGTACAGACAAGCTGACAGATGTGAAACAGGGAGGGGATGCTTGCATATGAAAGGCAGAAAATGATGATTTGTTGCATAAGGACTGATTGGGCTTAGAAGTTTCTTTGGTGGTGTGTACCGCATGTCCCAGGGAAGCTGGAGCATGCTGACAGCACGTCAGTCTCCACTACCTTGAGACAAAGAATTTGCTCCATCGTCACGAAAGGAATACCCAAAAACAACTGTGGTTCAGTGACATCCATCCTTCTGCACATCCTGATTGCTGGGTGGGGGATGCAGAGGTGGTGCAGCAGCCTTGGAAGACAGCTGAAGAGCTCTTAGCCATCTGTGTAGAAGGTACAGGGAGGGCAGAGTGTGATTATCGTGGTGCAGTTAAAGAGGTCATAAATGGAAAGGGAGAGAGAAGGAGTATATATTGTTAAATACGTGATCTCCAAAGTGAGTGGTATCAGTCAGACAAAGGCTGTTGGTTTTAGAGTGAGCAAAAGAGGAGAAAATATATTTGGAAGGGGTGTGGGTTGGAATAGCTAGCCAGCAGGGAGTGGGTGAGAGAGGACTCAATGACACAAGCTTAGTAATGATGTAAAACCTGTTCCCTCTAAATCACCAGTTCATCTGAGCTCTGGGTGGCAGTGATCACAGTTGGCTGGTTGCTTAGAAGCTGATGTAAAATAAATTGGAGGTCAAAGTCCATCAGAGGTGATAGTGTCATGAAAATAATCACTGAGATGGGTCTTAATTGTCATCCTTGAAAATTTCAGAAGACATACCCAGGAATGAATGGGGTTCAGAGCCATTTACAATCTTTTAATGTTTTCCCCTCCAGTCAGGAATTGTGGTGACCTGCTGTATAAGAGTTTGTGTTGCTGCTCCTCTCTCTGCATCTAATCAGGCAATACATGGCGCTCACCAGCTGTGAGAGAGCCAAGCTGGCCCCTGTAACCAGTCTTAGGCATGGGCTGAAAGTACTCCCTCAGCCCAGGTAACTGACTGAGTACTGCATTGGAGTGAATCTTTTTCTCTTCCCCCCCACCCCCCACGCCCTCCCCCGAATTTTGCAGAAAAAGAAACAAGCAAGCAGAGGCCAAACATTCAATGGATATATTTTTCACTGGCTCTTTTATCAACAGCCTATGAAAAATCCCAAAGGACAGAAGGAGTTAGCTAACCAATGAGGCATCATAGCCGATTGTAGGTTCCATGCAGGAGAAAAATATGCTGAAGCCTCAGCAGCTCTAGGGGAAAGAGATTTAAATTTAGGTTTGGTACTGAGAAACGTGCCTCCCCTCTGCTTGGAGACCAGTCTGTAAGAGATTACTGTACCCCAGAGCAGCAGTTTGGAGGATGATAGAGATGTCAGCCTGTGAGTGCAAAGATTTGTACCACTGGATGATGAACCAGCAGGGATTTCTCATTAATGGAATGAATGTTAACAAGAATAATTCTGTTTTGTGAGCTTGTGTGTGTGGGAAGGATAAATGATAGGGACTGATGGATGGTCTTCACAGAGATTTGATTAGGGAGAAGGTGAATGGTAGTGTGTGTGAGAGAGAGGGGGGGAGGTGTATGCACATGGTACATCTATTGCAGAAGGCAGGCACACTTCTAGTTGATAATGTCTGACAGAAGAGAGTCAGCAGAAGTAACCAGGCGGGTCCTAGGCAAAAGCAGAAGCTGAGCAGTGGTGTGGGTATTTCCTTTTCAGTGTCTTTTGCATTGCCGGGATTTGGGGTTTATGTTGCATGGTGGTAACAAACCTGCATCCAAGAATTTCTCTATAAAACTTTTCTCAGAAACGGAGGTTTCTGCTTTATGCTAATAAAATATTTGGCTATTTGATGCTAATTCCCACCGTCAGTATGGGAGCACCGGGTGACAGCTTTTCTGACCTGCTTAGCATCAGTCTTAGCTCTGAAGTAACACTGTGTTAGAGACTGTACGAGCCCTTCCCCGTCCCTGAAAAAGCAGGAGACGGGCCAGACCTACTGGTTGAGAGGCAGAACCAGCAGAAACAGTCCCTCATCCTGCCTGAGGCCTTCAGATGCCGCTGGAATGTAAATAATAAATAGAAAAAGGCAAAATAGTCACATAAGCTGAATAGGCACTCTAGCAGGTCTAGCAGCCCCATCCTCAGGGATAACTGAAAAACCGAAGGGACTGCATGAAGTGCTTGGGAGAGATGCAGGAACAGGGAAAGAAGCGTGGATCCCTTTGGCAGTGAGCTAGGAGAGACCCCTAAGCTGAAACCCCAAACCTCGGATGTCTTCCCTGCTGCCTTTGCCAGAAAGCAGTTGGGAGCCCTGTCTGAGGCCGGAGAGCGGCCAGCTGGAAGGCAGCTGCCGGGTGGCAGACGGCAGGAGGAGTTCCTGACCCCGGCTTGCCCGGTGCTGCCAGCCCTGCACGCGGGATGCCAGGCACGGGCAAGCTGGCGGCCAAGCCGGCTGCATCCCTCGGGAGTGAGCGGGACGGCAGAGGTGGAGACTTGGCTCCGTCCCTGGGCTCGCTGGCCAAAAGAGCTGCGCTGGCACAAGGGAGGGAGTGTGCTGGAAGGCGGCCGCAGCCAATTACTCCCCGCCCGGGAGGGAAGGGGGAGAGGAGATGTGTACCTTTCCAGCAGCCTGCCCGCATCCTGGGGCGACGCTTGTGCTGCCAGCCTCGGTGCAAGCAATGGTTAGCGGCTCGAGCTGCCTGCCGGGGACTCCAGGCCCAGCGGTGGAGTGTGCGAGCCGCTCCGCTGAGAGCTGGCGTGGCTGCCTTCAGCTGTCGGTGCTTGCCGGCACCGAGAGGGGCTCCGTCACTAACGTGTCCTGGGACTGAGCTGTTTTTCTTTTGACAGCGTTGGTCTGGATTCCTTATGATTTCTCATCTATATTTGCCATCTGTTTTCCCCAGTGGTGTTATGCATTTTTTCAGATCAAAAAAGTGAAATTGTTTACCCATTCTCCAAATTTAATCTCATATATAAAGTGAAAAAAATTAATATAGAAAATAAACTGTGGTGTGTACTGAATGTAAATGAGAGGCACATTTGCTCTTTCTTTCTGCCGTGGAGAAACGCATTACTCCTCAGACTAATCCTATTGATTTAGTTGGGGAGCTGCTGCCTGCTGCTGATGCCGAGTCCGAGTGGCAGGATCCAGCCCTACAGCGGCTGATATCCGTGACCATGGGCACAAACCCTTTACTCTCCAGCTAGCCCCACTGAAATCTGCTGAGGTTAACTCTGCACGAGCTGTTTGAGAGGAGATGGGTTTTCAAAGCATGGCCCTGAACTAGGAGCACATTTTTTTAATTTCTGTTTGCAGCGTCCCGTGGCGGAAGTTTACTTTTCACTTGGTGGAGCTGGTGGTGGAGAAAGTCAAATGAGTTTCCTAATCTGGTATGTTCTAAATCTGGTTTGTCTCAAATACAGCCTGAGAGATACGTGGTGCAAGTGGCAAAATAACTGCCAGCACACAGATGCATGTCCTCTCGGGGCAAATACAGCTGACTTTTAAAGTAAGTGTTAAATCTCATCCTTGGTATGAAGGGACACAGGCCTGTAGCTCAGGTATGGGGAGAGATATTTTAAGGTGGGCTGTGGAAGCAAACTCACCACTGAGCTTCTGACCCGCCGTACGCGTCCCTTTTTATCTGCTAAGTCCAATAATAAGCTTGTTATTAGAAGACATCTGTTACTGCCTGATAACACGTACGGCGAGCAGGAGTGCAGCGTCAGTGGGCAGCCAGGGATTTTGGCAGCTGTGGGGAGCAGCAGCTTCGTGGACTGTTTCACACCTCATCCAGAGCTGGCGAGTCTCTCCTGTGGGCCTGCGGCTGGCTGGGAGGATGCCAGGAGCTGGAGGCACGGGCTGTTCCAACGCAGAGCTCTGTCATGCCAGCCGGTGTTCGTGTGTGCTGAAGCAGCAACGCGTGCAGGAGCAGCGCCTCGTCACCCCACAGCCAGCCCCCTCAGTGTGGGCACGGTGGGACTCCCAACATACCTCCCGGGCAGGGAGCGGAGCGGCTGGGGGAAACTCGCTGTGCACCAGGCTCTGCCTTTTCCTTCCTTCCGCATCTCCAGGAGATGCAATGCACACACCGGTTTCTTGCCCCCAAGCCTCCCTGCCTGAAGAAAAACATTCAAGGAGACTCTGTGTGAGCTGAATGTGAGCGTCAGAAGGTTTTCCCCAAAGTCATTGCTGTAGGTAATGTATATTTATGAGCGGAACAAAGTGGGCCATAGATACTTTCAAAGGCTGCTTTCCTCTCTGGGTGGCTCGGTATTTAGGCAAGTAAGGAGGGGAGATGCTGTCCAGACCGCGTTTAGTTTAGTGGTGGCAGAGCAGGCTGGTGCAGGGGAGGTGGCAAGCATCCCTCCGCCGCCAGCCGTGGGCACTGCTCCAGGGCAGCCGCTGCCTGTGGGTCAGGAGATGGTGTCACTGCTGTGCACCAGTATGTCCCAGTGAGGCGCACAGCCCTGTTCAGCCATGAGGCTGGGTCCATACCGCCACGCGTGCCCTGCAGCCCAGCCTGTGGCTGGGGAAGGGGCTTTCCAGAGAGGGAAATTAGGGACAGAAAGTGAGTTTTGGAGCACGTGGATTTGCACCAGATTCTGCGCTGTTTATGTATGAGCAACGCTGTGTGTATATTTGATGTCATTTCCAGCGTGATCAAGCTGACACCTAGATTAGCTTGCGGCACTGAAAATACAAGGCGTGATGTGGAGGAAAGGCCAGTTTGCTTTCCTGCTGGCAGTTGCTTGAGTTTCTGAGGCTGATTAGGTGTGTAGCCCGCATTTGCACAGGCGTAAGAAAACTGCATACAGTCACTGGTTTGTGGCCAGTGGTGGTCAGCATTGGCTGGGCTGGGCTGCTGATGGATCCAAATTGCATTTTGTGCAGGTGCCATGGCTTTTCAGCTAATGTTTTCGGCCACTGCGGAGCACCAGCATTCTCTATCTCTGATCATGTATCTATATATGTACATATATATGTATATAACTTAGTGGGCCAGATTTCATGCTCTATGTTGCCTGGCCTAAGTGCCAAACTGCTTCTCTTGTGGAAGGCATTTCAAGAAAGGATTGTCCTCCAGGCTGCAAAACCCGCGTAGGGTTCTGTGCAGACCTTGGTAAGATCGTTTTTTCCTGTGGCCAGCACTGGTCCAGCTGCTTTGGGGAATACACTGGTTTCGTTTGCCCTTGCCATGTGAATTTGAGATTTGTTAAGGACAAGGTTCCTTAACCGCTGTCTATTTCTGTGGTTGTGTCGATCTTTGTAAAGACTGTCAGGTAGCCCAGATCTTGTTGAACATGCCTCAGATGCAATATACTTCCCAAAGGGCCTCTGTTGAGCTGGATTATTTCAGCCAGGACTCCTCAAGAGGAGTGAGGAATGCCACACCTGGCCAATAATTTGCTGTAGCCAATGTGTGAGTTTGCTTCAATGAGAGCAGGATTTTTGCTCATGGATCAAACATCAAAGGTTTCTTACATAATGCAACATCTTTTAACATTGGTAAAGTATTAGGTCATAATCATGTAGCACTCTGATATGTTTTATTATTCTATTTTATTTCTCAATGTGGTTCATCTCAACCCAAGTGATTCCCTAGCCTTGGAGAAAATCATAATGCAGATGACTTTATGCAGCGGTGAATTTGGGCTGCACCCCACGCTACAGCATCCCAAGCAGGAGCGGCCAGCTTTCCCGAATCCTAATCTCCACACCAAATCTTTCAGGCTGCTGTGAGCTGCGAGACTCAGAGAGCCGAGGAGAGAGGCATCTCCGGCAGGTTTTGTAGGCACGAGCCTGCCAAGGGATGGGGCTGGGCTGGGCAAGCAGAGCCTGTTGTCTCGCACCCCACGCTTTGCTCCATCAGTTGGCCAGTCGCTCACTCTGGGGGGCCGTGGGAGACAGCATTCTTTAATGGATGCTTTCGCTGTGAAAATACAGAGCACAGCTGTCGAAACAGAGTCTCTGGTGAGGAATTTACAGCACCTGCCAATGTGCGGTGTTCATGCGTTGGCAGCGCATGCACACACGCTCACACGTAGCACAGGTCTGCTTTTATGTGTCTGTGTGGGGCAACCAGGATACATACGTAGGTATCGTTTTTCCATTGCTGCTTCATTGTAGGGATTTTCACTCTTCTGTTAGTTTCCGTTGCCTTTTTTACCTCCTCCTCCAAAAATGTAGTGTGCTTGCTTGCCTATATGAAGCTGATTTTTCAAGGCAACAATTAAAATTTCAGATTTCAGATGATTGAGCTACTTCTTTTGCAGTGAAAGCCGGCAAGAAGGGAACAGAATAGAGAGTTTGAAAGCATGGAGGTCATTTCATACCAGGTTTGTGCAGGGATAAATTCTCTCGAGCGCCATGCTTTATGGCATTACCTGCTCGGAGAAGCCAGGGCTGCGGGTTTCTGAGCATCCTCCTGGGAGCGAGCTTGCCGTTTGTCAGCATTTGCACTGGCATGAGCAACGAAGGTTTTTACAGCAAAACCACACTGATCAGCTCTGGTTGTGCTCCTTGCCACCCCTCCCCAGGCTTCCAGGGGATCTGTCTTTCCTGTCACTCAGGATAACGATTCCCTGCTGGCAGCACAGAGATCCAGGGATGCGCTGTAATCTTGCCGAGAGTTTGATTCCCCAGCTGGGACTCCCAGGTTTATACAGCCAGGCGGTAGATGGTCATTGCACTTAAGCTCGTACGTTGGTGTGCTGAACCACTAAATGGGCTGAAGGGTCTCTTTTTGTCTGGAAATAGCCTTGTGTCTGGAAATAGCCTTGATTCGTGGAGTGGCAAAATCTATGGATTTCATCACGTAAATTGGTTTAGATTTAACTCGATCCACCTATTCAATTCTAAAAGCTTTCTTTTTTGTTTAAGCGTGGATTAATAATTCATTCCCAATTTGGGGGTTAGCGCAATGGATATTTAATTGTAAATGTGTATCTTTAATTAGAACTCGGTACGTGGATGCAAAATTCCTTATCTTGTAGTTTTTCAAAAGCACACCTATTAAACCACAGCTTTGCCCTTCAAAAATATTTTCCCGTGTATTTAAATGTCTGAATGACCTTTTAATCAGACACTGCACCTTTACTTCCAGCTGATATGACAACGTCTGACAGTAACTCAACCTGATGCTGCAAGAAAATAAATAAAGGCCATCTCAGTCACTATGTCTTTAAATCTCTCTGTCTAGCTGTGGTTTTGTGTTTAGGCAGATGGACCCACAGCGGAGTATTACATTTAGTTTTCAGGTGAAGGCAATCTATTGGGTTTAATACATTTGCATGTTTGGCTGCTCTTTTGAGGTCAATTTAGTCGGATGATTGTTTCCTGTCATTCTGAACTCCAGCCTTTTCTGCAGTCAACCTCTTTATAAATTATAAATCTGTATACCTCACTCTCAGCAGCCATCTTACAGCCCACACAGACCGGTGCGGATGGTCTAGCAACTGCATTAGCTCTCCTCGGTGTACCTGGGGAGGAGGGCTGCTGCGCTTTGTCACTACTTGTGCTTAGGCTAAACACACATAATGGGGCAGAACAGGGACTGGTAAGGGTGGATAGGAGCAATTCCTACTTTTGGACCACCGGCACAAAGAAAACTCATACTGGTGAGGGCGATTGTATTCAACAGACCAGCTCATTGTCTTTGAAAGTTAATTTTCGGATGATTTATTAAACCCTAATGTTTGCGGAGGGGGAGAGGGTATTGAATTGACCACAGGTCAGAATTCTGGTGACACAGCAGAAGTATTTTCATCTCTGGTATTTTCATGGGCATGAGCGATAAACATAACAATAACAGCTCCCTTTTCATACGGCTTTTACAAAAAGAGGAGCTGTGTACTGCTTGAGGCTGACTATCACAAAATGGGCTAATTATTCAACAAAAAATACTTGCCATACTAATAAGCAGTTCCCTGGAATTCCGAAAGATATATTCTGACTTCAAGTACAAGGCACACTGTATACTGCAGGGTCCATGGTTTGGGGATTTTTGTCAAAAAAATAGGAAAATGTGTAAAAGCTCTTTCCTGAAACAAAAATGGAAGAATTCCTTCAGAAAGAGACATGGTATTTGTATATGACACTAGCAAAATCAGTGAGAACTCTTTCATTACAGGTATTTATTTGCATATTTCCAGAGTTTTGTTTTTAGGGGAATTTAATCAGATGTGATGCTACTATTTGTGGGCAGTTGTTAATGAAACAGGTACTTGTGAGCTGAGACTGACTGATACAAAGTCATCTCAGGGCTTGCTCTCGCCTCCCTGGTCAGTGCGTGGTCATTAGTTCTGGAGGAGAGACGTGGGTCTAGATGCATGGGTTCAAGGGCACTTTCATCATCTTTTGACTTTGAAGGAAATTGAGGGCAAGAAGTACCTCACGGCCCCTGCAGGCTCAGCGCCTCAGTCTCTCATGTATGTGGTACTTTAAAGCTGTGAAGGGAATTTTCCTGGACTCAGATGTGTATGGAGGCACCTGAATGCAAGTGGGTATCATTTGTGGGGGACAGCAGGCGGGGGAAGGAGGGAGGGTGTCAGCTCTGCAAGCAGACTATTTCTGTGTAAGCCAGGGTCTAGCATGCATGCAAAAGGAAGCACAGGGGCAGTCTGGGCAGCCCCCCCCCCCCCCCCGCAGTCAGCAGGATGTTTCCCTCGCTGAAATGAAGTCAAGGATGTGCTTAAGTGCTTTCTGCATTGCAACCTAAATGTGGAATGAGGTGACTGGCCTGAGATTTGAAAATGCCAACCTCTGCTCCCAAGGCGTCCGTAGACAGAGCACAGTTTCTGAATGACAGATCAATGCCTTCATTATTCCCTGATCAAAAGAAGTGTTCTTGCCAAAGCGTGTGTCTAACCTGCAAACCCACCAAGCCATGGCTGCACATCCCATATGCCAAGGCACAGGCAGAAACCATTGTACAACTGTGTGGTTGTTCTAAAAGCACTATTTTCCAGGAGATTTTTTTTTTTTCTAGCAATGTTTACATTTCCATGACTACCTTGTTTAACTAACTAAGGAGAAGAGAGCATGTTAGGTGTGGTATATACCGAGTATGATGTATCGCGTGTGATTCTAAAATGGGGTGTGTTTGGAGAAAGGATGTTTTGATTTATTGTAGAGCAATGTGAGGCATCATGTTGTTCCTAGATAACTGAAAGTATGCCTAAAATGTAAAGGAAAAGAACAACTAGAAGAACTCAAGTATGCCAATGCCGCAAAAGAAAGCTTAACTTGTTTTCTTGCTTTTTTTTTAGAGAACACCTGTTCCCAGCGCTGAAGCATTCCGATGGTTCTTTTAAGCAGTAGTGTATCTTATTTTCAAGGCAGTCCGAAGTGAATGGCAAGCTAAAGTCTTGTTTTAAGAAACTGCTTAGTCCACCATTGAAGAATATACTCAGATACTATTTTCATTTATGTATAGGGGTTTCCTCAAAAGCAAAAGACAAAAATCTGGGAGCCTGGGGAATTGGCCAGCTTCTTCACATTCAGTACACTGATTCCTTCTTTGATGTAACTTAGCTATACTAGTGAAGTTGTTGTCTATTTTTAAAGTGGCTGTAAAAAAAAAAAAAAAAAGTTTGGGTAAACCCCTGCTATAAAGTCATGTATCTTTGAAAAGTAACATATCTATACTTCATTTTCAAATATATGTGTTTCAGTACTGTAAACTGTACAGATAGCCGCTTGTATTTTGTGTGTTTAGACACAAGGAGACAATCATGTCTGAGCATCTATGGAGATTAACGGTTTGTACACAACGGTGTGGTTCTGCGAGTTAAATCCGGAGCAATAAAATTCTAGCTTTAACTATTATTTTGCTCGTTGTTTAGCAGCAGCAGCAACAGCAGCACTGTTTTACCATGCATCCTTCCATAGAGACTTGATGCCAAGTTTTCCAAGATCAAAAGATTGTGACACATCTAGCAATTACCTTCCGTTGTGGTGGTGTAAGAGGGGAAGACGTAACATTTAAAATTAATCTTTCAAGCACTGTATTAGCGTAGTGGTTTGTACACTTGCATTGCTTCTAAAGGAGCTTTACATTGGGGTATCTCTCCAGAAATGCTGTCTGGTGTCTGACTTGCTTTTCACTGTGCCCTGACGTGGAGTGCCCAGCATAGGCAGATGTGCAAAACCAGTCGTCTATACAAAGGTTGTTCTAGGATGCAAAACAAAGTGAGTATGAGACCTTAGAAAAAACTATGATTCAGCCTAATTACCCTTCATCTATGAGTTCTTATGTAATATTTTCAGTCAACGGAGTAAATATTTTATTAAGTGGAATGCCATATTTTTGGTCCAAGTGGAACTCTTTATAACAGTTAAGTGAGTTTTGACAGTTGGACTGGTTTTGGTCTCGCACTTGTGTTCATTTGAGAGCCTGGATATTTTTGCAGTATAAAAATGAACTTTAAAAAAAAAAAGTTTTTAAAAAAGACCGCTTTTCCCTTCACGTTTCTTGGTTGACTGATCTCGGCTTTGCTGAACGGCCGGTCCCTTAGGCCCACAGAAGAATGCTCTGCCGTTCTTCCTGCTCTAGCTGCGCAGAGGAGATGCCTGCTCCTTGGAAAGGCAGCGCACGGAGGGATATAACTCACATGTCATAAAAAATATGGAGGATACTGAACTTAGGGATACTTATCAGTTGATCATTGCTTTTTATTGCTTGGCTTCGTCATACCACTCATGAGCGAGAAGGCCATCCCATCAAAGTAAACGAATGCTGTTGTGCCATGTATTTGATAGATTTATCATTTTGTACAAGATAGGACTACCAGTAGTTTCACAGACAAGGTGCTGGGCATGGAAATAACCAGATAATGATGCACAGCATGTTCCAATCTGCTGTCGTTTCAGCACTTTCTCCATTTTTGGCCAAGTACTTCGGCCTTTGGCCCCTGGTCACATTCACTTGGTGAAGAACAGGGGATGGGCTGGGAATGCTGCGGTGTGGGACCTATGCAGGCGGGGGGAAACGCCAGCTTTGGCAGGGGTGGGGGGAGCTCACAGGACTGGCGGATGTTGGGAATGGCCCAGAAAGCGAAGACTGAGGGATGGAGGAGCAGAAACCTCCTGAGGTCACTCGTGTTGGGTCAGCAGGGCTGGGCAGAGCATGGATGACACAGGATAGCTGGGGGAGCGCGGGCGGGCTGGGCTTACACCTGCGTCCTCAACTTAGGGTCAATGCCTGTGCCTGTGTCTTTGCGTCGTATGACCTCACATACCTGGCTTCAGAGATGGAATGTCACACTTGAAATGCTTCTATCGTGGTGCCCCTCTTACAGTTTGTGAGAGATCCTCAGTTGAATACTCAACCCATACCCATTCAATGAGCTTTACGTCTGTTTGTATGGCAGCCGTGTACAGATTTTTTTTGTGTTGGAAACTTTTTGGTTAGGGCCTCTGTTACTGACCACTAGGCCAATACGAGCTCTGTAAGGCCTTCTCTACCAAAATGCTGGTTGATTTACAAACTGAAGCCTTATTTGCACATTTGGCTGGTAAGCTTGCCTTGCTTTTTTGGAAAACTGTGATTGCTCTTACAGAAGCAGAGGCAAAATTAAGTTCAGGCTACATTAGGTGTACAAAGATATTCATAGCAATGTACTTACTGTCTAATACCCTAATGTTGCATGTCTTGATGTGGTTTCTTTTTTTGTTTTGTCGTTTTGTTTTAAAGAACTGATGGATCTGTATATTGTAATTGTGGTGTTTTACATGTCAATTCAAAATTGTTAAAACAAACAAACAAACAAACAAGCAAACCTGTTAATTACTGAAAATGAACAAGAGTTGATTTTTCTTTGATTTACCTGTATGGTTTTCATTTTGGATGTTGTTTCTTTGCACCATCAGATTTTTAGATTTTGCTGAAACAGTATTTATATGATGTAGTGCACATAGAGCATTTTAATTAGTGATGTTTGAAGAAGGAAATCCCTTTTCTGGCCTGTCTCTCTCCACTGCAGCCCTACCCCCCAGTTTACGCACATATTTGTCAATTGGATTATTGTCCAGTTCTAATTACCAAATTTGTGCTTTTCACAAGGTCCGGTACCGTTTTGCAGTGTGAAAATTTGTATTCCACTCTGTCTTTCATTCTCATGATGTAAAAAAAAAAACCCAAAGCACAAAGCGGGGGAGGTGGCAAAAAAAAGGCAGAACATACTTTTGCCATCTTCTAGGTGTGAGCACTAAGCCTAATGGAAGCATTTTTGGCATACCCCAGATAAACTTACGAAAAATGGTAAGGCTGAAAGGGAGGCACACATACCCATTCTGTCAATTAATAACAGACCCTCCCTATGAGGGAAAATACTCGCTTTTGTACAGAACCCCTGGTTTGTAAGTCCTACAATTAATGTTAAAGAATATAAAGTCTTTAAATGGGCTATATCTGTAATCAAATAATGAAGAAAGAAAGTAGTTAAATGAACATACTATTCAGGGTCGAATGCATTCAGCAAAAAGCAGTAGTGGGTCTTTGATCATGGTTAGATGCATAGCGATATCAAACAGTGGGTTCTCATGTAACAGCTAAATGTTTCAGATTTTGTTTTTATTAAATTTGGCAGTTTCACGCTGAGCTCTACTGTATTCTTAGTGAATAAAAGACAGCTCCTATGTTAGAAAGTACTCCATTTTCACAATTGCAGGGAACTAGGAGGGTTTTTTCAGAAACACAGGCCACAGAAATGTACTCCTTTCACAGTGTTCTCCTATTTCTGAACTGTGCAGTTATCTATTAAATTTTCTAATAGATATTTGTGTAAGGTGTATGTATGCTTGTGCAATTATGGAAAAAAAACAGTTTTGGAAAACAGTGTATTTATGAAAAAAATAATCACTTATGGGGCATGTACAAAACTGTATAAAGACATTCAATTTGCCCAGTAAAGTTGTTTTTGTGATATTTCTGTGTTGTTGAATAAAGGACTTTAGTATTCAAAATATCTCTCTTTTTCCATAAACAGGTTTTGTTTGTGGGATCTTAAACAAAGAAAACCTCTTTTAAAAAAGAATCCTCAAAATGAGCAAGCAGGTCCAAATGCTGACCTCAGGCTTGCATATGGGAATGAATGCTTATGAAGTGATGGTATAATAGCTACAAAACTAATTCCTTCTCAATTGGCAATTGATGGAAACTCCCTAAGTTGTTTACCTGAAGGTAACATTGTATTCTGGATTTTTTTAAATAGCAGAAAAAAAAAATACTGCCTTTTTAAGACTGGGAATGTTACGTTGAGATTTTGAGGCTACGAGAAGGTAGTGAAGTAGAAGCAAGACGGATTGCAGAAAAGCCTTCAACCCTTTAACACAGACCTCTGTTGTATAAAAAGAGTGGATTAGTGAGGGCGATGTGATAAATTAGCAGTTAGCTTTGTAGGGAAAAGCATACGACGGTGATATCTCATCTGTAACTCTTGCAACAAACAGTCTTGAGATTAGATCATCCCTGTTGCTGTTAGAGTATTTGGGATTACAGATACAGTTTGTGAGAGAATGACGTATCTTCGTTTTTGGTTTGCTGCTTCTCAGTTCAAGGTTCTGCTCTTTACCTGCCTCATGAACTACACAGTAGCAAAGGAAATGGTTTCCTCTTGCCATTTTATTTCCCCTTACTACTTAAAGCAACTTCAGATAGGTGAGAAGGTTTGTGACTGTGCCGGCCTGATTTTGGTGAAATCTAGAATGTCTTTTTCTGCGAATATTCCTTTAATAAACAGAATGCCTGCTCTTAGGTGCCAAAACAGGATTTTGAAAGAGTTTGAAACAAGAGGTAGGTCCTTTGGTCTGTGAGATTCCTTCAATGCCAGCTGGTTTTCCAGGGGAAGCCTTGGTCTAGCCTTTTGTTTTTGAAAGAAAGCAACAATAGTGAAGGGAATAGAAGTGGATTTTCCACTGATCCTGTCTGCTTTCATTGAAATCCGTAAGGTTATGTGTTCTTGGGAGACGTAGGCCGCTCATTAGACAATGCCAAGAATGAATCTTGAGGTCTGTTTGAAGAGGAGGAAAAGGGCTGCCAGGTTGCTCAGGCGTAGTCAGTGATCTCTCTGGATTAAATATAGAATTCACAGGGAGGAAATACACTCATTTCATGAGATGGTCGATTTGGAAGCGAGAAGAGGTCTCTGAGTTCCTATTCCTTTAATGCTTTCTCTTTCAACTTCTTTTTCCCCATGAGTATTGTTTTATACTAGTCTGAATGAAAAACGTCCCTCAGCTCTGGAGAAATACTCGCCCCAGATATGAACCTTGCAGTTTAAAACTACCTCTAGCTTTTTATAGCTTTTATTTTTTAATTTAAAAAAAAAAAAATTTAAAAAATCCCAGACAACCAGCAGGTAATTCTTCAAAGCCCAAACTGACAAACTCATTACTGAGACTATTAAAAGGAGGGAAAATACCCTTTTGTGTGGAAGCTCAATTCTTCTAGGCTGTGTTGGACTCCATTTGGTTTTGCCACTAGCTATTTGAGTGCTGTCTTACATTTTTCCAAGGAGTAATTCTGAAATTACGAATGGTCTAGTGATACAGGGCAACATGCCTTCTGGGAGGCTTCAGTCCTCCACAGATTCCCATGGGCTTTACTAAGATAGCTTGTGAAATTGGAATATATTATATAGGTGACTTAGTTGTAAGTTCTACCTTCCTTTACTGTAAAGATCTAGCCAGTCACCAGTGCATGGTGAGCTTGGATAGGTGGCCCCAAAATCTATAAAGGTAAGAAATACATCTCGGTAATAACTGCAGAACATATGATAAAGTTTGAGACCACTGGAACTATCTGAGGAAAGGAAGGTGAAGTTCAGCATCAGCAAAGACATCGGGATCCTCCGCCACCATAGCTTTGTTTCTCTTTGCCATTTGGTTTTTAGGATGGGCACGCTTGGCTGGGTAGCTGGCTCCTTCAGCAAGGCACTTTTGCCTAAGGTAGGCAGAACAAAGGACATGCTGGTGGCAGGCTGTAGCCCGGCGAGACAAGGGTCTAGGTTGCCTAAATAAACTGCAATGTTTGGGATTTTTTTTTCCGTTGCTCTTCTAAGTTTTTGAACTATTAAAGGATTGTCAGTTTATTCTTAAGTTAATAAGCAGGAAGCATTTGTCGTGCTACTGCCTGTTCCCTGAAGAAGGAGGTTTGGAAATTAGCCTTAACGGGTTAATTTTCCAACAAACTTTGAAGGTACTACTTAGTCTAATATGACTTACCTATAAGAGAAGATGCTGTAACTGTGGGTTCATTGGTCTGTATAAGGTCCCTTTGACTTGCAGAGTTGAAGGTCTTTGCTAGAAAATAAATCAGCAGAATTCCTGCATGTGTCATGATGTCAGGCAAAGCCCAATTAATTACTCAGTGCAGTTCTCCCCAGCTTGGTTTATGATGTGTATAAGCATCCTACATTTGAGAAGAAAACACCTTTCTTCCCTCACTCCTTTAAATCTGCTGTCTTTACGGAGTTAATAACGCTAACCTTCTCACTACTTCAGGAAAACCCAGAAGGTTAGAAGGAATAGATGTCTTTTTGGCCAGACATTTTCCTTTGGAAAGAGAGAGAGAAGAGTTAGCCCAGGTCAGAAACCAGAAAGCCCTGTTGCTTGCCCAAATCTCCTAACACCGGTGTTCTCTGCATCAGGTGTATCTTGTGAGCAAAGTCCATGAATCAGCTTGGCAATCAGACACAGCCCTACAGAAGACCAACACCAAAGCAAACAGACCCCAGTGGGGGACATTCCCACCGCTGCCTCCCTGGTACACGTGACACACACAAGTTTGTGCCACATCTACAACATGCCTTTCTCTCCCAAGGAAGGAAAGTTCATGCCTACAGGGAGGTGAACATCCCCTGGTCTGATGAGCAGATAGTACACTGGAGGGTTTTTAGGAGGAGAGAAGGCACCTGGACAATGACTAGAGTATCTCGACCCATGGGTCTCGTGTTAGCTTCTCATTTCTAGCTGTGAGTGTCTGAGGCCACCAGGCTTTAGGAGAAATAACTGGACTGTTGAGTATCTCTAGTCTCTTACGTGCCTGCATTTTAATAGTCATTCTTGGAGACTGATTGTGAATTTGACCAGCTGATATGTTGACTGAGAATGTACTGTTTAATGTAAAATTGTAACAACTGGCTTTCAGCCCGTTTTTGGAGAATTAGTGGGTAAATAACCTGATCTAAAGAAAGCTGTCACCCACATTAGGAACTGTGAACTAATTATTGCTTTCTGATATTCTGCTCTTACTTGTTTTGCCTTTTTACCCTGATTGTTTGCATTCCTAGGACTGATTTGCCTTTTTGATGCAATGCCATGTGATCTGCTGATTAATTTTTGTGAGCAATCATAAACTCCAACCTATGGCTGACTCCGTATATTTTTATGCTACACTCCATAAACATTCATTCATTTCTTATGATTACTGTGTGGAAACAGACTTTTACAGGCTAATAAACTTGGATTTGAACTGGATGAAGAGTTTCCTTGTGTCACTTCTTTCCTCTTTTTAAGAAAATAAATAATACGGAGACATAAAGGTGCAAACCTTGACTTGATTTAACCAGGTCTCTATAGCTATCTCCACAGGTGCTACCAGTAGTAAACTTGGAAAAACCAACAGCAAAACCTTATTCTCAAGTTGATTTAATTGGCAGAAACACTCCTCATTTAAAATAAAACAAACTTTCAGGGTTTAGGGCCAAGAGAGAGGGGGAAGGGAAATCAGGGTTTTTTCTTTAATTGATTACTCTGGTGCCTTCTCTCCTGTAGACCTGCTTCCTTAAGCACGCTGACATGCACAGAGCAGCTTCCAGCTGAGACCAATTAAGCAGAGCATTTGCCTCCAGTATGGCTCACTCGCTTTAGCCGGGCAATGCTCGCTGCAGCCTGTGTGCTGGTGCAGGGGTGGCCGGAGCACGCGCAGGCGGAAAGCCTCTCCGCAGACTGAGCTCTGGGGCCAGCATCCTCCCACGCTCCCGGGGTCCCGGCGCTCCCCGACCTGCAACGCATGGCAAAAGTCCAGCCAGAAAGGACTCTCTGGGTGGTGGAGGTATTTTCTCTCTTAGATGGCTAGTTCAAACTCAGACAGCTTAGAAGTGCCGATAGTAAGTGTGTGTAGTAAACAGAATATGAATTCCCATGTGAGCTGTTTAGGGCATCTCGATAGATGAGTGAGCTGGTAGTAATTGGTAACCATTTAAATGGCCTCTTCAAGGAGACCATTGGGATGGAAGAGCATTTCTGCAGGGAAAGGCAGCAGGGCTAGAAATCGGTTGGCCTGATGCCTGCACGCAACTGCATGCAGCCCTCTGATGTAAAGAAGTCAGCATCCTTTCCATATGTCAGTCTGACGCATGTCACAAGCATGCATAAAAATTGTATTTTTCAAACCACTGGAGGCCCAGGGCACACACGTGACCTTAATCTCGCCAAAGAGCGTGCAGGAATTTGATAGCTGAAGGAGGGCTGATGCTTTGTCAGCTTTCAGGCCTTGGACACGAGCGGTGAGATCGAGTATCACTGAACTGTGCAGCTGGGTGAGACAGGACCCAGCCTCCATAGCACCAAACCCACCAGAGGCACAGCCACCCTAGCCGGGGACCTCTGGGGCACACCCGTCTGGCCCCTGCCTTTCATGTCCTAGTTTTGCTGGAAAGAGTGACTTTTGTAAGATGGGAGCGATCCCAAGGCAATCTCACCACAAAGATAAAGCGTGAGCAGGATTATTAGCTGATAGGTTTTTTCCCTGTTGCGACCCAGCACATCTTGCTCCAATAACCAGCTAGAACTGCAGCAGCTGGAAGAAGAAGGGAAGCTGGGGAGAACTGCAGCTCCCCCAAGCCAGGCAGAGGAAGAAGTTCACTTGCTCACTTTTTCTTTGTTGTGTTGTGTTCGGGGTTTTTTTTGGGGGTGGTGGTGGTTTGGTTGGGTTTTTTCCCCCTTCCCCTGTATTTCCTTTCTGTAGCTCCTCCCTTCTCAGGTCCCCAGCTGTGGTGTTCAGGTCCCAGGAAGGCGGTGGGGCTGCAGCTGCCTGGTGGCCTGAGCTCCCGGAGGCTGGAGCACCTGCAAGGTAGGTAGTGCACTCGGGGTGCAGAGCAGCGAGGGTGGGAAGGTAGCAGTGCTCTGGGGTTGCTGTTCTCCTGCCTGTGCCAGCAGTTTCCATGGGGAAATCGTGGAGCATGATGGCCCAAAGCAGTTGATGCTGGACTTTCCACATCCCCAGCATGGCAGGAGCAGGAAGACAGTGAAGGTTGCAGTGGTGGCTGTGAATACATAGGCTCCTTCTGCCTTAAGATGCTGTTGCTGACCAAATCTAGAGGGACTTCTAAGGGACAGAGAATAAGAGGCGTGCTCGATCCATCACTGGTGTGTCCTAAACCTTACCCTGCCAAAGCTGAGGGTTCTGCAGAACAGGTTAAAATAAGCCAGGCCCTAGCTATTTTTTTGCCTAATTATTTTCTTGGGAACAGCAGAGTTGGTTTTGCTAGGACTTTGAAAGCACACCAAGCTCAAGGCAGACATGGAGCTTAAGGCAGATGCCTCACCTGGAAGCTTTCAGCCTGCAGGATTAAAGGTCTGAATAAAGCTACAAACTGCTGAAGATGGGACGTTGTAATAGGCACTTTAGGTGACATGAACTGCAGGTGTTGCCGCCGGCTTTGCTGGGAATAAAGGAGGGAGCGAGAAGGGCATTAATTCTGCAGCACTGCGTGGGGAGACCCAGGCTGGTTCTGCACCAGCGAGGCTGCAGGGTGGCAGCCAAGGTGGATTAGTGCTTTTTGGGTAGGCATCCCCACAGCATAGAACACCACTTGTGTGATGGAAAGCACGACTGCTGGGCAAGCCACGTGGGTGGCAATGGCTCCTGGTGTAGAGGTAGCCCCAGGCAAACAGTTGCCCATGGTTGCTAAATCGTGCCCCAGGGAGCAGGCTGGTGAGATGCTTGCCCAGCGTGTGCGCTTTTGCCACGGTTTCTGTCTCTGGCTCGACTGAAAAGAGAAGGCAGCCCAGCTCGTCACCTGCCTGCCCCGGCACGCTGTACATAGAGGCAGGTTATATCCAGGATGGTTGTTTAAAGAAACCTCCCAGGGGTGATGGCAATGCTATGGCAGAGCTGTGCTAGGGTGTGCTGTGCCCCCCTCCCCACCGCTCGGGCGTGAGCCACCACTGTGTTTTGATGCGATGCTCCGTGCTGCTGTTCTGACACATTGCCGCTCCCACTGCAGTCACTGCGTTTCTTTTCTGCTTTATGTTAAAACAAGGAAGGTGTTTAAATATTTATTATCGCTAGAAACTCCAGAAGCCAAGTTTCATTTGTTTAAGCAACTGGGATTCTTTTTTTCCAATTGTCAGTAATAATTCATTAATTATCATTTTAAAGTTGTTGTTGTTCTCTGTGCAATGTGTCACCTTCCCACTGACTTGGTGGCAATCTGCACTAGATGTGGGATGCACGGCACCGTGGTTCTTGCTTCTGTGGGTTGTCACTGCTCCTTCAAACACCTTCTCCTTAAAATGGGTGTTGGGGTTCCCGGTGTCTGTTGTACCAAAGAGTTTTGGGTTTTTTTGCTCTTTCTGCAAGTTATTTTTTGTGTCCGAGTGCCTTCTGCTGTCATTACCACACCTGCAGAATTGGGGTCTGTTCCTGCCCTTCTGCAGATGCAGGAGGCAAATCTTGTGTGGCTTTTGGCACCCAGGGATGCTGCATTTGGTTGTTGCTATTGGATGAGCATTTCTGCTCACCCTGGTGGGTGCACTGGGCTGTGCCAGGCCTCGGTGATCCTTAACACCGGCTCTAAGCATCAAAGCAGTATAGCCTGGAATACAGAGCCGTGCAAAAGCAATCTTGGTGGCCATGGCAGGCTGGCGTTTTTCTTACTCTAAATGCAGAGCGTTGCTTGCTTTCCCCTGCTTCTGCCTGCAGATGAGGGAGGAGGTGGCTGGGGAAAGCAGGCTGCACCCATGAGAAATGGGAATGGGAAACTTGCACTGGCAAATGCTTCTTTTTTGTTTTTTTAGCCCAGAACATGAAGATTGTCTCTTGAATTCCCTTTTTCCAGTGCCTTTCCATCGAACACTGTGGATACTGTTTGTGCTTTTGCCACTTTTGCTGGAGAAGACTGTCCCAAGGGAGCAAAGCCGCTCCCCATCTGACCTACCAGGGACATGCCTGTGCCTAATGCCACCATTGCCATATTCCCATAGATCATGGCTGAGCTGGGTTCCAGTGCTGCCAATGGCCATGGAAACCGGGTGGCAGGCTGCTCAAGGCTGTGCCCTAACTGGGCTGTCCAAAACCACTGCTGGGAGCTGAGGAGAAGGCAGGGAAAGAGTCACCTGGGTCGGCAAACCTGCTTTTGCCTGTGGTAACTGCAGGTTCGGAGTGTCCGTGGTGCAGCCCATGGGGTTGAGAGGAGAAACAACTGCTTCTCTGGCCTAAAACATGCCGCTGAGCCGCGTTTGCCAGCTCCTGACTTGCTTGGGAAGGGCAGCAGCTGCCAAGCTGGAAGGTACAGGGCTGTCCTAGTCTGTACAGATGGGGCTTCTCTGCTCCTGGAGCTTGGGGTCAGGGACACTTCCAGGCAGAGGGGCAAGGGCAGAAAGAGATACCTGTGTGGGCACGTTCTGATGCACACGCTTACAGACATGCCTGCACTTGCTTCTGTGCCCATGTCCCAGCCAGCCCGAGAGCACCAGCCACAGCCCAGAGACCGTCTCCGCTGTCAAACCCATTGGTGACACCATATCCTAGAGCATTTGCACTTGCTTGTCTTGTGTGTGGGCATGTACCAACAGGTAGTGCTGGGCTGGAGATCAGGTTTGCTATTCTGGCTACTTTTTACTTCTTAAAAGATGCACCATGCAATTTGGCTCTGTTCCTGCTCCTTCCCTTCCTCTTCCTCCCTTCCCCTCGACTGAATGGCCCCATAACCCCATTTCCTTAAGGGGAGAAAAAGAGGACAGACCAAGAAAAAGTTCGACCTTGATTAGTGCAGCCAAGCAATACCATCAGGTCTGGCCTCCCTGTCCCTGGAAACCCATGCACCAATACTGCAGCAAGTCAGGGAGCTCCCCCCCAAGGTGTTTCTGCTGGCACCCCCTGGTTTGCTGCTGGAGCAGCTGGGACTGCACTGGAGTAACGGCAAGTGTAGCAGGAGCTGTGCTCATAAGTTTTTTTTGCGGGGTGGGGAGATGTAAAATTTTGCCTCCTTTCCATGGGACAGAGCTTCGCCTTTGCTGCAGCAACAGCTCGTGGGAGATGCTTTCTGCGAGGCAGGGCAAGCTGCAGGAGTGGGGGTGAGCTGCCAGGGCCCTGCGGGATTCATCGCCTGGATAACACATGGCCAGAGTTCAGCCCGAATGGCTGGCTCGCGTTGTGTGGTCACAGGAGTGATTTGCTGAGAAGGGCTAAGATGAATTGCTTCGCCTCCCAGTGGCCCAGGAGCGTGGACAACCCCAGCCCATCGGTGCCTCTGGTTTCTGCTGCCCTTCACCAGGGGTCCCCACCTCGTGGCAGAGCTGCCCCCAGGAGGGAGCCCGGCTTGGGGTCAGGACTGTGAGTGCCACCGGCACATCCAGCGGAGCTGTGGTAGTGAAGGAGAGCTTTTGGTGAGGGTGCGTTAGCCGGGGAAGGAGTGCTGAAACACTGCTTAAAACATGCACCCCCACAAATAGAGGCATGGCAGCTTTGGGGGGTAACCCCCAAAGAGCCCTGTACTGAAAAAACCGTGAGCGCAGCCCTAACCGAATGCATGCAAGCGTCACTGGCTGTGCTGGGAAACGTGCTGTCAATCTGTCCCCCATCCCCGCATCAGAGGAAGGTGGTAGCGCTGCAAGGAGAGGACGTCGGAGAGGAAAAAAGCCTGACAAGCGCTGCCTGGGTGCATACGGAGGAACCGAGCGTGGGGGGGCTGGGTATGTGGCCATGCTCCTGTGGGTGCATCTGGGCTCCTGGCACTTCCCACTGCCCCAGCTGGGCTCTCCTCACTTGTCACAGCCGCCCACGCTGAGCACCTGCCTTTCCCTCTCCCCTCAGGAGGTGAAGTTGCTCCTCACAGTCCTTCCCAGTGGCTCAGAGCCCAGTGGGGTGTAAGGGATATGGCCACATCTCCAGGAAAGGCCCTGCTGGGACGTCCTGCTCCAGCCATGGGACTGGCACGGGGGAGCTGCGGAGTGACACAAGCGCACGCTCTGCCTCTGAGGCTCTGCGCTGCATGGTGCTGCTCTGGGCTCTCTCTTTCAGGTTTTGGTCACATTGTTGCTTCGTTCCTGTTCTCATGGACGCCTGTCACAACCATCTCTCAAGCTGTGTTTTACATCAACTCTTACCGGGCCCACAGAGCCGTATGCAGCCCCTAGGCAGGGCACTGGAGGAGGATCTGGGGGAGCTGCAGTGGTGTCCAAGTGGCATGGTGGGGACTCCCTGGGCCAGAGTGGAAAAGAGGACCTCAGCCTCCACCAGGCACTGGCAGCCTCTTTCCTAGAGCATGCGTGGAAAGCCCAAAGCTGTGCAGCAATAAATGGGGGGGGGGGGGGGGGGGGGGGAACTGCTCCTGCATGGTGGCTGCCTCCCATGCTGGTGCCTCTTCTGCACTATGGGCTTGACCTCCAGCTTCTTGCCCATGTACCAATCCAAACAAGTATTACTGTCTTTGCACCGGCCACTACTGAAGACCAGCACCCCTCTCCTGCTCCCTTCCCAGGTCCTTGGAGCACAGGCCACTGCCGTAGCCGGCAGGGCTGCAGGCAGCAGCGTGCCTTTGCCTGGACGTGCAGAGGAAGGGGCCGCCAGCTGCTCCCAGCGTTGAACCATCGACCTGCACTGAGCAGCAGAGAGTACAAGCGGGCTGATTTGCACCAGTGTGGCTTCCCTTAGAGCCACCAGCTGGTTTCTAGTGAGTAGATTTAACTGTGTTTCCCTTAACAATGTGGCTGTATAATGCCCACTTTTGAAAAGGTCACGCTTACTGGAAAAGTGATTTTTCTATTCAGGTGCCGATGGTGTTTACATTGCACATGAGTATTGCAGGGTGGACCTGTAGTCTAGGCTTACTTCTGGTTCTGCCTTCATCCAGGAGCATCTCCTCATCAACTGTATTTCAGATGCTGGCAGCAACTGGGGTAGGAGTAATTTGCTGGGCTGGGGTGTTGCTCAGCAATGAGCGGCGGGTGACAGCTATGATCGAAAGGGACATTTATTTGCCTTTAGGATGGAAGGGACATGACACCTCTTGTCAAATCCCATCTTTGCAAATTTGGGCTGTGAGGCAATAAGGCAGAGGCCATGGCAAAAGGTCAGACAAAGCAGCGCTCTGCCTAGGCAGGCCTTTGCCCAGGTGCTACAATGGCACGAACACGGTGCAGGATAGTGGCAAGTGTGAGGAGCAGCTGGTTCACCTTCCACAGGCTGCTCCCCTCAGCAGCTCAAGTGGTTTTGCCCATTAATGGCTTACACACTGCTTCAATATATGCACACTTGATTTTACACCTTGGTGATACTTTATACCATGAGAGTTACTCATGAGGCCAAGGGATGCTTCATGTGTTGCTTTCTGGTTTGATGGTCCCCCACGTGGGTTTTCACTGCTTTGGAGGCTTGAGAACTGGAGGTGTGCAACCCCTCTGAAATATGAGTATAGATTTTTTTAAATGGATTTTAAAAATCTCTATTTAAATATGGACTCAGATCTGTAGTTGAGCCATGGTGGTCAACACAGAGTGAAACAATGTGAACTAAAAGTGACCATCAGCTGTAGGCTGTAAGGGACTCCCACAACCTGCTCGGCTGCTGTAAACATAAAGACAGGAGACTAAATGGATCAGGAAAAACACAAGTGAGGGACTTCCATGCCCAGGGGTGTGAATTGTGCTGGGCTGCAGCCCAGCACCTGCCCCATCCTGGATGTCAGGGTTAGGTCCCAGGTGTCAGGTTAGGTCCTGGGTGTCATTCCTGCCGCTCCCACTGCCAGCGACACTAAGGACACCCCATAAGGCTGTGGCACGCATGCGAGCCCTTCTCTGGGCTTTTCCTACTTTGGCCCTGCCTGCGCTGCCGAAAGCAGCCCATCTTCAGCATTCATGGAAAAAACAAGCCTGCAGTTTACAAAGACCCACTCAGCTCCTCTTTTCCCATCAGTAAACTCGGTATAACCAGCACTTCGCACCATTACACCTCCTTAGAGATGCAGAAAACACATAGGTTGTTTGTTTTCACATATACCTACCTAATTGATGGGTTGAGAAAGGGGAGGCGGGAAGAGAACTTCAGCCCTATTAAACTGCTGGGAATTGCGTGTGTTAGATTAGAAATGTTTGTATTATAAATACTGTGAGGGGCTGAGGCAGTGAGTGAGCTAGCTCTCGGCATTGGGATAAAGCTGCCGGTGATGGTCGAGCCCTTAATAAACATTTGCATTTTTCTGGATGCAGGGGATAGATAATCCAAACTACACGCCTGGAATTTAGCTCCTGTGGCCAGTGGCAGCATTGCCTCTGTACTGGGACCCAGCCTTAGGCAGCAGGGCTGGGATGTGCATGCATCCCTGCCTTGCCTGCCTGGTCCCCTGCTCCAGAGGAGCTGTTGGTGAGCTGCTCCCTGGCTGTAAATACCAGCAATCTTTGCAGGTAGATTTTTAAGTCTAGAATTGAGCTTTGCAGCTCTGATCTATTTATATACCATGTGTGAGGCAGAAGTATATTCAGGTGAAATTTTTCAGGGTCCAGAGAGATTTGAGGCTTATTTATAGATGGGCATAAGAAAAAACCCTTCAAAAACCATCCAGAGGGGTTTTTTTCTTTTTCTTCTCCCCCCTCCCCCCACTGCCTTTATGGCTCTGTACAATGCTAATGCTGAACCAGAAGGAGAGTGGCTGAAGCAGACCCACGCAAGTGTCTGAAAAGCCATGTTCACATTTCTTAGGTAGCATTGATGGATCTTTGTTTCTGGGAGTGGGACTGCATCCTGTGGGGTCATGGCACCTGCAGAGAAAAGCAGAGTTATTACAGAAAACAGAACCAAACAGATCTCGCTCTGTCTTCTCCTCATTTCAGGGGATTGTGGTGAAATTTGCATGGTCAAACCCTCCTTTTTGGAGCTTTTTGCTTTTATCCTGACAGATGGGCCTGACACCATGCAACCATGCAAGGTTAGAGATGGCTCTCTGTGCTTCTCCCCAGGCCCACATCCTTAACTGTGGGCTGCAGCCCCCATCCCCTGCCTCCAGCTCAGGCCAGACAAGCAGTCGAGGGCATTTCGGAGGGTTGTCAGGTGGATTGGGCCGTGCTAAGTGAAGTGTGCAGGGGGGAGAGGGGGAGAAGAGAAATACCAGGGCTGCATGCCAGTTCTTCAACCTCTGGTAGGGTGACAACCTTGCAAGGGCAGCAGAGCTAACCGTGGCTAAAACGGATCCTCTGGGGTGGTGACTCTCCACTTGTCATCTCCAGCACAGAGCTGAACTCAGCCTGGCTGCCTGTAAAGCCGGGGGAGCGTATACATGGATTAGTGATTACCTTTCCCCTAATAAAAAAGAAAAAAAAAAGGGGAGAGCGAGAGGTCCTTTAGCAAGTTATTGCTTTTATATGCCGCACCTCTGTGCACTGAGCTGAGACAGCTTCCTCTGTGCATTCAACTGAAAACAAAGAGTGAGAAGGAGAATGAAGCAGCAGGACGCAGCCTTCCCTGGCGCTCAGACCTGAGCCTCGCATCGGTGCCTGCCTGCTCCTGCTTGCCTCCTGCCTGCCTCTGCCTGCGGGGGGGCACGGCCCGGAGGGGGGGGCTGCAGGGGGGCACCCCCACCTTCTGCACCTCTGAAAGAAGAAGAGGAAAGGACAACAGGGCTCAGTTATGCAATAACTAACAAAAAAATAAATAATAAAAAAAGCGCATCCCCCGACCCTCAAAATTAATAATAATATATTATTAAAACCACCACTCGGGATCACTCAGGCAATGATTTCAATGTGCATAAACCAGTCTAAAATGGAGAGTGTTGCAGAACCACGATCGGGTGTCGCTTAGGTAAAATGGGTGCGTTATCTGCAGTAATATAGCAATCTCACTCTTTCACCTCCACCGCTCCACTGGCATGGAGGCAACTGCACAGACAATGTGCCATCCCTCGCTCCCTCCACTTTTAATCCCCCCCCCCGTCAATCTATGCAATTTTCTGTTAATAAAAAAATAAGAAAGGAACTAAGCTCTTCCTCAGAAATCTAGACATTAGCATACTCGCCCTAATACTTTAATCCCCATCATTGTTTATAATCGGGCTACACACAAGGTTACGTGCGGTGCCGACTGATTTATGAATATATACGTGTGTGTATATATGTATTTTGTTTTAATTGAAACGGCAACATTTAGGTTCCACCTTAACAGTGCACCTTAAAAGATTATCTCGGTTATTTCACAGGCACCGAGCCGGCACTAATAGTCCAAGGCAGATATTGAAAAGCAGCACAGGGCCAGGCAGATCTATTAGAAATTCCCATCCACGCGCCTCATACATATTGATTTCTGACACCAAGCAGCAGTGAAAGCCCCCGTGGGAATAATATATTTAGCAGGGTTCGCTGCGAGGAGGTCACAGAGTGCATACAGATTAGCTACAGAGGACCAAGGCACTAGTGTTGGAGCCAAATGCTAGATTTTATATCATTTTAATCTGAACTTTTATAATCCTTTTAGTTCTTCTTTCTCTGGATGGCAGAGGAAAGGCTCCTCCGCACGTATCATGCATCTTTTTTTTTTTTTTTTTATTCTTTATTCCTCCTATAAATGTGCAAATGCTGTTGTAATGGGAAGGAATGCACCCTTAGCATTAGCAGGGAGAGGTGCAAACAGATTTAGGGGTTTTATATAGGTGCGTGTGCACATATGCATTTTATAAATATATATATATATATATATGTGCCTGCTTGTGGATAATAACGGTCATTTCAACTGGAGACATCTTTATTTGAAGGTTTCCTTCCATGGGGGGGTGGGAGGGGGCGCCTGTAAATCTCAGGCTCCCGCTTTAACGCGCAGAAATAAAGAACTGCCCTAAGACCTTCTTTTATTTCATTTTTATCCCGCAGCTTAATTGAGCAGAAGTTGCATTTATGCTGTTGAGCCTCGGAAACCAACAACAACAACAACAGAAATACCTCAACAGTTTTAATTACCGTTCCGCGGGGGCTGCGGGGGAGGCCCTGCCCGCTGGCTGTGCGGGCGCTGTGCGGAGCAGGGGCGGGCGCTGGGCGGGCGCTGTGCGGAGCGGCGGGGCGCTGTGCGGGCGCTGTGCGGGCGCTGCGCGGGGCGGGAGCAGGCGCTGTGCGGGGCGCTGTGCGGGCGCTGTGCGGGCGCTGTGCGGGGCAGGGGCGGGCGCTGTGCGGGCGCTGCGCGGGGCGGGAGCAGGCGCTGTGCGGGGCAGGGGCGGGCGCTGTGCGGGCGCTGCGCGGGGCGGGAGCAGGCGCTGTGCGGGGCAGGGGCGGGCGCTGTGCGGGGCGCTGTGCGGGGGGCGCGGTGCGGTGCGGGCGCTGTGCGAGCGCTGTGTGGGGCAGGGGCGGGCGCTGTGCGGGGCAGGGGCGGGCACTGTGCGGGGCGGGGGCCGTGGCTGGCGCGGTGCCAGCGGCGCGGGGGGGCGGCTCGCAGTTGACACACTTTGACACCAGAGTGAAACGCGCCCCGATAACAAAGGAAACCGGGAGGTTGCAGCTACACAGACACAAAAGCTTACGGGAGTCTTGCGGGAGAGAGAAACACGCTGGCTCCCCCGTCCCCCCGTTCCCCCCCCTTTTTTTTTTTCTTCTTTTATTTTTTAGGGAAAGTTCCCCGTGTTTCCCGAGAACCGGCCAATATTCCCGCCCGGCTCCAGCCCGCCGACGCGAGGGGCGGGTTTGCGCTCATCGCCTCGAATAATTAACCCCAAACCTGTCCCCGGCAGGGGACCCCCCCCCAGCGCCGCCGGGGGAGCCCCCGGGGCCCGGCCCACCGCGGCCCTGGCTGCTGCGGGAGCGCTGCGGGAGCGCTGCGGACCGGTTGCTGCCCCGGGGGCGAAAACTCATTTGAGGCTCGTTTTCTAATTTGCAAAATAAGAGGGAGGAGCAGCTTTTGCCGCGCCTATAGTCACTCCAGACGGCAAGGTGCTGCACCTCGGGCTAGGGGAGGCTGCAAGCGCTGCCTCGGAGGCGAGAGTTGTCTCTTTCTTTCTTTTCTTTCTTTTCTTTCTTTTCTTTCTTTTCTTTCTTTTCTTTCTTTTCTTTCTTTTCTTTCTTTTCTTTCTTTTCTTTCTTTTCTTTCTTTTCTTTCTTTTCTTTCTTTCTTCATTTATTTATTTATCTATTTTTTCTTTTTAACTCTTTGGACCTTGTTTTTCCTACTTAGAAGTGCTGCTGCCCCGGTGGAGCGGCGGTCGGGATGTCCTGCAGGAAGAAACCCGTGAGCCTGCAAAAGATGCTGGGAAAGCAGGGGGGTCAGAAAAGCCCTGGCGGGTGCTGGCATGCTCCCCGGGGCCTGGGGAAGGCCCCCCGCCGCCCCAACATCTCCTTCCCCCCGCCGGGGAGTGGGGACCGCCAGGTGCCCCGGCGCAGGGACAGCGGGGGCTGCCTTCGCGGCCGGGCTGCTGGGGCAGCGTGAGCCCCGACGGCTTCGGCTGCCTCCGGCCCCCACCTGCCCCTGCAAGGCCGCGGGAGGGCGGCCCGGGACCCGCTTTCCCCCCGCCGGGCCACCCAGCCCCGGGGACACACGCACCTTCCCCGGCCTGTGGGGTCTCTGCGTTTGTCAGAGGTGGGAGGGGGTCCCCGTGGGGCGGCGGGGGGCCAGGGGGTGCCTGGGGACAGCCGGGGTGCCCGCTGCCAGCCTCCTCTTCCTCACCACCTGGGTCGTGGTGCCAGCGCAAAGGGCAGGTGCTGGCCGGGGGCCTTCCCCAGCAGAAGGACGTTGAGCAGCTCGGTCCTCCCCATCCAAAAACTGAATTTACACCCACTTCGGCCCCTCACGTGCATCTCAAAGCTGTTTGCAAGGTGTTTATGCCTGGAATGGCAAGCAGTAATGTCATACGTACCTTCACAGTTGACTACTTGAACACAGGATTTATTTTCAAGGGTGGATTGTCTGCTTGGTTCTTGACACATAAAAGTCCCAGACCAGATCAACATGGGAAGGGTGACATCAGTCACCCCTTTGCTGCTTACCTGCAGCCTCCATGGGCACCCGGTTGCCAGCTCTTTGGCAGTGGGCACCTCTGATCCCATGGGTGCTAGCCCCTGTGGGCTCCTTACAGACATACTTACTGTTGATCTTGTCTTTGCATGCCTCCTGAGAGCAAAGATTAATCTGCTGCTTCCTGGGTTTCTGCATTCAGGAGAAAGGTTCATAAGCTATAAGGAAAGTGCAAACCAGCTGTGCTGTGACACGAGAGAACAGAGCTCTCCTTTCCTTGTCCTTCAAAAGTGCAACGGTTATGAGCACCTCAGCATAGCATCACGTTTTTGTCTTGTTTCCTGCTAAACCTCCCCAGGCACTGGCCTTGATGACCCTTCCAGGGACTGCTGGCTAGCACCCACCTCTGTTAGCACAAGTACCCATTTATGGACGGGGCTGTGCTGAGCTTGGCTTTCATAAGTGGTCCAAAACTGCAGTGGCACAGATCTCCCGGCTTGTGCAATGCACTCTCTTGAAAATCCCCTTCACATCACATCTGTGCTCTCCAGGGGCACCCAGCTGCAAACTCTGTGGCAATGGGTGCGCCTAGTCCCAAGGGTGCTGAGCTGCAGTTAATGTACCCTCCTGTCCTAAAGGTGAGGTTTAAAAGAATGGCACCAACGGTCAGATCTGTACGAGACCAAGAAGGCTGTCCTCTGAATCCTCAGGTTAAAAACCCAGGGCTGCTTTCCCAAGGCTCTGAATGAATCTGTCACCTCGCCTCGCTCTGTGATCCCCAGACCAGGGCTTAAGCTGATGCCAAAGCTCTTTAGGGGGTATGGGGTACATCTTCCCACCCGAGCACTGCATGGGTTGCTGTCAGTGGCCACTTGTGATTACCACCAGTATGTCCACAACCTTCTTATAAGAGCTTTGGGGGCATTTTTAGGGCCTTTGCTGTGGCTCTAGTAAAAAATGTAAGAGCTGTATAACAAGTGTAATCTGAATGCTCTGTCCAGCTTTGGGTTTGAGAGAAGGGATAAAAATGGGTGCCGGCTGAGGAATATCAATGGGAATTTCCACAAGAAATATAGATGCTCTTTGTGGATTATGGGAGCCTTAGGTCTCCTTATGCAGCTCCAGCAGTCATGGGGGAGGCTGGCAAGACTATGGTTTTACTGACCAGCTGCATTTAGCCACTTGTCTCTGTTTTGGGCAGTCCCAGTCAGCCCTGTACCCTCTCTCCAGAGAGAAAATAAGCCTGAGGCAGGAAAAGACATACGTAAGCTTAGTTGTGTCGGAGTGGCTTTGGTTTCTTGCCTTCTGCTTTGTACTCTTGGCAGTGTGAGCAGTTCTTCACTGGGACAGACAAACTTTTTCCATCTCTTGCTGCTGCTGTTTAGTTTGTGATGCAAAGAGGCTCTGGTATTTCTGTTGCAGATTTAGTAAGTTAAAATCTCGCGGTGCACCTGTCACAGTGCGCTAGATGGCAAAAATGAATGGCTGGTCAAGCCTTCCACAGACAGCAAAATAAACCAACCTTCTGGAAAAAAGCCAATGGAAAATGCCATAAAATCGTAGCTCTTGTTAAATCAGTGTGGCTCGTGGTGCTGCTCCATGTACGTGATACATTTGTGCCATGGTAGGAGATACCTGTTTAGGTAATCTGACAAAAAGAAGGTTGACTATCAGCTTGTTAACAATAACACTGTAGATGGCCCATTGCATCTCCTGCCTCAACAAAACCCACTTCTGAACAATGTCAATACATTTATTCATGCTTCTTATGGTCAGCTTCAATGACTGGAACTGTATCTGAACTGCTAGACCTGCCCTGGAAGACTTAGAATGTGGTCACCATCCAGTCTTCATGTGTCTTCCAAACGTGATGTTTGCTCTGTGGTGTTACGAATTGGAATGAAGCAGCCAGTGTGCTCTGTGCTTCTTAAAAGGCTGAGCTATGATGGGAGCAACAAACCTGCTTCATTTGAATCCCTCAGCCACCATCGGATCTTTCATGATGCATTTTAATTAAGAATAATCTCTTTAAATGGCGACACTAGCAAAGAATGTCCAAAAATCTCTTCATCAGATTCAACCTCCCATACCATAATACCTGGCATTTATTATGAGTTGTGCTTGCTTGAGCCATGTTATGATATTTTGCAGAGGAGTTTGGTGGAAGCTGTGTCCAGCCCAGTCCTTTGGCATTTGGAAATCCTAGGCCCACGTTACATCTGCACTGCCGGAGAGGTTATTCAGTCGAGCAGCTGCCTGGAGCCAAATCCCACCTGCAAAATCTGGTCTTTGTCTGACCTGGAGCTCAATGCTTGGGTACAATGCATGTGTTACCAAGGCCTTCACTTGTCAAATAAAATATTTATAAACCCTTGATTATCTTTGTCAAGGTAAAAGACTGGGGTTTATTCTCTGTTGTTTGCTACTGGATACTTTAAATTAAATTACAGCTGAAAAAAACATACTCATTGACCTTAGAAAACTAGTGGAAAGGGTGCCTGATGCAAAAGTGTTTAGGAATGGGGGCCTTTACAGCAGCTGCAGGCTTGATCTGTATCAATAAGAACACCGGATGGAAAACCATATTTTAGGTTTATATACTACCTCAGACGCCTGGCCACAATTTTTCATTTACCTGGCCTCCAGCCCAACACCAGTCCATCCATGCACCACTCAAAGAAAATTGCTACCAAGAACCTGGGACCTGATCCCCCTCAGATCTTGAATTTTTTTGTTTGTTCGGATTTTTAAGACCTCCATCTAAGTGGCAGACGGAGCCAGCATACCGAGGTGAGGTTGTTGCTGGCCCTTGGACAATCTCTTCTACACAAGTGCCCCATTTCCTTCTGTGTCTGGAGGAAACGACTACTCACTCCTATGTTGTGGTTGTCAAACTTCACGCTTTGTCCTCCCACCTTGGTGCTCCCCTGGAGCACTCTTTGTGGCTCCTTAGCAAGAACAGTGCAAATCATTGAAAGTGCCATCTGCTTCATCTGCTGAAAGATTTCTGGCTCCCTGATGGCACAAGCCCCATGCAATATTTCCTTGGGGCCACTCTTGAACTAGAGGTGCACCTGGAGAGGTGCCACAGGAGAGGAAAAGCTGCTGGTGGTGGGTATGGTCAGGAAGCTCCTGGTACTCTGGCTGGGAAAGGGTCCTTGTCAGTAGTGAGAAAACTTGTATGCAGACCCTTTATCAGCTGCTCTGCAGGGATTGAAGTCTGTCAAGGGAGGGAGACTGCCGAGGTCAAGGCTGGGTGGGAAGGCTGGGGGCATGCAGGGTGGTCCGGGGAGCAGGTGGGAAGCCTGGCTGCTGCTGGTGGTTGTGATGTGCCGCTTCCCATGCTGCTGGTGGGCTGGCAGCAGGCACTGGCTTTGGCATGTGTTTCTGAGGCTGCTTCTGCAGGAGGAGCTGGTAAGTCAGCAGAAGACCCAGAACTGGAGTGTGTGGGTTTGACGTCATTTCTGTCAGCAGCCTTCACACGGCTTGTGAGGTCACTTCTCCCTGGGAAGCTGATTGCCCAGCAGCAGACCCAGGACCAGAATACATGGTTTTGAGGTCCCTTCTGTCAGAGCAGCTCATAGACAGCTGACAGCAGGGGACCGAGGCATGAAGTTGTGTGGTCACTCTTCGTTGGGCAACTGTTTGGCCGATGGCAGGCACATTCCTGGAGTATGTGGCCATGGCGTTACGCAGGAGTGACAGCTGTTAGGCCAGCAGGACTGCGGCCCTATCTGGGGCCCACATCAGCTTCCTGCAGTTGCTGAGGGCTATTTCTGGCACTGGAGTAGCTCCTGATGCCTGGGCCAGTTTGGGATGGGTTGCCAGCCGTCCTCTCTCCCTGTCAGGTCCTGTCACGGCTCCGGTGGCTGATGCCTTGCTGTGCACCCAAACATGTGAACAACAAAGAGGTCTCTCCAGAATCCATGTCTTTCTATGCTGTTGTGCTTGGTGTGCATCCACATGCTGCAATGCACCTTTCCCCTGCTTCTTGTTTTCCCCTCCTTCCCCCAAACTGTTAAAACCTGGAGGGCTGCAGGCGCTACACGATGGGTGGGTTATGGGTGACACACCAGGATGTACCCAGCCTGTGACACCACAACAGTGATCAGATGTGGCATTGCCCCTTGGAGAGCAAGGCCAAGGGAAAACAGCAGTCAGTAGGGGGATGCAAGCTAACCTTACTCTCTTGGATGTCTTGTCCCAGTGAGGCAGGAATTAATAAATTCTTCTTTGTCTTTTACTGACGTGGTGGGAGTTTGATGGCTGCTTCCTTAGGCCAGTCCTTGGTTGACAGATTTTAGCTAAGATGGACAAAATTCTATCAATGCTTGTACTAAAGCAACATTTGTTTCCTATCCAGTGCTGTAATTAATCTCAGATACGAGTGGCCTGAGCTTTTCTGGCATATAGATATGATCTTTTAAGCACCACATTCCTGAAAGATGCTTTTAATCGTCAGGAAGAGTAAACATTATCTAACAAAACTGGTCTAGTCACAGGTCCCCACAAGTATATTACAGTCTCTGAGGGGCTGCATGTTTTTTGTGGGAGTTTTGTTGCATTTGGGTTTATTTATTTATTTATTTATTTTATTTATAATTTTTATAGTGCAGACCTGAATGCTGTTTGCATAATTTCCAATCAAACAAAGATCTCTTATGTTTTTAGGAAGTAGTCTCTGCTCAGGATTTCTGTGTCTTGAAGAGGGAGTCCCCACCAGATACTATCAAAATCTCTCAAACTAGTTTTTAATTTCAAGGTCTTGGGATAATCTAGAGATGTTCCTCCTCGGTGCAGACCACTGTTGCAACATGAATGCAACGGGCTAAGTCTAAGTTTCTGCATGGAAGAGGAGAGCAGGCAGCGGAGCAGAGAAGGCTGCATAAGTCCCTGCTCCTCAGACCCTGGCTTTGGAAGGGCTGCACCATGGCTGGATTCACATCAGGCTTACGCTTAAAAGCATCTCCACACAGGCCAGCTTCCTACTGTTTATACAGCTGGGTTGTAACACACCAAGCTTGTACTGGGCTTTTGTCTCATCACGTGGTAAAAAGCTGAGGTTTGGTGGTATTTCTTTTGGCACGCTACCTCACAGCCGGGATATCTGAAAATGAGCAGCGTTGGTAATGGAGGAGTACCCTGTTCACATGGGCATCCCACCCCTTCTGGTTTCAAAGTACCAGCTTGTTTCGTACCCACATATTTATATTTGCTATACATCCATACATTTATAGACATCCATATATAGATACATTTTATTGAGCGGTTCTAAGAGAGGAAAAGGAAACATCTGACTCCGATGCAGATATGCACATCATCTTGTCTGTATCAACCACAGCTCTACCCGATGTATAATTTCGGCTCAGATTTGGGCAAGTAATGGAAAACAGTGAAAGTTAACAGTTGAACAGTTGACCCTTGCTTCTGTCAGAAAGGGAACACAGTACGATGCAACCCGTCCTAGGTGACCTTGGGCATGCTGGAAAGAGGTGTTTGAGACAGCAAGTACAGAAAACAAGTGGACTCTATCAACAGAAAGTACTTTGTTTAAAATGTGAAAATAGAAGTTGGGTTAGGATAGTCAAAGCGTAAAATTATGTGGTTCATAATTCATAGAAAGAAAAAGAACAGTGATGGACATCAGTAAAATGAAAGATTTGTAGGTGAGACCCTGTGAGAAGTAGGGCTGAGTCAGTGAGTAGAAAAACACTGTGGAGCTGCAGGGGCAAACTGAGAAGGTCAAAGGCATAAAATGAGATAAAACCTGAAAATGACATAAAGAAAAAAAATATGTACCACAGGTATTTTAGTTACTTCTCATGATGACCAGGAAGGGGTGGCTCACTGTTAAATGAGATGGGAAAGCCAGCAATAGGTGATGCCAAGAAGACAAAAGCACTTTGTGCCTTTATTTTTTTTTTCTTTCAGCTTTACCCATGTAATCACCAATGAATGTTGCCTAGGCTGACAGCGTTAATCTCAGCAAGCAGGACATGGAGTTTAGGGTGGAAGAAGAAGACAGCAGGATATTTTCCACTAGACTGGATCTGAGGGAGCTCACAGAAACAATCAATTAGCTGTTGGCAGTATTTTTTTGAGAACTGGTGGCTACTAGGAGAGGTCCTGGAAGCCTGGGAGAGGATAATCAGAGTGCCTGTCTTTGAAAAAAGGCAAACCGAGGGGGCCAAGGAGCTGTAGACCAGTCAGTCTACTTAGCGCATGGAAAAATGCTGGAAGAAATAATCAAGCAAATTATTTATGAGCCTCTAGAATATAGCACTGAGATAAGTAACAGCCAACAGGGATTTGTCAAGAACAAATCATGTCAAACTCACCTTATTTCCTCCTATGACAGGGCAATAAGCCTTGTGGAGAGGCAATGAATATCATATATCTTTGCTCGGCAAGGCTTCTGATGCCGTCTCACTCTGCACTCTCCTGAAGATGCCACAGGGTCGTGGACCAAGAGAGGAAGAAAACCACCCACGATGAGCCATTAGCCATGTGCCCTGTCCCCGTGGTGGGATGCATGGTGTTTTTGTGTATCCCTTTGATGGGCAAGGGAGGGCAGAGGGATCAAGGGAGGAGAGGTGGGGAGACCACAGGAAGGCAGGGGTTCAACATGCTTGTGGGAGGCAGTGGGGAGAACTGGAGGAAACGGGATGTGGTTCAGTAAAGCAAGGGCAAAGGACTGGTTTTAAGTAGGAATAAACAACAGACATCCTGGGTGACAAACAGCAAAATGGTGGGTCAACAGGAGAAAAGGGTCTGCTGGGGCTGGAGAGCATCACAAGCTGAACACAATGCGTGGCTGTGGAAAAATGAAACGCCTCAGCGGGTGAAGCGAAGGGGGGAATCACAGGCAAGTAAGGCTTTCTGCACCACTCAGTGCTAGCAAGGGCTCAGCTGGCAGTGTCTGCCTCGGTGTGAGCACTGCTGGTCAAGAAAAATATGGATTAATTGGCAAGAGTTCAGCTGAGAGCGCTGGGGGCGATGTGCAGTCTGGGGAGCATGTCCTGCATGGGAGGGGGGAAGGAACGGGGTTTATTGAGGCTGAGGCTCCCCAAATGGTGGGTGTGGGACAGCGGGGGCGAGGTGATGCTCTCCCTGCTGCAGCCAGGGCTAGGAGCTGTGGCTGCCTGTCAGGAAGGGACTGGGAGGTTGGAAATGAGAGAGATGGATGGTCAAGGTGCAAAACGCTGGAAGAAAGCATGTGACTGGAGGAAGGAGGTGGGCTGGCCGCTGTGGGGAAGAGTTTGGGCACAGCTGATCCCACTGGGTGGGCAGACAGGGTGGTCCTTGGGGCTCCTTCCAGCCCTCATTTGGGGGGGGTGGGGTGGTGGAATTGGTGAGGGGTGTGTTTTTGTCTTCCTGAAGTTTTTTTCCTTCAGCCTGGGCTTTGTGCCGCACGAGGATGCTCTCCAGAAATCAGAGCAGGCTGCTGCTGCCTCGTCAGCATTTGGGATACGCTTCTGTCGACATGCCAAAACGAGACCTGTGTTAATCAGCACAACGGGGAGATAATTAATTATTCTCAGCACCTTCTCAATAGAAATGTTAGAAAGGAGGGCTAAACCGTTCCCGCTGTCCCCCTGTAATCCTATGCCACGGCTGGCTTTATTGGCTCTAAGGGGAAAAGAGGCACATTTGCTTTCCCGCTGATACGACGTTAAGCATGCTCACTTCACAGGCGCGTACAGATGGAAGTGTAATTGCATGGAAGGTGAATTGATTGCAATTAACCTCGGGACTTGGCCTCGAGCTGGGGTGTCCCACCTTCCTCCCTGGGAAAGTGCCATCAGGGGTATAACGTGTGGCTGATGAATACGTATATCATGGCATGAAACACATACGTTATGGAAAAAAGTACATAAATCATCTAGGAAAACACATATTATACTGAAATGATCAAATTATAAATGAAGCACATAAATCATGAGATTACACCGTTGGATTGTATCAGGGACCATAAATTATGTAGTGAAGCCTGAGGTTCACTGAGAGGTTCATGAAAATAATGAAATGGGACTCATATAACTTAAGGAAAATGCCGTTATCTCCATGAAATGCAAACACAAATATCCAGCCCGACCCGCATGTATTTCTGCAACATTTTCTATCAGAAAGGCTCACAACAATAGGGCCAGTGGAGCACAATAAGCCCCAAGGAAGCCTCCCCTGCTGAAGCAAACAACGATTACACATTAAAAAGCATGTTCGAAAGATAAGTTTGTAAGGAAGATAAAAAGTCTCCAGCAGGGCTGATAGTTGGACGGCGAAGCTGCTCCAAAGGTTGGCGACACGCGAGCAAGCTGAAAAAGCCTCGCTTCTAAGTGCAAAAAGCAGGGAGAGTTATTCTGCGAGCAGTCGCTTGATTTCCTATTGATGGAGAGCGCGGGGTGCTGGGGCTGGTGGGGCGCTCGGGATGGTGGCTGGAAATGGGCTCAGCAAGGTGCTGCCCTGCAGCTGCAGCTAGACAATTAAAAGTTAACATGAAAAAAATTCAAATCGATACGCTCTACAATTGGAAGCCAATGGACTTCAGGAGAAAAAAGGGGAAGGGGATATTGAGTGCAGACATTTCGTACCTGATCTTCTGCTGCTTTTTGCTTCTATTGGTCTATTTTCCATTCCTTGCTCACTCCCCAAAATAATTTGCTTTTTAACCCCCTCCCCTAGGTTGGTTGTTCAAACAGAGAGAATTCAGCAGAAGAAAGGCCAATCCAATAAAATACAGGCTCCTCATTTATTTTTTCAAAATACAGCTTTGTCGTTAATCAAACAAGCAGTCATGAAAGAGACCGGCTGACCTTTGTCTGCTCCGGGATCCCATGGAACGGGATGAGTCAGGGTGTTGGGTTTTTTCCTAATCAGTCAGTGTGTGAGTGATGTTGGTGCTGCAGCATAGCTGCAGGATTTACACCCGGCCTCAGCGTGGCTGAGCTGTTATGGTTGGTACGTGTGTACTAGGGGATTCCTTAGTCATAAACAAAGTGTTTGACCCATTTCATTCCTCAGGGCAAGCGCAAGCTGGAGCCAACTGAATTTATGTACTGGGAATGTCTGGTTTATGGCTGACCCTGGAGGGGCACTGACTCAACCTGTTTCTGGCTGAAGATGCTAATAAGGTTGCAGAAGATGTCTCAGGTGGGCAGCAAAACTAACATTTCAGGGAGAGTGCCTAAAATGTTTCATGGTACATAGCCATAATTTTTAATTAGCAAGCATACCAGATGCAGCGCCCGCTAATACGCAATAACAAAATCCATCTTCAATAGCAAAACTGTCTTCAACTTGGATGCTCAGCTCCTGTAAGAGAGTGCTCCTTGCTGATTTATTTTGGTGAGCTTGGGATGGGAACCTGGGTTTGTATCGTGGGAATATAAATACGCTTTCGAAGAAAGAATGTGTTTTGGACTGCTAATCCCTGGGAGGGGGAGGGCTGCATCAGCCTCCTAACCAAAATCAGTTGGTTAAAAATAAATAAATGGTTGAGCCTGCTAGGTATGAGCATAATCATTTTACTATATGATCTATGCGTTTCATTAGTTGAGGTACACATTTTGCTATAATAAATGTGCTTCAGCAAATGATCTATGCATTTCTTTCTGGAATGTATGTGTTTCACTGGAAAAGGTATGTGTTCATCAGCTATGAGTAATGCTCCTAATGGCACCGCATTATATTGCTCGGCTGGTATCGGCGCAGCATTACACATCCATTCCCTCACGGCTGCGGAGACGCCAATTCGGCAAGACAGCACGTATCAGGCCCTGTCACTCCCGTGTGGTGATGCTGCACGGGCCAGAGGGCTCTGGCGCCAAGGGAATGGCGTGAAGGAGGGGAAGCGAGAGGGCTCATGCGCGCTGCCTGCCTGCTGGGCATGCATTAGAAGTGCGAAAAGCAGAGAAGGTGGTTGCAGCAGGCAGGCTGGGCTTTGGCAGCACACGCGAGGGGTGAGCTCGTGGGGATGCAGTGGTGCATGCAGCCGGGGGTTCGCTCTGTCCTCAAGCACTCGGCAGTCCTTTCTGCTCCCCCAGCAAAGAGTAGGGCGATTTCTTTCACTTCCCAAGCTTGCCCAATGCAGCAGCACCCTCCTACAGCTCCTGTGGGCCAGCCCCTACCAGAGGCCCTGCAGAGGCATCCCCATCACTGCTCCAAACTTTGGATTTCCCCTCGTCGTGTTCCTTGGCATCACCGCTGCCTTGTGGGAACAGCCCCTGCCAGCACCTGAGGTAACTAAGACTACGCAAATAATTCAGAGGTTTCCTAACTGCTTGATAATCCCCTCCCCCAGCGAGGTTCCTCGCCCATTACAGCATTGTTATTCACTTGTAATGACATCGCTTATTACAGCAGAATACATATTAGTCTTAGCCATAGGACTAATGATTTGTATCTGAGCCTTTGTTTTAAAATCACTTTTCATCAATACATTCCTTTTTATACGTAGAGTTTTATATAATTCATTACACATACTTCCCTTTCTTGACCTATTTTGTTGTACCCTGCATCTATCACTGTAGACACTATTCTGCTCCTGAAAAATTCCTGCCTTTTCTACTTTCCATTAATATGCTCAGAAGCTGCAGTTACGTGTATTTTTTATATTATCTTATAGTTTTCTCCCCTCCGTCTGAAAAGATTCTGGAGAGGATTGTAAAATCTGAATGAATCTGAATTAATTAGGAGCTCTATTGATGTTACGTAATGCTTGTTTCAGTTTACCCAGTATGTTTTCTGATTAGTTCCATTGCTTTCTCTCTCTCTCTTTCTCAAAAAAAAAAAAATTTAAACATTTCATGGTGTGTCATTTGTTAGCAGCAGTTTTAAAGGAAACCATTTCTGATGGAACTAGTTCAGCGCTGAAATAAGGCTGAGTGTAGCTCACACTCCAAACTGGGTCAGCTGGGAACATTGGAGACCATTAGGAGACCTGAAGTATCTGTTTTCCACGAAGGAATAAATATTTTGGGTCAGGTCCTCAGCAAGTGTAAGTTAGAATAGGTCACCAATTTATAAGCAGTTCTGGATATACGTTGTTATATGCACCTCTCGGTAATGTGCCAGTCACCGAGCAACAGGATCATCATTAAGGGCCTCATTAAGAGTGGGTAATGATAGTCTCTTTTGCCTGGGAGTTTGGGAAGCGGCAGTGTCATGGATGAGCCCGGTACTCTGGATGTTTTTGTCACCCCTTGGCCTCTGTGTTGGTGTGGCACCTGTGGGCTCAGGGGAGGGAGAGACCCCCCCTGTGCTGGGCTCTGTGTGTGGTCCCAGCCCAAGGGACCCAAACCAGAGAGGAGAAGGGGGCTGGGAATGCACCCCTGGGCCCGTAGCAATGGGCTTGGGGCTGCAGTGGGGGTCCCGTGGGGTCTCCCATTGCTTTTGCCCACCACCTGGCGCTGATGCAGCTGACCCTGGCAGGAGCTTCTCACACTCTGCAGCTCCATGCCAGTCTCCCTGGAGGAGGGGGACCTGGCTGGAGCATCGTGGGCTCCTTGAAGCTGAACTTCAGGTCCCACCCTTGTCTTCCAGTGGGGTGAGCTCTCCCCTACCTCCATCTCAATGTAATTTCTCACCACCTTTTTCCCAGCCTGGTGCCTAGGGGTACGGTGTGACCGTGCCTAAGGGTGTTGTACAGCAGCTTTGGGCCTGTGGCTGTAGGGCACAGTATGTTTGTGAGGGGAGAGCGGGGCTGAAGGTGCTGTCACTGGTAAATGTTGCAGCTGCTGTGGTTGATGAACACACTGTGGACTCGCTGCTGGTCTGCAGTGCCCTCCTTCGCTCTCGAAAAGATGATGGAAGATGCTCTTGCTTCCTCCCCAAACAGCACAGCTCCCAGCTTGTCTCTTCCTTCAGCTTTTTTCCCTGTCCTATTTCATTCTGGGCTTGCAGGGCACATCAGGTTACCTGCCAAATATTTGCTGAATCAGGACTATGATTTGTGTACTGGCTTCTCCATACTCATTTGCTGACTATAAATTCTTTGCGTAGACTCTGGGACACGTTTTTTTTAATTTGCTGCGAATTGCTGTATCCTTTTCAGATGTTTTTGCTACCATAGCATTATGGTTATGAAATGAAGTTCAAAGAACACTGGTGGGAAGGAGATAGACTGAAGCATTACTTTGGCTTCTGAAGCATCTATAGGTTTTGAAAATAAAAAAATAAGGTGGGTGGGTGGGTGGTGGGAGCGGGAATCAGATTATACAGATGACCACAAATCCTAAATTACTCTGGTGTTTTGGTCATCATCTGCAACCCCAGTGGGGAGATAAATCAATGTGCTGCAGCTGCAGACAGCTATCTGAGTCAGGGCCAGGACAGCTTGACTGGAGCGGCACGGCGAAGTCCAGTGACCGCTATCACAGGAGGTTTCCTGAAAGTGTGGAGGGATGGGGGAAGGACAGGGCGGAAATGAATCCATAAAACAATATTCCAAGTTAGCCTGACATTTTTATGAATTCAAACGTATCTGCGGTGCCTGACATTTGCAAACGTGATGTGCTCCTGCCTGTTTCCAATCTCTGAAAGCGATGCAGAGCGAAGGAGGTTGTAGTTGTCCGAATCTGCTTTGCTTGGTGCACTCAGCTGCTTCTTATTAGAACATGATTTAATGTGCATGGCAACAGTAAAACTACTAGGTTTATGTTCTTTTAATCTCAAATGGAAGCTAAACTTGGGGTTTCTAAAATGTGAAAAACAACTGTGATCTAATACAAGATTCTTGAAGGCTGTAATACTGGGCTCTTGTCAGGGTAGAAAATCTTTAGTAATAGTGTCCCAGATTGTTGAGATAAAGTATTTGCAATGATAATTTATTTTTTCTTAAAACTGTGGAAAGAATGTTGTGTAAACTACAGTTGGTCTGCCTCTTCCTGCAGTTTCCTTTACTTTTCTACCTTATATGCTGTTAATTTTGGAATATATCTTCAGGGATTCTTAGAATAGTCTGATTAATTAGTGTTTAGTTCTTATCCTTTTTGCTTTGGATCTACAAGGAACAGCCTCAATGGGTTAATGATTGTCCAATATCTGTCACAGGCCATCTTTTCTGCAAATTCATTTTCCATGTGTGATGATCACACCCAATTGTAGACCTGTGGCTGCAAAAGGGTTGAACAACATGCTCAAGCATCTCTGTAATGGGTGGCATTCTCATGCCAAATGATTTCAGAGTACTATCAATGCCAAATATATTCCTGGCTTTAAATACTGTTTTCCCCCTCATTGTGCTTATAAGCTCTGCTTTCCTTGCCATAACTCAGTGTTTGGAGTGGCTAATGACAGCTGCTGCTGCTGCATTTTAATATGTCTAGTGGGCAAGTACATGTATATTCCGCTGAGATGCTCCCTGCCTCCTATTCTTCCCCCTCCCCCCCCCCCCCCCCCCCCATCAAACAGTGGGCCGACAAAGGCAGAGATGGATTTTTATTTTTCGTCTCAGGATTGGTGACGCAATACCAGATATTGGTGGGGTTAAGGCAGAAACCCCTCCGGAAAAATGGGTTCTTGTGGAAATGGCCGCAGAGGTCCTTTCCTGGCACCTGCTCCAGGCACTCGCAATGGGTTGAGGTCTCTGGACAGAATTCTGGATTTTGAAACCTTTACAGCACAAACCAAGAGAAAAGCTTGGAAACAGCATCAGCTGTAAGGCAATTTCCATGTGGTGTTTTTGAAACGTAAGTACAGGCTGACCCTCCCACCCTTCAGGCATACGGGAGGTGAGTGGATGGAGAAAGAGAGAGCAAGAGAACATGGCACGATCACCAGTCAAATCAACCATTTCCCTGCTGATACCACTGGTTTCTCTAATTTCTTTTATACTTAACGTTATGGAAAGGATGAAGTGTTTCAGACCTCCTTTGTCAACTACTCTAATACATCATTTATAAGGACTACTTAGTAAAACCTTATTGATTGCACCTCAGATCTTCATAGACTAATATCACAGCTGAAAACTGTGATTTATGAACATTTTTGAGTCGTAAGTAATACTAACAGGGCAGAGGTTTTGTGGGACAAGCCCACAGAAGAGTTAAAGAGTTTTCCCTGCGTGAACCAAGAATATGTAGGAAAAATGTATCATTGAGGTCTTTATCACTGAAAAGGATTTGACAGCGCACTGATATACTGTCTAAGACTTTTACAGGTGCTGGTATGGGGTTCTCCACCAGTATCGAAAACCCCTCCATATTTGATTTCTCCTTGTGCTGCCTGAGCAAGATGATGCATGAACAAGGAGGTGCCTGTAAGGGGGAACCGCGCCCCTCCGAACCCCAGAGAGGGCTCTTGGGGAACCAGTGTGTGCCCTCTCCCAGTAGTTTGCTGGTTGGCTAAAGGAAAATTGCTGGTGGGTCACACGTGCCTGGGGGCAAATGTCTGAAAGCAGGTCATTTTGACAGAGTTTTCCAGAAATTCAGTGTGGTGGTTATTCCAGAGGGGAGAAGTGGGGGAGCTGAAAGTCTTCAGAGAGCCACAGCTAGAAGTTTCACCATGATCCTAATTACCATCACTGATGGATTACTCAAGCTAAACTTCATTCTTCTTCATCATCATCATCATCATCATCATCATCATCATCATCATCATTCATTTTGAGGCAGGATTGGTAAGGGTTACATGTATTTACCCCACAGTTAGGATTTTAACAAGATTTAAACCCTCAACAAGATGACAAAGCAGAGAAATTTATTGGACTGCTCTTCTACAAAGCCGCTGGTGCCTCATATCAAAAGCTCTCTCACATGTGATAACCAAGAGCAGGACTTCAATTCTATGGACCTTTCTAAGGACGGAAAAAATACCCCCACCCAACAGTCCTCAGGGTCTGGTCATAACCTTTGGGCTGCATGTTCACGGCAAGACTGGAGAGCTCTTGTAACACCCCATTTGGTGTCTGAAATACCATTTGGAGCATGAAGCTGCTCCAAAAACATACGGTTATGTCACAGCAATCAAGTATAATCAAATCCAAGCTTCCTTCTGCAATTTGCAATTGCATTTGGATGGGGTTTTTGTATAAGCCATTGTGTCATACCAGTAATGCAGGTTGATTAATTCAGGGGATAACATGATGCCACGTTAGCCTTACAGCACAGTTGCTGCCTGGGTTTGCTCCAAGAGGAACCCCACATAATTAACATGACTCTCACCCTTTCACTTTTAACATGCTTCCTAATTAAGCTCTCCAGGATCTGAACTTCACTTTCTGGCTGCAGTGGCTGCAAAATGATTTATCCCCTGATGATGGTCACTAGCGCCAACCTCGCTGTCAGGGAGGCACGCTGATGCATTTAACTCTTTGAATTATTTTATCCCTTCTCTCCTGTTTAAGTATAGAGGTATGGGGCAAAACCTTACATTTCAAAGCCAGAACGTAAATGTGCAAATCTACCTATAGGCCATCTCTTACCCATTTGCGTATAATGGATGTATACATAAGAAATTATAAGGATGCGTATAAAAAGCCTTTGACCTGTAATTAGCCTATGTTGCTGTTTAAAAAAATCTTTATGTCACTCCATTTGCAGATTAATTAAACCTAATAGGTGTAATGAAACGCAAAGAGAGCCGATTGCTTTGTAGAGATTTAGTATTGATTTGTACGCTAAACCAGCTTTAGTGGATTTTAAACAATTATTGTCAATAGATAAATTTCTGCAATAACTGTTTTATGTATAAAAGGGTCATATTGAGGTACAAAGTCTACTTATATATATAGTGGACAATTAACCCCCCACACACCTCATTTGTATTTACACAGCACCTCCAGATCTTTGGCCGAAAGGTGCTGTTTACACAATATTATTTTAATTTCACATGAAAAATGTGCTACCATGAAGCTAAACATTCATCATTACCCGGGCGTGCTTTCCCCTTCTGTGGGGGGAAGTGCCATCAACTACTGACACAGGCTTTCTGCAGATAGCATTGGCTGGGGAATAGCGGTCACGTACCGGAGAAATCCCATTTCCAAAAAACCACTGGCTGTGGAGGTGCCCAGGGGCCGGAGGGGCCCCAGGTACCGCAGCCCCCAAATTGGGTTGGGCTTCTGCCTTCCAGAGTCGTGATTCCCTGGCTGAGCAGGCGGCGAAGGCAGGCAGCCCTGCCTGCCTGCATCCCTCGCAGCTGCCGAAATGGGAAGGACGTGGAGCCAGCGATGATGAGGAGGGTTCGCATGAATCCCCAGAGCCAGCAAGCAGCGTTTCCTAATTGTCAGCTGTGCTGCACTGGGCTTGTTTAAAATAATTAGTGTGGCGGCTTAAACAGACTGGGGGTGGCGGGGGGGGCAGTTGGGGGGGGCTTTTTTTTTTTTTTTCCTAATCCCTCTGCATGGGTTTTTATCAGTTGCTATCAGCTCCCTGCTCATTTCTGACACCGTCACTCTGCCAGGTGGGGGGGAGGGGGAGGGGGGAGGGGGAAGAAAGGTATTATATTTTAAGTACACGAACGCAGTCAGAAAGAAACAGGATGAACCAGCCCCAACATACGCGATGGATGGAAACAATACACTCAATACATGGAAACGATATTATTTAAAAAAAAAAGGGGGGGGGGCTGTATAACAGGAAAATCTGCTTTCTCCTCTTCCTCCTCTTTTTCCTCCAAGAGGACTAGCTGGAATCTTTCTTAATTACTGCTTATTTCAATGACAGAATTGTAATTTATCATTTAGTTGTAATTTGACATATGTTCACACCTTTGCCATTTCCAATTTCCTCCTTCACTCTAATTGTCTGCCTGGCTCGCCTGTCACGCGTGCCTCCTGGGATTAATTCGAGCTGTCTGTCTGCAGCGGGCTACCGGCGCGCTCGGGGCTGCCGCCACTGTGACAGTGTCAATGCGCGCACCGTTTAGCCAAGGCATTACCCGGCCGTCATGCCCCCGCCCTTCCTCAGCCCCCAGTGTTTATTGTTTAGCCCGTTTTTTGCATTTGTGACTTTTTGGGGTTTTATAAGACTCTAATTACGCTCCCTGGCTGTCAGCTGAAAGGAGAGGAAACCTTGCCGTAATTAGTGGGAGGGGGCCCTGGCAGCGGGGGATGCAGAGACCGGTAGATGTCTCTCGCTCTGCCTTGAAAATACACACCGGCTTTAAATACTCTGCCTTCATTTTCCTCTGTGGCTGTTTATGCTCCACTGTCCCACTGATGTGGCCTCAGTAGAGCTATCGCACCCTCCTTCCCTGGCTTTTGGTCTCCCTGGCCCCGATTACCCACTTTGACACGCCGCACCCTGCTTCAGCATCCTCTTAAAACAAGCTTTCCATGGCCAGGTCCTGCTGCACCTTGGTGCAACTCCACTGGCCAGGGGTGAACTTGGCCCAGGATACGTTTGCTTGCCGAGGATGGTAAAATAGCAGGGAAGGGCACTGTGTGCCCAACACTGAGTATACACTGTGGCTAAAAATTAACCTGTGCTTTGGTCACCCAGGAGGTGTGGCCCACGCATCTTTCCCCATGGCCGGTCATGCTGTGCTCACACTGAGCTGATCTCCTCATCCTTGTACATCTCCAACATGCAAGGCTGCTGCGGCTGGTCCAGAGAGGCTGCTTGTTTTACCAAAGTGTTGCAAAGTAACACCAAAAATTAGATTCTCAGCCATGCTTTTCACAGGCAACAGCTGAATTCACACTGTGACTTGTTACCTGGGCTCCTTTTCTCCGTCCCACCCAGATCTCTCCCAGAGGCTCCCCTGCAAGTCTGTGAAGCACACATGGATGCCATATACCTTTCTTCAGCAGGGCATCTGAAGATGCACCCCGTTTCGCCCATGGGGGACCACCCTCAGGGCTCCTCTTACACATAAAGATGGCAGGAGAAAGCTGTTCGGTGTGTCTGCTTTTTTTTTTTTTTTTTTTTTTTTTTTATTATTTATCTTTCAACCTTTGCCCAAAAGGACAGAAAACATCAATTCTTTTCCTAATTTTCCTGGGAGATTTTTTTCCACAGACATAGGTATGTGGGCCAGGGCTGTCAGCAGATGTTTCACAAGAGCAGTTTCAACCCCAGCCCCCAAAAGGGAACTTATTTTCCCCAAGAGAAACCTGACTCTACCAACTGGCTGAGCAGATGCTTTGGACGGTTTGAAGGCAGAAAGCAGGCATCACCCTCTACCTTGATTATCATTATCTTCTATTATGCAGCCCCCCGGATCCCCACGTCTTTGTTGTGGTTTAACCCCAGCCAGCAGCTAAGCACCACGCAGCCACCTGCTCACTCCTCCTGCGGCAGGATGGGGGAGAGAATCAGAAGAGTGAAAGTGAGAAAACTGGTGGGCTGAGACGAAGACAGTTTAGTAGGCAAAGCAAAAGCTGCACACACAAGCAAAGCCAAACAAGGAATTCATTCCCCACTCCCCACGGGCAGGCAGGTGTTCAGCCATCCCCAGGAAGGCAGGGCTCCATCACGTGTAATGGTGACTTGGAAAGACCAACTCCATCGCTCTGAATGCCCACTCTTTCCTTCTTCTCCCCCCAGTTTTTATTGCTGAGCCTGACACCATACGGTATGGGATAGCCCTTTGGTCAGTTGGTGTCAGCTGTGTCCTCTCCTAAGTGTTTGTGCACCCCCAGCCTGCTCGCTGGTGGGGTGGGCGAGAGGTGGAAAAGGCCTTGGCTCTGTGCAAGCGCTGCTCAGCCATGACTAAAACACCCCTGTGTTATCAACACTGTTTTCAGCAGACATTCAAAGCATAGCCCCATACCAGCTACTGTGAAGAAAATTACCTCTATCCCAGCCAAAACCAGCATACCTTCCACTGTTTCCTCTACATCGTTGCTTTTGATACTCAAGTGAAGAAAGGTAAAGTAAGGAAAAGAGATAAACTACCTATTCCAGCTGTTAAGTGAAGCCTGAAAATGCTGAACAGAAAGGTTTAAAAAAAAGAAGTAAAATATTTATTCATTTTCCAGTGAATTCAAATGTCTCATCCATCAGTACCTGCAGGCACAGAAGAGAAACTTGCAGAAGCCACAATAAATTGGCCAGCACCGTGCCCACTCTAGGGATGTGGATGCTGAGGAAGGTGAGTTTTGGAATGGGCTCACCTGCACTGCGTACTGCATGCTCAGTCCCCACACATAACCTCGATGAACAGTGAGCTCTGACCGTTGCCTTTATTTTTATCTGCTCTTCTCAATGGCGTAGCCTCAGGTAAGTGCTTTAAGCCCACTCTTGATGGCTCAAGTGCCTTAATAGATGCCTTAAGTATATAAAATTAAGACAATACCCTGAAAACACATGCCCAGACAATCGACGCAATTCCTCCCTCAGTCCTCGCTCTGGGCCATCCTGAGCCATTCCTGGCATCACCTTGGCAACACACCATGGGAACAGCCCAACTGGAGAGTGCAAGCTAGAGGTCAGTGCATCTTGGCACGTTCAAATCCCAAAGGAATCCATTTCAGAGCCAAGGGACACTGGGGAAACAAATCAACCTAAACCACCCCCCCCCCCCCCGTTTAGCTGGGGATAAAAAAGCTGTTGTTGGCAGCACTGTGAGAGGTTGGCAAGATGCTGCCTTTTGGAAACGCCTGGGTCAAGGCCATTTACTATGGTGTGAGCGGGCAGGAACGCTCCTCAGAGCCCAAGTAGGCAGAGCAACTAACACAGCGCTGCTGGAAAATATTGAATGCCTTGTAGGAGGCAAGACTGAATGGATTTACATTTATTTAGATTTTTTTTCTCCCTTTCAATGTCTGCTTCCTACACCACTGACCTTTTAAAATTATTTCAGTACTTACTGACTTTGTTTTCTGCGTGTTGGTGTTGAGCGGGATTTTTATCTTCCAGCTTCCTGCCTTTTGCCGTCTAGGATGGCCAATCTTCTCAGGCAGTTTGGTTTGAACACCGAGATTTTTCTGAAGTGTCTACAAACTTTTAGGAGCCACCATTTCTGGCCGCCTTAGCTGCCAAATCACGAGCAGCTTGTGAAAATACAAAGTGCCTCAAGCTGAGTTCTAGAAAAGAAGGTCCTCCAAATACTTAGTTACATGCTTCAGCCTTGGTCTAAAGACTGGGGTATGAGGTGCTTATGATTTAATATTAGATCTTTGCTATATTTATGGCCTATTTCATATACTGGAGCTATTTTGCTGGAAATGGTGTTGGAAATCAATGTACTCATTAGAAGTTGATGCTAAGTGCTTTTGAAAATTCACCTTCTTTTTCATTTCTCCTAGCTATCAATTTTGTTTTTGTTTTAAACCTGACTTCCCGAGGCCTTATTCATTAATAGATAAGCAGTCATAAGTAGGTTATGAGCATACAGTAGGCTCATCTTCCATGTCGGCATACCCAGTGCAGTTTTTACCTGGAAATAAATCTGATTTTTCAAGGATGGGGAACACCTTCAGCTCACAGGGGGTCTCTGAAAAATGCATGCTTTCACTGTATCTGTGACAGGAATGACAAATGCCAAATGGCAAGGAAGGAGTCAGTCCAGACCCCAGCTGGAAAACAACCTTACAGATAGTTGTCCTCTACAGTACCAGCTGCAGTGCTCCGTACTGTCAATGGGGAGGGTAAAAGGGATAAAATAAGTGGGCTGAAACCTGAAATTCTGAGGGAGCAGAAGAAGGTGCTGACTTTTGTATAGTTTTTTTTTTTCTTTTTAAATTTTTACCCTACTTTTTGGGCATTTATTGTCTCAGCAGTGTTATTCATTCACTTGTGTCACAGGAACAGCAGATGCTTCAGTACTGGCCCATCCCAAGTGGTCTGTAACACACATTTAGGAGGAAACCCCCTCTCACTAGTAACTCAAACCCCAAACCTTGCTAGTCATTCACAGCTGCTGTAGGGCTAAATAGTCAGCGTAGGTACACCCGCTACACCCCATAAACCTACCCAGAGCTGGCAGGAGTAAGGTCTGCCTGAGCAGTACACCCCGAGCCTGTTGGCTGGGCACTGGGTTCCCCAGTCTCTTGGGAGAAGTTTAGTTTCAGTTGAAGAATTTGCCCAGAGCCATGCAAGAGGATAGCAGTGGAGTGCTACCGAAACAGCCATGGGTGGCTTTTCTTTGGTGCTCCCTCTATCCTCTCTTTAGATTTCAACAAAAACCTCTGTTAATCCTGTTGCTGCTAATGAAACATGCTGCTAATGAAACAAAAGAAAGGGGAAGAGACCTCAATAATGCTTGACTGAGAGGCCTTCCAAGCCCTTTGCTGTATGCTTTCTGAGCTTGTAGTAGTTTGGCATTGCTCTAGCTCCTACTTGAACGTGGTATAGTGCTCTTATAGATACTTGCTCAAGAACAGGTGTAGAAAACTCCTTGGTGTATCCTCAGTATGCAAGTTTGCATCCCTATAAATTGAACCTACTTATGTTTTGAAATAAAAAGAAAACCCCAACCCAACCAACCACAGTAGCTGTCTGTAAGAATATGAAATACTTCTTATAAATAATGGAGGAAAAAGCCTCTTTCATTCTTGCATGGAAAAAGAAAGCTGTAATAATTTTGCTTTGAAGAACACGCTCGCCTCTGTCCCTTAACCTTCACACAGAGAACAAGCACCAGCATCTTGATCCCTAAATGTAATGTTCTGGGAAACTATAAGACGGCAAAATCAAGACGGTGTACTCAGAAATTGTTTTTGTGCACTAAAATATAGTGGTTGCCAGTGGTGCCCACTATAAAATTTTTATATGTAGAAAGTGGCAGGCTATCACACTTTTTATATATGCATATATAAAAGTGACAGGCAGAGGAATAGGATGCCTGAAGCTGTAGGATATGAGTGTTATAGGCCACAGTCCTTTTATTTTTATTTTTATTTCATCTCGATGGGGAAGTTTTCTGTCATTAGCACAAAAACGCAACACAAATATTTTCTTCTTTTGAGGCCTGAACACACACAGAGACCTTCCTATTTTCATCCAGACATTTAGTACTGCTGCTTGCTGCTTGTTAGCATTTTGGGGTGAATTATGGCAGGCTGTGGGGCTGGTTCTGGCAGCCTGGACCCTGTGTTCCTCCCGCATGGCTCAAGCGCCCTGGGCACGGCCAGGGGGAGCGCAGACGGGAGGGTGGTCACCAGCACCTGCCAGGTAAAGCCTCACAATGTTTGAGAGCTGCTGGAGATGCTGTTTCTAGTCTTGTGGTTTCTATTCCTAGGCATTTTTAAGAACTTAGAGAATGAGTGCAGAAACAGGGGAGGTAAAAGGAGGAGATATAGCAAGGGACATGGAAGCATCACCAGCCATCCATCTAGTCCATAGCACGGTTTCTGGCAGCACCAGCAGCACTGGAGGCTTCAGGAGAATAAGTGGGAATCCCTTACGTGGGGAAACTTGCTGTACAAGTTCACCACCCATTTTCAAAGACAGACATTCCCAGCCACCTTAAATCCAGCATTTGCCCAGGTCTAGTTGGGCTGTTGAAATTCCTGCAGTAGTCCTGGTATGCAGAAGGTCCTGGTCACCCCAGGGCATGCAGGTGGCTGTGGCTGTTGCAACATATTAGCTGGTGCTGTGGCAGTGACGGTGCCTGCTGGACTCCGATGTACTGTCACATGTTTCATGCCATGGTAAGAAGGCGGCATTTGCAGGATGTAAAGCTACCGTTTTGTCAGAAATGTCTCATCTTTTGGACCTGGAAATTACATTTGTGTGGAAGCTGAGTACCTCAGGGACTAAGGCCAGGTGGAGAGCAGTTTGGGTTGGGGGAGACATGGAAATCCCACAGCACAGGTGCAGACATATTACTGATGTTTTTGGGATGTGCTGGACTTGCCTTTGTGTGCTGTACTTACATTTCCTTGTCTGGGATACCCCAGACAGAGGTATGGGAGGTCTACACGTGTGTACATGTCCGTGAGCACATAGACACAGAAATACAGACCTTTGTGTGCACATTCAGACTGAAATGGTTTCCAGCCACCTACAAATACTTCGAGCTGCAGCTCCACAACTCACCTTAGATAGCAGCTCAGGACTTGCATTAGTGCATCCTGCACCCAGCAGGACGGTGCCCCCCAGCCCAGTGCAGCCTCTGGTGGGTGGGAAGTGCCTGCTGGGCCTGGGGAGAAGCAGGGAGAGAATCTCTGGAGGATCCACAGGGAGCATTCAGTGCTTCCAACATCTGTCACTGTAAGTGCTGGATTTTTACCTTGCAATTTGTTTGAGGAAAAAAGTCGGGGAGCAATAAAGTAATAAGCTGAGCGGAAAAAGAATTGTTATCAGAAAATTATTTGTAATGTAGCCTTTAAAATAAATATCCCAGATATTCCTGTGCTTTACAGTGTCATTTCTAACTCTAAAAAGTCAGTGTATAAATCTAATGGAGTAGCTATTCATAAAAGTTCAGCTTGAGTAATAAAAGTAACAATTTTCTGTAATGATATTTTATAGATTTGAATAAGACATATAAAATATTTTTGCTTTTATAGCATATGTAAAGAGAGTAAGTATACTATGCCTATAAAACAGGGATTACTTTTAAATTCTTAAAATATTTCTAGAACAAAGTAAATAATACTCATAATTTTTTTTCTGAAAGACCTATTGAAAGCCACGTAGCAAACTTTTCAACTATTTTATAAGAAAACAATTCTCCTGCAGTTTCAGAGCAGACATAACACACTTCCCTCTTTTATCTTTTAATAAAGGAAATTTGCAGGCTTTCTTCCCCCTTCCTATTGTGTATCCCTCCCTCTGAGCCCTTCAGCCCAGTTCTTTGCTGGTATGTGTTACACGTGAGGAGAACTTGGGCTTTTATCCTCTGTGATGTAATTTTCACAAATGCCAACTGAACATTGCAGAGAAGAGATTTTTCATGAAGTGCAGAGGAGGAGGGAAAACACAAATCTGAAAGGTAAGAGGCTTGGACTTCTGATTTATTTTGTACCAAGTCTGGGGGGAAAAAATACCAAGTTTTAATCGAGATACTGTGAATTGTGCATGAAGGTAAGCAAGATCAGAGCCTTAGTCTCAGACCTGACCCTCTGGCAGAGCAGTGCCACGCTCAGTGCCGCCCTCTGAGTCAGAGGGACAGCAGTGGGTCGGTCGTGCCACTGCTGCGCACTCCAGGCTCTGACCACCCTGGCAGAGGCACCTGGGGACCACACTACTCAGCCCCTGTGGCAGTGTCCTCTGATGGTGCTGTTGCACTTAATGATGGGGTCGTGGAGCACCATCTGTGTCTGGTTGAGCCACGTGTCCAGCAGTGGCACGGGGATGCTAGGAAGATCAGGTTTGCGCAGCTAGGATGCCCACGCAAGGGGAATGGGTGGGCAGCTGGGCACAGCAGTGCTTTTACAGCCACAGGGGAGCCAGCCCCCTGCACAGAGCTGAGGGTGTAAGCTGTAATCCTGTGGGAATGCAAAACCTGGTTAATGTAAATAGCTCTAGTTTGAAAAGCCTCATGAAAGAAACCAGAAAATGCGTGGCTTGCATGTGATTATTTCTAAACCTATTTCTATAGGGTTTCTCTAAGGCATTGCTGAGCATTAATTTTTTGCCTTGTCAATAAAATATGTTTCCAAATTGCTTTGTCCAAATGTGATCTGAGCTACCTTCAGTGGAAAGCAGAGGAGTGCAATTTGATTAAGTGATTTTAAAACCCCATAAAATAGATGGTAGGAATGATGGCCGTGTGTGGGGCTGCAGCCTCCTGGCCTGGGTTTTGGCTGACACCCAGACGGTGCCCAGCACAGCCAGCCACATCCCCTGCAGTTCAAGCCTTCCCTCAGTGAACCAGGTCCTATTTGTTTTCAATCACAGCCCAGCAGGGTAAATTAGGAGCTGAGCAAGCCCATGCAGCCGTCAGGCTTGGACTCGCCACCCACCAGCATTCCCCCAGTGGCCTCTCTGCTGGTGTTTATGTGCCTGTTCCTTGCCCGCTTGCTGCCTGCCTGCCTGCAGCATTATATATATATATGCTGTAACATATATAATGTGTAATTGTATATAGTTAGCTACCCTGCTCTGAGGTCCATGTATGCACACTGGTGGGTGTGCAAATGGGAATACACAAACACACCTGTGGGTTTATACACGTACACACTTGCATACATATTTCCTTTCTACAACTACTTGTAGGGCATGGTAAAAAGGGAGTCTTAAGTAAAAATAAAATGTGTTTATTTTCATTCATGAGCTTACATATATGTATATATACGCCCACTAGAGATGTTGTGCAGCTATCTCAATTTGCACATCCACTCAATAGTAAATCTTTAGGTCTGTGGCATATGGTACAGCCGTAAATACATATATCTGTAGGAAAATGAAAACCGATATGACTCAACATAAAGAGTTTCTTTTTTTCAATATTTTTCAATATTTCTATTGACTTGTCTATATATTTACATCTACAGGTTGGCTCCTGTACCTAGCTCAGGAGGTGTCACCATCACTTTGCCTTCATGCAAGCACAAAATACAGAGTCCTTCACGATGGATATCTCTGTACATATGGCCAGGTCATTATACAATCAAAGGTATCTTTTTATAAGGCTTTTCAAATAAGAAAACCCAGAAAAACCTTATACACAGCACATTCAAGGGCTGCTGGCAGTGGGTCAGACAGACTAATAACTATAAGCAAACCATGGTTTGGGTCAAGCACCAGGTCACCTTTTGGGGGTAAATCTTAAACAAAAAATGTTGGGCAAATTGCTGTGCTGTAACAGAGACGGCAATTCAGAGCCAGTGCTATTGAGGACTTCATGGTTTAAAAATTGGTGAGGTCTGATTTTTTATTTGATTTTTTATTTGACAGTTGGCATATTTCTAAAAAGTCATTGCACATTTCTGAAATTTCATTGCACATCCATGCATCATTACCTGTTTTCTTAGAGCTCGAGGGAGACGATATTGTTGGGGGTTTTCTCTCATGTAGGGAGGCAAGGCAACGAGGCGTAACAGAAGCGAAGGATGGCCTTTGGGAGAGCAGCATAGCTTTTCTGAAGCACAAGTCTTTGGTCCAACTGAAAGTCCAAAACAAAGGAGAATCTCTGTCTCTCTCCTTCTCTCTAGCTGTACCTTGGTAATGAAAAGGAAACAGCAAAGGAAGGAAAAAAAGAAGGCAGAAGGAAAAAAAAAAGCAGCATACTATTTTTCTATTTTTAAAACTTGGTCCAAAGTTAAAGAGGCTGGTGAGCAGAAGCAAATACTCTTCAGAAATGCCTGACTGCAATGCCGGGGTGAAATATTCCAGGAAAACAAGACAGAGGAATATTTTTAGCAGTAAATATTGGAGTTGAACGGGACTCGCTCATCTCAAAGAAAATGATGGACAAATGCTGCAGGGCATGCTGAAGAAAATAAAATGCTTACCCTTTATCCCAAACTCATTCAGCTAGGGACCATTTTAGGAGCTGAACGAAGTTCTCTGAGTTTTTTCCTTTGGCCTTATTCTTTTTCTTTTCAATAGCAAACCAAAAACATGCTAGTGTCTCTGTTGCTGGCTCTTGGACTGGGAACTCCTGGTCTGGAAAAGAGCAGCTGAACTTCATTATTTTGTCAGGGAGTGGAGATGTTCCCAAGCTCAGGGGCTACCCTAGAGCCTTGACCAGTGGTGGGACTTAAAGGTGGGGAAGACAGGGGAAAACCTGCCATTTCAGTAAGCTGGGACCTGCAGGCAGCTCTGCCAAGTCCCTCTCCCAAGGCAGCTTTTCCCTAAAACTGATTCTAATTTATTTGATATTTTACCAATACTCTTCCTCTCTAAAGACTTAGGTGTGGGAGGTTTGGGTGCAGGCTCAGTGGCTAAACTTGGATGGAATTTCTGGTTTTTTGGGGGTGTGGTGGTGTCATGTTATTCAGTTTTTCTCTGAGCTGGTTTCTTGTTCTGTGGTATGGCCGCGCATCCCCTACTCCTGACAAGGACCAAAGGGACTGTGCTAGAAGAGAAAAGCAGCATTTTGCAACTGGGAAGTACTTTTGCCACATTCTTCTGAGTTCTCCAGATTTCAGGAAAGCTTAGGATAGCTTTTTTTCTTTTTCTTTACATCTGGACTGAACAGGCACTATTAACCCTTTCAGATCTCCCATTACTGCCAATCAAGGGGAAAACAAATGTCTCTATCCCACCTGCTAAACCGCTCTCTGCTCTTGGTTCCAGGTGCTGCCACTTGTGCCTGGCAGGCGGAAAGCTGAGCGAGCTGTCAGTGGCACCTGGGGTGGTGCCCACCTTCTTGCAGCTTTCCCAGGGGGACAGCTTTCCTGGGCAGGTGGGTGGCAGATGCATGGGACTGGGGAGGCTACTGCTTTTGGCCGGATGAGGGATGCTCGCTACACGAAGGCTCCATGTACCCCTGCCTACGCCAAGGTTAATGCAAACCCAAGAGGTGCTCGATCGCATCTGGCCCTTGTGTATCCACATCTGTCTTCCCACCCTTGGACTTCCCTGCCTGTGCCGGGAGCAGCCGCCCTGCGGTCCCCGCGCTCCCCTGGGCTGCGGAGGTGCAGCAGGAGTTATGTTACAGACATGTCGAAAGCCATTAATTAAATTAGAGATCTCTGACAGGGGCTGCAGAAGCAGCTGTGTCATCAATCATCACGCCGCAGGCTGACACGCGGGCCGCATCACACGGAGGGAATTTTTTTCTTTTTAAAGCCAGCGGAGGGCTGTAAGCAGGGGTGCTGTGCGGGAGGGTGGCACTGTGGGGGCTGAGGTACCAGCTGGCCCGGAGACCCCCCCCTCTGCACTCAGCAGCGTCTGTGGCCGAGGCGCCTGGGTGTTGCTGCAGTGCAAATTAATTGGCTTCGTCAAATGTCATCCTGTGGCTGCTCATGTCCCTGCGCCTTAATGTGCGTTAATGGGGCCAAGCCCGCGTTTGGCAGCGGGTGAGCGTGCCGAGCGGCTGCCGGCTCACCTGCCAAGCCCTGGCTGGCGTGGGTGGGGAGCCCTGGCCCTGGGGCTCGGCATGGGGATGCCTCCTGCCCTCGCCGAGGTGCCCTGTGCTTGATAGTGTGGTGTGAAATGGAGGAGATATGTGGATCCCAACCGCGCACAAAAAAAAGTGAACTTCTGTTATTTACACGCGGCAGGCCACTCGATAACGAACTTGCCACCTGCCGCCAAAGAACTGGCTTTTAGGCAGTTAATCAAATAAGAAAGGCTAAGGGTAGTCACTGCACCCTTTGCAAATAGCAATCCAGACACAAGAGCAAATAATTTGTGTCAGCATGACAAGAGAAAATGGAATGTAAACTTGCTAAACAGCCAACAGATACCGGCTTTTATATGTATGTTTTTCTGTCTTGGCCCAAGGAAAGGACCCAGGCAGGTTTAGATTTGGGATCTATTTATAACGTCAAGTGTTCTCCCCCCTCCTAGCCCCATATTGGCGAGGAGATGAGGAGAAACAGCCTTGCAATATCTTAATGTTCCCTGGGTCAGCTTCTCCACATCCACCTCTTGGTGTGCTACCTACAGAGGAAAGACAAAGCTTCAGCAATTTTATTCAGGCCTGTTTCGCAGTGTAGGTCATCTCAGCAGAGTGTAGAAACAATAGCATGTGCCAATCTCTCAGCACAAATACTGACCCACAAATAATGAATGCTCCTAGCAACCATAGAGAGAAGCAGCAAAACTTTTAACACATTTTTGCGCAAAAAAAAAAAAAAAAAGAGGTAAAAATGAATTTTGCGCCAGTGAAAAGTGGCCTGCCTGTAGATGATCTGCAAAGAGAAGATTGTCAGATAAATTATTTGTATTGAGTAATTTGATCGCCTCTCCTTGGAAGCCTAATGAATAGGTTATTTTCTGCAACAGCTGCTGTTCAAATTCTCAGGCACAAGTCCACGTGGTCTGGCTGTTCAAAGAGAATTACTGTGCTGGCTTTTTGAAAGTAACTTAAAAAAGTAAAACTAGGCACACTGTTTGTTGACAGGGAGGAAAGATGGAGCGGAGAAGATTTAAGCAGGTGGTAAAATTATCGTGAAGCCCTAAAAATGAGCGGTAAAAAGGGTAATTGTGTGAAGGCACAAATAACTCGCCTGTCACTGGGACTGTAAGAGACCGAACCATTGTGGCTGGCCATGATGTAATTCAGACATGTCATCTGCATTTCACATATGCTACTGTGGAGAGGAAATGCCTCCCAGATGGGCTGTGAGGCTGTACGGCCCCGGGGACCCTGCCGCCAGGTAGGCTATAGCCACGCAGGCACATCAGTCTGAAGCTACTCACCTCTGGTCATCTATTTATATAAGGCCAAATACCATCCGCCTGCATGTGTCAGTGGAGGGGTCTAGGAAAAATATGGCTTTTTGGGTGTGTGTGGAAAGGGTTAAATGCATTTTGCACTTGTGCCACAATTTGCCACTCCGTCATCTGCATTTGCCCAGGAGGAGCCAGATTTCCTTCTGCATTTGTTAGTGCACACTTGCCTGCAGTAGGCAAAGGCTGACCTGAACGTTTTTAGGGGTGATATTTGCCCGTGTTTTTCTCTGACTAGGTCTAAATAGGGTAAAGAGTGATCTGCCAACTATAAAACCCTGAATTCTTCCACCCACAGTATAAAGGCACAGCTCTGCACACCGGCCTTGCTCCCTTGCCCTGCCTGCCCTGCAGATGTTCCCTTCCTTTGATGAGCTTTGCTCAGGTTGTTGTGCAGTTCAGCACACTCAACTTCCACACACCAGACCTTTTCGCACCTAGAAAGATTTTTTGGGGGGGAGTTATTTCATTGCTCTCTGCATAATCTGTTCAGAAACCCAGTGTTTTACTTCTCTTGCTCTTTTTCTTCCTCTTCTTGTCAAGGTAATCAAGAGGAGACTTGCTGTATGAACAGTGTTAAGTACGGAGTACATACTGAGGTGAAGTGAAAGGTACCTCAGGTAGAAATTGGCCATGAGCTCTCTCTGCCTTGTGTTTCTGCAAGAGTAGATTTAAACAAGCTACTGTAACAGGAGACACTGAGGGTGGATGGGTGTGGGCATGCGTGTCTAAGGGAAAGACAACCACCCAGAAAACCCTGAGGAAACAGCCAAATAGACATTTTGTAATGAAGGATTTGGTGGCTAGCTCTTCAAGGGGTGCTTACCACTGTGAGAACCAGCTCATTCAGGATGCTTTGGCACCAAGTCCAAGGTGGATACTTCTTCTTTATGAGGCCATCTCCATTTCTGCAGGTGGTTAAAGGATTGGGACAGCAGGAGGTGGGGTGGGGGGTTAGGAGTGCAACAAGGGGGCCTGGAAGAATGATGCAGCCCTCCCTCTTGTACCAGGACCGTAATCCTAGACTGCGGCATCACCTTTCTTTTGGGATGGAAGCCAGGTCCCACACACCATGCAAACCAAGGTGAGCATGCTGGCTTTGTGCCTGCCACCACTGAGCATCAGCTCCAGCCTCTTGTGGTTCGGTTTGCTTGGCTAGTGCTCTTCTGTAAGACACATTGCGCCTGTCCCTCTTCTCATTTGGCTTGGGGGGTACTGAGAAACCTCCAGCTGCACTGGGGGGGGCAGTGAATAAAGGGGACTATTTGCACCCATTTTGCTTTCATAGCTTCTCATGATGGTTGGGCTGAGCTGTGCCGAAAGCTGTGCTTTTCTTCACTAAACTGTCACAGCACTTTCAAAACTAGCCAGCTGCAAAAGGTCTTTTACCATCACATAGCAAGTTAGCTTCAGTAAGTAGCTAGCACACCTTGCCCTAGCATGGCCACCAATCCCCTGCAAGGTTTCTAAGATCCATCTACTGTTTGTGCCATTTCTTCATACTCTTCAGGCCAGTCCCTCAGCTTCTCACCTCTGCTGCCTTCTCTTTGTCTCTCCTCGTCCAGGGTGCTCTTTCTCCTCCCTTTCCAGATTTCTCTTCATTGGCTACTCCTATTCCATACCCCTTAGAGCTATTTAACCACTTAGCAGGAAGCAGCCACAGCTGCACCTTATCCACATCAGCCAACCCACTGCCCCTGAAGCCAGCCCACAGCTGTATATTATCAATGTTAATTAACCCAGCTTCATTCCTCTACACTAACCAACTGTAAAGTGAAACCCCACACCTCTGTCATTTTGGGGGCAGAATCTACTTTGTTTTTCATGAAGGTCATTTGGCGTATTACAAAGTGTGCTAGTTCATGTTTTTTTTTAATTAGCAAAGCGTGCTTATAGATGTCATGTATATTGCTACTGAAAGTTCTCTTAATTATGAAAAAACCTAAAGCTTTTTGCTTTTTAAAACCACATGAATTTTAAGTTTGCTCTTGTGATGAATTCTGAGTGTCTTAATCTCAACAAATATACAGTCTTTGATGTCACCTGTGAAAATTGCCTTCCTGCCAGTTTCAGCGACAGCATTTTGGTCTCAGTGCTGCCTGCCATCAGCAGTCAAGGCTCTCTGTGGCCAGCGAGGAGCACAAGTCCTTCCATACCTGCTCACTCCTCTCTTCTTGCTCACAAAATCACCTTTGATCAAATAATCTTTTGGAAAAATAACCTCCTATCCCATCTTTTTTGTGCTCCTCCTCTTAACCTACTGCATAAAGATACCGAGGAAGGGCTTCATGACTAGCAAATCTCCTGAGTCACCCCACCACCAGTACCAGGCAGACTAACCATGAGCCACAACCAAAAAACACTGCAGCACTGGCTTGGATTTTAGCAAGGGGCTAGCACAAGTTCAGAAGCCATCCTTAATGATGCTCCATGCTCAGATAATTCTGCTGAGACACACAGCCAACCCAGAGACAGGTAAACCTTAAGACTGAAGGAGCGTGTGCCAAAAATATGGAGCAGGACAGCACTGTGGCACTTGAGGGCAGATATTGCCACAGGTAGAGTTGTCTTTGTCAGTGCCACCAGCTGATGTGTCCAGCTATGAAAAGGTGAGCTTCTGGGCATTAAGTTTAAAGACAGGCAGCTGTAACGAATGCTGGGACTTTGAACCAGAGAGAGGTGCATGAGATGCTCGTGCAGACAGTGGGTTACAGATATTGAGACATTCATAAACAGGCTCCAACACAGATCTTGGACTTACAGTCCCCATTTGGTATCCACTAATACCTGCCCTCCTACTGGCTGCAAGTCCAGCACCTGGAGTCTGACACTCACCTGAGTCACCAGTTTGCAGACATTACCAGTTGTGGGCTGAAACCATATGCAGATCCAAGGGGTCATCTCCTCAAAATGAGGACCTGGATATTAAAGCGGCATTTGCATGTTATAATTATCGTTCAGTGTTGGTACATATGGGCAATACATATAGTAGGATAAGCAGGCTGTAACAGCAGGTGGTGCTTGGCGTTCTCTGTCATATCAGTCACGTTTTGGTTTTTCTGTGCATTTGGATTGAGATATATATATATATATATATTCTAGACAACTGGGATGCTCTTCTGCAGCAAAGAAGCAATTTTTGTGATGGCTGGTCTGTGTATGGTACCTTTTTTTATCTGGGCTGATTAAGATTCATGTTTCTTTCCTCCAGAAGTGCTAAGGTTCCTATTTACACATGATACAAGATCAATGGGCTAATAATTAAGGCAGTAGTGTGATGCTATTTCAGGTCTATTGCCTGTTTATTTGACACAGCTGTCTATGGATGTGGGCTGCATGATACAGAGGTTGCCATGGTTAAACCTTATGTTTACTGAGTGCCTGGTAAATAGTTGCACAACTTTCTGTGTAAATGCCAGATAGCACATTAGAGTTTCTTTTGCACGGTTTTACTTAGGCACAAGCCTTGTCCCCATTTTCTGTAACCCTACTGATCTTATTTGCTTGCACATACCTGTACAGAGTGAGGTGAGAAGGAAACATGCCACAGAGAAAGGACTGAATTTATGTTTAGTCCAGACAGGTGGGGACTGAGAGGAGGTGTGAAGCTGGTCTTTGCAGAGATGAAAGGCCACTGCAAGGGAGCTGGGAATAATCTCCTCCATCTCTAGTGGCTAGGAGAAGAGCGGTGGCCTTCAATTGCCGCAAGGAAGAATCAAGTCAGGCATCAAGGAGAGACTTTGTAATGGTAATGATGGTGAGGCAGCAGCCTGCAGAGGCTGTCAAGTCTCCATTGCTGCAGATCTTGAAGAGCAGATTAGATCTAGCTTTGGCAGGAATGATATACTGTAACTGATCCAGTCTTAAATCAAGGAAACAGGTTGGATGACCTCTTGAAGTACTTCGTAGTCCATAAGTCTATTTATGCCATTAATATTTGGAGGCAGAGTCTGATTAAACTGTGGCATACATCAAGCGCTGGAGCAGCTGCTGTTTCTTCCATCCGTAACTTGGTGAGAGAGGGCTTAGCAGACCTCTGTGGGAAGCAGGTTGCTCCGAAGGAGGACGGTACCCATGTGCCTGTGTTATGCAGCTCTCAGCGCGGCTCTTTGGAGAGGGACATAAAGTCAGCAGGGTCTGCTGGGCATTGCCAGAGTGGTATCCAGTGCCCACCAGAAAAGCCTTCTCCCGTAACCTGGAGTGAGTCTGAATCCCTTTGTGGGGCACTGGGTACCTGACTGGTGCCAGCAGCATAGTCCTGCTCTCCCCTGTTCTCACGCCTCATCAAAGGGCAGGGAGATGCTGGCCCTTAGCACGGCCATTCTTTGTTTCCCACTCTCCAGCTGAAGAATTTATTTTAAAAAAACAAAACAGGAGCAATAACAAATGTAAAAGAGGTGTCTCCCCCAGCAATGGCACACGCTTTCATTCCAGGCGTGTCTTATTTGCGTTCAGTTTTCCAGATGTAAAACAGACCCATGGGGTCAGGCGGCACAGGTTTTCTATTTTTCACATCACTGCACCTGCAGAAGGACAGAATTCGGTATTGCTCACATTAGATGGGGGGAAAGCCTTCCTATTCATGCCATTTTTGAGAATACAGACTTTTCTTGCAGTAATACTAAGAAAAAACCACCCTTTTCTGCTGCGAAGGGCTGCTGTAGGCCCAGGTCACGCTGTGGGCTGTGAATGACCACGCTTCCCTGCAGCACGTTCTTCTCTGTGAAGCAGAGGGAACCTGTGAAAGGCAAAAGCAAGCGGTACAGATTGCACACTGGAAAATGGATTAGCAGATAGATGACTTCTTGAAATGGAAAGGGCTCGCTTCTCACAGGGGCCTGGATTTGCTTATCTGCCATGCAAGTACTTGCATAATAATAGCTAATCTGCATATGATAAATTAATAAAATAGATTTAAGTGTTGAGGAAGCAAAAAAAAATCTAGGTATTTGGCTCTCTTTTAGGGACCTCAGTTGAAAACGTCGGTGGGGGATCTGAGACAAAATTAGTAACATTTACTGGAAGAGAAGTTTATGCACGTGTGATGGATTCCCAGATTCTTTCTGTGGCAGCTGCATTTTAGCCATATCTCTCCTGAAATGAGAGCCTGTCCTGTTTGCAGTGCTTTGCAGAGCTGGCTGTATATGCAGCTGCCTTCCTTTCAATATAATAATCCAAAGCTTACAGAGCTGCAAATAAAAAAGCAACCTGTGTAAGCCAGCGTAGAATTTTTTCCTGAGTCCACAGATGATCAAAATGATATTTGTTGGAGAGCATTATTTAGGCTTATTCCTGTCAGCAGTTACTCTAATGCTCAGTAGCTGCGGTATAAAAGAGTTTGGGCAGATGTGCGGTCCGTGGCATGGGTGAGCTCACTTGGACAGTGGGAGGGAGCACAGCAGCCAGGGGAGGCTGGGGAAGCACCCGTGTCCATTCCTGTCTCTGTGTTTCCCAGCTTCGCGTAGCAAGAGGTTTTGATATTGCAGTCACTGCTGTGCTACCAGATCCAGCATCTCAGCTGGCTAATTTGTGCCAGCGCAGTTGCATTGACTGTGGCAGTAACTAGAGGATGGTGGTGGGCTATATCCCCAATTTCCCCTGATTCTCTAGTGGGCTTTGGAGTCTTTTTTTAGGTCCTTGCTGTGACGTGTGGCTGTGTCACAGCTACCTAGCTTGGATAGACCCATCTGTAACACTGCAGCCTCTGCAGAGACAACTGAGCAGCAAAGTACTGGGAGCTCATTTCTATCATGGTAAGAGCCATACCACCTGCTGGCTGGCCATTTCTAACCAAGCAGTGAACGTGACAGTAAACATTTTCTGCCTTACTTTGCTCCAGCTCTCAGACCATTAAGAGAACACCTTAAAATGTGGGTCTTTCATCCACAGATCTCAAAAGATGTAACATTAATTATGTAAACTTCACATCAGCTCTACACGGTGTTGGCTTTGTGGCAAAATAAAAGCACAAAGGAGTTTTTTTTGTGGGTGGTTTTTTTCCCTTCAGAGTCATATCGCTAGCCAATATGCCAGGCTGGCCCAATGGCCCTGGTCGAGGACCGTGTTTTGCTGTGAGAGGCTGTAAAATTCTGCCTCTGGAGATTACGGTCTAGAAAGTAGAACAGATAGAGGCAAACGAAGGACAGAGGAGAAAGTCCTAGCAATTAACTCTTCTTGTAAATATCTGTACTTGAAAAAGCTGTGCTTAACCCATCAGGGAACTGACAAATCAGGTGAGCTATAGGCCCAAGGAAAAAACAGCTCAATTTTTAATATCAAATACTCTAAGCAGTAATCACAGTGAGCAGCTTACCAGCAATTCAGTCTGGAATATGTTTGCATTGCTTGTCAGATAATTTTGAGCTGTGGACATATTAATGGAAATTGTGATCTGTTTCAGGACAATTCACAAGCAGGCAAAAGGACTAAATTCAACAAATTGATTCTGTGCCACGAATAGTTCAACTAGAACTAGTTCCTCATTATAAGATATTGTGCCTTTCTCATTTCTAACTCAAACAAACGTGCTAAGGTGCTGTTGCATTGTTTATCACCAGAAATTTTGATTTCATAAATACTGAATCATGAAACTGAAATTGCATAAAACTTTCTGCATGTGTAAAAAAGGAGTCCTGCATCATCTGGACTCCCTCCCCTAGTGCTCTTCCAGGGTGCCGCACTGTTCTGTGAAAAGGGGACAAGACTAGGTGAGCTTGTCATATTTGAGACTATATCCTTTTCTGCTTGGACTTCGGGGTAGATACTGACATTAATTGTGGTCCCTTGCTGTAATGCTACGACACGATTATTTTTTCAAATTCAGAAAGATTGGAGGGAGGGATTTTTGACCCAGGTGCCCACTGAACCCTGCTGTACCACTGTTGGCACCCATGCAGTAATAGATACCAAATTAACCAAACACTTATTGTAGGTTCGTTTTCCCACAAGTCTGTAAAGAAGTTTCGCAGAAGCTGTGACATTCGTGGTGGGTCTCTGCATTGTAGCTTGCCTAGCCCATGGTGACTTGCACCATGTTGAACCCAGTGGGTTTTCCAGCTTAGCAGGCAGTTTTGCCTTGAAGATCATTTATTGGAGGGGAGCTGAGTCGTACTTGCTGGAAGTGAAAGCCTGTTTTGGGGAAACGCAGTCACTGGGCTCAGGTAGGTTTGGCCAAAAGTGTGAAGAACTATTGCTGCCGGCAATGTCTTTCCCCACAATGGAAAGAAGTGAGCATTTAGAGCTGGAAGGGGGCAAAAGATGCAGCCACTGAGGCCCTATAAAAGTGAACCTGTGAGAGTCAGCTCCCAGGGTCAGGAGTCAAAATAAATTGGTGTGTCCTTGACTCATCCTTTGTTCTCCTATAAAGCCAATGAACAAAACTTAAAACCCCACCAGAAAATTTCAGGTTGATGGCAGCTTAGTGTCTGACTGCTGTAGAACTGGATTTTACCCGAGCAATGTTTTGTCCACACATAACACTGTCTCAACTGGGTTAGTCATTACACATAAATGTTTTCTCTTACACTCCTATAATATTTGCATGTTTCTGTTTGTACTGCTGGCTGCATTCAAGGAGTCCTAAGGGCTGTAGTATTGCAGGGAGGAATAGACCAGCCAGCTCTTACCCAGCAGTCAAGCTCAAGTCATGAAGGACTATGATTTTCACTTACTTTTACTCCACTCGCTGCTCCCTTTTGGCAGCCTGTGCAAAGGACCAGGCCTGCTGATACGCGTCACTTTTGGAAACAGCTCACATCCCTCCAGAATTCTTGCTTGGTGTTCTTTTTTTTTTTTTTTTTTTTTTTTTATTTCCTTGGCTCTCCAAACGCACTAAAGTGTCATTAAGACAAATGGCAAACATTTCTCCTTTTCTCACATCTGTCAAAACTTCAAAATCTACTTTCATGACATTTCACACAGAATTTTTTTGCGTACCACTCAAAGGACATAGAATCCTAATGAGCCTTGCTTCCATGATTTTCATCTGCCGCATGCTGCTGCCCCTGTATTAAAAATAACAAAAGGGAGGCAGGAGGGGAACAAGTGATCTAAACAGCTGTGGGGTGGGAGGAAAGAGAATTAGGCTGGTACCCACAGAGGGTTTGGAGACGCTCTTTGAATGAAGTGTCTGTGTATTACTATCAAGAGGATGCACTCCTGAGCACCTGAGCAGAGTGTTTCCTCAACCTGCACCCCACCAGCGAGGAGGCTGAGCTCTTCCATAGTAAAGAAACCGGAGTCACCAAAGAAAACTCTGTGAGGCTTAGGAGTAGCTTTGCATTTCCAGTGCCCGCAGAGTGTCAGGAACTGAAAGGAGGCTTCATTTTTGGCCCTTAATTTTAAAAGTAATTTCTTGTTTCTGGAATTGCATGCTTGGCCTGCAAATGTTAACTGATGTACTTGCTTCTATTGTCTCTAAATGTACTATTTGCTATGTAATAGTTTCTAATGGTAGAATGAGAACACGGCTTTTTCTCATCCAAAACAGAAGGAAAAATGTACCAAAAATTGCTTAAGTGCCTCATTTATGGAGGAAAAAAGTGGACAGCCATTTCTCTTAATTCAGGGCTGGGAAGCTAGTGGTGCTGGTAGCTAAGGTTCTTCCCTGTTAAACACTACAATACAAATAGTAGCTACCTCCTCCCCATCCTATGCACAGGGGAAATACATCTGCAAATGGACCTGCTGGCCTGTAATAGCTTGGATAACCGCAATGTAGGGAACAAGGTGCTGGGCAAGTCTCCGTTAGTTTGTTAGAGGCCACCCATGAGCAAAAGACCTACTTTCAGTCTGAGAGATGCTGAGGAACAGCTCTGCTGGCAGCAGTTTGAAAGCACCCAGGCATTATGTAGGGCCACTGCTGCCAGGAAAGAGTATTTTAGCTTGATTACAGAATACCAACAGCTATAGTTGTTGTAGGATGGTTGGTTTTCCATCTTCAGGATACATACGATTCCATCTGAATACAGCCTTTACTTATAGATTGAATGATTTATTTATAGCTCATTTTTATTTATTTATTTATTTATTTATTTATTTATTCATTTATTTATTATTATAATACAGTAGCCACTGTTAGAAAACCACAACGACTACTCTTAAGGAGTAACCATTAATGAAGACCCTGAAAGGTCAATGTATGACATCAGAAGTGTTAATTTTGTATAAAACGTGGAACTCGGGTTTGGTACTACACAAATGAACAGCAATAAAATGATAATGTTTGTTGTCAGGATAGAGCACACCATCACTGAAGTACCCAGTGATTGGTCCTTTGGCACTGGTACACCAGACAGTGTTTCTGGTCTAAACCAGATATCAGAAATTCAGAAAAAAACCAATCAGCAATACCAGTACTGCCTAGCTACCAAACTAGCCAATAAAGAAAACTACATCTTGTTATTTCCTTGTCTACTTCTTTCACTTTTAACCTTGTGTGTCAAGACCCATATGTGCATGTGTGTGTGTGTGTATATGTATGTATGTACATATATATATATATGATGGTGCTGTACATATATATTCAGTTTTTTTATAGCCCTAACAATGGACAGTGCCCCATGTCCATCTGAGCAGCGCAATATGCTGGATGGCAACTTGGCAGTCACTTTTTATGCTCCTTTAAAGTAGGGAAGGAGACCATCACCTCCAGGTGACTTCCAGCCTTGTGGGACTGCTGGTGCTTCATGGCCCCTGCCCAAACCACCACAGCTCTTGTGAGCGGCCTCACAGGTCTGAGTTAGGTGAGACCTGCACCTCCCTCCTACCTGAGATGTGAGGCACAGACCAAATTACCTTTCGCTGCCTCCACTAAAGTCAAAGTTCAGCTTTCTGCAGCAGCAGCGGCCAGCAGGAAGCCTAGAAAACAGTTTGACATGGTAGGCATCAGCACAGAGAAATGCACTTCTGACTTGATACGGAGCCTTGTACAGGTTTTCTAATATGTTTTCCAAATGCAGTGGGTACGGCAGAAACTGATGAAAGCTTGATTTTACTTGGAGTGGGGGGAAGGAAAGAGGAAGATTGGTTAATGTGCTTCAGAGAAGAAGATCCTCCAGGAGGAATGTTTCCAGGTAGTCATCTACCCTACTTTTACCTTTCATGTTGGATGCCATCTTTTACTGAATTGCCAAGATTTTCATTCACATGAATAGAAGCTTCAGAGTGCTCAAACTTCAGGAACTCGGTGCGTGTTTGGGGGGCCTAAATCTCAACTAAGAATAGTTTTGTGGGTTTTCATACCACTGGCAAAATGTAAATGTGGTTGGTGCAATGTCCACTCATTATCACTGAACCAAAAAGCAGTCTCAGTTTCTGCTGGAACCCTATTTAACAGAAAAATAAGAATGTCTTCTGTTGCAGACATACTATGTGAATGGATGCTTCTGCCTCGGTCTTCGTGTCTCACATTCCTGTTGATTACCTGTCCTATTTCAGGACTGTTTACATTAGGCCATAAGCTAGTAAAATCATTAGTGTGCAAATAAAAGTAGGTATTTACCTCAAGAATTAAGCATATAAAACACATGATCAAAATAATGGAGGTTTATAGAAATGGGGAAAACTGCATGAATTGAGTGAAAAACTGTGGTTTGGGGTGAACAAGCTTCACTGAAGATAAAAGACAGGGCTAAATCACACAAGTGAAAATAATCAGAATTCCTGTATAAAGTGATGCTGATATATTCTGAATGTCACATTACACTGCACAGTGCTATGCCTGCTCTGAAAAGGCTCTTTGATTACAGTTGCTCAACCCCTCAAGTATGGGAGAGGTGGGCACTGTTTAAGCAACATAAATCATGTTATTGAAGATGCAGTGCAAATGGGAAGTTCATCTCCTAGATAATTAGCAAGACTTACCTGTGATATTTAATTATCTTTGTGTCTATTTAAGGCTAACAGTGGGAAGGTTTAAAGGAGGGGGTTCTAAAATTTTTTGTTAAAACTATTATCCTTTTTAAATATTTCCTTCTGCATTATCTTTCCTTTCCAATGCTTGTACAGTAAATTTCTTTTGGCTGTTTTGTACTTCTGAGCCAGTGACCTCCTCTTCCCATGCTGTTGTCAAGGGTGGCAACCAGTTCTGGAAATCTCTTCCTAATTATCAGCCCTTCCCAAGGATCTGCAGATGGTGCCAACGGCTGCTGACTGATGTCCGAGTTCAGCAGTCCCGGGGGAGTGGAAACACCTCACGTGGGGCCGAGGAGGTGGGAGTGGGGGTACGTTGGAGGTTTTGCCGTCGGGGTCGGAATGGTGGCGTGTCAGCAGTCCATTGCAATTTGGCAGGCAAAAATGATTTTGGCAGCTTCATCTTCTCCTTCCTGTTGCCTGTCAGAAAGGGGACCCATCCCCTCAGGCGTCACTAGAGACATCCTGCACTGGGATACGGTTAAACAGAGAAGCGTGCACGCAAGCCAAAACTCAGTTCCTGAATTGAATGAGAAAGCTCTGCCCATGGTGGTTTGAGTGTCCTGGCGAGTGCAACCCGGGCCTTTGTTAGCTTTGTGAACTGCTGGCCTAGCTATTGAAGCTAAAAATAATTCTTTCCTTGAGAGCTTTTCTCCCACAGTTTTCTTTTCAGGACTTGGCACTGAATAAAGTAACTTTAGAAAAAAATCAACAAAATAGGGCAGAGTTTCAAGCGGAAAAACTGAAAAGCCCTCTTAAGCTGCGGCCACACACAGACGCATGCTCCCAGCTGTCCTGGATCCCGCCCCTGCAAAGTGTGCAGCCTGCTTTACCCTAGATGTTTTCTTTCTTTTAGATGGTACTAACACATTCATTAGCAGAGCTCTGAAGAATGATTTTAGATCTGATATCACCTCAGCCACCAGTTTTCTTTCATACCCTCGTATGCTTTTCCTATGCCAGGCATTCCCAAGGGAGTCAGATTTATTAGTGTAAGGCTGGGAGGGCTTCTCTGTGCTGCCAAAAATGCATTGCTCCTTTGCAGCCAGGATCTCCAGGATTCATCTGGCCAGGGTGCCCTCCTGGGACACCTCCTTGGTCGTCCTGCCACTGCCTGCCTTCCACTGCTCTTCTTCTTAAAGGCAGAGTCAACTCACCTCTGTGCAGCCCAGCACTAACAACTCATTGCCTTTTTGAAGGGATAGCCAAAATTACTGTTGTCCTCAGCAAAGCTCATCATCTCCTTAGGAAAGTTCAAGGGCTGGGTGTGTGGATTCAGAAGCTACTTGGCTTTGCAAAACATGTTTTGCAGTTATGAAGAAATTCATAAATATCACAAGTGATGATTTGACAAGCAAAAAGAGCCGGGTTCCTTAAATAAACTATTACCAACAAAAATCTGTGATTGTCTCAAATATTTATTGAGAGAAAAGCATGAATGATAAAATGAACTAATATTCTAAACTAAAATGTTTTCTTGGCAGATCCACACAAAAAAAATCGTAAAAAAATTGTAACATTAGTGGCAAAATATTAGAAATCATTCATTTTTTCCTAAACAAAAATAGAATATTGAAAAATATGTGAAATGTGAGGAAATAAATGCTTTTTTAGTATTACAGTGCCCTGCCACATTCCCCACAAACAGACGATGTGTTTGTCAAAGACCTCTAGGCTTATGTTCTCAAGAGCAGCTGGATGTATGTGCCATAATTTACTATTAATGAGCAAGAATGTGGTGTTTCAAGTGTTTTATGTTACATGGAGGTAGATGTTTAGAAAATTACATTGTAGCTGTTCAAAATTAAACGAATGTTCCTCCTGCCACTGCTCAAAAGGTAGAGTAACTGAACTCCTTGCTCCCGTTTGCCTTTAAAGTGATACCCACGTCTTTCTGGTTTCTGATTTTTAGATGATGCACTTCTTGCATGGAGAGAGAAAAACCAAAAAAATCTTTCCTGAATGTCTGACAAGCGTCAGCTTTGCTTGTCACCCAGTGACAGGTGTTAAAAACTCAGGAGAACCATTTTGGACGATCAACATCCCAGGATGCATCTGCATGGCTGGCTTTGTGATCAATGCATGCTATTTTATTTTTTAAAATTATTTTGTTTTATTTAGCTGTAAACCTTCTCTGCACCCACACTTGGAGTATTGCACAGCAGAGTGACACACAGGAAATGGCTTCTCTCCTAGAAAACCAACAGTTCATTTTAGTTGAGAAACCTGGAGCCATGCATAAGCACTTACGCTTGCTCGGTCTCTCTCACTTCCTTTTTTTTTTTTTTTTTTTTTTAATATCTTTCTGCTCTTATAGTGCCAAAGGAAAAATTCAGTCAGAGCTGAGCCTCTGCACAAAATACAAGAGGTTTGCTGGAGTCCCCTGCTGTGCAGGGAAGAAGCATCAGCTGATTGATCCACCATGTCATTTTACCTTCTCCCAAGATTTCACAGCCTTAAATGTCTTTGTCTGTAAAGATCCTAAAGCAGGTGTAAATATGATTGAGGTTTTGCATTGGAAGAGAAAATCAAATGTAAGCTTTAAGGGAAAGAGGGGTGTGTGTGGAGGAAGCAGTAGCTGCATTCATAGGTGACATTTCTGGATCTGAGAACATACTTGCATTTTGCAGTTTTAGAGATCTGGGAGTGAGAGGTTTTGAACATCTCCCCCTCTCCTTCTGATGAGCCTCAATTTACCACGTTTACATCCTTTTTGTTTGGAAAAAGCTTGCTGCTGTGTACGTCGCACATGCCACGCTGCATCCTTGCAGCCCCAGCCCTTTGTGCTCAGCATTTGCAGATGGATGGCTTTTTCCATCATACATCACGGCTGTGACAGCAGACTGATGATCTACAACTCCGAGTGCTGTAGCTCTGATGATGTGGCTGTGGCTGTAGTAATAATGTGGGCCTACTCCAGGGACAGCAATGCTGCACAGGGTTTTTTTAAAGGCGAAGAGAAAGGTTTAAATCCCCTCTTGTTTCCTATCTGCCTCCCTCCCCAAAGCTGTTTCAAGTACCAGATCAATGGAAAAGAAAAAAGATTAATCCCTTTTCTGCAGAAATATCATCACTGGTGTGAGAGAGCTCACTGGTTCAGGCACTGGACAGGTTATCACAAAATCAAGCTTTGTAAATACAGAATCGGGCAGAAATGCAAAGGGAAGTCTGACTTTTGGATCTCTTACACTGACAGGTAAATATTGTCATATTGGAATCAGAATGAACTTGTCTTCTGTGTGGCTGCAGTTTGATCGACTCTTGCAGTTTTTCCATAGGCTCATGTCTCTAGCCTTCATTAAAACTCCAGCTCCTGCAGGCAAGTGGGTTTGTTAAATCACATCTTTCCTAAGTAAATAAACATTACTTTCTTTGAAAGGAAATGTAAACTCTTCAAATTGTGACATCAGTTACCCACAGAGGTTCAGAAATAAAAAGGTCAAGGAAAGAACTCGCATTTTATTATCATATTTCCTGGGTTTTAAACCATTCCACTGATGTAGGGTTGAGCCGTGATGCTTGATTGCTGGGGGGTAGCTCCAATGCGGAATTCAGATCCTCACCTGGCAGTCACTGCCTTGCTGCAGGCTGGCAGCTGGCAGTGCCAAGCCAGGAGCCAAACTTCTTTCTCTCCATCTCCTAATGCATTAACCAGAAACACACTGCCTGCTTTTAGCAGGACGGATGGCCCCAGCGCTGGGGCTGCCTGTTTACACACAGACCCCAACCCCTGCTGCCAGCCAGGCTATGCTTGCAGCCACGGGACACCGCACCTCATCCAAAGCCCAGGCAAGTGAAAGGGGAAGACATGTATTGACTTCAGCAGGATTCAACTCGAGCCTGAGCATCACGGAAAACTTGGGAGTACTGCCTGTGAACACTGATAGAAACAGTGCAATGTGCTTTTCTTGTGTGTGTTTTTTGTTGGGTTGTTTTGGTTTTTTTCTTTTTAAAGCATGGATTTCAGTTAAGGCCAAAGGGTTTTAAAAAATGAACTCAAAATCAGACTCTGAATTAGTGAAAGTCAAGTCATTTCATCTTCCCTCTGGGAAATGAAACAAAAATGCACTGGCAGATGTATCTGATAGTGTTAATTAATTAAGCTACAATCATTTGCAGAGGACCTTATGCACATGTGACACTGAAAAGGAAAAAGCAGTGCAGGTGACCTGAACCCCAGCTCTGGCTGAAGGAGGGAGGAGCTCCTTGCATGTCCTCTACACAAGCTCCTTCCTTTGCTAAGTTGCTGTCCTAGTACTGTAATAGGAGCAGTAGTAGTAGTAGTAGTAGAGAAAAGGTAAAGGATGAGGTTTATTTGCCAATATGAAGCAAAGTGCATCTTTTGGTAAACAGGGAATATTCACCAAACACTATTGCTTTGCTAAGTTGCATATGGTCAAGATGAAACATATCATGTTGTGTGCTGGCTCCAGAGGGGTCAGCTTGCTTCTGATCCAGCTCTTTTGCTGGCCTCAAGGCTGCTTTCCTGTTGCCCTCAGCTGCCAGAGGTCAAGCCTTGTCCAAAATGTCCACACACACCCTCAGAGAGTAATCTGGGATTTGTAGCAGTCAAATTCTTTCCTCTGCCATCTGAGAACAGGACAGAAAGACCAAGAACTGCCCAAGTCTGGCTGCAGTCCCTAAATCAGTGTCACAGCCAGGCATGGGAAAGACCAGTTGCAGGGCTGTCTCTCTCCATTCCTGGTGAGAAAACCCAGTTGGGAACCAAGGACAGAGTGGCTTGACAACCCCCGTCACTACTGACCCTGCTGCAGCAAAAACTGCCTGTTGCTGAGATGCTCTTACCTGGATAGTTTCTATCCCTCCCACATCATCTGCTCTTTCTGGGGTGTCTTGTCCTACTCACAGACAGGTGAGAGGAGGTCCTCAATGGCTTGGCCACAGTCTCCAGCCTGGCTGCTAGAGGATGGCTCAGACAGTTTCCCCATGGCCTTTGGGGACCTGGTGTCTTGTCCCTCCTGGCATCTCTGCAGTGGTGGCCACTGTCTGGGCTCCCTTGGCAGACTGCTCCTTTACCCATTTGATCTTGGCAAGTTTTCTGTAATATTTAACCTAATTTTTGCCTACTGGAGTGAAAAACCTGTTATTTCCCATTCTGTCCTCACTGACTAATGAGAATTGGTCCCAAACTTCTTCATAATGTCTCTTAACATGCTTGTAGACAGTTATGTGTCCCTTCAGCCCCCTCTTCTCCAGTCTGAACATGCCTTTCTCTGACAGGTCTTATCTTCCAACTTACTACCTTTGTTTCTTTCCTGTGAACTCTTCTCAATTAATCTTCAAAAAAATGTGCCCCCACACCAAACACAGTGTGCCATTGCCTCTGTTGCTGAAGGAAAGCAGCATAATTAGCATAATCATCTTGCCTGTTTTTCCCACAGCTCTGCTATTAACTGCTTTACTGCTGGGGCACCTTGTCCAGCTAGTAGCAAGGAAATCCAGATTTCTCCCGAGCGCGGGTTGACGTAGGGTTTGACTGGCTGGCTGTTCGCTAGCACTCACTTTTGCAAGTTCCTGCAAAGGCAGATAGCGCCTTGCAGGCAGAGTTCAGTCCCTGCCTTTGGGCAGATCTTGGCTTCAGAGAGCGATGAGGAAAGTATTGCAACCTGGGAAAAGCCCTGGGGAGCCCCTGCCCCAAAGATGCTCAGGGCGGCGGATGGCTCCACGTTGGACGCCAGCCCAGGCAAATCCAGCAGCTGTGCCGATGCCTCCCTGGCGTGCCTCCAGGGTGGCAGGGCTGCAAGGTGTGATGGTTGTGAAAAGCTTGCTGCCTCCGGCTGCTGGCAGGGAAGCTGGCTTCAAAATGGCAACACGGAGAGTTCACACGCGTCGTGAAGTGCTGCTGCCTGGTTGCAGTTGTGGCACCCAGCAAAGCCCGTCGCAGCCAGCTGGATGTTGCATCTGTCAAAGAGCAGCACTGCAGGCTTGCATTGCTCTTAGGGTTTTAATGGTGACCTCTAGATCCTATAGCAAAACAACACTCTTCCCAGCATTTTCTATTGCCATGCTATGGTGGTGCTTTTCATGATTCTCTGTACTTCACTGGATTTCAGGACATTCCTTCAATTTCCCTCCAAAACACCATGTTATACTTTAATCCTGTCCTTCTCAATATTTGCATATTCTACTACCATTTGAATGGTACCTAAATAGGGACTTGCTCTTAAAAGCGCAGGCAGATTTGAACGTCTGACTATGCCAAGAGCTGCTAATGAAAACACCAACTAGCATGGGGGAATAAACTTGCCACCTGTGGAGTCTTGTTTGGCATCCTCATTCAGCCTAATAAAGAATCATTCATGTTTAATTGCTACATTTGATTGTTTAATTACAGTTATTTTACATGCCATCTTGTAGTTTTGTCTTGGCTTTAGATACTATCTGCTACCTTAGTCTTTTTGAATAGTGAATTATACTACAATAGACAATTATTTTAGCCAAAAAATTAGAACTATGCCTTTAGATTGTAATCAGTTTTTTAAAAAAGTTCATAAACCCCTTTCTATTTGATATTGCTGTACAGATTCAAATCCAGGCTTTTTTCTGTGCAACAAGAATTGTACGAATAACTCTCTCAAATGCTCTTGCAGGACCACAATATGAGTAGCGTCATCTTCTCACTGGAGTTTTATCAAATTAAGTTTACTTTGTTTAAATGCCAATTCATTTTAACCACTGCAGGATTTTTTGTACAGGCTTAACTTGGCATAAAATTAGTTTATTGCAGGTTCACTTAGTTGGGCAATGTTCTGACTTCAAATCAATACAAATCTGTCCTAAACTTCAATAAGATGGTCTGCTTGCAAACCTGACACCTGTTTAACTAAATGAATGGGAAGGAAACCAGAAAAACTCCTCTGCTTCTTCAGCTGTGCCTTTTTGATGCTCCCATCCTGTGATTAAACAGTGAGGAGGTATCTACCAGCTCGGCCCCCCGGGGCAACCCCTTGCCATGGTAGCTGGTGGGTTTCTCTCTGCAAGAAGGCCTCCCTGAACCTAATTCCCAGGGCAGGTATTGATGGCCTCTCTGGCTTAATGATGGACCCGTCCTGGGTGAACGGCTTCATCACGCGCTCCCTGATGGCAGTCCAGCTACCAACCGCCTGCCCCTGCCTTTCACTTACCTTTCAATAGGGCAAACTCCCTTTTGACTAATGTGCTTAAGGACTTCTTCCAAAGCAGTGAAACGCCTCCAGTTCATCGAGCAATCCTTTCTTTGTGTTTCTGTAAATCGTGCTGCGTCTCCCCCACAGGGCAGACATCACCACACAGTGAGCAGTCCCTAGCCCCCCTCTTTGCTTTCGAAGCAGGGTGAGGTGTCATTGCCTTGCTCTGAGCTCCCGTGGTTTTGCTTCTGATCCTGTGCCTTGGCTCATGCAGACTTTCTGCCCCCAGACTCCTGTCCATGGGAGCGTGTTATGCTCCACCTTGCTGATACACGCACATTTGTTATTTCTGATCTTTGTACAGAAAATTGCCCAGCATTTGGTCAGTCACCCCTCCTGGGGTGCTGGTGTCTGACAAATTTATGTAGAAGCAGCTGAAGAGGTGCCCAGGCCATCCAAGGTCTACCCTTCCTACCATCTTTTTCGTCAGCCTTATGATCTTCCCAAGTCTTCATCCCAACAACCGATACTCTCAGGCATTTGCCAGTCCCCTCCTCTCTTGGACAGCAGCATCCCCCAGTGTGGCACCATCTTCTCTGCCACAGAAACACTTAACGACACAGTGCTCCCCCCCTCCCATATCCAAAAATAAAAGGACCAGGTGACTGCAAGTACCACACATGGTATCTTGTTTTACCTCTGGCTTGCTCACCAGGGAGCAAATTTCTCCATGCTTAAACTCTGGTCTTGGACAAATAAGCACAAGCTGCTCTTTGTATGCCCAGGCAGCCACAATGGCAAAGGCTGCACTGAACCTCCTCAGACTGGGCTGCAGTGAAACACAGCAGCATGGGGAAATGTGCCCACTGTAGATGGTTCTCTGCCTTTCAACTCTCATGTCTCCTAATTGTAGTCACCAGATTAATTCTTTGCTTGAACCATTTCTGTGTGACCAGTATAGGTACAGAAGGAGGAAGGTCTAAGGTCTCCCTTTTACCCCTGCTTTGCTAATGCTTAAATCTGCATTTGAGCTGTTTGCCTGGGTGCTTTGCACATCCAGAAGAGAGGTGGCTTTCTTAGATCGAGTCTTTAACTATATTGTTTAATAGGAGAAAACTTTAGGATGCTAGCAACTGGTGCCCAGAATTTAGAGAAAAAAATACAGAAAAGGCATCAATCAAATCAAATAAAAGATTTAATAAATTCAGGGCACTGTACTGTGTGAGGGTTCTCCATATGAAAGAAAGAAAGTAAAAAAAGAAGATAAGTGAGCCAAAGAGCTGCAGGACAGTTTAATGCCAGTTATTTACCTGCTTGGAGGCCCTAAGGGATTTCCCTTTGGATGCATCTTGAGCTTATTCGTAGGAAATTCTTCCCTTGCTTGTACCACTGCCTTGCCTTTCCCCTTCTCACCTCGTACAGCTAAGAAATTACATGCCACCTGAGTGCTTTTTTTCATGATAATTTCAGCTACTTCTTGCTCAGTTAAGATTTTTGAATAGATCAGGCTCATGTACTCAAATCAGTTTAAAGTGCTTTGCAAGAATGTGGCACAGGAATACTAAATCATTATTCAACATTTGACCAGACATGAAAATAATCCACACTCACACAGTTTCTTAAAATGGCCAGTGTAATTACTAATATGTAGAATAAGAAGGTAGGAAACAACTACTATTTCTGCAGAGAAGGAACATCTTACTGAGAAAGAGCTACAGCGAAGCAGGCAATTTTCAGTTCTTTTTCAGCAAGCTTTCTACATCCTTTCTTGCCTTTGCACTCATAGAAAGGCAATTTTCCATGTCCTTACTACACGCAAAATGGGGCAAGATTTTAAAGATACAGCTCCACTCCATTTGACTACAGCAGACTAAAAGAAAAATGAAGTTCAGCACTTAACTGATACCTCTGCAATATTTCAGGGTAAATTAAAAATCAAAATGTCAAGAGGTTCAATATGTCAGTGGGCCTTTTGACAGAGCAGCCACTTTTAAAACCTAAATGGGCACTTTTTGTAAAAAACAAACCCAAACGTGTGCAGCTGCTGCTCAGTTTCAAAATTCAGGCCCTTCATCTTTGTATTTCTTTAATAATAAAATGAGTAAAATATTCTGGCTACTGTTCTACTTACTCTCAGAGTGGAAAGCCTCCATTTCATAGAACAGTTACCTATTTATTAGGATGGCTATTCTTCATTACGCACATTAAGGTAAAGCCTGGGAATCTCACAGGCTGCCTTCTTCCACTGAGCAGAACTGTATTTACTGCCCACAACGTGTTTATCTTGCCTGGCCCTCAGCAAATCATTTTTTGTTTTGCCATCTCAGTTTGCTTTTGTAAAACAGGAAAGATAATAAATGATAATACTTACCTTCTTCACAAAGATGTGGTGAAGATTAATTAGTTCTTGTTTATACAAAGATCAGCAATAGTGATCTGCAGGTTTGCAAAACACTGGAGTGATTGCTATCACTGCCACGCTTGACAAAGAAGCACAGTCAAGGACAGGAGCTGGTGCCACTGCAATCATTTACAGGACTGATGATATATGTGGCCTTGAAGAAAACTCCCCAAAACCATCTGCATCTGCACCTAAACCCAGGAACAAATGCATGTCAGGACACTCAGAAGTTGAGTTTGAAGAGTGGTGTTTGCAAAACAGCACGGCGGCAGCCCCCTTCCTTTGCATCTCAGCAGAAGCGGTGTTACCAGCTAGCTGTAAGGGGGTGATTTTATCTCGGAGCCTGCAAGTAGAGTCACAAGCCATTAGCACAAAACAAGAGGAAGGGTGTCCGGGTATCATGAAAAGGCTTGCCACCCTGCATGGTCCATGCTTCTCCAGCCCTGTGGCAGGGGCCACGGACATGGGGCTCAGCCCAGCATGGCACTGGTGGTCTGAACGTAGGCCCGAGGCAGAATATAGCGAAGCACAAAACTTGCTTTGAACAATGCCCAGAGCAGCCAACTGGCTCTGAAGGTGCTTCCCATGGCCCAGTAGGCTGCTCCCAGACTGGCCACATGCCCTCCACTGTCAGCCCGGCAGTGTGGGTAGGCACGGACCTCGCCATGGAGCCCACCTCAAGCAAGGTGCTCCTTTGCCCCCTTGGCCGTGGCACCCCTGGGGTCTCCATTACCCACCAGCAGGGACCCCCTGCTTCTCCCTGCAAACCATTTAGTCTGCTGGAAAAGGCACATGGATAAGCAATCCAAATCGCTTATTCAGTAACCTAGGTAGTGTTAAACTTCTTTCTCCTGAACTTTGCTATGGATGCAGTGATGGATTCAATCTCTCCCACTCACGTACACCTTCCCTGCCAGTTGCTGTGTACATGCATTGCGCTACGGCAAATTGACACCTTTGGCGCTCAGCCTGCTGCGTTAGTTAGATACTTGCAGGCTGTCCAGTCAGCAGGTTAGGCTATTTTCATAGCGATGCATCCGCAGTGAAATGTGTTTTTCCCCACAGCTGCCCAATTTGTTCTCATAGGTGCTTTTGAGCATGGCCAGCTTTCAGCCCGAGTTTGCTGCAGGCAGGGCTGTCTCTGTGCAGAAGTCTGTGTCAGCCTGCACTCCTTGTCCTCCACCTTCCTCCTGTTCCCTACAACTTTCCATAGGCTCCAGTGTCACTTTTCACCTTTCTCAGCAGTTCCTTCCCACCCTGACAGCCACCCCTGCCCTCCTATGCTGCCACACTGCCTGCAGCGAGGAGGAAACATGGCACGTCCAAACACTATGACACAGCAAATGGTGAACTCTTCCTGGACAAAGCAGGGTCTGTGGCTGGTGATGGGAGTAGCCAGCAGCTGGTGACGACTGGGTCTGAGTGCTACAGGTTGCTGACACAGCAGATGGGATTTTTGTGGCTGAAGCTTTGTTCCTTCTGCAGCCAAAGCCGGGCAGGCAATCAGCCAGAGCCAGCTGTGGGAGATGCCGGTCCTTGCATAATTGGTGACTGCTTTTGTCAAATCATCCGGTGGCACCTGGGTAATATTTTGGGTTTGATTTTACTGCTCTGGCAGAGACCAAAACACTCTGTTGAAGAGAAGTGAATTTAGCAGAACATGTGTGAGATATAGGGCACTGATACCCCAGTTACCATTTTGGCCGGCAGGTCCCCAGACCGGATGGTTTGTCCGTCCTTGGATGACTGGGTATTTATCACAGGATCCCTTGATTCCCAAAATCTCATTTTGTGCTTCTTTACTTGCAGTTTTTCCTGCACAGCTGTGTATTTGTGCTGGTCCTCTTCAGCAGTCCACTTGCTCCTCTCTTAGCTTTGTTTCTGCTACACACCTCCCTAGGTACAGACTATAGCCATTTGAATAAAAAAATGCAGCCAACACTGACTGTTCAGTAACTCCTTTCACACTGTAACACAAGCAGCACTGATAAAACTTCCCTGTTCAGTAAAAGATATAATTTGTCAGCTAGGCTTTTTTAACAGCAGAGGTTCAGTTAATATGGTGGACATTTATGCCATTAAGGTCAAAGTCTACAGGTTAGATTGTGCAAGGCCAAAACCACATGCCGTGTGATTTCAGGCTAAAGACATCCATTTAGTGGTGTGAGCTTAAAGGAAGGATGTATTTGGGGCAATTTGCATTGCAAAGTATATGCAGGTGACAGTGCTATGTAATAGGAGATGTTATTACTGAGATTAGAATGTACACTTATAGCCCAAATTTGGATCGTTTTTGTGTGACAAATGATGGTACCCTAGAAAAAAACACTAAACATGTGATAATTTAATATTGACTGTGTCCAGTAAATAACCCTTTAGTTTCCTATTTCCAGGTAAGATTAATTTTCTGATCAAAGAAAATTTGATCAGAACTGCATAGACAGTGCAATAGCAGTGATATTACATGGCCTGAGGATATGTGTTGTACCTTTGAATATACAGGAAAGCCAGCCAGGAGGGGATGATGATGGCTTGTGGTAGAAGCTCTGCAAGAAATAATAACTCTTTGGTTTTGGAAAGGAGTTATTTTTATGTATTTCTTTCCCACTGTCAGATAAGTCCTTTCCTCTCTTTGAAAGTACAGACATTCTTTGTTTTATGCCTGTAAAACTCTTAAGATGCTTGTGGTTGAACCCTGTGCTAATTACAATTATTGCTATTCTGATTTCTTAAAAAAATACAGAAGTAGAGATAAACGCTACCACACAATTTATTTTGGTGTTATAAACTATGTTAACAAGATTAATCTCCGTCCTCCCATGTTTTTGCCCTGTCTGGCATGACAGATAGCCCCCTTCTCCTTCTCCTCCCACTTCCATCTATTCCTGCTAGATCAGCTTTTCCCACCACAGGTGGATGTCCCACCCATACATGTTCTGAATGGTTTCTGGTTAGCCCTTCACCAGTCATTTTGCAATATTGCCTTCCTTGCTCTTCTGCTACCATACATTACATATTCGCTGCTTCACAGTGCCTGTTAACTGGCTGGTTTGCTACTAATACCTGGCTCTGAATGGAGACATCTTACTCAGAGTATTCCCAGCACCATCTGCTGCCTTTCTTTATTTCCATTTCTAGAAAGGGTTTCAGTGATATCTGAGAAGCAGGGGAGGAATCTGGATACGGTTGACACAAATCCCAGAAAACATTTGTCTGTTTGTCTTACGCGCTAATTAGCGCAGACTTGGTCAAAAGTGTTCTGAACTTTTATTTATTTATTTTACTCGTCCCTACAGCATCTATCACCATGACAGCAATATGCTCCAACGGCAGGAAATTAAAACACATAACGCAGGCAGCTAATCAAATGCAGAAGCAAACAGAAGAATTTTGTGCAGAGCCCTCGGTGTCGCTATGGTCCCGCTTTGACAGGCAGTTGAGTTTTTCTTTCTGCAGGAAAAAAAGATGTTTTGTTTGTTTCAAATTCCCTTTTCCCTTGGAAGCGTAAACGTGAAATTACTCTACCTTCCTCTTTTGGGATGTCTTATTTGTTTTCCTGCTAATGGCTGTTAAAGTAGATGATGTTTAATTATTTCCTGGGTTGAATTCATGGCTCGCACAGTTCAGCCTGGGGATTATGGTAGGACTGGCACGGACTAACCTGCGCTGTTGAGGCACAGCCTGGTCTTAGCAGCTTCATAGCCTCTGTGGCCAGGATCCATCTCGCCGTAGCCGCCCTCCCTTCTGCGCCACGCTGCCTCTTGTTAACAGAGGCTTATTTCACTCCTTGCCCTTCTGGGGCTGCGCAGGGGTTGGCAGGGCTCTGCACAGGCAGGGGCTGAGTGCTGTCTAGGCGCTCCCGGGTGCAGCACGCTTTCCTGGCAGGGGCAGGTGAGAGGGCAGCCATGCAGCCTGGGCCCGTGCTCCCAGCTGCCTGCTCAGCCAGGCAGTGGGGCTGGGAAGCGGTTTCAGCAGCCGCAAAGACCTGCTGAGCACAGAAGGTAGGTTAAACCTGCCTGGGTAAGAGGGAGACCCCAAGCTGGTGAGGCTGTGTTTTATTGCTTTGCCTTTGAGGCAGCAGGTACCAGCAGGGAGGGACTGGGAACTCATCTCGCTGGTTAGGAGTCACTGAGCTAGTGACTTAAGATTAAATCATTCACTTAATGAAGAAACACCGAGGGATTGAACCAGGATGAACACAGGAGGGTTGTTCAATGGGGCTTCAAGAGCCACAGTTGCATGGATGGTTGGCCCACCAACTTGCCCTCTCCTCACCTTGTGGGGTGTGGACAGGGGTAACGGAAAACCCAGCAGGAAAACAATTCCATGCAAATCTCTCAAATCTTTGAAAAATGTTTGTTTTTCAGGATCCAAACTAGATCTCTTGTCTGGGCATCATGAAGCTTTTTATTTTAGGAATATTTGAATGCGAGTGTTTCTGCAGTTCCCAGTGTGTCATGACTTTTCTCCAGTTTCCTCTTTCTGGGCTGCAGCCAATTCCTGTCTCTGCACGTTGCACCCTCTGCCATGGGCATCATTCACACACAAAGCCAAGTCCCTCCAGTCCCAGTGCGTGGCAGTAACAAGTGCCAAATCATCAGGTCAGCTGGTCAGTGGCCATGTGTGAGTAGCAGAATCAGGGCTAAAACTCTGCTCATTTGATGCCTCTCGTCTTCACCTCCGTCTTCAGCACACAAGGTGTTTCTGGTGTGAAGCAGCTAGCCTAAAATTAGGGCATATGCGTATCACTGCATCTACAGCTTTGGGTGTTCAGTACAGTTGTGTGACAGGAGCAGCAGTTTGGGTTTCGGGTGTTTAGGTAGCTGCTACGTTTAAAATTGTTTAAAAAGAAAGGTCTTTTAGAAAAAGATTAAAAAGAATGAATTTCAAATAACCCATGGAAAGAGCCTAGTAAAAGGGTAACAAAATCATCTTGGGCTCTTTTTAACCTTGACAGGGACCCTTTGAGCCCTTTGAGCTCTTTATGTAAGGTATTGCACGTGTCAATCACAGTCTCGACGCTATTAGAGACTTCAATCAGAAGTCTGCAAACTTCTCTTGAACACTTTCATCAAATCATTATCTTATACTGGAGTCTTCAGATGATTTCTTTTGGGGGCAACAGAATTTTACAAAAAACAATCTCTGTATTACTCCCCTTGCACTTAAATTAGTTTTTATTTGTATTCTTTTCAGTCAACAGTTCAAACAGCTAAGTATTCCTACCAAGGATCATCCTAACAGGCTCCTTTCCTAATAAGCCTTCTTTAGTATTGAAAACTGAAATGCATTTTTCTTGATTAGCACTGATAAAATGCCTGCCATGTGAGTAATGAATCACGTAGAGCTTGAGTCCTTCTCTGTGCCCCGCAAGTCTAGGCAGGTGGGTAGATTTTTTTTTGCTTTGCTCCTGCTAGGTAAGTCTGGATTTCACAGAGTCATTAAGTAACTCATCTCGTAAATCCACATACTAATATTAGCAGTCCAAGTCCTCTCAAAATAATTACATTGCTCCTACCATAGGTTGTAAACTTGCATGTGTTGTTAAATGGCTGTTGTGTTCCAGTCTCCAAATGACCAGAATAATTCAAAGTGCAAAGCAACTGGATCTTCTCCCAGGTGAGAAAGGCTCTACAAATCTATGAGACCTATTATTCGCCCATCCATCTAGATACATATAGGAGAAAGTAATTTACCTGTGGGGATTTTTAATCAGTGAATCACACTACTGAATGCATTAATCTCTTTTTGAGTTCTCTATCCAGCTTTTTGAGTTATTTACTTGATATTAATTACTGAAAAACCCTCACTATTTTGTGGAACCTTTGTACCCAAGTAAGATTATTTCTTGCCATACAGGCACAGCAAGGTTAAATACCAAATGCCACTTGATGTGATTTTGCAGAGATTTTAGGCATATGGAGCCACGAAAGCGCCTGAGGCCGTCATCAGATCCACTTGGCATCCCTAATCAGGAGGAGCAAGCTGATTGTCTTTGCTTTTCACAGCTCTGCGTTTGAGTAGGAACTCTCCAAACTATTTCATCCGATAACGTCTTGGGGAAACTTTTGTTTTGTGTATGTAGCTAGGTAGTCTCTCCTTGCTTTGAATACTGATTATGACATTTTTCTCTTGTCTTTGTTTTATATTTGTAGGTGTCAGTCCAGAGGCTTCTATTTTAGTTTTTTCCTTTCCCTTGTATGCTTGCTTTAAAATGATTTCTTGGCATTGGGTAGGATGTATTTTACATGGCTAAAATAGACACATTGAAGTAGATTCAATAGAAATTGATTTGAGACTGCAGCAGCCATGGTACCTTCATATGCTAAAATGTGAACGTATCATAGTTTCTGAAGTAGTGAACGTTAACACCTGAGCAGTACTAAAGCATTTTGATTTTATTTATTTTTTTTAATAGGTATGTTATTCTCTGGGCTGCAGATACTTACCATTCTGTACTTGGAAACAAATCAAAGTTTGTTTTCCCGTCATCCAAGGAGAGTAACTTTACGAACCCTACACTGAATATTGCTTTGGAAACCTGTATGAACATAATCACGTGGCACTTTTTAAAAATTAAAGCAACCTCAAAAATGCTTTTGCTGCATAGAGAATGGGTGGAGTTCACAAGTGACTACTAAGGGTAATGGGCTCTAAATATCAGCTCAGTTTTCTGATCCACAGGGGCAATTCCTCTCAACCAGATCCCAAAGTCTGTGGCAAACTGTTGTATTTAAGAGCCTTGGGAGAATACTTCATGGAATGGAGATTAGAAAGCAAGAACTGAAAACTGGAAAGTGCTTTGTGGTGTCTCTTTAACAGCTTAGGATAGATTCATTTTAGTATTTGTGTCTGGGTTGTATTCACTGCTACTTCATAGATCAATGGTATGACGGAGTCCCAGCTCTTGTTGATGTAGCATATGGGAACGGGATCCATTATCTTTAGTTCCCAGGACTATAAAATGTCTAATAAACTCAGCAGCAAGAGTGCCAGGTTTGTGCGGCACTGCCAGCTGCTCTAGCCTTGTCGTCTATTAAACTATGTTTTTAGTTTCATTATTGATGGGGAATGCTGATAGTCAAGCAAATGATGTTGCTTGCAGATTTGAGGCATTTTAATAAAGTATCAATGATATTAGAGGGTTTAAAGAGGCTAACAGTAAAAGAAAATCAGTCAGAAAATAGCCCCTGGCACCTACAGATGGAATTCATCGTTCACCTGGCTTACTTCTCCTTTGAAAACTAGGAGGCCTCCAAAGTTGTGCCTATGGGATTTGTACATGAACACTTGTTGCAGAAGACAGGAGAAAACAAAAATTGTGCGTACCAGAGCAAGAAGGAGACCCAGCCATGGGAGATCAGGGCTCATAGCAGGAGCAAAGCCATTTGGTGGAAATCTCATTTGCCGCAGCACTCTCCTAGCCGATCCCTGTCCTTCCTCCTCCTTCTCCTTTCTCTTTTGCCAGACAGGATCTGGATCAGAAAACAGGAGAAATCCTCAGTTCACCACCTAATTAAAAAATATTTGCTCATTATCTCATAAGCCTCTTTCTCCCATGTCAGCATGACTTGTAAAGGTGACTTCAGCTGCTGTGCCTCCTCCTGCAGGGAGGGAGGGAGGGATTCATGCTGCAATGAGAAATCAATTTAAATTCACATGCACACAGTCAATCCTTAATCATGTCAGCAAACTCAGGCTGGCTGCAGGAATCTGAGTAGGAAGTTCAAATGCCTCAGTCCCAAATGTTCATCTTCTATTGCAGAACCCGAGTCAGGGTGTCCCTGAGCATTAGTTTACTGCTCCAGCACTTTTGTCAGCCTCTTCTCTAGCTGTTTACATTACAATTTGTGTCTCCCCTGTTTTTCCCACCTATTGCTCTGTGGCTCCTGCTATACCTTTGGAATAAATTCCATAATGGCTCTGAAAATGATACAGAACAGGATCTTGCATATGGACATTGTTATGGTGGGCTGGGGAACAGCTTCCTACTCCGCTTCGTTTGTTCCCTGTGCATTGTCATTAGGAGCATGTTGCGGTTCCTGACCAGCATTAGGTTTTTATTGCTTTCTTTACTCCTCTGGGACACAGAGATTAAGCACAGCTAGGGGAACTTAGGCAACATTTTCAGCCTTTAGTGTCTTTACTTTAGGCACTTCCGAACCAGTAGCAGGTGCTCAAATGGAAGCGAGCTAATATGAGGCAGCATCTACAGCTTCCATTTAATCCACTGACTATTGATGCCTTTGATCAATCTCCGGGTATTATTTCTTGAAAAGAGAATCCTGTATCCCATGGGCAGGATCAGCTTTTCTATCTTGGACATCTTGGACAAGGGAAAACAAAATCTGTAGCGTTGATGCTGGCATAAATGCAGAAGAAAATGTTCCCTTGAGACTTAACCTGGGCTAAAGTCTGTACGGGTGGTGATTAGAGTAGCTATCATCCACGCTTATAGTGAGGCTGCTCTAGGTTTGCAAGTCTTCTGTCACTGCCCAGTATCTGCTGGCTCTTGACAGCCTTCCTAGGGCATTTCTGGTCTCTCAGTCTTTGCCATCAATAGCTGCAGCACTGGGAAAAACCTGTTAAATGCTGGTGTGTTTCTGCCAACATTCCTGCAAGGAACAGAAAGAGGGAAGCTTGTGAGCCAGGAGTTTCTTCTAAAGAATGCAGATCAGAGGTTTTATGCAAGCTACTTTCTTCAATTATTTAAAATTTGCTATAATTACTGGGTATTTAAAAATATCCTGGGGAATAATTTCTGGGCCCTTCTGGTTTTCCCTTCTCTTTACTGTTGCATTAGCCATTAGAAGTGCTAAAGGATGACTTTAATGAAAATGAGGGAGATGGCAATGGCATGTTTGACAAAAACACAACTTCTGCTGGGTGAAGCTGTATACCCTGATCAGAAGACACTATGATGTAGAGGATTTATTACTTCCATTGACACCTTACTCAGAGCTTTTTACCATTCTTCTTAAAAACACATTCCTACCATCTCAAGATTTGCCTGACTCAAGTTTCCAGCCACAGGGTCTTGTTATCTCCTGTGTTAAAGAACTTCATGGTTCCTACTGTTTAATGAAGGTAATAGTACCATCAAGCCATGTAGAAGAATGAAGCTGGATTAATAGCATTGATAATATACAACTGTAGTTTGGCTTCAGGGGCAGCGGGTTGGCCGATGCAGATAAGGTGCATCTGTGGCTGGTTAAGTTAGTGGTTGAGAGACAATAAAGAGAGAGCAGCCAAGAAAGAAAAGGTAAGACAGGAAGAAAAAGAGAGAGGAAGAAGCAAGAGAAGAGAGAACACATGCCCTGGAGGAGGCGAGATGAGGAGAAGGCAGTAGAGGGACTGGTGTGAAGAGCGTGCTGGTATGAGATGGTAAAAGACATTGTTGCAGCTTGATAGTTTGGAGAGTGCTGCGACAAAGCCACTTCTCGGTCTTCTTTTTGATAAGCTAAACAGTTTGTGCCCTCTCTGTTTCTCACTCTAAAGCACTTTCTTAATCTCTTAAACCATTTTTTTTGTGGTACTTTCTGTGGCTTTCTTTCTGTGCAGTCACCAATTTTGCTGATTAAAAATTATGAACTCTGGAGCTGAGTGCTGTCAGGGTCTGGCCTCATCCAGACTACACACAACTTAAAAAGCCTGTGCCTGAATCTGCCCATGTTCCCCTCTTTGTATATAGGAATTATTTTACCCCTTCTTAGGCAGGATTTGCCCTGACACCCTGTCTTCAGTTGCTTCTCCATCACGACCTTAAAACCTTTGCCATTGTTGTGGGATTACCCTGCTGCCCATCTCCAGGAGTGGTGTCCACTCCATGTCCCTGCCCTTTACACCTGCTTGTATTTAGATTGATATTTGTTTGAGTGAGCCTACCTTACAAAATGTTGTGCCATCTTCCAGATGATTTAAAGTTTCTCTGAGGGACTTCTAGAGATTGCTAGCACCTAACAGGATACTGATCTAGTGCTTCCTGTCCCAAAGGTTTGCCCCAGGAAGGGACTGTGGTCCATGAAAGATCATAAAATAAATCCCCCAGGCCTGTCTCCTTCAGGCAGTAAAATGGGGAAAAAATGACTCCTTGGCTCCATCAGTGTATTTGGTGCTCTTGGCCGCATACTTGTGACAGACCTGTTGCTACCTGTCACATCTTTTAGATTTCATGAAGAGTCTTGGGTGGAAAATGTTTCCAGTGTCTTGCTCACTTCTGACCTGCAGTGGAAACATCTCTGTTTGAATCCCACTGAAAAATACCTCAGTTCTTCATCCATTTAATGCAATCTTTACTGATATTGTGGAGTGTTTACTACTTAATCACCGTGCTGTATCGTACTAAGTGAAGCACCTGACAATGGAAGGAGGATCGCTGTATCACCAAATCCATCGTCAAAAAGAAATATTTTTTGAGACAGGGTTTCTTTTTATAATAATGCTGACTGACATTAATTATCACTTAAAATCTGTATCAGCACTTCCATTTGGCATAAGAATGATGCCAGGAAGCTCCTTCAGCAGTAAGAAAAATGTAATGCCTCCTCATTAGGTCCCCGGTGGCTGCTCTGGTGTTATCCACAGCCGTGCCCGGGTGTTGCTCTGTGACAGAAATGGAAGGTATTGCCCTTCCCTTTTAAAATCCCTTGATCTTCCAACCGAGTTTGCATGCTCAGGCCTTTGCTTTGCTGCTCAACTGCACTTTATGAGCGTGGCAGGGTGATTTATTAAGGACTTCAAGAGGGAGACACGAGGGTCACAGCCGTGATGCTCTCACAGGGCTGGCCAAGCCCCCCTCCCCACTTGCCTCTGAAGCCACGAAGCAGCTATTTGTGTAACACGTGGTGGCGGTGCATTAAGGCACTCACCCATTAAAACGCTTTCAGTGCTTGTCCTTACCACTTAAATAAAGGCTTTTTGTTTTCCAGGCGAGGGTTTTAGAGATGTCCGTCTCTTTATTCATTTTCTTGTCCTTTGTGTGTTGTTACTGCTTACATTTCTTAAAGCTCCACAAACTGTAAGCCTGTGGCTTGCAGTGAAGGCATGCTGGCAAATGATTTATAGAGGGTCCTACAAATCATGTTGCATAGAGCGCAACCCCTTCCCCCACAGCAACAGTCATCATTTCAGAACAGCACGGTCTTCAAGGGAGCTAAGCTGTCCTTTCCCTGCTGAGATTTAGGAAGCCAAACAGTAAAATGCAGCTAGAAGTGAGAGTAAACATGCCACAATAACAACCTGGCATTTAAGTTTCAGTAGGGCTTAAGGTGGCCTCAGAGAAGCTTTTGCTTATCACTGGTATTATATTATAACATTAACAGCATTTGCATACTGTTTTAATGCTTTTACAGATATGGATATATAAAATCCCAATATGTAAATATGTCAGCAAGGAGTTAAAATGACTTCAAGGATTAAAAGGCAAGCAGAGATTTATAACAGTTAAATGAACTGCAGAAATCTCCATTATTAATTGTGGTCTTGGCTATACCAATCCAGTCAAACCTCAGAGCAGTTGTAGCAGACCTGAAAGTGCAGTTTGGCTCTGTGACACTAACCTCAGGACTCAGAGCCCTCAGCACCACCCCAGAAAGGCATCACGTATAACGCCTCATAGGACACATGGCAAAGCCCCTGTGCACAACAAATGCTTAAAAAACCCTCAGCCCTCCCAGTCTCCAAAACATGAAGAAGGGCTGATCTTACCAGGTTGCCCTCCCAGTGGCTGGTGCAACTCCTGAGCATTGGTACATGCTTGGATAGAGGCTACCAGTGTAGGAAGTTTGGGGATCCAGCTTGGTCTCGGCTGGCTCTGGTTGATGGTGAATATGAAGAGCTTGTAAAATTGCCTGTGCCGCTTTCTGCTTTCTCTTGTTCTCTGCAATCACAGAATCGCAGAATAATTTAGGCTGGGAGGGTCCTCAGGGGTCATGTAGGGCAAGCCCTGCATGAAGCAGAGCCAGTTAAATCAGGTTGTGCAGAGCCTTGCCCAGATGGGGTTATAATATTGCTGAGGATGGGGACCAGTCTCAGTGGGCTCCTGCTCTAGTGTTTTGACTGCCCTTCTTGTGAAAAAAAGTTTTTGCTAATATCTAATCTGAATTTCCTGTATGCCAGCTTTCATCCATTGCCTCTTCTCATACCCTGCTGCACCTCTGGGAAGAGTCCAGTTCAGACTTCTCTTTGCCCAACTTTCAGGTAGCTGCTCCAGGTCAAAAAAGCAGAGCCCAATATTTTGCCAGCTCTGCTGAATTTAGTGGCTCCGAAGTTAACACGATAAAACATCACAAGAAAAACAGTTCTGGTGCCTAGAAAGGAACTATTTGCCATGCAGTGAAACAACTGGATTAACAGATTGCAATTTAGACAAAATATTTTGCCAAGGAAGTTGCCAAATAGTAGAAATGAAAAGATTTTTGGTTTTTTACTAAATTAAAAGTTCCTCTGGGGCTGGGAGGGGGATGTTTATCACCAAGTTATGCACTCTTCAAAATAATCAAAACATTGCTAGAGCTATAAACTAATGTCTTAGCAAGATGCACCATCTCCTTAATGGAAAAGTGAATTCTAGCCACTGTGATACTCCATCTGATGAGGACACTTAGCTGTGATGGGATGGAATAAAGTGCTTTATTATACTAAAGTGAACCACACTGCGAGTGTTGGGGATATGGTTAATGCAAGTACAGAGAAATTACAGTGTCTGTTTTGACTTTCTGATTTCCTCTAATGGATACACAGCCTCCAGGCCAAGTGCTCGGAGAGTTTTGTGCCATGCCATTTTCTCCAATTATTAGCTAGGCTTTTCCTCCAAAGTACCTGGCGGCAGCAGCTCATTCACAAACACAGCGTTTGCAGCTGGGAATTTAAAGGGCTCGCCACCCGCATCCTGCATCCTTCATTTCGATCCCATTTTCCTTTAATGATGCATTAGCCATTTTAATGCGTTAACCGATGTCACCTGTGCGGTGCGGGAAATACAGCAAAATCAACACCTGCCTGTGGGGTTTTGCCTGTGAATTCTGTTAGTTCAGCATTCATCCTCCAACACTGGCTATTTTTTCTCTCGTTAAGATCCACCTTAGTTCCCTGTTTAGATGCTCCGTTGGTGAAGGCAGCGGCGCTGCTGACGGGGAGATGGCGGGTCAGTGCGGGCAGGGCCAGGCTGCCTCTGCCAGAAAACTGCTTTCCTGGTGTCAAAGGCTGCTGGCGGGGGCCGGGGGGGGGGGGTGGGGGTGCGGACTGTGGGTGTGTGTGAGGCAAATCCCCCAGGGGAAGCACACTGTGCATTCAATTAGAGGGCCCTTGAATGCGGCTTCATAAGAAAGCCTTTCAGTTTCTGTACTGCTGTGGCTGGTTTGGGCTTGGTTTTCTTATTTGTTTTTCCAGTTGGACTGCCTGGGACAAACGTATCTGGGGGAGCAGCAGGACCATAGGAGGCAAAGCCTTGGGTTCCAGTTAAACACTTATGCACTTTACATATTGGATAAGAGAGGGTTTAAATCTAAATATTCAGCATAAGTTCATATATACCCATACAAAGGGATTTCTTTGTCCCACAGCCTCTTTTCCTGCTATCATCTTCATTTCCCCCACCACCCTTCCAGTTTCTGCCAGTTTACGTTGAAAACCCACCGAATCCCCAGCCAGTGTAAGATACTTTACTTCACCGTTTAAATCTCTCTTCCCATCAATCCCCAGACTGTTTGTTTTCCCTACCGCTACTGAACCAGGCTTGTTGTGTGGAGTTGAGTTATTGCAATGGTCTGGCTTCAAATTTGTCTTGGTCTTGTCCAGGCAACGAGAAAATACATGCAAAAATAGTCTCCTAGGAAAACTGACCGTGGAAAATTCAGCTTAAGGAGCAATAAAAGAATTTACTGCCATCACGCGGAAACCAGTAGGAGAATTTACGTCTCCCACAGCAAGCTCCCTCTGGGGGCATTTCTGTCCTCAGGAAGGGAGGGGGTGGTCCTCAGCAAGGCCACCTCAGAGGCCAGCAGCTCCCTGCAGTGCGTGGCCATCCTCACCCATCAGCCAAGGACTCCCCTCGCCAAGCCCACCAGAGCACTGCAGCATCTCCTGTTGCGGCTTTGCCAACCAGCTTTGAGAGGAAAGACAGCAGGGGCTCTTTGCCAGGATCTGTCGCACCCAGTCCGTGTGAGGGGCAAAGGGGATTTTATTTCCCCGGCAGGCATGGTGGTTCCCCCTGACTGTCCTCACCCCCTGTGCTTCCCACAGCCACACTGCTCTGTGTCCTGGGGGTTTCTCAGCGTCCCCTGGTAATTTTACGGTTGTTGCCTTTTGTCAGGTGGAGCACAGGATTTGCACTCCTTGTTGACCTGGAGGAGGTCTCAGAGGGCTTTTTTGACTTCTTTCATCTAGGCCCTTCTGCTGTGTCCTACTTCCCAGCCCAAAACTCAAGGTAAACCACCAACATTCAGGCCTGCTGCCTCCAAGAACTGCCTGAAAGACCCAGACCAGCCTGCAGTGTGTTGGCACGGGGTCTGGGCAGGAGGGCCGGCAGGCAGCCCCTGCGGGTTGCAGCCCCTCATGGATGCATCCTCACTCTCTGGGCCAGGGTGATGGAGAGGCAGGGAGGTATCCCTGCAGGGGCTTTTGAGGAAGGGCTTTCCTAAGAAGATTACTCCTGTGTGCATGACTCCAGGAGTGTGCACTGCTCCTTGCAGAGCTGGGTGAGGGCAGGGAGCAGTGCATAGCCCTAAACGCTTATTGTTCCCAGTGGCCAGCACATAAGCACCCTGAACGGCTGACAAGCTTGTATACAGGCATCTTTTCCTGCAAGCTGTTTCTCCAAAGTCTTTGTAATTTTTGTTTCAGGTTTTTTCAGTCTTGAGCTCTTTTTCCTGCTTTACGTCATGCTTTCCATTTTAGCAATGTCAGATGATCTGTGATAAACTGACAGTATGTGCAGGAGCAGTGAGGAGACGAGGTCCATTTTAATGAGACTAACTCTACTGGGTAGTGAAAACTGTGCCTCGACAAGTGCCTAGATCTTGTTTCTCTTTGCAAAGCATCTTAATGGCGTAAAAGGATTTTTACACAAATAAGGAAAGGCAATTCCCAAAACAGATTTCTTTCAGTAGCCATTGAAATGGAAAGTTACCACTGAGAATTGCGTGCTCCCCTTTAAGAGGTAGGCACGATCAGAAATCAGTATTCTCTTGGCTCCTGAAAACAGTCTGAATTTTTTCTGAATAAACAGCGTGTTTGCTTGGGGTTCACTATTCACCCAGCAGATACCGCAAGCACCCTGTGTTTCCTCTGTGGTTGTCTGTAGGAGCCTGAATAACCAAAAGCAGAAGGGTGGGGAAAGAGCAAGAAAGAGTGTGTGAGGGAGGACTAAGCTGTGGTTGGACTTCAGTAAACAGAACCTTGCAAATAGATACGGAAATAAATGCTCATTATTATCACGCATATGCCCTGATTTTGTTACTATGGCTTTTACCATCTCTTGAGAAGGCTATTGGTATAGCCCCTGTCCACTGGCACATTTAGTCACACATATGGACAATGTTACCCAGTCCTGGCTCAGTATGACCCACTCCTTCAGCGGCACAGAGTTGGGATGCTCACGAGGTAGGGTGGGTGGAGACATACAGCAAAGCTCAAGGTAAAGGTGAGGAGGCACCACAGAGCTCTCCAGTCCTTTGTCATTTCAGGAAAGGACTCGGGTGCCTTTCATCACCTATGTAGCATCGCTATTTCTGGTGGATGAAGAAGTCAAGTCAACACAAAACTTTTGATGCTGTTACCATAACTAGCATGCTGGTAGGCAACTAAATGCAAAGGCAGTTTGGTGTGCATTTCAGGGCTGTATTCCTTTTCTGACTCCCCATAGAAACTACTGCTTGTTCTTACCTGCAAGGCAGACTTGAGTAACATGTTACGTGAAGCTGATCTTCATGGCTAAGTTAGTCGTCTTTCGGGAGGCTGGGTTCATACTTCATGCTAGTTGCCAATACTATTTGGGTGAATTTTGGAGAGGTAATCATAGTTCAAATAGGGTCAGCTGTACAAGGCCAAGGGTATTGATGGCTATTTTCTGAGGTTTTCTGTGGTCAGGAATGCCTGTGACATCTATCTCAATTCAGATTCCTGCAGAAACCAGAAAGACATCTTCACTTAGGCCTTTACTTAAGGAATCCCTTACCATAGGATAAAGGCTTGAACTGCAACGTACAAACCTTCACCCATTAAGTGATACACAAAATAATTTATGCATACCAGCACTAGCTAAATGCAAAAAGACAGCTAGTCCTGTTCCAAGTTGCAAATAAAAGCTCTCTTTCAATGGCTTATTTTTAATCCAGACACCACTAACTTAATATGTTCTGGAGCATCTACAGACAATAATTTTTATGGAATATATTTTTAAAATCTTGCTTTCCAGGGAAGTACTTTTTAATCTAGTACTCTTTCTTAAGCTATTTTTGGACCTAAATGCATGAATTCTAACATTTTCTGGGCAACACTGTGAACAACTGAATAGATGAATAGGAAATGCAAAATACTCCGGACTGCATAAGAGTTATCCGGTCCAGTTTTCCTGTTCTCTATTGAAATGTGGAGTTAGTGATGATTTGTTCAAGCCTGCAGGAAATCTTATTTAGCTATGTAGTAACAAAAATAAAATGTTCTGATCTTAGCTTGTATTTCTGACTAAAAATTACTCCTGTATTTTTTCAGCTAGGCCTGGAATATCTCTCCAAGGTAACTATGGTCTATTATTGAGTTTGCTCTTTGTTTGTAGAAGTCAGATTTATTTAAATAGGTGTAGGAAATTCCATATAACCAGTGATGAGAGGACATTACCTGATTTTTAAGGGCCTGATTGGAATGACCATTAGCTTGATGGTCATTCCAAGTATTAATTTTGACTTCAGCAATATTAGGTACTAAAATGGGTTCCCAGATAATAATTGTAGATCTTTCATTTAAAGAAAAAAGAAAGTGTGATCCTAGAAAACAGATGCAACTTTCTCCACATCTCTGCAAGTATCCAATCTTTACACATCTGATCAATAGCTTTAGCAGTGGGACACGTGTGTGATTTATTCACTTTCAGATCTTTCTAAGGAAGGCAACAAAACAACATTAACATCTCCTGTTGTTAGTCAGTGAGTAGATGATATTTGCCGTGGGAAGCGTGGCAAGGCTGGCTTGTGAAGGCACAGACAGCTGTAGCTACAGGCACCTTTTTAGATTAAGGTGAATGGAGTAAGGTGACAAAGAAAGCTTTGACTTCCATCCATCAGGATGGCAAGCAAACAAAACAAAGAGAGCAGGTGGGCTCACACTGTGACACCAAGGCAGACCAGGGCAGTATCAGCTCAGCACAGCATAGCTGCAAGCATCACCAAAGCGATACCAGGGTAACGGCAGTGGGACGGACACGTTACTGTGGTGCTCCAACCCATGTGATAGACCTGGTACTTCTCTCTTCAGCTGGCTTAACATAGATAGCTGCCACTAGGGCTTCTTCTGCACTAAAGGCCCTCTTCTTGCTCCTTTAGGGACTCTAAATGTTGCTAGCAGTACATTGGGGGCAAAAACCCCCCAGACTCTTTGGATACCACAGATCTCATCTATAGCCATGAAACAGCAGGGAAATGCCAGTGGCAATTACTGCCCAGGCCCCTAAAAACAGCTGGCCTGGTTTCAGCTAGGATAGGGTTAATTTTCTTCTTGGTAGCTGGTGCAGTGCTGTGTTTTGGATTTGGTGTGAGAACAATGTTGATAGTGCACTGATGTTTTTAGTTTTTGCTGGGTGATGTTTATTCTAAGTCAAGGACCTTCCAGTTTCTTGGGGCCCTGCCAGCCAGAGGGCTGGAGGGACACAGGGAATTGGGAGGGGACACGGCTGGGACAGCTGACCCAAACTAGCCAAAGGGATATTCCATACCATATAATGTCATGCTGAATATACAATCTGGAGGGAAGAAGAAGGAAGGGGGGGACATCCAGCATCATGGTGTTTGTCTTTCCAAGTAACCGTAGGGCATGATGGAGCCCTGCTGTCCTGGGGATGGCTGAACACCTGCCTGCCCATGGGAAGTGGTGAACGAATTCCTTGTTTTGCTTTGCTTGCGTGCACAGCTTTTGCTTTACCTATTAAATTGTTCTTATCTCAGCCCTCGAGTTTTACATTCCTTTCCGATCCTCCTCCCCATCCCCCAGGGTGAGGGGGGAGTGAGTGAGTGCTTGCATGGTGCCTGGTTGCCATCCGGGGTTAAATCACTACACAGCTTTGTAAATGAGTTAACAGCATCACAGCAAATGCCTGTTTGTACTTTCTGTGCCTTATTGTGGGAGCTGTGCACCTAAGTTTGTGCCACCTTGTACAATTAGGCACCAGTAAAACCCCCTATCTGTAATTTTTCTGAGCAAACTGGCAGGTGCCCTGCCTCACCGAAGCAGCATGGCAGCCTGGATTGGCTTCCTGGCCCCTACCTCCTGGGGGGAGCCTCTGCCAGGCCTCCACACCCAACAGCCAACAAGATATGGAAAAAGTGCCAGCAGCAGAGAGATTACAAAAATGTGCCAAAAAAGCTTCCCTGTCTGTCTCCGTGCACAGTGGACCCAGCAGATCTTTGATGGGTTTGAAGCCCTAAAAGGAGATCTCTGTGTTCTGCTACTGCTTGAGCCTCCACAAAGGAGATGAAAAGGAGGAATAAAACATCTGAACATCCCAATCTGGTCTGAACTGCATGCATTCATTACTGCAAAGACTGATTTCTTCTGGTTCCTCCTCCGTATCCTCCTCCTCAGTGGTGGTAGCAAGAAGCTTGACACTCCAATTACAGGATATTCACGTTAAACAGAGAAGAGGGAAAGCTAGTCAGTGGCAGACGTTTAGGATATGGCATCCAAGGCTCCATGCAGCCAGCAGAAACCTGGAGGAACAGATTGAAACTACTCTAATGGCCCAGCTCTTCACAACTCTTTGGTATAGACTTAAATTAGCTCCCAGCAGTCAGTGTTACCCATGACTTAAACCAGGGACCAAATGTACTCACTTCACCAAAGCTACTGTGAAGTGGGACTGGTGTCCTGGGGGCTGCAAGGGGCCCTGTCATGTGGGGCTGCTGTTGCAGTATGCCATAATGAAGTGCCTTTTCCATGCCTTCTCCATGCCATTTTTTTCCTCTCCAGGTTTGCCACTTGGCTGTGGCAGGGGCTCAGGCCAGGAGAGCAGCTCGCTCTATCCATTTACAAAACAATGCGGATGAAATCCATTCAAAGGCTTGTGCAAAAGCCTTTGATGTTTGTGTCTCTGAGAGCGCTTTGTCCTTTCAAACTTGAGAAAAGTTTTTGTCTTTTTTCCCCTCAGATGGAAATGGTAATGCAGGCTGAGAAAAATGTCATTAATAATACAAACTGGGGGCCTTTGGGAAAAGATTTTCATTTTGAAAAGTGACTACTCTGCATGAGTATGCCATCAGAAGTTTATCTGGATTGTCTTGACTCTTCACATGCATATATTTCTTTTCTGCCACACATGTTCTTTTTCCTTATTTAATTAAGGTATAATTATAAGTGCATACTTAAAATAGAATAAATAAATAGAGATTTATCCATTCAATAAGCATTTTTCTAGGAAAAAAGTTTTCCTTCAGATATTTGTTTTCTTCAGATTTTTTGTCTCTCTTTTTAATTTAAAGGTACTTCTCTTATGTTTTATTCACTTGTTTTCATTAGGTAAAGGAATGCCTTGGCATGAAAACCTGTCCTGAATCCACTGCCTGCTTGACAGATAGATACAAAGACTTGAAACATGAGAGGAAAAGTGGATGGTTGCAAGTTAAAAAGAAAAAAAAAATCTAAACAAAAGAAAGGAATTAAACCCAGTGCAGGGGCATGTATCAATACTGTGTGAGTGGCATTGCATGCGTTGGTGAGACTGACAGACCTCGACGATGAATCTCTACTGCCTTCTTAAAAAGGTAGGGCCCTCTTTTTTTATCTCTAGATTGATCCTGACCAGTTCGCTGCAAGTAGATACTGCTTGAATTTCAAATATTGGGTGTTGGTACCTACAATTGGTCCCACACTGTAAATCACATGCTAATGTTTCTCTGTCTTGACTGGATGAGAATAAACATAATAATCAGGAAGAGGCCTTGGAGAAGCCACTACGGCTTTAAATCTCTCGGGGAGCAGCAGCAGTTTAGGGAGAAGCAGCTGATAAAGCGGATTAGAGAATTCTAGAAAATTTAAAACCCGCTCCTTTCTGGGCCACACAGGCTCTGCCCAGGGCATCATTCCTAGGAAAATTAGGCTGCTGTGAAATTTATTGCCGGGGTGCAGAATTTACATTTCAATTTCTCTTGTCACAGCCTGGGCTGTGGTCAGATCCCCTCCTTCTGCCTCAACTGCTTCTGTACTGCACGTGCCTCTTGCCCTGGGACAGCCCCGTGCAGCCCCAGCCCAGCCTGCTCCCCAGCTCCTCCCGGGCTCTTTGCACGGTGCTGGAGATCACCACAAAGCCCTCTTCTAAAAGGAGAGCAAGGCTGTCCCGCGGGGCTTGCATATGTTGGTTGTTGCTGCTTTTCACTATATTGCCCCCCTCAAGGCCAAGCAACAGCTTATATTCTTGACCCTACAGAAATTCAATGGTGTTGAATTTTTTCCATTGCCAATAAATTACTGTCAGGGTTATTACCTGAGAAGAGGTAGGCACAAGCAAAGGCAGACTACGACTATCTCTAGATCTGTGGGAAAAGACCTGTTATCCTCTTCCAAGAGTCACTGGGGCTCTGCCGGGCTCCACAGCCAGATACAGCCTGATGCTGAACTGCTTCCACCCCGTGGGAAAGGATGGGGTAGGACAGTAAGTCCTGACAATGTTGTCTGAGGAATTAAGAAGAAGAAGAGGAAGTGGAACACTTTGATGAGACAAATTTGCAGGGAGAGGAAAAGAAACAGTGAGAAATGGCAGAGTGCAAAATAATGAGATTGCTGATGATAAAGCAATTCCTGAGAGTATGTGGGTGAACTTTTTAACAGGGCCATCCCTGCCCCTTTGTGCTCTACGTTACTCTCCTTGTCAAAAAGGTCACTAGCAAGAAGGTTTGCAGAAACGATGGCCATTACGTGGATATTCATGAACAACCAGTGCGCCGCCAGTCACAGGACAGGAACAGGCTGTGTTACCTCTGAGCCTGAACCAAATTAGCCAAAAAAGCTTGAAATTAGCAATGTGTTCCTTTGTGGAGGAGTCTAAGTCCTAACACTGATGTCATGACTAGCTGAAATCACGTCCAAATATGAAAAGAAAAAAAACCCCCAAACTTCACAGAGGTATTTTGCAGCTGTGAATGAGGCATAACTTGCATCATCTATGAACTATGATGAACTGTTGTTAGCATTTGAATTACATTTCCCTTAGAAAGCCAGGAGGGGTTCTGACCCCGGATTAAGGGTCCCTGCTGGCACTTCAGTAAGAAGTGGATATGGAAATGGAGTCGTCCAGGGTGTCGCCGCCTTGAGGTGAACAATCACTTGAGGTGGAAGGGTGGGGAATAGATGCTGCTGCAAGAAAAGCTGCTGGATTTCCTTTTGAGAGACTGATAATCCCACAGGCTTCTGCAGAAGCACCTTTTGATTATCATTGCTGATGGTATTAGAAGACATCTCTGGAGTCTGTCCTTTAAAAAATGTTTCCCTCGTGCTACTTGAAAACATATGGGTTGGTAACTGAAGTGAAAAACTGATGTTTTACTAACTCTCTTGGTATGATGGAGGCTTAGAAAATGATGTGCTTGATACCAGAGATGCATTTTTAACAGTAAACGAAACCAGATTGCATAAAAATTCAAAATACTAGACTGGTAAATGTAGATGAGAAAAGAAGTTGGAACAAGAAAAAGGGACTAGTTAAAGTACCAAATGATAAAAGATGAATAAGACCTACGATTGGGGTTAATTGGAGCAGCTCCACTAATTTTGGTGGATCTGTTTTGAGTTGCATGAAGTCATTAAAGATCTAGACATATACTAGCAATTTATACAGAAGGTTTGATTAAACCAGGTCTAACAGTTGGACAGTGAGGTGGATTGAGAACGGGCTGAATGGCAGAGCTCACAGGGTTGTGACCAGCAGACAGAGTCTGGCTGGAGGCCTGTAGCTACCGGTGTTCCCCAGCTATGGGTCCAGTCCTTTTCACCATTCATCAACAACCTGGATGAGGGGACTGAGTGCACCCTCAGCAGTTTGCTGATGATACAAAACTGTGAGCAGTGGCTGACACACCAGAGGGCTGCGCTGCCATTCAGCGAGACCTGGACAGGCCAGAGAGCTGGGTGGAGGGGAACCTAATCAAGTTCAGCAGAGGCAAGTGTAGGGTCCTGCACCTGGGGAGGAGCAACCCCCTGCACCAGTACAGGCTGGGGTTGACCTGCTGGAAGGCAGCTCTGCGGAGAAGGACCTGGGAGTGTTGGTGGACAGCAAGGTGACCATGAGCCAGCAATGTGCCCATGTGGCCAAGAAGGTCAAAGTAGCATCCTGGGGTGCATTAGGAGGAGTGTGGCCAGCAGGTCGAGGGAGCTTATCCTCCCCCTCTGCTCTGCCTTGGCGAGGCCGCATCTGGAGTGCTGGGTCCAGCTCTGGGCTCCCCAGGTCAAAAGAAACAGGGAACTACTGGTACTTCAGGGGCTGGTGTTAAGAGGACGGGGCCAGGCTTTGTTCAGTAGTGCCCAGCAACAGGACAAGGGGCACAAACTGAAACAGAGGAAGTTCCATCTGAATATGAGGAAACACGTCTTTACCTTGAGGGTGTTGGAGCCCTGGCACAGGCTGCCGAGAGAGGCTGTGCAGTCTCCTTCCCTGGAGATACTCAAACCCCACCTGAACACGACCCTGTGCAACCCGCTCGAGGCAAACCGGCTTTAGCAGGGGGTTGTACGAGATGGCCTGCACAGGTCCCTTCCAACCCTGACCAGATTCTGTAACAGAGCATTTTCAAATGCAATGACATCCTGAGGGCTTTATCAAGTAATAGCGTGGGGAAGCAATTTGGAAGGTTAAAAATTTTGAGGGGAAAGGAACAGAGAGGTGGAGCCAGTGTCTGTATTTTGCCAGCCCCAGTTATTGCACCAGCAATGCCTAGTGAAGAAGTGGCTTCCTGGCTTCAAAACAGGCACACCTGCATGGGTTACTGAAAGGAAACAGGAAGGGAAAAAAGGAAAGAAAAAGGAAAGAGGAAGGCTCCACACCCTGGTTGGCCCAGGCTTCTTCAGTCTAGTATCTTGGGAAACTTGGCCATAGTTACAGTACCTGACAGACACAGCACCTGGAGAGAAGTTGATGCCCCAGTTCCAGGGGATCTTATCTGTACTTATCTCTTTCCAAACAATATACCTGAACACCCGGGAGATGTTTTATACCAGAATAAGCGTGCCCTGTGCTGGAGTTGGATCAGGTTACCTTTGCTGGTGTAATAGGAAGTTTCAGAAAATAAACCTAAAAAGTGTTATGCTGATACTGCTTCAGTGTATTCATTGGGCAAAATGCTGGCCTTTAACAAGGGAGAAAGCTGGGTAGACCTCATCCCATCAGCTCCACCACCTGTGGAAAAATTAATGCATTTTGGTTGCTGCAGAAGAGCTTTTCAGAAAAAGCTACTTTGGTAAAGTGCAGAATCATTGCATCTTTTGGCTGGACATGCAGTTTCGAGCCCCTGCCAGTAATTACTGATTTTGTAAACTTAGTGAAGCAAAAAAATCATTCCCTTTCAGTGGCTTTCTGCTCTACCTTTGTCTCTTTTAGACCCATTAGTCATCACTCACATACCCACAGGAAGAGTCAGATGACCAGCAGAATTTTTGCCAGGTAGGTGCTACAAAATTCCTTCCCCTTCCAAACTGCTAGATGGTGAACTTCAGGTTTCTGAGTGCTCTTAAGAAAAAAAGCAAACTGCTGCTGAGGCTGGAATCCTTCTGCATCAGTATGGGCAAGCTCTCAGTCTGCTCCATTTCTGTAAACAGGTCAGATCTTTTGCCCCCTGGAAATAATATTTAGATGGCAGAGCTTACATTTTTGCTGTATGGTGGTTACAGTGTCTGTTGAAGCTGTAAGGTTCTGCAGCATCCTAAAGAAATGGTAGATCCTAAAGACAGCTTTCATCTTTAGTCACAATCAATTAAGATAATCTATATTTCAATTTTCCCAGGCCCTCTTTACAGTCTCTAGCTAGGAGCTTAACCTCTTTTCCAAAAACCAACATAGCTAAAAAACATTCAATATTGCTCTCTTTTCTTATAGAAAACAGAACAGGTTTTGCATCTGGCTACACAAAGAAGTTTTATTTCAGTGGCTTGAGGTGCTAGGGTTTTTCCAGATGTGACTCAAGCCATGATTTCCCATTGCAATAAGCTTTTATCCTTTATCCAAGAGATAGATCATGTTATGAAAAAATTCAAATGATTTTATTCTAGACGATGTCCAATTAAATTGAACAATAAAAACTGTTATCCTTTATGACTGCCAAGTAATTAAGTGACCTGGTGATAGGGAATTAAGTCAGTCTTCTTCCCTTGAAATGACAGCTGAAATAAGAGAGGCACTGTTCTTTGTCTACTGTATGTGTGCTGGAGAGGAGGCAGAGGAGGAAGGATAGGAACAGAGCAATATAGTCATAAAAATCCTGCCCCTGTTGCAACTGCTGAATTGTTTTCCCATTAACTTTCCTAAGGGCAGAATTTCTCCCATTGTGTCATACCTTCTAGGGCAGCTTCATAAACAAACAAACAAGCAAAAAAACCCCACCTTGCTTCTACTGTGATTTATAATATTCCCTGAGTTGCTAATCTAAAAAGCTCTGAGTGTATTCTGCTGCCTTCCTCTTTCTTTTCCTTTGACATCCCTCAGTGTAAATGACAGTGGAGCAGGAAGAGTGCGTGCTAGCTCATTGAAGGTGTGTGCCAATGAACTTGTAATTTAAACATGACACGGTAGGAACTGGATTAGGGACATCTGGGTATAAAACCAGGAGCATCTAAAGTGCCAGGGCTGTAGCAAATTCACCAGCACTGAAGGCCAGTGTCCCCATCAAAAGACGGGAGATACAGCCTGAGGGCAAGGTGACAGTGCGGCTGCATAGAAAGTTTTCCCTTTTGCACCACTACAGTTATCTTAGTTATAGGAACTTAATTCAGTTGGCATACAGTTGATTTCATTCAGTGATAAAAGTGTCCAAGGTGACACAATCCAAGACAAAAAAGGCACATGTATATTGAAACAAGTGAGTCTGTTTGGAACATTATATCAGCATAACTATTTTTTATAAAAATCATGCCCCATCTAATGCTTTTTCCAGGGCATCCAGTCTTTGGGTGGCTGTTGATTATACAACACTGTGTGATAGGACCATCATGTATAAGCATCGATGTGTGTTTGCCTATCCGATAAAATCATATACAAAAATCAATTCTATACAAATGATCTCAATAAATTGGCTGAAAGCTTGCAAGACAGTAACAAATGGACAAAAGATTTGCATCTATTTTGGTGCCATTTACCTGTTAATGTTAGTTATTTGTCACCAGACATCTCACTTGCATGGAGGATGGATTGTTTTGTTCCTTCTCCCCAAACTGCCATAACTGTGAACTACCATTGGACTCCATTTGAAAAGGAAAAAGTCACTATCAACTGTCCCTCATTACACGTCAGAGTCCATCTGGAACAAAGTTTCTGTTAGCTTCCATAGATTTGGCTTAATTGTTAATTACTGTAAGTAATTAACTTCCATGGATGGAGAAAGATTAAAACAAGCTAAAGAGCAAGACAGTTCCATACAGAAGATGCTTCTACAGCAGCTGAAGACTCCCTGCTTTCACACCACAGTTGCAAAAGTTTCTGGTTTGGGCTTGTAGTTTTCCTTGATGACAGTAGCATTAATAATTTCCAATGGTGACTGACTTCAGAGTGTCAAAAGAATTAGGGCTGTAGTGTCAGAAAATAGGAACGTAAGCCATGCAGAGTGAATGTAGAATTTTTGTAATGTGTTTAGATTTTAAATCCTTTTAAGGGGTAGCATTGCAGGCTTCAAGTGCCCTAGCAAATCATTAATGATAATATGAAATCCCAGCAGAATTATAGCAGCTATTTCATCATGAACTTGGCCATCCAAGCGTGTAAAGAGGGTCCTTTCCACCTCTCAGTCATTGTGAAAAAACCATAATCTTTCCACCAATCTAGCAGGGTAGTCTGATCAGAGACTAAAACTAGAAGAGTGACCCATATTGGCTGTATTTCTTACTCAATATAGAATTAATGAAAAAAATGACTGGACAAATTCACACAAGAAGAATTCTTCAAGGACTATTAAATATTTTGAGAAGTTGGTGAGCTGCAAATACTTGCAGGCTGGAAAAGTCCTTGGAGGGAGCAGCCCTACATGCCTGTCCTGTTCTCATGCTTCCTAGACATCCGCTGTTGGCTGTCAGCTGCTTCTGGACTTGCGTTCAAGACAGCAACTTCAGAGGTGGATTATAATTACTGGTCTATTTTTAGATGCTCTAATTTTGCCAGAAGGCCAAAAGTTGTAATAAACCAGTTTTGGTATTATCTGTCAACTCCAGACGGGGCAAAGGGCCATGAATTCAGTACAGGGGTAGATAATGTAGATATATTAGAATGCATTATTATCTGCAGTGTTGTCTATTGCCAGTTTCATTTTTATTGCATGGCAAAGGTCAGCACCTTTAAGCAGTTCAGAGATCCCAAAGGGTGAAAAATTACCAAGAATTCATCTATTCAGCATATATATGAAGCCATTGAAAAAGACTGTCAGCATGATGCTAGCACTCTCTAATGTACATTATAGGTTTGTTTTGGCGAAGAAGATCTGTCTGTCATTGATGGTGGACAGATACTGAGGGCTGAAATAAGGTGACACCTTATTGTTCTTCAGCTGAAATGTAGCTCATGGTAATAAGATTCACGAGTCTCAGATCCTTACTGGTAACTGAGCTGTACTTGGTTCTGAGAGATTGCAAGAATATTTTTATTTCAGAATGTCTTATGTTATTGCTAGAAAAAATCAGATTCATCCAGACTTCTTCTTTTCAGTTAAGAAGAGGAAGAAAATGGAATTAAATTAGCAATCAATATGGATGAAAAAATGGGTCATTCTTCCACAGCTTGATCTTACAGGCACAGATCGCTCTTATGGGCATCAGACTCAACAGTCTTTGCTGGATCCTTCGGGACAACTTAATCTCAGCTAGTGGAGATTGCACCTAGCTGCTTACTTAGTGATGCTTAAGTGAGCAAACTATTATACTAGTGCTGCAGTGCATTGGGTTTCGATTAGTCTGCAGGCTTAATTAAAGCATTTTGGATATGCTTTAGACCACCTGCATGTTCTAGAACCGAGATAATTTTGGCATCTGTCAGATGATGGGAAAAGAGGAAAAAATACACCACATCAGACAGAGTTCAAATACTGTGTTTTCAGGTAATGGTGCTCTGTCATTTTGGCCCAGAGGTTTTATTCTGACTAGGCTGATGTTGTATCACCTCATTATATTATCTCACATTATATCACCTCATCACTGTTGAGTTTTCACTCCTCATAAGGTTCTGGCCTCAGTGGTGTCCTGTCACAGCCCATTCTCAAGATTGCTTCTCCACTGGGTAGAAGAGTTTTTAAAGTTTGCTACCTTCTGAATACTTTGAATTTCCTTCTTGTTGTGGGATGAGAAGTGGTGGCTAGAAACGTCCAACTGACCTCCTCTCTTGCCTCTCTTGCTTCCCCTGTAATTCATTTCCCATGCTGGTCTGACAGAGGCTGAGATGGTTGCACTTCAGGCCACATTGCAAGACCCGTCTATTACCCTGTCTTTTGCCAAGGAGGCTGATTTGAAGGGGTGTGAATTTTTGTGAGGCCTTGGAAGTGTTACATTGACTTTTCTGTCACTTTTGCTACATTTTACTTTCCATGGGTTACAGCATTGATGGAAATATCCTTATAGTCTATGATAGGCACATTCTATAAATAGCATGTTAAAGAAATTGAAATGTTTTTAAAAATTAAAAATCATCCAAAAGTTTTAAAAATGTAGGTGCTGCATGTAATCAGCCAAAAATAACCACTGCAGTTTTATTTTTGGCAAAAGATACATAGTAAGAAGAAAAACTATGCAGTTTAATTTGCTCCTTGGTATTAGTTCTCATAGTATTTGCCAGTAATGGCAACATTATAATTTGTAGAATTAATTAATGATCTGGCATCTGATTTTGATTCATTAATGCTTAAGCCAGCTAAGTCTCAATTATCCTCTGGACTATTTATTCCTTAACAAGCTTTTAGCTAATGTGATTTTAAAAATACGAAAATAGGCCTTAACTTGCCTTTAAGAAGTGGCAATATTTTAACACTCCTCTATAAAAAAAAGGAACCTTCATATTTTTTGTTCTATTATAGTTATGTTCAAAATTAGACTTGGGGATTCGCAATGTATTCACTAAATATATATTATATTTATATGTACCTGGAACCTGACTTCAATTTAGTCTTGATTAAAAAATGTACTGAATTGGAAACTGTGTAATAAAGGATGCCTAAATCATACTGACCCAGAATAGCTCACTCAGTCAGACAGTTAGCAAATAAGTGCACAAGCAAGCAGATGATACGAGAATTTAAAATTAATTCTATTCTCAGAGGATGCATAGACTACGAGATAGCATCTGATTCTATCTGCAGAGGTGTAAATCCAGAGTAACACCTTGGCTTAAGCCTCGTTACCCTGAATTTGATTGCTTATCCTGCAAATGATCAGAATTGGACCTTCTGTGCCCAAGGCTAGGTTAAAGCAGCTGAAATATCCAGTGCTACTTCATGACATTTTTGTGATGCAACTGAAAGTCTCTACCAATTTCCAGGAATTTATTATTTATAACTAATCCATTTACCAAAGTAATTTAAAGACTCCTGAAATTTTCTCCAAATGGCTGGTATTTTTAAAAGTTCAATCACCACATCTTTTAGGAAAATCTGCCCAATGCAGTTATGTATTGCGCTGCAATTGTGTTATGATAGGGGGCATTCAGAAACTACATCCCCCTTGGATTTGGGATTGTCAGGCACCAGTTTCAGATCTCACCTGAACTGATCTTGGGAAGATGCTTCTGTTGCTGCTCTGTGATGTGATGTTCCTGCCTGCCATCATTCTACCTTCTCCCTGCCCACATCAAACCAGAAATGCGTTAATTACAAAGGTGGGTTAACAAATGAATCATGGATATTTTAACCAAATAATCTTTGTTACACTTCAGTTACTGAGATTCTGAAAGATACTGAGTTACTTCTGAAAGCTTTCAGGCATTGTGTAAATGGTAGAACATACAAAACTGAGCCATCAGTGTTGCAGTATGTGACATAACTCATCTTCTCCTGAAATCATGCTTCCTTCTCCTAAGAAGCCATTCAGTGGCCTCCCAATACCTGCATGTCAATGTAATATTGGTGCCAGTGTAGTTGTTCTCAGTTCATACTGCTGTGACAGCTAGAGCTTTGCCCACCCTTCTCATTCAAGAAAAGCCCAAGATTAACACCTTCCTGGTTTTGGATCAGTAAATCTAGCTCCTTTCAGTCCAAGCTGGGAAGTCAGTCCAGAAGGGTAGGACTTTTAATGGAGTGAACCATAATACCAGCCACTCTTGAAACCCAAGGAGCTGTTAGCTCGGCCAGCTCCCAAATGGCTACCCCAAAACTACCAGGTGGGGGGACTGCTGAAGTCACAAGCTGTCTATGGTTTTTATAAATCAAAACCCATCTGCTGAATGAGATCCTCCGGCCCACTGAATCTGCTCCGCGATGCTCCAGGGACACAAGGCATCTCTAAATCCAGCTTACGCAGTCGGGGCAGAACTCCTGGGTGGACACAAAACCAGCTACCAGAGAAATATCAGAGGCAACAAACAAAGGAATCAATGTCCAGTTACTGAAGCATGAGGAAAAGTCCAAGGTACCTGCGTTGTTATGGCAAGAGTTCATTTGGACTAAGAGGTAAATAGAGATGGCTGAGCTCGATCTCTGAAGCTAGGGCTGGACTGCTGGAAGCACAAGCTTTCTCAATTACTTAGAGAAAAGGATTGAGTTGAGAAATCAGAGCAGCCCTGATCTCTTTTAATCAACTGAATGAGGAGGAAGGAGGGGAGGTGGAGGCTTGGGAAGAAAAATATGTAAAGCTTAAAAAGTTCCAGCTGCTGTTCTCTAATGGAGTCTTGGTTCTTCATGAACGGTGGAATAGTTAGGCCACCTGGTGGTAAACAGCAAACCAACAACCTTTGCGATTTCCAAGCCACAATAAATATCCTGAGGCTCAGAGAGCTCCAGGAACTGTCACAGGCTGCGAGCCCTTCATTCCCAGGTGGCTGGTGCGCAGCCACCGCTGGGAGACAGCAACCAGCAATGGCTTCCATCGGCTGCTACGGGGGTGCAGTGCGGAACGGACACGTTGGTCTGGTGTCTGGCCAATTTTTGCCAGGCAGCTGGCTCCATCACAAAATCTTCCACCACAGCCAACCTCTCCTTTGCCTTAGGAGGGAGGCAAAGGAAAAAGCAGTCCAGGACAGCTGAACTTAGGTAAGCTTGTGAAGTAGGAGCTTGACGTGATGTTTTGTTAAGTTGCTGAATTAGTAGCTTTGTCCCTAAATGTAGCAAGCAGGTTTGTGCAAGTAAATCAAGTGAGGCTCACGTGAATGGCTGTGATTACACATTTAGGATTCATATGTTCATGAATGTTCTACAATATAGTCTTCATTTCTGTGTCTACAATTTGTTTCTTCCAGCAACTCTACTCACCAGAAGTACTGCAAAGCATCAAACATAAACGGAGAGTGCATGGAAGGTGCCAAACCTGTTGCGGAAGTCCTTCTACAGAAGCACTTCTGAGTACTCCTCTTTAATATCCAAGAATTTAGCTGAGCTGGACAGTGGTATATTGCCAGAGGGCTTTCACGGATGTGTTCAGTACAGGCAAATGCATATAAAATGAAATTTATTTGAAAATGTAATTCTTCTTAAATTAAGAGCTGTCAGTTGTTTTTCCCAATTCCATCCACTGGAGCTTTAGTCTGATCCTAGTGAAAACAAGTAACCATGTCCAGCAGATGCTGTTCTGCTGAGCATTGCTCCTAGCTGCTCTCTCCTTGCTGTTCTTGCCTGATTCCCTCACAGCATTCCCTAACACTTGAAAACTCACCAAACTTGTGACTCACATTTTTAATCTTATCCAAGTCACAATGTTTATTTCACAGGATGCCCAATTAAACGGTAATTCAATCTGCTCTGGAGTTGTTTCCTTCCCCTCTGGTGATTAGTATAACCTGAATAATGTAGGAAGCACAATAAAAAAAAAAAAAAAAAGGCAGTAAACAACTTCAGTGACACTGGGAGACCAAGCTGCAAGTTTTCCCACTGAAGAGGGAAAAAGGGCACGCACAAAAATATTAACATGGGTCATAATTTCTAATGTTGTCTGACTGAAGAATGGAAGGGAAAATTAGGCTACCTTAGTACGTGTTATGGACATATGACTTTAAGCCTGGGGAAACATGAGTAGGTGTGGGGCTGTGCAAGCCACGCAAGGTGAAAGAAAATCTCTGGCCCTATTTTCCCTGTCGTTTCAAGTGCCTGCTGTTGCCCTTCATCGCAGCTAGTAAAAGTATGCCAGTTCTTCGCATCCTGCCTCCAATGCAAGTGCTGGAGCCCCACGTTGTCAAAGTGAAGGAGCAGACTCCTGCCTATCGCTTGCTGCACTAGTGTCCAGAAGCCCTAAAAACCTATCGGCTATCAGCTCGCTGATTGACTGAAGGGGATTTTTATCACAGCACAGACTTGCATGCTTTCTTGAGGCTTTCTTTTCATCTCCACACAGATATGTCAAGTGCCATGTGATGCACATAGATGTAACTCTACTCATTATCTGCTCCACAAGTAGCCTTCTGCATGGCTACACTGGAGGCATGGAGGTAGGGCTCTGCATGAAAGGAAGGGGCTGTTTTTCAAAATGAGAAAGAAAAATTAGCTAGACTGTTAAATGTTACCTGGTGTCTAAAAAGCAAGCAAAACCTTTTGGGAAATGCCAAAGGTGAAAACCTGTGTAGGACCTCAGCTCAGAGCTACCTTCCTTCCCAACCTGAACAACTGCTAAGGCAAAGCCAGCCGGGAGTTGAATATCACCGACTACTCAGGAGAAATACCCTGGTTTCAGACCGGCCCTTTGCTCACTGGAACAAACTCAACGCTGATGCAAGCACGGGCAATGCTACCAAAGACAACTCCTCCCCACACAAGTGCTTAAACCGACATGTGCCACTGGTTCCTGACCTTCCCAAAGCATGGCATGCTAGTTACTGAGTAGAGGCCACCCTGTGCCTCTGGGCTTTTCTGTGCAGGTGCTGAGGCAAACCATGAGCAGGGGCCCACGGGCAGTGAGGGGTGCCGGGTGCTGAGGGGTGCCGGGGCTTCTGCAGAGCCAAGCAAAACCGTGGCAAGGACCCAGAGTCCATGGGCACCTTGTGGGGCAGCTCCCTCCAAAAGCCAGGTGTTCTCTCCACCTTGCAAAAGGAGCAGTTTTATGACTTAGGAAGAAATTTTTCCCTGCGAGCTCCTGCTGTGACGGTGCTCATTACTCTCGGCTGTGCCTAAGTGGCGTTACAAGGAGCTCCTCCAACAACGTGCCCTCTGCCTGCCTGCCTTTTTTTTCCCTCTGAGGGGGGAGAAGTTTGGCACTTGACTTTTTTGGTGATAACACTGTAAAATTGTTCCCAAAGAAATTTTCGATGTGCTTTGCTGAGACTTTCTAAAAAAAATATAGATTAATTGTGATAATTAAATTTCCCTCTGAGTGATTCCTTTGATAAATGGGTCTAGTTAGGACTTTCAATTAAGCACCAGGCCCTGCTGTGAAGTCAGACTGAGCTTCGTGTTGCAGGCATTTATTGCCTCATTTACACAGAGACAATCTGAATTATTTTACATTACACTGTTTTCTTTATCTGTCTTTTTTTTTACACAGGTATTAGAATTCCTATTAACCCTTCTATCAGGGAGCCAATTAAAAAGGTATGGTCAAGCAATTTTTAATTATTTTGTTATGCTTTAAATAAGCCTCCTGGAAGCACAGTACTTGAAATTTTTCTCTTATCCATGCAGCAGTCCTTTGCTGCATGAACTCACTGGTTTGTTATTGTGCAGATTCTCACAGACTCCAAGCTGGAGATAAAAGAATATAAAAATAATATAAAGCGGGGAAGAAAAGACACTGACCACAAAGACAACACTTTGATGAATGGTGGTAATATGCAACAATTCTGGAACCAGCAGCTTTTATGTTTTTGCATTGTCCGAAATTGTGAGTAAATGGTAACTACTGCTTGGAGAATTTCAGTTATCAGGGGTGCATTCCACCTTTAAGGTTGCTATGTTTTAAAGTTATATCCATGCACTCCAGCATGGTTGCATGGTTATTTTAAGTGTGGATTGAAGTATTTAAGATACACAATTTCTACATTTTATTACAAAAGTGGAACTATTTGCTTGTTTTTCTAGTTACTGGTATCAATGGTTACAGTAAAATATCCATGTCACTGTCAATCACTCCTGTTAACCATGAAGAATGAGAGGTCCACTAATTTAATAAAACCCCCAATACTCATCCAAAAGAAGGTGTTTTTAAACAAATCCACACCTAGACACTAGAATTCACTGTCATTGACAACAGAGAAGACAAAGTCTACTAGACTTAGAAAATGGTTTTAAATTTTCATGAGAATTGTGTAAAGCCATCCACAGCTACGCTAGCTAAGGTGAAATTGTAAGGTTTACCAACTGATGTGTTTTAAGCTATAAATCAGAAACTAATTGTCTGACATTAGGGAAAAACATGTTTTTCTCTCCTCCCACACTACCCAACAAAAAATATTTCTTTTATACCATGTAGCATGTTTGAATCTATGTAATGAGAGTATATAAATTTCTGATTATACTTTTGAGCTTGGTTTTGATGCAACCAATGGAACTGATATGCTTCCCAAACAAGAGTTAGTCAGATGCATACTTTAATTCATATTAAACCAAACCTTTCTTGGGAGGTGGGAGGATTTCAAGGGAATCTCTGCCATGTAACAAAATCATGCTATCTCTCCATATATGAATCTAAGCACAGTCAGACCTCAGATTGTCTGCATGGAGCAAGAGGTATTAAATGAGTTGTGACTACTGAGAACCTGAATAATTAACTAAAATTTCAATGCAATTAATGTAAAGCAAAGAACACAAACTTATTGCTGAGAAATTAGGGTTTGTGGATGATGGAGGTATGACAGTAAATCCAAATGTCAGGCCCCCTCCCCCCCCATTTTTCTCCAACATAAAACGGCAAACCCCATGCTACTAATGCAGATTTGTTATGCCCTGGCATATCTAATTTCTTAATCTGGTAAAACAAAAATGACCAATACCAAATAATGTGTGTACATTTTTAAAAACTGAATGCTATTCTAAATGTAAGTTAAAATAAGAACACTGGTTAATATTTATCTAGCATACTCTCTCTTTGAGGCACATCTTGTCATATAGGACTATGCTGTTAGAGTGGTTCATGGGAATGATGTGCATGACTCCTTTTGCTAATGGGAGCTGGGTGCATAGAACAATTCAGCTGTTAGGGCTCTGAGAAGAAGAGAACTTGAATAGCAGGGGCTTGGAGAGCAAAATAAAAAGAAAGCTGCTAAGGGCATTTGAAAATACACTCGCTATTCTTTTTCTTCCTAAGCGTTGCTGCAGTAAACAACTGCTTCGAGATTCCTCTTTAAATAAGTGACATGAAAAGGAAAAAAAGAGCATGACTTTGTATCAACAGCCATTCAAAATGTACCCAGGGTCCCAAACTAACCTTGGGGATAGGAAAAGCTTGCGGGGGGAGGGTGCTGCCAGGGCTGTTGTTTGGGTTGGTTTCTTTCTTTGCTGGCCAGTGGTTTAAAGAAATTATCCCTGGTGGGAGCATTCTGACCCAAATATCAGGGACACTGTGTTTCCTGTGGGGAGTGTATTTAGGCCTGGATTTTAAAAATACAACTGCCTAAAATTAGACTCCCAAATCCATGTAAAGTGCTAAAGAAATGGCCTGGTTTTCAAAAGAATCAAATATCCACGGGCTCCGGGTCAGGGTCCTGACCCAGCAAAGCAGATGTATATTCTCCGTAACCCCCTACCCTGAGGCAACATGATTGCTCATGCATTTAAGGCTAAAGTGCTTAAGTGCTCCCTTAGGTAGGGGTTAGAGAACTTAAACATGGGTGTAGAATCAACTGAGTGCCATCCACTCTTTTAGATCTTGGCCAGAGGGAGGTTTTTTCATTTGATTGTTTTTTTATCACTTTGCTTGTGTAGAACTTTCCCAACCAAGCCATATGCTGCAAAGTGCTTTTAAACACATTGCAAACCTTGGTCCCGAACTCTGCCAAGAAAATTTCCTTTGGAGGGTGGGCTGCAAACATAGAAATCATTGTAGGGCTGCATACAACTCCTAAGGTAGGGCAAATGTATGTACCACACTGGAGAGCAGCTTCTTTTAAAGGCTAAGCTAATAGCAAACTCTTCCTGATGATTAGTCTGAACTAGAAGAACCTGAGATACTTAAAAAGGCCAAACAGCATTCTACACCACACAGCCCTTTCCTAAATGTTACAATGTACATCTGTAAATGGGTAAAAAGATGGCTTAAGGTACTGAACCAGGACACAGAAACCCTGACTCCAAGCCCCACTTCCACCAAAAGATTTATGTATGAGCCTGGGCAAGTCACTGACTATTCACTTCTAAATCTGTAGAAGGGCAATACACCTTTTTGCCTTTGGAGTGAAGGGAGACTAAAATCCATTAGTGATTGTGAGGTGCTCAAATACTAAATTCTTAAGTGCTTAGATAGATCAGTAGAGGAATTTTCCAAAGAGACATTATTGAACAGATCTGTGCATGCTTTTTGGTAATATTTGTCATAATGTGTTGCTGTATATCTCTATTCCTGATGTTTTATTTATTACGAAGTATTAAAGGTTGGGTTTCCTTACGGGAGTGGATTGACTTGGAAGAGTTCCACAGGGAAAGAAAATGTTTTCCACGTTATAAGACTAACAACAGGAAAAAGAAAAAGCTTATGTTGCCATTTGATCAAGACAATAAATAAATACTTTCACCTTGGCCCATAGCATGCCATCTAACTACTATGTTCTTATGCCTGTTCAGTCTCATTAACTGCCTTGCTTTCCACCTACTGTGATTCCTTCAACAAAACCCAAGCCAAAAAAGCCCCAAACAAACCCTCCAAAAAATCATTCAGGCCATAACAGATATAATTCCGTATTTCCCAAATTGAATGTCACTGTGGGATGGTCTCTGTGACATCAACAAAAATGGCATATTACTGTTTAATCATCAAGTCCTGCCTAAGTCTGCCCATTAGTGACAGTAATCAGGACAGAAAAGGAGCCAGGTTACAGACACCAGGGTCAGCTTAAAGCTGAGGAAAGACGGGCATATGACAGGAAAAAGAATTTTAAAGAGTGACTTAGGGGAAGCTGAATGTTTCTCATACTTAAACCAAGGCTATATTTAAACATTATGCTTAAGTTCTCACAGAAAGATTTTTTTTGCTGTATTTTCTGTTTGCTCATGCATCTGTGTTCTTTCAGGCATGTAACTTTTGGTCATATTTTGGCAATCAACATAAACCTGATGATCCTCCTAAGCTTCAGTTCAGAGCAGTTGACAGAGGCTGCATTGCTTTAAGGTCTTTAGTAATTCTCCCTCAGGATGAAATCTTCCTTGGACTGCTGGCTCTGCAGGGGATCAGTACCAATGAGCAAAGCATTTTCACTGAGGATGAGCCTGACTTTACAAACCAGTATCTTGTGTTACAGGTGTCTACTGCATCATGCTATCTGTCCCATTACTCATCCTGGCTTCTCTTATGCACACTGAGGTTTGTTTCCTACGATCTTCTTTTGAGGCCCTTTTTGTCTTTTATTAAGAATCCCTTTGGGAAACAATTCAACAAGTGGTACTTATCTAGCTTTTACAGGGTGATAATCATATGTTTATTTTTTAATAGTATCATTGACTATGTTCTGTAACACAATAGAATACCTTAACGTTCTTAATCACTGTTCTGAAAGTGTTTGGGGAGCTTTCAGATTAAAAAACACTAAATAAAATGTAAGGCCCTATTATCACCCTAAGCATGGCTCAGACTAAAACTTCAACTTTCTGTGGTTTTCATACAGTTGCTTTATATCCCACTTGATACTTGTCCTATATATCCAATACTTTGATAGAGCATTTTTAACACTGAACCCTGCTTTATTACTCCCAGTAATTCCCTTCTGCCTGCCCTTGGCTGGTACTGCAAACCACACAGGCTGAGGTTCTGTGGTGTATTGGTATTGCTAAGGTACTTTAGCTCATTTTTGCATAATTTGGATTCTGATCTGATCCCAAAGATTGCTTACTTTATGACTTATATCAGCCTAAAGAGAGCTCTCTACGGATAACTTTGTAATTCAGAGCCACAGAGAATCCTTTTTGAGTGTTTTGCTATATAGTCCTATCCCCTTTTCTCTCTAGCAAGCACTGGGCATTTCCAGAGGTTGGTCAGAGCAGGCAGTAGAATCAAATAAGCTTTAAACCCATTTTGCTAATAAAACTGAACCCACGTTATCATAGAATAGTAACAATTCATGACATACCCTCGTCAGTCTTCGAAGGACTTACAATAGAAGGGTTACACCCCCTGTGTTAGTTAAAGCAAGAGATGTTCAATTTACAGATTAAGAAACTCAGGCAAAGATTCAGTTTACCACTGGCTATGAAAATAGCTGAGGATTAGGCTGTTAAAGTAGTTTTCTACCAACTACAAAAGGCAAAAGGTGAGGTCTAAGGATCTTCAAATGTCTGTTCTTTTTTCCTCCTTCTTCTGTTTATAGCCCTTCTGTTGCATTTTTCAGAAAGAAACAAAAGCCCATAAACTTTTGCCTTCTTTCCCCCTCTGCCCTTTCCTAGAGGAAAATGACATGAAGCTAAAAGGTTGCCCCTGGATCTGCTCTACACTGCTTGACAAAAAAGAAGAAGAAAAAAAAAAAGGGTGGAGAGCGGATTTGATTAAAGGCATTTTGGCCAGCATTTAGAATGGAACACACAGCACTGCTCTTCTGTTTCTGCCCTTTGCTCAGTTACCCGCAAGACCCAAGCCACATTCATGCAATTTGCTCAGCCCACAGTCTGAAATCAATGAGGTCTATGCAAGAAGAGAGCACCTGCCGCAGGCTGTTACTGTTTTTATTTATTGTCTGTATTATTAGACCACACAGGAACCCTAAAAACAAATATTGTCTGAAGCGCTGTGTAAACATCGAACAAAATGATGGTCCTGTCCCAAAGTGATTACAAACTAAACAGAGGACAAGAGACCACAGATGGATACAAACAGACAGAAAGAGAATAAAGGAAATAAGAATGCTCTGTGCGGCTGACAGCCTCACTAGCAGTCTAAGGGTTATCAAAGCTTTTGCAGACGTCATGGCAAAGGAGAGCTTTAAGGAGATTCTAAGTGCTACCAACATAAATCTGAGGGCGTTATGCAGGGTACCTTCCAAGTATGAGAGAGAAAACGAGAAAGGGCTTGCTTTGAGCTGAACACAAGAGGATGGTAACTCTGAACAAAAGGAGATGGTCCATTTTAAGGTTTTAGCAGCATTTAAATGTTGCAGCTGACTGCCTTTAACAGTGACCCCCTTTCTGTGCTCCTGACCAACCCTGTTCACTCACATCCTGTTCTAAAAAGGCATTTCAGGACCAAGCACGGCGGAGCTGGAAGTCTGCTCAGGCAGGGCAGTTACTGGAGCTGCTCTGTTCCCTGTTCCTGCCTCCTGACAATGAGGATGATAGGTAGGATCCCAGGGGGCCTTGAAAATGAAGATAGGCAGCTTATGTTGATGTGAGACAGGGGAGGGGGGAGGTAGTGCAGGGATGCCAAGAGAGGAGTGACACGTTCAAAGAGACAGGCTGGAAAAATGATCTTTGAAGCAACAGCAGCCGCATGCAGTATGATTAGGGCAAAAGCAAGCCTGCATGTGTCAGGGCCAGAGAAAAGGATGTTGCAGCAACTGAGCTGTTAAATAATGAGAACTTAGGCAAGAATTTTAGCTGCATGGAAAAGTGGGAAAAGATGCCTTTTAAAAGCTGAAAGATTTAAGAATTGGAGGTGGGGTGGTATAGGCAGCTGAAAGATTGAGGATTTACGTGCATGTAACAGAGGTCAGAGCTGATGCTCCAATACAGCCGTGAGTGACAGATAGCATACTATGTTGTCCACAAGGAAAACAAGGTGGCAGATGGCTTGGGGGCACAGCAAATAGTAGCAAGGAAGAAGTTGAGCCATTTTCTCCCTCTTGTCTCCTGTTCTGCTCTTCTCTCTGCAGCTATTAAATACAGGCAACTACAGAGTAGCTGCCTAGGATAAGCCAACAATTCAGCAAAGAATTTAAGTGCAGTCCCATTAATAATTCTTTTCTCATGTGGTTTAGATCCTGCTCGATATACCCATGAGGTTGTGTCTCTCATCTAACTCAGAGAATATGAATCCTTTCCTCCATGCTCAGTAATAAACTGCACAGACCTTGTGCAGTTTTCTGCTGTATTCCTGGAATAAGATTACCAGCAAGATTAAGGCCTCTGGATGTGAGAAGGGAGATTTCATAGGATTAAATGTTATCCAGTCTACTTCTGAAACAGAGGATAAAATACAAGAAAGGACTATGAATTATATTACTGAAAATATGACAGACCATGGTGGTGGTAAAAGGGATAATGAAAGACCGAAAATTTAAATTATATACAGAAATAAAAATCAACAGGGAGTACTGCAGGGCCTACAGTTACCATCTGTTGCCAGAAGAGGGCACTCGTGGCTTTCTTTTATGACGAGAGATTTAAATCAAGATTTCCCTCGGTAGCATTTCCCAGGCATAAATCAAGCACAAATGAATAACCTTTGATTTATCATTCCTAATGGAGATGTACATCATATTGGCGTGTCATCACATTTCAACATTGGCCATTATGATGCCAATCATATAGTAATTTTCTTCCGTGTCATAATCAGCGATGAAGATGTACATTTCCATTCAGTACAATTAGATTTTCACGTTTCTTAATGGTAGCTGAGGGCATTAGGCAGAATATCTGCTTTTGCTGCCTCTAACTCTTTTGTGCCCATATTTTTCTGATATTGTATCCAAACCATTACCCAATCACCACTTTCCTGTAGTTAAATGCCATCTCTGCTCATATGGGAGAAGGTGAGAAAGATTTAAACTATTTTTCCAAGCTGCAGAGGAATAGGTATCAAGATCGTAGGCAAATACACGCTGTTGTAAAATGCCTGACCTTAGCTATTCACCAGCGCTTTGGTGTGCTTCATGAAATCACTGTGGGCTTGTCAGGAGTGACCTAACCCACAGCACGAACCACCGGGCAGGTGTCGGGCTGGGCCTGATGTGATGGTGTGACGATGTGATGATGATGATGGCCAAGCCCAGCAGTACTGTTGGGAATAACCCCCTGGAGAAAGAGCTACTGGTGGCAGTTATGAAACTCCACTGTGGGTGCAGGCCTTCTCCTGGATGGGTGGGTAGGTAAGGTGTGTTACTGGCATTTAGAACAGCCCCTGGCTTTTCTACATAACTGCTCTTCAGGGCCAGCATATCGTGGGTACGTACAAGCTGAACGATGGAACACGAGCAGCAGAGTCTTCAAAAGCACCTGGACCTGTCTGCACATCCCCATCGTGCACCTACGGCGGAAGTTTTGGCAGTCAAACGCTCCCTTTCCTGAAAGGATGACCCAGTTTTTTGGTGGCTTCGTGCTCCGACCAGCTGGCCGGGTGGGTAACGCTTGCTCGCAGGGATGCCAGCCTGGCCAGCGGGTAACAGGGACACACCGCAAGGGAACCCCAGCCTGGCCCTAACCCCGACATCCACAGTCTCCGAACGGCGCGGCGAGGCATGGCCAGGCACGGCGAGGCACGGCCAGGCACGGCGGGGCACGGCCGGGCACGGCGCTGCGCACCCCGCAGCGGGCGCCTCTGGGGGCCTCGGCGGGAGGGTGGCAGCGGGGCGGCCACCGCGCCGTGCTCGGGGCAGCTGCTCCCCCGGGGCAGCACGCCGCACGCGGCTTGAATGTCGCTTGCCGCCGCCTCCCGCTTCAGGCTGCGCGCGACCGGGTCAGCAGGCTCCCGGCAAACCTCGCCGCTGCCGCGGGGCTGCCGGGGAGCGCCGCCGCCTGCCGCGCCTGGGCGGGCGGAGAAGATGGCTCCCGCGGGGGGCGCGGGGGGGCCGGCCGGCTGCAGGGGCACTGCGGCAGGGGCGGGCGGCCGGCAGGGGGCGAGCGCGGCCGGTGGCGCGGCCGGCAGGGGCGGGGCGAGGTGCCCGAGGAGGCGCCCCCCGCCGCCCCCGCCTGCGGGGCTGCCGCGCGAAGGCGAGAAGAGGGGCCGCCCCCCGCCGCCCGCTCTCACGCCGCCGTCCCCCTCCTATCTCGCAAGCGCCCCCGCGCCCCCGGCCCTGCAGAGGGGGACCCTTCCCGGGGGGCGCTCGCCGCCGCCCGCCCCGCCCGGGGCGGAGGGCCCAGCGCCGTGGCCCAGGGACGGATCCCCGGAGCCCTCAGCGGGCCCGTAACGGCATAAACGGCGCCTGGAGGCGGGAGCGACCGGGTTGCCTGGCGGCGGCGGCGCGCCCTCTAGCGGCCGCTCGCACCACCGCGCCGGCAGAGCCCCGCGGCCGCCTCAGGCAGCGCCCCGGCCCCTCTCCTGTCAGGCCTGGCGGGAGCGCGGCCGCGCGTGGCCGGCGGGGGGGCACCGGGCCGTTCCTGGGGAGCCAGCCGCGAAAACCTCGGCGAGGAAGGGCTAAAGAGCAGGGTAAAAATAAACACAGCAGCAGCAGCAGCGAATCGCGCTTTTTGTGTTCCGTTTCTCCTCGACCAGAAGGCGCCGTCGCAGGCCCTCTGGAGGGTCTCCCCTGCTAACAGGTCTACTCAAAAGAGGAACGTCGTGAGGAACCCAACCGGTGTGCCCCGAGCGGCTGGTCTCATCCCTCTTGTACCTATGACCCCTTTCTTCTCACAAAGGTCATTTTTTGTGATCAGCCGCAGTCGACGACGATCGTGGCCTCTAAATGGGGCTGTGGGAGGACAAAGCAGCCCCCTCAGCGTGCACTGGCGCCAGGCCTCGCCTGTGAGGGCAGCTCCGTCCTGCCGGGAGGCACCGGGGCACGGCGCTGGCAGCATGGGGGCAGGGGTCCATGGCCGTGCTGCCTGCAGGCCCCTCACCACATAACGTTATGTTCCAAACACATAATGCCTGAATCCCTGTCAAGGAACTGAATTTGCATCCTAGCAAGACAAAATGTGAGTTTTCTGCTTCATCTAGGGAATACTTCCCAATGATGTCGTTATTAAGTAAGCCTGGAGGTTTTATCTATTTATAAAGCTGGAGAACTGCTTTCTTCCCATGTGTAGCAGAACTACGCTGGAAACTCAGGTAGAACCAAACAGGTTTGTGCCTGGATTTAAATCACGGGTTTTAAACGTACCTGTTGACGTTGATATGGCAAACGGCTTGACCTCTTCTACCTCTCTGTCCATAAGCTGTGAAGCTTTGTAGTCTGTCCTCTCGCAGTGGGCAGACCAAAGCATCCTGGCTATAAATCCACTTTCCTGAGTCAGACGGCCTCGAGAATTGATGTGGCCCTTCTAACTGCCCGTGGGTCTGCAGCTGGCTGTAGAGTCACATTTGACCTGTTTGCTGATGAATGAGGCTTTATTTGGGGAGCTTGAAAATGTGCTCAGGTTCAAACAGAATCAAGGCAATGTCTAAAAAGTCTGATGGCAATCCCAGTTTGTTTCCTCGTAAAACATGTTTAACAAAACTAGGATGCCTCACAACAGTAAATATAAACCAGAAAATGTACTCAGCAACCAAAGCCCCAGTCTTCATTGGGGATGACTTAGGCAATTACTTACTTTTAAGATAAAACTTGGGATGAAATAAAAACTACCCTTTTGTCAAAGAACAGAGAACAAATGCAAATTAACGCTGCCTATATAAGGCCATCTTGGTTCCCATTTTGAAGATGGATCATTTTTCCACTTTTACTAGGGTGAGTTAGGGATAACTCCACTGAAATTAGTAGTCACAACAGTGCAGAAGCAGGCTGAGAGAAAAATGAGGTTCTTTCAATGCCTGCTCGATACAAAATGTGTTACTAATGAAAGGCTCTAGCTGCAAATGTTACTCTCAGCTTCGTATTTTCACTTTCAAATTTGTCAGGAGTGTCCTGATTAAAATTGTACAGTTCTGTAGCTGAGTCTTCGATTAAGTTAGAATTATTAGGATTAAAAATGGTGCAAAACTAGAATCTCAGATCTGATCCTCTGAATTTCTATGGAAAGGAGTTTGGATTCAAATCCCTAGATGTGAACCTGCTTGCACGTTTAATTCTGGGTCAGTAGGAACCTAAATTCCTGGTCCAGTTTTGTGTGGGTGTAATCCTGCAAAAGCATTTGATTGTGGGGTTTTATGGGGTTTATGAGTGATAGAAAGTGAGAGAAAAGAGGCATTTCATGACTGTTGATGAGACTAGCTTCCTATTCACAGTCTGAAGGAACAAAAGGCCGTTATTACACTAGTTTTTGTAAATCATTTAGAATACAAGATGCGGGAGGAAAAGTGCCAAAGATCATTCAGATGACTAGAGGTTCAGAAGACCATTTCTATACAGTGTCAGCACAATGGAACTTCATTTTTGGTTAGTTTTTAGGCATTATTTTAACAAACGTGATTAACATTAAAAAAGGAAGTCAGAGTTGCAGGTTAACTGCTTTACTTGTTGCCATTTAAAGCTAAACAAAAATATTAACATAAATTCATTTACACTCTGTTACTTTACCTAACCCCAGGATTTGGCCTGCCATGAAAGCTGGAGAAAATAAAGGGTGCAGAGGCGCAGCTGGTGTTTTGGGGACTGGCAGCAAGTAGAGGAACAAAACCATGCTGCTAGCAGTTACTAACCTAGGAGAAGTATTCTGGGCAAAATTTATTACTTTCTGTAAGCTACAGTTACTATGCTTAGCATGTCGGCTGGTCGTAAATTACTAAACCCTTATTCAGCTTTGTCTTTCTGCATGTAGAATTGCTTTTTCAAGAAATGAAGTCAGAGATTGCTTATTTGATACTGTAATTAGTTCATGTGATGCTGAGAGAACATCTGTCGTGTGGTTGGTAAAATTATTATGCATTCTCATTTTCTTTTTCTCCATTTTAGAAAAGTGTGTTTTCTCCTTGTTGAGCTAAAGTACATCTATAAGCTTTCTCTTTCCCTCACTACATCTCCCATCATGGACTAAGGGCATCACCATTATCCTGGAGCAGGAGGAGCCTTGGATTGGATCAGCCATTTCACTGCCTGTGTGTGTCTGTGAGATAAGGACACAGTATTCAGTCTTTGAAAAGATGTTCTTCTGAGTAGCTTCTGTATGTTTCTCTGTGCCTTTAATTTATTAATTTTCACATGTGACACATGTCCAAAAGCCAATATGCTGTATTAGTGCTCAGTCCCACACTACTGACGTCAGTGAGAGTTTTATCAATTACTTTAATGAGCACAGGATTAGGCCTTTGTGATTATACGAAGAACCAATTATTGGATTTTTCTATGAACCTACATTAAAACCTCCTTACAAACGTAACTTGCAGGGTGTGAATCAGAGAAAACATTGCTTTTCTGTTTCAGTTAAAATTTGACTTTGGTACTAAGCCTATTATATTTAGGTTTTGAAATGCAGTGCATTAGCAGAAACAGACACATTTTGCCCTCTACTCCAGCTCCCAGTAATAAGGCGTTGTGTGGTTTAATCTCTTCCTAGGCATTTCTTGCTTAAGGACTCAGTTACTTTCACAGCCTCTATATTGAAAAAGACTTTTAGCATCTTGCATGGTGAGACCCCCCCGATATAGTCTTTACGTAACTCCGTTGTCAAACAAGCAAGCAAATAATATAAAACAAAATAATAAAAAAAGAGAAACAAACCTAAGCTAGAAAAAAGCCTGAGCCTGTGATTTATTCTTCTTGGTTTTATTCACAGTCTTGCAAGAATGACAGCTGTGATGTAATGACCTGGCCTACATATTGCGCAGCACAATACTGCAGATCTTTTCATTTTCCTGTTGTTCCTAATCATTATTTATTATCTGAGATGATTATCAATAATTTCTTGTACAACTCTGAAGAAAGCAAGAACATCCTCCATGCCACATAATTTTTGTATTTGAAGTTCAGAGTGTCTAACTTTGTAGCTTTCTGAAAGTCATTAGTCCACAGTGCAGGTGAATGTAATTTCCATGTAAATATAGTCTCTGCATCAGTAATTTATGTTTAAAATCTGAAAGACTAAATATGAACAACTGCCTTTCAAGTACAACCTGTGATGGGGTTGATGCAAAGCTAATATTTTATCCTTTACTCCACCACAAATTCATGCTGATATTTCGGTATGTTCCTGCACATCCAAGTAAAAAGATGGTTTTAATAATCATTACTTTTGTCTTGTCTTCGGACATATTCTGCAAAAGGTAGATACAAGCTGCATCATATTTTGTCTTGGAATAAAAGTTACAGCGTTGTTATGGTGGAGTAGTTGGGGTTGAACCTTACTGGGGCAGGTTATTTTTTGTTTATTGGCATGATAGGAAAATACTATATAAAGTTATAAAAATCACTGAAGGATACAGTAACAGAGTCTTACTGTATGACACACACAAATGAGAAATAGTGTGTCTTCACCCTGGCTAAAACACCATTTCCTAGAGCAGATATTTTGTGTTGGAACATATAAATCTTGTTTTAAGCTGAGGAAACATTAAATAAGAAAGGCTTTATATTTCGGTCCATTAGGATTCAGTATAAAGCTCTAAAGTAATCTCATGAAAGTAGTGCTGTGATCTAGGGGAGAGACACCAGTTTAGGAATCAGGGGGCTTGTGTTTCATTTCTAGCTATCTGTCTCACTTAATAGTTCTGGCCTCTTCATCTCAGCTCTTAGTGATGCCATTTTTCACTGGTTGTCTGTCTTCACTATTTAAACTGTAAAATTGTTGTGACTAGCATTATTCTTCAGTATGCATTTTTACGGTACTTACCACAGTGGAGCTCTGTGGACTAGGTCAGGCATTTTTGGATCTGTTCTAGCACAAAAATAAGAGTCTCCCCTTTAACTGTATAAAAGGAGCAACATGATGATGTCAGAAAAATAAAGGAAGGAAACTCATATCTGAATTTCTGATACTAATCTTAAATAGAGCAGAGTTTTCTTTATTAATGCCACGTGGTTCAAATGGAGGTATTAACCTAAAATTATGAAGTGAATGAAGCCAATTTATCATTGCTGAGAATATCCATAAGTATATTTGTGCTTTTCTCTAGATGCTGGAAGATGTTACTCAGATTTACACCGAACATGTTCACCTACGAGTTAATGACAAGACCAAATTGACCAAGATGGTTTGGTTGCAAGAGGTCAGATAGGTTTCCTGATAACACCTCAGTCCTTTCCTGCAGCAAACCTCCCAACACCTGCGGTGTCAGTGCACTGACTTTCACATACCGAATCTGGTGCCCTGAAATACCTGAAGTTACAATTGAAGAATTGATTTTCTATTTCTTTTCCAAAAGTAGTTGCATGAAGCAAATAGTTTTGATAACATACATAAATGAGGCAGAAATGTAGCTGAAGGTGATTAACTTGAGACTGTAACAATTCAAATGAAAGCATTCTTCATAACTTTGCTACTGGTAGATTTAAGTTGGTGACTTCACGAAATGTCATCTGAATAACTTGTGCTATTTGATAGACAGGTATAGTTATTGGGTACTACTGCACAATAGCCTTAATAATTTCTTCTTCCAACTCTTTAAATTTCAGCTCTTTTTTGTTTTGTTTTCTTTTTTCCTTTGATTATCTCAGATTATTTCTATATTGGCCTTTTTGCAATTTCCTTCATAGCATCTATTTTTGTGTCTATAAATTTTAGTGTTGACCCCTGGTCTTAGGACATCATTGCTTTAATGAGGGAGGGCTAGATCTACCCGTGCTTTTAGCTACTTTGTGCTGTTCAGCTGATGCAAAGCATCCATAAAGCCATCTTAATCAGTTAAGCCTGCTTTATGGCTGCTTTACGTTGCCAGACCAATACTAAGAAGCCAGAATGAGAACCTGGCCTCAATGCTTCTTTTCTTGTTTCTCTTCTATTTTAGTATTCTTTTCTGTTTTTCTTGAACATATTCCCTTATTCTTCTATAAAATACAGCCAAGTGATTAAAGAGTATTCAGGAGTTGGAAATAATTTCTAGAGTTAATTAAGTAATGTATTCAATTAATAACTCTCTTCGTTATTCAAACAGCCCAATTACCACTGTATTCTTTTCTCCATGGTTCTCTTGTCCTATTTCACAATGGATTTTCTTACTTTCTTTCACAACAGTTTTCTTACTCTACCTCTTTATAACCACTAATGCAGAAGTAAAAACTATCACAATAATCATAATCTGAGTAAGGCAATATAAATACTCTATTTGCCAAATTAACTATTAATTTCTTACTCTTTGCAGTATAAAAATACTTATGCCAGAAATCTTTGCTTACTATTTAAAAGCCAGTGCTTGCTCAGTCCAGGTCTTCAGAGCCCCCACAGCTCATGCATAACCTTGGAAGTGCCTGAACTTTGTCTTAGGTTTTTGTCAGTAAGATCCTGCTGGCATGAGTGTGTGTTTGTTTGTGTGCACATTTAGTGGGGACCCGAGCTAGCAGGCATTCTCAAAGACTCACTGGAGGCCACACAGCACACATGTAGTGGTGATGCTATCACTGCCAGTTGATGACATCTCAGGGATGCCTTCATTACCAGTATCCAAGCCCACAGAGCATTTAGCCAACACTTGGGACATGAATACAATGCTCTTGGGGGGATCTCAATCATCGCAACAAATATGTAACAATGCCAATGTGCAAAGCGTGTTGGGATGAAAGAAGACAAGGGCTGCTCTTCTTCAAAAGGCAGTCAGGCTTCAGAATAATTATATAGAGTCGTTGATGCCAGTGAAAGCCTAATGGGTAGAATACTCAACTGGGAGAAAGCAACATGGGTTCCAGCTCTGCTCTACCAAATGTTTTTGTATTAGATGTTCAGCAGTGGTAGAAACCAAGCCTTTCCTCTTCAGTCAAGCACTCCGGCGTTTCACTATAGCATCGCTCTTGCTCTGCATTTATACTCAGCCCATGCGAGATGGAATACCTTCAAAAGGGATGTTAAAAAGGGTCCTTTTCTAAACCTGGAATAACCTACAGTCTTACAGAAGGGATATTCCTGTGCGAGCCATAGGATTCAACACACATCTACTAAATCTAGTGTTAGTACTCTTATCATAGATTTTTAAGAGCCACCGAGTTTAAAGAAGAAAGGAACCTAGCTGTAGATTATTCTGTGTGTATAGGAACCTCAAGAAAGAATGACATTACTGCTCATTATAACTACATCTCACCTTCACAGATCGTGGAGACTATTGGCATCTCTGTCTTGGGAGCAATACAATGAACATCAGTGGTTCATAAATTACTACTTCCAAGAATGCTTTCCTTAGTGGGCAATGTTGGATTCAGAAAAAATTTACTTCTCAGGGATTTTTTGAAAATGAGAATCTTTTCCATCATGCGCTGATTCTTCTTTGTATGGATAACAGATGTCAGTATAGTGACAATAAGTTCATCATACTCATCTCTCTGCAACACCATCAGCTTTGATATCTTTTTCAGACACAGTTTATCAGCCTTTTAATTCCAAGTCAGTGATCTATATGTGGAGCTACCTGTATGTTTCTTTTTATATTGTCTCTTTCCCATCTTGTCTCATAAAAAATCACCACTACCACTTCTTTCATTATCCCTCTATGCTGCACAGCTTGCACACAAGATTTTGATGTACAGTGCAACGTTTTCTCATTTTTCCTCTTTGTCCCTTCTGCAGAGATTGCATCCATCAATATTAACATTTCAGCTCTCTGATTTATCTCATTACATTTCTGCATTACCAGCCAAGTCATAATTTCCTTCCTGTAATGTCACTTTGAGCTCATTTCCCATACACTCTGCATGTGTATATAGACAATTACCGGGTTTATTGCTTGCTTCCTTCCTACTGGCCTTGGCTTTTCTCCTTTGTCTTTATCTTCCAGCATTCAATATTTATGGAAAGAGCTCTGCACTGAATTCTAACATCCCAGTCTAAGTTTGTAGCTGCCTGAAACAGCATGACAGTACTAGCCTCCTGCATTTTCTTGTACTTGGGTGGCTGTTTTTTAAATATTAACTGCCTACCCTTTCCACAAAGAGCAGGATTCCGTCATGTATCCAGTCCCATCTGCTGTGTAAGGTCCTAACAGACCACTAGAGTTGTACATGTGAGTGAAATCATGCAGAGGGCAGTGAAACCATCACCCACCAGTTAAAGGTTGCTCATTATGCAAAACAAGGGGAAACAAGAACAAAGTCAGAACACTGACTTTGCACTAACAGTTTGTGAGAAGACACTTCATAAACAGTGACCTCCTGGTGGTTTGAAAGGAAATAGGTTGCAAGGAGGACTCCTTTTTCCAAGGACAGCAAATCTTTCTCTCTCAGAAGGCCACGTGCACCACAGAGGCCTCCTGTCAGGAAACAGCCCTCTGTACCTTGTGGCTAGAGGGGCAAATGCAGCAGTTGGAAGTGATGCCTAAGGGGGTGCACAACTCCCTCATGCCTGCAGGCCAGTCATATGTGGACACACACAGGGGAGACGAGGTTATACTAGACGACTCATACCATTTCTGTCCTACCTGTTCTGGAGGTAACTGACCATACAGCTGGAGTAATGTCCACAGTGTGTCCCTGCTGCCCTGATAAGGATGGCGTTTTAAACCTTGGCTCTATGTTTTGTCTCAGTGCTCATATAAAACTTTAAGCTCAGTACTTGGGCATCCACACAGTTCCCCATCCTCAGCTGAATTCCTTCCCAAAACTTCAATGCCATAGCTCCACTCAATGAAAATAAGGGCTCAAAGCACTCTTGCAGCCCCCTTTTCCAAAAAGTGTGTTTATTTCATTGTTCACTAGAGGGCAACGTTGGCTTAAAAATCAGTTTCTTTGCCCTCGGTTACACAGGAAAGGTGTGTTAACACCAACACGGACAGAGAGAAAATACACAAGAAATACCCAATATGCTGCTCCAAGGGCAGAAAAAAATACGGTCTCTATGGCCATGCTAAGGAAGTTTCTCAGACTGTAACAGAAATCAGTGACTATAGAGTGGGGATGAGAGAAAAAAAATGTTTGGAGAAAATAAGGTTCTCATTCAGCAAGGTATTTAAACGTGCTTTATTAATCTGAAGCAGGGCTTTAGCTCTGTTGTCCTCAACCAGATTAGACATTGTTTAGACAGTATTTTAGATATATTATGTAAAAGCTTTGCTGAAAGCTAAGGACTCAGGAAAGGTTCCTGACCTGGTAAAAGCCATTCAAATGAGGGAGAGACTGTAGGTGGGCTTCCTCTGTTCTTGGGGAGACCAAAAGGGATGTGGGAGGGATGTGGGCTGGGCCCTGAAGAAGTAGACTCTTGGGATAGGAACCTAGTATGCAAATAAATAACTTAGAGGGAAATGGAAAAGAGAGACACTAGTGAATCTCGTGGCGAGAAGAGCTAAGTGAAAGTTTCTTGGTAAGAAGAAAGTCACAGGTGTGATCAGAGCCAGCTCTGTGGTCGAGAGTCAGTCCTCTTTGGGCTGGTACAGAACGGAATTTCTCCTGCTTTTGTCTGACAGTTTTTACTTGTCTTTTATCCCCGCTGAGGGAGACAGCTGCTCTTGTTTATTACCTTTGCTGCCACAGTAAGATTTTTATCCCTTCTCCCTCATAACACTGACGTAATTATGTCCCCAGAGAGCCATGCACGCGGTCAACAGTGTGAGCCTGCCAGTTGGGCTGTGTGCTCCCACGGCTGCAAACTGTGCTGCTGCCCACCCATTACCTATTACAGATACTTGTGCTGCGGCCCACAGGGTAAACAACAAACAGGCTGTGTGCCCACTTAGCAGCTGCATGCTGGTAAACAAATTGGTGTTAGAAGTACCTGAAGACCCTTTTGCTAACAACAGCATGGCTTGTCAGTGGTTTATAATACAGTGTTATAACAGGATTTGAAATAAGAGGCTAGATTCATGCAGTCCTCTGTGGGGAGCATCCCTTCGTGCTAGTCTGCGTTGCTGAAGAGATGCAGGAGGAGTGGGACATGTGTGCACCCTGGTTCAGGTGGTGTTGGTTAGCTGGGGCTGGTCAGATAAGCAGCAGTTGTGCCTCATCTGCAGTCGCAGTGATCCTGCCTCAGGGCTGCGGTGGCAGTGACAAGCATGGCTCAAGTGCCTGGAAGCAAAGCGAGCCTGTTGTGTTGCATATCCTGTGTGAAAATCCTCTGCCTCACTGCACTTCATCTCATGGAGTTCCTCTCCCCTGCTAAAACCTGCAAAACAGGTTGCAACTGCTGCCTCTCTGCTACGTGGCCCAATGCATGTGCCTGCCTGCCATGCTGCATCGCCAAATGCTTCAAACACCTCCTGTCCCCCTGCACACCCCCTGGCACTCAGAAATGGAAATGTTTGCAGTAGGGTGGAACTATAAGAAATGATGAGTGTGATATTGGCTTAGGTTACTGTAATATTCCCGTTCACTTTGACTAAAGAGCCCCTAATATCAGAGTGCCAAAACCTTACAAATCTGGGAAAGCCACTGTCTCTCCTTAAAACTGTCTAGCCACGTACTCCTCCACAAACAGCTCAGAAATTTGGTGTTGGCAAGTGTTTTGCACAGCCAAAGCATGCCTAGCGCCATGTAGAAGCCAGAAAAGCCCCCTTAGATAATACTAAGGGGTGTGAATAAACAGATTTATCTAAATCTGACTATACCCTGTATTTGACTCCTTACTCCACCCATACTCCCTCTCATTTATCTTTTTGTGGACTGGAGAATGTAGGAATATATGTCTTAAGCCAAAACCTCATGCTTTTCCCACAGATGAAAAAAGATCAATCCATGAATCTAACAGCTGCCTTGCTGCGTTTGTTCTGGAAATGCAAAGTGAGCATACTGGCTCCATTCTGCCAAGAGGCACCAGAGCTCAAGCCTATGGGAACTCTCACATTGAGAGGTAGCGAATTTGATGGAAAAATGCAGCAAAGAAACAGTTCTTGGGACACACAGATCCAGTTCTTGGAAGGTCAAGCCCTCATTTGCTTACCTACTTGAAATTCACAACCTGTACAGGATTTTGAATACGAAGTACCTGCTTATTGTCTCAGGACTGCGGCAAGATATTCAGTCACTAAACACGTGTGAATACAAACTGTCAGGGTGGGTGCTTCCCAGGGTAGCAAGCTGGTGGGTGGCTGCTGCTCATGGCCTTGTGCTCTGCAGAAATGTCATATGAAGGGTGACCCTGAAAGGCAGATTTGGCTTCTCACACTGCCACCAGGGACTGAAGGTGCACATGGTGCTGCACAGAAGCACGGCTGCTGTTGCACCTCATTAAAAGCACAGAACATAAGTGGCCAGTAACACTGTTTTGAAAGGAACCCTGAGAAAAATACTACTTGGTCTGAGGCTTTTCAGAAGGGTGCAATAGCAAAGCCACCCAAGGAGTTCCCCATATGTTGCTTGTAAGCAGTGTGGGAATGGTTTCATGTATGCAGCAGAGCAGATTTATGCTATTTGCTGCTGAATTATTGTGGCTGATACCAAGCACTTCCAGAGTATAATTTGTGGGTCAGATAGCCTGTTTAATAGCCTATCCATAATGTTTGATCACATCATCACTGTTTAGAGAGACTAATGCACAGGGATTATGCTTCTAGAGCCAATACATTGGGCTCTTCAGATTGCATGCATAATAATTCTCTGGGCTAATAGCTGTCAACATACATTTATTCCAATAATACTGACTGCTTACTGTTTTGCAATTCCTTAGCAATACAAAGATTGATCAGTTCAGCTACTGTGGTGACTTCCTCAAAGAATCAGGAGTCTTAAAACATAAACGTTGTCACAAACAGAGCCCGGATCTTTGGTTGATAGCAAGCTGCTGTGAAATACCATCTTTAATTTATGACAGTTGCCCTCCGTTTCTTCCTACTCATACTCTTTTTCTTATGGCTGAAGCAAAACCATATCATCAGAAGTATGAAATCTGCTTTCCCACTTCCCTCAAAGGCCCATGCACATCAGCTAGTGCAGGTGCGTGTGAAGAGTTCCCAGAAGCTAACTGGAAATGCACATTCAGCTGGTAAGATCAAGGGGTGCCAGGGCCAGCAGTCTGACTGGGGAGGAGGCAGGAGCCAGTAAGAAAGCTCTCTTCACCCCCCGCTTCCTACTCACCTCCATCATCGTCCTTCTCCCCCAGTATAACCTTTTCATTTGCTGCCTCAGATGTGGCAAAGCTTTGTAGCGGCCATTTCAGTCAACACTTTCAAGGGGGCTCAGGGGGACTGAAGTCAGCAAAGACAGAAAAGGGGGGTATAACCTATGGCAAAGAAAGCGACAGCTGCCACAGTCTTTCATGTCACAGGTTTTCAGGCTCCAGAGGGGAAACGTCTTGTAAAAGATAACCGTGTATGTGTATTTACAGAAGGTTTGGGGGTGTTTGTGTTCCAGGCAAGATATCTCAGCTTCTTTATTAACACTGAAAACAGGATGGATTCACAGAAGCTGTAACAGCGAGTCATCTCATGCTTTGCTTTGGTGACAAAAAGCTTGCCAAGGCCAATAAGGGACAGAGGCATGCACCCCTGTTGCTGAAGAAAGTCAGTATCAATACTTATTTCAGGTATGCACAGTTGCCTCATTAAGCGATATGCATTCCTTTGAAATGTAGGGCTTTATGCTGCATGTGCTCAAGAAAATAAATTAAAAATGCTATGTGTGCTCTGGGTGGAGTCTTGTTCCTTGCTTTCCATTTGGAACTTACTTCCGCCCAGTTCAGATATACTGGATTCATGTCACTTACAGAAGGAAACCTCTCTCATTTTTATTTTTCACAAGAATGACAAGGTTCTTTAAGCAGACATAATGCTATTTTTTGTATTCATTTTATGCAGAACAAATCTGTTTGGCATAATTGCTAGGGGTTCTTTTCATACAATTTATAACACAGATGATCAAAGTGTCCCCTACCTCAGGGAGAGGTTGCCATAGCATATATCTGCTAAAGCCAGGCAGAGTATTTGACTGATCCTCAAACGTCCTCACTAGTAGAAACACTGCTATTATTCTCAATATAATCAATTACTGTACTTTAAATAGTATTTCTGCCAACTAAACTCATACATTTTGTAAAATACCACACTGGAAGACTCTTTAACAAAGTTTTTTCTGTAAGCCTCAGTTTCTAAGCACAGATTAGTCTGGGTGATGTGTTTAACTTTTTTTTTTTTTAAACTAGTTGTTAAGTATTAAAGGCAAGAGTTACTAAGAGGATACAACTGGTTTATCTTCCCTAACGTCCTATGGCTGTTGCCAGCGACCATAATGCTGAACTGGAGGTCTTTGAGTCAATTCTGTACAACAGGCTGCTGCATGCCCAACACCCACAGTGAGGATACGATATAGGCTGAAATATTTTTACATTTCCAAGTGAACTGTCTTTTACAGAGAGTCCAACTGGCATTTCATCCTCAAGGTTATGTGCAGGCAGAAGGAAAGCTTTGTGGGCAGCATGGTACAGGCAGGGACACACTGCATGCCCTCTGAGGCTTTGCCGTTTGCTAGACCTGTAGTTCTTTTTGTGTGTCTCTTTTACAAATGAAATGAAACAAATTCACTTGGGAGAATCAAAAAACAGCAGGGGAACCAGGTTTGTGAAGATCCTTAATTTCAAACATACATTTCTCCAACAGCATCAGAGGAAAAGTGAAACATAACAGCTGATTTATTCTTCTGAAAGCGTCCATTTTGCTGTGAAAGCCTCTATGTAACAAAGCGGTGCTACACTACACTCACAGAGCAGAGAGGAGAGTTTGAGCACATTGTTTTCTGTTCCCTGTAACATCTTATTTTTCTGTGAAATAATGTGTAGGGTGGCTATTTTACAAAATGTTTCTAGCTGGCTCCTGTGCTTGCCTATGCCTGCCTTCCCTGAAGGCACCCAAAGCGTGGCCCATGCTGCCTTTCAGTCCCCATGCTCTCCCTGCCATCCAGCTTTGGCACAGTCTGGAAAACGAAACACTTCTCAGCACCGTGGGTATGTCCCCGAGCCTCTGCCCCGCTCAGGATGCTGTCTCTCCCAGGGCCTGTGGCGCAGGACAGCAGGGGGGACCCAGAGGCAAAGCAGTGGCACCCATTGCCCCAGGGCCCCGGTTATTGTGGGGGGCACTTCGGAGCCAGGTGGGTTGGTTCAGCCCGAGTCAGGGCTGCAGAACCTCCCACCGCAGGCACAGGCCAGATTTCAACCCCTGTGGCAGCGGGAACTGCGCCCCCGAAGGGGTTTGCGTGACTGTGCTGGGGAACGCTGATAGCGGGTAGAGTTTAATGTGGATTTTTTGTGCCATGCTTCATTCCCAAGAGACGTACCTGAGAAATGGATTTGTGACACAAGAATAACACAGTTTTCCATTCCCTTTGTCTCTCTGCAAGTGAATACAAGTATCTCTAGATGGTGAAGATGCTAAAAATCATTTATTCTGCTTACCCTTAACTAGCCTGGAAAGCATTCACACCAATTTCTTTTTATTTTCTCATAACAAAGATCCACAGTGACATCTGTGATTCATTCAGTAAAACACTGTCTGGTGAAGATAAAGTCACTATAGCTGCCATTATCAGCATGGGCCACAGGTAACTAATATTAACTATTATTAGGATTTTATCCGACAAGGACCTTGGCACAAATTAAACTCATGTTTCTCCCACCTTGCAGGAGCAGCTCAGTGTAAATAATGTAAGTTTACCCATCACTGTCAGTGGGTAAAGGTTTCTCAGCCTTTGAGCTTATACTGCATAATAAAACACAAGACACACAAGAATCCAGTGGTTTTGGCAAGGGAAATCAGAGAGATAAATTGTGATAGCTTTCACAGATAATTAACAAAGACCATTTCTGATATGTTTTGAAGCACAGTTACTGGAATAGCAGGACCTCTGAGCTTTACAACATACTCTCGTGAAATGCCACCGGGGATCTAAAAGCTATAGGATGAGATCGGGAGACTTTCCTTGGCATTTTCTTTCCCAGGAAATCACAGACTGTTGAAACTCCAGTTCAACAATGGTTTTACTGGAGCAATGACAGGATCATAACAGACTATTTACAGAATATTGGGAGTGTACTTCCTGCTTGATTGAGAGCTCCATCTCACCTTTGCCGCTGCTTTGGCAGCGGCACAAGATTTGCCTGAGCTGTAGCTCAACCAGCATGAAGTCATCCACCAAGTTCAACAAGGGGCAACCAGCAAGACTTTCTGCACCATCAGCAAAGCTCTTTCTGGTTCTTCATTGTCCAACAACTTCTTCATGAAGAATATAGTCAGTATTTTTTTGAACAGAAGTCACAAATTCATGCATATTACCAAACAAAAACCACCACACTGACCTGTGGCAACTTACTATGCCTATTTTGTAACAAGAAAAATCCATCAGGTAGAGCCTTTTCTTTTTCTCTCATTAACTATGCAAACATTTTGGTTAGAATAAAAAGAATTATAACTAAAATAAATTAAATGTAAGTTGTGGAAATACAGTGACATTTATCACTACTAATGAATTTCTGGGTGTTGTGTAGGGAGTCTGTATGAAGTGACCATTATCTTCCAGTCCTGAGACTGAAATTTTATGCAACTTGCATTATGGTGCCCATAGGAATGAAGGACACTCAGAAGTCCTCATGTAGCAGAAAAATTCTATTTCCCCCATGACTAATACACTCAACTTTGAAATGGATGCTGGTGTTTTGCATTTCAGAGATTTGTGTCTACCTCCCAAAGGAGATCATTACTAGATTTAACAACAGCAGAGGTATATTTTCTTAAATATATTCAGCTATCATTGTAGTATTTAGGATTTATTTTTTTTAAAAAAGTGGCTGTCTCTTAGTCACCAGCTGAATTCTGTTAGCAACAGTAAATTGAAACTGTCATTGATTTTTCCCACTTATACAGTCAAATGACTGAAGTGGAAAAGCACCTAGGAGGCATCACAAGACTGAAGGTTAAAACAGATCAGAAAACTTATTTTCTGTGATGGAAAGCAACACTGGGAATTGGGCTTCACTTTCCAAATGTTTTATGTACACCAAAAACTTGCTCAAAGCTGGACATATAAGAGAAATAATGGTAACAGCTAAAGAAAAACTTCTTCTGCAAATGTTTGGGCCAAAGTTTTGCACTGACTTTCAGAGCTGGTCTAACAAGGGTGTATCTGGGTGAGCATCTCTTAGGGCAAGTCTTGGTTTGACATTTCCAGTTCACTGTGTGAGCTGAGCGCAGGATGCAGAGCAAAACCCAAAATGAGTTCCCTGAACTGGGGAACGTGCCCTCCTGTTCTTTCAGCATGAGCCCTCCGCATGGCAGGAATTGGAGATCCCTCTTCCCCACACCGAGCCCCCTCCCCATTGCTCTCTGCTAGTCCCTGGCTGGGAGCTGAGGCAGCACACCCTCAACTGATGACAGCACCACTGGTCTCTACCAAGGGCTGAGAAGCTGAAAAAGGCAAGAATGAATAAACAACTGAAATCCAAGGGAACACGAAACACTGCACTTTTATTGCTGACTGTAATAACTGTCATCACTGTTATTTATAGGTGTCAGGTTGCCAGCTCTGCACAGCCCCTGCGCAGCCTGGCCAGAGCCACGGTGCACACTGCCAACAGCTGCCAGCCAGCAGCTGCCTCAAAGCCATGGCCATGCAACTTAAAACGCAGCCTGCATAGCCATTTCTTACGTCCTCTGTGTTTTCTCCTACTGCTGCTGTGCCGTGTGAGTGGGCTCAGCCTAGCACATGCACCAACGCTGCCTTCTCCTGCCCACAGCAGTGGGGAGGGGGCCGTGCCTGATGGAGATAACCAGCGCCAGTGTTCCCCTGCCAGCAGTGGGTTTCTGGTTTTGAAACAGAGACAGCAGAGGCAAAGCAGGAGTCTAAATCAAAGTGCCTGCTGTATTTCAGCAGATCCCAAAATTAATTCTGGATAATAAACATGGCCACAGAAGTTGTAACTTCTGAGTATCATTTTTTACAAATATTCACAGCTCTTTTCACGATGTATTCTTGTGCTCACAGATCTTGAGCTGTACCAAAAGAGGATTTTACTTTGCTTGTCACCTTGATGCAGGCAAGCAAGCAGATAAAAAGCAAAAGAGACTGCAGCTGGCAGTAAATCATGAACTCTGTTTATTGTTGTCCCTTACTCAGGATTACAGGGAAAGAAATCTCCAGTTTAGAATGCTTTCACTACTTTTAGTTAGCAGAAAACAACGCTAGGAGGCTTTAGCCACTTTGAAAGGCTAAAAGTAAACCATAAAGCACAGTGCTACAATTGCAAGGAATGCAGGGGAATGAAATTGTGTTGCCTGATGTGAAATCACATACTCCACCATTTTCTTAGCTTTAGTTGTAACATTAAGTAACATTTATCCTAGCTCCTATTAGATCTCAGTGGGCCACTGCAGCGTGTTTGACAAGCACAGTGGAAGATTAAATTTGCAGGGCTTCAGTTTGCCTGTACTTACACCTCTCTTACTCCATTCCCATCACAGTGTATTTCACCAGCTTGGGTGAGAGGACAGTCAAGCCCCTGGTGTATTCCTCAGACGGTTATTTCCTAAGGGCTCAGTAGTACACGGAAGGATAATAATTCTTCCAGTAGGTGCTGGTATAAAGTTAGATGTCCTGTGCAAATACCGTGTTGCACTGGGCTGCAAAGTTCTTATACTAGAGGAATTGCAGTCACTTAGTTTGAACTGTTTGAACAAGCGTGTGCTGAATCCCTGCAGTGTGGTGGCCCTCACTCTGACCTACTACCTTTGCCTCTGCTGAGCTACAGGAGCATATCTGTCCCTGTACCGTAGACTCAATAGTTAAAATTCCAGTAGAGTATTTCCAGTAAGGGCTGTCCCTGCACCTGCTCCCATCCCTAGACCATGCTGACTCCATTTACACCACAACTGCTTCCACTGACTTTACCACTCTGCAGCCAGGTGAGTGAGAACAGAACCAGACCTGGACTTTAACAGCTTTTGTTACACCAGCAAAGCAAGCAAACGAGTTATTTAGCCAAATCACTTTTCCTATTTTAATGTCACCTGAGATTACTTCAATAGAACTACCTCTTCTACTGAAGCTCCTATAGATGAAATATTTCTAATTTGTTCCTGCTCTGATGACTGTGAAGGAGGGAAAAATCTGCAAAGAGTTAAATGCAAGGTATGGAGTGGTGAACCCATTGTTATGATATATGAGATCTGTGATATGTCTATAAACAGGCTGAAATAACTAATGCATTATAGAAAAGGAATGTAATCTGAAAATTAAAGAAGTTGACTTGTGTGTTTGTCTTTACTCTTTGAAAAGAGTGCTGCTTTTTATTTTTTGATGTGTTTTTCTCCATTTACCTTGATTTTTTTTGTTTTGTTTTACAAATTCAGTTCTTGAAAGTTTGAAAACCATGGGAAACTTGTTAAATGCTGAAATAGGAAGGGCCATGCTGAACTACCCAGGAGGCTGGATCAAGAGGCGGATAGGAAAAGATTCCTAGGTACATTACAAAAATGTATAGTTTAGGCATCTAGTTAATTCCAATAAATAACAGACAGTAGAAAGAATAAAACTTCATTAAGTATTTCACAGTTAAGAGATCATAATGCATATGCTCAGAGGTATCCAGATGGTCTTCCTGCAAGAAACTGGAGATGACCAGCACTAACATTTTAATGTCCAATGGGATATTCCAGGGCCAACAAATACTCTTTTTAAGCTACTTTTTACACACTGTAAAGCAACTAATAAGGTGACAGGCTCAATTAACAAGAATTCTTTGCCAATCAGCTTTAAGACTCACATTATACTTTTGCATCCATGCTATTTATTCAGTCACATCACAACACAACTAGGCCAAGTAGAACAGAAAAGGTCCTGGCTTAGCCTCCTTTACTATACCTTGTACATTTTTCATTTTCTTAGTCTAGATAGCTTAGTCTGTGATCACCATATGCCAACTACTGCTAGAAATAGCCAGTTCCTTTTGTTCAGCAGGGAGGTGGAAGACAGGGCGAGAGAAAGGACTTTGGATGCTGGCCAGGTCCAGAAGAGCCCCACTGAACTCTGCCATAAGAAACGGTGCGATGTTTGTCATGGGCCAAAGCGCCCAACACTGGGTTTATGCTGGCTGGCTGGAGATGTTTTGATGTTTGGCATGTAATAACATCCTGCTAAGACAGCTGCAGCTGTGAGCATTACTAGCAGTACAAGACAGCCTTCATGCAAGGTTGTCTGCTGTTCTGCTGTTGTTTCGGCAAGTAGATGCTCTGCTGTGTCTCTTGACTAAGTGTAGCAGGATGTTGCTGGAGCTCAGAACTGCATGCACTGACTCGAACATCTGTGTTTCCGTAAGATGCCCATACCCCTTGGCTGCTCTCCCAGCCTTCTGCTGCACGTTACTGCCTGGCCTCACAGCAGGGGCAGCAAAAGTAGAGCTGTGCCCACTCATACCTCAGCTGCTGCGGTTGCAACCTGGTGTTTTGTGCTGAAGCATACTTTCAGCTAAATAGCTACAGCAGCATGTGTTGGGACAGTGAAGGTGATGTCTGGGGTCACAGTTCTATCCTGCTTCCCTTATGGGGTCACTCATTTCTGGGGGACAGATGGCCAGGAAGAACCATATCTTCAACCACTTCACAGACATACGCAGTCCCTTATCGTCACACTCAGCTGTACACTGACTTCAGCTGCAGGAGAGTAAGAGGGAGGAAATGGGGAAACACAAAGTCCCTGCTTAATTTGGCCACATAACACTCTGAGACACACCAAAAGGTTTGGAAAGCTCTCATTGTCACACCTCTTGTTCCAGTAACCAGACTTTTCTTACAGTAGGCCTGATCATTTCAGCCTTTTTTGTGATGAATAGCTCCTGAAGGTCAGTGCTTGACCCTGTTACCATCTCTGAATATTACTTTTCTGCAGAAGCAGCTTTACTGTGTCACTACGCCCGTTCCTGCCCCGTGCAGAGAGACCTAGGGAACACACACACACTAATGTCCTACTCAAAGGCAAGTGTCAGAATAAGCCTCTAACATTTAATCTGTTTGACTAAAGACCAAAATCTGCCAAAGTAAATGGAGTTGTACCAGATTGTCTTAGGGAGAACTGAACCGACTGAACCTCTGAACCACAATAAAATTAATCTCAGTTAGAGTACTATGCTAAGAGCAGCAGCAAGAGATAACACAGTTTCAAATACGTTCCATATACTGTGAAGTACTTCAGAATCAAATACTAAGCAGCCTACTAAACCGGAATACCTATGATATTGCTTGAGAGTCTGATGTATCTGCTGGTCATATTGGATTCCAAAAGGCTGGATTACCTCATAAGCAGTCTCTGCTGGCTAGAGAGGTATTCAGCCATGAAGTAATGATTAAACAAGTGTTAAATAAGATAAATATGAATTTTTCAGGCCAGAAACACTAATGTATGCACCTTCCTTAATATAGTTTAAGGGCCTTATTTTCCCTGATTCCCAAAGAAGTTAGTGTAATGATTACAGTCTGAGATTATGTCCTGGGATCCTCAGTTACCAACTATGATGTGAAGGAACCATCGACCCTGATGGTTTGGGCCTGTCTAATTTAAAAGCTTGGTTTCTGTTCATGAGGCTCTGTTTAGAAGATTTGGATGCTAAAATGTTTCCTCTCCTACCTCTTTAATTCATTGTCAAGTTTGAACACTTTAGCACTCAAATTAAGAAAAGCTATGACAAAGCTGAATGTGCAGCCTTAATTATAGTTTGGTATGGATCATATTTAATACACACTTCTACAAAGGCACATTTTATTCTCTAGTTCTGTAACTCTTGGTGTTTAGAGCTAGAAAGTTTCTTTAGTATTACCCAGTTAAGCTTTAAGTATAATGATGCCTTAGCTATGGATATTTGCCATAACATCCCACACTTTCATTCCAGCTCTTTTTAATAAGAAACAGATAATTTCTTCCAGTGGAGCTACTGACAGAAATCTGTTTTCACTTGGCACTTAGGCCAGAAACATTATTGCCACTTCTGTCATAATTGGTTGCCAGCCTCTATTACTTTGTATCGGTCTGAGACAAACCTAATTTTTGAACGCTTTCTAAATCTCTCTGTTCAAATTCAGCCTAAAATGAAGCAGAATTCACCCCATCTTTTTTTTTCCTCCAACACACCCCTGAACCATATAAAAATAGCTCCAGTTCTTTTACAGTTCAGTTTTCTCCCTGTGGCAGACTTCGGTTCAGTTCACTGCTACACACCTCCAGGGCCAGGCCCAGCAGCACAGCTGAACAGAATAATAAATACTGTGGGACAAAAAAAAAAAAAAAAATCATAGCACAGCTACAACTGCTCATTATGAATTTGTCTCTGGTGCTGCTTATCTACTGGTCCCAGCCTTCTGTCCCATCCCAGCCAAACCATCTGCACACATAGCAACAGCAGCCACCCAAAATACGTGGCTGCCATGATGAGCTCTGAGCTGCACACTCCTGTACCGCTCCTCAGAAGTCAGGGGCTAGCTTGCTTTGCAGCCTGCTTGCTTTCCTCCCCATTTGTTTTCAAGGGGATAAATATGCAACTGGTTAACTGCAGGACAGATCGATATGGTTTGCCATCAGACTCCCTTAAGGCTTTTGACTAGTGCTGTTTTACTGTCCCCGTCAGAAGTATCAGCAACATACATTGAATCTGCAGGCATGGCACAAGGCTGGAAACTGGGAGACACCGGCTTGGCCAGCAGTCTGCTGCACGACCTTGGGTAGCTACTTCAGCGTATTCAACTTTCATTTCTGCTTCTGCCCTTTGTCTATTGACTCCGGTTTTGATAATATAATCTGGGACAGAGATAACCTCTTACTGTACTTATAAATGGCATCAAGTACAGCATGACTGGAACTTTTTTGTGTTTCTAGATGTTAATGTAATATAAAGAATAATTAAATTAATCTTTTGTCCGATCAGTACCATTAGCTCACTTAAATCATGAAATGGTTGGTAGCCAAATGATGTTGAGGCCTGTGGCATCCAGCCTAAACTCATTACCTTCAGATTAGCCTAAACTGCAGAGAATCATCTGAACTCAAAGTACTTTTAACTTCTGGGGGCTTGAGCTGACAGTACTGGAAAGCAGTTAGTGTTTCTCAAGGGACCTTCAACGCTGTGCGATGACTAGTTGTCTCAAAAAATATTACTGGAAAGGAAGAAAAAGATTTATGGGTTACTAGGAGAGAGGTTTATATTAGCTTTCTGAAGCCATTTCATAGCTCAGTATCTCACAGCCATCTGGACTTCGACAGTGACAGATCTAACATGACTATGCCGCCTTGTACATTTCCCTTTTCAGTTCCTCACAGAGATGATGGATTGCCAATCCAACCTCTGAGGCATGCTGGCTTCTTTGGCTGACCCAAAAAATAAAAGCACTGCATAAACACTTGGCCACATTAACTTTTACGGAAAGCATCTCATCATTTGTCTCTTTTAATGCTCTGAGCCCCAAATGCTGAGGCCATCCACTCTATAGGGCTAAGTGGATAACCTCTGGCAAACTGAGGGCTGGTCTTAAACCATTTCCAGTCAAAAGGCTTTTCCTGGCCACCCAGAAAAGAAGCAGCACATGCTAATTTCTACCAGCAGGCTCCTGGTTTGATTTTCAGGCCACCTGTGCATCTGCACAGGGTCCATAAATGTTATGCTGTCTGTACGATTTCATATGGACTTAGTTTCGTGTGTGCATGAGGCTGACAATTATGTTATGGCCTGCCTTTTTTTTTTTTCTTATCCCTGAAAACCTACTTGTTTTCTTTCTTAGTTGTTTCTGTGTAATATAAACTTCCTTTGCTAATTGTGAGAGCACAATTTGCATTATATTTGGGCTCATTTACTTATAGGCTTAACTTTGATTTGTCCATTCAGCAGCTTGTCCCAGACTGTATGTATTTATGAAGGAGGCCAAAGACCACTGTCATACCACTGTCAATACCCAAATTACCTAAAAAAATAATATCTTTTTCTTTTCACAAAGAAAATATTTCTAAGTGTTAACATTTAAGGATATGTATTATCAATTATTAAGCATAACAGTCCATTCCTTCTACAGAAAGACCACTCAGTCCACAAGCACATAAATTGACAAAAATATTTTATGGAGCTGTTCCCCAGTAAACCTGGCTCAAAAAGCCTCTGTGCTGGTCTCCTGCCATCAGCAGGCTCCCCAGCCTGTGTAAGGCTGATTTGCTTATTTTTTATGCGATGTCTTCCCCCGGCCTCTCATGCCCTGGTTCAGCACTGGTGCACCAAGGCAGAGCAGAAGGCAGCGCTCCCCGGCTGTTTCTCCCAGCCTAATGGCAGTAGTGAGCTGCTGGGGCACAGCTGTACCAGTGGAACTGGGGGTTCACTGTCTGTGCTGGGGGGCTAGCAGCTGCTCCAGCCAAGCTTTAATCCAAAAGCAGCTGGGTACATATTTCACTGAAAGTTATTCTAAGAAAAAGCATCAGAGGTGATACTGAAGTGAGGCTCCTTACTCACTTTCAAGTTTTGCATTTGCCCCAGGGGCATTTTGTGTTAGGGAAGCACAATTCTTCATAAAAGTAACAATAAATATTGTTTAATATGGAGTAAAACAAGTAACAATAAATATGGAGGTATTTTCAGCCTTTGCAGCTTTGCCATTACAAAGGTATCTTAACCTGCATGAGAAGTTCAGAGCAAAATTTTTGTCATGATCTCTCTCTACCTTCTTTTGCTTCTGTATTTGCAGCTTAATTGCTGAACTGCAATATCCCAGGTTCAGAGACCAGGGTGCTCTGGTTTTTCTGCCTCTGAAATGAGGGTAAAGATTCTGCTTTCTAGCAGAGTCCTTTTGCTGTGCATGTTTTCCCCACATAGTGCTATGGAAAAATATCGGCATAATTTGCCTCACGTATGTAATAAACCAGAAGGGTTGGTAGACACAGTGCAAGAGTACATAGTTACTTGGTGTATTTTAACTGGACAGTATCAGGAACTGACTCCAGGGGCCATTGGTCGTCATCAACATGACACAAAAAGTGGTGCTAGTAGATACTTCCACCCCTGAACTATGCTGTACTCAGCAGCAAAAACACAAGCACTGCATATTCAGGACAACCAAAGCTGAGGCAGAGGTTTCACCAAATAAAACTACAGGGTGCAGCAGAAAATGGAAATTGGCTAGGAGCTAGGAGCAGCGACGGACACCAAAAATGAGGTGAGAAAAACAGGAGCAGTTTCCTGGCAACAGACCTGGATGTAGTGGTCCGAGAACTCTGCAAGCGTAATTGCTTGTACGCCATTTGGATCACCGCACCTCTGTTTAAAGAGGCCTTGTGTATGCTGTAAACACATTATCCTAATGCATGTGCTGGGCCACGTCTTAGGCCACTGGCAAGAAGAGCCACCTGCCAAATGTCTTTCTGCTTGGCAAAAAGAGAGATTTGTTTCTGCTTCAGGTGATAATATATTGCCCACAGTATTATTTGGCAATAATTAGGAATCCAGAAACAGCAGGTGAGATGGAGCCCTATTGTGCTAGCTGTTTTCCAAAGCACAAAATAAGAGAAAGTCAGCCTTTTGATGACTTTACGTAAGTGTATCCTTATGTTTTCAAAAGACAAATTCAAAATAAGAGAGATTCAGGCTGGATTTGAAAGCAAACACCTCCTGCCAGGTAGGAAACCATTTAATCAACTTGTTCAGATGTACCCAGGTGAGGAGAAGGATCTAGAAACTTGAGGACAGTCCCAGTGTAGTTCTTAACCCAAGACCTTATTTCCTCACTTTCTTTGATAAACCTCTGACTTAATTTGTACAAAGGAAATCCTTTACTGCCTCACCATTATGTACCAGACTAGATACAACCACGTACTTTGTGCTGGGTCTTCTGCTTGCTGTCAGAAGGGCTGGCATCTTGCTCCAGATTTCTACCCTCTCTGGGCATCACAGCACTTGAAGTGCAGCCTGGGGAACGAGCACACAAAATGCAAAGTCTATTTTCAAGCTACTGTCCTTTAGTTTGGCTTGAATCATGTATCTGGAACTTCAGATAAAGTTTCCAATTCATTTGAGAAAACCAGGCAGCCAGCAAAACCCACTTTGCAAATCCTGTCTAAAGTTACAGTGCACTGTGGCAGCACTTGTGTCATTGCTGGTCTTCTTGTTTTGCCTCTGCATAGTCATCCTTAATTTTCCCTACTTACTATCTGGAATATACTTCTGAATCAATCCTCCTTACTCCAGCTCACCCACGAGTATAATATTTGTATATCATAACAAACCAAAGGCACATTTAGTCTAGTGTGCTATGCCCAGTGACGGCCCATACGAGACTGCATGCCAGAGGAGGAACAACAGTGATATTTACATACTCTCCCAGTCTTCAATGATTTTTGGATCAAAATCCCTCTTCCAGATACAGTGTCTTTGTATATCATAGCCCACACTCATACCTGGTGCTAAGATAATTGCAGAAATTTCACAGCTTCTGTTTGTGGGGAGGAGGTATTAACATTTTTTGTGACAAACCTTATCAGAAATTATATGGTTGTACATTTTCCAGTGGGTTGATACTAAATGTGTTATTTACTGATCTGCCCATAGCTGTTGGTTGCAGTTGGCAGGGTTTTGATCTATACTTTACAGTGACTCTGATGAATACCGACCATACTCCAGGATTCAGCTGTTTCTTCTGTATTTTTTAGCTTGCACAAATGTTGAACTCTGGACAGTTTACTTTAAAACCCATGTTTTTTCATTAGTCACCTGTTAGGGGTAACAATGTCATATAACTTTCTACTTATATTCTCAATGTAGGTGCCAGAATTATTGATCATTTTATAATTACTTGATTTACAGTTTTTGCCTTTCAAAACATTACATACTTCTGAGTTTTTGAATGGTAAGGATGAGCAACATTTGAAAGCTAAGATAGAATAACATAAGGCATAATTATAATACATGACAACTATTCCTAAAGTAATCCACGTGTAGAAAATTGTGTGGCAGAACAGGAGTATCTTATTCTGGTAGAATTAGGAAGCAGGTGGAACTGAAATGGAAGTGTGTATAGACGATGCGAGTTATTTGGGAATTTCTGAACAGCAATTCCAAACTAATTCCACGTCTCTATGTCATGTCTGAATGAGCTCAGTCACCAGGGGCCAAGTAGCATAGCTAATCTACCTCGCTGAGCAGCACAGCACCATATTAACATCGCAGCGTTGCTTTCAGTATCAAGCAAGCTCACTTAAAGCTCAGGTATTTCTATTTCTATGCAGTACTCCATGAAGGTATATGGTTAATGGAATATGAACAAACACAAATACAAATATCTAGGCAGTTAAAAGCCTTATAGTCATCTCAGCTGGAAGGTTATTTTATCTATGGCTGAGTCATGGTACCTGGCTTTACTCGCACTTCTAAGCTGTTACAGGGCTACGTTAGACAGGTAAGTATAACCACCTTCATGCCGAAGAAAAGCTATTTTGTTGCTCTTTGTGGTCCACCCTACATAAGGTTCCAGATGTCCAGATGGATTCTAAAACCAGTTTTCCTCACATGGTTTTTGCAAGTCAACTTCTATCACAATCAGTGGTCAATGATGTGAATCTGTTTTATTTTGCATTGCAGCAGATTAAGTTTGCACACACCACAGTCAGTTAAGTGCCTGAGTGGGATCTACAGAAGGATAATGAATCGCTAAATTATTGTGAAGAACTCCCCAGTGCTTAATAATCCTAGCATATGTATGCTGTAGATCCAAACATTTGGCATAGGTTTGTATCAGAAATGACCAACTTAAATGGCTTCTGAAGAAAAGTGCTTCTAGATAATTTTTTGAGAGGAATTTTAAATACCTGCTAGTTTCTGCTGCTAATTTTTCTGCTCAGATCATCTTGATTAGCACTTAGTTGCAAAATATCAAACTGGGTGATGTAATTATTTCATGTTTAAATTCTGAATACTGACTAAGCAATATTAAGATACAATCTACTGATTTGTTTTGCATTATAATCCCATAAACCTTTCCTGCATCCATAATTTTGTTTAATATTTATTGTCCTGATTATTCCATCCACACAGATGCTCTACCAATTTATTTCTTTGTAGAAATAATGAAGTGACAATTGCCATCTCAGTGAGTTTCATAGAGCAGTCAAAAGAACCTGTGATACCAAGGAAGAAGAGGAGTATGGGGGTAGGTGGGGTGTGTGTGTGTTAACCAGAACCTACAAGAACCAAACATTTTCAATGATTACTGAACAATACCAGTCTTAGATTTGATTCTGTGAATTCAGCCCTGTGAAGCCAAGAAGTTTTAACCCACAAACAACAGTGAAAGGAAGATTGCAAACACAAAATATATCCTGTCTAAATTTTAATATCAGTAGCAGCCCTGTGGATGAACAAAATAAGCTGTGAGAGCCCCAACACATAATCTCCAGTTGATGCTAACTCCACTGATTTCTGCAACATCAACTATTAACAGACCAATCTAATTTTGTACCTGAGCTGACTGTAGCTTGGAACATCAAGTAGTGTTCTGAAGCGTGAAAAAATGTTACGATAATAAAAAGTTAGTGCTAGCAATAACTTGTTAAAGTTCAAAAGCTTAGAATTATTTGAGCCCAGCTTCTCTCCAGTTACTAGAAGGTTCAAACACAGCTTCAATTCCTGCTAAAAGGTGTATTGACAGCTGGTCTTTAATTATATTTATTTTCTTTTGGAATTAACAGACTGAGCTTTGATGAATTGGTATTGATTAATCACACCTCATGAAAATCACGTGCAGCATAGAATTTCTACCTGATATTTGGTTGATAATAGATTAGGGTAAGGCTGCCATCAATAAAGAAATATTTGTGTCATCATCCAAACTTCAAAACAACAAATAAGTACTCCATAACTTTAAATGAAATAACTTCAGAGAAAAACCTCACTTTTAAATAGATACACTAATGCAGAAATTAGCTTTTTATTAAGTGTCATTATTAGCACAGAAAGGGGTTTTCTGGAGGAAAAAATGCCTAGGTTGAGGCCGCACCTTGAATCCCGTGTTCAGTTTTGGGCCCCTCACTGCAAGAGGGACACTGAGGTGCTGCAGCGTGTCCAGAGAAGGGCAACGAAGCTGGTGAAGGGTCTGGAGCACAAGTCTTATGAGAAGCAGCTGAGGGAACTGGGGTGGAGAAAAGGAGGCTCAGGGAGACCTTATTGCTCTCTACAACTACCTGACAGGAGGTTGTAGACAGGTGGGGTAGGTCTCTTCTCCCAGATAACTAGCAAGAGGACAAGGGGAAATGGCCCCAAGTTGTGCCAGGGGAGGTTTAGATTAGATATTAGGAAAAAAATTCTTCACGGAAGAGGTGGTCAAGGCTTGGAAGAGGCTTCCCAGGAAGGCGGTGGAATCATCATCCCTGGAGGTGTAAAAAACACATAGGTGTGGTGCTCAGGGACACGTGGTGGTGGTGGACTTGGCAGTCCTGTGCTAACAGTTGGACCTGATGATCTTAAAGGTCTTTTCCATCCCAAGTGATTCTATGATTATATATGAAAATATGCAGCAAATAGAGACTTACAACAGCCTTTATTAAGGCAGTTTCTGTTCAGCAATGGTAACAGCTTGATTTTGCTGCTGGTACCACTGGCAAGGTAATGTTTGACCACATTGGGATAATGGTGAAACCCATGTCTTGTCAGAGACAGAGAACCAGAAGGCTGAAGTGTACCTTACTGAGAATAAAGGATCTTAAGACAAAACTATTTTTTCTTAGAGTCACAATTAATTCAATAGATTCTTGGTAAACAGAATGCTGACTACTTATACATACCATTCAAAAGCCTTTAACAGGCACCCAGAAGTAAAGATTATGTTCATTAAAGCAAACCAAAGTTTTTCGCTAAGCAGCTTGCCTTTCTTGTGCTTTGGTACTAGTGATGCTACAGGAGAAGCCCCTCTGAAATACAGTAGCTAATACAGCTTTTAAAACTCCTTTCCTCAAAATTATGACAGAAAAGAAACAGCAAATTTACAACCGTGTTAGACAGACAGAGTAGCAATTTAGTATCCCCAAACCCATAAAGAAACATTGGGTTGGGCTCACGAAGCATACTGCATGACCTGTTGTCATATATAACATACCCAGCACTCTCTTCCACTGTCACAGCATTTTTCAAAGGCTCAGGCAAAACAATCCAAGCAAGGTGATAAAACACTGCTTAAATGGTAATTATGAAAAATCCACTTGTACAAAAGATATACAACAGGTAGGTGTATTTTCAAGCTTCCATGTGCTGGCTAAAAATGTGAAGGTCTGTATTCTTGCAAAACAAAACTGTTCAGTGGATTAGACAGTAATGTTGCAATGGAGCTTCTAGTTTAGGTATATATCCCCTCACTGACTTCCCTGGGCCCTTGCAATATCATGTTTTCCTCTCCAAGTCCCATGTTCTCTTGCAGAAGGAGAGGACGTTTCTTGGAAACCTTTTAACTGAGATGGCAAAAAAGCACTATGAAGTTTTCTCCCTGATTGTAGATGACTGATGCACACTTCCAAGTACTGTCTGTCCTTTGTCATCTGAGCCTATAAGTCAGCTGTAGAGACAACCCAGAAAACCTTCCTGAAGGGTTTAAGTATGACAATAAATTTACTCAGTTGCATCGTTACAGAACATTCACCAAACTGAATTATCCCATTTCCAGCAGTGTTCTTCCTTTAAGAGCGGAGTTACACTAAACAGAGACACAATTGCATTGACGATAATTAGAGTACAATTACTCTCTTGGCTTTTAAAATTACATACAGTTTTTAACAAGTAAAAAAATACTAGAGACCTAGTCCAACCTGCTCTGGTGTCTACTGACATAAAAGCATCTCAGCATTGTGACATACCAAAAGAAAGGCCAAATTTGCTTATCACAAAACACACAGCATCATTCAGACCTAATTTTCCCACTTAGTAAAGTCTCTTCCACCTACTGACACGGAATATATATTAAAAAACTAATGCTCTGACATGTATTCAAAAGCACTGAGTACATAAAATAATAATTTTTTTTAAAAAATCATATTGTTAAGTGCCTAGCAAACAACTTCCCTGGTCTTGCACAGCATTTTTTGGAAAGACTACATGCACCTGTAACTTCCTAAGCATTTCTACATCCATGATTACATGTGTTTCAGGACTTGGCAAGCACTAGGATATATAGATCTTACGAGCTCCCAACCTTGTTAGCAAGGTAAATAGTTGACTATATGCTGAATTTTGGACTTGTGTGATTTTGTGATGCCTGGAGATGACCCACTGATGCCTCTCCTACTCTTCTGTCTCACTAACTAATGTCATAGCAACAACTGCTATTCCTCAGGTAGTCTTTTCTCTCTGATTTCAAGAAGACAGTCTTGACAGCTGAGAGATTGCCCTTTAATTCTGTGAGCCATGTGCAGCAAGTGCTGTGCTTGGAGGATTAATATTCAGTCATCAGAACTCTGCTATTTTAGGTTTCTGAACTCAGCAATGTTTGCGTTGCTTCACGTGAAGCGATGTGCTGTACTTGGAGTCAATAGAATGAACTGCATCGACTGTCTGCTCTGAAACACCCCTGTTCTTAAAGAAAAAACAAACAAACACGGGAGAGAGGCAGTCTTGCCGTTCGCTTGGCAGAGCTCAGGCTGACCTGCTGCAGGGGGACCAGCCCGCCCCTCTGCAGGGGTGGGGAAGCTGCTGAAGTGAAGGGAAAGGGAGGAGCACATGGCGCCCCGTACAAACCTGAAAAGCTGGAACACAGGGGCACAAGAATACAATTTATGAAAAACAAGATGTCATCACTGTTTCCTTTTCCTCTCCTCTGCTGGAAATGTTGGTTGATTGGTTTTGTCAGAGGATAACCTCCAAGTCTTTCACCTGTGTTTATTCAGCACACAGGACAAGGCAACCCAGATCTTGGTGCTGTCTTTTGGCAAAAATACATCACATGATAATGTTTACTAATGCGTGTTTAAAACTGTATGCTGTACAACGATTGAAGAAATGAGCATCCAGATTTGATCTACTATTAAACAACTACCCATTCAGGTTTTGATGACTCAACTCTCCACCATATGGGCAGCTTCTACAATATTTTGCAGTCAGACACAGTATTTTCTTAAATATGAGAGAAAATGAGCAAACCCAAAATGTTCAAGTAGCCAAACCGAGGAAAAGGGCACAAGCTTCAGGTTCTAAATCAGAAATAAAATAGTCTTGAAGATGAGAGATATGACCCTATTTAAATGGTAAGGACAACTATTAACAGGAGGAGGTCAAAAAAGGAGATGTCAGACCAAGTGCTGTACTTTTTATTGCCAAACCTGTTGCCTCAGTCTTTTCAGTGATTCTCACAGTTAGGGAGGTGTGTAAGTATTTTTCCTTCTTAAGTGTTGAGAATTTTACAGCCAAAGGATTCCTTTAATCAATCTGAAACCTGTCTTCAACCATTGTACTAGAATCTCATCCTTACACTTCCCAACGCTTTTCAGAGAAACTCCTAGATACTTCACCTCTTCAGATATTTATTTTATTATTATTTTTTTTTAAGTCCAACAAGAACAGTAGTTTGGTTCAGGCTGGTATTATTAAAGCATCTTATGGATGGTATCGCCAAGGGATCAAGGTGCTGTGTGCTAGCCCCCCCATCCCAAAATAACGATTCATTTAGAATTAATTTATAAATACAGAAGTTTACGTAAATATAGATATAAATTCTATATAAATATTATCTGTAGTTCAGAAATTATTTTCATACATTTATAACCACTGTTTAGGCTAAAATATAGTGAAAATGATGGTCAGGAAATATTTTCCTATTCAAAGTGTAGGACACTGCAGTGTTTTGGTCTCTCCCAGTCCAAATTAGCCAATACAACTCTGCAACTACAGACTGTTTCCAGAGAATCTCCATTGCATTCCATCTGCTAAAAGGACTTGAACCCTTTTTACAACAGCTTGTAGGAACGCCTAGGCACAATGCTGTCATCTGTCTTAAGGTAAACAAAGATCTTTCCCTCTCTTTTGCTTATTAAAAAAACCTCCACTGTCAGAAGTTACATGTGGTCCTAAAGAAAATTGCCTGGAGCCACTTGACCTCTGAACAGCAGCTTAGGTTCTCGCAATAGCATCCTGAAATCTGTCAACACAACTGCATTTTAAATGAACAACAAAGACTCAGAAATAAAATACATTTCAAGAATGCTTGGCTAATGAAACCATGTGCTACCCAAATTAATGCTGTTCCCGAAGCCCTGACAGCTTTCTGGAACAAGTGTCCAAGCTCTGGCTGTTCCCAAAAGACAAATGCTCTTGTACCTGGAGCAGTACTCACAGTTCAGTTATGGCTGTTGCCTTCAGAGAAGCTTTGGTTTGTGCTGTCAGCAGAGTCAAATGTTTAAACATGTCATGCAGTCATAAGATTTGCTGTCTTTGCACAAGACATGTATACAATACCACATTCCCAAAAGACATGGTTCATGTCTAGATTCGCTACATCTGGCTATGCCACTTCAACAGCCTAACAGGCTCCAAAACCATAGTTATGGGGTTTTTTCTCCATTAAAAATCTTAGGTGTTGTAAGTGTGACCTGTCTGTATTATTGCTATATGGAAGGAAATATACTGGGTCTATTTGTCTTCATGCTTACTTGAATGTACAAATCCCATAATGTTGTTCCGAAACAGTGCCTCCCTTCAATAAAGCATCATGCCTTAAGTATTACAACATCAGGAAGCACTTTTTTTTTTTTTTAAGTGTCTAAATATGCCATATATCTTTTCATCATTCTCAACAAACATGAGAGAAGAAAATAGTATGCAAGGCAAAACCACGAAGTTTTAGCAACAGGTAATACTGCCAGTTCCGTATCCAAAGACAGGTTGCAAAATGCACTAATAACCATCTCTACTGGGCACCAGCCAAAATGGGGGCTATCAAAGTGGGGAAATTAAAGGCCCTGAACAAAACCTACTGACCAGCCTGGATGCCAGGAGTTCTGCATTACAGAACTCTCAGTTCCAGTGTTGGCACTGTGTGAGGTAAATCATTAGCAGACATGTCAGATCTGTGTTTTGACACAACTGTTTTACTTATTTACCACATTATATGTTTCTATGATAGATTGCCACAAAACATTATAGGATCAAGCTATTAAAAATTCAGCAGTAAGATCTTACATATCAGCTTTGTTCTAGTTTGTAAGGAAAGTTCGTAAATGTACACACTGTTTAAAGAAAAAAGTTTGTTTTCTCATCGATTTTTATGACAGCACCACTCCATTCCTTGCATTCAGTGGTATTACAGGGAGGTGGCTGCTAGATCAGGTGTGAAGATGACGATAACATTAGAACGTGTCTATGTTATGTCACTATCTGCCTTACAGTATTGTGTAGGAGTATCTATTGGCTTTATACATCACAAGAAAAGAACAAAGATGGTCCTTAACCCAGCAATCATTTAGACTATATAATAGTGTCCCTTTCAGATCACTGTTGTCAACAGGAATCTCATTGGACACCAGGTTTAAAAGACCTATCTGTTAAAAAAGGCCAGGCAGGCAGATAAAAGGCAGGCGTCTTCCTATGCCAATCCAGGGGTGGAGACAAAAATTGGAAGGGTCAAAAATTCTGGGAAAACCCTTTGCCAACAACATTTGAGTGACAACAGAGACTCTTTCCCCCAGCAGCAGGGCTGGCAGGAAATCCACAGGCTGAGCTCAGAAATTCCTGGGAGAGGGGAAGGGAACAGCAGTGCTTGATCCGTGCTGCCCTGGCAGGAACCTGGACCAATTTATGCTACAAGCTGTTCGGCCCCGTGACGCACTGCCGCTGTGCTGGTGCAGCCATGCCGAGGGTGGCCAGCACGGAGCAAAGGGCATGAGGGTCCAGTTACCAGTTTCCCACACCTTGCCAAGCATAAGGGCACATTAAATTGTAATAAAGGGGTGGGCCATAAATCCTAGGAAGGTTAAAGTGACCTTTACTCATCAGGCTTTAGACTTTAGAAAAGTGAGTTTGGGGACAATTTCTCTTCAGCCACTCATCTCAAGATAGATCCAGTGCTTTACCCTTTGATGTACGTTCTCGCAAGAAACTGAGAGTTACTTCAGCTTCTGAAAGTCCTGGTAATGCACGGGACAAGCTGTGTTGAGCGTCTGGTGAGACTTCATCAGAAGTTAAGGAAATATTAATACCTGTCCAGTGCTGACCCTTCCTGCAAGGAATCTACAGATTTTGCCCCTCCTTTGGCTCAAAAGCCATCCCCAGTGAGACTGTTCCCTGGGAAATTGCTGCAGATTTTTGCTCAAGTATAGACTGCTCATCAGTTTTTCTACTATAATGCTTTATCTCTAGGTTGGACTAGATAAGAAGTTTTACATCAGAAAAGATCTGCAGGAAAAACAGTCAGTGGAAGGAAAATACTACTTAGCCCTCATGAGAAGGAGTCCAAGTACATACAGTGCAACACAGAATTATATTTTGTAGATCAATCTGCTTGAGGAGGAACTGGAGATTAAAGTCACCTCCATAGTTCTTTGATTACTGGATTTATTTTCATTTCAAAAGAGCAAGTTCGACAGAGTTTATTGCACTTCTCTACTCCCAGCTTGTAGCTGCTGCAGTTTGGTTCCCTGATATCACACTGCCTCCTTCCCAACCTTCCCCCAAACTCTTCATTTTGAATAATTAAAATTACCCTGCAAAAGTGAAGCACGTTTATAATTCAAGATTGCTCAAGAGCAAACTGGCATGAGATGGCTCAGTAAAATGGCATCACAGCATCAGGCCTTGCTTGTACCTCATACTCTATTTCAGTGCTGTCACGGCATTCTTCTCGGTCAAGCTGACCAACACTAACAGAGTTCAAAACGAGATTATGATGTGCACTTTAATATTCCATACACAACTTACCCTCTCCCATACACACTAAAATTTCTTTCTAAGACAGTAAGCAAGAGTTTAAATTGATGTGCTCACACTTGAACCTCTCTGGGCCTCCTGTTTGATTATTAAAAAAAATAAAAACCAAACCTGGTAGTCTGTTTGCAAGTTCAACCTATTCTTGCAGTTATTCCATTGAATCAGATCAACAGCTGGGTGGGGCAGCTTGTCAACAAGACATTTCCTTTCATTCCCCTCATTTCTCCTCTAGTGTCTTAATGAAGGGATGACAATTGGACACACTGTGAAAGAGGTCTTGGCAGAGGAACGTGACAGAAGATGCTCACATGGAGCTTTATGGCTGCGTGGTCCTCTCAGTCTCATTGCCTCAGGATGCAAAAAATCCCAGGTAAAGGAATGGACTAAAAGGGCTGACCTAAGCTAGAGAGGAGGGCTGAAAGCTGCTGGTTCCACTGTTAGCTAGACTCTGATAAGGAGGTAAGTTGATGAGACCAAAGAGAGCAGCAGTTTTGGCCCTAGCATACCAGCTCCACCATGAGCAACGCTTGAAGGAAGCGACTTATGGGGAACACGAATGGGAGAGGAAGGAGTTTTGAGTTATGAGTTAGTGGGACCTGGAGCAGCCAGATTTGAAATATCTGGGAGCTGCTACCAACCTGCTCCTTTTCCAAAACCAGGCAGAACCTGGCTCTGTTGTAGAGGCTGAGAAGGCTGCACCTTCAGTCTGTCTGCTGCAGGAGCAGCTGACTTGCTGCTTTGTTTTCTTTCCTTACTGACACCCTGATTCCTGCCAAGGACACCCACCCCATCCAGTGGTACGCAGGGTGCCCTGGGAGCACCGTGACATCTAGCTCCAGAAAAAAACAGGCTCTGCTCTAAGGCAGCAAGACCCACGGGACTGTAATAACGGCTAGGCTTTATGTCCCCAAAGTGTTTAATCTGATAAATTGCTCTGAGTTTATGCAGTGAGTAGCTACAGGTGGGAGTGACTTTCATACCAATACAACAGATAGCACTTACTGCTCTTAGCATTATTTTTTTTTTTAAAGGTAACTTTCTCAGACCATGGCTTTATTAATCGGATAATAATTCTTTGACAGCTATATCAGAGTGCTCAGAGAGACACAGGTGCTGCATGAAATAAAGGTTCATTTCCAGTAGTTTTCCTAGTTACAAGAGCAGTTGAATCATTTATCTTATAACTACCTTGGTTTTTTAGTGCTACCCTAGGTGCAAGGGGAAAAAAAAAGTTGTATCCAGCTGTTTAAGTTTAAATCCAAGTAAAATGATGGATTTAAAGTTTATGTACACTGTGTAGCCCAATTCTTTTATTAATAAATTTTAATATTCACTTCAAATCTGCTACCCAATGACCTTAACCTTCAGCACTATATTTCTTTGCAGGTTCCTGGCAGTTTTGCCTGACATTTAAAAGGACCTTAGTAGTAAACAGTCTCTTGTTGCTAATTGTGAAGTGACTGTTCACAGCAAGCTGTCAGTGCCCTACTGAAGGATTAAATCCCACCCCAGGGGAACTGGTTTGTGGTGATTCTGCAAAGCACTGAGGTGCCCAGCTCAGGTTCTCCAGTCTGACCAGTGTTATCCACCCCAGTAGTATTTTAAAGGCACAGACATTTTAGCCTACTTCATAGCAGCGTTTTAAGATGTGAAACACGTTTTACTGGAAGGATGTGAACAGTGAAGCACCAGAAAGTTGAGACATTTGCTCAGGGTCAGAGGACAACTCGGGCACATGAGCAGAAGCCTGCCAGGGTCAGTCTTCTGCAGTCTGTAACCTCTCACAAAAACTAATCCCCAGCAGGGCTTCATTCATGTTTAAAGGGGTACTTCCCAAGGTGGCACTGTTCACATATATGAGGATGGACCAGAGAGACAGGAAGGCTGGTGGCAGAATAGATACTAAGCTGTTTGGGTCCGGGCCTGCCAGAGCGCTAAACTGCAATTACCCCCAGCAGCGTAAGCAAATCCTTGCCTCTTGCTTGAGGCCTTGGCAGCCGTGCAGTCCCACTGTCAGCAGCAGCATGGCAAAACACACAGAGGAAAGGAGCAGCTCTCCTAGTGCCAGCCTGGCCGAGAAGATGGATGCCCCAGTGCCCTGGGCCTGGGGAAGCTGCTCTGCAGCAGTCCCGGGCGAGCAGCACGCAGAGCTCCCTGGGCTGTTGCAGGGATCCCCTCTTCAGGGAAAATTCCTGGCACCCCCACAAGGGTCCACCTCACCAAATGGACCAAACCAAGCTTTGTTTTAAAGGCCAACTCTCCCTCTGTAATAAATTCCCATCCAGAAGAGAAGCTCCCTTTCCCCAAATGCCTCCATTCATAGTGGGCAACAGCACAGCAGCAGAGGCCCTTAAAGAGCTATTATACTTTAACTGCTGGGCAATCACTGACTGCATACAGGAAATTAACTCTAATATCATTAAAGAAGTTCCTGCCAACACATGTTGGAAGGGAATATCACTATTGTGGTGTCTAGACATTGCCAGGCTGCCCTAAATCACATTGCAAATGCAGGTTGGCACTATGAAGTTTTATCAAAACAGCTAAAATGGTGGCTTGCCATGAAAGGGGCTTCAGCAGCAGGCAGTCTCCCGTTGCTCTCAGCACAGTGGTGCTTGAGTCACCCATTGTTTGGGCATTGCCATCAGAAAGGCAGTTTGAAAAACTCAAGAGCAGAACAGGAGCTCCACAGCTTTAGTGGCAGACTTCTTACTCTGGCCTCGTCACAGGCACACAGCAGATAAACCAAAAGACTGAGGATTTGCCTCATTCTAGCCCTTTTGAAACAAGAACTTCTGCTGCAAGGGATCCGCAGCTGCAAGGGAACTCCTGCCACCACCACACCTCCAAGCAGGTTTCCACCCTTCCTGCCCACCAGCCCCAAAGCCCCCCGAGGCACACGCTGTACAAAGGAAAGGACAGCCCTGGCACAAGGGGCTGCTGAGGGCTGGCAAGATCCACTAAGGTGTTTCTGTGCTCAGTTACTGCAGGAGTGATCCTGGCTCTCAGCTTGCCGTCTTTAAATCTTCCAAAGCGTATTTGAAAGAGGCAAGGTGGCACTAGGACGACACCAGTGAGAACAGCTGCTGTAACAAGCACTGATAAAGACAGGTTTACAATGTCTCCTGAGCTGATAAGGATGCAGACATCCCCCTCCTTTCTGTGCCGCTGTACCACTGGTGGTGCCACCAGCAGAAGCAATGCTGGTAGTGGTTCTCCAGGGGCTGCGAGCAAAGCACAGTGCGGCGGGGGCGGGGCTGCTCCCATGGTGGCTCCATGCTGCATGGCTCAGCAGCGGCCAGTGGTGAGAGCAGCCATCTGCATGCAGCAAGGCAGCAAGTGGAAATTTGTAATAGCTACCTGCAGGGAGGGATCTTCCTCCAGAGAATGTGTCTTGTAGTCTGCATCACAAGACTTTCCTGCAGTAGCTAGCAAACATTAAAAGATTACAGGCAGCTGCAGGGAATTAATAGGTACTGGAATTTGCCAAGGCTTCATTTATTATAACAGGATCAGCAATAAAACACCCCCCTCCTAAACTGAAGCATAAAGGTGCTGAGCAATAGCTGGCGCTCAGAAAATACACTTACAAGTAAGCCCAGAGCCACACAGAGGCCCTTCACAGGGTTTGGAGGTTCTAAGGAGGTACGGACCCACTTGCTGCTTAACTCATTTTACAACCACCATAACCATGCAAAACTGCACCTTAGTACAGACCAGAAGTCCTATTGGATCGTTTCTGTGCACAGTATGCCTTTTTATAAAATACAGCACTTGAGCACAATCCTGTTGTGCTCAGTGGACTACATAAACATGGACTAGAAGAAACCAAAGGAGAACAGTGGTACCTGCCGGAGGAGCTGCTAACTCCAGAAGAGCTTGGAGCACTGGCTGCAGAAGTGTGCTTGTATGTAAGCACAACGTGACTTTACAAATTACTAAATGAACAGTATTCCTGTAAGGTACTACTGTTCTTTCCTTTCACTTTTAGTTTATGTGCCTTACTGCCCTGTAATGGCGCTCCTGAACAAATGGATCAATAAATGAAATTCTGCAGTATTTTGATTCTGCTCCAGTCAGCGGCTGGCACCATCATCTTACTCCCCACATGGGAATTAGTCTACAAAATTTACCTGTGCATACATTATCCATACTGAGGTGAATCAGTGTTTAACCTTTTAAAGAAAAGCTATACAAGAATGAAAGAAAAGAAAAAATAGAGGCTGTATGATGTATGTCAATGGTTTACAAATTCCCTCCTACAATCATTTAACTCTTTTCCAATAAACACTCCTACTGTCACTGGAATATTGCTGGTCTGAGAAGTTAGCCTCATGCACAGTGATGTGAGAAAGGCTGATTTTTTATAGTTATTTGTGAGAGATAGTTGATAATTGCTTGAGAAGAAAGCATTACAATTATGTTTTTCTTTATTTATGAAAAGCAGTTCTTTGTTGCAGTTCAAGAACCTTGTAGAATATTTTTTTTTAATATGTATTCTTCTGGTGAGGTACTTGGGTAACTTCCTGCAATGACATTTTAATAAGAAGAAATGCAGTCAAGTGTCAGAGCAAGCAGTGAACTGTGCTGTCTAAAACTATTTGTAAATACCTTCAAAACAGAGCTACTTTACTTTCGCCATTAGATTGCCAGGCCAGGTGAGGAAGTTTAAGCCTGTACTAATAGATTACAATAAAAAGTGGTTCATGCTCTTTGATTAAATGAAATTAATTAATCCTGATGCTGTCTGGTTATTTTTTTAATAACCATTCATATGTAATCATAATGAAAGACTATCACAACTCATGCACAGGTGGGATTGGTTAAGGTCAAGGATCATTTGCATTTCCTAACTTCTGAGAATTTGATTTTGTACGCTTAGTCATACTTTATTTTTGGGCTTTTTCAATATATATACACACACACAGATGTATCAATATTTCCTCATAGCTTCCAAGTAGTTTAGTTAGATGAAAACCAACAAACAGCTCTTAAAAAGCAAGAGTCAGCAGCTAGGTAAATAATAGTGTCTCCCTCCTTTTCTAAGCATCTTGCTGCTTACCCATGTTCCCACATGCTCTTTTCTTATGTCAACAATTCTTTTCTGTTCACATTTTTATCCTTCTTTTCTTCTCTCTTCCTTTCTAATGCAGGCTTCTCATTTGTCCTTCTGTACATCCTTTTGTCCTTTTCTCATTCAGTCTAGATTTCACACCCCTCTTCCCAAACCTGAAGACTTCTATACCTTTTCCACAGGCCTTGGCACATGGGTTTAAGCAAGAATTTAGAAATGTTCAGAACATGGTTTCTGGTTTTGATTGCATGGTATCATTTGGCAGCAGACGGTATTGCGTGCCTGTTATTTGCACAGTGAACTCCATCAGTTCAGACACCACGTACATCTGTGGCATACATTGGTAAGGTCTCCTGTACAGCCATGATGTTGGCTATATCAAGTTATTAAGAATGAGATATTTACACAGACTCCCATAAAGAAAAAAATAATTAAGTGTTTCTACAGTAAGACACAATAACAACTGATGCAAAACACATAGCCATTAATTAAAGCACAATCTCTGGTTAGGATGCACAATGAAGGACAAGTTAACTTCTTTTTTAGCTGTTTCTCCTCCTGAAGTGACTGCAAAGTCCTCTACAAAGATCATTTCAGCAGAACTGGGAATTACACTTGAACATGGAGGCTGAAAAGCCACAAAATTTGATTGTTCACATACACAGATTGCTAAATTGGCCACATAATTTTGAGATATTTTTTCCTCCATATTATTCATTAAGTTAATGCTAAAAGAAGTGGGCTATGTGAGAGATGACTACACAGTAGATGATACAATTTATGACACTCATTACATAATGACAGGTTGAAACAGCAGTAGAGAAAGAAATACATGGCATCTTGACAGTTTAGCCATATAGTCATTACTTACACTAGAAGAAAGTGACAAGCAATGATGATTACAAAAGCAGTCAGAAATTGCCATTATGCCGTTTGAAAATAATAAAAAATCACCACTTCCAAAAGACAGCCCATTATATAAGATTCAAAGAGAGTTTGTGAAATAGAGAGACAATTTAAAACTTACATTTAGCAAAGTCATGAATCCTTTGACACATGCATTTGAACCTAGACTTTAAAAGCAGTCATGAAGCAAAAAGGGGTGGTGGGGGGAGAAAAACTGCAAAGAACTTCCCTTAGTTTGCTTGGGTTTCTACTAGTGACAGAGCTGAAATAAAAATGAAGTTGGGGGACTAAGCAAACATTCTCACTTAGGAAAGCCATTTCTGTCAATAGATGGTGCATTTTTATTTATCTTTAAAAGGGTTGCTCTGGTTTCTTGGTATTCACATCTGCATTTTCACTGGATTTTCCCTGTATTACAACACCTCTAAGCACAGTCCTGGGAGCTAGGACCTGATCAAAAAGTCTCAGTTCTACACTGATTTCCTCTGCAGGATGACACCTACTGCACTGATTTTCTCATCCACAAAAGCAGAGACAATAACATCAATCCATTGGTAGATGACTACTATTCCATTAGTTCTTTACTGTTTCTGAAGTGCTCCAAAGGCAAGCTCTCAGAGGGAGAACGATTAGCAGCATCATCTTTCACCTGACTTTCTTAATTAACACACTAGAAATTACTGAACAGCATTGTTGCAGTTGGCCCCAAACTTAGGGCTGAAAGCGAATGCTCCCCAGCCTATTTTTTTCTCAGTATAATTAATAATCATCTTACCTGATCAGTCAAGAGCCAGCAGTGAACTACATGCACTAATCCCAGTTAATATAATCATATCTATATGATTAGAAAGTTAACACAGGTACAAAGAAGATTTAATTTGTAAAGAGGCTTTATTCTGCATTTTAAGCAGCCTGATCAGAAACAATCCAATGTCCACAGCGAGTCAATAGAGCACAATCAGCCAAGCACAAGACTTGGAAGTGTTCGTTTGTAGTGCAGAGAGCTCCAGAGAGGCAGACAGCAAACAGTTTGACAGGAGTAAAGCTTGACACCTCTCTCATTTACATTTTTAGCTTTGTCTATTGAGGAAACACTGAGAGTAAACACTGCAAGGAACCAGTATATCCCAGCATCACGTGTAACGCAAGGAATAAACCCTGAAAACACAGTGTGCTGTAATAACTGGTATCCTCTGTCAAGAGGCCTAGGAACTTGCCACTGCTACAGGTCAGATCATTTGGTACTAATGAGCCAAATATGAAACACAAATTTAGGTGTGCATGACTCACCTCCCCACATCCCTCCTTGTTTCTCTGTTGAGACAGAGACTTTACTCAGGTTGTACCTTCCCAACTTTTCTTTGGCACTGCTCAGACAAATGCTTTGTTAAAACACTCCCTGAAGTTCATCCTCATTAAGTTACCAGCAGAAACACTGACCAAAATGGGGCACTACAAGCAAACACCTTTAGGAAGGATCCACAGACTAATAAAGAGGTGAAACAAATTTGTAGAGAAGTTTCAAACACATTTTCTCCGCCCCCCACCCCCCACCTTGGCAGTACCTCTCACATAATCAGATATGTTTTGCGCCTGAAGAAGCCTACAATACAGCTCTGAGACCTCTCATACATGGTTTTCTGTGATTATAATTTCATCTAGGTATACAAAGGCAACTTAGCATTGACAAGTTGTGTGTAAGATTTCCTGCTATTTACTATACAAACCTTGGGTAAATAAAAAGAGCAAGAGCAAAAATAAAACAAAAAAAGCTTGTGAACTTTATCATGCAAGCTCACAATTACAGTAATAATTAGTATATAGTTAACTGATTAGTAAACCAACTAATATTTGTGGTACTACCTTTGAATTTAAAGTTATCCAAGCAGAGAAAAAAAAAAAAAAAAAAAGTACTAAAACCTACTATTTTCTAACCATAGAGTGTCTGCTTCAGAGCCACATCACATACATCAGTAAAAAGCAGCTTCTGTTGCTCAGTGAGAAGATAAGGCAGGTGGCTATGTGATATTTGCAATAGTACATGAAATTAAAGTTTTTCTACTGTTGCTATGAAGTCATGCGTAAGACTCGGAACAGCTAGGCACCACCTCTCTGCAATCAGGATTCCCCAGCTGACATAAAAAGGAGTAAATCCTGCTGGAACACCGCCACAGAACAGGCATTATTAAAGGGAGCAGCGGAAGTCAGCTGTAACTGTTTTAACTTCTGCATTTCTAGACCTAATGGCAACCCACATTCCAAGCTACAAGACCTTTCAGCAAATAACTTTCTTAGAACTACCCAGTTACCTAATCAAAGCAATTTAGCTGGAAAAAAGTAAACTAGAAGAAGCTTCAGTAGAATTTAATACTGTAACAGTCAACTTTCCTGTGCTTTCTCCATTTTTTTTTCTTTCCCTTGGGATTACATTTACATGTAACATAAATGCAAAAGCTTAGGAAAAGATTTATTGCAAGTTTTCATTGTTTTTAACAAACTTCTTTCCTCACCTAATCAAGAATCACCTAAGCTTTAAATGCAGGCAGTTATGCAGAGGGTACAGATAGGTTTTACTTGCACATGGAAAACATCACCACTATTTCCCAGCAATGTATGTGATACAATTTAAACAGATCTGAATTACACAGGATGTGCAGAGAGTCTGTTTTGAGTATCAAAAGTGTGTTAATGTTGAAGAAAATTTTTCTGATCGCTCCACCCTGAAGCTGTGTTTTCACTGCTGATTAACATGCTTTAAGAACCCTGGGGATTTTTAAACTACTTTATAATCTTGTTTGCAGGAACACTGAAAAGAACAGACTACATGAGCTTTAGTTATTTGTATCTTCTAAATACATGATATGGTCAAAGGCCACGCTTACCATTGATAGAAAGAAAACTGCTAGGAGCTGCTCTGGTCCCCCACAGCGGTCAGAAGAATTCATGAGAATAAGGTTATCGTTGATTCAGAGCCTTTAGCTACAGGTAGGAACACAACTCCCTGCTCCACATGCTTCTTGCATGGGGCGTTAAAGGCTTTGTCTTTGCACAATATTCCTATTTCTTCAAGCTCTTTAGTAACCTCCTTTCCCAGCCTGCTGATAGCCCAAGGCAGGTTACTTGCACCATACGCTCTCCTTAGAAAAAGGCGCCTCTAAAGTACTGAGCAATGCCTGCTCCCTTGCCCGTCTCAGGACTATTCCACATCTCCCCAGAAGCAGCCCCTCCAGGTGCACCCACTAACCACCACCCACGCAGCCCTGATTGCCATTAACCCTGCTCTCCACCTGCTGCTTTGAATCATCGCCAGGCAATTCAGTGCATTAAACTGAAGTCTGCAGTATGCTAAATAGAAAGATGGAGAGAATGCTTTTTTTTTTTTTTATTAAAATAGAGCAGCAGCTTCTCTCTTCACTAGTAAGACTCATGCATATGAAGCATGTCATCTCAGAGCTGGTAATGCTCACCTCAGATTCCCTGCTCCTTGCAAAATCCTGAATACTCTGAATGTTTCTTTTCTTTAAGATTGCACTGGGGAATTGCATTTTGTCATAAACACAGCAAAGGGAACTTCAACTGAATTTGCTTCATTATTGAACTACTAGCAAATGAATTTTCAGCATTTCAATTAATATAGTTTAAAGATTTGCTTCTAGCCCAGCTACAAAACCTGTGATTGCTTCTGTATGAGTAGTACCTGGCCCATTACCAGGGAGGTAACCAAACAGGAGAGGGTAACTGTCATATCTAGGAATCTCACTGCAAGAACGTGGGAAACTTGAGTAAAAAAATAAACCCGGGACACTCAGTTTGAAACTGATAATCTTAAAAGTTTTTTCCTTTGCATGCTCTTTCTCTCCTAGTCTCCTCTTTTCTCCACCACGCTCCTACCCAGATGGGTACCCAAATCTCTAGATTCCCTGTGCTCCTGTATCACACTTGATGTAAGAGGGCCCTGGTTAAAGAGAAATTTCCAGCAAAACAGTAGGTCCTATTTTGTACTATGCCTCTCTTCCCTCTTCCACACTACCAATGGTTCAAAGCAAGTCTCCTAGCTCCAGTCACTTTCAAAAGCAAGACAGGTCTTTCTGCTACCTTACTTATACCCCTCTCTATTATTGTTTGTTTGTCCCCCACATTATACTGTCACTTCCACATCATCCCCTCCATCCTGTCACACCCCCAGTAATTAATTTTTATAGAGTGTCACCATGGAAGCAGCTTGCAGAGAGATGTCTGTGCTAATTATTGAAGTTATTCTGACTTTTATTAATCACATGCAATCACTTCCCACCTCTTCAAAACTAAACTACAACACACTATCCTACAGCAAGAATTTCAGTGCCCTGTCCCAGTCCAGGTTGTGTTCCCACAGCTGTAACATCCTCAGGACATATGTTAGTTCATTTTTGAAGGACTAAGGGACACTTTGCCAATGGTGGAGTCACCACCAGCGGCAGCAACACTGAGATAAATGAACCGAGAGGAGCTCTGTATGGCTGCTTGTCTCTCAGACAGTGAAAAACCAAACTGAGTTGGGACAAACCAGGTCTTGACACCAAGGGAGTGTACTTTCTGTTTGAGCTAGTTCTTCAGCACTGGAGTCCAACCACTCTGGCATAGCAGAATAGTTGTTTTAAGACTTCAGTGACTGTTTCATAGTGTCATGGTTCAACCTCAGCCAGCAGCAAAGTACCAGGCAGCTGCTTGCTCACTCCCCCCACAGTGGGATGGGGGAGAGGATCGGAAGAATAAAAGTGAGAAAACTCGTGGCTTGTGGTAAAGGCAGTTTTATAGGTAAAGCAAAAGCTGCACACACAAGCAAATTCATTCACAAAAACACAAGGAATTCATTCCCCACTCCCCACGGGCAGGCAGGTGTTCAGCCATCCCCAGGAAGGCAGGGCTCCAACATGTGTAATGGTGACTTGGGAAGAAAAATGCCATAACTCTGAATGTCTGTGTCATCCCCCCTCCCCGCCCATTCCTTCTCTTCCCTCAGCTTATATACTCAGCATGGCGTTCTATGGTACGGAATACCCCTTTGGCTAGTTCGGGTCAGCTGTCCTGGCCGTGTCCCCTCCCAATTCCCCGTGCACCCCCAGCCCTCTGGCTGGCAGGGCCTGAGAAACTGAACAGTCCTTGACTTAGTATCAACATCACGCAACAACAACCAAAACCATCAGTGTCCTATCAGCATTGCTCTCACACCAAATCCAAAACACAGCATTGCACCAGCTACTAAGAAGAAAACCAACTCTATCCCAGCTGAAACCAGGACACATAGTTACACTTTTACTTATAAAACAATAAACAAATAATGCATCTCCATCAGAAAAATGCCTTTCAGGCTTGAATCTTTCACCTGAATTCAGATCACTCCTTGTCTTGGTACCAGACCATTTTGAGGATGAAAACAAGGGTTTGGTGTGTTTTGAAATTAAGTATGTATGGATTTTTCTCCTCCTTTTCCCATTTTATAAGTTTCATGTGTCTACATACACAGATACCTCTACATGTAGATATCTCTATGTTCCTGCCGCTCACCTCAACAGTGGTTAGAAACCATAAATAGTCATTTTTAATGTAGCTTTTCCTCTCTTCTCTGCACAGCTAGTTAGCAATAGATTTCAGAGACATACTTATACCAGCATATCAGATATTTGAAATAAAAGGTAAATCATATCCTTCCCATGTTTAGGTTTCACAGAGGCAAAATCTGCACAATAGAACTCTCTTCCTTAAACCCAAACCCATGCACAGAAAACAGCGGTGTGAGGTGTCCTATTTATTACCTTTTTACAGCTGTCATTCTTCAAAGGTCAAATTTTCCTTCATACTTTGATCACATTATAAATTCCATGAATTGGCTTCCTTGCTCTATCTTACTCTTGATGTAGCAGTTTTGTATGTACTTAATTTTTAGTCATGTATTTCCCCTTAACAAATAGAAACAGAAAAAAAAAAAAAGACATTGGCATGATAGTAGATGTAGAGAACAAAATGTGCCCCTTCACTATTTTGTTATCAGTAATCCCAGTTTATGCAGCAAAATTCTGTAGTTGCCCGCTACTGACATCCATTCCCTTCTACATTCACTCCCTTCATATCATTAGCTGACAACTATACAGTGATGACATGGTGACGGCTTTTTATTTATTGTAGTTTGTCACAGTGGTGGACATCCACATCAGACACATGGAGGAGAAAACCAACAGACTAGAGATGCTTTAGTACTGAACTGAAAACAGTGTTTAAGAGTTACCTTACATCTGCTATTCATGCTCTATTTGCTACCACATACAACCAGTGTTTCCCAAGAATTTTTAATTTCACAAAAAAACCTTTGCAGTTAGCCACAGCATCTTTAAATTAGAACGCTGGCTCTGTGCTTCCAGATGCTCTGGCCACATGACGAGGAAAGATCTGGGTGTCAGAAGGCCAGGTTCTATTTATGGATGAGTACACCAGATGTGAGCATGTTCAAATCATTCACATCTTTGCCAATTCATTTCCTCATACATAATGGAAATCCTAACTGATCACTTACCATTGCAAAAATTATTCTAAGGATTAGGTATGATTTACGTTTGAATAAATATGATTTAAGTGCTCTAAGATCAATTATTACTTCTCAAATATATACCAGTAAAAATTTGGTTTGCCCTTTTCTGAAATTAAAAAATAACTTCCCTCCAACTACTCATCATTCTGCAGTTTCTTAAGTCAGTTAGTCTTCTCATTGTTTTTCACTTGTTATTATGTGGTGGTGGTAGCAGTAAGAGATGTTACAGGGTTGTTAGTTTGTTTGGGTTTTTTTGCCATTTATCTTGTACACTGCTTGGAGACAGTTACTTTTCTTACTGAAAATAGTGAATATAAATGGCACTATAAATAGCAAGTCCTGCAAATACTTTACTAGCGCTGCTTTGGGGCAGTCTAATAGGCAGAAAGCCAAAGGCTTTTGTTCTTTGTGTCACTTCATTGTTGATTTAGGAAGCTTTTCCATCAGATCATGCAGTAACTGTCACAAAGGGAAATACTGTTTTCAAAGTGGTTTTGTCTCAACTCTATTAAAAACAATTGTGATAATGCCCTACAATCCCACATAAATCTTTATGCAAAGAAATGGGAATATTATATGCTTTTTTCTGTGAATGGAAAGTCAAATCTACACATACTTTAAGAAGAATCCTATTCTTCTCACAAATGTGACAACAATCTGTTTCCATACAGGGGCCCTGACTGGTGATGCAGTTTGCACCTGATTTATGGTCACAGAAAGATGAAAACGTGTGTATTCAGCTTTTGTAACTGTCTGATGTCAAGCTAGCTTTCTATCCTGGGCTGACAGACCAGCCTAGCATCTACAGCCTTCTCCTAGGCTCACCCCCCGCAGCAAGAGAAAGGGGCAGTTAGTTTTAACACGCTTTGACTGTTAAGGAGATAAGTGTCTAGGCTCATCCATGCATCTATCCTTCCAGCCTCCATCCTGGAAGGTGAGAAGTTCTGTTCCTGTCATTGGGTTTGTACCACACCAGCTGGCTCTCACGTCTGTGCACAGCCCATGCACAACATGGCTCCCACAGGAGCTACAGGCTGACAGGTCAATCTCCGTTGCCTCTCCCAGTGCTCCTGCAACACCTCACTTCACTCTGTTCCTGTCCCTCTGGCCACCTCCTTCTCCCTCCATTGCCCAGAAGCTGGGGAGCACCTTGTGACTCTCGTTTGACAGGAGGGGGAAACTTTTCCTCAGGAAGGCAGGCGGGCAAGAGGTTGTTCCCAAGCAGTAACAAGGTGTAACACACTGTTTTGGTGAATGGAATTGCGAGGAAAAGGGATGGCAGAGGAGACCACTCAGGTGAGATTACTGGGGAGGGATGACATCCTTTTCCTGGCCGGAAAGTTATTTTATTTCCAGAGATAATGACATTACTATGAAAGGAACTAATGATACTACATTAGGAACCAACAGACTGCAAATGATATCAAGGAACGTGTCAAATTACTGCCAGGTAGGTAGAAACTGTGGAGTCTCTGATCAACATAGGGAAAATGTTAGTAACGATACCGATGCCTTTTTAATGGAAAAGTACTAGAATTTGACTGGAATTAGGAATTTAGCAATTGATTATTTAACCTCATTACTGCTACGGTGTCCAAGGGAAATAAATTCAAATAATCTGATATATTTTGTTTGAATACACAGGATACATCACACACAATAACACTGGCTAAGGTAAAGAAGTGCAAAGAGTAAATCTGCTAGTTTAAAATTCAAGTTAAGAATGAGACAGTCAATAGGCATAACTGCTAACAACATTGGAAGGAAAAACCAAGAGATTTCAAGGGTTAGTTTTGACAGCTGTTAGTATTGTAATTACTCTAACAATATCATTTAGGAATTCTGTAGCTTCTAACAATGCTGATTATTATCCTTATTTGATAAAATATATGAACTGAAATAACAAAAATGAAGTGTGGGATTTAGTTTCTATTCAAACCAAGGTAAAGGCTGCAGGTGACTTTCAAGGAAGCAAGAAACAGAAGTGTTCCACAATAGGTTACAATAAAACAAGGAAGAAACTCCAGACCCTTGAGATAAGCTCTGCTCCCCACTTGCCCCATTTATTTTGACAGGTAAGTTCTCACGGAAGCTCTCTGTTCTCTGTAAGTTGGCCACAAACATTCACTGAGTCTAGTTTGAGCAGCACCCAGTTCAGCTTCCCAGTCAAACACGTGATCCTCTCTACTGTGTCCCGTGCCTGGGTCTTGCAGGTACTATCGGAAAACAGAGAAAAAATAGGTGAATATATTGTCATCCATAATGGAGGGCCAAGACATAAAAGAAGTCTAAGCAGCTACCAAAGAACACAATAAATCCGTAATTGGGATTCCAGTCAGCAAAGAGGACAGCTTTTCAAAACTGTCATGAGACAGTTGTCCGTTTTCCTTCAGCGTTACATAAACCACAGTGATTTAATTCCATGCAATCAAGTGAAAAACCTTTTTATATTTTATTTTTTTCCTTAAGGGAGTGGTTAAAATTACACTAGTATGATGATATCAAATAATAACTAAAAAACATACAATCTTACTTTTTTATAATCAAAACACAATGATGGTTATGATTACTAATTGGCAATATTTCATATTTAATATTTGTTATGAAATGAAAACCTGTTTTATCCTAATTGATATTCCCATTTATATTCTGCAGCTTTATCAGAAAAAGGCTAATGTTCCTGAGCAATTGACTTGTTACCTAGACCTCCCTTTCCTGTGCTTGGGCAAGCAATTGAGGGAGACTTTTACAGCTGGGAAAGATTCCTTTTCCAAGTTCACATATGTTATAACTGCATAAAGGTTTCGCTGTTATGTCAGCATTTACAAGGTTAAAGATGTTAAGTGAAATTCTAATGCATTTTTACATTTCTGTATTTTTATCCTCGTGCAGTTGTTCTTCAAGTAAAACAACAATTGGTCTCTGAAGGAGGAACTGTAAAGCTACTTGTGCTATTCATTGCAAATATAGTAAAGGCCTTTCCTCCTTTAGGAACCCTACATCTTGCTCTCACTAACATACTTGTTAAATAAGTAATTTTCAGCTCAAGGAGAACAAGTGAAAGCAATTTAAGCTAAGCCAGCCACCCTACGGTAAAATCCATTCGTGTGGCTCAACAGTGTTCAGGATTTAAATGATTACAGCTGTTTCTGAATAGTCATGAGACTTGGATCTCAGTTTGGACTTGTCTGTCTGAGACATTTATGGTATGATTTTTCTTTTTTTAATTGTATGTATAGTGCTGTGGCAAGCTGCAGCAGAGTCTCGTCTCTTGCTACTTGCAAATTAACTTCTCTAGAGAAAGAATGCAGGGGAGGGGTTGAGCCTCAGAGAATTTGCACCAAAAAATAAACAAGAAAATCCTGAGCATTTTCTTCTCTGAGCTGAATGCAACCTTATTTCTTTCCAGAACAGTACAGAACAGTTGTGTAGTTAGGATCTGCTTTCACATGGAAAGATTTTCTGTATTTGCCTTCTTCTTTTGTTCGCAATGGACAATTAAATATAATCCCTAAATACAAGCATGTGAGGGCTGGAAAAAACTATTTACAAGACCCTAATCATTATATATCAGAAATCTAATAGAGTACATATTCTAAAAATCAATTTACTTTAGACAGTAAAGGTAGGAAAATAGAGCAGGGAATGTATATAATTCAATGATTAGAACAGTTGACTGTTGATGTTAACCCAGGGTGAATCGATTTCAATCAAATAAGCATCACAAATGCAACACTCCACATATAAATAATAAATAACAGAGTCATTAGTATTGTTTCATCAGCTGTTTTGTAAGTGCTAGTTTTCAAGGCTGTTTTACCACATGCAATGAGGAATGAAATACAGGATTTGGCAAATATATTTTTATTCTGAGACAGCATTATCAATAATAGGTAAGATTGGCACACTACATATCTTCCCAAGAAAAGAACAAGGGAAACCAGTCAAAAGTTTAAGCAAGAGAAATTCTACCTGTATAAATGGAAAAACAAAATTCACACTTATGATTGTCAGGCACTGGATTAGGGGCCCAGAGAAGCTGTGGAATCTCCACCCTTGGGTATATTCAAAACTCAGCTAGACAAGGCCCTGTATTTTAAAGTTTGCCCTGGACTGCACAGGGGATTAGACAAGAGGCTTAAAAAAATCCTGATGTAGCAAAGTATGCCCTAATGCCAAATACTAATTTTTACATTCTGAAGAATAGCTGAAAGTTTTTCACATGCACACATGCTGCAATTTCTCAGCCCTATCCAAGAGACTGACAAGTTACATTAGATTATAAATGGAAAGAGTAACTTTTATAGCTGGAAATATATCCATACCACATCAAAAGCATAGCAAAGATAAGAGGGCCAAAAAACAATTTAGAATAAATTAGTTCTGTCTTTACGTATTTGGTTTAAGTCCAGTATTTTTGTTCCCAGATTAACAAGAATACAGACCTGAGGAAACAGGATGTTAAATTTCAGTATTTTTCTCTCTGCCCTTTCTAATTCACAATTCTGATTACAAAAGTCATATGAGAAGACATAACAACTACAGGCAAGAAAAAGTTTCCACCAGCTCTGAATATTTTAAAGTAAAGCAAAGCAAACCAGGAGGGAGCACAAATAAGCCATGTGTTAGTTATGGTGTCTTTTAGGTCTTTGCACAGAAAGCTTTTACCATGGGCTCTGTCTGTGAGATCATGTCCACTGTGCAGAAGCCCTCTTTTCTAAAGACTTACACCAAAGTGAATTATTTCCTAAACCATCTAAAACAGTGAAACTAAACTTATCCCTTCATTGAACATTGATAAATCCTGCTGCCTAGGTACAAATTTTTAAGGGAATAATAATAGATGCTCTTAACTAAGGATGTAGCCATGCTTTAGCTCCCTATGTAAACCACAGTAAAAATTTGCTGCTTTTGTAGCTACAAGTGCTTAAAAACCAGCACAAGCAGCAAAATACAGTTGAGAAACTGCATGGGATGTGGTAAAATTCCTGTCAGGGCAAAGAACAGCATCAGAACAGCAGAGTTATTACTGGGGTTGCGTTATACAAGGCAGAATGGACCAACAGAGGGGAAGGAGGGAAGAAAGAAGTACCTGGAAGTTAAAGCAATTTCATACAGAAAATTAATCTTCCTTTTTTTTACAGGCAGCTTCCGTTTACAGCTACAGATGTGAAATGAAAGAAGGGAAAACAAAACATAATAATTTCTAGCATACTTAATAGCCAACATGAAAAAAGTCCACAAGTATTTCTGAATGTTTACATGAACTATAGATAAAGATGGTAAAACAAGCAATAAGAATAATTAATAGCACAATCAACTAAATTGAACAAAAACATTACCTGGAGTTTTGGTCCTCTCAGTTATGTTCATCACTAAAACAACTGAAATTCTATTGATTTTTAAAAACAATGCAAGGAACAGGTCTGCTGATCTCTGATGAGGTATGATTTTTATTATTTTAAAAATTAAATCAAATACATGGTAAATAAATCACCTGACTTCATCAAATAAATGGTAACGTTTTATGCTTTTCCAACAAAGAATCACTCTCACATTCTAGATTTTTCTGTACTGCCTGCAATGCATAATCTTGCCAATAGACCTTACTACTGTTCATAGTTCCACTCATCATTAGACATTCCACAATGAAAAAAACCCTATAGTATTATCTAAATAAATATTATACACATGGCTGAATTCTCACAAGACTAGGCCAACACTACAATCTTGAATAATGAGGTAGAAGATTCCCTTTTTCAAGAGTAATACAAACAGTAGTGTGTATCTGAGTTCAGTTCATTAAGTGAACAAGAGTCTCCACTTGACTAGCTATTTCTGAAGATGCTCATCAAAACTCTCTGAAATCAGACGGAAGCAACAGGATCCTCTTGGGGATGATTCAGCTCTGTTTATGCACAGCACCCTGGAGGTGCGAACTTGTCTCACTTGGCTACACAGGGAGCTTAGACAACTAACTTAGATGCAGAAATCCACCGTGCAGATATCTGAAATCAAGTGAGATCACCTTTGCTGGCCACAGCTCCTAAATGAGCAGTGAGAATATCTGTTTACATCCTATCCTGGAACAGGGAATACTTTTTTTCCCAGGCCTATGTAAGATTGTTCTTATATGAGCAAGGTACTTCCCTCTCCTCTGGTATCTCTCTACATGACCTGCATGAAGCAAACATTCTTGGGAGACTCTTCTACTACCAGCTAACCCTATGACTGCTTTATTTTTGGTTGAAAACTGGCTGTTGTTATTGATACCTGACACAGCACAATTTATGTCTGGTAGCCCACAGAAAAAATAAGGAAAGCATTCATAAAAAGTTTAGCACCTGAGTCATTGACAGTATCCAAGACATCACTCTGTAACAGTGTTAAGAACCAACTTAAATGCTGCTTAAGGCTCTGATTATATTAGTTCTTTTACTCCCACCATGCAGAGTCCTGTCAGTCATTCAGTATCATGCCCACTGCTTCCGTTTCCAACCTGACATTAAGGAAAATCATGAAGAAAAACATCAGAGGAAATGAAACCAGCCAACATCAAATGCCTCCAATTTTTGTTTTCCTGCTAAACTCCCTTATTCCCCTCCCCAGATTATCAGTTTGCTGATGCATGGTTGAATCACACTGCAGAGCTGACGGGGATTGAAACACAAGAAGTCTTAGTAGAGCATTCTGTGCAGTTTGTCTCATACATGTTGCAAGCAGCTGGAAGGGACTGACCACAGTGTTTATGCATGACTGGTAAAGTACTTCCATGTCAATGTGTGTTACAATGTTTACATAAACATTATTCCTCTTAAAATATAGGAAACCGAACCCCTCTCTAGCATGAGAGAACATTTAGCACATTTATGTTTGCACATGTGTTTTTGATTTTGTATTTCACCAGATCATTAGCAGGCATTGAACCAAAACAATTTTGGCTTTTATTATGAATATATTATGAATTTATTATGAGATTCACCTTTAGTAATTAAATTAACAACTACTATTTCTGTTTTGGAATTAGATGTACATTAGTTCTGTTTTAACTGGATAAATGTTTCAACAGCAGCAATATTCCATGGTATTTTCATTTTGTCCCTTAGGATACAAAAATGCTGTTTACTTTTTGAATTAATTCCTGTCATTGGATGTAGAATGTAGGACAGCATCCTGTAAGTTGTTACCATAAAAGTTACTTCCCAGTGTAGACTGTAGCCCATCGGCACTCAGTTCATGCTTTACTAGAAGAATGGTTCATATAATAGCATGTGCAATTAGGAAGAGATCACTTTTTTTGTAGTATCCAGTTGATTTAGAGATACTGAAGATGGATAGAATTGTTTTAGACTTATACCAAAATAATAAAGTAGCTTTCATGAATTTCAGTATTATAAAAATCCCACTTGTGCCTTCTGATGTTAAACTGCCTTCTGCAGTTAAACGCATCTTTGTAATTACATCTAAAATTAGCTCAGACCCTGCAGGGAGTCTTGTAAATTTGTCACTGTGTCAAGCTTCTACAGCATTCAAAATTTCACTCAAATCTCCTGTGACTTTTCTAGGAAAGTAATATGTCAGCACAAGTGCAGAATGGCATCAGTAAGAACATCTGCAGAACTTCAGTTTTCAAGTTCATCTATATAAAGAATTGTTTTTCAAAAATTATTTCTGAAAATCAAGCAGACAGGATATTTGCTACTACCAATAACTCCACAATGGAGCCAATTTTAAGCTAAGGGATACCTGCTGGAGACCAGTGTATTATAATAATATTATAATTCCTTCTATTTGAAATGTTTAGAAGGAACACAAGCATCACTGGAAATCAATGGACACTACTATCACTTGGCATGAGAAAAGAGCACAATTTTGAATAGACCATGTTAAATTTGTTCAAATGACCTGTTAACTTTGTTTTCCAAACTTCAGGTACAGATGTCAGACTGCCAGCACAGTAGGAAAAAACATTTAAAAAGAGCTTTCTTATTTTAAGCAATAATTCCGTAGTCATTTATACACGAATAAACATGAGCAGGTAAACAGAATGGTTCAGTGACAGCAGCCTGAACCTTCAGAAACAGATGAAATATGTGTGCAAACAGGAGAGCTGCTAAGTGATTTTATTATTATGTATGTTTTGTTTTGTGACTAATACCTAGGTTAACTGTATTATTGAGGTGCATGCAGCATTTTAATAACTGGTTACATTTGTAGGTCCAAGATAGTCAGACTTATTCTCCTGGGACAAAATATAAATCTGGCTTCAGTGAGACAACTTTCTCTCCCTGAGCCCTCTCATTTTCTAACGGAGATGAATAGTGATGAATTATTGACATCTTCTTCAGAAATTATATTAACAAAACTGATGTATATTAAAGGAGAAGAACAAACCAGAAAGAATTTAATGTCAATTTTGACACTGATTTCCTGAGGAAATTGTAAAATTTGTATCATCTACATGATAAAAAGAGGGAACAGTTACATATCTCTGATAAATAGTAACATGAAGTGCTCTGTACATGCAAAGCACAAATGGCCTCTGGCATTAGTGGAAATCAAATACAGACATCTTGGTTTCTCTTCCCTTTTTCACTGTACCATCTAGTTTTGTAGCAGTACCTTGCAAATGGGTTTCATATTCATATTCATAGCTGTTAGGAATTAATTGTAATATATATTTTATAGGAGGTAATGGAAACAGGGGGAAGATAAGCTATTTAGAGATCATATCCATGATCAGCATTTGTGTGACAAATGTTCATCTGAGTTATTTAATTCCCTCCACCAAGTTTCTTTGAGAAACATATCCTTACTTCATACAAACATATGCAAGGCAGTTTGAAATGCAACAATCTCCTGTTCCTACGCAAAGAAATGAAAACAGAGGAAAAAACTTCCTGATACAAAACTAGCAAGGAACTCTCAATATTGCAAAGAAATCAGCTTTACAAGAAATACAATGTCTGGAGTATCAACAGTACTGCTAAGGTGTAGGTGGTAAGCAATCTTTATAACAGGAAGAGAAGTAGAACTCAATACAGCAGATTTCTTAAAAAAATTAACTGGAAAGCTGCTAGGTGTCTGTATGTGATTTATTACTTTGCTACTTAGGTCATTGGATGTCTAATAAATATACTGAATTAAGAGCCAATAAAAATACTTGTCTGTATTATAGAAGATGCCAACCCTTGGCAATTTTAGACAGAAATTTTACTGACAGCTTTCTAGAATCTTGACACATATGAATAAAGTCAAACCAAAGAAAAACAGCAACAGCTGAGCTTTCTGCTGCTGTTTTCAAGACAGAGTAGTTTAATGATTTGTCACTGAACATAGCCTTGCAAAATGTCAGTAAGAGCAGGGATGACTTCATGCACTAGAATTCCCATAATTCTGTTTTAACTCCCCCCATGCAAAAGTTCACATCTCCTTGGTGTCTCCTCTCTTAGTACTCTCCCAGGACCCCACAGCCCTGATCTAAGGGGCTGCAGTCACAGAACATAAGTACACCAACAGCTGTGTCAAAGGTCACTGAAACGACAGGGAATATTGTCATTGCATTTGTTACAGTTTAGATCTTTGAGTCCACCCCATTAGAAATCCGTACCAGGGGAAAGGCTTAGCCTGCATAGTGATAGCCTCACCCAACATCCAACTAAGCACAACGAAGTAAGGATTGTCTGTGAAATAATTCTATCAAAGATTAAAGGACAGGTGTGCTCTACTGTAGGACTACAAAGAAATCAACTTTCCTAGGAAATTGTCTATATCGGATGCACCTAAATTTATCTGGAAAGCAGAATGTCCTTTGCATGATGAGAATTCATCAGAGCTATGTTATTTTACTCAAAATAAAGCACACTATTCCTCAAGCAATATCCTATAGATAGGATATTCTAGACCCTATAGGACCATGAGCTTTTTTCTAAGTCAAACAATTTCTAGAGCTAGTTCCTGTGCATAACTCTATTTCAATTTTTAAGAGGTCAGGAACATAGACAAATGGAAACTTGCAAGGAAGGAATGGGAAACGTGTCAGAATAATAAATATTTTTATTGTCCAAAAGTGCATATTAAAGCAAAGTTATCTTTGTTTATTTACAGTCACATTCTTCCCAGAAAATGCCTTCCTTTTTAAATGAGACCATTTTATGAAAAACAGGTTTCATTGTCTTATGGACCACGTGGACTCAGTGAACACATCTATGAGCCCTGCTGATATTTCCTGGGAGGTAATGGGGAAGATCTGAGATGGTGAGGAACACTTACTAGGTTTAAATAAAGTAACAGCTTTAGGTTTAAAAAGATTCAGTGAGAAAATGGGACCAACCGTAAAATGTCAGATGAAAGATCTGTCTGGTTTAGTATGCTGTACTCAGCTACGGCCAAGAGAGGATTCCTAGGGAAAAGTAGAAGGAAAATGAGAGAAACATATTCCCCAATAATTGCCTCCCAGCTTTCAGCCCTTTGTTCTGAAATTTCCTGAACCACAATTAGCATCTTTTTTTTAAGATAATTTTTTTCTTCTATTAATGTATCCAATCAGTTTTGAACACCAGCAAACTTCTAGCATCTCAAACGGCCTGTGGCAAGGAATTACATAGCTTAGCTCTGTATTTTGGGGGTTGTTTTTACTTCGTTTATTTTCAGGCTGCCATAAGCAATCTCAGTACATGCACATCAGTATTAGAGTAGCTATGGAGAACAGTCCTGACAGCTTAATTATTTTTTTTGCCAACATTGTTAAACTTCACTCCTATTTTATGCACTCTTGAATTCACTGAACAGATTATTTTAGAGTCTTTGAACCTAAGTAATATAACAGATATTGAGATAATCTGTTTCCTTAGACAATGAAAATCCTCTCAATAGATTACTTTGAAATGTCTGTCATTTGCACAAAACTTTAATTATCTGAAACTATTGAGTAACCTTCATTACATCTACATAATTGAAGTTCACCTGTAATTAGCTGTTGCACTAACAAGTTAGTTGGAGCAATTAGAGCAGCCCTTTTCGATTTTGATCTTTAACACTTTTAAACATTTCCCAATAGCTAGTAGTACTGACTTCTGACAATTATTTCCTGGGAAGAACAGAGAAAGTCAGCTAATTATTTTCATTGTTACTATTGGTGGAGGTTTGGGGGTTTTTTTTCCTTTTTTTCCTGTATCTACATTCAACTTCTAAACTTTTCTGGGAAAATTTGTTCTTCAATTAAGTGAATTAGTTACACATACCTCCCAGTGAGTTGCTTTCCTCTGATTTAAAATTTGCCTATACAGTTGTGTAGCGCTACACTGGTTATTTAGTCTATCACCGTGTTTCAGGATCTCAGGAAACAGGTTTGGGTGATTCATATAGTAGTAGCACTGCTTTGATAACCTAGGATTAAGTGAAGCAAGACTGTTTTTGTAATATAAAATACAGCTCTCCCTGCAAATCTAACCTTGGTACGATAGCCCGATTACTGGTATACAGCACACAGTACAGATGCAAATTGTGCATGCTGGGATCAGAAATTTGGTCTGGGTAATGAGGGGAATCACAATAGGAAATAGCAATAGAGATGTCAGGAAAATTAGAACTGTTCCTGAAGAAACAGACAGGACATTTTCAGGTACTACTGATTCCAGTAGGCAGCAGACGGCTGCACACAAGACCAGTGAGTTAGGCCTAATGCATCTTGGCCTGCCTAAACCTTTGACGGAAAAAGCTGTCTTAAATCAATGACTCTAATATTGGTTCTGTAAAAAATCAATAATCCAGGCCTTTTTTTCAGGTTTTTCCACTGCGGATAAGATTAAAGCTATACCCTGTTGGAGGAAACTTCTGTATCACTGGTCTCGGTTCTTGAAGGAAAGATCTGCAGATGACCAAGTGCAGGGTTAAAAGCGTTGTCATTTAGTGTACAGCACAGTTCTGTTGTTGAAGTAGAGAACAACAGCACTCCAGCTGGAAGTACATAAACCCAAGAAACACACTACCTGTAAATGGCACATGCAAGATCTAGAAAGCGGATGAAGGAGCATTGGGCTCCATAACATATATTTAAGTTTTAAATTCATCTATCCATCTCTCGTTCCAGAGTCTTTAAAATTCCTAAGCTTTGTAACTTCTCTGATAATAAATTGCTCCGAGCTGTCACATCTATGTCATACAAGAAGAGTTTCCTACCTTAGATGCTTTTGCATGGCAAGTCAACTTTGAATGGATTCTCTCTGAGGTCACATCATAAGCACATTGTTTTCTATCACGTTTCTGTCATCCTAGAACTCCTTCATTATAACTGCTTTTCATGTGAGTCTCTTCCTACTAACATATATTATTATAAGGTATCGCTGAGATATCATTTACCTCTTCTTTTTATTATTTCACCAATGTTCGCCTTGTTATTTTTTCATCTATATTTAACTTCATACTTTCTTGAAATTATCATTTTATTATCTGCTTCAACTAGTGCAAGCATCTCTCTCTCTCATTTCAATACTAGCCTCAGATTTCATTAAACTACTGATCAATACCCTCTCTGAATGCTTAAACCAGGAGACATTTAATAAAACTGTTCCTAATACCGATTTCTGAACAGACTGCTGTTATTCATTGCCTATTACTTTCTGTTCTAGCTAGCTTAAGATATATTACTGTAACCCTACCCAAGCCAGCTCATACTCACTTTCAGCTAAAATTTTATAGGAAATACAATCAAGTTCCAAGCAGTTTATATTTTTGTGCCACTACCTTCTCCTTTTATATTTCTATCAAGAAACAATCAATTTTGATTGGCAAGATACAATCCTATTTATAAAAAGAAGATGCATAATAATATTTATTTTCTAGTGTACAGAGTAACTATTAGTCATAACTGTTAATATTTTTCACATGCTGAAATGCAGTGAAAAGCAGTACCACTGATAAGTCTTTCAGAAGGTAATGCATCATTCCTGTCTAGAATTTGAAAGGTCTTGCCTGACCCTAAGGGTTAGACCAATTCAACTGAAATCAGCCTTAAAGCTGACTTAGTTGAATCAATATATATTAATGGCAAACAGCTTTAAGTATCAATTGCAAATAAATTGCAATTTCACGCTTATCTCCTAACAAATAAACTGATACAGAACAGATCTGAATGCCAGTAGGTGTCTTGTATGGGTTTGAACCCATTTCATGACTTCAAAATTCCATTGTAGTTGTAATGAAGTTAACAGCTACTCTTTCTCCTTTCTCATCTCTGTCAAATAACTAGGTCTTCCCTTCCTCTCTTAGGAAGGATCAATCATTTGCTTCTCCCACTGTTGATCAGACTCACACACAAACTTTTTGATGTTCATCCATCCAAGTTCTCGTCTTTCCTGGCAGTTTGATTCAGCAAGACTGTTTAGTGGAGGGGAACCCAGTGACCACTCATAAACTGACTTGCCATGTTGGGTTTGATACCATATACCAGATTTCTCTCTGTTCCACAACCTGGTTTCTTCATTTGTACGTTGTCATATGAAATCTTTTGCTACCCTCAGAGTGGATTTTCCCACAGAGGATTATCTTCAAGGAATTGTGTGAAAATGCTGCCATTCACTTGTTTAAATATTACACTCTCCCATCATCAATGGACTGTAATAATTACCTGGGTGGCTCTTACTACACTGTAAAATATTTTGATAGCCCAGTATATGAACAACAAACTTTCTTTGTTGTTTTATTCCTGTTTTCACCAGAGGTTGGACTGGATGGCCTTCAGGTATCCCTCCAACTGACATTTCTATGACTCTAAGAATGTCACCTTGGAAGTGAAGTACAGAAGTGACATTAAAATTGCAAATCAAAATATACAATTCAGAAAGATTCACCTTTAATTCAGTCTGCATGATGATGACCATGATGCACGCCTAATCATCCAGCATCACCTTCCATTTTCTTTTTAAGGAACAGGTAAAAGAAAGATATTTCTTCTATGAACAGTATGAATAACCATGTTATTGATACAGCTGTCGATAGGTCAGCATTCCTTAGGTCCCTTCTGAGCATCAAGCTGAGGATAACTGCTAAAAAAGTCATGGGGATTTGAGTCATCACAGCAATGGGGTTGGGACGGTGTTCGGAGACCAATTCAGTCAGGTTTCAACCCGTATCTCTAACCCTACACCCTACCCCTTACCCTAGCCCCTTACTCTAATTCTTTTCACTAGTCCCTAAAGTAAGCCCTTGCCTTGGAGCCCCTAAACCCTATCCCTTTGCACTAACCTGGTCTTAATCCAGTCCAACAGCACTAACCTTAACCTGTTTGGCCATTGGGAGGCAGAAGTGGAGGGATTTTGAGGTCGTGGGGCAAAGAAGGAATCCCTGCTGCCCCAATTAATTCCTAGCAACGGGACATACCATTTTTATGCAAAATGGCCTTTTTTCTCTTTGGATGTGTGAAGAAAAATGGTGTAGGATTCCGGTCACATCTTCCTAATGTCAGTGAGACTTTTCTTACATTGCGGTTAGAGTGGAATCCCAGCACTTAATTTCTCAAAATGAAGTGAATGTGTCCATTTCCCTTATCTTTCCATCTGTCAGATGTGATTATATTTTCTCTACTTATTCAATGCTGATGGAAAACAAGGCATGACTGAGTTCAGTGTTGCTTCAGTGACTGCACTGCAGAAAACCTGATATGTTTGGGAAATAGCTGCTAATCCCACTGTGGTACATGCAGCTTGCAGTCAGGAATTAACACAGATGGGTTTGGTTGAAGTGATCTATGCAGTAATTTTACACATAAATTTATACAGCATTTTTTTAAAATCTGTATTTAGGCTATATATGATCTGACTTGTGATGTGAAATGGTTATAAAGCATTAGTTGTTCTTTCCAAACCCATGCATCTACTTCACTGCTGAAAATATTCTTTTCCCTTTGAGAGGACTTGAACTTCAAAACCTAATTTCAAAATACAACTAATATAATGGGCAATGGTCTTATCTTAACTTGGTGAGCTACCTAAGTGGAGAAGTAGCCCAGTCACGGGACATCTGCCAACAGAGCCGGTCATCAACACTTTCTACCATGGGACACTGATATTCTTGTTGTTTAAAGTAATATGCAAGGTTTTCTTCACTTTATCTTAATAAAAAGCCCTTGGATCATTAATCTAAGCAGAATTTCTGATACTGCTCTTGTAACTCTAAGTATCTGGTTTTTCAGTGGCGGCAGATCTAAAAGACAAGAAAAGTCTGAAGGGACATTTAGGAGATAAAGGTCTGGGTTGCAAACAGGCTAAGGAAGATTTAATGTTTAGCAGTCCAAGGTAGAAGCTCCTGGTTGAAGCTGTAGATTTACTCTGTGACTGTGGATAAATCAGTAAACAATCAGATAAATGGAAGATCATTTGCAAATGATAGCTAGCTCGTAAAAATATTGCAAAAATAGCAATGACTGTGTCACATAGATAGATGCTATATAGGCACCATATACATATAAAGAATTTTTTACAATGTGTAAAAGTTACCTGAAAATATGCTTTGTCTCAAGACACAATGTGATCTAGACAGTGACTTGGGCTATTCAATTGAAAAGGTTTGTGCTTTGATATATTGCAAAGGCTTTCTGTAATGTAAAAGAAGCTAACATCCAATAACCACATAGTTTCTATTTACACTTCAGAAATCATATCTTCTTCATGGTTCAGAAGAATAGGAACTTTTTCCTAAACTGTAAGGAATCTAATAGAGTGGATATTATCAGTGTGTGTCTTCTAAAGAAATACCAGACCGAGGCATGACAATAAACAAGTTGTTCAATGAATGAAAATTCTACTTCATATTAACATTCAGTTAGTAAACGTAAAGAGAGAATGGGAAGGGAGGATGGACAGAGAGGAAGAAAACATAGAAGTAATGCCTCCAGAAAGAAATCTTAGAATTCTAAGCCAGGTACAATTTATAGATATGGACCAGATGTAAATTACAGATACAACATTGATAGTAGTGGAAACGCTTTGATTTAAAATAGCCAAGGATCTCATTTAAATAAAAAAAAGTCACAAATTTCCAGATTTCTCCCAGCAGTATCTCAAAAAATTCCTTTTACTCTGTGAAGATTATCCTCAAAAACACACTTTAGGAAGATACATATTCTAAAGGAGTAATAAATAAGTCACAGTCAGTCTTAAGAAATTCTCAAGATACCGTATTCATGCTGCAAGAGCCAGGGGTAAAATTAATATCAGGGCTGTATGACAACTGCATGGTTCTGCAGAAGGAAAACAAATCATTGCAATCTCCAGAGGACTAAGACACCAAATAATTACTTCAATACATTAGTCAAACTAATGAATTGTAAATGTGTCCTCCCCTCCTGCCCCCCAGCACACTTTATTGATATATACACCTTTTCCTCCCTGCTCAGAAGTACCACCAAATCCTCCTGCCAGTGAAGGAAGAGTCCTACAGAGGGAACTGCAGCAGCCCAGCACTATTTCTGCCATAATAACACTTCCATTTTCTACCTCTGGTCCCATTCAAAGACTGACCTCTTTCCAGAAATATACCATTTTCTAAATAATACATAAACTTTAGGCCTAATCCCACAAACATTCAACTATATGTGCATCTGCTAGCTTCAATAAGACATAAATAAAAAACCTTATGCTTGTATACATGTGTTCATAGCATCAAGTCCACACTAGTGAAATCAGGTTACTTTCATGGTATATAGTGATTAGTCCCAACTTTGGATCTTTTGAGGGTTGCAGGGGGAAGTTTCAGATGTTTCACAGGAGATGACTTGGGAAAATACATCATTTTGCCTAAGTTGTTTACTGAAAATGTCTAGCATCTCTTGATGCAGAACAAAGCCTTGGAATCTGGCAGCATTGTTGGCTTGCTACAGCTCCTTAGGGTCACAGGTCCCATGTGTTCCTTAGACACTTGATAGAATTTGATAGCAAATTGTACGAGGACTGTTCAGGTGTTAGTCCTGGCTGCATCAAGTTACCAGGACTGATAATACAAGATGTGAGAAGAATGCTCCCATTTCTCATATAGGAAACAATGTAATGTAAACACAGAGGAAATAAGCCATACAAAAAAGTAGAAGAGGCAATTGGACAGAAGTAAATACTGTGCATGGGCTTGGAGAGTGGTAATAAAAGAGGGAACAGTTTGATGAAGCTTGAACGAAAGCGAAGATAGAAGGAGGGACATCAGGAAACGTGCTGTGGATTTAACAATCCCACAGCTGAGGGTTGGTAGAGGATACTACAGTTTCACCTAATTGCAACCCTGACTGAAAGACAAGAACCAACTTTTCTGAAAGGGTACACCTAGGTGACACCAATAGAAGTGGTCAAGGGAATAAATATTTGTAGTAGGTTACCAGAAGATATAGTTGAACTTGAACCTATTGAACTGAAATGGAACATTTTTCTGAATGAGGTGGTCCTGTCAGCTTTGGAGGGAGCTCATCTTCTTTCCTGAAGGAATTTCTGGGTAGAACTCAGTCACCTGAGATACTCAGAAGAAGGACAGACAAGTTAATCATAAGTCCTCCTTCTGGCTTCCTGGTTATAAAAAAAAAAAAAAAAAAAAAAAAAAAAGTGATCAGTGCCAGTAAGAACTTAGGGGTTTTTTTTCAGAGCATTATAAGGATCATCAAAAGGCTGAAGCATACTTAGAATGCAATAAATGTTGTAAATGGCTTATTAGGGAATATCAGTTAATACTACCTTTGAATATGCTTTTGGCTGTATTTATAAAAGTATCATCAATTAGTTAATTTAAACAGTAAGATGGAGTATTATCAAAATATTAACATCTAATATATACTGATCACAGCAGGAATTTTCAATTGCAATAATTACTCAAGACCATTAGTGCTGCTTCCTCCCAGCTAAAGTATCAAAGCATCTTTCACTTAATTTCATTTGCTTCTGACACTAAGTGTCAGCATGTTAATTCATCTTAATGCATTTATCCTTCCCTTTGTCCAATTTTAAATTGTTGTTTATTTCCACAAATGAATGCCATATTATCATTACTCTTCTTTTTTGTTTTGGTTTTGGTTTTGGGTTGGGTTTTTTGTGTTAAATCTCAGAACAGCAATGCATGCAGCTATAGACTGCTAAAGATAGAAAGTGTGTGGGAATATTGAAAGAAACTACAAACATCGAAATTTCATTCTTTCACACTTTCTCTGGGCATCTGTCAGCTACCCTCTGTCATTTTCTTCCCTTATATCAGGTCAGTTTTAGATCCCAAGGTAGTTTTGTTTCTTGAAATCTTAAAGACATAAAGATGTAGTTAGTTTTAGTTTCACAGACTGATAAACCTGCTTGAATTGAATCTGTAATTTATTTTAACTCCAGGTGATGTGAAATTTTTTTTGTACAAAACCTTTTCCTCACTCTGCTGGTGCTGGTGGTGTTAGTTTACCAGCCATGTAAATACCTTCTGCACACTTCAGCAAATGACACCTTTGGAGGAATTATTCTGTATATGAAATGTTTCAGCCTTGACGCTTGCTAGGGTTCACTTGCATGCTTGCTTAAAATAAAGAAATAATATCCTAATACTGATGGAGACCAGGGTAGAAGCAGAAAAAACAGGATTACTGAGTAATGGCTCTCATTTTTTTTCCTCCCCTTTCCCCTTCTAACATGAAGTAATTTCTCCAAAGAATCTTTTTTTTATTTCTTTGGTTTGAAATGTAAAGTCAAACCTCAATAGCAAGAAATGCACAAAATGTCAGAAATTGCTGCTAGTCTTCTACAGGTTGTCAGAGCAACTGGCCTTTTCACCAAGTACAACTTACTGGGATGAGAGAAACAAACATGTTTTGTTTTCTCAAAACCAAAGATCTGCCATAGAGATGTATTTGAAATCAGATACAAGAAGCAGTTTATTTGCCAAATTGTCTCTGAATGCACATAGAAGTGAGAGACCAGACCCACTCATGGCAACTGATCCATGGGTCCTCCAGCGTAAGACTTCATCAAACCCTCTGCCTGAGTAACAGAGGTGGACCTGTCAGTTTGTGGCTGTTAGAAACACTCCATCCCTCTCCCCGTCACATCGGTGTCTCAGCTGCATGTATGTTTCTTGTCAGATGGCTCAAGGCAGCAAATATCCCATGAGGAAGAAGAATCTAATGATTCCAAACCAAGAATCGGAGCAATCTGAACTCCCCGTCTGTTGCTGGGTACGGTGGTCAGTGAAAATCTCTGCGCTTTGAGGATGAGGTGCAGAGTTCTTGATGTGATTAAAGAGCTTATGAAGATTCAGGCTCTCTACTGCAACTTTGCTAAGTTTTGGGTTTAGGATAATTTTTCAGCCTTGCAAGAAGAAACCCAGCTCTAACGAGAGACAGACACTGAATATTTTCCTGCTGAATATTGCTACAGTATAAACCTCTGTGAATGTATAATAAGTAACAGGCATATCATAGGCACCGTGGCTCTGATAAACACTGTGTCTTTAGTGAATGTTTTTGTGTTTTGGTTTTTTTATGTTCACTCTAAGCCCAGACAAGGGTAGTGATATCTGAGCAGAGAGAACATACAAGACATGTAGTGATGAGTCTTTTGTGGGGAACCAAACACCACACGAACTACTGGCTGTTGGGAAAAGAGTTCAGTAAAACATACGGCCCGAGGGCTGAGGGGATGGTTTTCAAATCGGAGTTACAGACTAAAGAGCTAAAAGCTAACTCAAAGTTGTTTAGGGTCCTTTGAGTTTGAGTTACCTTTTTTTAGTTTAGGGTCTTTTTGATTTGAAGAACAGATGTAAACCTATGTTAAGGCTTTTTGGTACTGAAAAACATATATATAATACAGCTATTTATTAACAAAAACGATCAAACAACAACAAAAAAAGGCCTCCTAACAAAGACATTATTCCCAGAAAGTATAGTTTGCTATTTTTTATTTGACTCCTAGAACAATTAAACTATTTAAAATTCCTAGGATATAGTTTGGGGTGGGTGGGTGGGTGGGTGGGTGTGTGTGTGTGTGTAGGTGGTTTGGGAAGTTTGGTGGGGTCTTTTTAAAGATTTATCCCTCTCCCTGGTCACATATAAAGAAGTAATGTCTGCAGTTGCGTGTGCATGCAACAAAACAAGACACAAGCTAACTTTCTTGAGTTAAAATAAAGCCAGTTCTAGCAACAAACTAGTTCTCTCACATGCAGGCAGCATGGCAAACACTAGGTGAACACTGTCATTTTATGAATGGGATGCCCAAAGCCATTCTTTAAAATATTTTTTGTCTTCAAGCTAGCTATCATACACAGTAATTGGCTGAGAACACACATAAGGCACAGTACCAGAAGAAACAAGATACAACTTTTGTGGACTTTGCATAGCTTTCTTTGGACCCACATCACCATAACTTCCCATGACACTGCTGTCTTTAGTTTTGTGCAGAAATATGTATGCAACAAGTTGTTTCATCAAATCTTACCAGCTGTTTTTCTTCCCACTCAATCAATTATGTTCCAGCCCTAGAGAATAAACACTTCAAAAGGTGTATTGCCCAGCTACCAAAATAAATGCTTTTAATATCTAAAGCTAACCATTCTCTTTTATCACCCCTGACACATGTTAAGTCACCAGCCCACTGCATTTGCAGCCTTTTCCATCCCAGGGAACACTTGATTCTGTGATACATATTTCACTAATCATTGCATCAAATACAATGATGAGCACCGAGGTAAGTATCTGAACACAGATCATTCAGACAAGTGCTCTCACCTCTGGGCTACAAGCCCACCCTCTTCCAGTTTCACTTCTTCTTCAGCCTTTTAGTGGACACTGGCCCAATTGCAGCAGAAGACTGCCAAGTCCAGAGCAGCCTTGTGGTCCAGACCTTCAGGAAGTTGGAGATAGATCTGATTCACTACAGCACCCAGCAAGATAGACTATTTCACAGTGATGGCACACTTTGCAGACGAGGACTCTTAGCTAGCTGGCTATGACATGGTCAGCAGTAACAGCCACATGACCGAAAAGCATAAACTCTGTTACAGAACAATTAGAAACATTATTTATGATACATTAACCCCCAGGATAATATTCTGGGTTGTATATCCAAGTTCTGATAATTCTGTGGGAGTCATATAATTCCTACAGAGACATGTTTCCACACACTCGCCACTTACAGCTCTTAGAGTTACCTTTACGCACTCCCTGCTGTTATTAACAGTACTCTAGACCTATATCTATTTTTAACTACAAATCACATTAGCATCTGTTGCAAATCACATTTGTATCATATAGCTGCTTTTGCTGACCCTTACAACAGTGTCATGGAAATGCACAGGCAATCTTCAAAATCCTACTGGCGGCAGTTTTGAGCGAGTTGGAGTCTCAGTCTTCCCAACTGCAGAAGCAGATGAAATAATAACCTTACCTTAGGTGGTATAAAGGACACTAGAACTGCAGTACCCTTTGGTATTGAAACTACTTCTAAATCCAGCCAATTCAATTTCCAAGTAATATAATTCAAGGCATTGTAGAACTTGCCAGACAGTAAGCACATACTTCAAAAAGCCCATAGTGTATTGCCTTTGACCCTTCAAAAATAGATAAATAAAATTCAGCCACAGATGCAGACATAAATTCAAGAGACCAATTACACTAAGAGACCAATTACACTAAACTTTTAGAGCATCAAAAAGAGAGAAGAGGTAAATCCTATTCAGATACCCTCTGAATAGAAGCAAAAAATGTTCCTATTCAGGGTGATACTGAAAAACCAGCAAGAAGACAACCCTCTAAGACTTCATTTTGTAAGTTCAGAATGCAGGCATTCTTTATTGCAGCTTTTGGGGGCATGGAGATTAGCATCTCAAATCATACCCACTTATCTGACCAGTGTTTCTCAATTTATTTAGAAAAGATACATATTAATCTAATACATATTATAATTACATCCCAGAAGTTATTAACATATGCATACGACACTTGTGTATGAATATTTCACTCCTGGGGGATTTTCCCGGGGCCTTTCGAGACCTCTAGTGGTCGACGAGTTGGTGAATTTCAGTTGAACTTTCTTGGGGAACATGCACACTACTTGTATGTTTATATAACTTCATTTGTCCTCTGTGCTATATGGTTTTCATTGCAATGGTCTGTGACCCCACTTCCCTATCTTTATATCCCAGGTGTCTCAGAAAGCTTGCTACTTCTTAGTAAGCTTATTCAATAGGTTGAGTTAATCATTGCTTTAGTTTCTGTTAGTGATTCTTTATCTCTCAATTATATCAAGAGGATATCTGCATTCAATATTTTTAAGAACAAAAAGCCTATCTAAACATATTCATAAACAGAATAACAAGATATTATAAAATAAACTGAACAGAAATATCTCAGCACCAAAGAGGAGACACTTCCATGCAATATTTGCAGAAAAAATCCCTAGTGTAGGAAAAGATTCAGTTAATGAATTATGTTTGTATTTCATTGAGTTTTTCCCTTCAAGAAGAGACAAAAATGCAACCACCGTGTAGTCATCAGACAAAACGAGCTAGTGCACATGAGCACCTCGTTCATGCAGGGAATAAGACCTTCTGTAGCAGCAAGTCTGGCAGTATAATGCACATCACATTCCTAGTCTAGGAACTATTACAATATAGCCTGCATATTCTCCTTTGAAAGGAGATCAAGAGGCATAAAGAGATGGTGCTCATGTCGCTCTTTTAACAGAATACATCAGGAATAGTGCTAATGTATTTTTCTTAGTAGTCTAGCTTTGATACTCAGCATAGACTTCAAAGAATTTTTCAAAGAGTATTGAAGAAAAATAACTGTCCAAGGTCAGTGGGTAATCGAATGGCGAAGTTTTCAGTACAACCCTGGGCTCCTAGCTCCACCTAGTCAACAAATTTTGGGCCAACATACTCTCCTTACATACTGGTTTCATGTGGATCATTTATCTTCTTGCCACTCTTCTCAAACATCAGGTTGCTTGGTGGATGGCCATTTACTTTCCTGGCAATTTCTATGTTGCTCACACTTTTCCATTGGAGTAATTAATCACTTCTTGCCTCCAGAGCAAAGCTAAGGTCCTAACATGGCTTCAGCTGAAATAAGCAGCAAAACCCATCCTGGTCTTTGCTGCAATAGGAGCTGGATGCAAATTAGCAGACAGTTATTCTTCTGCTGTAGTTCATCCCAAAGGAACTACATGAAAAATGGTACTGAATGAAAATAAACTAGGTCTTACAATAACACTGTACTCTCAAGAGCAAAGTAAGGCACTCAGGAATCAGAAGAAAGCTGACTGCAGCTTTTTTATCTGTCAGTACCACCTCCTATCTATCCTTACAGTTGTTCACAAGGTTGTGGCGCAGAGTGGGGATTGGTGCCAAGGGTTAAGCAGGACACAGGAGGTAGCACCTCTGAATCACCTCCAGGCTGTGCTTTATTAACTCCTTAGCATCACTGACAGCTGCCTTTGTACTCTGCCTCAAGTTCCCGAGCTCCTTTTTCCAGTCCTCATTTACAGAAAACTTTTCAGTCAATCAATTCAAGGAATGAAAGCTGTGAGAAGCATGTCACTTCAGCTGTAACAGCAGCATACTGTGTTATTTGTTTCCATTGGACAACAATGACAGGGATGGAAATTAATTTAAATTTGGCTTATTTCTTCAACCATAAAAGGTATTTTATTGTTGGTCCCACTTTCATGCAAAGTTTCCAAATGCTGCCTTCAGTATTTGTTGTTAGTTGTGTTTCCCTAAACAAATCTTACAAACCAAATTTCTGCAAGTAGTTGTGTTTGCACAGGTCCCTATCCCACAAACTGAACATGGGTGATCATCTTTGCTGTTGAAATAAAGGTCATTTCTAATGATGAATTTCATAACTTGTAACTGTAGCATGGCAGAAACAGCATGAACAGGTACAGCACTTCATCACTTTGAAGGAAAAGAGCTTCATAAAAGCATTCTTCAACTCCTATCTTCAAGCTAGGAAATTTTATCAATAATTTATACAACTGTGTATGGTTGCCATAGCTGGCAGTTTAGTGTTGCTTCATTTGCATTTGTTACCAAATACTAAATATTATTTTTCATGCTCTGTACTTTGACTCATTTATCTTTTTCACTGCCCTCTATTTCTCCCTAATTATGTATCTGTGGAAACAGTCACCAGAAATGCAGCTCCCGTTTGATCTTGTGGTATTCTGTATTTAGCCTGTAATGTGTGGCTTCAAATGCAAGACAGAAAACCTTTTCTTTAAATACAAATGTATCTTCTGAAATTTTGTATCTTGAACATGAAGGGACCCAAAATCACTGCCAAAGCAATCAATGACTGCTAAAAGTCTAAGGTCCTGTTATCTTGACTGGACATATAAATGGATAGGTGCTAAACCAGCAAAGCGTTATTTTTTTCCAGAAATTGTAAAAGATTGTATGTTCTAATACAAGCAATTTAAAAATCATGATAATTTCTTATAAACTAAAATTATTTTTAATTCACTATATATTTAAAAATTTTACACCTAAAAAAGTGTTTTATTTTAATTTCCTGACATTTCTGTGGATTAAATTAAGTTATCTTAAAGCCCTACAAATCCAGTGCCAAGCTTTTTATGGTCCAGGAATTACAAGGGTTTAGTTTTCTTTCATAGTCTTTGTTTAGAGCAAGCTGAAGTAAAAAAGTAGACTTTGTAAAGTACTAGAGATAGAAATTGATTCAGATACTGCACAGATCTCATCATTGGTATTTTATGCCTTTCATGTCAGTTTATGGAGGAGTGGAGAGAGGGCTGAGAGATAAAGCAATTGTACAAGAATCTGTTCAAATACATTTCCTAACACCATCACCACCAGCTTACATCGACCTGGATAAAACAGATCTTTGGTCTAGTCTCCCAGGTGTATTCTAACAGGAGGCTGTTCCAGGCAGCAATGGCACAGGGAAAGAGAGCAAGGGGAAGTCAACTTTTTCAAACTGTTAAAAAAAAAAAAAAAGCCTATGTTACTTGTTGAGCTGAGTACAAATAGGACAGGAAGTAGCTTCAAGGTAGTATCAAGCCTTAATTTAGAAAATGGAGCTCAAAAGGTACTTAGGCTCAGGCTTTGATTTACCACAGAAAGTCAAGTATGAATTCAGCCTCTGACTCACAGGCAGCAACTATATGACAAAGCATGCCAGAGAAACAGCCAGAGAGTGACCTCAGGCAAGCATGACAGTTGTTAGCCTTCGCACACAGACTCTTCCCTCTCCCCACAGGTCCCTGTGCCACACACCCCTATCTCCTGTTCAGTTCTGCAAGCTTAACAATGCTCTGGGTGTGCACTGATGTTACACTTGATTGCAACATGCAGCTGAGTATTCTTAATGCTCTTCTATGGTAACATCAGGAAGGGAAGAGGCAGCTAGTGCTCTTGAAACACATAAATCACAAACATTTTGCACGGTTTTGAGACAGGGCTTAATGAATGCTATTTAACTTTCCTGTTTATGAATGCTAAAAAATGCTGGAGTTAAGAGACATCTGATTGCTGGCACGTTTATAAAGGAAAATAAATGTCTGCTAAGAAAAGAGAAACAAATTACATAGCACTGTTATATAGCAAACATCAATACAAAGTTGTTGTACATAACAGACTGGTAAAGTCAGAGAAGCACTCTTCAGACTTTTAGTAGAACAAATACAGATGCGAACACAAGTTTTGCACTTGCTGGTGACATCCATCAGAAAGCAATACATTGAAAAAATCTGCTTTTAAACATTTATCTTCTGTAATCCCACACTGCAATTACAATGCTTAAGATTTTCAAACACCGTGACCGTGGCGTGCTACAGAAATATACAAGTAATGTCCAAGTGGGCTTATACTATCAATATCTGCTCCAGGCAGTGTGAATAAAATAGATGATTCAAGAATTTCATTTTTTCCTCTTTGCTAAATTCAATTTCCTTACTCACCTCCTGCACTGAGAAAAGTTTTGGAGTATTAGTATGGGCTCTAGCACGTCTTAAAGGTTTCTTAAGCCATGATGCTTAAGATGATTCTGTGTTACAGCTTGTTCTATTATAACAACTGGTGGAAGAGACAAGAAACAAAGCTCTGTCAGAGTAATTTTCCACAGTAATGAACATTTCTTACAACAGGAACAGCTGAGAAATGGGATTATACAGCTGCCATGTGTTATCCTTGAACCACAACTGAAAATGTAGAAAGGTAAGCAATTGTAATCAACATTCCCAAATTGCAGGGATTTCTGTTCACAGTCTTTGCCAGGAAGAAATGTCAGTGTGCTGGTGGGCCAATGATGCCTCAAGCCATCAAGGGAGAGATGCAACATATAGATGCACTGGTGAGCGAGAAGCTGCATGGTGCTTAGTTGCTGCCTGGGACTAAACCACAACGGGCAGTCTAAGGTATTATTTCAGTACTCTGAAACAACAGTATGAACTACCTGAAGAATTTACCTTTGAGTTCAGGGAGGACATGTTGTCACCCCTAAGCTATTTATTTGTCCTAGAAAGACTGGGCTTTCAGTTTTATTTCCAAGCCAACACATCTTTTTTTGCACCATTTGAACAAATAATACTTAAAGGACCAGCTTTTATACATAAAGAAAAAAGGCACAGGACTGTTATTAGAGTCCCTGTATATAGTGGTAATGTTGGGAAATAAAATGTTTTTCTCCTGAAATGACATGGAAAAGTCAACTACTTTGCCCTGCTCATTAGCCTAGAGGAAATACATCCTAGCAAAAACATTGGGAGCTGGACTGGGTCCATAACTGAAAGAGGTGATTGTTGTTCTTAATACAGTGATTCAGAATAGCGAGAGTTTGCACAGTGTTTCTACTTACATTTTTCAAAAAGCTCTAAACCCATTTAATTCACAAAAGAACCATTCAAAGGAAGTGATTACTAGGTAAACACCTAAAGAACACAACCCAAAGATATTTTCTTTAACCTGTCTCATGCTTTGACTTCCACATACTTCTAACATAAATCTCTGCTGGAAAATCATTTGGATAATTGCTGTTAATTATTCTTTGTGAGTTTATTTTTCTGCTTCAGCTGCTAAGTAAACCTTTCGAAAGATAGTCTGTCTTACCCTATTTCAAAAGATCTCCCTATAACCTAGAATCTTTGCATTCAAACAGCATAAAAGGACAAGCAATGGATGACCTTGTGAAAGGTGGCTGGTCTTCATTCTGAATGCTGTTGCTGTCCTAGCTGGCCTGTACATTTCTGAGCACAGCCAATTAGACACCATGCTAGACCTTATTAACAGCAAAATGAGCTGTTTCTGCTCTAAGCCAGCTAAATATCTTCATACAATCTTATTTGGGGAAAAAGATTTTGCCAGTTTTTTCGAAGGGAAATAACCAGATTGACTAACATTTAACAAAAATTTAGTTGGACTAATGTTAATTGTCAATTATACTATTAAATATATGTCAATTAAAACATTTTTAAAAAAACTTGGTTTGAGGGTGGGGGGGTTCTTTGAATTTAATTCTGCTGCTTTTACAGATGCTTGCTTTAATGGACAGCAGCTACAGAGTGAACTCTGTCCTTTGAGCTACTATAGATGCACTAACTGCTTCTTCCTCAGGCCAAGTGTTTTACATGTTCTCAGTTCTCCTCCTTCTAATTAGCACCAATCTTTCAGGTTTCTGCAAGGACCTGAAGGTGCCTCCTTCAGCCAGGAGGCACCACACACAAGTCATTATGAGAGCAATGATGAACCCTCTCAGGCTGCACAATTTATTCATGGATTTCCATATCAGAGGCTCCAAAAGGAAGGATTGGGGTGTATTTCCCCAAGGCATAAAACCAAATTAACAAACCCAAAACATATAATGACCAAACATGCAGCATTCTCTTCCAAGAAGTACAATTCTGAATCTCAAAAACATATAATTTGAAGTAATCTGAACACCTGTCTTCAAGTAACTGCTAATAATTTTGCTTTACTCCAGGCTCAGATCCAAACATCAGCTCCTGAGCAGTTCCTTACACCATTTTGTTAGCTTCCACTGGACTAGCTAGGCTGACAAAGGGCTCACAGTTCTACATTAGCCACTCTAAATCAAAATTCAGCCCCAAATGTCTTAAATTAATGCCATTATTGAACTGCAAATATGTTCATTCTCCTGAATGATAGTGTATGTATTTAATAAAAAAAATTCCACTAACTCTTATTAATGTTTGCAAGTACATAATTTCCCTTCTTCAGTGTTTTCCATTGACGACTCCAGCGCCTCTTGGAAGAAGTCAGCATTCTTCTTCAATGACAGTATATATTTTGTTACAGTGTTTGATGTCTTATTGTTATACCATTTACCTTATTGTTTTCTAAAACAACTGTGTTGACCTTTAAGAATTAGATATGACTGACATTAATGTAAACACCCTCCTGCTTTTCTGAAGCAAATGATAGTTTTCCTCCTTGTCATTTAGGCCGTCTTCAGTTTTCTCTCAGTCACTGTAATTCTTAAATGTTTATCTCAAGAGAATGACTTCAGTTATGCAATCAAGGTGTTTCTGGCATAGACTTTGTTTTTCAGATAAAGGCAGATTAGAAGATCAAATTAATCAACAAGCTTGATTATCATAGAATCATAGAATTGTTTAGTTTGGAAAAGACCTTTGAGATCATCGATTCCAAGTGTAAACCTAGCACTGCTAAGTCCACCACTAAACCATGTCCCTAAGTGCCACATCTTCATGTCTCTTCAGTAATTCCAGGGATGGTGACTCAGCTGCTTCCCTGGGAAGCCTATTCCAAGGCTCGACCACCCTTTCACCAAAGAAATTTTTCCTAAAATCTAATCTAAGCTCCCTGGCACAACTTGAGGCCATTTCCTTTTACCCTATTGCTTGTTAATTGGGAGAAGAGACTGACACCCACCCTACTACAACCTCCTTTCAGGTAGTTGTAGAGAGCAATAAGGTCCCCTTGAGCCTCCTTTTCTCCAGATTAAACCACCCCAGTTCCCTCAGCTGGCCTCATAAGACTTGTGCTCCACACCCTTCAACAGCTTCGTTGCCCTTCTCTGGACACGCTGCAGCACCTCAGTGTCCCTCTTGCAGTGAGGGGCCCAAAACTGAACACGGGATTCAAGGTGCAGCCTCACCAGCGCTGAGTACAGGGGGACAATCACTTCCCAAGTCCTGCTGGCCATGGCCACAGTATCTCAGATACAAGCCAGGATGCTATTGGCCTTCTTGGCCACCTGGGCACACTGCTGGCTCATGTTCAGCGAGCTGTTGACCAGCACCCCTGGGGTCCTTTTCCACCAGGCAGCTTTCCAGCTGCTCTGCCCCAAGCCTGTAGCCTTGTGTGGGGTGGTTGTGACCCAAGTGCACGACCCAGTACTTCTCGTACAATTGAACCTCATATAATTGGCCTTGGCCCATCGGTCCAGCCTGTCCAGACCCCTCTGCAGAGCCTTCCTGCCCTCGAGCAGATCAACACTCCTCCCAGCTTGGTGTTTGCAAACTTACTGAGGGTGCACTCAATCCCCTTGTCCAGATCATCGATAAAGACACTGAACAGGACTGGCCCCAAGACTGAGCCTTGGGGAACACCACTTGTGACCTCATTATGACTAACAAGAGATTAAGTATATGTTCTGTCTCTTTTTTTTGATGCTAATTTTGCCAAATAAAGGATACATTTATGCATTTATAATCCATAGTCCTACCTGTTTGGAGATTTATTACTTAAAGCTGTTGTTTGCTTTTCATCTGCCATACTGCATATCGCTTACAGAGAGATTCTATACATTTTGCACATGATTATCATCTCGCTCTGGAAGCTTTAAGCCTACCAATATTATTCAAGAGTTCTCTTCTACATTTTGTGGTTTCTATAATTCTGAAAGGCATTGCTAAAAACTCCAGCTAAAACATACAAAACATTTCATTTCAAAAATTCAGAATACTGTCCCTATGAGAAAAATCATACAAGATTTAGAAGAAATCAACTCATTTTTATAGGATGTAAAAAACAGGTAGCATGTAATAGGGAATAGTATTTTTCTATGGGTTTTAACAACCTGTTGTTTTCCAGTTTGTATTTTTTAAAAAGCCCTATAGGAATGCTTACATGTTCTTTTAATACTCCAGGAAAATGTAAACAGGTATAGTCGTATTACTGCCTCAGGTATAAACCATCAACTCATTGTACAACAAAAACCTGCCCCTTCATATCTCCTTAGCTGACAGAAAGATAATTCTAAAAGAAATTAATTGACAGAAGCCCCAGCTTTCTTCCACCAGAGCAATTCTTATGTGTCATTTACTTTAACCTATGCCTTCCCCCAAGGGGTGGCTCCTTCAAAAATTTCCACCGCCAACCTGTCCTAGCTTCTCTCTCTGGCCACTCATCCCTTCCAATTCTCTAACACAAGCACAATCATCTAAAGGATCCAAAAATTAGGATTCTGATCTTAGAAGGCAAAGCAGGCCACTGATAATCCTCAGCTTGTGGGAGGAAAGCTAAAAATCTGCACAGCCTTCTCATTCCATTCTGATTTCTCAGGGTATGTATGTCATTTTTTTAATTCCCTTCTCTAGCTAAGGGTAGTATATTTTTCAAATGAAATTAACTTAAAATTCTGTAATAACAACATAGCGTGTATATAAAGATCCTTTGCTACCAGATGAGTCAGTATCGACTCTCATGGAATAAAGAGCTTTCACTACACACCCCTGTGGCTACGGGCCCATCATGTTGGACTTTAACTGGCTGTCTTCACTCAGAGACAAGATGGCAGAACCAATGTAAATATTATCAGAAAGCGTCAGCTCAGTAGCACCCAAAATTCAAATAGGATGCTAAAAATAGTTAAGGTATAAAGAACAGAACACTATTATACCGTAGTATGAATCTATAAGGCAACTACAACCATTCAGAAAAAAAAGATACAGGTAACTAAAAGTTTTGCAGACAAAGGCAACAATATTTAAGGGAAATGAGAGATATGCTGTAGTTAGCACATGGGAAGGTTTAAACATATTAGAAATCCTCTGCTTGCAAATGAAACACATCTAATACATCTTAACTGATTTGGAGAAAATGAATAGAGAATGGCTATTTCTTGAGTTTTAGAAATGAAAAGATCAGAGAAAGTCCAAAGAAATTATCAGGCCACAAATTTCAGAGACAAATTGAAATATTTTTTGGCATAGGATATTGTTTACTCACAGCCAGATGATGTATATACCAAAAGTATAAACAAAAACCCTTTTCCTAGGTCTCAGCATGGTATTAGACATGGTACCTCAAATGTGATCTCCTCAGCAAGTTCCCAGGACACCACCAAATAACAAAAAGTTGGATAACACCAGGGGAAAGATTGTATTACACTTTTTACATTCTTTCTGTTTCTGACACAGAAAGCTGCAGCTGATCGTAGTCACATAGAGGGTTCAGCTTTATCCATCTCTGTACTGGAAAAGACCTGGTGGCCAGGTCTTCACCCAGAAGCGCATCTTTACAGAGGCATCATAAAATCATCCTGTACTTATCTGGAACTACTGGGCCCTCTTTTATTGAATGAAAAGAAAAGCAGTGACATCACTTCTTACATGAAACTCTCAGTGGCTGTTGAAAAACATTTTTATTGCAGTGGGAATTCAGGAGAGTAATTCAGTTCACTGAGCTTCCTTTCTCTTAAAAGCTGAAGATTTTTATCTCTAAATCTAGTTTCACAGATTCTGTGCTAACCAGGAGATACTCTGTATAGACATTAGAATTAGAGCTTCTGTATCTGTGTGCTTTTCAAAACTTAACATTATAGAACTGAAGGAGGCATTTCCACTAGGCCAATTACCCAGTGAAGTCAATGGTAAAGATAAACAAGCTTAAAAAAATATATGTATATAGTGGCACCTTTCCATGGGATTTGGAACTAGTGCCTGGTAATGATTCACCAGACGTTCTAGATCTATCTAAGAATATATGATTCCACCACAGATGCAGAGTATATACAGCAGAAAAGTTTATTTCAGTTTTCTGTGATGGGAGATGATTCCTGGATTAGCTGATTAATTGCATTAGCAAAGTGTCTTGCAGGAAACAAAGCCTATGGGATGCAGAACATTCTGTCAGGAAAGAACTCAGTAGAAAGGTGACAACATGCATTGATTAGCATATCAATATGAATTTGTCAGTTATATAAACCTGGAATGCCAGTTTGCACTTAGCTTAAAAAAAGAAGAGTTTGCTCTTCTCAAATAAGAAGTGCCAGCAATGAAAAATACAGTTGATTGCTGCAGATTGATGGCAGTTGGGGTAAGGGAGATGCAACTAGATAAAGAAAATGTTTATGTTATTAAAATCTTTAAGTGATCTTCAAGTGAAAAATACTATTTTCTGTCCACAGTATCAAACGCTATTTTCTGACCTTAAGGCTTTGGGCTACATGTAAACAGATGGCAGGAACTGAACAGTATGCAAAAAACCACCAGCCTCCAGTGTACAGCCCTGAGAATTTTCAGTATATATTTTGGTCCTGAATCAAAACAAAAGCATCGACAGAGATTAAGAATAATTTTTTTCCAAGTAGAAATTCTCAAAAGTTTAGATTTAAAGGAAAAAAAAACCTAACAACAAAACACCAACAAAATGCTTTGTTGTATTTCACAAAAGAAATAATTTCCACATTCTGCAAGTCAAACGCTTTCGTTTGAGGTCTGGAGACACGAGAAGCGTGTAGACTCTGTGGTAATGCAGTCTGAGTAAAGTCCCACTACTGAAAGACAGGGGCCTAAACAAAGCTGCTGGGTGTTGACAGATAAAACTGCAATATTTTTAGGTCTCACTGTGGATGTCTGATAAAATGTATAATTATACAAGTGTTATTATAAACACAGTAAAGATCAGTGTGTTTTTCAGTCCTTTCTGCTCCCCCCTCCCCCCCCAAACAATTTGGTTCAACTTCCAATTATCTGCAGTGCTCTCTTTCCAACCTCCTGTTTCCTGGCTGTACGTTGATTTGTCTTTTACCCTTTTGTCCTTCCTTCTGTCCAGTTTTCTGTCATTCTGTCCTGAATGGAAGTTGGATTTAATGGCTGTCATTGACTACTGCCCCAGGCCCAGACTCCAATTACCTTTTGCTTTGCCATGTTGGCATCCCATACGCTACCTCAGTATGGAACAAGAATATGAGTCAAAACCACTGCTTAGCAGCAGGGAACACTAGTTCATCTTTCTGGGATAGTGGTTTCATTAGGGAAATGCTAGAATTCACTCAAAGTACATATGCCAGCCCAGGATTTCCCTATCTTTCTCATCCATAAAAGAAAATGTGTGCTTTACAGCAAGAGTGATGAAGGGCCCTTTCTCTGCCAGATTAATCTGGAAATAAATCCATTAGATAACACGCTGAACACATGAAGTCAGATGCAAGAAATTAGTTTCTTCAGCCTGCAAATGCTACCTCTACACATATTCCTGCCATTACAAATCCTACTTGACAAAATTAAATTATCTGAACAATTTAGTGAGACAACAGTCATTTTATCAACACTCACCATCTGTATTGGTTTTAAAAGAGCAAAAGATTTATAAAACATCTTCAATCCCAAGTGCTTGCTACATGAATGAGAACAAATCATTTTTAGACAATAACCTGAAAGGAATATGGGAGATTTAATCAAAAGATTTTTTTTCCCCTGCCTGCCTCAGGAAAGCTAAGGAAGACTCATATTTTAATTTCAGAAATCCCAGATCTCTGAACTCCTTTTACAGTCCTTCTTGTAGCTGCTTTCTTATAAGAGCCATTGCATTGGGGAAGGGTAGTTGCCTCCGGTTTTTTTTATAGCAAGGCTTAGTTTATAAGTTCATAGTACCATAGAAATCATTTTAATTTGACACGTGTTGCAATAATGATTCAACTGCAAGGTAAAAAAAATTGGCTTTAGGACATCCATGCTTGTATCTGTTTATATCTTTGAACAAGGGGGTGGGGGAAAAAATTCAGGCAGTGAGCCATTTCCTTTGTTATTTGCATAAACAGGGAAGCGTTTTCACCTTTATTTTTAAGAAGCTGAGCAAAGCTAGAAGGCATTCTTACGAGATTGTTACTTTGTGCCAGCCCTACATGAATGGTATCCATTAAAGAGAAATCTTACCGACAGATTAATATGGTTAGAGAAATTGCCTGATTATCAACTATCAGCATTGTGAATGCAATAACACATTATGGATGTAGATACAATGTCCATCCACCTTCCTCGAGTCTGTAATCAGGAAAGGAGCAGCAGCACTATCTACTAACTCCTTTATCATTTCCACATTGAAGTTGTTTCCTTGTTCCAAAAACAGCAACAAGGATCAGAAGTGGAAGTGACTTATTAGCTGCAAATTACGGAGCTGTCATAGCTCCTTCATCACTAAACTTGCCACAGTGTTTCAGTTTTACTTCTGAGTACTCTGTCTTCCAGGAAAAACAAGCTATCCAACAAATAGATTGGTTATAAGGCAAACTTGGGTCTGCAAAAGTTGAAGTCAGTTAGTTAAGGGAACTTAAATTATTGCAATGTGCAATTGGGGCAAAACATGTCTAACCCTGTGGCAGGGAAAAAAAAACAATCTTGTGCCAATTTACTGAATATTAACTTGTTAAAATACCAGACATCTTCAGGAATTTACAGTCAATTGGGAGTTTAGGACACATCTCTGTTCTCAACATCAGTCTTGGAACAGAGATAGCTCTTCTATGAAAAAAATCTCTTCTCTGAAATCTTTTCTTGGCAGTAGAATATTAAACTGTATTAAAATGTCTTCTTGAGTTTTCTCAAAAATACAGTATCTTTACTACCCATTTGTATTGTATAGAATGGGAATATTTTAAGCATTTATTTGAAAATCTACTTGCTTGATAAGAGTTTCTTTTCAAAAGACAAATTACATATACTTCTTATTTATAAACCAAGAAGAACCCAAACCAAAAATCCTTCCTTATTTTATTTTGTATATTAAACTGTATTTATTTCAACCCATGAGTTTTCTCATTTTTTTTCTTCCAGTTCTCTCCCCCAGCCCACTGAGTCAGTGGTGGGGGGAGGGGGGAGGTGCAGGGAGGGAGTGAGGGAGCAGCTGTGTGGTGCTTAGCTGCCTACAGGGGTTAAACCACAACAGGCTCATAATGGGATGCTTACAAGGATCAGGTAGCCTAGAGGAAAGAATAAATGCCAAGTATCCTCATGAAAAATTGCAATTAATCTCTTCCAGGAATTCATGTCAAAAAAAAAAGAAAAATGAAAAGGCAAGCATGAAAATCTCTGTCAGCTGATAGACAACAAATAAGAGGCTAATGAGAGTATTGAGACATTGCTACTTGAGTGCAAGAAGTGGCAAGGCACAGGCAGCTCTGCAGGCTGGACCATGACAGCCTGCAGGAGCTGCATTAGTATCCAGCTGCCACAGCCCTTCCTCAAGACGTACCCTTCCACCTAAACACATTAGACAACTTTCCTACCAATAGTATATTCAATTAATGTCCTATGTGTATGTGTTTATTTTGTGTATGTGCATAACACTTATTACAAACATACATGAACACACAAGATTCATAGTAGAATGCTTTTCTGGTATGCCCTAAAGCCAGGCATTGCAGAAGTGAAAAACTAGGAGCAAGGTAGAGTTGACATATGTTTTTAGTCCTTGTGGAGAGTTGTAACTGAAACAGAAGGGCAAAGAAATATTTTAACCAATTGCTGTCCCAACAACAACAGAAAAGTTGATATTCTGTGGGGATGCAGCTTACTATATGAGTCCTTCCTTGAATTCTTGCTAATGGTCCAGAGCAAGTGAAACCTTTAAAGTAAGAGTCTTTAGGTCCTGGGCTGGTACACTAATAAATTGATAGCAGCTTCTTAGTTAATCCATCAGCTGTGAGCATAACTATTTGTCATGGTTTAACCCCAGCTGGGAACTAAGTACCATGCAGCCACTCACTCACTCTCCTCCCCCGGCCCCTCCTTCCAGTGGGATGGGGAGGAGGAATCGGGGGCTGGGGGGTGGGGGTGGGGCATGTAAAACCCAGGAGTTGAGATAAGAACAATTTAATAATTGAAAGAAAATAAAATTATAATAACAACAACAATAATAAAAAGGAGAGGGAAGGGGAGAGGAATAAAATCCAAAGGGAAGGGAAGAAAAAAACCCACAAAGTGATACACAGTGTGACTGCTCACCACCCACTGACTGATGCCCAGCCAGTCCCCGAAAGCAATCGGCAGGCCCTGTCCAACTCGCCCTGCTTTAGATACTGATCATGACACCATATGGTATGGAATATCCCTTTGGCTAGTTTGGGTCAGCTGTCCCAGCCGTGTCCCCTCCCAATTTCTTATGTCCCTCCAACCCTCTCGCTGGCAGGGCCTGAGAAACTGAGAAGTCCTTGACTTAGTATGAACATCACCCAGCAACCACTGAAAATATCAGTGTCCTATCAGCATTGTTCTCACACCAAATCCAAAACACAGCACGCACCAGCTACTGAGAAGAAAACTAACTCTATCCCAGCTGAAACCAGGCAACTATTCAAGATCTTTAAAGATTTGAGAAGGGAGCCCTGCTTTGACAGGAGAGTAGATCAGTGTCCACCTGTGAAATGTTCAAGCCCGCTCACAGCAAAAATACATATATAAAATTAAACAATTATGCATTTCAAAAGTATAGCTGAATTAATAAGCAATAAAAACTCTGTTACTATAAGAGATCAGTCAAAATATTAGTTTGAGACAGTTTTTGACAGAAATAGACATTCTAAGTAAGTAACTTTCGTAGTTTTGTGGAAATGTACACTGAAATTTTCAAATTTTTGCTAAGAAAAATTTCAAATTTCAATACTTTTTTGTGAAAATGAAAAGTAAAAAAATAGAAAATGGCTTCTTTTCTTTATAACAGGCAAGTGTCCCACTAAAAATAAATATTCCTATTACTACAGAAAATAACAAAAGCTGTCTGATCAAATCATGCTCACGCTCATGAAAATAATGCAAGAAGGCATTTGCCATGAACAGTTTCTACTTTTCATTGTAATTTATGACTGCAAGCCCAGTCAGTGAACATCCGTCAGTAAGCTGGACGGGATAAATGAAGAAATCAACCAGTGATTAAATAATATGGTAATTACACCTCTCATAAAAGTAAGATGATAATCCCTTTAGAAAGAGTATGCAAGGAAAGTAATTTTGCCATCAGCTCTTCTCAGTATTAGCTATAGTACTGTGTAGGACAGCATAGTTTAGTATAGTACAGTACAGCAGAGCATAGCACAGCTAAAGAGCATGCAAGATCTGTTTTCACATAAAATAAACTGAGATTGAGTCTAAATCAGAAAACAATATGTGCCACATTGTTACTTGAGAGTTAATTAAAAAAAGGGAAAAAGGGCATGATGATAAAAATCTAAGTACCTTCCACAAAGTTCCCAAATAATTAGTCACCAAATGTGAATGCTAATGTTTGGAGCTTGTCTAAATAAATAAGATGCATTCTTTACAAATTATATTTAGTTACTGTCTTGCTTTCATGCTTCTTTCCTCCCTCTTTGCTACTGCTTGTTCAAAACTCATGTGGTGATATATGTTGTATCCACAAAAAAAAAATTAGTCTAAATAATTTCACCCCAGAAAATTAATTGCCTTCCCTCTGTTGTCTTCACAATACCTCCGGAACATGCTGAATTATTAAGAAAGGTCAGCTCATTTGCAACAAGATTCTTTTTCTGCCAAATGAGCCTGGCTGACACTAGAAATAGGAGAAAGGTTTTGTGATTTAGTGCACAAAACAGCAATAGGATTTTTTGCAAGGAGTGGCATACACAGAAAAGCCTGGGACAAAATTGCTGACATTTGGTTTGCAACCATAACAGCAAAGCTTTGTTGATGTAACTGGTAATCTCAGACCACTTTAAAAATCAGATTTAGGAGGATGGGAATTTTGAAGTTGAGAAAGAAACTGATTTCTCCAAGCTGTGTTGTGCCACAGCCAAACTTAGAATGCAGGTCTCCACAACCCAGTTCAATGCTCTTAACACAACTGATTATCTTTTGCCTGCCACTTCTCTAGGAAAAAGCATAAGATTAGCTAAGAATATACTTTTCCTTACTTATTTTTTCAAGAAAATATAGTTAATTCCACATGTTCAAAACCAAAACTTGCTGGGTTTAAGCAGTGTCAAGAATACTGAACAGGGCTGATGTAGCACAAAAATGTGTAGCAGCTACGTGACTTTATAGGTCAGCTCAATTAAAAGAAAAGGCAATAGGAACACTATTCCATGCTAAGACAAAACTAGTACAACTTGGCTCCCTTTTCCCCAATTAACAGAATATATCACCCGAAGAATTTATGGCACTGCAGATCAGCCACAGACTAAGCGACCCAGCATACATAAAATACAACATGCTAAAAGAGGCAAAAAGTGAGAAATACCCTTACTCTTCACTCTCCTCCTCTCCATAGCACAACTAAGGCTTATACAAAGCCAAAAAATTAAATATTTTCACCAAAAGTCTTAAACAAAAAAACTCAGGAAATAATTTGGAAAATAATTTCTAATTAGAAGTTACTTTTAGTCAAACTTCTGCTCATTAGTTGCTATGTTAGAAGTATAGAAACTAGTAAGAAAACACTTTCTGAACTCTGCTAATTCCTTAGTAATACTTCATAAATGAGAGAATAATGTAACCCAGAAAATACTTTTCTCTAGCATATAAGAAGAGGAAATCACTGAGAATAAGAATTTGATGGATCAGCCTCCCATAAGGGAGCTAGCACATCCTATTACATAAGATGATCAAAGCAAGGAAGATACATTCAGCACTACAAATTATTCCTCCAAGTATGATGAACCTAGAAATCATGGCCTGATTCATATCTAAAATATATCTGCTTTTCCTGGACTATCTCCACTATAACTCATTTTTGGTAGAGAACTTCTAATAACTTTAAATGATGGGTAAGATAAAAAGAGAAACTAAAACTTTACTTTTAGGTGCAGAGTTAAAAGCTGACTTTGCTCTTCAGTTAAAAAGGCAGAAATTTAGAGAAATTAGAATAATTCTGGATCAACATCAGTGTAAGTGAGATTGGAAAATGTCATGTATACCAAACCTAGCATCAGCATGTCCTTTCCTTCTTCCTTACAGTCACTTCCGTGAAGTTTAGACTGTGCTCCTTTTAAAAATAAATAAATTTTCTGTAATAATCCATTTTGCTGTAGTACTTTTCAGTTTTATTATTACTACTCTTTGTAATGTTCATTTCTTCTTGATTCCTTAATCTGCTCTGGTTAACCTATTTGTTTCACAGGTTTTATGGATATTAAAAGTGATGACCTACTTTTTCTAAAACTTTGAAACACAAACATTCTGCTTTTCCTTAAACTCTAAGCAATATAGAAATACAAGTGCAGCAGGAAACTTCTTTGGCCTTGTGAATAAAGCTAGAACGTTTTTTAAAAAAACAGTTCACTGAGCAGCAAAAACAGAGTAGAAATTTACAAAATCATTTGCAGCAAAAAATATTTGCCGTCTGGAAGGCTTGGAGGAGGGCAATTGCAGTTAGCATATTTCTAGAAAATCTTCCATTAGAAAAACAAACAAAATTACTTTCTTCATCACTCATCCTCTTTTTTTGTTTTTCCTATCACAGCTTTTTGGAAGTCACGATGACCTAGAAATCTTCAAGTCAATTTGTAATCAGTCATATTTTCTCAAATTTTTTGGCCTGTAATGCAGCTTTCTGAACATCGACCAAGTATGTGATCTTCAGCAGTCAATGAACAATTGGCCAGTCAACTTCAGAGTGTCATTCTGTGGGGTAGCTACAGGAATGGCTCTTCTCGTGCTGAAAAACTCTAATTCTGAATGAGGAAAGAAAAATGCTAAGTATATTGTTCCTACATAAATAGTCATCTTTCAAGATGAATATAGGAAATCAATTTAATAAGAACATTTTGTAAATATATATCATAGCAGAAATAAGATGGTTCAATGGTTTGCAGAAAGAGTGCCAGAGATTGACTGATAGCTTGAAGCCAAAAATTGAAATTCACCGATATGGTCATAGTTGTTCTTCCTTTCATTCCAGTTCCAAAGGGAGGAGTAAGATCATACAACAGCAAACAGAAACTAAGTATTAGGGAGAAGAGACAAGGAAAAATAAAAATAAAAAGTTTGGCAACATGATAATTGAAAAATAATACTTCTTAAGACATGATTATTTCACTAATGGGTTCCATAAAACTCTATGTAGGCAGATCATATTGTGTTTTGGACAAAGAATTTAAATTATTATTTCTGCTGAGAACCAGATGACTAGCAGATATTTTGGCTTAAGAAACTCTGTAGTTTAGAAATAGAACATTTGTGATAAAATGTCACAAGAATACCATAATACTTATGCATCTGTTTTGATGGTTTTTTTCCACTGACAGTCACATAGGCAAATGCACATAACATGACATAACATTGTCAGCATGTAGGCCACAACAATGGTTTAGGATGCGGAAAAACCAAGTTCAGATCCCCTCTCCACCTGCATCTTAGATAAAAAAAATGGATTCTGAAGCAGACAGGGCACAAATCTCAGATTCCAAAATGTAGAATAGGAGAAAGCAAATGTTTTCCCACATTTGAGACAGTAGTTGAGAATATTTTCTTTTATCCTTTAATTCCAATGCAAAAAAGATACATTTCAAGACACAAAATTTGCTATGTTGCAAAAAGGCTCTCTCCTATATTTGCTACACAGCTTGCAGATACAGCTTTTCTGCTAAGTTGTTATATGCGTACGACATAAGCAGTTACAAAATTCACTTGAATCTGACCCCACTCTAACACTTGGAATTTAAAATTATTTTCGGCCAGAAGTGATAAGAATGTGTAAATCCATACCTTTTTTTACTTTTTTCCTTGTATAACAAAGACAAGAGTTGCAAACTATTTCTATGCTCCCAGAATATGGTCTCATATAAGCATCCCAATTAGATAGTCTTCTAAAATGGATGAGATCATATACATTTTTAGAAATATTCTGTAGATACTATTCTAAAACTGTGAATTGCCTGTAATGCTTTACAAAGAAGAATCCATAAAAATTCTTTTTAATGAAGGAAGCAAGTAACATTGAATATTCTCTTGATATGACAGTGATAGAAAGACAATATGTCCTGTTATTAAAAGTCAAGAAGCTTCCTTGTTTTACTTTTCAGGTAACAGTGAAACACAGATTTGTCACCAATGTTCTATGAATAACATGGATAAAGCTACCTGAAAATCTTATTTCCTGATTTCACTCAGCACTGAGTTACCATGATTCCACTCACTCCTCCTTGAGACCTTAAAATATGCATTTTATTATGCGTGAATATGTATGTTCATTTTGTTATATATAACATATATTCAGTAACCAGGAGAAAGAAGTGTCACCAATAAAATTCCCCTTAATTTGGATGTTTGGAAGGAAACAAGTCATTGGAAAGAGTCCTGTGGGAGACAGAGGAAATTGTTTTGCCAGTAGGTGTCTTTTCTATTGACTTCAGTGGACTTGAAAACAGGAATTTCAGGTGGCAACAGCAGCTACCCATTAGTTTCAAGACTGTAGGCTCATAACCTGCAAGAACTAAGAAAACACATTCTTTTCACCTCTGATTTATGTGACCTTATAATTCTGTGGTTAAATGTAACTTAAAAAAATTATTAAATCAATTAAAAAAAAAGGAATATGCAGAAATCTACAGGAATTCACACATACATGTAAGTTGCTAGTTCATCTCACCTATGACATTAAACAGGCACTTGAGCAGTTGGAGAAAGATGAAAATGCAGAGGTCTCTGGAATTACAATTGCAAATAAATTGTCTCCCACTGGAGAGAATAAAGAATGTACAGTGGTTAGAAAAAAAAAATAATTCAGTGAAGATATCACACTAATTTGTGTCAGGGGCTGCAATGAATAATGTGAAGAGGATAAGAATAATAGCAGGAAAGAAGACTAATACAATAGCCCAAGAAAATGTTTATTATATCATGTCCCATTTCACTTTGCCTTTACCTCCTCTCCAGATGCACTGCTGTCAGGTAGAAGAACCACTTGAATCAATCCACTTAATTTTTTCAAAAATATTGCCAGTATCGCACTTTATATAATGTATTTTCCTCTCAAAGCCCTAGCTGACCAAGAAAGCAAATTATTAAGAATTATTTTTCACAGAACTATGCCCTACAAATTACATTTTGATGCAGGCACCTCATTGTACCAGCTATTCAGCCCCTTCAGCCATGCCTTATCTGCAGCAGCTATAAAACAGAGGGCTAAACTATGCTGGTGACAATGGAAACCAAGTGTGTTTAGCCTTTCAGGAGGATCAGAAGATCAAACTCTCAGTGGCTGAAGAAATCCTACTGGTTCTTTCTTCAAAGAAGAATAAATACTTTGTGAATATTATCTATAATTCAGAATAGTGTTCATTTCTATTTAGTGTTAATTTACTATAACTCACCCCTTAACTCAGACCTGCTAATTTTTCCTTTAAAAGTAGTTTCAGCGAAGCTGCACCTCAGCATCATATTCCAGAAGAAAACTTGTCTCTGATCAGTTCTTTGGCTCTGATTGTCCCCACCCTTCTGGCCCCCTCTAGCTATGATGGGGAACCACATACAATACTCCTGGTTTTGGTCTACTCTGCTGCAACATCCTTACTCACATACTTGTGTAGTGGCCTGATCTCCTACTGAGTCATTTTCAGTCAGTGCCAGGAAGAAGACTTTTGCATTTATAAGCAATAATCAGAAACCAAGTTTGAACTGAGTTTTCCAGCTGTGTTGTAAGCTACACAAATATGAAGCAAACAGTTCAAAACCCAGGTAGGCCGACATTGTAATGACAGCAGCAGAATGCTAACCGGCAGCCATAATAAACAGGACAGCGTTGAGCATCCAAAAATGGCAAAAAAATGTCTTGCCATAGCTAAAGGTTTGCATGACTGACTAACGAACAAGAGAAATAAAAGCTGAAGGAAAAAAAGAAAAGCTGCTGCTGAAAGGTCATCTCTTCCAGCTGGGGGCTGGAGGAAGGAGGCAGGGAAAGAGGTCATTAGGCTAAGCCTAATCAAGCAAGCAAATCCAAAACCAAAAGCAAACTCAGCAATGCCCTCAGTGCTAAATACAAAAGAAAAGAATCACAGAGGACAGGTCTTGTGAAACAGAACTGTCATTAACAATGATGTAGTTAGCACCCATGCTAAATAGATACGCTGTGCAGCCTGCTATTTTACTACAAATCCCTGTTGTTTGTGCACTACAATGTTCTCTGGCTCTCTTTCCCATAGCACACATTAATTTAGTGGAAGAGTAATTTCAGATGAAAACTTCAAGTACACCAAAAAACCTGTAGAAGATTATATCATACTCTTATAAATAGCAAATAGAAAAATGTCTAAATCTACCTTGTAGTCAAGATGCTAAGCCAAAAGTTTAGCTTCCACTCTAGGCCCAGTAGGAAAGGTTTTGCTGGAACTGTGAAAAAACAGCTTCAAGCTATATATCATAAAGAAAGTACTACAATCACAGCTACTTTCCTGATCACACTTTGGATATTTCTTTGACATTTCTGTTTCCGTGAAGCTGGGAAATGCAGAACTGCTAATAGCCGCAAGTTTAACCTCAGCCAACTGTACAAGCACAAACTTGCTATCAGTGGAAGGGCAAAAGAGAACAGCAGATAGCAGATGACCAGAAAGCAGTCACTCTAAAATTAAAGAACAGTCTTGCCCAGAGGAAAATGAAATATTCCCACTGGGAATATGCATAAGCTGGAAAGGCCAAAAGTTAACATAAGAAATCATGTACATGTAACAGTTTTAGAACAAAATGCCTCTACAACTATCCTCTTTTTCTACAGAAGACTGAGAAAAAAACCAAAAAAACCAATGTTTGTCTTTTGTACCACTTCTTTGCATAAGTTTCACCACAGTCAGGCAGGTTTTGCTAATCAGAAATTATTAATAAAAGTGTTTTCACCAAAGTTGCTATTGCACTTATTTGAGAAACTGAATGCTGATGATCTTCAGCTGACAAAACTTCAATCAGTATATGCATAATCAGTACAAATTTTGATGGAGAAACACAGCTGACTTCATTGTCCAAGTGAATTTCCTCTCTAGGCAAGAGCCACTTACTGGCTGCCTAACTTCCTTCCTTAATTAGATGAATAAAATGCTAGCGACACAGGTGCTAAAGGGCAGGTCAACCTATTTCCTTGCTGCAGTCTTTTGGATGCAGGAGGACCTGTTTTTGCATCAATTGATAGTACTAGACTACTTCTCTAGGATTTCAATAAGAAGAAAAGCTGGACCACAGAGAATTTATTCTAGCAAATTTTTACAGTCATCTCCAAAAGGAATTGAAAATGTTCCCCATGGGAGGCTGCTCCAGTTGCCCAGTGTTTGCCCTGTACTGTTCAGTGTTACACCTCGTGAAACAAAACAGGTCCTGATACTCAGCCACCTCTTCTGCCAGGTTTGGGCACCTGCTGCAGCACAGCAGCTAACATCCAGCTTACTGAGCAAGTGACTAATGAAAAATCTAGATTTTCCATTATGCTAATGGTACCCCACAGTTTTTCCTCTCCTCTCCACATGTGTGGAAGAGAGGGGATGATGAAGAGCACAGTGTACAAAAAGTTCCCTACAGGAGTGCAATATTTCCTGTTTACTCAGGGTATCCCTGAAGAGGAAGACAGGAATCAATACTTCTATTGCTACACTGCAAATCTGACACATTTGTTCACATACTGTGTTGGTGGCCTGGCTGACGGTTCACAAACAGACTACAAAAAGCTTCCCAATTTTTGTTTAAAGTCTCAAAGACTCAATTTACCTATAGCTTTTCTTGCATAATGAGATGTACTGACTTCTCAAACTGTGACTAGGAATGCATAGAGGAGAACAATTTCCCTTGGGGTTACCTGTAGAGGATTGGAGAAAGACACGTGGGAACAGTCTGTCCAGAACACCTCATATGCAATGGCAAGCAGTTTTCCAACACAGAGAGCTAGAACAAGCATCATTCCTGTGAGAAAAGAGGAACAAGAAATTAAACTCCTGCACTCAAATTTAAATGCAGCCCCTAGTTTGCAGCATTGCTGCAGAACTACTGCACATTGCACATTTTTCAGGGGAACTCACCACTGAGACAGAACTTACACATGTGACCAGAATGTGACTCCATGAACAATACAGCGCAAGTAGTTCAAACACAGATCCTCTTTGTTTCTGTACAGAAGTTACCACAGGTGCTATACAGTATGTTGTTCCTGTATGTTTTCACTCTGCTGCATGCTCAGAAGTACCGTGTATAAGAAATAAGGCCCTTGTTTCTCTGCTGAAGCTGAGGAGAAGGAGTAACAGAGCTGGGGTTGGGAGAGCTGGGTGGAAGCAACAGAAGCATGTGGGACATAAGGACGTGGGCAGCTGATGTGGAAATGTGAAAAACACATCGGCATAGCAAAAGGTTACAGTCTGGAGTCCCTGCTTTGGACATAAAGGTGGAATGGTATAGGGCACAGGTCTGGGTTTGTGCTTTCTGGCTCATAGCCATATGAAAATCTTGAGTGAAGCTTCCAGAGTCAAGAGTTCAGTGTCCAAGTTTCTGCTATAACTAGTCAGTCCTCACTCATTCGAACCACCATGTGAATTTTTTCAACACTCAAAACTCATAGAGATTTTCTTTACCACAGTTAATTAAACTTCTTACTTGGATTTTGCCTCTGATTTAGATAATTTTTTACAAGTCAGACTTCTTTGCCCAGGTATGGGATTCTCTCAGTCTATCCCAGTGGCCTATTTTGGACAACATGATACAAGAAGCCCTAGCTACTAACCCTCTGGCCAGCACCTCAGTGATTTTACCAGGACAGTGCACCTGAATTATTCAACTGCTTATTCTTCACTGCCTTCCCAAAGTCCCCTCTATACATGCCCAAAAGGCAGAGAAATATATCCCACAGTTTGCTGGGGAGCTAACTTAAAGAGTGGTTCAGCTTGCTCAGCACTACTATAGTCTTTGCTTCTCACTATGGGATCTCTTGAGAACACGGCACAGAGCCTGTAGGGGAAATGGTGTGGGAACAGCTATTCCCTTCTTCAGACTTGCCTCCAGGGAGAGGATGAAAGATGATGCAGACAAAAGATTTAGGACTTGAAATGGAACCGTGGGATTAACTGCAGTGGTTTTCCTGTGGTGAGGACCTGCAGCACATGGGTAGGCTCTAAACATGCTGTAGCAAAGGGTGGTTTCCAGCAGAGCTTCTAAGCCTGGGGTGGGCTGCTGTTTGAGATCATGTTAGCTGCTAAGAGCTGAGAAGCATATAGAAATGGCCACAATTGCAGTCATTCAAATTAAAACTGCAGTGAAGACCTGACAAAGTACAGACACTACTTCCACTGGGTAAATACAGCAGGGAGGAAGTGGCACACAGGAATATTTGAATTTTGTAAGAATATTTTGTTTAAAAAATGTAGAATGTGTCATTGCTGATAGGGGTATTGAATAACTCCCACTGCTGTGATACAGTTGAAATCTATGCTGATGACAAGTAGTGGCTCTAAACCATTGAAGAATGGAGCAGATCAGCACTAAAACATATTTTCTCCCTATTTATTGCAGCCTATTGAATAACAGAAGTTTGTCGGTTCAAGTCCCTTGCAATCAACCCTTGCATAAAGCATGCATCCCCAATGCCAGCTGTTCTTAACATATTAACAAGAAAACTGATTTCTTGGATGCAAAAATATCAGGTGTTAAATTTCCCCATTTACCCTTTTCTACCAGTATAGAAATCACTGCATATAAAAATATTGTTTGCTCAAAATAATAATAGTATTAAGTGTGGAGTAAATGCAAATAAGTAAAAAGAACTAAAGAAATATTTTTTTCAAAGACACAAAGAAAACAAACCCCTACCACTTTACCCATATTTAAGGTCATCTGTATGTAGGGCTGCATAGGGTTTTCACAAAAATCAGTGTCTGCTGGACATGTAAATGGCTTTACAAGCACCGAAGTTACTGCTGTAAGAAAAAGATAGTCACATTTTAGTTTTGTAAGTGTTTCTTTTTTTTCAATTACATATTACAGGTTGAAAAGTGAAATTAGAGAGCAACAGGATGTATTTATTTATCTGAAAGAGGTTGCTGTTACAAATCTGTTGTTAACAGAAAGGTTAAAAGGAAATCATGTACCAAATGAAAAGACAGCAGCAAAAAACCAGATCTAAACTCATCTGGAAACAGCATTAAATAAAAGCAGTCTCAGTCCTGGAATGTTCAACTAAACCAGCTAATGAGCCCTGCAAAGACAGGGCAAGCAGACTATTTAAAAAGGAAGCACAATAATGAAACTTAAGGCAATATGAAACAAATCTCTCAACATAAATGAGACAAGAATTCGTTTTCCCCGTGGCACTCTCCGCAGCTGCTGAAAGTGCCTGCTGCTAGCAATGAATGAAATAAAAGTGGAGGAGGGGGAACAGAGAGAAAGAGGTGTTACCTTACCAGCCCTCGGAGCTCATCACTCCACTCCCTTCATGACGCTGGGAACTCACAAGCCTATAAAATGTGCCTTAGCTCCCAGTCCCCCTCTTCAGCAAAATCAAAAGGAAGAGGTGTCTGTACAGAGGAGGAATAGGATGCTGTTCTACCCAGAGGTAGCTCTCCTGACTCGGCTGGTACAGCATTTCTAACAGCTTGAACAGCATAGCCAAAGCTTTTCTGACAGACCTCTCCTTCCCAGTACCTGCTGTGCTGCCTCACTTCCTTTTCTCTTTCTTTCCTCTTCCTATCTGTTGGTGGGGATTTTGGAGGGTTGGGAGAGGGAGGTGGGAGAGGACATAATTCCTGGAAAAGAGGAGAGGAACATCCAAGATGACTTCTGTCCCCAGAGCCAACTGGAATGTGAGCATGAGCAGCAGGTGGAACGTGAGCCTTGCTGCAGCGGGTGATCCCTGGGGACAGGCACTAGGAGCACCAGCTGGAAATACTTCTCCTCCTACAGCATCCTCAGCAGCCAACTTCTCCAATCAGTTTGTGCAGCCCTCTTGGCGCATTTTCCTGTGGTCTCTGGCTTATGGTGGTGTGGTGGCAGTGGCTGTTTTTGGAAATCTCATTGTCATCTGGATTATCCTGGCTCACAAGCGCATGAGGACAGTGACCAATTACTTCCTGGTGAACCTGGCCTTCTCTGATGCCTCCATGGCTGCTTTCAATACTCTCATCAACTTCATCTACGCGCTGCACAGCGAGTGGTACTTCGGGGAGGCTTATTGCCGCTTCCACAACTTCTTCCCAATCACAGCTGTCTTCGCCAGCATCTACTCCATGACAGCAATAGCTGTGGACAGGTGAGAAAAGAGAGGAAAAGTTTAGGGGTGAGAAACTGAGATCTTATTCTCTGCTGTAATAAAAATACAGAGATAACAATCATTAAGTGATGAGAGGCACAGCCCTCAGTAGTTCATTGATTGTGGTGTTCTGTACTTCTTTAAGGACTCTCCCTAACACACTGTTTTTCTCCCTGTCTTTGGTCTTTCTCCTTCAGCCTTTCACTGCTTTTACACATGCTTTCTTTTACAACAAACACTTCCTCTCTCTGACTTCAGGTGCTCTCTGTGCTCCATCTTTTAATACTAACTCTGTAACAGCAGCCATTGCTCAGGGTTTTGCTTCTGCACATGTGAAAACAGTATCTGTTCCAAAGGCAACGTCATCTAATTCATACTGATAAGGAGTTTTAGAGATTGTGTGTGAAGGGAGAGGATTTCAAATTTCCCTCCTCTTTGTATTTCTGCAGCTGGCAGAGGCATTTGCCTCCTCCTTGGAAATCACTTCAGACTGTTTTTAATAGCTCTTCTCACAAACAGCTCTGAGCTGCTTGATTCCTCCTCATTTTAACTAATGAGACTACTTACATTGCCATCTGTGCATATCCAGAGGTCTGGTAAGAACATGGTTGATTTTTTTTCTGATTACTTGCAGCAAAGCAAGCCTTTGTGACTATGAAAGAAAACAGGGCAGGGAAAAACTTTACATTTGTGCTCTTGGAAAGAATGGAAGGATTACTCTGCTACTACTACCACTACTACAGGACAGCTGTAGTCTCCATAAAGGGGAGAAGTAGTTGTCAGATTTCCAACGGAGATGCTTTGATGGACCATCTTTCTTAGAAGGTGCTGTAAAGTCTCCCCTAGGAAATGTTCCTTTCTTTATGATCACTTTCACATTTGCTGTACTGGAGAGATAACTTACCTCAAGCTTTAGAAATCCAATAAATCCCTGAATTTTCATACAGAAAAACAGATCGCTTTGTATTTCAGATCTTTTATTTCTATTAGCAATGTATTGACATTACTCACAAAACTCCTTCCTACGTACTCAAACCATGATATGCATCTTGCCTGAATTGACTTGGCAGAACTGCAGCACTTTCTGGTGACAGTAGTTAAGATTTTATAAGGTTCAATCCATCTTCTGACACTTATTTCTCATTTCCAGGTGCAAAGACTGGGAAACATGTTGTACCTTTTGTTTGTGCTGTGGACAAGTTCATAATAATGCTTTTCTGTTTGCTCTAATAATCGCAAATTTTAGGTGGCATTCTTAGCCAGATGCATTTCTGTTCTGTAAAGCTAAAAATGAAAGAGAAAATTAGATTCTTAGCCACTCTTCTATGTCTCTGCTTGAGGGATGGGTGAAGACAGGAGGAAATCAGTACACTTTCCTCCTGCAAGTGATGTATCTTGCTCCCAGCTGTTACTTCCCATTAACAATGGAGGAGGTAGTGCAAAGCCAGTGATGCTATCTTTAATCAGCCAAAGATTTCTTCCATTGTCAGTTTGGGTTTAGCTTAATATTCTCATCTAGCTTGAGGATCTCAGAAAGTGGAAAGGTTTTTAGTAACAAGTAACCATTATGCGTGATGGAGCCCTGCTTTCCTGGAGACGGCTGAACACCTGCCTGGCGATGGGAAGTGGTGAATGAATTCCTTGTTTTACTTTGCTTATGTGTGCAGCTTTTGCTTTACCTATTATGATGCTGAGGATTTAACTGTTACTGCTGCAGCTGATCATGTCATTAGCTGAGCAGCTACTAGGATGCTCAGAGTAAGTTTTTTTGGTTTTTTTTCTGACAAAAATATCAACAGAGACATTGCACTTACTACCCTGAAAGTTCCTAAATTTATGCTAGGAAAAGGAAATGAAGGTGGATAGCTCTTTGGGAATTCCAAGGGTGCATTTCCAGAGTAAGTAAAGAATAGCTCTGCTCCACAGTGTCTGAAGTGCATAGTCAGACACAAAAATATTGGAAAAGTTTTCCTTGGTTTAGCAATGTGAGATGCTGGTGCTCAGAAGTGAGTAATTTACTACTGTTATTCACTCTGGTCTATTTCTTGTTTGAAAATCCCCTGGAGAAATCACGATGTCCACCTCACCGCATCTCCCAAGCTTACCTGCCCTCAAAGAGCAATCGAAATATTCCTTTGGGTGGAGCACAGTGAACAATGCTGCAGCTGTGTTTAGGTGAGCAATCTGTAGTACCAAGGAGCATCATGTATTGCTTTTCCTTTTAGACTAAATCACACCTAATGCATTCAGTAGCTTTAAGAATTTCCTGGCTACATGTGCAGAACAATTCTGCAGAGTCAGGAGGAAAACTGAGGGTCAAAGTGAATGCCAAGAAATGTCCCTGGGTGTACAGGCTGCCCTATTGCAGGGCACACATCTGCTGGGCGGACATTTTTTAAAATGTTGATTCCCATTTACCTTCTGTGAAAGTTCAGTCAATGCTTCAGATATGACACTCTGCTTTATTTTTGACCCAGTAATCTCACCCTTACATCCTTAATTCATGTTTAAAAATTAAAAAAAAAAAAAAAAAGCTTGAACTGGGATAAAGCTACTTAGGGAACTGAAATGATGGGATCATATCAGATATTTTCCAGTAGAAATTGTTAACGTCCCAAAATACAGAAAGGTCATGAATTGCAATTCACTAAAAAGTACATTGCTGTATGCTCCATTGATTGTTTTAGAACATCCAAATGCTCACAAAGGGTGAATGACTCACTGGGATTCTAGACACCACTGAGCAGAGGTCAGGGGCAGTACAAGTTTCTTTCCACATCTGATTCTGTAGGCCACATTGTCTAAGTTGTATCCACTGTGAAATTACTGGACTGACATTTCTGTGGAGTAGGCAGCCCCTGCAGCGGGATAAGTGTGCTGCATCTGAAGCTGAGAATGAAGTATCCAAGACCGCTGTATGACCTGGTCATTGATCATAGATTGAAATTTATGTGGGTTTATTCACTCTTCTGGTGGTCTTTTTGCCTTGCCTTCTGCTTCTTTTCCAACAGGCTGTTCGCAGTCTACTGCAGAGATGCCGCAGGTAGCTTTAACCAAGCCAGCCCAAGCATCAGAAGCTGCAAAGATTTTACACTGTACTGCTTCACAGCAATTTATTCATGCATTCTTCCGTAGCTCATGCTGCACAGTACCACAGTTACATTTCTTCTAGTGCAATAGTTCCTTTAGTTACCTTATGGGGATAAACTTTTTTAATAGCCTAAGATAAACTGAATTGAGGTTAGTTCTTGAGCCAATATGCCTGTACCACTGGCCCGTGCATGATCCTAAAGGGTCATGTGTCTTAACTCACCTGTGATTACTGGTGGTGGTACAATTCTTGGACATACTGAAGACAGACGCTTGGGCAGAATTTAGGCCATCTGGCCCTGCCCGCTGTCCCTTCCTACTAGTTCTTAGCATGCAAAAGAGGTCATTCATGTATACTGGCAATTAATTTCCAGTCCCAAGATTGCCTCATACAACCAGTTCTGCTTGTAGACCTAGAAATTCTCTGCAGATACCTGATGGTTAAAGTGGAAGTCTGGAGATGTAGCAATATAGCACAAAATAAAATACCTTCAGTAAAGCACTTAATGTATTTTTTCCATTTTTTCCTGTTATTAGTACATCTACAGGATAACTTTCTCAGTTATTGTTCTCTCAGCAATTTTATAATGATTTCCTCGTTGCAACAAGTTTAACTTTTCGTGAAAGCAACTGCTCTGGAATTAAACAAGGTATTCTAACAGTGACAGTGAGTGATTGCTGAGACTATTCACATCTTACTATTTCTTCTCTTCCTAGTATGCAAGCAAGCTTTTGGTCTTTGAAGAGCTATTACATACATATTAAATTTCTTTATATGCAAAAGTGATTTAAAAGAATTACCTATATATGCCAATATTTAATACCAATGTAAATAAAATCGCATTTATGATAAACCAGTGTTCTGCATTACTGCAAAACAGCCTACAAGGTTTACTGCTGCTCAACATACATCAATATAATAGCATCAAAAAGACCTACATAACTTTTTTTTAATAAATTATTAGGAAAGAGAAAAATGATGGATTTTACCTAATCCTTTCTAAAGATCAAATTCTGCCAAATGTTACCCATCTAACTTAGCCCTATACTCTGCAAAAATCCCAGTCCATTTTTCAGTTTGGATGCCTACAGAGTCAAAGGTATTGCAATAGAAGAATGACAAAATAAAGTCCAATGTTAAAGAGAATTCCACTTTCATGTACTTTTTTTTAACCACAAAACTTTCCCCACACGTGTTGATGTAAACTCTGGAGCTGTCATAATTGCTGTCTCAGTGAGCTGTCAATAATGAAAGCCCAATATTTAACTTCCAATCTGGAGATTATCAAATTAAATCACCATTTTTAAAACTGAAAACTTGATCATGTCCCAAAATCTCCTTAAGATTTCAATAATAATAATGCCACTTTTCCCCTCTTTTTTTGGTCCTTCTGATAGAATGAAATAACCACTTTTTGACCTACAAGTAGATAGAGAACTTTAGTCTATATTTGTCTAGTCCAACAGAGCTGTTATGAAACTTCCTGTTTGTATTTATTCCATAGAACTGTGCCTGTGACTTTATTTTTAGAAGGAAGAACGCTATTAAAATCAGAGCTAACAGACAGGTATATTAGCACTCTTACCTCTGGTACCATAGACATCATCACGTTGTTGACATGGATAACATATTGACATCAGGATGGATGTTTTTAAAAATTTGATTGAAAATTCAAATAATCAAACGATTTGCAGCAGCAGCATCCAAGAGCTGCAGGCCCAGGTTTCTCTTTCCTGACACCACTACACTCACTTTGGGAACAACAGACTCAAAATCAAATTAACCTCCACTAATAATAGATAAATATAGAATCTCCATGTTTCAGAATATGATTGGATCTTGTTATTAGCAGTATCTGTTTCATTTTGGTTGCCCTTCTCATTTCTTTCCAGTAAGCTTCCTCAAGTTTTTAAAATTTTAAATGAAACACTACCATAGCAGCTTTTTTTTGCTTTTATTTTTTCTGCAGAGATGTTAAAACCAGCCACACTCTAGATACTCTTTGAAGAATAATGACATTTAAGCCTGACCATAGGCACCATTCAGGACCAACTCAAGAGCTCCTTGTATACTTTGGGCTTCTCCTCGTAGATGCTTTATAGAGCAGTCATTAATGTTGACCAAGAACATATTTTATGGCTAAGAAGCTACCGATATCTTCTATTATTATTGCATTACCTGCTATCACAGCCTTTCTGATTTCTTTTCGTATGTCACTATGATTACTACGAATTAGCTGAGTGCATAATCCTGAAGTTTATTTTTTCAGAGTCATGCAGAGTTTCAAAGTTTCAAACCTTAAAATTCTATATTATTCATGAATAAATTTGTTTTACCTGACTTGATTTTAAACTATATCTAACATTGAGTTTTATTCCTCCTCTTGCACAATCTCCTCTCTTTTTTATGAACCTTATTATTACAGTGTTACATTCCTTCTACCTGGTTTCTAGTATACCTATTACACCGATATCCTTATTCCAAACATGTTATTCTAGTTTCCCACTTTATTTCTTAATTTCTAATGTCTACAGAAACACACACAAACTGGGGTTTTCTGTTTTTCTGTTACATTGTTCAGTTACTGATGGCTGTTATAAATCCCTCTATATACTCATTAGTCTCCAGCATAAGTAATATGATCAAATTTGTAACAGGCAGTTACAAGGCATAAGCACATGAATCAATTTATCAAATGAAAGCTAAATTCATCATGTCTACACACAGAGATGCTCTAAATATCACTTAGGCTCTTCATTCTCTTCAAGGGTATGCTGCAAGAGCAGTTACCATCACAAAGTAGTACCAGAAGCCCTATAAAAGAAACTGTTACTGAAATTCTGAAGTGGGCAGCTGGCACATTGAAGAACATATAATCTTTCCAGTAGAATACATTTTGTTATCTGTCTCTGCATTAGTTTCTAGTCCTGGGACAAATTGCTCAAGGCCTTCATGTGCCATAAACATTTTAAACTGGAACTCCTGCCAAACCATACACAACCATCTTTGATGTAGAATAACATTATCTGTATTGGGAGTTAAATATCTGTTACCTGTGTGGTCAGAAACACTGAAGTATAGGGAAATGTGCATATGAAGAAATGACCTCAAATATGTCTAACGATAGGATGTGGAATACACAAGGCATGACCTGTATTGTGGTCATATGGTAGTGGCATCAGCAAAAGATGCACACCAAGATGTACACTGGTACTTGCATTCTTGTACGTGCGCTTGGGACCAAGTGTATTGTGCTTGGCTTACCAGTGAACAGAGGAGGCTGAAGCAATGGCAGGCAGGAGACATGCATTGCACAGCCAGCTGCGATCCCCTGCACAGAGCTCAGCCCAAACACAACTACAGCCTTTGGCCCCTCTCTCACACTCCCCTCTCAAACTATTGTCTCAAAGGAAAGGTTCCCATGTAAAAAAAGAGAGAATTTGCAATGAAGACCAGGGAGAGATGAGCATGGGAACAAGAAAATTAAAAAGCTAGGTGGATTTCTTTTCAGGTTTCTCATGGTTTACATGTTCTTTTCCCCAGAGAGATCTCCCTCTCGTATCTGAGAATATTTTCATCTGAAGAAACGGATGGACTTGCTGTAAACTCAGTGTGCTGTTTTCCCCACAAGATGCCATTTTATTATTAGTTAGCTTTACCTGCCTCTGGCGTCATGTAACTACACACAATACTACCCACCCTACCCCCAAATTAAAGTTCAATACAGCTTTTTTTTCCAAACCAATGGATGACTTCACAATCATGACTTCGTGAATCAGCTTTGATCACTGCATATCATGAAGGGAAAAAAAGCAAGATATGCTTTTAAAATTACCACTATGATTACTATTATTACTTTGCCAGTCAAACTATAGAATTCAAACTAAAAATATTGTGTTTCCCAATTTGTACTTTAAGATGAAGCACATCGTATTTCTAGATTCAGCTAGCTAGGCTGCCCTCTGAAAAATGCTGGTCCTCAGAACTGAAAAGAAAAAGTTGAACGGGAAAGCATTATGGGTTGAAAACTCAAAAGGTGAAACATAAAGGACTTTTTATGACTTGAGAGCCTAAAATGATTTTCTAGGTTTGACAATTCTCTTTCTGAGAAAAGAGGTGAAATAGCTTCTGCAGAACATTCTGATGCAATGGCTACAAGATTCAGACTGTCAGAGACTAAGGGAAAGTAATCCATTTCTTGCTAGGTGCAAACTCATAATGACCAGGCACAAAGCATCTCTTTGGGGTTTGATCAAAATTTGTATCAGTTATGTTATTTATAACATACTGAGACAGTTTGGGAATAAATATAGGCCTAAAAGCTATTTTTTTCCTCTTTGTTTTATGCTGGTAAATATTCTATTTACCAAGCTGCTTTCAAAAGAAAAAAATGGGGTTGATACGCCAATATCTTGAGGAGTATAAGCAACATTTACAACTGTGACTAGCCTCAAGTCTTGTTCCAGGCAGAAAACAACAACTGACAAGTTCAAACCATATGTTAAAATAAGAAATTCATTTTAGACAGAATCATAGTCTTAAATACATTTTCTTAGTGCCCTTACTTATAGCTTAATGAAAACTCTGAAAAGATCTATCTGTGGCTTACTAGGTAGTGTAGCCTACAGCACTTTTCAAAGTTACCCAGGGGTTGGGGTTTTTTGGTTTGGTTTGAGTTTTTTCTTGAATATTACTGCCTATATGTATGTATTTCTGACCAATTTACCAACCAGGAGAAAAATTTGTATCATTCACATATTTATGTTTACCTAAATTTTTTTTTTTTCAAAATAACTGCAGAAACAAGAAGGAAGCCATTCAGATGACAGTGTCAGAGACGTAGGCAGAGTGGGTTGTAGTCTGTGCAGATGGAGCTGTTTGCATTAATACTGGTCCTTGATAGCCCAAGTAGATTGTATTCAAATAGGAGAAAGAGAAGCCCTTCTATAAGGGGAAGGCAGTCCATCATTTTATGAGACAGACCAAAGAAAAGTGTTATCCCTTTTCTATCAATATGCATAGGTATGGAATACATTGTATAAAATCAATTACATATTTAGAAAAGTCTAGCGTTATCCCTTTTCTATCAATATGCATAGGTATGGAATACATTGTATAAAATCAATTACATATTTAGAAAAGTCTAGCCCATTGTCAGTTACCAAAATGTTCATCAAGTAGAAAGCACTGGACTTTTTATGAGAACTCTGCTGTAATGAAGAATTTTAATATTCCTCTTTCAAGGCTTCTTTTAAGAGGTACCCAAAAAGCAACATGTGGGACGCTCATCCTGATTTCAGAAAACCTGCAGTGTTACCCCCTGCTCAAAGCACAACAGCCATTCACCAAGAGCAGCACACGTGCCTTTGGGTAAATCAAGGCCAAGTTATCCCTCTGGGATATTGCCCACTGATCTCTAAAATGTACAATGTGTTTGTTTAGCTATCATTCTGTCCTACACTCTCTCTTTATGCTGTTACCTTTAAGGTGATCACTGTTTAACTGTAGTATCATTGTTCACTGTAGATCCTTCCAGCCACAAAACCCAGTCTTATTCAACAGTCAGAGACAGACCTACAAAAATGCCCATAGCCACTCTTCCTGCAGAGAGAGTCAGTCTAAATGAATGAATACAGACCACTCCCACAAGAAAAGATGGAGCCTTGCGCTAATAGGTAGAAGATAAAAATTAAAGAATGCAAAAGCTGAAGATTGGGTTTGCATCATACAAAAAAATGCCTCCAAAATCTATCTTACAGTTCACTTCATCCACTTTAGTCTACTGTATCTACCTTACAGAGACACTCTGCAGTATTTCCCAATACAATGTTTTAAATAAAGGCAGGGAATCATAGCAATTTCCCTACCTAAGTTTCTTAATTATCAGTCGATTCCAAATACAAAGTTTTAAAACCAGCTTCTGTTTTGAAAAGGGAATAACAGCGTCTCTGCATTCACGAAGGATGTGCACTTTGCTATCTGCTGTTGATGAGGCACTTACATGCAAGCATTATGATTTTATCTCAGTCTCTTCCTTTGTCAAGCCCCGATTTCCTGTTACAATCTGTGGATGAATTGACTATTTTTTCCCTCCATATGAGTTTATAAACACACTGTAAATGGGTAAAACAAATCACTTTGGATGATTAAAGGGTTCCAACTGTGTTTCCAGATGGGCATTTGTAGGATCCAATTTTGAATCTAATTATGTTTTAAAAACATCTTACGTATTTTTGCTACAATTTTCTAAATAATGTGTTAAAGAGGGAAGATTTTCCTGCCTGTATTAGTCAGTGTATGCTGTTTTACAAAAATATAAATTAGGATATTTTTTTTTATCTTTTCTACGGTCAGAACCATAATACGCAAACTTCAGAAGCTTTTACAGTACTTACAGCTGTTTGTCTCATGTTATTTGCAAACTGTAACAGAGCTACATGACTATGCTGTCATTACAACCACTGGCTTAAAGAATTTATCTATGTTATTCAAATGAAGACTGCGTCTATTATTGTTTCAGTGAAAACACACTTTCTTGATTTGATGATCCCAAGAAACAAGTACCAAACAGTAAGTTGTATGCTCCAGCCCATCTGAGCAGTTCTGAAGGAAACTAGATCTATTCTGACCCAGCAGATAAGAAAACAGTCTTGAAGGAAAAGAGCACTGCAGCAAGCACACATTGATGCACCAGTCACTATATCTTGCATCCTGACTGATTTCTCATTAAGTTCAATGGAAAGATTCTTGCTGACCTCAGTAGTAATTAGCTAGAGACAAAGACTAAGACAAGCCAAAGCTGGAAGAAAAGCTTTGACAGTGGGATATAACATGATCACAGTGAACAAAATCATGTGCTAATGATTCCAGTGATGAAACTAAAGCGCTACCTAAAAATGCTTTAAAGTAATACATAGAATATTGTGCAGATGTTGAATAATCCACATTCTTGCAACTGTTGGCTTGGGTCTCTACTTGCACATATTTACAACCCTAAATTTCTAAACGTGCATATTCCATCTAATAATCATCCTCCAAGCGTTAGTGTTTATATTGGATGGGGTGATAATGGTTTCTGCTTGTTGTGATAAAAGAGCATCATGAATTAATTCTTTTCAGTTGATATGGACTTCAGACTCAGCATCTCTGCCTTATTGTGTGGAACAAGCTATCTGTGGCATTATCAGCAGCTCCCACTGGACCAAGGAAATGTTAGAAGTCTGATCCTGAAATCAAGTGACCTCAGTGAGAGTTCAGAGCCCTTTGTTCGGCCAGGCTGGTAGCTGACTGAGCAGTACATGTCCAGGGACTGCAAAGCGCACTGGCACAGCACCACACTGGACAACGTTTGTGTAGCTACAGAACGCTTTTCAGAGGTGTAACAAGTCTTCAGTTGCTTATAGCCATTATAAACCCTCCTTCAGCTCAAATGCCTACCATCTTTTAGTGTGCTTAGAGAGAGAGGTGTGGGAGTTCAAAGGTCTGTGTATAACTATTACAGAACATGGTGGACCTATGAGGACCTCGGCACCAGCCACTTTCACTGACTTCAAAGGACTGTATAAGTTCAGGCCACCTGAAAGAAAAGTGAAGAAGCAGAACAGTCATTACATCACATGACACTGGAGTATCAGAGAAGTCCAGCTGTTCCTCTTGTACACAGTTTATGGTTGGCTGACCACAGAGAGAACAGCTCTTTGGGAGTTCTCCCCCAAAGAGTTTTTTTTGCAGAGGCAAAAGTGCTTGCCACCACGGAGCCCTACTGTCAAAACTGTGCTCTTTTACAAGTTCTACTTACCTTGGAATCTCTGGTCCACTAAGGTTGATTTTTCTCATGTCTTTTGCCTTTACATTACCCCAGTTTCCGTTCTTACCCTCTCCTCCCTCAAACTGATTTCTATCTGCTGTTACTCTACAATTCTCCTTTCTTTGCTTCTCCTCCTATTAGCTTCTTACTATTCTTGTTTCACTTCTATTCCAATTTTTGCATTCAGTAAACTGTTCCCCAGCCTAAGCTCTTTTGCTTTTGCTCCAGATCCTGTATCTCATCATTCTCCCTTTCATTCCTGGCCTACTCACACAATCCTCTCTTTTCTACATCATGTGCGGCACCATTCACTGCACAATTCAGACAGCATGTTTGCTGCTTCTCCTTGTAATGGCACTTTACCATACAAAATACATGTAAGGATATCAAACAGGGTAAGGAAATGAGCCCTAATGACAGAGCTACACCATGAAAGATGACGCAGTTGTCAGCCATGGGTAACTGGAATATATAGGAGCAATATCCTGCATCATACATACACATTACACCACAGCCTCCTCACCTCACTGATTTTCTGAGCAACGTCTAAGCATGGAACCTCTAGTCTGTGCTAGCAGGAGCTTTCATTCCTGATGGGAACATGCTAGCCAAAATGAACAGAGATCAAAGGCAAGGGGCAACTGGAAAATTAGCTACTGCTCCTTCAGGCTGAGGCTAGAGAGATAGACAAACAACTCACCACCCTTAGGTACCAGTAATGTCAAGGCAACATTTTCAGCAAACAAAATTATAGGCAGGAATGGCTACACCTCCTCTGCAAATGACAGCTAACAAACAGTCCAGGAAGGACTCCATTCTTTTCTCAGCTTTTGCCTACATAGTTTAATATCCAGAGACAGCTCAGCTACAGAGGTGGGTTTTTTAGCCTGCAACCAAGTCATTCCATGTTTTCCACTATCCTTAATTATGCTAACAATGGCTGCTGTAAGAAAACGCTACCAAACTTCTATGACAAATTTGAATGAGTGTAACAATTGCAGCTATAAAGCAATATCTCACTATGTTAATTAAGCAATTTTGTTTCTAAGAAAAGCCACTTAGGGAACAAGTTAGATACTTCATTGTAATTGTTAGTGTACTGGCAAATTAGAATAAATGAGATTTGTTATCAAAGGCTCAGTAGTAGAGAGCTGTCAGTACTCCCTGGTCAGCTAAGTCCTTCCTGCACAAAGGCATTATTGTGGGAATGGTAAAGACTACTCCACCTCCTCCTCTTCTTGTTTGTTAGAATGACTGCCTGTTATGTTTTTGTTATCTATCTTGTGCAAAAGCTAGGCTGTTGGCTTATCATTCTAATTTCAACAAGAAAGACAAGTAGCCTGCTTTTTATCTGATCCTTTGTCCTTTGATTTACCTCACTCAGCCAGCCAATAGTTAAAATTCCCTTCAGTACAGCTGTATGAGTCATTTCACACAAACAATCCATATCTTTAAAGGCCAGTCACCAGACAGGGAGGTAAAGCAACAGAATTATATCTTAACCAAAGGGAATTACTGCTTTAATCTATTGGGAATAAGAATAATATAACTGGCAATAAGAATAATGTGAATGTAATAGAAAGCTGACAAGCACATAAGATGATGTCAAAGTACAATCTGAAGAAAACTAGCAATTGAAAGGAATGATTTCAAACTATGAGATGCCTTAAGAGTCCAACAAGCATGTGAAAATGATGACTTGTTGATAGGCGATAACCTGCTACAGGTGAAGATCATCAAGCATTTTGGACAGTATCTGGCAGCCCACACTCAAGTTTGCTCAATTTGAAAGACAGGACTCATGTCTACAAACTTATCTTCATTGCCAAGTTGTACTTACTCTTTGGAGAAGGGTACTAGGGGGTAGAGGGCAACAATCCAACTGATGTGTATTTTCATGGATCTGCTGCTTTCTCATGACAAGACACCCAGCACTCGAATAAAGCTATTTCATAGTTCGTATATACTACCGAAAGCACCAGTTTATCTGAAGAAAAAACCAAAAAGCAGGTAAAGAAGGGGAGAAATAATTACCCTGTGGGAAAAAATATGTAAGTGCAGTAAAAACAATGCAAAATGAATAGGCTTGAAATTCTAAATCTAGAAATTGATGCTCAGAACTGAAGTTGGTTTAGATCATTCTCTGTTTCTAACAGCATTTAGATATTTTAAGGTATTAGCACAGTTATGTCTACTAGAGGCTGAGTACCACAATGATGGCAAATGTTGGATTTATCACATATTTGATGGCTAACTATAAATGGAGTTATTTTGCTAAAACAAATATCTATTCTATAATTACTCATCTCTCAAGTAGGAAATTTCCAAAAAGTAGGAATATCTTGAATGAAATTTGTTTGCCATAGCAGGTAAATATGGATGCAGAAGATTACCTGTACAAATTCTTATCAGGGGCATTATCTTATGAATATTATTGTTACTGTCCTGTAGCTGTACCTAAAAATGTTGGGCCAAATCTGCTTAGAACATAGGTATATACTGTAACAATTAGGACATGTCACACCTTCCTTCATTTTAAATGAGTGCTACTCTTCTAATTGCAGCAGAACAGAACTTACTCATCCAAAACCCAGATTGATTCAAACCAATGGCAGATTTTCCATTGATTTCAATGGAGTTCAATTCAAATCCTGCCTAGAGTTGGAAGCACAGGTGCAGACAGTCACCTAGCAGTATAGGAAGTGTTCTCATGATCTAAAGCCAAGGCAGAAGATGAGAACACAAAAAGTAAACATCATGAATGGCTTTAAATTTTTTTATCTCTGAATGTTGGAAGGACAAACATAGACACAAAAAATAGCAATAGTCACATATTAGTGACATTTTGGCATAGGATCTATTAATATATGCAAGCTTTCCTACAAAATAATTCATTCTCTGTGAGCGTGAAGTAAACTGATCTTATAACTTCTAAGCCCCGCAGCAACACCTAAAGTCTCAACAACAGCACAAAACCTACAAATGCTGATAAGACAAAGTGATTTTTTTCCCACAGTCCTGCCATACAATGCCTATTACTGTCTACATAAATTTCCACGCAGAAAATAGTCTCTTAATCTATCCCAATCCATCCCTATATGAAGAAGAAATGTAGAGAAAGATTAGATGAAGAGCCATAGTACATCTTTTACTTATTGCAGTTCCTTTAGAACTTACAAATGACACAAGGAGGGAAGCAATACAGGAAAGTTCTGAAAATATTGTCTCTACAAATGTAGGCTGGAATAGGTGTGGTATTACTTTCTGTGTTTAAAACCTGAAACAGACAGGAACAAAGACAGTTACTAAGTCTTCACTGGAGATGTACAATGGAAACAAAGAGGACCTTTGGGAAATCACTGATATACTCCAATAATCTTGTTAAAGATGATCAGATCACTGGACATGTGTACTGTGAAAGCTAGTGAAAGTATACGGGCCAGAATTATTCTTTGGCAATTAGTTTGCTTCTTCCAGAATTAGTACTAATCCCTGTAATTGATTACAAACTGTTGAAACTGATCCAGACATTCTCCTGGAAATTTCAAAAACTCTCATTAATAAAACATTGAAGTCGGTTTTCATATTCATCCCAGTTTCCTATCTGCTTCAGCCATTTTCATATAATTTAAAAAAAAAAATACAAGGAAACACAGAAAAAAAAATCAGTTTTGTTAGTTTCCTTTTGACTTGCTCGTGTTATTCCTGAGGAGCTTCTAAATCATTGCTATTCTAATTCTGATTTCAGAAAAGCAATGATTTGGGAAACACAGTGCAGAATGTCAGTGCTACCAATGACTGCAGAAGGGAAGATCTTCAGTTTCCTGAATAAGCACTGATACACTGAATAATCCCATGGAAATTTCTTCATTTAAATTGCTGATCTGTTAACGCCTACATTAACTCACAAACAGCATGATGTTTCAATCATTAATAAAAGGATTTTTTTAATATACTTTGGAAACCCTCTGGATCTGAGGCAAAATATTAATCTAAAAAACATTTCCTTGTGTTGTTTTGGAAAACATTAGGATGTCAGATTAAAGAACATGCAGTTAGTTATTCAGTATGCTATATTGGTAACATAATGCGGACGTACACATATAGTCAGTATATCCCTGGTTTTATGGAAGCACACAGATTTCTTTAGATGTGATCCTGGCTGATGCTTGTCAGCATTCCCCCTAATAATGGAAGAAATTCTGAATAGTATTCTTATTTAATTAATATGATTAATGATTTTGCAAGGCATTATTTGGTTGTTGTTAAAGGAAACAAAATAGTGTGACCAGGGAAGTTGGTGGAAAATACGTTAATTCAGATTTTAGCCCAGAAATTAAAACAATAGTCATGCTAAGAAATATGTGAAAACCACATTAATTATGTGATATGGAGTATATATATAATACAAAATTTCTGTTTCCTTTGTTCTTTGCACCTATAACAGACATCAAAAGACAAAACCCAAGACTTTTACTGTCTTGATGCCTTCCTGTTGCTCCTTTTTGCTAAGCTTTTAAATTGTAATTACTTTTTAATGAGTTGTTGCATATTCTTTAAAGTTATCAGCATACATGGATTTCCAAGACAATTATAGGGCAGCAAGAAGAATGCTATTCTACCTGAGAAGACAGGAACTGAGAGAGAAAATGAGATGTTTTCATGCTTTATGCATCTATTTCTCTTAGTGCTTTTATGGTTTCTACATTGCCCAAGGAAACACTCATATGGATCCTCTCGCAATCTCTTTATGAACCAGTTGCAGTCTGGGTCTCTCTGGCAGATGATCTGAAGTCAGTCTATGTCTGCTGAAATAGATGCATGCAGACTTTTCATGTTCCTGTAGCTTTTGGACAGATGACTAGTAATCCTGACAGCTTGGTTGTTATTTTTTTAATTAGAGATAAACCCTGTTTTATGTAGCAGAGTAACAAAGGATCCAGCTATGTTGTTGTGCAGTAACAGGATTAACTAACTCTTTGAGAAATATTTGTTCTGCTGGTATACACGTGGTTAACTGGGTGTCCCACAGCTTCAAAATAATATTCAATGAACTTTCTTTTTCTTATAGCAGTGCCTTCATGGGGGCTGAACCACCCAAAGAGCACAACGCCATCAGAACACCAGGAAGACAAATATCCCTGCTTTTATGCTACTCCCAACCTTAAGCTTCAGTTGATTTTAGATACATCCTAATTTCTGAAAGTTTCTTATGCACAGGTTTTTCTTTCTTTTACAGGTACATGGCCATTATTGACCCCTTGAAACCTAGGCTCTCTGCAACTGCTACCAAGGTGGTCATTGGGAGCATATGGATTTTGGCTTTCCTGTTAGCCCTTCCCCAGTGCCTATACTCCATAACCAAGGTGATGCCTGGGAGAACTCTTTGCTATGTAGCGTGGCCAGGTGGTCCAAAACAGCACTTTACGTAAGCTTTTGTTCTTTTAAACTTGTGCATGTTGGTGTCTACACTTGCAATAGACTTGGCAGAAGCTGCAAAGTATCATGTAGATACCCTACATGCAGAATAACTAACAGCATTGATCACCAAGAAATGTAAAGCAAGTTTTCTAAGCTGGGAAGATAGAGCATTTTAAGTGATGAGTGGAATACATTTATTCTCTTCCACTTCTATGAGTGTTCTCTATCCTGTGATGCATGTTTGCCATCATTGCTTCACTTGAGATGGCTACTTCTTTACAGACAGAGATGGTCAGAAATTGGAACAGAACATGCAATTCAAATCAAGCTTCCTTTTCATCCTAACCAGGAAAACAAGTATTTCCAGCTTCTCCTTGTCCTAATGAGATTTTTTTCTCTGGATCTTTTCATGAGAAGTTTGGATTTTCCCACTTCATTCCATTATACTATCATAATTACTTATCTCAGATATCAATCTAAGTAAGAAAACTGTAAAACCTATAACTGGTTCCATTTTCTGAAAGTGTAGAATAACAGTAAATTAAATCGAATATATCCTATTTGTCCCTCTGGCAGAATTAGGAATAAGTGGTTACTTAGCCATAGAAACATTATCTGCCCTTTCATGTCTTCATTAGCATTTAAGATGAACTGGACGTTCAAGACTGAAAGCCTGCGTAATCATCCAGAATCAAATCTGACCTTTTGTTCTCTTTCAGGCAGGTGAAAGAGGCTCTGGTCATATGTAATTTTTATCTTTTTAGGAGCCATGCACAGATACTTCTCTTTAGGGCAAAAAGGTCACTCTCAGTGACAGCTGGGGATTCTTCACTGGTCATTCACTGAGATTTTATCTGAAGATGGCATTTAACCAGGAACTAACAGGAGACAGAAGTTATCTTTTTTTTTTCCCATCATTACATCAGCAGCAATGACTAAGTTGCACATAGGCAACAGATCTGTGCTGCCTACGTGCAACAGATCTGCTGTATGAAGTACGCTGGGTAACACAGGCCACTTGCCAGGGCCTTTGTGTAAACATACCATTTGAATACTTATTTTCCTCTTTCATTTATGGTCCAGAGCAGAGCTCAAAATTCCTAGCTTGCCCTTAGAATACTTGGCTGTGCAATAGTTAAATCAATTCAGTTAGTTATGAACAGACATGCCTTACTCTGCAGTCACTAATTATGATTAACTATAGAGACATTCTTGATCTATGCTACTGCAAGTTCACAATCAGCACCAGAAACACCATACATTTCTTGCATTAAAATGTGAATAAATTTGCAGTGCAATTCAAGACTTTCAAAAAGACAGTGAAAACACCAAGGACTAGCCAGTCAACGTAAAACATGCTTTGTGTTACAGTAGCACTCTTGACTTTTAGCAGCCCATTCCATTGTTACAGCTCCTCTGAAAGCACTTATCAACTTAATGCTTTTTCATTGCAGGTATCATGTCATTGTGATTGTGCTGGTCTACTGCTTTCCACTGCTTATCATGGGCATCACATATTCCATAGTGGGGATTACCCTCTGGGGAGGAGAAATACCAGGCGACACATCTGACAAATACCACGAGCAGCTCAAAGCTAAAAGAAAGGTACTGTTCCATTAAATCTCACTAAGTAAATCCTGGTAACATCATCTGCAATTGTGTTGCAAAGTATCACAGTTCAGTCCTTCAGAAACACCAAACCACTTGAAATAACAGTGATGAGAGATTTACTCCAATAAAAAAATTGTTTGACAAGTTGTCTTCTATGCTCACCAGCTATTCTTTCTGTAAATTTACTGTTTGTCATTAAATGAAGGTAACATTTGGATTTTAATGTCTTACTCCACATGCAGCAGCATATACTGTGCCTGATAGATAGAAATTAGGCCCAAATGTTTAGCCTTTACAGAGCTAAAATGCTGAGTTTTGAACAATGGGCTAGTGGACCATTAGGTCCTTTTAGGCCAGATTCTTATCCTACTGAAAGAAAAGTGAATCTTGCTGTAATTTTCAGTAGATTAAGGCCCATGCATCTTTGAGATAAGTGCTGATCAGCCTGTTCATATTGAATAATTTAGGTTTTATATCAATGACTTTTGGTGAGAAATACAAACTATTTTTTCCCAGTTATTTTCTTTCAATCTTTTTCACTGTAAGTATTGCCAAATCTAACAAGGCTGTGGATTGCTTATGAACCCATTATATGACTATTTCCAGTTCAGTTTTCATGGTGCTGCAGTGCCATGAAGGTGTCTTTCTTATAACATTCTTTTTCAGAACCTAACATTTCTTCTTTAATAAAGTAGCCCTTCTGCTATTAGTTTCTGACTTTTTTTCATACTAAAATGCATTTAACCTTTTGGATTTGAAAAAACGGTACCCAAAACATGGACTTTTTAACTCACAATAATAAGCACATTTTCAATTGTTGTTTGCTTCCTGGTACTGTGAATAGGTTTGAACAGCAGTATATGCTACCACGCTGTAGCAATAGCAGAGTACAGCATATTGGGTCCTGAGACAACAGGAGATCTTTTGCAAATGCTGGAGAACACTAATGTTTCCATTTCTTTCAGGACGCTGCCAGGAATATCAGAATGTTTTTCCCACACACACTACACAGAGAAAGTTATTACGGCAAAGGATCTATGGAAGGAAAAATTAGGATCATTTTCTCATTCATACATTTTCAGACACAGAGACAAGTGCAAACTTTCTATGGCATGTTTCAGCTGTCAGAACTGTAGACATGGCTAAACAGCTTTACAGTATAATGTGCAATGCCTCATATGAAATGAAAGGTGTTATTTATTTTTGCTTTTACATAGCTCTTTTTAAGTGGGCAAAATGCCAGCCTCTGTTAAGGAAGCAAAATCCAGTTTGACTGGTATTATCACTACTATTGCCTTGTAACACTTCATAGATTATTTGGAATGTGAACGGAGAGAAAATGATGAAAAATCATCATAGCAAACTAACCAGTATGTTTTGCATATTTGCCCCAAAGTGAAATTATTGAACTAATTTCCAGAAATGCTGGAAATCTTTCAAAACACCAGCATTTAACTCTTTATCTTTATCCACAGAAGTCCAACATTACCATTACAGTCTTTGCCATGCATGTCATCACTTATCCAAAAGTGTATTTTCAAAGTTACAAAATTACCTTTCCTATGGAGCATAAGTGGAAAAAGATTTTGTTAGTCAATTAGCTGTGCTATCACCAATACTGCCCTTTCAGCCAGTGAAAAAAAGGAAGCAAATACTTAGTTGAGGGTGCTCAGGGTCTGATTTGTAAAGGCAAAACGAGGAATCATCTTCTGTAACATTTTGCAAAAGCAGATGTAGAAACAAAACTATTAAGAGCTAATTTGGAGAACCAGGACATCCCCGAACTTCAGCACCTGTTACTATAATGACTAAGTAAAATAAACATCCTATGTCATAAAAACAAAAGACCTCTGAAGACAAAAGCTGGCTTTTACTATATGCTATGAAGGGTCTAATTAAATCCCTCGAATACGTTAAAAAAGCACCTCTTTGGAACTCTAAATATATCCAAGAGACAAGGAGTAACATCCTTAATTAAAGGTTTTTGAATGTGACAGTACTGGAATGCATGCCTTCAACACATGCAACAAGGGGGTTGAATTATGTGCAGATATATTGTACCTGCATCAGCGACTTTATTGGCAGAGCACCATGACAGCTCTTCAGTTCCACTGCTGTGCTTTCTGGCAGGATTCATGAAGTAACTGGTATTTGGAAAGATTAATCATAATTGGTCATTCATGGAGATGAAGAGAGCGGAATCCAAAAAAAGCTATCACTCAGCCTGCCTCTGATAACAGAGTTATTGCTTTTCCTTTATTCAAGCAAAGAAATCATCTGGTTTTCTTGCTATTTAGCATGCAAATATCTAGATATATGGAAAGTCTGTGAAGTATAAATGAAGGAGAAATAAAATAGCTGACTGCATGTTTCATATTATGCAATATCACAGTGCAAAGGATGTTTGATTAGGATTGTTTGAAATGGTATTTAATGTTAAGAAGGTAGTGAACCATTAATTAATGTAAGACCTTTAAAAGAAATGATGTTTGACAAGAAAAGATTTGAAGCTTGAGAAAGTTGTTAGCAGTTCGATAGACTCATCACTTTGTATATGTGACTGTGTGATGCACCCTGAATCCTTCTGAAAGCATCAAAGAACAAAGGATTCATAGAATTTCACAGTATGTACCACAGGCTGGGCAACACAAAGTCATACTTAGCATCTTTAATGGTCAAAGACTTGAAATTTTTAGAAATTCCGGATTGGTTGAGACTACTACCACTTTTTTTTTTTTTTTTTTTTTTTTGACAGATCAAATGTCTCAGGGACTGACCCTTTTAAATTTGCCTGACATCAGCCTTTTGAACTTCTGAACATTCACTACATGTGGGGACTTTGCAGTCATTGCCCCTTCTTCTTAAAGCTTCTGGCATGAGACTGACTGATGCTCAACTGAACATCATTTATTCTCCCGCAATTTCAATTTTCACAAGACGGAATTACAGTTTCAATACTGTCTTGCATAACTGAAGTTTATATAGGTGGCTCATAATGTTACTACCAGTTTTACTAGGCCAAAATAAATTCACCACAAATACAGACTTGCTCTCAGATGTTGTCTCCACATTATATTATTTCTATCTAACCTCTTCCAACTTCAATTAACCTGTAAGAGGGGATAATTGTGTACTGTAAATAAAATCTATCAGTTACTGTTGTCTTTGTCAAGAGACACAGTTCTGATACAACTGTCTTCTGAAAAAATAGCATTTCTCTCAACAGAAGATGCCATTGCCTTGTCCCAATAGGAATAACAGAGAACAGAAAATACTCTCCTTAACTTTTATACCTTTTCCTTACAGTTCCACTTACCTCTAACTATTAAGGTTATGATAATGTCACTGCGCATCTTTTTCAGCAATTTTCATGATTCCTCCATACTTATGCCTCTGCCTGTATTCTTTGCTTCTCCTAACACAGCCTGAGGTGTCACCTCAGCTTCTTACTGCAATGAAGAAGGATTAAAATCCACATTTTTCCAATTATTTTTTTTGTGTGAATTTGCATGTAAAAACAGGAAAAAAGCCTCATATGTTTTCTAGTAGGAATTGTAGGAATCACTACAGAGATGGTCAGGTTTACCACCGTAACTACATAAGGAAATCTTTGAAGTTGTATGTGTGTTGCGGGGGTTTTTTGAGAGCAAAAATAGACATCCCACATCCATTTACAGCCAAATGCATCTATTTAATTAGTTAATAGAGTATATACAACACAGTAGGGGAGAAAATTAAAAAGCAGAAGACTTAAGAATTCCATCTGAAAAGAAAATAATATTCAAAACAATGTGGGACTGTAGGAATAATGATGTCATGAGAACCACTTTTGAATAAGAATTTGAAAAGAAGCCAAATCAAGTAAGGCAGCAGGGGACACTTCCAAGTCAGACTCAATGGTTACATCTAAACTCAAAAATCACTCAAAATTACTGTGTGAAAACCTTTTACTAGATAAACAAAAATATCCAGATGAAGTTTTAAAGGACACAAGTAAGTATTACAAAATAGCATCCCAACAATTTTAAATAATTTTCTGAAACAGTTACATGAAAAATTTCCCCACTTTCATAGGCTATGGAAATAAGCAACAGGACAGGATCTGAACAAACATCTGTAGGAACACTGCATGAACACGTCACACGTAGCCACTCACACATGTACTTCTCTTTTGTTTTGTTATCTGTTTCCCTGCCCACCCACCCACCACCCATCCTTTTTTTTTTCCTTTCATGGATTTAGAGAAAGTCCAAAGGCCAACTAAAATGACCAAATATCTTATGAAGAGATTAAAATGACCTAGTGAGCAGGAGGCCATGGGATGAGATGATCAAGGTTTACAGAATCATGAAGGTGGTAGATAAATTGGTTGAAGAACTGTTTGTTGGTCACCAAATTCTGAAACACAAGAACTAAGAGGAGAACTACCTTTAAAGGAGAACTACAAGAATTCCCTTTAAAGCAGGTAGAAGAGAGTGCTTTAAGTAAGAATAGTTTAAGGGTTGGTAAAGAGCTTCTGAGGCTCCTGTCAGGTGCTATGATCTCAGAAGTTTCAGAAAGAGATTAGGCAAATTAACAGGCAATAAATTCATAAATAGATACTGAAAGGATGAAGCAGGGATGCACCCCTCTCTAATACAATTTTTGGATGCTGGGGGAGTATTAGGAAAATAGAAGATGGAAAATGGCCAGGTTCATGGGGTCTCCCTAAATAGCACCTCTTACTGCCACTGTCAGAGACAGAATAGTAGCGTAGATGGACAAATGCCTGATCCAGGAGCAATTGTTCTATGTCTTTATGTTCCTTTTTTACACAGCAGTACAGCTCCTACCTTCTCACTGACTTTTAGTTCAACTAAAAAGGCAGATTTCCCTTTTTTTTTTTTTTTACCACATATGGATACATGACATGAAATCATGTTAATATACATTTTATACTACATTGCACAAAATAAGAAAAGCACTAGTTCGAAATAATAATACTTTTGCTGGCATTAAATGGTGGCTGACCAGATCAGGATGAAAGAAAGTAGCTGAATTGTTTCACTACGGAGTAGTTCATTAAGCAACACATTTTGTTAAATTAAAATAAAACAAAAAAAAAAGGCAAGCGAGTCAAAGCCCAAAATATTACAGTGTAGTACCAAAACTTTTGGAACATTGAATTAATTATGAGCACCCACAAAGGCTGACACAGATTTGGAAAAACAATACCATAGTCATCATTCAAAGCTTATTCATCAAAAGTAGGCGATGAGAATATTACACTATAAATTCACGTATCAGATGGTAAGTAATTCTGAAATCAAAGATCCTTATTGTTAACAAACAACCACTCAGTCTAGACAGACAGACTAGATACTGCCCCATTCATAAAACCTCAGGTGAAATTTTGCATCCAGTCATAAGAAACAAAATGTTTTGACACTCTGGGTCCAAGGATTTGTCTTGCATGTGACTTCCTGTTTCCTACTAACACCATTTTGAAACTCCACCTTTATCTTAGACATTTGTTCAGACTTCTTGGAAAATAATTGCTACCCCAGGGGACTGCATAAAGACATAGTAAGTTTAATACCTTCCCAGATGTTTAAGCAACCCGTCTTCTAGATTTTCCCAGTATGAGGACCAGCACTCCAATCTTTAATAACTTAAATATTATATTCCATTTTCAAAATGGCATAAGGGAGTCAAACAGTTTAATAGAATAGAAAGTCAATATATCCTGATAAACTCCATTAAAAATGCCAGCTGCAATGAACTACCCTAACACAGCTTTGTACTACAGACTTCACAGCTGACACCCTAGTTTATACTAAGTCATCACCTACAAATGTTTTTTAAAAGTCAGACAGTAATAACCACAGAATTTTTTGGCCTTTGTTCAGATAATGGTCTACCAAGGCTTCAATACATCTAAATATTCACTTCTCCATGTTATGTGTGCAGGGAGAACCGAATATTGGAGCGCACAGATACAGGGGGAAGGCATCTGGGTTACAGCTCATCCAAATCAGCCATGTAACAGCAGACTGCAAAAGAGACTTACACTGCCATTGTGCCTTTCCCACTACTTATTTATTCATGGGGCATGAATGCTTCCACCTGGGAGATTCATTTGTGCTTATGCTTCATGAACAAAAATGACTGCCATGGTGATGCAAGAGCACTTTGCTTACAACTGACAAGAAGCCCGCTCCAGAACCGTGCAAACATACACAAAGGGGCACGTGCCCTTTCCTCCTGGGAAGGCACCCCTTCCTTTTGGTTGATTCTACATTTCTGAGAGTGATAAGTGAAGCCACCTACCCATTCTGTCATGGGGCAGTGCAATACAGAAATTCAATTTATCATGCATAACATATACCTCCTGCCAAAAATAGGTGCCTGTGTTATTTTTCTGTACATCAGTAATTCTTTTCTGTAAATGGGTATACTCTTCAATTCTGCAGAGAATGACAATGCAAATAAAATGGAGAGAAAAAGACAGGGGAACACTAGAACACAGGCAACAGAGAAGAGGAGCTGGAGAATTAAACCCTATTTTAAGAACAAATGGTCTCACTGATCTAACAGACATAGCACTATGGCTTATATTGTATGGATAGCTATATTGTTTGAGTATCTGAAATTTCATACAGCTACAGTTAAATTGTCATTTATCCTAAATGCTGATGCATTATGAGCACCTTGTGAGCCAAGGCTTTATCATGGTGGAAAATCACAGCTGTACTTCAGTGCAGCCATTCATAAATTTAGCAAGCATTGTTCAGCACATTCAGAAAGCAATAAGTCTGAGTAATATCAGGTTGAAGGACAATTTACCCCAGCTACCACCAGTTCCGTAAATTCTGCTGCTTTTTTGTCAGTCAACAACCAAAATAAACCAGAAATGCCTTTTAATAATTCCAGTGCTTAAGTGGAAATGTCCACTGTTTTATTTCTTAGGCAGATAAAGATGTGGCAAAAATACCACTTGAAGTGGCAGCTTGTTATGCTCAGACAATGTCTTTCCTCTATGTGAAATACAAAGAATTTAACTAAAAGTTTCTGAAGTGATTAGCTCTAACTCTCCTTTTGTCCTCCCTACCATAAAAATAGTCTAACTTTACAATTTCATACTTCCACATCAGTGTCCATTGAGGTTAGCTGCACCTAGTCGTATATATTTTGTGACATTACTCTAGAAATTAAATCCATTTGAAGATTTCCATATCAAAGAGACACAGCAGGTTTTAAACACCAGTTTTATCTGTGGCAGTGTTTGACATTGTCACATTTCTTGCTTAAAGAAAAAACAACTCAGGAAGAAGGAATTCTCAGGAGCTTTTAAGGGCTCCTCCAAAAGAAAACCTGTGCCTTGTTTTCCAGACACTGGAAGATGTTGAACTGTGTCCAGAGCTTTCTCTATTTCTTGACACTCCACTTGTCCTTGAGTGTCAGTTTGTCTCTTTCAATATTAAAATGGTAAGTAAAAACAGGACAGGAACCAGTCTCAGAACCCAAGAGTCATCACAGTCAACCCTAACTGAATTCCTCTGATATCATCTCAAATCTCCATCTTAAAACCAGTTTGCCTTCTGGATTGCTACCTGTAATGGAAAGTGTTCTAAAAATCTCACCGCTCCTAGAGTTCCAGTTCCCAGGCTAAATTTATTTATGTACAGCTCTATTTATGCCATTATTTTATGTTAGCTTAACTAATTAACCTATTAACCCTCACTAGTGCCACCTCTACAGATGTTTTTATAGCCATATCCTATCTCAGCCTTCACTTACATTCATTACATTAATTAAACAAGTGCTTCTGGTCTTCTTTTAAGTAACAACATCTGTATGCAACAAGTGACCAAAACCAGACAAGGAACACCAGCAATGAAGTCTCACCATGGTCCTGCACAGTGGTAATAACACTTTCCTGTCTCCGCTGAAAATGCCTCATCTGGAACATCTTAATATCTCATTTATTCTTTTCATTAAACTGATGAACTGGTCATGCTATAATGAATCAGTACATCTGTACCTTCCTCACTTGTTCACAACAGTTCATTCCACAACCCACAGCAAAAAATGTTATTAGTTCTTAATTCAGCAAATCACAGAATTTTTCCAAGTATGATCTTACCTATGGAAGAACAGTGCCAAACAATCCCAAAACTAGCACAGTACCAATCCAGCAGTTTCTGTGATATCTGTCACTGTCACAACCCCACTTAGAAACACAAGCACGACAGATACTGCACAAAGTATGCGATTAGCACTTCGAAGTCGCATTTCTGCCCCTGCAGTTCCCAAGTTCTTCCTCTGCTATGCCTCTGTCACAGCAAAGCTGCACAAAAGTGTGTTCTCACCAAACATATTTGGCATGCTCCTATTCTCCTGTACTAAACTCCTCAGTAAATACACTAAATGAGACCGACCTCAAGACTGACACAGAGTACCTCCTGATATGGAGAAAGGTTAGTATTAATACTTTCTAATAAAAAATGTTTCTCTCCACTACCTTTCCAATAAGTGTTTCCCAAATCATGCTCAGTAATGAAATGCAACAGGTAAAAGTTACTTGCACAAATAGCTAAAGACAGGTTTTCTCTGATTCTGCTTCAGGGCACCTCTTACTATGATACCATTAAGTCTGACAATTTATGGGAAGTAGGAAATATCGTTGTTAATGTGGTAAATGCAAACCAATCCTAATAAAGCTGGAGCTTGATGTCACCAACTGTTACACATGCCTAAAATTGGTGTTGTAACACTGTAGATGAAGTTACACCAGGGGATGTAGCATGCTTCCTGTGAAGCACTGATTGCAGTTCTGTCTGTTATTCTTCTCTGGCTCGGCATGGGTGAGTCAGTACTGGTCGTGAAGCAGATTATGGAACCAGACTGCACAGGTTAGTGTTCCAGTAATATTTTGAGCTGTTGTCCCATACCCATAAAAACAGATACCCTGCCAGACTCACCAGATTGCTATCAACACAATAGTAAAAGTCACTACTTGCAAGTAATTGCTGCTACAGTTAAAAGCTTGCAGAACAGAGGGTTTTTTAACCTTATATTCTTCTAAGCTTAACAAAAGCTTCTAAAGGGTAATAAAGGCCAGAATATCAAACAAATATCTGCCTAGTGAAAACACTAGCAGAAGATATCTTTTCCTATTTTAATCAGTGATACATTCCCACAGCTATTAAAAATCTCAGCAATACAAAGTAGTGACAGGAAAACTTGATTTGGGCATTTTTCTTTACAATTAATTAAATTCTTAATTTCTTGAGCAATCAACACATTAATGATAATGTCTGACCCCCTCCTTAAACATATACACACAGAGAGGCTTTTTTCCAGCACTATGAGGCAACATAACCAATAATCTGAGAAATCTTTTTTTTTAATTTTTAAGAAGTTCTGTTAAACTCTTCCTGTTATTGAGTATACGGACTGAATACCTACTGAAAATGCAGGGAATGAGCAAAGTAATTCTTAATGTTGTGTATCATGATTTTCATCCTGTAGACTCACTCTTCACATGCTTAGCAGTTGCCCAGGGAAAGACTGGGACATGAGGTACTGTGGAATTATTTTCATTGCATGTTGAAGCCAAAATATTTTTTTACAGAGCTATTTCATGGGCTTAGAACTTCAGAAAACCAAGCATCACCCTTTCTCCTTTTCTGGATTTTATTTTCTGGGAATTTGTTCTCTTTTTAATAATTTGCCCACATTTTGAACAGGTTTTCCTATTGAGGTAAGAATAAAGTCAGACCTCCTGATCATTTTGTGAACAGCATTAAAACAGTGAAATATAATGAAATCACTGGAAGCTGCCCTGCTTTGCTCTCTGTCTACCAAATAGATACAGCACACTCAGCAGCAGTACCAGCGTCCATTCATTGTCTCAAGTTTCCCTAAAACTCAGCTATGAACTGTGAAAACATCACTCCACACTCAGTGTCCGTGCCTCAAGTAGCAACCACAGGGGAGTAAAAGAACAGTACAGTCTAAAAATGGCTTTATACCATGAATAAACCTTGCACATGTTAAGTATTTACTGACAGACTGATATATGGTTTATGCTTAAAACTTTCTTATAGAACGGCTGGCAACAGCTCCAGGTCAGGGGCAGAGTTAACAGACTGGTTCCGTATGGTCAGTGAGTAGGCTCAGGATTGTGCACCAATAATCTCTGTGATGTTTCTCCTCTGTATTTCAGTATTTCTCATCCCTTGTGGCAGAAAATTCATGTGAAATATTAAGCCTAGTCACAGTCCTAGGGCAAAAATTTCTCTTTAGTAATGTCTCATTTTTCAGAATGGAAGTAACACTGCATCAAACGGACCAAAAATTTCAACTAACTGCTCAACTGTTACTGAACTCAGTGTGGTTTTAAATGCATTGCTGAATTGAGCTATTCACATTCCTTAATAAGAAACCCAAGATACCTACCAGAAAGAAAAATGAAAACCAAATCTGTCCTGTTTTCAGAATTTACATGTTAAGCACGGAGATTATTATCTCCATGTTTAAAACTGTGGAGTTGGCTGGTTTTTTTAAGACAGCCCTCATTTCCTCTGCATAGCTTTGCCCAAGTTCTAGACGTGACTCTCCAGACAGATAACCTTAATATCCTACATTCAAGACAGTTTGTTCTTTAAGTTCTAAGAGAATTCTTTCACCAACACATACAAACAAATCTTGAAAACCTCAAAAGGTCTTTTGTTGTCTCTGTTTTTGTCTCATCTAATCTGCAGTCAAAGTCATCCCCTTACACATACAAAATAGCAGCCACACGCATAGCCTTCCGTGTGTGTATATATACATACATACACACAGGTAAGAGAGAGCTCATAAGAAGCTACTTCCTCATCGAGTCCCTGTAGGGAAATCATGAACAGATTGATTTTAGAGTCTGTTGAGCTTTCTGGAATGGTGCCCAACACCTGTGTGTTGAGAAGTCCAGGAAACCTGGCACAGGTCAGCTTGGAAAACTACACTGCCGAGAGCTGTATATTCAGCGGAACTGCAGTCCCAGTGTTGCACTTACACACTTTTACACTCGTTACATGTTGCTATTAATGTAAAAAGAAAACATAATTGCAGCACAACTTTTTCTGAGCTAAAGCTGAAGGCTATGTGACTATTTCCGTTCGACCTGGCATGAGAGACCTCACTAAACTCCTGCTGCAGTGTAAACTTACAAAGAGGAAACCAGATGAAACAGCCCAGAGACTTCACAAATGGTGGCAGGAGCTGAACTGCAGAGAACCTACAATATTCCAAACGTGCTTCTTAGAACCAGGTGAAAATTATCGCATACACACAGAGGGGTGTCTATGTTATGTCTATCCAGACCTTCACCTAACAAATTTAATCCTTTAACTCAAGTACTTTATGCTTCAGAAGTTTCTGTACTGCAACATTGTAAACAACCTATTCAAAGCACTATTATGTCATTACTCATTTTCTGGGGTGGATAGAAAGAGTTTCATTTATTTCTGAAGGCTTTGGAGCAGGTTTCCTAGGAAACAGTTTCAGCATGGGTCAGCTTATACCTTATTCCACAAGACTGTCAAACCAGTGCAGTAATGATCAGTGTGTTGACCATTATGGTCAAGTAGTGTGTATACTTTAATACTTGAAGCCATGCTAAAATGTTTGTACAAAAGCAGAAATAGCAGATGCTGTCAGGACAATGACACTCCTGATACTTTTTAGCAAGAATAATTGACCAGCGCATATACCACTTTTTTACTGACTACGTATTTCCAAAATGTTCTGTATGTGTGTTAAAAGTCTACTTCTAATAAGTTCATCACTTTGTACAGTCATTTGTGGAATAACTAAAATAAACTAAGTGCATCAAACGCAAAGTATAAACCTCAAGCATCACTGACATCAACAGTTTCCTTTCAACTCAATGTAAATTAAAATACACTGGGGGACAGGGTCATCATTAATTTGTTGGGAGTTTTTTTAGGTGGTAATAAACACTTTTACTTCAGCCTTTGAACAGGAAGATGTTACTACCATTGCAAATCCATAATTATGATGGCAATAAAAAAATAACTTTAACTGTTGTTTTTTTGCTGAGCAGAATTTTGCCATGCATTTTAAACAAATACAGTCCAGAAATAATTAATTTCACCTTCAGGCAACACAGTTTTATTCTCATCAACAGAAAAGAGAAGAAAGACGTTTTTCAAACTATGTATTAAATAATTTGCATTCACTCCCACAAAATTTTTGTGCCAAAATTATGGAGAAATATGGTAAACATTAGAATGGTTTTTAATTATATAAATCACTTATTTAATTCCCCTAAGTGAATAAACTGAAAATAAAACAAGCCAAAAGACTTTAGGCTTTCCATATGAAATAGGAGTCCCTGCTCCTATTTTGAAGATAAGCAAAGGTACTCATCTCATTTTAGTTTCAAGAGAGCAGTTTCCATTGATAGGAGCCCACATAAAGCAAATCATGTGAAAGGATGGTTTTGCATAATTAATTGGCATAATTCAGCATAGCCTTTTTTGTTTATTCCACTGTTCAATATAAAGTCTAGTTTCCAAGAGAAAAAAATATACATATGTCAATCCATCTGAAGTCTTATATGGAAAAGTCGAGTCTTAAAACATTGGCAAGGTTCTGGGAGAGCCTTCAATGAAAATTAAGGGTCCTAGAACATTCTCAGAATTGTGGCAGAAAGTAGACTTAAGAACCAACTACTCTTATTGGGAAAACAAAAGAAGATAATGACTCTTGTTTCCCCCACACCAAATCTCATCCCTGCTTGGCAGTATGGAAGTGATGTGCACACCATCAATCATTCCAGGTTATGAAGGAAACTATTGCAAAATAAGTGATGGTGTGAATTTTAAGTAAAAAAGCACTAGATCAGCTTTTTCCCTTTTTTCAGGACTAGATTTCAGGTGGATAACCATATCCAGTAATGCTAATCCCACAACAGCCACTTCGACTAATTTTCTAAAGAACAAACTTTTTATGCTACTTATATTTCTTGGCATGTTGAGAGACTCTTAAAGTCACTGTCAAGCTGTGTTCCATGCAACATTAGAAAAGCATCATTTAAAAATTACAGTATCTAAGACTTGCTTTGGGAGGTGACACCACATTTTAGCATTTGTAAGACAGCAATCTGATCCAAAGCTACTTTCTACTGGAACAGAATATATTTTTCAGCTTTACAGCTTAAATAACAAAGTGATTGTGAATTCTGTCCACAGCAAGGCATTCTGAAAACTGAAATGAAAAACAGTTTATTTTAAGCAATTGAGAAAAAATAGATGGGAAGTGTAACTTAGAAGAATAAAATCATTTGTCAAGCACTGGAATTAACAAGTACCTTACCTGACTGAAAGACTTCAAAGCTTTCTGATTCTTTCTCCTTCTAAATGTGCATCTCCTTCAGCTATATTCTTTCTATGGGTTAAAATCCCTGAGCTTGCCAACTTATATGAAAACCCACAGCACCTGGTATCTCAGAACTCAGTCCTATCTCTGTACTAGTACCAGTAAGTTACCTTTGAATCCTAATTTTCCTGCAAAAGATAGATAGGTTACTCCAAATAAGCTTTGCGGAGAAGCAAAAGACATAACGGTGTTTCCTTCTCTCTGGTGCTTAGTGTGCAAGTGCCATGTATGTTCCCCAGCCTGGGAAATGGATTTATTGATTGCATCCTAACATGTTGGGAGAAATACTTCGTGCAATGTTAGTATGGTATTTTACTTCTTCCAAAAGAGCACAGATCAGAAAGAGAAATACATTTTGACTCCCAGAGATCTCTCTGAACTGTGTTTACATTGTATTCATGGACAAATAATATCCATGACTGGGTAAAAAAAGACATTCTTACACTGTATGGGTTCTTAAAGTATTTGCTCTTCATTTACATCTACATAACACCTAGGAGTAAAAGTTCTGAAACTGATGAAGCTATAGTGTGTGATATTGGTGCAAATGAAATCAGAAGCCAAATTCCTGACCTTGTAGAAGTAGCAATATCAAAGATGACTTAGAAAGGCAATAAGGAGCTGCAGAGCAGATTGAAAAGGAAGTGATTGCATGGCCTAAGTCTTAGGTATTAACGGCAAATCAATGCCTTGAATTGTGAATTGCTATAGCCCCCCAGCAGCAATTGAGTCTCTCAGAAAAGCGTATTTTATTCCTAATCTTTCAAGAGCTGTTTTCAATGCTACATTATAAGTCAGATTCATTTTTCTAGCTATTTTTCATGCAATATAAAAATGGGAGGGGTGGTGGGTGGGAAGAGATGGGATGAACACACATATTCGCTGCTCCTTCCACTTGTAGCAGAATCTAGTAGCTCCTTTTCACTTTTACTGCTTCAAAGGTTTCACAACAAAGGCAAACCTGCAAACTCCAATTCCAAAGAACAATACTTGTTTTGTTCTTTTAAATACATTTTTTCCTCATTACATACTATTCATTAAATAAAGAATGCTTCTCACTGAGAGAGGAAATATTTAAAGGAACAGGCAAGACTCTAGAGCACATAATTTTTTATAGACATAGGCAGAAGTACATCAACATGAGCAGAACATGTTGATGAAAATCAAAATATAAAATACTTTGATTTTCCATCATATTCCAAATCTAGCCTCAAGATTTGCCTAAAGATTGCACAATTGAGAGACTTAGTACATATAATTTTAACAAAATTCCTAAAACAAAAAAAAAACCCTTTCCTCTGGTGATGCTGCCCATAGTACACAAAGGGAGATTGAGCAGAACACCCAGGGAAAACAGTGCCATTGGGACACAGGTTGGTGATGTTCACACCAATCACATTTTGGAAAGCTCTGTGGTGAAATGGTGGCAGGAACAGAGCTAGACATTGAGCACAGCTGAATTCAGTAATTTCCTGGTTTGGTTGCTTTAGAAATGTTTCCTAATGTACAAGACCAAACCCTTATTAATGAATTCTATGCAACACAGAACAGAGGAGAAAACAATTGAAAAATAGCAATACCTCAAAAAAATAAAGCAGAACAGGCATATTAAAAAGAAACAAAATAAAAGAACTTTGTATTGTCAGAGCCACAGGTCTAAGAACTCAAAAAAAAAAAAAATCAAAACAGGCTTTCTTTTATACTCTGCAGTTGAACCTGCAAAGTGTCATTGGAAATTTTTTAGTGAAACATCACAGTGTACTGGGACAACACAATCAGGCTTTTGCAGCAAATACATATTTGGCCTGTTTCACTTATTTTCCCTGTGCCCTAACTGACCTGAAACGTTTACTGTCATCAGGGGTTATGCCAAGTAAAATCAAGGTGTCCTGGGTTTATAGACTTTGAAATCTGTTTCTGTTCACAGTTATTTAGATGATCAAGAAATAAAACATAACACTGGAAAGACAAAGGGTATAGACAAGAACTACAACCATACTGTATGGTAGGGCCTTACTTGGTGTGTGTGCCTGTCTCTGAAAGAGGAAAGGAAATTGGGAATAATGTCCCTCCTTTTCAGCTTCCTTTTATTCTTCTTTTCCTCCATTTCTGCCAACACATACTCATCCTTGCCTGATGAAACAAGGACAGACTAGTGCTTTCTGATTCTTCCCATAATTTCTGCGGTTGTCTTCATATTCAACTGTAACTGCCCCGTTTCAAACAATTTTATGCCACACAGACTTGCAACATCTCACTTATCTTGTCCTTAGGTAATATGTCAATGAGTGCACTGTACTTCATAAATACTTGGAAGAATGACAGCTTTGACTTCTCTTAAATGTCTCTTTTTGCTGGAAAAATTAGCACTTTTTTGTTCTAGGAAAAAACACTTTACACATGATAAGGAAACCCCATTGTATGTCTCCCCCTAAATAGATATATATCACTATATTGCTTTTCACTTCATTGAAACTTAGACTGATGCAGGCTTATCTGAGAGAAAAATGATACTTTAACTTTTAAGGTATTTTTTTTTATTTATGTAAAACAGCTGCAAACCTGAATAATTAAGAAGGTAGTGTGCTTTACTGTCTGTCATTCCAGTGATTTGTTACTTCACAAATTAAATCAAACACTAATGGTCATCTAAAATCACCTTTTGCTTGTTGTCTAGTTTAACTATTTGCTTCAGAAATTTCAGCTTTCAGGATGATGATGATGTTATATTTAATCATGGATTTCCAGACAGAAACAGCAAGAAGAAAATTTTATGCCAATTTCACTGTTTTTAAAGGTGGATGTTTTGTTTTAAACAAAACAGTAGCCTTGCCAGAAAAGATGTAATTTTTCTGGTGATTTGCCATTTTTCATTTTAAAACTTAAAACAAAAATTAAAACATTTGAAATACGAATTGAATTGCCTGAAATTGTGACAAAATTTTTTTTAGTTGAGGAATTTATTTGGGTCATAGTGTAAACAGTTATTTGGGGATTTCTCTTTCCCTGAAGAAAACCTGAAATACTGCATTTGGGTTAAATCAGAATTTAATTAATTTGTGTTAATTTTTGAGTGCAGCAGTTGAAATAAAAAAATTATTATTTGTACAGACTGTGAAAGTTTATTAGCTTTCAGAGACCTTTAAGTAAGTTCTTGAAGCACTGCTTGCCTTGTCCTTTAATATAACACAGAAAACTAGCCAATAATAATTTGGATGTTAGAAAAAAGACAAATAATTTTCTTTTGAAAATGGTGTTAACACAATTTTGAATGCCAAACTGGCAACCTGTAATCTGATTGTTTTTTCTAGCAGCTCCGGGACATGAGTGACACAGCGTTCAACCAGATTCAACTACATTTATTGCTGGAAAGCTCTACTGTTTCAGTTCTCAAGGACTGCACAGATTAAATGTTCGGTGTAAATATGGATTTGCCTGATTACAGTTTGAAAACTTGGAAACAACATCCCTCAATTTAGTACCTTTGAAAACTTGGAGACAAATATCCCTCAATTTAGTACATATGATATTTCAATGACAAATAATTCTAGGAACAATTTCACATACACAGCTGTTACTACAAGACTTGCTAATTAAGTATCAAGGCAAGTAATTAGACACTCAACTGTTCTGAAATTAGAGAAAACCTGAATGGTGTTAAAGTAATACTTACAATTCCTGACTGTTATAAAAATACAGTAACAAGGAAAGCACATCTGTAAATCAGCAGACAGTGAGCTTAAATATTGTGATAAAACTATGGAGTTAAGTCTTCTACCTGTACAACGTGTGCAAGGCAGAGACATAAATCCTCAGCAGAAGAATGGCGGAAGTTATATCCAAAGGAGTAGAAAAGGCATGACATTTAACAATAGTCTGTGATTTGACAATGTATTTTTATGGCATCATTTCAGACACATAATTTAGTCCAGAAATGTCTATTCACACATAGTCACAACCTCTTCCCTACTCCAAAAAACACCTCACATACAGTACGGTCCCAGATATCGGCATAAAGTCACCAAAGGTGAAAGTGATACTATGCTTTGGTGTGTTGCCTTCCCTTATAATAATACTGATCTTCCCTCTGCAGCGATTTACAGTTAACTGATGAAAAATGCTTTAGAAGAACCAAATATTAATAATGTCATTGCATGTGTGGACAGATGCCCCTTTTGTATCTTTTAAGTTATTATATGTATCAGTAATAATAAGTATTCTCATAAAGAAAATCTTGTACAGTACAGTCCCATACAGCAGGGAAGCTTGTAAACTGGTGCCATATATTAAATTAATATTAAATGAAAAATTGCTTTATTCTTCCCACAGGAAGTTGTAATATGAATTAAGCATGACACCATAACATTTATAGGTAAAAATATTTAATTATATTAGTTGAAATTTTATAAAAATATCAACCTAAGGCATGTACGTATAAGAAATTTCAGTTCTTTTTTTTTTTTTCCCTGACAAAATTACTGACAGTAGGAAACAGCACCCTGTACAGAGAAATGAAAGGAACTGTTGATAGCAAACCCTATTATCCTTATTATTCCTCACTATTCACAGTACAAATGAACAAGAGACCTCCCAGCACAGATCTATCATGTCTAGTTTCATTTAACCTACAAAAACAAAATCTGTTGTGTAAACATGTGACATGCTGTGTTGAAAATGGTAGCTGGGCTAGCATTTGGCATAGCTGAAGAGGGAAAGACAGGAGTGAAAGTATTACATGACTTGCAACTTTTCTTCTCATATGTCAGGCACCAAATGGAGCTTCTCTTCCTTTGTGCCTAATGGAAACTATGGTAGCTAACAGATGTTATGATGCCTGCAGAAAACAACAAATAATGATCACCAGCCAAGGAAATTGTTAGCCTCTGAAATTAAACAGGATACTACAGTTGCTCATTTCCTACAACCTACTGTTTATTCAAGTCACATCTAATAACTGAGGACAAGGAATATACTTGCAGACCACAACAGAAAAAGACACCAGGGTCAATAAAGGCCAAAATGAGGTCCAAACAATACACCCTGCAATCTTATTCCATGATTGGGTGTAGAGAAAAAAGTAGTATTTTAGATAGCCAAATATAAGTAAGCAAGTATATTACTTGGAAGAATCAATACAAATAAATTTAGAGAACATTTTCATGTTATTTTTCTCAGGAAAAGGAGCATCTCCAGCCAAGAAAAAAAAAACCCAAAAAACAAAACAAAAAAAACCCCCAGACTAGAAATTTAACAGTCAGATTAAAAAGAAAATTATATCACATATTCATCTTTGATTTGACTAACTCTAATAATCAAATGTAAGAAAATAATTAATGGATGTTGAAATGCTAGTCCAAAAAAAAAGGCTAATGTACATTATTAAATAGCATTATTACTTCCTTCTTTCAGGTGGTAAAAATGATGATTGTGGTTGTGCTGACATTCGCCATCTGCTGGCTGCCCTATCACATTTACTTCATAGTTACTGGGATCTATCAACAATTAAATCGGTGGAAATACATTCAGCAAATCTATTTGGCCAGCTTTTGGCTTGCCATGAGCTCCACAATGTACAATCCCATTATCTACTGTTGCCTTAATAAGAGGTAAGAGCTGGTGATGAAACAGTTGGTATGCATAACTTCAATGAGAATATAAATGATTTAAATGGGATAAAAGACAAAGAGTTTTTGCTTGAATAGTTTCCAGTTAGTGGGAAAGAAAACCAAACATAAAACCCCCTTTCCTTTAGGTTTGTACTTGAAATGAATCTTGAAACAACAAATGCACACTTCCAGTAAATATTTTGGTCTACTTAAAATTTCAGAGCAAAATTCAGTATTCAGAAACCAACCCTTCCTGTTTCCACATGCAAACTTTAAAATCTATAGCAGTTTAATATTTTTTGGCTTGCAAAACATTAAAATAAAGATGTAAAGACAGTCACTAGCTATATACAGTGCAATCTGCATGTCACTAACTGATTGTATCCACAAATTTGTTTTGCAATGCTGGAAGAATATAATATAAAATGTGATTTATTGTGTATTTTATACCTCACCATTAGATTTCTACTGAGCTCTGAGGTCTTTAACAGGGTAATAAAAAAAATATTTATATTCTCATTACTCAATACTAATTTACAGTACTGTTTGATAGCAATGTATTATGCTCTGAATTTCAAAGGCACTTCATTTGCTGAGTTTGGTGAGATTTTACAGATATTTGGCAGTTTGAGACAACTGGATGGCAGAATGAATGCATGTTTTTCATTTCAGCTTGTAGGACAAGTTTTGCAATAAATGTCATCCTGGCCATCCTATTTTTCAGTATTTCTTCTAGTATTACTACATAAAGACCACCAAAATCAATGAATTAGTTCACAAACTCAGTCAGTATGGATTGGTATTGAATAAGTAATCTTAAATATTATTTGGAATCTCTTTTGAATGAGCAGACAGTGTCAAGTTTAATTGCTGACAAGCTTTATACCAATTTTATTACATACTTATAAAACCCCACTTACGATCATGCAACACCTGTCAAAAGGAGACTATATAGAAAATGAAGCAACCAAATCCTGCTGAGTTTTTATTGGTGTAAAAACACTGGAGTCTGCCTCCTTGATGAGGGTAGCTTATGATGCTTAACATTCATAGTCTTTTGAAATGTCAAGATAATGCCTGATTACATACAGCCTTCTGCCTTTTTTGATTACTTACAACTGTTGAAAAAGAGGTATAGTTTTAGTATGCCAGAAATAAGTCCTAATTCAAATGGCAAATTTCCCGTTAATTTCAATAGAAATCAGATTTCAAAGGGTATCCGGTGTCTGTAAAATCAAGGGTGAGGAAGATTCAGTCCTCACATGTTCTCAATTACTACCAGAAAACCTTTAAAATATTGTCATTTTCTTCAAAAAGTTATTATGATAGAGTTACAAAAGACATTATACATAAAAAAATACTATCTCTGATGTGGCTTATTTTGACACATATACACTGCAAAATTAAACATCTAGATTAAAGAATAACCCAAATCAACAAAAACTTCACAATTTGGAGACAGACTGAAGGTCACTCTGTTCAGAATTTAATGCAAGAATGAAATACTGGTGAAAGTTTTCTTGTAATTAAGTTCAATATTGAAATCAAGAAGCTGGAACGTCTACTTCCTTTTCATGCAGGAGGAAAATACAGCCTGTTGCTGGGAGTCAGATCAATTTGTGCAGTATTGTTACTGCTGCTGGATCTAGTCTCAGACAGAGTTATAACACCTACACCTAGCCTCATCTTCCAGGCTAATTAGGATACTATTTATGTATCTAGATAAAGAGAGCATTATTTCAAGATGAAGAAAAAAACATGCCTGAATGAGAAAGAGGGTAGAAGGTGAGACAAAAAATAATAATCTAAAGATGTTAAGCTTTTACAATTTCCTTCACTAAATCCATTTCCATCAGAGGTTCTTTCAATATTTTTTCATAATTGCATATAAACAGAGAAATGCTGCATAGCAAGCTACCTGCTCATTTTTCATCATGTGACAAGTCTGTGGTTCACTTAAAAAATTGAGGAGGAAAGAAAGTTACTTCTGTGAGATCAGCCAACTTCCACTGAAAACCTCATTTTTATGCAGATAAATTTTTATCTGCAGTCATCACTCTGGTAGCTGAATCATTGCTCAAGAAGGCTTACAGACACAATAAACAACCCAGCTGATTGTTGAAACAAAAAGAAGCAAGACAATTGAGAAAGTCTGATAAGTTTTAGGTCTATGTGAAAAGGTGCTCTTTTTCAGGTCACACAGCAAGTTGGTTTTCTAATATATATAACCTATTCTGGAAACACATACACACAAAAAAGTAATAGTATTTATAGTAAATCTCTGCCTCTGAATTGAAATAAAATCATACTGTATGAATATTACAAGCACTAATGTGCTAAAGCCTCAGAATTCCCATTTCTACATTGTTCACAGCCAGTTTTTAACTTCCTAGGATGTTCTTTCATTATTACAAATGATTTTCCAAATATTTTGTAGCAACAATTATTAGTCATTACATCATTCCCATTTAAGCATCTCTGTCAGAGAGGGAAATACAGAAGGGATACTGGAATTTGGAAGCCAGGATGGTGTTTTAGAGAAAAAATTCTTGCCAAGAGAAAATTAAAAAGGTGCAGATTTCATCATAGGCCAAATCAAAACAATTTCTGTGAAGACAGTGCTATGAAAGCTGGTGTTTGTTTCTTTAAGCACAGGCAAAGGAAGGGAAATTGAGTATCAGGAAAACACCAATGTAAAAATGCATGGAAAGTATATAGAAAGTCAGAAACAGAAATGAGATGTTACCACTATCTTTTTTATCCTACCCAGAATTTAGTCAAGTGAACTTCCACTGATTTCACCACAAGCAGGATTAGAGGCAAGACAATTAGTTGAGCTAGTGTCCACTCAGCATAGTATACGTTTTCAGATGAAGACCTGTGGCTGCCTCTCGCAAGCACAGGCTTTCACCAAGCATCTTTCCTCCCAGGTTCCGAGCTGGCTTCAAGCGAGCTTTCCGCTGGTGCCCCTTCATTGAGGTGTCCAGCTATGATGAGCTAGAGCTCAAGTCAGCCAGGTTTCATCCCACCCGGCAAAGCAGCCTATACGCTGTGTCCAGAATGGAGTCCAGCATGACAGTGGTGTTCGACACTAATGATGGAGACAACACCCACACCAGCCGTAAGAAAAAAGAAGCTCTGAGGGACATGAGTTTCAATGGCTCTTCATGGAGGAATTCCAAGACTGTCTCCACAGCCTCAAGCCTCATCAGTTCACTGCACACATCAGTAGATGACTATTCCCAAGTATTTCATGGTGACAGTTGCTAGAAGGGCAGCACTGGACAATGCTCTCCTAATTTGGGACTAGATATTCACACCACAGGAAAGCAAATGTAACTCCACTGATAAACCCTAGCCATAAAAATCTGAGACTTCAGGCATCATTTACTTTTCTGCTATGGAGAGAAAAAGGAACCTGAAGATATATGTATGCATCAGTCCAAATGCACACTTGCACCTTATACATGGTAATGTTTGTAGTGATTATCTAAAATAAGCCAATGGATAAAAAATAATTGTTTTAACTGTATCTGACCTGTGGCATTTATGTTTCACTTACTGAAATGTAACAGGCTCTTGTACTTCTTGAAGCTGAAATGTACAATGTTTTCTATTATGAGTATTAATCTTACAGTAACAAAAGTATTTAAGAGCTGCCAAAAAAAAATCCTTTATAAATGAAGACCTAATGAGTCCCAAGTCTATTCAACTGATTTACAATTTAGGCTTATTCCCAGGCAAATAGACAAAATTATGTTCACATGAATGAAGTTCAGCTCTGTTTGCAACAGCACAATTTTTCAAATATATATGAGAATTGATTATTTTTAAAGGAGAAAATTTCTAAGAGCCTGAATTAAATTGTACTGAAGTTTCTATATTAGTGAACATTAGACTCCAATGGAATGTGTACTTCCAGGAGGATGTATTGCTTAAATGAATGTCCCATAGCTTTGTATCTTAGTGCTTAAGTATAAGATCTTCCTCCAGTGACTGCAACAGAGCCTTTGTTACTGACTTTAGGAAAGGTCAAAAGATTTTAAACAGGAGATTCACACGTAAGAAAAATACCACTGTGGCAATGAACTCTTCTCTGCAGAAAATACAGTAAATTGTTTCACTATGAAACACTTTTACCAGGAAAAAAATGTTTGGGCTATTTTCCCAAATTTTCCACAGCTAGATGCATGTAAAATTACTCCTCTGTCTGCATCCAAAAACATGTTAGGCATTATTATGCAGACACTTTCCCACCCAGTTCAGTCAAACTCCACTGACCATTACCATTGCAAAGAAAGCTGAACTTAATATAAAAGGGTCCAGAGGGCAGCCTTTGTTTTAGATAAATGGCTATATCAGTTGCATGGATCAACCAGTTGTGTGAATGTCTGTACTCAGTTAATCAAAACTTAAGCAAAGGAGTGTGAGTGTCTTCCTGAGGTAGCTAGACCAGCACAGGGGAGTATATACCTAGGTAAACCCAACACAGTATCAGAACAGAGCAATTAACAAAGAGAAGTTTGGAAAGAGAAAGGCTTTAGCTGCCTTGAGCCCACATTCCTTCCCAGCAATGGGGAATGCCCAGCATTGCGACAATGAGCATATCATAAAAGAGTAGTATTGAGAATAATGTTTGTATTGTGATTCATCTGTATAGTCAATTGGTATATTCTGCTAAGTGTAATTTGTATTTGTATTGTGATTTCAGTGCATTGCTGTACCAGTTTGCCAAACCAAAAACCTGCGTAAGGTGAAATACCCCAAAGTAGTATACCGGTATTTAACATTAAACCCACCACGTGTGGAGTAACTGAAGAACCTGGTCACAGAGTATTGTATTCTGATGAAAAATGTATCACAATTCCAGACTCACACTTTTTCTGTTCAAGGCCTGATCTTAAATTCACTGAAGAGCTCTGTTCATTAATGGCTTTCCTTTTAAATGCTGCTTTATGCTTTCCTATGGTCTGCATTCCTGAAAAAACAGCTCTGTTTTCTATCATGCCACAATACCCTTGCTTTTTCTTTATTAAAAAAAAGGAGTGTATAGTAATCCAGCAAGTGTCATGCAATGCCTCTAAAAAATATTTTCTATTTATCCCCTGAAATACTCTATTTTAAGAATTTAAAATCTTCACAGGTGTTTAACAACTCTGCTGAGAAGATTCAGGACAGCACACACACAACAAAAAATGAACCTAAGCATATTAACCTGATGGTGATGTATTCCAAACATATGCTGTAAAGAATATAAATCTTAAAAAGCTGTATATAAAATTACAACATCGCAAAAATACAAAACTTCATCCTCATATAACTTTTGTTATCCTTGGCTGACAAATATTGAAGAAGCAATGGTGGCTTCCTCACACCTGTGTATCTAATTAGTGAAAAAATTTCACTTTACTAAGTGAATATGACCTCCTGGACAAGAAATCCATTTATCATGTCATTATATTTTGATGGGATAAACGTATCAAAAACACCCTCACCATTGCTGTAGTTCTCTGAAGTTACAGAATATTCCTGTACATCAAATTAAGAGATCTGTGCTCTTAATCACAGTTTTGCTTTAGAGAAAACATTACAATGATACATGGTGCAAATCCATCTCTTCATCTCAGCCTCAAGAAACATGATGGGTTACACTGTTAAACAAGTAGCACATCAAAAACTGTGACTGACAGCAGATTGCATTTGAATTACTATTTCTGAACAAACATTTTCAGTTAAGTGTCCTGGTCACTGTAAAGTTCATTATAAGCCTCCTGACACCCTTCACTGAAGTACCGAAAACTAGGTCATCCTCAGTTTGTGCCAATAAGATTGCTCAAAGTAGTAGTCTGCATGCAGTGCACATGCTTCTATGTGTCTGCTGGTGCAGCACTGTAGCAGTCTCACATCTGTGCTGCAACCTTCAATCCACCTTCTTCACTTTTGCTAAGAGGTGAGTTAAGGAAACCAGACAGATACAGAGCTAGCTTCCTGTGGAAAGGGGCCTAATACTCCTCTGAAGCAGCTACAATTCAACAGCATCTTCTGATCTTGAAGATCTTCTGAAACATGAGTCCTTCTCATGTATAAGAGTTCCTACTACTTTAGCCCAGGCTCCTACTGGAGTCTGCCTCTAAAATGTTTTTCTGATGAAAAGACATCATTGCTCCCTGAACTACAGTGACATTCCCTTGGTATAGGGCAGGTTTAACTTTCATATCTCCAGAATCTCCAGAGACAGTATGTTCAGCATCAGTTTCCTCTGTCATTCCCTTGACATTGGATAAACTTATTTAAAATAAATAAATAAATAAATAAAAAACCACAAACAAAAAACCCAAAAAAACCCCCCCAAAACACACCAGAGTGAAAAAAAACCCTAAAATTTACTACATTTAAGCACACTCTTCACAATTAATTTCATGAACAGAGATTGATAATACCTTTTTCTCAAGTCTTCCAAATGAAAGCATGATGTTGAGAGGAAAAATGAACTCTGAGTAAGCTCAGGGTACTCATACATGATGCATTCAGTAGATTGCAGCCTGAGGCTATTTGGCAGGAGCCCCTTGACAGCCTCCCTTCCAGTCCCCTTAAGTATTATTGTCAAGGTTGGGAGGCATTGGCACAACTGCACATGGCATGAGCTGTTTGCAGCATGTTTACGTCTGGTAACTAAATGTGTCCATGGAGGAAGGTCATTGACCAGTACTAACACACGTTTTCAAAAATAACATACAAAAAGAAGTCATATAGAAAAGGAGAGCAAAACACAAGTTTTACAAGTTGCTTTTTTTTTATCTAGATAATAACATTCAGGGTGTTTGGAAGGGGTATCTCTCCTTTAATACTGGTGAATTTCTTTCACAGCAGTAAAAAAGAACTCCTATTCCACTGATACAAATTTCAAAACCTTTCAGGCTGTTCTCTCCAGGAACTACACAGATTGTAGAAACACTTGTTTCTGTTGCATTTATTTCAAGACTTTCGACGTTACCCCAGCTCAGGTAGAAATTTAAATCTGCCATACTGCTTCCTCTAGTTTAGATGAGCTTAGAGTCTGGTTCCTATGTATTGTTTGTTATTGAATACTTCTGCATATTGCTATGAAAGATGCAGGAGATACTGCTTAGGATACATCACTGTTTACAAATGTTGTATGAGTTCCTTGCATTAAATTATGCCTTCAGTTCAATTTAAGCCTTCCCGTTCATGAGCAGACTCAAGTTATTTTGTGTTCATAATTAAAATTGATTTGTTGAGTGCAATCAAAGATTATTCTTTATCAGTCCACGAGCAGTTGCTGTGGGTATTTACATTCAAATTGTTTCAGATGGGTTCATATATCACATGGTATACTGTTACTGGCTAATGGGATTGCCTCTCTCCTAAGACTGAAACATGCATATTGGATTACAATTGGAATCAGATCTCCCAAAGCAGATGGTTACATTTACAAATACCAAGCTTGCCTGTTACAAACACACTGTAACATAGCCTCTGGAACCACGATTTCCAAGTGTCCCAGCATAAGTTTTTCACTGCAAAATTTGAGATGCAAACAAAAAGCGACATCAGGATCAGTCACATAAATTGTATTTCCAAAGTACATTCACTTTGAAAACTCATGTTGCCCAGCCTGCTTGGATTTACATGTTTTAGATGATTAAAAAACCTAATCATTTAATCAACAGGCATTCACTAATGCTACAAATCTGTTAACACTTGAAATACCCAACAGCTCTTCTATAACATTGTCCGCAAATTCATAAGCAAATGAGTAGCAACAGATCAAGTCTGTAGACACTACACACACCAAGACTTCAGGCAAGCTCCTTCCTGCATGCAAGGAAAATATTCCCGCAGAGTGTCTCCAGGCTGGCAGATGTTCTGCCAGATGAGGTCTGACAAGCCAAGGACAGGGAAAGGTTCAGCATCAAAGGACTTCATAAAGCAGCCTTGCCAGCAGCTCTTTCCTGTCTGCAATACTGAAACCTCCCTCTTGGATGTTAACTGAAAAACTTCAAGCAGGCAGCAACACCTCAAAGATCAAAGGTAATGATTTTCCTTGGCCCAAAGCTCTATGCAGTAGGGCCTTACACTAAAGAAAGGAAGCTTTGTATTCAGAAGTGTGTTCTAGTATGTTCACAGTGCTCATTCATTTTGTTTGAGTTTGGAACCTTAGGCAACATTTAGGCTAGTGTATCACCAACAAGTAATGGGCCAGGTGAGGCTATCCACCTGGAGCAGGTCTCCTGGGATTTGGTGACTCTAACAAGGCAGAAAGGAATTGGTCTTCTCCCCCTGTGCCCTGCACCCCAGCACCATCAGGGCTACTAAACAATGCCATTGCTGTCACCTAACCAGCTAATACATGTTGGGAAGCAGGACCAGTACTGGCAGAGAGACAGAGAGACAGCTAACCAAAGAGTTTGCCCCTGGGTCCAAAACTACTTTTCATAGCTTGTTAGGCATGTAATCCCCCTAAAACTGATAGGATGTAAAGACACTTTGGAGCTAGCAGAAGATAAGCTTAGACATAAAAAATAGCACAGGCACATCAACACAGAGCTCAGAGAGGGCTAAAATTTGCCTTGAAATTACCAGACTACCAAATTACTATGGGTAAACTTGCCCACGCTGTCAAGGCTGAACCATTTCTAGTATTCATAATCACACACACCCCTCCTAGTATGTGTAGCTACCTCCATATTACAAAGCACTTAGTGTCCTAGTGTATACAAAGGGGGGGGGAAAACAGTGTAACTATCTTTCATGCTCTCAAAAGCTTCCAACATTTGTCCCTAGTACTGTCTGAGCAAACATCTCACAAACAATCCCTTCTCCCAGACTTCTCTAAGTGATACGCTTCCGCTTCCACCGCATTCAGGTCATCCTGAGCCCATGAAGATTCATACAAAGAGCACCACAGCAGTCTGGTCTCCAGCTGAACATGACAAACCAAATGAATAAGCAAAACCCTCAAACCTCCCTTTTCAAGCACAGCTAAACAGCTTCTCCTTGTCTGAACAACTTGAATAACTGGGGAAAGCTTTGGGTATAGTTTTATCTAATTATTGTGAACGTGTATCACATAAAACAGACATATGTCTTCTCACACCAGGCATTTATAAGCCGCCTTTTTTCCCCACCTGATCCTGTGGTTCCTCAATAGTTCTCCCATATAAATCTAAGATTCTGGCTCCTAATCCTTCCTTCAGGTCTAATCCTGAGGCAAAACAGAGAAGGCATGGAGGGGACTCTTCTTTGAGGTTGCCTCCATTTAGCACAAAATTTAATCCAGCTTGCTCAATGTCAGTCTCACACAGTGTGATCAGAGTGTTCTGCCTTCTGGCAATGTTGGATGGATTCAGGAAGCTAGATGTTCCTTCAAAACAAAAAAGATCAGTCCTCTGTCCTGGTTTCAGCTGGGATAGGGTTAATTTTCTTCTTAGTAGCTGGTGCAATGCTGTGTTTTGGATTTGGTGTGAGAACAATGTTGATAACACACTGATGGTTTTGGTTGTTGCTGGGTGATGTTGATACTAAGTCAAGGACTGTTCAGTTTCTCAGGCCCTGCCAGCCAGAGGGCTGGGGGTGCACGGGGAATTGGGAGGGGACACGGCCAGGACAGCTGACCTGAACTAGCCAAAGGGATATTCCATACCATAGAACGCCATGCTGAGTTTATAAGCTGAGGGAAGAGAAGGAAGGGGAGGACATTCAGAGTGATGGCATTTGTCTACCCAAGTAACTGTTACATGTGATGGAGCCCGGCTTTCCTGGAGATGGCTGAACACCTGCCTGCCCATGGGAGGTAGTGAATTAATTCCTTGCTTTGCTTTGCTTGTGTGCATGCCTTTGCTTTACCTATAAAACTATCTCCGCCCATAAGTTTTCCCATTTACACCTTTTCACCCTTCCAGTCCTCTCCCCCATCCCGCTGTAAAGGCAGTGAGTGAGCAGCTGTGTGAGGCTTAGTTGCTGGCTGGGGTTAAACCATGACACACTCAAAATACTCTGGTGCCACTGGTCAAACATCCTTTTAGCACTTCCTTACAAGCACTAATCAGCATCACAGAATGATGGATTAAGCTTTCACCAAAGAAACTACAGACCAGTCAGAGGATGTTGTGCATTTGACTTCTCAGTCATCATGGCAGCTTATCAAACTGCACCTAAAAATGGATAACTGGTAGCAATACCCATGATCAGTTTAGTTATAGGTTGCAGTAGCATTTACAGCTGCATAACATTGTCCAAGGAAGAGATCTAACTGCATTCCATGCCAAAGATGAAAGAGTAGCATCCCCCACTGGGACTGCAAATATAAGTTCAAAACCAACTATTCAGGTAAATGGGTTTAACACATAATTTAGTTTTGCAGCTTACTGATCTATTCTGCAGTGTCTTGGACTAATTGCACTAGCACATTCTATATCTTATACAGAAATTAAAAAATATTCTTAAACAGGTAAGGTATATATATGTGAAGTTTGACTCTTTGGCCCTGAATGGCTAAAACACAATTCAGTAGAAAACCACCATACTGCATTTGTCTTTGGAAAACATATCTCTGTCCCTCAGAGTAGCCAAAGATAAGTTAAAAATGCAATAAACCAAGATCAATAATTTCATTTGCCAGTAGAAAAGGTGGATAGTAATAGTTTTTCAATGGTTTTTAAGTAATCAACATAAAAAACTAATCACAGAGTATCAAGTGAGGTGATTTTTTACTTGAACTATATCTCATCTTCAGAAAAATCCATGGAAAAAAAAGCAGCTGAAAACAAATTAATTTCCTGGAAAAAAAACCCAACTTATTTGAACATGCCATATGTCTAACAAAATTGTCCAGTTTCAGAGTCCAGATTTAGCAGAGTTGTAAGTGAAAAACAGAGTTTGTCAAAGAGTTCTACCAATATTTTTGAAAATCTGAAAAATTATTGTCCTAGCTCTTATAGGTTGCTGTATTTGTTATCTGAATGCTGAATTCACAAACCATAGAATGCTCTGAGTTTTGGCACAAACTATATGTCTGAAAGATCATATCAGAAGCATCTTCCATGCTCGTATTGTACAACAAACCACCCATGACGAACAACAAACACTGAATTGCTGAATCAGCTTGAAAAAAAAAAAGTCTGCAAATACATTACTGTACAGGAAATATTTCTAAATAAGTGCTTTTTAAAAACAAAATAGCATGAACAACATAAGAAAGCAGAAAATTACTACCAAACACATCCAACAGCCTAAAAAAAGCTTCCAATGTATTTCTGCTGTTTATCTTTGAAGGTATCTCCTTTTCAAACAGTCTAAGCACCAGTACTTTTTATTCCCAAGTATCAGGCTGGCTGATTAGGAAATTATCTTTAATTAAGTGTCTGTAGCAAGGCTGTCTGTCCCACTAGGCTAACATGATTAAGTTATGCCAGTTTCTGTAGACAGCAGCACACAAGGAAGAGATGTGACTAACTTTACACCTGGCCAACTTCTAGTCCCAGATGACACTGTTACCCAATACAACAGTGGGATCAACTGGAATTCTGCTTGTTACAGCTCTATACAAGTTCTATCTATACAAGGTGTAAGCTCACACATCAGCTCAGGAGGATTTAACCAATTTGCTACATAACCTGACTATATGTATTCAGTTATTTACTGTTTTCATTTACTGCTTTCCTTTTAAAACCTTGGTATAAGAATATTCCAAAAATTATGAGCATTAGAGTATCAATTACCTTACTATTAGAGGCTATACAGGAGCTAGTGGAAATACCAAAACAAGTTACAATTTATTCACTTTCTGAGGATATGCCCACAGGCATGAATGGAAATGTTGAGTTGTGAATGACAATACAATGAAAGCCAGCAAATGAAAGGGCAGTTAAGGTCTGCAACAACATAAGCTATCATTAAACTGTTACATTTAACATTTATATTTTGGAAGCCTTTGGCTCTGTATTTTCCAAAGAAGATGGCAAAACTCCTCACACACCGTAACCATCTCCCATCTTCCTGCCATAACAAGATCTTTGGTCAACCTCTCCTTGTTTCAACTCAAAAGAAGCCTGACCGTGAGGCCAGGAGGAAGCTCTGATGCAACCTGGCAGGTTTCCCAGTATGGCTGCACCTCTGCAAGCTCTACAACTTGTAGAGTTGCAGAGACACAGAGAGCTCTACAATTCTTCATAATGTAGACCTAGAGACCTGAAATGAGGCAAGATCAACAGATCTAAATTCTAATTGCTTTCTAGCAAGCAAATGCATTTGTCTTGCTTGTCACAGTGACATACCAAGGTGGGTGTTACACAGAAATTCTTTGAAACAGAACAAATAATGCACACATATACACACAAGTTCCAGGGAAGGAGAAAGACCTTGAATAAAATTATGAGTTTCATCCATGGAAAAGAACAATGCAATTTCCCAGCACACCTTGGCCTGTCAGTGGTGGCCCTGGCCCATTCACAGAGCTCAGATCCTTGCCAGAATTCTCAAGTGATAAAATAAACAACCAACAGGAGTTAGAAATGAGCAACAACCAAACAGTTGGATGCTAATAATCCACCCCACACACGCGGGCAGATGAGTATTTCAACAGAAGCCCCCAGGGATGTGTCAGAGGTTGATACGACAGAAGAAAGTGTGCTAATCATATCATTTTGATGTACAGCTTTGAAGGTGTCTAGGTCACCATTTTCCTAATTAATGTAATATGACCTTCAGCTCAAAATGCATGTTCCTGTTCTACTGAATAAATGTGGCTTGTGGACTAACGATTGCAGAAGGGCCTTAGTTCTTTTGAGGCCTCTGAGGAGGTGATAAAGGAGCTTGCAGGTCATGTCGCAAAATACCCAGGAGCCCTTGTCTTTAGGGGTAATTGAAAAAAGAAACAAAATTAAATTCCTCTTACATAGGCTACCATATGTTTCTGGATATATTAGGAGAGGTCTTGATGTTTTAATATACAAAGCACTTAACATTACTTCTGTCTTTCCAATCACTGCCAGAGCTATTAGGAATTAAGGTCAAACACTAAATTAACTTTACTGAGGAAACAAAGTACATACAAGGGCTGTTATCTCTGCAAGGCCCACAGCTCCTGTCTGAAGGTGAGGGTAGTGAAAAACGTAATAGAATAGATTGGAATAAGAAGCTATCTTTTGCCTGCCAACCATGAAATTGAGATTTTGGAAAACGCTGCCTCTGGAGAGATGTACACTCGTGTTGGGGAACACCAAAGGTAGCAATTCTAACATACCGCTCAGGCCACAGAACAAGGAGCTTGCGCACTGATATGCTGCAGAGTGCTAAACCATGAGGTGAGGAGCAAGATCCTGCACCATGGCTGAACCTTGGTTGGTGTCTTCCTGGCAGAAATCCAGCAATCGCACTACTCTAGCTGGTGCTCTCAGCTACAATAGTGTTACTGATTGTCAGGCCATGCTCCAGTTTGTACAATGCTTTTTCTCTTTTTTTTTTTTTTTATATGATTCAGATTCTCCCCAAACTAACAGGAAATTTCATCTGCTATCTCTTCATGGGGAGTATTTAATCAGACTGAAGAGGAAGGCACGGAACTTTGATGCCTGTGCTAGGATCAGCTCTTAGAAGCCAGCCAACCCCCAAACAAGCAGCATAACTATACTGAGAGCAGCTGACACTTGTAACAGCTGAGCATCAGCTGGATGCTTTTAAAAACCCAGGACTGTGCACACAAATTAAATTAGCATATGTAATTAACTTGTTATCACAGGTTACCAATGCACAGGGTCAGACTTTACCATGATATAAATAATCAAAAGTGTACTTTGCTCTTTTCTCCTTCCACATCTTGGCTGAGTGCTTCACAAAATTGCACTACTGCAGAGACAGAAACTGGTGAAATTCAATCCCTTACAAATATCTGAAATTTCCTGTCTTTCTCCCATAGATGAAATATTGTTAGAGCCATTATTTTCAGGTTTATGCCCATAAATGTAAATGCTACCTCTTTTATCTTGCTTCTCTATTTGGCTATTATGTGTAGACTGTACTTGTAAGGCAGCCTAAAAGTGGTCCTACTGAACTACTGCTACCTCCGTAAAAAGAATGTGCTACAGTTAGGCCACTATAGCTAAGAAACATTAGTCTCAGCTCTTCCTCCTCTTTTGTGAGAAGATGTCTCAAACTCTGTTGATGGGAAGGGGATAACTCAGTTTTTTCATAATCTTCAAGATAAGAGTTGCAGAAGATGCTTTGGTATTCAACAAGAAAAAGCCAACATTACTCTGTAACACAGATTCAAAGCAGCAAAGATGATTACAGTTGTGTATCTGTATTACATTTCTCCCAAAGTGCATTGTGCCCTTGAATGATTAATATAAATGCTTTTAAATAAGACTCTAAGAAATATCTGATTATTCATTTTATTTCAAAGACCTTCTAAAAAAAGTAAGAAAAGGATAGGAAAAAAACACACTGTTAATCTTGCTTACTCTTGAGAGAAAGCAGTCTCTAAACTGTAGAAATCATTACACGTACATCATTAAATGTACATTTTTAAAGCTCAGCATTTTCCTTGATGAACACACCAGGAAAGCTAAGCTTTTACTGGAAACAGACAAGGCCGGGGGGTGGGGGGGTGGGGGGGTGGGGGGGTGGGTGAAGAAAGGCATATATCAGGACCAAAGGTAAATTCTTTTAACTTGCTTTCCTACAAATGACAATAAATGTTTTTTCTTTTTTTTTATCCCCCCTCCAGGTCTTCTGTGGTCTTATATTATCAAAGTACAAACATCTTTGTCTCCTTCTAAAATGAAAAAGCAATAGGAACCCCAAAAATGCTTAACAGGAATACTTCTTTTTTTTATCAAACTGTCTACCTGCAGAATGCACTGGGTAAACATGACACTGAAAACTATGATAGGGAATTGATATGTCTCATCTCATATATGGTAGTATAATAAAATAATTATTTTATAATCATAATATATAAGCATTGTACTTATTTCTCTTACATTACTAGCATAATACTGCTGAAATTTTTGCTATGGAGCAAGACCCACTGTGCTGCATACTTCACACAACAGAAAACAAAACCTGCTGATTCAATGAGCTTTCAATTTACATGTAACACAAGAAATGTCTGGCAGCTTAAAATAGGTTTGCTAATAATAGTAGTCAACTTGATTAGAAAAGGCTTTCAAAATGTCTCCTGGTTCTCTCAGTGGAAAAGTACAATGCCTCTCTTCCCCATGCAAGGTTAACATTGAATTCACAAGATGATCTGTGAGAAAGCATCTAGGACCAAATACCATACTCCTCTCAATCGCATGCAACAAAGTTAATTAAATTACACGGGGTTCACTCTGATATAACTGAGCAAAATCCACTCAGATATTTTCATTATAGAGTTTCATTTGTTCAGGTAGAAAGAAGAAAACATAAAGCATTATTTTTCTTAGTTTCACTCCTAAGGCATCCATTTACACAGAAATTGAAAATTTGTTACAATTACAGAGCTATAAATGACAAGATGCTTTGAAAGAGATGAAAGAAAAAAGCACTGCCAACATTCGATCATTAATGATGGTTTAGCTATTTCCACTAAGCTACGTAAAATATAAAATTATTTAATTTACTGAATGTAAAAGGAAAGGCTTTTCCTGATGTGCAACAGTGGGTTTGTAGAGAAATCTTAGAATTGTCAGAAACTTAACAGCCAAGGTCTGTTCTCAAAACTTTGTGACATTTTGAAAGCACGATGCACATTAAGGGTGTAATCAATTCCTTACCTGTGGACATAGATCACAACCAAGAGAGGCAGCAGTATGCACTGCAGTCTTTGGCTTCTGCTAGAATAATTTTGTCTTTTTTGCATCCTGCCTAAGTCCCTTGGAACCACCAGCTTTAATGCACTTGTTTACATTATTGACAGAGGTTTCATGATCTTTCTCAAGTGACTTTTGTTCTACAACTGTCTGATATTCATCCTTCAGTACATATTAACGCTAGCATCATGCATAGAAATCTTTATTGTGAGGCAACACAGCCACAGTCCTAATATTTCAAAAACACAAACCCTGCTTCCTAGCTGCATAAAAGCAAGACCTTGTAATAGGCAAAATCACTTAAATAGACAAAATAATTCAATGTATGTACGAACAAGCAAGATATCTGCTTTTCCACGTACTCTAAAAGCTCTTAACAAGCATTATTCTACAATTGGTCTACAGTGTTTTTTCAGGATTTCACTGATACTATTAAGGAGATACAGAGTTTCTCAAAGTACCCCTAATACCACAGCTGACACGGAAGGGCAGTTTAGTGGGTTGAGTGATGTGGTCTTACTACAGTTGAACTTGAAGAGAAATACTCACCATTACATGCGTAACTCACTAGCCCCTCCTCAACTGGGAAATCAAGGGCTGAAACAAAGGGTCTAAACCATCACACACTCTTACTCTTCTGTTATTTGAGTCATTTAGTTCACACCAAGGAAGGTCTTTTCACAATACAGAAAAGCTTTGTTCTCTGAAGTACAGAAAAGCTCCAAGTCCTGACAAAGCCAAGGAAGATGTTTTTAAAGTAGTTCGGCATCTTACCAAAGATGTTTGACGCTGCACATCCTAGATCTTAAAGTGGTATAAGTTGTGACACTATGGAATAGAGATGAAAAAGAAAACATTTTCGATCAATCTGCTTTTTGCCCATGGAGATATTTTGCAAATATGAGGCAAACAGACAGAAAGCAAGCTATTACCTCAATGGCTCAGCTATAGACTGCAAAGTCATAACATAGTTGCTTTAACCTTTGTGAAACAGGTTTCAGATGCATGTGTGAGAAAATGGATTCAAGGAACTGTTCGTTCTTTATTCTCATTCACACAATTGTTCCTATACAAAAGTATCTTAATAGAAAAGAGTCTGAGTGAGAGGTTTTCTTTAAATATGTATTAAAGCATAAAAAAATGGTTTGTCTGAATGACCATCATGTGACTGGAACATTCCATTTCAGAGGAAAAAAAACCAACCCAAACCACTAGCACCACAGCAAGGAAAAAAAAAACCAAACAATTCGTCTAATGCTACAAACTGGAAAAGTATTCCTGTCTGAAGGATGTGAGAGTCTTTTCAATTTGTCTTATCAGATAGCCATGAAAGCCTCATGAAAATAAAGGACATCTTTTTAGAGACAGCAAAATCAATTTATTTAATAAGTAAATACTCATTGAAACCCAGTGCTCAGATTCTCCATTAAGATTAATGTAGTTAGCTTTTCTGGGAAGGAAAGGATGAGTTTCTGGAAGGCAGGATTGTTATTTTCAAAGCAACACTTTTGGGCAATTAAGAAAAACAGTAATTTTAATGGTGAAGAAACCTGTTATTTCAAAGTATGAGAAGGTCAGACGAGAAATGTAACTAGGTAGGAAGAAGTACTATACTACTCAAAAACCTTTGGGATTTTTATTCCAACCCCCACTGAGCTAAGACATCAATCAAAAATTTTGGCAAGATGAAAAATCCCTTGCTTCCCAAAAAACTTTTAATGGTGCTTAGCCAAAAAGAAAAGCCTCACTTGATAGCATTGAACATTTTTAGTATTTCTTATCAGATATGAATATTTCTAAAACAAAAGTAATATTGAGCCAAAAAAAAATATATTTTACTAACATACTTTTTACACATTTCAAAACTTCTTTTCAATATTTTAGAATTTGAATGTTTAGAAGAAATTAATGTTCTCTCAACATATTTTTTGCCACAAAACTTCTTACCTTCTCTAACCAAATAATGAAAGAAAAAAATAAATCTGAAATTCCTGTGACATGTAAAATTTCAACTGATTACATAAATCAAGTTTCTCAACCCCTTTAACTGCTTGAAGTTTCCCCTGATTAAAAATTATTATTCCTCAAGAGGCACTTTATCTACATAATATGAAAGCACAGAGTTGTGAAGTTCATTAGTAGACAGAGAATTGGAAAAACTTTGAAAGGAACCCTTCTCTCTCACACAAGAAGGCTATGAGCATCTGCAAAGTAAAAAGAACTGGAAGAGGATTGAGTAAACTGAAAAAACATCACATTATTTTTTGCATAAGAAGATACTAAACAATAAAATTTGAGCTATTTTGTGGGGAGGATGAGGGAACTTAGTAACATGATAGAATAAACGATGGCTATGTCCTTTGCCCTGGCATTGCTGGCCTCGCTGTGCTTGGGGGAGCTGTCTTGTAGAGAGGATGAAGGAATACATCTTACTCTTCCTGCCTACAATTGATGTGAATGGGTTTATTATGCAGGTTCCCGAGGTCCTTGTTCACCCTTACATGAGCTGTTTAATACTACTAATTAATACTGTTGGCATATTGCAGGTTTTGTGGAATTCGGTCTCATCCTGATGGAAGAGAAGACAACTTTTGGGTGAGGTGATACTGAAATGTGCCCTCAGGCAGCTGGTCCCGGGGTGGAGGGTGTGTGGAAGGATTTGGACAGATTCCTAGGATGGTTATCACCTCCCATAACCTGGGACTTTACACTCGAACAGACAAGCAACCTGGCACACCGACGCACCACCCGACAGAAGGGTGCCCTGCCTACCCCAGTGAAACCAACAGCTTCTGGCGCTGTGCTGGGGCCTGGCCTGCACCATCGAGCCACAGCTCGGTCCTCTCCCAGGCTGCGGCTGAGGCGGGGACCCAAATCGCACCTGAAGGCACCATGGATGCAACAGGGACCCAAACAACAACAACTACAGTAATTGTCCCAGCAGTGAAAAACAAACAGCGGACAAGGAAAACAACGGATCCATATCATCGATCAGTAAGGGAGGAGGAAGAAGAGGAAAGGCTTGACCGAGAAGAAGGTCCTTCAACAAAGAAATTGAACGAAGAAGTGAGGGAGTTCAGACGGGAAGTGGAAACTACCCAGTCCCCGACCTCATCAGAACTTTGAGACACATGGAAAGATTACAGCTGCCAGCCAGGTGAGCAGGTTGCTGCCTGGCTGCTCCAATGCTGGGATAACAGGGCCGACAGCAGTTGGAAGGTAAGGAAGCCCAGCAGCTGGGATCCCTTACTAGAAACCACGGAATTGAGAGAGGAATTGGAAAAGAGGCAGCAATCTGCAGTCTCTGGAGATGGCTCCTCTCAAGTGTGAGGGAAGATGTCCATTCAAGGAAGAGCTTGCAAACTCCCCAGGAAAATGGACTGCCACAGATAAAGGCATTCAGTACCTGAGAGAACTAGCTGTGCTGGAAGTCATCTACAGTGATTTAGACAATGATGAGGTCTCCAAAGATCCAAAGGACATCCTGAGCACATGGGCCATGGTGGAGGAAGCTGATTCAAAGTACCCCAGAATCATATTCTGACAGCTTGGCAGTGATGTATAGCCCAAATATGGATGCACCAGCTGTGGAGAGAGTATCTTCCTGGCTCCAAAACTTTGAAGAAAATCTCTGTGGGCCATCCCTAGGGGCCAGCAACTAGGTTATCAGGGTGTCCTAAGAAATCAGTCCTCTCCTGCCCCAGTCAGAGGGAAAGGGAGCCCCAGTTGCATGCCACATGGCGCACTGTCATTCTTCCTGCATGACCTGGGCAGCAGGGGAGGCAGGGACATATGGATGGGACGGGACATTTTAGAACTCCAATACGAATTGGAGTCAAAGGCAGCCAAGTGGTATGCTGCAATTAATACTGCCAATGCATTTTTCTCAGTTCCTTTGGCAGCAGAGTGCAGGCCACAGTTTGCTTTCATGTGCAAGGGTGTCCAATACACTTGGAATCGACTGCTCCAGGGGTGGAAGCACAGCTTTGCCATTCGTCATGGACTAATCCAAACTGAACTGGAAAAGGGTGATGCCCCTGGACATCTATAATACATTGATGACATCATCATGTGGGGCAACAGGGCAGAAGTATTTGAGAAAAAGAGTAATTCAGATTCTTCTGAAAGCTGGTTTCACCATAAAAAAACAAAACAAAACAAAACAACACAACAAACCAAGGCCAAGAGACCTGCACAGGAGCTTCAGCTCTTGGGAATAAAATGGCAGCGTTATATACCATCATGTGCCTATGGCTGTGGTCAACAAGATAGCAACTATGTCTGTACCAGCTAACCAGAAGGAAACACAAGCTCTCCTAGGACTTGTGGGACTCTGGAGAATATATATACCAAGTTATAGTCAGCTTATGAGCCTTCTTTATCGAGTAACCCAAAAGAAGAACTATTTTGACTGGGGCCGTGAGAAACAACAAGCCTTTGAGCATATCAAACAGAAAATAGCTCTTACAGTAACTCTTGGTCCTGTCTGGACAGGACCAGCTCTGCAAAATGTACTCTACACCGCAGCTGGGGAGCATGGTCTTACCTGAAGCCTCTGGCAGAAAACATCAGGAGAAACCCGAGGCTGATCATCAAGGTTTTGGAAACCGGGGTATCAAGGATCAGAAGCCAACTACACCCCAGCTGAAAAAGAGATACTAGCAGTGTATCAGGGGGTTTGAGCCACTTCAGAAGTTGTTGGTACAGAAGCGTATCTCCTCTTGGCACCATGATTGCCCGTGCTACACTGGATGTTTAGAGGAAACATCCCCTCTACACACCACACAACCAGTGCTACATGGACTAAATGTGTAGCATTAATCATGCAACGAGCTCTACTGTGGAAGCCCAGCCTCCCAGGTATCCTGGAAGAGATCATGGACTGGCCAGAGGGCAGAGATTTTGGAGCGTTACCTGAGGAGGTGGCTTGTGGTCAGGAGGCACTACCATATAATGAATTATCAGAAGATAAAAGGAGTTATACTTAGTTTACTGATGGATCCTGTTATGTGGTAGGAAACCATTGCAAGTAAGAACCTGCTGTGTGGAGTCCCATACACAAGTTGTTGAAGCCACTGAAGGAGAAGTTGAGTCAAGTCAGTTTGCAGAAGTGAAACCCATCCAGCTAGCCTTAGATATTGCCGAACAAGAAAAGTAGCCAGTATTCCATCTTTATACTGACTCCTAGATGGTGGCTAACCCTATGGGGGTGGCTACAAGAGTGGAAGATGACCAATTGGCAGCACCGGGGTAAACCCATCTGGCCTCTGCATTGTCGCAGGACACCACTACCTGGGTGAAAAACATGGCTCTAAAGGTATGTCATGTGGCTGCTCATATGCCCAAAAGTCGTGCCGCTGAAGAATATCAAAACAATGATCAGGTAGACAAGGCTGTCAAAATTGAAGTAAAGGTGGATCTGGACTGGAAGCACAAGGGCAAGCTAATTGTAGCTCAATGGGCCCACAAAACATCGGGACATCTAGAGTGAGATGTAACATACAGATGCGGTCATGATCAAGGGGTGGATCTGACCACGGAGGCCATCACACAGGTCACTCATGAATGTGAAACATGCTGCAATCAAGTGAACCACACGAGTAAAATCTCCCTGGAACAGAGGGCAGTGGCTGGGTTTTTGATATGGTGGTGCCTGGCAAATTGGACCACTGCCACAAACGCACCAAGGCAAACACTATATACTCACCATGGTGGAAGCAGCTACTGGGTGGCTAGAAACATACCCTGTAAACCATACCACTGCCCACAACACCATCCTAGACCTTAAAAGGCAAATTTTTTGGTGACATGGTACCCTAGAAAGAATGGAATCAGACAATGGAACTAATTTCCAAAACAACCTTATAAACTCTTGGGCAAAGAAACACAGCACTAAATGGGTATACCACATCCCCTATCACCCACAAGCTTCTGGAAAGATCAAGAGATATAACAAACTGTTAAAGACTATGTTGAGAGTGTAGGGCAATGGGGCATGGAAGCACTGGGATACAAATTTAACAGAAGCCACTTGGCTGGTTAACACCATAGGACCTGCTAACCATCCTGGTCCTGCCCAAACAAAACCCCTACATACTCTGGGAGGAGAAAAGGCCCCCATAGTGCACACAGGAAGGTGGCTGGGGAAGGTGGTGTGGATAGCTCCTCCCATGGGAAAAGGCAAACCCATTCATGGGATTGTCTTCGCTCAAGGATCTGGGTGTACTTGATGGGTAATGTGGAAGGATGGGGAGAGCTGGTGTGTGCCTCCAGGAGATCTAACCTTGTGGGAAAAATAATCCGTGATGTGAGTTGTATGTTGTAGGAACTACTGTAGCAGAAATTACTTGAACCAACAAAGAGTCAGTTTTGCCAGGAACCCATCAAGCATAACGATGACCCAAACCAAGCTGGTGTTGGTGCCCAACAATCAGACATACTGTCTCTCCTGTCCTGAGCACCCATCTTGACAAATAGGGCCCAAGTTATACCCTGTTCTTAAGAAGCCCATGGAATGAGAGAGTAATAGCTATCAGTTAAAGGACAGGGGACAGCAGTTAATAAGAATGTATAATTCTGTATGGTAGGTATAAAGATGGTTTAAGTATGTAGGTTAAGTATAAGTCTTGGTAAGAAGGGATCTCAGTAATAAGAAATAAATATGATGGGGTGGTTAGAAGATACATATACAGATGTATTAAATTACGTGGGACCTGAGCATGACAGAAATGGTATCGAATAAGGCAGGGGTCCTCAAACTATGACCCGCGGGCCAGATACAGCCCCTCAGGGTCCTCAATCCGGCCCCCCGTATTTACAGAACATCCCCCCCTGCCGCCCCCTCCCCCGCCGCCGGGGGCTGGGGCGGGGGGGAAACCAAGCAGCTGCAGATAACTGCCTGCCACTTCATCTGCGCACCAGCCCCCTGTTTAAAAAGTTTGAGGACCCCTGGAATAAGGGGTGGAGATAGTATTGTGTGGGTCTGGCTGAGATGGAGTTAATTTTCCCCATAGCAGCCCTCATAGGGCTGTGCTTTGTATTGGTAGCTAGAAAGGTGTTGGTGACACACCAGTGTTTTAGCTACTGCTAAGCAGAGCTTGTACAGCATCAAAGTGATCTCTCCAAAATTCCCCCCTTACCAGTAGAACGGGGGTGAGCAAGATTTTGGCAGGGGACATAACCAGGAGAGCTGACCCAAAGGCACCAAAGGGATATTCCATACCATACAACATCTGCTCAAAAATACAAGCTCAGACAAAGGAAGAGGAGGGAAGACATTCGTTATGGTTGTCTTCCAGAGCACCCACTACACGTACTGAAGCCTTGCTTCCTGGGAAGTGGCTGGACATCACCTGCTAACAGGAAGTATCTTTTGTTTTTCTTTGCTTCTGTTTGTGGCTTTTGCTTTATTAAACTGTCTTTATCTTGACTCACAAGGTTTTTTTCTATTTTATTTAATTTCCCCCTGCTCTGCTAAGGAAAGGAGTGATAGAGCAGCTTGGTGGGCACCTGGTGTCCAGCAAAGGCCAACTCACTACAAATTGAAAAAATGTTCCCCTTATATCCACTCACATTTCTGTGAAAGTCATGCATGTATTGCATTTGCCATGTCCTTCTGTATTTCACAATATTTTTATAAGGCACACTATGTATGTGGTAACTTACATAGTTTTTAGGAAGTTTTAACAGTTCTACTTCTTAGATCAGACAATGCTTATGAGTAACTTAACAGATTAATATTTGCATGAGAAATAAACCTGCCAAATACAGTGTAAGAACAGATTCCTAATCTGCGTTTTAGTTTTACTGAAATCAAGATTTCATCCCAGCTTTCTCTCACAAGACCACAGACAGAAAAGATTAAAACAAGATGTCCTATACTTACATCTGTACCTAAAGGTGTTTGAGCAGCTAACCAATCAATACTACCTTTAAAAATCAGAAACTTAAAAGTACATCTAATGGAAACCATTATATCACACAAAACAAGGCAGAAAACGACCTTAATCTTAATGTGAAACTTAAGGAAGCTGAGCAGTATAATGCACATTCTCTGAGCCATTCAGGTACTGAAATGGATGAATCACAGGCACAAAAGAAAAAAGCTCTCTAAACAAAAGTATCACTGAATTATTCTTGGGCAGGTATCTTAGAAAATGCACACACACCATCATTACAAGAACAAGAAGTACAGTAATCAGTCACTTCCCTTATGTACCAAGAGTTATTAGTTAACACCTGTATGTCTGAGACATACTTCTCTGTCTAATGAGCATCAGAGAAAGCACTTATTCAGCCTTGGCTATTCCCTTGTGATTGCTAGTGTTCACCATTTAGGCCAGGGCATCATTTCACAACTAAACAAAAGCAAAAGAAGTCATCATTAGAGAATACTATGTAGCAGAACACCTTACAATTACAATACAACTGAAAGAACATGAAAAAACTTAAGGAGTCAATCATAAACCAGCTTAGAGAAGCATAAAATACCCCCTAGGAATCAGAGACTTAGACTTTTCCATATTTTTAAGAAAACTTCAACTCATCTACTAGCTAAACGCATGTGCCTGTGTAGGTATTTGGGCACATAGCTGGGTGCTCTGAGATACAACCATGTAGCTAGATACCCAACCAGAAGAACATCTTCCTTCTTCCCTTTGCAACCAAAGTTTTTTAGCCACAGTAAAATGGGGACAAAAGGTAAGTACAATTTATAAATGTTGATCCCTTTCCCATTAGGAGCTGGTGCAACATACTGAATCTTTAAACTAATGTTTTTAATTAAAATTACCTACCTCAAGCAAATGCAAACTTTTCATAGGCTTTGCAACAGAAACTTCAGTGGCAACCATTAAAAGTTTTGTTCAAAGTTTTTTTGTAGCAAGTAAATTACTCTTCCATAACACTTGATTAAAGTAGTACAGGGAACATCAGGTCTTAGAATTCTTCTGAAGTGTACGTTACTTTCACAGACATCTGTAAGTTTAAGCATACAAGATGAAAAGACCAAAAAATCTGACACACACTGATTCAGAGCGCAAAAGGAAAAACAAAGCTTGTAGGTGAGGTAGAGTGCCATATACCACTCTTGCCAGCTACCTGTTCACCCTCTGCACTTCCTTTGTCCCCTTGCCAAATTAGTACTGTCATACTCCATGGGAAACAACACATCGGCAGGCTCCCTAGCAGTAACGAGCACTGTAGTTTTATCTGCAATGCAGTACAGATGACCATTGCTGGTTTTCTACCATAGAAATGTGTCTGAATCAGGTAATAAACAGTCAGAAATCTAAATAAATCCTTAATAATATCTTTTTAGGTTCAGTTCTATATAATCTGATTGGATTGAATCACTATTTTTTACTTTTTTTGATGTGTAAGCTACATACTCAAAAAGTAATAAGTACATTTCATACACACTATATCAAAACAAGAAAAAGAAGCAGAATTAATATTATGATGAAGATTCATTGATTTATGAATATATTAACTATAGAGCCACTATATCTCCCAGATGATAGCTTTGCTAGAAAAAAAAAGTTATTTCTTACAACCTGTTTTATACTATTTTTCATACTATCCTTTAAGAAATCGGAATTGAGGTCAAGTTACAAAATAAATTAGGGGAGAGTGGTAGTTAAAAGTTTTTTGAAAAATCATTGTCCACAACTATTACAAACACAAATTAAAATTGAACACTTTAGTCCATAATATAGATACCATTCCAGTGACAGATGTTTAACATCCATGTATTTTTGCGTTTGGAAATTTTCCATGACAGTGAATCTGTCTGCCACATTTTCTGTTAGTCAAAAAATAGCCTTTTCTTGAACTGAATAGAATTAACCTTAGTTATAACCCATCCTTTTCCATTTGCTTAAGACCTTTCATTGAATAGTCCTACTCCAGTAAGTTTTTACCTCCTCCTCAAATAATTTCTACCAAGTCTTTATATTTTATTTCTTTTTAAAGTTAGTACTGTTGAGTTTCCTTCCCACTTCCTGCCTCCTTCTAGCATTGTTTTCTAACTCCAGTTATAAGATGTCTGGAATTAAACATGTAGTTGTAAGTCAAAGTCAAATCTCACAGGAACAGAAGAGTTATTTCTTTGTTCTGTCATATGACACTTGCAAGGAAAGCACAGGTCCGCCTTGGCTTTTGCAGTTGGTCCATTTCATTACACCTCATATTTATATAGACATTCACAAGGTTTTACATTAATAGGCCTTCCTAAAAAAAAAGAAATCCAGTTTTTAAATGAGTTATTTTCTCCTTCATTGATGAGCAGCTTTGTTTTCTTCTTGTTTAATTTCACTTTTCTCCTCATATCTCTGTAGAGAACCTTACCCTCTAGGTTCTTTGTCCAACAGTAAATCACTGTGTTTGAGTTTGCTTCTCTCTACCAAGTTAAAGAAAGAAAAGACTAATGTAGCACGAATAATTGTATGTACTGATCTTCTGGTCCATGACCCTCTACTAGAGCAGTAGTTATAGCACAGTCTTTAAAATGGACAGGAATGGGTGACAAAAAACATTGCAATAGCTCACTGTTCCTAAGACAGTGAGCCAAACATTGACACTTCTTCCTCACCCTCAAGTGTCCACAGTTTGTGGTCCGTTCAGCTTTGCAGTGCTCTCGGTATAAAGTCTCACGATGGGGAAGTCTATTGTTGGAAAGATGTCCCATCTTTTGATGGAAATGAAGCTGTCCTTTGTACTTAAATGTTTAAGAACTTTTGTGGACTATAACATAAGTTAGGATGTCTTGCAAACTTATTATACCAATTATTTGTTTCTAACAAACCTCTAGGTTTAATTTTAATTCCTACAAAATAATGAATACCCATGTAATTGGTTATTTTCTAAAAAGTCAAATTGATGCCTCTGCAAATTAAGAAATAAACTGTGTTCACAGTGATGAGGTTTTTTTATAATCAAACATATCACAGATAATTAGACATGTCATCAAACTCTTCTCATTATTTTGCAACAGGTGAACCAAACAGTTAATTTGACAGTGGTTTAGCTCACTGAGATGTCTTTAATTGTTAGTGTGATATATTTCAAGTTGTCATTGATGCTTGGTAAAATATCATTCAGAAATCAGCATTAGGCACTAGCTTCAAAGTGAGACCTGTTATTCCACGATTACCACCTCTGGGAAACTTCTGGGTTTACATATTTAACTTACCATCAGTTTAAAATAACTTGCAGCAACTGAAAGCTTTGTCCGAGTCCTTAATCTTATTAATTCATAGACAGAGGTTACAGTAAACATGCATTATTGTAAAAAGCAGTTACTAAAATATCAGTGCCCAGGACTGTCATTCTGTTGGGATAAAAAAAAAACTTGAAATAAATCAACTGTTGGACGACACTGAGAAATGCAGAGATACTACTATATCAGGCAGAGTGTGAAGTAAAACAATACATCACAAAGATTCTAAAAGAAAATGGGAACAATGCCTGTCACATTTCCAGTTCACGTAATAGTGAGGGTCCTGCGATAACACAGTACTCTAGTAAGAAGAACTCAGGTTGTAAACGTTTTGACTTCCAGCTTAAATGGCTCTGAAAAAAATAATTTCCATTCTGAAATTAAAGAGAAGTTTTTCCCCTTCCAGAGAAAACAGTCTGATGGTCTATGCTCCTGGCTGGCTGCACAGAATAAAATTTTTGGTCTGGGGGTTCCCTTACAGTCTGGCTTTGGCAAACAGCAAGCCAAAATATCTTCCGGTTTTACTGGCTTAACCAAAAGTGCTACTTGAGTCACTGTATCTATTTCCTTACTTCTTTTTCTATTGGATGCTAATAAAAGATGGGTGACTTTGTGGCATTACTTAATGGAAGGCCATTGACTGCTTCCAAGAAAATTTTATACTATCTCAGTGTCTGTGGGAGATGCACAGAGCAAGAACTCTAGCTGAACTGTACCTTCCTATCAGTATGTATTCACATTTTTGCAAGCAGTATTTGCTTTTCATCTAGTCAGTAGAGTGCCTCCCTTCAGAGACTTTATAGATAAAAAGAGGCTGAACTTCTCTTCATTATACACTGGATAGTGAAAGCCAGCCACCTGGTGCCCAAAGGCTTATTCAGCAGATCCCAGAAATTCTCTCACACGATTCTTACTGATGGTGAGCACTTGCTCACTTCCTTAAAGAAGCTTCCACTATCTGCATTACTGAAGACTACCCCACACTCACACCTGAGTATCATAAAAAGCCATAGATGGAAAGCTTACATGGTACCTGAGCTATGTATAGAGTGGCATCTGTCCAGCAACTCCCATTAAATCTATACAAAGAAGGAGGCCACTTCTTCCTGAGGGAACTCAAATATTTGAGGTGGGGAAAACATAGTTAAGGTCTGTTGCCTGTCTTTTGTACTTAAGAGAGAAAAAGCAGTATACACTTCAAGTTTGTTAATCTTATACTTTTTTGAGAGGATTTGCCTGTCACTTATCAAGCTTAGGTAGACATATGAGATGGAAAGATCATCAGGAAGACGAGTTGAACTACATGAAGTAAACAGCCTATGGGAGACAGGAAAAGTTGGTGTTAAAGAAGGCAACTGTTTTTCTCAGGCAGATTTCTAAGGGCCATCAGTCTGGTGTTTTCTATTAGTGCTATAAGTTGTACCTATTTTAACCTATTTAGGTAATTACACCAAGATCATCAAAGGATGAAACAAATACAATGTATTGCCTCTTGAATGCCTGTGTCAGTATACACTTCTATTTTGTTTAATGTGAACAAAAAGACAAGAGAAAAGTAGTTAAGTGTAACAAGAAATTTCCTTTCAACTAAAGGTGAATACACAACTTTCAAGGTGTGTATATGTAAAGTAGAACAGGAACTGAGTCTGGATAGAAAGACTAGTTAATTAAAGACACAACAAATGTATCTGTAAAATGACAATAGGCCAGGTCTCCAGTAGATACAGAAGCCAATTCTAACTACTATTCAACTACTAAGCCAATTCACCCTTGCAAAACAATGAGTACACTTCATAGGTGACAATAATGATTTCAAGAAGGTTTCAGTCAGACGTGCTATAAACTGAAAGAAATTTTACAGGTAAATAATCTTACTCTTACAAGGATGTGTCTGTATCTGCTCCTGCAGTGAAGCTAGGAAAACTCCTCCTCGCTGAGGCACAGACACTTCTGCCAAGTTATGTGTTAATGCATACTTTTAATATGACTCAATAAGGACAATAAAAATAAAGCGCTATGTATCACATAATCAGTGATTATGTGATACAACATAATCACTGGCAACAAATGCACTTGGGATCTCTTTCCACAGGAAAATTAATGAACATCTGCATTAGAAAATAGGCAAATATACATGAACACAATAATCACTACAGATCTTAGAAAAATCAGCTACCTGCAGATTCCCAGACCACACTCTAATACTAAGAAAATGTCACAAGCAGTTTCGGAGCAGAAATGAAAAATGGATCAAACTTTCTGATCCAATGTCAATGTTTTCCACTTGCAGCAATTGCTTGCCTCTCTGTAATAGAAATGTCATTGTTTATTTATAAGAAAGAGAAAAAAAAAAAAAAAGGCATTCATGTCCCAAAGTTACTGGGGGTGGAGAGGGGTGAGTTAATGACCTTTTGATCTTTCCAGCTATTGCAAAAAATTCAATGTTGCTTACACAGGACTTTTTATTTATTTAAAAAAAAAGATTCATATGAAGATTTTGCAGCCTTGTCCTTGCCTGGATGAATACACAGTCCAGTTTGCAAAAGGAGATCATTTTTTTCTTCAAACAGGTTGTGAACAAGAATGTATTTACTCTTTCATAGGCTTTGCTTACCTGGCTTTCAGCTACTAGAACAAAGAATATTTGTCAAACGATTCATTTAAAAATGGCAACATAATATACTATAAAAACATTCTATCATAGAAAAACAAGCATTAGCTAATCCACAAAAATCTGAACCCTAAAAATTCCTAAATACAGACAAAATACTAATTTGTGTTGAGGGACTTCTCTCCTCCGTATTCTTTTTCTGCTTAAATCTAAAGTGGGTGTTGAGCCACCAAAAACTGAAGATGGTTTCTTCTGCACTGACTTTGTCAAAGCCCCTAACCAACCAAAACATATCTTGGAAGTTTAGTTTTATAAAGTTCCTTTTGCTATTCCAATTGGACACCTATATGGCATTACCTAAAAAATATAAACAGAGAATCTGACTAGCATAATTTATATGAGGCATATTCAAGTCTTTTACAGAACCAATATATCATATTTCAAGTACCATCTCTCATGCTCTTGGAATTTTACTCCATTTTTTCCCATATGTCAAAGGCTCCTTCATATCACTCTTTCAAAGATCAATTTTTCTAACAGTTTCAGCTTGTTGTTCATTTAAATTCCTGCTGGCTTCCCTCCTTAGTTATCTCATTTACAGAATGTATTGGCTACCTTTTTATCATGAAACCAGAGCTCATCTTTCCTGTGAAAATGTTTTCCCTTTTTTTTTTTTTCTTTCCAAGAAGGATCTTATGGTTTCTTCCATGTTTCCCTTATATATTACATTGCTTTACACCCATATAATGCCCCAAACCAGTCTCTTCCTGAAACAATTCTTTGTGCTCTGTCACAATGCCTGAAAAGTGTAGGCATCTAAATACATGATCAATTGCTTATACTCAATAAATATCTTTGTCCTCCCTACATACCTCACCTGTTTTGGTTTTTTTTGCTTTCTTCAGAAAAAGTTCTGCAAACTCCTTCAAGAACCTGCAGTGCCAAGCAAATACTCCTGAACTAGCTTGAAGGCAGCTTCTTGCTTAGTTGGTATAACTGCAGAGGCATATTGTGCCCTGGCTACTGGGCAGCAGCTTTAATATAAATAGAAAAATATACAGTTGTCATGCTGCCAAGAACTAGATAACACATTCAGAGCTAATATCTCTGCATATCTCTGCAAAGCAGTGACTTGCATTGTGTTCACATAACTTCAGTGATATTTTGTGCAGTATTTCATTTATCTCTAGAACGGAAATTAAGAGAAAATTTTATTTTTCTGCAATGCAAGCCTTTCCCAAGGAATCTGGACTCATTGATCCCCATTTAATACCATCTCATTGCCTTTTGTTTACAGGCCTTCTCCTGACTATTCTTCATGTATCTTTTCACTTAATTCTGGCTGACTTGCATCAAAAAAATTTTACCTGGACATTAAGACAAGTCTATGTCATTGCCACTGTGTAGCGTCTTTACATCTTTCCTATCAGCCATCTTGAATGTGACATACTGTTAAAAGTAAAAAGATTAGTAGAATAAAAAGTGCCTGTAGGAAAAGGTGTAAGGCTGATATGAGAGCAGTATCTTGGCAGTTTTGACCCTGAATGTGGAGCAGCTGTATAGAGCAGCACTCAGAATAAATAATAACAGCAGCAGTCACAGCAGAACAGAACTTCCATGAAATTATAACTATGTTGAAGAAGGAGAAAATACCTTGACTTACACAAAAGGAGGAGCAGAGTCACACTGAATGCATAGCGTCCAGGATAAGAGAGGCTGTGGAGGAGGCAAAGGGATTTCTATTAAATTCTCAGCTTGAGGAACAATTTCAGCAAACAACTTACTGTGTTTCTGTGAAAAAGTTAGTCTTTTCCTATCTCACCAGAGGATGTGTGTGCATGTATGAAGGTGTTTGTCAGGATCATTTTGTTAAGGTTTGTAAAGTGCTAGGAAGAGATGAGAACTGTGTAAGGGCTGAGTGAGGGCAGGAGTCAATCATACTCAAACATGGAATTTCTGTGGTGTAAAAGAGTTCTCATGAGCTGACTTCACTGCATTTGGCTTCAAAATAACTCTTCTCTTACATTCTTTGTGACATAGGCACAAGCCTGTGCCTGAGGTTTCATTCTTAAGTGAATTCTACTTAAGTAGAAAGTAAAGTTGAGTTTTAAGATCAGTTTTAGTTATTTAATGAGGACCAAACATGGACATCACAAGTAAGGCAAAACTGCTGGCAAAGCTAAAGCCTAAGCTAACACTGCAATTATTAAAACCATGAAGTAAAAGGTACGCTTTGAATGTTGTGAAACAAGTATGTAGAACAACAAAGTTTGTACTTATTTGAACTAATAAAATCTTTATACTTCAGAACACAAATGATCACCTTTAATGTCTATGAAAGTCATTAAAACTATGGAATTTTTTGCCTATGGATTTTCATATAACTACACACACAGTTTTTCTTTTTGGTATCCATATCTAGCTCTGCCTGCTTCCAAAAAGCAATATGAGATTTGAGACACAGCACATTTTATCTCATGTGAACATCTTCATGCTGCTGTATCTCATAGGAAGATTTTATATGTATACACTCACATATATTGGTTCTCACTACAGTAGGCACCCTGAACGTGCTGTCTCCCAGTTCCATCACTTAAACTTTTCTTCTGCAAGAGCTCATTAAAAATTCAGATTTGTTTGTTCTAATTTTGATAATCAGCATTAGATTTTAATATTATTTCTACACTATCAAACTGAATCAAACTCAGATGTAAAGCATGATTAATACTTGTGGTTTTCCACTGCTCCTACCTGAAATAACTGTCTTATCATCCCCTGACTGGCCTGATCATGACTACTGTATATTATATTTTCCTTCATTAGTTGGAGAAAATTATGTGTAATAAACACTTCATAATATTTGATTCACATTCTGCTTTCACTTTGGGGCACCTGAAACTGCAGTATTAAAGAAGAGTGTTTCTATATCATGATGCAGTTTCTATAAGCATTTGCACAATAGATACATTAAGGCTTGTTTCTGCTTTACTCATGTCCCAAGAAAATGAAGGGTGCTTTCTATCCAGACAATATGTTTTCCAAAAAAATGGGAAGAATATACAACTACTGCCACAAGAGTGCCTGACAAACTCCTCTAAAAGGTAGTTCTACTACTACAAAAACACTTGAGAAGAGTTACAAGAAAAAAAATATTCCCTTCCACCTCACAGCCTTACTGTAGACCACTAAGTATGAATTCACACTCTGCAGACTCTTACTGCCTCTGCTTAGTTACCATTTTCTTTTTCAGAGACCTGTTTTATCCAGTACCATCTACAGCAGGAGAGAACCACTTCTTGGCTTACAAATTTACACAACAATGAGATGTACAAGACCTGACATCCCAGGTAATTTGTATCCAGGAAGTGTGGAGAAAAACACAACGTTGATGGTGATGAAGTAGAAATAACTTTTAATAGGACAAGCCCTTTCTCTTACACAAAAATAGTAGTTATGGGGCAGGAAGCAAAAAATGGCGAATCCAGCAGACACATTAGCCTGCTGTCCCAGAATACAGAAATATGCTCATTGAGGAAAAAGAGTGAAAAGTTTGTGAAGAAGGAAATGTGGCAGATAGCTTAACAGAAAAATGGATAGGACACCCTACCTATCCAGGGCACATGGGCTCTATTAACTGTAAAAACCAAGTTACAGACCAGCTGCTTAAAAATTATCTTTTGTGTGTTACTGTAAGACCAGAGAAATTCTGCAGTAGACCATCAATGATGATGTATTCCCTTCCACAGCCCAAAGAATCTTTACAACTAACATGTAAATATTCTTACAACTACCTTTTTCCTATCTGGTATATCTTTTCCAAGTTTGAACCTGCATTAGCTGCATCTTCCTCAATATGTTGCTTCTAACAGTGAATCGCAGGCTCCAAACAGCCAGCAGATGTGCAGCCTCTCATAACTTCAAACTCTGTTTTCTAAACTCATACAAAAACATTAATTAAAACAGTCACTAAATGTCTTATGGTGAGGAAAAGAAGTTAATTCTCATTGCTGGAGAATGTAAATAAACTTCTTCAATCATAAAACATTTCACAAATCTGAGATTACTTCCAACTTTGGTTTTATCTCAAAGGTGAAGAAAAGTACTTCTAGGATTTCTCTGTATCTCAGGATCCACCACCACTGGCTTCCCCCCAGAAATGTCTTTGTTAGTGCATTTTGGCACACAAAACCCAACAAACAGTCTTGAGACAAGACTTAGTCAACAATACAATCTGAGTCAATTCATTGCTGAACAAATTTTATTTACATGGAATCATCCCATGATTCTATGTTTCTACTGCATATTGATTGTCATAAAACTAAAGGCATTTTCTTACAATAAACCTGAATTAAAGTCCATGGAACTTAATTATGTAGAGAAACTATGTTGTACTATGTCACAGAGCTTTCTTTCCTTTGTAATCTGCAAAAGAAATCCTTTCTTTGTTCTTGTATTATTTTTTAGGGGAGAGGGCATTTTATACAAAGAACAAACCAATTTGCTACAACTGCTTATATTACTTACAAATTATTGCAATGATTTCCCTCATGGAAATGGAAACTTATCCAAGTTTGCTTTGTACTGCACTTTAGGATCCAGCTCACCAAGACCATTGCAAATTGGACTCTAACATCTCAACATCTGATAGCGACGGATATTCAGCCTAAACTGACACAAAACTTACAAGCAAAGGCTTAAGCCTCTAAATCCCAGTTCAAATCAAGGAATGACAACTTTTTGATTATTTTCTCCTAGATTGTAATTCTAAAATAAAGTCATTAATTTACTGTTGTAATTATACTTCTAGGGTTATATAGTTACAATTAGCCGGACTATACACTTACCGTGTTTCATTCTGTAGTGTGGGGAAATACTGACATGTAAGAGAAAATGGATTATATTTCCAATGATTAACCATGAAAAAAAAACGTGACCATCCTTCCATTTCACTGAGTCAAAGGTCAAGGCCCAACCAAGAAATAACTTGTGTCACTCACACTAAACGCTTGACTTGCATTTGATCTACCACTATTGTCAAAAAAAGGGGAACCTCCCTCTAGATACCCCTTCTGCTGGCAGGGATGTTTCTGCAGACATCTTCCAAACAAGCAGTACTAGAGAACTGATCGGATTGGAACAACAAGAAAAAATATTTTTTTGAGCAGAATTTTTTCCCAAAGAAAAGATTGAGTTGTTGCAGAAAGATTAGTTCCATTAATGTGTGGGTGATGGAACAGAGGCAAGAACAAAAGCCATGGAGCAGCCCACACAGGGTTAAGACAATTTAAGTAGCACTGTTGTCAAAGCTCAAATCACAATTCCCAAGTCAATGTTCCTAGCAGTCAACATAGGACAGCTGGTTTTTGAATCTTCTCATAGTTACATACTATGTTTCCAAAAATCCCAAGAATTTTCTTCCCCCAGATTTTTTCTCCAGGTAAAAAGCACATCTTTGACACATAAGGGACAGAAAAAGTACCCTTTAAAACCTAAATCTGGTGTTTGCTGTAGTCAGTCAGTAGAGTCCACTTTTTTTTCTGCACAGTTAAATTATTAAAACTATCCCTTCTGCGTATTTCTTGTACCTTCTTTAAATACATCTTCCTACTTCAGAGGTTATTTTTTTCATGTTTAATTTGGCAAGCTTTTATATACTAATCAGTGAAAAAGATTACAACAAAGAAAAGAATACTGATAAGTCAATTCATTGAATGAGTAGCTACCACTGCTGTGAGTGTAATTCTCTGACTCACTGGCTATGTGTTTATTCTTGAAAACCTGCTTGCTTTGGGAAATCAAATGCTGCACTATTTTTTTAAGTAAATTTGTTTTCTGCTAGAAAATCCTGTTGGTTTGCCAGCCCTACAGATAAGACTATATGTAAAGCCCTGTCTGGTTTGTTACCAGGTGCAACTATTAACTCTCCATTCAGCACCTTGCCTCCATAGGTGTTATACCGCTGCAAGAACATACTATGAAGAAAAGCTACCATATTTAGAGCACAGGCAGGACTACACTGAGATAAAGAACTACAGACCAGAAACTGGCAGTGCAGAAATGGGTAAAACAGCTTGGGAAATGGGACTGGAATGGAGATTGCTGGTGAACAGTACCACATGAGTGCAGAGTCTCAGAAGCAATACTGAAGGAGAAGCTGGCAGGGATAGGTAGAGTAGTTGAGTACTGTTAAGACACACAGGGCAAAAGTTCTTTGAGCTCTTTCTTATTCATCGACACAAGATAAAATTTGTGTTGAAAAGCACTGAGGCTTTGCACTGCCTTGAGTTGATGTGGTAATCCACTTCTGTCACTGCAAACCACATAAAGCAGACATATAGCTGTTCCCTTCTGGCATCAAATGAGGCTGACATCACAGCCCCTGATCAGCACTGCACTGATACAATAGTGGTGGGCAGATTAAAAACTATAACATAACTTAAAAAAAAAAATATATGCAGCATCTTCACATACCTCTTAGCTTCTCAAATTCTACCCTATTTACTTCTTGAAAAGCAGTTTGGAAGCTGGTGACACTCCTGACTTCCTTTGAACAAACATATTTGATACATTTGAGCACTGAATTGGGACTGTGCCCTTATCCTAGGCTTTTGTTCTTTACAAAATTCTATGTCATAGCACATTCTGCCTATATTTTTCTTCTCTGCTTCCCAGCTTAGTTTCTGGATTAGAGTCCCCAGAAAACCACAAAGTTTTCTTCCCTCCTGTAAACTGATAGAAGTAATTACACCACAGACTAATGCATGCTCATGGAGTCGATACTGGTACATTACTATTCTGAATGAATACAGATACTCATAGCAGACAGCTGTTCCGCAATTTGTCTGGAAAACTATTCTCAGAAAGAAAAACAGCAAAGAAATTCCTTTAGATGTCTCCTGCATAAGGCACAGAAGAAAATGTTATGAAGCATCTCCATGAGAATAAATTATTTCCATAACTTTAAGGCCTTTTTTTTTTTGGAAAATACATTTTCATTGACTAAAAGAGTAGAAAGTTCTTTCTTGTTTTTGTTCCAGAATTCCCAGGCAAGTAACAGCCTAAAAGATGGAAAAAATACATCAACTTGACAAAAGTTTCTCCAGGATATGCTGTCTTCCAAGCACAGCAGTAAAAAGGCAGAATTTAGTTGCAATACTTTATCATTTAAATTATGAAGAAATCAGAACCCCCACCAGGCTGTAAGAACAGGTAAAGCTTGAAATATTTAAGGCAAAATGAAGCAAGAAATGACGCCTGCCTTTAGACTCATCACAGCACAGAACAAGAGCTAGAGGACTGTCACAAAATCTGCATATACAGAAACTTCAGTAACAAAATTATTTTGTGTTTTCACCAGTTGCTATGTCAAGTGTTTCAGACAAGGGAATAAAGGGTAATTACAAGAAGAAAAAACACACAAACCTCTTCCCTATGGACTACAGAAAATCTACCAGCAGTGAATCTGTCAGAATTTCACATGGAATAACTGAATATAACAAAATGAAAAAATTGAAAAGATGCACCTTGAGTGAAATGCCCCATAGTAGTATATATGATTAGTGAAATTAGTTCCTGTCTGCATGCTGCAATGTTAAAAGTCCTATAAGTGATGCTTTTAATATGCTGTTCACTTTTCTTCTTTTTATCAGTAGAATGAAGGTTAAGGATATCAAAAGGGAAAAATCTAGTATATATGATCAATATATTTGCCAGTGTCTCATCAGAGTTGGAAGTGTGACAAAATTTCAGATAGAAGACAACTTTTGCAATAAGTTCTTTAAGAGAAAACTATTTAAATAATCAGAGCAAACTGACATCCTTTCCAGAGACTCACATTTGGGCTCAATGTTAAAAGCAGGTGATGTTTGGCTCTAAAGTTTGAACCTGTCATTAAACACCTTCTGCTGACACTTCCTCTCTTCCTTCGGAGACCATCTTGCAGAGTAAAATAGACGTGGAAGAAGCATGGTACCCCCTACCTTCTCCCTTATAAGCTCATATGCCTCATCTAAGGAAGCATTTATTAGAACAAAATGCAAAATAGAACCATAAGGGCAACGTTATTATCCTTTTTTGTTAACCAATACTTTAGGTCTCCATTCTAGCTTTTAAGATTTCATAAAACTTACTCCTGCCCATCTGAAAACAGCAGATATTAAACTAGTCATGTGTGTGATCCATGCACAAGTTCCCTGATAATGTGCTTGCTGTCACAGTATCTCCATAAGAAACAGTATCTCCATAAGAAGCAGAGCATTCTCAATGCTGATTGATTTTAGTGGAAACTGAAGATGGAACAGAAGTCTTTTAAAAAGTGTTTATTTGGAATTTAATAGCTGTCACAGCTACAGACCTGCATGAGCTTTGAAACTGGCTCAGTGTTCATTCATCTATAGTGAAAGACTGAACTGCTGACAGACAAATTTCAGACTCTCCACAGTACTTACAGGATACTGACACATGCTTAGCATAAATAAGGCAGGATTAGGATAGATGTGTCCTGCATCTGGGAAATGTGTAGCATCGCAGTGGTATGCTTACATAAGTATTAACAAATCACAGGAAATTAAGATTGGGATTCCACTTCTGCTTTTGTCCCCTCAAAACCTTTTAATAGTGATAAACAGTAATAAATAAATAGTAATGTGATAAAACAGGGTTACTAAGGTGAACATCTGATCTCCATTAGGTCCTCACTCCATTTATACTTCTAAACTGTGAAAATACTTGAAAGATGTCATTCTTTTTCATCAGTGTATAATACCTGAAAAACAGCATACTGTCTAAAAACAGTCTGTTGGAAAATCTACCAGCTTCCTTCAAAAGCAGTCCCTGGCAGGAGGTTCATCTCATCTCTGTTCAGTTGGAAATACATCCACCTCCACAGTCAGGTGATCTCCAAAACTTTCTAACCAAGTGTCCATTGCTACAAAACTATACTTCAACCTCATCAAAACAGAGACCATCTTCAATTAACACAATCATATCTTGTTACTATAAAAACATTGTTGCATCACCCTCAGCGATAACGAAGCAGCTCTGTGGATGCACTTTTTCAGGATTCTGTGAGTATGCAATATGGCCGCAAAGCAAATGCATAGGCCTAAAATTTGCAAGATGTTAGGTACAATAATATAAACATAGTGCAACCTCTTATTTGTCTTTGTCTAAGTCTCCAGCAAACTTCCACTTATGTATAATCAAACCAATATAATGACAATCCTCTTCCACAGACAATATCAATTTTTAATCAAAAAACCCTGGTTTTATATTGCATTATCAGTAATTACGTTATGACCACAAAGTAGGAGTACTTATGTGTCCTGTTAAAGTGCCTCTGTCCACATTAAGACTGAAAGTCTTCAATAGCTTCCCCCACATTCCCAAATGTTATGGCTGTGCTTAACAACATCCACCTGTATTTGTGCATTGATGCATTGAATGCATCGATATTCATCAATATTTGTGAAAATACTGCTACCAGCCCATCTACCAGCAGTAAACCGTTGCTATTGACAACCAACCATATGGTAGTTAGCTTCCAGGAAATAATGGCTTTAAATTGTTTTCTCTCCATGCAACCTAGCCATTCAGAAACATGGAAAGACAGTCTCATAAGCAGACAACCTTCAGATTAGAATAATTTTCTGAATATTATATTCAACATTTTCTCTTTTCCTCCTATGCATAATAATCTTAGTAATTATGCCTACACTTCAAATATCTCATTAAGACTGTATATTCTTTGAAAGTTAAAAGTACTCTGTTTTGAGATTTCATGAAGCATATGATGCAAGAGTTATCCTAGCCTTTCTCATCAGCATGCTTAAATTATCTCAGTGACTTTTAGTTTTGTCCATCTCAAGGTAATGAAATACTGAATCCACATATATAAAAGTGGAGTAAAGAAGAGTGGCAAGGGCTGTCTCTAAGAATAGAAGATGATCAGATGGTTTCAGATATTTAATTGTACATGTAGATGTAAGAGATAAAGAGCCATCTTAGTGCTGATATGGGGTTCAGAAAGAAAATTTTTCAAATAGTTGTAATTTGATTAATTAACCAAACATTTAATCCTGGAAGAATGTAAACTCATCTAATTACTGATATCTTAGTATGTACCGTGTTTGGAAAAGCCCCACAACAAGCTACTCTCTCTAGTCAGATAGACTCTAATGACATGAGTTTGTGGTTTTGTTTGTGTTAGTACCTCACTTTTCATAATTCCCATATTTTACATCCAATATACATCCATTCATACTACTAAATTATGCAGGATGTTACAACCTGTTATTGAAAATGCAGTATCTGTTTCAAATTAAATAAATTTCCTTTAAGAATGAAGTTTGATGCTAGGAGCGTGTTGTGTTTTAACTCTAGTAGGCAGTTAAGCAATGCAGAGCTGCTTGTTCACACTCCCACAGTGGGATGGGGGAGAGGATTTGAAGGGTAAGTGTGGAAAATTTGTGGGTCGGGTTAAAGACAGTTTAGTAAGTAAAGCAAAAGCTGTGCACACAAGCAAAGCATGCTAAGGAATTCACTTGCAAGTTCCCATGGGCAGGCAGTTCAGCCATTTCCAGGAAAGCAGGGCTCCATCACGTGTATCAGTTACTTAGGAAGATGGATGCCTTAACTCTGAATGCCTGCCCCCTTTCCTTCTTCCTTCACCAGCTTTTATCGCTGAGCACATCATATGGTATGGGATATCCCTTTGGTCAGTTGGGGTGAGCTGTCCCAGCTGTGTCCCCTCCCAACTTCTTGTGCACCCCCAGCCTACTCACTGGTGTGGGGGGGTGAGGAGCAGAAAAGGCTTTGACTCTGCGCAAGCACCACTCAGCAATAACTAAAACTTAACAACACTGCTTTCAGCACAGATCCAAAACAGCACAATACAAGCTGCTATGAAGAAAATTAACTCTATTCCAGGCAAAAACAGTACACAGGGCCAATCTCGAACTGGCAGAGAGCTACAAAGTTTTGGGTTTCAAAGCTAGTGTTGTTTTTCTTTTTTAGCCATTAAAAGCTTGAGGCACTCACTAAATGACACTGGTTCTACAGTGACACGCTACCTTTTGCTGGTCAGTCTCTACTCAGTAAATTCCTGTAGGAATTCTGTCTTATCTTAATGTTATCTTATACTCGAGGTGCGAGGACTGAATCCTCCTGTTTTCTGGTGTATCCCAATTTGATTGTACAAGACTTGTCCTTGCACCAGTCATCATTTGGATCATAAAGAGATTAAAGCGAAATTAGACTATTGTTATTTCTATCCCATTGATTCTGATTAAAGTGATGAAAAGGATTTTATTTTACTATTTGCCACAAAATTATACAATAGCCTACAATCAATAGATGCTTTCAAAAGAGACACTATCATCTCACTCTCTTCTCCCTGGAAGCCAGTTCTGTGCAGATACAGTTTAAACAGCAAAAAGGGCAGGGAAAATTTGACTTAAACATGCCATTGCTAAATAAATATAGAAAACTACTCTGTCTTCTGGAATATGAGCCCCTGTCCTTCTCAGGGGAGTGTTTTAGATTCATACTAAATTAGATCAGTTGGTAACTGAGTTACTCTGACAAAGATACTATCATTCTATATTCTGATTAATTCTGATAAGATTTGAATTGCTTTGTTTGAACATCCATATTTTCTGCACAAGTTGCCTTTGAAAACCATTCAGCACAGTTGTCTATGAACACTGTAGTTGTAAACTCCAGTCTATCATTTTAAATTTTACCATTTAAAAATCTTAGTTTTATCTTTATGATTCATTTATTGTTAAGTGTTTTATTATTCAAAAATATAATTTCTAGCTTTGATGAATTAGTGTCCAAAGGCTAAGTTGATACTTTCATGTTCAAAGGCAGTTCCAAAAAAAAATCCTTACCCAACAACTATAAAACTGATGATACTACACTATCTGTAGCCTGCCTCCTAGCTTTATGAAGTTCTTCTGTAGTCCCACTTTCTTACTTGCTCAATCTTCTTCATACTGGAGAAGTCACACCTGTTAAATTCCCAGACTGGGAGTTGTTCTATTCACATTGAGTTCAACTCTGCAAAATAAAACCACCTTGGCAATAGGGAAGGAAGGAGGACATAAGAGCAGCAATAACTCAGGAGGGATCCTGGAGGGATCCTGCATCATACTATCATGCACTGAAGCCATTGCTCCCTCTACTTAAGCTACTCTACATGTTTCATAGCGATCAGAAGACCGAGCACATTTCATCCTCCACTATTATGGAAGATGGTCTCATCTCTATTTCCCTCCTGAAGGAAAATACCAGAAGTCTACATTTAGAGTTTCCAAGGTATTCTGAGAGCTAATGATGTGAATGGAAGAACCAGGTATGAGTTGGACATCTATTTTGTTCATATTCTCAGAGGTCTCCACCATTCTTTCTACAGGGATTCAAATACCAATTAACTGACTTTTATGAAGAAAAATCTCTACACATACCTGATAAGTAAAGCACTTTTCACGTAATTTTTGATTTTCAATATCATTCTGAAAATGCTAAGAGAGTAGAGGCATGGGAACAGCGCTCAAAGCAAGAATATAGAATATTTCTATTGCATTTTTACAATAGCAACACAGATTCCTTTCTATGTGATATTTCTGTCTGCAGCAGATGTTATATTGTTGCTGCTGCTTTAATTTAAGAAGTAAGATTCGCTGTATAGTAGAATAATATCCAGAAAGGACGTTAAAATAATGTAACAAAACAGATCACATAAAGGGCATAGCTTTAGATAGTTATGTTTCAGTTATTGAAACTCAACCTGATACTCCAGCTCTTCCTGAAGAAACTCTAAGGAAAGGAGCAGTGTAATTTTCCCTCTCACCTATTACAACATTTTAATGTAACTGCTCCAGAGCTGCCTCTGGCTGCAAGATCAAAAAGTATTAAGGTGGACTCTACTGGTAGAGCTTCCATGGGCTTTAACCTATTTGCAAGATCTTGGCAATATTTGTTGCCTGTTTATTCCACTGTCCCGAGTGCCCACTTTCAGAACTTCTAAAGAGAGAGGATTCCCATGAATTTCTAAACTTGTTTACTGAATAGCAAATCCCATGGAATTTCTAGCAGTATTTCCTGCAGTGAGTGAAGTATCCTTCCAAATAATGTAAGAAATCTTTCAAATTTATATTCTATGATATTTTGAAGAATGGAGTTTTAGCCTTAAAATCTATGCATATTAAAAGCCAGGCTGTAGATAAGGAATTTATTCAGTTAAAACAAGTTATCTCTTTTCTCACCCTTCAGCACCCTCAAATGCAAAAATCTGGAACTCATCTGGAGAAGGAGGCCTGGTCACCACTGCAGCGTTAGTTTGTTTTCAGTACATTTGACTCTGAGGGAGAAAATAATCAGATTATTTCTAGAAACATTATCAGCTACTTAATTAGAAAAGAGACTTAAGCTGTTACATGAAATACTTGGCAGTACATACACATTTTACTAGCTTCTGCACTGATTTGAAACTATTCCTAACACATAGTGATACAAATTCTCAGAAGAATGTCTTCAGTAGTTTCAACTGAGACCATTTTAGCTATTAGTTTATGTGACCACACATATTTCTGATATGATCTTTATCCTGTATGGCCATCCTTAAAGTTTATGTGGTATACTGACAGAAGGTCTGACAAGTTATTATAGAGGTAGTCCTTGTGTTATGCCCTGAGCCATCTCTAAACAAAATTAACTCATTCCACCTGCTAAATATGCTTTCTGTTCACTCTGGCAATGAAGGTTTTAAAAAATTATTCTCAAAATTATTTCTGTTGTGTGACTGGTATCTCATCAATATCAAGTGATGAACAGAAACTTATGTTCCGTGTTGACTCATTCATGACAAATTCAGAAAAACTTGTTCATGAATACTAGTAATTACCTAAATATTAGCTTACAGATAACAAATCAAATTCAAGGTCTCAAGTCAACAATAATTCATTAGTGTGGGAATTTTCCTTTTTGTTTGGGGGGATGGGGAGGGTGGTGTTTGGGGAAGAATTTTACCCTAATAAGTCAGCACACTATCCATATTAATTTTAAGGCTTGAATGTTGTGGACAATTTTGTGTGTAAGCCTGTTTGCTTCTACAGTAGCCAGATTGCCTGGCTTCAGTTATTTTACCCATGTTTTAGGCTTGAGTGGACAGAAACTTCTACATACTTGAAAAAGACAAATCTTCTTTCATTCCCAAATCATTTTTGCATCCCAAGAGACAGAATAAATTTCTGCATTTCCCAAATTAATATGAACTAGAACCGAGTTCTACTTTCAGATCCAAAGGAAAAAAAGTAGAAAACATTTGTAAGTAATTTCTTAAGGCCAGTTACAACATTTGGTCTGAATTTTTAATTTGCATTCTCTAATAGAACATGTAAAGATATAGGCAAGACTGGTTCTGACCCTTGATCAATTGCTATTTACAGATGCAAAGCCAACAGAAAAAAGGCTGAAAATAAAAAGGTGAACTCACAACAATTTCTTATGCACAACTCCTTGCTGATGCTCATTAGAAGAGTCTGCTGAAAAGTTATTGTTACCCCCACAGATTTTAAGGGGTAAACCACATTCTCTTCTATGCTGGCAAAGTAACCTGAAAACAAAAATTAAAAGGGGATGTAGGGATTAAAGCCAGTACAGAAGACATACTAGTGTGAGAAAAAAAGGAAAAAAGAAAAAAAAAGGGAATACAAAAAAGGAATACAGGCAAGTACTCTGTAAAGGGCATACAACTGCCTAAACAGTGGTCTTTTATAGGATCCATTCAAAATCCTGTTAATGGCAACAGGATCACAGTTAGATCAACATGCTACTTTGTAGTGCTGCAGATTTACTTTCCCCTCCATTTGCCAGGTATGTGAGACTACAGAGCACAGTAGTCTACATTAAGCTTGGTGTTACTATTAGAGGTAGGGATCTAACCACTCTTTCCTTGGTCACCCAGGACTCTGGATAACAATTGTCTTGTGTTCCACTCCTCCACCACCATTCTCTTACACAAATATACACCTAAAAAAGGACTTCATTCCAGAGTCCCTGTAGAAGCAGCAAGAAACAGCTCAGAAGCAGCTCTATTTGGTGTGGAAGCTACCATTAATAGAATTAATTTTTTTATGATTGTAAGGGTGATGTAAAGGGGACATTTATCAGACATGGATTTTTTTTGTAAACTTGAAAGATCATATTTAGAAGGAACTGAGATAGGTGACTTTGAACTTACCTGTCTTCCTCTGTGCCTTCTCTTCATAAAGACTATTTTCCTTCAATCATATCTGTCATGTTTGAAAAGTCAATATACTTAAAAAAAAAAAATCTAGCAATTTTAGACTTATTTTTAGATCTTTAACTCTGCTGGGAGCTTTTAGGCTTTGTGTTGTCTTTCATCATAGTGGCTGAACTTTTAATTTTGAAGGAGTTTTTCTATTAAGCTACTTCTGAATAAAATCCTACTTAATGCCTTTGAGATGTGAGCAGGCTCTGTATTAAAAAGTGTGTAGACCACATGCCTTCTTGTTTGGATCCACATACAGGCGCTAATTCAAAACTCTAGCTATAAAGACAAGGAAAGGTTAGTAGATAAACTGTATCTACAGAGGCAGTTACATGAATTATTTTCACAGATTAAATTTATTGTCAGTGGGAAGCATTCCTCCCTATACTATTAAGAACACTCCTGTTGCCCAGTTAGGCAGCAACAACAAATCACATAACATAACCTATTCATAATTATTAAGCTTTGTAGGAAAAGCTGATATGCAAGGTAAAAGTTGGTGCTGCTGTGGATTTCAGCTAAGCCACTGTTGTTCCCATTAGCTCAAGATCTATCCTTACCCAATGAATATGGTGGAAGAATAAACAATAGCTCAAAGTAAATTTTAGGGGGTAGAATTTGACATATACCAGTAAGTAGTCCTCAAGACACAAAGCTTGTTGTAAACAGGCATTCAAATTTCAGTACTAACGATAAGCTTCTTGGCTTCTAAGCATTTGACTGACAGGGCTGCAAACAATGGAACAATCATTAGCTTTTGTATACCAGCACCTGCTCTTTGTAAATCAGGTAATAAACAAAAAATCTATCCCTTCAGAAATATTTCAGGCAAGGGTCAATAAAAAGAAGATGACCCCAGATATCGTCACCTGATCTGACAAAATAAGAATTATTTACAACTGTGTATCTGTTACGAGATCTCAAGAATAGTGAAGTATTCATAAGTGTGTCTCATTTAAACACTTCAGCTCAAGTTCTTTTTTCGTCATGAAAGGTGGAAATAAAATTGGTATTCCTCTTGGCTTTGTTTGGAGTGCTGCAAGAAAACACCCTGGTATTTTGTAAATCTGTAATATGATCAGCCCTCTACTTTCCTATAAGTTAGCAGCAAGGAAAGAGTAATACTGATACTAAAGTCTGACATGTTATTGAGGGTGAAAGTTAGCATCTGCTATCATGCAGCTATTATTCAATCGTTTGCAGATTCAGACAGTATGTTACATCAGTGACTCACATTTTGAAGATTTATGCATAATCACAAGGATCATAGTTGTCTCAATAAAGACTATACTCATCACAAAATATCCACTTATGTGCCATAAGACGTAATACTTCATTTAGGAATAATCATTTTGCCTGTATTTCCTCTCCCTCATAAAAATTCATATTCAAGAACTCTGTTACATCTTGAGTTGGAATAGGCAGTTGTCCTTAATGCACAATAGACCTATGCTATTTTAAATATTATGGCCAAGCTTTCAGACCTCTTTTCAGCCTTCAAAAAAGAAAAGCACCTTGACAGACATGAATGAAATTTCTCCTAGACACAATGTCACTCAAGCTGCCTCAAAGGAAATAATTTATGCCCACAGTGTCAATAGCCATGAGAAGGAAAGAAAATTTAATCTTCCTTGAGACAGTAGAAACAAAGAAAAAAAAAGTTATTTAAGCATTCCCAAAAATCTTAACAAGTCAAAAATAAACAAAAACAAACAAACCAAAACAAACCAAAACAAAGTGGATCACAGTTCAGGGTTTTCTAACCCAAACAACACCAAGAAAATGGATGTTAGGTAAAAACATGCACATTTCCCTTGCTTTCTTCGAAATAGTTCAAGGGCAATAATCAGAAGTGCATTCTTTCAAGTTTTAATGCTGGGACAATATATGTGCTAAAGCTTTTTCTTCATTAATAAATTATGGACAAAGAGATACAGAGAGAAAAACCAGCAAAGAGAAATAACTTGTTAGAATCAACATGCTGCTTGTACTTGGTGCCATGCTGGAGCATTTCTTTAAGGGTATGGGGGGGGTTGACTTCACACTAATAGTAGTTTGGAATTAGATCAAGGATAAGGCTTTATTCTGGACTCAAGCAAAGTTCCTACTACAGAATGCTCAAGCTTAAGAAATTTCAGCATTTCTCTCATTTTAATTTTATATTCTTCTAAATCACCTATCTTTTAGAAATGTCCTTCCTCAAATCGTCAGTATTACATTACAGCAATAATAAAGTGGCATATTGCTGACCTGTTACCTTTGAAGTTCCAGAATGACACAGAAGGGCTGTAAAATGGATGTTATTACATCCAATTCTCTTCTGCAAGAACAGATCAGACTTCTATGAATTATCAATTTTTTTTTCAACAAACCAATCATCATCTAACTTATCTGCTCATAACTCAATTCATGACTGACACATTATTATGCATATGTGAGGAAAAGGTCTACTAAGAGTTAATACGAAAAATCATCTAAAATGTGTATCAAAGGCAGAAAACTGTTTAGCTGAAGATGAGCAGAAACTGGTTAAGAATAGAATAAACATAAAAAAACACCAAACAATCGAGAATTAATCTTTATATTCTGCAGAAGGCAGAACACCAGATTTCAACTCCAAATCAAAATGACAAATCTGTTATCTCTGTGCTAATGTGAACTTTGACTACTGCATCTTAGGTATTTAAATGGCAGCTTAATACAACGTAAGTTGACTGAGCAGTTCCATCTACAAAGCAGCATAATGAACACCACACAACTTCAGTCTGCAAGGGTTTCACTAGGTAGCTAGTTACAGTTTGTCTCTTTCAAACACATAATTCTTTATAGGTTATACATAGTACCTTTGAGGAAAAAGTTAGGCGATATAGGTACACATGGTTTAAAACCTGGAAGTTATAGTAGGAACAGGTCCAGCCCAAAATAATATTTTGTTTCAGTTTTCATACATGCATTTATCTGATAAATTGTCCAAATGCTCATTACATAACCCAAAGGAATTCCTTTTGCACTCACTCCCACAAAGTGCTTCAGAGCTTCACTTCTGAAAATTACTTGTTTGCCAACTTTGCATATGCCAGCAAGGTTCCCTGTATGATCATATTTGCCAGAGCTTTAGTTGCCTCATTACCCAGCTGGACCTTCTGGATGGTAGAACTTTATAGTCTGCCCAAACTTTTAATTACTCTGGTACTGCTAATTGCATTACTGAATCCCCAGGCATCCCACAAAATCAGGCTCAGTTTTCACCACTGTACTCTATTAATCTTCTAATAATCTCTTCTATTGGTATTATTATTTCCATTTTGGCATCTCCTCTGTAATTTTACTGTACCCTCCAGTTCCAGTAATTTTTCACCCTATCATCAGTACTGGTACTGCTAACTGTCATCTATAAACACTACAGAAATAAAAATTACTCCTCAGTCCCCCACTGAGACTGCTGCTTATTTTCCAGTGTTAATTACCAATATGGTATTTCAAAGACATCTTTAGGGGATGACAATCATGATTAAGCCTTACAATAAAAACAAGTTGTCTAGAAATTTATCCCAACTGAACTTTGCACTGCACGCAAGTATAACCAGTTGAAATGGATAACTAGATCATCATGCACAGAAACATGGTCAACAGAGTTCAAAGGAAGGAAAAGCCAGAAAAGCAAACCTCAGCTGCCACCACAAACCATGAAATCTAAAATTATACATCATGCTTTTGACTTTTCTAAGGCATCTAAGTGAAGATCCCTTTCACATGCTATTGTCCTGTTCCTGTATTAACGAATTCCTGCTCTTTCTTTTGAATGGGCACCAGTGTTACGCTAGTGTCTCAAGGATACTTATTACATCACTTCTCTCAAGTAGCTTCTCCATTCCCCAATAATGATGGATTCCAGCCCTTAAGCATCAATTGCAACATCATGCTGTTTGAGTCTTTAAACCAAAGTTTACAGAGAATGTAAGTTGCAATGGTGTCTTTTGTCCACTTTCTTCTCCAAAGCAATGTTCATGATGATTTTATATGTAAAACCTGTGTTCTGACTTTTCTGTTAGACCAAAATTCACAAGAGATAATACCCTCTCTACTAAGTAATTTGCAACCAATGTCTCTGCTAAAAGATTATAACAAAATATACCAGATATTGCTTTATTGCATTTCCATAGAACATTACTTCCATTGAGATATTTACTTATACTCAACATAAGGAAAAAAAATAGGCCAAGTGCGGCTAGAACGTACTGTTGACAGAATGATTGCTTCAGTCAGTGTAGTTCACAGACCTCATAGCTTCTGGCTAAAAGTTCCTTTTCACTACATCCTTGTGTTCGCAATTTAATTCAGTCAGTATTTATGGCTACACTTCCACAGGGGAAATTACTTCACACTACATCTACAAATTTTGTAGCCAGTAAGTTTATTAACATGGATTGGGACAGGAGTCAGTAAATTGTCTTGCAACAGTTCCCATGGAATAACATTCTACAATGCAGAGAAGTGTTCTTTACCTTTAATTACTAGTTCATGGGGTTAAATTGGTGCCTGCTTTTTCTGTTGGCCTGTCCATGAAGCATAAACTATAGACAGAAAGAAATAAACCTTCTTCACTCAGATGAAGTCACCCAATGTAACTGTCAGCGTTTACAACACTGCTATACAGTTAGTGTGCAGCAGCTGTCCACCATGTTTCAGAATCATTCCTCATAATCGTTTGGGAAGTCTTTGAGGAACATGAACATGTTGGCACTCCAGAAAGTGATGTGTTTGAGCTTACTCCCTATGCACAGCTTTACATGTATTGACACCAAGTATCCATTCCCTGAAATGCAGGCTGAGACCACTGCAATGGAACAATTATCTGTCAGGTATATTTTTTCCAGTCTGGCAAGCAACTGACAACACTTGTATAAATTCAGGTTTATCATTCTCAATGTGTTGGCCAGTGAAGAAAAAACTAATTATATGAACTGGGATTTTAAAGTTTCTTTTTTATACTTTATAGGTTTTAGTTGGACTCTTACTATTCATCTTTAATTGCTGCTTCATATCATGGCTGGTTTTCAACTGAACGTTTTCATCCTAGTAATTTGTGAGGCACATATAAAGAGCTGAGCACACTAAGTGCTGAAACAACAGCAAGCTTCCCACTCTGAAGTCAGACACCATGATTTACCTGTAAGACGATACACATGTTCTTTAGCAACAGAATTTGAAAAGCGCCACAGCCTAATGCACAAAGGCAGGGCACAGAAATGGTTTCATTCAAAGGAAGCAGGGCTTGTGGGAACCAGTCTGTGCCTTTACCTTCCCAACAAATAGTCAAGGGATGAAAGAGAGGTAGGGAAAAAGGTTAATTCCTTTTTTGCTTACTTAATCTTCTGCAGCCTACTGGCCACCTTCTGTATGCACTTCACAAGGACAACTTGCCTCTACTAAAGGTTAACAGAGACTAAAGATATATGAAGTTAATAAAAATCAGATTATTCCATTCAGATACAACTAAAGCAAAAGAAAAACCAGAAGCCTTAAAAGAATCTGATCATTATCTAATAAGCACTTCGCTTCAGTTTTCAATAATTTTGTGGACTCTGTATCAAGACAGGCTTCAACGTACCCAGAAACTAACAGGACCTTGAGAAAGAAAAGTGAATCCATTGGCTAGGTGGGACCCAAGTCTGAAATTTAAACTTCTACTGCTTCAGACTTCCTTTCTGCCTTTGAGCAAGTCACTTCAGATTTTACCCAGTATTCCCTGCAATATCTGCAAGCTTAAATTCAAGCTTAAAAATAAAATACCTCAGATGGCTAAAGAAAGCTGAGACAAATAGAAATCGTTCCATACCAAACTTGATCTTTGTCACATTTAAATTCGTTCACCCCATGCACACAGGGATCCATGCAAGGTAAGCAGAAAAGCTTACCCTACAAAAGACAGCTTCATGTGATCAGCCTGAATTACATTAACACATCCCATTTCCTTCCCCTCAGCCTCGCCACACACTCAGAGTCCTGAGTGACCGTTATCCAGCAGAGGAATTCTCCCTTTTATCTTTCAGAATCTAGACCAAACATGCTTCGAGGCATAGTTTATTAGCACTAATACAGTCATCCATTGTAGAACACACAATAATTTAAAAGCTACCCTCATATATGTGCATTCTCAAAAATAAATCAGTATCATACAGCAATTCCTCCTTCTCTTGCACCTTATTCCAGTATCATATTCTCTTGGGCAGCCATGGGATTTGTAAAGCTCTTATTAACTGAGTATTTGTGAGTATCTCTCCCTCTCAACCTCTTACAAAGTTTTTAACTAAGTTTAAACTTTTAGGGGTTGCAAATGTTACTCTCATTTGAAGAATATCAAGCATCTAGGTGGACTGAGAACCCTGCCTAGGTTCAGAGAAATTATCAGACTTCAGAGTTCAGAGGAAATGCAGCACCGTAACTGGAGCGGGGCTCTAGAAAAACAGCAAAGGGGCTACCAAGTGCAAGTAAGGGCTGCTTGAAGAACGCTCCTGTAAGAAACACTAAGCCTGTGGCTGGGGTCTCCTGGCCTACTATCAGCCCCTCAGGGTTAGAGTTACAAATGAATAAAAAGAGAAAGCACTTAGACAGGTTGAGACAGTTGCTGGAGAGATGCTGTCAAAGGAAACAGGGGCTGCAAAGTCTTCCTCTGTAGGTTACTGTCTCTGTGCATGGAGTGGGGTCCCTAGTCTACTGTTCCAGCTAGGACTCATTTTAGGGTTGAAAAAAAAAAAATTTAGAACTACCAGCTGAAGGTATCTCTGAAAGATTAAAAGATGCTTCTTTGTCCTTAGTGGATGATTTCATTAGATATTTTTCCAGGATGGTACGGGGAGCACAATTTCAGTTTTCTAAAACTCCTGGGCTAATATGGTTGATACAGTATGTTACAGCAGGGTCAGAGGGAGCAAGGAAGGAGTACTGGAAGAAAGACTATTACCTTTCACTTCTAAATAAAATAGCTGTTACAAGGGAATATTATTTTAAAAATATTGTGGTTTAATGAATTACTCTTTTGGACCTGTAAAATAACACATGCCCAGACTCACTAGCTAGCATGCTTGCTAATCATGCTTCTTAGACAGTGTCCCAGTGTATCTGCCATTTGTGAATGGAGAATCATAGAATTTGCCTACTGTGTGACTCAAATGTCAGGTCTTTTTCCAGTACTATATGGCTTGGTGCAACCTCTAGCTCTTAGTTTTGGGTTAGGTATGAGAAATTAATGACTGAGAAATAAAAGACACTGGATCTCATTCTGTGTTCCCTGATTTTACTAAGAAAGATCCTCATCCATCATTATTATAGGGGATATGCATCTAAATGCTCTGTACATTATTGTAAAAGAAACAATTTCTTCAAGAAAAAGGCCACAAAGCAAATATTCTAGGGAGGAAGAGAAGTAATAGGTGCTATATATAAAATCATGAAGTAGTATTCCTTTAAGATTCCTAATATTCTAAATTCTTATATATGCATTTGGTAATTATAGCATTCAACAGGCATATCAATTGAGAAAATGACCTTTTTAAATAGGTATTACAGAAATAAGATTGTTGCAGCTGTTTGGAGGTATAGCCATCCAAATACTAAAGCGTGTCTTTTGGACTCAGGAGATCTCGATAAAACTCCCTCTTCATTCAGAGGTTTTCTGTATCCAAATACAGAAATTATTTAGGTAATCAAAATTAATGGAAAAAAATATTTAAAAGACAACAGGAATCTGAAGTTCAGCATCTCATTTCCTCAGCTCTTTGTCTATCACATAAGCATTCTCCTACATCACCAGTGCTGGGAGATGCGGCGAATGAAGAGACAGGACGCAGCTTGATGCAAGCAAGTTGTCCCTTTATTAGTGATTTTCTTACAATTATATACGTTTCTATCTTCTACATATTACACACTGATTGGTTAAATCTTAAACATAAAAAACACTGATTGGTTGACATTTAAGGCACACCTTTAAAACAATAGGAACTGATTAGTTTGCCTTGTCATAGCAACAATTTCTATTCTAAGATTAGGGGGTTTCTTCCTACGTGGCTTTCTTAATTAATAAAGTTCCTTATCGGCACTATCCGTTCCCTTATCTGGCTACTTGTTCCTCTTTGTCCATCTGGTTGCCATCTCAACTGCAACGGCTCAAGAGTCTGCAGTTAGCTTGCTCCTTTGTTCCCAGGGCTTGTGCCCTACAAGTTCTAACAAGTCTCTATTCATCAGGCGAACAGTACTTGGACTCTTGTCCTTGAGGCCTTGTCCTGCAGGGAGAGAATAAATATATCTGGGAGTGAAAAGTGTTCATGTAATTGTTAATGTATAAATTAAGAATGCATACTTATATTATTTTATATGTAATAACATGCATTCTGTATATGGAATTTGAGTCTTATATGCATTCCAATGCAGAGCCTTACTGTGAAAAACTGTAGACAGACAAATAACAATATGGTTCTGTATTAAATTCACAGTGCTAGGTGCTGATCCTGCAATTATTTATGCACAGCCATAACTCCAAGAACATAAATAGTCCACTGACTGAATTACGATTCCAACAGTGTTTCTGCAATCAAACCCAAATCATATGATGACAGACAACAAGTGGATGCACCACGCAGACAAGGAAAAACTAATTTCTGAATCATTTCTGAACGGAAGCACATTAATAAAATCCCCTTTAAAACACTTGCATGATTATTTCTCAAGAGACTACAAAGTATTTATGCATCCAGAGTTCAATTTAAAAGGATTCTACTAGCTAACACTCTTCCAAATGCAATCATGGAATTCACCAGCACAGAAGCTGATTATCCAAAATATTGCTAATGGTGACTCTTACGTTCCTGCTAGTCAAAAGGAGTTGCACTTAATTAATATTTCACTGTAATCTGTCTGCATACAAGCAATGAAGGAACAAAGATGACTTGTTACATCAACGAGTATGAAAGAAGCACCCTCAGTTATTCACCCAAAGACAAGCTCTGCTTTTCAGAATATGATGCTTCACAGGGTTTTCTCTGCTGACACTTTGTTGACACCAGTCAAGTCTTTCCACTACTATAAACTTTATGCTCCACAACTTATGTTCTGACGTCAAAACCTATAAAATCTTATAATGAAGAAAGAGGCTTTCCAACGTAATTTTTTTTTGGCCTCTTTTTTTTTTATGTATTCTTTGAGCTGCCAACTTCTTTGGCCAGATGTTTGTAACACCACAGTAATTAATTCATTAGTATAAGTTCTTTCCAGGAATCATAGAAGTATGCACAGTGTGATCTCTCTTGATTAACCACCTAAACTGAAAGATTCTCCTTTTCTGTAGTAATTTCCATTAAGAAATTCCAGACTCAGCAATGACATGTAAGATTTGTGTCATAATGTAAAGAATCTCTGCAGCCGTTGGGCTTCAGTGACTTCAACAAGGAGCTTTATTAATAGGATTATTTATTGCTCTATTTATAGTCAATAAAAATTACATAATCACTGATTTGCGGAGCAGGCTTTCCCAGTAAGACCATTTTAACACTGAAGTATGTTCACATCCTATAAACTATAGTCAGTCAATTTTACTAACTTTTTAAATGCATACATGCTTTAGCACTTGTCATTGGGAACTGCATTAGTGGATCAGACAATTCAAGAAATTCTATAGTTTGTAATTACCCAGTAGCCTCCACGTACAGAAACTACATGCTTACATCAATCCTACAGGTTGGTTTATATCCTCAGGCAAAAGGTTTTTAGTTTAAGCTAATTAATCTATTCTTTCTCCAGCCTTTCATCACCAACCCTATACCCCTCACCTTCTCTACCCTTTCAAAACACAGTTTACACAAGGCCCTAACTCAACCTATCGGTTTCAGGCATTCCCTTGCTTTCCCTCTTTCTCTTCCAAGACAGGATCCTCAATTGTGCAAATCGCTTTGCTATGATTTTATCCTAATTCATTCAAAATACCTTTTTTGTCCCAGTGAACACGACAGAACTACTCAAAAAATAAGACTTCCAGACTTTCATCTTCAAGTGTGATAATTTTGAAATGCAAGCTAACACAACTTCACTGCAAGATGAAGCTGGTTTGTGTATATAAGGACTCACTGAAGATTTTTGCCTTTATCTTTTTAATACTGTTGCTGCCTTTTGTATATGTAATAGATCATTAGTCTACTACTTTTATATTTTCCCAATTACTTCAATTATAAAAATTGAAAGAAAGATAAGGAATCAGGGATGGAACATTATCATACATCTGAAGATATTATTTTAAGGGCATATTTTTGTACAAAATAAGAGAACAATTAAATGCAAATATCTTACTTCAGAGTTGTTAAGTGCCTTGATACCACAAACACACCAGGTCTTCACCTTGCTATGTTTTCCAGCTCCCTGTTTAGCAACTGTAATCTACAAACTGCTACAGAACTACATCAAGGTGCAGTGTGGTGACTGTAGTGGCTGCTTAGATAAGCAAAGAGGACTCCAGAGCCACGACTTCACGACTCTGAGATGCTTCTGAACTCCAGGGAACTTTGTCCTTTCACATGGCTTCCCCTGCACCACAATCTACAGCCAAGTGAATCCAGTCTATGCATTACAGGGAAGCCAATTAAGCACAATTTTGTACTTATCCAAACCTTGCTGGGACTGACAGGTTTGTTTTCTTAGACACCTCAGACACAGGGCTGAGATCTTTGAGTGCCTGTGGCTAACAGCCCCCAGTTCCATTAGCAGCAAGCTAGCCATAATTACGTTGAGGAAAACTTTGCCATGTACAAAGCACAGAATTTTAGGGCTCTCAACCTAGCCAAAAGAGCGCAGTTAGGAACAGAAAGACATTCAGAGCATGAAAAGCTCTGCAGCTGACTAAGGATAAAAGACTAGAAAGCCATGGAATGACCATTTTTGTACACTTTTCAACCTCAGGTTAAAAAAAATCTTTTGTGCATTTAAGTAGCAACAATGTCTTCATCTCAAGGTATAAAAACATGCCAAAATACACTGACGAGAAAGGAAAGAAAAACCAGAACATGAACTATGTTAAAATAATTACACCCAAAAGCATCAAAAGCATAGTCTCTTGCTAATACAGCAAAAGTTTACATCAAAAATATTCACAGTAGTTTTCCCAAAGAATATTCTTGAAAGCTTTATGAATTAAATATATTTACAGATAAAAAGTGTCAGAAAGCAAAACAGAGCAGAAGGGTTATAAAAGACTAGCAAAGTAAAGCTATATATGTATGTTATGGAGTAAAGTTTTACCAAGTACAGCCAATGGAACTTCATTTATTTATTTCACAGTTTTTATCAGATTTGTGAGCTTTCTAGTAGGGAAACAGAAACCAATACCAGGTCTGGTTATTTCAGAGAGCTCCTTGTTCAGTTCAGAACAGATTTCTACTCCTAGTAATTACTCCATCCAAAAAATCTCAGTAAGACATAATTTTTCTGAAATTGTTAAATTCTAAAGATACCTCCCCCTCTTCACTGCAGACAGAAAATCAAGAGCTGCAGTAATTAATTTTATGACCTTGCTACACTTAAAATTAACTCCTTGCAACTCACCTTAAAATACCTTACCTGCCAGTAAAATCAAACCATAGTCAGCCTCCAATTTTTGCCTGCTATCCAACCTCTTCCAATGTAAGCATACAGAAATATTTAAAATTCTATCCTTTCTCACTAGCCTAGTGAGAAAGATTATACAAAGCCACAAAAACTGTAACTGAAAAATACTTCAGTACTAACATTGCTAATTAATCACTGACAAAGGCTTACATAAAACTTTCACATTGTTTTGTCCATGGAAAAATACAAATAAATACACCAAATACATAGTCATAGAGCTGCCTGCTGGTACACCACAATCACTAATATGTCACTATGCACAACATCCAATACATACTCTGGAGTAATCAGTGCAAAGCTCCAACCAAGTATCTGTCATAATCCGATTGCTGTGTTGATCAAGCTGAATTGAGGCTTGAAAATGTGAGGAAAAAACCTAACTGCTACTTTTCAAACACCTCAGTTTCTTTGCATATTTATTAAAGTCAAGATGCATTAGGTAGTCTAGTCACTCAAACATGGAAATGAAATGTGCAAAAAAACCTGAGCAGCAGAGTAGTTGCACTCTGACATGCCAAGAGTTAAGCAGCTGGCTCTGGTTTAGAAGGCATCTTGCTGAGGAATATATTTTGCCTTTATTTTGTTCAAAGCCTGGTAAGTCTGATAAATAGATAATGTCATTTCCACATCTAACAAAGTAAAACTAAATTGGAAAAATCAGAAGCCAAATTTGGAAATTAACTTTACGTTCATGCTTCAAAGCATAATACAATCTGAAATTGACACTGCTTATTTGACACACTTTTAATGTGTCCAGGGGAACACAGAAAGATAGATCAGTATATTGATTTTTCAGAATGTGTTAGATACCTGTCTGCTCCTAATAACTTAGTTTCATATGGCATTTTAGCTGCTGGAAAACAGCGTCTTGCTCTCCTGTCCCTCTACATCCCAGGGAACTCCACAGAGACAACATCTAGTAACAGGTCACTAACTTTTCATGAACCTGGATCAAAGCTTACAAAACGTTCACAATATCTAGGTACAGAATCCACAGACACATTTCTAGAAAGCCAAGAAACAGCAATAAAACAGTTTTCCTTTCCTAAGTCCCCGAGTCAAGCACATCAGTGCTGGAGGAACACAGAAAGCAGTAAATCAGGCTCAATGGGTGAGGAGAAAAACCTGAGCCAGTTTAACATAGTGTAGTGGCTTTGTAGGTCAAGGTGTTGGTAACAGGTGTATTGGGCCTGGCTGAGCCCCACAGCAGCCCTCACAGTGCTGTGCTTATATCAGTAGCGATAACACACCAGTGTTTTGGCCCCTGCTGAGCAGCACTCGCACAGCATCCAGGCTGGCTCTCCAACATTCCCCCCTGCCTCTCACCAGTAGGCTGGGGGTGGGCAGGATCTTGGGAGGGAACACAGTCAGGACAGCTGACCCAAAGTGACCAAGGGGATATTCCATACTGTATGACATCCTGTCATACAGGAGGAAAGGGGGACATCTGTTATTTATCATGTTTGTCTTCTGGAGGAACCACTACACATACTGAAGCCCTGTTTCCCAAGAAGTGGCCAAACGTTGCCTGCTGATGGAAAGTAGAGAACAACATATTTTTGTTTTCCTTCACTTCTGTGCACATGGCCTTTGCTATTGCTTCATTAAATTGCCTTTAACTACCCACAAGGTGTTTTTTTCCCATGTTATCCCACCCCTCTACACCACCCTGCCTCCATTCTGCTGAGGAGGAGAGTGCAAGAGTGGCTTGGTGGACACCCGGCATCCAGCCAAAGTCAACCCACCACACAGCTACTGACATCCCCTACTCTGCTTTTAGTGGCATGCGATAACATTTTAAGAAACAGAGCTAGGGATGATGGTAAAATGCTGTCATATCAATCAGATTTTGGTAAGAAGTGTTCATAGCACTTTACCTACAGACTTATCCCAAGATTCTTGAGACCCTTCCTCAGGCTCTTTTATGTTATACTTTTCAGTTTATCTACTGTTATTTTAAAGGCCTATCATAACTACAAGCTCCAGTTGAAGCTCTCATTGAGATCCACACACTTAACACCATAACTGGATGCAAATTCATTGATAGGAGACAGCAGCAAGTATGAAATCACCAGCACTAACTGCATCTTGCAACACTACCATGTTTCTAGGTAACCTGCCTGACACCACTAACACAGCTTAGTAACACTTTTTACCTTGTGTGGAGTCCAAAATCACACAGCTGAATGAAAGAAGTGAGCAGTGGAATATAGTTTTTTACTCAGCTATATTTATAAATAGGAGAAATACAAAGTACTAACAAATTAAAAAGACACTAGTCTACAGACAAAAAAGGCATGTTGGGTTTGTATGTGCTTCAATAAATTGCCTATCTAAATCCACAGATGTGATCAAACATCTTGCCAGCTTTACACACGGTGATCTGGCAAGTACAGAACCTGAAAGTTGACAGCAGATAAAAGCACATTAACATTATTTGGCATTTTACTGCTCTACTGAGAAAACTCATTTTGTATCTTCTTTGCCTCTCAGTAACATTCTATTTTATTCTGTGCCTGTGAACTACCAAGAAAAAACATCAGATCACTTCAGGACACTCATCCTGGAAAACAAAACATTCCTTTTCAGAGTGGGGGGGGAGTAGGGGGTGGGCAGAGAGACAGACCGAATGATAGGCACGTTACTTGGCCATGTTTTAATTTATTTTTTTTTACACTCCTACCTACAGTCTAGCCAAAACCAGATCCAAGTTTGCTAGTGACTAGGAAATCAAGGATACCCTTTTCTTCCCTTCTTCCTCCCAGGACACTATGTGGCTAATTTTCTTTATGCTTCCAGTTCTTCAGCTATAGTGGCTATTTTATGCTAAGTAAACAGCACAGGCATTGTACACAACTCAGGAGCAGTAAGGTGACCTAACTTCCCTGCTGTGGAGGAAAAGATGAAGTATAATGGATAACAAGTACAATTTCCCTATGGCATTACTATCTCAACATAAGAAAGAACAAAAAATTACTAATGACTGCACAAAATTCCTGGAACAGGAAATATGGGTCTTTATTTGGATAGGTAGACTAGCAACCAACTATTGATAAAATTTTTAACTGGCCTGTCCTTTTGATGAATAACCACTTTCTACAAAAAGGCTGACTGATTTATTTACAAAAGGAAAGAAAGCAGAGAGTAAAACCTACACAAACACAATGAGGTAGTCACTGGAGAATGACTCTTTTAGGTCCAGTGTTCTTAACAACCACTCTAGTGAAACTCAAAACATATATTCCTGGTGGTACATTATGCGTTCATTGTAGTATGCTGCTTCAGTGGAATTACTGTTATGCTTTAAATTTAGGTGGTTGAGGGGGTGTCTAACTGATCTCTCACAGGCTGACATTCTACCTGCTTTCTGGGCAGTTCTGCTTACATCAGCCAACCGTAATATATGTAGCTGTGTGGGTGCAGCTTTTAACCATAAGCAGTATACTCCTCAACAAGGGTTATGGCTCAGGCACAGAGCCACACTCGTTGAAGTATATTGTTTTGGACAGCTTGAAGTGCATCTGGGGTTAGATTATATCTCAAGGCAAATGATGCCATAGACAGAGTATTGTATTAAATTTAAGACCACAGCATTTAACATCTTGCAGATCTGAACTCTAGCTTTCATACATCTTGCTTCACAGCCAAAACTGCACATACATCTAGACCTTATAGATGCAAAGTCTTCCCTAAAAGTCTTGAAGAGTTATCTGGCACTCCTGAGACAGAATTCACGATGCTCTTATCTTTCTTGACATACTAATCATTCATTTGGCTGTAAACTACATTTTTTAAATTGCTGCCTATCAAAAGATGTTCAATGTTCTTCTGTACTATTAGAAATTACATGCTGCACTGCCCTATAAGAAGCATTAAAACAGTGTATCTCTCATATTCAAGGAAAGCAGCCAGAAGGTTGAGAAGTTTATGAGCTATTTGACTAAAGAGTCACCATGATGTACCACCACTAAAAATCTGCTTCTGTAGTTTAGGGTGCAAATGAACTGTGGAAAAAATCTATTACTACAACAATTTCCCTAAACTAAGAAGGAGACAACATAATGGACACAAGGTAAGATTTCAGCATTTAAAAAAATCAAGATATTTTAATTATCAAAAACTTTGAAATTACACAACAAGTAATCAAAAGAATTAGGAACCTGAAAGATAACATTAGTGAATCTCAGGAAAATTTAAGGATTTGTTTCTTTCCATCAGCATTCTAACAAATCCAGTGTGTTCATGAAGGTCATCAGGATCTCTAACACCAAAAGAACAGATCTAAAAAAAGGGCCCAGAACTAAAGTATGCATAAAAAAGAATTCAAACTACAGGTAAAAATAATCACAGAAGACACCTAATGCTGCTAGTGCTATTTCTCAGTGTGACTTTCACATTATGGTCCCATACATGCAAAGAACTGAGCAAAGCAGTTCAACCTGTACCTTATATCAAGCCCAACCAATAACTGCACTTTTGCCCTCTGCTGAAGTCCTCCATGAAGTCTCACAGGGAAAACTGTGAAAGAAAAAAAGAAACGTATAAGAAAATTTATTTTTGTTTAAAATTATAGGGAAAGTGTGCTTTCTTCTATATTAATCTTCTCTGTGTTCTTGTATTCTACACCAATTTAGAATCAGAACCTGTTCTTAGCTATGCCAGAGCTGACTATAATGAGTTACATAACTCCACATGTAACTCATTGCTGAAATTCATAGGCACAGATAGGGCCTGACATTTTAAAAGCAAAACAAAAAGTAAGTCTCTTCAAGTACAAAGACTCCAGGATAGTCTTAGACTTCAAGCCTACACCCCAAATACCCATGAAAGATCCATAAAAACTCTGGAGAAGTACTTTTAATCCTAACTTCATGTGACCTACAGGTTAGAATATGGATTTCACTTTGTCATGAATTAACTTGATATGTGGCCAGAATCCTCAGTCCTGAATGAAATAAGCCCACTGCTCAGAGACCCCTGAATGAACTTCAAATCCCCCATCATGAAAAAAAAACCCACATAAAATGGAGAAACATGGACAGATCTTCTCCAGTATTTGACAGAAGCAGGGGAAAAAGCTCTTTTGAAGTAACTGGAAAAAGAATTACAGTTTACAGCCCCAGAGAAAGAATTGCAAGGTACATCTCCAGCCAGGTTAATGTTGCAATGGAAACATATCTTGCATTCCTAGACCACTCTCAGAGCAAAGAATTGCCCTCCACTACAAGTACACACATATAAGATGAAAGATAGCAGGATCTCTTAACATATAGCCAGTTCTCTTCTGTCTTGCACCACTTTCATACACCACTCCAGTAACTAGACTTTACTCAGCAGAATTACTCCAGATTCATGTCTAGGCAGAGTAGAACTGGACTTTAATATCTTAGGATCATCATATGGCTGACAAAAGCTACTTCCAACTCATCCTCAGGTATGTGAATGGTCAATTATGAAATTAGGTGGAGGCCTCAGTAATTTCAGAATTACTTGGCTGGCTTACTGAATCCATTTAGGGATTTTGTTCTTATTTCTTAATTTTACCTAATAAACCTTAAATTTTTCTCATTATTTCTTCTAACCTAAGCAGAGCAGAGAAGCTGAGTGTGCATTAGGATAAAAATGTGAAATACCTGCCTACTAGTTGATCTCTCAACCTCAGTAAAATTTCTCTCCTTGTCCCTCTTCTCTCAGCTTCAGCTCCCATGCAGAATTAGGGCTCTAAATTATGCTGAGAGACTATAACCAACATGGTTAAGAATAGCAAATAATCAGATCATTCAAACTCCAAACTCACACCAATCGTAAATATTAGAAAGCAGATGTTATCTAACCAGAGGACAACTGTGGGCCAGAAAGGAAGACTAGGATGGAATCAAATAATTTTTCATATCATAATAGTACAAATAAATACCATCTGGACAGCCACAACTCTGATTTTTGTAGAAGAAAAATACTTTCTTTTGCAGTACTTTCCCCAGAAAAAACAGTGCTCATATCTCTTTTAATGCTGAACTGCTTCTTTTATGTTCTTGGACAGTACTCAATATTTGTATAGACAAACCCAGAATCCTTAATATTGGATTAAAGGATTACATGCAGTGGGTTTTGCAGCCTTTTTCATTTTCTCACTCCTATCACACCAGTATTTACTGAGTTGAAGTGTGCTGAAGGCAAGTTCAATTTCCATCTCTGCTCAAGGGAGTGATTAAATTTAGCTGATGCTGAGAAAAAAATTCAGTGTGATGAACATAGCAAGACTTGTATGAGAAAGGATTAGTACCACAAGCAAAACAGAACTACCAAAACACCTGCAAAAAAGCTTACATATAGAAAAAGAAGTAGGAAAGAAATGGAAATTTAATCTTTTTCTAAAAAAGCAAAACCAAAACACTATAAGCTCAGGATTTAAGAATATAAAACTCAATTGTATATTTCAATACCAAAGAGCATTCTAATAGCACAATTCAGCTTCATTAGAATAATCCTTAATTTTGAGAGTTTGGAACATAATTTAAGATTTGGATTTTTGTGGCTAACATACATCTTTTACAGAACTGAAACCTAAACGTGAGTTTCACTGAAATTTGGAATTGCTTCAAATTTTGCAGCATTTACTTATTCCTGGCAATAACACATTGAATGGCTACCTCCATTAGGGAAAACTATTCAAACATTTGCTCCTGGCAAAGTGGAGTAACCCTTCCTATAACCTGAAACTTTCCCACAAACTGAAACAGCAGTTAACCATCTCTTCACTCAAGATCAATGAACACTTCAAAATCAACCATTGCATGCAGAGGACAATTTATACAGTAGACTGAACACCTTGTATTAGAGTTACATGTTAGTTTAATTCTTTTTTCTGTAATATAATTGGGTTTAACTGACAGCACTGCCTTTTCAAGACTGAGAAAGGCTGAGAAAGAAATGTATTGACCCAGCACAACCACATTCCAGAATTTTCTACATTTTTACCATTTAGAAAGAGCATGGTGCAATCTCAAAGGCATAGATAGTGGCATCCCTCTTCTAAGGATTCGAATGTGTTTTCCATGACAGAGGCAAACATATAAGAAAGGATTTTTTTTAAACCCTGGTTTTCCTCAAGGAGCAAAACACAAGGGTGTTGGGGGGGGGTTGGTTTGCTTTTGGGCCTTTTGTTTGTTTGTTTGTTTTTTAAGAAAGGAAGCAGATCCTCTAGGAGCAAGCTCTGTTAAGCAAAAACTCTGTTAATCTGTTGAGTAAAAACTAAGAATAAAATGAGCCCAAAATTATCTAATCCCTTTTTCATTAAATGGTGATTTTTAAAGCACTACCATTTTGAATTAGGGGGAAAAAATAAAATTAATGATCTTCAAATTAAGCTGAATTACTCATAACAACTATGTTAGATCCAAGCATATCAATAGCAACAAAAAAAACCCAACCCTGTTCATCACAAGTTGCATAGAACCATTTTTATTTAAAAACAGCTCAGGCTGATAAATTACCACCCACAATACATGTATGGCTTCATGTCTGTTTTAAAGAATGATTGCATATGCAATTAAGCTACCATTAGTCCTGACCACCTAGAAAACTTGGAGCTCATATATATAGGTACTTTTGCTTTAGCAAGGCCTTTTGAATACTTCATACTCGCAAGTGGGCTATTCATACCAGCTTTTTTCAGAAGCTGTAAATGTGAAAGCTACTACCCATCACTGCCATCCCATATGCCTTGAGCACTTAACGACTGGGAACCTACCCATTTCCTGTGCCAAGTGGCTCATATCAAGTTTGGGATCGTTTTGTCTAAAGATCGTAGCCAAAACTGTAAAAATTATTACCAGTCATTACATACCTAACAACCACAATGATTCATGGCTCGTCACAGAAAACAAAATATCTCACCATAGTGAGGAAACTGGAAAGCTTCAGGCAACATCTGTTCTTCATGGGCGAGAGTGCACTGCTACAGGAAATCAGCGCTGCTCTTGCCTGATATTTATGCAAGCTTTTCTATACATATGAAATAACTCTCAAAAACTGTTTTATTAGTAAAACTGTACTGTTGCCTGGTCCATCTGCCTAAAGCAGTATCATGGTTTGTAATTTTATTTGTTCATTTAAGCAAATTCATATGGTATGGGAAAAAACAGCAGACAGTAGAGTTCAGTCCAGTTGCCCCTTCCAAATGGTCAACGCCAATATCATCAGCACATGAATACAAAGATCTAAGAGGCCTCCAAACATTGTAGCACTTCCGTTTCCTCCATTAATGTCCCCCTTGAGTTAAACTGAATCATGACCCTAAACAGCATTGCCACGTCACTGTTTTAAAGTGGCTAAGCAGCTTTGTATTAGTGTAACTATGCAGGTAATTGCTTATCAAAGCAGTTCTGCTGATCCAAAATAGTTCCCAGTGTTGGAAATCCATGATTCAGTTTACAATCTCTTGGATGATTGCTACAAGTAAGATTTCATGCTTACTTGGTGAGTTTTAAGAGGCAAAAGAGTTTTCAAGCTGGAAAGCAAAGCCGTGATTCTTCCCTTTAAAGAAAGAAGTCAAGAAGATGCTTGGACACTGTTAGGGAATATTGCTATTACATCCTCAGGAGAAAGACTAAAAATCCAGGATCTGACAACCAGAAGACACTTCCTTCACCTGTGAAAGCCCAGCATGAGATCTACACTCTTTCTTACCATGTAAGAAGGGAGGAGCTGTACTACTCCTTCCTCACCTGAGCCCCTCCTAAAAGACCAATCGCTCAAGCCAGTGGAACTTCATTCAGTGCAATACTAGCTTTTGTAATCTTTGATCCAGTTCAATAGGAGTTATAATGCAACTTGTTTTCAGAACCAAAAATAAAAATAAAAGCTTCTAATTTCAGAAGTGCAGCATGTCAATGAATGGAAATTTGTGCCTAACGGATGGATACCCAATCTATTCTTCACATTAGGCTACTGTACCTCTCAACAATTAGACTTGAAGACACTTGGAACATCAATCATCTAACATATGAGTCAATTCTTGCTACTGTTGCGATAACATTCAACTCCCAAGACTAAAGTAATTTCACTTGAAATACTCAGACAAGTGTCAAATTATATATTTCAAATATAAAATCTCTTCTACAACAGAAGTTGAGTTTATTAGACTATTAATGCTCTAATCTATACTAAAATTGTTCCTGCCATAATGATACAAGTGTGATGCAAGAAAATCCCACACACTAACAGATGCCAGTCACCACAGCAGCTGTTACAAGGAAATTCCTACCCTCTGCAAGTAAGACATGGGCTGGTATTCCCATTTGCTTGCACATTAGCGCCAAAAAAATCAAGCAAATATACCTGTAATCACGAGGCACAATTACCTAATGACAGAAGGGAAAGACCTCCTTGATTCTGCCATCTGAGAAATGTTTGTTCTTGTAGCTCCCCAAAAGCTCCTCATTTTGTTTTTCACCTGTGTCCAATCAGATGTCATACAGATTATATGCCATAAATATGTAACTGTCAAGTCATTTGAGGAAATCTCCTTTTTCTAGGAGGCTGATTGAATTGTCCAGTGGTAAGGCTTTTAGAGCATCAACATTTGTGACACTCAAGCAGCTAGTGGTAAATGCTGCCACTGGTGTACATTATTTACAAGCTCATGATGGACAGAGTTTACAACATTCATTTAGTTTTAGATTTGTTTTCAAGTTACAAAACTCATTCAGCCATAGTAGAATCAGCCCACACTTTTAAATCTAGAGTTTACCTTCTACAGGGCTTCACCATGTTTAGGGATTCAAATCTTCCATGTAAATAAAGCACAAGGTTTGCTACCCTAGATACGCTTTCACATAAAGCAAATGGGCGGTGCCCGATGTTAGAGGAGCACAAAACAGTAAATACAATGAAGTCATGGGTGGACAGTGTGGGCAAACATTCTAATTGGCTAAAATTAAAAGGCTGCTATACAATCCATAACAACCGAAACACACTCTCATGTAACTAATCCCTGTCAGATTTATTCTTGAGTATATTAACTGAAAATTGAATACTTCAGACAAGGTGACTTTTGGTGTTTGAATCTTGGTAGTCATATGATTTTTACTTACTATGCATTTGTTAAAGTATTTTTCATTCTAACCCTCAAAGGTACTAGCAGAAAAATCTTTTTAGAAAGACTTTAAAAGGCTCTTCTTATAGATGAAATGAAAAAGCTCCATCAGCACAAGTATTTGAAAATACAAACTAATGAATTATTATTTAACTTCACCACTATTGTCAGGGGCCTAAAACAACAATGCTTAATTAAGATGATGCATGCCCCAAGTCTTCTCCCAGGAAACTGGTGAATCACAGCAGGGTCCTTTCATTGCCAAATATGTTCCCAGAATTATTTGAACACATCTGTTAAAAACATATAAATGGCATGAAGTCTTCTGATGTTAATTCAGATTGATTACTTGTTAAACATATTTAATTCAGGCAGGAGGGAGGTTAATTGATGTTTACATTAGGATAAATAAAATAATGGAGAAAGAGCAGCTGAGGTACTTTTTAAACAGCAAAATTTATACATTTCAGATTAAACACATGAAATAACCTTAAGGAAAAAAAAATCCTTTTCATTTTTTACTCTTGTGTACCTACCAATTTAACAGATTTCAGTGCCTGAATAATATTGACCAAGCATGGTGCACACTGTTTCTGACAACAGATAAATTACATTCTCCCATCATCAAGCAATGACAACTTCTAAACCCTATTACTTCACTTTATTGTCTGTTTACAGGAACAAATGCATTACTAGACAAAACACACTCCTGAAAGTATGTTGCATCTAACTAGAGAAATGTTTTCTACAAATGTTGCCTCCTGTATACATTGCCCTTCCTTTGAATCTCAGAGCCAGTAGGAATTTAGGCAGCTGACATTGAAAGAGTCAGACTAGGTCTTTTTCAATTTTTTAAACTCACTATGATTTTGCCTTTTCAGTGACTGTACATCTTTCTGGGCTAGATCTCGGAAGCCTACCAGGAAAATCTCAGCTTCTTCTCTTTTAATTGTTGTTTATCCAGAAAGGTCTAATTCAGGAAATCCATTTTAGGAACACAACTACTGTTACTGCAACTCCAACCTCTTTCAAGGTGGTACCTCCACAAGTGAAATGAATTTTACCTTTAGCTGTTGATTTTTAGGTACAGTGTTTTCCTGACTTCTGGCATATTATTAACCAAACCTGTTTGCCCTTCCCAAGAGTTAGTCAACTTATTGATTAGTAAAAGCTCCATCAGCTTGCAATTTAGTGCATAAACTTAGTATGTTGTTCTGGAGTATCATTAATGAAAAACACATAATGAAGACTCCTAACACAGGAGCTGGAGCTATAACTCTGTCCCTGAGGTAGAGGGAATTTCACTAATTAACTCCACAATGGAATTTGGCCCTCTAAGTAAAATCATGGTCACTTCAGGAAGTAAAGCACTATCTGATAAACATGGTGTTTGGATCTCAAGTATTTTAAAAGAAATCTCAAGCTCTATTGTGAATTATTTTAACACCTTTACTATTTGCTCCCCATGTTTTCTGCTGTCAGTACTGTATCCTGGAAAACAGCTGTTGGCTATGAAGTATTGGCTCTAATTGTTTCCATCTTTTTATTGACTATACTGGAATCTCCTAAGAAATTACGCATGACTGTGCTCCAAGATCATGGGTTTGCTTTATAAAAGATGAAAAAACCAGCTTTGAATATTAAGTTAGAAAGAGGACAGTTTACCCAAGTCCCCTTAGACAAACCCAGTTCCCTTATTCGAGATGCAGGGAATATGATTTCAGTCTTAGCCTGAAGGGAGTTGTATTCAGGTCTCTCCCCTTCTGAGCTCTACATAGGCTGGCAAAAGGGTATATGATCCAGCAGCTGTTCCTTAGAAACGAAGTCCCACTTATTTCTTTGGACAGTGAAGGAAAAGGGGAGAAGCTGCTTTCTCATTCAGTAGAAGATCTATAAATTTGGAGCCTGAAATAATCATGACCTCTTTCAGTTCTGAAAAGGGTGAGTAAAGCCTGAAGAGATGCATAATTCATAGCATATCATGACAGATTTTCCACACCATTCAGTTAAGCAATCCCTGGTCAATGCATGGATTGTCACGTCTTTTTAACTTCCAAACACTACCGTATGTATATTAACTCTAAGCATCAAGGAGTTCTCAATCTCACTCCAGACAGCTGAAAGTAAAATGTTATAGCCCCCAAGTTTTACACACTTAAGGGTACTTTTTAAGATGTTCTTACAGTTCCTTACACAGACACAATATTTCTTCATATTTTGACAAAGGAATGCAAATAAATGTACGGTTTAATACAGATGCTTTGCACACCTATTAACACAGACAGCTAAAGAAGCAGTTTTCACCAACAAAATAGAGGAGAGAAGCAAGTTTCAAATGCAGGTGAACAAGACATTGTTTACAATGGTTTATATAAAAATTTTGCAAGAAAAACACAAACTAATAGAATGTATTCTAATATCTAAATTATAGCATATTTTCAGTAGAAAACTTATTTATATGTAAAATAGGATGGAAATTGTTGCACCAAAAATCTAGTGATATTGCAGCAAAGTTACTAATATAAAATATAGGGAAAAATATCCCAGAGACACTTCATAGGTACTCCCATTTACTTCACCTAAATAGTTTTTTGATTGCTGATGTAAATTTTTGTCTTGTCATGCTTTTCACAGACAGAAAAAAAGATGTGGAGACTAGGTGTCTATTTTCATTGAAGTGAAAATAGAAGCCCTATCACAAATAATAAAGAGGAAAACAAAGAAGAAAAACAAATTATTTCTCAAGTTAACATGTTTTTTCCTAGAATAAGGTTGTTTACAGGAAGTTCTACATCTCTGGAAAAAGAAAGTGGGACAAAGTTATCTACAGCAATGGAGACTGAACCTAGACATCAAATTGACAATGAATGAGTATTTACAGAATGAGAATTTACAGAAATTAATTCCAGAGAAAATGGTTGATCTAATGGTATTTCATGAAATAACAATTATAAAGATTGATTTATCTTTATTGGAAATCATCACAAAGTGAACTTCAAGGCTTGTTTCACTATAAAACTTTGAGTATTATTGCAAATGGAGAATGCAATTACATTGTGAGCTCAGTAGATATAAATTAAAACATACCGTTTCTGAGCATACTGCTATCCTCAAATGAGTCAATTATTAGATAGCACAGTCAAAATAGCATAACATAGGACAACTTGCTTGGACATTGTTGAAAAAACATGGCCTGAAAAGTTGTATTTTTTAAAAGTTATATTCAGTAGCATGGATTTTCTGACAGAATTGAAATATGAAGATGGATTTTTGAGTAGATTTTTATATTTATTGAGTGGCAAGCCCCTCCTGTAAAGAATTTAAGTATGAACTTAAATGTATGACTAATCCTAGTAAAATACTGAAAGATCTTCTGCATATTCCTAAGTTTCACAAAACCTCCTAGCCATTCTCAGAGTCCCTGATTAAAACAATGCCATCTACACTTCTGAAGGATTTTTATTTTAGAGTATTTATTTTCTAAGTATTTGATAAATAGTAAAGAACATGCTTAGATAGTCCTTCTCTTAATTGTTTGAAAGGGCAAAATGTCTGGACTCGTTCTTTATTTCCTCATGTTTTGCATAGTTTTGTAAAATACTGCTGAATCATTATACCCTGCTTTACACTGCTACTGCAGACTACAGGGTTAACCACAGCAGGGGAAAAAATAATTGAATCCATTCTCTCTACAATGAGAAGTCCTGTAACACACACAGCTAGGGAAAAACCAAATAGGAATTGACTGAAATTTATAATTCTCTTGAAGTGACGATTTACAATCCTCTTGCACTTGCTCAGCTTCACATAAGAATTAAACGATTACATATAATCATTGTAAATTGAAAGTAGTCTCTAATAAATATGTTTGTTTTATCACAGTAAACTGCAAAGTGATAAGTGAACCTCCCTTTTATTAATGACAATAAATTGTTGTCACTTAACCAAATATTAACAGAAACAAAATCCCCAAGAATTTCTACATTAAACAAAAACTCCCCTCCCCTTCATCCCTGTATCCCCCAAGAAAGGGGAATTTTAGATGTACATCAAGGAGAAACGAGCCTGCAACAAGCCAGAGCAGAGGACTGTATTGGATGCTCATTCCACCACACCACTGCCATCTGGTAGCACCGTTGCAGTCATCAAAGACCCCGAACTCCCAGCAGCCCACATTTCCACCGTTGTAGCAATACAGTCATCAGAATCTGTACAGCTCTGAGGAACAAATTTGGGTATCTTCAACATGAACCACTGAAACAGGTTCAGTTGATGAGAATAGTACAGAAAGACTCAACGATGCATAGTTATGCCTTTTAAAGAGAAGGCACTACCCGACATTCCAATTTCTCTGCATAAGTTGACAAAGAACACATAACAGAAGCCTAGTGGGCCATATGCAGATCCAAGTCAGGCCCACTTGAACTCTATCACAGCTGTAATGCACTAGCAAGGATCACCACTGCTTTTCATCTCATCCTAGCAAACATCACACCACACAGCCTCCAAAATCTGCAGTTGTGATCTTAGAGATTTATAGGAAATGGACAGTTCTGAGCACCAGCACAAAGTATCTAGGCTGACACTGGTTAAACCCAGCATGTATTTAAAAGTTGCACAACTTCCACACCCTCTTTGCCAGAAAACTAAGCTTTCTCCTCACAAATAGCAACCAAAAACCACCATGCTTTGATGGTACTGACAGGTAAGAAATTAAATTATTAAATTTCATTTAAGAATTTCAAAGTAAGAAAAATAAAATATAACAATAGGCTTGTGGGTCAAGATAAGGACAGGGAGAGATCACTCACCAATTACTGATATGCGCAAAACAGACTTGACTCTGGAAAATTAGTTTATTACCAATCAAGTCAGAGTACAGTAATGAGAAATGAAACCAAATCTTAAAAATACATCAATGAAAATTATAATAAATTAGTGATGCAGCACCCAGAAAGCACTAATCATGGTGTCCACTGCACCTTTCAGTCAATCAAACAGTGCCCCCCAAAAAATACCATCACCTTCGGTAACATAATCACAAAGACATGACATTCCAGTATCTGAAAAACTATCAACCTCAATTTCCTGCACTTCCCCTAACAAAAATCCTTGCCATGTCACTGTAATAACATAGCTTGAACAAAAGCTTTGTTACAACATATTTAGCACTCAGATTACCAGGTGACAAAATTTTTTTACTCCCTTGAATTTTTGCTGGTCCACACCAACATTGCTGCCACTGCACAGCTATAGTTAAATATCTATTGAACATTATCCTGTAGGATTCTGTTGCAGTATTATGTATCTATTTCTGACTTCTCTGTATCAACAAGAGATCATCACCACACCTTGCTGAAACATCCTTCTGCACTGTAGTACTCCTTACCCTGCGCCACTGTACATTTTACATATGGCCTAACTTACATTAATTGTAATATAGGTTTTCTTTGCTGAACAATACTGAAAAGATAAAGCAGTTACCCTTTCTTGAGTAGCTGCTTCATGGAACATCACAGCTAGAAATACAACTTAATTCTATACAATTTTTATAGAAGTGAGTTACTAAAAATCAAATTCTTCTTCCAAATATGAAATATGGTTACCAAATAAAAAGGCATTCACAAGTAATTTGCAAGTACTGTGCCGCCCTCTGCAGTCATTGTGCAAGATCTGCAAATGTATCTGCAAAATGATTCTATGCACATTCCTTGCAAGGACCAATGGGTCAATAATAAAACCTCTACAAGCTGAAACCCAGCAGATGTAACATTTTTATGATGTTGTCTTACTTGTTGGAATCGTAGGAACACAATACAGAAACTTTTTATTTCTTCATATAAATGCTATTAAAGTTTGTGGCAACGTATGTTTCACTGCTGTTTCAGAATGGGTCAGATTCATCAATGGTACTTCTGGCATTAACTCTCTTGGAATTTGACAGAAATTTGCAATGCCCCATCTGAAAATTTTTTTCTGGTTACTTCTAATAAATAACCAAAATAAACTGCATTTTTTAAAAGTTACATTAACTGACCTACCAATGACAAAGAAGTCTATTTTACAGTTCCGGTATTGCCGTACTTCAACACAACTTATAATCTTAACAGAGCATTTTGCTGAGATTTTTATAGCACTGTGGTGAGTTGACCCTGGCTGGATGCCAGGTGCCCACCTAAGCTGCTCTGTCACTCCCCTCCTCAGCTGTTCAGGGAGACAAAGTATAAACAATAGGCTCGTGGGTCGAGATAAGGACAGTGAGAAATCACTCACCAATTACTGATAGGAGCAAAACAGACTTGACTTGGTGAAATTAGTTTATTACCAATCAAGTCAGAGTAGAGTAATGAGAAATGAAACCAAATCTTAAAAAGACCTTCCCCCCACCCCTCCCTTCTTCCCAGGCTGAACTGTATTCCTGATTTTCTCTACCTCCTCCCCACCCCCCAGCAGCGCAGGGGAATGGGGGTTGTGGTCTATTCATCACACATCGTCCCTGCCACTCCTTCCTCCTCAGGAGAGGACTCCTCACACTCTTGTCCTGCTCCACCGTGGGTCCCTCCCACGGGGTGCAGTCCTTCAGGAACAGACTGCTCCAGCATGGGTCCCCCATGGGGTCTCAAGTCCTGCCAGCAAACCTGCTCCGGCACAGACTTGCCACAGGGTCACAGCCTCCTTCAGGCATCCACCTTCTCCAGCCTGGGGTCCTCCACGGGCTGCAGATGTATATCTGCTCCCCTCCACCTCCACTGGCTGCAGGGGGACAGCCTGCCTCACTGTGGTCTTCACCATAGGCTGTAGAGGAATCTCTGCTCCAGTGCCTGGGGTGGCACCTCCTCCTCCTTCTTCACTGTCCTTGCTGTTTGCAGAGTTATTCCTCTCACATATTCTAACTCCTTCCTTCTCTAGATGCCATTGTACTTTAGCAACAACTTCATCCCTTTCTTAAATATGCCATCACAGAGGCTCTACCACCATCGCTGATGGACTTAGCCTTAGCCAGCTGTGTGTCCATTGTGGAGCCAGCTGGCATTGGCTCTGTCAGACACAGGGGAAGTTTCTAGCAGCTTCTCACAGAAGCCACCCCTGTAGCACCTCTGCTACCAAAATCTCGCCACACAGAACTTCTTCACATGGATACCCTAAGACAATACTATTGTCCCTGTTAAATTGTTAGAGAACACTTGACAGCTACCCTTGGGCCAGCTGTAGACATCTGCTAAAATGCAGCTCCTTAAAAGGTCTTTCCCCCCCCCCCCCCCCCCCCAAACCTCACCTGCTCTATGCATTTGTTTCAGAACCTCCTTATTGAATACTAGGTGTGCTATTAACTTTACTCAAACAGTAAGAGTTCTTCACCAACTTAGCTATGAGCAGTTAAGGAGATAATAATGCATGTGAGCAAGTTTTACACATATGACAAGGACTGGATATTAACATAACCTCAAATAGCTGTTCAAGTAGATAGTACTGTAGCACAAAATACCTGACGGCGCTACAAAAGCATATAGCACTGCCTTACTACGTTTCTGTAAAACAAATCTCAAGTAACTAAATTACTAGAAGTTAGCAGGTTCTTCCACTGTAATGTGACATTTGCCCTTTACATTTTAGTATTTGAATACTGTTGCAAACTGACGTTACTCACATTGTGGTCAGTTGTCTCCTTAACATTGATAGCATCACAGGATAAAACTGTTTTGTACCAGAACACCTTCATTCCAACTTAATTTACATCTGCTTTCTTTCCTTGGATCTGTAAATACAATTTTTTAGAGTAATCATCAGGATTTACAATACTTTTCTCCTCCTCAAAGAAAAAAATTTTGTACTTTACGGAAACAGCATGATACATCACCACTAAACAGGAGAAGATTAAACTGCATTTTCTACTGCACACAACGAAGACAAGTGAATGTAACTTGTTTCTTTTTAAACAAAGATTAAGCTTTTGAAGACCCATACTTCAGCTCCCAGCAGACACCTAGAAGGTTCTTGTACCACAAACGTTCAAGACAGAGTACTAACGGTGTTTGTAGATCATGATAAAAGGAAACAAGCAGGGCTTGAAAACCCCTCAGAGAAAGAGGCAGCAGCTCGGGCAGGCTGGGGTTCCCCGCTCAGCAGACGCCCCAGACCCGCGGGGCTGAGAGCAGCGAGCCCGGGCGCGCCGCCCGCCCCCACCCCCAGCGGCAGCCCCCTCGGGCGTGGGCGGCGCTTCCCGCCCAGCGCTGAGGAAAGCTGACGGGGGCAATGGCCCCCTCAGAAATCTGGGCGCGGCTGCCCCTCGGCGTGCGGCGACGCAAAGGGGACACCGCGCCGCCCGAGCGGCCGGCAGCAGGTACCCGAGCGCAGCAGCCCCGACAGCTGCGGCGCCTCCAACGGCTTCAACCGCGCGAGGCTCCGCCACCGCTTCCAACGGGCTCCCTCAGCCCCGCCGCTCCCCCTGCGGCGGGCAACCTGCTGGCACCTCCCGAGCGCGGGGAGAAACGAGGCGGTAGCGCCGCCTGCCGGCAGAAGCTGCGGCCCCACGCGTTCCGGCACGGCACGGCAGCGCCCCGCCGGGCGGCCCGAGCAGCAGCGGCCGGGTTACCTCAGCGACGCCCGCCCCGCCCCGCCCCGCGGGCGGCAGCAGCCGTTGCTGCGCGACGGGAGGCGCTGAGGGTGGCCGAGGTGCAGCTCGGCGCCCCCGGCCCGGCCCGCACGGCCCGAGCCAGGCCGTGACCGAGCCTCCCGAGGAGCCGCCGCCCCAGGCTGTCCCGCGGGAAGGGCAGGAGCTCGGCCTCGGGGAGCACTTGTGGCCCGGAGGCGGCCCCGGCCGGGCCGAGCTGTACACACCCTACCCGCCTCAGCAGGGCCCCGGGCAGGCACCTTTTGAGGGCTTGGAGACTGAGCGAGACCCGCATCAGCCTCAGCAGTCGGAACGGGGGGTAAGGCAAGGGTCTGGTCAGCCACCGGGGCTGAGGGACAGCATGGATCAGCCACAAGCACCCGACCAAGACCGCTACCAAGCACAGGACCGAAGAAGAAGTGTCAGCCAGACCCATCCACCAGAACAAGCACCGTATCAACCACAGACCCTGATCCAACACCTCGATCACCCACAGGGAGCAGAACAAGGCTCTTACAAGCTACAGGTGCCCGAAACAAACACCAGCCAGAGATATGCACTGGGACAAGACTCTTACCAATCACAGGAGGCAAGGCAAAGCATGTATCAGTCGTATGCACTAGAATTAGACCCTTACCAAACACAGAAATCAAAAAGTGCCTATCAGACATACGCAGCAGGACAAGATCCCTATGAAGCCTATGAACGCCGGCATGGACCCTATCAGCCACATGAACCAGGTTATGGTCTTTATCAGCCAGGATACAGTCCATGTGATGATCAGATCCCTGATCCCAAGTCCCGAATCCTGGCAATTCAGAATGCAAAAGCCTATTTACTGAAGAGCAGCACAACATCTGGCCTGAACTTGTAAGTCTGAAAAAGGGGCAGAATTGAAAGGGGTAGGAAGTATGAGTGGAGGGAAAAGTGTTGGCAAAAGAGAAAAGGGTTACGTTAAGCAAGGGTGAAATTCTCTGTGTGTGTGTATATAGCATGGGAGAATATGCTATACATAAATTTATATATAAATCTGTTTATAAATGCAATAGTCATCACTATGTGATACTTGTGTGTGTCCAACACCTTTCAGAATAAAAATTCCTGAGGGAATGCATAGAGGTCAAAGGGAAATTGATTTGATTAAGAGCAAGTTTAAATTCAGCTTCAGCTCCTGAGGCAGGTATGATATACACCAAAAGTGGAAGACAGGATTACTTATACATATATATATTATATCAGACTAATTTCAGGTCTAATTTCCCATAATGCTCCATGATGCAGTTTCATCTAACTATTTCAACAATTTCTCCAAAGCTCCAGGTGATTAGCTGCTACTTTTGATACTAAAAACATCATCTAAGACTTGTATAGTAGGCTAATAATATTTACATTTTCACAACAGATATGATCATCTTGCTAATATGCTAACAAAGATCCTGGATGAACAGCCCACAAATGCTGTAGACATAATTGAGAATATCAGCAAGGATGTGAAGTGGGCTCGGTTTCAGAAAAAAATGGACACTCTTCGAGATGAATATGAGATTCTTCCAACATTTGAAGCTGCAGAAAAACGTAAAGCTTTGTTCCTCAAGGCAAATGGAGAAGGAGATGAAGAACTAGAAGAAGAGATAGTAAGTTATTATCAGAGAAAAATAAGTATCATAGATATGAGGGAATGCATGGGAAGATGTCAGGAAGGGAAAGGAAGAAGGGAGGAAATTGAGGTCTTTGTAGTATTGCCTCTCATGATCATGTAAATAACAGCAACCACAGTACCATGTACCCTCTTCATAGCTGAGCTGGTCCCATGTCTAGCTGTGAACAAGAAAACCCATCTGGTTATTATTTAGTTGGGTTTTTTCCCTGTAGTAAATCTAATATGCCGAGCCTTTACAATCATATATGTTCTAGAGATGATGAACAGAAAGTAATGTTTACAATATCTCCAATATGCCAGTTCAGCATGGAATATTGCATCCAAATTTCTTTATCTAAAAGTGGCATTTCTTTACACAAAGTGACTATAATTCTGGACACCACTTTGAGAATATTGTGCACAGCTGCTACTGTAAAATAGAGAATGGAGAATGTGTGATCCTTCCAGCTCCAGCTGTGGTTCCATTCTTTCCTTCTCCAACTAAAAAAAAATAAAAAAAATGTTATAATGAAGAACTACTAGAATTGAAAAGCCACTTCTTAAAACAAGGTATTTTTCCATATTTGGATGCTTATATGCAGAAGCATTTGTACACAATGAAAAATTAAGAGAATTATTATAATAACCAAGGGAAACTAATCAACAAGATACTGATTTTCATATGAAGTTGCCAGTATATATTCAAATGAATTACCACTGCAGAATACAAATACTAACAACAGAAGAGATAGTCTTTCACCTTTTCCATAGCCTATTACTTATTTTATAGCAACAGTATACAATGGTAAAAATAGAAAAAAATAGGCTATTTCAGAAAGGGATCTTGAATTTTTCATATTTCTGTCTATCTGCTTTGATATAAGAAAGCTGGTAGGGCCAAAGAAATTCCACACAAAAGTAGCACTCCTTCTTCCAAATCCCCTACCCCGCTGTGTACAACTTCTAATATATTTGTGTGATGTAATCACCTACCCCCATGAAATGAGAGAAGGGTGATAAAGCGAATGGAAATAATTGAATCATTACTGGCCTAGTTCTGCTTCCACTGAAGCCAGCTGGAGTCTTATTATGGACTTCAGGAAGAGCAGGGGCCAGTATTTTAAAACATACAGGGATCTTTATGCCAAGGTTTTCAAAAGAACAACATTCACTCCAAAGAAATATTGCTGGTTTGGTGTCTAAATATATAAAATATGTATTATATTTTCCCAAAATGTATCTGCCACAAACACAAGGAAACACACAGTGACACTGTTTGTGGGCGTCAAGGCCTCTTACATAGCTGACATGCCCTAGCACTGAGGTCCTTTGTAAGTCTTGTGTAAGCATTCTGACTTTCCTTATTTTGCAGTAATTAGGAGTGGGAATTTTGAAATCCTGTGTTCTAAAAGCTGCAGTTCATCTGTATTCTCTTCTTTACCCTTAAAATGGCATTTTTATTTTTTCTAAATGATAGTGAAAGATGTAGTGAATGAATGTCTGCAAAGCATTTTGAGGGAATGAGTGGCACAACAAGAAAGTGAAGTATAATGCTCAGTGGATAACATGTATAATTTTTCAAATAGACAATTATACTGTTCTTCAGTTCTAACTCCGGATCTTCTTTCCCAGGGAGAGATTCCTCTACCTAATGTGATGGAAACAGCCTTTTATTTTGAACAGGCTGGAATTGGTTTGAGCAAAGATGAATCTTATCACATATTCCTTGCCCTTAAAAAACTAACTAGTGTTCAGCCAATCCAGATCTGTCGCTTCTGGGGCAAAATTTTGGGCCTGGAGATGAACTATATTATAGCTGAAGTACAGTACCATGAGGGTGAAGAGGATGAGGAAAGAGAAGAGGAAGAAGTTATTGAGGAAGGAGGGAAAGGGATGGGTGAGGTTGAAGATGAAAACGAGGAGAAAGAAAAAGAAGACGAACTACCAAAGACCACCTATAAGCCTCCCCCTGTCATCCCAAAAGAAGAAAATGGGACTGGGGCTAATAAATATGTCTACTTTGTCTGTAATGAACCAGGGAAACCCTGGGTGAAGTTGCCTCCAGTGACACCAGCCCAGATTGTCTGTGCCAGGAAAATCAAGAAGTTCTTCACTGGTAGGCTGGATGCTCCTGTTGTGAGCTTTCCTCCTTTCCCTGGAAATGAGGCCAATTACCTGCGTGCACAGATAGCTCGGATCTCAGCAGGAACCCATATCTCTCCCATTGGATTTTACCAGTTTGCAGAGGAGGAAGGAGATGAAGAGGAGGAGGGGGGTGGAGAAAGAGATACATATGAAGAAAACCCTGATTTTCAGCCTCTTTCTGTGGTTGAAATGGTAGATTCTCTCTCCACATGGGTACACCACGTACAGAATATTCTAAAGCAGGTATGTTCTGGCACAGCTCACACTGACTTCAGATACCATTCACACTGTAGTACTCGTGGGGTTTCAGAATGTAAATTACACTCCTCACCTGAACATTTGAATTCTTCACCAGGAATGGTATTGAACTGAAATATTTTCTACAGAAAATATATTTGAGATATATATATATAATATATAAATAATTTTGCACATATTTACATAATAGCAGATGTATAAATACATATAAATACATATATTTAGGAAACTTCTAGGTGCAGCACTTATTCCAAAGATAACATTATGGAGTTAGGCCTTGATAGGTAACACTAATTTCTGGTAATCCTCTATAATGGGTTTTCTCTTTTGAAGTCCTTACTTGACAAAAATGTTTAAATTCTCTTTTCTTGGGTACAATGCTAAAATGCAGATAGCTTACAATTGTATACTAAATGGAACTTATTTGATTTTTTCTTCTGGTTTTGTTTTTTGTTCCTTACTTCCTACTGTGAAACATGCGAATGAAAAAGCTTAAAAGCTCGTCACACCAGGCTAGTGCTGGAAAGAGGTATTACTAATTTGATGATCATTGCTGGATAACTTGCTGACCAGTCTACCAATTCAAGAATGCTAGTGTAAAATAACAGCAAATATTAGGAAATAAGGCTTAAAATTATTACCAGCAAAATAATAGTGGTAAAAATAAAATCTATACATATTAGAATCTTAGGAACATTTTGTTATGTTCTTTTGACTGGTAGCTAAATAACCAGGCAGACTTTAAAAAGAAGGGGCAAAGTCTGTAAATTAAGCTTCTTAGTTTGCAGTAACTGGTAATCTAGCAAAGATATAAATCCAACTGGCAAGGAACTGAAGACTACAAAATAACAAAAAAGCTGATGACGGAGGTATAGGGTTATTATGAAACAGTAAGCAGGGATGAGGAGGGGGACGAAGGGTATAGGGAACACTCTGCCAAGAGGATACAATATTCTGCCCACAGTATACCTGTTACGGAAAATGTATTTTTCTTTTCTTCTCCCCCTCCCTTACTGCATTGGTTAAAACCAATTGTTTTAACTGGCTTGCATTCTTTCAGTGATTCTTACATGGATTAATTATTTTCCATATCAATTATAGGGCCGCTGTGTTTGGCTTAATCCTTTTCAAAAATCAGAGGAAGAAGTAGAAGAAGAAGATGAAGACGACGAGAAAGCAGAGGAGCCAGATGAACTACAGCAAGAAATCGGACCACCTCTTCTCACTCCACTCTCTGAAGATGAAGGTATTCTTCATGGAATATGAAGTCTTTGATAGGGAGTTACTAGGAAAGCTGGCATGTAGGTATTATATATACCTGCAGTCTTAGAACTCTGATACTTTGTGGAGCAATATAGTTTGCCCCTGTAGGGTAAGCACATTCTTTTATAAAATGGATGAAAACGAAAATGGTTAACAGTATTGACATTAAAACTGAAATAACTGGGTTTAGTAGTTAACAATCTTGTTGAGAATAAATGGAAAAAATACCTCAGACTTGTCAGGCTACTGCAAGTTCAAGACAGCTCACTACATGAAATACATTCAGGTATTTTTCCACCATCTTTTTAGGCAAAAAAAAGTATGTGTGCAAGTGTAAATATATAAATACATATACATACACATGCACAGATATACAAATAAGATTTTAGATACTGTACCATATTATTGCAGCAAATCATGGGAATATGGGACCCTGAATATTAGATTATATCAACAGTAAATTATTTTCCTACTCTCCATTCTTTGCTCAAGGTGAAATATAACTATATAATTTACCCGTAAGTGATAACAAGTCCTTGAAAAAAGAAACAGCAGTGAGTACTACTGAATTTCAGGAGCATGATCTTTTCTGTACATGGGTCTCAGCATTCCTGTACTACCTACCCATACATCCAAACCATCTGTTTAAATACAGCGCCTACATTTATTCTTTCTGTCTTACGGTTCTTCTAACATGCAACTTAATATAACCGTTGCTTGAATTCTGTGAAAGTCTTGTAGCTCAGTCTTAAATATTTTGCAGAGGCTCGTAAGTCAATTTATTCATAGACTCTGTGTGTTTGGCTGCCTCCAGGAATTCAGAACATCCCTGCTTGGACAGCTCAGCCTTCTACAACCCTGATCCCGCAATACGCTGTTGCAATCCTCCAGTCTAACCGATGGCCCGGAGCATATGCCTTTGCGTCTGGCAAGTGAGTTGCTTGGTTACAACACAGACCGTGTATGCTAAACACAGATACCTGTCTAATGAAGTTAAAGTTGCTTTATTATTAATTCATGACTGAATTCTAACTATTCCAGAGACTGATGCAGAAGTCACTTAAATACACACAGCAACAGTACACATGTATTTAAGACTGAAAATGAATTAATCATTGGAAAGGCAGGTATAAAAGTTAATGGATGTAAATGTCCAGTTATTATTTGGGCACAGTCCTCGATTTGAAAGCTGTATTCTTGTGTTTGTGGTACTTTTTACAACAGCTACATTCAGTGGTTCCAATGTTCATTTGTTTCCACTACACATGGTACATTCCTTACCTCTTCCTGTTTTTAAATGGGCACTGGAGCTGGCAGTGTCAGGAACAGCACTGTTACCTGTGTGAAGTTGGAGTCATACTGCAATATAGTGGAGTGACAGAGTACAGCCTTCATCATTTTAGCATTTGGAGATTTTTAAGCAGAAGATGGTTAAAAAGAGGTGTTGTCTTTTAAATACTTCTGTTATAGGATATCTGCACCACAGTGACTTTTTGCACAGCAGAGCAAGGAAGCCTGACATTATCTCCACTGATGTTTTGCTGGGGGAAGAATATGTGATCTTTCGGTTTTCTTTTTCAGGAAATTTGACAACATCTACTTTGGCTGGGGTCATAAATACAGTCCAGAGAACCACACTCCCGCACTGCCTCCACCAGTGCAACCAGAATACCCCAGCGGGCCAGAAATCACTGAGACAAGAGACCCCAGTCTGGAAGAGGAGCTGGCTTTCAAAGCTGCGAGGGAAGAAGCCTTAGCTGCAGCAGAGGAAGAGGAAGAAGGCACTGTTGAGGAGGATGAAGAGGAGGAGGAGGAGGAAGAGGAGGATTAAAACACAGGAGAAAAATGTAATTTTAAGAGTTTAAACATGAATTAGTAGACCTTAAAAGAAAGGCAGTCTTCTTTCTGATTTCTGTAGGCTCTTCTGTGTAGCTACCTTCCCCTCCTTTCCCACCCCTAAGCCTGCTGCTGTGAAGATTGCATCGTTGTCACTGGAAGAGAACACAACGAAGCAGCCTTGTTTCAGAGGAGTGGGCAAACAGTCTGCTTCTGGTTCCTAGAATAACACTGCTTTGTAAGGAGTAACTACCGTTCACCCGGCGTGCACGTTGTTTTTCTAACCCGCGCTTCAATACCTTTATAAATTTTACTTAAAAAGAAAAAAAAAGTAATTGTATACAAATGTCTCTTTTATGCGCGAAAGTATACTATTTACATTCAGTAGAGAGCTTATTGAGATACTGGCCGAGCGCACCGCAACACCCCACATCCTCCTGCGTACCCCGCCGGCCGCCGCTCTTCATGGCGCCGCAGCCCTGGCCGGCACCACCGCGGGACGCTCCGCAGCCGGGGGGGTGCCGCAGGCGTTCGGCCGTCTGCCCCCGCACCACGCTTTCCCTGCTCCCCCGTCAGCCCGTGGCGAGTGGTATGCTCCGCCGTCGCGTCAGTCCTGCGCGGGCCAATAGGAAGCGGCTTCGGGAGTAGTTTAAACTCCGGCGGCGGTTGGGCCAGTGCGTTGCTTGGCTGGGTGTGCGCGGCAGGCGGCTGCCCTCAGGTCCTGCGCGCGGCGCCTGCGGGGATGGCGGACGAGGGAGCCGTGACCGTCTGCGTGCGTGTGCGGCCACTCATTGCCAGGTGAGGCCCCGGCCGGCTGGGAGGGCTGCGCCTGAGCCCCGGGCCGGAGGGGAGGCTGCGGGCGGCCTCAAGGTCCCTCGGCCTCCCAGGGTGTTGCTGCGCCTCCCCCCGGCCTTCAGCAGGGCCCCTCGGGAGCGCCGCTGCCGCCTCGCTGTTAGCCCGGGTCTGGGCTCCACCCGGTGTGCGAGAGCCGGGTCACACACGGAGTAATTAGCTTCTTACGCGTCTCCGCAGAGATGGGTGCTGTGTGGTCAGTAATTCCACAAAGCTAGCACACCTCTTAATACACAGTATATCTTACACAATTTGAGCAGCCGTCGCACTTAATTTTCACAGGTTCTCGTAAGCCCCGTCTCTAAAAGTACAGCGTTCTTTTCCCTGAGTGTGCTATGTGGGGAAGGCGCTTTGTCAGTAGGAGACTCTTTGTTCGAGGGTGGATCTTTTACTGTGCTAATTAGGTTAGATCACACATAGTTCCAGTAATTTTATGTTTTGTCTCTTTAATGATTTGGTTCTCCTTGAGCTTATTTTGTGTCCCAGCTTGATATGTTAATAGTGTCTACTCCTTTCCTCACAGCTGTGTTTTAATAACTGTACGGATTTAACTAACATCCTCAGATTTTTCAAATTCTTTATTGTCTTTCACTATAGGTAGTTATGGTTCTTTCCCCTTGCTTTTCCATTTTTAAAGTAAACAATCCTCATATCACTGTGGAGAGGGGGAGGTGGGGTCACAAATGTGGGGTTGCCACCCCATGGCGGGAGGGGGGTGGGCCCATTACAGGAGCAGAGTCCTAACCTAATAACCTTAACAACATCTCATCTTTTAGAGAAAATGATCTGGAACATAAAGTGTCACTGCACTGGAGAAGTGAAAATAATACGATATCCGACGTGAATGGTACAAGAGTATTCAGTTATGGTAAGACTATAAAAGCAGTTCATTTTTATGCTTACACGGATCTTTGTTACCATACTACTTGAATGTGCCAACTAACATGAATGACCTTAACTTTTTGCAATACCCTTGAACCTCCTTCCAACTTCATAAATTTGAAGATGTGCCATTGGGGCATGCAGGATGTCTGTTGTAGTCAGTACCAGGAATGTGCTTTTGAAGTCAGCTTCCTGATGGATGTTGCTTTCTCTGTTCCTGTTTGTGGCGTACAGTGGTTTTAGAAAACATGAGCGGGATTCTTTTCAAATTAATTCCAGTTAGAAATGGACTACGTTAGCTAGTCCAGTGCATTTAGGGAGAAGGAGGTGGGGGAACCTAAACCTAAAATGGAAAAGTGCCTAGTGTGAATGTTAGATTCTCATAACTAACAGCCTTGCTTTGAGTCTCTTCCTACTGATCTGCTCATTAACATGAATATAGCCACTACAATGATTTTTCCCAAAATGCAGATTCAATCAAAGTGTTCTCCAGGCTAGGAGTTTAATCGGTCTGTCTTGTCAGGCTTACAGTCCTCAAAAATAAAGTAGCCATAATTGGTTTGGGGATTAAATGGGGTGACTATATAACTGTGATCATTTTTTTTTGTTGTTGTTTTTTACTTGTCTGTTCATTGTATCTTTCTTGGTACTGTGTTTCATATCTCTTTTTTTAAAAAAAAACAAGCCTGTGCTGGTGCCACAATACATTTTATGTTTGAACTATCCTACAATCTGGTGCCCACTTACTGGATTTGAGGTCAGCAATAGTGAGTAAGATGGCAGCTTGGTTTTGACATCCAATACAATGGATTCACATGCTTTATTTTAAAATTCTTTTCAAGATCGTGTATTTCAGTCAAGTGACAACACTCAGCAGTTATATGAAGGTGTAGCTGTTCCAATTATACAGTCAGCTGTGCAAGGTTATAATGGTAAGTCTTAAAACTGTGTTTAAATCCTGTTTATAATGTATTTCATACGTAATTAGTAAAAATTAACCATCTTTCTAGGCACAATTTTTGCTTATGGACAGACTGCTTCAGGGAAGACATACACAATGATGGGAAATGAAGATTCTGTAGGCATTATCCCTAAAGCAATTCAACATGTTTTCAAAATCATTTGTGAGGTAAGCAATTCCATTAAATTGAAGTGACTGAAAGGACTAGTAATATTTGTGATTGTCACATAAAAGTTAATTAGTATCAAGGAACTTATGAAAGAAACTAATTTATCTTGAACCATATGTTGCAGTTGCTTTGCTATCCTTGCAAAGATGAGTGGTTTAAAAAAAAAAGTAATGGGACTGTTAGTAGGAATCAAGTCTGAACACAGCTATGGGGGGCTGTTAAACTTGCAAATACACTAAACTTTGGTTACAAATACAAACAGATGCCCGCTCAATGTGGTAGGTGAAGCAATGTGAAGCTTTGCTTATTCTGTTTTTTAAATTCAAAAAAATTACCAGTATTTAAAGACTTTTTAGTGGGAAGAGTATGATACTAAATTTACTTATTTCAGGCTTTAAAAAGAATCATAGGCTAATTGCTCTATGGTAATAGGAAGCAAAGGGAAGGTGCAAGTCAAAACAGTGATTTCCAAAACATCATCTGCAGAGCACTTGCTTCTGACCTGAGGGTTTCAGGCAATCATTAAGTGACTTTCACTGCCCCTTTGAGGAGGTGTAGAGTACCTTAGGGGGTCTACAAAAGTAACTGAAGCCAAGAAAATTTTCCATGGTGCTGTAGTCCTTGAGTTCATTGTGCAGCCTTTCCTCAACCCAGTATTGTTTACCAGGGAGGCAGGGGAAGAAGCAGCAGCAAGGTAAATATAAGCAAAGAGGGAGAGAAGACTAGGTACACAGAGGAAGGAGCCTAACCAGGAGGAGGTTAGATATGGAAAGGGTATTTAAGTAGGAGAGTTATTGTCATGCTTCTGTAGGACAGTTACCTTACTTTTATAGCCTACTAAAACTGATATAGTGTTAATGCAGCTGGAAGGAGGTGGGGTAGAAGAAAAATAATTCTGCATTGGTATTGCTAATGTATGAAGAGGATGGGGGGGGGGGAAATCTGTGGAATGGTATCCAAACATATTCATTGACTTAAGAATACTTGCATTAAAAGGTATTCATTGGTTAGTCTGTTATTTTTTTTTCTTTGAACATTAGATTCCGGATCGAGAATTCTTGCTAAGGGTTTCTTACATGGAAATCTACAATGAAACCATTACAGATTTGCTTTGTGATACCAGGAAAAAGAAACCTCTAGGAATTCGTGAGGATGTTAATGTAAGTGGATGTTATATAGTGCAAGTACCATATCTGCTTAGATTGAAGGAAGGTGTTTTTTAAAACAAAAAACAGCCTTCAGAGGAATCTAGTTGAAGACTTTCCTGTGTCAAACTGTGTAATTGTTATCTTGGGAATTAGCAGAAGGACACTTGATATAGTAAAATAACAACAGTGAAGTTGGGCATACTGTTGCTGCTTTATCTTTATAAATGTTTGTAAGAGAAAATTAATCTCTTTTAGTTTTTCAGGATAATATATTTTATTGAACTTAGACAACACCCAAGTAATCACTGTCAAGCTAATAAAATTTATACAAACATGATATTAAGCTTCTAGTTTAATGTGTTAGTAGTCTCCACCAGAAATACAGTTACTATAATACCATCTTCATATCATCTATGATGTAGGTATAATTTTCTTCTACTGTAATCATAGAATAACCATCAGGCTAGAACAATTCAGTAAGACGATCAGTAGGGAAACATAAATTTATATTAATGCCATCTTCAGTTATAAAGCTTTGTAGCAAATAGAAAAATAAACCACCAGTTTTTGATTGTTTAGGCCACTGAAAATATGCTTTTGGAACTTGGCAAGAAAGGAGACTTATCAGTTATGATTATGGCCTTGTAACATTTACTGAGAAAGGGACTCCTGGATTCCCTTAGAAAGTGTCCGGAAGACTATTTCCCTTACCAATTTTATTTTTAGCAAGTTTTCTAGATATGTTTCTTGTGTCTTTAGGCTACAGTTCTGATGAGGAAAGTTTAGACCTTTATACCTTGTGTTCACAGAAAAAACATTCAACTGATGTTGCTTCCTTTTAAGAAGGAAGCAAACTTGAACAAATGCTATAATAATTGCTAGTAATGTTAATGTATTGAAGTGAGTTTGAGTTCAGTAAGATTTATTACTGTTTCTGTTCTTAAGAGGAATACGTATGTAGAAGACCTGATTGAAGAGGTAGTGGTTGCTCCAGAACAAGTTATGGCATGGATCAGAAAAGGAGAAAGTAAGTTGTTTAGCCAATATCAGCTGATATCTTAGAAAAGCATTGCTGAATATATCTAGCATCATGAGGTATCTCTTTGAGATTATATTCAGAAATTAATGTTTTTAAGATAACAGAGAAAAAGCATTATTTTAAAGCTATGTCCAGTTAACCAGAACATAAGCAGAAGTACTCTAATATTGCTTTTTGACAGAAAATCGCCATTATGGAGAAACAAAAATGAACGAACACAGCAGCCGTTCTCACACCATCTTCAGAATGGTAAGAACTGTTTCACTATTAGGAGGGGTTTTTTATTTTTGAACTGACAAAGATTTTATTGTACCCTCTTCTAGATCATTGAAAGCAGAGAACGAAGTGATCCTGCAAATGCAAACTGTGAGGGAGCAGTGATGGTATCCCACTTGGTAAGCTATACTCCAAGAAGTTATTAAATAGGCATTTAAGTAGAGAATTTATTGTTACCACTTGTTTGAGAGAATAATGTTACTTTATTGTGACACTACAAGCATGGTTTGTTGTTAATTTCTAGCAGACATTTCTTGGGCAGGTGATCAGAAATATGTTCACTGTATACAGGGAGACTCCTGGGGTGTTACCTAGAGGATATCTTCCCACCAAAGGGAGTTCTGACATGGGAGTAGTTCCTACACAATTCATGCTGGACTGGGGAGTTCACGCCCTTCCCAGAAGTGTAAGGGGCTATTGTCAGAGTGCTGTTGCATTTTGCTAAACACTGCTTTCTCTGCAATTGTTCCCGACTGCTGACAAACCTAGTGAACTTATTTGTAAAATGGGTAATGTTAAGGCTTCTCTTAGCCTCAGAATTAATTGTTAAAAGAACACGTGGCTTATAGCTGCAAAGGCCAGGAGATATTTTTTTTTTTCAAAAGTAACACCACTTAACATCTCTTTAGTGGATTACTAGGATATGAAATACTTTAAGCTGGGGGGACTACACTGCTCATCTCTAGAGGAGTGTTTTGGTTTCTGAAGCCTTTTCTGTACAGCCTTTTCTTGATTCTCAGAAGAGAATCCAAATCTACTGAAGGAGTGAGAAAAGTATTAATGCTTTTCCCAATTTAGCAAGCTTGAAGTCCTTCGCGTGCATTGTGGAAAGAGCTTTCTGTTCTGGCTTCATATGAAAAAGCTCTGAGATCTGAATGTAAACACTGCTGGTGCAGTATTTGAGCAAACTGCCTGCTTTTTTTTCTCACCATATCTTAATGGTTCTACTCCTTTTACACACCTTCCCTGTCTCTGTTCCAACTGACTTTATAGGAACCTCTGCTAATGTGGAGATAGGGAAGGGGTTTTGGCCTTTTTGGTCTGTTGCTGCTTGATGGAGTTAGTACAGCATTTTACCATTTTAAACAAACTAATTAAAGTGAGGGCTACTTGCTCAAACAAATTGTTATGGGATGCTATAAAGGTCTAACTGACTTTGAACCAGATTTAGAGTGAGGCTTCTCCTCTGGTGTACCATTTCTTCCTTTCCTTATCACCACAATGACAGGCAAGGAAGAGACATACAGCTGGTACAGGACAGGGTGCTAGATAATCTCATCTAGGCTCACTTTCCCATGAAAGATGGACTGGATTTTCTGTGATTCTATGAAGCCTCCTATGGCTTGAATCTGTAGTGAATGCTTATATACTGAGAAACGGTTTATTTTTTTGTTATGGAGGGTAGAGGGACTTGTAGTGCATGTTTGAAATACTGTTCAGAATGATATAATAGAGTTCATAAGAACTATTCTGTGTCTTTGAAAGTATTGGTTGGTATGTGTCGTAGCTATGGATTACTTCCAATAATGACAGACCTCTTGCTTTTTTGGAGTGTAACTTTAATTTATTAAATTCTTAGCAGAGATTTAGAGGATCTAAAATGCCTCAGAACTAACCTGTGAAATATTTCATGAATTTGTAGAACTTGGTGGATCTGGCAGGCAGTGAAAGAGCTAGTCAAACAGGATCTGAAGGTGAGTGTTAAATGAGGCTATCCTGATGACCACTTCTGTTAATGAACCCTTATGAGAGACTATGATAGAAAGGAACTTATTTGATATATGTGCAATTGTGTTAATTACTGTTTATAAATAATCTCTTTTGCCCTTGGTGGGGCAGAATCTACTCAGGAAAATGCTGTAAAATGCAAACAATTAGATAATACAACTTTTCCAGAATAGCAAGTCCAGCAACAGTCATACTGAACTAATGGAGTGGACATGATTCAGTAAAGATTCACCTGCAGTAAAGAGATCCTTAGAAGCTTATAGGGACTTGTGTAAAGTTGAAAAGTTAATAGATGTCTCGCTTCAGCAAAGAGGAACCTTGATAATTGACGATAACAGCATGAAGTAGCGCAAAAATGCTTTTATCATAAAAATCTGAGAGGAACACAAGTTAATACACTATCTTACAACATTTGGGTTAGCTGTTCCTCGTATTCTAAGGCTGGTTTGGTATACTTACACGTGTAAATACATGCATTTGCAAAACCTACACAGGAAACAAAATTGAAGTTCTTTTGGCCACAGCTACTTACTATGTAAAGATTGGTTTTGTGCTAGATTACTGTTGTATTTTTATGCATTTCAGCTGTTATAAAGGATTTGGTACTAGCTGCTGATAGGTCATAGTGCATTGCAGCATTTCACAATTAACTCATGGATAATCCTTATGAACATAACATAGCACAGAAGCTTGACAGATTGAAAATGTATCTTAACGTTGTTTTTAATTTAAATAATTACTGTTTGATACCCAGGTGTCAGACTGAAAGAAGGCTGCAATATAAACCGGAGCTTGTTCATTCTTGGTCAAGTTATCAAAAAACTTTGTGATGACCCTTCTGGGTAAGCATGTGTGTTTGCATACCTGTTTTAAGTCAGTCACTAATGAACTATGAAATATAAACCTTTTATGTATAATCCTATTTTGTGTAGGTAATTCAAACAACCTGTTACTTCTAGAAAAGACGTTTACTGTGTTTTTTCTATGTAAAAATACTAATACTTTCTTCCCTCTTTCATCAGGTTTATAAATTACAGAGACAGCAAGCTGACGCGAATTCTGCAGAACTCCCTTGGAGGAAATGCTAAGACGGTCATTATTTGTACAATTACTCCCGTTTCTTTTGATGAAACGCTCAGTACTCTTCAGGTAAAACTTTTTACTGGTTCTCAAGCATTATTCTGACTCAAGGCTTCATTGTAGACAGGTTGGAGGGATGGAAAACTGTCATCTGTTGGATCTGTAGTCAATTGAATCTTCTAAAGGCCCTCTGTGGCCTTGCAACTTGAAATGTTTGTTTTGTACGCTTCTTTTTCCCAGTTGTCATCTTGTACTAAGCTGTCTAACTAGAGCTTTCTGGCAGTTGGACCAAAGCTCCTTCTCTCACCTTTTGGGCAGGAAATAACATCTTTTCTCATTTGCCTTTTCCAAGCACAGCTAGAACTAAACCTTTGTTAACACAAAATGTTAGGCCCTACAGGGAAGGAGGGTAATTAAATATTCATGAACTGTATTCTTTAAGTAGGATTGTCTTCCTGCTTTTTTGGTGGTCTTTTGAGGGTTTTTTTATGAAATAAAAATAACTTAGTATGGTTTTGCTTAAATATCAGGCTTCGCTTTTTTTTTACATGAAAAAATAAGTAAATGTCAATATTTGTCTTTTTTATGTATTTATCTAATAAACTGTCCCTTTTCTTATGTTGGGAAATGAGACACAATAAGGTTTTGAGATATTTGTTCTCTATTACCCATGAGAGAATATTCTTCCAGTTTGCCAATACAGCCAAAAGAATGAAGAATACTCCGAAAGTTAATGAAGTACTTGATGATGATGCCCTCCTGAAGAGATACCGCAAAGAAATTCTGGATTTGAAAAAGCAGCTGGAAGAAGTATGTAATAAACTTACTAAAATCAATCTATCATTAGTACTGGTAGATATTTGGAAACATCCTGTTTTTAAACCAAAACAAGTTAATTTTGTAGGTGTAAGTAAACTGTTTAGTCATATCTGTTGCTTTTATTGAGAGGACAGAAATTGAAAAGATGTGAAGTTTAGAACTGATGATAGTAAACACCTTTGTGAAAGCTGATACTGAATGAGATCAACTGAGTTGCTTGCTTTCTGTAGGTTAACGTTTAAGAAATAGAAATTTGTCATCCCTTATATCACACTGTAACATTGCCATCGATCAAAAGGAATAATTGCAGTATAAGAATTTATGAATGTCAGTTAAAGATTCCAATTTAATTCATGGGGTTTTTTGCCTTACTGATGTTTAACTTCAGCTTAGTTGCAAGAAGTTGCAGCTGCATAAGATTACGGGCAAAACTTAAATGTAGCTTCTGGCTACACATAAAGAATGAACAACTGTAACTTCCTGCCAGTGTGTTCTCTCATGTGTTTGTCTTTCTCCAGAAATCTGTGGAGTTGAGGAGCAATCTTGCAAGTCTTGTTATGGCATAGATAATAAAAGATAAAGCATAGGAAAAATCACAATTCTGAGTGTACTATTTTGGTGAATTGAACTGTTAAAATATGACTTTTTGTTTGCAAAAATAGAAAAATATGTAGGAAAATTAAGTAAAAATAACTGACCTTGTTTTTTTAAAGAGAATTAATTTGCAATATGAATGTGCACCTAGAGGTGTTTGTCTTCTGAGGTAGTAGGTAGTGAGGAAAGTACTTAAGTACAGAAAAGCTTGTTGGGAAATCCCCTGTGAACTTTGAATTACTGTATTGTAAGCTTATGATAAAGTTGTAAAAAATCTACTACTGTAATGCAGTTGCTTCACAACAAAATAACTTTTCAGTACTTAAAATTTTAAAAGACTACAGGCATTAAGGTAGCTTGCTGTTATTTGACAAATGCATCAGTTCTCTAAGAGCTTCAGGCTTCTGGCATTATGGGATGGTCATCTTAAACTGTTACACTCAAAAGTATGGGGTTTTTTTATCCCCCGAAAAATCTAAGACTGTATTGTTTGGGGGAGTTTTGACCCCTTAAAATACCAAGTCTACAGGCAAATTGTAGACTACATTGTCAGTTTCCTTCTTAAATATTGAAGATGGCTCTTCCAGGCTTACAAGAATGTATGTGTGTAGTTTTCCTTAAATATTTATGATTGTGTATCTTCTGTAGGAGTAGCTTGTGTTCTTAAAATATCAGTTTGATTAATACTCTTCTCATGGAAGGTGTCTTCAAAGACTCAAATCCATGCAATGGAGAAAGACCAGTTGGCTCAGCTGTTGGAAGAAAAAAATTCTCTTCAAAAAGTACAAGAAGATAGGATACGGAACTTAACTGAGATGCTGGTGACTTCTGCCTCCTTTTCCTCAAAACAGAAAGCCAATGTAAGCACCTGTTCCAGATCTTGTTTACTCTGAAATACTTTGCGAAAGCTAATATTAAATACATAGGGTTATATTTACAATGAGGAATAAGTTTAATAGACAATTTTCACATTTTTTTCTTATTTTTGAAGGGGTAACTTGAAATAACTTCTGAGTGAGTATCAATTCAGTGTTGCCTTGCAGTGAACAGATTGTGGAAGCTTTTGCTTTCAAACCGTTATGCTGTAGTTCAGTTTTGAAGAAACTGCAAAACTATCTAGGTAGCTGCTGGTACTGTTATAGAGCTAGCTTAGTGCAACATCTATTCTCTACTTGTGCTTTCATTGTATCACTTTTCCTGTAAATACAGGTGTGTTTGTGGTTTTGTTTTTTTTTTTAAAAAGGCCAAGAGAAGAAGAAGAGTTACTTGGGCTCCTGGTAAAATAAACCAGATGAGCATGAGTTGTTTTGAAGACTTTACATCAGGGCTGACTGAAACAAAAAAAATGAAAAGGTCTCTGTCATCAGTACCAGACACAGAGGATTGTAAGTACCATCCAGAGAAAATAAGGAGACTCTGCAAAACTGCTTTGAAATGAGAAATAATCCCTTTTTAATAAATCTAAGTTAAAAAGCAAATTAATATGCTAACAATATGAAAACTACATTTAGTTGGCCCTACTATACTACTCAAATTATGTTCCATGAACTCAGTTTTGAAAGAGTTACCTGTAGCCCATGAGGAAATCCTATTTTCCAGCAAAGAATGATGCCTGAAAGGGAAGTGGTTTTAGCACAATAATACTGGTAACGCTTGTGCTTTTTTATTTAAAAAGGGGAGCATTGGTCTTACTATCCCAGCTGAAATAGTGTAGCAAACTCCTGTTGGATAATTTTGCAAGCATTACTTATTTTGCCAAAGGGAATAAGTCAACTCTCTGATAGCACGGATTAAGAAGTCCTTGCACATGCTTTCCAAGATTACTTTTTTCACCCCTGCTCTTCAGCATATTGAGCTTTAATTTTTAAAACCAAAGGTAAGAGCTGTGAGGTAAAAGGCAGGGTCTACAAATACTTCTGCCATGCAACCTACTCCAGCCCCCTGTTTTTTTGTAAATGTAGCCGAAGTTATTCTTCAGCACAGGCTATCTATTAAAACAATGTTCTTCCCCTCAAAAAGGAGAGAGGGGGGGAAGTGTGTGTCAAATTCCAAAATTCTCAACAAGAATAGATCAGTCATTACTCAACAATCAAATTAAGGTAGAGAAATACAAGGATGACTTAGAGGGGTGAGGGATGAAGTTGAACCGAAAACACAAGAATAAATGGACAGGTTTTTTGCTGGATTGTAATTTCTTACAGCCTTATTGCCAATCCTTCTACCAAGCTGTTTTGCTTGTGGGGGTTGACAGGGTGTTTTTTGGGGAGCCTGGGGGGCGCATGTGTGGTGTGATCTATGTTTTTTTCTTTAAATCTTGCAGGATACTGTTGAGTTGTTCTTTCCTTGACACTTAAATGCTTTTCCTAATCTCCAGTTAAATAATGAATACTAATGCAAATCCAGAATATTAACTTGTGCTAAGGTGGTCAGCGTGAGTGTAGGGACTGGTCCTCAGTGTTATTTCCTTTCATAAGAAAAAACAGTGAGTTTCAGAAGTCACATCCAGTGTGCTACATCTTTTCCATTGAATGATTGTTTCCAATGTGATAAAAATTTTCAAGGAAATAATTCTTGATGTCCAGTTTAAAATCTACTGCTACTCTGTATTTTTCTAATACATCTTTCTCTTCAGCTATATTAGAGAATTTTGAATATGACAACCAGTGTCTGATGGCTCCTGATCAAATTTCAGATGAAGGGACTGCTGGACCTAACATGAATTGGGTAACTTTATAATCTATGCCAGTTGTCTAATACAGTGCATATATATTACATCCTTCTCAGTAAGATCAGCCTTACTTATCTGTAGGACACCAATATTCTTCTGTATGTCTGCAGTATTATTGTAACTGGCTAGAAAGTAAGTCTCATGGTCATCTCTGTGAAGCTGTGGGATGGCTCTATGATTCTATGGCTCTGTGGCAAATGATCCAGTAAGCTTTGGTACTTAAACAGGACTAGCCATGAAAAGACAAGCAACAAGGAATGTAATTGTAATACTAAACTTGCTTGATTTTGTAGATCAGTTAACTGAGTGGTTATTTTTCTAGACTCAGAAAGACTTTGAAGAATCTGTGCAACTCTGTGAAGCATTAGCACTAGAAAAGGTTAGTCTGTTCTGTGTTTTCTAGAAATAAGACTGACATTCCAACAACAACTTCTAAAGTGTCTTGTGCTGCTTCTTCAGGATATTGCTGTAAATGAGGTCAATGTCCTGCAAGCTAACTTTAATAGCCTAGTATTGGAAAATGAGCAGTTGAAGTTAGAAATAAATGAAATGAAGGAGAAACTAAAAGAAAAAATGGAAATGGATGAATTTGAAGCACTGGAGAAACAAACACAAAAAGATCATGAGGTAAGGTGCATTGAAATAAATACAGAGAATTCTCTATGCTCAATTTTTTTCTAGAGTTTATTCGGTGTATGTGTACTTGGATGTTGATTCACAAATAAATAGTATTGTAAGCTACATTCAGCAATAGAATGCATGAACCCAGGATTTAAGCTGGATTTACTCGGTGTAAAATTCAGACTTTTTTGGACTTTTTTTTTGGAGCGTCACATACTGAAGTCTGGTTAAACATATTTTTGTGTGTATATATGTATCCAGATATTTTTTATATATGCATGACATGAATTTCACTTTAGATGTCAGCAAAAGGCAGTTGTTTTGCTGTTTTGAAGTTAAAGTATATTTGTGAAGCTATGTTTCACATTTCTTGTGCAAAACAGTGGTTTACAATCCAAGATAGCTCTGGTTTTGGTCATGCATTGAACTATATAAGCATTAACTTTCAACATATTAAACAGTAATAAAATATTTTAAAATAATAGCGTGAATAGTAATGTCTGTGGAAAAATGAAACTTACTTTGTACTAGGAAGTCAGAAATGGTAAACCTACCTACTAGATAATTTATGAGATTAAGCTTAATAAGATAAGAAAAGCTGACTTGCAGTTCTCTTTATCTTCTTGTGCTGTTAGTGGACATGTACCTTGTTTGTCCAAATGTTTTATGCTCCAATCCTGTAATCTGTGTTATTTGTATCAGTTTCTAGCTGCCTGAGGGCTAGACTGAAATAAGTTGGGGTGGAAAAAAAAAAACAAACCACTCCAAACAAAAGAAACAACCAAAAAGAACCCCAAAACAACAGCTTGAGGTATTAAGATATGGATGTATTATTCCAATCCATTTCTTTCCCAATACCTTTTCTGCAAACTACTTGTACGTGCTAGTCTGTTTAATATGCTCTGACCACTAAACTAAGGTTGAAGCTGAAGCTACATCCTTTTGCATTGGGTTAGGTTACAATTTAATATCGCCTCTCACTTCCACTGTGTTCCCTACAAAGATTTATGGATCTTAAACAAAATGGATCCACAACAGATTATGGTTTAGCTTGTATTTAAGTTTCTTTTTTAGAAGACTTTGTATGCTAGACTAACTGTGCTATCTTCCTTATAAGCCAACACTTAACAAATACTCAGTCACAACTTTCCCTGCAAAGCTTTTGTGTATCTAGTGACAGGTGCACTGTTCTAAAGTGGCTTCTATTACAAGAATTGGTTTTTTAATGATTCATGTTTTCAGATATGTATCTGAAGACAGTCTATAAAATGTATTTGATACCCATATAGCAGATTAATTACAGCAATACTGAAAGGTCACATACTTTACCAAATACATTAGTTGAAATCCATCAGTTTAAATCGCAACATATATATACAGGTAAACTCTGTTCTGAAAAATGACATTAAACTACTTCTGACAGTAGTATCGTACCACATCTTCTACAACCATCATCTGATTTTTAAGATTACAGATAGGAGTACAGTAAGAAGAAAACCCTAACTATGTAGAAATACTCACAGGAGAGTGCTTGTTTTAAAGCTCTTCCCTGATCTTAGTTACGGATTGGATTTTCTCCTTGCCTGTGCTTGTGACTGCAGAAGTGCTTGTAGATTAAGTGCTTATCGTAAAGCTTTGCTAACAAAGACCAAAATAAAGGAGTTCTTCAATTTTAGAAGTGCTTTTCTACCTAGTCTTGTGCCTCTTGAGGATGGAACAATGTGTTCATGCCTTGATTTACCTCAATTTTGGCACCTTTTCATTCCTGTTAGTAAATAGATTAAATTATAAATATCTGTACTGTGTCATACTAGACACAGACATGTACTGCTTACATGACTAGAATTTTGCATCTGTACATTTTCTACATTAATTGCTTTGATCATATTGCTTTTGCTTCTTGAGCTGTTAAGATTAAATTGAACTTGAATCTTTTCTAAAACAGAGCGACTTTGCTGTTTAAATAGATATGTGTGTATATATAGTTTGCCCATTAATACAAAAGATAAAACCTTGCTTATTTTCATGGTGTTGGCAACTAAAACTACTGGTGTGGGTGCTTTCTAACATCCTCTGCAATTTTGCTTCAATTTGCTCCACAGATACAACTAATGCATGAAATAACCAACTTAAAGAGTCTAGTTTCAAATGCTGAAGTGTACAATGAGGAACTTGAGGTGAGCCTGTCCATGAATTTACATGCAATAAGACTTACATATAGTGTGCTTGGTTTTTTATCTCAAAATACTGTATTTGCTAGACATCATTGGGCTCTGGTTAGTCTTAATAGCTCTAAGGAGGATATGTCTAAAACCTATGAATGTTTACTATGTACAAAGCAGGCTTCTGTTAAATTCTTACCTGAAAAACTAAACTGGGCACTAGAACTTTCTTCTCCCTCTTTTTCTCCAACTTGTAGGCAGAAATAAACTCCAAATTGGAAGAGCTGAGAGAGAAAGAGAACAAAATAAAGATATTACAGAATCATGTGGAAGAACTGCAGAAAGCAGGAGCAGAAAAAAAGGACATATCTTTTTCAGTGGTAAATTTGAGTTTTCTGCTGGGTTAATAGTTGGTTCTGGTTTTGTTGGAGGTGGATTAAATATTGGTGTAATATTGATATAATTGAAACTTCTTTCCCTACAGATCTTGAAGATTTTTTTTTTTACAAAGCTTAAAATGTGAATTACTACAGCATTGTACAGCAGTACTCTGAAGTAAACCTATGGGAAATGCTGCTTTTTAACCCATCTTTCATTTGAGTCTGCTACTGTTCCTTCTCGACTAAATTTATCAGGTTTTCTGAGCCTGTATTTACATTTCAACCACGTTACAATGAACTCGCTTTATTATGTCTATATATTTCTTGATTTCTTCAAGTATTTATCTGTTCCTTTCAGGGAGATTCTGATAAGCTAACTGAGGAAATTCAGCAGTTGAATAAATCCCTTTTAGATAGTGAAACCATAGCCTTGGATGCCAAAAAAGAATCTGCTTTTCTCAGAACTGAAAATTTGGAACTGAAGGAAAAGATGGTAAGTACTTACCTTATATACATAATGTATATTACAAACTGCTGTCAAAGACCTGTCTGCTCCCAGACTAGTGAAGAAAGCAATCATAATTGATAAAGACAAGATGTGGTAGAGTATTTGGAGAAAGAAAATGACTCATGTGCCAAGGAATGCTTTTATTATGGAATTCAAGGAAAATGGGTCTTCAGGAAAAAGATAAAAAGAAAATAGGCGCTGCTCCCAAAGGAGTGGGATGGGGTAGTTTTAGGTTTACCAGTAGAGAGAGAGAGCAAATGAACAGTCTTTAGGGAGTTAATAGGACATAAAACTTGAAACCTAATTTTACCAGAGAACGAAAGAGAATAAGAGATAAGTTCAGAAGTGGGATGGAGCTTACTTTGAGCTTTGAAGGACAAAAGACAAAAATAGTAGAAGCAGTTGTGGCCCTGACCTCTAAGGTAAGGTATGTTTTGTTATAGGACTCTGACAGGAACACCGTTGTTAAACATGGCAGAATAAGCCACAATTTATTAAGGCCAAAGTTGTAAGCGACAAGAAGAAATGTGACAGACGCAATATTTAGATTTTAAGCAAGTAGACTTTTATTTTGTGTGTGAATTGCATGTTGTTTTGTTTTCCTGAAGAATGAACTCGCAAATAATTACAAGCAAATGCAAAAGGATGTCCAATTCTATCAAAGCCAAATAGAAGCAGGAAAAGCCAGTTATAAAAAAATGCAAGCTGACTTGCAGAAAGAGTTGCAGTCTGTATTTCAAGAAAATGCAAGACTAACTTCACTAATGGAGGGTAAAGTTCCAAAAGGTACTGTTCCAGGTGGTGCTTTTTTCTCTCTCTCTCTCCTCCTTTTTCCCCATAATGGTGGGGGGCATAGGGAAGACCTTGGCTCTTGTTCTCTCATACTTTGAGCTTCTGTCAGTATTGGAGAGGCTGGTACTGCTGGCACATAGTAACTGCTTTAGCACTTTCTTGCACTATTTGGAAAACTGCAGCTTACAGGATGTTTTGCATTTTGCGCAAAGACTGTCAAGTTAATAAAGGCTGTTGGAGTGAATCTAAACTAAATTGGATGTCAGCCTAACAAGTGATGACCAAATTCAGACCACTAGTTTCATGTTGGCCATTGGTATAATTCTAGAAGAGTGTATTGTACAATGTGACATCTGGAATGCATTATAAATCTTCTGCTTAACTTAGAACATACTTTTTCTCTCATACTCCTATTAATCTAAACTTTTTAATTCTCTAGATATGCTCTGTCTTGGGGAGCTGGAAAAAAAGGCAGCTGACTTAAAAGGAGAACTAGAGAAAACATTGAAAGAGAAAGCACTTCTACAAAAACAAGTAGATGAGCTCTCAGAATATCAGACTCTACCAAATGTTGTTGAGATGCAGCAGAAAGAAGTAAACAAAATATTTAACTTGTTTTTTTTAGTACTTGACTGGTAACGTGTTTATAGAGGCCTCTTTGATATGAAGTTCTAAAGCTAAAAGTTATCTTGAAGCAAATAACCTGAGACTTTGTGATTAAGTTCATCAAGTTATTGTTTTCCAGGTATTTAATACTTGCACCTAGGAATAAATTTGAAGTAACATGCTTAGTCACAAAGTCTACTATAATTAATGAGGAATTTCTAGTCCAATATTTGTCTGCCTCATTGCCATGGTCACCATTGATAACTGTGTATATGTATAATGGTGTTTGATCCTGCTTTACTATGCTAAAACTGAATCTTTGTCCAGTTGGCCAAAGAGAAAATTTCAAGATCTTTTAGCAGAAAAGCTGCTTGAGAAGTGATTCAACTTGTGAGTTCTGGAAAACTTGTAAGGAAACTTTCCTGTTTCCTGGCAAGTCAGGGCTTAGTCTGCTAAGTTTGCTGTAAGTGTTTGCAAACAAATCCTTTTAAGACACACTTTTTAGGTTTCTTTATCATTAAATACCTGCTACTAAGTACACGCAGTGAAAATTATTCATGGCAAGTGATCTCACAAACTCATGAATGCTCTGCAAAAACCATGAAAACCTTCCAGTGGTCTACTTCCACTAATAAACAAAATGTATTAGATGTTAACAACTTCATAAACTTTGTATCATAAAGTATTGATACATCTAAATGTTCAGTTTAGGAGTTGTAGCTGGAAATATCAGTCCAGTCCTAGCTCAAATGTAAGAAACTAAATGTTTAAAGAACACCTAAAGAGTTAAAGGAGGGGTTTCAAGGTTTTGGAAGGGGCTTGTCTGCCTTCCTTCCTTCTCTTTGGAGGATTGTTTGCTAGATGGCTTCCTCCTGACAAAGCAAAGCCTAATGTGCTATGTGTTTGCCTGTACTTTATTACCTATACCTGCATATGAACAGCATTTTTTATTATGTAGCTATGACATACTGATTTAGAAAATACTATTAATATTGCTTTTCCATTGGCAGATTATTGAAAAATGTGAGGAGCTACACTTAGTAAAACTGGAAAGAGAAAAGCTGCTTTCTGACGTAGCTGACAATGAAATTAGATTTAAACATATGACTGAAGAAATTGGAAAATCAGAAGACAGTCTAGCAGATGCACAACTTAAATATGTAAAGCTTGATCAGGAATATGTAGCACTTAAACAGCTCCATGAAGAACTACAGCAAAAATATGTAGCAGTATTGGGAAACAATGAACAAATGAAGCTTCAAATAGATACGCTATCCAAAGAAGCACAGGAGTCTAAAACAACTTTGGATGAAGTGAAATCAGAGGTTAGTGTCAGTGTACTCACATTTACAGATAAGAAATGAGGTATTCACAATATTAAAAAAAACTTTTTTGAGAAGTAGTCTTTAAAGGTATAAATAATGTTGAAATTCCTCTGGTGTGAGTGGATATTACTTACTCTGTGCCAGGTGTACAAGGTTGCAGGATTGTGTAGCTTAATGGTCTCTTCTTTTTTGTAGGCAAAGAAATGTATATGTTGCTCCAGGTTATATGTTCTTCTTCTGTACTTGACCTTTTAATTCTTCTTTTTCCATTCTTAAGTTATGTTTTAGTATGCAAATACTTTAAGTATGCTGCTATGACCTACTCTATAAAGTCAGAGGAAACAGTCTCCTAATTAGGAACTGGACTCTGTTCAGAACAGATGATCTTTCAAACCAAAGAGAATCGCTGCATAAACTGGCAATTAGAATGGTGGGGGGAGGGAGCCCCACTTAAAGGGAACTAAAGATGCATGTTTTTGACAAGGCTTTTGACACTGATATGGCTGTCATATTCTAGCTATGGATTTGATAACTCCCAAGCTATGCTAAGGTTTCCTGTGTGGTGTTATGTTTTAGTAAGACTTTTGCTGCTAAGGAGAAACTGCAGGAAGGTTCCATAAATAAATGTTTATTTAACATGGACAAGAATATAAGAAGTGACTTTAAGTGGAATGATGAACTTCCTATTCTCTTGTTGAAAGCTAGTATCTCTCACGCTTTCTAAGCTAATATAAGATTCTGTGAGAACACATACACATTATGCAGTTCTGTGTTACAATGAAAATTTCTGGCCTTTTCCTTTGCAAACTAAAGCTCTCTATCAAAATGAAAGAACTGGCAGAGAAAACGGCAGAGCACAAACAGCTTCTTGAGGTAAGAGAAGATTTTATTCAAACTCAGCAGAAGTTAAATGAAATGGAGCAATTAAAAGAGCAAGAAAAGATTATGGAGTTGAGACTGGAGGCCAAGGATTCAGAGATTCAAGCAATTATTCAGCAGCTTACTGAACGTCAGGAAGAAATAAAAACTTTAACCCAGGAAAGAGATGACCTGAAGCAAAAAGAGGAGTCTCTCCAAGCTGAGACAGACCAACTCAAAGAGGATATAAAGGACACTGTTTCAATGGTAGGAATTCTGCCTTTATAGAAATTAACTGTACATGTAAAGGGGAAAAGTGTAAGAACAGTTAAAAACAATACTGAAATATAGAGGAGTGGGGTTTTGTGTATGTGTGTTGTTTTTTTTTTTTTAATTGAGGAGTACCAACTAATGTTGCAAAACACTTGAATGTTCTTCTGTGGATTTTCTGTCTTCTATTATAAAGAATATTTTGGCACATGAAGAACTGAGAAATGCACAGAGTTCTCTCGAGCAATCGCAGGAGACTGTGAAGAAGTTGGAAAAAAGTATTTCTGAAAAACAATTGCAGTTTCTGTGTGTTGAAGAGGCACTGGGGAAAACCATTAAAGAATACAAAATACAGGTAAAATGTTACATAATTAAAAATAAAAAAATCCTTTTAATATGTCTGCTAACACTGAAAACAAGCCTAATTGAGCCTGCTTTAGAGTCTCTTCTGCTTGTCTTTGGAAAATTTCTAGGCCTTTAGTAGAAAGAAGGCAAGACGGTAGTACTGACTGATCTCTTATCCACCAGTTGGTGGTCTATTTCTGTAGTGCTTGAAGATGTAATGTACACTTTAGTAAATCTTTGCTTAACTAGTTTGCCTCATGGTTATCAGTTTGAGTGGCTGGCACGAGACAGCAAATGGAAGAAGAGGTAACGGTTACTTAAGGGTAGGAATGAGGGCAGTGGTTTATAATGCTTAGTCCCAATGAGAAGTGTAACACATGGTTGTAAATGGCAGCTTAGTTCCCAACACCGAGCGGAAGGCTGATCCCACTGGGTTTTGTGCCTCTTTGTTTGACAACTGATAGAGAATGGTGCTAAGAATGTTGTTAGACAGCTGCTTCACTGGCACAGTTTCCCTGGCGGGAGAATCCATAGTATGTGAGTAGATTTTTCTTGAAGTATATCAACTGCCAGACTCATTAAGTCAATGGTTGTCAACTCAGTATTTGCATGTTTTGGAGCGAATGCATAAAAAAAAATATCCAACAAGTGTTTCTTGTTTGGCTTCTTGCTCTCAAACCTTTTTCTGGATAAAAAATCCAGCCGATAGAGCAGAAAACTGCTAAAAGACTGTTAGCATTTAAAACAAAACAAGTGACAAAGGCCAAAGACTCAGTTCTGGGGTCTTTCTAGTTTGGTTAGAGTGGTTTGATTATAAAAATACTGTAGCTGAATGAATCAAATGCAAAAGTTTTGCATTTAATTTTGGATTTGAATTGATAGAAATATGTCTTTGCACATTTCTAATAGATAGCACAAATGACAGAAGAAATAAAAATCATCACAATGGAGAGAGACGGGCTTGCTGAGGGCAAAACAGAAAATGATACCTGTAGAGAAAGTGATGAGCTTCAGGTGCAAAAGGAACAAATCTTTTCCCTTACACAAGAGAACAAATCATTGCAGGATAAGCTGGACCGTTTGCTTTTGGAAAAAGAAGAGTATGGAGAAAGAACTTTGGTAATTATCCTAGGGCTGTAATGGAAAGCATGCTTCTTTAAATTTTTGAGTGAAAATAATACGCAAAACTGAAGAAAAGGGTCCTGCTGCTTGGACTGCAGACCATTAAACACCAGGATTATTACTGTTTACTTGAAATGTATTCCACCCTTATTGTTGTAAATGGACTACTAGTAGCAGAATGACAGACATTTTTCTGTAAATAGAATTTTAACTTGATCATGATGTTTTGAGTTGACCTGCACAGAGATGAGGTTCTATAATAAGCAATTTTTAGCTGCAACTATTTTATCAGAAAGGTGGTTCTGCTTTTTCAAAGCATAGATAGAACTGACACATTTCTGGGCAATCAAAGGAACATTGCAGCCAATGCTTTCTGTAATTGGACATGCTGATTACACATTTGATATCTATATATTCAAAGTGTGTGTGTGTGTATATACACTTTGAAAAAACTAAAGTATGAGCATATATTAATATTTATGGGGAGAGCAGACAAATACCAAGAAATAATTACCTTGACACCCACTACTGCTGAGATGAGAAATATGGATAAGGTCTCTGGTTTGTGGGGCTGGTTTTGCTGGCTTTTTTCATTGTTTGGGTTTTGTTTTGGGGGTGTTGGTTGCTTTTTGTGTGGCTTTTTTATTGGTTTTTTTCTCCTCAGGCTTAATCTATGGTCATGAAATTCTACTTTTGGTAACTTGTTTCAGAAGTCCTCACTTCAAACATTATTTTTGTGTGTCCCATTCCAAGAAACTTGAATTGCATACTGAGTTCAGTCAAACTTTATTCAGAAAAAATACAAATCTCTCTAAAACATAGCTTCTGTTTGTTTTACATAATCAACCTGTCAAAGGTCAGCTATGTCTCTTTTAAAGCTACTTCCCCAAATGTGTTGACTTCTATCTCTGTATAAAATAGATGCCACAGGTTCAAGAAAAATCTATTGAGCAAGAAGTATTTCTTCTGCGAGAGGAGTTGAGCCAGACACAAAGAAAACTGCATGAAATGGAGGAAGTGAAGGCCAATGAATGTCAAAAACAATCTGAAAAAATGGGGAGAACAGATATTATTCCAAAACTGCATGACTGTCGAGAAGTGAGCACTCTGACAGAAAGAGAAGATGATAATCTTAAACTGCAACTGGAGAATCTCCAAAATGAGAGAGACCAGCTAAGAGAAACTATACAGGAGGCAATTAACGCTGTAAGAAGAATAGTCCTATTCCTTTAGGATAATATTTTTTGTGGCCTTCTGTATGTAAATTTTGGAAATGTTGTTTAGGCTTTAATATACTTTAACGGTGTTGTGTCCACAGAAGTCGGAGATCCAGGAAGAGTTGAGATGTGCTTATAACTCTCTCAGACAACATCAGGAGACTATTGTGGAGCTGAAAGAGAGTATTTCAGAGAAAGAAAATCAACTCTTGAAAGTGCAAGAGGCATTGAAGGAAACAGCTGCTGAACTGCAGCAGAAGGTCAGATGCAACTTTGTCAAGTAAACTAAAAATTCTGTCAGAACTGGCAACCCACGTCCTCTGCAGACTTCAGTTTGCAAGGGTTCAGTAAATGTGATAATGAAATTTAATTAAAGTTTTCCCTTCTTCCCCCCCCACACACCTCCTGTACTGCTTCTCAAAATAATTCCTTAGAAACAAAGGCAACGAGAAGATGATGAAATGCAATTTGACCTGTAAACTACAAGCCTTACTTATAACTAAACATGCCTTAGTGGTGATTGATGAAATACTATCTGGAATCAGTACTGCTCTTTGACTTCAATGCATTTACCAAGTGTTAGTTAAAAGGCACATTATTAGAATTTAAAAAGCTATGTAACTCTAGAAAATACTTGAGCAACTAAAAGAATGAGCTAAACTGCCTTTAACTTGCTGCACTATTATAAAATTTCTTGTTTACGTATTTTCATGTGCTGACACTATTTGTATGTCTTCTACTTGCTGTGGATACAGCAATGGAGTCATTTTTATGATGGCTTGTAGGCTTTTACGCATTTGCTTTTGTCTGTCAATAAGACAAAAGCACTTGAATTTAATTGACTTCAGCAAAATTGTTAGATCTTTCTTTGCTTACTGTAGCAGTAAACTAATGGAAGTATCTTCTGTAAAATAATCAAATTGGAGCAACCTGTATGTACAGATACTGCTTTAGAACTATGATCCAATAACACTCTTAAATCGGAACCTGATTACTGGGACAACAAAACTTAATTTGATAATTGGTTTGGAAAAACACCATTCTAATTTATTACTTCTACCTATGCTAGAGACAAATATTAATACTGGTTCTTACTTATTATTTCAGCTTACTGAAGAAACTGAAAACCTGACTTCTGAATATGACAAGCTACTGGCAGAAAAAGAACAAATTACAAGAACAATGAATGAGCAGATCTGTCAGCAGCTTGAGAAAATCACTTTACTAAATCAGGAGAAAGATGAGCTACAGCAAATGGTAGCAACTTGTAAAACAGAAAGAGATCGGTTAGAGGCTAACTGTCATGAAAGTGAAGAGAGGGTATGTATAAAATCGCTTAAGTAAATTATTTTAAAGGCAGGTTGTATCACTCTGAATTACTTTGGTCGTTAAGCCTTACGGTGTTAGGTATGTCTTCCTCTCCCTTCACTACCACGTTAGCAGCAGTAAACTAAAAATTTAGAGTACTAATCCAGTTGAGATTTTGGAATCTGTCTCCTATTTTTCCCTGGTCGGTTCCCCTCCTGCCCTCTTGGTCACTGTTCTGCTCTGGGTTCGGGCACAGTTATCAACCACCTGCTGGACGAGCACTTCGCAGGTTCCTGTTACATCTGTCCTCTCCAGTGCCCCTTTGCATTTAGCACTGAACAGTAGCGGTAATCCAGGTTTACTGATATCTAAGAGCTTAATTCTCCTACTACTTCAGGTCATTCTGGGTTGGTGAAGAGAAAGCTAAACACAGAGAAACTGATGAGCTATGCTATTTCTTCCTGATAGATTAGTGACTTCATTCCAAATATTTGCATGAATAATATGCTGATGTTGACACACACTGTCAGAATGAATTTGTCTGAAATATTGTTAACAAAAATCAAGCTGCTAATTTTTGAAGTTAAAAGGAAGTCTGGTAAATATTTTATTCCCAAAGAGAAGCTCTGCAAATTATTTTAAGATATGTAAAAGCTTTCATATGAACTTTAGCAAACCTCAGGCAGAACCACAGATTTCTTCTGTATAGACAAATTAATTCAAAAAGTAAAACTAGCACAAGAGGATTATCAGATTTTTCATTTTAGACTTACATCTTGCTACTAAACAATTAGCCAAATTATGCAACTGGTGGCAGTTGCCCCAAGAATAAGGCTATCTTTCATGGTAGGATATATTTGTGTTGGGGGGTGTGTTTGTGGGGGTTTTTGTCATCTATATAATCTGTTCCTCCCACAACATTTTTCCCTTTCCTCTTTTATTTCTGCCTACTTTTTTATTTTTAAAACTGTTAAAGACTGTCTGCCTTTAGAGTTTTTAAATAATACATAGGGGAAATGATAACTGAATGTCTTTTCTGAAGTAAAAGACTGATTATTCAGATAGCTCTCTTTAGAAATTCAAATGCTTTTGACTTATTGTTTCTAACTCCTGATAAGCAAAACAGTCATTCTGAGTGAACATCCATGTAATACCTTGTTTTGCAGTTCTTAAAAGTTCTGGCAGAAATGGAAAATCTACAGGAAGAACTAAGGCACCAGAAAGAGCAAGCTGATATCCAGAAGAACTTATTAGCAAATAAAGAAGAGAAACTGCAAAACACTGAAGAAAAACTAAATGGAGAAATAAACAAACTGAAAGAAGAGGCAAGTACAGTAATAAACTCTTAAAAATAATTTAGAGGTGGTCCTCTCAAGGACTACCCATGATAACTTGTGCTGTTTTAGTGGTCCAATAGATGATGTCATGGTCATGCAACTTAACTATTAGCAAAACCTCCTCTTCTGTTATGTGTTGATTTAATACTTTTTTAAAATATTTTTCAACAGGTAGTCAAGTTGAATGAGGACTTCAATTGGGTAAATAAGGAAAGGCACCAGCTGCTGGGAGAACTGGAAGAAAAGGCTGCGAGTGAGAGCCATAAACTTCAACAGCTAGAGAGACAGTGTGACTTGTTAGCACAGGAGAGAGATCAGCTCCAGGAAATACTGGAAGGTATTCGAGCAGAGAAGAACAAACTGGAGGTGAACCTACAGAAGAGTGTTGATAAGGTGCTTTATCTTTAAGATATAATAACTATAAATACTTGATAGAGGAAGATGGTTAATTTTTGAAGTTGTCATGGAAAATGTGTTACAAGTATTAATGTTATGTACTCAGACTGAAGAATATTGGCATGCTTTAACTTCTGTCTTGTGGAATGGTATTTAAAAAATGGATGTAAATTCTTTCAAAAATGTTATCTGTGGATGCTGTATTTAAGAATAAATGAGGAACCAGAAAATACGTGGGTTTCATTACCAAAACACTTAGGAATTTTTAATGAATTTGATAAATTGGTATGTTTTATAGTTGAGCTCCAAAGTTTTGAAACTAAAGCTGACAGGTCCTAACACTTAGATTTCTCTTCTGGGTAAGGCATATCTTTACAACAGCAAAGACAGGTAAGTTGGGTGGTGTCCATTAAGCAGCAGTCCTTGTTCAGATATTGAGTAATCATTTCAAATATCTCTAGTTTGATTCAAATCTTTGGTGGGAGGAGAATTTTCTTAGTCTTGCTACCAATATCTTTCAATTCACCTGTTTTCTTGAATATCAATTGTCTGGCTGTAAAATTTCAACTTCAATAGAAATTCAGAGGCTTAGTGAAAGGCTAGTTCTAGTAAGTTACCAAAGTAAATCAACAGCATTCTGACAACCGTTCTCCTTGTAAAATCAAGTAATTTCTTAATGTGAACCCTACTCAAATAACATACCTACTTAGTTACTTATCTGTGTAAACAGGAATTGCACAAAAGGTGCAAATGTTTTACATTACTAAGGATTTATCAGTATGCAAGCTGGCAGGCGTTGCTTAGTGAAAGGAGAGACTTTCAGAGACAAAACTTAATTTCTTGCACTCAAACTAAATGGGTTTTTTTGTGCTAAATATTTTGACTCTTATGAAATACTGAATGGCCTGGTGTGTGAGAGGTAGCTTCACGTGCTATTTCAATCTCAATTTTATATTTGTTGCTCTATTTTTACTCAAGATTCTTGAAACAGAAAAGGAATTGAAGTGGCAACAAGAACTCCTCAGCAATGAGAAGATCAAAGCTGAAGAAAGGGAAGAATGTTTGTTAAAGGCTCAGAGGTGGTCAGAGACTTTGGAGGACAGCCTAACAAACAAGGTGAGGAGTTTTGGTTTTAGTAGCTATTTTGTCTTCTGATGTTTTATCACTGATGCACTAAAGTTTTGCTCAAGACAAATCCTACTTGTAATTCAGAGCATCATTTTTTTATGGTTGCCCATGTTCTTACTTGTTTAGCAAAGGATTTTGTACATGTTTCTTCAGTGATGTTTAGGAAAAGCATCTTCAACTAGTCTCAGGCTCAGGGCCATTTGGGTTGGTTGGTCCATTAGAATGGACACCAATTTATCCAATGTGTGTGGGCTTAATATAATACTCAGTAATTGCATGTGTATCTATTCAGACTCTAAAAAGCACTGCATGAACCCAAGTGTGTTTGGAATCCTTGGTGCTTTGCCCACTTGCAAACTGTATCTGTTACTCAAAGTCTTGCCCTTAGCTCTTGCAAACTCATTCTTTTTGCAGTTTCCATGTCTTCACTTTTCACCTATCAAAATCTTCGTTTGTAGACTGAAGTTTGCTTCAGATGAGCGAATATGTTACTGTTCTATTTGCTAGAGCAGATATAAAGATAATTCCATTGCCTGTTTCTTATGCTAATCTTCTGTTTCTTTTCACTTCCTTGTGATGTGGGCATAGGTTGACTGTCTTGTTTTATTTCCTCTCACTTTACTGAAGACTAGAATTGACTGAAGTAGATTTCTCTGGGTGTCATGCTATTCCTCTTCTTTCAATTTTTTTTTCAAAGTGATAAGAGCACTAAAATTATTTTAGCTTCTCTTGCTGTTAGTGTGAATTTTAGAGTTACTGGAAATTGTGTTCTTTGCATTTGGCACAATGATTAGAGTACTTTGTATCATATGTCTTGGTTTTTTCCCTGCTATTTATTACAGATTCAACAGTTAACTGAGATGCTAAATAGCATATCATGTGAAAGAGACCGGTTATTGGCTGAAAGAACTAGTCATTCTTTCCAACTTAAAGAACAAATCTCATCAATTCAGCAAGAAAAAGATGAGCTACAAAAACTTCTCCAGAATGTCAGGACTGAGCGGGACCAGCTCAAGACAGAATTGCAAAAAAGTTCTGAGATGGTTGGTGTTGCAACTTGCTTACTGAAGTTATGAATAACTTCTTTTCTTGAATGGTACTTAATATGCATGCTTTTATTTTAGTGTGTTGAAACAAATGCAAAACTGGAATGTGCTCTAGGCCAGCTGAAGCAGAGAAACCTGAATGATCAGTCCATTCAGGTGAACCCACTGGATAATGCAGAGCAGGTGGTTGATGACAGCCTGAAGGAAAAAACCTTGAAAATTCAGGTGAACGAACTTCTCTCCTTATTTTAAGGATGCATGTAAAACCTTAATACTACTTGTTCTGGAGCATAAACCTTGTTTCTCTGTATAATATATAAAAACTGCTTGCATATCTTGTTGTGCTGGAAATCACAGGATCGGTTCATTTGCTGTTCAGCGACTGTGTATCTTGTTTTGAGAAGGTTAAACTGAACTTCTCAGAGACATCTCACTCGAATTCATTACTGTCCAGCCACCCCAATGAAAATAACTAGTCAAGCAAAGCACTTCATTTTGTTATTGCAAAATCCCCTCGAATTCTCCCTTCCATTACCCCTCATCAAAGATAAATCTGTTTTAAATAAATTTAATCTCACTAATAGCTGTTCCCTTCAAAATAGGAAGCTTCTGTCATTCCTCAGAGCTTTTGTTGACTATCCTGAGTATACTTTTTTACAGATCTGAGAAATACTACTAACCTATTGAAAGCCAAAATAAACCAGGATTTATGAATATGTATGAAACGCTTCAAAGACTACCATTGTAGTGCAGTCTGTGTGCCTGTGCAGCAGGTTCAGGCATCATTCTGTGTTCTAGAGAAGCCTTGAGTGCTGCTTCAAAGGACTGAATTTTGCAGAAATCAGTTCTGTGGAGCTTTCTCCATTCATACTGCCTTTATACCCTACGTCAGCAGCAGGGAGCTAACAATGAAGGAAGCAAACACTGGCTGATGCCTTTTAATGGTGCTCTCCCCCTTCTGACTTGTAATAACTTGTCCGCCTCTTTCTTGTGCGATTTTTCTCTTGCTCCTGTTGGACACAGGGCTTATGTTCCAGTGTTTACTGTAGGGTGAAGAGTTAAACTGATGAATCCTGTTTCTTTCAACTAAGAACCAAAGATGGAGGTAGTATCCCTAGGAAGTTTGATATTACTTGAAAATGTATAACCTAGCTTCGTATGTGATGCTTGAGTTGCAGTTTACTGGGCATGCCTTGAAACCTGTTGCATTTTGCAGCCTGCTCACTGCTTGATCATGTCTCCCTTTATACGGCAGAGTGCTAAAAACAATTTTATGATCTTTTTCTTTCCACAAAGGATCAACTAGATCAACTCGGGAGCCCATCCTGAGAGCAGCCCAGGTGGCAAACTTGTGAACAGGCAACAACTTAATTTGGGGCCTGATCTCTGTGGGTCTTAATGTGGCCAAGTGGTCTAAATAATGATGATAATTTGAGATTGTGAAATTATGTTTCTGAAAACTAAGACAACCTCTTCTGTTGTGCCTGGCTTAGTGTTTTTGTCATATTCCTGTGGTGTCAAAACTGAAGTCCTATTAACTTTTCTGTTGTAAAACCAATACGTACTGCAGGGGTTAGTCCTGGGAGTCTTAGTGGTTTATTTTAAACTTCTGTTTACAGCTAATGACTCTTTTTCCTTGTTGTAACTGAATGAATCTTTCACTTGCATTTAGGAGCTTCTTGAGAAATTCCCAAATATGGGGAAGAGCTATGAATGTCTTTCTACGGTGTCTCTTAATCTAAAGAAAGAGCTGGATAGTCAGAAAGCACTGATGGCTGTGATACTGACTCGGCTTTCATCAGAACAGAGTAAAGGAGTCAAAAGACTTCAAGCTGAAAATGAGAAAATAAACAGTCATCTCCAGAGTTTACTGAACAAACTGAAGGTACCAACATAAGCATCCACACATTCAGCATTTTCATATTGCTTTGGTTTGGGTTTTTTTAATAGGATCTCAGAATTAAATTAGGATTCTATATACTCTAGCTTTGATGTTTTTTGTGAATCTGTATCTTGTGGAAAATAAGTTGATAGTAAATGCTTTACAATCCTGGAAAACTGGAAGCATTCAAGCTAGTCAGCCTTAGTTTTTTACTATACTTTAGCTGCTTTGTACAGTATTATTTCTTTAATATTTAAAACATTTTAATTGGGAAAAGAAATTTTCTTTCTGTACTCCATAAATGAAATTATGGACCCCTACATATGTATTTTACTGAGCAGGGGGGGCGGGGTAGACACACATGCAAGATGTCTTGGAGATGCATGTTTACTCTGCAAAATTATCCAGGTAGTTTGAGAACTTCTATAGCCTTGCAGACCTTTCCCAATTTGTAGTTCAGTGGAGAAGCTGATTCAAATTACCAGAAAAAAGTTAAGGGCAAGAAAGAATTTATGTTGCGATACGCAGAAGTACAGTAAACAGTTTTTTCTGTTTCTTTGTTTACCATAGAATGTTAAGGGTTTTTTTGTTTGGGGGGTGGGGGCAGGCCCAGGGAGAGGCTGAGGTTCATGTCCAGTATGCAGAAATACTGGATACAATCTTGAGTCAGTTGTCTATATTATTAGCTAAAATTTTAACAACTATTCCAAAGAAACTAATCTCAACTTCACACCGGGTTTTCAGGTTTGATATTTTTCCTCTTTTTTTTTTTCCCCGTAGATGCCTCTTAACTCCTGTGATTATACATGTTTAAGATCGAAGTAGTGATCTCTACCAGAATAAAGCTTAAAAGATTATTCTTGTAGATCATCTACACCTTTCACAACTCTAAGAAAATAAATACAATAAAGAATACTTTGTTTTTCAAAGTCTAGTTTCATGAAAGGTTGTCCAGAGCCTTTTAGACTTTTTCGCTTTTTTAGGAGTCTACAAAACAGACATACTTTACAAGTGCTGACCCAGCTAAAAGCCTTATAGGACATTGCTATATAGCACATGTGAACTTGACTTTTAGTCATGTTTTTTAGTTGTTCGGGACACCTGTGGACTAGGAGAGTAAATGGATTTAACTATGAAATATGGAATTTTAGCTGGATGCGATATACCGCTTTAAAGTATACTCACTGGTACATCCTACATTCTACAACAGTTCCTGTTCAGCCGTGTTTGCTCCAAGAGAAGAGAATATCATACTACTGTTAACAAGTATAAAATGGAATTGCTTGAGGAAAAGAGAAAACAGGATCAGTTACAAGCTCAAATTCAATATCTGGGGAAGACTTATTTAAACCAGAATGAAATACCTTCTCAAGAGTTAAACATCAGTGAAGTGTTGCAGAGTTTGCATTTGGATGCAGAGGTAGTATTTGAAACAATTTTCGGACAAAGACTTGCATATTTCAAGGTGTGGGGTAATATGGTAGTGCTAATCTAATGGCATTGCTTTTATCTGTTAAGACTTCCCTTAAGGGGTGGGGAGGGGAGAGAATCTGTATTTTTTTAAGCTACTAATTCTGTAATATGAACGTTCTGTTTCATAAAGTATCTCAAATTGGAAGTATTTAGTTACACAGTAGTGGGAATATTATTTACTAGTTTGTCTTGTAAAATACATGTACCTGATACCAAGATGACTTTTAAAAGAGAAACTTTTACTAATGTGGGGTGGGCAGGGATCCCATTTCCCCTTCCACCTGCCTCAGAATTGTAGATTGTCTTTTCATTTTCCCAGCAGGGTATAATTTCAGTATAGCAAAATTCCTTTTATATGATAATTAGATACTAAAACAGCCTTTGTGCAAATACTGATAGTTAAGAAGGCAAAATGTATATTTTGACATAGTTAATAAATTAATTTTTAAACTTGAACTACCTCATTTTAAAGAACATTCTCAAAGACTTATCAGAAATGGAAACTGAACTTCACTGCATAGAGGCAGAGTTACAGCAAGAAGAAAGTGCTAGAAAAGAAACAACACAGTTCTGGAAAGCTTGTTCAGGAACTCACTGTGACACAGAGGAACTTAAAGAAGAGTTAGAGAAAGATAATGAAAGGCTTTTGCAAGTCATTAAGTTCTGGACTCCTAAAGTAAAGGTAAAGTTAAATCTTTAATTAGAAATGTTATTTTCTGTAAGCTCTCTGTAAATGCCTCTAATCTGATGGAAAACAATACATGCAAAAAATGCTATTTGAGGATTATTCATTATTATCAGCACTCACTACATTCCTACTTTACTGTGAGATGTAGGAATACTTAGAAGATTTCTAAAGGCTTCTTTCTTCAGGTATCCAAACTTGGAAACTTGCTGTGTAAAAGACTTTCTAGGCAATAAAAGGAGTGGGGTCTATTTGCACTTATATTGGACTAAATTCTGGAGACTGTAGGTTCAAAATTGTTACGTAGCTTTGCTTGCAGAACTTAGCAGCCTGATACAATCACTTTCTCCAAACTTTATACTCGCAAGATTACTCTCTTCAAGCTAACTTTGTCAGAACTTCAAAACTACTTTAGCCATTTTTAAAACTTAATTGTAATGTATATTGTCCCACCTTTTCAAATTTCAACAAGTCAAGTTATTCTAGAGGTGCTTCAGCCTTCCGTTCTTTTTTCTTACCTTCTTATCTCTTGCTCTCTTCAGAAAAAAGGCCAAGTGTTTTACAGGGTTAAGTGCATCTTAAACAGATTTTCATGACATTCATCTTTCCGATTAAATGTATCGAACACTTCTCAAAAAAACAGGTCATGGGAGGGAATAAACTACCTTCTGATTAGTTGTTAGGAATGGTCCTCCAAACAAGTGTATTCTGGAAGTTCCTGGTCTGTTCACACTTCATATCAATACTAGTAGAAGGAGTAATAGTATGAAGAGCTCATATCATAATCCTCCTTCCCCCAATGCTGTAACTCGGTTCTATCCTGTTAAGTTTAGCCTGCTTGAAAAAGTTTCTTCTGTAGAGTGAACAGTCAGTCTTGGCTTCAGGATTTCGCAATGTTGGCAGGCTTTTTGGAAGAATTCCCTGACAGGCATATTATGTGGATCAAAACTTTTACCAAACAAGCAAAAAAAAAAAAAAAATCCAGTATAATCTTGTCACTTCCTGACAAATGTGAAGTTTTTCTTTATTTGGAGTGTTAAGCAGATGGGTTACTAGAATAGTCCAACCTGTTTGTTTTCTCTAACAGTTTCACTTTTTGCTAGAATGCATTCATTGACTAAACTTCTGCAAATATCTGCTCTGTTACCGACATTCAAGAAGTCTTCCCAATATAGCTTTTTTGTTCCTGTAACGTTAGTGTGTGTTTGAGTTAATGCAGAAATACTGGCTAAATTCCAATATGTTATTTTCTCTTGTGCCTGTTACTGCCTCCCCTTTTTCCGGAAATGAAAACAAGTCTGAGTGCTAGAAGATTCTACTTCTGATGGCAAGCATCTTCAAATGGGAAACTGAAACAAGAATGTGAAATTAACATAGGCCAAAATATTTTCTGTTTCTTCACTTACCTTATTTCTAGCTCACTCAAAAATTATTTAATAATCTGTATGGCATTACTTATTTTCAGATACTCCTTCAGCTTTCTTCAGAGCTGGATGCCAGAACTAGCAATTATTGTAAAAATGCTGATGTTGAATCAAAACAGAGAAAAGAGAGAAGTGAAGAGTTGCTTCAGAAACTGAACACTCTTAAAGAACAACTGGCCCCTGGTGGCTCTGCCAGTCTTGCATTACAAGAAGAAAACTACACGCTTCATAACAAATTAAAGGCTGCAGAACAAGATAAAAAGGTACCAGTATTTGTTTCTAAGGAAAACTATTCTCATGCTTGTTTTCTAAGTGAGAGTACTTCAAACTGAAAAGAAAATCAAGATTGATGGCAGCTGTAAATGTGTCACATCATACATTGGCTTAGAGTGCACTTTTTTGTAGCTTTTCTTTATTCCCAATGTGAAAGTTTGAGCTCTTGCCTGCAATGTGACTATTTTAGTTGCCTATTTTCTGTACACAAATTGATGTCGGTTCAGGAATCAGTGTAAAACATTCCCATTTGTTTTTGAAGTATTGATTTTAATAGTGTGATACTCCTGATGCTTCTTTTAGGTATACAGTGTTCACAGTGTCAAACTGGAAGCTAGAGAAGAATTCTGTTTTTAATCCTAGGAACTGAGGATTCTCTTTCTCTCTGCCCAGTTTTTTTAATGTCACAGTTACCCTTGTTCAAAGCACTTTTTTCTTCTTTAACTCGAGTGTTCCAGAATATTAAAAAGTGACAGAACAGTGAGGTAGATACCAAGAGTTGCCATAGAGCCTGTAGTGTTGGATTTTTTTTCTGTGTGGTTTGGGCTTTTTGTTTAGGAATACAACCATGTGCTGTTACTGCACTTGTTACTGTCTCTTGGCATAACTACTTTTAACTGATTGATATATCTCGATAGGCTATGGAAGTAAAAATTCAGAAGTTGGAAGATGTAATAAGTGAAGTAGGAAAAAATGTCAAAGAGAAAAATGACAGGATAAACGAGTTACAAGCACAGGTAACAACAAAAGCAGCAACAAGTGAGCTCACCCATCTGCAAGCCAAACTGAATGAGATGGAGAACTGCCTCAGAACTGCCTTAAAAGAGAATCAGAGTCTTCAGGTATGAGCAAAATACTTTTCTCATTTTCCTTTTATCTAGGAGAGAGAAAGCATATTGGAGAAGAGCTGTAGATGAAACGTGGCTTTAAAGTCAAGTTATTGTTCTGTATGGCATTCTTAGAGTAAAACACTCACCTGCTTAGTATGTAGTTTCACATTCTACCAATGCAGCCTTCAAAGGCAAAATTTAGAAACTAAGTTTATCATTTGTACATGATGTATTTCTGAAGCATTAAAAAAAAAATCTTAAAGTTTGAAACTGAAGTATGAGCTTTTTGTGTAATATATTTGCATACTAGTTAAAAATTCCCAGATTTATATCGGCAAACAAGCCAGCAAAACTTGCTAAAATATGATTGCATGTAATAGTAATACTTGGTTTAAGTCTTATCTATAGTGCTAGTTGGTAATGTGGGCATTCTTACTACGAAGTAACTTCCTGCTTCCAGTCTTGTCCTGAAAAATCTAATAATCATAGTAAATGATACAAAGTAAGCAACTTGCTAAGTTACAAGCCTTTCTTCATACTAAATATTTTATTTTCAGGCAAAACTAGATAAAGGTGCTGATTTGTACAAAGCAGAAATTGATCGTCTCAAAACACAACTGGTAAAATATGATATGGAAAGAATGAAACAATCTAACTTTTTTGATACAAAGTAAGTTTAAATTTTAACCTTGTTACATTACTCCACTACTTAGTTCTTAGCTTTTACTTTGATTTTTTTCTACAGAGTAAGTGAGCATTCAGCTTTAGGTGTCCTAGGTTTTTATTATAGCTAGATTCCAGAGACAGTAAAGAAGAAGCATCTCTGATTATGAAACTCCTTCCCTACATACCCATCAGAATTTTTCAGCCAGTCTGTGTTCGGCCATAAATGAAGTAACAGTTCTGACAAAAGAAGGGGAGGGGAAAACAGTAACTGAAAAAACTTTCTAGTTCAGTGGAGAGAAGGGATACACAGAATAATTCTGGTCCAACTCTTGGTTTTCTGCACTTGACCTAAAATCTAACTGATAACCAGGTTTATGTAGTTTTACCTGTATAACGGGTATGTTTTGTATTTGATAACTCATTTGGAAATAAACTAGCTTTACAGTTGCAGGAATAATAATTAAACTGAGGATTACTTTTTTTTCTTCCTCCTTTTCTGCCCCATATAGACTTGCTAATTATAAAGCTCTTGCAGAACACCAAGAACAACAGTTAACAAAGCTAAAAGAAGAACTTCGAAGAACATACAAAGAGCAAGATGTTACTGGTAAATTCAAGATAAAGATGAGGGACTCTTTCATGTTAAACATTCAGTTTTAAGATTATATGGTTAAAATCCAGATTGAGATGCAGGCCCTTTTACCTCAAAGGGTATGAGGAGGATTGTGGGTGCATTGGAAAATGAAATGTGCTGCTAACATTTTACTGTCCATACGCTGCATTAGAATCGCAGCAGTTCTTGAGTTTTTCTCCAATCATGTTTGCAGTGGGTAGGATAAGCTGCAGCTATAGTAGCTCAAGTTGTCACTTTTTCCTCAACTGACCTCACATATGAGTAGCTAGTTCTAACCATAATTATGGCATACCTGAAATAATAACTACTTTAACTCTAAATGTCGCAGTGAAGAATCTTTTAAGTTTCTTAATATCTCCCTGGCAGTGTGAATACTGGGAGGTGTCATTGTGTATAAAAAATAATAGCTGTTGTAATGACAGTTGCAACCTAGTGAGGCTTTGTGTGAGACCATAGGAAGGTGTAGGCTAAAAGTTATATTGACCTGGTTTTAAGCACTGTCCAAATAATTGACACAGCTGTATAAAACTGTCTTCTAGTGCTGCCAGAAAAAGAAGCTTCTCAACAATCCCAAATACCCTTTACTTGTGGTGGTGGCAGTGGTATTGTGCAGAGCACACAAATACTTGTTCTAAAAGCTGAACAAGCCAAGCTACAGAAAGAGAACTTGCACCTGAAGAAACAAAATGACCTTTTACTAAGGTAAGCACAAAGCTGATCAACACTGTTGCTATTTAACTATGCATGTCATGTGTGTTTTTCTGGGAAACCTGTAGGAGTGAGTAATCTAGGATGTGAAAAAATCTCTATATATCTCCATGGCTTTTGAACTTTAAATTGCTTTCATAAGGCTCTCTTAAATGCTAGAAGATACACTCAAATTGTTCGGTGGAAGGAATTTTAGCTAAAAATTGTGTCTGAAAGAAGATATGGCAATGCAAGCCCATATCTGTGTATCTGTGGTAAGTTGCCTGAAGATGCAGGAGCTCTCTGTTCTCAGGAATTTTTCCTTATTTAAAGGAATTAATTTAAATTTACTTAAGTAAATGCTGGGGTGTTTTGGTTGGGGTTGATTTGTTTGGGTTTTTTTTCAGTAATGAGCTTCAACTGAAAGAGGAACTTGGAAAATGGAAAGAAAGAGCACTGAAATGGAAAGAAAGATCCTCAAGAGAAACCACTCGAGAGACAGTACCAAGGTCTCCAAAAAAGGCAGTGTCATATTCTCTTAAAGAGCAAATACCTTCACCCTTCAAGGAAACTATTTCTCAAACTGTGATTCAGGACACGTCAAAGCCTCTACCACAGACAAATTTCTTCGATAATTCCAGCTTGGGTACGTAACACAGTGGTACCGTGCTATAAAGACCTGGAGAGGCGTGATATAAGGGGTAGCCTGTGAGTTGAAGGTAAATGCTCTGCACTTTCTGTATTCTGGCCAGAAACTTGCATGATAACAGTTTTCCTGAATGATTAGTCAGCTGACTGTTAAAGGGCGACCAGCTGGAGCTGTGTAGCTTATATATGCTCTACAGAACCTAAATACATAAATGAATCCTTCACCCCCTGAAGATTATACAAAATTTTCTTTTGCTGCAGTGGAAGTGTTGATGGCTGACTATAAAGGGTGAATTGGGAGAATATTCTCCCTAGATAACTGATTCCCTAAAATGTTTTGCTTTTTAATTTGACATTTGGTTAAGCACAAACTTCTGGCAAAACTATTCAGTTAATTGCTGGTTAACTTTCTTCTAAACTTCTTGGAGATAGTAGACTTGAGACTTTGATGTTAAATCTGCCAGTCTACCTGGCTCCAGCTGCTTTAGCAGCTGTTTTGATAACTTCTGTTCCTCAGCCCTACTCGGGATTTGTTATATCTGGCCCAGTGACTTCTGGGGAAGTCTTCTAGTGATCTACACTAGCATGTTAACGCTACTACCCTCATTATTATACTTGCTCCTAAAAACTTTCAGAAGACCCCAGCAGACACAGTTAACCAGTTTTCAAGGTACTAATGGCAAACTTCCAGAAAAATATGACTCTGCTGTTTCTTGTGATGGCCAACTTGGAAATAGTACAGACTTCCTCACAACACAAAGCTCCCAGAGGCAAGCTTTGATAGTTCATATTTAAAACACTATTCAAGATTAAATTGCTATATTCCTACTGCTTGTCTAACTGGGATAGTTTTAAGTGTTACTTTAATGTTCTTGTCTTCTGTATAGGTATGCTACCTGCAGAAATAGAACCCACAGAAGAACACCTTAAGCACTGGTTTGGAACTTCAGAGAATGATAAAGCCTCTGACTGCGTCACCCAATAAAGGTGTTCTGTTGTAAGCTGCCTTTGCCGTTACTAAAGAATCTGCATATGTGAAAGATAATAGCTTCAGGTCAAAAGCTGTCAGCCTCTTCCACAAATTGTGGTAAGAGCTCTGGTGGCATGCAAATCCATTGCTATCTTGGATTTGCTACTTCCCACAACTGGAAAAGCTGGAATTCAAGAACAAGAATGGAGCAGGATTCATGTTGCCCACAACCTGTTGATCTGATGATGTTCTAGTTTGGGGCCTTTTTTTTGTATGGCAAAGGAAGAAAAGCCAATGTATTGAAGAAAAAATAATATGGAAACAGGAATGGATCACAAACCAATCTAAGAAACTTCTCACCCTTAAACTTTTCATTCTGTCATTCGTAAACCAGCCATCTTCTGGGTGGTTGATATTTGTACCTTCAGAGTGCTGTTGAGTTGGAAAGAACTATACTTTTTGTTCCTCAGTATGTGGTTTTTATACCATGCTTTCTCTAAGTCCACAAACTGCACTTTCCCACAATTTTAACCTCTGTCTGGACATTGCAAATAAAGTTACTAAGTTTCTGTTTATAGGGCACGTAATCAAGAGTTCCTCTTAAACTCCTTACAATATTCCTGCAGCTCAGCCAATTATGTTACCAAGAGTGGCTTTGTCTTTTGCATAATCTTCCAATATACTTCTAGCTCTGGTCTGAAGTTGGGTGTTGAATTTTTTTTTTTAATAGTGAAGATGGACCTGACATTTTTCCACTACTCTAGTGAATGGAAAATAAACTGAATTATTAGGGTTGCAAGATGGACTATTTTACTAGCCTGATTATCTGCATTGTGTACGCAACCTACATTGTTTGTTTTGACAATAAACTTTAATGTGTTAAGTATTTAAAAATACCTTTGCTAGTCACTTGTTAATGATCTAAAGGTGTAGATGACAATGTTAAATCTTAACAAGCTATCTTTTATAGTAGTGCCACCACTTCCATCATTATTCTGCTGCTGTGTCCTCTATAACTTTCTGCAATAATTACATTGTGCACAAGTCTGTCACTGGTGTTTTGTTTAATTCTGAGTCTTTCTCTGTTAGGAAATGCTGAAGTCCAAAAGAGATCCTCCTCCCATTCCTCCCCACATGCCCTCTGCTGCCAACTAGATAGGAATTTGGCACTCAAAGCCCAAGATCAACTCTGTTAAGAATGAAATCATCATGAGATAAGAAGGTCCTACCTAAGAAAGATACCTGCATCAAAAGCATCATTATCTCTGAATCTTTGACTTGGAATGTATTTTGGGAAGCTTTATAAAGATATTGCTAGCCAAAGATATAAAGGTTCTCAATACCATTACTGAGTTCAGCACTGCAATGTCTCCTTTCCTACTACAGCCATAGATATGGAGAAGCAATTTGTTTCATGACAGTGATAAGTGCAAAGTATCGGTGTTTGTGTGGTGGGTGGTTTTGTGTTGATTGGGTAGCATTATTTTCTGTTTTCGGGGTTTTTTCAATTTCCCACCATGATTGAAAGGTATTTTCTTTGGCTGCCAGCTTTTTTTCATTCCCTCCACTTTGGTGTTCTAATAAATGAATTCTGCTAGCCCTTTTCTTCCAGAGACGGGAAACAAGCTGTATGTTATAGATCTACCTCTTCTACATACAGTTTCAAGGTTTGGGTTTTTGTTAATTATTGCTTGCTTGGAATATTTCTAGAAAAATGTCCAAAGCTGGTGACTGAGCTGAAAAGCAGGAACCTGTTGTCTGAATTTAGTAGGCAGAAGGCTAGGGAACAGAAGGATAAATGATTTTAGAAAACCTAGTTAAAGGTTTTGTTGACTGGGGGCCTGATTTACAAAGACTTAATCATCTTTCTGCTGAATTGTGATAGTTTTCTAACTTTTAATATTACTGAACTTTGTATACGTGTGTCCTGTTTACCCACAGGAGTGGCTTTTCTGAGGAAACTACCCAACTGTCAGGACTCAAACTTCTTTGAGAATGCTGTCAGGGTAGCTTTAGGTCTGGTGTGAGCTTATGACTAAATTAGTTTGTTTAGAATTTTCCAGACTGATATTAACTCTGCCTCCATAAATGTCATATAAACCACTGGAAACAAAAATAAATCAGTAAATCACCAGTTTAACAAAAAAAAAAAACAAACAACAACAAATGAACAAAATTCATCATGCAAGTATTGCCCTAGTTTGGAATTTGATAGTTTATGTTGCTAAAATGAGAATGCTTGGGGGAAATAGATTTGTGGCCCTCTTTGGTGGGAATCCTGTTGATTTCTTGAATTCCTTGGAAAATGGACAGCTAATATGGTGATACTTTTTGTCCTTTCCTGTGCAAGACGACAATCGCACTTTAAATATCTTGAATTTCACTAGATGGCAGCATCTCAATGTTCCAACAGGAAGTTAAGTTCCTCTAGAGAAACTTACCAGTTAGACTACAAATCCCAAGAAGCACAGCAAAAAAAAAAAGTAAGTCTACAACTTCCTTTTGTACGAAGGTCAGTAAATAAACAAGCTGTTTGAGGTCTCTTGGTGAGTGACTATCAAATGCTTCATAGAATCGGTGTGGCTAATGATCATAAAAACTGATTGTTACATTGAAAATATACTTACAGTGCATTTTGCTTCCAAAGTGTTAACGTGATTTGGGGAAGTACTTGAACTGATCAGGTTTGGGTTGGGTTTTTTTCCCCACTGAAAAGATGTACGGGCTAACAAAGGATAAGAAAAAGCTACTTCTGCCTTGAGGGAGCACTTTGAGCTCGTTGCTAAGTTACTCAGGTTCTATTAATTGTAGCAAGTCCTTTCCCAGATTTTTGTGTTTGAGTAGCAGCCTTTTGGAAAGCCTGGCATGTTAGAGAGAGAGTGCAACCTAGTTTTGTGGGTGGGTGGGAGTGTGTAATCTCATTTTGCTCGCTTAACTTGGTATTTTTCAGCTGTCAATGCAAAAAAGGTTATGCTAAGACAGGCCTAATCTCGTATAACCTTATATATCCTACTATCAGAGGCGTTCAAAGAGATGTCTTCATTTTACTAGCCAATGTGAAAAGCAATCTTAAGGTATCGTGGCTTAACCTAATTAGAAAGGTGCATCTCTGTTATTGTTTGCTTAAACTGTCCTTTTGTGCTTTGCTTTGTTTCTTTCTTTGTGTGCACGCATGTCCCGGTTATGAGAGGAAACCTACAGTGAGACATTTCAGTGTCTTGAAACAGTCTGCAACTCAGTCTGACTTTAAATCAAAAGATAGAATGTTTTTTATATTAGAACAAAAATAATTTTTCAGTTAAAATATGAGAAGTCTGATTTGCTGAACCTGTTTTCTTTGGGGAAGCACTAGTTTTGCTAGCACTTTTGTCAAGAAAAGCTGCTGGGAAAACAATCAGGACTTCTGGTCAAAATCAGAGAAATTAATCTGCTTTAAGAAGTAGGATACTCAATTTGACTTGGTAATCTGAGTCACAGCATTGATTTGAGCATCTCTAGATGATAGCATCATCTGCTAACCTAGGGGAGATTATGGCATCTTAACTTCTCAGTTGCAGCACTCAATACGTTGGATTCATGTGTGTATTTAAAAACTTTAGGTTCTCAGGACACCTTTATATGCTCATAGCTACAGAAACAAATTTTGTTCTGGATTATTAAAGTGCAGAAAGCTTTGCTTATTGGGAACAGAGTTAATGCACACCAGATGTTGCATCTGACTGGAACACAGTGACCTGACCTTTTTTAGGCAGTTCCTTGAAACATCCTGTTAAGTAGTTTACTCATTAAATAACAAAAAATCCATAGGAGTGAGAGGTTGTTACTTGCTGTTACTTGTTTGCAACTTTTGTATGCTGTATTTCCTTAAACACAATTCGGCCTTGAAGTGTGTGCTTGGGCTACATTTTGCTTTTCAACTGCTACACACTGAGTAAGGTGCAACCTCCCAGAGGTTCCCTACTGCTGGACCCAAGCATGCTCATAGTCCCCTGCGAGCAAGCAACGTGAGAGGTGTGACAGGACAGAGCTTTGTTCCCCTGTACCCCCTGCCTTGTTGGAGCAGGGAATCTGCTGTGCTGGAAGGTTCGAAGACAGGTCACAGCAGACACCAAGGCCAGGCTATTGTGTGGGATTTATTGCAACCTAGAAAGTTGATGCGTTTGTAGTTTGAGGGGAACAGAAGACAGACCTGCTTTTGAAGAACACAATGGATGGTGGAAACACTAGATCACGAGCTATTGTACTTCTGTTTCATCTTGACTTCTTTCTTTTCAAGGGAAATTAAGTCCCATTTCTGTTACAGTAAATCTTGACTTTTGAACTCACAAGCTTCTTGACCTTTTTGAGGTCCGTACAAAAAAAAGTTGGAGGCAGTCCACCCTCCCAGAACCCTGGCTGACTCAAGGTCACACTGCAGCCGAACAGGACAACCTGTGATGTGATTTGATGGCAGAGGCACTCTGAATCATGTCTTGGTTTTGGAATGCATTTGCATCTGATTCCCAGGGAGAGCTGTTGACTCACCTTTTTGTTAAAGATTCTGTGACATTTTCTGCCTGCACAGGTTAGCAGTATGGGCCGGCTTGATGGGAAAATCATACTACTGTCTGCAGCAGCACAGGGGATCGGGCGAGCAGCTGCTATAGTAAGTTGGAAAATGTTTTCCTGTACCGAAGCTAGGTCTCTAAAGTTAGCTTGTCCAATGACATCTGCAGCAAGCAGGCTTTCTAATTAACCATAGATGAAGCCAGAACTACCCACTGAAAAAAATCAAGGAATAATACAGTCGCTATACTGCATCATGTGTGCTTTGTGCTGATGGAATTTCTAAAAGCTTTCAGCTCTGAGAGGTGTCGTTAGACAGGGATAAGAGCAAGATCTGAGAATGGCTGCAACTGCTTTTCCAACAATATATGGTTGGTACTGTCTGTACCTTTAATCTTTCTGCTACTTTTTTCTGAGAGAAGATAAGGAGGTAAGGCAATATTTCCCTGTTACAAGGCTCAATACTGCAATAATCCCCTACAGTAAAGCCAAGATATTTTACCTATGTTAATAGTTGGCCTAACTAAGTCTACGTGATACTCACAGCACAGCTACAGTATTGTTCACAATGAGCAACTGTGAGAAATCCTTTACAAATGTTACTGTTAAACAGAATTCAACATATGTATTAATGTTCTGGTTACTTTTCAATTCCTTTTGACCAGTTCTTCCCCTGCTACTTCCTACTCCCGTAGCAGATAGAGACACTAGCAGAGTTATCTTAGTACCTCTGTAAGGTAATCAGCAAGCCAGGAAAAGCTCCTGTAAGTAGGATTTTTGCCAGACTAGTTAGTTTCTCATGCATGCAGTTAAGAATGCAGAAGTCTGCTGATCTTGGCATTTACATTAAAACACTTAGTCCAAGAAGCAGGTAATTTTCCTGATAATTTCACTTTGTAAATATTCAGCAAGCCACAGAAGGCTGGCATGTTTAATGCCACTATCCTTTTAAGCTGCACTTGGGGAACTTATGTTGAAGATTAGGGGCTGCAGTCTGAGATGTCAGAATACTTTTGACACAGAGGTTACTTTGGTAGCGTACCTGTTGATTTATCAGTAATTGCAATGTAGAGGTGAGCATCAAGAATGCAGGAATATCTCTAAATACTAAAGAAAATCTGTGCTTCTCTTAACATTAGTCCAATTATTTGGACACAAAAGATTTTTGTTAAGTTTTTATACCGTCATTCCTCATGCCTTTACCTGTCAAATCCCATAACTTCATTTAAATCCTGCAGTACAGACAATTCCAGCGCTATGTGCTAGTGCATGTGCAGCTATTAAGGGCAATAATAATACCGGTTGTCTTACTCTGGTTACTGTTCTTATACTTTATTTGTGGATTCCTTACTTAAGACAGATTTAGGACCTTTTTCTTTATATCACATATAGTTAGTTAGCTGTCCCCGGGATGTGTGGCAACTGATGTCCGTTACTGCTTGACATGCCCAGAATGAAAAGTGAGAGATCAGCTGCCTTCAGGTTTTTATTTCAAGCCAAAAAGGAAACTAGAAGAAAATAAGATTTTATTTCTGGTAAGATCTAGAATATCTAAACTGCTTCTCTTGTATTCTTCAGGCTTTTGCTAAAGAAGGAGCCGAAGTCATTGCTACAGACATCAATGAGTCTAAGCTGAAAGAACTGGAGAAATATCCAGGTAAGTGACCTACAGTAGGCATTAGGTCAGCTCTTGCAAGTTTTGTTGTAGACTGGCTGAAATAGGATTTGAGGATAGGGCAAACTTCAAAAGGCCAGAAGAAATGGAAAATATCCAGACTGATTCTTTAGATGTTGGCATTACTTTATTCTGTGGTGTGGAACCGCAGATATTTAGCATGAAAACTACTGCAACATCAGTATATTGGATAGAGTAATAGTCCAAGCATGTGGAATATCTTTTGAGTTTCCTGTGTCACAGAAGCAGTTGATTTCTGCTTCCCAGAATGGCACCCATTTCCAGTTACCTTTTGGGATCTCTAGGCTGTCAAACATACCACTCTGAAAGGCATGGAACGCTTTTCTCTGATCATAAGAGCTAACATTCAGCTACACAAAAAGCAGATTCAGTCCTTGCATTTCCATGATCCGTGCTTAATAAGGAATGTGTTAAAGAGATTGCTGTCTAGTAGAATTTGTATGTCTTCAGAAACTAATTCCACCAACATGGAGTAAGCCTACTCTGTTTGTACAAATGCGCAGGCCTGAAGGCTGCTTTCCCACTGGTACCACAGGACCATACTTCAAGGAGAAGGTTTTGCATGGCTCTGTTTCTTAGTCATAGCTGATGCGAGTATGGGACATTATGTTAATTTTTTTTTTCAGTCTTGAATTAATAAATAAGACTTGGGTATGTTTTACAACTGAAAATGCTTCCAAATTAATTTGACGGAAGGAAGTGGATTTAATGAATTCCTATTATAGGGTGTCAGCCAAATATGCAAATTTTTCTGTGGCACAGCATTTATAGTGAATCAGTCTCTACTGACTGGAGTTCACCACAGGCAATACCTTTGTAATTCCTTAAGAACTTTAGGACTTTCCAAGTTCATTCTGAGGGTCTTTAGGAAAGTATTACATCTTGAACTGTGTAGTTTTTTTCCCCTCAGCTAATATGTTCACAAGGAAAGACGTAATTTTCCATATACTCAGAGCCATTTCCATCCTTTTGATATGATTAGTTAAGCCATAATTCATCAAGGCTTGGCACATTGTAGTCTTTTGAATTTTATCAAGAAGAGGTAATTCCAGTGGTGATGTTAATCACCAGTCTGTAGTCTAATTGCATAGTTATACACAAATCTCTTCAGAAGTGTCTCTATCATTTAACTAAGGCATATAAAGCCTGTTCATGGAATTGTCAGTTTGGCTTCAAAAGAAACAGATTTTTAAACATTTCAAATTAAATTCTCCCATAATTTAGACATCACTCAGATGCTTTATGGACAGCTTTACAGCATTTCAGAATCATGTATGGTGTGCTAGATGAGACCTCTGGAGGCCATTTAGTCCTGCCTACTGCTCAAAGCGGCTCTGGTTAGAGCAGATCGTTCAGGGCTGTGGTGAGTCAAGTTCTGAACATCTCTAAGGACAGAACTTCCTCAACAACCTCTGTCAGCCCCTGTTCCAGTGTGATTGCCTTCATGGTTTTAAAAGAATTACATTTAAAAACAAACAAACAAACAAAAAAAAACCCACCACAAATAAAAACTGTGAAACAAACAACAAAGAAATCCCACCCAAATCCACAAAACCCAAATATATTCAGTGACACTTTCCCATGTTCCAGCTTCTTTCTGTTGTTTTTCATCCTTCCAGTGTGGGCCTCTGAGAAGTCTGCTCCATCTCCTTTACAGTTTCTCAGCAGGTAGTTGCAGACCTTCATTAGCCTGTGTGTCACCAGTTGCACATGACTAAACTGTAAAAAAAAAAACGAACAAACTATGTTTTGGGGCACACATGTGATCTGTGCTAGATGTCTCTTCATCCTAGATGTAGGATATGCAAAAGGGTGATCAGCAGCAAGTCTTCATCCCCTGGGAGCCTAATTGTACCCACTAAGAAAATTATTGGAGTATACCCTGACTCCTCTTCCACTAATCCAGGCTTCCTTTGGATGAAAATCTCATGTATTTGAGAAGGGGGCACAGCTCAGTCTTTACACACGGTGTGGACTGAGGGTGCAGGCAAAGTGTGGCATGAAGTATGCCTATTCCCTAGTGAGGATTCAGCCTTGCCATGGCTGAGAGAAGCTACTTCAGTAAATTGAGGTAAAAAAACATGTAGATTATATCATATCATACTACAGCTCACCTGGAAGTGCAGTTCTTTTACTTTGCTCTCTTCTTGTCTGTCCCAGGGATAGCACTGCTCTGGTTGGCCTTAAAGCAGTTCTGTTAAGAGGCGCTGATTCTATCGAGAAGTGTTTTGAAGATTTGTGCCTGAACTTGTTTTGCAGAAACTATCTCAGTCTTCCGGAGAACAGAAGGATTATTTTTTTTATCAGTGTCTGTCTTGAAAGTATGGCACAGGCACAGCCACAGCTGTCAGAGGCTGAAATAAGTAGACAGTGAAAAGCAGTAAGATTCCAAGGCTCCTTCTGATCATAAACAAGTCTATGAATACGATGCTTATGTTTTTGCAATTAAATAATTGACATGATACTATTCCAAGTAATAGAAGTTAATGGTTTATGCAAAATTATTTTCCTCAATAATTAGATGATATAAAGCTGATTCATAATGTCTTCAAATATACATGCATAGATGGCATGCAATATGACTGCAAGTGTGTGACACGTAAATAGTTCCAATTATTATTCTGTAATAATGCGCATGAAATCTTGTTATGATTATACAGGTTCTGTATTTCCTCAGTTCAAGAGTATAGTGGAATTCAAATTTATTGGAAACATTTTTATGGTAAAATACATTAGCTCATTTGCTTGTGTGATGCTGTATGACAAACAAATCAGTTGATCTTCTTTTAATTCCCTTCTGAAAATTTAAATAGCATGACACGCTGTCCATTGCTGTCCCAATTTAACCATTGCACTAACTTAATGATTAAGTGCAGCTCTCACTCACGAGTCTCTATGTCTTGGTGCACCACTGAGGGGACTGTTTCTGGCGAGCTGCTGACTTGAATTGTAGATGCAATCCTCAGCACTTCAGAAAAGTAAACTGTTGATCCTTTGCTAAAACCAGTGCAAATACCTTGTTCTTCTAGGCATTCAAATAAGAGTTCTGGATGTTACCAAAAAGGAGCAGATAGAAAATCTGGCCAAGGAGATTGAAAAGATTGATGTTCTCTGTAACATTGCAGGGTAACTAGCTTCCATTTGATCCTACTATTTCTCCAGTTTTCCCTATTCTCCAGAAATACTTTCTTTATTATTTAAACGCACTTTATTTCTATTGTTTTAATACAGTTTATACCTTTAATACAAACTTCCATATCTTTTCATCAAAACTGAACTTCTTGTGCACAGTCTTGTTACCCAGGCCAAGGTAGAATGGCTCTGGCATTTGATTTCCCCACTCTATAGGTGCCCTGTACTGGTGGCTTCAGCTCTCTTAGCACAGCTGTGAGCAATGGCCTAGTAGTGCTCTACTTTTTTTTTTTTTTTTTAATTTCTCTATTGCTAAGCAGTCCTTGGCACATACCAAGTCTGCCTGGTGTCCCTGATACTCATCAGAAGAAACATACTGTTGCTTGCTTTCTTTAGTAGAGCTCTTGTCCTTCCTTTTCAAGGCTGGAAGAGTTAGCTACTGCAAAACAGTAATAGAAAAATGTGCGTAAAATGCCACAGAAACATAAAACACAAACAGTAATCCACTTCATGCGCTTATTCCAGGTTTGTTCATCATGAAACCATTCTGGAGTGTGAGGAGCAAGACTGGAACTTCACTATGAACCTCAATGTTCGCAGCATGTACCTCATGATCAAGACATTCCTTCCTAAGGTAGAGGCTTGGTTGCCCATGATTTTTAGTCTCTGCTACATTAAAGTGTGAGAAGCATAAGCTGTTGCCACTGACAGCATGGGATTTGAGATAAAAATGCAAATATGCAGGTTTGGTTAGTGAAAGCCCTTAAATTGTATCAATCCTACTCTAAAACATTCTCTGCATTGTGTAATCCTTCAAGTAGACAACCGATCTAAAGGATATGGTAGAGAAGATTAATTCAGGGGTTTTGCCCTATGTAATTTGTAACTAAAACCCTTCAAATACAGAGCAGTGAGGCAGCCATTGCAATACAGTGCTACCATATTATACCATAGCACACAGCTGCACAATACCACTGCTACAAAATATTTGTAAATAATCTATATTAATGTGAATTTTATGGAACTCTGGAAACTATCTCGTGAAGCAATTTGTTGCCACTGCTGCCAACATGCTGATTATCAGAACAACAACTCAATTAGACAGTCTAGCAGCTTGAGGACACTTTGTGTTTGACACAATAACTAGCTTCGGGACTACAAAAATTTGTGGACTGAATAAGGTTTTTGTATTCCTGTAAATGCAAAGGCCAGATGTGGAAGCAATGACCATGACTGGATGATGACTACCTTTTTTTTTTTTTCAGTGTTGTTCCAGTTCTTTTTTGTTTGTTTCTTTTGTGTTTTGGTTTGATGGCTGTTTTCTGGTTTTTTTCCTTAGCTCATCTTCATTTTCAGAGGTGCTGTTATAACAGCTTTAGGCGTATCAGGTTTTGGTATGCCTAAAAAGTTTATAACTTAAGGAAACTTACCTACAATTCAAAGATGCTAGTGAGCTGTGCTGTAGAAGCTGCTTGCTTCTCCAAAGCAAGAAGGGTTTGAATGGGACAAGTGAATTACTGCATCAGTAGATGGCATGAGCAGATGTCTATGTAGGGTAACTTACTGTGGTGACAAGAGGGCAATGATTCAGAGGTGGCTCTCCAGGAAAAAATCTTTTCCTGTCAGTCTTCACCCCCAGATGACTTCGGAGAGCTAGTGAAAAATTCAGATTCTGTTTTACTACTACAGTCAACAGATCAAAAAGTGGTAAGCACGTACTCATGCCAATTAAGCTTTGTTACACTGTGTACCAATTGCATGTGGGGCTGTTCTGGAGGTTGTTATGGGTTATTTTGCTGGATCTGTAGATGACAAAATAGCTTTGCATTTGAATGACCTAAGTATTGTTTTGCAGATGCTTAAACAGAAATCTGGAAATATTATAAATATGTCTTCTGTGGCATCCAGCATTAAAGGTCAGTATCTTGCTAGAGTTCCTTAATAAATCTTTAGAGTTATGGGAAAGCAAAATAAATAATTGCATAACTTTGAATTTAGAGGGCAGTGCTAGTCCTGTGGAGGGATACAATTAAAAAACAGTGAACACATCAACTTGTACATACACACAAGGACACAGATGGAAAATTGCAGAAACACCAAGATCCTTGCCTCTGAGCTTTTGAATCTGTCCTGAATGTTTCGTAGCATCCCTTTTACCAAGTTATTTTCACAAAAAGGAATTACTTCCAGTGACTTTCTGCTATGTATGCTCTTAATGAAGAAAAGACAGTTACGCAAGCACAGCAGTTACGCTTCCCCAGGAAGCCTGGTGCTGACTAACAGATGGGTGACCACTGTTACTAAATCTTTGTTTGCTTTGTTAACTTTCCTAGACTACTCCCCAAACTTATACTATTGAAAGATTGTGTGCTTTGCTGTGGTGTACGCTTGAGTAGAATCCTGGCAGTCAGCATTCTAGTTAGCCTGCTGCTATGGAGGGGCTACAGGGGCTACAGGAAATGCTGGGGTCCAAAACCATGTGCATATTGAACAAATTTGCCTCTCTTCTTTTTTTAATAATTTCTATGCTGCCTTCACACTGACCCTTTGTTAGGAGTTGTGAACAGATGTGTATATAGTACTTCAAAGGCAGCAGTTATTGGTCTAACGAAGTCTGTGGCTGCTGATTTCATTGAACAAGGCATCAGATGCAACTGCATATGTCCTGGTAAGTATTCTTACATTACTTGGTAAACTGGGAACAGGTGCTGGAAGGCCCATTTAGTTTGAAATCATTAACAAAGAACAGACTTGCAAGTGGCAGCTGAAGTTATGAGCAATCTCAAAGAACAGGACATGGTTGAAACATTTCTGAGATTTAAAGTAGAAAAGCTGTTACTTCTGTAGTTAAGTTGTATGTTTAGTCTGTTAACGCAGCACATGCACATTATACATGCATTACACAGAATTTGAATGCTTAATTTCAAAGATAATCTAGGAAGTTAGAAGCAGGCAGGGGGTTCAGGTGTTTAATGACATGGAAAGTAATTAATCTAATACTCAAAAGTCTTGCCTTCTATTGAAATTTAGAATCGTATGCTATGTTGATAGTTTTGCAGTCTTTCTCCTGAATCATATTATAAAGTTTCACATAAATGTTAAGACATAGAAATAGAACCAATGAACTGTTTTGTTCATTGTTGAACAATGAATGACAATCAACTGATTGTTGATGCAGTTGACTTAAAATTTAATTTTAAAATTTTGCTTAGGGACTGTTGACACACCATCTTTACAGGAAAGAATCCAAGCCCGCCCTAACCCAGAACAGGTGAGAAAGCAATTTATTACTTTGATCATGGTTGTACATATGTTTAACTCCCTTTAAAAAATAAATATATAGTGGCACTTCTGCCAGCAGTCAAGAATGTCCCCTATTTCAGAGTGCCAATGATAACAGTAGTGTTGCCTTTAATAGTTTGGACAATCTGTACTTAAGACAGAAGTCTTAAAATGCCTCAGAAGGGTACTGTTGGGTAGTGAATACAGAGGGTCTGTCATCTGTGGAAGTGTCTGCAACCACAGGTTACAGGTATCTAGTGCAAAAGTATAAGGCAGTTTCCACTGTAGCATGTGGCAGCCACAAGCTACTGCAAAACCATGATAAAAAGGGCATTCTGGCCCTTGTATGTCAAAATTACTTAGGTTGTTCAACCTTACTAACTAGATAACTGTGAGCCCTCATTTGAAGGGCCTGGGAATATCTACCACCAAAGGAAGAAGGACTTATCTTGGGTTTATTCTGGAACCAGATGTCTAGGTCCAGTCTCCTGTTTTTCAACCCGAAATTCACGCTGGTGTTAGTTTTCTACTTTCTTTTTCTAGCATAAATTCGCTATTCAGTGTAATAAAAAAAAGTTATTTATGACCTGTTCCCAGTATTGCTTCGCACATGTCATACTAATTGGACTAAAATAATTGGGGTTTTATTTTTGATGTACCAAATGCTCTTGGGTATCTAGGCACTGAAAGACTTTCTAGCCAGACAGAAGACTGGCAGGATGGCTACTGCTGAAGAAGTGGCCCATCTCTTTGTGTACTTGGCCTCTGATGAAGTAAGTATGGAACAATAAAATTTCCTGTCACAGAATCCTGTGCTGCTTTGCTGCTTCACAGTAGCAAGAATTTTCTTTAGAAGGATTTATACTGTCTTTGAGCTGGGTTATTTAAATAATTAAATCTTTTACCAAGTTCAACCTATGATACAAAAAGTGCTCTGAATGTTGACAGCGATGTCAAGGCTTTATGCATTTGGTACCATAGCCTGATGGTTTCCTGACACCTGAGCAAATTGTCTGACCCCGGATCGTTCTGAATGATGGGAGAAATGGGCTTGCCTGCTTTTGCAAGTTTGCACCACAACTAGAACGTATTTTAAGGAGGTAGAATTAGTAGCCATCACCTACCCTCACTATTCAAGAGCAAATACTTGTGTAGAGCTGCTGGAAACGTTGGCTAAAAGGGCTAATGCTCAGAGTGAATTTACCCTTTCAGCATAAGGAAAACAAAAGACCCACTGAGGCTTTTACACACAAAACCCTTAATGACCACTGCAAATACCACCAACGCTAATGAGCACACATCAAGGTTACTTTGGATGCTGTAAACTTACTATGAATCTAAAACTGGACTAGATTCCTCTGGACTTGCCCAGCAGTTCTACTGAGCATAACATGATACTTCAAAGGAGTTAATTCAGTCTTAATGCTGCTGTCTATCAGTAATCTGATTTCTCATTTTCATCTTGGTTTTAGTGTTCTCTAAAGCTACTAATTTTTTTCGGTCTGATCATAGGGTTTTCAACCATGTATAGACAGAATTCCAATTTTCCAATATATTCCAGTACTGACATAGAGAAGAATGGCAATAATTCAATTGTGTACCTCACTGTCTGCCTAATCTGAATTTTCAGTTAGGTCCCCTTATAATTATTATATTATATATTATATAATTATATAATATAATATGATAATATATAATATATATGTATTAATATATAATATGTAAAATATGTTATATAATATAATAAGAATATTATAATTATATAATATTTATAATTACATAAAACATGGTCAGTTTCTGTTTAGCTGAACAGAGCTAATAACATCATAGGGTGAGGTAAAGGCTTCCATTTCTAAATTTGTTTTTATTCTATCAATTCAGATACTTTTGTAAAACAAAAAAAGGGTTTGTATAAAAAAGCAGGTTTTTGAATTTAAGGAAAATGTGTTTACCTGTAATCAATAGCCATGACACATTTGTTAAAATTATTGTTGCTTTTTATGTCATTTCAGTCTGCCTATGTGACTGGAAATGAACTAATCATTGATGGAGGATGGCGCTTGTGATTAACCCTACCTGCAAACAGAAATCCCTACTATCGAAGGCAAAAAGTGAGGATCATGTTTCTCAATTAAGATAGCTTGCAAAGATTTAGATCATGCACATGTCTTTCAAAACAAATTTTTGGTGCATTTTTACTGCTATATGATCTCTGTATAAATTGATCTTACGGATTCACTTTTCCCTAAATACTGCAACACAGGAGTAAAACATACTTAATATGTCTTCAATTTATGGTATCTCCAAAAACATGAAAGAGTAGCAATTCAACATTTAAGATTTCAGAGAGCAAAGAATATTATTTAAAGGACAAAATCTGAGTTGTGTGTTAAGCAAATCTGAGTGAAAGGATTTAAATGCTACATTTATTCTCATCCTGCAAATCATGTGGGAGGTAAATATTCACAATTCCTGCTAGTACTGACAGACTCTCCAGAGAAAACGAAGAGACTACCATTAAATCACCTGAACTGTGTGGTTTAAACAAGAGAAAAGACAGAAATAATAGCACGTGTGAAGGTTGGAACATTTGAATAATTTTGTTATTGGTGACAGACATTTCTATATTGGAGACCATGCTAGTTACAAATTGTACTTTGAAAGCACATTGTTATGCAAATAACAAAGTTAGTTCTCTCTGCTCTGTACTATCATCAGCAAAATGATGGAACATGTCTACTTAAAATCAGGCTTCTTACAGTTTTAAAGTCAGTGAGTGTAACTTTGGCAAATAAGACAGTACTGTGGATGTTGGCTTCCTCAGGCTCATTATGCGTTTAACTTTTACCTTTAATCATGGTTGGAACATTCTGTGCTTGTGTAGTTTGTTTATAAGGGTCTTGAGTATCTAGTATTTCAACAAAGTGACCTTGGCAGCCAAGCAGGATCAAGTTGAGGCAGAAATTCAATGTTATCAAAAGTGGCTCCACCAATATTCACTGATGTAGATCTGTATGTTTAAAGTTCAGGCTGGCAGGATACTGTTTCAATGGTTTCAGAGTTTAATATGAAGGCCACAGTCCTGCCTCTCAAGTAAGAAGGCTTTACCTTGAAAAGAGAATCTCTCTTGAGATTCAGTGGTGACACTGGAGACTTGCAGTGTGTATTCTGCAAATAAAGAATCGGAGAGAAAAATTCATTACACTTATTGATCATTTTTGGTTCACTGGTGATTGTAATATACAGGTGTCACTCAGAAATGGCTTTTTTTTTTCTGTCGAAGCAGCCCTGCGAGAAAAGGACATTGCACTGAAAGAACAGATACGGATTTTTTTCAGTGGTTGTCTGAGAAGCTGGTGGCCCAGGAAAAAAATAAAATCAGCAGAGACTGCTGTCTCATGCTTTATTAGCAACATTTTTCATGGGGGTGCGAACAGCTAGAACTCTGAAATGTGCTCTAATGTCTGAGGGTTTTCCAGCAGGCTTGCTGGAATTATTTAAAGGAGAATGCATCTTAATGGTCTTGTGACCTCTTAATTCCCCGGCCTGTTTTTAACGGAGCTGGGTAATCCTGTTTGTTTTCCTTCCACCCCTATGATAATACAAAGAGGAGTGTTTTGACTTTTCAGGTTCCAGGTCAAACTTTTCTTTATGGGGTAGGGGGAAGAGACTTCTCAGACTGGATTCTTATGGAAAACTTAGTGTGATTAAAAAAAAAGTGGGTGTTTTTTTTTCACTTGGATTTGTAGTCAGCTTAATTCTTGTAATGCTACCACAAGTGAAGTAGCAACATGCTGCGTTTGAACCTGCTCTCATACAACCAGTGTAGCTTGTGTAATGAGGCTGAGACAGCCTGTCTCATAGCCTCGAGGTGCACGCACTTGGTGGTTCTTGAAGAACTGCCTTGATGGGAACACCACACATGCACTAGTTAGATTTTTTTTTTAAATTATTATTTATATATTCTCCTATACAATTGTTCTGCATGCACCCGGAGCAGAATATCCGTGCCTTTACCCTTTCTTTGCACCTGCCCCCAGCTGCGGTGGGCAGCCTGAGTGGCAGCGTGGCCCTGGGAGGCGACATTCCTGCTCCGTGCGGGGTGCGACGAACGGCCCTCCCAGCGGAGGGGCGGCTGGCCGAGGTGCCTTGGGCTGACCGAGGTGACAGCGCTGTGACAGCTGCACAGCCGCCCCTCCCCCAGCCTGCGGCCCGCGGCGCCGAGGGACGCGCAGCCCCGGGGAGCCCCCGCCGTGCCCGGCCCGGGGCGGAGGCTGGCGGCACCGGGGGGGGCGGGGCGGGGGGAGGGGCGGCCCCCCCGAGCCCAGGGACCCGCCGTGCCGGGGAGGCTGCGCCGCGCCGCGCTGCCCAGCTGCTGCCCGGAGCCCTGTGTCCGCGACGGCGGGAGAGGTACCGGGGCTGCTGGCGGCGGGGGGGGGGCTGCGGGCTGGCTTTGCGGCAGGCGGGAGGGAGGTGGCGGCAGGGTGTACTCGTGCCTTGCGGGTGGTGGTGCGGGGTTTGGGTTGTCGGTTCTTTCGGTCTTTTATGTGTCCGTCCCCCCCCCCCCCCGGGTGTTGGCAGTTGTGGCGGTGGCTGCGCTGAGCGGGGCGCGGAGCGAACACGGGTGCGTGTGCTGCACCGGGGCACCTCCCGCCTCTCCCGCGCATCCCGCCTCCCTACCATCAAAAAAAAGAGGAAAAAAAAAAAAGTAAAATGATAAAATGAGAGGATCTGAATAATCTATAACAAAAACCTTTCCTATTTCAAAATAAGGAAAGCATGCTTTACGCGGAGTTACTAAAATAAGGCTGTCGCTGGCTGGTTTCCATGGCAGAGGCTCCTAACCCTGGGGTACGAATTCTGCACTGTGATTTCTCGGTTGCTGATTTTGTTTGTTTGTGGGTGAAATTAAAAAAAAATCACCCATAAAAACAATCCACACCCACAAAAGCAAACAAACCTTGGAACAAACAAATCAACCCCACGAACCCCAAAAAACCCCACCATGATGTGGGTAAACTAACTGCTCGCTTTGGTCTCATTAATCCATCTGGCTGTTGCTTGAAACAGCGGTATCAGGACTGAACAGGGTGAAAATTTGTCACGAAACAGGTGAGGACAGCAGCACGTACACTGTCAGATTTCTCGTTCACACCTCGAAACCCTTTGTGCTAAGCAGAACATCCACTCTGCTTACTTGGTCCGTCTCTTTCCTATTATGCTACTGTGAGCAGTGCATTCGGGAGCAGGAGCTGAAGCTGTTGTGAGGTGGACTCGGGCTTCTCAGGAGCGTTAACATGTTTCTTGTCAGCAACTACGTGAGCCTGAGAACTGGGATGTTGCCGGTGCAAAGCGACATCTGTCCCTTACCCACACGTGCCCCTTTCAGAGTTACGACATTAAGTACGTGCATCCTGGGGAAGTGGTTGGTGAAGGCAAGGAGGGAGGCACGGGTAGGTTGCTGGTGCACTCTGTTCCATTTAGTGGACTGGTGTTTGTGGATTCCTGGCCCCCATGAAAGGATGAACAATCCTAATGGAGAGATACTTTTGTTTTTTTCATAAAAAGCTTTGAGATTCTGCAAGTAGTAATCAAAAAACAGAGGGAAGTACAGGAATTTGAGTAAATTAACACTTCACATTTAACAAGGAAAGGAAGCAAAGCTATTACCCTAGAACACATCAAAAGTGTTTACTTATGGCTCTGTATTCTTACTCTGTGCCTTGACCATGTTCAAGCCAGTTTCATATCAGATCAGCTCAAACAAAACCACCCAGGTATTAACAGTAGCCCCTGTCTTTGTTTGTGGCATCAATTGTTTCCAAGTATCAAACATATATTTATAAATCAGAATCGGGTCTCTGACTTGCTTCCAGCAATTTAGCAAGGCAGGAATTTCTTGGCTCAAAAGTTCTGGCTTAACTTGAGTGGCGTTTTATATAGCTAGAGCAATGTGAAAGATTTCAAGAAAACATTGTCGACCCTGGAATACAGTTGTGGAGAATATACGCACATGTTTGCTGTTACAGAAAAGAACACTAGCAAGCCTTATCTTCAGGTATGTGTGTGCCATTCCTGCTGGCTCAGGCTTCTGAAACTACAGTAAATATTTGCACACACACAAAAAAATCTGACCTACAGAACAGTACACTGCTATCTTTTGTTAACATCTATGGGACAAGAAGTAGCCCAGTTAGACTGTGTAAATACAATGACAATGACCAGGTCTGAGAAGTGTCTCCATGGGGGTATGAGCAGCAAAAAAGAGCCACGTTCTGTCAGCCTCACCTGGATATAGAGTGTAAGCTGTGCATGGCCCTAAATCTTTATTCAAATAGGCATCTTCTCTTTCTCAGACGTTCAGTCAGTGTGTTTGGAGTGGCATCTAACAGAACCATGTTCTTGAAAATTTCCCTGAAAATTAAGTTGGATCTGGTCACGTTTAAGTTATGGAAAAAGCGTCCTCTCACATGTATGCTTTAGAAACTATAGTTGTTCTTAACTTTACGATGTGGTTGTGCTGTGCACGCAGGGGCTGTGACCCTTTCAGAAATTATGGTCCTGGCAAGTGGTATTGACAGCAAATAACCATTAACGTGTGTTGATAGGAGGTACAAATAGATATATAGGTATTACAGCCATACTTTTAAGGAGTAAATAACAGGTTAGCACAGGTCATCCTCATTCTGAAACTCAGAATTTTAGATATGTTTTTTTTAGTGCTTGACTCTCTAAGCTGAATACTGGTCTGTTAGTTTCTGTCTCTTGTTCTTACGCACAACATACACAGGCATGCAAAAAGCATTAAGTTCCAAATTGGGCTGTGAGGGTTTTTTCACATGATGTATGAGGAAGGAGACAACATCACTGAGAAGTCTTCTAGCTGGAAAATAGTATTATTTGCTTCTCTCTAACTGTTCTATCTTTACCGCTTTCATTAGGTTTGCCGCAATGATAAAGGAGGCTATTGTAAATGACAATGAAGATTCCGAGCCATCAGTATGTGAGAAAAATGGCATGATTCCCATGCATGAGCAAAGTGAGGTAATCAAAGTACAGTTCTACTCAGAGGGAATCCTTTTCCTTTCCTTTTTCTTCCTACATCTGTTAAAATTTCTACATCTGAAGGGAATACAAAGAGAAATCTCCTCAGTGGGAATTTCTTAAAATTAACAGATGTTCATGTTTTTAAAAGTCTGCAGTATGTTGGGTTGCTCCTAATCAATGGTTGCAATTTCAGCTTGAAGTGGAAAATGCATCAGCATACGTTTTACAGTCAGCTATGGAAGAGAATTGCATGGACTTGAGATTGCTTCTTTGCTTTCAAATTGTGCCTGTCAGTGTGCTGGCTGAAAGTTGTTCATGCATGTCATCCTTTTCTTGCCTAATAAAAATAAGAAACTCCATAGTTTTAGACCTCTATATGTATTTATTTCCAGTGTTCTTGGAAACTTCTGTGGCTTTCAAAAAGATTTGTAGTGAATGCAAGTAAGAATAAAATTCTTAACATAAAAGGCACTTAAGAGTCAATGTAGTCTTAACTGTAAAGATAAGTACTGTATGTCCTGTCTTTACACACACAGGTAGCTGATGATCACAGAATCATAGGGTAGATAAACCAGGAACTCTGTGCTGAAAGATCACAAGATTTGTGTTCCAACTGTGACTCTGAGTAAGGGAGCTATATATATTTTTATATGTGTATATCTAGGGAGAGATGAGACAAAAATAATTGGAAATGGGGAACTATTGCTGGAAGAGGGCCAAATCGCAGTATAGGCAAGAATTCCATGTCCATGCTATGACAGTGAGCTGACATGAAGGTGAATAATCATAAGGGAAGGTAGATGATTAACTTGTCAAAAAATAAGGACCCAAAAATTGGGACACACATCCAAAAATGGTCAAAAAGTGCTTTGGCTATGAATATGGATAAGTAGATGAATCGGTATAAGAGGACAGCTTCACAGAACCATTCTGCAAGGAAGTAACTCCCAGTGTAGTATTTCTCCATCTCTGCCTTGACTTACCAGCTTGAGCGTTCCAGCAATGGATCACGTGAGTAGTGCTTGCACTGGCCAACGGTTGTTTCTTTCACCTTTGTCTAATCAGAAGTAGGTTTTGTTATTTTGATTCAAGGCTTTGCAACAGAAGTTATTTAGCAGGTATATTAAGGACACTGTCTCACTGGAATGATGCTAATCGTTAACTGTATTGTGAAATCCAGTCTGGAAGCAGAACCCTATCAAATTACAGAAAATATTAATATTTGGCTTGTATATGAATCAAGCTGAACCTGGCTTGTTGTTATTGTTTCTTCATCAAATATTCTGATATTGTTGCCGAACAGGTGCTATTTGTGACAGGAGTCCTGTCAGTTGCAGATAAAAGGTGAATGTCCTACGGTCTCTCATATTCAGTCCTTTATGCCACGCAAAAACGCATAACCAAAAATCCCAAATATACTACAAAGCTGGACCATTCCTACAGCAATTGTTTAGTTAATATAGTCATCTGTAGACAGCGTGGATCTAGTGCATCACAGCTGATTGTAAGTCTTGTACACTACTTCAAATGTACGAGGTGCAGCTCCTGAGACAGTCTTGTTGTTTGCATTCAGGAGGGACCAGCAGTAGATGCCAAAGCTGCTGATGGGAATGTGCAAACAGAAGAAACTGCTCTCTTGAATCACTGTGCTCAGCAGCCTCCGGAACCACTAGCAGGGTCTTCAACACCTGCAAGAACATGGAGGCAAATATGTACTTGTCCTCCACAAGGTTTACTGGCCCAAACAGTGACAAATGGTACGTAAGAAAGAAGTACTTGTTTCTCTGGGTGTGGTATCTGTCCATTGCCCTTGAAAATAATGCAGGGAAACAGCTATGTTTTGCGTACCACACTTTTGTTTCAGTGTTGTAACAGGGAAAGAAAATGAGGTGAAACAAAGATTTGAATGCATAGATTTTGTTCTTCTGTCCCCTCTTCTGTGTTTAATGTGGTAGGTTTGCTTTTGCATTGCAAAGTGCTTTCAGCAGAAGAAAGACCTCCCAATTCTCGTCTTTATAGTTCATTTTGGTGTGAGAGCATTAAGATGATTGTAAACACAGTGGTATTTTTGGCACACTGAATGGCTTTTTATTGAATTAAGGCAACAAATCCAAGACGCTACATGATACCTTCTTTTGTTCCTTATTACTCTAGAGATGCAAAGCCAAGAATCCTAACTGCAAAGCAAACTGATTTGCCCTACACTGAAGGCTCGCAGAGAAGAGTGCCTGCCTAGCCCGTTACTTAAGGCTTTTCTGAACAAAAGACAATTCCTGTGGCTTTGCCTGCTTCTGCAGCCTCTGTTCTCTCTTACTTGGGATTCTTAGGCTTTTATGTTTGGAATTATACCGGTCTTCCCTTTGCCACTTGTCACCCTCCAATAAGATCAGGAAAAATCCAATCTGAAAATGCAGTACCTTTTATTCAGCACATTTTTTCCTTCTTCTGTATTTTGCTTTTATATCTGTGCATGCCTGTTCTTGTTGGATAAATTTAGGAACAGATCTAGGAACCTGGAAAGACCATAATATTTCACATATTTTATAGTATTTTTGCTTACTGTTATCATAATACTTTTCAGGACCTTCCCCCCCCCCCCCCCCTCATGTATTATCCCTCTCTGATTGATGTATCAAAGGAAATATCTGGACTACTTCAGACTGTCCAGAGACATGACCACCTTCAGGTATTATTCCCCGCGCCCCCCCCCCCCCCCCGCACCAGGGATAGCAATGTATTGCACAAGCACATCCAGTCAAAAAGTGGTGGTTAAATTCTTTTAAAAATCAGACTGGAGCTGCAGTCATTAGCTTGGATAGGCCAGGCTGTACAGCAGGAGGTTCTTACTGCGGTTCTGAAGTAGCTGAAGGGAGATAAGCAAATGCAAGAGAAGTTAGTGAAAATCCTAGCTTTAAGTTTGGGACCTGTGAAATGCTTTCCACGGTGGCCCAAGGCTCACTTAATACGTTTTGGTCCCTAACCACGTCCCTGTTACCATTTTTTAAAGTATCTTAGCCCTATAAAATCAGAACATCAGTTTTAGGGAGCATCAAATATTAAATAGTGTTATGATTAAACTAATTTTTAAGGTAAGTGATTTTATTTCTGAAAGTTGTGGTACCTTTTCCATTAGTAGAAAAACAAATGTGATCTAATAGCAAACAAAGTTGTCCCTGAGAGATGATTAAATGTGAGTATTTCTTGTTTTGTTCCAGTTGCAGTTGTGATCCTGGTTTGGGCTGTGGTTTGGTCCATCACTGGGACTGAGTGTCTCCCAGGTGGAAATCTGTTTGGAATTCTGTTTCTTTATTTTTTTGCTGTCATTGGAGGTAAAATTTTTGGATTCATTAAAATACGAACACTACCTCCTCTCCCCGCTCTTCTGGGTAAGAGATCCTTCCTTCTTTTCTTCCTGCATATTTGTGGTGGTTAAACTATCAAGTAGTATCTCGCATGCTAGGTATGTTTGGATTGGGGGAAAAAACAAATTGTGTCACGCTCAAAAGCTGTAGCTTTTCCAAGTGACTTTTATCTGGTCCTCTCTGAGAAAGTACAAAATTCCCCAAACTGGCTCTGAAATTACCTATATGTTACTAAGGCTCTTAACTCTTTGGGGGCCAGAGAACTGTGTACCAACAGATGCAAAGGTTATTGTCCTTCAGTCCCCTCTGTCACAGTTACTTAAAATTTGTGTTTAGTGTCACCGAACAGGAGTCGTAATCTAGACCTCCTGTTACAGTAGAATAATTAATTCATAAGGAAGTTATTGCTGAGCTATTTCGCATGTATCTTCACACAATGAAAATATTTTCCAAAGAAAACACTACAGGAATTCTCTACTACTGGTAGTCCAAAGCAATTTCTTTCTTTTCCTTCCTTTATTTCAAGATAACTCAAACCTGAGAAAATAAACTCACCACAAGGAATAATTCTGAATTATTTTACACAAAAACGCAAAATAGAAATGGGAGGTGAAAATTACATGAATTCTAACATCATCAGAACCTTTTCAGACTGCTTTCCTAGAGGAGGTTTTGATTAGATCAGTACAATATTGTAAAGTGCCGTGGTGTCAACGAAGCTGAAAAATGAAGCTCTGGGTTCTCACCAGCTGTCTACTGCCCCTTTACTATACCTAGTGCATAAATGAGTAAAGCTGTTGACAGACAGTAAAACTTCATGGCCGAGTGGGCTACGAACACCTCCCTGTAGCACAGGGGTGTGATTTTGTAACCTGGGTGGCTGGTGGTGTGCCTTGCATAGTAGCACTGGTTACGGAAGGGCCGGGTGGCTTCATGCACAGCTCTGTCCCAGGCAGCACACATGTTCTTGCACCACTTCGTTTCACAAGCAAGAAATTCAAATGAGAGGGAGGGAAGTTTTGCATATAGCATGCATGCCTGCAATAATACGAATGCAGAATGTAACGCACAGGGAGTCTGCCCATTCTAAGTAAACAACCCCCTTAAAAAAAAAAAAAAAAAGCTTGACCATTTGGATTCTACTTTTTTTTTAATTACATCTGTATCTAAAAGTTATGAGTTAAGCATGAAACTGCTTGTCAGACAAGTAATACTGAACAACAGAAACCCAAGCATGACAGCACACGTCTGTTGAGTTGCTTAGGACAGAGTTCACTGTTCAGATCACCAGCCTGTGGAAAATTGGAGAAATCTATGAGTCAGAAGAAGAAATAGACCATGTATGTAAATTGTATTTTTAGTGTAAAAAAAGAACAATCTTGTACTCTTAGATGCCTTTAATCCAGTTGTGCTAGGTGCAGCTAAGTGTAACGTGGCTGGCTGTGAGCACTTAAGCACCTTATAAATGAGCTGCTGTCTCAGGAAAAAAGGAGTGAAATTGCTGCTGGAACGACTCATACACTGTATCTTAGGTATGCATTGCAGAGAGGTTTCTGCAGCAGGCAACATGGAGCAGAACAGTGAAGGTATCCTTTGAGGTGGAGTGTTTTTGCTTTAAGTAGATCTCTAGATCAGCTCCAGTGACTTGGACCTCATGCAAACATGGCAAAGAGCATGTGATCATTATGCTAGCCTGATATAATTGTCATGAGCTACCACAGATTAATTATGCCACTGTGTTTTTTTTTTCCGGGAGGTGGTAGGAAGAACAGTGTCTCAAAGTTTAGCAAGTTCCGGGACAAATCAAGTCCACAGCCAAGGCTCAGACCAAGCTGGGACCCACCAGCACAGTTTGTTTACGTTTTGTCTTTTTTGTTTTCCTGTTTCTTAATATTGCTAATACACATTTCTGCCACCAAAATATACCTTTAAATCATCAGGAGCTACAATTAATCTCTGCAGATATATATTTAAAGTCAACCTTTCCCATACTTTTCAGTATCTTTCCAGAACTACAGTTCTGATAGCTTTGTAGGAAGTCTCTGATTAGATACTTTTGCTAATATTTGCAAAAGGTTGGATCTTACAAGTAGCACAAATAGAGGATAAGACAAAGTTCCTGGGTCCCGTCCCCCCCCCTTTTATCCCCTCTTTGTGTAAGAGTCATATTGCCAGAGCATTTTAAAATGTCTACGTTGGTCCATGATTAGCTGTTTTAGATTATATTTCCTAATGAACTCAGTGCTATGGTTCCTGTGATACTTGCATTTCTTACACCTAAGAGGATTTTCTAACAGTTTTCAACTTCTGAGGTAAATGTGCAATATTAAAGGATTTTTCCTTTTTCATGCTAAAACAAGTTAACAAGAAAAATACCTTTAAAGATGCAGAGGTGTCTTTGCTTATGGTAGGTATGACCTGTACCTGGTGAACAAAGCTGAATTCTGTTGACTTGCACTAAAGCTGTGTGTCAGCATCCTGCAGCTTTATTCATTGGTGACCTGGTGTGTTATTAGGCCACTTTCATTGCTTTAAAATATGTCTCTCTTCCCATGCCCCAGTCCCCATTGTTGAAACACAGCTAATAATTCAGAAAGTTAATTGTTTCCTTGTCTCTCATAAATACATAATATGGTGTCTTATTTTTAAGAATGCTATGCAAGCTTTTCTTGTGCAATAAAACCACATCATTTGACAGGAGCTTATTTGCTTTCATTTAAGGGATGCTGCTTGCCGGTTTCCTTATCCGAAATACCCCATTCATTAGTGACATAGTTCAGATAAACCTACGCTGGTCTGCAGCACTGAGGAATATTGCTCTTTCAATTATCTTGACCAGAGCAGGACTTGGCCTGGACCCAAAGGTATGGCAACAACCTTTCTGTGAGGCAAGGTGTACAACAGCCCTCAAAAAAAATTGGATTATGGGTTCTGTTAAAAATACAGAACTGTTCAGTCTCAGAGGATCTGCAAATTATATCGTTACAGAAAGCACAGTTTCTATTGTATGTTAATATTGGCAGTTGGATTTGTAGACTAGGCAAGCAACCAAAAAATACCTGAAGAAAACTGATTTTGTAACTATTTTCCCCCCTTGCCTTAAAGATATTTCCTGAATTTTGTGAGCAGAGCACCTTGAGGACATGTACTCTATCATGGTCTGGCAGGAAGAGTTTACACTCTCGACAAACTCCCTGTCAGTTCACACTGACAAACTAAAACAAGCAATGGAAGAGATCCCCAGTCCTTGAAAGAGAATACTGCTTGTGTTGACACAAATTAAAAAAAATAATCTGCCACCCAAAAAATCAAACCTGTGTGCCTTTTTCACTTTTTTCTCTTCTTTTTTTTTAATCATTGCCATTTTAACGCCGACATATTCATTGCAGAAATGACTCCCACTGCACTACAGAAACAATGCTTTACATCGCAATGAAGCCCGTAACGCTTCTGTGAACAAAAAAAAATTTTCCTCTGCACACTGTGAAACATGATGTTCTGTAAATAAATGAAGGCAAGGTTTTGCTTGACCAAAATCAGATGGCTGAAATATAGCTGTACCATATTGGCCCCTATCGATTTAAGATTAAGGGACCGCTTAATGTTTATATAAAACTTAGGTTAAGTATAGCTAGTTCAGAACAAATGAACTAATTTTTCTTAACCAAATAAAACCTAGAGAGTCGCCAGTGCTTTAGGTATTTTGGAAAATAGGCGTTTATTATTCTTGAAAAATGCCTGGTTTCCTAGATTACTATCATCTTTTTTTTCCAAGACATTGATGCTTGTATGAGCATGGACTGTGTGTTGTTAAACAGAGCTTGGGTGCCCAGTTCCGTGCGCTTGGTTTTCTTTCTATTCCACAACACCTTTTTTTTTGCCGAGGGAACTTCAGTCTTGACTCATTTTTCTTCCGTGTGGCAGTTTATGGTTGTTCCTCGTGTAATTGAAGCTGTGAAGACAAAGATGTCAGTTGCTGTGGTGATTCTCAGCCCTAATTATGCTGGGACAAACTGTGCTGGTAAAAAGCGCGACATGGTGATTTTATTATATCCCCCCGCTCCTCCATCAAAATTAGGGACCTATCCTAGCAGAGTCATGCTTGTGTCTAACTATTAAAGGCAGCTCTTGTGAGTAAATACTCTGTTTTAGAGAAATTTTTAAATAGAAGTTGCTGAGCCAAATGGACCTTGATCTGCACTGGGTATCAAGTGAGAGACAGCTGAAAGGAGAGATGCTTGGCTCCTTCTGCCAGGTTGATGTAGTTCTACAACTTTTCATGATTTGTTTGTGGATTTGGGGGGAAAATTTTTTGGGGTGCTGATGCAACTTGTGGGATTATGGCAAAATCTTTTGTGGGTGGAGCAAGTGACCTCAAGTGACTCTGGGCAAGCCAGCTGTGTTGAGGGTGTGCTTTTCAAATGGATCGCCGTTTGTTCAGCCTCTCACATTTAATTTGTTCAGCACAAGAAGCCAAACAGTATTTTCTGCCTTTCTGTGTCGTACAGGAATCTTGTCAAACTTAGTCAAAATTCAGTGAGCTTCACCGCCACGCTTGGAATTTTAACTCCAAATGCGGTTGTGCTTGAGCCTCTCTGGCTGAGCCCGTGTAAAGCTGTCACATCCTGTACCGCACGTCTGAGGATTCTTTTGGCAAACCATATCAGATTGTAAATGTATTTCCTCTCTATAAAGCTGAAGGTACTGATTGTCTGAACGTGCTTGTATCTTGCAGGCGCTGAGGAAGCTGAAAGCAGTCTGTTTACGGCTTTCTTTTGGACCGTGCCTCTCCGAAACGTGCACAGCTGCTGTTCTTGCCTACTTGTTCATGCATTTGCCATGGCAATGGGGATTTATATTAGGGTAATGCACTCTTTTCTCTCCTGTATGATGAAGGTGCCTGTTCTCACGCCACAGTTAAATGATCCAAGTGCAGTTAGTTCCCTGTGCTAAGCAGAGACTTCAGTTCAGTGCCGGTCAGGAAGCTGTGCTTAGCCCCTGTGTTTGTTTGCTTACCATTCCCGTCTGGCTCTGTGGCTAATTTAAAGGTCACATTTCCAGGCTGTGGAGGGGTTCTTGCATCATCACTCTTCTGTGTTTGTGATCTGAGCACTTGAAGAAGGAAGAAGGATGGTGCAATCCCTGAGTCTTTAACCACAGCACAGGGGCTTTTAGGGACAGAAGATGATACCACAATTTGGAAAATCTTCATGCTGGAATTCAGCATTTCCTCGTAGAGAGATACACATAGGACAGTCTTCCTGTCACAAGTCAAAGGCAAGGATGTGGCATGTTATATTCTGGAGTAATATCCTGGAAGAAGAAACCTTTTCCTCTTAGTTCTATCTAAAATGGTGGACTTGGTCTGGACCTATATGCTGGAGCAAGGTGGATTAATTCCTCTGCCACACACTGATTTTTATGAGAAGGAACTGGGCTACTGAGTCATTAAGCATGTCTAAACCGGGTTCCTAAATGGGACAATTGAGACATTTACCAAGGAGCATAACTGGCCTGCAGTGTATATTCAAGTCTTAGTCTGTGGAGCCCTTTACTTTTAATGCTGTTCAGTTGGGCAGGAAGTAAGAGCTGATTGCAATTCTGCATAGAAAAAATCCCTGCTTGTAATTAGCAGGGAAAGGCAAGGAAAATACCTCATGTAAAGGTCTGTTTATACTTTAAAAGAACTGGTGTCAGAATATTTTGACGTGTTTTAGTTCAGTGCTTTCTTTTTAAGAGAAGCTGAACCTGTGTGTTTTCAGTTTTGTTCTAGGTGCAGTCTCACCTGCTGTGGTGGTTCCCTCAATGCTGATTTTACAAGCTGGGGGATACGGAGTGGAGAAGGGCGTCCCAACATTGCTAATGGCAGCTGGCAGCATTGATGACATTCTGGCTATCACAGGGTTCAATACTTGCCTTGGGATGGCTTTCTCTTCTGGTATGCTGGTTAATCTGTACATGGTGAAATCCAGAACAAACAGGAATATTTTGATGAATGTGTGCTCTGTTATGTCTGACTGGTTTGTAACTTAATGACATCTTCTTACAAAGTTTGTGTGTAGACTTGAACATTGAGAGGGAAATTACCCAGGATGAAAAGTCTTGGTATAACACTGTCTGCTCTGAATTGTGGATCACAACTTTCAGAGAAATTTTTCCCCTGTCTGTGCCCTTAGCTGCCAAGTCTGGTCCCTGCACGCCCAACGTTCTGCTTTCACATTTCCCTGGGTTTGGCAATGTTCTCGCACTGGCTTTTGCTCTGGCTTCTCTGGCACACTTTCTTAGCATTAGCTTTCAGAGAGAAAGTTGCACAACCCTGTTCGTTCAGGCCCACAGGTTCCCTCCTGAACCCCTTCGCCCCAACTGATTTAAAGCAGACACTGTCCTGGAATCAGCCTTGTAGGTCTCTAGTGTGGTTGGTGCGTGAAGGGTCTGTGTATGGCTTACTGAGACTCGTTTTCTTTTGCCAAATAGGTTCTACTCTGTACAACGTGCTCCGTGGAGTGCTGGAGGTTGCTGTTGGCATAGCAGCTGGGGGGATTCTGGGAATGTTTGTTCGCTATTTCCCAAGCCGCGATCAGGTAAAAACCCAGTAAAACCCCCTTTTTATTAAATAGGCATTCTTTGCTGAGGGACAATGTTTCTAAGTTACTCGTTTCCAAGCTTCACATGAAACTGTTTTTGGGGAAAGCTAGTGCAGTGCTAACAGCTTCCAGGTTGCAAAGCCTGTCAGGTAAGGATGCGTTTTAGAGTTGATTACTTGTTTACTGCAGCAATAACCATGTATGATCTGACAGTCCTTCCTGACGCAGGGTTTGGAACCCAGCTCACCATTCTCCTGTCATTGAAAGTGACGGAAATGTCCACACATAAAGCAGAGAAGGTCTGATACTTAATTCATACAGTAAAATAATCATCAATTGGATTGATGTGCGACACAGTTTTTAATCCCAGGCCTACTAGAAATATCTTAGAGAAGTAAACAATTAAAGCAGGCCAATTGTAGGCTTTAAGTGATTTGGCATGTAATTTGGTGCTAATTAGAATGTGTTACTTTCAAGAAAAATTAAGCTCTTATAAAGCAGTAGATTAATTTACTATTGAGGGGCAATTAACTGAACAGAAAATTGTGGAAGAAAGTAGGTATGTTCTGGACTACTGAAGTCAATTTGCAAAGCATCTATTGTCCTCAGTGAGACCAGATTTTCTTATTATTAAATAACATAAGAAGTGTGATACAGGAGCTAAACAGATAAATAGAAATGGGGAACAATGGCAAAGATGTAACTGTCTGCTGTGAGACTGGATCAAATAAAACTTAGAGTGACCCTGGCAAATGTTCATTTGACTTGTCCTTAAAAACATCTAGTGGCAAGGGTTTCACCTCTCCTTGGAGAAACTGTTCTAGTTCTGGACTGCACAGGTAGAAAATCCTGCTGCCACAGAGTTGAAGCAGGGCTGTTAGAGTATCACGTTCCTTGTGATGTAAAAAGCCTATTGGCAATAAGATTTTTGGATGGTCAGAAGAAAATATTGAATTTCCAAAATCTGAATTTCTTAGGAGTTAATGTCCAAAAAACCCCTCAACTCAACTGATCGGTTCATCTCACTTGAAAGCTTTGATTATTTCACAATGGTTAATGGCAATTTTTATTTTCAAATTGTTGTTTTCACAATTAACAGAAGTAACCTTTTTCCTCCATTTCTAAAATAAATTTACTTTTTTGTTTGTCTCTTTCCTTGGCTGCAGGCATCTCTGGCATGGAAGAGATCATATTTTGTACTTGGGCTGTCCATGTTTGCTGTTTTTGGAAGCATCTACTTTGGCTTCCCTGGATCAGGAGGGCTCTGCACATTAGTCTTAGCTTTTGTTGCAGGTGTGGGATGGTCTGATGAAAAGGTGAATGTTTATATAAAGCATGTCATACCAAAACTCCTCTGAAGGTACAGCCTGACAGGAGTTTGCATTTGTCGGGAGTGGTAATGGTGCATTTATGAAGCTTTAGGGGGTATATGGATTTTTTAAAAAAATCTACGTTTATTTTGGAAGTCTTTAATGTTTAGCATGACAGAAAGTTACCATGTATGTGATTATCTGTCGATACAGAGCCTAACATACTGACAGAGAAACGCTCACAGGCTTTTCTTAGACATGCTTAAGCCTTAAGTAGAAGAGATTTAGTTGTCAAGGCACTTGACTAGGAATCCAAAGCTTTATGTCCTGGCTCTCTGAGTGCCTGTAGCCTCACACACTCACTTTATGGTAAGATTTACAAACAGGTGCCTAAAATACAGTTGTGCACATGACCAAAATATAAAACGGTAATTAACCATCCTCTCTCATCTTTCCCAAATCCCAGCCAGTGTATTCTGGATAAATTAGAGGGCAGGGTGCCCACAATAAATGGTGATATAAGGCCATACAAAAAAACATACAACAGAATGTTTTTAGCCACTTTCTCTTAGCTGCTAACCCTGCTTCATCTTGCTGTTGCTGTCCCACTGCATTTCTGTACCCTGGCATGCCTTACTGCCTCCTTTGCTGGATACCATCTACACTCAATGGTTTTGAGGGCATCTTTCTCTCCACAGCTGTAGCGTTGTGACACGCACTAGGAGAAGGGGAGAAGAAGAGAAAGGAAAGGGGATCAAATATAGCACAGTCCATGTTATTATCCCCATCTAGACCCTGAGTTCAGTAAGATCTCAAGGTTTGTTAAAACAAAAAAGGAAACCATGGTTTCTGTTTAAAGTATTACAGTGTTGTCCAGTTTCAAAAGAAGAAAAACCTCATCTTGGGACTTGGCTGCTTAAGGACATTGCAACTGATAAAGCTTTCTACTGAAAAGCTTCTAAAGCATTTCAGAAGGAAGGACCTTAAAAAGTATACACAAACTATAAATGCTTCATTTAAATTCTTTTATCAGGGAATGAAGCTTCTTGGCCTTAAGGATGTTGATTTCAAATGCCTTAGCTCTTTTTTATCACATACAGTCAGAGATGTCTGCATACTGTATACACAATATATATTACCAAGGTTTTCCTGCTGAGCTTCTCAAAGGCCACTGCCGTCTACTGTTCTGGTGGAAGTCACTTGGCAAACACTTGTCCACAGAGAACAAGGAACGCTGTACCTATTGCTGGAACAGTTAAATGGGCAGTAAACAGGCTGAAATAATGCTAACATCTGTAAAGAGGATTTTTTTTTTTCGGCCAAAAAAAGGGTGAGATAACAAGGACAAATGAGGGAAATAAAGAAAAACATCTAGAAGTGTGCGTATTTCCACTTCATTCCCTCTAAGGTTACAGAAGTTTTTGTATTACAGTCATCTACCATTCCACTGACTGAAGAGCAAGAGATGTCGCAGGATGAGTCCCAGAGAGAACAGCAAGGGCAGGACGTGTCTAGGCTGATCATTAAGTGACAGAGCACTGCACTTTACATTTTCCACACACTCTAGCCTGAAGGTTCATTTGCTGTTGCAGAACCCACTTAATGAAAAAAGAAGTGCTGTTAGATATGCTGTGTGTACCTTCGCACGTCAGGGGAAGATTCTAGTTTATCCTGGCAGTAGCTCATTTAGGAAAATTGTAGGTGTAAAGTTCAAACCCAAGGAAAAAAGTTGGCTTTGCCCTTGTACGAGACATTGCACTGGGAAGTTCAACACTTTTTACTGGTATGGGATTTCAGACTTGCTCAGTCTAACTTTGCTCCTTATACAGAGACAGGCCTCTCAGTGCAGCACGAGCAGGACTGAAGCTTGGGAGGGTCTGACTGTGCGGATACAAATGGAAGAACATGTTTAAGCATGCTGTTCCCAAAGGCTCAGAAACTTAATGGCAAAGCTGTTCAAATTAAGTCTTCCTAAATACTGAAAATCAACTATGCTTTATTTTCCTCCTCTTTTCTGCGAACTGCTCTGTTACTGTTCAAATATCAGTGATTTTTATTTCTTTTCTTGAGATAGCAAGTGTGTATGTACTAGCAGAGCTAGACCCACTCTGACTTTCCAAAGGTGCGCAGCTGATTTTGAATGTTTTAAGCTCAAAGGAGGAGCAATTCTGGACAATCTTGATGATACATTTTCACTTTGTCCTTTAATGAAATGCTGTGTCTGGTTGGCCATGTTTTAGTGAATTTATAGATTACTTTTGTTTTCATTGCAGAGGGAAGTAGAAAAAATTGTTGCAGTTGCGTGGAACATCTTTCAACCTTTTCTTTTTGGTTTAATTGGAGCAGAAGTATCTGTTACGTCTCTTAGGCCTGAAACTGTTGGTAAGATCATTCACTAACTATCCAGCTTTCATTACTGGCTTCCAAAGAATCTCTATAAAGAAATCTAAAACTAAGTAGACTATGGCTGACCCGCCCCCCCCCCCCCAAAAAAAAAAAAAAAAAAAAACCAACAACCAAAACCAAACCAACCCCACTGTGAAGCTACTGTTTTATGAGGCTTGTTCACCTCAGGCACCCGTACACAACAGTTCTGAGAAGTGTTTGTCTTTGTTGCAGGGCTCTGTGTTGCTACGTTAGGCATTGCCCTAGTTGTGCGAATCATGGCAACGTTCCTGATGGTGTGTTTTGCTGGGTTTAATTTCAAGGAGAAAGTATTTGTCTCGTTGGCATGGATTCCCAAGGCCACTGTGCAGGTAAACAGTCCAACATCACCTTCATTCCAGGCTATAGCTATTGTCCTTAGCAAAGTTTTAAGTAGCACAGCAGTAAACAGGTGCCTAAAATACTGTTGTACACGTGGCCTGAATACCCTTATTCCCTGTGGTTTTGGGGAGCCAACAGGGAGCGGATCAGGACAGGGTAGTATATGGACAGTTCATATTCTAAACCATGGTAAATCTACTTGAAAAGTGCATGGAAAACCTTCTATGTGAAGGTGTTTTGCTTGCATCCTGGGTTGCACTCTTAATAAAATGACAGCAAATTGAACATATATCATAGGAAGTTTAACTATTTCTCAGCTGTTGCAGATTGTTGTGCCTTTACATATAGATTCTAAGAACTCTCAAAGGTAGAAGTGTTTCCCTCTTACACATGACATGTCTGCAGGGACAGTCACACCAGAGGCTCAGAATGGGTTTTCAGTTTGTGGTCATTTTGGTAAGGGGTAGTCTGACAGCCACTAGGCATTGCTAGAGAAGCCTCAGGCTGGCTGCATTCCTGCTTCTTTATTTCCGTGATCATTTAGTCATTTAGACTTTGCCTCAATAGCATGATTACTTGCAAACAAAAGTTAATAATCAGAACAGGCAAGGATTATTGCAAGATTTGTGAACTAAATTTTCAGAAGCTGCTACTACTTGACTGCTGTCAGAATGCATTCTCAAAGTGTGGCACTGTAACAGTTCCTATACGTAATATACTGGACCATTTCATTAGGGGGTTGGACTAGATGGTCTCCAGAGGTCCCTTCCAACCCTGACCATTTTATGATTGATCACACATCCTCCAGAAATGTGGCTAAAATGGCAGCTAAGCAATGTTCTTCACATGAGGGAATCCAGATGAACTCGTAAGTTAGCTTAGGAAATTCAAATTGTAGCCAAGTGAAAACCTTTCTGTTCAGTATAAAACATTTACTTTTCTATGTACTGCCTAGAAACAAATGGGTCAAATGTACTAAAAGTGTTATATTTATGTTATAAAGTTGACTGATGATTAGTCCCTTTTTCCCCCTCAATCAGTGCTAAAGGTTACCTGCTCCATCTCAGCAATGTTTTCTTTCCTGCAGGCTGCAATAGGTTCTCTAGCCCTGGATACAGCACGAAGTCATCAGGATGAGCAACTGGAAAAGTACGGAATGGATGTACTGACAGTAGCTTTCTTGGCTATCTTGATCACTGCTCCAATTGGAGCCCTGGTTATTGGCTTGGCAGGGCCCAGACTTTTGCAGAAAGCTCAGAAAAACAGCAAGGAGGATGAGGAAGGTGCTGAGGCTGGAGAAGAGGCAGAGGCCTGCGAACCTTCGTAAGACAGATATCTACAGGAGTATGGTCCTTCAGCCCTTATGCTTCTGCTGAGTAAACACAGCATGTCTGTAATCTTTCTGGAGGAAATCAAAACAAGTACCAGTTACTTCTGCTATTTTAAAAGCAGCCCTGGTGGAGTTTTATAAAAACATTTTTATGTGTTGATGGTGCCTTAAGAGATGAAATAGCTGAACGTACAGTGACTAGGCTGGCCAGGCAGTGAGTCACTGAGCAGTCAGCAGTCAACAGTTACATGAAATGTGTGGGTGTGAGGCCAGGGAAAGGATCAGAATCGTTCAGGCGTGGAGCGGAGTTAGGAGGTGGAATATAACCAGCAGAAAATGGAGACTAATGTGATTAACTTCTTGATGGTTGAAACTGGGCTGTGAGATGATGAGTTCAACAGCTGAGAGAATGCAACTTCTGAGTAAGAAACTGTGACACACAGTGAGCGAGTCCTGCCATGGTTTGGCGATTCCCTCTCCTTCCTCGTTCAGGTTCCAAAGCTTGCCTTTTCCTGTAGCTGTTCTTCCCCACAGCTCACGCACTCCTTTGTGCCTTCAAGGGACTGTCAGTTCTGGTCGTAGCAAGAAACAGTAAGTGGTACTTCAGTCCTGAAAGAGACAGTTGGGTCATCACAGCCTGTGGTAATACAGGTGTTGCTGGTGCTGGCAGAAAAAAAAGGACTGAGCTTGATAATGGGATGAGGGCTGTGGGAAGGCTGTAAGAGCTGGGAGGGGGTTGTATGGGATTGGGATAGCTGCTGCTTCGTCACCTCTGTACCTCAGCCTTTGCACAACGTGATGTCAGGGGAGGGAGAGCAAGCTCTTCGGCCACTGAGAGTGGCTATGTGCTGGTGCTGGCCACTGTAGGACAGAGGGGAGAGCTCTTCTCACGTGGGGTCTGCTGACAAGGCAAGGCCAAGGTGGCAATGAGTTGTCCCTTTCTTTCTCAGCGCCTTCCGGGGAACTCAGCAATAGCAGCAGACCTCTTCTCAAATCAAGATTCATGGGTCAGCCAGGATCTCCTATTAGCTTTGTCCTAAGTTAATGCTCATCTGGCTGAGAAAATGCCACAATCATGTCCTCCTCAGACCTGCGTTTGGTTAACTGCAGAAAAAAAACCCAGGTATTTTCTAAAAGTATAGCCAGTTAGTGCTGATTTTTTCCAAGATGTGGCTAGCTGGATTGACTTTCAAGAGTGGAGGCTTTTCAGATTTGCCACAACATTTTTATACCTCTGATCAGAAAACTAATACTTTAAATGAACAGCCTTTAAAACACAGTGCTGAGAGGGACGGCGCAACGTGAGAGGAGCCTGGTTCTCAGCTGCTTTCAGAAGGGCTGCTGTGCGAAGGCAGGTGTCAGGAGGAAGCGGTGACTGGGACACAGCACTAGCACCCTCGGCACGTACCCACTGATCCTGTGGGCCTTGCCAGAAACACGGGTTGTGTGTAGCTGTGGATTATGGAAATGACTGGCAACGCTACTGTGGAATACCTTGCCAAAACGTTTCAGCAGGGGGAGCAAAAAGCTCAAATGTGGCTTTCTTCATTTTATGTAGCGGGCACCTCCTGCACCGTCAGTTGCAGTATAGTTCCCATTTGATTTTCTCATTCCCAGAACAGTTTCCTTTTTCTTCTCCTTGACTGTCCTAAAGCCAGGAGTAAACCCTCCTCTGTTGATCAAAATCCTGCTCTTGCCTTTAGCTTTGGTATCAGTTAGGGTTTACTATTGACAGATGCCAGCAACTCTTCCTTAGCTCTACTGTTTTGTACAAGTAACCAGGTCCAACTAGGTCAGTCCCAGCTCTTGGTGTCAGCACAGCATTCCTCAGAACCTGCAAGTTCTGTCAGTTTTTAGGAAGGATGTTGCACTGTGCCTATGATCAAGGTGGAAAATGCCTCCCTGCAGATTTCTACGCTACAGTTTCACTGAACTAATTTTACAGGACACTGTATAGAATATATTTGACAAGTCTAGATATTTTTGGCATTTGTAAGAATTAATAAATTCTATTTTAGCTTTTCCACTTCTAATAGACACGACAAAAATGGACAAAAATACCTTTAAAACTACTTGAAACTGTATTATTTGCAGAGTGTCCACCTATGCCTCTATACAGGTTAACTGCAGCTCAGTATGTGTGCCTTTGCATGTGTCTTCCTCTCCAAGCCCAAAAGAAAGCTTCCTGCTAACTGTTTAAGGTTCATAGGCTACAATTCCAGCACGGTGATAAAAATACCAGGAAATTCTTTGGTAAGTTTTCCCTTTACAGTTGTCAAGTCAAGTAGATTCACATTTTTGTTGCTATACACACTGCTATTCTCTCCACTTCCTTGGGGAATATACAGTCTTCAATTCATGTTTGCCCCCTGACCAGAAAGGAAGATGCTTTCAGACTGCACGCTGCAGAATGCTTAGGGTGCTGCACTTGGTGGTTATTGTGTCACCCACTGTCTTCTGTGCCTGTTCTGCCTCTTTTGCATGCTAAGGGTCATTCAGTGGGGTCGTTTTAATAGGAGGTTATTGTATTTGGAAATTGTAATGTCTGTAAACCTAATCAAGAAGATGAGGGAATATGGTATTCAGTTCATCTGTGACTGTCTGTAAAATAATTCTACTTGAGTAAAACTGACAGGAATAGAAACTTTATATAGTTCCCTTTTTCAAAAAGTTTTATAAAAAGTAGAATCCTCCTGTAGGGAGGGATCACTAGGCCAAATTTGGAGTCTGTTCAGTAACAGATGTGTGACATGTAAGGATTTAAATTCGAACACAACCTTAAGTATGCAATCAGGCCTCTGACAAACAGCCCTTGTTCACGATAGCCTCTAATACTTGCTCACCATCATAACAGCATCTCATAAATTACATTTACGATGTTCCCTTAACCTCAGTGCACTCTCAATTTATTCATTAGATCACTCCTACCAATGAAGTGTCATCTTCGCTAATCTAAATGAAATTGGATCAATTTTTCTTTCCTCACCACCCTATATGGATGTTTTTCACAAGACCCCTTTCCCCTGGCTTTTATTAAATCTTCAGAAAGCATTAGGCTGAAGCTATTACATAGACCTGCAGATGTAAAATGAAAAGCATTAATGTTTTATAGCACTCCTCTCCTTGCATTCCCAAAAGGAATGAAACACATGCATCCTGTCATGAAGAGAAATGTTGTATCAGGGCTAAGAACCTAAGAGACTGGGGTTTGTTAATAAGTATCACGGTAATTTCAGCTGATTTTAAATAGCGGTTAACTTTGAGAGATATGATTTCACTTTTTATCAGAGTTTGTGGGGGTAAAGTCATGACATTTAAGACCACCTCCCTTTTAACAAAATGCCATTAAATCATTCATTAATAATGCATATATTAATGCCAATAAAATCTTTATGCCATGCCAGTCTCTTATTTGCAGGAAATAAAATTAGACCACAGTGTGCAGTAAACTACAGGCAGAGTCCTCCCAGTTTTCAGGCAGAAATAATCACTGGCATCATGTGGGAGAGTACTGAGCACAGTATGTGTGTCCAGTTCCAGAAGGTTCACAAGAACCTCTGCAGAAGGGCCTAACAGCAGCACAGTGCATTCCTGGAAGCCATCAGTGGGCAGTTACAGCAGGCAGAATATGGAAAAAGACAGAAATTAGACATACGGAAGCAGAGTTGCACAGGCCAGAGGATGCAGGGATAATGTCATTATAATTACTGCTTTGTCTCTTTTTCAGCTGAACTGAGCATTTTAGGGAATTCAGACTGAAGTCTAAAATTAACTGTGAGACACTTATGGTGTAATAACAGCCACAAAACAATGAATGACACAGTTTCTGCATTTTGCTTCTTAAATAGAGTGCAAGAAATCAAATTTTGTGCCAGCTGCACTTCAATTGCATATACTTTGTCTAGTAGTTGCCACAAGTCAGGCACCTTTCTCCAAACTTATTTTACAAGTTTATTTGTAATCTATTATAACTATTGTTCAAATTCATAATCAAAAGAATGGTAAATATTACTGTTCTCATAGAGTAAAAAGGCATGTCACAGCATGCCAAGTTCAGCTTCCCCTGATTTTGCATCAAGACTGTGAAGATCTTGTCTGCTGCCTCAGTCCTGGTCTTTATTAGCATTCAGGGCAATTTTATCCCTTTGTCTGAAGCTTCCAAATTAGGTTAGAAAAATCACCCAGTGGCAAGACATGATCAAGCACATCCTAGCAAGTAATTGATTCAACTCGCTCAATCACTGGTCAAGGGCTCTGCAGACACTTCAGTTCTTAGCTACTAGCTATCCCCGTAAACATTAGGTAGATAATTTGAACAGATTAGTAAATTCTTTGAGATTTTCTATAGAAAAATATGTAGCCGTGAGAGACAGTATTACCTTGACAGATTCTGAAATGCAAGGAAATGGTAATTTATCATGCTCGTGATCTTAATTTTATTATCTCGTGGAAATTACTAAAATGTCCTTTTTCTACAAAGAAATCGTGACTGAGTGCTACAACTGCAACTACAAATGTGTTCCGCTCCCCTACAGACATAAGCAAAACCAAAAGAACACCCCTGCTTGTTCCATGGCCACAGTTGAGCAGCAATCTCATCTAACAACAAGCAGGAAGAAAAAAAAATTACATAATTAAGCTGTGCTAGAGATGGAGTCAAGAGGTTCAACCTTACACTCTTTCTCCTTTTAGAGCTTTGTGAGAGAAACAGAACTAATTTTGCTGTATTACTTTAACAGGATTTGTCTGAGTAGAGCAACAGAAGTGAGAATGGGATTGATGTGCACAGTTTACCTTCTCAGACTTTGGAGGAAAACAAACTACTTAACATGCAGAAGTATCCTGATAAAAGCTGGAAGCGCATACAGATTTGTATATAATAACAGCCTGCTACAGTAGGCTGTGGTTTTAAAGCCAGGGGGAAAGAAAAAATATCCAAAGACAGGCTTGTGCTTTTCACATAGTAATTCCTTCACCAAACCCAAGAATTGGGGCTTGGTGTTCAATATACCACATCTGTAAGTAAAGACTGAGTATAAGACACTTACTAACATTACAGATTCTCTATTATAAATATTATATCCTAATATAACATGGTTTGCTCATCCAGTAAGGTAAGACCACCACAAAGCATTTAAAGATTGTACCATGGTTCTATTTCGTGCTTTATAAAAGCAGGCATTTAACACACAAACACATCCTAATCTGCCATCTTTTGCTGCAAGGCACAAGGTTTAGGTGCCTAGAACTACACCTGTTAAAAACACAGGAGGAATGATCTACCTTAGTTCTGCTGCTGTGAGAGGTGTTATAGAACTACTTTCTGACTTGCTTTCGGTTTCAGCACTGTGGTGACCAGCTTAGGCAATGGCACACCCACCGCTCCGGGGCTTCCCACCTGCCTAACAATGGGTCAAATGAAATGCCGTCAAGGAGCAGCTGAAATCTGCCTCAGTACAATTGTTTAAAATTATAGCCTGGATCAAATTTTTATTTTTAAACTGATGGATACAGTCTTTCATTGGAGAATAAAGCACTTTAGAAGAATTAATTAGAAGCCTAGCAGTTAGATAAGTAGCAATTATTTACCTGCATCTGCAATTAAGCCACCCCACAGCAAAGTTCTGACTTGCCCAAGAATACAGCTCAGCTCTGCTTCCTTGGTTCTTGTCATTTAACCAATTCTTCCCATAAAAGTCCCTGCCACAAAAGGTAGCAGCTACAGTGCAAATCAGCTTGCAAGAAGCAAATATGTATTTCCTTACAAAAGCTCACGAACGATCAACAGAGGGGCCTGAAATAAAGGGGTGTTAGTGGCTGACGAGCTCAACAGTTTATACGGCCTGGAACCACAGCACTCCACCTAGGAGGCTGTATGAGACTACCCAGCTGTATGGGGCTCCTCTGAGCTGGGCTGCTTTTGCATGAGACTAACAGACTGCCCCTGGAGGCACTGCACAGGCCAGACCTGCAGCTAGCATAGCTCAACAACACTATGCTGCCTGCCCGCAGTGGTACATGTAGGTATATTCACAAAGGATTAACTTATTATCTGCTTTCTTCCCACTTAAATGCACTTAAATTTTTTTCCTGAAAAGAAAAAAAAAAATCAACAGAAAGGTGTGCTTCTGTCACTTGGAAATAGTGACATTTTTATAATTGCATGTTCATACAAGAAAGGCTGAATTGTAGGAAGTCATTTTACGGTTGAAATAAAGTACTTATTTACACAGATAGTTACAGTTTTACAAAGCAAACATAATTCTTCTCAGAATGAAGTATCGAAACAGTGACAGATTTAACACTGTCTAAATGCAGTTTATTCCAAAAAGAAATCTACATCAATCATTAGACTAAATCATACCAATCACAATAAAATGCTGTCCCTTGCAACTACAGCAGTATAAAAAGACATTTTATCAGTCATGATCTAGTGGATTAAGCATCTGCTATACTTCTTTCTTCTTGAGTATTAGTGGACCTACATTATCTCCTGTTAATTCATTGTGCTTGTTGTGGGAGCCATCACAGACAGGGAACTGGAAGAAAACGTACACAAGGAATTAGTAAATCTCTGTACAGCAACTGCATGGTGGTTTTTATATTTCCTCCTATGCCAAGAGCACTTCGATAACATTGCAAGTTCCTCCTGCTATGTACCGTTTCACCGTCAAACTCCTTGTCTCTTATCAGATACAAGACACATTACTAAAGAAAAAAAAAACCACTGCTAACAGGTAACTAAGTCTGTGAGGTCCCAAAATAGCTGTTCTTAGACACAAGGTTAGTGACAAAGCCTTTTCCATGAAAGAACAGCAACCAAAGGAGCCAGCACAACCACAAATGGTTTAAGGTTTATTGCAGAACTAATAAAAGTGCTCTTCATAGATTTAATCACTTGCAACCAGGAAGTACTGTTTTAAGGAAAGATGAAATACTTTGCTGAAATTACTAGTCTGAAGTGAGAGTAGTTGAGAGGGTGTCTTAGGTCCAGGTCAGGGGTTTTTTGTTAAAAACAGGAAAGCATTCAGTCCAGAGAAGTAAAAACAGAGCGTAGTCTGGACATTCAAAAGAAATTGAGGGTAGATGAAAAACACTCATATACATCTAGTTGATTTGGAGGATATGGACTATCCAAACCAGTCATTTACTGGCTGCTCTGGACCAGATGAGGATATGCTCTCCCTCACCAACACAGGTTCAGCCTTACTTTCATTCTAATATGAGCAACTTTCTAAGCATTATTTTTGCAAAATAGAGTAGTTACCTTTAATTAGTTGCAATGTATTTACAAATACTAAACAAGGCTTGCTTGGTTTTAATCTACTCACAAATGGTCACTCTGTGTTTCTAGAAAAACCCTACTGTGTTTCTTACAAGTTTCTACAGTTTCATTCTGCACGTAGACAGGTTTACAGTGGAGAAGAAGAAAAAAAAAAAGAACACGCCATTTTCAAAAACCAAGAACACATTTCACCTCCAGAGAAAAGCAACAGGTCAACATGTCACAATTCACCACTGAAGCACCGATAAAAATATGCAAGTTTTAATCTCTAATCCTGCAGTAGCACAAGGTGTCTTACCGTCTTAGAACGCCAACATCTGCAATAAGCTTTAGTGAGGCACAGATCTTCAATGTTTATTTCATTCACTACTTTTGGATTTTCCTTCTGGATCTTGAGGTTAATCAAGCTATCCTTTTGCTGTTTCTTCTTGGGGAGGAACGGACGAACAGCGAGGTAACCAAGCAGGGCCAGCACACCCAGGAAAGGCAACAACCGCAGCCATTCTGAAACTAAATACAGGTGGAATTTAAATTGCCTCTTGACACCACTACAGTACGGTGCAGCATCAACTACTCTCAGATGACTTGGGCTTAGGGTAGGGAATGAAGTTGCTCAGTCAGCAAGACCCTTGAGGGCAAACAAGACTCCATGGGTAAGTCTTAGAAGAGCCAGATTAAAACCTGTGCTTTACTGTAGCAAAGATAAAAATTTGACTCCCAAGATTTAAATGAACTTTAATTTTGACACTCTAGAAGATGACTCAATGGAAAAGAAATAAATCCAAAACGAATAAAAGACATACTTAAATGAGGAACCCTAAAATTACAGGGTTTTGCTCACCCAAGGTAAACCAGCACTGTACTAGTAAACTGAGCATGATTACATGCAGTTAGTATATTCAATACCAGTATCTTAACGTTCTGTATATGAAGAACTATTCAGTATGGTTTATAATTCAATTTTTAACTGCTTATTTCAGGTTTTTTTAGCTTCTTTTTAATTTTCAAGCACTAGCAAAACCTTCACCAATCTTGTTTATTTTTCAGAGCACTCTGCTCAGAGATCTGCAACCAGTTTCTACAACACACAGAGAAAGACAAAAGTCCTGAGATAAGGTATGTCAAGCCACAGAAAACTGCTTTTTACCAAGCTGAGGAACATTTAAGTACAGGTAAGAGATTCAAGTATGATAGATTTTCTAGATATGTTGCTGAAAGAAAACTTACTGGACTTTTTAAGAAATTCATCAGCACCTGGCATTAAGATCTATAGATATTGAAGATGGATCCACTTTCCCAGCAAAACATGCTGACAATACTCCAGTGTAATCAAGTACCATGGTGCAATAAAGGAGAGAGCATTTTTCTAAATTTTTAGAGAATACATTAGATCTAACCCTCATACAGAAATGGAAGAGTTTAAAAACATTGTAAAATGAGAAACAGAAGTGCAATGATCTGAAGAACAAACAGCTGCACAAGCATTTTGTAAGACAAGATGATGTAATCAAGTCCCTCTTTTAAATTATTTAGGATCAGAACATAGCAAAATTCTGTTCTACAGGTGTAGGGTTTTTTAAGATTAAGACATACAAGAAAGGAAATGCAAGAGCAGACTAAGGGTGCTAGGTAGGTTGTACCTCTGAGAAGTTACATTATTCTGTATAGCTTGATTTTATTTGTAATAATAGAGCATGTGTTTGTGTTAATACTTTTCCAGTTAGAACACAGTGGCTTTTTCTTAATAATTTGAATTTTCTTGAAGTACACCATGTAATACTTTCTGGGACTAGTTTTATGTTCTTTGAGCTTTATATAGGCTTTGTCGTGAAAGCCACACTTACTGCATTTATCTGGGAATACACCACAACTAAAGGCACTGCAAGAACTTTCAGCAGTCTTTCCACACCTGCACTTGCAGCAGTCCCAGTGCACAACTGACAGAATTTGCTAGGAGTCACTACAATAGACTAATCTCTGTTGCTCTTTTCTCAGTCCCTCCAGCAAGCTGTAAGCCCTAAATAATAACAATTAACACTGAGATACTTAAATGTTTTCGGTTACACAAAATACTGAGTTTCCTAGACAGTGGGGCCTGTTTGTCTCTTCTATCATTAGTGTTCCATCAACAAGAATCCAAACGTACTTTCTGACCTTACATGAAGGACTGACTTGGAATGTCAGAGAGGAAAAATATTTGGTTAGTGAAACAAAAATTCTAAATTTAGTATCTAACTGTGGCAAAGAGGTGGATCTCTACAACGCTACTCAACTCCAAGACAGAACAGACATTCCAATAGGTGCACCACAACCAGAAGCTGGGAGCCTATCAAGTGTGTAATGAACACAGCTGGGATAATATTGACATACAAAAAGGAAATGGCTCACATCAGAATTAAATGTTGTTAAAAGAGACAGGCAACTAAACAGCAAGTGGCATCTTAATACAGCTTGAAACTCCCTGATACAACCTCACAATGGGAGACACGTTTGGATAAGCCCACCAGGTTATAACAGGAACATGATAGCTGTATCCTTTGAGAAAGTAAATTAGAAACAAACAGGAATAGGAAGTACAAGGATATTATTTATGATGGTTATTTTAAAATATTTTTATCATGCTAACTGCTGATGAAAAGTTCTGCCCTCACTAGCCAATGATTCCTTTACATACTTCTCATCTGGGAGCCTCTGGAAAGCTCCCGCAATGACACCAATGTGTACACGAATCATAAACTGACTTGTTATTGCCAAAAGACTGCCAGAAGCTCAGACTTTGAGACTGAAAAATCAACATGGCCATGTTCTAGGTCATGAGAGACAAGATACTGTCACAAATTAAAAAAGTCATGGATCTTTGGACTGGGTGGGCAGGAACGCAAGAAAAGCTTCACCCAAACTAATGCAGTATCTTCCTACAACTGTAAGCTGCTCTGTGTTTTTGAAGCCATTCATACCTTTCTGAAGCAGATGTAAAGCAATTCACAATACTATTTTCACAGCTGATAACTCAAAATTCAGCAATTACATTGATTCTGGAGATTCTCTATCAGTTCTGCTGCATGGGAAGCGGCAGTCTTTGGAGCCAGAAATGGAGAGTAGAGTATCGAAGAGGTTAGTCTTCAAACTTGACTTGTGTTAGACAGAGACCAATCCCAAAGATAAGTCCTGGAAAGTATCAGGAACATCAATGAAACAGAAATGCCCAGAAAACTCCAAGAAGCGGAGGCCATGGACCACAGGCCACAGTTACATTTTCAAGGAGAAGTTGTTTTAACCCTTAGTCCAACAGTAACAAGTCCGAAAAATAAGAAACACATACACTGAACAGAAGGGGACTGGCCAGCCACTGAGAGTCAAATCCAAGCAAGTGGTTGGTCCCTGTTTGTCTTTCACCAATTACTCCTTTGATATCTTTCACTTTATGTTTTAGCTATTTTCTGTGGAAATCACCCTATGCAGACCCAAAAGCAGCTTCTTATATTAACAGCTAAACTGCAAGCCAAAATTTTAACAAGTCTTAGCTACCTGTCAAAATGAAGATTGGAACTGTGATTGAATATTCTCTAAACTGATGAAATTCTTCAAGCAAATTCAAACGTCTTGCTCAACTGCATTCTCTTCAGAACTAATAAGCAGTTCTATGCTGTCTTCTGTTGTTTGCTTGGATCTCTTAAGGGTGTTCTCATTACTACACAAACTAAACACAAAGGACTCCAACACACCACTTTAATATGTCTATTAGCTTATGAAGGTAGACAGGTGACAGTCCTTTCAGCAACATAGCACACTTTAAATAAATTTCAAGCCGAAGCTATGCGTAGGTTAGCAAGATGTCAAATTCATGGTTCAAATGGGTTCTAAAGACTGTTGTTACTGTGGTATCACCCTTCTTTCCCTCAGTACTGTAACTAATGATCCACAAAACTGTACTCTTCCTGCCCAGCAACTTGTTACATTCAAGTCCCTTTTAACATGTATGCCAACTGTAAGAGAGCCCACACAGGACCGTGTCATTTTTATAGAAATAAGCCTGCACCTAGATTCTTACATAAACCTTGAAGTTCTGACCACATGGTATTTTGAGGTGAGTGTCTATGCTGTTTGAATGACATGTACCAGGATAAAAAGCAATGCTGGCATGAGACAACACTGTTCATTTCAGTAGACTTGGGAAGGGAAGGGTAAAGCAGCTATGACAAGAAACTGAAAGAGGCTTCCGAGCAGCAGCAGTGCAACAATTTAGATATCCACTTTCAAATCCAAGGTCAAACATTCTTCCCTTCCTCCCTCATTGCTTTTACATTCAGGAGTTTTTTACTGGGTGTTAATGGTCTTCCTCTCTCCAAGCAAGCAGTTCTCCATCGTGATTTGGTGAGGACACAACAGACAACAGGTGTGTCAACATTTTTTGGTCAGTACACTATACAATATCCTATACAAAAGGTCTGTTGTTTCTACAGCTAATGTACTACAGGAGCTGAAGTTGCATCTGCCTGGAAAGTTTATAAAAGCAATAAAAAAAGCTAACAAGCAAAGTACTGCGCTGTTCCAGATTTGGGTTCTGGCCTGCCTTTGCAAACAAGGTTTATGCTAGCAAGTGTTTTATAGTACCGATCCCCTAAATTCAGTAGATGCCACCGAAGGACAAATACTAACACACGTTAATGTTTCAAGATCAGTATTATTTTCCACTTTCCAAAAAAATGCAAAGAAAAATGTTTGACACTTTTGGTATGTCATTTGCCAAAGAATATGCTCCTTTGTCATTTGTAGTAGCAGTAAACACAAAAGAGAATATTAATCTAATCTTCTCTATTGTCTAACCATTGTCTTTCAGCAATGGTAATTCAATAGATACGATCCTATAATTTGCTGCTGCAAAGTCACTACCAGAATTGGGAATCCCCTGCTCTTAGAGGCTTATGACTTTAGGACAGGACAGACGAAGACCACCACAACAACGCAGAAGAGGTGGCACTGGCTGAAACAATTTGGTTTTCTCAGATTAAACTTTTGACTGGCAGCAGTTCTGAGCAGTCCTGAGTTGAGGGTAAGTACAAGACTCTTCAATGAGCAATGAGGTTTAAATGACTTTCAGTAATTTTTAAGCACTAAGAGAAGATAATTTTTTAATTTAGGTGCCTAGGATGTGGCATCTTAGGATTTCCTTTTGAAAAGCCTCACCATGTTGCATTTACTCTATGCCATAACTTTAAGCACCTTGTAGAGTTTTGCTGGTTTTTCCTTTGTTTTCATTCATATTCACCCTAAGAGGAAGATATATAAGCATGACAGCAGGTATTAGTCTAGTCTAGCTGACTGCTGAAAAAAAGAAAAGCGTAACAATGTTGCTTTTATAGCTATGTATTTTTAATTATACCTCTTTCCCCTTTTTAGAGTGTTTGGCACAAGACAGTGAAAGAAATCACCAAGAAACAGAGGCAGTGGATTTTTTCAGGTACGTAATTAAATCCTACCAGGTGTCAAAAGCAGTATCTGACTCAGTTCCTCCTTCTACCTTTGTTTAATATTTTTGGGACTGACATTTCACGTTTGGTCTCCACTTAAGGTTTCTCTTAAGGCTTCTTGCCCTCCCTCCAAATTCAAGGATGTACCTGTCAATGGGGCAAATAATGTGACAGCAAACCAGTTCTCCCACACTGATCATGCTATTAAAAAAAGAAAGTTCTGACCAGGGCTTTCAGAATAAATTATATTATGTACATAGTATATACATATATGTGTAGCATATACACTGCTATGTAGCATGAATAAATACAGAGACTGCACAAATAATCCTGTTACAGAAATGTGTGTTTGGACAGGTGAAGCAAGAAGAGACTAAACTCTCTATTACTAAACTAACAAATTTTAAGTACAGCTTGCGGTTAAAAGGACAAAGTAGGAAACTGCCAAATGCTAGGAATATGAGAAGCTGCGCTGTTCTGTAGCTTATTGCATCCCCTTCCTCCCAACTTTTTAGCAGCTGAATTTGTCTATTTGGCAAATATCATTAACAGCATTTTGAGATAAGACAGTAGTTGTGGGAAAAGAACAGTTCCTTTAAAACAGGTTTCCATGTCATGGGAAAGACAATGGGGCTTTAAGTTTACATGCAGCATAAACATGCTGGAAAAAGAACTACTCAAACCTGGGTTTAAATAAATTGTGCCTGTTCTAAATTAAATTATTTCCCAGCACTATTAAAGTCATATACAGCAGAAAGTCATACGCAGCAAGATCAATATATAAGGTTGATTCTACACTTTTTAAGACTTTTTCTGTTTCCAGAGAGTTTCTGTTAGAGCATTCCTGTTACTTATTATCACCAAACTAATCTTGTTATTTGACACTACTTGAGGTTCTGCCTGTATTATCCCAACCCAGCCTGAGCTCTGATAGTTCCAGTTGGCAAAGCACTGAAATGCAATGAACACCTAAAGAATTTGCTAGCATTTAGTTTTCTTTCTTGGTTGCTCTCTGATAGGGCTATGATTAATGAAAAAGCACTTTCACTCCTGCACCCAGAAAATGCTTATGAAAGTTATTAACTAAAATAATATACTATTATTTATAATATAACTAAGTAATAAGCATAACTAAAATACCCTAACTTTGTGTATGGACGAGGCACCCAGAAACAGATTCTATTTTTGTTTTAATCAGTACAGACTCTTTCCCTAACCCTTCAAGCAGATGAAAAGGCAGTGGTTTAGGCCTTCAGCTAAAATCCCATTTTCTTCAAGTGCACGGCCGCCGACTTGCGGGTACTTGCGCAGAGAAGTTTTAAGCACAGAGCAAGCGAGCCGAGGAGCCCGGTTCGTTTTACCCTACGGCTACACTTGGCTCTGATCGTTACCATCTACCTCACTGAGCATCTTCAACGTCTTGTCGGGTAACTTCCCCGCTGAAGCGGTTTAACGGCGATCCAACGTTTGCGGCCCGCCCCGTCTGTAACGCGTAACTTGTTCGGCCCGGCCGGGACAAAGCCGGCGGTGCCTGCGGCGAGAAGTGGCAGCGGCAGCCCGACACGGCCGGGCCCGGGGGCTGCGCCGCAGCCCAGGCAGGCGCCAACGGCCCGGCCGGCCCCGCCGCGCCCCTCACGCCCCCGCGGCGCCGGAGGGGCGGCAGGGCGGGAAGGGGGTACGGGCCCCCGGCCCCCCCTACCTGTGAGGCGGATGAAGCCGCCGACGCTCTCGGGCAGCGGCAGACGCTTGAGGTACGCGGGCAGCTGCACCTTGACGATGCGGGCCAGGCTCTCCAGCACCATGGCGGCGGCCCTCGGGGCGGGCGGGGGCTGGGGGGGAGCGCTCCGCGGCCACCAACTGCCCCCGCCGCGGCCACCCGCGCGCTTCCCCGGGCTGCTCCCGCCGCGCACGCGCCGCAGGGCGGGGCGGGGCGGGGCGCCGCATGCGCGCAGAGGCACGGCCCGCTCCCTGCGCTCGGGCCGCGCTGCCTGCGGGCGCCGCGTGGGGGCGCTGCCGGCCGCTACGGCGCGGAGGGGGCGGTGGCGTGCGTGGAGCCCGGCGGGCCCCGGGGCCGGTGGGCGCGGGCGCCGCGGCCGTTAACAGCCGGGAAGACGCCTCCTCGGTCAGCCGCTCTCCTGAGGCGAGGGGGGCAGCGCCCGGCCTGCGGGTCTGTGGTGCAGTCCGGCCGCTCGCTTGGGCCTCACTTCGCCTCACGCAGGCCTCCTCGAAGGTACAGCTAGGGCGGCGAGGGAGTGGGGCTGTAATAACGGGTGGGGTATGATTTACAGGCTGTATATTACTTGTCGTCACCCTGTGTTGAAGTTGTGTTTCATGTCGACGGTCTTTAAAAATATTAAAGTAAAAGACTGCAGATTTTTCTTCATGTGAATGAAGTTTTTCATATGGTGTCGTAACTCTTCAGAGGTGGGCTAACGTGAGTGCTGGGAGGTTTAATATTACGAGGAGAGGACAGTCTGCCTCGTGTTTGGCAATAGTATGTGCGAAGAAGCTCAACTTCTGAGCATGTTAATTAATTTTGGCAAAGAAACTGATCATTTTGGCATAGAAAATTGCCCCTGTATAGCTGGTGAAAAAATGGGAACTATGCAGCCATTCTGGGTCAATTTAGACAATCCAGCTAGACCTGAAAACTTGTGCATTAGTCTCTTGGTCACGAGTCCAGTGCCATTTGGTTTGAGATGCTTTGCTACTGTGAGTGAATCTATTGAATGCTAATAGTATATAGCATAGAGCACAAGCATCTTCAGGAGAGCTGAAACAGTGCAATTTGTCTAGAAAACGTATCTCCTTCCTTATGTGATCTTGACTGGAGTACAGTTCTCTCTCTTCTTTCATTGTATGGAAACCACATCGTATGTGTGCTTTTTCTGCCAGCCTATAATTGGTAATTGAGAATTTTGGCAGTAAGTTAATAGGGTTCGGCAAAGCAATGAAAGAGTAATTATAGGTGTTTCTTGAGTCACATGAACCCACTGGTCTGTCTTTGGCTGAATCTACTCGGCAGTCATGTTTGCCTCGTATTGACTAGGATATGCAAACCCAGTACTAGATCTCTCTCACTAGTTTGCTTGAATGATCAGTTTAGGACAATCTTAACCAAAAGTTAAAATCACAATAAAGAACTAAGGCAAAAAAACAAATACTGGAATCTAGGTTTAAGACAAACAAATCCAGCTTGTTTGTGCTTCTGGCCTGAATATTACTTTTCTGCCTGTTACCCTGCATAAACATTTCCTGATGAATCATCATCTTTAGCTAGTGAGAATATTCCTGTGATCTCAGAGTATTTTAGTTCCCTACCTCACCTAAGTTTATCCTTGTAATGACTACGTCTGATGTCTTAATATGATTCCTTCTTGTGTAGGCAAATGTCTGCTATTAGACATGATAATGAAAGAGCAAAATGCTTGATTATTCTGTAAAGATTACACATCAGATGTCATGATGTAACCTTGTTTGTGAAACTTCGTGAGGGAAGAATACATAAGGCTGAAGATAAATAAGGTAAATCCTCCAGCGCTAAATCAAACAGCTTCACATTGAGGTTGAGAGCCTCTGTCCTTCCCTCCTCCCTTTCTTCTGTTCTTCCAGTCTTCTCTGGACGCTGGCTGTGATACTGGGAGCACAGCTGACATTTCATTGAAGCTGCTGAGCCCCACTGTGCTGCCTTTGATCAGTGCTCCACTCGGCACAGTTAGACAATCTGCACATGTTGCAGAGAGGAGCCATTCTCACTGCGCCTCGCCTGTCTGCACAGGTATCAGTTCACATGAGTCACAAATGGTTTCGGTATATGAAAGGCTGAAGTCGTAGATTATGGAAAAACTGTAAAGAAAATGAAGGCTGTCTGAGATTCTTGACTGGAGGGAAGGCAAAATATAGTCTATAGAAATCCACTTCGAACTGGAGCTCAGGAGATGTATGTTCACTCTCCAACTTGACTGCAGACTTCCTCTTTGACTTAAGGGGAGAAATGTAAGCTGCAGGCTTGCTCAGTTTTGCAGAAAAGAACAGCATTTTATACAGTAGTCCATCTTCAGGGACCACGTTATGAGGTCAGCACTTAAGACTAGTCAACATCAGGAGGTTTACTAGGCAGTTGTGACATCTTCCTTCAATTACACACATTTAACACCCTATGTGGACATTCTTACTCCACAGGCAGATTGCTTCTTCAGGATTTTATCAGGATCCTTTTCAGCTTTGCCTCAAATCTGAGTATTGTTGGGTATCTGGAAAGTTTTCTAGCTTTCTTGAGGGGGCATAATATGCATCAATTCATTCTTGCATATTTAGCTTCAGTTTGTGAACTGTTAAAAAGTAGAGATTGCCTCTGCTTACGTGTTTCGTGTTGAATTTGGCCACTGAAACTCTGGTATTGGGTAGGATATACAGGAGTTGCTGAAATAAAAATAACAGCACAAAAAGCCCAAGCATAGACACTTGAATAGAACCTGGGTCACTGATACCAAAATATGATTATTGCTTTCAGCAGTAAGTATCCTCTGTCACTGGGATTTTTTTATTTAGCAAGAACTTTACAGATAAGATAGAGCATGGAGCCCCCATGAAGAGATCTACATAGTTAGTGCTAGCTCAGGTCTTTTACATGGAATTCCCAAAACACAGCCCAAAAGAGAACCAGCCCAATTAACTTACTACTTACTACGCAGGCTTTGATGAGAATGGTAGAAAAGTTTGATGCAGATCACATTTGGCAGAATTTATTCTGCTAAGCATAATATCACTACAATATAGCTGCATTGGTCTGCTCACAGTAGAAATAAGAGTTGCCTTCAGCATCTGCAAGCTGGTTGGTCCTGGTCCAACAGAGGGAACATAGGTGAAAAGAAGCTAGTTGTGTTCATCTTTTTACCTTCCAAAATTGCTTGATTTCCCTGTCCCTTTAATTCAGCTGTAAAATGAGATAGTACTTACCAGTCTGTCTAGAACCCTAAGATTTGCAAAGGAAAAGAACATTTATAAATTATATTTATTTATTTTATTTTACCAAGTAAGAATAAAAGATAAAAGGTTCTGAGGTAGCAGACACAGTCCTTCCATCTCTAAAACAAGCCAAAGCAGCATAGTAATTTGTTGAACACTCTTTCACGGTAACGAGCTTTTCTATCAACAGAATGTATTGTGGTGTTAAAACCATTTTCTTGGAGTGGGCATTGCCATTTTCCATACTGACTGCCTGGAATAATCTCTGCAACAGGCAAAAGTACCATTGTCAACTAAAAACTGCCCTGTCACCAAAGGGCTGGCTTCTGTGATAAGCAGACACAAGCCTCTATCTAGGAGGAAGCTAGATCTCTCCCTTTCTATTCAAATCATTTCACAATGGAGTTTGATTAGCTGCTGTTCCTGCTGTATGCAAAGCTCTCTCCCACTTCCCCAAAAGCAAGAAAAATCATTACACTTCAGAAGTGCTGTAGAAACTGATTGATTTAATACAATGTCTCCACCAGTTAGTTATGCAGCACTATCAACACCCAACTATTAAATAATTGGATCTCAAAAAATGAGACTGGCTGAAAAACATAAACCACAAAACCATATGTGTAAGGTTACTTTACTCATTTTATGCTTATGAACATTGCAAGTAAGTTGCAGTTGCATTGCATGCAGGTTAAGTTTTCATTTCTTGGTTTTGCATCTAGGGGCTTAATTAATTGCCTTTAGAAGAAAGCTGAGAGTGTCATGCTTTCACTTGACTCAGAGACCTGGCATCTTAAGTGGCTTCTGCTGGTGTTTATTGAAAATATCTACTATTCTGTGGTGGGCAAAGTGTTTGAGAGAAAAGTGACCTAAGATAACAAATCACATTTATAATAGAATCAGTAGGGTAATTTTGTGATAGCAGAATTTTCATTATTATAAAATTACTGCTTAAAGGAGTATGATATTACTTTCCAATCTAACTAATGTCCAAGAATTTTACAAGGTAACTATTATGTTTTGAAAGCAAGCGCTATTATAATTGCCTAAGTAACTGCAGTGTCCTACTAATAGCCTGTATTATCGTTGAATTTTAAAATTCCCTGTGGCTTAGGATGCTGTTTATTGCTGCAGATTGTAGCAAATTAATTTGTGAAAAGAATGAAAACAGGAATGTAAAGAAAAATTCCAAGATTTCTAAGAATTGGATCAAGTTCCAACATGACAACTTTGTGCGTGAGTGAACGGAGTAGCAGACATTGTTTTGATTTATGCAAGAAAAATACTGTGATTTGATCTCTCAGCCACAGGTTTAACATTTTAATTTCTTCTTCTGACTGCTACTGCTGGGGAGTGGGAAATGTTACCCATGAGTTGGATATGAAACAAAGCTGAAGAAAAGCCCAACTCAAGAAAGAATAGGTGTATTCAGTGCTAACTTCCTAGCTATCCCCAAAAGAAGGTCAGTTGCTTTCTACATTGTATGTTGTTTCCAGAGTGGGACTGCAACGGTTAGCACTGGTCCATAGCAGTGATTTCTGCAGCTACTATAATATTTGCAGAAATTACACAAGATGAAACTATGAATATCCACTCTATTACACTGTTAGTGATTTCAACTGCCTTTATTTAAAACATAGAAAGTAACAAGTTATATGATGTGAAACTATTGTAAGTAATATCAGTCAAGCAAAACTAATGATGCACAAGTTCACAGTAAACATAATATTGCAATGAGTTTTAAATTTTGACCCATTACATGAATCATCCAGTCTTTCAGTCCCCATTAGATAGCTGATCTGGTATGTGCTGCTCATGAGGATCCAGACTGATCGCTGGTCATGTACAGACTTGCACAGTTTTGGAACTTTATTGGCTTCTAATGAGTTGCTAATTCACAATGGTTTTACTCAGATCAGAACAAGTATCCTTAGGATTCACTAATACGTTCATTCATATAAGACTAGATACATTACTGATTTGTGCAGGTTCTGCCTGGTTTGTTGTAATAAACCAGGCTGCAAAATCCCCAGATTGTCCCCTGGGAGGAAGCTGCAGTGATAGAGAACAGATACATCCTTCTCTACGCTAAAGGACCTACAGAGGACAAAGCCAACAATCTGGGAAGTACATGCTGCTAAATGAATAGACATGAAGTAAAGCCACTATCAAAACACTACAAGCTGCTGTCTTATGACTGCAATTCCAGGGAACAGAAGCTATACAGATGTCAATGTATTTTCAGTAGGGGACCACTCACCATTCCCTTTTAAACTGCATTGATCTTTGCTGTCAGTGAAGACTATATCCTTGACCAGGCAACTAGAGGTAATTTTTTTCCCTTAGTGCTTTACTCCCTTGGAGTAATAGCTGTCACTGAAAGAGGCTTCCTTTATTTTGAAAGGCAAAGGTGAGATGCCACAAGACTAATTCCTGTGACGTAATGTGTATTTGTTGGCAGTGGCTAATTATAGCACAGGAAAAACTACCAGCTTCCCCTGCTGAGGACAGAGTACATGATCTCTGCAATATGACTGCACTCTGCTCTTAAGTTCTTCCTGTGTCATGATGTCCACTGACACTGCAGTAAAACAGCAGTTTATCATTCCTTTCTAGGCTGCTGTGTAGCAACAGCTCTGTGGAAATTTCTGAGCCTTTCTCCCCTTTTCAAAGTTAGCCAGGTCTGGCATTGACAGTAACCCATACTCCTTCTCTGTCATCTCACAAGAATAAAGAGAAGGAGAAAAAAACAAAAACAAAAAACAACAAAAAAAACCCCCACCCAAAACAAAACACTATGCCTCTTCAATTTCAGACAACAAATACATGTATAATGGATGGAGATGAAAGCAGGGGAAAAGTGGCTATCTTGATTCCAAGGCAATGACAGAATAGTACTACAGCAGGTAAATAAGATTAATATAGCCTCTTTTATGCCTTAGTGATGCTTTCTCTTTTCTATTTTTTTCCAGGCAGTTCCTGTCCTCTGGCCTGCAGGTCAGCTATAACACAGCGCACCTCCAGATCTAGGTAGTTGGCTATTATCTAGAAGATTTGTAAGTTACTTCCTCACTTACTTTTCAAGATATTGCCAGAATTTTATATAAATTCTGTACTTCAGTACAGAAAGCTGTAAGGTCTGTGAAACTGATTTTTTCAAAAATTTATTTTTTTTCCCTTTGAATCAGCAGAGAAAGCAACCAACACAAAAAGTAGGATACAAAAATATCACCTCAAGTTTACAAAACTTACTTTACAGAAAATGTAAGCCTAATGACTGTGAAAGGAAAAAATTAAATGAAAAATAAATACATGATAATTAAGGGGCATTCACCTTTAACAACATGCTAGAAGAATGCTTTTGGAAACTATGAAAAGATCCTAGTGACCCTTCTTTGCAGAGCAGAAAGTCTTTTATTGAAAATTAGTCTTGTCATAGGTGTCTATAGTTAATTTATTAATATGCTTGAGTACGTTATAAACTGCTTCCCCAAGAGGAATGAAAATATTTTTATCCAGGTTTTTTTACACTTTTTTGTGAGTTATTTTCACAGCTTCAGGGACAGAAATGTTATAATTATTCAGAAAACAGGTATGGTAGAAATGGATGCTGCACATAGACCCTCAAATTGCCTGTCCAATATGATTTGACGGTATCAAATATCCTGAATGATGTAAGGGTAAGTGTATTGTTTAGTCTCCAGGTACCTGAGTCTTCCATGCCTAATTGCAGCAGTGTATGTTTTTCTAATATGGGAGCTAAACAGAGATCATAAAATCATTTAACATAGGCCACCAAATAGTCAGGAAGGACTAAGAAATTATCTTTTTCGCTATTAATTTGAATTTAAATCGCTATGACTGAGAAAATAAGTATCTTGGATCACACTACCAACTCCTCGAGCAAGTATTTTTCAGTGGGTTTTTTTTTTAAGATGATGTCCCATTATCCAAAGCAAAAAAAAAAAAAAATTGCAGCCCTCATTGTCTTTATAAAAAAAAATAACATCTGTTGCTTGTAAAACTGACAGGTCTATGTAATATTTCTTGAAAGGCTGAAAAGTATGCTTTATCTTGAAGAATAAAAGCTGTTGGGAGTACAGAAGCTAGGTTTCCTTTGCTTTATAATTTGCGAAATTTTCAACAGCTTGCCAACACAACCATGCTTCACGACTACTGTGTGTGTCAGAAATACTGCCCTGATCCATCCCCCTAACCATAATGATGAACAGTGTAATAACTGGCTAAATTCAGTATTGGTTATTTAGAGTCATCAAAACTATTTCTGGAATTAAATATGACAGCAACAAGAATAATATTCCTTCCTTCTAAGAGATATGTTTGGCTGTAATTACCTGTATATTTGAGGTCTAAACAAGCTCTTAGACATCTTATGGTCAATTGGGACATACCAAAAACTGAAAAGATCAGCCACATCTTTAGAGGTGAGACTGAGGACAAAAAGAAAAGTGGAATAACTCCTAGTACCATATGGTAGTTGGCTAGTTAAATCCACTGTCTAAATTCACAGCATATACTCCTGTCAGTTCAAAGACAAACAAAACAAACAAAAAAATCCCTGAAGTATTTCTGTGGACTTCCTTATTTACTTAAGTCATTATTTTAACTTAGGTCAGTACCGCCTCAAACAGTTAAAACACTGCAATCTACAAGACTACGTAATAATTTCCGCAGGAAACAGCATTATTTTGTATAAAACAGAATGGGGGGAAATGGAGAGAACGTTCTACAAGGAAGAACAGCCTCTAAATGAAGAGTGACAGAAAGTCAACCTGCTACCTCTGCTGAAGTGTAATATTTATTTAGCTACAAATATATGAATGATTCACCAGCAGGACTGCCTCAGAAGAAGGGGGAATGGCCAAGAAAGTTAGTTTGCTGCAGGTCATTTAGGAAGTCAGTGGTACTATGGCTCCTAACTCAGAGAGGGTCCCTGCTCCAGATCTTGCAGAAACACCAGCTGGTCTCTGTGGGGAAACCTAAGATAAGAGGCGGTTATACGTCAGTATAAAGTACGATATCAGTGTCCAGATTAGCTCAGGCTAACTAATTTCCTGTAACTCTAATCAAACAATGAAAATGATACTCAGCATGTAGCAAGCCAGGAGAATGGAAGCATACACTTCAAATCAATCAATGCAGCATGTTGAGAAGTCTGACTAGGGATGCTGTGAAATATGTTAGCTAGCCTGTTTGAATAATTAATTTTAATCCATAACATTTTATCTAGATTAGCAACTTTTATAGTGTATTAGGTACACTGGTCAAATCATCTGTTAAACACACCTCAAAGGCTGTGGTTTACTTAGTACATTTGCATCCCGGAACAAGCACTGGAGGAGCAATCGAATTAGGATGGTCCAAATCGGACTAGTAATCAATTATGTCAAAGTAATAAAAATAGACATATCTTGAAAGAGCTTCAGACAGTCCTTTGATGTCTCCTGTAGTAAACACAACAGACCAAATTAAGTATTGCTGAAAACTGCTGTACGAGCTTGGTCATTTTTGGTCACAGTGTTAACTCCTACAGACTTAGCGTGCAGGCTGAAGACAGCCTGAGGGGTCAAAAAACAGGTATAACAAGGAAAAGCAACTACTTCCAAAGGGATGGGGTAAAGTAGGTCACCACTAAACACCTTTTTGAAGAAATCTCCAACTGATGTTCCCTGCCCTACTGAAATTGATAAAAGTCTGATTTGCTCCAGAGAGGGGGTTTAATCTGCTGAATTCTGCCTGTGTTACCTTTTTTTAGCAACTATGACTAATTGCTTGGCCCTTCACACCCCTATTTTAAGATGCTATTTTGCCATGTATATTTACATTATCTATGTTTATTCAGGAATGTAAAGAATTAATATGAAAGAAGAAAACAAAGGTAGTTATTAACTGCATGACAAAAAAACTTTTCATTTTTCAAAATTGGCATCGTAATTATGCCGTGCATGTGCTCATCTGACTTTTATGCTTCAACATCCGTAGGGCTGAATCAGTACTGAAAATGAACATTCTTGTTGACACAAACTGCTGCTGACTTGAAAGGAGTATCTCCTGTAGATCAAATGGTAGTTTTGCTGGGAAAAAATGAATACTCTCTATGAATACTAATACATAGTCTGTAGCAATTTTCAGAGATTTTTGTTGTTGAGGTCTGCAAAAAAAAATAATGAATTTTATGTTGTTAAAACTTTCTTCTTTTAAAATAGCTCTTATTTTCTGTAAGGATTTCAAGAGAAAAGAAAAATATTCATTAACTGAAAAAGTGCTAAACAATGAAGCGCTAAACAAAATCCTGAAGACTGGAAAATTTTGTGGGGAACTTTGGTCTGTTGATCTCAGTGTGAGTTACTGCAGTATTTTATATTCTGTGAATCCCACAAGACCTTTGCAAGTCATGAAACCTTAGCATGCCGTTATTCAAAAAAGCATTCTAGCTTTTCACTGGGACTCATACGTGGACTTAAACATTAGATCTTACAACTCCCTGACTAGACCTGCAACAACTTAAAATGGCTTAATGCAGGGACTCAGTGTTTTGCCCGATGACCTAGCAGTGAGACAAAAAGCACTACTATACAAAATAAATGTGGAATAGCTTGGAAATTGTTTCAGTGAGAATGGCAGAGAAGCTGTCGAAGAAACAATGGGAGATGAAAAATTGCCACGTTGGAATATTAAGACAAAAAGTTACCTTTTGTCTCCTATTCCTTAGAAAGCTATCTGGTGCTTAACGCGTTGACCTTGGGCTGGACTCCAGCTGCTAAAGGGTTTTGCTACCTCTTCTTCCTAACAGAAGGAGACATAATGGTCCCAGATGTAACAGCCAGGGAAATGAGCACACAGTACAAAGGCTGTAACTATGACCTTGCAATCCTTCTTGAAAGGGGGAAGCCCCCAGCTACACAGGAAGGGCTGCTGGTCTTTGGTATTTAAAACGCGGATCAGGTGGAACCCAATGACATCCCCAAACCTGTTTTTCTTCCATTGTCACATAATGGCACCTGGATTGGCAAATTCAGCCTTTTTGTTTGTTGTGTTAAAAAAAGCTAATGGAAAATCTTATTATATCAGCTTTCTTCTGTGATCTTATTCCTTGTGGTCTCCACTGAATCAAAAGGGTTCCCAATAAGGTGAGTTTTGCTCAGATTAAAAGAGAGATTTGACTACAAGCTTGGTTTATGATAATTAAAGGAAAAACAAGCTGGACAGGATGCTGAAGAGAAAACTGAGACCTGGTAATACATGCAAACAGGGAGAAGCAGCTGTTGTTGTTCATCTTAGCGCTTTGTCTTCCAGCAGCAGAAGCTGTTGTGTTTTGTCTCCTCCAAACAGGAGCTAATAATGACCTACTGGATGGACTAATAAGAAGGATGTCTTGCTTTTGCTGAAGTCATTTTTTTATTTTGTAAGAACGAAGATCTTCTTGGAAATATTTTGTGTCATGTTTCCCCTCCTTCCTCTCAGATACATGAAACATACTGTATGGAATGCTGCTTGGTGTCCAGGGTGCTTGGTCGCTCCACCTGTTTTAAAGACAGGTAGAATAGCATGCTCAAAATTTTAAAATGGCTCATCTCAGGCAAGCGGAAGTGAAAACCTGACATTGATGTGCAAGCAAACCACACTAACCTTTAAACGAAGGCTGGGCTGCTTTGCCCTTAAGTCCCCTCTATGCTGAGGGGAAGGGAAGTGCTCTAACAATATATCAAGGCAATCTCCATTCATGCTTGCTCCCCAGCCACCACAAAGCAGCTGAAATGGACTGGCAAATTCAGCCTTCGGACATCACTGACCACTTGGCTGCACAGGGTTCTGTAATGCCGTACTGGAAAAAGCAAACAACATTGAAAGATGGAGTTAAGTGAGCTGGTCTGTTCTCAGTATTTTTGTGCAAACTGTTTGTTACCGTGCCACATCTACTGAGCTATTTTGCATAATAAACCTCTGAAGATCTAACCAAACTCCACTACTGTGTGAGGATTAGACATGGTAATACCTCTCTTCAGCCACTTCAAAAATGAAATTACAATGAAGCAAACCCAAATAGACTGGGTAGTTCCACAATAAGTTGCAACACCCATATTCAGTAACTAGCATCTGTGCTTCTTGCATTTTATATTACTCTGAGGTGTCAGTGCGAGTAGCGATAGAGCACACCTGCTGCATATGGTAAATGTGAGAAACTCTGTGTATGTCACATTGATATATTAAGGTTACAAGGCCTTACTTGCCTGAGAATACCTACTGAAGTAAAAACTCTATTTCTAAATGCTGAGAGGAAAATACATGATTTTTATCTCACAATTGAGGGTGAGAAGCATAATGTTCTCCAAACAGGACTGTGTGTTGTGACTTGCAGAAATGACCACGGAACTGTGCCTGTGCATCTTGGTTTTCATTCCAACACAAGTCATTATTTGTTACTCTTTTTCTCAAGTGTATTTAAAGGTATTTAAATAGACAGATTTGGGTTTAAAAAAAAAAAAAAACCAAAACAGTGAGTGTAATAAAGTGTTTGTCTAAACAGGTATACTAAAACAAAATATGCAAACCTGTTTCTGAGCAATGGCTAGAAACAAGCGCTATCCAATACGTTTCAAATTCTATTTGGGGTCAAATGCTAATAGATATATTGATTTTAACACGTGACCATTGAAAGGCATACAAACAAAACTTGATTTACCAGATTAACAATTCCTGTTGTCTTAAATTAGCAGGGAAAATTACATGCTAACAACTGTATGTTTGTGCTGTTCTTCATTCCTTTCATAAGGTAGTAAAATGCGAATCGCAAGCCAGATCAAAATAGAATCACATCAGAGGATATTAATCTCAAATAATAATTTAAAATTTAGAACTGGAATACTGTTAAGTGCCTAAATCTCCTGAGATGACAAACCGTAATGACAAAGTTCAAGAAGTTTGTAAGCAATTGACAGAGGAGGATGTCTGTGAAAGACATGCTGGCAGTTCGGAGCAGTTTAATAGCATCTGTAATCCAGAGCAGACAAGGAACAGCACAGTGTTTTTCAGCAATATTCTTAAGATGATAAAAACATGAATGAAATAGTTTGGGACTACACCTCTTGAATATGCTGTTCAGTATAATTAAAATAAGCAGAAAAGGAAGACTACACAAGGAAGTTTCTGGGAATGGTTTTGGTGGTCACAGAAAGATAACTGGGCTTTACAAGTACAAGGCATTGTTTTCTCTCTAGCCTGCACATGACAGGAACACTAAAAAACTGTGACAGTCCTGTAGTACTATTTAGCAACAACAACAAAAAAATAATAGTGCATTGCAAGAAAAAAAGCGCATTGCTCTCCTAATTCACTGTTGGCTGTTCTCAAGATTCATACTGAACAAGTTGTTACACAATCAGGTCTTCTGAATACGCTGCCTTCTCCAGACAAATAATAATTAGTATCCTAGATAGCAGGAAAACTAACAGTAGTGCAGTAAAGGCACTATAATGAATGCAAACTCAGTTCAGTGCAATGGATTTAGCTAATTACACATCCATACTCCCTGGACAGCAAATGCCATGTTTATTAATACATCTATCCTCATTACAACAGAAGGGCAATCTAGCAGTCCTTGTTATTTCACAGCAGCAGAATAGAGGTCTTTCCCCACGTACACAACTATGCATAAATGTACAGAATTTATTACTATGAAGAAAAGGAGCCCAGCCCAGAACTATTTGTTGACCTGTGCTGCACAAAATCAAAAGCCCCCAGGGAGCTGGAAGTGTCACCGAAGGTATCACGGCAAACTAAGTAATTACTTAATGAACCCGGCCCTTGTGCTGACAGGCCGTGTTACCGTACCTTCGCTTTGGTGGTGGTTTTTCCCCTATACTGACAAACGCGGAGCGGTTCACTGGTATGTGCCCCTAAAACCGTTTCCAGGCCCGTCACTCTCACACCGGGCCTGCGCCCCCCGTCGGTGCCGCTCCTCTCCCGGGCAGGCGCGGGCCGTTAGCTGTACCTGCAGCACCGCGGCTACTTCGACAGGGGCGAACCCCTTCGCTGCAGGGCTCCCGCCGAGGCCCTCCCCGCGCTCCGCGCCCCACTGCGGCACGGGGTGTCAGCGGCTGGCATTATTCCGAGGCGGAAGAACACCGGCACGTCGCTCGCTGCCGCGCCGCTGCCCGAACGCTGCCCGCCGCGCAGGCACGGGCAAGGGAACCGGGGGCGCGAGGGGCGGGAAGGGGCCCCGACGCCGAGCGCGGGGGCAGGCGATGCCCGGCCCCCTGCGCGGCCCGGCGGGGGGGAAGGGGGGGGGGGGAGGTGTCATGCCGCCCTCCCGTCCCGGTGGCATGGTCGGGGCTGACAGACAGCTGACCGGGGCGGGTGCGTGTGTATTAACGCGCGGAGGGATACTGCGCCGTCGCGTCAGCGTACAAATGTAGATCCGGCCGCTACCGCCATTTCGCGGGAGGGCGGCGGCGGGGTGGGGGCTTGTCAGCAGCGCGCGCCGCTAGGCCCCAGCGGAGCCTCCGGGCCGCCCTGCTCGGGCGGCGGCAGGGAGCAGTACAGCGGCACTGCGGGCGGCCCCAGAACCTTCCTTCCCTCGCGCCGCCGCCGTCACCGACGCCCACCCTCCGCGAAACCGTCCTCCGCCTCTGGCGGGGCCGGGACACAGGACACGGCGGCAGCGCGTGCGCTTGCCCCGCCCCTTCCCCCTCGCCCCCCCTGGGGGGCCGCTAGCGGCGGCGCCGCGTCTCGCCCCGCCCCTCCCCTCCGGCTCCGCCTCCCGCCCTCCCGCGGCGTCTGGGCCTGGCGGGCGGCGGCGGCGGCAGTGCTGGGCTCTCTCGCCCTCTCTCCCGGGCGGACGGCGCCTCTCGCATACCCCCTACCCCACACACGCCCTTCCTCCTCCCGGCGGTGACGGGAGGCGGCGGAGCGGCGCGGCGGGTGGAGCGCTCCCCCGGCGGCCTCCCCGGCGCACGGCCTCGCTGCCCGCAGGCAGGCGGGACTCCGGGCGTCCGCCGCGCTCCGGTCGGGCGCCCCCCTCGGCTGTTTCCGGAGGAAGGAGAAGCGCAGCTGCCCCCTCCCCCCTCTCCGCCTTCCTCCCCCTCCTCCTCCTCCTCCTCCTCCTCCTCCTCCTCGCTTGCTCCCTCCCTCCCGGCCCCCCCTCGGCGCGAGCGGAGCGCGGAGTCACCGCGGCGCACAGACGGGCCCGGCGGCGGCGGCACTCGCACACAATGGCGCTGAAACGCATCAACAAGGTGAGCGCCGCGGCTCCTCCTCCGCCTGCCCCCCGCTGCCCCCCCCTCCCCACTTCGGCCCTTTTTTATTTTTAGTTCTGGTTCCCCCCCCGCCCCCCGCCCTGGGAGGAGAGGGCACGGCTCCGGCGGCGCTCCAGCCGGGCTCGGCGGGGGGGAGGGGAGGGGAGGCGGGAGGCCGGCGGAGCGAGGCCGGGCAGCGGCCGGTTCCTTCCGGCGAGGCCGCGGCTCGGCTGGGGCGGCGAGGCCGGTCTCTCAGGGCCTAGGCCCGGGGCCTCGGAGGTCGGCCAGGGCTGCCGGGGGGGTGGGGGGGGGGTAGGTGGGAGGGAAGGCTTTGGTTGGGGCGGGGAGCGGCAGCTCCTGGGGACGCTCAAATGTCAGCGCAACCCGGAGCCACCCCGGCGCGGCGGTGGCGTCGCCGCCACTGCCCCTCCGCCGCCGGTCGGCCCGGATGGTGCCGGTAGGTGTGTGCCGGAGGGGCTTTCGGCCCGATGGCGGCCCAGCCCGGGGCAGGCGGCCGGCCTCTCGGGCCGGTCTCTCCCCTCTGGCGTGCAACTTCTTTCCCGCATTGTAAGATGGCGGCGGGTTCGCCTAGTTCGGGTACTTTCCGGGATCTCTCGCTTTCTGCAATAACATGACACACACACCCGCGCGTCCGCGCTCCCGTCGGCTCCGGAGCAGCCGCCGCGGTGCCATCGGCTCCCCGCATTCGCTCCCCGGCAGCCCGGGGCCGGCCGGGCCCGCCCGGGGAGCGCTGGCCGCCTCGCCTCGCCCCCCGCGCCGGCGGGAGCGCGCACCGCGCCGCCGCCGCCCCGTTGCACAATCGGAGCCGGGTGGAGTAACTTCAAGGCTAACTCGGAAAAAATGCCGAGGTGATGAAAGTGTGGCCGGTTTGGGGGGGGGGGGGATTTTTTGTGTTTTTTTGGAGTGTGGTTTTTTTTTGGGGGGGCGGGGGGGCTTAAACCTCTCCCGGGGAAGACTGAGGCTCCCGACGTGAGGTCGTGCTTGGGCAGCTTTAGGATTCCTCGGCGATAGCAGTTTGGGTTTGGGAATTGCTGGGATGTAATTGCAAACGCCATGGGAGCGCAGTGGCGTTACCGGGAAGTCGCTGCTGATCTGTGCTCCTACGCGAGCGACGTGGAGCGGTTACGTATTTCGAGAGCTGAGAGGAGTTTCTTGGTCATCTCGGAGCCTGCCAAGATGGCAGAAAGTCAGCGCGTCCTGGAATCGGGGGACTGAACTTCGGTGCACAAAACACCTTTTACAGAGGGTGTATAAAGTTTGCCTGCTGTAATTTCACATCTCTGGCAGTGCTTGCGGGCATATTTTAGTCAGAATGAGCTTATTTATAATTTGAGTGAAATGATAGTTCTGTTATCCCTGAAAATTTAAAACCTATTCTGGATTAGTGGTAGCTAAATGAGTCGTCTTCAGAGTATGGCTGTGCTCTCACAAGAATTTGAAAACAATTCCTTTTGAATCTGCCATCAGAACTTGTTCTTGTGGTGGATGATATCACTTGAGTTGAAACACAGCTAGGATACTCCCTGGAATGCTTTGTCATCAGCTCATGCTTATGAAACACATTCAGGCGCTGCAGGTAGGAATATATTGTCAATACACAAACCAAGACAAGCCTCCACTTACATAGTAATCTAGTGGTCAAAACCTTAAAACCATTCACCATGGCTCTTGAATCAGTAAGTCACCTCTGACTTCAAGGTTTGGGCCTGTTCTGTGCAGTCTCTTGTCCTGTATTGACATTTTGTGGCACTGTGTAGTAGCAAGCTTCTTCCTTTGCCCTGTGCTAGAGTTTAGGACTGGTGAGACGGTTGGGTTAGGGTTCTTTTTGGTTTGGGGTTTTTTTTGAAGGTGCTTTTTTAAATCACTTTAATCACACTATGCTACAAGATATGCTTCCAGATTCACATAGGGTTTACAGTTTTGATTTCGTATTTGCCAAGCTGGAAAAAGATGGTTTGCTAGAATGAAACCACTGCTTGCAAGTAGCTTTCTTTACAGGCATGGTTTCCAATACAAATGTTTACTGGGATGGGATTGAGGCTGAAATCCAAATATAGCATGGCCAATTTTGTAACAGGGTGGTTGTGTATTTAGATTTTAATCTTGCCGGCTGGTAAAGCCAGAGAACGGCACTCTGTCACCAGTGAGCTGAGATCCCCTGTCTTCCAATTGTAAGGTCACAAATCAGACCTTGAAACTCGTTGGCACTAGATCAGAAGAGTCTAAAGAGAGACCAGGACCTCAGAACGTTGTAATCACACGTAGCTGATTTAGTCTTTCTTGTGGTATTACCTGTCAGAACTAGAATTCATCGTCTCCTGCAGCAGATGACATCCCAGATGCACCAGTGAAGGTATTTTCAGTCTGTTTGGCTGTCTTTGGCTTTATTGACTTGATATATCGAGCAAAATAAAATTCTTTATTACATTGGGTGAATCAGACTTTCAGACTGTATTAGTGTCTGTAAATTTAATCTGAGGTATGTTACACATTCAGAATTCAACTCCTACTTAACACAGAACTGGCATATTCTGCTTTTGGCTTGGAAATGAAAGCACATGGGTATTCATGGGTTATGTGTTGGGATGTACTTCTGGAATGCCCTTTGTAAAGCACTGTCCAAACTGAAGTACTTGTCAGGTACATAGTCAGTCCCCAGCAAGATTGTGTTGTGCTGGAGCTCATCGTCGCACCTGTGCCATCTGTTCTGAAGGTAGCTTGCATTCAGTTGGCAAAACTCTGCTTTTCTTGATGAGGCTTGCTTTGAAAAGAGTTGCAGTTTTATTATAAGAAGTGAGTGCTTTTGCCATGGAGAAGTGTGAACCTGCATCTTAATTTTAACTGTTTCCTTTCCTGAGGATGAAATTTACCCACCAGTTGTGGGTTTTGGGTTTTTTTCCACAAATTCATGTTGATTCATAAGCTTGTATCTAAATGCTTGATAGATGCTGGTGGCACATTGTCTTGGTCTGAAGTGTTGAGTGGTTCCTGCTAAATGCACATCTTGTAATTGCTGCAGCCTGTTGGTGCTTCCGCTTCGAATGATGGTGATCTGGTAGTAAGGAAGCACTTATGCAGGAGTAGGGAATTGGGAATGAGTAAAATTGAGAAAGCTTGGGAATGTTACATTGTTGATATACATCCATTTTATCACTGCTGTACACATCCATTAAAGCGAGGTAGCATAAAAGGTGTAAGTAATGATCTTGAACAGGCTGAAAATAGAATTAATACAGGAGATGTATGCATGAAATGTCTCACCTCTGAAATCCTTCAGAAAACTTGTCCCTGCTGTGTTTTATGTCCATTTGGTTAAGCGTAGCACAAGCCAGCATCATTATGTTGGTGTATTTTATTAGAAAAATCTGAAGTGGAGTTGACATCCTGAAGGCTGAAGGTGGCAAAATCATTTATGGCTACTTAAGTACAGGTAGAAGGCTTCATTGACAGTGGTGGAGTGGAGACTAAATAAGTATTTTGCTTAAGGCTATAGCCTCCACTGCTAATCTTAGATGTATAATTAATTGGAACTTTACCCCCCACCCCCACCCCCCCCCAGATGCTCACAGTAAGAAATGCTACTAACTCTGGAGGTACACAATATTTTTCAGAGATTGGATGTAGTATGGAGCAACGAAGGCAGCGTAGAAATCTGCATTAGTTTAACCAAAGGTAAACATTTGTAGGAGTGATTCAGAGTTACAAAGTCTGCTTATTTTGTTTTAAACTACTACTCTCTTTGTTTGAACTTAAGATATTTTTTTAAAATTCCATACTAACTAGAAAAAGCTGTTTGGAATCAAATTGTGTTCTCAGAATGAAAGCTACAATACTTTATTTTTGCAGGCAGTCTTGGATTTCGTTTGCTGGTCTTACTCAAAATAGTTAAATAACTTGAAGTTATGTGACTGATCTTATGCTTTGAATGAATGTCTAGAAGTAAGTCTGGATTTGTCTGTTTAGGGGCTCAGAAAGTTAATCTTAACTAGCTAATGAGATGCAGTTGATCTAAGCTTAGTTAATATGCATTAAACCTTTGTGAGTGCTTTCTGTATGTATTGAATTGTCTTTTTTTACTTGAGTTAATTCACCTTAACTATTTGGAGCATCCAGGAGTATACAGAGTCCTGCCTCAAGTAGATAATGCAGTGCAGCTATGGCACTTGGTGGTTAGAAGGGTCGTGTTGAGCCAGAAGGCAGTGGTTTGTTTTAAATCATGAGATTTCAGTAATGGAGTTCAGGAGGCAGGAGTATGGAAGAACTTCAGTGTTTTTGTACAAGTCAGAATAAAATTTTTAAGTGTCAGATGAAAGTTGTCATCACCTAAAATCTGTTTAAGATTTAGCTTATCTGAGTAGTCAAGTGTGACACTTATACTATGAAATTAATGTCATTACAGTGGAAATAATTGGGTAGGCTTGATACCCATATTCAAGTCCAGCATTTACTAAGGTCTTGGAAGAGTTTTAAGAACAGATCATTTTTTATGAGAGAGAAAAACTGATGCTTACTTAACTAGAAAGTTTGGACTGCAGTAACTTAGAGATTTCTCCTGTTAATTGGGCACTGTGCTTGTGAAACAAGTTCCCAGTCAGCATAGGTTTTCAAGTATGTGCATTGGAATGGGGGAAGAAGGGGATTGTAATTTCACTTAAGTAATTTACAGAACTTCAGAGATCAGTATTCCATTAGATGGGTACTTCTTGCACACCTTAAAAACAGAGTTCTCCAGTATGTGAAGGATTTGGGTGGGATAATGTACAGGGTATAAACGTTGTCCAGCCAAGATATTCTTCACAATCATTCCAGCTTTTAAAGATCTGTTTTGTTAAAATAAGCCAGTGCTTTTGCTATTATTCACTGCGTAAATTTCTTCTACAGAAGAGCTGATGTAGGACTCCACAGCAGAAAGAGCTCCCTTCAACCACCTCCCCAGTCTGTAACCAGCTCTGAAGCATTAAGGCCTTTCGTTGCACTCATACATTAATGGGTAAAGGGTGGGGGAAGGATGTAAACAGCTGTAAGTAGCAGCTGTTGAATACAAAGCAGTAAACTGCCTCTTGCCAAAGGCATCTCTGTTCCTTGTGGAGGCAACCTCTAGCCTGGCATCATCCTCCACCCGCGGACATTTTCTGTGTCCACTTGGTTGAACTGTGTTGGGAGGAGAGAGAGGGGATGGAGGTTCTTAACCTTGTCTGAGATGCCAAGTGACAGCTGGTAAGGAGGAGCGGAAAAGGGCAGAGTTTTTGCGTGGTTCAGATTAGGGCATTCATACTCTAGCTCAGATAAATCTTTCTGTTGCAAATATTAAGGTTTTGCCACTTTGTAACTGTCTGCCCTGTGTTCTTGTAGAGGTCCCTCCCCTGTGCATCAGAGCTGGCAGATGGGAACATGTGGTCTGGGCGTCAGCATTAGGTCTGATACCTCAGTATAAGCTGACTTTTGTTGGTAGTTTAGGCTAAGATGCTGTAGCTTACATTGAAAAGGCTGAATTACAGGCATGCATTTTCTCCTGTGACTGATGTGATATATTAACCTGCTGGTATAATATGCAGGGGAAAAAAGAATTAGGGTAAGAAATTAAATCAGCAAGGAGAATGTACATACGATTGCAGACAGTAGTGCATTTTTATATGCAGTTGCTTTTTGTCCAGTTGGCTTTATCAGAAGAGGGTCTTAAACTGTGTTGAGTTGCGCATGCTGAAGAGTTTTGTAAACTTCTTGAATCTAACATTAATGCCTCAGACACTAAATTGAAAGTATAGGAGCTTTTTTAAAAAACTTTCCCTTCGGTGGGCTTTTTATGGGGCACTGATCTGATACATTAAATGTAGTATGTTGTGTTGAAAAAAAAATTAGTCACAAGTTTAAATTGGTGTTTATGCTGTTGGCAACTCTTTGTAGAACACTTGGATGTAGACAAGGTTTAATGGTGAAGAATGGGCCTAATTGAGCATTGCAGGATTCAGGACTGAAAGCTAAAGAGAGGGGATTTTTAAAATTATTCAAACATTATTCAAAGCCTTCTTACCAACAGTAAGCTTAGTATTAAAATTTTGTGTAAAGGAAGCCTTTGTTCTGAATCTCATCCCTTTGAGATACATGATATGCTAGACATCTTCAGGATCTTCTGCAGTTTTTTTCCAGTGTAATTGTGATAGTTTTTTTTTTTAATTCTCATTTTAAGAAAGCAAGTTGGAAGGATTGTAGACTGCTTTGCAAATGTTAGGGCCCAGTAAAAAGAGACAAATGTTTAATCCTTCCCACAAGCATCTGGACACCAGAGTTGCAAGCCGAACTGAGTGCAGATGCTAAAGTGCTTTAGGCCTTCCTGATGGAAGGGCATGAGGATTGTGTTAAGTGCTCACTAACTTTATAGCAAGCTTTCTTTGTAACCTGGAGTTAGGTTGGCCAGGTGCTCATTGCTTCTGAGAGCTCTTCCAAGAGCTCCTTTTAAGTTTCTAGTATAGGTGAGTGTCCTGCTCTAAGGCAGTGTTTCCCAACCTTTGCTGGCTTATTTGAGTAATAATGCTGGATAATTCTCCAAATCAGGTAACCAAACTTTTTGTTTTTCTTTTTAGCCTTAGTTTTAATTTCTTCTTGTCTTGAGTAATTCAGGAGAATCTTCTGAATCACAGTTTACCAGATGAGTGATGGCCCCCTTCTGTTCCCCTAATTCAGGGTCTGTTCACAAATACGATTTTAAACGCTTTTTACTTCATTGTATTTTTTTTTTCAAGACCCTTGTGGACATTGGTTTTCTCTAGATAGCTGAGGTGGAGCTCATCCTACAGACAGGCCCTTAGTTTTGCATCTCTACCACTAGCTGTTCAAAACAGAACTATTATGAAGGGTAGTTACATGTGATAGCATAATAACGTTAGGGTAATTGCAGAGCTGTAGGTAAGCTAGTGTAATCATCCCTGCATAGCTGCATTCATGGGATATACCCCTATGATATATTGCAGTAGCTTCCACATGTATCTTTGGATCCATACAAAACATGGACAGGTAAAAGTCAAGACAGTTTTTTAAAAGCAGAGCTGATTTTCAGAGTTTATTAAAGTAGTAAATTTAAGAGTAATAGATCAGACTACATCTAAACAATGAATTCACCGCACTGATTACAGGTGTGGTGTTACTTGTTAGAATATTAATTTGATAACATTGTTATGCGATCCTCATTTCCATACATTTCCTTGAGAACATGGAGAATTCTTGTACCTTTATTCAGAAAGGGCAGACTTGGCAAGGTTAAGTGCCCAATTAATGCTGCTTGTAATTTCTACAAAAACTTGCCCCGTGTGCCATCCATCCCCAAAGCTGTTTCTGTAGGCTCCGTAACGTCTAGGAGGGCCCTGTTGCATGGAGTCCAGGGCAGTGCATGTTGATGCATGGATGCAGGTGACTGGGGTTCTGCTGCACCCTTGACGAGCTGCAGGGCAGCGTGTTGGAAGGCTCTCCTGTAACGCTGCCAAACCCTAGCATCTAATGAGTGTTAAACCAGCATTTGTGTGAAATTGTCTATCGCAATGCCAAAATCTCATTCCTGAGTGGTAGCCATCAGGCCAGAGTGCCTTACTTGGAATTCAGACTTCTTTCCAAGTACATCACTGTTTCCCAGTCACTCAGTTTCATTTAGCTAGGTGTGTCTTGCTGCTTCTCTTATGGCTTCTTAATACAAGTTACCTTCTTTGGGGGCTGCATTGTAGTCCTGGTTTACAGAACTGAAGTTCAGTGGTTCTTGCATGAAAAAAACTCCAAGTGGAAAGTATGCGAAGTTCCAGGGTCCAATATTCAAAAGCTTGGGAATGCCAGAATTAAAATACCCAGTTATCATTGAATGGGTAGGTAGTCAGTGTGCACAGCCCTCATTCTAGACTGCACATGGGTGTTTTAATAGCTCTGTTATTTTCAGGGAATGGTAATCGTTGTAGTACCACAGAACTGATGTGTGTAAAGCAGTCAGATTTTCTTCATCTTGAGTAAGACAGCTGCTGTGGATTTTGATGACTTTGGGGGAAATGAGCCACACCTTTCAGTTCAGAGCATGACTATGGGTGTGTACTTGCCACCTTCTTTCAAAGTTTGTTCCAAAAGCCTTTTCTGAGTGACCAGGAAAGGAAGGTTGATAACAGCTCCTTTTCCAGTTGGATCTGTCCAGCTGCAGAGTTGAACTCTGCAAAAGGTTGGAATACAGTAGAGATCCACTCTGAAATTTGCCAAAAGCTGTTACCTACCATTGTACACCTTCCAGATCTCAGAATAGATGAAAAGAGCTGTAGACAATAGTCTCATTCACGGAGGGCTTGTGTACTGAAAGGTAGGCTCTTTGAAAAGAGAGTGTGTAGTCATCCGAGTAGTTTGTATCATAGTCCAAGCACACAAAGTGACTCAATTACAGTTGCACAGCAGTCTGGCATTTCCTTCCTTGAGTGTAAGGCTTAAAAAAAATGAATGTTTCTATGTTTTTCTTTTAATACACCATTATGATATTGCTGTTATAGATTGTACAGACAATATGCAGTGTGTAGCCTGAAAAATCTAGTAGTAAAGGCTTGATAAAGAAGAACCATGAAAGATAGAAGCAGCAGAATAATTAAGATGGGGACAGTCACAACTGGTACATTCCTGGTCATGTTTTGGGTCTCTTAAAAACTGTTCTATTTTTACTCTTCGGCCCTTGCTGTTTTCTGTGACTGCTTTTCATGTGTTTTCTCTGCATATTTGTGCTAAGTTTTGTTTCTGGTTTTTTTTTGTAATGACAGGAATGTACATCTTTCTGTATCATGCACTGTCTTTATACTTGGGTTTCGATCCATTTATTGTTAGCCAAAAGGCCAGCTTCTTTGAAACTGATAATTTTCTGCTGGTTACACTTGTCTTGTGATGTGTATTGTGCCATTGCTTTCTTATTCAGCTTAGAAATCCACATTTGGTGTTTTTTCAAACTATTATTTTCTGCTTTCAGGGGTAATTAATTTTTGTGCTGCAAAAAGGTTGCAGATGCAGGTGTGTGGGATGAGGCAGTAGTTCTTTGTTGGTTGACACTTCTTAATCTTCAAACAAGCTTAAATGTTCTTCCCCTCCCTTTATAGCTGCTTCCAATCCTTCCTTCTTTTTTAAAGCTGTTTTCAGCTGTGAGCTAATAAGCAAGACTAATGCAGTGATGGATTTTTGGATGCTTGGAGTTTGAAATGCCCTGTTTGACACTGACAACATTAGACAAGCACTCAAATTAATAGATATTGGGGGTTTTATTTTTTTGCTTAAATGTTGGGGTTTTTTTAATTTAAACTTCTGATTTAACTGCATATCACCTTTCATGCCCTTCAAGGTAGGATGAGTTATTGTCTGGAAACTTAAAGGAAATTAACCCTACTTTTTCCATTATGCTTTCTTGATTACAAACCAGAAAGCTGCAATATATGATTTTAATAAATCATGTGTTACAAACCAATATTAAATCATTACAAACCAGTATTAATCTAACTGAGTTTATGCTTGCGGAGGAAAATGGGTGATGTTCTGTCACTCTGATGGGACTGATCTTCTGCCACTCTGTATTTGTCAGCTGCTACTATCATTAAAAATAAGCCCTGGCTATTTCCAGCTTAAACTAGAAAAATGTAGCAGTAGTGCCACAGGGAGTATGAATTCTGACAAATGAGAAACAAAAGGAGCTGCCGCAGATACTGCTTTACTTGGTACCTTGCAGAAAGGCAGCTTGGTAGGCATCAGGATGGTACTACTTAAAAAATTTGCTCAGACCTGAAAACTTCTGTGAGAAAAGCAGCTAGTTCCCTTTAATATTTTCCTTTACAGTCTTGCTCATGCGTATTTGGATGAGGTGTCCTTTGTCATTCTTTAAATTTTCTTCATCCTTTAGTATGACTTCTATAATCTTTGAAATAGCTGGTAGAGAGCTATAATCTTTGAAATAGCTGGTAGAGAGGAACAGTTCAAGGGTTTTTCAGCAGCTTTTCTGTTCCCCACCTGCCCCCCAAAAGAAGTGGTTTATGGTAGGATCGTAGTCCTGCGTTCACACTCATGTGTCAGTGTTTTGGATTATCATTTGAAGCATAAGCCCTATTTTCTGTGTTATGATTATATTTGTGCAAAGCAAGCAGATTAGTTAGCTTTTTATAAGCATTTATTTCTTGAAAATATTAGTTTATTTTTTTGTTAGCTTTTTGGTGGATAGAGAAAGAGAAGAGAGAAGGTTGAGAATGGGGCTGTTTAGTGTAACTGCTTCTTGCTACAGAATGGGAAACTGGCAGAAGACTGTGGTCTGAGTTTGTGTTAAAGCAGGTCTGTCTGTCTGCAGGGATGGCTGCTGTTGCTGTGGTTCGAGTTATCTCTCTGTTCCCAACCTCTGTTGCAGAATTGTGCATGTATTGAATATGCTACGTTACCGTTGTCCTCTAACAGTAGCATTGGCACTTAAATGGCCTTTAAATCTGTAAAATGCTAAGTGACTAATCATCCTTGTGGAGAGGTAGGAACTATCACAGCTTTATATTTGGAAACTGGGACACAGAAAGGGTGATATGCTGGAGCTATACCGGAAACCTCTGGCAGTGCCAGAGACTACTAGTCATGGTTGTAATTCAAGACTAATCCTTTCCGATGGGCACATAACGCATCACTCTGAACCAAATTTGGGCTATTGTTGCTATGTAAAGTCTTTGGAATTTGCTTCATGGGATTTTATATTTTTTTCTTAAGCCACCTGTAAGGTGAAAAACTGTAGCAGCTGACTCCAGGAAAATGTGGGTTTGATTTATGGGATTTTTAAGAGTTCGGGATGTAGCTTAATACCTCTTGACCAAGGTGAGCGCTACTGAAACTGAATGTAAACAAAAAGAAGCAAAGTTGGAGGTACAAGTATTGCAGCAGAAGGAATATTAGAAGCATACAGCCATTATACGTAGAAAATTTACAGAACAGTGCTTGAACATTTTTTAATTCTAGAATACTAGGTAAATTCAAAACACTGGTTAAATGTTTCTTTGTAAAATTAAACTTAATGTGGTCTTTGTGAGAAATGGGTGAAAGCAGGGGAACAATCATGAGCTAGTTTCTTTTAAAAAAAAATTAAATTTGCTTATGGAAATGATGAAGCTTGGTTTGATGTCAGAGGTATTTTTCAGCTTAAGTATTTTCCAGTTATAGACTATTTGCTCTTGATTGCTAAGCTGAGAAGGTCAGTTTGTGTTTCTGCTGCTGAGTGGGAAGCCTTAAAAAAAAAAAGCTCCCATTCCTTGAATGAAATGCTTCAACTGCGCAACAAATATCACAGCCCATGTGCCTCTACTTGTTTAGTTTCTAGTTATTCCAGTTTGTTGGATTCAGCAGTGGTAGCTTTCAGAGGGAGGTGCTTAAAATTCCACAGGGACCTTTCTGCTCCCGTGTGGCAGAAAGCCTCCCTCCTTTTCTGTAGATGTGCGATGTTGCACACTTAACAGGGAGGTGAAATGGGTCTGGTGTTACTGTAAGCAGGCAAAGCTAGCCAGTGCGGTTCATGTTTGCTTGACATTTTCTGTGACGCTTCACACTCTGCTGAAGCAAACAACTTCACTGCAAACTTCACTCTTCTGACTGTAGCACCTAAGAGAAGCAAGCACAAGGATGTGTGCCACCTCAGCTTCTTTTCTTTCTGAATATAGTGGGTGAAATACTTGTTCTGGGGTTGCAATGCTAAGTGGTCTTTCATGCGTTTCTAACCTTATCAGTATTTTGAACTGCTTTGTTTAGCACAGTTAGGGTTTTTTACTGAAGTGTTTTGGGCCAGACAAAACTTAGTCCTTTAGCTTATGAAAATCACTGCCTGTTTTCTCTAGAACAGTTCAAGTGGTTAAAAGGGGCAACTCTGCACGGACATGTATTTTGGAACAACTGGAGACTGGAATATTAAATTTGTGTGTCTCAGCTTGTAAATTATTCTTAATATTACGGAAGGGTGTGTTTTGCATAAATATTTCAGTGGAACTTATTAAATTTAGTATTTGTTTATATTTGTAATCCTACTTATATTTACTTTTCCTAGTTGAATTATTGATATACTCTAATTTTCCTGCTGTATTAAAATACCTTATTTTTATCTTGGGTACTGATTTCTGGTTTCTCTGAAGATACTGCTATCTTTTGAAGAGTACTCTAGTCTAATGCACATACCTCTGACAGTCCACTTTATGCTGATCTTTTCTCATCCTTGTCTTGCTACTCATTTTTATAATTTTCATAAACTGCATGAAGAGCCTTTTCATAGTTCTTGGTCCCTGTGATAGGGTTTTTTTTAAAAAAAATAGAATCTGATCTTCCCAGATTAAATCAAATAATCTGGTAATAACTACACAACTACACTAAAATAGTAACATTTTTGTCTTTCTGCTTGTTTTATTGCTACAATGTATTTTAAGGGACCAGATTTTTTTTTCTCTTCTATTTTGGAAATGGTTGATTGTTCATCTTCTACATTTCTTGTTTGCCTTTACTTGGATAATACCAATCTAACTTAGCAAACTTTTTGGAGGGTGCTGAGCAACATATGGACCTGTTCAGTGATATCATGGCAGAAATAAATCCATCACAGGGACCCCTGATAATAACCCCTGATAAGTGTAGAGAAATGCATTCTAAATCAGTTTACTGTGATGATCTGAAAAGAACTGTTGCTTCTAAATAATAGCAGCAGTGAAATGAGCTGTAATATTAATTTCATTGTGCCATTGCTTATCAAAACTGATAGAATTGTGTTTTATCGGTCTGATTCCAGGACAAAGCTGAAATCTGGTTAATCGGAAAGTTCATCAAAATTAGCATGTGTAGAAAGGGGAAATCCAGAACTAAGTTTGCTTAGTGGGTTTTGGTGGGGGTTTTTTGGTGTGTGTGTTTTGGGTGGTTTTTTTAATGTATGGACTTCTGCATGCTCACATGTTGAAATGTTATTCTCCCTGTGTTTGCAGGAGCTATCATCTTACCAATGAACAAGGTGTTTAAGTTACAGGGAACATAAGATTTTTTTTTTCCCCCTTCATTTTGAGTTGGGTTACACTTACTAAATTTTTATGAAGTGCAGAATTTGTGGATCTTCCCAGGCAAAACAGTTAGCTGTCTCGTCCAAATATGCATGTGTTTCCAGCATAATAGATGTGTCTGTGTTTCTTAAATGTCTGACAAAGTAATGGAAAGTTCTTGTTTTAATTGCTTGTATAGACTTGTAGCAAAATAGCTTGTGTGCAACTTAATATATGGGAGAGGGACTGAAGGTTTCCCTCTTTTCATGACTTCTAGATGCCTTGACAAGTAAAGATTTATAGAAGGTTCTGAAGCCATTTTTATATTCAAGAGAGAGCAGGGAAAAGGCATCTGTTACATTCTTAAACTGTGAATGTATACATTTATTTTTAAAAGACACTCTACAAACAACTTGTGAAGCTCTTAAACAAATTAGTGCTGAGCTTCTTTGATTGATCACAGCAATTTTGATACAACACAAGGGACCCTCCATCTGAAGTTTGTTTTCATTTCCTCTGTAATGAGGAAGGGAGGGAACTGTTTCCTCAGCTCAGTTATGCCTTTAAAATTATGAATAATTGTCTTAAATGTGAAGTTTAAAGTAAAAAATACAGGTATTTTGCCTGATCCCAACACTTGTCAGCCTCTTTAATTTTCCTGTCTACTTTGATATATGCAGGATAAATACCTGCTGGAGGTAGTGGGGAAAATGAAACTGAATTTTTTTCCTTTCTGTTCTGAGTTTTGACACCAGCTGTTACATACATAACGCTTTCTGTTTCATAAAGACTCATCAATAGCTTTCTCTCTTCCCACTTCAGCCTTCTCTAGCTAAGAGTGAATCCTTGAAAAGCTTGACCAAGAAGTAGTTACTTTACCCGCTTCGGGCTCTGCGTCCTGTCTTCCTTTCTGTCCCTTCTTCAGCAGAGGTGTTTCTTACAGTAGTAATATTTGGAAAAGCATAGTCATTGTAGCTGTTTACCTTAATTGCTGGTTTTGGTGATTGTTGTCTCTATAAAGACACTTTTGCTACTGATCTAGTGGTTCTAATAGTTGTTCCTGCACATTCTTCTGTGTTCGTGTATGAAAAAACTGTTAAGGGTTTTTGCTGGATATGAAGTGAAAAATTAGTTAGTTCGTTAATGTTCCTTCTCTGAGTATTGGTTTGTCCTTTTTTTTCCTAAAGGAACTCAGTGACTTAGCCCGTGATCCTCCAGCACAGTGTTCAGCAGGTCCCGTTGGAGATGACAGTAAGTAACCTTAAGTTTTATGTTTTGCTCGGCTAACTCAAAGCACATCATGCATAGATAATAATGCGGAGTTTTTCTTTTGTAGTGTTTCATTGGCAAGCCACAATTATGGGACCTGTAAGTATTCTAATTCTTGTGATGTAATATTAAACTAGTAGTTCCTATTCAGGAAGAAACTGTGGGGCTTTTTGTTTTACTTTTTCTTAAACTACCCTTACCAGGCTTTAGTTCTAAAGGTACTCCTTACAGTAGCAGAAAATGAAGGAGGGGGGAAAAAATTAGTCTGGTTTTATTGTGGGAATGTTTTGTGAGGACACGTATTTCAGCTGAAATGATCTCTAGAGCAATGTTAGGCATTATCACTTCATCTAGAAATTTTGCTTGCATTTAACTTTCTGAAGCTTGACTCTGGCATGAACTTTGTGCTAGGAGCTGGTCCCGGTGTCAGGAATTTGTTGGGATGCTTTTGTGTGGATCTTAGAACAGAACAGGGACTTTTTATTTGGTCTGGTGTCATGTACTGAGATCTTGGGTACTTTTAGGAATAGAAGGGGGAAAAGTCACTGGAATGTGAGGTTCCAGTTATGACTGGAGGAGAAAAGTCAATGTTAAATGTTCAGTAAGCATCTGAAACCTGAATGTGAGTTTTTTCTTGTAAAGAAGGCAAGTACTTGCCTTTACTGAAAACGTAACCTGCAAACATTTGACATCTGGGGTTCTCAGGGCTGGTTATCTATATTCAGAAAACAAAACCTTCTGTAACTTGAAGACAAATATTATATGCCGGTAGACTTGCAGCCATGATGTGATGCTTCTGGTGAGGCTACAGAGTAGGAATTAAATATCAGTGATGCTTAATTGCTCTGACTTTACATTTAGCTACAAGTCTGGGTTTAGGAGGTTGCTACAGAATATGTGCTTATTAGAGGTTCACCTGGCTGGGAAGATGGCTCTCAATTCTGAAGTTCCTGGTCATCACTGATTTTAACTAGGTGCTTCAAAAAGATAAAACTGTTCAATAGCTATATTCATGCTTAAATGGCAAGGCATGTTCTGCCATACTATACTGAGTAGGACTTTACATGACTGATGTCTGCATGGTCATAAGGTGTTAAACATTGGTTGAATTTAAATCCGGTTTATTATTTTAGCTTCCCCTTCTGGTTTAATAAAGTACAGTTCCTTTTTTCCCCATGTGGTTTTTGTGGTGTCAAAAGGTCTGCGTTCCTGTTTCAAGATTGGACAGAATTGTGGTGTTAGTAGTTCTAGTGCTCCTGTCGTGTTGCTTAGTGCCTTTAATAACAGATGAGGCTTGCAGAACTAATCACCTGGCCCTTCCACAGGCTGTGATTTTCTTAAATAGCTGTAAGAGAGCTTGCATTGGTTTAACGTGTTCTGAGAGGAGTTTCTGAAATTCTGAAGGTGTGTCCCCAGAATATATGCAGTAAAAGGGTTGCTTTCTGGCTCCTCAGGGCCTCGCATAGGATCTATTGACCAAATACAAGAAGTTGTATCTTGATTGCTAGGTTTTCAGTAGAGATTGGATAGGGTATAACCTATGTGTCTTCAACTTCAAGTCTCTTGTGTTGCAGAATTTCATTTTTTGTATTTAATGAAGTGAGATGTAGTTGTTTCCTTACACTGGTGAAATGTTCTTGCAATTAATATGAAAATTCAATTTACAAATAATTGAGGGTGTACCCTGTGTCTCAAATTCATTTTCCCTAGCCTTGAATCTAGAATTAAAAGCATTGTAATCTTCAGGTTAAACAATGAAATGTTAGCTCTATTTCAGAAGTTTAGTTATAGTTTCAAGTAAAGACTTGCTATATCTTCTTGTAACTAATAACTTACACAATCCCTATTTAGTCACTCCATTTATTCTCTGCTTACTATCAGCTTATTTACTTCCACATGTTGCTTTACTGCTAGTAGCTAACACCTAAATGAATTATCCCTGCAGTTGTTTCTTTGGAGCAGGGAAATGTAAAATAGTTTTCCATATTAGGTTACAGTGAATTTCTAATACAGAAAGTATTAAAATTAAAAATTTCAAATACAGAATTAAAATTCACTTTAATCTTGATGGGGCATTTTATTTGGTGGTGCTTGTAGAATGAATTTTCCTTGTTTTGTTTTTTCTTGGTTTTTTTTTTTTTTTTTTCAAGGAACAAGGAATTAGCTGTGTATAGACATTTTTTTTTTATGCAGGCCTGAGCAGCACCTGAGGCAAGGGTGGAACTTAGGAGGGAATGGGAGGCACTTGGAGCTGTCTGTGGCCCCTGGGCTGGCTGTAACAAATGAGCTCCAAAACAGAACTTGAGTTTTTGAACCTGACAGGATCCCTGCTCTATGAACATTACTTTCTGGAGCTGCCTCAGAGGCATTTGAATGCTTTTGCCAAGTTGTCCTGAGTGTATTGTGTCAGAGAAGCTGTTTTCTATGAAGTTCTAACTTGGAGAGGTCCATACAGAAAGTGACCTGTATGTGTTTGCATCTCTCTTGTGTTGGTGGATTAAACAGTTCAGTTGTTTAAATAAATTTCCTCTCCTTTTAGTTATTTAAAAACATCTTCAGCGGTACTCAGTCCTAAAGGTTAATAATAGGAGAATTATTTGTTTGCTTTGACAGAATGACAGTCCATATCAGGGTGGTGTATTCTTCTTGACAATTCACTTTCCTACAGACTACCCTTTCAAACCACCTAAGGTAAGTATTGCTTTCTCATTTGTGAAATTAGGGCTCTTTAAAAGTGCTCTTTAAAGAACAGAGTACAGGACAGAAATAGTCAGCTTCTATATTGCAGTACTGTCTAATTCTCACTTTTTTTCACGCAATCTTACAGTATATTAGATAGATCCCTCTCTGGCTACCACAAGAATGGGTGTGTTACATATGTTTTAGGAGCAAACTCTTATATGTGGATTCTGAATGTCTTGGAATGATGTTGGGTTTTATTTCTGTTTTTTGTTAATTGATAGGAAAACTCATTAGCTTTGTGTTACTCTTAAGAGTTCTTGCTGAGGGGACTGTCAAGTATTAGTGGTTAGGGTTGGTCTGTAGGAATGTGACAGTATGGATAGGGATTAATGTGCTGAGTAATTGTGAAGTATACTTTTTTGTAGCTTTATCAACCACTAGCGTTGTCTTCCAATTTTCAGTCAGTATAAAAGTGCACAGTTGGAGTGACTGCAATGTGAAGTTCTGTGATAGCAGTGTTACTGTGGTCCAGGCACTTTGTGTTGTCTTCCTGATGTAGGCACCTGTGATTAAAACCAGCCTTGTACTTGCCCTCTCTGTTTGAAATAGTGCCTGGTAACTGGAAACTGAGAGGACGTGGCTTAGGTGCACTTACTTGAATCTGATGCAGTTTAGCTGCTTAATCCTTTTCTTTTAGAGTAAATTGAGTTGACTAATACCTTGATTGAGAAAAAAGGGTCATGTCATCGTCATCACATACAGAAACACACTTTTTTTTTCTTGTTGCAGGTTGCATTTACAACAAGAATCTATCATCCAAATATTAACAGTAATGGCAGCATTTGTCTTGATATTCTAAGATCACAGTGGTCTCCTGCTTTAACTATTTCTAAAGGTAACTTCCATGAAGGAGAAATGTTTCCGTCTTGTGTTGATTATTGTGCTAAAAAGCTTTGATTGTTGTGAGTTCTTACTGGTCTTTTGATTTCCCTTACACATTCTAGCCTGTGTTTTGCCAATTTGATAATGATACCTTCCTGCGTGTTTAATGGATATTTGTTTATTCTAACACCTTCTGCTTCATGGCTGTTTAAGGCCTTGTCTGGCCTCTTACTTCCTTCAGTATTCTTAGCAGAGCTTACTAGCTTGGAGCCAGAGAAATCTGCCAGCATTTGGACTGAAACAGGCCAGTGGGGGTGTATTTGAGCTAAGGCTGAGAAACTGGTAGCTGTCCATGTAAATACACGCTTGCATGTTAATTTAAAGATGAATTTAAAGTCAGTTTTTAGTAATGAAATCTACCTGGTTTTTTGACTGTGTCTATAATTAAATACAGTTATATTGGCATATTTCTGTGGAAATGAACAAAAGAAAAGTGTTACTGATGTGTTGCTTCCTGCCACTGTGCATTGGTATTGTATTACGTTACTTCATGAACTAAGCTTACTGATTCTACTTCAGGATAAACTGATGTTGTGCTGCAATAGAAGCTGTGTTGCTTTCCTTATTTTACTATACTGCATAACAGTTTTTATTCTCAAATATTTCCATGATGATCAAATTTTCTTTTGCTTCAAAGCCACTGGTCACTGTGGCTTCAAAAGATCCATCAAAGTGCTCCGCTGTCTATAGAACTTGTAATTCCTGTCTGTCCATGGAGTTGGTTTGTGATTTGAATGTAGATTGACTACTTTTTAATGCTGTCACTATTGTTTTTCTTTCAAAGCTGGTGTGAGAGCAGAGGATGAAGTCCTCGTAGCTGCCTACAACAGTGCTACTCCTTTGTTACAACAATACATGTAGTTTTATCAGTGCAGACCAGGGTATTGCTAGCTTACAACAGAGGAGGAATTCAGTCTGATATTTATTTTTTTAAATAGTTGGAGGACGTTCTAGTTTGATATTAAAACATGGAATATAGTGGTCATGAGAATACATAACGTGCTGTTGTTGACTGCTGTGTTGTGTCATAGTGCAGTGACAACAGTGCTGTTCTCGTGTGTGCTTGCTGACAGCAGTAAGTATTGGTAAATAGGAAACACAGTTCTGAGGAACTTTTAAATCATTCTGGGCCTTTTAGATTGGGTTACAAACTTATTTAGGCCATATATCAGGAAAAAGCTTTTCAGGTTCTCTTCTGTGCTGACATTGTGCTAATACAAAGATCTGTGCTCCATTGTTTCTGAGATTGTTGCTCCTGTTTTGCATTGAGAATTCTTTTTTTTTACAGTTCTCTTATCCATTTGTTCACTGTTATGTGATCCAAATCCAGATGACCCACTAGTGCCAGAGATTGCACGTATCTATAAAACAGACAGAGACAAGTAAGTACAGAGTTGTGTAAGACTGATATTTTAACAAACCTTGGAAGAGTGGATTGTCAGACAGCAGTTGTTGAGTGAGCCTTTTTTTAAAATCTAGAATGGAGTGAACTTGTGTGTCAAAGTACCACCTGTTCTTGGTAGTGCATAATTTAAAACCAAAGGGGCTTAGTATCTTTGAAGTTGTGGGTGAAGGAGACTTTCTCACATGCATGGCAGTATTTCAGAGTATGTATTGCTCAGTGTTTTGCTTACCATGGTTAAATAGAATATAGTTAGCTCTAGATAGCTTTGTTATTTAGGTGCTTTCTTTTGGTAGCAGTGTGGTGGTTAATTTTGGTGCTTCCCTTGAAAAAAGACTTTTAACACTTTTTTCCTATCTGTGTTGAAACAACTTTTTTTTTGTGATGTGTTCTTAACATCTTGCACAGATAGAATTATATGAATTTCTTTGATTTTTCATATATGTTAATGCTAAATATACTTGTCCAATTAGGTACAATAGGTTAGCAAGAGAATGGACAGAGAAATACGCTATGCTGTAGGGTAAGAATATCTGCACATCATGGTGCATTTAACAAAATGGAAACTTGTCAGCACTTGGGTGCTGCATGCTCTAAGGCACTGGATTCACTAACAGATGCACCAATTACTGAACTTGGATATTTAACAGCTTGATCTGTGGTTAGTGTGAAATGTATTGGCTAGTCACTATTTCTCACAGATACTGCTCTTGCATGGCCAAAAAAAAAAAAGTATGAAATAATTACCAAATTTTGAGTCAGCTTGTCAACTTGTTCTGGTAAGTATTTACCCAGATTTTGTCAGAACTTTTTTAAAAGGGATGCCCTGTAGTGAGACCTCATAGACATGGGTGAATTTAGACAATACAAATTTCCAAGTTTTTCTTACTCAGCAGTGTCTGTCTTCTGCATATAAACTAGGAAAATGTATGGGGATTATGTTCTGCTTGTATAGTTGAAAATTAACTTCTACTGACAAGCATGGAGTTAAGTATAAACTAATTGTCAGCTCAATTCCTGTGGAAGTGGTGTACTTAAATATTCTTATGTTGTTTTTAAAAGTTGAGTAGTGTATTCACATGGAAAGAGAATATGAAGTGTGAAGAAATGCTGAGTGTTATTTTACTGTAAATGGGAAATCTCACATTCTGTATCCGATGATGATATTAAGCAAGTAGTCTTTACTTACGGCATGTGGTATCTTTAATCTAAGGACAATATTTAAACAAAATGCTCCCCTTGCCTCTCCCACCCCAGGTGACGTCTGTTCCTGCCTCTTCAGTAGTTTTTCACAACACACTTCTAGCAAATCTGCAAATCTGCTTGTGTTGAATTTGGGGTGTTTCATATAAACTGGAGAATATGCCAGTTAGCCTAGGGAGGGATTTGTTCTCTTTTTTTCAGTTCAAGTATATCTTAGTGTAGAAAGGCTTCTTTTAGTGTGAAGATAATAGGGAGATAGGGATGAAGTGGTGCTCAATCATTAGCTGTTTAGGAAATTGTCATTTTCGTGCTGACAGTAACTCAATTCCTGTTTTTCTTTGCAGGTACAACAGAATATCTCGGGAATGGACTCAGAAGTATGCCATGTGATGCTACCTTAAAGTCAGAATAACCTGCATTATAGCTGGAATAAACTTTAAATTACTGTTCCTTTTTTGATTTTCTTATCCGGCTGCTCCCCTATCAGACCTCATCTTTTTTATTTTTTTGTTTACCTCCTTCCATTCATGCACATGCTCATCTGAGAAGACTTTAGTTCTTCCAGCTTTGGACAATAACTGCTTTTAGAATCTGTAAAGTAGTTACACAAGAACAATTGCCCAAGATTCAGATTTTTTTTTTTAATGGAGCATGTGTATTATGTGGCCAATGTCTTCATTCTAAGTTGGTTATGAGATTTAAAAACAAACATTCCTCACTGCTCTAACAGATACTGAAGATATCACCTGAAGGGGGGAGGGGAGATGGATGTTCATTTTTCTCCCGTCAAAGAAGTAACATTGCTGTAGCAACATCCATCTTGTTCCAAACCTTCCAGTGTTAGAGAACTGAGGTTTTATTACATACTTTTGCTCATAACTGATGTGTCTGGAGAATTGGTACTGAATCTATAGCATCAGCAGAACAGAAAATGTGATGTATCTTATGCATGTCAATAAATGAATGACCAGTTCTTGTTTTACAGAGAATGGAAATTGGAAGTCAAACATCCCTTGTATTCCAAAATAGGGTCTAAGAACATTTTTGTAATTCATTTAAATTTTGTTAGGAGGCCTGGAGCTATTAGTTAATCTGTCTTCCAAAACACTGTTTAATATAGCACTGAATAAATGATGCAAGTTGTCAATGGATGAGTGATCAACTAATAGCTCTACTAGTAATTGATTTTATTTTCTTCAATAAAGTTGCATAAACCAATGAGTTAGCTGCCTGGATTAATCAATATGGGAAACAAAATCTTTTGTAAAAGCAAAGCTGGTTTTTGTATATACTGTTGGGATTTGCCTCATTGTTTAACATCGAATAATGATGTAAAGTTCAATAGAGTGAATCTTTTGCCGTTTTCAGTTATAATGCTCAGTCTGTTGCAGGTTGACACATTGTTCGGCCTGATGTATGCAGAATTAATAAGCTAATACAGTAGTGTAGCCTTAGTAGCGTGCTACACTTGGTGCTGGGAGCCCAGCGTTCAAGGATGGACTTGGGACCCAGCAGATCTGAAGTGGTGTATTGTGGAGATACTTCCTGGTGCACCTGTGTTTGCTGACTGAGAACCTTTTTCTTCGCCTTGTACACTTGACAGCTGAAAGATCTTAATGTGGGAGTAATCATGAGGCAAAAAAATATAAAATAAAGTACTGTTTTGATGTGGGAATTGTCATGAGGCTGTGTTGAAGTGACTTTACTATGTGGGATGTTCGTTACCATTGAAAAGGACTTGTTCAGCCATGCTGCCATTTACATTGACTATTTTAATGCAACAGACACTTTCCTCATGTCAGGTGACTAAACATAAATAAAGACTTGTTGCTATTGGATTTTTGTTCTACAAGAAACATTGTCTTGTGCCATTAGTTTATCTTTGCAGCAACAAGGGCATTATTAAACATCCGGCTCTCCTCTTCCCTGCCCTCTTCCTTTATATTTTCCCTTGTTTGATTTTTTTGGTCTCCATTCTTACCATCCATAGCTTCATTTTCTCTAGTCTTGTACTATCACTTTATTGTGCATCTGTGACTTCACACTGGCACCACTTTTGCACTGCTTAGTTATGTACATTGATTCCTTGTCCCCACATGGATGTGGAAAGCTAGATGTAAAATAAATGTTAGACCTTAATTTTTATAAAAATTTGAATATGTAGTTTGGACATGGTTTGTTCTGGTTCTACGCTATGAAAGTGAACTTACTTTAAAGTCTAGTTGGCTTGAAACTTAGAAACCTGGGCTCTCTTTAAGGGCGTATACCTCACTGAAATGATGTTCTGAAATTTGTTGATGAAGTCGCAGTTAATGTGGTGTTTCTGCTTTGCTAACCAAAGATTTTTGCTTACACCCTTTTGCTGGAAAATTGGATATACTTAAAATACAGCTGCCAGTAGCATTACAACTGAGGTAAAAGTTTATATTTTAATCTTACAAACATGTTGCTCTTACCTTTTTGGTAACTGTTAATTTGATGATGATTACTTTGTCTTGGAGTCATAGCCACTGAAATCACTTGTGTGATCAACTAGAAAGATGTTTTGTCAGATGTAAGGCACCAGGCTCTATAGAACTGCAGTAGCTGTGAATGAGCAGGGAAGGGTCAGGGAAGGAAAAGAGTAAAATACTACACAGAAGATGGAAATCTTGTTTGGACCACTATGTATTTCTCTTGTACATCCGTAATAGTTGTCTTGTGATAATTTTTGATAATTAGAAAGTGTGTATTTTAATGGGAGAACGATGGGTGAATTGTAGATGTTTTATATGCATGCCGGAGGTCGTGCTGAGACTTAAAAACCTTGTCTTTGTGAAGTGGGGAGCGGCAGGTGTGTTGTCCTTGAAGCAGTGCCTGGGTGTCTGGTGCAGGCTTCCTGCGGAAGTTACATGTGGGCTTGGGGCTCAAGTGGGAGTGCAAGGGGAGGAGCTGGGTAACGAGCTAATAAGGAGACAATGAAAGAATCTAAGAACTTTTACCAAAACAAAAAGCTTAATTAGTAATTACCTTGGTGAGTAATCTACCTACCAAAACCACAGATAGTCTAAAAAGTATGTAGTAGATACTAATTACTATAAAACATATGAAGGGAAAAATACTTTTGATATGAACTTGATGTGAAAAATGAAGGTTTTGGGAAAACACTGGAGTAAGTTGTCCTGTCCAGCTCTGTTAAAAGACTCATTATTGCTTTTATCATCCTGAAATAGCTTAAGAACCCAGGGACCAGCTCAATCCTAGAAGTCTTATATTGAATAAAATCTCTTTTAATGTTTTTTATTTGAGACTATTGAGAACAAAGTGTCAAGCTAAAGCTCTAAGATTTAACAAACATGTAACAAGGAAAACACTTAAACTATAGTTTTTCTGGAATAATTTTTTTAGGACTTCTTGCTGTGTTTAAATGGGGTTTGAGTTTGACAACACTATTCTAGTCAGCATATTCAAATTTAACTTAAACTTTCAACGGCTTTAAGCACATGAGTCTTTTTCAGGATGTGCGGAAAAACTTGATCTGTAGCATTGCTTAGGGATATTGTTTTTTCCCCTGTCTGCTCAGACACACACATCTTCTGTATTGGTTGAAAAAATGAGTATAAACACATTAATGTGTGTATAAACATTTACTCAGTTGCACTGCGCATAGTTTTTATATAAAGATCATGGATGCTAACTGAAAAGTTTGGCTTTGAGCAGAACATGGCAGTGTAAGGTCTGATTGCTATGGAGGCATGGAACTACAAGCTGGCAAATAAAAGACAACTAGTCAGTATATAGGTGTGCAGATGTACTATACCAGTCCTGTTAGATTTGATAGTTATGCAAAAAGGAATTGGCATTAATTAAATGGGTAACCTAATGGTTTAAACATTCACTGGAAATGTTCTAAATAACTCTTTAAATTGTATTCAGCAGCCTCCCTTCAGTTGTTCTCTCTTGCCATTTTGTTTCAAAAGCTGTGAGCAGTGGCTGACACACCAGAGGGCTGCGCTGCCATTCAGCGAGACCTGGACAGGCCAGAGAGCTGGGTGGAGGGGAACCTAATCAAGTTCAGCAGAGGCAAGTGTAGGGTCCTGCACCTGGGGAGGAACAACCCCCTGCACCAGTACAGGCTGGGGTTGACCTGCTGGAAGGCAGCTCTGCGGAGAAGGACCTGGGAGCCCTGGTGGACAGCAAGCTGACCATGAGCCAGCAGTGTGCCCTGGTGGCCAAGAAGGTCAAAGTAGCATCCTGGGGTGCATTAGGAGGACTGTGGCCAGCAGGTCGAGGGAGCTTATCCTCCCCCTCTGCTCTGCCTTGGCGAGGCCGCACCTGGAGTGCTGGGTCCAGCTCTGGGCTCCCCAGGTCAAAAGAGACAGGGAACTACTGGGAGGGCCCAGCGGAGGGCTACAAAGATGATGAGGGGACTGGGGCATCTCCCTTATGAGGACAGGCTGAGAGAGCTGGGCCTGTGTAGCCTGGGGAAGAGTAAGAGGGCATCTTAGCAATGTGTTGAAGCAGGGACAGGTGTCGAGAGGATGGGGCCAGGCTCTTTTCAGTGGTACCCAGTGACAGGACAAGGGGTGACGGGCACCAACTGAAACACAGGAAGTTCCACCTGAATATGAGGAAAAACTTTTTTTACTTTGAGGGTGACAGAACAGGCTCCCCAGAGAGGCTGTAGAGTCTCCTTCTGCAGAGGCATTCCAGACATGCCTGGACATGGCTCTGTGCTACCTGCTCTGGGTGAACGTGCTTTAGCAGGGGGGTTGGACTAGATGATCTCCAGAGATCCCTTCCAACCCTGACCATTCTGTGAAATCCTTCACTGTAAAATACTAGTTATTTTATAACTGACACTGTCATCTGAAGCAGATGCCATAGGTCTGTCAGATGTGGCTAGTAATTCAGAAGAAATCTGTCTGGCAAGTCCCTAATAAAACTTATAGCATAGTAAAAGTTGGGAATCGGCTGAAAATTTCTTGCAGTGTTTATAGATGTAAAAAAAAAGTTTCTTTTCCTGGTTTCTGTGTAGTTCTATACATGAAAACTAGACTAAGACATCTGTCTCCAGTAGCGTTAAATGACACGAATGAGCACTAGAACAATGGAAAGACTAATAGTCTGTGATCAATAAAGGATCTTAAGGCATAGATTATTTCACTAGAACACAGGTTACACTAATTCCTCCAAGCCTGAAAATTTACGCTGCTTACTCGTATACTCATAGGAATAATTAGCTTTATGCTGTTCAGTTCTTGGTGTCATTGAATGGATGCTATTTTACCCCAGTGCCTGCAACATAAATATAAAATGGGCATAAATTGGGAGAACTGTTGGATTTGGATCTTGGTAGACAATTGTTGTATATTTAAAGGCAGTTGGCATGACAGCTGAAATGTTTTTGCTATGAGGGCTTATACATTGGTAACCGTGCAGGACCGATGCAGAGAAAGCATGGTAATCCAGGAAACAAAACTGGGTAAAGGTGGGGTGTAAAGGGAAGGTATGGAAGGTAAACACTGGCTGCCCATATTACTGTGAGGTGAAAATGCCTGGCTGTCAGTTCACGCAGACTACTGTAAAACTATTTGGCTTCAAAGTAATCTGGAATAATACCGTTGATAAACTGTAATTTTAAGTGTCAGGCTAGCCTGTCAAAGAATAGTGGTTCTGGTGGAGCAGTTCGGAGTGTGGACGGGCGAGCTTTTTCAGGCATGTGTGAAGAGTTTTTAAGTCTTATATGATTGTTTAGCCAGTGCCCATAAATTGTGACATACTGTTCTCAGTGATGGTTGCAGTAACTTTGGTCTCCTGTGTCATTTAGAAGCAAGCTCTCAGGCTTTTGCAGGGGTAGTTCAAAGCTGTCAGCTTTTTTGTGTACTGTGGTGAGGTGACATGCGGTTTGTTTAATATGTATCAGCTGGGGGGGGGAAGTTGGGGTTTAGTAGCTTCCAGGTAAGCAGCAGTAACTTCTATAAGCATTTCTAGAGCAGCTCTCAGTCTCGGGTTAGAAGAGGTGACAAACATAATCTTTATAGTGACAGGTGCCAGAAATGAAACAGTGAATTTGATAGGACAGCTTCGTGTAAAGTAATACTCAAGAATTTTTTAAGGATGTCTGGTAAACATCCTGTTTGCCTAAAATACCTTTTTTTTCTTTTCTGTCTTTCCATTGGAAACATTGGTGGGAATTCAGTATCTTCAAACAGTAAAGGTTTTTAGCTTGTGAGGGGGGAAGTTTCATCAGGAGTCATACGGTATTGATCAGAACACATTGTTTTGCAGCAGCTTTTAACTGATCTTTAATCTGGGGTTTTACCTGATCTGGGAGGGCAGGCTGCTCTCTTTAAGTGACTGGTGTTGAGATTGGTTCCAGTTCAGGAGCTGGAGGCAGAAACACCAAGAATCCTAGGCTTTGCAAATCACCTAGGTAGTTCTGCCTTTTGCCTCAGCTTCATTCATCTCGGTATGAACTGTATATTGTCCCATCGCAGACTTAATGTGTGGAGTATGATCAGTTGCTTCGAAGATGGTTGATGCTTCTCCCTCCCTGCAGGAGGAATGCTGGCGGGGCAGCTGGGCGGCTGGTTCTGCTAAAGCTGCTTTGGCATACTGGGGTTGTGGAGACAGAATTTGGAAATGCCTTTCCTTTCACCTGAGATGGGAATTTTGACATAAATTTAGTCTGTTGGATGTGATGTCATGCTTCATTAGAGGGAATGCACAAGTTAAGCTGTCTCCTGTGTTCTTGAAGAGAACTGCCTAACTGGTGATGTTCTTATCTTAGAAAACATTGATAAAACGCTCAGTGTGACAGTTTCATCTATGTTGAGGAAAAGAGAAGCCTATGCTTTTTTTTCCCCCTCTGGCCAGGTAAGCCTCAGGACATCCTATCTCACAGTATTTGATGCAAGTCTAAAAAGAAAAGTGTCCATATAGTCATGAGTCCTGTCTGTTTTGGTTTTTGTGGGTTTTTTTTTTTTTTTTTTTCCTTTTTTAAGGGAATTTTCTGGAACAACTTTTTACTGACTGGCTGTGCAGCTCAGATCCTCTTGGCATCTAAACAAGGAGCTGCAGTTTGCAACCTTATGTACAGAGCTTAGTGGGAGTCTGTAACTCCTTCCTCCTGATAAAATTTGTGAAGGTAAATAGCAAAGGTGTTGTCAGTCGTAGCTCTGGCAAAGACCACTGTTCAGTATGAAGCTGATAATTCTTTGGGGAAGGATACTTTTGCTAAAACAAGGTTTACAGTTTCTTTGCCATGGTATTAATCCTGCTCTGACAGTGAATGAGGAAAACTTAATTCACAGATATCTTAGAAACTGAAGGATCTGTTCAATAGAGCCATTTTATTTTTTCCTATGGCGAGGTTTGGAATGCTCTTACTGGAGTAAGAGGTCCAGATCTCTTCTTCATAAGGGACTAGATTTTGTGTCTGTACTCAGATGAGCATTGTGGAAAGTATCAATATTAGTGACTGTAGGAGTTCTTAGGTAACTTAGTGGAGAACAAGACAATTTCTGAAACATGGCACTGATATATCATTTTATAGAATGGATTAGTGCTGGCTGGCAAATTGAATTTAGTATTTGTGACTGAGTTGTTCCATCCCTGTTTCTGTGAGAAGTCCCTTAGTCTTGCACCTCTTAAGCATATCTGTCTGATGTAATTGACATACGTGCCTTGACAAACTCGGGAGTACGAATTTTACTGGGTTTTTGTTTGTATGTTTTGTTCAGCTTTTGTGTACTTGTGTTCTTCCACCCTTTCTCCTTACTGCAAACCTCAGTGAGGATTTAGTTCCTTAAAGTTTCAGGGGACTTCTGTTAGAACCCACAGTGCTGAGCCCTTGAGAGGTTGAGATTTATTTTTTTTTTTTGAGGGCCTGAGGACAAACCCTATAGAAATACTTTAGCCAGTTTAATTAAAATAGGTGTTTGGAGGAGGTTTTCTTGCTTCAGTGATGCAATAAAGAGTAGAAAATCTTACGACATAAGCTTATAAAGGTAGTGTGTCATTAGTGTGTATTAAGCCACTGTGTGATTCTGAAAGTCTGCTGGTACATGTAATAGAAATAAATAAAAGACTCCTAAGAGAGAATGAATGTGGCTTTGCATAAGCTTATTTTGCAAACTATTATTTTTTTATGTAGTGGTAATGCTATAAAATCTTTGGGATTTTCAATAGTTGGGGTGCTTAATACAGTTAGCTTTGCATAAATAATGATGGGGTTTTCATACACTCGGAAGATGGAGGGTTTACATTGGTGAGTAGTACTATAAAAGCAGGACAAAGTTTCTTACTGTTTATTTACAAAGAGAAGTTAACTGAAATGTGTAAGCCAAAGTGTGCAGTTAAGCACATACAATGTACACTAGCGTAAGCCTCCTTTGACCCCAATTTTTGTAGTATAAAAATATTTTAGTTTGAGTGCTCATGGTTTGCTTGGGAAGGAGTTCTAAGCTCAGTAACAAGCTGCCATGGGACAAGTGCAGACAGTCTAACAAGCGTAAGAGTTAGAACTTCCTTGTGTAAATGGATTGTGATCCCATTTCTATTGTAGACTGTACTGACTGCTCTTAGTGGTTTTACAGTTTGAGTTGTATCTCTAAGTCTTGTTTACATAATGATTTGTTTCCTGAGAATCCATTCCAAATTCATTGAAAGCTGCACTTCAAGCATCACACAATGACAAGCAATTGAATTAGAGCGGACGTAGGTAGGTGTCTGTTACTCAATTTAGCTAGGCTTTTTTTGCACTCCTACTTCATATGTGCTGCGCTTCACACTCAGAATTACTGTTTCAGTGCAAAGGATGTGAGTTTTCATAGCCTTAATATTTTCTAAATTGGGAAAGAAGTAAAAATGCATTGTTTGGATTAACCATAAATGATATAACTGAAGCTTTAAGAAAATGCAGGTAACCCTGAAACATTATTTTTGCACGTAGTATTCTTTCTGATACTGATATGACTGATGCAGGAAAACATTCTAGCTTTTCAGAATGAAAACATAGCCTTGTGGAAAGCATTACCCTGGAACTTTTAAAACTATTTCCTTGAAACAGTTTGGTGGTTTGGTTTTTTTTTTTTCCCCCTTAATGTGGTATCTTACTGGCCACATGCATTAAGCTGTCCTTTACAGAGGTGGAAGAGGGGAAAAAAAAAAAAAAAAAAAAGAGGAAGATGAAAAGAGAAGTTGCGATTTGCTGCTTAACTGAAGCTAGAACATCTGTTTCACAGAGCAGCAGACCCAATGCAGAAATAGGTTGTAGCTGACCATCAACCCTCCTGACCTTTGCTTCCCGCAGCCACCCGGCAATGTTGGTCTCCACCCTTTAGAGACGGGAGCTTGTCTTTGCCCATTCCTTGCGGTACGCCTACCCTACCAGATAGGGCTTTTTTGCTGCCTTCCCTGATCTATGGGGAATGTCTTTCATGTAACTTAGCTAGGCAGTGCCTGGGGACTCTTGAGTGCTCCTATATTATGAACTAGTATTTGATACAATTGCTAGGGCAGGTAATGCCTTTTGAGGTGCAAAGCACGAAGAAAGGGGGAAGGGTAACTTAGAAAATAATCTTTTAATTGTTCCAGTGGTTCTAGTTGAGAGCAGGAGAGCTTGTAAAAATACTGGAAAAAGTGGATGAAGAAACTTTGTTAAGTTTTTAGGTTAGATGAGTATAGGCGAAACAACTGCCATGTTACTAGGATTAGGAAGCCAGAGTTCACCTACGTGGGGACAGAGTGAAGGGGAAGAGCTCAGTGGTTCTCAGTCTCACTGAATGTTTAGAGAAGTTACCACATAGCATATGCTGACACATACATCATGAATAATTTAAGGTGTGGACAGTGGAGAGGGCAGCCAGCTGCAGCTAACTGATAAGCTTTTCTGGAAAGCTTGTGCTAGGAGGAAGTAGCAGTAATCGTAGTTTGTGGTTACAAGATTATAGGTCACTGCCGGGAAGCTGGAAGGATAAACAGTGGATCAGCATCCTTGGTATTAAGAGAACACAACGAAACAGAAGAGGTCTTGAAAAATCTCCAGATCGTGACCAAGATGTTCACTAAACAATGAGTGAATCTTTCTAGTCATTCAGTGGCTTTCTCGTGTCAGTAGTAAGCTGTCCACAGTTAACTGCCAAAGCAGGAGGTGGCAGAAGGAAGCTCAGTTGTACCCTTCTGTCCTCCCAAGTAAACCTTCGTGGCTGTGACCAGCTATGGAGGACTCCAGAGTGAGGAAAAATTTTTGTCAACTTGCTAGGCATCTTTAACTACCTCGTTAGACTAAATTACCTACATTATTTTCTTAATAGCTTTAAGTAATTTTTTTGTGTGTGATTGAAATTCCTCAGCGCAGAGTTCCAGGCTTTTAAAACTGTATTTGTCAATATGACCACTGCTGATAAACTGTATTCAAAAAAATGCTGAGAGAATCAACATAATAGAACCTTTATTGACAGGTAAGTTTTTAAGATGGTTTTGCATCTTGAATCTTGTAAGTGCTTAATAACCTTGTGGAGTCCTGACAGCTTCCTGTGGTGAAGCAGCCCTTTTAACAGAGTACCATACCTTTTGAAATGATTGTTTGCTGAATGCTGTTCATTTGGCTAATATGTGGAAAGCGTGAAAAACTTAGGTGGCTGTTCACTCTAACTCAGTAATAATTAAAGCTTAAAATACTTTCATAATATTGTGGCACTTCCGTGAAATATTCTATAGACATCAAAATGCATGCTGAGTGTTTATAATCAAAGGGTTAATTGAAGTTGTAGTGTAGCTTTCCTCCTTACCAGTTTAGACTAGCTGAAGATCTTTGCACTTCCTGAAATAATCTTAGAGCATTCCAAGCAGTGATTTCTTGCCTTTTTTAGATCCTTTCTTACAGGCTGCTGTTGCCTTTATGCCTGTCTGCAGCCCTAGTGGTGAGAAGGCAGAGCTCTTCCATGGAAAGGTGACGCTTGCAGCAGCTATCAAAATTATAGGCAATAATTTGTGCACCAGGTTATTTGCATCCACTGGGCTGTGAATTTAGCTGTAAACAAAATGGGTGTGAGTAGTTATCTTAATGTGGCCACTCCCTGAAGAGGTTGGGGCCCTTCTTTTGCCAAGGACTGAGCTGAAGGGGCAAGGTTCTTTTCAAATTCCTAAGGCTCTTTATTATGTTTCTAGCCATAGAATTACTGCCTGCCTGCTTTCCAGTGCAAGTATCAAAATACATTTTGACTAGTACCAAAACAACAAATCTGTAGTTATAGTATGAGTTATGACAAGACACAAGAAAATTGAATGAAGCTGTGTCAGTGGAAGTTCAAATTGGACATTAGGAAAAGGTTTTTTCACTGAGAGGATGGCTGGTCACTGGAACAAGCTCCTCCAGAGAAGTGGTCACAGCACCAAGCCTGTCAGAGTGGAAGGAGAATCTGGATGACACTTGGTCATATAGTTAGTCCTGTGAGGGGTGGGGAGTTGGCCTTGGTCCTTATGGGTCCTTTTCAACTTGAGATACTCTATGATCCTTCTAGTACTCCTTATTCTCTTCATTTACTGTGGTAGTCTTTCCTTTTTTGTTACAATAAGAATCAAACTTAATGCTTTTTTGTACAGATGGGTATGTATAAAGTAGTATTTTTACTGTTACTTATGTACTAAGTCATTTTGGGAAAAAAATACAGCCCATATTAAAAAGTATGTCTGCTTGATGAATGTGCATGAGTCAATTTCTGTAACTTACTCCTGAGACGTTTGTACCAGTGCAGTGAGCAATGTGGTATGTAGCGCCGTGGACTGCATGAGGGTGTAGTTCCATCACCCAAGGTGTTTGCACTGGAATCATTCAGACAAGTGAAGATCTTTTTTTTTGTATGTAGCAAGGCTCTTGGCTTACACTATTGTGTAAGTGGGGCTTGAGGGGATTCAGTGGGGACTTCATTGATCAAGAATTCTGGCAATTCTTGTAGGTGCTGAAATAATCATTAATCTTTCAAGAGGGGGAAAAAATGTACCCACAGTATTCAGTAAAATTATTTTTAATATTCCCTGGTGTTTGCATTAGGGTAACTTTTCGGAAATAAATGGGCAGTTTGTCCTAGTGCTCCTGCCCTGCCGCAGTGGTTTGTCTGGAGTGACAGAGCTAGAAGAAGAAATGCAGCTCCCAGTTGTTTTGGCAGCTCCAAATCCATTTCAGTTTAATCGTCCAATTTATCAGCTATATATTTATTTTGTTTTACATTCTCACAACAGTCACCTGCATGGAAAACATTCATTAAAACAGTAGGCTGGATATATGTTTCATGTTTATCATAATCTGGTATGTCTTGCACTCAGCTGGAAAAATGCCAAGAGAACTACACAGCGTTAGTAAGACTTGGTGAAGCCTCTCAGACTTCCTCGTGGGAGAAATGGTTTGTTACCTGTGATACCCATGTTTTGAGGGATTTAATTTTAGACATTTAGGGACAAGTCATACATTGTGTTGTGGTCACAGATGACTGTCTATCGTTTTAGACCTTTAAGAAAGGCTAAGCAAGCTGCTTCATCATGCCCCCATACGTACTCCTGATTTCCTATTGAGTGCCAGATAATCAGGTTTCATGCTAGATAAGTTTTAAGAAAGTTTTAATGAGAGTTCATGGAGAGCTTGGACAGCACCATGCCTAGTTTTAAGACTGACTTCACTGCTCATGAGATAAAGGGTAAATGACACTGGTCAATGTTACATAATCTTACAAACAGATCAGGAGTGTTTCAAAATTGCTTATACATTGAAGCGGATAAAAGCTATGGGAATTCCACCTTCTAAAGAACTTGTCTTTAGAAATCTAGTCATGCTGGCTTTTAAGATCCTTATGTTTTTTGTGTCTGTGCTATGGAAGGTGATGACCCCAAACCTATATCCTGTTGTTTGAGCCCATCTCAAACCAAGATGTTTTGTAGAAGAATAAATACAGGCTTTTGCCCTGGATACCTGATGAAGTTTTAAGAATATACTCAAGGTATCACCTGCCTTTCTGCTTATGCAATTTTAAAATTATTACTTTTTTTTTTTCTTTTTCTCCTCCATATAGCATTTGCCTGGAGCAGTAGCTTCCCTTCCACGTACTTATTTTTAATTACTTGTGGTTGTTAGTGTTGAGTAATTTTGTCTGCTAAGAAAATTCCCTTACAATGACCTACAGACTTTACAATAATTATGAAAGAAATTTTAGGCCTACCATTTAGATTCTTGTTCTGTATTTTGTTCATGATAACCTAGCACAATGTTCTCTTCTAGTGATGTATCAATAGTGTCCTCATCTAAAAGCAATGTTAACTTATTTCCTCATTTTATTTTTAACATCCTTTTTGGACGGAATTCAAGATAAATACAGAATAATGGCTGAAATGTTTTTGCTGTCTGTCCTTTAAAAATCCTTACCTGGAGGGCTCTCTGCACCCTATTGCCTTTATGCCAGCCCAGAGAGTAACTATTTTGCATAGCAGTTCTATGTTTTGCAGAGGCAGTCATGAAACAAAGGACAGGCATTATGCTGAGGAGCTGTAGGGCTTGCATACAGATGTGCTGTACTGTCTGGAGCTATTTAGTCCTATAAACACCAGTCCACTTTTACACCACTATTTATCCAACATGTCTGCATCAATATTGCTGCATCTGTGCAAAGTTTTCAAAAGCAGGTGATCTTTTAGTTGTTTTGCATCTTTGACAAATGGCATGTGGTGGTAGTATCCGCAGTGGTGTATGGTTACCAAAAGATAGCAAGCCGTGATATGGACTGGTGTGAACACAGGTCCTGTTTTGCTTCAGAGGTGGTAACCTTCAGCAGAAGAATGGTACAGGGTGGACAGGTGGGGGCAGTAATATCTTAAACTACTGCACCCAAATCTGTGAGAACCTGTTTGTTTAATACCTTCTGCATGAACTCATAGAACATGAATTTGAAAGAGAAAACTGCAGCAGGCTGTTGCGATGACAGAGATTGCATAGCAATTGCAAACAAAAGAGTTCTGGATTAAGACAGTAGAATTTGGGCAGATTCCATGGAATCGCTCTGAATTTACTCTAATAGAGCCAAAGGCATGGTTTTGCCTTCAGCTTTTTGTCTTAGTTGATTATGATACTGCAAGTGTATGTTCTTTAAGTCAGAATTGTAGTAACCTAAATTTGTGGCATTTCAGAAAGAGACTGACTGTGGTACATGGTAAAAGAAAGCCATACAAAAGATCTTGCTTTGTGTCTCAAGATTTTAAAAGATAAAACCAGAGCCTTCAATGACTCTTGAATCTTTAAACAGTAAAAACATTTTTTAAAAAATACCCTCAAACAAACAAAAAACAACCCCTAAGACTGGGACATGAAAATGACACATGATTTAACTTAATTACAAGCTTTGAACAAGGAAACAGCATGTTCTCAGAATACTAAATTACAGCATTGTTTTTAGGTTGAGGGTTTTTTTCTGTGTGTTGCTCCAGTCAGTCTTCAGCAGAAAAAATAAAAGGCAAAGAAAACACGGAAGTACAGTAAACATCTTGAAATGCAGTTTCCTTCTTACTGGGAAGCTACCACGTGACTTGCTGAAAAAGATTTATTAAAAAAAAAAAAAAAGCCAGCTTGCAGTACTTCGGTAGCATTAAAACTTAATTCTCTGTAGATCTGCTTCTTGAGAAATAATATCTTATAAGATCTCTCAAGCAGCACTACAGTGTTAAAATGCTTTTAGTGTTGTATGAGTGAATTTAAGGAAAATAACACAGAAATGTTTGATTTTCCTGAAAGCATTACTTATTGACAGATGAGGGCAGAAACAGGCTTTCTACTATTAATGTGTAATGTTTTTATTATAGTCTGAACTTTTAAAGGTGAGAAGATACTAGTTTTTAACTGAATTCTACAACATGCAAAGCCAGTTGGGGGGGTAACTCGATCTACGATGATGGCCTTTTCTGCCAACCTCACTAAAAGATGTCTGGGAGTTGAACCAAAATAGGACCTGTATTTCAGTCAGTATACTGAATGTGGGTTACTCAGTCTTAAAAATACACACAGAGTAACTGTTCCAACAGCTAAATTTCTGCACAGAGTTCTGCTGCCAAACAGTATGGGTCCTAGCCATTCCTTTTTGAAGTTGGTAGCAGAGGTTTTTTCAGAGTGACAAAAAGAGCAGCTACTGTTTCTCTTCTTGGACCAGTATGCCTCAGAACTGTGCCCCCCCCCGCTTCCCCCCGCCATGCTCCCACAGATGAAAAAATCACCTGTGGTTATATCATGTACTTTTTCTTTCTGGCATTTTATGTTGTATTGAAATGAAGGGTTGTCAGCTCGAAAGGCTTTGGGTCGAAAATATAGAGACGTTGACCATGTTCAGTTATGTTTTAAAGACCTAACTTGGGTGGGTTCTTATAGTGTGCTGAATTAGCTGTGTGAAAGCCACGAGCTAAAACAACTCTAGTATCCCCATTCTCATCTGGAGTTCACTATTGCACCCTGTGCTACATACCAGGTGCAGCAGCATGTTTGTCAGTCACACTTTCTTCTTACCTAATTTGGTGTTTTTAATTGCATATATGTTGTTAAACTAACTAAATCTTTAGCATCCCAAGGTGCTTTATGTATTCTTTCCTCCTTAAATTTAACAATCTATAATTATAGACAATAAGAAGACATAAGTACAGAAATGGAAAAACTGAATAAAGTCCTGCAGTTAACTGGAGTTTCTTTGAATACTATCAGTTGCATTTCTATGCAGAATCACGTGTAGTAGTAATCATGCAGTTAGTTTGCTTTCTTTGTGTGCACAGTGACCTGAGACTTCTGTTAAAAGAAAAATAACAACCATATAGTAACAGGGAGACAAGTGACACTTACTGGTAGCATTACTGTTTTAAAGGAATTTGCAAGATCTTCCATTTTTAAATATTTCACCTCACTTAAGTATACTCTGAGACTGCAAATCACCTGCCTGACTAAGATTCTGATCTGGTTCATAAACGAAGTAAAAATTACACAAATCCAAATGGAACATCCATTGAATCAACCATGCTTTAAGAATAAACAAAACCAAATAAAACAAAAAATCAAAACCCACTCCAAAATGACTAAAGTAATGGAGTGGTTGGTGGAACAAACATTTTCAATTTCACAGTGAGCTGTGAAGGGAATAGTTATTTGTATCCAATACTTTCTAATGTGTTCTCAGCTGAGCAGGCATACAGGGAATCTGGTCTCGAAGGTTCTTGCTCTTCTGTGCTATGCGGTCACAACCTAGTGGGCTACTCCCTCTTGGAACTGTGAGAGTATCTGAGCACTTTTCTGTGTGGTGAGATGAGATTCAGTGGATGGCACAGCTGTTTTCCACCTGCTGTGCAGCTTCATCTGGAGGAACAGCTCCATGAAGTACAGCCATGCCATGGTATGACACATGGCCGGTTCACAGAGGTGATCTAGGCCCCTCTGCACCAGGGTTCTGTGGAAACAGCATGAAGTAAGGTGGCTGGCTACCCCTAAAAGAGTACTCCAGGCCATGACAGCCTTTCCCTCCATCTACTGAGCCCTTTAAGAGCTTGTTGCTTTAATTCCTGGGTTTGGGCTGTGAATGAAGGGATAAAGCTAGGAAAGCTGCAGTGTGGTACCATAGTTGTTTCTTTGGAGCTCACCCTTCTGCTCCTTTGCAGATGAACATACTCAATTTTTATAAAGAAAAAACACAGTAACTGTGCTAGCACTGCTTTATGAGAAACCAGAGTATTTTTTTTTTAGATCTTCATGATGTTTGTTCTGGTTTTATATGCCTCTAATTTTATGGGGGGAAAGGTGGAAGCCTGAGGCCATATAAAACCTCATGGTTTGAGGGAGCCAATACTGAGAGTACCTGTTGCGGGGCTGTCACAGCTGCTCCTCGTTCCTCCCACTCTACTGCACTTTTCTAGAGCTCCAAGCACATTTGGAAGATCTGTCATCTCATACTGCTCCTATTATCAGCGTTCCACTCAACCTCTCTTCGGAGGAAAAAAAACCAAACCCAAGCACCTTTCCCCGCCTTTCCTCAGCTGCTGGTGCGCCTGCCCGCCCCCCGCTGCGCCACCGGCTCCCGCAGCCGGGCGGGCGGGGGCGGTGCGAGGGCCCGTCACCGCTTTAGCCGGGGAGGGGGCGGCAAGGGGTGCCCAGCGCGGGCTGCGCTCGGCGGGGCCCAGCCTCCCCGCGGCGGGCCGGCCGTGCTGCCAGGGGCCGCGCCGCCTCGTCTCCCCGGCGCCATCTTTGCTTCCCGCCGCCCAGCGGCCTGCCGGCCCTGAGGAGCCGTTAACGGGCGGCGGGAGGAGGCGCGCGCCCGCCCCGCCCCCACCCCCAACGGTCGCTAACGGCCCGAAGCACCGCCCCGGCTCTCTGAGGACGCGGCTGGGCCGCCGGGGGCCGCCGGGGCCGGTAACCCCCCCGCCCGGCCGCCTGTCGTCCTGCAGCTGCGCCTCCGCGGGCCATGGCGGGGAGCGCCGCTCCACCGGGGCCGCCCGCTCGCTCCTGGCGGCCGCCATGCCGTCTGTCTGCGGGCCGAGCTCTGCTGCTGCTGCTGCTGCTACTGCTGGCGACTGCGCGGCGGGCCGGCGCCTCGGCCGCGGGCGGCCCGGAGGTGCGCAGCCTGCGGGGGAGCTGGCGGCTGGGCAACGCGAACGGCTCGGTGGTGCTCCGAGGGGAGGTGCCGGGCTGCGTGCACACCGCCCTGCACCGCCGGGGCCTCATCCAGGTACGGTAGGCAGCCGCGCCCTGCTCGCCGGCTCCCCCTCGGCGGCGGCTTCGGCGGCGGGGCCGAGTCTGGCGGCGCCTGAGGCGCGGCGGGCAGGGCCGGGCAGGGAGCCGCGGTGAGATGGCGCCCGAGGAGCCTCGCATCCGCCGTGCGGCTTCGCCGTGGGCAGCCTGCCGAAAGGAATGAGCCGAGCCCCTGTGAGGGGTCTGCAGGAGTGTGGCTAAAGGCAGCCCCTTCACCCCCCCCAAACATCGCTCTGTCCCGGGAGCCGCCTCAACCCCTCCGGCTTTGCTGGCGTGGCTGATGCGGCAGGCAGACTTTGTTCCGCTTAGCCCCTCGAGTGGCACAGGGCTTGGTGGCTGCAGTGTCCTCAGGTGGATAACTGAGGCTACCCACGGCGGAGCAGTCCCGGGTCGGGCCAAGGATACAAGTGCAAGCCCGTGCTCTGCTGTGTGAGACTGTGGTTCTGGCACGGAACCAAGGTGCTGACACCAGATACCTACAGTAAGCATCACCCTGTGTAAGTCAGGTTTGCCTACAATGTTGCCTCAAAAGAATGAAAAGCTAAACCCGCCCTGGTGAAGTTTGGCTTGTTGATGCAAGAAATCTAGGGATTTCAGTCCATTAAAAATCCCTTTTAATACTTGCAGAGCACATGCAACAGTTGAGGTTGGATACCTGCGTGCTGCCTAAGGGAAGTGTGTTCTGAAACATGAGTATAAAACTTTCCTTTAAAAGACTAGGTACTCCTTTAACACTTCTAAGAAGCATTGCTGCTTCTGGTTACAGTTGTCTCTTTTAGTTTTTAGATTTATGAAAACACAGTGGCCACTTTCTGGGACAAATGAACAAAACTGCTGTTTTAGGTTAGTAGCCAGATCCCCTGATAGCAGCGTAAGCTGCTTGTCGCTTGGACCTGACGAGCTGTGGCATTAACTGGGTCATTGTTAAAATAAGATGCCTTTTTAAAAGGAAGCATGTGGAAAGTGAAATGTGTACTTTGAACAAGGAAAAGAAATAAAACATAGTGAAGTTATCCTCTATAAAACTGATAAATACACTTCTGTACTAGAAAATGTGAAGTACTGTCATATGTTGTCTGAGTACATCAGACATATCTATGTATTGTATTTATTGTGGTACCAATGTTGCGTTTCTTGTGAAGCATTTTAAAAATACATTTTGTATGCATACATTTTATATTTTCTGTAATTTTTATTCTCCAGATTATTTTCCTGTTCTACTCTGACTAAAGCTACAGAGGTATAAATAGAAAGTGATGCCATTTCAGGCAGGATAATTTTAGTAGTATTCTGTGTTGCCATAGGTTGGGAATCCCAGTACTAATAATAGATTCCAACGAGTGTCATTGCCAGGTAATAGAAATAGCCAACATTGGAAAAGTGAATACACTAAGCTGAGCCATGATGGTCTGTTGTTTGAACATCTGTGTGCTAAGTGACGTGACATTTTGAACATTTAAGGTTTAAAAATAGCTTTCCTAAAGTTTTAAAAAGTGCAGTGGGCAGGTAGACTATATATGGAGAATCAGTGAAGAGAATTGTGCCAGTTTCTCCCATGCAAAAGTGCATAAGATAAACTGAATGTCTCAGATGTTTGCCTTTGCTGGGAGGTGTTGCTATAAGAAGTGTGAATAATCATTCAGGAGAAGCTGTGACCAATGCACTGACTCATGCATGCAAGATAATGACGTAATGAAAGACTCACATTTATCTACTCACATTATGTACTCTTAGGAAGTTAGAAAATGTGATTGCTAATTTAGCTGCATTGCTGTAAACTGACTTGTCATTCTAGTCATTTTAAGCAGCAGTATAATATTTGGAAATGAGGCTGCGATCATGAACTGTCATGTGCTGCCTGGGCAGAATCCCAAGCCTGCAGAGAGGCTTGAAAGCTTAGTCAGCCTGCTGGCCAGCAGCATGGGTCTTGCTAATGGATTGCCTGGCTAATTAAATCGATGATGGTTGGTTGTGGACACTTGGAACATGTTTATGTGAATACAGGCATGAACTTGCTCCAGACACGTGGTGATATGGTCGTGCCTGAACCTGCTGTAGTCTGGAAACTGTTGCTAAATTGGTAGTAGAATTAGTACACTCTGCCGAGGAGCTGAGTTAACTGAAATACTTCACTAGCGTGGTTGCTTGACCTCTGGACTGGACCCAGCTGGTGTCTGCCTAGTTCCAAGCTCAGGATGAGCCAACTTGTTTCTATGTATAGGTGTGTACAGGTAACGTAAGATCAATTTAAGCCCATTCTTAGTTTAGCAAAGCCCAGTTTATGGAAAGAAGCATTCACAGAAATATTTGCACCAGGATAACTGTATTGTTTTAAAATCACATTTTTGTTTAAAAGATAAATGGGAGAACATACCAAAATACAAGAGCAACCTCGGCAGATTTTAAATCTATCACAGATAGTGTTAAATGTAATCAATCCCTGCCACCAGTTGTTGCGTTCTGCAAAGCAGCAAACCTGTGTTGTTTGGAGGGAGTCGGTGACATAATTTGTTATTGCAGTGCGTGGCTTTATGCTGCAAAGAGTGGCTCAGATGTTTGTCCTGAGGTTTCTTCATTGCAGTGAAAATGCTTATGACTAAATGTTTTCAAACGCAGCTGCCTAAAATCATACTCCTATATTCCTATTTATACAAAAGCACGCACACAGCCTGAATTTTAGAGGCATAGAGCACTGGTTGCTCTGTTTCTTCAGTGCTCATTATTTCTGGAAATCAGCCCTTTTTGGGGTTGTGTCAAGTGTAAAATTAGGAGTTTTATTACAGTTGCCTAAATACAAAACCTTTGGTCTTCAGTGTCTTTTTCATTTGCTCCTTCTACTCTTTGCTGTGGAGTGCAGGATTTTTACTCATCCTACTGAAAATGTCACTAGACCAGCAATCGAAAAGCTTACTGCTTGTAATCAAAAGTGAAGATTGGTCCGAAAAGCTGCACCAGGAAATAGGGGAACAAAGCTGGTGGGAGCTAAATTATCCTGGATAGCGAGACCCATATGTTCAGTGACCTAGTGAAATCTGTGTGCTGTTTTTCTGTGTGATTTGCAAATAGCACTGCATCCTTTGCTTCTGTGTCCTTGGGAATTTTTCATGGGTTAGCCCCCAAAACAAATTTAAAACGAATTTGGGAGGGCCTGCTCCAACAATGTAGCTTAGTGGGTATCTCATAAATGAGGGGAAGGAGGGCAGCAAGAATAAGCTGCCAGATACTAAGCCTGCAAAATGGGGCTTAGATTGCAAGAGTAGGCTGCAAGCAACTTATGTATCAGTGTGTGGTTCATTTCAAATTTAGGTCGATGCGCAAACTGTTTTTGCCCAGGGATGCTCTAGCTGATTGCATGTGTAGCCTTACTTTAATCTGCTGTGCAAGCCATGCATTTGAATTGAAAGACATCTGACACTGAGGGTTCATTACTCATCTCTCTGGATCCTCTTAGCATTTGTTCTAGAGATGTCTTTACTCTTTGGCTTATAAAATATACATTGGATGGACACATCTTTCTGAATGCACCAAATGCACGTATCTTAGAAAATGCTCTTGGGGAAGATACTTTTAAGCTTCCTACTGAAGTATTATTTTCTTCTGTGTTCAACCATCACAGTTCAAATGCTGGATTAACTATGATAGAAGCTGTAGGGGCAGGAGATAGCATCAGAGTATGTGTTCAGCTGGGTTGTTTTAATAAAATTTCATTAGGACTCCATAGCTCTTACTACTGTTTACATGTAAAATTTAAAAAAGACGTGAGAAATGCACATAAACAAGTGTAATAGTGACTTGAATAAAAGTAGTGCAAAGCTTGGGCGTAAGTGCAAACATTTTACAAACTTGCAGTGAGTCTATGGCTAACCCTGCATCTCTGGAAAATGATTTGCAGAAACCAGATTGTCTGAAGATTTAGTTTTAAACTACTGTCAGCACAGTGTTTTCTTTCAGGCACAGTTCTGATAAGCAATATGTATCAGAGTAGGTAACTTGTGCATTAAATCTTTGTGCTAGAAATAGTTGTCTTCTAGCATGTACTGTCCAAGTACTGCATGATGCTGTTTCTGCTGGCAGGTGACTCCTGTAAAATTTCTGATGAATATGGCTATTGTAGCTGGATTTTCTCATCTGCCAGCTGTTTGCATTCATAAAGAAAGGCTGTTTTGTCTTACTAACTGTCACGTTGATTTGTAAATAACTGTTATGGGGGGTCCGCAACTGTGATGCTAATATAGGGGCTGGACAACACTGCAGTTTCTGCCGTTATACAACAAGGGCATGCACTTGACACAGGGGGTTACCGTGGTCTTGGTCATACTTGGATATTAAAATATATTAGAAGAGACAGAAGCTTATGTATCTCAAGTGATATTTCTGCAGTTATGGAAAGTAGTGTGTATTTTTTGTAGCTTGTTCTGCATTTGTCTAAAATATACCGTTGTGTGTTTTCTGACACTTCATTGTAACTTAAATTTTTCAAAGCAAGCTAGGTAACAATTGCATTGGGTAGTGTATGGTTCTAACATGTTAAATGACATTCATTAATGACATAATGTATTATTTTCCATTAAAAGATATGTGCTCTGCTGAGTTGTGTGAACATATGTGGAAGCGTTCAAATGCCTTAGTGAAACTTAGGATGAATATTAAATGGCACTCCAGTTTATCTTTCAAAAGCTTGTGAAGTTAATATAGATAAAAGTTATAGTAACCTATTAAATACAGCAGGGTATTCAGAGAGTATTAAGCGATGGGTATTAATAGCTTGTTAATTAACTTTTCAGTAGTATTTGGCTCAGTGTTCAGCTGTAACACATCTTGAGCATAAGGTGAAACTCAGTTTACTGCTTTGTTAGAGTGACTACTGAAAATGAATTACTTTAGGATGAACTTCCAAAACTCATGTTCCAAGAATACGATGCATTCATCACTACTGTTAGTTCAGCTTGACTTCAAGCTGCAAATATGTGAAACTGGGCTTCTGAAAATTGTATAAATGTCCTGACTGCTGTTGCTTGAGGTATCAATGAGTGCATGGATGTCGATAAATATCTTAACTATTTAGCTTCCAGTTTGAAGTTGGCAACAGTAAAATCATTAAACTGTAAAGCATGAAATGTCACTTGCAAGTTTTATTTTGGTAATCTGTTACATCGGCAGGATGTTCTTATGGTATACATTATCAACAGAGTTGATTTATGAGAGAAGAGGCAATTTCAAATTAGATAAGAAAAGTAGGATAAGGCAAAGGAATCTGGGTTTTGTTCCCTGTATTACATTTCATTTTATTACACGCTGTCCTCTGTCTGGATACAGCTGCCTCTGTCTAGTGTCCTTCAGGTGTTTGTGCCATGCTCCTCTGGACTCCCAGCTGGATGGGGGCCTGAAGCTGGCCCTTCGTGGGGCCAGGGTGTGCCTGGTGCAACTCACTCCCTTGGGCTTTGAGCCTCACTTCTGATGTGTTCATGTCTCATCCATTTCCTGCTCTAACAGGAGAAGCTCTTAGCTTATATGACTCTAGCTTTTCAATATCCCCTTAAAATCATTGCAAGGAGGAGCTTCCATCTAGCTGCTTGGCAGTGCCTTCAGTTTAGTGCTGCCAGTGCATTGGAAGTCCTGCTGATGTCCTGTTACCCGAACTGGAAATTGCTTCCTTTTAATGCTCTGTAGTAGGGCTTTTAACCTCATCTTAGCAGGTGATTTGCTGCTTGCTTACAGCACTGAAGTTGGGAGCAGAGTACAAACAGGCAGGGAGCTTGAGTGGTTCAGAATTTGTTTGGTGGGACCTAAAAATAGCTGTAGTGACTCCACCCCTCTGTGACTGGCTTCCAGGAACATGTTGAGCTAATGAATGTGAAGTATATTTAATATATGTTCAGTCTGTTTCTTACCGTCTTTCAAATGCTCCCATCCAGTTTTCTGAAATAAAACTTTCATTTTAATGTGAGCTGATTTAATGTGGGATCAAATTCTGTTTCAGATAAATCCAAACAATTTGACTTCTATAGGTACATCTTCCAGCACTCAAAACAGTTGCATTTAATAATGAAAAAGTCAGTAATCTCACAAGTGTATGGGAGAAGTAATTTTCTTTTCTTACAGAGCTTTGTTGTGGTTGTGCATTTTTCCTGAACCTTGAGAATTATCTTAAAATCATAGCTTGAACATTGCCACGTGACTGATTTTAGAAGAAGCAACATTTGTCATGCTTAAAATGACTAACCAGTATTAGCATTTAACAGCTTTTCTGTGTGATATATAAGCTGTTTTACTAGTTATGTAGCAATGATATTAGTAAACTGTTAAGTTTTATATAAAGGTACACAAAGCTAGGAGCTTTCCCATCTAAAAAGGTGGATGGTTGCCTGTGAGGAGGAAACAGTATTTGTATGAATCAGAAGGGGCTAATTGGCACTTTCTATGACACATGGTTTAGCAGTCAGTGCATTTCTTGAAGTTAGAAGGCTTTTCGACTAAAACAGATGAAGAAAGCCCCTTCAGGAAAAAGGATCTGCAGTAGGCTCTAAGGGGATTTAAACAAGCAGCTCTGTAAACTGCTGTAAGAGCCCATCTGATGTAATTTCTGCCTCTGATGAAACATTCCTACACTTCTCTTTGGTGTTTAACAACCAGTTTTGTTCTTCACTAACATCTCCTTATCCATGCTTTTGTGGGAAAAACAGTGCAGCTTTCTTTATGCAGGGTCTTGATCTTTGACAAGGCACTAATGTTGGTTGTTTGACCACTAACCAAATTGGTTTTGGCTTTACAGTCTGCTGTTGATAGTGTATTTACGACTTGCATCTTATGCCTTTTGTTAAATATTTCACACATACAAGTGGCAATGATTGAAATTTAACATGCACATTTTCCAAAGCAAAACCTAAAATGAAGTATTATATGATGTTAAAGCAAGACAGTTGTTAAAAATGTGCTTAAGGGCATAATGTGGGGTTTCATGGTCTCTGACATTTGATGCTTGCCTTTTCTTGTCTCAATACAGTAATCTTAATGGAGTTTCTCTTACGAGCCTAAATTTTGCATTTTAATATGCATTTATTAGCCTTATATTTTACATCTTAATAAAAGTCTGTGATATATTCCACAAAAGATTTTGCATATGAAAGTAATGGTATGGATATCTTACAATTCAGTCATTGTTCTGGTAAGTTTGAGATGACTTAACTTTTAGAGAGTACACTGTGTTACTAATACAGAAGTCACAGTTTTACTGAGGTGACAAGACCTTTCCTTCCCGACTCTTGTTCCCTTGTAGTAAGAAATCTGATTGACACAGCATAGCATGTAGAGGAAAGGTGACAACTTTCCCTCTATATGGGCTCAAGGAATGACATTTATGTTACTGTGGGACTCCAGAAGGGATTATGCTGCTGAGGACAGTCACTTAGATGTTATGATTTTGCTCTGCTATGTAAATAGGTTTGTGTTTATATTACAGAGCCTGACCCTCTTAGTTATAAAACAAATATGAGATATGAAAAGTTTTTCAGAAGAGTTCAAATCCAGAAGTGTCATTACTATCTATACTGACTACTGAAATGGAGAGAAAAATTGAGCTTCAGCAAGGAGGAAAAAAAAAAAGCTGGGCAGATTTTCTTCAGCATGAATCTGGGTATTCAGGGCAGTTAGTTAGCTGTGCTGGTACTGTAGAACACTCGTATCAAAGCCAGCCTTAATGTAGCTATGCTCTTTCTTAGCTGGGTTTGAGTCATGCAGTCCAGAAGAGATTGGTCTTTGTTTTGGGAAAGCAATTCAGCTGTGCAGCTGCTGAAGAAGACTGAACTCTGAACTGACAAGGGGATGTAACACTGTAGCTTTCTGATGCCTTTTTTGTGAGGTGCAAGGTGGTGGGTTGTCAGGTCCACGTAACTGATTCGTTCAGCCTAGGTGAGGAACATTGTGACCCACCATAAGGTAATAAATACAGCATGAAGCCAAAAAGGTCAAGGACATAATTTAAACCGACTGTGCCTTTTATTCTTCCTGGGTAGGGAAAAGAATACATTCAGTATAAATGCAGCATTATTCTCAAGAGTAGTCATTTAATTTTATACAACAAGCCAAACTGTGTTGCTGCTGCTTCTTTTCCTCCCTCCCTTCCTAATAGGACAATTTCATTAAGCCTTACCACATTAAGGCTTGTTGACAAGAAGCAACTGGAGTATTTGCAATTATTTTAAACTGTAGAGATTTGTTCACTGCTGTCCCTAGAGGCCTAAAATGCTGTTTCTTTGCCTCTTAAAATCCTATTAGTCTTATTTTCTCCATCATTATGAGGGTGATCATGTTCTGTTCCTCTCTTAAGTGAGAAGCTGTCTTGATTTTTTTTTTTTAATTTCCAGCCCAGTCATTTATTACGTAAAACCAAATTCTGCTCCCTCTAGTTTGAGTATGAAGATTATAACAAACAGGTTTTGACCTATATAAGTAAAGTCAAGTATTACCAAAGCTTTGCTTTCATGTATTATTTCAAAGGTGAAAAGGAATATCAGAACTAACAAAATAAGATAGATTTTGCATTTGCAGACTGTCTGAAATAAGAAGTGCTCATCTGATGGATATTATGATGCATTTCATGTAGTAACACTATTACTAAGTAAGTCTTGTAATTTTCTTTTTGTTGTCTGTTATTAGGATCCATACTATAGATTTAATGACGTGATGTACAGATGGATCTCACTGGATAACTGGACTTACAGCAGGACATTCAAAACTCCTTTTGACATCAGGTATGCAGTAAAGATATGTCTAAAATAGCTCTGTGCCATCTTTCATGCAGAACTGTGAGTTAATCCATCAGCTCAAAATCCGCTTAATGCTTTTGTATCTAATAAAACAAATTATGCAATAATGTGCAGCTGCAAAGCTGTTGCTAAAGAACATTTTAGTAATTGCTTTTTCCTGTCTTTTTTAACTGTTAAAAATTACTTATGAATTGCCAGCGGAGGAAGGATAATACTTAGGCTAATTGGAAACTAGTCTGTCTTATATCTGGTGGGTATGTGAACATGCTGTGTTGCAGACTCGAGCCACTTCAGCTGTCATCTTAATTTTACTATTTAAAAGTATAACATAGCCACAGTAAGTCAAACATTTTTGGAGATAGTTGAGGCAACTGCTGCTAAAGATAATGGTGATATACATTTTTATATTGTACACTTTCTCTGTGTTGTTAACCCTATGTATTATAATGTTTTTTTAATGCATATGTTATTTTCTGTAGAAAGTGGCAGAAAGTGAATTTGATTTTCGAGGGTGTAGATACAGTAGCACAGATCCTGATCAACAATGTCACTCTTGGGAGAACAGACAACATGTTCAACAGATATGTAAGTAATGTGTTTATATCTGAAGGTGCTTTTGTTTTTTCTTCAAAGCCCTTTTGTGCTGAGCACTTTCAGTGCATTCAAGTATACATAAAAATGGTTGCTTGGACACAGAAAGTGTTGACCTGAGGACTGCATGTGTAATCAGATAACTGTTAGAGAGGTCTGCTTACCTTTTCAGTAGCAACAGGATCAGATCTAGAGGTGAATGTGTCTTGTTCTAAATTAGTGGACTCATGCAAGAGGATCAATTCAGCTAATAATATAAGTCTTGCTTCTTGGGATCTGTCACAGCTCCAAGAAAACGTAAGCTTAAATCTGTTTTATTAGCTGTAAATCTACTTACTAATTGGTATTAGAATGGTTTACACGTGAATACTGAAATGAAATTGCGTGTCTTGTAAAGCCTTTGTGTTTTCACTTTTTTTTATGTAGGGGTTTTGATTTTTGATACTGGGATTTTGATAACATTGTCTTGCATTTTTGAACTTAGCCTATGTCAGCATGAGAGTACTCATTATGGCACGATCTTGAGTGTGGCAAAACCATTCAAAACTAACTTTATAGCTTTAAAATTTAAAATTATTCTGGGTAATAGCATAAAAGACAATCCTTGCTTTCCTCTGAAAAGAATCAAAAAAGGAAAAGTTAAAGGAAGAATGTTAGTGGAATAACTGAATTACAAAGGAAATCTGGTGTCTTCATATCTCAGTGTTTACCGTTCTGGCAGGTTTAATTGCAGAGGTACTGGCCTGAGACAGAGCTAGATTCTGCCACCTGGGTCTGTGTGACCTAGGACAAATCACTTAGTTTCTCTGTGACTTAGTTTTGCCATCAGTGAAATGAGCAATTTCACAGAGCTTTTATGAAATTGTAATGAATTACGATTTGGGGAGTATCTAAAGGATTACCAGTAGTAGGCTCTGTAGAATTGGGAAGTGATATTATTTTACCCTTATTTCTGCAACTTTATTCTGTCTCAGTTTGTAACAGTTCATAAAATTGCCTTCACTGTAAAACCAGTGTGTACTGTATTAGATTGAGTCTAGGATTACTGTTCTGCTTTGTTCACCTGTTCCACGTGGCAACAAGTTCTTCAGGAAGGACACTGAAGGCTCTCTCTGGGGGGATGCTCTTTGCTTTGTAATTTTCTACTGTATGCTACAGACATAAGTGATGCTAGCTGAGCTGCTCACAAGTTGAAAGAATTGCCAAGACTTGACTTGTCACAGATGAACACTGTGAAGAAGAAATGGCTATTAAACGTTGGAACCATATTATCTTGATAGCACAGGATAATTCTGAAACCAAACATTTATCCTTCTATCCAGCCATACTGAAAGAAATTTTGTTATCCAGTGAGGAACCCCGCAAATGCTTCATTTGGTGCTGGCATAGAATGTGTTCCTGTACATTTTGGGGGTGAGAATGCAGGTGGCATGAAATACAGCTTTACAGCATTCAGGTGAAAGGCAGCTCAGTGCTTTGTGGTAGGTAAACTGGCAGCACAGTGTGAGTTGGGAGGACACCCGTATAGACCAGCTTTCTGAGTTGGAACAGGATGTCTTTCTAAAGATGCAAATGGGTTCTGAATGAGGAAGGAAGGTAAAGATTCTCTTGCTGTCATTATCCTTCAATCACACCTGTTTGCAAGCAGAGTGCTTCGCCCTGCAATGGGCACTCAATAAGGGGAAAGCGGTTTGCCCAGTAACACCTCCTTGTATCTACAATGTTACTGTGTATTTTCTTTTTTCAGCTTTAGTAGCTTTTCTTTTCCTTTAAAACCAGAGTCTGCTGATACCTTTGAATAATATATGTATGATATTAAAATAACATATTAAAAGTAATATATGTCAGCACTGTAATGATTTTGTTCTGTTTTCTTGACCTAGAGCTTTGATATTACCAGTGTGATCAAGGAGGTCAATTTTGTTGAAGTCCGTTTCTTATCAGCCGTTTCATATGCAGCAGAGCAGAGCAGATGTCACAAAGTGTACAGCATCCCCCCGGCATGCCCTCCACCTGTGCAGAAAGGAGAGTGCCATGCTAATTTCATCAGAAAGGTAGGGGCAAAATTGTCTGTCTCTGGCTTCAGGCTTGGAAAGAGGAATGCACCATGTGCTGTCCTTACAGATGTATTCTGAAACCTGCAATGTCATTTTATAAGTAGGGCATATTTTTCATAGCAGCTTCCTCCTCCTGTCCCCCCTGGAAACCTGTTATCTAGCATGTTGATAATACAGGAGGCATAAGAAGGCCAGGCTTCATATCTAGGTGACAGGAATGTTTAAAAGGCTGTTTTCATGAAGGAGTCAGGAAGGAGACTTACTGCTAGGGGAGTAAGATAGCATTGGGAAACAAGTACTTGTTACATTTTGATCCACTGGGTGGGTTTAGCAATGCATGCTGAAAGCAGAGTTTGCTGTTGCAAATTCTAGTGTATATTATTGCCAAGGCTGTAGAAATCTCAGCCAAGCAGCTTTGTGAGCGTTTGTTATTGCTCATGCACTGGGCTGTTTATACTGGGCAGTTCTGGCATGTCCTGAGAAGTGTTATCTAACAGAGGACCTGTTCTTATCTTATTACGGTGTTGTGAATATTTAGTGAAAACAAAAACGTAAATATCCAATGAATGAAGCACAGAAACTCTGATTTAAGACATGGCTTCATTGCTGTTAAAACTTATTAATGGCAAACTATCATTTGAGTAGCATCTCATGTATTTCTGATAGCCTTGCAGCAGCTAGAGACAATGGCTAGATGATCTTACTTTGGATTTTCTCATTTTGTGTGGGTTTGTCTCCATTTAAATGCCTTTCTTGTTAATTATTTTAAATCTTTTCAAAAAAGTCTTTTCAGAGCCTCCTCAAAAAATGACTAGAATTCTGTTAATTTAAAGCTGGATGTAATTTCCTTTAAATCTGTTAATGGAAACATGGACTCCATGTTGTCCTGAGAAGGTCCTTCAGGATTAAGATATTGTCTTTATTACTAGTAGCTGCTGCTTTTATTTTCACTACTTCCTAAAAAGTTGAGTCCGCTGTTTCTTAGAAATCAGTGCAGGGAGGAGCTTGGAAGGAAGAAGGCACTTGAACAATTGTAGTCTTATTTATAGAGCAAAAATGGCCAGGAATGATTTTATTCTCTACTGAAGTATACCTTTAAATTTGTACGAAAGTACCCTAGTGCTTTTCCTCAAAGGAGTTGTTAGACTGTGCTTGGAAGCTGCTCCAGACATTTCCAGAAACATTTTTAGTTCCAAGTATATGGCAACAGCAGCAGCAGCAGCAATGTCACATTTAAAAGTAAACAAACATACTAGGACATTGCGAAGGTAAGCTGGCTGTTTACCATCCTAAAGTAACGGAGAGCTGTTCACATGTTTGAGGTTCAGTGTTAGGTGCAGTAAACGTATCTAAATCTTAATAGGAATTTATGGCAACAGGCAAGCCTCTCACTGGTCATGGACTTCAGTGATACAAGTGTATTGTTCATGTGACATACTATTTTTGATAGCAGTCTCTGCAATATTATTAGTGAAACCTGACAGTCTGACAGTGATTATTTGTTTATTTTTTATAAAGGGAAAATTACTCTAAGAATGTGTTGACCCTGTTTTTACACTTGAAATAGGTACGGTGCTTGCTTCCTGGAAGGCTCTTTTGCAACTTGATAGGCAGGCAGGCAGGCTGACTCCAGCGATGCAAGGGATAGGCCAGAATTGTGCAGTCTGGTTTGCCAAAATTAGTATGCCTCGGCTGTAAGTTATTAGTCTCTAAATTTAGAACTGTAGGTCACTGTACAAGACTTTGAGGAGATCTATTGTATTTGCTTTGGGGGCTGGGGCTGTGTGAAGCTTGGAGGGCAGCTGAATAGATGTCTTCAAGGGATTTGTTAACTGGAGGTCTGACCAGGTTTGAAAACAGCGAAATGGAAGGCAGTGTAGGTATTGCTCTGCTTGACCAGCATTTTAGATTTCTGACAGTTATTCTGATGTTAGAACCAGAACTAAGCTATTTCTCAACCATGTTTTTGTTCCCTTTGTTTTTGTATGAGAACCATAAAAAGGGGAGAAACAGCGAACATGACTGAACTACACAAATGCGCCAGACATAGGCATCTCTTTCTTTGTACTAATCTGTCATGTTACAACAAAAATAGGAGAAAAGTATTTCAGATATACCCATGATTTTTAATTTGATACAGTCCCTTAAAATACTTTAACATTTGTAACTGTCAGTTTTCTGCTTACTTTGTGTTTTAGGTATACAATTAAATATTAACATTACAAACTAAGTTCATTCAGAGCTGAATTGAGAGTAACCTGCTGGCTTGGTTTTTTCGTCTTTACTGGTTTTTAAGTGGTGGGCTAGGTAGTGTTTTGCTCTCTCACTAATATAAAATTTTGCTGTACATGGATGTTTAGTCCAGAATTTTATTTTTTATATAAGTAGCAGCAGAGTTCTGGCCAAGAAATAAGAGAAGAAATACTGTAGACTTATGGGTTTCTGGAAATTGAAAAAGTTCTTTCAGTGCATGGCAATATTTTATTTCTAGATAGCAAATAATTTTTATTTCTGGCACAGCATCAATGTCTGTGTGAAAAACAGGCAATTGTAACATAATCATTCTGTATTGCAGGAGCAGTGTTCATTTAGTTGGGACTGGGGCCCTTCTTTTCCGACTCAAGGTATCTGGAAAGATGTTCGGATTGAGGCCTATAACCATTATCGCCTGATTTACTTTTCTTTGACTTCTTTCTTTGGTAAGTCTACTTTGTGACTACTTTTTGTTGTTGTTTCAGCTTTGGAATACAAATAATTTTATTGTTAAGCTCAATTAATTTATCAGTTCAGCAAAAGTTCTATTGTTTTATTATGACTTTGTGTGTAGTTCTTACCACAGCCCGCCCTTTTAGGTATTGAAACAGTACTTAAGTACAAACAATAATGATTAATAATGATATAATTCGTAATCTATTTTTGCCCGAAGATTCCTGAATAACTGCAGAAATATACATAGTATAGCACAGGTTTGCCCTTGTTCCTCCTGTTTTGAAAAATTTCTTTTCTATTGGTATGTGTTTTCACCAAGACTTACAAGATACATGCCTCACCTCCGTTTAAAATGAAGGCAAAGCTGCTATGGGAATTCAGTTTTGTGTTGGGAAGACAAGTACACAGTGAGCAGAGTTTCAAGAGTGCGAAGTTTTCAGGACACAACACAAAGTGTGAAAGAGAAAAGCAGTGGTGCTATGCTAGGGTAATTTGTTAAGGCTGCGATTTGAGAGGATAGCCTCCTGCATTTCAACTACCTAACCTACCAAACCGGTTTCCTCCCTTGATGTGGTCTTTGATTTTCCTCTTCTTTGTCCTGAAGATCATTGCAGCTAAGCAAAAGTGGTTATTTTTCTGTTGAAACTTTCTGTAAATGGTAATAGGCCCCATTGTAGACCACCCGCATGCTTTCTTTCACTGCCTGTTGAGCCCAGTCTTCAGTGTAGTAAAGGCTAGTACATGAGTCCTCTGCACTGGGTTGAATTTCAGCCCTTGGGAAGAGAGTTGTTGTGTATGAATAAAAGCGGAAGACGTCACTCCCTGGCTGCTTTTAAAGCTTCCTAAAATAGCTGCAGGTCTTAGCTAGAATTAACGTGACTGGAATTTCCATGGAAAGCCCCAGCACAGACTCTTGTGTGCTCTCTGAAATTTAGTTCCAGTAAAAGTATTTTCTGCTCCTTCCCACATTCCCACAACTCCACCTTCTGGTAGGTAAAGTCTTGCTCTCTGGGTAAGTGGAGAGAGCAAACATCTTTCATTCAGCAGAGGATGGTTTGGAAGCAGAGCTAAAGCTTATTAGCATTCAAACATAATAACATTTGAAAAATAAAGAGCAAATGATCAACTTGAATTTAAGCTGCCTATGCAGTTATATTGCTCATCAGATTTGGTGTCATAGCCTTTTGACCACTGAGTCTGTAACAAAAGATTCATTGTTCTTGATTTCTGTGCCTAGATCCTGCAGTTCATGCATGTAAGAGTGGGTAGGAGTTTCTATGTACCCTTGGAGGGGAGGGAAAACACACTGTAATGGCTGACACTTGTGGGGTGGGTGCTTTTTTTAACACCTTCAACACCTATCAAAATTGGTCTTCCCTGGATAATGCTGGGTGTAAATAGAAACTTGGGAACACATTCAGTGCTCTTCATTCTACAAAAGACAACAAAAATGACACCAGGGCTGAATGTAATTCTTTGTTTTTGGAGGAAGCTCTCTTTGTCTCCTGGAGGAAGGAGAGCTAGAATATATACATGAAAAGAGAAAGTAAGTGGTTAGTAGCTTGTCTATACAAAATATGTATTAGTTCAAGTTTTCCTTGTTTTCTGTTTTATTTGCTTTTGCTTGAATGTTCATCTGTAATATTTGAAGTATAGGATTAATTAGGCTGTGTTTGTAGACAGGTAATTTAATTGCTGAAGTAAGTGGGAAATTTACACATTAATCTTGAGTACCCTTGACCCTGTCTTGCCTTATTCAGTAAGTCCTGTAAAGGAGAGGAATGTCTGAGGTAACTGTAGAGAGATCTCACAGAAACCATTAACTTGTTTCCTCCAACACACTTCAGTGGCAAAAGGGTCATAAAGATACTGTCAAGTCTAGACACAGTGGGCCCATTTCATCCCCAGCATAACTCCATTCATTTTGTCTAGTGACTCTGGGATGAATTCAGCTCATTTTCTGTTAATACTGGTTTTGTTTCATTGACAAAAGTGATTGTACTGCCTTGTGATTACGATCTTTCCCAAAGAGTACCATGTTCATACAAGTGCTGACTAAAAGCAAATATAATGTCTGTGGGAGTTGGTGGGGGAAAAAATCCTTCCTAATGAAGTGACTGGTGTCACAGTCTCTGACTTCTGTACAGAATTCTGAAAACCCCCTGGATGGCTGTTCAATGAAAAAAAAGAGAGTTACAAAACATAAATCATATTGCATAGCTGTCTTCTAAGTCAGCAAATGGAAGCACAGGTATCAAATGCAGTGAACAAGAAGATCAACCTTGTAGGTCTGGTTCAAACACAGCCTGAAAATTGTTACATTTAGTCTGAGGTGTTTGAATTGTTTCTCTGATGAGACATCGTGTTAACTAATAGGTACATAAACACAGTTCCTGAATTCCCATTTTTTTCTTCCCCTTCACTTAGTAAAGAGTGCTCAGCAGTGGAGTCTTGAAATCGAGTCTATTTTTGATGTAGTCAGCTCCAAGCCAATTGCAGGTCTTGTGACTGTGAACATTCCAAAACTGCAAACGCAGCAAACGTTCAGTGTGAGGCTTCAACCTGGAGAAGGCAGCATTGTGCTGCTTGTAAACATCAACAAGGTAAGGAAGTGTGTATGTAACCCTAGCCTACTGCAAGATGTTTCCCCTGGTTTCCAATGTGTCTTTCGACCTTCATGTCAGTTTTAGGCCTCCCTCCCCTTCCTTACTGTATTCCAGACTTTAACAGCATTTCTGAACCTCTTACAGGATAGGACAATAGTTCTTTTCCTCTCTAAAAATTGATGTCTGTGGGGCTACATAGCTCAGTATCAAAAAGATGATGAAGTTTTTCTCTTACTGCAAAACAAAAAGACCACATCATCACTGGCCACTGTTAAATGAACTATTTAGGTAGATAACCTATGGATACCCAGTGTCACTTCACGTAACTGGCAGCAGGTATCTTGTCTGTGATATTTTTTATTGGACTGACTGGGGCTAGAGGGTACTGCAGTATACATGGTTCTCCCAGTAAAGAGAGGAAACATTCCTCGAGTCTCTCAATAGATACTTTTACAGGGAAATAAAAGCAAAAGAGCCCTATGAAGAACTTGTCTGGCAGTAAGGTTGGTAGAAATTCTGTGCAGTAGTACTTCCTTATGTTGGCTTGTAGTCCCTTGGGTAGGCAAAACTCAGGAGATATTTTAGAAAAGTGATGGATGCTCTGATGAGGAGATAACTCAATTGAAATCTGATGAATTTGGTATACATCCCAGTGATGAAAGAGGAATTGGTCTGCTTACCTTCACAGGATGTTGGGAAACTATCTAGTGGCAGACTTAATTCACCAGCATTATTTAACTCCTATAGACTTTGGTTTGTTGGTGTTTTTTTTAGAACCTGTTGAGTTTTACCACACAAGCATAATTAAGAAAAGATACAGGCTTGAGAGATGAAGAAAATCGGTCTGTCTGTTCTAGCTGACAAATAGGTAGGTGTCTTGAGTTAGGCAGTAAGCCTAGTGTGGCAAAAAGAACCATGAACTTCGTCTTGGCTTCTTGCTCAGAGATCAGGGCCCTAGTAGAGCTGACTGCAGAACTGAACCTGACAGTGGAGGGCACAGGCCAGTGGGCAGGGTGGAAGCCCTGGCAGATACAGCAGCAGCCACAGCTGATGGTGTCCTCCACTGGAGCCAATGCCGTCTGCTTTACTGTCACAGGGCATGGTTAGATTTGTGAGTGAGCAATGTGCTGTAAGCAGGAATTTGGGGCTTCTGACAGTTCTGACAGTTAATAACATTTGAAGGTCTGCCCTCAAACCTTGGAATATTTTACTGGCTCGCTGATTTTCTCCATTGTTGTGTAACTCTGCATTTGTATCCCCAGCCTGAATGCATTTTATGCATGTATTCTCAAGTTCTCTTGTCAGTTGTTGGAGTGGAGAAAAAGCATGCATTAAAGGCAGGCAGGGTATTTATGTTCTAGCATGCACACTCAGTGACTTGTGTGCTTGTGTGCCTTGTTTTATTTTGACACGAAAGCATACAAACATAAGATTTTTGTTACTGTTGTCATCTGACATGCAAGTTGCATGAGCAATTACAAATACCCAGTTTCATTTAAAACAATCATTAGTCTCTGCTTAGCCTTTTCAGGGACTACAATTAAGCAGGAACTGCAATAGGAAACTTCAAAAATTACTTTGGTTTATTTAATTGCTCCCCCACCCTCAGAACAATTCTGTTAGGGGAGTATGACTGCAAGTTTGTGAGGGAGCACTTCCTTCAGAGCAGAAGCAACAGTGTTTTATATATTCTTTGTACACAAAAGGCTTTGCTGCATGAATTCACATCAGCTGATTTTATGAGAAGCCCTGCAATGTGTTCTCATGTATTGATGACCTTAACGGAGCCCTTACTCTGTATGACAGACTTGTGTGGTGCATGTTAAATAGTGAGATCTCACCAGAAGTTTATTTCTAGTTGACAGTTCATTGCAGATTGTGTTGCAAAGTCAGTAGGTGCAAATTTGAGTGGTGCTTATCACTGGAGATGCGTAGCAGTCTTCCTGCAGTTGCCACACAAAGTGCTGTGTTGCCAACATGACAGCATTTGCTTATCAGCTAATGGTGAGCATGGGGGTGACATCATTAGTGGCCAATGAGAGACTCCAACCGTGCCAGGCGGCTGTGAACACTCCCTTGTTGTTGAGGCACACGCTGATTTTGTGCAACACAGAGATTAGTACTTCTGCACAAGCAGTTATGAAAATTCTGTGTTGGGGAAGCTGAAATGTTAGTAGATGCATTCATGACTGTATCCAAGTATAGCTACAGCAAAACATATTGTTGGGTTGCTCTCTGGCTGCCTTTTATTTGAAAAGATTGAGGCACTCCTTACGTGACTCTATTCAGTGCTGATCCCTCCATTGTTTGGTTGCATGCATTATTGCTTTCCTTTCACGATTTTTGTGTTGTGCACTCAACTGGCAAATGTTGGCAATAGGATTGAGCAGCAGAAGTAGGCTGTTGGGATGAAGATACAAATATTACTCTGTGACTAGGAAAACGAGAAAATTAAATCATTCTGTCATCCTGGAGGTATTTTTTTTTTTATGTTTGTAAAAATTATGGAGTACTAGTGATTAGGAAGCACAGAGAAAAAGCAGAAAATACTGAAAAGAAAGAATGAAACTTATAATTTGACTTAAAAGCTTGACGTAAGTGAAGCAGTCAGTATGGTCACATATTACCAGAGTCACAACTGAGGAGTGTCACCTCTGTATTGAATGTTGCATGTGATAGGTAAAAGGGGCATGATCCAGAGCCTAGTGAACAATGTCTGCTCCTGGCAGATATTTGAGTTTTGGAGGAATATTCTGTCAATGTACCTCAGCAAGGGGTAGCAGTTACATGTGCGGATGCAGGTGTATTCTTGCTCATGGCCTATTGTGCACAAGATGAAGTGATAGCCTGAACTTCAGTAGAAGAAGTCATTCTTCTGTCTTTAAATAATTTTCACCTCAGAGTTTCAGCTGAAGAGATCCCAGTTACCATGGCTCAGCTGAGGAACAAAACCTCATTAGACCTGTGGTAATTCACTCAAAGATGTCTGAGCCCTTAGGTGCATTTTTTGCTTCTTTTTATATCCATTGCTCTGACTTTCCTTCTTGTACATTCCAGAGTTCTGCAGTGGAGGCTTGGTGGCCAAATGGACATGGAAAGCAAACTGGATACAACATGACAACAACTTTCATCATGGAGGCAGGATACCAGATTGAGAAATTTTCAAAGGTGGGCCCTTCATCTTGATTACAGCAGGCATTGAACTGCTGCTTTTAGGACATCTGCTCTGCATGGCAGGTTATCTAGAGCTCTTAAATATTTTGGTGGATTCTAATATGCATGTGAAAATGCTAATGAGAAACGAGGTATTTTTTATGTCACAATGTATGTTTACCTGTTTTCTGGTAGCCTTAGCATGTAGGGATGTCTTTACTTGCATTGAGACTGGAAGATGGCTTACAGTTAGTTGGAAACCTCAGAAAGGAAAAGATGTTTACTTTTAAAGTTTTCTATCTCATGAAAAAAATGCACTTTTAAACTTGATATATTATGCTGATGGTTTTGTAGCATGCACCAAAAACCTCCTTAGATTGCTATAAATTATGTGAAGGTTTATTATTGAGATTTTTCTTGTTAATTCAATTTTTAAAAAATTTGTGGGATAGACACGTTCCTAAAAAGCTAACATACATTCATTTATTAGAATCTGATAAATGTGCTTGAGGTTTAAGAAGAGGTAATGTCTTAAATATGACCATGAAAATAATATTCAGGGATATTTGCATAAGGGTTCCTGCAACACACTGGCTGTATAACTGTTTGGGTTTACTAAGAAACCTAGAAGAGGTGATTTTCAATTGTCCATTGAAAAAAAAAATCGTACAGTTGAACTGGGCTCCTTATGCTATCAACGTGTGGAAACAACCAAGTAAATTTTAACATTTATTAGGTGGTTCTGATGTGTATTGCTTCACTAAAAACAAATCTGGTCACCAGGCATCTAAAACTTCTATTCACTGTAACATTTGTGTGTGTGAAAAAGCCTGTGAATAGCAGTAGCTTCTGGAGTCTTAGTCTTTATAGGGCTAGCCATTAGTTTGATTATGAAATAATAATAATTCCTCTTTGCTATTATTGGCAATTTAATTTTGAAATAATTTTAAACCCACACCAAATAAACTTGGCATATTATGCTTGGAAAAACTGGTTATAGGAAATATGGAGGTAAAGCCTGTAAAAAGGAAAATTTTGGTGTTACTGTGTGAAAACTGCACAATGATAGGAAAGTTAATTGATTCCACTTGGGTAGCTGTGTCTCAGGATATTTCATAGAGCCCTGTGGCATATTATCATAGGGACTTTATGATCTATAAAAGAGACTCAGAAACCTTTTTTTCTCCATAAGGGGAAAGAGAGGGGAAAAAACTCAAATGCACCACATAGTGGGCATTATAATTTAACCAGCATACGAAGCCTTTACAGATTCATAGTGTAAAGTCTAGTCTTCCTTCATGCGTTCTCTGAAGCTTCTTGGATTCTGCCAGACACACCCACTCACCCACCCACCACCCCCTGCCCTGAGCTGTATGAGTGGAAAAATTCTCCATATGCAGTTTTTTCATGTTCTAACACAATTTGCTCTCTTGTCGGCAAGACTGAATAGCAACATTCATCTGGCTTAATAAAGAACTTTGAGTAGTTCAGGAGATACAGTCAGGGATAAATGTTCCTGAAAGTTGTTCTGTTGTCCACCTAGTACTGTATTCAGGTGGAATACATTTCCCACCCCCACCCCTCTTTTTAAAAAGAAAAAAACCAGGCGTGAGACATTTCACAAGTGGTTTGTCCCCATATGAGTATCTACATAACTTTGAACAGGCAAAAACTAAAGGGCAAGAACTGTGTATGTGAGAAGACACAGCTTTGTCTCCTGTCAGATTCAGCTACCCTTAGCTTGAGCTACTGTCTGGTTTCTGATATTTTAGAGTACTCTCCAAAGCATTAACTAATCCTTTGGGAAAATTTCCGGGTAGCCCCCTAGTATGTACTTGGAGGAGCTCTAGAGCTCTAGCCAGCTGTGCTGGGAACCTCTTTGGCTGAGGGAAGTACCTACTTGCTCCTGTTGAGAGCAGCAGAGAAACAAAACAGAGTAAAGCCAACGTCCAGGACAGGGTTAGTTTTGTTTTTGTTTTGTTTTTCTATTTGAATACTTCGGTTAGAGTTTGTTTCTCAGAGTAATGTGAAACAAAGTCATAGCCAGATACTACCACAGAATGAAATTGGTTTTCTAGAGGGAGGGTCTATCCAGTCCTTTTTGCTGTTGATAAGTTGTTTTTCTTGCCATGCCTACATCAAGGAATTTATTACCTCTTTCATTGCCTCGTGGGGCATTTGTTTGCTTTTTCGATTCTGCTTCTCCATCTTTCTGTATGCTTATTTCTTCACCACTGTACTGAGTTTCTTATTTCATGAGGCTATTTTAGTACTTGGAAGATCTTAACCTCTAGTTACCTTTCCCTCCTTCCCCCTACATCCTCTTTTCCCCATAGGCCTTTTAGCATGACTTCCAGAAGTCTTTCCCTTTGGCTTTGTAGTTTTCACACCGCTTTCATGCTGTGTGCTAATTTGTTAGGTCACTGGGGCGTTCTGTGATCTTACTTCAGCTCTAGGCATCTTCATCCTTACGACTTCTTATACTGCTAAATCTAGGAATGCCAAATATGATCCACACGTCACTTAACTGGGTACAAAGCCTTTGTATATGACTTAAAAAGACAGGTATCTGTTTCTTAATTTTGCACAGAATCAGCTGATTGGTCTGTGGTGGCTAGAGAGCATCTTCTGTGTTGCTCCAACAAGACTGGGAGAAACTTTCAGTCCTCAGGCAGCAAGATCTATCAGACAGATTTCAAGGTGGCAAAGGTCTTTGTAGCCAGAAAGGCATGTAAACAAACATGCCAGATGCTAGTTGTCTCCCCTTGCCCTTCTTTTACCCCACAAGGCAGAAGGAAGCTGCTGTAGGAACAGGAAGAGGTGCTGTGTTAGTGGGAGAGGGTGGGGGGCTGGGCTCTGACCCGAGGGAGCAATGGAGTGGGAACACAAGGCACCAAACCCTGGAGGCCTGGGAATGTGATATGATGCTGAGGAGCTTTTCCTCTTGCTCCTGCTGCATGGGTGGTCCTGGCTGGGTGTTTCAGCCTCTCAGATTGCTTCAGATTTGGCCAGTTGCATGACTTCCACTTGAGCATGAATAAACCAGTATCACATTACTGCTGTTAGTAATATAAATACTCCACTACAAATGCATTCTGAGACAGTCCCAGTCTGCCTGATGACATCTGTTAAGAGGACCTCCCAAATACTTTGGGAGCCCCAGCTATAAATCCCATTCCCTTTTGTGTCACAAAAGAGAGCTATGCTGGAGACTGAGGAGTGTTTCTCCAAGTAATTGAATTCACTGAAGGAAGATCAGAACTTTTTTGGTAGTGTAATACTCATAATGTAGTTTTTCTTTTGTAGTCTTCAGTAGTTAGGGCAGCTGTGAAAGTTGTATGAAATACTGACTATTTTTTTGATTCAACTTCTCATGTTAAGATAAGTCTGCAGAATTCTAGGAATGGGTGGAAGACTCTTGTCCTAAAACTAAGTTCATCGTGCTGGTCTATATTCAACCAACCCCGTTTGTGATGGGAACACAGTAGAAAAAAGGAAGGGCACACTGTCCACAGTACATGTATGTGCACAGAAATACTGGACAGGGAGTCTGAAATGTCTCCTCAGTGGTCTGACTTTGTAGTTTTTCTCTAGCTAGGAATGTCTTTAGTGGTACAGATGCTGAGCCCCACTTGCCACTAATCCGCTATTGCTGCTGGGGCAAGACTGTAAAACACTACAGGACTTGGGGCAAGTTCTGTTTTTTTTGTTCATTCAGTTTCTGTGTTTTGGTCATTGCTGTGATGCAGAGAGGTTTAGTTTGAGGTCAATGATCTGCAGCCTCCAATCATGCAACTGGTTTCTCATGTGCATTATCACTGTCTAGGTGTTTCATTAATAATTGTCCAGTTGACTAAGAAGCACCAAAGAGGATGCAAAAAATGCTGTGATTTTCTTTGTCATCTCTACCACCAGAAATAATTTTCTGTCTATCCATATGGTTTTTGATAAGTTGAAAGTTTAAGAAAACAGTCCCACAGTGGGATTAGTAATTTCCAATTTGAACTTCAGCCTTGTTGGGTGTGTGAAATACAGAATTACATTTTATCTTAAAGACACTTAACTAGGTAAATTTTAGCCTGATTTACTGACATGTACTTGTCTCAACTGTAGCTTGTGGCAGAGACAACAGGCTGTACTCTATAATCTGACCTTTTTGAAAGGTATAGCAAATAGTCATCTGAGGGAGGAGTGGTTGCTGTCTTAGGGGTAGTCTAGAAAAAATGAGGTTCCTGCCTTCCTGACCCAAACTTGTTCTTTGGTGCGAGTTGGCTGAAATTTACTATTAGCTTTCCTTCACTTTATTTAATTTCAGACTTATCTCCCTATGACAATGAACAACAAGTACCAGAAAGAAAAAGAGCTTTCTTTCTGGCCTAGATAAGTCAAACTGGAACAACGGTGGGAGTGTTGATCTATTTGCTTGAGGGTAGAAACATTCTACAGAGGGTTGTGAACTGCTGGATTGGTGGGCCAAGGCCAGTTGTATGAGTTTCAATGAGGAGAAGTGCCAGGTCATGCACTTGGGTCACACCAACCCCACACAATGCTACAGGCTTGGGGCAGAGTGGCTGGAAAGCTGCTTGGGGGAAAAGGACCTGGGGGTGCTGGTCAACAGCCGGCTGAACATGAGCCAGCAGTGTGGCCAAGGTGGCCAATAGCATCCTGGCTTGTGTCAGAAAGAGTGTGGCCAGCAGGACTAGGGAAGTGATTGTCCCCCTGTACTCAGCGCTGGTGAGGCTGCACCTTGAATCCCGTGTTCAGTTTTGGGCCCCTCACTGCAAGAGGGACACTGAGGTGCTGCAGCGTGTCCAGAGAAGGGCAGTGGAGCTGGGGAAGGATGTGGAGCACAAGTCTTATGAGTAGCAGCTGAGGGAACTGGGGTGGTTTAGCCTGGAGAAAAGGAAGCTCAGGGGAGACCTTATTGCTCTCTACAACTACCTGAAAGGAGGTTGTAGCAAGGTGGGTGTCGGTGTCTTCTCCCAAGTAACAAGTGATAGGACAAGAGGAAATGGCCTCAAGTTGTGCCAGGGGAGGCTTAGGTTGGATGTTAAGAAAAGTTTCTTCACTGAATGGGTTGTCAAGCATTGGAACAGGCTGTCCAGGAAGGTGGTGGAATCGCCATCCCTGGAGGCGTTTAAAAAATGTGTAGATGTGGTGCTTAGGGACATGTTGTAGTGGCGGATTTGGCAGTTCTGGGTGGACTGTTGGACTTGATGATCTTAAAGGTCTTTTCCAACCTAAATTATTCTATGATTCTATTCCATGATTCTGTAAGGATGCAGAAGTCTGAAGTCTCCCCAAAAGAACTGTTTTCTAGAGCACTTTGCAGCTGCACAGGAGCCTAACATGGCAGCTGTTCCACATCTACTCCATGGCAGGTGGGGAAGACACCTCTACAAATAAGGGGTCAGTGTTATTGCAGTCCACTAACTGCTCTCTCATGGCTGCAGAGTTGACTGTTTTATGCCAGTGCAATCAGCATACCCCTCAGCAGCATTGTTGCTTTGACTGAAGTCAAGTCTCAGAAAATGTCCAGAATGATTTCTTGAGAACTCTTCTTCTACCTGCAGCAGGAAGGAGTGTTTTCTTGTTTCAGCATCTGCAGTATGCAGTACCAGATATTAGGCTGAAAGAGCAGTTGTAAAAGTTTGGCTTCTGCTAGAGATGTGCTTTTAACTGGAGTGACCTTTAATACCTTACAGAGCAAGTGGTTATTTAGCTGAACTGGTTCCTCTGAAACCTTACTGTTGGATCATGCTGTTCAAACACAGCTGTGATGGCCAGAGGGCCGTTCACTTCCAAACTGGCATTTGTGTTTGCATGCATATCTTTTTCACTTTGATTGCCAAACCTATTAAAAACGTATCATTTCAAGGCAGAAAAATGCTTTTTCTGGATGAACCTGAAGCTAGGCATTCAGGGGCAAGACTTAGAGCTGAGCTGGTGCAGTCTCCTTCTGGAAGGAGAAAAGTGTAGATAAAATAGTGTGTCTGATCTAATGCTACTACTGTATTCCTCTCACTGATCTTCAGCTGGACTTCTGACTGAATTCTGCAGCAAGCAAACATGCACCTGTCTCTTACATATATACATGCGTGCACATGCATGGTCATTTGTGCATGCTTTCTCTCTCAAAATGATAGCAACTTTAAAAAGTGAACAGGTTTATTGGAAGGATTCTTTTTAGCCCTATTACAGTGTGTTTTAATCAAGCAGAAATTTAGAGATGAGACAATGTCTTTCAACTCCCTGACAAATTCTAAGCTGTTAATGTTCAGTTGAATCCCTTTTATAATGATTTTCTTTCTTTATTTTTGTTTTAATTTATTTTTTGTCTGCTTTAAATCTGTTTCATGTTTTCACACAGGCCTATTTTCGGACAGTAGAACTTGTTCAGGAGCCTATTCCTGGCTCACCAGGTCTGAGTTTCTACTTCAGAATCAATGGTCGACCCATTTTCATTAAGGGCTCGAACTGGATTCCAGCAGATTCTTTCCAGGACAGAGTGACCTATGACACGTAAGCCACATTTGATGTTCTCTAAGAACATGTTTTCCTCCTCCTAATTCTCTGTCTGCTCTCTGTGAAAGGGTGGTATTAGTGGGTGGAAGTCCTTTCAGGGTAGACCACTAAATGTTGTGGGTCGGATTAATTAACATTAATTAATTAAACACCATTAATAGATTTGAGTGATGTTCAAGACATGTGAATGCAATAACAGATGGGAAGGTGGCTGTTTGCTGTACACAGGTTACTGGCCTTTTGGGATGATCCGCAGGCTGTCTGATCCTATTACCTGGCACATGTGCATTGGTACTCAGGGGAAGTGCACTTCAGCCATGCCCTAACCCGTCTCACGCAGGGAGACATAAGTGCATAGTAACCTCTCTCCCTTTCCCCTCCTCTGGTCCAGGCTTCTTGGAGTTCAGTGATGCAGCACCCCAGAGGTACAGGTGGGATGGGGGCCATGCTGTACTTGACTAAGCTTTGCTCTGGGTAGCTGAGGAACCAGGACAACGGAATGCTGCAGTGTGCTGCATTCACATGCAATTTAGAGGCTGCCAGCATGATTAAGGAAAAATTAATGGAGGCCGAATCGAGTAAAATGAGATTCAGAGTCAGTCTTCTCCTCTCACTCTTCTCTTCTTGCTATGCCCTGTGGGACTCAGGAAAAGAATATAGATTTCTGAACGTGTTTGAAACGGGATTTGAATTGAAGTAATTGATATTTAAAGCAAGTAATATCTAAGGAGAAAAGAACAACCTGATTAATAAAATACAGGATTTCTAAATCTGGTCCTGCCAGTACTTCCGTAAAAGCTCTTACTTGCATGTGTCACACTATCTATTTTGTAGGTTTTAACAGGACCATGTAACTTTTTCTGCACAAAAAATTGCTCTTTGAAAGCTCTGTCCAGACATGCAGGCTTAGAAGGTAACAAAATAGTCTGGTTCTGCCAGAGTTGTAAGTCTTAGATTGCCTGATAATGATGAATGTTTGGGAGTTTTTTGGTGGTTTTTTGGGAGTATAACCTTAGAACCTCCTAAGTGATACAGTTTCACAACTTATATAAATCTTCTTTTTGTATTTGACAGATTATGGCTACTCTTGAAGTCTGCAGCAGATGCTAACATGAATGCACTTCGGGTTTGGGGAGGAGGAGTATATGAACAGGATGAATTTTATGATATTTGCGATGAAATAGGAATAATGGTAAAAATAAACACAGAACGCTTACTTAAAAACTGATGAACTTGTGAACGAAATTTTACTCTAAATGAACAAAATTAGGGAATTAATACCTAAATTCTAGCCATCTTTCCAAAGGACATGGTGGAGTACCAACCTGGGAAGTCAGATCAACTGGATTTTTTATTATTATTTTATGTTTGATTTCTTTTTTTATTTGAATGGTTCCTGATTACTGAGGCTGTCTGTTGAAACTGGAAGTGATACTTTGGAGACTTTTTATTAGAACCTCAGCTTGCATTTTCTCTTGTAATGAAGGCTACAACTCTGTTCTTCAGTCATCTCCACTTCCCTTCCTAGCCCAGAATCTCCCCTTCATCTCCCCTTCCTTTTCTCCCTACTGTCTTTCCCCTCCACCTCTTTTACATGTCCCAAAATCAGAGCAACATGTCTGTGGCTTTAACTTTCTGCCTTCTAGCTCTTTTCAGACCAAAACTCTCATCTTTATATACTGTACCTCTTTCCCAGTTCTATGTTTCCTAATCCCTTGGGAAAGAATGAGGGAAGAAATGAACAGCTGAGGGACTGGTACTAGTGATGTCAATGTAGGAAGGTTTTACACTGTAATGATGAGCATGATAGAAGAACTTTTGTGTACTGTAGGTATCAACAGGGACTTGCAGCACTCAGTCAAATAGTTGTGAGCAGATAGTCACGTAGTGCATGGGTTATTTTTTTGTTTCACAAGATCAAATAATATTTTTTCCACAGCACTCAGACTGTGGAGCCCTGTAACTGTGTTTAGGGCTTAGCCCTGCTGAAGAATCTGAGTGCCTGAGCATATGCCCCAGACTGAGAGCAAAGACCTTGCCATCTGACCTCAATGGGGGTTTAAGGCCTGCTGTATTTGAGTTTTGTTCTTTCAGCCACCTCTGAGTTATCAAAACACAGAAGGTGGTAGTCATGCTTTTCTCTGCTGTGGAAATGGGTTTTGTTTATTTTAAAAGTATTTTCTCCTTTATAGGAATAGCTGAAAAGGTTTGGAGTTCTTTTGGTTCAAACTTTTTAAACAAAAATATTTCACTTGGCCTGAAGCCAAGCATGGATGACCTTATCCAAAGGGACATTTTGAACAAGCTATAATTGAGTATAAATGTAGCTGTAAGGGGAACACTTGCTGCGTAAACACTGATAATCCTATATGAGCACCTTTGATTTTATGAGTTTGGGGGCACACGCTAGTAAGTTTTGATGAAATAGTGACTAGATGAGTGAACCCCAAGTTGCACCTGTGTTACTGTTTCTTACAAGTTACTGTTTCTTTTTAATAAGTAGAATGCCAAATGCCAAGAAGTGTGTATGGTCTTATGCTACAGCAGAAAAAGCAGGGAAACAGATATGGTATCTTGCTGCCTTCTGCTATGTGTGCTTGAAAAAAATAAAATGTGACATCTATTTTAGTCCTCTGAATGAGTGCCCTGATTTTCAGGGCTTCTGAGCATGTAACAGTTCTTTCATTTTTGACACTAGGCAACTAAGTAGGCCACTTAGATCTGTGTCTGGACAGTGCTCAATGCAAGATTTAGATCTTATTTAGCAGCCAAAATAGCAAGTAGGTGCGGAAAATCAGATCTTTATTCTGGAGGGGGTAGGTCTGGACATTTTGGTTTTGTTTCTTCTGATCGTCTTGCAAAGGCTTAAAAGTGCATTAGTCAAGCTGTGCTTAAGGAAAAATGGTGATAGGTCACTGAGAGAAATAGCAAGAGAAAGTTTATTTCAGTAGAGAATTTTGACGATACACAGTCACTGATGGATTCTGAGTGATTCTTCAGCAATAGCTTTGCTTTTTTTTTTACAGTGCTAGGAGTGTAACAATTAATGGATCCATTACTTCCCACTGTCCTGTTCCCTTTCTTCAGTCTTCTTAGGGAATATACACTGGAAAGAGTAATGGAAAAGCATGTTCTTGCTGCAAGGAAAATGCAGTTGTACGAGGAGCTGGTCTGGCTTTTCCTACTGCTTAGGTAGTATGGTATTCAGAAAAGCGTAGTCTCCTACAGACTCCATTGGGTTAATGTGCTCCTTCAACAGATCTTTCCGTTAACATTTGAGACAGACTATCAGGAGTCTCAAAATTACAGCAATTTAGAAAACAGAACAGGTAAAGAAAGTTATCTTGCCCATCTCATTAAGCTTCTTCCTTTCTAGTTTTTGTAGTTCTTCTTCAAGGTACAAAGGGAGTTCATTGTTGAATTGAAAGGCTTGCTGTTCTTTAGTGGTACCTACTTGTTCTTTCTTTGAAGAGAAAGATCACTGTGTTGTTAGAGGATCTAGTTTGTTTCTGCCCCCCTTACTGGGTAAAATTTGCCCTTTTTAAGACCAGTTTTCGCATTTGGTATGGAAGCATTTTGTTAACAAGTACACTTGCACATCTGTTAAGTGTGCTTGATACCACATCAACCACATCAGAAGAGTTACTGTTTCTTTTTAATAAGTAATGGGGTTTTAGTGTTACACCTGCAAAGTAGTAAACAGAAAATTGTTCCATTCAGGTGGAGATTGCCCCATCTTCACGTTTGAGCAGTGCATGGGTTCTAATTATTTCACTGAAACTTACTGAACTCCATCTACTGAGTAATATTCCACTCATCAATGAAGGCTGTCAGTATCTGATTCCTAAAAGTGAATATTCTGTAACTCTGATATTGAGGAAAACCACAGTGGAACATGGACAGACTGAACCCCATGGAGTTTGTTACTGTGTTGATGGTACTTTCCAAGAATCACGAATAGAAAATTTCTGTTTAATTCTCTTTGAGATAAATAACTTCTTTTTGAGCAAAAGATTGTGCATCTTAATAACGATGTATTTTTGAAGTATGTAAAATGATTTGCTAACAATTTTTATTATTATTTTATTTCCTTTTCCCTGTAGATTTGGCAGGATTTTATGTTTGCATGCGCGCTATATCCAACTGACAAGAATTATTTAGAATCCATAAGAGCAGAAGTTTCTCATCAGGTATTTTGTCTGTGTGTCAAATCTCTATTTCCCATTATCTATTTTTGATTGACTGACTGTAAAAGTTAGCTTTCCCAAAATGCTTATTTGGAAGTGTTTGTTAGTGTACCTTTACGTAGCAGACACAAAATGTAACCTCAATAAATCATCTTTAACTTACTCGCAGGAGTAGTAAGTCAAGAAGAGGTACAGGCCTTCCTCATGTCCAAACTGCTTTTTTTTCAGGGATGTTTAAGAGCATTCACTGAGAGTGAGGTCTAATGATTGCAATGTACTTTAGCACAGAATTTACCCTTCACATATGGCTGAGTAGATGAGTATGGAGGTGCATGTGTGCATATATGTAAGCATATTAAAAATTTACCCCTCTGTAGGTGTCTATTACAGAAGTTTGAGCCTCGTGGAGAGCTAAGGAAATAGTGAACAGTGCAGATAAAAGCAAGAATTGTAGGCTCAGCGTATGTAATATGCATGTGGACTTGTAATTCCAGTAGTAATAAAATGGGTTTTTTGTTGTTGTTGTTTGTTTTTTTGTTTTAAATAAAAAGAGAAGCAATTTTGCTTAATTTCTGAATCTGTAAATTGTATTTCAGGTAAGACGTTTAAAATCCCATCCATCGATTATTTTGTGGAGTGGTAACAATGAAAATGAAGCAGCAATCGCAAGCAACTGGTTCTCTATACCTTATGCTGACAAAGAAGTCTATATCAAAGACTATGTGATGCTTTATGTGAAGAACATCCGAGAAATAGTTCTTACTGTAAGTGATCTCAAAATACTGTAGGGGACAGGGCTTGGCAAAATGGTTTAAAGTTTGCAGTTTGAGTGACTTGGGATTACTTTTTTGCTTTTTTGTTTGTTTGTTTGTTAATCCTTTTGGGAAATGAAAAACAGCACGTTATTGAGGAATAGAACTTTCCAGGCTCTTGTAAACAACTCTAAACTCAAGGATTATCCTTAAAGTAGGATAAAACTAAAAAAATTACTTACATCTTTTACACTTTGTGATATGTAAAGGAAGACCTGAAAAGGTAGTGGATCTTGCTTCTTTTTTCCTTCCTATTTTTAATACCTCCACAAATGCCTTAACTTTCAGTGGACAAAAATCAACTTGCCTCTTAATTAATCGATCTAGATGATCAGATATCCTTTATTCTGATTTTGTTGAAGGATACTGTAAGAAGGATTTAAGAATCCTCAGGCCTTTTAACAGCAGTTGAATGAATTCATAGAGATGTTATTTCTTCAGTGTGCTATTCCAGTATTGTGACTTAAGATTTTTGGCCTAAGCAGCCTTTTTACAGCTGAGTTGTTTGTAAAGGTATACTGTGGTGTTTCTGTGATTAGCTACAGGAGTTAGATGGCCAATGCACGTGCAGCAAAGCGAGGTGTTCTAGCTTGATGCTATTTTTTAGTTACAGTTCACGTATGTAGTGTTGCTGTCCAAGACAGACCCCTCTTTTATTTTAAAGCCATAGAATAACTGTTTTGAGTGCCAGAAGGAACCACACAATGAAATAATTTCAGGTCCTGTATAATACAAGCCAGCTGAAGAAATCTGTAACTACTAGCAGTACCGGATTATATAACTTTAAAAGACTTCTAAGTTTCAGCTAAAGACTTCAGGGAATCCAGGATATCCTGTAGTAAATTGTTTCAATTAATTATTAATTACTCATGTAAAAAAAAAGATGAAAAGAAAAAGATGAGGGATTGAGACTGTTTCTTAAAATGAAGCACATAGCTAAGTGCTTTGCTGTATTGGAGCCAGTTGCTGTAACTTGTGACTGGTAACTAACGTGGGCCTCTATCTTACTACAAGTAGGGTGTTAAATTAATTATACCTGCAAAAAGATTCCTTTAGTACTTTGTAGGGTACTGCTAAAAGTTTTAGTATACTAAATCTAACAAGGCTATAAAGGCAGCTCTGAACAATTTGAAATGTAATCCTTCTTATAGTCTCATCTATCTTAACGTGCAGAGCCAGCCAAAATGACAATAACCTGCAATGTTACCATGCAAGCATCAGTAGCAGAATACCTTGGCTTTGTTCAGACTAAATCTAGGTGACTATTTAGTACAAAAGGGGAAAATCATGGCCTTGTTCCTGCAAAAACACTGCAAAAGTAATGATTTTCCATAAAGAAGTCACAGTACTCAAATATTAATGTTCCTTGAGTTTATTTTTCACGAGGCACGCTTCAAATAGCTTTCATTAAGAATTTAGAAGCATATAAAGATAGGAAACCTCTTGATGTGAGGAGAGAATCCCTTAACAGCAGAGCAAGCAATATCATGCCCAGCTGTCCTCCAAGAACATAAATAAGAAGCTAATTAAGCAAGTAAAGATGATGGATGTCAGGACACAAAGGGGAAAGTTTCCTAGGCAGTGACTCATAGATTTGGAAAAGTCATGTTCTCCCTGCCCCACCTCCCCCTTTTCAGAATGTGGTGTATGTATTCAGATGATAAAAGCCGATCACTTTGTGAGGGTGTTGTGGTTTTGTTCTGTTTTGTTTTAAAATCCCAGGAAGATAAGAGTCGTCCTTTTATTGCATCCAGTCCCACCAATGGCTTGGAGTCAGTTAAAGAAGGCTGGATCTCCCAGAATCCTTATGATACCCATTATGGTGACACTCACTTTTATGACTACAGCAATGACTGCTGGAACTGGACAGTGTATCCTAAAACTCGTTTTGCTTCAGAATATGGATTTCAGTCCTGGCCTTCCTTCAGTACAATCGAAAAGGTAAGGCTGGGCTTCCACACCTTAGTGTCCCCTCTGTTCTCATTTAATGAGGGCAGTGAGTGTCCTCTCAACAAACTACAGCATCAAAACTGTAGTTGGGATAATACGTTGTTAGGTGCAGTATGGCACAGGTGGGACAGAGGTGTGTGCTGCTGTGGAGGGAGGGTGTGAGACAGGACTGTTTCCCTCCTCAGTGTTCAATATATTTACCTTGATGTTGCAAGAGGAAAATTGTTACGAGACTATGAGTTTTAGTAGTAATTCTATTTAATATATAGCTTAGTAATGATTACCTAACATCAGCATTTCATTTTGTTGTGTCTAAGGATATGAGTTAGAAGCAGAAGAAACATTACAAATGCTGAATTGTGCCGAATTCTAAAATGTATTGATTTTTATAATTTTTACCAGTTTCTTAAATATTTTTTTCTTTATGCATTGCAAGTAAGAGGATTTGGGTTTGCCTCCTATTACATTTAGATATTGTATATTCTATCTTATTTATCCACTTGGAGCACAGACGTATCATGCTGTTTGTCCATTTGTTCAGAGAGATGAATATTGTGTTGAGACTCATGCATGCAGCTAAAAGGAGTTCAGAATGTTCCTTTCAGTTTGCTGGGCAAAGTATATTATCTGAGACATAATCAGTACGTTCATCCATACTGATAAAAATGAAAATTATTCGGCCTAAAAAGGAACAAATTTAAATAAAGAAGATTTTATAGAGATTGTAATTACAATGAAAGCTTGACAATAATAACTATATGATCTATGCTGCATTGTTGTCCTTAGCTGAAAAAAAATATTTCATGATCATTTGTTTTCAGAGGCAGGGTTTGAAAATGTACACAATATTAGACTTTATAGCCATACTAACTTCTATAACTTTTATACCTGAATGTGTTTGACTAGAGTACATTCTTCCATCTTAATGTAAGATGTTTCTGATTACTAGGAATGCAAGCAAACCTCTGAAGTCCCTTGGCTAAACTGAACCTTACAACAAATAAGTTCAATTCCATTGAACCAAAAGTTTCTCTTCTGGGTTCAGCACTAACGTCCGTTTTCATTTATTTGTACGAGTAGTATAAGCAAAGGGTGTTACTGATTCAAAATCCTTGCATGACTGCCTGTATAGAAATACACTACCAATTTTAAAGATTTTGGATTATGTCAGCAGGCTGTAATGGATATCCTTCCCTGAATATCATGTCAGTCATTAAATGCACATTTTGCCTTTTTATTCTGATCTCTTACTTTTGTGTTTTTTAAAAGGTTTCCTCCGCTGAGGACTGGTCCTATACAAGCAATTTTTCTCTCCATCGACAACACCATGAAAATGGCAATGATCAGATGCTTCAACAGCTTGAGCGTCATTTCAAGCTTCCCCAGAGCACAGATCCCATAAAGAAGTTCAAAGATACGATTTACCTCACTCAGGTAACAGTGATGTCTTCAATATAAGTAGCTGTCAGTACTTGTTCCGTTAGGTACTTCAGTGGTTAAAACTGGGCCTGTTCTATTAGGTAATGTTCAGTTACAGAAAGTTTCTACGCTGAAGCATTGGTGAGTCCAGCTTAATTTGGAAATAGCTTGTGTCTCATTTATTGGAGAGAGACTGCAATTTTCGTCATAGAAAGGCTGGAATACTTCTCAGGGAATTTCCCAGAAAGTGGCTCAATTGCGAGAAACTCTGGCTGTGTGTGCTCCCTGCCCCCGCCTGGGCCCACTCCTGAAGCTGGCTGGGGGTCAGAGATGTGCTCGCCTTCCTTGGTAGGTGGATTATTCCTGGTGCTACCCTGTTACTCCCTCTTCCAGGCTGGGTATGGTTTTGCTCTTCATGTGGCCGCTGTAGGCTTACTGCTTTGATTTTTGCCACAAGGAATACATGAGCTTTTGAAAAAGAATGTTACTACAGAATGCAGTTCTTTATGAATGAGATTATTGGTAGCTTTTATGTTGTTATGAACTCAGACATTGATATTTTAGATAATCTATTTTCTTGGTGTTTTTTTTTTTCAAATCAGTAGGTTATATTTTGCTCTTCATCCACAGTAGTTTACCTCATGCCTGTTTCTTTCTTTGTGATTTTTATGTGACTTTTAAGTGATGTTAAGTAACTTTTTAATGCTATTAGACAAGCTTAAAGTGCTGTTACTTTTTTTATGTTCCAAGAATTTCAGAAACGCTCTTGATGGCAATAATTGCACATTCACTAAGTTTTTAACGTTTGAGAGCTGCTATCAGCAAGTTTTATATAAAACCAAAACAGCTGGAGAACATTAGGCACTGGTGATAAGAGAACAAAGATAGATGCTGTGAAATTGAAAATGGGTAAAACTTGCACAGTGAGGTCCTGACTCAGAAGGCCGTGAGAGTTTCTGCAGTGTTAAGTCTGTCAGGGCTTTATTGACAGGTTAAACAATTCAAGACTACCAAAATAAGAATAGCAAAAAAGACAGGAGAGTAAACTTGGCTTTAATGGCTAACTAGAAGTGTTATCCTTACCTTTTGAGCTGTCCTAAAGAATAACTTTTTTCCTTTATTTTGAGACTTTCTTTTAATACTTCCTCTGCCTAGTAGTATATTTTGTGAAGAAAATGACAGGCTGTTTGGTTTCTGTTGAGAACTTGGCCAGTGAAAAATTCTGAAAAGTGTTCTTTAAAGGCAAGGCAGGGAAGGAGAGAAGAAGTGGGAGTGCAGGTGAAAAAAGGTTGCTCTTTTGGTGCACAATTTTGAGTGTATGCTGGGAATGTGTGTTATAAGTTCAGAGTATAGGGATGTGGACATCATGGTAGTGTATAATGGAGATAGTATAACTTAACGTAATTTTGCAACTCTTGGGCTTTTTATTTACATTAATAAAAAAAAATATTTATTTTAAATTTTTCCTTCCCTTGTCTTTCATTTGCTTGTCAAAGACCCTGTTGCCCAGGGATCTTCACTGGATAGATGGCAGAAAGTAGCCCTTCCAGATTTTCTCTAAAGATACTGCTTGTAAAGCTGTTGGGAACTGCTAGGAATAGACCTTCAAGCAGAGGTCTGCTGCACTGTAGGTGTATACCCTTGAAGACTCAAGTTTAAAGTTATGTGCCATTGCTGTGGAGTCTGTGTTGTATGTTAATATATACAAACATGCTTTGAAAGTAAAGTAAAATGCAAAATACAGTACACCAAAATTATTTTTTTTATGTGTTTGTTGGCCAAGGTGATGCAGGCTCAGTGTATGAAGACAGAAACTGAATTCTATCGTTTTAGTCAAAGTGAAATAATCAAGGGAGAAGGACACACGATGGGAGCTCTGTACTGGCAACTTAATGACATTTGGCAGGCACCTTCATGGGCTTCCTTGGGTAAGTTTTGTGACCGTCTGGTAAAAAGCATCAACTGTCTGTCTTGTTTTGTTTTCCTCATCTGGAAGTATCAGAATAAGAAGTATGGCTCTGTTCTCTCGGGGAACTGCAAACTTTGAACATGTTTCTGTCCATCCTTTAGAAATGCTTTCCAGAAAAGTTTTTCAGGATCATTCTAATAGTTCGTGAAAGTGGAAGAGGATAAAGAGTAAAGCAATTCTTTTCCTATGGAAGTGTTGCTGTTTAAGTTCAGATTTAGCAGCCACCAACTCTTACCCTTGTTTTAGCAAGGTTTAATTTAGAGAAGTTAAAATCTTATGTAACTCCCAATTTCTTAAAAATACATTTTTTTGTTTAAGCAGTATTCTCATTTCTCCCAAAGAAATAATATCAATCAAGCCAGACAAGGTTGCCAGTTAGGGAAGTGATGGTTAAGACTGAGGGCACAACCCCCTTGTGAGGTAAACTTTCAGCTACCCTTGTTTTTCTTATGTAGAACTGGATCTTTCTGAAACTGTCTGTGATACATCATCTAGTTTTTTCCAGAGAAATTTTGCATTCTTTTAAATTTAGGAAGATCAATTATTTTAAAATTGGAGACTGCTAAAAAATTCTGTTTCCAAAAGGGTCTGTCCTAGAAATCTCTGATTATATTTATTGTCTCAGCTGTAGAGATGCATGTATGTACCCAGCCACCCTGAGTGAGAATGGACAGGGAGGGAGCTAGTGGGATAGGAGGGTGAGAAGGAACACCTGTGTATAATTATACTTTCCATAATCTCAGCAAGTCTGGTTGATTTTGCTCCTCCTGCCCCTCATGGTAAAATGATCAAAACCTCTCGCTTCAGCAGGCAGTAGTGTGCTGTCAAAAAAAGTACAGAACTGTGATCCTGTTCTGAGCAGGATGGGATTTAGTATGTCAGGGCTAGGCATCTAGATTTCTTCTGTAGTCAGTTAAGGGATAGATGGTTATCTCCAGAGTGTGATTCATCATGTCCTTAGCTGCCTAATAAGTGGGATGAATTATCTTCTCCATGCTGAACTTGATTTTCATGGAAGTTCCTATGATAGCTCTTGCCCAGCATAGCTTCTGAGAAGCTCTTTATAGAAGATGACTAGCTGAGATTTGGTGTCTAACAGTGTCAGGTGAGGTGAATCACTCTTTGTGACTAAATTATTCTGCTAATATGCTATTTATGCACGATACCTTCTTACATATTTATCTTTTTTTCCTTTTAGAACACAAAAATGGAGTAGTCAGAAATACAAAGAGATAGGTCACTTAGGCAGCAAGAAATAGGGGAGGAATGTGTGGTATGAGGGATGTGGCTGTGTTTCACGTTCTGAAAATTTTGTTTAGAAGTAATTTTGAAATGGAGAAGCTGTTCTGTGGCAGCTCTATAGAACTTGGGTAGATTGTCTTTCAATTTTAGTTATTTCTCACATATTGTGTTTTTGAAAATCCTTATTTAAAAATATCCTGTGTGAAGATATACGAGTGAACTAGAAAATGCTAAGAGTTAGTGTGAAGTTCTCAATCTGTCCTTAGAACAAAATGCCTTTTGGCCTTGCTTTAAAAAAATATTAACCCTCCCCCATCCTCCCCTTCTTTCTCAGGGAGATATTTTTCCCTCTCCCTTTTTATTTTTGTTATTTTTTCTTTTTTTCCCTATTATTCATCCAAGCGAAGTAACTGCAATCAGCAAAGGAAAACAAACCAGTAGAAGAAACAGGCTATTTTATTTAAATGTTAAGGCAACCGTCCAACTATAATGGCCATCTCTCTGGACTTTCTAGACTTGTATTAGAAAATAGAATATCCCAATGTTCATTTTTATGTTTCTAGCAATGGCTGATGCTCTTAGGCTTTAAGTGCCTCAAGAGAAAAAGATGCTTGGAAAAATGTCTCTTTGTAAAGACAAGTGTATTGATAGATGAAGTGATCATGGAGACCATAAATGTATTTTTAAGTACAGAGCTGACGTCATTGTAGAAAATACATCAAATACCTGAATTATTCATATGTTGTTGAAGTTAGTTTACAGAACAGAAACTCAGCAGAGATACAGCTGTCCCTTTGTTTTGTTCTGTTCCCTCAGTGGAATGAGGAAAGGTTTAATATTCATTTAATTAGGCAGTGTGGTAGAAGGATTTTTGAAATGCTAATGGAAGAAATTATGCAAAACTTCAGAGAAATTAGTTTTATTTGCACTTCAAAAACACGTTTCTGCATCTTGTTAGATGGCACAGTAGTATCACCAGTGAGTACTTCTTATTTAACTGTGTTGTTTCACAGCTCGCCATGGAGGGGCTTACCTAATTTCCCATACACAGCAAAGTGTTTCCTCATGTAGTGTGGAGGGGAGAAGGTAGCAAATGTTTCTCCTTTCAATTTACCTTTAAGGTGTTTGCTTGGGATTGAATGAAAACACAGCACAGTACTCCCATCATAGTACTTTTGCCTTCAGTTCATAACTAAACAGCTTTTACCACAACTGGGGTTTGATTGTTAGTGCCTGGTTGAGCCGGTCGTGCCATGATGAATGCTTTAGCATCTATGCAGTGTGTTTTGGTGAACAGCACTGTGATAGACATGGCAGTTTAACTCCCTCCCACACAGGTGTCACCTTGAGGTGCTCAACTTGGTTGTCATGAGATTCCCTTGAACAGATAACTGGCTTTCATTGCAGGTTCAATATTTAGAGCCCCTGGTGAGCTGAAACTACAGGCTATTATGGAGAAAAACAGATCTGAATTCCTGAGACTGAGGTGTGGAAAGAACTAGCAGCATGTTTCTCAGGTTGCATTTAATGGTGTGAAGTGATTAATTTAAAATCCATTACAGGGAGAGATGTTTGTTCTCACTCCTGCTATCAGTTTAGAAGGCTTCAGGGAAGAGTCAGAAGAAAGGGTACTGGGATCTCCTTACAAACCTGATTTTAGATTCCTGTTCTGAAGCTTGATACTGCAGAGAGTGCAGACCCCGTGTTATTATCAGGAAACAACTGGGGAACTTGGATTTCTTTAAGAATTCATTTAAATGTGGGGGGAGGAGGAGAGAGCCACCTCAGGGCTGTTTTAAATAACTTTTGACTTGCCTTTGGGCATGCATGTCTGTAACATGAAAATTTAAGCCCAGAGATTTCTCACATACCTACCTGGTCGACAGATTTCTTACGTCCATTTTTGGGGCAGGGGGAGTATTTTATATGCAGCTTGCCTATTTTTAAATGAAGAAATGTGACTCTTTAGGAAATCAAGACAACAGATGAGCTGAAGAATGTGGCTTTTTTTTTTTTCAATGAATTTCAGTTTTCTGTGCTGTTTGAAGTTACTTTGACAATTGTATTACTAAGGTTCTGTTCCTGGAAAAGTTATCTTTGGAAGACCCTTCCTGTGTGAAACTGCTCCAGCAGTTGAGCTTTGGTTCTTCAAAGTGGCTCTAGGTTTTTAGGGAAATGAAATATCAACCTTAAAAAGCTGATCTGAGATAAGCAGACTAGTAATGTTTTCAGACATCCCAAAACAATAGGTGTAGTAGTTGAACCCTAGAATGAACTTTGAAATGGTACAAACTTCTAAGTGTGTGGCTTGTTTGCTTTTGTTTGTTGGTTGAGTTTTTTTTGTTTGTGTTTCCCTGCGGAAGTCTAATGCCAAGTTTAGTCTGAGTTGTTTTCTCCACTGTACGGGTTTCTTGGGGATCTCTGTATCTGCTGTCTAGGTAGCAAACCTCTCTTTCCTTCTAGTGACCACTGCAATGTGGTTACATAATCCAGTTGAAAATCAAGGCACAGCAGAAACTGAGAGTAGGACACATTTGGAGAAAAATGGGATTTTTTATTATGCCAAGTAACAGAAACTGCTCTACAACAATTGCATTATTCATTTTTGTATTGAAGACAGTTGAAGCCTAGATTTTCATCATGTAAATTAAGCTGTGGCAAAAATTTAATACATCAGCAGGCATTGAAACCTCAGCCCATGCTGGATGAGCTTGTCTGAGCTTGTGGTGGGCTCTGTCGGGGTCCTGCAGTGAGCAGCATCTATTGCCCTGGCAATTGAGTTCCCTGGGAGTCTTGTTGTGGCAGTCCTGAGGGCTTCAGAGAGCTCAACCCCTCCCAAGGCCTAGGTTAGGCTTAGTGCCCATGTCTCGTACAAGGCCCATTGCTTGTATTTTTTAGATCAGATGCTGCCGCACAGTTTACTCTTCTTTCAGATAATCCATCGCCAATCCAAATCTCTCATCTTCTCAAGTGTCATGATGCTAAAAAGTAATTTGTTAGCACTTTCTGTTTTGGGTGGGATTGTCCTTTAGACCACCAACATTTTCTGCCAGGAGTTGTCCTTGGAATGCAAGAACATGGCTTTGTTCATATCTTTAGGTGATCAGGCCCAGCCAGCACGGGTTTATGAAAGGCAGGTCCTGCTTGACTAACCTGATCTCCTTCTATGACAAGGTGACCTGCTCAGTAGGTGAGGGAAAGCCTGTGGATGTTGTCTACCTGGGCCTTAGTAAAGCCTTGGACACCATTTCCCCCAGCATTCTCCTGGAGAAACTGGCTGCTCTTGGCTTGGACAGGGGTACTTTACGCTGGGTAAAAAACTGGCTGGATGGCTGGGCCCAAAGAGTGGTGGTGAATGGAGTTACACCCAGCTGTTGGCCGATCACAGCTGGTGTTCCCCAGGGCTCAGTACTGGGGCCAGTCCTGCTGAATATCTTTATCAATGATCTGGATGAGGACATGGAGGGCACCCTCAGTAAGTTTGCAGATGACACCAAGCTGGGCAGGAGTGTTGATCTGCTTGAGGGTAGGAAGGCTTTACAGGGGGATCTGGACTGCTGGATCGATGGGCTGAAGCCAACTGGTTCAACAAGAAGTTCCAGGTCATGCACTTGGGTCACACCAACCCCACACAAGGCTACAGGCTTGGGGCAGAGCGGCTGGAAAGCTGCCTGGGGGAAAAGGACCTGGGGGTGCTGGCTGACAGCTGGCTGAACATGAGCCAGCCGTGTGCCCAGGTGGCCAAGTTGGCCAACAGCATCCTGGCTTGTGTCAGTGTGGCCAGCAGGGCAAGGGAAGTGATTGTCCCCCTGTACTCAGCACTGGTGAGGCCACACCTCAAATCCTGTGTTCAGTTTTGGGCCCCTCACTGCAAGAGGGACACTGAGGTGCTGCAGCGTGTCCAGGGAAGGGCAACGGAGCTGGTGCAGGGTCTGGAGCACAAGTCTTATGAGTAGCAGCTGAGGGAACTGGGGTGGTTTAGCCTGGAGAAAAGGAGGCTCAGGGGAGACCTTATTGCTCTCTACAACTACCTGAAAGGAGGTTGTAGCAAGGTGGGTGTCGGTGTCTTCTCCCAAGTAACAAGTGATAGGACAAGAGGAAATGGCCTCAAGTTGTGCCAGGGGAGGCTTAGGTTGGATGTTAAGAAAAGTTTCTTCACTGAATGGGTTGTCAAGCATTGGGACAGGCTGCCCAGGGAAGTGTTTGGGTCACCATCCCTTGAGGTATTTGAAAACTGTGTAGGTGTGGCATTTAGGGACATGATTTAGTGGTGGACTAGGCAGTGCTAGGTTAAAGGTTGGACTTTATGATCTCAAAGGTCTTTTCCAGCCTAAAGGACTCTATGATTCTATATACTGAACAGCGCCAATATACTGTGAATGTTCATCAGTTTATTAACAGCCTGTCTGCTTTGAAGCAGATGCAGCAGCCTCTACTGAAGTTTTCTTTCACACTTCATCTCTTTGGTTTGCTTCAGTGCTATTAACTGAAGTGCTGGTGGTGTTTGGTTGATAACAGCCTGATCTCATAGCACAGTTGAACGTTGTATGGGTTTTCCAGGCAGATAGATTTTCTTTGTTCCCAAGCTGGCTCGTTGTGAGCTTGCTGAAAACAAGGTGATGTGCAAGGGGCTACGCTGGAGCTAAGACACTTTGCTCTCCACAATGTTCATTCATGTCTATGTGGAGTGCAGGCAGAGCATGTTCAGGTCTGCCTGCGAAAGCCACAGACACACCCTTTAAAGACTACATTACTCTGCATGAAGTCCTTAATTATGAGATGCTTGAAAGTGCTAAGAGCTTCGTATAAGCACCATAACACAGAGAGGTAATTACTTATAACAAATCATATTGCTGGAAATGTTTTTCAGCATCCCCGGACTTTAAACCTGTTGTATAAAACAGAACCAGAAACAAGAATGAAACCAGTTGACTTGCTACTTCTTTTGGGGGGCATTTCAATGACTAGGTAATGGTTGAGCAAGGGCAGAGTTAAAATGCTGACAGTGGGTCCTAGATGGAAAGTTAATAGAGAAAGAAATGGAAGCAGTTTCTCTTTCAAAATGGTTGTGTGGCAGTGTTGCATCTGGCAAAATTGCTTTTTTGGAGAGGACACAACATTTGATGGCTTTTCCAGTTTGTTAATGGCAGGCTTTCAAAGTGGTAAAAGTAATGAAGTACAGCTTTCCATTAAAGAGGCAAAGTGGACTGATTGGCATACGTCTGCGTTGTGTGTACTAACTCCCACAAAGTAAGCGTTGTCTCTAGATCTTGGGAAATTCATTTTGCCTAACTCAGAGTTCTCTTCAGTTTGAGAACTTGGGTTTTTTGTCTTTGTTGCTCTTTGATGTTCTTCTAAGGAAGAACTGAATGAGGACTGAAAAAGAGGAGGAGAGTGCTGAAAGTCAGACTCTGTTGTCTCTTTACAGTGGTGGTAGTTTGTGGCAATGCCACCAATGCCAGTGTGTTTGTCTGGATTCCCAACAACATAGAAGCTCCAGCTTTTGCTTAATGTGTGGTACATTATGTCAGTTTTGTTAATGTCACTTGTTTTTAAGGCTTTCTTTAACTGAGTAACAGCATAGCAATGATAGGACCAACACTTACAAAATGTGACTTTTTGGTAAAGCTCAAAGAAAAGCTTGAAAGAGCATCAAATCCCTTCCAGAGCAGAGCTTTGCCTGGAAGAAAACAAGTCTCTTAACTTCAGTCATTATCTGCACCTGATAGAGGAGAAAAAGGGTGGAGGGGGATATTGTGTTGCTATAGCAGGACCAGAGAGCGCAGGAAGTGATTGTGTGCCAAGGCAATCTTGGATTCAATCTGAATTTTTCTTCATTCTTACCCTTTTCAGAGTATGGTGGTAAGTGGAAACTGCTCCATTATTTTGCCCAGAACTTCTTTGCACCACTGCTGCCTGTGGCCTATGAAGACAAAGGTGTGTTGTACATTTATGGTGTCTCAGATCTTCATGTGGACCACAAGCTGAGTTTGAGGGTAAGTGATGCCTCTCTCGCCAGTTTTATGTCCCTCCCACAAAAATGGGAGAAGCTAAAATGAGCACATCTTTGTTAGACAAACTTCAGTAAGTCCATGATCAAACACAATGAGGTACAATTCTTGTCTTTAATCTTCTTAGGCGCAACACCATCCTTTATTATAGTAGTGTATACTGCTTCACAGAACAGGGAATGAATTGCTTTGCTTTTAGCTTGTAGGTGTAGGTCTGAAATCCAGTATTCTGTTTAAATCTTAAAGGAATTGATGGTTAAACAGAACAGTGTGAAAATGGTACCTCACTACTTAACAAAACTGTTCCCTTGGTGTTAGACTATATGAACTGACTAAGTGGGGGGAAAAAAGGGTTGCAACCAGTGCTTATCAGTACTCAAACTACACTGCTCTGGGAAAAGAACTAGATTATTTTTTGAAATATCAACAGAATATCTAGGTGTACTTGAATTGCAAGGTCACCTATGCAGTGTCACCATTTCACAACTGATGCTTTAAGTGTTTTCTGGTAATGCTATAGAAACTGATAGGATTTCTTAGGTGGTGTTTGGGCTGCAGAGTTGTCCTGTACAACACAGTCTTGCTTTTCAGTTTGTTACATTTTGTTGCTGTTAAGTAACCAGATCCCATATGAATTTAGGGGCTATTTTTCACTATGAGATACAGTTCCTGACATAAAGAGCATCCCATGTGAAAAGGCTGGGAGGGCTGGAAAAATAGACCTAGAGACCTGGAATGACTCACTAGTCATTTCAGAACTAGTAGTATGGTATGTCAGTTCCTAATTCACTGCTCTCTGGGGGGCTGCCATGAATTTTCAGATTTATCAGGTGACATATATAGTAATATAGAAATTATAGAAAATACTATAGATCCTATTATAGGATCTATTATATATTATTATAGAAAATAATATAGATTTATAGATAATATAGTAATATAGAATTATAGACAATGGTTGCAGTTTCTGGATAGTCAGTTCTTACAGTAGGACTGCACTTAATGATTTTTTTTTTCTGGTCTGAGATACTGTAAAAGGTTTGAATCAGTTTTTCTGATAGTGTCAGAGAAGCATTGGCACTAGGGTAGTTCCGATGAGTGCTGTATTTCGCACTTCAAGAAAATTTGAAACTTTTGAAAGGAGTTAAAATCTGTTTTTGACTGCAGACCCCTGTTAAGTTCAAAAATAGCCTAAAATTTATGAAGAGATAGAATGCTGTAGTTCTCATTAAGTGCCTATCTTCCAAATTATGCTTTTTTCTTTTTTTTTCTTTTAACATAAGGGTGCATCCATGGTATGCATGCATGATCTCTGGGAATGCATTTTACTATATTAATTATAACTTCCATAATCCCTTTTAAGATGACGCAGCTTGTTTCTGTTTAGTGGTGATTGTTAGAATCTAGGAGAAGCTCTAGATGATCCCGTTGGGTTACATCAGGTAACACTGAGCAATCTCAAGAAAATCCTTTGTTTGACTCTTTTTTAATCAGGGAGAGGAGGAAAACGAGTCAACAAATTAGTCACTTACTAATTCCATTTCTCAGTACTCCCTTGAAAGGAATTGGCAACCCCCTTCTCTGAAGAACCCTGGAGAAAACAAAAAGCTTTCCGAATCAAGATCAGCAACAGATTCAGACTGTTTGAAATTGACTTATTGTTCTGTCTATATAATTACCTAATTATTGTGCCATATCCACTGTTTCGATCTTTGTGGAGTTTCTTGCTAGGTGGAAATCAGGTGGTAGTGTCAGGAGAACACCTCTTGCAATGAGCAATCTGAAATATAGGATACTGGATTGTTTTCATGGATGTGACTTCTAAGCTTTGTGCTCTCTCAATATGCTCGATAGGTCATTGTGCACACCTGGAGTTCTTTGGAGTCAGTATGCACCATTGCAAAAGACAGTGTGACTGTTAAAGCACAGAGTGCTGTCCCCATCTACAAGGAGTCCATAAATGACTTACTGGAAAGATGCAGAAATTGTACAAGGAAAAGCTGCGTTATTACTTTCTGTCTTGTTGGAGAAGGTGGGCTCCAGAGTCCTACGAACCATCACTTCCTTTCATCGCTAAAGGATGCTGTAGGATTAGAAAAGACCCAGCTTAGTGTAAGCATCAGTCATGCTAAATTACTATATTTGGTTTTGCTATTCTTGCTGTTTTGTGGTGTTTGCCTGCTATGCAGTGTCTGACTCTACTGAACGTTCTTTCTCCTTATCTGTTGCAATTCTAGCTTCCATGTTGCGTTTAAAATCAGATTTTTTTTCCTGTGTCACTACATGCATATCTAAGAAAGAGTCATGGTTTGGGTTTGATTTTGTTTGGTTGGTTGTGGGGTTTTTTTGTTGTTTTTGTTTTTAATAATGAAGTCTCCATTTCATTGGTTTTGACTGTCTCTCCCCTGACTGCTGCAGCATTACTTATTTCATTCTTTTTGTCCCTAGATAGCAAGTATCATCATGGCAAATGTTTTGGCTTGCAGACAGTGCTATATGTCAGTACTAGGGGGTGCTAGTTGAGTGTGGAGTGCATTACTGGCAGCAGTATTTCCTCTTGAAGCATTCAGACTCTCAGATCAGTGTACAATTGCTAATGTGCAATATTGCATGCTCCTTTCCTCCTTCTGCAAATCCCTGCCCTCCAGCTAAGGGTTCTGATTTGCATAATAGTGATTATTTCTTAATATCTGGCAAGCACGTCAGTCTTCTGAACAGGCACAGAAAGCATCAGTGTTGTGTAATGCTGTCATTTAGTCCATTTGCTGCTTTTCCCTAGATTTCTTCTGCTACTAGCGAGCGTGCTCTATATATAGAGAGCAGGCATGCCCGGGGTGTGTGTGTGTACACATACATTCTGTTAAGCCTCACTTCTTAGCATGTAAATCTTATTGCAGAATTCGTAATCAGCAGATTGGCAGGATGGGGACCTGTGCATTCTCACATTAGGCTTCCAAACTGTAGCTTTTCTCTTGAGAGCTAAACTAAACAAGGGGGGAATAGAGCTCTTTAATCTTTTTGAGTCTGGACCAGCATAATTGCTTTACAGAAAGAAAATGGGCCAGATTTTCCCCTCTTATCTCTTTCACAGCAGCATGGCCTGCCTCCTGAGTAAACAAAGGAAAGAAAGAGGTCTGGTTTTATTCTTTTTCAGTTGGTGGCACAATCTGAAGCCTGAGTCATGCTGGGTTTTTTTGTGGATGACATCATCAATAATAAAAATTCTGCAACTGGAGCATCATTGGGAAATTTCACTCCTTTTTCCCATGGCCATGTCTCCACAGTACTAACTAATAAGAGCAGCTAGCAAGGAAAATTGCAAAATCGTTATTTTAAGGAAGTATGTAGCTGTGATTTAAAAAATTATTGTGTTTTTTGAGAAGCTGGTACTTCTATATATAGTTACTAATAAACTAACCAGACTTTCAAATACATTGCTAATCCAAGCACTAGTCATCATAGCATTGCTTTTAAAACACATGAAAACTTCAGTGTTTCTTCAGAAAACACAAAATGTAAAGGGGATGTGCTTTTTCTTAAAAATGAATAATGCTGTTTGTCTTGTAAGGAGGACATAGTTTCTACACTTAACAGAATTTATCTGCATTTTTATATATAGTTAATTGATACTTGAAAATGATGTAGCATAATATTTCATGATGGTGAATGGCAAGTGCTGCATCAAAATGTGTCCTGGTTGTGCTTTTAAGCCTCTCTGAGATTAACTACTGATAGAACTTAATATAAAATATTCTACCTTGTCCTGACACGTCACAATAAAGCTGCCTTCTAAATGTAGTGTAAGGTTCACTGCCATGTTCCATTACGATGAGGTGACCTGTGTTACTGTGATTTTTACATCTTTTGCTTCTGTGTATTTCTGTTATGATGTGATTGGAAAGGCCAGCTACTTTAGTAGCTGTGAATTTGTACGTTGAGTGAAGTGTGCAGATGAAAGGACAAATCTCTTTCACTGCAGTAAGTATAGGATACCAGTACTATGTACAAGTCAGATTACCATTTATTGGGTTATTTTCGTAGGATAAGAGTGATCACATTTCATGGCATTTTTCCACAATCTGTAGTATTCAGTAGGAGGGCTATAATAATATTTGCAGATTTTGTATGATTGTTACATATGAATCCTGTTGCCTTGACCTTTTGTTCTAGAAGAGATTTCCAGAAGAAAAGAATAATTTTGATCGAACGTGGTTGTTCAGTCTGTTTTACTGACATGCAAGTCTTTCCCAGTTTGGGCATAACTGGGTTCTTCTTTAACACATATATTTTCTCTTATTTATTTATTTATCTCTCTCTCTTCCAGGCCTCTGTATCCCAACGAGATGACATTTATATATTTGTTCTTCAGACCACTGCAATTGCTCCTTTTGTTTCCCTGGATGTAGGGAGTATAAAAGGCAGATTTAGTGATAATGGCTTCCTCATGACTGAAAAGAAGAAAGTGGTTGTGTTTTATCCTTGGGAACCTACCAGTGTTGAAGAACTAGAAAAGTCACTAACCTTGACCTCTCTGGTGGACGTTGTCTGAGGATACTTCATTTCCTTCTAGACAAGGAGTGAAACGGGAAGAGGAAAAAAATTAGAAGAATTTTACTACAGCTGAAGTGATGTAAAATTTGAGCTGACTGGACCACATATTGTCTGTTCCTGTCATGTGTGAATTTTAACTGCTGATTCAATGTAAAGATACCAACAGCAAAGCTTGCATATAATATATGTGGTGTATTGAAAATGAGGCTTTCTCAGCTAACAGGAAAAATATATCCCATGTATAAAATGGGAAGAGTCAGTCAGTGTAAGAGAGCTAGTCTGAGTTCTCCAATTCACGTGAGATTGGAGCTCTGAATCCAACTTAAGAGGCAACACAAATATGTGTATCCAGACTATGGCTGTAAAAATCGGTATTTTTTCCAGATTCACTATGCCGTCAGTGGAAATTCATCTTACGGTAACAGCAAGGTATGCTGGGGGCAAGGGGGAAGGGCAGAGAGTGAAGCTGGGACCACCTCCACAGATAAGCCCCAACTTGGAGTTGTTTGATCTAGCTGCACCCAAATTGGGCACGCACTAATCTCCTACCCTTTCAGATCTGTGGCTGTCACTCTGTCAGGTGTCCTGCCTGCCTCCTGCAAGGTAGGCTTCCAAATAGACATGAAACCTGCGCTGTCTACTCAGACATCAGGCGGATCTGTTCCCCCTTCCGAAAGGGGAATTGAGTACGAGATTTTCTTCTCTCTTTTCATGCAACATAAGCAATAACCTCTGCATCTAGCTTTGACTATTCCCAGGTTCAGTCACAAACCTTTCGCTGCTGCGTGGGATCCTGTATCATGTGGCATACTATGAGATATGCCTGGCTGTGGGAAAAGGAATGAGGGAAAGAGTTGACCAAAGGTGCAAAGAAGAAAGAGGCAGCACAGAGAAGAAAAAGTCATGTGAGAGGACCACAGAATTACAACTGACTGCTTTTTCTGTAGTAGATACAGAACAGGAGCTGCTGTTCTCAGACATCGCTGCACAGCCATTCTGTTCCCTCCTGGCATTCCTCATGAGTGGCCCTGTGCTCCATGCTGACCCTCCTCTCTTCCCAGCAAAGGAGAAACTCAACATCTTAACTTTTGCATAATTGTGTGTGGGTTCCCTGTAGAAGACTGTGTTGACTCATGATATAGTGGTGGCACACTGGACTCCTTAGTCTGTACAAAGGAATAGTGCTTCACCTTCTATTCTGTTTCTGAGTAATTTGTTTTTAAAATGTTTGTTTCCCATAGAAATGTCTCATTTTGGCATTTGAGACAAAGAAAATAAGCTTTTTTCAGCATGGGGGGCTGCGGTATCCTGTGGAGCTGAAAGCCTGAGTGTTTGGCTGTTGGGAAATCCAGGCCACCGAGCCATGCTGTGGGCAGGTCATTAAACATTGGGCTTGTTGGTCAGATGTGGTTTGAAATGCGGATGGAATCTTGCTGGCGTTCCACAAGGCTCCTCTCACAGTCCAAGCAAGTATTAATTTTCTTGCAAAGCACCTAGCAGTATCAGCACTTTGGAATAGAAAGTGTTTGAACAAGCTCTATGGGTGATGTCCATCTTCATCATAAAAGTGCGAAGTGGGTGATGCTGGCTGGTGGTGCAGCTGGAGCGTGTGTGTGGCGAGCAGCTGTGTGCTCAATTGGTCAGTTAGAGAACCTGGAACTGGGAGTTGTTTTCTTGCAGTGATCATAAATTTAATGGGCAAAGAGACGAGCCTATTGACTGATCGCTCAGTGATTTCTCGTGCTTTTTTGAATTGGGTGTTAACCAAAACTGACATACTCCTGAGTAAGAGGAAAAACTTAAAGATGAAAAGGAAATGATAAACGGAAAATGCTTACAAATACATTATTAGGTCACCAAAACAACTAACTGCAGTTGCATAGGAGGGCTTTTCTGATTCAAAACTTGTCCTAGTTGAAAGAAAACATGAAAGCAAAAGATGTATTTGTATGTGCCAATATTTATAGGTTATGCAAAATAAATAGGGAAAATTACAGTCATGAATAGAGCTTGACAGAAAATGCAGACATCAATAAAGGAATTTAAAAGTTATCCAAGAGGCATCCTGGGCTGACAATACAAGAAAAATCCTTCAGTTTTTTCAGTGTCCTGGAATCAAAGTAGCAGTAGCCAGTATAAGGTAAGGGTGAAAAAATGGGGAGAAAATATGGAATAAGTAATGATTAATAAATATTGCTGCAGTGTATTAGGAAAAGGGCAGGCTGGTTGATGTTTTTCTCTTACATCGATGTAGAAAAATCTCTTCCAGCAACATCTAGCTAGAATTACAAAATGACACTTAATAGTGTTAAATAAATAAAACTTTTACAGAATTATTTGTTACAATCAAGAGGACTATCTGAAGGTCAGTGGTATTTGTGTAGTGCATCCCAGAATATGAATGAAGTTTCAGAGGTGTAGAAAAGAGCTTTTGGATTGCTAGAAGCTATAAACCATGAATTTCGATGTGTGACCTTGTTTAGCCTGTCACAAGCAAAATCATGAAAGAAATCACGTGGTACATGATCAGTAATTGAAGTGGCTATGCAACTAATGCCTGTTAGCACTGATACGCAGAAGAGCATTGCTTTCTACAGTTATCTGATTGGCATAAAAAGGTTCAGACAATTTTTTAATTGTCTGTTATTTTTGAAGCTCAAAAGCTCCCTAAAGAGTGGGTCCATTCTTTCTCACTGGAAAGCTTTAATTCAGCACTAGGCGCTGTTACGAAAGATGAGCAACTGCTTAAGCCAAATACTTGAGTTCAAAATAGAATTTAATGGAGGAGGTTCACTTCTATTGTTTTAATATCCTTAATAATTTCTTTTGGTTTCCTGGTGGTGTAGTAGGTACGTATTTATAGATGCTGGTTTCTTTTCTCCCTCGTGCAGCAGTGGTTGTAACATGTACTTTGGTTAACCATTTCCCCTTGGTACTTCTGCCACTGCATGCTGTGCTACACTTGGTTACGTCGTTCTTTCTTTGTGTCAGATCAGGTCAAAGGTAGGAATGCAAGGGTGAAGGGATCGTCACAGTATCTATCACTCCTATCAACACATCCATCTGGAGCCATCTGTTGCATTGCCAGTTGTATCTGACTAGGGATCAGCAGCAGGAGCGTTAGGGGAAGCATTTGGTAAGTGTTGTGGTGCTTGTCCTCAGTGTCATATTATTGGTGGCAACAGTAGAGGGGAACCGGCCTCATCAGTATTCTTTAAGGGTGCAGCATTTCCGTGTTTTGTTCAAGGGATCACTGGGTTTGCTTGTGCTGGTGGCCTTTGCTTCTGGGCTCCCTCTGGGCTATTCTCCACAAATGGCAGAAGCAGCAGAGTTCCCCTTAGCAGGAGCCAACGACAAATGCCTTTCCAGAGCAGAATCTGAGAGCGGGTTTTGGAAGAACGATGTATGGCATTGGCTAATTTATTGTCCTAAAACTGGTCTATGGCAGGGATTTGGCTCTGAACCCAGTCGGGACTTGCAGAGACCATTCTGAGCTTTAGAGGGCACTTCTTTGCTACTTTCTGCTGCACAACGAAGACTTATTTTGCTCCAGTTTACTGGAACACTTCCTTGGAAGCTTTTCCAAGTTCTACTACATCTTTTCCAGGAAAGAAGCATGTGTATGTATCTAGAGTTCCTCTCTAAGTAAGTGCCTTTCCCAGTCTTTATTGTTAACCTGTTGTTTGCATATCTTGGGGCCTGGACAATTTTTCTGCCTTGGAGGCATGTCTTTCTTCGGTACTTTTACTTCTGTTAGTTTTGGTTTTGGAGATGGGTAGCAGAGACCACTTTACTAACCTGTAGCAGTGTCAGGTGCAGAGGAACAGGCCAGGGAGTTTCTTAGTCTCAGTGAAGGGCAGTTCAGTGTTGTAGCTTACAGGCCAGCCTTTACAGCTGTCAGAATTGCAGTTTTCTTACCCTCTGAAGGGTAAGTTGAGTCATCCAGGAGCTTGTGGTTTGAATGTTTAAGGACATGTTCCAGTCAAAGTATTGGGTTTACATAACTCTGCTTTCCAGTCAGACGTTAAAAGACAGCAAAATGATAGCCCCAGTTTAGTTTAATTAGGGTGGAAAACCAAAAGAACTTAAGTGAAATATACAGAACCTTATATACAGTGTCCCTGCCAGCAGTGAGGAAAGGCCATCTAAGTGTAGGAAGTGGAGTTAGTAAAGACCTGTAAATGTCCGTTTCGATTATTACTGTGCGTTGTAACAAAAACAGAGTTGTCTTTGGTCTAGGCCACTACAGTGAAGGAAACATGCTGCAGCGTGGAGGGGAACACCACGCTGAAGACTAGTCAGGAGAGAGGTGGAGAGTGTGGTTGCTTGCCAGGACCTGTTCTTGGGGGTCTGCTTTTGGAAGTTGATGTTGAGATTTCTTGGTAGGCTTTGAGTGCAAAGTGGTTCGGGATTGCTCTTTCTTTGCATAGCCTTTTTACTTTGTGGCTGGCTGAGGACCTGGTTGACTCTGTCAAGGGGAATAGCTGTGGCTGAAGGGACATTACCCTTGAGTATTAGAACCAGTGGCCTGTGGATCGATCCAGGCCCTACGGCCCAGTGGGGAGCTGGTAACCCAGAACAGGAGCTCTAAATAAGAATGAAAGTGGTCTGTCAAGCTGGTGGCCTGGTGGGGAATCATGCTGTTGTCAGATGCAGGAGCTGAAAGTTTCAATCCTTTTTTGTGGTGGTGAAATACCAAAACCTTAAATGCTGGCCTCCGATACCTCTTTGCAAATGTTTTGATGGCCAGGCTTTTGCCAGCATTGCAGCTTCTCTCTCTTTGAGTGTTGCAGCAGTCCTCCTTTGCCTTTGTAAATAAGCTAGATAGTAGTACTCTGGCATGCTGGTCCTGTGATTCTGTCTTACCAACCAGCATGTGCTATACCAGGACTGAAGCTTCAGCTCACTTCCCGAAAAACTGTGAAGGAGCGAGACAGTTGGTGTAAGCCAGCCCTCCGGCGGTTTGCTGTGAAAGAGAGTGGAAAACAATCTCTTGTTATGAGTTGTTCCATGGTACTGGTAAGATGGTAGGAAGCTGTAGATAGTTTGCCCAGCCTGATCACTGCTGAGGCGCCAAGGGTAGCAGAGGAGCTTCTATGAAGGAGCAGGCCCAGTGTTTAGGGCAGTGATGTGGCTTGTGTATCTAGCCATCTGCTACCCATTTGGAAGTGCTCTGGCCACAGATTTTGGTTTGTACTGGAGCCAAATGTAGAGTTTCTTGCCTGGGATGCTGAAGATAAGATGATGAGGTGGTTGCACATCTGAAAGAGAAGTGAGGCGTTAGTCATTCTCCTGTCTTTCTGGCAAACTTCATTGTATTAGCTAGCCCAGACAGCATGATGCTACTCCCACATGAGCACATGTGTGCGCCGACTCAGCTGAAATGTTGGCAAGCACTGCTGCAGGCCCCAGGTTAACTGATGTTAAGTGAGTCATGAGTGTTTTCCCATGCAGTGTGTAATAAAGTCCACTGATCTGCTAGTGCTCTTTGGTATTGAGAAAATAGCAAGGGCAAATGGATGGCTGAAAAATTTCTGTAGCAGTTGCTTTTAAATAAGTCCATGGGGAAACCTCTGCAGGCTTTGAATAATGTATCTGCTACAGTCTTGCTCTAAGCAGGGCATCACGCTGCTTCGTAACCCTGAATACAGAAAAGCAACTCCTAGGTAATTAACTTGTTCTGTCTTTTGCTTGTAGCTGTAGGAATCTTTTGAAGCCAGCAAAGGTTCAGACTGTGCCTTTGGCCGTTACTCTAGAACAGCTCTATTGTATGACATGATTGTGTGCTCCAGAAGAGCCAAAAGCTGTGGATGGTGGGTGAGTACTGACCATTGCATCCTGACTAACTTACCGGCACCACCGTTCCTGTCACTTGGGTGGAGGGAACGGAGTTGCCCTTTTTCCTTAAATGTAGGAAAAACAGCATTCCACTTGCCCAGAAAAGGGAGAAAAGACACTTCATACACCACCATGTGTAGGTGTCCTGGTTTCAGCTGGGATGGAGTTAATTATCCTATTAGGAGCTAGTACAGTGCTGTGTTTTGGCTTTGCTGTGAGACTTTTCAGTTCCTCAGGCCTGGCTAGTGAAAAGGCTGGAGGGGCTCAAGGAACTGGGAGGGGGCACAGCCAGGGCCGCTGACCCAAACTAGCCAAAGGGGTAATCCATACCATGGGATGTCATGCCTGGTATATATATACCTGGGGGGTTGCCCGGGGCGGGCAGATCGTTGCTCGGGGACTGGCTGGGCACTGGTCAGGGGGTGGTGAGCAGTTGCATTGTGCACCATGTGTTTCTTTCTTCTTTTCCCTCTGGATTTTATTCTTTCTCTTCCTCTTTTCATTATAACTGTTCTTTCATTTTTATCCATTTCAATTATTAAATTGCTCTTATCTGAACATTCAAGTTTTACATCCCTTTCCAACTCTCCTCCCCATCCCTCCAGGTGAAGGAGGAGTAAGCGAGCCGCTGAATGGTATTTAATTAGCAGCTGGGGTTAAACCACGACAGCAGGTAAGATTCTTATCCTTCCTGCAGTCCACAAAATGATCTTGAAGGTCCCTTCCAACCCAAACCATTCTATGATTCTGTGAGATCTCAGAATGCTGCCTAGAACTTTCCACTAACACATCGATTTCCAAGTTTGTAAATACATCCCAAGACGACACCAGAAACTTGCAGCTGTGGCAGCCAATCTGAAATCAAGGGCAGTTTAATTTTCTGAATAATGCTTTTTACATCAAATGTAGTACCCCTGTTGTGTTCTGTTGTCACAACTTTTGCTGCATTCCACAAGTTTCTCGTGTTTATTGCTGCAGTTCAGTAGCAAAGTGAGGTAGCAAGTTCCAATTACTGCAAGTGCAGATTAAGTTCAGAGTTATTTCAGATTTCAATCCTTACTGTAATTAAAATTTAATACTAAGCTTGACTGAGGGTGTCCAAAGCAGGGGAAAAAACCCCAAAACTTAATTAGATAACGTTTCTTACTTTAATACTGATCCATTTGAATATTGCAGGTGTTTTCAGGTAAATCTGTGCAGTCACTGTGAAAGCAACAGGAAGCGCGACTAGCATTCAGAAGGGCAAACCCATGAAATCAGCTTTTAAGGATCAGTTTGAGGTTGTTGGTTGATGCTTTTTGACCATACCTCCAGCCTTAGTGTTTTAATTGCTAATGGAAATACGCTTCCTGCAGTACGATGTGGTGCACTGGAAGAGCTCACTGTGGCACGGTCTTAGTCAGTACTTCTGTTCATCCAGCCGCAGCGCAGAGATGCCCTGCTCTGAACAAATAAGAGCTTGACAGCCTTGTGGGGAAGTTTTCTTAAAAATTCTAATGGAGAAAATGCAACTCCAGAAACTCCATTCTTGCTGTTCATGCATGTATCTTAAAAAACCCCAACTTATTCCTGACTTTTGAGAATTTACCAAATACCACCCTTCTCAGTTTTGTTTCCTCAAAGGTAATATGAATAGAATGAGAACACCACCCTGTGCTACCAGGTGTAGCGAGGCCCACATGCTAACTTACTGTGCAGAACGTGAAGACAGAAGACTTGAGTTACACCATTACTACCCTCCCTTTAGCAGTTAAATGAGTTTCTCTCTGTAAGCCAAGTGTAGGCAGGAGATCTCAGGCAGTGAATTACTGGGTTCCTGCAGGACTATTTTTGTTGTTTATTCCATCACACTTGTGAAACAGGAATAGCACTTCCTTTCTGGGCAAGGAGGTGCAAGGATAAATCTGATGTAAGCAGATACGATGATGAGGCACATAAATATAACTATCTTGACAGTTACCTGTTAGGAAGAATACACCTGCTTTAAATGTTTCTGTTAAGACTTGTCTGCATCACTTAGACTTTCCTCTTGCTAAGCCTGGTTCCTCTGTATGCTGCCTTCTTCCTCATACCTGCTGGGAGCCTGACCTTCTCCCAGGTGCCATCAGCACAAGAATCAGCATGCCCTGTATGGGATGGCCACCTACTAGTAAGAAGAAATGTAAAGCAGAAAGAGTAAAGCTGTGCGTTTCAGCATTTTCTTTTAATTGAGCTGCTTAAGGTGAACACCAGGCTCTCCAACAGGTTTGCTCTGCCAAATGAGAACTATACCAGAAGACACAAATGTCTCCTACTAGATAGATGTTTTGCCGCTTTCTGTAGTGTGTCCTACACTAGCCAGTGTGTTTTACCTCCTACTCTTGCCTAGTTTCGACAAACTGTCTCACGTGCCTGCAACATATACTTAAGATGCTAAGGATTAATGCAGATGCAAAAAGTTGTCCTATTATGTGACTCAACTGTAAAAATTTAGTGTTTCTGTTTGAATTAATGAGACTACTTTTAAATTAGTATTTTTCTATTTCTAAACAAAGAGGGAGGGGAAAAAAGGACCAAAGCCTCTTTTGTTAAATAGACTGAAACTGAAATGCTGCAAGGAAAGAAGCTGCCAGACTGCCATTTAAAGCACTTGAATACACAGGGACTAGGGGAGATGTCCTGCTGTTCACTAACCTGATGAATAGCTATTATGCAGCATTTGGTCATGAAGTACGGCCTCAGATGTCTTCTGGCGGTTTAAAAGCAGAACTGGTCAGAAATAAGACTAAAAGGTAAGAATCAACAGCCAGGATGCCCTGGTGACCCTGCAGGACTGTAGAAACCTCAACAAAAAGTCTCTGCCAGCCCCCCCGAGTTGTGTTGGAAATTCTGTGGCAGCAGCAGGTGTTAGACTTGGACAACAGCTGTGCTGGGGCTCAAAAAGCTCCTCCACCTCCAGAATATGAGAACCTTTGCCTGTTTCTCTTGCAGCTGGAACGCAAAAAGAACACTGAACAAGTACAGTAATTGAACAAATATCCATATGCCTTCGACACTGCATGTGTAGGTTACATACAGTAACTGAACGAATGGCATTTCCAACTATTATGCGTGTTGTTTCTCTGGAAGTAATTAACATACTCAGTAATTCAGCTGGCTATAAAATTATTTCACAAGCTTTTTTTCATTACTCATGGTTTAATTCATTACAACTACCACTCTAAACGTAACAATTCTTAAGGTTTACCTTGATTCATTTTCTCAGGAGTGACACTTGGGTTACCGAAGACTGAGCTGAGCCAAGGCCACCACTGTCAGTCTCCGTCTTTGTGCCAAGAAAACTGGGTGCAAGTGAGTGAGTGTGGTACCACCCTGGTCTCTACTTTTTCATCATGAAATCTGGTGACTGTTCTGCATTCTTAGTAGGGCCAACAGTTACACTCACCGTCTCAGAATTAACATGAAACAAGCAGAAATACTGCTCAGGAACACAGTTATTAGCGGAGTTTCTAGATAGCCCAAAGAAGCACTGTCTCATCAAGGTTTTGCTGAGACACTTAAATAGTTGGCTTCAGTGGAAATGCTCCTCTGCTGCTGTAATTACAAGAACTAAAAGAGACCATGACTCAGAGGCTTTAGTTCCAAAGCACAGCTGCTCAGCAGTATTGATGCTCCTGGTCTCTCACCATGAAAGATACTTCAGCTTTAAGATAGGTGGCTTGCAACCCTTTATTTATTTTAGTACTTGGAAATCTGTATGATCTTGTATCAGTGCCTAAAACTGAAATGATAAATCTTCAATAACTCTACTTGAAAGATATGTAAAAATTACAAGTGTAGACAAGATACTTAATTTTAGGTTTTTATTATAAAAGTAAAATAAAAATAAGCATTTAAAAAGCACTTTTTTTTTAAAGGAACAGATATAAAAAAAACTATTTACAGATAGGAAAATGCCAGACTTGAAAAAGTTTTTGAATAAGAGGCACCAAAGTTAAGTTTAAATACAGTATTGGAAATATAAAAGATTCTTTTTTTTTTAGGATTCTCTTTTCTCTCCAAGTTGTGATTAAAGTAATGATTTTTCTTTGCCAGCTATTTTATGAACTTTTTCATGCAACTGTGCTGCAAGAATTATGAAGAGAGCAGCTAGAAACTGTATCCTTTGATTGCTCTGTGCGCCTTACCTCTTTTTGTTAAGTGAGTTGGTATTACGCATTTACAAGGAGTGATTTTCATCTATAAAAGAAAATCCTCATAAACCAGAAAGGCCCAGTCAGTCAGTCATTCACGGTGTCCAGTCCTGTGTATTAATGCGGTAGTAGAGCCCTGGTTACTTTATATGGCTTGTAAATTAATAAAATTAAATGTACTTGAAGAAGGAAGCAATGGCTAAGGAGCCGCATGCTGAAGTTGCCATTGGGTCAGGTTTGTAGGTGGTTCCTCCAGCGCGCTTCTGTTTGTGAATTCACTTCCCTCTGGCCAGGATAACATCGATGTAATTTTAAAAGTCATATTTGTTCCTGTAACTGCATATTGCTAACTGAATATTACTAGTTGGCTATATAATTGCTTTGCACTGAACTTTCATGTCCGCAGCCCAGGATCATTTTGCTCAGTGTTACTGATGACTTGCTGTTCAGAGAGTCTGAATAAGTGAAGCTCAGTTTGCGGAAGGAGGTCTCCACGCCACTGTCACACATGCTTTCGTTGTCTTGAAATTTGCTATTATAAAGCTCGTCTGGGGGAGAAAGAAAAGGGAAATATATTCAGTAATGTTGCTTTCAGAAAAGCCTCAGGAATGAAAACCAATATAGGGTTAAAGCTCTTCTATAAGAAAATAACCTTAACTTTAGATATTGTAACAGGAAAAGCTGCGCTGGATGTTTTCAGTTGACTAAAGCATGTGATCTGATGCACGGCTGGCAGAGACTGACTGCAGTTGGAGCCTGGATGCGATGGAGAAGCCTGGTGGGCTGCTAACACTGATGCTGTCACTGCACTAGTCAGGACTCGGCCCGAGTGTGGTAGTAGCCGGGCAAAAGGTTCTCTGGTTCTCAGAGTCATAGTCTCTGTGCAAGTATTTGCTCCAGGGTGAGTCTCCTAAAACTTTCTTGTGTTATTTCACTTACACATTTCTTTTTGAGAAAAATCCTCAATTTTCATCTAGTAGGTGAGCCTGAAATATGAAGAAGTCAGCAGCAGCTGTCATCTGTGCAAGAGCCACAAAAGGAGTGCATGACTGCAAGAGAACCGTATCCGAGTTAAAGGTGTGATGTGAACTCAGTGTGACTAGGAACAGTGGTCAGCATATTAGAGTTCAGTATTATTTTTCTAAATAACTATCTTAAAATAAATGACTGGATGCAGTCCATCCATGCTGCGAAGCAGCAGAACCCCTCTTGCCCTTCAAGATTAATCTAATCTAAAGAGGCAATATGTGTACAAGCACACATTTGGATAGCTGTGACTGTTCAGCTGTTACAGAGAGTAAACTGGCCATGTTAGACCAGGATGGAGTTTCTGTGGTATTTCTTTCCAGATCTATCTATGGTATTTTCATATAGGGTGTAAATTTCCACATTAGGGTGCTGGCAGCACCCTACGGCCAGGCAGTGACTGGACATCCCTGATGATTTACTGCCTCCTCACCACCTCTGTTTTCCTGTGAGTAAAGTTCCCTTCCCAAAACCCCCATAGGACCTCTGCTGCTGAATATGCTCAAAACTCAACTTAACATGGGCAACCTCATGTAACGTTATATTGCCCCTGGTCTGAGGTGGACAGCATGACTGCTGGAGGTCCCTTGTAACCTAAACCATCCCCAGCTTCTCGGCCTACAGAGCACTGGGCCATTTCAGAGTGCCACACATTGTGGAAGGAGAAATCTAGTATCAAGGTCTTACAGAATAGTTCACAAACACAAAACGTTTTTGTTTAGCAAGATATGAGAGGGAAAAGAAATGGCAAAAGGTAATGGCACTTTGTACAGCCTGGGAGGGCACTGCCTAGGTTATCTTTTGAAACTCATCCCCAGTACATCCAAGGAGTCACCCTCAGTGGCAGATGTCTGGTTTTAGAAAAGGGAGGCAGTATAATCAATACCATAATGCATTCCCCTCTCTTCTAGGCCTAGCAAATGTCTATGATGAAAAAGTTGTGCTGCAGTGAAGTATTTATGAAGCAGGTAAGCAGCTCAGGCATAGTGTGGAAGAAGCTATGCAATCTATTAGCAGTCCAAGGTAGGAGCAGGGGAGGGGAAGAATTGAAAAAACATTTTAAATAAAGCTTTTGATGTTTTGCTGTCCATTTTACCTGTCTCTCCCTTTGTAAATGTGGGTGGTGATGATGACTGAAGAGCTTTTGCTGTATTGTCCTCCAGGTGAGATGGGCTTTGTGGGATGGATAGTGCTTTCTGAATTATTTCAATGGCTTCTGTGTGATCCATCTGTCTCAAAGCAGTGATCAACTCTTGAACTGTACCACCAGAAACCTAAGAGAGAAGACACCAGAAGACATCACACAGGCTGGCTAAAACCGAAGGGCTGTACTGTCTCACTGTGCAGGAGGACAACATCCTCTACATGTCTGAGTGTTCTTCGGAACTTGTTACAGCCACATTACCTCATAGTTATCTAGCAGAGTTTTCGATGGGGAAGGGCTCAACCTGAAGGCATTATTAAGTATGCCAAGACCCAGTTTCTGTGCTAGAGTGGACCAGTTTCTGTTTGGATCGGGCAATTCCAATAGTTTGTAAAGCTGCATCTTGGAACTTTCATTCAGATCTCTCAAATGTCCTGGGAAACAGAGAAATATGTTAGTTTATTATTTAGAAATGAACTGCTGCGCAAGTTGTATAAGCAAAACCAAAGCCAAATTAAACAGTATTTTAGTGTCCATCAATCCCAGTGTTTACTGTAATACTGAAAATGTACTCCTTTGTGCCCTGCCTCTTAAGAGAATCACGTTCGTTCTGTGAATGAGTGGGTGGGAGGGTACTTCTCCTCCCTCCCCATTTCAGTTACAAGCTATGCAGGGCACTGCTTTCTGCAAGCACACTTTCAGTACTCAAGTTACTAGAGGGATATTGTCAAGTCTTCTTTATTGATGTTACCTTGTGTCAGTAAGTCCTCTGAAGCCACTGCTGACTCGTAGGGTTTGCCCTTTAATATGTCATACACCTAAGAGAATACATTAAAGTTAGTATTTAGCAGAAACCTTGTTAGTATCCGTTAATCTTGACAAGTCTCAGTAGTATTGTATAAAGGCCTCATTCCATCTGTAAATGAGCAATTTTTTCTGTCCCAGGGATTTTTTGTCTGTATGACTAAAGATCTGTAGAAGACCTGTGCAAAGCTTGAGGGACAGATCTTGAGAAGTTCATCTCCCTTGCCCTTTAGCTATGTCATCTGGCAACTGTTTTCAAGACACAGAGGAAGTCTGCAGTAAGTGGTACTAAGTGAGGAGTTAGTTTCTGCCTGCCTGCAACTAGTAATTTAAAACAAGAGCCTGGGTTAGATTTTCACCTAAGGCTAGTACCACTCCCCAGCTCCACGTGATGAGAGGTGCTGACTTGTGTACCTTACACCAAACCAACTGCACGTAACTGGCTACTAAAGCACTGGCCATGCAGCCTAATCACTGTCTGGGTAGGACACAAGAGTGTGTTTTCCCTATGCATGCGGTCTGCAATTCTGAAGAACACGCAGCAGGGAAACCCGCTAGAGAGTGTCTCTGAACACGGCCCTTCAAACACAAGGTGCCCAGCCAGCTAAATACTTCTCCGTATTGAAGACTGTAGTGCAACTATTTCAAGAAATGCCTGCTCCTGTTCAGCAGGAGTAGTTTACTAAAGTGGAACTTTCTTCCAATGCTGTTTCACGGGGTGGGGGCTGTAGCTGAATTAGTTTAATTTTTGATAGCAAATTAGTAGCTTGTCACCACTGAAATAATTGTGGCTGTAGTGAAAGGAGTTGGCTGAGAGCGCTGAACTATCATTTATTATTAAAAAAGCAAAAGCAAAAAAACAGACCACAAACCTCACAGTTGGCTGCCATATCCAGTGGTGTCGTTCCAGGCACAATCCCTTCATCATCATCATCTTTCACATCGTCTAGATCAAACAATGGCTCAAAGTTCTCAACATGAGGATTTGCACCTGGAAAAAAGTGTGCAGATAAGTTCCCAAGAAAAGGCTTCAAGTTGCTTTTCAACAATATTTGAAATATGTGTTCTCAGTTCTGAAAGGTAAATCTGCTCATTTAGCTACTTGAGCTGAATCACATTTTATATTAAGTCAGCAAATAACTTTATCAACTAAAGTTAAATGCTGTCACATCTCCTTTTAATTATACTCTCATGATAGAGAGGAAAAATGACAAGCAGAGTGTTAGGGCCCAAAAAGCGAGCTATGATTGCATCCACTGACTTCCAGTCCCATTCTTGGCTGACCTAGAGCATAGCATGTATGTGATGAAGCAACAATGCAGTACCTCTATTTATAGTGTCAGAGAAAATGTGGACATTATTAAAAGATGAAGCAAGGGGAAGCTTGGATTTCTGTTTTAAAGGAGAAAAATCAGGTCTAAATACAATTGAGAAAATGTTCTGATAAACGTTCAAAACTAACTCACAGTGATATAAAATAGGAGACAGCAAGAAGCTTATGTTTCAGTGACTTTTTTTTTTTTTAAAGCATTTCAACACTCATCCCAACTATGTAACAAGGTCTTTTCTTGCTTGTTCAGCTGTAAGACTACAAAAGAAACACTCCAAAAACTTCCAAGGCTGCTGAAGATTTTTTTCTTGACGAACATAATTTGGTTTTTTAGCCGTTAGATGGTGCTGAAGAGTACTACAGCACCTGAAAGCAGGGCTTTGCTGAGGAGAAACAAACCTTCATGCTTCTAACATCGGATTTCTTCACCTTATTAAACAAGTTCACTGGCACATCCTTTTCTGCTTGCAGCCTTCTAACCTGAATTGTCACTACGAAAGAAAAATCTCCAGCAAATACCTATTTTCATACCTGCTGCTTTGAGAACAGCTGCCAATTTTGTAGAGCCCCTTCCAGCTGCTATGTGAAGAGGAGTTGTCCCATCGTATGTAGTGCTGTCCACATCTGCGTCACCCTACGTTTTTATTGAACGACAAAAAGAAAAGTGCTACTCATCTACACAATACAGCCACAGAGACTCATGTCAGCGTAAACACTGCTACGGTGCAAATGTGCACCACTCCATGCCTGTTTCCATTAAAACTCTCCCTAATCACTGTCTGAAGAGAAGGAATTAGAAAGTAACTACAACTGTCTGCATGCAGGAACAGATGGTGGCTGTGTGCTCCAGTGTTACAGCGGGAGGCATGGTGCGTAAACCCAAAGGTCAGGTAGATAAAAGCCGCTTTGCGGCCCGTGTAGTTCTGCCATCTGATTGCCTGCGGCGTTTGGAGCCTGAACTGGTGTGCACAGAAACCTGCCTTCCTGCTGCGCTGCGGGAGAGCCGGTAGGGCTGGTGGCTGGTGGCACGGATACCAAGGAAAGCTACTGCGGCCAGCTGTGGGTGTGCAGAATTCAGCACACTAGGATCAAGGTGTTAAAGAGACAAGACAAATATTTATAGATACACGTAACTATCTCTCTATGCGCGTCTGTATACGCATTCCACTCACACAGATTAAGTCATTTAAGTTGTTCATGAGTAGTTTCATGGGCTGCCACAATAACATGTCATATGCAGTCAGGTCAGGGTCACAAACTCTAAATCCCTCAAATCAGGAAAAAGGTTTCCAGCAGTGCTGAACAAGTAATAATGAGTAACATCAGCAATAATTTTGCCATTATCCTGATTTAAGTAATCAAGTCAAACAGGAAAAAAACTTCTGTTCCCCTGAAGCACTTAAAGATTTTCAAAAGTTTTTAAACATGAAAAGACCTGGGAGAAAGAAATTCTGCCCTTACCTCAAGCAAAAGGCAGCCTGCCAAAGGGATGTTCTCTTGTTCAACAGCTAAATGCAATGCAGTTCGTCCAGATTTTTGTTCCTGAGCATTGACATTAACTCCGGCAGCAATCAGCTGCTTAAGGCAGGACATGCTATTTGCCATCACCACCATGTGAATTGCGCTGAGACCTACACAAAACAAAACCCATCCATCACGTGCATTAATATTTGAAAATACAGAAATGTCAATGAATTTTGAACTGGCTGCATCTATGAGAATTGAAAAATGAGTGAGAGTTGTAGTTATCTGAGTAGAAGGCACCGTTAATGTTCTTTGTGCATAAATTGGAACTAGTTGTGTTACTGATGGCAAATCAAAGCCATGCATGGGAAAAAAATAAAAATCAGTAGATTACAAGGTGGAACAGAGGTCAGGAACTGAAGAGGTCACTAAAGCATCCCTTTGCCTCAAAGGAGAATAACCTTAAAAAGAAAATCTGCATCTTGGTACTAAACAAGTAGGTACCCCGCTCTGGCCCCATCTGCTACTGAACAGCTCTTCTAGGAAGTCTGGGGAGTAATAGGTATATTTTAGTATTATCCTCCCGCTGTAAGGTCACACTGCCCTATCACCCCACAATTACCTGCACCAGCTCAGAAAGAGATTAATAAAGCCTTGTATTTCAAAAATGAACAAACAAGCAAACACCAACCCCAAACCAACCAACCACCACCACCCCTACTCCCCCACCCCTGAGGAACTTCACACAGGGTTTTGAATCCCATAATCACATTTTTAGGTTAAGACATTTTACAATCTACTAGAGCAGGAGTACTACATTCAAATGACCTGTGCCACTGAAAAATGGGAGAATTGTGCCTTTGTAGTAATTTTATAGGGTCTAATTCTGTATGGTCATGAAGTACCAGATAAGAAACTTGATACTGGTCCAGAAATTATTTTTGAGGGGATTTCACTCGTTAGAGACAAGGAGGAAACGTTTTCTTCTAGGGGGATTTTTTTAAAGAGGAGTGGTTGCATACCTAATATCTCAGGAGGAACACAGTGAAATTTTGTGAGACTAAAGAGAATATACAGTAACAAAAATTCAAATCTATACTGTGTTACGTGGCCGTTACCAATCTTTTATATCCTGTATAACCAGAAAACCTGCATGTCTGTGTTCTCTCATCTGCGACTGCAGGCCTGTAAAAGCCAAGGATAGCATATGCAAAATGTGGAAAGATGCTATTTCCAAGGTCTGTATCTACCTGTGTAGAAACACTGTTGGCAGGAATTGAGGTGTGCTTGTCCAGGAGGTAAGTGTAAAATACAGCCTTTATCTTTCCATACCTTCACCGTTGGAAAGGTCGACCATTGGAGATACCTTCTTATGCTTGAGGAGCAGACTCAAAATCTTGTCATCACCTTCACTAGCAGCTAAATGTAAGACAGAATTGCCATGGCGATCCAGAAGGCTGACATCTGCTCCAGCTTTCAGCAAGTCCTCCACCACCTCTGCCTGCTTTGTGATTACTGCCAGGTGCAAGGGGGTCTAGAAGTGACAGAAACAAGCCCATGAGAAGCTAAAGCAACAGCCACGTTGCTTCTACAGAAATCTCTTAAACCCCTAAAAGCTGCTAGTGTGAGACGTTACTCTACTCCAAAGCAAACGGAAGTTAAAAGCTTGCTTATGTGTACATTTTTTTTTCCTGCTGCACACCACAAACAGGGGTTCTACTTGCTGGAAATAAAAGCTGCCTTGCCACTGTCAGCAGTTGGACTTTGGTAGGAACAAAGAAGTTGCCTGCTCTATAAGCCAGGGCACTGACCTGGCTATTTGAGCGTTGCAGTGCAAGTGACTTGGAAATGAGGTAATCCCTGTGCCCCCCCCAGACACTGTAACTCTGCTTCCAGCTGCCCCATAGCCAAGTTCACACCACAGAGGGAATACGTGCACTTTCCAGGGCCAACGCAAATCTGCATTTGGCACTGAACTATACTCTAATTTTGCTCCTGAATACGAGGTTTGCAGCCATGGGCTTAGGATTGCCTTAGCCCTCAAATGGACTGTACAGAAAAGAAGAAAATCCTGCTCTACTGTGCATTTGTCGAAGTACAGAACAACTGCGCATTTCTGCAGCAAGTGACTAGCTAGGGGACTGCAGCTGAACGTTCTGCATTTTGTGCAAAGCTACATTTTGTGCTGCACTGGGAGGCTCTCAGGCCAAGAGGTTTCAAGTATTACAGTCTTGCCAGTGAGGAGCATCGTGCAGAACATACTCAGGAATGTATGTATTTAAACAGTAAGTATTCCAATAAGGTTTGAGAAATCGTATTTCCAACACTAAAATAATCTATAAATTAGACAAGATTCCATCTCCGTATCATTTTTTTGTAGTCCTCTGGTGATAAACAGATAAAGACAAATTCCAGCTCTTCATTGATAAGCTTGAGCTTGTCAATACATTTGTCAACATATTTGCAATTACTGAATCTGTAAGGTTCAGCTTTCAGAATATCCGTACAGAAAGAAAATTCCAGCCCGAGCCTACATTCCCTTCCAACCATGGCTTAAGGTGTAAGTAGAAGGCAGGAATAGCTGTAGAGGTCCTGTAGTTAAGAGATTTTTCCTGTGTGGAGCACAGCTTTGCTTCCTGTTTCTGTTAAATAGAGGGCACAGATTTCAATTCAGAACCTTCTGCTTGCTTTCATCAGCCTCCACATTTCAAACTTGCTTTACATGAACATAAAACTGAACTGTGAAGGAGAACAAAAAAGTCAAAATAAACCCTCTGGGACTATCAGTGTAGAATAAAAACCTGCTTTTACTATTCATGGCCAAAGAAATGACACAAATGTCAAAGTGTTGCTGTGTAACGTCCAGCTGGTAATCTTTGGGACAACTGAATGGTCCACACAGTTGAAACCAGATTCTTTTCTGGGCAGGTTTGGACAGCTCTTCTTAAAAAAGCTCAGACTCTGTCATACATGAAGTTGAAGGGACAGAATTGTGGCTGGCAGTTGTTTTCCTACTAGGTAAAAGACATGGAGATGGTTTGCTTTGTTGTTTTGGTTTGGGTTGGTTTTTTGCTACAATGTGACTCTAGACATGAAAGGGAAATCTTGGTGCTCATGCGATGGGCACAAATACCATCTGTGCTATAGGAAGGGCAGTTTGTTACAGCTCCCACAAGCCTATAGATAACTGATGACACAGCAATTGCCTCACGATCCTGAGTTACCCTATATTAGAAAGATCAGAAAAGCCCAGAGTTGGCACGCTGTAATCCATACTGCTGGTTTAGTAACAGAGAAGCCAAGCAATGAAAACATGAACTGAAGAATTTTGTATTTTCGGCCTGTTCTACGATTAACCCATGGAGACATTTCTATTAACATCAAGGGGAGTTACGAACTAAAGCAGTGAAAACCTGCTCATGCTCCTCCACCACCTTACAGTATGTCATTGTGTTTCTAAAATTGTTTGCATGAGTCTGATCTGGTTCATTCCAAAGAATAGAAGAAAAATAAGACAGCCTGTAAGTTGTGCAATTTCTTTTTTACTGGCTGAACAATCAACAACACTTGTATACCACCACAACTGCACACCTGATAAAGGTCGTTTCTCATGTTAATGATGTCATTATAATTCAAATCAGGCATCACTTCCAAGAGGTTTTTCACCAGCTCACTTCGAAGATGGATAATTGCTAAGTGAAGGACGCTGAAACAAACAAAAGACAGATGAAAAATTCACACTATTTTCGAATTTATTACAAAAATTTTATGGTTTTACTGTACGTCTGATGGAATTCTAACTGATATTAACACCTGACTGTTAGAGATCATGATTTCAGCACTGAATTTCAGCACCTAAAAAGAATCCCAACATTAAAAAAAGCTAGTCAGAAGGTAACTGCGTTTAACCCTTCAAACACAAAAGCAGACTCAGGATGGCTGCTGCTGGTCCTGAGCGTAACTTAACTACTAGCATAATAAATACAGATTTTGTAGCACAAAATAATTGTCTCAGAACTTGTTGAAATCCCCAGATTCTTTGCTGTTCTGGTTTTTGTGTTGGTTTTTTTTTTTTCATTTTGAATTATGCAGCACATGAACACCACTTACTGTCAAAACCTTCCTTCAGAATTTCCACAGGCCTCTCTACCACCAAAGCAGATTTTCCCTTGGGGGTTTCCCCAGATCTGTGGGTTTTTCTTTTCTTCGTTTTTGAACAGAAGAATGACTAAGGACTCGGGCCCAGTGACTAACAGCCACAGGATTTGCAGCAGTGGCCAGAGACCTCACGCCAAAGGAAAAACCTGTTTTGGGACACGAGTAACTCTGCGTAGCAAGGCACTTCACCACTTCTGCGTTAATGCAACGGCCTTTCCGGTGCTCTTCTCCAGAGCCAGGTCCTTCACCACCAGCCAGAGCAGCCGTACTTGCAAAACGTCCTCAGGAAGATGTCAGGTTGTGAGTCCCATCACCCCTCTCCAACAGAGCTCGATTTGTCTTGTTCCCTTGAGACTTCATTTCAAAGTCATGGCCTTTGTTTTGAAATCTGGCCAAGCTCTCCCTTAAGAGATGCTGACCAACTTCTGGACTCTTCTGTTTAGCATATTGCTGCTGACACACAGTATCACAGGACACGCGGTGTGTTTGTTATGCTGCTTCAGAAATACCTGAATAGACTCAGACCTACACTTTCATCAGAAAGACGAAAGTAAGTTTGTTGCCATTTGGGGCATAGAGTAATTTTGAAATTGAGACTCAGAGCACTCAAAACCAAAAGATATCTTAAAAACGGACAAAAATACCATTTCTAAAACCAAACTCATCCTCAAAGGTTTATTTTATTGGTTCTGGATGTTGCCACAGGCAGAACCATGGCGCTTTCCCTCCTTCAGCTCTCCTGTGCTGTTCACGCAGTCCCACCGCTACTGTAAAAGAGCTGTTCCTCTGCTCTCTGCTAGGGGCTTCTTATTATTTCTCTATCATCTGGCACTTTATTTCCAAATCTGACTTCAGAAACAAATTTGCTCTTCTACTATCTTTAGTTCTCCTTCCTGTAGCAACTGCTTTAATTTTACCTGCCCACTACATGTGATGCTGTAAAGACATGGTGACTAGACCATGAAAGGGCAACTAATGCCATTTCTTAAACAGTCATACGTCAAAAAATTCATTTCAGCACCACTGTGGAGGCAGAGTGCCACAATACTGTCAGGCTTCTGGAAAGCAGCGGTACTGGTATAAATAAAGTAACAGCCAGTGTTACTGAGTGCCCACTGCAAATACACACTAATCACAGAAAAATGTGTTTTGTCTCAAAGCCATAAAACACAACACTATACCCATTAAGGGTATTTTCATTCCCTACATATTACTATGACGACAGATGTTGCTGTCAACAATTCTGCTCATTTCTTTAAAGGCTTAAGCAAAAACTTTAGAGTTTTTGCTATATAATTTTAATGATTACAGGGAAAACTATATATGAATTTTGACTTTTTTTTTTTGTAAGACAACTCCTGCAAGAGAGCTGGAAGACAGTTACCAAAACTTGTGTTTTGTTAATAAGCTGCAAAGTACTTTAGATGTATAACATGCTCACAGACTAAAATGCATCCCAGGAGAAAGACGACACAAGCTTGAACGTCACATACTTGCAGGTACTTGATTCAGGAAGAAAACAGCTATTTACCATCACTCTGAAAAATATTTTGACTTTGTTGAAATGCTCTGCTAGTCAAGATCTGAGGGGCACCTTCCTGATATTTAAATGCAGGTCCTACTTGCTCAGTACTCCTCTACCCCCTGCTTTCTTCCGGTAAAACACAGAAGCTGTATTGTCCACAGTGCCAGCAGGTTTTGTTCCTAGCTCTTGCCGCATTCATATTCTTGCTTTCCTCAAAGCAGACATTAGATTGCCAATTAGAAAGCAAAGTAAAGTACCCATCTCTGATTTTGCAGTCCTTTATCAGTAATCTGAGTCCTATTTTCACTGAAAGTGCAGTGAAAGTACTGCTTCTCACAGAGTACAGTGGGATAGCAGGTCTCAGTCACTTGTAATTTTCCATCTAGCTGGACACCTTAAGGCTTAGATGGCTTCTACTGTAATAATGCTACAATTTAAGGAAGCATAAGTGATTGCACAGGGTGTGTCCAAAGCCTGCCAGCTAAAAAATGAAGATGTGATAATGTCACTTGCTTATTCAAGAAATTATCTTTGCATGTGTTCAAAGCCACTTCTGCTGAATTTGCTTTTAAATAACTACTAATCATTAGTTCCCCAGTGTATTTCACGCTCTAAGTCCCACAGAATCCGCATAGCTGTAGAGGAACAAAATGGATTTCTACACTGAAGGACTGATAAGCTAATATTAGCAGCCAAATCTGCCACAAACACCCATGCATCTCTTGGAAGACTACAATACAGTACAGGTGTAAGCAGGCACAAAATATCGTTCTCTGGGAAGAGCTTAGTGTCAGTGGGAGAAAAGCAGCGTGGACCTTCCAGCTATTGTTTCTAGTCTCCTGCTGCATCTGTAACTTCAGAGCTTCCTATGAAGACTTAAGCACTTGCAATAAAAAGCGGGGCACTCTCCTTCAGCACAAAGCTGAGGATGCCATCAACTGTGTATCATGATGCAACCACAGAACTTCATGATCAGTCAAGATTTTAAGTAGAGAATGGCAAACAAACTCACAACGTGTTCAACACACTCTCAACATCCAGATTACTTTCTGACAGGCACTGGAACAATGAACGTTGTGGTGTGAGTGACTATTCTGCAGCTGCAACAAAAACACCTGAACTGCAGTTGTACCTCTCCCAAACTGCACAAAGAGGAACAGTATTTGATTACAGCAATGGTGCAATCCATGATTGGCACCCAAGAGGGACAGAACAAATTGACTATCCCATTCTGCCACCCAAAACACGACTTTCAGCCCAGTACGTGTTGGCCAACTTACTTGTCTCCATTATCATCCTGGACAACAGTGAGATGGCGCTGAACAGCCAACAGCATTTTCACATCTCCAGTTACAGCATAATCAAAGAGAGCATTGCAGTGGCGCTTGGCAAGCTGCATGGCCTTCTCCAGGAACAGACCACCTGAAACACAAAGTTTTGTGTTCATCATTTTGGTTGTCTTCCTTCCAACACCACCCTCTTTTGATAGGTTCTGTGCTGACAAAAGATATACGAAGCGCAGACCTTTGAATGAAGCATTATTCACTGATCCACTGAGACAGGTTGCCAATCACTCCTGAGAGGTAAGTAAGGACAGAGGGAATGAGTCCCTTGGAAGAAAAACTAGGTGCATGCTGAGCACTTAGGCAGCAGGAATTGTGCGAACAGTCAGTCCCTGGAAGCTACTAGTTTGAGTGGCACTGGCTTACTTGCATTGATTTGCACTCGTGTGTAATGAGACAAAAGGAGCAGGAACTTGCTTAGATACAGACTACATCTGAGGACTCTTGTCTGTACAGCACTCGGAAGAACCTCTCATGCAGTTCTGAGTAGTTTAGACTTGAGGAAACTGAGGCACAAGACGCCCAAGTGACTTGTCAGATTTTGCACAAAAACTCATTGAAAAGCTATGGGATAAATGCAGGGCTTTGTGCCCCCTCTCCAACTCAGATCACGCAGTCTCTCCTGCTTTACAGCAGCAGCAGGGAGAGTCTGTTCACCTGTTTAAAACATTCCAGTATTTACAGTGCTTAGTATTTTTAGTATCCTGATTTCAGGTTGATAAAATGTGCAAGCATTGAGAAATCAAAAAGCAGAATTCATCATGGTGGGGAAGCAAAAGGGAAAAAGGGGAGGAAATAAACTTATTTGTGGAAAAAAGTCATTCTAGCTGCTCTGTCAATACCTTTGTGGTTCTGTATCAGCAAGAAACCAGTGAAAATGAAACAGATGAGCTTTCAAACCACAGTCATCATTCTGGGAAGCAGTATCATCTGAAACCAGCCTGTATTTTTAAGTTTCATGTTTCTATAAAACCTTGTAAGGTTAGAAATTACAGTTTCAGAGCAAACAAGTAAAGCAGACTTTGTCATTTAAAGCACACGTAGGGTGAGAACACCCTGGCTTCCCAGCTACGCATTTAGACTGGGTCAGAAGCCTATCCCTGATGAACATGGATACAGCACTTCTGTAAAGCAAAGACTGACTCAGCTATCCATGAAGCTTACTGTTCTAGCCAATACATCACTGTGAGTCCTATACTATATGCCCAGGCTGACACATTTACATTTGCTATTTACCTCTTAAACTAAATAACAGCATTAAATGGATGTTATGTTGAGGATACCTACCCAGGGTAAAGGGTGTTAAACAGTTCAGTCTTTTCTCATTATAGACATTTCCAAAGACCAAAAACCTGGATGCTGAACCTCCCTGGTTTCCCATATCAAGCACACAGGAAAGATATCCTTCAAAATACCACATGATAGCATCTTTTAGTTTAATACCCAAATGTTCTAACCTGCAGTAGCTATTTCATGGAACCTCTTCTATATCTATTCTTCATATAATCTGGAGCTTGAACTTGCCTCGTTTCACGCCATTATTAATAGATAAAGAAACAGTCAACTTCCTGCCTACAGTATTCATTACTGGGAATCCAGGTCAACAATTCACGCCCCTCCTTGGTGACTGCTACGTGGACGTTGTTATTTCTTCACATATCAGCAAAAGAATTTGCTCTCTGACTCAGTCACGGGATTTACCACAACCAGAATGGCAAACAGCAAGTTCTTCAGCTTTTCTCAGGAACACCATCTGTTTCTCACATCACAAGAAGCTGCATCTTGGAGGTTTTTACAACTAACCCATCTACTATGCGACTTTGGCTTCCCAAGCCACAGTTTCTAGTGCTGTTAATAGCAAGTGCCACACAGGGCTGATACACACCAGACCACGTGCCCACTCTGACCTAGGGAACAACGAAAGTGGTCTAAGATCACCCTGCACTTGGTAAAAGCCAAGAACAAAACCCTCCTTTCTGCTCAATTCCTACCACTACTATGAGAATAGTGATTACTCAAATTCTTTAAAAAAAGTGTTCAACAATGCTTTTAAAAAACAATCCAGGAAAAGGATGTCTTACTGTTTGGTAAAGGGTGATTTGTAGTCTTCTTGTATTTCACAGCTCTGCTGCTAAACCACTTCTACTGACTACTCTTGCCTTCCTCCTCTTTTGTCTGAGCTATTAGGACTGCTACCCAACAGCAGTGTTATTTTACTGTGTATTTGTCACATGGGAACAGACACATTTACATTTTAAATTCAAACCTTTAACACTACTTTGCATGCAATTTAACAGTAGGATTGCAGGGACTACTGCAACAATCAGCCAACATTCATTTACTCATCCATTAAAGCTATCAAATATCAAAAGCTAAGTCAATTGCTGAATTACATTCCACGTACTTTCACTGCTTTCAGTGTTCCTCTTACAGGTTTATTATAAAGCAGTGTTAAACGTGCCCGGCAGGCTAAACTATCTCTTCTCCTTGCATGACAAGCAGCAGCTCAGTTGCCCAGTGGCAGTACAAAGGTGGAAGATTATCTTACAGAAGGATGTAAGGGGAGGAACCTTCGATTTGGGGGAATGGAATCCCTCCTGTTTCCTCTAGGAGGCATTACCATATTTTGAAAACAGCAAGCAGACCTTTATGGAGTTTCCAGGCCTTTAACAGCAGCTTTGCCCATACTGCAGTTTGACCTACCTTAAATACATTTACTTGTCCACTTACCCTGCCACCTGCAATCCGCTTCAATTAATTCAGTTTTACAGGAAGAAGCAGCACCCTCCTCCTCATTATCACCAGAGGTTCTGCACTCATTCCTCTCCATAGCTTCCACTTTCACGTCGTGTTTCGTGTCCCATTTGTCACATTGTTTATCAGAGCTCTTCCCATCTTGTTCAGCTGTACTACTTGATAGACCTTCAAACAAAAATCAGTTTCATTAATGTCTAATACTGTTGCTTTTTTATGCAAGTGATAAAGCTCAACTAGCCAAAACCAAACCCTAAAGAACCCAGTCCAAAAATTTACCTCCACATAGGTGTTATCATTAAACAATCATGAATCATAACACTCCAGATGCCAATATAAAGGAACAGACATAGCAATGTCACTGGTTCTGAAGTGATGTTATGTTTTTGTCAGCCTCTGCTTTGAAGATAAACTTTTATATATAAGAACAAACATACCTCTCTTTTTATGGTGCAAGAATGCAAGTCTGAAGTATTCCCAGGAAATCTAGCAGAATTACTCAGATTTACTTCTGGGTTTATGACAGCAAATTCATCCCTGAGACTTTGGAAATAACTCCAGAGTATTCAACAGGTCAATCTGAAATGACTTCCCTATTTTAAGAAGCTAAAAATGCCCTTATTATTAACTTGATCTTTTCCATTAACTTTACTGTAATTTCTCTGGGCTACTGTGTCGTACCAGACTGTCGCAACACAGGAAGATACCTTTTCTCTGGTCTAGTCCTTGTGTGACCTGTAATCAGCATGTTCAATCAAGCAAAAGGGCTGTTGCTTGAAACACACTGAATACAGAAGCTTGTGGTGGGGGTTTTGGTGACTGCTTCTCAGGAGTTAGCAGTAAAGGGGAACACACAGAGACCTTTTAAGGTAGACCTGGAGAGAATAAAAGAGACTCAGGGCAGTACAATCTATATAAACCCCTCTGCTGCCAGAGGTTGTAGAAGAGACACCAATTCTCAGGGGGAAAAAAAATATAGCCCTCCCCAGCATGCTTAGCTAGACCTGCAGGACACTGCAGGTTAAACTCAATTCAGCTGTTGCAAGATGACATTTTTAGTGTTACCATGTTTCATTCCAGCATTGGATTTTGTTGTGCCAGGGTGGAAATGCATTCCTCCAAAAGCAGAGTATCCATATGAAGGGTAACTGAACCCTAAAGAAAGGGAAAAGATTAAGAATTAATACAATTGCACCCTAAAGCAAGGAAAACACTATCTGGAAGAACACTGAACCTAAAGACCTGAAATGTTGTTTTATACATACTTTCTGCTTTACTCCATTTGATTAAAACAAATTTTCTAGGCTGAAGGTGAACCTACCCCTTCAAAAATCCAAATAAATTCTACATGGTTGGCTAGTGACACTCTATCTCAGCATCCATAAGACCACACAAATGTAGTATCACTAGTATGCTTCATCTAAAATTCAACTGAGGCTGCACAAGCTACCTCTATGCTTTCAAATCTCTGTGATTACAATAGATTTGCATTCTGGTATTATGCTACAGATGCACTGCTAGCAATGCATGTAACTATTTGAAAACTGCTGCTCTGTCCCCTGCTCTAAAAAAAAGGGTCGCAAAGGTATTGTGGTTCAGATGACACTTGCTGATCTACAGGTTTTTAATGTTCTGCTGCAAGAATCAAAGCAAGGCTTTTATGATCCAGCATCTCAGATATGCTCTGGCTTCAACAGATAGAGCACAGTAGAAATTTTGCTAAATAGCGTCTCAAATTTTTTAACAGTTCTTTGCACTGACAGGGTTAATTTGCCAAATTCCACTCCTGGTCTCAGAAATAATGAGGAACCTGTTTTAATTTTAAACACCCAAGATGGTATTTAGCTGAGCTGTCTCATGGATTTCAGTGCCTTCGAGGCCCTAGGAAGCAACAAAGCCAAGGTATGATGGATTCCTGACTCAGCCTCCCTCAACTAGAAAGGGGATACCTGACTTAAAGCTTCAAGGAAGGAGGAAATGCAAAACAAAACAAAAAGTCACCAGAAACCAGATATATCCAAGTAGGAAGGCAAAGGAGCTGACAAAATATTTAGAAAACAAGATGCTTCACTGAAATGAGTAACGCTGGTAAAAAGACAGGTGAGTCAGGTCTTATCTACCTAGAAAGAGATGAAATCCTCACCACGTTTTAAAAATCAGAATAAACATCTGTCCTGCTCTCAAAGTAGACCCCCTTCCGCTCTTTCCCCAAAACTGCTGCCTTACCAGAGCCAGCACCGCCACCTCCCCCTCCATACATGCCACCGCCTCCTGCGCCACTGCCTCCACCATAGCCATCAGAGAAGTTTGGCATGAGCTTCTGTCGTTTCCTTTGCACTTCTTCCTTATCTGGGTTAGAAGGAATAGATGGGATATGGAGTCACTCTTACTGGTGGCCACACACAGAACAGGATGTGCATACAGAAAGCATTACTGCAGTGTACTATTTTATATAAAGGAAATGCAGAGTGCTGTAGAAAAGTCAACTCTCTTCAAGCTCCAAATAACAGAACAACTTTGTATGTAATGGAGCAGTGAGAATTCCTGTGAGAAACAAGCTAGTGCCAAGTCCCCAGCCAGACCAGCAGCTTTGCTCGGGCCCGCATGGCCTCTTCAGTTATGTCAGGTGCCTTGTGCTCAGACTGGGAGGGAAACGTGCAGAGATGGGGGCTCAGTTTCCTTCAAAAGTGCCTCAGGTACTCAGACCCCTAGAAATCAGCAGTTCCAAAATTCTTCTATGTCTAAGCCAAGTCATAAACCAGCACCAGTGCCCCAAACCACAGACTGGTTCAAGAAAACTTGTCTTTGGGGAATATAAGCACAGGCTCTTCTACCAAGCAAATCTGCTTCAGAAATGGATCCTTATCAAAGGGTCAGCAAACCACAAGGCACTTTGATTTCCAACAGTGCATAGTACCTGCAATGCCCTTTAAACTTTTGTTTAAGGGCAGGGATGGCAAGAAATAGTGAAATCAATGTTTGCTTGAATTGGTTTACTTAAAGTATCAGGAAAGCCACCAGAATAAAGATAGCTTATTTTCGGGCAGGACATAATACTGTCAAACCATGCTGAGCCACAGTAGGAAAAGAAGTCTAAATATTCCATAGCATAGCCCCCCTGGAAAGCAAAACACAAAGATGTAAATGTATCCCAGTGACTGGGGAAAGTGAAAATGTCATGAAAAGATCTACAAAAATAAGGATACAAACAGTACAAGGGTTAAAATCCAGTGGAACTGCTGAGGAAATAACAAAATATCCTTCATTCATCAAACGATCTAATAGTTTTCAACAGCCATATGACAAAAAGAAATTTCATGCACAGGCACATCAGTCAGTGCACCAAATGAGATAGCTGAACCCATCAAACAGTATACTGAAAAGTACAAGTGCATTATTTTCAGGCATACATGATCTGGAAGTATGTACGCATGCACGCACCAGGCATACTCACACTGACAGGGAGGGAAAACTCTAGAGAGCAATCTAGGCAGAGAAACAAACAACAAATCCACATGCACGTGTCTAAGTTTGTGTTAACACTTGCAACACGGGGAAAAAAAGCAGTCCATAAATGGTGATTTCATGATTAGGTCATGTAAGGGATCCAAAAATGCACATAACAACGTTGAGTTGATTTTACTCCAGTAAGAGGCACATAAAATAAGTCTGCTTCAAATCTGGCAACTTTGCTCTGCAGTTGTACGCTTCACCTTCCACAATACTTGTGCAAGATGTTCTTGAAATGATTACCAATACAAAATCCTCTAGCAACTCTGGAAGTTTTTCTGTATGCATGCTTCCTGATATTTTGTTATAATAGGCCTTAGGTAAATCCACTTGGACATCAACCACTCCCCCTCACTCCTCAGCTGTCCTTAGTCCGCTACCACTGGTGCACACACATTCCAGAGATTTTGACAGGGTATTGATTTAACACAGCTCTAAGTTAGGCACTGAAAACGTGCAAGATTAGGACTTAATAGCGTAACCTGCAGGCAAGTAAACCGTTAAGCAGAAATATTGTCTTAGTACAATGGAACACCAATTCAATGGGCCTCAAGGCATTTCCATATCATTAACACTGTTGATATTTAAAACCATGACTGCTGCTGCCATTCACACCAAACATTTCAAATGCAGACTTTAAAGGGCCCAGATCTGCTACTTAAAACTTCTTTTCATTATCAACTTAGGAAGCAGGCCTGATGCAAACTATTTACTTCTGCTAAGCAACTACAATTTTAACACAAGTGACTGAAACAGCACTTTCCCTGCTCTCACAAGAAGTCTCTTGGGCTTACTTAACTAGTAGAGGCAACTGGAAACTTAAAAACCATCAGTGAAATTGTGAGCTGGGATGGTAAAAGGGGAGAACTGCAAAATACGTACTTTTTCAACCAGATACGAACCTGTCTTTAGTTTAAGGTTTCATATGGAAGCGCCGACAATAAAAAGTCCTCGTATATTGCTTTGCAGAAACTCAAGAGGAAGAGAGTGCCATCTACTGTATGGACAGGCATATGTGCATATAGGAAACTTGCAGGGAGTAAGCCTCACTATGAAAATACTCAGGTTTACTGCCTATCACTCCAACAAAAAAACGCTACAAACCCATTACAGAGCTACCACATTTCATATTAGCTCTGCATAGAACCAGGAGGCAAATATTCTATTTTCTAGAAATAACAACTACAAAAAAAATTCCTCATACAACAAGTCCTATCTTATTAAAAACATTCCTAGGGACCCTACAGTTTCTGTTTCCAATATATAGAAGAGGTTTAATGAATTACCTTTGATTTCTGGATAGTAGAGAAAAGGCTTTGGTTCACTTGTTTCCAGATCAGATTTCCGACGCAGTTGTACAAATACAGATGCTGGCTTTGTGATATTGACATCTCGATACTTGGGTGTTTTGAACACGATAGCAAACTGTGAAGGAAACAATGACAATTGCATCTATCATGGAGCATGGGTTTTGAAAACTTTGCTTTTACATTTGTGTTATTTTGTAGGAGCTGGCTAACAGCTTGGGAGGCAAAAATTCTTAGCAAAAGCTGCCACAACAATAAACTTCCATTTCAGTTTTCAGTTGCACTTCTGAATTCGAGTCCTAAAGCCTTCTGGGAAAGACACAACTGCCATGCAAAGTATCACCGCATCACGTGTGTTAGTACCACACCGTTTGTCCCCTCATCATTCAGCATCTATTTGGTGGCTTTCTCAGTGTGTTCACAGGAGCTCCATGAGCTTTTTGTATATCCTATCCCAATTTACACTGGTGCTGCATGTTAAAGCAATGGGTCTATCTCCCAGTTTCCTCACACTGTATTCCTAACCTGCCTAGTTACCTAATGTACATCTCTAAAGAACAGTTAGGACTGTATTATTATTAAGAAGTAACCAAGAAGAGAAGAGATTAGTATGGAACACAAGCTTTCACCTAATTTACTTATTGGAATATAGTCCTAGTTTACAGAGATGAGAAAAATCATTAACAAATTATAAATGCTCTGTTACTCACCTGTCTATGTACATCTGTAGGAGAAAAGTCTCCAAAGCCTTCCCACATACCACCATTCTCATCCTCTTCATAGAAACGTATCTGAATATCATCTGCAAAGAGTGAAACAAACACTCTTTGGGATGTTTGTGTATTTGTTTCAACTTTGGGATGTTTGTGCATTTGTTTAAACTTTGGCTAAGTTTATTTCAGATAAAAATCAACACTGTTACTTTTTGGCTAGATGATAACAGTACATGACAGACAATTATCTTTATCCATTTTATGAAAACATCATAAATAACCCGTTCTTGACATCAATTTTAGATCAGCCTAATTCTAATGACTTCACTGAAGCTGCTATTTACTGAGCAGTAAAAGGAGAACTAGGTTTGCTACCTCTTCCTATTCTAGGGCTATAAAACATTCCAGAGGAGCTTTATTTGGAACAAACATGTAGGGAGGGGAGAACTTGAAGCATGAAACGTAGAAACCACCCTCTCTCCTCCAACAGTTTCGGTTCAAAAAACCGTAGCAAAACCTGAAGTGCCACAGTTCAAGTTCCGCTTGCTGCTGGCAGCGTGCCACTTCAGAGCTGCAGCTCAGAGAGATGGCAAGGGTGTGATGTGAGCGAGCGGCATGTTAGCAGTGATCCCACACCCCCCAGACACAGCATGGGCCAGAAACATGTGATTTGACTTCTGTTCCTCTGAACAATTTTTATTTGTTCTCTTTGTATTTATTTATTTTCAGGAGAAGCTGGGAAATAGCACACTAGCATATTCCTTCCCCACCACCCCTGGTAAGAAAGAAAACAGAAAAAGCCTACTCTCTCTTAGGGTGACTGATGCAAGACAGGCTTTTGGAGCAGACAAACTGCTTCCTCTGATCCACCACCACCTGCTAGTCTCAAGACTGTGAACCACCACTTCCAGTCATGCTGTCCTGCAAGCTCAAGCTCCTTCAGGCAGGAGATTTCTCAGAGCAATGAGGTCAGGGGAAACCCCGATCTGGCTGAGGGGAAACCCCACCTCAGGGCTTCCACTGAGTCAGACATTTATTTATTTATTTTGTGCACAAAAGTTATGTTTCATCTCGGCCCTTCTGATAGCAGAGGGTATATACACTACCGATGGAAAACAGTTTTTCGAAAGCCTTTAAAAGCCTCCAGAGCCCTCTCTCTTTCCTAAGTGGCAGAAGAACATTTGCAAGAAAGAGGTGGAAAAGGACAGCCTGTATTAATAGAAAATGTCAGCATGATTTTGACAACATATGCAGGGACTGATTCCAAACAGGTGAGAATGGGACACCCACTCCACCACGCAATCTGTACCAGAGAGTTTCAGGTATTCCCTATAGATGAAAATTACAAAGGATTTCCCACACTCCCATCTTTTTTCTTTTTAGTTCAGCCCAAATACTACAACCAACCACATTAACCATTATCTTCCTATCCAAAAAAAGAGCACCCAAATCCACATGGCTCAATCCTGACACAGTCATAGCCATGAGCAGAGATTACCAAAATGAGTCTGTGAGAAGTATCTGTTTACACCAAGTAATCTCTACCACTTGCATATACATAAAAAAAATGAAGTTACTAGCAGCAGTACTGAATGCATTTAGTTCCCATTGGTGGTTAACACAGAATGCCCATACTTACTCGTTATAATCAGGAACTTAATAATGAATCAGAAACTTTAGAGTAATTCTGAGCAGGTGTTAGTTGATAAGAGTCGAACATCACCCAGGACCCACCACCCACAAAAATCCCAGAACATGGGCAAGGGCAGAAATCTGAGAAGAGCATGTCCTTTGTGGAGGCAACGCAAGCTGTATTTTCTTTGCAGCAGGCTATTTTGATTTATTTTTTTGTCTGGATTTTCTGGAATGCTGGCCTGACTTCCAGAAAGGCTGAGTGCTTACAAATCCTGCTGCACTATCACAGTGGGAGAATACTGTGGCAGCACAGCAGGCTTCATGTATATGCCAGGTGAACACCCTGGTGTGCCTTACAATACTCTGGACTCTTACCTTTCTGCACCTTGTCACAGAGAAGGTAAATCTCCTCCCCTCCTGTTACGCATCCTGCTGTTCTGTCCATTCTTACAATTTTTAAGTTTGAGGCATTGGGAGCTTCTATTGAAAGAAAAGAGTAAAAAAACCCCAAAAGTACCTTCATAACGGTTTTAGATTTCAACAAAAACCCAAGCACAACACATAGAAATGCAATTGAAAGACAAGCCTCCAATACAACCTGCCTAAATTTGTCTAGTTTTTGTGTTTGTTTTTTTCAAAAATGAAGAAATCTACAGTTTTTCATCTGAAAGGCATAATCTTGCATCCTCTAAACTTTGACTGAACCGTGAACGATAAAATAAGGCCCTGGCCATTTCAGCACAATTACTAAAGTAGCACAGCAGTGAACTGCACCCAGCACTCTGCACTAGTACTAGCTTTATGAGAAGAGCGCATTACAAAAGAATAAAAATTTTTCTTCCCTGCTTTCTTGACAGCCTGACATTCTCGAGAGCTGTTCCCTGTATCTCAGAACTTCAACGCAATACGCAAGGCTTTGCTTTCCACTGTGGCTTACTTGAAAGCACTGTCAGCCCTCGGCCAATATACTGGACTGTGATAAAAAAGCCCACCTTCATGGCTTTCAGCAGAGGCATCAATGGATACCTATTGGTCCCAAAGACAGAACTATCATCTGACAAGTAAAAGCAGCTGTGACAGGCAGCGATGCTACCACAAGTTGTGTCTGGTCTGTGGAAGAGGCCTGAATGGTGCCAATGAAGAGTATTAGAAAACACCAAAAATTGAGAAAAATTTTTTGCAATTAACAACCAAGAATTCACCTTGGGAGCTCAGAAAGTAGTAACTGACATCTATGTAGCAACTTAGAACAGCAGAAACCTGCATACAAAATTTCCCTTCTATTTCATCTCCTTAGTTGGAGTCAATATTTTGATAGCCAGGTTCAGAGGGATAGGGTAACTTCAACAGGTTTTATACGTATGGCTCTGTTGATGCTTTGTCCTCTTCCTCTCTGCTTTACAAATACCCTCTATCATTATTCAGGTGTGAGACAGAGTAATGAAAACAAATGGAACCTGTAATTGTTTCTAATGAAAAATCAAGATTTCTTAAAGACACTGCTTGGTAAGTTCACCTCAGCCTCCAGATAAAAAGATTGTGTTTTCTCATCCAGAAAATGTATGTCATGTGTGCCATAATAACAGCAGACTTCACTTCTGTTCTCTCAGTGAATATATGCAAAATGATTGTGCTACATCACTACATTCCCGAATTAATAGCAAGCAACACACTATATTAGAACAGTTGCACTTACTATCTTTTCACCTAGACTTTGTCCTTTACAAAGTGATGATATAGCCGTGACTTGTGCAAAGGAAAAGAAAAAAAAAAAAAAAGGTAATTTGAGTCATTCCGTAACGACTATCAAGAACATGGTAATCCACAGCTACAGGGAGGAAAATGCAGGCAGCAGAAAGGGTTCAGGTAAGATGAGTAAGTATAATCGAAAAGCACAAGAGAAAACATGAAGTGAGAAGATTCACTTAGAAAAAAAGACGAATAGAGGGTTATAACAGAAATATAAAAAATACTGACAGGTCTAAAGGAAATGGATTGAGAAGGCTGGTTGTCTTAGTCTCACAAAACAAGGACAAGCAGATGGCCAGCAAAACTGAAAAGTGTCAAATTCTCAACAAAGACTGAAGCAAAGTAATTTTTTCCTCACATCTTGCGTGACAAGGCTTTGTCATACAAAGCAGCTGAACACACTGCAAAATGCAAGCACTTCTTACGAATATACTAAGAATTTACAAAATCCTCATAATACAAGGATTAAACATGCTAACAGCAAAATAAAATCTTCCTTTACGGCTTATATCACCATCCATTAAAAACCAGAATGACACCATGTGCACTGGAATAGACATAGGGCCAATTATCCATGGGCTATATGTTACTGGAAGCAGCAGGGCTGGATGAGTCTACGTATAGCAAGATCTACATATCATTTTTGTATGTACAAAAGCTCGCCCCTTATTAGAAAGGTAATTAAACCCAAATATACTTACTGCTGTCATATATTGCATCTGATATAACAGGATCAAGTTTCCGTGTGAAACTACCATTACTGTCAGGAAGAAAGGCCGTGAACATAAGACGCACCACACTGAGATCCATTTCTTTAGTCTGCTGTACTGCTGCCTGACGAATAATTTCTCTTTCTCGTTCTGGAACGGGTAAGTAGACAGATGAATTAACACAAGGGGTAGAGGATCCATAACAAAACAGAGAAAGTATTTTCCAAATGTTACTATCAAAAGGCACCAATAGCGAGGAAATGTTTTCCATTTCATTTAGTATCTATCGGCTTCTCTGTTTTTAAGCAGAGAGAAGCAGCTATTCACAATATACTGCAGTCATCTTGCAGTTTGCACATCAGATATTATTTAAGATATGGTATATAATGAAAAGACATACAGAAAATTACTATTTTCTGCTCTCAATTTATAAAGGTTGCAAAAAGGACAAAGGCCACCACTAAGGACATTGAGCACCTGGTATAAGAGTGATAAATAGAAGGCTAGCCCCTCTGTACAGTGCCTGAAAGCAACGGAGACCACTGGTTTTACAGGGATATGGGTGAAATGCAACTGAATGAAACAGTATTCTCCAAAGAAGGTCCCTAAGCTACTTAAGGATATCATGTCTTGCAGCAATAATGCAAAATTACTCTATTTATCCATTTACTGAACAGGATAAAAGCAATGAAATATAGATGCAGAGGTGGCTACAGGAAGCTATGAAAGGAAGTTGCTCTGTTCTCATGTGCATATTCACAGCAAAGACTCTTTCTTTCAGATTCCCTAAAACGTGACAGCAACACACCACCTCTTAAACCACATGGCCATAGGTTGTTTTCCTACTCACGGCCTTTTTCTGGCTAAGAATCTGTGTTTTCAGAAAATAAACCTATTTTTAATACAAGACCTATTAAAATCATGTCTACATACCAGTTAGTTGTCTGTCTCCACATCCTTCTGCCTGCAGATAGCCAAGTTCAGGATGCACCAGGAGTCCTGGGTTGTATCCTTTCTTGCAAGCATCTATCATGCGTGTTTCCAGAGTTTCAAACACTTTCTTCTTTGTGACATGAAGTATTCCAAGATTTGCAAACCTGTCGCATTTTGATCGGGGGAAATACTTTCTTAATGCTTTATGCCAAACCTGCAGCAGGCAGTCTCTCGCCAGAGGCAGCCACACAATGAAGCCAATGGAAGGACTCTATAGGCTTATGTAGGCACTATTAATTCTTGAGGGCAAATTTTCCAGCAAGAAAAATATAGCCAAGCTTACAAAATACATAAAGTGCGCACCATCATATGGCAGCAATTGTACAAATGCATTGGATTTTCTCCTGGCAAAAATAGTAATCTATTAGGTTTCAGACTTACACTGTGGAAATAATTTACAAAACACTTGAAAATCTGGTTGTCACACTTTGTTCCATCTTGGCAATGACACGTCATTCTATATGGCTGTTACGCAGAGCAACTGCTCAGAATAAGCTCCATCTGCTCAAAATGATTTGGAGAGCAAGCTAAGCTAAAAACAGTGCAACATTTTCCAAAGAAAATGTTTTAACCAAGAGACTGGACATTGAGCAAGACGATTCAGGTATCTATTTGAATCAAAACTTCCATAATACAAGATCTGCTTTTGTAAAAATCTCCTGGCACATTCAAAAATCAATTAGATCTAGAAGTATGAAAACAAGACAATAACTCAATTTTCATGTGGGTCAATTGAGGATAGGAAAGCTGTTTCTAAACATCTGATGAAAAACAAGACAGGTTAGGAAATGAGCCAAACTTTTCAAGATGAAAAGGAGCATTTCAAATAAAGCTATTTAAATTGTTGTGCTTCGTAAAGTTAGTGCACTGGGCTTGGACATCAAAAGTTACAGTTTAAAAGAATCTCTCTCTCCCAACCTTCTCAGCTTTTTAAACTTCATCTTCTTCACCAACAAAGACATTCTTGAGATCACAGAAATAAAACTCACAGCCAGCATGAAACCTGATCTAAGCCTGAAAACGTCGACAGGAGCCTCAGCTCCATTTACTGATATAAACAATTAATTCTTTTAAATTAAACCAGAACAGACCAACTACAATTTCACTACAATCTTACTGCTTTAAACTTAAAAAGTTTGACTCATTTAGTATTTTCATGTTTATACATGTCTTGCATTAATTTCAAATTTACTAACCCTATTTTCCTAACACTTTTCACTATACCTCTATTGGCAGACTTCAGCAAAAGTAAAATACTGATCAAAATGGTAACAAAAGCTTTTCTGCAGAATTTTACAGTTCTTTCTCTTTGATTGAAACTACTTATATTTTAAATAATGGGCTTTCAACACAAATTTGGACTGCACACCAAGGGACTGAAACTCTACAGACTCCAAAAGAAAATTATTTGCTTAAGCCTATTTGGCTTGCTTAAGGCAAATTTTACCAAGGTAAACAGTAACTCTATTTATTTTAATATTTAAGATACAAGCAAAACATGGATCAGAGTGTGAAGACTAGTGCTCCACTTAGCTGCCACTTAGTAGTATTTTTTTATTGGTTCTTACAGTGTTTATAGCTGATTCTTTCTCCTTTAGCCCAGCTTTACAGATGAGTTGACAGACTTACCCTACCACCATATCTTTAGGTCCTGCATTAACCGTGCATACTCCATCTTCACAAAATTTACCCACCAAGCTGTGCGCATGTAAGTGGACATATTTCCCATTAGTAACTAACTGGACGATTACTTTTGCAGGTCCAACATAATTGCAGATCTGTAAATAAATATTAAAAGAAATGTGGGTTTGTCTGGTTGGGTTTTTTTAAATGGAACAAGTAATGATTCCAGTTGGGTATTTTCTGTCAGCTAAGTACAATCGAACTTAGACGGGAGAAATGTGTATTCATTTCCATGGGAATAAACTATACCAGCTCATCACAAAGAAAAGTGTGTTACTTTTTTTTTTTTTTTAATTAGACTTGACATACAAATGGCAGGCATAGTGACCAAAAGTTAAGAAATAAAACAAAGCTAAAGGAAAACAACCTCTTTTCCCAAATCATGAATCTCAGTTTTGAATTCTGACCAGTTACTCCACATTGCTCTCCTTAAATTTCAATTAGAGCACTGAATTCCTAATAAACATTGTTACATGTTAATAAGCATACAGAAAATCTACGTATTTAACAAAAACCCTTGCATTATTTAGCCCAATTTGAAAACACTTTAAAAATTTATTTTTAAATATTAAGATTGTTTTAAACATTTTGGCCTCATTACAATGACTCTTCAGGTAGAGATTTTAAAGTGAATTAAATCTGTATTCATAGGTATTTTGTTAGTTCAATACGCCACATCAACACATATTACTCAGTTCAGTAAATATTTCCTTTAAGTGTACATGTGGATATATGCTAAATCCCCACCTAAGATTATGCAGGACTGCAACTATTATAAACTGGGTGCCTTAGCATAGCCAACTCTGGAGGACCACAAAGCTTCTTTTCCCTGTTATAGTTGCTAATCACTACACACTTTTTAATAGCTTTTAAAATTGTGATGTCAAGTAATGCCTCAAAAACAAACCTAAATTTACTAACAACATACTGCATTAGTAAGTTACTTCCTTTACATATATTATTTAGAACTTTACTTTCTTCCTCACAAGTAATACTTAAGTCAGTTATTGGTTCTATACCACTTTCAAATTATGTAGAATATAAAAATTACCCCACTTTTAACAAAGCAAACATTACCTTCCCTTCCAATTCGCTTAATTAACCCTTTTATCAGTGTTGGGGTTTTTTCCCTCCTCCTCTAATTTTTCTTCTAATTTGCCTTGGGCAAAGTTCTTTGTATTACAGCAGCTTATAGATCTAATCAACCAAGGTATTAAAGGATCACGATAAACATTAAAGTGATGAATCAGTGATGAACTGAATACTTAAGGTTATATTGTTGATAAAATGCTGATAACCAGGGATTGCCATGATTTCACCATGTTACTAAGTCCTGCTAGCTTCCTTCACTCCAGTTAACCCCTCTCTTGAACCCATTCCATCACAGCTGAAACACTCTGCATACGTACAACACATGCCCTTCCCGTCTTCCTATTCACTAATAAAAGAAAAAAAATAATTCTCTACTATAAATCCAGGAAGAACAGGTGTGCAAAAGTCCTCTCCATACTCACTGCCTGCTGGTTAACTGTGTAATACTGTATTAATGTGCATTTTACAAGTACCAGTTTCTAAAATACAAAGCATGGGATACTCAGGCTTTCCCCTTGCTTCCAAATTGTAATCCCTCCTCGACTGAAACAACAAAGGGATGCAGAATAATCACTGCTTCACCATTTCCACAATTTACCAGCAGCGACAAAATGCAGGGATCCCTACGTAGCTTTCAAAAGTCATCTGAAAATAAAAATGATTGCGCTTGGTGCTACATGTCACCACCACTACTACAATTAACTTTTCAAGAGGGGAGCTTTTAAAAAATTATTTTCATTTCATCCCGCACTGAATAAGCCTTTCCTGCTATAAAGGTCCCAGCACATCTATAGCATCATATTCATTATGAGTAACATGCATGTTCTAGTATCGCATCAGAAAATTTCAAGACAATCCTTCATCAGCTGTAGAAACCACAGTGAAACTGTACGTAGGACTGCTGCACGTCAAGGACTTTCCAGCCTCTGAAAGCAGAACACACAACTGCAGCAGTAACCAGATTGCAATCTCCCCTTGTTACACAGCTCAGCATGATCTTTGTAGTCCCTCCCAGGGGAAAAACAAGAGTTCTTAAAACATAATACCTTATGTAGGTCATAAAGCAAGAAAGGACTGTTTTTGTCATCCAGTCTGATGTCCTATGCTGCAAAGGCTACAGAATGTCCCTGAAGTGTTTCCTACCTATATTTCTTATAGGCAGACCTTCCTACTTGATTTTGAGACATCCAGTTTATCTCGTTGCCCAGCAAAATAGCCTCGGTGGTTAAATAGCCTTATGCACCATAAATTAAGTCTGAAATAATTTTTCAGTGCCTTTGAATAATTGATGCCAGAATTTCAGAATAACTTGAAATTTATTCTGGCACTAAGATACATAAATAACTATCACCTTTTATGTAAGAGCTTAAAAAACACTGTCAAAGGCATTAAAAGGCATAAGGTATATTACAATGCTGAATATCTACAGAAACCTAAGGATTATGGTGTTGATACAAAAACATACAGGAACATGAGAAGGAGATAGCATGTGGGTGCTGTACTGTTCAAAATCAGAGCTGTGATCTGAAAAAAATAGCTAATAAGCTTCAAATTGAAGACAGGGGAGAAAAAGAAAATAAGGAGTTCCTGGGAAGAGCATAGCTGTAATACTTCATTACATCCTGTACTGAAGCAGCATTCAATTGATCTAATCTCATAAAAGTTAAAATGCTGCAGGCTCACATTTATCTGCTGTTTCTGTTTGAGGGAAGATTTGTCTGAAAGATTAAAAGGACCCTATGAACTTGAAATCGAGTAAATTTCAAAACAGGAGTTGAAAGTTTTTTCAGTTATTTCACATCCTCCTGCAATCCAGACCCCAGCCAATTTTTTATAGTTTCTGGAACTTTACAAAAATTTTATAAGAACATTATTCTACTTCAAAGATGTTTTTTCCAGTTACTCTTACAACCAAGAAGTGAACCCAACTGGTCAATGACAGAAAGCAAATGATGGAACAGACCATGTCAAAGCCAGCAGCTACAGAAGCGCCCATTTCTCTTTCTAATCACTTTGTTGCAACAACTACAGCCCCAATCCTGACTAACCTTCAGTGTGTGACTAGTGCTGTCCTCAATATGCAAGTACAAGAAGCGTTCCACAGATAAGGCACTGCTCACTTTTTATAAATATGTTTTCAGAAAGCAGCATCATTTTTCTTTTCAGTTGCTAGTTTAAGACAAAGTATTTCAGATTTGGCACAAATCATTTAGGTGACTGAACACTTACTTAGAGGTCTAAGAATAAGCAATGTAAAGTAATTTAAACAATTGGGAGTTGAAGATCATCTGATCCTCTGAACATGAGGTCACTCCCATGCCAAAAATAGAGTTTGGTGCTCTCCTTTAGGAGCCTGACTAAAGGGACTTGGTGCCCCATATTCAGCCAAATTAACCATAACGGTAAAAAAGCACAAATCTCACCAGATTTATCTTTGGCTGAATTTGGTTCAGTACAGGTTTTTAAGAGGGGTCAAGATTTATAACAGAAAGTCTGCTCATTCTTGGCTTATGTTTATTCCTTAATTCAGCTGTTAAATGAATTTTTAACTTGTGATCAGCAATCTATCACTCTACAATTTAACTCCTATGGGTGAAAAAAGCAAATATGCTGCTCCTTTCTTCACCAAAACGGTTCATCAACAACATAACTTCAATCTTCCATAAATTCCCCTCTTGAACTTGAAGCATATACTGAAATCACTGATTTCAATAAGACCGCTTATCTCCAAATTGAGGTATAATTTAGGACAGCCCCAGGACACGACGGGATGGGCAATCATCCTGCTCAGGTGCCTGGGTTTAGGGCTGCCTAACTGGCATGCAGCTTCGATTTGCAAGCTGAACTGCACAAGGTCCAAGCTCTTTGGCAGAGAGGTGGTGTTCATTAGCTTGGGCACACCTCTGAGCCATCGGTTACTCAGTTTCTGGGCTGGAGCAGATTTACATTCCGCTCACGGAGAATAGGCAACTTGAGTTTACGGCCACCCACGTAGACTTGCCCCCAAGGAGATGAAAATTCAGGACATTTCTTTCACACCACTATTTTCAGCAAATTCTTTTCACACCCAAAACTGGATCAAGTATTTCAGCGTAAAACATGAATATGCTTACACTAACATCAGCATGCAAGATCAGGTCACACGTGGTAAACGTGTAAGAAGGCCAGTGTAAATTTTCTGTACAAGTAGTTTTCTCAGTTTTTCAAATACATATAAACAAGTGAATTATGAATAAAAAATTTAGACAGTTAAGTAAGTTGGTGATAATACTAGACAATCCAGTTTTATTCTTTCTTCTTATACTATAGACTGTTTTCCCGCCTGGCCAAAATGCTAACAATGAATAAGCACCCCAGGAGCTTTGATTTCAACTGTTCTAGATATCAGCATTTTCCAGTGTTGTGTTACTTACACTAAGCAGATGAAAATGAAATTCAAATGAAGAATTTTAGGTAGCTTTCTACTGTAATCATGAAACTTGTCATGAAATGTAACTTCATTAAAACATATTCAGTATCTACAACTTCTCTGCCCTGTGTAACCACATGCAAAGTTATTTAACATCCTCTGAAACTGTACGATATTTTGTACATGATATTAGGATTACTGTTAGCAAAAACAGAGTTAAACAAAGGAATATAATTCCATAAATGATAAACATTAACAAACCAACCCATTTTTTAATATTCTAGAATACTACTACTGTTATCTAGACTCCATTTGTTGTGACTGTGCTGTTAAAATAGGAGGTCTTAAATCAATTCCACTTTGCTGGCCAGTGCAGATTTGCCTTAAGCGCAAAGACTGGAAATTACTATACAGGACGTGGTTAATTTAATTAACTACCAAAACATCTTGCTTAGAGACATGGCAAAGTCTTCAGCACTCCAGCCTTTACATGAAAGATATATCTTGGTATGTTCCAGCTCAGCTACAAGTTACAAACTGGGTGCAGTAAAAAAAAACCAACCAAAAACCAGACAACAAAAAAGTTGAACAGTCCACATTATGCAAGAAGTCATATCAGATAAATGTGTTTTCTTTTGGCCTTCAATCCATAATCCTATAAAAAGGGAATAGGGAGACTGCAATGCTTTTTTGTGCACTGAAGATACCTATTTTCAGGACATCTCGTGGTAGCTACCAGTAAATTACATCAGCTTTTTGTGCAGAGATGGCCAAGCAGAAAGGAGATCCCAATGTCGAGCTGGACTGACCACATCATAGCCAAGGCTAAAAGATGTCATAAACCCTCCTTTTTACAGTACAGCCAAACTCACACTACTGTCCTTTCACAGCACTGCGATCAACTAATGGAGGTTTTATGGTGAAAGCCTTGGCACAAGAAAAAAACAAACAAACAAACAAAACCAACAAAAACCCCAAAACAAAACAAAAAACTCAATGCAACAAAAAATAGCAATCTTCAATTGTGCTCACCTCAGTTATGACAAGGTTAGCACCCTTTGACAAAACAGAGAAGAGACTTACAGGAAAAGGTGTGAAACACTTCTGTCTTTACTGGCACCACTTGAATCAAGAACAGGCACTAACAAGCAATGGCCTTGAGGAATTTACTTGTGTTCCCTTGCCAGCCTCTCCCAGCAGGTGTTGCCATGTGGGGATTTGTACTAGAAAAAACACAGATGCGCACAGTAGGACGAGAGGGAGGGAGGGGAAGGGACACATGTGTGTGTTGGGGAGGAAGCTGTAGATGCAATTAAATTCTAATGATCAATGAAAATAGAAGGTTTGATGGAAAGCCAAACAGCATTTTGCTTTCTAGTTTATTCACGGAGAAATTCCATCTCCTGTATAACTAGCTCCTCTTTGCATATCTCCTCGTTGTGCTATTGTGCGACCCATCACACCTCTACAAAGTATCATTTGTATTATTATCGACACAGATTGGATTGGAATCCAAAGATCTGGCTTAACTGAGGTAAATTATTTTATATCTGAACATATCGGTGAAATGTCATTCATTGGTTCATCATTACCATCACAACAGGAAAGGGAAAAGCAAGCAGATCCTTTGCCTGGGCTAGTAATTTTTCATAGGTGTTTTGCAAGGCTATATGAAAACAGCTTTCCCAGCTTCTTCTCCATTCACAAGACTAACACCCTAGGCTATCTCAGCCAATGCTGATTATTTTCCATTAAGTCATGCTCATACTGATTCATCATGGAGATGCAACTGTTCCAAACTCCAGCCTTTCTCAAGAACTGCAGAAGAACCTCATGCACACTGAGGAGTGGCACACACCAAGGCAGAGGCTGACTGCTTGCCACTCCTCCCTTCCCTCCTCTCCCCATAAAGGAGAAAGTAAAGAGATAACACTAGAATTAAAACACATTAACCCTGCTCCTTGTGAGACAACCTCTAGTGCAATAGTTCAAAGAGGTAACGCAATACCGAGACTAAGACTTTCATTAAGTTAAGAAAATACTGAAAAAACACAGTGTATCTTTTCCATGGAAAAATAATTTGCTGCAAGAACCACAGGCAAAGACAGTTCTTCTCTAATCCTAGAATGATTAATCACCACTGTTAAAATCATATTGTGCTAGCACAGAACGTTTCTTTGATTAACATCTTTGAACTTTTTCCAGGGGGAAAAAGCTCTGAAAAAGGCTCTGCGAATACCTGAACATAATGCTGCTCCCATTAAAATGAGAAGTTTTCTGTTGACTTTAAAGGAATTAAGTCCTTAAGAAATTAGTATCCTAGAGATACTGAATAAGGAGTAACATGAACAGAAAAAGAAGGAAACCTTGGTAAATAGCATCTTAGAGTGGAGTAACTGACCAGACTCATCCTTTGCAGTATGCTAGAAGTGGAGCAACCAAGCAGTTCAGGCCTTGTTTTGTGCTGAAACTGCACCTTAAGGCAGAGGTCCGTTAGTCTGCACAAGGGCAGTGAGGTGGTGGGTGCAGGAAAGCTTACTGCTCGACTGCTGACAGATAAACATGGTGCCAAAATATCTCCACAAATCTGAAAACAACTTCCTTTTCAAAATCAATTACATTTTGAAAGTTGGGATTGAAATGCAGTCAGTTTTGAATAATTCCATACAAATTTATGTTGATATGCAGCAAGGTCCTATACACGTACATATGACACTTGCATTCGGTTCGCAAAACTAATGATTTATGTACTTACTTTGACCTGAGGGTAGGATTTTTTGTTCTTTTCACTAGAAGCACCAGGAAGTCCACCATGTGAAGGCCCTTCACATACATATCGGAAACGAAACCCCCTCTGTGGAGATAAAGGAAAAGAAACTTGAAAGCTGTTTAGAAACAAAACTTTAAAAAAAAAGCACATGCACAAACAAGACTTGCCCAAACAGCCTACAAACAGAAAAGTTACAACTGTTCATCCCTCAAATGCCTTCTGAGTAGTGGTTAACAAAGCACTGCTGAACTGTTGCCCTGGAGAAACTGTTGTATTTTCACTCTTACACACAGCAGCAATCTGAAATTTTTCTTTGAGTAAATGAAGATATTTTGAAGCAGAGGTCTATTTATACTCTCAAAACAAGATTAAATGAACACATAGAGAATGCAACAGCAGATACTCTCATGATTGCTGCTAGGTAGAAAGAACTGAAGCCAATAATAATCAAGGAAGTCCAAAGAATCATAAAGAAAAGAGAACAGGGATGAAACAGAAAAATGCTTCTTCCTTCTGGGAAGAGCATGTGAAAGCTGTTTCTCCGAGTGGAGTCCAGAAACAGCCCAAAAGCTTCAGGGGACTTTAAATGGCTGGGCTTTCATCTCAGCTACATAAATAGATGTCTGAATATACTTTGGGGAACTAAAGGATGTTAGCAACCACTCCACAGTACAGCTGTCCATTTATTCCATTTTTATTTATAGGAAGTAACATTCCCTTTAAAGGGTAATGTATAAGGCACAAAAGATGCAACTCTTAAATGTATTTGGTAACTTTACCTACATTATTTCATGTAGCCCCCAACTTCAAATACTTTCAGGATAGATCTGCTCCCCAGTCCTGCAATTTCTGGCAAAATCTCCATCTAATACAGGGCTCCCAGTGTCTGTCCAAACAGCACCAGATAGTGGTGTATCCTTCATCAAGAATCGTTCAGCTTCTTTCTAACAGTAGACAACTCTGAATTCAAAGTCTGTATTAGCTGATGGTAAACAACCTGGTTCAAAAATTGCTCTGTAATCATTAGCTTCAACACTTATCTCACTAAAGCCTTTTCAGTTTTAAGAATTTGTTTCCCAGGCAAATGTGAAGATCTGACTTCTATTCAGATACTGGCCAGGCAACATAATTCATCCTTAAGCGTGTATTTGCCTTCCTATGGCAAACTGAGTGACTGAGCGTATTGCAAGCAAAGTGCCCAGCTATCGTGAGCTTGAACTCAAGCTGCCAAAAGACAAAACAACCTCTGCAGTCACGACACACGGTATGACCCAGTCTCTCTTCACCTCTACGCTGTCGATCCAACAGATCCAGCAGTCATCTGTGTGGCCTTCCCCAGTCTATTGCCCTTGCTATCCTAGCTACATTTTCATACATACAGTCTTACTCCCCCCAGCTGTTTCTTTGCTCCAAAAATGATCACAAGCACAGCACTCTGCTGATGGATCACCCTCAGCACCCCGCTATAAACCATTGCCCAGCCTGCCACATGGGTACTCTGTTAAAGGAGCTGCTTGCTCCCTTCGGTTTCCCCTTAGGTACTGAACACTGTAGGCTCCACCATGCAAAGACACAGCCTGATTTGGGATGAAATAAAACGACATGGAAGAGGCAGTGTATTCTTCCAAGAGTTCACGGTACACTGCTGTTTCACCTATGACCATGAAGTGTCCTATTGCTGGAGGGATGCTCGGGCAGAAAAATGTCTTTGGTGTGTGGCTGAAACCAGCGTTCTCTATCATCTCCTACTAGAAAGACTGGATTGTGGCATGCTTCTGCAGAAGACCAAGAAGAAAATGGGACAGCTTTGAGACACCCTGTTTGTCTGCCTACTTAACATGTCCATAGGGTAGGATTTTCAGCAACTGATTGGGAGAGGCAGGAAAGGGGTCTCCATGCTGCAATAGCTTCCAGAGGAATACCTGTAATTGCTGATGCAACCAGCTAAAGGAAAAATATCCTGCCATATTTCAAGGCAATTTTCACTCAGCAGTTACTTCCTAAATCAGGTGCATGAAAACTAACCAGCGCATTGGGGTGACTTTCATACTGTCAGAGGAATGTGAGTGAGTGTTTGCTACACAGTCACCAAAAAAGTTTCATTCAAGTATTTATCTTTATTGTTCTTGGGTTTCAAAACAGTGAACTGTGACAAAAGGAATCTCAAAGAACAACAGAATTTTACTATGACAACACACAAGTTGAAAATTCCAGTAACTTGGGAACAGAATGAAATGTTTTTATTTTTTCCACTCATGTTTCAAGAAAGATGAAACAAAATCTAAAAATCTTCCATGTTTGGTCTAATTGTTTGTTTCAAAATACTGGGGTACTGCAAAAGTAACTTATAAGATGAAGAGTCTATACTTAGCAAGACATTTTTTTAAAACCTTCAGGTGTTTGGGTTTTTTTGTGTCTTATGACACTTCCAGAGAGAGACGAAGATGAAAACAGAACAAAACAGGAAATGATTTAACTACAAAAGTGAGAGGAAAAACTGCTCATGGTTAAGTGGCACATTTGTTATGAGAGTTCAACCTCTTCAGTGCTCACCTGAAGTCATAATTTTATTCAAAGCTGATTACAGTGACATAGCTACCTTAAAGATTTTCAAAAGGTACTGTTCTTCTTACCTGTTTTGGCTGTTCTATGATTTGAAGGTATGGTCCATCTGCTAACATAAAAGAAAGAAAAGCAATAATAGAAATTACATTTTTATTACTATGACAGAAGTTGCAGGGGTAAATTTGATGTCCTTGAATGTCTTGAGAAAAAAGAAAAGCACCTAAGCATCTTAGAACTTAAAGTTTAACAAATAATTTCATCACTTGTCAGTCTCTCATTTCCAACATTCCCTAAGACCAGTGCAGTAAGAAGGGAAGGATTAATTAAAAAAAGTTAATTTTATCTCAGAGGGCCTAAATGAACAACCTGATCATTCAGTTAAGACTCAGAAGGGTGAGTACGAACAGGATCCTCTCCTTGCCACTGACAAGCAGCCTGGCCTTCCTGAGCTAAGGTTAACTTTTGTATTTAAACCCCTTGGGCTCTAAAGACTATACTCACAAGCTCTTGGCCCTAGGGTTTCCTACTGAATAGGTGCTTTTGAAAATCTAGAGACAGGCAATGGGAGGCTCTGAGGTATGGGAATATCGGAGGAATTTAAGCTGTCTCAACATGCCCTAACAGTCAGAACTCCTTTGAAAAAAACAAACCTGGAATTGAGTAGACTAAATAATTTACATTCTTTTAATAATTTCAGATACACTTTTAAATATACTGTTCTGCTGTGCCTCTACAAACACTGAACACACTCTATTTGACTACAGATGCAGACTCTACAATGAGATCCATCTTTGAGCATGATGTCAATACATAGAATCCTATGTTCACTAAAATTCTGTTTGTGTCTTTCAAAGAAGGCTTCCTCCAATGACTTTCAGTCTTGCACCACTCCCTGACAGTGGCTAACTTCATACCACAAACATAATTCAAAATTCATCAGTTAAATAGCCTTTGAGGAGGCCCTAAATCCAATGAGAACTCAGTGCCACCAGAGTTAAAAATTCATCACCTGATCAAAGCTTAGCTCCAACTCTGATCATTTTGATTCTTTACATCAAGAAGGAAAGCTCTCTAGGTGGATGGCTATGAAATACCTCTTACAATGCAAGCCACTCCTGAGACTGAAAATGATGATTCTGAGAGGTATGACTTCTTCTCTGCCTCTTGTTAAGCAAAGAAGATTCAGATTTCAATGCTAAAAATTCAGTTGCTATCAAAGCAGATCCCAAATGACAGCTTCACTATGTACACTTACACAATATTTTGCCAGCTATATTACTGTTGAAATTATATATCATCACTTACACTTTATTGAAGGTATTAATGCTAAGGAATCGAGCAAGCTCACTGGGACATGTGAGACCTCAAAAGCAGACAAGCCACAGCTATGCCTGCAAGGTCTGCCACATATGAAGTAAACTGTGCCCTGCCAGCATCCAGGTGTGATCTGCCTCTGAACAACTGCATCATCCACAGGTACGCTGCCATCCAGCTAACTCAACTAGGCAGTACTTGGCTTCAGCAGAGAACTACATACTTGTATCAGCTTTCATTTGCCAACAGGCCTAATGTTCACTGATAATTACAAATGGCAGAGGATTAATTAATTTATAGTTTGTAATATGACTACATGCATCCTTCTCAGCTCCTTAGTACAACTTCACTTTAATAGAACAGACCTTCATGTCTTTAATAGCACAGGTCTTAACTGAACAGGCTTCTCTCAACATTAAAGTTTTGATAGATATACTAATAGATGGAATTAGTATTTTTCTGTTGAAGTTAGCTGACTCAGCAACTGAATTAGCTTCATGTCAAAGTCATATTGCAAATGCTAGTCACAACAATTTCACATAATTTATTTTCCAAAACCAACACTCCTCCTATGAAGAAGTAAAGTGCTACAATTAAAATCTTGAAGTCATGCAAAACAATTGCCTCAAGACCATATACACAACATTTTACATCAGAAAGCATGAAAACCAGTTTGGACTTCAGAAACTTTAAAAGACATAGAGACACACTTAGCTTTGGAGTGGTTTTATTTTTCAGGTTTTGTCTGTAACATGGAGTCAAGATGAGCTGAGTTGAGTTTAAGCATTCTTTCTGCACTTAAATTTAAGATCTCTGTTCACAGACCTCTAATCCTCCCCATGCTTTAGGCATTTAAAATGTTATACTTTAATGACCCAGAGGCCTTATATCTTCTGGGCACTGGCAGAAATAATGCACCGAAATACAACTGCGTAGTTCAACTTTCAACCAAGCCTCCAGGGCAGGATCTGCCAAGTAACTGTTCTTTGGCTGTTCTCCCCTTAGGAATTAATTTCCAAGGCACATACACTGGGTTACTATCAGCACAAAATACTGCTGCTTTCTCTTAAACATTAGCCAGACAAAGAAATGCTTTTTTATCCAACAGCTAAGTGGCTGCAACAGTACCCCAGGATGCAGCAGATCCAGGTTCCAACATTCCTCAGCATAAGGAAATTCAGACTTGTAAGAGAGGGATATACTGTACTGGCATATTGGAAAGCTGAAACGTAATTCTTCGTACCACTAAAATGGTTTCACCTTGCATGGCACTTGTGAAAACTCAGGAAAACTGAAAACTTAGGACTGTGGTTCTTATGTCCCTTTGGAAAAAGCCTTGTAAAAAGCATACAAATACACAGATACCTTGGGGGGGTTTTAGTATCTTTCTTACTAATACTAGGAATGTGCAAAAAAGGTGCAGTGTAAATGTACAAAGGCAAATTAGATGTCTGTTATCATTGATCCAGATTATATCAATTATATACCAATATATTTAAAACAAAATTTTGTGAGGTCTTATTTTAAACTTTGGGTTTTGTGACTAATCATTTTCTTTTCACAGTGACCAAGTAATACTCTGGTATAGCATCTGACCAGATCCAAGCAACAGTACAGCGAAGGCACTCTAACGGAAGGCACTTCATTATATCTGAAATGCCATTTAAAAAAAACACAGCAATATGCAAGGTAACTTCCAAGTATAAATGGCATATTATTGTGACTATAAAAAGGATTTTACTTAGTGAAAGGCCTCACCCAGCTGTCTTCACTGAACTCTGATTACTTCCCAGAAATACTGTAGACAGACAGCCCGGCTATGAGTGATTCCTTTTCTCTCTCATCCTTTCCCATGGGGAAAAGAAAAATGTTCAGTGTTTTGCACAGGGATTTTTTTAATATTTCATTTCTATTAGCAGGCATCTCTGCTAATCAAAGCTAATAAGCAGACAGGCAGCAAGAAACTGAAGATGTACACCTTGCAAGAGGAACTAATAACGAAGAGATTTGCGATGATGTTTTGCACCTCCGTTCTAGGCTGGAAAGCTGCTTGCTTCAAGTTCTTGTTTAACAAGCAACCCCCTTTTAAGTGTTAAGGAACCACAAGAAGGAACACTACTTAATGCGTAGCTTAAGTTCTACTTCTGCCCTACAGAGAGGCTGGAGTGGCATACAGTCATGGAGCTGGCCTCCACACAGGGATGACTATCACAGTTGCCATGAGCCAAGTTTTGGCACGAGCACTCCACGCTGTTTGCCTGGCACTGCAGCAGTCAGGAGGGCTAAGAACTGCAAATAAATCATGCAGTCCTCCAGCCTGGAGGGGGTTTGGTGCAGACTGCCACATCCTGAGTATGCTTCAGTGCTTCCTTTTCTGTCTTCTAGCCTCAGTTACCACAGACCAACCTGCATCCCACTGCCACCCCTCCAGGCTGACTCACAGTCCCACTTCCCCACGTCTTCTTCAACTGCTGTGTTTCTTCATTTTCCTTCCTGCCTGAGTCAGAGGCCCTCCTGCATCTTGACTCTTGCACCACTTACATTCTTTCTTCCCCTTGACAGGCCTCACCCTGCACACACACTTCCCAAAGGAGCACCCATCTTAGGCTCCCCTGTGGTTCCTTCTTCCCATCATAGCAAAGTCAAGAAAAAAGCGGTCTGTGGAGCTGCTGGGATATCCCTGCAAGCCTGGCACCACTTCAGGACCAGTGGGCTCCTTTATCTAACAGCTTACGTCGTACCTGAAGCCATTCAATTTAACCTGCAACCAGCTATGGCCAAGTGCCCTCCATGGCCTCCTCTCTGCTAGTGGGACCCCCCAGAACAGGCATCTCACCTGTGTAACTGTGCTGTTTTGCTCTGTGGACGTGGATAAAAACACCCATAGCCTCTAGGTTCTGATTGTTAAATCCAACACCAACGCTCTTTTGCCCATCCTGGCAGCTGGACTTTGCTGCTGAAAGCTCAGATTTTAGACCCAGTGTCTTATCCTTCCTGAAGGCCTGCTGCAGCATTTGTATGTCATCTCCCTCAGGGATTCACCTGCACAGGAACACTGCTGCATCTCAGCTCTGCAGTGATCAAAGCATGATGTTTCAAAGCAAGCAGCACAAGGGCTTTGCTTAACCTCTCTCTCCCCTCAGTTTACTCTTCAAAACACAGGAACAGAAGATTTAGAAAAAATGCTGGAAGCAGTATGTAAGTCTGCTCATTCTTCTGAATATTAGGGCCACTGCTATGGGACAGAGGAAAATGAACGCTCATCTAACCTTTGGTGATGGTCAGGCTCCCTTCAATCTCTAAATCATCTCCCTCTGAAAAAACATGAAATAAAGTTTTTGTAAGTGCTTTCTTTTTCCCTCTATGCCCTTCTAATTTCTCAACAGCCAGCACCACAGAGGGTTGGGCAGAGGAGGTTAAAGAACTATCAGAAACCTGTAATTTTAGCAGCCTCCAGGCAATACTGCCCAGCTGCTGATAGCCCTGCTTCAACTTCACAGGCTTAAAACCACAACACCTTAATGCCAACAGCTAGTCAGGCTAGGGCCGCTAAAACCCAAAACAACCAGTTCCCAAACCCACCTGTAACTAGCACACAGGTTGCTACGTGATTACATGGTTGTAGATGGCCTGGTATTATTAGGAGGAAGTAAGAAATACCCAAAATTCTACAAGGCTTTGCTTGGAGCGATGTCCATTGCTGCTCCAGTTCAAGTCGTTACTTTCTCCCTTCACTACACAGTGGACATCACACTGATGCCTATCTGCTTGTACACTGCCTACGTATGTGCCACGGGTAATGCTCCCTGATGCCATTGAGGATTAGTACCCAACTCTCAAAGGGAGGATACTTCCCCACAAACCAAAGACGAAGCTGACTTCATGACATACTGCCTTTGCTGCTGGTGATATTTCAAACACACAGTTCAGCCCTGCAGTTTGCACTGCTATGGCAGTTGTTACAGATCCATCCTTTTGTCACCAAAAGCACACAGAGATTACTTATCTTTCTAGATTTAGATTTAAAAGTAGAACTTGAACCACGTAACTACGTACTACACCTTTAGAGACAAAATAACCAAGCCTAATTTTTTACTTAAAACTGATGCTCATGAGATAGAAAACAAAGTGAGCAAAGACACTTGAGCACTCTCAAACTCATGGAGAAAATCCTTGTCCTGACATCTCAAAGGTTTGCTACTATTACTGTAAATATTAACCTTTCAGCAGAAATCTATCATCAGAAAGTCCCCAGATTCCCCAGCTATTTGTTGATTCAGCTATGCTGGCATGATATGGCAATCCACAGTTACTGATTAAACCTGCCTGCCAATGTAGTAAGACTGACATTGTGCATTCATGAATGCACAGATGGAAAGATGTAGGTACACACCAAACCATGAGGAAGAACTAATGTCTTCAGTTCTTTCTGTTTAAATCATCCAACTGTCCTAGAGAAAAATTGTTTCTTAGAACACTTATTTTACCCTCTCCATATCTCAGCTGGAAGTACTTTTGGAAAACCCCACATGAATTTTTAACTGGCCCTGCTGTGTGGAAAGAAAGAATTAGTTCCTGCTTGGAAGCAATTGAAGCATAATATATAAATTATCATAGTACCTTATAACTGAAGACAGTCTGTAGTAACAACACAACAGTTTCAAGCAAGGGAGGAAGTAAGCATTATAGCGATACTACTCAAGAAGCAAAATCACTGTGGCATCATCTGATGCCATCGAAATGATCAACATTTTCTAAAACTTGTGATTTAACTTTTTGTTTGTGATAACCTAAAATCCATGATCCTTTATTAAATCCCATTTTGTACACAGGGAACTTGCCACCTACAGTGCAGTAGGAGACAAGAGCAGTGCCACTAATAAAAAAAAAAAAAAAAGGCCTTTTCTAAGCAACTTTGCAAATTAAGAATAAAGCTAGACTTAGCCCAGGAAGAGTCTTCTGTGACTGCAGAACTCAGTGAATTCTTGACTCCCCCACATGGTTTTAAAAACAGCTGTTTTTCTAGTTTAGACAGGACATAGCTATCTGAATATCAGTTCTATATATCAGAATAACTTGTATGGAATGAGTCTGGCATGAGGAGTAGAGAGCAAGCTTAAAAGGTGTACGAGGAAATGGGTGAAATGAGGAAAAAATATCCAATAATCTTATTTGTTCCATAGAAACTCTGGGACAAGAGTGAAAAAAACCCTTGGTATACAATGCACAAGCCCTTTAATCCTACACACATGAATCTCACTGAACGATTTTATCTGCCTTAATAAAAACACACTGCAAACAAATGATTGCAACATTAATTTGTTGGATACTTGTCCATATTTGTCAAGAGCTTTGCTCATCAAAATATTTTAGCTTGAAACAGAATTTCTGTATCATGTGTTTCTTGATCCTTCCTCTTCACTACTATTCAGTCAAGAAAACTGAATTAATGTTTTAAAGCATGAAACACTGAACAGTAAGCATGCCTTAATTTTTATTTTTAAATCAGCATTTATTATTACTTTAGGGTGGAGTTTTACCTAAGAAGTAAAAAGTTAACTGTTTATTTCATTTTACCTTTCACACCTCCACTGCTATCAAGCGTACCAAATACTGCAAACAAAATGATCTGCATTTTCAACAAAAGAAATCAATCCGCAATACAGAAGACACCAGCTACATCCTGATGCAACAAAGAGATCAAGAACAGAAAGTTGTCATGTTAAAATACATTAATAGCTATATTGGAAATATATACCGAGAAAAACCTCATACGCTTAAACAGATTTTTATTTGCTTCCTCCTTTCATATCAGCTATTCTAATAAACTAAGCAGGAAAACCAGAGTTTTCTAAATTGAAGCATGAAGTAATACTTATGAAGAAATTCAATAAGCAAAACCAGACCAAGGATCAAGCAGCTAATACTGGCTGAGATATAACACACTTCTATTTGATATCGATGTTCAGGAACTGTACTGTAAGAACCGTGTATCAGACCTTTGCAGAGTATTACTTGCTTACTTTCAGCAGTTGGTCGCAAAACTTGACTCTGAACTTTCAAACTAGTGTTATTATTCAGGAAATTGTTGGGTACTTTTAATACCAGACTGCTACTTTACAGGAAACAGAGAAGTCACCAAGAAGGAAAAACAGATTCGAATGATACAGGAAGCTGAATATACTCTGCATTTTATTAGTGGAAAAAAAAGCACCTTAAGAATTACTACAACAAATGAAACACCATTCAAAAGAAAAATTAAATACATGTTGCACTCTGCAAACTGGCAATACAAACATGTAGATCACCGAAGATGCAAATTTAGAAAAAAAAAATAATTCATAAAAACAGGTCACTCAAAGCTCTTTGGTCACTCTCATTTAACTAATTGAAACCTTCAGTTTCTATACAGGTCAAAAGAAAATCAGATCTGCCTCACTGTTGAAAGTTTCATGAGGGCAAGAAAGAGATGCATAAGGGTGTAATACAAAGTCTAGCTGACAACCTCAGGATCTAGTATTATGATGTAAACAAAAAAGCCTATGAAAAGAACTTCACAAAAAAAGAAACTCGAAGAAAAAGCAGGACAACAGCACAATCAAATAGCAACAGTTCCTACCTGTTCGTAGTGGCAAGTCTGAAGTGATGTAATTTGTATTACTAAATAATGCATTCATTCCCACTAACTGATCCATTGCAAACATCTGTATTGAAAGAAAATTTATTCTTCATTACTACATATATACATACTTTCATAAAGCATCCATCAGCAAAGGATTTCAAAGTTCTCTACAGATATTGAGACTGCAAACACCCCGGGTGCAGTACATAACCATTTTGTATCTATTTTATTTTTGCTGGCAACAGCAGTGCAAACAAAGCTGACAGTACTGACCAAGTTTCTTTCACCTGTATCACAAGACTGCAGTGTTTCTAAATATGGAATTTGCTTACATGCACTAATAACTACTATATATTGAAAAGAGCTTATATGGTAAATTCTGAAAATCTGATCCTAGATGTCTTGCCCAAAGCCTTGCTGAGAACCTGTGAGTTTTCATCTCCACATATGTGATTAAACCCCACCAGACTACATCCCTTATGTAAATATTCATGCAAGCTCTAATACAAGAAAACAGTATAGCCAAGTTACAGTTTGGGTTTTGTTTTCTTTTTTTTTAAATACTGATATGTCTTAACTCACTGTAATTGTTGCCAGGTATAAATCTATCATCTTCCAAAGTGCAGCAAGCATAAAGGAGAAAGTAGTTTCTTTTTGGAAATTAAGGTAAGTAGGAATGATCTGTTTTTCACTCAGACTTTTCACTTAAACACCATTCTCACAATTCAAATAAATCATGAAATGACCTAATGAGATCAGGAAGAGTTTCTGAAGAGCCAGGCCCACTGATCTGTGTGAGTGAAGGAGCACTGTAGTCATCAATGTCAATTCAAATTTCACAAAAAGATGATACAAAGGGGCTTTCTAGGGCATAAGGGGCATTATTTTCAGATAAAGTCCGATGTCCACCACAAAAGAAATTTAAGAGCAAGCATCACAGGCAGACGGGGAATAAAAATGAGTATTTTTTCAACTGCTTCTTTCAGCAGGCTTAGCTTTACTTTTCATTTCAGCCATTTCACCAGTGCCAAGGCTGGTCGCATAAAAAACACCTTAGAGGGAAAAAAAACACACCTAGATTTCCCCGAATCTGATTTCTGTCAATACCTACGATGTTTTTATATCTCCACATTGATAAGCCTAGGAAATGAAGGACAATATAAGAGGAAGCCAAAACAGAGACCTAGGAAAGAATACAGGGCTTGGAAAATACACACATCTACTTACTTGGGGATCAGACACTCCCATAATATAGGAATCTTCTGCCATTTTAAGTCCTGAAACACAAAAACATTATTAGAACTCTCATTTTTTAAAATGTACAGCTATAGAGAAACTTGAAAAGCATTAGCGTTAAAAGCCCCATCCCTGACCCTTCCTATTTGACTCATAATGTTAATAATGTCTAAAATACTCTTAAGATTCCTCAGTATTTGCAAGGGGCAGGCTAATGACACCACAGGCTACAAGCTAGGATTTTCCATTGCCTGCTCCCAAGCAGCTAAAAATTACAGTCCAAGTTCTGAAGTCAAAATGTATTGAAATCAGGAATTAATTTGTTTCTTTCTTTGCTCTGACTATTCTGCCATTAAGAGTTTAGGCAAAATAATTATCATTGTTTAGCAAAAGCAGGACTCTGCATTTTTACACAGTAAAAAGACTTCTGAGCATTCATGAATGAACCCTGATGGTTTTCTTGTGAAGTATTACTAAATGCAAGATAAAGATGCCAGAGAAAGAACATGCAATGTTTTTTCTTTAAGTAAAACCAGGAGTCAAATATTGACTACTTTTGGAGGACACCTTTATTTCCAGAGGTCCGCTGGTGCTTGGCTCTCACAACTACTCTGCTGACAATGAGAATTATGGATGCACAACATACCTAATCCTCTCTCACAGGTCTACATGTAAATGCTGGATACTGGGAAAGCGAAAGTTTAGCCTGGGTTAGTTTTCCTGGGACCAGTAGCAAGCCATTAGCAGACCCTGGAAATGTTCTTAGGAATGTATTAGGTCTATTATAAAAGATCAGTGTTATTTCCTTTCATGGAGATGTTATTGGAAGAATTACAATTTCACTTACATTGATGTTACTAACAAAGGCTCTCTAAGGGAGCATCTGAAAATAACTGTAGTAACTATCTCAAAAGACTCATGTCTGCATGCAAGCAAACACTTTAAATAAGGTTAATAAATAATGGAAGACAGACACATGTCACTGGCCCACATATTCTACAATGAATGTGAACCATGCTTTCCAACAAAGTGAACTGTGAAAACCTACTGCCGTAAGACAGAGAGTGGCAAGCGATCAGTAAACCAGTAAAGAAAAACTGAGCAGTAAACCAGTAAAGAAAAAGTGAGTCTCCATGTACCTTCCACAGGAACTAAAAAGGCAAATATCAAAAAGAAAATTGGAATACTCAGGTACTCCACTTCGATGGAGGCTCAATTCAGCTTGTTAACAAGCTCCAAAGACAACATATAGCCACTCATGCCACACAAGTAGAAAATGAAACAAAATTTTACATGGAGAAATAGCAGACAATACCCAGACAACTTCCAGGAAAAAGGGGTCCATGAGGATAGAATGATTTTTAACCTAAAACACAGAAGTACTCACCCGTTTGTTTATCAATTTTAGAGAGAAATATTTACTGGCTAAAATTTATTTGTAGTATTTGAGCCAACAGCAAATCACTGGTCCTAAGATTTCAGCCAAAAATGAGTAACAGACATAACAAGCTGCCACAGTCACCCATGCTGTACATCATCACCTAATACATCAGGATTTCAGTTACGTAAAAAATACCAGTCCATCACATTATCTCACAAGCACATTCTGCAAAGTATTATTGTCATCAGTCATTTGCTATTGATATTATCAATCTTTATGGAAAAAAGTAAACTTACAAGGTGTAACAAAACCTTCAGCATACAACAAACTTTACTAAGACGTTATTATTTGACATTCCATTTCATAGAAAAAATATAACTCTCATCACCAATTAACAAGTTGCTGAAATCACTGAAATAACTGCAATTTAGGTTTTGGCAAACACATCCCAGTTAAAGGTGTGGACATCACATTAAAAAAAAAAAAATCTTAAGACCTCAACAGCCCTGCTGATGCACACTGATATACGAACTGAGTGCAAATGCCAGATTTATTCTGTATAAACAATAAAAGCTGGTCCTAAAAGCCTTGGTTTTTTGATCTCTCATATTTATTCACTCACTATGTCATAAGTCACATATGCAAAATTGTGTTCCAAAACACCTGAAGTACCCAATGACCTTGGTAAATATGCTTATTCAGGAAAAAAATATATTCTAAGGAGCTAATATGAATAACATCTGCCCACTTGCGTGTTTGCTATATGTATACTTGTCTGCAAAACTTTCAAATAAAGCATCTCACAGCTTTTTCTGTAAGCCCAACAAGATATGCATCGGTCTCACTCCAGCAGAACCCTGTGGGAGAAGGGCAGTTCTCACACCCGCTACGCTTCCTGGTCACATTTACAGTTCTACAGTATGTGACTTCAACAAAGTGGAAAAATATCGCAGAGGCAGTATTGCCAAAAGCTTTTCATTTAAAGTACTTTGATACAAAAATTAGAATCCATACAGAAATAAAACCTACGTCCACCTGAATCAGTCCTTCAATTGCACCTGATGAAAGTGGTCATTTCTGGCTTTTTGACTGATGCAATGAACAATGCCATGAGGGCAAAACAGCAGTCACTGAAGATGAACATTACACTCAGAAGCAGCAAGGTAAACACCCACATACTACCCAGCTACCTGTAGGTAGGTACTAATCAATTTCTAACCAGGTATTAAACAATCTCTCTCACACCAGATCCTTTGTGTTCAAGTAGCGTTTGAGGGAGAGGTTAAAGACATTCTCTCTGGCTTGCTGCACCAGTTTATTACAAACACACCATGATTCAGATGTGCAAACATATGCCTTTGTGCATGTAAACTGACACTTGACTACTTTTTCAGGGCCTAGATAAAAATTAACCCAGCAGTTTAAAATGACCCCTCTAAATGACTGAAAACACTCTCAGTTTCACTATATATCTTCTCCTCTTTCAAATCCAAACAATTGTCAAAAATGTTCTGTGAGCCCCGCCTCCAAAATAGAATTTATTTCCTTAGGATTTATTTAGTTAAGAAATCCCTAAGCTTTCTTTTACAAGAAAATGGGCAAATCCAGGGAGTCAATAACATGATTAAAAAACCAAAGAGACACTTTCAGAAAAACAGACCCTAGCATTAATCGTATGACTTTTAATTGGCCTCTTCCCTTACGGCTTGAGTTTCTAAGCACCTTTCCTACATGCATTAAGTGGTAAGATTAGCATCTACCACGAGTACCTTTGTTCATTCTTTCCTTACACAAGCTGTATTTTGGGGCAGAGATTGTTTTTATCCAAGCTGTATTTGCTGCTATGTGCATCTCAGAGAAGTCAAGTCAAAACCACCTCTCTCTCATTTGAAGATGACTGGGATTAAAATTGTGTTGTGGAAACTCGTGTTACCACATATACCTGCTTCCCACGTAATCTCTGATTCCCACAAACCGTACTGCAAACTTGCATCTACAATAAAAAAATACCCTTACACCTGCAGACCACAGTCAACCACGACAGACTCCACCCTGGAGATCGTCTGAAGTCTTTCATATAATGGGGCACAGGAAACTTCAACTTTTCAACTCACAGTATTTTTTAGTGTGAAAATTCAAAGGTGGTTAAAGGCATGTCGTTTAGCTCCTAGTTCAAAGGAAAAACATAAAATCCAGCTGAACTTGTCCAAAACCACACAGATGTGCCAACTGAGGGACATGTATGCAGCACATATGTGTGTGTGTGCAGTATTCCTTTACCCCCAGTGGGTCAGCTACCATTGTGAAAAAGGTTGGGGGGGGGGGGGGGGGAAGGAAAAGGCCTAGGAAAATACACATATAAACGCATATATGGAAGATGATGCAACCAAGCAAACATAATGGCAGTTACTCTGCATCTCTACTCCTTAATAACTAAATAATACCAGGTACAAGTAGGCACAGCTGGAAGAACATGAGTTAATTTATTGTATTCTGAATATTTGTTTGAAAGATTCAAAAGGATCAGGCATTTAAGATGGAAACAACATAATTAATGTAGGAATGCTCCATCCAGGAACAACAATTCTCATTTTTGTTTATCTCAATCATCTGATTTCAGATTTCTCTCCTGCTGTTCTCCAACATCCACTGTATCTGACTTTTAAAAACAAAGATAGCTGCCTGTAACCAACCAGACCCTTCCCTCTGCTGTTTCTCTCCAATTTTCTGGCCTGAATTTTAAAAATGAGGTAAACAATTTTCCTCTTGGATACCAGTATCCAATCCAATACTTGCAAACAGGGAATGGGACAGCTTCCTATTTCCTTTCTACAAACATAACTCCATGCAAATTTCATCAGCTATAAGGAGTCAAGCTTTAATGTTTGATTCAGATGATAATGGTCCAGTTATTTCTGAAAACATCTATAGACATCTCACCCAACAGCTGCATGCCTTTAAAAAACCCTAAGATTTTAAACATCATTCCTTCCTTTCTTCCTTTGGTCTCATACTGGCCTGACTAAAAACCTGAACAGTATCCACAGTAACAAATTTGGAAGACCTCTCATTCCTCCAAGCAGAAAATAAAATCATCTCAGTATTAACCTAAATAGTTGAACACAGATATAACCAGAGAAAGAAAACAAAAGATGACATACACTTCCTTTCCCAAACCTTCAAAGGGAGACATGGTAAGCAGGTCTCTACTTTTAATCTGTGTTCTTTGAATAAATATTGGGTTTTTAATCAATTTGGAGAGATAAAAGAGGAACAGTATTATCAACTTCTCAACCCCACAAAGACCTGCCTCATCATAAGAGTGCGATGCCTGGTGGTAACTCTTATCAGCCACTCATCTCTTAAACTTTCACCCAACCAAACAAAATCATAAAAACCTGATGTGACAGGATGCCCTTTATATCCTCAGAATATGAATGCAAAAGATGAGAATCGGGGTATCTGCCTGCTGTTGTGTTTTAAAATACAAAGAATCAACTCATCTCTTCTAAAACTTGTCCATTATTTTTTAATTAGTTCAGTACAAAGACTGAGTTCAGGACAGATCAATATTTTACAGAAAAAGGTTTGGTTATAGCACAGACCAGTCTAACCAGATGGAAATTCAGGCATTACTCTGCAAAAAGGTGCACTGAAGATATGCTAGTGAATCGTATTTATTACCCAGAGTTCATTACACTTGTGAACTGGAATTAGTCTGATGCTTTACATTAATTTTGATGTTGAAGAATGCCCATCTCTTACTTTAAGAAAGGTTTTACATCAACCTGTTCTCACCTTTCAAGGCTGGGATTCAGAAAGCAAGCCTCAAGACAAGAAGCAACTGCTACACTTCAGCTGACTTGATACACTGAAAGCACAGTTCTTCCTGCAAGTTTTCTAGCAGAGTGTTCTTCCGCTCTTTAACGTGGCTTTCATTGGAATTTATCTGTTAAAAATAAACTTCTTTAACTGGACACTGAATGAAAGTAATGAAATTCGCTGTGATTATGCTCTTAGCCTGCTTATTTCACTTATTAAAAATTGAGATGAATAAAGATAAAATGCAAAAGCATGTGGCTGGTGTATTATATTGTAAGCATATTTTTGCTACATCAGGGCTATAAAACATGGCAAGTTATTGGATTGCAGAGAACTATGCTTTAAGGAACAGCATCAAGTTCTCTGGAATCCTGTAGCGGCTATGAAATATTGAGGCAAAACCAGTAACTGTTGTACTTTACCATCTCTACAGTGTGTTTTACTTAGTATTGTTTACTTCTTTACTATCCACCCTTGAGCCTCACTTCTCCATCCTTTGCAAAACGCAATGTGTATCTATACAGGGACAATTGTTTTAGAGATCAGCATTTCCCAAGTGGAGATGCTGGGAAATGCATTGCACAATACACTGAGTTGCTGGGTCAGGGCTGGAAGCAGGACAAGAGCTGATAAGATGGTTCTGGCTAGAGGACAGAGCAGGGTGCTCTGACAGAACAGAGATATTAATCCATGATGCTTAGTCTCACACCTTCATCACTGCAGTGCACTCTAAGTCAGGATGCTGCCCATCCCCTTCAACACCTGGCCTTTTCACCTTAGCTCTGGCCACCTCCTCTCAACTTCAACCAGCACTTCATTTCCCTCGTAACCCAATTATTTTTCCCAAAATTCTGCAAGTACAGCTCCAGAGAAAAAAACGTTGGTGCAGAATATATTCTTAGAGAAGCAAAGGAAAGGAAAAAAGGAAGTCTGAGAACTGCTGTTTTCTACCTCTGCACAAAACAGTAGCCCATACATATACACAGGCTTAAGTCTTCTGATGTTTCAGAGGACACATAAGCTGGGTCACGAACCTACAGCAGTTACCTGGGCAGCCTTTAGTGTAAGCTGTGCATGTCCTTCTAACCACTTTGATTTTTAAAGGCTGAATAGAAGGTGCTTTCCTTAAAATAAATCCCATTTTTGTTAAAAGCAACGTAACAACAGTGGGAATATTGTACAGGCAGGATTCCAAACGGTTCCTGGCATTTTGAACGCATATTGTCCAAACCTGCTTAAAGCAGGTCTACACAACTAAACCTTAGCTACCAGCACCTTTTACTTCCATTACTGTTGCTATTAGTGAAGCTGCTGCAGAAGAAAATTTTCTGGAGAGGGAAAAGAGACAGCCCCCTCCCAAATATTAATCAAGCAAAATCTTAACACAGAAAAGGTTTTACCAATGGTTATTTTATTTACATTGTTCTCAACTACTCATTTTGATTGTATCCATTTTAATAAATTACACTGTTTCTGAAGTCCCCAGACAAAGGCTAATACCAGATTTAATATTTATCATTTAGATGAACACTGTCCTGATGCACAGCCTGAACAAACTGGGAAAATACACATACGTTTTCCTTTTTAAAATAAAGGGTGGGTGGGTGCGCTACAGACAGCGAATCCCTGGATTATTCAAAATAAAAGGTGATAAACAGCTACAGCATTCTAAAATATGCAAAGTAAACAGAACCAAAATACTAAGGGACTAACTGTCATGCATACTTTCACTCACAATATTGGCACAGATCTCTTTAGCACAAACAAGAAAGAAAAAACATTGTAAAACCACGAGAAGTGATTGCAAACTTGTTCAAGTTGACAAGCAGCCCCACCAGCTATGTTTTTTGAAGGGTTTTTAACTCAGTAATGAAAGAGACTTGAAATTTGAAGTTGGCCTTTAAATGTTGAAAGTTTACTAATATTTCTTCTTCCATCTATGACTTCAGTACCCTGGGGGTATAGGGGTCTGCTTTACAGAAACTGTATTCTCAGTATAGAACTCCACAGTGCTCAATTTCCACAAAAGTAGCATATGGAAGTTGTATTTTTTACTTTCCTTCAGCTGCTACAAAGATGTGTAATCTCTGAATAAAGATTTGAGTATAGTTTCTCAGTATAAAAGTGAGATAAGGTTTGTGCAGCGAGGCATTTTTATCACAGATACTACTTTCCTCTGCAGACTACTTCTCATCCGTAGACTGTTGCAGCTGCAATAATACTACATAACCCTAAAAGACACTGTTTGTTTTTCTAATATAACACAGATGATTGTCTCTTCTTGTTATTAACCAAGTCTGCTTATTATTTCCTGTTGGGTGGGACCTGGTAGTTCTGGCTACATATTCTGAAAATTAAAAAACTGTTTAAGTTAACATTTCCAAACATTTTCAGTCATGAGTGGATGCATTATTGGACAGTCGTGTAAAACCTACAAAACATTTAGGAAATCAAATCAATCACAAGTATTAAAGTGACTTCAGAAGTGCAATCCTCTGAATCAGAATTGTTGGGTGCAGAATTATTGTAGAAAATCTGGACTCAAATTTATTACCCCAGATAACTACTGAATTTGAAGAAAAATTCATAGAATCATGAAATTCATCAGCAAAGAATAACTAGACAACCTGAATGGTTGCTTTATTAAGTGACTTTACAAACAGAATTTTTATGTGTTTTACCCCTTTCCCAAATGTCAAAGTAGTGAACTAATATGATGGGAGGAAACACTAAGATGCCATAAACATATGAACAGTTTTTCCAGGATATTGTTGGAATAAAGTTAGAATGTTTTTGTTAAAACACATTCAAAGCAACTTAAACCAAAAGAATAAACAGTATTCAAATATATGACAAACACACTTTGGTATATGTATAATGCTAAGTATATGTAAAAATACTGAGGTTCAACACAGCAAAACAACTCTAGTAACTGCACTGTATTTTAGCCACGTGGAACGGTAATGCTACTTGAACTAACCTGAATATCATGTTAAAATGCTGTTACTTTTTCCTGCAGACTAAAAAGAATGACTGAATATTCTTTACAAATAGTTCTAGTTCATACAAAGTTGTTCATCAAAGTCAAACTTTAACTTAAAAAGCCACACACACCTCTTTCGTAAGCCTGAAGTGTAATGAATATTAAACAGCAAACTTTTTGGTTGGATGGTGGGGTTTTTTGTTGTTGTTGGGTTTTTTTGGGGGGAGGGGGGGAGAACAGTGTTCCTGAGAAGCAAGAAACAAGCAAACACAAGACTTCAGAAGTCCAGTTCACATAAGGTTTGCTGTATCACCAAGTACTATCACACATGTTCTGGGGTCTTACTGAAGACGCAGTCCCTTATCTCATGAACAACGGTGGCACCAGAGGGCTCAGAAAATAGCAAGGGCTGTTACCACTGCAATCACAAAAGTGAGCTAAGAGTTTCTTAGTGTCCTTTTGGTTTCGAACAGCCACTGAAAATACAACATGACAGAAAACAGTCAGTAAGTGGAACCAAAGATGTAGATTTGAGTCCAGCACTATTACAGTTATACCTTAGGTTTCAAATCTATAGGTGCAAAGTGGTTACTAAGGTTTGGGTTTTGTTTGGTTTTATTTTTAATTTTTTTTACAAAGAAATAGTAAAAATCCTACAGCCTCAATTATCTACAGTATCTATGACATAAAAAGCACTCAGACTAAACTAACAAGACCCAAAAACCATTTGCCCGCTTTGTTTCTACTTTGTGTTACAATCTGTCCATAAGTATTTAAACAGGTAGGAATATGATCTTTAAAAGAAACAAAACCAAACAGAAAAAACCCAATACCACACAACTCAGACCTACTTTACTCTTGATCTGTTGACACCAGTACAGTTTGCTTCGAGGATGCAATGAAATACAGAGATGTTTTAGTTTAGCTAATTCTGCACTTTAAATGAAGAAAAAAAATTAGTATCTGGCACTGCTTATCAAAAGAACATAGAAGTTGAAAGGAGGGGAGGGGGGAAATGCTAGTAATAGCAATAGTAGCTTCCTTCCCACACAAGGTATGTCAGCTCCACCTAAGTCCTAAACAAAGGATTTTACCTTGAGACTAGAATAATTTGAAACATCTTTTAAGGCCTTACTTCTGAAACTGTCAGCAATGCTTCAGCAAACTATCTATGTTTAAATGAAAGCACTGAAGAAGACTCATTGAATTATTTCTATGCTCAAAATTAGATGCAAACTCAGTGCCTGACTGACCTAAGGGCACAGTTAATGACAACCGTAATTATGATCTTATCAATGTAGAATTTCATAAAAGGTTCACAGCTTATTTAAAGGACATCAAATTAGAAGGTCCACTTCTAAAATACCTGTGTCAGAACTAAAAGGGACCAAGAATTTCTTTTTCATTATTTAGCTGAAACATTCTCTCCTCTTTTATAATACCTGTGTGATCTTGTGTACGAGAACCAAAGAAAAGCTATCAACATGATGGAAATATTTTTTTTTAAACTAACTTCAGAGTTTTCATTAGGAGCCTAGGGAAATAAGTAACAATTTTCTTTAAGACTAATGCTTCTGAATATAGTTGGCAAACATCTACAGCACTGAAAGATGAGAAGATTTTAGCAAGTGTATTTTGAAGCAACTGTGAAAGCACAGAAGTAATTAACCAGAATCTCTGAAGACCGCAGAATTTTCTCATCACTAGCTACATTAGGAAGCCAACTATAAGTTAGCAAAAAATAAACTGCCTTTCACTGTACCTTTACAACTTCAAAACATTTACTTTGTATGCGTTCAACTATTGAGGAGGGAGACCTGAACTTTCTAACTGGCATACAGCATCCTTGATAGTACACGCTCACAGGCCTTCAAACTTGGTTCCTGTCCTTCCAGACTCAGCAACACAATAAGCACGATAACATGAATTCCTAACTGCACTTATTTCTAGAGTTTGCATGTATTCAAGAGATACTGGCATAGGAAGGATCTGGGAAAAAGCAATGATGAAAAGGAAGAGTATTGTTTTCAGAAAAACTAAAAAAAAAAAAAAAAAAAAAAAAAAAAAATCCAGTAATTAGCAAATTCGCATCAGTAGTATTTATTTGTAGGTATCTTATTATCAAATTCACGTAACACCACCGCAATAAAAAAATAATTTAAATTGATTATTAAAATTGATTTTGAAAGTCAAATACATCATAATTGAGAAACAATGAAATTGCTGTTTTTCAATAAATTAAGCAGGAAATTTTCAAATGTGCAAAGAAACGAAGTATCATTGTATGCTTTCTACCCTCTCCCAAGATTCCCTGTTCTCTCTCCCAACACATACTTTTTTCTGACTTCAAAATATATACTACAGAAATATTACCAAGGTGCTGACTGACCTAAGCGAATAGTTATGAAGTTTGTCTGCTACATTATTTTTTAAAAACACATGACACAAAGTGATACAAAGCTGTTCTCAGTTTTACAAACTTAACTCTATTCAAAGTGTATTCATTACTTGCATGAGAAAATAGTTTCATTTTTTGATGACTCTACCGCTGATTAACATTTCTTTCTTTAAAAATGGGATAGAAGGTGGAAAGAAAAAGGCCTTCTCCCTTCTGTATAATATTTCACATTAAATAATTTAACCAACCTTGCATATACTTCAGCACTGAGTTTCCTTGAAATCTCCACATCCTGTGGCAGATGCTGACAACAGTATTTCAGCATAACTGTCAGTTAAATTCTTGAGCCAGGAAAGTTTAGAGAAGAGAGGATTTGCCTCCAGATAGTTACAGGCTGCTTTTTCCTCTTTCGTTTTCTCAATTTGTAGTCATTTTTGTAGGTTACGAAACACTGTAGACAGGATGACGTCTTACAATGACGTCTTGGTTAATGCTTTGCTAGAATGGGCAGCTACATTCTCTTACAAAAGAATCAAAAATGCTTTTACTGAAATACTATTTCAAAAGTTGATACTTCACAGTACATAGCACAGACTCTGGATGTTAATAAAAGCCAAGTGATGTATTTTCATCCCTGTTCTGTGAGCTTGGCAGTGGTGGTATAGCATCTTAACGCATGTAAGGCACAAGGTGACACAGCTGAGACTTCATCTACTTAGTGCTACTTTTCCCTGTGAACAGGGTAAATGAAAAGAAGACTTCTGAAGCACAAAATATATCAAATATGATCGGTACTTTGAAACAGTTAAATACATCTGTATTTCCTTTAGAATGTTACTCTTTAGCAAAAATTTTGAGCATTTTAAAGCAGGAAGCTGAAACGCAGCAGATGATCCCTTGCCTATAAAACCTTACTTCACAAATGCTTACAGGCACCACATTTACTTATTTAAATGAAATCACATATCAGCAGGCTGCATTATGATAATGGCCAAATACCACATCGCTCACCTGTTCTACAGTTCAGAAACAATGCCCCATTTTATGTTCACATAAAATAAGTCAACAGTGCTTCTTTATCAAAGTTACCATCAAAGCAGAGTGGGTCAATAGGTAAAAAAATAATTGTGAAGGTGTTGAATATTCTTGGGTTTAAGATCAAATGAAACAGAGCCACCGGTCCAATAAAGTTCCTTGTCACGGCAAGAGCTTTTCAGTTTCACCGCTTAACTACAAAACTACCTTTTAGGAAAAAAAAAATAAATCACTAACATTTCTGAAAACAGCCTTAGGTTACAGCGTGCGACACGGCAAGGCCCCCAGGCCAGGGCCACCCGAAGCTGCCAGCGGCCGGCCCGCACGGACCCGCCGCGCCTCAGGCTCCGCGCCCCTCACCTCCGGCACCACCGGCATAAAAAAGCGGCACCTCCTTTGCCGACAGACAGCCGCTACACGGTCAGCAGAACCGGCGGGGTTCAAACGTGTTCGCGTTACTTGACAGTCCCTCGCTGACACCCCTTCCCAGCGAGGAAAACCGCGTCTAACCCACCAGCGGAAAAGCCCCCTGCGTGCTCACAGGAACACAAGCCGCAGAAGAGGCGTGAGGGCCCGCGCACTAACCGGGCACCTTCTCAGAGCCGCAACGGAGAGGAAAGCGGGGGGCGGCCGCCCCTTCCGTCAGCCGCGCACCGGGAGAAAGGCGGTGTGCGCCTCGCCGGGACACGGCCCCCGGCTCCGCAGGCCCCGAATGCCGCCTCACGGCACCGGCCGCCGCCGGCCGGCCGCCCGCCCTTCCCCTCTCGCTCGCCGCAGCCGCCCCGGCTTCAGCGGGAGCTCCGCGCCCAGGCCGAGGCCGCAGGCGAGCGGCTGCCCGGCGCTACGCACGGGGGGACACGCTTCCCGTCGGCAGCACCCCCCCGTCGGCGGGGCGCCGCCACGCTCCCCGCAGCGCTTCCCTCCCGCCCAGCCCAGCCCGAGGCTGCCCGCTCCCGCCCCGGCTTCGCCCCGCGCCGGGCAGCGGCGGTGCGCGACGGAGGAAGCGGAGCCGGCGGCGAACGGGCGCCGAGGTAAGGGCGGGGGAGAAAGAAGGCAGCGGGCGGCGGGTCAGGGGCCGCCTGGGGCTCACCCGGGGCAGGGCTGGCGGCGCCTCCTCCTCGTCGCCGTCGCCGACGTCTGCCGCTGGCGGGTCCCGGCCGCGCGTCCCTCAGCGCCGCGCCATGTACCCGGCGTGACGACGCCGGCGCCGCCCGCGCCCTGGCTCCGCGCGGACTTTCCCCCCTCCCTCCCGCCCGCCCCGGGCCCGCTGGCGAGGGCAGCCGAGCGGCACCGGCTTGCGCGGCCGCCGCCTGCGTAGCCTCCGCCCCCGCGGCCGCCTGCCCCCCGGCTCGCCGCACTTCCTGGCTGGAAATTCCCGCTGACGCTCCGACAGCGCAAACGGCCGCGCTGGAGGGGCGGGGCGGGAGCGGGCAGCCGTTGGGGGGCAGAGAGGGAGCCGGCGGGCGCTGGGCAGGCGCAGCCGCTGGGGGGCGCCCGTACGGCTCCAGCAGCGCCGGGCGGCCTTGGCGGGGGCCCTGGGCGCCGCCCGCCGCCTCAGGGCTGAGGAGAAGCCCGCGCATCGAGCGGGGCGGCGCGGAGCCAGGGAAGCGCCTGTCACCCCCACCCGCTGGCGACGAAATCCCTCGCCCCGGGACTGGCCCTCCCGCCTGGAGGAAGCCATGTCAATAAATGAGCCTTTTCATCCCAGGGGTGTTATCACCACCACAAGAATTACTGTGTCGTTGCCCGTGTTGCTTGGCCTGCAGTGACATTCTCAACGCTTCTGTGGAGTCAGGCCCGATCTGGTGGCCGCTGACATCTTCGTGTTAGTTAACGAAGTTCTGAAGGAAGAAAGACTATGCATAGAGTGAATTTAAACTCACCTAGTGCCTGGCCATCAGCTGGCTTTCGTGGGCATTTCATAAAAGGGGGCTTGCTGATTGGCTACCACCTGATGCCTGAAAACAGCACTGAGCAGAGTGTACAGGCTACACAGCACCCTTTCTCTGTGGATTGATACAGCTTCTGGCAGAGCAAACTCAAGGTTGGTTAACTTCTGTTAAGCAATGCCAACTATCAATAATATGCTGGTTGTCTTAATACTGAAATCCAAGTTTGTAGTAGAGTAACCAAGTTCCCCAGAAACATCTGATCAAGGCTGAAGAAAATCAGCTAGTGCCATGTTTAATCAGAAAAAATACTATGTGAAACATTAAAGTTCAAACATCTTTATGCTGAGTCTTAAATGTCTGGTTTGCTAAGGTTGAAGAGCAACCCAAATCAGCAGCCAGCATGGCTCACCTGATGTGTGTTAGCCCAGAAAGCAGCACACCTGAAATCGCCTGTGGGGGATTCTGTTATGCTAAGGCCACATGAGGTGGAACTTCAATAGTCATTTAACTCAGACTTGAATGAGACTAAGGAAAGTAATCTATAAAAAGGATTTTAAAAAGCCCTAATAAATGAAATTATATGTTGCTTCTTGTGCTGAAGCAAGGAACTGTAATCGAGCAAAAAAGGATTAAAAAGAAATAGGGTCAAGTCATAAGCCACCTGTTGACTGGAACAAGAAGAAAGATATTTTTTGCCAGAGAACTATTACAGGTTTATGTTTAATACTTTATAGGTAGTCCAGTCATGCCATAGAGATAGACTGTGCTGCTGAACACTTCTAGTCTCTTAGATGGTTGCTGATTTCATTCCTGGAAAGGGTGTAGAGGCAGATGGTATGCTTTGTGCCCCATCTCTAGGTTGGAACAGAGATGTACTCCTTTTGTACTGAGACTGCTAAAGAGCTTGGAAATGCACAGTATTTTCTCTGTCTCTTGATAAAAGAATCAGTATCTCATACAGGTTACACATACATAATGTATGAAGAGACAGTCATTTGCTTTTTTTGGGATTGCCACTCATGCTCTGTGATGCCATTCTAAAAACGCATTCCCCTGTTCTATTCCCAGTCCAAACTGGGAATTCAGAATGACTCAGCATTTCAGTAAACCACATTGTTCCTTATTAAATGTGGGTACCTTCTAGACACTCAAGATACAATATGAATCCTCTCTGCAGAAACAAGTGCACCGAAGTAAGCAGAGTAAGTGAGAAGAGAATCAGACCCTAAAGCCTTTTAAGAAGGAAGTATGGATGGATTGAAAATACAAGAGGTTTCAAAGTAGATACATTTAAAAGGAAAGGTGCCATGTCACAGCTAGTCAAAGGCATACTCGCAGGGCAAAACCTGTATGAACAAGTACCAGGAAATCGGACAAGGTGGAAAAGTTCCAGAACTTAAGGAGACTTACTTGATAGACTTATTTTAAAAGGATGCACTACCAAGTACCCAGGCTTAGCTTTCCCTGTGAAATCCTAATCAGCTTCTGCAAGTATTTCGGTTTTAAAAGAAAATCCTCTTCTCAATTACTTTCAGAGCTTAAATTCGTTGTTCTTAGACCTTAACACCATAACAGAAATCTTACTTCTACTGAAGCCTACAATAGTGCCAGGCTGTAAGCCCACAGTTTGCTAAAATTATCTTCATAGGACACTCTAGATAAATTAACTACTTTAAAGCACAGGTTTTTCACCTGAAAAGCCAAATGAACAATTATTTCTCTAATCCTGTTTCCAACCACTAGGGAAATGGTGCAGATAATACAGACTCAGGTGTGAGTGGTTTGCAGTGATAAAGTGGTGCTTCTCTCCTGGATAACACAGGTTTGCACTAGTACCATAAAGAAAGATACTTCAGTACCTCAACAGTATCAGCTCACAAATGAAGAGCAGGTGATCAAAGCTGAACCCAAAGGAGCAAATGTTTTATGTTGTTGAGCTGAGACATTGTGAAATGTTACTTGATGTGTTACAGTCTCTGGGAGCTGCTGGGGTGTATTGGAGGTAAGACTTTCTAGTTGTATGCTTATCCAGGCTGTTTCACCTTGGTAAGGTTGTATACATGTATGTTTCCTGATATGTAATATGTGATACAGGAGCTGTGTATGTTCTCTGCTAGGTTTGCTCTGGGAGTACAGGTTCCTTTCTAAGGTCAGAAATCTGTGGTTTTAGTGCTTCTTAATTGTGTAACTAATACTGTTTCTCCTCAGGAATGAAGTGTTATTTCTGAGAATTAAGCTTTATTTCTTTAGGGATGTCTGACAAAAAGATGAACGTGTAATGACTAGCGGAGATTTTTAAAATAATCACTTTTACCTTTATTTGGTATGCTTAAATTGGAAAAACATCATCATTGAAGTTTCCTACTTTTATTTTTTTCCCTGTTTCTGAGTTATTTATTGGAATCAGAACAGGATCTTTTCATTCCCTTTGACGTAGTAACTTTGATACTAAAACAGGAAAAGATGAGGAAAAGTCGAAAATAGCTACTGAGAGATACTTCCTTTTAAAGTTTTCAGCTGCCTGCCTTCATTGGTATGCTAGGTCATACTATCCAAATCTCTTGCTGGTTAATCCGTTATTTCTTTATCATCCAGAAGTTCTAACTTAAAAAATGATTTGCCTTGGATAGTAGCCAGCAATTGTCTTACACTGCAATCCTTACAGAGTTTATCAATGCTTAGCTGATGTTTGCTGTTGGTATTGCTATTATCTCCTGTAACTTGAATCACCAGGGACATAAGAAGACAATATGCTTTAAAAAAAATCATATTTTTAAGACAGTGACATCATTTGGAGACAGAATATATATCAAAATCTAATGAAGTAGAGAATAGAAACTATATAAAAAACTCTAAATAGCCAAAGTATGTGTGCAAAGCCAACCAGTTTGAACTGCAGCTAGAGCAGGGTCTAGAATTCAACAGCGCTGCTGAATTCCCACATTGCAGCATCCATAAGATGTACTTTCTGTCTGTCATCTTTGCCATTTTCTGGTGGATGGTGACTTGGCCTGAATTCATCATGTACTTAATCAGCACTTAGATGGACACAACAACACCCTGCAAAATTCATGTGTGGTCTCTCCTGTAGTCACACAGGTGACATCCCAAATGTACCTTTCACTTGCTTCCTACAGAACTGCAAATCAGGTACGGAATCTGATGTTACCCCCAAAGTGGTTCAGACCTGTAACTATGCTAAAAGATTAAATTTCTAGTGGACTGGGGAAAAGTGCTGGAGCTGAAGCAGGAGAAGATTTCAGTAGTGAATAGCTGTTGGGGTGTGGGGAAGTAGATTTAGCAGTCTTAAATAAGAGATCCATGAGGCTGATGCGTATAATTAATAGAGAAAGGGGAACCTTTGGAGAGAGCTAGAAGTAAACAAGTTATCACGAAACCTCAAATAGGGTATTACTGAGGATAAGCACTAATCTGAACAATTTGAATAGAAGTGAGTGAACCATGTATGTCTGTGTAATAGCTGACTTTTGTGCATGAGATACAGATAGAGGTAAATAACAGGTTAGCTTGGTTCTGTGCTCTGGGTGGGGTGAAGATCTGAATGGATGGGAGTTCATCAGACTGCCTTTTCTGTATTTTCTCCTCCAGACTCCTATAGTTCTCTTGCATTAATAGCTGATAGATACAGTTATAAGTCTACTTTTATCTCTTCTTCCCCAAAGTAACTGTGCCAATTCATTTAGAAAATCTACGCATAAACACTCACGTTAGGTGTTACATTAACAACTTCAGCTCTGACACAGTCTGCTTTGTTTTTATGTATGACTGCTCAACATTTACTCTTATAGCTGTGATGCAGTATAGGGTATCGCATGAACACATGGAGTGAACCAAGCAGAGAAGGCAATTGTATGCATATCATTTTTGGAATGGTTAGCCTAGCCTTCCCTCAGTTTGGCTGTGTAATGCCAGGCCTTCTTCCTTTCTTTTACACTGGCAGATAGCAAGGAGTGTTTCACAGCAAACCTCTCAGTTACACTGAAAATGGTGGTTTATATATTCTGTGTGAACTTGCTGCAAGGTAGCTGCTCTCAATGGAGGGCTATCCGGAGCACAGTGAGTTGTTGTTAGCTAAGTAGCTCACCTGGGCCTTGAAGCTGCTTCATGCAAAAGACAGACCGCTCCAAAAGCGGTGCCTAGGCTTGTCCTACTTACCTGTGTAATAGTGTACAGTATGTACATGTGTTCTCAGAATGTAAATGGTTGTTTATAGAAGCTGTAGGACCATTAGTGGTATGTAGCACTGCAATAATGTGAAGACGTGTACCTTAGAGCTAAAAACAAATTGCTGCAGCAAGCAGTCACAGTTAAAGAGTTGCGCTTCCAGGTAATAAATCTAATAATCTACCAGTTAGTTCCTCAGAATCTGGACCTAGTACCAATTGTGAGTCATTCACTCTTCTGTAGCTCAGATACCCAACACCTTCACCAGCCACTGAAAGCAGAGGGACGGGGTTTTGCTGTTTGAATTCAGTGACAGCAGGCTCTTACCGGTCCACTGGATTCACTCCCTTTTCTTCCCACCTACCTTCCCTGTGTTATGACTAGTAGTGCACTATGGTCATATATGAACGATATATACTTCTAACTTTTATCTGATTACACCCATCAGAACCCAGTTCAGGGACCCAGTTGTTTCCCCAAGAAACATAAGTTCTTCCCATAACATGACTGCTTTAGAGCTTCAGCAATATTTCACCCAGTTAGCTAATGCAAACAAGAACAGCTGTTTCATTCTTGTTGTCATTGTCACTTTGTTTTGTTAATAGTCACTTTAGTTAAATATATGCTCAGTTCAATTTATGAGGTCATTTTGTGTTAGGTATACTGAATAGGACCAATGTTAAGACTGTTGAGAAAGCAAAACTTAGCTAACTTGATTTTTATATTACTGCTATTTTATGCTGTACAAACTCTTTAAGGCCCCAGTAGAGAAAAGAAGTTTGAGACAGCTAAGCACTGTACCATATATATGGAAGAGATTTCCTCTGCCACGGGACTTTCAACATTTAAATATATAATGGAAAACAGATTATGAAAGCATAAAGTGGCACTCTCATTGCTGTTTGAACTCATGCAGTGATTTGTTTGTCTTCTGGTCAGCTGTTGGTAGAAGTAGATTCTGATGTTTGGAGCTGTTTCTGTTGCAAATTTTAAGCCTTTACCACAATTTGTCATATTCTTAAAATTCTAGTCCCAGAATCTCTGGATATGTGGCTAGTTTTCTCTCAAGTCTTGATGAAAACTTAAAACTTAGGTTTAAACAACCCCCAAAGTCTCAACATTCTAAAAGTATCTTTTTAAATGGATGGACATTTGCCTCTTTAGGCAAATCCTGTGGGTTTAGGGGACTTTATTTATCATTTTTTAATGATGGGGGGTTAACAACAGTGAGTGGTAAGCTAAGGAAATTACTAGTGTAATGGACCAAGCCTTCTAAAAATACAAGATTATAAAAGAATATTTGGAGGGCACTATGAAAGGCAAGTAGTCTTACAGATTTGGTTTCATAGAATTTAGTGTTCTCAAGTTTTGCTCCAGAGCTGTGAGAGCTAGAAACTTTTCTTCCCAACGTATTCTGTACTTAAAGCTGCAACATCAGAAACAGTATAGGTGGTAACCAAGATTGTGATAAGATGCAACAGGCTGATGAAAAGCAAGAGAGTATGCCGTAATGAGAAAAAAAACAACCTTGTGACAGAGCAGGGTTTCAGGAAAAGAGAGGGACCTCAGTCTGTTTTCTACTCTACGCAAGAAAAGCAATGAGTGATAGTAGAGGAGGAAGCAGAGTGTTCTCCTTATTCTAGTTTCTTTCTCAGTTCCCCTCTTGATTTACTGATTAGAAGCCGAAGCCTGGGTGATAATGGAACAGTCTTTTATTATTTCTCTACCCTGTGTAAGATCACGGTGCAGAGGCTTTTAAGCTATAAATTAATATCCAGCACCAAAGCCAGAACTGGTATGACCATGCAATTCTGTTCCTGTTCTGAAGCACATTCTCTTGGATGCTGTCATGCTTACATGGCCCGCCTTGCTTTCAAGGCTAAGGATCCCCATACTGTGCTGTAGCACATTAGGTACGCGTACTTGTACAGACTCAGGGTCTCTGCGCAGCTGAGACCTGACTTGAAGGTGCATGTGACTTTTCTCACCTGAGGATAGGGAAATGGAATTGCAAAGTCTTCAATTGTTTCTGTTTACCTAGACGTCCAAATAAGAATATGAGACTACTGTTTAAGCCCTTGGGTGTATTTACAACAGTTCTTCCCAGCTTTAAGCATTGTGCTGCCAACAGTTGGCTGCACCCAAAGACACTCCCTTAGATAGCATAGTGAGAACTCAGTGCTGCTTGTATTCAGATCAACAGCAAACTCTTGTTGACCTACCTGGGTGTAGGGCTGGCGGCTGAGGGAGGATCCCTGCCTTCTCCACAGACTTGGAAAGCGTTCTGACAGTGGGCTCATCTGACTGTAAATAGTAAGGCTGGGCAGCATCTGCAAAACCATTCAAGTATTTTCTTGAAGCAAGACTTAGCTTTGCAAGCTGTATATTGGTCTGCAAGAAGGTAAGGTGGGTGTCGTGGCGACTTCATGAATGCTGCTGGGTAAGTCCAGCTGAGTCTGCTGGAGTTCTGACAGTGGTCTAGGCATGTTAGAATTACGTTCTTGTGACAAAAATGCTATTCTTATTCTAAAGACACAGAACAAAAGCCCAAAGAAATGAAGATTGAAAACATGAGTGTGTTAGGATGAATCTGAAACACTGAGAATCTCATTTTCCTCACAGTTCTCACTAGACAAAGGAATATGCCCACATTATCACTTACAATCTGTGTGCGCCATGTTTGGACAGTTCGTACAGCTGTGGAGCCCACTGCATCTTACTTCATCGCACGAGAATACTTGGAGGAGGTGGTTGTGCCATTAGAAGAAACTCATCTGTCATTGTACAATACTACAGGACCTGCCTGACTAGAAAAGTTGGACACACTGGTATAGTACTTGCTATTGTAAAACATTTTCCCCTGTTGACCTCAGCTGCAGACGTATTTTTTAGTACTTCTGCAATTGTACTTAAGTGTCCTAGTCAACTATCCAGAAAATGAGAAACACTGACTATATGTGAAAAGTTTGGTTTAAGTGATGTGACTAGCATCATATGGGAACTCTGGCACAGAAGAGGAAACATTATAGTTTATTTGATCAGGATTAAGGATATAAACCTGTGTCTTCCAGGTTTGTTATAATCCTCACAGTTTTTACCAGGAAATTAACAGAGACTTCATGAAAAGCAGTCTCTTTTAACATGCGGCTCTTCTCTAGAGCAGCACCATCCTAACAACTCTGCTTGATACAGATGCACTGGAGCAACAACTTTCATACAGAGCAAAGAAATTTTGCTAAAGTTATAAAATGAAAAGAATATTCTTTAAGAAGTTCTCATCAATAGATTTTTAGTGCTATAATACGATCAGCCCCATTTATAATATAAAGACAAGCTTGTGGTTAGAGCAAAAGTCTCAGAATCTGGGTTCTCTATCTGAACTTCCAGTGTAACCTCTGAGAAAAGAAACTCTGGCTATTTATGTTAAAGACTGGAGAAGGAGTAGGAAGAGCTAAAACAAAGGTAATAGCCAGTGACAAATTCTTATTTAGTATTGCATGTAACCCTTAAATTATTTTCCACTTTGCAAACAAATGAACAGCATGTCAAGCAAACAAATCTCCAAATCCTGTTTTTGCTGAATTAGATAGCAAAACACTTACTCCTATTTTGGTCCTCCACTGACATGCAGTAGTGATTTTTCTGGTTGCATGAAATGCCTGTGGTGTGGGGTATTAAAACTGGATAGCTACCACAAGTCAGTCTCCTGAACAGTTTCACTAAGCTGTGCCTTTTAGAAGAGTGGCTTTAAAACCTTGAAAGAGGCTTAAATAAACTTGAAACTGGAAGAGACAGGCCCAGATTTAATCAATGTATGACTTGTCTTCCCCTCTTTATCAATACTTTATGTGACAAAGTCACATAAGCAGCGTCTCTAGCTGAGAAATACTGGCTCCCTAAAAATGGAGCAAGTGATTCCTTCTTTAGAAGATTCTCTGTTTATGAATAGCACAAGTTGAAACAGAAATGCAGAGCAGGAAGGTAAACCTGAAAACTGGACTACTGAGATGCTTTTTATCATGATGACTTACATAAAAAGTTAATCCCCAGTAATTTTCATCCAATAAGACCTGAAAATGTCAAGCACCATTGAATCTCAGGCATTTATTAAGTCTTTGATGTTACTGAAATGGAAGAATTCTCCTCATCCTCACCCTTTTAAAAAGAAAAATATTTCTGAAGTCCTTGATGGTCTCTCCCTGCAGTGTGAAGTATATGCATGACTCCTTACTTGCCATAAAATACTGTAAAGTTATGAAATAATCAGGTAGCACTGAAAATAAGAACGCTGTCATCTCAAACTGTCAGGAGCCTCATGATTTTCTGAGGATTCTAGCAGTGTTTCTCAGACTGTGATTCATGTCTTTAACAGAGCAGGTCAGAGATTTCAGTAGAGAAGCCTGATCACATGCAGTGCATGCCCAAACCTGTTACAGTTCTTTACCCCGGGGGCCAAAACCAACCACAAGTGTTTCTGTTTCGTCACCTTACCCTTAACAGAAAAAACAGCTATTGAGATTTATTGTGTTTGTTATTAAGATCTCTTAATAGCTATGCAAACTGCCTCTTTCCATGCATATATCAAAGCCATATCATCTTGAAAAAAAATTCAAAAAATCAGTTCTGACTCCTTTTAACTCCTGCATGTGCTTCTGTGCCAAGACTACTATAAGGGTCTGAGCTAGACCCTATTTAGAAAATGTGTAATTGACAGAATACTTTGCCAAATTCAATGGCCATTTCTAGAATGGAAAGCTCCCATTGATTGTGAGTTCTAAATATTTTCCACTTTGGCTTGCATGGAAACACTTGAAAGATGCGTTAAAGAACAGACACAATGTAAATAAAATATGGGTGGTCTATACAGAACAGTCACATCTAGTTAATGGAGACAGTCTAAAACTTAGTCCTGCCCTGAAATCCATAGAAGAAACAGACGTATTCTGTTTTTAACATCTAGCTTAAAAGACATTTGACAATTTGAACAATCTCCAAAATCTCCAGATTTGGTAATATTCACGTCAGGCATTTGTTAGGCGAGTACCTCTGAGCTGTGAACAGCAGCTCTGGAATCTCCAGACTTGCTGAAATAGTTCTAAAAAAACTTAAGCAGCTTGTCAGACTTCCTACATCAATCTAAACTTGTTTAACAAAGACCAGAGGAAAAAAATATAGAAGAAATTCTGAGTAAATGGAGTCAGTATTTATCAGTGTCTGTCTTGGCCGCATAAGAAAGGATGCAAACTTCCCACAGAACAAACAAAAAAAGCCCCAGTGGATTTCTATCTAATCCATTGTGTTAAACACTAACCCACACTGACAACTGGGTACTGTACTCTGCCACTGTGTGGAAGTTTTCCACAGCGGAACTAAATGCCAAAAAATTGTATTACAAACAGAAGGTCATAGAGCTAAGGAAATTACTCTTAAAATAACACTTTTGTCAACATTAAATAGATCACCAGAAAGAAGAAACAGTATGCTTGGGGATACCAGTAAAGGCATATTGGTGCTCAAGTCATCTGATAAAGTTCTCATGATCTGATAGGAGGCTACTTCAGTCATATGACAGAGACCCTGAAGAGCCCTAACAGGAGTTGAAAATTCAGGGCTTTTTTGCTTCTACAATGTATGCTTTATCAGGAAGACAGTAATAAGAGAAAATACTCTGGTTCTTCTCATTAAATATGGAATCTGAGACACGTAATGACAGGGTGAGTCTGAGCAAAGGTGCTTGTTTTTAGGGGCTGTGCTCTTTTTTTTTTTTTTTCTTTTTCCTTTTTTCCTCAAGAGCTGTAAATGCCTTTTTTTCAGAGAAAAAGGGTGGTGTGCTAAGAAATCTTTTGCAAAGCTTTTCCGTTTCTGAAGAGCTCATGTACTTTGTGATTTGTGTGGGAAGGAATGTATTTAAGCTCCTGAGGGACTTAGGGCTAGGCTCTGTGGGGAGAATGTTAAATTGTGAGCCTGACTTAGAAGATGTCATCTGTATCCTGTTGATGTTTTTAGGCCATGTCTTGACAGGATTCTCCACAAGTGAAGAACTGACAGTAAGCACAGCAAGCTTGTGTCCAGGAAAAGCCTCAGCCCAGAAAACTGGTAGAGCAATAAGTCTATGGAATATTTGGTGATAGCAGGAGCAATGTGATGCAGACTGATATGATAGTTTGCTTGTCAGGGCAAACAGATAACTGACTTAAAGAGTCTGAAAAACACTGTATTATGAGTTGTTTGTAGGGTGCAGTGGCAGGGGGTCTTGTTGCCAGCTGTATGGACAGACTTTTGAAGAAATGCTAGAGAGGAACTGACTCTTGCAGTAAAACAGGTAACAGTGACACAGGGATGTTCTGCAATCAAATTCAGGCTGTGATGTAGAAAAACAGGAAGCAGAACCTCCATGCATAATTTTCTGAAATTTGCTTAATACTACATGCAGCGCCAATCAGATTTGCTGAGCTAGCTTCAATATACAGCAGAGAAAATGACATCAGAAGGAAAGTTTGAAGTTTTTGGGAAGTGTCCACATAAAAATGTGAAAGGTTATAGCAAGTGTGTGCCACACCATGCCTAAGGATCCCGGTCCTCCAGTTGCTTCAACTGAGGATCTGCCCAAAGTCTTCCTTGCTACAGAAACCAACATGCCAGAAGCTAACAGATTTTGATCTTTCATTTGCTATGGTGTCAAGACACTATAGGATGTGATCCACCATCCACAAAGTAGGCTGTAGCCAGAGTTTTACCATTGTGTTTCTTTCATAAGCTTACCGGAGAGACTCCTAAACTCTCATTTTAAGAAGATAAAGGCCACAGAGTTGTTCCTCTTTTAGCTTTTTGAAGTAAGTTCACTGCTTTTGATTGATCTGAAATAGATGTTTATTATCGAATGAACATAATACTGTTAAGAGACCTAAAATTACTCCATAGCATTAGTTGCTACTTACAGAACATGAAATGCAATAAGTTTGAGGTCTGCAATCCACCAGTTATGTTAATTGTATAAATAATTATATAGCTCATATAGTAGTCAAGAACCCATACAGATAAACTTTATGCTAAGGGTAAAGAGAATCAGAGATTCCTTTCTTTGCTACATATGCTGCAGTTTTGTTTACAGGTATGAGAGTTAGCGTCAGTGCTGAATGTAGCAGTGGGGTTGTTACAATTCGATGTAAACCATTTCACTTTTGCTGGTACAAATACAAGTGTCCAGCATTGGCAACTGCTGTTTTATTTGTGTTTTAATATAAAACTAGTTTTAACTGCAAAACAGTCCCCAAAACGCTGCTCTCGAGATTGATTTATTCTGTTCAGAGTTGGAACCAATGATGTCTTTATAAAAGATGCTGATACTAAGCCTAACTGATACTTAAAAAGCAACATCAAATATTTAGTAAAGAGTATAGCATGTATGTGTGGGAGGGAGAGAAGTGATTGCTGCTGTAGTGTTAGATCTACATCTAGCTAGGCTGCAACTTTCAACCTTGCTGTGTTTTGACATCATCCTCTGTTTGGCAGGGGAGGACCAACTCAAAAGGTGATTGTGAGGTTGTATCCAATAAAGTTATTTGGTGAGGTTTATTTATTTATTTATTTATCATAGGGATGAATAACATAAAGGAGGATGAATGGGCAAATTAGCACTACCTCACCAAATTCTAATAGGTTTCACTGAACAAGGTACAGGAATGCTTGTAGAGCAAGGAAAATAGAACAAGGTATCACTGCTCGTTTGGTGAACAGTGACTTGGAGGGGGATGACTAAAATATGGTATCATGTAGATGGAGGTGTATTTGGAAAAGGTACAGGTGTTGGTATATGAAATAAGAATATACAGCTTACCTGAATGCTGACATTCTTGTGGCTGAGTCTCTGATATTGTAACCATAATGTTCTTTATATAGCTACATGTGCAAAAATTGCACCTTAACTGTATTAAACTCATTAAGTAACTTAGAGAGGATTTCAGTTTAGTTTGGTCTTACTAGATCCAACCCTGGGGCAACCAGGCTAAACTTGGGCAATTTGGCAGAGAATCAACCCTGCTGTTTCTAGTGTCCTCACCAGTACATACCAGTACATACGCTCATCAGGGTTTCTCACTGTCTTCACCCTGAATATGGAATCACAGCCCATAAAACTAAAAAAGTAACTTAAACCCACAAAATTTAAAATGCCTATTTTGGCTCTTGCCACTTGTCCGGTATTAAAAAAAACCCAACAAAGTAGAATGATATCATTTTAAAGGAAACCTGTACAGTATTGCCTTTAGACATCAAAATAGGCCTATGTAACTATTGAAAATCCAACCACAAATTATGTTCTGAAGATATTATAACACATTTCCCTTCCTTCCCTCTAACATGACATGAAAAGAATTAACTCTACTCTCTTAGACCCAGAACCTGATCTAATTTCTGGGGAGGAGAGAGGGGGAAAAATTTGGAAATGAGAACATTTTGCATTTTAGAATTTTGACAACCAGAAGGGGAACACGTCTTTTTCTCTTGATTCTGACTGTCCTCCCACCACCTATTTCACAAGAAAGGACCAAAGATTATTTTCTGTCCTTTTTTTTTTTTTTTTTTTTATTATTATTATTGTTTTCTTTAACAGCCAAGTGTTTGCAAGAGGGAACCAGGAAAAATAAATAACTGTAGAGCTACTGCCACCTACAGTCCTGTTGAAAAAATGCCAGCTTCCAAAAAAAACCCAACGAACAAAACACCAACGTAGTAATAACTGGGTCTTAAATGTCCACTCAGAGAACACTACAATATAATGTAAATGATTTCAAGTACATTTAGGATTCACCTAAGGATCTTGAGATGCTTTTCTGAAGAATGTGTTAATCATGTCCTATTTGCCTAGCCTTCATTATGTGATAGCTGTTTTTTCTTGCAAATGCTAATTGATTGACACCCTAAAATAACCTCACTTTCTTTTCCCCACATTATGCAGTGAACCACTTTAACAGACACCAGATGTAAAGAGGAGTGAGCTCCTGCTGATACCACAGTGATGAATGCTGTTGCACCAGCTGAGCAGAGGTGAGGTATGTCCCAAGAAGTGGGAGGGTTCCAAAATGCTTGCAAAGGGCAGTAGCTGTCTCTGGTGCTCCTGACACTGGGGAAGCAAGAGATGAACCAGAAGTAGAGTCCTAATAGATCATGCAAATAAAACTTGCAGAGTGGGAATTTAAAGCTGTATTCTTTGTCAAGTGCCTCGTTGCTGCCAGGAAAGAACAGGGTTTTTTTCTTCTCCCTCTATCACTTTCTTTTCCAGTGGATGTCAGCTAGTTTGCAAAGGATTTAATCTCAGGTAGTCAGGAAATAGCATGTCTTTTGGGAAACTGTCACTAACCATTACAGAGAAGAAGATACAAAAATCTACTCACTGCATGATCTATTTTCCCCCTCACCTTCCTCTTTAACCAACCAATGTGGTGAAGATGTGTTCAGCAGTGGTGTTTATCGTTCTGTTCTGGAAGTGACACAGGTACTTGGACCTATGTTTCGTTGGTAATCTGACACCAAACTTAACTTTTTGCAGACTTTTTATTAAGCATATATTTAACAGCCTGATTTGTTTTTTTCCAGGCTTTAGGCTACAGTAATGTTTAACTACTTCATGATGATACATAGAAAGTGTGAGCTAGTTTTCTGTTAATTATAGGAGCTCTAATTCAGCTGTTTTAAAAGTTTATTGTCAGACTATAGGCTTCTTTTCAGTGACTTAAAAATAGTAATAAATCTAACACACATGGTCCTAATTATTCATGTAGGCTTGAATTTGTCACTGCATTTGGACAACGATTACTTGTATACCTGTGTTCTTTGCAAAATGAAGGCCTTGCACATAACCAGAGGATACAAATTGGAAATCCAAGGTAAGCCAACGGGACAATGTGTACACCCTCTTGGCAGCATCTGCTGTTGCTGTCATCTAGGAACATATGCTGCAGGTTTGACTGACTGTGAGTGGAAGAAATTCAAGCCATGAGCAATTCTGGCATTGATAGGTAAGGCATCTACGGCACTGAAGCGTCTTATGGCTCTGGATTTGATAGGAAGTTATACACTTAGAAAATGCAATATTAGTTGGGAATTTGGGGTTCTTCAGGAATGGATTCAACCCATATCCTATGTTCACCCTTTATGGCAATGAAATAATTGTTGAGGTTATGTATGCAAAGACAAGGATGATTCTGTGTGGTTAATGTGCTGCAGAAGGTTTTGGATAGCATGGGTTCAGCTCCTAATGTTGCGATAGTCTGTGTTACCTGGAGAATACAGGCCAAGGCAGATAAAAGGGCTTAGATACAGCTCCTGTTAAGAGTTTAATGAGTATTAGACAACTGAATTTCACTGCAGATTTGTCCCTTAATCTGTTCATGTCCAATTATTTAATCTGAAATAAGGATGATATTTCTCTCCCATGCTGCAGTTCTGCCTCTTTTGCTTGTGTTAGCCCTTCATTAAGGACTGTTTTTCAGCAGTATGTGGAAAGACCAGTAGTATCCTAGTCTCAATGGACAATAAGATAATTCACAGAAATCTGTAGGAGTAGTGATAATGACCACACCCAGCCACAGGAGAGAGTTAAGACCTTTCTGTTTTGTGTCTGAAACATATTTATTTCACTGACAAGGAGTGGAGGGGAAACTAGACTGACATGCTTTTCCCAGAAAGCGAGCGATTCCTGTTACAAACCTGTAACCTGCTTTTGATGGTCTCTTAAGTGTCTCTAAGTTTTCTCATGTCTCTATCTCTTACCCTTATTTGTAACACTGTATTTTTTTGCTGAGTGAAAAGTTGAAGAGAGTAGGTCCTGCAGAAAGTTTAAATCTCAGTTAAATATAATTTTTTTGGAAAAATGTCCATTCATACACTGCTTATCTTTAGTGGTATTTTCAGCGATGGAAAGTTGCTGAGATCGGTGGCAAGGCAGAGAGTGTGATTCGTTCCTGTAGCAGTCTCACAGAACCTGCATCACAGATCTGTGTCTGACAATGTGGCATTGCTTACATTCCTCTTGAGATCATTAGGGTGTCCTTTCAGTGGCAGTAGTTCTTGCCAAAATTGACAAATAAAATACATTTTAATGAACTCAAACTTTAACATTCCAGGAGAGTCAAATAGTCAGACCTTTAATATCTCTGCATTTTTTTATATTTTTCATTAGGCTTACACTGTAAATGGATGCAAACTACAGAACGCATTTGTTATATTGGTTGAATTCTGATCTCATATGAGACGCATTTGTGAATTTAAGGCATGCTCTGTCTATCCTTTGTGTGATAACAGAAAGATGCACTAAAGGAAAAAAAGGTCAGCATTCAAATGTGGTGTCCAGGAAGAGAAAACAAAACTAGGGAAAAAATAACCAAAATGTTAGCAAATTTTTCAAATATAATATCTACTTAATTAGATGGTGAGAAAAGACAAGTACATGACTTCACACAGTTTCTGAAACTTTTCAAATATTTCAGTAAGCATCAACTGAGCACTCAGGGAAATGCGTGATTAATTTCATGTGAAATTCCTTACATGAGCCATAGCATTCTTCAGCATTTGCTTTTGGTAATTAGGTAACCAAGCCACAGTTTAACCAGAGTTAAAATTACAATTTTTAAGTATGATATTTTTTTAAAATCTCATTGGAGAAATTAATCATAAGAGGTATCTTCATCTGGCCTCTCATGTCGTTACTCTGTAGCAACTGGTTTCTTCAATTGTCTCCAGGAAGTGTACTGTTTTTAAAGACAAAAGCTGCAGAGACTCAGCTGGAAATGGAACCTTTATTCAATGACCACCAATTAGCATGCATTAGGCAGTAGCAGCCTACTATACCAGCTCATGGAGGTTATTTTTCCTCAGATGTGTAAGAAAAAAGCACGCTCTGAGCCTTCCAGTTTTGAAGCAACTGAGTAGAAACCACTGAGTCATTCCACTGTTTATGCAGATTACATGGTTTAAAGGGACAAGCATCCAGTATATACCGGTCATCTCAATGGCACTGTGATCTTAGCTGGTTTCTCTAAAGGCTATTGAAAGCAAATTAAGAAAATTAACAGGCTATTTTTCTTTGGATTCAGAACTCAGCCTTGCTGTAAACCTGTGAATGAGAACCAGTGCATGGTGAGCTTTGCTAAGCTGGGTTCTGAACCTGGTCTGTTGGAGCTGCTCCTTGGGAACACAGTGTGCTGCTCTTCCTCTGAACCCCTTAAGAAGGAATGAAGGGGTATGTGCTTCAGGTAGTACTATAAAACACCTGGAAATGGCCCCTACCACAGCTTTCTTGTTACTGACACAGCAAACATCTCATGCTCAGACTCCGTTGTGTCCAATTTTAATGTATTGTAATAGGTCACAGGTTAGTAACCTTTTGCAGAACAGAAGTATTAATCCCCTCCCCAGATCTTCATAATAAAAACGATTCCATTTGATTCCTTCAGTCGGGGTGAGATACTTAGGGCAGAAGGAATGGGGCGCTTCCCTTCTTTAGGTGTGCTTCAGAAACTAAATTTATTCTACAGCAGTGTAACTTGTTATAGCTTCACAATGATTAGTCACATGGACTTAGATCAGCTGGGGAAGTGGTCAAGAGTCTTATTCCTAAGGCAAAGTTTTGTACTGACAGCTGGGCTAATACATGATCCTTGATGAATTCATGCAAAACATGGCTAGATCACTAAACTGGTGCAGGGCTGCAGGCTTACATTGAGGGGGGGGGTTCCTGGATTTTCCTGATGTTCAGTTTTGGGAGGAAAATGGCAGAATGTGATTACGATAAGTTTGATAGAGCAGGAGTTTTGTACATTTTAAAAAACTCCAGAAATGTTGGACCCAATTTTACTGGATATAGGGGTCTTCCAGCAGGGACCTTCCTTTCATTTAGGAGTCTCATGGTAGTCCACAGGTTTTTCTTTCTGAGAAGTTTTCTTGTATGTTCAGAAAACATGTGACAGGCAAACTAAGTCTTTCCATCTGGGGAGGGTGTTTTTAAAAATAAATAAATAAATAAAAGTCATCAAACATATGCCAAATCAGACCAGGACATCAACTTATATCCCTACCCAGCAAATGAAATACATGAGATAAAGCCAGACACTTGAGGCATTCACTCACTGTCTGCAAGTTTTCACAGGAGTACATGTTACCTGAAAACACTTCAGTAATGTTACAATTCCAAGCTGAATACTAGAAAGTGAAGAAGTAGCGGTACTAAGCTGTTGCTAGTGTTATCTCTTACCAAGACTGTTAGCACAATGCTTGGGAGTAGGGGTTCTCTCTGAATTTGGGTAATACGAATGTATCCTAATTGAATGGCTGCAAGTGCTTGCATTTCTTAGGATTGTGTCTTTGACATACAAAAAAGACTTATTGTAAGAATCCCTGTGGTATTGTAGACTGATACCGGATGTGTCAGAAGTTAGTCTGAGGCAAATAAAGTAAACCAAAACTGGTGCTGACTTACTTTCTCAGGCTGTCTGTAAACTGCAGGAACTCATGTTGCTACTTGTTTGCAGCTTAACACTCTGCATAACGGTAGGCTGTTTTGGGGCAAGATAAAGAGCTGGGGAAGGGTACTGCTGCAGTTATCTCATCATGCCTTCACATCGGTCAGAGCCTTCTGTGCCTGCTCACAACTGCTGCTGTTCATTCTAAACACTGAAAAGGCCAGAATCTGGAGACTGTATGGGATGACTTAGGCAAGCATGTGCTGATGTTAGTGGGTTTCTGTGTGTTTGTCCCATTTTGTATTGCAAGTGCATCTACCAGCTATGACTCAAATGTGATTTTGGGGGTAGGAACTGGCCTTGCTCTTTATAGCTTCTAATGCAATGGGATCCCAGTCAGGGGTTTATATATTAGAGGACAGTCTGGTACAGAAACTTTCTGACAAATCCAGTCACAAAGTAAAAACCAGAAAATGTATCATTAGTGATGTCGAAAACTGGGCATTTTTAGGGTGAAGTGACTAGCTGAACTGTTGTGATGCAGCCACATGCTGGTTAGTGCTCCCTATCTTGATTATATACTGTATATTTAATGTCATTGCAGTGAGACTGATTATTCTGCATTTCAAGCCTGGTGCAGCCAGACCTATGTTTAACATATAACGTGTTGGATTTTTTCCACAGTTAAGAGCAACAGAACCATAAGAAACATTACCTTGCTATCTTTAGCTAACCTAATTATTTTAGTAAACTTCTTCCATGCTAACTTGAAAGTTTTGTAGGAAGTTTGTGGCAGGGAAATGTACGCTATTGTTTTAATGCAAGTCTAGTTACTCTGTGGGACATCTCCCATGCTTAGCAAATTCTTGGCCAAGGATGATTGCCCAGCTCTTTAGCAGCTCTAACTTCTAGGACTAATGTAGAGGAACTGTTACTGCTGCTTGTGTTGGAAGGATTCCTGGTGTAAAACTACCATTCCAGCACTGTAAGTGAACCCTGGTTTGAACAAAAATTGATGACAAAGTAATAAAGCTGTAGGCTTCCATAGAGAGCTTGAAGATGGTTAGAGTCTCTGGCAACTGTCAAAGGAAGTCAGAGGTGGTGCCAGCAGAGGCCAGCTAGAAAAGGCAACAGTTACTGTTTATTCCTCCTTCTAGCTCTACCAAAAATATTTCCTGAGCATTATACATGTTGAAGTACCGTATCACATGCTGCAAATTATTTGTGCCAATGTGTTATATAATTGTTTGCCCACATACAGCACTGCAAGATGTGTATTAATAACTGCGTTGGTTATTGCATGTGGAAAGCTGATTAGAAAAAGCAAGCACCGTTGGCCATTCTAAAGTGTGTGTGCTATATTTGTACCATCCTTTGCAGTTGCATGGTACCTTTTGGAATTATTTAATTTCTTATACTTGGTAAAAGGAAAAAAATGTGATGCATGCTATGACATGTAGGAAAGTAAAGCACTTCAAGTCAGTCAAGCAGTGGTGAAACAAAGATAACCTAAGAGCTCTTTCAGCAGAAAGGATAATTAGCTAAAGAATTTCCCATCTTCTAAGTATTTTCCTTACTTCTGGAAGTAAGGAAAGTTTTCTGGAAGTTTCTTTCTCCTAAAGTTTGCTAAGATCCCCAACTCGGTGGTGGCACTTGAGGATATGCTAGGTCCCCTGAAGAATAGGGTTGACATAAGGTAGTGATAAGCATGCTTTTGAGTGATCTGTTTAACACCTAACACACCTCAGAACACATCATATTACCAAAATTAAAACATTAATCTTTAACATTGTTTTTAAAACATTAGATCTAATTTTAAGGACAGTTAACACTTTTGATACTAAATTTTCAGCATGACTTAGTTACTTCAATAATACTTTCTCTGCAGCATCTATTCAAGAATCTCAAACAAATTCTGAACTGTAGTAATGACTATCAAAGGTTGGGTGTTTTGCTTTTTGTTTTGTAACATGACTGAATTAAAGAACTAAAATAGGTACCTGGATGGCGTGTGTGTTCTGCAGATCTCTCTGCTTCATTGGTTTATAAAGATAGGAAGCTTGAAGAATTTTTAAAATTTGCTAACATGGAGGCTGGCTTAGCTGAAGTGAAAACCTTCCATACTTTTAGATGTAATAGTTTACTGAAAATGATCTTGTGACAGAGACTGAACTATTTCATTTACAGAAAGAAGAAATTAAATATCCATGGTTGGTTAAATTCAATTATATTGTGTTTCCTGAGAAGCAGAAAGTAACACTGGCCATTTTAAAAAAAAAAAAAAAAAAGGCGAAGAGATGTTTTGTCTTGGAATTCTTGCAAGAATTCCCAGAGGGGTAAAAAAAGGTGTGATGAATAAGCGATAACAGAAATAGCATTGCTGATAGTAAAGTTGTTGTTGAAGTATATTGTATCAACTCGGATTTACTCCAATTTCTGTTTGTAAACATCAATGAAACTTCAGAAATTGCTAAACAGAAGTTTGCTCTTAGTAACAGACGCAAGCAAAGCTCTTACAGTCCAGTTTTCAGTGGTTCTTACAAAATGCATGTTTTGTTATTTTGATGTGCTTGTCATTTCACTATAATCTCATAAATTAACTGATTGCATTTTTTTATTACTTATGTTGTGCGTCTGCTTACGATCTTTATTTTAAGTTCAAGGTAATCAAGGTAGTCGCACAACTCAGTAACAACAGAGACGTTTTCTTGCCAAGAAGTGTCTCCCTAGTTCACATGTCGGAGAACCTTTGATTATATATCCCTTTGAAGGCCACTATTGGACAAGGCATCTCCTTCAATCATTGAACAGATTCATATTTGAACAAAGGTTGAAGGGTTCTAGTGGAGGAAGCTGCTTTTCTGACATCTTCCTTGGCAAATCATTGGTTTCACAAGCAAGCATGAATTAGTGCTAGTTGTACCTTTTGGGGTGTTCAGGAAGAAAAAAGGAATGAAGAGACACTGGCCATTCAAATATATGTCTAGGTAAAAAATAGTATGATATAGTAACAGAATCTTTCCCCATGACTTTGTGTGTTCTTGTTTCTGCCATTTGATTGGGTTGCAAGGGTTCACTGTTCTTGAAGGTTGTGTCCTAAAAACATTTTTTATGTTTGTATGTCAGTCAACAAACTCTAAATACTTACAGATTCTCAATCTGAACTTCCCTATCTGATTACTATTTGACCGCATTTCCCACCTGGGGACATACAAAGGATTAGTCCATTTCCTTGAGGAAAGACTATGCTGTTCATACTCAAGCTGCCAGAGGAGCCAGCTGAATGTCTCACTGAATTTTCTGTTCATTTCCACAACTAGATCAGGTTAGATGTGTCTGAAATGTGAAGAAGTGAAAGGCTTGAGGGAGAGTGTTTGTCATAGCAGAACAAGAGAGAAACAGGTCAAGACCTTTCCCTTCTGCTGCTGCTTCAGTGATGTTGCTTTCTAGGTTTAAGTACATGCATCTCTTGCCTTCCCCAGGGTAAAGGCAATATAAAACTGGAAAGCTGTTTTGTCATTTACAGCAGGGCTAGAGGTAAATCAGAAATCGGAATCTGGTATTCTAAATCTAGGGCAGTGGCCTTAGCAGGATGATTTAAAGAAGCTCAGTCCTTGAACTTGGGGAATTAGGTAATAAAGAGAAGCCAGGTCTCTGAGCCGTCTGGTAATTGAGGCTGTTAAGTAAAGCACTGAAATTGTTTTGAAAGCCCCTTACCAGTAATTGCAGCTGTTCTGTTGACTGCGCAAATGAACTGATTCATTTTGTCTCTCCCCTTAAGTCTTTAGCAGTTGATCTGATCGTTTTTGTTTTTAAGCAGCCATTCTGTAGTTAAGGGCAATATTGTTTGCAGTATCTATATAGTGAAGAGGGGAAACAATAAGGTTCTATTGTGTTTGCAGACAAGTCCATTGTGATCCTGGGGTATAAAATCAGGAGCACAGCCTGACCCCTTCAGTGTAGCAAGACTGCTGAGGTATGGAGCGTATGGTTTTCTGTTTCTTGTTGTCAACGTAGAGAAGATAGATCTGACACCCACCTTGTTCATTTGGTCCCTGCTGCCTACTTTTCCATGTGTTCTGTAGTTAGTTGCCTGCTTTGCCAACAATATAAGTACTATTTCCTGGAGACTGATATATATATATATATATATATATATATATACACTGTATATAACATGTAAATCCAGCATTATCATCATCACTTTGATAAAAAATAAAGAAAGCACTACCACCTCAGAATGGTACCACTCTGAAGCTGAACTTTCACCAAGGTTTAGTTTGAGTGCAGTTGTAGTGACAGAATGGCTGATAAGAGCATAAGTATGAACTGTTGAATTCTTACTTAAGCTAGCAAAGCTGTATACCACAGTAGGTATCTCTGCTTGAAAGTGCAGAAGCAAGATGTCAGCTTCATTTACCCTAACCTGGGAGGAATGCTTTCTAAACTTGGGCAACCATAAGATGTGTCTGAAAGATTTTTATGTTTATGCAAGCTGTAAAATGTCTTCCCATGATTGAGAGTTAATCACGTCACAGGTGAGGCAGTCATGTCTTGGAGCCCATGTGCACAAGTCCTGGCATACCTTTACCAGCTTCTGGCACTAGGAGTATAGTTTAAGGACACCTGAGAAGTTATAGACCAAGTTAGCTTGGCTTGTCAGTTTGGTCTCACTGCCCGCGGTTGGAGCTGGAGGACTGAAACAGCAGCAGAAGAGAGGAGGTGGTGATGGTGTGAAGTAGAAGCCCTGTTTGGGTTGGCAAAGTATGTGGAAGAAGGGTCAGAAAGGGAAAGGAGGTGAGCTGAAGAAAAGGGGGCTGGGAAACTGGACCAGAGGAAACAGCACACTGCCTAATTTCTCAAGTAAGTCTTCACAACAAAACTGAAATGCCTGCTTTGTGGTGTTGAAATATTTTCTTCTTCCTCAGAGTTGCTGTGTTTGTGCAGAGAAGGCCACAACAGGGACAGCCAAGTTTTCAGTTGTCCAAACAAATCACAGAGTTTCAAACTGTCCTTTTAACAGCATGTTTCTTATAAAACATCCAGCACAGTCAGATTGTATCACTAAAAACAAACATACAGTTGGGCGTAAAGCCAGAGGATTAGCTACAGTTCTGGTTTATCAAGAACAGCAACACTTCTATCAGAGCAGAGGGAACTGAAATACTCTAGCACTTGGATTCATGGTAATTAATGGCTCTTTAATAAGTACTTGGTGAAAGGCTGATGTACTGGGTGTTCCCAGTAAGTGACTGAAAGGCACATTGTTGGTGTGGCAGAAACTAAGATTGTGGTTCATAGCTGAATTCTTTCATTAGGTCTTCAGTTCCTTTGCAAATGTAGTTGCTTCTATGCCTCTAATCCTAGTGCTCATGTGCATTCTTAACCGTGTCTAGTACAGGGATAAAATGGTGATGCAAAGGCCTTGTCTACCCTACCTGCCCCTCCCCAAGGGGTTTTAGACGTACAGATTTTCTCACTAACAGACTAGTGTGAGTAGCTAGTTGTGTGCTGTACGTATACTTTTGGAGTCTGGGTTGGTATTAACCTCTTCAAATGAGCCCTATAGACTACACAAAAAAATAGAGCGCTCTGCTCGTATTTGGAGGCTTTCAGATCCTGATCTAACTTTACAGCATGGTTACTCTTTAAGAATAGCTTTCTGTGGATTAGAAACTGCCACGTCTAACCCCTATGTAAATGAGAGATATTAGCTCTTTGCCCAGCAGGTGTTGAATAACTTCTTTTAGTGTTTTAAAAAAAAATAAATGAACTAGCATTTGGTGTCTACAGTAAAAAAAACAAAACACAACAGCTTTGTCAGGATGTACTTTATCTTTTCACTGTAATGACACACTGTCTTCATTTACTTCCATAAGAAATTTTAAATTTTATGAATGAGTCCATTAGTGTTTGACAAACTCTGACTTGAAGGTGCATCAAATATTATCTCCATTAATAAGAGGCCTACATGGTTGTTTTAAGTTGCAACTTTACTTTGCGTAGCCAAGGACAAATATAACAAATCCTACTAATCTGTTTCTGTTTACCCTTATTCTTTTTACAGTTCTGTCCTATATGCAGTAAAATAAGAATACTATATGAAGGATGAAGTTGTCTGAGTCAACAAGTCCTGTGTTTATACTCTCCTAAACCTTGTGTAGTTTTTACATTTGTGCAAAGTACATGTACAGTTTTGGACAAAAAGTATCCATGTTGATCTATATGTCTTGGTTAGAAGGACAAAAATCTTTTCTACTTAGATTAATCTTCCTAGAATTTTCAAGTAGCTGCAAATCTACTGTGGCTCCAATCTATGGAGCATACAGTGCTTTTTCTTGACAACAGTGAGCTGCTTCTCTACAATGCCCATTTTCTATGGCAAAAATCTGCCTAAACAGACAAAATTGTAACTTGAGGTAGGATGACAGCTGATCTGGTTTCAAGCAGGACTAGAGGAAAAGAAAAGCTGATACTGCAAGCACCTTTGAGACTGGCAGTAGGGTCTGAAGGAGAGGTAGTGTACATACATGTTCCATTTGCCACCTCAGACTTGTTAAACGGGAAACAAGAAATCATGAAACAAGATCATACCATGGTAATCCTGATGGAATGTATAGCATGATTAAAACGGTGATATTAACACACAGTCCTAATTAGGAAGATGTTCAAGCTCTCGTATGATATTTATTCACCCATGAAGAAAGGAGTACAGTTTTGGAAAAAGCCCAAGAAGGTAACTAGAAAAATTGATGGTCTGGATTCAAAAATTACAGGAACCCTGAATCCTGATGAGTTTCTCCCCAGAGAGGATCTGAAGTGGGACCCGAATAGGACCATGGGATTAGATTGGTTGAAAATGTATCAAAGGTTAATTTTGTATGGAATTCAGAATGGAATAAAGAAACCTAAGAACCTTGCAAAATTATATGAGGTAAGACAAGGAGAGAAAGAATCTCCTTCGATCTTCTATTAGAGATTGTATGAAGCAGTTCATAAGTTGGACCCTGAAAGTGAAGGAAACAGGATGCTATTCAATATGCTTTTCATTGGATGATCTGCACCAGACATTGGAAAAAAAAACTTCAAAAGGTAGAAGGGGCAGACGGAATGATGATTTCACAGCTAATGTCTGTTGTCTACAAGGTGTATAATAACAGAGATGAAGCAGAGGAAAAAGAGTCAAACCAAATTTCACATCTCATTGTTAGCTGCTTTAGCTAATAGACATGGATGAAGAAAAGGAGTAAGTGTCCAAGGGCAGGGAGGATTAAGAGGATTACCCCTCCAAGCTGACCAATGTGCCTATTGCAGGCAGGAAGGGCATTGGAAGAAGGAACATCCACTAATTACAAGCAAGGGAGTCAGAAGGAGCCATAGGAGTTACAAATGGAAATTGGTCTAGATTGAAGGAGACTGGAAGCATCTATCACTGTTTCCCCAGCTGATTCTCTGGTTCCAATTAAGCTGGGTAATGGAACAACAGATTTCTTGATAGACACTGGGGCCGCTTATTCTGTAGTAAGTAGTTGCAAGGGACCTTTAAGTGAAACCAAAGTAAATGTTGTTGGTGCAACAAGGAGGGAGATCCACAGGCTGTTTTGACAACCAATGGAATTATTGATTGTGAAATTAATGCACAGATTTCTCTATATACCAGAATGTCCCTTACATTGGACAAGATCTGCTTTGTAAATTAAATGCATAATTAACCTTTTCTGAGGACTTTGTCCAGTTGCGTATTTGTCCAGAAAATGCATGGAAGGCCCAAATATGCCTACTTGATGAATAAAAACTTATGGAAGAGGAGATTTCTACCAAGTTTTGGATGCAATTATATTGCTAGTTTGTGCATTCGAAATTCCAGGACAAGCAAAAAATGTGGATCTGGTAAAAACTGAACTGAAACCGGGAGTCCAACCAGTAAAAAAACCCCAAGATCCTATAAAGTTAGAGGCCTGACAAGGATTGGAACCATTAATAGACGCTTTTTTTTTTTAACTTGGACAAGAGTGTCAGTCAGAATTTAATATTCCATTTGTCCTAGTAAAAAAACCTAAATCCTTGAAATGCAGGTTGGTGTAAGATCTAAGAGAAGTCAGTACTCTGACAATTGATGTCCACCTGGTAATCCTAAATCCCTATACTCTCCTCGCCTCAATACCAGAGACTAATGTGTATTTCATAGTATTGGATCTGAAAGAAGCCTCTTTTAATATACCAGTGGACAAATACAATCCACTTATCTTCGCTTTTGAATGGGAGAATCTGACCACAGGACAAAAGATGCAACTGTGTTGGACTGTCCTTTCCCAGGATTCAAGAACCGCCCCACAATATTTGGTAATATTCTGGCAAAAGAATTGGAACAATGGCTGCATGAGTATGAAACCATTTCAGTGTTATGATATGTAGATGACATACTGATTGGGTCAGATACTCAGGAAGAACGTTTAGAGGCAATTGTTAGTTTACGCAGTTTCTTGGGCCTAGCAGGATATAGTCTCAAGAAAAAAAGGGCCAGATTGGAAAGAAGGAAGTCCACTATATGGGCTTTGAGATTATGAGAGCAGAAGAAGCTGGGTGCTGACAGGATAGAGGCAATATGCAAAATTGCATAGGTCTGGCATACCAGAAGGAATTTCTGCAGATAATGGACTCCATTTTACAACAGAAATAGTTCAGAGAGTGTCTTAAGTTTTTACAGATTGACTAGGTGTTACACATCCCTAATGTCATGGAAGACTTAGAAATCAAATTGAAGAAATAAAATGAGTGGTGAAATCTAGTAGAGATCTTAGAAGTTTGCTGGGGGAGAATTGGCTAAACGGTGTTACATACTTTTGAATTCTCCCTTACTGGTGATGTAGATTTGTAGGCAAACGTACTTCAGACTACAATTATAATAGTAATTTTTATTGTTATAATCTATATTGCTTTAGGTTGTTGAGAGAATAATTGTACAATCAGCTGTAGGGATTCATGCAATGATAGCTAAAAGGAATAGTGAGGCTTATGAGGTTTGTGATTAGGACAAATCTCTAGCCTCAAAGGGGGAGATGACATCAAATGATTAAGGGAATGATTGAGAAAATCAAATGTATTGTTAGAAATTTGACTTTAGAACAACCGAAACAAAGTAGCTGTTAATAGTTAATTCAAGATATAAGTGATTTTGTATATTTGAAAATTTATATCCTGCAAAGCGCTTTGTTAAGCATTGATGAATCCTTTGTCCAGAAGAACAACTTCAAAAGGAATCACCACCGCAAGACAGATGAGCTGACTGGAAGTCCACCATGAGGAATGAGCTCAGCAAAAACTAAAGGAAAGATAATTCTGGCAGGGGGAGATCGTGACTGCTGACTCATTGAACACCAACTCGAGAAATCCCCCAGACCCAAAAGAAGTTGAGACTGAGCATGCAGAATAATTAACATGAGAAGTGAAAGAATTATTTGACAAATAGGAAACTGAGTACTAAGTAATGAAGGAGTCAGGTAGTTTGTAACTAATGAAGGCCGATGTCTTTGTATACTAAACTGTATAGACAGTGTAAGGTTTTGACAGTCAGAGCTAGGCATTTGTGGGTTACCACCTAGCTCCCTACTTTGCACAAATTAGAATAAAGAAATAAGGAATACTTCAACTCAGTGTGTGTGAATTGGCACTACGCAACAGGTAACGAACCCACTTACAGGACAACAGCATCAGTCCAGGGGAAGATGATGCACTAAAAGCAGATAAAGCTGGCTGAGAAGACATGAAGTAACTTCTTATGGCCTCTCTCCCTGAGTATGGTAACCATGCTTTAAGCATCACTACCTATGTGTAATTAAGAACATTATCTTAGTAAGCTGAGGTACAAAGAAATTTAAATTGATAACTTTCGTGCTTAAGTTTAGCTCAGACTCAGTGTTTCAGGACTGCTCTTGTGTTGATGTTCTGGAAATGTGTGAGGAGGGAGAAATAACTCAACCTTCTGCTTTGTGTGCTGCTTACACATGGAATTCTTAGCATTTAAGCATGATAAATCAAAAGAAAGCTCAGTGTTGCAAGTGGATTGTCTTTAGCGTTGCTAGCAGGTTTAAGGGAATCCCACCTGCTGGTATAGCCCTAAACTGTGTAATCACAGTTGTTAAACAATGGAATCAAAACAGCCCTTGCAATGCCAGAAGAAAGTGGAAGGCACGTGTCTTCTGTTGGAGGGTGGAGAGGCTAGACTTCATTTAGAGTGAAGACTGTAGGTGTGTTGCTTCAAGCCAGATCTGGAGCTGCAAGTAATCCAGATGGCATGATTTGGGCAGGTCAAATAGTTTAGTGTGTCATGAGCTGGAAGATGATGAAGAGCTAAGGGGCATCCCCTAGGTTTTCTGATAAATATTTGGCTCCGCTTAATTTCAAAGGATTTTTGTCTTGTTCTAGCATCTGTAAAAAAATCTTCCCTGCAATTGCTGGCAGCCAGCATAGTTCAGAGCAGCATTTGGCTGCTTGAGGACAGAAGAGGTTTAACACCTTTGCATCCTTTGGATCTTTCCATGAGCTTTTTTCTGACTTGCAGCTAAGTCTTCATATCTCTGCAACTGTCTGCTTGCTGGGAATGCTGCCAAATGCCAGCACCTGTCAGAGCAGAACAACTGCATGGGCATAACCCTTGCTGTTGATCAGCAGGTTGCTGGGATTTAAGGGTGGGGGCAGGCCAAGAGGATGGCTGTGAACCTTCTCTTGGCAGGAGCAGTGCCATGTATTCCCTGATAATGTAGTTTTGCTCTAACAGGACTGAAAGGTAATGCCCTGAAAAAGCATGTAAGTGTTGTATAGATTAAAATAAAAATGCAATATAGTCATAAGCCGTTACTGCATGAAATGTGTTTGATTTTGTACAACTTGCTAGGGAGCAAGAGAGAACACTATTTAAAGTAACATCACATTGACTTTCTCAGGATGATTCCAGTTCCCTGCTCAGCAGCACACTTGCTCATCAGATCTTTTGTTGATTTACATCCCTGGCTTTCCATTCCTTTGTCTTCTAACAGTCATCTATGACTGCTCTTTAGTCTGTATTCATGCCTATCTGCTCTCTCTGTGCATGTGTTAGAAATGATTAAACTGATTTAGGCTTTACGCTACCGCAGCTTTGTTACCTAAAGAATTTTATTTCTCCTTGCAAATTTAAGAGAGGACAGAGAGGAAGTGTTCCATCCCTGATAAGATACAAAATCCTGGTTCTTCTTAAGATGTGAGGAGTTCTTTGGTTTTACTGAGGCAAAGCCTGAGTCTGTTCAGTGTTAAACACAGTAGTAATTAGTGATAATAAATTAAAATAAAGTGAAATCTGAAGTTTCAATTGAAGAATGTGAAACGGCTTTAAAACCAGAGCAATTGCTCAATTTGAAGAGCTAAGATGAATAAGTGTTCATGGTAGCTCTTTGATGGAAGTTGGTTGTTTTTTTTTTTTTGATAAATCATTTGGAAGTGTTTCGGTTGTTTAACACAATTTTCCTTGAGTGTTGACAGTTGTTTTCACATACTGAAATATGGGAATAGCTTCACAGGTAATATGAAGTTATATATTCCTTGAATCTTGTAGCAGGAGATGAAGATTTTCTCCTTTTTCAATTTAGCATTATGATCAACCCCTATCTGCTTCCAATTTGTGTATGAGGACCATATCCTTGCCAAATATTTTATAATCAAGGAGTCTAATCCTATTGCTTCATTAAAAAGACCAAAATGGAAGTTGTGTATATGTACAACCTTTGCCTGGCAATATGAAAGCCACCACCGTATGTGGGTAGTATTAGGGCAGCTGTTAGTCATTGCATTTTTCTATCGTGAGGCTAACACCTCTTTCCTGTAGTTGTAATAGTCATCAGAATGTCTCAGAGAAGTTTAATCTTATTTTTTAAAAATACAAATAATGAAATAACTTTCAACTTTCAGTCTACTCATTAGAAAACTCCGTAACAAAGTGTGGAGAAGGAGCTGAAATAGGAATGACCCAGGAATTGCTGCCCTTGAATGGCCTCTTTAGTATCCTGTCCTTTGGCTTTTGTCAAAGGGGGTGGTGTAGGGCACTAAGAACAACCTATTACTCTAGCTGTGTCTTCCTCCACCCCTTGTACTCTCAGAACAAGGAGGTTTTGTTTGAATTTGAAATACTCGCTTGTTACTTACTACCAAGTCAAGTGAAGGACAGAGACAGGGAAAGGTTTGCTATATAAACAGTAAGGAAAATAGCATGTCTGAGGAGATGGAAGTATTGAGATGCAAGTGTTTACATAGTCACAATATGTATGAGCTGACACTGTGACAGAATCTCTTCTCTGTAAACAAAGGTATGTATACTCATCACTAAACTATCTGAATTTTATTTGTGTTACTTTCAATCACCTAGATAGGTATAAGTAAAACCATTTTGAATTTTTGTTGTATGTTTAGTAACTGAGCTATAATTCAAGCATTATTTTTCATCACAACAAGAAATTTAAACATCTCTTAGAGAAAAAAACCTAAGATGCTAAAATACCAACAAAATACTCTTATAGAGTGAAGCATGTGTGATGTTACATGGCACTTTAAGGATTTAGGCCTTGGAAATTCCTAAAATGTCACAGAATTTGTAATTTTACAATGCAAAACTTCTGTGTGTTGTTGGGTCTTTAATGGTGTAGTATGGGATATTTTAGCACTACTGTTCCAATTCTCTAAAAATTTTAAACATGAAAGTACTAGAAGATATACATACCAATACAAAGGAATGAATCTGTTCCTAATAATGTTCTCTATAAATCTGAGCACAATAAGGTAGCAGGACATAGTGCTGAGCTTACTAGCCCTGAGGTGATATCTGTAATGGGCACTGCAGGAGTAAGTTGGCTGGTTTTGCTATCTTAAAATGCTTCTGACAGCTTCTAATGTTGCTTCTCTGTGTGAGATTCCTTTAGATTTCTCAACCACCATCTGAGTGGTTAAGTCAGGACTTGGTATCATTGTTTCTTACTGCAATAAGTATGTTGGAAATGACAAAAGCATGAAAAAATTAAAATGCAGGACTACATTTGAGACCCACTGTTTAATTTTGGATTCCTCTGGCAATGTAGCTACAGATTCAACATCCCCTTCCTGCCCCCCAAATAGTTAGGGTTTCCAAATCCTTTCCTTATTATTCCTTCTGTGCTGTGAAATCCATAATCATGTTTTAATGCTCTGCTTCAGCTGGTCTGTGGAAGAAAACTCAGCTGGCCTCTTGGCAATTGCCACTTGACCTGATGACAGATATTTCAGTGATGTGGCAGCTTTGCCACACTTGAAATCCATTGCCTGTCATTGATCTCACAGGTGTAGCATTTGTCTCCCTACAAAAGAGGATCAGCTAAAAGTTTGGAACCATTAGGGAGGGTCATCTCTTACCACAGTTAGGTAATGTGTTGCTAGAAATAGGAGATACTAGTGCTTCTCCCACATTATTGTGAACTAATGGTTAACTTTGCTTCCTTGCACTCAAGCAACAAAATGACAGCATATCCTTAAATAACAGAGTTCTCTGTGTTCCAGGGTGAATTTATTAAAAAAACCAACCAAACAAAACAACAAAAAAAGTATTGGTGAAGTGCTTAACATGCCTCTCAAATTTTGAGCTTACCCCTTCTGCTTCTCTTGTTTAGGAATTTAATCCTATACACAGCCTTGCCCCTGTTGAATAGTGTTTATAGAAGGCCTGCTGTTGCAGCAGCACTGGCTGATGTGCAGTAGGAGTTAGCAAAGTGGATTCCATTCACTTGTTTGCATTCAAATCATTGAACTTCACTATTTGTAGATTTCCTGATCTGTAAAAAGTCATGTCGTATTTCCTTCACCCGCAGGTTTTGGGAAGATGAGCTTGTTAAATTCAGTGTTCTTGAGATCTCAGATGAAGGTTGCGCTTGAGGTGCCTATTGCTATTGAACTATTGCTTTGGTTGCCCTTTAGTGAGGACTGAAACTGTGTTTACTTACAGGAATTAGGTAGTGAGCCTTTTTTCCTGAAAAGATCATAATTAACCACCAGCAACTAGGTTAGGGATCTCAACAATTATGTTGAGCAGTAGACTGATAGTTGTTTACTTCTGAAGCTTTCTAACTGGTTGTGCTGTGCTCTTCCATCGTGTGGTGGTCTATACCCACCCCCAAAATGAACTATTTCTAGGGCAGTTGCTTAAGGCCATTTATTTTATTTATTTTTTTTTTTAAATTGGTGCCCTTACAGTTATTAGCATTTGCTCACAAAGTTTTTTGGTTCTTCCTATGTTTGTGTGCTAAAAATAAGAATTATTTTTGAATAATTTTATAATCTGTTCATGTTGATATACTTTGATAGCTATACAGTTAGATATAGAGAGGACGTTTCCACATCTGTAGCAATTTATGGTGTGCTTCTGCAGCCCAGAACTTGGGAAAATTGTGTCTGCACATTTGCCTCATAAGCTCACACAAATGGGGAACAAGCTGACCTGAACTTTCTTTTCTCTTGGCTGGGCTTGCTTGAGAGGACACCTTTGTAGGCCAAGCAAATAGAGACTATGGGACTCCCTGAATTTTTGACTTACAAATTGTGATTGTATTTTGTCCTTTGTTCTGCTTTGCCATAGAGATTCTACTCTGTTTTATACCAGAAGAGCATAACTTGACTCAAAAAAACTTAACATAATGTATTTAGTCTTGAAAGACCTTTAAAAGTGTTAATTGACTATAAATCTTCTACAGCAGTTTAGGGTTAGGATGATAAGAAACCAATGTGTGAATTGAGCTGTAGAATTATTGAACACTTCTGCAGCCAGCTTCTTTCAGTTAATGGTATTGAACTACTTCTCTGATTTCTTTTGTGATTTTTTTTTTTCCATGTGACCTGCAGTTGCAAATCTAACTTTTTTAATCTGTATGTAACTTGTTCAGATCAAACTTTTGCCAGATGTTTGTTCTGTGTTATCCTTTAGCCATTTTAACACTTTCTATTCCCCAACTGATAGTAAATACACTTTGGAAGGTTGTGGTGGTTTTTGTTTGTTTGGAGCTTTTTTCCCTTTTTTTATTTTTAAGGTTTGAGTCACTTCCATGTTTGAGTTGTGGTAAACAAAGGCAATGGTGCTGCGGAGGTTTTTTAGTATGCTGACCTGATGATAAGTTAACATACAGCTTCCAAAACATTTTTTTAGGTATTTTTTTTAAGTAATGGAATCTTTCTGGTTCTGTAAACTCATAACTCCTTTAAAATCAATGCTTTGATACATTTGTGACTTCAGCCTTGGCTTTCTATACACGTTGTGTATAAGGACTAGACACCAGAGCTGGCAGTACTCCTGCTTCAGTAAACTAGGTTTTAATGGTGATAGGCCTGAGTTGAGAGTACAGGGCTGTAAAGCAAAAATAATTAAATATTTAAAGAATCTGCTGTCACTTACAAATGTTTTTTCTCAACTCCTCCCTGCCAAAAAGAAACCCAAACACACTCATACATGCTGTGACATGTAACTTTAACATTAAATAAAACATTTAAAACAGGTGTGCCATGAGGAAGTAACAGATGGCATTACAAATTCTTACATAAACAGTAAGCATGCAAATTTGAAAATCACCACCACCATCTAGATCAATTGCTTGTCAGAAATAACTGTTCCATTAACATTCTGACACTTTGAGTACCAGCGAGAGAAGGTTCAAACTTATACTTCATACTGCCAAAGGCTGCAGGCAAGTTAGTCAAATAATACTGAAATGCCACTGTACATATGCACAACTTCCCTCTAGTGTTAAGGGAGAATGCCAAGGGAATATATGAATTTTTTTATATTTTCTGGTACTTTGCTCAACACAGTGACATATCTTGGAAAACAGGGCACTGTGGGAAGGGTGGATGATGAAATATTCTGCTTAACTAGAAAATTTGTTGGGGAGAGAAAGGAGAAACCAGTGAATGAGCACTGATAAACAGCTACTTGGTACTAGAACTATTGTTTCCTTCTGCACGTGAGGAGCCCTCACAGAGGGATACTTTTTCCCATAAATTCTAGTGAGCTCTAGAACACGCTGTTATGCAAGTTGAATCTATTTATTGATTTACACATGTAACTGAAACGGGTATTTGTTCGGTGCTTCTGCTGTACTTGCTGAAGGAAGATCTAGTGCCAGCATTACCCTATGGCAGGGCTTATTCCACTCCACTGATTTCTAGCACGCAAGCATCAGATCAATGAAATCCCAGAAGTCAGATGTCTCCATGCCCTTTATGAAAATGTATATAATAAAAAAAACTAAAAGCTCTCTGACTGAATTCTGTATGTTTTCCTTTAAGGGACAAGCATTCTAGAAATACTTGAAGTATGTAAAGTTACTAATAGCTTTCAGATTCCTAAGACAACTTTTTAAAAAATGGCAAAATCTATTTACAATAATACTGAATAGAATCTTTTATTTTTTCTTTACTAGATGCTTCAAATGCTAGGTTTCAGGTGCTGTGCATAGCCTGTGGGTGTCCCCGTACCTCTGGGTGCATATGTTAAAGATTTTCCTATAAATTATTTAGTGGTAGAATATTCTAAACACCTCTCTTGTTTGGGTTTATGCAGTCATATTTTGTGAAATAAGCATGGGAATGGATTCCACTGTTGTGTGAACTAAGTCCATAATAATGCAGACATGTAATGCTTCAGTTGTGAATAACCTCAAGATGAAAAAGGAACTACCTTTAGTTGATCTAGTGTGCTGCTTCTGTGTATGGTATTAGAAGCTTCACCTTGGTGTGTATAAAATACAGACTTGGTAAGGTTGTCTGTAAGCAACTTCATACCTAACTGTTATACCTATAGGTAAGGGTTCATACCGTTTTATCTTTCATTTTATAAAGTCCTGTCTAATGTACCTGAATGTTTTCATTATCAGTATGAATATTCAGCCCTGTTTCAATCGTGTTTAGTTCCTATCTAGCCTCAAAGGCATCCTGTGGCTATATTCTACAGCATAATTATGAATTGCTAGAGTTTTAGAAATCCTACTTTCTAATACTTTTCAACAAAACAAAACCTGTTTTTGTGGCAGGCAGAGTTTGACTATTAATCTGGGCTACAAATATTTGTAACAAGTTCATGAAAGCACAAAGAGTTTAAAAGCTGTCATGAATCCCGTGCAGCTTCGATGCTCCATTGTGATAGGGCTGTGGTCTTGCAATAGAATGATACAAAAGATCTTTGAAATCATGTTAACACTGTTACTTGCAGATTCCTGCAGTTAGATGCAAAAATACACTCAGGATGAAGTTGAAAGTGAGCTGCTTTCTGTGTTCAAGTAACATCCCCCAAATGACTGAACTAATATTTGTCTGAGTGCCATGTCTCAAATTTTAAAACTTTATCATTGGGGGGCTATTGTTTTAATAGATTACTGCACCACAGTTTTAAGTATATCCTTAACTTAAGTGTGGCATGGCAACAGTACTTAAGAATTCATGCAGGCTTGGACTACTGTCTGGTAATCGGAACTTTTAAAATACCAGTGCTAAGTAAGTGTGTGGAAGAGAAGTGACTGAAAGGTCCGATTCTGTATGAAAACCCAGTGCATCCCAAACTAGGAAAGTGTTAGCTGCAATTGTGGTTTTCCTCTGAAGTATATCTTCTACCTTATAGCACCTGTTCTCCCCTCTCATATCCGTAGTTGTTGAAAAATTAAGCTGGGTTCAGTGCACGTTTGGCAGTCCCAGGGACCTGTATAGCACCTATTTTGGAGATGTGCTAAGCATACTGACATAAATTGCAAACTCAGAGCTGAGTTTTCATGTTTTCAGAAAGAATTTGCTTATTCAAGCATGTTTAGCAGCTGTATTTCCAAGAAACAAAAGGAGGGACAGATGTATTGAAGGCCACTGATCTAGAAAAGTGTCCAGAACAATTCCACCCACCCCCCCCCCAAGTCCTGTAATGGGAGCTGGTAAGGCTGTTCTGGTCCCTCCCCAGAAACTCTACTTACTTTTTCACCTTACTGGATTATGAGGAAAAAAACTTAAATGACTCCTGCAGCTGGTTTAGCATTGCTGTCTCACAGGGTTCATCTTGATCCCTGCAGAATCCAGTTTGTAAAATACAACGCCAGCATATTGCGTCTCAGGCATCCTGCTGACACTACTCTGCTTATCTAATCATACTAATATTGACATATGACTGCTTCTCCTTTATTCTGTGGTAACCCTTGTTCTTTAGATACATACAATTGAGTGCAGATATGTCAATATAATCTGAGTTTGTAGCTTTCAGTCATGTACTCACTGTCCCCTGGGATCCTCTGGTGGATTTAAAGGTCATCACCAGGTAAGAGGTCACTACTAGGCATGTTCCTACAAAACACAGATTGTTTCATCAATGGTTTTGAGACTTTAAGGTTGGTTTTCATCTAGTTTTAGAGCGATAGGAAATTTAAATTTCAAAGTGTGTTTGCAAGACCTGGGGAGAATAGCTGAAATGTTTCACTTTGAATTTGTACATGCAAAAATTCTTTTTTATAATACTACAGTTCAAAATAAGGCTACCTTGAAAAAGAGCTCCAAACTTCTGTACTTCCATTTTCTTACAAAATGAAGTTTAATGGTTAAGAATGTGTAGTGTCTTTTTCCTTTATTAAAAAAAGTAATTTTTTTCAAAATTGCAAAACATCTGTATTTTTTTCCAGAAAATGACTCTTCTGGTAAAGGTTATTTGAGCAATGCAAGGCAATGTGACCAGTATTGATCTTCATAGTGAATACGGCGCTCTTTTAAGAAAGTTTATTACTTACTATATCTCTGTGCACCTTTCTTGGGTACTTTGAATCATTCATGACTCACAGCTGCTACAGGCTGGCTTAGCTCTCCAGGCACTGTCTCAGTGCATAGCATCTGAAGCTGTAGCCCAACAGCTACTGGATTATTTAAGTTAGAAGCCTGTTTACGAATGGAAAATTAGAGATGGCTCTAGGCCAAAACTTCAGATTCAATACAACTTTAAGCTTTGACAGTAGAAATATGATCTAAATAATATCGACCCTATGTTAACAAAGTGGGGAAATGTAGTATTTCAGAAGTGTAAGTGGAATTTCTTTAAGCTTAGTTTTCTAATGAACAGGTATGGACTGAAGATAATTTCCTCTGCATGTGTCCATTAAGGGCAACTCCCATTCTTGTTGTGGTTGAAGAGGCTTAAATATCTCTATATATTACTAGTTGAAAATGTAAGCAGTGAAGACTTTAATCTGATTATTTTATGATAGACTTTTTTTTTTAAAGATACTTACTTAATATCTAGTCCCAAGGAGCAAATGGATCACATTTCTTATCAGAAACAGGGTATTTTACAGTTTCACGGAGATAGAGCAGATGAACTGGCTAGCAGAGGGTTGTAGAATGAGTAACACCTCTTTGCTGGATGAAATCTATTGCATAATGTTAACTTTTTGCAGGAGCCAAGCTTCTCAGTATAGTAACCAATACACAAATGTTACCAATAGTGCAGCCTCAGAAAAGAAGCAAGTTATGATTGATTTCCCATAGCAATGCCATTATACCTCTTCTACTTTGAGGTCTGTATCATGCCCCTAGCACTTGTAATTCACTATTAAACTATTAAAATTACAGAGTCAAACTTTTCCCTTTGAATGTTTTACTGTACCAGCACAAATATTAAACTATTAAAATTACAGAGTCAAACTTTTCCCTTTGAATGTTTTACTGTACCAGCACAAGGTATGTTGGCCCATGTGCCTTAAAGGAAGGATTCCTTTTAATTCTGTAATTTCAGAAACATTGCTGCTATGATATATAAGGATATATTTCTAGTGCCACTCTGTGAACCCAAGCTTTCAAAAATGAGCCAAGATTTGCAGGTTGGTAAGTTTCAGACTTTTTTATTTTAAGACTTTAAGCCAAACAGTATGTTTTTTATTTGGCTTCTGTTTTTTTGAATCTTCACAATATCCTTTGACTATGTTCCTAGAGCTCTAATTCATTAACTCTTTTTAGTATTAGCAAGAGCAGAATTGAGAACTGCAAGATTCCTGAGCTGGCAATATTGAAACTTGAGTATCTATCTTAGCGTGCTATTAAGCTGTAATTTATTTGACTGTGAGGCTCTGGAAGCTAAAATATAGTGGCTGTGAGTGTTTGAGTCTGCCTGACCAAGTTAAAAATGAACAGGCAGAACTGCTTAGAACACTTAACCGCAGTGAATAGAATTACTTGGGGAAAACACTTGAAAAAGGCTTCAGTCCAGTGTTTTTACATATCTACCTAGATACTTCCCCTAGAAATATCCATTGCTATATGTTATTTAATTCAAGGGTTTTTAGTTACAGTTTAGTTTTTTTAATCCCATTTAAATAGTTAATCCAACTACGTTGAGAGAAAAAGGGTACAAATGTTAATACAATGGATAGGTGTGTCTATTTTACCTGCCAAATGACAGAATTATAATATGATTGCTATTTTCAAATACATTTATTTCAGTTGGTTTGAATGACAATAAACAGAGAGATTCTGACTGTGAGGTAAGTAAATAACACATACAATTACAAATCACGCTAGCTTTGATGTAATTAGCTACAGCTTCACTGAATTTCCTGAGAAACCCACTTCAGAGAGGATTTGGCCCTTTAGAAGATTGGAGAATCTGATTGTGTCTTGCCCACTGCCAGTCACCATCTGGTGTGCTGGCACCTTGCGATGGTTTAAACGTGACGGTAACATCACACAGGTGTAAGAAAAGCAGGAAACAGAACAATAGTGAATTAGGACCGTGAAGTACTGTTGGGAAATACTTAGTTTACAGTGTACAAACAGATTGTTCTTTCAGTTTGAGAAAGAGAATTTGGCTCTGTTAGTATTTGGCTAAGCTTTATCAGACTTGACATGAACAAAGATCAGACTTTTTGATTTGTTCTTGTGATGTACAGACCCTACACAAACAACTAGAGTGGTATGAATGCATCACTCCTTGAGGGAAAAAAATTGCTGTCTCTCAGAAATGGAGCAGGGTTTTCACAGAGGAATGGCAACAGAGAATAATTCTTAATAGAATAAACCAGGAATTCCTTGAACTCTTCAGCATTAAGCAAATATGGGCCTAAGAACTAATGCAAATATGAGTTTAACTACACTAATTTAAATATTCCTTTATGTTTCTAATACTGATAACAAGGAAGTCTTAAAATAATCCATTTTGAGATTAACCCTTTGGCCCTGCAGAACAGAGCAGTGACAAATTTTTTCATGCAACCAGCAACTTGTTTTGATTTACCTATTTTAATCAGTTTGCCATTGTTTCCAGTTTATCTACTGGTGGTAAGGCACTTTTCAAATACAGACTTTTTAAAATTTCAGAGTGCCTTCAATAATCAACTGTTACCAGACCTATGTTTAGAGCCGCTGAAGAAGAAAGTATAGGAGGTTATCAGCTCTGCTACTGACAGAGTTGCTACCTAAAGGACAAAGTTGCAATTCCCTTAGCAGCAAAGGAAATCTTGTGTTGATTTCTCTGGAAGAAACTGAAAATGCACATGTAAACGGAGAGGTAGTTGGGGTGGAGTGTCTTCAACCACAGCTGTTGGTATAACCAGTGCAGACGGTGACTGTCATTTGGAACAACTTGCAGCTAAATTGTGCCAGGGCTTTTTTAGCTGCCACCAACAAAGTATGAGGGAAGCAGGAAAGTATATTAGTTATTCAGGCTCTAATTCAGAAAGAGTAACAAATTTTCCAGTAGTAGAATTTATATGACTGTAGTGCTCTCTAGATTCCACCCCCACCCCACCCCCGGTAGTGGAGTTTGCTGTTGGCATTTTTTTTTTTCTGCTAGATGCTTTGTGCGTTGTGGTATGGAAGTTGTTAATGAAGAATTTATCCAAATGAGTTTTGCTTCTTGTGAAGTATCTTTAATCATGCCTCCTTCATGGTGCTGTGACCCAGACTGCTTGGCATACAGAGTACAAAACTCCGGTTTCAGAAAATTTGCAACTGGGGCGAGTGTCTCAGTTCATGTAATTCAGCACAGTTCCACAGAGGTCTAAGTAAGAGTCTTGTTAAAAAAACATACCACTTTCAAAATATGCTGTTTCTGCCACTACAGGGACATGTAAGAAGTTTTGTAACAGGCAGTTACAGAATAACTTGTTAATAGTACAAAACTCTCCTGAGCTGGAGTTGCTAATACCAGGCTGCTGTCCTGAAGTATGGGTGTTTCCACCTAAACCGCTTAAGTGATGTCACTGGTATATTCTGGGGGCTCAGTCACAATTTTCTTGTTAAGAAGCATGCGTGAAATGGCATACTTATTTTTGTGCATTATACTTTCCTTAAAAGGTAGACCCGACACGAATCCATGTCTCGCCTGTGGGAGGAAGGGAGGGGGCCCGGCAGAAGCGAGTTGCCCAACTGGCTGCCAGCCGAACGGCTCATTCCAAGGTCCAGGCGCCTCGGCTGTGGAGATACTGTCGGCGAGATGTGTACGGCGAGGCCGTGCCTGCCTGCGCGCCGGGCCTGGGCCTGTGCCTGGACCTTGGCCTCGGCTGCCCCACCGGGCGTTCCGTGGGTCACGGCTGCCCCACCGGGCGTTCCGTGGGTCACGGCAGGTGGGCGCGGGGGCTGCCTGCGGGGTCAGGCGGGGGGCGGCGGCCAGGCTGAGCTCAGCCGGGTGTACCCCCGGGATCAGGCTGCGTGCCTCCGTGCCTGTGGCTGACGGGCCATGACCCCTGGTGCCCGGGCCGGGGCTGGCGGCAGCCGGGCGTTTTGCCGTCTCCCCTTCTGCCCGCGCGTGCGGCCACCTCCGGGCAGCCCCGTGCCACCCCTCCATGGTGACACCGGGTTACCGGCAGGTTCTGCGGCTGCCCTCAGCCTCGGGCCGGCGCGACGAGGCTGACGCTCGGTGAGCGGCCCGGCACCGCGGCGGGGACCCAGAAGCGGGACGGCCCCCTGGCGGGGTTCGCTCGGGGGCGGGGGCGCGGCCGCCGGGGAGCGGCGCCCGCCCCGTCCGGAACCGCGGGGGCACGGCCGCGCTGCTGCCCGCCCGCCCCGTCGCCCCACTACGCCCCCCGGGGAGGGGCCGAGGCGGCGGGCGCCGCTCCTCCCGCCCCGCAGAGGCGGCGGCAGTACGGAGGGGCCGCGCCGTGCAGCGTGCTCAGCGACACTCGCGTCCCGCGGGGCTGGAGATGCTCCCAGGCGCGGCGGCGGCGCGGAGCGCCCCGGTCACGGCGACCTTCGCCGACGATGTGCTGCGCGTCTTCGGGGCCAACCACAGCCTGTCGGCCGGGCAGCTCTCGGCGCTGCTGCACCAGCTGGGCGCCGCGCCGGCCCTGGGTGCGGTGCTGCCGCTGGCCCACCTGCACCACAACCAGGTACCGCGGTGGCGGCGGGAGCAGGGTGTGTCCGGGTGCTGCTGCTGCCGTTCCGCGCCGGCGGTGAGGGCTGGGCTGGAGGCGCACGTCCAGGAACGAGGGTGCCGAGCTGGGTGGGCAGCTGCCCGGTTTCTTAGATGTCGTCGTGTTTCCTCACGTTGAAGCGGGGAGGGAGCAAAGGGCTCCTGCGGCGCTGGGGCCGGGTTTCGAGCGGAGGTGCCGGTCCACCAGGAGAGCGGCAGGGGAGAAACTGCCACCCATCAGTGAGCTGCTGCCTGCCGTGATGTGGGGCTGCCCGTGGGGTTAGCTCTACCTCTTCCTTGCTCAGCTCTTAAACTGGCAGTTTTCCTGGGTAAATAACATCTGGGCAACAGCAAGAAATGTATGAGAATCAGTTAGTGTTTCCCTCTGAGAGTTGTATAAACAAATCTTCAGGACTTGTTAAAATGCAGTTGTCATGCGATAGCATAAACTTGATTATGGGCAGTCTACTTGTATAAAGAAACTTTTTCAGAAAGTTTCATCTGAGTTTCCAAAGTCCTCTTTATGTAGTAAGGATATATCAAGCTGTAGCCCTATATATAGTACCAAATTTACTTACTTAGTCAATTTGCAGCTTACTAAGTTGCAAAGTGTACACCCATCAATCAACTAAACACTCTTCAAAGTGATGTTTAATTTACTGGCTAAATAAAATTGGAATTTTACTTTTCATGAAAATATTTTACTTGGTTTAGTGTCTCCATACAAAACATGGACCTCATTGCTACTTTTTTAAAAGTCTATTTAATTTCATGTCTCTGTAGTGTCGTAGACTTAGTTTGTCTCCTTGAAGGGGAATCATAAGGCTGTTTGAGGCTTCCTTATGCTTAGGAATCAGGGACACGAAGTTAGTCATGAAAATGAAAGGAAAGCAGGGCTGACTGTTCGCTCTGGTTTGGTTCCACTCCCTAAGAAATGGGGGAGGCATGGCTTTTGGGACCTTGAGAATTTTTTTTTTACATTTGGAGTAGTAGCTCTCTTGCTTGCTCTGTGAAGGAGGCAAACCTTGGAAAAACTCCCGTTGTTTTAGATAGAGTGCAATTCTGATGTCTTTACTCTTGTGAGAGGTTTAATTGGGAGTTCATGCCACTGAAATCAATGTAGTATTCTGTATACGCATGGCAATATATGCCAGAGTAGCTGTTCCCAAATCTCACAAATGGAACACTGTTCCAACACAGTGTATTAAAAACATAAATACTCCCAACTACACATGCTAAATACAAGTTTGCAGTGTTGAATATGGCTATGAAAAGGTGCTTTCTTTAAAAAGGCACAGAAATTAGTAGATTCTTTAGTCCTTCAGGTTTTCTCTCTGCAAAAGCACGTAGCCCTCGTACACAGGCTTTGGCACAGGCTACAGAAGAAAAAAAGTAGTAATGCTTTTTCTTATTACTGTAGATGCATGTGCCTCATAAGTCATTTGAAGTTTAACTGAAGTTTTTTTACAGGCCTGTTCTAGTTGCATCTATTTTGAATAGTATCTAGGATACCATACTGAAATGTGTATATTTTTTTGCTGAGTTACTTGTGTTCTGTCTTAAAATTGGCCTTACAGCTGCTCCATGAGCTAGTACCATTTAAGCAAGTGCATTTTACCTCCTGGCTTTTGATCCCTCATAGATGTTTGGTTTATCAGTGATTTCAGGCAGGTGGTACCTGCAAATGCATACTCATACCAAGTACATTCCGTGTGATCATTTTCAAACACTGTGACTCTTTGTGCTTACAAGTTAATAATTTAGAGTACCTACTGGTTATGACAGAAGACATGGAGCGGCTGAATCTAACAGTGTGTTGGAAGGCATCAGAGGTGTAAGCTCTACTGCTTTGCTACAGAGGAAAGTAAATAACTCTGGAGAGTGAGTCAGGGCTTTCTCAAGTAGGCTGAATCCATTCAGGCTGCATAAATATCTGCCTGTAGGAGGAACCAAGGTTATCTTAGACTTTCAGTTCTTAACTTCAGTGCCCAGAGCTAGTGGGATGATTCCCAGGCCTTTCTTCCAATCTAGATAACAGGCCTCTGCTCTATCAGAGTCGCTCATCCAAGCCTGAAGTAATTTTTAGTGGAGAGCTGATCTGTAAGGGACAGGTGATATAGCACTTCAAAAACTGGCAGGAAGGAACAGTCTCTTAGTTTTATCCCAGTATTAGTGTTTAGTTTTAATGTTTCATTCATAACAGTTTTGGTAAGCCTGTTAATCTCACAAGAGAAGATCTACCAGAACCTGATCCATTTGCTCAAAGATTGAAAGTGTCTGAATATGTAAGCCAGAAGATGGATGCTTGATTTCTATTTTCTTTTGATACCAGGTTGACTTGAAAAGATAATGGAGAAGAAAAAAATATTTGATTTATTGATGATGGTGTTTGAACGTATACTCATGTAGGCATTTATGGTGACTTATGTCCTATGATGTCTATGAAGATGCTAATTTTTTTCCTGTGAAAGACAAAAAAGTAAAATTTTTTGGGTACTGTTTTGGAATTTTTGATTGAACTGTCTCAAATTCCTTATGCTCTTTTTTTGCTTTCATCATGCACTTCTGTAATTCTCTTTATTCTATGTTTATATTTTCTTGGCTCTTCAATTTTTCCGTATCACCTTATAAGCTAAGACTTCCTGTCAGAGAAATCAGGGTAACCAAGCAAACTCAAATACTGGTCACTGCTTTTTTTTCACATTTTACTGTGGAATTCCAACATATTTTAGTGCTACTATTAGGAGAAAAATTAGCAATTTCAGTATAATAGATGATGGCATGTTTACTCACTCTGTATTTTACATTATTAGCAAGATGTAAAAACATGAAACTATGCTTGGTCTGCTGTTGTTGGATTCATTGTAGTATGATAGCCAAACACATGTGTGCTGAAGGACTATATGACATGCTCAAAAGTTTTTGTAAAAAAATACCTGGAAGGAAAATGGGCATTAGAAAGAAAGCTTGTTAACGTCATCTTTATATTGTGCTTTGACATAATCAGTAGGTGTTAAAATCATGCTCCAGTTTCCTTCTTTGACTTTTCTAAATCTGTATTTATGCCAGTCTAGATGTTATGCTGCCCGAATACTGTGTCTTTTTAATTTTTGAACAAAACTTTTGGACAAAATGAAATTAAAATCTTTATTAATATTAATGATCAGATATAATTAATTTTCACCTCAAGATGAGTCAAAACCAATAACTTAAGTGTTTCAGGTAAACTAGTACCAGGCTAGTAACTGCTTTTCTTTTCTTTTTCTGGTAGTATTTCGGTAGTTAACAACTTGTGCTTTCTCAAAGAAGCGGGAATAGTCGGACAGTGTGTGGCTTATGGTCTTGATCCAACACCATGATCTGATATTGTCTGGCCAGTGAGAAGACAAATAGCCTTAGTTGTTGTACCCTCTAAGTGTTTTATTTCTACAATATCTTCAGCAAATTTTAGCATTCATGGACAGTTTTCAGCTGCCTTGAACACATTGGGGTGCGTGTGTAATCCCTCAAGCACACAAGTGCATTCAAGCGGCTTCATCTGGTTTGACTTTTTCTCATGGAGTGCTGCCTATTGAAGGCATGGTTGTCTCCTGTCTCCTAGCATCCAGTTTTTACCTGTGCAAAGTGACAAAAAGGTGTCACCACATCAGCATTAGATTCTTTAAATTGTTACAGGTAAGTTGTGGAAGGCATAGTCATATGTCCCTTTTTTGCCTTATCCAGACTCAGGCTAAGTAAAAGAAAAAATAACAACCAACAAACCCAAACTGGTCAGATAGGTATTCACTGCATTCTGTCTTTGCTGTGGGTACTGTGTGACCCACGGCTCAGCCTGGTGTGGGCTAGGCAGTATGTAATCTGGCAACATTGAGAAACTGCCATCCAGGTTGCTGTTCGGTGTCTTAGTACTTTGCATGTTGAGTGCTACAGATAAAACAAAGGTGGAACAGAGATAAGAACATGGCAGAAGATCAGAAAAGGGACTGAAACACTTATGAAATGGTTGGCACTCTAGCATTTTTTGTTAATTTTCCAGTTAGAGGTCTTTTCTGCATTATTTCTGTCTGAGGAATTGTGACATCCTTTCCTCCAAAGGATGTGGTGAGTTGGCATCTGCTTTTCATTTATAAAGATACTGGCATAAAGAGGTTCTAGATAGTTGGGCATCACTTCACTTACCATCTTAAAAAAAATTAAATCTTGTATTAGTCAATCATTTTGGGGAGAGCCTTACCAGTGGAAAAGTAAACATCTCTTTAAATAACAGAGTTGATGGTTTAAATTTTTTTTTTAAGTCTGATTACTTTGTAGTTGTGTAAATTCTCATGATTTAAGTCCTCCACAATTTTGATAAAACCATTTTTTAAAATGATTTTTTAACAATTCAGGGACATGATCAGTCCTATCTTTTTTTGCAGTTGTATATTAAACACTGGGTGACAGTCATGTTACAAGCAGTCCCCTCACCTAATCACTATGACAAGGCTTACTGAACAGCACGGGACAATCGTGACAATATAGTTGGTGAGCAAGGACATCATTCTCAGTCCCCTGTTCCATGAGGCTAAATTTCCTTTTTGCTGAGATGGTCTGTCAGTCTTGCAAAATAAATAGCTTACGTTTTTACAGCAGTGTGGCTGTCTTAACATATTTATCTTCCAAAGATAATGCAGAGTTTTGCAGTGTGCAAACATGAGTTGCTCCAATCCAAGGCTTCTAATAGATTGAATCTCTTAATTAATCCTTTAATTGTGCCAATGAACTCATGCAAGCTTGCTTTTTAGCTCTTGGATGTATGTAGGAGTTTACTGAGAGTATGAGGTGACTTAAAACAATGAATCATTTATAGGAATCATTATCCTCTGGGTTTGTCCCTGATCAAAATAATAATAGTAATTAAATAAAATGCTGTTTCTCTTCTTCACATAAAAGAACTCTTGTCTGATGGTATTTCTCACTTGTTTGTATGTAGCTGAAATTACAAGTCTCAACGTTTACTAATTCGTGCTGTCTCTGGTTTATTTTCTCTCCATAATCTGTTTTTCTACCGAGAACATGGCTCCTACTGGCGCTTTTTTTTTTTTTTTTTTTTGTAAGGGCTTTTCACTGTAGACTTCCAGAAATGGCTCTATAAGCAAGTAGTACAAGAAGCACTATATAGGAACTGTTCCTGTAGACCACAGCTATCCTCTTTTTGTTTCATGCTGGACATATTAGCCATGTATTTTGCATTATTTCATAATGCAGAGTTACCAGTAGAATGATTAGGCATGTAACCAGTATAGAAAGCTCCAGAGTTTATGTGTTGGGCTGTTTAGACTCTATCGTCAGTGATGATTTCTCTGTGCACTACTTCCACTGAGATTAAATGGAGCAACATGCTTTAAAACAAAAATACATTTTCTTTTATCAAGCTATATTTATTTTATATGTGATACTTCGACATGAGCATTGACATTGTAAGATGAAAGCACATTGCTCGTACACATTTGAGTCTTAAAGGTCTCATGGCCTTAACACAGTTTATACTTATGTTTAAGTTCAAGCATGTACTTGAGTGCTCTGTTGGACTGCATCGTTAAAGAGGAAGGACAGAACCATCCTGGATGTAATTTAGCTGAAGTGACTTGAATTGGCCTGCATCTTCTCTTCCTCCAAGCTAAATCAGAAATAGACACATTCAAATGATGTGTGCATGCCTTTCACCTTTTGGACAGTATTAGAAAAATACAAACAGAAGCAGCTCTTCTGAAGTAAATTACTTGCTTTGGCTTATATCTAGAAGGAATTTACTTTATCAATAATAATCTTGAATTATTGGAGAAGTGCTGTGGAATCTGAAGGCTAGCAAAACTGAAAAGAGCAGTGAGTGAACGTTCGTTTTAAATTTGCTAAGACTTCCAGTGCTCTACTTTTGCAACCAAACTGAGATTTGCTACAGGGACAAGTATGCTCTAACTTGATGTTTTATATAAAAGGAAAACGTTTGACTTTTTTTTTTTTTTTTTGTCTTCAGACTCGACCTTGGTACATGTTTTTTGTACAGCAATAAACCAAATTGCTTTTTATTAAACTCAAAAAAGAACACTCCTTATTGATCATTGTAGGAAATACTGAATGTGAATAAATGAAAAGGTGGAAGAGTAGTATATAACATTTTCATGTAAAGATAACCAATTTTTCTGTAATGTATATTTTAAGATTTTTCATGGTGTTTGCCTTTTATCTTTGTGGTTGAAAATAACAAACAGAGCAACTGGCCCTGCCTTTGGCCTGGTTTAGCACTAAGTACGTTTATCCTTGATCCATTAGATACTGTTACGTCCTGAGGACAAGTGAAGATCCCAAGTAAGAGTTTATTTCATTGGGTTACAGAATGGTTCTACAAAACAACGTTTGCTGTTAACAATGATTGCTATAAAATTAATCTAAAATGTTGAGTGCTGCTAACATTTAGATCATTTTTAAACAGCTAATCTGGGGAGATAGGTAAGAAGCATTGTTGTAAAGTAAAGTGGTCACTTAAACAAGTGGTCACTGAGTAACCAATCACTTTCTGCCATACTCTCACTGAGATTTTAACTGTATCTAGTCTGCTCTTAAACTTAATTATTTGGTAATTACATGAGATTTTAATTACTTTGAAGCTATTTTTCCAAATATATTGTAAGGTTTAACTGTCCTGGTTCATAGGAAATAAGGTTTGAAAAGGTCTTTTGAGATCATGTTACATTTATTAGTGATTTCTTACTTAAAATACTTCGATCACTTCTGCCTCACATTAAGCAATCTTACAAACACTGCGTACACTTCCTTGAAAATGCATTACAGTATTTTCATGTTGTAATTCTTGGATTTCTCAGTGCATGACTTATTTTTTGATTTGAAGTATTAAGTTGACAGAATCCCTTTTTGTTCCAGTGTTTGACTAGTGAGGAAATTTTTTCTTTGCATGGAATACCGAACAACAGCCACGTGTCAAATTCAAGCTTCTCTACAGTATGTCCTGCTGTTTTGCAACAGCTAATTTTTCACCCGTGTGATCATCAGGAAGACTTCGTGGATACATCTAAACCACGTTCTTTACAAGGTTAGTTAATATTTATTGCATTAATACTGTGACTGCAGTGGAATTTTCTTAGGTGAGTAGTAAGCATTTTTCTATACACAACAGGAACATCTTTTTTAGGAGGATATAGTTGTAAAGTGGGAACATAAAATTGAAATGCAGTTTCAGCTCAGTGGACTAGCTAAATAAATATCCTATCTCTTGACAGTGATTATTAAAAATGTTTTAGAGAAAGATGAAAGAACCAAGTAGCTAGTTATGGAATAACCGGCCCATTAAAGGAAGAGACTTTCTGACCTGTTTTATTTGGATAATGATTTGTGCCTTGAAGCGTAAAGACTCTTGCTAATAGCTGGTCAGTAGGAGAAAAGATGGGCGTAGAGAAAGGAAATTTGTGCCCATGATTTGCAGTGGCAAATCAGGGTTAGTGGGATGTGCATGTATCAAGGCAACTCAAGGTAAAGTTACTAGGGGGACTGCATTTGAGTGGAATTATTTGCAGGTGGGAGTCATGACATTAGGGGAGCCAGTGACTGTTTTACTGAAGAAAACTACTCATATTCTTTCCAAACTCCAACTCCTGCTTTCATGTCACCTTTATGTGCTGCGCCCTCCACGTGTAATACCGTCACTTGGCTGAGTAGCCTTAATCTTCCTTCCTCCTGTTTTTCTCCCTATTTCTGTATTTATTATGCACAGAACTATACAGTGCAGTAAAAAATGTGGGACAGGGAAGATTCAGCTGGTTAATGAAGTTGCTTGTTGCGCTGATAAAGATTAAATAGGTAGTAGCCTATTTTTTTGACTCAGTATTCCAAATAAATTTATTGTTCCAAGGGAACCAGCTGAATTAAAGTTAAAAGTTAGGATGCTCAATAAGCAGGTGCCTAATGGCAGTATTTATGAGCAGAGATAGAGCAATATTTTTCATAAATTTTGAAATTCTAGTATTAATAACATTCTGATTAATAGAAGTGTTGGTTGGTATTTATAAAGAATTATAGATCATTCCTAAAAAATAGCTGTGTCAGTGAATAATCAGAATTATATTTGATTAATCACTGAAACCATGGCATCAGTTTACCATGGTTATTCTAGATGGCTTATACCACAGAAAGGCACATATTGTCAAGAAGTCCATAATACGTGCACTGGAGAGTAGGATTTCTCTCTCTTTTTTTTTTTTTATTTTTATTTTTTTGTTTTGTTTTGTTGTGGGGCAGTTTAAGTAGGTTGTACATGGAAAGCTTGACCTATAGTTAACTTCCTAAGCTGTTTTAGACCATCCCTCTTGTTTTTCTTTTATCCTGCCAGCTCAGAAACAATGTCCAGTAGCCAGATAAGCAAGGCAGCCTTCTCCCTGCCCCTCCCTTGGCTGTAGCACAAGAAATCTGCAAGACCCATGGTTAGGGTGTTTTAAACCCACAAGTATGTGAGGCTGTGACACATTGGTATCGATTTTGAAGGGAGATTCACAGTAAGGCCCAGTGCCAAATGCAGGTGTTGATTTATGCATACCTCCAGCCCGTTACAAAATGAATCTGTATTGTGGCAGCATTGAGACCAGCTGATTTCAATTACTACCCATGAAGCAAAATCCTCTATGCATGTATTCCAGCTGTGCTTATCTGAGTTTTCTGCCCAGGGACTCCCACATGCTTAACAATATTCTGTCTTCCAAAATACAAATGGACAAGACATACAGAACAAATTAGTACAATAAACTTTACAGGACAGCTACTTGCAATAAAAAAAAAAAGTGCTGCTGAAGCACAGTAGAAGTTAACAGGCAGCATGTAGCATGTTTTTTTCCTTGTGATTTGTATAACTTCATACCTAACCTAGCTGACCTTAGTGGCCTGCTCATGTTGTTCCTTTTCTTGCTTCTCTGAAAGATAATAGGGAGGTGTATAGAGCTGCATGAAACAGCTGGAAATGCCCAGCGGCATTCCTTCTGTCCAAGGTAAACAGGTTTTGTGCTGTTTGCTTGGCTTCTTTAGAGAGGTATTCGTACCCTTATTTCCTCTTCATCCCAGGACACAACTAAGGAAGAGCCTGAGCCTGCCTCAGGAAGGTCCAGAGCAATTGTCCCTACTTCTTACAAGGAACAGTGATGAGCAGTGGTGTTCTTAAGGAGGATATATTACTTGCACTCCTGCCATTTTTTGTTTTTTGTTTCTTGTGGCTTTGGGTGTCTTGACTGTCTCTTTGTTGGGGCTAGAGTTCTAGAGACAGAAGGAATAATGGTAGTTGGCAAAAGCTGATCATGCCACCATTCTCAGGGGAAGAGAGTGTGTGTCCTAAGCAGACTGTTCTGCTCTGATACGTAAAGTCAGACTAGCTGGCTTACTAGCCAGCATGGACTCATGGAAAGCTTGGTGTGGATAGAGTCCTAGTAAATAAAACTGATTTTAAGACAGGATTGCATAGGTGATATTGTGAAATACAATCCATAATGCAGGAAATTTGGCAACATTGGTTGCCTTGGAATTTTATCACTTACCCCCTCCTCCCATTTGTGGTATTTTTCTTGAAGTACCCGTTCCTGTAATTGTGTAATTATGGGGTAATATTTTTTTTTTCCTTTCCAATTACACTTCAGGTCTTCCTGAACTCAAAGAAAAGCTTGCCAGAAGACCCAGGAGCACCTTCCTGGAGAACGCATAAAAAAGATCTTAGATTTATTGAATATCTTTAAAAATTTAATTAGCTTAAACTAGTCTCCATATTACTGAGGCTCATTGTAGGATCTGTGGAATGCCTAGGATGGATAATACTTAATGCATTCATGAATTGTCTGAGATTATTTGATTGCTTAATTTAATTCTTACTTTTTCTCCCAATTTGGGTGAGTAAATCAGAAACAAAATATCAATATGTAAAATCCCAAGTTCTTTGACCCATCCAGATCTAGGACTGAATTTTAAAAGTAAAACCACATCTATCTTCTGGTACCTCTAATCTCTGGTAAATCAGGAAGAAGAAAGGCTTTTCCAGTGGTTCAGAATATTTCCCTACTTGTGAGTCCAGGTCATTTAGTGTGTTATGAGACATCTCCCGTTGCTTTAAGCATACAAAATGGTTGTATTATTTGTAACACGTACTTCAGGTTGAGTGTCCCGGTATGTTTTGCTGTTCTGAACAACGAGTACCAGCATGAAAGTTAGACCATTTGTTAGTGAAGCATATGGTATTGGGAGAACTTCTCTCACAATTCGGCAAGAACATGTTTTTCTGTGCTTGGTTTTAAGCTCCATTCTTCTATCATTTTTGTCATCCACTAACCTACACACATAATTTGTAGGTTTATCCTCTTTGTCTTGTGTTGTAAAAAGTAATTAGTACTAGCTTTTTTTATTGTAATTTTTGAAACTTGTTCTAATTTCCCGTGTTAGATGAAGTTGGGCAAGTACACTAGATGCTTCATATCTGATAAACGGGGGGTTTATTTTGTTAACTCAGTTTAAAATACACATTATGCACATTTGCACAGGATTGTGTAGGAGCTTTCTGTATACTCGAACTGAGAGACTTGTGCTTCTGTAGTAATCCCAAACTGTAAACGATGGTTTGTGACTCACGATGGCATTGGAAGCCCATTTGTTTATTATAGATTTGATTTCAAAAACATATTTACAAACTGAAATGTCATATATTAATGGAAATTAATCTTCTGTGTAGCTTAGTGAATCTACCCATATCTAGTTTTGTGTTCCCCCCTCCAAATGACAAATGAGTGCCCTAATTGACATTGATTTACTTTCTGCAAATGCTTTAAATGTTTCTAATGCCTTCTGGTTTTGACATAATATAAAATTAATTACATATAAAAATTGTGACACTGTGCAAACAAGGCAGAGCCATCCTAGTTGCAGGTGAGGAATCTGGCTTAGTGTGTTTGCTGGTTGTGTTGCAGGAAAGTTAGGCTGTAGATCATAATCTGATCTGTTAGTTTCTGCTATGCAGAAAGGAATTTATGGTAACTTCTCTGCATATGTATTGTAAAGCATATAATGATGTAACTTCCTGGATTATACCAATCTGTTGTTGGTATAATCAACAACATTGTGTTGTCTTTGATTGTTATTTAGACAAACCCACTGTCTATGTGGATAACTTGGTGGTTTGGTGGCATCACTTGAGGCAGTGTTGTAGACTAGTCAGTGCAACTTTTAAAGCTTTTTTCTCTGTACTCACAGGGGCTTGAGATATCATTGGGAAAAACGGTAGTCATGCACAGAGACACAACTTTGTGATACATGTGAACAGCAACAGCAACCACCTGGCTCTGCTCTCCACCCCCCCACCCCCCCCCCCCCCCCCCCCCCGAACCTGTAATTCAGACTCCAGAATAATTATGGTATGGCTTTGTACAAGTCCTGGTGTCTGAACTCTGAAAATCTGAGACTATGCTTATGATGAAGGAAACTAAAATGGTGAACCCTGGTGCCTTTGCCACTTCTTAGGAAAGGTTTTCCCTATTGTATACCTAAACCACATGTCCATCTTCTTGAACCTAGGACCTCTTTTTTTATATGCTTTAATTTCTGTATTATAATTGTCTCTACTATCAGCTGTCTGCTACCTCACCTGTTTAAGAAGCAGTGATGAGCAGCATTTCCAGCCAGCTACTTTGAATTAGAGGAGGAGGAGGATTGTTAAGAACAGAAAGTTACCATCTCAGGATGATTTGAAGGAGTTATCCTTCATCAGAAAGTATTTTTGGATCTAGTAAAGCTAAGACAGTAGACTTTCTGTGTTGGAGTTCCTTAGGAGTAAGTGATAATTGGATCTAACCATGGTACTAGTAAGTTTTGTCTTTTGTCTGTGCTATAGCTACTTTGACTGTTGGCTTCAGCTTTAATTTTTACTCTTCACTGACTGTAGAGAGTCCTGATTTATACTAGAAGCAGATAGGCTATCCCAGATATTACACTATCACAGTTTCCATTTTTAATATGGTAGTCCCAGGCAATGTTTCCAGATATTTCCTTTCTGCAAGTATGCATCTTAAGTATCTATGCATGTTAAGATTTTTATTTTTGTGAAGTGTAATTTCAACAAGGGGAACCACTCTCTTTCCCAATTCCATAGTAGAAAAATCACAAACAGCCTGAAGTGGGTGTTATACTAAAATATTTTGTATTTCTGCTTGTTTATCCACAGTTTGGGGATTTGGGTTCCTGGCTGTGACTATCATTAACTTGGCATCACTTCTGGGATTGGTTTTAACTCCCCTCTTAAAGAAGTCATATTTTCCCAAGGTTTTAACCTACTTTGTGGGTTTGGCCATTGGCACTCTTTTTTCTAATGCAGTTTTCCAGCTCATTCCAGAGGTAAGCAAAGGCAATCATTATTTGGTTTGCATACTCGTTTCTAAAGTGTATTAATTTTAGAAGCATGCTTCAGTGGGTTCTATGTGTGGGCTGCAATCTGCAAAGAGTTGTGGGTGGGCTTCAGCATCATTAGCTACTATCTCTATAGCAGAGCCATCGGGATATTGTCTTGTAGTGCCATGGGAAGGACCAAAGGCTATTCTGCCTCTAGACAGAAAGAGAAATGTATTGAACAAAATTCTAGTTACCATTAATGGCCTACAGGTTAGACCCTCCTTGTCTTGTACTTTACTACTACATATTCCGCATATAAAGTTCTACTAAATTAAAACACTGTTAACGTTTAATCCAAGTTAAAAAAAATAAAAAGATCAGGTATTTCATAATTTCAACTTCATGAAAACTCATGGTTGGTAGACAGGTAAGTATGTATATTAGAGTACCTGTGTGTGGGGTTGTATTTGATTGTTGTTCTGGAAATGTGCTAAGATTGCAGACTAATTTGCATTGCTTTTTTCTTCACTGTTAGGCATTTGGGTTTGACCCTAAAGTAGACAACTATGTTGAGAAAGCAGTTGCTGTGTTTGGTGGATTCTATATTCTCTTCTTTGTGGAAAGGATTCTTAAAGTGATATTGAAGATCTATAACCAGGTAATGAAACATATCACTAACTGAATGAACCTTGCCTTAAAGTACCTGTTATATTTTATGAGTGAGTTGGTAAGTTAATAAAATGTGGGTTTTTTCCATTTTATCTGAGGAATTCAGCCTTACTGCGTGTTCTTATATATCTGTTTAAAATCCATATGGATAGTGGAAGCAATCTCACTTTTTTAAGGGAGTTAAAAGCAGAGCTGGGAATAGAATCCAGATGTGTGTGGTCTGCTGCCACTGGAGTATACTATAGTTGCTCTCAACGGCCAAATTGTTGCCGTGCTAGCTAAATGCTTCAGAAAAAAGTGGAAATATGTAAGAGCTGGAGAGAATTGAGTCTGCCCCTGGAGCTCCCCTTTGGGAAGGAGAAATCGATGTGACATATTAAAGCACTGGAACAGGCTGCCTAGGGAGGTGGTGGAATCACCATCCCTGGAGATGTTTAAAAAACATGTAGATGCAGTACTTAGGGACATTGTTTAGTGATGGACTTGGCAGTCCTTGGTTAATGGTTGGACTTCATGATCTCAAAGGTCTTTTCCAACCTAAATGATTCTCTGATTCTATATACCTTCTTAGTTATCTATAAAGTATAACTGTGCTGACAGTGCCTGAATCTCACCTTCAGTAACTTAGCTGGTTCCCCATGCTCTGGTACACAGAGTACACTGCCTTAGTGACACTGCAGTTATCCCTACTGCACAGGGCTTTGCTTTCTACCCATATGTCAGTGTATTTGGCTTCTGTGTGCTCACAGGAGTGAGGCTGAATTTGTCTGAGAGAAGGGCGTCCCAAAATTTTTGGTCCTCTCTTCTCACATTTTGTGAAGAAAACTGTCCTGCCTTCCCATTCTTACCTCACTTATGGTCCCCCCATTCAAACTGTTGCTGATATTGAAGGTTATGAAGATCAACTGTTCCTGTTCCCTCGTTTGTACTAACTGCACCAGAAAAAAAATATAAAAAAAAGTGTTGCCCTTTGTGTTTGGGAGCAGTTGACAAAGGCTTATAAGTTGTATTTGACAAGCAGTCATGAATATTTAGCAAATGTTGATCACTTATGGTCAGACGTTCAGCTTGGGAGGTTCTGTATAAAGGTATAAAAATGATAAATCCCCACATATATTCCGATTAACTAAAAGTAAGAGGTAAGTTAGGAACTTAGATACATGTGGAGTTCATTTAAACATATGAATGTTTACTGATGGTGTTGAAAGCAAGGCAGCATGGATATGAGCTGTGTGAATAGGAGCCCAAAGAGTGGTAGTGAATGGAGTTACATCGATTTGGCAGCTGGTCACAAGTGGTGTTTTCCAGGGCTCAGTACTGTGGCCAGTCCTGTTTAGTATCTTTATTGATCTGGATGGGGGGATTGAGTGTGCCCTCAGTAGTTTGCAGACAACACCGAATTGGGCAGGAGCGCTAATCTGCTTGAGGGTAGGAAGGCTCTGCAGAGGGATCTGGACAGGCTGGATTGATGGGCCGAAGCCAATTGTATGAGGTTCGATGAGAAAGTTCTGGGTCCTGCATTTGGCTCACAACAGCCCCATGGAACGGGGAGGCTTGGGGAAGAGTGGCTGAAAAGCTGCCTGGAGGTGCTGGTCAACAGCTGGCTGAACATGAGCCAGCAGTGTGCCCAGGTGGCCAAGAAGGCCAATAGCATCCTGGCTTGTATCTGAGATACTGTGGCCAGCAGGACTTGGGAAGTGAATGTCCCCCTGTACTCAGCACTGGTGAGGCTGCACCTTGAATCCCGTGTTCAGTTTTGGGCCCCTCACTGCAAGAGGGACACTGAGGTGCTGCAGCGTGTCCAGAGAAGGGCGATGCAGCTGGTGAAGGGTCTGGAGTACAGGTCTTATGAGGAGCAGCTGAGGGAACTGGGGTGGTTTAGCCTGGAGAAAAGGAGGCTCAGGGGAGACCTTCCCACTCTGTACAACTACCTGAAAGGAGGTTGTAGCGAGGTGTGTGTCGGTCTCTTCTCCCAGGTAGCAAGCAATAGGACAAGAGGAAATGGCCTCAAGTTGTGCCAGGGGAGGTTTAGATTGGATGTTATGAAAAATTTCTTTGGGTGGTCAAGTGTTGGAACAGGCTGCCCAGGGAATTGGTAGAATCACTGTCCCTGGAAGTGTTTAAACAACATGTAGATGTGGTGCTTAGGGAAATGGTTTAGTGGTGAACTTGGCAGTCCTGGGTAGATGGTTGGACTTGATGATCTCAAAGGTCTTTTCCAACCTAAATGATTCTATGAATGTGATGCCCCCACCCTTTCTTTTTTGGTCTCTATTTTCTTATGTTTGTTATTTTGCTGTTGTTTTAATTAGCTACCTACTTATTCATTTGTCACCTAGACTGGCCATAACGACTCTGAAAATGGAGAACAGAATTACCCTCAGGATAAGCCTAACCCACCCAAACCACTGTCATCCAGCAATGGGGGGACGTGTTACGCAAATTCTGCCATCATAGAGAGCAATGGAAATCTTGGTTTTGACAGCATCAGTGTGGTCTCAGCACAGGTATGAAAATTGTGTGTATTTATTTTATCCCTGCCAAATATATGAGCATATCTGAGAGGAGAGTTAGATACTAATTTTTGTTACATTTGTCAAGTTTTTGTAAACTTACAACTTGTTTGAGACCTATGAAAAAAATGAAGGGTTTTGGGGCAAGTTTATAAAATTTGAATGATGCATTTGATTTGTGGCCAACAAAAAGAACTAATCGAGCTCAGTATTGGGGTGGGTAGGACAGACATTTATATATTTAATCAGATAATTCAGTTAATTTTGATTTTGCTGTTGTTACTGATTTGCTTGAAGAGTGATAGTATGTTGTAGTGTTCCATGTTCTGTATCGTGTTTCTGACTATGTAAAGCTGTGTGAGAACCTGATTCCTCTGAATCAATGATTAATTAAGTAAACTGGTATAGTAATTTTCATGCAATATATTGTAAGCTCTGCTTGAGCTAGACCAGTGTATTTGGATACTGTGGGAATTATGGAGGTAGTATGTTGAAACAGAAGACATTCCTCCTGGTTTAAGTGTGATTCTCTTTCAGATTTGTTCTCTATATTTCTCTGTGTTTGTTTTCATACTACAAATATGACTTTCTTCTGTCTAAGAAGAAAATGGAAGCAGGAGGAGAAAGTGGTGTGCTGCTTTACTCTTTTTCCCTGTACAGGGAGAGGCAGTACTGCCCCTTATTTAAAAAAAAATAAGACATAGAAACAATTCTCTGTTGGCTAAGGCAGATTTTTTCATAGTAGAGATTTCTGGTTTACCACCCGTGTTCTTTAGCCAGTAAGTTGTTTGTGTGGAGCAATGAGGAACAGAAAAGGAAGCCAGAGGCAGGCCCTAGCAGCTGGGAGAGAATCTGAAAGTACAGTATTGACCCTGCAGACTCACAAGACATTCGATGCACACAGTTTAAATACCAAAATTGTACTTGTCCTTACTGTAGAAATGTCATGAAGTGTGGTGGATACTGGGCATTTTACAATCTAGGAGAAACATGCTTAATGTTTAAAAATGCTTGGACAACAAGAAGAAATTAGTATATTTAAACTGTATTTTGAGATTTATAAAACAAATCAAAGAACCCTCCATTCTCTGCGGAGACAGTCATCTCAGTATGGGTGGTGTTTTTCTGCCCTTTTTATCAGAAGTTTTATCTGGACCTATTCCATTATTACATTTTGGCTAGCCATCTGCTTGCATATAATGTAAACATAACAAAATCATACCATATATTATAACAATAAATTGTAACTGTATAGCGTTTATTTCCAGCAATTAGTTTAGATGCAGTGCTTGTGATCATGAAGTATTGTAGGTCACCCCAAGATCCTTTGAGGAATGCTCATACATCTCCTCTTACATGCAATCTTAAGTTCAAGAACTTAAAATTTCACAGAAGTTGTTCTCTACTTACTGTTCTTACGAAAATTCATGCTTTCCATTCTTTCTTGCTCTCCATTTCTCCAAATCCAGGAAAAGAATATATTGTATTAAAACCTCTGGAAAGTAACCAGGTAAAATTAACTCTGGAGCCAAGGCCGGCTGCAAGGAAATCTCAGTGGCAGATAGTCTGCTGCTGATATTGGAGGTAGCAGACAAAACCCCATCATTACTCTTTTTCTCCAGCAGGCAGGTTCAAAGGGGCTGGCTGGGTAGCCTTTCAGGGTCATTAGCAGGCAGGGAGGGGCCAATGTGGCTGAGGGGTTTTGGGGCAGCTGGGGTAGTACCACGAGGGGTAGCTATGGGTTCAACTTTACAGGCGTTTGGTATTTATGAAGGAACAATTTGGCATAAGCCAACACTTAACTAATAGAATTCTGATGTGTCATTGTAATCTGAAAGTTAAGAGAGGGCAAACAGCGTAGCCAGATATCATCACGTAGGCTTTAAGGAGGGAGTTTGAAGTCCAGTTGTACCAAAGTGAGGTAGCTGTTTTCAGCCATGGGGATTTGGCCATATTCGTTTTTTTAATACCAGAACACACTGACTGCCAAAGTAAATCTAAATGTTTAATTAGTCACATACTTTTGGATTTCACTTGCAGCAGTAATTGCAGCCTTGGAAAACTTTTGTGCTTACCCAAAATTTGTATCTACTATGCATTAAAATTATATGGCTTTAGAACAGTAACTTTGACCAAAAGTTGTTTCAGAAACTGTCGCAGCACTCTCAAAACTATCAAGCTGCAACAAGGTCTTTTATCATCTCATACCAAGATAGTCTTTATGCCAGTCCCTCTACTGCCTTCTCCTAGTCTCTCCTCATCCAGGGCTCGCGTTCTCTCTCTCATACCTTACGTTTTTACCATTCATCACAACCTTTTTACAAATAAACTTTTCATACAGTCCTCTATAATTCCTCTACAAGAGACAAATTGCTGAAATGCCTTTATCCTCGGGTGCACAACGTTAGAGCTGTATAACAAAAGTTTACAGTGGCCTTTATTTATGCCCTGGAGGCAGTGTCAGGATTCTTTCTTGGTCCTGTGGGCACTTCCAGAGGATACAAAATGACATGTCTGGTTCATGTCTGTAGGAGTCAGATGCATTAAAAATAACTAGTAATCTGGTGAGACACAGTAGGATAAAATAAGTGAGTCTGTGTATAATTTCTTAAATTTGGGAACCAAAGAGTGGCCATTACTTTTAAAGAAAAAATGGTGTTCAGAAGAGCAAAAATACCAAGGATGTCTTTGGTTTACCATAAACTGCAGAGGTACAAATAATACAGAACTGTACTAATAACTAATAAAAGTCAGACCTGATAGTCCAGCTGGGTATTACAGAGCTCCTTAGCTGGCATCTCTTCTGTGACATCTGCTGAACTACCATCTCGAAGTCAGAACAGTCTAGCAGAGGCAGACATGTTTTTGCTTTGGAATCCTATGTATTTGTAGGGTAAATTTGACAGTAGCCTGCCTTATCTTAAACATTAAGAATATGCATTAGTTGTTAACCTACTTCTATCAGGCACACAATCTAGTATAAAGTTCAGCATATAAACTCAGACAAGCAATGTCATTGTACTTTACATAATTTACAGAAGTCAAGACATTATCTGAAATAGATTACAGGCAAGAATTATGATACTTCAAAGCAACATGGTAAATGGCAGATAGCTATATATATTACAGACCCTCTCAGACTGATTCCTGGATTTTAAACTACAGTTATTTCTGCATTTTGAAAGGCTGGATCAAGAAAGTGATTTTTTTAGAAGTAAATCAATATTCTCCTAAATTAATTGCAATTACTTAAAATACAACCAAACACAGATAAAACAGCCTAAACCTCAGCACATTTCCAGAATCGGTTCCATTCTTGATAAGTTTGGCAGGTAATTCTTAATATCATCTTCTTACTCAATATTCATTTTCTTCATACACACATAGAAAGTTCAGCACATATATTTGTAAATTATTTATTTCAACCAAAAAACTCTTCAGATCAGATTTTTATGGGGTTTTTTTATGTATATGCAGTGCTTTGGACTGTCATTGGAGTTCTCAGCAGTGCAACTGGTACCAGAAAATGGATCCTTCACTTAAGTTCTGCGGCTAAGCCATTTATGCCCCTACAGCCCTTAGAAAACTGTAGGCACACACATGGTTCCCACATAAAACCAAATGTGCTTTAATGGGAACAAACATAGACAAGTATGTATATAAGTGACGTTTTTGCACACTTGTATTATTTGCTCACTGTTTTCATTATCTTTTAGGAATTTTCATCCTAATAAACTCTTTTCATAAACCCATTTAATTTATGGAGGGGCTTGGCATTTGATGTGAGAATTTTTGGTAGTAGAAAGTTTTTACAGAACAAAAACCACCACTACTTTTCTTTATCATGTGTGATAAAGTTGCTAATATACCTTGTCAAAATACATTCCCCTGAGATTATTATTGTTGCTTTATCAGAAAATATTTGCTGCTGTTGTTGGGATTTTTGCGTTTGTGTGTGGTTTCCAAAAGAACAATGTACCTTTTTAGTAGAAAAATGAATGAATTACTCAAAATGAAATTCTGTGCATTTCCTCAAACTCCCTTTCCTCAGTGAAGCTAGAAACGTGCCCCAGAAAGAAGATGTGTTTTTGGCAGAAATCAGGATGATCGACAAAACAATGCCTCCATCAGTTCTTAGGCAGCTTGGAACATGGCCACCAGGGAACAGAAAAAAACATGGGGAAACAGAACTTCAGCTCAGGGAGCTAGATGAATAGGTGGAAGAGCTTTGCTAATTTGTTTGGATTTTCTCATACTCATGTTTCTATTTACTTCCAGTTACCTAATATATGTATTTTTATGTAGCTGGCTTTGTAATATTTCTTTCTTAAAGTGATTTTGAATTTGCCTTTGTGGATTAAGAGAGGTTTATTATTCATAAGTGATCCTATTTCAGGTAGAATTAGTAGAGGTAGAAATTAATCATCCCAAAAATATGATTGGCATTGATTGTGTGTTAGATGAAATATTGAGAGGGAACCCTCCAAAACTGAAGGTAAGCGTATAGTACAAGTCTAAAACCTATGTGGGAGTTTCCCTGATGACTGAAACAATTTTTAAGTACAGTTGCACAAATACTATTTCAGGACTTCCTATGCACTGAATAGGAGGCATAAGTATGCTTTATGGCAATTGTGGCACTACTCAATCAAGGCTTTATTAGCTACAAGTTTGAAGTAGTGCAACAGGCATCTGACTCAGAAATCGCTGACCTGAACTTTTATCCTGTCCTGTCCCAAGATAACTCCTTCATACAAGTAGTCAGTAAGTGGTATGTCAGATAAGAGTCTGGTGAGCAAATAATGAGACAGACCTTACTGCTCTGGCATTAAAGATTTTGTAAGAATTTATTAACCATTATATTTCCAGGAAGTTCAAAATACAGTTGCCTGGTAGTGTTTGCATTTGATATGGCATTACCACGTCAAATATCTTAGAATAATCTGTGACCTTTTCATAAGGAGGAAGACATGTTTCTCTAAACCCTTCTTCTACAAGAGAAGAAGAGGTGTATAAATACGTCTATGGGCACACAGATGTATGTATTACTGCTTATGTATTCCAGTAAGTAAGCACTAGTTAATGCCTTACATGCAAATCCTTTTTTTTTTTTTTTTTAGGGGGGAAATACTATAAAGCTTGCAAGTATTATATAACTGCAGTATATGCGTGTACAGAAATTATCAGAAAGGATCATCAGGAATTTTTTTAGGGGAAGTTAGTTTGTGTTCCTAGTGAAAATGTAAATTACTTTATCTGCTTCAAGTTTTTCATTATTTCATGGCACCACATGTATAGATCACTTCTACTTCTAGAAGGCATGGAGATCCTTGATGTGTATGTGCATTGCTATTTTCTATTAGCCTGTTTTCATGCTCTGAGCCTTTGACTCACACAGTCAAAATTACCCACTAGTGTTTTTATTAAACGTGAACATTGTAGAAGCTACTTTGAATAGCTGGACTTGACTGTCACTGCCCACAACTAGAAATAAAGTTTATGGAGTATCTGGCTGTGTGTCTATTCACATGTACCTTGCTGCTACTGTGGCATCTAAGTGTGTCTCTGAGAGCGTGATGTACTGGCAGTATGTAACTGGTCTGCATGTGTTTTAGGTAGGAAATACAGATGCTGTCAGTCACTGTGATCAGATCCTTCTGTCTGTGTGTGCTTAATGGAGATGGCTGAGGAGGCTGTGAGGAGCCTTGGCACTCTCTTAATCTGACAGAAACTCCAGAGAGACATTCAGACCACTATGGCCTGAACTGCTTTCTGTCTCAGCTGAAGGGCATTCAGGTAAAGCTTTGTAGTCAGAAGGGTGATTGGACCTTGTGTGTTAACATTTTGAAATAGGAAACAATTGCTTCTGCTACATATGCCTCTTCTTGGACCAAGCATTTTGGTGTCCACAGACAGTAGTGTGCTTTGTTTGATAATTGGCATTCGTTTAAAGACAGAAAGGTGATTCGTTGGCTTCTTTATTCAGTGTTTTATGTAATTGCTTTATTGTGGATTTTTTTTTCCAGGCAGAAGCCACTGAAGGCAGCTTATGCAGGTGTCTTAAGGGGCGTCCACTGTCAAAGATTGGGACCATTGCTTGGATGGTAACACTGAGTGATGCTGTACATAATTTCATAGATGGTTTGGCTATTGGTGCTTCTTTCACTTTGTCTCTGTTTCAAGGGCTTAGTACCTCCATAGCCATCTTGTGCGAAGAGTTTCCTCATGAACTGGGTAAGGGACTTCATTCAACACGTTCTATACTGTGGGAATCACTGTTGTTGGAGGTTGTGCTGGTCAAAAGTTGGCACAGATTTAAAGAAAGTTTAGACAAATGAATGGAAAAAGTACTCATAAAAAACTTCCCAAGCACCAAAATACACATCTAGCACAGGAAGTTCCCAAGTGCAGGTGGGTGGAAGTTGGGAATGTATATTAGAGAGATATTAACTGCCTTGTTTATATATGCTGTATACACTGTTATATTATCTTTTTTTTTTTTTTTAATCATTATAGGTAGTTCTAAGTTCTTGTGCTCTTAGCTCAGTTGTGCATCATCTGCTTGCTTTAGAGTACGTCAGTTACCTTAGTATTGAAGGGAAATCCCATTGTTTAATTGAATGGAAAAAAACAGCAAGGGGTTATAATCTGTATACGAATCATGTCTTTTCTTCAGACTTCCTTTGAAAACAGAAAATAATCACAATATCATTTTCTGAAGATGGTTTTCTTTTTTTTCTTTTGTTTTAGGGGATTTTGTCATCTTGCTTAACGCAGGAATGAGTGCTCGGCAGGCCCTGTTTTTCAACTTTCTGTCTGCATGTTCCTGTTACATTGGAATGGCTTTTGGTATCTTAGTAGGCAACAACTTTGCTCCTAACATCATCTTTGCTGTAGCTGGTGGAATGTTCCTGTACATCTCTCTGGCAGATATGGTGAGATAGAATTTAATATTCAGTGATTTATTCTTCTGCAAGAAAAAAAAGACTGCACTAAGTCTTTCCAGTAGAATTTTGTATTTTGTCTTCCTCATGCTAGTGTCATCTACTTATGTTAAATCATCAATTATACCTCTAATGGAGGTCCACAAATGGTTATGCTTATTTATGAAACATGAAAGCTCATAAATAGAGCTGATCAGATCATTGCTTAAAAGGAGTTTTAGAGAGAGACAAGCTTTTTTTGAATTTGAGTTAGTTTCATCAAAGATTAAGAAGTTTTTAAATACTTTGTTTCAGCATCTTAAAGTGGCAGAGTATTTTCACCTTATTTTAAAAAGGTTCATTTTTCTATTTAAACCATATTTTGAAAGAAAAGCAAAAAAAAAAGTCAACAAAAGGAAACATTTAGTTTTGAGTTGAATGAAAGGTGTGTAACTACAGTGATTAGATGAAAAATCTGACTTGAATTCTATTCTATGTTTAAATTAAACAGTGCTAGCCCCATTTTCTTGGTTCAGACTAAAACATTTGCTGAACTCTATTCAAAACGGTTTGTCTATCATTTATTTTTTTAAGCGTGCTAGAAGTTATAAGCAAAGAAATTGTGCTAAGATCCAGATCAGATTTAGATGCTGGGAAATAAAATCTGGATTCACAGGCAGTCAACAATATTCCATAATTTACTCTTATGATGATGCTTTATCTTAAGAAAGATCCTTTAATAATTTTGAGTTTTACTATGTTTAATTCAGTGTTGTGAGAACAGATTTATCTGCAAAGGTGTTTATGCCTACCACATGAGAATCCATTTGAGTGTAGAACTGGAAGACTGAGGCCTGAATTTGAAAAGATTTGAGACCCCAGTTTAGTTCTATATGCATTTAAGAAATGTTATGTAGTTATAGTGACTATTTCATTAAATACTATTACAGCTTAGGTAATAATATTATATTTAGTAAGTAATAATGTTGATGTTAAATGAATAATAGAAATAGTTTATTTTGCAAGTTTGCAGTACCTTAATTGCTAATGCTTTTCATTTAGTTTCACTTATATAATGAATATTACTGTACTGAACTATGACGTGTAAAACTCGTGACATAAATTTAGAGTAGCTCAAATTAAATTTGTTATTGAATCCATCAAAGTAGGTAACATTCTTTTCTTTGTATCTGTTGTTCTGTTCTCTCTGTTCCTCTCTCTGTATTTCCCCCTCTGCCCCCGCCCCCCAATCCCAGTCTCTCTTTTTATAGGTTTCTGGATTGTATCAATTACCTATCTGAATTTTTCTTCCCCCTGAAAAGTCTGAAATAGGGTATTCAAGTGCTCTGTACAGAGATCTGGCTTTCTGCTTTCTGTTACGATTTTCACACACTTCTGGTTTGCTTGTCCAGAAGCAGGTAGGATTAAATAGAATGTCATTCCTTCCTTCTTTCCTTTTTGCTGTGCTTTTTTCCTTCAGTATTGGCATAGTCCAACCTCTACCAGTAAGATCACTCTGTGGTGAGGCTGCGGGCATGTGACAATGTGTACAGTGATGCGCGTGCACAAATGAGCCTTGCTGTATGGCATGAAGCTGATCTGGTTTGTTGTCTTTGCCTCTTATGCAAGAGGATTACAGAGCTCTGGAATGATTTCTGGGAAGTTTGGCCAGTTCCCACTAACCTTAGTCTGTTCTTCAAGAGTTACATTACCTTCAGTGGGTGTTTTTGCCTTATCAGATCAAAGATAGATACAGCTTCTGAGTCACCCAGCCTGAAGGTTTCTAAACTAACGCTGAAATACACAGTTTTCATTGCATTTTGGGTATACTACTCTCAGCACAACAGGAGAAGAGTTTAAAGCTTATTTGAGCACATTTGTCAAAATCCACTGCGGTTGACTTTATCTGCAGCAAACATACCCTGAATCACCCCATACAGGGGACTTTATCACTAGTGCTCATCTGCCATCACCTCCATTGGCTCTCAAAGTTATCTTTGTTGTGGCAGTTAAGAGCAGATCAGTTATCCATAGATGTTATGTAGCCATTAAGATGTATGTTATGTAATGAGGAATCCCTTCACTGCAATCTAATGCAATGCTGTGTTTCACAACATTCTTCTTTCTTTCTTGCTTTACCACTACCTCATCAGCCCACCAGACCTTCTATTTGTAACAGGTTTCTTATTTCTGATGAGTTGTCTCTATTTTCAGCTTCACTTTATTTGCTTATAGATAAAGCAGAAGAATCCTAATCTTCCACTTCCCTTTGTTTATACTAGTGAAGGAAGAAACACAATATGTAGCAATGGCAATTGCTCCTAGATATAGTTGGACCCTAGGAGACTGCTGGAATCAAAAAAAGGAAGTTTGTGTGAGAGAAAACCAAGTGAAATCACAGTAGAGCAGAACAAAACACCATTTCATGTTACCATCCTCAGTGAAGTGGTTTTTCAGAGTAATTAGGATGACTTATTCCTGTGACTGCCTTCACCCTTTGTTAGTTGTAATACTCAGTCCGAAGTAGCAATATAATTTTCTTAATGCCTCGAGTTATGCATACTACCACAAGATGGCAATATTTACCTAAAAATATCCCTTTTTTCAGTTCCCAGAGATGAATGATATGCTGCGAGAGAAAGTGACAGGAAGAAAGATGGATCTCACATTCTTCCTTATTCAGAATGCTGGTTTACTAACAGGGTTTACGGCTATACTGATGATTACCTTGTATGCAGGAAATATTCAGCTGTGAAAATGGAATTGGTATTGAAGGCATCAAGTAAATTACAAATGGAAGACACTTGAAATCCATAAAGGAACATTCATTTAATCTACTTGGTTTTGAAATGAAGTCCCATCCTGTCCCCCTTGCTCCAATTACAGGAAATTCTTTAGAACTTGCAGTCAATCCAAATAGTAGGAGCTGTCAACTTCTGTACTATGCCAAAGAACTGATTCTGATTTTTTAATTTCTACTTACAAGTATCAGACATATCTGAACTGACATAGAGAAAGGATATTACTTGGCCAGTAGAATTATGCAGTACGTACAACTACATGCAACTCAGGACCAAATGAAAGCTGAGGTCTTTCAAGGAAGATGCTCATTTAAAAGAAAATAATGGAGTCTCATATCCTTTTTTTACTGTGATAAAGGCAAGAAGTTTCAAAACAAGTTAGTTTTCATGACTTTCTTTTTGTAGGATTTGTTTGTATAACATCCTTTTCCCTTCCCCCCCCCCCCCCCCCCCCCCCCAAAAAAAAATCAAACTATTTCAGAGTAGGTACTAATGAAGCTAAGATTTTTAATAACTAATTAACACTGGAAGGAAAGATACCAGTTACTGCTTTTGATCTTTTCTAAGTGCACTAGGGAATTGTTGATTTATGTTGAGAACCACTTTTTTTAATTAGAGGGATCCTGTGTTAAATTTATGACAATTTATCAACTCCATAATATTTCGGAAACATTGAGTATTTTAAACATGTTCAAGCATTTTGTATTTTATGAAAAGAATAATGTTTTACATTTAAGTTCCACAAATATACCTTTAAAAATCAGTATTTTGGTTTAGAATTTTTAAAGTTTTTTTGTCAGTTTAGCAAAATGGAATTTAGAAAAAACTTGCTAAAATCAGCATTCCAGTAAGCTTTTTTGTAATTTGAATAATTTCCTTGTGTGCAGTTGGGTAAAATTAAGTGATACTGAAATACATGAACTCTTACCACAATCTGTTGCATGTGAACTTTCTAAAATCATGCTTATATGTATGAGTTCTTCTGAAATAAACAATTCAGCTACTCTGGTCTTGTAAGATGTGTGCAAGGAAATTAATAAAAAAAAAATTCCATTTCAGTCACCACTAAACTTTGAAGGAAGTGTTTTTATTCTCCTGTAAGTTAATTTTTTTCCACTTACTTTTAGGCAAGTTTTACAAGTTCAAAGATGGTAGTGTTTCTTGACGTATTTCCTGGCAGTTGGAAGGGACAAGTCTTTTATTTTTAATTCATTATTAAAATATGTTTTCTATCAGGTAAGGGATTTATTTTAATACTTTATTTAAGTCTCATCTGTAATTACATTAGAAAAAATAACTAGGTGTCTGGTTGATTAAAAACTTTAAGGCAAACTGCACAGGAGTTGTGTGTGATACTTATTTTAAAATATGTCATAAAAGTTAGGATGTAATTATAGTAGTCTATGATATTTGCTTTATGGAAAAAACATTTATTAGTCACTTTATGCCTTCTAAGTTTCTGTGAAGAAGAGTCCACCCACTCCCTGTTCTTCCCTTTAATTCTTTCTTTTGTTGTTTCCTTGGATATAAGCTGTTTGTAAATGCTACTCTTGTATATGACAAGACTGTATTATAGTAACTATAAATGTTGATTAACTTTTAAAAATCATTTTACCATTGTTAGTTCATCAGATTATTATAAGATGCCTGCATGGTACTTTTCATCTTTAAATCCAAACATTTGCAAGGGAGGCTTGATTTTTGTTACCTCCCTTAAGGAGGAAAAACTGAGACAAACAACTCGTTGAAATAACCTACTTGGACATCACAGAGCAGACTAGGGGTGAACAAAGTCTGATTTTCAGGGCTTTAGTCACAAACCAAATTGCCTTTTCTGCTAGTGGAGTATTTAGTAGGTAAGAAAGCTTTTTGATTTCTGTATGAACTGGTTTGTCTGTATAATCTCTGCTATTATGTTTGTCCAGTACATATACAATAAATCTATTCCAATTCTAGGACCGCTAATGATTTCCTAGATTTTGCTGATATGTCCAGGGAGGAAGAAGCATAAGCAGACACTCAAAAAATTCTTGTTTTGTGACAAATAAGACTGCAATTAAGTTACTCCCTGAAAGTTTGGAAATTAGTTGAGAGAAAGATTTTCGTATTTTTCATGTTAATGTTGTCTGTAATACTGTTCATCCTATATTCTGTCATCACTTCAGCTTTCTTTTTAACAGTGGTGAAAATTCTGTGTATAATGTAATTTCAGGGGGCTTTTACACCCTTTTTTATTTGTTACTTCCTTAGGGCAAATTATCTGACATCTCATGTTAGATGTTCTCTAACATACACTTAGGAGGTTACCCTGTAATGCAATACTATCGTAGATAGTATACTGTCATAAATGGATCGCTGTCCTAAAGTTTCCTCTTTTTTTGATGATGTAGTTCATGACCCAAGACACACTTCAGTAAATTTCACTAGAGTTGGGGGAAAAAAACCACCGCCACAAAACCCCCACACCTATAAAAGACACTAAAGGAGGAAGAACAATTGATTCTGGAGTCGGAAGCATAGAAAAAGCAAGAACATGGACAAAGGATAAACCTTTCTTCTGATCCCTTGAAGAAGGGATATGCAAAAAAGTGACACGGTCTGTGGGGGAAACCTGTCAAAAGTACAATACATAATTACTGTCTATGATTTCAGGAAAAAGGAACTGAAAAATTAAATGGGCAATTAATTAAATAGATACTTAAAGTTTAGGGTTATTGCTTTTGATGTTTGAATGGGTTCTTTACTGAATAAGGATTTAAAGCATCAAACTAAAAATTTGGTCTCAACTATAACCAGCTAAATTAAATACCAGCACCACTCTAACAGCAGTCTGGAACTTATTGTGGTCTTCTATATGTTGAAGCTGTGATGCTTCATCAAGTTTTGCAGCCTGCCTGAAGCTTAGCATTGCCTTAGTTAAAAGAGCTACAAAACCTGATCAACATAGTTTAAAGATCACTGAATATGCATAAATTACATTATTATGCTAACGATAACAGTGGAAATATCTCAGATTTGATACACAGAAAATCAATTGTGTATACCAATTTCTATATTGCAATCTGTAATTTTTAAAGAAACAACTGGGTTTTGGTGTGCATAAGTGAATAGATATACATATTTGCATGTTTTGTCTTGTACTGTAGCATCTCATCTGTGTAAATTTGAAAGCAACTAAGATCTGGGGAGAAGTCAATTTTAGTAACGGTCTACTTCATGCAATTCTAATGAAGCCATTTACGGAGGCAAACAGTGCTGAACCAAGTTTTAAATTCTCTGAACATGTCAATTTAGAACATGGATTTAACATGTTTCCTTTAACTCTAGGCAATAATGCTAAGCAGTAGAATTCAATAAATCTTTCAGATCCCTTGAAACTTAAAAAAATATAATCCCACAAACTGTTTGAGATAAGTAAAAACTGCTTGGGTAGAAATCTGATTGTAAGAACAAGAACATATAACAAGAGACAGTCCCACTCTCCTCTCTACGGTTATGGGAGCTAGTAGCTGTAGTTGATACCTTGCGTGTGTTGCAACAGCTTCAGATGTTTGAGCTTCCAGCCTGTGTGATAAGTCCAAGAAAGCACAATGCTGTGAGACCATTTCCAACAGGATCAAAATCGGTCAGAATTCCTCAATGGAAGTTTGACTAAAGAAAAAGTAGATAGAGAAAAATTGTCTTTAGAAATGTATGTTTTATTTCAGAAATACATGTGGATAAGGGCACTAACTTGGATTATCCCGCTGCAGGTAGTTACTCTGTGTAGATTGGTAGGTGCCAGCAAACGATTTTACGTATGCATATACACCAAATGCATATTGTAGCTCTTGACTTTTGATTTACTATAATATCCCCAAGTTTCCAGGAATACTGTAAGTGCCTTACCAGCTCTTAAAATATTTGATGCACAAGATTTCTCTCTTAAGATCTGAGAAGAAACTCCTCTCCCTATCTTGCAATTCAATCCAAAATGTACAGGTGTGACAAGCTGACAAAGGTTGCTAAAGTGAAAACTAGACAGAAGGCTATATGTCTGCTAGTAGTAGATACATTGCACCTGTGAAAGATAAGGTGATATTGTATTTTTAGGGCTTAATCCTTACTAACTTTCTTTTGTACCTGATGTATTGTTGTTTGTTCTTTTTTTTTTTTTTAACTTGTTACAATACTTTTGAAGAAGATAATGCATTTACATGTTTTGTAGTCCCTATTATGATCATCATGCTTAATTCTAATTTTAAAAACCCTCCACAATTTCTACTTCATTTTCCATTTTAAAGTTACGTGCTACAGCATTTAAGGTTTGGGGTAAAAACAGGAGATATTGAATGGCATAGGAAGCGAACTGCCGGGAAGGTGCAGTCTGAATTTACAAATAGCATGTAAATTTAGGATTTAATATAATTCTCCATGATGTAGCTATGAACTGCTGCTCTGGGTGAAAGCACTATGAAGGATTCACAGGACCCAGATTTGATTTCCTTTAGAGAGATAACAGTTCCTGACTCTAAGAATAAACAGCTTCAAGTAAGGATTGTTACATTTTTCCAAGATAGAAGGCTACATAAAAAAGCAGCAACTACAGTATTCAAAGAGGGACCTGGATGTTTGTACCACACTCAAAAAGCTGTTCTATCTTGTGACTGTGTCATTTACAGTTTTTGTTTGTATGTCAAAAGACTTTGGGAGAATCATTGATGGAGGTGAGTAATAGCATCTGTAATAGTGTCATAGTGGGCTCAATGGTGCTTAATATTCCACCTGGTCTTTCACTTTCCTCTAGAAATTAAGGAAACTGGTGGATCATCATGTTTTGGGAGGGTTTTTTTGGGGGATGTCTCTGTTCTGTACAAGAAAATAAAGAGAATATGCCTAAAAATGCATCAGGAGCACTGCGCTGATCAAAGTGCTCCAAGAAGTAATTCTTTACACAGGACATGTGCAAGGAAAGAATATGAAGTAGAATTGGTTCATTAGAAAAATGCTTGTTTTCTTACCAAAGCTGCTTAGTAAAACTCTTGGAGAACTGCTTCTTTAGACCAAATTCCAGACTGAAGAATTTGGAAAACATTTTCTCTGAACTTTTAATTCTTATTTTGTTTCTCTGCACTACGAACAAGGCTATTGTATCTGAAAGTCCTAAACAGATGAGCAAAGCTTTTCAGTTATTTCACCCTGTTTAATTCCAGTCCAGTACTGTTTTTCCTTATTGTGACTACCTCCATGGATAGTTGTTAATTTCCTACTGATTACTAGCTATCTTGCTTTGTCTTTTAACTTGCAATCTTAGCTTTTGTTACTGGAAAAAAAGTCATTATTTTTACTTAATGTTGAAAAACCCACCTACCCTCGCTATGATGTGCTACCCTTGTTCCTGTGCTTATTTGGATTCTTCTATGAGTTTTGAATATAAAATATTCTTATTGTGATTCTCACAACAAACTCCAATGCATATTAAGTTATTGTGTTGACTTCAGATTAAACTGTTTAGTTCTCGTGTACTCATTTCAGATCTAGATCCCAAATTGTCCCATAGAAGGGGTTCTGTGTAAATAGCAGAGCTTACAGATAAGGAAAGTCAGTCAAAAACATGAAATAGAAGGCAAGAAACAGAGTAGAATAAGAGTCTTCTGTCTATATTTGTTAGCTATCCTTTAAACCATTTGAGAAGATTCTTGACATCCCAAATACTAATATCATCAGAAGCTCTCCTTAATGTTTTTATTTTGCTCTTTTAAAAAATATTGGTTACAATCTGTCCACTGCTTTCTGTAGCTTTTGTGTATGTACAGTTGTTGTTAATGACACTGGGAGTAACATGCATAAATGTGGTTTAGTTTAATAAATAAAAAGATGCTATTCTCTGGCAATAAAATCCAGACCTTGCATAGATGGCAAGATACAACATTGAATGGCTCTTGCCTGAGATCAAAAACATCCTGCTTCTCAAACTCCAAAATCTGTTCACTTCTGCTATCTCTGTTTTATTATGGCTTGACTTCATCATTCACAGCCAACATCTCTTGACAGCAGCTACATATATCCCATTCTAAATTATCTTAGCAAGTGCTGAGGAGTAGCCCATCATGATTTTGTTTGCTAAGAAAATATAATTGGACCTATGAAGCTGCTGAAATTAGCTACATGGTGTTTTATGGAGTTGGTCTTGGCAATGCCTGAGTTATTAAAAAGAAAATAATAATAACTAGTAATCCTGTTCAACAAAAGCATTTAGTAGTTATACTAGACGTTTTATGTAGAACAGTAATGGTATGGACAATCAAAGACAAGAAGAAAATTTATATCCAATTTGCCTTAGTCAGTTGGAAAGGCAGCAGCAGTAGTCATCTCTGGTTAGGCTGGTTCTTGAGAAGAAAACATGCACAGTGTCATTCCCCTACTGCTAAAGAGTGAGAAAACCAATCTAATCAGAGGACACATGAAATGAGATTATATAAGTCAAGTATATTTAGTTAGTAAAGAGAATGCCAAGTGGCTTGGATGTCACTGGCCTAAAGGATACAGAAACTACACTAGAATCCACTTTTCCAATTCATGGGTGAAAGGTAATGGAGTTTTTGTGTCACAGTATATACAAAACCAATGTATTGTCTAGAGAAAGGTAAGTAATTCCCAAGTTGTTCCTGTAAGACAAAATAATTATTGCTATGGTACAGATTTGTATATTTTTTGTCCTTGCAATGACTTGCACTAAGCTGACTTAATTGTAATCAAAACTTTTTTAGAATGTTTCTTTTATTTTTAAGAGAGTCAAACTTGTGTCTGATGCTAAGATTTTGAAATAATTTCTTAGGTTTTCATATACTGAAATTAATTGATGTCTTGTAAAGTTTATCACAGAACTTTTAGTGTCTCTCTTCCTTTCTAATTTTCTATGTACTTCTTACCGTCTACAGGAAGCTCTTGACCATTTTAATAAGCTATTAGTAAGATCATACAGATCCCCTTCTAGTTCTAAAAATGTTGGTAGTAATTTGCAATAGGTAAGTGTTCATTAGAACTAAGTTATGGTGTGATTTGTTTGAAATTTCCTTTTACAAACAGCAGACCCAAGTGCAAAAAAATTACTATGTCGTGATTAATGATCTTGTATTAAAGAGCATGGTTCTCTGTAGCAACAGAGAAATTGTCCTCCATTCATTAGAGATTTTGTATTTTTTCACCTCGTTTGTGTATTAGTGAAATCAAAGCTACAGCTTCTTCTGAATTGTTAAGTAATTAGATGAGGTATGTTATGTTCCCTGACCCTTTTTGTTTTTAAAAAAATCAGTCCATAAAAATTACTTTTCCCTTTTTTGCATTTTTATTGCTCTTCTAATGATAGCTAAATCCATGGTTGCTTGTCTTACCATAATGAAAAATCACTTAGCAGCTCAAGTGGATGACTGTCATTGATAACAATAAAGGGTGGCTTGTTTGCTGAAGTAAAAAATTTCTTATATACTTCAGGGAGAGCTTTGGGTGTGCAAGAGGCATAGAGCTGATTTCTAAATGTGACCATACTCACCATATTTCATACTTGAAAAATGTATGTCTTTGAAGATGTCTTCTGCCAAGATTGTTTTGTGAACGTAGAAACCAATGTGGTCCTGTTGGGTTTGCACTCTGTAACTTCTTTCTTGATGTTAAATGGGCATGTGCTGCACAATGATGGGTTGTCTTGAAAGAGATCTATACTAGCTCAGATAAACAGAGCAGTACGTGTTCATAAATAGTGCATGCAGGAAAAAGGACAGCCATATTGGTAAGGCATCAACCCTTGTGTCATGAAATGACAGTATCTCTTTGTGACAGTGATAATGTATCTCCATGAAGTGATAGTATTATATATTTGCATAGTAAGTATCAGGCACGGGATTTTCTGTCTTTAATGTATATATGGTGTTGGAGGTTACTGCACTACGAACTTGTTCTGTGATAACTGCATTCTAACACATTTGGCATAAAAGCTGCCTATACACCAACATCCTCACTCTAGTTCAGTTTAACATACTCATCATTTTTTTTCTTCTTTTCAGAGTAGAATGTGTAGAATGCAGCTACAAGATAGTATGAAACAGCTCTTCAAAACAGTGAAAAAGAATGGCATTTGCTTGTTCACTGAGAGTAAAGCTCCAAAATTTGAAAGGCTAACAATGATCACAGCAAGCAGAACCTGCATTTTGCACCTTACCTGAAAAGTGATCGTCTTTGGTATTTCCAGCACCGTAATGCAATACTGGTTCAATATACTCTCTACAACACCTTAGAAGTCAATTCTTGAAGACCTTTTAATCACTTACTGGGTTGCAGCCTGACCTTAGCTGAAGTCGTATTTCCTAGTCTATTTAGCCATGCTGAGGAGAAAGTTACAGAGTAAAACACAACAGAGAGTGTCGATTTATAAGGCAGATCTCACCAGTGCAATTTAAGAATACTTCTTAGCTGATAACTGGATGAGAGTCCGGATACATCTTGACACCAGATTAAGATGAGACCCAGTAAGTAACATTCTTCCTCCACCCTCTTACCTTCTGTGTCCACTCTAATTTCCACTGGAAGGAAAGTGGCTTGCCAGGAAGGGTAGATGTGTAGCTGTTCGCTTTAGGCAAGTGGCGTACCTGGGACTGTGGTTTACTCTCCAGAGCATATTTGCCTTGTGATTTAGACACAAACATAGGTACCAACATAGCTATGGAGCTATAGAGACAATTGGAGCTGTAAACCACATTTGACTAGAAATTACTTGTCCTGTGTGGGTGTGAAGTACCTGCAGACTTCCCAGCCTGGAGGGTTCAGGGAACGTGCTCTGTTTCAGTAACATTATCATTTTGTGTCTTCAAAGTGAAACTGGATCCCAGTTTGCAGTTTATGAGAAACTTGAAAATACTTGTATTGGTGGGAAATTTAGTCCTTTTTACTACATAACAGAGGGCACTCCATGAGCCACAGATACTGCCTGTCCCCCAGCTGTATCCACTCTGTTTGCCTCCTGAACAGCAGCTAAACCTGACAAGATTAGTAAATCTGTTTAGTAGGTCAGAACAGGATAGTTTGGTTAGAATGCTGGTAGGTGATGAAGGTGTGTGAGGGAGGAGCTTTCTTGTTCTTTTTCCCTCTGAGTTGGGCGGGGGGGAAGTATATAAAGACATAGCTGATACTAGAAATGCAAGTCAGGGCAATCATAATTTGAGAGGGCAGTTGGTAGTATAATTGCACCACAGTAGCAATAATTATTATAATTACTTTTATTTACATAAATTTATTTTTGCACTAAATGCTGTAATTAATGTTATGGACACATCGTGATTTGTGGCTTGTGAAGTGAAAGATAATTCAAATAGAGTTTTCCCCTTGCATGGTGAACAGTGACTTCCTTTTTGAGGCTAAGAAATATCGTAGTTTAATACTTTAAATAACAACAATCAATTTCCTGAAGAAACTCAGCCAAGGATGGGAGCATACGGAAGGCACCAGCTCCTCTGGCCACTGTTTGCTATTCACTAAGGGCAAAGGAGAGAGAGGTCTGCTCAGCTAATCACCTGAAGTCTCACTGATCCCTGCATAAGCAGGAGTCCTAATGTAGCACCTGGCAATAACAGGCTGAAGCCAGAGTCTGAAAGGTGAAGTCCTGAGCAGTGGGTACAAGAATAGGAAGAAGGTGAAATGTTGGTATGGAAACAGAATGGCACAGCACCTGCTGTTTCTGTTGTAGGGAGAGTTAAGGAGGAGTTGCACTCTTTAGTGAAAAATGGAAGGTACCAGAGGGTGGAACTGGTGAGAAACTAAATAATGAAGAGAAGCAAAGGCTTGGGGCTGGCAGTGTTGCTGGTGAGCGAGGCAGGACTTCTTAAGAAAGAGTCAGCTGGAGGATTTTGGGGCAGGTATACTGAGAAAGCAAGGTCTGGTAATGTGGGGGATGGATGATGTCGTGGAAGAAGAAAAACAGGAAAACTGCTGATGTTTTATCTAGATTGGAAAAGGACAAATAGAATAGATGGGTGACTATAGTTTGTCATGCCTACCCTCTGATTTCTTGTAACCTTGCATGGATTTGGAGCATGTGCTATAAAGATCTGAAAGAAAGTAGCATAAAGGATACCCTACAGCGTGGGAAAGATATGGGCAGAGGCACATGAGAGACGTACCATGTTGGAATACATCAGTGAGATGAGGTAATTAAATATATCTATTTATATATGCTGTAGTATGTGTTGCAGATGTGAACAATGCATTGACAAAAGAGGCTTCCCTTGGTGTGAACGGCAAGCACATGCTGAGGCAGTGCCCCAGCCCAGGCAGCGTGCATGAAGCCATTAGCTGTAATAATGAACTTCACAACTTCTCTCGGTTAGGTTCAGGTGGCTAACAAGACTGAGTGAAGCTTTTGCAGGGCCAGGAAACAGCCTGCTTTAAAAATTTTGGATATATAAAACTGATGAAGATGCACCATAAATGGATTAAAAAAGCAGTCTTAAGGATGTTTGTAACAGGACAGAGGGTTCCTTCTGGGCCTTACTGGTATCTTATTGCCACTCATCCTGCTAAGTTTAAACATGAGCCAAAGAGAGACTTCACTACATAAAGGCTTTTGAGGAAACAAAATGCCTGGCTTTGAAAAGGGAGTGACTAGAGCCTGGGTTGCGCTAGGAAACCTTGGAGAGAAGCTTGAACTTCTTGGGACTTAGGTGTAGATTTGAGCTGAGGAGGAGGTGGTAAGAGTGGTGGTGTTGCTGGGAAGGGTGAGCTAGGGCAGCTGAGGAGCCTCTACTACTGTGGGTGGCATGGAGCTGCATTGTGGTTTTCTGCTTTTCTGAACCTGCTTTGGTGTGCTGCAGCTGTTTTTTTCGAGAAGTGCTGAGGATGCTAGCCAGAGAGCTGTGCTACAACCCAGTGTGTGGAAAACCCAAGGGAAGCATGAAGCAAAGGAACTGCAGTGGCAGATTTCTCCAGGACCAAGTGCACTGTAGTGGTAGCTGCAACACAGATTTCTAAGGGAAATCCTATAAAGAAGCCTTTATAGAACATTGGTCTGAATCACTGCAAAAAGAGCTGGAAGTTACATAATTGCTGTGGTGTATAGTTTTGTGGGCATTGTAAAAACGATGGCAGGGGAAGTAGCTGCAGGTCACTTGTATATGTTCAGATGCACATGTTTAGCTGTGTATCGATCTACAGCTCAATGCAAGATGATGTTGGGTACTTGAATCCAAGTCTGTTGCCCTGCTTGCTATGCTGTGCAGAGTGCCAGAGAGAGCTGCCCAGCAGAACACGGACTGTGTTCGTGTAACACATTGTGCTTGTCGCTTGAGCTGTCACAGGAATGGGGTAAGTGAAATAGTGGGGTTGATGTGCTGCTCTGCCTGGGCTAATTAAAAGCAATTTGTTTATAGCTTATAATTTCCTAACTTTGTTTTGCTGTTGGGACTTACTTGTTAATGTGTGTGAAATGTGATTTTTGAGAACTGTTAATGAGTTCTTTTGGTTGCATTCATCTGAACATACAAAGTTTTGTGAAGATGATGTTCTTTCTCTTTTAAATGGTTCTGTCCTGTTAGGTACCCAGGCTGTTGGGGATGATGTTCTTACTATTATTTTGTTATATTCCTGCTGTAATTGCTAGGTGATGACTTTTAGATGCTGAGTGTTTTCTATGAGGAATGAAGCCACTGGAGTCTGTGGGCATTCAAGGGTGCCTGCCAGCAGTTTGGTCTCTTTTAATATGAGTGTATTTGCTTAATTTTAGTGGATGTGAACATACCCTCTTGGAGAGAGAGGTTTAGGAAAGAACTTTTATCACTTCCTCTTTGCTCACTGTTGGGTGAAGGGGAGCATCAAATAACTGAAAACTAATTAACGAAGAGAATGAATAGTAAGGAAGATACTGTGTTTAAGATGGAGAAGCAAGGACCTTTGAGAGCTCTTTGCTTGCGCTTCTGATCTGTAAGCTGAAAATTTCCCACTTGACAGGAGTGGTATTAACAAAATTCATAAATATTTACACGTTATGGTGACTGCTATGCAGAAAATAATATCTAAAATTTAAATTTAACAGTTTCAAAAGCTTTCTGTTTTCTTCTCTGGAAAACAAGACATCAAGGAGGAGTAAGACGATGTGACTTGCTGATGCTGCAGGTAAAGAAACATTCAGCTTGGCTTGTAGTAATTCCTGAATGGAAGCGTGAGGAACATGGTACAGAGATGCCCAAATTCCCTGGGTCTGCAACAGCGTGTCTGTAACAAGGCTGACTGTATTAATGTAGCAGTGCAGCCAGTATCTATTTAAATGGGGTATGAGTTCACAAGAACTTGGCTATGCTACTCCCCGTATCTCACTGCTGAATGTGTGATGGCATGTGATCCCACTTGCATATTTGCTGACTTTCAGACAAAGGCAACATGAAGCTTGCAAGTTGGGTCTGAGTTTAGCTGCAGCTGTGATTTTGTGTAGATCACTTAAGTCTACCTTCTTCCTTCATTTATGCTGCCTCCCCGAAATGGCAATAATGGTCCATCTTGTCTATCAGTTTAAAGCATTGCTAATTGCAAGCTGTTAATGCTTGTAAAACACTTTGTAAATGGATAGCCATCTTGGATGATGTCAAATTGCCACTCTGTTATTACCACAGAAATAAAAGCACATCAGTGTCAACTTGCTTTAGATCCACTTTTGACCCCAGGCCTGACATCACTGAGGTCTGTGCCTGGGGAGGCAATTTGTGACTCATATAGTGACAACAGAGCTATTTGCTCTCTGTTCTTCAAAACATATATAAATTAAAAAAAAAGTGTTTCAAACCTTGGAGGCAAAACACTGCTTTGCTTCTGTATTACTTCTTGGCAGGCAAGTTTCAGGGGAAGTTTCTCAGGATTTAAAAAATTATTGAGCACTTTGTGAGTAGACTTGGGAATGGCAAAACATTGTGCTAGAAGCCACCAGGGAGAAGTGTGTGGGTGGTAGTATGAGAAGAAGTTCCTATAACGGGTACTGCGTACTATCGTACTGCTGCCCTTCTGTATTTCTACTAGTGAGTATCAAAACCTGTCAGTTGAAACTTGTACATCCAGGTTCTTATGGCTTTCCCTAGCTACCCCAGACAGGAAATTCCTCTTCACAGATGTGGTACAATTCTGCAAGTCGGAACCCAGTGTTTGCTACTGTAGTGAGCAGTCCCAGCTAAATCCTGGGTCTTCCCACAGGAGAAGGATTTAGCATGGCTGGCTGCTGCTATTAACATTAATTTGTCTGGCAGACTAACTAGAAATCTCTCTTCTAGTTTCAAACCAAGATCCAAGATGACAAGGCGGCAACTGTCTAGTCATGTAAGTAAAATGCTTAGTTTATGCTGAATTTTTAAGCTCTTGATTCTTTCAAAAAAGATAAAAAGAACATAGCGACTCTCTTAACATGAATAGACAAATGCAAAGTCCAGTTGGCTTTGCAGTACTGGAAGGTTGTCCAGTCTATCTAGATCCATGTCCAGATTGATGATTTGGTCCATATCATGGTCAGGGTAAATGAGCTAATGTTCATTTTTAGCAAGGCCATATATTTCATAGCTGAATCTAGTCAAGTTAAAAATTTCCTTTCATCACAAATCTGCAGACCTAAGTTGAAGGCTGGAATTAATACAATTCCTGTACAACTTGTAAGAATATATATGGTCTGTCTTCCGTGGCAATTTTTGTTGGCTTTCTTGAATACCTTCTGTTCATAGAGTAGACCAGACCTTGGTTGTGCCCTTTCTAGTAAAAAAAAAGTTGGAGGTCCAGTCTTCATGTCTGCAGACTGGGATAACAGGGCTAACCAGGCCCTTGGCAACAGAACCTGCATGTGTGGGCTGCAGGTCAGAGCAGCTTCTGAGTACTGAGCCAAGATACTAAATGCTAGAGGAAATGCAGGTGTGGCGGAAATGATTGCTGAGTCACACAGCAGTGGATAGGGGAGGAAGGTGTGAACATGACATTTAAGCTGTGGAATAAACCAGAAAGCTCAGGTCCCTGTAAAGATCTGTGCACTGGGATATTTGTGTTGAAGGACCTGAAAAGGCAGCCTGGACTGAAATAAAGCAGACAACATTAGACAACAGCACTCCCAGCTGAGAGCTCAAACTTGCTTAAAGTTTGTAGCAAGTCATTTTAGAGACAGCATGTTGGAGAAACAGTTTGGAGTCTGGCAGACACTGGAGGCTTAAAGCAGAGAAAGATTTGACTGCTGGTTTGCTGTTGGTTGCTTAGGCGGTTTTCTGGGTAGGAAATGACAGCTCTTCCTGTCTTGCCTTAGCAACTGGGTGCAACTGTTCTGAGAGCAGAAAAAATTGGAATGGACAATCTCTCATGGAAAACGTATGTACTGTGACTAGATTCTGGTATTCTAGAGCTGCTGATGTCACTTGCGCTTTCGGCAAATTAAATCAGTGTATTCTTTACTATTTATTTGTTTGTTCACTTTGTGGGAACTGTTTGATTTCCATGTTGGTGCAAAGAAGTTTTGGTGAACTCAACAGTGCTATACTTGCCCTGTTTATTCCTAAAATCTAATTACGTACTTTTTGCTTGAAATTAAGATAAAAAACCTCCATCCACCATGGGAATATTTGTGTCAGGCAACAGTACCATGTGCTGTTACTTCTTGGTGCCAGCTGAAGCTCTTGAAGTTCTTGTTTGTGGTATGGACAATCAAAAAATGGAATCTACAGAGGCCCGAGACTTAAGCTTAATTGAAAGAAACTACTGGAGAATCTTAGGGATTTCTTCTATTCAAGGTGTCTTTCCCCAAACCCTTCCTGGATAGGATCATCCACACATTCTTCTCAAAAATCAAGGTGTGTTTTGGAAAGACAGGTTCTGTGTTAGTGTTCTCTTTAACCCAGTAACAAGAAGGAAAGAAAGGAAACAGATTTTGCTTAGATGACAAACTAGGAAATATAACTCTCAGTATTCTCTTTATAAACTTGGACTGATTCTATTAAGATAAAAAATCCTTGCTCATGAGACACTCTTTAGCTCAATAATATAGGAAATAAAGTACAATATAGAGTACTTTTTTTCCTCCCACAGTTGGCCATTTAGTTGTGGTTTCCAAAGAGTGTCAAGAGGAAAAGAGCTATTACCAACTGCGGTTGAAGCCTTTCTGATCTTGCTGGCTGGTATAGCAGCTGGAGAAATTAGTTTCCTGGCCTTGAACTCCTTTTTCTTTTCAATTTTCTCTTCTTTCTTACTGACAAAGGATAATGCTTGTCTGTGTTACAAATCACCTCCTTCTTTTGTAATTTCTGTAGTGTTTTCATTGGCTTTAGTGCTGCTGACAACCCGGCTGATGATTTCATGGAAGAATTGCCACGGAAATACATGGTTCATGTCTGTAATATCTGCTCATTTTGGATTTGCATATGGGATATTTTAAGAAGAGTAACACTGATTGTGCAACTGTGCCTAATATATGGACTAAGGGGAGAGAGCTCCTCACTTGACTTAAATCCTTCTAGGTCTCAAAGCTGCTCTGAGGTTTTGTGCAGTGTCCCTCCTATAAATACTGCCTGTATTGGAGAAGAGTAACACCTCCCTCTCAGCTGCATCACCTCAATTGTTATTCATAAGTGTGTGTTTCATAAACGGAGGCTGAGGGATTTTGTGGGGTTAGACCAGTGATCTTTGTCCCTCTTGCTGGACTGCTGTCTGTGGGGCTGTAACATAAAGGCCGCTTTCATTCTTCCCTTGGCAGATTCCTTCTATTGTGACTGTCTCCCTCCCTTCAAAAGGAAATCACATACAGAAACGGACGTTCATTATCTTCACATGTCTGATGAGTTCCTGTTAATGCCCTGTTGAAAAATACCCTTTGGAAATAACTGGAAATGGTTTTATTGTCATAATTTGCACCACCTTACAGAATTTTGAGTAGGGAATTTGCCAGCAATTAAAACAGTGGCTAGATATGTCAGGTAATACAGTTTTTTATTTGTTAGACTGCATATGTTTGGTGCATACATATTGGCTGTTCCTCATGTTTGGAAACAATTTTCCCCTCTGTTGTGAGACAATTAACAACAGATAGACACTAACGACAAAACTTAGAAGGTGATGTACATTATTATAAGGCAAAGCCAAGTTATTGAGTTGTCAGATACTTATCAGTTGTTAATCACATCGCTTCCTGGCTCAACATAGCTACACTGCTGTAATGAGGTTCTTGCTGCACAAAATCCGCTTATTTATAGCTTGTATAATTACACATTTGGCTTTAAATTCTGAGGTAGCAAACCAATCTCTACTGGCCAGCTGCTTTCTTAAACAGGAAAAAGTTAGCCTACAGTGCAGGGCAGATCTTTGAGACACCGAAATAAGCAAACTGTGCTTGACCTGGTGGAAAAATTCCGAGGAAATTTTAGGGTAAAAATCCACGTTGCTATGGTCATCTCAGGCTTATAAAGGAACCTGATACCTTTTAAGTCCCCTGCAAAATCAATCATGACATCTGTGCCCTGTTTGGATATAAAATTTATTTATAATTTATAGTGCTAGATTGCACTCAGCACTCATAGGTGTATGTACATTTCCTACTCACGCAAGCACTTGATTATTCAAGCTGTATTATCAAACTAAACTGTAAGTTCTTGCAAATGGGGCGAGGTGTAGGCTAGTTTCCCCTGAGAGCGTCAGTTACGACTGTGTTGCAGTATGGCCTCCGCCCAATACAGCTTGCGAGCCTAATTCCCCATGACCTTGCTGCATATGCTGCTTGCTCTTATGATGTGTGTATACAATACCAGACTATCAGGATTCCTTTCTGGCACATATCTACTTCGTACGCAGTTTGTTGTGAAGAATTGGTGTCGGTATTGCTCATGTGTATTCACTACAAATGACTCAGTGTCGTTCCCATGGAGCATGGCTCTGGAGCTGGATTGGTTGGTACAGGAGAAATGACGTTGTTACGAGGGCTTTGCTGAAGAGCTCCCTTCAAATGAGTCATACAGGTCTGTCCAGCTTGGTCATTTCCATACTTTTCATACAACATAGTTTTTTCAGAAAGATCTCTATGCTAGTGAGAAAAAGCTTGAAATCTCTTGCAAATCTGAAGCAGTTTTTTTCCAGTTATGAGAGGAGATCACAGTCTGAGGCTGAAATGAAGCCAAATCCCTTTGAAGTGCTGAATAAATAGCAGCAACCTTCAGAAGGATGAAAACTGACAATGCCTAAATCTTACTGACACGTAAAAGACACATTGTTAGCTACTGGAGAAAAGATTTATTTATTTATTTATTTATTTATTTATTTATTACAATGTATTTGGTCTCATCCATTTCTTTAAACTCTACCCTGCCATGATCTGTACATTTTTCATATAACAGGCATTTTTACTTCTTTGTTTAATTGGACTACCATGTAGCCAAATAATTAAGTGCAACCCTTAGAAAACTTAGCAGAAACATGTGGATGGACTTCGATCTCAAGTCTACCAGTAAGTAAAAAAAGACAGCTCAGATATGTAGAGGTACCACTACCAATGACTATTACTTCTACAAATAATTTCAAGCTTTTGTGTAGCTGCATTTCTTTCTTTTTTTCTAATCTCTGAAGCATTATGTATAGAAATAGGGCCTTTTATGTATCAGGACTCTATAATAAAGTGTGGTGAAATCCAACAACTAGAAAAAAACCCTCGGTATGTATGTGTGGGCAAATTTAATTTTGCCTAAAGAATGTAACTTTCTGCTTTTTAGTTTGTGGTGCAGATACAGCAAATCTGCAATTAAGCCTTCTAGCAGGCCTGTACGACTGGTAATTGTTTTGTAATCCATCCTTGGAACACAATAAATGCAAACAGTAATCACAGGTTTAATGAGTATAATCTATCATAAAATACCTAACAAAACAGTATGTGCAGCATTACCTTCTGGTTGATGGTTCAGCTATTCCAGCTGTATTAAAGGAGTGCAGCAACTGCTCAGTACCTGTCTAGGCAGGAAGGAGAGGATAGACTTCTAAGTAAACAGTATGTATCTATATGATAAACAAGAAGTCTTAGTCAAAATTCATTTTGGTCTTGTGGACATAAGTGGATGAGTCTTACTGATTGCAGGTGCATGCCCTGCTGCTGCACTTGCACTGAAGCCTAGTTTATCTCAGACCTTCTTTGAGAGATTACACTGAATATACAACAGGATATTTAGAAAAGGTTGCTGAATCATGAACTCTTAAGACTCAACATTTGTCTTAACTGCATCTCTGTAGAAATTCCTATCCATGTCTTTGTTCTCTTGTGTGTTAATTGCTTCAGGTTTCTCACATGTGCATTTACCTTTCAAAAAACACATGGATTGCCTGGTTTCTGACTGCACGTAAACCAAAGGGAGAGTCACTGCAGAGCCGATTATACAGGCTCTAGTTCTACACTGCCCTTACACTTACTCCTTCATGAAATACATCTTGGACCAATCTGAAATTAAAACCCAAGCTGTGTGATTCTGTTGGGGAAGCTAATTGACACTGGATAACACAGAAATAGTTTTAAACTGAAGTTTCTGGCCAGAGTTACTGAAAGGCTCAAAACTTATAAACTTTAAATTGGGAAAACTTTTCAGCCTGAGATTAAACACAACCTGTGACTTCAGGTGGACCTTGCTGGCCTTTAGGTTAACTTAACTCTGTTGCTTACCTTCTCACCACCTGGAAATGTTAGGAGAATCTGTTGCTTGAGAAGCAGATAGTTGAAATGACAGTGCAAATATGATTCTCAAGGGATTAACGTTTTCTGCTAGGACAAATGCATAAACCTAATGTATTTTTCTGTTTGGTTGGTTGGTTTTGGTTTTTTTTTTTTCACTGAGCATACAGAATAGAATCCTATAGGGGTAGAAAGTTGGTATGCCTGGGTGGAGAGTTGACTTATGTATAAACATGTTCTGCAGACCCAGTTGATGTGCCTTTTCTGCAGGCATCTTGTGCTGCCACCAGAGAAAATGCTATCTGTTTGAAACCTGTGTGTGGCAACTGTTGCCGGCAGTCTCTTTGTCTTTGCTTGGTTTACATCAGTTTAATCCGCTATGGAGTCAGCTAAAGGAACTGACTGTTCAGAAAGCTTAGGTGAATTTCTCTTCAGCTGACTTGCAACGCAGTGTTGTTTCCAAGTGATCTGCCAGTCTGACATCAGTATTAAATAGCATATCGCACCTCATGGACTAACCATCTGATTCATTGTGACAATTTTTTTCTCTAATGTCTGAAGTTGTAATTAAGGGAGGAGCACGTGGGAGAGAATAAAAATCAAGAGATAAAATAAGAAACTGGATTGCAAAGGCAGGGAAAGAACATTGCAATTTATTACTCTAAAAGAAATATGGGAGCAATACTAACTGCACAAAGTTGTATACCCTGGTTAAAAAACCCCAAACCATTTTGATTAATTTTACTTAAAGCTGAGCATTTTTAAAACTTTTTTTCCTATGCTTATAGAAGTGTGGCCGATCAAGTAATAAGTGCAAGGAGTAATGCCCTTTACCATTTTAATGGATAAAAACTCCAGAGTAGATGTGTGCTCATGTATGTAGGCATGTGTGTTATACCAAGCTAAAAACGTAGAACGGGGCGAGCATACCAGCACTCTCAGCTTGTACGTGCTGTGCGTTGATGTGGATTTTCTAGTCTGAGTTGGACTCAATTAGAATAAATCTGAAAGTGACATCTGCCACAAGTTAGCTTGTGTTTTGTAGTCACGGGGCATTAGTTAGTGCTTGTTACAGACAGGAATTTTTGGAATAATTTGATTCACCAAGAGCAGTGTCAGTGGATTCAGTTGCATTAGACTAAAGGTTAATTTGTCTCTGAAAACTAATAATTTCTCTGGAAATGGTGGCATTTTCAGTCACAGGTAATTTTTAAACAACAAAGTGAAGCCATTCCCTGTAAAAATATAGTGAAGTTGTTGAAGACTTTAGTATAATATTAGTTATGGTTTTACTTAATTTACAGCTATTGAGACAGAGACGTTCTTTTGTGCAGACAAAGCAGGTTGTGGAAGTGGTGATGGGAGACTTCTGGCAGGCAATAGTTTTCCATCCTTTATAGCTTTACAAAAGGCAACAACATTCAGTTGAACAAACTAACCTGGCTTTTTGTGGCAGCTGTGGCCTGTGTGTGGTTTGTATCAGAGATACTTAGACCTTTTGACTATGATGGCAATAGATTCAGTAGCCACCTGCCTGGCATGACACAGACCCTGTGATAATGAGGATCACTTTAAATCATGGCTATGAAGCACGTGAAATACACCTCTCCAATTTCTAAGTGTTCTGAACATAATCATTTATCAAGTATAACACCTTTTTTGGCAAGAAAGTTTGACATGGAGGCTGTCTTCAGGGAAGTCCTTGTTAAAAGCCATTTGTAACTTGGTGCATCCCATACTCGGCTGTGTGAGGGTGGCTGGGATGCGTGTCACCCCAGAAAGGCCCTTTTTCCTGGGACAGATGTGGACAGCAATGAGCAAACCTGCTGAATGTATCCCAGGTGCATGCTGTTGGGGAATCAGCTATTTTCTCACAGTATTTGGGCCATCATTCTTGATCCACGAGTTTAGACAGTTTCTGAAAGCGGTGTCTTCTACCATATGACCATACCTTTTGAAAGGATACCAAATGCTGTGGCTCCTGTTCCTTACAGTCCATTGTGCAATAAGGTGTATTCCTTTATAATCTTACTGGAGTTGGATGCCTTTATCTTTGAGCAGGGCTGTGTGGATAACGGAATCCTGGTCTGCAGCCTAGGGGGACAGTTCTGTTTTCAGTGATCATAGTGCAATGAACTCACATGGAAGTGAAGATCCTGGGAAAGAGGACTTGTCTGGCAACTGCCTTTTCTTGTGGCATCCCTTTCCCAGTATGCCTACTGTTATTTCTCCCAGCCCTTTTCTACCCTTTCTCAGTGCCTTCTGTTATCACTAGTGCATACAGGCTTGGAAAACCGTAAGGGAAGAAGGGGAAATTTGTTTGCTCAGGAACTCAACATTGTTCTTAGATGCCTGGGAGAATACAATTTAAGACCGTTCATTCCAACTTGCCTTTCACCCAGGGATGATGCTAGCAAGCAGGGAGAAGGTCTATTCTTTGAGACCTGTGCTTGTACCGTGATGTGGCCTCCTCCAGATCTCTGAAACACAGCCAGCAAACCTCCTGCCTCTTGAGGGGATGGCTGTGCAGCAACTTTAGATTTACAGCATGTTGGCTGTTGCTTGGTAATTATTCTGTGTGGGTTTTACTGCTTGGCAAATGAAAGATCACTTGTTCCTCAGTTACTGCTGGGTAAGGGCTGGCACACAGCAAGTACCATAGCTTTGGCTGAAGGGCTGTGAAACTAAAGGAGAGATGACTTGCACTCTGGGCTGTATGCTGTAATCTAAAACAAGTGAGGCATATTCATACAATACAGGCATTTTCCTGTTTTTCCAGACAGGGATTTTTATATTGAATAAAATTTGTTATCAGTTCTGCTTCCAGGGTGGAGAGTTTGATGTTTCTCCTAATGGGGCATTAGGTGTGCTTGATTTTAAGCCTGCTGTGATCTTATTTCTTACTGTGAGGAAAAAAAATTATTGTGAAAGACAGTAAGACAACTAGTTGCAAAGTTATGTATTGAAAATGGATGTAAGTCTCTAACGAATGAAATACAGAACGTATTGTGAGAGCTTGCATCTACATTTGCAGGAATAGCCTGCATTTTTATTATTGTGTATGTTATGTAAATAAATGCTGTGTTCTTGGTCTTATGTTGCTCACCTTTTTTTCTGAAGGTAGCTTATGTGAACACAGAGGTAGGACTTCCTTCCTCCCTTGTAAACTGCTTTAGGCACCGGACAATCATCGTCTGAAAGCACAACTCTGTGAAGTCTGATCACAGTAGCAACACTTCTGCAGTATAAATGACTTTTTGTTTCAAATACTTACGTCACGTACAGAATGAAGCTGAGACTTTAGTGACTTGCTGAGGTCAGAAAGCAACCTCCAAAGGAGGTTTGAAAAGAAATCTGTCTCTTTGGCAGGTTATTCCAGAAAAACCGCAGTCTTCTACTAACACAGTTAGTACAGATAAGTAGCAGAATGGTTTTTGAACTGAAAAGATAAACTTGAAGTCTGGACAATTGCAGCAGTGCTGGCTTTGCCTTTTTTGCATATTTCCTTTTTTAAAGAGAAGCTCCAGATCTGACTTTTGTCTCCTTGGAGTAATGTAGGATATCTTGGGAAAAGTTTGTTCAGTGATTTGCACGGTGGAACATGCTGAAAAATACACTTTTTATCAAATCTATGGAATGAATGCAGGCATAAGACGGCTTATGGAAATCTGTAGCAGGTACAGTCTTCCTTTAGAAACACATCCGAGCTGTTTGTAAAATACAGACTGTAGCTTTTCTTGTGACTGGCATAACTGTCTTTCCATAATCTTTGGAAATGAAATCTCTTGACTAGAAAAGGCAATTCACCTAGCTGACTTCTGGAGCACGGGAGGAGAAGGAGGGAAGAGAAAGTAAAGAAAAAATATCTTTTTCACCTAAAGAAGGGCTGCAGGGGCTAGGAAGGACAGGAATACCAATGCCAATGAATCAACCAACCCCCTGTACCACCAGTATGATGTGTATAACCAAACTTAATTTTTTTCCTCATTTTCAAGTGGCTCTGAATTATAGTAAATATTTCCTATATTCCATCCTATCACATTATTTCCTCTTCTCAGGGTAAGTTAAATCACTGTTCTCTGTAGGTAATAACTTATGACAGCAGCAGCATAACTGCTTTCAGTGAAATCCGTAAAACTAGTTATATCCTATTTCCAAAGCAGCCCTGAGGTAGAGTAACGGAATCTGCATGTGCTTTATGAGTGGATGGCTCCTCTCCAAATAGGCTTTCACTCTAGTAGTGTTAAATAGTGGGGTGTTCCCCCCTGCCTCTTCACCAAAAGGTTTGAAAAGTATGCATACAAAAATGCACCACATTTAGAATTGTGAAGGTGAGTGAACAGGGAAAAAGTGGTTTCAGTATTTCAGTATTGGAGAGGAGGGCTGGGAAGGGGGAATAGAAAAAAACAGGAAAAGGATAGTGCAGTCTTTCTGCATGCAGCGGGACCTGATTCCTCACCGATTTAAGCAGCAGTTCGGAATCGTCAGTCTGCTTAGGAGAAGCACAGCAGTCACCTGCTGGGAGTTGCATTTCCAACAAGCAGGCTCTAGTTAATGTAAAATACCTCCTGGTAGTCCTTGAAGCTCTTCTGAGTTTTCATGTTATCAGAGTCAAATGTTGTAGGACCATTTCCTTACAAACTTTGTCCCTATGCTGTAATCTGTAATTGGCACCGAAATTAGGTAAATTCCCCCGATTTGCCATCTTCATTGGAAAAAAAGGACCAACCAACCACTGCCTCACTGTTCATATACAACAGTAAAATTAAAGAAAAACAGCAATATTTTGATGCCAGACTGCACAACTACGAATGAATATCCAGAGTGTAAGATGGGGAGAACTGGTGTTAAGGCTTCAGTTAGACGCTTTAGTCTATGTACTAGCCAGTGCTCGACAGACCGTTTTATAAGGAAAACATGCTTGCAGTGTGTATTCTGGGACTAATATTTTGTTGTCATATATATGCAATTAATAAATGTTACATTAGGGTTAATGAAAAAGCAGATTGCAGATATTCTAGGACTAATCTAGTTGCAAAAGCTTGATGGGAGGAACAAAAAGAAAAATTTGGGGATGGGCTAGTTAAATATTTTAATATGATAAGAATTATACGAATGGAACTGCACTTTTATATGTATATTGCATAATTAGAAAACCCCTTTTGTCAGAGGATCCTAAATTGAGCATGAATTATGCCAGCTTTTACTGAAAGCACGTTTACACAAGTACTGTAGCATTTTTTGTACACAAACTAGATTCTGTATGTCCTAACGTCCTATTGAGGATTTTGTTGGCCTCTTGGCATAGCAGGCATGATTTGGGGACGTAGAATAAAACAGTGATTTTCTTCAATGCCTCCCTACTACAATAAATTACACCAATCTGGTGGCTGTCCTATGTATAATGGATTATTTAGATCAGCCAGCTTCCTGTGCATGTGTATACATATTCAACCATGATCATTAAATGCCCAAAACCTTAATAAAAATCTAATAGCAGTTAAAAGGGAAGAAAATGACAGTTCTGTCACAAAGAGCAGGTATTTGGAGCTGTCTTCCATTCTTGAAGTGAAAACAATACAGTGTTTCCTTTTGTTTTAGTGGAGTGAGAGGGATCTAGATGAAGCATGTCAAAGCAAATAGAACATGTGTCAATGACAATTACATTTTACTCACAGTAAATATTCCTTTCCCAAACATGCGTAACTCTGAGGGAGATGTGGCATGACTACAGCTTCCTGAGGTCACGTAGTACTGGAGAACTGGTAGAGAAGGATGAGCGGGAGTGCATCACTTAACAAATGCCTGAAGTCAATTCAGAAGACAGAGAAGCCTAAATATTTCATAGATTCATAGAATGGTTGGGGTTGGGAGAGACCCTTGGAGATCACGTAGTCCCAACCCCCCTGCCATGGGCAGGGACACCTTCCACTAGACCAGGTTGCTCAAAACCCCATCCAGCCTGGCCCTGAACACGGCCAGGGATGGGGCATCCACAAATTCTCTGGGCAACCTGTTCTAGTGTCTCACCACCCTCACAGTAAAGAGTTTCTTCCAGTTAGGTTCTGGCAGGCTGCAATAAGGTCCCCCCAGAGCCTTCTCTTCTCCAGGCTGAACAACCCCAACTCTCTCAGCCCGTCTTCACAGGAGAGGTGCTCCAGCTCTCTCATCTCTGTGGCCCTCCTCTGGACCCACTCCAGCAGCTCCATGCCCTCCTTATGTTGGGAGCCCCAGAGCTGAAGGCAGTCTGCCAGGTGGGGCCTTGCAAGAGCAGAGCAGAGGGGCAGAAACACCTCCTCTGACATGCTGGCCACGCTTCTTTTGATGCAGCCCTGGATGCAGTTGGCTTTCTGGGCTGCAGGTGCGCATTGTCAGGCCATGTTGAGCTCTTGTCCACCGGTGCCCCAAAGTTCTTCTCTTCAGAGCTGCTCCCAGTCCATTCTCTGCCCAGTCTGGGTCGGTACTGGGGGTTGCCGTGGCTCAGGTGCAAGACCTTGCACTTGGTCTTCTTTAACAGGTACTCAATGTAACTCTTAAATTATTCCAGTGAAACAAATTAATTATCAATCTGTTTGCTTCTGGGGCATAACCCAGAAGATTAGATGGCAAAGAAATTCCAATATAGGAATCCTGTGGCCAGTGAAGCATCCAGTGTAATGTGCAAACAGCCTTGCAAATCTGCATTTTCTCTGAATGGGATCTGCATTTACTGTTCTGCTAAGCCTTTTCATTGCCTTCCTATAAATTGCTTTAATTATTGTTGAGAGGTTTAGTAGCCAATGTGTTATTTCCAAAGTGCAGAGGTGGGCGTTCTGGAGCCCTTTGTGGTTCAGTGCGCCACAGTGCTTGTTTTCTCTTGCAAGTTCAGCAGGGGCAGGGGAAGTTCTTAAATTCCTGCTGTTTTCAAAATGTGCCTCCCAGCACTGACACCTGGTAACAAAGCCATGTGTTACTTCTTAGCTTCCAATGGATTTGGAAAGAGCATCTGAATGCTTGCATGTTACCAGGGCTTGTAGTGTTCTTTCTCTCTCTGTTTGTGTTGTTTTGGTTTTTTTTTTTAGATTTACTTTAATCTAAAAATGCCATTTCCCTTATCTTTAAGAAATCAGGCTGAAATATTTTGCACATCATAATTAATCCTGTGGTAGAATTTAAACAAGATTTGGATTTCCTTACATTTAATTATTTTCTTGTATATGTCTGGTTCCAGAATAAAATGAGAGCAGAGTGCAGCAGTCTCTGTGAATAAGTGGCTTTTTTTTTTTTACTGTTAGCAGGGTGTTGGGATGATAACCATAAGCTAATCTCATAGTTGCTCTAAAGAATAGGCAGGAACATAAGAATTGTGATGCAAATAGGTCTAAAACATCCATTATAGGTTATTTTTCCCCCAAATTGAGTGGCTGAGGTATGTCCTGAGGTATGTTTTATGTATGTGTAAATCTTATTACCTATGTCAAATATTCTTTTGAATTTGTGAATTCCTGGCATCAACTATATTTTTAGCAATGCTTACAGCAACTAATCTATATGTATTTCCATTAAAATTGCCTTTTGGGTTCACTCTTTTGTATTTTGAAGGTACAGTTAATAGACATGTCAAGTTCATTCTTTCTGTATCTTTACACATATTCAGGTGTTATCCTTTCTTATTTGAATTTCTGATCTTTAGAGTAGCAAGCCCTTCCCAGCAATTTCCCATAGTGCAAATCATTTGCATATGAAAGACATGGAAAAGAACAACAATTTTGAAGACTGGGTGTGTGGAGGTGGCTTAAAGCATGTTATCCAAAGAGGAAACAACTGACTTTTGTATAAATAGTAATGTGTTTTCAGCTTTATCCTCCATTGTTTTCTTTCTTCAGTGAAAGATTTTTGTTGATGCTTTAGCAACAATTGCAGATTCAGCAGAATCTCTCATTGAATGACTCAAAGTGATTTCTAAGTTACTCATCCAAGCTTCTGGAGAATGTGTGGTTTATTCAAGCTGGATAAAAAAATATGCCTGATTTCAGAACATGAACCCAACCTGCCATCTTGTTACCTAGTGACTTCAGTCCTGAAGCTTGTCAGGATCTTTCTTCTAGGCTTACTGAGAGACTTGATTTATCAACACATTACACCCCAGTGCTGGTCAGAAGTTTTGCAAGCTGGTTGGGGCTCTGGAATCAGTACTCCTAGGCTGCCTCACGTAGTCTAATTGGCTCTACTCATGTGTAATGTATATGAAATGATACGTATAATGTGTGTGGGTGTTAGCCACACTGATCTGCAGATGGGACAAGGAGGGGAGTCTGTGTATTTGGCATGCTAGGCAAGCATTGCAAGCACTTTGGAAAAGAGATGTAACTGAAGGAGCTTTCCACCCCAATACAAATCTGACAAGAAGCTGAAGTTATGCTGTGGTGCCAGTTAGGAAGTTGGCTATTAGCAAGAATGCTATTGATCAAAACCAATTTGCCAAAATTAAAAAAGAATGTTGAGCAGATATATATTATCTGGATGAATACTAAGACTAACGTTGAGCAGATATATATTATCTGGATGAATACTAAGACTAACAAAGAATGGGTTGGCTAAAATGTTAATCATAAATTATGCTTTCACATCAAGTGTTGGGACTGACAAGTGCAGTTATATCTGCTGAGTTGAGTCTTCTCCATGTCTTCATAATCAAAGTAATTTTTTTAGTTTACAGACTGGGAGGACTTCTTGCATTATCCATTATATTATTGATTTAAACACCATACACCACCCCACCCGCACCCCTATCCCTGCCTGAATCTTGCATATGTCTGAATTCTCCTGATACAATCACTAAAATGGTCTTCAGCATAGTCCGCTCTGTTGAGGCAAGCCTCTGCCAGTGTTACTTCAGTGCAGTTGTGTGAATGTTGAAGAGAGAAAGCAAAGAGTGTCTCTGACAATATGATTTATTCTAAAATAATTTGCTAGCACAGCTACTCCTGTTTCTCTGTTAATTCAGATTTTGCAGTGAGCACAATGAGAAGCCGTTTCATCTAATGCAAGGTACTAATTTGAAGCCTGCTTTCCTTAGGATGTGGATATCTGAAAAAAATAATAAAATTTCCATTTCCATTGGATCTCTAGAGACTGCTGCATCCCAGAGTATCTTTTGAGATTTCAGTTAAAAAATATGAACAAACAGTGTAGGTTAATGTAATGTTTCTTTGTCTGCCTAAAGAGATTAACACAAGGCTGAGTTGTTAGAAGATGTTAATCATTGGCAACAGTGGTTTCAAAATAAATGGCTTTTAAGCCTCATTTATTTAAATATCTTAAAGCATCCAAAGAGTACTCTCCTCTTATTTACTTTGCCTGCTGCTACTAAGAAATACCTTATATTTGCTAGATGACTTTCACAGTGAAAAGTTTGACTCCGGGAGTCTTGCTTTGGTTATGATAACATGAACTCACCCATCTTTGCAATGCGGCCAGCTGTGGAGCTGAAAAAGTGACACACATTTCAGCAATAACCAAACAATTTAATGCAGAATAGCTAAAAAGGGAGCTTTTAACCCCCTTACCTCAAGCTCTCTGGTATTCTCTGCCCTGGGCAAGATATCTGGCATATGCTGTAATGCTCTTAAGTCTTAACCTTGCAAGTACATGCTTTCTATTTTAGCAGCTTTATGCTTTTAAAAAGTTAGGTGAAAACTGCTAATTGCTGAAGAAGTCCTGAGAAGGCTGGATTTCTAAACGATCATAGGACCTATGATAGTTGGCTTCTCAGCACTGAACTTGTAGGTGTTGCATCTCTAATTCCTTACAAATAGGTATTTTGTCCTTCCTACATAATACGCAGAGTTTGACGCCTTAGAGTGGGCCTGAAGTGCTGCTGTGTGGCCAAAGCACTCAAGTTATAGGACAGCCGTGGCCTTTGGGCTCCAAGTGCATTGCTTAGATTTGGGATGAATCCCCGAGCTTAATCTTCTCATCCCCTGTGAGAGCACTAATCACAGGGACAACATTTTCAAGGGTGTTATATGCATGCACCTGTGGCAGGGTGGTGGCAGCCACACTGACTGCAGCCCCCCTGGAAAAATCCAGTCGACAGCTTACAGCCACAACACAGAATTAAGCTACGTGCAAAAGCTGCTGTGCTAGGATAATGTGCCCTGCTGCCCAAGTCTCAGGTGGTGCTTTAATAGCAAGAGCATCCTTCTCCTTCCTCCTCATTTCGTTATAAACGAGAGTAAATATTGCAATATAGTCCTAGCAGGTAGTCACCACGTTTGACATTGGCATACTTATTTAATGGTCTGTATAATTTAGAAGCTTGGTTTCATGCATTCAGGGTTGAAAGCCTTTGCTTGATCATTATTTTTCTATGCTTTGCATGTCATGTTGCTATACAGTCTTTTATGTTCACTGCTGGTTATCTAGCTGCGTTGTAATCCAGCCCCTCTGCTACACTGAGACACAATGATTCATAAGAAACCCATATCTACTAAAAAAACCCGAATAATTTAAAATGGCAGTTTCAATCTGTAGCAGCAGTGGGGGTCGTAACAGTCTGGTTGCAGGAGAATTTACTGTAGTCTGTGTCACTGCAATCAGCTGAGCACATCAGCTGATGAGAGATTGTGAGTTTCATCTTGGAGAGCTGGTGAACTGTCAAATAATGAAGATAAAGTAAGGGAATTATGCTATTCCTGCTATTATGCTCCACGGTGCACCATTATGTCTTCCCTTTGCTATTGCATATATCATGTCGTGCTGGTAATGCCCAAGTTCATGAAGAGGGTTTCTGAGAACTTGAAATACTGCTGTCAGGGCTGTTTGTGTAGCTCACTGCTGGGTCAGGCTGGATTCTTTGCTGTGTGAAACAGAACTGTACAGTCTTGAAGCTTGCCTTGAACCCCAAGGAAAGAGGAAAAAAGGCTGCTAGAAAAACATAAGGAAAAAAAAGAGCGGGCCCAGACGTGTCCAGGTGTCATAGTTCTTACGGTGTCTATAGAAGATGATTGCTTTGCCTCCTAAAATTTTGTTGCACTGAATTTCTTCAGTAATGATCCTTTATTACGATGTGAAGTGGAATGCCTGGGCCCAGGCCTCTCTCAGATAAGACAGGGTTTTTCTTCCTGAGCAGGGTAAGAGGTGGATAACACCTCTTCTGGACAAGAGAAGGGCTGGATAACACGTGGCACAAGAGGCCGTGGTTAGCTGTCATCTCTGTCTGATTCCAGGGCAGAAGGTGTCAGCTCTCTTGCCTGAGGAGACAGTGGCAAGCAAAAGCTTAGCCAGGTGTAGTCTGTCACACGGGTCAGGGGTCCTTTTCACCCATGTGGGGGGATTGGGGCTATGGCAGCGAAAATGCACTCAAAAGGAAAAGAGATGAATTGTCCCTTTTGCCTGTCCTTGCTCGTGCATTTGGGCTGTCGCCGGCCTGTTGAATACCAAAATCCCTGAGCTGGGATGGAGGCACTGTCAGCACGCGCCTGCCCTAGGAAGAGCGAGCTGTTCAGCGTGGGTCTCCGGGCTGGGCAGTGGAAGGCTCCTGCTGCGTGCAATGCTAGTGAGGCCACGGGCACCTGCAGCTGAGCACACAGGGCCTGGCAGCTGCCTTTGCCTCTGGAAAGGGTGGCGTGGTTTGTCCTGGTGTTCCCGTACAATGGGTTTGCTGAGTGAGACGGGGTACCTGCAACCCAGAGGCTGTAATGGGGAGCTGCCTTTTCCATGGCTGTTAAGGCTGAGCTCTTCAAGCTATCTAATTTCACCTGCCTTCAGCTTCTTTGGAAACCCCACTTTCCATGTTTGGTGGTTACTGATGCTGGCTCCAGATCTAAAACTAGCAACTACTTGCTCTTGCAAATAGCCCCTGGGGGCTGTTTTAGTGGCTTTGTATCAGTTAGCTGGAACACTGGCACATTACATATACATGTGTGTGTGCGCGCGAGTGTGTGTGCGCGTGTGTGTGATGTAAACCTGTGACGGTCCATCTTGTACAGCCTTTCAGAGCTATCCCTCCACGCTGTTTCTCTTATTCTGTCAATACCAGAATCACAAAAGCTGTTACTGTAATTCTGAATGCATATGTGCAGCTGGGCTGTCAGCAAGGAATATATGTGGGCGAGTGGCTGAGGGAGCATGAATGAATGATTGAACAGAGGTAAACGCAACAAAAGATGTGGGTGGAAAGAGAAGGATTGAAATTGGCTCACCCACCACTTTAATACATTTTTTACAATGATGTATACAAGTGAGAAAAGGGTGAAGGGGTCTTTACTCCCCCAGCTGTTTGAATTCAATGTGGTTTTGTTTTGGGCATATTTTTGTTTCTATGCTCTCTTTAGGAAGAGGGAAAATGCCCTGGATGCCAGTGTTCTTACAGCATGATATCCTGAATAAGTAAGCTGCAGCTCCTGTGGTGAGTGTAGGGAATCTTGCTTAACTTAATGCTCATGGAAAGCTGCTAGATAAGGAGAGCTTGGCTCTGTGAGACTGAGCAAGCAACTGACTGTGAGATTTTCTGATATCCTAACCCCCAAAGTGTTTAGCAGACAGATTAGGTCAGTGAAGCAGAACAGATATGCGGATGTTTCATTAGTTTGTTCAATTAGATGGTAACTGTGACCTGTTCAGGGGGGGCGGGGTGGGGGGGTGGGGGTGGAAGAACAATGTTTCTCACCACGGAGCTGGTTTCTGTCTGGGCTATGGCGTGGTTTGCCTGTAGCTGGCCTGCAGAAATTTAAGGGAGAATACAAAATAACTCAGTCTCTGTGTTGCTGCGTAAGGGTTAGCTGGTGTGCCATGGGGAAAAGCATGTCCTTTATGGCTGCCTGGGTAGGCAACCAAGCAGAAGAGGGTAAGAAGTATGTGGGTGAGATACCAGCTTTTCTTCCTCAAGTCATGTACCATGCTAAGGTGGGAGGGAATCGAGGGAGGAGGGGGCGCCAAGCTGAGCTGTTCATACAGCTGCAGTAAGCCTTTGAACAAGGTAGAACAGGAGAGGAACAAACATTATTGTCTGGCTTCCTTTGAGCTAGGGGACTTGCATGCTTTCCTGTAGTGTGTGACTTGCTCTAGTCCCATCTAATCTCATTAGCCTTGATTTCTTATGTTAATTTGGTATTCTGTGGGAAATGGTACAGTATCTCAAATACTTTCTGTCAAGTGCCTGTAAAAAAAAAGTGTCTTGTACTCTTGATTGTGGTTTGCTTTGTAACCTTAGAGTTGTTAACCTGTGAACGAAAATAGCCTCCTCCTCCCAATGGCAAGCAGTTTCTTTTCACCCTGTTGTTGGTGCCACAGAATATGCATGCATTCTTACACATGTAATTAATTCAATTCATGGGCCTCATCAGGAACACCATCACATTTTATTCCAATATTTTGCTGAAAGATAAGGGGGCTCCTTAAATTACTTTGGAGAAGTGGAGCTTGCTATAACCATACAAAATCTGGTCAGACTTTGTGGTCAAATCTCCTGCTTTTTCTTTAGTAGTACATTAAACACTTTAAATTACAAACTTTACGGTCTTGACTATCCATCTGGGTTATTTGATACAAGTCAGACATCTTTCATTCAAAGGTGAATTAGAGAGCAGTCGCTGTGAAATTAAGAATTTTGGGGTGATAATGACCATCCGGTCTGTATAACTGACCGATGGTATTGTGGTTGTGGTCATGACATTTGGAACCATCAAATCTCACCTCTGTTCTTTACTGAAAATAGGAAGCTATGCTTTTCTTGCCCTTTAAACATCAGAAATTTGTCAGTATATTTCAGTCTTCATCCAGTTAACCCTGGTCCTAAGTGGGGACTAATGACAGCTCAGTCACTGCTCTGGACGAGTTGGAAAGGGAAGACTTGGAGGGAATATCCCAGCACAAGGGATGTTTAAACACCAACTCCCATGCTGGGGTTAAGCCATCTTGTCTCATCTGGGAGGAGGAAGGGAGCCTGCTTTGCATCCACAGTATTATTTACTTACCTTGTTTTATAACATAGTACCACACCTGCTGTCCTGTTTCAAAATAGCTGATGCTTGGTGAGGTACGGATGGCAGGAGCAGCAGCGTAGCTTTCTCTAAGACTATTTTGGGAAGCTGACCCATGCTCTAAAGAGCTTGTTTTGCTGGAATCCTGATCTCAGCTTCGTTTTGCAAACAGTATGTGTTTTTACTCTGAAATGCCTCCAGTGTGCAGTTTTGTTTATCTTATGTGTTTGCAAGGCATATGATTAGACACAAATCTGACATCTAGTGTGTAAAATTGGCAAAAGAAATAGCTGTATTCAGATCAACAGTCAGAAACTGAATACCTTAAGTTGTTAATGACACTTCTGCAAAACAAAAAAAACCCATAAAAATTGAGGTAATGCATACTGCGTGATGGCAATCAAATTCAGTGTTCAAGCTCACTTAGCAGGAAATACTAAAAGAAAGCATGAAATTATCCAGAAAAGAAATAATCTTGCCTGTTAAGTTTTACAATGTATTTTCCCTCTGAGACCCCTTTTACAACATGTTTACATCTTGTAAACTTCTGTTTTAGGTGGGCAAGAGAAAATATGATGTCACAATGCCTAAATGGCAATGAAATTATCAGACCAGAGGAATGTTGCTGCCTCTTCCCTTCATTCTGCTGTAACTCCAGATGTCTAATTCTGAGAAATAAAAATACTACAGTCATTTTTCCTGCAGGAGATGGATTATGTTAGCGTGATATTTAGTCTGCTCTTCATAAACCACGGTGAGTCGGGTATGGTGTAAAGGCAACTTAAAACTCATTAGGTGGATCAAGGAGAGAAGGATTCTCTGTAGAGCTGGGGCAGAAGTTGCTCACCTGTTTTGCTCTCATCACTTGTTGGTCCATCGTGCTTGCTAAAGCACTCACACCACTGTTGGGCCTGATACATTAACTGATATTTAAACTATGGAAGAGGAGGGCTGTGGAAGTTGTGTAGGAGAAATTATGCACTGCAGTTAGTGGATTTCCCTGTAATACCTGTGTGCTATCTGTGTATTAACATCACTGCAAATGTTTCTAGTTTGTTAGGGCTGGAAAAGGTTTGTTTTTAATGGTGTTGATATTAATGAAGAAGCTTGCTTGGCTCTAAAGGGATTTAATTGATCAGTAGAGACAGCATCAGGAACTTATTACGTCCTGTGCTTATAGATTGACTGAATCCACCCTAAAATAGAAGACTAATGTAAGTTGTTAGCTCTGTTGGCTGTGATGGAGTTTTTGAGGACATACTTAAATGAAGGCTTCCCTCTTGCACTAATGGTGCAATTTATTTCTTGCCTAATCCTTTCCCATTCTCCATCTCCCTCACCAGAGCACTATGTGTCTCTCCATGCTGCCATTGTGCGCCGTGAGGCTAAAACTATGACTTGGGACAACGATAGCCCATGTGGGTGCTGTTTGGCAGCTAGGCAGCTGCTGGTGTTTGCTTCCATGGTTAGCAGCTGGCAGGGAATTGTTAGGCTAAGCTGCAGCTTACATTTGTGGCGTAACCACTGGTACTTACATGGCTCTTTTTTTCCTTTTTTTTTTTTTTTTTTTTTTCTCCAATCAGGCTTGAGTGCCCTGCCATCTATATTGCAATTTTATTCACAACAGTTCTGTGGCATAGGGGAATATGAAAGATGTCCTGAAGCATCACTGTGTGTGTAAATGGATTTTGATGCAAAAATACTGCATGCTGTACCCTAAACTTCCAGGTATTCACCTCCAGTAGTGGCATTTCCCAAACTCATTTGGGTGCCTGTGTTCCTTGGGTGTCTAGGATTGGAGCTGAACAGCCACCACATTTGGGTGAAAAAGTGTATAAAAGCCTACCAACGTGATAATCTGAGAGAGGTGCAGTTACTTACGTGCACTAATGCTGTTTGTTTGGTTACTTGCTGCTACCTTACAGTTCCCAGTTCTCGTCTTCTGAGTATGACAGAAAGCTCAGCTGTGGAGTGCCGCCCCGTATATTTATGTATGTGGGTCCTCATCTCCAGAGTGAGGCACGTGGTTTTTCCGGTAGTGTGAGTAAGCAGCAATGATGTGTGCAAGCCCATGCCTTGCAGGTAGAACTGTGTGTTGTAACCTCAAATACTAAAGAAAGCTTATCAAGTCTGCTTTGCAATCTCAGTTTAAGAAGGGAAAAGATGTTTCCAAAGGTGGTTTTTTTTCTTTATCTAGAAATATCTTTGTGTGAAAAGATTTCCAGTAACAGCACTTAATCTAGCAGAGCATGGTATTAGAAGAGTCAGAGAAGGGGGCTGAATAAGACAAAGCTCTGGTAGGAAAAAGTCTTCAGATAGTTGTTCCACCTGTGTCTTGCCTTGAAACGCGCTGGATCCAGGGTTACTTTCTGAAGAGCTGCTGTAACCCAGCCAAGCTGCATAGGTTAGCACCTCTGGGTGAAATGTTCTGGCCTGTCTTCTGCCAGGAGTGAAACCACAGGTTCATGAGTCATCTTAGCATTATGATTGATGAATACTGGCCGATTAAAAATACTGCTTTTTGCACATTTTTGTGGGTTTTTTTTTCTTTTTTTCCTTTTTTTTTTTTTTCTCCACTAGGCTACCTGCATTCTCTTGCATATGGCAACAGTAAACTACTGCTGGTACAAGTTTTTCACACGTGGTTTTATTTTTTTAGATAACTAATGGGGCTTAGATATCCCATGCGAGAAGTATTTTAGTCCCTTGCATCTGCAAATAATTGCAGCTAATACGTGTTTTTTTACTTTTGAACTCTGCACTGTGTACTGTATGAACCAGGGAGCATCCATGATAGACAATCCAAAAAATGGATTCTTCATCTATGTTGAACCCGTGCTGTCTGCACGTACAGGGTCTTTGCAGAAGTGAGCTGAGACCTGGGTACTTTATTTTTGGCAAGAGGCAGCTCATCCAAGCTTTTGGAATAACTGTTGAGAGCTAGCAATGATGTTGGTGTAGGTCTTCTGATTTCTTGTACTGGGAGTCTGGCATAAGCTGACTGTCCCTTCCCTGGGACCATTTTCTGTCTCCGTTAGACTCTTCTCCACTCTCTGGATACAGTTCTTCAGTTCAGTTACTGTGGCCCAGCGTGTCTAGAGTGGGATGAGACTGAGTATGTCCCTCCTCCTCGCTTGTTGATGGCTTGTCTTGGGGCCTGGTTTTGGAATGATACACTTCAGTGTTGCATTTCAGTAACGCTGATTTGTCAGGACAAATGTTGGTTACAGCAAACGAAGGAGATGAGCCATCAGCCTACATGCTCTTGCCTTCCCTTCATTATTAACACCCCCATGAGGAGTGTCAGGACAACTCTTGTCATTTTGCTCCGGCTCTTATTACAGTAGGGGTTTCCTACCAAGACTGAAATGTATCTTCAGTATCTCTTAGGTTCCTGCAAGGATTATAGCTTTTTTAATAAAATGAAGGCAGGACTTTAGGTTTATTCTCATTCTCGTATATATTGCACTGTTTCTGAAACGCTACAAGTATTTTTTCATAGGGTGAACATCCAGCAAGGCTACATCTGAACAGTGAGTCACCTGAGCAAAAAGTGGACAGTCTTTGAGCACTGATGACCCAGTGAAACCTCTCCTGTAGTGAGGCTCCTCCTGGCACATCAGCCAGGCTGTCTTAAGGGTCCTGACATGAGTTCTGACTTGCTGATAACTACAGTCACTGTGAATCTCTTTGTATTGTCTTCTTTCTCTTAGGTGTCACCGTGTTTAAAATATTTTTGAATGTCTTCTCGGTTGAGGTTTAATAGAATACACACTGGCAGCTGGAAGGGTAAGAGTGGTGTTACTTTGCTGATCAGTCAATTAGTGAATCTCCTAGCTTACAATGAAGATAATATTTTAGAGCTCCTACAACAGGGGTCTTGCGTCAGGTAGGCTTTCAGGCTCTTGTGATTTACTTAATCATGCACTGCTACACAGACACTTGCTGACATTTCCCGTTAGTAACACACATTTGGTTAGCAAAACTTCAGGACTTCCTTTGTGTCAGAATGTCTGCTTATAAACATGTCTGAAGTTTAGTGGCACACCTTGGGGAAATCCTGCAGCAGAAAACAGTGTGAATACCGAACATCCAAGGGGTGGGGACAGAAGCTTCTATTTTTTTGTAGAAGTATAATGATTTTACGTGTAGCTTGCACATAATTAACTATACTGAGATTTAGAAATTCCCTTTGGAGGAGGGGGAAAAAAAAAAGCATCCATCCCTTGGCTGTCTGCCTCAGAGCGTGGGTGGGTGGGTGGATAATTCTGTGTGTGTAAACAAAAAAACATGAACAAAAGCCCTGTTCTCAACTTGTTGCTTAGCTGCTGTGGAATTTCATATCATAGAAATTACATTGTCGTGGATTACATGCAATTTGTCAGAAAGATTTTGTACCCCAACAACAATTATCTGAGATACAGGACATAAAAGAAACTGAAAGGGTTTTGGTGGGGTGGGTTATTTTTTTGGTGTTCTACATTAAAATACCAGGAGTCAGAGGAGATAACTATTTGTGTCAAATCCACCCTCAGCTGAAGATCAGAGTAATAAAAGCAAGCAAATCTGTAACGTAGCAAAAGTATTTCTTCATTGAAGTGACACTGTGTTTTCCCCATTGATTTTTTTTTTTTTTTTTTTTTTTTTTTACATCCTTTTTAGACTGCTCTGCGCTCTGTAGAATAGTTGTACTTCTGTGACAGTGGCAAAAGTAGCTGTCCAGGTACAGGAACTTAAAATACTATAGATTTTTGTACCTCACAGATCAAGATTAAAGTTGTTTCAGTGACAGGTTTAGTGAGTTTAAATATTTACTGTTATTATACTTCTGTTGTGCAACAGTGAGACATTGTGTCTGTCAAACACTAGGTGCACTTACTGCCTGAAAGAATGACACAGCCTTAGAAAATTATGGGGAGATTTAAAAAGGAAAAAAAAAAGAGAATGTGTTGGCTGGGAGGGCTAGCCTGAAATTTGTGTCTTCAGTCGCTAAAGCTTGCTCATGAAAACTCCCTACTAACTGCCTCACTGATGAAAAACGTGAGGTGCCTCTGCCTGCCCTCTTGCCCTTCCTGTCCAAGGATTACTGAAGCTTTTTGCCTTTTACATCTCACTAACGTTGCTGGGGCTTGAATTCAGCCTTTAAAATTCTTAAATCCTGCTTGCTATTGTTATCCTGTAACAAGGCAACAGTTTCTTCTGTGCTTCAATTTTTAGCCAATGGGAATTCCCTGGTTGTATTCCCCGGTGGACTGGTGCTATGCCTGGACGCTGCTGAAATGTCTAACACTGGCGCTACTGTACTTGGTATGCTTGGAGCCGTGCTTGGCTGAACTAGCACAAGCAGAGAAGAAGAGTTGCTTTGTTATGGGTAATCCTAAATTACCCTGGGCTGCAAGTTGTGGAGTATCACAGAATGCATTATAGATGCAAATACGTGTACATACATAGACGGAGCATGGCTTCTAGTTTGTCTGTTTGGCACTGTTGCTATATTGTTACACTCTTCCCTAGGAAACCCATAGCTGTTCTTGATGCAACTTTCTGTGCTTTATTTTTGTACATTTCCTGTTTTGTTAAGTTTCTTACCTTGACCTCAACTCGCTGTGTTTCCCAGGTGCCCTCTCACTGGGACAACAGAGCTGCTGGGCCACTGCCTGTCCCGTGGCAGCATGGAGAGCACCTGGATCCTGCCCAGAGGTCTGTGAGGACTGACCACCCCCAAGAAAGGTCCCTTCATCTCTTTTGCTACAGAAAAAAGCAAAAAAAACTGCAGAAAAGCCACCAGGTACTGACATGAAGAAGCTTTTAATGATTTGTATTCTCTTTTCAGTTTATGTGGGCTCCTCAGGAAAGCTTGCCAGGGGATACATTGACTAGCTGGGTTTATAGGAATATAAATGTTATTTTTGGGGGAAGCAAGCCGAACCTCTTAAGGGAAAATAACAGCTTATACACATTTAGATTTCCAAGTAATTCTCCCTACTCCATTTCCACGTGGTCAGGTAAGTTTTAAAACATCACAGCTCCTCTCCTATAGAGCCTGAAAGTCTCATGTCCCTCAGTTCATAGACACTGACTATTTCCAGATCTGGGGAACAAATATACATTTCAAAGCTTTTGCTGTGGTTCAACTAGCTCAGGACAAGCCTTTGTATGGAATCCAAAGCTATGTTACCATGCTAATACAGCAGTCACTGATACTTAGGACTTTACAGCAACAAATCTGTGCTATTTGTGGGAGTGTTTCTAGAAGAAATGGGGGTTTTCCCCAGAGAACAGATCATTTCCTGAAAATGTTTAATTGACCCGTTGAAAATAGAAATGTAATTAGCCTAAAGCTATATGTGGAATTTAAACTTGCAAGATTCTGTCATTATTTTAAAATCCCAACACTGTCTTTTTGGCTTATTTCTATTTGTAACAGTTCTTGGCACAGTAATTTGTTGAAATTGAAAAAATAATATGACCCTGTGCCCTGGTTTCAGCTGGGATAGCGTTAATTTTCTTTTCAGTAGCTGGTACAATGCTGTGTTTTGGATTTGATGTGAGAATAATGTTGATAACATACTGATGTTTTTAGTATAAGCATTACTTAGCAACAACCAAGTCAAGGACTTTTTGGTTTCTCAAGCAAGAAGGCTGGAAAGGCACAAGAAAATGGGAGGGGACACAGCCAGGACAGCTGACCTGAACCAGTCAAAGGGTTTTCCACATTCCATACCCTATGACGTCACTCTGAGTATATAAACTGGGGGGAGTTGGCCAAGGTCTGCCCATCACTGCTCAGGGACTGGCTGGGCATCGGTCAGCAGGTAGTAAGCTCACATTTTTTGTCAAAATGACAAGTATTGTGCATTGCTTGGGTTTTTTTCCTTCTGGATTTCATTCCTCTTTCCTCTCTCTCTTTTAATTACAATTGTTATTTTTATAATATTTTATTTTAATTCAACTATTAAGCTGAATTATTATTATCTCAGCCCATGAGTTTTACCTTTTTCCTGGTTCTCCTCCCCATCCTGCTGGGTCAGGGATATGGGAGTGAGCAAATGGCTGCGTGGTACTTAATTGCTGGCTGGGGTTAAGCCACGACACCTTCAAGACTCTTAAGTCTGAACAGAAATCCACTCCCCTCTTCCAGATTTGGGTGTCACATTAACATGTGTTAAGGAGCCACGTTTATTTGTATTTGTTTCTGATTGTAAGTAGTTTTCAGTTTTTCCTAACTGAAGTTTAAGTGCAAGCATCTCTTAGTACATGCAAAGCAGAAATTCAACACTGAGAATTTGAGGGAACGCTTGCTACGAATAATTCAGGTTCATAAAGATGTCTGAGAATAATGCACAACTAAGAGTTTAGTAAAGATTAAGATCTATGTGAAGGCAGTTTTGGCCAACAGCATATTTACCTGCTTTTTAAGAAGGCTCGTGCAAAGCTAAAATAACGAGGGTGAGGAAAGTCAATTTAAGCTCTTACTTACCTGAAAGTTAAAAACTCCTCTTATACCCCCAGCAGGTGACACAGAGGTCTTTTTTTTGTGCATGAATTAGGGCAAGTTTTCTTGCATACTCCTGTTACTGTCACATGCTCACTTAAATTTTGGAGCATATAGCTGTGGGAATGGAGACCATTATACCCATTAACCATATCTACTACTTTAGTTTTGCTGTGTGAACGCAGTAGAGATTCTTTCAGTTTGGTCTGGATATCACTTACCTTAGGCGACTTACTAGACAAAACAATTTCCTTGTAAACCCAATTCTCGTAATCACTTTAATGCATTAGTAGATAATTAGTACACATAGTTTGACTTCAGAAATTAGCTTTGAGTACAATTATTTCAACTAGTGATGGAGTACAACTACTATTCCTAGGAAAGACAAATGTATATACAAAGTTTATAGAAAAATGTCTTAAAAAGTAAAACCTAAATTTTGTGTATTATAACTTCATAATCTTCATAACTTGTCACGATCTTCCTCTTTTGTGCATAAAATCTACTACTAAACAACTATCAAGCATTATGGAAAAATTGAAATGAGTTTAAAAATGATGAACCAAAACATGCAATATATCTTTATATAAAACCTCAGCTGTCATCTTGGGGAAAAAAACAAGACAAAGAAAAAAATCTGAAATTCAGTGCTGACTTTACCAGAAGTCTTATTAATTTGCTTTAGTGATACTGGATTCCGTCCAGAGTTGGCCCAGGTGAGATTCCAAGATGCTGAAGTGCAGCGATGATCGCACGCAGCCGCGCCACAGCAGCATGCGCTGGATGGAGCCTCAGGCTGTCAGGGCGCAGCCTGGAGACGCGTTGGATGCCAAGCAGAGGAAACGATGCACAGACGGCTGAAGAACCACTGTAAGAAATAATGAAAATGCCCATTATTCAGTAAGACTGGTCATGTTTGTTTAGAATAAGATCGAACACTGTATTTATTGAAACAAGTACGAAAGAATCAAAGCCACAGCCTCCTCCTTCAGGTCCACCAGCTGGATCTCAACTCTGTTATTCTTCTCCCCCCTTACGTAAGGGAAGTGTGATGATCTGTGGGTGGGCATGAGCAACATAACTAAGAACTTCGCCTTGGAGTTGGAGGCTCAATCATTTGGAGAGTCAGAGTATTAGCAATAGAATTGCAGTTTTTGAACGTTTTATCTGCAGGGTTTTTGTAATAATTAACCACTGAAAAATCTCCCTGCAATTGGTCATTAAAAAAACCAAACAGTGGTCTGTCTTCAGGCACACATTTTTTTTTTTTTTTAAATCAAGAAAGGTCCCATCCTCCTATGTGGTATGCACAGTATTGTTGTGTACATCACTGAACATATTTCATCACGTTTAGAATACTGAAGTCTTTTAATTAAAAAAAAGACATTCAGTTACTTTCTCATGATTTAGAATTTTGCCTTAAATACATGTTTTCCAGCGCATGTGGGTGAACGAACATTCCCTTTCCAACTGTTATTTTTCTGTTAATACGATCTCCTTGCAAGTGATGGAAAAGAGAGAGTGGAAAAAACCTCAACCTCCAAACCACCAAGTTTTTTTAATCTTGACAGGGCTGTTCTGCTGCTTTACAGCTGTGGCACATGTGCCTCTACATAAATTCTTTGCTTTTCGAAGACTAGTACGTTCAGTGTTATGGTATTGTAAGGCCTCTGAACCAATCTGAAGACAGAAGAGCAAGAAAGCTATGGTGAGGCCATACTTTGCAGAAGAGGAGAACCTTGGCATTTGGTGCGGATAATTCACAAACAGAACTGATTGAATGTTCTGTTCTGGATAAATTCTATTTTGCATGATCTCCCACGTCTAATTCACCTTCTCTCTCCCATGTAACAATTTTCTAAAAGTGACAGATCACCTATTCTGATCCCAGGGGTAATTCCCCACCTTGAATGATTCATCTCACTTCAGCAATCTGCAATTTGTAAGCACCTCTGCTGTTACCAAGTTTTTCATAATAGTTTTCTTCAGCTTCAGAGCTTTTAACATTCAAAGCTTTTTTACCCATTTAGTGTAGGTGACTTCAGCTCTACTCAAGGAAACAGCTCTTTTAGGAAAGCCCATGTAGGAGTGGAGCTGCCTATTGAACAAGGAGTGGTAATTTTTCATTTTCAGGTCACACCGTAAGACTAATTTTAGGTTCTTATGAGAACTTTGGAGGAGGGGGGCCTGAACAAGTGAGTTAGAGGCTGAGCAGCAGCAGGGAAGGTACCTATTGTTTTATGGTGTGGGCACTGAACTCCAGTGAGCAGGAGGGCAGCTGGGTCCAGAAATGAGATGTGGAAACACAGTTCTCACAAGCAGCTACTGCTCTTTCCTTTACATGGGAGAAGGGTGGCAGAAAAGACCTCACTGAATATTATCTGTTTTCAGTGCCTCAAAAATAATGCTGCAACAGTCTAAAATGTCATTCCGCCACTTGGAAAAGCTGGAGACACAAATTGAATCAAAGTAACTTAGCTAACAAAGCCTTTAAATAAAATTACCTTTGTCTTCAGGAATAAACTGCATCATTCTGTTACTGTGAACAAATATTACTTAATCCCTTTTATAACTCTAATAATGCAAAATTAAAAATGCTACTCATATCTAAAATGGTAAATTTTAATTTTGAAATTTTCAGGTCCTAAACTCATCTGAAGGAATGAAAACTGAAGAAGAAAATCTAACTTGGACTTTTGGAGCTGTTCAGCACAGACTGTTCTTGCAGAGATCAACAAACTGAAGAAATTCAGTGCCTAAGAAAACCAAGGGATTGGAAATTTGTTAAAGATCTCAAGGAAAAGATTTGCACATACATGACCAGAATGCAGACATCCTTGTCCTTATCCTTAAAATTTTAATAGCTGTCATCCTTCCATGCATAAAAAGGGTTGCATGACTCCTTCATTTTCAGCATAATTCATTTAGCAAAATGAGAAATTTTCCAGATCATTTTTTCAGTGTACCCTATCCTTAAAATGAAGGCAAGCTAATTCATGAGGTGATCTAAGTTCAGTTCCTGGTAAGTTTTTTTCTCAGCACAGGTGTTGAAAACTGAACTGATTAAAAAAACCAAAACACAAACCATAGAAAGCAACCACCAACCCCCCAAAAAACTCAATGAATGCTGTAAACCCAATTTATTTACTTTACCCTCCTAGCAGCAAGTCTAATGATCAGGCCTCATTGAAAGGTAGACATACAGTTCTAAAACTGCTATGAGATTACATGTAAGCACACAGGTACCAAAAACTAATTACCCCCCCCCCCCCAACTATTAAAGAACTCATTAGATGCCCAAAGCCAAGAAACTCACAGTCACTAACACAAGCATCAGAAAATTCTGCTGTTTGTCGAGACAATACCATCACCTGTTGGCTTTTGAGCACTTAAGTGACCATTGGTCTCTTGGTTAATCAGTATTTCTGGACACATGCTTGTATCTGTGCCTTTCAACCTGATTTTGATGTTCGGTACATTTGATACTGCATGTGTGATCAGTATGGAGGAATACAGCCTCTAGGTGCATAAGCTCAATGAATTGCAATAACTAACAGGAACTCTCGTCAACTGCATCGACAAGTCAGGCAAGTGTCTCGCTGCTTGCAAATCTGCCCTGCAGTAACAAGAATAGGTTGACACCTGATAAAAACCAAGTTCCAGTATAAGCCAGAATGACTTCGAGAATCGGACTGATGTGAAATCAGATTTCTGAGATGCACTTCCATTCTATTGTTACACAAATGCACTCTGACGGAAGGTACTTCCACAAGTGTTTTCCATGACAAATAACGTCTCTGTGCCTGTGTTCATATACTTGCTCTTACCTGTGTTAATTAGGCATCTGTTCCCCTTCTGTTGGGCTCCTAGTTGGAGACTAAAAAGAAATAGATGCAATTAATAAATAGTCATGTATATCAATGATAAATTAGGCCAGTGCGGAATGTCTTTCAAAGTTGATTAATTCTCAAAACACATACCTAGGATGAGTCACTTCTTACTTGTTTTACTTCAAATGTGAATATAACATGTGTCCCTGGGAGCAGGGGAGCAAGAGACATCCACAAAAACAGGCAGGTGTTGTGTAGGAGAATGACATGAGGTGCATTTTGTACAAATCTTATTTCTAACAGCCATCTTTACTGGTGGCAATTAGGAGAGGCGGAGGGTACATGGATATTCAGTTGTTTTGGTGAACTCCTCAGTCAAGAGTCTGACTGTGAGCTTGCCTCATGAAGACCTGATTTGGTGACGAATGGGCAGGAACCTAGCTTTTTGTTATTTTCTTGATTTTAAATTTAAGCATCATGTGAAGCTACAGAATACTTAAGAAACTGGAAATAAGCCAGGCTAAAGGTGCAGCTTCACAAGTCTAATGGACACTATTGTAAACTACCAACAAGTATTTTCCAGACTAGAGGCCCTGACTGAAATGCATACCGTTGAAGTCATGAAGAAGATAAATCTTCTGTGACTTCCTCACTCCCCACACATACAAAAGCTTGTATATGCTTCAGGATCCTGAGTTATTTCAACTTTGCTAACTGGGTTGAGTAAAGAAGTCTTGAGTTCCCATCGATCCAAATGTCAAAATTAGTGTCTTTGTTCTTCTTCCTATCAACCTATCAGAGATGATGGAAATTGGTTAATGTGCTCAAAATTAAGTGCTGCTGTTTTAGTTTTAAGGGAACTCTACTTAGACACTAACTGCAAGCTGGAGTGGCATCAACTGATGAATAAGCAATCTGTTAGCAGCCTGGACTAAAAACAAAGTGCTGATGAGGGTTGAGGAATGAAGCCAGACCTTTAGGATAGCAAACGTAATCAATAACCTGCCAGTTTGTGAAAGGTGCATAGAGCTCTTCTGAGTGGTTTTCTGGATGAAGCTGAGGAAGAGATTTGGTCTTTGGCAGATGGTTGAGCAAACTTAATTAAGCCAGAGCTGCTTTATTTTCACAGGCATCTACAAATCTGGAAGAAGAAATTCTGTGGAGGATGCCTCTACTGCAGTGGATGGCCTGGCTGTTTACAGTGCCGTACAGGAGCGGGTCAGTATGTCAGTATTGAGCAGCCTGTAGCAACAGACAGTAAAATTGTCCTTCTGGGATATGAAGGCCACTTCCAGTGTAAGTACCTACTGATTTTAACAGCTAAGAAATAAATGCTTTCAGTTGAGTTCCCTGTGGAAAAAACTTTTGACCTTTCCACAGCAGGCCACCTACCTTGCCAGTCTTGCCAAGGATCCCAAGACGGGAACAGATGCAAAGACCGAATTGCTCATTTGCCCCACAGGTATATTTGTCACCAGAGCAATACTAAGAATCTTACATGTTTCCTAAGATCTATATTAATTTTAAACTATTACGTTAAGTTGCTGGCACTGAAATACTACTACTACTATAATTTTAAAAAAGTCAAGCTTCACATTTGCTTAATGCAGTACTGGTCTTCTGAAGTCCATCTGAATCACAGTTGGTCTTCTGTGGCCTTTATCTTGCTTGTTACCTGGCAGTGCGCCTACTGCTCAGCTCTTGCTGCTACGCTAGAAGTGGAGAACAGTGTCAGCCATTCCTGGTTCTGAGGAGGACTCTTACGCTATACTGGCTGTATCCCTAAAGACAAAGTTCAAGGCTCTACAGATTGGCTATGAGGGGATAACTAACTACAAGCAATTCAAGCCACCTTACGTAGTTTCTGCAATCTTGCACTTAGTTTTAGATGCTGGATGACTAAATCTGTGGGATGTGGCACATAAGGTGCCATAATGTTAATTGCAATAGAAGGCAGATTTTGAAATCTCATTTTCAGAAACAGCTAAATGATATTCACATAGGTAATTCAAATGTCCAAAGGCGCAGATAGTTGTTGGTTTGGTTTTTTTTTTTTTTAAATAAAATCCTGTGCTAAAAAGTATGGACATGGAACGCATGTGAAAGCTGCATTGTCTTTTAAGACTGTAAAGGAAACTTGTCTAGCCATCCTCACATACATGTTGTCTAAGCTGCTGCCATTCATTCTGTTAGTGGACACGCACAAACCCAAGACTCTTAAGCATTGCCCATAACCTTAAGCGTAAGGTAAGGAATCAGTTACCACAGAGTCAGCTGAGCTCTAACTATTTGGGTGCTCATGTCTTGTGGGATGTCACAGCAGCAGCACGCATCCACCTTAGCGTGACAGCACAGCATCTTCCTGGGAGAGCAGCACACATCTGCCTCACTGGGGGCAAATTCTGGCTGTCCTGATTTGGAAATGTCGCCCAGAGGAGACCTATGGCTGAGGCTTTCAAATGCCAAGACATACCTCCTCAGTTCAACTGTTTCAATCCTGTTGTTCTTTCCATTCTTCCTTGTCTCCTGCTCTAGTATTTCACGGTTGGCAAGGTGCCTTTCCGGACAGTGTATGAGCCTCGCTTATAAATGAAGCTTCCCATAGGCAGTAGACTACTTCTAGTTCAGTACTTCGGTGGTGTCAGGAAAAATGCCAAGGAAAATCTTAAAATACCTTAAAATGTCTGTGCCACTCAGATTTCAAAATGGAGCTTTTGTCCCCAAATCACTTACGTATTTCCATTAAATTTTATTAAAGGTATTTTTTATTCGTTGTTGTTCTGTTGGCTATGTCTTGCTTCCTTTCTTGGAAAAGATATTATCAATGTCTATGGGCAAGGCCTTATGTATATTATATAGTAATGAGATACATCATTGTGCCTGTACTTTCTGCAAGTGAACATTCTACAAGCTTAGTCCTTATTTTAAGAAAAAATAAATAGGTTTTTGTAGATATTTCATTCTAAGAGTGACGGAACTTTTTCTTTGCAGTTAATTTTTTTGAGGGGTGTTACTCAGTCTGATATTAAACTGTTGCAAAATGAGACACGAATTTTGAGATAGCATCAGATGTTTTAATGGAAGACTGAACTGAGTGCCACTCTCGCTAATAACTTTCATTACAGTGGAAGCAAGATCAAACTTACCAAGAAACTAACAATTATGTTCCATACCAATTTATAGAAGTTCTTTTCTTTTCTCATTAAAATAAAATCAAATTCCTTTTCTAAAAGGCTTCTGACATGATTGAATCCTCAATCACTACTTCAAAACCCATCTATGAAAAAGGCTGTCTGAATCTTGATTTCAAACATGGAGTCTGAAGAGGGAGGTGCAGATTGAGAGTCTGTATAGGCATGTAAGAACTGGAATTCATTAAACAAATCTGAGACCTGCTAACATTCATGCATACTGCTTTATTAAATGGCATCTGGAATAAAGGGTCTCGAAAACAAATGCTCCCTGGCCTGCTTTCCTTAGGAACTATGAAAGAGAAAAGAATGTGATTATCATTTTTGTTCCAGGCAATTTATTTACGCCTGAGCTTAGGTATTGGTCTCCTGAGATTCTTCTTTACTCCTGCCACCAATATGCTCCCAGCTGTAGAGGGAGTTCCATATTTCAGAAGTTCTTATTTTCAAGAAATTAAAGCTTTGATAATAAAGTGCACCGTTGGACAAGACAGGGGTCTCCATAATGATTCTTCCCATTGTATTTCTGCAGAGTGAAGCTGCTGATTTATATGGATCGCAAGGATACAAGATAGTGTAACAGAGGGAAGAAAGGTTGGGATCAGAAGGGAACACAGTGACTGTTATCCGACTTACTGGATAATTTCCAAAATTTAAAATTCTGGTGTTGATACTACATTTCTGCTGGTATTATTCAATAACCAAACTCTGGAGGGAGCAGTCAGAGACAGGACTGATGTGGCCTTAGAAGAAAACCCTACAGACAAATACTTTCCAAGAATCACTCTCATGTCATCCTGAGCTTTGCCTTGCCCATAGAAAAGACTGCAGGAACAAATGCAGTGATCCCAGGCCCCCAGGTGCCAAGCACCTCGTGAAGGCTTATGGACTGTCACATGCTCAGGATGCTGCATCCTTACCAAATGTTGAAGATATTAAAGCTGAAATATATAGTATATAGTATATATATAGAAGTATAAAGTTTCTACTGCAACTCTGCTAGGGCCAGCAAGAATTTCCCTAAATTGCAGTATCTTGGAGATCCACATAAATATAACACTGTCTAACAGAATAATGAAAGCAGTACTGTGGATTATGTTTCTCTCTTGCAGTACAGAAATTACACATTTAGGCGATAATTTTAAATAGCAATACACAAATGGTACTAAGTCCAACGTGAAAAAGAAACTATTCCCCTTCCAAGAATGTGTATGTACTAGAAGTTTACAGAAATCACAGGCCTAAACTCAACAGCATCTAAAGCAATCTTTTCATAACAACAAGAGATCGTTTGCAGGAAATGCAGGTGCTGCTGCTGCAGATGACATTCAATCACAAAGGGAAAAAGCATCTCAGATGACCAGAAGTACAGCTTTTATTAATGACTCACAATACTAAACTGCTGTGACAGTGGAAAGTTCATCAAGAATTTGCCAGTGCAAATTGATAGCTGATTTACAAATAAAATACTGAAGTCATCAAGTATATTGTTCTAAAGGAATCACCTACGCTAACTGTGATGAAGCAGTAGGAAATGGGCTGCAGAAAAGCTGAGCCACGAAGACTTGGTAAACTTTCTGCCCCATTAACTCTCAGTGAGCTCATCATTGAGATGAAATCTTGACCCTGCTGAAGACTGATTACACTAAGATAACTGGAATGTGGTCAGATACGGAAAATGCTCATTATAAATTCAATGCCTGATCCAAAAGTCTGCTTATGCTTTGGATCAGACCTTTGCAGTATGCTTACAGTTCCAGGCTTCAGTGAAAGGCAGAGAAAGTGCAACTTTACCATTCAGATTTTCCTTTTCTAGTCTGTTTCCAATAGTGGGGTCTCTAAGGTGATATGCTTTTTCCTTTAGTAAAAAACAAGCGTAAAACCAGCACCAGAAACCAGTAACGGAAATTTACTGTAGGAATAGCGAATAACTACAAAAAGTTGGATTCTTTAGCACTCTGAAGATCAAGCTTCCCTCTCCAGGAAAATAATGTTGAAAGAATGAAAAATGTCTATGATGTGCTATAAGTAAATACTAATTTTAGCATTTATACCTAAAAACTCTTGTGGAGTTTTTTCCTACCAGAAAGTTACACAGATTCTGGCATTAGATTAAAGAAGCTTGGAGGTTTATTTTTTTTCTTTGGACAAGCAATTTTTCTCAGAAATCCCAGTGAAGACCAGACAACTGCAGTGACAGCATGAAGTAAATTCATCTGCTCACATTGGGGTAATAGTGAAAGACTTTTCTATGGTACAAACCCAAAGAGCAATCACACACGCAGTGCAGGGTATAAACCACCCCTAGAAAGCAGCTTTTTCCCTGCAGTGAAAACAGGCCAAGTAAATCCTCCTTGAAATACAGGCATCTTCTAGTTGACCAAGAAAAAAAAAGACTTCCCTAATCTATGCAAAGGTAGCGGCACTAAGTTGTATCAGCTTCCTCCTTGCCTGACAGAGCAATACCAGCAGCTTCCACCAGCCTGTCTGGCCACAGGCAGACTTGGAAGGGGACGCCCACCACACTCACACGGTTTTCCAACAGCTGGTGCTGTGCTGCTGGTGCCCAGCCTGGGAACTGGGCTCCTAAACTGTTCTAAGCCTTGCGCTTGTGCTGTGACATGTTGCACTGTGACGACAAAGCTCACACTATTTCTTCATTAAATGCAAACACAGAGAGCATTTAATCTCTCCTTGTTGACAGCACCTGAGAGCTCTCCCACTCCACATGGCTAGAGTAGCAGACTAGCTTTGGTTCTTCCTCTTTCTACCAAATGCAAAGAAAATATTTTTGTTAATGCACAACCTCATATAAAATGAGGGCATAACCTCTTCCTCCAGCTGTCTTCTTAGAAGTAATTAACAAACCTCCTCACCGTGCCTTACTCCTTAGGCTGTAGCTTTGATGGAGTTCTTTCAGTGACTCAGTGCGTAGGCTTTTGTAAATCCTGGGTTTATGCACCTCACTTTACTCCACACGCTGAATATAAAGGAGCTGAAGAGCACAGCTAACAATTGTGAATTTCACTAAGTAGATTCAACACTTCCAGAGAGGCATCAAGCCTGGTGCAAGTCAATATATATTAACAATGTATGCTTGATATAGTTATGTTTCTGGTAGCTGACACTGTTCAATAGTGCATTTGGTTTGTTCAGCTACAGAAAGTTTTGTGGTTTCATAAAAGATGCATAGACCCAAGCGTCACATAGCAGTTCAAAACAGAAAGCTTAGAAGAGCAACGTATTAACTCATGATTTTAACCAAATGCAACAGCACCTGAAGTTAGGCGAAATAAATTCAGAAAACCTCTCAAGTAAATCAAACCACCATGGAAATGGGTATCTCGAAGATTCAGAACCATACACAGCAAGTTCCTTGGGAGCTGATGGGTATATAAATCATGACTCTTATTTTTGCCCTCATATCTAGGAGCCAAAATACAAGCGTTTGTTTTTGGAACTTCTGATCAAGATTCCTGTCAAGAAACATAAATTTCAGACTCATACCTGTTGAGTAGACTGTAGTATCTGCTTTTCATTCTGCCACTGTTTAAATCTGTCGAGCGCTTCATCCACAGAAATTGCCCCCTTTTTCACCTGTTCCTGCAAGTGGATGAGTTCTTCCTGTTCAGCAGGGATGTTGTGTTTCACAGTGCTATCAATTACTGTGTCAGTGTGGCCTCTGTGTGCTGGTACAAAATGTAGAAAGATAAAGAGAAAATATTATTAACCCATTTCATTTGTTTTGCTTTATGACAAAAACACTTTTTTCAACAAAGGCATGTAAGCAGTGATTTTATAATTGGACATCAATAAAAACACAGTCTTCAGCGTGGCTCCCTCCCTCCCTTTTCCTCTTTCTGTAGTTTTTTTACTGGGTTTTTGGTTTGTTTGTTTATTTCAATGAGAGAAATTTAACAAATCAGTGAGGATTTTACCATTACTCTTTGGCAGCAGAGTAGCATCTTAGACTTTTCATTCATTACTATTGTCCTGATCCACGGGTTCTCCATTAGTGTCAGTCAGTACTCCTTCTACCGCTAAAGCTGTTACTGACTTTTTAAAGGAAATTGTTGCTATGTTAAGACAAATAATATCCACAGTGCCTTTTCCCCTTCCTTCTCCAACTTCACACATTTCTCAAAAGCTGGGCCTGAAATCTGGTCAGAAAGCATATTGAAATTTCACTTGATTTCCCTACCCCAAATTATTAAATACATTGCAGTGACAAGAAAACCACTAGGACTACAACCCAGTCCCTCCTCGAGGTTATGATACAGGTGCCCAGCTGAAGGGAAACGACAAGGAGACGTGTGTGATCAGTCACAGCTTGGCCCAAGGAGGTGTAGCACCACATATCGCCAGGATACTGATACTGAAATGGCCGATCCAGAACGCATGAGCCACCGTGAAGCAGGGCTCTCCCTGCCCTCTATAAGGCTCTTGCAAAGGTGCCATAAAGCACCTGTTTCACTGCACAGGGAATGCAGCCAGGGGAAAAGTTGAAACTGTCGGTATGATTTAGATCCGTTTTTCTGTGTTGTGCACCAATATCTTCATTTTAAGTGAGGAAGGACTGTGCAAAGGGAAATACACTAAGGAAACTAATAAGGAGCTGCTGTGGCTTCTCCCGTTCCTTCCTTTTGATCATACGAGCACATGCTAGGCATGAATCTCGGCGAACTGTTTCTGTTTTGATGGTGTACTGACCCTAATGCTTCCACCTGAGAGAATTAATTGGAAATCAGACTAGTTTAGACAAAACTGCATTTTTCATATCAGCAAAACAGGTATGCATGTGTGTATTTCTCAGACCCATAAAAACTCTGTTTTATCACAGAATGGTTTGGGTTGGAAGGGACCTTTAAAGGTCATCTAGTTCAAGCCCCTGCAGTAAGCAGGAACATCTTCAACTAGATCAGGTTGCTTAGAGCCCTGTCCAACTTAACTGTGAATGTTTCCAGGGATGGGGCATCTACAACCTCTCTGGGCAACCAGTTCCAGTGTTTCAGCACCCTCATTGTAAAACATTTCTTCCTTATATCTAGTCCAAATCTACCTTATTTCAGTTTAAAGCCATTACTCCTTGTCCTATTGCAACAGGCCCTACTAAACGTTTGTCCCCATCTTTCTCATAGGCTGTAATAAGGTCTCCCTTGGAGCCTTCTCTTCTGCAGGCTGAACAACCCTGATTCTCTCAGCCTGTCTTCATAGAGAGGTGCTCCAGCCCTCTGACCATTTCTCTGTCCCTCCTCTGGACCTGCTCCAACAGGTCCATGTCCTTGTTCTGTTGGGGGCCCCAGAGCTGGACACAGCACTACAGGTGGGGTCTCACCAGAGCAGAGGGGCAGAATCACCTCTCTCAACCTGCTGGCCATGCTTCTTTTGACGCAGCCTAGGATACGGTTGGCTTTCTGGGCTGCAGGCGAACACTGCTGGTTCCTGTCCAGCTTTTCAACCATCAGTACCCTCACCAGTCCTTCTCCACAGGGCTGCTCTCAATCCCTTCATCCCCCAGCCTGTATTGATACCAGGGGTTGCCCTGACCCAGGTGCAGGATCTTGCACTTGGCCTTGTTGAACCTCATGAGGTTCACATGGGCCCACTTCCTGAGCTTGTCCACATCCCTCTGGATGGTATCCCGTCCCTCAGGCATGTCAACCACACCACTCAGCTTGGGGTTGTCTGCAAACTTGCTGAGGATGCACTCAATCCCACTGTGTCATTGATGATGATATACTGGTCCCAGTATGGACCCCTGAGAGACACCACTTGTCACCGATCTCCATCTGGACATTGAGCCACTGACCACTACTCTCTGGATGCAACCACCCAACCAATTCCTCATCCATTGAACAGTCCATTCATCAAATCAATATCTCTCCAATTTAGAGAGAAGTATGGATAAGGAGATTGAATGCACCCTCAGTAAGTTTGCAGATGACACCAAGTTGCAGGGCAGGAGTGTTAATCTGCTTGAGGACAGGATCAGAGCAATCTGGACAGGTTGGATTGACGGGCCGAGGCCAATTGTATGAGGCTCCACAAGGAGAAGTGCCAGGTCCCGCACCTGGGTCATAACCACCCCACACAACGCTACAGGCTTGGGGAAGGGTGGCTGGAAAGCTGCCCAGCCGAGAAGGAGCTGGGGGGACTGGTAGGCTGAACATGAGCCAGCAGTGTGCCCAGGTGGCCAAGGTGGCCAATAGCATCCTGGCTTGTGTCTGAGATACTGTGGCCATGGCCAGCAGGACTTGGGAAGTGATTGTCCCCCTGTACTCAGCACTGGTGAGGCTGCACCTTGAATCCCGTGTTCAGTTTTGGGCCCCTCACTGCAAGAGGGACACTGAGGTGCTGCAGCGTGTCCAGAGAAGGGCGATGCAGCTGGTGAAGGGTCTGGAGTACAGGTCTTACGAGGAGCAGCTGAGGGAACTGGGGTGGTTTAGCCTGGAGAAAAGGAGGCTCAGGGGGACCTTCCTGCTCTGTACAACTACTTGAAAGGAGGTTGTAGCAAGGTGGAAATGGCCTCAAGTTGTGCCAGGGGAGGTTTAGATTGGATGTTAAAAAATTCCTTAACTGAAAGGGTGGTCAAGCATTGGAACAGGCTGCCCAGGGAAGTGGTTGAGTCACCATCCCTGGAGTTATTTAAAAAATGCATAGATGTGGCACTTAGGGATGTGGTTTAGTGGTGGACTAGGCTGTGCTAGGTTAATGGCTGGACTTCATGATCTTGAGGGTCTTTTCCAACCTAAACAATTCTGTGATTCTATGATTCTATGTTGTGGGGGACCATGTCAAAGGCCTTACAGAAGTCCAGATAGACAATACTGGTAGCTATTCTCTTGTTCACTGATGTAGTTGCTCCATCACAAAAGGCCACTAGGTTGGTTACAAGAGGTATGCTACCAATATTCTAACATAGTAAGAGCTAGAAGGTCCTGTAATCTTTTCCTAAGTGGTTTAGCATTCATAAGAAATATTACCAGTTGCACTGGAGACTGCAGTTCCCTGCTGCAGCAACAGATGCTTATATGCTGTCCTGACCTGCTGCTTGTTAAAAGAAGGAGGAAAAAATCTTCACTCAGTGTTCGTTCATTTCGTACGTAACATTGTCAATTATTTTAGAGTACCATTAATGGAATTTATGGTAGCAACATTTGGATGTGCTACAACTCAAGTAACAACTGAACTGTCACAAGAAATTCATTTTTACATGGATCTTGGGGTAAGCAAGTTGCTCCCCATGCTGCTGCCTTTCCATGGCTGGAATTAGTGCACAGCTGAGCCCTCCTGCCCTTCCTTTTCTTGGTCTTAATCACAATGGAGAATGGAAACAGCAGAGCATAAAGTAACCTGACTCTACAAATCTTTTCCACAAGACTAACTTTTATTTTTCTTTCCTTAATCTGATCTCCTAATGCTGCAATACCATTAAGGATATAAATGGTATGTGGGAAAATAGATACTAAATCAGTCACAATCAAGTCACAGCAAATCTCTTACTAGTTCTACTGAAAAGCATCAAAGCAGATAAAGAGCTAAATTAAATTCCTTACCGGGCTTCCTGCAGTATGTCCTGTTGTTGTCACCGGGCACTCGGGTGGCCTTTTGCTGGAACACTACAACAAAATTAATAATAAAAGGAAGTTGGTGAAAAATTGTAATAAAGAACATCACACTTCCTGAATGAAGGAAGTAGGCTCAGAAAGCAGGCTGGAATAAATTTCTTGTTCTAGCCTAGAAGTACTTCTCAACCCACTTGTCAGTCTAATGTTAATTACTTGAAAAACTGTTCTGCTGCACAGAATGGCAGAATTACTGATATTACAGATACCATGACAAGAAGCTTTGAAGAAAATAAACCAGACTTATCACATTAATGGAGTACTTGTTTCAAAAAAACAGCTAGATTTTGGAGTTTTCTTCACATGGTGCAGACACTGTAGCCTGTTTCTTCTTTTATGGGGAAAGCTAAGGCAGAAAAAACAATAGTACTTGGTGAGAATGATGACACTACTTAAGAAAGAGTTTGCATACATTTTTGTCTATTTAAGCACCAGGAACAGCAAAGCATGATCACTTGTTCCACTAGCATAGCCCATCATCTCCATTCCTGTGAGGTGGCTGGAGTACAGCCAGCCTGGGCATGCCCTGAAAAGCTGCAGTCAAACTTTTGCTGGCAGCGTATGTAAAACCCAGAAGGTGGGAACTGCTTGGCTTCCGACTTAGCTACTGCCATATAGGCTTTCCCTCTGAAGTCTCAGTTCTGTTTTTAGCTAAAAAACCTGATAACTAGAATAATTCCTTCCACTAAGTAATCTTCCTGACATCACTGCAATGCAGCAAGGGTGCCAGTTCAATGGAGCAAAGACTCGCGCAGGGGCCAAGGCCCAGAACAACGGAGCTCTGCTCAAGTGGCAGAGCAGACACGCTCCGCAGGGTACCCAGAGTCCTGGCTTCTTGCTCCTGCTGACCTGGGAAACTGAGTGGACCTTGGCCTGCTCAGCCTGCCTTGTATGATGTATCCACTTCTCTCAGGGGAACTTGTAAAATGGATGCTAAAGTCTGCTGTGAGATCTAAACTCTGTGCGTGCTACATGCAGAGGTGAGGAAGGAGCGATTCCTGAGGGTGTATTTTCTACACTGCAGAATAAGTCTCCAGCTAACTCCTGAGTAGGCTTGTATGGAAGGTGATGATGAATGAAAACAGCTGGGGACTTGATGTTCCTTAAAAATGTTCTCAGGCTAAATGGAGAGACTAGAAGAACTATACAGGCAGCAGAGTCTGTGGATGTTATGTCCCTAGCTCCAGCCTAACACCGTTAAAGTTTAACTTTTGTAATAACTTTTCTCTGTAATTCTCGAAGAATCCTGCTAAATATGGTTGCAGTGTTTCCTTCTATACTTGAAATAGTATTCTCTTTTTAAAGAAGAAATTAAAGTAAACCAGAACACAGAAGTAATGCAGGCAGCTCTAATTTTACTGCGTGAGGAGGAGAAGGGATATACTCAACAATGTCCCTGATTGGAAAGCACTTTAATTGATGTGCTTTGAAATTTCTGCTGAGTTTTGCAATGTTGGCGTAATCAGAAATGGAATTACTCTTACAGTTCAACGTAAAATTGTCAAAACCACTTTACATGCCGCATCTTGCGGAAATGATTTTAGTTGGCAGCAAGTACTCAGTATTCAGCAAGACCTCAGTGGGTGAGGTCAATGAAAACAAATTTCTGTTTCTGGAATGCCTGGAAAGACATATGCATACACCACTGCACGACTGCCACAGGTTTAGGGAAGTCTCTAGCAATTTACCCTTTAATTCCCACATTCTAATTACTTACAAACTGCTTGAATACCGTAGTGGAATTAAAGAAACAGTTAATCTTGCACAGGGATACGCTCCCTTATTTCTTATGGAAGATAAAGTTAATAGTCCTTCAGTAAACCAATAGCAATTAATAGCAGGTTTTTTAAGTGTCAGAATGCCACAGACCTTCAGCCGAGGAAGAAATAAAAAAATTATTTTTTTTTCAGAGCCTCTCTGCCATAGATAATCTGATTAAAAAGTTGCAGTACTTCTACTACACTTTTTTGCTTTATGTGTGCCCTCCAGTAATATCTGCATAATTAGAAGGCAAGTCCTTTTGAATTTTTAATCACATTGTGACTGGCTAAAATACCCATAGATGCTTGTAGGTCAAAATCTACAGATTAAATGTCCCAACCCAATACATGCTATATAATTTTTGTCTACAATGTATCTCCTCTCAGTTTCTCAGAATTAAAGGAGGCTGAGAGAACTAATAAGTAATTCCATTTTATTTCCTCTCCTCTCCTCTCTTCAGTTGCTACAGGACACAGATGAAGTTCTTTGCATGCCCTAAATAAATTTTTATGTCTTAGGTATAAGATCACTTTTAAGGAATGTAATGTGACCTCTGTATTTCTCCAGTAAAGGAAACTCTGAGAGTAAGACACTACTGCAGTATTTTCTAATAGGACATCAAACCAGAAAACAACATTTTAAAAGTGTGACAAAACACAAATTTTGTAGCAAATATGTAGAACTCTGGGAAAATCCTTAAGAGAAGGCATGGAAAGTGAGTGGGATCCAAGGAACTCTAAGTTGCCTTTTTTATCTCAATCAGAGTAGCTACAGATGTTGTTTCAGGCTGTCTGCACATGCAGATAAATAACGTTATGAGGCTTGAAACAGGGTTAATATTGTCATGGTTATCACCACAAACAGAAGGGCTAGAAACATTTTAAATCTAAGTCTCATGTGTATAGTTTTGTACCAAGAAGAGCATTTTAGTCACACACTGTGCAAGAAACTGTGATGAGTATAAAGCGTCTAGAAAGAGAGAATGAAATTTTTTACAGTAAAGGCAGGTTGACAAAAAGAACAGGAATTTGATTTTCAAAATTAATTGAGGTTCTAACACAAAGCTGTAATGGTAAGGAATCATAGATGCGCTATGACATTTCAAAAATTGCTTAGTGTTACGCCAGTAAGAAGTGAGATAATTAGAAACATAGGCAATTGAAATGCGGAAACAGTTACAATATAGGAGAGGACAACTCATATCAGGTAAGAGGCAATGATCAACCAAGATATGGTTTCTAGTCTACATTTTACTTCACCCATCTAAACTATGAGCAATGTTGCCTGATTTGTTGTATTAGCAGCGTTACCTCTAAAAATCAACAACAGTTTGCCACTATTCACTAGCAATTAAAATAAAACCAGACCAAAGAACTTATCCTCTGGAAGAGAATGTGAGCTAATTGTACCTAATACCTACCTACTTACTCAACTTTTCCAGCAGAACAAACGCAAAAGAGAAAAGACACAGTGGAAAACCCCCCAATCAATAAATATCACTAATTTGAATTCAGTTTGCTTGGGGCAATTCAAGATGCATTTACCCATCAGCTTCATTGAGCTGATGTTCCAAACAAAATTACTATCGCCATGACTGTTTAATTTAGGAAACATTCAAAATGAAAATCCAGGGGAACAAAATCTTTATAGGAACACAAGGTTAAGTGATAATGCAAATTAATTAATACACTAGGGTTGCACTTATTAACACATCTCAGCTCAGTTGCAAATTACAGTGAGTTTGTAAGCTTCTTCCTTCTTAGTAGGTTTTTTGCTTCATTCTTTTTAGAATTGTTACACAATTAACTCATGATTAATAGAAGAATGCAGAAGGAGGGGTGAATTGCTACTTGGGATATGTTGCAGGGAGAGACTCCTATCTTTGCCCACTCTATTTTCCCCGTTATTTAAACATTTTAACACTTAAACTGTGTGCACATTGATTTAGATTGTAAATTAGATGTAGCACAGCAAGGGATGATAAATACACAGAGAATACAAAGGAAGGAATATAATACACATATTATTCTGGAGATGAGAACTCTGCAGATGTTCGTTCATTTTTTCCCCCATTATTTTAGATCTCATTTCCCTTTTGTCTTGTGTTGTTTGCCGACACGCTGACCATCACTCAGCATGAGGACTAGGCAGATGTTACCAATGCAATGCTAACCAACATTTTCTGAGAGATGATAAAGGACTGCCCCTAAAATTTAAGCAAACTAGTTCACATACTTAAAATTAAACCAAAAAAGTCTAGTGATTCTTAACATGAACTCAACCATGGAAACGGGATACTGTAAACAGTATGGACTTCTTTATTTTTCTGAGACAGCTGAGCACAGAACAAAAGTGTATCAGCATGCCTCGTGACTCTGGTCTCGTTAGGTCAAAGCACTGGGGAGAAGGGATGGCTGGGCTGTGTTACGCTGTGCAAGGTGACAAAGGCTGAAGTCCCAGAAGCTGTCCTGTCACGGTAGCACAGGTGTCTGAATGCACTTACACTGGTACGAGGCAAGGGGAAAATGACTGGCCAGTTTTTAACTGCACTGGTGTCAGAAAAGCAGTGACCACATCTAAACCGGTACGTAAGTTCTGATCTGTTCTAGATGTGCTGTCTGACACTCAAGACACTTACGAGAACCCGCAACAGTTGTTTCAGCAGAATAAAAACTAGATGATGTCAAATGCACTTGTGGTAACACCAAACTGCCATGCTGCTCCGTTATTTGCAGTGGCCCAATGCATCCCGCCCGAGTTTTTGAACCACAGCATCACGCCCACCGGTCACAACTTACACAGGCTGTTGTCAGCCTCTGCCTTCCACAGCCACATAATTAGTCAGTTGAGATTGACAAACCCCATTTTCTCAGACCAAAAGGAAAATGACTTTAAAACCAGTGTAATGACAATGTGAAAACATTAGTCCAAAAATAAACTTATGCTCACCAGCAATTCTCCTCCCAATTTGCAGTGAGATTCTCAGTCTGTCAAATATGAGCTCTGATCTGTTACAACTCCAGCAACCTTGGTCAGGGAGGGACCTCAAGAGACTACACAGAGACAACTCCCCTACACTGAGGCAAGATAATAAAAGTAATACCAGAACCCTTCTTATGGGAGGGGTAAAAACTGAGGGAGAAGAATAGGTACTGGTGGTTAGTTTAAGAAGCCATTCAGAAGGCGGTGTCAATGCTTGCTGTGCCACACACAATGCAGAGAACTTCCCCACTGTTGCTCTTATCAGAAATTTAACTTAGTGGATCATAGAAGTTGGAAGGACTCGAGCGATATACTCAAGAATATTTGCCCCAGCCTGTAAAACCCGAATATACTTCTGCAGTCCTGTTTCTTCTGTAGAGAAAAGGAAAAAAGGGGAAGACTCTGTATTTACCAGAAATATGCTATTTAGAACAGTTTGCTTTTCAGCCAAGACAAATATCTTCTCTCTGTGCCCCTTATTCAGTACATGTTTCAATCCACCGAAGTCAAGATAGCAAAAAATCTGATGGAATGAACACAGTGGATGACGCTGGTTTACCACTTCCCAGCCAGGTCTGTAAAAACAGTTTAAGTGCTCTAAGACAGCTGAGCAGTGGTTCCTAGTATTTTATTCATGGAAAAACACCCTTAACTTGGGGATACATAATGAAATTCATCTGCACTGCAGTACTTTATACTCACTGTAGGAAAGTACTAAAAAATCCCTCTGTGGGACATAAATGTTTTGCACTTTGCATGAGACTACACTTTGGAAACCCCTGCTTTACAGCAGTTAAACAACGTGCATAATAAGAATTACTAACTCAAGATGCAATCACTACGGTTCCCAGTAAGCAGCCTGGTAAGTTTCCAAGACACTAACAGATCTGTTCTGGGTTTTGTTTTTTCAATTCATTTATGTTGTCTATTCTGTATATGAGATATTCTGCCTACCTACAAATATTCACTGGCTGCTGCTACTTCTGCATATCTTCTGATTCTGAGGAGCAATGAGAAAGCTATTTTCTTGTGGGATAGTACCTGGGAAACATATTTTTCCACTTCTAACTTTTAACCCTAGTGTGAAGTCCCCCAGACAGCTATCTTTAAATAGTAAAACATTTCCAGTGCACAGAAGGGAAACGCATTCCTTCAGGGATTTGTGAGAGGCTTGCAAAGAAATAGTGCATATGAAATTTCATTTAAGCTGTTGTAGGTAGGACAGGTGTCCTTGCTGCAGAGAGCCTCTCTCATACTGGTGGTCCCTGATAAAGAGGTAAATGATCAAACCAGGACAGTAACGTAATCCTTAAGCCCTGAGGTAGTCCTGGGAGGTCAGGAATGGGAGGGAGGCATTATAGAAACTCATCCACCTGTCCTAAGATCCACCAGGGACTTTGGTTTCCAGCTCAATCAAATCTGGTCTCAACAGGGAAAATTAAAACTGCACTGTAAACTGAAAGTGCAACACCTTCATACATTTATTTAACAGTTGTTTTGGCAGCACATGATTGAGAAAACACTGAAATAACCTAAAAAGGAATACTAAGCACTTGAGGAATGGAAAGGGAGCACGCTAAGAGTCACACAATCTGGACAACAAGCTATATGGCACCAATTTGCAGCTCCATTGGTTGATGAGCCTTTCACACAGAAGGCAGAATTCTTGCAGTGGTCTGAATGTGCTCTCTGTTTGTTAAAGATGCAGTACGTTTAGCAGTGTTCAATACAGTAGTTTGCATGTTCATTAAAATTTGAAAATAGAATAAATGAAACAGAGTAAAAGCAATTAGAACGTTCCTGTTTTATATATTTCAACTCACTCATGTTTCCCAGAATTCGTCGCAAATTCAGGTCAGCTGGTCAAACCATATATTGTGGTAGTTCAGTTATGACAGCTTGCATCATGAGTGCCTACTGACTAGGTTTTAAAGTGCAGATCCTGCTCTGAAAGAGACTCGAAAAAACGAACTTGTAAAGTTCCACGTTTGTTTTCTATAGATCAACAGTTCTGCTATCTTATTCTGCAGAGCACCAAGTGGGTAAGCCTACAGGGAGCAGGCTTTCTGCCTAGTATATACTTGAGCTTCCATCTATTTGAAAGCTACTCATTAGGAAGAGGGCTATTTGCTCACATTCTTTTATGCTGTTCTCATGGAAACCCCACCACTTTCACTTAAAGGAGAAGATACTCTTTTGTAACTTCATGGACTTCAGTGTGTGGTGAAAACCCTCGTGCGAATTCAGCCACTTAATTTTGTCCTGATGGATTCAAAAAACAAATTAAAAAGGAGGCACCAAGCGTGCAAGCCAAAAAGCAAAAGCCATTTCTGCTATGCAATGCTTATGCTTTTTTTTGCCAATAAATAAGCCCATCATCTCTGTGGGTGCATAAAGGGCAAGAAAAATTCTCTTCTTGCATCTCTGCACGGTGCTATCACAACAGCCCCTGTGATCCTTGGGGCATGAAACTTGTTCTTTCCATGAACTCCCCAAGTACATGGGGATCAGTCGTGGGTGACTGTGTAGCCTTAACACAGCCCTCCTCTGTGCATCCTGCTCCATTCTCTAAACCCATTTTTCCCATAGGACCTGCACCTTACTCGACACCAGAAGCGAACAGTTCTGAAGATCAACCAGAACTGTGCAGTGAAGACAACCTGCTTCTTACAGGAATATTTAATTTGTTTTAAAAGTTAAAAGGTATTTACTGAATGGAAGGAGAACAAAGAGGAGGGAAGGATGCCTCTGTTAAGTAACTAAAAGCTGCTCTGCAGAACAGGGCTTCTCTCTCCAATACAGCCCCAGCATAACCCCAGATGAGTCATTTCAGTCAGCAATCAGGCTGGTGAATCCAGGACATGAGGGTGCTGACTAGACACACTCATGATTTACTTTGAAGTTTGGAGCACTCGTAGTGGCCATGAAATCAATGGAATCTCTGCTTTCAATAGGTACAACCTTATCCAATACTGTTAGTCTTAGGAATTGCATCTTAGTTACTTCATACCGGAGATCCAAAAAATCAATCCAGAAAAATCCAAGGGTTTATCACAGGAGGGCCTGAAACAACACACTGGGACCTAGGGCAGGCACGAATTTTATTTTAAACAAAAATAGGAATGAAAAAAAAATGAAGAATTTTGCATCTTATGCTCACCCACTTTAAACAACAGATGAAACAAAGTATCTGTGATAAATAGCAGCATGTGGCTGTATACTTAAGGACTTACGTGGATACATGTATATACACATTTAAGAATTGTAATGTTTGTGGCATGGAGAAAGAAGTAAGACAGCAAAATTACCTCAATTCTAGCTTTTTGTTTATTTGGCTTTGCAACTTCTGCAATGCTCTTTTTAACATAATGTATGATAACAAAACCTGAAACTATCATTAATTTGAGAGATGAAAAATTTGTATATGCACTAGCCAGAGTAATTTTATTCTACAGTGATTCGATTCTTTTATAAAGCAATGGATGAAAACACATGCAGATTTTAATGATGGACTGGAGTGAAATTTTCTGGTTCTTACAGTGAAATAATATTTTTTTCTGATTATAAGCAGTTTTAATATAATAAATTGGAAACTGGGATACTGCTGGACTGGACAGAGTTTTTTAAACCACTGCGGAGGAGGAGAAAAATTGGCAACCCAAGCCGCAAGAAAAATCTTTCAGCTGAAGATGTATCACTTCTGTCTAACATTTCACTATCTCTCTCAGTGAGAGATAGTGCACAAAACAGGAGACTGAGAAACTCCAGATCTGGAACCAGTAGGATGGCCAGGCAAAACAGAAGTCTGAGGCGCCAACTGAAGCTTTCTTGAAGTACTTCCACTTTTCTCATGTATGGTGTAAGTAAATGAACTTGACCCAGAGGCTGATTTCACAGAACAACAGGAAACTAATTTGTCTACCACTACCTGCTTATAAAAGCAAAGCTAAAAACCTTGGGGGTGTGTGTATATGTATCTATCTATATATATATCTGGCGTAAAAGAACTATGGTCCCATCAGAGCAGTTCCTCTATAGTCTCTTCTTTAGTGAACAGTTAGGGTAGACAAAGCAGAAACACTCTAGTGCAATAAAAGACAGTAAAAGCAATCTCCCAAATAATTTATCTTCACAGTAAGGGTTTTCAAGTCACTGGCCTGTCTATTATTATGGAGGAGGAAGATATGAGACGCTGCTCTAGCAATCTTAGTAAAAGCGACCATTCCAGGACTTTTGTAGTTCTAACAGGCCCCCTGTATACATCCATTCTTGGATTACACTTTAACTACTGTTACGATTTATCCTTATACCTCCTGAACCTACTGAAGAAAGAGCAACTGAATGATGAATGCATTAGCCTACACATTCTGGCCCTCACCTGGAGTTATACAGCCTGGAGGCAGAGAGCTAGCTAGAAGAATAAAATAAATCACTGACTGAAATAGGCATAGAAAAGGAGGTGCTCCTCTGTGTTTGGCAGAATGATTTGGGTAATATTAATCCTCTTTTAGTGCAGAGCATGCGCTGGATGGAGTAAGCAATCTACTGGTGTCCTTTCTCAGCCTGGTTTTCTACCATTTATTCTTATGCATATTCTTATTACATGGCAGGTTTTTGTAGAAGAGGCTGGAAATGCAGGCAGTATGGATTTGGGGGCTTACACAGAGATCTCTGCAGTAGGTTCACAGAAATTACTTTTGTTATTTTGAAATTTGGCTTGAGTCTGAACTGGACCACATGATAAAAAAATCTCTTTCAGCTTTACCTCTCCATGAATAAGCTCAAAAAGGTCCCCCCATTTTCACAGAAATGGTAAAAGGACACAATCCTTCCTCAGGTGGCCATTTCTAGCCATACATTGCAGAAAGGATATGTGAAAGAAGAGCTCTCACACTCCCATTTCTCCCTACCGCTCTCATCAGGGGAAAAAAAAATCCCCCCAAAAAACCTACTACAATCTTTCTCAGAGTTAAGCAAAAAAGTTTTGACAAACTGATAGGAACTGATAGGCTATTCAAATAGCACATTCTGTATCTCACCATTAAGAACAGACACACTCATAGCTAGCCCAGCGATTCTTAAATTTTCCATCACAATTTTTGTAAAATTAAAGCAAAAAAGTGATGCTATCTGAGATGCAAATTGAAAATTAACATTAGTTAGAGATGTTCTCAGCTCATTTGAAAGGTGAGAATAGGTTGACTGAATCAACCGATATCTTGGTTTGAAAGTAACTGAACAGGATCTTAGCCTTTTAAAATTACTATTCATCAAATAGAATAGACACATCTGTATTCTACCAGCAAATATTTACAAAGCAGCAGCACTAACCTTGTACTATATAGGGAGTGTTCTCATCCCTGACTAGTGAACACATGGGACGAGGGGCAGGGGCTGGTGGCCTGTTCATGATAAATGACCTGCGTTCTTTCCTTTTCTCCTCCTCCTCTTCAGCCAGTACGAAATCATACAGAGATTCATCCAGTTTCACCAAAGTGTACGGGTCTTCCTCCTCGCCATCTCCCTCGCATGTATCTTGGTCTTCTCTGTAGCGTGCCGTTATGAGTCCACCACCACATTCTCTTTCACTTCTGTCCTCCACAAAATTCCTCTCTGAAAAAGCAAGGAATTGTGTTCCATACATAGGGTAAAGAAAAGAGATTAGGACTTAAAGCTTTATAGTTTCCTAAAGTATCTCAGAGACCTCATTTCACTTCTCAGCTAAAGCACTCTGATTTTCAGAGGCTTCTGATCATCTAAGTCAGAAGAGAGGATGCCCCAAAGGACTAATTCCAACTTCAGGGCCTCCTCATGATTTCACATTGGATTATCAAAAGCAGATGCTTGGCTATTAGCCACAAAATAAATGGGCTTATTTAAAAGAAATACCGAGTGCCCCTGTTGCTCCTGCAAGAGTCATGCAAACATATTCTTTAATGGTGAAGCCACGTAAGTGGTTCCTGTGGCATTTTGGAAAGTCACACAATTTGATAGCTGTTGCAACAATGACTTAAGAATTGAAACTTATTTTAGAAGATGTTGGATTTTGTCTTTCCTATATCTTTGATATCCCAACTTGTTTTGAGGGCTTTACAAAGATGTACTGCAGGACAAGGTGAAAAAAAACTTTAAAAGCCCCTTACAGTGTAAATGAAATTTATGACCCCTTATAATCTATGCTAAGACTATCTAACTCCCCCAGTAACTTCCCTGACTCTCTATACTACCTATATTTCATGTATTTCATAGTACAACTACTTGGAAGTTGCTTTCCTTTAGATTTTACATTTTACAGCATTAAAAGGAATCAAAGAGTTTCCCAGTACCTGGATTTGTTTTAATTTGTCTTTAAAACCACCACAAATGGTAAGATTTAGAAGCTGTTACTGAGGTTGGTGTTCCTGTAAATGTCTGTAACTTCCTTGTGCTGATTACCCGTCTTTCATACAAAAACAGTAGACCTGCCTGAAAATTCTTGTACTGAGTTACGTTTTCCTCATGTTGTGATCTACTGCCTGTAAATGTGTATCTGCTAAACTAGGCTGTGGTCACTACTGGTGTTTTCAATCCTTTGGCCGCTATTTAAAGAACTGTTTTATCTGTTTATGGGTTCAGGGGAGCTAAACAATCTTTGTAAGTGAGATACATTTATAAATGGGATGTGTCATGTATAAATGGGATGTATTATTAATATGTACTGTCAACAGATATTCTGGCTGAGATGCAAAAATGCTTTAAAACAACAAGTGGGATTGATACACCTGTCATATTAAATATGAAAAATATTTTGTTTCCACGTTGCCATAAAAGTTCTGTTTCTTTCTCTGTCGGGTATTCTTCCTTTCAACTCCCACTGGGGGCACTCTAATGCCGCTGCCAAAACAGATTTCACGAAGAGGAGACTTGCCTTTTACGTATTCCACAGCAACACCTAAAACTGTGGCTGACTAAAAATACGTCGCAATGACTCCTAAGAGCTCCTCTTTGAAAGCAAGCACCATCCTCATTTAGAGGAATTCTGATAGCCCCCACCCCACTCCCCAATGACGAAACTGAGGCTAACTCTCAGGAAAATTCACAGCGTGTTTTAAATGAACTATTCACACAGAAGTGCTTTTAGACAAACTCTTCCTCACCAGCACAGGATTCAGCACAGGACACAACGTAGCTGAGAAACTTTCTCTGCTGGTACCCACATACAGACAGCCGGTGTTTGGCAGAGAGGGAGTAGCTCTCATGTGGCTATACCATCAAGTAGTAATGTGACCAAGACAGGCATTTATATCAAACCCACAGTAACAAATCCTGTATGCCAAACCTGACTCCTCATTTATGCACACATAGCTGCAGTTGAGTATTTTGTGGGAAGTAAACTGCACCTTTAACATTACTTTTATTCTGCCCCTCTTTCTCTTAGAATCCACCTAGACTTCCTGCATACACCAGCTTTTTCTTTCACAGCAGAAAACAGGACAAAACCCTACCTATAGCAGGCTATAAGGCTAGAAAGCTATTTTGATCTACTTATGTAAACTTCAAAGTGCTTGGTGATGTAATTTACGACTTTAATAGGTTATGCCACATTTAAAAACAGAGTTAACTGTAACAAGCAGTGGAGAAACTGAGAAGCAATTTGTGTGCACACTTATCAGTAGTGTCCGTGACAAATAAGCTGGGTTTTTTCACCCTATGTGACTATTTAAGTCTGGTATTTAAGCTCAAATTCTTTTGCATACTTTTCTCAATAAGAAAAAATTATAATCATCCTTTCTGAAACAGATACAAATAGTATTTTGGGCTTTTCATCACTTGAATCAAACTACAATACTAAGAGGTTTTTACTCTGGGGCAGAAGCACTTTAAACAAAAAGGAAAGAAAAAAAAAGGGCAAAGCATTTTATTACAGGTCACATTTTCTCTCTCACTTTTCATTCTGCAACACAATATAGCCTCTTATTTCTAACCATAACATAGGCTAAAATGTATTAAAATACTATAAAATACTATGTTACCTCTCTCTGCACAGTCCTTTTCTATTAATTCCACCTATGAAATTCCAAGCTGTATTAAATCAAATGTGTTTAATACTTTTAACATGGTGAATCTCTCCATACAGTCACTTTCTATTAATTCTACCTATGAAATTCCAAGCTGTATTAAATCAAGATAATATTTAATATTTTTAAAGGGTAAATGCTTGAGTTAACTTGACAAAAATACAAGCTCAATCTTTGTTTCAAGCCTCTCTTGTAAATCCAATGCATCATGTATTATTTGGCAGCTCTCTGAGATGTGCAGTATGGCAAAAACCTGAAACCTGAACCCAGCAGTCCATATCACAGTATAAGCTGACATACCTGGTCATGAAGATCTTGATGTGGCAAAGTTCATGTGCACATGCTTGCTTTGCAAATTTAGGACCATACTGCCCAGCTACCACTGCTAGAAGAAGTAATCAAACATAATCTCTACAGCAGCACCTAGTCTACACTTGCACATGTTTGTACCTGGGGTTATTTTCCTCCCAAGATCATACCTTGTGCTAAATTGTGCAGATCGTCCTGTCTTAGGATGCCAGGTAGATTTTGAGGGGGAGGAGGGGGTGGCCCCTTACAGGAAAAACAGCCTCTTCTGTTCTCTTTGAGGTCATCAGGTATGCTGGCATACAAATTGTCAGGACTGTTGTGAAAGCTGTATGAATCTTCCTCTTCTTGATCTTCATGTTCTGTCTCCTTTCTGCTGTCTTCTACATCATCTTTCTTTCCCTCATCCATCTCAGCTTCTTGTTGGCACCTTGATCCAAGTCCACATTGATCTCCTGGGTTCTGCGTGGCTTTTAATGCTAAAGAATGCATTTTATTTCATTTAAAATTTGCCACCTGGAAACATTTCCTGTTTAAAGGATTCCCACAGAAGCAACACAATGGCTTAATAAAACTTTTATGAACTGATACAGTAGGAGAGCTGTCAAATACATACTGTCAGTGAATAGCTCTTTAAATATTTACCAAATCAACAGTGGAAGTTTTTATTGTATCTTGCTACTCTGATACCATCCTTGTGCATGCAATGCTAAACTTTTCTAGAGCTGCTGTCAGAATGAAATCACACACAATTACCTTGCCTCCATGACTTGTATTACTTGACTTTCAGTGCAGCACAGAGCAACACTTAGTAAAATAAAGCTGTAGCTCAGGCAGCTGTGTAACTTGTTTTCGTACAATGGGTTTTGGGTGCTTATTTGAATCTTTTTAAAATGAAAAAAAAAACAACCCAGAAATGTTGTCCCTGGGAGACACGGCTGTATGCTTGTGGAAATGGAACCCTTTTGTCTTCAGTGGCCTGCAGACTGCAGAACAAGAATATAGTGGAGGGATGTGAAAGCGCACATTTTAGTCAGTATGTACAGCATCGAGATTTGGGTAGTCAGCCTCAGTAACATAACAGAGTAAACTATCCAAGTCCATCAGCAGACTCACAGTCAATGCATAGCAGGTAACATAAACCCCTTGAATTAGGTTTCTACTCTGAGTTACCCTTTGGTGGCGCCTTGCTTTCACCACTGATTCAAATGGCAGGTTAGGGCATTTAGCTGGCAAACATGGCCAGCTGTTCCAGTCCACAAGTCCGTGTTCTTCTTCCATGTGCCCATCCTGACGTGTTCCCATGTACAGCATGACAGAAACAGCGAAAATGTGATCGGGGCTAACCAGGTTTCTAGCTCTCATTCTCACAGTGTCTATCATCTACCCAGATGTGCTAAAGCAACCAGATTAAATTTAGCAAATAAGAAATATCCTTTTCATACAGAATATGAGACAGTTGAGAAAACAGAATTGTCAACAAACAGGTAAGATACAAATAGGATAAAGTTTAGCTTTATTGATCCATGATACTGCAAAACATATGCAAAATACACACCACCAGTAAATGCAAACCAGAAATTTTGTTTGCACTTTTCAAGGGGAATGTGCATGGTCACACAGATTGTCAACAAGACATGCTTAGATGTATGAACATCAAGCTGCAAAATGTCTACTATCTGTGTCTTCAGGACTTGGCTGCCGCTGTAGGCAGAGTCTCCCCTTATATGAAGGCTGTTCTCTGAAAACTTGGAGAATTTATCTGTTTTATAGATTCAGAGCAGAGATCACAGATTTCCAGAATTTACCAGGAGGGGTGGTTGCAGTGAGGTCTGTTTTACTGGGTGGTGACTGTTACCATGACTGCGTCCCTCACCTGCCTTCCCCCTTTTCCTAGGATATCTGCCCTCCCTGGAAGTTGCAGTAACATGTGGAAACCGAAAGTATTAAAATAATTTGCCCCCTCTGTTTGTCCATAATCCCACTCAATACAGCGCATGCTCTGTTACTGATAAAGCTGTCTAACAACATCACTTACTCACAGCTCGTTGGGTTTCTGAGGCTAACATAAGCATGTAAGTGTCATCTTCTTCTGCTTCCTTCTTGCAATTGGTGAAGTTATCTGCTGTGTTAATCTTGAAAGAAAAATAAAGGAGAACAGTTGTTTTGGTGATATCATCTCCTACCTTCACATTCTGCTATCAATATAATATTCAGCATTCTACTAAGGGAGAAGTGGAGACAGAAATATCATGCATTTGCAACTATGTAGTGGCATAAGTACTATAGGCAAAAGGAATGCATCTATCTGGGCACATATAAAGGACATAAGGTTCTGCCATGAAGTGATATCCAAATTTGCACAGCAAGGACTGAGGCTAATTGGTCTTTCCTTAGCACTGTGCTGGGCTGTCCAGACAGTCCCCAGCTCTGCTCCCAGCAGTGAAGCACTCATAGGTAGTGACAAAGACCAGTAAACCAGGAAGTCTATAGGACATTACTGAATAGCTCAAGGGTGCACAGCATCCAAGAAATCTGTGGAGAGCCCATTACATTCCCATAGCCTAGTGGTTAGTACCAAAAGCCGCACGTGCATGAAACAGACAGAAACAGGACTGCAAAGCATGCTGACAGTTCTACCTCAGTGCCCAAATGTGGCAAAGTGTTGGGTTTTGTTCCTCTAGAAAGCTATTATGTTCACACAGCACTATTCAAAATTAACCTCAGGAGGTCAGAACAACAGTTCTCGAAAACGTTATCAATGTATTTCTTCACGCAGAAGAGGTACAAACTTCTGCTCACCCATAGCCACTAAGAGCAAACCTGTAACATAACTACACACAGTTCTGTTGTCTTAAAATATACAACACACTTGTTAATTGCTGATTTTCAGAAACAACTGGAATTTCAAAAGGTGCCCTTTTTTTCCCCCCCAAGGAGTCCAGCAGGACCTTGATTCCCATGTAAGTGTAATACACAATGGAGCCCTCAATAATTATTCAGGAATTTTAAATCACAAAACGTTAACTCTGGAGTTTTGAATACACCAACCCCAAAGCAGGCAGAGAAACAGCATGGTCCACACATGATCCAGAGTGCAAGATGAATTACAAGCAGATTCATTCACTGTCAATTCATTCATTCACTGTCAATACAGACAGTGAAGTCAAGAGAAGAAACTGATGAACAGAAACTGCTTTCCAAGAGCTTGTCCAAGACTCTCAAGAAGTTTGTTCCTAATATCCTGCTGTCTCCTGGCATCCACAGCCACTGCCTCAGGGACAGAGTTTTCACTGTGTGAAAGGGGAAAAAGTTTGGAGAAATGGTGTTTTTTTCTGGGGAACTGAGAATGCCTTCTTCCCTGCTGCTCTTGTACACAGTCATCTCATGAATACCAGCCTTAAGACAGTGCAGCCATCAGTCTGTGCATCAGGTGCCTCCCTGGCCCACTTTAGCGCTGTTTTAAGAATATGCCTGGATCTCCACAAGGCTATACCTGCCTCCAACAACGAAGTATTAATCTCGGTCTTCTACACCATATAATGTGCAAATCAGTGCACACAAACAGAACTCTGTTTTGCCTGAACTTCCCCATCGTTTGTCTTGTTCCTCTACACTTCACAGAAATATGATACCTCTTCAAAGCCCTGAAGTCAGAGCTTTCCAGAATATTTATTTTCAGAAGATTTAGGCCTGCATGTGCTAAATGTAATTGCATAGTTGAGGCAAAAAAAAGGTCTTCTGATAAGTTCTGCATTTCTCCTGTGAACAGAGGATGTGTGCAGAAGAAATCAAACAAGCAGAGCTCTAGATCTATTAAGTTCTTCTGCTATTACAGTTGAGTACCATGAAATTCTTTTATCTTTGCAAACATGAAGTACACATGGATATATAGTTCATAGAATGAGGTAAAAAGGGCAAGTCAAGGAAACAAATGGCACTTTCTGATTTTCTTCTTTGGCATAGATATTTCTCAGCTGATGGAAACCTGGTGACTTGCAGGAAAACAACAGAATAGATATGATTAATATACATCTTTGAAACCTCAGTGTGTCAGAATATTGAAGGTCAGCCTTCCTGCCCTGCTAGCTTACAGTGGCTCCACTGATAATGCTGTATCTTAGGGAATTCAGGATGCAGTTCAGAAGTTTAGCCGCTGACGACATTTCCTAAAAGTCTCCTGGACCTGGGAAACACAGAAAAAACTGAAAAGATGGAAACAGACTTTAACTAAATATGTTTGCACTAGAAAAAGATTCTGTATAATGCACAAATTATTGATAAAAGCCTCCTCTGATACTGGGCATAAAGACATCATGCAGCTGAAAATGGTGCAGCACCTCCAAAGGCAGTGGAGAGTGTCCTTATTTAAGAATGCAAAGCAACATAGCTAAATCACAATAATCCTATGGCTCGGCTTGGAAACCTTGCCATGATGTCCTGAATGAATGCCTATTACTTTTAGGTTCTTTGATTTACACTTGGATTTCTTATTGATGTCAAGTCACCTTCCACAGGAAGAACTAGCTTTATGGGAAACGGGTATTACAAAAAAAGGTATTAAAAAGTTGTTGCTGTCAGCACAGAGCCGCTCACAACAGACTGCTGAAAAGGGCTCTGAAGGTCTGAAACTCTAGCTTTCTAGTTAGCAATAAAATTTCCTTAACTCAAGATGCCACAGGAATGCTGGAATGAATTGAAAGTCCTCTGAGAGGCTGATGATGTTTCACGTCCTAAGACTAAATGCCACCTCTCAACATCAAAACTTAATTTTCTTTCAGTTATGTATTTTAACTGTCTTTCAAAAAGGCCAAGTTTTTTAATAGCTTCAGAACTGTCCCTCTTATACAAAGCCTGAATTGATTTACCTCAGTTATTTACTCAAGAATGCCATTAGCAAAATTATTATAACCATCTTGTCAGCATTTTTTGCAACGCTTTTCTGAAAAGCTATCCTTTTTAAGACATGTTTTCTAAAGATTTCTTCCTTCTTATGCAAAGGATTTCTTACCCCTCAAAAATATTTCTCTCCAGTGAATATGTACTGCGAGGGAATCCTCCCCCTGGCAAGGGCCCACACCATTGTGTATAGAGAGGAGTGAAACATGAGAGAATTCAGAGGAATCTAACCCAACAGTGACATTGTATCAAGTTATGGCAAGAGTGAGAAGCACCTTCACTTATAAACAGTAGTTCACAGGTAAATACATCAATCACAGCTCACATTAGCCTTTATGTATAAGATATAAGTGGATATATAGAAAAAATATATCCATACCTTATATTCCTAGAAAAGAAGTAACACAGAACTCCTTACAGTACATTGCTGAACAGCTTCAAAATCAGATCTTCATGCTTAAAATTGGGCACGGGACAATGCTTAGGGTAATAATTCATTAATTCATGTGATTCGTATGTGCTTGATTCCATTGCTTTTTCCAATTGTCTCCTTATCAGTTGTCCTTTTCTTCCAGAAAATCGGCCCTTTAATAAGTTGGAAGGCAACTGTGTGTATATCTATCTACCTACCTATCGATCTATCTGTCCATCTCTTTTACACTGAATAATTACATCACTCGTGAGTATACGTTCAGACTCACATCTCTATTTCCTCTTACTGTACTGGTATTTCTTAAGTTGTAATTTGGGAATTCATGCTTTCTCCTACATCCTCAGTTTTTCGGCATTGCAGCAACTAGGAAAACTGCTAGAGAAAATCCTCACCATTGCTTGTAAAATTCTTATGGATCCTTCTGACAAGACATTCTTTTTAGTTACAGCTGAATTAAAAAATAATTATTAGCCCATGGAAGTTAGTTCCCTGACGTGATGCAGGGTAGCTCATAGAAGTGCACTAGAATATTTAAGTTGTTGTATGGACTAACAAAGAGTTGCTTGTTTAGGCTTAAATATCAAGCACACCATTAAAATGCTGACATGGACTCAACAGTTTTGTGTCTCTGTCTTGACAAATCTGTCATCCCTTCTGTTCATTATTCTCTCATTTCTTGTAGACTTTGTATTCTCAAGTCACAGCTCTGTGCTGTCTGGCATTCAGTGTTGCTGCACCTGAGAGCTCAAATGCCACCTTGGCAAACCCCTTAAATCTGGACAAGGCACATTACTGCAGAACCACTTACAGCGCTAAATGAAATGTGTATTCTGTGGGGCTCTGCAGTGAATCTTTTCATTAAACACCGGAACTGCAGACAATTTTCTTCTCTACAAGTCAGTCAGACTCTGCCAGGCCTACCAGGATATACTTTGCTGCATTCTCTCCACATATCTTCTTCTTCAGGATGAAATGATGTTTTTGCATCCTGTGTAAAAGATGCGTGAAAAACACCATGTTTTCCTTCCTCGAGACAAGATTTTCTTTCCTGAAAGTCAGTGCATTACTGCCTGAGCTAGGTGATCCTCTCCTCCTTTTCAGTACAAATTATCTTCCTTGTAGGCAGTATCTCAAGCAGGAGAGCACAAAAAAGGCAGCTCCCTGCAGCCAGTCTTGCAAAGCCCATAATTTATAGGATTGCCACAGGCCACATCTAAATTTTAATTCTAATCTTTATTTCTAATTCAACTTTCACACCTCAGTCAGTCCATCTGCCTACCGGTTTTCTTCATTAAGCCTTTTTCTGAGAGAAGCAAGACTTCAAACACTAGATTAAACTGAAGGTGCTGCCTTCAATTTTTAAGACAAAGACTATCTGATCTTCTTCTGGACTCTAGGACATTTCCAGCTGCCTGCTGGATAGCATTTCAGCCTTGCTGTCAGATATCTCAAAAATATTATCCAGTCACACTAAGGCTTGTTCTTCCAGAGCTGAGACAGATCTGGCTGCTTGATTTGTTTGTAACACGTCACCACAACAGTCCTTCTTATTCCACTCCCAACATTCAAAGTCTGCAACTCTGCCAAGAGGAGCATTGCTCATTCAGGTGTGTCCTGCTACTCTGTAGCTCAGCATTTCAGATCAGAGGACCACCTCGGTATGGCTGTCCTCCAAGTGCAGCTTGGGGCATCTTCTTCTGACTATTAAGCAACAAGATGACATTGCCAGTCACCTGGAGTTGAACCTGTGTCAAACACCAGGAGTGAAACAGTTTCCATTGTGTGGCTTCCTTGAGGTGCACCAGTCTGAAAGACTCCACAGCTGCCCTCTCCCTCTGCTGATCCGGAGCCCTGATTTTCCTGGGTCTCTGAGAAACAAGTTGCCACGTGCTGGTCAAGGCTATCACCATCTATATGGACTTGCTAGAAAGGCTGTGAGGGCATGGATAGCTCAGATGCAAGTACAGTGGTGCTTTTAAAATTATCTGATAGCAACTATGCAGGTACATGGATGCCTGTGTCTTTGGGGTCAGTGCATCCTAAAGAAACTATCACCATTTTCTCTAAATACTATTATAAAAGAAAACCAAGTAGACATGGACTCATTTGCACTTATATTTTCAGTGGTTTTTCTCTCTTTTTTTCTCTTCAGTGCAGGCCTCAATACTGCATACAGTCCTTTCTTAAAAGTAAAGCCAACAGTTTTGAAAACCTGGAAGTAGATGAGAACTACGAACATCTCAAAACTTCATGTAACTGGGTAAGAGTATGCCCACCCATAAATCACCACACTGGATTGTAGAGCTGGAAGGAATACTGAAAAATCTATTATCTAAATTGCTAACAGGGTATTGAATAGCACTGGAACGAGGATGACTCTAATCAATAAGCCCTTCCATTCTGACAATGAATTGCTGAAAACTAGCCTTATAAAACATTTCTTATTACTTCTGATTACTCTTGTTAGCTGCATTTCATTGTGTGCCTTGGTCTTTCTCATAAAGTCCTTAAGTGCCTGTGCTACACTACTGGGAATCCTAGTAACCTGCTACAGTTTCTACTTCCTAAGGACTTCATTCTCCTGTTGGGGTTGTTCTCTTACTTACTGTACTTCCATTCTTTTCTCCTCAGTGAGGTAAGTTCGCAATTAGAAATGCTTTTTTTGAAATCTACCACTATTATGTTGTTATTTCTCGTTCTCATTACAGAAACACTGTATTGTATATGATATTGTATACAATAACGTATCTTAGATTCCTCTTGCCAACATTACTCTCTCTGGACACCCTCAATGACTTTCTCTTCTTTGTTTACAAAGGAAAGAGTCCTCTAGCTACCTCCTTCACCTTAAATATCAAAACCTTACCAATGCACTTAAAAACTTGCTGGATAATGTCTCCTGCCGTACTGCTTTCCAGGCAGGTGTTGGTGATCTGGGTCTCAGAACAAGCCCACACATTGCTGTTACACAAACACTGCACTTTTTCCTGTTTACCCTTGACTGTATTTCCTGAACAAGCTATGCTCTTTCATATAAAACATGTAAATTATTCCATCAGCTATCTCTTATATGAATTAATTCCAAGTTTGGTCACATAAAAGAACTGTATCCTTATCTTAACTTCTGTATCTTTTGAATTTTTATACAATTGCCTAAGTTTTTTGAGCACGGGCCTACTTTTTCTCTTCCTTTGGCTAAAAATCCCCTCCAAATGAAACTGTAAAGAAACTTCTGCCTTCCCAGTTGGCAGACAGCAATACAAATCACTACGGATCAGCATTTAAGATTCTAGGAAAGGGAGATAGCACAAGCAACCTAAGCCTCAATTTGAGATCAACAAGCCCTAATATAATAAGTAGTTCTCTACTCCAATAGAGAAGGATGGGTTTTCATCTATTCAATTCAAAGCAATGGTATGGATATCAATATGCTGGCTTCTTTCTGAAAAAGTATGCTGGATTCTTCTAAAAAAGGTCAACTTGTTAAAAAAAACCCAAACAACCAACCCCACCCCACCCCTGTTTCTACATCTTCTCTACTGCAAAGTGGAAAGTCTCTTCCAGATAATTTAAAAAGAAAACTATGAACCTGTTGTTTGTTTGTTTGTTTTTTTTAAGTGACATAAATTTTCAGTAATTTCACGGACTCTTCCATGTGACTTCCTGACGTAATAGAAAACTTATTGATCTCTTCACAAACTGTAGAACTGAAAATGAGATTTGCCTCTATTAAAAAAAAAACAAAACAAAAAACCAAACCTCATAGAAAACACTCATCTGGTCTTCCCACAAAATCCACTTTCACGTATGCTGTATAGATGTAGAAACAGATTAAGTATCATTCAAAACACCACCACACTTCACATTCTATGCCCTATGTTGGCATTTCTGATCTCGGGAGCAGAAAATATTTCCTCAAATGATTCTATTAGTTCATGTTTCATTACTGAATTATTTGTTGGCTTTGACCCTAACATGCTCATTTGGAAACTCAGCTCTCTTCCTTACCCAGCATTAAAGCATCAACATGATATATTTCCTACCCCTACACTGCTTCCAAGTGAATTCTGCACAGCCATCATTGTCTGCATTTTAATGTTAGCTGGTTTTGGGTGGGTGACACATCCACATTTTATTTAGAAAGGACTTAAATTCTGCAAAAGCAGGACTAGATTCCAACTCTCTTAAGTCCTACGAGAAGCACAATTTTAACACTAACTTTATGCGGTCCTTTAGGGTAGTTTCTGACGGACAAGCATTTCCACTTTGGTGCCCATGAAGACAACCTTAACTTCCAGTAAGAACTGATGTTGGGAGATGAGAGGAGAGAGCCTTTCCCAAAAGAAGGGGCTGTCCTTCTGGCCTACACTATGCCATCTGCTCCCAGAAAGCAGTAGCAACAATAAAACACTGCTTTCTTCTGTTACTAGATACCCAGGGACATGTTTGGCAGACTGTTTCTTTCCATGGGAGGTGAACTGTGCGGGCTAAACCAAGAGATCTGTCCTGTAGCCCAAGCAGGGTGCTGGTGCCTCTCAGGGGATGGAGTCCTCTGCTGTGCTCTGCAGGCTTTATCAACCAAAGGGCTTCAGTGCATTTCTGACTGATGTGGATACAGATCTCACCAGGCAGGGATTACAGAGGTTTGCATTGCTTAACAGACCACAACCACAGCTATAGCATCCTTTCACTGGGAGTGAACTTAAACACAGGTGAAAATGGTATAGAAATAGGGTAAATTATCTCAGAACCTCAAGAGAGAAGAAAGTGTTTTCCTTAGCTGGATGTTTCCTCCATTTCCCTGTCACAGGCATAAAGACTTGCTTTCTAAAGTATTTGTTCTTGCTTTCAGAGAAACTGGATGGAAACACAGTGGATGGACTTTTTTTCCAGCCCCAGGTGATCTGCTCAGACCACTCCTCAGACCTGCCAGCACTGTCTGCTTAGACTCTAGATGCAGCAACCAAAGTAGAAGGGACCTCAAATGTACTGCCATTTGGCATCCATCTTGACAGTTATTGCTCCTTTTGTCTGACCCTTGCCATGGTCTACCCTGTGCTATACCCTTTGCCACTGGGCCTGCCCCAGCTTTCCAGAATGCAAAGGCGAAAACTAGATATGGTCCAGGAAATATCTGCCATTTGCACCCTCAGTACTTCATGAAAAGCTAGCAAACAATTTGGCAAACACTTTCCTTCATTCAGTTCCACCCACACCCCTGAGCTACAGCCTAGTGACAAGCCATTCTGGTTATAAAAATTTTTCTAACTCTCAAGTCTGCATTAATGTTACTAATATTCACATATTCTACAATGTAAAATATTCATCAAAGTATTGGAAGTGTTTAAGTATTTATTACTCATTTTTCCTAGGGCCTTGTATGAGCACCTGGAGAAATGACTGAAGAAGCCAGCTTCATAAAATTGATTGCATGCATGAGGACAGATCCAACATTGCTGTTCATTAGCTTTATTAATGTTAAGCACTTTTACTACCCTATTACCTTGCTTGATAACTCATGCTTGCAAAAAAAAAACAGATGAGAAAACACAGATTTCTCTAAAGCATGAGCACAGTGAAACATTCAATACAATGTTATAAGCAAAGACAAAAAACACTTGGGAACCTAACCTAGTTTTAAAGCTGGGCAGGTGGAAAGCAAGGGGGGGGGTTGCTGCACATGTTCTGCCATGAAATGCTGAAAGAGAAAGCAGTTTAAAGCAGTGTGGGCTGAGTAGCTTGGGGGCTGGATCCAGCCCTTGAAACACTTAAACCTGGCCTCCTGACCTAAGCAAGACTTGCCTTAGAGAAAGCCAAGAACAGCATATATTATCCGGCCAGCCAAAACTGCTGCCTTCTACTGCTTGCTCCCCATTTGCCAGAGCAAGCTGTGTGACGTGCAATGCACTCTGCCTTCTCAAAAAGCATGGCTGAGCCACAGCCAATGTACTGCGTGCTGCTGTGCAAGGTGGGCCTTCAGCTTCCTCCTTCTCAGCTTCACCAGAGACAAGAGAGCCTGCGTGCTGTAGTGCCTGCTCTACACCGCATCTTTGACTCATACACATCTCAGGCTGTGCCCAGGAGCTGCATGTGCAGCACGGTTGAGCCAGACAGATCAGCACATCCAACACCCAGAAATGAGTTAGAAGACCCTTCTCTAACTGTTTACAGAAAAAGTGCAGGGCCTAAAAAGTTCCTAGGATTTTTCTCACTGATGCTGTTCAGTGTTTTCCATGATTTCCTTTCAGTTTTCCATGCCTTATTGAGGCCTTATGATACCAATACAAGATGACAGCATCCACAGCACCATTAACATCCATTAGCAAGCTGAGTGAGAAGCAACTGACCCAAACCTGTGTGCCACACAAGTTGGACCACAAAAAAAAAAAAAAAAAAAAGGGTATTTAAGATCAGTAACTGTATTTTTGAATAAAGCTGCTCATTCTATGAACAAAAGGCAATGATTGCTCCATTACTCAAAATGACTTCTCAGAGTAGCAAGCTATCACAATCTACCACAAACCTCATGCCTTTTTAGTTTCTCATGCAGCTGCTTACACCATGTGGCTTTTTATCAGATGTCTGGATGTAATAGATGCAGCAATGTTTTCAGTTCTTAAGTATATGACCCCTACCCCTGTTACGACTAACTCCTAACACTTGGAAGTATTCAAGGTCAGGCTGGACAAGGCTTTGAACAACCTGGTCTACTGCAAGTTGTCCCTGCCCATGGCAGGGGGGTTGGATTAAACGATCCTTAAATTTCCCTTCTGATCCAAACCATTTTCTAATTCTTCCTCAGCAATACACATGATTTTCTTTCAAAGGCACATTCCTGTTGTGTAAAACTGCATCATCATCTTTCCCAGAGCACAGATTTCTTTTTTGGGTCATAGGTGTGTATAATTGCTTTATTTCTCTTTATAGATTTCAGTTTAACTGACCGGTTTCTGCTTTGTTCATAATAGTCCAACTCAGGAGTACTTAATGATCTAACGGACAAGCATACTTATGTTCTGATTAGACTAATCCTAACAAATTAATATGAATTTAAAAAAAAATACTAAACTAGGCAGAAAACTGAACAAGGATGCAGAATGACAGTAAAAATAATATTGTGACTTCCACAATAATTTGTAAAATTCCTTCTGCATATAGTTTGCCAGAAGTCCCAACAGCTACCATATTTTCTGGAATACTAACGTGTTAGAATTCTTAAGTCAATGTGCTGAAAGTATATAAATGGACACAACTACCACAGATAGATGACTACACAGAATAAAAGAAATGAGACATGAACCATTCCACTACCAAAATCTAATGATTTTGAAATCAGTCTGGAGTAAATGTATGACTGAAACAAATTACTTGCAGTATATTAAGAAACTAAACAAATTAAAATATCAATGAATACCCAACTTTGGGCTCAGATATTTTAATAAGAGCAAAAAGAATTGCTTTTTTTGAAATCATCTATTGTGATCTTAAGTAATTTCTTTCTGGGCTGTCTTACTAAACCATTTCATTTGCACATCTGCCTTTAACTTCATTACAATCAGATTTACTGCACTGCATATCACCCAGCTAGCATCCCTGAACTGATCCCTATTTGCATCATTATTTTGTGTAACTTCATACTTACTTTGTATGCCTGTCTATTAAATCATAGTAAACTTTCTGCAATATTTTTTTAAACTCCTGCTTTTAACTGAATTTCTGGGAAAAAAGCTCTTCCATTGAACAAATTCACCACCACTGAGAAACAAGCAATAAACAAAACACAAGCTAAGTAAAACACAAGCTAAGTAAAATCTTGGTGTGTAAATAACGGTATCTCCCTTTGTGTTTTAAATGTCCATTTATTATTATAGAGAATTTGTGCTTGCTTTCTCTCTTCCAAGCATTTGTGCTGTTCTCCAACTACTGAGTATCACGGGATTTTTCTTCTGAGCATTCAAAAATAAAATTCCTCCTCAGACTCATTTTAGCTCATTTCTCCTTTAATGACAATTCTTGTTACTTCACTTTTCATACACCCACACGACTTTTTGAAAGACTTTCAAATCTTGTAGAGTACTGATTCTGCTGAACAAAATATCCACTGCTGTTTGACAGGCTGTGTAATCACTGCAAACTCCACAAAAGCACTCCCATCTCACCAACAGGTTAATTTTTCAGTCCAGCAGGATAAGAATTTTTCTTGCTTTTCTTAATTTTTTTCTGGGCAGAATGATAACCATTCTCCAGAGAGCTTCTCTTTCACTTGATGGCAATTATACTGTTTGAACTTTCAGTGTAGTTACTAAATTACTGCTCCCTTAGCAGACCAACTGGTAGCAGAGAGAGAAAATGCTAATTAATTAATTAATCAATCATTAGGTAACATCTAGGGTTTGTGTATGCTGCGAGATGAAGAACCCTTTCCATAAGGATTCCCTGTGGGAATCTGAACAGGATTTATAAATATAGATGTACTGAGCCTGGCTGGAATGGAGTTAACTTTCTTCACAGCAGCCCCTATGGTGTGGTATGGATTTGTCACTTAAACAGTGTTGATAACACACTCATGTTTTGGTTACTACTGAAGAGTGTTTGTACAGCCTCAAGGACTTCTCTTTTTCCTCCTCTGTCCCCCTCCCAGCAAAACAGGCTGAGGTGGGCAAGAAGTTGGGAGGGGACACAGCTGAACACTGGGTACTCTATGCCATATGTCATCATGCTCAGCAATAAAAACGGGTGGAGGAAGAAAAGGGTGGGTTTTTTGGCTTCCAAGGTGGCTGTTCAGAGCCTGGCTGGGCATTGGTCTGTCTGTGGGAGGTGGTGAACGATTTCCTTTGCTTCACTTGTTTTTTCTCCCTCTTTCCTTCACATACTGAACTGTATTTATCTCAACCCACACGTTTTCTTGCTTTTGCTCTTCCTATTCTCTCTCTTATCCCACTGGGAGTGGGGCAGAGTGGGTGAGTGTGCATTTGTGTGGGTGCTTAGCTGCTGGCTATGGTCAACTCACCACACTGTATACCCCTATAAGTATACTCTGTAAAAAGGAACATGTGTAGCGTAACATTGATTTCTAAAGCATTTTAGGCTATGTCAACTGCAGCATCAGCCACTATGCAGTGAAGACTTCCTTCCATCAGTTCATGACAGTTCTCAAGAAGCTGCTGTCCAGCTCAAAACTGCTCTGGCATAGCTTCATCTAGATTCCTAGCACCTCCAAAAGTCATCCTGTAATGGAACAAAAATGCTATACCTACTACAGAGGTTCCTCAGCTTAAAAGACAGACAGCATTTGCAGCGCCTGAATAATACAGGAATAAGGCAGAATTTTAGATCTCATATCTATTTATTTCTGCTTTTATTTTTCCTAGATGGCACATAGTAAAACTTTTTTTTGTTTGTTTGTTTTACCCAAAGCAAGAAAAAAAGCTTATTTGGTTCTTTTAGACAGCCATAATATGTACAGGTAAGAATTTTGGCTTTGTAAAGCATAATTACGTTTTAGATGACCATAATATCATATAGGGGTGTCAAATGTTTCAAATACTGCAGGCGCACAGCAGCTAAATAACAGGTAGATAGAAATGCACCTGAAAGGGTAACCAGCTAGTGGAAGAGCAACACTTGTAGAAAACTTAACATTTGCACAAATGAACAGCTTATGCTTAATAAAGAAGAGTAAATAACTGGCATTTAGCAGGGTTTTTGGCCACTGAAATAATCAGTGACTCTATCTCAAAGGAAAGGAAGATGATGGAGAGGACACTGAGGAAATGCATCAAACATGCCTACAACCTGTGAGTCTTTCAATCCCTTTGCAGTGTGATGAGGACAAACATGGTCTGGCTAATGAAAAGAACATGAGTCTTTCAGTATGGTATGCTTCAAAGCCTTATGCTCCAGATTACTTAAAATTATGTCATGGGCTGGAGTCAAAGATTGTGGCATCTATACTGCTGGCAGAACATTTATGATTTATCAGTGGGTTCTAGTTCTCCAGCATCAGCCAATCCCTCTTTTTCTGCCCTGTATTCTATGTATACGCTGCACAGTGCTGCTCTAGTGTGTTAAGCAGATGCTGTATTTTGCACCAGAAGAACTATGTTTTAGATGCTGTTGTTTGTCATTTGCACTCAATAGAAATTTCTAAGCTCTCTGGTGACCTCTAGGATTCAGCTCTTCACCCTGATCCTGCTGCATGCCTAGAAATTTTTCTTTTCTCACAAGAACCAGTGAGAGAGTTTTGCTGTCTAGCCAACCTTTTTTTTTTTAATATTGAAGCAAAGAGGAGAGGGATAAAGCGCCTAAATCTGTGAAATGCCATGGTGTTTCTAGAATATGTGCCACACAGATGTGCTATCAATAATCAAGAGTTTTCAGATACAAGTTTTTATATTCAGGTTCTTAAAATCATCTTTACATTCCTAAACAACAGCTAAGAAAAAGAATGAGAACAGTAGTTAAAATAGTAGTTATTATCTGTACTGCACTCAACTGTGTCAACTAAAAAGCTACTGTTCTCAGGCTGTGTATATACACACCAGCAAATACATTTTAGTGAAACATTCCTTCTGTGGGGACACTGGTACAGCATACGGTAAAATCAGGCACTTGATGAGAAATAAAAGTGAGAAAAAAGGTAAAACAATTTTCCCTTTGCAACATGTATCATGTAAATTAAACCCCTAGTTAATCAGATAAATAATTAGCCTTTGTAGAATTTAGTTTTCAAAGGCCAGCCAGGGTCTTTCTCTTAATTTTTAGTTATCTCTGAACAGATACAAACTTGGCACATGTACTGGCTTTCAGATTCAACTACTAAAAAACTGTTGCTAGTACCCTGGCCATTCTGCATTATTTTAGTTCAGGTATATCTTTGTATATAAACTGAAGGATAGTGACACTGTAGTCAAAACAACAGAAAGCAAATCAGAAGACAGGCTCTGCTAGAGACTTCATCTCCTTCTCTTTGTAAAATGGAGATGTTAATTTTTTCATTCTGTAAGCAAGTTTCAGGTCTTGGTAACAGGCTGCAAACTGCTTTGAATCCTTTGGACACCAATTTAAGTGAAAGCTGTTCTCTCTCTCTGAAAAAGACAATCTATGCATTTGATCAGTGACCTCTACACTACTGTCTCTGGACAAATCATTTCCCTTTAAGGTGCTTTGTTGCTTTCACATATTTTGGTGATGGTTTTATTTGATGGCTATATATTTACTACTTTCAAACTGTAATCCATTGTCTCAGAAATACACCTTGCATGTACAGAAAACAGCTAAAAGAGGCAAAAAAGCCAGCCTAAATTTCGGTCCATTTTGTGTACAGCATGCCAACAATATAAAGTTCATCTTCATAGCTTCTACAAGTCCTCTGACAATCCAGACCCCCAAAAGGAGGAGAGAAAGTGGCAACAGAGAAAAGAATACCAAGCTACTTTTTAAAAAGTCAAACCAAGGTACTTACAACTCAGCAAAACAAAATTCTTTTCAATGATCTGTTATGCAACATAAAGTAACACTGTGTTTCACTTGAACATTTCTATGGAGAGAAAGTCCTAATGCTTGAATGAAAAATTATACAACGTGGAATGTGAGTTCACAGAAGATGCTATCGAAAGAAATAAAGGTTTATTTGTCGTAATGTTATATTTCACTCTGACATGCTCTCATATCTTACGGAAAATACCCAGTCCTCTTAGCCTGGTTTGTTCTATGAACAGCAACAAACCAACAGTGAGCAGCCGCCTGTGCTTTGACAGTCTTTCTGAGAATAGATATATGTGATTTGTACCAGGGGCCATATGTACTTCAGCACTCGGTGACCTACTGTGAAACCTGCTGCAATATGTGGTCTCTGTCTCTAAACAAGAGCATCCTTCTTGAACTGTGTTGTTGCGTTTGTTCAATCTTTACCACAGACTGTCATCAGCTGCAGCTGCTTCCCATATAGACCCAATGCACATCTAAATTTCTGTTACCTGTAGCACTGTATTCCCCCAGAATCCTGTATGAACACGTAAGGGCTAAACAGCACAATGCACCGAACTATGTGCTATAAACCATACAACCTGTCACAGCTGAGGAATGGTTAAACAAACAGGAGTGTTTTGCATAAATCTGAAAGAAATACATTCCCTGATTGATGAATGAAAAACAATTGCTGCTTGCAGGGAACAGCCAGGTACTTGCTAAAAGTCGTAAAAGCTACTTTGGATCACATGGCATGTTGAGGCCTACTTCTGCTTCAGGAGGGCAAAAGAGACATAAAGACAAATTATAACTTGAAGGCACTAATATATGTAATCTGTGTTAAAAAAAGTCTGTAATTTTTTTTTTCTTCTCAATTTAAGGAGGGGAACCAACCAAACTTGGCTAATCAGCCTTCTGTTATGCTAATGACATCAGTATTAGAAAATGCTTAGTAAGCACAGCTCAGTAAAAATGTATTTGACAGCTATCCTAAAGGCAGCTGCTACTAGATTAGAACTTGGTATGAATATAGATCTCAAGTATTACCTTTTCAGTAAGCACTTTCAGTTCTCAAGATCAGAAAGGAGCAAAAACCAAAAAAGCCGAGGCAGAAAAAGACTATAAAACAAGAGAGAAAAAGGGGAAAGCAACTTAATCTGACATCCAGTGTGTGGCTTCCTACAGCATCACATTCTTACTTAATACCAGTAGCATTTGTCTACTGCAATTACCCTTGCTGTCACTTACATTTTTCTAATTCACAGTCAGGATCCAGAAGCTTAGTTAGTCAGTTTTATAATTTAGAGCAGTGGGCCAAGTTTTACATTTGGCAGACATACCTGCTGCATTAGAGTAAAACAAGATGCTAATGAACCTGGGATGTAATACATTAATGGATTGCTTTTTTTCTGCTTCCATCCCTCTCTCCGACACCTTGTAGCCCCTACTATCATTAACACAACACTATATAGCAGTAAAGCAATACAAGCAAGCAGAGATATTGGAGTTAATAAGCAACTGGATTCTACCTTTTCACTTCAGTTTTTTCCAGAGCGTTTTTTCCCTAACAGGTCACATAGCAATTTTTAACTAATTTGTTCCCCTCCTTCTCCTCTGCTCTCACGCAGAGCAGAAAGTAGCTATTGAGTGTAAAGAGAAGGTAACTTTACAAGAGCTCAGGAGCTGGAAGGACCCCAGCAGCAGAGGGGAAGATCAGCAGCAGTCAGTTACAAAAGGAGTCCCATTTTACTCTTTCCTCTGGGGCCTCTGCCAGCCACGTTGCACACGCCTTGCTGCAACATGCTCATGCAGGATAACACTCTTGGCGCAGATCTTCATGTGTAGTAAAATGTATGTCAGCCTCAAAGGGATTGTAATAATTTACATGAACTCTAAAACCTACTTTTTGTCTAAACATGTGTAGCAGGATAGGAAGAATGTCTGAATCTAAAGGTCTATAAACTCCACCTATAAAAACAAGTCTGTGGCAGAAAAAAAGTGTTCCAGACAAATCAACTACTGCTACCAACTATCACTTCACGGTGACTTGCCACATCTGACCTCCTACTAAATGCAGTTACTCTGGCAGGCAGGAATAAGAAAAGCAAGACGGAGATGGCACTGTATAACCTGCTGTCTGTAGCACCCTGGTATTGTTTTCCAATGGACTCCTGAGTGTCCTGCCTTGTCTTTTTGTTTTTCTGTTACATTGTAAATTCCATTTTGTGGAAATCTAATAATGTGTATAAACTCTGACATGCAATTCCTGTGATGGGCAAACTTTTGATATTCATGTTTCACTGAACAAACTCACAGTACGTTTAACTTCTTCATACAACAGTGTATGATGCTGAGGAAGCTTGGAAATCAGATTTATTGCGGAGGGTGGAAACCATTTTAAAATAATCTCTAATACTGAAGAGAGGTTACTTTTTGTCACAGCAGGCAACTGTGGAGCATTGAGAGATACAACTTTTCTGGTTCAGAGGAATGGGTGAATAGTAAAACCTGAAAATTCAATGTATTTTTAAACTCAAAAACTTTAGCAGACACCATAAAGAAGAGACAATGCCATTGCAAGGAAATTACAGTTTAGAGAATATGAAAACCAGCGTAACTCAAATGTATTTCATATCAGTATTTCCATTTCTGCCTAAAATGCTTGAAAGGTTCATTTCGCCATGAGTGCTGGATGAACTGTTGTGCTGTTGAGCGCTGAAGAACCAAAGAATAATAAAAAAAAATATTAACAACATACCTAAGGGCAGGAGGGATATACAAGGCCAAATATCTATCTTTAAGAAACTGATTAAAACTACTCAAGCATTCCTGAAAAACAGGCAGTCACATGATAGATTAATATGAAACTTACAATTTTGCTCAATTTCCAGCCTATCTCTACTTCAGCAGCTAGGTAGACAGGATAGACTGACAGAAGAGAGAGCTAGAGGCTGACAGATGAACAAGGACCTTGGGGCACGAGTCATGAAGTTGTTGACTTACTACACTGCTAGGCACCAGTCTCTAGCTAACTCATGCTGAAACAGCAAGCAGCAAAACCCACACAGGAACAGATATTGTGGGAAAATGACTTTGGAGGGGAATTAGAGATAGCTGGGAGCTAATAGAAGTATAGCATTACAGAAAGCTTTTTAGAGTAAAATACAGCTATCACTTTCAGGATGGTTGGCACGCACGGAATCTGCTTTACCACAGCTCCTTATGCAACACACCCTGCCATCTCAGCACCTGCTGACAGAAGTAACGGAGGGTGGAGTGCAGTGGAGACACTGCAGCCAGGCCCTGTTGTGCTCCCTGCAGGAATGGGAACTTGATGGTCTGATAAGCTGCAGAGCAGTTGCCACATGAAGAATATATGAGAAGATGTCCACTGCTGAGCAAACCATTGTGGCTCAATTACATTCCTCAGATGAAATAATCTCACTGTAATACCAATGCACACCTCCATCCCAAAGTTACCTGCCTCTAAGGTACAGCTACACCTCACTGGGCTTGTGATACCCATCAGTAACAACAATATGTATGACTAGAGTCACTCCAGCTTCACCTAAATGTAAAGAAAGTGAACTGGTCCTGGTCAAAGGGTGTGGGGTGGGGAATGGGATTGTTGTCTGAACTCCTGAAATACCACACACTGATTTAGTGTCACAAGGTTAGGTCAAGCTGGGACACCTTCTAAAGTTGTCAAAATTGATGAACGAAATGAAAGGATTCAGCCTTGAGAAGGACAGGAGACGAAGAACAGATGGGGAAAAGAAAACCATTATTTAAGAAAGAAGCATTCAAGTGAGGAAGTTCTGGCTGCAAGACAAGACTTGTGCTGATAAGGTGCTGCAAACCTCATACATCAACAGAAACTTAGTTGAAAGTAGGATAAAGTTAACTGTGGTAGTAGCAGATCATGATTGCTGACTCAAATAGCCCCCCAAAAGAAGGCAAAACCCTGCTTGGAGAGTATGCGTAGTTAGTAAACAACTCCGGTAGTGCTATCTGAGGATGTGTGCTAATGTGCATTAGAAGTGAGACATTTGTAACCAATCCTGTGTATGATAAATGAATATGCAATGTACTCTAAAGTATATATACTACAAAGTGAACAAATAGGAGAAGTTAGGGAAGGCTCCATTGTAACTTCTGGGATAAGTCAACGGGCTGAACCTGCCTTCTCCCCCATAGGGATGCCTGTTGGGCAAGAACTTTATTCTATGACCAACTCATGCTAGCTGTTAAGTGTACTGCTTTAAGCTTGTTTTGCAGTCATCACCAGCGATCTTTGAACCTTATTCTGTCACAAACTTGTATTTTGTGTAATAAAAATCTTCAGCTGAAGTGAATTTTGTATTAGTCTCCAGAGATTTGAGTAGTTGTTATAAGGGATTTGACTCAGTGATGCTGTCAGCAGGGGTCCCCGAACAGGTTAGTCAAATCACCCTCCGATACAGTGGGCTGTCAAAATGCAGGTAGTGGACAGGCTGGTTGGACACAAGGGTCCTGTCTTTCTTGGAAAACCGATAAGCTTCGAGGACCCCCCCCCCTTCTTAAAGTGACAGATATCATCAAAACAGAAGCTACATGGCTTTGACACTTAGTCATGCCTGCAGTTCAGTGTTCCACGGGAAACTTGTTAATGCTTCATACATTAGGGTGGTTGCAGACTACTGCACTCATGTTTATTATGCTTTAGAAGAGCTCAGGTTTAATAAATGAAAACCAGCTCATGAGTACTGAGCAGACCCCAGTTGATTTCATTATTTCTTGACCATCAATTTAAATGGGATGCCTCCCCTTCGGCACAGCAGATTCTGCAGTATACAGGTGCTTTGCATGACTGATGCAATGGAAATACCAAAATAATAAAAACACTACATACGTTTTCAGGTTTTTTTTTGATACTTCACTAAAAAGCATTTCACTAACAATGATGGTGGTTTGGAACATCTGGAAGGAAGGGGGAAAGAACTGAAATACAACTAGATTCTCTTGCTTGGGATCATCTTCTCAAGGTCTGCACAAGACTGATAATTCCTGAACATGCTGTCAGGAAGAAAACCACAGAACTGGACTCCATTGCCCAAGGAACACACACCTTGCATCACTTTGCCTTCCCATAAGAGAAGACAAAGTAGGAAAAAATAATATAATCATACCTCTCTCCTGTGCAGTTCAAGCTGCACAGTTTTGGAAATCATGGGGTCCTGTGTGCCCTAGATTTGTCCTTGAAGTGAGCAAGCAGAGAAGAGGCAATAAAACGTTTAAGAGAATGATGAGAGAACAGATGAACACACACTACCAAACTCACTGTCTAATAACAAATGATTAAACACAAGAGACTGATGTTTTATACAGCAGTCCTCCAATATAGAATCTCAGGATGGTTATTTATTGACTCAATTGAAATCTTAATAGATGAATGACACCTTGTTTCTATGACAAGGCATCGATATTTCTAGGGAGGGGAAGTTTTAGTACCTAAAGTAATACTACTTTTACATTGTAGTAGACCAAAGGAACTACCAAAGTTAACACAAAAGACTCATATTTTAGAGGGAAAAGTAGTGTTACCTGAACAGAATATTTCGAGGAAATATTACAGTGTTCTTCATCACAACCCATCTCCACATACCGAAATAGCAACTATGACTTTTCAGCTTAGTTTAGTGAAATAGGCAATTTACAAGCTTAAGGGACAACTTTCATTTACATTTTTATATTTCACTTTGTTTTGCTCTACCTGTTTGGCTGTTTAACCAGTCAAGACATTTAGATTTCCCTTTTTTTGCCGATTTGACTTTTTGATTGCCTTATATAATAAAATATTGTCAATGTTTAAGACACAAATATCCAGTTTAGGAGAAATGTGCAACATCCAAATTGTTTTTGTTAATGTAAAAGAAACAAATAGACACCCATGAAAACTAGAGCTCTGCAGAACCCCAAAGTATTGGCACAAGAAGGGCTTGGGGAGATGCTCTTGTGCCTCCACACAGACTGGGAAGCTTAAAGAATTTGTCCTCACAGTTCTCAGTGCAGGATTGTGTATCCTAAAACTCATGTCCAAACTACGCATCCATTGAGTTAAAAAGCAAGCAACTAACCAGAAGAAACCTGTTAAGACTGACAGAAATATTAGGGAACAAACTATCTCTTGTTTTGTATTTAATACCTTGAAGATCTCTTATCTCGTCAATGTATCAGAGTATCATTTACCAATAGATTTTCAGGCAATGTCCTCTATGGCCAGAAAAGAAAAACTGGTCAGAGAAATCCTTTGTGTAAACCTTTTGTTTCACAAAGCATCTACTAAGGGCATTGATCTCTGAAATACGTCATGCTTTTCATTGTAGTTTTCTGTCAAATATAGATATGACAGCCTAAAATACTGTGCATCTTCAGCCATACCCCAAAATAACACACAGAACGTATTAACACAATATAATTACAATCATCTACTTCAGCACACCTTGTGAAGACCCGAGACACATCCAAGTCTTTGTATCGTGTATATGCAAACATGCGTTTGCTGAATTACAAAGCAGAAATTGAGCAGCCTAATTCTATTCCATTTACAGTAGTAAAGGTGTCACTTATCAACTGTTGCAACATTTAAGTGAAGAATTCAGTACTTGAAAGGCATTTTTCATAAACAAAAAAAGTACCCTCCCCAACCCTCCAAAGAATGTACCACAAAATTATATATAGCCACCCAAAAGAGACAAAATGAAAGGGTTACATAGAAAGAGAGTGAGAAAGAGAAAGAAATAGAAAAGCAAAAACAACATTAAATCAAGCTATGGTGCTTTTCAACAGAATAGTCAGTGTATTATGCCTCCTCTTCAGGCAGAAGAAAAGATAACTTTCACAACTCCAATTTAGCAAGTTAGTTAATGATCTCAATATGCAAAGATGGTTTTGTATGTACACACACGTGTAGTATTTATGAAGCCGCTTATGACATTTGTGGCTGAAGGTGAATAATCATCACATTACAAGCAGTACTTCACAAATGTAGCAATTCCTTAAACATCAATGGAGCAGCGGAGTCACCTCCAGTCTTTCGCACTTAGCAGACCCATACAAAGACAAGTGTTTTTGTTTCTTTTGTGGGGCTGAAAAAGAAAAAAGAAATTGATAGTATCTGGAGATAACTGCAGTGACTCTTGTGAAAGAACTGGAAACAACAGAAAGCAGAAGATACTCTGGGAGCTTGAGTAAGCGAGCAATTGAAGAACCATCCTGATAGTGTACCAGGACTAAATTTGATGCATAAGAGCGATACCGTGCATGCAAAGGAAGGGTAGCAGCTGACCTTCCTTGACCAACAAACAGGAACAGTGGTATATATGCAGGGAGGCAACTTCCTACCAAGACACAGACACAGGAGAAGTATACAAGCCAGGATCCAACAGCACTGAGGTAAACAAGTTTTACACTGGCTTCAATGGATCTCATAGCACTGATGCAATTTTTACCTCCTGTCACCCACAAACATCATCACTTAAACTTCCTCTTCAAAACCAAAAAGTTAGCACTGGAAAATTTCTATAGTGGTGAAGAAAAGCATGTTATCTTTTACCAGACTCACAGTATAGAGAACATCTTGCTATGTTTTTATCATAGCAGACCTGTAGAAAAAGGTTCTGGCAAATACAGTCATAAAGTGGCTTTTTATCCTCCTCTTGTGTTCTGAGATGGTTAAAAAAAAAAACAAAAACCTGAAGCTGAAATGTGTGGTATTTTTTTTTTAAATAATCAAATTCTGCTCTTTTTCTGTAAGCTAGAGCTCTTAGCTATCTACACAAGGTGCTCAACGGTCTTGATTATATCCTGCCTGCTGGATAGCCACATCTCTGGTGTCCTATAATGCTTAGGGCTTTTTTTTTTTTTCATTTTTCTTAGATCTCTCAAAAAATTCCAGTTCCCTTCTCTAGTGCTCCTGCTAGGTAGAGACTGGCTACTACAACCTTCTCAGGAATGCAGTACAAGGGCTGTAAGAGCAATATATAGGTCAGGAATGTTGGCTCCCAAGATCCCGTAATTTCTTAGGCATTATCAAGGGCTTCAACCTTGTGCATATGGGGAAAAGTTAAAGCCCGCGCAGCCTCTAAGTTCTTCAGGAGTCCAGACCCTTTACCTAAAGCAGTAGCTTAAAAACTATAGATATCTGTGAAACAACACATGTTCATATGCCCTACTATGCTTCAAATTCCTTGCCACGTTTCAGCACTCCTTGGGGCTAGGTCAGAGGTTCAACGCACAGCTTTTCTTGAGAAAAGGGAACCAGTTTCCCCTTTTTAAAGCAATCTGTTTCCCTTTCTTCTCCTTTCCAAACCTCCCTACTGCAAGCACTTTTGTTTTATAACCCTCATCCTCTTCACCTGGGGACTCTTCCATCAGCCTCCTTAGGTGATCCAAGTCCCACCAGCCGATCTGTTGCTTAGTTACTGCTCCTCTGTTTCAGACTCAAAAATGATCTGTCTGGGGCAATAGCCAACTTTTTGTAAAATATCGCTCTATTTAAATACATGTTCACTGTAGTTTAAATGACCTGTTCTTTTTGCTTTCTGGCACTGCAGATACTCTCCCTCTTCTCCCTGGTAGATTTTATAACAATATAGGAAGAGAGACTGCCAAGAAAGAAAGCAACCTCAATGTTCCAAGTGGCGTTCACAGTTTGATGCAGACTCTGTTCCCAGCACTGAAGAGAAGTCTCATGCTGCACAAAACCTGAAAAACCTCCTCCTGTTTTAATAGCATGTGACAAACCTGGAGAACACGCTCAAAATATGTGGTTTTGTTTTACATGGAGCTAATTGTGACAGCTGTATTTTGCTGTACTGAAGTCTCAAAATCCACTTATAACATGCTTACACTCTATGCTGCTAGGTGACGTACAAATGTGTTCTGCTGTTTCCAAAGAACTCAAATCCATTACAATTTGACCTTCTAACACAGCATCTTTCAAATTTCCCCAAATCATACCACTTTTTCCCCAAAAATCTGCATTTACAGGCCTGATTCTTATTTCCCAGTTGTTAGTTGTAAGCCACACTAACTTCCCCACCTGAGCTAAATTATTCTGGATTCCCTAAGCATCCATGAGTGGAGAATCAAGAAACTGAAAAAAATACAAAAAATGAGACAAAGTGTTTTTCTCTTCCTCGATTCCTACAGACAAACAACTGTCTACAACGTGAGATCTGAGGAGCACTAGACTTGTGTCTCAGTCTGTGTTCTTGGGAAGGTTGTTAGTGGTTCCAGACTGTGACAAAAGATTTCTCAAATTTCTCCCTATGTCCAGCCACGAATTTAACAACTGCAATAAAAAATATTGTTTTGCTTTGATTTTGCATTCCTCAACTTTTTTTTTCTAGCTCACGCTGGTAAGAGCAGTGTTGGCCATTAACATGCTGCCAGTTTACCTTGCAGATATGCCACCCAACACGTGTTCCTCACAAAGTTGCTACCTTCTTTTCTCCAACTAAGCACATGGAATAACTTACGAAACAAAGACAGGAGGCTGCTTGTGGGAGACATACTGACAAAGATTTATGGCAAAACCTTGTTTCTGGCCCCATCTATCAAGTAAGTAAATAGAAATACTTCCACTGTACTGTCTTCAGCAGGTATTTGATGTTACTCCTACTGCATCGGGAGCTGAATTTTGTAGACAGTTTTAGGAGAAAACAACATCAGGACCTTAATTGCAAATGACAATTTAAACAACAGGAAAAGAAAATGAATTTATCAACCATCTGGGCCATAATATCAGTGCAAAGTTCAAAAATGAGTATGTTTACTGTAGGAACTATCTCCAACAGCCTTAGTTTCATGAGACAGCATTATACTCTTGTATTATACAGTGCAAATGCTTGCAAGATAAAAGACTACTGACAGTGAATAAAGACATGAAAACTCTAGCCTCAACAGTATTAAAAATAATCTAGCTGATAAAGATAACCAAAAGTAACTTAAAATAGCTAAAAAGCTGGAAGCACACAGAATAAGCTCACACAGGAAACTGTTTTGAAATTGCTGTTCTAGAGGCCATTTTTGTTCTGGAAAGCAGTTTTTATCATCTGTCTGGACTGCTATCAGTGACCACAGATGAGAACCACCAGAAAGCAACAATTGCTCCCTTCCCACATGCATGTCCACATTTCCCACCGAGGGGCCTTCCAGAGACCATGTCTGGGAATCCAGGCTGAGGAACACGCTCCAGGGTCTCTGCCCTGTAATGTAAATACAACCTTTATGTATTTTTCAGATGCTGTCTCATAAGAGACTTTTATTCTGGAGGCCATGTATTTTCCAACTAATGTCTTTACAGTCATAAAAGAGAATGAGGCCTGCAGGTTGACTGGAAAAACATTTATTGCCCAGAAGTGAAGGACCATGAGGAGCTGTGTTCTGTGCACCCAGGTATGCCACCACTGCCATTAGCAGGACTGTGGGCCAGGTGGAAATTCAGGACAAGGCTCAGATGTGTTGCTCTAGGAGTGTTGTTAAGATTCTTGGAGATTATCAACAAGGTAATGAAAAGGGTAGCAGGGCACAATAAAGTATGAAGCTCAGCTTATGCTAAATACAAAGTTTGCTCTCCTTCCAAATCCAACCACATTCCTTTTGTATTTATATTGTGGCATTTGACATACTCACATTACGTGTCTGTTGTATTTGTGCTTCCACCCCTCAAAAATAGCATTGTGAAACAATAATGAAATTTCAATGAAACAATATAAAAAAGAAGAAATACGAAGATTTTCAGTGAAAAAAGAGAAAGCTTCCACAAGGGACCTTACTACTGCTATCAACTCTTACACTGAAAGCTGGAAGATAATACAGTAAGGAGTGATAATATATAAACTTAAAATAGAACAAGCAACATATAGCTTAAAGATGTTGAACATTTGTGACTGCGTACACAACCCTTGACTGTATTATATTCTGTGGGGCAGATCCTCAGACAGCCATTTGGAGTCCTGAAATGAATTATGTCAGCTGAGGAGCTGCTTTATGAGAGTTTGAAGCTTAAATTAAACTGAGAATACCAATACACTTATTTACTTCTGTACCTCTTGACTAGAGGTCCAGTTATTATTCCAGGGATTTAATGGACTATATTCATGACTCCTGATATTGTTCAATGTGCTATTTTAAATTATTCACCACAGTATAAAAAGTTAACTTCTACAAGTAGCTGCATACCCCACTGTCCCAATACATTATTTTCTTGACTGGTTACATTCATTCCCCCAATACACACATACACACAGACTGATAATTCTGACAGAGTGGAGTAATGTTCACATCGCCACTAAGATTTTCTGTTTCCTGAAAAATGCACCTTTATCCTGCATTATTTTTTATATTAGGGAAAACAAGAAAACACAAAATGCAACGTCTCCATGTCAGATTGGTATACGTATCTTCTTGAAGGCAGCTAGTCTCAGGACAAAGAGCTGCAGACAAACCATGCCTTGTGTTTAGTACAGGGTTTGACCAACAAAAGTAACTTCAAAGCTCCATACAAATTCTTCTCTGATCTCAGATTTTCTTTGTATTCAGCCTATGTATTAAGCTGTATCACACACTCAGAGTCCCCTCTTACCAAAATATTAATTCAGTGTACTGGGAGGAAAACTGGCATCCTAGTTAAAGCAAGAGAGTAGTAATAATCTTGTTTTCTCTCAACATTCAAAGAAACTGCAAATATTATAACCTGTGTGATATACAGCAAACACTACTGTGCTCTGTCTTTGTCTACAATTAAGGCCACTTGGAACTTCAAAATCAATGTGAGGTAACCACAAAGTGCACAGGAGTATCACTGCTGTATAGAAACATCTAAATCAGCTCACTGGAGGCTTACATGTAGCACAGTCTGAAACACACAGCCAATGTGCTATCTCTGCCCAGCTGGTGACCAGGAGTGGAAGACTTAACACGACATTCCCACAGCCATGCAAAAGTAGGATGAGGTTTTCCTCATTTCCCTAAAAACAGTCTAAAGAAGAGTAAAATCCAGATAAAGGTATGCAGCCATCAAAGACTGAAGCCTATGGGGAAGAATTTGGGGACAATTAAAAGAAGAAGTGGGAATTAAAAGTCATTCTCCCATTTTGAAGTTGAGAGATTAAGCTGTAGCTGCCAGGGTGCCTTTCTGCAGGATACCTTAGCTGCCTCTATGCCCACTTTGATATGCAATAGACAGTGCATTTTCCACTCCTCTCATGTACTGAAGCAATTTTTATTCAACACACCACAGTCCAATTCAGCTTTGTTAAAGCAGACAGTTGAAGAGAACAGTAAAGTTTTAGAGGTGCAGGTATGTATCATGCACACATATGCCTACATACCTTATTTGCAGCGACAGAAAGTGTAGACCTGTCCCACACTGCTTTACCACCAGCTCTTTAAAACAAAACACTCTGAACAATGCCCCTCTGTTAATTAACAGTCCAACAGCTACAGGGTCTGTCTGTGTTTCATGTTTCCCCCCCCAAAATGCAAATCTCAGCCCTGAACAACGAGACCCAAAATAGAATTCTGTACAAGTAATGCAACAGCACAGGGCTTGTGTCATTTACTGATAATGACTACTACAATTATTTTAATTGCTTTCCTGTTTATAATTTTATGCACACGTTTCCTTAAGGAGGGAATATTTTTTAATATAAACTTAACAAGAAAGACATATACTAAAAGATGCGAGCTTAAATTAAGTTTTCTGATCTCAAACAATAAATTCCATGATAAATTCACAGAAAAAATGCAACCAGTAGCAAAAGAAGATTAATAGGAGGATTCCAGCCAAAATAGGCTTTTGTAATCTGGGGGTCTGACAGTTCCATAAAAAATAGCGGACAAGAAGAAATAATGGCAAAGTTACAATCACAATAAAGGTAGCATATAAACTAGGTCTTTCAAAAGATAATGCTGTGTGTGGAACTTTGCACCAAAATTTCTTGAGCAAAAAACTGACTGCCTATAAAGTTATCTTTTGCTTCTTGTTCTAGTACATATGCAAATGAGAAAAAACCACAGATTTTAAAATACACAGCAAACTGGCCAGTAACAGAATTTACATAGCCACCTGAACAAAACAGGAAGAAACTTTATAGGGAACTATAAACATAGTCATTTATGAAAATCCACAACTAGCACTCATCTCTGGAGGACTGTCAAAGAATTCTGCTGTAAATACTGAAATAGTATCTTATAAAAGGAGCCATAATCCTGTTCTTCTCTTTGAAATTTAAATGCTGTTAAGTGTCTTTGCTTCTTTTAGTTTGGGGAATTGAGTATCACCTTTACAAAGGTAAAACTAGATAGGCAAATTCTGCTGTCAGAGCACATGAAACAAAGAATATTAGTGAGTCTGAACCCACCTTCCTTCTCCACCCAACAAGTCAGTCAAGGGCCAATGTTAGAAAGGGTTTGATATCAGCTCCAGTTGCATGTCCTTTTTCTAAAAGCCTGATATGGCTCTCATTGCACTGCTCTACTAGAAAGTATTACCACATTAGCCACTATTACTACTTACCAACCCTCCTGGAATCCCCAGGCAAACAAACTGCCTTACAACTTTTAATGCCATTAGAAAATAAATATGAATATACTGCATCAACCCAGTCCTAAGAGCAGACATGGGGCAAAACACCTGCAGTGCTCTCCATATTCACTGTTGTGGGCTCAAGAGATTTCCTGAGCTAAATATGGTTTCCCTGTATGTATTCACCCACAATGATTTTCTCTTCCTAGTACTATCCCAATCTCCCTCTGACTTAAGGGACACACCTTTAAACTCTGAGCATTCACAGCAGCCTGTGGCAATGATTTCCAGCTGTATATTGCCTGCTCTGTGAAAAATAATCTGTCTTGAACTCTGTTCTTAACCAGTTTCACCCAGTGCTCTCCAGCTCTTGGACCAGAAGAGAGGCTGATGGAGGGATGCCTATCTCCCCACTGCCTGCCCCTCAAGATGCCTCTGTCCCTCCCCTCTTATATTCCCCACCTACTGATGAACACCACACACATAAAGCAAGTTCTTCCATAAGCATATATTCTGACAGAATTGCATCAGCCTTGGCCCAAGACTGATAAAGGAATCCTAATTTTACCTATATTCGCTGTTTTTACCATGATTAAAAATTGATTAAAAGCCCTGTCTCAGCACTCATGTAATAGTATCTCCTTTTCCAAAATAAACTACGAGCTTGTTAGCTGACAAAAATATCCTGCCCTGAGAGCTGCTCCTTTCCTAAGTAAATTGCACCAAGCAACTCAAGGATCTGTAAAATACTACTACTGCTAAAACCTCTCCTTGACAGATTTGTCATGTTCTTGACAGAACTGTATTTTATTCTTCTGAACTTCAAAAAAGTGTCATAAAAATCCTTCTTGCTGTTTCTGAATTATAAAATATAAAAATGCAAACAACATTCTTCAGTTCTATTCACATCTTGTTCAAAAGATTTCATAAAATATTTTCCTGGGACTGGCATTATAGAGCAACTTTTTCTAACAGTCATAAAATCATGGAGTAACTTTTGTCAACATGACAATCTTTGGTCACTAAAATTCACTTAACTGAAAATTTTCTCATTGTACACAGCTCTAAATCTAGCATGTTATGCCACACACTCCTTAGAAAACTTTACTTCTAATTTTAATATGGTGATGTGGGGTAATACAAACCAAACAGAATTATTTTGGTTGCTTTGCCCTCTCAGCCCTTACTTGGAATCTGTATCTCAGTATTTCCACGGCAGTAGTGAATAGGGCTCAAATCATCATTTCAACGTTACTCTACAAATACTGTGTTAAAGTGTACATGCTTACATTATCAAACAAAACTTGTGGCTTTGCCTTGTCTATGTTCTTTCAGCCTAATTCTCAGCTGATTTATACACAGTATAAGTAAGGACCAATCCCACTGCAGACCAAGGAACTGTAAATAAATCAACACCAGTTCCTAACGCTTCACACCACTGAGCTGTCATGCTGTATCAGCTTCTGCTTCTTTACCTTTGAAAGTCCAGAAAATGCAGCAAACTCTCTAGACCTGATTTCCCCCATAAATTAGAACTAAATAAACCACCACAATCACCATCTTTGTGTGTAACAATCATTGTGGACTTCTCCTCTAAACTCCATTCTGAAAAATCAGGAGTTACTTTTAAGGCAAAACACCCAACTAATTCTGATTTCACTTTTATCAGCAGTCTACCAGTTAAAAAGAATACGAAGGTTACAGATCAGCTATAGTGATGAAATCAGGGAAAGCTTTTAAAAAACACCATCATCCAAAGAACTCAGATATCCAAGTCCCACCAAAATAGCTTATCATTTTTAGAGTCATAGATGCTTTTGCCAATCTACTGCATTCAGCTAGACATGAATTTATGAGTTTTGTATGCTTTGTGTTTAATGTCACCAGGCAGTGCTGCAATGAACTTAGGATAGAGATCCTTTGCTGAATCAGAGCTCATCATTTTGCAGGAATAAATACTTTTAAAGCTGCCAGTAAGCAAGGTACCATAACTTCATTGAAATGGACACAATTTATCTTGTTCTAAATATCATAGAAAGCTATGAATCACTGAAGTGCCCAGTTGCTTCCTGCATCAGATCAAGGTTTTGAAAGCAAGACATTAAAACACGCCTGACAGTCAGAAGCTTGCATACGAATTCAGTGAAAGCTGGCAATGGTATTTTCTTTTCCTTATAGCTCTGTCCACATTTTCTGATATCAGCCTCATCAACTACCTGCCACAGTGAGGCCTGCTGTGACCCTTAGACAATGCCAGTGAACTGTTACTAAAAAACACTGTGGGCAATGCAGCTGTGTTTTGGTGCTAGCATATTCCCAATTGATTTTTCTCAAGTACACAAAATGATATTAAGTATCATTCCACTAGAATACAGCACTGCACTAATTTAGCATTTTGTTGCAAAATCACACTCAGCGATATCAAATATTACTACATTTTGGCCCAGGAGGGCAGAACAATCAACAAATGGATTTCATGGCTAGGAGCTCCCTAGCCTAGAAAATCAGAAGCCTGAGTGTTTGCCATCTTCCAGTGAAATCAAGCACCGTGATATACAGTGAGCTCAGAAATTAACATAACAAGGGAGGCAGGAACAAGTATTGTAAGGAGTGGGAAAAATAAATGGGCTTTCAGAGCCAGTCCTCATTTAAAACAGAAATGGTTTTGTTAGTTCTAATCTTTGATAACTACCTTTGTTCTTGTAACTAAAAGAATGAGTGTATAGCTTTCCGCTAATTAGACTGGAATGTATTTTCATAAGAAGGGTGTAATGAAGAAATCTCTTAACTGCATAGCATGGAAGTGGTGATGATTCTGAATGTTAATTCCAAATTACTACACATTATAGCCTACTAACCTTTCCCGTTGCATTATTTTCCAGGATATCAAATCCATAAAGTAACTGTGTAAGAATTGGGAGCAGACTATTCAAAACTTTCCAGTTGTTTCACAATTTTCTGATAGACTTAACAGCCTAAGCATAGAAATACCATTTCAGGCTGACAATACATGCAGTTTCCATGATCGCTACATCTGACAGATTTGGCCATCTGAATTAATCTTTGGCCTGGAAATGTCAATATTTGACTCCTCCCTATTTTTTATTTCGGTCACCTGGGTCACATGGGAGATCACTTCAGAATGATTACAAATGAAAACTTGTTCTGACATCAACTTACCTTTTAATCATGGTAATTTCACTACTTAGATTTTGAAGCTGCACCTAATTTGAGCCACTTTGCTGAAAGCACAAGGGTCCACTGCAAGCAACTTTTGTGAAAATAATTGGGCTAAATTCAGTATTGCTGTAAATGAGTATAGGAACTGAGTGGAAAATAGGTGTGAGTTGATTTAACATTCAGAGGGAATGGAGGCAGAAGAGGCGATGAGCTGCTCCTGTGCATTTTCTTGGCCCTCTGTGTTTAAGACCAAATTCCATGTTTGCATCATCCATTTACAGGGAACACTGCTCACTTGTCAGAGCTTGAGTTTGATTCCCCACCTAAGATACTTATTTTGCACACACATACTAAACACAAAATCAGTTCTAGTCACATCACCCTTCTATTCCACTTGTTTTTTACCAACTCAAGACCTAATCAACAGCTCAAACTACTATTTAAATCACCACTGAACAGACCCAATATTTGTTTTGTCTTACTTTCACACCTAAATTTTGCTCCACTGGAAAAGGTACATACTGCTGCAGGAATCTTGTGGAGACACTATACAGACTTATTTCACATTTTATGACATGTCTAAAGATCAAAAGACTCTTTGAAATAAACTTAGATAATTGACCACACACAAATAAAGAAAACGGTGTCTTACTATTTGTAAGAAAATGACTGTAGCAAGGTAGTACTAAATGAGTATAAACGCAAATGTACTTTCCCCCACAGTTCACAAAGGAGAAGAAAAAGATGTCATCTTTGCAAAAGGTCATATTTCAGTATAATTGCTTTTTAATGTATTTTATATTTGGTTTTCTCTGTTATGTCTTACAGTAAATACACTTTATTTTAGCGATCCTTAATTGGGGATTGTATTTACTAGAGAGTGAGAGAAGCAGGAATTACTGCTTTTTTCTGCCCTTTTTTTTTTTCTTTTTTTTTCTGTGCCTTGGGCTCAGCTAAGGCATGTGATCTGTTTATTGTATATGACTACCTGTATTATATTAATGGAAATGGATTTAGTTGTGGTCTCTGCTATTAAAGGTATTGTTTATCCACCAATACTAAATCTGCAACATGAGACCCCCCCTAGAACTGGCCACACATCACAGGAAAAAGAGAAAACCGGAATAAGGAGTGAACTTTCTGTATCTGGTATGGTCAAACTCCAAGCAAAGCTTTCTCCTCATGAGCATGTAACAACTTGTGAGTGTACTGAGTAACAGAGCATGAGCTCACATGAGTGAAACGCTTTCCTCCCTGGAGCACAATCCCAAGGGTCTCTCCTCAACACTTACTATATCTTCTTACAAAATCTGCAAAAAGCAAACATCTTTAAAAGATAACAGTAGTTAAATTCCTTTCCACCAAATACTAAACGTTTCATCACAGTGAACTGGAAATGGCCAGATAAACCTAACCCCAGGTTTGCTTTTATAGTTATGGCAAAAAGCAAATGGAAAAAGTTATGCTTATGCATTTATTGGGGATTACCAAAACTTCTATGTAAACCATTGTGAATGATCAGGAAAAAGACTCTGTACTGAACATCTTGAAGTCCCTTAAGAAATATACATAATACAAAAATAAAAGTGGCTTCAACCCATTATGTATTTCCAGCTGAAACACATACTCCACGGTTCTACATTATAATACCATGACTAAAACCAAATTCTTACACAACGTTCTTGCTATGCTACCTTTGCGAATACCTGAGCTATTGTACAGCTCAGTTGTTTGAATTTCTTCCTCTAAACTATCTATTAAATGTGGTGGTATTAGGCAATAACATGTGTTGCAAGTCTTCTCTTCATGTAAAAGTGGTTTTAGTGGCAGGTCATTTTCTGTGTTTATCCAGCTTTGCATTTTATAAAAGCAGAAAACACTTATCATACTATTAAGGCAAATAATGCACACCACATGAGCCTTCCTCTGTCACAACTCATTAGGTGAGCTGCTGCACTCTTCCAAGCAGCTAGACAGAAAGAGACATGTCAAAACATGACTTCTTCAGGCTTGGCTTTTAGGATTTACTTTGACAGAAAACTCTGAAAAAAATTAATTCACAATGCTGACAATTCAGGTAAATTATAATTGCATCTACCTTTTTAATATTTTTTGATAGGTTGGCATTGTTTCTCTAATGTATAGCTGCATTACACAAGTCCTAAAGATGGCCTATCATTTTTACCTTGTTCTTGTGGTGTCAATCAAAGACGAACTTGCTTTCTTCGTAAGTACTGCACCACAGAACTGCTTGCCAAGTAAATGTAAAACATGTAAGATGTAATTTTGTTGAAAAGTCTATTTTTTTAGATTATGTAACACCGGAAGCATCTGTATTTCTACATAATACAAGAAACAGTTTTGAAAAAATTCAGCTGTAGCTACTATTTCCTTGTGATCTGCAAGCTTGCTATTTTTACACAATATACACTCTTTGGAACATACCATTAAAAACACTTATTTTAACCTCTGAAGATTTTATTCTTCTGTCTTTCAGATTCTAAGCCAGCCATGCAGCTACAGTGTATAAGCACCTGACACAGGAAACCAGCTCCACTGAAAACTAATGTTTTGGTAGCTCAAGAGCTTATAACAATGCAGTTAAACTAACACTAGTACAGATACTACTAGTTCACACTAAGCAGAGTAAAAGGAGGATTGCGTCAATGATACACACATGGTTCTCAAGTCAGGTTGTTTTCCACATAGCCTTCAAAAAAATTCATACAGTGGTTTGGGCTGGAAGGAACCTTAAACATCATCTAGTTCCAACCCCCTCACCATGGGCAGGGACACCTTCCACTAGACCAGGTTGCTCAGAGCCCAATCCAACCTGGCCTTGGTTTTGTTTTTTTAAAAACCTAGGAGATCTGTTACTCCTCAATACCATGCAAAGGTAAAAACCTAAAGAATACAATTTATCAATGGAAAATATCTCAAAGTTTTCTCTTGTTGTCCTACTAGAGAGGTGTAGGAGAGCCAGATTGCTTGTCAAATATGCTCACCTGCCATATCAACACTCAGCAAACACAGCTTTCAAAAGGCAGCAAACAAAAATAAAAATCAAAACTTGATACTTCAAATACAAGTCTAGGAGAAAGTGTTCCCTATCCATTCATAGATCCCTTACTGCTACCTACTGTATATAAGCCAAAGGAATTATCTATAAACATCAGGAGATCCAGCCAAGTGGATGTGCGGTCTCTAGGATGTTCCTGAATGAACCCTTGACACAGATTGTGAGAAAAGACTATAGGTGTTCTGCGAATGGTTAAATTCTAAAGTTCTGTTTAATTTGTTTAATTATGACTAGAAGCACTTCATTTTATATTTTAGAACATAGCTCACAGAAGAAATCTAAAAAAAAAAGAACAAATAAGCAGACAAATGCTGAACTCATATGCATATTCATAGATTTTTTTTTCTCTTTGCAATATATATCTTGTTCTGACCTAGCATACAGGTAACAACCTAGACAAAAAAGGTACAAGCTCAACAGCCAAATCTATACTATTCTGCACACGCTCAGCTGTTGTTATGAATGTATCTTTTTTTACTAACCAATGATCAGAACTTTCTATTCTTTTTACTTTTTCTTCTTTTCCTGTGTTACCTTTGAGACAACAGTAAAATGCCAGTAGTGGGATCCATTTGGATTGCTAGCGAGTTGTTTACACAGTCAACTTTGTATTTTCACGGTTAACAGTTTCCAGTTCAGCTGATGTAAGCAATACAGACTAAAGACAGAACAGAAAACTGAAAAATCAACGTAATCAAACCCTAAACTGTACACAGAACTATGGCATACTGAGAGTTTGGTGGTTAGTGAATAAGAACAATAGGAATAGCCAGTTTCTAGCAGCCAGCTTATTTTTCAGTGCTTGTGTATAAAAATCATTGCCCAAAAGCCTTCCAAATGGAACAGAAAATTAAATTCAAGCCTGACATTTAAATACCAATGGTATCTAAGTGAAATGTTATCATCCTGAAATCTGACTCACACCCTTCTGATTTGAAGAACATTACTTTCAGTATGTTAAAACACACTAGTATAACTAATAAAAGGTTTGCCAGACACAATAAAATGCTGGAATCATCATACCATTGTCATTTTGTCAAGCAGCAGTAGCTTTGGTGGATTCTGGAAGAGAAAAGAACTCTGGCAAGCAGCATTCACCCCCATGGCCAAAAGCAACAGCTTTTAAACAAACTGTGGTCTCAAATTTTTTTCCCTTACCCCATTTGTCAATTGGTGATTTAAATTCTTCTAAGTCCACTAGTCTTTGACAGACTTCCATTCAATGTTCTTTTTCTTAATCTAGTAGATGGAAGCAATGCCAGTCTCTTCATTCGATTGCTTTACAACACCAAGTAAGCTCTGAACAACAACTACATCAATGTCAACTGGAACGAGTTAATCTAATCACCTCCACCTGGAGATGAATGGGAACAGACAAGCACTCAAGTGCCTTTCAGGTGCAATTGCTTCACTTGGCACCCATGGGGTTCTTCAGAGAAGGACCCTTCCAATGAAGTTTTGTACTGAGTCCTTACTGGATAATTCATGGGGATCATCTGCCCAAACAGTATCATACTCAGTACTGGAGTTATCTAATTATGGTCTTCAAGGAGTAGCATACTTCTCTGAGCATGGTAGTCAATCCACATTTTAACACCACTGATTTCTCCTTGTACGTCATTGGCTAATTAGCAATAATGATGTCTTTTGATGCATCAGTCTTGTTCTGGCACCTTTAAAACAATGTAGGTATGAAAACTTCTTCCCTGTTACTTCCCCCTGCTCACAAACTGCATCAAACTTTTACTTTCTGTTTTTGCATAGTAAACATAAACCCAATTGAGGCAAAGTTCTATGTGCCTGTATTTATTGCTACTTCTTTAATATAACCCAAAAACATTTATAAGCAAAAGTAAGCATGCTACTGTGGAACATCTTCACGTAAATAAAGGCCCCAAACCAGTACAGAAATTTCCAGCAAAGAAAATCAAACCAGGAAGAAAGCCCTTTTCTTCTATGTACCAGTGACTGAACAGTAAGAATCTCAATAAAATTAGTGAAAAATTAAACCAAACTGTTAACTTAAAAGTTAACTGCTTTGTTACTGCAAAGCTATTGTCACAGACGGGAACTCTAGTGCCCTATATGCTCTCACAGACTAAACCCATTTCTTTGCTTTTGGATCCATGAGTCTATACAGGGTTATTTCTTCAGCTCAGTGCTACCTCTCGTCTTTCCCTACAATTCTGCAATACAAGTGCATTTTTTCTTTAAGTCAAGTTACTAGGTAACTAATATTCTGAAAATCTGCTCTATACATTCTTATATTAATAAGAATTAATTATAGCATCCCAATGTAGCTTTGCTTGTAATCTATTCAAGTATTCTGATGGTTCCCAGATGAACTTTATTCTTTTCACACTTAAGAAACATCCACTGCATTTCTCATAAAGACGGTAAATTGTCAGTTGAAGGCTGATTTATTTGTTTGTTTAGCTGGGAAAGAGAAACTGTAAAGATTTCCCACCCTGTTCTGCCTATAAACTCTGGCTTGGAAGTCCATCATTCAAGAGAACATGCTTTGGCCTTTCCACCGAGACATTCAACAAAGACATCAAGTAACTGCAGTGGTGATAGTATTCTGCAAAAATAAGGCAAAGAACAAGAGCTAAATTAAATTTTGGCTGCCACCTTTCAGTCTCTGCTGACATGGGCTAGATCTGAAAGGCTAATCTAGACAGATGGCTCTGCAGATAGAAACCATCTAGTTTCTGTACCACAAAGAAGAATTTCTACACAAATCTACTTAACATGAAGCAAACCACTGAGGAGTTTACTGTTTGTAAAACAGCACTCATTTTCCTCCTAGTTTAATTAGGCAAGGAAATTAAATACCTTGCATGTAGATATTAGTCTCCTACAATAGTGTAAAAGGATGGCTTGAACACAGAACGGCTTAACCCCTTGGGTAATGCACAGCCAATCTCTATTAAAAGGAGTTGGTTAGCATCTCAAAAAGCAGGAATAGCTCCCACATTTGGTGGACTACATGCTCCTGGTGATATACATGCTATTCTAGTAATCATTTGTCCACCCCCACCTCTGCTGCTGTCAGCACTGGTGATGAGTGCCCAGCACTCTACTGTATGACTTAGCTAGTACAGAAATTTGAGCTGCTACTGTCCATCATCTGTTCCTTCTCCACCTACAAACTTAAAACTGAAGGAGAGAGAAACTTCCCACCAACACCCATTTTCAGACTTCAGAGGAACGAAACCTGAAAATATCCAAAGCAGCTACGATGCTTCTTTCTGCCCCGCCCCCCCCCTTTGTTTCCTGTATCTTCTGATTTTACAGGATTTCCTTTCTGCCATAGCTGGGACATACTCAGTGCTCTATGGGACTCAGGAAAGGAGAAGTGGAATAAAACCATAGTTCTATAAAATCTTGTGTAACAGATGCACTTGACCCCTTAACCAAACTAGCAGTAGTTTGGTACAGGCTCTGAAGGAGGTAAAGGTCTGAGCCGTAGCTGAGCCAAGAGTTTGGTACAGGCTCTGAAGGAGGTAGAGGTCTGAGCTGTAACTGAGCCAAGAACTCCTCTAGTTTCAATCTGTTCTCTGAAAACTCACAAAGGAGCAGAGTGACACTGTGAACATCGATGCGTATGAACTTGGAACACTGATCATGTGATTAACATGAATAATACAAATAGTGGGTGGTTTTGCCAAGACTCATTTATCAAGGAGTGAAGACAGTGGCGGGTACAAGGAGTCTCATACATACTGTTGCTATTGCACATAACTGGACTACGAGCCAACTACTTTATTCCATAAATATGACAGCCTAAATGAGCCTTTTTTGAGCTCTCCCTGCTAGGCAGCGTAGCTGCATGGTGGTGGTCTCCCCTTGAGCTGGGATGCCCCTCAAGGTTGCTCCTTATGGCAGAGAAACCTTTTGCCAATGGCAGGTTTTCGGTAAGCAACGGATATCATGCCTAACATTGTAGTATGGTAACTATGATTGGTGCCTTAGTAACTTTGACTGGTGCCTTGGTAACTGAACCATTGTTCAAATGACTGTGCTGTATGGTAATAGAGTGAACCTTGCCTTTGAACTTTGTTAAGTCACAATTTTACAGCATTGTATTAAACCCACTTTTGCTAATACCTTCGTGTAGTGGGTTTGCACGGCAAGGTTTTGGTAGCAGGGGGGCTACAGCCATGGCTTCTGTGAGAAACTGCTAGAAACTTTACCTGTGTCTGATGGAACCAATGTCAACCAGCTCCAAGACAGATTTGCCACTGGCCAAGGCCAAGCCCATCAGCGACGTGATATCACGCCTCTGTGACAGCGTATTTAAGAAGGGGAAAAAAAATCTGTTCAAAACAAAATTGCAGCGGAAGACAGGAGTGAGAATATGTGAGAGCAACGGCTCTGCAGACACCCAGGAAGGAGAGGCAGGGGGGTGCTCCAGGCACTGGAGCAGAAATTCCCCTGCAGCTCGTGATGAAGACCATGGTGAGGCAGGCTGTGCCCATGCAGCCCATGGAGTTAATGCTGGAGCAGATATCCACCTCCAACCAATGGAGGACCCCACGCTGGAGCAGGTACATGCCCAAAGGAGGCTGTGACCCCGTGGGCAGCCCACGCTGGAGCAGGTTTGCTGGCCGGGCTTGTGACCCTGTGGGGGACCCACACTGGTGCAGTCTGTTCCTGAAGGATTGCACTCCATGGGAGGGACCCACGCTGGAGCAGCGTGTGAAGAACTGTAGCCTGTGGGAAGGACTCACATTGGAGAAGTTCATGCAGGATTGTCTCCTGTGAGAGGGACCCCACTCTGGAGTAGGGGAAGAGTATGAGGAAGGAGCAGCAGAAACATGCGATGAACTGGAATCCCCATTCCCCATCCCCCTGCACTACTCACGGGAGGAAGCAGATAAATCAGGAGGGAAGCTGAGCCCAGGAAGAAGGGGGAAGGTGTTTTTAAATTTTCATTTTTAGTTCTCATTATCCTACTCTGGTTTGAGTGGTAATAAATTAAATTAATTTCCCCAAGTCAAATCTGTTTTGCCCATGACGGTAATTGCTGAGTGATCTCCTTTCTTATCTCGACTCATGAGCCTTTTGTAATATTTTCTCTCCCCTATCCAGTTGAGGAGGAGGGGAGTGACAGAGCAGCTTTGGTGGGCACCTGGTGTCCAGCCAGGGTAAAAACCACCACACTTTGACAGTGGTCCTTCCAGCAATTTACATCACCCATTTGACACAAATAAGTGTAGTCAGCAGGATGGCAAGTAGTATCACTGATTACTTAGGGAAACACGGAATAAGTCTGGGTCCCAAATCCTCAGAAGAATGGGCTCGTGACCACTGGCATGACTGGGGTGTTACTGAAGAACAATTAACATTAGCAAGAGGAAATATTAAAGATGATAAAGGTAAAGGAATTATTTTTAAGATGTTAGGCACCTACCTAGAAGCCACCTGTCAGGATACAAAAAACCAAAATATAGAGAGACAAGATCTGAGAGAGGAAATAGAAGGCAGGAAGACAGCTGTGTTATTACTGGCCCTGCAAATTGAACCACTATAAAAGCAGTTACAGGAAGAAAAGGAGCAAAAACAAAAGTTGGAAGAAAAAATCAAGATGATGTGAGGCAGGCCCCACACCTGCCTAACCCCATGAAAATTAGGAAATTAATAGTGTTTCCAGGAGCAGGATGGTGATATTTGAGGTGATCCTGATGATTATGATGACCCCTTGATCCCCTCAGTTTCCCCTAAATATCAGGCTAGAGCCATCATTAAAACCGAATACGTTCTGGTTCCAGTTGGTCATCAATGACAACTGCTGAAATCTCTAACAGATATCAATACTAACACAACAGGATGCTGAGAAGCTGGGTGTGCGACCTGGACAGCAGAGAGTTAAAGTCACCAGAGAAAATGGAGCATGTGTTATTTGCTAAACCGCAGAATTTAATTTATGGCTCCTGGGCAAGAAGTGCCTGTCCTCTACTAGCTTTTTGATTAAAAAGTACTATGAAAATATTCTGTATTTTCATGTTTTAACCGGAAAAAACTGCTGCTTGCCAGATGGCAGTGTGTGGTTCTTCAGGTACCTATGCCAACCCCAGCAGAAATCAGGAGACTACAGTGTGTGTATTCCATGCAGACCCTGCACTCCCCGATTAAAAAATACTGTGACATCCGGTTTCTGCTGCTGAACCCCCCCCCGAATTTCTAGTGTAATAGCAGACTTCAAAAAACGGCATATGATTTCCAGAACCCACTCGCCATACAATTCGCTTGTCTTGCCAGTCCAAAAGTTGGATGTGAGACAGCACCTGAGAGTTGATTATTGGTGCCTAAATGCCAACACAGCTCCACTAACAGTTGCCATACCTAATATTGCAACTAATTACCTAATATTGCTGCACTACAAGGAGCCACACATCCATAGATGGCAGTGCTAGATGTTAGGTATGTTCTTTATGGTCCTCTTGCAGGAGAAGAATAAAGAGAAATTTGCTTTTACTTGGGAAGGTATACAATGAACGTTTAACAGGCTCTCACAGGAGTATAAACATTCACCCATGACTGCTCATGCTGTGCTTGCTAAACTTTCACAGACAATCTCACTTCCTCAGGATATGAAACTATACCAATATATAGATGATATTCTGATTGGAGGGACCTCCCCTGAAAAGCTGGGAGAAGTGGCAGAAGCAGTGTGGCAGGCACTATATAAAGCAGAAGTTGAAGTTCCAACTGAAAAATGCAGGGACCAAGTAGAGAAGTAAAATTTTCAGGTACTTGGTGGGTTGCAGGTAGTGCGGCAATTCCAGCAGACACCTAAAGTAAAATAGAACAATTACACATGCCCCAATCTAGGAAAGAATTACAACAACTTATGTGTATTTTAGGATACTCGAGGAAATATACCTGGAGTTTCAATCATTGCTCACCCACTGTACTCACTTTTATGGAAGGGAAAACCATGGAAATGGAAGCCAGAATAGGAACAGGCAGTAAAAACTCTAACAGAGGAATTAAAAACATATCAGTCACTGGGGCCAGTACACCCCTGTGGCCCTGTTATAGCAGAATGGCGTTTTGCAGGTACTTGGCTAAGCAGGCCAAAAAGGCCTTTAACGTTTAGCTTGACTGCATTTAAAGAGACAGAACAGAGATATTCTGAGTGGGAAAAGGGACATCTGTCTTTTTAGTTCAAGCCGTTAAACAAGTTGAGAAAACACACCAGGGGCAACCTGTTCAGACTAGAGGGCCATTTAATTTGCTAGAAACAATCCTAAAAGGAACTGCTCCCTTAGAAGGAATTGCACATAAACCTACCACCAGGTAACGGTATGCCTACCTGATGGGAGTAGCAGATGAAATGCAATTGACTGAAGGACATACAAAAATTTCCAAATTACAAATGCCTATAAGCACTGACCCACTAGTACTAAAACAGCCATTTAAACCATCACTGATTCTAAACGCACCTCTCCTCCCTGAGAAAACACCAACTGAAGACGTGGTTTACCAGTGCCTCAGCAAAGAGGGTAAATGGCAGTATAAAGCCACCACATTAGAAATTAGCACCAGCGAACAAGTAATAGAAGAAAATGAAGGTAGTGCACAAGCAGGAGACTTAAGGGCAGTTATTCTAACAGCACAGATTGGAGCCAGTTATCTTTGTTGAGTCCTATGCCACGTGGGCAGAAGCCACACAACAGCTCTGTCAATGAGAATCCCTGAACTGGGAAGTAAACAGATCTCCAATTTGGAGAACTCAAGATTGGCACCTATTACTAAATATAGCCAGAAAAACATCATGTAAGATGGGATGGGTAAAAGCTCATGCCAAGGACAATAAACCGGCCACAAACTAGAACCAAAAGGTGGATGAACAGAGTAAAACTAGGAAAATAAAATTAGTAAACTCCTTAAATCCCAAGTGGCATTGGTTGGGAGAATGACTACACCAAAGATTAGGCCACATAGGTAAAGAAGTGCTTTATTTTGCTGCAAGGGTTGGCCTATAAACAGAAAAACTCATGAAACTATTATTACAGAATGTCCCCAGAGTAGATTGAAATTACAAGCAGATTATCCCGCTAAGGCACAACCTCTACATATCAATGAAGGGAAAACTTTAAGCTCTACATGGTAAACATCACACTGGGCCACTCAAACCCTCTGCGGGATATCGGTATATCCTCACAGGAGTGGAAGCAGTCTCCAACTTGCTTGTGGCAACTAAGTGCCAAAAAGCCAAAGGACAAAATACAGTACAAGGGCTACTGTTTTTGTTCTTAAGTCTGCCTCCTCCTGATGTCATCCAGAGTGATAACGGCTCACACTTCTCATGTATGGAAGTGCAAGAATGGGCAAAACAAGAAATTCAATGGGTATTTCACACACCATATTATCCTCAATCAAACAGGATGGTATAAAGACCTAATGGCTTATTGAAAAAGTGCCATAAGCCACACCAGGCCCACTGGGACACTTGACTTTCCAAAGTACTTGATCAATTCAATAACTGGTATGGGCCCACTGGGAGCCCTGTGAGCTGAGCATTCTTCGCAAAATCTGAAATTGATGAACCTTCTGACAAAAGACAATAGCTGACAATTTTACAGCAAGGATAACCTGTCATGGGAAATTTACCACAAATTGGAACTGTACCTATATGACTCTTAACTAAACCTCATGGCCCATTTGCCTGGGAAGCTATTGATAGCAGTGGTACAAAACATAGAATTAGCGCACAGTGGGTTTTTCCTTCTTTTTAATGGGCTAACCTGTTCAGACTCTCCCCACTGAAACAAGTCTATTTTTCTCTTACAGCATCCTGCAGGATGGCAAAGAGAAACGATATGTTCATATTACTATTCCAAATCCTAACAATGCTTCTTCTCCCAACCTGTGGCCAAAGAACCCTAGGGTGGCCATGGTCTCAAGCTTGTGTTAAGTATACCAGGACTATGGGAACACTCCCTAGTAAGGGAGGTTTAAACCTTTCCATTGTGGTCATGCACTGAACTAAAGTATACTTAGAAAATGAATGGAGCTGGGATAAAAGTGAAATTGATGTTAATAAAGTTCCCCGACTTCAGGGAACAGCAGGGAAAGAAATTAAAATAGGATACTGCATGATCAATGTCTCTACCCATGAGAAGGCAACTGAGATTTTTGTGCACAACATTACATCAAACATCACATACAGAACGTTGGGCTTTGAAAGACTGGGCTGTTGGTACAATTCTACCTTAGTACAACCCATTTTTATAATCTGCCTCTGGGCTCACAAGGACATGGGACTATAATTTAAATTTAAAATAGACATTACTGACCCATTCCTCCCCAACATCCACCCTGATTGTAAAGGATAAGACAATTCTATCCCCATAAATTACTGCTCTGTCCTCACAGACTTCTGAAATTGGACCATACACTATTAAATACACAGGCCAACAACAACTGTTGTTTAATCTGTAGTGGTCCCTCAGACGAGTGGAACTATCAATGCAGTATCTCTGCAATTAAACCTACTTGCTTGCTATTCTTAAGTACCTCCTATGCAGGATGGTTAGTGTAGTTGCACGGATCAACCTTCACCTCTCTAAAATGATCAAGAAGAGATGTGACTGGTATCTTAGGAACAGGATTAGGAATATTAAACAGCATGGACACTGAATTTTTAGCAAACAAAATAAGCTCAGCAACAAGTAATTTACACAAATTAGAACATCCATTGCAGTCTTCTCTATCAGCACTGGGAACTAACCAATGGCTCTCACTTAATATATTACCCCAATGGGAAAGAATTAATGAAAAGGAACACCAACTAATTGTGAACACACTAGGTGCAGCCTAAATTAATGTCTCTATCACTCCGAGTTGTATTCAGGCTCAACTATGGCTATCATCTACTGTGGCAGTGATTGTAAGAGAAAGTGAAGAGGGCACCTTACCCACTGTAATTCAAAAGGTAATCTGGGATAACACAACTGAATATGAAAGGGAATTCCAATCCTGGTGGTTAATTAATTTCACTTATGACCCCACCAACAGTAAAGCCACAGATTTTATTCTATCAATATGCAATGCTTTGGTATATACCATATACCCAATCATTGTGCTAAGATTGAATCAAAGTGGAACTGTCCTGTATTAGTTAGAACATAGAGTATGGGCCCAACAAAATGGGAACAAATGGCAAACTGTCAGTGTTGATGCATGTGTTGTATGGGAACAACAGGGATTTATTTGTGAAAGTAATACCATTAAGGCCCAAGACATTCGCCTTGACACTGAACAAAGTGTCTGTAATTTTGAAATACTGATTAAACCCCTGAAACTGTGCTTGTGTATGTTGCAAATGGCTGTGTTTGTATAGGAACCCTTTGTGAGTCTATATTTACAGACAACAGCACTGCACAGACACACAATCACTCAAATATCTGTATTTCTAATTTTACAAAAATCATAGGATACAACTTTTAGCTATTCGGCTCCTGTCACAACCCACCAATTGCTACAATCTAACTATACACTGTATAAAGACTGATTGCCTAACCCTATTGGAATGACTCTCATATTGGTCAAAGAATTGTTGCAACATGATGACCTCAGTCAATTGCTAAAATTAACTCAGAACAACAAAGAACCCTGACTACCATCCATCATGACAGGAAAGATGCACCATGTCCTAGAAGAGTGAAGAAAGATGGAGAACATCAATGGTGGAAAATTCTTTTTGAATGGTCAGCAACAGTATCTGGAATTTTGAATCTGATGCTGCACCCAATTGCAGTTTTGACCTTATTGTGTCTATTGCTTATAATTCTGTATACCAAAGTTTGACAAAAGATGAAACAAATTACATCAATCCAACAGTAAAATGTGTACAATCAACTGATTCTGTATGTGAAATGATATAGAATATTAATTGTGACACTAAAACTAAACAGCTTATGAAATAATTGGACTCCTACCACTGATATATGTCACATATTTACGACACACAAGCAAGAGACGTGTGATGGAAGCACATGACCCCTTAACCAAACTAGCAGTAGTTTGGTACAGGCTCTGAAGGAGGTAAAGGTCTCAGCTGTAGCTGAGCCAAGAACTCTTCTAGTTTCAATCTGTTCTCTGAAAACCCACAAAGGAGCAGAGTCACACTGTGAACATCGATGCATATGAACTTGGAACACCGATCATGCAATTAACACATGACTAGTGGGTGTTTTTTCAAAGACTCACTTATCAAGGAGCAAAGAAAGTTGTGGGTACAAGGAGTCTCATGCATACCTTTGACACTGCATGTAATCTGACTACGAGCCAACCACTTTATTCCATAAATAAAACAGCTTAAGTAAGCCTTTGTCCTAGTTTTGGCTGAGATAGAGTTAATTTTCTCTGGTGCAGTGCTGTTGTTTTGGATTTGGTGTAAGAACAATGCTGATAGGACACTGATGCTTTCAGTTGTTGCTGGGTGATGTTGATACTAAGTCAAGGACTTCTCAGTTTCTCAGGCCCTGTCAGCCAGAGGGCTGGAGGGACACAAGAAATTGGGAGGGGACACAGCCAGGACAGCTGACCCAAACTAGCCAAAGGGATATTCCATAATATAGAACATCATGCTGAGTATATCAGCTGGGGGAAGAAGAAGGAAGGTGGGGACATTTGGCATTATGGCGCTTGCCTTCCCAAGTAACCATTGGGCATGATGGAACTCTGCTGTCCTGGGGATGGCTGAACACCTGCCTGCCCATGGGGAGTGGTGAATAAATTCCTCGCTTTGCTTTGCTTGCTCATGTAGCTTTTGCTTTACCTATAAAAGTGTCTTTGCCTACACCCACGAGTTTTCTCACTTTCACCCTTCTGACCCTCGCCCTCATTCACTGTGGGGGGAGTGAGCGAGTGGTTGTGTGGTACTTAGCTGCCAGTTGGGGTTAAAGCCTGATAGCCAACTTTTCAGCTCTCCCTGCTAGGCAGCGTAACTGCACAGCGGTGGTCTCCCCTTGAGCTGGGATGCCCCTCAAGGTTGCTCCTTAAGGCAGAGAAACCTTTTACCAACGGCAAGTCTTCGGTAGCAACAGATATCACGTGTAACCTTGTAGTATGGTAACTTTGACTGGTGCCTTAGTAACTGAATCATTGTTCAAATGACTGTGCTGTATGGTTAAGAGTGAACCTTGCCATTGAACTTTGTTAAGTCACAATTTTACAACATCATATTAAAACCACTTTTGCTAATACCTTTGACAGTGATACTTTCAGTGATCTACATCACTCATTCATGACACTTTTATCTTCTCCTACTACCCACAAGCTCTGTGGAAGCACTGTCAGTGCAAATATTTTTGTAAGACGCAATTGCATTTGGAGAAAGGATATTGCCTTTAAACCTTGGGGGTTACATCAGCTCCAGAGCTAAAAGGTCAGCACAGCAGCACTAATGCAAGATGTATAAACAATGCAGGCTACTTAGATAATGAACACTATCTCTTCTGACCTTCAAATGTGAACTTAGGCTGTACAATCATTCCAATAAAATCCTCTACAATGTAAACCATAAAGTTACTGCCTTAACTGGATGTTGTCTTGGACTTACATCTGCTGGGGGGTGGGGAAGTCTTCTCATTTCCTACAGTACATTGCATATGGTTCCCTGATTTTTGCATCAGTGTTTCCCAGAAAGTATTGGCATCTGTGAAACAGAAGATCAGCTGCACACTCCTGAAGAAAGAACCTCAATGCATGAACCAGACTGAGTAGCCCACAAGTGCATAGCTAGAGGGCACATGTAAACCTCTGCCTTAGTGTTTCCATGGACGCTCAAGAGAACTGTGCTGTAGCCCGATGGATGCCTGGCTCTGAATCTAAATAGTATCCGACTGCAAACATTGGAGAATATCTAACCACTCTTCCCTATGGCCTCCACAACGAGCTCCTACTCCTCTGTCTAATGCCACCAAAGCATTTTTTTTTTTCCAGGAAACAGACTCTAGTCTTATCCTTTGGTACTCCTGTAGGAGAAACAAGATGTAAAGTTGGGGTTTTTTTCAGTTTTAAAGATGTTTAAAGATGTAAAGGAACAACCTGGCGCTCTCCAACTGTATATATTGCTATATACAGAAGTACTGTTACAAATACAAAGCACAAGACTACCTCTATAGCCATGTATACAGAATATTTATGATAAATCCATATATGAACAGGACCCAGTTTAATGAGACATGAATAAAGAGGATAAGATTCTATCTGCACTTCAGTACTGTGCTATATATGTATTAGAATGATGAAATTTTTTTTGCACACTACAACTTTTGCAGAGGTTAGTGGAAATGATCTTATTATTCAGCTAACTTCTGAACCAGGTCAGGAACTTCCTCATCTCCAAATGAAAAATACCTTCAGCTAATGTTGAAAGTTTCTGTGCAATCTTTTCTTCTAAAAATAGGAGAAATGTAATAACTGCACTGCTTTACTAGAACGATAAAAAAAAAGAGTGCAGAAAATGGTCATCTTATAGCCTGTCTGATGGAATGAAAAGAACTGCATTACCAGCAATAGTTCCAAAAATTACGATCAAATTAATCAATGCCTGAGCTGAAAAAAGGAGACAATTCTTTTCAATAAGTTATAAAAATAAAATAAAAATGAAAAAATTAAAAATGGCTAAAAAGTTCTGTGAAATCAGGCTAAGAGGTAAAATTACAACATTTTCTTCTCAGAAAAATTTTAATACACATTTTCCCCTATTTTTCTATTATTTTAAAAATATACAAGTGGGGGAAGTGATAAAAACAAGAGATGACAGATGTCTTCTGCCACGTGTCAAGTCAAATTAAATTTATGCTCTAAGATATACTTCAGCCATGAATACTGAAGGCTAAATAGTGACCTGTTGTCATACACATCTCTAGAACAATCATCCTTGGAACATTCTGACAAAACTACTTCCCACATACATATGCCATCTGAACGTATTTGCACCGGTTCAAACTGTGTTGCTAGAATTAACATCAGTAGTATTATAAAAACTGGAAACATCTGCTTACAAAACATCATCAAGTCCTGTGAAATCAGACAGTTCCTTCAGCAGTATTTTGAGTCAGCACAAAATATTTTTAGTTGAAGCCATCTTCAAAATCACAGCTAACACAGCATTTTAGGCATATATAAGCATGCACAGAACTGTAAATAAGAAACTTGATCTAATCATTAAGAGTTTTTAAAAAAATGCCAAATAGCTTTAAAATTTGAGCATACTCAAGTTCTCTGATAGCTTGTCTATTCCTTACAAGTTCACCTTCATCTCTGCATTTGTTTTATTGAAACCCTGTGCTGTTTTGCTCAAAGCTTAAGACAAATAAACAAATATGCAAAATTAAAAGTAAACAAACAACTATGCAAAGCCTGAAAGTGATGTTTCTCAACTAGCAATTATTAAAGTATCCAGAGAAAGGCTATTTTTTTAAAATATTGTTCTATAGTAAGAGAGTGAGAAGAGGGCTTTACAGAGAAGACACTCCTGGCTAGCCGTATTTGCCTTGGTTGTAATCTCTTATATGGGTATAAATGAGAGTCACTACTAATATCTCTCCTGAAGGTGCCATAACATATAATGCTGATGGTTCCATAATGGGATATTTCACTCTGTGAAAGTCTTACTCTGCTTGCATCAAGTTCTAGCTGTTTCTGGTGTTTAAGCACTTTGTAGAACTCCCACAGAAAAGAAAAATAAAATAAAAAAAGGAAGAAAACACAAAACTCTTAATGAAGAACCACGGGCAAATGTTTTGCGAATACTGATTTTTGGGGTTTATGTTTTCAAAAATGTATCTGTAGCAGGTTTGTACGCCTAACATTGCAGTTCCCTTAAAATGCATCTCTAAAGAGGAAGTTCTCCACTAATGCATAGGCCTTACTGGAAAAGCAAAAAATAATTCTTTCTTACTGAGAAATCTGCAAAAATTGCTAAAAGGTATATGGATTTCCTGCATACAAAAGGCAAATAAAATTAAAAGAAATTTCCAAGGGATTAGTTTGATGAATAATAAATCAGAAGGATAATACATTATCACCATCACTAATGTTAGAGCATTTTACCAATGACTGGGCATAATACAGTGCTATATTAGTTAAAATTATTATAGGTTAAGAACTAAACCCCAGTAATTATTACCATTACCCTAAAAAATAGTAATTTGCATTTTAAAATCACATTTATCAAGGCTTTTCTTTCAGTCTCTTCAACTCTGAACCATTAAGTGCTGCAGTTTTTTCCCAAAGCAACTGAATTAGAGACAACCAGCATGCACTCTTCTGATCATATGACTCTCCACAACCTCCTGTGTGATATAGTTCCAGTTCCAAGAGCCTTAACAGACTCACAGGAACAGTATGACTCATCTCTGTTCATGGAGTGAGTAACCCAGAACAGAGTGGGGAATCCCAACCCCCAAACACAGATTAGCAGACAGATTAGCAAATTCAGACAGGCACTGGTCTCTAAATCAGATAAAAAATACACATACTAGCATGCAAAAATGGAGCCAGAAAGAGCCTTCTGCACACGCCCCAGCAATTCTGATACTAACAAATCCCATGCTATTACTCTGAAATCCTCAGTAAACATCTGCATATCAATCTGTGAGTTGTTCCAAACTGCTGCAGTATAAAAATCACTATCTGATTCTGCAATTTACCAGTGTTAAAACAGGGTGGTAAAAATCCCACTGGCCTGCCTGCAGACACCCTTACATTTCTCTCAATGTTTGTATGCTGACTTTTTCTCTGATCCCAAAACAAGGACGTTCTGAGTGTGCACTGCAACATAAGGGAACCTGGATAGGACAACAGTAAACTATTCCTGCCCTCACACTCAAGCAGGAAAGGGACAGGGAGACTTCTCCCTCCATTGCTCTATCCATAGGAAGCAGGACAGATCCACATAGCAGAAATTTTAAAAAATTCTTCACAGTCAAAAGGCCTTCCTTATCTGATGGTTTCACCAAAGAGACAGGCTTCTGCATCAGTTACAAATCTTGAGCTCCTACTGCATGACTCCCTGCCAAACTTAATTTGTCTGTTTTGTATGAAATGTATAAATGATACAGTAACAGTTACTGAAACAGCTGTGAATGAATCATCAGCTACAGTAAACACCATTTAGAAAGCCCCAATCAAAACATCTTGGTAATACTGCAAGTTTTGGGAACTTCAAACACAGAAATAGACTATCCCTAGACTTGCACAATCTGCTGCTCTCTGGATTTTTCAAAACCATCCAGAAAAGGAAGAAAGGAGGAGCAAGACAGATAAAGCAGCAGGGAAAGCAGCTCATTTCCTTTAGCTTAATTTTTCCCTCTTATACAACTCTTCTGTTGTATAAACAAAATCTTTTGAGCATGGAGATCAGAGAGGAATAACAGGTATGCAACTTCTCCTCAAGCTCCTCATGCAGTCTGGCTTCTCAAAAAAACCTTGCCATCTTGCTGGGTACATGGCCTAACACACTGGCCACTTCCCCCAGCTTTTTGAAGAACAGCCTACAGTTCCTTACGAAAATGAGAGGTGAGATAACATGCACAAACCAATTTTGACCACGACTCAGAACTGAAAAAAAGCACAAACCTTTCACTACCGTCTTTACTGACTGTATTTTATTGGTCATGGCAACACAAAAACCAAACAGGAGCCTTGTCATGCTGTATCCACTGGACGTCAAATATAGCTTCCAGGACTAATTTTGTTCTGAAGAGTTTCCTTCCGATATTTTGACTTGCTTTGTTTGTTTATTTTTAATAGATTATTACTGTTTTTCATCACCTAAATCTAGCTATTCTTTGCTGTTAGTTAAAGACTTGGCAAATTACAGAATACATAATTCATCATCTAAATATATACAAATGGATAACAGCTCAGTTGTGATTGGAGCTACTCTGTTCCTTTAATATGGTTGTGAATTTTGTGACTGTGCACTTAACAACATAATTAATCTATAAAATGTTTTCAAACTATCACTGTAATACACCTGTAGCATCTCATTCTATAGTTCTTTAACCCACTTACATGTCCACAGACTTCGTGGCAGGGAAAAGCACAAAGAGAAATCACACCAGGCAAAACACACGAAGCAAACACAAAAGTCTATCTAGACTTTTTCTAAGTTTTAAAATATTTTTAACATTTTAAATTTTAAATTTAACTAAAAAATAATTAAAAAAATACTTCTGTAAAAATAGTATTTACTTCATCAGTCCTTCCCATTAGAAGTTCCCAAGTCTCTGAGCCCACCTCCACATGTATTCTTTTATAATGTATTTGATATGCAAACAGAGGTTTACGTAAGCATTTTTAGCTGTACTCATCTCTAGCTGTTCATCTCCAGTCCACAAGTAGACTTACAGCAGGACTAAGATTTGGAAGCACTTAAAAAATACTGATTGCCAAATATCATCTTCCTGCCTGCCAGCTTTTAATATTGTAGATTTATCTATAGTATTTAGAACTAATTTTCTATTTTGTCATGTAAATAAGTATTTTTGAAGGACACACAGGCAGGAATGCCTTGCACTGCCAGCTACAATGTGGCTGAGATCATTTGAGACGGATACTATGTTTATTCAGCTGAGTCAGGATTTGACCATACGGAAGTTTAATGGCAAAGCCTGTATGTGGAACAGCTACTGATTACCTACAGAATAATCTGTTTCATTCAGAAGACCAGTAAGATCAAAGTAGTGCAAGACTGTATACAACAAGGAACAAAAATCTAGAGGAAAAAGGCTACTTTCTGCATGAATTCACAGGAAAATAAGCTATACTTGAATTTAAACTCTGAATTTAGCAGTCAGGTCACCTTTATATTTAAGTTTGTGAATCTTTCTAGCCATTTTCTTGTAGCATATATTCATTTGCTTGGAGAATGCATACGGTTGCAAAATTTTTAAGAACTCCCACAACTGGCACATAAAACTGCTTCAAAATGCTTCGCATTCTTCTGTGTCCACTGCTATTAACCTGAGGATCCCTGCTTTTCCTTCTTTTCTAGGCTATCTGCATTATTTTCCCAGAGCATTATCTGCTGTTCTCTCCACAGAAAGACAGACATGTGTCATACAGACAAATTCCTTCTCCTCTTCAGAAATAGTGTTCTAACCTGCATTACCCTCCAATTAGGTAACTGCCTAGGTCAAGTTTCCTGTGCTAAAAAAAAGGTCAAGTTTTTTGGTGATCTGAACACCAAAGCCTGTCTGCCTTAATATTCCTTAAAGCACAGAAAACAGACAAAAATACAGCTGTTCTTGTTGTAGCAGATCACTGTGGCTTGCTGTCACTGAAAATGCCAGGCGAAGCTATGCTTGAACCTCTGCTCTAGCTATTTCTTCTTTTCTTCTTTCCTCTATGCTGATAAGCAACACGAGCACTACTGGATAGAATAACCTGGAATTTCAAAAGGTCAGACTTACTGCCTTTTTTCCAGACCTGGAAGCTATTTCAGGGATACTGTCCAAGGTTAACATCATTTATGTGTACTGTGAACCTCATTGAGGGCAGTAAGTGGAGTTACAAGGGGGAAGAGAGAGAGAGGTGAGAGACCCACACCTCAAAATAAAAGACTCTTCTCATTTAAAGGTATGAAATATTTCTCTGTGTAGAGTAAGAACACGTAAGGCTGAACAAGAGCTCTAACATGTTCCAAGTCCACCAATCAGTGCTCTATGAGGCCAGAGAATATTAACACTAGACTAAAATAGCTTTACACCTTTTTAACATGTCCACCTATCATACATAATTAATACAAAAGTGCCTCATACAAGCACCATAATTTTATTAGCAGACACAATTTAAGTAGCACTAAACAAAAAGCTTACAAACATAAAAGTCCCACATATACATACAACAAAATTTCCTGACTTCTACTCCCTTTATCTTTCTCTAACCCTAGGAACAGCCCTCCTGTTATTTCTGACAAACTGACAGCCCCAATGGCATTCATCCTTTTCTTAATTGGTGTTGCACTTCTCCGATCAACAGAAAAAAGAACAAAACTTTGAGGAGAGAAGTGGCAAAGAAAAAATTACAGTGAAAGCACCTGAACTATGACATGTTTCACTAGATCTGAATAAATTCATAAACCTAATATATATTAAAAATAAATAAATAGTTTGCAATGAAAACAATAGTTTGCAACTAGGCCTAACAAAAAACAATAACCAGAGTTAACTTTCATAACTTGGTATTAAACTGCAGGTTTGATTCTTTATCTACTAAGTTCCTTGGGACAGAATCGCCTACTCACTCAGCCCGAAGTGACACAAGCTCATGTCATGGACAAGCTGTAGCCCTGTTACTTGTCAAAACTGTAAAGAATTGGGTAGATGCCCACAAATTCATCTCTATTACCTTAGCAACTTTGGGATTAAGTATCAGAAATTTTGGTGTGGGAAAGACAAAACAAACAAAATGATCAGGTTACCAATCTAAATTTTACACATGTAACGTATCTAACTTCCATGAAGCAGAACTGGCTGATATTTTAGACGTCATTAATAAAATAAATATGAGATTTCTGCACTGATTTATCCTCCTCCTGCTGCTGTTGATCTCTGCTTAGTCCATAGATTAGTCATCTCTACTAATCTGCCTTCTGCTCAACACTGCTCTATGCTTTGGAAATAATGTTAGGACTATCAAACTAACAAACTAAAAAAAAAAGTAATAGTGTTTTGTTTCCGTTTCATTCTCTTACTTACTCCAGTCCTTTTTGTATAAAAGGTTAGGGAAAGCAGCTTTTCCTGAAAAAGGACTGAAGAACTTTTCTGAAAACACTCCTTTCCAAAGGCCTAGTGACATCCACTGAACCTGTGATGCTTCAGGGTTTGAATATTCCATTTGCTGCATATTCTCAAAGCCTGATTAAGTCTGCAAGAGCCAGAGTGCAAAGCACAAGTGCAAGACTAAGCCCAGATAGAGGCCGGTGTAAAGACATCTGACATTCTTTCAATTTTTTTTACCAGCTTCCTTTGCATGGAGGTAAAAAAATAGTAAAAATACAGAAGAAAAGAACTGACAAAGATAAAAGGAGTATCTTAAAGAGCCAGTCTGAGCAAAATCTTAGCTTTTCCACATGAATATAACTGGGATCTCAAAAAATATCACGTTACTCAGAAATACGTTTATTAAAGGCCTCTTAGAGCTTCTCTAAAAATAAAGTTAGGCCTCTTCCATCTCAGACTAGCCAACTTAGCAATAATGCCTGTTACATACAGCCTGAATGAGGGAAACAGGATTCACCATCACAAAAAGACACACACAATTTTGTGTTCCTGCAAACACTACTCAAAAGCTGCACACCACTATCACAGTTTTGGGTATTGTTGGTATTCTTTTTTGGGTAGAATACGTTCCTTATTTATGATGTTAAAATATCCCCAATATTAGTGTTAATGGGGAAAAACCTGTCATGAAATTGTACCTCATCCTTGATCAGCATGAAATCAAAAAATGTGATTATAATTAGAAATAGATCAGAATCACAAATGGAATCTGACTTTTTATTATGTCAGGCATGTTACACCCACATTAGCTGTGATGGGAGTAACAGAAAGCCAGATCAAAACAGAAGTTTGCAGAAACCAGGAAGGCTGAGATCCTGTAAGTCCATTTCTTATAAATAAACGTCTTCGTACTCCTTTAAGTAGCTACAGACAGCTAAAACATGGAATAACACATGTAAAGTCTGTACTCAATTTGTCTCTATCCCTCTGCTGTATCTAGATGTACAACATGAGCGTAATGGATCAGGGGAATGATTTTGTCAGAATTTCTGAACTTAGGTCTCTAGTTACTTTTTGCAGATCATTCAAGGTGGTGGGAACAGAGGGTGTCTAATCTGTATAATATGTGTATTGACCAAATAAATTTAAGCTTTAAATCTTGAAAAAAGTTAGCACACACTGAGGATGCAATGTTTAAAACATGTAGGAGCTGGGGAAAAAATTTAGTATACAGTTTGGCAATTAAACATTGATATATAGGATGACAAATACTGACAGATTTTTGTAATGTGAGATAATTCTAGTTGTTATTCATAACATCACACTTTAATGCACGATATTTCATGTGCCTGAGCTCTAGGAAAGATCACCATGTACTTTTACATACAACCTACACTGATATGTGAATATTACATCTAAAACAACATTTGAAGGATATAATCAAGAACACCTTTAAAATCACAAAATGCTTTCCTAAAAACATAGAAATGCAAATGTTATCAGCCAAACACTAGAATAATTTTGTTAAATCACAGTATTGACACGATTTACGAGATAGGGATGCTCACATAAATTCCTTCTCAATGCTGACACCAATTGGAGTATTCAGTAACCATGGAAGCATTTATTCCCCAAATCACTCAGGAACAATTACTAACCACATTCCTATCCGATACACCAGCATGTTATGACCTTGGTGTAGTACCAATAGAATCAATAAAAGTTATAAGACCATTGTAATAATCTGTGTACCAATCTAACACAAAACTTGCTACAATAAGAAAAATCTGCAAATTAATCTAAAGCTATTATCTAACAAACTAGCAGTATTCAATTAACATTTCACTGCAATCTGAATTATAATGAACACAATAAAATTTCCCAACTATTAGGTATTAGAAATGGAAATACCTGTAACTAGAAAAATCCAAAAGAAAGGTCAAATTACAATTCTGAATATCAAAAATGACTCACAAACTTCTTGAGGCTATGATGAAGTTTCACAAAATATCAGAGGAAATGTTTGAAACTAGTATCATGAAGCTCGGGCTCTTGGCAATTAAAATTCTTACAGTCAATTTATTAACTAAACAAACTAGTAGCATTCAAATACTCCATGTGATTCCTTGTAAATGGGGCTAGATTTCCAAGTCTTCTAAAATATGTCAACACTGCTGCTGTCAGGTAGCAACAATCCATTTGTTTCTTCTGGATGGGTTAGATCCTGCAGTTCTTATGCTTCGGCTTTTTAAAGTAATCTCTTGTTAGCCTGCTAAATAGTCCACTATTTTTTGTGAAAACATTGAATTCTGCAGTCACTGAGACCACTCTAAATACAGTCTTGTGTAGAGAGCTGCTAGATGAGCAATTCATGTTGAGTTCTGACCACTGTCTGTTGCTGTAACCCTTTACATTTACAGCAACTGTCCTCTGCTGCCAGGAGCACAACCTTTTTGGTTACAGAATATGACAAACCATGATTCATTTGCACTATTCTGCTAACTTACAGGATTTAATACAGAGCCAAGTATTAATTCAACAGCCTGTTAGCATATAGCTACTTTAAGTACCATTTTTCACTAGTATTTAAGAATGAAAATAATGAATAGCAGCACTCAAATTTTTAAACCTATATTTAATTGCAAAGCCTTTCACTCTTGCCCACATAAATATGGTCAATTTTCATATATTATGTGAAGCGTGGTATTCTCCAGCAAAGTCAAGCAAGCCAATCAGTAGTTTATCTACATTTTCTATGAGAGCTATTGAAAGATCTTTTGAAGCTCTCTTAAGGAAATGAGAAGAATAAAAATATAGAATACATGATTCCCCCTGTCCCCAGCAATATAAACAAACTTATGTCTGCTTTTCTCTAGGGAGCCAATTCTTCTTAAACTATCAACAATTAATTCTTTCACTTGACCTGGCCTCTATTTTTGACACATATGAAAAGTCTTATCTGTGTCTCCAATCATATGGTTCATTCAATGCAAGTATAAAATATCTCTGCCTCGCCTACCACAGATTTTTCTGTTCTTAAATGCATCTGTATTCTTTTGTATCCTTTACAATGTATTGATACACAAGAGTATAAAAGTTTCCAGTCTCATCCAGTTAAAAAGGAGAAGAAATCCCACCTATATAGCAGAAAAACTTATAGTAAAAATTAGGAATATGCAACTTTTGTTGCTTTATAGTATTGTCATCATTACTATCCACAAACGGTCTACAGCCCTTTTTACAGTAGATCACAAAGTTTGCTTTCTCCAAATACACTAAATTCTAAAAATTTTTTCTTTTATAACCAGACTTCTGCGTATGGTGTTCAGAGCACATATCCATAGCTAGCTTCCCCCTGAGTCCTCATGGACTTAGGCAACAACGAAAAAGCTGTGTGTGATCCATTTTGCTTAACACAAGCTTTTGAAAAGGATACTAATATTTTAAAAATCTTGAAAGTCTGCTAAATCCTTCTCATTTGCTAGGTATAATGCCATTTGTTTTTGCTAGTGGCCGTATTACATAAGTCACAAGCACCAGATTTTGACCATAGGCTTATGAGAACATGGTGTCACAGTATAACTTCACTTGATACTCACTGTCAGAACTCCAGACACTTTAGTGATCATTTTTAGCTTTTCCATCTCTACTCAGATCAGCATACCTTGTCCAATGTATATTTTCACCCCTGGTGATCTTCAGTTGCCATTGGAAAAATTAGATCAGAAATAATTCCCTAAGAACAAATTTGCAATTCAAAGTAAGTGCAAATCCCCGTATCTTCTGTTTCAAATCCCTTTACTTTTTTCAACTCTATTGTAGCAGGCAGTTAAAACTTCAGCTCTTAAAAAAGGTATAGTTTTGTTCATTTATGCCGTGGGCATGTTATTTCTGCTCTGTGGAACTACTGTTTTTACTCAACAGTAGCCCACCAGCTCTGCATTTTTCCAAGGTTGCTTAAAGCCTCTGCTGATACACTTCTACCATCTACCCTTTCTGCTGGCACCTACTGCTTCCAGATATAGAGTGAATCACTGTTAAAACCTTACCCAGTTGTTTACCACCTTTCTGGAGATTTTCAACTCCAGTAAGTCTTTTAACTGCTCCTCCTAGTTAAGTACTGCCTGAACAATGTGCTGCTTTTTGCTCCTGGCACTGTGCATTATTTGTTCTTCAGTAATGATTCACAGTCAAGGGTCTGACAGAAGCCTGTTTCACTGTGTGCCCAAGCTCTAACTAAAGACATTGTATTTCGTGAGCCACAATACAACACAAAGCAGTCCCAATGTACTGTACATGTATACGCTAGTAAGAAATATAATCTTTCTCTTTGCATTATATGGATGCATTTAATATGAATAAAATAAAAAGAAATTACAAATAAACCCCTATTCTTTAATTAATAATATGGAAAAAAAGACAGTGAACGGTCCTCGCTCATGAGCTCAGTCATTACTGCTTTCAGAATTCTGAAATTATCTATTTTGGATTTTCTAGAAGGAGGCTTTCTTTTCTTGTTCTGTATGTGCATGTTTAGCTCAAACCTGTACCTAGGTCTGTCTTGTTTACCTTCTATGAAGAGAGGACCAAAGAAGTCCATAAAAGCCACTAGCTTTTACAGTTGTAACTTCACTGATTGTGTTGTCAATGATAACAGGTGTCCCTAGGATAAGCTGGCCAGAACTGACGGCAGATCTATATACCAGTACCAGATTTTGTCTCCTTTAACTCTTTTACTTGTAACACAAGACTAAGTAATTTGGAAAGCACCTTGCATTCATATAAAGTCTCCATGGAAACTTTTGTTTAGTCCTTCAACCAATTTATGTAAGACAGGACAAGCTATCAACCAGCAGCATTTTAAAAAATATACTTCATTAAAAAAGATCTTTGAAGGTTTGATTAAGTGATCCAATCAGGAATCACACTTATATTACTTCCATGCCTGGTACAGACACTAGCTTCTGTGTTTTCCTAGCTAGCCCAAAGGGAATTTGCTAGTGTCTTCCATAGGGCAGAAGAAAATCCTGCCTACTTTCATTCTCGTGGCTCTCAGAAAGTGGTATTTATTAACAGCAGATGAACTCACTTGGAATTCAGAAGGTCACAGGTGGTCAACTGCAGGTTTCAAGCCATTCTCTAATATATCAAGGATGGCTCCCAGGTCACCCCAAGACTATACAGCTGCAGCAGAGTAACCTGAAATCTCAGGAGCAAGTAAAATAAAGCAAATCTGGCTCATAAGATTGGCATCATTGGAGAGTGCTAAGATCCAGTTATATGCCTCACACTCACAGTAAGAGCCATAGAGAACCATTAATAACTTCAGCCTGAGAACAACTCCCAAACCTCTGCTGTATGTATACTACTGCTGCTAGCTACACAAAGATTCTGGTACATAGCTCATGGGGTTGAGCAAGGTCTGTTACAGACACAACATACAATTTCAAATAAAGTGATTGTAATGGTTATTAAACACATATTATGAAGCAATCTATTAATATATTGGCTTTCTTCCTTAAAGTGAACATATGTATGTCAGTCGCTGCATGTTCTGACTTTGGTAGACTGTGGGAACTCAGAAATCACTTTTAAGTTCACATCAAACACAAGAAAAGGAAATTATTACTGCTAGACACCCTATAGTCCTGGCGATGAAATACTGAATCATTTATTGTAAAAAAATATACGGGGTGGGAAGAATAGAAGGTAAATAAAGAGTGTGCCTTCTGTGCAGGGTCCTCAGACAGAATTATAAATTGAGTCTATGCATGGCTGTGTTAAACAGAACTAACACTATGCATGGCAGAAATGGATTTTCTTAAGCAGTTTCATATAATGGGCTTGGTAGCTTTGAGAAATGCCTTTCCCTAATGGTCATTCTATTGACATAGTGCCTAAAGACAATTTTTCTAATTAAGCAATAAATTACAGCTGTCTGGTAAGTCACTATTAGATCTGTGCAGAGCTCTGAATCTTTGGATTGCTGAGGACACGATAAGACTCTTACCTAACTTCACTCATTAATTCTTGCTTCTCCACCTAGTTTTTCTTAGGGGTTTGAGATCAAAAAGCTCCCTTTAGACCTCACAATGTCACTCAAAAGGTAGGCGGTTTTGGCTCACAGGTTATATTTATCACAATAACCCTTCCTCTCCTAATTTTCCGTCATTTTCCTCCCCAAAGCTGAAACACCCTTATTACTGTTACGTTCTGGTTTTGGTTTTGTTTCTGTTTTTTCCCTTCTGAGGAGCTGGAGAAAGACATTGTTGATATACTATCTTTCTTTGTGCTCAACAACTTGTAAGATATGACAGATGTTTGATTCCTTCCAGATCACTGGGAGGCAGCCAAAGGGCATACTCCAGGTAGTTTCATTGAGAGCATATACTAAATCAAGATGAACCTGTTTTTTGACAGCTATACATATACCTTCAAATTGCTTCAACTGACAGAGGCAAGATTCAAAACTTGCTTCCAGACATTGTATTGGAATGCCCCAGCAATCCTTCCTTCTGTAGTAAACCTGGAGCCAGCGTACAGTTTTTGACCACTTCACCTTTTCCTTTGCACTGTAAGGGCTTCTGAGATATCTGTATTTGAGGAAGAAGAAATAAATAGGCAACCTTCTCACCTAATCATAAACTTGGTGGAATAGTCAGTGCAGGAACGTTAATGGAAAGGTGCAAGGAATGACTGCTTTAATGGACAACTATAGGTTAGTTTCTCCCTTGGAAAATTTATTCCTTAACCTCATGCAATTTATTTGTAACTTAGGTAGAGGATTCATGCCCTTATGATGAAAACAACATACTACATAGGGACTAAAAATTCTCAATACCCACAAAAATCTCTAGCCTATTGAATCCTAGCTTCAGTGGTATCTTAACTAGCTGAACAGAATCACAGAATCATAGAGTGGTTTGCATGGGAAGGGACCTTAAAAATAATCAGATTCCAACCCCCCTGCCATGGGCAGGGACATCTTCCAGTAGACCAGGTTGCTCAAAGACCCATCCAACCTTGCCTTGAACACTCCCAATGAGGGGGCATCCACAACTTCTCTGGGCAACCTGTTCCAGTGCCTCACCACCCTCACAGTAAAGAATTTCTTCCTAATATCTAATCTATATCTACCCTCTTTCAGTAATAAGCCATTCCCCCTTGCCCTGTCAATACAGGCCCTTGTAAAAAGTCCTTCTCCAGCTTTCCTATAAGCCTCCTTTAGGTACTGGAAGGCTGCAATAAGGTCTCTCCAGCTGATTATTTTCACCCTAAGTACTCCTTCTGAAAAAGTGGATAATCCTCATCCCACCTTCCCAAAAAGCCCCTTAGGTAAGTATCTTTGCTTATGTTGCCATGTCAGCAAAACAGTCAGAAAGACCTATGGTAATCCCTTGGTTTTACAGTCCTAAATACATTTAAGAACAGATATATCATCACAAAACCCTTTTTCATTTTTCCTGCTTCTAATTCACAAGCATTTTGCCTGAAATTCCATTAGTATTCAAGTTTTCCTTAAAAATTGTAAAAGGCTTTTAAAACAGTGAATTGTAAATAACTGACTTCTACTGTGTCACTGCTATAGTTACAGAATATCAAAAGATGAGACAAAGTACCAGCCAATTCTTTGGAAAAAAACATCCCACTCCATTTTACATTACACACAAATTTCAACAGGCATCTCATACAGAAGTAAAGTTTCCAAACCTGCAGTTCCATTTATCATTCTTTTTGCAACAAGGCTGTACTCAATTGCGTAGTTATGACAGAATATTTTAGTCACAGTTAAGGTGCAAGGTTCGAGCCTGAATAAAAGTCTACATAGAAACTTTAAAAACGTGTTTAATGACTTTGACTTTTTAAAAATGAGAAATCTAGCCTTCTCTCCTTAAAGCCAAGCTTTTCCATACTTAGTCTGTACCTTATCTCTTCACTAAAACATAAATTGTCAGACCCCAAAGGGCAGTATATGCCAGCAAATTATTATTACAGGGAGCATGTCCTCTAATAACATGTGAAAAAAAGAAGGAAACCTCGTCACCCAGTAATAAACTCCCGAAATCAAATCTTAAACGTAAAACACCAAGCACTGATAATGGGAAGCCTCTCCACAAGCAATTTTGGAAAAGAGAACCCAGCGAACAAATGTCTGGTGGAAACCATAGGATAACATTTTCATATCTGCTGGCAGAAGCTCACAGGTCTTAGCTTAAATTCCTCAAGAAATTTAAGGATTTGATTTGTGAATATCCAGTTATTAAAAGAGTATCAAATAATACATTTACTTATTCATTTAAGTAACTTCCAGTGTACCAAAAGATATATGTAGCACACATTTCTGAACATTAAAATATTGTGGCAAGAATACAATCCCAGCAGGTTTCACCAAGGAATCACCAGTGGATTAGCATGGATCTCAGAAACCAGCCTAATCCTCTTTCACATACTCTACCAGCTATTTGAAAGTAATGAGCTATGGGCCAGTGCAATACTACAGTAGCATTTAAATTAATTAAACAAATATTGATAGCAGATTCATTTAATTTAAGATTCTTTAATATATATGCACGTCATCTTTCTACACATTCCTTACACAGCAGAAAATTAATAGCTCAGGAAGACATTGCAACCAGATTTAAAAATATAATTGTTTCATGCTGAGGAGCTCTGCCATATCATATAGCCTTTTACAGAAACACAAAGCTAAATGTAAATGTAAGAATAACACTGTGTTCAAAAAAGCTGATTCCAGATGAGCTTCCAGAACTCCACAGCAAATAATGAGAAACCTTGCTGAAGGGATTCCTGCTATCTAAAGATTTATTGTCATTTGGTGATAGTAGCTACAAAGCCAGGTAGGATTCCTTCTGCATAAAACATCCAAGGAAAAAAAAGTACCCTCCATTTCCACAATACACTGGTTTTGTAGATTCTTATCTATTTCATCAAGTTGAAGATAATTGAAGAATTCTGTATTCTGCTTCAACCATTCAATTAAAAAAAAGATAGAGACAAAGAGATGAGGCAGAGAGATGGTCAATGATGAATTACTCGCCAGTCTACATCCCTGCCCATCCTTTAAGTCTTCCAGAGTGAAGAAGAATGGAGAACAGCACTGGTGGGAAATTCTTCTTGGACGGTCACTGACAGCAACGGGAATTTTTAATTTCCTGTTTCTTCACCTAATCAATATTAATCATGATACAGAAGATATACACCTTCACTACAATTTATAAAAATATAGCTTGGCATTTCAGAAACAAAAACCTTCTCCTTCACCCTGCCACCTGTCTGAAACATATCTTCCATAAAACAGGCTCTGAGTGAGAATTATGACCACCTGTACGATTACATTTCTCTATGCTACTGAGGGAACTTCGAAGAGCAGTGAACTCCGTAGCTATGGATCTAGACATTGCAGGATGTACCTCAACATAGTTAGAAAGGAATTTATATAACTCCCTTCTGGAAAAAAACAAGCTTCTTGTGAAAAGCCTGTCTAGGGCACTGTGTCAATCTATGCAGTTCTAAAGGAACTTTGCCAACATGTACAGAATTACATAGCTATTATATATTCAATAGTTGCCTAAGAGATGCCTGAAGCAGGCAGGCAGAAAATTCTATTAAACAAGAAATCCAGACAAGACTTTTGCTGGTGGCAGAGGAAGAAGATTCTTCCATGAGTCCACTGTTCTGCCATGGATTGGCACAGGTTTGGCCATAGATCTTGCGCAGGTTAAAAACCCCCTCCAATAACCTGCATTTTCTGCCTTAGATTTCAAGGCAATCAATTCTGAAATGTTAGAAGGTATTTTAAGAACAAAAATGAATTTGTGCTGTCTTGATCATGTGGTGGCAACTTGAAATGACTGCTTCAATTTTTATATTTAAATAACATTTATGTCCCCCCTAGGAATCTGGTTTAAAGGCTAAAGCCAACAATCAGAAGTTATTTGCATTAAACAACCTATAAAATGCTTTCTGAATTGTATTTTTCTTAGAAACTGTGATGTATACTACAAGTGGTACACAGTAATCTTCCTGACTACGACACATTGAGAAGCACAGTTCTTAGTAAAAGAAGGGAGAAATTAGCAACCCAAAGTGCTAGAACAAAGAATTACACCCATACAAACACATAAATGCCTAAACTGGCTATCAGTACGACCTTCAATTTGAAATTGTTAGGTCACAAATTGATCATACTCCCCTCATTAGTCACTTAATGCTTAGAAATTTTCTCTCATCTGTTTTTTAAAGTCTTCCTTTGTGTGCTGGATAAGAACTTCATGTACGTGATCTCTTTATTTTCTGGAGGCAGAACTTTTACATAGGCTTAGAAGACCACAGCTGGTGACAAGAACAAGCTAGTGCCAAAGCAATTTCCAGGGACAAAGCATATGCAAAAGACAGACTATCTGAAATAGGGTTCCAATGTCCCACTAAACAACTGCAACTTAACAAGGTACTACTACTTGTCACAGGTACTGTAACAACTGGCCACAATATGTTTTGAGCCTCTGGCTAATGGAAAGCAAAAGTACTTTGGCCTTTCTTACTGGTGTTAGAGCCATCATCTGGAGCAATTAAACTCAAAAGACTCATTGTTTCCCTGTTCAGATACTCTGAGACAAGGATTCCTGCCAGTATTCTTATTGAATGACTCTTACTAGTTTTAAATTCACACACTTGATTCAAGCAATTCAACCTAAGAGCAATTATAGAAAATATTCAACTACTTGGTTCTATAGAGGAATCAAATCACAAGACTAACAATTCAGGATGTTATTGCAGAATGTTAAGTGATATCCATCTTTTATGCTATAGAAGAGGGAATTACTTAATCTAAACTATTATGAAACATGTAGAAATTGGAAATGAATGTCCATTAAGGTGGCTTTGTGCTAAAATACAAGAAAAATACCATTTGCTTAATAAACTGCTGGCACATTTGAAACTGCACTTTACCATAATCACTATTAAAGCCTCTTTTAGGGACAGCTCCATCAATTTAGTACCTTTAACACAAACGGTTCAAGCTTGCAGTGTTCCCTCAGCACAAAGGACACATTTTCAATGAGTGTTTGAAGTGCAAGATTTCTGACAGACAAGGCAGATACTACCACTTGTGGAAGCACACATCTATACGGGTTCTTAAAGAGCGTGATATTTTAGTATTTAACAATCTGCATATGACACTGGTACTAAAAGGAGAAAATCTCTTCCCCCCATTCATACACCTGTATCACAGAAGCATGCCATATGTTATATGATCCTTTCTTTGTACTTTGTTTTGACACAAATCAGATCAGCTCCCAGCATACCCACCAGACGTTTCAAATCTGCATTCTCTGGGCGTAACACTCCCACATCAACATTGTTGGTGTCCAGTTCCAGAAAAGAGGTTTTCCCTTTAAACAAGGACAGGGAACTTGGGCCATACAGATGACCCACTGTGCAAGTTAGCCAGCTCCTACAGCTCAATGCTGTAAACAGAGCCGTGAACACTTTTTCAGTAAGCCTGCTGGACATGGGAGCTGAAGGGCCTTACCATCAAAGCTGCATCACTAAGAAGCTCTGAGCACAGATCTGCCCACCAGCCACCAAAGAGGGCTGCACAGCAAAGCTCTGGGCTTGAAGGTAGAAACAGTAGCTGTGGTGTTGCCACTTTCTCTTTTGCTGCTCTCTCTCTCTTTCTAAGCACCTTGGGAAATTGTTATTACCCTAAGGATTCTCCAGCACAAAGGCAAATGGAAGATGCTTTCCAGGATTTTGGACAAACTGAACGTATGTTTTAATACACTCATTCTTCTGGAACCCTACTGCTCTTTAAGATAGAAGTGATGAATTACTGTGTATTATTTTGGGGGTATTCCTTAAAGAAGTGGCAAAACACAGGTAACAATTTTAGAACAGTGAGAGGTCTGCCAAGTACAAAAGTATTTCTATTGTAATAACAAGCAATTTCAACACTCCAGCTGTAACAGAAAGTTCCTGGAACATGGTTAAGCTAAATTCTGCTTGGCTCACAGCCATGCAAATATTTCTTTTCTACATTCCCATCAATTACAGAATACAGTAAGTGTTTTTGTTCTTAAGTGGACTATTACAGGGGACACAAATAAGCCATTTTTCTTCCAGTGGTTGGAGCTAACATTTCTAAAATACCATATTACACATTTGGCAGACTTAAAGCTCCCATTTTTATATGTGTTGCATTAGTAAGCTGTGCCATTTGAATCAACTGAAAATGGGTAGTACAACTGCATGTCCTAACCAGACTACACAAGCTTATGATGGTAGTAGAGTTGTTTTTACCTCAGTGCTGGTATAAGTATTCACACCTGGGAGACCAGCCATCTTGAGCAGAAAACAACTATTGTTAACTGTTTACGTGCAAACAATAGCAAATATGTAACATGAAGGAACCATTTGAACAAAAAATTACATTGTATGAAGTCAGTTACCATTATAAATCCATGTCTAGATTGATACTTTTATACTGAGACTTTATTAGGACAATTAATAATTCTACTAAAACAGAAAAGCTTATCAGAGGTATGCATATAATTTGCACACCTTTTAGAGTGAAATATAACACCCTCACAAAACTGTCTTCTGCCACTGACAGTGTCTACCAAAATGTAAAAAGGCATGTAAAAAGAAGTGTAACGTACTCTCTCAAGCCCTATTAATTGTAGTCTGCCGGTACCATATGTGCTTATGTCTCCTCTTACAAAGGTTCTAAACTATATCATGACGTTGAGTATGACTGTGTTCCTGAGGATAAAAAGAAAATCACTGATTTTCTGAAGCCTCCAATCCTATCTGGGGTGCAAAACAAAGACATCTGAAGTGCAGGGAGATTAGTTTCTAAAACACTAGTGCAAAAAACAGATGTCCTACAGAATTAACCATTTCATTAAACATGATAAATTACCCTTGGAAACTATGTTCCCATGCTCAACCCTTTGACTCATACGACCATCTCAAAAGAAATCTAGATATCTCACTGAAACTAAAATATCACCTTATTCAAATTCTGCCTACTCTTAACAAGCCTTTACAAATACATTGTACCGTACTGGCAGTACATGAGCAAAGATGACATCTGGCCAGATGGACAGGTAGGGATACTGGGGAACTAAGTTCCTTCCATTCTCTTCAAGGCAAACTGGTAAACCCCAAGAGCTGAAGGCCCTGACTGCTGAAGGCATCAGACTGCTACTCGGAGGACCTCTCTGACCAGTGCAAGGATGACCGGGACACAACAGCAACAATTAGAAATTTCTGAATGTGAAATTACTAACATGTTGATCCAGGAAGACAGCCTGGTTTTATGGACATCTTTATGCTGGATAATAAGGAGGATCACATTTTCTTCAGTTAAATTTGATCCCAATTGCTGTATCAAAAACTGACGTAAAAGCATCACCTCTGTAGTATAACGCCCCTCCATCAACAGAAAAAAGCTCTGCAGTACTTTTGAGATCTGTATTACAACAAGAAACAAATATGAAGCTTTAGCAGCTATAGACACCCATAAGCAAGATCTCCATGGACATGCTGTGCCAGCAGCACACCTTGGTTACTGCAAAAAGAACTATCTGGTGCTTTGCAGTGGGCTCTCTGTTAGGGGGCACTGAGGCACCCATCTGCTGGCCTGACCAGCAGTCATGTGAGGTGTGCTGCCTTCTGGGAGCTAACATCCAAGTTAATGCTAAGAGGGAACCACTACTGGTCAAGAGCATGGACTACTATCCTCTGGTACCCTTTCATGTGGGCATGAATGACACTGCAAGCTAGAACTTGGACAGAATAAAGGAAGAATATAAAGCCCTGGGCATACAGGTGAAAAATTTTGGTGCTCAAGTTATCTTCCCTTCCATTTTTCAAGAAAGAGGAAAGGGTGCAGCCAGAAACAGACATGTAACACACACTAACTTGTGGCTTCACAGCTGGTGCCATCATGAGGGGTTTCACTTCTATGACCATGGGAACTTCTTTGACTGTAGCCTGTTAAGGAGGGATGAGATCCACCTGTCTAGAAGTGGCAAGGGAAGCTTTGGCAGCAGGCTGGCCAGCTTGGTAAGGTGGGCTTTAAACTGAAGGGCTCAGGGGGAGGGGTCCAACATGGCAATGCATATGCCACCGAATCCAACTGGGGAATAAGCCAGGCCAACCAGAGCGCTGATGTGTGCTCCTTTGCTGCCTCCCAAGATGAGTACCAGAAGGCCAGCCACCTCAGCCACCTCAAGGCCTGCGCGGATGAGCAAGGAGCTTCTGGCAAACTTCAGACAGAAGGAGGACATTTACAGGATGTGGAAAAAGGGACAGGCCACTTGGACGGAATATAAGGTTGTGGTCAGAACATGCAGGAAGGTGACGAGGAAGGTGAAGGTCCATCTGGAATTAAATCTCGTGATGGAGGTCAAAGACAGCAAGAAGGTCTTCTTCAAGCATATCAGCAGGAAAAGGATGACTAGGGAACATGTGGGCAGGCTGCTGAACGAGGTGGGTGCCCTGGTGACAAAGGACACAGAGAAGGTGGAAGTACTGAATACCTTCTTCACTTCAGTCTTCACTGCCAAGGCCAGCCCTTGGGTCTCCCAGACCCTGAAGGCAAGAGAGGAAGTCTGGAGAAAGGAAGACTTGCCCTTGGTTTAGGAGGATCACGTTAGAGATCCCTGAAGCAAACTTGATATCCCCAGTGGCATGCACCCCCCCCGAGTACTGAGGTAGCTGGCAGATGTAATTGCTCTAGAGCCATTCCCCATCATCTTTGAAAGGTCATGGATAACAGGAGAGGAGCCTGAGGACTGGAGGAAAGCCAGTGTCACTCCAGTCTTCCAAAAGGGCAAGAAGGGGGACCCAGGAAACTACAGACCAGTCAGCCTCACCTCCATCCTTGGAAAGGTGATGGAACAACTAATCCTGGAGGTCATCTCGAAGCATGTGGAGGAAAAGAAGGTCATCAGGAGCAGTCAACATGGATTCCCAAGGGGAAACCATCCCATACCAATCTAATAGCCTTCTATGATGGAACAACTGGCTGGGTAGATGAGGGGAGAGCAGTGGATGTTGTCTAACTTGACCTCAGCAAGGCTTTTGGCACTGTCTGCCATAACATCCTCATAGGTAAGCTCAGGAAGTGTGGGTTAGAGGAGCGGACAGTGAGGTGGATTGAGAACGGGCTGAATGGCAGAGCTCAGAGGTTGTGATCAGCGGTGCAGAGTCTGGCTGGAGACCTGTAGCTACTGGTGTGCCCCAGGGGTCAGTGCTGGGTCCAGTCTTCTTCAACTTAGTCATTCATTACCTGGATGAGGGGACTGAGTGCACCCTCAGCAGTTTGCTGATGATACAAAACTGTGAGCAGTGGCTGACACACCAGAGGGCTGCGCTGCCATTCAGCGAGACCTGGACAGGCCAGAGAGCTGGGTGGAGGGGAACCTAATCAAGTTCAGCAGAGGCAAGTGTAGGGTCCTGCACCTGGGGAGGAACAACCCCCTGCACCAGTACAGGCTGGGGTTGACCTGCCGGAAGGCAGCTCTGCAAAGGAAGGGCCTGGGAGCCCTGGTGGACAGCAAGCTGACCATGAGCCAGCAGTGTGCCCTGGTGGCCAAGAAGGCCAATGGTACCATCCTGGTGCGCATTAGGAGAAGTGCAGCCAGCACGCTGAGAGAGGTTGTCCTCCCCCTCTACTCTGCCCTGGTGAGGCTGCACCTGGAGTGCTGTGTCCAGCTCTGGGCTCCCCAGTTCAATAGTGATGAGGAATTACTGGAGAGGGTCCAGTGAAGGGATATGAAGATGATGAGGGGTCAGGAGCATCTCCCTTATGAGGAAAGGCTGAGGGAGCTGGGCCTGTTTAGCCTGTGGAAGAGAAGACTGAGAGGGGATCTTATCAACGTACACAGATATCTTAAAGACGAGTGCCAAGAGGATGAGGCCAGGCTCTTTTCAGTGGTGCCCAGCGACAGGACAAGGGGAAACAGACACAGAGTGAAACACAGGAAGTTCCATCTGTGTTTCCATGAGGAAAAAGCCTTTACTTTCAGGGTGACAGAGCACTGGAACAGGCTGCTCAGAGAAGTTGTGGAGTCTCCTTCTCTGGAGACATTCAAAACCCACCTGGATGTGGCTTTATACAACCTGCTCTAGGTGAACATGCTTTAGCAGGGGCATTGGACTAGATGACCTGCAGAAGTCCCTTCCAACCCTGACCATTCTGTGATTCTCTGATTCTGTGATCAGATTAATTGTCCACTAAACACAAGGAAATATTCTATCACTTCAGAAAATACAGCTGCCCTAGTTTCAGCTGGGATAGAGTTAGTTTTCTTCTTGGTAGCTGGTGCGTGCTGTGTTTTGGATTTGGTGTGAGAACAATGCTGGTAGCACACTGATGCTTTCAGTTGTTGCTGGGTGATGTTGATACTAAGTCAAGGACTGTTCAGTTTCTCAGGCCCTGCCAGCCAGAGGGCTGGAGGGACACAGGGAACTGGGAGGGGACACGGCTGGGACAGCTGACCCAAACTAGCCAAAGGGATATTCCATACCATATAATGTCATGCTGAATATATAATCTGGAGGGAAGAAGGAGGAAGGGGGGGACATTCAGCATCATGGTGTTTTGTCTTTCCAAGTAACTGTTATGTGTGATGGAGCCCTGCTGTCCTGGGGATGGCTGAACACCTGCCTGCCCATGGGGAGTGGGGAATGAATTCCTTGTTTTACTTTGCTTGCATGCACAGCTTTTGCTTTACCTATTAAACTGTCTTTATCTCAATGCACAAGTTTTCTCACTTTTACTCTTCCAATCCTCTCTCTCATCCCACTGTGAGGGCAGCGAGTGAGTGGTTGCGTGGTGCTTGGTTGCCAGCCAGGGTTAAACCACGACAACACCAGATCACTTCCTTAATTAGGTATGAACTTTCTTTAATAGTATGAGAAAAGAGAAATACCAGATTGCAGATATTCTGTCACCCTCAGTTTTTTCAGCACCTGTGTCAATAGCTGTTCAACAACAAAATTTAAATAGTACACTCTCATTCAGCATCTTGACCACTGCCAAATTGCCTTACTTTCAGTCTCTGGGGTCTACAGTTTTCTTCCTCTTGAACCTATTGAAAAAAAACCAAACCTAAACCACTCATAAAACACCGCTAAAGCTATCCTCATGGTTCTCCACTCATCATGACAGGCCTGTCTTTAGTTTTCTCAATCCCTCTCCTACACCTTTACATTAGATACCAATTCTGTCAAAGAAAATACTTGACAAATCTCTATGCCCTTGCTCTAGGATTTTAATAACTAACTCAGTCAGCCAGTGTTTCCACTCCTTATGATATCTCTTTCTACATTAAACTACCCTTAGGTTTCTTGCCTTTTCCTCCTCAGTCATGTAAAACATTCTCCCTTACATAATCTAGACAGGTATTGTATTTCTTCAAGTGCTATCTTTGGTCTTATGTCTATCCATCAAGATGATTGGTTAGCAGAAAAGCAAAACTTCTGGCTTTCACTCCTTGCATTTTCTACTCTTGACATGTCTGTTGTTACCATTTGTCTGTGAACATGGAATCCAACACCAAAAAACCAAGAAAACCCGACACTATCAGCAAAGCTGCACCAGGTCTTCTCAACATAGGCTTACTTATGCTAACAATCACACCTTGTTTTTCTTTTGATATATGATTTATCTGATTTGTTCTCTAGGCTTTAAAACCTCTAGGACAAGAATTATCATCTCTGCTTACATTATAATTAGCACACTAAAGACTTAAAACAGGTTAAAGCTCTCAAATATTGCTACAGTATATTGCTTTTTACACTGCCAATTCTGTTAGATTTCATTGATGATAGTTTGCATGCTAGAACTACACACAGACCGTTATTCTATTATTATCTTTCATGCAGAAAGGCAACTATTGCCCCAAACTCCTCCTGCATACCTGGCTGAAGAAAGATTTACTCCATCTAACAAAGGGTGCTAAAATTTAGCCTTCCTTCACAGTGGAGTGGACAGCCAAGGCAGGGCAACCACTCTTTGTTGAATGGTTAAGAGTGGCAATCCTGAGAGAGTTCAGAGTCATTTCTAAAGTGACTTTGAAAGAAGTCTTTATCTCCTACTCTAGGTGGTTGGGCTAAACTACTTAAAATATAATCATTGGGTGCTGACAGCACCAAGATAGCTAGGCCACAGGAGGAGCTTCTGATTCACTGTTCTCCCTCCATTCCATGCCTCAAATTCAATCAGCACAAAAGCTCGGATCTCCATTATGACAGTGTACAAAGAAAGGGGCTGTACTCCATTTTGACCCCTTTCTGAGATAGGAGGAGTGTAATAGTATTTTCAGACAGAAGGACTACAACGTATGAGGCTTTACAAGAGTTGTTACTATGGGATCTCAGCAGTACAACACCTGGTCCCTGGTTATAGATGACATGAAAAAGCATGTGGACTTACTGACAACTCTGTGATTAATTTTCTTAGTTCCCTGTGCCCGTGCTTCTCAGCAATATTTGCTGGATCTTCTCCATGTTTGTTGGTTATTTTGCAAGCCCATGAGGCCTCAGGGCAACTGAGTAGAAATGTTGCAAGGTTCTTTAATCCAAATCTGGCTGCACAGTGAAGGAGAGTAGGAAATTCTTCCAAATAGCTACCTGCATATGGAAACAAAGTTTTCATAAGAACGGTTTTGCTTTTTTGGAACATATTCCACCTTCTTTTGTAAAAGTCCTTTGAATATTAGTGCTACAGAATCACAGTTATCAAACTGCCAATGCAGAACTGGCATTCAAGGAACAATTCCTCCAACTAACAGTTTTACAATTCACTTAAGTATTTTAATAAAGAAGCCTTTAGCATAACTGAGAAATCTCTTTTTTTTTTCTGATAGAGGGATTTTGAACACTTTAGTTCTATTGAGAAATAAGTGTTCTTGCAAGGGGAAGAAAATTCTACAGCCAAAACATGCTTTTGCTCTAGATGTATACGATTTAATGCTTTAGGAATATTTTCATTTGAGACATTTGAATGGGACATTTTTTATAGGCTTATGGTGCTATGTTTTCATATTAAAAGAAATTTCTGAAAATTCCCATGTCTACCAGAGACTTGCAAAATTTGGCTTACCCCAGTAATGAAAAATCAGAGAATTTAAAGATTAATGTATTGGGTAATGGTTTTTGGGATTTATCTGAAATAGCATAATACTAATTTCTATCACAGACTTTATTTTTCAGCTTGGAGGACTGGGACAAATGTAAAGTGAAGTTAATAATTTCAGCATAGTCTTTTATTCTAATTCTATGAGTTACATAGAATAATAACCCCACCCCACACCCACAAAAACCCCCACAACAAAAAAGAGCTCAAGCATAAACAATACTTCCCACTGCCTTAATACTCTCCTCTATAACCACTTGTGGTTTGTTGTGTAGTGATTTGTCTATATATCAGCATGCAGTGTATCTCTCTTCCAAGTATGCATCCAATCTGCCCCAGGCACCATCAACTTCATGCACCCTCAGGGTCTTTACTACCCACTGCATGAAGCAGCGCTTCCTCGAGTGTGTTCTGAGCCTGGCTCCTGCTAGGTTCAATTGATAGTCCCTAAAATTAATCTTAGTCTCCATCCCTGTCTGCCCTCTCTTCACTTCTAGTGATTTACTAATTCCCAGAACTTCTTTCTTGAAGAGATCACGTCTCCTTAATCGTGCCTTACAGAGAATAAACTCCATCACCCAAGTGTTCTTCTACCTTTTTCAGCTTTAATGTAACTATTTTGAGATGATAGGCAAAGAGTTGCACGTGACAACTTGTGGGTGAGCCATGTAATTTATGCATTGTCATAATTATGTCCTGTTTTGTTCTTTACTCCTTTTCTAACAATTCCTAGTAATTCATTTGCTTTTTGATCTGCTGCCTAGCAACAAGTTGATGTTATCATAGAACTGCGTGGTCTTATTTCTCAGTGCTAACAGCCTGCTCAAAGCCTCTTATTTTGTATGACAACATAGGACTGCTTTTTCCACTTGCATCACTGTTTTTACCTACAATTAATATCATCTGACATTTTACTGCATAATTACTAAATCTTGTAAGGCCTTTCCTCCCATACTTTTTTTTTTTCAATTAGCCCTCTTCCTTACTACTCTGAATACTTTGTATCACTAGTGTAAGTTTTTTCCAACTGTCTGCCTCCTGTCTTTGGCCAGTTACTCATCCATACCCAACCAATTACTGACTTAATCAGGTTTGCTGACTCTTACAAAAAACCAACAAGAAATCTATAAAGCAAGACTTCACATTACAGAAAATTTATTTGGTTACAATTTCTATTAATTTGTCTGGTAGAGGCAACACATTAACCTGCTTCTAGTTCTCAGGTCTGCAGAGAAATTGGGTTTTGGAATCACAATTACACCTTCTAGCACTACAGAACTGAAAAATTGCACAGTACTGTTAGAAATACAGCTATTTTACTGTTTCCTCAGAGCTGTTAATGAATACCAGTTAGTTCTGGCAATTTCTTGTGCTCAACCTGACCATTTCTGCTCTAACTTCTTGATTGCTTCAACTCCAGACAGTCTGAACAAAATGGGCTGAATAAAGTGATGCCACCACTGAGTGCTGCTGTATCAGACCCATTAGAGCTCCAATATGAACTGGAGCTGAAAGCAGCCAAGTGGTGTGCTACAACTGACATTGCCAATGCATTTTTCTCAACTGCTTTGGCAGAGCGCAGGTCACAGTTTGCTTTCACATGGAGGGGTGTTCAATATACCTGGAACTGACTGCCCCAGGGGTGGGAACCACATCAGCTCAACCATTTCAGTTCTGTGTGTTTCAAGCCACGTTGCTCTTGTCCCAGTTGCTTTCCTACACACAAGAAGTTGAGCTCCTTTCAGGTAAACAGTAAAAAGCTGGTGCTGGTACCCAACAATTGAACATACTGCTTCTCCTGTCCTGAGTACCCATCTTGGCAGACAGGGCTCAAGTAATAGCCTTTTGTAAACATCTGAAGGAGAAGAGGATGCTCATGGAACAGAAGAATAATATCTGTTAAAGGATGGGGCACCGTAGTTAATGAGAAGGTATAAATCCATATGTTGGGTATAAAGATGGTTTAAGTATGCGGTTTAAGTGTTGATAAGAAGGAATTTCATGACAATGGAATGGTTAGAAGACATATATATGTATGTATGAAGTTATATGGAACCTGAACATAATGCAAATGGTACAGAATAAGGCATGGAGATTGTATTTGTTCTGGCTGAGCCCCATAGCAGCCCTCACAGAGCTGTGCTTGTATCAGTAGCTAAAAAGGTATAGATAACGCACAGTGTTTTGGCCACTGCTGAGCAGCGCTCACACGGCATCAAGATGGGCTCTCCAACAACTAGTAGGCTAGGAGTGAGCAAGATCTTGAGAGGGGACGTAACCAGGATGGCTGACCCAAACTGACCAATGGCATATTCCATACCGTACGACATCTGGTCAGATATAAAAGCTAAGAGAAAAGAGGAGGAAGTGGGGGAATGACACATTTGTTATGTACAAAGTCTGTCTTTCGGAGCAATTGCTATGCATACTGAAGCCCTGCTTCCCAGGAAGTGGCTGAACATTGCCTGCTGATGGGAAGGAGAGAATATCATCTTTTGTTTTCCTTTGCTTCCATGTGCATGACTTTTGCTGTTGCAGGTTTTTTTCCATCTTATTTTCTCCCCTCCTGTTCTGCTGAGGAAGGGACTGATACAACAGCTCGGTGGGCACCTGGTATCCAAGGTCAACCCACCACAAACTACAAGAACTCTAAGTGTTATCCCAGAATATAGCCATTTGGACTTCTTGGGTTTTGTCTGTACTTTGCTAACTGCAGGGACAGACACACAGACACACACACACACACACACCCTTGATGTAGACATGTACCAACTTAAGAAGCAGTCATGTGAACAGTATGCAAGTGATTTTAGGGCTGGGACAACCGCATCAAAGCTAAGTGTACTTTTACATATTGCACAGAATTCTCTTAAAGTTCCCAAGCCCAAGCTAATACTTCAAAAAACATCCACAAATCATCAAGTTGCTTTTCTTAATGCTTGTCTTTTGCTTCTTTTTTTTTGAGATATCCAGCAATTAAATAGGTGTTTAGCATTAACTTTAAAGAAGAGCAAATTACATGAACTCTAATCAACAGTCTTCATCCTGTTAGCAGACTCTAGAAGGTCAAATATAGTCAGTACAAAGAGCCTTCATGAAGTATTAATAACATGATCTAAAAGAATTTCCACTCATGCTAACGAAACCTGAAACAATTGGTTACAAATCTGAAAGGGAAATCAAGTCTCTATTACCAATGGACTGGATGCTATGATTACTCCATCAATATAAAAAGTCAGTGGTATTCATAAGCCTGTTCTACGCTTTTATCTCAGCTTTCAAAGTAACACAAAACAGAGGTATCCCAGAACCAACTCCAAAATCCCTTCAGCTCCTTCACAATTAAGCTTTTTCCTGGTTACCACTCAACTCCTCCCTAGCTAGGTTTGATATTCAAGCAGGACTGCTACACTTACATACTTGGAACATTACAGGAGACTGTATCATTAACAAATGAAATACCTCAGCCAGCTATGGAGGATGGTAAAAATCATATATGAAATATATGAAATAAATTAATTTCCTAAAACAACCTTTTAAAAAAATATTATTTCTTGCAGTAAGCAGAATAAAAGGCTGTCTTTGGGTATGAAAACTTTAAAAGCAGCACTAGCAGCGAGATCTTTTATGTAATACTCAAAAAAGACATAATATTTTTAACACCACATAAACAATATTACAGCACTTTGACCAAGAACAGTAGATAAATAGTTTTATTTATTTCTTATTTTGAGAATGAGTATTCAGATAAATCTAACCTGTACATCTTCACATCTTGGGCTACGTGAGCTTTCTCATAATATCATACAGCCTCAAAATGTTGGTTCTAGTTGTGATTTTAGGTAAAGGAGCCATTGAGGAAAGTGCTATTGCTATACACAAACCTGTTGTTTGCAACTTTGTGCAATAATGCAACAAAATTCCATACATACATGCAGATAAAAGAAGGACTGTTTTATTCAATAGCAGAGGGATTTTATTTTTGTACACGGTCCAATGGGATCTTAGACTAAAAGGCAATTTCCAACAAGGTTAATTTTAAGCAAGCATCAATGCTAGCATCACTATTACATCTCTGAAAAAGAAGGTAGAGGGTTTACCTTATTTTCTTGGGATTGTGTTAAATCTAAAGACTGAACTTAAGTATTGAAGTGTTAATTCCAGGAAACAAATCTTGCTTAAAACATAAATCTACTGATAGTCATAAATAATTTCATCTTTCCTACCTTTTCATGGCATCCACTTCAAAAATAAGCATTACAAGGAAAGTTCTGTTCGCAGAGTAATTCAGATTACTTTCACAGTATGAATTTCCACACCATGCTTAAAACAGGTGCAACAGACAAAAGTAAAAAAACCCTAAGTCCAGAGAGGACAAATAACATATGTTGCATGGGAATTACAAAATTATTGTAGCCTATCTCCTAATTCCATTCAAGAGATCTCTCTGCAACATCTATTGTTACAGACAAATTTGAATACTATAGTGAAACCCACTTCTATAATAAATATGGCTGTATTATCTATAAATAAATAACTGACCCTTGAATTGAAAGTGTTTCAGTAGTACAAAATATGATGGGATAATAGCAATTTTAACAGTAATTCAATACTCCGGGTGAAAAAAAAAATCATCACATTTGCACCATTGTCGGTACACTGTTATTACAAGTAAAACTGAGTAAAACTGGCTGCCTGAAATATTTTGCATAGCTAAATATGCAGTTTGAGCTTTCTATGACTGGATTTTTTAGCTATGAGCCTTCCATGAAGGTAAACACAGTTTCTTTTCAGTAATGTAACTGTATAAATGCGCTGATCTTCCCAACAAATACTTAGCAAAATACACTATCGACAAAAATCCAGATTTTTGCAGGCCATGCAACACAATACCTAGTATCACTGTTAGCTAGTGGACATGATCATCACAATGTGTAACTACATTCAAAAGTTTCAGGTCCTTCCCTTCAGATATTACTGAACTTCTTGGTACTTCTGCTCTGCTCAAAATGAGCAGAACCCAAAGACCTATTTTCTTGTGCAAAGAAATCTGAACTACACAGACCTCATATGGTAGGGTGGTTGCATGGCCACCTTCCAGAAAAAAAATGCACATCAGGTGAGCATACACGTGGCTTCGTGGCTTCTGGGGCTTCCTATTGTACAGATGCATTAAGAGCAAAAAGCTGTCTGAAAGTAGCTGACTGCTGTCACACAAGTCCTACCACCCTAAGCTAGTGATCCCAGCTAAAAAAAAAAAAACCCACAGCATCATGCTCTCCTCAGCCAGGTGTCCATACTCCCAAATGAACAACTGAAAATTCTGACGACAAGAAATACAGACTGGTAACTCAAGACACCACCTGGGGTGACTCTTCCTTTAAGGAATCCAAACATCACTGAACCACATCATCATACTATTCCCAGTATCTTACTTTGGACTTAAACCGCTTTCTTTTGAACATGGTAATATTCCATCTCCAGCATAGACTGTGTACTAGCAAGGTTCTGATTAGAAATGGAAGAAGCTCTGTTCAGACTTCTCTTCCCTTCCACTCAATGAATTAATGCTAGGCATGAGATTAATCAGTTGCTGCTGCAGTTACAGATTCAGCCATGAACAATGTAGGAGGATAAAGCTTACAGCCATGATGACTGCTGTTTCTGCATTCCAGTCAGTCACGAGCAGTTTCAGACATCAAACTGTACCAGCTCCTCCCACAGATGGCTCATACATACCATGTGGTCTGAAGGGAGAAGGCCACACAAACATCAGAAACTCGTGGGGAAAGCAGGTATGCGGCTTTGTCTATTGGTCCTGGGCTTTGACATTCCATTTCATTTAATTATCACAACGATTTTGGACTACGAGGGTCTCTTCAGGTCCAAGACAGATGTGCATTGTTTAGTCATGTAAATCAGCAGCTGGGATTAGGAGGCCCCTGACTTGTCACCTTGCCCCTCCACCCACTAAATGCCTCATAATTACATCTTTTCTAGGTATCACTATACGGTGGTATATTGAAAATACAGAAAATAAGCAAGCCCTCTATCCTCAGGTACTAATCTCATGTCATCTTCAGTTGCTACAGCACCACCAGCCTTACTCTCAAAGGGAGGACCTTCATATCTTGTTTCAGTGTCATGTGGGATTGGTTGTCCATTAGTGCAGATGCATGCAAAGGCTTTACTGAGTGGTACAAATGGACAGATTTAATTTCTTGACCATTACACAAAAGCCTGGTACCATCAAGTTGTGACGCAAGGCAAAAAGTTATTGTGAGGACCATCAGACGACGATACTGAGCTCCACCAATTTAAGACAGCTTTAAACACTCTGATTCACGAAGCCTTTTCAGGCAACAACCAGCAGCACCCTGCACTTACACAAAGTAGGACGCAACCTTCAAGGGCCAAACTTTCCAAGTCTTGCTGATAGAAAACTCTGAACTATTGAACTACTTGAGGCCATCCTGATACAATTGTTCTCTTGGCAAATACTATACCAACAGCTAAGATGGCTGCTGTTCCCTCAGCAACCTCAGGAACACTTCAATGCCCATTTTGCATGCAGCTGTGGTACCAGTTACCATTCTCTGCCCTGTATAAGATAATGGCTTTGCCACCCAAGCAGTGAGGGGAAAAGGATGTTGTTGGACTTGACCTCTCAAATTCCTCCCCTAAATACATATTTGATTAATTAAAAAATATAGTAAGGTTAATGACCTCACAAGAGATGATTGAAGGCTACTGGTCTTTCTTTGTGCCCTAATTCTGAAAAGAGGCACCACTGTTTAATTCCCTCCCGTCCCCTGACAAAGGTGAAGAAGTTACCTCTTTCTTTCAGGTTCTACAGCAAAAGTCAATGGCAACTAAGGGTACCAGTGTCAAAATTATCAGGTAAGAATAACCGACTACAAGATCTATTTGCATTTGGTTTTGGTTGGGGTTTGGGGTTTTTTTTAATTGTATTTGCTCACTTAATTGCCAATTCACAAAATTCAGTGAGCTCTTAAGACAAATTAATGTTCTAATGTAAAGAAATTTCCACCATACCGTGTTTAACTGCTTTAACTGAAGTTTTGTATTATACATGTAGGAAGAGGCTGTAATTATCTGAAAGCACACATGCTTCAGGCAGAAAATACCATTCTTGAACTTGCAAGTTTGTCATACTGAATTGTGTGACAAACTGAATTGGGGAAAATTGCTGAACTTTTATCAGCTGTGAAACTGGAACAACTGATACATTTCAGCTAAATATATAGAACTGAACAAAAGTAGTAGTGATCAGGGTAACTAGAAATGAACCACTTTTACTCAGTAGCAGTATTTTAATGAAGAACGTTAAAAGAGAAAAGCTGCTGCTGTTTGGAACCTACACTAAGAACTAGTTAGCTAGTGATCATAAGCAGGAAGGAAAGGTTAAAGATAAAGTGACAAGTGGCATATTTTTAAGTGCGTTAAGGTGGCTTCTTCAACTTTCAACTAACTTTGAGGCCAGTGCTTGTCTTAATTAAAGTTTTAGTTGACATGCACAAGGTTAAGAGGGAACTGCTGTTTTGTATGTTTTGTCATGTGATATTCCCTTCTCTGATATTCTCTGCAGAGGGTTCTAGAACACCTCAGCTATAAAAAAAGCAGAAAATCTAATATTACAGTATTGTAGTACTGTCTTAGTCTGTGGGAATTTTCATAAAATTGCAGTAAGCAAACAAGAGCCTAAAGTGATATTTCTGCAGCTCTTAGAAGACATCCTTCTTATTTCCCAAATTATTGACACAGAACATTACTTCTTTTTTAGCAATTTAAATAGACAGTTAAAATGACTTCTACAGTGTCAATATCAATTAAACCAAAGAAATACTTAAAGCCCCATCTGTTTCTTTTCAAAACCCACCTGGACACGGCTTTGTGAAACCTGCTCTAGGTGAACCTGCTTTAGTAGCAGGGATGGACTAGATGACCTGCAGAGGTCCTTTTCGACCCTGACTATTCTGTGATTCTACAATCTCTTTAGGTCTCTTACTGCCCATTTTCTCTGCAAATATAAATCTTCTCAGCTGCAAATTTGTCAATTTGCAGTTAATCTAAAGCTAAAAAACATCCAGACAATTATAAATACATAGTACTGAGTCTCAAAGTAATGATTTATAGAATTCTTTGTTCCACTTTTCCTTGCTATGTTGTCTTTATTGTGGATTCCTCCATTTTACTAGTGGTTTTAAATACTTAATGATTGTCTTATTAACATTTGTAAGTAATAACCATAGCATCAGCAATAAAAATCAATGCATACAAGAAGTGACTCACTAGTTTGTTGATGGTGCTCTTCTTCACTTTGGAATGGGCTGAATTCATAAGTAGATATTTTGCTTTTCAATAACCAAGTCAGAACATTGTCCAGCTTCTCTACAGAAGAAAATTTAAAAGCCTGTTTAAAATAAGAAAAATCAAAGAAAAAAAATAGTTTATTTATTGCATATGTTTTTAGCTTTATCCTCAGGGTGCTGCTGAATCAAATGAATGAAAACAGTGTTATTACAAATTCACTTTTAGTAAGAGAAGCAGTTTCTGAAAGCTACAGAAGAGATACCGGTATAGATAGAAGGATCATGGTAACACAATCCAACTGAAGAAAACCAGGTATAACAACTTATGAAGTTCAGCCATGACTAAAACCTTCTGAATGAAGGGTAAGGACAGGATGATTATTTCTTGGTTTAGCTGTGTACAACAATGCTGGGTGATAACCAGGAACTGTTCTGACAGACACGAGTCGCCAATAAATCCAAGATCTTACTACAGCAGTAATTCAGGATGAGTTGACTACAGTAGCCTTCTGTTACCCAAAATCTTTACATTAAGATTTGGTAGGTAGGAAACGGCTTCAATTCAGTCTGCAGAGGCCTAACATTCCTGATAGATTAAGAACTGATAGCAACCAGTGAGATTAGCTTCCTATTAAATACATAGTCTTTAGACATGAGAAATCCTCACTGACTTGCCACAAGATCTTTTTTTGATTGCCTCTTTCTGGAGAGAAGGCCAAGATCTATTCCTAATGACTCTCAAGGCAGCCATAATTAAGTTTGTTTGCTTGGTGTGATAGGAGACTACATGATAAGCACGACTACAGAGATTTGAGCAGTAAGGTTATTTTACACTGTTTACTATGGCACTAGTCCAGTCTGTGCTGCACTGGGTGCCAAAAGATGCTCATTGATGGTCATCCATGCTCATACTCCAGTCAGATGGCAGCAGCTGTGTGTTAAAGGTTGCCTTTCCACAGTTGAACTGTTTCTGGTCAAGACAATTCTGGGATCACTAACAGGGAATATCTGCAGATACACTTAGCATATAAACTTAAAAAGAAACTCTGTGACTGACATGCTGAGAAGAAAAGGACACAGAGGGGTCTACTGATGAAACACAAAGTTTAACTCCCGAGGCTGTTAAAAGCGAGTAAGAAAATAAGTGTGACGTGATCAGAAAATGTTGAGTACACAAGCAAGATACAATTTTCAGCTGAGTCCTAGCCAGAATTAGAAGACAAGTTTGCGCAGATAGGGAGCTACCAATAATAAAATGATTATTTTTCCCATAATTGATACTAGCCCTTCCAATATTGATTATGACACATCAAATTCATCACATTTAGTAACTCGTCACCTATTTCTTTCCATAATTCACCCTTTCTGTACTGCTGAATTATATTCTCTGTATTTGTTACTCAATAATTACAAATACATAATTTAGTTCTCAGTAACCAAAGCAGTAAGTATTATAAAAAAAGACTCTACCTAGAAAAAAAAATCTTGAAGACTTGTTCTAGAACAAAGATCTAATTGGAGTACCAGACTTACAGTGTGAATTGAGAAAGGATATGCAAAACCTCCCAAATATCTAAGAAAAAAAAAAAACCCTATTAACATGAATAACCACATTTAAAAATTAAGGGGAGTAATTCAGTTAGGAAACCATACTATTCTCTCTTATTCCAAGTAGGTCTTCTTAGATACAATATCATCATTGGTACCACCTTAACAGAGTTCAATCTAGAGTAGGACAGAGAGAAGTAATAACATAGGAACTGTCTCAGATGAGAGTATGTGCAGGTACTGTGCCATGAAGAAAGAGGCTCAAACCCACTGGTATTCACTGAAACAACTATATAGCAGAAATTCCAGTACATAGAGAATAATCATATAGGTGGGTTTCTAGACAAACTGAACTTGAAGTAATATTTATAATTTCCTTTTAAAATAGCAGGGATACCCCTTACACATTCCATACCCCTACCTATCTAGCCTTCCCTGTTCAAAAGAAAATGAACAAAGTAAAAACACCCCAACAACACCTGCCTCTTATAATCTGTCCTGAAATGCTCAAGGAGCAATTTCAAACCAAAACCATTTCAGACTGTCTTGTATATCAAAGCCAAATAAACACCCTACAGCCTCTTTTCAGCAAGCATGCTCGTTAATCTTGCCAGCAAAGCTCCTCTGCTTTTTAATGACCTGAGGCAGGAACCTTTCCTTCTCCCTTTTATTCAGGCAGAAATCTGGTAGAGAAGTACCTGAGGAGTGTTTAGCTCTTATTTTGCACTCAGACAACCAAATTTACATGGGATAAAACAATGTTTCACAATCCGAGATCAAGCAAGTTCTTGAAATGAGAATGCACAACTTCAGGAACTTGCAGCAAAATTTTCAAGGCCATAAACAGTTGCATGGCTTAACTACATCAGGCTAACTCAATTTTGACAAGCTGCTGAGACAGAAGTTAGACTGATCTCCCAAAGGGAACAGACTAATTTACAGTTAAATTTCTCATGCTTTAACAGGCCTGCCTTCCAATGGCCTGTCTATACATTTCTATGATTTCCAAGTCAGGCACAATACACTTCTTATACACAGTTATTAGTGCAATTTGCTCAAAGTTTTCCACCTCATTATTTTTTTCTCTTGCTCCAGGGATCTAAAATCTGAAGGCTCAAGCAATGATTTAACAAGCTATCTTGTTAACTAAACCATAACGAGGAGCTTTGTTCTGCTACTCTGCAACAAAGGCACAGCAGGAAAATCTAGGTTAGTTATTTTTAAAAGTCTACGTTGATGCCTTTTGTCTCACATACAGGAGCACTTGTTCCAGTACTTAAGTGAAGATAACAGCAGAAACAACAGCGAAACCTAACTAGCAATAGTATCTAGCACTATCTAGCTCCATACCAACACAAAGCGCACTTCCCCCAAGAAAGAATTCAGTTTAGAGAATTTTACTTTACTGCCTATTCCTGCTCCAAAGCACTCACAGACTCTAAGTAAGCTGCATTTACATATTTTGATGCACCCTACACAAGTCTCTAAAGGCCCGTGAAATCTTCCCAAGAAATCCCAACAGTACATGCCTGAAGTTCATGCTGAATCTTCACCAAAGCCAAGGGAAGTAGAACTGTATTTGAAGTTAAGCACACTGCAAGGGAACACTGAGCCATTCAGGAGTTTCAGGAAGTCCACATTTTATCTGAATATTGATTTAAAACATGACAGAAAAGAAGTAAAAGCACTACTTTCTCCTTGTGTTCTTGCAGACAAGTTATTTCCAGGAGCCACTCGGAATTAAGCTAGTGAGTTTGTAGGTAATCCTTATGGTCTCTGAAGCACAGCCAGCTGCTCTTTGCTCCACCTTTCAATCTTGGTCCTTCTGCAAGTGCTACTACCTGCCCCAGAGCTCACCACCAGTAGCTTGTCCTCCTCACTCAGTACCACCTCCTCAGGTGTAGGCACTACCTGCATTCCTTCGCTCCCTTTTCACAGCAACATGACACAGCTGTATGCAACAGAGGAACCCCAACTGCTGACCATCACACATGGGCTTCCAAAAACATCCTTGAAAAAGGAAATGAAGCACATATCTTGCTACTTTTGTGAATGAGATGGTCTACATTCTTCAATAACTGCTAACAAAGCCTGAAAATATGTGCCACTGAAACACAGCACACACAGCCAGTAAATTAACATATTTCTTGCTGGCTTTAGCAGTACTAACAAGGTTAGATTTACATAAAGATGAACTCTTTCAGTAGTTCTTATATATCAGACACTACTTTATATGCGCTTCAATATCTAGATTACTTCTGCCAAAAAGAATGGGCTAGACTTAAAAATCACTTAGGCTTTTCTGACAGTTTTAGCCACTGACAGAACATGGAGAGATTTCATACCTAGAGGAAAATAAAGAAACATTTTAAAGTAACTGCTGCTGACATGGCTTAGAAGATTGAAACATTAAGAAGCTTCAAATTATCTTTGGGGATCAGGTAAAGGCGCATACATAATATGACCACATAAGTCATGTAGTGTTTTCTTACAAGTTTCCATAGAGGATCTGCAATTTATTTTCCTTCTTCTTTTTCAACATACACTGTAACCGGAATCCTGTTTGATGACTATGATAAAAACATCCTTTAAGATATCAAGTCTCTCAAAATCATAGCAGTACTATTCCGTCAAAGCTTGTCATACAGACTTTCTGAATCTCTAGATATTCTAAGTCACTCAAACAAACATGAACCTTATCAATCATTAATTTCAGTAATAAGGATATGACCATATTTTCAATTTTTTTTAAAAACCTAAGAAATCTGTACCAGGAAACCCCAACACTAACTAATTGAATCAATAGTTGCATTTAGTAGAACGTCTGAGAGAAAAATCAATACACCATGTAAATCCAGCAGAATGCTGAAATGAGAAGTTGATAAAAAGTAAAAAAAGATATGAAAAAGTTTATTTATGAATTATAAGAACCTTAAAATCAGTCTGTATACTGGGTTATTACAGAAACTCCCTAAAACAGCTTCTTTAATGCAAAATTATAAGAAAACAAGAGAACAAAAAAATTCACAGCCTTTAGCCAGCACCCACCCTCATATGTCCTGGTAGCAAGTTCATTGAGCATTGTGATTCAGTTATTATGACCCCAGCGCTTCCTACTTTACTATAAAATGTCAGAGTTTTTTCTTGAAAAGCTTATGCAAATAAACTTATTTCATTTTTTACTCTATTTATTTCCTTACATTTTAAATATTTATTCAGTTGTTTAAATGTCTTGCTAATGTTGATAAATTACTTCTAAATTCAGAAAAATTCGCAACACAGAAAATTACAACCGAACAGATGTGGCAAAGAATTTAATCCAAAAATGTAATTTGTAAAAACCTTAGAATATGTTTAATCTGAAATGTGGCCAATGTTAATCTTTAATTGCTCTCTGACAGGAGGAATTCACAAATGCAACAGTACCACACTTCGTTGGTCTCCCACTAAGATATATGAACTGCCCCGACCATCAGTAAAAGGAATGGATTAGCTGTAAGCCTATGTGTTGGGTTTTGTTTATCTGCTTGGCTTTACTGGAGGACAAAGTGGAGAAAGGGAAAATAATCTTAACAACAATAGCACCTCAAATTAGCTGGAAGGGTTGGCAACACAATATACAGTACAATGAAAGCATTTTACCAAAGCACTGTGGGTTTGGTATGCACTACTGTAGCAATTTGCTTTCATCACAGAATTCTAATAAGGAGATACTTCTCAGATTGCAAGCATTTGTGAAAATCTTGAATTTTTCTTTGAACCACGGAGTAATATTGCTTTGATCAATAATTGCTGTAAGCTTTTCTATTTTATTTTAATTTTGTTTTCCATTGTGTTTGATTGTTACTTTGCACTGTTGCCCCCCAGATACTTTTGCAAATAAGCTGATAGTCTCAAAGGTTTTAATTATCCTGGCTAAATAAAAGTTACTACTACTCCTGCGACTTGACAGGAATTTAATTACTATCAAGTCTGTTTTGTTTTTCCTTGCGTGAACATATTTTTAAAGATTAAGGTAATTCATGTTATGTAAATTGCAGCTTTATGATCTATCTTATTGCCATTAAATCAGGTTTACATGGGAGCTTAAAGTATTTTAAAAGTTTGTGGAAATACTTTAGCTACCTAGCTAGTTAGTTTACCTCAATCTGTGGCCCAGCAGGTGACGTTAAGTGTGATGACAAATCTTCCAACACATATGTACACTTACAAAAGAATTACCATTAGTATACTTCCCCACAGAGCAGCCATTATATTGTGTGGCTTGTAAAACTTATCCAATTATAAATATCTTCTTGGTATTAACTTTTCAGATGCTAAAACCAAAAAATTAAGAGCAGGCAAACAGCATTGCCTCATTTAAACCCTTGCTTATTATCCAGATGAGTAAAGCTGAGGAACATACCTGGCAGTCATAACCTACAGCTGTATTTCCTGGTGTGCACTACTGCTCTGCCTAGAATTATTTTTGCATTTGAATATAATTTGAATTGCATGTGTCTTACTAAATATTAGTCATGCTGGTTAAATGAAGGGTCAAACTCCTGAATAACGCAAATAATTCTCCAGTGGAAGTACCAGGTGTGTTGTAGGTATCTAGGTTACCATGTTAATTATAATTTTTTTAATCATTATGATATTTCTTACGCATAAAATTGTAAATGAAACCTGTTAGAAGCTTACTTTGATGTCCTTCAAAACACAGGCTAAAGAATAATGGATATTAAAAATGCATTTGTACTTGGAGTTGCACTATTTTTCTTGTGCAATAGCCTGTTTTCTTAAAACAGAAGTGACTTGTACTGGGAAGGAATCTACCCCCACCCTTAATAGAACACTAATATTGCAATACATCATTTTTTATTAATCCTTTCATTATGAGTGTAATGCCTGAGGTGGTAGATAAGGTAGATTTGTCACAGGAAAATGAGACTGTCTGCACTGGAAACACAGACCATTATTTTTGTTCTGGCTTTGCAGTTACAATATAGACATCATGACAAGTCTGCTTGGGCTATCCACCATTCAACAAATGATAACTGAGATTCCGTCCTTTCTTAATAGATGCTTTCTTTTCTTATTATTTTGTATGTGCTATTGGCAAAGGACACGTTGCAGAGCACTGCAGCCTGCTGTGCTGGATTTGAAACCCAGCTCAAAACCTGAATTCTTCTAAATATATGCAAAGAATCTGCATGGCAACCAGCAAACCACATGAATGATAATTCAGCAGCTGTAAATGTACTCTATATGAATAGCAACCTACTGTCTCCCATACAAGCTATGCCAGAAAAATCCTGCTTGACCGTGAATGAATAATAACCCTCCAAATACAATGTGATTTAAGATTACTTGCTTCTATTGGTCTTAGAACATACTAAAAAGGGCACTTTAAATGGAGAGGGACATTGCTACTGTTATTATTTTCATTCTCTGTAATGCAGGATATTGTCCACTAGGCATATACAGTACAAAGGATGTTTATATTACTTTCTATACAAAAACAAGAAAAGAGAAAATTTGTTTTCACTTGCCTGACTTGCTTACAACTAGACATCTCAAAAGACAGGCCTCTGTAATTGTAAACCTGTTACTGAGCCATTACTCATTACTGTGCAATCAAAAGACTGTGCATTATCTCTTAGCTCATACAGGCACTTATATTGTATTTTTTAATTAAAAATGCAGAAGTCAACTTACCTGACAAGTGAAAGCTATTGGGTCAGCCACCTTCTTGAAAATGTGCTCAATCTCCTCTAGTGCAGTATAGTACTCTATCTGCGCTGTGGTCTTAATGACTCCCCCACAGTAGACATTTATATATACAGGGCCAGCACAAAAATCTTTTAAAACACAAATCAGAACAGTAGCTGAAAATATTTTCCAGTCCCAGACCAGAGGTCTTGGGGAATAAGTAAAAGAACAGGAAAATACCACAGAAAATGCATAGAGTCAATTAAATGGATTTGCATTTCACACATGATTCAGTGTAATCAGTTTTTTATCCAGGTCTTTCAGTCTAACATTAAAAAGCTGACAGAAGAAAATACATATCTGTAAATCTGTATAAAACAAAGCTATAGTATTGCTTCACGTTAGAAAGGAGATGAAGAGAGTATGCTTCAAATTTCCAACTTCCCTTTGATATACTGATGACCTATAAACAGATCCCCTATGCCTACAAACTAAGGAAAAGTTCATTTATTACAAATAGTGGAATTGCTCTTCATCTTTTGAAACATTTTTCTTAATTGCAGACAAGGTTCTCAAAATTGGATTTGAACTAGGCTGCAGAAATTGCAGTGTAATTATTTCCATTCCAGTTGTTTACCTAGTAAAACCAAAGGAAACAGGCATTTGTACAGTCTGTTGTTACTTAAGTGTAACTTGCTCTGTGTACGCAGCATAAGCCCCTTTCATGAGCACATTTTATAATTCATTAGTATTCATTGTGCCAGGCATCCTGCTGTACCATACCAGCACTAGCACAGTTTCCTTAAAATTCAAACTCTGCCCACAGAAAAGCAATGAAAATGCACAATCCTGAAAATGGAGAAGAGTAATAGGGCCAAAGAAACAAAACAAATAGAACATCACCTTAAATCACTCAAATGGAAACTGATCAAATGCATTTTTAATAAAAACAACAAACCAAAACCATTTTCTGGTCAGCTGAACTCTTATTAAAACAGGGTACTCCCTAACTTCCAACTTTTCCAGATTTTGGAACAGAAAAATGCTTACAGAGGGAAGCATTAAATACCAGTAATATAAGAAACAAAATGAAACTTGGGCTGCAGGTCTCTGCCAGATTTTTCACAATATTTCATTTACTGTTCATATTTTATTTCCTCATGCACTATAGAAACCTCACTGTAATCAACAATGTTCTCAAAGTATAATTCTGGAAGAATCTTTCAAGATCTGTGAATGAGGATTTCAGCTCTCCTCTGAAATCAGTTACAGATGGAAGTTTCCTGTTGGTCATGTACTTCCCAATCAGGTCTCTAAAAACAAACTCTCTGCACGATCACAGTGATAAAAAAAACTCAGATCATATGTGGCTGTCACCTCAGGACAGTGTTCTGGATGAAAATCAGACCACAGAATTACCCAAATGTAATTCCAAGAAGCCACTGTTGAAAATTGTAGCCTATACGTATATATTTCTTCTATCTAATGTTGTATTCTAATGCTTTTAGAATAAAATTTAAGTTCTTTTGCGAATTCACAGCATGCAGTGCAGTAGCAAGCTACACTCTAAATATTTACGTGAAAATCTTTTTAATTCTTAACTCACATCATGTGAGTAGGGATAGATGTGGCACTTAAATCTGCACAGACCTTCTAAAAGAAACTGTTGTTACATAGCTAAAACTGTTGACAACTAGTTATAGATGAAGCAGTTGAAAAAATCATTAGAAATCAGCAGAGCTGAGTGATACAGAGAAATGGCATGGATACAAACAAAGAAAAGAAATTATTTCCTAATCAGTAAGAATTATAGAGAGGAATATAACCAAATTTACTGCATTAAATACCAAATGAAACATTTTAGTAATGGAGTAATAAGAAAAGAATATTAGCTTTGCATTTTATGGCAGTAATTTTGAAGAATGTTAACCTGTGACTAATCAATGACATTTTAAGACTGCCACCTGCCATTTAACCACACAAAAACAACCTAAGAGAACCTAGTTTCCCATAAATCACAAGGCCTTTCTTCTCTGCATTATTAATAAATGTTCTGTGTGCAAAACCCATGTACAGGAAACACCTACAAAATAGTGGGAAGTAAAACTACTTATCAGAAAAAGTGATGTGAGCCCAAAGTTTTCTGTTTACTTAAAGAAAGTTTTTCTTACCTAAGGCTTTCACGTACTTGACCTTTTTATTCCAAGAGGTTGGCTGCGTCCTAATTCGTTTATTACCTGCTATGAATTCAATTTCTAATGTTTCATCATCTATTTCATCTTTCAACAGAATGAATATTTCACCAGGATTCTATAAAATTAAAATATGTTCTTGTTAGTCCTTCAGAAAATTATACTGGAAGTGTAAAATGCAAATGAAAACATAACTGGGAAGAAAAGTTCCTTCATACAAAAAAACAGTAATACCAAAACATGCTGCCATCTCAGTGTTATACTTTAGTATTTTACTTACATAAATGACACAATTAATGTAGTATTTTAAATTCATCTTATCTAACAAAATTTTAAGACAGTATTTTAAATACATATGTAGCTGAACTGTTATGTTTTCTAAGAACATTCTACTTTATAGTCCAAGAGAATGACATTCAGCCTAATAAGAACCACCTAAAATACTTTAGACTCAAATTCTTTACAGTGAACTGCCAGTAAAGACAGACAGAAGCAGCAGGTAATGTGATACAATACCATCCTACTGCCTCCTGAACGAGAGCGAATGTTACTCCCTTAGAACTGTACTGGTCGCAATAATGAAATAATGTAAGCCATCTTTGAAAGACAGATAGCAAGCAAAATACATGACGTTCTATACACACCACAACCTCAAAATCTGACTGTGGCCAGTCATTTATATAAATTAATGCAGGATATTGTACTTCCTCTGTTTATATTTTCATATATTTTCTCACAGAAACTCTGATTAAAAACAAACACATATGAATATTTGTGTCCATTGGATATGCATGGAGATATGTATATATAAATATTTCTGATTTAATTTAAAATTAGACAAGGTATATGCTCACACAACCGCTTGTGTAACTTGTGGTATGGCCACATATGCATGTACCCATAAACCAATCATGGATTCTTGCCATGAGACACTCCGTATCCCTCAAGAAGTGCCTGACGACACGCTCCCTCTAAACTACAAGGCCCACATGACAGTTAACATCTCTACTCAAGCTGCCAAAAAATTCTAATAGAGATAAAAATCCCTCAGAGGCTCTCTCAAAACTATTTTATTTACAAATCTTTTGGCTGCAGCGTGGATGTGACAAAGGCAAAATAAACCCCACTGCAGTCTTGATGAACTCTCATTTTGGCCTGTTACCTGCTATCGGTTTTCAAAACTGTTAATAGTATGAATGAGTTTACAGCAGGAAGAGGAGAAGAGCACTGACTGTTATCCTAACGATTTTAGCACCCAAAAACCTTACCTCACATGATATTCTTCCTGGAAGCACCAGTATTGACTGCTCATTAGTTTCTAACGTTTCAGAAAGCATCTCTGTTTTAAAACAGAGTTCCGTTTTTTCTGATACTCCCCTGACATCTGTCAAGTTAACATCAGAGCAAGTGTGGTGACCTGAAATATATAATGCGGAATGAGGACATCGTTAACAAACCCAGCAACAAAACATAGCAATGATGTTGTTTCCAATATATAGCTCATATGGCATTTGGAGTCACATTAAGAGCACTGCATGAAAGCCTGGCAATATTCCTTTTTCTGCAAATGTGATGAGGTTCCCCCCTTTGATAATCAGAGCTCACCTCTGAAGTCCTGAACCTGCAGCCTTTATTTATATAAACAGATTCTTCTCATACATTTTGTCTTGTGAAGTCAAAGACAAGGCCTTTACACCAAAAACATCGTGACCAATGAAGTCACAAGATCAGCCAGTTTTCTAGTCTCAGAACAACAAACTCTCATACACTGGGACAAAGTGGGATTTTTACCACTCTTGCTTTCTCTATATGTAAACAAGGGCATGCTACACATTTACAACATCAGCCTGCCTGGCTGCAGGAAGGATTTATGTAAAGGCAGTGATACCTGTGACCAAGTGACTATGACGGTAGACAAAGATCTTAACACAGGCTATGGTCTCTGCCTTCCTTTACAGACAAAATGAATGACTGAAGGCATACATTTTTTGCGTAGGATATTCTGGGTTTGGAAATGCTATGCCAGTCATACAGATAGCTTGCAACCAGTTTCTTTTCTGCTCTGCTATACCAGTAAAGGCCCAAAAGCCATAGTGATTCCTTCACCAAATCACAGAATTTTAATGAGAAAATATAAAAGAACTGACAACTGCATCTGCAGAGCTCTGACTAAGCCTACGTTTCAGAAAAGCTATTCTTCACACCTGCCACTTTACAGTTGTATCACTACTACTCCTTTCCAGACACTCCATTACCCTGTACAAAACGCTCTTGTCACCCATCTCAAAGGACTGCAGCAGCTCTTCATCACACAGGATTACCCAGCATATTGCAGTAACCTAGTTAGATTAATAGTATCATTCCGAGCAGCTCAGAGTTAAAGTCTTGACTGGCTGGTGAGAAAATATCCTGAGAGTCATCAAGAGTATCTTGTATTACTGTAAATTATGGAATATTCACAGTCAATTACATTCAAGGACATAAATAACTTTTCAGGCACATATTTTCCTCTCAAATGAATGTAGAATATTAATATAAATTAGTGATGGGCAGAATACAGAACAGTAGCAATCTGGCTTTGCTCAAACAAGTACTGCAGCCATTTTGAGGTTTTTCCAAAAGTGCCCAAGTGACTGAGCTATACAAACCACACAGTACTCCTAAGCGGCACAGAACTATTTACATTTAGCATCAGTATTGGTAATTTACAATTAGTTTTCTCACTTCTTGCTTGCCTTTATTTCCCCCATATGTACCAGTTCGTCTGATACAAAATGTTTCCTTTCCTTACCAAATTTGCCTTGCTTAAGAAGGCACAGACTTCATAAACTTCTATAATAAATGTGCCTACTAAGTGAAGTTATGCCAGACAATGCAGTACAGAAACTTGGGTATGCTATGTCTGATGTAGATTTTTTTTTTTTCCCAGAAGTGTGCTTTGGTTGTTGGAAAGATCTTAGAAAAAGAAAAAAAAAAGAAAGGAAAAAAAAAAAGTAGCATCATTTGTCCTTGCTTCATTAAGGAAGCTAAAAGTTCTTTGAACATCTAAGGTGTGCAGGTTCAGCATTGGTCACCAGCTAGTAAATTTTCCTACCCTACTCCTGCTTATAGTCTCATGCCTTTAAAGCAAACTAATTCTAAATTTAAACTGTGAATTCAATGTAAACTGATAAAATTACACTGAACCTGCGTGCAAACATACTTTACTGAAATAGTTTTAATTCCATTTGTTTTAATTTGTTTTGAAAGTTAAATAGGCTCACTGAACAAAGGCTATTTTGATTCTGAATGAGAATCCACGCACAATTCAATGCAGTTTAACTATTCCAGCTCAAAAAGTAACTACATTAGTTTCTATGATTATCACTGTGAAGACTAGACTTTAGCACCGCTCTTCAGAAAATGGAAGGCCTGAACCCTTGCTGACGTGAACAGCTAGGATACTATATGCCCACAGCGCGTACTTTGGGAATATTACGTGTTCATATTTTAAGTCTCCCATCAATTTTAATCATATAGAATTTACTTAAGACAACTCATATGAGGTGCATGCTTCTTCTGAAAATTTGTCTTCCACTTTAAGCAAAGGAGTCTTGCAAAGACAAGAAATATTTCATTATCAGATTGACAAAATGAAAGGACTGAATAACAAATCTGGTAGGCACTGGATTTTCCGATGTCAGCTTTCTGTCAGTGATCATTCTTCAGGGATCGTGTGGATGCATTCTAATCTATGTGAAGTTCACGACAGCTTTATTTCTAGCCTGCACTCTGCTTATCAAAGATGACAGTATTAACTTCCACCTTTTAATGTCTACAATAATTCATCTACTAGGAAGGTCAATGCTAGTGCTAACAAGCTCGTTCAAATTAGGATAATATTTTCCTCCCACATTAACTGCATTTTAGTATTTTTATTATGCTTAGTGACATATAACTACAGTATCAGGACCTCAACTCAGTCAGTATTGGGATTACACAGCCCTAGAGTTCAGACAAATTATGAAGAAAATGCAGCCTTTGCATCAGACTTGGATATTCAAGAGAAACAGCAATTCCCCTACTGACTGTGAAAGCAGTTAGCAATTTATTAGCTAAAAACCATCAAGCACAAACTCTTTCACTAAATGTCAGGTCTACCTGAGAATCAGTGAAAGACACGTACAACAGTCCAAGAGTAACAGGGATCTCTATTATCACTACTATATATTTAATAACCAAACTCCAGAGCAACCATCTCCAGCACTCAGATTCCTACCAGCAGTTGCACACACTGTCCTAAAATGTAGAACATGAAACAACCATGTCAAGTGTTACTTGTCAGTGCTGAACAAACACTGCATCAGAGATTAAGCAATACTTGGCTTGGTGGCATTAACTAAAACAATGTAGCTCATAAGCGTTTAATACTAAAGTAATGAGATTCTAGTAACACAAATGGAACAAGTACAGACAGTATTTGTTTAATTGTGGGTAGAAGGTGTTGCCTGATGTACAGGTCTTTTGAACACCTACATTCTGGACATCTTCACTGTGAATCCTTTACAGTCTCACTTTTAACCTGAAAGCAATGGCTAAGGAGCTCCACTAATTGCTAAGGCTTTCAGAAAAATGATCATTCAACAAGGATTTAAAACTGTAGGCGAAGATTAGCTTAAAAGAAACATAAAAGGAACATCATTATAATGCTGAAATATCAGAGAGAGGATTTATTAAAGGGTATTTGTTGCTTGGTGAATGTGTTCTTTTAACATTTTATATAACGGTGACCTATCTGTGAGATTCTTAAAATGGAGCAGTAACAATTAAAATAATGGATTAATAAAATTGGACCCTTTCTTGTAGGATTGAAGTCTAAGAAATTATTAACTATATCTAATGATCCTTAGACAGCACTATGAGCTAGAAGCTGAAAAGAAAGGAAAATCTGTTATAATCTTCCCTTGAGTATTCATGTCTCTCCCACCAGGAATTACTGTCTGTTACTGAGGGTAATGCTCTATTTCCATCACATTACTTTTGTTGGCTTACTTTTGACAAATATCTACTGCTGATGGTCACATTGAAAGGATTGATCTTAAATTTAAGTTCATATTTAAATAATAAAATCACACACATTTACTGTAACAGTTATTCACTTAATTGGGCACAGTGCTGATGTTTTCAATTTTACTTCAATGTTCCCTTAATTCATGCAACTTCAATACATCAATTTGGTATATTTTACACAAAGCCTTTTGGAATGCATTATTGCTTTTCATTTAACATTTTTAACCGAATTCATTAAATGACTTTGAAATTGCATTCCTACACATAAACTCAGAATTTTTAATGAAGCCTCTCTACTCTCTTGTGGATTCAACAATTAATGCCTCACCATGGCTTCTGAACAACTTCCACGCCACATCCAACCTCCTTCCCGCTCCCAAATTCTAACTTTTCAAATACACTATTTAGCTATCCATATTGCAGCCTACATGAGTATTATAAACCGTCTCTGTCTTTGATTACTTGGTACTTGCTATGTGTTTTGAGTCAACAATGTATGTGACAGATTTGGGGTATTAAAAATAGCAGAAACAAACTTATGAAAGATTTATGTGTTTTCTAAGGCTACCCATGGAATGAATCTCACAGCCAAAATTTAGTTGGCTTTACAAAAGCAAAATACCTGCTAGCTTAGCAAATTTCAGTTCTTCCTCAAGTCTTGCTAAAGCAATGCTAGCTGAAGAACTGCAACTGAATTACAAACAAGGTCCTCATCCCTAGATCACACAACATACAAGAGAATGAGAAATATGGGCAAATCTGGTTAGGCAGATGGCAGGGAATGGAAAAGTAATGAAGCGCGTGGCCAACCTGCCACATGAAAGAAAAGACAGGGTGTTCCAGTGTCAAAGAGTAAGCCAAAGGGGATTACAGGGAAGAACACTCAGGCTAAATTCAGCAGATCATGTAAGTGCAGGAGTCATCCCATGTAATATGGCAGGACCCCTCCTCAAGACAATATGAGGTAAAGGCAGAGATGGTCCCACTGGGTTCTGTGAAGTATAATTGAAAAGGTGCTTATGTGTAAATAGCTTCATTGCAATTCAAAACCTTCAAGCCAAACACAGATGTGTGCTCTGCAGAAAAATGGATGAAAGTAAAGCCATACAAAAAAAAACCAAAATAACCTTCTGTTATGTGGAAAAATTAGGAAACAAGACTTACGCACGTCATATTCTTTCTGCTATCAACCATGAGTTTATCATACACATTTATGAAAGCTAATCCTCTTAAAATATGGGTATTTGTAAATGTTGCATGAACTCAGAAAAGTGCAGCAGAGTGGGATGGAAAGGCAGCCTCTAACTGCATGGATTGCTCTATAAATGACTTGAGAAAGGCTGTGAGAAACATGGAGGCAGAAAACATTCACCACACTGGGCTTCATTCAATGAGCCTGTTTTCCTCAGCATGAGGATGAGATTTATTATTTTTTACCATAAACCCTATCTAAGATATGATTTCAAAGCAAATCCCTTTTTCTGCTCTGCTGAAAAATTTTCTTTTACTGATGGTGAGAGAGGACTTAGGAACAGAAAGGTTTCTAAAAATCACAGAACAATACTAAATACATTCTAAAACATATAAACATCTGACTTAAATCTTAACTTCTTTCATTTGTTTCCTATCAGGTAAATTCCAGACCAAGGTAAACATATCCACTACTGAACAAGCTTTAAATAATTTTTCTCTCTATGCTGAATCATCTATCTTTTTTAAATAGATTGACAGTTACCTTTGTTTTTCTCAAAAGCATTCTCAGTCCCAGTTCCTCCTGCATGGCTGCATTCTTCTGTCAAAAACAGTAGATTTCTGTGAGTTGGCCTATTTTGCACATGTTTCCAAAAAGTTTCTATTACTTTATTTACGGTGAACAATTTTTTTTCCAAATAAGCATCAAGTTGACAGTTCCTTTAAAAGCTATGAAGAACAGGTTTTCCTTTTCTGAATATTTGGAGTTGGTGTTTATGTCATCTAAGCAACTGATGGTGCTGTAATTTTCATTCACATCTATTTCTCTCCCTTATCAGAGCAATCCCTGGAACAGCCCCCACATCTAATACTTTATGCATCACTTCATACATGTAAGGCAAAGGCTGATTTGATTGCAAAGGTGCGTACCAACCTGTTCTTGTATTATTAGGTATAATTTTGTACACAACAATAAAAAACACCCCACTCTGATATAATTGTAGCCTAATGGATTGATTCATGTAAGCATCTAAACACAATGTAAGTCTTCTTATGAGTAGCCATATTGGATCTGATAGTTAAACCAAAAAATCCTGCCTTCAAATAACCCCAAAACAGTAAAAAGCAACTTACCATTAATTTACCAATAATATTTAAGAAATAATTTCCACATAAACTAGATGTTTCTTTATATATATACTTTTATATAACTGTAACTGTATATTCAGAGACTATGCAAGGCTATGACAACTAACTAGTTTGTAACTGGTCTGTGGCTTGGAAGAAAGATTTGACTTAAACTCAACAATCAGTGCTTTGGTTAGGATGCATACATTTAGAGGCTTTTTGGGACTAAGTTTGTGTTTTACTATATTATCAATTAATGTTATTATTTTTACAGCAGTCAAACACATGATTTTCAGCTGTACCAGCAGTATTAATAGCATTACTGCTCTGTGAGCTTTAGACACATAGGAAGACAGTCCCAAGAAGTTCCTAAACTGCTAGGCACACTGATTATTTTGGAAATAACAGCTACCTGCCTGAGGTCATTTAGCTGCTGAGCAGAACTGTTGATGGAGCCCAAGCCTGTTATTTCCACTTTCTACATTCTGCATGCTTTTATCCTGTCTCTTCTCCAGGGAGAAGCAAACTGAAGTCTGGCCCTCTGTGTGTACCAGCAGTTCTCAGTTATTAAAGCCTGATGTTTTATTGAAGAGTCCATCTATCCACTTCAGAGTTACTGGAGTTCTACCAGAGTAAGAACACTCTAGCTGGCATTTCTATTCCATTTCTCTGGGGTATCAGCGCACACACACACACACCCCTCACCTCTGTTTCAGTGAAGGATTATACAGCACTAAACATTGCCCCAAATCTGAGATGTGCTGTTTGAACAGTGACAGGTTATCCTCCTGCTGCTGACTCAAATTACCACTGAAGACAAAAGGACTGATACGCAGAGGCATCCACAGTTGTGAGCAGACCTCCAAAAGGTGTTTGCCTGATAAAATGGTCCTGCAACTTCCTTATTATTCCAGAGGGGCTAGCTGTAGCTGCCTAGTGGCTCTATATTTCTATAACTACAATTCAAGCCTCTCATAACTGGCCTGGCACAAACTGCACACTGTGCTTGGACACAGATGTGACACGAGGTTACATTTTGAATTACATAGATCTAAAAGAACATAGCTAGAGAGAAGCACTTTAGAATCAAGCCATACTTCAGGGAAGCACACCTGGCAGGCAGGCCAAGTGTTCACATATCAGGCTGAATATGGGTTAAAGTTTTTACAGATACCACCCTCAAGGAACTACCAGTGAGCAGCCAAACTTTCCCCTCTTGGCCATGTTTGAAGCTATTCTCTTGATAAAGAATATTCTTTCCAGTCATGAAAGTTCAAAAAATTACATGGCTGAAAGGACATGAAGTTTAACATAAATGAGAAGTCCTTTAACAACTGCATTGGGAGAGGCTGGGGGAGAAATGCTGGTAGCTGGCATTCTCAGCCTTTGCCCTACTCAAAGTACAGGATACATATTATTAATAGCATGAAAATGTTTACTGACACAAGACAAGTATACTCCATGTTACAGCATCCCTTGAATCACTCTGGTAACACAAGCCAGCTTGGACTGCAGCAGCTCAAACAGTGTATTTTAGCCTGCATATGACCAGCAGAGCTCCAATACCTGCACAGGGCTCTTACCAATGCCTGGATGAAATTTATGATGCTGTTCTTTATCTGTACAGCAATAAATTACATGGAACTTGTCTATCTAAGAGACCACATGTCTCCCTGTGCCACGCTGCCACAGCTGCTGTCAGCAGAAAGATTCACACCAGACACATTTGGTATTAAAGAAGGGGGGGGGGGGGGGGGGGAAAGTCAGTTGTCAGCAAGACTGACTCACTAGGGGACAGGCTGGTTTGCAATTTACTCCCACCTTTGGTTTGAAATAGCTAAAATCTACTGAACCTTAAAGCAGGCTAAAAGGTACACTACTTTCTCAGGAACACAATCAAGAGTGATGTTTTTTAGACATTTCTGAAAACTATGCTTGCTTTCTAACTCCTGATTGTTTTCCTTTTTCTAGGGTTACGAATAGGAAAGTAATGTGAGGTCTTTATCTTTTAAGACACTGTCCTTTAACCCAACACCTAGACCCCAGAAGAGCCACATTTTAGTAAAACAGGATTTCAGATAGCATTATAGGAAAGAACAGTATAGCAGAGAGAGGTACTCCTATAGCTCTTCTTTATCTGCAGAAGGGATGCCACCTATTTTGTTACAAAGGCCTGGCCTTTCTCTGGTTTAGTTTGGTAAAGGCTACAGGTAACACAACATGCACATTTAAGTGAGTTTGATGAGACCTCTGAGCAGAACCAAAAGATGTCTGCTGTTAAACTTAATAGGAAGACAGCTATTATATTTTAAAACCACCGTTTTTGTGCTCTGCTTGCCTGTCCTTAATTGGTCCAGTTAATTAGTGCTAGGATACAAGCTTCAATAGCACATGCTAAAAAAAGACAGAACTGTTTCACAGCTGGGGAACAGACTTTTCTGAAGCTGAGTATTACCTAATGAGCATCTAAATCTGAGGATAGCTCTATTTTGCAGGTAAAATATTGAATGCCAATTCTACAATAAGGCATTCACATTTTATCTGTGTGGGTACAAGGCTCTACTCCCAGATTCTAGTAAGATTGCTTCACTTTTCCAACCTTAGTACAAATTATAAATAATGATTCCTTGGGGAGCAAAAAATTTCCTGAGGAACCACAACAGCTTCTCAAAATACAGCTATCTAGTAATAAAAATAAGTCTACTTTTCTTATATAGAAACAAGAAACACAGCAAACACACAACATTTCGGAGTGGCTAAAGAGCTGACTTGCTCTATTATCACCTACAGGAATAAGTGCTCATATATTCATATCACGGTGATTAGCATTCCACAACTGGATCTTTTCCATCACTCACTAGGCAAATCAATTGTTTTCACATCTGCCTGTAGCTCATATTCCCCAAAAGGATCTCAGTGATCATATTGTTTTTCCATTTTCCAATGTACTGTCTGACCTCTTCCCTCAAGGCCTTGCACAATTGCACTTTAGTCAATCACTTCTTATTGATTTGTTAGTGCTTGCTCATTCCCCATCTATCTTTGCTTTATTGGATATAATTTGTTATGGTCTAGGGCTTTTTTATGTGTCCTGTCATCCACTTACTGCTCTTCCCACCCTTGTTGCTTTAGATTTCTTGTTTAGCTTTACACTTCTGATCTGTTTAACTTTCATTCCAGTTAAAGTCTAAATTCCATCTTCCCTTGATTTATCCCTCTTTCGTACAATATCTGTGCAGTCAAAACAAACCTCAGATTTCAGCATGCCAGTCTCCACTTCAGACTTTACATAAAGTGCTGTTATTTTGTGAATTTATAGGGTTCTAGCAAAAATCCTTTCTTGGTTTATAATTCCTCCTGACACTTCTGTTTTGTGTCACACATACAATTCAGCACTGCATACATTTCCTTCTTATTGTAAAGAAAAAAGAAGAACAAAAAGTGCCTGGAAACATTTTTTCAGAATTCATCCAAAGCCAAATCCTGTCTGGTTACCTGAAGATCAACCTGCTTTCTACAGGGCACAAACACTGGCTCATTTGCAGCTGCCATATTTCCTTTCTTGGCTTTGTAAAGACTGACATGCTGAATCTTGGAAACTGCGATCATTTCACTTCTTGGGCTACTTTTCCTTCCAAAGTTCTGCAGTGGTATCAAATCACTGCTCCCTATTGCACCACCACAGAAGAAATGACCACGTATTGCCTTACACTCATGCGGGAGTCAGTCTGAACCTCACATACAGGATACAATTATTGGGAAACCCACTTTTCTAGTTGGCCTTTTCACTCATCACAGCAATTGAGAATCTTTTTGGTCCTCTTAGCAGTAACTAAACATTGTTAAGCAGCACAGGCTACATACAATCAATGCTGTCGACTACCAAAAGCTGACTGAGAACTGTGGTCCAGGCAACTTGAGCGAAGATTAAGTGAAATTTTTGATTTTAATACAAGATTTTCTTAGCTGGAAAATCCTCAGTTCACTTTAATACAACATCAACCATTCAGCTGATGGGAAACTTGGACTTAAGCTGCTCTTCAAGTCCACCTATAAAAGCAGAAAAGGATTCATATAAAGAGAGTCAGGGTTTAACATGGGAGTAGCTTGGAGAAACAATTCCCTAGTCCTTTCTTTTCTTAGGATTCTGTTCTCTCTGACCACTCCCTCTTTTACTGTCTCATTTTTTGGACATCACATTCATGAATGACAGGAACAGTGACGCCAGCTTATTGAGCACCTGGATGATGAGCCAGTAATAACAAAACTCCTTCTTTATATCAACAAACTTCTTCAACGCACTGGCCCATGGCACATTCAACACACAATCAAAAGAGATATCCTTGGAAGCCTTGACAGTAGGTTTGTAGGCATAAAACACTGCAGCTTTCCAGGAGTTTTCTGCTTGAGACCACACCAGTGCACTCAAGGTACCAAGAAAGTCATAAACAGTTCCTATCAGAAAGGAGCGGGAGACCAATAGAAAAAAATTTAGTAGAGGGAAACAGTTGGTGCTAAATACTCCCTTCCACATTTCAAAGAGGCATATTTCCAACTAGTTCTGGTCTAGACCTGTAGAATGCACACCTTTCAGTGTCTGAAGTGAACCCAGTGAGCACCATAAGTGCATTTTCCCTTTTAGCTTTATCTGAAAAGAAACCAACGTGCATGCTCCAAAATTCTTCTGCATTGTGAATGAAAGCATGGTGAGCAGGAATAACTGGAGCATTTAAAAGCACACAGGTTGATGCTGGTGTCTTGAAATTAACTGAAGCAGCTAAAATTCTAAACTCCACACATCATTGACATGTACACTAAATTAGTGCCAGTAAGGAAGAGTCACTGAGCTTGCAGCGCTCCACTTTGCCAGCAAAGATGACCCATAGAGTCACTAACCTTAGAGTCCAGCAGCACAGAACTGCTATACCAGGAACTCCAAAATAACTTACCCAAGCTTTTCTATCAGTTAGCATGATGCTGCTGTTAAGCCGATCAGTACACAACAGTGTCAACCCAGAAATCAAGTTAAGTAAGAACTGGGGATAGGAAAGATGCTATGTAGCTCTTCACTAGGAAGTGGAGATTTTGCCTGTTTTCTCTACTATAACTCTTTATGGGCTTTCACAAATATAAATAAACCAGAATGACAAGTATCAACAGGCACTGAAGTCATGATGCAGGGCTTCTCCCAAAAACTGTCTGACAATGAGCGATGCTACAAATGTAATGCGAGTAGGACTGATCTGCAATTTCATATCAGCTCTCTCTTCACTACAAGCTGGGAACACAAAAAGAAAGCTCTCCATTTCTCTACTCCGAAACAAAACAAAAAAAGGAAATGTCCCAGCTGAATCTCTGTCCCCCTTTCACACTCCTCAGGAGAATGTGTGGGTATAGATCTGTGGGTGGATGTTTGAGAACAAGGCATGTTCCTCTACACAACTGTATGCTATAGTAAGGTTAATTTATTGCCTTTCATGTCTGACAAGATGTAAGAAAACAAATTTAATTTTCTGAAGAGTACTGGCTTTATTCAAGTAAATGCAAGGGGAATTCAACTCACCATCTGCAAGAACTGCTTCATAAATGTAAGACAAAGAGTCTCCAAGATTTTCATTCTGTGGCTTACCTAGGAAAAAAGATTAAGTTCTTTTAATGGTATCTACCTAGAAATATCCCTAACTGGTCATCGACTTTCATGACACTATCTCATCTCACTACTATCCTACTTGATTGTTTCATAGAATCTTTACTTTGCTCTAAGGAAGATCTTAACATCAGAAATCAAGCTAGGAAAAAAAAAAAAAAGAAAAAAATGGTAAAATAAAACAGTTAAGCAACCTAAACTCTCAGAAATAAGGAAATACCATGATAGCAATTTCCATTTTCTTTTTTTAGATGTAATTCTGTATGTTATTTAAGATGTAAGATAAAACTATTTTAAAGCTAAAGTTTTGCAGATAGGAAAAAAAATATCCAAGGACTAGCGGAGAGGAACAAGCCTAGACAGATCTTGAGATGGAACTGTATTTAAATTTTTTTCAATAAACATTCCTGTGACTGATCTTTTCAATTTACTATAGCAGGTAAGAAAAATGGACTTCAGGAAGAAGAGAAGTTTGCCTGAAAGTCAATATAGCAAACAATGCAAAAGGAGCGGGGCAAAAATGAAAGAGAAAAAAATCCCATGCAGGAAAGTGAGAAATGGAAAATGGATGCAGGCATTAGGGTTTGGAAGACAACTGTGTAGGGCTGTGTTTGGTAACACAATAAATCTGGCTACAGAGTTCCCAGTATTGGGTCAAAAAAAAGATGGCCACATCATGTAAAATACTGGTCCAATATTAAAAAACTGTCAGTTCCGATTTGCTGAAATTATTTTTGGCTTAGTAACCACCAGGAGACTTTCTGCCATATTAAGCAATGTCTGTCTATGCCACTCTTTCTTTATGCTGGATCAAGTTATCACCTGGTTTTCCACATCTGAGGTAACATTCACATAAGAGATACAAGGCCTTCTTGAGCTCCATATTGTGAGATCCAACTAACTCAACAAACATGCTGTTACACAGCATCTGTGGGATCCCAGTCAAGATCCTGTGTTATATTGCTGGGTACTCTGGAAGTGACTAACTAATATTACTACAATGGACCAAGTCTGAAAAGTAAGAGTCACTGAGTAAGGGCACCAAGGCTGGGATGTGAAGAGGAGCCTGGGAAAGCAATTGCATTAAAATGACTTCATTAAGGTTGCGTAAACCCAAACACTCAAAAGCAGTCTTTCTCCTTTGAAGTATATTGCTGACTATTTCTTTTAAATTGATCTTGTGGACAGTGCACAAGTTAGACCTACTCTGGCATTGACTTGTGGTTTTGTACTTAAAGAAGGTGTTGTTTACCTGATTTGATTCAGTTATTCTTGTAATAACAGAAGTCCAGTGAATGAGGAGAGAATTCTAGTGAGGGGAAAGGGCAGTGATATTAGCTGACTGCTGATCTAGAGAATTTAGGTAATTTCAGGTTCCCATCCTGAAGTTTTCAGGCAAAGAGCTAGAAGGCTTTTAAAACATGCTTTTCAGACGTGCTCATTAGTTTTGCATTGCACTTTATACGAAAGACGTTACAGCTGACCTGCAGACATCTCAGCAGTCACAAATGCATTTGAAATTAAAGGAAGTTTGAATATAAACATAAAAAAATATTGTATACTGTTATGTGTTATGAGAAGTAATGTCTTAAAGTGATTTCAGAACTGGAAGAAATGCTTCACCCTGATCATGCTAAATACTAGTACATAAAATGATAACCCACTGTTTGACAGTACTCAATACAGAACAGAGTTCTACAGGAATGCACATTAGGAAATTAATAATTCTGTTTTCTCAACAGGATTTGAATGGCATTCAGTACATAAATAATGCAACTGCAAACTCAAACACAAAACAAAGTATCAAATAACTGGTAATTAACTGAGCACTATTTATCCTGTATACTAATGAGGGCAGGTTCTTCGTGGGGGAGGAAGAATGCACTTACATAATTAAAGGCAATCAATGCAACGAACAATGGTCCTACCTAAAGTTTAATAGGCTAATTTGTGCCTGTATCTTTTTGACATTTGAACACCTAACTTTCTAACTGTAATAACATTTTCTGGACCAAGATCTGTCCTTATAGCCATTTAAGTACGTACAGAGAGACCCTAACAAGAGCAAAATCTGAATCTAAATAAAAAAGTTGTTTTTTTCAGTATCAAATTAAGTAGGTGCTACATAGGTGTTACAACTTTTCAAATCTGAAAAACCACATGACACATTGTATCCTATTTTCAAAAAGCTGGCACTAACTCAACAGAAATACATCATGGTGAAATTGCAAATAGCAATTTTGTTGTAACAAAACGTGTGTGCCACAAAATATACAAGGAATGCATTTCCAGAAAACTTCTCTAGATGCCTACCAACAACTTTTCAGTAATTGTGATTGATAACCACAGTGCAAAACATGATGAGAGTCAGTAATGCATTATGTGAAGGACGTGTAAAACTACAGATTCATACAGCCATATTACGGTTCTAGCTGCAAAATATCTGCTGGAAATCTTGAATTATTTGTAACCTTTAGAAATAACATCACAACTGCAACTAAATACTAACTGATCATGGTTGTGCCATAAACAAGACATAAATTTGGATGGTGTCCACTTGCAACCTTGAAAGAACAGACTAATGATAATAAATCCATTAATTAATTTTAAAATATATAACCTAAAGAAGCAACAGTAAAATCAGATTACATTAAATTAGTACATGTTGTTGCAATAATGTTTTTGTTCTAGCCACATTTTTTATTATTAATAAAACCTTTTATGAGGTTGTCCTAAGTGTTAAAAAACATTCACTTTAAGATGTCAGTGTATTTACTTTTCCAAGTGTAAGCAGTTTAGTGTCAAAAGTAAGAGGAAAACACATCACATACATGATGCATACTTCAGAATCCAGGGGTACAGGTCACCACGACTGGCTAGACAGATCAAAACACGAGCTACCTAGAAACCTGACTACATAATTAACTAAGTCTTCTCTGGATTTTGCAGGAACGAGAAAAAACAAAGAACTCAAACAGTTTAAGCAGCAGGGGGTGGTAGTTTCAAAATCCCATCTGTGGCTGCCACCTCCAGGCTGCCACTTCAGTTTCTCTTCTGGTTTGAAATAGCCAGGATCACATACCAGATGAAAAAAAGCGACACTAACTTTTTTTTTTGTTGACAGTTGTCCCCATTAAAAATCCCCATCAGGGTACTGGCATCCCAGCAATCATCCTCTGTGGAGATGGAGAAACAGAACTTCTCAGGAAAAATTATCAATCTGGTAATCTTCGCAGCAGTCCAAAGACTCACTGGCAGGGCAAAACAGAAACTAGGACTATACTGGAGCATACTTCTGCTAACAAAATGTCCTTTCTGTCCTTCTGCCTATGATAAATTCATACAGATTATTTTTGTTTTAATAAAAAAAATTAATTGGCATTTGAGGTGCTCCTCAATAAGCCGATGACCTCATTACCTTAAAGCACCAACAGTGGTATCCACTGCCTGATTGTAAATACATTGAAGGAGGAGGAAAGGGAGGCACAACTGAGTAGTCTCATCTACCGCAACTTCCACAGCAGCAAACTGTTGCAGCACATACAAACTAGCAGGCTGCAACAAGGCTTTACCATTGGTCAGATTCGACTGTCTGTGCTGTATCTTCTTCCTCCAGCAATCAGACCACACAACTCCTCCTCCATCAAACCCCCCTCTCCTACAATCTTCAGGGCTATTTAACCACTTAGTGGGAACGAGCTACAGCTGCACATTTTCCATGTCAATCAACCCACTGCCTCTGAGGCAAGGTCACAGCTGCATGTTATCAATGCTAATCAACCCACTGCCTTCATTCCTCCACAGTGAACGAGGCCAGAACTACCTCCATTCCTCCCTCCTCCATTTACTCAATCTTGTGTGACCTTGTAAGAAATCTTTACAATCAAGACACTTAATTCACACACACAAAGCCACAGTGTATTCAGTGCTCACAAACAAACCAACCCCAAAATTCTAGTGATTCTGTTTTCTCTTCAACGGTGGTTCCTATTAGCACTTCGTGCTTGTCAGCTTCATTTCTTCGTAGATTGCAAGTCATTGTGAAAACATAGGTGAAACACTTGCCCACTGAAGAGAATGATAAAGTTCCCACCTAAATTAAGGGGTTTAGCTCATCAGCACAAGTCTTGCTGACAGTCTAGGAAAATGTATCATTATTGGTTACTCATATTTGAGTACCAATGTGAAGAGGATTTTACAGAACAAGCAAAGAAGTGATTCAGAATGTGAAGTATTACTTCAGTATTCAACATTACATCCAAATGCCTGCTACAATTCCAATAAAACCTATGCCACTGTTCTAGAAATGAAACAAGAGATACCATAAAAGCATATGGTAAAAATATAGTGATTTATTCCTCTTTTTCTGTGACCTGCACAATGAAAATTAGCCCCATATTTGAAGCAGGCTGAAGATTTGTATGTTAAGCCCTATCATAAGCTCCCAGCCTCTTTGTCCTTCATTTACTATTAGAGACAAATACCCAGCTAGTATCTCATTACTTCAGATCTAAACCTTACTAATAGTTGCAAAAGAGTTTTCTTAACATTCCTTTTCATGGTGATTAAAATTGTGTGCAGGTACACTGAATATTTAAGTAACAATCAGAAATGAACAGCATATTGCTGTCTCAGATAAAAGTTACATATTCATTCTGAGAATCTTTCCTGGGCTTTCAAAACAGTACATAGAGTTTTCTAGTTGGGTTATGTCACTTTACATACCTCTTCTCACTTTTTGATAAAATAGCAGGTAATGAATAGATACACATAAGTTTGTTGAGCAGTTCCCAAATATCAAATTTTCTAGAAGTAGATTCTCTTCATTATTTTTTTTTTTGGGGGGGGGGGTGTGTGTGTGTAAGAAAAAAAAAGAAAGAAAAAAAAGGATAACACTGCTTAGAGAAAAGGCTGGAAGTCGAAGTGACAAGTGTTGTTTAGTTGAACTGTAAACAACAAAACCTAATAAAACAGCAAGCACACTAATGGATACTTCTGATTCCTGAGCTGTACTGAAAGTCCCACAAAAAAAGTCTCATAAAAGTGTCAGCACACTTTAGAAACAGTGTCACAGAAAATTATTTTTGAATCATCAGTACAGAGGCACGAATAACTACAGGGAATTCAGGACATTTAAAGTGCCAAGTAACTACCTCCAGCTGCAAATATCTATCTGTATCTACAAATCTCCTGCTTAAACATAAGGCTCACCTGAATTTGAAGTGGAAGTGTTTCAAGACTAAACAAAAAAAACCCAGCTATGTCTAGGCTAAAATCCACCAGGGTACATTGAAAGTATGTCAATTTAATATAAAAAGGGGTACACACTTCAGCAGACCAAGGAGAAGCTGTAGAAAGAAAAAGGGAAGGGAAAAGACAGATGCAAACAAAATGTGTCTCCTGATTCTACTTTCAGCAATATTAGAGAAAGCTGTTAAAGCTAAGTCAGAATTCTAGAGTCACACTGGGCCATCTTAAATGTTAACACTGAATAAAAGAATTTCTAAGTGTTCTACTCTTTCCCTGAGGTTTATCTTTTTTTATGACAATAGGCCCTTACACAAAATTCAAAACCAACTCTAAATCTAAAAGGTAGAGGTTTCAAACAGTGAAGTATTTTGTGAACAAGTCCTGCTAAAGGAATATTTTGACATCAATAAAAATATTTATGTTCCTCTTCATGCATAAGGTGAATATAATAAAATCTGTCACCATCCAGGAAACATATGTTAGGCCAGTTGCCATGTCTCAGTTCTCCCTTTACTCCTCCAAGAACATGTTCAAACAGAAATTACAAACCCTTCAGATTTTGTGTTTGAATCAGATTACAGGGCAAACAAGCTCTCTATTGGGTACAAACCCCCCTGCATCTTCCATTGTATTTAGTTTTACTGAACATTTTAATTAGTATTGGGTTTGGCTTAGAATTTTTTGCATATATACTACTTTAAAAGGTAGAAAGAAGTTTTAGCAGATAAAGAGCCCTACCTGCTCCAACAAGATGAAACTAATACCATCTTGTAAGTAGAAGGTTTCAGCAAAATAACTGGGGGGGGAGGGGGGCATATAAAATTAGATTTAGTTTGCATTCTTTCCATCTCAGACTATAAAGACAATGCAAAGAGAATACCATCTAGGAGAGAAGACACAGCTGAGAACTTACCTTGCCTAGGAAATTTGCAAAGTACGGAGAAAGCTGTAGTGGAAGGGTGGTGATTACTAGCACCTAAGCTATTATTAAAATTCTTCAAGACTGTGAGGTAACAACCTGATTTAGCATCCGTCTCCAGTTGTTCTAACTACCTACAAGTCATTCCTGAGCCCTGGCATCAATTAGACCTAGGATCTCAATACCATGCTGCCCTAAGGGATTAACAGAATTTAGTTGCAGTGGTGTAGAGCAGCATAGTGCCATGTAATCATTGTAATTAAAGTGCATCACTGAATTTTTAGACTTCGGTAAAGTGATAGCTCTTGTTAATACTGAGGAGACAAGGAGGTGCAAATGCATGGAGGAAGAAGTTAACAGCAATGAAGAGTTTATGGGGGAAAAAAATAAAAAGGAATGGGAAAGCATGAAGAACATACACAAAAGTGTTTTCATCAGTATCTCCAAAAGCAATGTAAGGGACAAGGGACAAGCACTGAAAACAATTTAAAATGACAGAAGATGATGATCCATATGAAGAGATATGGGAAATCTCGTAAATGCATAGTCCTGAAGAAAGGCATAAAATTTGCTCCAAAGCAAAAATAATCCAAGCATACTTAATAACCCCTTAGCAAGCCATTTTAAATACAAGGGAAAAATCTTCTTCCCAGATGTGTAATCTGTCAAAATCCCTGCCACAGATATCACAAAGGCTAAGAACTTAACAGGGTTCTACAAAAGTGTATCATAAATACAGACACTGCAAACAGTCACCATTACCTTTAAGCAAAGGTAAATAATGATAAAATACGCACATCTTCATCCCTCAGAGATTAAATCAACACCCAGGTGACAGCAAATCTAGCACTTGGAATACTTTCACTGTGCAACACAGAGCAGTGCAGAGGTCTCCTAGCAAGCACCTATCTGAGCTGGCCTGCCTGATGACCGGGGCACACCAATATAGAAAAAACAGGGCCAAGGCAGTTCTCAACTATGTGTATGGAGGAGGGCTTACAGCTTGAGGCACCACAGGCAGCAACACTAATCCCAGTCCTGGACCTAGTACAGTCAATTTAACTTGTCCCAGCTACAGTCTGTGCATCCCTGGTATAGGTGTACACATTGACACTGAGGCTTTCAACAACTATTCACTAATTGAGCTTTGTACTCATCTCTGAAGTTACTGATAGTGACCACTGCCAAAGAAAAGGTCATTTGAGCACTTATTAGTCTTTCGACATTACAATGTAATTAAAATTAGTCTTTCAACATTACAAAGTAAGGGCATATGCAATAAATACTTCTGCGAACGCACAGACCTAAGAAAAGAACCATCATCTGTCTTCTAGGAAACACTTTTATCAGAAAAGTTTGCAATTTCCTGTGCAACTGACTGCTTCTGGACCCAGCTCCCTGCTGTATACACACACATAGAGAGAGCATAGACCCGCTGTTTTCATTCCAGTAAAAAGCTGTAATGACCCCCAAAACTTAAAAAGTCTGAGAGACACTTGAAAAGATATACTGAGGAAAAGGTTAAAAAATACTGGACAGCAAGAAATGTTAGAACAGGAGATGGTTAGGCAGGAGAAGTTTAATTTTGAAAACACTGATATGATATTAGCCACACTGTGTGTAGACATATTCTGGGCAGGTTTGCAAGCCTCATAGTACGCTTAAGTTTATCCGCTCAAGCACAAGGCATTAGGGACATCTAGATAGGTCACACTGACTGAACTAGGGTCTCTCTATCCCTGTGTTCAAAAGAATATTCTTGGTTGTTCATCTGCACCCAAAACCTGGTTAATTTCTAAGTAAGAACCCTGAACTGCAGGATGTCTTTCTCAAGCCCAAACTCCCATTCCAGTAAAATGGCACCTTGCAGGTAACAAAGACAGGAACACAATGTTCTGCTTAGATAAAATCATGATAACATAGCAAGAGCTGAGAGGAGGTAAGAGATCTATAGACTCTAAAGAACTAGTAGTAAGTATGCTTTTAAAGCAAAACACACAGCTATTTAGTTGAAACCTGTACACAACTTATATCACCTTGCCAAAATGGCCCATGCATCTATCTTTCTAAAGCTATTTCTTCTTTATATTTGTGCAGCCTGACAAAGTTAAACTGCAGGTTAAACTAAACCATGTGTACAGACTGCCATTTCAGTACCTCTCACTCTCAAGAGAGGAGGTTTACTTACATTCCAGAAGTGCTAATCTCTACAACAATACTTCTTTGTAGTTTCCATGGACGTGTGAAAACATACAAACTGGATAGTTTTAGTCCTTACTACTTGGGTTGGCAAAAGGGGAAGAAACTTCTGCTCTTATTTTCTGTGTCACACAGAAAATGATGCCATCCACAAAACTGGGTCTTAGTAATTATTTTTCACTGTCAGATTTATCTAAAGAGATATATACACTGTCACATTACGGCATTTTGAAAGAGATAAAACATAAACCCCTAGTTTTGTACGGTTTCTGAGATTTGTAAATCCAAGAAACAGAGAAACAAGTGCATATCAGGTCTTCAATCTGACCATGAAGCGATGGTAGGATCACAGGTGCCAGCAGCAGATTTGAGGCTTTCCAAAACTGCTTTGCTGCAAAAATGAAGCTGGACTAAGAGTGCACTATCTCATCACACTTCAATAAGAAATGCATCACAGAACTAAAACTGTTGGACCAAGCTGAAGAGACATAATTCAGATTTTCTGGAAAAAAATATCACTTTTTCTTCCAAATGATACTAATACAGCTAACTTTTAATAACCATACAAAGTTTTCAGTTTTAGATTACCTGGTTGAATAATTCCAGTAACAACAGAGAGATACTCCTCAGGTTCCTGATCAGTGGAAATCTCTTTGCTGCCTCCATCTAAGGTCAGTATCTCATAAAGAATCTCCGAGCTCTCCACCCCACAAAGTAGAATCACCACGTTATCTGGAGGTTTTAGAACTTGCTCCAGAAAATAACTCCTCTTTCGATTCAGGCAGTTAAGAAGTCCACACGATAGTATCAGGAGTTTACATTTGTAACAGGGTAAAGAGAACAGCTCCTGGTGCTTGAAAGATGAAGTCTCTAGATTGTAGAGTAAGATTCCTCCTTCATTCACTATGTGTCCAAAAAGACATTTTAAATACAAAGCCCACTCTTCTGCTTCTTGTTCATATATCACGAGAATATCCTTCGTATTTCCTAGAGAGAAAAAAATATTAAAAAATAATTTCAAATGCATTTTGAATCCATTATAAATATCAGAAGACAGATAGTTATGTTTTCCCCCCCTCTTAAAAAACCTTGAGGTGCTGGACAGGTTATCACCTTGAAATGATAACCATCTACTTATTTCTAGACCAAGGCAGAAAGATCACCCACAAAAATGCTGGTAAAATACCTCAAAATAATATATGTTTAGCATAGCTTCAACTAGTATTTCAGAATAAATACTGAAATTGCAGTGTAGAAAGCAGAGCGTATTCACACATTCTGCTTACTCCTAGATTCTTGACAAATAGGTGATACTATTAAAAATGCAACAGTTAGCTATCAATGGTAAAGGTAAAGCATATATATTTGAACACTGGACATGATCTGACTTCATTAGAAACACGATTTGTATGTTCAGGATATTTTGGCAGCATGGTATTAAGACAGTTGTTATCGATCTCTCTTTCCTGTCCTTATTCTAACAAAATTATTTACGAACCTGACAAAAATAAATCTAGAACTACATTTTTTTAGTTCTGCTTTCCTTTCAAGATGTAAAGCATGATGCCACAAAATGTAAAACATGACTAATACTCTTCCACATGTTAACTAGGGTGACAGTATGTAAAAGGCAACAGGCACAAGCTGAAACACAGGAGGCTCCCTCTGAGCATCAGGAAACTATTTTTTTGTTGTGAGCACTGGCAGGTTGTGGAATCTCCATCCCTGAAGGTACAGAGGGTACCTGGACATGGTCCTGGCTCTAGGTGGCCCTGCTTCAGCAGGGTGGTTGTACAAGACAGCCTCCTGATGCCCCTTCCAACCTCTAGCATTTTGTGATTCTGTGAAACAATAGAAAACCTGTGATTTGCTGACCAATAAAATATACATTAAAACACCATGGTAGTATACACTAAAATACCCCTGGGGTAGTTCACAGTAACAGCCCTGTCGAGCAACAGTAAGAGACTCGGGAATAGAAGTAGCTGCTGCACTTAACCCTCCATTGAACTTGACTGTGTCTCCCAGGTTCCTGATGGGTCAGGCAACCCGATGGACACTTGTCTGCAGTGCACCAGAGCTTCTTTGCAGGTGAGCATCTAAGCTGTCTCTTGATAGTCACAAAGAAGCAAGGAAATGGTGGGCATACACAGAATTAAAGTGTTTCTTGGGCGCACAATGGATCTGGATAGTGGGATGCGCCGTTGGAAGCATAATACTGATGTAGCTAATGATAATAAAAACTTGTCAAGGATCCCACATAAGTCTTTGTACATAAGAAGAAAACGAACCTATATCTCCAGTCTAGGATCAGTGCTTTATCTATTGGACTTCCCTTCTTTTTAGAATACATTCTTTCTAAATTTTAATATAATCTAAATTTTGTTCATTCATCTTTTACTCAGGAGATGTTTCAAAGTCTACCCACCTGAAGGCTGACTAAAACTTGTACCATAGGGGGACACTGTGGCTTAGTCTCTTCACATTGCTATATGTATATAAACTGCTTGGAGAATTGCTGCTATCTTTTAAACATTTGTGACTACTCCTCCTTTCAAAGTCATTGGAAATCATATAGGGCCATGCTCAATATGGTAGTGGGTGATGATATTTCAAGATAACTGACCCTGACCAATACATTAGAGCAAGGTAGTATTTGTCAAAATGTATTTGGAAAGGTAACCGCTACATTTTCAATGGTAAAAGCATTCTGACAAACTCCTGTTTCTGCTGAAATGCTGAAATAAAAATAAATAGTAGCATATTTCTCATTTAACTCAGCAAAACTATGTGGTTTTTGACACTAGGATAAGAAACCTTGCTTGTTGCAATGTTGTTTTCAGCAGCTCATTTGGTTTTCCATAAATTTGTCTCACAATAAAGAGACAAAAAGCTATGAAGCTTGTTGCACAGTTTCAAAAGAAGAAATTATGTTAACAGAGCTGTAAGGCCAGAAGCTCTTCCAGTCTTATCACACCATTCCACATCACAGGAAATGGAATCACCTTGCACCTTCTATTTTCAGTCCCTGTTTACTAAAAGTACTGTAGTGGTCCTTCAAAAATAAGGATTTAAAGAGGATGCTTAGTCCATGAAGATTCAAGAATTCATTCTTTACATTTTGCTTGAATTTGCTTAGTTTCAACTTCCAGCCACAGAATATAATTTTATCTATTTCTGCAAGCTTAAAGAAGTACCTGCTCTCAGAAATCTGTCCCCTAAAGTCTTCAGACTCCCATGAAGTGACTCTTAGCCTTTCCTTCATTACAGTTTGTAAATTGGAATTATTACTCTTCCCACTACAAGAGAGGCTTTGCAGAACTCCTACCATTCTTTCTGCACTTTTGTGAACTCCCACCCCTTCAAAATACTTTTTGAGGAACCCAAAAACATATACAGCGTTGAAGCTCCTTGATAAAGTGTATGGGAAGAATAAAATAATCTCATTTGAGATTACCTTGGATGTTCATGGAAAGTTCATACTAACTCTTTAACTTAAAAAGTCTCATTTTAAGTTCACGCACATCTGTGTTTCCTTCTATTATCATGGACTTGGGTAAAGACATAGCTAAATGGAATTGCAGGGGGGTATAAAAAAGCATATTTAAATTGAATGGTAAAAATGTTTGGTTTTTTTATAGCCTCACAGAATCTTCGTGTCCTGATTGTGCTGAAGAGGGATCTGCTGGTGTCTCCCACTTGACCAAAAGCCTAAGTATCCTCTCCATGTAGAAGGCGAGCATTAGTAAGAAATAGTGCACAACTGCGCCTCGTCCCTGTGAAGACTGGAAGCACCCACGAAGCATTCCCATATGCCAGAGCAGGAATTAACTGCTGGACTCAAACATTCAGGCACAGCTCAAGAGCTCTCTGTGTGCTGGGCATGGAGGAGTAATTCCTTCAGTAGAAATATTCTTAAAGAGCTGACATTATGTAATAATCATAATAAAAATATACATAAGGTATAAAGTTCACCCCTGTGCAAATGGACAGTACAAGGCTTGGGCATTCAAGAAATGCTAAAGATAAAAGTGAGCAAATTGCATTGAAATGCTAAAAGAAGACACAGTAATTCTATTTCCATTCAGCGTATCTACACCCAAGTCCACAGCTTTGATCTTAGCTAAGTATGCATGAGTGTTTTAAGACGTTTATTGTAGGCTCGACTTTATTTCTTTTTAACTATATTGATTTTTATATATAAGAAAGCTTTATTTATATAAGAAAAGGGAGCAAAATACACCTAACACCATACTTGATGGAAGAAAGACTATGCAACATACATCTCATAAAACACTAATTTAATATGGCTGCCATATTTAATTTGTCTGTCTATACGTAAAGGGAAGAGCCATACTGTTGAGGAGAGACTCATATGAGTGAGGTATTTCACAGTGGACTTTGGTGCAATGTTTATTGGTTTGAAGAAAACAGCTAGTGCTATAAAGTCACCTGTGGGAAACCAAATGTGGGTTTGTTTTGAATTACATGCTTGTATTTTTTTTTTCTGCTATTGATCTGCCTTCTGTATTGAAAGTTAACTTCGATATTAAGCAGGAATGCAAGAACTACATCTTACTTCCCCAAAATTATTTTAAGAGATCAAATATCGGTATTTCAAAATGCTTGCCTGACTTTAAATGTAGAGTCAAAGCTTACCCTAGGGATAGTTATGAAGTCCCCTGTCTAAAACCTACTCCATGTGCCTTTAGCTTTTTCCTATTAAACAATGGTTTTGCCTTCAGAAATTTTGCAAACGTGTAGATGCTTGAATGCATCTTACTTGAAAATTAAAGCCCACCTAAAACTCTGCCTTCAAAACAGTACCATTTTAACCTGAAACAACAAAAACTGGCCTATCTTTAATGCGACACTACCCAATACTGAATACACAGTAACAATGCTTAACTTCTCAGCTAGAGTTTTTTCCCTTCATTATTTTCATCTTTCACTGAATATTTCTTTGAAGTTACTGCACTTGGAATATAATAAAAGTTGAGATGAATTTTGTTCCCTTGAAAGTTAATGTAATAGGAACTATCATATCCTGAAAAAATTAAGCCATGCTTCAACTACTCATGCTTGGAAACTGACTCAAAGGTAGAAATAAAATGTATTATTAGTTCAGCAGTGAGAAACGGGCAATGAGAAAGACTAAGAGAATTTAGGCAGTCATCCACAACCTGAATGGGTTCTTCTGCCAAGCAAAACTATTCTCTAGTTACTGGAATGTAGCTGCCCCAAAAAGCACATCTCATGAAACATGCCACCTGAAACCTTCTTTGAAAACACCTTCTGAATGTTATGAGAACCAAATGAGATGAAAACACCTTTGCAGACTAGTGTGATGAAGCAGTAAGAACTTACATAAGGCAACAGAACATCTTTTTATGGCAACAATTAAAAGACACAGTATGGAGAAAAAAAAAAGGCAAACATATTAGAAAATGAAAGGAAATCTTCAGAACTCTGTAATGCACTAAACATCAGGCAGGCAAAGGAAACAAATCAAAGATTGGGGGCTGGTGGCTACTCTTAAACAGGTACCTCTGTTTATGAATCTTGCAATCTTGTAAAAGAATTTCTGTGCGTTTAGAAGTGATCAAGTAGTACTTGGTAACACACCTTTGATAATAACACTGCTAGATCCAGAAAAGCAAGATCTCTGCACAGATGCCAACTTATTCCCCACATTTTAAAGACTTAATGTTCATAGATGATGTGCTTTACTTGTATATGCCTGCATTTTACTATAGTTTTTTCCAGCAATTCAGCATTAACGTACTTTGACTAAGTAAGGCTGGTTTCAATTAGGCTAGGGTTTAAAAATTGGTTCTACAGTCCCACTGCCTTAGGATGCTTTGGTAAAAAAAAAAAAAAAAGGTGACACTTGAACAGCAACATTTGAACAGCAACATTTCTCATGGCAATTTCTTTCTTGGGGTCATCTACAGCCTTCTGCACTTGGGGTGCTGGACCTTGGCATTCTCTGTTGTTCATTCAGCTGCCCCAGAGTTCCTGTAACCACCCAACAAGCTTGCCACAGTCAACTCTAACGAAAAAGTTATCCAAGTTTCCTTAAATCATTGCCTCAAGCACACTGGCTTTTGATATCTGTGTGAAGAAAACTCCCTTTCAAATTGTTCTCAAACACTGTGTTGAGAAAGGAGAGGATCAACTGCTAGAGAAAGAAGAAAATTCACCTCTTATTTCTTCCTGTCACAGACATTTTCACTTGGGGAAGGGGAAGTTGTTTTACTGTTGTTTTTTTTAATGCCAGTCTTGAAAGAAAAGATATTTGAGAAAGAAGTGTATTAATTCTGTCAGTATGTAATGAGCTACTGTCCATCAGCAAAAATCTGTTGGAGTACAGTTGCTGAATATTTCAAAGAAGAAGTGGAAAAACACAAAATGAAAGTTTTTGGTCACTTTCTCGTAACATATTGATGAAAACCTGAGGTGACATAAGCAACACAGAAAGACACCCACTGCATCTTCAATACTTTTTTGAATAGCAGACTACGCTCTAGGATTACCATGAGTATCTTCCCATGTTAAAAACTTACACAAAAAGAAGTAGTAGTTTTTTCCAGGCAAAGAGAACCAGGGTAAGGAAACTCAAGATTTTAAAATTAACCACACTTACCTGATTAGACTCCTATGTATCTTAAGATTCTCGTTTCACTTTACAAATCAAATGTCACCCAAAGAAAATTAATAACATTGTTCCATAAGCTCCCATTTCACAGAAACATGCCTTCTTCATCTAGAGAATCTTAAGTAGATGGTTTTTAAGACTGCTAGGTTTGAAAAATGTCTGTTTTCCCTCTGAGGCATTTCATCTGCTCTCTCTGTTCCCCACATTGCTTTTGCCCTGTAGGATAAAACTAAAGGTATAGTCAAGGGTAATGACACAATGACAAAGACCGGAGCATGAGAAACATAAGCTCAGACATTTGCAAAACCCTTCTTCTAATCTCAAGAAGATCCATTTCCATTCGGGCTGTATGTAGGATGAGAATGGCAACCACATATAGTAGGTCAAATAAGATTTCAGAAACAGAAGTCCTTTAGTCTCTTGGCCCCTTTGCAATCTTTTCACAAGGATTCAGCCGTTCATCTCCTCATATTGCTTGCCCTCATTACTTAAAATGATATAAGGAACTATGGAAGAAGTTCCACTAGGACTTCAAACAACCCCTGCAATTTAGTATTTGGAAACAGAATGAGAACATTTAATTCAGCACTAATCAGTTGTCTTAGCATAATGAACTGCCCCTCACCCATCAAGAAAGCATTGATTTTCCCAGGCAGCACACCGGACACACATCCAGTAAATATATCTCAAAATGCATCTCTAGCTCTTGGTTGCTGGAATCCTGCAAGGCAAATCCCTTGAAGCAAGCCAAAATGGATTCATCGCGGGAAGGACAGCAGAAAGCACTTTAGAACTACTTGCAGATAATGGAAAACGTTATGTTGCTTCTCAGAGATGTTCCTCTAATGGAAATGAAAATTATAAAAGCCTGCTTGTAAACTTTAGAGTGAGATCAAAAAGCACCTAAATTGCTGCAGCACTGTGGCACACCTGTTTCAATTAAAGCAATTATCCTAAACCATGGGACATTCCTGCCATCACTGTTATCAGCCAGCAGAGCGGCTGCACTTCTATTCTCAGATGCCTATTTAACTAGCACATAATAAGAATATTTTCATTGTTTACATACCATCTATCACTCATTGCTAAGCAGTGTGTGAAAACAAGTACTTGCTCTATATAAAATCAAGCCTCATGTCTTCATCATTCTTCTCACTAAGCTCAGTGAGGTCTGGAGTGGGCAAAATGAGGTTCTACAGAGAGGAAAAGGTTCCTACAAATGGGATGAGTTTAAGCTTTGTCTTGTGGGCTTTCTCTGTAAAGAAGTCTCATTGACCTTCCCTACAGTCACAATAGGAACACAGAGCCAGATAAGTTCCTGAGGTACCTTTCTACAGCATGGACCTGACACAGGTTGATTACAAAGATACCCAACCTGACAAAGCTACCATTAGGCCCATGTCCCGGTTTCAGCTGGGATAGAGTTAATTTTCTTCTTAGTAGTTAGTATGGTGCTGGGTTTTGGCTACGATGTGAGAACAATGTTGATAACGCACTGATTTTTTAGCTGTTGCTGGGTGATGTTTATACTAAATCAAGGACTTTTTAGTTTCTCAGGCCCTGCCAGCCAGAGGGCTGGGGGGCGGGGCACAGGAAATTGGGAGGGGACATGGCCAGGACAGATGACCCAAACTAACCAAAGAAATATTCCATGCCATATGACATCATGCTGAGTATATAAACTGGGGGAAGAAGGAGGAAGGTGGGGACAACTGGCATTATGGTGTTTGTCTTCCCAAGTAACCGTTAGGCATGATGGAGCCCTGCTGTCCTGGGGATGGCTGAACACCTGCCTGCCCATGGGGAGTGGGGGATGAATTCCTTGTTTTGCTTTGCTTGCGTGCACCGCTTTTGCTTGACCTATGAAATTGTTCTTATCTCAACCCTCAAGTTTTACATTCCTTTCTGATCCTCCTTCCCATCCCTTGGGGGGGGGGGCGGGGGGGGGGGGTGGGAAGGAGTGAGGAAGTGTGTGCATGGTGCTTGGTTGCTGCCTGGGGTTAAACCATGACAGCCCAAAAAGCTGTTTCTCCTGAAGAGTGAAATGGCCTTATTCCCTGCTTTAGGCCTCTCTGTGAATACATACGCAAGTGTAATGATTATCACAGCATCTTCACCTGTGAACATCTTGTCATTCACAGCTGAATACCTACTGATTGACACGTGCTCTCATTTCTAAAGAACAAGACTAAACATAAACATGTGATACAGAGATCAGAACTCAGTTCTCTATTTCAAGGTATACCTCATCCTGTATCACCACCACAAGACAAAATTTTGGGTCACTATAGTCACTTCTTTGAGAGAAAAACCACACCTTTGGTAGATTTTAGCACAATATAATTGGATAATTCAGAAATGCTTTAGACACATACAAATCATGAAGAGAAAAATATACCATAATGACAGGATAAAGAGGAAGTATATACACTACTTTTTTTATGATTGCTGTGGAACAAGTCTTTTAGGTCACGTGAAAACCTGAACAAGCTGTATCAAGTTTGTATTAACTGATGCTATTGCTACTAAGAACAACCAATGCCCTTATACTATCACTGTAACTATAGATCTATAAACATGAAACCTTTTTAGAAGTTTCAATTTCAAAATTTCACTGTTAGGGTATACCAAAGTGACCTTACTTATTTTTTGGGTTTTTTTGCCAGTGTTTCTCTTCTCAGGCTCTCTCTAGATGCCTAACTTACTCCAGGGATTTTTGGATTTACGATTACATTTAAACTCTGCTCGTTTAAATTCAACTTCTTAGCTTTTTGTTCTGCTTTCTATTGTTTTTTTCTCTGCCACCTTTGATTCCATTGTTACTTCAGTTCCTCACAAATTCTTACCTCAAATTTCTTCAAAATAAGAAACAGAGGATGGAAAACATTTTCTGCAGATACTAACTATGCTAGAGGAAACAGTCTCATAAAATCCAGTACATTTACTTCTATCACAAGAGAACATACCTCAGAAAACAGTGCCTAAGTACCAAAACAGAAAGCGCTAATCTTGCAAGCAAAACAATTTGGGCATGTTGCTGTGGTTCCAACTGCTGTGATCTGGGGAGGACACACAGTAGCACTGCTGTATCAAACACAAAGAAGGTGTCTTACACATTAAGTAGTGTAATTTGTACACCAAGGACTGGGCAGACACTGATCATCAGACAATCACCATTATATGACAATGTTTTTCAATAAATATCACCACTTACTGCAATTTCTGCTGAGATATTTCTGCATTCCCTGAATTTGTAATGTGGTCAAATGCACTGAATTAACCATAGATGACATCTCAACAGTTGCCAAGTTAAGACTATCATTGACACAAGAAAACTGTCTGGTAGAACTCTCTTAAAGCAGTCACAGAATCACAGAACAGTCTGGGCTGGAAGGGACCTTCAAAGATCATCTAGTCCAACCTCCCTGCCATAGGCAGGGACACCTTCCACTACATCAGGCTGTCCAAAGCCCCCATCCAACCTAACTTGGAATACTTCCAATGATGGGGCATCTACAACTTCTCTGGGCAACTTGTTCCGGTGTCTCACCCATACTTCTTTAGGTTTCTGAAACTAGTTTTGTTTGCTGCATGTCAGCAGAGTATCCAGGAAGGGCTTCTGACACCCCATGAATCAAATAGATTGATCTTCTCCTCCTTTTGCAGACTGGTTTTAAATTCATTTGTTATGCATCTCATTTACTTGAGCGTTCACTCAGAAATTAAAGGAAGTGTGAGAAGCAGTTTCAATTTGATGTATAACATGTCTAAGCCATGAGGCTGTAGAAGTGTCCTCCCATTTCAGCTCATTTCTTCTGTCCCTTTCTGACAAATACGTGACAGTCACCAACACCCCTCCCCCCCAAACAATAGCCAAAAAACCCAAAACCAACAAGACAAATCTCTAATCAGCATTGGGCAAGCACTTTATATTTTTGTGTTGACCTTTTCAACAGCATTTATGGTAATGATTCACACAGAAGAAAGTAAATGAAGTATAAAACTATTACATAAATATGTGTGGCTTCATAAAATGAGCAATGACAGAGCCAACAGTGAGTTAGAAACCAAGCTAAATAAAAGATTCAGCAACAACCTCAATAGAAAGTTGACATCTCTATATTAAACCCATCTCAGCTTCCTCTTTACTGCCTTAAGACAAAGATCCTCGACACTAGCTATGTTACAAACTACTTTTATTTCTGCCTGTCAGACAGAAAGAAATCAAGTTAGTCACATGAGTGCAAGCCTACCTTCACACAATTCACCCACAGGATTACAAAATTAACCGTGATGCCCAAATACCATAAAGCTTACATGAGATTCAAAAAATGTCTTTCCAGCAAGCCTATCTCCTCAGTATAAGTTTAATACATACAATTTATGTCTCCTCCCTGCAAAATATAAATTCTCAAATTACCAGTCCAAAAATAGGACCAAACCAGAGAGTTACCTGAGCACCCATTTTGAGTCCTCCTCTAGCAGACAGCCCTCACAGAAAAGTTTAATGTAATTACTACTACCTTTGACCAAATGGGTTGCTTCCTGGAAATGAACCAATTGGAACTTCTGTATGTTCTGATTCTTGCAAACAGATTTACCACATCATATATACATACCTATTATACTTTACTGTCATTGCTGTATATTCTCACTGTTGGATAGAAACAGGAAAACCAAATCCTTCTTGAACCAGTTCTGCAACAAAACTAACCCTTACCTCATTACAGTCAGAGAACCTGTATAGTTCAAATTTACAGTAAAACTCAGAAGCTTGAGGGGCACAGAACAGGACCAAGGAATGATGAAACATGCTGGTTTTTTACATGATCAAGCCCTTCACTGTTTGACCAAATCTAAATAACCAAATCTTTACTTCCCTCTTGAATATCCAAAAAAAGAAAAATCTTAAAAGAAAAAACAGGCTGAAGATAGCATAGGTTGTATCGGGTATGGCTGAGCTCCATAGCAGCCCTCATAGTGCTCTCTGCTTTGTATCAGTAGTTAGAAATGTGGTGATAACACATCAGAGTTTTGGCCACTGCTGAGCAGCGCTCACACAGCATCAAGGCTGGCTCTCCAACATCTCCCCTTGTCATCAGTAGGCTGGGGGTGGGCAGGATCTTGGAAGGGGACATAGCCAGGATGGCTGACCCAAACTGACCAACAGCATATTCCATACCCTATGACATCTGGTCAGATATAAAAGCTAAGAGAAAGGGGGTGGGGGGGTGGGGGGGTGGTGGTGTGTGTATGCATTTGTTATTTACAACATCTGTCTTTCACAGCAACTGCCACACGTACTGAAGCCCTGCTTCCTGGGAAGTGGCCAAACATCGCCTGCTGATGGGAAGTAGAGAATAACATCTTTTATGTATGTGGAAACAAAGGAAAACAACCTTTGCTACTGCTTTATTAAACTGCCTTTATCTTGACCCACAAGTTTTTTTCCATCTTATTTTCTCCATCTAGCCCTGTTCTGCTAAGGAGGGGAGTGACAGAGCACCTGTCATCTAGCCAAGGTCAACCCACCACATAGGTCTGTCACCGCCTTCTTTCCACATACACTTTATTACTGTCTAATCTAAGATTCCTCAAGATACAACAGTTTAACATGCTACTATATGCCACCTGCTCACCAGTAACTGCTTGCATGTTTGGTATAGATATGAAATAAAATGTGCAGTCTTACATTTCCTCCTCTGAAGTGCATACCTCCCATGCTCCATCTTACAGATTATTCTTAGTTATATAATTACTAGTTATAGTTTACTGCTAGAACTGCACAAACAAAACCACAAAAAAACCCTCACTGCTATCAGAAGAGGCAATCCTACACATTTCTAATATACAGTTGTTTATACCCATTCTGGCAACCTATTTTTTTATTCACCACTTTGATCAACTCTCCAGCCTGCTTTGCCTTGCAGTTGCCTAAGCACTTCAGTTGACAAAAGGGAAAATGAGGCATGGAATAAATACAAACCTCTGAAACTAATGAGAGAGGAAGATGGCCACTTGTAGCAACAACTATGGCTTAGTCAACATTAATATTCAGTTGAGATCATGCGTATACTTTTAAAACACATCATCTGAATGTTTTAAAACCAATCCACCATTGTTTTTATATCTCATAAAAAAATGAGAGTTTTAAACCTCACCAGGCTTTGCTTCACCTTACCAACTAGCCGTAAAGCACATAAACCGCATACCATTCAGACGAAAGTAAAGCCAAACAACGTGCTTTGGAATTGCACCTAATGTTCACCACCTTCTAATGCCACAGGGTGAGACTACAGCGAGTTCAAAATAAGCTCCCTCTAATGTATCCTGCATGTCTGAGGTCCTTAGCACCTACTGCTGGCATGTACAACTCCCCCTCTTTATGGAACACTATTTACCAGTGTGGAACTAGCCTTACAGCATCTGGGAAACTAAGACCTGAGAGTGCTCGCTGACTTGGCCACAGACACTCAGTGCTAAACTGCAGGTAATGTGAGCATGCATCAGAGCTCCCACTCACTCTTGCATGTTTGTGCCAAAGCAGGTTCCTCAAGTAACACGGCTACTTTCAATTCATAGCTTGTACAGACTGTAATGCTATATGATCCTGTAGTCCTTAATGCATTTATAGGTACCTGGATTGGCTAATTAGGACTATAACAAAATGAAACACTTGTTAAATGAAACGCTTATTAAGACATTAAAATTCAGTGAACAAGACTTTAACAATATAATAAGAATATAAATATCCACAAAGAAACCATATTTGAGTCATTTTCAAGACCTGACAGTTGCTTAAATATCTTATGACACTTTTCATCAACCTGATCTGCCAGCAAGAAACATAAAACGACTAAAAAAAAAAAAAAAGAAAACAGAAAAAAAGAGGAATTTATGTTTGGAAACACTCCTCTAAAGACTCCTACTGCTTTAATGAAGACTTAGATTCTTAACTATAATTTATTCAGTACTGGATTGTTTCAGGCAAGCTTTTTTGTTTGTTTTGGGGTTTTTTTTGCTAGGTGAGTGTGAAAACTTTGCCCTTTTCAGTATACTGAGCAAAATACACTTTTGAGGAGAGTATATACATTTTGGCAATTTAAATTTTACAGTGCTCATCTGTGACATAAACGTGGCGATAGAAATAAAATAGTATAATTGACTTCTATGATAGTTTAAATTAATGTTCAACCCTTGATTTCTGATTAAAAGCACTAGCTTTTCACAAAAGTCTCCAAAACATTAAATCCAATGAATGACTTGTCACAGCTTCAAAGGATAGTTCTGCCTTTTTATGACGTTATTTAATACATGTTTTAAAGAAGGGGTTGTGTACAAGATTAATAATAATAATGATCATTATACATCTTCCACCATGAACAGCATGGACTTAACAGAATGTGGGAGTACAAAATTTCTGGTATACACTATCTGCTTGCAAGCTAAAGCACAAGAATATGGATTGCCATTTTAATGAATTCTATAAGCTTTGGTGTTGAAATACAGGCTGCAAGCTTGCCAATGAAACAGAACTGTTTTTAAACTCCCATAGAAAACCAACTGACAATAGCTTGGCAAGAGCACTACAAGAACATTAAAATGAAACTGTTCTGAATGTACCCTGTAAGCAGAAAATATTTCTGTTTCCAAACTGATAAATGTAGGATCTGCCTCAAACTTCCACAGAAAATATATTTTCTCCAGTTCAATCATTACAGACTCTTTCATGCATTAAAGGCCAAATTAGATTTGGCATCCTCTAAAATTGTCAATCTTGAACAGGGAACAGAATTTATAAGGGAAAGGAACAAATTTGGAAGTTTTGATGATAAGATTATAGCATTATAAAACCAGAATGCAAGTATGAAAACCTTAAAAAGTTTTGATTAAAAACTGGCAAAATTTCCCCCGACAGTGCACAGCAACTAAGCTTCATTGATTAAATAGAGTTATTCTGACATACTAGCCTGGGGAATCAGCTTAAGTGAAATGCTCTAGTAGCAGACATCGGGGGGGGGGAGGGAGGAAAAAAGATTTATTGAGTTCTCTGCATTTTTATTGGATTTTCTAGATGATATTGAACATTCATTCCAAGCAAGATGTTTTTAATTCTTTGATTCAACCTTTATCGAATTTTCAGGTAACGTATCCCTACCTTTTAAAAGTACTATTTAAAAGATTCAGAAAAAATTGACACGTAAATTATCTTTAGATATTAAAAGTAAAATTAAGCTGCTAGAAATTACTTTCTGGATATAACTAAAATCATTTAGACACTCATAAAGATGTTTGTGTGGTCTCTCTGGTTTACTTAAAGGCCTAATCGACTTGCTTTGAAATCAAAGTGAATGGAGACTCATAAATCACACCGATTGTTTACTTCAGTTTCCTGAACAAAAAAAAAGGCATTTGAAAATTAAGGATGATCAAATAGTTATTTTTCAGAGGGCTCTTTTTATATTTTTTTTTTAAGTTGGATCTAAAGTTGTAAACATCTTAGAACTGATTGAGCCACCTTCTCTTTTAATGCTCAGCTAAACTGAGCATATAATGCAAAGAACTTGTTCAAGGTAGATATAGTCCACTCATACACCATTAACCATATTGGCCACCTTCTAAAATTTTTTCATACATATGCTCAAGCACACACTCCTGGCTACCGATACATGATTATCGGTCATAATTAAATTCTGTGAATGCTACTGCAAACACTTCAAAAAAATCTCAGTAACAAAACCTTTGTGAAATCAGTGTGATGAAGGATTTTCATAGAATCACAGAACAGTATGGTTTGGGTGGGAAGGGACCTTAAAAATCATCGAGTTCCTATGATGACTCCATCGAGTGGAAGGCAGGGACGCCTTCCACTAAACCAGGTTGCTCAAAGAGCAAATTCATCCAGCCTGGCCTTGAACACTCCCGATGATGGGGCATCCAGAACTTCTCTCAGCAACCTGTTCCAGTGTCTCACCACCATCCCAGTGAAAAATTTCTTCCTAATATCTAATCTAAATCTACCCTCTTCCAGTAATAAGCCATTAACTTGTCCTGTCACTACAGGCCCTTGTAAAAACTCCCTCTCCAGCTTTCTTGTAAGCCCCCTTTACGTACTGGAAGGCTGCAGTAAGGTCTCCCTGGAGCCTTCTATTCTCCCCGCTGAACAACCCCAACTCTCTCAGTCTGTCTTCATAGAAGAAGTGCTCCAGCTCTCTCATCTCTATGGCTCTCTTCTGGACCCACTCCAGCAGCTTCCATGTCCTCCTTATGTTGGGAGCCCCAGAGCTGAAAGCAGTCTGCCAGGTGGGGTCTTGCGAGAGCAGAGCAGAGGGGGAGAACCGCCTCCCTTGACCTGCTGGCCACGCTGCGGGCGCACACTGCCGGGTCATGTTGAGCTTCTTGTTAACCACCACCCCCAAGTCTTTCTCTTCAGGGCTGCTCTCAATCCATTCTCCACCCAGCCTTTATTTGTGCTTGAGATTGCCCCCACCCATGTGCAGGACCATGCACTTGGCCTTGCCCAACTTCATGAGGTTTGCACGGGCCCACCTCTCAAGCTCTGAGGGGCACCTCCATACCCCTCTGAGTTACCTACTAATATCACCTGTCACCTTCTCTTAGTTGTGCTGATTGTTATAGGGGGAGCAGATCAGGCTGCCTTACTCAGCTCTAGTGTCTCTCCTGATGTGACGGGTCTTTCCTCTTCAGTCTGCAGAGCAGTGAAGTGGTTCTGCAAGGGCAACTCAGGCTTTGGGGAAAGTCTCTTCCTCCTAAGGGCTACTTGCTGTTGTAAGCTTCCATTCTTCTGCATATTGATTTTATACTGAATACTTAATATTCACCAAATTTCCCACCATTTCTTTTTAATTTTTTTTTTTAAATCTTATTTTTAAAAAGGAAGCTAATCAAAGTCAGAAGATACCTGGTTTTTGCTGTTTGTATGGTTTTGTTAAAAAAAAAAAAGTGATTTCTGTCAGTCATGCATATTACAGTTTAAGAAAGAGCAAGTGCCCAAGTCTTTTCAATCACATAAATCTTAATAAATCAGAGGAACACCACACTTGTGGGCTTCTGCTATAAGTACTGCTTGTTTTCATTTAGTTCCCACTATCATATCAGCATTAAACTGCTTTGAAGTCTATACTGTATTTAGCCTTTCATTTTTACAGAAGACACTAGCATTACTTAAGATGGGGGCTTTTATTTTCAGTCCTCAAATAGCTCTAAATGGTCCTTGTTCAATTCAATCCAGGCATATTTTTTTCCTTTCAGCTATTTAAACTGTAAATGTTTAATGAATAAATGAAAATTATGAATAATAGAAGGGTGTACTATATGAATGTATATTTTAACATATATTATTCAATTTCCTAAAAGTTCAATTCATAAACGCTATACCATACATTTTTCTATTTTTAAAAAAGCTTTTATAATGTTTTGTATTTTCCATTAGAATATAAATAATGCTTACTATTTCAACCATACCTCTAATCTGCTATTTAAAAAAATAAACAAAACCCCACCACTTTTTGTTGAATACAGTCAAACTTGAATTATTTATTCTTCATGAGTTAGCATTCCCCTATGCCATTGAGAACAACTAAGAAATGTAGTATTCGGGGGGGGTTATTTGGAAGAAAGTATAATGATAAGTAGCGAGTGAAAAATATTACTTCATTACATTTTTACAGGAAAATAGCTTGCTTTGTTTGAGAGACAGAACACATGCACGTCCTCAACACTGAGAAACTTGGCGGGTAAAGTATTTTAAGGCATGAACTGAAATGTGTATTCACACAAAGACTTAAATAGATTAGAGAGCCCTTGACAGGATCTCAGTGAGGTCTGGAGGGACAATATTGCTTATCTTTTAGTCTATTTCTTGTAATAAGTGTTTTACCTGGTTAATATGGTATATATAGAGTAGGGAATCTTGGATCAGGTATTAGTTCCTAGATCCAGTTGCAGTATTCAGTTGCACCTTAACTTGGTGTCACAGCAAAACTCAGGCATCCATGAAAAACTTTCTTCCTTCTCACATCTGATGTTGGTTTCCATAGAAAGAAAACCCAAGAATGCAAGCTGGACAAAAGCTGTAGTACACTTCAGCAGGAAGACGAGGCACAGCTATTAAGTCACTTGAATGATGAGATAGGTGTTTTCCTTGTGGTTTTAAGAGGTTTTGCTAAATAGAGTAAGATGGAGAACCTTGTAAGAATGTACTCTCCTCATTCCTTCCAAATTCTTTACCCTAAAGTCATGTGCAAAATCAGGAAACTGCTAGAACATGTTTCACAAGGGTAAAGAGAAGAACAATAAATGCATACAGGACCTATGGACTTCAGAGCTACAAGAAAACTTTTCTTCCTCTAAAATAAAGGAATGAAGAAATAAAGACACCTACTAAAATATTCTATTGGAAAAGGGGGAAGATATTTGCAGTTCTTTTCTTCAGCTATGAAAACCCACAAGATTCAGCAACTCACTTGAAGTTTACCAGTACATACAGAGAGAAAAATACAAAACTTGAGAAAAGATATTGCATTTCAGCTTCACAGCCTTACATTAATTGTGTCTAGCTCTTAAACAGAAGCAACAGCAGTTATGAAAATCCCTATTCCCTTTTTCTAAAGAACATCCTTAGGCATATACAGACATAAGCACATCACATTTACCACACACAAATGAAAAATTTAAAATGCCAAGTCACCAATGAAGTTTTAACAATTTTTCACCCTTTTTTTATTTGCTTTTCTTTTTTGATTTCCTTATTTGAACAGTGTATTTAACAATAATAATAATGAAGTATTGCAGTATGAATCTGTACTTGATATAATCATAGAACTCAGAAATAAAACTATAAGGTAGTATACATCAAGACAGCTGGACATGCTACAGACAGCATTTCCAAGAGAAGCTCACTACTCTTAGTATCTGAGGAACCCACTACTGCACTGACCACTGGAAAGGTGGAACATACACTTGTAAAACCATCTCCTTTCATCTCAGCATCCTTTAAGAGCTTCTCTAGACAGGAAAGCTAAGCCCTGCACTGCACATTACAAACCACCACTATGTCCAAACTCTGCATAGATGCTCAAAGACTGCAAAGAGTTGAATAGGCTTTGAAAATAGGTTTGTTTTTTTCAGTTAAAAGCAAACATTACTATTACTACTATTTATATATTTATTTTTACTTAGTAATAAGGGTCCTGGGTTTGTAGCACTAAGACATTCCTACCTTGGGTAACATTCCTAGTTTTCTATGTCATTCCTAGACAAGCTGTTTAATTTAGGACGTATTATCTTTCTTCCTTTTTAAAAAATATTATCATAGTCTTAAAGAGAGTAATTCAGCACCAAGACAACAAGTTTCAATGGACCATCATAAATACCAAAAAGATCAAAATCTTTCTGTGCAGCATCCCACCCAAGGGAATTCCTATTGCTACAACTATCATATTCTTTATCTAGATTTAGTTTTGGGTCTATCTGCACAGCAAAGAACTGCTGTACAAAGACTCACCCTTTGGGTTTTTGCACACTATTACAGCACCCTGAACATTTGACTCTTTCTACCCTCACCAGAACTACGTTTTCTTTGCTTAAAATAGTATGGGACCTATAATTAAGTGTATTCACAACAATTCTTGCTCTGACCTGACAGAAGACACAAATGTATCTTCTACATGTGCCCCAACATTAACAATAGTTTTCCAGCATTCTACATACACATAAGAGAGCTACAACTCTACCAATCATGTTTAAGTCAGTTTTTATAAACAGACAGCAGAAGCAAGTAATAATAAATGAATAAATAAATCTATTTTTATCCTTTTCGTGTTTTGTTTCCCCACAGGTTGAAAGGTACTGCCCTGAAAGTTCTCATGCAGCTGATCAGTTAACATTTACTACAGACCTGCATATTTTCACTATCTGCATTACCTATCCAAGATTTTACTTTCAAAAGACTGAGTACTCACAAACACACCTGTGGTAAAATGCAACAGTAATTCCTAAGTATTTTGAAAAGAAATCCCAAGTATTTCAAAGAAGGTAAACAAACAGGCTTTTAAAAAACATGGACATTTAAGAAAATCTATTCATGGACTGTCTGTCCCACATTTTCAAAAAAGCTCGTCTCCTGAAAATAATGGGAACTACTTGGCACTACATGCTCTTAAAAAACCTTGGCATCTTTTCAATAACATCTGTCACTTATATTTTTGAACTACACTGATACTACCTTCATGATCAAAAAGGAAGAAGCTTTCCTTTCCTAATTGCAATATACATTACTGTGTACTTCAGGGTTAAAATACTCTGAATCAATGCTCAGATGGTATACTAGTAAAACATTGCTCTCTGATGAAAGTATCACTGAATGCAGATATTCCAAATTGTCTATACTCAGACAGTAACTGTATTTCCTATAGGTGTTTTGAGGTCTCATTCACCATAAAAGCAATTTCAAGATACTGCTAAAATGATTTATACTTACTGTTGTAAATTCGTTTTTAATAGCATGTAATATTTGGCAATAATGAAGCATCATTAGTTGGCAATTGGTCATATAATAAAAATGACTGCTCATCACCCCTAAGTTTACAAGGAGCAATGAAACATAGCCACAAACTGAAGCTATTTATAATCTCCTGTATAAAGTAGCAAGTTATTTACAGCTGTTAAGCATGTGATCTGAAAGCAAAACAGTGCTTTCCAGACTCAGCTATACCTCTGCTTGAACTATCTCAACATCAAAAATGTGTAAGCCTTAATTGTACACAAAGACTCACAAAAACATTGAAAAATAAAGTAATGATGGGGACTGCTTAAGACTAGTTTGCTTTAACTGGCAGGCCTGCAATTGCATCAAATTATACTCTGTGGCTTAGTACAACGACTCGCTTTCTTACTATGCAGGGAGCCAATAAACTCTAAATAATAATCAATATTATCACATGAAATAGGTCCTAGTTTAAAATTTAGATCCTGGTATTTGTGACTCTTATCATCTTCACAGTGGTTTCAAAATGCCTAGATATTTAAAATAACATTCTGAACTTACTACTTTTGTTTACATTTAATAAAACCTAGCTGTTTATCACAGATCACATTGTAATAGTCTGATTTTAATTTATACAAAAGGTTAAGTCAACTTTATTTTTTAATGATAGCCAGAAATGACTGGACCTTCCAGGAGGATATAATTATATCACAAGCTATTGCTGCTGTTTGCATTGTGGCACTTAAGCTTACTAGAGGAGTTAAAACATTCTTTATTACCTACAAGCAAGTATATAAGCTAACCTAATGCTCAAAGACCAGCTTCAAAAGATACACAGACAAGAAAATAGGGACACTTGGACACAAACATTCTTCTTTTCAGAAACTGAGATTACTGCTTTTCCACCATTACTGTGGCATCAGTGATAGAATTTTTCAAATGTGAGTGGTCAATTGCTTGCATGCAAACTTCAGTAATCACTGCTTGGAAGAGAAGGGAGACCAGAGAGGATTATCATTAGGAAAATGCCTTAGAATCAACTTTTGAACTTGAATCAGCAACCCAACACTTCTGAGGACAAATGGTAGCTTTGTATTAATCATAAGGTACTTGAGTTTCAAAGCTTAATGGATCCATTTTTCTTCTTCCTTACGCAATGTATTTTTAAAATATCAAAATCTAGTTTCTAGCCACCACTCGCCTGAAAATGGTGTGCCTGGAGTACACACCGGAATAATTTCTTTACCCACAGTGAAGATCTCTATTTATACATTCTAAGGAGACAGATTTCAGCTTTAAAATATCTGAATATTATATCTTTGTTTCTCACTGCAGAAATACCAAAATGTTTCATCAATAACAAAAAATAGGAACTTCCTTTCAGAATAATAAGACTGTAAACAGATGACAGTATCTTTTTGCAGTACGGGCTTCTTTGACACTCAAATTACTAATACATTATTGGTAGTAATATTAATTATTCATATTATGATGTTATTGCTGAATATGCTTCAAAGTTCCACCACTAGACCCCTTAGATTTTGAATCAAGTCATGGTCTGAGACCTATTTTGTCCCTGAAAGTGAAAGGGTTTAAAATTTTTTAAGGCTATTAAAAATTCAAGTGATCCCCAATTCTCAGGAAAAACAAAAGTCAAGTATTAGTTGTGTCTATTCACAGGCCAGATTCCCTCACAGAACATCTGTCATGTAAACACTGCCCCAAAAACAATTGGATGCACAGAAATGTACATCATGTAAATAAAAGAGTTCACAATGGAAGACCTCAGTGCTGGTATTTATGTTCATAAGTATGGAGAGGAGTGACAACTCAAACACAGCATAGCCATTTGCAAGTTATACTGCCACTACCTCCTACCTCAAGTGAAGACAGATGTCATCAAGGATCATGCATAATGGATATTTTATTTCTACTAGGTACAGCATGTTTAATGGAATTTGCATAAAGGAGTTTATCTAGGCTACAGTTTCCTACAAAGTACTGACAAATAACAAGTTTGTCCCTCACATCAAGTATCCCAAACAGGTTTCAGATTTGTGCTAGACAAATCCACCCAAATTTGGGCAACCCACCCAAAGCAACTTCAATACCTCACAGCTAGTGTTTCATCAGGAGAAAACAGACCTCTTCTCACTGTGGAAAGAAAGGTTTGGTGCCACAGTAAAACTGCAATAAAGGGGTCTATGCACTGAGGACCCAGGTGACTGAGGCTTGTGCAGAGCAATACATGAAAAAAAAATGACAGAGACAGATGACGACAGAGTAGAAGGCCAGCATATTCACTGCTGGATGAACCTACAGTTAGTTGTTTCCCTGCCAATGTGTGGAACTGGCTGCCAGCAGCTGGGAAACTAGACATCCCTCTTTGGTGCCCTTATGTATTTGCTCAGCAATTACTCCAACAATTTCACATGCATACTCTGAGCTTGACTGCCTTTATTCAACAAAAACCAGACTTTATAAACTGGATGTCCCCAGGCCATGCACAATTCTATACCATCATTTATACAAAATGATCACTAAGCAAACGTTTGATTATCAGAATACAACTGACCAGTCACATCTAGAAATATGTTTGCCTAATAACTGGGATAGTACATGCATATTTAGAAATGCTGTTAAACATGTGGTTTTGCTCATGCATACTACTTTTTTCTTTAAAGAACTGTGAAATACTGCGAGTCTAGATAGAAAATCCTACCTGTCAAAGGCTAGGTAGTAGTAAAACAACTACATCCATTTTACAACCAGCCTTGGGCAGAAATCAAAGCAGTCCTGAATTTTGGCATTTTATCTAAAGCGAATGTATTACGCAACAGTTGGGAAAATCACTTTGCCTTTCCTCTCTAGTGTTTTCATCTGTATAATGAGAGTAGTAGGTAAAGGTGGGTTGCAATGCTAACGTCATTAGAATGCTGCATTTGATAATTAATATATTATATGGTTACTTTGATGTTATAAAAGGATATAAAATATTAGTTACTCTGAAAAAACCTGCCTTGACATCTGAAGTAGTCATTTAAAATGGTGAACCAGAACAGTAAACCAATGCATTGAGTCACCTTTGCAGAGTCAAGCTTTCAGATCTCTCTTTCTTGATTCCTCATTCATAAAGAAAGGATAAAACATCGTCCCATCTAATGGAGGAGTCACAAAGGTAAAGCTGAGCTCCCTGTTGCAAGCATGTCAAACCTCTAGCATCTAGCTGCACATCTTTCATTTCCCCTTTAATAAGTGCCCAGCTTTGCTGTCACTGGTTTGATTTATGTGTTGCTGAGCCTTGCAAACGCACATGAAGAAAACAGGAGCAGTAAATACACAGTATTTCTGTGAATAAGGAAACATGACTGGGAAGAATGAACACAGGGACATGGAGTCAGGGCTTTCTGGTTCTGATTCAGGACTGCCTCTGTTTTACACATGACCTTCGTAAGTCATTTATCTTTTCATCAATTTTTTTTCACCAGTAAATGGGATGATAATACAGCCCAATACTACCAAGGGACTAATGGAAGGTACAGTAACAGTTTTGAGGAACACAAGATAACATGACAAACACCCATAAAAACATAAATAAGGAAATGAGTATTTTTGTACAATGTCTAGCAAGGTTTTACTGTATGGTATAAAATAAGGCTGGATCCTGAATGCTGAAAGACTGGAAAAGGATGATCAGTTTTTAATTAATACCATAGCATATGATTAGCCAGTTGAGACTATCCCAGAGTGAATATACAGGTAAGACAGAATTAACATTGCTCATACAACTTTTATTCTTTCATGTCCTAACTTTCCAGTGCCAGACTTCCTGCTCTTCAGAAAAGTTACGTTCTGTACTGCAAGACAGTAATAGGCGCATTGAATACTACTTGGAATTCAGGGTTATTTTCAAGGAAAAGTTATCTAAAACTGCCTTGAGGTACCAGGACCAGCTACCTCAATAAAAGCTCTGGCATAATTTGTCATGAAAACTGGTAACATAAGCTGAAATACCAAAAGGAAAAAAAAATTTTTTTTGGACCAGCCATGCTAACTGGGTATGCACCCAATAAGCACGCAGCCTTATCAAGAAAAAGCAGATAATACCTCAGGTAGGTTTCTCCACGCACCAACGTGACACTTGGACGACAACCTGAGGAAGCCAAGGCACTTCCCGGGGAGCAGCGCACCCCATTTCTCCACAGGAACCTCACTGCCACACCACCGCCACCGCCCCTCACCGACACCCCGCCAGCAGCCCCAGAGGAAACCACCGCACCTGCTCCCGCGGGCATGCCCTCCTGCTCGCCGACTCCTCACCCACGAGGCCTACCTGGGCACGGCTCTGGCCGGGCCGCAGCCCAGCCCAACCCGACCCGACCCACCTCCGCTCGCCCCCGTGCGGGCTGGTGGCTGTGGCGGGGCGGCCCCCGGGCCCTGCGCCAACGGCTGAGGCAGCGGGCGGGACGGGCGCGCGCCCACCCTCACACCCCCGCCCAGCCCCCCCGCCCCTCACCGACCTGCCGGCCGCATGGCGCCGCCGCCGCTCCTCGCTCGGCCCCGGGTCAGAGCGCGCTGTCCCGGCCGCTGAGGTTGCCGCCTCCGGGCCGGAAACGTGGGGCCGCCCCCGGCTCCTCCCGGCCATGGGGCTCCGCTGCCCGCGCCGCCCCCCCCATATTCCCGCCGGCGGGCAGCGCCTGCGCCCGGCTCTTGGTGGGAAGGGTGAGGGGACCCCGGCAGTACGCCCCCCGCCCCCGCCTCCCTCATTAGACGCCGGTCGAGAGCCCTCGGCCGTCGAGGTTGGTGGGATGCGGAGAGAAAATGAGAAGGCAGGTGAGCCTCTCTAGCTCCGCAGAGAGTTGGGTTTAGTGCGCTGCTGCAGCAGGGACCCCAGGTCACCCCAGGGACCCGCCGCCTTGCACAGAAAGCCCGAGGGCGGAGGGCACCTGGGCAATAGTCCCCAGAGATCTCTGTCGTAGTATGGCAGTCCCTGTGCCCTGCTGGCAAGGTGGCGTGATGCAGCGTTGACTTAGTATCTCTGTGATAACTGTGCCATATATTTATTTTTTAATGTGGCACAGAAGAGAACCAAAATGTAAAGAAGTAAGATGAAGTAGCCAATGAGAGAGACTGCAAGCACCAGCTCACTGCTGTGCTGTCTGCAAAATTTAGTCAGGAGCCATCGATCAAGGTAGCATCTTTCAAGTTCAAAATAAAGGTTTGACCTACCACGAGGAGCCGGAGTTGCCCTTTAAAATAGGACTGCAGGAAAACTGAAAGTACTTTCTGGAAGAAAGAAGTGTTGAGCTGGTGTCCAAAGGAAGCAAAGCTTAACCAACTGCACTTTATGCATGAGTATGTGCTTCTCGGCCATCTGAACATCCTGAAGTGTTCCCCTTCCCTACCAGAACTTTAATGCCTTGTGACTGATTTTGTTGAAATTTATCAAAGGTTTTAAGAGATCTCAAAGGTGAAGTGGCTAAGTATAAGTTTCAGGAAGATGGGTGTCCAAAATAGAGGAGACAAATGTGCAGCTCTGCCTGAAGGAAAGGCTGCAGGGTGAACTTCAAGCAGTATTAGAGAAAGGAAAATCCACATAGAGGCAGTCTTTAAACCTTCCGTTTGCTATCAGCCACAAACCACACAGCTGCAGGAAGCTGGACTTCAGTCAAAGAACTACTTCTGTAAAGCCCTTGCACGCTTCAGGGCCTGTGTCCAACTGAAATATGTAAAAAACTGAACCATCGTGAGCTGTTCCTGTTTCTCTTCTTGCACAGGTAGATGATACTTGGTTTTTTATTTGGTATGTGGGGTTTTTTTAGCGGGGTTGGGGTGGGTCAGTATGCTTTTGCTAATGAGTGGGTAGTTTTGGTGAATTTCTGGCCTGGCCTACCACACAGAGGAAACGAGAAAACCTCTAGCTACGTATATGCAGGTGTTGTGGTTTAACCCCGGCCAGCAACCAAGCACCACACAGTCACTCGCTCACTCCCCCCCTTACCCAGAGGGATGGGGATGAGAATCAGAAAGGAACGTAAAACTTGAGAGTTGAGATAAGGACAATTTAATAGGTAAAGCAAAAGCTACATGAGCAAGCAAAGCATCACAAGGAATTCATTCACCACTTGCCACGGGCAGGCAGGTGTTCAGTCATCCCCAGGGAAGCAGGGCTCCATCACACATAATGGTTACTTGGGAAGGCAAACACCATGATGCTGGATGTCCCCCCCTTCCTTCTTCTTCCCCCAGCTGATATACACAGCATGATGTTCTGTGGTGTGGAATATCCCTTTGGCTAGTTCAGGTCAGCTGTCCCAGCTGTGTCCCCGCCCAACTTCTTGTGTTCCTCCAGCCCTCTCCCTGGCAGAGGGACTTAGTATCAACATTACCAAGCAACAACTAAAAACATCAGTGTCCTATCAGCATTGTTCTTACACCAAATCAAAAACACACCACTGCACCAGCTAAGAAGAAAATTATCCCAGCTGAAACCAGGACGACAGGAAAAATCCAAACTAGAACCAATTGTGTCAATCTACAGATGCATCAGGAGGGGCCTGGAATACCTCCCATTGTTCCTTTCTGCTCATTTTTCCCTTCATGTTCCATTCATTGAAGTGACAAGTATCTCAACAATACTTCATTCCAGTACTGTATTTTTAGACACAAGGGATGCAGCACTAGAGCGTCAATAGTCTTGAGTCGTGAGCGGGATGAACAGGTATGAGATATAATTGAAGAACCAATATGTCAAAGTTAAACATTTGGAAATATTGTATCTGACTATTTTGCCAAGACAATAATGATTTCTGCTTCTTAAAAGACAGATTAGATAATGTGGTTGGAAGCAGTTGGGATGATTTAGCAGTCTGAAGATGGTCTTCACTGTAGGAATAAGAATTCAGAAAAATAGAAAAGATAATTAATATAAATGTATTTAAAAATAAAAATAACGAAAATGAAGCTTGGAACTCTGTTATTCTACTAAACCGAAGCAAAACTAGTTTTCACTGGGTGTTACGATGAGGGGCAAAATGGAATTGTGATAAGCCAGTTCTTTACATTTTGAGAAGAAATAAAAGTAATCCAGCACTGTGGAAATGAGTCCTAAAAGGAAGAATAAGGTTTGTCCTACTCATATTTTTAAACCAAGAACAGGCAGGCTTCTACTAGTCATAGAAAGATTAGCCATCGGCAGAGTCCAAAAGCAAGAAGCTCTGCTCCACATGGAGGCCTTGCTGGAACATTGGTCAATGCGTATGGCACACACGGAGGCTTGCAATGGTATGAGCAAAATGTTTGTTCTCATCTGGGGGGAAGAAGGAACTGTGGTGCTATGTGTAGGATGATCTGGATAAGGCTGGAAGGGGACCACCTAGGACAGGTTACTGAGAAGATGAAGACAGAGATGGAACATAATGTAGGAGCTGTGTTGTTAGATCACAGTTTAAAGGAGGATAAAACTTGGAGGGGATTGTAGCAGTTTTAAGGAGGACTGCTTGGTGTAGTGTAAATCATTTGTCATGGTACATGCACTTTAACCCCTATCTGATGATGATTAGGCTGGATGTGTTGGGTCTGTGCTTTTAGTTGAATCTGATTCAGCCTTTGCTACTGAGCTGAACTAGTGTTCACTTGAATATGGTTTTCCTGAGCTATGGTGCTGCCACCACAGCTTTTGAGACAGTGATACTGGCCTGTCTGGGACAACAATAAGAACAACAGAGGTAACAGTGAGTGTGGTGCTGGTCAGCTGGACCATTTGCAACTCAAGATAGTATTAGGCATAGGAAGGCCTACAACCAGCAGCCTTATTTTTAAGAACAAAGGAGGGTTATTGCCATCAGTTTATACTTCTTCCTATACCAGCCCAGTTATGAAGGTTTTCTCTGATGGGGTGTAATGTCTGCATGTGACTAGATATTACTGCCAATGCCATTTCCAGCAAATACTCCTGCTGACAAAATAACTTTACTGTGAAGTCTCTCATGTTGAGGTCTTCTCTACAAGCCCAGCAGAAGAATTAGGTTTCCCCAGTTCTTTAGCTTCCTAATCACTGCACTTTGTATGTGTCATAAATTCAAGGAATTTATAATTCACACTGGATGTGTAAGAACACTCACTGTTTCTAGGCAAGGACAAACTAGTTAAATTATTAAGCAACCTCAGTACTTGTCATGCAGCAGTGCTATATGAGAGGGAAAACAAACAGAAAACCCATGTTAAAACATGAAGAACATGTCTTGGGAATTACGTCAGTGTTGTGTCCAAGTTGTCTGGGTGTGCTTGATATGAATTTCAAGCTTCAATTTTAATAAATTTACTTCAAGTATAAGCTTACCTCCAAAGGTCCTAGATTCGTGGCACTAATTTGGGGATAATTATATACTTCTAGAATGCTTTTTAGCTTTGGTTTCTCACTGATATTCTCAGAACTGATTTCTTATTAATACTGGTTTTCTTTTTCCTTTAATGAATATACTGCTGTTATTGAAATAGTGGCTTCTGGACTGGATATAATTAATATTCAATACATTGCCAGTATAATTTCATGCATATATTACACATTTGTTTCCTACAGATCTGCTAAATTTGGAACAGCTTTTTCTCTATTGAAGAGGCTGAAGTAGTCTTGGAAGATTTATTCACAGTTCATTATAAACTCTTAATTTTATCTGCAGCTTTCATTGTAAAATTCACTGATAATATTTCTAGGTTATACAACAATGAAAATAATATATATATAATCACTAATACAAGCAGTTGGGACTATTGCATTTTGCAGGATACTATTTGGTTTTGTATTTTAACGGGGGTCTGCATATATGTGGGGTTTTTTAGATACATGCTGTCATCATGTTAGTTTATCTGCTTGTGCACACAGATACTTCATTTCAGACGTTACTATAGGAATTAACATGGAATTAGCTGAGTGTCCACTCTCGTTAAGTCTAATGGAAAAAAAGAAGAAACTAAGTATGTGATATATTTCTAAATATTGGTTAAATCTTATGAAGGGATATCAAAGCGTTAAGAATGTAACTCAGTTTGTATGATAGCTTTCAAGGAAGCAAGAAAATAGTGCTTGAGACCTTCGTTTTGTTACTTAAGTTAATGCCTGCTAAAATAATAATAAAGAAGATCTAGAAGGGAAGATGAATCCAAAAGAAAATGTTACTGTATACAGTAACACTATCAGTTAAGGAAAAAATGGGTCAAGTGAGACAAATTTAATAGCTTCTTTCTCTAGTACCATTATGATTAAATTGGCTAATGACACAGGTGAAATATAAGAGAATATAAAATAGGTGCCCTGGAACATAAAAGCACTGCCAGTATGTCATAAAAATTGTGTCATTCTTTAATTTCATTCTTAAATAAAAAAAAAAAATCTATTGCCTTCCATAGGGTCCTTGGTGGTCACAACAGGGTTTTATGTAGTTTTGAAGAAATTCAGATACATTATACATCTGTGTGGATTTAAAGAAAAAAAGTCTCTTCACAGGTGTAACAGAGCAGAAATGAAATTCTTCCCCCCCCAGAATAGAATCCCATGTACCTGTTATTGTGATTTAATTTTTGCTATGCATGTACATGTCACATCAGTCCTCATAGATTAAGGATTACTTCAGTGGTAACAAACTGAATTAATGCATGTTGTGATTAGAAATCAGTTCAAATACTGGTTATAGCATAAGAAAGTCAATGCCACAATATAATGCTATATAGCAAACTGCTCTTACATACTTAGGAAGGTAATACCTGATGTGTCTTGTCTATGCCTTATGGTAATTGTTGGTAAAGATGAATTTTTAATGTCTGCCATCATGGTTGTTTTATACCTTTATTTGGAAATCTGTATTGAAGAACTACACTGCTAATAAATCACTTGATGCAGTGCCCCACAGGATGCTAGTAAAACTGAGATTGAATTGATTTGGACTCAAATCCTACTAGATAGACAACAGAGTGGCTTATGGATTATAAGTAAAGCTTGGTCATAAATGAACTGCTGGTTTGTCTTCCCATATGCAACCTCTAACAAAGGAATGACTGGAAAGACAATTAATAGTTGTTGAAGTCAGTTCAGATCCCCAGTAGCAGAATTCAGTGTTTCTTCGCTTCACTGAAAGTGTAACTGGATGCATACATACTGGATTTGTTAGACCTAGATTACTCACAGTCTTTGGCCTGTATTCTTGGCTGATGCAAGTCAGGTTTATTCCCTGTTCACTCTTCTCAAAGTCTATGGACATACCTTCCTATACATCACTCTTTCTTCCTTTCTATCATATTGTATGTTCTTTTCAAATTAGTAAAATATCTGCTAATATGTTTAGCGAAGTAGCGACTGCTTGAATGACAAAGGAGTGATGCTTGGCTCCTCTTTAAAAGCAATTGTTAAGAATGGTCTGGAAGATAAAGGAAGGGGACATTTGGATTGCATTCTTGAAAAATAGCTAATGTATGTGTTGTGAACAGGGAAGGACTAATTTAAAACAATTTAATAGGACTGTAGCAACATGTGGAGGTTTAAAACCAATGAGGCTATTGATTTCAATGTTTGGGATTGGAAAGAGAGCTATCCAAGAATGAAACCAGAGCAAAGGTGATGCATAGTTCCTGACCAATAGTCAGCACTTGCTTTTTATTGATTGCATGTGCCTTAGAGACTAAGGTAACATTATTTTCTTCTCAGTAGCCCATGTAACATTATGCAGTCCTGACAACTGATTCATTGAGGACTATTTGTAATTTTTAAGAAAACCATTATTGTACTGTAATGGTTTGTTAAAACAATAATGATTTACAGCCTCTTCCTGTTAATTTAATAATGTGCATACCTTTGACCGTGGACTACAGAATTAATGTAATCCAGATTATAGGCATTATTCTTCAAGTAAGAAATTCCTTTTCATATAAAACTGAAGTATTATGAAGAAACCAATAACATGTCTATTAAAGAATATTTTCTAATAGCATGAAGTTTAAGTACTTTGTGATAGTCTTCAAAGACACCTTGTCAGGTGGCAAATGAATTGTAAAGAACCTTTCACTGGAATGATCTTACTCACTTTTTAATTGGAATTACTCAAAATGAGGTTGTACAAAACACTTCCTTCAAAATGAACAGCTCAGTCCTGTCAGAATAGAAGAAATAGACCATGTGACTTAAGAGTTTTTTGCTGAAATTGTAGTCTAATTTGCCAATATTTTACTTTTTAACTAATGAGAAAAATCTAACAGTTCCTGTTGCAGAAGCAATTTCAGCATACATTACCTTGCCATTTGCCTGCAGTTAACTACTTGCAAAGATACAATTCTTTTTCATATTTGCCTCAGCTTGAGGTTTCACAGGGCTTTTTTAAAGCTTTTTTTAAAAAATAACTGATAAATGTAACATAGACATTTTTTTTCTCAGTGTCCTTTTTCCTCTTACTAATTTCATATCACGGAAATACAACTTTATAGCATAGACCACTGTGCAAAAACTGTCAGTAAGGTCCCATGAGAAAAAACATTATTTAAAATACATAGTGATGCAAGTTTACAGAATAGAAACAAAAGATTAGCAGCAGAGAATAAAAAAATAAATAGAAAAACTGTTCACCACCAGAGTGGACAGTTTACAAGATTAAGAAATAGTATTTCAAAACTCAAATAGAGGTGGATTTGGCCTGCTGTATTTCAGAGATCTGTGGTAACTACCTGCTAATTCATACTCTGTAATATTCTAAAATTTTATTATACTAAGAAGCAGATGATTATGAAGAGATTCATTGAAGTGTAATTACCATAATGTTCAAAATAACTGCCAAGAGCCAATTGATAATCCTAGTTATTGAGCCACAAATTGTGGGGGAAAAATATGCTGTGATTTTAGACTACCCAAATTAAATATTCTGTTTGATAACACCTCAGTCTACTAATAATCACGTCTCTCAGAAGCCCTTCCATCCCCAAATTTCAGTTCTGAGAGGTGATAATTTTAGTTGTACATACTGCACAAACTGGTTTTGTCTTGTGCTAGGTAGAGAGGGAGATGTAGGTTTAACCCAAAAATATCTATGACCAGTCTTTTCCCCCATGACATACCTGCAGGAGCAGCTTAATGCTTGGCTCTTCTCATAAAGGAAAGTATGTTAATCTCAAGGAATTATGTTTCTTTTCTAGATTGTTTGTTTGTAGGTCATGTTGAACTCTTTTGTTTTGTTTTCTCCAAAATATTATTGTACCGAGGAAATAAAATTCAGACAGCAACTTTAGATCCACATTTAAAAATATATAGTTTTTGTATCCTATGTGGGTTGTTACTCCTTTTCTCACTTTGTTGAAAGTTGTCTTTTGAATTCTGATCTCCTAGCTCACAGTCTCACTACATACAAATCATCATACTTCCAGATGCGTCACAAATATTATTTAGTTTATCATCTCCTTGCCCATATGAGATTGGAAACTGTTTATCTCAGTTCTATTAAATCTGTTGAGGCTGGATTATTTCAGTACTTTAGGGAAAAAAAGTGAATAGGTTTTTAGGAGTGCAGAACGTGGAAGAGAGGGAGATCTGAAAGAAACACAACTCATACTTTGTTTGGTCCCACATCTGCTGTGGTGGAGATGCAGCAAAGCCAGTATGCATGTGACTCATTTGCCTCTGTCCTGGAGTGAAGGCGTTCAGACAGTCTGTCAGGTAACTGGGACTCCCAGCCACCCAGAAATGACTCCCCAGCGCCTGAGGCAGGAGGGAGGGCTTGTTTGATCCTGCTGGCATTGTTTTACACATAAAAGGGGCAGAACAAAGACTGAATTTTAAGAGAGGCTGACTGACTTTGCACCATGTAGCCTGGTATCGCTATTTTAGGCTTTGTAGCTTGATAGAGACAGGGAGAAAATATAGCATTGAAAGCAACTCTTAAGAGTTGCATGTTCGGCATACACTATGCATTTTTTTATTTTTACTTTTTAAAGTGCCCATAAGTAGGTGGGTGCTTGCAAAATGGGACAGCATGATGAGAACGACTGTTAATATCAAACATGCTTTATATGCAGTAGCTTTGCTAAAAGTTGTATTTCAAAAATGACTTTTTTCTTCCTCTGTTTTATAGGAGTTGTGATATATTACCATAATCAGTTTGGTAACTGTCCAAAAGTCCAGTTTAGAAACCTCGTATTGGTAAATAATTTCCTCCCCTTTTTATAAACTTTTTTTTCCTGACATTATCTGTCCCTCTATGGGTAAATGAGCACATATCCAAGAGGTGGCCTGAACATTTTTAAAAGCCCATCAGAAGAGCAGGAGAGGTGCTCAGTCGGTAATGCTTTTGTACATTCAGCGTCTTGTAGCAAGCAGAACCCAACAGAACCTGGCATTTTTGGGAGCTGTGAAGCTCTGGGTAGCACTGATCCATTTTGGCGGGCACATAATAACATCTTAATATACTTTTTATTGGAAAATAAAAGCGAGATAATTTTCTGTCTGAATATATAATGTATGAATGACTGCTTTTGAGACACTGATACATAAATTATAGATAGCCTTTCAGATTCTGCACTATGTATTATTAATTAAAAACTAAAGATCTTCTACATCCAAGTTACACCCTGATATCTAGGCCACTGGAGAACACATTATAGCATTGGGTACTATATAACCCAGACAGAATGCAATAAAATGCTGCCTTTTTGTTGTTTATGGGTAGCATTTCAGTACATGAAATGCTCACGAACCTTCTATTACAGTGGACCACAAGATTTTTGCTTTATGAAGAGGAGGCGTGAACACGAATGAAGGTGATGCTGTATTTTCCTTCACACACAGACACAAACAAGAAATATTTGTATCATGCTTTGCCTGGATTATATAATTTCCCACATGGCACAGTGTGTTCTAGGAGATCTCTCTTTCTGTCCCTCACTCCCTCATACCATCCCATCTCTTTACAATAGATTTTAATGTTGTTTGATGGGTGCTGTAGTTGCCTGTTGGATTCTTTCTCAATTACAGGTTTAGAGAGCAAATGATGAAGACAACCAAAATTGCCTGATATTCTTAATAGCTGAGCTTCTGAAGTAAAATCAGAGAGATACATAACACAGCATGCCAGCAGCAATTCCTTTTATGTCAAAATGGGAACAGCCCATCATAGATGGCTGAGATGTTGGCTAGTGATTGTAGATTCATATTGAAGAATGTACTCGGGGAATGTCCATTGCTTGTTTCTCGTATTCTGAGGAGGATGTGCTATAATTGACAAACAGCCTTGGATTCATTCTGTAAGGCAAAGTAAATAAAAGTTAATATCCGACACATCTACAATCACAAAATGAACGGTCAACAGAATATGTCTGCCCAAATCTTCACCTAACTTTTTTTTTTGTACTAGTTTTACATGGAGACCTTCAGATGGTTGCATTTTTGTTTACATTCTATGAATCAGTTGTAGCTTTTACAGTAATACATGGGTTTGTAGTTTTTCATTTTTGCTGGCAGAATTGTTCATGCTGGGACTGTTACACAGAAGAGCTATGAATCTTACGCAAAAGGCAGACAATACAAATGAAGATAAATGCAAGCTACAAAAACTAGACTAGAATGAGAGCTTCACACATCCTATAGCTCCTGCACTGGAAACAGAGAAATCATTGTCTGTGGAAAGGACCTCCTTCAAAACCCATACAGTTTTGAGGTGTTGTCTCAAAAGCCAGATTTTGTCACAGCTTCCTTAAGCAAAGTTTCCAAAGACTCCAGGGGAATTATCACAGCAAGACTCAACTCTCCAATATGCATACATGATAAATTAAAACAAAATTTGATGACTTTAAGGATTTCACCCAGGGAAACTCGTCTCAGGCAGTGGGACTAACAACCATTTATTTTCTTTTAGTGATGTGAAGGTAAAATAGATGCCATCTGCTGATGATCCAAACAATTTTTCACCACCCTCTAGCACAGCACTCTTGTGCTTGGAAGTAGTTGCCTTACCGCACTCCTTTTTCTATGCAGGCATCTTGTGTATGAATTGGAGTCCAGCTATCAAACAGCCCTTGTGAATATTTGAATGAGTTATTTTCCGATGAATAACCTCCCTGCATTTCATTGCCAATTAAATGAAAAGGGAAGGAAGGGCTTGTGAGGGGGTAATTCTCTTGGACTGTAATGGGGTAGCTGCTGGGACTTACAGGTTGGTTGGCTTAATTTTCCTTAAAGAAGGAGCTGATTCAGCAGTTGCAGTTGTGGTTTGTGCTGATGGCGGCCTGCCCATGCAATCAGCATGGGCAAAGCAATGTAATCGCCCTGTAATGCTACTTCAATTGACTTAACTTTGGCCTGCAATGTACCCACATGATTGGCTGCTTTGCAGTGGTTGACAACAGGAGGGCTGTAACTAGGCAAAAAAACAGGATTTCCAAGGCCTCCACAGACCTTGTGCAATAGTTGTCTCTCTCCGTCACTCTTCTTACCTCTGTATTACCTTTAATGCTGCCTCCTTCCCATTTCTTTTAGGGGAACTGGTAGATCATGGCCTACCAGTGTTGATCTAACCTGAGTGTTGCCATGTCTTGCAGTGTGCAGAGTCACAGCATGTCCTGGTTTCAGCTGGGATAAGGTTAATTTTCTTGTTGGTAGCTAATAACTAGTGCGGTGCTATGTTTTGGCTTTGGTGTGAGAGCAATGTTGATAACACACTGATGTTTCTAGTTGTTGCTAGGCAATGTTTACAGTAAGTCACTGACTTTTTAGTTTATCAGGCCTTGCCAGCCAGAAGGCTGGAGGGGCACAAGAAATTGGGAGGGGACACAGCCAGGTCAGCTGACCTGAACTAGTCAAAGAGGTATCCCATACCTTGGGATGTCATTATGAGTATATAAACTGGGGAGGTTGGCCAGGACAAGCTGGTTGTTGCTTAGGGACTGGCTAGGCACCGGTCAGCAGGTGATGAGCAGTTTTATTGTGCATCACTTGTTTTCTTTCCTCCCTTCCCTTTGGATTTCATTCTTCTCCCCCTCTCCCTCCTTTTCGTTATAACTGTTATTGTTGTTATTATTATTATTGCTCTTTCATTTTTATTTTATTTCAATTATTAAATTGTTCTTATCTCAACCCTTGAGTTTTACATTCCGATTCTCCTCCCCATCCCTCCGGGTGAGTGAGTGGCTGTGTGGCACTTAATTACCAGACGGGGTTAAACCACAACACAGAGCAAGCTCTAATGGACCAGGGCATGAGTGTATTAATGGTTCAGGGAAAAAGAGCATGGTACGGGCTAAGCTGAAGTGAAAAAGGATGCGGTATTGTAAGGGAGGGGAAACCACTGACCTTTATCTATTTCCAGACTTTGGGAAGCCCACGTTGCCAGAAACTGTCCTCATCATACCCTGTGAGTAACCCTCAGGGGCACAGTGATTCAGAGCTACACCACTGAGTCATAGTTCACCAAAAGTGACTTTCATTAAATATTCTCATGCAACTTCTAGCTAAACAGAATGGTATCAAGGTCAAAAATTAGGCAGATCTGAAGACTGTTGGAAACACATCTCAAGTTACAGTACTTAGAAATAAAAATTTTGGAAGTGAGATTGAATTTGGGGTACTGAGTTTAGGACAAGACCTTAGATATAGATGACGGAAGGTATCTGTCACCTTTATTTCAAAATCCTAATGCTAACTACGATCAGGGACAATGTTCTGGACTGGATGCACAAAAAGTCAAATACAGAATTACAGTACAGTTCTTTTCTGCTTCTCTGTGCTCCAGCAGGGAACAGAAGTTAGATTTGCTTCCTTGTTAGTAATTCATCATACCTTTTTCCATCAGTTCATATATGCAGGAATACATACATATATTCTTGCAAGCAAGAGTCTTGTAAGGGTGATATTTCTCACCCACCTACTTTAGTATCCTATAAACAAACAGTTTATGCAATTTTCAGTCTTGTGCAGCTTTGTGGTGCATGTGCCAATACAAAGTCAAAGGATTCAGGCAATACTGACTTTCCTGTCATGTTCCATTGTTTCAGAATAAATGGTGCTGTGTTGTCTGTTAGTACAGTGCAGTTCTGTGGGGCTTGCCTTTTAAATACACTGTTTCAAAACAGGTTTTTGAAATAACTATTGTGGCAGCAGGATGCTGAGTGGTGAGTGGGCTGTGTGAAAGTGGCTCAGAGATGTGAAACTCCAGCATCATGGCTCATAGGGATTATTGGACACCAAGCAAGCAATGCAATAAATGCTACAAAGTGAAGGCAGTCAGTTGCTGACTTCTGTGGTGTAGAAAACAAACTATTGTTCCTCTGAGCCATTTAACCCATGATGTATGTGCAGAACAGGGAAGATGAGACAAGATGTGCAGCAACTGTATGCAATATTGTATATTGGAAATCCTCAAAGCTATAGCCATGGTTTTATCACCAAAATTAGAGTTATGGTGAACACTGAGGAGCCATTTAATCATATGGGTTTTGTCTCTGGTTGTAGCTAGTGTTGATTTAAGAGAAAGAATAAGAATTAATGTTGAGGCAGACAGCTTAAGTGGAAGCTATGGTGCAATGTCTGTTTCCTAGTGTTTGATTAAAGCAACTAGAAATGAAAGATATAGCTTAAAAAGCCAGGCAATAGTAAACCTAGAAACAATGGCATACTTGTGTTCCAGACAACTGTTCTTTCTGGAATTTTGGTGTGCTTTATTAATTATTCTTTTTCTCTCCTTTTGAAACCAATGTAGTTAATCAAGTCCACTGAAAATTGTGGAAAGATTCTTGTCAGCGTGGATATTGAATCAGTCCTTAAGACCTGGCTTTAGATACAGAGGGATGCAAAAATAAATGTCAAAATATAAAAATATATGTACATGTATGCATTAAAAATGCTTATACATACACACATATACACATATACATATACATAAACTTTCTTAAAACATTTCTGAAAAAATTGTGTAGAATAAATGGTGTTTGCAGAGTAATGGTTTTAGTCATTTGTTACACTTTAATCTCTATGCTGTTCATGAACAATTTTGTGCATTTTTTTGCCAGCTAAATTCATGTCACACTACACAGCTATTTCATATTTGGGCCACACATGTTTGGACAATACCTTGAAAGTATTTTTAAGCCTTGTAATGGATGGTTTTCTTCCTACATCTTTGATTAAATAAAATCAGGGCAGTTCAGAATTGAAATACATTAGAGATGTTTGGGGTTTTTTTAATTGACTTCTTTAAGTAGTTTTACATATTTTTACAAGTTTTTTTCTTGTAAAATGTCAACAGCATATACATAGATTTATGTATATCTGTGGATACTGCATAGATGTGGTGTATATATTCACAGGATTTTTGGCTACACATACTGATTTTATGTCTCCTGTTTATTGTCTAAAAATTGAAGAGGAAAATAAGTTTGGGTTAAGTAGCTAGAATTATGTATATGGTAGACAATTATATTTGAGTAGAGATCTAAAAATGTGAATACATGAATGCTATAAATATTGCCCATGTTTTTAAATAAATAGACATAGCACTTCTTCCTACCTCCAAAGCTGCCAGTTTATATTTGGAAAGAAAAGTGATACCTTTATGAAGCACACACATACATCTCCTTTGCTGAGTTACCTCCTTATTCAGTGAAGGCCGTATTCTCTCAACTTTCCATTCCAATTAAACTGTAGGGAAAAACTCTTCTATTTTTTAAATACTTCAGGCATGTTCCCATTATTAGTATGCTGTAATGAAACCCAGCAGGTGTTCCTATCAACAAAACATTGCATCTCAGTTGGACATTCTTGTATAAATATGAAAAATATATGCAGATACAATTTGATATCAAAACATAGCAGCACATTCTAATACTTGTCACAAGTGGTGTGAAGAGTTTACACTTAAAGAGATGTATCTCTCTAACTTAAAGAGTTAGAAACTCCAACCTGAGTCCTGAGCTACCAGTACAATTTGTAATGTGAAACTGCGCCAGGCCTCAGGACATAATCCAATTATTCAAACATTGCAGGTAACAAGTTAATAATTCTTAAAATTAACTTCTTGCTGTTTTGTCCTATTTGAAGAATTCTGCTTTTTATTTAAGTGGGTTGCATAGCTGTAGCAAGGCAGGTGGGTACAGAACAACACTTACATTTATGTGGGGCACAGTGACAAACATTTCAGTGTCTTAGTGCAAGGGAGAGAACAAAAGGACCCTGCGATGCATACTAAATGTGCAAAGAAGCAGCTGGGTGAAGAGAGATGAATGCCTCACTGGAAGGTGGCCATGATGTCAGATCCTAATGTCTCCTGCGTTCTTTTATTACTTGGATTAGGAAAGTAGGAACTGAAGATACCACTGACTTCTCTGAGTCAAATCTTTTGTTTGATCTGAACAATGTAAAGTCTTCCGATGCAACTAAAATGCTCAGTGCAAAGCCCATGCCTGCATTCTTTTGTTTTCCATAGAGTTGAGTGCTTTCCTTGCATTTGTAACTTGGCCACTTGAAATGTCCGTCAGAAAAGTCGAAGGAGAAAGCCTAAGAAATCCTGTGTGGTGTTTTGCCACCCCTCCGAGGCTCCGAACCCTGGGTTACTTTGGGTAAAACACGATCCATGTGGCTATCAGTGCTATGTCAGTCCTGCATCACCACATCCAACAATGAAAACTGAAAGTCATCAGAAAATCAAAAAGGCAAAGAGGAAACCCACAGCATATGTCTGCCCCAAAGAATCACACAAAACTTAAAATGTACAAGAGCTGTTTGATTCTAATTACTTTCTAATCCTGGATGCTCATAGAGGTAAGTCAGAACTGCACCATGCAGAAGCTACAGTTTCTTTAGAAGTGAAAACTGAGATTCTCATACATTCTACTGACTGCAGTACTTGACCCATAAGAAAAAATAAATAAATACTATGAGATTTTCCAGTAACACTGCAAATTGGCAAAGTTGCAGAAGCAATTAAACTGAGGCTGTTCTAGTCACTGCACAAGGGATGTTCTGTAGTTAGGATGAGGTAATATTGGAACTTTTTTTTTTTTTAATAGAAGCTTCTTAGCTATCTGTACTGCTCATTCTGCCAATCTATGCTGTAGTAGGTGGTGAGAAATGGAAGAAATATGCTTGAAATTATATTTTCCCAACAGATTTAAACTCATAAGTGGCAAACTGGCCCAATCATCATAGCTATTTCTTCAAAAGTGTAGAAATGAGAAACCAAACCTTTCAATTTTTTTTGCCTGTGACAATTTTTTCAATTACCTGAGACATTTGTAGTGTGGGATGACATTAGGAAAGATATATAAAACTTGAGGCGTTACAACAGTAGTGTAAGCAAGCACAATTTCATGGTAGCCTACCAGCAGCTGGAGTTGAAGGTGTGAGCAAAGATACTTGACTGTAGGATACCCCAATACTTTCGTTCCCACTAATTGTGAGCCTCAAGACATATATCTTCTGACGTCTGCCATACATCCAACAGTTACTGGATTGAACAGAAATCATAACCTGGATGTAGGCCTCTAAAGAGCTTAATTGCCCTCTGTGACGAGCAGGGAGGGAGTATGTGGCCATCTATTCATATTGCATCTGTTGCAGTCAGCAAGAATAGTCATGTTGGCACTAAGGCTGTAACTCACGACCGCAGCAGGCCTCTCTGGTGAGGTGTCAGGAGCCGCCAGTAGTTTCACTGGTGGGTGTTGTGTAATAGGTCGAATTCAACATGCAGACATCTCACACACACATTGTCCTTTTTGTTTCCTCTTTTACTCATTTTTTTTTCCTCTTTTACATAGTTTCTGATCAGTTTGATTACCTGGAGCGCCCCCCTGCCATTTGCCTTCATTTCCCTTCCATCCTTTGTCTCTTGCCCCCACTTTCCTTTTGATGCGTCTTCATTCCTGTGCACTGCAGGAAAATAAACAGTTACCATTGTAACAACATCAATATTATTAGAGAGATGTTTCTTTGATCTTTTTCCAATAAAGTCATCACAGGAAATTTCTAATTTGTTCTGAAAGAGTGTTCCATAAATCTTACTGCTTTCATAAATGTCAACTTGGCATTTCACAGGGTTGCTTGAGAAGAAATCACTGAATGCGTTTAGAATGCTACAGCTATAAATATAAGGTATCCAAAAGGACAGCGATCTTCTTCAGAGAAGCAAATCTGACCAGTGGATGGTGAAAACTGTGAATTTATTCTCAAGGCATGTTCAGTTTTCTTATTTTTATAATAATCAGAAGTATTTGTTTTTCATTCATAAAGACATTTGTTGAAGTAATATTAAATATTTAGAGCAGTACAAGTACAGAGAGTCCATTGCTTTGTTTCTTTTTCATGATACCCATATTGTCCATACTTGTGCCTATACAAAATGAGATTATTTCCTTTTCTGAAATGACTTCCACTGTAGGCAGATTAGCCCCACTCAGACAGAAACAGGAATATGATGGAATATATTCTAATATATCATAATAACGTTATAAATTATGATTTTCCTATGTTAGTCGTTTTATATGAAGCTGAACCTGTTAGCTCTTTATTGTCCCCTTTATTACATGATTACTGTAACTTTTTTCAGTGTCTTCATCCGCTTTGAGTAGCTTCCTATCTTTTCCAAGTGAAGCAGTAAAATAATGTCACTTGGAGCCTGGGTTCTATGTGAAACATTTCTGTGGATCCTGAGAAAGACTTCATTTGTCCTCTTTATTCTCTATACAAATAACTGCCAATTTTTCTTTTGTCAATCTTACGGTCTTTCTGGAATTCTTGAAGTTGTGCCGGCTCCCTCTGGTGGCTAACTACCACTGGCCAGCCTAGAAATATTTTTAGTAATAAGAAGGTAGAACATAGGAATTTGATAGAGAGGTTAGTTCTTATAGCTGGCTTCTTATTTATGTGGATTATCATTAACAATATAAATCTATATAAGCATGGAAATATAATAAAAATAAGTATTAAATATAAATATACATAAATATAAAATTAAATTTGTGGTATTGTAACAGTCTCTAAGTGAAGACTCCTGTTTTATTTGAAGATATTGTGGTACCTTAGTTGTTAACCTGCAAGCCAGGCATGGTTTCTTTCTATCTTAAGATTGCAAGACTGGGAAAGTTCATTTTAGCAGTCTTTATCATCAGGCACTGATAATCAGGCCTGAAAAGGAAACAACCATCTTGCCACTGTTTCACATTTCCACCTTTCCAGATGCTGTTTTCACTTCTTTTACATTTGCTAATACACCTCGCAGAGCTGGAGAGCTTAGTAAGTTTAGTCATTTAGACTTCACATCAGCAGATTTGAGATCTGTTCCTCTGCACGGCAGTTTAGGGTGGGATGTGAGCGGGAACCAGGATGACCTCTCACTTGTTCACAGTTTGCTGTACAGATAAGACGTGCTTTGTAAAGCAGAACATGGCAGTATTGACCATTTACCAGGGTAAAGATATCAGAACACCTTGAATGCTTTCATTTCTACAAGGCATTTGCTAGTTTTTTGTTATTTTTATCTTGTGTTATGTAGATCTTAACAGCAGAATTCAAAGACTGAATGTGAACTTGAGCTATGAACCAATTCCTTTGTTAACTTTTTAGGCTAATCCAGTGCCTACTAACATCAGTGGTAGCCATAGTCTTCATCAGAGGGAAATCATACTCTTAACTTATATTCAGATCAGAAAAGATAAAATATCACATCCCTTCATGTTTTTAGAATTACTAAATAGGTTATTTTTTCTTACCATAATTTCACTATTTGTATGTAGTAGCATAAAAGTCAACGTTTCAAACCCTCTACCATATTCAATTTTATCAACTGATACTTTCTTGTAATTATATATGCTGTTTTGGCAGTTGTAACAGAAAGGAAATCCAGTCTTAACAGCAAAAGTACATGTTACTTCGAAAAATTGCCAGGAGTCCAAGGTCCAAGAAAAGCAGTTTAACCTAGTGAAAGATATTTTGTAGTTGCTTTTTTTTCATTAATTTCTATAAAACTGATGATTTTACTCCAGTGTCCTACTAAGCACATACTTTTTTTGCTTTTGCTGCAACCGACACAGCCAGTGAAAGGAAGTCTGTAGTATTGCACTGCTGGGAAGGGGTGCACAGTCTGCCATGTGAGGGAGATGAGGGGAACAGACTCAAAGGTGTGACACACTGTTAGTGGACAACTGCACTCAGGCACTGCACTGGCTGCAGCTCTTTCAGAGCAGCACAAAATTTATGACTTTTGCCCATATTTGATGGAATTCACCCCAGTGATTACTGGCCACCCAGGATCAGGAGCCCTGAACCTACAAGTTGGCACTGCACTACATGGTGCATGCTTACAGTTTTGTGAGTGTGAGGACAACTCGGGTACTTTTGCCATTAAAACCATCTTTCTCTCTTCCCTTTGTCATCTAGAAAAGCAAAAGTAAAAAAAAAAAAAAGCGAAATGCCTCTTTTTGCAATTATCTAGTATAGCTCATGCATACAACTCAGTTTGTTACCGTGTATCATGAGTTACCTAAATCACATTTTGCATTGCTATACACTGATACAACTTCAGGGAGTTAATTGATGAAATTATGCCAAAATTCTGATTTGGGTTAATCAAATTGAGGTAAGAACCAACTATAAACCAGACTGAGCAATCCTGAGGTTTTATGAAACATTCTTGAAAAGAAATCCTAGGGAAAAAAACCTGACAGAGTATATATGACCTTTTCTTTGAGCCTGTAAATGCTGTATTGTTTCTGTAATGTGTCTAGGTTTGTTTTATGATAATGCTGCTTAGCTCCAAAACTATTTTGAATTGAACAGAGAGAATTAAACAAACAGGCATAGAACTATACTGTTTTTAAAACCCTTGATTCACATTTAAGCATGGGAAATAACTCTTTTGTGTACAAGGATGATATATGAACATTTTTAGAGTATGTTGGATGAAAAGTTTTTGTTTCCATGTTAAAAGGTCTCTGATTGGTTCCCTGACTGTTGTGAAAAAGATGACTCTATGAAGCCAGTAAGGCTCCAATGTGTCCAGCTGTGTCAAAAATAAAGGGAAAACTTTTTATCTCCTTCTTTCCTTAAAACAAAGGAGGCAACAACTCTGTGTGGCAAAGGATCATCTTCTGTGACATTCATCAACATGTTCCTATACCCACATGAAGTCTGATCTCCGTCAAAATCATTCAGGTGACTTCCACAAATTTCAGCAGCTTCTGGTTGGATCCCAAACTTCTCAGTGAGATTTAAATTGGCACAGTAACAGATCTCCTGGCATTTAAAAGTCTGTTGTGAAGAGTAAAATATAATATATTTACTTCACTGTTCAAAAGGTTCAAAGAAACTAGCTGTGAACTCCAGAAAACTATTAAGCTAGGGGCCACCTGTAGTTCTGTTTGTGGTCCCTAAGTCCATAAAATCTCGTCTCCTAGAAAAATGAGCTGGTTTGCAACAGTCAAACTATAGGAACCTGAATATAGTCCACAGATCTTAATCAATTCAAAAGTGAACATTTCCAGTAAATTGTAAAGTTTCTTTCACAGCCTAGCAGAAGAAAGAGATCTCTGTGAAGGATTGTATTTAATTCATACAGTTTATGACAGTGAATGCAATCAGCTCCAGCTCAGCTAGGTGCAGTAACTTACTTTACTGCTCTTGCAACACAAATAAAATTCAAATCAGAGTCCAGGTAAAGTGGGCACATCTTCTTTGATAATCTAATATAAAAGTAATTCTTGGTGGGGATTAAAAAACCTGTGTACAATTCATACAGAAGGAAAACTCTCCTCTTACCTGTACTATGGGGAAACCTTTCTTAAGGAAACCCTGTGTGTGCCTATAGCTCTTCACTTTGTGAACAGAGATGTAGAAAGAAGAAAGCAAGGGAAGTCACATCAAAAACTTCAGGAACAGCAGGAAAACTGAGACAGTTTTGAAGCTAGTTTCATACACTCATTTCTTTTTTAATTGCTTTTATCATTTGAAAAGTCCATGTTATGCACTGAAAAGCTGGAAGACAGAGCACTTGCATTACTGCATGAATTTAGCAGCTGTACTGGAACTAAAATAGATAAGCACATTTTTTGAGTGGTCTTTATTGACAGAAGAGCATTAAAAAGTGAAAGTTAATATATTTTTATTAGAACGTTAGATTTTGTGGTTTATGCTGCATTGTGAAAGGTTATTTTCCTGACTCTAATGTTCTGATAGGTTAGGAAAGTTGGCTATTTGGGGATATAAGACCACAGGTGAGAAAGAGATATAAATGTTCGGCTGTGCTGGTCCAATAGTATTTTCCCAGTAACGTAACAGCATCAGTTGGCCACTGTAACTGGCACAGGGAGAAGCATTCATGGTTGCTGCACAGCCTCTGGAGTGGCATGGGAGAATGCTTGATTAAGCAAGCTGGTTGAGGGTGATTCTGAGGGACTGAGCTGCTGTGTGGCAGCTCCAGACTTAGATGATTTACCAAAAATAATTGCTGTCAGAGTGTTTTACTGCTTCTTTGCTCTGCCCTCCACTATATCCAGGGCTTCATTCTTCCCTGAATTAACATTGTATGACAGGAAGAGGTGCTGCCTAGTAGGTAGAGCACTGTTTATTATAGGGTGAGGCAGACCTGGGCTCTAGCCCTTCTGCCCAGAATTCTGTATTATTTAATGAATGTTGAATAGAAAACTGCAGAATTGGACCTTTGAGCAGGAACTGCACACGTAACTGCTGCAGGATTGTGTTTGTTCTGTGTTCTCTTTCTCTGTATTTTGAAGATGTGGTGCCGTGTAGAAAGCGCAAGTGCCAGGAGCTGGCAACAGCATGGTGGTCAGGGCACTCAGGACAGATGGGCATCTAATGAGCTTATCAGGCATGCTCAAGAATGTACCAAATTTCCAACAAACAGTGAGACAAAAGTGGGAGAGAAGGCTGACAGCACTGAAAGATCAAAAGCTCTGGAGTTTGTTGACAGCTAGGTTTCAGAACTGTGGTTTTGGCCACATCCCTCTAAATTCTGCTTATGCATCTTAGACAACTGTATCTCTTGTTTGGTATATAACTCTTTTTCTCATTTGTCTTTGTTGGGTGTCTACCCTCTCCTTCCATCCTGAAAGAGACATTGCATACTACCTGGAAAACACTTGGACATGGCAGCAGGGTTAGTAAGTATCCAGGTAGTTGTAAAGGAATGTAGCATAAAAGCTCTCTGATTATGACAGCTGTATGCCCACAGTAGGCAGCTTAATTTTATGAATTCTGTGCCCTAAGAGTGTATTGTTTTAAGCAATGAACTTGCAGTAATGCCAATAAAAGCCTAAAAAATGGAGAAGTATCAGGCAGACAATATTTTGTCAGGACTCATCATAATACCTTACAGTCCATGTCTTACAGAAAATAATAATAATTGAAAATCTTTTTCCCCACTGCACTGGTGTGAAGGCATTCTTGCATCACCTGAAAAAGTGCTGTTTTCCAGTGCTAAGGTCTGACTGAAAGAATATAACTGTTCAACATATTTTTAGGTCATTGTAGGAACCAATAAATCACAGCTGATAGGTTCAGGTAGATTTCTTACTAGAATCACAACCTTTTCACTTCATATAAATCCTCCAGTCACATGGTTCCTGGCCAAAGCCACAGAGAGCAATTGAGCCAAGCTTAACGAGCAAAAGTTATGAAGGCTCTTATTTCTTTCTTTAGGCCCAAGACATATATCTTCTGACTTCTGCCATACATCCAACAGTTACTGGATTGAACAGAAATCATAACCTGGATGTAGGCCTCTAAAGAGCTTAATTGCCCTCTGTGACGAGCAGGGAGGGAGTATGTGGCCATCTATTCATATTGCATCTGTTGCAGTCAGCAAGAATAGTCATGTTGGCACTAAGGCTGTAATTCACGACCGCAGCAGGCCTCTCTGGTGAGGTGTCAGGAGCCGCCAGTAGTTTCACTGGTGGGTGTTGTGTAATAGGTCGAATTCAACATGCAGACATCTCACATACACATTGTCCTTTTTGTTTCCACTTTTACTCGTTTTTTTTCCTCTTTTACATAGTTTCTGATCAGTTTGATTACCTGGAGTGCCCCCCCTGCCATTTGCCTTCATTTGCCTTCCACTCTCCCCTTGCTTCAGGGAGCCATGGAGAGGGAGCATGCACTCCTTATGGCTGGCATGAAGGTGTTCCTCCATTTCCCAAGCACTTACAGAAAGAACAGTCTCTGAGACAGGCAGAAACATTATGAAGGGTCCAGATTATAGCAGAATAATCACGTTCATTGCAGTTCGGTCATTCGGGATTATTCTTTGGTCAGAATTAGTGGTTATAATTCCAGTTCTGTGAAAGTAATTAAAACTGCAGACTAGCTAGCCCTCGGTTCCCTTGCCTTCTTGCTGTGTTTGGTAAAATGAGATATGCAATATTAATTTGCTCCAAACATGCTAAATGTGCTTTGTTTTTTGCACAGCTGGGCAGTTCCTGAATGGTTGAAGGCACCGAGTCCTCACTGCAGTACACACAAAATGTAAAGAGACAGCTGTGTAACAGGCAGACCATTAGGTCTTGTTGCTCTGTTCTTTCCATGCACTGCAGTAATCCTACATACAAATTTGCATAATGTTGGAGAGACTAGTGTGCAATGCCCAATTTCGTTCTGGAAGGAACAGAAAGGAATAGTTCCTTGTATGTAACTTTAAATGTCTTGGTTAATGTTTCACAAAAATAGAGGAAAGAAATGAAGTTAGTAAGATGAAATTGAACCAGGAAGAACTTTTTCATGTTCTGTTATTAAAAGCGAAAAATTAAAAAAGTCTCCTTTCTGCAAACTGGTAAAATTATATGGTAATTTACCATTCATTATTAGGCTCAAACCAACTTGTCTTGTAATAAACTTCATAAAGTAGTCCTACTGGAATTCTGCCACTGTTTTAATTAACAAACATCATACATTTTGGTCATTTATGTCTGTTTTATATATCAGGAAAAATGGGCTTCATCTCAAGTTGCATAACTGATGGTTATGATTTGTACTTAAGACAACTAGCAGGTAGATTCAGTCTGTTATTCCTGTAAATCAAATTATTTGAGCTTGCATTCCTCTTGTTCGTTATATCTGTATTTGGGATGAGGTTTTGTTGTGCTTTTTTTTCCAAAATGATTTCCAAAAGGTATGTCTGGGGGAGGACATGAAATAATAACCCAACTGTTTACAATTACAAAGAAGTATTGGTGTTAAAAGTAACGCAGAGATTCACGTGCATTTAAGCTAAACTATAATTGCAGTTTGCAAAATCAAGATAAGAATTCTTAAGCATGCTTATAAAAGTATTCATTCACTATTATAAGTTTATAAATACATCCTACTCTGAGGTTGTGATGTTTGCTGATGGAGGTTACTCAAAATCTGCAATATTAGGAATTTTTTTTTATTGTTTTGTGGTTTTCAAGAACCCAGCCATTGTAAATAAACACAGTAGTGCTTATGCAGTTTTAAAGAGTAAGAATTTCAAATAAATACCCCCATTCTATTATAATATGAAAATAAAATTTAGCTTCATATGAAGATAACAGTTAAGCTCATGAAGTAAGGAGATGCAAAGCAGAGCCATGACCTTGCAGAGGATTCAAAGAGCCTTACAGACATACACAGAAAAATTTCACAGGTATGACAGTTTCTTGCAGGCTTGAGCCTGACCTGTTTCATTCACTGCATTTTAAAGCAATTGAGACTGGCTGAGGCTAGAGGAAAGGTTAGTGTTTCTTAAAAGGTAATATCTCCAGAGTCAGTGAGACTGACAGTAAAAACCAGATGCCTAAGACAGGGGTGATCAGACTTCTGGAGGTTTCCTAGGAAGGCCATTTCCATTTTCATCAGTCAAATTCCCTCTGCTGCTTCTACTTACTCACTTCACCAGCTCTTACAGGTACACAGGCTTTTCTGTTGTAATGGGTAAAACAAACTCCACAGCTTACCCTTTCTGAATCAAACTAGTATGAATGTGTGGACATGTGGCATGAGACTATATGTATTTGGTTTATGTCAGTGTTCAAAAACAAATGTAAGAATGCAATGACAGGTAGAAAATAGGCATATCAACCAGTACAACCTGTAAAGGAAAACCAGTTTCCTTGGAGGTACAAGACAAAAAAAAAAAAAAAAAGCTATTCATGCTCCTAGGCAAATTGACTATGGTTGGTTTGTTTGTTTGTTTTATTGGAGCTAAAGGGTTATTGAAGTACTGAATACTGAGAGAAGATGGTTTCCCCAGCAACTGTGCCTCCAAAAAAAGGTTTTGGCTTGTTCTCTTGCTTGTGTGTTTTACGGCGTGTAACCAAATTATATCACTAGTAGGAAGCACATACCTAGACTAGTGGTCACTGCGGGTCCTGTTGGTGTTAGTAGCTGTGGGAGTTCAGGATGCAAAAGCAAAAGTCCTGCTGGAAGCAGGTGAGCTTAGTCAGCAAGATGACTGCCTGAGACAGAGTGTGATCTAAGAGGGTTGATTCTCCATTTCCTTTAAAGCTCACAGAACACAGACCTTCGTGCTCAAAAGGACCCGGTGTTGCCTACCAAGAACCATGGTCAGAGTTTAATGAGAAAGAAATACAAGCCTTAGGATGCCTTGTTTTAGCCATAGCCGTGTAAGTCAGCCTTAGTAGTTTGTTGTAATTAAGGAAAACTATCGTAGGGTAAGTGTGATACAATCTAGGACACAGAAATCCTAAAACATTTGCATTTTGTGTTAAGTATTTGGGGCACACATGGTTGTACACTGAAATATTGAGTAACTATTCAGTCAAAGAGAGAGAGGACTTGGGATTATTTAAGTAAGGGGTGTATTGCCCACTTTTGGTTTTATTCATCTAGGCTACTAATATAATAGCCCAGGCAGGATTCTTTGAATGTAAAGATTTGGTGTATTTCTAGATTAGAATGTTAAACTAGAATGAAACAAACTACTGTTGTGGTTTAACCCTGGCCAGCAACCAAGTTTGCTCACTCCCCCCACAGTGGGATGAGGGAGAGGATCAGAAGAGGGTTAAGACAGTTTAGAAGGTAAAGCAAAAGCTGCGCACGCAAGCAAAGTAAGGAATTCATTCCCCACTCCCCACGGGCAGGCAGGTGTTCAGCCATCCCCAGGACAGCAGGGCTCCATCACACATAACAGTTACTTGGGAAGACATCCTAACTCCTGCTTCCTTCTTCCTCACCCTTATATACTCAGCATGATGTCATATGGTATGGAATATCCATTTGGCTGGTTTGGGTCAGCTGTCCTGGCTGTGTCCCCTCCCAATTTCTTGTGTCCCTCCAGCCCTCTGGCTAGCAGGGCCTGAGAAACTGAGAAGTCCTTGACTTAGTGTCAACATCACCCAGCAACCACTGAAAATATCAGTGTCCTATCAGCATTGTTCTCACACCAAATCCAAAACACAGCACGCACCAGCTACTAAGAAGAAAACTAACTCTATCCCAGCTGAAACCAGGACAATCTGTAATTGTAAATTGACGTAAGGCAGGCTATTGCAAACAGATTGGAGGTATGTTGTGCTGCTTGACTAGTCAGGTGAGGGGCTGTGTTTTCAAAGGTTGTGACTTTCAGATACAGAGTTGGTAGGGACCTATTAGTAACAGCAAATAAAAATATCTTCAATCTGTTAAGCTGGTTCTTTCAAACCCAGTTCTGATCAATGTGTTTTTTTAATTCCTAGACTGGGGCATTGATATATAGTTATATGAGCATACTATCACAGCAATTAAACTATGAAACCCCAGTAACTCATGCCGCCTCCAGAAGATGAATTATTTATCACTGAGCAGATTGCCTGACATGTTGATTTGGGGTTCTGGTTTCCAGTGTACCTGAAGACAGTGAAGTCTAAAATCTTACTATTGGTCTTTAAAAAAAAACCACTAATCCAAACAAAAACAAAACCTGACTTTGTGTCTCAGGTGTTCCATGCTGTCTCTAGCCATGATATGAAGGAAAAAACTCACTGATGGAGTGAAGTGTGTGTGTGTTTATCAGGGTGTTTTCTGCAAAAGATATGACAGCCTTCTGTAATGCCTTCAGGACAAATGTTTGGCCTCTGTAACAACTTTCTTGTAATAATGAGCTGTAGTGAAGAGAGAGAAAAAAAGAATTCTTGGGGAATACATTCTAGTTCAGCCACCTATTCATCACTGAAAAACGGAAGAGTACCTGGGTGGTACACCTAATTTGATCTGAATTGTAACAAATCCAGCTTGCTACCACGGAAAACCACTTGAAATACCTCAGTGTCTGTGTAATTCATCTATGTGCAGATACTTAAACCAAAGCATCTAGTTCCATTTTATACATTTGGATAGATGATGCTTATGTCACAAACCCTGTGAGGTCTATACCCTTCTGAAATGACACCTAGAGGCTTGGGATGAATAGATACCCTAAAGCATCTAACATGGCAGAAAGTATCTTTATACTGATCCTCAAACCTCACTCTAGTGATTGGGAAACTTAACTAAATCAACTGAATAGATGAACGTAGAATTGTTTTTTGGATAATATCTTTTTCTGGTGCCCTCCCACTCCCAAACATTTTTTGGGATTGTCTGTTTCTTTGTTTTAGAGTTAGCAGCAACGACTTGCATTTGCAGCACTACCATGGAAAACTGGATGTTTGGAAATGCTGATGGCCTTTCCACTCCTTGACTTGTTGTTAGAATGAGAGGTGGTAAAGTCTTTCTTCTCAAAGATCGTTTATCAGTCTCTGCAGATGATAATTTCTGAACCTCTTCCCACCTAGTGCATGTAAACCAGAAGTACATGGGAAATACTCAACCTCTATGAGAAATACTCTCTGCTCTGCTTCCTTTGAAAAACATTTTCTGCCCTGCGTTATCAAGAAGACAGCAGGGCAGAAAGAAATGGTGGGAGAGAGTTCACTAATCCCCAGTGGTATCAACTGTATTCCATCAGACAGTGAAGTCAGTTGTCCTCTCAATCTTTAACACATCAGGGTACAGCTAACCCCTTCTCATAGTCTCCCTTGTGTCAAAGCAAATCAAAGGCTTTGGCAAGACAGAGGTCTAATTCTGAAGTGTAATTCTGTACCAAGGAATAAAATACCTGGTAAAATTCCTGCTCATTTGTGGAATGCTCAGGGCTCTAATAATATAAAGTTCAGGTTGCTTAAATGCTACTTGATTTGCTTGGAATAGACAGCTCTGTCTCTGAAAACCTTTACAGTATATACTAATACATTCTTTTTTCCCCTTTCAATTAAGTACACATTAAACATGTCATCTTTTGCACCTTTTTTTTTTTGTTTGTTTGTTGTAGACATAACTTGATTATTGACATTTTAGGGCTCTAAATCTCAAAGTATGGCCTTTGTTAGTTGTGTAGTCCAGTCAAAATTTAGATGGTAGATTTTCTGTTCTGTTGTTGATGTTTTAATAGGGTTAGTCATGTATGCATGATGAATCCATCTCCTTTCAGGTTAAATGCAACTAATATCACATCAAGGAACTGATTAACATCCCTTGGGGGGGGGGGGGAAATGAGGAATTCAGCTCTTTAATAGAATTACTCTGCAATACACTGAAATTCAAGATAATCCCTTTCAATCAAATTGCATTTGAACAGATCTTTTTCTCCAAATCAGTAGGTGAGCTCTTTATAAAAGCTGCATATTTATTTGTCCCATTTAAAAGAAACTAATTTTAACAATGCGTGTATTTATGCTTCACTGGCCTACTAAGCATTATTATCTTGCAGTTCAGTGACTTTCAGATGTGTGTTACTCTAAGACATTTAGTGGTAGAGTTTTGTTGAGTGAACTGGCACAGTCCTTTATAAAACTTGCATACATGTCCTAATAACTGCCTTACATCACACATGTCAAGGAAACATGCAACACTGTTGCCTGGAATGTATATTATGTATAGCCATGGTGACCTGCAAGAACGGCCAAGGGAAATTAACATGTCTATAATTAGTAATTAGGTGTCTGTGGCCGAATATATGATGGAATGGCCATTTTATGTTTGTGGTGATACCCTCATCTTTTTCTATGCTTTGCTAGCTGCTTGTCCCTGTAGTCTGAAGAGAGCTGTAAGGTGCATACTGGTGTGTATGCTAGTGGAAGTGGCTTTGGGGCTGCATTAACACTGTAAACATCCCTGAAAATGGTTACAAGAGCACGAGTTGGTACAGGACAAACCTGTGCCAGGGACAGTTTTAGTAATTCAGCTGTAGAGATGAGAGAGTGCCAAGCCTGAAAACATACACCGGCACTGCTTCATTTGTTCGTATGGACCTAATTTTGTAACTCTCTGACAGGAAGATTATGGAATTGTTCTACCCCAAAAGAAATCCAGTCTTCTCCACCAGCTTAAGGGTAGGTTCAGAGAGTAGGGGGAAGTTGTATTTTTCTCATTCTTCTTTACCCTTTTTGATTACCTTGTTTGTCTTATTTAATGAACTACATTAGTGTGTGTAACATATGGAGTATAGTGGCTAGCTAATGTGAAAAGATAAGACTCAACTACAGTTACAAGAGCTAGAAATATCTCCTAGTATTCAAGACATAAAATAGGGTTTATTTTTTGTGGCTAGCCCAAGCCATGCTGATGATAGAACTCGGTGTATTTATGATTAAGTAGATCCTGGAAAGAAACAGAAGACTAAATACTTGAAGGTTTGAGTAGTCCCTTGGAAATTCTGTGAAGAGGGGAAGATTTCTTCTGCCCTGCAGAGTATTAACGTTTGAGCATAACCTGTTCTTCCTCTTAAATTTTCTAATGATATTGTGCAGAGCTGACATAACCAGGCCATAAAGTTTAGCCATGTTGTTCCAAATCTTTATCAACAACTCAGATATTTTTTATCGAGATAAGGTCATTTGTGTTATACTGTCTTTTCTATTTTCTTCCCCATCTTCCCATGAATCAGAAGATGAAGATGTTATAGTGGTGTTTTTCCTTTACATTATGAATTTATTTTTGCAATCGTCTTACAGGATAGACAATCTAATGGGGAAACAAACAAACAAAAGAAAAGGAAGTCAAAGCTTCTTTGAGCTATTTATAAAAGTTATTAGTCCATAGCTATAACAAAGTAAAGCAGGTGTTTAAACTTAGGTGAAACCTGTAAGTAAGTTTATAAAATTATGAATTCGTTAATACATTTAACCATCAAAACTTTAAGCAACAAGCACAACTACTTGTCTTCTATTTATTTGCAAAGTGCATACCAAATAACTTCCCCTACAATTTTAGAGGAAAAAAATAAATTAAAATGTTGTTATTCTTATTGAACAAATTTACACCTAGAGAAATGGCCTAGTAGTAATCATTTAGCTATTTGCCTACTGTGGATGTATTTTTAAAAAAACTGTTCAGTTTCTCCCCTGAAGGTAACATTAAAATTTTTTTCACCTGTTTTAGCTCCTTCATTATCTCTATTTGTACCATTCCCTAAACTATACCTTTTTTTTTTTTTTTTTTTTTTTTTAATTCGTGACAAGAGCCACACTTTTAGGGATATACTGACATATCGAAAACTTTCCCTGGGTATCAATCCTGGGTGCCATTTTTGATTGGTTTTGTTTGGCTCGTTTTTGTCTTTAATTGGGTACAGTATCTTCTATGCTTTTTTGATATAACAGGATGTTTGACTTCATCACCAGGAGCCTGGGAGTTCTCTCCCTTCTTGTTTTCCAGAGATTTAGAGGAAGAAGTAATGAAGCAAATCTAGGGTTTACAGCTCACATGGAAATCTAGGCAATAACAAGCTTGATTCCTTGTAAGAACTAGCAGGTCTGAAGAACTGGGGAGCATTCATCAGGTGCAGACATAGGGATAGTGCCGGGCTCTTTCCAGAGATACATGGCTTTGCAGAGTAGCAAATGAAGTCCTGTCTCTGCTCTGTTCCTTCTAGGGCAGTTACCTGCCCATTGCTCATAGATGTCATTGAAAGCTGAAGTACTGCAGTACCACCTTTGTTGTTGAGTTTTCACAAGGGTGTGAGAATTTGTACAGAGTTTTTTCCTGATTGTTGTTTTTTTTTCTTTGAAAATCAGTAGAGGTCTGAAGGAATGTATTGTTCAGTCTTGCATGAATTTTGTTGGGAAGTGAAATACAGTGGGAGGCCTTTGGTTGTGCTGCATGAAGCATATAAGTGACCCCCTGCAGGTTTCAGAACAATTGTTAAAAATACAAGCTGCACTATGCACATACGCCTCATCTATCACATGGTGTTTAAACACTAACTAAGGAGAAGTACATGAAAGTCCTTGAACAAATCCAGTCTCCTGTTTTTGCCAGTTCTGTTTTAGTCTTTCAGATAAGGTTAGGATAAGCATACATATAGTGGGGTCCTGTGACAGAGTGGGGAAAGAAAGGCATTTTGCAATGCCATTGATTGTTATTCTCCTGTAAATGTGAAATTATTAATCTTTCCAACATTTGGGGTTTCTGCGTTTTATGCCTGGAGGTGGGATTACTTTGTGCTTTATATATCAGGTTAATAAAGAAGGCTTTTCCTTCCAAACCTTAAAAAATGTATTTAAATCACAGGGGGTTTTTTGGTCTTTAAATGCTGCAAGAATCTGAGGATCTCAGAAATGCCAAGTCCCTGAAGGATTCCATTGTATCCTTTTAGGCAAGGGGTTCCCAAATACACTGACCATGATTGAAAATGGGTTCCCAAAGCAAAGGCTGAAATTCTGCCACCTTTATGTAGTTCCAGCCCAGTTGGGCATTTAATGCAAGGGTTCTCAGTTGAGGAAGGCTGACAAAATCTGGCCTGTGATGATTATGACCGAACATCACAACCAGCTCATCCAGGACAGATTGCATCCAGATCTCACAGTGATTCTCAAGAATGAGCTGAGCTCAAGAGCTGCATTCAGAGCTCAGAGAGCTGCATTCAGAGCTCAGAATTTGGCCCAGAGGAATTCTCAAACCATGTGACACAAGGAGAACAAAGTTTAAAAAAATTTGAGAAATCTACCATGTTGGGGAAGAAAAATTTTCATAAACTTTATTGATTTTTCTCTTCTCACTTAGGCTTTAACTGGACTTCAGCACTTGTTTAGTCAAATCATAGGATTTCATACAATCTTCAGGTTTTCTTATCCACAACCAGTTGAGAAAACAGTCCTCTTCAGAGAGCAACCCCTTGAACTGGTCTAGTCAAATCAAGAGAACACCTCTTGGGAATTTAAGCTAAGAGATTCTCTCTGTTCAGGTTCTTTGGCAACATTTGAACATATTGAAAAAACTGCTAAATATCCAAATTAAGAGTTATTGGAATAAATGGCTCATAGCTGAGGTAACTTATTTCTTAAGACCTTTAGATGGAAAAATAAAGCATAAATTAGTCATATTGCCAGTAAAGTTATTCCCTGTCACAACCTTTTAATTTCTCTTCTCCTCTAAACCACTAATGAGCACTCTAGCTGTAGAAGAAGCACAAACATTGTGCTACCTAGTTAGTACTTTTGGCAGTTCATAATACATCAGTGTCTGTGCTGTCAGATTCTGCTTCAGATCAGATGGCCACAGATCTGGCACTATGACAAATACTTTTAAATTTTGCATAGCCCAAAGAAGTGGGGAAGTTTCTGCAGGTTTAGGTATGAATGCAGCCCTTTCTTCAGCCAGGTGTTTTGGCTTTCACTAAATTTCACTAAAATCACTGGCATAATCCCTGCTGCAAATAGTCTGTTTCCTCTCTCTACGGTAAGGTACTACTCCCAGTGTGTAAACAAATGGTGATTCATTAGCACAATGACATAGAACAACAGATGACCTTGCATATGAATGGGTTATTCTTCTACTTCAGTTATGGTGATGAATCACTTCCCTCATATGCTCCTCCCTTCACTTCTACTTGAATAGATTTCTTAATATTCAGAATTCTCTTCTTGAAAGAACAGTTGTCCCTGGAGGTGGAGAGGGGAAGGATCTTTACTTGTACAAAGCACAGAGGAACACAACTTTGCTGAGTTATCAGGCAGCCTTCTTGTTATCAGTGCCTCTATTTACTGTTTTACATTGGACGGTACTTTCCTCTTAAAGTTTGTATCCTCCTGATATGAAGTATGTTTCATATGTGCAAGCATAAATCATACATGAAAATTCTTATTCCTTCTGTAGAGTTCTCATTGAAATTTGGAGACTGGGTAAATGTAAATTCTGGGTAAGAACATCAAGATTGTTCACTGGAAAATCCATTAGAATAGATCTCTTTTGTCAGTATTTAGAAAGCAGTTAGCATGTTTCAGTTTTCTTATCCTCCAGCCCACTTGAATACAGGGAAGCCTTGTTCTGAACTTGCTACCCCCACAAGCTCTTCTTAAAATACTTCAATATGCAGCTTTTCTGAAGGGCTTCCACAAACTGGTACTTAGGAATCTCTGGATGTTTCTTCTGGAACTTTGTTGCATAGGTAAATCTTAAAACCATAATCACACATTTAAATAGTCCTTTAGGCACTTGGCCATTTGTCCCTGTTACATATCAGTGGTAAACAGCTGAGTTGGCTGACTTTTAAATACAAAAACATTGTGTTCTAGCAGAAGCTGTTAATGAGAAGACTACTGAAAAGACTGTTGGTGGAAGTTGGCAATTCAAACAGTCCTGTTCCTAGAAGTTCAATGTCAGATATTAACAATGGCTTTGTAGGTAGGTCTGAACACTCCTTTTGGCAAAGGAATATGTGCAGCATGCCATCTAGCTAAGCAACTTCTGAAGCATGGGTTTACACAGCTAAACTGTTTACACATTGCTTAGACCTGAGGTGAAAAGAGTGGCGACTCACTGACATTCCTCAAATGGTTAATAACTTGAAGCAAAAGAAGGAAAATATTTCTGAGTCCATAGTGGATAAGGCAAAAGTAACAAGCTTAAACTGTAGTAAAGGAGGTTTAAGTTAGACATCAGGAGGAAAAAAAAATCTTCCTAAAGACAAGGATGAATTAATCACAGAAATAGACTGCCTAGAGGTTTTAGAGCCCCAGTCTCTGAATGTTTTTGTAAGAGTAGTTAGACAAACCTTGGCAGAGATGCAGCTGATCCTGCCTCAGGGCAGATAGATGGACTTAATAGCCTCATGAGCTCTTTCCTAGGCTAAATTCTTTAATTCCATCACTGCTCAAATCATACGAGAACTGTGTGGCAAAACAGGGAACCACACCTTCTGCACCAACTCCTGCTAGCATTACAGCTAAATCATGCTTTCTTTATTAGGGATGGCTTGAAAACCCTGAGTGTGCTTGCTTACTTTGATCAAGAGATTGTTGCTGCTTACTTTCCTTGTGCTTGCATTTCCCCTGGGCAGAAAGTGACTTAATCAAAAGGCCAGCATAATGTGTCCCTTATATCCTGCAAAGGGTCTGTGCAGTTGAAGTCAGGAATAGCACATTTGCACGGATAAAGGTAGACAAAGATCTTTCCTTACTGGTGCACCAGAATATACCAGTTATGAGTTGCAATAGCAATAGGCAAAGAGAAAGTTGCCATCTCTGCTTCTGCAGATACAGCAGCCCTAATATTTTGTACAAGTATGGATCATAGTCAGTTGTCCACATCAGGAATGAAATAACAGCCAAGAGGCTATGTAGGTCAGCACTATACTTCATGCTGGCAGTATGGATTTGGTCACTGTAACTTTTATACAGGTTTCCTAAACAATGAGGACATGCAAATTGTCATCAGGCTGACTTAAAAAATCTTTGGATTCTAAATAAAATGCTTACCTGACTTCCTTTTTCTAGCTGATGCTTCTCTGTATTCTCATGAGTAATTAAAAAAACCCAAACCCAAAATTTAACAGAAATAATAAAGTGAGTAATAACATGGCTACACAAAATGAGTTTTACAAGATTTGACAGTGCTGCAGCTACACTCAAACTTTCCTGATAGGAGCCAGCCAAGAGGCTTTTCCAAATTCTTCACTGATCCTCATTCATATTTTTGCATTTCTGTTTACTTCATACTGATTTTTATGATACTGCAACTACAAGTACATATATCCTGAGAAGAATGAAGTGCATCTGAAATACACTGCTGTTGTATTGTAATTGCTGGTAGTAGAAATTATAATGATTTGTTGTAACTGTGGGTGAGTAGCTGTCTGTAAATGATCATAATTGCCATCTATAATGCAAAAAATAGAAGGAAAAAAAATAGTTACTCTTTTCTAAATTTCATAAATCTGGGGTGAAGGTTGTGGATTTATCTTGTACACATTGAAAACTTTTTTCCAGAGTACCAACATATCATTCTAAGCAGTTTAAACATTTGGCTACATAAATCTGTTACATTCTTCTGAGAGAAGATTAGATGTAATGATTTTTTGCTTTTCAAATCTCACATGCAGCCTTTCTAAGCAAAAGAATATATTTGAAGCTATGGGACTTACTGCACTACAGAATTGCTCTGGAGAAAAGTACATGAAGAACCTGAGGAGAACAGACTAAACAAATACTACTTCGATTGCCAGCACCAGGTTCAAATTCTCATTGCAATGGTTTTGTCATCATGTAAAGGTTTCTATGATCATATGGAGAGCCTCTAGGAAACTGCTGAACCTGGGATGTGTGACAGAGAGTCAGACCAGTGGGTGGACTCAGCCAGAAGAATCTTTTTCTGGTGATATATATATTTTTTCTAAAATATCTGCATAACATCTCAGAGTCAACAAATGCTTAAGAGAAAAGTTCTAATTTGTTCAGGTAAACAGAAAAAAAAGCAGACTATCTGTCCTAATGATATCTCATATTGATCAATAAAATGCAGCCTTCAACCCTGCCATTCATTTGTCTCTTTTTCTCATGAAGAGGGATTGATGGAAGAAATTACAGACTGGACTGATAGTATTGACACCACTATGTTTTTTCTGCAAGGTCATATCCATAGGTATCTGAAGGAAGAAAAAAGTTAACTAAAAAAATGAGTACGAGAGAACCCCTGAAGATGAAGCAACTGAGGAATATAGTGTGAAATTACGAAGAGAACACAGAAATATCCCAGCTTCTGCTTTGACTTGCACCCCAGAAAAGCAAAATGATTTAGTGCAATGTCCCTATAAGTAAAATTTATTTCAGTTTAGAAAAACACATTTAAAATATTATGTAAGTGTTCAAGAAGGAATAGGAAGTTGTTTGTTTTTTTTTTTTTCCTTCTTCCTTAAGCTGCCATTTTGTGCTCTGTAGCAAAGGAGTACCTTAAAAGGAGAAACATGCTTTAACAAGCATGGAACCAACTTAAAAATGAACTTGAGTCATAGCTTCAGTTTTAATTGGGTCCTGATTTACAGTACTTTGACATTTGCTGTGTTTCCAGATCACATATAAAAATAAAACGTTACGAGATGCAAGAGAAGATTGACCATAGGTGTGTCAACCAGATCCGCTACATTTTGGAAGTTTCACAGCGCTCACTGAACTCCTGCTTACATCTAAGCAATGCTTACTGCATACATTCCTTAAAGTAACTTGTTCAGTATTCAGACTCTCCCTTTGGTTTTCAAATGCTCTGTACCTCCTCCAACTTCCATGTCCCACTCCCTCAGTTACCAAAATGTTGTTTTCACCCTTTTGTACTTCCACTTTCATCACTCATTTTTGTGGATCAAATATTCACCAAGTCACCTGACTTGTCAGATAAGGAGTTTGTTACTTTTAGGATCAGTAGAGTCTGCAAACTCCAAATGCTGACCACGGTACAGGGAAGCTGGAAAACTTCATGAGATGTGCATGTGGGTAGATGACAATTGGAGAGGGTGCTAGGTTTGAAAAAGAGCATGGCAGAGCAATGGCCACCAGATCCATCCTCTTATCTTTCTCCTATGATGGAATGCAAGACACTACAGCTCAGAAGAGGTTCATGTAAAGTATTTGGTCATATAGAGTCTTTGGTCATATGGAGTATATGTGGCTTTACCAAGCCTCTAGGAAGATAATTCCTGATGGTTAAACCACTAATGTTCTGCAGACCAAGCATTAATGTAAAAACATGAGATGTGTGTGGGGGAAAAAAAGCACATTATTGTGACAAAAGAATTGGAAAAAATCTGAAGTAGGTAAGTATAGAATCATTGCTGCAGCAGAATAATAGGTGTCATTCTAGGATGATGAACAGCTACTTGGGGTGTTGCTTAAGCTCAGAAAAATTAGAAGAAACTTGTGCTGTGTTTGTCATATCCAAGAGGAGATCAAAGTATATGCTTGGATGTAATCCAATCAGCAATAAAACCATTACAGTTCTTTTTCTAGCAAATCCAGTCAATATGTCGATCATACAGATTAACACTCCTACGATAGCAGATGACAAAGATGCAGTTGATGAGTTCTACCAACAGCTTGAAGAGACATTCAATAAAAACGAAGCAAAGCTATCACCCTTGCAACTGGGGACCTAACTGTGCAAATCTGGCTGTCGGATGCATAAGCTTTCCAAAGAAGTAATGGGAAATGACTACTCATTTTGGTTTACTGAATGAAAGAGGCATCTGGCTGAACTTTGTTGCTTTCATGTTCATTCATTCTTCATTTGACACAAATTGAATATCCAGGATATTTGTGTAGATGGGTATGGCATCGTGACTAAGAGCCAAGTGATGCTGAAGGCTGAACTTGTAGCAGGCAAAGACCATCCCGAGTCAGAAGATTAATTGCTGGTTTTTAGAATGTCAAAAGACAGATATTCAGCAGCCCATTGCTTCTTGTCCGGAGTAAGAAAAATCCGTGTGGTATCTGTCTAGAAGAGGTTGGTGGTATTGGCATGGAGCAGTAGTTAGTTAATCCAAATGGGCTATGGAATAAAACTGCCAAGTGCAAGCTACCAATGAACTCATCCTGGTAAGTCAGTAGTGTGCTCCGAACATCTGTGAACAGCAGCAAGCAACCATTTCATTAGACAGCATGTGAAACAGTAACGTGCTGCCCAGAATTTTTCAACATGTGCAGAGTATTTGCTTTGAGAGAAGCTCTGAAAGGATTTGCAAACTAAAAAGGAATGGCATATCCGCACACACATACACACACACTCCACCTCACCCTACCTCAGATGGGTGATAACAAGGCAAGCTGCAGTCCTGGATAATAGGCAGCAAATGCTGGAGTTAGTGAAAACCATGAGTGAAAACTGCATCAAGGACCTTAATGTGAGAGGGAATGAAATGCCTGTATACTGACTCAGTTACCACAGGTAGGATGCAAGCAAACTTTACCTAGTGATCAATTGCAGAAACAATAGATAAGTTTAGTTATCTGGAAACTTTTATATCCAACCACAAAGACATTCAAAGGGAAGTGGAGGCAGAATTCCAATTCAGCTGTATCTTCTCACAGAAAAAAGAATAAGAAACCCTAGAAACATTTAGAAAAGTACAAAGGTTCAACAGGTGAAAAGCTTAATTTTTCCCAATACTGGCTTAGAGAAGCAAACTGTAGGAAACTAAGCCTGATCACAGAAAGAGAGCCAAGATGTGCAGGCTTTATGCATATTGTAGATAGAAAAGAATAAAAATGCTTGTTAGAAATATTGAAAGATCAAGATGGTCTCCTGTAAGAAATCAGCATGAGCAACTTCGGTATCTTGGTGCTTAAGACATAAAGAGAGAAGGAGAGATTTACAAAGGAGAGAATGACTGTGCTTTGTACTAGATGGGAACAACTAGAATGAGCTGGAAAGGTGGGGGGTATTGTACCGTACTTTGCATCTCAACAATGCATTCTCTCAAGAAGACTCCGAAGGATTCTGTCAGAAACGTTCCCAGACAAATGCTTTGCTTTTTCTTTTACTGTTCAATCAGTTGGCCAGTCCTGAATTCTCTTGCATTTCTTGTGAGCCCCTCAGTGGCTTACTTTAAATGCCACCTTCAAAACGGCCTCCGATTAGCCTTTTTTGAGCAAGACACAGTGAACTAGATGACATAGTGGTCTGTAAGCAGATGAACGTAAGAAAAGCAACTTAATGCAGCTTTGGTAATTTGAAGCAATAAAAGATTAGTGACTTCTATATAAGACTTTTTTCAACATATTTTAAGTCCAAGGTAATGAAGAAAAGAAAAACAGATAAAAGCTTATTCTTCACCTGATTTTCTTCCCATAGTGCATGGATCAATACTTGGTTAGCTTAGCCTGTGTTCCAGGCCTATCTTCTAAGACATCAGCAGAAGCACCGCCTCCAGCAGTACCTGCACACAGTTTATATAGATCTCATTCCAAATTACTTAGGCTGGTACTAGAAGGAAGTATTAATGTCATCAGTGTGCAGTACCACCTTTTGGCAACTGTCCTCCCTAAGAAGATCGGTTAGTTATACGCTATGTGTCTCTAATGAAGTAGTACTGAGAGACAAACAGTAGTTAAACTTAATATGGATAAACCTGTAATTTTAGATCTTTGAAATGCAGTTATTCTGTACTTTTTACCTCACTGCTTTCACAGCCCCTCTGTATTGCCCACTTGTATTTTTCTGACTCATGCCTACAGTAATTGAAAACTAGTTTTGCTTATTTGATGGAAAATCTAGACAGATTGAAATGCAGCACATAGTGTCTCTGCTCTCTGCTGCTTTTATGTACAAACTTTGAACAAGAGCCACACAGTTTAACACGCTCATTACATTTTATTGTGTCTACTGCCATGCAGTTAGTTTCAAGACTTATTACTTTAGGAGAAAATGTAGGTTATCTAACAGTTTCCTGGACCATTTGCAAATACTAGGTTGCAAAATACTATACCTAAGTGCAAGAAACCACAAAGATATCTGCCCTCAGAACAACAGATTCAATTACAGAACTGAACTTTTTAGTACTTTTTTCCCTTTCTCCCCCTCTCCCTGAAAATAAAACCCCCAAACTGCCTGTTCTACTTCTGACTCCTGCAGTATCTCCATCCACCCTTTCTCTTATGTGTTTAATTGTACTGTTTCCCTCCTTTTGATGCACAGATAGATCAAATTAAACTGGTCAGTACATAACCAAGATAATGTTGGACTTTGCTCTATGTTTTTCAGTTAAAGCTAACTCCATATTTATCACTTATGGTCTGATTAAGATAATTACTTTTATTTTTTTTAAGATCAAACTTTCCATGCTGCGAAGAAGAAATTTGGAGATTGACATTCTCCCTTTCAATCCTTGTTTTCTGCATCCTAAATTGCAGGTTTCATGCTGATATTACAGAAGTAGTTAGAGAAGGCTTCAATGGTCTCCAGAGCCTACTGCAGTAGATTAATTCTTTGCCCCTTCCTCTCCCATTTACAATTTTTGCAGTCTGTGAAATACAATGCAGCTTTGCAGTCATGCTGATGCTCTTCAGCCTCCCCTCTTGTTTATTTTATAGGAAAAAAACCAAACCGCTTTTTCTGGATTTATTCTTAAACAATTAGGAACAGCATAAGACCAGAAAAGGGAAAAAAAGGTGATGTTTGATGAGCAGATCAAGTGCACAAAATGATAACTTGGGGTTTATCCAAAGGACATTTTATTTTACCCAGACATGCTTTTTCTCCTTGTTGCTGTCATGATTGATTAGTGAAGCACCAAACAATCCATGTAATTATTCACCAACTGCAGACCATCTGGAGTTAGGAATTTGCAGTCTTTCTAGAAATGTATCTGCACTGGGTTTGCTGCATGCTTTTGAGCCTAGTACTTAATCACCACATGTGGGAGGTGTTAACTAGGGAATTGCCTTTCCAATCTAACTACATTATCATTTATATTGTGCTGTAAATGTCTATAACATTTAAGATGCTTTACAAAGGGTTAGAAGTGCAAACACACAACAGCTCATACCCCAAAGAGCACAGAGTTGAAGTGCACAAATGGGTACCATAAAATAAAAGGCAAATGATGAGGGGAGAGTGGCTGCTAGAGAGGTAAAGGAACAGATGTCAGAAATTTTTCGGAGGAGGAGGTGAGTGAGGAGGAGGGAAGCTGTTCCCATGTGAAAGATGATCTAAAATGAGGAGTGGGCGAAGGAAACAATTTGGAGTTTCTTACAAGTATGTCTGCTGTCCTATCAAGAAGTGTTTGCGCTTTTGAAAGCATAGCTAAATTTAACAAGAAAAATAAACCTTTTAAACATACTAGCGTAAAAAGAAATGGAAAAACCCTACCCATTGCATGTTCTAAACATACTGTACATTACAACAGTAACTGTCACCAGAATAATGCACACCTTACAACCAGAATCTCTCCAAAAAGTCATAAGCTGATCATAAATTGTATCTCTCCTCCTTTGGAGACCAGGCAAAACAACTGAGCCTGAAGAAAGACCTGAAGGTCAGCAACTTGGACAGGAAAATCAATAGTTTGGCTCTGTCGATATGAGGCAGGAAGGCAGGAGGCTTGTCCCTCAGCTGGGTTAATGCAATGGATGCCAGACTGGCCACCTTATACTTAACCAGACATTGCCCACATTTTTCACTGTGGTGCTTCACACATGCCCAGTGATAACTGGGAATGACATACCTTAGCAACATGGTCTTTTTGGCTGAGACTTCAGAAATTTACTGTTTCAAGATCCAGCAGAGACAGCTCTGTCATTGTTGAAGCTACAAATATGTGTTCATAAGGAATCATTAAATATGAGAAGACATCTATGTTTGGGATAATGTCTCCTGGCTGGGGGAACATCCATGCTGCTTCATGCACTAGTTTCTGCAGAACTAGTTTCTACAACTCTTTGACACATATAGTGAGGCTATGATCTGTATAGTCTGAAGTAACAAAAGCCATCTTGTTTATCAGTATTTGTGTACAATATCTGGCCCTACTTCCAGGATACAACAACAGGTTTCTTTTGAAAGGAGGAGAAATGGATAGATTTGTTGCATATGCAGTTTTCCTCCGAAGGCATGCCACAATGCAAACACATGGGTGGCATCTCTTTATGCTAATAAACATTATAATGCCATGACCTGCTCTCTGGCAGAGACATGTCAGAGCTTATAACTATGTGATTAAGGTCTTCTGCTGGTATAATCTGTTCTCGCTGCTTACAGAAAATTGACCTTGTCCTACTGCTGAGCCATGCTGTAGCATTGTCTGGAGGAGCACTAATTGTTATGGACCAAATTCATGGTTGGCAGCATGCTAACAATTAGACAATATGAATGGTCATGATCTAGTGCTGAAATTCATGCCCTGTTTAGATACATGTTTAGGTACACTTGTAAACACATAACAACTGCATGTAGCTAGTTCAGAACCATTTTTAGACAGCAGATAATGACCAGGAAGCCTCCCTAACACACCTGACTCTCTGCTTTCTCATAAAATGTACCTGAGGAACAGGAGCCAGCGAGCAGGCTGGAATAGTCCATCTCCTATTGGGCTGTAAGCTACCATCCATATTTTGCCCCACTGATTGTGTTTGGTTCTCTCATTCATTCATTGTGATGCAGTTTAGTCTTATCCTTACATAATTTGTCATCCCTTCCCAGCTTATAGCATCTTGAGTTTGATCTTAACGATCTCCGTCCTATACCAAATTGATTAAAACCAGTCATTAATATTAATCTTAGATCCCTGTAGAATCAGCCTTGATGCTGGGCAATGGATAGTTACTTAACAAGCTGATTTTTGTAGCCAGCTGCATACAGCAAATGAAGGGACAGAAAAATTAGGTGGGAATGTTCCTCTCTACTGATCTGGTAATTAAGAAAAGGTGAGAAGCAGTAAATATCACCAAAGTTGTCATATAGACTTAGCAATGTTTTACATTCTATCACACTTATTCCCATTCTGTCTCTCTGAGCAGGCAGCTGCTAGACTTAACTACAGTAAGATAATGTCAGAAAACAGAAGCAAAATATTTTGATCTGGGGACTGCAGAGCTGTGGGTGGTGTAAACTGTGGCCTCCTTGTAGATCAGAGACGAACCAGGAAGAACTTTTAGAAGAGTGAGAAGCTAAACTATGCTGTTACCAAATTAATGTGTTATCCTTGCTTAAGTCAATGGGAGGCTCATCATAGTCTCCAGTAAAGTCAGAATTTCATTCTCAGTACTTAAAACTCTACCAGGTTAATGGAAAAAGACTTAAAAAAATCACTTGCTGTACATTTTTGGAGATTAGATATATATAGTTGGTGTATCCCACTTAGCCACGTCCCAGTTGCATATTGGACAAGACTCAAACATTCATTAGGTTTGCCACTCCTTGGTGCCTTGATTTCTACTAAATGGGAATCTTGGCATATGGAATGGATAGAAATCCTGGTCTGCTCTGTTCTTGTCTCAAATCTAGATGATCACAGGATACCTGAGAACATCATGGCACGTATCCACACATCAGTCAGGCTGAGAAAATCTCTGTCTTCAGAATGAAAGAGGTAGATACCAATACATGGAGAAGCCCATGTACTTCCAGTAACAATTCAGTCTTTCTACCTGAAGATACCACTGTTTCATAAATGGTCTAATAATGCTCATTGTCTTGGATGTCACAGAAAGGTATCCATTCAACACATTAGAAAAGTGCTTTAACCAGGCTAAAGAGCAAATAGTAGAATGATGTGCAGTAGAAAGATTGTTGGAACCGTCTGGTGATACCTTGTCTGATTCAGGCCATTCTTCCTTTGTAATTCATACTATTTTTCATTACATTAACAGGTCCAGCACAAAAAGGAAAGAGGGAAAAGAGAAGGGGAAGCAGGAAGGGAGGAGAGTCTTTGCCTTGGTCTGCCAGGTAAGAGTCCCACCTCTGTTACTTACCCCTGCAGAATATTTCTTCCATAAAGCATTTAAAAGTCCCATATGCCAGGGAAACGGGCCACTGTTGGAGCCCTATCTGAGTTGTGCATCTGCCAAGTTTAAGAAAAGGTATTTTATAATGAGCTTTACCAAAAACATGTTTTAGAGGAAACTTTCATTACAAGCAAATGAGTTAATGAGGGGGAAATACCCTCATGTTTTCCAGAAGCACCCAGTACAGTGCTTCTGTAAAAAAAAACACAAACAAATCCCAAAACTTGATCTTACTTATTTATAAAGGAGAATTTTTCTTCTCAGCACACAGCAGTATCCTTGGGAAGAAAGAAGAGTTTGTAATTTGACCTGGAGTCAGGAGGTCTATACTGCATCTTTTGTGTACCCAGTGAGCTATACAGTTACCTTGGCAAGCCGTGGTGAAGCTGTATGATCACTGACATTTTGTTTGCCCAGTGACTTTTAGAAGACTGTAGTTTTCTATGCCATGCTGATCCAGGCAGATCAGATATGATTTCATGAATAAGGGGGCAAGGAAGGTAAGGAAAGCTTTTTAAATTGGGACATTTTCCTGATACAGTCTAAACCAAGAGTAGTTATCAAATTAATTCATAAACACCAGCAGCCACTGACAGTTTTTTGCTGCTTCCAGATTAAACAGAATTCAGACCAGTGATCAAGAGGAAAAGGGTCTCTCACTCATTAACAACCCTGTGAACTATCAGTTTCCCAAGAGCACTAGGTTTTATAGGAATGTCAGGAAATATGCAGTAGTCATGGTGTAGTGTATGCTTAAAATGTTAATGACCTTTCTAGCTTAAATGTCTTGTGAGTTACTGTAATTAGACAGCAGAAGACTTTTTAAAGATGCGTTCCTGGAGCAAGTTAAGCACTGTTTCTGTTACATGTCATTCTTCAAAGACAGCGTCTGAACATTGTTTAGTTTACCTCAGACTTCACTGTAGCAGCCTTCTCTGAATTTAATAAGGCTGCATTAGAATAAGCAGTGCCCAGGGTAACCTGAGTCAATGAAAAGCAATTTAATTTAGTATATGGAAGAGGCACATTGTATCCCTCCCCACCCCCCAAAGCAGATTAAATGAAAATCTTTCTTATGTATTGAATGAATGCTTTCAGTATTGTGTATCATACTGCGATGTCTATCACATCTTGTGTAAATTTTTATATTTTGGTCACTGTGTATTTTGTCTAAGATGCAAAGATGAGCTGAGCATAAATGAATACACTCCTCTAAACATATATAAAGACAGCTATTTAATTCACTGAAATATAAAATAAAATAGAAGAGCTGAAGCACAACTGGTATAAACAGGATGGCTATGATGGTCTACGTGTATATGCTTTTATTCTTTGCAGTTCTGTAACATCTTCAATGCCATATATACAGGGCACACACTAGGAAATCTTGTCACCACTGCAAGGAGCTTGGCTCTTTAGTGACACAGCACGGTGAAATATCCAGAGCTAGTGCCCAAAAATACAAAAGGGTTATGTCCTGTGCTATGTGCTGATTTGAATTTCACACTGATGCCAAGGGCCAGTATATGTGATACATTATACATTGGTAATGTGGAAAGTGACGACATCCCAGAGATACCCTAACCTCTCAAGTCAAAGAGTGACCTCATTAGGCCACAGAGGAAAACTCTGAAAAGACTTCTGCATCCAGGATCCAAGTCAAGATACATATGAGACATGTTATGTTATTTAGCATAACAATAAACACTGTCTTTGAATACCTTGCATTAATCAAGACAACAAAGGGTGGAGCTGTACTTCACCATACAGGCATATGGCACAGCACAAATCGGTGTTCGCAGCAGAGGTCACTAACAGAAACCATCCTTTACCACAGGTACAGAAGCTGTGTGTTTTAGTTTCCTTTGAACTATAAATACTCAGAAATTGCACCAGAATGCATGTTGCACTTCTATTTCATGCTTAGTTTTGATCCCATCTTTCATGTCTCTTTCATATATTCTGTTTTTCATGTTGAGGCTCCTGCTAGCAGTTTGAATCTTCTTGAGGTGTAGGTGTCAAAATTAAATGCCTGAGTGCAGAGGTCAGCATTTGTTATTCTCTGCTTTGGACTGTATGTGTTAACATTTAACAGCAAAACTTAAGCGTACAGGATGCAGCACTTCGAAGAGTTTTAGTTCTTCTGACCTAGAGAGCATCTGTACTTAATTTTTTGCTACCCAGGCAACAGTTTAGCTTCAGGCAGCAACTCATAAAGTAACTGTATAAGCTAATAAGAGATCAAACTTCTTCAGAAAATAAACTATGTCACCCTGTGATTAGTTGTAAGAATGAATTAATACCAGAATTACAAAGCTAAACATTATCTCTGTAACACCAAATTTACTTCTGTCTCTAATAAACTGAGTTCATGTTTGAGAGATAAATTAAAAACTAACAAGCTTAAGTTCTCTACCAGTTGAAAAAAGGTCAGGAGGAAAGTAAGATTTATTCAAACACATGTCCATACTTTTCTTATAAGTAAGCTTAGAGGGGCAATATATCACAACTGTATTCAATGTTTGTTCATCAGAAATTATCTCACAATTCACAGTACATAATTCCAGGTGTTGCTAACATCTGTACATACTATAAAAACCTCATATATAGTTTAATGATACCTTCTGCTGTTTGTAATTGTTATGGATTAAGTTTGATCAGCCATTTTTGGAAGACAGACAAGTTTCATGCATTAGATATGTTTGGCTGATTCTCCATTCTGCTGTGAAATTCATGGGTAGAAAAATGACCAAAAAAAAAAAGTACAATGTGCTGGGAAAAGGTAAATGAGTTAAATTAGAAATAAAGGGCTGGAATACTGCGCCGTGTATGTGCATGAAAAAGATAGCAGTACTTATCTTTGGGAAACAAATCCCAGCAGGTGTTTGCTGATGAAATTGGTTTGTGAGTCAGTCATAGCTTTTATTGCTAGCATGCCATATAGCCACACTGATCATGAGTCTCTAATATTTTTTTTCCCATTTTATTTGTCAAGGTGACCTTCCAGACCAGTCCTGTGTGTCCTGTACAGGACTTGAGCAATGTTTGAGAGATGCTGCAGGCAGCCCTTAGGGAAGCCTGAGTACTGGGGGAATGCAAAGCACTGCGGCGACTCTGAACTCGTGCTGTGCACTGGCTGGGTTCTGGGGACCGGAGGCTGGAAGGCCAGGGCACAGCAGGGCTGTGGGCCATGCAAGGTCACTGTGGAGATCTGCAGGGCATGGGGAACTAAGACCGAGATGTAGCCTTATGGTCGGTCTGCAGAAAGGTACTTGAAATTCCTGTTTGGTTTCCATTAAGGAAAATATTTCCCAACCCTACTTTAAAAAGTGTATTTCCATGGCTAGACAGCAGCATTAATGAAGAGCTTTCAAATTCTGGAAGCCTAGTTATATCGTTCTAATGGCCATCAAGGGTTATATTAGCAGCTGTTCTATGTGAAGAAGCAACTCTCAGTAGAAGAAAGCTACAGTCAAACATCCACCACAAATTACACTTGAGCAGAGCAGTGATATCCTCTTAGCATTAGCAAGTACCTCAGAGTTGGAAGGCTTCTTGTCAGTGCGTATTTGGTATAGCTTCCCATGAAAAAGGCCTTTAAGCCATCACACCAGGTTTGATGGTACAGTCATTTCCGAAGTCAATGACTTGCGGCCTCTCACACAATAATTGCAGTACCGCTGCCTTCTCCTTTTTTACCCAGCTGCCGCTTCCTTTGGCATACTTCTGCCTGCATGTTCCATGGGAGAAGATCTTCGCAACTTGTGTTCTTCATGTTATTTTAGGTAGAACTAAGGCAAAGAAAATCATAAACTGAAGGAACATTGTTGTATACATATATATACATATCTAATGTTTTCTTTTTAGACACTCTGTATTGAGCTACTGTTGTCTAGAACTAGTATTCAGCTTAATGGCACCCATCCTCTCTTACTTCGCCCCATGTCTTTTGTGATGAAAGAGTAGATTCTTCCAGAGACAAGCAATATTCCCAACAATAGAACAACTGGGACAAGTCTTCAGTATGCCCAATTTTTACCCCTGTTTATTGGCCACTAGAAAAAAACCCCATGAAGACAACCTGGGGTCATCCCCTTGGAGCTCTTTTCCCATCCTGTTTTATCTAAGAAACCTGAGCAGAATTTTGTAGGAGTAGGTAGACAAATACAATAAAACTTAATAGCACAGATACAACAGAGACAGATGATGTGAGTGTGAGCTGAACGTTCATGCTCACTTTCTTCTCTGTGGGAAAATCTTTACAGTTACCAAATAGCAGAAAAATACTAAGAAAGATCAACAGCAATCAAGAAGCAGCCAACTCTTGAAAATGTATTTGAAATTTTTAATTATGTTCAAATGGCATCTCAGTATACATACTCATCCTGGGAGCCCTAACATATTACTTTCTCAATAATCATCCATCTCAGCCTGGGCTACAGAGAAGGATCCAAAACTGACTTTCCTCCACATTAGAGTCTGGGCTAATGTTTTCATCATGATGTTTATATGAGAACATCGGTATAGAAGATCCATTGCTCTCCTCACCTGAGCTTTCCCATGCAAAGGCTTCTTTAGTGAATTCAGCTTACAAACATATTTTCCAACTCAGTATCAGAAGCCTATTCTAATTTGATTTGTGTTTCCTTCTGGTCAAAGAACAGTTCTAGGAAAGATATTCATTACTCTATGCACCAAATACTTTCTCCATTCCATCAGACACTCTGTAGACCATACTATGCAACAATTTTTTTCAGATTCCTTCTGCTGTCCTACCAACCTTTCCTTCTTTTTGGAGTGGAATTTAAGCAGCACCTTGTGTAACTACTCCATGGAGTCCCAGACACTCTCAGTGTACTGTGGTAAACAGAAAGTATCCCACTTTCCCTGAAATGAGTTCAGGATTCTTCGGTCTGCTTCTTCTAAAAATTCTCATAGTCACTGAGCCCTACATAGAATTTTAATGGGAAGCATGTGACTAGTATAATTCACAATGCTGTTTGGTCTTTGACAAAATGTGACTACAGTAGAGAGATCATCAAAACATTTGCCTGTGTCTTTTCTTTTACCCCACAGTAACTAGATTAGAGGAATCTTTCTTTTAGATCCTTCTCTGTAGCCAAATCAACTGTTCCAGACCAACCCCTCTAAGGATCACAAGCAGTGATTCAGTTAACCTTCCTTTGAAAAGTTTGTTGGTAGCATTTGGAATTAACCTATAACAGTTAAATTAGTATTTCTCTCCATCCTGTTCTAGTTTTGCCTTCTAATGAGTCAGAGGTGGCTCTCCTAAAATAAATCTATGGGTTCTGGATGAAGAAAATACTAAATTACCTATTTTTCCTCTTTATGGAAAACATAGTTCACCTACTTCTTATCACAAACCCTTTGTTAAAGAAAATAATGCTTTCATTTCAGTAGGAAAAAGATGTTTTCAAAGAGGGGACATGAAGTTGGATACCAGAAGAAAACTAATTGCTGAAATAACCAAAAAAGGTCCTCATTCAAAAGCCAAAGATTTTTATAGTATGTTCTCTTGAGTAGGCTTGGCTTGAGGATTTTGGGTTGTTTGTCTTGATTTCAAGATTCTGGACAATATGTGTATGTTATATGTCATGTATTTATCCCTCATTTTTTTACTGAAAGAGAATGATCTTACTTATTTAATTGTTTATGTACATATTCCCCTTAATATATGATAATGTATCTATTGGGTTTGGGTTTTTTTTTCCCAGAATTTAAATTTCCTGTGATGTTAAGCAAGCATCTTGCTTTTTGCATCATTGTCAGGTTCAGAATTGGACAAGCACTGAGAAGTCCTGTTTAGAGATGAGAAGAGTGTTGAATTTTGGACATGAAAGTTTTAGTAATTTCGATTGCTACTGATTTGCATGCAGAGACAATATGACTAGAGAAATGAAAATTTGACATTCATCTCCTCATATAATCAGAATGACTTATTCTTTAAATCAAACTAACCTACTTTGGTTACTTTTAATGTGTTTTCTGTTTTTTTTCAGCATCTGATTGAGGTGGGGTTTTTCTTTAGCAGAGGGATTTTGCATTCAGTGAGTTCAAATTTACTCACTCCTGACCTTAGAAACTGCAATTTCTGCCTAGAAAGTTATATTTCTGAAAATAAAGGTTAACTGCCAGTAGAAACCATGGGTAAATCTTAACAGATTGCAGTAAATGGTGCAATTTTATGAAATTCCTGCCCATGAGTGTTCTTGTTCTGCATGGTTGTTGGGATATGTGCAATTTGGTATGAATATATATTATGTGGGATTAGTTCTGCCAAAAAATAAGAGCTTGTGTAGACTGACATGGTGACACAAATGCAGGTTTTCCTACATGTGCCTGAACCTTGGACAAAATTCCATTAACCCTGATACTCAATACAAGTAGTGTAAGTGTGCAATGCTTCCTGACATGGCCCTGGTGATAGGGACTGACATGTCTCTGAGATGATTCATGTACACACATGAGCTGAGCCTGTTGCAAAGGTCATTTATACTGAGATATACATACAGATGGACAGAAGCATCTGTGGAAAATTTGGACAACAAGAGAGCAAGTAAAGACCAAGGGATAATTTGGTACTGAGTTATATGCCCTTTTTAAAGAATGTGACTTGTTCTGTGCCGCTATGATTTTGTTATGTTCTGTGTCCCAGACGAAAGGTTGGGGTAGAATAAAATTACCTTCTGTGGCCTCTGAAAAGATTCTTTTGCAGCAACTTTGCTAACTGGTTTCTTGGCAAGATCCTACCCTACCAGGTACTGTGGCAGCTGGACTAGAATGACCACGTTTCACTCGCTTTTGTTTGTTGGGAATGATTTCTGGCTGGCCATGGAAAGGGTTGGATCTGACTTGCTGAGCTAAAATATAATCAGTCTTGGACTCCAGAGGAAGCTTGGGTGGATTTTCAGAATATTCTCAATTCAGCAGAGCCAAGTGTGTTGAATTTTTTTCTTTTGTGAAATATGAGGGAACACTGAATACAGAAACCCAGATATTAGTTGAAAATAGCATGGAAGTTCTAAAGTGTATGGAGAAGAAAAGGTTTAAAGTGTAAATAACCCCTCTGCAAACCAAATAGTTGCTGACTAGCATAAAAGAGTTAATTACAGCTTGCTTTGCAGTAAGACCTTTTTAATACCTGCAGGTGTCCAGTATATTCTTTTGTATCAGCTAGCCATAAGGGGTTACATGATCCTCCACCATTTCCTTTTGAGTGGAAGTAGACACTGTTTGTAAGGTAATAAAAAAGATTAATAGTATGATTTTTATTGAAAAGAAAATGAACACCACACTGAAATGCGTTTCAACTTTTTGGAAGTTCAGACTGGGCTCCAGCAGGGCTCTAATCTGCCTTTGAACTTAAACTGAAACACTCAAATCAGAGCCACTTTGTATGTTTGGATCATTGCTTTACAGCTGAGTTTCAGCCCCATCCTATTGGGAATCCCCATGCCCTGTTGCTGTCTGCCTGGCGAGGTCAGGCATGGGATCCTCACTGCCAGAGAGAGCAATCAACCTTTTCTTGGCAGCTCTCGGAAAAAATCAGCTACCAACTGTTTCCCGTGACTGAATGAAGCCAGCGCTTGCTGCTGCTGCTTTCTTTTGGGCTTTAATGCCTTTTATCAAGAGTTTTCCCTTTATTAAAAAGACTACTGTGGCAGTGCACATAAAAAATTCAAAAAGCTTCGAGTAAGGAAGAGACTTCAAATGTTTGGTGTCTTAGTGTCAAAATGAGGAAAACAATGGCCCATACATTCAGAGGTTACTCTGAGGTAATGCTTTTGCTGTTCTACTTGTAGGCCCGTTAAATCACTTACAGGGGACTGCATTACCTTTGCTGTAATGTAATGTAATGTAATGGAGAAAGAAGGGGTTGGGTGAAAGAGGTCCTCCTGCCTCCCAGTTACACTTTTATGCTAATATCTCTGAACGACCTTTCTCTTGTAGACTTTTCTGACCACACGAAACTCTTCTTGAATCTGTGGATGTCCAATGTTCTTAGAAAATGGGTTAATAGCACTAACTAAAAAGCTGCTGGTACACTTTGATTCAACTATATATTCAGATATAGCTTTGCTTAACTGGGCTGAGACTCAGTTTGAGAATCTTCTATCAGGAAATAGCTTGATGTAAAAATCATGGACTTAAAAGCTACAAAACATAATTTTATCAATCATTAAGCAATTCTAGGAAGTGATCACATAATAAAAACCTTTAGCAATGCTAGGATAGCCATCCTACATAACAGTGTGCAAATTATTAAGTTTCTTCCTTATGAAAGGGCAAACTGAAAGCCTCTTTTACTTTGGGGGTCTGCTATCCTTCTGCATTGATCTTTTGGCCTTTGTTCAGACAAGATACTGTTAATTAGCTTGTCTTCTCTGTATATACTGAAATACAGATGTTTGCAGAAGCACTTCTTAATACAATCTATTTAATTAATAAGCTGGATGTACATATACTAATGCTGTCTGTATACATATAGCCATTGTGAAATACTTCAATAAAAATGGGACCTACGATCAATATCCCAGGTATGTTCTCTTTATTGACCTAAATAGCTACCATGAAAAATCTCCAGACAAGTCTACAGCAATGCTCCCCGTTTTGAATGTCGTGGTACCATCTAAAGACAGGAAACCTATCAGTAACCAGGACCTGACCCACAGAAGGCATCTAAAAAGAGTCATAGGTCTAGTTAATTCTTTAAAGTAAATAAAATCTGTAGATTACAACATCAGAAGCAGTCACAAAGTCTTCCCTCCATAACACTGGTCTTAAAATTTCCCCAAAATAATTACTGTTAGAACCAAAGCATAATTTTAATAAAAAACTCATCTCCTTTTTCAAAAACTACCAGCCATGGAGAATTCACCGCAGCCTTTGACAAGTTGTTCCAGTGCTTAACTATCATCACTTACAGAAAAAGCACTTTATTGTCCGTCTAAAACAGCCTTTCTGCACCTTTTTGCCAGTTATGCTCATGTCTGCTAATCCAAACAGCCTTTTACTCCTCATGTTATTACTCACAGAGAGGGGTTAAATTGCTTCTTAACCTTTTCCGTTGTAAGCTAAATAGACTAAGCTTTTAGTTTTTCACTGGTGCAGGACAGTGTAATCCTTTAAGCATTCATGGCTCTTCTCTACATTTTTGCATCATTTTCATTCTCTTCTTGAACTGTCAATACCAGAATTGGAGAGAATCAGCCCGTAACTGCAGTAAGGAATGCCAAATGAAGGGGTTATGCAAGCTTTCTGCTCCTACTGGGTTCTCCTTGTTATGTGTCTTCTATTTTGCACCTGGTGATGCTTTTTGACAAAGAGAAGTTAGAAATATGAAGCTTTGTGTTTCTGTCTGGAAGATGTCCCTCTTCCATATGTATTTAAAGCCCTCGATGTGCCTGAACCACTGCTACTTAGTGCTGTATGCTTTGCTCATAAAATGAAGCAGGGAGTCACAGGCTTTTGCAAATGGAAGCCACCAATGCAGAAGGACCCAGTTCTGGCATGTTTTAAAGAAACAGTTGTTTAAGAGACTGACAAGTCATCTTTCTCTTTTGCTTAAAAAAACCTGATGACAAGTATGTATTGGGCACCCAAGGATCTGATGGAGTTTGATACAGTCTCACACCAAGCAACGAATTGCAATAATGTGAAAGGTCAAGCTTGAAAGCTCATGAGAGCCTTCACTTGAAAGACAGTGAGGAACAAATGCTGGAGCCATCCTCAGTTCACCCCACTGGGTGCAGCGGGCCAGGTGTGCAAGACACAAACAGCCAGAGTGCCTGCCGTGTAGGGATCTTGCCGCTAGATGCATCATGGGGTTGGCTGGGGCTGCCTTTCAGCCCTAACTGGGTGTATGTCTGTCAAGGTTATAAGTCAAACATAGATCCTAAACATGCATCTCATATGCACAGGCTTGCAGGCCAGTAACGCTAACAAAAAGTCGATAGCTGTTAACAGATAAACCTCACACACTTAGAAACAAGGATAACAAACCCCTGCTGTGCACTTCTATCTTCTGGTAGTTAGCCTTGTAGGTGGGCCGTACTGTTATCCTGGAGCAGCCTATGTACCAGTCCATTTCAAATTGCACTGATGCTTTGCAAATTCAGAGTTTTTGGAAACATTGTTGGAGTAGAGCCTGGGGTTTGAAAGGGGGCAGTAGGAAACTAAACAAAAGATGCGATAAAGTAGATTTCTCGTTCAGTTGGTTGATTTGGGGTTTTTTTGTTGGTTCATTCACCCTTATTTTGGAGCGTGTTTGCCTTAGTTACGTTTTCATACCTCCTACAATGTGGCATCTTCACAAACACAAGAGAAATTATGAAGGATTAAACAGCCAAATTATGTGGCAGTTTTGACATCAGACAAGGCATAGAAATTAAAAACACTGAAATTACTCATTTTGTAGCATATCTACTCATATGTCAACAAGGGGTATGTTGTGTGTTTGTGGTTTTAAACAAGTTCCAGAATCTTAACTTTCCTCCTATTGTTTTCTGTAGAAGCATGATTGTTTCAGCAATGTTTGGGAAATGTTAACTTGTGTTAATCCGGAAGAAGCCACAAAAATAATCCGAGGCATCTAGGACGCAAATTGGAAGTCCAGTACTCCTCTGCAGTTAAACTGGGCTGAGGTGATGGTCTAAGAAAAAGATTTTTAAAGCCCTATGGAGATATCACAGGACATCTAATCCCTGCAGTAAAAGTGACAAACACTAATTTTGGGGAATGAGGCTGAAATAAAAATCAAGAGGATAGGTTCAGTCTCCTAAGAGGATAGTACTTGGGAGTTGAAATCAATTAAAATAAATGGATAGGTGGGAATTGATGAAAAAGAGAAAGAGATATAATTATGAAGGGTTATGTCTGTATAAGCACTTTAGAAGTTTCTGTTTCTAATAGGGAGGGAATGAGTGAACCTGACAAGAGAATTGCTAGAATGAAGGCATTTGAAGAGAGATATAAAAATCATTCTTCAGCCTTTATCACAGAAATTGTCAAAAAGTCTGGGAAAGTATCATAGTTAATAACCTGAAAGCTCCAGAGTAAATTGTTTTTCTCATGGGCGTAAAGATTTTAGAATTTTCTTTCCTTCTTTCAGTTCTTGGTCATCCCATAAGCATTTTGGTTCCTGATTTTCCTATGATCACATTCTTATCATGTCCAAGAAGCAGATTTTAATAATGACTTTTCTCTTGCATTTTGAAGGAATATTGAAAAAAATCTCAGTGTAGGTGCCTGACAGCAGCGAATTAAAGACTTTGTGATACAAGAGAGGCACATGCAGACAGAGGAAGCTTGTGGAGCAACTGCCCTCCTTCTGTATGTCCGATCTGTCATTCTGATGCCTTTTAAGAGAGATGTTCATTAAGAATAAATCGTTCTGCCTTTTGACATCCACAGCAAAAACAATGTGTTTACATTCTTTTGCTTGCATATGTGTGCTGAATTTGCCTGAAGGAACATTACTGAACTAGTGCATAACCTTTGGGAGCTCTTACTGTAAAGAAAGATAGGCCTTTCACTTTTTCCTTGCAAAGACAGTCCGAGTGTGAGTTTAGGAGGAGTTTCATGAGGTGAATTCTGCCTGCACAGAGCAGAAGCAGGCTGTATAAACCTAAGTGTGGGGAAAAGCCAAAGTAGCTGCTGCTGCTGCTGCTGCTGCAGAAATCTTGAGGTGATCCCTGTGCATTGGATTCAGTCCATCATGGAAGGGCCCCCAGTTTAGCCCATTCTTTGCCTGTGGAGGAGGGCTCCTTTGACTCTTGCCATGTGGAAATTTTACTGAACTTACCATTGAGGACTCTGCACTCAACTTCTTAAAAGAAGTCCTGTATAACAAAAATGAAGACAGTGGGAGTAAGGATGAGGAGACTGGGCACAAAAGTTCTGAAATACCTCCACCATGTTAATTTTGTAATTGTTCCATCTCAAATCACAGAGAAGCTGTTGTAATTTCTTTTTAGAATTGGGTTTTGGCTATTAAAAAATGAGTGAACTGCAGAAAACTACCTGCATGTATACAACCCATTAGCACTGCTAATGTAGATGCCCTATTGGCAGCCTCAGTGAGAGGGTCTAATGGCAAAGCTGCAGTCCTAGGCTGACCATGGTTCCTCCACAGGTGTTGTTTGTGCAGTTTGTGTTGTACTCAACTGATGAATGGCATTCTCCAATACTTTCAAACCAACCTCTGTGAAAAGCACTATGTTTAAGGTCTAAAAATTACATGGAATTAAATACAACCAAATTCTAGCACTGTACAAAATATATGCTTTCACAGTTATAACCCAAACCATTCCAGATGTATGTAAAGTTTGATTTTAATTGGCTGTAAATTCAAGAAAGGTGATACGGTCTGATTTGTTATGTTATTTTAGAAAACAAATGCAAAATGTTTATTTAACTTTAAGCAGCTCTGAAACTTGCCTACTGTAACTCATAATCCCCTGATATTTTTGGATAAATGCTTTTAGACCAGAAACCATGAATGCAACAGACTCTATGTAGCCTTCTGTGGTTTCTTAGCATAAAAATAGTCTAGGACGAAACAAACAGTAAAAAAACCCAACCAAAACCCAAACAAAAACCAAAAAAAATCCCAGAACAAAGCCATAGAACAGAACTATCGACAACTTGAAGAATTGTGTCATGTTGTTAAAAAAGTTCATGTTTCATTTTTGTCATATGGAACTTTTCTTAGCAAGGATCATCTAACACTACTAGAACTAATGTGTCATTTTGCCTGAATGATATTAAAATATCCTTGAGTAGCTAAGTATAGCTGCTCCTCACAGAGATTCACAGAAAAAACCAAGTGGATCCTTTATCCAGCTTACATTTTAAAAAAGGCTGGACTTGCTCCCTTGAATAACAAGAGGACTACCTAGCAAAATAGGTTAAAAAATTGTGAAAACACTGTCATTGCCTATAATGCCAAGAACCTGGAGATACCATCAATTGCTCTGTCATCACTGACACAAATCAACAATTAAGAATATTTAAAGATACATTCTATACACTTTTTATCACCAGTCTTCAATGCCCTATTATGTATTTTTCCTTTCTTGAAGTTTTTTTTGTTCTTTCCCCCTCTGCTTCACAGCTCTCAGAAATGATCCAGTCATCACAACATGCACCTTTTTTTTAAATTATTTTTTCTTTTCCCAAAACCTGCATTTCTACGACAAGTTTCCTGGATCCATGTATCCATGTAATTAGCTGGAAGTCTCATTTTTCATTTACGAAAACAAAATAATGTTTCTGCTCATTATGGTTGCCAAAGACATCTTAAGAATATAAACCCCAAAGACTTTGGGTCAAAAAGAACATTAAAAAAAAAAATCCAAAGTTCAAGCATTCTCATGCTCTTAAGCCAACCTTTGTAAGTTAGTCACCTTTTACTCATGTTTTGAACATTCACGTTTAGTGGTACTGCATTCAGAAAAATTAAAGGTTATCAGAAGAGCAGCTCTTTGAGTAAATGTTAAAAAAATTGAATGCAGCAACATATAGCTAGGATTATATCAATGGTGGGACCTGGAAAGGGGTTTCTTTTTCCCTCCACAGATTTCTGTTTGGGAACCTTCACCCTCCAGAAAGTAGAAACAGAAGGCACACTATGCAGAAAAAAATTGCTTTCTAATACAGCTATTTATCTTTGGTGAATTTAAAAGCTACCAAAGATGCGGATCAGTACATACTAATACAAAAGAAAATCTGGTAAATATATGCTCCAAAAAGGGAGCAGAAAGTTTTCCTTTGAAAATATAAAGTATGGACAGCTTTATCAAATATGCAGAACTGAGAAATTGTTTTACTACTGCCTCATCAGAGCCTATCTGCATGGCATAATATGCATTGATAAATAACCTCACTTGTACTGCTATTGTATATTGCCTTTTTATGTTGAAAACTCCCTAGAAGAGCCACACAGTTTTTCTGCTTCACTGTCCAAACCACACATGATTTCATCTTTCAGTAACATTCACAGGAAACACACGTATTCAGTATAAAATGGGCCTGATGTACCTCTTCCATGCATGAAAGAAAAATCTAATTACAGACTTCAGGTCTATCATATGAAACACAGTGATACACTTTTATTTCAATTAAAATATATAGGAATGCAATGGTAGACCAAGTATAAATGCAAATCAAAGGTATATAAGAAATCATAGGTAGGATGATCCAATTTTTACATGGGCACAACATGTTCACGGTATGATTAGCAGAGGCCTGTACCATGGTAGCTGATTAAGCTGCCAGTACTTCGGTACAGAGTCACACATCCCAAAGAACTGTAAGGTACTTCACAAGATACTACGATTCAGAAACTTAATGAAATACACTTGCCCCTGGCAAAACAGAAGGCAATGAATGGCCATGCAGCACAGGCACAACACTTCCTATTCCAGTGCTTATAATGTTGTGCACAATGTCAAAAGGCTTTAATTTTGATTTCCCTGGCACAATTATTTTTCCTCATAATTAACTCCACTGGCTATTTAAAAGTTTAGCTTGATTTACTCTGGCACAGAACCAGATTCAACACAGATTTACTGAACAATTACTCCCTTAGTTACCCATCTGGATTACAACAGTGTAAAACACCAGCAGAACATGGATTAATACTATATTCAAGACCATTCTGATGCCCAGCCTGATGCCAAAATGTATTGATTGAGCAGAAAACATTGACAAAATGAAGTAATTCATTATTTTAAATCTTGAAATAAAAATTCCAGTGTCTTCTCGCTCGTCACTCTCAAACAACTCACTTGTGTGTCTTTTCTGTGGAATAAACTCAGATTCTCCAAAGTGTTTAGGTGCTAAAGTCAGTGTGAAAAAATACAGTGAGGCTGGTCTCCAGAGCTCTTTCCTAAGCTCTTCCTGAGCTCTTTCTATCCATAACCAAGCATCTACACATAAAATACTAGAAATCCAAATAAAACACTTCCAGCAGTCGTATTTTGATTATGCCTAGCTGAAAATGTACCACTGTAAATTTGATCTGCGGAACTAAAGTTCAGCTCTTGTCAGATCAATGTTTGGTTTATTATTTTTTCAACAAAATATTCATGTCAAGTTCTTAGAATGATTTTAGGCAAGTGAACAGGAATTCCAGTGTACTCTGGAATACTGGTGAGGCACGTAAATGCTGTTAGTAATGCTCTTATGCTTTTGCAATATATTAAACTTAAATTCCAAAAATTATACAAATGAATCATAAGTTTGTTTATTATGAAATTAATTGTTGACAAAGCACCAAATCATGTCATGTTCTACCTTTTTTTTTTTTCTCAGCTGATCGTGGCATGCACATCCTTTGAATTTGAAGTAGCACACAAAATTGTCCCAAAGCATTTATCACTGTTTATAAGACCAGGAAAAAGAAAAAACCCAAGATGCTTAATGACACTGTTATTCTGTGCTTTTTTTTTTAATACTTGTGCATCTTCCAAGAAACAAGGGAAACAATTATTAAAAATTTGGAGAGGGTGATGGCAAAATCCACCCTCAGTGTCTCTTAATATTTGACCACATACTTTCATTTCCACTAGTGTTACCTGTCTGTGGCTGTGTTGTGGCAAGCTAGCTCCCTGACATATCCCACGTGCTGCCCCTGTCACCATGCTCCTTGTTGTTACTGCCTGCTGCTTGCACCCAGGTTTCCTCCACAGGTAGTCAGGGTGTGAAAGGCTGGGAAGAGAGTGTTGAGTCTGAACATCATATTGGATCAGCAAACTGTTTGCCCTTGCAGACCTGGTGGCTGAGGAATACCCTGGTTCAAACAAGACAGAGGGCGATTTTAGTCCATTTATACAAAGGCTGACATTTTTAGGACAAAGTTGCATCAAATTAGGAAGGAGAGGGATGCAGAGATACTAAGAGTCAAGGACTGAATGAATTACCAAAAAGCAATTAATAAAGGATGACAATTATTATCTCCCATTACTAAGAAATTATAATGGCCTAAAGACAAAGATTTTAAAAAAAAACCTGTGCAGACATCTTCCCTTGGTGTGATGGTGGTTCTGCTGCCTAGGTCTTACTGACTCTAGTAGGAGTTAGGCAACTCTGCCGTGTGGAGCTCTTTGAAGCAGTATTTTACAGTCTCTTGAAATATGTATAGAAACATATACTACAGAAACCTTGCTCTTGTTATGTGATTTGAGCGTTGAAATTTAGCAGTCACCCATCTCTCAAATGCAACATGATTGATTGCTCTTTGATGTCTACAGCCCATCAGATAGACCAGTACACTCAGATGCTCTGCTTTGGCCACAGATAGTTCTGTAATTACTGTCCTGCTGTAAAATGAGATTGTGGACACCTGTCTGACAGATGAACCACACAAAATTTTCTTTGACTTTTCTAGGCCCTGATGAAAAGAGAGGCACATGCTGCTACTGTTCCCATATCTAAAGGATTAATGAGGCTATTTAGTAATTGTTATGCAAGTTAGGATTGATCTGGAAAAGTAGCATAGAAGTATCACCTTATTTCGCAAGGCACAGGGTAGGACAGGAGCCTGTTTGTGTCTACAAATACTATCTCCGTTCTGTTGGAAATTTTCTTTCAGTTGGAAATATATTGATGTGATAAGGAAAAAAAAGGAGAACCCTGACCTCATTAACAGTTGTAGCCTTCATTATGGAAAGGTGGTGACTAAGGGAGGTATGACACGGGTCTCTAAAATGATAGATTGTTCAGAGAAAGCAGGTAGGCAGGGATTACTCACTATTTCTTACAGTACAAGGCTTCTTCTACACTCACACTATAAAGTGACTTCAAAACAAACAAAAGGAGGTAGTTGTGCAGGCAATGCAGAGTAAATTGGTGCAGCTCCTTAATTAATTACATTGTGAAGACAAAGAACTAAGAGTGCCAAAGAAAGGACTAGACATTCCTATGGGAGATGGGTCAGTCAGTGGTTGTTAAAAGTTTTTTCACATGCAGTTTTCAGCTTGCGAAGTTCTTAAATGACTGGTTAGAAAGGTGGTTGAGTATTAAAAAGAATAGATTGTTTTGTAACTGTTGTTCTTACATATCTTCCTAGATAAGTGATAACGGCCCGTAGCAAAGAGTGGATAGCAGGGAGCTGGAGGGATTTGCAGCCAAATGTAACTGCCTTTATGTCCCTTTTTCCTGAACATTGTGGTTTTCTGTAACATAAGCTGCTCATAACAGTGAAAACCAATTAATTTTCATGGCATTTTCTTGGCTTTTACCATGTGATGGGTTTCTCATTTAGACCAGCACATGGGTTCTCATTTTGCCTATACACAGGCATTTGTGTGGGCTGTCCTGTCAGTGTCACTCTTACCTTGAGCAACTGTTAGATATTACCAGTTCTAAAGTAAGTCTTTTCATAGAGTGAGAGCTGTGTTTAGTAGCAGGGAACACTGACTTCGATTAAAAAGGACCACCTGAAGTGGGCTTAAATGCCAAACGTGCTGCAGACACCAGGATTTTTAAATTCATGCTGTAAACTGGAGTAATTTTGTCATCACTTCTAATCCAGGCAGGACTTCAGGATTCTTGCCTGTGATGGTGAACCACTAGTGAGATACATTTTCTAGTGCTACAACTACATTGCTAGAGTGGATGGAGTATTTTCTCCCGCTTCTAAGGACAGCTCCATTTGCAGCTTACAGAACTCTTTCAAAATTAACTGAATCACTTGGTAGTTAATAATAGCTTGGCAGTAGGTAGTAGCTTTTGGAATGAGCTATGGCAGAAAACCTGAAGGGAAACTTGTTTTCACCTATAGGGCTTCTGCGCCCTGCTCCTCTAATTTAGGTACAGAAAATTAAATATTGACTGACCATGAAAATGTATGGTACAGGCTACACATCGGGTGCAGGCTGGACAGAAGATATGTTAAGTACTTACTTCCTGGAAGCTGACTTTCAGTAAGCATGCATGATTAAATATGAAAGTTAATCCCTCAGCATCATACATTTTAATGCATGGCTGACCTTCCCCAAAGCTCCAAAAGCAGCTCTGGGTAGTTACATAGATACATGTAACTAGAACTAATAGATACATGTTCACCCAGCTTCAAGGTTTAATGTAAACCCAGCAAATGATAAATCTATGTAGTTACATCAGTTTTGCATTGCTATTAATCATTACATAGATGCAAGCGACTAACTCATTTGCTGCCCAATTTATACACCCGGTATACAGTCTGTTACTGCATTTCTGTCACTACTGTATTTCTCCAAGCTTTTGCTTGTATTTCACTGATTTCAACAACATGCCAATAGAACAAAGCAGAGTGGAATTCTATTTGATACCATGCCTGAGAATCTGAAGACACATTCTATTAGAAAGCCCTGGAAGAAAATCAATGCTGTGATGGGTAACTACACACTATAGATTAATTAAGGCCAGAGGCAAGGGATTAAGCCCAGCACAATCCTGTATGCATTCTGATTGCAAACACAGTTGGGAAGCAAACTTCTGTAAGAGTGCTCCAAGTTGCGTGGCATTGGCAAGGCTTTTTTCCCTCAGAATTTCAGTTTCTCTGTCTCTGTATGTGGTAAGGTACCAGTGACACTGTGGCCACGTGAATGAAACCTTCAGTGTTCCCTGTGCCGCTGTGATGTGGAATAGCATGTCATTTGTTTGGTCATTTCCTCCAGACTGGTAATTACATTTTACTTTATTTTCTCTCCAGATTTGTATCATGATAAATCATTGCAATCAATGCACAGATTCTTTATGAGAGAACCTTTGCCTGCTGGACTAAGTTCTACATTATTACTTGTCTGCATGAATCCCTATGATAATTAGAAGAATAGTGCTAATTAAGTAGTACCAAAAGTGGCAGAGGGACTGACTTAATTCTGCCTTGGACTGTAATCCACATAATCTCTCCTTCTGCACCCTACATGGAATGCCCTACTCTTATCTTGTTGCTTACATGTGGCAAAACTACTTGCAGTGTTGCAGCCCAATGATCAACAATATTTTTAGTTAACATAGCAAGCTTTTGAGGTTAGAAGCTTTTGTTTGTTAAATTAAAAACAAAAAAGGGTTGAAGACTTTTCCCAGCTTCAGTCCCTTTGCTCCAATGCTCAGTTGGCAGAGTGGCCAGAGTCACTAGGGTAAGGAAAAACATATGGTGAGAACATGAAAATTCTGATAAAGCAAATAAAATCCCAGCTGCAAACACACCACAAACCCTTCATTACTGACCCAATCATCTTGATTTCATGGAAAACACCAACTCCTACAAAGCTAGTTAATGATTGTTATGGCAAATTGAAGTGTCTAAAGTCATCTATTGTTATAATCCAAACACAGTTAAGAGAAACTCCTCTTTGGTGCTCTGTATGTGTTACGTATTTGATGTCTCACTGAAAATGATGCATCTCAAAGCACATGCAGTTCTTTAATGCTTGAAATGCAGCTTTCCAGAACTGTGTTCTCTGCTGAAGATTTTCCATAATCATGAAGCCAAGATCTTTGATTTGAAGAGCTTATCAGCACATTCCTGTGCAATTTAGTGCATTGTTCATACTCCATATAAAGTAGAAGCACTTCTATCTTAACACATCCCACACCTGTTATAGCTCCAAAATATCTTCCAATTTACAGAGCTTCTGTAACAATTACTCTTTGTAGTGTTTTCCGGGTCAAACAGTTCTTTTTAAATAATTCATTATCTCTCATTTGGTTAAACAATTATTCATGACCTAGTCTCAGTTTCCTCTGATGGTTTTCACTATTTGTGATTTACCCAGGTAGTCCCACTAAAAATCTATGGTTTGTTTGGAAATCACTCACCTTTTCTGTGCTTTTTTATTTGTTATCATAGCTGGTCACTTACATCTCATGGGATTATTTTTATTTTCTGGTTAGGTAGTTGACACTTTTTAGGCACAGGTTTCACAAATGAGCTCTGCTGTGAAAGATGGGAATATAATTATACTACTGTAACTATGGGGAAGCTAATAGTCATAAGCATTTAATTAGCATCCAGAAGTAGCTTGAATTCTTCAAAATAAGTAATTATTGCATGACTTACTCCAAACAAAATACATTCTTTTGTTAAAAATTCATTAGCAAATTGAGGATTGGGTTTGTGCTTTTAGGGGGAGGTTAGGGTTCTCAGACAGAGCTGTGACAGACACTGGTATCACATTACTGTGTTGCCCAGTGATCTCTGAGGACAGCACAGAAATTACCGAACAAATCGTACCTGCAGCACAGAAGGTGCCAGAAACCACTCTCAGCATAACTGAGTGTATAAAACCAGAAATTCTTGAGTATACAGGAAAGGAGAAACATAAATAAAATGTTATTTCCTGAGAGAGAAAGTGGAATACATCAAACAGACTTTGAGTGAGAAAGAAATAATCATGCTGTGGAACCTCCCAGGAAAAGAAAGGGAATGTAGGTTCCCAAGATTGTTCCAGTATGTGGTGTTAAACTTTTATTATGGTCCGTTGTTTTTCCCAGCTCTCTTCACAAGTGAAGCAGCTCTCTAGCTTCTTAGGATCCAGTCTGACTGATCTAGAAATACCCATTTCTCACACTCTGTCTTTTTTTAATTGCACAACACACTGAACAGTAGTCATCTTTGTTTACAATACCTCACTGGAGATCAAGCATCATTAACATCCCTCCATAGTTTGATTACTGGAGCTTGTGGCTGTTGCTTTGGTTACATAGACTTTGCTGTCACTTTTGCAGTTTTGTCAGGCTGTGGCTTCAGGAGCCTCTCCACGTCTCTTCCCTTTGCCACTTCAGTCTTCAGCCACTAAGGATCCTCTGGACTGCAGAATTAACTTTGTCGTGCCCCATTAAACACAATCATTTGATCAGTCTTGTAAGGTTTTTACTGAGTCTCTTGGCAGCCAAAGTAGAAGGATCTCTTCCAATAGCTGCTGATTATGTCCCAGTAGCTTTTGTTGGTTTGTTTAAGTCCCAATTGCAAAGTCCTAATGTTGGTTCATGCAGACGGAGCTGAGCAGACAGCTCAGGCCTGCATCAGGAAAGCAGGCTGCAGGGCTGGTACCCAGCTGGGGCTGTGAGGCCTCTGTGGCCAGGGAGCACAGCTTTCTCCTGAGTCTGTCCCCAGCTTCGGTGACCAGCGCATGTGTGCACCTGGGCTTCTCTGTGTAAGGCTTAAAGGGTATGTGCTGCTCCTGATAGAATACAGGGGCCTTTGGAAAACACAGACTTTGCAACATTTGGGACTTGTCAGAAGTGTGAGGATGAGACCCAATGTGCATGTTCGGTCGCATAAATGTGCGTGCATTTTCTACTTTCATGTACAATAATGGATACAGTAAAATTAAAGCTATTTAATGGCTTGCTTTGGAAGGTACCATCTGCTTGAACGTAATATTTAACATTCAGGACTCTATTTATAAACAGGAAGATGTATAGACCGCAAAGCTGGATTTGCTTGTCCCAGCACTATGGCCACCTCACAAGCTATATCACCTCACAAGCTATATATATATATATATATATATATATATATATATATATATATTTAACATGATACAGATCTACAGACCAAGCCCTGTACGTTTAAGTGAAGGAACAGAATGTGAAAGCGAAGGCTTATACACCCTCATCCCCAGGCTTAAACTAGAAGCAATCAGTGGGCGATAATTCTTATCATTCTACTTTCATTAAATAATCACCAGCATGTGAAAATATATTAGAGAAATAGAAATTACATAACCGCTTTGCTGTGATACAGATGTATTTATAAATAGATACTGGAAAAGAATACCTATTATACTGATCTAACAGTTTAGCTTTAGTCTTGCCACTAAAAATTATTCTTTACTGGTCAAAAAATAAAATTGGTTGTCCATGACGTGTTTGCACATATGATATTTGGATTTGATCCATTTTCTGCCTGAACTAAGTAGCTGAACGCAGGCAAATGAAAGCGTGAAGGAACAGTCCAGAGAGGTTTGTGGCTATCTGTATGACTAACCCATGAAGCAAAGCAAGCCAAGGTTTGTCTGTTTTCCACATGAAGGCAAGAGAGGAAACCACTTAAAGCCAATACTTATCAGTTGAGTAGTTTTGGTTTTGTATTATGTCTTTGTATTCAAATGATAAATTGTTCCATGTAGCAAGGACCTTTGAAGGACACAGTCACGATGTTTGCTTCCCTTTGGGAAACAGCCTGCCAGGTTACAATGTGTTTTACACTTAAAGGCAGGTGTTAACATACCCATTGAAATAGCGAGCAAATTCTTAAAGTTTTTTAGTAATAGTGATGATTTTTCAGAATCTACTTTTATTTTTTCTACAGAAGCTTTGAATTGGGAAACATAGCTATGGATTCATGTTTCAGATATGATCCAGATAAAAATTAGTAACTTGTAAGATAGGTTTACAAAGAAAAAGTTGAATCTTTCATAATCATGCTCTCATGGTTGCCAGGAGTATCATCTGCCAGCAGTATTGATTTCAACCATCTTTAGTCAGACAGAACTCCTGGATCCATTTGAAAAGTTTAAGCTGTCTTTATTACAAGTTCAAATGGGTTGCAGATGTGAAAAAAAACCCATCATTTTGATACACCCACAAATAAACTTGAGATGAAATCTAAGTGCAAACAAATTCAGTACTTTTTGTGATAGAGCATATGAAAGCACAAGTACCTGAATTGTAAATGGGTTTGTTTTCAGAACTTTTGTTTGACATTCTGGGTTGACAATGAAAAGTCATTTTGACATTTCACATTGAAAAGCTACATTTGGTTACTACCATGGTTGGCTTACGCTACCATCAGTGTGTACTGTATTCTCCCTCGGGAGACAAGGTACAGCGCAGACTTTCTGCTCCAAACCTCCCTCTTGTTAGACACATGAATTTGGGCCTTTATGTAGATTTGGGACAGGAAATGACATAGAACTTCCTTGTTAAAATATTTTATTTTGATGGGTGTTTCATCAAAAACTTTACATACATGGACATTTAATAATGCATGCACTCTGGCAGTGCTGAGCCATGATGTTTCACCAAGAACGCATCCAGCTGTAAGTTATTTCCCTCAGCATGTAAATAAGGTTTATATCTTAAAGACAATTGTGTCATGATTAAAGATGATAAAATCACTGGTAAATGCAAAGAAAATTGCCACCAAACTAAGAAGATAGAAATACCTGTAGCCTGATACACTTCAGACTTACTTTCCATACATCTGACAGCACAGGTTATTTATCTGCTATTTTATATGCCAGAATCGTGCATGTGTGTATGTTTATAGGTACATACTTATCTGTGTATGAAGAATGGAAGTTATTTATTGCCACTAAGATGTACATAAGTAAAGATGAGATCCCTGCTCAGTGACTCATAGGTTTTATCCTGCAAGTTTTAGATTTCACAGAAGAGCAGTGCCTCAAAGTCCCTCCCATTGCATTAGTGGGAGGATGATTTTTTTTCTTGTCTTGGAATTTGCTCAGGATGTTGCAGATCCTAATAGGAAAGACATTAAGATCCATTCAATTCCACAGGTGCATTAAGTCTAGACACACTGGCTGAGGAATAAACCTTTGCACAGGTTGTTTTTCATTTGTCTGGTGATAGACAGTAGTGAGGCAAAGTAGGTGGTTGACTGGATTATTAAAAATAATTTATGATGGAGATTCGAGTCTGTTGAGTGAGAGCTGGGTACAGAAATTTTTGGAAGAACATTCTGCATACTATACGTAATTTGAAGGAAGGGTTAGAAATGCTTTTTTATTGAAAAAATGAAAAGCAATAAACAAAATGTTGATTGCATTCAGCTAAGACATCTGTACTGCCTTTGCCTTGTCGTTGCTAAAACCAGTGGAGAGACAAAATGTTTACAACACTTCCACTAGAGAGAAAACAAGTGCAAGAATGTATAAGTAAAAGAAAAAAAAAAAAAAAAAAAGGTCTACAGAAGGCAGATAAAAGCTTCAGTTAGCCTGGCCAAGGGGTGAGCAGGGTTCATTGTAACTGGACAACTGTAAATGCAGGACTGATGGAAAGACTCTTCCTTCCATGTAAATTCTTAGACTATTGGATTCAGTAGTGGCAGCTGCACTTGGGGTCAGCCTTTTTATCTTTTAGAATACCTAGAAAACAAATGTATCCAGAGCTACAATATTAAATGCACAGAAGGTACATAATCAGCTCTCAAATGTCAGAAAACCAAGGAATTTCAAATAAATAAATTTTGGGAGGAAATTTTTTTTCTGGAGACATGTCTCAGAAATTTTCCACTGTGTACTTTTTTGCTTGTATTAATAGCAAAATAATAGACTAGATGGAAAACAGTATGTCTTGATTCCTTATAGCCCAATGTTTTTAAGAAGATGCATGCTTTAATCTTTTTAATTACTTGAGAGTCTAAAACTGTAGTGAGATTTTCTAAACTGCTGGAGCATCCAATTAATACCAAAATCAACAAAAATAAAAGGGATGTTTCCTGCAGTCTTAATGTTACTCCTCTGAGAATACCTAAAACCAGATTAAAAGCTGATGTAAATTACCAAAATACTATAAATTGGCCACCATTTCTGTTAAAGCTTGTAAATTACTATTGTTTGGTCATGGTCCTATTATATCTAGATTTAAACCTATCCACATCCATAGAAACATCATGCATCATCTTACTTAATTCAGCCCTTTTCAAGTGCTGCATGAAATCCTTTGCCCTTTCTGAAGCCCAGGGAAAACCTCTGACAACAGCAGATAAAGAATTTACCAGGTTTGTTAGTGCAGGTTTGCTACTGAATGTGTAAGTTCTAGCGAAAAAGAGGTAACTAGCTTAATTTTACCATGGAGAGCCTTCATTCGTCTCACCGGCAAACTTAAGCCAGGGACTATCAGCTCAACTTCATGGGCAGAAAGCTGAGTTTCCTGAGGGCAGAAGGAAGAAATTTATCTGGGTACCATAAAATTTTTGGGTTAAGGAACTGTATCATTGCTGTAGCCTTCTCCAGTGCTACTGCCAGCGTGGGCCCCTGCTCCCTTCCAGTCTTAGACATATACATGCAGACTTAAGTATCACACGTAGGTAGAGATACATGCAAAAGGTTTTTGCTAATTTGTTTGTATACCCAGCTTTTTCTCTTATAATTGATACTTCATCATGAGGTAAATACTGCATGTTGCAAATAATGATCAACTAATTTCAGTTCCACAATGATTACACTTCTAGGGCCTACGTACCGCAAGCATGTATAATTTCTCTCCATAATCACTTCTTGCATCCATAGATATCCTTTTTTTAAGTTTTGGCAGCTGGGTAGCTGGTAGTAATTTGAACTGAGGACTTAGAAGGAATCCCATGTGTGACATTCTACATTGAGTAGAGACTTAAATCTGAAACACAGCAGAACGATGGATAATTCTGGCCATCTATAGTTTCTTATTTTGAAATGAAATCATTTGCTAATTCAGTTTGACATTATAGGCCAAATCATAGCTTCCTTGTTTATCCTATAGATGTGAAATGTGAAATCTGAGTAGGAATGAATTGAGAAAGGGTAAGTCCTAGGTGAGATACTCCACAGTGTTTCATTCCCTCTTTACCTGAAAGAGGTGTTTATGAGCCCTCTGTGGAATAACATGGATCTATGAACACTTTGTATTTGGATTTATAAACTTATTAATATGTTTATAAACTGTATTAATAAATAAGCATATTTATGAAGCATATTAATTGATAAAAATGTTTCCCTGGGACAATATTATTTGCTCCATCATATAATATGTTCAGCCCTCACTCATGGTTTGTTTTATCAGTTGACAGTCATTAGCCTGGTAGTGGACTGTAGCAGATGCACATTTAGTTTAGTTTTATAGCTGCACACTCTTCGATAAACAGTTGGTGAATCTCCATTAAAAACTCCTGATCACTGAAGTTATAATACCATCTAATCCTGACAATTATTTTTTTTTTTGCAAACACCAGCCCTCAAAGCCAGTCAGACTCCTCTGTCCTATCCTTTCTGGCTGCCCAGTCCCTGTTCTTCACAAAATGTTGACAAAACACTGGTGCTACTGAGTGTCTATTTAATTTTTGACTGATTTTCCTGCTGCATGAGACCACTGGCAACTAGAACACACTCTTGCTTTCCCAAACTTTGTGTTTATTTCCCTGAAGATCTTGCCATCTGCTGTGCTCAGCTGCCCAAATAAGTAAAATTTTCCATGTCTTTTAATTTTTTTCCTGAAAACACTATCTGTTCCCTCAATCTTTCCAATTTTCATCAAGTCCTCTATGATCAATTCATCTCTAAATAACATGTATCGTAACAGGCCATGTTACCACAAACAGAAGTATTGATTTTGGCAGTACGACAGAAGTTACTGAAACAATGTTCAGTAAGTAGCATTCCAGATTCTGTCTAGAGGTCAGCCAACAGAACTGTGGACAACAGATTCATATATGATGCTCTTTGTGCAGTATATATTTTGTTGGCCTTACTTAGCATTTACACCTCATTTGTTCCAACTTGCTTACTGTTGCCAACCCCAAGTGTTCAAAATCATGAAATTGGCTTGAAAGTGATAATGCTTTAACCGATAATACATTTAGAAGTTCTTAACTCAGAGTGCTTGCACTTTCAAGCATTCTCCTGTAGCTAGCAGGAAATGTGCTTTCTTGCAGGGAGGGCTGAAGTGACAGCATACATTCACACAAAATATTGTGACCCCCTCTGATCTGAGAAAACATCAGATGTCTCACTTCTGAGAACTTCATGCTGGCTAAGTGGCTGACATACTCTTGATTTATACTACCATAAGTAAATGAGAACGCTGCATAAATAACTTCTAAAATGACTGTGTGCAACAAAAATAAATTTTTTTTTTCACCTGTTAGAACATACATGATCACTGCCTCTCCCCACTGGTTCTATATTATTTCTCTTTAAGAATGAAGTAGACAAAGGCTATTGCAGATGGAAGGGTGTGCTGTGCAATTAAACAGAGAACTGAAGCAGTGAAGACATCCATGCTACCAGACTGGTAAATTCTTATGTTAATCTGTTTATGCCTATCATCTGTACCACTCCACAATATCACAAGATCAGTTTGAGCATACCTTGGGTCAGCCTGAGCCTTGCTAGAAGTCACTGCAATATAAAATGGGAATTAGGTTTGATTGCATGAAAGTACTCTCTTCCTCTGCCTTGAAACTTGTTCTGTAATAGAAATGTGGTGAGGCCAAAGAAAAAACGAACAAAAAAAGACCCCAAAACTTTGAATACCTCACAGTTAGCTGTCTGAAAAGTAGAACTGGGACACAGAGCAGAGAGTTCTTGTGAATGTTAACTTCAAATCTGTTTTGTCTATAGCTTCACTGAGCAAGCTCTTCACATTGTTATACTCAGGTCCTCGTTTATTTTTCTCTCTTAGGTGATTTCTAGTGGGATGAGAGTGGGAGGCTGAGGGAAAGAGCAGAATGAAGAATGAATGAGTGTTGCTCGTATGTGGATCCTGGGGACTCCCATAAAATCTAAAAAAGAAACAGTGGAGGAGGATGTGGCTGGCTGCTGAAATGCTCTGTGGGCTACATCCTGCCTGTGGCTAGGCCAGAACTTGCACACCCTTTTTGTTTGTTTTTATGTGTGTGTGCTAGGTCCTTAGACGATGCTTTGCTGCAATGGCATATGCATCTATCATTAAGAGAGAGACTGTGCCTTGGCACCACATCCTTACTGTTGGTACACATGTACTGTGCACACTTGGTTCGTTAATTATCTGTTTTATACAGATAGGAAGCTAATGTGAACTAGCATGGTGTTACAAGGATGAACTTTCACTGTGGGAACCATGTTGGGATTTTTTCTCCAACACAATCTGAATTTTTGTCCTACTGTGCAGCATTTTCCCCCAGCTCTGCAAAACTTTTCTGAAATGTCTTTATATCACTTCATGTAGTTCAGCAGAGTGTAAAATAACCTCTCGGCATTTGCTTTAGTTCTGTCGTATTCTGTTTACAAATTCAAAAGGACATAACATAAATAGCTGTCAACACATATATTACTGTGATTCACTGACTTCACCACAAGAATTTTGGTACAGCGGCAGAAAGAGCATCAGTACAAAAATCTTATCTTGAAAGCCATTGCAGTTGTTTATCTCTCTTTCAGTGAGCATGCACCCTGAATCTAATTGTGCTAGTTGAGACGAAATTACACGGTTGCTAGAACAGGACATCAAAATGGTACCTCAGCATTAGTGTGTGGGCTTGAACCACCTAGAGTGAAGGGCTTTCTTTTTCTTGTACTGCTACAATAGGTACTGCTTTGATCATCTAGGTTTAAAAAGTCATGTAAATAGGGGGAAGAGGGAGAAAAGACAAAAAAGAGAAGAAATCAGCAAAATCAAAGCATGTATGTCTCTTCTTCTTCTGTAGCTTTTGTTTATTCATAGGTCAAAATTTCCTACAAGTCTGCTGATTTTTTGGGGGGAGATCAATTCTGAAAGAATCGTGCTATGCAGTTTTCAGGCCTGAGGAGTTCAGCTTTAAGGAAAGACTATTTGGGGTCTCTTGTTTGTTATAGCTATTTAATATCTAGTCATAGACTAGGAAAAACTTGCAGCACCGATAGCTAGCTGCCTACCTGTGTTCCTGTGGTTTATGACATCTGAAACCTGTCATGGGAAAAGCCATCAGCATACAGCAAACATTGCAGACTGGGGTTTAAATTGTGTCTGCTGTGCCATGGGAAAGGGGAAGCAGAGAGACATGTTGATCCACTCTTCCATAAATGTGTGATGGACAAATACACATCTCGTGTTACATTTTGAAAAAGCACTAAGCTCCAAGCTTTCCTTTAAATTCTCAAAATCAAAAATGCAGACACAGTAGAGGAGAGTTTGTGTTGCAAAATGAGGAACAGCTAGCTCATTTGTGGCTACAGGACCTCTATGCAGGCGGGACTGTGATGTCCCCAGCTGGTTCACTTTAGTCTTACTGTTTGGAAATGCAGTCCCAGGGAGCTCAGTTTGACATATCACCTAAGAGGCCTAGTTTCTCTGGACCACCATGTTACCTCACTTCAGTGCTAGCTCAGGGGGCTCTGAATTACACTAGGACTATTCTGGGCAGTAAAAATATCCTAGGACACATATTTAGCTCTTGTGGAAGCTTGTGGAGCTTCACTGAAATAAATGGACTAATTGAGGAGTAAGGTAAAACCACTGGCTTTAGTGGTTTTCATGCACAGGCTGAATGGACTAAGTGTTGTCTTCTTTTTTGGTTTTTTTTTTTTTTGATAAAATTATAAACAAGGTTCATCTTAGGGCACAGTTCTGGTTAAAATGTTCCATCTAGCTAGTCCAATTGATGAAGTTTATCAGGAAATCAAATGGATAATTGGATAAAGTTGAGCAAAGTAATGATGGACTGTAAGCAATAACTTGTACTAGTGTCACTAGAAAGATATCCTATTGGGCCAGTGCCATGAAGCAGTCAGGTAAGGGACTTTGTCACTGAGTTTCTAAGAAAAACAGTTCTGTGTTTTCATGCTTGGCATATTTTACTTGCCTACAGGTACTCAGTGTAGAGTATTTAGGAAAAAGGCTCGCATAGTCAGCAGGCTGGATTGATAAATTTGATGGCATAAAATGTCATACAGAACTTTCTGAATGAATCGGAGGTGGCAGGATGACATAGGACATTCAGCATTCAAATATGTGATTACTAGGAATGAGAAGCTGCCATGGATTCTAACTCTTTGGATAAACCCCAAATCTTTATGCAAACCAAAAAGGCATGAGCTATGGAAACAGCTTCACTGCTTTCTTGCTGCCTAGTCTGGCTGACCAGTGCTCCAAGGAAAATCTCCATCAGTGGGAGCTGTTTCTTTCTGGCAATGGCTGGTAAAAGCAGAGTGGAGTTTTATTCTTCACTCCCTCCAAAAAGGGTTTTGCTTTGCAGGGAGCTAAGACTGTCTGACAGAACTGTAATTATGCTTAGGTTTACTGTGGCTTATTCAAATTAAATGATGATGACATATAGGTGTATCAGAAGAAATCCAGACTGCAGTGCCTTGGTGGTCTCAGCAGGTTAGTCTTGGTCAATGCAGGGTTAAGCGACGTGGCTTTGACAAGCAGCTACACTTCTGTTCTTTAGCTGTAGCCGATCACTATGTTATTTTACTGGAATACAGTTCTTCATTTTCAGGCTATTAAAAATAACTGATAAAAAAAAAATACGTGAACAAAAATGTGCAAACATAGGGTTCACATTTTATGGGAATTTTGGTTTGGTTGCACTTGAAGACATGCTCTGTTCCACTTGTACACATTCTGTTGTATACATTCTATATTCCAGTATGATGAGTGCACCCACAGAAAGCTAATTTTAAGTTCAAGTGCTTGATTATTCTCAGCAAAAGTGAATTCTTAAAGACTGTGCATTACCAGTATTTGTGCAAGTTGTGTTTTACAGTTGACTTTTTCTGAGTCTATTTCTTAGCCGCTGAAGTCCTTAGGACAGTCTAGTCTAACTTTCCACATAACAGGGCCAATGGTTTCTATACCGAGTTCAGTATCTTGCAACTGAAGCAGACAGCATCTTTTTATAGACATTCAGACTTGATTTAAAAGTTCCAATTGTCACAGCATATTCCAGGGTAAGCATTTCCAATGGTTAATTACCCGCACTGTTAAAAATGTGTGTCTTGTCTCCAGTTTGAATTTTGCTGAGTTCAGCTTCCAGGCTGTGCGTCTTTGAATCTGAAATGTGAAACTCCCTTGTTGATGACTTACATAGCTTATCCGCAGAGGGAAAGGAAACAATTTGCTGTGGTTGGTGAGTAGGGTGGACAGAAGGGTGTTAGCATTCTTGCTCTTCTGCACAAGCAATTATGAAAGATGCCAAGCAGTGGCTTTTGAAGACCTAAAAGGATACGTAAGCCCTAGCAGGAAGTGGCAGAAGCAACAGGAGAGGCCTTGAATTAAAATAAATATATAGTTTTAGTCTAACATAAAGTGAAAGGCTAGAAAGCATCTGTTTACTGCTAAATACCAAGAAATTATAAACCTTCTCTCTCTTCTTCCTCCCTCATTTGGAAATTCATCATGCTCTTAGGAGAAAGTCAATGCATTTTTTTTAGCATTATTTCATATAAGTTTCCCTATATGATCTTCACATGTGAATATTATATATGAATGATATGCAAAATATGCAGAACTTCAGGGTAAAAGACTGGTGTCTGTCCCTAGTGGATCAGCAGCTGCTTCTTCCTCAGTTTTGTGCTAATATTTATTTCATTGGCCTGCCTGATTATCCATCATCTCTGCAGTGTCTCCCCACCAATCTTTTGATTATTGCCAAGGCTTAGCAGTTTCTGGAGTGATGTTGTACTGCTTGTCTGGGAAATCTCAATGCAGATGGAAGCTGGCTGCTACGTGTGTTACTGTTGGCAGTGACTATATATTTAGAGCAGTATTAGCAATTTCTTTTTTTTTAATGGGAAAACAATAGATTTACTAAGCTCACCTATGTGAGTGACAGGCAGATTTTACCCTAATGTATTTAGGTGGGTACAGACAGTGGCCAGGGAAAGCTTGAAGTCATTCTAAGTACACACTCTGATGGGGACAAACTGGAGACCACCTGCAATAATGGAGTTTAACATTAAGAATCTCCAAAATACTTTGGAAAGTGTTTCTGGACACTGTGAGAGTATATTCTGGGAATGCTACAGAATGGCTTCTTCCTGGGACAGAACCACTGGAAAATGTCACAGCAGGGACTTATCCATCCCTCCCTATCACTACCCACCGTGGGCTGCAAGAGAGCTAAGAAGATGAGTGGAAAGAGGAAAAGGGAGGGAGGGATCAGTAGCTCTAATTGGTATTGCAAAGGTTTTTCTAGGAGAAAGGGAATGTGTATGGTACCGCAAGGTGCAACCTACATCATTAAGAGGAAACATGCTCTTATAAACCTTCTGAAATATTGTTCCAGGCACTTCTGAAATAAGAGGGGAGGGGGAATAAAAAATCCAGAATAAAAAGAGAGAAAAGAAGAAAGGAAAACAAAGGCGGAAAATTCTGAGGACACAGAAATGGAAGGAGGTGAACCAGTCATACCCCACCGCATATTCTCCATCTGAGCCCATGAATATGCAAGTGAATATCTGCGCAAACATTATCACTGACACAGATTCCCTTCCACAGCATATTTGTGTTGCCATGCGTATGAATAATTGCATTAGTAAGGCAGAAGGTCCTGTTCCCATATTTTACATGCATCTATATTTTATCTGTGGCCATGCTTTGCGCTCTAATTATATGGTGCTGGAAACATCCATTAGTCTTGTTTCTTTCCAGTATGAACAAGACCTTTTTTCCAGCTGACCCAATGGCTAAAAGAAATTGAGCAAGAAGTTATCAGCTCAAGCTAAGTCTGGACAAGACAGAGACAAAAGGAAAGCATTTTAGTGAAGTGACAGAGGTCAAGTCATCTGTCTTCTGGTAGGATGCTGGTGTATTGGTAGACCACTTTTAATTGTGTATCTGCATAGCAGCAGTCACATCCTTCTGTCTTACCTCCTGCCCCTTTCTCTTTGATGTAAGCTTAATTACTAAAATAGGTAGATACGTAGATGACATGACATGGTTACATTCTTTAGGACCCTGTTTCCCAGCTGGGAGAATACACAACACTAGCATGTGGTGCTAGCATTCTCTGTGACTTGTGTTTGGCACCAGTCACAGTGTCAGGGATGCTCCCGGCCTTCAAGCCTCCACGGACTGATGTATTGCAATGGCATCCAGATCCTCCACGGATATAGTTGTGATCAGCCTTCTGCCAGCTGATGTATTTAAATGGAAAACTCCCGAGAATCTGCCAGAGTATGTGTGTCCTGGGCTACTCAATTTTGGAAGTCTCACCAATCCCACTCTGAGGTCAGGATAAGCCCTTGTTGATTTTTGACTCAGAGCAAACCCATTTTTGCAGATAGGAGATGAATTCACCACTGAGCAGAAGGCCAGCACTGTAGTGCTTAAATATAATTTAGGCCTTATCTGAAGATTTGTATGAGACTTATTTGGTACATGATCTTGGCCTGGCCTTGGCACAAAGGTTATTTTCGCCTGAAATGAACTACTGAAGGGCTGACAACATCCTTTGGAAGACAACCAGCAAGAAGTCATTACTCTTGGGATAGCTGTGAACTTCAGGAGAGTTAGAGAAATATTTCCTTCTTAGGCAGAAAGCAGTGTCATATAAAACAACTAACATGAGTTCTGGGCTTATTGGCAATGCTAGGATAGCAAGAGTAACCGAAAAATATTTGCTTACACTTAATAAGCAACATCTTCATAGTTTTGAATAATGTTAATGTCTGTTCCTTGCTTATGTTTTAAATTATTTCCACAAACCATTAAAGTCAAGATGATGAAATTGTCCCATCTTGTAGAGCACATCTATTTATGGAATGGATGTGCTCTGTACCAATATAGATCTTTTAAAAGGAAAATATACTATATGAGTGCTTTTCAACTGTGTTCTCCAGTCCTGTGCACTTGATTGTTGTCATCTAGAGCCATACCAGCCTCTGGATAGCACCTTTTTAGCAATTCAGAAGATTTACGTGTCTGTTGCTGTGCTGAATGCCATTCTTTGAGTAAGCACAGAGCACTGAAACTTTCTTTTGAGGAGTGAGGGAGGAGGAGGAAAGACTAAAGCAGCTCATGTGCTTCTTACATAAAACTTGAGAAGCAGATGAAAAGCAATTTGATTAAAATATGATTGAAAGGATGTTCTATGGCATGCCAGAGGCTGATGTTTTTAAATGACGTACATGCATGGGGGAGAAGAGAGGAGCTTTGTTGCCGATATTTTTGTTGTTTTTTTAAGGATAGTAGTACCTAATCTTGCAAGCTGCCCTGCAGGAAAGCCTTGTGGGACTGGTAGGGCACTGCTACAGTGAAGGAGTCCCTTTGCAGCAGTTGGTTAAGATGGCAGCCCTGAATTTGCACCCTTAGTTGAGAATGTTTGTAGTCAATTAGAAACCTGGTTCTGCCTTGCATTAGGGCTGCTCTTCATCACCCCAGGAATATAAAACGGATTTTAAATGAGTGTAAGTGTCACTTATAACCGTTATAAAGCAGCTTTGTGTCTTACAGCAGTTTAAAAGCCTTGGGGTAAGTGAGAATCTGGATTCCCAATGTATAAACTATAGCCAGTCTGACTGAAAATTAATTGAATTTTTGTATTTTGTAATGCTACCACTAAGCCAACTTGAATAAGTTAGTTACATTTAATTCAATATAGCAATTGTGTTCATTACAGCTCCTTGAACTGTATGTTAATGTCCAGGTTTCAGTGTTTTACTTTGTAAATATTTGGAAATTTTACAGACACACACTCAGAGATCAGGTCATTTTGTCCTTTTTTTCCCATTCCAAAGTTTCTAGGGAAAGAAATAGCACAGGATGTTAGTATGGAAAACACATTCTAGGTGATTGTTCCTTTTCATATTCACTATGCTTCTTTAAATAATAGATCACAAGACACTTTACATTCTGAGAGTTTTTGGCAATTAAATTAAAGTTTTCATTGTTTGTTCCTTGGGTAGTAACTTATTGTGATTAATTATCTCACCCCTAACACCAGTTCTGGTCTGTTTGTTACCACTGAGCCCTCAGTTGGCACTGATGGCACTTGAATAAATCATTTACTCCAGGCTATGTTCCATGCACGTTACCTTTAAAGTAGCAGGGATTTAATCTATAGTTTTCTGGCCATAAAGGTGCAAAAAAAAAAAAAAAAAAAAATCATGGCACTTTTATGAAAACAAATAAGTCTCTACTCTTGCAAAAACAATTATACACATTCCTTTTTGTTCTTATGTCCCTGAGAACAGCATTGCTCCTGAAAAAGAAGGCAGAAAAACATCCTGGGGATTAAACATACTGAGTATCTAGTCTTACTTCAGGACCTCTTCAGCTGTTCCTGCTACGAGTAGTTTTTAATACCACACCAGAGTTAAATCAGTTATATATTAGATACTTATAAAATGAACATGTATATTGTTATTTTGCTGTTCCCATTTCCTTCAAATACTGTTCCTTTCCCTCTAAACAGGCATTGGTCTAAGATGCTACTACAAGAATATCTTAAAAAAGCAGTGAGCTTTCCTTCCATTCCCTTCTTAATTTATATTTTCTGGAAGATTTTAATATTCTTTGGGATAACATCTTAAGACCCATTGCAAAATCAGTATTCTGTAGTCTCCCATTAAAAGCAATGTCTAATTAAGAACCAAATCCTGCAGGATGAACTCTCTGGGAGCAAGTGACTAATTCTTGATAGCAGGGCTGTGCATCTTGAGAATCATTTGATGATGGAAGCTGCTCCCAAGGGTCCTTTCTTTCAGTTTCATGAAGTACAGGCATAGGCGAAGCTGCTGAGGTTGGTGCTTTGGTGCCTCTGGGGCGAGGCCTGGGGATGCACACACCGGCAGGTATAGGTCTGGGGGTGTCTTTCCACTTCTGGGAGCCTTGGCATTGTTGCCTGCCTTCAGATACATCTACTTCTTCTACACTAAGGTGTTTCCACTGCATAGACTTGCAGTGCTTAATTAAAACTGTATTTTTAAACACATTTAGGTACATCACACATTTAAGCAGTGTTCTACTGGATACATAAGTTGAGTTAAATCTGCTGCTTGCATCAGTACATTTATAGGGACAAGCTACTCCTGCAGGTCAAGTTTTAAGCCAGAGCACATTTATCCACACTGTTGGGCTCTGCCTGGGCTACTGGCCCTGCAGCTGGATGCAATAGGGCAACTGGGACTGTGGCCCAGCTGTGCAGGAGCTAAGGCTTGGCTAATTTCCTCTAATAGCAGATGTGTCAGGCAACTCCACCAGTTGCTCTTGGCAGTCTGCAGTGCCATTTGGCTGTAGTTTTGCTTCTGACTCTTGCTTTTCATTCTTGTTTGCTTAGTCTTGATCCCTGGTTCCTGTCTCCTTTGTGTTATGCTCCTATACCTCACCTTGTTCCAGCCCTGACTTATAATAGGGACTCTGGGTTTCAAACTTCTGTCTCTGTAACTTTCTGACTATGCTCTTCAGTTTGGTATGACTCTTTGTGTCTCTGATGTCTTGACTTATTCTTATGCTGACTTCAGTACTTGTCTCCAAACTTAATTCTAACCTGCTCTTCACCTTTGGGCTTGCTAGTGTAGTCTGATGAAAGTACGTAACTTTTAAGAAATCTGAAACTGCAGCAGAGGAAACTTGTATTAGCTCACTTATCTGTAGTATTGGAAAGGGGACAGATGTGGAATTCCCTTGCACAATTTCTCTCGAGTCTGCGTGCTGCTAAGGATTACAGGCAAGACTTTTGGATCAGTTTTGCACCAGAGGCTTAATCTGAATACAAATATTCATTTGCAGCCTTAGATGACCAAAGTTATGCTGCTTCTATATTGAAAGCTGTCGTAAGCAGGCCAGTTTTGGCAGGGGGTATAACTATTTCCAGGATTCAAGGTTATTTCCTTTCACTTGTGTTCTTTTCTTTTAACTACCTGTTGATTTTTCAAATGTCAATCAGGCTCTATATAATTAATTGCTCATGGAACCATTTGTTACTGTTTTCTGTGTTGATTCAGCATCTTGGAATTTGGAACTAACCTGCTTTCCCTGCTCAGTATTCCAGATGCCATTGCTTGCATTTTATTCCAACACAATTCATTTTGGTATCATCCATTCCATGACTATCTGTAGAATTTTGCTTCACTTTCTAAACCAGGCACAGTACCATTAACAGTGTGTATAAATTCTGCTAAAAGCCTCAGGACCAAATCCAGGACATGTATAAATAGCTGAGCCAACAGCCTAACAGATGTATGCAAGGGGAAAACATGCAAAGCTCCAGAGAGGCTGACATGCAACCGGTTAAGTGCCTGCAGTGGATGCATGAAGACCACACGTGGGGAAAGGAGAGGATACACTTGGTGATGGCTATGTTTTGCCATCTGAACTTTCCATCCCTTTGCAAACACAGCCGGAAAGCATTTGGATGATACAAAGAATTGTTACCTGCTGCAGGCCCTTTATCTAGCTCCCTCTTGTGTACTGAGGTAGAAAAGGAGTGGGATACCATTTGTCAAGAAAAACCTCAGACGGTGCTCCTTGATGGTGATCTAAATTGGTATATGGTTCTTTATATAGGCGCTCTGCCCGGGGGTGAATTTCCTGTCTTGGATAAGATAGAACAAAATGGCATGTGGGGTACTGATAAATTATATTGGCTTTCCAAGGCTGGTATACAGCACTTGCTATCAAATTTATTTTGATCAGATGTAGACAAGTGTAGTTCTTTTAGGAGTTTTAGGTCTCTGTAGTTGTCTGTAGTCAACGCTGTGAGCGTGGGCTATAACAGAACATTGATTCCACTATGGTGCATCTCCTGGAGATGCGCTGGCAACACAGAGTAGCAACTAGTGGTTTTAATCTTGTAGACAACTGTGTCATTGAGATTATGGCCTAGGCAATAGACTTAGATACACAGATGTTAAGAATCCCCATTAATTTTTATATTGAAGTAAACTGAAATCTCTCTTAAAAGAAAAATCAGGAAAATAATCAATTAAGGCAGCAGCAATATCCAGACTAAACTCATTACACTTATTTTCCATGCAGCCATCATAATACTCAAGAGCACTCTCTAACTCCTCTTTACTTCCAAGATACTGTCAAAGTTACATGTGAAGCCAGAACTTCTAGGGGCTAAAAGCTAACGCATAAAGGATAGTTTCCCTGTAGCTAGAACAGTTTTTCTCTAAGAATAGTGATTAAAATTTTAAATGTTATCTCTTATAATCAGTACTTTAAAACAGTATCTTCATTGTTTGAGTCAGTGTGCAAATGCATGATTACATTTCTAGAACATAGTCTTCATCTTGCTGCTGAAATAAAGCCCAGGCAACTTGATTGCTAATTTTTAATGGGACATACAACAAAATTTGGAATCTATTAGTCTGTACATCTTTATGAAACTCTGGCTTAAAATTACTGCCTTCTCATTGTATGGGCATTTATTCCTCCTTCCACTTCAGCTGGATGATCCTGCTTTCTGGAGCTGCTGTGTGCTTAAAAGAATTGGCACGTCTCAGCTAAAACGGAAAAGAATCACTCATCTGAGGCAAAGAGGTGGGGACTGACTTATTTCAGACTTGAAAAAAATCCCTCTTCCCCAGCTCTCACAGACCTTGTCTCCAAAATCTGTGATCAGAAGTGACGGCTCTTCACAAGATCAGAGCTTCCAATGTATCATGCTGGGCTTGATTCTCTAGGGGGGCAAAACAACTAACTATGTTACTAGGGTCTGGTAATGCAAGAGGTCAAGTGTATTAGAATTTTCCCAGAATCCATGGACTGTGTTCTTTCCATTCAAAGATGTGATGTTCATGTCCTCCTCTTACTGTTAAATGAGAAAAAGGAATCTAATAGGACTGAGATCCCATGAAAAAGAATTCCCTTTATGGTAAAGGAGGTCTTTGTGAGAAAAAGCTGAAGGACCGCCTATGTAGGTGGGGGAAAAGGACAGATTTAAGTAATAAGGGATAGTTATACAACCTTTACTACTGACATAGATCTGAAATACAGATTTTTTTCTAGTCTGTTACCATTATGAGAGAACAAAGATGGTGTTCGGCGATTTCTTTCTCTTCCTTTCCCTCCCTCACAGCAAGGATAAGGATTTTACAAATGCTCCTGAATGAAGTCATGGGGTTAAGATTGCACCACACCGTGACAGAGTAGTCATGAGGTCTTATACCTGTGATCTGAATCTTGGCCATATCATACCTTGCAGAAGTGGCATGATATGTGTTATTTGGTAGCAGTACTCACCTTTGTCTTATGAAAGCTTATATGAAAACTCCTAAAGAACAAACTAACTGAAATAGGGATTCTGCCTTGGAAAGGAAGACCGAATGCGTTCAGCAGAAGTTAACCAAGACCCTCCATGAAACATAATGGGAGAACTTTACCTAGCCTGGGTGGCGTATTATTATCAAAAACTTATAAGCAAAGGAAAACTGTTAACAAAGAAGTCCTAGACAGCTTTCAGAATTAATACAAACATGCTGGAGTTGTGACACTGAATGCCCTTCAGTGAACATCCTTCTCTTGTTAAAACATCAGAGCTGAAGTCTTGTCCTGTGACTAATGGGGGAGCAAGCATAAGCTGGAGAGACCCAGAGTCTCTGTTATTGCAGCCTATCAAGAAGAATCCAGATGACTCATGCAAACAGCCTGCAGTCACAGAAGGACAGATCCAAACTGGTCTTCCGCGTCTCATGAAGTTGTGGCCCACAAGGTGTAGGCAAGAGCTGAATTTACTGGCCATACTGCATTCCTAACATGCTGCTTCTCCTTCTGTGTCTGAGCACTGAGTGCCGCTAAGCCAGTGCTTCCCAGCAGCGGGGATGAAGATGTAGCCTGTTTTTCTTGCCCAGATTCTTCTGTGCACTTGGTGCTTCATGGAGTATGCCTAACATATGGGTAGCCTTCTGCATACGTGTCACGGGCTTCAGGATTTGTTTGGGCATACATAAAAGACCCTTGCTTGAGCCCTAGATCTGTTTCATATTCTTGCGTTACCATTGTGACAGGAACCTCAAATGGGAACTTTTGTTACCCAGGTAGTTTGTGCTTATAGGGCCGAAGGATGGTCACACCACATGGAGCTCACCACTGTTGTCAGAACAGGCTGAGAACTCCTGCTGCTGTACTGAATGTCAGTCGCATACTGCATCTTCCCATGTTCAGTGAAAATACCACAAGGCCAGCCAACAAAAAGACCCCTAAAAACGTCAGGCAAATCAAAGCAGAGAGTATGTATAACTGCCATCTTGTTTTCTTTGTGGCTCTCTAAAGCAATAGTGTCTGCTAAGCAAGCACGTCGTACATCACCCTGGAGGGAAACGGGAGGCCGGGTTAGGTGTCTGCTGATTCTTGGCTCATCTACACAGAAGCTGTCCAACAGCTCTGTAAACATCCCTCTTCCAGGACAGGTGTGCCCTATTTTCCTCTTTAATTAAAAATCACAGTATTAAACTAAACCAGAACAGCTCAGCCTTATTCTGGAAATTAGTCATGAAATTAGTCAGGAATAACTCCTCCTGAACAACTACATGTATAAACAAGCCCTAAACAATATTTATGTTGTCTGAAAGGATGGGGGACACCATCACGGATGAAAATGACTTTCCAATCCCCCAAGAAACATGAAGTAAGGCTCGTCGTCTTCCAGCAGGGGACGACGACCGCTGCCCATCCCACATCTGGCCATCTCCGTTGTCCCTGCCGGGCCGCTGGAGCCGACGGCGGGGCGGGACGGCCCCCGCAGCAGGCTGCGCGCTGCAAGCCAGGCGCGCCGGGCCGCCGGCACAGCCGGGGCGGGGGGCGGCCCTTCCCCCCGCCCCTCACGGAGGGCCGCTCGCCCGGGGACACGCCCGGGGACACGTTCGCTACCCCCAGACTGACCCAGAGCAGCTGCCCTTTCGCTCACGGTGCAGCCGGTGCCTGCCTGCCGTCGCAAACGGCCCCCTCTCGGGGCGGCGGCCGGAGCCGGGGCACCCGCGCGGGGCGGCCCGGCACGCAGGCGCGGCCACCGGGCGCGCCGCAGCCGCCGTGAGTGACGAGTGGCGGCCGCCCCCGCGGCCACACGCGAGCTCCCCCGCCCCGCCCGCGGCCCCGCCGCCCCTCCGCGCCTGCCGGGCCGCGGCCCCGCGGGGCACGGCGGCGGAGCGCTGCGCGGGGCGGCCCCGGCGGTGCACCTGGGCGGTGCGGCGCGGGAGGGGCGGGGCTACCTGACAGTGACTGGCAGCTCGGCGGCAGCCAATGGCGGCGCGGGGGAGCGGGAGCCGGGAGGGCGGGGCCGGGCGGCGCGAGGGGGGCTGCGCCGCGGAGCGTGTGCAGCGCCGCGGGGCCGCGGCCGGTGTCGGTGCGAGTGAGGGGAGAGACCCTGCGGGGGGGAGAGACGGATCCGGACCCCGATCCCCATCCAGTGCGGCGGCGGCGGGAGGAGCCGGAGCAGCCGGCGGCGCGCCGCGGAGGAAGGAAGCGCAGGGCTGGCCGCTGCCTGTGCAACCTGGCTGTTCCTGCTGCCCGCGTCCACTCGCGGCTTTTCCTGCCGGCGCCGCCTGACAGCCGCCCGCCGCGGGTGTTGTCGCCGGGGTCCTTGGCGGGGGGGGGAAAGAGCGAGCCGTTCTCAGCAGCCCGGAGGCGTGATTGAAAGCGAGCAATAATTAACTGGAGGAGGAAGAGGAGGAGGAGGACGGGGGTGGAGGAAGACGAAGGAGGAAGGCACCGCGCGGCAGAGCCCAGCCGAGCCAGCGAGCGGCGGCGGGACGCGGCAACTTCGGCCGCAGCGGAGGAGCCGGAGCCCTGACCGCAGCGGCGGCCGCCGCCTCAGCCCGCGCCTGCCCTGCCCGAGGGGGGAGAGCCCCGCCGCCTCCCCGGCCGCCGGACATGTCGGAGCATAAGGCCGTTGATCCCAAGTTATCGACGACGGACAGGGTGGTGAAAGGTGGGTGCTGCGCCCCCGCCGCCCTTTCGGCCGGGTCGTCCCGCCGTGCCCCCGGCTGGGGTCGCCTCCGTCCCCCCCCGTCCCCGCCCCGGGCAGGTACCGCGGGGCTGCCGGCGGCACGGCTGCTGGAAGCGGCGGGCTCGGCCCGGGGGCTTGCGCCGGGCCCCAGTGGAGGGTTTGCGGCTTCCCTCGCCTGCCCGCCCGGCGCTCCATTGCAGCATTTCCCCCCCTTCCTCCCCCCGCCGCCTCCCCCTCTCGCCTTGAAGGCGCTGCACAGGGCTGGCGCGAGAGAGAGGGGGAGCCCCAGCTTCCTCACCCGCCCCGGTGCCTGGGGGAGAGGGGGGCAGGGCTCGGCCCCCTCCCCCAGCCCGCCTGCTCCTCCGGGCATCCCCCCTTCCTCCTCCTCCGCCTCCGGACTGCGCCGCCCGGAGCCCCCCCGCAGGCTGCGCCGCCGCTTGTCACAGCCGTTCGGCTCCCCGCATGCAGCAGGGATGCCTGGAAACAGACAGCCGGGGCTCCGCTGCCCCCCGACCGAGCCCCCCTGCGGGAGGACCGCCAGCGCTGTCGTGTCGTGTCCCCCCTTGTGCCGTCGTCCCACCCCCCCTCGCTCCCTGCAGGGCCGCCCCCGCGGCACCCGCGGCGGGGATGCCGGGCGCGGGGGGGGGCCGTGGCCGTGGGCGCAGGGGGGCGGCGGGGCGCGGGCGCTGTGGGAGGTGGCGAAGGCTGCTGCTGCCGCCGCCTCCTCCTGCTCCATCGCCGGCGCTTACCGCTGGCCCGGCCTGCGGGGATGTGAAGTTATCCCGCAGGCGTACCGCGGCCGTGCGGATGTGCGTGGGGGCGCCTGGCACACGCACGGACCGGCTCCATGATTCTCGCTCGGGGTCGGAGGTATGCGTGCGCTGCCAGCCGCGGCCCTGTAAACAAATTAAGAGTTTGGATTAACAACATATTGTGCCCTGCGGTACAGATCAAGGTCTGACTGGGGCAGTGCCCGATTGAAATCGCACATGTGCATGAAGTGCGTGTGTGTTCAGTTGCTTGCCGCCCCCCCCCCCCCCCCCCCCCCCCGGCCGCACCGCAGGGTGCACTTGGACACCGTGTACTTCACCTGGTTGGGTTATAACTCGTGCACCAGTACAGCATGCTATGGTGGAAAAGCACAGATCCCAGATGCAGTATGCATCCTTCCAGAACCCAAGAGGCTGTAAATTGAAATGGCCTTGGTGTATATATACGCTTTTGTACTTACGTGAGTGTACACCAAAACTGAACACTCAGTGTGTTATTTGGAAAGGCATAATACTTATATTTTTGTATTTATATTTGTACTTACCTCCTCGTGCCTTTTAGCCTCTTACTTATTTTTTTTCCCTCCAAGTGAAATTGTAGATCTTACGATGCTGTAAGAAATGTAATTACAATAATTTTTAAAAAATGGCTTGGGAATTCACCTTACCTTCTTTCTAATATCTAGAATATTTACTACTGTTGTATCACACTAAGTGTAGGCTTTAGAAGCCTCAAGCATCTATGTGTAACTGATGCTTATCTTCTGTAGAAATAACAAATGACCATCCCATTGGGAAGACATTTTCACAATTATGGGATGCCTAACTTATTTTTTATATTTTTTTTATTTATTTGATTTGATCTGCCTTGGTCCTAATACGTGACCAAATGTCCTGATCTTTGCTGTGGCAGAACTTCCTTTGGCTTAAGTCCATGTTCATCATGAATAGGAATTATCTCTATGTTTACAAAACCCTCAGTAGTTTCAGTGCATCTTAATGTGTTTTGTCAGTAACTGCTTTTTGCATTTTTCACACCTGTAATGTCTCAAATGTCTGAAGGCACTATTTCTAAGAAAACTTACAGTATGTATAGTTAAAGAAAACTTACAGTATGTATAGTTAAAGAAAACTTACAGTATGTATAGTTAAAGAAAACTTACAGTATGTATAGTTAAAGAAAACTTACAGTATGTATAGTTAAAGAAAACTTACAGTATGTATAGTTAAAGAAAACTTACAGTATGTATAGTTAAAGAAAACTTACAGTATGTATAGTTAGATATTTTTATAATGCAACTAAAACAGAAATCAACTTTGTAAAACTGAGTTAAAGTATTGAACAAAAAGAACAGGACATACATGCTGCTTAAATGTCCATCTCACCTGGTAACTTGTCTCATAATGTTAGTGTTTCAGTGGAGATGTGAAGATTTGTTTAACTGGTTCAGTCCTTTATTAAATATTGAAATCCTTTCAAGGTCTTAAAATAGCATCTAAAGAGTAGTACACAGTAAACAGATTCTTAATAGGATTATTCTTTGCTGTATTGTAGGGACTTTACACACTGCCTTTGTATAGGTTGTAAGGAAATAGAGTAAGAAAACAATTGGTGGTAATACTAATAGATACAAGACAAGATTACTTTGTGTCTTTCCTATAGGACATGATTTGTACCTTCTTGAGATAAGCAACTGATGAAATAGGTTTGCAAGGTTAAATGAATAAGGAATAATTATAAGAAAGAAAAAGGCACCTTTTAAGCATCTATACAAGCGGTTGGAGGGCCTTGGTATTTTAGAGAGGAAAACCAGATATTCCAGTGTTGGTGAGAGAGAACCTGTGAAAACAACTTTTTATTTTTTTAAGTTGTAATATCATAAAACCTTACTTGGAAAGGAAATGTTTTTAACATATGGATGTAGGCTGTGGATTAAACTGTCTCTTCTGTTTGCATGTGTGGGCTTTTTTTGCTTGTTTTTATTGTTTGGATTTTTTTTAAACCCTTTAAATTTGCTGTTGCATGACAGGAGATGTCTCTTTCTAACAACAGTTCTGGGCTGGCTGGTGAAAATCCTGTCTTGGTACTGTTACATAACAGTGAGGTGGGTTTGGGGAGGTTATGGTTACAGCAGCTTTGTGCAGATTGCTTGTGGCTGAGAACTGGCTCTTCGGGGGGTTGCTGTGGGTGTGCTTTTTTTTTTTCTTTCCCCCCCTCTTCTCATGCTTAAGAAGCTCGAATATACTGAGAAGTAGGGTATTTCCATAGGTGAGGACCTCATCTCATACTTATTTTGCTTTGCTTATTGAATTGTCTGAACTGTACTTAAACTGATTTGAATCAAAAATAAATCATGCTTTTGGGAGAAGGGGAAAAAAAACCTTAGGAGTCCCTAATGCTTATATGGTCCTGGTCTTCTCCCACCTCTGTTATGCAGCTGGTGCACTATTACTTTTGATGGTTGGAGTGAAATTTTTGGATCTGACACTTTTGTGCAATGCGCAGTGTGAAGAAGTTGAAGCCTGTATGTGACATGAAATTTCCAAAAGCAAATTATTTTTTGTTGAAGTTGACACAACTGTGTTCTGTTGACCTAAAGGAAAAGTATGTGAATCCAGAGGATGCAGTTATGGTTTGAGAAGTAATTCTTTGATGTACTCTTGTGCCCTTCTGAAGATGACATGTATGTTATGCTGCGAACTAGACAATTCACCTTTACTCTCTGCATTTTGTGATCCTGTAGAGCAGTAACAGTTTGGTCTGACTGCAAATACAGTCACCTGTACATTCAGAAGTTTGCCGGAGCAAGGCTCAGGACAACATACTGTTGCAGCAAGTGCTGACTTGATGTACTTACAAATGGAAATTCCTTGCTTTTTTGTTAGAGGGATGATGCACCCTTCACCTGGACAGAGCTGTTTTTAAGTTCTTGTTCTCCTTTAGGACTGAGGAAGCTATTCCTTATCTAAGCTGCTGTTAACTCCTGAGACTTGCCAGCCAGTGTGGGCTAGGTGCTTCTTGTGAAGGTAGTAATACCTGTTCAGGAAAAACTAGACTGAGGATACTAGCTCATTCCTCATGGGTCACATAACAGCTGTCTGATGTCAACAACTTTTGGTCACTACTGACATAAGCAAGATTTGAACCCCACCGACCTGGAGGGAAAAGCTGTGTATCGTGTTACTTGACCTCCTTAAAATATTCAGTGTTGCGTTACTGCCTTCTAGAAATACTGCTCTAAAGCAGAGTAATCCCAAATAAAAACTTTGAAAGTGAACTGGAGTAGTCATACAAAGAAGTAAAGTCAGTATTTCTTGGAAATCCTGCTGTTAACTAGGTACAATAATTGTTGTGATTATTCTAGGCAGATGGTTATGTGCTCTTGAGTGGTTTGGGGTTTCCCCCCCCCTTCACCCCTTGAAAGAAAGTGGAGTTTTAATGAAATCTTTTTATCTCAGCTGTTTAGATGGGTCGCTGCCACAGCTTGTGAACCTTGGTCTTGGTAATCTCCTTTTGTGCAGTGTGTGCGGAAGTGTCCGCATATCAACAATTGACAACACCCAAAAAACCTAGACACCAGCCTCTGCTGCCTCTGAATTTCAAACTGTGTCATTGTTAATGGTCTTGTAGTGTTCATGCTGTTGGTTGTTTGTAATATAATCTGAATGCCAGGTCATGATCAATAGGTTAGCCATCAGTGTTAATTTCAGGTTCGTGAAAGGTAAAATTGCTGTTAATAATGGGAATCAGCAGTGAAGCTTAGAGTTTCCATTAGTCCAGGGAGACTTGTGTGTACTCGCCAAAGGCTTGTGCTCTGGGCTGGAGTCCTGCATCGGTGTGTTGCAGAAGCCTGCCTCTGTGTCTCTGAATCGAGTGTAATTCTTCCAGCATAGACGTATCCTGCGTGGTGCTGGACTGCTCTTCAGAAGTTTTTGAGTAATTATGTGATGACCTGAATGTCAGTAGCATTGGTGAGTTTGGTATGTATTTTGGTGTAAACTTGGGTGTTAGGAAATGTATGACAAGGTCCAGTGTTACTTGTATAGTTACAGCTGTCCAACAACAACAAAGTAAATGTTTGTGTGCCCCCTCTTCTGAGGGTGCTGAAGATTCAGTATCTGCCTGATCCTCATGAGGGAAAGGAAGTAGTTGTTTTGTAGCTGTTCCTGTTGCCACAGGAAAGCTGACTCTACTTTTCTTTTAGTTAATTTATCCTCATAGTACTTAGGAATGTACTCACCTGCTCTGAGGAAGCCTAGTCTGTGTTTAAGGAGTGTTATTAGCTAAAGAATCCACCTTCAGCTATGCCAGAAAGGTGGCACTGCTACAGGTGGGGATTATCTGCTCTTCGCCATTCGCTTTTACCTTCATTCGAAGGGATGGGTGTGCTTCCATCTCAGCTTTGGTAACTCAGTAATTGCAGATCCCCTGGTACCTTTGTGAAGCAAGTGATACGAGATGCATCTGAGGGCAGAACACTAATGAATGAGCTTGCATAGGCTTTATGGTTACTTAATAAAGAAAATGAGGCTAGCTTGTTATTTTCTTGTACGTAACAGCTTTGTCCTTATCTCGTGGTCAAAACTAAGCCAATATGTGTAAGACTAGTGGATTCTGTCAGCTGAATGTGGCTTGGGTATTGCAGTCGTCTTGTGTTTTACATCAGGTAAACCTGTAGATATGTGGGATGGGTGTATAACACTTGTAAATTATTGTGAATGTGGTAATGAGAAACTGAAACAAAACCAAAGTGCAGAGCTTGACAGTTATGCTTGTGTAATAAAGCTGGTGATTTGTTTTGATTTGTGAACTCACTGAGCCTCTTAGTCATTAAGATCACTCTGTAAATAAGCCCTTTAGTGAAACAAGTCCTTTGCTGTATAGGCAGAGGGGAAAAACCATGCTTGTGCTGAAGGCTGCCTGCCTTATGTAGTTATTGCTGCGCTATAGGGGTGGGTGGCTTTTCTCATGCTCTGTATTATGAGTGGCTTGTTGAGTGTGCTGAGTCTCAGGACTGATAGGAGGCGAGGGACAAAATTGCCTTGTTTGTTTGAAAACCTTTTGTATACTACTAAATTCCACTTTGGCTAAAGCTGTCTTTTGTTACCTGCTCTTTTTGGCTGAGCCTAGGAGGAGAGCTGGTGCTTTTGATACCGCTGGTGGTGGTAAGAAACTTAAAAGAGGAGTTCGTGCTGGATGTTATCAGCATTTACATTAATTGGAAACTGTGAGCCAGCTGAAGTCATTTTCCATAGTGGGATGTTGTAGAGAACAGTTGTTTCCTCTCTCCTATCTGTTCCCAAATTGAATGGTATCTACTTCCATTGCATGCATCCCACTTAGAGATGATAGATGTTGCATGGTTAGAGATGATAGATGCTTGCTTTTCTGTGCAGATTGTGGCAGGAAGACCAAATGCAAAATATATTTACCTTTGATTACATAACTTGATATTTTAAATGATTTTTTTGTAGTTCCGTGGCTTCCAGAACTTGTCACATTCCTTTCTGTCTGTTATTTCTGAAGGGTTTTTCTGTCAAAAGTAATTTTGAGTAATGTCAATAAATAAGTACCTGTAGCTTGGAAACTCCAAACTCACGTCTTCCCCCCCCCCCCCCCCCCAGTGTATTCTGTTTTGCTGAGTGGCTCCTACTTAAATTACACAGGCAGCACTGTAATTTAAAATTTGCAACTTCATTTAAATATGAATATTAATACATCCAAGGTTTCCCAGTAATGTTGAAGCAGCATGTAGTGGGGGATATTTCCCTCTTTATACCTTCAAAGAATGTGGAGAAAAGTATTTCCTTAAGAGTATTTTAAAATACAGAGATAATGCTTAACACTTTTCTCAAGCATGCCATAAAAGAAGCCACAAGTTTTTGAAGTAAAAGCCACTTCAAATCATCTTTGTGAAAAGGTGCCTTCCTACATTCTTTTGTATGTGGTTTCAGGAGTCAAATGCAAGTTACAATTGCATAATGGTTCTTCAGCTGAACACTTAAATCATTTCCTGTTCTGATAATCAGTCGTTTACCCTGACTTTCCCCCATAAAACATCATTTTATGGCTACTCAATCAATAGTGGTGGAAAGTATCATCCCAGTTCTGAAAAATATTATAGCGTATGTGCAGCCTAGTTCACATCAGTGCGCAGCTCATTGAGTGATCTGCCACTTGGTTTGTAGATTCAGATGTATTATTGCTGGATGTTGTACCCTGGGTATGTTTTTCTTGTTTTCCTTTAATTATTGAATGAAGGAAGAGGTAAAAGATCATATATGCAGAAACAGGGAGACAATAAGTGCTATGATAAATTTCTCTTTTAAAGATAAAAATCTGAACTACTTACCCCTACCCTATTTACTGTTCCACCAGAAAGCTGCTACTGTTGAAATAACATCTCCAGAATACTACCTCCTTGACAGCCATTTACATGCATTTTAAAAATGATACCTATATTTACAAGCAAGGTTAGTCATGTTAATGTTCATGTGGCAATACTGCTGTATGGGGAGAATGTGACTGTCTTATTTAAGATTGAATTACCATGCCAGCATAATCTCCAACTAATTTCCAGCTAATACCATGTATGTTTGGAGCAGAGTGGAAAGGCACCAGAGGTCAAGCCCAGTGTTTTTAGTTAGAAGTTAATTCCATGTGCTTAAGGTGGAGGTGGTGTGCTTTCCTTTTAGGGTGTACTTCATGAAGTTTTGGAAAACACGTCGTTCGAGGATTGCCTACCACTCAAACTTCTTCTTACTTCAAAATAAAGCTGTGCTATATTCAACTTGTTGCAGCTTTCTTTTCGTTTTGGCAAGTTGTGTGTTGTTTTTTTTTTTTTTAATACTTCCTCGTGTTTCAATATGCCCTTTCTTTTCCTGTCTGTTCCTTTCCTATACTTCTGTAAACTTTTCTCTCCTTATTCTCACACTTACTGCTAAGTACCTCGAGCAGCCTAAGTGCTGGTAGTTGTGATTTGGGGGTGCGTACCTACACAAGAGGTTCATCAAACGTGGTGTCTTTCCTTTGGTGCATCTGTAGGCCCATGGGGAAGCATATGAGAATAGGGGAAGTGTGTTCTGCCTCTTCCTCAGACTTTTGTGTTAATTCTGCAGCTAGCTGCTGACTCTGTGGCTTTCTTCGCAGTGAATAACTCTGCTATCAGTGTGCTGCTCAAGCTCTACCCAACTTGTCACAGAAGGATGTCTCTATTTTGCAATTCAGCTGCTGCTTGCAGGTTACTTAGCAGTAACATTGAAAACTCACAGCGTGACTGTTAGTTTCAACTCATGTAGTTTGCAGAAAGCTGTGAGGGCTAGCAGAGACAGTGGTGTGTTTTGGTTAACTTGAGAAGAGAGGCAGTGTCAGCACTTGTGCTTTGGTGTTTTTGTAGCCCAGCATAGAAGTTAGTTAGCAACTGCAGGTAAGATTTGGTAAAGTTGGTAATACTTGGAAAAAAATGGGTTATGCAAATGTGATTCTGCAGACAGTCTTTAACACTCACTTTGGGCATTGTTCAGTAGGCTTAATTAATAGAATCCAAACTACAGGCTTTTGGCCTAATTTAGTGTGTGATTGGATTTTAATTTTTAATTGAAACTTTTGTGACATAGATTGTACAACTTTGTTTAATATTTTTTTTCACTTGCCTGATAGTGACAGCCCAGTAATTGTATGGCCACATCAAGCAAAGTTCCCGAGTTGTTTATGTTTTGAAGTAGCCATCATTTGGAAAGAAATCCTTTGCAGCCTAGTTAGATGGCCCAAAGCGAGAAAAAGAGGTGCAGCTTCTAGAGCTTTTTCCATTGCTGCATTTGGTTCTAAGTACCTATTTAACGATTGCTTTTCTCTTTCTTTGGGTAGGGATGCTCTGTTTTTATTGTGTTTGTTACTGAATCCCACATTGGTTCCTATGAAAATGAGTGTATGTGGTGGTAGTCTTTCTGAAGTGTTTGGAATTCCTCTTTGAAGTGTTTTTATCTCCTGAAGTGGAGAGACTGGTAAAATGAATGCTAGTTTTCTTAATAAATTAGTGATTTCCTTGGTAACAGGGAGGGGAAAAAAAACAAACCAACAGTGCAGCAGCTTGTGACTTCTTTCTGGTCTATAGATCTACATGGGTGATTTTGCAGGGGAAGGCATATGGCTGGAGAGGAACATATACTCATGTATTTTCTCTAGAAACAACATGAAATTACTTGAAATAGTATGTTCAGGTCCTGTGGAGATTTTTTGTGGGAATACAGGCTTTCCCCTAGCTTTTTCTCCATCTGTCAAGGAGTAATGTGCCAGTAGAGAGAGTTATACCTGAAAATTCTTTCTGCCTCTGTGTGGAGTTTTTTATATTTTAACCTTTTCTTTGTATTTGTGTATTTGAATCCTTATGAAAAATCTGATTTGGTTCATATTAAGTGCTGTTAACAAAACAAGTAAAAGCTTCTAGATGGGGAAGCCCACCCAGTTGTTGGCTCCAGAGAAAAGATGTTTCATCATCCCTTTTGGACTTGAGATAGTTTTACTCAGAACACCTCTTTTCAATAACAAATTTGGAATTTCTTGCCTGCATTTTGCTTTTATTACTGGAAAAGACAATTTAATACTTTTTTTTACCATAGGTTTTTAAGCAGTTTAACGTAATTGACAACTTGAATGCAGAACCATTCATACAAAATCAAAATTCATACAAAACATAAAAAACAACCCGTGAACAGAACTTTAAGAAAAAAATCAAACAGGATTAAAATAATTTTTTAGTCTTTTTTCCATGATGCACGCCAAGTTTCAGTTTGATGTAGATTACAATGGTCATACTGTGTTACAGTCTTTGAAAAAGTGCAACTGGTCATTAGCTGCAATGACACGAACAGCTGTAGTATTTTATAACAGCTGGGAACAATCTAGTTCTCTTCAATAACTTTCTTTTATTGTTCCTTTCATGCCATTTTCAAAATGAGAAAGTCAGATTATTGTATTTGTTCTCTATTTTACACCAGGGATTTCTTCATAGGCAGTGGTGGCAATTAGGTATCAAAATATGTCGCTGCTGTTTGTGACTTGGAACATTTCCCTCTGCAGGACCTGCTTCATAACCTGCTGAAATCTGGGGGAGTTGGAGTCTTTTCATTAACTTGAATAAACTGTGAATCCAGTTGTCATCCTAGAACTTAATTTTGGCTTTCCTTTTCCATGCATGATTTCTCTTTGGTTTAAACCGCTTTTTATATCTGATCTTACGTAGCTTAGGACAGGACAGCACTAACTCTCATTTAACACTGAGCTGAGTGCAACTCTACTTTGCAGTGCTGTCATCTAGCAAGTGCAAAGGGTCCTGTCTGTTTGTAGGTGGCTAGTTTCCCAAGAAATCATTTGCTTTTCTGTTGCTGTGTCTTCAGAAGTGTAGTCTGGAATCTTTTCTATATATGTATGGTTGTGTTTTATCAGTGGAAAACCAAGTAGGAACCTTTCTCATGTGCAATTTTTTTGGATCCCCTTATAATGAGTTTTCTTCAGTAACGAACACATCTGCATTGCCTTAAATAAAATCTGTTCAAACTTGTTATTCTGGTGTAATAGAGTAACTCTTCATATTAAAATCACACTGGTAGTACTAAAGATGTGCTCTTAGACCTCCGCAGGAACATAATCTTCCCTGAGAGACCCACTGTTCTGTGTCACACGAACGGTGGTGGCTGTGATTACTAGAGAGGAGCCTAATGGCATAAACAAGGTGTGTTGGGTGTACAGTTGGGGACTTCAGGGAAGAAGTGAAGGGCGCAGTACACAAGGGTATGTGTTCTCAGTGCAGTAAAGTTTTATTTAGGGAATCCTGTCTAGTTTAGAAATTAAAAGCAGAGAGCTGTTTTAGGAGTGCTTTGCCTGATGAATTATGTTGGCTTAGCTGAATATCTTAGAGGTGGCTGTGCAGTAGCTACTAGGGAGCTTGACTGTCAGTGAGCAGAGAACTGGCAAAGGTAGTTGTGTGAAATTTTTAGTTACATATTCTGTGTGTATAACTTTAAAGTTTGGTTTAGATGGTCAATGAATGGCCTTTCTGCATCTTAAAATTTTCCTGAGATAAAGTGCTTAACTGTTTCTGTTAACCATGACAACTTTTAAGCTGTTTGGGCTGAAGTGAGGTTACTTTAGGTAGAGGGAGGAAAGGAGGAGTGAGCTAAAAAAAAACCACCGTATTTGTGTGCTACAAAACAGGAAGAACCTGCATTCATTTCAGTTGACAAATTAGTTCAGCTTCTGGGCTGTTGACCACCTTAGCAGGTATGAGGTTGTTTTCTTTATCATTTAACCTTCTGCTCACCACTCCACTGGAGAAATAGTGTATCCTTAATTTTGATGAATGATGTGTCAAAGAACTTTTCTCAACAACTTGTAACTAAAAGGTATTAGCTCTGACAGCTTCACAGAAGCACAGAAAGGTTGAAGGTAGAAGGAACCACTGGAGGTCATCTGGTCCAGCCCCAGCTCTCTCAGCCTTTCATCACAGGAGAGATGCTTCACTCCCTTAAATCATCATAGTGGCCCTTTGCTGGACTTTCTGCAGTTGTTCCATATCTCGCAGTTTCTATGTGAAATCTAAATGTAAATAAAAGTTACTTTATACGTATGAAGAACTTGCACATGAGGGAGAAGCATACTTCTTTGCTTTTTAACAAGGTACTGCTGCTTCCTTGGAGCTCTGAAGCTCAGGTGACACCTATCTCACATGCAAATACTGTTTATGTCCCACATAGAAGATGAGGGATTATCACTTCCGTTAATGAAAGTCTTAAATGTGCATGAATTTTTTGTGCAGTATTGACCTCACATCTTGTATCCTGTTGGCACAGACAGTACATCACTGCAGGATATTGTTTGTATAACTTAGGCTAATCTTGAAAGTACTGTGAGTCAGAAAGTTACTCTGCACTTATCTTTGTGGTTATAATTCAATGGCAATGACTTCTGAATGTGCATTAGACTCTTCCCCACCCACCCTGCTCAGCCCCCCAAATGAGTTCAGTGCAGGGCCACAAAGATGACGATGGGACTGGAGCATCTTTCACCTGAGGGGAGGCTGAGCACGCTGGGGCTCTTCAGCCAGGAGAAGACAAGGCTCAGGGGGATCTCATTCATCTGGGAGGAAATCAAGAAGGGGGAGGAAGGCTCTTCTCAGTAGTACCCCATGACAGGGCAAGAGGTGATGGGCTCAAACTGACAGTTCTCACAGTAAGTGAGTTTTCAACACTGACACGGGTTGCCCAGGGAGATTGTGGAGTCTCCATGCTTGGAGATATTCAAAAGCCATCTGGAGGTGGCCCTGAGCAGCTATAGGTGACCCTGCTTGACCAGGGGTGTTGGACCTGATGGCCTCCAAAGGTCCCCTTCCAACCTCGACCATTCTGTGATCATCTGCTGAATTCTTAAGTGGTTAATTAAAATGTGGTTTTCAATTCACAGACCTGTTGACCAAACATGAAATACAGAAATCTCCCTTCAAAAATGAAAGATTGTCTGCTAACGAGGTATTCTACAGGAAGAATGCTTTGTGTGCTTATGAGGATCTTATTTTGAAGATATATTGAAAATACTTATTTTGATATAGCAGCAAGATATATTTTATTGGGAAATTATTCATATTTTTTGAACTGAAGCATTCATATGTAGCTGGTAGTGTTCCTGGCAAAACATTTGCACAGATCACTCTTGACAATTTTCAGAATCTCCCGAGCACATACAGCTCTGGAGTTTGGTGTACCTTGAAAGCAGGGACAGATAGTATGCCCACTGTACTTGCTTTGAGCAGCTGTAAGAAAAATGGAAAAATGCTTTTATGTAAATCTTTCATACTTATTACTAATGCTTCTGACATGACCATCAGAAAGGTCGCTTCTCTAATTACTGGATGGAAGTGGTTATCTTTTACTAGTCCTTGCTTAATCTGATTTTTCCATAGTGGCATGACAATTAAAACTGAGGGTGATGGCAATTGCCTTTCAGCTCCAATATTCTCTGGCATATTTTTTTTTCTCTGCTGCTTTCTTGTGCTTTTTCGTTTCCCTCGGAATATGCATGTTGCCCTGTGAGGCTGACTAGGAAATACCTAAATATTGCACATGTGAAAATAAAATCAAACCTGTGATAAGGGGATCTCTTGATGTGGGTGACAGGAAGTAAACATAAGTATTTGGAAGAGTTTGACTGTGGCAAAAATGTGCTGGCTGCTTCAGAAAACTTAGAGCCTACCACACCAGAAACTTCAGTAAGTTCTCTAGGTAGGATCACCTTCATAGATAATTAATCTGGGTAATGGAGATAATTTTTTTTATAGTGAAAATGCAGCTTCCAGGGTTGCTCAGTTGATGAGATACATTTGAGGAAAATGATAGACATATACTGTAATTTAAAAGTCTGAATTGCCTTGGTGCTCATAGATCATACTGTATAATAAAAACCTGGGGCAACATACATACCTATGAAAGAAGCTTAAATCCATGTACTGTCTTTGCAACACACTGAACAACAACTGGAAAGGGGACTTACTAGTGCAGCTAATAAACCCTTGACCTAATTATTTGTAGTTAGAAAAGCATATGTCAAAAGATCCCTTGTTCTGGAGAACTTCTGCTTGCAAAAATGCAAGTAGTGCTGAAGAGTTGCCTCAAAGATGCTTAAAAAAAGGAAAGAGAACAGTTGAATGTAGATATCATGACCTGGACGTATGACCCTGGCAACTAAACACACCAAAGGAGCTGAAGAGGTGCTTTGAATAGATGGAAATGAAGAGCAGATGAGAAAGCCCAGCAACCTCCAGGTGCTGTTAATAGCGCATCTTCATCTCCCTGAAGCATGAATGACTATTCCAGGAATATCTCTTCTAGCCATGCTGCAGGGCATTTCTTCCAAAGTGGCTCTGACGATGATGACATCTTCTCCTGCACAGGTACAGGCCATGCAAAGAGAAGGCTTGTTTCAGTAAAGTGGACACCTGCCATAGTCACAAATAAGTCACCAGAGGAAATTATTTCTATGGATTATATTAGTGAAAAAACGTCTTCAGAGTGGCCATAGAGGAAAAGTTACTCTATAGCTATTCAAACATGTCTTTATTTGTGAGGGAAGATATATGATGCTGGGATTTATTGTTGAATCTGTTGTATCATGATGCTCTGATATATTGGGCAAGATTAAAAGCTGACTTCAGTTTGTACCATGTTTTGTCTGAACTGATGATGCACGCTGCTTCCAATTAGTAATTTTATCACCAAATATTAACAAATTACCATGGTTTCACAAGGCTTCTAAAATTTTTGCTCAAAGTCTTAATATAACAAAACTGGCAAAACTAAACCCTGGTTCTGTCATGATTCCCAGAAAATAGAGGGCTGTGTGAGGGCAGTGAATTCTTCCCATGCCATGCAGGGGCAAGAATTTTGACTGCCTCCCTAAAGGTTTAGCAGAAGCATTTTTTAGTTTCAAAAATGCAGGTTTCATCTTTTTTCAAAGATAACTGTTGGCAGTAATAACACTTTTTCTAATGTGCAGAGCAGCTGCGTGAACTTGAAGAGCTGGTGAGATCAGATGTTCTGTCTAGCTAGGGAATGCTGCAAAATCCTTTCACTCTGTATTTTAACTGCAGAGTGAATTACCTTCACCTGAGTTTATGCTAATCCAGTACCATGGATTATTTAGGTGAAAAACATTCCTTTCAAAGTGTTCCTTTTTCCTTCAGAGAATCGGTCTTTTAGAAAAGCTGTATTTTCTTTACAAAGCTTAACAGAGCGTTTATAAACAGTAATTTGTAAACACAGGAGTAATACATGGCAACTGTTTCTTTGCTGGAGTCCTTGTTGAAAGTAATGCTTTTGTTTGTTTTCACCTTCTGGACATGCAACATCAAATTTCTTGATGCTATCTGCCAAGCTTTGTCAGATATATTTTAGGTAAGGTCAGCCTTCTGAGAGTTTCAGGGTAGTAGGGACCTAGGGAAGAGCAGGCTGGGTTAGCTCTGAAACTTTCCATGCTGTAGGAGGCTGGAAAAGTAACAGGCTAAACTTATTTGTGGTGCAGTACACAACAGCAGTCAGGATGTGCTCAGCTAGGGGATAACACAAGTGAAGTTTAAATTACTTTTCCTTTTCTGCATCAGCATCTGTGTTGAAGCTTATCCTTATGCCTTCTGCCTGCTTTGCTACCATACTACTAACAATGTAACTATTTTCCACAAACCTGGGAGGCCCTACTTTTGCACTTTTGAATTAAAGTAAGTGGCTTTTGTACTAGCTTGCCCTGGAACACTCCACTTGAATTGTGCTATTTAGTGTAAACTTTACATTTATGTAATTTGAAGGAGAAATCTTATTTGGTAGTAGCCTTCACGAGCGAGGAGTGCCAAATACGATAAATGGGCTAAGGAGGTTAGTTAGTTATTCATGTTTCTAGAAGTCTCCATCAGGGGGGCTGGTTTCTCTTGAAAGAAACTGCCAGAAGCGAACAGGTCCATCTAGGTGATGTGCTTGTATATGGCAGGACTGTAATACCCTGCAAACCTCTTGCTGAGACCAACGGGTGCTTCCAACCTTTACTTCAAAACTGAAAATAGAAAGAGTTTGGATGTTTGCTGTTGAACGGTAAATACCAGGTATGCTACTGGTTTGTTCTGGATAGAACAGCATCCTTAGTCCGTGTATGTGTACCTGTTTCTGATTTCACTGGTGTTGCAGCAGAAGGGGCGGTATTCAAACCAGAACCAGTGTATAAACAAAAGGTAAGACTTAAAAGCTTTCTACTTGAAACCCCAGCAATTCCCTCTTCAGCTTTTAACTTCCCATTTAGATGGGTAAATAACTGTGGGTAGTTGTGTGGCCAGGTAGGTCTTGCAGAGGTACTAGCGTGTTTTGTGCTATGTACTGGCTCAATTTTTTGATGCTTTAAAAAACTTTTTGTCTTTTTTCACCTCAGAAAAATCTTAGGTCACATGTTGCTAAATCTTCCTGAAAATGAATAAATTTGTTCCTGAGTTAACCCAAATGAATGGTTTCAATTATTTAAAAAAAAAAATAATCAGCACACACCTTAGAGAAATGTATGCATCTGTACCTGACTTTTTTTTTTTCTTTATATGCAAATTCGGACTCCTCATGAAAAAGAGGATGTTTTCTTCCTTTGGTGACATAGCTGCCATAAAACCTGTGTTAACGTGGCCTGTCTAATGTCATACCCTTCTTCTGTACCAAGAAAATTGTGATGACTGGAATGCATGTTGTCAACTTCTATAATCAGGGTACTTGAAATATTTACAATACTGTGATTACTGTAGGACTACTTATATATATACACACACACACAATGTAGCTGCCTTATGTATTTTTGCCTTTCAAGTTTATGTTCTAGTTTGTCTCCTATTCTTGTTTTAACTTAAGGTGTTTGGCAAAAATGCATAAAATAAAAACTTATCTCCCATCTGAGGTTTGCCATGGAGATGCTTAGAAAGTATCCTAGTGAAATAAGTAGGAGGAAGGAGCAGCCATGCAAAGTTTGAAGCTTTTCATAGGCCAAAACCAGACTCTCAAGCATCTACTGAAGCTGCCAAATTCTTGATCAGGGGATTGTCTGTCAAGTGACTCAGCTTTTTCATGGGTCTAGCAAATGGAATTGAACATCAGGGAGGTAAAACCTGGAAAGGTTTTGCTGGAAAGGCCTCTGTGTTTGGAAGGCCACCTCAAATGGCTGGGACCAACACATGAAGAACTGCCCAACCATGTTACTTTCAGTAGGTACGAGATGCAGAGGAATTTCAGGGCAAGAATCTGCAGTCTGATATGTTTCTTTTTGATTGTATGCAAAAGCTGTGAACAGTTAGTGCCATCCTTGGTTGGAAAGGCCAGTGCTTTCTGGAAGCAACTTCTACTTCTTTCAGACCCTGATAGTCACTCCAGTGGTGGTAGCCTAAAACCATTACAGCTATAATATTTCCTGTCTGACAGGCAAAGTTCACATAAAATCTTCTAAACCCAGACTACAGACTCATTTATTTGAATCTCATACTTTAAACTGGACGTGTTTTGGGTTGAGTTGAGGGCATGAAGTTGGAGAGGATATGGTGGCCCTAATAGATGTTGTTCTCCTGTAACTGGATTGCCAGGTATCTGTTGGCTGCCCCGGAGGAGGCAGTGTTTAAGAACATGCCCACCCAGAGATAGGCAAAAACCTTCCCTCTTGGAGTGCTCCTTCCTGGGGGTCTCATAGAATCTTTATGCTGGAACCTAGAGCTCCAAAATGAGGCTTTTGTAAATGGTTTTACTCCTCTGGCATAGAGAAATACCCACAGCAAGAGGATATGGATTTTGCTTTATTGCTAGGCTGAAATTGTGGGGTAAGTCCCTCTTTTTCCACTGGGATGAAGGCTGGTCCTAGATCTTATGCTCCATGCACCTGTGTAAAATGAGTTTATCTGTAAGCTTTCATATTCTCATGCTGTCCATTGTCTGTTTAAAATCTAGGTGATTTGATATAACTCCTACCTAAGTGAAGGTCTGTTTTCTGTTGTTTTTTTTTTTCTTGCTTGTGCGCCTCTGTGGAAAAGCAAATTGTTCAAAACTCACATTGTTGTTTAATTTGGTTCAGGTTCTTTGGCAAGAAGGATGATGTAAGAACAAGTAGTGAAAAGAAGTTGTGGTAGGAACAAATCATGCCTGCATATGTGGCCATGTAGCTTTTGTCTTTCTTCAGAGCTGAGGGCGTCTCTGTTTGTGCCTGGCTGACTCACCTGGCCTGCAGTGCCGGGCTGTGCAGTCTGTCTTCCCTGACAGGTTTTAACAGTAGGTTGTTTTTTTTTTAGGTCTGTTTGAGGATTTTCCATTTTGCAGGCTTTTTTTTAGAAGTCCAGTCCCCTCCCCCAAAAGTTGTCTCCTTTATGTTGATGTACATAAACTACCTCAAGGTTTTCTTGAAGAATAGTGGAAGCAAGCCCGCTAGTTCTCCCAGGAGGAAAGTGCAGTGAGGTCAGTGGTATTCCTTTTGCTTCCCTTTCAGTTTTGTTCACTCCTATGCCTTGTAAAACAGCCAGGAAGACTTGCCACACATCACTTTTAATTTCCTCTTGTGCAGAATATAATCCGATATGGATGTTTATTTTTCTTACAGTAATCTACCAGAAATTGTTTTTAAAACCTTAAAATACAAACCCAAAAATGATCCTTCTCTCTACAGCTGGGATCCCAGAACAAAAGCAAGAATTAACCTTTAAATGAGAATATGAATTATTACTGTGAAGCTTGGACTTGAAATACAGTAAGTTGTCCTTAAGTTTTCAGTAGCAAATATCTTTCTCCAGAGAAGTCATAGCTTCTTATTTCAGTCTCATTTTTTTACTGCAATATTTGCTATCTTTTAATAACTTCACTTGAATTGTTGTGGATAGAAAGTAGTTGAGCTGTTCACACCACAATATTTAAAGGTTTACAGTGTATTTTAAGAGTCTGTTGCTTTCACAGCACCTTTTTTTTTTTTTATTATTCCTCTCTCTGATCTAATTTTGTCAAAATCCAGGGTCTTTGTGGCTCTGGGATGTAAATGTTAAAGGCCAAAATGTCTCATTTGGACAACTCAGGTGTGCGGTCACTTAACTTTTCAAAAGCTTTCTTGTATCTTAGAACAGTATGTGCATCACTCTGGTGTATCCTCAGACCTTGAGGATGTTCTTGGGCACTCAGGCAAGTAAAGATTATCATGACCCTTGAAAACTAGTTGGATACCAGTATAGTTTGCAGTAATTTGTTTTTATATAGCAGTGATGAATTAAGACAAATAACCTCTGAAAAGCCTCTTAATATTTTCGAAAAAAAAGGCCTTATTTTCTCTAATACATACTGTCCTAAGGCAAAGTTATTATTCTATAAAATCTGAATCTTCTGTGGTGATTTTTCTCCCCCAAGAAAATCTGTGAAATTCACGGAAGAGCTGTGTATAGAGAATATATTGCTCTCAGCTTTTCAGAGGGAGAAAGTGTTCTTAAAAATTGAAAGCATAATAAATTTACATCATTAGGGAGGGCAGCTAAGAAATATTTTTTTATGTTTTTACCTTGCAGCAATTAAAAAAACTAGTTTTGCAATTCAATCTAAAATGGACATTGCTGTTCATAATGGCTTCTAATTTGTGCATTTAATGAAAGGAAGGACCACGAGTATTTGTCCTGTCTGCAGAATGGCTCATGCTGTGGGTTAGGGATGCTGGCTTGCAAGGTGGTGGCATCTGGGGAAGAAACCCTGTCCCATTTTAACTTTACTTCCACTTTTATCCCTTACCTCTAATTTTTCTTTTTCTTTTCCTTTTTTCTTTTTTTTTTTTTTTTTTGATTTTTAACTGAACTGTGTTGATTTGTGACATGATCCAAAAGACGATGAAAACGAAGTGTGTTGACAGGTTGGTGTTCTTTGAGATCTGGTGCCAGAAGGCTTTTGGAAAAAATACCTAATTCTAGCACATACAGAAAGTCAGATGAAATATTCTATGGGAGACTGCTTTCATTTGGTCAGTAGAAAGGAGGAACAAATTATATTCTTGTAACAGTGTTCTAGCTCAGGCGGGCTGTCAGGAGTCTTGTCCTTCTGAGGCCGTTTGTATACAAAAGTGAGAAAGGCAGGTTGTGTAGTTTTAGGATGAGATTCCCCATATATGTCACTTCTAAATTGCAGTTATTTTTATATGTAAACTGACTTTCCATCTAAACTCACAATTAAATGGAAGTATGCTGAAGGGGATATTTGTCTAAATCATTCCTAGTCATGTAGAATTTTTTCAATATTTCATACCAGAGCTCCTAAACCTCCGTGTACTGGACTGGTCAGGGGTGGAAACGGACCACTGTCTTCAGCCTTGTCTAATAAAATTAGAAGTATTTGCTTCAGCTGTATGGAGACTATGTTTTGTCTTCAACTCAACTAATATGATAGCCAACGAAAGCTATCAGGTAGATGGATTTCTGTGCAAGAAATGCGTCTGGCTGCTGGGCTTGTGGAGCATTTGCTAGGTAGGATGGCTTAGCCCAGGCTCAGCAGCTCACCTGTTGCAAGAAAGCCTCTTCAGGGAAAGGCAACAAGCTTCCAGTTGAGTCTTTTCAGTTCACAGGCTTGTTATTGAGCCAGCTTATTAAAGTGGCAAAATGCAGCCCTTTTTTTTTTTTTTTTTTTTATTTGCTAATGTTGGTTTGCAGTGTGGCTGAAGAGCCTGTTCCTTATAATGCATAGCATGTGAGTCAGCTGTGGTGCTCCCTGTATCAGCAGTTGGTACTGTCTTAATGTATCAGATAAACATAATGGTTTATAGAAGGCTGAGGAAATTCACTTAAGGACTGGTAAATACTGTTTGCCTTATCTCTGTTAATCTAAACAGTTTCTCTAAATGGCTGGTGGTAAATGATCTTGACTAAGTTCTTCTATGAAAATAAAGTATTTAATTTTAAATTACTTCAAGAGGCTAGCCAGAGTTTACTTGTCTGTGACAGTAAGTTCTCAAATAAGTTACAAAATCATGTATGGGTGGTCTTGAGGCGGGCTAATTAAATATATTGGGAATCTTAAACTCAAATTGAAATACCAAGATTTCTCTTCCTTAGTTTTTTGTTCTTAAAATGTTATTTGGTTGTTTCCTACCACCCCCCCCCCCCCCCCCCCCCCCCCCGAATTATATAAACTGGTGTTTTACAGAACTTGTTACTAGAAATTGTAGAAGTTTCAGCATCGCCTCAGACTGAGTAGAAGAACTGTGTGGTGCTTTTGCAAATATCTGCAAGAGACTGAAGCTTGTTACCTTGTCATTTTGTAGAAGTGGAGATGGGTCAAAAGGCTTTTTCCTGCTGACATCTCGTTTGCTGCTCCATGGTCAGCTGGAAGGGTAATGAAGAGGCATGGTGTCTTGGCTGTGAGGGAGGTACAACCCTTGACATCTTCTACTAAAAGCTAGAGGATGACCTGTTTTCTCTGGGTCTTGCCTAAAGCCAAGTACAGAGCACTTGTTCAGTAACTTAATGATGTTATGTTTTTTATAAGTGTTGCCAGGTCTTGTTCAGCTCATGATATCTTGGTGATTAATATAAAAGTTACAGTTCTTTTTAAACTTTGTCATCCTCTTGTGGTATAAAATGCTAGGAACATCTCTGAAATCTTACTTTGCTTGCTTTGCTTGACCTGGGAGAACCTTTTGACTTTATAATTTGTAAAAAAGTCTGTTTAAAATATGATTTTGCTGCCACCTATCCTTCTGGAGGGGATGGTGGGTGACTACCCAGGGTTTCTGAATTATTCAATACCAGTCACTTCTGCTTGTTGAGGATGTCTTGGTTACTGTTGCCCTCCACATGAGGAGGAGATGCTGCTGATGGCCTGCTTCCTTCTGTAGTCATCCACCATCCAGACAGAGCAGCTTCAGCATTTCTGGTGCTGTTGCCATGATCGCTGTAACATCAGGCATATCAGGGAACTTCTCACCTAAGGGTGGGAAGGGCCTGTGGTCCTCTGTATGTTGTAGGATTCTTCAAAGCCTCTGTGCCAGTTTAAATGTTTTCTTTCAGCTTCCCTTTTCTTTCTTCTTTCTACAGAGTCCTTCTGATCCTACTTTTTCCTTTCCAGCATGAAAAAGCTTATTAGCTGATCACTAAAACTTACAGCATTCATCTGTGATGCAAGGCAAAAGTCACAATAACCAATTAAAGTTACTGTTAAATACTATTCTAAAATGAAGAATCTTAAGACTGTTTTGCAGAACATCTGAGATCACATCTGGAGTTCATAAAGTATAGCTGTGGATTTACTTGTCCCTCTTTAGTGGCTTTTGTGTATTTGAAAAACTTCAGTAAGTTCTTTCAAAGGTTTCATTGGGTTGAACACTTCAGCTTTTTAAATGACCAAGCACAGTGCATCAGCTATGAGATTCTCCAAAGATGAAGTGTAAGAGGGAAGTCACAAGCGCTTTCTAAAATCAATGAAAGAGTAAATAGACTTGCTGTAATCTGAATTTGCGTTTATATCCAATATTCTTTATGTTGTTTATTCATACAGAAATCTCTCCCCAATGCTGGAAAGTCCTGAAGTGATGCAGAGCTGTGCTTGCACAGGAACGTTTGTCCTTGGGTAGGGAAGTTTCCTTGCAAATCTCCTTACCAGTGTTGTTCTAGCAGAACTTTTCTCCAGCTGTGTGCAGAGAATAGGCTCTTGTGACTTTAAAAAATGATCCATACTGTTTATGAATGCAGCAGTGAGAACGAGGCCTCTGGAAATAGATTCAAATCCATATTTGTGGGCAGGAGCATGTGAGGTTTTATGGTGGGTTTTTTTTAATCTGATGTCTTAAGACAAGCAGCTGCAGTGCCCCTAGCATTGCTCAAAGAGCTGCAAAATTGAATTAATCAGACATGCTTCTTCTACTGATTATTTAGAAACCAGTGGCAACCCTGCCACTGCCCATGGTCAGCTGAATTTCCCCCAGCTGGAAACCCCAGTGCTGTTCTTTGTTAGTAGTGGAAAAAGCTGAGCCACTGGACAGACCATTGCCTGTGGACCTTTTGTGGTGACTTCCACCTTCCTTTGGGAAGGCTTTCCTGCTCATTGAGGGGTGAAGGATTTAGTCCTGTTGTTCGTAGGAATGTTCTGTGATTCCAAACATTTTGACCTAGAGGTTAAAGAGTGGGGGGATATAGACCTGGGCTTCCAGGTTGAGCTTTTTTGTATCCATCTCTTTTCTTTGGGACCCAAAGAATGTAGGCTGAACAAAAGTTAAATTAGGCCTAATGTTTTGTGCCTCACTAGAATTGACATTTTTTTAAATACAGAGTCTATATGTAATTAGTATGTTGGAAATAGAGCGAGGGAAACTATAGAACTCATCATTTTTGGTTCTTGCACTTATAATATTTAGCTGTTCACAAAACAGATGACCAACACTGTTTTCTGCTGGCATTACAATGCTTGGACAACTTCTCATAGCTTCTGTTTTCAGTCACTGAGTTTCCTTCCCTTGGAGTCCAGAAAAAATAATGACGATACTTGTATGTGTACAGGTGCAGTATGAATACATTTCATATAATATTTTAAAATCTGCTGGGTTTCCTCTTGTAACATGTTAGGTGGGTTTTTTTGATACTGTATATAGAGACAATTAGAGAGTTGATTGCTAATGCTTAAAAGACGTGAATGTGATGGATAAAATGCCTGTCTTACTCTTTTGCTTATTTCTCTTGTTGTTTAAAGATCCAGTACTAACAGCAAAATGGAAACAATATAATTAACCCAGGCTAATGTAACATCAGCTAAATATATGATATTTTGTAATCTTCCAGACTAGCATGAAAAGTGCAAAACTCCTGAAAGGCTGGAGGATGCACGGCCGGCACAGGGTGGTGGCTGCGTTCCTCTGTGTCCCAGCACTCCTTGCCAGTACTGCAGTGTGGTGGGAAGCTCCTCCTGGCACATCGTGTCAGCTGTTGAGCACTGCTGAACTGCTCCCAGGTATCTCCCACCCTTCTCTGGAGATCAGAGTGTGCTCTGGTACCTGGCCAGATAATCATTTTGTGCTCATGGAGTCAAAAGGCAGAGCCTTTTCCCACACCTGGGTGTGGATGGTGCCTCAGTAGGTTTCCTCATTCATTTTTCTTCTAAATGTGGAGATACTTGCCCAGGTCACAGAGTTGAAACTAGACCATGTCTCTTAGTACGTGGCCCCATGTCTTCTTGAGCTGTGGCTATGCAACTTTAATTGCAGTATGGAAGCAAAAGTAAGGGAGGCAGAGTTTTTGCTCACATGCAGTGTAGCATAGTGTGCTGGCCATCAGCAGTGTAAGGTTAGGTGTGTCTTGCCTTTGGTATTTATGCCAGGGGGAGTCAGGCTGAAGGCCGTACCTGCAGGAACGGAGCAGGATGGTGACAGTGGTGTATGGCCCTGCTGGCAGCACAGCAGAAGGCTCTTAGTGCTCTTGGGGGTATTTCCAGGTATCCAATCTGATGAATGTTTGGTCTTTTGGCCTTAAATTAATGCAGATGCTAACCTGCTCTCAGAGCAGTTTTGGGTATTATTCGTTTCAGATTTGTGAAAGCCTTCTGCTCAATAAATCTTTACTATGTGCATTTCACAAGTGGGGTGTAAAGACCAGGCTCTGATAGTGGCAGCCTGAGGGAGCCTTGGCATGAAGCATGTAATGAATGAAAAACATGGCTTGATCCAGAAGGTGGGGTTTGCATTTCATTTGTGATATCTCACCTTTACTATGCTCAATATGCTCAATAAAACCTGAATAATTCATGCAATTCTGACTAGTGCTTGACAACAAGAAGAAGCAGTGCTCTTGCAATTTTTGCGATTGCTGGGATGACTACTTGTTAATTAAACTGAAGTTCCAAAAAACTGAAAGTAGAAAAATATTTCAACTGGAAGCATGCTGCTGTTAGATTTATTTTTTCCCCCCTTTCTTTGAAAATGGACCTGCAAACCTTGTTTAACAGAAGCATAGTGATAAGGAATAGAAACCATTGAAAAGGAGGATGGTATTCATGTTTACTGTTTTATCATTATTTTGTGTTGAGCTTAATTTGTCAGTGGTAAGATTCACATGACCCAAAACATCCTTTTGAAGGAATTTGCCAACTTTAATGACTGTGCTTATTAGTTCTGTGTTTCAAAGAAATCCTGAGTGTGTTCATGAAGAAGCTTACTTTCATTATGTTGCAATATATTGTGAGTTACCAAATACTGCTTTATTTTATTTCACTTTAAAGGAAATGCAGTATGGAATACCTTAAGTTATTTAGTTAGTAGTAGGTGGTCCTTGTACTTTTTGGCATGTAACTTACTGGAAAAAAAATGTATGAACTGAGCCTGGGAAATTTACACTTTGCTTTTTGTATGAATAAACAACAAGGTTTCAATTGATACCCTAAGGAGTAGGATTTAATGTTACAAACCTCTGCCTCCTTTTAGAGTGTTACAGATATGTTACTGTTCTCCCTTGGTCACTCTTGCATGAAACAAGAAAAAAGATGCGAAGCTTTCCTTCAAACTATAAAATAGCTACACTGTATAAAAGCTGTTGAAAGCATGGTGTGACTTGCAAGTTGATGTTTCCCTTTGGGAACGTTTTTGTTCAGCAGTCTCCAAAACTGTCGAGAAGGTCTGGTGGTGAGGTAGAAGGAGGAGATGAATGGTGCTGGAACTCCCCAAAGCAGTGGGATCAAGGCAGCTTCCCAGGCCCACATATGTGTCTCAGTTACACCATGACTCCATCTCAGGCTGAGAGATGATATCTAGCATCTTTTTTTCTTTTCCCCAGTTCTCTTCTGTTGTATTTTCCAACACAAGGAAGCTTGTGAGTGGTGTTTGGCAGGGTGCAACCTTGCCCTGGCTGGAGGTGCTGGATCCTAGGTGGGCTGTAGAAGGCATTTGCAGCTGGGCTTCCTCATGAAGTCTCCTCATTGAAGAAGAAGCACCCATGTACGTTCCATGCAGGAGATGAAGAGTGTGAGAGTTTCCAGGTAATGTGCAGAGTTAAGGGAAAGAATATTATTCATAATGGTCTCGTTTTAAACCCAGAAGCAAATCTAGGGTGTTGTAGAATTAAGAAATGGTACCAATAATGGGCATTGGAAGGAAGAGCTGAGTATTTGTGTGCAGAATGAGCAACAGGAAGGTATGTGTAGCTCTTGAAAAGGCTGGCATTTGTCCTACTGAAGCGATCTGTATAATGTTACAGTAGACTGCTGATGCTACAGAATTTTGATAGATTAAACTGCAGTTTGTTTATATAGTCTTTTCTCTAAGGTTCAGTAATTCCAATTGAAGATGTAGGCCTTTTAATTAAATTATTTTCATCTCTGTTTACAAAGCTTACATGGTGTTTTGGCTGAAGAGTAGCTGCTATTTTGGGATTTAAACAGTAAGTTGTTTTTTTGTACAACTTCACAAACATGAAATAGCTTCCCAGTCAAGTGAATATTCTTCTAATCTACTTAGATGTGTTCCTACTTTATTTGAAGTACATGGATCATACACTATAGTTTTACCTGTGTCTTCTATTTGCTCGGGAAGGGTGAATTCCCATTTAGCACATGGTTTTGGGAGAAGTGCCTTACATCTGAGAACTTGGCAAGGAGTCTTCAGCTCATATAATTAGTTCCATTCCTAAATAGTGACTTCTTTTCCAGGTATCTTTGTGTTTCCTGCTTAATTACATACTTTTGGCAATGAGAATGTTTTTTAGGACAGTAAATAGGTATATGCATATAAAAATTGGCCCTGTTCAAACCCTGACCACCAAAATAAATGTTAGCATTTAACAGTCTATCAACAAACTTGGTGAGGAAAGAAGTGTTTGCAGTGATGAGATGAGATCAGCTTGATTAAAGCAGATGCTGAAGAAATAATTTCTTTCCATTGCCTGGATGATGACAGGCAACACTGCAGTCCACTGAGAAATCAGGCTGAAACATTGAGCTAGGCTCTGTTGTTTGCTGTCAGACTATTAATTCCTGGAGGAGGCTGGCTTAAGTTGTTTACTAGTTGATACTCTCAGTATTCATCACCATTTGTTACTGTTGAAGAGGGTAATTTGAGCATTTTTGGAAGACAAAGCAGGAAAGGATTATAAACAGTTAGAAGGACAGATTTAGAATTTCAGATGATGAATTGGAAAAATGGTTTGAAATCGATGAGGTGAAATTTAATAAAGACAACTGTGAAGTGTTATACTTAGGAGAAATCAAATGCACAAATATAAATGGGCTAGGCAGCATGCTGGCCAGGAAGGGCCCAGTAATTGCAGTGAGTTGCAAACGGAATTTGTTGGGGGTGCTGTGCATAGCACTGAGATTTTGTTAGGGCTGTATAGGTGCTGAAACATGTCAGATAAATAGTGGAGGAGGTAATTTTTCTTCTGTGTTCAGCACTGTACTTTTAGCCTCTGCTGTAGACTTTTTATAAAAGGATGCGGTAGATAAAGGGGGCAGGGTCTCAATGGCTCCAGCAAAGCTAGGGCATGAGGTTTGAAAAACTCAGCCTTTTGGGAAAATCTGAAGGCCTTGAGTTTCTGTAGGCTAGAAAACAGAAAGGTTGCAGAATGCCTGAATCTTCAGTGATATGAAAAGGTGGTGTAAGGAAGATGGAGATCAACTATTTTTCATTTCTGAGGCTAAAATAAATTATTTTAACTTACAGTGGTAGAGCTTTAGATTACACAGGATGGAAATTTTCTAGTACTAAACATGTTTTGTACGCTGAAAGAAATTCTCCAGAGACTTAAGAGTTAGATGCAACATTGACACCATCGCAAAATTGCACAAGTAAAAGCTGGCCTAAGCAGGTAACCCCCTTCGTCCCCTAGCACAGGAAAGGAAATTGTAGATGGACTCTGAAAGCAACAGAGCAGCAAGTTAACCTCACTGAGAGCCTGTCACCTCAGCCTTAGAGCTGCACTGACGTAACCAGGGATATCTAGTTCTGTTCATGTAGCTTCCTGGGATGCTTCTGCAGGGAAATTATGTGGTGTGTGGTAGAACTGGCCTGGAGGCGCCAGAGTCTGTCCTGGAGGCAGGGACTGGTGTTAGTCAGGGCTTCACAGCTTTTCTAGTCCATACCCAATTTTTCCTGTTAAACATTCTTGTCTCATTATGTTATGTGGTTCATGGAATGGGGAAGGGTCTTCATGCCTCACTTGTTTTCTGCAGTGCTTCAACAGTGCATTACACCTCACAAGTTGGGAAGAACAGGCTTAGATGATTGCCAGGGGCTATTTTTTCCGTTCTGGTTTTCTGTCATTCACTGTTAAAATGATCAGTTCTTTGTGTAATTTAAGACTGACTGCAATTGGTTGAGCCCGAAACCTTACACCTGTCTCATTCGGTTTCTTTTCTCTGTATACTAGCTTCTTTCAGGACAGCATCTTTCATCTACCAAGTATTAACACTAATAATATTGCTTTTTAAGATGATGTTGATGTTTACTTATACTCTTGTATACAAAGATTACATTCACTTTCTCTCCAGTACCCTCTGAACTGTGTTTGGTAAGCTAATGTGATACTTAATTTATATTCTTTTGAATTTACCCAGGAAAAAAAAATGCTGTTTGTTTTCTTTCTAATTGTCCAGATTCTTTAGTCCTGGGATTTCAGGTTGTGTCTTTTTAGCTTTGGTAAAGCTGCACGCAGCGGTGCGATGAATTGACGTTCTGTTAGCAAGTTGTAGCTTTATTGCTTCCCTTCTTATTTCTGAAGAGTACAGCATGTACTTCTGGATTCCCTCTGTGTGCGTGTGAATACTTCAATTGGATAGTTTTCATGTTCTTTAAATAGTACCAAGTGATTATTTCTTGGATGTTTTACAGTTTTATCTAAAGATGCATTTCAAAGTTAGGAAAATGAATATGTGAGGATTTGCTTGTGACTTTAAAACAAGTCTCAGATTCCTAAGAAGCCTTTAGTTTAGCAGGTTCAGAAGCAGGTAAAATAACAAAGTGAGCTTTAGTGTACCATCTGAGTCAATCCAAGTTGGCTTCTCAGCTGGGTAACTTGCCTACAAGTCTCTCTGATACAAGGGCTAAATTGGTTCTTGTACCTGAGCTAACGTGTTGGTAAGTGCCGTGGGAGTCTCTGCAGCACTGACCTACCTGAGTTTCGGGCATGTAGTCCTCTGGTAGAACTACTGATTTTGAGCCAGCCTGACTATGTTAACTACTGTATTTGGAGAATTATTAGGTGGTTACTAGAGTCAAAATGTTTTTCTTTTCCTGTCCAGATCTATCCTGCTGCACAGAGCAATGGACTTGGATAAATTGTTTACTTGCCTTTTGCTGTGACTTGTAGTAGGAGTTGCTTGCACTGGTGAATAAGACATGATTTGGGTTTTTTCCTTTCTTTTTTCCCACCCCCACCCCCCACTAGCCTTAAACAACAAAGCTGTAGATTAAAGAATTAGTTATGCTTGAACATCATGGGGGAAGAAAAAAAAATCCTGATTACAGATCCTAATGACTTTTTTGCTTTTTAAATATGCTTGCTACTTTTGAAAATAATGTCTTAACTCCTGCATGCAGACAGAGGGATGAGGCAATTTCAGGGAAAAGGAGATTAACAGTTTTTATAGAAGTTTTGGAGCTCTAGTTCGGGATTTTACTGGAGATTGACTTTTGAGCTCACTTTTAATTTAGGTGCTAAATGAGAAGAATGCTTTTTTTGGTAAGTGAAGGGGGGAGGTTAATCTGAGCCTTCTGTGAAATGATTTTATTCTTGAGGGTGGAGGAAAGTACATAAAAGTGAAATGGTGATATTTATAATAATTCAAAGAGCAAACTGGCAATTTTAAATTCTCATTGTGTAACTTGCAGAGGCTAAAATTTTGAAACTCCAATATTCCTGTAAGTTTGATGCTTTAAAAGGGCCTGATTTTCTAAGTGCTACAAGCATGACATTGATGCCGTTCTGTATTATTTTATTTTGGTCAAGTGAAAACATACAAAACCAAAACATTGGCTTTCAACATCGAGGACATTGATCACTTATATCAGTCTCAGGGAAGTCAAGTTAAAATGCCCTGTACAGAAGTGACACGCATTCCAGATGATTTACAGAAGATGATTATTATAATTTAGCACACCGTGATTTCCAGGCTGCTGCTATTAATTTGTCACTCAGGTGCTTCTTGAGGAGAAGGGAGCATTTCATTTGGAAAACCTTGTTCTTTGGGCAGCTGCACCTGGTGGTATTCAGACTTCGTGCCTTCTGGTATGAAAAGAAGACTAGTCTTAATACCTACATTTTCTCTTTATTGGGGTTTCTATATCTCAGCTGCGGATCTTGTACAACGCTTGATGCAGTTGCCTCTTCAGCTGGTTCAAGGATTACGTTGGAAGCTCATTTTATTGCTCAGAGTAAAATTAATACCATAAAGACTTTCTCAGGTAGTTCCTAGATCTGTTTTGTGGTGGTCATTGAGTTGCAGGTTAAATGATAAAGTGACAGTCATCTTCCAGTGAGCTCTTTCAGTGCACTTTGTTGGCAGCGATGCTGGTTTCACTTGAGCTCCTTTGTTTAGCAGCTTGCATTAGCCTAGTCTGTTTTAATTCCATTTCCTTCCTTGACAGAATATCTACAGAAGTTTCTCGTGCAGTTTTTCTCAAGCAAAAATAACTTTGTTAATTGGCTAACATCACTGTTAGGGTTCCCTCTGCTTCTGGTCAGTTCTTTTTTCTTCAGTGTATGAAAGTACTAGCTTTACTGTTTGCCATAGTATAGTAATGTTTTTTCAGAAAAACACAAATATTTAGACAGCTGTTTCCTTTATTTGGTACAGCACTAAAGAGGATATTTTTACTACCCTGACACTGTGCTCTTAAACTAACTCATTAATTCATTTGGCTTGTTGTTTTGCTTTCTCTGTGCTGTCTGTTTTCTTATTTCTCTGTGGCACTTTCTGCTGTCACTGTATGAGGTGCAGGAGGTATTCATCAAGGGGTTTGGCATGTGTAATATCAAGTGGTGTCAGAAATGGGACTTGACTTGCCTGAAAACCTGAAGTAATAATTTTCAGTGTTGTAAATTCAGGCTTTGTAAGTATTTTATATGTATCTGACACAGGCTTTTTGCACTAAACTGAGACTAGTGTTCTGTGACCAGCCTAGGCAGAGCTCAGCATCAGTTTCCACACACCAGCACTTCTGACAAAATGCTCCAAACACTTTCCGTATTAGTTGAAAGACATTTGTTATTTTTCATCTGATAGGATTTTACATACTGGCAGTACCTCCTACTTCTTGCAGGATGTCAGTATACTACTTAAATATTCCACATGCTTTAATATACTGATTTAAACTTAATACTTACCCAAGATATGCTTTGTGTTTTCAGCTGGTGCATCTTTGAGCATCCTAAAGTAAGACAAATCTGAGGCACCTCCTGACAGAGGTTTGCTGAACTTCTTTGCTAGTGGCACTGTCAGTCCTGTGTTGAGCATCACGTATTCAATGACAATTTGTAGTCACAAAAGCAACTGCATAGGAGGGCTTTTAAACTTGTAATTCTGTGTAGGCTAAATAAATCTCTGCAGCATGTATTCTCGGCTTTCTGAATTACTGAAGCTTTTCATATTTTGAGAAATTTCCCCATGTCTACACTACCACAGAACTTTCAAAATACTCTTTATGGCACCCAGAGCTAATGTTTGAAATGTGTGCAATGCTGGGAAGACAATATAGCACTCCCCACAAGGAGGCTTTCGAAATCTACAGCTTTCAGTGTTGCGAGGTTGTGAAGCATGGAGTGATGTTACTTAGCATGCAATATCTGTATTTGCCAGAGATTGTTCTAAATAGCAGATTCATATGACAGAAGCACATTTACATGAAAATAACCTTGTATATGTTCATGTTGTTTTCCACTTTTCGGATAGTGTTAGGAATAGAGGCAAATTTGGATAATGAGCTTTATAGAGTTACTGTGTGGCAGAAAGGTTCTCCCAGTGGTTCCTTCCTTTTCGTGGGAATTTTCAGTATCATTAAGATGTCCAAAGGTGAAGAAACAGTATCTTTTAAAATATTTTTTTAAAGTCTTCCTTATTTCTTGTTTTCCTTAGAATTCCTTAACTGGCTTGTTTTCCCCAGATAACTATTTATAGCCAGTATCTCTGTTACTGGGAGGACTCAGCTGGCAGGGCTTGGGGGGGGGTGGGTGATTCCTGGAGGTGACATCATCTTGTCTGCACAGCAGTCTCCTGCTGGCATGGCAAGGAGGGGAAAACCCTTTACTACAGATGAGATAAGAGAGCTTGCAAAATGCCTTTTCTAGAGAATACGTGCAGAGATGTAGTATCTCACCACTTCATACTGCCTGAAGAAATAATGTCTCAAAACTCTTGTTGCAGGCTTGGTCTTGAATTTTTAAACTGTCCACCCACTCTTTTTCTGTCCTGAAGATTGCTTTGTATTTCTTTTCAAGCTTTTTGCAGCAGAGGAGAGAAGAGATTTCCAATTTCCTTGTCTTCCAAATGGTGGAACACGAATTGGATGGAACGTCATTCAGGGCATGTAGGGATAAGGGGGATATGTATTTTATTGTCTCTTAGACCTCTTGGATACTCATCATCCCTCCTTCTACATATCCAATGATTAGATAGCGTCACCATGAGAAGTGAATGTACATGAGGCACATAGGTAGCTTATTTGCCACTTATATTTTTTTCTTATGAGGAGGAAAAAGACTTTCTAAGGGGGAAGAAGGGAAATTGGCATTTTCTCCTGTTCATGGTATGCAATAGAATATTTTTTGACAAGTTACGTATGGACTTTGTCATCTGGGAAACTCCAAGTACCTGAGGAGGGAGGATAAACCTTCTTGTCCCACCTTGCAGATAAGGATTTTGAGTGGACATGGGTGCTTTTTTTTTTAAAGAATAATACTAAAAACCCAAGTGGCATGGGATCCAGCTTTCTGCATTTGAGGCTTGCATTTCCTGCAGCCCTGAGCCCAGGTAATACAGATAAGCAGAGAGTGAGTGACCACGTAGCAGAAGCAGCACTCGGGCTCCCCAGAAGGATTTTAATTTGCAGTATGGCAGGGCTGGAGTTGCAGCTGATGAGCTGTTGAAACTTGACTAACAGTATCCCCACTTCTCTTGCCTCAGTGCCAGAATATTTGAAGTGCAACCCACCTTCCCTTTCATTGTCCCCCAGTGGTCCGGCAAACTCAAGTTCAAGGTAGTGCTTGCTCTAGTGATTTTAGTCATGGTGAATCAGATAAGGAATAAAGTGGCCAGTAAAATGCAGAGGAAACAAGTTCTTTTTAATATACCTCCAGTGACTTTTGCATTTCAGAAAAGTTCATGTGAAAAGAAAGTAGTTTGGGAGATGTACTTTCTGAAAACAAACTGTTAATTGATATGACTGATGTTATGGCTTTTTTGTGGCTGGCAGGACCAGAAGTGTATAGGTATGTATCAAATGGAGGTATTCAGAAAGCTACTTAAAATGGCAAGTATGACTCCCTGCTTCCCTCCTCAGTTCAATTCTATTTTGAGGCACAAAGTGATTTGCTTAGCTGGGCAGGGAGAAGTGTTTGTAGTCAGAATGTGTTAGCCAACTTGAAGATACTGGACTGGATATGTTGATTTGTTAGCTGTAAAATGACTTATTCTTGCATCTTGATTCTTGTGCATGTCTGCAAAGGAGACAGCTAAAGGTGTGTTAGGGGAAGAGGTGGTCTACGCAGCAGCTGGATCGCTCCTCCTGCTCCTGTCTTGCCCTTACAAAACCAAGGGGGGAAGCAGTACAATTTCTTGGCTGAAAAATACTGGCAAAAAAGATTGCAGCTTCAGCTGTTGAAAACTGATCCTGAAATATTGCTGATAACATGCTCTTCTGAGAGAAGCTTGAACCCTGTTGCAGGTGACAGCTGACCTCCTTACTCAAGCCTGGTTGAAAAGCAGTGGCCAGCCCTGGTGCCTGTGAGGGATGGGGACACTGGGCTGCCCCTGCCACCCCATGGGGATCCTGCCCTGGCCATCTGCCCTACAAGAAATCTTCTGTCTCCTCCATGTAATTTGTGGCAGTGTTTAAGCCAGCACACTGGCAACAGTTTAGAGCTTTTAATAAAAGCCTGTACCCAAGAGAAGAAAGGGACACGGTTTGCAAAACGCCTGCATGGTTTAAGCTTGTGTAAATGGAAGGTGTCTAGTGTAGGAGAGGCTGTAGAAGGAAGGAAAACTTACTATGTAGATTATACTTCTTAACACAGTGACTTGTATATCCTTTGAAATATATGTATTTTTAAAATGTCAGAATAAAAAACTCACTTTGCTTAATCCCTTTTTAAACTCTTCAAAATAATATTTAGTTGCTTAAGGTGAAGCGTGTGTTCAGACTCTTGTACTACCAGTCATGATTAACTCTCCTTTCTTACCTTGCTAACTGCTTCAGAGAATGTATTAATTCCCATCAAATGTTAGCAGAGACCTGTCAGTCTGGGATCCTAATTTACTTGGTTTTAGAATTAGTGGGAAGGAGGGAGAAGGACCAGGTAAGCACATCAGCAGGAGTTTTGTTATTGCCGTTTGTATACTGGTCATTTAAGTCAAGTGAAATTGGAAATGTACATTGCATGCTTTGCACTCTCGCTGGCAGCCATCCTGAGGAAGGAAAACAATTAGTTGCTCTTCATATCACTGGGCTGTGAGTGTGTGCTTGGGGCTGAGTGCATGTTGGAGTGCTGTCCTCAGCTGGGGCCATTAGTCATAACGTGCAGCCCAGTCATTTTCTCTGCGTAGAACTGATGTTTTCATCAACCTTAAAATAAAGGGAATAATGGACGCGTACAGTGCAGCTTCTTAGAATTTTTTCAGTTAGGCTTTTATCTTGTTTATGTGAGAAGAGGTAAAGAAGCAAAGAGAGAAGAGACAAATGCAGCTGCCCAAAGCACAGCTTTTACTGGTGCGAAGCCCGGCATTGCCTAGCTGGGTCTTGTGAATGTGCGGTAGTACTGCTTTCTGGTTAAACAAAGATCTCTCCCTGTAAATGTCTCTATTTTTAAAATAGACCTGAATGTGTGTATGCTAATAGATCTGAAGTCTTTGCTTCATTAAAAAGTTCTGCTAGGGGCCCTTTTGTTCTTGATGACAATTATGTGGAGTCGAAATTTTGTGGGTTTGATCAACTTGAAAACAATATTAATGTAAGGCAGAAGAGAAACATATCTGCCAATTAGAAAAGGAAAAGAAAGAGGGCTAAATATTTTCAATACCCATTAAAGGCAACTCCTGCTTGTAGTGTCTTGAGTTAATGAAGACACTGTCATGGAAAGCGATTCATGTTGGTGTTTAGGTGCAAGCTGCTGTTCTGGACCCCTCAGAATTCAGTCCTGATGTGGCATATTAATTTCTGACTGTTTAAAGGGTGAATCCCAGGGTTGGAGACACTACACAGGATTTAAATTTCCCAGTTATTAAACTAATGGTGTGGGGGTTTTGGTTTTGCTTCTGTTGTTTAGCATGATGTTGGGGACTGAATGATGATGGGGAAAAACAGAATAAAACAGATAGTAACGGTCAGTTTACCTGAGAATTAAGGTTGGTTTTTCATTGCCGTGTCTGTTTTGGTGTGAAAGTTCACATTTTGCTTTTATTTTAAAACAAACATCTGCTTAGGATTTCAGGATCGTAATTTGTGGATGAGAAGTATGTCACAGGCAGCAGCTCAGATGTGATGCTTGTTTGGTAGGACTGCTTCCTTTATTTTGGTTGACTTTCCAGTTTAGCTTCCAGGCCCTGACAACATGGGAATGAACTAAAAAATGTTCATGCTATGGGTTAACTTAACGCTGGCATTCCTCTGCTGCCCCAGGTTGCCATGACTCCAGTGTGTATGATCTCCTGAATGCAGAGATGCTGAAACATCCAAAGCCATGTAGACAAAGCTGCAGTAGAACTTGCTTTTAAGCATCAGAAGGTGGCCAGCTACAGAATAATTCTTCAGGGTGGATTTATTTGCAGGGGGTTCTCAATGGGTCCATACCCCATGGCCTTGAGTCTTCCTGGTGCCAGGAGCCAGTGGCATTGTGATAGGTGTGACAGGCCATGTACTACTGGTTCAGGATCAGTTAAACATGGTGAGTGAGTGGCTACACCTAGGTTTTTCTTCCCAGTGGCTGTGACTTGTCTCAACCCCAGAAGTAAGATGCAGGAATAGAAAATAATTGAGCCTGTAAGGTTGAAGATGCGAAGAATGAAGTCTTGACCAGCTCTGTCTCATTCAATCACACAGAAGCTGCCGCTTTCTTCTGTGGAAGCTGAATGCCATGTGTGATATCCAATACATATATTTGTGGGAGGTGTGGGGGAATCCTTGGGTGACCCAGGCTGTCACACCCCCATCATTCACATCCCTAATATCCCTTTTCACAGTGGCATTGTGTTACGAGGTCTCTATGGCTCTGAATTCAGTGTTTGACTACTCCAAATTCCTTGTATGCAGTGCAGCATTGAAAATCCATAAGCTGTAAAATTATTATATCTTAACATCAGTTTTCTACCTCCTTCTTCCCATCCTGTTTCTTTGAAAAGGGATGTTTTTTCTGCAGAGCTGTTGATTATGGCTACAGAATTGTACAATGTGGATCCAAATACTTAATAGTACTAAGTAAGCTTTTAAATAGCATTCGTAAGTGTCACTGTACCATCTGTGTTACTGAAATACAGTAGCTAAATTCTGACCCTAAGACATATTTGTAGAGTTGAAAATTTTTTGTGTGTTTAAGTGAGTCAAGACTGCTTTTAGTCAAATAATAGCTATATTTGAAGTCCTATGTCATTGTCAAGGCACTGGCTTCCAGTTTTCCACATCCTGTAATGTTGCATCCTGTAATATTACATTGACTCTGCAATTTGTGCTGGAAGGAGAAGAACCTGCGTGAGATTTCTGTTAACTGCTAGCCCACACATTTTGGGGCCCTCAGGTGTAACCTTCCCACCTTTCAATAAATATCTTTCTGCAGTTTTGAGCATATCACTGAACATATACTAATCTGTAAAGAATATTAATCTAATGAAGAATAATAATGATAAAAAAATTGCCACTAACCTACCTCTGTGTAAGAAGTTTATTATTTTATATTGAGTTTTGCTTTGGTTTTAGTATCTTGTCATATTCAGTAATTAGTAGTTGACAGTGCCTTAAAGAGCTCAGCAATACACATTAAGTATTTTTCTCTCTAGTTGGGCAAAATTGGACTTTGGTTGCAGACAGGGCAAGGTTGGGAGCACCTCTGTAACAGTGTTAGTGCATGTGACCCTTCTGAAACCAGATTTTGGGATTGTTAGGACAGTGACTTCATTGACAGTAAAAATAGTTACAGGGAATGATGTTGGAATTTTACTGCAGCTATTTTCTATCTCAGGATTTGCAAATACAACACTATACACCTACATTATTCAAGGAAAAAAACTACTTTCTGGATTTTTTGCAAAGCACCAGGTTTCATTTCCACGAGGAGCGAATGCTGTTTCAGAGTGTGTTGTAGTTGGAAAAGGGATGTTGGAGAGCAATGCTGCTGCTGCTTGCAACAGCATCCTTGAGAAACCTGTACAGCTGAACTACCAACAGTTAGAAGTGGCAGAGGCTGGGGGAGAGGCAGGATATTGCTTACCTGGACAAGGACACAAACATTGTCTAACAGTGCCACCCAGTGATGTCTGCCATAACAGCACGGGGAGCAAGGTGCTGTGTGCCTGTGGGAAGGGGGCGGGCTGGGGGGGTCCCCAGCCCCATGGGCAGGAAGCCCTAAGCCACACACAGTATCAGTTTTGCTTGTGCTTAAACTATCCTCTAAAAGTTGCATATTTGAAATGAGGGAAATAAAGCTACCCGTTGACAAGATACATCTACTTCCAGCTTGAGGGGGGCATCTTATTTAAATACACACATACGGGATTAAGCTTTGTAGGCAGGTTTTGGGAGATAATTCTTTGAGTGTACAAAATGCATTTAGTTTAGTGTGCCTCCTTCATGTACAGCAGGATTAAAATGACTGTGTGGTCCTGTTGCTCTAAGTGTGGTAAGAGCTCAGTCTAGCTCTTTGACCCATTTCTGGTCTGTATGTACTAAGAATGCAATAATTTTGAGGCTGGGTTCAGGGGCTAAATGTGACAGTAACTGAGCATAACTGGGCTGTTAAATCACATCACCATGGCATATTTCTTCGTGATCTAAACTATAAATAAGTCTTGCAAGCACACTTACCTTTCTTTTTTTTTTTTAAACAGAGGTGATTTTTGAACTGTTATGAGAAAGAAAGACTGTATAACTTCATCTTTAATTGGCATCAGTCCTTCTCTGTCTTCTGCTATGTCTTCCCAGTTATGATGCTGGAGAACAGCAAAGTCTAGAAAGTTGGAGTTTGACTTGCAAGTACTGAGTCCAAGGTTGGAATTCAGCAGAATTGTAACTTTTAACTTCTGAAAGCTACCTGTGCAGGTGGAAAGGTGACTGGGCTCTGCACAGGCAGGCTTAACATTTTAAGAGTGTAGCAGCAGCTATCACGTTTTTTAGGAGGGCAACACAGTCAAATCATCTGAACGTTTTCACAAACCATTTGTATTCAAAACTGTAAGTGGAGATCACATGAAATAAGATTAATGTGTATTTAAAAGAAAGACAACAGTGTGGTTTGGTCTGAAACTAAAAAGGATGGGTTTTATTATTATTCAGCACTTCTTTAATTTCAAGCCAGTTAATAGTCAATAAGTCATTTCAAGGCTATAGAGGATGAGCTGCTGCCTTTTAGGGTTTACACTTTTTAATAGTATCTGGCTCTGAAACATTTTGGAAAAAAATGAAAGTAAGTGTTCTGAGTACTGATGTTATCATTGGCTAATATATTTTGCATTCTTTAAAATATTAAATTAATGTGTTATTGCTTCAAACTGTGAAATCTTTTAACATCATTTTAACATCACAAGGAGGAGTTGCATGTTCATACATCGTGCTTCCTAGAAATACTTTAAAAGAAAGGAGGGGTAAAGTAGACTTTCTTCAGAGGTCGGTGGTATAGTTGCCAATAAGAATGTAAACTAGTAGTACTGTTTCAGAATATGTTTGATTTTTTGGGTGAAGTGTAATAGTGTTGAAACAGATAAAAGAAATGCCCTTGAAAAAGGGAGTGATTTTTTACTTTTATTTTTCTGTCTTGTCTTTGTTTTTATTTTTTGTTTGGCTTGAGAGATGTAAATTCTTCAAAAAATTAGGAAACTGGAGTCTGAAGGCAGGTGCCTTTATGTAGATCAGGCTTTTCTGCATCCAGTAAAAGTGTTGGCACTGGCACCTAGTCTGCAAAAACGGCTTCTTTCTAAAACAGGACTAAATCTTTAATTTTGTTTCGTAAACTATGCAGAGTGAAAGTAAAAATTGCTTGTAGGTCTTTTCAGACTCTCCCACCTTTTGAATTTATGGATGGTGGTGAAGACCTAAAGGGGGATGTCTTTTCTACTCTTGTCTTTGAAAATCTGCAGGTATAAGCTGGGTTTGGCTTTTGTGCTGTCTGCTTGGAATTAGCTGAGTCTGTTAAGCAGTGTGTCACTCTACAATTTTATTATTGTACCTTGGGACTAATGGGGTTGGGGTGTGCATGAACTCCTCATGTGTTCACAGAGAGTGGTGGTACCTGAGAGAAAACTCCCCAGCTGAATGAGTTCAAAGCACTGCCTGAATGCAAGGCTGCCTAACTGCTGACTGGAAGTGTGCAAGGAGATTGGCACTGACTTGCACAGAACTGCTGTGAACCTTCATGTACTCCAACAAGCAGAATTTGACAATTTTCGTTTAGTGCTCTTCTCTTGCTTGTAGTTGTGTTAGGATGGAAGAGAAGGAAAAACATTAAAGCTCTGTACTGCTTGGAAATTCAAACAAGTAACTTCCAAAAAAACCACTACTGAGCCTTTTTGGCATGAAGGGATCTCCTCTGTACCATCACTGGTTCTTCTTGATGTAAATGTTTTTTTTTCCTAATGATTTTTAGTGTTGAATCTTTGGTGTATGGACATTCTGTGGTATTTTGCATTAGTAATGTCTGAAAAACATGCTGTATGGAACAAATTGGCAGTCCCTTCTTTCACGTCAAAATATTTGGACCTGTAGCTTGTAAGGAAGAGTTACTGAGCCATCTGCATTCAGGGCTGCATTATAGCTGCCTGTGTGACAGTTACGATCTAGTACTGGTTTCTCCATAGCAGGGCTGTTGCTCTGTATGCTTTCTGGAGTCCAGGATTAATGTCTGTACACATGGAAACATAACGAGTGCTTTTCTGCAGTAAAGGCAGTTGTTATTTTTTTAAGCTATGTGCATGATGGTGTATTAAAACTTTAAAATATATTTCCCCATATTGCACAAAGGATAGCTCTTTCTGCTGCCAGAGGGGAAAAAACCAGGAGTGATTTCTCAATGTATTTTTTCAAGTAGTCTTTTACAGAATCAAATACTTAGACTTTACTTGGTCTCACAGTCTGAATTCTGGTGCTTGGTTTTCTTTTTGGCCTTTGTTCTAGTATGTTCCATAACTAGAGTTAAACAATTCCACTCCCCTCCCCCCCTCCCCTTGGTTTCTTAATGTCAAATTTTTGTAACATGCTGTGTATGCACCAGGACATGAGTGTGTGTAGCTGTTCTGGTCCATGTTAGTTCTGTACTCAGGTAATTGTTAGCACAATTTAAGTATTTGCTTTCCTAGCATAATTTGCTTGTTCCTGTTGGGTTTCAAAAAAGTAGTCTGGTGCCATCTGTTAGTTTCGGACTCCATATAGCTTGAACTTTGTAATCCTTGTCAGATGTAGCATAGTGCTGCCTTGGCTGGAAAGTGTTTCACAAGGGAGACTTATTTTCCTCCCTGCACACTTGAAAACAAACCTGTGTGATTTCACTGTTTTGTGGGGTTTAATTGCTATTGTATGTTTTGTAAAGGCTTTTTCCCATGGAAGATGGAAGACACTTGATGAGTGTATGGGCTCCAAAACTACATTTGCTTACTGTTTGTCACTGCGTGCAGGCCATCATTTTGGTCTGCCATTTATTTTAGTTCACAGGACTGTTCAAAATATGAGAACATATAGGAAACTTGTTCAGTTTGTTCTGCAGAAGTATGGTTCATTTTCCTTTTTAAATTGGTAAACCACTAACCTTTTAATGCTCAACCCAAAACATGGAAAATCTATTATTAAAACTGTGTGCAGTCTTCCTACTGCAAAGGTAAGGGGGGAAAAAAGGCAGTAAAGGAATATGTGAATTGTAAACACCAAAATTCTCAAATCTGAGTGATTTGTTTACTGTATTACTGTCTTACTAAGGGACTGATTTAAATCTTATTGAAAGGTCCATCAAAATTTCAGTTCAGAAAGTGAACTCTCAAATTTGAAGTCTGTGATGAAGATTCAAACGTATGCCACCATTTAAAACTTAGTTACACTTAGAATTAATTCTGATATTTATGATGATGATATTACAGTAGCAAAGAAAAAACAACTACTGTGGAAAAGTCCAGGAAAAGAAAGGGTGTTAAGACTTCTGCATTTTCAAGAAGAATGCTTAGGAACTTTTAATGCTTATACATGGGACAAAACCATTGGCATTCATAGCCTTTAAATACTTAACACTGCTGTTTCCTAAACCAAAGGTGTCCAGTGTTCTTCAAACTATTTAATGCCATCTTAGTGATTAAAAAAAGATTGCAAAAAAAAAAAACCCCAAACAACCCAAGCCCCTCAACCCTAAACCAGCCACTCTCTCAGAAACATGGCTGTGTGTTTTTCTGTCCAATTCAAAGCTTTTTATCCTTCCCAAACAGTAGAACACTGGATTTGTTTTTTGTTAAGATTTTTAAGCTCACATCTGTTAACATGTTCTTTGTTTTCATAGCTAAGCTTTTTTAATATGTTTTAAATCATCACGTTTCTTTCAGTAATTGAGCTGGGAATTAGCAAGACTCACAGTTAATTGTGCATTTCTAAGCAAATGTGTAAGCCTCTGACTAGTACTTCCTCTACTATTAGTTTATCTTAGAGAAATTAGGTTGAGTGAAACAGCATGGTGATTTTGCTTGCTGAACTGCTTTTTAGAAATACATTGACCTGTATATTAGGTAATTGAATTGTTGGGCAGATTAATTGAAGTTAACTAATAAATAATAATAATGTTGTAGAAAGTCTTACATATCAAGCATTTGATGTCTTAATGACATCTGAGACATGTCTATATATATTTTTTCATGCCTGAAGAATACCTTACATATGGGGATCAACAGAGGTGATGTGCCAATGTCATAAAAATGTATCAGTGAAAGAAGAGAGAAGTTCCAACATGTAGATTTAAATACAAGTTGGAAGCAGTCTAGTTTTATAGGTAAATAAAATACTGGTCTTAGATGATAAACCCTCCTTGCATCTGGATGTTAAATTGCAGGAATAACATGTGTGATAAGGACAATTATTACAATTTCTATTTTGTCTTTAGCCATGTGTGTTTTGTGAAGTGAAAGTGCCTAATACTTAGCAGGGTTTCATAATGGAAACAGTTGCCAGAGTGTCTCTGAAGATAACTTATTATCAATAGGGGAAAAAAAGACAATGATTAGGAAAAATATTCTGGCTTTTTGAGCCAGAAGAGACCTGATGGCTCAAAACCGAAGAGCCTCGCTCAACAAAATGGATTCCTTTACAGAAAGCACTGTAAGATAAGTGATGTGGAAAGGTACACAGGGCATAATGTTATTTAAACTACATTGTAAAATTATTTATATTTTTATTCATACTTTTGCACCAAATAAGAAAACATAGAAATATTAGAAAACAGTGAAACTGTATGTGAGCAGTCTTCAGCCTTATGTTTAGTTGAGAGGCTACTGTGCAGTAGTACTTTCCTAAGTATTTATGTGAAGTAACTTTTGGATAGGAATGTGTGATATAAATATATACATTAACACACACATAGATAAGCGTGTGTATGCACACTATAAAATTACTAAAATAATTTATATGAAATACATTTAAATGTTATATAAAATATAAAGATATCTTTTATATAGTAGCCACTGAGTAATGCTAGTAGTGCCCACTGTGTAAGGGTTGCCTGTGCTGGGCAGTATTACCGAAACCCAAACCGTAACTGCAAATGTTGATCTTGGAAGAAATTTCTGCCTCTCAAGTCAGGAGCTGATGTTCTCTCCCTCCTGTAGCAGTGCTGCCTTACTGCTGTTAGGGCTCTTCCCTGTGTTTCTGCATATATAAATATTGGTTGATAATGAACTAGCAGTTGCTAATCCGCTGGGAAGCTGCTTATGTGAACTCTGTGGCTTGTTCGCGAAAGCAGAGCACTGTAAGCATGGCACCGCTGCAAAATTGGGAGAACGGTAATGGCAACTGTTAGAGAATCTGGAGGGATTATTTTAAAATCACAAAAGGAGAAGTTGCAGGACAGGGAAGGACCTCTCCTGGAGCACTGAATCCATTCATCTGGTACCTTCAGCACTCTCGCAGCCCTCTGCAGAAGTGGTTTAAGCTCCACTTCAACGCTGTTCAGATTTGTTTCTCTCTCTACTTGGATTCAAAGACTGTGTGAGACCTTTTCAGTGCTTATGTCTGGCAAGCTTCTTATTTATGAACCAGTTTATACCCGCTTGTTGTCTGGTCAGTACTGCCCACTGGTTTCTCTCGAGCCCAACTTCCCCCTTTACGGCTCTGATGTTGCTACAGCAGGCAACCATCTCCCTCCCTTCCCCCTGCTTTCATTTTGCCTAGCAGGAGGAGACAAACAGTTTTAGCTTCTCATAAAACAGACGCAGGATTGCTGTTATCATCTTAGGGTACCTGTTAGGGTATGAATTTATTTTTTTGATCGCAGGTGGCCAGAGCTGTATATGGTGTTCCTGGTGATTGCTCACCACAGCCTTCCCAATTACTGCATCTTGGACTTGCCTCATATGTTCCAAGGTTGTACATATTAAATAATTTGTGGTGTTTACTGCCTTTCTTTCCTATCTCATAAGTGTATTTAGAAATAGAAAGACTGAATGTGTGTAGCTAGTTTAAGCAAGGAGTAACCTGATTGTGAGGGTCTAGAACCAGGGCAAGTTTTGAAATTACAAATCTTGAGAAATAGAAATGTAAAACTTGGACTAATTAAATGGAAAATTTTAGTGGAGTTTTTCAGGAAGAAAGCAGAAGACCCTCAAACCTCTGCTGGTAAACAGGTATCAGTGACAAGAATAGTTAAAAAAAAATTACTAGTTGATATTTTTCAAGTTGGAATGTGCAAAACATCCTAAATTTACTAATAGGAACAAAATCCTGCCCTGTCAGGAGAATGCTCTGGGTGATGCAATCAACATTTCCTTTTTTAACCTCAATATTTCTGTAATACACCATTGATACTCACTTCAGGAATTCAGGTACAGAGGCAGCCTGAAATAAATAGGGTGCAGTGGAAACACGGAACAAAAACGGTCTTGAATGTGGTACACCAAGTCTCTTAAGTGCAGTAACTAGCTTGAGGGGAATCATCAGCTGTTTTTGCTTGGGAATGAGTTAATTTTTCTTCGTAGTAGTTTGTATCGGGCTGTGTTTTGCATTTGTGATGAAAACAGTGCGGGTAATGCAGGGGTGTTTTAGTCATGGCTGAGCAGCGCTTGCACAGAGCCAAGGCCTTCTCTGCCTCTCACCCACCAGTGAGTAGGCTGGGGGGGCATAAGGAGCTGGGAGGGGACACAGCTGGGACAACTGACCCCAGCTGACCAAAGGGATATCCCATACTGTATGGTGTCATGCTCAGCATGTAAAGCTGGGGGGGAAAGGAGGAAGGGGGGGGGGGGGGGGGGGGAATGTTCTGAGTGATGGCGTTTGTGTTCCCAAGTAACCGTTATGTGTGATGGAGCCCTGCCTTCCTGGGGATGGCTGAACACCTGCCTGCCCGTGGGGAGTGGGGAGTGAATTCCTTGTTCTGCTTTGCTTGTGCATGTAGCTTTTGCTTTGCCTATTAAACTGTCGTTATCTCGACCCATGAGTTTTCGCGCTCTTCTGATTCTCCCCCCTGTCCCACTGTGGGGGGAGCGAGCAGCTGCCTGGTGCTTGGGTGCTGGCTGGGGTTAAGCCATGACACTCTTCACCCCATAAACTCAAAGCTCAACACCTAATATGAACTGGGCAGAATTTTCAGTTGGTGTTTGTGGCAGAAAGTACGATTTTAGAAACACTTAAGTATTTCTGGATTCATTTTGATTTTATGCAGTGGTTTATCTCCTGCGGATAGATGATATTTCAAAAGCTGAGGAGAATGTAATCCTGGCATTTAGAAAGAAATTAAATATTTTGACGTAAAAGTTCCATTGGTTTTCTTAAGTATGATATTATTTAACCCAAATCAGGCTCCATAAATTCCTGGTTGCCCTTTTTCCTATGTAACACTCTCATAGGAGGTGAGCTTCAATGAAGTGCTAGTGAATCAGAGCTTGTTTGCTGTCATGATGCTCTCACAGCCAGTTCTGAAAATTTTTATTGCAGGGAAAATGAACAGGAGAAAGTAAGGCTGATGTTTGATGGCATTCAATTTAAAAAAACAAACCCAAACAAAACTGAAAAGCCAACAACCTGTTGGCAATCTACAGAAGTAATCTGTTTCTAGTATAATTTCTGCTTGGTAATTCTCTCTTAACTCATCACCACCTTCTGTTTGATGGGGGGAGGACAGAGTTTGCCATTTTCTCAGCTCATAGGCCTCTCCTTCTGTCTCCCACAACATCCTCCAAGCTGGCTTCCCATCCTTGAATAATTTCCCTACCTGTGCGTCCCGCAGCCGTGCGGTCGTGACGGTTTTCGTTGATTGCTCTCCGGCTGGCAGAGGAGCCCCGAGCAGCAGGCAGGGGCAGCTGGCAACTGGAATCTCAGGGAGCTCAGCTCCACCAGCGTTGCTCGAACTGGCAGCCAGCCACAGCAAGCTGCTGTGCAGCAACCCGGTGCTGCTTTTGGACTTGGCACAGCACAGCTGCAGTCTCAGGTAGCAGAGGAAGCAAAGCGGTGCTTTCCAAGCCATTGTGAAAAGAACTCGGGTTACTGCTCTTCGGAGTTGAGCAGAAACCTTTGCTTCATACACCTGAATCAGCACCTCGGAAGGACTTCTTGCACCCATTCCAGTTTTGCATCTTTTTCTTGCTCCTTCCCAGCCCTGACAGAAGGGGTGCAGTAAACGGGGGAGGCAACTGAAGTGAGGCTGCAGAGGGGAGGGTCTGCGAGCCCCGAGGAGGGAAGGTGGTATTCTAACATGGGCTGATTCTTGCAGAAGTGGTTTAAGAGATGTAGACTGGAGGACAAGGAGGTAGCCTGCTACCGAGGTAGTAATGAAAGGGAACTGTCAGGATCATCTAATTATTCATTCCCTTTTTATTAATTATTATTGCTTGCTTAAATATGTATGAAATAGAAGGTCAAAGTTGTTGCAAGCTGACTAAAAAAAAATAGCTAGGATTTTCTATAAATGCTTCATGTAAAGGCTTCCAGTTACAGTTTCTGTTTCTTAGTGGTAGATAGTTACACTTTGTTCCTGAGTAGGACTTTAGGTAGCCTGTTGTGATTGTGGTATTCTAATAAAACTGATGTGATTTTAGCATCTTTTTGTCAAGTAAAATAGAAGAGGTACAGGCATACTACTAATGCAAGTTGTGTCACCCTTAACGATGTTGCGTTTTTATGATTGGTAGCTTGTTCACGGTCACTTCAATATAAAGTTATTTATTTACAGTCATAACAGGAAAGAAGATGGCACTTTGCTTCAACAGTATTGGTCCCTGTCTTTAATCTTTAATTAACTCTCCGAGTTTGACTAGATCTGCAAATAGCAGATGGTGAAGTGTTGCCAAATTGCCACTCATCATCTGCTTCTCACATACATAATTTGTAAGAATATAAGTATAAAGAAAATATATCAAAAGTTCTCGGTGCAGTATTCCCTGATAGCAGGGAATTGTGTTTGTTTTTCTTTTGGCAATTAAGTTTAACAGTGAGCAAGAGATTAAATAAAGGATTCACATAAAAGAACACTTTCATGATTGATTTTTGAGAATAAGCAAATGTGCAGCTACTCCAATACTTTGCCTTGTACTAAACAAAATGAATAATTGATCTTTGAGATGTTCAGATGAAATGGATAGTGACCTACAGATGAAATATTTTACTTATTGCAGGTGCTAATAAACGATGCCTTCAGTTACTTGCAGTGGTGCTTCTGAAGTCTGGCTGGGTTGTAGTAGCTGGATACAGAAAAGGGAAGAAGTGCGCATTAAATGCAGGAGTCTCTTTTGGGGCTGGGGGAAGCATGGTGACTCTAACTTTACATGGCAGAAATACAGAAAACTTTTCCTGTCAGTTCTGAGGAAAGCTGGAATGAGACTGTTTCTTGACAGCATCTATAAAAACTTGCCTTGGTTACTGAATATCTGTTATTGCCTTTAAAGGATAAAATATAAAAACAAATTTAAAAGTAAAATTGGAATATTGAGAAAACTTGCTGCTTGGTCAGTTACTCGTTTCCTGATTGAAAGGTATTTCATAATCAAGGCTGGTTTTGCTTTCTGTTTTCAAGGCATAAGTTGGTAGATGGTACAATCCTCACCTTTTAATATTGCACTTGTTGTAATTCAAATGTGGAGTTACATCTGCAGGTCTTTTTAAGGCAGTGATTTGAACCTTAATGGTGTGAGCTTGACCATATTGCTTCTACAGATGGCCTTGCCATCCTCTTATTTAGGAGTCATTTAGACTTCCGCAGCTGGGGGATATGTATGTGAAAACCTACCAAGGTGGGGGAGGAAATTGCTTCTGTCCTTTAAGAATTTATTTAGTTGTAGAAGCTTTTATGCCAGAAGAAGAAATTAGTCCAGATTTTTATAGCAGGAGCAGAGCCTTACAGCACTCAATGTTTAACAAATGCATAACTAAGCAAAATATGTCTATAGAAGCAACAGACTTCAGAGAAGGACTGGGGAGAAGTAGCGGGGAGGGAGGGGACAGGGAGGACTAGGAGTTTTTATCCATTATGTACTCCTTGGCAATATTTTATTAATGTTTTTTTATGGCGCCTTAACTTTTTGATTCCACTCTAATTAAGTTTGCATTTAGAATGTACCCATTACCTCGAACGGATATTTGTCATACTGTCAGGGTTTTATACTTATTTTTGCTGTCTAGCAATAGACATGTGGAAAGCTACAACTTGAGTATATGGGTTGAAAATGGAGGCATTCATTTTTGCCTTCTTCACAGATCAGTCTGTCATGTCACTTCAAAAAATCTGTTTCTGAAGATAGTCACTCTGAGCAATGTTCTGACATGCTTGTAGTGGGGGGGGAAGAAGAGGTTCCTGAAAGGGAAAAAGTAAAATATGTTTTGCCAAGTGTGGCTTGGAAGGTTGGTTGACTTGAATCAGATTAAACCTCAGAGCTCAGATGGTGTCATCTGTGTTGGTGGGAGCCTGGTGGAAGTTGACAGTTTCTCCTGTTGTCGGTATTATGCATGTGGGTAGTGTGGTTGCCATCATTTTCAAAAGAAATTCACAGAAAAGAACTGTAGCTTCTCATTTCTGATTACTGTCATGTAAGCATTCAAACAAAATAGGTGGACAGCCCAGCTATGTCACTGAGAGGTTTACATGTGCCCCTGTCGTGTTGTATATAAGCAGAGGATGGACTGTGACTGATGGGGTTTTTGTTTTAGTTTTGTTTGTTCTGCTGACTCAAATCTTTTAATCGACTATTGCTGAAACTGTGTGGTGGTAGCAGCTAGAAGCCTTAGCTGAAAAGGAGAAGCCATTTCATGAGGTATGTATAGAGAATTGGGGCTAGATTCATCTTGCCCTGTGTCTCCACCTCAGCTTAATCTCATTTAGGCAGCGGAGAGCAACATGCATGTGGGGCACAAATCCAACCTATTTAAGATTCATCCTGTAGAATGAGCTCAATCATGCCATCAAAATGCTGGTAAAGGGAGTCTAAAGATACTTGGTTAGTCATGCACATCTGTAGGTAATCGTATGTTAGGGATGAGCTTTGCCGGGATGTTCCTGCAGTTGAAGTCTCTGCTCTGGGAAAGTGTTCTGCTTTAGGACAGCATCTCAGCACTTGTTACGTTGACGGAAAATTCAAAGGGACTGGAAAAGGTGTTCAGCGTAGTTCTGTCTGGGATGGTCACCAAAGTGGTTTCCTAATCTGGGTTCTGGTTTGCCTGGGTTCTCAGACAAAATGCAGAGTAGGCAAGCAAAGAGTATGGGAAAGTGGTGAAACTTGCTTGCAGTCATGGAGCAGGTTCATGGCAAAGCTAGAAATGTTTAGAGCATATGAGAGCCAGTCCTCTGGACTGAACTAACTTTTAGGTTCGTCTAACAAAGCATGAAGGAATAAGTTGGTCTAGCTTTGATGTTCAGTGTATTAAATAATCTCTGGGAGTCTAAATATGACCTGACTAATTTTATAACTGGGTCAGGCAGAGCTAGAGGAATTATTTTTCATACTGGTTTTAGTGTAGCGAATGTAAAGTGGTCTTCAGTAAAATAAGGGAGGTCCAATATTTTGAGAAAAAAACCCTGACTTTATCCCCCTAGTCCCCTCTTCTAAGTAAAAGAACTCAGACCAAAACATTACTTCCTCCTGTTTGTATTTTACTTGGAAATGAACGTATCTGATGTATTCATCTGAATTTCAGCTGCTTTCTCCTGAGAGCTGTGAAAAGATGATTATGCTTCTTATGCTAATCTATAGATTAAATGCATAATGTCCTATATTTTGTCTCCCAACAGAGAGAACAGACAACTCTTGCAACTGTTAGACATAAACCAAAACTGGAAACCCTCTTTTGCAATAAAATCATGGGGACAGCAACAAGCTAAATGGATTTATGATGACAAAAGCATGTTGAAACCAATGTACAACTGTAACTTTTAAAGCCAGACATTTAATTTCTGCTTTGTAAATCCCTGTCCTTAACAGGGGATAACAAGAGATATAAGAGATAGGAAGACTTCATAGTTGCAGATAGAAGTGTAGTTGGGGTTTGGGCTAAAACCTGATTTTCTTTCAGCCTGCCTTTAGTCCCAGGAAATATGACAAGGAAAAAGAAAAGTGACAAAAAATATGGCTGGAATCAACATTAGTAGATGAAATATGTGTGTTTGTGCTTTTGTGATTTGTTACATGATCTAAAGCTAATTTTGAGTGTTAATGTTTAGCAAGAGTGACTGATCGAAGTGGGTTGTTGTAATCCCTTGTACGTGGGAGTGTTACAGGAGTACATAGGAGGGGAAGAGAGTCCCTGGCAGAGTCAAGCTCTGATGTCAGGGTGCAGAAGGTAGCAGACAGGTCTGCCTGCATGTCAGAACTGCGTAAAGAACCAGAGATTATCCACTTCTTATCCCTCGCCTTCAAACCTGGTTATGTCTTTGACTCCAGTATAGTCGTACAGTGGTAGGAGAGAGGTCGGTAGTAGTTTATTGGTATTCCTGTTACCTTTCAAGTTAGCCGTTGTGCATTTGTAACGCTTCTGGGTTGCGCACAATGGCTTTATCTTGGCAACTGCTTTGTTTGCTGTAAAGCAGATAAAAAGCTGTATAATCCTCCCGGCCGGGATTTGCAGGAGATCTTAAAAGTAGATGTGAAATTACTGCCCAAGCAAGCACTGCCATCACATGGCAGTCCCTCAGGCAGCGTGTTCTTCAGCTGCTGTGTTCAGAGTGGGAGGTGGGCATGCCATTCCCCCCTCAGTCTTGCACTGATTTCTGATGATGACCAATGAGGGCATGTGCAGGGATTAATTTTACTGATTGTGAATGAGCAATGTACTTGACATTTGTTCTTCCTTCTTGCTTCTTTTCTCAGCGACAGTAATGCCAGTACTCAAAGGAATGAAGTTTCTCATGGCTTCTTGCAACTGTCTGTTCCATTTAAAGAGATGTTCATGGCATATGGATAGCAATATTAAATATGAATAGGAAGGCCAATGGTGGTAAGCCGTGAAGAACAAGAATATCAAAAGGACGAAGTAGGTAGAGGCTCAGTATTCAAGTGCTAAAGCTTTTCCATTGTTTCTGTGTGCGTTTGTGTCTTCCAATTTTTGAGAATACAGTGTTGAAGAGAAAAGTTTTGGAAGACCTCATCTTGCTCTCTTGGTAACTCGCTGAAATCAAAATATTAGGAAATTAGGGCAGTAGGGAGTATAGCTCAGTGAAATGTACTCATACGTCTTTTTGTTCTTCTTGTAACTGCTTGCAAAGATATGTTAAAACAAAGAATGAGAAATGCTGACTGGCCTTCTTGTTCTGATGTAGCAGTATCACCCCTGAAACCTGTCATCAGCTAATTTTAATTTTGAAAAACATGCTTGTGGGTTTCTTATTTTAGAAATATAGACATTTTAAGAGTAATGCTACCCTCACTCTGTTCTTCTGTAGGTATATTTAAATCAAAAGCTGTTTCTTACAAGAGCAAAGGCAGTTTATCAAGTTTCTAGGGAAACCTGCAAATTGATTTCTTCCTCTCAATCATATGCTAGACATAAAAAGGTATTTTAGGTATTGATAACCAACTGATCAATGTACTGAGTGTGCCCTGTCTAGTTTGGATGTTGATAGTAATCTAGAGGTTTTGGGCCTTTGGAATGAGAGCATGGTAAGCTTTAATCAAAATTAGCTGCTGTTTCTGTTCGTTGAGAGTTATTGGAAGAATAATGGCACAGTCACAGCTGAGAGTTGCACAAACCAAGCACTTCTCCTTGGTAAGGTTTATTTAGGCTGTAGGTAGCCCTGGGTTGCTTAAACCTCAACAAAATACAACATTTTCTCAAGTTGTACCATAAAAGAATTGTCTGGTTAGCTTCTGATAGGATCAGGCTGATGCTGCAGCTTTTGTGTGGTTGCACTGTATGATGGGGTAGGTAATGAATGCATTTTGTTCCAGTTACTAACACATTAGTACTTTTTTGGGGGGGTGTTGATACTGTTTTTCCTCCTTCTTTTAAGATTTTCCTGTGGTCTAACATATAGTGAGGACAAAGCAGTTCTAGGTTTGTTAAGTTAGTGTGTGTGTTATATAATGTTTTAAGTATGTGCTGAGTGAAAGTCACAACTGGGAGACTGATTCCATATCCCTGTTTAGCCCTTAGTGCTTTCAAGTAATTTTTTTTGTGTGTGTGTGACAAAAGAGGATTTTTGGTGCTTAGAGGTGAGATTTTTTTTTTTCCCCGTAATTAACATCAGAGAACTTTATTTGCAAAAGTACATCAGCAGATGCTTTTTAAAGTATGATTGATCATGACTGAGTTATGCTTTTTTTTTTTTCCTTGGCTTGTAGTTGCCAGCTTTTTGATCATAGCCTAGAGCATGAAAATGAAAAAACCCACACTATATAATATGTATTTTTAGTACATACATTACTCCTGTTATGTAGAGGTCCTACAATTAAATTTAAGAGCTTTTTTAATGATTCATGAGTCAGAAGAGACTCCACCTACCCCTGTAGGTTTCAGCTGATGGTTCTGTGTTGTTTGTAGGGATAGTGGGACACAGGCTTTTGACAAAGCAGAAGACATGAAGTCAGTACAAAACACTGGAGCTTACAGACCAAGCTTTCCTAAAGTGTGAATACCTGTTCAGCTGCTGCTTACATATGCATCATGGTACCACTGTCAGTTGTGCGATCACAACTAAGTCTCCCCAGAGGGCTTATTTTTTAGCTGCTGTGGCCTCCCAGTTTCTCTTCCTTTGTGATACACTTTCCCTTTGCCTCTGAATTTTAACTCCTGTTTTTGTGCCATGAAGTTCCACGTGCTGAGTGAGGGAGGAACTGTTCTGCAGAGCTGACCACTTTCTTGTGGCTACTCTTCTTTTTATTAAGAAAATGTAGAAGTTCCTCATTGCCCAATTTCCTTTGGTGAGCTGTTCTCAGTGTCAGAATACCGGTATTTCTATGTGTCAGAATAAAAGTTGAGATTGTCAATTGAATCTGAGTGCAAATGGATGCTCTGGTTACCCAGAGTATAGCTAACTCAAATGTAAATCCATGTTTGTCATTCATTTTTTTTCATGGGTTTTGTCATTTTGTGACAAATTCTTCTTTCGAGATGAAAGCTTAGTTCATTTGTCATCTTAGTTTGTGACGACATTATTCCATTAGAGTAGTAATAAATTCCTGCAAATCAGTAGTGCATCAGATCACTGTGTGCTGTAGGACAAGCTGTAGAAATCCAGAACTGTGCTCATTGTTTAAATATCAATTGATACTGATTTGTATCAATTGTGTAAATGATGCACATATGGCTCTTTGGAGCCAACAGATAAGAAGACTTCTTTATACACAGATATGCTGCAACATAGATTTATATTGCTGTAACTGTGTAATCTATATCTTATTATCCAACATGCAATACATTACTTAGATGCGCAAAATTCAGTGCTTTACCAGGCAGTGAAGTGAGGAGCATATATATGTGTTATGTAAAGCTGATGGTTCTCCACCAACATCTCGTCATGCGTTGGGGTATCTTGGCACAGGCAGGAAGTACCAGGTTGTAGGATCAACCCTACCCCGCAGGGGTGAGGTCACACCTGCAGTGCTGTGTCCAGTTCTGGGCTCCTCAGTACATGAGGGACACGGACATACTGGAGTGAACCCAGTAAAGGACTATAAAGGTGACTAAGGGACTGGAGTATCTTTCATACGGGGAAAGGCTGAGAGAATTGGGGCTATTCAGCCTATAGAAGAGAAGGCCTGGGTGGATCTTGCCAGTACGTATAAATATCTCAGCAGGGTGGTGGGGAGCGGGAAATAAAGACAACAGAGCCAGGCTTTTCTCAGTGGTGCCTGCTGATGGGACCAGAGCAGTGGGCACTAACTGAAATACAGACAACTTTGTTCAAACATAAGAAATTATTTAACTTTGAGGGTTATCAAACACTGGCGTAGGTTGCCCAGGGAGATTGTAGAGTCTCCATCCTTGGAGATGCTAGCAACTCAGCTGGACATAGTCCTTGGCTTCAGAACTTTTCCCTTCTGTGAGAATCTAAAGATATAAATGAGAATTAATGCAAGGTTGACGAAAATTCTAAAACAACTAAGATTAAAAATTAGTATAGTACAGGTTTTAGCTTTAGGTGAAGCTGTTTAGTCATGTTTATCAGCTCATGCTGATCTGCTGGGTCTTCTGCAACCACTGTATTTGGAGGGATGGGAGACTCTGGAGCCCAGGCTGCCGCCCTTTCTGGTTTTATCTTTCCTCCTGGTTGATCTCTTTGCATCCTCCGCTGCAGTCTGCCTTAGCTGATCTTCCTCTCGCTGCTGGACTGAAGTGACAGATTCATGTTGTTAGAGCTGTCATATGCAAGTGAAGCAGCATCACTTGGCAACTGTCAGAAGCCATGCAATTTCAGAGTAATCAGGGAGAGAACCATGCAGGAGCTGCACCTCTGACAGGCCAAAGTCTGGACACCCAGTACTGCTCAAATCCTTGATGTCATGGGCTTACAGTTCTTAGGTAATTTCTTCTCCCCTCCTTCCAATACCGAAGTGCTGAAAACACACTACCTAGAAGGATGCACTACTGGTGCAAGACTGTAAAAGCGTGGTATGTGAAGAGATTATTAAGGATACCATGATGAACATGTTTTAATGAGTTGAAAAGTCATTAAAATAAATATTTTGGCAGCCAAATGTTTTGTGCAGGCCTCTGAAATGCTCATGAGTAGGAGTCTGAACAGAAAGAGCAATTGGGCAAATGAAAAAGGGCGCACAGAGGTACGGCACCCCTCTTCTCTTTCTGTAATTAGGGAGGGGACAAAAAGGGGAGGGGGGGAAGCCTGTGAAGAAGCACAGACCAAACCAAATCTACGTTTCAGAGTTACAAGATAAAAAAGTTTTCCTCAAATCCAGTGTTTGAATTTCTAATCGAGGTCTTTCACTGTCTCTTGCATTCTGCTACAAGCAATAATTTCTGGTAAAATCAGAAAATGTAGGCAAAACTGAAAAAAAAACACTAAGAAAATCACAGAAGGAAGAGGTTTTTTTCAGTAAATTAAAAAAAAATATTGTATTAACTTGTAACTCACACTGGTTGCTCATATTTTGTTGCCTCTACCTTCTATCCTACATTATCTTCCTGTTTAACTATTTCAGGAAATCTATGGTAATGGATGGTGCTATGTGGCTGCAATACAGAGATGGTTTTATGAATAGAAATTTGTGTTTCTGTATTTAAGCCAGTTTCTAGCTACTAGACGTGATAAGCAGTGGTGAGGGGGACCCCAGCCCTCAAATGTTGATGAAGTGTTTAACAATGTGTAGTGTAGAGAGACGTGTGTAAAAGCAGGAACTGTTAGGATACTTCACTGTGTAGGGAAATAATGTCATCCCCTCTGTGCTGACACACACACGCGTGCGCGCACACCCACACACACAGCTTTATAATCCTAGTATCCAGACCTATGTGGACACTTAGCAAAGCATTTACTTATGTACCCAAAACCTGACTTTTTTCAGTTGATCTGAGACCTGCTTTTCTTCTGGCTTAGTTGCTACAGCATATAATGCACATTTTTTGCTTTTGTGCTTCAGGAAGAGCTCTTACTGCTATGCAGGTTGTAATTTCATGTAATATTTTTATAATTAGACCCAGATTTTTGTTTGTACCTGATCTTTGTTATTTTTTAAAAAGTGTCAGCTGCTGAAACTGGTGGGGACAGTGATAAATCCATTATTATCTTTTACTGTAACTATGTATTGCATGCAACCAAGATATGCTGGCTGGAAGTTTTATTCCTGACTTCTGTAGCTGTTGATTTCATCTTCTGTCTTTTAGGTCATAGACATTAATCTAAGCTTCAGCTGTGTACTTCAGGTTTATGAGAAATTCCTCCTTTATTAATCTTTAGTAACTTAACTGCAAGCCTTGCACCATCTCCTTGTTAGGCACAAGCTACTGAGGTAGATTTCTTTTCAAGTCTAAGCACCCAGCTGTTTCACTGCCTTTCCTCTCTCCTCTGAACTACTGCCTTGCTCAAACATGTGAAGTCTCACCAGGTCTGCCAATCTGTGTTTTGTTAACTCTTTTAAAAATAAATCCCTGTGCTTTAGATGTCATCAGGGCAAGAGGCCCACCAGATTATTAGTTCATCTTGCCGTGAGACTGCAGTAGCTAGTGGACTTGAAATTTTATGAAATGGAATGGAAGATTGTTGGCAAAAGCCAGAATGTGTATTGTGATCATGGAAAAAGCTTCTTCTTGTGCTGAAATGACATTTAAACAATCTCACTCTAGTTTTCTAAGTAGCATGGCTCAGTACTTGCCCTGAAGTTGGAGTTCCTCATTTTACATTCCCTTTGAGCCAAGTCCCTGATAATAGATCAAACTGTCATTTGTAATAGAGTCAAGAGCAATAAAATAAGGACAGTGTGTGATGTGTTGTAACAGTGTGAAACTGGAATCAGGTCTGTTACTGCAAGAGACATAATGGCACATAGCTCATTCCTGCACGCAGGCTGCATCATCTCAGGATAATGATCTCTGTGATGAGACAAAGTGTTTCTGAGAGAGGATGCCAAAAATGAAGAGTATGAGTAAGACAGTGGGGTATTTTTCCCCTGCAGAAAAGCACTGTGTTCTGTAGCCTTAAATGTCAAATTCAACGGTAACTTCCAAGTATAAATACACTTTGGAATAAGCAGTATCAACTGTGGAAAACTGGAAACCTTGTAATACGTATTGGAAAAATAAGATGAGATTTCTGCTCCCTGTTGTGTTGGCTGTATAAATTATCTGGAAGAGCAGGTGAACAGTGAGGTAATGAAGTACTAATTTATTCAGGGTATTTAAGGGCCAGCTCTAAAGATTTGTGCAACTGTCTTACAACCCTGCTTAACTAAGCCACAAAATTGTAAATGAAGCTCGATGTAGAGAAATGTGAGTACACACGTGGGAATGGGAAACATGAGAAAATTACAGTTCTACCATGCTAGGCTGTGACCTGGCTCTTGTCGCTTAGTTGTTGCTCCAGGATCATCTTCCCATGGGTAACTCTGGAAAGGCAGCAGCTTGTTGCACAGTAGGGCTAAGTAGTGCACAGCAAAGGGAATGGCAGGTATCACTAGGGGAAAGACAAGTCATAAGACATTGTTGTACAGCGTTGTGCCTACATCTGAAATGTTCGGAGCAGTTATGGACTACCATGCGGTGTAGTTAAGCTATAAAACTGTCTACCACAAGCTGTTCTGAATGCTGTGGTAAGCTATGGTGAAAGTTTGTAAGAATTAAAGAAATGAATTAAAAAATTGAGGGGAAGAAATCCATTGAGTGCAAATACAAAAACATATCTGGCTAAAAAGTTCCTCAACTCCAGGTGTTTTCATTCCTCTGTTTTTAAAAGTAAGAGTGAATCCTAATATAACAAAAAGCTTCCTTGGATTACGCTGCTGCTGCTTGTTTATATTAGCGTAGTGAGATGTTAGATACTGGTTTGATATCTTAGCACACAAAAACCCCCTACAAATTAAAAAAAAACAAACCCCAAGTACCCCCACACCATGACAGCTATGAAGCCCTGCAGACTGACTTGCAATGTTACAAATACTTGCTCCTAAGAGGAAAAGAAATATTAGGGGGGAAAAATTGTTCAGAATTTTCTTGGCAGAGTCTCTGAGGGTGAATATTGCCTGACTTCTATGGCAAACCTTGGAGAGCTTAGCTAATGCAAGCTACCAGATGTTATGGGGTTATTTTCAATTCTGGAAAAGAAGGAGCCTTTCCTTGGGCCTAAGGCTTCATGAAAAGGAAGCAAGGGAAAGAAAAAACATCAACAACATAGAGGCAAAGGCAGGCAACACAGCCTCCTGTTTGAAAGAACGGCTTGTCTATGTGTTATGTTTAAACTTACTTTAAAGAGCTGCTAGGTATTTACACCAAAATAAGTATTTGGAAATAGTGTGTTGCCTGTTACAGCTGCAGGAGAGATTATTTGTTGTTTCTGGAGGTGGTTTTATTTTGGTTTTTGGATTTTGAATTAACTATACAAGCCTATTAGCAGAGAAACATGCACGGCCCTCTTCTATCCTTGCCTCATAGATGTGCTTATTCTGTGCTTGTGGTTTGCCCTTAGGGTTTTTCCAATATGTGCTTCTGAACACTGGAAGATGAGGGGGAGAATGTTTTAAGTATTGTGTTTGAAATGTCATTTCTCAGGTAACCAGATAGAGTTAAATGGCATGGATGGCAGACTTCGTTTAATGCTGGAAAAAGAATACAAAATGCAGTGTGATTGCATCTCCTGCTTTATTCTGAATTCCAGAGGAGATAATTTTAAGCTCTCCCCATTAACATGTGTATATAGAAGTATTTATTTTGGGTTTTGATAGTAGATATTTTTCCCTGTGGCAAGATTTTTGCAATAAATACAGCTTCAGCATGCTTCTGTATTGTGTTTTGCTGGAAAATATATGAATTTAGTTCAAATGAGGGAACTGTTGGTGTTTTGCACAATACAGCTCTCCTGCATGCTGTAAGTAATGTCTTATTACTGTTTATAGACCCGGTGCATGGGGAAACAGGCCTCTTGCTTTTGTGCTGAAACATATGGCTGTAACACAGATCAATTAAATCTAACTCATTTTGAAGTTGTATGTGAGCATTGATGGAGTTGTGATTTCAGTATTTTCATCTTGTTACTGGGGGATTCCAAAGAGAAGAGCAACTTTGGATATGCAGCCCAGCGTGCATCCCAAAAATTTCAAGGTGAAGTTTGAGGAAAGTGGGACTGCTGTGGAAACTAGATCAGTTCTATTTGGCAGGATCTCTGCCAAAGCCCTTCATTGGTTGAAGGTGGCATAATTTGTTTTTTCGGCTTTGTGGCATTATAAAGTGCAGTCCCTTGTACAGAAAAGATGGATGTGCAGTGTTTTCTTTCTGTTCTCTGGGACTCTGTGAACCTCAGAAAACCCATTCATCGTCTCCTGCCTTGCATTTGCTGTGAGGAACAGCATTTTCTTCTTGCCTACTGGATTAGCCCAAACTACTTTTTTTCATCTTGAAAACATAGCTTCATACACAGCTTCTAGCCAGGAAATATTCTGGGTTTCCTTTTAGAAGGTTTTAAGCATGTGGGGCAAAGAGGGGGGAAATAGGCAAACAACTTAACTTACTTGACATCTGCTGCTAAAGTTGACATGCATAAATGTGTTGGAGCATTTTCGCTGCCTGCAGAAGAGGGAAACACTAAAACCATAAATTCAGTACTGTTTTGTTTGTCCTGTCAGCTGAGGTTGCAGATTCAAGTGATGATTACGGGTTAAGAGCTTGTGATTCAAATTAACAGATCTCCCCGTGTACCTGCCCCTGACTATAGGCAGGATAGATTCTGACAGTGATACTACCAACATATGAAGTGTAAGCGTAGGATTTGGGTAATTTAGAAATAGCATTTTTGTAAGACTGAGAATTTAGTAAGTAGGTGGGTTTGTTGGGTTTTTGTGGTTTCCCCCCCCCCCCCCCCCCCCCCCCGGAGTTAAATCAGAAGCTATTAAGTTTAACCGTAAAGTTTTAAATGTAGAATTTATCCATTTTAATTTGCCATTACGTATCCATTTTAGTGTTTAAATATTTTTAAATGATTAGGGCAGTGACATGGGCTTTAGGAGCTTCAGATAATGAAAAAAGACTGGATATCCATATACTGTGATTCTTTAATGCATCCCACAGGGCACAACTGTCAAACAGGTCTAAGTTTGAACTCAGAGACCTTAAAAAGTGTGATAACTGCCCTCATGCAGCAGAGTCTCTTGGTTTTCAGGCTGACAGGCTTTCTATGAGGTTTAGTCTATAAAAGGTGACATTAAAGCAGGGGTCTGAAAGAGCCTGATGATGATGATGCAGGTTTTGTCAAAGAACATTGTGTGATGATGCCTTAGAAAATGGCATTGATGTAGGAGTCAAGAATATTACTAAAAATTAATATGATTATTTAGCTTATAAGGTTTAGTTCTGACATGTTATACTGAACTAGCATGAGGAAGAGTGGAAACTATAACATTATTTGCATTTAGGGGAGCAGGGAGTAGTTTGGGACAAATCTTTTAGACCCATGTTACTGCTTTTTGGATGACAGTGCAATTAGTCCAGCATTCTTTGAGGTTATGGTTAGGGTAATCTTTAAACAAAGAAAAATGTGAACATTCTTCCGTGACCAACACAATCTAAAAATGATAAAACTTGAGAAATTGGAGTTTGAGCTTGCTGATTTGCCAGCATCTGGATAAGGGGTGGATTCTTCGCTGCTTCAGGAAATTCCCAGAGGTGGTCTTGGACTTTGTTAATACACGTTCAAGAAATTAAGCACAAAGGATTTTGTTTCTTCTATGCTAAATCCTATTTAAGTAAACATTAGTATCTTTATGTACTTAATGCTAAGATAGTATTAATCTTAGAAAAGCCTTGGTGTCATATGCATGTAATATGTAATACATTGTACTTGCCTTTTACTTACATGAGAGAAGGGCAGGATTTTCTATTCTTTATCAAGTTGCTGAGCAATTTGAGACTGCTTGATTCTGCAGAAAATGATTCAGTTGAAGTGCACTTAAATTAATCTCCTCTGTTTCACTGAGTATTTGATAAAAGATAATTGAAAATGCCTCAACTTGTGCTTCAGAAAGTTGTAGTTAAACCAGTCTTTGCTTTGCTCTTTTTTCCCTACTGTTCCCTCTTAAAGGTCAATAGATCTTCCTTGTAATGTAAAAAAGCCATTTATGAATTCAGTCCAGAGCTGATGGAGCAGCTAGTTAAATGTGCATCTAAAACATAGTTGTTGCATTATTCTCTGTTTTACAGTGGGAATACTGAATTGCTAATCCAAGCAAGTTATTGCTGGCCGCGAGGTGGCCAATAAATGATTCAATATCCGATGAGTTCTAGATTTTTCTAACATGCCTCTCTTTGTTCGTTTGTGAAGCAACTTGGAACAGGTCAGGAGAACACATGAAAGGTTAGGATTGGTTTTGCTGCTGATTTCACAGACAATAGCTTGCTGGAAGGCTGATCAGGGTGCTGGTTCTGTAAGGTGAGTTCCTTACCAGTTATCATTCCAGTCATTGCAATCACCTTGATAGTGACAACAGTAAAAAAGGCAGCTCTTTCTGTCTCACTTGCATGTCCCAAATTTTTCTTTTTAAATAAAGACAAAAATGGTGTCTCCTTTTTTTGTTGTCAGTGCTTTTGTACTGACTTTCTAATTCAATGTGTAGGGTGTTCTGGTTTTTCCCCAGCCAACAATGCTAGAAATACTACCCTATCTTAAACAGAGCAAACTTCCTCCCTGTCTTTCACCATCCTTTTTCTTAGAAAATAAAGTTGTCTCCTCCTTGTCTAACAAAATGGTGATGGTTTTGTTAACAACTGTTCTTTAAACCTTTTCAGGAAACCTAAATGTCTCTTAAAAAAGAAAGATCAGACATGGTTTATGAGCAGAGCAGTCAAAGAGATTAACCAAGTTTGAAGGAGATAGATAGTGAAAGGAAACAACTTCTAAGAAATAATGACTGTAATTAAATCTACTATTTTGTAGTTCAAAGTCTAAAATAACTTGCCAGTTGTGAGGTGAAAGATACTCCTTCTACAATCTGTGTGATATTGCTGCTGTGCATTATTTCTTTGCATTAACGAAGAATTAATATAGTAGATAATTGTGGGGTTTCACTTATACTAAAAAGAGACAGAGGGAAGTCTGTGGCTGCACGGCATAAACCCTTGTTAATTAAAGAATTCCATAAAATTATTTGGAAAATGGTTCAAGAAACTGAAGCCTACCAGTTCTGGTCAGGAACTTGAGGTGGAGTGCACCAATGAGCTGCCGTGCCAAGGAGTTCCCACAGCTCTTGGCAGGTCTCTGGCAAAGCAAAGCAAGTAATGATTGTGTGGCTCAGGTAGGGCTGGAATTATTCCAGCAATAGCTTCTCTTCACCTGATATACCAAGTCAGGGGATGATATGGCATAATCAGTGTATTTCACTGGAAATGCGCTGTTGGAAATGAATATGCATAAGTTATGTTGGAAAAAGACTTGGACAAGCTTTTGCCATAATGTGTAGCACCAGAATACCTTCTTTTTAGTATAGTGGACTTTCTTAGCAGAGAGGTAATATAAACAAAGGCTCTGTGCATGTGATGTGAGGCATGCATGGTTTAAATGAGCTACTTTGAGCTGAAGGACACTGTGCTGTGTCTTGTTTGCTTTGACGGAAACCTTACTGGTTCTGCAAACTGTGATAGAAGGAAATGAGGCGTGCTGAAACAAAGAGCAAAAACCTAAACCCTCTGGAGCTTGAATATACATAGAACTAAATTTTGATAGTTATGTATTCAAAGATGGATTACTTCTTGGATATGCTCCTCCAAATAGGAAAAAACCCAACCACAACCCAATCACCAACTTTTTTTCATAGACTTCAACAGTGGTGGCCACCAATGGTGGTAGGCAGAATACATAGAACTAGTTACACTTGGAGTGCTAGCTGGGTTTTGAGCAGTTATAGAGTTCATAACACCACCACCATCACCACGCACTGCACTCCTCCAAGCCATGGTAGTTTATTGCATTGTAATAAAAAGATGTAACTTGGATGTCAGTGTTCAGAAGATAGTGACATATTTTCAAAACCAAATTAGATGCAAATCACTTAGGTCTTTGCAGCTCCTATTGACGTTTTGCACATGTTGGATGACAGGAATTAGTTCTGATAAGTAAGTCTTAGGCAATACAGTATAAGCATAATGAAAAATACAGCTTGCTTTTATGGTAATTGAGATGATTAATCATAATTATAGTATGTTTTAGTATATGGGGGGGGGAGCAGAATAAGAGAGGCTAGACATGTTACTAGAGAAGTGTGAAGTGAATGGTAAAAGATATGTTTTTTTCAATGTCAGAACTGGAACCAGATTAATGGATTGGGAGCATTCTGGACTGAAAGAGAGCCTTTTTTTCGTATGACTTTTATAACAGTGTACAAGGAGCTGGTTTTAACAAGTACAGAAAAATGCTTTTGTGTATCCAGTCATAACATGCTCTGGGGAAAAATAGAAGTTATTCCTTGTGCAAAAGTGGTTATTGTTCTTTATTTATAAATTTATTTATCTTTAAGCTATTTTCTTTTTATACTGGAATACTTTATCTTTCTGGTGATGTGCATACAATGTATTAATAATGCAGCTCTTGGCTGCATTCGAAGAAATACTATTGTAGGCAATTTTGGAAAGCTGTAGTTAAGTCAAGAAAAGCAGCCATTCCACTCTGCTTAGTATCTGTTGCATTACAAATATGAAAAAAACCCATTAGAAAAGTGTGGAAGCAAGTTTTAAGTATTGTTTCAGGTCTCCAGTGGTATTCCAGAAGAACAGTTAGCCGAATGGGAGGGTTGGGAACTGCTACCATCTATCTTATTTGTTCTGTGCTGGAAAACTTAAAAATAGATTATTAAAATGGAAACAAAGGGGTTCTGTTCCTTTTTGATTGTGTTTTGGAGACCTTCATAACAGGGCACACATTTTTTACCTGATCAAAAATTACTCCTTAGGGTAAGGAGGAGACAAACATCTGTCCCTCATTTGAGCACTTACCTGCAATGTCTGCCTGGGTTTAATTTGTACAGAACTTACTGTGAAATGGGGAGGGTTTTTGGAAGGCTTACCTTCTCTCTCGAGTTTTCTGGTGATAAAAGAGGGTACTTCAATACTTCAGACCTGGAGCTACCCACTAGCTGCCCATAGAACATGAAAGACTTTTTGTGTTCTCCTCTCAGAGCAATATTGCCTCTGGAGATAATGGCTTTGCTGAAGATACTCTTTGAACAAAGGCAAGGTTGCTGTAGTGATTTGGGTCAAAATGAAGGTAGCCTGTACTGAGAAGTTTCTTTGGGCGTGCACTTTGGATATAATACACATTATTTCTGAAGGATCCAAATTGCCTGGGGTGCATGCAGCCCCAAGACACATTTCTTTTTACCCACTCCCTCAAAAACTTGTTCAAATGGAATGGGTATTTCTGGTGGCAATGTGCTTTGGGGGCTTTGTGCTTGAATTTATATTGATTGAGAGTTAGTATAGCTTAGAAGCCTTGTAGCTGTTCAGTGCGTTTGCTAGATATGATCCTTGAGGCTTTGGGGAGCATATACATTAATGTCCATTACCTTTTGAATTCAGCTGGAATCTCTCATCTGAGGCGGTGAGACTATGAGATGTATACTTCCCCCAAACTGTTACAAAGTTGGGTTAATTTCTTAGGGCAGTACTCTCAGAAGTGATAGTTTGTTCACACCTGCACAATGTAACATTACCTGTCAGCAAACTTAAAGAAGCATTTTTACTTTCTCAATTGTATGTCATGTGGGATGCTTTTAGTGTGGAAAGGAAATAAAAGTTGGTACAGCTTTTAGTAATTCTTTATAGTTCTGTATATCTTTAAAAGACAAATTCCATAGTCCGTATAGGTTTTATTTATGTGCATGAACATGTAAACAAGCACAGATACGTGGAATTTACAGTTTCTGTAATCATAATTCACTACATTATTAAACATGTAAGAGAGTGTAATGAGGGCATTAGCCATATGTCTTGATATCACTGTGGTGTGTGTTATTTCCTCAATAGATTGTCTGTTAGATACAAAATGTATCACTGTTTTGTTAAGAATAATTGTGCACAGACAGGTACTATGAATACTTCATGTCTGTGTGCAATCCCTGTCCACCTTACAGGTACTTCTGCATTCACTGCAGATGGTGCAGGTTAACAGAAGTTAGAAATTACTTCAAGAAGCATAATCTCTGGAACTTTTGCTATTAATTTTAATTGTGTGAAGCAGGTGGGTTTTTTTAAAAAAAAAACAACCACAAAACATGATTATTTTGAAAACATGTAGGGCAAATTGCTTACTTTGAGTTACTTCTGTGCACATTAAAGGTGCTTCCTTCTGTTACACTGTCCCCCAGAGTAACTGTTGCCTTGGTCGCAGCATATCCAGAGAAGGGGTGATGAGGTACTTACTGGCTATGCAAATCTTCATATACCTTTCAGGTCAGTAAGGTCTATATTTCAACTCCATCTTCCAGTTAATTATATTATGTACCCTTTTTCAATGTCATCCCCACATACGCTCAAAACTAGGTGAGCTTTGCCCTTTCCCTGAACAACATACCACTTTGCTAAGGCATTCATCCTCTTACCGAGGAGAGAATCCTAGCAAGCCTTGGCAGAGATGGTTTGAAGTACTTGTCTTGCGAGTAAATACCAGGCATGTGCAGGATCCCTGCTGGAGGCTCAGCTGAAGAGATGTAGCAAATATTTTGCTCCTTCTGTGGTGTTTTCACCCAGCACAGTCAGGGTTGCATCAGGCCATTGGTCAGCATGTAGCATCACCTCAGAGGTTTTGCTGCATGTGTATTACCAATTCACAGGTCAAGCTCACAACACAGGGAGGCTGTGCCAGAGGTTTTGAATATGTAGTACATCAGAAATTTGCCTTTAAAACAGTGAAAAAACCCTGAATATTTCTAAATTTTGGATGCCTGCAGAATTGCCAGGTTTTATGTATTTTTACCCCAATTGATTTTAGAGGCCAGCTGTACACCAGAGTTCTTGAAAATTGTTTTGTGTAGGAGAAATAAAAAGTGTGTGAGGAGCACTTTTGTTGATTGTTTCCTAAGGCAGTTTATTAAAACTGCATGAGTACATACAAATGTAAAAGAGTTAAAAGACTTGAATCAAACAGGAGAAAGTCTTCTGCACGGTTACAGATCTCTTTCAGGAGGTGTTGAGCCCTGAAGCTCTTTTCCTCACTCTACCCCCCACCCCCAAAGCTTGTGTTCCAACTGCTTGTGCAGGCTGTGAAGTTTTCTTTTCCCCCAAGCTTCTCCGTCCATCCTGCTGCCTCTCTTGCTCCGGTGGGGCAATCTGCATGAGGCAATAGATGATGAATTCTCTGTCCTCGTGCTGCCTTGTGCCCCCTCATTTTGAGTTGCGAAGCATGCCTTTTATCTGTGCGTCTTTATTATCCACTTAATGCAAGCCCATTGTTCAGTTTGAGAAGTAACTGTAGTCTTGGAAAGATGCTTCTTTCATTTACAAGTAGCTGGAACTAGATCCTTGATATTTGAATAAAAGCACTAACAATCCCATGTTCCACTTAAGTCAGAGTTGTTTTCCTTGAGTCAAGATGATACGCAGAAATGAAGTAACACATCTAACAAAACAGAACAGTGCAGCACTGCGTTGGGGACAAAAAAGCGGCATGTTCATGGAGTGTGTATGCTGGATGGGTGTGTATGCTGGATTGCTTTTTGGTGCTATGTTGTAATTACGGCTTGCTACTCTAGGTCCTGCTTTGCCTTGTACTACTTTGCTTCATTATGGTAATAGCCTAGTATGCCAGCTATATTAGATCAGTAATGTCAGTATAATGATGATTCATATAGTAAATTCCTGTTTCTTGCTAAAGTCATTTAATCAAAAAATTCTGATGAACCTTACAGGTAAGCTTCTCCCTTGGTAATACAGTGAGCAAATGATCTTGAGAGATTAAGAACCAATGAAAATGTATAGGCTAGTTTTATCATGTGCAATCCGTTGGTGAATGGATCTGGGTTTATATTTTCATGAGAAATATCAACTGTGGCTTCTCGTTTGGCTGACGGTGCTTACCTTCATGTATAAGTAGAAATCTTACAGAAAACCTTACTTGAGATCTTTGCTAGAGCAATTGACTGCTGTTCACCACTTCCGGTTTTTACTGTTTGTTATGTGGAAAACATCTTAATTTTGTTTGTCCTAACATTCATTATCAATAATTTCTATAAATATATGCACACGGCAAGCCTGCTGTGCTGCAGCCATAACTTGCACAGTTGTCCCTCCATTCTTCTCCTTCCTTAATCTTGTAGCTGTATTTGCATAGCAGTAAAACTTAGCAGGTCAAGGAGGAGTAAAATTTCTTGCCTTCTGGGAAGGTGCACTACAACTCTGTTACTTCTTCCTGGAGGAAAAGGCAACATCCTAGCTTCTCCTGAAAACTTAACTGCTTAGCGTGAAATTTTTTTCAGACTCCTTCGGACCAGAGAAATGTTGCTTATGCAGGAGAGGAATGCTGCCATTGAAATTCCTGACCATAAGACAGATGAGGTCACTTTCTTTTTATGCCCAGCAACCACTGAATGTCAAATGTGGAAGTGGTCTTTGGAGCAGAAGGCATGAGTTAATAGTTTCTGTGCTGCCTGCATCTGCCAAGGTTGCAGCATCACATTTCCTCTCCTCCTGTCTGATCCAGGGCTTTTGAGTCATCTTTGGAAAAGTTTTGGGCCTTGTCAGGGTAGGGGAGAGGACCTCCAAAACTCAGCTTGGACAGGTCTACAGCTGAGATCTTCGCAAAGAGAAGAGGAGGTGGCTGAGAGATCTTAGCTCAATACCACAACACTCTGCTGAGTTCCGCGAGCTCTTGCTGACTGACATAACTTTTTTTCTTGGCTTGAAATAAGCTACCTGTTGTGCAGTAAGGGATTTGAAACCTGAGGTGTGACCAAACGGGCCTCCCTCCACCTCGATGTTAGCAGATGAGAGAGTCCTCTCTTCTTGGTTTCCTTCTGGTAACTGTGCTTGTTTGCTGGATTTTTTTGAAAAAGTGCTGGAAGTCCTGTTGTGCCATGCTGTTCTCCATGCAGGCATCCTTCACAGAGCTGCCGTTCCCAACATGTGCGAGTGAATGTTTCCAAACTGTGCGCCCTGGTGCTGAGGGGTCTCTGGGTGTAATCATTGGCAAGTGAAGATTAAATTGCTTGCACCCAACAGACCTGGGAGTAAAGCACAGGTCTCCTAGTTCTCTCATAGTCTGATAAAGCTGCTTTTTTTAAATTAAAAAAAAAAATACAAAAATTAAAGAACAAGATGTTTCAGAGAGTATCAGCAAAATGGTAAGTTTAGACAGAATTATTTTTATCCAACGTGTTTATTATGCAGCAATTGAGATTTGAGGGAAGATATGGTTTACAAAAATATAAACGCATCTTTAATAAATGAAATGAGGATTTAGAGATCCTTTTAAATACAGGACTAGAAGCTTATACTGATGGCTTTGAAACTGTTGCTGCCACATATACCCAGACAAAAACCAGAGCAACAGTTTAAAAAAGAGCCAAGCCTATTAAAGTACATAATGGTCCAATCAACACAAATTTGCTTGCCTTTTTTTTTTTTTTACAATCCTGCATGTGTTATTTTTAAAATAAAAACAACTTTCTGCAGCAGTTCAGGTTAATTGATGGAAACAAATATGCTTTGCAGATGAGTCCAAGGCAGAGTTTCCATGCGGATGCTCTGTGGTGTAAGCGCTGGTAGAGGGGAGTCATGAAAACTGAACAAAAATACCGGGGCTGATTCACAGCCATGTTACTTCAGATTAATGCCAGTGTCACTGGGTTTGGTGAGTTTTATTTAGACAACGAGAGCAGGCTGAACCCTGTTTCAAAGCTCACAGTGTGATCCGTTAATGCTGGATTAGAAAGAACATTTGTTTAATGGCATTACAGTGGCATAGCATGAAGGTGAATGTAGTCCATAATCTTTAGTAGTGATCTATGTGAACTGTAATAACTTGTAATCACAGGAAAATTAGTTCTTTGGGCGTGTTGGAAGAAGTAATTTTTGACAATCGGTTCTTACGATGTACTGAAAGAGTTTAAATTCTTTTCATCAGGAGTGAAAGGCAAAGTCGCTTACAGGGCTGTGCAAGTTTTATGAACCCTTCGCCTTCTGCTCATGCTTTTTCTGAAACCAAAGGGCAGATTTTCTCTATTAAATGAACTGGAGAATTAGTTTGAACTGGCAAGCTGTATCTCTCATATCAGGCAAGATGAAACAAATTGTGCTGAGCATGTGCTGGGTTGATTAAAGTTCAGTTCCAGGAGAAGCCAGTCATTTAAACTGTCTTTGGGTATTTAGTAAAGACTGGTGGTTTTGTGATGTTTGTTTGTTTTGGGTGGTTTTTTTTGTTTTTGTTTTTGTTTTTTTTTTTTTAACATGTCTCTGTGTAACATGATGTGTGTCCCTAAATCCTAATCTAGACAAAGCCAAACCATGCTGTGAAAATTGTTGGTACATAGCTGTTAAACTACAGAGGAAAAAAAAATATAAAAAATTACTCAGACTTATTTATGTCCCTGTTTTTCCAGGTATATGGCCTGAGCCCTTAAACAAGAAAGGGCTGTTATTTGATCAGTAGTAGGTGTAACATGGCACAAATTAGTTTTCTTAAGTAATTACGAGGGGGTTTTATGTCTGTCCTGTGTTTCCTGTCTATTGACTATGGCTGAATAAGCAGAGTTCAGTTTTATTGTAGTTGTGAGATGATGTTTTTCACAATAATATGTGTAGAACTTGGCCATTTCCTCATACAGAATAAACAGTATGAGTCAGTATAGATTCACTTGTGCAGAAGTATACTGATTTAAAATTTCTGTCAAAGGGGAAAATGCTACTAAAACAAGCAAAGCTGTTTGGGATTAAAAATAATAATGATACAAAAATCCCAAAATGAAAAAAAAAAAACCACACACACAAAAACAAACAAACAAAAAAACCAACCAACAACGACAACCCCAATCATCAACTGCTGTTTCAAACTACTTTTTAAGTTTAATTTGGCTCTTGCTGCACTTAGTCTATGCATATATTTGTATTTGTAAGGCATTACTGCTTAATTTACGCAGGTTAGGTCTTGCCTGACTTATTTATGAAGTGCTAGTGTAGATCTGCTACTTCTTGTCTCATGACCAGCGAAATACTAAATGAGGTTAACATTTACAGATCAGTGTGGTTTTTTGATTTAGTTCACATGGAATAGTTGAGACATTAATGTTTTAAATGTTCTTCCCATCATGATCTTTATTAGCTTAGGTAAGTTGTTTGGGTTTTTTGTTTATTTTCCCCAAGATTTGCTTTTTAAAACTAAAACTTACATGATTAAAAGATGATGCTGACAAGTCCTTTGGTCAGGGTTAGCAGCTTGGAGCCTGGAAGATACACACAGTAAAGTACCAAGCTCTGTTAGTGTCCCTATCCTCTTGTTTTTGCCCTGTAGGCTGCAGGCTTTTTGGGCAAGATATCAATTGCTAGATGCCAAAATGTCCTATATTTGAAATGTAAGATTTTGGGGTTTTTTTAAAGGATTACTTTGTAACGCTAGCAGGAATTTCCACTTCCTCTGCCCAGTGAATAGCTTTTTTTTTTTTTTTTTTTTTTTTCCTTGTGGCAGCAAGAGTTGAGCTGGTGTTTCTTGTTCCAGGAAGCAACGTCTGCAGAGTTGAACATTCAAGTAGAGCAGCTTCTGTAGTGTAGCATTTAAGCAGTGTTAGAAGACAGAATGTCTGCAGATAAAGGCTATTTTACCTGCAGTTCCTCATCTGCCCTTCTAGGACTGGTTTTAAAAAATTTATGTGACTAAGGCCAGACTATGCACAGTGGTCAGTTTTTGGAAGCTTACATCTTCATTGTATTTAAACCTCGTCCTGATGGAGCAGCATTGGAAAGGAAAGGGCGGTTGATTTTCTGCCGTTTTGCGTGGCACTGAAGACTTTGCCAGAGATCTCAAAGCAAAGCTGATTTCTGACCGAACTTGGTAACTGTACCCCGTTATGCTCAAAAGGTGTGAGAGAGTCTTGACTAAGATTTCAGTTTCTAGGTGAAGAGTTTTCTGCAGAGACCCTTCTAGCTACGTTGCCAGCTAGGAGACTGAAATTTGGTAGTTTCAACTGACTGAAGTAGGTTGAACCAGGAGGTCAGAAGAAAATGGTGCCATAAATCTGGATTGTCACCTGAAGGTTATTCGAGTCATAGAGTCGATTTTTTTTTTTTTTTTTCCCCAGTAGATTGAAATAATTTCACATGCGGTCATTCCAGTTATGAACAATAGTGAAGTCTTACCGTAGAAAATAAAATACCCAGCAGTCATGTATTTTGGGGGATGGAGGAGTGTGCCTGATTCCTTACCTAAGTCTTGGAAGACTTTTGGTATTTTCTGTTGTTACAGGGTTTTTTTTTTCCCCTGACTTTTTTCTGCAAATGAATTGTTCCTATAAGGGAGTTTAAACTCTGGGTAATTATTGTTCTCTGTTCCAAAAGCTAATAAAAACAAAGCTCAACAGTATGCAGTTGGAGGTCTATGGAAAAACTTGGGTGTAACACACAAAGTAGAAAAACAAACTTTTCTGATGAGGCCAGGAAGCTACGATCACATTTTCCAGTTTTAACTGTATGTTTTGGTCCTAACTGGGAATGTTTCCTGCTAAACTGAGTTGTTCTTCTCTGTTTTATTTTGTAGTTGCTTTTTTAATTCATAAATTATGGACAAGAGGGGATAATAAATGTCAAACATACTTGCATATGATCTTGAACACAGGGAAAGAATATATTTTTGTAATATTTTATAGGGACACATTGCTTTGTGCTCTATAAGATGTTAGGATTTGTTTGCTTATTCCAATAGTTGGCTAAAAGATACTCTGGGAATGCTGTTAGTAAATAACCACATACCCTACAATTTGATATTTCAAACATACCTGTTTCTTTGAATTACAAGGCTTTTCTTTCATGCAGTTCTCTTAAAGTGCACCTCCTTCTGTTCCCCTTTCTAACCTGTATCTCTTCCTAGGCTCTCAGGGTATGCTTTCTGATGTGTCTGTTGCCTGTAATTGTTCTTCCGTAAATGTCCTGATGTTGGGGTTGGGTTTTTTTTAGGTTTTTTTGAGATACTGGAAAACATTTTTTATTGCTGATTGTTTGACAATGATTGAAAAATAGTTAGATATGGCTGGTTACAGTAATCCAAATTTATTTGGATAACAGTTACTGATAGCTTTATTATAAAAGTGTTCAGAGCATTTGGGTTGGGTACTTGTCAATCAATCCACCAAGGGAATTTTGTGTGTTTATCCAGGCCTTTGTGTATTTTATTACTCTTCATTTGAGCCCAGAGTAAGAATTAATGTGTCACTGCTCTAACCTTTTTGAAGAACATCTTTATGTAAATTCTTCTTGAGGGTTTTTAAGGTTTCCTGTGGTGAATATTAAGAATATCATATCCTATATTGCTGGGTGTTTCTTTAATGCATTTTGAGGTGGGCAGGGGTGGTGGTGATGGGGACGGACGACTTCAGGTGGCATAGCTACTTCTGGTTGTTATTTTCAAGTACAGTTTGACCTGAGCTTATAAGGGGATAGGTTATGTAACGTTAAAGAGTTGGAGAAAAGTATTGCTACATACTTTTCTTATTGTTAGGAACTGTATGTCTTGGAGAAGGCCAGTAGTGTAATGAAAAGACCATAGCAACTTCTGAAGTGGTGGGAAGGGGTAATACTGTGATCTTGGAATCCTCTGAGAACAGGTAACTTTGTTGGAAGGACAGAGTTAGGAATGCAGATTTAAGGACACTGAAATACTCCCTTACCTCGTATATGGGGTTTGCATGGCAAGGTTCTGGTAGTGGCAGGGGTACTGTGGTGGCTTCTGTGAGAAGCTGCTGGGAGCTTTCCCTGTATCTGATAGAGCCCATGCCAGCCAGCTGCAAGACGGACCTGACGCGGAGTGAGGCCAAGACCTTCAGTGACAGTGGTAGTGCCAGAGCAGATTATCCTGAGCCCACCTTGAAGACTGTGGTGAGGCAGGCTGTGCCCCTGCAGCCTACTGTGGTTAACCAGGGAGGTTAACGGTAGAGCAGGTATCCACCTGCAGCCCATGGAGGACCCCATGCTGGAGCAGGTGGATGCCTTGGGGAGGCTGTGACCCCTTAGGAAGCCCTGTGCTGGAGCAGGGTCCTGGCAGGACCTGTGGCCCCATGGAGAGAGAAGCCCAGGCCGGGGTGGTTTTGCTGGCAGGACTTGTGACCCCACAGGGGACCCATGCTGGAGCAGTTCATGAAGGTCTGTGGGAAGGACTTACGTTGGAGAGGTTTGTGGAGGACTGTCTCCTGTGGGAGGGACCCCATGCTGGAGCAAGGGGTGAGTGTGAGACCTTCCCCCTGAGGAGGAAGGAGCATCAGAGACAGTGTGATGGACTGATGGCAGCCCCATTCCCTGTCCCCCTGCACCATTAAGGGGGCCACGTAGAGAATTCAGGAGTGATGTTACACCTGGGAAGGAGGGAGAGAGGTGGGGGAAGGTGTTCTAAGGTTTAGTTTTTTTCTCATTTGAAATAAATTAATTTCCCAAAGTCAAGTCTGTTTTGCCCATGACAGTAGTTGCTGAGTGATCTCCCTGTCTTGACCCATGAGCCTTTCATTATATTTTCTTTCCGGAGTCCAGCTGAGGAGGGGAGTGTTGGAGCAGCTTTGGTGGGCACCAAATCCACCACACTTCAGCTGGGTAATTCGACAGAAATGACAGGATTTCAGCCCCATTCTGTGGTTCCAAGCTAATGGTGAGTCTCAGTGCCATTCTTCTCTGCTGTGCCACCCGTCTGTTTGCAAAAAGATCCCTGTGTGTTCATTGAAATGGCGGAAGTAGTTGAGACAAGGTTATCCTGTGAAAAACGTTATCCACATCATTGAGAGGTAACAAAATAGCTCCTGGCACAATATGCAGACCTGGCTTTGCAGTTGGTCGCATGCAGCCTTCTCCTGTAAAGTTACAAGGTGCTACAGGGGGTGAAGCAATCTTTCCTTTGCAAGTTTGAGGCTTAAATCCTGCAAAAGTGTTTTGTGTAAAGAATCGGCTTCCCTTAGGTATCATGGAGTTATGCTGCATGAGGACTGCTTGTACTGTGCTTAAATGGGTTGGATTTTGGCTTAGGCGGGGCATTTCATTTGAGGAGTGACAGGGTGAAGGTACAACTAGAAGGCCACATCAAGTGCCTTAGCATCTGGAAACAAGGTGGCAATATACTGGGGACACTACGTGGTAGACATAGCCCTTCCTTTTACAGACACCTTCCTAATGTAACTTCTGTCCACAGTTAGGTGAGCTTCTCTGAGGCAGTTCTGTCTTTGCTGTTGTGTTCTCCAGTTATGATTGAAATGTCAGAAAATATTAAAAATAGTCATCAGAGCTGGGATATTTGAAGTGTCTTTTCTTCTTCTTTTTTATTTATTTTACTTTTGAGCCTTCATACATCAAGAAATTATGCTAGCAAGGCTCATCTTAGTCTTCTGTGAAGCAGTTTCCTTGCCAGCCTGTAGCACCTTCTGATGATGACACCAGGGACTAAAATTGGTTAATGGCTTCAACAGCAGTTTGGGGGCTCTGTTGTGGTGGGTTTTATTGGCCTCAGCTGTTGTTTGATAAAGATGTTCCCCCCAACATATTGCATGAAGAGGAGTCAGTGATCTTTAGTAAATACTGACCATTTCTACTGCAACTGGCTGCCAAGTCTATTTTATAATGGTTATTTCTGGGTCGCAGGTGCTATTGCCTTTTTTCACGTGGCCTGTTTTCCATGCTGCCAGCTGAGATAACTGTCAAAGGAACTCCTATTTTCTCCGTAAATTTGGTATATGTGGGCTTTGTTGAGGCACGATCCTCTTGTCTACTCCTGATTTTGGTTTACAAGTGCTGTTATTCTAAGGTGACTTCATGCATCAGCATCTTCTTTATGATGGATTCTTTATGCAGTATTGACTAGTTCCTCCAGTGTGAGCCCCCAGCTTTCTGTGAAGCAACATACCTTGTCCTTGAGTGACATTAAGCCTTTAAACAAGTACAGCTGTGAGCACTTCAGGTTACACTGCAAGGTCTTCTTGGCCACTGGGAAAAAAAACAATGCTAAATTTCTACAGGAATCCTCATAATTTCTTATTACTGTATATTTTCCAGAATCTAATTTCTGACACTTCCACCATCCAGTGAGCAGATCCAGTAAAAAAACCATCCTCGGTCTTCAGATACATCATGTCTTAAAATGACAGATGAAACCCTGATCTTTTAGAAAAGGGTGTTGTCTCACAAAGGGAGTTTGTTACTGGGTGTGCAATGAGCCAGTCTCGCACGCAGAGCCGAGATACCATTTATTGTGTGTCTGTACAGGGATGGGGGCTAGATGGTAAACGCAGAAAGCTAGCACACCTCTTAACACATGGTAAAACATTTTATACAATTTCAACAGTAGTTAACAATTATGTTTAGTCACACTTAATTCTCACTGATTCTGAGGAGCCTTGTGTCCATTTAAAGGTACAGAATTCTTTTTTTCACTGACAGTGATCAGTGGCGAGAGGGTTTTTGTTAGTAGGAGGCTTTCTTTACTCGAGGGTGGATCTTTTAGTATGCTGATTTGGATAGTTCATACATAGTTCAAGTAATTTTCTGTTTGGTCTTATTAACCATTTGGTTCTTCTTGAGCTTATCTTGTTGTGCCCCAGCTTGACATATTTATGGTGTCCGTTTCTTTTCCCAAGGCCATGTTTTGTTAACTATTTGTAACATCCTCTCTTTTTCAAATACTTTCTTGTGTTTAGTTGTAGATATTTACGTATTTTGTCTAAATTTCAAGTTAAATAATACTGACCTTCTATTAATCGTGCAGCTGGGAACCAGTTGGCTACAAGGGTTGCTTATTCCAGTGATGTTTCAGAGTCAGGAGTAGGTTCCAGGCAGGCTTTACATCATCAAGCGTGCCTAATTTAATGACAGTAGCTTATGTAAAATGAAACCTGATAGTTTTTGTTAGAAAACAACAGAACATGAGTTCCACTGATAAAATTTTGGGTTGAGCCTTATGCTGCCATATAAATAGTTGAGGGTTTGTTTTTTTTACCAGGTAGAAACATATTTTAATGTCTTAAAATTCAAGTGGACAAAAAACCTAATAGGAACTTGCACATGTTGTGAATGCTATAGTATAATTTTTTAAATTGAAAAGAAATTTTGTCTTCTAAATTACTCGCCCTTCTGTATGCTACTCCTAAAAAATTCCTGCTAAGAAAAAAAATGTGTAGTTTAAAAAAAGATCCCAGTGATCCAATGTGTCTGAATGGTGAATGTGTTGCCAGGTAACATCTTCATAGAGATGAAAGCAGCGTCCATGTACTGCCTGAGGAAATCTGTGGAGGGGGATGTTTATCATGTGAAAACTCAGTTTTGGGTGGCTGAACGTTTTTGGCAGCACCTTGTCCCTTTGCTACCACTTTGGTGAGCCCAGCGCTGCCTGGGAGGCTTTGCTCTGTTCCCCTTGGCAGCTGTGGATCACAGTGACTCATCCTCTTGTTCCTGTCACCTGAAGTAGTTAGTGTTCTTGGGGGGAAAAAAAAAAAATAATTTTTTTTCATTGTTCCTTCCTTTTTAGCTCATAGTAACCCTGAAAGCCAGAAGCTTGTAGGCAGCTGCACAGGAACACACTCAGAATTAAGGAGTGTTAAACTGTTGCTGTTAGGTCAAAAAGTTGGTCTTTGGCTGCTGCTTTATATACTGGACCGTAGCTTTGGTCATACATGGCCTGGTACAGAAGTGCAAAACTCTGATTGATTAAAAAGTAAATAGTCTAGTACGGTGGCTGTTATTGTTCAGCAGGAATGCCCAAGAATATGCCGTGTGTTGAACCATGTTGTAAAATGGAGGGGGGAGATTTTCAGTCAGCCTGCAAATACTTAGTGAGCTATTAAAAATGTTCCTGGCTTTCAAAAATACAGTTTTGTTGGAGTTTCTGGGATGACAGGAAAATTTTATGTGTAGCAAGTCTAAAAAGTTATGAATAAGTAGATGTAAAAACAAAATAAAGCTGCAGAGTGACCTGACTTTTTTTTGCATGTGGAGTGTCAAACCATTTAATAACTTGTGCTGTAGCCACTGCTGTAGTGCCAATGTTTCTCAAAATGCAAAACTGCAAATTGTCATCAGACAAATGCAATTCATTGGGTTATTGAGGTGATGACAGTTCATTGGTGTGTTTTCCCTACAAATGAAGAGGAAAGTTTGTTGGTTGGGGGGGTTGTTTGGTTTTGGTTTTTTTTCATGAAAGTATGGTGTGCTATAAATATAGTTACATACAGCATAAGTTGTATGAAATTACAGGAGAAGCATTAGAGGGAGATAATTTGCAAGAACTTGAATATTGAATAGCTTTTCTTACGGGTAGCCTCCTCTGAGAGTATTAATTTAGTGTACAGCTTCATTTTAAAATTAATAATATATAAACAAAATCGTTCTTGCTTTGCTGCATGCTTGTATTTTATTTATGTGTGCACACATGGTCCACTAATTAAGCACAGCTCTTTATGGTTTATTTATTTGTTCTAGAGAGGCTGCTTAATATTTGAGAGAAACAGTAATGATGTGCCTGACCTTTGCAGTGGCTGTGTTAATGGTAAGATGGGTTTTGCAGGAGCCTGCAAAAAAAATAGGTTGATTGTTTTTCTCCATTTGCTGGAATATGCTCAAGAGACCTGAAAGCGCGCGCACACACAAACAAGGCGGGGGTGGGGGTGAAGCCTAAGTGGTTAAAGAGTATTTTCATGTGTTTTCAGATGTCAGGATGGTACTGACAGGCTGAGGTAAAGGGTTAAAAACTTTGTTTCTTTGCTTTTTGTTGTGGTCTGTGTTTTATTACCAAACCACCAGGGTATAGTATATTCACCACATGGTGAATAGTTGTTAGTTTGTTTTTCTTAATACCAGTATAAAGAAATAAATGTAAATGGATATGGAGACCAGTCCAGGATAAGCTGGCATGACTCTTTTGTGTGGTGGTCTGGTAGTGGGATTTGTCACTAAAATTCCTAAAAATACATGTGGTATGTATGCACAAATGTTATTGTCTTTGCCTTTTTTATGGCTTTTGCTTAATACAGATTCCCACCTCTTTTTACAAAAATGTCTCCTGAGCCTGTGCTGTGGTGAGGAACTCTGTGCTGGCAGTTCAGCCCGCCGCTCCTTCCCCCTCCTGCCTCTCCCAGCTCCACACGCTTCCCTGTTGTGCATGTTATGTGCACAGTTGCTGTCTGATGAGGCTCTCGGGTTTTATTTCTGATAAAAGCGAAACCACTGGGAGCGAAAGATTTGGTGGAAGGGCTAATAGCAGAGATTTAGAAAAAGCAGAAAAAGAAGGCAGGTGTGGAGAGGCTGATGGATACCTGTGTGTTGAGATGGTAATGCTGCTATATATAAAGCAATGGAAATTAAATGTTATATTTATAAAAGGATTTTGGTTGGTCCAGGCATTTGTGGGTGATACCAGTAAACAGTGATGTTTAACTGACTTCCACATGAACATGACCATTTCTTAGATTGTTCTTCTGTGGAAGCTCTGTGTGTGTGTACATACAGAATTAATATTCTCATAATGGAAGATGCAAGTTGTGGTCTATTCAGTTTCTCATGTTTTTTTCTAATTAATCGTTAATCACCTGCTATTGGAATGTATCTTTTTTCTTTAATTATCCACTGGTATGTGTTAGAAATCTGCCTGCAGAGCTCTTACAGTGCCGCAGGGTATGCCATATTTTTCTTTTAATCAGTAGGTAACATTTCATAGCTTTTGTTTGTTTGACTGCTTGTCTGTTTTGCTCTGTCTTTATAAATATAAAAATCTACTTTCATCACACATGCATATAGAGTAGTTTCTGCAAAATAATAGGATGCTGCATGGGTTTTTTAACACTGCGATACCTTTGGGAAGAACAGAGGCAGTTGTCTTGCAAAGGAATGCAAGCTAATGGTATGTGCTTCTTCTAGCCAAACTGATTGGACGTGAGTAATAAGTTTTCCCTCTCCTTCCTCCACACAGGAAATATTGGATCATTAGGACTAGCAAGCCTTCTGGGTTTTTGGTTTTGTTTTTGATGGTTGCTTGGAGAATTGCGGAGTTCTCATTCACCTTCCTTTTCCTTGCAGTGATTATTCTTTCTCCATGTTGCATAATGAATTATTGTTTATAGCTCATGTATCTGCCTGAGGATGGGTGAGGAGCTGACCAAGAGCTTTATGGGTCAGGATTAAAGGGAGGGCAGGGACATTATCGTGCAGGGGTCTGCTACAGGCTGCCTGACCAGGAAGGGTGAGCAGATAAGGCCTTCTATAGACAGATAGGAGCAGCCTCACATTCACAAGTCCTGGTTGTCATGGGGGACTTCAGCCACCCCAGTATCTGTTGGAGGGACAACATGGCAGGGCAATAAGCAATCCAGGGGGTTGTTCCTGGAACGTGTTGATGATAAATTCCTTTGCCAAGTGCTAGAGGAGCCAGTGAGGAGAGGTGCTACGCTGGACCTTGTTCTCACCAACAAGGAGGGGCCGGTGGTGAATGTGAAGCTGCAGTGACCATGCAATGGTGAAGTTCAAGATCCTTAAGGCAGCGAGGAGGGCGCACAGCAAGCTTGCTATGCCGGTGTGCAGGAGAGCGGACTTCAGCGTCTTCAGGGATCTGCTTGGTAGAGTAGTGTGGGATAAAGCCCTGGAGGGAAGACGGGCCTGAGAAAGCTGGTTGATATTCAAGGATCACCTCCTCCAAGCTCAGGAGCAGTGTGTCCCAACAAAGAGGAAGTCAGGCAGAAGTGCCAGCAGGCTTGTGTGGATGAACATGGAGCTCCTGGAGAAACTCCAACACAAAAAAGAATTCTACAGAAGATGGAACAAGAACAGGTAGCCTGGGAGGAATTTGTCTGAGCAGGGATCAGGTGAGGAAAGCTAAGGCCCTGCTAGAATTAAATCTGACCAGGAATGTCAAGGGCAACAAGAAAAGCTTATGTGGGTACATCAGTGATAAAAGGAAGGCTAGGGAAAATGAGGGCCCTCTCTGGAAGGAAGCAGGAGACCTGGTTACCTGAGATATGGGGAAGGCTGAGGTACTCAATGACTTTATTGCCTTGTTTTTCACTGGCAAGTGCTCCAGCCACACTGCCCAAGTTGAAGAAGGCAAAGGCAGGGACTGGGAGAATGAAAAACTACCTACTGTAGGAGAAGGTCAGGTTGAAGACCATCTAAGGAGCCTGAAGATGCACAAGTCTATGGGATCTGATGAGATGCATCTGCAGGTTCTGAGGGAGCTGGTGGATGAAGTTGCTAAGCCCCTATCCATCATATTTAAGAGGTCATGGCACTCAGGTGAAGTTCCCACTGACTGGAAAAGGGAAACGTAACCCCCCTTTTTAAAAAGGAAAATAAGGAAGGCCTGAGGAACTACAGGGCAGTCAGTCTCATCTCTCTGCCCAGCAAGATCAAGGAGCTGATCCTCCTGGAAACTATGCCAGTATTGGGACCAGTGCTGTTTAATTTCTTTGTCAGTGACATAGACAGTGGGATTGAGTGCACCTGCAGCAGGTTTGCTGATGACACCAAGCTGTGTGGTGCAGTTGACACGCTGGAGGGAAGGGATGCCATCCGGAGGGACCTCGACAGGCTTGAGAGGTGGACCCGTGTGAACCCCATCAAGTTCAACAAGGCCAGGTGCATGGTCCTGCACATGGGTGAGGGCCATCTCAAGTACAAATGTAGGCTGGGTCGGGAATGGATTGAGAGCAGCCCCGAGGAGAAAGACTTTTGGGGGGAGGTGGGGGGGGGTGGCGGGGATCATTAACAAGAAGTAACAAGAAGCTCAGTGTGACCAGGCAATGTGTGCCTGCAGCCCAGAAAGCCAACCATATGCTGGGCCGCATCAAAAGAAGCGTGGCCAGCAGGTCAAGGGAGGCGGTTCTCCCCCTCTGCTCTGCTCTCGTGAGACCCCACCTGGCAGACTGCCTTCAGCTCTGGGGCTCCCAACATAAGGAGGGCATGGAGCTGCTGGAGTGGGTCCAGAGGAGGGCCACAAAGATGATGAGAGGGCTGGAGCACCTCTCCTGTGAAGACAGGCTGAGAGAGTTGGGGTGGTTCAGCCTGCAGAAGGGAAGGCTCTGCGGACACCTTATTGCAGCCTTCCAGTACCTAAAGGGGACTTACAGGGAAGCTGGAGAGAGACTTTTTGCAAGGGCCTGTAGTGCCAGGGCAAGGGGGAATGGCTTATTACTGAAAGAGGGTAGATATAGATTAGATATTAGGAAGAAATTCTTTACTGTGAGGGTGGTGAGGCACTGGAACAGGTGGCCCAGAGCAGCTGTGGATGCCCCATCCGTGGCCGTGTTCAGGGCCAGGCTGGATGGGGTTTTGAGCAATGTGATCTGGTGGAAGGTGTCCCTGCCCATGGCAGGGGGTTGGGACTAGATGATCTTTAATGTCCCTTCTGACCCAAACCATTCTGTGGTTCTGTGATATAGGTACCTTGCTTTTGAGGGTCTGCTGCAGATATATGAAAGATTGACAAAGCATATAACCTATTTTTTGTGAATGTCATGAGATGGGGTTAACTGCAGTAGCTGCAGAGAAGGGGGTGAGGTTTTTATCTTTAACAGCCTACCTCTTGCAGAAGTACCATTTAAAACATAAACTAATTTCAAGTGGTCTAGTTCTTGTCAGTTGAGTGAGAGGTTTGCCATGGCTCTGTGGCAGGGCTTTCCAGAGCTGAGGACTGTATTTTAACTTCGATGTTGGTTGTAGGTCTCATTGCTTCAGGAGAATCCCAGTGATGTCTGGGACATCACAAACATTCACCTTTTCCCTGTTTTGTGCCATGTTTAAGTCTGAGAGCAGTTGGACTTCAGTGTATTGGTAAGACCCACATTCATTAGTCCCACCAGACTATTTCAGTAAATGGATTGCTGGAGCTGGTGCAGTAAAAAGGAGAAAAAAAAAAAAAGAAATTGAGCTCCACGCCCCACCCCCCCCCCCCCAAAAAAAAAAAAAAAAAGCCCAGCATTTTCTGAAGATGCTTGTGTTTAAAATAGCAGTGGAAAATAACTGCATGAAGTGAAATTGTTTATTATCTGCTCTGTTGTTACTTCTAGTGTAAGTGAAGAGTTCTTGGCTTGGGCTTTAAATGAGGTGTGCGATCTGTGGGCTGTTTCTGAAGTACACTGATTGTTAGCTTCAGTTTCCTTCTTATTTCACAGATACATTGATCTGCTGCATTAGGGTTTTGTGTCTCACAATGTGACAGAGCTGCCAGTAAGACACTCCACGGGACACAAGGCCCTTTGGCAGGGACAGGGCTGCACTGCAGATGTGGCCAGCTGGGACCAGCCCAGAGCTCCCTGCTCGGAGCTCCCAAACAACCTGACCCTCCCGCAGCTGTGGCAGGGATCAGTGTAATTACCCTGTGGCTGGTGAGGCAGGCAGTGCCTAATGCCACTCTGATTGAACTGTGAGGGAAAGGGGATTAAGCTGGGATAACACTCCAGCGTCATCCTGGCAGCTGACAGCATCAACTTCAAGCCTTCTCGCTCCAGCTGGCTCCAAGAGTGTGAGAGCAGAAGCATCTGAAGTTTGCTGTATGCCTCAGACCTTACGTGACAGCAGTACGCAGCTTGCTAGTTGCTGCCATGTTGCTAGGGTAACCTGCCTATTTATTCATTTATTTCCAACTTCAGTCTGATGCATCCTCTGCCCTGCCTTTGCTGGAGTGGTCTGTTTGGCACTCAGGACCGCTTTGATGGGCTTCAAATGTATCTTGAGTAGCTAACTATTATGCAGGGAAGACATCTTCTATCTCCCTGTCCCAACTTGTTAGAGAGAGGTCTGTCTTGGATTTTAGCATATTAATTGGAGTGTATCTATGTATGTCCATGCAGGGAAATTAAATATTGCACTTGTTTGTGCATCTTATGCTCTTAATGGAAGGAAGTGTTATATCAGTGTTCTCTAGTGCTGCTAGAGCAGTTTAAGCTTTATTCCCTTCTTTCCCCGATATTCCCATGCCTTTTGGGGGGGGCTTGTTTGAAGGTATCTACCTGTAAATATGGCCTAAATCTTCCTCTCAGTTTTTTTTATAAGGATGAATTAGTTGTTCTTGCATGCATGAATAATGTTGCCAGCAGAATACATGCACTTTAATGGTATCTTTGATAATCTGTGTACAATTTAAACTACAAATTATGAGACAGTAGAAAATCCATGTTAACACTGCTTTGCAGCAGAGGTGTCTTTTGAAATGTGTCATTATCAGCAATAGAGCCTTTGCTGTAAAAAGTGACCAGATACTTTTGTTTTTTTCCACTCAGCTGTCCCATTTCCTCCAAGTCACCGGCTCACAGCTAAGGAAGTATTTGATAATGATGGAAAACCTCGTGTGGATATCTTAAAGGCACACCTTATGAAAGAAGGGAGACTGGAAGAGAGCGTTGCTTTGAGAATAATAACAGAGGGAGCTTCAATTCTCCGTCAGGAAAAAAATTTGCTGGACATAGATGCACCAGTCACAGGTTAGTATGGAGTTACGGTGATGGACGGGATGATTGCTGGTTTGGGATGTGTTAAGTAATACATTAGTGTATGTGGCTTCCTAAGGAGCTGAAAGGCAGCTTGAAAATATTTTTTTTTTCTCCAGTATTTGATTCTCTTTTTGTCTGCTACCACTAGGATAATGGAGGCCATCAAGCAGCTTGTAAATTAGAGGAAAGGATCACATCTGCTGAGCCTTCTGTTTCTAAGGCAGAGAACATTTTTAGTTGTTAGAAGATCAGAACTTTCTTAAACTTCAGAAAATATCTGGGCTTCGCACCACGTATTAATTCCGTGATTTTATAGATGTAATTTACCATAGTAGCACTGTTCAGACATACAGACAGTGTTGGGCTCTGAAGGAACAATGGTGTCAGAGTAAATGGAAATTTTAATTAAATGCTAAAGGAAAATAACAAGTGCAGTGTAAAGGAAAAAAATTAGCAGAATCCCAGTTTGTGTTGCCTGGGGGATTAATGAATTCTGCTGGTTGCAGAACCCATCCTGCCCTTGACTATCAAACACTACCACCCACTCATTAATCCTCAGGAAATGCCTTATACTTTGAATTTCCTTCTCTAATTGTCTCCTGCCTCTGACTGCATTCTGAATGTATGAATGCATTTGCTTGCTGTAATGTGCCTCCTCCTCTGTTTTGTTGTTGTTATTGGATATGAATGGATTTTTGGCAAGAAATTTTCTGTGGCATAGAAAGTTAGCTGTGGGGCAAAAAGTAACTGATTCCAGCCAGCTTGAACTATGAAAACGAAGTACAAAACTCTGTTTAAGAAGGCAGGTTTTTTTGTCACTTTTGTTTCTGGAGAGACCTAACAAAGATTAAAGAAATAGGTTCATCTGCTGCAGAAGAATGGTTACCTGTCTTTATCATTAGTACTGGTAGCATTCACCAAAAACTATACGGAAGCAGCAAAACCTTCATTTTCAGGAAATCTCTGAAGAGCATAGTATCCAGACTAGAATGATGCACAAGTTATTAAAGCTTGTAATTTTAAAAATGACATTGAAATAGGGGATTGTAGATTGACCTGGAGAGGTAATGTGTATCATCTTTTATGTAATAATTAGCTTGTCATACTGCCATACAATTCTGATGGAAAAGACGTCAATCATGTTGTGGCTTATGTATGAATAAAGGAAATAGGATGAATAAAAAGATCCCGAGTAGGCTAGGAGTGAAGCTCTGCAGACGTTTTCTTTGACACTTTAGGATAAATGAAAGAAGTCATAGAGGTGTGCAATACCATGTCCATAACTGAGTAGCAGACATTCAGAAAATTCTACTTTTCTGTAGATTTTTTTCCTTCTATTTGAGTGTAATTTTTTAAAATCCATTGAGTGGTGTAGACTGTAGGAGGATAGGTGTGGTGTGGTGTGTCCTGGCTGATTTCTATAAGTCCATGTTTAATGTGTTCTCTCTGTCTGTCTTTTAAATTTTTCTCTTTAGATTTTTTTCTTAAATGCTTTTGAAGGTATCGGAATTGTTCTGAATTATATTTTGGAGATTAATCTCCTGAAGGTTACCCCATTGTATAACACTGGTATAATTTAAGTCTTTGATTCTTTTTTCAGTTGAGCCTACACATTGCTTTGTTCCTGCTTTTGAAATTATTCTCATGCAGTGATTGTGATCAGCAGTCTTCGGGGTGGCTACTGTCTTTTAAACTAGCGTAGGAAAGCTGGGCTCCTAATGCTTGTTAGCACTTCTCAGCTACCCCGCTAATGTTCTATATGAACAAACATGAAAGCTGGAGCTATGAAAGCAATCATCAAAAGAAGAAAAAAAAATTATGAGGGGGCGGTTGGGAAAGCTTGTGAAGCATGTTGTTGTGGGCCTGACAGTTTTCTTTGCATGAGTAGTATGACAGCAGGTGACTAGATAAAGAGAGTATCAGTTGACCAATGATGTGGTCGAAGTGCAAGATACACAGGCAATCAAGAGATAACTATGGAGTACAAGAAAGCTTTTTTCAAATGTATGGAAGAACAAACAAAATCACTGACAGAGTGGAGAAGAAAATAAGTTTTAGATTTTAGGCATGGCAAACAGGCTTGTTGGAGTGACAGTCATAAATCATTAATATGGGGTGCTTTGTGTGAGATGCATTCATCTTTTAGAAACATATCCCTATAGCTGGGTAATGAGATGGTGATCATCAAAAAGGGGAGGTATAACAGCAAAACTGTTGAAATAAGAGCACTGTGGGTTAGTACAGTGATATGCTTGATAAATGGTAAAGAACATGCAAAGTTTTTTCATAAAGCCTTGTGTAGCCATCCCTCAGCTCAAAATTTATTCTGTTTATTTTAAGGGGTGATATAATTGTCCTCAGAAAAAATATCAGAGTTGTGTTTATAAGCAAAGTCACGTGAAACAAAGTGGGTACATAGAAGACCTGGATTTGAAGGAGATGATTTGTGTGATGGGGGGAGACATACAAACAGCCTTAATGTGGAATGCAAAGTCCATTATTTTGCATTTATGTGTGAAACTTACTCTGTGTCTGTAGTTAGCTGGAAGCACCAATGTGACACTCACTTTGAAGTAATACATTTTGTTTTCAAATTTGGCAAGGTTATAAGCCTTTTGAATTATTGCTAATTAATTTGCAACCTTTAGCTCAAATTCTGTCATTTGCTACATACATATGTACATGCATGGATGGTTTGCTACAGTTCTGGCTTATAACCCAGGTGAACTATTTCTGCATTTGTTAGACAGATTGGCTGTTCACTGGGTATAAATCTCAACAGAGCTGGGACTAAGGAAAGACTCAGAGTCTTCTGCTATCAGGACTCTTCTTGCATCTGGGAAGTGTTGAGGCAACTTTGTCTTGACTTGTGCATGTGAGTTGGGAAGGATGGAGAGAATTAGGTCAAAAGAAGTGAGTGTATTGAGTGGGAGGCTGAAAGTAGGGGTGAGTAGTGACAGGCTGCTCAAGAGATGACAAGGAGGTGATTGAGAATGGCCACTTGACTTGAAGATGAGTATGTGATAGAGGTGAAAAGCTTGGGAGACAAGAAAATGGCCAAGAGGCTGTCAGAGGTTGTCAGGGGATGGCTGGGCAGGCAAAGTAGGAGGATCAGCAAGAGGCTGACAGTATTTGGACTAGTATTGGGACTAGCTGGGCAAGGCATCTGCTCTGTCACCTGCTCTGGGAGGTGAAGGGGCATATGGTGGAATGGGCCTGGCTGTAGAGCAACAGCTGTGGTAGAAGCAGTTACTAGTATAGATCTGTCTCATGACTGGAAGCAGTGAGGGGTTGGCACAAGGGTTGCGAAGTAATCTGGGTTTCCAGTGTGGGGAAGAAGCGAGCCAGGCACCCTGGGCTACCAGGATGCTTTCCAGTTGTCTGCAGCACCATGGGGAGTGTCCATGCCGACCTTCACCCACCAGGGAATGGGCAGATGGCAAGGAGACAGGGAACCACCTTTCACAGATGGATTGTTCCTGACTTCTTCATCTATACCCTCTTCTTTTGGAGGCATGTGGTCTTTGTCTTAAGCTTGTGGGTTTAATGAGGTTGATCTACCACCAGATTACAGCTGTTCAGTGTTCAGATGAAAGACTTCTCTGTGGCAGCCTTAGAATTTCCAGTCCTGATTTATGTTCATAACAGTATAATGACACATGGAGAAATGGGCTCATTTTTAATTGATTTTTTTTTCTAGAAAGCTAAGGAAGTATATGTCTGAACCTCCCTGATGGCAATATTTACTGAAGTCACGCTCCAAAGAACAGTTGGGAATGCAAGATTTTGGATTACCTGGATAGCTTTATGTGGCTTTATTATATAGGTTCATAACTATAACAGAGTGGTTCTGGGTAACTGATGTATGCTACCCTTTGCATGACGAGTAATTACCTGCTTGTTTTTGTGGACCCTCACTTCCAGATCTAAAACCTGCTGTTCTTCAGTACTGAGCACTCTTAACTGCATGCCAAACATGTGTCCCTTTGATTTCAGTGCATGGGTAACTTTCTCTGTGCGTGAATATACGAGAATACCTCTGTATATTCAAGAACTATCTATAAGATAAGTTCTTGGGATTTTTGAATGTTTTATGTCAGAAAAATGAATTTAGGTAAAGTTTTGATGGCAACGTTGCCTTGTTTGGCTCCCAGTAAAATGGATCCTTTACCTCACCTGTGTGTTGAACACAGTAATTAACACAGGTCTTTAGTAATTATGAAATACTGTTATACTGGGTGGTGTTGCAAGACTGTGAGCAAGCTGATCATGCTGTCTTCAGAGTAAGGTTCATAAACAGTTTGTAGCTAAAGCGTATTTCACACAATGAAGAGAACACAACTTGAAAGTTGCTCACTGGGTGAATATTCTGTCCACTGCATGGAAAAGAGCAGAAAGTGACTATATAATTAAGGAATCTGTAGCATGATGCATATGCAGGAGAGGTTGTACTTGAAACCTTAATTCTGTCACATCCTAAATATGGATATTTTTTATTTTTGCCAAAATTTGTAGTGTTTACTTTAATTACTAGGTGTGTGATTTATTGACATTAGTGGGCCTCAGTTCAGTGGTCCTTTACAAAGCAACTGAACCTGCACTTTTGGAACATGGTAAATTGTTGTTTTCCAACATCTGCAAAAATTACCAGCTACAGGAGGTTAAATGGCTTTACTAATCTGGAGGGGCTAGGATTAAAATACAAGAACCCAAAGGTCGTGTTGCAGAATTTGTTGTCACCAGCTATTTTGGTGTTCAAAAACCAGCCAATTCCAGCTTCAAAGCTAGATCTAATTTTGAAGTTGGCCCTGTTTTGAGCAGAGGAGGTTGTTCTAGATGACATTCCCACCTTAACTTTTCTGTGATTTTTAATTTATACCTCCTTAAATAACATACTTAACTAGAGGGTAGACCTAGAACTCTAAGTGGTATGTTTGTTTAATATCTATTATTGTGTGTGTTTGTACCTTTTGGATTATTTTTCTTGAGGATATTGTTAGATTTTAAAAAATACTGAATGAAAATAGCATATCTCTTGCATATATGACTGCACAAGTGAATAAGCTAGTCAGAGGTGTGTGTTGGTGTTTTTCAGGTAAGTCTTTTTTTTCCCTGTCAATGTCCGTTTAAAAAGTAATTGCTCTGTTTCTTCTTGTAACATTTGACATCTCTCATTTTTTGTACGCAGTGTGCATTCCCTTTGCTTAGTCTCTGCCCATAGTTATTTACAAGACCTTCCTCCAGTAAACTAAGAACAAAAAACCCTAAGTCATATTCATCTTTATAGACTTGTGCTTTTTTGCATGTGATGATTTTCTGTAATGTATGAACATTACCAAGGCAGCTGCCTGTGTACAGATGTTCTCAATTCTGTTTCTGTGGGTGCCACCAGCAGCAGTGGCAACGATAATGGTTTCTGGCCTGGTAACAATAGTCAGGCCATGTGCAGGCACAGGGGGCAGCATCTGTCAGTCCCTCATTTAGAAAAAATAGGAAATAGGTAAAACAAGCATATAATCTTCTTCTGAACCTTCAGTACTTTACTGAGAAAGCCCTGACCCTGCTGTCCTGTGTTCAAAGCTTCCTGAAATGCCAGGTGCATGCAGCTTGGTATGTGAGGATAGGAGAGCACTGGATAAAGACAGAATAAAAGCTTACTGTTGCAGTGTAGGAAGTTTCAGTTTCTACAGGTCTTTTCCTTGGCCATATATTCCTCTACTAACTCCTGGTTTTGCAGTTCATGCATTTATGGATGTGGTAGATACAAGGAAACCACTGTTCCTTGATATTCTCTTTGCATTGCGTAATGTAAGGTAGGGTGTGTATGTATTTCCAGTAGGTATATAAGAACTAACCTTGTGCGTACTAAGGGGGAATACATCCACTTGCAGTTTCATTGTAATGTCTTTGAGTAAAAATTCTATTGGATTGGTTGAATGTTGCGGCAGTATGGATTTACAACTTACTTGATTTGCTTGTAATGTTTGTATTGTCATAAGCATGCTGAGAGTTTTTGCAAGTTGAACTCTAAATTGATGGGAAGGGAGACATTTTGGGCATTTGGGGATAGCCTCTGTCAGAGCTGCAGCAACTCTGGTGACCTTCAGAAACCTCTGCTGCATTATAGGCCCATAAAAACTATAGAGGGAGTGCCCTTTCCTGCCAGCACGTGCCTTTGAGGTCTTTGAGGCGTCCAGGTATTCTCTGGATATGTTATTTCATGGGATGGTAGGGTCTCCTAGGCCTGAACATTTCCTCATGTTCCACATAATTTTTCCTTTGCCTAATTTCTCTACTTAAGTAGCATAAAATAATATTAGTAGGTTGCTAGTGCTGTGCAAATTACAACTTTGTAAAAATCAAGAATGTCTAGCTAAAGTGATCAATGCTAAGGCAAGCTACTAGAAGCATTTATGCCCACATTATAGTAAAAAGACAATCATGTTTAAAATTGCATTGAACTGTAGCACATGTAAATAATCTGATGCAATGGAGAGTCAAACTAAAACAGTTCTTTCTGATTTTTACCTTTGAAGCAGTTTAAGATAGAATTCCAGTATGGAAAATAAACAAGATTTCTTATCAGGGACCTACATGTCCTATGAGATCTAAGCATATTAGCACAAATCAAAGTTTGTCTGAAATTAATGTTTCAGTAAAAGCACGTTTAGTTAAAACTTCTCTATTTCTCACTTAAGTAATTTACTTTATACTCTAAACTTAATATACCATGATTACTGTTGAGGCAACTCTTTTGAATTTCCAGGACAGTGTTGTAACTAAAATATTTACTTACGTGTCATGAAAATAGCATATACATGATCAAATTTTAAATCTTCATCCTGAGTGGCTTGTGTCTTCACATTCCCAAATCTAAAAGCTTTAATGCCCATTTGAAGCCTAGATGCCTGCAGCTTCTGAGGGTAAGTGTTAACCAGAAGAATTATTATTTTCCCTTCTTTGCCATAATGCGCATACTCATTAGTTATCTTTAAAAAAATCTTTAATATTGTTTGTTATACTAAGAGTATGTAAGTGATGGCATCTGCCCTCCAAACAGGTTACAGTTCAACACTTTTTTTCTGTATCTTAGCCAAGTAATGGTATCTTTCAGTTTTGAATAACTTCTTTAGCTGTTTTAACTGCTTTGGTATTCCTTCAGAAAATGTCCTGGAATTTTGTTTGTTCAAGCCTTTTAAGGCATGAGTCCCAAATGTTTCTGGTATAACTACAACATTTTGACTTTCTGTGTTACTCTGGTATACGTTCCCTGTGTGGACCAGTAACATCTGAGCACCGCACACATTTCAGCAAATTATTCTTGCTCTCAGAAGAAATTGCTTGCAGTGAATTCTCCTGCATCATAGGAAAATGAACTTTGGCTGCCCTGAGGTAACTGTCGGTTTGAAATAAACTTTTGACTGGTTTCTTCTTAGTATCAATTCACAATCTCATTTGTGTAAATAACATGACATTTCAACAGAACAGGTTGAAACCACCTCCAAGAGGAGGAAGGGGAAAGTATCAACAGCACCATCTACTCTTGCATCCTGCTTGAAAACAAATCATAGTCTAAATCTTTTTACAAGCCTGTATAAGGCAGGTGTATTCTCTGACTTAAAAATAAATCTCTGACATAAATAGTGAATTAGACTTTATGAAGAAATATTTCCCATCATTTTTTAAAATGTTAATATACTCTTTTTCTCAATGTGCGCATGAGCACAGTTTGCTGTTCAAATAATTATTTCTCTTTACATATTGCTGTTGAATGTGTTATTAAAATACAGAGAACCTGCACGTTAAACTCCTGTTAAAAATAATTTGTGATATAAACATACTGTTGAACAGCTAAAGTGAATTTGATTGGATCCTTTAATTGGATTGCTGATTAAAACTGACACTGTTCCAGCTATTTTGCATGCTTTATTGAGAACTCATAATACATCAAATCACTTGTGGCTTAAAAACTGCGACTTCGGAAAGAAAGTGAAGATGTAAGGCTGTACGTATTCAGGTGTGTGTTTGTTTTTTATTTGTTCCTTCCATAAATGCTTCTGTCAGTTCCAGATATAGATTGAAATATGCCTGCCTGTATCCCTGGTAGAACAAAGTGATTGCATCTTGTAGCTTAATTGAGCTGCTTCAGACATTAGCATCTGACATTTTGGCAGAGCTGATGTTTTCTAGTAGTGACTGCTTAAATCTATCATTATTGCCAAGACAGTGGACACTACAGATCGTATTCTCTACAACTACCTCCCTTGTTCTTACAAATAATCCATCTATAGTTAACTTGCTTTGGTGCAAAAATCATAGTCAAATAAACTGGAGTGAAATTGTGGAATCTGAGATGCCCTTCAGATATGGAGCTTAATTTGATGCTGTGAAATGGAGGAACAAATATGTGTTGGGCTTCAAGTCAGTACAGAAATTGCACTGATTAAAAAATAACCAGCAAAAATAAAAAAAACCCACAACTGCTTCCAAATATCTAAGTCTTTAGGACTTCATTAGTCTTACCTTTTATTTACCATGTGGGTGCTGCTTCATCATGTAAAAATACTGACGGAACAATATAGCATGTTAGCATTTCTTGTAGGGCTGTTCCAAGAAGACATAAATACCATTACTATGATGTACTATTGTAGTTTCTCGAAGATTTTTCTGAAACTTGTACATCAGGTTTTTTATTTGTTTTGCAATTGTGTAGTCAGTGGCACAATTTTAGTTAGGACTGGGTAGTTCTGGGTCTTAGACACTTGGATTATTTTTTGAAAATAACCATGACGCTTGCACTGTGTAATCCTCATTAGAAAGAAAGAGATCTTTTGTTCTTGCCTTTCATGTCCTCTTAGTTTTGCTTAGTTATTCCTCCTTTTGATTCTGGCCTCAGGTTAATTTAACTCAATCTTAGGTCATAGTTTATATTGGCAAGGGGTGTGGGAATGCAGTGGGATCACTGTTGAAATTGCAGCCACCCACATTCCTTCCTTCCCCATTTTGGATGGAGGAGCTACTGAAATGAGTAAGACCTAGAAGGGGGCAGAGGGAAATTCCAGGATATGTTTACCTTCCCCCCCAGCAAAACAAAAATCTGCCAGTCACATATGAACCTGCACTCCCCACTTCGTGTGTGCGTGATGCTGGAAGGAGGATTGTTTCTGTCTTAATCACACTTTACCTGCAACAGTTGTAGAGCAGCTGTAGTGTTGAAGTCAAGCCAGGAACAGCTATGGGAGAGAAGAGGAGGAACTAAAGAGTGCAAGGGGGTGGACTGATAGCAAGACAGAGACAAACAGTGTTTTGTGTCAGCTGACCATTGCCACTTGGTGGAGGTACCACTATGTTGATGTGATTTGGGAGTCACTGTACAGATGTGTGCCCCTGTTGTTTAGAGCCCGGCAGTGCTTTTGGAGCTTAACACCAGCCATCTCTTGCCTTGTTCTGTGCTTTATGTTTGTGTGTCTAACCTCTCACCAAAACCTGACTGTGAAGCACTGGCAAGTGAAAAAGAGATAATTAGTAAATTAATTCCCAAGAGATATTATAAACATTACCTGTCATCACTTAGGAAGAGCATAACTGAGAGAGCATCAGAAGTTGTAAATCATGCTTATAGAAGGATTTTATTCTGGGGTGGGTTGCTCCTTACTTCGTCCTGCCTTTAGATGCTTTTTCATAAGCATTTTAATTTTTCTAAAAAATGCTGCCAGAGGTGAGACAGATACTTTCTCTGTTTAGTTTTCTACAGTTTATCTAGAAAAAACATTTCTAGAATAATTCCCAAGTGTATATGGTATCCTCTGTGAAGATACTGCCTTTTTAAATGAAAAAAAACCCCAACCCTCTATAGTTTTAAATAGTTTAATTATTTTTTAAAAACCCTCATATTCTTAAATTGTGTTTAAACTCTGTAAAATTTATGCTTACTAAATAAATGCTCCAATCGTGAAAATTAATTATGCTGAACAGGAGCATGTTTTCAATCTGCAGTTGCCTTTGGAAAGTCTTGGGAAGTGTCATAGGGGATTGTGGAAATAGTGTATGTGATTTATACTAGAGTGTGTCAAGCCATGGCATTCTTCTTCTGACCCAGGGGTCATTATGTGCCTTTTTTAGGGCATCAAATTGTTAAATGGTAAGTTTCAAATGGTTCTTTGGTGCTGTCTCCAGAATGACTGTGTTGGCTTCTTTGTTCTCTTAAATTTGGGCATTTAAATCTAGTTGAAATTCATGTATTGATACCACTCGGGATGCTAATTACTTCCTGAGAAAATTTTCTTGATAAGTGAGGAGGATTGTGCTCCTCATCTTCTGCCAAAGATTCAGCAAGAATTAAATTTTCAAGAGGAATCTAAATCTGAATTTTGTCATTCCACTTCTTTATTGTGTAAATAATCCCTTGAGCTCAGCAGTTGTCTAAACCTCTTGGATCACTTGATTTAAGTCAGTGTTGTTCCTTTTTGTGATTTTTTTTTTTTTTTTTAAATCCAGCTACATTGTCATCTTTAAAGCAGGCAACGCAAGAACAGTGGTAATGGATTAAGTTCCAATTTAACAGCCTGTGGCTAAGAATCAAAAGCATCCTTTTGGTGCTCAGCACAAGGGAACGTGCTGCAGAGAATCCTTCTGGCTCATTAGGTGTATCAGCACCATTGCTTTCAGATGCAACTTCTGTAAGTTGCCATGTTGAATATTTGACACTCACTCTTACTCCCCCTTCTTGCTCCAAATGCACTTCTGCAAGAAATTGTACCTTTACAAGTGGAAAACACCACAAAAGTATTGCTTTAATCAAAATGGGTTGAATTCAGAAATCCCATTGAATTGCATGTAGGAGTTCACTGCAAGAGTTTATCCAACTAGATTTTTTTTTTTTTTTCTGAAAACTCAAGGAGATAAAATTGAGCGAACTGTATCAAGATTTAGTCTTTATTAACCTGTATTAATAAACAACACTTTAAAATAGGATTTTAATATATAATATTAAAAAAAAACAAAGAAGACAACCCACAACACGTTTCAGTTCATCTTTCATGCATGTATGTTCTCTTCTGTGTTCAGTGCCATTTTGTACATACAGCCTGAGAGTTGCAGGGTGCTAGCGTGGGCTGGGGATGTTGCCAGTGGCCTTAGAAATCAATCCTGTGACTTCAGCCTTTGACGAAGTGGCAGTACAAGAACACTTCAATTTTGTTTCTGCTTGGCTTACTTTCTGTCATGGGCAATAGTCGGAGTTGTCTGTAACAATAAATTATGAAAGCTAATGTTGCTTCTTTGTTCCACTTCATTTCCTTTGGCTCTTAGCAGGCTTGAAGAGGGGAAAAAGCTAGCCTCAGTGCAGATAAACAATTAAAAGTAAAGAGAGGTAGGCTTAAGAGCTGCTTTTGAGATCAACCTATGTATCTAAAACTAGGCTATACTTTCTTTCTCCAAAAAAATCACAAAAACTCCGGTTGAAATGGGTAAAGCTCCTTTTGAAGAGAAAATCATCTTTAGATTCTAAACAAATAAGAAAATGTGTCCCTGAACCGCAATTAATTATTAGCGCCTATGACAGGTGATAGCCATTTCACCAAAATTTTACTTGATATGAGTAAACCATACATACATGGTAAACGAGTGTTCATGTGAGACTAGGTGGTATGTGTTTGGTATGTCTGGCTGCTTCCTGATGTACCTGCCATCAAGACTATATATTCTGTAATGTGCAAGAGAGAAGGAATAACCATTATGGTAAGGCCAGAACACGAAGCTCTCCAGGTGTTGCTGTAGGCATAGGCCAGACTACCACAAGTGTGGGAGAGGAGATAAGCAGAAGCAATTAATGTGAGTTAGCCTTTCATTTTGAAGTCTAATTTTCTGAGCAAGCATTTGGGAAAAATTTCAGGTTATCTTACTTGGGGACGCACTGAAAAATAAACTGGATTTGTGTGGGATTGAGGTGGCAATGAAATGATGATGATCTGCTACCTTTACTTGGTACAGATTTTTATGGCAGAAGGAAGTGTGTTTCAATTGCATAAGCAAAAAATTTTAAGTTTTTACATTAGTTGATCGAACTTTGTTTTGTGCGAGTTCTAAAACCTCAAGGGCTGTAATTTTTGTAATCTATAACAATATCAGGAATATGAATTCCTAGTTTTTATGTAAAGCTTTTTTTCTTTGAAGAGCTTTTAAGGTTTAACATTAATCGAATGTGTAAAGGTTAAAACTTTGTAGCAATAGCAGTTATTCGCTGTGCTATTGAAGCTAAATGACTCACTTTAGCTAGTTTAAACAAAATGAAAGCATTAGTCTGCCAAAAGATACCTGTCTTCTCTTACATTTCCAGGTTCTTTTGCTCTTATTTCATCACATGCTTTCCCTAGGCATCAGTGACTTATTCTCCAAACAAAAGCTTTTTTTCAGCATAGGATTTAATTCAGTAATGAAGATAATGTTATTTTTGTTATGTTCTTCCTGCATTAAGCCCTTTCCTTAAAATCACAGAATAATTTAGCTTGGCTGGTACCTTTGGTAGTCACATGGTTCTGCCCCTTGTTCAGAGCAGAGCCAGCTTCAAAGATAGATCAGGGCTAAATTCTGCTGCTGCTTTTTTCAACGAATCCATCTTCTTCCTTCTAACTTGCACACATTCCTCCTTCCCTGTTAACACCATGTTTCTGAGCAGACCTCCTACTGTTCCAACTGCATCGGGAGGGAGGGAGGTTAACTCCTCACAAAAGCCATCATATCCTTCAGACATCAAGACTATCCCTCTTAATGTCTGAGCCTGTTTTATCAATTATCCACGTTGTGCGTTTTGCTCCAAGAACCCCAGTGACTCATCTGATCTCAGACCAGTTCATCAGACTAAGCCTCTGCAATGTTTCTTTGACTCTTCATAGGAGGACTATATGCAGTTCCTTCCCCACCCCAGTGAGATTATTCTTGAAAATCTGGCCATTGAAGAGTTGCTCTCTGAGCTGTGAGTCATCTGTCTTTTCTCAAGACCAAGTCCTTTCATGAGCTATCTCTAAGAGCTATTACTCTGCAGTGCCTGACTGATGATCATTCCCCATTAAGCTTACTGAAGTATATGGAGGAGAGCATGGTGTTCAAAGGCTGTTTTGAGTACCTGCGGCTGCCTCATCTGCACCCTCCTTAACCACCTACTCTCTCTGTCTGTCTTTGGACTCACAAAGTATTGCTTACTCAAGACTTTGAAAAAAAAAGTAATCATGAAGAGGGTCCATCCTCCTGATGTGTCATTGTTTCAACTGAAACCTTGGCCTCACAGATAGGTGATATTTTAAATAAATTTTTGTGTCCTCAGGAGTACCTGGGCACAGAATCTGGCTTGCACAAAAATCTGACTGGTACCTTTATTCCATATTGAGGTGGCCCAAATCTCTTCAAACCTTTGGAAGTGAAGTATTTGGTTCAACTCACGTTAGTATTTTGGGCTGCAGGGGTGTAAAAAAGGACCTCCCCAAAGTACCTATCTACAGGGAAAGCATGGAGAAAGGTATTTCAGTAAGAAGGGTATGTTTCTAGTTGCAAGAAATGCATTAATATTGACAAGACTTTTGTGGAAAATACAGATGCTAATGCTTATAATTTCTCATATGTCTGTTCTGCTGCATTTTCCATTTTTTTTTCTTGTGCACTAGAAACCTTTTCCAGTAAATAAGTTTTTATACCTAGAGCGTACACCATATGCAATCCCAAAGCACAATTGTTACAGCTGATAAATGTGCTGTGTGGGTGCTGTATCATTTGTGAGGCTCTGGTGTATTTGCATGCATACAGAGAATTTGTGTAATTAACCACATTAAACTGAATAACACACAGCCTCCCATTGTTTTTCTTTATGGGTGTAATTAGATGCTGAGAGAACTATAGCAGGAGATAGGAACAGTTTTCTTCTGCCACCCCTCAAACAGGTTTTCAATTCCAATTAAAATAAAGTACCTTTTCAACCAGAATATGTTACTCACATGATATCTACATCATTTAGAAACAGGCATGGGAAGCCTGATTCAAAGGTAAATATTAGAAAAGAGAAAGTGGAGGAGAATAATTTAGAATCCTGAACCAATAGAAATTCAAGAGGTGATTCTTTGACTTGTTCAGTTATGCTCCAGTGAGAATTTTATACTAGAGGTCAACTAATGGGAAGAGGGGGGAACCCTGCTCACAAGAATTTGGGCACTAGAGATTTTTTTTTTTTTAGTTAAACTATATGATGTTCTTTGATACTTTGAAGAGTAAAATTTTATAGTTTTATAAATTTTTCAAAAAACCTTTATCTTATGAGACTACTTAAGGAAGAATTAATACATGACAATTTCTGGCCAACACCTTCCTATGTTGATCCATCAGATGTTCCAAGAGTGCATCTTTTCCTGCACTGCTGTAGCAATTGGCAATAGAAGAGAAGAAAACTCTTCATTATGATGCAGCTAGGTGGAAGGATAGGATTTTTAAATTGCTGGAACACCATGTGTTTCATGTCACAAATAGTTGTTTCATTTTGAAAGCATCGGTATAAAATGAGCAGAAAAAATGTATAGTGAAAATCACATGAAAAAGGAAAAGCCTAGTCTTTTGGGCGATGATAAAGTTTAAAACTAGAGATTATATTTACATTCTTAGTTAATAAACTATGTAAGGGAAACCAGTGACCTATTTAGTAAATGTTGTCCAGGATGTGGGAGCCTTTTATCCTCTTTCTGAGGATAAAAGGATGGGTAAGGTGGTGCAAGAAAGATTGAGATAAGAATTTCTGAATTCTCTATTATCATCATATACTTCTGGTGACTTTTAAATCTTTTGTTAGACATTATGACAAATGACAGCTGTCCATTTAGCTTAATCATGCAGAAGAACTTGGCTTTCTTTCCTGCAATGTAGCATGTCTCCTGTCTTTTCCTTAAGCTGTTTAAGATGGTGTAAACTGTTGTGGCTGTTTTAGATGGTTTAAACATAGATGTGAAAAAATATAGGATTAGTATATTAATATCACTGCTTTCCATGTTTGGAGTCTTCATTTCAGTGGCTTCTTAATCTGGGTTTCCATTGTACCTATTATGTACGTTCATACTTCAGTGCACTCATCAAACAGTGAGGGAGATATGGTCAGGGGAAGAATCTTGGATCAAACAGAAGGGAGCAGTAATACACTTAAAATATTGCAGAGGTGTGTGGTTTTTCAGTAGGTTCTTATTCTACAGATGAAGTCAAGCTGTTTGAGTGTGTCTAGTGGGGGAGGCTTTTGAGAACCAATGCTTGATGGTTTTTTATGATTGTCCTCCTTGCTTTCTTGTTCTCTATTGCATAAATACACTTGTGAAGCCATTTGTGCAATGCATCTGTTAGACCAAATTCAGTAGTGTTTGATACTTCTTGCAGGAGAGAGAACTCCCATCATCCAAAAAATAAGATGTGATCTGCAGTCTGACAAGTGCATGTTTTGAAGGTTATGGCTGATACACTGCATATCTTTATTTAAGATACAGAAAAGCAAGAAATCTTAATGTAACCCAGTTTGGGGATAGAAGAAGCAGAGAGAGAGTTGGAGAAGCTGGTCAATCCATGCTTGTTACATTGGGGTTTGGAGCAACCTCACCTTTCTGTGAGTTTTCTGAATGGCTTATTTTGTAAAGTTTAGTACAAAGATGATAATGTAGTTCTGGACTGAAAATCTGAACTGCATTTGGAAGATTTAATAGTGGTTCATGTCTCTGCAATTGTGTGGTAAACTTTGAAGTAAAAGCACTGCTATGACAATTCAATTGGAAAATGAACTACACAATATGGAAGATAGCTCATTCTCCTCCCACTTCTTCCCCATCCTTTCATCTGCAAAAGCAGCGTAATTCCTGGCAATCTTCTTATTTTCTCTGCAATTTTCCAGTGTCCTTGATGATACTGGAAAAAGTACAAGTCTTAATTGCTTCCTTTTTTGAGTTATATGAAGAGATTGCTCTTCATAGTTTGAATATGAGCTGTTGCTTTTTCGGCGTTGAAGTTAAAATTCTGAGGCAGTTTTGTAAAATTGGCTGTAATAATAAATTTGTCTCATTACATAAGGAATTTAGAGCATGTTCTTGTACTGTCACTACTGTTAGTTTGTCAGCCATGTAGCTGCAAGTATCCGTTTTGGCCTGAGACAATCATTGAATTATTATAGTACCACTGTCATACGTATTGTTGGTTGAAAAGGTTGGAACAAGTCCTGCAGAAGATGTTTCCTCAGATGAGCAGAGCTGGGCACCTGGGTCCTCCATTTTCCTTTCACTTTCTGAAATGCTGAGTAGGTCAGTGACCCTTTCCTCCAGTGTGGCTGGTGACCTCTTGAGCGGCATTTGTGGTCAGCTGGGCGTATCGGGGGGGTGTTCGGTGGCAGCAGCCTGACCTGCCCACTGGCTGTCCTGTCCTCCTGGGCTCAGGAGCTCCCCTGGATCCCTGTTCAGCTGTTCTAGCATGCTAAGCCCACTGAAATCTAACCTCACGAAAATTACATAATTAAATATAGTGCTTGGTTTTTTTTGCTGGTTTAGTATGCTGAAGCAGTTCAGTTTGCTTGAGAATGTCTGAGACCAGGAGCCAGAGCAAGGGGGACTGCAATGGCCAGGACCAACTGAGACTGCCATGAACCCTCAGGCTGAAATTACATTTGCTTATCAGGGAAGCTAAAGGTACTTTGTCATTTCTTTGAAATAAAGTATTTTCCTAAATGCTTGGGAAAGAAAAAATACCAGGACGTGGTAAAGTCAAGTATATAATCTGGGCATGTTTAATATGCATAGCCAAAGCATGTAATGCTTTTTTCATTTTTTTTATGGTATGATATTTAAATTATAGGAGAAATGCAGCATTTCTTGAAAAATTATTTGTTATAGTCTGTATATTGCTACTATAAGAAAAATCTGCTGATTTTACTGATTATTGTGGAATAATCCTAGAATCAGTATTTGAGTCATCCTGTGTCAAATGAGCTGTGATGCTTTTGTCATCAAGAAATACAGTACAGCATGATGCTTCCTTGCTATGATTTCTATCTGGTAAATATGTCTATATTATACTTGCAAAATTTGCTCAGAAGTTGAAAAGGCTGTGTTTGTTTTCATTGAAATAATTCTCTGTGGAACCAGTGTAAGGGAGGTCAATGATTTGGTTCTAGGCTTAAAGAAAATCTGAAAATGGTATGTGTATATGAACACATCAGACACAAAGCCTACTTTTTGAGTTAGTTTTCATCCACTTGTGTGTATGTGCACACATGCTGTACTCTATCCAGGTGAATCATCAGACAGTATATACATTTGACATAGATTTTAAAGGTATTTAAGGCATTTACAGTAACTAAGCTAATATTCTTCTTAAAGAGTAGCAACATTGCTTTTGCCAGTGCTCAAAATTATGGCTTGGTTTGCAGTTGTGTTTTTCAGTTATATAACAAATACTAGCTGATTATGTACTCTCAGGGAGGGATGCCCATACTCTGTTTTGCTGCAGTCTTCCCAGGGTTTTGAATTCTACCCTTGCAAGTTTTGTTTTGTTGTACTCCAAGGTGTATCAGTTAAAAAGTAATTTCTGATGCCTTCACATCCATTTGCTACTTTTTGTCCTCTTCAATCATGAATTCTCTTTATAAAAAAATTTATTCTCTGGTGATGAAAAATCTGCTTGCTCTTGGTTGTATCCTCTTTATGCTGTCCTTAAAGGAGCCAGCTAACTTTGTATAAGGAATGCTAGCATGTATTTTTTTCTGGTGGGAAGCTTTTAGCTGTATTTCTCATTTGGGACATGGAGACCTGAAGAGGTGATTTTTTTGGTGTTGTCTCCTCCTCCCTGTGTATTTTCCTTTTGCAGAATCTTCAGTGGTTGATGTGGTGTTCCTAGCCTTCCTGGGACAGACATCCAACACTACACCTGTTTCTCTTTTCACGTTTGGGTGAAGACTGCTTGAATACTGGGGCTGAGAACTACTTAAGCCTGCTTAGATATTTTTATTTTTTTTAAAATCTCATTTTATTTCACCAGAACCTCCTGCTGAAAGTGTGATGGTGGGAGAGAAGTTTAAACTTCTGATTCTGGGGACAATTTACCACATTATCTCAGGTTACAGAAAACGGTTATTCTCAATCAAGAAAATCTAAATCACTTAAGATTCCTGTTTTTTAATGCATCATGCAATGTGTTTTTGAAGCAATTTGTGTTGTGCTAAGTTGCCACATACTGAAAGCACAGCAACACCTTTGCCTTGTCAAAAGCCCTGTGCAAGTTCTCATCCAGTCATCCTCTGTATCTCTCTCCCCCATCAGTTTTCACAGGTCTCTGTGACCTTTTGTTAGCTTCTCTCTGCTTTCTGAACACATCTGGCCTTGGCTCTTCCCATTGTTTCTCTTTGCTCCATCTGGAGCTCCCTTCCTCTCTTGGTCACTTCCTTTCCTTGGAAACACGTGGAACCAGTGAGACTTTTTGACTTATCTTGGCTGTCCTTTAAATGCTGTGTCTGAGGGCTGATATACGGATAATGCAGAGCTTCCTCTGGAAGTTTTTTAGATTGGTGAAACAGCTGCGGATTTTTGATACCAGTGTGTCAGCTCTTTATCAGCTATCGTGGTTCATATGTGAGATTAAAACATCGGGGTCCCTCTGCAGAAGGGTGAGATCTTTCACCTACAGAGTCAGCTCCAAAGCCTAATGTCAGGAGCAAGGTGGTAACCCCTGCCCAGCCCTGGAAAGTCAGATTTGCCCTGTAGTTTCCTTTTGAAGTCTGGGGAATGTATAGGAGGCAGGATGGAGGCCAGGTGGCTGCGATGCCCTTGCTCTGGATGTAGGTGCCTTGTGAAGCCTCAAGGCATACGACACCCCTCCAACTGCTGGAGAAGAATTCCTGCCACCCTTCTATTGCAAGGCCACTAGCTATATCTGCAGCAATGCAGATTATTTTTTTTTTTCCAAAGGCCCAGTATAAACAATGTTGAAAGGACTTGCATTTGAAAAAGAAAGAGAAAACCCCATTTTAGGTCTGTCTTTAATCCAGAAACACTTCAGTAGGCTCATGTACAGTGAATCTCACAGAGCTGCATTAGCACCTGTTGAATATCCATCTGCATGAAGGAAATGCAAAGTTTTAGTTTGAAAACAAGCTGTTGAAATTGACTCCTGGGATGCGAGGAAATGTGAAGATGAATTCGTTATCTCAAGTATGTTTGCTAAAAGATTTTAATCACTTCTAGGGAGAGATGCAGCACTGCTATAAAAAAAAGGGGGGTGGGGGAGTGGGGGAGGAATTTTTAATGTAAGGAACAAATATGTCTCTTCCTTCAAGGAAAATGGGGTCAGCTTTAGATGTGTCTGAGTTGGGGATGATTGTGTGTGTGTGTGTGTGGGGGGATTTAATAGTTTATTAAAAATACTTCTGTTCACAAAGGAGCTTAAACTTATTACAGTTCTCATCTCAGATGTTTCTTATGAGTTGTACAGCTTTGGAATTTAAACAGATAAAACTACATTAGCCCTTGGTTGGACATGAAGCTTTTAGATCTGTGTTTTTGGTATCCCATAGTATGAAATACAGTTTGTCTGCATTTGATACTACAGCAAGTGCTGGAATACTGGTATGCAGTGATTTTAGATGCTACGTCCAGGGTAGACTGCAGTAACAGGTGTGACACTACTGAAGTTCCTAGTATAATATCTCATTTTAAGGGTACTAAATGGCCTTTTTGCTCTGGAATTAAGCATGTGTGTTCTCTGCTTCCAACTTGGGAAGACTCAACTTCTAATTCATTTACTGAGTATGGCTTTTGAAAATAAGAATGGCAGCGAGCACAGTGTGCTGCAGTTCTCAAAGGAAACTTAAAGCTTGACCCTCTGCTTAACAGGTGACTGCTGTTAATCCTGAGTAATGATTCTCACTGTAGTTAATGTTTTATAACTAGGCAGAGTGTTTGCTGAAGAGAGTTTTAATATAGTGGGCTCTGGTCTCGGGAACAGCTTAAGGGCTCTATACCCATGTGTGCTCTGACAGAGTGGAGCACAAATCTCCTCTCTTCTGTGTCACTGCTCATATTTGCAGAGCTTTCAGCCGTGCTTTTATTTGCTTATTAACAGTTGGTTCTAAATATTTTGTCTGGCAAGCACCTTTTAGGTGTCTTCTATTTTTGTAATAGCATATGTGCAAGTAAGGCTGAAGTCTGTATTCCTTAGGTTACTTGTTGTCCCAAGGTACTGTACAGCCTTCCTGCTTTGTTGTTTCTAGAAGTCAGAGAAAATTATACTGTTTAATCTTTTATTCCATGAGATAGTTACAGTATGTAGCAATGAATACCACAGAGAACTGGGCACTAACACTGTTTTAGTTCATGCACTAGTAGAACCTTTTTCTGGAATCTAATGTGCCTTTTCCATTCCTTTTTTCATTTGTTAGCTGATTATATACTGTTTGAGCAGGCCAATTGCTCTTGGAGGCAGGTTGCTGTTCTTAGCATAAGCAGCTCATAGGCAGCCACTTGGGTTTTTTGCTTTGCAACAGCATCAGCTATGGAAGCAGTCACTTGTGTTTGTCCCTAAAACAATTCAGTGCGGCTGTAGTATTGTAGTACTGAACACCTTGCTTATAATGATATTTTTGTCACTGAATTGTCTACAGAAGAAGAAAACAGTTATTTCTGATAGGCTGAGTTAAGCCTGTGGTAGCTGGATTGAGCTGTAAACTGTGAGCTCCAGAGATTTTGGAGGTATGATGGCTGATCACTACTGTGATCATGCCGGTGACACTGCATCTTCACACACCAGTTTCTGGAGAAGGGCGAAAGGGTGGGTGGGTAGTAATCACTGGGAAACTTAATTTATTGGTTAATAAACTAATTGGAAGTTTTCTAAGGAAAGGTGCTTCTAAAGAACAAAACATTATTTGTGCAGTTGACCTGGAAAGAACATAGGTCATTATGTTTATTCCTTAGTCTAAACATGCCTGGAGGTACTGCTCTTTGGCATGTTGCTATTACCCTTCCTTAACACTGGTGTCAAGCACAGTCAGAGACTGCAAATGCTATTTTACAATGTTTGGTATAGTCACTTCAGAACAGATGAACCCTCAGTGGTATTTAACCACTGTTTTTTATTGGTTTATACTACATGCATATATATGTGTGTGTGTGTGTATTTTGTTAGTTCTGTTCATTTGGGCTGCTGTTTCTTACCAGCAGAGATGAGGAAGAGCTAAAGAACAACCTGGTTCAGAGGCTGCTATGGAAATTAATTTGAAAGAAACGCATACTTCTGGGAACAGCAAGACATGTTTGTTCCATAGAGTAGCTAGATATGTTGCTCTAATCTTTTTGCCAAAGACTTAAAACCCTCATATTTTAAAAAGCCTTGAGCTTTGCATGGTACTGCATTTTGTATTCTCTTGGAGCATGTGGAGGTTTGATGCTTTATTCTTTGGAAAGGTTATTCTTTGGAAAGGTATATTAATTTTATGTTTGTCAGAAAAGTTTTGGCAGTAGCTGGCTCATACAGAGTATTCTGTAAAGGTACCACTAGAACAGGACAGGCATGAAACGTGTAGTGTGCATATTTACTATTCAGAGGAGCAGTGTCAAATAATAATAAGCGATAGAAATAGTAATGGTAGTGTTCCAGAAAACAAATTATGTCGGGTTAAAAACGGTAAATTGGAATGGATTATGAACTCCCAAGAAACAACACCCAAGCAACCAGTAGGATTTGAAGACTGCATTAATTTCCTTGTACCAACACCCCCACCCCCTGAGGATTTGAGTATGATGATGTGTGCAGTGGGCTGTCTGTAGCCAAAGGCTTTTAGAAAGTGCTCAGCCGAGGTCTTTGTTTCATCCTGCTGAAATGGAAAAAGACAAAGGATTTCCAAGGGACAGAATCAGGCAGATGTTAAAAGGTTTTGAAAAGCTCCCAGTTCATACATGCTGACTGGATTAATGAGGCACTTCCCAGCTCAGAGCATAGTTGTTATATACTATTTTTCAACTAAAACAAAGAAAGTTAGTTACGTTTTTAATCCCTCCTCTTTGGTATAACTATTCTATTTACCTGTTCAAACTTCACTTCTGACTATTCCTGATGAGTTTTAAATTAATTTAGAGCCTACATATGTATATTCTAGATATCTACTCCAACAGGAAGTCAGTGGTGGTGATGTGAAAAGATCCATCAAATTTCCGCAGATGTTCCACTGTGGAAAAACACACTAAACTGAAACAAAATAATAAAACCAGGAACTCCTTGGTTACTAGATACTGTAGTAACTGGAAAGTGTATATGTAATGTATTTTTAAAAATAGGCTATTTTTGTTGTACATCCTAAGTAAATGGAAGTACTGCACAAAAGTACTTTTTTAAAAAATATTTTTAATGAAGTTGCTTCTACCCAGGTGGTCAGCATCTAAAACCTGTAGAGCAGATGGTTCTCTACAGGAGAGTGAAATGCAGATTTGCAGAGTGCAATCTAATGATGCCAGACCATGCGGGACAATCTGCTGCCTGACTTTGCTTTAAAAGCAGAACAGGAACCACCCAGAATTCACAGATGAAAAATAGTCACAGGTCAGAGTGGGGCAGAACATAATTTACTGGATTATTTCATGGGAAATGCAAAGAAATACTTGAGTAGCAGCAGGCGAGAATAGATTTTTTTCAAATATATAACTGTGCTTGAGATTAATTCCCTGCTTTTGCCGACTGAGTTGCTAAACAGTACAATGAGGAAAGGTGACTGCTTTTAAAAGTCATAGCCCCTTTCCTTTGATAAATACATGGTTTGCTGAGCACCTGGCATGCGAATAGATGTAGAAGGAATACTTCTATTCCTGACCTTATAGCAAGCCCTGTAAACCTTGAGTTCCCTGCTTTCTCCCCTTGTCTGAAGCCAGTGTCCAGTCATTTTTGCAGTCACACATTTATTTGAGGGATTTCTTTCCTCTCCTTTCTGTTGTGTTCTTTAAAGTGCAGAATTTCCTGCAGATAATGTAACTGTACCTTGTATCAAAATGGTGGTGGTTCCTTTCTCAGCATGGAAGCATCTTTTTCTTTGGCTTTCGAGGAAATTTCCTGTCTCTTTAACAGACATACAAGTACAGCTTGAAAGGCCTCTACAGAAGAAATTTGATCTTGCTTGCATAGGCTGATTTTTTGATATACTTTAGCACATCTGCATCTTGCTTACCCTTGGGAGATTTGCAGTGTTCTGTGTGAGAGACAGGATGGGTTTGCATCTCAGAGAATAGGCTATCAAGGCAGGCAAGTGTTAATTTAATATCTCTATAGAAAGTAGCTAGGTTTGATGAAAGTCTGGCAGCAGATGGAAACTCAACTAGGAATGAAAGCGAGAAGGAATGTGTCTTGTAGCATCCCTGGCTGGAGAGGATTCTTGAAGGAGTGCATTACATCAATTCTCCGTATGATTAATGGCTGTTCTATCCTAAAATTTGAGTGAGGCATTTTTCCTTTTGATTTAATTCTGTTTGCAGCAATAAAAATTCTGGTGTGTAACAGGGTGCTTTCATTTATGAAGCTGTCCTTTTCAAGCAGCTGATGGTTGAAAGGATATAATTAATTTATAAGCATGTGTTATCTTCTACTTGGGGCATTTCTTTCATCTTTTGCTTCTACGCTTCCTTTTGCTCATGTACATGTGAGACTATCAAAAAGAAGTCCAAGTTTTTGTTGTCCTGTTAAGAATAAAACTCTTCCCTTGCTCCTGCGCTGAAGCATCTGAGAGTAAGTACCAATACATTTTCTTCCAGGCTTGAACCTGTGGTACTCTCCGCTATCATCAGTATTACATGGGACTCTCATCAAAACTTTGCTGAGGGTGTCCTGTTTATCTGACTGTAGATGACTCTGGCAAAAGGCAGGTGGTTGTGGCGCTAAACACAGTGCTGAAACACAAGCCTCTTCCTTTGGGGCTTTTGTGCATGCACTGAGATGACCGGTTTCTTCTTTTGAAAAGACCGTTGACTTCTGCACTGGCGCAGGGCTCCGCATTGCCCAGCTTCTCTGGCTGCGTGTGAAGGGGAGGAGGGCTTGGGCTGATGAGTGGGCTTCATTTTATCTGTATATCCACTGCAGAGGAAGGTTGTTGCTAGCTGTTTGGATGTGTCACTGTGTCAGCAAGATAGCAGAAAGGGAGATGGAGTGATAGGGGTTAGTGTCCCTGATGTGGTGTATACACACAGCTGACATGGAGCAGTTAATTCAGAGAAGGAGAGTCCTGATGATCAGTTAACATATGCTAGAATCTCTTCTAAGAATCAAATTTGGTCATGTTTTTGGTACCACCTGAATCTACTGTAATACTGAATTATTTTCATCTCTACCATCTGAGGGTTCATTATTGTAAGTTATTATTTAATAAAAGAAGTAATGAGCCGTGCTAATCAGATTGCGGTACCGTTATGCCAAGCTCTCCGCAGTTGTCTAGTAAAAGACAGTTTCCGCTTCACAAATCAGTCTGTCCACTACTTCTGGTTCCCTCTGTTGTTGTGAGTATTTGTTGTTGGTGGGTTTTTTTGCTTATGTGTAGTAATGTGATGCTAAGTAATCAACGTAAGAATTTGAGCTAAACAGCATTTGAGGCAAAATTCTTTTTGTACTACATTACCCATCCAGTTTTGGTGCAGGTGCACTGGATAAAAGGAAATGACAGTGTTTATATACTGCAGTGTTTGATACCAGCCCAGAGTGACGATACCCATCTTTTAATCCAGACAATGTTTAATCTTTCTAAAGAAGGCCTATAAAGTCTTCTCTTTCATTTGTGTTGCTCTTGCTCTTGAGCGTGTTTTTTTTTAAAGTGACTTTGGCCTTTGCTTTGAATTTGGGGTTCTCTGGATATTGGGGAAGGAAGTAGTGTTGTATGGTCTGGCTTTACTCATTCCAAAGGAGAGTAAAAGTGTTTGTCATGTGACGTGACTTGGCATCTTTACCTAGGGTATAAAGAGAAGGAGAGAGGAGGAGAATGGAAGATGGAAAGAGGTAGCATGTGTACCTGGTACACTGGTTTGTCAACATTTCTTGAGAAACAACAGAAATTATGCTTTGAAAGTCACAAAGGACAAGAAAAGGGGGTTCAAGCCTTCATGCTTTCGGTGTGTTTAATTTGCATTAAATAATAGTTGTTGATGTTGCGCTGACATAACAAAATAAAGTCCATGTGTCACTTAGAGTCCAGTCTCAGTAAGACCCTTGACCCTGTCTCCCACCCCTCTGAAAGAGTGGCCCTTCTGTGTCAGCTGTCCTGTGAACTTCAAGTTTATGTCTGAGTTGGGATGTTGATGCCCAGATGTTCAGACAGAACAGTGAGGGGCTGTTCAGTTCAGCTGGGTGTATCGGGATTGTGTCATGCTAAATACATTTCTGGACTATTTACTATCTAGGCAAAAAATTCTAACAGTAATATTTAAGCAGTTTTTTTCAGGTTTGTCTGTGAGACTGTAGTAATGTGTGGTGCTGAGCATGTCACAGAAGAGAACACTGCTTTTCAGTTGTAACATGGAAAAGGATAAACACACAGTAGTATGAAGCCAGTGAAAAGAGAGCTATTGCATGTATGACAATGTAATTTCATGTTTTTTCTAACATCTTTTTTTAAACACTTTTGCTATGTTTTTTGCAACTTTTTTTGGATTACAAATATTTCCACTGTCTCAATCAGATTTTAATTCCAGAGTTGCAATATAGCAGCATCATGAAGATGTGACAATTATAGCATGGACCTTGTGACATTTTTGGTTCCAAGGATGTGAGGCAGCTTTTGCAGGGTAGGCTGGAATGCCTGGTACAGTGAAGGAAGTGAGGAAAGAGAGGTGTGACGGGAGACCAGGTCAAAGAGAGATACAGAGATTATAGAAATCTTAAAAAATGAATTAATGGAGAAATTATTTCCAGCTCATTATCCCCAGACACATACTGTAGTAGGAAGCTACTGGAACAACTGACAGTATGTAATGGAGCCTCCCGGTTTTCATGTATGTCTTCAAACAAACATTTTTAACAATTTTTTTTGAAGCAGCCGTTGCTGAAGATAGTGATTTTTACTGGCGTCCAGATAGGTTAGACTTCTGTAGGGAAATTGAGCATCTGCAAACTAGGTTGAGAGAAACAAAAGAATAGAGCAAGTTTAATTTCTATATAAAATGTAATGTAAAATTAAGTATATATGAAGAAAAAAGCGATAAGGATGTCGGTTTTTTTGAAGTCAAGTTTTCATTATCCAAAGTGGGATTCTTAGTATAGACTGAGTGTTCTCTTTTTTCTTTTTTTTAAAGACAACATGGAGAGAGGAACCTGACAATGATCTCTGTCAAGAAAATGCATGTCTTTAAAGTTGACTTCAAGGATTTCTATAAGTGATGGAAAAATAGGCTTGCTTTTCTTAGAGTATTGGTTTACATCGTTCTTATCTGAATTTCTAGTGCACGCTGTTACTGCGTTAAGATATGTACACCAAATATTTATGACTAATCTCTTGAAACTGAAACAGTAAAACGCACTGTTCTTGGAAAACTAAGGACCATACAAATGGCTGATTGGTCATTGCTAATGCATGCTTTGAGGAGTACAATTCAGATTCTAGATGTCCAGTTGAAATTGCAGGGTTGCCCCAGAATATGAGGGGCAGGATGCCCCTTTACCTGGTATGGCTATAGATGAGGGTTTTTTGAGAGGCAGGCATGGTATTTACTGAAAACAGTAACTAAAATGCCAACAGAAGAATCCTTTGTCCATGACTTTACTTGTGGTAAAAGGCCAGTAAGCCTAATTGCACATTCCCCAGCAAGTCTGACCAAACAATGGGGTTTAAAATAACATTGTGTTAGCTACGGAAAGCGTTCAGGTTTTTTTGACAAGAGTCTTGCAGTGTCTTTGTCCTAAATGGTATAGAGCAGGCAGCTCTTCTAAGTCTCTGTATTTCAGTGTGAAATTGTTTCTGGAAGGGTTAAACTACTTTTAAGGTATGAGCTCAGCGGTGTGGGTGGGTGACCCATGCTGCTTTACTGCCACTGAATGATCTTCTGCGATACAGGATGACTGTCTCTGATATGGGGTGGCTCTTGCTGTGGAGTGGAGGTGAAGAGAGAGTCTGCAATTCCTTGCCTGGGCGTTGATGTCAAGAAAAACAAACCAAACTGTAATTCCTCTCCTGAATCACCCACGGAGGTGTCTGACTCATGTTGTGTATCTGGTGCTTTTGTTAAACAGGTAAGGGATCATTGCTGGCGAACAGTACTCTCCCTTGCCAGGCTAATCATGGGGCGTGCTTGGCTGTTGTGCAGATGTTTGCCATGTGTAGTGACCATGTCATGCCAGACGGCTGATGCTCGACTAGGGAGCCTGACCTGCAGCTTTGACAGTAATGTCTAGAGTTGTACCAAAAAGAAAATAAGGTTAAAAGGGACAATGAGCTGTTGAGAGTTGTAGTCATCTTCCTGGGCAAAGCCTCTCCCCTGTGAATAAGTGTTGATTGGCAGGATCAGAGTATATGTCAAACCTGGGATGATCTGGAGCACATGGGTTACAAACATCTAGGACGATCAGGGCCTTTTCTCTGCAGATATAAAAAGAGCCTGCCCCAAGACATTGTAGCAGTGTGCAAACAGGAGACCACCTCGCAGGGTGTTTGGAAGAAGTGTGTGGCTTTTGCAGGCCATCTGCATTTTTGCCAGCTGAACTGTGGCCATCCTAATGAACCATTAGCAGATGAACCATTAGCAACCAACTGGATGCAGGCATAGAGTCTTTGGGGAGGAGCTTTGCCCCACTGCTAAGAGGGTGCTGTCAGCGCAACCTTGAGACCTTGACATTCTTCAAGGTACAAGCAATGATTTTGCATGTGGTTTCTATCACTAAAACTGAGGTAAAGCAAGCTGTTAATATTTTCTGGGAGCTTGTATATGAATAACTCATGGCAGGCATCTAAGAAAAAAAGAGGAACTCCTTTATTGTGCTTCATTGCAGCTGCTGTGGTTCACCAGAATTAATACATGCTGCTAAAGTTTTCCTGAGGCTTGCTGTGGTTTTTATTTTTTCCTGAATGTATGGTACTTAGTCTGTAGTACCATAGCTAGTAAAGCTTTTTATTGAGCCAAAGGTGTGATGACAGTAGCATGTTGCTTTCAGAGACAAAGGGGACTGCTGGTCAGTAATTAGAGGGTTTGTGGCTGCCAGTTGCTCTGCACCTGAGACATTACAGCTGTATGATGTTTCTGGAGCAAATGGAGGAGAGCTTTTCTGAGGGCTCGAGAGGCAAGATTTTAGGGATTTCTATAATGTTTAGAGCATCCTGTGGAAAATGCTTTTTCTTAAATGACAGGTTATCAAGGACATATTACAGAATGGTTGAGGTTGGAAGTGACCTCTGAAGATTGTCTGGTCCAGTCCCCCTGCTCAAGGAGATACAGCTAGAGCCAGCTGCCCAAGACCATGTCCAGACAGCTTTTGAGTATCTCTGAGGCTGGAGATTCTACAACCTTCCTGGGCAATCTGTGCCAGTGATTATTCACCCCCACAGGGAAAATGTGTTCCCTGATGTTCAGAGGGAACGTCCTGTGTTTCAATTTGTGTCCATTGCCTCTTGTCCTGTCACTGGGCGCCACTGAAAAGAGAACCTTGTCTTCTCCAGGCTGAAGCATCCTAGCTGTCTGAGCCTTTCCTCAGGAGAAATGCTGAGCCCCCCTTAATGACCTTGGTGGCCCTTTGTTGGACTGTCATCAGTATGTCCATGTCTGTTTTGTACTGAGGAGCCCAGAACTGGATGCAGCATTGCAGGTGTGTGCTCACCAGTTCTGAGGAGATGTGAAGAGTTACCTCCCTTGACCAGGGAACCATTAGCTTTTATTGCAGCAAGGGCATGTTGCTGGCTTATGACAGCCTCTGTGAGAGTGATTTAATCCTCTACCATTTCACAAATTGTTTGTTTGCAGTTTTGATTTGTGTCATGATGTGTAGTTTTTCTTTCTGGTTCTACTTGCGTTTGTGAATCTAAGGCTGTAATTTAAGGCACAGTGTTTCATTAGTAAACGTATTGGCAGTTCTGCAGCAGTGCAATATTGACTCCTGCAGTCCTGAACTGTGGGACCAAACAGCATGTGTGGAGGAAAGCTAAATGAAGCCAAGTTATGCACAGCCACATAGTCACGGGCAGAGTTGGCTGTATTGTTGTGTCATGTGGCTGAGAGTGCATTGGCACCTAAAAAGAATGAGGGACAAGGCAAACCTGTCTCGTAATGCCCTGTAAAAGCAATTTGTGCATCTGCAATTCCATTTTCTGTTCCCTACAGTATGATTAAAGCTTGCTGTGCATAGATGTTTTTTTCATGGTGACATTAGGTAGTGGAGGTTAACCATCTCTGTGGCTTATAAATAGCAGTGTGAATTACAGGTTTCTTAAACAGAGTTTCAGAATTGATACAATGCTATATCTTACAGGCTTTATTCTGATAAGTCCTTGTTAAGGCATATGTTGAGGGGAGGATAACCCAGCAATTTTGCACTGACTACTTGATTGTATTGTCTGCTTCCATGAACAGATTTGTGTGATCTGATTTTTCTTTTGTTGTTTGGACACAGTTGGCATCTCAACCAGGAATGGGATGCTAAGGGCAATGTGGGTGACATTGCAGAGTAAGGGAGGAAAGGTGTGTAAGTAGGAGTGTAGCTATCCAGCTGGTCTGTTACAACGCTGGGTTACAGTATTCCTGCTAAGTATTAAATGATTTTCCTTTCAACATTTAGCAGCGGAAATGCAGGTTAATCAGAAAGAAGAGGAAAGAAAGGCAAGAAAAGTGAGCAGGCATAGTGGCTGATAAATTATACTTTGCAAAATTGCCCGCTCCATTCTCTCCAGATGCCTGTGCAGCTGCCGGTCTGTGTGTGCAGACGTTGGAGATGGGAGATAGTTCTGACGAAGGGCAACAGCAATAGAAAAGGCCGCTAGGTCACATCCTTCCAAGCAGAACTTAGCACTGGGGATAACAAATAATTATAGGAGAATATCACAGGATACAATAACTTAGGATAAAGATACTCTCTTTGTAATATTGCAGTCAGTTTGTTCAAGGGCTGACTGGCTGCGCGAGAGCTTGGGTGTAGGCCAGGCGTCTAGGCAGTCTGGTTATCATGGAGGTCACCAGGCTCCTGATTCTCATCAATGCTCTGTCAGCCTTGTAACACTAAGATGAGGTGCTCTGAGCGCTGCTGAAGGAAGTGCCTCTTTCCAGAAGGCTTGGAGGTTGATCAGGAGACAAATTGTATATAATATTTTCATTAATTATCTTGGCATAAGAGAGTGGGTATGTGCTAATAAATTTTGTGAGGACACTCTGTGGGACGTACTGTCAAATAGAGGAGGACTGGAAATGAGGGAAGAATTGGAATGTATTAAAGGTCGCAGTAGTAGAAGTGGGATGAAATCCTTGGTTTTGTATGTGAAGCAGAGAGTTTCTCTTGTGAGCATGTTGCTCATCAGTCTGTGGAGGAGAAAGTCCTGGCTTTGGTAGTTAATTACAGAATGGCTGTAAGTGTGAAAAAGACAAATTCCGTACTGTCTGAAAAGGCGTATCTAATAAACACAGAGAAGTGTAGAGCTGATTTTTGTCAGTGTGTAGTTCAAAGCCCTGGTGATCTTGTCTGAAATAATACATGTATTTCTGATTGTTTGTATTAAAGATAACATTAAACAGAAACAGGTATAGAGAAAATACTCTTAAGGATGAAGGATGCAAAAGGGGTGTAACGGGGCCAACTGAAAACAGAAGGTTTGAGGGGAGAAAGCTGGATGGAAGATGACCTATTTTCTTTAGAAGTCAGTGTTGGTACAAGAATTGATGGTCACCTATTAATAAAGATAAGAAGTTAGCTGAGAGTTATAAGGCAAGTTCCTCATCCTCATAGCAAAAATATTCTTGAAGGATTCCGCTGGAATTATAGAGGACAAAGAATGAATGCACTTGAAATTGAACCTTCCTTTTTTTTCTTTTTCTTTTTTTTTTTTTAAAGAATTCATAAGCAGAATTATCAGGATGTGAGGACCGTGGGCTTTGACCCCCTTCAATTCTATATTACAGCTCCTCTCAAAATCATAATTGAGTGTTAGTGTGTAACAATGTCTTGACTGACTAAAGGTGGGGGATTTTTTCTATTTATTTTTAAATATTTAATCTTTATATGTCTTTATGGCTTGAACTGGTACTGCTGTAGGGAAAAGCATCTGAGTTCTTGCAAGACTTATAGATTGTCAACTGAACTGTTCTCAGTGCACAAATGAATTCTTCCTATAGTATGGTGTCACTGGAAGGTCTTTAGGGTTTGGGGTTTTTTTCCTCTGAGGGCTTCAGAAAGCAATCTTAGGACAGTAGCTGCCACATGTTGGCTTTTTGTATTAACACATGAGCCAGAGCTCTAGTTTGTGGTTTCTTTTAAGATCTCGTGTTGCAGTGTAAAAATGGAAGTGTATTCAGATTCTGAAAAAATAAATTAAAAAGTATCTTTAAAGTAGCTCTAAAACAGCTCTAGCATAGGGTGAGGAAAGGACCTATTGGAGAATAAAAACAAATCTTGAAAACAAAGAAAACTTGCTTCAGTAGCTTGAAAATTTAGAAGCACAAGTCTGTTCTTGTCAATACTTCCAGTTGTAGGTGCTGGTGGGAGTAAGTGCTTCTGCCTGATTTACAGGGGTTCACTGGACACAGAGAAGAATTAAGATGACAAACAGAAGAGTCAAAGCGCTATCTATTTCAATAAATAGTGTTTCCTTTTCAAAACGCTGCTGGCTTACTTAGAGGTTTGGAATTTTATTGTATCGTAAATTGTAGTTTAAGCCATTGGAGGTATTACAGCAGAAGTCCAAAAGGAACGCTGTCGGATTTGCAACATAAAGGCTGTAAAGATCAGACCAGACATCTCTCAGCTGGACTTAATCGCTGCAGTACAGCAATGGTACAGGCGACAGGGACATTAACTTACAGTATCTGGGATAACTTTAGCCATATAGAGTCATCTTTAGGCTTCATTGTTTCATTTCAATTTCGCTTGTGTAGTACAAAAACTAGGGAGCCCCCACTAATGCTGTTAAAATTAGAGCATAGCCAAGGAACACACCCATGCCTGAACCTGTAATTGTAAGAACTGAGATTTAAAGTCAGATAGCCCCCAGAAAGGACACAAGCACACAAACTTAAGTGTGATTTTTGTAGTTCCTCTGCTGTTCGTGGAAGCTTGCTGCCTGCCCAGGCCTCACCCCCTGACAGAGCCAGCAGTGTAGGCTGTTTGTCAATGCCACCCAGATGTTCTACAGCTGGCTTTACATTAGGTTTATATCAGTATATGAGCTCCTGTGTTGAAACCCTGGCTTATGATTTTGCTAAATTGCTAATTACGTAGTTCAGCACATGAAGTCACTAGGGTCTGTGGTTGAATTCATCATATACTGAATGTTGTGTTTGGTTGGGGTATTTTTTCCTCTTGAGAGTTTGCATTAGCCTTGTGTATCTCAAATTGATACGCAGAGTTGATAGGTATTTAACAGGAATCCAGCTCCTGTGAAAAGATTGTTATGATCTTGAAGCCCCCCTGTGCCGCCTGGTGCTGCATGCCTTGGAAGAACCCCTGGGGAAAGTAAGCAGCTCTGTGTTTGAATCGTGTTGTGAGAGAGAAAGAGTGCAAGGCTTCAGCATGGAGCCATATGTTGGAGCAGGAGAAACCAGAACATTGCCCTTTGAAAGTCTCTGCAGTCTGTCCTTTGCACTACATGTGGCAAGATTCCTGGGGAGAAAGGAGGTGATACTGTGGTCTCTAGTTGAAGATGATGATAACACACAGAAGGTTGAATTCTGGTAGTGAATACTTTGCAACTTTAAAGTGTTCTTTTAACTCTTTTACCATGTCTACAATTTAGTACTGTGGTTTGGTTTCATGTAGACAAGCACAGAATTTTTTTTATTTGATTTTAATGAGGTAAAAAAAAAAAACCACCACCAAGTTCTATAACTTCAAATGGAAGGGGGAAAGCTAATATTAAAAGATGAGGTCAATTGCATTTTTTTATTTACTGTTGTATCAGTTGGCAATACGTATCTTGTGAAGGAATAGTAGTGCATTGTCAGCAGAAAAGCAGAGCAGCCTGAACATCTTAAGTCACCAATATTTGGCACCTGTGACATGCCTGATTGGGCCAGATAACTGGAGTGGGAACTGCAAATTGAGCACATGGGTAGCAGTGCTGGCAGCCAGACCTCGGTCCCATCACTTAAGAATATAAAGTATGCTGGGAAGAGGAGGCTGGGCTGGGAGGACAGGAGACTCTGTTGGGAATGTCCATCTGTTCTCCCTGCTGATGAGGTTACATGCCTGTGATTTCTTGGCTGGGAAAACTTGAGTAAATAAATTTTTAAAAAAAGCTTCTGTGACTAATAATAACAGCTTGTGCCAGAAAAGGATACTATCAATTTGGGAATTAAAAAAAAAAAAAAAAAAAAAAAGTCTTTCCTGTGGATCATTCAATATCAGTGTGAAATTATTTTTGCTTTTTCCCATTAAGATCTTTTAACACTTTGTTCTTTGTTATCTTATTCAAACCAGTAATTGCATGTTTTGGATCTGATAGTGCACTTGTTCTTACAGCTACTCTTCCCATGTGGGAAGTGCAGTGCTATTAACATAACCTCCTGCTGAGGATATAAACCTTGCTATTACATGTTGGAGGACTGAATTGCAGGGAGCTGATTTGAAGGAGATATAGATTCCTTTCTGCAAGTGTGCTGTGCTCCTTTTTTATTTTAGTACCACATGTCTGTCATGAACCAGAAAGTTGCAGTCGTCATAGCTGGAAAGGTAGTTAGCTTTCTGCAACCTGTGAAGTAATATATATGGAGTAGATTACAGTTCTGGTAGCTAATTTGTTAATTGAGTTTGGTAAGATGGAAAATAGAGGATAAATTCCATTATAGGATCGCTTCTTTTAATTAACAATAATTACTTTTAGCTAAGAGTAGTAAGAAGATGGACACTGATATTTCTAAAGCATTTTCATTAGTTTTATAAGGTTTCCAAAGTCATTACATGTTTCTAGACTCTGTCTGAAAGTTAATGAAAACAGATTTAAGTTATTTTCTCCTTTTGTGACTCTCAGCATCATAAGGTCACAGAGATTTTTTTTTTTTTTTCCCTGCTAATATCAGGGTAGAAGAAATGTTTTCTTTGGTACTTAAACTTTCCTTGTTGCTTATGGTGGCCTGTCTAGTCATCAGTTTTGGAGTCATGAGGCAATATGCTGTCTGTTGTGACCTTTTGTTGAATCTTCTAGTTTTTGTTTTGGAAAGCCAGTATAGCCTGCCCAGCCCTCTTTGAGTCCACCCAGAAGTGATTTGTTCTGTGAAGACAGGTACCAAGTCTTGGAAGTGAACAAGGAACTGCTGAAATTTCTTTACCCTTCTGCAGAATTATAGTTAGGGATTATCATCAAGTGAGAAATAGGTCTTTTTATTTATAGTTCTTTCATTTTTTCTTCTTCAATATCAAGAGTTTAGTACATACTAATCTGTGTTGTTTAAGTGTCTTTATTTTTGGCATGATCCTTATGATTGAGAGCTGTCAATATCTGTTGCATCTGGTGACTGTTTCCTGAGGAAATATATAAGGAATACTCTTGAAGAATAAACTCTGCTTCAGCATACCATACAGCCATTTTACTTGTATATAAGTACAAAGAAATCAATGCCTCCAGAAACATGTGGAAGCATTTAATTATGAGAACCATTTGTTATCATTATTTCACATGCTGTTAAGGAAAATAGCAAGGAAAAAAAAAAAGCCAAAACCATCCTAGGAAACCAAAAGCTTTTTAGATGTGTTTTGTGGCTGATGTTTCATGCTTGTTAACTCCCAAGATTTGGTTTCAAACCCCTTTCTAATAGGGATGCTAATGGATTCTTTTCCATCTTACAGAATCTTAAGAGATTTCTGTGCGAGAGCAATGTGGGCTGCAAAGGGCAACTTACCTTTCGGTAACACTGTCCAGACTTGGATAAAGCTGGTGTTACTGGGTTAGTATTTCATAAGACAAAGGGAACAATTCTTCTCCAGGCTTTGCTTATATGCTTGTTCAGTGCTTGTCAGTTTACTGACAGTCTGCTCTGGAACATGTGGTTAAACTTGTTTGTTCTTTAAAAGCCAAAGTATTGGTAGGAATGAAACTAAAACATCTCCCCCTCATCAAACACTCCAGCAAGGTGCCTCCTTCAGCATGGCCCTCCTCACCTGCTGTATGAAGGCTTGCACCTAGAAACCTGCTTCTGCCTACCTGCAAGTAGCAGTGATATGCTATAGAGAAACCAGAAGTAATTTGCTAAACAGATTAGCATGGACACCTGCATTAGCTTGATTTCAGAGCCTGGAGCTTCATGTGGGCTAATCTACCTTTTTTTTTCAGGAAATTTCCCTATTCCTGCAGGTCAGCTGCTGTTAAACTCCAATATGGCTTGGATGTCCATCCATGGGCTAGAGTGTCTGAGGCACAATGGCCAGAGAAAAGGAGATTTGAGGAGGAGGAGGGTACTTCCTATGAACTCTGAATTTAGTTTTACAGTCTCCTGGTCAGTCTTTGGTTTGTAACAGCTCATCTTGGTTAAGGCCTTAACCCATGTACTTAAGCCTGTATGGATTATGCCACTGATGATGGTAAGGCTTTACTTTATGAAAATAAAGTTTTACCTTATGGGTCTTTCATTTCCTTTATTTCAAATCTGTAGATGTTTCTTATAGCGTCTCAGGTCCTTTTGGGAGTTTTAGTCGTCCCCTGTGTAATCATAAAATAATATTGCTGTTCTAAAGTTAGCATATTGTGCTACGCAGTAGATTTTGAGCTGTGGACTTGCTCTCTAACCAAAAGTTGACTTAAGTGACCATCGGTTTGGATTTGGTGGATTGTAGTCTTCATTTTGTTGTCTTTTGCTGTCACCCTGCCAAAGGTAAACCCTTGAGATGAGCAGGTGACGTGAAGGATAAAGATCTAATGACACTTGTTGGGAATCAGTTTAAAATTAGGCTGTACTCTGGATGTATTCCTTGATTTTTGTTGATGCCCAGACAGCTTGAAAATAGGTTTTGGTTAGATTTTGTGATTGCTGGTTTACATGGTTTCTTTTCAACTGGGAATGCTATAAATACATTTCAAATAATGTCTTCCCATGCCTGTAGTATTAACATCAGGCGCACCCTGTCTATACTAAATACATCAGGAACTCTTTCCCGCGAAGATGCAGAGAAACAGAATTACGTCTGAATGGCAAAATCAAATGAAGCTGAATTGAGAAGGAGAGAGAAAGAACTGGCATGAGTTTTCTCAGGTGAGGGGTGAGCATATTGTATGGTAGGCTGTAAAACTGCTTAATTTAGTAATTAATGTAACTGTGGCTACCCAACGTAGCACAGTGTCTACCCCTGCACTCTATTGACCCTCTCCTTTACAGTCCTTAAAAATGAATGTGAAGTTTCACTAGCAGATACTGGGTTTTTTTGTAGAACAGTTACCTAAGGTTTGACAGCAGTTCTGCATTGAGTACTGTGCACTAAGAAACTAATGACACACAATCTTTCTAAAGTAGTATTCTTTTTTTATTTTATATATATATATATTTCTTTATTTTTACAAAAAACAAGGGAGATGCAAATAGTTCCTGGGAAGGAATACCACCTCCTGTAAGCCACCAGCTGTTCTTCTAGTGGTACTTGAACGTACTGCCCATCCATTCTGGTCCTTTCTCAGCCTGGTAGCATGAGGCAGGATGACCTGGCTCCACAGTGTAGTGCCGTCATTAATGTATCACCTGTGATGCTAACTTTGCAGAAGCAGGCTGCAGTGTAAGTCCAGTGAAATTGGGATGATGCCTTCATGATAGACTCATAGAATCATTTAGATTGGAAAAAGCCCTTGAGATCATCAGGTCCAACTGTTAGCCCAGGACTGCCAAGTCCATCACTAAACCATGTCCCTAAGCACCGCATCTACGTGTTTTTTTAAACACCTCCAGGGAGGGTGATTTCACCACCTCATGACAATGAGGCCTTCATGCAGACTCTGACTCAGGACACTCGATTCATACCAGATCAGAGTCCAAGCTGATGCAGCTGGTCTTGATAGGTAAAGTATGAAAACTGGAGGACCACAGTAGGGTTTAAAGGCTTGGAGAGATGATTAAACTTTAATGATGATGTATAGCCTCATATGTGGTTTTTTGTGTTGTGAAGCTACTATTTTCTGATTTTTTCCCAATTGTTTTCAATGGAAACAATGATATGCTTCTCCTTTGCTTTTTCTGTTGAAATAAACTTCTCTAATAATATGAAGAAAGTGATGAGGGAGAATTATTTTATCTGGGAGGCAGAATCTCTATATGACTCATGCTTATGGGTAACATTAGACTAATGATTATAGGGGACGTTTTCTGTAAAAAATGCATTGAACTAAGCATGAAACTTGATTTGAACTTTGAATATTCACTAGTTTTGTTTACTCATTCCTTTCTGAATGGCAGATTTTTTTTCTGGCTTAAATCATTAAAAAATAAAGTCTGCAAGTGGATTTTTAGATGATGGCTGTTGTCTCAGAATTCTCTTCAGGAATTCATTTTTTTCATATCTGCACTTCATTTATTCTTGGTCTGTCACTTAAGTATGGGCCTGTTCCTGCCTTGAGACTGAGAATTGATTTTGGGTGTCCCGGGTTTTGATGCAGTCCAAGTTTCATGACAAACAGGGGCCTTGAAAGCCGTGCTCCTTTCCTTCCCTCCTGCTGTAGCTCTGCCATCTTTGTCCTGAAGTATTGAAAAATAGGGTGAAACAAAGCACAAGAGAAAGAGCAGAGTAAAAGTTGGAATTAAAAAAAAGTTGTAAGGCATGTATTTAGAGCCATTTTAACAGTGTGCCTGTACTTTATTTCACAAATATATCAGTACTTTTGCATTATCATATTTTTTTCCTTAGTGTTGCTCTTCCGATAATGTCTTCTGTAATGTAGCAAAGCCTGCATCTGCTACATTGAACCCCTCACTGTCTCCATTCCTAAACAGGCAGGTCAACAACAGACAGCTAAACTGTATGATTAAACCAATATATTTTCATTTGTATTTAGGCAGCCCTTTTCCTCCTGTAATTGTTACCTTAAGTAGCAGAAGGAAACCTTTTTGATTGTGTTATTTTATATGTGTTTTGCTCGGGATACATATGGCCTTGGAAGAAAAACACAGTCTTCTCCCCCCACCCACCCCTCCTGAACACAGAAAATTACCATTCTTTGTGCAGAATGATCACTCTGTTCGTGACAGAAGTTTGGGGGACTTGTAAAGTGACCTCCTGTAGCTCGTAAGGTGCTCCTCTTGCACCGTGTGCTTTCCTCTCTTCTCCCACCACTTATACCATTGCTCCAGTTTGAGGGATGTATTCTTCAGCAATTCCAATATGTAGATTTTTAGTTTCTAGAGATATACTGAATTAACATGCATTTTAAAAACCAAGAGGCACTCTTGTATGAAATAGCATTTCATACAAGAAAAAAAACAGAAAGCTAACAAAATTACTTCATCCTGGTTAGCAACTCAAAAACTTCATCAGCCAATAAAGAATATTAGAATACTGTACGGAAGAATGATGAAAAACTTAAGTGAGGCTACGGGGAATAGAAATGGCCTTTTAAGTTACCCAATACACTCTTTTACTGTTGCAATTTACAAGACAGAAATATTTCCTGATTTCCCAGCAGACTAAAGTAGCTGAAGGGCCTGCTGCTGATTCTTCTGCTAAATTTTTGATTCAACAGAAAGCCAGAGTTTTGCAGCTAGCACTTGCTTGCGTTGTCACTAAATGAGTTTTAAATGTTGCAGTCTGTTTCCTGCTCTAATAATGATTTATATATTTCTAGTTAATGAGCCTAGATCATTAAAGCATCCATGTTCAAGGGCTGCCTTGAAAAGCCCAACAGTCCTGCAGTCCACTGAAACATTATCTTCAGTGATAGTTCTCTAATCTTTTACTTAAAAAGGAACTTCCCAGAAATACTGTTCTTGTAGGTGGCAAATAAAAACCTCTGATGAGGCAGAATCTCAATCTGAATAAGTCTTTTAGGCTAGTCGGGTACAAAATAATCCCATAAATCATTAATATGAATGATCTACAGAAAGAAGAAAGAGTTAGTCCAGTTCTTAATGACTATATCTTGTAATGCCTCTTTAGTCATGTGGGACTTGACATTTTACAACATCATCTTCTGTGCTTGAAAAGACACCATAATTAAAGGCAAGTAAGATAATCATATTGCTAACTCCAGTACAAAACTCACCCAGAAAACAAGCAGTAAGTGTTTATTTGGGTATTTTTTTCTCTTTTGCAAAAATTTCTGGAGGTGTGTTTTACTGAAGAGACAATAGTTAATGACTGTGAGTCAGTTTGTAAGTGGATAAAGATTTTATTGTGAAGGGACTGCTTAATGCTAATAAGTTTCTTGGGTATGAGCTGCCCACCAATTTCTTTAAATGGCAAAAACTATGTTCTTTAGTTGAGATGATTTTATATGAGATAACTATTTGTATTCAGTTATATACAACAAGCCAGCCAAGGCTTGAGGCAACGAGTACAGCGAATATTAAGAATCATTGATCCCATGAAATCACATCTCATCCTTATCATTTACCCATGCTAGTCATGGCTCACTAAGAATATAATATTTAAACAGTTTGTTTTTAGCAGAGATACGAATACCATTAGTGGAACTCAATTGTACCTGTTTTCACAGGGGAAAAAAAGTGAAAACTTCTGCAAGATTTGTACCTGGTGCAGGAGCCTTGCTAGACTGCAGAAGTCTGTTGAGGCTTTGTTCTTTCAGTTGTGTTACTGCTGCTGTTTGGTTTGTAAGTGTAGATCAATGAGAGGGGCTCAAAGAAAGTCCTGAGTCCTTCCCCATTGCAGCTCAGGAGCAGAAGCTGCTCCTTGCTCAGCTTCGGAGGGACGGACAGCTCAGACTCTGCCTGTGTTGGAGGAGGAACTTCTAGACCCTGTCCAGATCCTGGGATCCCCTGTCGCTGTGTGCTTGGTTTGTCAGTCCTTGGCGGAATAGGTGACAGTAACATTGTGCACAGCGGGTTTCTAATCCTTAGTCCTTTAAGAGAAATTGTCTGAACAGCTCCAGTGTTTTAGATCTCGTTTATGTGGTCCAGTTTCAGTGAGTTTCTTAAAGACTTTAATCAAAGCTGAACAGGTGTTTGAAATGAACCAAGGGGACTTTTTTCATGTATTTAGTTCTTAACTAGTCTTTTAGACTTTAATAATTCCTAAAAATGTACTGACATTAATGGAAGGTGACACTTCTTGTTCTTAGCAACAGTTGTAGAGATTAATTTTATCTTTTGTAGTCCTGATAAGATGCTATTCCAGAGAATGTATACTTATCTTCCATATAAGTATTTTCATACCTAACTGTCTTTTTGTATATAGATTTTTACTTTCTTTGGTGGAAAACCTCAAATATTTCCTAGCTTTACATGCATTATTTTGAGTTAAGAGAATTAATGTTTTTTGATGGTATTTTAGAATCGTGTGTTGTCCAAGACAGCATGAGAAAGGAAAAAAATGGGTTGAAAGCCTGTTCTTTTTAACTTGCATTTTTTCATAGCAGATTCATCAGCCCCACTTCCTGTGATGCACAGATATCCCTGCTTCTCTTGGACACCAAAAACACAGAGCCACAATCACTTTCTTTTGTGGGTGATGATCTTCTGAAACCTGATTACTTGTATGTTTTCTAAAGATAAGATCCTATCTGCACTGACTCATATTTTTAGTCACAACGATGTATGAAGCTTCTGTTCATTTGGCTCTTTTGGTCACATGCTTTTCAGCTTTCTAGCAAGCTGTTTATGGTAGATAGACCGATGTCAGTTGAAGGTCTTTAATCATTTTTCTTTATGAAGTTCAGTAACATTACAATTTCAAATTGAAATTGTATAGACACAAGAAAATCATTTAAGATTTTCAATGAAGGTTATAAAACTTTTCAGAGTCTATGAAAACTTTTGGGTGTAATAAATACAGGTTTACGATCCAAGAGGTATTTTTTTATTATTATTACTTGGCCAGATACAAGAGGCTAAAAAAGGAGAATGCCAAGCAATTTCTACAGTTTCAGTTAAGCACAGGCAAGCTTTAACAAACTTAAGAATACATTAGAATTTTATTATTTTCATGTCCCTGAAAGGTTTCTGCCTTGCAGTCGCTTCAAATAACTGTGTTATTGCAATCCAGAGGGACTAGCAAGCAGCCTGAGAAGTCACTGAAGTGAAAATAGTGCATTTTTTTCTTAGCACACATTTTTCATTTGACAGTAACGAATCCATGAGAGAACTGTTTGCCTTGAATTGCCAGGCTGCTGAGAGCTAAATTTGACCTATCAGTTATACTAACCAATACAAGGGAGAAGCAGCAGCAGCAGTAGTCTGTGCTTCATAAAGGAATCTGTAACAAGGGTAAAAGGTTTTTGTTTCATAAAATCAAGCAGCATGTTCTTGGGAGTAAGACCTCTTGCTTACTTGTAAGCAAGGAATAGAATAGCCAGAAATAGGCATAAAAGAAATAGTATAAATTCTGTAGTGAAAAAGTATCTTCAGTGTAGAAGATGGCAGGTTAGCTATTCTTCTCCTATAAAGGACCCAATTAGTTAAGATACTTACACATTATAGAAAATAAAGCAAATTAGACATTAATAAAGGAATAAATGAAATAGTAAGTAAAGGAAAGCTGAGTGGACCCAGTTTTTGTAGTGAAGGTCTGTTGAACTCAGGCTGGAGTTATGGTTTCTTGCCAGGTGCTAGGGCCCAAACTTTCTGGCTAACACCATGTGAATGGTGGTGGTAGCATCAGCTCTCTCAAAACAATAATTACTGATTTTTACTGATATTTTATCAAAACAATAATTACTGATTTTAATTAAAATTATGTAAAAGTCAAGCATCTGGAACTATCACTTGACCAATAAAAGCTTATAAACCCAGGGTAGATGCAGACAAAAACATCATTGCTTGAAAAAGCCAATGGAGTCTTGTGTGTTGGCTGTTTTTTTTACCAATGACAGCAAGAAAATTTGTCAAAGTGCTGGGTTTAGTGCATTTTCCCTGAATATGTGAGAAAGTTGACTCTTTTCTTTTGGCATTTGGTTTTTGATTTGTTTGTTTGGGGGTTTTGGTTTAGGTGGTTTTGGAGTGGTTGGGGTTTTTTCCTTTTCTTTTTCTCTTTGGTACTAATTTTTTGTTTTAATGAATTTAGTGAATGATGATTCAGTGGTTTAGTCAATGATTTCATTGTTCTAGTCAAGGATTATGGTCAGAGTGACTCCCGTATCTGCCTTGATAAGGGCCTGAGGTTTGGAGCACTTCCTTGGATTTTTTGCTTGACTTTGACCAGAGATTTCACAGCTTACTTGAGGAAAAGCATGTGCTGCAGAGGTCAGCTCATCAGCAGCCTACATGGGATGAAACCTCACAGCCTGTAAAAGGTTGTAGAAAGTGACATATCTCTCTGAAATTTAGTGCTAATGAGGAGTCACAAACACCCCACAGACTAATAACACTCTAGATAGTTTAAAGTAGAAGATACTCTCTAGCTCTGGGCATTGCCGAGTGTTTCCTTTTGCCAAATAATTTTTCACCATAAATGTTTCCTCAGTCCTTGTTTTCTACAGCTGTGAGCTGTATTAAAAGCTGCAAAAAGTGCATGCTAAAGAATGGAGAAATGAGAAAAATAAATGCAATTGTTTTAATACCATGAACAGGATTTGTGTGTGTGTATACAGGACAGAAGTAAACTGAACTATGGATGGATTTGGGGTTAGTATTGTAGTAGTTGTAGCTAGAAAGAACATTTTCTGGAACAAATTAAACTGATAATGTATTTGATCTTAGCCAAAAGTAGACAATGTTCTTTCTGAGAGATGAGTCATTCTGCAGAGCAAAGGAGTTAAAGAAGAAAGTTCTTCTGAAAGAAGGGCGTAACTTCTTCAGTTACTGCATGAGCATGGTGATGTTAAAAAATATCACTAGTACCCAACTCGCATAGAATAGAAACAGGGAAATGGTCATCTTTTGGTGCCCCAGTAAAGCTTTGTAACAAACACCCTGTATGCTTTGACCCAGGATACTGTTACATACAATATTCAAAGGAGTATGTGCACTGTGGTCTAAAATAATGACAGGTCTGTTTAGCCCAGTGTGTTGTGGAAGCACAGCCGATACTAGCCCAGTAAGGTTCTCAACAGTAAGTGTCTCCTCCTAAAATAGATTTGTGTTTGTGCACTGGATTTAATAGTCATTTAGCAGTACTCTGCTCCTTAAACACATGATGTCGTACAGAGCTATAGTATTATGCTTGTATCTAGTAGTAGTTCATATACCAACCTCCCAAGAAGAGCGAGCACAAGGGACATTGTTTCAGAAATGACTTCAGTTATTTAAAACAAAAGAAAGAAAATGATGGGGTTTTTCTTGTCTGTCATATTTTTGATTTTTCTGTCATCTCATTATGAAAACTAACAGATGTAAAGAGATTAGACTTTCTCCCTGAACTAGGAGTTCTTCAAGTTTAGACTGTTTATACTGTCCCAACACTGGAAGAAGAGTATGAGTTACGGTGTTAATACAGACAAGTAAATCCAGAGAAAGAGGGTTCAATAGGTATTTCCCAGTCTTCTAAGGATAGCCAGGAAACTTTACTTGCAACCCAGATGAAATACTGATTTACTTATCAGATAGCTTTTTCTTAGTAAGTATGAATTCACAAAATGCACATTTAGGAGATTATCTACTTCATAGCAGTTTGGAAATCCCTGTGACAGAAGGTGTAACAACAGAAGACAAGGTTGCGTTAACTGAGTGGAGCGGAACCAAATTTGGCCTAAGAACTGTTTGAAGTCAATGCCAGTAGTTACCAAGTGAAGCTGTGTCTCTTCAGATCTGTGAAGTCAAGGACTACGTAAGCAGGAAGACAACGGACATTGCGTAGTAGAAATTTGGCCCAACAACATTCTGGTTTGAGTGTTACAGCCGTCAGCAGAGCAGTAGAGCGCAAAGCCAGCCACTTATCTTTACAGTCACATTAAGTGCAAAGCTTTATTTCATACTGGTGCAGCAGTCTTTCGGTACAGGCACACAGATATGGCTACTTTGCCATTCAGTAATGCACACCCACAGTTGCAGTACTGTGTTTTGGAAAAACCTGTATTTGAGGGGGTTTACACAATTTTTTGGTCAGGAACTTTGCATGGATTTGCATTAAAGGACGGTAATTGCTTCTTTGGGGGTGTGACACCGTTACCATCGTTACCATCCTGCTGATGGGATTTGCTGGGTTTATGTTTAGGGTTGGAATTGCTCTCAGAAAAAATCTGGTATCTGAGGGAATCAGTTGCTGGTCTCACCTGTTGTATTTTCAGGTAAAAGCACATCCTTATTAAAGTTGTTGCTTTGAGAGGAAATGCAGTGTATTTGCAAATACTTCCTTTATTATACATGCTGCATTTAAATGGATGTACATTATATTTTAAACCAAAATTTTATAAGGTCACATTAAAAATATTTAATATTTGGATTATGTATATGTTGAGGATTATGGTATTCCATATTCTTTGAAACCAGATAATCCAGGAAGTGCTGTGGAAGAAGTAATCACTTAGCTCCCATCAGAATTAATGATCTCTGTAGCTAGATCCTCTGAACTTCCTGCAGATCTTGTCCTGAAATATGAAAAGCTGACTCAGGAGTTTATTTAATATCTGTACATACAAGTTTCTATTAAAATCCCCTATCTGTGAGAATATTTTTTTCTCATCTGGAACTGTAGCTGGGAGTGTTTTCAGACTTTGTATATTCTGATTGCATGATTTTGCTTTCGTATGATCTCTTTGGCGGAAGCAGATTCAAGCAATGGATGCCTTTATCCTGCAAGTGCAAAAAGTAAGGTGGGTGGAAATCCTTGGACAGAGATACTGAATTCACATACACTTAATTCACATATCAAGTTTAACCTAATCAAATGCCACTGAAATCCTGTTTGGCTGATTGGTAAGATATTAAATATTTATTTACCTCCCCTTGGAATGTTTGGTCTGTAATTATTTAAAATGTGTTTGATAACTCTGTAGTAGAAACCTGAAAGGATGTCATAATTGAGACTACTGACAGACTACAGACCAGAACAGTGCCATAAACGCCAATTCAGTATAGTAGATTCCCTGCCCCCCCCCCCCCCCCCCTATTTTTTTCACCAGATACTCTCTTTGCAAGCTATTTTTTTTTATGGTGATCTGTTCTTCTTACCTCTGTTTCTGAATAGCAGTACTCTGTTACCTCCCAGAACAACCTGCTGCATGTGATGTGGTTGGTGGCTGTCGGCCAGAAGACTATTTCTTCCCTTGTCCCTCTTCTCCTCTAACTGTTTTTTTTCCCCTCCTCAGCCAGCCTTTGAGAAAACAATTCTCAATTGAGACTGATTAGCTTGCTTGAGGAGCCTGGGGCAGGAGCTAGCCCAAATCTGCCTGGGTGCCAACCCTAATGCTGCCCAGAGTCCTGTCTAAATTGCATACACTCCTGATATGCCTAATAGTAAAGAAGCATAATTAAGACTATTCTGTTCATCAGTGTGACTTCTTTGTGTTTATTTATATAATTGCTATGAAGCGATAGCAGTTTTTTTCTGGAACTAGAGGATCTCTAAGATCCTTTCCAAGCAACCCATTCTGTGATTCGTGTTGATTTAGGATTGGGATATGAATATAACCACCTACTCAAGATCATGTTTAGGTATATGTTTTCAGCAAGAGGAGATTAATGTGGGCAAGTCCTCTTTGCACTGGCTCCCCTAACTAATTGTCACATGATGTGTGGCACCAGGACATAAATTACTATGGAGAGCTTTTCTTAAGAGCACTTTCCTCAAAGGGTAATCATTTTTCACCAATAATTAGATTTGTGTAAGACTTTGGTTATGGTATTCAGATTCTATGATTTTAAAAAGTCATTTTACGTGGCTTGAGCTAGAACTAGGAAATTTGCACATTGTTTGCTTTTCTTAACCCTGTACCCATGTACTAGCACATGACCACCTGTAGTACAGAAAGGTTAGATTAAAATAGTAGCACAAGCCTATTCAAGACATGGGTGCAAAAGTTGAGGTTGAAGCTCAGTAGGTCTGCACTGCTGGTTCTTTTTGTTGTTAAGCCCAAATGCTGAACTTCAAAGAACTTCTTTGAATTGGTTCCTTCCACTCAGGGTGCATACAAATACCCATGTTGATATTACCAGGTGCTTAATTACAGCCCAGAAATTTGAGAAATAGTGTTTTTATTTGTTCTTAGTAGCTGTTTCTGGGAAATACAGAGTGCTATATATCCAAAGGTAATGAGCAAATGTATTTGTGTCAAGCAAATGTTTGTCTTCCACTGACAAGACAACTTGTTGTGGTTAAGGAAGGAAGATGCTTTTTGTCATAGAGTAATGCTTCTGATTCTTAATAAAACACTGAGTAGGGGTGGGATGCAGCAGAAAGCAGATCTGCGATGATATAAAATGATGAAACTGTGACAACAAATGTTATCCTCCAGTGAAAATGGAAAATATATAATACAAGCCAACATGAGCATCCAGGTTTTGTGGTTAGGTGTTTGGATGCTAGGCATTCATATACTGAAGCTCGACAAGCTAATGCTGCTACCCATAAAATCTTGTAAATTGTTGGGTGCTTGGAAGGTAATTGGATTGCAGTCTGTTAGGGTAATACTGCTCTAAAATTCTACAGTAAGAAGAGCAAACAAGGATACTATCCATCAAGCCCTTGTAAATACCCAGGGCTTCCTTGGGCTTTATATAACTATATCTGTGTAATACCAGTGCCTTTGTTTTAACTTTACTGGGGTTTGGATTTGTGCTGTTGAGAGAAATACTAACTGTAAAGAAACCTGATCCTGAGTTGAATTAAATCATCACACCTCCACACACACACCTCCAGCCTATCACATTAAATTGCAATGGGCTGGCTACAAACCACTTCTAATAGCAAATTGCTGACTCTGGAATAATGTTGTCTAACAAAAAACGATTAGCAGACTCTTCAACAAGATTAGTGAGAAGGATGAACAGTGTGTAATTCTAACAACGAACATGTATGTTATAGATGGATATTATAGTCCAATCTATGGAAATAGAGGGTATTCCCAGAATAAAACACAGCATGAATTTAATGCTTCTTTTTTGTACAAAGATGAGCATATTTGAGCTTTTCCTCTTCAGAAGCCCTTTTCCCATTTTGCCTTGTTTCATCTTCCCTAAATTTCATTTGGAGCATCATATGTAAAGCCAGGCTCTGCAGGACCTTCCTTTGTTATTGAAAAGGCTCTCTTCTTCCGGTGCATTGAACTGCATGGAGCAATGCGGGGATGTGTAGACAGGACTCTGGGCAGCATTAGGGTTGGCACCCAGGCAGATTTGGGCTAGCTCCTGCCCCAGGATCCTCTCTGGCTATCCTTGCCCTTCCACTGACTGAACTCGTGACCTTATAAATTTTTAAACTTCCCCAGGCCTTTGTTTTTTATCTGTAAAACTGAGGATAACAGAATTTCCCTATTGCTATAAATAAACTTGATCTAAGGATATGAGCTGGAAATCCAGACCTGTACACCAATGAAGCACTTTGCTCACGAGTAATCCTTCTGATGGGGTTATCTGTGGAATAAGCATTGCTCCCTGATACTGAGGGTGCATTAAGAGAAGATAATGATGGTGCATTTGCTTTTTCTATTTACTGCAGAGGATGATCAGGGGCTGTGCTGACCTTGGAGGGTGGCAGAGAAAGAGCCAGTTGTTTCTTTGATGTGTGTGGCAGTGAATGTTGTTTTACTCCCATCCCATTTTGTTTCTCTCCCTGTGACCTGATTCAGCATCTTCTGGTATATGTGATGAAAGCACCTTTCCCTGTTGATCTTGGAAAAATTCTGTAAATTATTCACCAGATCGTCCTGTTTCTACTACAGTTCTGCTGCATTGCTTTGACTGGGAATTGAAAGTTTTCATTTGGCATCGCACTGCTATGTCACCCACTTATGCTCCTGAAAAATTCAGATAGGGTAGGAGTGTGGAAGGAAGGGATTTTTCTCTGCAGTATAGGTTCTACAGTACTTGGTAGAGCCTGCTTACTAACATTCTGTTGCTTCTGGTATCTTTTATATATATGAAGGCATTCCTCTGCTGGCCAGGCTGTACCTGGGTTTTAATTTGTTTTGAGACACTGCAAATAATGTTGTGATACAAAAAGTAATTTTGTGGAGCTATTTTTAAAAACTTTGAGCTGAAGATATTTTTGTAGCCTTAACAAACATTTGGCTTGCTGCCACATGGTTTAGGGGTTTTTTTGCTTCCTCCTTCACCAGAGAATATTAATGACTGTTGTCCTGAAGGTCTTTTCTGATGTGATGTTCTCCCTTCCCCACTCTTTTTCACTCTACCTCTTCAAGTGTCATTAATTTGTTCTAGCCTTCAGGGGATGGTGGGAGAACACTCACTCCCTTTACAAAGAGTAAGCGTGGGTTGATCTTTACAGACACTAGTGTTTCAAGTGCTGGCAGAGCAGAACACAGTATAGTGTGCTTGTGTGTTCACAGAAAACAGTTTTTCCCAAGATGCTGCTGCTTTTTTTTCCTCAGTACAAGGAAGGAAAGTCAGCATCGAAACAACATTGTCAAACGTGGTGTTGATGGTCCATTTGCATTTTCCTTTGCTGTACCTGTGTGGTTAATAGTTTCTGGCTCTTTCTTTGGTGAAGCAGGCCTCTTTATGAAAATATGTAATTGCAGTTTTTTGTTAGTGCAAATTCAGTTTTGTAGTATAAACTCATCAATTTGCATGCAGTGACTGAAAGGAAACGATAGATGAAAGCCTAGTATAATCATGTTAGATAACCAGATATGAATATGAATGAGATCTTGCTTCTTTTGGAAATACAGAGCTGTGTTCAATACTCTTAATATAACAAACATTCATATGAAAGCCCATTATGTTGAGTCTAGTAGATGTTTTCTTAGGATGGTGAGTTACTTAGTGAGCTGTCTAAATGATTCTGACTTTATTTTGAGTAAGTAATAAAGTCTGGAAGTTGTGTAAACCATCTGACTTATACACAGAACTGCATGACTATAAAACAATGTCTGTAACTTAACCACTGAGTTTGTGTCTTAAGTTGTGCTTCAGCAAGCAGCTACAAATAAAACTTTTAGTGTTTCTTCTTTTATTTCATACTTCCTTCTTGTTCTCCAAAAAGTAAGGGAGAAAATCAATCTATCTTTAGCAAATAAAACAAAATACATATATGGAACAAAACTCTGGTGTTTCAAGCATTTCATACTGCTGTGGCGATATATAATGTTCCTCAAAAACACATACTCTTGGAAACAAAGCTCATTCAAATTCATATATTGTGTAATCAAAGACATGTGACTCTCATGTGACTTGTTAAATCTTGGGGAAAACAAGAGCCTTCTGGTTATTAGTTGAGCCCTTCAGGAGCAATGCGGTAGTTTTTCTTGAAGCACCTGAGAATTTCAGGCATATAGCTCTTGTAAGTGTTTTTGGTGTTTTTGCTTCTATTATCAGTTGGCCAAGGAAGCCCAATCTTTGACTCCTTAGCTACAGAAGTTTGTCTAACCAGTTTTGCTTTGCCTTTGTGTGTCCACTGTTGCTTGTAAGTATTCCTTCCTCACTTGTCTTCTTCATTCAGCCTTTGGTAATTTTTCATTGCTCCAAATTTCTTCCCTGGAGAAGTGGTTGGGACATACTTCTCACTGCGAGTATGCAGCCTCTTCACCGTCCTATCCTGTAGACCTGGACAAATGAGCATCCATAGTCAGCTCAGAAGTGCAGGTTTATGCGGTGTGCTCATCTGTTTGTCAGTAAGGCTTACTTTCTGGATGTCCTCGGAAAACAGTAAGCTCTTGGAAGTATTTGCTAGCTACTGGAATGGTAAGCAGCTAAACACTTCCTAAATGTTGCACAAAGCAAACCCCTTTGTGGCTCAAAGTCTGCATTCTGCAGTGTAACTCATAGGGTGTTTTTCTTCCTTAGATTTTGCAGTATTCCATGCTGCTTTGCTGAAGCACAATCTCTTGGACCTCAGTACAAAGACATCCCTAACTCAGTGAATGTAAAGAATGAGTTTTCAAGCGATGGATAATATTCCCTATGCAGTGTTAGTTTCTTCTTTAAAAGGTGTCTTCGCTTCATTATTTTTAATTGTCATACGTGTATGCGTTTGTAGATGTTACTTCTGAAGCTGATGATAGTGTTGTGTAGCTGCTCCTAATCCCTGGTGACATTTGAAGATGGGAATATAATCTTGTGATACATGGAATGGAAATTTATTGAAACATTAATGGTATTTTACTATCAGACTGTAATGCTAACACTAATTAAGTATATACAGGATAAATGAGAAAATAAGTGCAGCATATCCAAACTGTTTCAGATAGAATTTTTTTTGAATTTACAGTGTTTAATGTTCTATGACTATACATTTTGTTCTTAATATCCATCTGGAGTGGGAAACCACACAGAATAATCTCTAGACTGAGTTCGTGTAGCGAAGAGTGTTTAGTTATTTCAAGGAAGGTATCTGAAGAGCACTTTCAGACTTTTTATTTGTGCCAATAATCATTGCAATCTAACTTACTGTGCTGCTGCTTTGTCTTCTATAAATAAGCTGACAATACTACCGCTAAGCTTTGAGTTTCCTTCACTGCTAGTACAACTTGAACTTAATGGTTCCTGTTTCTATATTGCTTTTTCCTTTGACATAAAGCAGAGGGACATCCTCGCAATGAAGCCATCAGAAACATAATTTAATTTGTATTGGGATGACAGTTGCTAAAAACAAACAAACAAAAATTCTCCCTTCTCTCCCCAATGTCCAATTTTTATATTTTTTTTTAAATAATATTTTCTGTACAGTTACATTGGGAAAGTTCTGCTGCTATAATGTAAGATGGTGTAGTGGATTGAAGTACTAATCATAACAAATAGGAAAAGCTGCTCAGAAATACGATTTCTCAGTAATTGCATGGGCAGTCCTCTCAACCTGAATCTTTTGGAGGGGCCTGTGTCTTCCCTGAAAACTTCAACAGAGATACATTTCTAAGGAGTCCACAACCAACCAGTGTTTCTTAAACTTTGATTGCCCTAATGAATTCTGTAGGAGATCAGTTTAAAACAGCTTAAAAATGTTCTTTACGTAGTGATCTGTGGAGTTCTGGAGCTTGCTGCCCTGAGCAGTTAGGTAAGGAGACACTGTTGACAGGCTCAGACAGACAAATCCATAGACAAGTTCAGTGCCTGAACTGTTCCCTGGAAACGGTAAGCCAGTGGAAACACTGTTTTATGTTGCCCAGCTGGCAATTTCAGGATATAAAGGCAGTTGAAAAGTACTGGATAAATTAAGCAGTCTTTTTAAGAAAAAAAATAATCCTGTCAGATTATTTAATTACCATAAATTGGTAAATGTAAAAAGGCCATGACTTGATGGCACTTTTGGGAAACCAATGACATAGCAAAATATGTGAAGTTCTAATAGAAGACATACCACCCTGTATTCCTCCTTTTGATAAATTTATTTTGTACAAATACAGCTGCTTTTAATGTCAATCCCACACACATACAAATGATGTTTTATATTCCCTGTGTTCATACTTTAAATCCATAAGTATATTGATCTTGGAGATCTTCATTAAGAATTTAATTTCCTGCTTCACTGTGCTGGGTTTTATTTTGTTGGTTTTTGATGGAAAAGTGTTCATCTCTCATTGAATGAACTGTAATACCAAATGCTCCAGTACCAAAAAAGGGCCTGCACAAGTATAAAAAAGGGCATTTTTGGCAAAACTAATTTTTTATATATAATAAATATATAATATACATAATATAATATAATAATATAATATAAATACAGATTCAAAGGTAATGCTTGTACAAGAGTAAACATGAATATAGAGTAGTGTACTTTCAGAATTTTTTTTCTGCAACATGACGGGGCAAGATAATGAACTTCAAAAAGAGCTTTGCAGAGGCAACATGGAGTGGACATAGTAGAACCTCTCCTGTGGGCTCTTGGTGGGACAGTACTGCAAAGCTCGCCCTTAGTGATGGGAAACAGCAAAGCAACATGAAAGTGCCAATTTGATTAACTGTATGTAGCGTTGTAGTCTTTCAGTAGGAATCTGAGATCTGACCATAGTAACCTAAAATCTCAATATTAACTCGAGTGCCTCCTTCCACTGCTTTTACCTACTGATTTTAAGCTTCTCTTTTGGAACTACTTTAATTGGCAAGGCTGGATTTGAGGGGCTTTTTAGCTGTGTCCTGCACCACCACCCCCCACCACCACCCCCTCTTCTTTTTTTTTCACCTGGATACATTTATGCATGTGTTGTCATGTATAAAAAGAGTAGGCTCCTGTGTGCAAAGTGCCTGGAGTATCCACTGAGTATCAATTCTCAAGTCCAGTTCAGAATTTTGCAAGTCATGGGATTGCTAAGCTCTGCACTTCTTATTTCTGTCCAGTGATTTGTGCTCTGTTGTTCTGACTTGTGACAAATTCATGGACATAGAGCTACTTGGAGAAAGCTCTCTAACCTTCTTGGTTCTCTGTAAAAGCCTCAATGTGTTTACCTGTTCACACATGTCCATGTAACAACAACAACAACAAAAGTCTTGTTTCTTTGTGCTTTAGTGAAAGAGCAGAAGTTAAATCCCTTTAAAATCTTTCAGTCTTGTTCGACTTCAGGTTTTTGCACTTGGAGCAAATGGGGGCGGGTGATAATTGGTAGAGCTGTACAGTTATATAACTAAAAGCTTTTTTGCTGGAAGTTAGGAGAGCAGATTGCTTGGCCATCAGTATGCGACATGTGTTTTTAATCTTCCCACAGTGTCCATGCAGAGGAGTACAGTCAAGCGGTGTGTATTAGTTTGGTAGATTAACGTGTTCAAATGAAAATGCTATCAAAAATTTCCTTTGGGGTACAAATATTTTTTAGAGAAATAAAAGTGGTGGTATACCATTGGAGGATTTAAATACTATTTGTTTTTCCTGATTAATAGCAGATATTCTTAGGAATTGTAAATGTTTATGGTTTTCAAATGAAGGTTGTAATCTAAAACTCTTGGGGTGGGGGAATGAACTAGGAAAAAGATTATACAATGTAACATAGTGGTGGTAAGAGTGCTATATGCTGGTTTATGGGGAAAAATACCCTGTTACTGTCACAGAACGCTCACCTAGCTGGTACTGGTGAATTGTGTCATCAGTTTCACATAAATATTCATGAGGGCAGTGACTGGGGTATCAGTAGTGTTTTTTCTGTACCCAGGGAGCAGTTGTTTGGTTGGTTTTGGTTTGGATGGGGATTCTTTTTATCTTTAGTTTTTGGATGGAATGACAATATTATATTGATCCTATTATTACTGTATACATTCAGAGAAAAGTGATACAAGTAAAATATATAATGTGACACTGGACTGAGATGAAAGACAATAATGTCTGAACACTGCATTGCGAGTTTGTTGAATCTGGTGTTACAGCTGTTCTATGTGGTCATTTTGTGTCCATGTGGCGATGTGACTTCAGCTTCTTCATGGTATGCCACAAACATGAGGTTTGTTTCTCTGTGATGGAACAAGAACATTGCATCAGAGAGAGCATCTGAAGTCTACTGAATTTAGTGTTAGCAGTTAATAAGAAGCTGGGCTGCTGTTGCAAGACAAGGTTGAACCCTTGGTTTATTCAGTTTTGTCATAATCACCCTTCTAGTTTGAAAATCAGGCATTTGTTTGGATCACTGAAGGGAGAACCATTCCAAACTGACCTCCGTAAGTCAGGGCTGTTAATGTTTTCTTTGTTAAGGATCATTTCCAGAAAAGGCATAGGCTTGGCCCTATACTGGGGGTGTGGAGCTCTCCTCCTCCCTTGGGTGGAGGAAACAAAGCAAGGCAAAACAATGCAGGTTTTGACACAGCACTGTTAGTTAAGCTTCCATGGGGTCCTCCACAAGCATTGCCTGCCTTCCTGCAGGAGCTTAAAATCACCCACCACGGAGTCTGCAATTTCACAAGGTAGCTGAGCCAACCTCTTAACTCTAAGGCACAGAAGGAGGCATCCCCACTTAGCCCTGGTGGCACACCACTTGCGCTCTGTCTGTCATGTTTATTGGGGCTGCTCTTTCTGGGGCAGCCACTTGTTAGAGTTACGTCATTGCAGTGAAGTGAAACAAATCATAATTATGTGAGGTTAAATAAAGCGGTAGAGGTTAAAGCATGAAAAGCCACTGTCCTCGTGTAGAAGACATGCTGTGGGAAAGGAAGCAGGCCATTTTTTCTATACAGAAACTAGAAGTCAGAAGTTTGTCAGTTTAACCAGTGGCATACACAAAACAGGCATGCTTTGCATTTTGTGGAAAGCCTTCCGGTGTTTGTCTGAGTTTAAGACTAGGAGAAATAGAGCAGCAATGTCAAATGAAAGAGTAACTATGCTTGTACATGTTCTTTTTTTCAGGACTACTTTGGTTTGTCTTACCACTGTTGCCAATGTTGTGTACTGCGCTGGGCAGTAGGAAGAATAGACAGATACCTATGAAGATAATTGTAGGTCAGATTTGTCTAATGGCTCTCCTATAATTAGTTGGTAGCCTTTTACACGCACATATATGGATGCATGTCATAGAAAAACAGCTACTGAGCAGCTGCCGGCTCTCACTGGTCGTTTAACTAGAGGATGATGTACAAAATTGTCATAATGTGTTTCTTATAAGACAGTGACTTCAGAATGTGTGTGCCTAAGATGATCTTTGCATGGTAAATCTGAATATTGCTGCTCTTCTCTTCTAGTTTGTGGAGACATCCATGGTCAGTTTTTTGACTTGATGAAACTGTTTGAAGTGGGAGGTTCTCCAGCCAACACGCGGTATCTCTTCCTGGGGGACTACGTGGACAGAGGGTACTTCAGCATTGAAGTAAGTATCTTCTGGTTTTGGCTGTGAAACTGCTTGCAGCCTATTGTGTGTATTTAGCATCATAATTTAACAAGTTCGGGAATACTGAAGCTCTTCACAGATACCAGTTGTGAGCAGAAGTAGTCCATGTTAATGTCACTATTGGTGTTTTCGCAAAGGTTGCTTGTTATCCAGCCAAATCCCACTGTATCCATGTTGGAAAGCTGATGGAGGATACACCTTGGTGCTGACTAGTGGCTGTCCAAATATAGCACAGAAGGCAGTCTGCAGTGTGCACAAGCTAAATAAACATGAGCTATTAGAAAAGACACGTAACAGAAAAACTGGATGAGCAACTCCGTTTAGTTTAACTTGTAGTTTTATTTAATCTGAGTCTCCTGGATGCAAAAATTTATGAAAATGGAAGCACTAGGTAGGGGATAAATGGGACAAAAAGCCAGCAGGTAACATGCTGTGCTGGAGAGGCTGATTGAGTTCCATGCAGGAGTAAGTGATCTCTGGCTTTTGATGCAGCACTTTAATCCACAGAGAATGTACAGGTGCCCTGCTGAAGGTGCTGAGACCTGGTGCAGACTCCAGTATCATGTTGTAGAATGTCGAGGTTAAGTGATAGCATCTTTAGCTTGTGAAAGAAACAGTGTCCTGTCCAACCTGCCTGTCTTTGACTAGAAACAAGTCAAATACCAAGCACAAATCTTTTGTTCCAGTGCTCATAAAACAAACTGGATTTTTTCTTCTATTCTGTGTTGCTGCTTGGTTTTGCAAACTGACAGATGATGTGCATGTTTATCAAATAAAACCTGACCTGCATTTATTCATGCAGATCATAGTTGATCTAGTCATGGAATGGCCAGTCAGAAGGCCTTGCAGCAGCTTTTGAGCTACAGGTTGACTCCTTTCTCTGAAAAGTTCAGACTTCAACTCCAAGTGAGGAGGGGAGAATACCCATTGTCTTTTAGAAGCAATATAGGTCCTACGATACACGGCTATGTGTCTGTGACTAGATAAGACGGCAGCACACGAGAACACATATACTGCTGTTTCGTTCTACATACCACATCTTAGCACACTGTTGCCATACTGATGTAAAATATGTGATCCCAAGGAGCTATTTATAATGTGTTTGTAAAATGGATCAGTGCATTGTCTTGCCAGTGTTATATTTACAGTGTGAAAAGTTTCTTAAAAATAAGTTTCCATACAACTACTTTTGCTTTATTAGTTCACGTTAAAACTTAATTTAAAATGTAAACAGAATCTTTTGGTACATTTTACAAATAGAAATATGCTATTCCAAGTGCAAATGCTCTAAACACTTAAGAATTGCGAGGTTCTTTTACCCACCTGCCAGACGTCAATGTAGTCAGGATTTAGTCTCATACTGAAGTCAGCACTTTGATCATGTTTATATTTTTGAGCCATGTGTGCCTACTTCCTTCCTTTTCTGATCCACAGTGAACTGTGAGCTGAATTATTGCTGTGGATTACCATGCTGGATCACTTGGGGAAGGTTGGGAATGTTGGGGGGTGGCTTCACAGGTTTAAACCTTTGTGCAGCTCAGTCTTGAACCACCATTTTTCAGTTGTGATAACCTAGTTCTGATCTCCTGTAGACTTTGAGTGACCCAAGTTGTATCTGGAAGAGGAGGGTTTTGTCTTCATTTCTATAGATGTTTTTAATATAAGAAATAGAACAAGTGGATTTGCTTCAGCTTTCAAGTGCTTATCTGACAGTTTGCCAAAATGTACTCCAGGGCTATTACCAATTAAAAACAACAGAAAGGCATATAACACAAAGTAAAATAGCTTATGGGTGGGGAATAAGCCCCTTAAAATTCCTCATTTAGCAACCTGCACTTACATATTTAGCAAATTATATTCTGAATTTAGCTTTTCTGTTCTGGAATGCTACTCTTCTACTGGAAGCAGTACTGGCTTCTGGCAGTACCAAGGAAATATCTGAGCTGTCACTTATATTGTTCCTTTTTGTATGTGATGTTCTCAGACCACTACTTTTTTGGTCAAATAACTAATTCTCCCCACCTGTCACCTTGATTAAAGAATGTCTTTGAAAGGAAAGGCGGGTTTCTGTTCTGTAAATTTATTTGGATGTAGAGCTATGCATTCAGGCATGAACTCAGAACAGTAAGTAGCGACAAGGAAAGGAAAATGGTGAAGAATGCAACTTGGCATGTTGGGGGGTGGGGGGGGTAGGGGGTGATTTTGGTGAAGAAGGGGCCCTGAGCATTTCTAGCAGGCACCAGCTCTTGTCTGTAGTTTGTGTTGGAGAAGTCATGGTAGTAAACAGTCCTAGCCTGATTTCAGTGTGTATTTCTACCATGTCAGTAACACAGTGATTTTTATTCCATCAGTCTGTTGGCTCCCCTTTCTGCTGTGTGTTGCAGAAGATTACTGCAGTTCTGGGGTCTTTCTGAAAGAATTAAGTAGGTAGTCCAAGGTACTAATGGCGAGTAATATAAGCTTTAAAAAAATCCCTTCAATTGCCATGTGATATCTAGCGTAAAAGTGACACCATTGAGCTTAGACCTAGCTGAGTTCTGGAAGTGGGCGAGATAATCCTTGTCTGTGGGCTGGAAAGCACTTGGGATTCTTCTGGATGAAAGGTACTATATAATGTAAGCTATTATCATTAAGAACAGAGGAAGAAATTGCATAAGGTAGGTGGAAGGCATTTGATAATGCAGAGAGGAAAAGGGAAAAGTATTTGCTTAAGAAATGACAGTCCTTGCCCCACAGAGCTTTTTGATCCGAGGGCTCCATCCTTCATGTATGTGCTCTGTTTTGTGCACTTGGTTTTACCAGTTAGCTCCACTGCTTGGGGCAGGGAAGGGGGGCGGTGGAGGCAGTGGTGGTATGTGTTTTGTGTCTTTAAAATTAGTTCTAAGCAAGGTGTCACAGGATGAGAGACTAATAAAGGAATTAAAACAGGTAAAACAAAGAATGTCAAAATTGTAGGCAGACTGAGGCAAGGTTTCTCAGCACAGACCAAATCTTTATTCTGTAGCTGCAGCCTCTTTTCCATTTGACCTTTCAGCAGAGCCCGAGCATTTCTTCACTTAGAATAAAAAATTTCTGCAAATTGCAGTATCTGATTCAACACACTTGTTTCCTTGGCTCCATAAGTGATAACATTTCCCTGATGTGCTTGTGCACCATTCCAGGGTGGAATGGAATGGAAACTCTGGAGTAGAAACTCCTCAGTACTCACTTTCACGTAAGTTTTGTGGTCATGGAGGAAAGAAACCCAAATGATCAAAACAGAGGGCTATTTTTAAAACCAAAGAATAGTTAGAGCATAAGTAATTCTACAGGAATGTACTGTAAGGAAGAATGACTAATCTCTACCTGAGTCTGAAAACTCTCTTTTGAAAGGCAGACATAAATGCCATGCGTTGTAGGGGATGGGGGTGGGGTATACACATATAGACTGCTTCTCATCACAGTCTTAGAAATATTGCAATCAGAGTAAATACTGACTAGAATGCATTAATAATATTATATAAGTGAATTGTTGGAATTACTTTCCTGCTCAGTCCCACATGAAAACATACAGGCTTACATGTCAGTTGAATATCATAAGGTTCATAGTGATAATTTTTAATAGAGCAGACAGTTAAGAAATAGTTAACGGAGAATTAAACCAATATTCAAAATGAATAATACTGGAGTTATGTTTTAAGGTTCAAAACATGCATGCATCTTCATTTCTCGAACACAAAGACCAAAATTCCAGACCAAGAAACTCTTCTTGGGATATTTCCAGCAAGAATAAAGTGAAGTGTTTGGAGTGAGTCTGGAATTTGATAATCGGACTTTGCATCAATTAAAAAAACATCTGGCACTTGAGATGCATCTGAACTTGGTAAACTGTTAGAAATTATTAACTGGTCTCTCCCAAGGAAAGAATTATGTATAAATAAATTCAAGTTAGTAAACTGTGGGTGAAGTTAATGCTAGTGAAGTCATGTGTTTATTACCTCTCAAATCTCCATGCACTTTCTAGGACTTTATTGGAAGAATAAACACCTTTTGGTTTCCTCCATTGCTCTAATGTGCTAAGGTTTCCCAATAAACAGCTTGATTTAAAATGTAAAAGTTTTGGCTGGCAGTAGTAGTTCACCAGTGAAGTCAATTGTTTGTTTCACTTCTCTCAGTGTAAAAAAAATCTCTACACCTTAATTATCCTAAAATTTTCTTGCTGTTTTCTTTTATGTAACAATAGCAAATATGTTTCTCTGTAATAAGAGTTTGCTTCTTGTAAGATCTTATTTTTGCTGGGCAGTGCTCCTCGGAGCTGTGAATATTCAGTAAATCAGCAAATTCAGATTATTTCTATATGTATTAGATTCCCAGACTGGAACATCTGTTTGCACCAGGGCCATCCTCTCAGCTTGCCTGGTCCTGTGTCAGCTCTTCCCAAAGCGGGTCCCCAGCATGCCAAGAACCCCTTTTGGCTGCAGGGGTTAATGCAAGTGGGATAATGCCCTGGAGGTTGCTGGCACCGCTTAGCCCACACTGCTTCCATCTCTTTGTGGGACCCATTGTACCAGAAAAAAACTGAGACCAAGACATGAGGTCCAATGAGGAGAGCTAGGAGCCAGCACACAGATACCTGTTGAGAAAGTTCTAGCTATAAGAATTAGAGGAACATTTCAGAAAAAGAAAGAATCTTCCAGTCACTTTTTGGTTGAAAAAGAGGTCCTTCCTTCTTGGATATTTTAAGGTCCTTCCAAGGGCTGAAATGGGAGTGATGCAGTCTAGATATAATAAATACTAGAAAAGAGTACAAAGCAAGTAGCGGTGTTTTGCAGGTGATGTTTTAACAAAATCATCTGGGAGACTAGCTAGAAGAGAGTTAAAATAATTGAAGTCTAGAGATGCTAAAGGACCATGCAGATTTTAAAACAAGATTCCAAAGCAGCTTGGGAATATTCAACAGACATTCATAAAAAAAAAAAAACAAAACATAAGTTCTTGAACAACATCTTAAAACAGCTGAGACCCAGACCATGAGGAATGAATTCACTGTTTCTCCATAAGAAGTCTATTTCCACAGCAGTAGCCTTTTTTAATTTTTTAATAGGCAACCTGTATGTGCATAAGCACTGGTCTTAGAAACACAAAAACCAGGTAAATAACAGCACATTGATAAACAAGCTGCAACAAAGACTTTAAGTTGTTCACTGAGGATCTGCTTGATGCAAGTGGCACTACCTTGTTGTCCCTGTTCTGCAGCAGAGCCTTAAGAGAAGTGATCATCTTTTATGCCCTGAAAGTTTGAAACAAAAAGAATGAAGTCCTTGTTGTAGTGAAGGCAATACAATTTTTCTTTATTTGTAGTAGTGTTCAAAGTTTTCTTTCCCTGTGATCAAGGGATGGTAGTTCAGAAACAGCAATAACTTGCATCTCTTGTGAGTATTTTGGTTACAGATCCTATGTATCTTTATTTGTCCCTGAAATAAAGCCCTAATAAATAGTCATACCAGTAGTGTGAATGCAATTACAATTTCCATTGAGGTGGTTATTCCATTTTTGTAAGCTGTACCTGTACAAGGTACTATGATGGTATAATTATTTCAATGCAGTGTTTATATTTAGGTGAGGTGTGTGTTACAAGTGAAGGAGCTATGCTAGTACACTGTTCCACAGAGCATCAGTACAGACCTTAGCAAAGCATGGCTCAAATGATGCTTCTGAGTATGAATTACCTTGCATTTATTCACACTTAATTTCATCTGCTGGGGGAGTGCCCAATGCCAACAGTCATTTGGAAGGAGAGTTCATCTTTTGTTACCCGTACGAAGCCACACAGCTAACAGAGGGAGCTGCATCTCTTTCTTCCTGGCACGATCAGTGCAAAAGCACCCAGAAGTGAGTGCACCGTGTTACAGATTTTGCTGTGGTTGCAATCCAGTGGCAACGGTAACCATTTTCCAAGGTTCCTTGTTTTGAGCACATAACTTAAGATGCATGCAAGAGGTCTGGGACTTTCAGTTTTCCATTTCAGGAGGTGTCAAACTGTTGAACTGTGCAAAGGCTGAAATTCAGCATGCAACAGTGGAGTTAAATCCTAAGTCTGTTTTGAAAATACATGCCTTTGGCTTACACTGTGCTTAATTGCACAGACCTTTTCTTTCCTGATGCTGAGGCTGCCAGAACCTCAGCAGGAAAACAGCTTGACTATGGAAGGTGGGAGGTGGGCAGATTACCTCTTTGTTACAAACTTAATATATCTGCTATTTCAACAGCTGAAAGACTACGCAAGTAAGCAGGGGTGCAGTGTGAAGGCTGGCATTTAAGAGATGTATTTATTTTTTTTTTGGTAGTATGAAATGGGACAGGCCAAAAATACCTTAGAGATGTCCAGATTGCAAGGTTGCTGCTGTGTATGTTACACAGAACTACAGCAGAGCTGATGAGTAGTATATTTTTGATGAAAAAGTTGGAGGAAAAAAGAGAGCTTTTAAAATTTTGCTATTGGGAAGCAATATTACCAAGTAATTGAACATTGTAATATCAGATTTTCACCAAAGGCAAATTATTGTAACTCTTTTGACTTCAGTAAGAATCATGATATGCAAAGCAGAGTTAGAAAAAAATACAATGTTTGCTCATGATATGTTGTTTTTGAACTTAAGGATTTTGTATGTAAATGACTAAGTTGAAAAGCCATGAAAAATAGTCACCCTGATATTTGCTGTTTAGTTTGCATGGGGAAGAAAAAATCTGCTAATTAGTTCTTGTTTACTGTTACAATGTTACATCACTGGACTACTGAACAGAAAAGGGAGAAAATTAAAGGAATTATCTAAACAAAATAAGCCTTTGATATGGTACAGCTGACAACACAAAATATGAATGGTAGGCTTACGTTACTTGAATACTGTCAGGGAAACACAGAACTTTCTGGACTGCATTGGTTCTCCTTTATCTTCTCAGTCTAGTTCAATGAGTCTAGAGGGGAAAAAAAAATAAATCTGTGATAAGGAAATGTAAAGAGATTACCTGTAAGTAAGTACCAAATGCCAAAAAGATAAAACTTCCAGCTTTCCTCATTTTTACTGCTTCCCAAATCTGGATGATATTTTGAGTACCAAAGTAGTCACTTCAGTGTTGCCAAAGCTTTATGAAAATGGAAAAGGTTAGTTATGAGGGAAGGTTAAACCACTTCTCTTTCCTTTCTCCCCTCTCTCCTCCTTTCTCCCCTCTCTCCTCCTTTCTCCCCTCTCTCCTCCTTTCTCCCCTCTCTCCTCCTTTCTCCCCTCTCTCCTCCTTTCTCCCCTCTCTCCTCCTTTCTCCCCTCTCTCCTCCTTTCTCCCCTCTCTCCTCCTTTCTCCCCTCTCTCCTCCTTTCTCCCCTCTCTCCTCCTTTCTCCCCTCTCTCCTCCTTTCTCCCCTCTCTCCTCCTTTCTCCCCTCTCTCCTCCTTTCTCCCCTCTCTCCTCCTTTCTCCCCTCTCTCCTCCTTTCTCCCCTCTCTCCTCCTTTCTCCCCTCTCTCCTCCTTTCTCCCCTCTCTCCTCCTTTCTCCCCTCTCTCCTCCTTTCTCCCCTCTCTCCTCCTTTCTCCCCTCTCTCCTCCTTTCTCCCCTCTCTCCTCCTTTCTCCCCTCTCTCCTCCTTTCTCCCCTCTCTCCTCCTTTCTCCCCTCTCTCCTCCTTTCTCCCCTCTCTCCTCCTTTCTCCCCTCTCTCCTCCTTTCTCCCCTCTCTCCTCCTTTCTCCCCTCTCTCCTCCTTTCTCCCCTCTCTCCTCCTTTCTCCCCTCTCTCCTCCTTTCTCCCCTCTCTCCTCCTTTCTCCCCTCTCTCCTCCTTTCTCCCCTCTCTCCTTCTCTTTTCTTTTTTTAGTAAAGCACTAATCATTGTGCTTTTCTAAATTATAAGATCCTTTGGCAAGATTAGAAGCTCTAATACACAACTTTAAAAGCTGGAGTTGTTCTTGCATGGATGGAGGTATTACTTTAAACTTACTGTCTCACAGCTTTTACATCAAATTTTTGCATTAGCCAGTAAGCTCTAAGAAGAAGAAAGTTCTGGGAATTCTTGGAGGAATGAAGAAGTCATCTTCAAAGAGACGGAGGGTTGAGCTAGTGGTGTGGAGAGGTGCAGGCTTCCTTCCCCATTGAAGTGAAATCCTCAAACCCAAGTCTGCTGGAGTTTGTACAGAGAGAAGACATTCTCGAGGCTCACCCTTTGTGTTGTTTTGGGCCACAGCAGGTAATTCCTGTGACCTGACGCCATAATTTCATGCTGGCTTCCGTCAGCATGATCTACCTGGCGTTCTGATGTCTCTTCTCTCTTCCTGCAGTGGCAATAGTGCCTGGGAGGCAGAAGAGGTGGTGTGAGCTGGGAGGCCTTCCATCTGTTTCCAAGGGGGAGAATTAATTTTGCAGGTCCTGGAGGATGCTGCCTGTACTTTCTGCTCTTTTACCTGGCTCTAGACCCTCTGAATAGAAGAACAGAAATTACAGAGCGCAGGCAGAGCATCCAGGTGTTTATATGTAATAAATTCAAGACAAAGAGTAGTATAAACCCCCTGTTGCTATGTAATTATCTATGGATAGTGTGAGGCTTAGCACAAACATAAGTGTTGTATCCTTTTTCCTTTTTTTTATATGATGAGGACTGCATAGCAAATGAGGGACCAGAAATCAAAACGTTGAGACATGATTAATGTAATTATGCTGTTTATCAAGACATTCTGAACTGTAGAAGAGAATTGATGCTGTACAAATACAGAGGCATTACACTGACAAAAATGCTGAATTTGCTCTTTAGTAGAAACTGGTTAGGAGTACATTCTGAGTTTCCAATCTATTGATTATTAAGGTAAATAAATAATTTTTGTCAATAGAAGGAAGGGGAGTGTTAGGAGGTAGCTGCAAATGAAAGTCTGGGGGGCAGGGGCATTGTGACCTTTTGTTTCTCGAGCAACAGTTCTGCAGTTTGTGGGTATTTAATGAAGGAAAGATTGGAATAGAAGTTGTTCAGACAGTTTTCTACCCCCAGTTTTTTGAGAGGCCATTGTGGTCTGTACAGTGTTCTTGCAGATGGTGGTGCATCTCATGGGGTGAATGGGTCTTAGTTCCATCAGCTTCCTTGTAGCTGTGGGTTTGTCAGCCAGGTACCTGGGCAGGGTCATCCTGCACAAAGAATAAATCTTCCATTAAGTTTGCGAGTTTACTCATTTGCCAAGAGTCTTGTAATGCAGCATTGCTGTGTCAGTTTTGTTTTCAAAACAACTATTTTAATCCTATGGTTTTGAGAGGTCTGAGCACAGATTAGCCTCTCCCAGGCTTCTCTTTTTTTATCTTTGAAAACATGTCTAGAAGAAATGTCATCTCAAATAGAAATCTGGAAAGATAAAAGGCTTTATAGAAGCTTTATAGTAACTTCATTTAATGCAAGAGCTTTGTGGGTTTTTTCTCCGTTGTTTGTACAGAAAAATGTTAAGTGAAAAATCAACAAGCATTCATTGAAAAACTGTGTAATACTGGAAGCTGAGGTATTTCCTGAAGTGTGAGTTAAATTGTTCTATGGCAATATTTCCTTAAGCCAGGAAACATGGATCTTCCGGTGAAATTGTTTCCACGGCAGATTTCTGCCTAACCTACCAGGTGGAGAGTGCGCACTTTGTTTTAAAGGTGTGCAGCAATTGCTTCTTGATAGCTGGGGCCCCTGAAGGCAGTACACCACTGAGCAGAGGTGTGAAACTTTATCAGAATATAGGATACTAGTTTCAGCCAGTGCAGGTTAAAGTGCAAAGAAATGTTTGCATGTAATGTATGAAGAGTGAAGCTAACACATTGCAAGTAAATGTTTCACACGGAATACTTTTTCTTCTGCTAGTATTTTTGGTGGAGCTGTACTTACGTGGTTGAATTACATCCTTAATTGTGAATTATATTTTTTTCTTGTTTCTGATTTACAGTGTGTGCTGTACTTGTGGGCCTTGAAAATCCTTTACCCCAAAACACTGTTTTTACTTCGTGGGAATCATGAATGTAGACATTTAACAGAGTATTTCACATTTAAGCAAGAATGTAAGTCTGCCTTAATCTTTCTCCTCTTAACTCCCTTTTCAACAACTTGATTTGTTATTTTGTGAGTATTTGATGCTTGTTTAATTTGAAATGTACTTTTCTTCTTAACGATCATTAATGTCAAATTGTGATCATCATTCTCTGAGAAGGCAGTCACCTTGCAGAGGCTGGAGAGGGTCCTCAGTGGTGCAGAAAGGAAGGGGTTGGACCCTCCACAGTGGGTAGTGACCAACCACCTGTACAAACCCAGGGGTGTTGTCACTTGGTGCTGCAGGTATCAAGGCACTTCAGCTTGCCAGCCTGGCCTGCAAAGCAGCCCAGGGCTACTGTGCAGACACCTGAGCCTGGATGCTCTTGGTAAACCCATGTTGGCACTGCTTTTTGCAGTAGCTGCTGGTTTGCTGCCCCATGCAGCCGCCTAGCAATCAAACCCTGCCAGCACACCAGCTCAGGTATCTCTGACAGGACCCCGATCGCTTGAGGAGGAGGTGGCATCTCACTGGCTCTCCTGTACGGCAGGAGAAAAATGCAAAGGATTTTTATATTGTGTTGTTGGGTTTTTTCTTTAAGTATAGCATTTTCACATTTAACCTCTAATTAGGTTTAAACTTTGCAGTATGCCCTTTTTATAGGAATTCCTTTCTGTTTTGCAAGAAAGGATACAGGGACATGTAGAAGCTCATTAGATATAGACCTTCACTTGCGCAATGAAGCTTTGTTTGTTTCAGTGGCACTGTAATCTGAAGCTATTGCCATAAATCTGTGTTCCCCTTTTGGCGTAAGGGATAAAGGAAATATTAATTGGCTCCAAAGGCGTCATGGTTTACTGAGTTTAATATGCATATTGGTAAATTAACATTTCAGCCTTATTGTACCACCTCGTTCATTTCATAATGGCATTTCTGTAGATAATTACAAGAGACTGTGCTAAAGTTCTGATTACTTCATAGAGATTATATTGAGTGGTAATGTAGCAGAAGACAACCACTCAACAGACTTCTTAAGGTTTGCTATGTAGATTTCATGGCAGACTATAACAGTATATTAAATTGTTTATTTACATTTTCTTAGAAAATAGTAATAAATTTGGCAGAACTCTCACTAGTTTCACCTCAGAATCTGAAGAATTTTCCAGCAGCGAATAACAATAATCCGAAATAATTTTTTGCATGAGGCAAGCTTTGATACAGTCCTCAGATTGAGAAACTAAGTAGCATCCTAATTTCTTTTTTCCTCTTAAATATTGATGGCACTTTCTGATACCATCTTGATCTTTAAAAGGTAAAATCAAATATTCAGAACGTGTATATGATGCCTGCATGGATGCCTTCGACTGCCTTCCCTTGGCTGCTCTGATGAACCAACAATTCCTGTGTGTACACGGTGGCTTATCTCCAGAGATCAACACCTTAGATGACATCAGAAAAGTAAGTCTGAATAGTGTTCAGGCCTAATAAGTGAACCATTGATCACCAGCAACTACAACTTGAATCCTTTCTTACTGTTGTTCATTTGTGTGAGATGCTCATATGTCATTTTGACGTTCATGTTGACATTATCACCTTTTAAAGGTCTCTTTAAATGGAACATGAAAGGAATGGCTGCTATTAGTCTTATTTTATTGAGGTGAGGGAATCACCGGCATCCAGTAAAACAAAGTATTTATCATCTTCATGTTCTAAAAAAAGCCCAATAATCTGTAGGTATATAAGTATTTGGGAATGAATGAATAAATAGCATGAATTTCTTTCAAGTATTAATCTACTAGCACAATGTAAGCACACCATCTGAGGACTCCTTGTGCCTTGTTAGGCACTCTGCACTTCCTTGGAGAAGAGGTAAAAGTAGCTGTAGAAAAAACTCAGGATACTTAAAAGATATAATAAAAAATTACGGTATAATTGTAATTACTATAGTTAAAACAACATTATTATTTTAAAAAATGTCAAGAGCTTCGTTCTCTGTAGGTCCTGCCACATTTTTAATCGTACTGCATTTGAGTGCCTAGTAAATGAAGTGAAGCTTAGTAAATTGATGCTTGAGTGGTACTCTCGTGTTCTGAGAAGTTTCTTTAAAATCTCATGAAAGTTCAAAGAACAGTGTCAGATGTTTTTTTCACATAATCCAGTGTTGCTGCACGTTATGAAAGATTAATTTTTTTTCAGATCTTTTTTCAGTAAAAGAGATCTCAGTTGATATTTCTAAAAGCAGGTATTTAAACCATTCATTCTTAGTGTTCTCAGCAGAAGAGATTTTCTTGTTTCTTGCTTGCAGTTTGAAACCTGCAAACACGAATGTATACTTCTGAGCTTTAAAGTTACTAAAAGATAAATTATATTCTGAAGTTAATTTGTAGCCTACTAAGAAATTAATGCAGTTTTAAAAAGAAAAAAAAACCAACAACAAACTTGAGCCAGTAATTCCACATTTTGATTTAAAAGCAGTTAGATTAACTGCACTTTTAAAAATTATTGAATGTAAAGTTTTGTTTCTGAGGTAAGGGTTTGCTATCTCATTACATAAGTATTCTCTGCCTAAAAATTGGCTGGCTTTGCAAGAATGTTATGGCAGAATAAAAAGTTCTCAGATTCTAGATTAAGGTCATTAACATCTTCACACATACACACACCCTGCGAGCAGGTTTATTCATCTTGGTTCTGCATATTTATGAATTTTTATTTAATTTAAAGCTAATTTTAGTTACAAAAGCATTATTGTTAGAGGGCTGAAATAAGTTAAGTGTAGGTATGCCGTGAATATTTCATGACAAGGACACAAAAGTAAAATTGTAGAGGTCTCATCACAGCTTTTTAACTGAGTGTTGAAAACATACAAAAATTCTTTCTCTTGGAAATATTTTTTTGGGGAGGAGTAGGGAGCGTGGGGGGTATGAGTTGGGTATGCTACTAAATCATTACTTGATCTTTCTGGTCAGAGTAGAGAATGTTTTGTAGTGCAAGCCTGATTCATACACACGTCTTAACAAGGGGTGCTTTTATATTAAAGAATTTTTGCAAAGGAATGCTGATTTTTAATATTTCTGTATTTTGCATGCTTTGTCTTATTCGCAGTAAGATTCCATATAATTTGAATTTTTTAATACCAGTAGTCAGGCAGAAAGAGGAGGCTTTAGCTGCTTGATTAAGGTTAATGTTATGAGAGCAACAAGAATATCATGGCAAGATGCTGTAATGCAGAGATATTGTCTTGGTATTTAAATATGATTTTTTTGTGAAAATTTATTTAAATAAAAATGGGAACTTGCTTTGAAATAACTACAGTATTTTTTTCTTGAGGTGCCTCACGCACATAAATTGAGTGCCATGATGTTAAAAAAATTTACAAAATACAGAAATACCATCTTCTCTTTTGTCTACTGAAATGATTGCAAAATACAGTAGAAAAAAAGGGGGGGGAATTCCACATAAAAATTATATAGAATGGCAATCTACTGTATCTCTTCGTTTTTGGTTATATCTGTTTTTTCTCCTCTTTGTCGGTGTTAGCAAGGAGTGTTTTACTGTTACTCAAAATCGGTTGCTATAAAGCTGAGAGCGGCCCAAAACTGAAAAATAGATTGCTTTGGGTCTCTGTTTACCCACCCATGGGATGAAAAGGGCAACTTTGCTTCAGTGTTTCTTTGATACATGGTTGAAAGAAGTTAGTATTTCTTTGTCTCCTATTTTTCTTAGTTAGATCGTTTCAAGGAACCACCTGCGTACGGACCTATGTGTGACATCCTGTGGTCAGACCCACTGGAGGACTTTGGAAATGAGAAGACTCAGGAACACTTTACTCACAACACAGTCAGGGGGTGCTCGTACTTCTACAGGTGAGTATTACGACTTTGAATGGGTTTCTGTACATGAACTTGTTCTGGTTTTGCAGTATATAAACATTTGCTTGAAGTTTGTGGCACTAGACAACTGGGCCTTTTTTTCTGCAGTCTTGCCTTGTTTTCAGGTAAATTCATGCTTGGTTTGTTTGTATCTTGCTTTCACCCACAACTGGGAAACCCTAAAATTATTTAATTTTATTCACCAAAGCCTGTGTGTTGTGTTTATGGCTGTTCTTGTAATTTAGGGAATTACTGTGATGCTTTTTAAAAGGGATAGGTAACTACATCTCTAGTTTGAAAATTAGAACTTAATTTTCGATGAAAGATGCCAGCATTGGAAAATGCACTACCGTATCACTCTGCAGGGTAAGTAAATATTGTGAATTCCCACACACGGGTACTTTTTTTCTCTCAGTTTTATCGAACTTTTGTTTTTGTTTGGGAATAGTTCTTCCCAAGGAGTTCAGGATTTGAACAGCGTTGGTGCCTGTAACATTCTTACAGAAACATATGATGACTTAAATGCTGCAAAGACATCACATTAATAATCTTCAAAATTATTGCTTTCTATGGACCTTTGTTATTAAAACATAACTGAGAATGTTCCTGGAAAACGTAATAGTAATGGGGATAGAAGGATATCTAAAACAAATGTAAATGTGACTATTTAAAGGAAACCTTCTTCTCCATTTCTGTTCTACTTCGTGGTAATTGTCCTTTGAGTGTAGGGGCTTTTTGTCTCTCTCTCTCTCTCTCTCTCTCTTAGTAAGGAGCCAGAAGACTCTCTCTCCTGCACATTAAAGGAGCGGATTTCCTTGCGTGCCAGGGGACATGTCCCTGGCCCCTCTTTAGCAATGCACAGGGAGACCAAAGCAAGCAACAAACTGTTCCCTTCTCCCAGTGGTGCCTGGGTGATGACTGCTGCCTTTCTCTGTTTCTAGTGGTAGGCAGCTTGGTTTGTAGACAGAGTCCTGTAGGCAGCAGGCAGAGGACACCCCATTAGGTGTGCTTGAAGTGGTGGAGAAGAACCTCCAAGCAGTACTTCCATTCCGTCTTCCCCATAGGACGGGCCTGTGTTACCTCGTGAACAGTGGCGATGATTATGTTATACCCTCCTCTGACAGTGTGGCGGGTTTGAGGGATTTTGATTTTTCTTGTTTGTTTGGGGTTTTTTTTATTGTTGCTGTTGTTGCGTATTTTGTTTGGTTGGGGTTTTTTTGTTGTTGTTACAAGGACACAAGAGTAACAAAACTGGCAGGGGAGGAGGTTAAATGGCAAAATGAGCAATGTATCCAGTGACATCTTAATTAAAAAAAAATACTTCTTGTTCGGAAGAAATGTGAAGATGCTATTGAAGTGTTAAGGGGTGGTTGAACCTTTTAGAGGGTGCGGTTCTGGTTCAGCCCATGCTAGTGACAAGCAAGTCTAAGTTTTCCCAACAAGCTCAGCAGAAGTGAGGAATCCAGCTCTTTCAGTTATCTTGGAAAATCTCACCTTGGACATAGCTGACCTGTAGCTGTTTAGTAACATGTCAGAAGTAAATCAATGGCTTCCACCAGTAACCAGGAGACAGGGCTGCTGGAATCAACCGCCTCCTTGTTGGTAACGTTAGTTAGGAAGGTAGCAGATGGTTTGACTTCTAGAAATTAGTTTTCCTAGTCCTTCTGTCAAGCCGTAATTGCTGCAGCGTGGGGCTGGACTGAGAAGGAAGCAGTTTGCAGTGCAGCCTGGGCTGCTGGCATGCACCTTGTGCAGGCCAGTCACACTGCCACCTTCGGATCAATAATGACTGGAAGGGACTCCATAAACATGCTCTGTCTCATTATGAAAGAAGGTGTTATGCTGCTGCAAACAATTGATCGGTGCATAAATGGGCTTATGACTCTGAGGGCTGAAATCATTCCTCCTCATCTCAGCAGCACCGAACGCCAGAGTGTGCCTGGGACTCCCAGGCACCGCAAACAGTGAGTAATAGCGGTTTTCCCTCGTAAACCTCTCTTACAAAAGTGAAAAACCTTGCAAACATGCCTTGCGCTTAGATACAGGGCTTACTGTACACTGGAAGAGCGCTTAGATTTTTGTTGGCTTTTTCCCCCCAGAGTTCTGTTTCTTAAAATTACCATAAAATTTCCTTAAAATATGTATCAGTTTTATCCTGAAAATATACCAGATCTAGTCTGTGTCCTGACTCATAATGAGAAAAGTGCGTGTTTCAGGAAAAAAGGAGGTATTTGGACGATATCTACTTGTCAGGTCATGCGTGAGGGACATGTAACTGCTTAATGATGCGAGCAGACGACGCTTGGAGTCACACTATCTGGGATTATATAAAGGCAAGTGTTCGTGTCTTCTTAATAGAAGTGCCTCGTTTCTCTGGAAGGTCGTTAATTGCTCACCTAATGATAATCCCTGGGGGAAAAAAAAAATAAAAAGTATCCATTGGTATGCAACATCTAATTTTGCTTGCCTTTTCTGATTACTTCCTGAGAAAAGGAGTGAATTTCCCTAAGTTTGTAGCCAGCTACGTTTGTAAAGGAAGGACTGAATTATGCAGTCCTCCCTCAAGAATGTCTGTTGGGTGGATGGACTGTGTTTATTCTTCAGTGAATAAAATTTGTTTTGTTTCTTCAGTCATTTCCAGAAAGGGAAGTTAAAAGGTAGCAGTGGGCATTTTAAAGGAAGGTCAGGAAGATTTCAGACACACATGTGAGGCAGGAAAATTTCTAGATGATTCTGATTGCTTAATTGCAAGAAATAAAATGAAAGTCATTTATTACAGTTAACAGACATGTTCATTATAAAGGCACGTTTCAAATGTCTTTTCTGTGATTTAAACTTCCTACAACAAAATGCTATGAGGAAAATGACAGTTTTGTGGCTTTCTAACTGTGTACATACAACATATTAACAGGACTTCCCAGCTCAGAAATACATGAATTCATCTCCATTCAGCCAAAACTCATTTATGAAATGTTGAGCCATTTGTATAAGGTAAATACAAATGGGAAAGTAGAAAGATTGTAGCTTACAGTAGTCTGACCAGCATCTCAGTGCATTACCTTAGGTGGTTGCTCACGTATAGCCTATTGAATTTCAAACTGACACGATTTTTCTTCAAGAAGTTTCCTTTTGTGTAAGACTTCTTGAAACTGTTATGGCTAGCGCTGTAAAATGTCAGATCTTGAAACCACAGGCCTAACCTGTCATTTAGAGATGTAAAGAACAGTCAGCTTAATTTTCAAGGGTGCTAGGAGTCACTGCTTAATGCAAGCCTCTTGCATGCAGCAGCATTTTGCCATGTGGATTGTCGAAATTTATGGATCCTTGAAAACAGCAATAGTATAATGCCACAGTGAAAAGTAACTCTGAAATTTAAGTAAATCTTGGAAATCTATTAATGTTCTCTGGACTTTAAAGTGAGCAAGGAGTGATAGTGATGAGATTTCCTTTCCTCTTCCTGAAATTTAAGGTTGTACATCCTTCATAGTCATGGTCATGTTGGTGCAATTTTATGAAAAAGTAGAAATAGCTGGGTGCTAGTTGTGAGCTGTTTTTTAATGAAGTGAAGCTTTTCTTTCATCCGTACCCAAAATAATGTCCTATTCAGGGAATCTTATGAACAAGAGAGGGAATTAATTTGTCCCTGAGTGGTGTTCCTCCCTCTCTTCCCCTGCCGATTTTCCAGCTGATCCAGCTGGTAAAGAAGTTTTCCTCTTTGTTTGTCAGACTATCTACTATTGCCTTGAATTTATTTATTGAATACTTAGTTGCACATAGCTGGCTGTACTGATCTTGCCAATGACTCTTTGCATTTATTTCGAGGACGAGTGGCAAAGTAACTCCCAGGCATTTCTATAAGAAACTTATCTGACTTAGCAAGATATCCTGCTACTTACAGTCTTGAGAATAGTTTTTTTCCAGTGATCAGAAAGCTTGAAGAAGTCAGCTGGACTTCTCTCTCTGAAAATAATATTAACTTAAGGATTAAGTTAAGCAATTGGGTTTAAGCAATTGTTAAGGTGTGGGGAAAAGTCTTTTCTTTATAAGCCACACTAGGACAGGGAATGTCATCATTCCCATAAGATTTACTGGATGGATGAAGAATTAAAATATTCTTTCATCACATTTGGACAAAGTTACTATGAGCATGCATGGTTCTAACTGTGAAAAATTGTGATTGGATCCACACCCAGCTTGTTTCATTTCCCTATTGTCAAAGCTCTGGTAAAGAACATCAGGAGTTTGGTTGCACCACTGAGTTAATTAGCAGTGTTTTATCATATGTAAAGTATATCAAGGGCTTCCTATCAGGAGTAAGCACATGTGCAAGCTTAACACTGACTTTCTGGGATCCTTTATGTGTATAAGGCTTGGTTAATTACTGACTGTTAACAAGAGCATGAGAGTGGCATGAGCCTGGCCAAAGTCAATGGATGGCCTCAGAAGCAGAGCAGATATTCAGAAGTTTTCTGCTGGCGTGGTGGTCCAGCCTTGGGTTTTCATAGTGAGTCTACTATCAGTTCTTAAGGAATGTTGAGTTTTATAAAGCTGTTTGGCTGTTGACTATGTTGTTACATTTTTCAAAAGCAAAGGCAGAATGGTTAGCAGTGGCAAAGAGTGACTAGTTTTGCAGACTTGTCAAGAAGTTCATTTGCCAGCCTTGGATAGCAGTGAAATGGTTCGGCTTTACAGATGTTCTGGGGCAGAATAATACTGCCAGCACATCATTTCAGCGGTTTACTTTTGTTAAGTTTGTGAGTATGCAAGGACTAGAGAAATATCTGCTAAAAGCTTTGGAAGATTGTACCATGTTTCACCTCAGGGTGAAGGCAGCGTTGTATGAATGTTCTGGGGTTTTTTTTGCAGTAGCAGCATTTTAAACTACTCTTCCACTCTTCCTTCTTCCAGGCCAGAAGCTTTTTGCTGCCCTCACATTATCTGCATAGCTGTATTGGTAGAATTGCTCATGTGCTCCATCAGACCTGGGAATATATCCAAGCCTAAAGAATGACTCTGCAAAAAAGATAACATGTTTGTTCTAATCCCAATGCAGTTCTCTGCTCTGCTCTGCTTCTCAGTGCAGCTTTGCAGACAGCACAGCTAAGGGCAAGAAAAAGCACGTGGAAAGATATGTGCTCGGAGCTGCCTGGGACAGAGCACCAAAAGCATTTGCCTTTTGGAGACTGAAGTGTGAGGCTTGTGGGCTTTGCTGAAAGCCTGTTTTTATATGTGCATGTAATCTTAGAGAAGCTGTTGGGTTAAATTTGATTTTCTTCTTTTTAAAAAAGCATTTACATCTCTGGTTTAATGGTTTGATGAAGAATATTAAAAAATATATATAATTAAATCCATCCAGTTTTTTCCTGTTATTGGTTGAGGAGCAATCTGAAAACGTCTGCCATTTTGGTTCACATTAGCAAAGTATTGCTCCTCTCCCAAAACTGTGTAGAAGTAATCAGTGATCATGCAAAAGAGACCTCAGAACTAGTACACTATGCATGAGGCATTTTAATGAAAAAAGGGTGCTGAAGTAGGGAATATCAGTCACATACTCCACGGGGAGTAACATCTCTGGCTTTTACGGGGGGAGGGGGGGTATTTTGTTTTCTCTGTGAGTCACTGCTCTTCCATGATTCAACATGACACATGAAGCACAGGCAGAAGGCTGGGTCGTTCTGGAAAAGCCTGTTGCGTGGGGGGGTTCTGTTTGTTTGTTTTCCCTGTTGGCCAACTGCTTTATTTCTGGCTCATCTGAGTTACAGTCTGGGTTCTGCAAAGGAGGGCAAGGAGGAGAGTGTTTCTGGAAGGGTAGCAATCAGAAAAACTAGTAGGGAATTTGATGACAAAATGATAATTTTCATTAGAAAGACTAGAAAAAAATTTCCAAGCAGAAGTATTTTCTGTTGGAGCTAGTTTCTGATAACTTTTGCCATAATATCTATTTTGTTGGCATTTTGCAGGACTTCCTGCTGTTTACCTGGAAGGCATGTATTTTTGTGTTGAGGGAATATTGTTTAATGTGAAATTACATTTGGGCAGGAGCACACTGATGTTAAGAAAGTGCTGGAAATTAAAGCCCCTTATTTATTGTCACACTGGTATAACATATATAATAACTGCATACGATGAAACTTTGCTTCTCCCCAGCTCCAGCGTTAACAAATAGCTAAAGAAAAATGCCTGAGAGTTGATCTGCTTCTTTTTTAAAAATAAAATATCCAGATAGACTGCTCATAGGTTGTAGTGCTCTGGGTATATGAGTGCTTGCTCATTGCAGATACCATGCTATTCACTTAGAAGAGAAGATGGCAGCCAGATTTTTATTTTAATTTTTGTGTGTGTGTGTGTATTTGCATGGAGCACTATGTAGCACCTCTGCCTTTCTAGGTGTGGAACCTGTAGAATCAGCCAAATTCTGCTAGTAGAAGTCTATTTTCCACGATTTATGAAGAGTAAGATAATTAAGAAATAAAAAAAACCCACACCACTTTTGTACTTTTGAAATGGAAAGAAGAGCCTATCGTGTCTATTCAGGAGCATTTTTTTACCACTTCATTATATCTACTTTAAAAGCAGTACTTAACACTGGATGAAAAGAATACTAGGGGGGGAAAAAGTAGTAGGCTAGACGTTTTGGGCAGCTGCATGGGTAATGAACATAATCAACTGTCTATCAGATTTTTCACTATAGACCCCAGTTTTCAGAAGTTAATGTAAAAATTTCTAAACAACATGTACCATAAGTCTACATTTAGTCACAATTAATTATGAAAATAAATGTATGCAAATTAGTTCTCATTTGCCAGTGGTTTGAATGGCAGCCTGTCAGTGTATGTGAGATCACTGCAGTTGCCAAAATGATACCCCACGTAATTTGGGTATTGAAATTATTTTATAATGGCAATCTTTTTAGACAATTCCAAATACCAAACCTGCAGCTGAGAATATATGCTAGATTGGTCAAGTCCAAAACCAGCAATATACCATTCTACTGGATTTGTAGCCTCTAGCTGCAAATGACATTTCAGCTTTGCAAAATATCCAGGAAGACTGGAAGCAAGCCGTAGCATTTCTCTTGGATAAACTGAAGGAAGATGATGCATTAGATTTTGCATTATTTTTTTTTTTGAGTTTTCATCTGTTTAATGCATGAAGTTGAAATTCATGGGTCTCTTAAGCAATTGCAAGTGGACTCTGAAGGTGGTCCATGAAATCATGGCTGGGACAGCAGGTCTCTTGTGTAATGTTTAGCTGAGAGATACTTTTTTTTTAACTTGCTCAGTATTTTTAGCAACAGCTTTTACTTAAGTATTTTGCGTAATATAACTGTATGACTGCATCTTGCCCCTAAGGTACTGCAGAACGGTCTGCTCTTGCCAGGGTCTTTGATGGTATGTACGATCCTGTAACATACCTGTATGTGAGTTACACTTGGAGATTCAGAGACTCTGCAAATTTGTGTTATTTACAGGCACGCTGTGAGCCCATTGTGCTGCAGAACCAGCACAGGAGCGATCATGGAGATGCCTTAATGTCTGCCCCAACACCTTGTATTTCCTTCTCTAAACCTTTCCAACTGTTCTGTTATTTGAACAATGGGAGAGTTGAATCGATAGTGGAAAATAAATATGGGGAATGGGTGTTAATGTAGGGTCTATCTCGCTTTTTCTACGACTGTCAGATGATGTTTCAGAGCTGCTATATGAGGTTTACACCTTTTGCCACCAGTTTTGATGGGGTTTTTTGAGCAATGACTTTGATTGTTGCTCTCCAATTTGCCCAGCAATGAGAAGAGAGGGAATTATAATGTCTGTGTGTCACATCCTGGGCCTCAAATCCAGGAAAAGCTGTGTTTTGGTCCTGGTCTCAGGTTAGATGTTGCCCTGGGGCAGGCTGCGCTCAGAAAACAGCCCAACTCTCCACATGTGCCAGCCTGCAGCTCCACCACATTGGCTTTGGAGCTAGGGTGCTTGGAGCTGGTCAAGCTCCAGTCGGACAGGGGGGTGCAGGAAAGTACCAGCTCAGACTCCTGTGCCTGGCCAGCTTGTCTTGCTGCTGATGTGCAGGCAGCCTCTGGGACTGGAAGTAAATTCAGATAGTGACAGGAGGCGGTAACACTTGGTTACTCCCGAGATCAGTGTTTTAAAATGCGACTCCTTTAAGCTGCTAGCCAGAACGGTGCCAATACCATGCTGCGTACTTGCCAGTGAGCAATGTTCAGTTCAGAAGTGCCTTTCAGACATAGGGTCACTGGGCTGCAGGGGTGTGGGTGAGGTCACCTGCCACCTTGCAGGGGTGCCCACTTCCCACCCTGCTGAAAGGTCATGAAATATAAAACAATCAGCTGAACGATCGCTTGGTTTCAAGGCTGGGAAATAAATCTGGATAAGGCAAAACAAAACATATAGGGCTGGCCCAAGGAGGGGGGAAAGGGAAGAGCTCTAGGTGTCATCTGAATAAAAAGTCTTTCCCACCCTTTAGCATTGTTTTGTTGTGTTTTTTTAGGCTCCTGGTAACCTTTTGTCAAATTTGTGAAGTCTTTCTTTATTCCAGTGCCGCTTCACCGTTACCCTCTTCCATGCAGGTTCTTTGTTCAGTTTTGTTCTTGCTACAGTTGGATTTTGACAGGAGAAGCCAGGAATCTGGCTTTCTGGGGTTCTGTATTAAATTATTAATGACAGGAGAAGAGAGGTTTTGCTTCCTGTCTTGAAATGATAGATGGCCATCGTGCTTTTTATCCTTCAGTGCAGGCATGGAGTCTCATCAGCGGTTTAAAAGCAAGAAGAAAACAGTTGTTACAGAAAAAACTTATTTTCAAAAGCAACGAAATGTGGAGTCATTTTAAGTTCTGTAACAGTTAGGTATAATTTTAAGTAGTTTTTTTCTGAAAACTTAATATTTCACACTTGTGCTGTCAAAGCTGCATTCAGGTTGTGCTATGTTTTGTTTTTCGTGTATGTGATTTCCGTAAGTGTTCAGTGTCTTAAACAGTAAGGGTGGTTTTCACAGTGCTGAGGTTGTAAGAAAGGGCTCCTCTGTTCTCCTCAAACAACACTGTCCATGTGCAATGAAAAATATGATAGAGATACCTCTATCACCATTTTTACTTGATGATATTTTTTTTTCATTCATACAATAGAACTTGTCTTGGAATTCAATCGGCACATTTGGGGGATTTCAGAAGTCACAGAATTTACATGTAAAATTGCCAAGGGGAAAAATAATTCTTGTTTATCGAGGAGATGAAGTTCAGAAGATCAGAAGTCTCCAGTTTGGAGACTGATTTGCCTTTCTCCTTTCTGTATTTCTCCCTCTCTTTCGGCACACCACTTCATTGTCTGGTGCCGATGAACAGCCTGTGGGTACTGTAGTTAGTGGCTGAGGACGTTTTTCTGTTGCAAGCAACCATTGTATCACTTTTTTTTTGAGTACATTGAATCTTAAGGTATAATGAAATTACTTTCTTTCTGACAAGAAACAAGGTGGTTGTTGTTATGCAATGAATTGCAACATTCCAGAGTTCCTCTCCACACAGTTATGGGGTGGGATTAAAGAAGGTGCTGCTGCTAGTGTTGTCTCTACTGAAATCTGCTGGCAGAGCAGGGGCTGATTTCATGAATGATGCATGTTGGATGAAACATTTTTGAAAGCTGGAGCTGAATGTGGTGCTTCTGATAATGCCATAACAGGTGCTATTATTTTCTTCTAACAGTTACCCTGCTGTATGTGAATTCCTACAGCACAATAACTTGTTATCTATACTCCGAGCTCATGAAGCCCAGGATGCCGGGTAAGTGTGTGTGGAGAGGGGGCACTAATAATGTATAATGGCTTACCATTGTCAAACAGAGCAAGGAAAGAAAGAACTGAGCGAGAATGAACTGGAAAACTTAAAGTTGCAACCGCTCTCACTTTCTATGAATGCTGAACAAACGTACACTGGCATTAGAATGTCTTTTACATTATTATTACTGAGTTACAGGACTTAATGAACCCTCATATATCCCACTTACTTAGCCTTAGTGATCTTAAGTGGCATAAAATGACCAAAAGTTACTTGAGTGGCAGAGTTGGGAAGGAGAACAAATTCAGCTCAGAAAAAAGAAGTTTTGCAAATGTTCCTGAGACTTCTGACACACTGATTGCCGTGATGCCTTGGAAGTGATTTGGCTCACAAAGGCCATAACTGTCATCCATTCAAGTCTTTCATACCTACCTGAGACTTCTGGGCCTGGTGGTTATACAGTTTATCAAGAAAATAAACTTGTGGAGCGTGATATCTAAAAATGATTTAATGCAGGACTATCATTAATCAATTTAACGAGTTTATTAAGACACTTGTGCAAAAACAGCCCAGGTCAAGCATCAAGTGTTGATGGTTCTCTCATGAAACTATTGTTAGTGTAAAGCTACAACTTCTTATGCCGCTTTAAAAAAAAAAAACAAACAAAAAAAACCCCCAAAAAAACCAAACAAAAAAAACCCAACCAAACCCTATCTATTCATTGAACTGTACCATACTTCTGAGATGTTAATGAAGGATTAGTATCTGAATAAATAGCTTTGCATATCTTGCATAAATTATTAATGTGTTTATTTGGAGGTAGAAATTTTACCCAACCTGAATAGTGATAAAAGATAAAGTAGCAAGATTGTAGGAATGAGGTCGATATTCACTATGCGTATAAAAAGCTATTCTGAATGTTTGAATTGTCACATACTTAAAAACTTCAATGCAATTAAAAGCAAGCTATTACTCTGACAAAAATAGCTGGCATGAAATACTCATGGGTAATGAAATTTCATTTTTATTGTATTGCTTTCCAATAAAGGGTGAAAAAATTTTGTGGAAGGGATTGCAGTGAAACTACACAATAGTTTCAGTGCAACTATTGTGGATATTTGTCACTTTCTTCAGTTTCTTGTAGTTGAAGACTAAAGAGCAGTATTTGTGTCTTAGTAAGACAAAAGCACTGTTTGGTTGGTTTGCTTCCAATTGCTTGCAGCTTTGATGCTCGATTGATTATACGTTGGTCCAATAAGGCTTTTATTTTTCATAAGGCAGCAAGGTTAGGTAATGAAAACATGAAAGCGTTCATACACTGGCTAATAGACTGGATGAGATTAGACACAGCACCGAAAATATTGGATCCCCTGTTTCCCCTCCCTTTCTCATACTTTCCATCTCCCCTGGCCTTGCCATCGCTTGCATGCGCAGAGTGCAGGCAGCTGGAGGGGCATGGAGGACGTGCACTTCTGAAGGCACTTCTGTGCATCTCCAAGGCACGTGCTGGTGCTTGCCTTCACCTGCAGTCCCACAGAGGGAAAGTCCTGGGGTGCATGCACAGAGGCCACCTGGCTTCAGGGACAGGCACTGAGTGAATTCGTAACAAACACCACCTCTAGCTCACCAAGTTTCAGGCGGAGACACAGCTTTCAAGCATGGTGTTGCATCCCCAGCCATCCCAAATGAATGTAATGAATACACCTGCAGAAAATATTTTTTTCTATGGCTTTTAAAAGCAGACATGCATGGTTTTCTGTCTTGGCATTTGTTACCAGCCAGCGCAGTAATGTACTAGGGGTTTTTGCACTATGGTTGGTCAGTGACAAATATACATGCAACACTGAGCAATAATTAGTGTTGTCTCTTTCCTTTTAGGTATCGTATGTACAGGAAAAGCCAGACAACAGGCTTCCCTTCACTAATCACAATTTTTTCAGCACCAAACTATCTAGATGTATACAATAACAAAGGTAAGAATTTAATTCCTGTTTGGTATATGTAGTGGACTGTACTTGTCTTAACTCATATTACACTGGTTTTCCTTTTCACTCCTTTCTCTATCAGTTCATGCCCATTTTCTTTATTTATTAGCTCTTGCCTGTTCCATTTGTTAAACAATACAAATTAATTAAATTTATTACAGGCAGATGTATGTCTCTGAACATAACTGTAGATTCTAATATGCCTTAGGATATTTCTGTATCTTGACTGCAAGTTATTAAGTAAATGTTACACAGGAAGCAAAACTGAAAACAGCTCTATTAACTAATAGAAGTATATTAAGAAATGCTGTGGGTGAGATGTTCAAAGCCAAGTGTTCCTTACAATTAATTACTTGCATCTTTGCTCCTTTCCAAAAACATTAATGTAGTTTGTATATGCAGACCCTCTAGCCAGCTAACACACTTTGACAGATCATCAGTGGATAAAGCATGGAATAGATATGGTCTGAGTTCCTTTATGTTTTGGGGGGGGTTATCACTGGAAAACTATTATGTAGGAAAAGAAATATCATTAGCCAAAAAAAAAATAATTACTGCACAAAAAAGCAGTCACTTGTCAATCTATAACTCCACTGAATATGAGTATTTGCAGCTTCTCTGAGTTTATTAGTTTTTTGTATTCTCTGAAATCTTCTGTAAAAGAAGGGGGGGAAAAAATCATGTTTCTAAAAATAAAGCATTCTAATAAACCTGTCCTCCTATATCTTGGAATGAGCAGTAATGTTTACTTTTTCCTATTCCCAGTAAAGCTAAAGTTATTTGTGTTCCTCTGTGAGCAAAACAGACATTTTTTTTTTCTATATATTCTTGAAAGTAGCTCCATTGCAAAGAGATCAATCTTTCTTGAGAAGAGACATTTGTAATTTGGGTGCTTGCCTGCAAAGTAAGTAAGCAATTTTTAAATTTTTTTTTTTTACTTGCTAAGGAAAACTTTTTCTGACATAATTTTATATTCTAAAACTTATAATCTAAAAGCTGTTATACCATGAACTGTATGCAAGGGAAGGAAACACTTCAGTATTAGGAAATGGGGTTCGTACACGTCAGTGTTCTTAATATGTCTATTAACTTGTGCAGAAATTAATAAAAGCATTCTGCAAAAACATGCAAACAGAGCTGTCAGTAGCCACTTTCGTAAAAGTAAATAATATATGGACTCTGCTAGCAGCCCAAAAAGTGCCGGATGAAACAAGGAATGTGTTAATTTTCTTGGCAGCATCATTGCTGTTGGTGGAAAAGTGTGTTTAGTCTCTGGGTTGGCTGCTTTGGGCAGAAGGCAGGCTGATGACAGGTTTGTACAAGTAAGGTGACAGAAGGTGTTCACCTTTTGTTTCTTAATGCATGGAGGCAGCAGTTCTGTGCACATGAAGGCAATGGGTGAACAGTGTGAGATTTTTGTCATGAAGGTAAATGTTAAATGTAAAGCAATGACTTACAATATTCAAAATCTTGAATTTGAAAGCACGGAGTTTGGGTGGCGAAGAGAAGTGCCTCTGTTTATTTCCATTTTAGAAGAGGAGGTCATTTTCCTTGTTCCAGGGTGATGCACTGTGTCAGGCAGGTCTTAAAACTAGTGGAAAGCCTTTTCTCGTGAAAGGCTGTAGGCGAGCTGCTGAGAGGTGCTGGTTATCTGTGGTCACAGCTGAAGTTTGGGTGCGTAGCTGGCAATATCTGCTCTGAGCGAGTTCAGGCAGATCAGCAGTGGTTTGAGATCAGCAGTGGTGTGCTACTCTTTTAATGTGTGACTTGTAAATTTGCAGGCTGACCTTTAGCAGCTTTGTAATGAATTTCTGCTGAGTTTAACTGCCTCCTTTTCTCTCATTAGAAGTTTTGATGCATTATTTCGTGTGACTGCTTGCACTGGCTCTTGGCATTTAAAGACCATCGTGTAGTTTTTCATGCTGTATTGCTCATGCATCTTCATATGGATAGCATTGGAATGCTTGCTTCCCTCTTCAAGAAAGAAAAACACCATCATCCTGAGTCAGTCCAAAACAGGGCTGCTTGTTGGCTTCCTTGATTTGCAGAAGAAGAATTAACTAAGAACACAAAGCTTCTGACTGACTGATTTCAGGAGGTGAAGGAAAGCTTTTCCATTCAGGGGTATTACAGGGCAATTGCGCCAGCTGACTCATTGTGCACTGGTGCAGAACCTGATTGATTTTTGCAGATCATTCGAGGTTTTGGTTACTGTCAGTCCTTGGAAAAGGATAGTAAGTCCCTTCCTTTCTAGTATGCATTCTTAGTATGCTTCTGATTGTCACTTAGCTAGTAAAGTCACCCTAAATAAATTCCTGAGAGGCTCCAGCTCCCACTGACATGAATGGGTCATTTTTAAATGCAGTGTTGCTCAAGATAAACACATTTTTTAAAAAGCTGCAAAGGGCTTGGAATGCTAGTTTTCTACCCCAGGTTGATAGTTCTTGTACTTGTTAAAGCAGATGTATTTTCTTGTATTTCTTGAAAGTACTTCAGAAGGGGAGTGAGCTTCCTTGCCAACTTTATCTAAGGGCTTATTCAATCCCCGCTGGAGAGCAGCCACTGGGATCAGATACGGCCTCAAAGAGCAGTAGGGGGGCAACATTCCCAGAGTAAAAGGAGGCTCAGCAGGAGTAGCTGAAGGTAAACTATCTAAACAATAGTACATTCAGCATATCTGCTGTCAATAGTGCTGCTGTGTACCCTCTGTATGGGCTGTCTCACAGTACCAACCCACTATGGGAATCTCTTTTGGCTTTGCTCCACTGAATTCTGGCACTGAAGGGAGTTTTGTGTATCCCTTTGGTTACTGGCCATTCCCTTGTGAAGGCTGCGTGTGTAATTTGTCCATCACGTGGCTGCTGGTCCTGTCGCAACCCCAGCCCACACACATGCGTAACTTCAGGTGCCAAAGTTAGGTTTTTCAATTAGGAGGCTCCTGTCAGGGGCTCCCTGTGTGGTTAATGGAGACAAGAGAGAGATGCTTTCAGAGACTCAGAAACTACCTAGATGTGGGGAGCCTAGTGTCCCTCTTCTTTCAAGACTATCCTTCTGCATTATTGTTAATGCCTTCAGTAATCCTTATTATGGAGAGCATTGGCAAAGGGGAGGAGGAATTTATACATATGTTTTTGGCAAATTCTGAACTTCAGTGCCTCCGTAGCTTTCTCAAACATTTCTGCTCTCATTTGGACTACTAAAAGGCATAAATAAAAAGGATACTTTAAGACTATTATTAAAACTTATTATAAGAAGTACTGGTGCATTGATGATTTTCTAAGACTACTCCTTCTGGAGAGGATCAAAAATCCTTATGCAAGAAGATAAATGTTAATTGGATTGCAGTAGTTACCTGTGACTTCAGGGTCTTGGAGGAAGGCTGTACTTATAAGAAACCCTGAGAAAGTTGTGTAAATACAGCTTTACCCCTGGATTTAAGGAGAAGTTGTTTATATCAACAGATATGTCAAAAATTTATATCAAAAATTACTGCATTGTATGATCTGCTGGCTTTGTGCTTTGTCTAAATTTTCATTCCCACATTTAATACTTCTTAATGCCTTAATTAGGACTTGCTGTAATGCTTTTTGTGCCCCAACCAAAAAAAACAACAACAAAAAAAAAAAAGTGAAAGATTTTACCAGAGTTCTGCAGAGGCAGGCAATTTATTTGTAAATCATTGCAATACTTCATATTTTAGTGTCTGGCTGTCACTTCAGAAAGTGCATGCTTTTTGGCTGAGTGAACAATTTTAACTAGCTGTCTACAGACAACTTTTGAACACTTTGAAATGATTAGGTTTTGTAGTGATGAGAGAACCACCAGAGAATCCGAAGCTATCGAAATAAATGACAAGATGTTTCTTCCAACATGCTGCAACATATACATAGTGTTGCTGAAAGGAAAAGCAGATGACAAAGGAAAGAAACATAGAAAGTATGCAGGGGAGTCTGGGATACTAGAAAAATCAAAACCAGCTGTACATCAGTATGCTTGTTAACGTGTATCAACGAAGGGTGTATGAAGAATCAGCGTGTGGTATACCATAGGTACACATTAAGACATGTACCTGGTCCAAATGGATCTAACAGGAAAATTATTTTCATATTGGAAAAAGGCAGAGTAACATACCTGGAGACAAGGATGATCTTTGAGAAATAATAGCACTTTGGGAGAGAGAAAAGCATCATAACCTTCTGTTTGCCCTATCAGTTTTCTTTAATGCTTTATCTCTGCTGTTGTGATGAGGCCTTGTCATGGAAACAAAAGCTCTTAAAGAGGAGCTGTCAGAGTATCTAGGCCATCTCATTGCTGATGCAGAGAAGTTTGCCAGAAGTGATTTTCGCTGTCTATTGATAAAATCTTGAACATTACTGTGCTGTTTCTTTGGAAGACGCAATTACACATGTAAAATAAAAATCCTAAGGATTCTGTAAGGGAAGATTTTCCCAACTGCAATTAGCCCTGCTTCTGTACATCATTTACATCATTACCTTGTATAGAAAATATTTTTTTCATTTGATAATGTTTAAACTCCTTAAGCATTTTATGAACCCTTATCCTTGACCTGTCTCAGGCAGAAAATGCTGTGGTTACTTAGCAACACTGCTGGAGAAGAAGGCACTGTTCTCAGTTGCGCAGTTAATGCAGAAGTTAATTTGGCATTAAAATCAGAAACTGAAATTCTTTCTAAGGTATGAAGAATTTGAGAAATCTTTCACTGCATTTATTTTCTAAATGAGGGATAAGTTTTGTGAAAAATACAAGAAAATTACTTGTTTGCTAAAATTATTTTGAGGTTGTTTATCTAAAAACATCTAAGTTCATTCTGGGCTAGTATTTCTACAATGCTTATTATTTTTTTACCTCTGAAAACGTTACTGAAAAATGATTCAGGAGATGCTGAAGCATGATATGTAATATCTTTCAGTAATTCTGAACTATTGGTCACACAGTTTAATGTTGTTTGTGTTGCTGAAGGCCTTAATCAACCTCCCAACATGGCTTTTAAAGTGCTGTTTGAGATGCCAGAGGTGTCTGAGACACCTAGTTGGATCTGACAGGTATGACACAGGAGACAAGGGCATCTGGGCTCATATTTAACCGAGGGAGACCAAGGAGATGGATACCTCAGGGGGTCTCAGATGGTACTAGTTGCTTGTATTTGGCCCTGAGAAGGTTAGAAGAGCTGTCTCCATTTCTAGCTGAAGGAGGTTTCTTACCTGCACATTTTTCACCACCTGTATTTCCAGCCTTAGGTGCCTGTTATGCTTAAAGCTAAACAGCATGAATGCCCTTTGCCAGCTGCCTTAGTGTTTCATTTCACTCTGATGTGATTTCAGCATCTGATATCTCAGTTTACTAGCATTGGAAAGAGCTGTAATGTCATTTGGGATATCTGCACATCTTCACTTTACAAAGCATTAGCTTCTAAAACTCATTTACAACAGTGAGAACCAAAATGAGGTTAAAATGTGTGTGGCTGTTAAGAATAATAAAATAAGATTCTTGCTCTGGTTGGTGATTATGCATGATAAAACTGTGACTGGTAGCTTGGTCTGCTAGCATCTGTCTGAGTATACATCTGGAAAGAAAAGTATAGGGGTTGCAGCCTGTAATAGTAAGCAAATGTTGGAGAGTCGGGTTTTCCTCGGTTATAGGTTTTATAACCAAAGGAACCCATCGTGCTTTCTTCTGTCTCCATCAGCAACCACGTGGCCTGTAGTCATATAACATTCAAAAGATTCCTGCTCTTTCAGGGCACCTGGGGTCTCCTACAGCTACTTGGGCATCAGGTTAATGTAGACTAAGAAATGAAGCAGAGGTGAAACCCCCAAACCTTTTCTGAGCCGGCAGAGAGGAATAAAAGAGCTGTGACTGAAAGAAAGCAAGGGGCCAGAAAAGCTTGGGGAAACTCCTGCTGTTACCCAAGAAGCATCTTCTTGATCTAGGTGTTTTCTTTTGACTATTAAGCAGTAGTCAGAACTACACATTCATAACAAGAGCCGCTTTGTTTAATGTCAAATATCATCTTTGTTAATTGCCTAATAAAAATATTTGGGGTACCTTGTGCTTGTTAAATGAAAGATTTTTAAATGAAAAACTCAGAAAAGTACCTGTGATACTGGTAACTACCCTATTTTATTTTATTCTTTTAAGTGTAGGGTTATTTCAGAAGACATCTTTCTCTGTTATTACCCTGCTTTATTGTATAGTGTTATTTTTTTTCAAGTGGCTTTTGAAGTCATTTGTAGAGGAGCTGTACAGGTCATTTACAGAGAATAGTTTTTAAAACACTTTTATTAGAACTTGCTTTTGTAAGAAAGTCAGATATATAAATTAATAAGGTGTGAAGATATTTTTTACAGTAATCTCAAAATAAATTTCCTTTTTAAAAAAAAAAACAACAAAACAAACCCAACTAAAGCCATTTATATTTAATTTTATGTTTTCCAACTGTTCTGCTTATGGTTCAAGCTTTTTTGGAGGCCAGTTTTAAAAGTTCCTTGTAAAAATGATTTATTTGGCTTTCACAGAATTCAGAAATAGGCTTAGATAAATTGAAGCAAAAGTGGGAAGGGGAACTACCTTAGCTCACTAAGATGATGAATTTGAAGTTTTAGTCTATCTAAATGAATCTTCACAACCATTAAGTGGTCCTTTTTCTGTGGTTTTGACTCATTTTTGCTGTAAAGCCACAAGCTATTTATTTTTATTATGCAGTTGTGTCACTGTAATAGAAGAATGAATTACAATCTGCCTTATATAATTTCAGCCAAAAAGCGATGGAAATATTAAGAGCATCAACACTGGTTTTCTCATTTTTGCTAATAGGAGTATTAAGCCATTTTTGTTTTACTGAGCAGCAGAATGGCTGCCAACTGTCAGACTAGGATGGGCAAGTCAAATGTGGTTTATTTAAATGGAGGGTGTCTGCCTGGCAAAGGTTCACATAAATGTTAGTGAGCTCTTTTCTGTGTCTATCAGTGAGTAGGCTTCAGAAACTCCCAGGTCACTTTGGACTCTCATGAGCCACAAAATGGAAGACATGTAGCAACCTGATAAATTTTTGTTGGTTTTGTGCAACAGTTTAGTGCATCAAAAAAAGTCTCTGATTGATACACACTTCAGTCAGTGGACGGAGATGAATAATCAGAAGAAACTGTTCACCTCCTTCAGCCAACGCTGTGATACAGTGCATTTCCTATGGTGCTGTGCCATATTGCAGTCATGCAACTTCATTGCTGTTAAGTGATAACTAGCCCTTGGAACTATGTTCCTCCCTGGGGAGCCACAGATGGGAAGGCCGGAGGAAAGAGGAAAACAAAATGTGATATACCTCCTTCTCTATGTGTCTCTGGTGTGGTGTATTTCTGACATACTTTTGATTCATGCTGTTTCATCGTTTATGAAGGCATTATTGTGGGTGTTGCTTCCTTGATTCATTTTTCTTTCACTGAAGCAGAGGAGGACCATCTGAAGGTCACAGGTTACTGTGATCTCATCAGGACGGCTTAATTCCTACTTTAAAAAGGCAAATTGAAGATGATTTCTGTAAAGTTACCTACATGTCTTCTGGTATGTTAAGTACATTGTCCCTAGCGTAAAAAAGTATTTGATGACAGCTCATCTACAGCACAGAACTAGAACTGCTACAAGCTCAGGTGGTGACCAGCCGGACATAGTGAAGTCAGCGCTGTCTACAGGAGAGTAAGCATCTGAGCAGCAATTGCATTCAGAGCTATATGTAAATGGTAGTAGTGAGATGACCAGCAAACTTCATGTAAAGTTCACGGGGCTGTCTTTTAAAAAGTGAAACCCCACCCTTATGTTTCTGGTAATAAAACTGTAAAGTGCCAGCACCTTTGACAGTGGATGGAAGCCTCGGCTTGCGTTGACTCTTTTAGTTCCACGCTGCTGATTAAAGAACCTGCCTGCAGACTCCTGTAATTGTATTGTTTACAAACTTTTATGTCTTTGTGTTCAGGATAGTTATGAGTCCCTTTGGGTTTAGGCAGTCATCTCAAAATTACCTTTTTCTCCATGAGCAAAGAAATACTTGCTCTTCTGTTTCATAAATGGCTCTGTTCACATCCAAGAGCACATGTATTCTGTGCCTGTGCAATTTAGAAATTACTGAATTTCAGGAAACAGATTATGTAAATTAAAACATACCCTAATTAAGTTAGGGATACTGTTACCAGGTTGAGTAATTGTGTTATTAAGGTTTGACATTACATGTGTCTTTGCAAGAAGACAGAAAAGAAGAAGGAAGGGATGAGACTTAGTTTTACTGTTTCCCAAGCTGAGGCAGTTGGTCCATAAAGTGAGCAATAGAAATCCAGCACTGCATGATTTTTATTGAAAAGACCTTATTATTGAAAGCTCTCCCTCAATGCATTCTTCTAAAGCCAACAAATAGACCTGTTATACAAACAGCTGCTGAGCCCGCTTCCATTCTGTGTTCTTCCAGGCAGTCCCAATGAATGGCCTGTGGTTTGGGTAATCTACAGCACCTAATAACCACTAATTCCTGTAGAATTTTTTTTAAAGTGCATGAAAGTCTAGATTTGGTGTGGAACAGTGTTAGCATAGTGTTGGGCAAACTTTATGCTTTGGAAAATAAATTTTGATAAAGACAGTTATCTAGGCTTATAGTAAGCGTTCATTTTATTTCATCTGCCACATTTTCAGTATGTTTACTTTGCTCCTCCTTAACCAAATTGATATTGACCCTTCCTCTCCCATCTGCACACTATGCCCTCTCAGTTATGCCCAAGCCACATTCAGCCTTTCCCTCTTTTGTCTGACTTCTAACTGCATTGGGCCTGGGAACAGCTATAGTCTCTTCTAGAAATAAATAGCTGTTTCTTGCTGATAGGCTTTGTAAAACTTTGGTTTACAACAAACCTGAAGTCCATTAGTGCAAGTTAACGCAGAACTTCGTGTAGTGCTTTACAGAGTGGCTATGGCATGAATATCTGTGTTTCTGCCCATTAGCAAATCTAGTCTTTCTGTGAATGTGTGTGTGTTGACAAGAATGATACAAATTTTACATGGTGGTGCAAGGCAAATCATATTATTCACTCATACTATAGGGAGCACAGTCTTGTGTGCCTAGAGTTTGAATAATGTGAGAAGAAAGTATCATCTGTTGTCCAGCACTATGAATGAAATATGTTGAAAATGTTTGTTGGAAGAGCAGCATTCAGGCTCTGAGTGATAAGTGCTTCTCTCTCTTATCTCCAAAGTATGGTTATGAGGAGCTCAGACAACTGTGTGAAGTGGCTGGTTGTGGATTCTCTGCCTTGTTCCCCACCGGTGACAGATCCCAGAGCCTACATTCGTGATTACTCACAGTTATTAATTCACTTGCCAACCCATCTTAGGGCCGGGGAAGCTGGTGGCACCGCTTTCAGACTGGAAATGGCTTACAACTTCTTTGAGGCTATATCCTGTTCTAACTAGCAGTGAAGTGTTGCTGCTGGGTCAAGTGACTGAAAGCTGGCAAGCGGCTCTGCAGGCTGTGCACACTCTGAGCGTTGCTGATCTGGTAGCTGGTGACATGTACGTGGCTGACGTCTCTCTTCTTTTCTTTCCTTTCTGTCTTCTAGCTGCAGTATTGAAATACGAGAACAATGTTATGAATATCAGACAGTTCAACTGCTCTCCTCATCCATACTGGCTTCCAAACTTCATGGATGTGTTTACCTGGTCCTTGCCGTTTGTGGGTGAGAAAGGTATGTAAATTGGCTCTGCTCATAGAAACAGCAAAATCATTTCTTAGTCATTGTGCATGTGGCCTCGTTTATTTGAAATGGCAAGAATAATTTGAAGACAGATGACTTGCTTTTGAGGACAAATTTGAAGAAACAAGCCTCAGAGGGGCAAGTGATTACCAATGGTTAATCACACTTCTCATTTGTTTTTATAATTTCCACTCTTTCCAGGCTGTGCCATTATGTTTCTGCTGTAGAAGCAGATTTTATGGTATTGCGGACTAGAGATGCATGCACTGAATAAAATTCTTACTAGTTGTTCCTTTATAAGCTTTTGGGCCTTCCCTTGGATATTGTTTGTGGCTCAAAGGACATCACAACAGGCTTCACAGCATTATGGTTACATCCTTACCCACCTGACCTTTCTGATAAGATGATGGTAGGTTGCCTTTTCACCAGCAAACACAGATCTGATGACGCTAAGACCCAATCTGGTTAACTGTTCCTGGAGACAGTAGAGAGACGGCAGGAAGAAGGAAAACCTGCTCCTCAGCTCCTTCTCTGCCCAGGGTGTGTGGCGCCTCATTACTGGCGAGAAGACTCTAAAGAACATAAATGATGTTTTATTGAAACACGATACTGTTGATGTTGCCGGAAGACAACTTCCTTCTCTGAAATACAAAAGACATGAAAACACCTTGGTCTAACATATTAAATGAATACATAATGCAAACTGCTTAAACCCCAAGTCATTTTATTTAGGGCCTGAGATGAAGTTTGCTTTGATCCATCCATTATAGTATATTGCTGCAACAACAATTACTGCCAGAAAACTATAATAAACTCTTAAAAGTTTCTTGGAATAACAGTTCTCTCTTAATAGGCAATTGGAAATATAGCCAGCTGTGGCTCTTACCTGCAGTCATGACTGGCTTTGTTTGCAGCTACTCTTTTGTATGAGGAAAGCCGCTGGTGAGACGCCCGAGGTCTCTGTGAACAAAGCAAATAGACAATGAAATAGGGATTAACAGAGAATAGACAGCTGTTGCTACTAACAGAGACATTACATAATCCACACTGACACGTGTTGCAGGCTCTTGTTTGACAGATAAAATGCTTTCATTTTCTTTGGCCATAAACTCAGCCAGGCCATTTTCAAGATGGGCCTGTTCTCCATACTCAGAGTTCTGTGAGATGTTCTGTGAGGTCATTTTTTCAGAGGCTTCCCACCAGTGGCCTCCTCAGGTATGCATGGTCAGATCTGTTGAGGTTCTGAGACCCTGGATGCTCCTCCTTCTTTTTTCTTTTTCTTTTTGGTTTCCTCCTTCAAGGCCTTCCCAGTGGTCACTCTTACCAATTGCTTGGAAGTTTTAAAGCCCCGACAAGTGAAACCAATGTTTTCCCTTTCCCTGTAAAACAAAACTCATGGATGTAAGAGTTGATGTTCTACACAGCTTTTTATTTATTTCCTTTTTTTTTTTTAGATTTTTTCCCTCAAAGGCCAACTAAGGTAGGAAGTTGTTAGTTTCACTGGTTGTTGTTAATGTGGAAAATCTTTCCACTAATCCTGTCAAAGGAAAATATTAAATCCTTCACTAATGTAGGAAAAATATAGCTTTTTCCCACCCTTCTAATGTTCCAAGCCGTCATAGTTGTCACAGAAGACGATTTCAATAACAACTTCATTAAAAAAATTAAAGTTTCAACCTGTGTAGCTAGTGCAAGACTAGGCATGCCTGGTAACCCTTTTAATAATGCTTACTACATGTAGATGTAGTGGAGTTTTTCTCAGTCTGCTAATGATTTCACATTTTACCTCATAACTTTGGCTTTTTTGATCTCTAAATTACATTTCCTTGGTTGTGATTTTTGCTGGGGTTTTTGTGTTGGGTTTTTTTTTTGGCTGTTCTTACTCTGTGTACTCTCTGGTTAGTGTCTCACTGTTGCCTTTCCAGAAAGAGCTGAGACCAGGTTAGGGATAGCCTCAGGCTGACCCTTCTGTGCCCAGGTTGCAAAGTAAGCAAGCTGAATGTATTCTGAATTCACTGATAATGATGTTTCTATTGAATATAGAACAGTTCTGGCTGGAAGGGGCCTACAATGACCACCTAGTCTATTTGTCCTGGATTTCAAGGGACATTACCCCTTTGTGAATATCTTACAAGGGTGAATGTTGTGTTGAACTGAAAGTACACAAGACACTTCAAACTTACATTAATACATGCATAAAACAAGGTCATATTGTTTAAAATGTGGATGCCATTTCTGTACTGAATTTTCATTAACACTACTACAGCTAGAGTTTGCTCTCTGACAGACCAAGGAAGCTTAACATCAACGTTTTGCATTTGTTTTCCATTTTAGTGACAGAGATGCTGGTAAACGTGCTGAACATCTGCTCAGATGATGAATTGGGGACAGAGGAAGATGGGTTTGATGGTAAGAGCCTTCTGCCCTTAATTGAGAGTGTTTGCCTTAAAACTACTTTAAAAGTTTATTTACTAATCCTGGGATGATTTTCTGAGTCCTGTTTAAGTTCTGTGCTGGTAAAAGCAACTGTTGTGGTAGACTCCAGTGGATTTGCTTACTGCATGCTTTGGAAGGAGATAACGGATCTTCTGCCCTGTTCTAACCCTTTCCTTGGTCTCACTCATTTAGTTTAAAAAACTGTATTTCCCTCCTTGAAATCAGAGTTGTGTTGTCACAAAGGGGCAGATGTTGATTTCATGCATAAGATCCCAGGAATTCCCATAGAAAGTTGAATTATATCAATAAAATTATATTCTGACAATGAAATAAGCATCCTGCAGAGGCCCTTCCAAAACATCGGTACTGGAACTTTAAAAGACTTGTACTTGAAATATTTCATTAGTCTCCCCTCTGAATGCACTTGTGTATCTGAAAGGCTTTAAGAAGCAACAGAATCAACAAAAATAAATGTGCAAACACAGCCAGAGAATGTTCCCACCTGACATTTCTGCCGAGAGAGGAGTGGTTGCTTCTGTTGGTCGTTTGGGTTGGAGTTTATATGATAAGTTGCCTTGTACCATTGGTTTGACTGTAAATAATACTTTATACCTTGCAATTTGGGGAATCTTGAAAGTCAATTCATTTTATTAGCCATTATTTTCTGTTACGCTGTGCAAGAGTAAAGTACAGCTTTCCAGAATGTCCCTACTGAGTACTGAGCAAAACTGAAAACAACTCTACATATTCCTGATGTTCTTGCTATGAATGCTTTGAGTGTTTACAAAAAAAAAAAAAAAAAAAACCAGAAATTTTAAAAAATTCTAAAAGAACCTTGAAAAATCTAGCACTACCAAATACAATCAAGATGTTTATAGGTAGAATGGGTGAACAAGGAAAGCAAAGAACTGCATTAAATATTTGTCTTATTTGGAAGTTTTAATTAATAATTAAACTTCTCTCTCAAAGTCTTTATTTTTAGTCTTTGGAAAAGGAGATAGATCATGGGTTTTGACAAATGTTTCCTTTGCAATGGAGAAGAAGGGTATGGATGATAGTGCTTTGATTTTACTTTGAAAAGCCAGGTGGAATTCCCTGTTCTGCATCCACCACTGAGTGTGGATGTGAACAATTATCTTGCAGGACTTGGGACAAAGACTGAATTTACTGAAACCGGTAATCAGTGGAGAGAAGAAAACACCTGTTTGAATATTGTGCCCAATTTTTTTCTCATGAAATTTAAATAAGTAGCTACTGTGCAATTAAAGCAGCATGTGAAATAGTACAGAGGCATACAATGAGTAAAAACTGTGTCAAATTAAATACAGTAGCAACAAACCCATGTGCTTAAAATCCGTGGCTCAAGAAAGCACTTAAGCGCAGCCTGAAATCCCACTGATGCAATGCCAAAGCAAAGGCTTTATGGGAAGGATTTTTAATTAATTTAGCATTGGCTTAATACTTTGTTTTAAAGTTGTACTATAAACTTCCATTTTGCATCAATAGGCCAGTGCTTGTAGTACTTTTTTAAATTTTAGTGTGTTGGTGTTCCCATGCCTAAGTTACAGTTCAGAAATGTTTTCAAAATCAGAGTCAGAAATGCCAAGGCATTATTAGGGGTCTTTGGGGACAGCAGCCTTCCTGCCTGCAGGAGGTCTCTGCATCTACTGCGGCTTTTCTAGGAGGAGGGTGAACCCCCTCCCCATCTCCCGAGGACTTTGACTAGTGGCACTCCTCCAGACATGGATTTTGCAGCATTGCAGGTGCCTAAGCAGAGAGACAGGCTGAAATCCTCTGGGCTTGCATGTGTGCGCACTGCATAACAATATATAACAGCATTAAAGTTTCTAGATGAGGAATAATTAAACCATTCTTGATACTGTAATGCTAATACTGTTGTCTAAATCTGCTTTCGGTTTTTCCTGTATGAATGATTTCTCTGTGTAAAACATTATGTTAAAGAAAAATATTAGAAGTGTTGTCTTCTTTAGCATGTGTAACTAAAACCAGAGCTGGCATATGTTCGTGTCTGCTTTCCTGGATAATCCCCTGAAAAGCTGTAAAATGGGATCTGTGGTGCTGGAGCTGCAGCTTGCTGTGGGTGCACACTTGTACCTCAGCCCACTTGAAGCAGTGGGCTCATGGGGATCATACACATGGAAGAGACTGAAGGATTTGGGCATAAAATTAAACTTGAGGATTGATTTAAATTCAAGTAGAGGCTGGTATCTGTAACCATTTCCTGGTGGGCTCTGATTTATTATCTGTATGACAAAGGAAAATCCTCTTTCTCTCAGAGATAGTTGAGTTCCTTCTCTCTCTTTTCTTTTTCTTTTTTTCCTTTTTTTTTTTTTTGTTTTGTTTTTCCTTAGAGCCTTGCCTTTTGGGGGAGAAATTACAAGGTGTATTTCACTTGTGTTCTTGATGAAACAGATTGGAATGATTATCGACTTAAAACTGTTTCTGTAAGGCCTATATATTGACAGCCTTGTAGTCATTCAACATTTCTACTATTCTTCAGTAATTTCTGTCAAGCCTCCTTGGGGGACTGCAGCAGTAGAGTCCTGGTTGCCCACTGACATTTTTCTTTGGCGGTATTTCCCATAGAAGGAAATGCCACATCTGCAACAGCAGATGCATTTTGTTTGATGGAATGATTCTTTAAAATCATTGCTTATTTTTATATCATCAGTAGTTTTCAGGGCTTGCTGCTGATTTCCTTTCTCTCCTTGCAGTTTGAACATGCCCTGACCTGGGTTCCCACATGTATTGAGAATGGTCCATCGCTATGGTTTGCACTGATCATTCATTTGTTATCTTCTCTTACACTTTCTTGCCCTCTGTCTTCTCCTCTCACTTTCCTCTTCAAAACAAAAGTACCATCAGTATTGCCTGACTTCACTGCATGGTGTTCTTGTGAACCCTTTTTTTTTTTTTGGTTCCAAGTCATGCATGTTGCATCTAGCCATAAGCAGGATGCTCAACAGCGTGTATTCCCATTCTTTTTTTTTACTTTTTTTTTTTTCTCCTTAAGGAAGGACACCATGGGGATCTGATCAATTTGTTGTAGACGGTTTCTGTGTATGCTTAGTGGGAGAAAGCCAGAATCACAGCAGTCATAGTGCCCTTTATCCCATATGTCCCTGCTGGCCTATATTGGCCTTTTGATTTCACTTGCTTTAAAAATGAGAGGATCTGATAAGTCAGGTTTTCTTGTCTCTGATAGTTTCCTCTTGCTGTACTTTCTCTTTCCTGTTTGCTACAGTGGTTGCAATATAATCTGATCCAGCAAAAAATGTTTTGGGTGAATGTTAGCTCACGTGCTGTATGGTTTGTGCATCAAACATTGCTTAGCAACAGGAGCTGCAGATAGTTCTACCTAGCCAGCATATAGTCAGAGTCCTGCTTTATTTTAATTAGCAACATTTCTGGCCTCACGCATTTAATTGAAAAAACCCTAAGCTGCTAATTAAAAGGGTGCAGTAATATAACAGACAAGCTGACACAAATGCACTGCTTGCTTTGTATGCATCACTATCACGATTTCCCATAAAGGCACTCCGAAATCACCTGCATTGTTTTGTATTGCCTTCAGCATTGTAGCTTGCATCCTTCTTGTGGAGAAGCCACTGTCACAGTGCTAGCTGCAGCATTTATTCCCTGGTTGGAATACAGCTTCCCCAGTACAGTGCTGTAGTCCAAGCCTAAAGAGAATTACCAAGTTAAAACATCTCCTGCTGATCAAAACCTGGTTCTGCTGTGAACAGTCCTGGATCTGCTGTAAAGAGTGGCATACGAAAGTTGACACAGCTCTTCAGTGCCATAAACTGTGCCTGGAGCAAGCTTGGTACCTAACACAGAGGCTGACAGAGCAAAAGAAAAAGCCTTGTCATTAGGTCTCCGTTACTTAATTGATAAGAGTGTTCATGATACTACCTGATGAGAGGCTTGGCTTTTCAATGAGTTAATTTTTAACTGGAAGAGAAATGAAGGGGTTTTACCACTGGTTTGTGTGCGTTCTTCCTCCAAACCAGCAAGGTTGGGCTGCAGTGTATACCTAATCTCTGTGAGTTGGTGGCAGAGGGGCCTTTTAATGTGATCTTTTGATGTATTTATTCATTTATTTGGCCAGGTGTGGTTGTTTCCACACCCAAAGCATTTTGCATGTGAGCCATGTTATGGCATGCTGGTGTGCTGTGCCTCTGGACCAGCCTAGCAGTGTGCACTAGATAACCAGTGTCCCCAAAACATGTGTGTCGTGGTGCAGTTGTGCCTGGGCACTGAGTGCTATGCTTGTCTTGCTCTCAAAGAAAAATGCAATACTTTGTGCTGTGGTAGTGTTTGGATTTGATAACTGTAAGCTGCTGGACCATTTGAACACATGCATGTGTGTGTTAGCACAGGTTTTTGGTAGAAGCAGCAGATATGTCTATGATAGTAAGCTGTTCTGTCAGATATCAGACATAAATAAACTGGAAGAATTGTCTTGATTCCTCTAAGAAAATAGGTGTCATCAGGCAGGCATGCCCACATGAACTGGGGTGACAGTCTTGGAGAAGTGATTAAGCCTTGTTGACGCAGCTGCAATAACGCAGCAGGAGAAAGTATGTGTTATGGGGCTGGTAACACCAAGGCAAAGCTTTGCTGCTGGTCTTCTGCCTGTGTGTTGGTTTCCTGCAAAACCTACTAACAAGGCTTTAAGCTGAAAAGGTGTTTTTTTCTTTTCTTTCCCATCATTCTCAATCTGTTTCTTTCCTTTTGGATGTTCCCTGCCTAATTTGTTTCTTTTCTGTTTTTCAGGCTTTACTTAAACATTGCATTTCCATTGATGTTGTCAAATGTTCTGTATTTTTTTTAATTTTCGTTCTACAAACATCACTGATCTTTTTCTTTCCCCCCTCCCCTTTGGAATTCATAAGAAGATCCCATTTATGCACAGAAGAAAGGTATTCAATAATTTGGAAGGCTTAAGTTTCATTAATTTTCCAAATGCTTAATTAGATAATATGTAATATATTAGGATACCAGTGAGAGATTAAGGTTTGGCTTTTTTACTCAGTATTGTGTTCTGTCTATTCAATCCTACATCTTGGAATAGTTTGAGAGTTTATAGTCTTTGTCGTTGTTCTGCTGCTTAATCTGAAGGTCTAAGTTACATTTTGCTTTAAATCCTGTATATTCAGGTTGCAAGATCTGTGTTTGGATGCTACAAATCCAAAATCCAATAGAATTGTTAAATTCCCGAAGTAAGATTCCAAGCTTTTATTCTACCTCCCTAATAATTTTTCTGCTCCAATTTATAACTTGACTTCGTTGATGATTTTTTTTTTTAAGTTCCTTCATGCCAGTAGGGTTTGTTTAGATATTAAAAGAAAACTTAAGAGAGTATCAGGCAATGTTTGCAAAGGCTAAAAATCAACCTTTTTACCCATAGCCAGTTCTCAGGTTATGACCCGTTTACTTTCATGTAAGTGTATGCTGAAGTGTAGCTGAAGTCATCCATAAGGATTTACAGTGATAGTGAATTCAGAATACTAAACGGGAGTATTCACACTTGAAATGTGAGTCAGATTTATGTACAAATAGGGAATCCAAATACTATATCCAGTTAGTTGTAGTCAGTCAAAACTAACAGGGCAATAAACCATTGTGAGTTTAAAAATAAAAATAGGCTAAATAAAATCATTACTAATATTTAGTAAACATAGAATATTTTAAGTCATTTTCACAGATCGGTTACAAATCAGGGAATTCAGTAGAGACCAAAATCTTTTAAGTGTATTTTTAAGTAGCCTTTTATGTATATTGATGAGCACAAAATACTCCCTTTGAGCCTGTTGTGGTTTGTGATTAAGTAATTATTTTTTTTGCATTCTTATTTAATACTTAAGTGTAAGGCATTGTAATTCACTTCAGTCATAAACTATATTTCCATTTTTCAGTTCTCAACTCTTCTGGAAGTTAAACAGTGACTACAGGAAAAGGTCAAATAGAAGATATACTAGAACAGTGTGGGTTTGTAATAAAGAAGTAGGGATGGTGCCACTTGGCGGGGGGTGGGTGAAGACAAATTCTGTTTAAGTGCTTTCAGGGTAAAAAAGGCTGAAACTCGTGTCTTGAGAGTACAGTGCAGTGAGATTGTAGTAACTGAGGCAGGAGTGTGTCCCCTCTGTTTCCTGAAGAACCCAGCTGAATCATTGTGGGTTTTTTTATTTTTTCATTAAACTGTTATGAACATATTGTTTAATTCAGTTACAGCTGAATTACAGCTGTTTCTCCCACTCTTGTCTAAAATGAGATATGTATGCTTAAGACTTTATTTATCTTTGGGTTTTATATCTTTTCTTTATGTTTTTATCTTTATGTGGGGGAGGTTTGAAAGCCATTCTGAGCGTAGTTTCTTTCAGTTTGAACTTCAAGAGACAGGCTTATAATTTAAGACTATCTAGGAGGACCATTAGAAATGCCTGGAAATAATGCATTTATACATGCCCCAAAAGATGGGTGCATGCAAAAGTGTCATGCATGATTGTAAGACATCTAGTTTACACTCCTCAGCAGGTGTACGAACATATCCCAGTACGTAAGCGTACAAGTTATAAACATTTGAGCATGCAGACTGTGATAGCTGGGGGCACGTACGAGGTGGCTTGTGTGGACCCACTTGTATGTAGGCTGGTCAGGGACATGCAACCCCACAGGCAGCTTTGCAGGATTCCCTGGGCATGGCTATTGAGCTCCCGCTTTATCAAACTCACTCCTTGCACTGTTTGGGGTTAAATCCCACAGTGCTAAAAGTTGCGGTGAGATTCGTCCTGAATTCATTTTTATGTCTTTATCTGTGATATTTGTTCCTACAGTTACTTTGCTGCCTTTTGAACAGCTCTAGGATTTGAATTTATTTTCAGTTTTGAAAGTTTTTCAGAAAGGATGACTATTTGTTTTGAAAGTCAAGCACAGAAAAAAAAAAAAGATGTACTACTTTTTCACCTCTTCTAAAGTGCCAGGGTATCAGCCAGGCCACGTAGTCATCTAGTAGATATCATGAGGCAGGAACGCTTGCATTTCCAGCAGTAGTCTCAAACTGTTATGAGTTTAATTGTAATTGAGAAATCTACAGTAGGAAAGGTGACAGCACCTGGTAGAAGAGCCACAGGTCTGCCATCAGCAGAGATGTGTGGAGAAAACTGAAACTGAGAATTATTGCATAGTCAGCTCCCAGAAGCCACCCAGCACCTCCCTGCGTGGCTGCGCTGAACTTCTCCACCACTGCCCAGAGTGGCCAGGACTGCACAGAGAGGGAGCAGCGTGTGAAACGCTGGTGCTGCTGAAGCAGATGGGACATTTGCCATTTAGTTCAGCAGAGCCCACGTTTCATTATGAGCCCTTCTGGCTGAAGTAACTTTGTGCTCATAATACATATAGGGAAGGTCTGCATGGCAAGGCTCTGTGGCCATGTCTTCTGCAGCTTTTCATCTCTGGCACCCATCATCCCTGTTTGGCAGCACCTTGCTCCCCTGCCCGGCACCCGCAGGTGGCTGTCTCTGTTGCCACCTTGACTCCCTGGGGCTGTTCCCTCTGCTGCCATAACCTTCTCCCTCATTTTTGGCCCTTTCTGCTGTTCTAGTTTCCATGATGGACTCCATAAAATGGATCAATTGGCTAAGAATTGAAAATAGAAATTTTCACTTCTGTCCTTGAATTCTGGAGCAGTGAAGAAGGAAGCGTTATCGTGATGCGTAGTGGCTTTCAGGTTGCACTCCTGAACCTCCCAGACAGGCATTGTCAGGCAGCATCCATATGAGCCAAGGTTACCTGTCGCTGAGAAACCTTTGGGAGAAATCTTCATGATGTATGTGGTTATGATTGTGATAATTAACTGAAACTGGTTTACTTAGTATAATGTGGCATTTTCTTGGGGACATGGGGGTCCTTATTAAAATATGTTCCTCATTCTGATTACTTAGTACTATTTGCTTTTCCCATTCAGGTGGTTCTTTCTTGGATACACAGATAATATTCTAGGTTTTGATGATATCCAAGTAACAAGTACACATGCAAACTTAGCTGAAGTGTAGTCTCTGTTCCAGCATTACATTTTATTATTTTTTTAAAGGCAGATTATTGTGTGAGTTACCAAATTTCAAAGTGATCGTAATTTCGAGCAGGCTGTAGCAGTGATAAGAAGGATGTTGCTCTATGGAACTCCCTTAACCACTGCCAGCCAGCACAATCCCTACCATTTCATGCTGGTTTTCAGGACTCTGCCTTTAGGTTTTATAACCATTTAAATACTTTTTATCTGGGATGGCAAAACCCTAACTGGACCCTCTTGGTCTTAAGCTTAACCAATCACTTTTTTTTTAGAAAATTAAGTGAAATGTGATTGGTTTTCACTCAAAATGATAAGATTATGAAATAGATTTTTAAATCTATTGTTGTTTAGCTTTTCTTTTAACATTTTTGTTATGGTTTGGGTGCTGTTCATGTTAAATAACTTTTTGGCAATATGACTACTTTCTAAAAAACTTGTTTTCATAAGAGTATGGTCTCCGAAAATGTTTTTGAAATGGAAAATTATGTTACCTTGATGAAAAAACATTCAGCCTTCATGTGTAGCAGGAAAAGGATCACATCTCTAAAGGTACTAATAACTAGATTGTCAAAAAATCATCAGTCTTGAGATTTACATAACAAAAATAGTATTTTGGCGTTTGACTATAAATATGGCTTAGTGTGGCAAACCATGGTGTTAATATGATGTTTCTTCTATTTGGAGTTTAGAATAGCTACATATTGTTTACAGCTCTCTGTAACTGTTTTAATCTGTTTTCCACAGGAGCAACAGCTGCTGCTCGAAAGGAGGTTATAAGGAACAAGATAAGAGCAATAGGAAAAATGGCTAGAGTTTTCTCAGTGTTAAGGTAAGGTTTTGTGCTTTTTCAGATTTGGTTTTTAATGTTAAAGGACATCTTTGAATGATTATTTAGAGTACTGTTAAACAAACAGCAAAATTGATATTTTGGTATACCAGTATACCATCCAACAAAGTTTTACTGGAACCTTTTAAAGATTTCTTTTTCTTTGTTTATTTATACTGCTATTTATTATGGCTCTGAATAATCATCTTCCTCAGGGCTTTTGCTGAACATAAAGCAGACAAACAAAAGACATCAGCAAAGAAAACTGCAATTACTCTTTAATTATTATTTTAAGACTTTGGCTTGCCAAGTGTACTAATTAACTCTTAGCCACTGGGAGGCAAGAGTTAAATATGGAGAGAGGGCATTGTCCACATCATGTCTCATCAGAAAGGAAGCCAACTGTCCCACTTTGTCACCCACAGTTGTTGCTACTGCCATGAGTAAAGATGATTAAAGATGAAAGCATTAGGGTATTTTAATGATAAACCCAGGAAATGATTGTGCAGACAACAGCAACTTGTTACCTTGGGCTGCACTCCCCCAAACACACGAACATGCATAACTAATTGCTACCCAGTGTTTAGTGCACTCCATTCGATGTCTCTGAGCAGAACAGAAAACATGCTGTACTGTGCTGAAGTCTAAATATAGAAAATACAGTTCTCCCTCCCTTTTAGCAGAGGGATTATTTTTTTCCCCCACTCAGGCTCTGCTGTAGTCAGTTTATGGCTATTATGGTTAGTACAAAATAAAGGAATTTTCAAAGAATATATTGGTAGGATTGTATGATTGAGATAAAAAGGGGAATTAAAAATAGTTCCTTGAAGAACTTACACTCTTAATTTCAGATGAGACTGTCAAACTTGCTTGATTTGAGACTCTTCTGCAGCATGCAAGCAGTGGGCAGGTTGTCAGTAGGGCTTCACGTGAACACAGCAGTTTGCCTATGCATTGCAGATTGCAGCAGCATGGCTTTAAATAGCATACTGAGATGGAGGACTTTTACCTGGGGTTCCCAAAGTGTTATATGTGAATTACTAGTGATGCACAAACTACTTCAAAGTGGTACCCATAAAAAAAAAAGAGAAGTTGGCATCATGCCTTTTCCTTAAACAAGGCGGGGGAGCAATCAAATGTTTCCACCTGCTCCTCTGTACCAAGTCTGGCACAGAGCCTGGAGCTGACATTGCCACCACCTTCGTAAAACAGCACGATTAGTTTTCTCTGATGATAGTTGAGCAAACAGTTTGGGAAACCTGGCTTTCTACCATAACCTTGAACTGCAGGTTCTGGATCTGCTGTATTTTGTTGTCGAGCGCTTTTTGAAATGTAGGATTAATTCAACAGAAAGCAGACTTTAATAGGCAGAAAGTCCTGAAATTAGATGCTCAGCTGATATATCTGGGTTTTGATTACTTGCAGGTGATTGACGTCACCTATATGTCAAAGACTTTTTCAAAGGGGACTATGGGGGCTGAAGCTTTTCAATGGTTTCGGGGATGGAAGAAGGGTACAGGATAATTCTTGGCATGTGTCCTGTCTAAAGTGATATGCATAAGCCTCATAACTTAGGGTTTTAGCGCTGTTTGAAACTGTGAGCCCTCTTAAATTATTTCATGAAAATCAATATTTTAAGCACTGATGAAAATCAGTCTTGATCTTCCCTGAAAAGTGGTCAAATTCATCTCAGAATTGTTCATGAGGTGATTTTTTTACCCCTACCACATGCATCCCAGCATCTCCAGAAGACCAGAATGGACTGTTTCTGGTAGAGGAGAAGCCACAGGTTGACTCAGTGAAGCTGCTTTTACAGTTCTTGGTTACTGATGGACCTTAAAACTTTGCAGGAAGGACTGAAGATGAAGAGTATATTTCTTCTCCCTTAGCTTTAACCAGCAAATACAGTGCATCCTTACTGTGGTCAGAGGTGTAGTCAGCAAATAAACAGATACCTCCAATGGGCAGTTTGGCAGACCAGTCTTCTAGGAGAACGAATGACGTTTCATCCCAGCCATCATTGCTCCCCTGGGAGTACCTTTTCTCTTTTGCTGGAAAAGGTTGATTCTCCTCAGCTAAGGTGCCAGGCTTCTAGGCAGCAAAAATTATATGAGGTTAATCTTGCAAATTCTGTGCCTATAGGAAAGCCTGAGTTACATTTTTGGTCTTGGCAGCACAATCCACACATAACACACGAGTGTCTGATAATTGTGTGTAATCCTGCAAAGGCTGTGGTGGCACCATCATCTAAACTAACCTGTTTCAGAGACCTCTGAAGTTCCTGTTAGAGTCATTGCTGGTTTACGAAACTGATTTCACTAATTCTTGAAAAGCCTTTCCAAATGATCAGCACGTGATCTTGACCACCTTCAAAGGACTCAGTCGAATGTCTCTTCTCCAAACTTGAGTGGCCACTTTCCTCAAGGATGTAACCTGAATGTGAAACTGAGGTCATTTCAGCCACTTTAGTCTCAAAGTTAGGTATCAAACTAGCTTTGTATGGAGTTTCAAAGGTTATAAATGAGCTTTGCTGAGAATAGCCACAATAGAATGATTGGCATAAACTCAGTGGAAGACTTCACAATTCCCTGTCATTGCCTCTCTCCAGCTTTGTTTCTTAAGTCTGACTTTTCTTTGGATATATTTAGACAGGAGGGAGGTAAATAAAATGTTTAATCAGTTTGTTTGCCTTTTTTTAGAATGTAAGTGAAGGACATCAGATAGAAACTAAGGAACACCAAAGGCTAAAAAAAATAATCTTGAAATTTGTGATATAGAGGTTTCATGGGAATATGCTGTTTAAAGATAATAAAAATACAGTGAATAAATTTATCCTATGAAGATGAGGCTAGAAGTGCCATTATGGTTTAATTAAAAAAAAAAAATAAGAGAGAGAGATAAAATGGACAGAATTGAAAATGCAGATTATGCAATTGCTTGCAGGGTCAAATGATCAAGAGAAACCAAAAACTTTGGTGTGTAACTCCAGATGATGAAAGTGCTGTGTTAATTCTGGAAATATTTGGCTGTCACATTAGTTCTAATTGCTTAGGAAACCTACAAGGAAAACAGTCACAATTTGATTTTGACTATGACACAAAGAAAAGCATGTACAAGGAGAATTGTTTTTAAACTAAAAATAGAACTTGAAGAGTATATGTAGTAGGTAAACAAGAGTTGTTTGAAATACATGAGTAATTCAGGGCACATTGGTCTAAAGAAAATTTTAAGTAATAGAATTGCTGAGAGATGGTTTTGATAGACAAAACCACATTATCCTCAAGCGAATGTGGAACTAAATTCTGTCTTTGTGATTGCTTCCTCCAGCTTAATGTCGTTATGTATTTCAAAGTAAAGCACTTTGAAAATAGATTTCTCTTAAAGAATTGGTGTCAGGTTTGCTGCTGAGAAAGTATGTCATCACAGATATCACTACAGCTCATAGAAAGCTGTGTTTAATGGCTTATCTGGATAGAGCTGTTGTACTCCTCTAGCCATATATTAAAAACTGTATGTATTTGAAGACCAGTAAAAATATATTTAGATTTCCTAGAACATTTTTCTTGAATCAGTATCATTTTTAGCATACAAAACTATTAAGAATAGTGCTGGTAAGGGTGGAACTGCTTATTAATTTTAATGAACTTTTAGCTGCCTTTTTTTTTTTAAATGGCTGGTGGTCATTAATAAATAATGCACCTGACTGCTAGTGCAGACAAAAGCAAAACATTTTAAGTTGATTTTGGACCACATGGTGTAAGACACCTAAATACATTGTTGGCAATAACTGCTCCTTACGAGTTTGTGGGTTTATATGTATATGTTCAAAAATTATGTCATATGTTGTTTCATAGATGTAGATTAGAGTATTGACTATAGTGGGAGTCTGTGTATGGTGTGGTGCAAAGGTGAACCACTTACACAGCAGTGTAACTGCACTGGTGCTGGTGTTATCACCAGATATTCAGCCTGTCCTGGTGAGGAGAAAACCAGATCATTGCAGGGCAGGTGTAGCTTAAGGTGTCTAAAAGGTGTTCTGTGTTTTTGGTTTTTTTTTTAAAAAAGAGACAATTGTTTACATCTGGGGTGTCTTTTTTTTTTTTTTTCCTTCTGCAGAGAAGAGAGTGAAAGTGTTCTGACACTGAAAGGTTTGACTCCAACAGGAATGCTGCCCAGTGGTGTGCTTTCTGGAGGAAAACAAACACTGCAAAGCGGTAAGCGTGTTTGCCTGTGTGTGTCGTTATGTGTAAAAGAAAACAATTGTTTTTCAACTGCAGAACCCAAGAAAATTAACTGCAGTCTTCTCTGAAAAAAATAAAGGACAGAATAAAAGAGGCGGTTTGTTGTGCTGGAGCATTTGTGAGCAGTTCATGTAAGGCCACTTCTCAAGACTCATTACATGCCACAGATTTTCAAACAAAGAGAGGGGCAAAAGGTCCCTGAAAATCAATTGTTCAGAATGGTAGATCAGCATTGCATGTGAGATGCACTCTTTCCACAGTTTACAGCATCTTTCTGTTTGTTTTGGTTTTTTTTAAGAGCAGCCTTTGATACATGGAGTACTGAAGGTGCAGCTTAGATAATGACACTCATTTTATCTGATTTGTTCTTCCTCACAGAGAATCACCAATGGAAAATAGCTCTAGAATTAGATTTTCTCTCCTAGCAGTTCTAGGTGACAGCATGAGAATAATTTCATTCTGATTTAAGCCCAAGTGAAGGGAGGCTCTTGCAAACACCACATTTGCCTTGTACACAAACACAATACAGATTGTCAGTTCAGTTTTATACCAAGTGCTTCTTGTTACAGGAAATCTGTAAGTCTGTAGTAGGGCTGCTTTTGATGAAATATTCCTTTTGGAATAAGGAGCTGCAAAGTATTTAATTTACTATTGTAAGCTCTCCTTTTTTTTTTTTCCCTGTGTGTATTGCTGCAGAGTATATTGCAGGCACACAAGAATGTCTCTCACTTATTGAGGTTCTGTTGGCAGTAGATATAAGAAATAGAAATGCCTTACAACCTTTAACACAGTCTCAGCCTCTTGTTTTCCTGTTTCCTTCCTGGAGCATTCTTTCTCTGTATTTTCCCCTTTACTATCTCTTTTATGTAGAAGATTCAGGTATACGGTGGTAAACCTTCTTTCCTCTTTTTTTTCCCCCCTTGCCTTTTTTCTTTTTGATGACTTGTGTATTACAGACATAGTAACATTCTGCATTGAAAATGCTGCAATATGATTCCATAGGATACCTTTCTTAGTGGGGTTGTGGTTTTTACCTAGACTTTTCTCCATAATAGTTGCTTAATATTTGTTGGAAAATTTGGTCCGAGGAAACTGCTATTGTTGCCCTGAAAAAATATTAGGGAAAGAAATTAATTTGAGAAAGTTGCCTAAAGTTTTTGTCACAATGGCTAAAGGGAAAATCTCCTCATACTGCAGTATCCTGGCTCAGTAAAATAATGCTATACACAAGCTTCTGTATTAGTTAACACATAGTACCCCATTTACCAAATAACCTGAATTTTACATAGTTTCTGTTAAACACACATTCATATTACCATATGTATTAACAGAAAATAAGAGTACTATGTTCTGTTGTGGAAGTATACATATTAGTCATCATTTTTTTTTTCTACTGTGTCAGTGCTGGTTCGGATTTGGTTACTCATTTTCATTTCTCATCCTAGTTATGGTGTTTTCTCTTAAGTTTGCATTGGTTTCGTTCCCTGATTTTTTGCCGTCTCTCTTGCTCTGTAGCTTGAGAGGCACATAGGCTTACCTTGGTGCATGTGGGTTAGATCCTTTACTTCCCTATGCAGCAAGATAGTAGCATACATATTTTAGTGTTGATCTCAATTAATATTTAATGTCCTAAGTAAAAAAAAAAAAAAAAAAAAAATTGCTTTGGATTTTATGGAGGATGAAGAAAGCTTTTATGTAGGCGATAATAAGACAAAAAAAGAAGAGAGGAATTCCTAAAAACTTGGCTTCTTGAACTGTTCTCTAAACCAGAGAAGTTCTTGGAAATCATAATTTCTTTTTAAATATTTGAGCTGTACCATTGCTATATTGGATTGCATTTGCTGATTTGCATCAGCTTGTAAATCTCTGACTGTAGAAAAAAAATCATCCCAAATCTGATGGGTAGAATTGAAATGAAATTATGTCTTTAAGAACAATGAATGATTTCAAAACAGTGATTGATGGTATTCATAACACTGCAGCAACCTCCTGATTACAAGCTATTCTCTCTCTGACCAGGCTTTGCCATTTTGGAGGTCCAACAGCTTTCAATCTTGTACCTATGTCCATTAATTTAAATATAATACTAGAAAGTTTTTTTTCAGAGACTGGGTTGACAAAAAGGATGCTTACAGGTGCAGCAGACTGGGCAAGATTGCAAGCAAAGGCAAAGCTGTCTGAGCAAACTGCCCTATGCTGAGGGGACGTTTCTTTTAGTCAGAAGAGAGGGAAAAGTCATTCTAAAAAGTTGTATATGTGGCTCCCTTACCTTGTACTGGTGGCTAATACTTTTCAAACTGACATTGTAAGTGGTATGAATTTTGTGTGATGGCTTTATGCCATTTTTCCTTCTCTTTTGACAGGGCAAATCAAACTGCTCTTATTCAAAGCTGGGAGAATTACACAATGACCTTTTCAGGTCAGGTGTGGAATATGGAAGACATTTTAATTTTGTAGTTCTTTTGAGTCAAAAGAAAACTTCTCAACTGTGTCTTTAAAAGCTTTTAGTTTGTGAAACTTCTGCTTCAGAACAAACTGTAGCTTAATTTAGTCTGCAAATTATTGTTTTTGTGTAAGCATTTCTGTGTTTGTCTGTTTTGCCAAAATCCAGCACTTACAGTAACATTAGTGTTGTAGCTCCTTTGCTATTCACTGACTTGTTCTTAGAGTTAAAATCCTCTGCTCATTTTTCTCATTCGTTTTGCTACCCCTTTCTTCTCTTCAGCTACTGTTGAGGCTATTGAGGCTGATGAAGGTAAATTGGCCAGTCCCCTTTCTGTTGGTGCCACAACAGATAAGGGCTCTGCTGGGTGTATTCATTTTGCTGTAGCTTGTACAGATTGTGTGGGTGTTGGGCTAACAATTGTGGCTCGGTATTAACCAAAATGTAATTGCTTTAAAGGGGAAAATATTTTTTGGTGTTTTTTTTCTGTTGCTGCTGTTGTGGTGTTTTTTTCTTTCTGAAAGTTACAATCACGTTGGAATTCCTGTATGTTGAACTACACACTGAGTAATGCCACAGGAGGAGATCAGGGGACTTGGATTTCATGGGTCATAACTCGGCAGCAGCTCGTAAATGCTCTGTGACGCATAGCTCAAAAGCTGTGTGCTGGAGGCAGGGTCTTGTCTCTGCCTCAAACTATCCTCAGGAATCCCTGGTCAAGGAAAACACACAGCTTTTTATGAGTATTCTCTCTTTTTGTTCATTTTGGTTTTCCCTTTTTCTTTCTTCCTTCAGTTTGTTTCTTTTCTTTAGGTCACTAGTAAAAAAAAAAATTATTGGTCTTTTGTTACAGTTCAGCGTGTTTCTGTTTCTCTTTAAAAGTAAAACAACATGAGACATTTGTCTGCAAGATGTCTGCTTCTTCTGGTAGTGGCAGTTTACACACTGGATATTTACATTAGAGCAACCATTAACACTAGCACCATTTTATCTACAAATATAAAGTCACTGGCTGCCTCAGAAGATTTCCGAATGTTTAGTATTGAAAACTATGGTGCTTTATTGACAGACCCCTAATTTAACCCTTAAGCAATTTTTAGCGCTATGGTTGAAGCCTAAGTAATCACGTATTGCAATGTAAAGGCACAATATTCATTCAGCATTATAAAGTTTTGGAAGAAGAGTTTTCAGAATTCCCCTTTAAAACAAAATTCTTCAGTTGTATTTTGTTCTTGCCCCTCAAATTTTCTGTGGGTATTTTTTTTTTAGTTAAAAAAAAACACCAAACAAACAAATTTGATGATTGCTGTCTGTTGGTAAGATGTGCCCTTTTGGCCAGTTGAATTTGTTTTTGATTTTTGTAAAGCAGTGAATAAAATTACAGAACAAACAAGTAAGAGAAAATACAACTGCTTTCTAAATAGCAGTGAGTAAGCTGCTATTTATGTTGGAATTATCTATTCCTATCGGCAATCTCTAATCTGCAGTGTGCATTCTTGTTGACAGTTTGGCTGTTTTCTGTGATTTTCTGTGACTGTGTTGTGTTTTAGTATACTCTCAATGTAAACTGCTAATCCTCATTGTCTGACCAGCAACTACAGCAGAGCACCTTCCTCAGTATTACAGATGATACTGTGTCAGCTTGAAACACAATCGATTGAACGTCCCCATTCTAGCAATATGCACCCTTCTAGTTGATTCTTGATTTGCCATCATGGCTAGTTAGACACCGTAACCATAGTCGTAATGACTAGTCTACGTAGATGAAGAAAATGATGGAGAAAATGTTTCACCCTGTACCAATTGTTCCTCTGCAGTTTGATTCAGGGCTCGGTAACGGCAGCTGGGCTGTGCTACGGGCAAGCTCCAGGATGCAGAAAGTGTTTCAGCGTCAGCATGGCCATCCATTAAACTGTTGCTTTAAGGGATTGGCCTGGGTGCTTGTTAGACATCTTCATTTTTGTGATAGAAGATAAAGTAAAAAAAAAAAAAGAAATAAAAAAACCCAAAACCTTGAAAAAACTCACTGTAGGGCCTGTTCTGTTTTCACTGCTCCATCCCTGCTCACTTAACTAATCACCATTATGTTGTTGTTGTTCTTCTGAGTTGAAGTATAATACATGTTAAAACCCATGCACTTCACAAAGTTTCAATATAACATTTGTGAAACTGGCGAAGGAACTACATCCTGAGGCAAACAGGATCTATCCATTTTCACGGGAACGGTTGGCAAAAATATCAGCATGGAAACACTTTCCTCGCTCCCCCCAAAATGCAAGGAGTGGTAGATTGGTACCAGGGATGTTCTAGGGTTTTGGGTTTGTTCACTTATTTTTTTTAATGGAAGTTACCAGCTTGTCCAGAATCAGGACTGCGTATTGGAAGGAGAGCAGGAGTACTTTGGGGTAAAGAAGATAAAGGGAGGGAAGCAATACTGAATTTGATCTTTGAAACTCCCCTACCATTTTCTCCCCAGGGAGTTTACAGTTTCCTGGTACTAACACACCATTTCTGCTCTGTGGCATGTTAAGATAGTGGTGTATCAAAAGTGTCAGTTCTGGAAGTGCAGTGCATTGATTTGGTGCAGATCAGAGAATAACACACAGAAGGCTATGACATACTGTCTATGGAGCTGTGACCTGCTGTTTGCCTACAGTGCTTTTTTCTCTTTTGCTTTAAATCTAAAGATCTTCAACTCTTCAATTAAAGAGAGAACAAAATAAAATAAAAATCACACTCTAAAGATACGGTCCCCAGCCTGTGGCTGCCTTCTGAGGTTGGTGTGGCCTCATCAATGTTGCTGCTGAAGAGCAGATGAAAAGTCCTCAGCTTCAGTTGGAACTTTGGTCGTTTGTCAGTGTGTTTCCAAAGTTAAATTGTACAAATGTGCCAAAATTGCGATATCCCTGGTCCGTGTTGCACGGCATTACTGCTGTTTCACTCAAGCTTCTTTCTAGAAGTCCAGGGACGTGTCGGGGAGGATAACTGCCCTGAGTGATCAACAAGCAGCTTGCCTGTGTTGAGAGCACAAGGCAAACCTGTTGCAGGGTCACCCCAGATTTCCCATAGCTTTAATGTATATCCCGCAAACTGGCCTCTCTGCGTCATCACCACCTGTAACTGGCCAGCACTTTTTCCCCTGGTCTTTGAAAGTCAAATGGGAGTTCTGCCTGATGAAGATGTTACGGCGAGGCACACTGTCTTTAAGGCTGTAAGTGATGATGACAAATGCTAACTCACCAGCTCACGGCTGTGCTCTAAACATGGTTCCTGATTGCAAACTGTAGTTTCCTGTCAGCTTCTTAGCTTTTTAAGCTGAACCCCAGTGGGCAACAAACAAAATATTGTAAGTTGATCCTGTTGAAAAAAGTAGTTGTGTTGCAAGACACAGTGGTAGTTAACCCCCAGCTCTAAGTACGGTAAGGAGTCGGTCGTGTTGTCAGATCTTCTCATTGTCGCCTTCGCAAAGAAGGACTTTCGTACTCATTGATAAGTTGGGGGAAAAGCTGCCGAGAGTTTTACCTTGCTAATTTTACTTTTTAATAATCCTTTATTTAGCTATCAAAGGATTTTCACCCCAGCATAAGATCACTAGCTTCGAGGAGGCCAAAGGCTTAGATCGAATTAATGAGCGAATGCCTCCACGCAGAGACGTGCCATCCGATGCCAACCTTAACTCCATCAACAAGGCAATCTCCACAGAGACTAATGGCATGGACAGCAACGGCAGTAATAGCAGCAATATTCAGTGACCACTGTCTGGGAGGGGGGTTGAGCTGCAGGGCGCGATGGGGTTGCTGCACATCAGCAGTGGGATGTTCTTGCCTCTGATAATAGCTTACTTGCTCTGGGGGCCAGGTTTGGATTCAGTTTACAAAAATCATCTATGAAGAGATCGTCAATTTTAATTTGGTGGGAGGGGGGGGTGGGGGGAGAGACACCTCCTTTGGATATGCCTTTAAAATGCTTGTAGAAAAATGAGAGCTCATGCTGGTATATATTGCAAAGTTAGGGGAATGAACGTGTTTTCCTACTGCATTGGGAACGTCTAGGTATGTTACTGAAAGGCCTTTTATTATGTTACTGGACATGAAAACTTTGTTTAATTTCTTACTAACTATTGTACGTTTACAGTTGCAGCACTAAACATGGACAACATCAAAACATTTTTAACAAAATGTACAAACTAAATAAGGACTATTTATTGATAATGTTTTGCTACTCTTGTCAGACAATGGCTATGAGATAAATTAGGCAGTCTTTAAAAATATAGAAAAAAAAGAAAAAAAAAGAAAAAAAAGAATGTTGGAAATTTGTTTAAAATGCCAAAAAAAAAAAAAGATGGAGAGAGAGAGTGAGAGAGAGCGAGAGAGCGATAGTTTAATTTTGTACAGATTATGCTTACCTCAGGTTTCTTTAGTGTGCTTCAATGCCCTTCTTTAAATATAACACTTATCTTACTAATTTGGCAGCAATTATCCTTTTCTTTGTTTAAAAAAAAAAAAAACTGGAATAATGATAACATATTTCTCTTTTTTTTCTGTTTATATTTAGGGGGTTTGGTTTGGGGGGTTTTCTGGGTTTTTTTGGTAAATCAAGTCTTGGTTGTGGCTTGCTGAATTTAAATATTTATGAGTGGTGCATTTTTAAGTATAGTGAACAAGACACCATATTAAGTGCAGTGAAAAGCATCTATATTCTGTAAAAATCTGCCTATGCATGTTTTTTAAGAAAAAATGGCTGTATAGGCCTGTATGGGACTGTAATGCGCTTAGTGGTCTGACTTATACTGGAAATGTATGTATACTGGCGTACTTTATATTCTCTAAAAAAAAAAAATGCTTAATGCCTTTGAAATTTTGTAATCAAAAAAAGCTTTGAAAAATCTAAGGGGAGAGTATTCTTAAAGTTTTTAACATAAGCTTGTCAGTGCACATATAGATGGGTAGCATGTTTAGCAAACCTTGTGAAATTTAAATAAGTTTGTAGTTACATGTGGAATTCTAAATGCATGATAACTGTTAATGTCATAATGGTTTAGTCATTTTGTTCTGTTCTGTCATGTGCCACAAAATGTGTAATTTTTTCACTTTTTTCCCTTTGTATATCAGTTACGGGTTTCAACTGGTTCATTCTAAAAAAGAAAAAGAAACAAAACAAAACAGTCCATTAATATTTTTTAACAATTGTATAAGTGCCCAAGTAATTCACTACAGCCTACAGCCTTGCCTTTGTAATTTGACTTCGAAATGTTGGCAATCAAAGCATGCACTTGTAACAATGAAAGAAGCATTTTATATTACTACTCAATAAAAATGTGCATGAACTTAAGCACTCTTCCCTTTCTTGCTGGCTCAGTTGCAGAAGTGCATGCAGGCACATGCGTGTGCACTTGTTGCTCTCTTTTGCTTTGGACAGAAGACCATCTGTGTAAGAGAAGAACGACTCTTTTCACAATTCAAGGTCAGTTCTTTACTAAGAAAAAGCTTATTTTCTTACCCAACTGTTTTAGACTACTGAACATCTGCAGACTTCCCCCAAGTTCTGGTTAGAAAGTTGGATTTTCAGTAAAATGAGTAGGACGTATCCCACAGGTAGAGTGCAGAAAAAAAAATGTATGCTTCCCCCCCCTCCCCCCCCCCACCCCCTCATCTGGAGTGTTTGAAAAGGTCAATTAATATCAATTACAATATTCCTTTAAGGAAAAAAAAAAAAATCAGCAATTTCAGCTGTCAAATGCTCTCTGTTTTCAGTCAAAGGTGAACTGTCAAAGTTCTGCCTTGTTCTCATTTTCTCCCTAACTGTGCTCAGCACCCTTCTACAGTCCGTCATCCTGCAGAGAACTGATGGGTGATGCCAAATGGTGTAATATTGTGGGTGCTGCTTTAGTCTTCCTTTCAGGTAGCATTTTGAAATGTTGGCTCAATGCCTGCGCTCTTATGTGTTTTTCCCACTTCAGCTCCTGTTAATTTTGGGAAAATATGACAGGTGGCAAAAATGAAGACTATTCATAATATACAGGACTAGGAAGCTGGATCAATTTTAAATGCAAATTTTTGTTTCAGATTGTGTAGAAATATAGCACAGGGAGAGACATGCAGAGTCTGACAATTCATCCGATCAGTGAAGCTGTTCATCTGGTTAATGAGCATGGTCTCTGCAAAAAGTAATGGTGAAAGTTTGAGTGACCACTTTACTTTCCAGTTTGGTCCTGTGTATGTGCTAGGTGAACAGCTGTAGGTTACCTCAGCTAAGTTTTTTTTGTAGAGACAATTAGCACCAATGTAACAGCAAGAAAGAGGGTTTTCGTCTCTGCAGTGACAGTGTGGCATAGACTTCTCAATTGGTAGGCTTAACCCAAAAGATCCATGCTACAAATCAGTGGTAGGTTTGCAAATGCCTGCTGTAATTGCCAGGGACCTTATGGGCAAGAGAGGCAGCCCAGGCTGAATAACGCATTAGGAAATGTACAAATTCTGCCTGGTCAGTAAGGAAGTTTTTTGAACTTTTTATATCTTAGAAGAATGAAAAATATCTGGAGCGTGCAAGATAAGTATCCTGTGTGTCCATCTAGGATGGCTTGGCTCTTTTCTGGAGTGAGCTGCCATTGTACCATGGGGCAGGTTCTGGACTGGCTCTGAGGGGTACTCTAGGCTATATTCAAATGTTCCTGGAAGGACAAAAAAAAAACTCCAAAGGTTATCTTTTTCCAGGGCATTCCATCTCTTCCAGTGGTCCGTCCTTTTTCCTGCTGCAGAAGGAGCTGTAGATGAATTTGAAGAAAAACCCTGGTGCCTCTGAAGGCTGAGTTTTGGATTTCATGGCCTCACTCAGTAACATGTCAAGCACTGGAGTATGTCTCCCAGTACAGGTTTCTTCCTTTTTACTAAATATGCTATTCTAATGCAAAAAAATAGCATTGGTGCTTACATCAGGATTTACTGTAACTTTTTAACCACTTTATTCCCAGTGTGTGAGATAGTATATTGGATACATATATTATAATTTCTGCACTGTCATAATTTTCCTTTTCAACAGCTATTAAACATGAAGTATATTAGCTCTTAGCATACATTTTCTGAAGACAATGTTCAAATTTTGTCCAGGGTTTTCCCCAGAACTGCAGTAGGTTTAACCCTGCTTAAGCTTGTGCCAGAATTTCCAGCTGTCGGGCACAGATATAAGTTCTTTCAAGCATTTTTCTTCACACTTTATTTATTGCCAGAGGAGGACGTCTTCAGCCTCTAGAGGAATTTGGCTTTCTCTGAGCACTTGGCCAGTGAAATTGAGGTCATAAAGCAGGGCTGAAAACTGGCACCAAAAGATGCTGCTTGTTAGCACTGACCTGATCTCTGTCCTCTCTCACTTTAGCCCTGGTTTTTAGTGAAACAGTGGAGTTCCAAGTGTAAAAAACAGAAATTCGCAGATGCTTTCTAGGTTCAAACTGAATTTACAATTTTAGTCCTTAGGAATCAGTTTCCCTTCTTTTTTCAAGGTACTGTTGCTTGGATTAGTCAGATCCATGAATCTTCCCACTTCTTTCGCAAAGGGATGGATGTGAGAATCGGCTGTTTCAAATGTTAAAAAAATACAAGCACCAAAGCAACCATCATCTGGTAAATAGTTTGCAGATCGCTTTCTTTGTTGCTTTTGGGAGGACGTTTGATTCTGCTCAAAATGGCCATTTTTGGCTTGCAAAAGGGTGAACTTTCTGGTTCTTCAGTGATTTAGGAAAAAACACATCCAATTTCACCTGTGTTCATATGTGTATGTTCATATGTATGTAAAAACACAGAGGACTTGCAGCCACCTCCATGGGAGTCACAAAAAGGAGGAGTTCGTGGAGCTAGAGGTAGGGGACTTTTTTTGTCTTGCTGAGCTGGCTACAGTATCAAGCCTAGTATACCATATAAAATGTGTGTTTCATGAGGCTGTGATTTTATTAGTATTATTATTTTTAATAACTTGAGGGCAGATTTAGTTTTACATGCACCACGACGTTTCATCAAGTTGACAGATAGCTGTGTGCTCTGGGCAGGATTCTGCTGCAGCACATGATTGCAAAGGGAAGGGCTGCCTTGGCTCTGTCATCCCTGTCAAGAGTTTGTTTTAGGTAAAGTAACTTGGCAAAGAATGTGCTAAAGGACTGATTTTGCTGCCAGTGGGAAGTCTGCAGGCACGATGGCAGACATGACAACGACCGCTCCTTTGTGGAGTCCACTAGCAGCTGTCACTAGTTACTCTGAAGTTCACCAAGGCCTCTTCTCCGTTTTGGGCAGAGCCTTGCATGGTGGTTTGCTGGAGGTTTGGGTCTGGGCACCCAGTTAGGCAGTTCCTACCACAGCAAGACTTGAGCAAGAGGTGGTTATTTCATACTTGCATCTTGGAGGCAGCTGGTGCAGACAGCCACGGTGTGATTGAGCAAGCCCATTTCTCTCAACATCTGGGTATTTAATAATCCTTTTTGCTTTAAATGGGCAGCGAAATGCTGCAACCTGGACTAATTTCACCGTGGTTTGGGCCCAAGGAGCCTACTAGGTTACAGAACCGAGACATACGGAGGCCAGCAGGCACCACCAGGATGGGTTCCTCCAACCCAACTGCTCATGCAAGGGCAGCTGGAGCAGGCTGCTGAGGGCCGTGGCCAGGCAGGTTTCAAGTATCTGCAAGGATGGATCCACAGCCTCTCTGGGAAAAGTGCTTGATGGCTCTTACAGTAAATTTTTTTTTTTTCTTACATGTAAAAATGTCTTGTGTTTCAGATTGTGCCCATTGCCTCTTGTCCTGTCACCAGGCCTCACTGAGATGAGCCTGGCTTCATCTTTTTTTACTCCCCCCACCAAGTATTTTTACACCTTTTCTCCAGGTTGAGCAGTCCCAGCTCTCTCCATCTCTCCTCGTAGGTCAGATGTTCCAGTCCCTTAACCACCATCACGGCTCTTTGCTGAACCCGCTCCAGTAAGTCCCTGTCGTTCCTGTGCTGGGGAGCGCAGGCCTGGGCACGGCACTCCAGGCGTGTCTCACCAGTGCTGAGCAGGGGGAGCCACAAGTTAAACTAGCTGCCCTGGTTCCCTGTATGTACCATTAAGTTCCTAAAACATATATTGATGCTAGTAACTTAAGACAAGTGAAGACATTTCTGGCCTTGTAAGTTGAAGAGATGGGAGCCATACATCAGAAAATGGGAGCAGCAGAGGTATGTTGCAGTTGCAGAGCTGAGATGTACTAAGAATCGGATCCAAGAAGGTAAGAGAAAATTAATGCCTCACCGGTCTGAGAGGGCAGTGGAAGATTGGAATAATATTTATTGCCAAATTTGGTAATAAATTTGATCAGCAAGTTATCCAGCTAGGTATCAATTGCAAGAGGGAGGACCCTCATCACTGTCCTGTACTGTGTCCTGCCTGCTGCTGATCCTTGGTGCTTCAGAAGACAAAGAAGTTATCAAAAGCATCTAGTCAGTCTTGTACTGAAGGAAATAGTCCTTTCCTGGATTCAGCAGGCAAGCGGCTGAAGCCCTGAAGCACATGATTTGTGTAGTCATTATTGTAGTGCAGATTGTGCACGTGTAATCAGGACATCACATAAATGACTGATCTTGTGCCTCCCTGGGGAGGGAGGAGTAACCTGCTGAGGAGGTTGCCTGAGGAAAAGATGCATTTTTTCTCTGTCACTTGGTGGTTTATTGGTTTCAGTACATATTTAATAAGCTTTGCACTTGGACTGTATTTTTCTAAAACAAGAAGTGCACTCTGAAGGGAATATGAGGGTGACGCTGTGGCTGAGCTTAAACAAGGCTGCAGAGCTGATCTTTATGCAAAAGTCTGAGGAAGCCCTGCAGCCATGGACCAGGGCACCAGAGAAAGGAAAGGGAAGAGGAGTGGGGCTGGCAGGAGAGCTTGGTGTATTTCATTACTTTCTCAAGGTAGGTAGGAGAAGAGGCAGTGGTGGCAGCAGAGACCTGAGCACTTGCACTGCAAGACAGAGATGATGAAATAAAGAAACTCCACCACATACCTTGGCTTTGGACAGGCAATGACAGAAATTATTTAGGCTGATAAAATTCACCTTAGACTAGATGTGCACTTAAAGATGATGATAGAGTTCAGGCTGTGACCTGAAGCGCAGTCATGCATAAAAGGAGAGCAGGGAGTGGCATGGGAAATGACATTTTGGAGGGCAAACCCATGATGAGCAGGCTCACAGCCCTGTCAGAGGAAGAAGCACAGATTGCAGGATTGAATGCTGTGTTGCATGCTGAAGAGTTTAATCAATTAATCTTAAATGCAAGGATGCCTGTAACTAAGGGATTCGGACCTGATACAAGGGAGTTGCCATGAAGTCAGCTGGGATGACAAGCCAAAGCCTGGACTCTGTACAGGATAAAAAGCCAAGAATTATGAGGACCTTAAATCTCAACTAGACTTGTAAGGCAGGACTTGCAAACCAACCAGGTAATGGACGCCTCAAACAGAAAAAGCAAAAGCTAACAAGGAATGGAAAAATGGCCTGTCAAGCCAAGTTGGGGATGGCCAGTAAAGGCTAGGAATACAGTGAAAATCAGCATGAGCCCAGCTAAGTAAGTTGTCTTGGTGATAGTGGTTGGAAAGCAGCAGAAAACATTTCTAGACACTTGAACAGAAAGAGCAAGGTATAAATAAGTGGGAAATGATGCAATGAGGATAAGGGAGAGGTTTAAAGTAGATGGATTAGCTAAAGCACCGTGGAAGGAAAGCCAACAATGAGATTCAGGGTATGGAAACAAGAACCATAGGGATCAAGACGGGAACAAATTCAGAGTTTAATGCACTTATTTAATGAAAATGCAATAGTTTTTCCTGCAGTTGCAATAGAAAATACCGTATTTGCTTACTTGTCAAATAGCAATTCTCTGACTGGGTGGCATATTTTGAAAATATATTTAGAGAACATATGGTTCAGAAGTATAGATAAAAAAGGAGCAACCGCAGGGCCATTGGTCTGAGTGTAATCACATGCAAAGATTTAAAGCAAATCTTGAAGGAACCACTGATCAAAATGTGCGTGAGAGGAGCTGTTCACTACAGTGCTGTGTGGCAAATAGAAGTTAGTTATGGATGTCAGGAATCTGTACGTGAAAGTTAAGGTGGAAAGGGAAGGTGAAGGGAAGACCACAACTGTCAGTGTTGGGAGAGGACACTCTGGGTGGTGACAATGTTTCTCAGAGGTAGTACATAGAAATTTAGCTAGGCAAGAAATGCTTGTGGCATCATAATTTGTTTCCCCCTTCCCTTTTGCATCTGTCTCTCTGTCCATCCTCAGCAGCTTTCAGTGGGAGATAGGATCACTGGAGGGTGATGGGGATTACTAGGAGGGATCACTGCTGGAGGGAGCTCCCTTTCACGTGTTTTCCTTTCCTCTCCAATTTCCTTCCCTCTTGTTCCTTTTCCTTTTCTCTCCCTCGTTCTTTTGCTTTATCACAGCCACCATTTTGCCACTGGTTCCTTTTCCCAGATCCCCTGGGGCACTGCCAGCTGCCTGTCTGCCTGCCAGGCAAGCATGGACTGGCAGTGTCTCTCGCTGCAGCCAGGATCACGCTTCCATGTGACCTCGGGGGGTGACCTTGCCTCAGTTCCCTGTGCTGCTGCCAGTACCTCCACTGTGCCTGGACCTAGATGCCTGTGTGTCCAGGCAGCTGCTGCTCACAAAAAACCAGAATAAAACAATGAATTCCATGGAGACTGGTTCTGAGTGCAGGAGCATCACAGCAGGTCACTGCCTTGAGCTTTCTGTTCTTCTTAAGTCAGGAGCGTTCCTTGTGAATAGGTGGTATTACGAAAACACTGGTGTTTGCGGAGAGAGGGTGACTTGGCAGGAGAATAAGACAGTTATTTTTTCCTTTTCAGAGCTGAGGAAATAATATTGGTAACAAAAGCCTTTGCATGTGTAGTGAGAAGTGCTGACGTTGCCCTGGAAGTTGGCATCAGTAAGTGATAACACTCATCATTCCTGAGGAGCTGGTGGGGAGAAGCAGCGAGATCCGCTCTGGATGGGGGGAGAAGGAGGGCTTCTCCCAGTCTTTTCTGCCTCTGCGTGGCTATTTTAGTTAGTGGAGAAAAAATAAATGGTCATTTTTGCCTTCACTATCTCCCAGCAAAGAATTTCTCTTGGCCCTTTCACTTCCACAGCTTTTTCTTATAAGCTTTTTCTTATTCATGTGTGTGCTTTCGCATGGAAATAGATTTGCAAGACTTGCCAAACAACGCACCTCTTAAAAGCACAGCTGGGTGCTGACACGGCAGTGTTTCCCTCAGTCCAGAAAGTTAAATCCAGAAATAATCTCCTGTTTCTAACAGCTCGATGACTCATGTGGGCTTTGGGGAGGGTGCAGGGATTCCCGTCCCCAGAAAGCCCCGCTGCTGCCGGGGGGGGGGGGGGGGGGGGGGGGGTCAGGGGGGCTCAGCTGCAGGGGAAGCAGCGCTGAGCTATCAGAACCCATGCGAGGAGGCACTGGGCAAGTCAGAGCAAATGGCTTCTGTGGAGGCTGAGAGTTAGAGGAGATGGGCAGGGTCTGAAGCAATGCTGATAAAGGCTGCCTGCCCTGAGTGCTAAACGCTCCCTTTCTCCCCCAGAGTTGGAGGAAAATGCCCTGGGTGTGCTTACGGAGCAAACTTTCTGTGCCACGGTTGAGGCTTATTTCCTGTGCCCAGGAAGGGCTGGGGCATGAGCCTGCAAAGCTCCCGGCCAGAAACACTGGGTGAGAGCCACGCAGACCTCCTAAAGGGGTGTAAAAGCAGGTGCACCTGGATTAGAATTCCCTGGGGCTGCATGTCTTCAGCTTCCCAAAGAAGCCAATGGGTGGAACGATGTCTGTACTTGTGGTCCTGATTCATCCAGTTTCCCAGTCAAGGTTCCTGCAGTGCCTGGGCTGGCAGCACCTAAATGACGTGTTTTCTCTTAAACCATCTAAGCTATCACGTTGCTTGTCCGAAACTCAAGGGGCTTCATCCTTGTGAATGAGTACCACTGTGGCAGTCTTCCATAATGAATGAAAATATGTGGTATGAGATCTACAGTAAATTATTCTGACTAGTAAGATAAAAATACTCATGCAGTAGTTACAGAGCACACAGTTACTCTGCAGTTTCCAGAATTTCTTGCTGGGCTGGTCTTTGGTATCTTTGCTTGCCCTTGTGCCAGTCATAGAGTCCAAATATTTAGGTAAAACTCCCTGTGAAAATACTTTGTCTTTTTCCTTTTCTTATTGATTGTGCTTTTAATGTTTTTAAACACAGTTAACCTAGTGTAACCTTTGTATCTAATGTGTTGAAATGAAGCCGTGAGAAGCCAGGAGTAATCAGGAGTGTGAATGTAGCGTCAGCACAGGCTCTGCCTGCAAGGATATAGATATAGACATATATGTATGTGTTAACTAACACAGGTGTTCTGAGGAGAAAATATGATCTTTTTTCAGCATTTTACATTGGACCTGTCTTATTACCCCACAGGCATCAAGAGACAAGATACAAAAGTGGGACACTGCCACGTCTGCTGTTTTCTCCCCCCCCCTGTGTCAGCATGTCTAATCTGACCCTTCCTCTGGGTTTCTTCACTGCCTTTTCCTAGAAAAACAGAGGGACTTTCTACCCCACTCTCCGGGAAAGCTGAAGCACAGAGAAGACCCAACAATGCCTTAAAACCAGCAGTGAAAACCACTTAGCCCCAGGTGTGCAAGCACCAGCACTGACAGCACCCACAGCCCAAAACCCTGGGCACTGGGTCCATGGGAACCAGGGCTGGGAGGGATAGCTGAGGCTCACACAGCCAAAATTTTTCAGGAACCAGAGCACATCCCAGGAAACAACACTTTTGAGCCAAAAAACACATGACTGGGTAACATTGTTATTTTTCTTGCTGTTCCTGGCCTGGCAGCCTTGCCTGTCCATACCCTACTTCCTTCAGGTGAAGCAATAGCTAGAGAGGACTCTATAGGTGGGAACATGCTACAGAGGAACTGAAGCCAGCAGCTGATTGGGGACTCACCTGCTTGGAGCACGCTGCACCTATTTGCAGAAAACCTGGACCTACAGGAGCCCAGCAGGGCTGCCCAGTCAGTTGCTGGGATTTACATCAGGATGATGAGAGCATGTGTAGAGTATTTTCACCATAACAAACAGTTGGGCACTCTTTGCCAAAGCATTCTTAGAAGAGAATGATACAGCCTGGAGCGGTAGGCCAAGAGGATATCTGGGCCATTCAGAGCTGGTAGGGAATTTTAGGTAATGTTATTAACTGTGTAATGCTTTTTTAGTGAAGCTTGCGGAGGAAAACCTTTGTATCTAATGGAATAACTGTCATTATTTCCTGGCTCAGAAATATTTCCAGTCTCCTGCGGTATCACATGTACTGGAGAGGTCTTGAAGATTGCCTGTTTGCAAGGGCAGTGAAAGGCCAAGGCTGGAGGAGTGGAGGGACAGGAGAGAGGAATGGGAGAAAGTACGAATTTAATAGCAGAAAATTCTTCTTTTTTTTCCCCAAAAAGTTCCAGGGTTGTTTTCTTATTATTGTTGCCAAGATTAATTACAGATAAAAATCCTTGAAATATGGATCATTTGAAAGAGATCAGCTAGGAATTAAGCTTTGGGAAAACTGTCAAAAATCTAAACACATAATTTATCTCTGCGCCACAGCTGAAGTGCAACAAAAATACATATTCTGCTGAGCACTGAAAATTAAATTGTTGTTCTCATGTGAGCATTTGTATGTTGTTAGAATAAAACCCTGGGCTTTAGTAATTGCCTCAAGCACTAAACCCTTTGGCATAGCTGTTTCAGGGTGAGCTTGCTTGGTTACAGGCAGGCAGCTGCTCCATCGGTGGATTGCAGTGGATACATTACACCTGTAATGGCTGCAGGGGACTGTGGAATGTGATGGCTTGAAAATTACAGATGAAAAGCTCAGTGGGAAGCTGCGTGTTGCTGTTGGACATGGCCCTTTCCTAGACCCAAGAGCATGCCTTGCTGCTTCCCCCGGGGGTTCTCCTGCCTTCCCTCATTTCCTGCAGGCTCCCTGGCAGGACACATGTCTTCCTCAATGCAAAGAAAACAAGGGGGGAAAGCCCAGGCATGAAATATATGTGACCCCGCTCTCCACCCAGTAAAACTACTTGAAGTTACAGAGTGTGCCACTGGAAGTCAGGAGCAATGGGCAACACAAGCAATAGATTATTTAAACAATGTAAGTCATGCTTTAAATTCAACCCTGCTCTTTTCCACCCCAGCCGAAGTCTCCTGCTGGTGCCCCAGCCTCCCAGGCCATTGGAAAGGACCTCACCCTCTTTGAAAGCTGCCGCCATCCCTAGCGATGCGTGAGGTGGTCTGTGGCTGCACAGCTGCCCGTTGCTTCCAGCAGCCCTCTCCCCTTTCCCTCCTGGAGAGCTGCAGTTTCGCAGTGCAGCTCAGAACAACAGAGGCTTGCAAGGTATGTCCTTCAGGGACGTCTCTATGGACACCTTCCCTGAACTGAATTTTACCTCATGGGAAAAAAGAAAGAATGGGAACTCCTGACATGGAAATGGAGAAGAAGAAAGGCGATGCATTCGAACGTCCAGCGAAAATATTCCGAAAGGCCAAACTACTAATCTCACAGCCCTTAACCCTACTGTGTGGCAAGCACTGATGCAGCCCCTCGGTGAGGAGCTTGGGTGTCATCGCCTTCCTCCCTGCACAGGTTTGGAGCACATGTGCCTGTACATTGCTATGTGTAAGTGAAACCCGTTGCCATGGTGACAGTGGGCTTTCTAAATATGGTCTGTGATGCCCAAAATCGCATGGGCATTAACTGCTGAGGTGCATTCAGGGGTTCACCAGAAAAGAAAACATTTGCACTGGGGGCAAACCCCCTGAAGTGGTGGCGGTGTTAATTACAGGTTGATGATTTTATCTTCTGCAGCACCCCGGGTGCTCTCCAGGACACACAGGCTAGCTCTGGGACCCTGTGCTGCAGCTGATAAGAGGCTGGACTGTATTTATCTTACAAGTGCAGGGAGGGATTTGTAGCATTTTCACTACTTGGTGGCTGGGTTCCTTCTTGCTTAAAGCAATGTAGCTCTTCCAATGCTTATCTATGCTGGGCTGAACAGAGGTAAGGCAAGACTACACCTGATATAATTATCGGTCTTGTAATTACATGCAACAACCCCAGACAATCTCCTGGGTTTAACGTACAAATCTAATAATAATCAGGCACAGGAGTATTATAGGCTAAGGAAATCTTCGTTTGCCAGACCTTTGCCTGCACCTTTCAGTGAGAGCTGCGGCATGAAATGCAGTGATGTCTGTGAAGCTGCAGCGTTTGCCGTGCATGTGTCCATCAGTCTGTGTGTAGTGCCCTGCTGAGGAGGGACAGGAGGTTCACACACCAGCCATCCGACGGTCCCCGTGATGCTCATCCCTCCGGAGCACGGGGGCTGTGTTTGCTTGTGGGAGGTGAGAGCTTTTCTGTACCACCTGTCCATCCAAAGGCTGAGCTGGGGGTTGTTGGAGCAGTGGGATGTGAGGCTGCGGTGCCCCTGGGTCCCTGCAGCAGCCAGGGCTTTCCTGGCTCTGGTCCCAGCCCTGCTGCGCTAGGGAGAGCTACCTGGGGACCATGTACCTGCTCTGCCCCATTGGTCTGCTCCCGCACTCCCCAAAAGACTTTGGTTTTAATAAGAATTAGGAAAATAACTGGGACCTTTTGTTCCTAATGCTGTAAGTCATAACGATTAAAAAAACATTATTTTGGCCTGGTTGGTGAAACCTCTCTCCTCAGTGCAGGCAGCTTCTGGGCTCCCCCGCCGCCCCCCGACGGATTTCAGTGTGAGGCTCCCCACAGCATGGGGCAGGATATCGGGGTCTGGTCCCCACTGACAAAAAGTTACCCTCAGATGTCAGAGCCAGCGAGGGTAGCGAGGCAGGAGCCACACACATATCTTTGCAAGCAGTGTGAGGTGCATGTGGGGTGAGAAGGAGCTGGAGCACAGTGGGAGAGGGTGTGAAGTGAGGGTCCCCCTCAGCCTCGCAGCAGGAGTAGGAGAAGGGAATATGGCAGAGGTTACAGCTCCTGCTCAACCGGCCTCCTAGAGCTTCCCGGCCTTCTGGAGCGGCCAAAAACTTTCTATCATCAGATTTCCTGAAAAAGGACAAATAGTTCATAGTTGAGGCATGAGGCATGGGGAGAAAAAAAGGGCAAGGACTGGGAAATATGATGTTGCAAAACTTCCAGAGGCCATTGCAGCTAATACATAACAAACCTAGAAGCAGAGGCAGAGAGGGAGGGAGGAAGGAAGACTGTGGTGCAGCCCTGCAACAGGCTGCTGCTCACTGCAAAAGCCGGGAGATGAAAGAGGAGCCAGGCACACCAGTTGTGCAGGTGAAAAACCACACAGAGAGAGAGGCCAGCAACAGGAATTATTCAGATGTACAAGGCCACTGGGGACATCCCTCCCTCAGTAGGAATGCCAACTTCTGTACTGGGTCTGGTCTCCAGGCTGATCTGAGGTGCACAGCCAAGTGTGGGGCAGCTGGAGCCAGGGCTGGGCTGTAGCCAGTGGCATCCAAGGGGGCAGAGAGGAATTTGGGGGAAGGGGGGGAGACTGGAGGATGGGAACCCCACATGTCATGCTGGTTTCCATTTCACAATGGAGGCGAGGAGGTGCCTGTTGGAGCTTGAAGGTGGTTAAGCTTTTTAAATACTGAGTGAAATGTGAAAAATAAAATTGTTCCTGGTCCTACACCCTCAGAATGATTTATGCTGGTATTTAATCCCGCATGTGTTTCCCTGCCCACTGCATTCTGGTTTTCTCTGTGCTTTTGTAAGTGGTGGGAAAGCAGCACACTGCTAATTACAACCCAGGGCTGTTTAGACACAGAAATGGGGAGGGAGGTGGAGAGAAATAAATAAATAAATGGAAAGTCATCACCATAAATCTGGGTCCTGCTTTTTACAAAGCCCGCCAGTGTGTTTCCAGGGAGATCGCAAGTTATTGGTAGGGATTTGTTGAAGCCTGTCTGGCTCAGGGTTTGGCTGGCAGCGGTGCTTGCTTTCCACCATTCACACCACTGAGATGAACCAAAATCTGCTGGTGTCAGGTGTCTCACTGCTGTTTTTGTGGGGGAACATCTGCATGGCCAAGGTGGTTCATCTGCCCCAGCCCCACATGGGCAAAAGGAGGATTTTGGGTCTGGCATTGGTTGCAGGGCAGGACAGGCAGCTGCTGCTGTGATGCCCAGGGAAGCATTGTGTGGCGTGTGCACCAGCAGAGGCATTTGCTTTTATGATTACCATATCTTAAAAGATTGCTTTTAAACTTCCAGGTTCTGCTTGTGTTCACATGCTGATGGACTGCACAATTGTATCCTTCATTTAAAAGAAATATAAAGGCACCTGGGTTGCCTCTGGGCAGAGGATGCAGGTATTGATAATAGGAGTGTGAAGATGGGGAAGCGGTGGCAGACGTGCATTGCCGAGGTGCTTCTTTTGCCTCTTCCCGGTGTGCCTCTGGCACCTTGGCCAGTGGGACCGGTGGGCAGGATGCAGGCAGGGGCTGGTGTTACCTGTGTGGTGCCCGCTGCCAGTCAATTAATTAGTGAAGCTTTCTGGCCTCTTCTCTGATCCACCATTTCAGTCTGTTTAGGCTCCCTGAGGCAAGTTGTCCATAACTGCTTTATTCACTTTTCTTTCCAGCTGAAAGTCCCTCAGCAGGCTGCCTCAGCCCAGTGAAAAATCATGCAAGCTGTACACAAATAGGCCACAGGTGTTTCCTCTGCTCAGTGCTGTGACCTGCAGATTTGGCTGGCTGAGGTCTCTGCACCATCTCCATGAGCCCGTTGCCCAGGCATGGTTAAAGCAGTTGGACGGTGGCCACCTACCGACAGGTTGGGGGTTTTTTTTGCTTTGTTTCAGGTTTTGTGGGGTGGGGGTGTTGGTTGGTTTGTTATTTTGACGGCCTGAAGGGCAGGAGATGGTTTCAAATGAAAGCAGACCATTGTACTGTGGCTCTTCAGGCAGAGGCAGGTGGCCCAGCAAACGCTGCAGTGGCAAGGCAGCCTCCTGGGGGATGAATTAGGAAAAGATGTCTGGAGACAGGGGAGGCATGTGTCCTCCACATGCTCCTCCTGCAGGCTCTACTGTCTCTCCTCAGGAGGCCCCACCACATAGACCAGCCATGTGCCTGCCCATCCTACCAGGCCCCTGCTCCCAGTCCCTCTACAGCCCTGGTCCCCCCGTGCCCTTCCCAGCTGGGATGCCCAGGAGGAACCTGACTCCATTTAGCCATTGAGCAGCCATACCTCACATTGATGAAATCCGTGAATATGAAAGCAGCGCTCTGTCACGACGCCTGCAGCCACACCACTGCTGCCTTTCCCCAACGGAGTTAGTTGCCACAAAAATTTATGCAGGGTTCTTTTGACTCCCCCGCTCCGGTCATACCACGCTCGCTTCTCCTGGCTCCTCCCTTTGGCCTAATATAGTAACCAGAGAAATACCTAAGGATTAATTAACTTCATCCCACCTCTGCTGAGACAGGATGGAGCCCTGGTGACCGCTCACAGCGCTTGTGCGACAGGTTGCGTGCGCACAAGTGGCCAGCGGGTGAGGGAGAGCACCTGTGTCTGCTCCCTGCCCTGCTGTCAGGGAGCGCAGCCAGCCCCTCACAAGGTTTCTGGGGCTAATGGAGCTTTTTCTGCCCACCCCTCTCCGCGCCTGACAGCTCTTGTGGAAGCAGTGGGTTTCTTTAGCAGAGCGCCGTGCGGGAGCTGTGCCATACGGTAGCTTTGGGATGTGCTGCTGGTGCCCATTTCCATTTCTGCCACCACATTGGCTTCAGAGGCAGCCTGTGAGCTGGTACCTGGCTGCCTCCAGTGCCTCTGATGCTCTCTGAGGCCTGATGTCTCCTAATGGCTGTATAGACTGGTCTGCAGAGGGATCGATCCCAAAGTTTTGACTGCAGTTCGCATAAACACCTGCTTTTGTTTTAGTGATGACTGGGGACCTCCCAGCATGCAGGTGCATGAAGACAATGCTTCCTATCAACTGTCTCGAAGCTTTCCCTGGGTGCATTTTCCTGCAGGAACTTGGAGGAGCTGTGACGCCTGCCAGCCTGTAGCCCTAAAGCATCCTCCCCATCCCTCTGCATGGGAAAGGAAACCTGTTGCCTTCAGTTCATCAATTTGGTTCGTAACAGCAGCATCTCCACCTCTGATGTCTCCATGTGTCAACCTCTCCTCTCCACAGCCACTGGCGCACACCAGGGGAAGCTGCTGTCACAGCCAGGGCAGCCCAGGACAGCTGCTGCCAGGTCCCTGCCACCATGAGCTGTGCCACTGTCCCACCAGCCCAATGAGGATCCAAACGTGAAGTTTCTGAGTGCCATGCAATGAATAAAATATGAAGAGGAAAAAAAGAAAAGTCAGCCTGCATTTAAAACTGAAGGTATTTCCTTGTTCTTTTTTTTTTTTAATCCCTGATCTTCAGAAGAAAGGCTGTTAGGAAGCATTAGGTCATTGCTTCTCCATCAGCCTTTCTCTTTATAGAGAAGAAAGGTGTTAGCAGAGAGAAATGAAAGTCAGTGCTTGGGATTTGCAGCTGGAGATGGAGGAGCAAAGGGCCCAGATGCCTCCAATCTTTGACATGTGCGGTTATACTTTCCACTGCAGAAACACTTGGAGGATTGAAGATAATGACGTTTAGGATCATTAATGTTGTTGCTAATTACTTGTCTTCCATTAGTTATTAAAAACACACTCATGGCTCACCCTTCTGCAGTGTTCAACACAAAAAAATTCTCACTTCTCACTTTCCAGACCAACTCTTTTCCCATTGCCCAGCTGCGCAAGCAAGGTTGCCCTCACTTCAGCTGTGCCACTACAGGATGTGGTTTGAAGGGTTTCCATGTGGTCACATGCGCTGCAAACCCAACATCTCTTCCCCCACTGCCTTAATCTTCCCCCCATCCTCTCTCTCTTCCTCATCTTCCTATCTCTGATCGTCTGGTTCCACAGGTCTCACCATCCAGGACAGACCAAAAATACACATCCAGCAGTGTGATCTGGCTATTTCCAAGCAGTTAAATATTCTTGGGTTTACATTCAAGAGAAAATTAATATGACTTAAAAGAAAACAAATTTGCCTTGAAACCTGCAGATTTATATTCTAGGGCATATGAAGAAACTTAGGGATTTAGCTAACTTCCGTGAAAAAAAGGAAAAAAAGCCCTGCTGCAAGCAGATTTAGCTGCCAAAGCCATAATTGTGCAAAACTGGAAATCCCTTGCTCAGCTGAACCTAGCACATTGGTATAGCATCTTAAGTGAATTAGCTGGCATTGGAAAGCTAGCATTTCTTATAAATAATAAACCAAACATTTTTTTCCAAGTCATCCTGACAGTTTTCTTGGAAATCTGCAAATACAATGCCTATGTTAACCAGCTGTGTCATCTGGATCAGCATTTTAGTTTTCTGGTGGGGAATTAGAAAAAATAACATCTATAAAGCAGTAGAATTCATACAGATTACAAAATACTGTTTCTAACGGAGAAATAGATCAGCTATGAAGTGATAATTTATAAAACATTAACCCTGTAATTTATGGACAAGTTTATTTTGCATAGTAATTTATCCTGTTATTTTGCTGCTTTTCTTCTTGTTGTTTGGCTTTTATTTTTCCATGTTAGTCTTCTATGCACAGAAAGATTAATAAGTTGCACGCCCAAGAGCCAGGATGCTGGTGTACATCATGGGTGGGACTGCCTGTTTCCCCACCAGGCTTCGGTGCATTCATAAATGTTAAGACCAGGCCAGAAAAGGGGGCACGGCAGTCTGATTGTCGTGTTTACTGAAGGAAAACTGTCTGATGTTCCTGTTCTTAAGTCCTTTTAAGTTGCGGTAGATAAGGAGCGAGACTGTTTTGTTAGCATGACTTTTCTTAAGGGAGATCCTTCTACTTCTACCACCCAGACCTTTGGTAGTCTCAGATCCCTTCTGCAGTCACTGGGGGTTTCAAAATTTCAACATGTTGGCTCGTGTCCAGTAGTATCCAGCCACTGGAGGTTCCTGAGGACAGACCCATTTGGCTGTCACCGCTGGCAAACAAAGCATCCCACTGAATTGCAAAGGCTTGTGGAGGGAATAAGAAAATAAAATTAGTTCAGTGACAAGTAGTATTAGGTCTGTCTTAGCTGTGTCAGGAGAGAAGTTGGTCTAGTGCTGGGATCTGCCTCACCTCCTCTAGGAGACTGACATCCCCAACAGAAGAGACAACAGGTTACTTGACTTGCTACTCTAAACCTTAAACCTAACCATCATTCTCTTGTGTGATGCTGGAGAAGAAAATAAGGGGTAGAAGTGGTGGAAGAGCAGGCTTCTTCCTGGAGATCATATACCCTTTACTTTGCTAGAAGAGCTTAATGATAGATGTTGGTAACCATAAAAAGTTTAAATTTAATTCTGTACCCACATACATTGTCACCACTCAAATTAGAACAGCTATCCCACAGCAATGTGAGAAGTCACAGGTTTTTAAAAATACATGGTAATTAAAACTATTAGAAAAATTAAACATTTTTTATAACCTCAGTTTCCCAGTTCTCCATTGTGATTGCAGTGTTGGTAATTTAAGATTGAGGCTGGGGGGAAGAAGATGCACATATCTTGGAAAGTTAATTTGGGGCTGAAGTGAAGGAATCCATCCTGTGTTATGAAAATTGTCAGCAGCTGCAGCTGAAGGAAGCAGAAACAGCTCTATCCCACTTGTCATACAACTGTCCATATGGAAACACTTATTTGGGAAGAAGTAATTGAGAGTCTTAATACGAAAATCGTTTCAGATTCGCCTCTGAATCAAAAGGTCTTTCTCCTTCAAGATTAAAATTTTACATTAAATATTAACAAAAGAATGAAAGCAATTTCTGCTGAGTGTTTGCAGTGTGCCTGCAAAGCTGTTGGGAAAGCCTTTGCAAGGGTTTGCAGTTGGGGGAGTGTATGCATGCAGGGCCAGGGCTCCCAGCCTTGTGCGAGGCAATCGGGCCCTTGAAGGGCTGAGATCCCAGCCACAAAATCACCACGGCTCAAATAATTTGAAAGTGAAAAATAACTTTCCAGAGAAAATAAATGAAAGAAAACTGGTTTGCCTCTTCAGGGGGTTGCAATTAAAACAAAGCATTTTGGGCTTGAGCTCCTTGCACTGCTGAAACCTCCATGCACTTGTAATGTTGCACAGAGTCAATGCGGAGTTATGCCTGTGTCACGATCCCATCTCCTTTCCCTCCTCCTCCTACCACTTTGATGAATAGGCAATTGTAAATAATTTATGGCTGTAAATTGTCCAAGTCAGTGACTGCCTTTTAAGATGAAGAGCCTTTAAGTGCACTAATGTAATCCATACATTAGTTTGAAGCTCTTGACTACAGATACCAGTATGATTTTATTTTGGGGTTTTCTGGCCATGGTAGCCCAGCCACTGGAAAAAGTCTAAAAAGCATATTCCCATCTCTGCCTAGTTTTAGGGATGGCTGGATCTAGGTTTGGTCCATCTTCCTCTTTAGGTGTTCTTTGCCTTTAACATGCTTTTTGTGCGAGGGTGTTCCCCTGGCTCGTGGGTGCTGGAACGCTGCCTCGGATGGTCCCACCACTTTCCAACCTGCCACCTCTCCCCTTAAACTCATGCATAGGCAGGGAGGACAATGCGCTCAAAATCTGAAGCTAAGGGCAAAAAATCTGAGCACCCTGACTGCCTAATGCCTGGAGCAGAGCCAGGCTTTCAGATATTTAGAGCAAGGGATACAAGCAAGTATTTATTTATTGATTGAGAAACAACACAGTGTTTCTCTGACTCACTATCCATTTCCAAATCTGATTTAAATAAACTCTTCCAGTGCATAAAACAAGACAAAATGTCATTCACCATATGTTTATTACTAAAACTTGGCTCTTGCTTGCATCAAAGTAGTTTTCACATGCAGGCTGTTTGTTACAAAACCTCGGCGAAGCAGGTATAATTAGCATTAGCACTTGAGGGGGAAAACTGGGGCTGAGAACAGAGAAAATTTCCTCACTGCTGCAGAGGGAGTCAGCACAGGGATTTGGATTAAAACCAGCCTTTCCTAGCTTCCCATTTTCATCATGCAGATGACTAGATTTGCATCTTTTATTAGTATTTATAACAATTGGACAAATAGTACCTTTTTTATATCTTAGCAAAAGTGCTTAAAATGCTTGTAAGGCTAGCTTAGAAATATCCAAATAAATGATCTTCCTACCTGAATGGAGATAACTACCTTGCAAAGCAGATGTATGATGAGTTGCTGTATGCCATTTTGCATACAATTAATGTTTATTAACCAGAACAAAAACCCACTTTCTGAACACATGATTTATACGAGCTTTATAAATGATTAATTATTGTACTGCTGGCATAAGTCACACTGAAACCATGCAAAGAACCTAAACATGATAAGCAACTACCACGCGATGGCTTTGTACGAAACTTCTCCAACCCTCTATATTACCTTACATTACCACTAGGATTATTTTCAAGTGTTCAAAGATTTTGGACTTCCAAAAGAAGTTTGAGAGCTCTATGGAGGCAAAGATAATGGATCTTTCTCCTTCTTTTCACTGTAGTGTTTATACATGAGCAAATAAAGTCATAGGCTGATTTTCATACTTTCTTGGCAGCAAAACAGACCTATCAAAAATTAAATTCACGTGCAGGTTTCCCATTTTAGTTAAATTCCTAATAAATATAAACTTGAAATTTTGTCTGACAGTGGCAAAAATAAAGATTAAAAAAGCTGTGAGTTCTTTCTCCTAACACATGGAATTTGATTCTTCATTCCTCTTAGAAAACTGCTATATGCACGCTCACGGGTCTTTCTAGCAAATCCAAAAGAGCATAATTATGCATGAAAAGTCTTTGTCTTTATATTTCATTAAATACCACTTTTTAATTTACTTTCTCTTATTGTAAAATCCTTCAAGTCCTTCTGTATTAGAAGTGTGAGAGAGAGAGGCTGGGTAAGAGATCAATGGAAAAATACTGCCTGAGATCTGCACTGCCTCTCCTCTGGGAGGCTTTGCTTCTTCTGCATGCTTCATCTGCCATCACTGCTTTCAAGGCTTCCAACTCCCTTTTGCCCTGGTCTCCCAGCTCAGACAGTCTAGCCAGCCTCTGTCTCGAAATCTCCAACTCCTGAGTGCTGTATTGCTCACTCTGAAAGTCTTTTCCCTCCCCAAAAGCTCACAGTCACCTTTGACACAAGATCTTCTTTGTCATCCTCCATGTTACGTTTCCAAAACTTCTCCTAAATTAAAGATCTGCATTTCTGGATGTCTGGTGGGAGACTCCAAGTGGCCTAATTTGAAGTGGACTCCAGAACTCTTAATTTCGAGATGAATTTCACAGCCCACACCAGCCACTCCAGACCTGTTCACGCTGGGACACTAAGATTCCGCTCATGTCTCTGCTCACCCAGCCCACAGGGGTGTTGGCTTCTTCCATGACCTCTCATGATCTCAAATCTCCTTCCTTCACTCACACCTGAGTCCCTTCAGCCAGTTCATGTGATGGCCCCATCAAAGCAAGATGGGACTCAGTGAGGAGCATCTCAATACCTCGTACTGTCACTTTCCCCATCCCCATTTGAAAAATACAACAGTTGACCACCAGGGATCTCTGCACCCTATGGCAATGAGAAAGCAAAATGTCTGGGTATCCTGAGTAAAGTGTATAGGGGTATGTTCAATTTCTGGGGACTTCAGTGGGATGGAAGGGAAATCAGTTAAAGGTGACACTGTAAAAACAGAAACAGGAGTGGGAGCAACAGAAGGGTAAAAGGAAATGTTGGGATCTCAGTGACTACGTTTAATTTTACAAAGAAATTGTATGTTTTATGTAATCCACAAAAGTAATTGGTTTTGAGGGGACATGATGATGCAAGACAAAATAGTGTAATCCTCAGCTATGGTGCGTCCTGTTTCGAGGCACTCAAATACAACGTAAAATAAGCAAATGTCATCTGCTGCACAAACTATAGCTGACCTTCAGCGTGAGTTCAGGGATTTAGAGCTCCCGGTCTTTGTTTTCAAAACATGTACCTGTGCCATGCAATGCCTGCCTTGTGATATACTTTGTCTTTCAACGTTACCATCATGTATTGGCTGTTCCTGTTGAACCCAGTGAGATGGCTTCTCAGATCATGCTGAGATGGAGGAAAGGCATTGCAGCCCAAGGTTAATTGATAGAGTCTACAAGTGCAGAAAGATGATGCAGTTGGTGTGAAACATATGATGTACACAACGTCACTTAGGCATTTCTCTGGGTGTTAGTACAGTATCGGAGACAAATTAAACCAGTTTTTCTACTCCCCAGGTTGTGATGGAAGCTGGAAAGTTATGGGTAAATTTTAGGAATATTACACATGCTGCTACTGTAATTTGGTGATAGAGCATACTATTTTAAAAAACCCTTATGGTACTAACTCTTTTGTGAAAGCATTTTTAGTGCAGCCAAAGAGCTACTTGTACCTTTAAAGAAAGGACATTATCAGTCTTATTTTTGTCATTGTGCAAAAAAAAAAAAAAAAGAAAGAAAAGCTGGATAAATTATATTTTCATAAGGTTTGTTTCCCTGATATTTTGCTATGCCCTCTGGGGAATTTTGTGCCTAGAAATAAACATACCTGAAGGGCTAAACCCAAGCAGTGTGTAAGGCTTACATGGCAAATGGCTCTGATGCTTTTAAGCTTAGCACATTGCTATGGCTGGTTTCCACAAAGCACTTTCTAGGCTTGATGGTCTTTGTTTTGGGCTGATACTACAATCGCATGGGCAGCCCGTTGAAGTGCACAGTGTTTGCCCCAAATATTTCACCAGACGGGGAAAACAGGTGCTGCTGGAGGCATCCCACAGAGCGTGGACTATGCCTGCACTGTGTAGCTGGGCTGTCCTCCACAGGGGCACTGGCCAGGCACCTGGGGCCTCTCTGTTCCTGTCCAGATACACTTCTGCAGAGGCAACTGAGGTTATTTGTCATCCCCATGCGCTTCTTTCCATCCTCTTGACTGCTGTTTTGTTGTTGGGTTTTTTTGAGGTACTGAAAGTGGCAAAGCTTTCACTGGCACATTAGTGCTGCTTCAGGTGCATAGGTAGCAGGTAAAAAAACCTGAAGCACGTGGGGAGGCTCCTGGGATGTGGGTTGTGCTCTCAGCATGGAGGCAGGTCATGGAAAACCTAAGGGAAAAGACCATTAACCACCTTCCTGTGTGTTGGGCTCTGGAGTGGGGGAAGGGCTGCTCTCCTTTTGCCTACAGAGCTGCATCCTGCCAGGGCGCTCTGGCATCTTCAGCGGGGGCAGCCTGCGGAGGCTGCAGCTCAGGGATGGGTTTTGCAGGGTGGTTTATACCCTCATACCCGCAGCCCTGGCGCAGTGCTAGGCTGAGCCCCTGGCAATCATCACCATCCCCACATGCAGCAAGGATGGGGGAGGAACGAGGACATTTAGAAAACGCACAAACCCCTAAATTTTAACAGAGGTATCAGTTTAAATATTGTATCTTTTTGAATCACTTAAAAAATCGCAGCTCAGGAATGAACCAGAGAATAAAACCCTCATCCAGAAAACAATTAGTTCCCCACATAAGCCCACTGGGACTATTACAGGAGATGGGCTGATTTCAGGATGGCACTCTATGGAAATTAGAGTTTTATTCAGTTTCAAAGGGGAGAAATCGAAAGACGTGGAAAATGTTTTTTAAAAGCGTGTCTTGTGATAAGAATCAGGAGTTTGGGAGTAAGGCAATTGATTTTCTTGGGAAATTTGCCACTATTTTGGTAGGTGCAAACAGAAATCGGTGAGAGGGTGCTGGGTTTGGCCAGCACGGGTGAGGCTGCAGCATCTGCCCGCAGCATCACTCCCCTGGGTGGCTTGCTTTCCCTGGCTGCTGGCAGTGTGGCTGAGCTGATGAGTTGTCCTCGCACAGGCTTCGGTCAAGTATTTTCATCTCTTGGGAGTGCTGTTTTGGTTATTCGTCAACATATGTTGGGGGGAGGAGTTAAGTAAATCCTGCCGCCTTAGGACAACATTTCCCCAAGCAACGAAGTTGTTTAGAAAGGAAAATGAAATAAGACCAGGTTACAGATGATACATTGAAATGCAAATATCTGTTGACTCAAACATGCAGAGGTGAAATAACAGTTTACATCAGCAGAGTCACTGAAAAGAAAGTTGAAAACAAAACAGAAACCAGGTTGGGCAGGAGCACAGTAAAGGCCATGAAAATAAGACCTAACAACAGCCCTGTTATAAACATGAATGAATGGAGGTGACAGTAAACTGAGTGAGATTAATTAGAAATGTAACTTTGCATACAATTAGGTTATTTGTTTGAAATGCTGGATACACGCATTTAAGCTTATTTCAGTTGCCATAACAACCCAATACAAGCATCGTATAATCTTTTATCACATTATTTTGGATACAATTACATTATTTTACAACTTTGGTTGCTAGGAGAGCATAGTACCTTTCTGCGTGCTTCAAACGATTCTCACTTTGCAGAGACATCAGCTTCTTGTGGCTGGCCTCTGAGAGAGCTTATGGAATCAATAGAAAGGCAAGAAACTGAATTATACATGTAAGAGTGGGCTGCACTGGGAAAACTCTCTACAAGAGAATGGCTGGGATTTTCTCCTGCCACAGGGCTGGCAGGGGTGGTCCTTGTCAGAGAAGAGCTGGGAAGTGAGGAGGTGGCAGTGCAGGGGGCAGCCTCGGAGGGAGCTTTATTTGAGAGGGACCTTAAACTGAGGAGCTTCTTGTGCTCTTGCTTTGATGAATTTGTATAATAGAGTACAAGTTGCATTTCATGCTATCAGATTCATTTGATGGAAAGACTAATAAATATGCAGTTATAATTCTAAAGTAATTTCTAACATTAGAGCATGAGGCAATTCTCAGTCTCTGAACCACACTTTTGCCCACAGAATAATCTAATATACCCAAAGTAAAGACAGCAGATAAGCTGTGGGCCAGTGCCCTGTGTTTTACAGCTCAAGGGCATTGCAGAAAAGGAGCAGTTGCTATCTAGGATATATATAAATGGCAGAGGAATTTCTTGGGCTGCACCATCCAGCAGAAAACAGTAGTCAAGGCTAAATGTGATGGTTCGTGCGTTGGAGATGGGTGTACATCACATGGAGGAGGCATTGTTCCAGTATGTGGCCTTACAGATAGATTGGGGACCAGTGTCAACGGCTTGCAATGACAACTCTGGACACAGGGAATACAAGACAGAACATGATTACCTGCAAATATGACTGCTGAAGAAGGCACTACAGGGAGAGAGGCCAAGGCTAGTGAGTGGTGTTCCTCTTCCTGGAGAAAACACCAACAATACTTCCTTACCTCTGATATCTCCGGCAGCTTTAATGCTTTGCAGCTTCTGGAGGAAAAGGTACCACAGATCTTCATGTGGATTGTGGTTACAACAGGTAATATGGAGGTCTAAAATGAATAGGAAGATGAGAAGAACATTGAAATATTTTTAAAGTATGTTTAAAAGCCAGGAGCTGTTAGTAGGAGTAGCACTTTTCTTTTTCCGTTCAGATTTATTTATGATTGCAGGAGCTCTCTGCGAAGATGTTGTTCTTAAACCACACCCAATAGACAGAAAGGGAAGAAAATTGGTTTGGTTTTTTTTTCCCCTCAATCTTCCCTCCTGTGCCTGAAATTGAGATTGCAATTAAAACAAAAGCCCAGTTGCCCAAGAAAGAAAACAGACATTCGCAGGGAAGCCTAAATATCAGCCTTGTCTTATTTTCCTTTAGTCTCTTCCTTTGAGAGTTACAGCGACTGGACAATATGGGCAGCAGTGCCAAGCCGAGGGTTTGAATAATGCATGCACATTTTACAAGGAAAGCATGGAAGTGGTGTGTTCGTCGCTCCTTGTGACAGCTGTGCATCTCCTTGGAGGTATGGAGGGACAGAGATTATGGGCACAGACCTGCAGGAAGAGGGATTTGATCTCCCAGACAGTGGTCTGCTTGACAAAGCTGCCAAACTAACGTTTCTCAGTGGTACGGGACCCTCCTCCCTCTGGTACGAAATGTCAGGCTTTGGCAACTGCAGAGTACCTTGCTGCGTTGAAATGACAGCCTGGCTCTCCAAAGTGTCACCAGTGATCCAGTCCCCAATTAACGGTGTGGGTTTGTGGGTTTCTGACGCTATTCTTAAAGCTCCTGTGGGCTGCTGCAGCCTACAAGCCAGGGATTGTTTCTGCTTTGCAAGGCTCAAAGGGGAGGAAGGGAAAAAAGCTGGGAAGGAAAAGCTACGGTTTCATTATTCCATGCTAGCAGGATAACAGAATACATTTCCTTTAATACTAAAATGTGTCATTTGAGAAAAGATCCTGCTGTCTGATCAAGCTCTCCATTAGCTATTTTTGCATGTGCATGCACAAATCCAGCAGCTAAGCCTACAGCACTGCTGTATATTGGAAACCAGAAAATGCTGCAGGGTGTTTCTAAAGAATAGCAATTTAGAGGTTGTGGGTGGTTTGTGGGTGTAATAAAAAAGGCTGCATACCGAGGCATCTGAATTAGGCTTCTCTTTAGGCTGCTTACAGTCTCTATCAAGATTGTTAAGAACCTGATTCTGCCATCCTTATCCTCACCTACTAGCATTTGCTCCTGTGAGCAATTTTATTTAAGTGCCACCCGTTGTATCCAAGGCCCTAACACAGGTGCTGAACACCAGTGTGGCTGAACACAAGCAGAAAAACGCTGAGTTTTACCATAGATACTCTACTGATGCTCCTCATATTTTTAGCAACTGCTGAAAGCTGAGATCACTTGGTCACCAAACCATGGTGCACAGCCAACTTGCCACCTGTGTCATCCCTCCAAGTTGCTCACCATCCTGGAGGCTGCCAAGACCACCATGGTCAGCATCAACAGAGGGTGCAAACCATGCAGTTCCTCTGCATGCCACCAACTTGCACCATCTCCTTCCTTGCTGTGCTGGAGCATCAGCTTGAGGCCACCCCTGGGGGCTTCCCCTGGCTCCCACCCATGATAGTCAGCTGCAGCCACCACCACCTGAGGAATCTCAGTAGCTCTTATCTTCTTGATTGGGCTTTTTTGTGATGTTTTATTTTGGGGTTTTTCTTCGTTGGGTTGGGGAGGTTGTTTTGCCAAATTCTCTCCTCTTCCACCTGAGGCTTCTTGTTCTTGCCTGGCTTGAGGGACACTGCGGGACATCATCTGAGCTCCTTGCCCCTCAGGGAGGTAGACCACTGCCAGGCTGCCGGCTTGTGCCCCATGGACAGCCAGCCTGCCACACAAGCAGCTGACTCCAGCCTTTCCTAATCTAGTTGATCAGTTACTGCGGAGGGAAAAAGCCAGTCTTTGTGCTCCCTTGAGCTAAAGTTTTGCCTGACTTTTAACTGCAGTAATAGCACGTTTTATAGCCTCTGCGCTCCCACTATGCATCAGAGCTGGAGCAGCACAGAAGCCAGATCAGCCCAAACCGCTATTTCAAGAGCACACCTAGCAAGTTCTCCTGGTCATTTATAGCCCTTATTTTGCTAATGGAAAGTTAATCATTAGCTTGAAGCTGCACAAAAATGCCAAGGGAAAGAATCACAAGATCACAGGAAGAACTCTAACATGTTTCCTAGTATGTCCCTTTCATTGGCTTCCACAGATTGTGGCTCAAAATACCTTGGGGTGAAATGTGTCTGAGCATTTCAACACCTAGCAAATATTAACTACCTCAGAGCAGGTTTGCACAAGTGGGGGTGCCTTTGTGCTGGAGCCTGCAAAATCATGAACCCGAGGTCTGTGGAAATAGTCACTTTTAAATTCTGCCCCTTTAGTCTGTAATCTTGTGGAAGACCAGCACTGCACAGAGTAATGCCACAAAAGCACTCACCACACCCAAGGAGCCTCCAGTGCTTGACAAACATGACTTCGTTAAACTTTTTAATGCCCTTCCAAGGTAATTATGATATTGTTATCCCTTCCTGCCTTTAGAAATGGGGAAATGAGGGATTCTCAGAGAGTAATGCAGAGTCAACTGACCTGTGAAGTCCATCAGTTCTCTGCAGATCCTCTCATCGCTACCCAGCTAAAGATGCTCTAGCTGAGCTGTTTGTAAAAAGACGGGGTGGGGTGGGGAATGAAAAGAGTCTGTGTTCAATAATGCTGAACATTTTTCTCTCCAAAATTTACTTTTCCTGCTCAGAAGCCATATTGTATTAACTGTCCTTTGGAAGCAAACTTGGTAACATGAATGGCCACCCCTATGCAAGGAAGCTGAACAGGTAGGATTACTTATAGCTATAATCTTTCTTATTTCTTTTAGGTCCTTCCCTAGCGTTCATTACTGTCCTTCCCAGGGGAACAGTGGATAGTGGGCTGGATGGACTTCATCAGTACATACTGATGTTAATGACCTATTTGGTCAAAGAAAATACGAAAATAAATCTGCAAAGACTTGAAATGGCCTTCTTCGCAGACCAAGGGGACTAGACCTGTAGCTCACACCTGATAATGTATTTGTCCTGTAGTAAAAAGCAAAGTCACTTTACACCCTTCTTTTTTCCAAGCAATGTTTTCTAAAACAGGAATGATACTCAGCTGGTTAAAAATGCCTATGGTGAAGACAGAGAAAAATAAAATTCTGATGTTTACGCAGAACGAGAAAGTGGTGAGTGTGGAAGAGCTACATGCCTGTTGGTAATTTTTCTGTGAGGTTGGGGGTGGGTGGGTGAGTGGGTGTTTTATAGAGAATATAATCTGGCCACCCATAGAGAACAAACTTGGACCTTGGTGGGCGGGCTTGTTTGCCTGACAGCGATGCAGCTGTGCTCTTTAAGGAGCAGCATCCCATAGGAATATAGCCCACAAAGCAAAACAGGCTGGGCTTTTTCTTTCCTCAGATTTGAACCACTTGAACAAGTTGGGGGGAAACATGGAAAGAAGGAAGCATAGCAGAGACAGGGTATTGCACATTGCTATTCAATGTCTGGAGCCACAGGTCAATGTATGCATCAGACTGCGGGTGGTGGCTCTTCTGCCCACAGCATCCCTGTGTCACCGCTGCAGCCCCTGTTTCGTAGTCATATCCCTACCTGCAACTCCCCTTGGTATGTGTCCAGTGACGTTTTCGTCAGTGAAAAAGCACAGCCTCAGCAGCTTCGCCAGCTTTCCCTCCCTCAAGAAACCAGTTTTCTGTCTGCAGCAACATGCAGTGTGGAAGAGTGGTTTCAGTATGTTTGCATTTCAGCTTGCTTGCTTTACTGATTTAGTATACATTACACCGATTTCTAGCAAACCCAAATGCTCACAAAATTAATGAGGCAAGAGAAGAGCATTATACATAAATGCCAAGGAGCAACCTGTGCCTCTGTCATTTATGGTTGTATTTCACTGTATTATGAAAGCTCCCATTGAGGTACAAACCTCTCCACGGTGAACAAGTTTTAAGACCCCAATAAAAATAAGATTGAATACAATGACCAAGAACTAGACACTTAAACAAACTGAAACCAGGCACATACTCACAAAAGAGTAATTATTTTCTCCATACCACTGTGCTCCTGTCTCTCTGGTGAGTTGCAAGGTGGCATGAGAGCAATCATCTTACTCTCTTGCTGGATTTCATAGCAGCCTCCCCAGATAGGACTTCAAAGAGACAATTAATGGGAAGCTTATCCCTGAGAAGGCTTTATTTGCTGCTGAGCACTGGGCACTCTCACTGCTCTAAGTCAACGGTGTCTCTCCCAGGGCAGGATGACATGGTTAGGTATGGGCACATGGGCCACTGCCATATCCTGAGCCAGACAGAGCAGAGCCAGCTGCAGTTCAGAAGCTGCATTAACTTCGGTCCCAGCCCTATAATGTAGCTGATTTGTTGGTCAGCTGCTTTTCAGGACCACGACTAGTTAGTTTCCTTATGTCTGAGGGTTTGGAGGTAGCCCTTGTGCTTCAGTACTCTGTATACCTCTGCAACAATTGCTCCTGGAGGACTTCAGTGTCTTTCTGCAACACATCTTCTGTTGTTCAAGCACTGATAAAGGCAGATGTCTTCAATCCCATCTGCCTGTACAAAACACTGATAAACACATCAAGTACCTGCTGGTTCATTCCTGTTGGTAGTCACTCCTTCCTGCTAGGGACCAGTCTGACCAACACTGCATAACATATTCTTTCTGTAGGTCTTGAATAATTATGTTGAAGGAGCTTTTGTCTTAGACCTAACAGTGAATCAGTAAATGCCTTCCCTCACTTCTAAGATCAGTACAAAGTCACAATCGTGACTCCAGAAGCCATTTCTCCCACTGAGATGTGCCAGATACCAATGCACGGCACCCTCTCGTAAGAAGTCCCTAAGAAGTAGGCAGCCGAGCTGTGCTGGCCCTGGGCATGAACAGCCAAGAAGGTACACCAGCATGGGAAAGTATCTCCTGCTTCAAAGCTTTATCTCATGGTTTTTTTTTCCAGCTGCTGCGGTGCTGCCTGAAGAGACTGCTGCTTCTCACATGCTGTGACTGCCACCTCCAACCCACCAGTGCAGGGGATCAGGTAGGTCCTCTCGAACATCTTTCTATCCAAAGGAGCCAAAACAGCAACAGCTGCTGCACAAGAGTGATCAGCTGGTTGTAACTGAGATATGGTGAGAGGCTGCCACTCTGGGAGGGCCATGGCCTCTGGCAGGGGGTCAGTGAGCAACACAGCTGCTGTGGGAGAACCCAAGCTATGTGGATGCACAAGATAGAACTCTGGTGTTTGTGGGACTGTGGTTTTCAGCTGAGAAATGTGCCAGGCCCAAGGTATCTCTTTATACTCTGCTCTGGTGTTGGCAAAAAGACTCTTGGATCAAGTAGAGCTTGGGTCTAAAGAAACCTGGATTTGACAAACCATAGGTACTTTTTAATTGCATCCTCATCCCAACTTCCTAGAGATTTTTGTCTTTTATTTCACAGTAGGGTGTCAATGTTACTGTGCATTTGGTGCACTTACCTCTGAATTTAATTTGTTCTCATTTCATAATTGAATCCCAGAGGAAACTTTGAGTGTACTACAGACAAACACAAGAGTACAGTCTCTTTTCCAGGTCTGATGTGTGCTCTGGCAGAAAGAGGTCTCTGTGGGTGCTCAGTCATCCCCAGAACCCAAATTGTCACTCTGATCTGATCACAGTTCCCAGCCCTTCTGCTTGAAGACACCTGACCATATTTCTGGCACATGTAACAAGCAAAAGGGGAGACAGGTGCTTTAGATTGAGACTAGGTAGTTCCACTACACAGATATGTGAGCTGCTCAAATGCTGCCAGAGGTTTCCTGTGGACTTTTTACTAATGTCTGACCTGCTGCCTGGATTCAGCCAGGAGGAGAAGTTTGCAAATGCAGGTGGTGGTTGCCAATTCAGGACTCCTTGGGTTTAGGTGATGAGTGGAGATGTTCAGCTCTTCTAGCAGATCTATGCCCAGGTGGCCTTCTGAAGTAGAGAACCATTAACTGCTCAGCTAGGGAGGCATTAACTGTGATGCTGTTACAGCTGCAGCTGACTATTTCAGGCTGTAGGCAAACTGTCCTATGGTGTCTTTTGGCCCCAAGATGCTTTCTAGGCTATATGGAGATTGCTACGGCACAGAAACCTTTGTCATGGCAAAAAAAATAATAATCCATTGAAAGTATCAGTGGGAGAAAAAGGGAATGACTGGCCCTTCAGGTTTGCTGGACTTGCTTCAGCCAGAGGTGGTGAGCCAGCCAGAAGGTAGGTGAGACATGGGGGAGCGAGCTGCATAGGCGCCTGCCAAGTCTGTGTACTGCAGCCTAAAGGACCCATCTCTTATCTTTCTCAGGTATTTTTTTAGCCTTATTGTTTAGAGATGTGATGCTTCCAGTAATGAACTTTGGAGGCCTCTGTGCTGTTAGGAGGTTGTGCTTTTTTATGGAGGCAACAGTTTGGCTTGGGGGGGGGGGGGGGGGGGAGGGGCCAAGCCTACAGCAGCATAGGTGCACAGGGCTTCCTGCTCAGCCCTGCAGCCCCAGCCGTCCCCTGGCTGCAGAGTAACCTGCAAGTGCTACTTTCAGTGCATTTTCCTCTGGCCTCTGCTGTGACTGCAAAGCTGCAATGAGTGGTGCATATCTGAAGTGTTCATTTTGGCCTAATGGTTTCTTAATCCTTAGCAGTCAGGGGGTGGGGATGATGCGCTGGCATTATATGAGCAGCAGACAGCTCTGTCCTCAATACCTCAAGGTACTCTAAATTAATGCTGATAAAGCTGGCAGCCTATGCTAATCCTCAACTAAATGCATGAAAACTGATTAATAAAACAAAGCTTCAAGCTCCAGCAGCTCCTGCATTCAGGTCACTGACCCTATTTTAAGAAATGGGCTTTTGTGCTCGTACGTGGTACCCGTTCCTGGGGTGAAGGGGCAGAAGTGACAACCAGGGCCAAGTACTGGTCTCTGACATGGCATGGATTGTCTCAAGTTCTTTTCCCCTGAACAGAAAAAAATTGCTGCTATGTATTCTTTTTATCTATTTAAATCCCCACTTACATCCTATTAAATGTTTCCTGATGTTTTGTACTGGTGTTCTCATTATTTAGTAGTGACAAAAGAATATATTTTGTTTCCAGGAGAGCAAAAGCCTTATTTTCTAACCATATTTATTTCACTTAGGAGTTTATTCTAAATGCAGTGTTACTAAGACTGCATAAACTTAAGCCAAGAGTGGTTTATGGCATGCTTAAAGTGTGTCTCTAATTTATTTATACTGGTGAGTTGGGCAGGAGGTAAAATGCATATTACTTCTTCTGGACACAATCTGAGGGCTTAGTTATATGTAATTCAGCTGAAGCTAATGAAATATTTCGGTCCAAGAAGCAGAGACCTCTGTCTTAAGGTCTCTGCCTCAAAGGGAGGGCAATGGGAGTCCTTCCACTAATGCTTTCAGGGTGTTGTACTTGAGAATCAGGGGCGGCAGCGTCTTGCTGCTGCCACTGCTGTGGTCTTATACCCATAGAACAGCCAGGAAATAATAAATAGCTGTAGGCTTGCTGTACTGGAAGACCAGCACGTTTGTCACCTACCCCCTAGGAGCTACCCTCATGATTGACTGCTTTGCTGTGATTAAGCTACAAAGAATTCAGAGATCCCACCAGCCTCAGTGCTGGGATTTGCCTTTATCCTGTTAAGAGGGCTGTTATTGTTATCATGTTCTTTGCTAGGACAAATTTGGTCAAATGTTCCATCCCAAACAATTTGAGTTTGTAACCCATCAACGTGGGCTCCCTCCATCCACCCCTTGGCTCTCATCCTTGTCTGTCTCCCTCGGGGCCAGCTGGAGCAGATGTGGCACAGGGTAATCTCCAAGGGTTAAATGCAGAAATTTACTGGTGAGAGCTTATACTAGCTGAAGTCTGAGCCTGCCTTCGTGAGCTGTTATCTCAGCAGAGGTGCCCTACCTTCTCAAAATGTTGGAAGGCAGACATCATTCCTTAGCCGCTTGAGCACGGGAATTCACGGATATTTTCTTCAGCCTTAGCAGGGAACTGTAAGCTGCAATTTGGATTCTCTGCGAAGTCCTCTGAGCACAAAGCCTTGCACCAACAGCTAACGCTCACTCCTGCTGCAGACCAAAGGGTACATTTGCAAGCAACAAAGATACAGAAAGCATTCATCTCGTCTGCAGTTTATAGACGCCACATAGCATCCCCAGCTTTGACTTCCAAGTGCATTCTTGCTTCAGTGCGAAACCTGTGACAGAAAATTGGATTTCACTGAAGTATGAGGTGTTCAAAACACTTATTCTTCTGTCTCACTTGAAAAACAGCTCTCTCTCAGCCCCAAGATATATTAATATCCTTCCCCTGTCACTTCCCCCAAGTTCAGCTACAATAGGAATGAAATTCAGTGGAAGTTGCAAGTACCAGATCATCTTTGTCAAGAGATGGCAACAAATCTTTATGGAGCAAGTTATATTTAATCAGCATTTTTTTAGACACTCTCAGGCTGGGTTTTTTTGTCCCAATTTTCTTTCTAAGGTAAAATTAAGTTCCATTTCAAAACTGGATGAACCTTCTGTGTTTGCTTAGTCTAGTTTTGACAGGGAAGCCTGAGCTAAAATAAGGCTGTGCTGGTCCTGAGCTCAAACAAAGGAAACTGAGGGACCCAAGGGGTCTGTGCGAGGGAGGGAGTGCATCTCCATCCAGTGTTGAGTAGAGCTCATCCCATATTCTTCCTGAGCACTGGAGATTTCACTGTGTGCTCTTTTCATGAGGACTAGCATGCAACCCCTTGAGGAAGGCATGGTGCATCTCATGTTGCTCTGTCAGAAGTAAAATCTAAATTAAGATGGAGGAGGTGGTGGGTTTCTAGCCAAGGAGAGGAGCAGAAAGACTTGCCTTGGAGAGGAATATAACCAGCAGGGCTCTGTAGGATTGTAGGACTTGCTAGACATTTCTTTTTTAAACCTACAAAATCTGAAAAGCAAATTAATAGGCTCTTTGAGTCATTCTGTGAAACCTGTAGCAAGTTGTGAAATTTTACTCAATGGCTAAACTTCTGTGTAAGTTTTTTGGGCTATTTTTCCCCCCATAGAGAGGGATCAAGAGAGAAAAGGAAGCTACAAACTGGGAAGGACTAATGCTGAAAAAGAGAGACTCTCTGCCAGAGTTTAATTTCATTCCACTCCAGCATTTCAGCAGAAAACCCATGAAATAGGTTCAGTCCCAGAAGGTTTAAGTGGGGGGTTGTACATGACGCAGCAGGTTTGCACTGGGCAGCTATGCAGGGTCCAGTGAAGGTCATCAAAGCCGAAATCTGGCACTAGAGGTACAAGGACACACAACTGTGCGTGTGTGCTGCATCCTCCGGGAAAACTGGGACAGTGAAAAAAGGTGCTCTGGGTAAAGAAAAATGAGCTGATTCTTGAGTGGGTTATCTCCGTTTTATGCTACGTCAGATCAAATCACCACTGTAATATTTGGGCTATTTTATCAGATCAAAATTTTGAGTGTTGTATACTACAAATTATTTTGCTGACATGATAAAACTTTTTCTACAATGAGAAATTATGAGGCATGGTACTGAGTCCCAGTGAAAGATCTCCTTATTTTCCTGGGATACCAAAACAGGGACTAGCCCTGGTTCCTCTGCCAGTTCCTTGCCCCCTCTCTGTTTCTCTGTCCTTCTTTGCTTTCAGTAAGTCAAGGCTTATCAGAGGGTCACGCAAGCATCCTCAGCTAGGGCTCTCACAACTGACAAGCTGCCCCCATTTTGTAATTTCTTTCCTTTCCCCAGACCCTTCTTTCGCTTTAAATTCACTGCAGGACCAAATAAACCTCATGTTCTTCCACAATGCTTTGTGCTGGGTTTGGGCTAGCACTGACAGCGAGCCCGTGGTCTTCAAAATCTCCCAAGGGGCCTGGATGCTGTTGCACAGGGAATCTGTACTACTCAGGCTCTGAAATACCCCAGCCACAGCCCTCCACATTTTTGTCAGGAAATTAAACTGGTTTTATGGGGGGGTGGGGGTGGAGGGGAAAGAAAAGAAAAAAAAATAATTTTTCCTCTACCAAAGAGACACAGTAATATCTTCTGTGCTCAGGGGCAAATTTCTTCTCTTGGATCAGCATGAAAGTTTGCATCTTGTGTTGGGAGCAGCTCAGGCACATGGGGAATGGGGTGGGGACCCATTTTCCATGCAGCTGCATGCAACCCTGAAACGCTGGTGTTGGTGTGGCAGGCCACTAGTCAGCCCCTTGAAGTCTAAGCTGAATAAGGATTCAGCAGGTCTAGTGATTATTTGAAATGCTTGAACTGGCAAGATTAATCTGGTATTTCAACCTCTAGACCCACAGCTTCCTGCATGGGATTTCTAGTACTCATTAAGTCTTATACTGATTGAACGCAGCAAACAGAAAAAGCCCAGCCATTCTGCTGTGACAAGGTCACAGAAATCAAAGACAAAACAAGAACCATTCCACACTTTTATGTAAGTAAAATTCGAATTTAGTTTTAAAAAAAAGAGGGTGGAGGTGGGGCGGGGGGTGGGTGTGGAGAATGCCTCTGTTCTTTTTCTCTCTCTTGTTTGTCCCATATACTTATTATTCTGCTTTCCTACATGACATCTGTAAGAGTCCAGCTTCTATCCCAGGGGCACAGCAAATCTTTCTTGGCATGACACAGAAACATAGTATTGGAGGATTCTTTAATCCGTATGGATCTGGTTCAGTTTTAAATAAGTCTGAGAAAGAATGCTGTTCAGTTCACATAAAAAACTTTTGTCCTTTGCTGTCAATGGCTTTTCCCCTTTCTCGTATATCATTATAGCATTTCTGTGCTGTCTGTAAGACCCACCTTTACATGCGAAAAAAAATTATTTTATTCCACTTGTATCCTTCAACTTACTCTAATAAGAAGTATTAACGTCATGAACATTATACACTGTGGGGTTCAAGCAGTCAGTATGAAAAGCCACATTAAGTGTAGGTAATCCGTGCCAGTGCACTGACAACCACGTTAGTGCTGAGAACCTGAGGGTTAAAAGAATGCTTTGTCCCCCACACTCACCCCTTCTGGAGGTCCCCACATGTCATACAGGGTCTGGAAAGGAGACGTGTTTCCCTGTTTACTTTAATAAGAACATGTAGCTCAGGGCTAGTGCTTTCCACCAAAGGTTTTACCAGAACCTGTGGCAGGTTTCTCTTCAGCATCTCCTGTCTGTCTGCGCCTACTTTGCTCCTCTTCCAGGGGTGGGGGAAGGAAACGTGCCTACATTTTAGGCACTGCCAACATAGTATAAAACCACTGATCACTGGTTTGCATCACATCAGGACTGTGATGAACCAGAGTGGCTAAAGGATGGTCACATAGCTTGGTCTACTGCCTTTCCTGCAAGAAAAATAATGTTTGCTAGGATGGCAGCTGTGGGAGGGAATACCTTTAAGCCTTGCATCTAAATCACTCGGACTTCGGCTTTAATCGCTCCTCCACAGGCCTGAATAGGAAGTTAAAACAGCTGGAGCCACAATTTCAGTGGTATACATGAAGGTGGTTAGTCTCTCATTTGCAGGATTTTTTTAAAGTGCTGAAGTATATCTTGTGGTAATTAAAAAATTTAGCCATTGTATGCATTACAGACAGGCAAAAACACTTGGGTGTTGGGGTTTTTTTCCTCCAAAAATCCAACTGAGCCTTAAATCAGAGTAACCAATATGACGTGTTTACACTTGAGAGGAGTGGGGGAAAACATAATTATTGCAAGAAAATACTGTTTTGACACCACTCTTTTTCTGCTGGGAAACTCAGCACCTGAAAGGCCTGGAGCCGCTCTCATGCAGGGAAGATGCTGCCATGCTGATGAGCTATGGCTTGTGGGGAAACAAGTCCAAGAGAGAAGTCCTCAAATTACCCTGAGTCTTGTGTTACGAAAAACAAAAGCAGCCTCAGGTATTTCTGCAAAAAAAAAAAAAGGATGGAAATGTGGTTATTGGGAGGGTGGAAGCTGGGGGAGATGAGAGCTATGAAATGCATTTATTTCAATCTTGTGAAGTACCATAGCATATCAAAGCACTTCAGAGAAAATTGGGAGAAATGGATTTTGACACAAATGTGTCTTCTGAATCAGCTAGATGCACATCTCCCTGCCAACATTATTCATAGGTGAACTTTGAGAAGTGCTAGCCTCATCAAAATGAAACACCAGATCACTTCTTCCCATCTCCAGACAAGCTAAGCTCTGAATGAAAATATATCGTTAGGTGCAGGAATGTGAACTTTGATGAGCATATAGGACTGGATGGACCTCCAGAGATAAGCTACTGATTATTTTTTTTCTGAGAGTCTGAGTAGCTCTGCAAGGAAAATGTAATTTTGTGTTACTGAAATATAATAAATTTCTCATTTCTTCCTATTTCACACAGGCCCTTACTTTACCGGCTACTGTTGCAAAAATAACTAGAGTGTTCATAACTGAGAATTTAAATGGAATATGAGGTGCTGTAATCCATCAGCACACTCAGCTTTTCTTGCATACAGGGCAGGAGGCTTATCTGGAGTAGAGGCAGAATCTCTCTTCTGACACTACCAGGATCCATTGCACTGTTATGAAGCTAAGTTATCTCAAACAAACAAATAAACTATGCAGTTCCTGGTGGTGTCAAGCAAAACTTTCAGCTTGTTAGTTTTTTTTCTCCTCCAGTTTTCCAAATGGGTGTTTTCTGAGGAGTTACTACCAAATGTAACTTACAACCACACTGGTCAAAATGTTATTGTGCTGCTCAAGCGGTGCAGAGCTGTGTTAATGCTGTGAAAGATGATGAGGGGTGAGCTGGGGAGCTAGAGATCAGGAGCTTGAACACCTACAGCTACTCTGGCCTGAGGAGTCTGCCACCTAGATGAAAGGAAAATGTGCTCTATCTTCACCTTACTGTAGTATGTTGTGATGTTGGTGAGATTTGTGTCTACCTGTTTGTCCTTAGTTAGAACACTTTCTTTTATTTTTTTGGATGTTTCTGTGGAAGGATTATAATAGAAAGAGAAAAAAGATATGAAATATAGGATTATCTTTGGAATAGAGTCCTCAGACCAACAAAGAACATATCTGAAAATTATTTAGGCAGATTTTTCAGTCTGCAAGATAACCTATTTTGCTGCAAAACCGTCAGTTAGCATTCCCTGAATACTTACATTTGATTCAAAACCCACAAAACTGTGCTCCAATGTGGTACAGGGAAGGTTTTTAAGATTCTCTGCTCTGATGCTGATGTCCAGAGTAGACCTGTAAGTAGCTAACGTTTACATGAACAACCCAGCTTCTTGGCTAGCTGTTGCCCATCGGGCATGCTCTGACCTCTGGCAAGGCTCTCCTGGCCCTCCAGTGCACACCCTCCCAGTCAAACCTGACTATTAAGTCTGGAATTTAGAAAACTTCAGGCTTTTTTGCCAAACCTAAAGAAAAGCCTTGTTAGTTGTCCATACTGGTGAACATTCCTTCAAAACCGTGTCGAGGAGCAACGCCCCATTGCCCCTACCTCTGCTGACGCTCACGGTAAAAATGAAAAACATTTCTCTGTTGACATCAGCGAGGCAAGGAGTGGGCCCAGCTTCATTCACACCCACACAGTATGTTTAATTAGAAACTATTTTCCTCTAGGAGCAGGCATTTGAAATTCTTGAGATGTTGCAATGAGCTTCAAGAAGGAGTTGCTGTGGGGTGGGGGTGTTTCAGGTAGGAGGAGGCAAATAGTGATTGGAGGAAAATAAAATAAATTAAGGTCTTGGATCAGGGTAGTTTTGTAATTATCCATAATCAAAGGCTGTTTACATGTTCTTCAGATTTTTCAGTAGTTTTGCTTCTCTTGCAGCATAAATGTGACTAGAATTTGGCTAAATCTGTTTTCTAACTGGAGTTAACATGGGCCAGGATTGCCCTGTGTCAGGGAACACACTGCAGCCATGAGGAATAACCGCCTTGTGCCAAAACTTGCTTTCTTTTAGATGTCCTCTTCTAGCTTGCCATGGACCTTTTCCCATTCTGTTCTTTCAGCCCCATTCCGAGGGAAATAGTTATTTATTAGTGTTGAAAAGAGAAGGTTTGCGCTCAGCTTAATTAGCAGAAACTGCATCCGTAGCCTGCTTACTGCTCAGCTGCCAGGATTTATGAAGGAGCCATTAACCGTTTGCTTTGTATGTGCAGGTAGATGGAATTACTGCAGATTAGAGCCCATGTGTGACAGTTTAATGGCAGAGGTAAAACACAGTTGAAGTCAGAGATTTCACAAGAGCTGTCCTAATTCGTGCCCTAATGATGTGCTTGGAAGTTTGCATTTGTAAATGCCCTCATGGCTTGCGCAGTGTACAAAACACAAAACTGGGGGGTGAAAGTTGATCTCTGACTAACAGGGACATCACAGGCATTAATTAAAATCCCATCCTTATTGCATCCAACGATACCCAATCCCTCCATATGTGAAGGCTGTAACTGAGATGACCTTCGAGAAAAAAGTCCTTTGAAAGCAGCTAGTAATTTTTTTGCAAACATGGGAGTGAAGTGTTTCTGAGGTTGCTCCTTTCCTCTGGGACTTATAAAGGAGAAATTGCCTTTGGCCTTCCAAAGAAACCACACCTCCCACCATGTCCATCATAGCTGGTGGAGCACAGGAGGGATCAGGAGCACTGACCAAGCACAAGTGCTGCTCTCAGTTAAAGGTGTGAGGGGGACTTGCTGGGAGGTACGAGCAATTTCAAGCCTTCTTATTAGACTCTTCAAAGTAGATAAAGATAGGCATGTATGCATGCATGCATAACTTGGTCCCATGGACACAAGCTGGACTGACAGCTGTTTCTGAAACCTGGTGATAGGTGTGGCAGGAGGAGCTGGTTTCCTGGTGGACTGGAACTGCTCAGAGCTGCCAATGGCAGTGGAGAAGAACCCAGGGGGATAATGAAAAAAGGAAGATGTGCAGTGACACTCCAAAGCACTCCAAATGCCCACTGCTTTATTGGATCCTAGTGGAGTCCTTCCTTCTGCTGCTTAATTTATTCTCATTACTCCATAGCTGTCTAAAATTGAGTAAAGCTGTTGCTACCAGCAGTGAAGATTAAGATGTGTTGTGCTACTCTTGTTTATTTTCCTTTCAATTTGGAGGATAATGCAGTGCCGAGACACAGCAGTGCTATGCTTACACCACAGCCCCCCATTTCTCTGTGGCAGTCCCTCGGCCCTGCTCATCCAAGCAGGGAGGAGGAGGAATGGGGGGGTGGCACAGGGACCTACCCTCTGAGCATCTCCATCCCAGGGGACAGGATGTTCAAACAAGCTGCTGTAGGCAATGCACTGTGTGCAGCTCATGAAGTGGAAAAATACTGCTTCAGACTCGAGGGTGGAGGCTATCATAGAAAAGATGATGGTGCTGTTTAGCCTCAGCATGCTGGCTGCCGAGGTGTTCTGCAAAAGCGCTGCAGGAGCGGGGTGACACTGGGGATGTCCGGGAGGGGCAGGGAGGTTCTTAAGGAGTGTGGCTATTTCAAGGGAGAAGGGTTCTTCTGAAGGCAAAAAAAAATACCTTAATCTTATGAAGGAGGGACTGTGTAAGAGGCTGTGAGCCAGTACCACTTCACTTTGCTGTGCCATGGGTTTAGCCCTCTTGTACTCAATAATATGGATCCGATTACAAAATATTACTAATCTGTTACTGGATATTTTAACAGCTGACTAACAGCTGCTAGGCTCATGTAGTCCCGTTATTCACTTGTAAATACAAACAAAAATGTTTGTTAGGAATTTCATGTTAAAATGTAGCTCTTCCATTATCAAACTTCTACAAAAGAATTCTGGTTTTCCAGGAAGGAAAATGCAAAGGAAATCTTTTCTTGCCATGGGGTTAGCACAGACTGAAATCTTCATATTTGAAGCATGGAAGCAAAATACTGTAGTTTGAGTGAGTTCAGCATTGACCTACACCACCCCCTAAATGCTTTCTCGGTGATGCATGTTTATGCCCGTTTTCCCCTGCTGCAGCTCCCCAAACTGTGATGTTCCTGTCCATCTGGAAAGAAAACGGCGCATGTAGCAGGCCAGTTTAACTATATCCCACAGTGAAAAATGCCCTCATTTTTTTGGGCAGCTGGCAGCCTCCTGGTGAGAACTAACCTGCCATAAAGTTCTTTATCTGAGGCCTAAGCTGCGCAATAGGAAATCCATTTAGCACGGGAAGCTCCACTGTGGGAGGCACGTGGAGAACATGCAAACCATAACTCAGGGAGGCACTGTTAGGCCATGCAGAAATACTATTTCACTTTGAAGGGAGCCAAAGCAACATATTTTGATTTGCCTCAACATACACAACTGAAACATTTTGTTTCAGTCAAAATTAACATGTTGAAAAAACTTCAACTTTGCATTAGAATTTGTTTTTTACAGTCATTTTAAACAAACGTAGAAGTTCCCTTTTGCATAGGAATTCAGAGTTTTGCTCAGGTGTGACTGTAATCATCGATGATTGTTTTGAGATACTACATTCTGACAATTGCTGTTTTTCTGTATCAGTGGCTCATCACAGTAAGTTTTACAGACAGTAGCGAACTCACTTCCAGGGACATAACTTTTAAATGAGGAGAGATTGTTTAGTACTATTTACTGGCTGAAAACAGTGACCAGAATATGAGCTAACTGTGGCTTCCTGCTCTAATGTTTTCTTCTGGCTTCACCCAGAATTGTTCCTTTCTTCCTGACAATTTATTAGACTGTGTTTTTTTTATTATGGTTTTGTACAACTACTACTTGAGAAAGGGCACTATCCTTCCATTATAGGGCTTCTGGCACAAGGGGAAGCTGAGCATGATTACAGCTTTAATATGTGATCATATTATAATAAGGGTTTTGTAATCAGGAACCTATTATAGATAGATGACTTTTTTCCAAGATGCAAGTTAAAATGTCCTGGTTTCAATAAAGCTTAAAAAGCAGTGTTAAAGTGATCTGCTAGAATTGTATTTTGAGTAATAATAATTTCCAAGATCCCACAGTCAAGATCTACAGGCTCTTTTTATTTGGGGGAACCATATAATAAAGGCTGTAGTATCTCATGCGCTGTGGGAGTGAGTTATGTGTCCTCTGTGGTGGCAGCCTGTGATTATGGGGAGCCGGGTTTCCTCCTCACACAACTGAGAAACCAGAAAAAAGCTGTGGTCCTCACATGGAGCAATCCAGTTACTTGCTGTGTGGCACAATCATGCCTAAGTAACTGCTCCTGCTGATGCTGCAGTCCCAGGCGCAACCCAAAATGAAACCCCAGCCAGCAATCAATGACTGAACCAATGTAGCTAATTTTCTTGTACTCTTTTTTTTTTTTTTTCTTTCTTTTTTCTTTTGTGCAATGAAAAGAAATAATTGGATGCCATGGACAGCTGCTTGATCCAAGGCCTATACCTTCTTTCTCCCAGTAAAGATAACAGTGAATTCCATGTCATTGTCATCCCGTCGTCATCCTCCCCCCCCCCCTTTTTTTTAACGGTTTTTGAGCAGCTCAGTGGGAAGCTCTGAATCCTTCATGCAGTAGTAGGGAATTTATTCTACTGGAAAATTTACTGTTCCTAAAGACTGGAGGTGTGGCATTAAAAATCACTAAACCAGTGATGTTTACCAAAGACAATGGGAATAGTCAAGTTTTACCCTCTGGTAAATTGCTGGTGAGCAAATTCAAGCAGAGAAGATAAAGGGTCTGTCTTTGGTGGGGAGCAAAGCTCCATGGGCAACTCTACTTTCCCAGAAATAATGATGGTGTCTAAAAATATTAGTAAACGATGAGATGTTCCTCATTCCAGTGAGATTGTTACTGATTCTTACCATGAAAACCTCTGTTCAAAGGTTTACTGCAAAGGAAAAAAAAATCATGAATGTTTCTAAACTCACTCAACCTCTGGTTAAGGCCAACCTGTTCATTCGATAGGTTGTTATCAAGTGATTCTTAAACTGATTTATAGTCCTGGTTTCTGTGCTTCGAGAACTGGAACATTCGCAAGTTGAAGCTTACTGCTGAAGCTGGCCTGATGAGTTACTGAACCTTGAGGAAGATGGCATTGGGAGAGCATCTTGTTGATCATCTCCTCACTCAGGGAGTTATGAAGGGGTTTTCATAACAGAAGACAAAATTACAAGTAGGAGTTTAAAATTAGGCATGAAAATGCAGTCATTCTCAAATAGATTATAAAAATGCAAAATCCAAAGATAATAATCTGAGTGTAGGTTGGACAGGTTCTTGAACATTTTTAGATTGATGAGGGTCCTTCAAAGTAAAATTTCTGAAAAAATAGTGGAAAGAACAAGGTTGGGGTAAGAAAGAAAGAAGGCAGTAAAGCTCAGAGAAAAGTGCCATTTAAGCAGCATTTATGTTTGTCTATCAGATGAGGTATAGAAGATTCATGAAATGAGAATGACTCCTTTTATATGATTTTTTCCAAATTCAGAAAACATGGTAATTGTTCCATGCAAGCAGCAGAGAAGGGATGTCAGCCAGCTGTCCCAGCTGAGGAACCCAACAGTGCTGTTTCCAGACCAAGGAGGAAATGAGAAAGTAAGCCTGAGGCATTATAGGACAGTTGTATCTGGTAGTTAATTCTTTCAGATCTTGTTCAACAGTTGAGTTTTCCACAGGACAATATCCCAGACATGAGAGTTTCCAATCTATTTTGATTTAAGTGGCAGTGAGTTAGTCTATAGTGGGGGTTTTGAAAACCTTCTGTCTGTCAGAAGATAGGTCTGATGATCATTGTGTTCATATAGGATGTGGATAATTATAAGTGCAAATGGCATTATCTTGGGTGAATGTCCTTCCAACTGGCAGTTGCCAGCTCTGTGGTGTGCCTCTCCCTTTCTGAGTTTCATGCAATTTCTGCTCTAGACCTCAGCAATGCTGCCAGTGAGTTTCATCAAAACTAGTAAGTTACTGCAAAAAGGGTCAATTTTGACACTTTTTTTTTTTTTAAATGAAAAAAGTAATTAGAAAATTCTCAAACCAGCTCTCATTTCAAATTTCAATGTCATTCTTCCCGTAGAGGAAAAGCTTTTTGAAAGAAGAATTAAATTTTCATTTTACCTATCTCCTCCAAATGTGCATTTCCAGAGATGGATCCCTTCAAACACGAACATTTATTCTGAGCCATCAGAAGCTTTATCCTAGATTATTTGGGCTTCTTAGTTTCAGAAACACACAGCAATTGCTGGTAGTAATACACTGAAATTCACTGACTTTTTCATAGCTGGACCTTGAGTTTAAAGCCTTAACCACACACATGAAACTAAGGAGTAGAAGGGCTGGAGGATAAATCTCAAATATTCCTCTAGGCACAGAGAAGGCAAGGAAGTGAGCAACCCCATACTCTTTCCTAACTTGTGCCCTAACATACCCTTTGTACCTGGCATCAGGTAAAGAGGATGCTTGCAGATGAGTCACAAATATAGGGATCATTCCGGGCAAACTCTCATATGAGAGTTGCGAGCAGGGTTTCAGACCATGAACAATGCTGTCTGGTCATCCAGGCTTAGCAGGGTCAAATAGAAAGCATGTGTTGCAAGACTTCAGCATGTGGAGGAGATAGGTAGGACAGGAGAGCGTCTTCACTGGTTCTCCAGATTTCTCCTGTTTCTTGCTTGGTTTTTGTGACACTCACTTGAGCCAAGTGCTTTTCATTTAAAAGCTGATTTCTTGCAACCATTTTGATTTGTCAGGAATGGGGTGGGGCATAAACCCATAGACCTTTAAAAAGTAACTGCAGTTATGAAATATCTCTTATGCCAGCAGAAAGCCCTCAAACTGCTAATGAAAACAAACTAATTATTTGACCATACAAATACCTTGCTTTAGAGGGAGCCTTGGCATGCAAGAACTGTCACTCAGGCCTGTAATGACTGAACTACTGAGGAGAAAGGTGGGCAAAAAAAGACTTTATTAAAGACAGCAGTAAAGATAGTTCTGTACTGCTATCACAGGTGGAAACCCTAGTTATCTTCCCACTGGGTACTACAGCATCAGGTGGCTGAAAGAGCAAAGGAAGTTGATCTCCACATAGTACTTACGTGGAAAACCCACCATGACTTCTGGCAGATCTTGATGTTTAATTTAAAAAACAAAAAACCCCCAAGTAAACAGCACATGGACTCAGTATTGTAATTTAGAGCATATCTAGACAACAGGCCTAGCAGTTTCTAAAATTTAAAGCATCATATTTGTTCATTACAGGGAGTGCTTGGCTCATGGACACTGCCGCATGTACACTGTCAGGTACGAAGGTGCTAGTTGTATTTTAGGAGAAGCTTGGGGAAGAATGGAAACCTGTTGTTGCAATCAGCACAGGTCTGACAGTGGATGTTGAAGTTCTAAATGAAAAAAACCACCTTTTAGTCACATTTCCTCTTTCTGCTCCATCCTCAGCCATGACTCTGTCCTTAAGAGTGGTATCTCTGTTTAGCAGACAGTGAGCAGGGGTTGATGAGCTTGGGTTTTTAGAATTGTAATGTGGAGAATGGAAACATAAACCTTGGTAAATATTGAACGATATACTGAAGAATGTTTAATTGCTTTGAATTATGAAGTGTATCAGTCACCAGGGGACACAACCGGTTGTTTAAACTTAATTTTTACGAGGAGGCAGAAGTACAGACTGGAAGGGGAGGGGAATAGATTAAAGAATATTTAGATAAGATGGATGTACTCCAGTCAGCAGGGCCTGATGGAATTCACCCCGGAGTACTTAAGGCGCTGTCTGAAGCAGTCGCTGAGCCATTAGTGATTATCTTTAAGAACTCACAGAGGAGTGAGGAGGTCCCTAAAGACAAGAGAAGGGCAAACACAGTGTATTATATTTTAAAGAGGGGAAAAGAAGGACCCAGGGAATTACAGAGCTGTCAATCTAACTTAGGCCCTTAAAAGATTCAGGAACAAATCATTAAACAATCAATTTGCAAGTAGCCAGCTGATGGGGGGTGGGGGGGGGGTGGGGTGCACAGGGAAGAAAAGAAAAAAAAAACAACAAGGAAAACAGGCTTTTCAAGAATGGTTGACATCAAATCAATCTAATTTCCTTCTCTGTCATGCTAGCATGTCTAGTGAATAAAGAGGAAGCAGCAAATGCAATAGTGCTTGATTTTTGGTAATGCTTTTTGACATATATGACAAGCTAAAGAATATGGTATAGATATAATTACAATGGGGAAAGTGCATAGCCTGTTGAAAAATAGCTCCACAGCAACAGCTAGTGCTGGATCATGTCAGGGAGAGTATTTCAAGTAGGTCTTTAAGCAATTTGTCTTATACCCAGTTCTATTAAAGAGTTTTTATTGACAACTGAACAACAAGCAAACCCAGCTTGTGGATGACACAATTAGGAGATGCTACAAGTCCTAGGAGGCCAGGATCTTAATTTGAAATGATCTTCACAGTTTGGAGAAATTACTCTCAAATATTTAAATGCAATTATATCAGGAACAGTCCAAAGTGCTGTGCCTAGGAAAGAGAGATGGAGAGACTTCATGGTGGGGGGGAATAACCAGGCAGCAGCATGTGTGTAAAAGACTTGAGGATTGCATGGAATCATTAATTAAATGTTCTGGGTTATAAGAGCAGGAGTATCAGCCTTAAGACATAGCCCACAATTATTTTCCTTTCTTGGCTTCACCCATGGTACTGCATCCAGTTGTGGGTGCCACCTTCTCCTGCAAATAAAACAGGAAGTGGAGAAAATCCAGGGAAAACAGAATGTAGGGTGCTGGGAAGCACGAACTGGGAGGAGATGCCGATGGAATTGGGTTTGCTCACTTCAGAAAAGCAAAGGCTGAGAGAAGAACATGGCAGCAGACATCCAGTATAGAGGTGGGGACTGCGAATGAGACAGTGAGCAACTGTTCTGTTTTGTTGAGGAGAGGATAACAAGCAGAAATTATCTTGATTTACTGCTTAATGTCAGGGTGAGATGAGCTGGCGCAGTCATGCAAGGATGCTTCTTGCTGGCTTTTTTGTCTGGTTGGCTTAGTTTGGTTTGGTTTGTTTTTTTCCTTAAGACAAGTCAGACAGTGCCAGTTGGGAACCTCTGGTTCTGTGTCAGTGCAAAGAACTCATGCCACGAGGTTTCCTACAGCTGCACATTTCTACTCAGGGAGAAAAATCTAAATGTAAAAATGTTCTTAGCTGTTGAGTTTCCATTTTAATGTTGCTTTGACTATATGCCAGAAATTGTTTGATTTGATGGTCTTGCATTGCTCACCATGAAAATGTCAACATTTATTCTCTGTTACCATCCTCTGTATTGAAGATACTGCAGTATTTTAGTTCATAATAAGCCAGCTGGTCCATTACACATACTCTCTTTGTGAACATCAATTACTGCCTGCTTTAGTCTCTCCTTCTTTCTCCATGGCAGCATCACTCCAAACCTTATTTCATGGAAGATAAGAGACAAAACAGGCTTATATAAATATTAATTGAGAATGTTGTGAAAAGAGATTATCTGAGAATCTGTCCCTTGGAGAGAGCAGCAGAACAGACTGTTGCATTAAAAACATCTTAATGCAGCTCTCTAGCAGAACACAGACACCCTTAAATACTCTGAATAATCAAATCCGGACACAGGCAAAAACCCGAGGCTTTTTTGATGTGTTGTTGGCAAGGGTGCAGCTCCTGATTTCAGTAGTTAGGGTTCTGCTGACCCCTGTGTGAGTATGAGGGGTCTGCAGGATTCTGAGCCAAACCACTCCATCAGAGGCAGCCAGGGGAGCACAGGGACAGTCCTGTCTTTGCCACAGCCATCCCACGCAGATTTTCACGGTGCCTGCACAGCCTGCCCCATGCGTGAGCACTCCCTACTGCGAGGAAAACACTGTCTGTGCAAACTTCACCCTTAAAGCCTGGCATATGCTCTCCCACACCACCCTTCCCAGGTCATGTCAGTCTGTAGCCAAAGCTGCACAGCTGTAAGAGAAGGTTGCACAAGCATCTCCCCAAAAGCAATGGGAGCTTTGGACCCCAGACCCTACAGCTGAGCTGTGTTTGCAGCTACACTGTTACCCCCGCTGCCCGCTTAGGGGCATGTGGCTCAACCCACAAGTGGGCGACTATTTTTCCTAATGCCACCACCTAGTGCAGCCCAGCTGGTCCCTTCTTTAAATGATACATAGGCTACCCTGTCGCTGCAAGAAGTCACTGATTGTAGGGTATGTTAGCAATAATCCCACAGTTAATGTCTGCTGGTTTGTTAGAGCAGCGAACACCCTCAGCTTTGCTTTCAGCTATTAATTAACCAACCAGTCATTAACTGCTGCTAACAATTGATTTACAGGGAATTATTGCTTAAATAGCGGGAGGTATTTAAGAGGAAAATAAATTAAAACAAAGAACTGCTGGATCCTTGGGCACAAAAAGGACTCCTTGTAATATAGAGCATGGCTGCTACAGCTCTGTAATTACAGAGTGATAAACAGTCATTGGGAAGTACGTTCCTTTCCAGAGACAATGACATTATGTCTCCTGGAAAGAGCCCCTTTGTCTGCACTAATTGAATAATCTGAAATGAATGATGTTATCAGAAGCCTAACCGAGGCAACTAATGTTATATTTATAGGTTATCAAAAATGTTTAATCACAGCAGCAGTCTCTCCAAGATGTGTCATGGACACTGCAGCATCCAAAAATATGATTGAGGGCCGGTGCAGCACATTATCTTAATTATAAAGGAGAATTGCAAGTTCTTGCTTTGGTCTCCCTCCACACTGGCAGAACAAATGAGACCTATTAACCTAAGTGCAAGTGAACACTGCCTCCTAATGACATTTTTTCCTCTCCGTGGACAGAGAGTGAACAAGCGGTTGCATTTTTTTTCCTAGGAAATAGTGACCCAAATAAATTTTTGGACCTTGCAACACGTGGAATCCCACTCACAGCTCCTCCTGTTGAATCTGCCTGGGTCTGGGCCACCAAGATCAATGGGTTGACTAAGTGGGCATTGCTGAGCAGGTCAAGGTGCATTTGCCCTTTCCTGGCCAAGTTGAGCCATGTTTCACTGCCCTCTCCTCGAGCGAGCACTAACAAAAATTCATTTAACATGGAGGCAAAGGGAGAGGACTGCTGCTTTTTCAGACCTGAGACTGTCATTTCTCTTACTGTGAGGTTCTGTGCAAGATGGACGGACAAGGCATGCGAATGTATCACCAAAAAAATAGATCCTGTGCTTGGACTTTTGAGATTGTTTGCTTTTTTTGGATGTATGTCAGTTTTCCCCCTCACCTGCATTTCTGGGAATTGGTTTCTTGTTAAATAAGCTAGCAAACATGTGACCGAGCCTAGGTGGCAAGCAGTGCCCATGGGGGAGCTCAAAAATAACTGCTGGAGGGGTTTTGTTTGAGGGTGATAAGGACAGTGAAGTAGCTGAGGGCAACACCTGACTTGCTAAAGGAAAAAACGGCACATCTTTGGTCACTTCAAGAAAGTTGGCAAAGCCCTGAGCAGAGTCCTATTCTTACAACTCCTGCCAGCAGCTGTGTCCTAACCTATAGCCTTGCCTCCCTCCCTCTCATTTGTCTGGGTAAATCAGGGTAAATTGTATACCTGAGCTGTGGAGACAGGCAACACTCCCAGTTTCAAATCTTCAATCAAAATCTCAGGATTTGTATCCAAGGTTCAGAAATGCTGCAAGGAGATTTTCCTTAATCCTGCAATGAATGCAGATGTTTTTGAATAAAACTTCAAACTTCCAAGCCTTCTCTTGTTCAACTTCAGCTGCTTTGATGAGCATTTATTTGGTTCGAGTTTACCTTTGTTATGGATATCCTGGAAAGGAAAATGCATAGGGACTTCTTGCTTTTGACAGCTCCCTTGCCCTTTCATTCATTTATAGCTACAATAATATGTAACTTTTTGATTATGTGTGAAATAAATAGCTGTTCATGAAAGGCTGTAGAGAACAGCAAAAATTGAATAGGAAGTGGGGACTGGGGTATTTTGTGTTTCTTCATCCTTCCATTCCTGCATGGCTGGATCTCAGTATGTTTCTGTACCAGGAGGTGGCACCGATAATCGCAGGGATCTGCAGCAGACCTGAACAGAAAACCGGCTGGTCAAACCTCTTTGTTGATACGATATATGACTACAGCTGTGTGAATCCTCACAAAGGTCCACATGTCTGTTTTGTCTTTACTTAGCTGTCTGCAGAAGAATGGGAGGCAGCCTGTCTCCAGCTCAGATTTTCAAATCAGTCCCAAAAAGGCAGTGCAGGAGTTTTATGGATTATTATAGGATATGAAAAAGTGAGGACAGCATCAGTAGCGTGGTTCCCTAATTTATTTACAGTACTTCAGAACATCATCAAACTGTTATCAGGTCAAATGTATTTAATCCTTCCTAAATATGCCCGAGAAAGTTCTTATGCTCCTAAAGGCGGCAAAAGCATTACCAGCATGGTTTTTGGATTGAAAGCTCTTTTGTGATGGTTGTAGAGCTAGAGCAAACAAACAACTTCAGGCACTGCAGTGCTTGACTTCTAGGTCCCAGAGAGAGAAACCTAGATGCCTGGGACAGGGTAGGTGCTTTGCATCTCTGGGTAAATCAATAGGTATCAGAGCAGGGAATCTTATTCGAGATGTTTCTCAGACTTTGGTCCATAGACTGCTGGTACTCCATAAGATATCAAGAGGTATCCTGTCTAAGAACTGCAAAATTATTTTTAAACACTCATGCATGCAAGCAAGGAAAGAAGCAAAATGAAAGCAGGAAGTGAACAATCAGCTGTCAGCCAGCCTGCCTGAGTTTTGGTTCTGCACTGGGTAGTCCTTGGGAAAAACATTTTTTATGTTTTTTTTTTAAAGGTCTGGAATCATTCTTGTTTCCAGAGTGTCCTCTCAGGGCTACAAGAAAGGCCAGCAGCTGCCTGCCTTTCCTGAAGACAGGGGGTTTTGTCCCCTCAGTCTTTTGGAGGGCAGAGAGGGCTACAGTCTTACCTTGGAAAATGTGAAGGGTGCTTGTGGTAACTCTTGCTTGAAGGCATTTTGGAGATACATTGTTCAAATCTCCCATTGGCCTAAGAAATTTTAAAGCCACATTTGTGATCTTCAAAGAGAGATTTGTAATTGCCAAGCTATAAGGGGATGAAAATGAAATGTCTTCCTTGAAGCTCTCTCCAGAGTTTCCTCATCTTGTTTTCAAAGCCTGCTGGAAGCATAAGCATGAAGTGCTGACATACGGCCGCTGTGCTGGTCCAGACATGGACCTTTCCTGCACATAAGCTGCTTCCAGTGCTTGGCTCAGCTCAGGCAGAGGTAGCTGGGAATCTCAAGCACAGCCCTATTTAGGCTTACCCTGGCATGCATGAGGCGTAAGATGTAGCAGTAAGAAAACTAAATAAATTGTAGTCTGTTGGGGGACTCTATTTTTAGACAATGTGACCAGTTTCTGTGGGATATAAAGCCCAGTCTCTCACTAGACACAGCCTATACAAGTCAAGGTGCAAACTGCCTCAGGCCTGGGAGCAAGCAGTGTCTCAGTTTTTCTATTTTAGTTCTGTGTGTATGAAGGAACCATAAAACTAATAAAACTACGATTGATTCAGTTTATCTAGTGGCAGTTGCCTCTGATTGTATCAGCAGCTCCTCTCAAAACAGTCACTATAATAATGAAAAATATCTGTAAGTATTTCAAGATCTTTAGGGACAACAAATGCACAATTTAGTCCAAGAAGTATCCAAGAAAGAAGTGATTAGGGGGAGGTCATACTGAATTACTTCTCCGGATGGCATCTCTCCATGCACATCAGGACTTAACCACAGGCCCTATTCATTTTCACACCTGATCTTTGCTCTTTATCCACATCTCCCAAGATCAACAGGGATAGCCTGTTGAACAAATTTGCTTTGTCCTTTACCTAGGCTTTGACAAACTCAAAAGAAAATGCCTTGCCTAGACAGTCAGCACAGTTCTCTTTTTCTGCAGAGGAACTGACTTGTCATTTATTTAATGTCATCTTTTTTCTCACATTTAATCAATATAAATTGTTCTCTATTGTTCCTAATTCAACTTAATGAAGTACTGCATGTTTGAAACAGTCATAGAGCTGATGAGGTAGATATAGGTAGATATAACAATTACTTTGTTGTTTTTCTCTGTTGATACCTAATTAATGCCGTTTTTTTCTGATTTCAGCTTTAAGTTGGATTTACAAATTCAAGGGACTTGATGCAGGGAGAATGATTACATCACTATGTTATTGAACAAAAATATTAGAAAAGCTGCTAAAATCCATGCCAGAGCATTAGTAGTGGCATTGAATTAAGCTTCTTTTATGTTCTCTCTGGTCAAATGAGGCTTTTTGGTGACTGTTGGAGAATTCAGGTCAAGCTACAGTAAGAAAAGACTCCAAATAGAGCCTATCAGCAATTTTAAGACCCTGATTAGTTTGTGGTTTCCAGGTAACCGAATGATTTTTGTGTGAGCTGCTGCCTGAAGTCATGGATAATCATGGACTGGCCATTGCTTTATAGTATCCCTTACCCTTTTTTGTTATCTAAAACACAAGAAGCATTTATTCACCCTCTCAATTATTCTTAGAGGCTTGATGTGTCCTTAAATTCCTGTTTAAAAGTCCAAATATATATTTCAAGGGTCGAGTGCTCACAGTAAAGACCAGGAGGAGGAAAGGTCTGTGGCGAGGGCTGCGAGCAGCTCTGAAAATGCCTGCAAAGGTTTTCCTGACTCCAAACTATGCAAAATATTTGAGCGGAGGAGAGAAGAGAAGGCTAACATTTGGATTAAGAATTGTTGAGCACTAAGTGTTTTTGAGACTGAAGATCTGGCAGCAAATAAAGTGAGCCAAAGTGTAGCTTATCTGTTTGGCTCGATTTCCAGGGCTGGCAAGTCCCTTGTCCAGGAAGCGGAGTGATTGTTGAGGGAAAAGCAGGGCTGGAAAAACATTTTTTTTTTCACTGAGGATGCTTTCACAGGTGCTTTTCCCTTTCGGTGATTATTCCCAAACAGGGTTTCTTTCCTTCATCCATGTGCAAAGCTAACCTGCATCTTTGTGCCAGCAATTTGCTCTTGAACGGCCACTTTTTGACAAAATATCAGGGCAGGGGGCTTCCCAATAGCCTTGAGATTGGTCCATAGTCATCTGGACTTCTTAACCAGCACCTCTCACCAGAAGTTAATTCTGTTTCACCTACAGTACTTTGTTCAAGCTGATTCTTGAACTGTTCCATACCAGTGGAACAGTTAAGGTATTGACAAATAGTAAAGCATAACAATGACATCAATTGAAAAAGCAGATCTTTCCCTCCACTGGTTTTATTTAAAACATCTGAAATGATTTCTGCATAAGTCGAACTCCTCAGTGAAGATAACATTTCTTAAAGAAAAAAAAGAGTCACAGGGCGTGAGAGGGAGCTTGCATTTTTAATCAGTGCTGGAAGCAGTGCATAGATGCAAAATACTTGTTTCTGTAAATTCTCTATAGAGAAGTGTTCTGTAATTTCCTGGGGATGGAATGAAAGACAGAGATAAATTCAGCTAAAGAGGGTTTAATAGCCTCCAAAACACTCTTAGGATTTTTTTCAGCCATCTTGTGGTGTACAGTTACGATGCTATGGTGTTTAACTTCTGTATGCAGACAATACCACTCTGAGAATGATAATTTGATTTCTATGGCTTATTTCCACAAGAGCTGGGCAGGTTCATCATATGACCAATCTTGCCACACCAGGTCAATTTGATATTTCAGCTTAAATGGCTCCAAGACCAGTGAAGGAATAAAGAGGAACACTTTTAGCATCCTGATCTTTATCCAAAACCTGCTTGCATATAGAGGAATGATTTCTCAGAAAATTAACACTTGCTGTTAAATATATAGAGGTGAGGGAGACCTTTTAAATTCAATGTTCACATCCTTGTGTGCATTCTTTTCCCAAGATTAAGATCCCTTGGCACTCAGTGCAGGAAGCTTCTCCTGTCACCTAATGAGCAAACTTGAAGTACACAGAAATGCAGATATGCCCTGTGAATTAAAAAAAAAATATATGCAAGTGACAGGATCCTGATTCAGGACAGGGCCCAGCTACCTGCACTTGTGCTTGCCTGTTGCTGTGAGACAGTAGCCTGGGTTTTTGGATGGCCTGAGAGAAACTTGAAAGGCATTGTTTTGAAGTACTGCTGGCTTTTCCTACAGTTCATTGCAGATCTTGTTAGGAAATGAAGGAGGGGAAACTGGGCAACAGCGCTGCTCAGCCACGAGGAAACGCACAATGAGCATGATGAAGCCAGCAGCTGCAGGACAATGTGAACGGGCTGGGGCTATTTTTGTTAGATGTGAACAATCAACTGAACGTGTGAGACCTTATCATGTTCCCTCCCTGCCTTCTCCCCCCTTTCTTCAACACTGGAAAATTTCCCAAAGAGAAACAGCTTTCCTTTTCTCTTAGCAAAGTTGATTACCATAATAATTTTCTCTTTCATCTCAGAGCAGGTTTGTTTTGGAAGTCTTTGATGGCTTCCTCTGAGCGCAGTTATTGTCTTGCTGTGACTGAGCGACTTGCAGCTGGGTCATACTCGGCACTGTGAAACCTAGAGCAGCACTTGCCGGTATTTACGAGTGGGTAAGGGTCCTCTCACCTCTCACTTGGTGGATACGGAGGCTGAAAGCATTTGTCCCAGAGTTATCCTCATGCCAGAAATCTGAATTTGAACTGGGCATATCTTTCACAGACAGAAAATAAACCGCAAGCGTTTGTTTGCATCCTATCAGATGTAATGAGAAGGAATACATAATTAAGATGGTAATCAGTGCTCCACTAGCCACATTCCTCCTTATCTTTATGACTTTCTTCTCAGAACTGTCCTTTTAAATGCCATAGGAATATTATCTTCAACTTACAAATGGAAAAATGGAGGGACATACGCACATGATTTATCATGTTAAGTGAGAAGGAAAGAAAAAAACATATGTTGCTCTTTCTGAACAAAACTACATTCTTCCTTTATGTTCAGACATAAGTGTATAACCCCTCCGCTATAGTTATGTCTCATAATGTCAATGTTCTGTGTGCCAATAACAGATATACTACCCTAGATTCTCATACTTCATAAATATGAAAGGAATATTAATCTGTAAATGAGTTTTTCTAACATCTTGTGATATTTCAAGCATGCACTGAAGCAGCACTTCAGGTTTGCTGTTAACAGTTTTTTATCTTCAGTTCTTCAATGTGTAAGTCTTTCTCCCTTTATTAAGCAGCCTATTAGTCACATAAGATCAATACTTTCTGCACTTCCACCTATTATCTTAATGTCACTGAGATCTGGCTTGAACTTGATACCACAATTCTTGCTACTACTTAGATTTCATTATAATTACATGTTTACATTGGTAGCAGTTCAATCAAAATTGGATGCGTTTGTAACATTTACTGCAATTTAGATTAACACCTTACTTCTGCTTTACTACAAGGAAACCACTAAATTGACTGTAATTCCTAATCAATATAGCTATTATTCTTAGAATTTAAATAGGTTTTAAAGTGGTCTTGCCCATGCTGCTAAAGGTGGCATGGATGTCCTGTAGTTTGTCATCCAGCTACTGCAGAATCCGTTTCCAGTCGATTGTTTCATTCTGCTTCCAGTTACCAAAACCAGCAAGATTTAATTACAGGCTCTTCTTTCCATTTCCCACTGCCTTTCCTTCACCTGGACTTGGTTTAATGAGCAATGACATTGTATCATGAAAGCAAATCTTGAAACATCTAATGACTGAATACATCATAACATATCCATGCCTACTGCAGAGGAGATGATGCTGGTGGGTACAACTGGGTGACTCTTTCTTTAACCTCTGCCTCCAGAGGGTCACTAACTTTCTCTTACCATCCCACCTTATCATCTCATTTGGGTGAGTTCAACTACTCACTCCACTCCACTGTCTCCAAATATGCTTCTCTGTTCCAGATTTGTCTCTACCAGTTCACCATCATTTTTCTCAAAATCAAGTGCAATTTCACTGGGAACAGTTACAACTCAGGCTCACCTCAGCACTGAAAATGAAGATCACAAGTTTACTCAGTGTGGCAAAGTCAATGCTGTGACCTCACCAGTCATACTTGAGAAGCCTTAATGTTTGTGATCAGAGTTCACAGTTTAGGAATTTATCCTCCATTTCTGACTGGTCTACAACACAATGACAGAATTTGCAAGCATTGCAGTGTCATGGTCTGCACCTTGAATAACTATTTTTGTCAGTGTTTTGGCTATGGTTCAGCTGAGGACCCAAGTGTGTTTCTAAGCGTCACCCTGCTCCCATATCAGAGGGCACCAGTCCCTACCCAATACCTCACTTTTTCCCCCTCTTGTGGGAATAAAACCCAGCTGCAGCAGAACAACGTTTGTTTGGACCAGCCACTCATCTACACAGCCAGGTGCTTTCTGGGCATACCTTGCTACTCAGCCACTGCTTAGCTCAAATGTGTCCAAAAGAGATTTGATGAACTTCTCTCCCTCTCATTAACCCTCCCTGATGCCTTTGCAGCCATCATGAGAGGAAATTTGGCCTTGCATGCTTAAGCACAACTTTGGATAGACACACAGCGATCCATTGATCAGATGTAATGCAACATGCTGATACAGACTAGCACTTTGTAGGCTATGCAAAAGCTCTCACTGAAAATAGATGCCTAATTCTCATTGACTCCATTTCTGTGGCTGCTTGGCTTCATAGTGAGGGAAGCTTTAAAGGAGGTGCTGGGTCAGACCCTGCTGGGGTTTGTGGGGTTTTTTTGGATGTAGCTCCAGTGGACCAAGCTGCTAAAGGCTTTGGGAAAAAAGCTATCAGACAGGTAACTCATGTCTAAATGTTATAGCACTATGCTTATTATTTGCTTGCTTTTTTTATCCCATGACTGAATATTTCTGAACAGAATAAAATGAGATTAAGGAAAGTCTTTTAACAGCCTACGTACTTCCATAACTTGGTTTCCCAGGTTTCCTAACAAAAAAGATGCTTCAAAACCTCTTCCCTGAAACAGCTGGAATGAAACTTATTTCTTGGCCCTGTGACCCTTCCCTGGAAAGACTGCTGCCCTCTGACTTTGGCTCTGAATTGCACAGTGAAATGCCTAGAAACTAGAGCCCTGTTTTATTGGTGCTTCTGGGTATTTAAGAGCTCTTTTATCAAGGAGAGATGACAGTTTTCTTTTCAAATCAACTCACTTAGGAAAAAAAAAAAAGACGACAGGGAAGGAAAAGCTCAGCTCACACAACACAAAGCTCATTTTTTATGTTGTTGGAGACAGACAATACTTCTCATTGATTTCTCACAAGTCTGAGTTCAGTAAACCTAGGATCCCTTTCCACTGTCTCAGAGGCAGTGAATTGAAAGCAGGTTGCCAGCAAATCCTGAATATGCTGGGTTTTCCATTGTATAGGAGGAGGCAAGGTTGATGGGACCCCAACTACCTGACTTTAACTAACACTGAGCCAGCTTTGGGAGCTCCAGTGCAAGCAGACGGGTCCCTTCAAAGGCAGTCACCTCTCTCTGCTGCTCAGTGATTTCTTAGGCACTGAATGCGTGGGTGTAAATGATGCCAAAGCTGGGCTAACCAGATCCTGTCCCTTCCTCTGAGCAGCTTTTCTGTATCTAATGATGGAAAAAAATCTTTCCCATTTCCAGTCCCTGTGCCTGAGACTGTAAATGTGAGTCCTTCTCCCAGTGAAGAAGCTTGACAGGTTAGCAATGGCAGGTTGTTAATACTTATGATAACTTCAAGTACAATATCAGATTTGTTGCCTGGCTTGGGGTTTGTCTAGACGGATTGTTTTATTACATAGCAGATGGTTTGGAAATTGTTTGCTGTGACAGAGCTCAGTGGAATTTGAATTCTGTATTCCCAGACCAAAAAGGGGTTGGTTAGGGAAGGAGGAGCAAAACTCCCACGTTTCCCATTCAGATTGAAAAATGCATATATGTGTGTGTATGTGTGTGTGTATATATTATTGAGGGAAATGAGCTTTACTGTGCTGATCACAGATCCTTAAGCAACTCTGATCAATTGCAGGATGAATTTCCTTAGTACACCCTCAGGGCCAACATTGGGAAAGTGTATTTATGATCTCTGAGTGTTTAAATTTTACAGTTTTGAGCAAGATAAATAAGCAACAGCAGGGCATATTGGCTGAAACAAAAAAATTGCATTGATTCAGATTCTGGTATTGGGTAATTGGATCTACTCTATTTGGACCCGTGTGGGCAGAAGTTGAGGCTGACTCCTTTTCAGAGAGGTCTGAGAATAAAGTCTTGCTGGCAATGATTTTGGATTTCTTTTCTGTTATAGGCCAAACTTCACGCACTCAAATTAATTCATTTGCAGGGAAGGCAGCAGCTCTCTCCCCTCAGAGATAGCACAAGGCTCTGCAGATGGGCTTTGTGTGTCAATATGGACTTAAGTGTGAAGTTTTAAACAATTTCCCCTCTGTCTTTCCTGACATAAAGGTTCCCCAGGGAGGAACTGGTTACTGAGTCAAAAAACTGTAAATGTTGTGAAGCAATGCCTGTTCTCTGAAGAGATGCAAAGCTTTTGTTTCTGACTGCACAGGAATGAAAAGCCATGTTTCTGAGCAGAAGCTGGGCCATCTGCGTGCACTTTGAAGTATTTCAGATTTTATACCCGCAGTTAGAGTATGTGCTGATAGAAAGAAGATCAACAACAGGTTAAAATTGACAGCCTACAGGCTCTGTTAGTATAGCTGCGGTATTGTACAACCATATTTTGGACTTGGGTTTCAAAGCTGAATGGTGTTTCTGGCTTCCTAAGTTCTCTGAAAGTGCATCTGTGGGGGAAAATAGCTGTTTCAGGAGCAGGGAGCTGAAGGGTCAAAGGCTGGGCACCTTAGTCTAGGGTAGCCAGCAGAGCTCACAGGCTTGCTCAGCAGGGCTTGGGTAGGAAATCCCTCATACCACTTTCCTCATCACCTAGAGCAACGGGAGAAGCAGCAGCTCTGAGTGTGACTCCCTCTTTCTCGGGGGATGACATAATTGTACACCAGGCTGTATTTATATCTGTGTGGGCAATCACATTTTTAAAGAGCATTATGCACTGCTTTGGCTATTTCTAACCTTGTTTAATCACAGCATCTGCTAAAATGTCAGGGAACTCTCAAAGGTCACATCTGGCTCTGGTGGGCAAAAACTATCAGAGTTTTTGTGTCACCTTTTTAAACTAGACCTCCACCAACAAACCTCTGACATTTTTGTGGGGTGTATTCATCAGGAGGAAGAGGCACCTAACTGCAGGCTTGTACTTCTATATTTGTGCATTTTGAATTCCTTTTTCATCACAGGATGATCCTGGAGTGAAAGATTTTGGACTGGATTTTGAAGCAATGAGCTATCTACCATACTATCTTCACTCTGTAACCAAGTATTAGCAAACAATTTCATACAAAATAATGTATATCAGTAATATAATTAGTGGTAATAGTTTTTGTGCTTATTTTTCATGCAGAATCATGCCAGTGGCAAGATGCTTATTCAGGGAATAACAGATGCCAAATTTTGCAGTGATATGCCAACTAAACTATCTGCTGACAGTGACTGATGCCTGCCCTGGTGCTGAGGGCATGCAAACAATGTGATACTTCAGTCTCCAAATAGTTTGAAGGAGAATATAGGCCTTATGCTATTTTTTTTCTATAAAGGCATGTGTTGTTCTTGTCTGACATTGTTTTACCAGTCTATGGCTGCTACTCATCAAATAATTGACAAAATGGTAACACCCACATTTTGCAAATGCCTTGGTTCTCAAATATTGGGTTGCATTTTTGACTGATGTTAGGTCTAGCATGAATGTATGTACATGATTAAGGGATTTAAGGTTTATCAGTCAATAATACAGTGGCATCAGGATGTCTGGAGTTAGTGCTGTTGATTTATTTAGTGCAATTCCCCAGAAAAAGTAAATGCATTTTTTTTCTGCACACTAGAAGTTAATGCTTGATGGTAGCTGCACATTGCCATAGAAACCAGGGCAGGTTCCACTGTAAGTCAAAGGTTAATTTATAATTATTTTAAAAATCATTGCATTCAGATGCATTAGTTTAGACAGAACTTGTCCAAAACCTCATTTCTTACCAAAAAAAATCTATCATTCTATTCTAGCTCTTCCAAAAATACATTAACACGGCTCCCGTTTGCTTAAGGCAGATTCTCCATAAGGTGTTATACAAGATAACTGTCTGGTTTTGAGTGTTTGTAGCTATGTTTGCAAATGACAGAGTGACTGACAGCACAAGCTCTCTGTGGGATGGCTGTGGACCAGAGCACGGGTGACTCATTGTGTATGATGTTGTTTCGCACCAAAGTGTTTGCTCTATATACCGAACATGTGTGCGAGTCAATAGCAAAAAGTTCAAGAGCAAACACAGCTTAGGTGGATATAAATTCACACTGACTAAAATCATTATGCCCAAGTCAGAAAGCTAATTTCATCGGAGGGTAGATGACAAGTGAAACACCCATTTGAATGCCTTTTTAAAGCAGGAGATTTACTTGGGATGGTTCCCGTGTCCTCCACAAATGCTTGAGGGTCAGGCAGTGTGAACAGAGGGTCTTGGCATTTTCTTTAACAGAAGTCTTTTCAGTATGGGGACGGACATAAGTGAGTTTGAGTCCCTGCTCAGATCTCCCCCATACAAGAGCAATACCCAATAATTAGATACTGTTTTTCTCTTGGAAGCACAGACTTTTGCCAAAGACTGGCTTTCTCCCCCACTTGTCTCCCTAACTTCCTTTTCAAAGTTCAGCAGAGATCTGAATAGCTGTTTTTGCATTGAGCACTATTTATTTGCTGTGTTGCAAATTAACCCTCCCCTACAGCCCTTGCATGTCTATAAGGCATAATTAAAACCAAACTCTTTTTGATTTGATGACGCTGCTAACATCCTCCTATGAACAGCCCCATTCTCAGGCTGGCTCAGTGGTATGGAGGTGCTCCCCTCAGCTGGCTGCTCTTTCCCCAGCTGAGATAATAAGGATTGTGAGAACAATGTGACACTACCTCAGTCCCTCAGGGGTGCTTGACTGTACTTCTGGGCCACCTCTTTCATTAAGAAAACTCGCCACAACATATATTGGAAGATTTCCAATCCCAAGGGACATTGTACTGAACATATAAAGGTGATATCACTTATTGTGCCACCTCTGAACATGTGGTAAAGGGACACAGAAATATTCCTCTTATCTGACTGGTGTATAACAAACTGTTTTTACACAAATGTGGGAGATTAAACTGTCCGATTTATGTCTTAAATCAGGTTTCTCATGGGGTGCGGGTGTGAGCCCACAAAGACTTCAGAGGTCTTTACTGGGCTTTGACTTGTGGTCCATAAGAACCTGTTGTAGGTGAGGGACTGGTTCAGACAGTGCTGTCTCATAGGGCGCTGTGGGGTGAATCTCCCACTGGTGCTTGCACAGAGGCTCTTGTTTGTGATAATGTGCACAGGGAGCCGTGGGGCAAAGCACATGCACCTGGAAGACACCTTTAGTCAGAAAGCCTTAAACTCATCCCCCCAAGTCTTTGGAATGTCATCCCAGACCTTTTCTTGCAGCCCATGTGTTTCTGGAGCCACGTAGCCAATGAAACCGAGGGGTTCATACCCTCATGGGGTGACCTGAGACACAGCTAAGCTTTGTCAGCTGCAAGGCTCCATACGAGGCAAGGACAGACAGGGAATTCCCATTTCCTCATGCTACAGACGGGCCACAAGGCTGCAGTACCAGCCCTCCCTTTCCTGAGCTGCAGCAATGGTAGCTTCACCCCGAGAGAGCCACCTGCTGGGAAACTGGGACCAGCCCAAGGGACAAATCCAATCTTGGAAAACGGCCAGCAGAACGGCATGCTGATCAGAGGGGTATTGCAGAGCTCTGCTAAGAGATCCCTCAGAGACTTGTAAAAGCATTTTAGCCCACCCTAAACCTCACAGGTTCTCTCTTGGAAAAGACAAAAATAAAGAGACTGGGACATGCCTTGAAAAGCATGGGCACCGGAGGAGCATTGCCATCTTCTGCAGCCCTGTCTGCTCTGCCCCTGTGTTGCTTACAAAAGGTTTATTATTGCTGTCGTACCTTTAGAAATATGGCACTGCAAATCTCTGAGGCTGGAAAAACTGTTTTGTGATGACATTTAAACATTTTAAATGTGGCATATATGTATCCAATTTCCCACGAGGTGTGGGCAATGTGTATGGGTGTGAAAGAGCCTTCTCAAGAGCAAGAGGTAGAGAAGTTGTTCCAGTGTTTCATGTGCCTTGGTCAATTTGTTTTTAATTAGAGATTCGGGGTTTTTTCAGTTTCCATCCTCCAGCTCAATTTATCAGTCTGTCAGTGGACACAGACACTGTACGTGCATGAAAGTGTTTGCACGTCAGTGAAGATTTCTGAAAGGGTACAAGCTACTGTGAGCCATCCTATTTTGCTGCTAAATTCCATGTCTCTGATGGATTTCCCCACACTGTTGCTAGGAGATGAAGGTACTGCCTAACAAAGGATATATTGACAAAAAATTTTCCAGAACAAATCTATCTTGTTATGGTAAATATAGCCTCACATAAAATGGATATTGCAGGATTTACTTCCCTTGTAGTGGCACTGGCAAAATTACACACATCAAGTTAAGGTGAAATTTCCCAATCATGAATATGTTTTTGGTTTTGTTTGTTGACATGAGGACTTTCCGTGTGTTTAATCTCAAAGCACTGTTGCCTTCCAGTGTGTTTTGTTGCTAGGCTAATAGGATGAACACATCTACGTTACTGTTTTTCCCTCTTCCTTTCTCTGCTGCTTCTCCCTTTCAGGAAGAAATGTGGCTTATTACAGTGGTTTCCTTTTTTTCGTGACTCTTCTGGGAAACATGGATTTCTTTGCTTATTTTAAAGCAGGGAACAAGTGTGCATGACTCTGGATATGTTGAGATTTGGCATAGAAACAGCCGAATGCAATGGAAAAGCAGATCAGCCTCTTGCTTTACAGCTCTAGGCACATTTTTAAAAGAAAAAAACAAAACACAAAGTTGAATGGAAATCTAATAAAGAGAGGAACTTCAGGAATTCTCATGGAAAGATTACGTTTCTAGAGGATGAGAAGTTTTCTCCCTTTCTTGTGGTGACGTAATGAACAAACAACAAACAGATCAGAACATCAAACGCCAACGTGGCTGAAGTCACACAAAATAAAACTCTTTCCTGGTGACTAAGTTTAGCTCTGGTGTGCCGATTAAATCTGCTCATCGACTGCAGTCCCAGCAGTTCCTATGCCACCATAATGGTCTCTGGCTCTAAACCCATGTAAGTAAACACTGTCCAGAAAGATGTGAAGGCTGAAAAAGAGATTGCCTCTTACTTTGCAGGGGAGGAAAGGAGCCAGCGAGAACCCAATCCCCTTCATTTTTCTACATGCATCATTGCACAGAGGGAACAGACAATCTGAACTTTTTTGTGTTAAAACTACCACATCCCTTCCTCCAGAGCTGTGCAAGTGTTGGTCTGGGTTTTTCACATCTCGCGTGTGAATCAGCTCAAGCAGGTGAGGCTGCCTGCGCAGACCAGTGGCAGACATGGTCCCCTCCTCCCCCATTCATGAACATGTGGTGTTGAAGGGAATTAAGGCAGAAATCATCACTTCCTATCATCTCACTCCTTGACCAGTCCTCTCCTGCGACACACCATTACCTTCTGCCTCACAGGGCACAATGAAGGTGAACCCACCAGCTGAGCAGAAAAATGCACATAGGGAAGGAGGTGACATGTCAAGCCTGGAGTCACTCAATTGCCATCCATCTTGGCCGCTCTTTCTTGCTTGGGGAGAGAGGGAAAAGCTGGTTTTGTGATGTTGATGCAAATGCCTTTGGGAAGCACTCTTTCCACCACAGTCCTGCACATCTGCATCAACTGCTGCAGCACTGGCAGTCACAAATAAAACTTGCCGGAAGTCAGAAATCTGCATTTAATTTGTCTATAAACTTGCACAGGATTTTAACTGGACACAAATGCATTCAGATGTTATCTCTACTTGTTTTGATGGGCATAGGAGAGGGGACAACTGAGAAGGGCCTTCCAGCTCTCAATGTTACTGCACAAACCCAGTTTTCTGCTGTAATATCCTGGGTTTAGATGCTTACGGTTTAGCCAAATGTTACCATCTAGGATGAGACTGACCATTCTGGGATGGCCCAGAGCAGCACCCGCGAAATATAAGTAAAAATAAAGTGATGTATTTTTTTCCAGAACAAAGCCAAGTGGGGGAAATATTCTGTTCTATATTAAAAGATCACTTCAGTCTCTTTGCTTTGAAATTTGGCATGGTGGTAGCAGTTAGGTCACAGTGCTGTTTGCTGAACATATGGCAAACCAAGCACATTTAGCCAAAATAAAAAATAGCAACAATAAGCCCTTACAGTACAAGCAAAGCACGCTTGTATTCAACAGAGACTTTGGATCACATGACTGCATTGCTTAAGGATTTGCTCCTACCATATACACCTGGAGGGTTTCCCTCCTCTTGCAGCTCTGCAGGGTGTGGATCCCCTCCTGATGGACCTGTTCACCAAGCCTTGAGCACCGTGTAGGAGGCACCTTATGCGCAGAGGTACAGCTAGGGGGTGGGTAATGGAGCAGAGCTGGGAGCTCAAACAAACTCCACCACAGCTAAAGTAAAACTCCAGTCTCTGCTAAGTAGCAATGTCCTCTCTGGGCTGGGGGCCACCTGCAATGGGATGACATAATGCAAACAAGCAACACAGCCAGTACATTACACCGGGCAACCTGGAGCGGAAGGTTTGGAAAACAATCTGTTTGATGGAAAAAGAAGGAGAGCCATGGAAGGAGAAAAGTTAGCCAAGATGACAAAGGAGATTTTGTGAGGAAGGGAAATTTACTGGTTAAAATCTGAATGTAGATTGGTAAAACCAGGAGCTCTGAGGAGGAATAACAATTTGCATATTAAAAAAGGACTGTGGCACAAGGAGCAGTGACTACCAGGAGACAATGAAGTAACAACCTCAAGAAATTAATAGAACAGGAAAGGAAAAACAGAAAAGAGAGAGGCTTTCCTTCTTTTACATTTATGCCAAGTGCTTTTTTTCTTTATGCAGCATGGTGCAGTTCGTATCCAAGGGTGACTCATGGCAGTGGTTAAAAATCAGTGTGAAGTCTTCTTCAGCTCTTTCCAGCTTTAGGCTGAGCACAAGAGTAACTCTCTTTGCCAGACTCACTGGCTTTTGCCATCTTTGTGGCACTGGTGACTTCTTTTTGGAAATGTTGATAGGGAGATGGTTGTGAAGCTCCCATTTTCTACTGCCTGTCATAGATCAGCAACTTGCAGCAGCTCCCAAAAGCCATACGTACACCATTGCTCAGCTTTAGAGAGTTCCCAGTGTTGTGGAGGGCAGCGCTCCATGCCCATGCCCTCCATGGCTTTTCAATGTCAGCAAAAGCTGAACAAGGACTTTCAAAGCACTCCAGTCTTTGATAGTTTAAATGGTGCAATGGCTACAAATTACTGTGGAAATCTTGGTGACTAGGGTGCATTCACAATGGAAAATTTATGCTTACCAAAGGGTTTCTCTGAAAGATGCTCACATGTAGGAGTGACTCAGCATCACTGCCATTTGTCAGATACTTACTGAACTTCAACAAATTGTCTTTGGCAGGCTTGAATCAGCATGCAATAAGTTGGTCAAATGTGGCTGAACTCTGTGGCCCCTTAACTGTGAGTTAAATATATGTTTTGTTCCACTGAGTGTTTTTGAACAAACGTATTTTATAGTGTGCTCCCTGCAGGGTGGGGACTGCCATTGCACACATATTTATTTAGCTCACACATTGGCAAGCTGAGGTGGAAAAAGATTTTTCACGGAAGCTGCATAGGAGAAAATCCTAGCTATATGCAAGATCCTATTTCTTCTGTGATCCTGCCCTTACAAGGAGTAACCATAATTCTTTTCCTATCCATACCAAATTAGATATTTTTTGGTACTTGAATATAGTATTTATCTGCCTTGTATGGCTCCTGACTTTGTGAAGAATGGATGGCCCACGATAGCAGTGGGCTGCTCCGCTGAGCATCTCAAAGCTTGCTGCAGTGGCTTTAGTCACTTTAGTTTCTCCTATGTTCCTAATGCTGCACTTCCAAAATCTTAGTTTATTCAGCGTGCCTGGGCTACAGTCTTGTCTCCTCCTTTTCTATTTCCTTCCCTCCTCAGTTGACCCATAAGTGTTATTAATTCAAATACGTTTCAGATACTTCTGTTCACTGTAACCAGTTTATAGTGCTCTTTACAGAAATGGTTGGAGCTGACTTCAGGTTTCCATTCTGTTCGCAAAGAATTGGTATTTAGAAGATTTCTGTGATCTGTTCAGGTATGTTGACACAAGTAAAAGATTCCTTAAATTGTAAATTGTCTAAGATGGGAAGACTCCAGAAACAGAAACTATAGTTTATAGTTATCTGTAAACTGTGGAATAACAGACCATTTCCTGACTGAAATATGAGGCCCTACACACTGTATGACACTCTTCATACAAATGATACTGAACTCTTAAAAAGCATTACAATGTCCTAAATAGATGTTTGTTGTTGTTTTTTGGTTGGTTTTTGGGTTTTTGTTTTTGGTGGTTTTTTTTAGGGGGGAATATCTCTCTTAAGGAAACTTTGTTTTCTCTAATCAGACAGTAAGAGTTAAATGCATTGAAATAAACATCTTTTCTAGGTTTTCTGCTTCAATATGATGTGGGTTTTTTCAAAGAAAGAGTTTATTTATGAGGAAGTAATTGGTCATTAATTCTTGATTGAAATTACCTCAGTCAGTCTATTAGCATGAACTTCAACATGTATGAAACCAGCCTGTTCTGTTTTTCAAAGCCACACTACAAAATTCTTAAAGCACATTAACAATCTTAAAGTTGTGTTCAGTCACTGAAAAAGTTTCTTGTTCCCTCTTCTGCATTCTGGATTACTTAGAAACCACAGTTGCACAAACTGTCTCTAATGTAAAAAGTAATTTCTAATAGCAGGACCATAATGAATATCTTCCAAGAGAACGATGCAAAATTAACCAGGTTCTTTCTAGCAACATTTATTCCAAGTAGATGGAATGGGATGTCAAATGTCGTTCCGCAATTTCTTTGAGAAGTAAGGAAAAATATTCAAAAGATCCTGTTACATACTTCCATGATCAAAAGATGACTTATCTGTGACCAACTAACCATATCAACAGGTATGAACTGAGAATTAGCTGGGGGCAAATATTCATTCTTTTTTAGCATTCATTTGGAGACATACTGGTTGTTACTAAAGCTAGCACTAGCATTATCAGCTGTGAGTGACTATACTTTTGTTGTGTTGCACTTCAAACACTTCCAGTATCTAAACGTGATTTCACTTGCTCTTCATCCAAGCAATCAAGCTGCAAATGGATTTTTCCCCTTTCAGTTATATACTAACAAACCTAATATACAGCATACGTCATTAAAAAACAGAGAAATTCCCGTGACTTCAGGTATTAACGCCCGTGACATACTTTGCCTTTGGAAGCAAATCTTTGTTTTAAGGAGGACCAAACATATTACTGAGCTATATACCTCTCTTCTGTAAGGAGTATCTCTTTAGCTACCATTTAACTTGTTTCAAACAAGTGACATATGAGTAGGACTAGGGACATTTTACCGGTTCTGCAGAAGTTACCTTAGTGTTTTCTGGGGTTTGGTTTTTTTTTGCTTTTCCTGGAACCAAAAATATTCCCAACAATATTTTGTTCTGAAATGTTATATTTAAATCACTTGCTTGGTCCTCTCCGGTTGCATGCTTATACCTGACAATTCATTACCTTAAGCAATGGAGACATTTCTGCACTGACTACAGTAAATCTTTGGCAGTTGTTCCTGTTCTGACTGGTTCTGTGCAAAATCACCTCTTACTCCTTTCAGAAAAGACAAAATGTGGTTTTCCTTAGCAGAGTGTCTTGAATTCTTAATGGGACATGACTGTGATAGCATTGCTGTGGTCTCAGTTCAAAAGGGACATTACAGTTGATTACAAATTCACAAAGGCTGTAATATTCATTATTATTAGATCGTATTTCTCCTTGATTATTATCAGATCATGATTTTTCTTTCTGCCTTGCATTTGTCTCCTGATGACATGGTTATCCTCCCATACAACCGCTGTTTAACTTATAAAAATATACAGGATAAAATTATATTTGGGTACAAGTGTGGCATGCAGAGCAATCTAGCTGCAGTGCTTTTAATTAGTCTACAGCTATTTTGCATATCAAATATATCTGTTTGAATTTCGGCAGGAGGTGATGTAATTTAGATACAAAGGCTGTAAAGACATGTGGAGCCCTTTGTGTTTAAAGATACTGCTTAAATGTAAACCACTGCTCTTTGATATACACAAGGTTCAATCAACAAAGTGGCTTGGAGAACATCAGCAGCTTTCAGCCGAGATGAAGCCAGTTGGGTCCTCACTGAGGAAGAACATCTCCTCTCCTGTCCTCCCCAGATTCTTGCTCAGGACCCCCAGTTCAGGTTCCTCAGCTCCAGGAGCAGCCTAGCAGAAGGATCTAGGGGAGGATCAAGTAATTTTTTTAAATTAATTTTCTACCTTTGTTCCTCTCTTCACTTCACACACAGCCTTTGCTGTAATACAAAGAAAACTGGCTTTCTAGCATGCTTCCAAACCCAGCGCTGGACATAGCGCTTACTGAACCCTTGCACAAAAGCCATGCTGCTGCAGCTGTGTGGCAATCACTTGCTGTTTACATAAACATTAATGATGAGAAGTTTTTCTTTCTCTTCCTTGACAGGTTTGCAACTACAAAGAAAAAAGATCTGGGGAAATACTGTGTTTAAACTGGCAAAAGCTCCAAAGAAGAAGACACATCTATGATTTCAGGTGTGCACTTCAGTACAGCAGCATAAAGGGAGAATTTTTCTCTTTCTCACTTGTTTTCAATTTCTTTAATTTTTCTAAATAGTTTAATTAGTTCAGGTGATTTAAGTAATAATTACACTGCTTGGCTTTGCTCTGAAAAGATCTGAGTGAATCAAGTTTTCCCCTTCCTTTTGCAGCAAATTAATAATGTCAGGACCACTTGTTAAGCACGAGGGAGCTAATCAATCTAAGCAATAGATTAAGAGAAAATGAAGCCTAACCCCAGAGTCTGGTAGCCACAGCTAGCTGCTGGTGTTTTGGTTCCCTGCATGTTGCAAGGGAGAAGGCAGCATGTAGCATAAAAACCAGAGGTTTTTCCAAGTATGGACAAGGAACGTACTTTGTGGTTGTTGTTGTTTTTTAACGATACCTTCACTTCGGCACAAAAAGCCTCACCTTTCAGGTTAGCGGCCAGCACCTCCTGCCCACCACAAGCAGAGAAAGCATGGCTGTAATCTTAACTAAATGTTGGTGCCATCTGGTGTGGGCTGGGGAAGTAGCAGGGATCTTCCTCTGGCAGCACTGTTGTGCTAACAAGCTGCTGTGAAGAACCAGCTGGGTTTGTTTGGATTTTGTGTTTTTTTTCTTGAGAAGGAACACCCTACAGTTTGATAGCCATGGTGTTTTATCCCCCGAGGGAGGAAGTGCCAGGGTCGTTCCTCCTGCTGCCTTCCCCAGGGCTGTGAGGAGCAGGGCCCAGCCAGGCCTGGCCTGGGGCAGCACTGGGCCCACGGGGCGGCCAGGCAGCAAGGCCCGGGCACGCCTGGTCCTTCACAGCTTCCACTGCTGTTAAGGTATGCTTCAACGCGGTTAGTATTTATTAACAGAGACATATTCAATAACATAGTTATTTCATGGCTTTGTTTTGCCATGAGAGGCTGGAAGCACTGGCTGGCTGAACGCCAGCTCAGGCAGGGCCTGTCAGTGCACAGCACTCCCTACGGGGGCTGTGAAACCCTTAGCTCCCCTCAGGAGAGCAGCCCTGCACAGCCCTGCCTCATGCTCCTCTCCTGTCCCCTTTCACCCTGCAGCGCCTGGGCTCGTAGAGTAACTTTACCCACACTGTCAGCAAGACCAAAGGCTTCAAAGACACGAGGCCCTGAAGAAGGGTGTGAAAACTAGTGTCTGGAGAGAGGATGGAGAGCCCCCAAGCTGTGTCCTTCATAAGGGAAATCGGCACTGCTGACCCCTCACTTTGCCTTCTGCATTGCCCAGCCAGCATGTGTGTTCTGGAGCCGGGCCGGGGAGAGGTGCCCAGGCAGAAGGTACGGCTGGTAAGAGGGGTCAGGCATGGTCAAGGCGTGGGGGGAGGGATTGGAGTAGGGAAATGAAAGCATTACAAGGGTGGGGGAAGAGCATGGGAGGTGGAAATGGAGAGAGGGGAGCTACCTGGATAAGACGAGGCTTTGCTAACACATCTGCTCGCAGTGTGGCATGTTGGATCCTCAGAGCGACATCACCCTCCCCACTTGCTTTCTTAGACAGAGCATGGCTAAAGTCCTGTGGCTACAAAGATATGGTTGTTACTGAAGCTCCTTTTCCTGCTGACCTTGATTTCTCTCCTGTCTGAAAGTTTACTGGCATATCCACATATTACAGATTTTGGGGGGGGTTGTTCGTAGGAGTTATTTTTACCATCTAGACAATTTGTGATGTACCAGGAAGGCAGGCAGCGGCATTGCTTTTATTTTGCCGACAGTTGTCATGATGGGTGGTGACAGTAGAGTTTCCATCCACTGTGTAGATGTTAGTTATTTGAGTGTGACATGACCTTCAGATTAGATAATCATGGGCTGTTGTTTTTATCAGATCTGCCAAGAAAAAAGATTACTTCCTTCAAAACCAAATTAGAATTCATTATTTTTCCCAAGGAAACTGCATACTTTTCGGGTAAAATAAGGAGATGTTTTTGTGACTGAAATCTTTCTTCTCTTATATATATGAAAGGGGTAGAGCAAAATATGGCCTTGACATTTCTTAATGATACTGTGCAAGTGTGGTGCTGTACAAGACCATAGTTCCTGGGATCCTGGAGCTTAGATAATATAGGCACAGGCTCGTATGTAATTTGCTTTTTAATCCACTATACAATTAAAATATTTATTTCGCAAAGTAGCCAAGAGCTTGCCTTCAATCAGGGATTACTGCAATTTGTTTGTATGTGAAGAAAATATTCCAACAGTTGCTGTCAGTGTTTGTGGAACAACAGCCCACAGTCTGCTTGGGTTGTGTGCCTAAGCCGTCTTTCTTTTGTGTTGCACATTTTGGTGTAAGATTTGTAGAAAAAGTAAAAGCTTAGCCAGTGTGTCTGAATATCGTAGACCCTTGCACACTGTGTTCCAATTGTGCCATGGTTTTCTTCAGGGAGTATGTGTTAACTGCCAAATATTATATTGACATCAGGAAGTGAGCTTTCTGCTACTGGAAGTACGTGCCAAGTATAGCATTCCTAAGTAAATATGGAAGCAGAGATCATTGTTTATGGTCCACCTATTCACCCATCCAAACCTCTGTACCCTGATATCCGAAAGCAAAAGGGAATTTCAAAAGTATACGAGACCACTTTTCACATTTGACTTTGGGCCTGATCAGGGTCCTCTTGAAATCAGTGGGCAGAAAAACTCTTACCCCTTTGTAGCAGCAGCCCCTTCCAGAGACTTAATTCCTCGTTTGGAAGCCTGAATAAAATTTGGCAGCCATCTCAGGTGAACTGAATGAGAAAAAATTTTCAGCATTATCTTAACTCTGATTCCACCAATTTGAGGCAAGTCAGACCTGACCACCTGAAAATACTCACTGTCATTATTTTTTTTTTTGTGATAAGTCATCTGAAGTTTCATGAAAGACACTGATATCGTAGAAACAAGCACCAATGCTGCAGCCCTTACATTGTTCTACACAGTAATAATGGCTGTCTTCCTGGGTTTTGACCTGAGAAACTGATGAAATCGCTTGCAATTTTTACATACATATGTGTGTACATACATGCAGTGCGGTACATTAGTAATATAAAATTAATATACATTTGATATAACATACCTGTTAAAATGAACAATACCTGAAGCAAAGAAATGTTTAACCTAACACTCAGCTCAGTTCTTGCCCCAGGAGAAGCTCCCCTGAGCTTTGCCTGAGTAAAGAATGAGAAAGAGAAAAAAAAAAAAAGTTGTGGAAAGTAATACACCTCTGTAGTTATACAAATAACAGTTTTGTTGGGCATATATGTAAACTGTGACCATGTATTCGAGGTTTATTTGAGCTTATTTGGTCCACCTGCCTCAATTGCCATAAACATTTCCATTTAAATATGGTAGGCAGTTAGTATAGAGAAACATACTGATTATTTGTAGACTAACGATTACACCCACATGGATGCTGCGGGATGCATTCGGTTCATTAGTTCAAATGGACCCAATCCTGGCTGTAACAGCCAAGGAGTCCTGTGTTATCATCTGGTGAAAAGAAAGAGGCTTTCTTATATCCAGATGGCTTCTTGCTACCATTCTGGCCTGGGAGGGCAGCGGACATTCAGCACAGGGCAGAGTAATGTCAGAACACTCCAGCTTTTACCACCCAGCTCTCAGAGAAGAAAACTGGGTTAGTGCCAGATTTGCTTGCTTTTCCTACTGTGATACACAGCCAGCACAGCTCAACCGATCTAAAAGATCTGGGGCATTATTTAAGTTTCTATCAGTCTCTTACAACAGTTAACTAACGTCATTTGTTTATTTGGGGAGCTAGAGAGTTTCTTTGTGGCTGCTGTGTTGTTTATATCCTATTTGGAGATGTTGCAGGATGTTCTTTAAACAAAAAGCTTTGACCTTTTATTTTTTAAAGCCTGTGCAAAATAATCTGCTGTACATGTGTACCTTGTGCTCACCTGCGTTGCTTTTGCTTTCACATACTCATTTATGTTTCTGTAAAAAGAGGTTTTCATCCTGTGCTTATTTAACACATGTATATAGCAATGTTTCTATTATATATTTAATGCATTTATACACTTATATACCTAAATACATAAAGCTATTAAATCCCTTCTCCTCTGGGGGCTGTTACAGCCTGCATTTCAATAGACATTTAATACATTTTAAAGGTCCAATTAACGAGCTTTAAAAGTCCTGGAACTCCACAACTCAGTTATGCCACACTATCTATACAAAGATTTGTGAGGGTAGCTATTACTGCATTGTATGACTTGTTAAGTGTAGCTGAGTGCAGTGGGAGCCAGGGAGGCTGTGTTTTGATCATTACATTTTCATAGCGTCTGCTTTTTTTTTTTCACATGGAACTCACATATATGTGGTCCCTTCTATTATACATCATGTACTACTGTAGTCTGAGCTTTGGCTTACATGTTTAAATGTCCAATCTGTTCTTAATGGCAGGATGAAGAATGATGTTTTCTGTCTGTCCTAGGAAGAAAGCATATCAAAGGTATTAGTTTTGATGGCAGCATGCTCTACTACAGACACTTACTATCATAGAAATTACTTAAGAAAATTCTTAACTATGATTTATACTTGTATGACTGGAAAGAAAGAAAATCAATTAGTGCTGTCTATTACATAGCCCTGAGCTAGTAATATATAGGCAACAGATCCTATCAGTTCTTCTGGGATTGCCAATTATCCAGCTTGGATGGTACTAATACTATTAGTATTTGGGACACAATTCTGCTAGGAAAATTCCTTCAGGACAAAGCTTGGCATCTCTGATTTCAGAATGGAAGAGTTGCAATGGGAAAAGAAAAAGGAAAGAATGAAGCTTAACCACCATTTTAACTAAAAAATTGCCTTTGAAACTGAAAAATGATGGTATTTTGTACTGAAACATTAGTTTACTTAAAAAGATACTAAAAACACATTAACACAATAATGATGCACATCCTCTTTATGTGTGATATCACATCCTGAGCAATTTGCAGTGAGAGAATTCAGTGGGATAAATGAGTGAGAACTGAAGTGTGACTCAGGACTTTCACCTGTAGCGACAGACAGTGTTGCTACCGGTACCTTAAACAAGCTTTTAGGAGGGCAATACCAGGCAGCCAACTTAAATAAGTGAGGAGTTCCTCGCTTTGTTTAGAAGACAAGTAGCCAATTTTCTCCTCTCTACACAATATCAAAGTGATGAAATTGGAGCAGGCAGAAATTTTACTAAGTAATTTGATTCAAGTTGTGTCAGTCTGAAATAAGAATAGAGCAAGGCATTTCTTCCCAGGAACAAAGATGTGCAAAATACAAAGACACGTATGGGTCACAGAGTGAAGTTGGGAGTTGGGTCTGTATTTCCCCTTCAACAGCTCCAATGGTATTGTCTTAATCCCTGCTGCTGTTGCTCTGCTGGACCTATGATGGACAAGAAATCAGTTGTGAATCTTAGCAGTGGCTTCAATGTCCTGTGACAGTTGTGTAAAATGCATGATGTATATGATTCTTCCTTGTGTCCTGCCCTCCTGTTCAGGCCAGGACTATAGCTACCCTTCACTTTCACAATCATAAAAAAATAAACTTGTGCATAGTTAATTCCAGTATCTCAGCTAGTGATTTGGAAATAATGCTTGACGATTAGGTGTGATTTGTAATCCAGAGAATTACAGGGGACCAGAGGCACCACTCACCTATCCTGTCTTAGAAATTCCTGTCTTGTTCACATCAGTCCTGAGACCTCTGTTTACAGAACATTATGCTGAATTTGTTTTCATTCACTATTTAGTTGCTTTGACTGAAGAACCTTGACAAGCTGAAGAGAGAAAAATAATTTTATCAGTTTTGTTTTGAAAGCTTTGGAAGAAAAAGCAAAGAGAATTCCTGAGAGGCTACAGGAATTCAAAACTAAAGAGCAGAAGACCATGGAGGAAGGCTCACAGTTATGTATCTGTGTCTGATTCACATTGCTGGGATCTTAGTAAAAGTGGTTTTACTGATTTTGCTGAGAGCTAGGCCATGTCCTTTTACTAGACAGGGTGACATTATGCATCTGCTAACGGGGCAATAAGACTCTGAAAGTTAAAATAGGGATCTTTGGATACAGGGACTGGACAAGCACAGGTGATTGGATCCTGTTCAAGAGAGGGAAAACAAACAGGACAGTTGGATATTCTTGCAATGTAAATAAAGGATGTAGGAACCCAAGGGCAGCTCTAGCTTCCATTAAATTCAGTAGCTGTTTTGCCACGGCTCTTAACAGGCCAAGTGTTACAGCCATTAGAAGCCAGCTTTTGCCCCTTTCCACATTACTGAGAAAACTCCAATTGACTTTAGAGAGTGAGGAATTATGCCACTCATGTTATAATACAGAAATAATGTTTAGCCTGTTTGTTTTGTGTAAAAACTGATACAAGAGAAGAGCCCAGATATAAAAGGAACTAGTTGAAAAAGCAATTCAATGAAACTGTGGAGCTGCTTTTAGTATTTATATGTTAAAAGTATCTTTTGGAATAATCTCACTGAACATACATGAGTTGTTTGAAGATAAAAAGAAGTCAAGGGTGGGATTTTCAGCCTGGATTTATCCCTGTTCCTTCTCAAGTCAATTGGATTTCCACACTGGCAGGTCAGGGAAGTGCTGTATAAAGAGAGCATAATCTAAATCAAAGCTCTCTTACAACCCCCAGTCCAGTGGGAGTCCTTCCCCAATGCCAGTTGCTTCAGACAACTGTTTTAAGTGTCATAATTTCTATAATTTTTCTATGGCTGACTGCAGTGATATGTCTAATTATTGATATTATTCTGACCACTAATGAAAACACATAGGTAGGTAGAGCTTATTGTGCAAGAAACTTGAAAAAGTTATTCCAGCCACCTTGAATGGTTCTTGATCTTGTCTATTAAAATTATCCCATAAATAATCAAGGGCTTCCAAAGAGACAGGTCAAAACACAGTTAAATTCCAGGCACACAGTTGGACTATCAGGCAACCCTCCAGCTGGGACATGAGGATCCTGGTGTGTTTCATGATCTGAAGTACGTTGTGAACATAACATTGCCTGATTTTTTTTGAAGCAGTACAGTTGGAGAAATCATCTTACTGCAGGATATTTCCAGGACGGTTTGGAATGCTGCTTCATTTATACCCTTGCAGACATCACAAGCTCATTTAAGATACATACACATTTGAGTTCCACTACACTGATTTGTTTAAATAATATTTTTTTAAAAAAGGAAAAATCATGACTCAAGAGGTGCTTGGAAGATGAACTTTTACATAGGAACACCCTAACAGGTATCTCTGATCTTACTGGAACAGGGGAAACGTCTTCGGAAGCTAGGGCTCATTGGAGAGTTTTACGGAGTGAGTTTGAGCTAGTGCAGCTAAGAGACACCTTGGAGAAATCACGTATGACAGGTCAGAGAAGAGAACACCTTCAGACGTATTTAAAACTTAAATTTTCTTATTTTACAGCTTGCTTTTGTAATAAAAGTAATCTGAGCTGGTAATCCGTCACCTTGTTTCTCAGGCACACAGAATAAAGTGGTCTGTCAGGCCATGAAAGCAAGACAAGGCTGGTAACCACACGGCTGTGGCCTGCTTGTCTGCTGCAGAGTTCATTGGAGAGTATCACTAAAGATGACAGGTATTCCTCAGAGAGCCCTGTGGTCTGTCAGGAGGCACTGAAGGTGTTTGTGGAGGACAGTGCTCATGTTGCCGTGGCTTTCCCATGGCTGGTGAGTCTATCTTACACGGGCATTACTTGACTGCAGCACTATGCACACTGCTGTGCAGACTTACCCAGCAAAGCTCTAGCTGGGGATGAAAGGAAGGAAATCAATGAATCACCAAGAATTAGCACACAGCCCTTCCTGCTTTCGTTTGAGAGGTTTCGTTAAGCCTCTGACTAATGAAAGAACTGAAAACACACACAAGGCTCTGGTAATTACTGAGGGGCTCCACTTTAAGTAAATCATAGGTGGAGTATTTTCACAATTGTAATATTTGATTTTATAGCTTCCTTTGCTGCAATATTAAACCACGCTTTAATCTTCACCAAATCAGCCACATTCATGAAGAACAAGCTGATCTTGCATTTCAGCTACTGCAGTTACCTTCCACCAAGTAGTTCTTATCAATTTACTAACTTTATTTTACCAGCAAGGATGGTGCAACTAAAGCCAGGATGTGGCCATCCCTGAATTCACAATTCGAGTCTTGCATACATGGCAATGCTGCAGCAGAAAGCCCTTGAAAATTCATTGCAAAGTTTTGTAACTTTGAACTTGGGCACAAGTATGTACTAAAATATGTGGAGCAACTGTGTATGTGTGAGCTCTTGAAAATACTGCTTTAACAGCCCACTGCATTTGTTCACTTAATCTGTGCTGTTTTACACTGTCATCCTCATTGTGTTTTCTTCATGGCCCTGCCAGCTCTGCTGCAGTGGATTTCAGAGGGTCAGTAGTTCCAGGAGATAATCCCAGACATTCTACAAAGTAGGAACCCCACTCTCCTGTGAAAATGTTTTCTCCTTTTATCTAAGGGATATTTAAGGGTTTAAGCTCACATCAGTTGCCTTTTAATGTTTGTTTTGTAATCTTTCTCAGACATCTCAGAAAAAAAAATTGCCACTTTGGTCGACTCGCTGAGTAGGGTGGCTACAGTCAGGAAAGCTTCTTCCTCATGCTATTTTTAGTGCCCCTTTGGATTAATTCCCTACCTCTCTATGACCAGTCAACACTATTATCCTACAGTCCACATCGCAATCCTGCAGAGGATGACTTACATTAATTCCTTTAGACATACAAGTTTTACACTAAATTCAATTAAGGAATTCAGAAAGGTTCTTACTCTTTTTAAAATTATTCAAATGTAGTCATTAAAAAAAAACTGGACAGAAAAATACATAATATATTCACTCTGAGAACTCCAGAGACAAAACCTTCCCTGGTCTGTAAGGAATGAATTAAGACAAATCAGTGCAAGGTGTTCTGAGAATAACCAAAAAGGACATAAAAAGGCTGTCCTAATTAAAATAAAAAGTTTCTAAAGGGGGTTAGTAAAATGGTTACAGCTTTTGTGTATAGGCGAGGCTTGAGAAAATAAGAGCATAATTACATTTTTATTTGAAAAGAGGACTTTCTAGGAATTGAGTTATACATTTGGTTTTGATTTGTGCTTCTGGTTTGGCTTTGGCTTCTGTTTAAGATTTTGACTAGGTTTTGGTTTCAAGCATAGCCATACCCTGGAGTTAAGCTTCCTGTGTTCTGGAGGGTCTCAACAAGGAAAACAGTCTCGTTAAAAGCAGCCGATTAAAACAGCTTATTTTTATCTTTCAATTCCCTGTAGAGTGTCCTGTTACTAGTTATGTAGCAAAGACAGATCAAGGTCTTCGAAGAAAAAGGCAGGTAGTCTCAGCTGCTGGAGTGTATGAGATCCCTGGGGCCTCAGGGGTCCCTTGTCTTGCAGAAGGTGGGAACGGTGCCACTGCATGGGCTGAAAGCTATGTGAAAGCCCATGAAGCCCTACTGGAGGCTAGGCAGATAGGCCATGGGTGCCTTTTGCATAGATAATGAGAGGAAAGGAAGGAAGTAGCTGGGGGAAATGCAGCAGGACCTCAGGCAACTTCACAAGAAGGTGGAAGGAGGAAAGGAAGCAAAGCTATGGCTGCAGAGTTGTTCTGGTGCTTAGGGCTCCACCATTGTCCCTTTCACCCCTCTCTTCCACCTACAGAATAGTAGATGAATAGAATAGAATAGAACAATGATGAAATTTGGGGTAGTATCTAAAATGGAACTAGGAAATCAGAGCCCTCCTGATTTTGTGTTTGACCTAGAAGTAAAACTTTAGTAGTAACTGAAAATCCTGGCGCTCTTATTTGTCCTTGATTGAGAATGCATGACCAAGATTTTGGGCTTGAGAGACTAAATTAGGCTCCTAAACCTCACATTTAGGTGCCTAAATAAGCTGCTTTCCCAGAACCTGCTGGGCAATTACCAGTAGCAAAGAGCAAGCTACTAATCTTGGTAGCTAAAAAGGATTTAGGAGCCTAACATTAGACACCCACTTTTGAAGCATGCTGACATTGAGTTTTAGTAATTCCTGATTTAATTTGGGGGGGTTGGGTTTTTTTGGAGGGGGAGGGTTGGGGGGGGGGGTGGTGTTGGGTGAAGTTTTTCCCAAATACAAGCCTGAGACTCCTTTTGATGTCTTGTGTTAAATAGATAGTGTTTGGAAAACATTTTCCCTCAGCCATCCCACAGCCCATCATGAAACATTACAGGAGTTCAGACATACTGGCTGAAGACTGCCAGAGGTTCTCCCTGCTTTTACTGACCAATGAAATGCATTTGGCAAAAAGTGATAACTGCATGAAACTGAAGGAGTACCAGCCAGCTACAGATGTGTGAACACTATCTTAATTTTTCTCTCCTGGCCAATTATTTATCTTGGTTTTATGATCTCCAAGAGAATAATTTGGCTAGTGAGACCTTAGTTGTGTAGGTTTGCCAGGCAGTCATATGGTCAGAACCCACTCCAGCTGGGTATGTACCACATTGCCTGTTTCATAAATGCGGAAGAATATTATTTGTTATCAGTGCAGGGGAGAAGTGAAATCTGACGTATGAAGATGTAACAGAGGGGTGGGGGGGAACAAAAGAGAAGCAACACATTGCAGGGAAATGGAAGGCATGTCAAAAATGTTGAGGACTGGGATACAAAATGTTTAAAGTCTCACGATACTGAAAGCAAGACAAAACGTAGTGTTTGGATGAGTCTTTACCTCCATGGTGTTATGGGAGGTGCACAAACCAGGGAGAACTGGCAACATTACTGTAAGTGCCTTCTCTGTTAATTACTATGACATATCTATATGCAGTGGGGTACTCTTTTGTCACTCTAACAGTTGAGCATTCAGGTATCTGCGGGTCACATTAACAAGGTCATTTGCGGCTCTAAGTGACAGGTGATTCCTGTATAAGGAGCAGCTGAGTTGCACAAGGCCAGTATCAGGTGTTTTGGTTGACATGTAAATCACATCTGTCTGTACCTTTTAAAGTAAATATGATGTGTGCTTCTTGTTCCATGCTCGGTTACTTAGTATTGTCTATATACTCGTCTTCATGCACAGTGAATGTCACAGGCCAATCGTTCAGTGAGTTCACAACTCAATCCTAGATTTGATGTGATGGAAAATTCCTGTTGTTGGTGGTATCGTTTCTAACTTGTAGGTTTCATTCTGTCCCATAAATTGGGCTAATGCCCAGTGAAAATAAAGATCATCCTTATTCCATGTAGTTCCTACTCTGAATGAGGCCAACATACTGATGTGTGTGGGAATGCAATATGAGGCTGGAGTAGGATGCAGGAGATTTGCAGAAAATAGAAATACAGGACTTCACATGCCACAGTTCCTTCTCCAGGGCCTGATTCTGTGAACTCTTGCATGTTTAACTTTGTATGTTAGGATGTCCAGCTGAATTTCATAGGAATAATCATTAGACATTCAAAGTACAGATTTGTTAACCTGCCGCTAAAATAAGCATAGAATAGGTGTGAGCAGAATTTTCTGAGGTGATCAGCCCTAATACAAGGTTGGTTTGGGCTTTTTTAATTGACTTCACTGGAAGCACAGTTAGGCCAGTCTGGAAAGATTTGAAGAATATGCCCTGGAACTTTGGCTGGAGAGCAGATCTGGCCTGGCTTGAGTGCAGATCTGGTCTGGCTCAACACCAGAAAACATTATTTTCAGTTAAATTCCTTAGCAGATATTGCTATTTACTCTAAAAAATGTATACTGAAAAGACATATATTGCCAACTCTGAAGACGGTCAAATGTTAAAAAAATCATTTATTAAACAGATCTTTCAACAAAAAGTAGAAAAACTCACTAAATAGCTTGATAAACAGTAATCCATCAGCTCTACTCTTTGAAAGATTTTGTGAAGACGTTCCCATTTTAGGAGAGGGAATAAAATAAAATCATAGCCTGAAAGAAGCATATTTCTGAGGCAATTGCAAATGTTGTCAGTAACCAGCAATCTAGACTGGATGAAGACACCTCCCAGTCATTGTTATTCTTGAAGGATTTTGTGACTTTTCCTGTTGTTTTGTGGTGGGTGGCTCAGTGACTCACCCCAGGGCCTCCCAGCCGAACAACAGGATCCCATGGAAATGAAGTATTTCTAACACCAATTGCTACAGAGGGATTGAAGTGCAGGAGCCCTCCTCCCCTCTGTCAAAAGCAAGGAGTGATTGCTATAAACTACTTGATCAAAGGAAGGAGACCACAGAGGAGGGGCTGGTCATGTGTTGTCAGTGAGGTGTTGCTCCTCTTGCCCCTTGCTCATTGGTATTCTGCTGGAGCACTACTAAAGTCTAGATATTACTTCCTGAAACACATCTGTGCTTTCTGATGCTTTTTTTCTTCCAAGTACTGAGATAATTCAGCCTTAGTTGTAGAGCAGATCCAAGCGCCAGGTTATATAGTGATTTCCAGCAGCTATAAGCTATGCTCTGTTGTGCAATGAAGATGATAGAAAAGGCTTATGCCAATTAAATAAAAATTTTAGGTTTCCTTAATGAGTAGTGGAACAATTGCCAGCACTTTACATTTCTCCTAATATGGATGAAGCTATTCTGCAAAACTGAGCTTACTGTCATACAGTAATATCTCTGCAAAGAAGGAGTTTTGTGTTACCATTACATCTATTTCAGTAAATACTATGATACAACATGTCACTTCACAGGTTTTGGTTATTTCTACCCATCTTTTGTTAACACAGGGATTTGATAGTCTGTGTATGAGGAATTGTCACCTCAGCTAGCCCTTGACAGACTTTACATTTCATCTTCATGGAGTAACCCCCCAGTCTCCCCAGCTGTGGTCTACACATGCAGGCTGATAGCGGGCCTCTGTATCTGTGGGTGATGACAGAAGTTAGATAACCAGTGGATTAATAAACTGATGATACATTTTCCAGACTGAAATTCTACCTCACAGACTTGCAGGATAGCAAGGGTCCTACAGAAATGTGACTCAGATATCTGCCATAAACCATGATGCGTTATCTCTGACAGATATTAACCTGGTTTTATATGCTTTTGATGATAGCAATACTCTTTGTCTTCAGCCCAACTATTCAAACAGTAGAAAGCTGGATGAAAACAATATGCCATAGTTTTATTGAGTACTTAACTTCCTTCATGAATCTGATTAGGGTACTCAGCCTGAAGCTACAGTTGTGTGGACTGCATTGCCCCAGCCTTGCCATTGTTTCTCCTTTCTTTTCCCATCCTTCAAGAAACAAAAATAACTAGTCTGTAGAAGCAATTAATGTCCACCTGCTATTCCCAGCACTAAACAAAAATGAAAGCAAAGTATCAACTTCAGGGTCTGACGTACTGAACTTCAGAGTGTAACTCCACCTCATTTACTGGAGCTCGCTGGGGGTTTGCTTTTTCACTGAGCCATGGCAATTAACAATCTCCTAACCTGATCCAACTGTAAAGGAAAACATGCTGTCTTAACTTGTCAGAGCATATTACGTAGGTTATATGTGGTCCTGTTCTTCATGGATAGATGTAGGAGAGAAGCAATTTTTAAAAACTGTTCTTTGCCTAGTCATCTTCTTATGGTAACCCAAACTTATTTGCATAGGTCTTGACTCCAAATCAGCATTTTTTAATGCTAAATTGAGATATGGTGTTGTTGCTGCAAACACCCATGGTGCTAATGTCCGTGAGCATAGTTTTATAACTCTATGACATATAACTATATGACAGTGTATATCATAAAGTTAATTTAAAAAGGTGATTTGCATAATATGTAGTAGTTTATTAACAGGTTTTTGTTACTACAAGCATTTTCCATTGCTACTGAACAGTTCTAAATACAGTATGTGGCAGCACAGACTGCTGGTAGTCCGTTTTTGTCCATTGTTTGGGCGGGGGGGGGTTCCCCTTAAAATAGTTTTAGTCTTATCCCAGCTGTCTGCAACAAAAACTTCGGTGAGTGTAAGCAGAGATGAATGTGAATCAGTTCATTCCTGATGACAAACTGTCCAGCAATATAACAAATTACTAAAAGCATGTATGTGTCAAAATTTCTGTGCATTTTCCAGCTGTGGATGATCTGAAATACCTGCCTTTAGCAGGTGCCCAAGTTGTTTTTATTTTCAGTTGGCTACTCATTACCTAACTATTACATGCCATGGAAAGCATTTAGTCCCCTATTGCTGAGTAAATTGGAGATTAGAAATGCAAAGAACAGGAAAATGTTTATGATATCTGTGAAGGGGCAGATACACAGTCTGCCAGGAAGCTGAAATGCTGGGGGTATACTTTGGCACAGGGATTTTACCCACTTTTCTTGGCGACGTTGTTTCCTTATCAGACCGGACATGCATTGTATTTTGCATGTGTCAAAAACTGCTAGCAGGACTCATTCTGATAGCAACAACAGGAAGTGTGAAATACACCAAAGGAATGAAGGCTTGGGAAGCCTGACACTGAAGAGCAGCAGTAATAGCTATTCTGGATAAGGAGGTTAAGCCACAAAGAGTTCAAGCTAATCAATGCTGGAAGTTGGATTGGGCGAGATGGTAGATAGCTGCAAAAGAAAAAAAAGCACGAGGAAAAATGCCAAGCAGAGAGGTTGTCTTAAGTTCGAGAGCGGCTCTGTGCAACAAAATGTCTCCTAGGCATTGTCTTGGAGAGTAACGTAGTCTCAGATTCTTAATATGTGAATTCTGGCTTCTTGTTATGAGTTCCAGAAAAAACTGTTCATTATGAATTGTCTCTTTACCTCACTTTCTTAACAGAGTAAGATATGCAGGAAATGAGTGTGCTGGCCCAGCAGTGCCTGCATAATCTCTATCTGCCCAACATTAAATTCTGCCCAGCTGCCAAATCTCCTGTAACTCTCCCTTTTTCCAGTCCCACATCCTCCAGCTCAGAAGCTCCCAGGGTCCTCTAAGAAGTAGCCCAAACCCCCCACATCTCACCTTGCTGACCAAAAGAAACAAAACTGGGCAATGAGGACTCTGGACACATTTTTTCACTGACTCCTTTTATGAGTGGATGAAAACATAGGTTTACAATAGATGTTGGGACACTAGCACAGCCTTAGCATTGGCTGCTGAGAAAGCTATAATACTTGTATTTCAGTTCAATAGGCTCTTTATAATCACATACTCTATATGTGATATATATATATAATGCTCTAAGATGGTCTTTTCTGGCACTAGTCATCTGAAAACACAGCTGACACTGTTAAAAACTATAACTTAGACAGACTAATGCACAGAGTATCCCCTCATGGGACAGACAAGAAATCTGATACATTTTTCCACTGCTTGTGCAGAGGAAACCAAATGGAAAAGAGAAGCCACAGAAATTCAGCTCGGCAGAAGCTTAATGTCCAACAACATCTTGCACAGGAAAACTGACAAGTACAGTTGGAACAGAAAGTACATCTTGCTTTTCAGTACTGAGGTCCACTGCAGTCTCATACTACTGCCAACTTTTTAACCAGGCCCAAGAAGAAAGAGCTCATTGTAGTTTACAACAATAAAGAAGAGATATATGTCTGGATAGATAGTGACTGGGTTTATTCAGCCTTTTGGAAATTAAGGCATGATTCAAACACATACTTCTGTTTTGTTTCCTCTGAGACAGCCAATCGTATAATCATTCCATGCATTTCAAATAACATGAAAAACTGAGACTGACTCACTGTTTCCCTTTTCATTAGCTCAGGACAGGATGCAAAGCCTATAAACACATTCTGTGTGGGTCTTTACATGACACGAAGTTCCTTGCTCTAATTCTGCAAGCCCCGTTTTTTATACCCCTAGAATGACTGTTTATGGTCTCTCTCTTCCAGCTCTTCTGATTCCCTGTACATAAGCATGAAATATGACTTGAGGCAGCAGCACCTTTCCCTTCATAGCTTTCTTCTTTCTGTCACTGTAGTTATGCTTAAGCTTCTCTCTGACAAGCAAGATTTAAATAACCATACACCAGTAACCCACCAACAGAGAAAGAATGGACCTACAATGGTGTCCTTAGAAGAATCTTGGCTGTTAAGTAGCCCGTTGCAACTCCAAGTGAGGAGCTCACAAAGTCAAGAGAAACCACAGGGTGACTGGTCGAAACAGCCAAGTACAGCTTTTCAAGTGCATAATCCAGAACTGAGTAACTTCTGAAGCCAATGAACCAGGTCGTTTGGTATAGGGTAAATTGGTGTCCTCTGTTAACATATGTTGTCTACTGGATTAGGAAATAAGGACTGAGCACAAAAATCAGACTGTCTTTATTGATACCCAGGACTCATGAGACTGTGAAATAAACTGTGGCTTAGGATGGAAATACAGTTTTGGGAATGGAAACATGAAACACTTAAGTGCAGAGCCCTCTTTCTATCTCATGTTTTGGTTGCAGCAGAATGGGAGCGTACAGTGAGAGAGAGATGGACGGAGATATCTCAGGAGCGTAAATTTGCTGCACCGTTTTGATAATGACATGTAACTCTGAATACTTCAAACATACAACATCCTTTGAAATTTGGCACTCTAGCAGAGTGACAACTCCATTTCTACAAATATGGTCCTGACTTCTATCATTTGCAAGTGAATAAACATTGAGTCAGTTCCTTCGAACATATTTTCACTCCCTGTAGTACCTCAGTAGAGTTTCAGGTATGAAAGAGTAGGAAAAAACAGTGACAGATATCCTTACAGAGTCTGTTGGTATTGCAAATAAAAAATACTCAAGCCTGATAGCTAGAGTTGCAGTAATTTTATTAGATTTGTCCTTGAAAATATCTTTCATAAAAAGAGTACTGAATACAGACTAAATGCATTCTGATCTTCAGTGCTTACCTAAAGGCATGTAGACAGAGATTTAGTGGAATTTTTCACTTTAGCGCCTGGCTCTGAATCAAATCAATGAGATTTAAGCATTTCCATGCTACAAAGAATAGGTGGCTATCTTGGGTTTTTTAAGCACTTAAATACATTTGCAAGCCTGATCTTTCATATTTTTACTGTTATTGTGTGCAAAGGAATTTGGGCAGTGACATTTCTATTCCCTGAGATGTTCCAGTTCTTCCATAAAAAATTCAGAACAAAATAATCTACATTTTAAAATGTCCTTCAGCATGAATCTTCAGAGTAACTTCTATACATATCTTGGTTTCATACTGTTATATTCAAGTTCTTTGGAGTTCTACTATATAGTAAAATTTTAATGTATTGTAATAGCCTAAACCAAGTACTTTTAAGAACAATTTTTAAAATATCAGAAAGCATAATTAAGCAATGTATTTCTACATGATACAATTGCATTTTCAATGTAAATTTACCCTGCTTAAGGGAGTATAACCAAATGTACAGGTAAGTCATAGGTAATTTCTGATAAAATATCACTTTAGATATATTTGCTGAGATACAGATGTAGCAAAGCAATAAGAGTTTGAGTCTTGTCTGCCTTTTTCCTACCATGCTGCTATAAAAGTGAAAATAAGCATCAGTGGAAGGGATAGCAGGCACCAATGGGAAAGGCCAGCAGATTTAGTCAGTGTGTTTTTCTTCACTTCAGTAAATCATCAAAGACTGTGTATCTTTTGTATCTTTTTATTTTTGCTTTTGTGAAGACTGATGAATTTACTCTTTGCACGCACATTTGAAACTGCCAGTAGCCCACAGCAAGACAGCATAGCTGTCCGTATTATTTCCTGTTTTTTGCAGTGGTGCTTCAACCATATTGAATGATATGTAAAATTTTTACATTCTCTAAATCTGAAAAGGATTATTTGAACCTCACAGGAGAACTGTGCATAAAAGGGCAATGTTTTAGTCCAAGCAATGTGAACTAAGAAAGAATCTATAAATATAGCCTAAGACTAATAAATCTGTAACTGCAAATCCACCGTGGCAGTAAAGGGTTTCCTTTAATAATGAAATACCACACTGGCAAAAATAAATATATAACTCGGGCTACCCCAACCATTATTGGACTACAAAATAACAGTATTTTAAAACAGAGAGTCCTTTCATTCTCTAGAGTGCTCTTTGGTCATGTTTCAAGTTTTCTTCTGCAACTAGGAGGGCTAAAATCTTACTTGAAAAAATGTGGAAACTGAGACTGTCACACAGTCACTTGTTCTGGGGCTCGAAGTGAAACTCCAGATATTCCAGCACTGGCAGTAACACCACAGTTGGCAGCAGTACCGATGACCAAATTTCTCTTTATAAAACAGAGCACATGTTGGCACTGAAGCTAAGTTTCTTGGTTTGAGGAAAGAAAGAACAACATTTATTCAATAAAGGAAAACTTATTTGCTCATAGGGAGGAAAAGAGAAGATTTCTCTTCAGTAAACACATAGAGGAATAATCTTTTGCTACAAAGATCACTGGAAGCTTTTAAAAACTTAACTGATTTCTTTTTAAAGGGAAAAAAAAAACACGTTTCCATTGACAGGAGTTGAGAAAATCTCTTTTCTGCAGCTCAGATACTCCAAGCCAGAAGCTACATCTCAGCTTTGGCCAGAGTTTCTCTTTCAGTGAATTACTTGAGCTGCTCCTCTTCTATTCCTATTATTCCTACTCTGCATGCTGCTGCTATTCATACCAAGTTTGATCTAGCAAAATTTAGCTGCCTTTGATGTTGATGTTAGTGAGCATCTCAGAGGGATACAGTTCTCCTGATGCTTCAGGGAGGCAGTAAGTTGCCTTAGGACTTTCTGAGGTACAACTTGAGTTGTATGACATGGTGTAAGGCAAAGACACTTGGTCCTTTCTCTTTCCCTCCTAACCACTTCCATGAGGTTGGGGAGCTTTTTTCCACACTGGTACCTGTGATATGGGTAGCTACTGCAAGGCTGCAAAACTCTGTGCCCGTTCTGCCTTCAGTGAGTTGCAGGTAAACACCACAGTCATCTTCAGCAGCAGCAGAACACTGAGGAGTCCTTGTGATGATGATGCTCGGATGAACAGCGCAGAACTGAATCAATATTCTGTTAGGCATTCAGATAGTTTCTCTGGGTCTCAAAAGCTAAGGAAGGGTTCCTGTCCTCAGGCCTCTTAGATTTTGCAGAAGTTTCATTTCAGTCAATAAAATAGTCCTGAAAAAGGATACAGAAAGAAATATTAACACTTGAGGTGGTGGTTTGGCAATGCTGTAAATAAAAGGTTAGAGTCCCTCTTTTGCATCAGAAACAGCATTAACCTGGGATGAATTCACTCCCTATGCTCATATTTATCTTTCTGCTTGAAGGCTTTCTGCTGCAAGTAGTTACTGCTTTTCTAGCCCATTCTAACTTTAGGTCCTATGTTGGCACAAAACTAGCATAAAAACAGAGCACTGATGCTAAGTCCCTGCCATATGCTTCGACCAACTTGACAAAAGTGTCATTGTGTGGCCCAGCTCTACTCTGAGTCAAGTTTGTATTACTTTGATGGTGAAAACCGTCTCAGTAAGGAGAACTTATATGTTGGCATCTCTCATGAATGCAAATACCTAAGTTTGTCCAAATGAAGAGCCAGAAATTCATTGTCTACCATCAGATTTCTGTTGAGCACCAGCTTCTGTCACCTGTGGTAGGCAGAGGATGTGTCATAGCATTAAGATGTAGAAATATAATTTCTTTAACTAAACAAAAGTTATTCCACACATGATGTTGAGCTGCTACTGTTTTCCTCATTCCATAAATAAAACAGTGCTGTTGCTGGAAACACTGTGGCTTAGCTCCTAGGAGTTCCTGCATGTGAAGCCCTTCCAAAACTTCCCCTTATAGTGAGAAACAGTCATGAGGGAAAAAAAAATCTTGATTACTGCAATAAGTAAAGTTGAATATTTAATGAGTCAGGATGTTTGTGAGGTCAAGCTTTCCACCAAATTTTCCTAAAAGTTGTGAGAGAGGGAGATGAGCAAACATAGTGTAACGCATTCTCATTGTGGTTGAAATTTTGTGATTAATTGCCATCAGCTGCCTTGAATCGTTAAGGCACAGAGCACAAGAGTATTAAAATACCATGTTTTGGTAGCCTTTAGCTCTGCAGCTGTGTTCAGGTTTCTTTCACAGAAGTCAGAGGAATGGCTGTGAGAAGGGGATCAAAATTTCCCAGATCAGCCTGTCCTGAGGAGAAGACAGCGATTCTGCCCTGGGTTATGAGATGACCCAGGTAACTGGCTCACTATGGGGAGTGTATTCCTACCTCATGGCACAGCAAGTACCTACACAGAAGAATAAAAAAAAACTTTCCATTACTTATGGAGCAAACACACTCAAAGCTAGTTGCAACTTTTCAAATTAAAAAAAACAACACATAATACTACCATTTTTTATTTAAAGAAAAAACCCACATAATCCAGCCCTAACTCTGTGGAGACCAGAGCCTCTCCCTGCTGGGGGCACCTTGCAGGCGTCACTTCCTCGCCTAGTGCTGGTGGCCCCTCACATCCTCTCTGTGGCAGGATGGCAGCTCTCTCTCTCTGGGAAGCACTCTGCCTTTAATGTGAAGCAACTGTAATTTTCAGTAAGGCCACTTTGTGCAACACAAAGAAGAGCCAGGTGAGGGCTCCGATTTCTTGTTTTGCTCCTCCATTCCTGGCTGTGTTATCCCCTCACCCCCTACCTGGGCTCCCTCACTACTCATAAATGTCCCCTTTAGAAGGATCCCCAGCTACAGTATGAAAGTTGGTGATGTATAGCACATTCTAAAGAACGATTTGCCTCAGTTCAAAAATCTTCCTGACCTCGAGGCTGAAGAAGAACAAAATAATGCATTAACAAAAACATGGTTCACTGCCAAAGAAAAGGAGTTCCTGTAAGGACTGAAACAATAAATCTCCTCCGCACTGAACTCCCAGAGGGAGTATGTTGTGTTTCCTCCTGTTCTTTATCAAAGTCCCCAAAATAAGCAGGAATGGGCAGTGGCTAGGCACAGTCTCTACACACCTTTTTCCATGGAGTAATTAAGGCCTGCCTCAGAGTGAGAGAGCACTCCCTGCCCAGCTGTGTGAGGGAGAGCTGGCAGCACCACCACCACCAAGCATGAAGCTCCTGGGGATTGCCTTCTTTTTCCTAGCCACACTCTGTGTTTGCACTGTGGGAGGTAAGTTCTTTGCCTTTTTTGGATAGACTTGTCACATCTGTGGGGTGTTTTGTGAGCAAAAGCTTAGCTGTCAGTACCTGGATGCCTTTTTAGGCCCCCCCCCCCCTCTTTTTTTTTTCTTTTTTTTTCTTGGCAGTTCAGTGATTTAAAAACTGTGTTGGAGGAGGAGAAGGTACTAACTGGTAGTTGAGTTGTATGTATTCTGCGAAAAACTTTTTTGCCATTGTATTTTTGTGACAGCTCTCTTTCTAGGTGTCATGAAGCTCCTCAATCTGAAAGGAGTTAAAAGCAGAGGTATATTTACAAAGGTTTTCTGTTCTGTTTTTCTTCTTTAAAATAATGCGTCTTTTGTAGAGATGGCTTTAAGGGGAGAATTGAAATGTCTGTCAGATTTGCAAATACTGCTCTTGCAAATCAATTCTATCCTGATGGATTTTCCTGGCACTATGCCAGTAATGAGTTTGACCAAGGGTATCTTTCAGAAATTATTTTAGTTTTGCCCCCAAAGACATAGGAGCTTACAGCGGTTATTGAGTGTCAAATAGTGAAGGATGCAAGCCTAGGCGTGATATTAGTTACTGAATACAGTATCTTTTAAAAATTATTCTCAAATGCACAGATTTAACCAAACTTTGTGGTGTTTATATGGTCACTGAACTGCTGTTTTCATTATTCTATCAGACCTTTAAAGTGGAATTAATTAGTAAAACCTGAAAGGGTGAAAGAAACTGCAACAAGGGCCAGAGTCTATTGTCACCTTTGTCAAAAGATACATTTGAAGTCCAGTCTTCTTTTTATCTGTACTTTCATTTGCTGGCCCTCTGGTGTGAATACTTATAACCAAAGCTTCTACAAATGCCTATAGATTGCCTGTAAGGGATTTTATGAATCAGAAGTTAAAAAATTGATAATACTGGATTAACTGATCTAAAGTTAATCAACTTTCACTCAGATTATGTGTTAAAAGTCTAGAAATCTTTTGTGGTGAAGCTCATGTTATTACTTGAGCTAACTGCTGTTAGGAAAAAAAAATCAATAAAGGAGATTAAAAATAAGATTGTGCCACAGAAATAACTGCTTTTAAAACTGTTAAGTAAGTAAAACCCCTGAAAGTCTGTGTTGAGGTACTATTTATTCTCTGTCTGCTACTCCTAGTATAAATAGTCTTCCTGTCATTGTTAAACCTTTAATTTCACAACTTCTGAAAAGCAAAGTGGAGTTGGATCAAAAGAAGCATATTTAACACAACAGTCCATAAAGCTTATCAGAAAGCAACATGCAAAAGTGGGAGGAATTCTGTCAAATTTACACAATCCTTTCTTTAAAAAGGATTTTCCCTCCTCTGCGTGATATGAATGGGGCAGACCTGATGACAATGAATAAGCAAATTTTATATAGGATACATTTGTTTGGAACAATTCTGGTTCTGTAAAAATATGTTTTTTTAAAAATGCTTTATTGCAAGGTAGACATGGTAGTGAAATCCTGTTGGTAAATTCAAATTAGAAGATTAAGAATATGTGTGGGGAGATTTGCAGTATGTCTCTATCTACCCTGTCAAAGTACATCATCAGGTCAAGCTTCCTTTAGGCTAACCCATGCATCGACCTGTTACGACAGAAGCAGTTTTATTGTCTGTTATATAAGGCTGGACCAAAGTCTTTGGATTTCCCCTGTCTGTGGTCTCAAAAGTGTCCTAGACATCTGGGCTGTAACAGCAGGATCTTATGACATGAAAAGAGGAATGGATGGTAAGGATGGTGGCATCAGTCTCCCTCATGCTCCATCTCCCTTTTTTGAACATTGGAGACAACAGCAAGGCATTTCTCCAGTTGCTCAGAAACATTTCTAGTATTTTAAAATTATGCTTAGTAAAATTTAGAAAAGGTCAAATCACACCCCAGCATTTTAATACTCCTCCTCCCAGGTTTTAGGGTAGTTTATCTTCAAAGCTTACCAAGACAAGTAATGTGTGGGCTTGCAGCCTCTTCACATAATACACATAAAATGCTTGTCTTTTTATCTTTTGTAAATCATGCAGAAGTGGTCAAGGATGTTTCCACTGTGGTTAGTAAAGAATGCACCAAGTCTCCTGTGGGGCTTGCAAATTTCATGCCTTGTCTTCAGCCTGTGTGCTGCTGGTGCTTTCTTGGTAATTTTCTAATTCATCTTAGGATCTTGCATCCTCAGAAGTCCCTAATGTTTTGGTGGGATCCACCCTCTGTCAGCAAATTACTAGAGGCTTGGTTGTGTAGAGATATGCAGGCTGACAGCATCCTGACAACTGTCCCTCCTCTAGAGGCTTTTCTTAACCCTTTGAGAGCTAAATAACATGCTTAAAGCAGGAGTTCCTTTGTGCTCATCTCAGGGTGTTCAGTCCTCCTGGCATATTGTCCTTTATTCTTACCTGCTCCAAAATGTATCCCAAACGGAAATTCTTTCTGGGTTGGTTCATAGCATTTGCAACTATAGACAACAGAATGGGTCAGACAATATATTGCCAAATGATAGGAATCAAATGTAAATGCTCTTGAGTAATTATTTTTAAAATGTGTAAAGATGAAGTTTGTTCTTTTAAAATAAGAGGGCAGAGGAATTGACATGTGCTTATAATGTAAGTGCTTAGAGGTTACCTCTTCATGTGCCTTGGCCTTGTAATACTACATGGCTATGGCTATATACCATAGCAGATGTCCTCCACAAAGTGCTTGTAGCACACAACAGCTTCCTTCTTACTCAGACACCCAGGTTTCTTTCTTGCAGAAATGACAGCAGAAAAGAATGGCGTTGTGCTCTTTTTGGCATCAGTCTGGATGTGTTCAGGTTATTCACTCAAATACAAAAGCTGGAACGTATTGTGTTGTGGACGTACAGTGAGTGGGTTTATTAACGTCTGATTAGTGACCCCTGTTGACAGCTAACAGTACCTTTCTCCAAGAGTGCTCTTGTCAAAATTTATGGCACTAGAAAAAAACTAAGGGTGTTTTTCATTTTGGAAAGGTAGCAGAAAATCTTGGTATTGAGAGCCTGGTACAAAAGCACTGAATCAATTTGGACCTGTTCCTTTACACAGTGGACCAACCCTAAATTATGTGCTTCCCAATCCCCCTGCTTCCCCATTAACGGGATGCTGTGGATCCTGGGACATCATCCCAACCCTACAACACAGCAGATTAATCCCAGCTCCCAGGCTGATAGCTTGAGAACAGTTACACTAAACCAGGGCTCCTGTAGCGATCACATACATTTGCAGCCACCTGAACTCTGCTCTTGTTGATGTTAACCGGAGGAGATGGACAGCCTTTTCCTTTTCCATCTTCTGTGCTCTCAGCTCACAATCCTTCAAGTCTTTTTAAAAAATCATTTTTAAAATTAAATACTAACTAAACTGTTTTGAGCATGTTCTCCCCTCATTCTTGGTTAACGTTTATGGCTGTGTCCTGGGAGACACCAGCAAAGCACAGGCTATCACAGTCAGATTGTTTGTCTCATCCCTGAAAATTTGAGAAATGTGAATAAACTTTAGATAACCAGCTGCTTTTTCATGACTTTAGATTACTTGAACTCAAACTTTCAATGTCTTGAGAGTTTGCCTGTTGTGAAAAATATGTTTGGGGTGTTTCCACTGTTCCTAGCACTTTGCAAGAGTAGCTTTCTCAAAAATCAAATTGTGGTGCTGGAGCTTACTGTAGCTTTCAATTGAGATTTTCTTTTCTTGCACAGATTTTTTTTCCTTCTTCACCCACCCCACCCCCACCCCACCCCACCCCCTGACACATTCCTCTCATTCATTAGACTTTTCTTGTATTTGGCTGGTTTTGCCTGATGGATTTTAAAGGTGTATTTAAAACTGAACAGAAGAAAACTGCTTGTTCTAGCCCCAAACCCAAATGCAAGTTTACTGCATTTACTGAGGACAGAAGCAGATGGCTTGATACCTGCTTGATAAGGAGATTATGATTTGCAGCCAAAATAAATGGAAACTGAATTTGAAGGGCAAATTGCCTGCAGTATTTGGCTCCAAACCTGAGAATACATAATGCCATATAAAATGCCCAACAAATGGTTGTCTCTTCTGAAAATTTACCAGAATGTTTTGTCTTTTATTTAGGTGTCTCTTTTATTCAGATTGAAACCTAAAGTTCTTATTAGTCTTTACTCCTCTATAAATTAGGAAAAAGGATCTGCTAGGGCTTATGTTTTGGTTTGGTTTTGTGGGTTTCTCCTAGATAGGAAAGGACCTTGAATTTTGTCTTCAATTGTTTATACAGCTGAGTCCTATGTAAAAAATCTGCAAAAATACAAATTAAAAATAATCTTTAAGAAACTCTTAACCTGGGAAAGGAATTCTTTTTAACTGGTACCATTCAGTCGCCAGGCTAAGTTCACAGTCTAAAGATGAGTAAGGCCCCACAGTAAAATCACATGGTAAAGTTTTTTACTCCTTATTACTTGTGTTCCTCATTAAGGAGGGCTGGGGTGTAGTTTGTGTTTTTTGGTGAGACAACTCAAGGAAGACCCTTTATTGGTTTTATTTTGCAGTTCTCTAAACAGAGAGACAATGTTGGATTTGTGTGAGTAACAGCTGTTATTTCCAAATACAAGTCAAGAATTAAGGACTTGGCTCCCCTAGAAGATAAACATTTACTTTTGATTTCAGCTAGCATTCTGAAAATAGGTGTCCCAAATTTAAACAGCAGAGTCAAAACCTTGAGTCACACCATGTTCTGCCGTGCAAGCCACTGTCATTTTCCCAGCACCTGATCTGGGTAGCAATACCTTGGCATTCATCTCATGAAAGTGGATCTTTGGATGCCCTAACAGCAGCACGCTGTATCTGCAACAGGAAAAGTAGTTTGACACAATTTAATATGATGCTAGCTCTGTGATGTTCCTTCTGAACCTTCCTCCCATGTGAGAAAGCTGTGCTCTGATGATCGCTTGCTGATATAATCTGCTGGGCTATTGTCCCCTTGCAGGAGAGGTAGGAAGGGGATAGGAAGCTCTCTGATGCCACCTGCATGTGTACTAGAGGCTGGTCTGGAGTCATTCAAATTATTTACAAATAATTATTTTTCCTGGCAGCCAGGCTGGACGACAGCCCCTTTCAGGCCAGACTAACTAGCTAATGCTCCAAAGGTTACATTTCAAACTAGCAATAGGGCAAGCATTTTTGACTGCTTTTATGTGGAAAGTGGATGCTTGCCTGACTTTTTTACAGGTGCAAATCCTAGCCTATTTATCAAGAGAGTATTTTTACAACAATTTTTAATCTCTCTTTCCAATGGCAGTAACGTGCTCCTCTGTGTTAGCTGCATGTTGTAGATAGCAACGTATCTCAGGTTGCTGAAACCACAGAGCACATGGCACATAGTTTTGCATCATATTTATCTAGTCTAACCTTTCTGCCTTGCCTTATCACTGTAACAAAATTACACATTTTGCTGGGATGGGAGCAATACACCAGCCTTGCTGTATGAATATTTCTGCAAGATATGTAATCATTCTAAGAAGCACATTCATTTTGTCTTAGTACTGTAATTTCTCAGTGTGGTACTTGGTTTGAGGAGTGTCAGTGTAATTAAAACTTTAGGGTTAAATCAATTAAATCCCTGATTACATTAATGAGACATTTATGCTTCCTGCAGATTTCTTTTTTCATAGTCTTTATTAGGAGATTAATATTGTATTTGGGCTTGACAGGTTTGGCTATTGAGGCAACAACTGATCAGAATGGCAAAAGCTTTGGATTAGTCTGAGGAAAAGAGTGCCAGGAGATTTACTAACCTTTCTGTCCAAGGATTTGCATTATTTTCTACCGTAAAATACCTTCCTTACTTGTTGAGGCATGTTTTCATTGCATGATAATTATTCAAAGTGATCAAAGCCCCATTTATTGCTTCATTTTTAACCAGTTTTCCTACTTTTTAGCATGTTCAACATTGAGTCTAGGCTTTTACTTGAAATACAGTATTGATAACCTTCTAAATGTTTAATGTGTGTGGTGCTGTCTATCCCAGTCTGAGCATAGTCTGAAATCACCTTTCTTTGACAGATGAATTACCCCTCCTCATCTCAGCATGGGTGTTATATCATAGCAATATAGATGATGTAAATATCAGTGTTTGCAAACTCATTCAAAGGCTGTGGAAGCAAAACTATCACCAAACATTGTTAGGTGAAATGGCAAAAATGTTAAGGATTGCTCTGGCAAGAAATGAGAAATTCAAATATTTTCACTCCCAAATGCCCCATGTCGTGTTAGGTAGAGAGGGGCAGCTTTGGACATGATACATGGCTAATGCTTCTACTGCCATTCCAAGTCCCCAAAAGCCAAAATGTGGGCTTCCCCCACCCCCAGAATTAGACTCTCTGAAAATCCTGTGAAGTTGTCCAAACCTCATTTACCCTTGACTCCTACAGACAGTCATAAAGGCAGAAGTCTGTGACATGTCAAAAGAAATATCTGGGGACCACATACAATTTGATTGTAGTTACTCATTTCATAACCAATCACAGGATGATTAAAATCTTTTTCTGAAAACTACTGAATTCTTTGAATTATGGAGCTTTCTGAACTTACTATGGAGTTTGTCTGCTTTGCCACAAAACACATAGGTCTTAGAAACTGTAGCCAACAACAAAAGCTGGCTGCCCAGAAAGGTTATTACAGTAGAGCAGCTTTGAGTTCTCTCTAGGAAGTTTGTTTCTTATAAAAGCAGTGTGTTAGTATATTTACTGTGGTTCAGGAGAGAGCAAGTGTATTTACCAAACTGTTGGGTTTCAATTGCAACAACTCACTAGAGTAGTTTCCAAGGTGTAACAAGAGGAAAAACTTAATGAGAAGTCTATGCCAAATAACCCAATCCCTCAAATGTGCCAATGACAGCAAGGGAAGGACACAGCACAGGTATTAGAGGCAAAAACCTCCTGGTCTAGGACTGCACATTTTATCCTGTCTAGTTCAAATGGCTTCAGAAGAATCCAATATTTCCCTCTGCATGCCATTCCCCATGCTAATGGAGTCATGTAGCTAGTGTGTCTTAAATGCTGTTGAATTTAGGTGAACTAGTGGACAATTTATCTTACTGGCTTGGTGACTCTTGCAGTGCACTGTCTGCTCACTCTTTAATTGCTGTCACCTTGCGTTTCCACAAACTGCCAGAAAATACTATTTTCAGGTGCGAAATGTAAAATGGGAATTGGTTATTTATAGAAGAAATGGCCAAGGGATAAGATGATCAGAAGAGTTTAAGTAGGAATGGAACAACTCATTCACAATTGTTGTAATTGTCATGGGGAATAAAACTATGCTAATTGCCAATAAAAGTACAAGTGATGTCTATAGCTGTTCATCGACATGAGATGATCAGCGCCAGGCTCACCATGACTTCCTAGTGCACTGTCTGGGACCCAGGGTTTTGACAAGCCTGAGCATCTGACTATGGTCCACTTTCTGCTCCACTAGGAATGTGGTTATCGGTGGAGGTGCTGGCATGGCTATCGCACTGCGCTTTGGTAGTGTAGGTCCTCAGTGCTGACTCTCTGCTTCCAGTGCTCTCCTAATATTAACTTTGGTTTTTTAATAGGAATACTTTGGAATATGAAGCATGTGAGAAAAGCATTTCAGTTTCACATCTGAGCTTAGCAGTTGTATCAGATTGGTAGGAATTAAAAATAACGTGAGTATTCAATCAGCTTGGCAAGATACTCACAGCTTTATGACCTGTATGGGCCAGTTACAGAAATCAGGTATTTTCAGAATATATCCTTCATCCTTGCATATAACATAACTCCAGTGAGACCGTTCTCCACTTTGGGCTTGCAAAGCCCAATTTGGGCTTTCCATTTGGGATATCCTGTACCATTTTAACCTTTTTCTAGGCAGTGTGGGAAAGATGAAGAGGGACTCAACCGAGCATGGAATTACATTAATTGTAGAAGTAATTTGCAGTGTTTTCACAGAAGTTTTCTGACAGGAACAGGGTTTTGGTGCTCCAGAGGCTTTCAAAGCTTTGTCAGGAACAGAGTGGCATGGGCGGGTGTGGCTGAAATGGGTGTCTAGGCTATTCCCGGATGTGCTAAAAATAAATACATCATAGCAGACACTGCAGTGACCCTTTCCTGAATTATACAATTAGTCATGTTGCTGGAGATGCATTTGGATCACAAACATAGCACAAAAGAACTATGATTTTACTAACTGCTGCAGCACATTGCGAAAGAGAACTACCGATTGACCTGGGCTCAGCTTCCCCTCTGGCTGTTATATATCTGCCCTACCCAAATGCACTCTTTCCTGGGAAACAAAAATAGGCTTGCAAATAGCATGGTAAGGAAAAAGCATCGTTACTGTCTTCTGGGTGGGGGTGACTTATACCAATGCTTCTGTTCTTTCTTTTTGCAGGGGAAGGGGCTCTCTTTCCTCTTCTGTTCAGCAATGCACAATATTTAAAAAGCTCTTTCTATAGAAAACTGCACCCATTAAAGACATTTTTCAAATTGATTTATCATGGCTAACACAAGGGGGGTGTGTTAGTTTATTTTTCATACTATAAAATAACCATTAGTAACTCCTACCTTTTATTTTACACACAGACAGACAAATACATCACCATCAAAGGGTGACAATCCAGGTTTAGCTAGCTTTAAAGGGTTTAATTAAAACCTATTTACTAGGTTTAACAGGTTTAAATAGAGAAGTGCAGAGCTTGGAGCCTTTGTCCAAGGCAGGCTGGAGTGCTGATGAGCATGCTGAGCACATTTATTATTTTATAGAGTGCAAACACTGTGCTCATCCCTCTGTAGTACACAGTAATAAAGACATCCACCAAGCTTCACATAGGAGCAGAAAGTGCACTGAGAAAGCTGGTGATTTAAAAGCTCTTGGTAGAGATTTTGCATTTCTTCTGAGTTGATAAACAAAACCATGAAACTGGCTGCTAAGTGCCCAGATTTCTATGTCCACACATGCAGAGGGGCAAAGCATGCTGTGCTTGCATTATTTCAGATAATCAATAAAACACAGGGGCACTCATCCAACCCTTCTCATTACTGTTTTTGTTGAGGGGGAGCCTTCAACAGCCTACAGCCATGTTAGCTGAGGCCGGTCCTTGGCAGCTGCTTTTTCAGCGTGTGTGGTGGCTCCCTGTTTGCTGGGTGTTTTGACCAGGTTTTATTGGAAGCAGTGCTGTTTGCTTGGGGAATTAGTAATTCCTACCAGCTGCCTGCTAGTGCTTGGTGTTGGGTCATGGTAGCTGCATGCGTGGGTGAGCAGGAGGAGCACTGGGGTAGTGCTTCCTATCTTCTCCCATTCCCTGCTGGGGAAATTGCAGCACCTACCTCCCTTTCCTTCCTCTCCTCAGCTCTTGCTGCCGGGTGCCTCCCGCCTACCTGGTTTGCATTTCCTCTGCAGAACCCAAGTCCCACGTACCCCAGTTGCTGCTGTTTGTTCCTAGGCCACACAGAAGCAGCCCTGTCCCTGTCTCCCTTTGCAGCTTTGCATTTATGGTCTTCCCTAACACCCTCCTCTCTTTCCTGTTTTCAGGTGCTTTTGCTTTCTGCAGGGAGGGTGCTATGCCCTTCTGGCCCAGGAGCTTCTCCCTCCTGCCTTGGTGTCTTTCCCCATGCTCTTGCCCATGCTTCTTCCCACTCTTCTAGAGCAGATTGTCTCTGTCCTGTGACACCAATCTGCAAACCAGGACCAGGAGCTACAGCGCAGAGGTAGAAAGTTGAACTTAAATGTAAGATCTCAACATGCTGGATTTGTATAGTATGTTTTCAGTTTGCTGCTAAAGAGGCGTGACTGAAAGGAAGGTAACAGCTTGGCAAATGGGAGGTGGTTTCCCACCTCCCTAGGCAGCGGGAGTCACAGGCTTCCAGATGGTTGGCATCAGGTGGCGAAGAATGTGGCCTCTCTCCCTGCCTTATGGTTTTTAGCATTACCTGTTTCTGACTACATCTTACAAGGGTTCACCTTAAACATGACCAATGTAGCTTTGTTCAGGATCAACACAGTCCTTCCAGTTGCCATTGTAAGATATTCATAGCGGAGAAAATCCTGAGTAGAAAAAAGGCTTATGTTGCAGAAGGCTGCATTAAGAGCATTTGCAGAAGTGCAAAAGCATTGTGAGACCAGGCTGGAAAAACAATTTGAAATTCTGACTTGTGATGATATTGCAGTGGTGGTGATTCAGCATGGGACTGTTATTAGGCATGCACTTTCCTTTCACCAAGTGCTGTCACAGAACAAACAGTTGTGTGCAGATACTATTACAAATACATCTGAATGCATGTGTGAGGCATGCCATGCCTTGTGTATTGCTTTAGTACACCAAAGAAATATGAAGACAAGAAGGTTGTGTACTTTTTTTGAGTGTGCTTGGAGTTCATGAAGTTTGCAAATGGCTTTGTTTAATTTAACATCCTTTACTACACATTGTTATCAGCTCCAGCTGATGTAATTCACTGAATTACATCAGAACCTTGGTTCCCACTTAAAATACAGCTGCCCTGACCATACAGGGAAGATTCAAAGTGTGAGCCCTTAAATATTATATGTACTAGAACAAGTATTACTTCTATGAAACTAATACTTTCAGAACAAAATATCTGCAGGTTTTTAATATTTTTATTTTTGAAAAATTCTGGAATGTTCATAGATTTTGTATTTGTGATCTTAAGGGTTTTGAATAGGAAGAAAAGAGCTGATGGTTTTGAACAATACTATTATAATTGCACTTAAGCCTCTTCTAACAGTACATCCCAAATGGAAGTTTTTGTGATCTGGAAGCATCTATAATTTTTTACAGTGCTTGCTGGCTTTCTAAATAATTTGCATAGTATGGGTTAGTCATTTTTAGCCAACCAGTGGCTAAACTATGAACACAACACTTTTTTAATTTTTGGGTGGTTTTATATCACGATTTCAGTCTTAACAAAATACTTCAGATGAAGCTGAAAGTACTACAGGGACCACTGTTCTTAAGATTTATCAAAGTACTGTAGATATATCCCTGTGCTCTTAGAAACATGCCTGTCTTGAACCTGCAGATTTCCTGGCAATACATTTCTCTTGGTATTAGGTAGCTCTTATTTGTACGTGTGTATGTGTGGAAGCTATATGTAGTAAAAGTAAAATAAACTGCAGAAAAGCAGAGGGAGGACTGAAATAACAACAGTCATCTAAAATTAATCCCATTCCTTGCTGTGTCCTACGTTACAGCTTTCTGCAGTATTTTCAGAAGGTTGATTCTGCACTGAACACATGCTCCAGACAAAGCAAAATATTGAGAAAGCCGAGATCAGTTGGAAATGCAGACTTTGCAGGTTGTATCCATATTTTTAATCTAGAAGATCCAAATGATAAAAACTGCAGAAACAGTTGAGATCTTGACCTGCAAATATCTCTGTTTCTTGCATAACTCCATTAATGCTAGAGTGGGGTGCCATTGTGTGTTGCGGTTTGTAGTCCTCTAGAAAATAAGAACACACTATTGTTCCTCTTTTACTGACTGGAAAATGGGACACAGGGAGTGTCTATATAGTAAAATGCATAGAAATACCCAAGCTGATCTGAATGAGGCAGATTAAGTTCCAGGAGCTCCATCTAAACTGATTAAACTCTATTGTTCAACATAGCCATTCCAGGGAGGATGGAGCAATCTCTACTCTGCAGTCATAGCCATTTACTTTGTTTGTGATGATACATCCAAGAGAGCTATAAACTGGCAAGCTCACACACTATTTATGGTAGCACAATAATACCTAGTGTGGATGCCACAGACATCCAGGAAGTCGGGTGGATCCTTGGAGAACTAGCCAGCACCGTATAGTTACAAACCACCCATAAGCATCAGTGGCAGCTACTTTAAAGCATCTTTGTATCTGTGTTAGCAGAATATTACCCTGAAGCTGTGCAGAAAACGGATCCTGGGTTTCCTGAACACTGCTTGTAGCACTCCGCCTTCTCCCCCTTGACTGGAAGTGCAACCTGGGCCTCTGCAAAACATTGCTGAGGAGGCAAGCCCAAGAGCACCTAAATGCTAAACCTCACCAGGTAGAAGGCCCATGTAGAAGGCCTATCTCTATTTTCTTATCAGAAATTAAACCTTAAGTTTGATCCCTAAATTAAGATGTTCAGGTGCACTTGAGTTCTGTTTGGAGGGCTTGAGTAGGGTTTGAGCAGCGCCTAAAACTTGCTTTTGTTCTCTGCATATGGAAGTGGTGTTTGTGCAAGACTGGTTGATGGGAGGTGAACCACTCATGTAGGCATACCCTAATTTTTTATATTTTTTTTTGAGGATGTGTGAACATTTACACAAAAATACATTACAAAAGAAAAAATAAATTTATCTCAAGGTTTAAGGTAGAAGGTCACGAACTGGGAAAGAAATATGGGTGAGGAATGAAAACAGAAATAAGAGAAGTGTAAGAACTACACTGAGCCTGAGGAAAGATCAGAAAGAATGAAGAGATGAAGCAGCAATAAATGAAAATGAAAGAGAAAACATAATAGACAACAGAGCTCCAAGGTAAGAGTAAACAGGTCGTGTATATTGTCAGCGAGCAGCTATTTATTGAGAACTCTGAGAATATCAGTACCAGCTTTTCTCACAAGGACAGCTATAACTTTCTCCAGAAAGGGCTAAATGTCAGATGAAGTGTACAGTCTTTCCACATATACCACTGGAGGAGCTGTTACAGGAGGCTCTATCATGGTTGTGGGGGATGGCAGAATTCTCATTTGCTTCCTGGGAAAAGATCACTATTTATTTCTGATGGTGTGGAAAGATAGAAATCAAGAAAGAAACTGACTTATCTGTGACTTGTGCACAATTGCAAAGGCCCAGAGTCACACAATCAAGCATAATGTAACATAATATACAATAACCAAACATAATATAACACCACCACCTGTATGTTCTGCTTTATAGCCTTGAAGCAGGGAATTAACACGTACAGGTTTCCTCAGGACACCTCTTTGGTAATTGTTCCCAGCTACAGCCTTTTGGGTATTGGTCTGGTTTTGAGTGAGAATATTTTACATCCTCATCAGGAAAATGGTTAAACACTAGCTTCTGACTGTTAACGCCATCAGCTTGACACGGGCACTGGAAAACCTGCAAAGTTTCTAATCCAAATTTCCCTTGCCTGTTACATTTAGTTTCATCCTTGGTGGATATAAGGAGAAGTTTATTACTTTGTTGCAGCCCCTCACCTACTTGAGTACTGTTAATCATGCCTTCAATTAATCTTTCCCTCTCTGGGCTAGCAAATGCAATTTTTGCAGTCCTTCCTGAGAGGTCATTTTTTTCCTAGACTCCTGATGATTTTTATGGTTCTCCATTAACACCTGCTCCAGGCATCCACCCCATTTTCAATGTCCCTTCAAAGCTGCACCAATTACTTCAGCTGTGGCCTAACCAGTGTTCAGCTGAATGGAGGGATTTTAATATGAACATATGCTCCTGTCTACCTAGTGCACGGTCAAGTGAAAAAATGTCAAACAGGCCATTTTTTTCTGTATTCTCACTCACTATTCTGTGACTATTCTCACAGTCAGTATTTCTGTAATGATAGTGACTTTTCCATTAAAATAATTTCTTTTCAGAATCAGGTATTTATCACAAACTGGACAGCATTTAAATTCAGTAATTCATGTAATGAATATAATCAATACATATTTTGAACAATCTATTAATTTTTAAAAATGTTTTTGTTTTGACTTTTTGGCGTTCGCTTTTTTATTAGCTGTTTCATGTGGTGTTTTAAACTTAGTGGTTTGTGCCCTGTAGTATCCTGTAGTGTATAAACAGAATTACTGATTTAACATCATGCAGACATTTCTGCTTTTTTTCTGTCTTGATTATAGCAATAACTGGCACCTAATTAACACAAGGTCAAACCCTGATTATCTTAGTCTTCCCAGTGTAAAGGTAAAGATAATGAGAGAGAGGGGGAAGAAATTGTGAGAGCTCCAAGCTCAGACCTTGGAGACAGAAGCCTGCATCAAAAGCTGTAGTTTGAGGACAGCTGTGGCCGTTGGTCAGCCCTGGCTGAATTCAGGGGCTACTTCTGAATTTTAAAAAAGAAAGTAGGTTCAGTGTTTCAGTTCATTCATTTTGAAATCATGTCTGAAGACCAGTTACAAATGATTGTACTGTTGTTTTAATCGTAGAATAAATTACCATTTAAATGCAAGCCAGAAAATACAGTAAAGGGAAATTCTATGAACTTAAAAGAAAAAAACTCAACAGTTACTCTTTTTTCATTTGGGCCTTGTGGCCATGGATCAAACGTTTTTTGAGCACTTCTTAATTTCTTATTTTTCACTGACACTCTTACTGTCTTACTGTCTCTGGGCCTTCCTGCCCTTCCCCTCTCATCTTCTTCCTGTCCTGTTATCTTTCTGCCAGTTTTTGTTATCTACTTTCAGACAGATTTTTTTTCCCCCTTTTGGATCTTACCACCACCATCCCTTTGTTCAGCCCAGTGTCACATCTGAGCACATTTTAGCTCTGTGCGTGTTCTGGAGACACAAGGGTGCTACATCACAGGTTACCCATGCTCTTTTGGCTGAGTATACTGCCAGCAAGCATGGCAAATGAGAGAGGTTTGTGTATGGGAGCAATTGCTGAGTAGATTTTGGCTACTCCCACGTCACAGTACATCAAGGTGCTCTCTTATCAAAGGGATCACTGCACCTAAATTTGCCAAAACCCAGGCAAGTGTAACTTTACTTGGTTGTCATTCATCTGAGCCTGCAGCCAACCTGACGTGAGCAGAAAAGTGAATCTTTCTGTCTGTTTGTCTAGCAACAGTCTCTAATGGGCCAGAATTATGTTCTCAATCATTTTTGATCTCTTGCTTTTATCCCCCATAGGATTCTACTTAGTCACAACTTAACACTGCAAATAAGAGCATAATAAGCCACCAGTTCTAGCACTTCTTTTAATCAACCAGTTCCCCCCAAAATCCTGGTGAGTTTTAAGCATTTTTGCATGTTGATTTCAACTTGTTTTTAAAGTAGACTTAATTATCCATCATTTTAAGAAAACAATTAATTCATAAACACTATTCTACTCTGCTAATCAAATTTACCTTAGTTTATCTCTAGCCTGTGATAAAATCAGCAAATTGTGAATCATAACAAAAGTGTGACTTAAATTCTTATTTTTTTTAGCTTTAAGAAAACTTCAGCCTGTCAACATGGTTATTAAATGGAGTGCCTTTAAAGGATGAATTATCTAAGTATTGCAATGGGCTTTCCAGAAAGTCATGCGGAGTTAGGGGAAGAGTGAGTTAGGGAATGAGCTAATTGGCCAGCTAGTGCATTCAGCTGGTGTTACAGTCATGGTAGTTACTGGGAGATGTTATAACAAACCATATGAAATGTAGGCACTGTTGAAAAAACATTCTGTTTTAGTGCTGTGGCCTTGTGGCATGGGGAATTACAGGAGCTTTGTCAGCAGCTCATAATGAGAATGAAGAGATGGAAAAATGCTTGTTATTTAGGGAAACAAGACCGCTTTTTCGTCTATTTGGATACGATTTGTTTTCAGAGTATTTCAAGTGTGGGTTATAAAGCATTATTCTGACTGGTTAACTACATGGCAGGAAAACCGGTATTTTAAGGGGGCTGTGCAGAGCTTGACTGTGTTCACATATCCTTGGCTGGGGCAGCAGGAGGCACGTAGGGAACTGGTTTAATTTGATGTGGGATATGCCCATATCAAACTGGGCCATCACGTGCTCTGACAAGGCATTATGAAGGCAGCAGCATACTTAGAGAGGATACCCAAGAAAGTGGGACTCACTGGGAAGAGGCAACATCCCAACTAAGACTCATTACAAATGCACAGGTGCCAAGAAGGCTGATAACACACTGCTTGAAAAGGAGGTAAGGGTTCATCTGACTAGACTTTAATATGTGCCTGCAGAGCTCCTGCAATTGCATTATGTATTTTTTTTTCCCAGGTTAGATCTGTGACTCTGGCAGGCCTCGGGTGGTGCTCGTGAAATGTTAATCAGAGCGCAGCATGCTGAGCAAAGGGAACAAAGCTGACTGTTCTGCCCTGTATCCAAAAAAAAGAGAGAATGCCAGGAGATATTACCATGATTGGAGTCACACAAGAATAGTGACATGCTGTCCTGACTCAGTTTTGCTATGTCTGTGTTACAGCATGTTAATGCAGCATGACAGAACATCACACTCCAGACCTGAAAGCACTGGAGGATTAGTTTGTGCTATTTTGCTCTCCCATTCAGTCACAGAGCTGATCTCTTCCTTCCCAAATGTGCCCATCCTTGTCTCACAGCAGTGTAAAATGATTGAGAAATGCCACTGTTTCTGACTCAATGTCAGTTTTTCACCCCCTTCCTCACACCCCTAACTAAAACATTAGTAGAAAAATACAAAGACTGAAAATCTTATTTGAAGCCAAAATTCTAGTTGAGTTACACTGTTACAACTTTTCAGCATAAGGAGAAGATACAGAAATTAATTTACTTTAGGTTTGGTGGGAGTTTTTTTGGATGCTTTGTAACACTGGAGACTTTCACCTCTATCTTGACCTAGAATTTTTAAGACTGGCATCATTTATTGCAGTAAACTCCCAGCAGCTGGAACACTGCCTTGAGGGAAATAGGGAAAGTCAGTCATTACTCAGCCTGGTGCTTCCCCACCCATGTTCTGTGAATCCTCTTCTTCTCCTCACATACAGGGATTAGGCTGACGCTGAAAACCCCTCCTGAATTGTTTGTACTAGCCAGGAAGCTAGTACAATTTTGCTCCTCCAAGGCAGGGAAATAGGTGCTTACTCCTGCAGTCAGTTATTTTAGTTAATCCTCCACCCTGAAGACCCAGAGCAGCTGTGGTTGTACTCAGGGAGAGGAGGAGCTAGAAAAAATACCTGTAATTGCCTCAGGGTTTTTTTCCAAATTACTCTTACAGACACTAATACCTGTTGGAAAATGACCCACAGTCCAAGGGAGGATACTGTAGCAGATGTTCCCTATTACAGCAGTGAGGGAAAAGCTAAGAGATTTAGGATACAGCTTGAAAAGATTGCTAGAAGAGTTACATGATTTGGTTGCTTTGCTAATAGGCTTCTGAACTTGATTTTCCAGGAAGGTCCATGCTGCTTTCTGCCTTATATGTTTATGTAGTGCTAAATAGATCTGGAAGGTGGCTGAAGTAATGAGATTCTTTCTGTGTTTATTTCAGAAGACAGTAGTCCAGCCAGTACCACCGTCAATGCAACCGTTTTTGCATCAGCATCAACATCAATAGCTGGTAAGAGTTCAAATTTGCTGTTATGTGGTATTCTGAAGCTCCTATTGCCTTTTTACCTTTCAGCTTTTCCAGGTGCTGGGAGAAATTAGGTGAATTAATTCATGTAAGGTGATCATAGAGCAATGTATTTCCCTGGGCCTCTTATAAAACTCTGTTGATAAGAAAGAATTGAGAGGTCTTAGTAAGGAGAGAGTTAATTTGAGCAGGCTGTATTTTTTGTTTCAAGTGAAAAAGGCTGAAATTCTGTGAGTTCCTGTGCTCTCAAGGAGTGGTCCAGGCTTGATCAGATATTAACAAATTAGCTAAGACTCATAGTTCAAGGGTTGTCAGATTAAGAATAATTTGGGAAACAGCACCAGTTAAGGGCTATGGCAGCAGGGAGTAGCTGACATGATGGGTGTTGAGTGATGGAAGAGGACACGAACTTTGATAGTAAAGAATTACACAATATATGTCAATGTTGGGTCTCAGTTAATAGGAGACAATACATGTGTATAAAGCTGTCGTTTGCAAAAATGCTACTGATAACTTCTGAAGCTATTATTATTATTATGAAGCAGATAACTGAAGCTATTATTATCAAGATTCACTTTTGGGGACAAGGTGGTGGCACCAGTGCCTTCACTTTCAAAAACTACATTCCTTTTCTCTTTTGTTTGTGATTGTTTTAACTAGATCAAACTTAAAGTCCTAAAACTATGAAGACTTAAAAGAGAAAATACCTGCTTCAGATGGTAAAAGCCTGTGATTCTGGTTTACATCTTCAACCGACCCATTCAGTTCTCTTTATTCTGTAGCTTTGTAGCTATGAAAAATCAATACTGACCATATTTCATTCATGTGAGCTAAACAACTTCTCCTTCATTAGCCTGAATATTGAAGACTGTTGCATTTAATAAGTGATGGATGTGAGAGAAGAAAATTTGGACACAGGATTCTATTTTTTGATAACTAGAGATGCTAATGAGTCTGGTTTGGAGCTGAAAGAACTGAGATGAATATGATGTATACACTTGAATTGCTAGTAATGGAGGTGAATAAGATGCAGCCAGGTGAAATATGCATATGTTATGTTTATTACAGCAGAATAATTAGTCCTTTTCAAATTGTATTGCAGTTCTTTTATGTTTCAAAACCCCTGATGTTCATGGCTGTTTCAATAACATTTCATAAAGGCTCAACACCTCACAGTGAATGAGCTCTTGCAACGTTTCACTGAAATTTCTCTTGCAGCTTTTTGTCACAGAAGGGAAAGCAGTATTGTTATTTATGCCTATGAGAAAAGCATCAGAAGCCTGCTATGAGATTAAAGCACTTTGTGAGTGTGGAGCAAGGTCTGAACCATGCCCATTTTTTGAGGCAATGGTATTCTAGGTGAACAGCCAGCAAACTGAAAGTGGAGAAAGAAAGTCGAAGTTATTTTTTTATATGTGATGTGAATGCTGATGTGAACCCTGCATTAAGAAGTACTCAAGTCACATGAGAGAAAATGATGTCATGATCTGTTGCTATTCTTTCACATATCCCATCCATGAAAAGTGCTAGAAGACGTAGTAGGACACATGTTGGATTGTTGTCAGGGATTTAAATGAACCTCTGTAGCTGATAGTAGCACCTTCTGTTAGTATTCAATTACAGAACTGAAAGCTGGGCTCTTAAAATTATTAGTTATAGGGTTTTTAGCTCAGATTCCTCAGCAGCAATTTGGCCAGTCTGTTCCCTTGAGCATGTGCCAGGGGTACATAGGACCTGCAGTATGCCATCCATGCACAGCAGGATGTGCTGATTTAAATCTTGCTATCACCTTAGTGACGTTTGGGCAGCTCTGCTCCCCTCTTTCTGTACCAGCAGCCGCTGGAAGTGATCCCTGCTGCCTGAGGGAGCCCTTTCCCCTCCCCTTGGCTTCCAAATCTCACCTCTCTGGAGGAGAGAACTACCAGGAGTCACCACAAAGGGCACCAAGTTCACCTTGGGGAATATCACTTGCTAGAGATTACTATTCATCTCATCCACAACATCCTAAACTCTGCTGCACACCTTGGAGGAAGGCCTACTGGATGCTCTTTTTCCCCAGAAATCTGAGTGCAGAGGAAGAAGGTCTGGAAAAGCTAGCCAAAAAAGACTCAGCTGGGGCTCGAGGTGGACAGCAGAGAGAAGAGGAAAAAACTGCACAAAGACTAGTAGAGTCTCTCCTCTTTTGGGTCTTTACCTGTAATATGTAAGCTGTGTTCCTGTGTGTCACTCATGCCTCTTTCTGGGGAGTTAACGTCTCTCCTATTGAACAGGTATGCAGCAAAGTGCTGGTCAGCAGTCTAGTCCAGCAGCACAGTGAACCCATCCACCCATGCCAGGCCCCTTTCCCCGCACCTCTTTCCTTGAAGTCCATGTGAAGCATCTCTGTATAACTCCCAAAGAGCGTATACCTCTGCTTTAGAGGATGGCTGGAAGGTACAGCTGCTGACTTTCAGTAGGCAACTTGCAGATTGTCCACTGGCCAAACTTTCCTTCTGATACCAACCATGTGCGCTTTGAATCCTCTTTAAAAATGTGTGGGTAAGAAAGTTCTGCAAGGGCCAGACTTTAAACAGAAAGTCACTGCCTTTGTGAGAGAAGGTAGCCAGAGGTATGTGATGTTTATTTATGCATGGTAAAATAAACCAATAAAGATGTGAATGCATTTCTTGCAGTAACGAAAGATGTGAACCTAACAACTTCACAAGCAACAACTTTGCAAGTGCCAGTGCTGACAGCAGCTGCAGTCAGAGCTACAAATGAATCCATCACAACCCGTAAGTGAAAATTTCTTGGAGATAATTGTTGATGCTGTTCCAGTGGTCATTCAGAAAATTAAGCAACAGTGCCTCTTGGCTTGAGAACTTTTTACAGATAGTGAACTCTTGGGTGAAACCGTGTAGGTGTGCACAGGATCTTCCTCCTGGCTAGGCTGAAGGCAGCTGCAAGCTAGGCCTTGTAATTGTATTATTACAGGCTTGTCTTCAGTGGGATGGCCCATCTATGGGACAGGGAGTGGTTTTCTTTGCAGTGAAGGGAGCTGTCCCTGTTGGTCTTCGATTTAAATGAAATATTTTTTTGATAATTTAAAACTAGGATGCAAGCATGACAGTAGGTTTGTTTTGTGTGTATGCTTATGTGTGTATACAAAATTGAGGAAATAATCTGAATGTTGTTCCTTTATTAGACTCCACACCTTCTTCACCTAATGCTACACAACAAATAACACAAGGTATAACAACACAACCACCAGTAAAAGCGACCACTACAGCAACAGATAAAAGTGACAGCACAACAAACAGTAAGTGATAATTTAATTCAGCCATTCTGATTCCTTGTACACTACATTTCTATAAAAAAGGTGTGGAGCAATAAAAGGAGGTCAGAAAGAGTAGTTTGAATTATGAATTTGGATGTTTGGGGAAGTAGAACTATTCATCTTAATATATTACATATTTTTAATAGATCTTGCCCTAGAATCTTAAACAAAGAATATTATACCTTTAATTTGTAGTGGAGGTGATCTGAAACCATTACACAGGATTTTAATCTCCCTGTATTTGGGAGAGATGGATTTGGAAGGGATTAAAATTTTTATTTTCTTCTGTGTTATTTTCTTCTGTGTTTGTTTTTTTTAAATAAGTATTTGCTTGAAAATAAATGATTCTATGTGATTGGAGTGGTGTCAGAACAGTCCCCTTTGGGGTTTTTTTATTTTTATATATGTTACAGTGGTACAATTAATTATATTCAGCATTATTATGAGTCACAATACTGAAAGCAGAGAGGTGGTACTAATTACTCTGCATCAATCTTAGAAAATACTTTTATCCCCCATAAATCTTCATAATAATGCATGTATTGGCCCAGTGCATCAAACTGAATTCCAGAAAAAGAAAATGAAAAAAAACCAACCCTTTTTGTAAAAATCCCACATATCCAGCAAGTAGCTGGATTAATTTAAACAAGTTTAACAACCAAAAGGAGATCAGATAAACTTCAGATAAAATTCAGGCTCATTTTTTTGTCTGTAAACTGCACTGTAAATGTTTTCTTAAGTCTCTTGCTCAAGTGGAGTTTTTAAATATTTGAATTATTTATATTTAATTGACTGAAAAAATTAACAGTAAATACTCCAGATATTTAACTAGGCAGTCAGGGATACACCAGCATTCTCAGAACTGATACTTAGAGCATACTGAATTGTGACAAATGATTAGAATTTGGCTTCTCTTCCCCTGATTTCCTTGTCTAAAAAGGGACACCTATGAAATGGCCTGAATGATTTCTTTGTGCAAATTCTTTTTTAAAGCCACCGCTCGCAGACCTGAGCCTGCTAAGCTGCCTAGAGAGCAATCACCTTTTCACTTAGTGGTTACGTCTTCTACTGATGCAGCTTTCCCACTATGCTTGGTGTAGGGAGTAGTGTGATTGCCAGCCTGAAGTCTTTTGGTTTGGGGCTTGGCTTTTAAATGCCAGTATCGGTGACTCACAGAATACAGTCTGGCCAATACATAAGCTCCTGAAGTGATACTGAAAGCCACAAAGAATCTTTTTAAGCTTGCATTTGTGACCCTGTGGTTCTGCCAAAAGCCACCAGCATGGCACATTGTATTACAGATGCAATTCCTAGTCTTTTTTGGTTTGGCGGAGGTTCCTGGCTTGTGGGTACCAGAGCAGCACAGCCGCCTGGAACTAAACCTTGGTGACAGGTAAAGCTCCTGGCAGAAGAAGGCAAGCTAATGAGGAAAGGCATGTCTGCCACTGCAGCTTAGCTCTGGCCACTGGTCTGCACTGATGCCTCAAAAAAAGGGTGCTGGGAGTGCAATGATGCTGGAGGTACGATCGGTCTGGGCATGAAGTTTTCACCAATGTGCTTCCTTTCTATTCCTCTTGTGTTCTTTGTTCAGTCCCTAGTTGCTTAGAGTTTTTAAAACTCCTGATTTAAGCTGGAAAAAAGACCCAAAACTTGTGATAAAAATGGCTGATAAATGAACCTAAAAACAGAGCTTACCTGCCTCTCAGTCCCCTTTGTAAAAAGGAAGACCAAATAAGACATTGAGAACTGCCCTGCATTAAAAGACTTAGTATTTTGTTTCAATGCTAGGTAGTGTTTTGAAAAACTGTGTATGTGAAAACAAATTTAAGTGTTTTTTAAGACAAAATTCTGGGCTACCTTTCAAGAAAGTGATACCCTTGGCTTCAGCACAACAGAGTGGGATGGGGGACAAGGTAGTGGCTTTGGTACTGGGCATGGCACAGGGGCTGGGCAGTTGCATGGCCAGCCCTTGCAGAAAACCCACAGACCCTTCAACCACCATCTGGCTGCTGGCTGCAGCCATCTCTCTGTTTCCATCCCACATGTTGGCACAGCAAAGCGCTGTTTGCTTCATTGCATCTTCCCAGCCCCTGCCGGCATCCCCAGCAGCAGCACAGGGCTGGGGGAGTAGTACTTCCTGAAGCGAGCACAGACATAACAAAGAGTTCTGCTCTCAAGAAGGACAGGAGAGGAACATTGCTACTCTCTCTTTCTTTTTCACTGGCACTCACTTCTCCCCCTTTTTGGGCTGGCTGTATAGGACTAAGACAGAAATTGGCAGTGCCTTTATGACACTTCAAAATTTCCTTTACTACACCTGATTTTTCATAAAAAGCAGGCACCTCTTGTTTTGTAATGGAGGCCATTGACTTCTCTGCTTCAATCCCTGCTAAAAGCTTCAGCAAATGGTCACATTCATGTAGCAGAGATTTGACAGGGCTTCCTGTCTATGTTATAATTTCTCCAGCTGCTGTCACCTTTTATTACAGATTCAGGAAAAGCCCCCAGTTCTCCATATGCTGTGAAATTCTGCAAACGACTTTCTTTTTTTTACTTTTTTTTTTTTAAGTCCTCAGTATTCTTTTCCTCTGCGCGACATAACTATAATCTCTCCCTCTTTGCCCTCCTGCCCTGTCTATTATATTGGAAGCCAGAAATTAGACTTGTCTCCTTAACCTTCTGATTTATTAATATAAGAGTTCAAATCCAATAGTTCACATTTAGTGAGAGAGTGACTTCACTTGTGCAGTCCAGGTCCCGAAATAAGAATTTATATGGTGCTAAACTACAGCAAGTTGCATCTGCAATCAGAATTTCATAACCTGGAACACTTGGAGTTATCAAAGAGAATACAAAATGAAATGCAACAAAAAATTATGTTCTTCCTCCCTCAGATATGGAGCAAGCATCTTATGCAATGTCAGTGCTCAATGTATTATACGTAAGAGTGGATTTTTGGCTGTTGTGTTTCTGATTTATTTCATGCTGCTCTCCTGGATGATGATTATTGTGGTGCAATGAAATATTAAATATTAAAAAGTGAGAATAGGAAAGAGCAGAAGAGATACTTTTTCTCTTTTTATCAAATTACTTGTAATTACAAAGGAAGCTTTACTTAAAACTACCAGAAGAGGGTATTGCTCAATTGTCCTCAGGTTGTTACCACGTTATAGGTAAACACTGAGTGTAGTTGGCTGCTGAGACATGTTAGGCAGAGAGATGTTTTAAAACATACATTTTTAAATACTTGGGGTTTTTTGCGTACCAGAAAAAGTAAAGCTGGCAGACAGCAGATGCAATCAGCTATGGGTGTAAACATTAAAACTGAGATCTGCTTGGTTACCTCCCTAGCCAATTTCCGTTCCTCTGAATGGGCATGCAGTTGTATTGGTTTTGCTGCGCTGGGATTTTTCAAAGATTTCATTAATGCATTCATTAATGCAAATTGTTTCTCAGGCTATTGATTACAGGGGTGAGGCCTGTATCTGTCTTTATGCTAAAGAGACAAGCTCAAGGGAGAATGTTTAGCTTCCTATCTGACAAAGCCCTCGTGCTGGCATTTTAACATGGTTTGGGTGCAGTTCTTCTGCCTAGTAAAGGTATTTCCTCGATTCATTGATTGGCCAAGTAGGGTTGTAACACATACAGTTGTCTAAATTCTCTGCAGTGCGTAAAATATATGCAGAGTATTTACTGCTTACTTGAAGCATCTTATGATTTCAAAGCTAGTTAAGTAATAGCCTGCTGTAAAGAAAATTTAAAGGACTGTTGGATAATGCCAAAACATATGTGGATTATATGTATGTTAAGTAGAAAATCATGCTAAGATCAAGTGAGGATATGTGTCCAATTTCAGCTGGTTAAAGAAAATGAAGGGTTTTCAGAGCACAAAGAGTAAAGAAATACCTGAGGCTCAGAGAGCAGCTTTGCAGAGCAGCTTCAGGTTCCCTGCTGTTGATTATCCCTTTGACAAATACGTGTAACACACTGTCATTTATCTTATCAAAATATGCGCAGGGAGACCTGCATCACCACCAGGCAGTTCTGCCGCTGCAGCAATCATCCCCATTCGGACATTTTTATTCATAATCAGCCGTTGACAACAAACGCATTAACTGATGATGTGAGTGCCTTTGCAGCAGCAGCAGCCACCCTTCTCTGCCGTGCTGCTTTTCTGTGAGTCCAGACCTCCCCTGCCAGGCAGGCAGAAATCTTTGCTGCAGCTGGCTGAGCCAAAGCGTGATGAATTACTGCAGCGATGTGTCAGTGGGGACAGCAGAACTGAGTCACCATGTGCCTGCGCAGAGTCCCCCGCCCGTTCCTGCACAGAGTACAGGCACCGCAGCAAGTCTCCTTGCGCTGTCTTCTCCTGTTGAGATCAAATTAAACCTTGCATAGATATGAGTTATGTCAGTGCTGCCATAGTGTATGTGAGCAGTGGCTGGATACGGATGCTTCTGTTTCCACAGGCTTTTGGCACAGAAGCTGTTCGATGTGTTATATGTGTTAAGGGTAGAGCCTATGCTGTGTATTAGGCATGAGGCTTGGTTGCTGCTTAAAAGCTGGTTCAAAGCTGCAAGTCAGCAGAGAATTGGGTTGCTAGGATTTAATCTTACGGTAGTACAGTGGAATTAAGGGAACCTTCCTCTCCAGTTTGCATTTTTTCATCTTGGAGTTGGAGAAAAATGGCACTGACTTGTACTGTAGCACATCCACTTCTCCCCTTGACACTGGGAGCACAGAGCCTATTCTGCAGTCTTGCTGAAATGCAACAAGCTGCATTCCAGGCCCTAAGTAAAAGTGTGAGTCATACCTGGTGCTACCCAAATCCCAGGAAGAATCTCACCCAGGCTGAATTAAAAAAAAATTAAATGGAAATGCTATCATCCCTCCTGATCCCCCACAGAAGCATATCCAGTGCACAGCCTGTGTTCCTGAGAACGATCTGTTCTTGCAGCTCCCAAACACAAGAGGAGCACCCAGGGCTGAGCTGCTGCCAGGACTAATAGGACGTCTGGAACGTGTGATCCTCATGGGAAAACAGCTCTCCATAGGGTTGCAAGGCAACTGGCTGCCTCCCTCCTCAGCTCTCCCACACGCCTGATTGTTTTGCAGTGTTCACAAAGTGTGTGTTCAAATGCCTCTGCACATGAAGGCTTACTGTTATTCTGGCCTTACTTTTCATTGTCCCATGCAAGCTTTTACTAACTTATCAGGGAGCCAAAAGACAGTTGCTGTTGCTGTTACAAGCCCATGCATGTTAAAGGGAGAGAGAGGTTTTTTGGATTTCTTACCTTTTTTTAAATTAATCTCAGATTCAAATTCAGCACTTAAAATTTGACTCTAAAGCAATCACAGTAAGAAAGAAAAGTGGAAAAAGTTTGCTTTTAAAGATTCATGCAAGGCTTCTATGATGACAATGCAGGAATTACTAAAGTTCTCAGATCTCTGCATTATACCATTGTAAAAAGTGAGGTAAAGGGGCCTTTTACACTTATTTCTACTGCAGATTAGGCTTGCATAATGAAGGGGTACAATGTTGAGGTTTCTGGAGGGAGTTGACAATGAAATTACGGTTCTCATCACTAGAATCCCAGTGAAAGTTTTAGGCATTAAAGCTTGGTTTGCATATTTTTCAGTACAGTTTCCTTCTATGTCTTGATCTTCAAAGTTACCATCCCTGGCTGTCCAGCTCCTCTCAGTTCCCAAAGCTGTATGAATCCCCTGAGTCCAGTGGCTTCAGCTCACTCTTTCTTAGCTTGTTGATTTTTGAAGCTTGCCTCTCCAAGGTATTGCACTTAATAAACCAGAGGGGAAGGGAAGGGCCAAGTTAAAGGTGTGTGGTGGTAGAACATGGAACTTTGGGTGTTGGGGTTTTTTTCCTAAGAAAAGGGTTCTTTGAGGGGCCAATCTGGTAATCAGAATTTCTGCATAAAACATGGGATGAAGCATTCCTCAAGATTCACATGTTGTGTGTGAATGGTGTTGCACTCGTTTGACTAAAACGTTTTGAAGTTGTTATGTTCCAGTGTTTGAAACTCATATGAAGAGGCACTGCAAGTAGTTTACAGCTCAGTCACATCTCTGATTTATATCAGAAAGGAAGCATAAGGTTACTCTTGGGCACCCATATGTTTTATTCAGTAGGCACTGTCCTGCCTGTTGTTATGCTGAGGTTTGAGTGTAGACGTAGGAATTATCAGCTGTGCTGGAACAACTATCAGCTATGCTGGAACAACTGAAATTCTTTCTTGTCATTTGGTGACCTTCAGTTCCACGGGCTCAGGTGGTGCCCTGCACCATCGTCTTGGACTCAACTTAGGCTGCAAATCTTGTGACACAGATGGCCTTGATTCTCTATTGACTGTGAGAGAGCAGAAATAAGACACTTTCATTTTTCATATGTTAATTTTCAGGGATATATTATTTCCTAGGCCTTAACAGCACAGAACGAAGTAATTAACTCTGCGCTTATTTACAATCCCTAAAACTTTTTATGATATCACGTTATGTGACAGTTGTGGCTGAAACATGCTGCTTTTTTTTTTTTTAATGAAGGTTAAAGATAGAGGGCAGTAAGCTAGCTTCGCTTCTGCTCATGTTGCTGGTGGTGCAAGACTGTCTAGTTATTTTGGGCTCCCAAATCAAAGCTCTAGGCTGTCTGCTGGCCCAGATGTGAGGCTGTTTCTGGTGCTAAGATGTTCTTTAAAGATGCCTTGACTATGCCAGCAGTAACAACTCCGTTGGGATGGTTCATTGCTTGTCAAGCAGTTACCAGAAGTTGTTTCTGGCCTTAAGTCTCTTCTATGATGGTGGAAGCATTTGTCTGAGGGATGGTCTAAGATCTAATACAATGCTTATGCAGGTGTATCTAACCTGAACATCTGTCTCATTTCCAGCTACACAAGCAAGTGGAACACCATTGGCACAAAATGAGAGTTTGGGTGCTTCAACTACTATGACATCGTCTTTTACAATCTCTCTGCAAAAAAACACTTCTGCTCCTGGAACCTCAAGTAAGTCTTGAAAACATACACTCTGTTTTCTTATACAAACAGTTAAAAAGATGCAAATAGTTTCAAATCTCTTTTTCATTTGTTGTGCATTGTTCTGTAAGGAGGGCCACCTCCTTATTCATGCAGGGTACACTGTGTCCGTGTCATCTAGCTATGAAGTTATAATGAGTGATGGGTGAATTTCAAAACATTCAGTTGGGATACTCAATATCATTACAGGAAGATATAAATTACAAAAGATAATAGCAATCTTTATATATGCTGTATGTGGTCATTGTGTAGCACAGACCGCCAGAGGAGGTCATCAAGATAAATCCTCTGGCTGCAAAGCAAAGGAGACAAAGGAGAAAACAGCTATAATTTTTACAGTTTTTAATAAATCTGGAGGGCAAGTTAATGCATATTACCAATTAAATGATATTGTTCAAAATACAACATGGTCACATACAAGGTCAAAAAGATATTAATCCTTCCCAACTCCAGTCTGCTTTTATTGTTTTTCTGGGTGTGTTTTTGTGTGTTTATCCACTAAGCCACACTGTGGTGAACGTAGATGCCAGATCATATGACTGATAATTTCTTATGCTTCTAACTGGCTTAAATTTCCTAGACTTTGAAGAATCACTTATTCAGGGTTTTTTTAAGGTCTCTTGAGCCTTCACTTCACTCAGTACTTTCTTTCAGCTACTCGTGTGTAAATCCAATAAGGACACAGATTTTGTTTGCGTATCCCAATTATTATTAATGTGTAACATCCCCCAAGGGATACAAGACTTTTTACAACCTCTGGATTGTGTTTGTGGGAGGTAAGCATGCATGTGCACTGTGATTTCTTCCTCATAGAGGATAAGATTGGATATAAAGGTGGTGTAATATCACATGCTCAGTATGCACTGAAATGCTTAGAAGCATGCAAAAAGATATGATAATAAGCTGTCTAAGGAAGCTGGGATTTTTTCATTTTTAATCCAAGGCCACTAATTTAGAGAGGATTCTTTGCAATTATTTCAATAAGCCTATGCTCCTTAATGTATATATTGTGGTCTTGTAGTTACCTGATTATCCTGTTAGGTTTGGTGTCTTTTGGCAGACACATGCATGGTATGGAAAATGTACCATTGGTATACTGCAATAAAACAGTAAATTACCATGTTTTTAGTTGAAAGGTTCCCTCACGCAGGTAAATTCTCCAGGTTGAAATGAAATTGTAACATATATCTGGCTATGGATCACACATTGAGTTACCTATTGCATTGTTTGTGCAGTTACATTTTACATCTGACATTTACCCAGAAAGTTTTACAACCTTCCTTGGGACTGTTTGTGAAAGTCATCATCTTACTCAGCTCACCTTGCTGTAAAACCAATAAATGTTCTTGAACTCAGGGACTACCTGAGATGCCAGTACTGCAAGTGCCTGGCTGAGAAATAAAGGCCCCATCTATCCAGGGGGAGCGAGTCTAGGTGCTTGGCATAGCCAGTACTTTGAGTTCCCATAAATCTGCCATTTCAAAATCGCTTCTTCCTGTACCATGATTTCCACATTTACACCTTTCCTGTCTCCTTACAGCACCAGCTCCTTGCTTCTTTCTTGCAGCTTAAATACACAAGAAATCCCATTACTCACCCTGATGACTTAAGTAGCTTACTGAATGAATGCACCTTTCAGCCACCCTTGCGCCCTTGTTCTCTATGTTAAAGACTTTAAGAAAAAATTGTTTGATTCCCTCTAAACAGCTTTTTTCTCTTATACGCAATCTCTCAGGGCCAAGGGAAGCCATATGCTACGCCCTAATAACTTTTAAAGCAATGCAAGTGTGAAGCCGGTTGTTTCACTCTGTGCTGAGACTAGAAGAAATGCTGTCTCTCTCACTGTCATTAGATTATTTTTTCCCAGCTCTTTCAAATTTCACATTCAGGGACTTACATAGGGGTTGGATAGCTTTTGTTCACCAGATCAGCGGCTGGTATGCACAGTGATGCTGGTGTTGCAGCCCACAGGGGACAGCAGAGATCACAAGCTGAAGGCACCCAAGCCACAGCTTTTGCGTGGGAGCTCAGGGGAAGACAAATTAATGTGAGATTGATCCAAAACAGAACGTTTCTATTTGGTGTACTCAACCAAAATAATTCAGCTGGCTAACCTCAGTGCAAAATAATATGTGTAGTTTTGAGTCCACTTTTTTTTAAAAAGGCCATTTTGGTGAAAAATTCCTTTCTTGCTGTAGAAAAACAGGGTGGGGAAAAGCATATTTTGAAGAGGAATTTCCAATCAGCCATATCAAAAGATCAGAGTGTGGGATGAGTGCCACAGTGAGCTGGAGAGCAACTGAAACGAGTGGGAGAGCCTAGGAAAGAACTTGGAGAAACATCAGAGAACAGTATTGCTGTATTAAAGAAGATTGAAACCACCAGCCATGGAGGAGGGGCTGCATAGTGCTCACCCAGGCTAAAGAAGGCAATAGAGACTGTTTTAGCAAAGAGAGCAACCTGCATGCGTGCCATTGACACATACACTTCCTCAACTTTAACTCTGGCTGCACGTATAATATACCTCCTACTCATTCTCCACCTCCACAGATGATTGCTTTTTAATATTTAATTTTCTTCTTTTGTTTAATTAATGAAAAATAAGAAATTTAATGGATCAGTCAGAGTCTAACTACATCTGAAAAACTACAAGTAGTGTAGTTTTTATTTCTGTGACCTAAACAACAAAAAATCCGTAAAGCAGTATGAGCTTAAGTTCACCCAGCAGGGTGATAAGATCAGAAGATCTATTATAATAAAGTGTCAGATGAATCAACCTGCTGCATCTATTGATATCTTTATTGCACTCCTCCAATTATAAATCCTACTCATTTGATTCACAGGAGGCATCTCCCTAAGAAAAATTTCTACGAGTAAGACAATGAGGGTTTGACTCCTTCTGTACACAAACTGTGTAGGAACTCTGGATAGTGATATTAGGTAAAAATTACCTACCATATCTTCATCTTCTTCACAAAGAGAGACACACAAAAATCAAAGTGTCTGAGAGATGGAAAATATAGCAAAGCCTCAGTTAACGCAACTACAGATCTATAGCATGGTCAGGGCAAGGAGGGGTTTTGAAGTTCTTAATTTTGCTTTGATTTATATTGTGGTATCCCCTCTGAGTAATCAGCCAAATTTATTCATTTGTTTTGCCAGTGAGCACAGTTTCATGTGGCTGCCCTCCAAAAACAGAAGCAGCAAACTGCAGGGTATCCAGGCTGCTTAGGTAGCAGTCGTTGGAGAACAGAGTGGGGAGAGGTTATTTATTGGTCTCTTTCTCCATCTGTCAAGCTTCTAACCAGCACTGAACTGACTCAGGCAGGTATTTTCAAATCAAACCACTGTCACGCGCCAAATTTTTTATCCTTTTCCTCCTTACTGAACAACGAGGATTCAGCACACCCAGTGTTGCACACCTCACTTTTCATGATGAATCTGGAAATCTTCCCAGATTATTTATGCAAAGCATCTGCCCCCTAACTCACAGCCCCAGAGGATGTGGTAAGCTCTGAAGAGGCAGCTAGAACAACTACAGTAACTATGTTAGCAAGTGAAATGCTGCCTTTCCTTCTACCTTTCCCTTTTTTTTAGAACATGTGACCCCATCACCAAAAAGGGCACTGGATGGTTATTTAGAAAATGCAAACTGAAAGCACCTGCTGAACCATCTCTGATAAGCACAGCATTGTGTGGCAGGGGTGAGCAATTTCTGAACAGAGGGTGAGCTGGCACCTTGCTTGCATACTGGAAGCAAGGGGAGAAAAAGAAAGGCATGAGATTTTTCCTATTTAATTTTTCATGCTTTAGCTGAATCTGGGTGACATATCTTTGCAAAAGATGCTTGTTTTATTGTGTGTAGATGTGTGAAGTTTTTGAAAAATAACATAAGCTCAGGAGGCTCCGACAGTCCTTGAAGGAAGGACAGGGGGCTGCTTTCATGTTTCCTACCTGGGATCATTTCTGCTGTCTGTGTTTACTGAAGTGGTGAGGTCTGGCCAGGGCAGCAGCGTGGGTTTGGGTTGTGCCTATGGGTACTGAACCACAGGTCACCCAACCTTTCCTGTTTGCAGAGCCTGTCACCTGCATACAACTTTGACAAACCTTAAGTCTCTGGGGTGAACTTTGGCTTTACATGCTTTTTCTGTTTATTTTTTTTGCTCTAATCTGATCCAAGATGGTTCACTTTGTTGGTGAGAATGAAGGGAAAAAGTATAATTATGTTATAATCCTTGTGGGGGGTGGGGGGTGAGGGTCTTAGGAAAGCTCAGCTCTCCTCAGGCTTGGGAGACAAGGTTTGAGCTTTCATAGAGAAGTGACCTATTTGTAAGACTTGACAAGGTCTTCTACCTTTCTCCAAGGATATGCACACACAGGGCTTTACAGTTTGGTGTATTTTTTCCATGGGATCCCACTCCTTATAGGTTGAAGGAAAGGCATTATTTGGGTAACAAGCAACCATATATTTGGATGTTTCCTTAATGCCAGGTATGTGTCCTGCTGCATTCTGCACTGTGTTATTTCAAACCTCCTTTGACAGGCGAATAATTAACTTCAGGAAAGCTTTTCCTTGGCTTTTGTTGTGAATGTTGCCCAAACATGCTATAAACATTGCCTAATGAATCATCACAGGGATCCTCTCTGAGGAAGGTGACATTGGTTTTTGCAGATGGACTGAGGACATGATAAAGGGCTTAAGAAAGAAGTCTCCTCTGGACCCTAGGAAGCCAGGGCAAGATAATTGTGTACCTTCAGAATATTTAGCATTACTAATATTTAGTATGTTCAAGAAGAGCTCTTAACTGCTGACTTCTAAGCACTTGGCTTTTCAACCTGAACGTGCTTTTCATGCATATTTGTGATCAAAATGCAGTTAAAGCTCTGTCAGATATATCATTAGCAAAGTTTTTATTTGCACCCCAGTGGCTCAAGTGATCCATTTTTAATTGGGTGTAGAGAGGAGGAAAAACAAGAGCAGCCATTCTTGTTTTCAAAGTACATTCACAGCAGTAGAATAATGTGCTTCCCTTCTGTTACAGCTCCAGTGGTAGTAGCTGTCTTTGTACAAAGCATCAGTCCACAGCGCAGAAAGTGCAGCAAGGGCATAACGGTGGATTTGTACTCCCTGGGGATCCCGGTTGGAGGAGGAGCACTGCAGCCCAGGGCACTCAAGGGAGAGGCTCGATGCCTATCCAGAGTTACAGCTGTCACACCGCTCCATCTGTGGTCTCCCAGCCTGGAGGATGTGTTGGTGTGTCACATCCTCCTGGGGAGCTCCCAGGGCAGGGTCAGATGCACTATGTTCCCCACAGATGCTGTGTCAGCAGTGAACCCTGAAAAGAACCAGTGAGGGGGCTTAAAAGCCCTACTGGTGCCCTACAGTCTAGAGAAAGGTGATCAAACACTGTAATTTTAACCTTAAAATAATGAGCAGCTGCTGAGGATATAGTCCCTGAAGGATTTTTTTCCATGGTAGCTCCAGTAATCCAGTGTGAGAGGCCTCCTCAGGCAGGCAGAGTGCCAGTCACTTGTCCCTGGCAAGAGAGTCTGTCTTGTACAACAAATGTTTTGCTGCTAGTTCATGCAGGTGGATAGTCTTGAAGACATGGACGAGTTAGGTGTCCAGCTCCCTTTGACTTTAGAGAGATCACAGAAGAGATTTAATGCAACATAATAAAAATCACTGTGGGAGAATTGTCTGTGGTTAGCCTCCAAGTCTCAAGTATTCATGGTTGCCTTAATTTCCAAGCCTGCTACAATCTAGATGCACAAAAGCAGCAGCACACTAACTAAAAGCTAACAAAAAACTTGTGAAGTGGCTGGGGGAAGCTGACAGTAGTGAGCCAGTAAGCATGGTGTACAGCACTCTGCAAGGTCCATTTCTTCCTCATTACCAATGCCTTTTGCTCCTGCTGCTCGGCAGTCTGCTAGCCAAAAGCACCAAGATAATTAATGAGGATTCATTTTTAAAGGATTTTGTGACACTTGAAGACATGTCTCAATTAGGCATTTGAGTTTCTTTTATTAAAACACTTATTTGCCAGTTTAATGCCAGCTATTCACTCCCAGGCACTTATTTGGTTTTGGCAGGAGGAATGTTTTAGGAATGTATCAATTAATTTGGGATTTTCTTCCTTTGAGCAGAATAGCTAGCGTAGGCTGAGCTTTGGATTCTACTCCCTTTTATAATGGACGTCTGCAGACTTTCACAGCTCAGATTTTCTGGGCTTGGGAACAGTGTCAGTGTGTCTGTTCTGGGGCAGCATTTCTTGTGGGGTTACTGAGCACATTGCTGGAGTCTGCCAGTTTGTATGCTGTGAAGGATCTGGACATCTAAAACAGATACTAATAAACATGTTCCTTCTGTTTTATTGCAGGCCTTCACGTGAGCTCAACAGAATCGAAAAGTAAGAGCAACAGAAGAGTGTGCTCTGTGCACACTGGTGAAAAGGGCTGGCGTGGGGTGGGAGGGGGGCGGCCTGAGGAAAGGAAACATTCAGGGAACAGGGAGGCTCTGGGGGAAGAATGAACCTGAAGTGTAGTACAGAGAAGCAGAGGAGTGATGCTCAACTTGTAGCAATGAGTAAGTTTGCTGTGATTTCAGATGAATGCCATGTTGGACTATCAGATACTGAAAAGAAAACAGGGTGGGAGCACAAAAAAAAATTCAGGCCTGGTGTGCTGCAATGGGAAACTGATATAAATAGAGTGTTTACCAAGGAGATTGTTCTTGTCAGTGGCTCTTATTCCTCGTCCTGTGCTTAGAAGCAGCAGGTCCCAGAGTAAGGCAAGAGTTTCCTGTGCTAGTGAACCTGTAGGGTCCCATTTTCCTTTCTCTGGGCTTATCAGGAAACAGTTTCTTCTGTACTGATCCCTGCAGTTCTTGCTGCTGCTGCCAGCAAAACCTGCCCCCCTGTTACCGTGATGGATGTATTACTCCAGTGAACTGGTATTCTGATCCCAGACATTCCATAGCTGGAAAATATCTTCCAGATTCACTTTCCAGATTCAGAGAAACTAGACAGGGTGGGCTGGCTTGTGAGAAACTTTAGTGAATGAAGTGGGTAACTGAGTTAGAGGTTTTAATTCCTTAATCCATTTCGTTCATTCAGTAGTGCTTCTTTATAGCCATTGTATTTCTTCTTGATGGTCTCAAGTAGTTAAAATATTGTTCTTTTCTGCATTGCTCACATCTTGGTCATTTGTAACAGAGAACTAGGAAAACAACCAGGATTGGAATCCTCAGTTTTTCTCCTGAGGAAATGCTGCACAATGCAGGGATACACATTCATGTTTTTCAGTGTAATTTGTTTCTGTTGACATTTTCAGTCAGTATCCAGGATAACTCATTGCCATGATAATTGCCTGCTTGCCCTGTATATCATGTAGTATATCAGGTAAAGTAGCAAAAAGGGCAGTAGCATTTCCCTGGGAAATCTAAAGCAATCACATGGAGTTATGAATTCAAAAGAATTATTTCAGTCACTTGATGATGGCTCACATTTTCCATTCTTACATTATCACCCCTCAGCAGACAGGCACTATGGGAGAGAGAACTTCTGTTGTTCTTTTCTGTGATTTTTCAGAGATAAGGGTATCAGACAATGATTGTTTCCTGTGCTATAATATCAGAATGTCTTGGCTGTGGCTGTTTTGTTTAGTCATCACACAAGCACATAGTAAACGATCATTTTTCCCTAGGAGGTTTCAGACTTCAACTAGAAAAATGAAAGGGGGGGGGGGGATAGGGGGTGGCAAGGGAAGAAAAATAAACAGAGAAGCTAAACAATCCATCCAAAATTCACACAGCTACACGAGCAGAACAAAAATGAAAACATGGCGCTCTCAAATCTTTCCCTTTGCACTACCAGTCAATCCAAATAAATTTTTAAGTAGGACCATGTGGCTCCTAGTTACCTGGAAAATCCAGTGTACTGGCATATCCAGCAAACCTATGGAGAAACTGGCCCCTGGCTGTTCTCTGCTTTTCTCCTCTTGCACCAGTAGACAATGTACTTTCACATATCTGAACAGACTAGTATGTTGTGAGAATGGGAATATGGACAAAAGGAGAATAGTGGAGAAAAAGCAATCACCAAAACATTTCTCAATAGCAAGCTCGAGTTTAAAATCAGTGCAGCAAGGAAGAGGGAGTCCTGCACGGTTAGGACAATCAAACCTTGTTTGTTACTCTTAATTCAGCGATCTAGAATTACAAGTACTGTCTATACAAAAGCCTCTGTAAAATTAGGGACGTATCATTCAGAGTCTTTGGAGAACAAAATTGTATTCTAGGTCTCAAAATTACCCTGGGAAACTTGTTTTAATGACTCAATTTCATAGCTTCCACCCATCAATTTGAGCCTTCTTCTGTTCTTTGGAAGAGGAACTGTGCATCTGTACAGGTACGAGACATGAGCGGATACCTAAACAATGGATCAGAGCCTCCAATAAAACCTCAGTGGCTGCTCTCATGTTCTAACTACTTATATATGGAGTTATACTCTCTGCTAGGACCCCTGCTTAAGAGACCACGTTCCTCAGGAACCTTTCTTTGAGAGCCATTCTGATATTTAAATGAGCAATGGAACACTTGGCCTTGCATCACATTTTTCCAGCTGGTCAGCTTCTTCAGTGGCAGTAAGCACACATCTACTCAAGCCTCTACTCAATACAGAATACAATCCTGTGTGCTGTATAATGTAACTAGGGCAGCACCGATGTCTAGTTTATCTTTTTTCTCTCTGGAAGTTCAGTGATTGTTTTTCTACAGACTGTATGCCACAAGGTAATAAATATTTTGGGTTGTTGATACCTGACAGAAATTCAGATTAGCACCTGAAGGTAGAAATGCATTCCTTTAAACCCTGCCCTAAAAAACACCCCAGAGGCTGCCAACACTTATTGCTGTTCCCAAATGTGGCAGAGAGCATGCACATCCCTTTATAACACTCAACTCTCAAGAAAATCGCTAGCTACTAATATTGCAGTTCTTTGGACTTCTTAATCTACTATTAGCACTTTTTTTTAATCAGCAGTGAAATATTTTGGTCTTTCTTCTTTTGGGGGCAGGTCTAACTTTCACTCTCTTGCTTGTTTATTTGCTTGTGAAGAGTTCTCTCCTAATGTCAAACAGTACCTTAACCTCCTGAAAGTGAAAAAGTTTGTAGCTTATAACCTGTAAGCGTGTGTTTCTTCTAGGCAACACTAGATAAACTTTTCCACCTCTCTTGCCAAGTCATCCAGGTATTATTGAGAAGAACTATACCTGTGGAGCACCAAATGCTCCAGAACAGGGGCCACAAAAGTTGTTTTGGGAGGGTAATTTTGGGGAGGGGGTGGTGTTTGGGGATTTCTGACAATGACATGTTAGTTCTGGCAATAACATGTTAACCTGAAAGGCAATATTTCTTTTGCAAATCTAGCTTTTGACAGTCCTGGAAACAAGAAAGTGCCAGGGAGTGATATCCACTATTCTAGTGAGTGTTCCTACTTTATTGTCCCGCTTTTGAGTTTTCAGTCCATCAGTTTGGCTTTTGATGAGTGATTGGAGCAGCAGAGAAATGAAGCTGGCAGTTTTATTTCTATGCTTACTAGACATAGACTCTATAAAAAAATTGGTTTAACTGTTACAAAACTCCTCTCAAAGAGAAACAGCTTAACAAGGTGACACCACTGTCATTTGAGAACAGCATGATAATTCCCAAGGATTGATTTGAAGTAATAAACCGGGGTGGGGGGGTGGGGTGGGGGGGAGGAAGTGAACAGAGTCATCTCCTGTGAGAGAAGACAAAAGGAAGCATATGAAAATGTTGATCATATACCATTATGAGTACATAGTATATGAATATATTGTTATGAAAGTATTATATGAAAATCTTGTTCATATTGTCATGAGAGACAAGGACTAGGAGGGAGTCTCCTGAAGACTCTTCAAGCACTTGATATTTGCATAAGGCATGTTTCTTAATATTTTATTTTAGTATTATGCATCTCTAGGGCAGGAGTGTTGCTGCAGATCTGCTATTCCCACCCGAAGTACTGGCTTAGCAAGATATGTTTGATGTTTTCCCACTGCAAACTAGTCTCCAGGTTCTTCCTCTAGTTCCATCGATGCACGTGCACATCTATATGAATATTCAATATTAATTGCATCAAGAGCCATCAAAGATGATACTTCAAAATACCGGGTGGCCGTTATGGCTAATGCTGTGGAAGGCTGCAAGAATGCAGCTACAGCCTCCCCTGACACAGGGCTTAGGCCAGCAGGCAAGAGAGAGGCTGTTAAATGTGGCTGATAGCTGCCAGAAAAAAAAGACAAATAGGGAGAAGCTGAGCTTATATATTTCCCCGGGAAAGCTTCTCTTCATTACATAATTCTTTCCTTTTTGCTTCTTGGCTGGGAAACACCTGTCAGGAAATGGCAGATGGTGGGAAATAATAAAAGGAAAGAAATGTCCTCATTTAAAAATGAGATCTTGCATTTTCTATCCCTGGTTGTAACTGCTGTGGGGAATGTTACTGAATTATGTAACTCCTCAGTGTCTTTCTGGGTGTACAACTTTAAAAGAGGAATAATCGCTTCAGTTGCTGAATTTCAGATGAGTCTTGTTTTCAAAAAAGAGGAAAAAATAAATTGCATGTATCAAAGATTTATTCCTGAAACACGACTGTTTTGCAAAACCTTTGGGGGCCACCAGCACTGGGGGTGAATTGTGCATATTTTGATCAAGACTATGGTGATCCCAGTGGGCCAGGTGCTAAAACTTCACTCTCCTGCAGAAAAATGGGTGAAACCAGCTCTACAGGGCAGCGCAAGTGTCAGGGAAGGACTAAAGGGTGGGGGAAGGAAGGTGTCTAAGTCCTCCCTCCACAAGGGCTGTGAGCCTGAGGCTCAGTGGGTGTGGGAGGAGTAACAGGAGCAGCAAGTTGCCCTGTTCCAGAGGAACTGCTCATGTTTGGTGTTGTAGAGCTGGAGATGCCTCTCGCCTTTGTGTGTGTGACTGCCTGTACATGAAGGCAATGCAAGCCAGGGGCAGCAGGCAAAATTATGTTGTCCCTCTTTTCCAGACATCATCCTGCCAATTGTCATCGCCTTGATAGTCATTACGCTCTCTGTATTCTTGCTGGTGGCTTTGTATAGAATGTGCCAGAAGAAAACTCCAGGTATTTGGTTTGCTTTCTCTGAAGGTGGGGGAAAAGTGCTTTTTATTATTATAAGATCTCTGGGGTTTTTTTTACATTACCTCAACCATAGATGTTGCACTATGATAGGAAAGCTTCTTGTATTTCAAAGTATTTTGCCTGAAGTAGGAAAGTAGCACTTCATTTTCAGAATCAGTAGGAAGAACAGAGGGAGCAAAAAATCTCTCTGATTTTTTGAGAATGTATAATGCTGTAAAGCTTTTTGTTCACACTTTTGCAGCTACAAAGAACTAACAAACAGCAGTGCTAACACAATCAGTCAATTGGGCAGAAAAAGACAGTGAAAACTAAGTTTAGAGATATTGTTTAACAAAATTGCTCTATTTATTTTATCTCTCTTCTAGATACAGGCAAAGAAATATCAATGCTTTCTTGTAGGAAATACCTGATATATACATACATATACACACATATAAAGTAAAATTTTCCAGTTACAGTATAATGTACATGGGAACAAAATCCTGAGCAAATAGTATTTTCAGAAACAGTTGTTTTGACAGAGCAGCTAAAGTCAGTATCTGTTTCACTGCTGTCCATGAAATACTTAAGATAACGGGGTATAATTCCGCTAAATTCCATTTGCCAAATGTTTCAAAGGGTTGCCCAAGTAGGCCACAGGCAAGTGTAATTTTCCATTAAGTGAAAACCCAGATCTGGATCTAAACTGTGGGTTTTCTCTCCCTGTGAGCTGGCATGAGTTAGGAGACCCGTGCAAAGCTTCAGCTGTGAAATCACCAAGCCTTTGAAATATAAAATCACAACAAGGTGTTGAAGCTGTACACCAAAGCAAACAGTGCGTCACAACCAATTTAGCCAATGACATGGAAAACCAGACACAGATAAACAGAGGAAGGTGTGGTTTTTGCTTAGGAAATTACTAAATATTCAGAATCAAGAGATAAAGATAGGAGGTGAAGAACGTTTCCTTGCCAGCCTCCCCATGTGCATATGCCAGCAGGCACAGTACTAGCAAATTCACTTGGAAGCAAGAGTAGATAGATATCTGTGGTGCTTCCCATAGCATTTGCCCAGGTCTATCCAGTGTGCTTCCCTCATGGATGGAGAGCCTGTGCCCAGTGCCACAGGGCTAGAATTGGCTCCATGTCTCCAATGTAACCCCCTGGCCCCATATATCTGTCCACACTTGCACATAAGAATAAAATATATTCACTGTATGATTAATTTTGGGGAGAAACCTGTTCCTCATCAACGGGGATGACAAGCTCTGTTCTCAGGTGTTGTGCCAGGTTAAAGCCCCCAGAGCATACAGCCTGGCACCTTGTTCCCTCATCCTGTATCTTTTAGCTCAGTTGTTATGTACTCAAGAACCATGGCATACTTGCCTCCTTTGTGCCAGCCATCTGCGTATTTGAGAGCAACAGGGAAAAATATGCTTCTGTTGTGCTCTTGTGCAAGTCGCATATCATTCTCCCTAGTTTCTAGAAGTATTGATTTGAGCAATATCAGTTCACTTTCATAGATGAAATGGTTATCTTTTGGGAAGATGAACTAGAACAGTAACAATTACCATTCAAGCTGGTTGAAATGCAATATTGCAAAATCGCAACTAAGCCTTCTGCTAGCAGCTGCAATTGCTGTGTTTAAACATTTACTTGAGTTTCAGCAGTCAAAATGACACTAACTTTGTTCCCTCTTCCAGAGAGACAAGAGAACGGCACTGAACAGTAGGTTGAATCCTGATTTTCATTGCTTTGAGATCTATCATGGGGCACTTGTGAATGCAGCAGATTCCACATAAGATTTTTTTTGATCTTGCTCTGTTTAAACATAAGAAGCAGTGGCCGGCCCGAAGACAAATATCCTGTTAAGTGATGCGCTTGCAGTTATTACACACCTGTATGCATGATAAGCAGCTGTTCCAGCATGGATAGAAATGTGATGGCTCTCAACCGTTTTGCAGGAGATCCTTTTGAAATCAGTAAATGGCTTATGATGTGCCACAGGGCTCATTCACCCAGTCTTTCTTCTCTTTTTCAGTTTTTCCTCGATTGATTTTTTTTTCCTCCATCCTTTCCTATCCCCCTTCTCTTGTTCATCTTTTCTCTCTTCAATTATTCTGTATTATTTTTATTTTTCTCATATTCCCCATTATTTTATGTTCCTCTGCCCCATCTTCTCTCTACTAGTCCATTTGCAGAGGGTCAGTTAAAACAGTATTGGCATAAGGAGTTTGAGGAGAGTGAAACTGAGAAAGATCCATTAGAAGATACCTGCTAGAGGCCATTGAGTCTGGCTGTGGCTTCTATGTTTTGTATTACCAAAAGCACCATTTGGGCTGTTGATTTACTTGCTAGCCCTGACTCCCTGAACATCTGAAGTGGTCCTTCTTGCATTTCAACATGGCTAAAAGCTTTGTATTGGCAAAGAAAAAAGATGACTCCCCTCTTTTTCACCAGATGTACTTCTTCTGTGGAGCACTAGATTGAACCTGGAGTCATGCAACTTGATTTGTTAGATATTTTAAGAGAAAGGTGTCTTTAGAGGTATTGGTATATGATGTTTTCCACCAGCAAGACTTAGACAGGATCCCATGCAACACCCATTTCAAGTGCATAGGTGCTGCCTTCTCCAGATCATAATCTTAGAGGTTTGTTTGGCTGACCAACATACATGCTGACTGTCTGCTTAAATGTTTTCTGACTTCAACAGGGCCCAGTCAGATAAAGAAGGTGTCAAACTTCTTTCTGTGAAGACCACTTCTCCTGAGACTGGTGAGTTTCCTCTGTGTGTACATCTGCCTTCATCTCTGAGCACAGAGAATAGTAGTTTTGGGATGTTGTTTCCAATAGCAAAACCATCTTCAGTTCCTGCCAGGTCAAAGTCACTGCAAACAATTCCTTTACAGTGCAAATCTCCAGATTGCCTGTAGAGCTGCAGTGCAGCTGCATTGTGTGTGGTATCAGTATTTGGGAGTGAGAAGTATGACTGGTTTAGGGACAATATTTTTTTTAAATCATTTAGTAAGTGATCTACAGCCAGTCATGTTCAGGAGTAACTATATTCATTATATTTATCAGCTAGATCTGGCTATACAAGGAAGTTTTAGGAATCGTAATATCCCAGGGGCCAAAATGTTTCGGACTCGGTGCTGTAGGTAATCAGGTCTCTGCTGGAGTTGGTGTTGGCAGTGTTCAGTCAGCCCTGTACCCAGCCACCCTTTGCATTCAAAATCCTATGCAGTTACAGGTTCTGCAAGAAACTGAGCAGCACAAAGTAAGACTGAGGCAGAACAAAATTCTGACCAATCTGATTCCCAGCTATTCGACAACAACAACAAAAAAACCCACCCATACACACACACGAAAAATGAAACCTGTCATGGCAGAGCTACTCATGATGAAACTTTCCCCCTTCACCCGCTGAAGTTTGCTTCCTCAGTCAGGTAGGTCCCACCTTTGCTCTCACCGCATCCACAGAAGTCCTCCAGGAAAAACAGCCTCTTACTTTATGCTTTTTTAGGTATAAAACACCCTTTTTTACAGTTTTTGGCTGTCTGTTTCCCCTACTGACATTTCAGAGGTTTTCTGCTAGCTGTTCTCCCTTTTCCTCTAAATTTCTCGGGAAGTCCTCTGAAATACAGCACTTGATCTGAACTTCTACTTGCTGGAGGGGCACAGTTTGGACTCTCAGGCCTTCTTTGCAACTCCCAGAAACTTCTGCACAATCCAAAAGACCCAAAGGGCAACCCTTGCAACAAACCAGAGTCATGCAGGGTCCCTGCAGCCTCACTGACACAGTGGCATGCTAGGAGGCTAGAGAGGGAGGAGAAGGGCCTGCACCACTGCATAGTGCATCAACAAACCAGAGTCATGCAGGGTCCCTGCAGCCTCACTGACACAGAGTGGCGTGCTAGGAGGCTAGAGAGGGAGGAGAAGGGCCTGCACCACTGCAGGGTGCATCGTTCTTCCCCACTGCTGCTAGGCAAATGCAAACTACACCTTGGCACTTTAGCCACTGTGCTTTGGCACTTAAGTGACTGCACTTCAGAGCTTTGTGATTTGGAAATGCTGGGGGGGGGGGACAGGTTATATGTCTTTGGGAATGGACATTTAACTTTATTTTAAGGGGTATGGAGTTGTGTGTATGTTTTCATTTAAAATCATAATCTTTTCTTTGAAAGCTGAATGAAGTCAGAAACTGGAATTCATAGACATTTTTTTGATTGATTCTGCCCTCTGACCAGTTTCAGCAATAAAGTAACTTTATTGGCAGCAGCAGAATTATTTGTGTTTTATAGCAGGGTAAATGAGAAAAGACTCAGGCTCACTGTTTCTTTCACATGATGAGGTTGGGTGCTTGTTAATCAGTTACTGTTTCACCAAGTATCCGAATATCTTCCATCCAGAGGATTTTTTATATTCTTTTTTACTGAAATATGATGTATGCATGCTATAATTGGAAGGTATGAGTCATAACCACTTAGAAAAAAGATTCTTGCCGCCTTCTCATTAATACAATTCATATTTAAACTAGCTACCATTTTCTCTTGAGTTCATACGTCTTCACATGTTTCAAAATTAAACATGCTTTCACAGAAATTGAAGTCCTGTTTTTCCCCAGGTTTTTAGAGACACTTCTTAAAATAAAAGCACTCTGAAAGAAGGGCCCATTTTCTTACAGAAATATTTCTCACTCATACAGGTACTTTTGAATAAGTTAGGATGCCTGCCCATTTGAATAAGATTTACTTGCTTCATTAAAAGCTCTCAGGAATAAAGGCAAGTTTTTCTTACAGTAGAGATACAAACTTGAGAGATGGTCCTTCTTACAACTGCTGAAAACCATTGCACTGTGTAAAGTGCTTTACGTGTGTTCTTCTTTTGCCTTTTTAGACACATAAAATCCAGCTCATATAAAAGGTGAATTAATTGTCCAGCCATTTAGAAAGTGTATGTTGTAGATGCCTTTGATTGTACATATCAACAAAACTACAAAAGGTTTTGACTAAAACTAGAAAGTTCCTAAGAGCAGCCTTACCTTTACAGATAGACCTACATCATCCTCTATCAATAGGCTGTTCAGCTGCCATAGGTCAAGCATGCATGCAACGAAGTTCTGCTTTGACATGTGTTCAGATTAAGCTTTATTATAAGTATACATTATTTTTTACTTTTTATTCCAAACAGAAGATTTTGAGATTACATAATTTGTTAGAAATATGTAAAAAACATATATACAAAACAAATGAGGATATGACCTGCGAACTGCTCAAGCAGGCAACCTAAAAAAACCCTGTGTCAGGTTGTGCATGATATATCTTGATCAAAGGCTATGGTGAATTTAATCTTGCCTTATTTTATCTATCTAAAAACTAAGCTGGCTGCACAGAGTCAGTTGAAAGAGATGTATGTGTCCAGAGGGCTATTTATCCCGTCTGCCTTGGACATATTTCTTGAACTGGAATGAGCGGATGACTGACCTATGGAGGTCCATTGACTACTGAAGGATCCAATGTTAGGACTTCTAAAATTGGGTTCTGGCTGTAAATTGAAAGAAAAAGGAAAGACTCCTCTTTCAGAAGCACAGCTGAATTAAATTTCATCAAGAATATTATTTCCAATACCTACAATTAATGTGAAAGAATACAGGAAAATAAAACAGTGTTCAATTAAGCCTGGACTAAAGTAATGGTTTTAACGGAGCAGTATCATCAGGAACACTAGGTAAAACTGAGCTTTAATATTCTCATTTTTTAAAACTCTTCTTAGAAAGATAGAGCTGCCGATGGCTATAAGCTCTAAGGCAGAGTTGAGAACTGATGTAAAATAAAAAGACAAAACTAAACATCTTGGATTTTTCATGTATGTTTGCCAGTGAACTGCAATACCTGATGTAAGATAAGCCTGTACTTGCATTTTTTGTGAAAACTCAGCTTGGATAAAAATGCTCAGGAAACTGAATAGTCTTGAAAGTTTTACACTATGCAATTGCAGGACTTACTGCAGCCATTATGTGTTCAATATACAGGCAGATTTAGGGTGGCTTTTCCTAGGGAGAATAAATGTTCTTTTACAATACAGAGCTCTAGAAAGTCTACCTGCAAAAAATATTTCTTATTTGAGATTCAACATAGCCCACAGAATTGCGTGTTTGGCTAGTCAGTGGTAGATATGTTTCCTGAGAATATAAGATGGAGGGTTTTACTTGATTACTAAGAGATCAGTTCCATCATCCATGATATTAATGGTAGAGTATTACCTATCTTGAAAACAGAACTAACTTCTGTGAGAGTTCTTGTGTATTTCACTGGAAACCAGCAAAGGTATTGATCACCTTTCAGGACTCATGAAAAATGTTGAGGGATGGAAATTCCTCAGTAACAGAAAGGTTGAGAAATAGGAATTGGGGTAAGGCTACTCCATACAGATGAATGATGCATGATAGAAATATTGATACCTGTGTAATGACTTGACCATTTTCTTTTATGGTCTTTGCCTGCAGTACCCATTCTAGAGCAGGTAAAACGTATGAAGGGCCTTTATAGTAGCAGCACACCAGCTCAATATTCAATATAAAGTCTCATAGGAATGTGCAGGTGACATAATATTTCAGTTGTTAGGTATAATCCTGGCACCTAAGCATAAGCTGATTCCTTAGGGCATGCTATCTAACCAGTGTGTGGTTTTTTGAGATTATAGGGTATAATATGACTTACTTGGCTTTCAGGGGTGTTGTCTGTTCTGCACTGAATTTAGTGGAAGGATATTAAATGTGTCCCAGCTGATGTGGCTCAGATTTTGGTGATGCACCTGGAATGGAAGGTGGCTGGAGAAAGGTCTATGGTATACATCTGCATTAGGGCTTCCCAAGACACCCACTGAGAACACGAATGAAAATTCAAATGTTGCTGCTAAACAAAGCTGGGAAAGTGTACCAGGCAAACATGGGTATTTGAGGAGACAGCTGGTCTGTCACATGTGAAACAATCTTAACTTACTGTAATCACACTGGAGAAAGGGCTCGGTCAATATCTCAAGATGCTCTGAGGTGGCAGTGCAGTACCAAATAGTATGAACTCAGGATACAGAAAACCCAGCATTCCCCATATGTTCCACATCTCTTCCAAAAGTTGCTGCTGTTAACAATTCTCAGGTTGTTATTACTGTTATCTGCTGCTTCAGCTGGATGTACCTTCTGCCTATAGATTTTTGTAATATTTCTCGGGTGCATTCTTTGCACAAGATGAGCTACCTACCTTGAAGATATGTGGGGTTTCATGGCATAGATTAATTGGACACCATAGTTTCAGTCACTTTTGAAATGACCCTAGTTTGTGCCTGTGGCATTCCTCTGGACTTCCTGAATTTCCAAAGCCTTCTCTGTAAAAGCTTTGTGGATTCCAAGCCTTTGACATCAGAGGCTGGGGACAGTACTATACTTAGCAACTGAGTACCAAAATCATCCCCAAACAAAAGAAAAACCCTTGTTCTCATTCATCACAAAAACTTGCCTCGGTCATTGGAATACACGTGAAGTTCAGCACCTGACAAGACAGCCCACTGTGGTGCTAGGGTTTGGACCTGGAAAATCTTGTGGTCTTCTGAAATAATGTAGTTGAATGACAATACCTGCATCACCGCTTTCCATGAATCTGCAAATGCTGAGACTGTTTAATTGTTCTGCCTCACACATCAGACCACAGATGTGGCTGTGGTCCAATGCGACGAATCTGGAGCTGGGGCAAAGGATTATTCCTCCTTGGTTTCTATTATGCTGAGCACATCTGAGGATGGACCATGGCATTTAAGGAGGTAAAAAATCTTTATGTCTTACATCATTAAGGGCCCAGTCCAGGGAAATCTATCCCTGCCAGGGGACATGGTTCCGTAGCAGGCCATGGGATGGGGGATGCATTGGTAGTTTCATCTCTCTCTCATTTTGGCTAGGATCCAGTGGATGCCTCTAGGAGCCAGTGAAGAAGCCTGGTCTCTAGGTGAGGCACTTTGTCACTGAAAATTCCCTTCCTTCCTCCTCTTGCTTGCAAAAGAAGCAATGCAGGTCAGCGAAGAGAAGTCTTCTGGCATGCTGCACGCTTAGAAGTGGTAAGAGCAAGAGTTCCTACTAATGTGATGATATGATATTGATTATTCCTTTTTCCTCTTATGAACTGTACTTTCAGTGTCTTTTTTTTCTTTTTTCCCCTGCAGGTAGAAAACCTAGAAACCGCTTCACAGAAAAGGATCTCCTCGCAACAGAGAAATAGATCAAGTACCTGCTTCCCTTTCCTTCTCTTTCTCATTTTCTGATACTCTATTTTTTTTAACCTTGTATAATGGCCTGAAGTTGTGTTTTCTTTCTTCAGAGAAACTGAAGAATAAACTTCCTCAGCCTTTTGCAGCTCAAGACTGAATTCTGTTTGTGTTTACTTGCACCACAAAGATCTGACTGCACACATTTCCAGCTGAGACTTTTGGGCAAACCTGTAGTCTAAAATTAAATAACACCTGCTTCCTTCTGTATTTCTAATTCAGTTTGTGAGTTGTGCATATTTGCAAGGGTTTTCAAAGCAGTCTCTTACTGAGACTGCTGAGGGTCAGGTGATGTTTTCATCTGTGCAGCATTTGCTAACTTTCCAGCCTGCAGCTTTCCGAGATCCCCCTCTGCTGGGGGAGCCACCTCCCACCCTTTGCTGGCCATGCAGCAGAAATTGCATTGCTATCCTTCGCCCAAATGTTTCTATATGTGGTCTCTGCCTTAGTGAACTGCACAGATCCTTCTGCTGATGGTGGCAAGGAGCAGTTTGCAGGGACACTGGTGAAGTGCGTGACAGGGAGCACTGCAGCATGAACTGCACAGATCCTTCTGCTGATGGTGGCAAGGAGCAGTTTGCAGGGGCACTGGTGAAGTGCGTGACGGGGAGCACTGCAGCATGTCGCAGGGGCTGGACCACTGGCCCACACCAAACCCAGCCAATGCATCCAGGTGCTGGGTCCTGCTTGGTGCTGTTCTCCGGCATCTGTAATGCACCCCTCTTTCTTTTAGTTCAGCATGGTAAAAATAGATATTTAGATTACTGTGTCTGCAGAGGTAGTTTTATACTTTTATAAAAAAATAGGTTTCTGCAATCTTATTTTATGAAAAAGTTGCTTTAATTCTTTGCTCCAAACCAGATTGCTGCCCTGAGCAATACGTCAGCAGCAGATATTACAGTGAAATAACAGTGCAACTCATTTTTTCTTACAGACAATGTAATCTGAGATGCAGTACAACCTATTTTTTATTTCAAAACCTATTTTTTATATCCTTTTTCTTCCTGCTTTCCCAATAATGTCAGACAGTTGTGCCCAGGTCAAAAATTTTCTGTACTTGTAGTGATATGAACTGTTAACTCTCTTCATGTTCTGCAGTTATGTGTATTCTGAATAATATATAAAGATTCTGAAACAAATGGCGGAGGGGGGGAGGTGAGGGCCAGGGGGGTGGAAATTACAGTGGGATTAATACAATAGCCTTCTGCAAATGTGAGGCGAAAAAATGTTTGTTTCAGAGTCCCACTACTTATCCACATATACTGGCACCAAGATGCAACATCAGTAGTCAGAAACTAGTATATCTCTGAGAATGAAAAATCAAATCAAATACTGCAGAAGTGAAATTTTAATTAGAAAGCCTTGTGTTTTTACTGAAGTACTGTTCCTTTCCTGGTTAACATCAGAATCTGTATACCCAGGCTACTTCCCATGCCCTTAACATAAATATGTTAAAGGATCAGGAATTATGAATACAAAAGTTTTCCTGTTGCTTCTTCCTTACCCTTGTCCTTTTTAAGTATGACTGCGTTTTAGAGGGGGATGTATGCAGTGTGTATTGGATCGGGCCCCATGGCTAGACTGCTAACTGGGTGAATCAATGATCAGGACTCCAGCAGAAGAGTTTGAGGGGTGACACATGGGAGGCTGTGCGTATGAAAGAACGGTGACGTATTACAGTGGTTGCTAGAGCACCTTCTCTTTTAATATTGAAGCTAAGAAGCTGTGGTCTGAGCCAGATGTACCTGCTCAGGTCCTGGATCTGTGGTGGCCCCAAGTCCTGTCAGTGAGAGTGGCTAGCATGAGATGTGGAGGGAAGGATAACAGATAGGGAAGGTGTCCAGTAACGTGTTCTCCTCCATAGCCTTCCAGCAGTCTGTGGCTTGGAGATGTCCTGAATCAATGGTTGTATTTTTGGTGCTTCATAGTTCTCAGTGGCTTTTACTTTCATGAATTTATCTTACCCCCTGTGGCACCCACAGCCTCCCTCGGCAGTAAGTTAGGCAGTTTAACTACAGTTCTGTCTGTATTATATGACATTAATGTTTAGAGACTTCATTGTGCCTATATCTTTGTGTTTACAATCCAATTTCAGACAAAAATGAACAAACAGGTGTAACGTTGGAGGATGAGAGGGAGAATAAAAGGTTCAATGGAAGGGTTTGCTTGTCAACTAAAACTTCCATGTCAGTATCAGTCTCAGTTTGTTTTCCAAATATTCTGCGTAAGGCCTCTTTCTCAAACTGTGCATCATTTCTTTCAGTTTTTGTAGAAGTGCGTGATATATATGAGGTTGGCTTCTCGCTGCCCTCTGCCAATCTATCTGAGCCCACAACTCCTCCTCCATCAGGAGAGGTGTCACAAGGCAGGATCACAGGTAAAGGGGGTCACATTGCACTTGCAGCCGTGCAGTTGACAGCACTTTAACTGCATCAAATACTTTCTTCCAGATCCCTTTGTCTCCCACTTTACTTACCAAAATAGGCAAATGTGCAATGGATTTTCAACCCATTATCAGAAAACTATTGCCATAGTTCCTATCAAATTGGATCACCCGATAGCTTTATGCAAGATGCTGTGTAACTATATTGTGAGAAGTCAATAACTGTATTGTGATGGTTCAAGTCTCTCTTGATACCTTCCATCTCCTAGTGTACAACAGAGTTTGTGTGTCATCCTCTCCTAAATGCATAATCCAGAATCAACAAAACCCAATTTTTCACTGATGACATTGTCCAGCAGTTTTGCATTTGTTGGTGTATTTTGCATTCTCTCTCAATGACAGCCTTCAAAGCATGCAGGTAACCTGTCTAGACTGGTTGAGTACTGCCACTGCAATGCGTATTTTCTCCATCAGCAAACAGTTCAGTGTGAGATAATTTCTTCAGTCGATTAAAATATCATCTGTTCAAACAAAATACTAAACACAAGTATTTGTTTTTCATTTCCCTTATGGGAAGCAAGGTCTAATCCATTGTTTTCAGTGGGTGATGGTCTGGGGGCAAATTTGGGGTTTTGCAGTCTTGGAATTTTTCTGTCAGTTAAGGCTGTTTTGAGATCAGTAAAACTGTCTCCCCAATTGCAACTAACCTGAATGTTCTTATTAATTTGCTTTTTGTGTTGCAGCTGGATATTTAGCACAACATCAAACTGCTGAGCCATTAGACTCCAAAATCGTTCTAGACACCGCTCTGTGCAGTTTCAAGGCGTACTGCAGCCCTGTGTCTGAAACTGTGTATTACCCTTGTTACTCTTGAATAGAGAGCATCTCTCTGACCATTTCTTCTCAAGTATATAACCATTCTCTCTTCATCGCTGAATTGTTAGTTGGCACTAATGATTATAGGACCTATAAAGCAAATATCTTCAGACACATTTGCAACCATGGAGTAGCAATAACTTGGTTTTGTTTCAGAATACTGGCAGGTTCCCACTCTCTTGGGAGTGCAGGGGCAAAGCAATGAAGAGCATCCCTGCCTGCATTGAACCCTCATTGAACAATCTTTGATATTATAGGGGACATTGACCCCAGCAATAGTTTGTGGCAGTTCACTCTTTCCAGGGATTATGTGTGTAGCATCAGGAGACCTAGGTAGGTTACGTGAGTGTCTGTGTGCTATGGTCTTATGGGACGTGACCCAGGGAGCTGTGCTGGCTCTGGAGCTTGTCCTTAGGCATGTTATTTTCCTGTGGTGCAAAGTCTTCCATTTGAGTTTGGCTAATTTCTGGCATGGGCAGAACAATCAGCTGAGAGTGGAACTGATAACAAAGTATTGATATTTATTACAACTGTTGAATATCATCTTCTCCATGGTAATATATTTCTCAATTCATTTTTCCTCCACCTTCTTTTTTAAACAATCTTTCCAATTTCTCCCTTTCACACTCTGTTAAATTTTCCATTTCTGTATATATAACAGGAAAGTTAAAATCATGCAGAAGGAAAGAATAATAAAGGAAAAAATAAATAAAAATAAATTTTAAAAGAAATGAGAGTTCTTGAAAATCTCATTCATTTGTTAGTGCAAAACTATACAATTTTGAACTGGTTCACTTTATTTTAGCTTTTAAAAACAAAATTTGTATCTAACAAAAATTTTTCACATACCAAAAATGTATAAATCTTGTTGAAATGTTTGGGGGTTTTCTACCAGAAACTTGTGCTTTCCTTTTCTCTAAAAAATTATATTATGCATTATTGAAGTAGTTGCTGAAGGCCTTTTTAGCTGAAATTTAACATCATCATAACTTCTGAAGCTCTAACTTAGCAACACTTATAATGCTTTTAAAATAATTTTATCCAAAATTGAACACTTGGGAAGCAAACACCGTTTCCTCACGGTATTGTTGAAAATTTTTCAGTGTTTCTCATTGAACCCTGTTAGATACCAAGTTTTCTACCCATCTCCAAAAAGCTGCACTAAATTGAAGAGCCCTTTTTTGCTGACAAGAAAAGCTGTCTGAAAGCCATTGACAAGTCTTTCCTATTTTCTTCAGGAATGCAACTGTTCAATTTGACTGCTAATTATTTAAATGCCTAATCAGTGAATTTGTTATAATCCTAACTTGTACTACAATTCTCAACCCCAGGCTATAGAACATATGCAAGCTTTTTAATACATATTCACTTTTACCAGAATGTAACACAACTCCTCACTTCCTTGCCTCTTGCACATGTCAGGCATTAAATTGTCTCCTGCAGGTGAGCAGAGAGGCAGAAGGCAGTTTCCTGGAGGCATTTGGGTTTTCCCACCCTTATGCCTGTTTCCATGGAGATCTGTCCAGCCTGGGGATGCCATTCCCCATTCATCAACATGTATGAATCTCTGACTCAAAGAAATCCCACTGCCATTCCTGGGACACACGTTTGAAAATAGGACAACTGTAAACACGTCGTCATCTGGAGGCTTATTTGTCTGCCTGTGACTGCTGGCAGTGGCTCCACTTCCCCAGGACTGAAGTTGTTAAATGTTGATTTTTCCTGCTTTGGAGGAACTGAGCTGCTGTCCGTGATAACAGCAAAAATTAATTTTATAGTTGTACCTTTATATTACTTAATGTTCTAATCATAGTTACAAATGAATGAAAGTCATACCTTTTCTAACCCTTCTAATCCCTTGAGAACTCCCTTGGAAATACTTTGTGGTAGTAACCCACCACTTGAGAGCAAAACACAGGGGAAATAAGCTACAAAACAGTGAGAGCGTAGTAAAAATCTTTTGTGTGGACAGTTTTTGCTGGTTAAGTAAATCTTAAAACTGAGTAGTTTGTATGGTGGTTGGTAATGTATTCCTGCTAGACTCATTTGTCCTTTTGTGTTTGCATGTTTAATTAATACAAATATATTTTCTGTTTTGTAGGAGAGCACTCATCTCAGGGGAAGAATAAAACTCGGCAACTATCCACACCTCAGCAATAAATGTGTGAGTTTATTGCTTTTGTCTTACACCCTGTAACATAGCATTTTTTAGTCTCAGTATTGTGCCATGTAACTAAACAAAAGGGTTAAAAATGCAACACAAAAAGAGCAATGGCTTCAGTTGGTGGCAGCCTCAAGGAGCAATGGCTTAAACAAAGCTCAGCTTGAGCACAATATCATAGAATCCCAGGCAAACTGAGTGACTGAAGAAGCTGCCACCTCACAGAGGTAGACCTTTATGGGCACAGCATTTGGCTTTAACTGTGGAGCATTCCCTGGCTGTAATTCCCTAGGTGAATTTTCTTTTTTGTTTGTGTGAGAAGTAAGATATTTTTAAAGGCACTTACCTATAAAAAAAAAGGAACTTGGTACCCAGAAGTGTTCAGCTCCTTCGGTTTAATGAAAAATCTGTGTCCATTCCACATCATGCAAAAGCAAGCACTTTCATTGAGGTGGTTTATTATGGCTGGAATTCCTTGGTGGCTAATGTAAAATTGGCAGGTGTTGGACAGTAATTTTATGTGTGTGAGGGCAAAGATAGTCAGAGCACCTCTGAAACCCACTGTTTGTCATGTGCGCACTGCATTTTCCTTCATGTATGAAGCTTTCTCAGGCACCACCATCTCCACTTCCCACAAAGTTACTTCTCTTGTTTGTGGGGAAATGGGGTCCTTTGCTGAGGGTGGGGGAAAGAGGCAGGCTGTGGGAAGGGCCCTGCAGGACCAGGGTAGTGCAGGAAGGTAGAGGAGAAGGATGGCCTGAGGAACTAAGTGTCACAGCGTATGTGGGATGGACTGCAGAGAGGCAGCTAGGCTGGGCCTGGTTGAAGCCCAGCCTTCCACCGTCACTGTAGGATGAAGCCCCTCTAGAACAGGTCCCATCACCCTCCACTGAGAGATCTGGTTGACCAGAAACGTGGAGACACCCTTTGACAAAACATCTTTGGCCTATTCTCATTTTCCCCAAGATGTACGAACCGAGCCTTCCTGATGCCAACAGTAAGGACAAAATAACCTTCTTTGTCCCTTGAATTAGAGCAGCAGACTGTGATTTTGCCTACATTACTGAAAACCCAGAGGTGGTTCTGTTTGTGCAGATGCAGGACAATATCCTGGACAATGGATTTATTCCTTATTGTCTATCCAATATTGGATTTACTCTATGTCATCCATTTTTAATCTACTCTTATTTTCCTGAATGACCTTACCTGGAATAATAAGCTTGAGATACTGTTGTCGTTTCAGATGTGAAGCAGCCTATTTTATCACAGTGTGCAGGAACTTCCCAACCAAAGCTGCAGTTCCACTGGAAACATGGAGTAGCTGAAGCTTTTTACCAGGCAGGACATTTGCATCAATGACCGGCTTTTGACTTCTGAACATCAAGTGTCTCCTGTCCCTTCTGGAATGACATGTAATTTTTTGATGGCTTAATAACTGGCATATCATATGTATTTATTGTTTTCACATATAGTAAAAGCAGGAAAACTTTCAAGAAGATTGAAGAGAATGTAAAAATCAGGCGATGTTTGCATAGTAGTTACTAAAAATGTTTTCTGCACATACAGGAAGGAATATGTTAGCATACTTTGTTGAACTTAGTAGATAGGGTTCTTTTAATTGTATGTAGCAAAATACAAACAGGGCCTGACCCTTGAAACAGTACTGGGAAAACTGCCACTATGAAAATTAATTCAGTGATTTCCATGAGACTCCTCACTGTAGCACACACTTTGCTTGTCATAAATGTTTACAGGATGGGGTGCCTGGGTGAAATGCTGAAGCGTGTGCTTTTTTCTGTGAAGGGGCTATATACCTTGCACTGAGGCTCTTTGAAGTTCTGTAAATTACTGAATATGATCCTTGTAATGTAGCAGGCGATATAGTTTATTTTCACCTGTTCCTTGGCTAATTACATTATGTGTGCTATAAGTACTTCTCTTATACAGCCTGGGACACACAGCGGGGATCAGCAAGATAAGCAATTTTACAGATGAACTTCTTCCCGCTGTTCTGAGTAATGCAGGGGATTCCTGTGGGTTATTGAATAATTCTGGAAGTTCAAAGAGTGTTTCAAGTGCTAATTACAGGCTCTCTTAATTTGTACAGAGCTAGCAATTCAAAAATATCAAGTAGTGCTATCTGCATGTATCCTACTTTTCTAGAACTATAAATGTCTGAAAATTGTATTACTGTGAGCATCTGCTCAGTCTCAATCCACTGACTCTGGTAGCATGCCAGGAGCTTCCGTTGTTTTATTGGCAAATGGAAAGAAGACAACTGGTGGTGTAAGTGCAGGACCAAGAGCCAGGACGATGATCAAAATTTTGATACTTACTGATACAATGCTTTTGAGGAACTTCGCTCTCCAATTTCCCTCTCTGAAATAATAAAACTTACCTAGTGGTATGGTAGGAGATTGAGCAAATTGTTAGTTTATGTTTATACACAAAGCTGAAAAGTGTTCATTTCCCTGTGCTTCACTGTTGCTCTTATCGCCACTTTGATGGGTCTAATAAACCTCTGTTTTAGCGGCACCAAGAGAAAATTTTGATGAAGTTCTGTGAAAGATGGGGAACCAACAAGTGTCCTCCATGCTGCAGCTGAGCTCGTGTGGTTCATTCAAGTATTTCTGGATCACTTGGGTTGTTCAGGAGCAGAGGAGTCTTGGATACCTACTTTGGAAGGGTCAGGCCATCTGGAAATACTCTAGGTGGCATCTGCAAGTATTCAGATTCCTGATTGCTGAAGTTTCCTATGAAAAAAGCAATCATTGTGGATTTTGATGTTGATTAAAAAAAAAAATTTGTAGCATGATGCATCATAAAAAAAGTACAGTAGAAAAAAGCAGAGAAAGGTTGTGAAATATATATATATATATATGTGTTTGCACAAAATCTGTTCAGGAACTACCATGGTGTGTCAAAAAAACCCATTTTAACTGCCTATTAAAAGCTATCCTCTTTATTAAGTGACTCTTTCTTTTTGCAGAAATGCAATTCATTACCCATACCTAATAAAACTATTGTTAATTACTCTGCATTCCTGTAGCAGAGTGTGCTGAACTTTTTACAGTGAGCCTAGAGAGCAGACACTACATATTCTGGGCATGGTGGTGGCAGGGGGAGATGAGACCTTGCAGAAGGCATGCTCTGGGTGGCAAGCAGGGTACAGAAAAGTCCTCCTTATTACAAGAGTTGAGGGTAAGAGAGCAGGACTTGCTGCAAATCATGGTACTGGAAAAGTGAAAAACACCAAAACAAGGGAGGAAGATATTTGGGCTTTTCATGATAAGGGGATGGCAGACAACCAAGCTTTTATCGGAAGGCTGGGAAATGTGTCTCAAAGTGACTGGCTTTTGTAAGCATGCGTGAAGCAAAAGAGATGGGTTTAGTGGAGAGCAGAAATAAAGAACCTGTGATCCTCTTAACCCCTGTGGCGACAGAGCTTGTGGTAAAAGGAAATGTATGAACTTCCATCCTTGCGAAGGATCAGCAGGGAAGGCAAGAAGACAGATTTGCTTGAAGGATATCTGTAAACCACAGAAAGAATTTGGAAGAATATTTGGGGCTCTTTCTTCGCAAAGCTAGGGATGCTGGAATTGTCGTTAATGGGAGGTGATGAACTGACTGCAGAGAGAGCTCAGTTAGCAAAGAAGTTACACACAATGACTCAGGTAGATGAAAAAGAAATGAAAAATCAATTCCACTTGTCTGCCTCAACAGCTCTAGTGTAATACATGTCTAAAAGATCCACTTGAGTTTTTCTAGTTGCTAGCATAGCCAAAAAACAAAACAAAAACAAAAGTAAAAGTTGGTCCTCCATGTTTGTCTATATAAAGATACCTAGGAAACTGGTTCTACATTTGTAAAGCACATTCTACTAAAGCTTGAATACATTTTTTGTGGACAGTCCCACCTAAATTGAGTGTTCTTTAACTTCTGTATCATAATTTGCTACAGAAGTGAGTGACATCCACTTCAGCGTGGAATGAGCATGCCCAAGCAAATGTGATTGAACTGAATCTGCTTTCAAATTAGTTCAGCTCATAAGTTACTAGTTAAACAAGTTTTTAGGTCGAGTATATGCTTCTGATCTACTTGTTACAATCCAAAACTAAAGAAGGTAACTTGCTGGCAAAGGCTGTTTGGGGTATCGTTAGTCAGGGTCAGTGATGCCCGCAGGGGTCAGGTTTGTGAGGAGGGAAGGCACTTCCAGCACTATTCATCTTGGGCTCAGCTTGGGAAGGCGAGTCACTGTCTTCAAGGACAGAAAAGTTTCCCTAGGCTCTTCCCAGACTCCTAACCCTGTTCAGTTAAAAAAATGGCAATATTTTGAGAGTGACCAAGCTGCAGCACACTGGGATTTCGGACCCAGTCCCAAACAAGAGAAGTGGGCACTAAAAAACCCATACAGAAGGGTGTAGTACAGTGCATTGACTATTGACTTCCCACAATAAGAAGCTGTATCAAGCAACTTATGTGACCAACATAGGAGAATAAATACCAGAAAGAAAAAGACTTTGATCGTTATTTACAGGAAGAAGGTCCAAAAATGAGAAACAGAAAAATGAAATAATTATTTCTAAAAGGTAGAGGCTGAAGAGGTAGGCATTAGGTGCTTTTAAAAATCCCACAAGCAGCTTATTAGCCTTCTAAGTACTTAAATATTTATTTTTGCATGTTTGGCCAAGGGCCTTAAGTGAACTGCTCATGAGTGGGTCAGTCTTTTGTTTGTTATTCTGCTTATTGGATCACAGGAATCATTCCAGCCCTTAATACCCCTGGCTCTGTGGACAGGACTATTTACAGGCTGCTTATGGCACTGCTCAGAAAGGTGCTTAAATAAAAAAGTATTCCTTGGGGGCTGTCTGTTTGGTGTGGGAAAGCAGTACCGCCATCTGGGAAGACTGCTGCAAGGAAAAACAGCGGCACCATCCAGATCCTTCACCCTTCAAAACCTCTAAAGGCTTCTGGGGTGCCAGAGCTACTCCACCCCACTGAGGAGGGGCAAACCATTTAACTGCACACCGACACACAGCAGAATTGGAGAAGGGCATAAAGCACATAAGTCTCACTGGCTCAGGACGGGGAGGGTGTTTGCAGCATCTCTTGGATGCCTTGGTTGCCAGCAGGCACCCCTCTGCTGACCCCAGAATCTGGCTTTTCTGCTGTGCCCCATGGTGGCAATGCTGCTGTTTGCAGCCTACACTTCAGTTTGTGGGCAGGGGAGCAGCGCAGGGTGCTGGCTGTTGAATTGCTGTTGGGCTTCTGTGGTGCTGGGGTGCTCCCCGGGGCTCGCCCCCAGAGCATCCCCCAGCCCCCTGCACACTCTGGTGTGCCGGGTACTTCCAGCACACTGTGTCTATGGGCAACGTGCTCTCCTTAGGAAGCTTTAAATATACATCTCAGGGCCTCTTTGACACCATTAATTATGGCTCCTCAACTTCTTCAAATTAGGACTCTATACCTAATGAAATAAATGAGCTTAACGATTACTCTATTGATTCCCAATTGAGGCAGCTTTACAGTTTATGGCCGAGAGCGATCTATTAAACACAGGCTTTAACTAACCCTGGTGAGTGCAGCTGATGTGAAATGCCAATACCCTCAAAATACTCAGCACAGGCAGCTGAAGGATCTTCTCAGCTCCCTCGTGTCCACCCTGCACACTGCCCTGGGTGAAGGGCCGCAGCAGAGGCACTTCCCCACCGGGCTGCACCAGGGCCTGGGCCAGAAACCTCTCTGCTACTACCAGCAACTTCATTGCTGGAAGTGCCAGCTGTGCCTGTTGAGGTGCTGATCTGTTTGCCTTCATCTTGAGGGTTGGACTAGATGACCTTTAAAAAGGTCCCTTCCAGCCCAAACCATTCTATGATCTTATCTACCCATGGCTTTGCAGGTAGCCAGGAGAAAGACCCAGGAGCTGCCTGCTAGTGGCCTGGAAAGGACACTGAACAGGTCCTGCTGGGGCATGGGGACCCTGCGCCATGGTGGGCAGCCCCAGGACTGTTCTTCAGGCAGCTACAGGTAACATCGTGGCTGCCATGTTGTGCTGTACCTGTTCCCTGGAAGGATCTCTCGTAACTTAAGGGTGTTAAGGAGCTCCAGGTTCTGCACAGTTTAGTCAGTTATTTGAGGTCAAAGCTACCATGGTGCCTCAGCAGGGCAGCCCCAGCATGGGCTCTGATGGGCTTCAGGACACTCACAGGTGGCAAAACTCATTTATTTCCTCAACAGCACGTGATCCAGCCATTTCATCCACCCCTTTTGGTCCCCACAGGCAGACCTTCCAGAAGAGAAAAAAAAAGATGCACTTTCTGCCCAACCTTTGCAAGCGCAGGGGGCTGTGTTGCACCTGTCCCACTCCCTTGGTTTCTGCCTCTGCCCTGCCACTGCTGCTGTTCCCTGTGCTGCGGGACAGCCTGCAAGCAGCCCTTTCCTTCAAAACCTGCCCCAGGGACTTGAACCTGCAGCATCTTTTGAGGATGCCAAAGGACCAGCCCTCAGGACCTCAGGCTGGCCAAGGGCAAAACAGAAGTCTGCCTGCGGGAAAGCTTGCCTCGCTGCCTTGCACGGTGGGATTTCTGCAGCAGGGATGCCAGCTTCTGGGGCCACATCGTAGCACTCAAGGGAGCAGCACTAAACAGTGCAACTACAGAACTCAACCCCACAAGAAAACCCACAAAATAAAACTGGGAGGGAAGACAGGATTATGTGGGCAAGGGGCATTTTACTGGTTTTCATCTCTGCTTTCCACAGTGCGTTAGTTTTTTCCAGATGTGGTGTTATTATGCTCTTTATTATTATTAACAACTTTCAGCTTTCTTATTACATCAGTAGCACACTTCCCTGGTCAGGGTTGCTGTTCTTTTAATGAATGTGGCTCATTTGTCTCCCTCCCTCCTCACTCTTGTTTTTTGTCTGCTTGCTCTTTGGGTAGTAATTTGATGTGTTGAGCTCTCACCACCCCCGCTGCCCCCGGGCTGAAGTTCTGACAATGCTAAACAATTAAAATGCAATGCAATTACAGGCAGTACAGAACAGCAGAGAGTAAGCCAGCAAAAATTCAGCAGTGCATAACACTGCAGAGACTGTGTGGCTGTCAGTCTCTGACTCCAGGAGATAATTTGGTTTTTCTAAGAAGCAATAATTGAGACTTTTGCATGTGCCACGGTTATGAACTAGTCAAAAGCTGGTTTGCTGTGCACCCAGGAGCACCAGATGGATTGGATAGTCCCCACAGCTCTTCAAGGGCTGCCAGTTTTACACTTCAAGCCTTTTCTAGCTCTTGTACTTGTAAGTTATTCTTTTGACAGCTTTTATGCATATGAGCGCCTAGTCTGAATTTAGCTGGTGAAGTGAGGGAGGAAGGGTGAGAAAGAGCATGCCAAATGAAACCCGCATAGCTAGGGGGAGTTCAGAGCCAGAGCCCAACTCCGCTGCTTGCATCAACCCCAAGAAAAACCCACGGGAAAGAATAAACAGCCTCTGACCTTCAGCCCTCAGATTATAACAAGTGCTGTTGGCTGCGGGTCAGAATGCAGCTGCAGGTGCCCTATACCAGCCAGTTTGATCACACTCACGTACTTCCCGTCCTATTTACATGAACCCCATGCATGCTTTTCCAAAGAAGATCTAGCACCAGGGAGCTCAGCAAAGAGCTGCTACTGCCAAAAAAGTAATTGGAGGGAAAGTTTTCAGATTTAACAGCTTAACTCAGTGAAGCACACACCTGATGCCAAGGGCAGAGAACAGGCAATAGCAGGTACCTGCTGGACAGAGAGTGTTGATCATCAGGGCTGCTTGGACTTGCAGGTCAAATTGCACAGGTGAGCTGCAAGAAGACTAAATGCTCTCCTGCTGCTTAGCCAGAGTCCCTGCTCGTGGCCAGGGGACAAAGAGGCAGGATCAGAGGAGAAAGCACCTACCTGGTTCAAACCCCGTATGGCTGCCCAGGGCAGCTCGTCTATCTTGGACTTACCACACTTGCTTCTCACACCCTTTCCAGGTCCCTCTATCAAAATCTGTACGCATTCATTGCAGAGACGGACAGCAAGGACTTCATTTTATTGCACTACAGGGACTTAATCTCTGCTCAGCACTCTACATGAGGAGCCTGGGCTGGACCTCCAGAAGAACCTGGATGTGAACTAGCCTACACTTTCATGCTGATTAAGCTGGGTGCTTTCTAACCCACGGCAAGCTTTCATGCTCTTGTGCCATACTGTGCTTGACTGAGGGGCTAGGAGAGACACCGGGGTGCTCACCCTGCAGGGGAGCTGACTGAGGCACATGTGTCTCCCATCTCCCTGATCATTTCCTTCAGGTGCCTCCACTGTGTGATCACCAGGCAAATCTGGCCCCATGTACCACCCTCCTTCCTGCCAGGTAGGTTTCTTATTGCTGGGGCTGCTTTCCACTTTCCTCTGTGGCAATAACTGCTGCTGTTTGCAAAGGATGGAGGCTTTGGGGTGTCTTCCATCCTCCAAAAACCTGGATGTGCTCAAACCCCCTCCCCCCTAGTTGTCCACGTTTGGCTGCTAGCTTAGGAGCAGGAAGGCTGAGCACTGGGAGGAGGGGTTTGCTGGGGGTTTGTGCAGTATTTGAGTGCATCTCAGTGCCTGGTCCTTTGTGCATGGCAATTGTGTTTCTCGCTGAGTAACTATGGCAGGTGAGGGGAAAAATTATTATCCTGTAGCTGTCTTTCTTCCCTTTTTGAGAGGTGCTGCTTTCAGCTGCTCCCTCAGGAGGTTTGCTTTTGCCCTTTCCTGAAAAATCATGGCCTGACAAGGGGGTAGGCACCTGCTTGCGCCCACTGCCCTCACACAGCCACAAAAGCATCTGTGTACCAAGAAGAGCTATTTGCATCTGGCACCACCTGGCCCTCTCAGCATTGCCACCATTGAGCTCTATACCTAAAAAAAAAATAGTCAAAAGCTCCATTTTAAACTCAACATTAAAGTTTGGAGCCTAACTCTCTGCTACTTGTGCCTTAAAATCTGTAAAAGATGCAATCTGGAATGATGCTTGCCCTTTCAAATGATTTCTCAAAGCTCATCATTGTTTTTTAAACCTCTTTTATAAAGTGTTTTAGTGGTTCTTTGCAACATTGCTGGCCTGAAGCATTAGCATGTGCAGGAGCATGATGCAGGGAAGGTGATGGATCTCTCTGCCACGAGTGGAGCGATGTGGAAAGAGCAGCAGAAGTGGGAGCAAAGCAGGCAGGGAGGGGTTCAGCCTGCTGCTTCAGCCAGTGCCTTGGGAGCAAAGGTAAGGGATAGCTTTTGATGAATGAATAGTGAAAATACGCTGTCTCTCTGGTCCGGGCTTTCAAAGTTTCAAAGAAAAAAATTTCCTGTGTGTACAGATCACTGACGGCGTGAGCTGTTCAGGGATTATGTCCTTTGTGTGCTGTATACGCCATATACTGTTTGGAGGGTTCAGGACCTTGCACTGAAGTCATCCCTGTGGCTGTAGGCTGTAGGCTGGAAAACACAGCCCTGCCTTTCTCCAGCTAGCTTTGTTCATCACTGGCCACCTCGATGCAGCAGGACTGGGTCAGGTATGGTGATGCTTTGTCCACATGCTCAGTTTTCTGTCCCCACGCAAGTCATAAATTAAACCAAAATGTATAAGGAGGAGAAATGGTGACACTGAAAAAGTCAGTGGGGTTGCTGCATTACTGGGGCAAGTGGTGTGTGTTTGTGTACCCACACATCCTCTAGTAGAATAAAATTAAAGCACATGGCACTATGTATTTTCTTGAGCTACACCAGGTGATCTGATAATATTGCAGCCTGCTCTGAGGGGCAGATGGACAGATACTGTTGCGAGACAGAAATGTGATTTGGACAGAGGAGAGAAGATCTTTGTTTTCTTGCACTTGCAAAAAAACTTGTCTGAAAAACTGCAGCTTTCAGAGGCTTGCTATGGACTGCAGAATGAAGGTGACTTCCAGATCCAGAAATATTTGATTTAAAATATTTCAGACTTCCCCCCCCCATTAAATGAGGGCACCTAACTAGCTAGTTGACTGTGCCAGTTTTAGGAACACTATCATTAGGATTCAGCTGCAATGCAAAGGCAATGCACTAACTTTAGCTGAGCCTCAGTCATTAGGCACATATGGTTTTTATTTTCCATAGCTGGGTGTGACATATAAAATTAGTTATTTTGCCTGTGTGTCTTGGAAGCAGCAGAAATTAGCACAGAGTATAAACAGCATACCTGATGGAGCAAAATAAGGAAAAGTTAATGGACGTAATTACTGGAGTGAGCATTCCAGATATTCAAGGTGGTCTTCAGGGAAGAAGTCCTAACTATTATGGATGAAATAATTTCTAGGCTTTCAGAGATCCCTTTCAAATGGAGCACATTAATACTTAGTGTCTGTGTTTTCTAATTGAAAATGAGTAATGTTATCCCCATGTTACCGAGAGGAAAAAATGAGAGCAAAAATGCATCATATTGCCAAGGCATGGCATGCATCTCTGGTGGGGACGGCAGCTCGCCAAGGCTCATGTAGGACCGGCTCCTGCTTTGTTCTGCAGGTTTAATGCCCAGGAAAACACATGTCAGGCCTGAAATCCTGCAAGTGAAACAGAAATCAAGGGAAGTTACAACTGATGGTCAACTTTTTAGAGGAGAATATTGGGATAATGTTAACAGCTCCCCTTTTATTTCCAGTTTTTCCTGTCCAAATTGTTCAACCCCATATTGTGTGTGCAGCTCACCTGATGCTATTTGACTGTAACTGCTTTGCCAGAAATATGTGGCACACAAACTTGTTGCATCACCCTCCCAAACTGCCTTTCACCACCTCCAAGCATCACTGCCCCATCTGCTGGGCCAACAGCCAGTATGAGATGAGACCAACACCATGAAGTTCCTGTCCATATGCATTCATCTTGCATATTAATTATAACCAGTCTATTTTTAGTTAAGCTGACTTGCATTTTCCAGCACGCCATAACAAAGTGTCAGAGAAATTGTGAAGCCTTCTGGTGCAAATCCTCCTTCTCCTTTGAGAACCCAAATACAAAGTGGTCTCTGACAGCCTCTGTGCACTTGCATGGAGAAAACATGTCCCCATCGGCATTTGATAACAATGGCCCAAACCCTCTGACAGGGGAGCCTACAGAGCGCCAGGTCTGGGCTCTTGGTCAGGTTAATTTTCTTAATTATGTATGTTGTGTTAAGCAATACTCTGAAGTGCCACAAAATACCAGATACATAACTAAGAAAATTAAGCTCAGTCATTTCGCACGTGTAAAACAGTTACTGGGACATGAGATGATCCTGGACTGGCTTAGCTGGAGAGTCTGGAATTGCCTTCCCTGCTAAAACCAGCCCGGAGCCAAAGAGACACTGTGGGAAGAATATGGGTCCCACAGGACAGGAATCTGCCACGTGGGGACCCTCGTATTTATTTATTTGCTACACGTATTTGGGTCAAGCTGCTGCTATTTTTGGTGCTCTGCAGGTTCTGATGCAACTCTTGGTGGAGCACTGCCTTTGCTGCTGCAAATGGGGGTGGGGGTGGGGTGGTTAGAAATAGAAGAACCTTAAGCAAAGCCACCAACGACTGGATATATTCCTGTTGTTTATTCTAACCTACCTCCCTTTAATACTGAGGCATGTCAGACAAACTAGGATGGGTCATGATGGTCTGGGTTAAATGGATACTTGCCTACCTGCCCCTTTCTGCCTCCTTTTCTCCTCAAAAAGAAGTTATCGCTGTTTTGGTCCTGCTGTTAGCTGTTCCTGTGTCCAGCCTGCAAATGACACAGCACAGGATTTGGGTTCAGCAACCTCTGTTTTTATGTGAGCAAGTCACAACACCAGACACCCTCTGCTTTCCGGCAGACAGCAGGGAGGGGAGACATGGCACTGAACTGGTTTTATTGCAGACCAAACTGGCTGCCAGCAACGCTTCCCACAGCGTGCTGGTGACAAGGCATGAGTCCCAGGGATGGTGGCAAGGCACAAGCCCAGGTACTGGCCCTGAAGCCAGCACAGCAGGGCAGCTCAGATCATTAGGAAACCGGAGGCGGCTTAGCTTTGTGCTGTGGAAAATGAACATGAACTTCTCTTGCAGATGGAGCAGTGCACCAGAGCAGCTCAGCATCCCAGACACATCCACACCCAGACAGGCACATTAGGAAGCAAAAGCTGGTTTGGCAAGCCAATGCCTTTTAATAATGCATTTTAATACCTGAATAGGAAGGTGATGTTCTTACAAAGAACATCACCTCTGGTTATGTTGGGGTCTCTTTCCTGTACCAAACTCCCCAAACAGATTTCTAGGCCCTCAGCAAACCAACAATTTCTTCCCTTCTTTTCACCGCGCTGCAGGGAATGACAGCTGGTGCTCTGACTTTAACCAGCATTGCTTCCTGCTACCTGCTGTACAGCCTCCCTGAAATGCCTTCGAGGCACAGATGGGAGCTGAACTGCTTCAATGATCCCACATCCTTCTTGTATTAATTTGTGAGATCTTAAAAATAATAATAATAATAATAATAATCTTTGCCTTTTGGTATGCACAGCCTGTGCTGCCAGGTAATATTTCATCTTTGCAGGCAGAGACCACCAGGAGGCTGACAGCCATCGCTGCATCAATGTGCTGTTGAAGCAGGTGAATTTGGGTTTTCCTAACCCATGGGCTGCTCCGGCAGGGCACTGGAAAAGACTCTGCAATATGAATGATGGGGATGCCCAGCACATGCTCTCTCACTGTGAGAAACATCAGCAAGGAGTTTCATCAGCCTTTGCAGAAGCAGCAAAGCAGGAAAACCCTCCCTGGTTTGCCACCCCAACATGGGTGTGATGCCAGGGTGCAAAGACCAAGCCTGGTTTCCAATGGGCAGCACAAAGCAGTGAGGACCAGTGAGCAGCCCAGCATGCAGATGAACACTCAACCGACAGCAGATGATTTCCCTGGCCTGGTTTCTGTGCTGAGCAGCCCAGTGTCACACTGCCATACCTGAGCTGGCTTCAAAATAGAAAAAGCTTTTTCTGTGCCATGCTGCTGTGCCAGTGCTGCACTGCAAAGCCAGGTGATGAGCCTGGGAGCTGCTATGCCAGCGTGGCCACTCCACCACCGGTCATCCTTCTGGAGAGGAAGCTGCTGGCTATATTTTTGTACAGAAAATGAAATTTTTGCATGTTTCCTTATCCACATTCACTTGCATCAAAGCCTCAAATTTAGGCAGACATCAGCACTGCTGTGAAGGAATGAAAGTTTTTTCTAACATGATGTACAACAGAACTCACGTGTTAGTGTGTTGCTTGGCGGGCTATTCACTTGCAAGCAAGCAAGTCCATTGCTTTAGGTCTGCAATCAAAAATAACAACAGCAGCCTGAATGTGCTCCCTCAAGAGATCTCTCTAGGCCTGCTTATAAGGAAAGGAAAAAAAAGAAGGAACAGAAAAAGTATAATTCCTGTCAGAAGAGATATCCATCCCCTGTCTTTACCCAGGACTTCAGCTTGTTCATGAGCTGCACGTTGGTGCTCAGAGCACAGGGCCCTCTAGCTTTGAGAGCAAAGCCCTCGCTCTGCACCTCCACCTTCCATGGTAAAAAAGCTCATACCTGCCTGAAAAACACTACTGAAGCAGGATAGAGACAGTATCTTTTCAGGTCATTTATTCAGCAGATGTGGAGGGAGGAGGGGAGGAAGCACTTTGAATTTGCTTTGAGTTAGTTCTGGATATGAACACAGTGGTGAAAAGACTCATCAAGAGGTCTTGGTTTTTCCAGAGGGATTTGATGTCTTGATGTGGGAGAAGGGAAACACCCAAAGCATTGATGAAGTTCAGCCCTGGGGCAGAGGCAGAGGGATCAGACACATGATTATAAGAGCGGAACTCCCTTAACTGAGAATTGCTGAGCTTCTTTGTACACAAAGAAACCATTTCTCTTTCCTAACAGCCATTTATAAACCTACTGCCACGCAGATAATCTTCCCAAAGACAACTGGGCTTGACTAAAACATTACATACATCCATTTTACCATGGTTACCTCATAACACAGATGCAAAACAAGCTAGGTAGCAGCTATCTCTATTCACAATAACATGCCAACCTAAACCACAATGCTTTCAGCTTTTGCTCTCCTTCACTAAGGCAGTTTGGTGTCTTGTTTCCACCCCACTGTTTGATGGTGTGGTTTGGGGTTTTTTCTTCTTTGTTATTTCACCTGGGAGATGCTCTGGGGAGTAGATTTCAACCTGCATTTCACACCACAGCTGTCTCATGGATGAGATTTTTATTGCATTTTTTTTTATCAGGAGTGTTTGATGGGCTCTTACTTGAAAAGAAAAAAAAATAATTGGCTATACTCTGAATACAGGGTAATTACTGAGAAGGGAATATTTGCAGATTATTCCCCCCCCCAACTGTATTGCCTGCTCAAGCAACTGGTGTGAAGAGTTTCTCACCCTTCCAGAGAGAACGTAGATGATGCTGGAGCAGCAAGGTACAGGGGCTACCACGCTGGCTCGTCCCATGGCTGAGCCAAGAGGCACACAAACCTGTAGGTGCTTTTGGGAATGTCGTGCCAGGGACACAGCAGGAGTTTACTGGGTAAAACAGCTCTGAAGAGGCAGCAATTTCCCCCCTGCTCTGAGGCTTGTTGAGGGGGGGGTCTTGGGGTGGGACTGGGGACGTGTACCCCCTCGGCTGCTATCCCCTGCCTGCCCCAGTGACTTCTGTTCACATCAGCTTTTACGTCTGGTTTAACAGGTTTGGCAAAGGCCCAGCTGTGTGACAGGCTGCTGGTGGAGCAGGTGTAAAACAAGCAAAATCAAAGCAGTGGTTTGGATTGAACTTCTGTGAGATCTGTTGGAAGAAGTAAATGTACAACTTACTAAATGCACAACTTAAAAAATCCATAAACTGCAATAGAGGACTAAATAATTCCTATCCTAAAAATACCTATTAAAAATACCTTTACAGAAGAAAGTAAAGCTTTTTGTATAGGACAACTTGCAGCAAACTTTTATCTTTCAATCCAAATAGACCAGAAATGTGAGTGTAACAATGCAACCACCTTTCATTTTTGTTTCTCCACAAGCAAAGAAATCTTTTGCCATTCTGATTGCAAATGCCCTTTATATCACCCCTGGGTTTGCTGCAGCCAGTGGCAGTGGGTAGGTAACGGTGCCTGAAGTCCATGCCAGTTTATTTTTCCCTGGGGTTTCCATTCCCAGAAACTGAAAACTCTACTAATGAAATAGAAGAATTTTCAAGAGGAAATGTAAGATGTGCAGGGTTCCTGTGCAGGGAAGGATATTTCAGCAGCGACAGCCCCTGATCTGTGAAGCGCTGTGGCCAGCTGGCAGGTGGAGATGTTTGCAAGCAGTGAAACGAGAGCTTGGGAAATGTGTAGGTCTCTCTTAACCCTGCAGGCAATTAGAGAAGAGACCCGTGCTTTCAGCACCATGATTTCTTCTAAAAATTTGGGCAGGTAGATGCTGGCAGCACTTGCTGAAACATCACATACCTGCCTGTGAGTGATGGGGATGTTTGTTGCCAGCCCACATTGGCACCCTGGGTCTAGGAGCTGCTGCTGGCTGCTCATTCCCTCTGGTGGCAATTTGTTTTTTCAGTGGGAAAGTGGATGGTGATGGTGATGAAGATGATAGTGATGGTAATGATCATGTTGATGGCATGCTCCCTGACGGGTTGCTTAAGATCTTCGCTCTGCTAATTAAAGTTTTGTCTGTCTTGCAGCCTAAATGTTGAACACAGGAGTTTATACTGCTGTATTGTTGTGGTTGCCCTTAAGTTTACAGGCTGTTTAGAAAGGGAAGAGCTTCATAGGAGCTGGCAGTGCTGGTCTTGAGGTAAGGATTCGGCTTGTAGAAGGGCTTGTGCTTTCTAAACATGCAAATTTTCATTTGGTAGCTAAAAAAACCCCACACCTAAAACCCCCAAAATTAAACCCTTCCTTATACCTCCTCCTGAATATGTATAAATTTGTTGCTGAAAAGTCTTATGAGACTGGTTTAATTTTAACCCTAGTAAACAGCCATTAAAATTAAATCAAAGGCATTGATTATTTTTTTTTCTTTTCCCTAACTGATGAAAACCAAACAATTTAGATCCTTATTTCGGATGTCTGAAGTCTTGAAGTTTTCAGCTGTTTGGCTATTCCTCTGGTTGCGTTTCACAACAAGGTTGGGAGGATGTTTGCTCTGTTCCTGGGGACAGCACTGTTCTTCCTCCTGATGCCCTGCTCTGCTATCAAATAGGGTGTGGATCAAAAGGTGACACAGCGGAAAAAAGTGAAATTAAAAATCTGTTTACCCTATCGCCTGTCTTTCACTGACCCTGTGTTCAAAGGGCTGGGCTGGGGCTCCTGAGGGTGGTGGCAATCCTGCCTCAGCCTTGCCAGATGTAGGGATGCTCCTCAGTGTCTGGTCCCACGGGTGCTTTCGGGTGTGGCGAGGACAGTGGACATTTGTTCAGCACTGCAGGCAGTATAAGGATATTTTCAGCTCATGCTCTACATGAGGAGGATAATTTCTTACAAATTTCTGTTATTACTGCTGTTGCTTTTAGTTAACTGACAAAGTAGTGAGTGTTTAAGGATGGATGGATGGACATGGCTCTCCCATTTTCCTCAGTCCTGTGCCTGGGAATTGCAGTAAAGGCTCATTTTGGTGGTTGTATTCTTATCTTTCATTTCTCATATTCAGTGCCTGGAGACTGCTATGAGGTACTTAATTATTCATTTGTTAAATATGTATTTGGAATTGCTCTAGCATCTTAGCATTTTTATATCAAGCATTAAATCTCCTTTAAGATTTTTTTCTTATCTAAACCTCTGCCCTTTGGCCCAACATTTTTGGAAAGCAAAAACTTTTAAGCTGAGATGAAGTATGAGTGGATTCACTGGAGTTTGAAATGTCCTACATGTTAAAGCAGGGACCTTGCCCCTGCACGCTCCAGGGACAGCTGAGGTTGGCCAAATGGACTCGTCTCTGCTTGTATTTTGGGGTAGGACTGGTTGGTTTTTAGCAGGAATGTGTTATCAAGGGCGAGGGAGGAGGGAGCACTGAGGAAAAGGGGGGGCAGCTTTTAGTAAGTCAGGCGTTTCAAGGTGATCAGGCTTGATCTTCCCCAGCACTGCTAGACGATCGCAGCAGGGGACCGGGAGATGCTTATTGTAAGGTCTAACATATTTTAATTAAAGCCTCTATTGAAAATATTCATCACTCGGTGGTGGGAGGGAGAGAAACCTCCTGCCAGTTCTCTGCACATCACAGGGAAGCTGAAAAGGCCACATACCTGTTTTATCTCCTTCCATGTGGGCCAGCTTTGAAGCAAGGTGTAACACCTCTGAAACACCCCCTGCCTCACTGTTTCGGGAAGGAAGATGTTTGCATCTATTACCTTCCAAAAATAAAAGGTTAGTTAAAGCCAATAGCCTAAACTAAGCCCCGATTGAGCTGACGGTATATTAATCACCTGAAGCTACAGAATGAGGATCTTCATATGAAGGCTAAAGTTCAGCAGGACTTTTTCATATGACAAGGCACCTCAGAAAGTGAGAAACTCATGGTTCACTGGCCAGGAGTACCCTGGGGATCAGAGCAAGTGTCATAAAGTAATTTAAGAGTGGTAAATTTAATATAGGATGTTGTATACTAAAGCAGCCTGCTTCAGGGCTGTCACTGATGACAAGAAATTCTACAATAACACGAGAAAATCCATTTGCCACCCCAGCTGGGTCAATGCTGCCTCTCTCTGACTCACAATCTTTAATAGCCAAAAGGATTTTGAGCTGTGTGTAGGCAAATGACTGGACTCCACAAGGTGGCAGAGGCCCAGCAACCAGCCCAGTCCTTCAGCCCCACAGATGTGGCTGTGGTTGTCCACAGGGACCTGCCCACAGATGAGTTGGTTTTGCTGCCATGGGGACCCAAGCAGAAGAGGGCATCATTGCCCTCACTGCTGCCAGGGACGCATGATGGGTTATCGATGAGAGGGAGTGTGACACCCAGCTCCCCACACAGCCTGGGACAGCGAACATCCCCAATGCAACCCTGCAGACCAGTATGTATGCAGGAAGATAGGCAAGGATTAACAAAAGAAGCCCCAAAAACATTATCTTATTGACTAATAATTATCTGTACTGGTCTCACTGAGGATTTAATTTCATTTCATGTGTTAAAACATGCCTTTGCTTGACTCTGGCTGTGGTTGTGAGTTAGACCATCTACCAGAGCTTCCTTGTGAAGATTTTGGGAAACATTCTATTAAAGAAATTATCTTAAGACTGTTCAAAGTAATTAAAAACATTTTTTAACTCCCCTGATGGTAGGAAATAGTGGGTAGTTTGTTCTGCAGGACAAGCATGCCTCTGGTTTTCTTCTCCATTTTTTCCTGATTCTCCACAGGGGTTTGAAATTCTTTTGCAGAGTCTACTTGGGCTTGAAATCTGAGCAAGTTTTGTAGCTTGCACCAAATCTGAGACAACGTCTATGAGCATACTTGCAGGGAAATGTATGTATAAGGCTCCTCAGGCAGTAACCAAAAGGGTATTATTTTTCCATATAGCCAAGGCCTAACACTTGGAAAACTCATCTTCATAAATCGTTTTCTGTGAAGGCAGGTATCATATAGTGTTTTATGCAATGCTGGGCAAAAATTATCTTTAAGGATTGGGTCACTATGGTAACCACTTCTTTTCTCAGAATCAAAAAGCAGTTATGATTGTAATTAAAAAATGTATGCTTTCTACCAAGAATTATTCTGAATTATAATTCATTTTCTGCCACATTCTGCAGTTATTTTTATTGCCCCCAAAGGCATCAGCATTTGTTATATTTCAGCAATGCAACACCTCATAGAGAGAGAATATAACCTGCTTTGAATGTACTGTCGGAAATTGTGGTTGATGACTTCAAACTCTTAAATACTTCAACAGACTCCAGTGAAACACCAGGAATACTTTTTGTTCCTACAGAGGGGAAAGCATAAGATAAACAAGGCCTCCTGAAAGCTCATATTTCATCACAACTAGCCATGTATCCTGAGCCCAGTGATGCACAGAGAGGGGTCCAGGCTTGCTGCTGTAAACAGGTGGGTTGGCCATGAATTCAGATTTTCCTTCGGCCTAAGCAGAAGTTTCATTAAAAAGCAAAACCAAAACAAATGAAAACAAGCAAACAAGCAAACAAACAAACAAAAAAACCTCAAACAAACCAAAAAAACCCAAACCTCTCAGCTTTTCCTCCTTGGGCACTTGTGCCCATCACTTCTGTTCCCAGGACCACGGCCATGCATGGCAAGCTTGGCAGACCACTGGGACATGGTGGGTGTTCGCAGGTAAATCACTGTGGCTGCCTTTAAAAACTATAACATAAGTAACAGAAGTGTAATGCTCCACATTTCCCTGATCAAGCTGGTGGCAAAGCTGGTTTTCAGTTCAAGGGGAGCAAGCCCAAGCTTGCAATTAGGTGAGCTGCTCCAGCTGGCTCTGACAGTTTTCCGAAAGTGGCTTTAGGGAGGAGAGAAGCCCCCGCTACTAATATGGACCATTTCCAAGGGGGTAGCAGCAAGGTGGCCCCATCCCCTCCTCCCTGGCCTGGGTCTGTGCCAATCCAGGAGACTTTTAGTGGGATTTTTGGCACTCATCTCTGGTATTTACTTTTTTTTGGTGGCTGCAGCCTATTCTTTCTTCAACTAATGCATTATGGAGCAATTATCTGCATATGTTTTATGTAAATAGTAATAGAATTGCCTGAATGTTTCTTTTCTTTCCCCACTCTTTCCAAAAGAGAGGCTGTTCTGATGTTCTATTTGTTCTAATGTTTATTTTCCTAAAAAACTGTAACTTTCAAATTATTTTTTTTTACTTTTTTTTTTTCTCATTTCTCTATAATACAGCTGTGAATCCCCATGGACTCTTGAGTGTTTTCTTCTGGAAGTGGATTTACTGCTCAGTGGCCACGGTTATTTCAGCAGGACACCATGGAAAGCCTTTTTGGTACCTGAAATGAGGAGTTTGCTCTTCCTGACCTGGAGGACCAGACTCCTGTGCTCAGATGAGTAGTAATATTAGGTTAATGACCCATGGACTAATAATTCTTGTTCTTTAGGAGCCATTCCAGCCAGCCAGCCACCCAAACAGCTCCCAGTGGAGGAGGATTTATAATGCATCAAGCTGGATGAGGGCTTTTGGGAAAGGACCCTGTAAAAACCCCAGCCCCCATCACCCAGCAAAGCCCAGATGTGCCTGCGGAGCCTCAGCACTGCAGCCAGGACGGTGGCAGCGCTGCCCACAGCACCTCAGCCACTGCCTGCATTTTGGGGATGGCACAGGGCTGTTCTCAGCACCCACATACAGCCTTTCCTTCACACCAGCTAATGTTGTGGTCTTTCCAGATGAACCTCTTGCCACCTAGAGAATGTAAATACTTAATAGCAGCTATAATAAAGTCAAGTGGCGAATGACTTCATTAACCCTGAGTAATAATTAGTTTAATCAGCTGAAACGCAGCTCAATAAAGCGCACTTCAGAGGTGAGTTAGCTCCACCGTGCAGTGCTGGGGGCAAGGAAGGATGCTGGCAGAGGGAGAGCTCTGCAGACCCATGCGGTGATACTTCCCCGGCATGGAAGGATCTGAGGTGGGGGTTGGGGGCAGCATCAGAGAGTCATCCTTGGAGGGGGGCAATGTCAGAGGGGTGCTCTCAGGGTGGGTTTCCTGACTCTGCAGCTTGTTTCTGTGCAGCTCAGGGACAGGGCTAAGTGCAAGGCAGCTCCTGAGGCAGGGAAATAAACCTTCTGGCTTTGAGGCATGCCCGTGGCTTTGCCCTAAGCAGCCATCCCTCAGCTCCACGGGAGCAGCAGTAATTTGGGCTTTCCCTGGCGGGCTTTTCCCAGAGCCTCCCTGGGGGTTTCTCTGTTCTTCTTTGGCTGTTCAAACTAATGGTTCAGACCTCAAAACCCAGGCTGGTGGCTGCTTTTTTTTTTTTCCTCTTCAGTTTTTGAGGTATCCAGTAATTGCCCAGTTTTTTGCACTGCTGGGAAAGAATCACAGCTGAGCTGCGGTTCAGACTATAGGAAAATGTCCTGTTCCCCACTGAGTGCAAGGAGGTTTTGCACTCATGATGGTTTTAACGTCAAGCAGTATCTTCAAGTGTGGTATCATTTGCAGAGGTTGGATATTCTGCACTGACACTTGTTGTTAGCCTCCTCTGCCACCCTCATCTTTCTAGTTTCACAATGGCAGTTGCTTGCTGGCGTAGCCCTACCCTTAGATACAAGAAACTAGTATGTCTGTGCTGAGATTAAACACTCTATTTTTGGTTTTCAACATAGGGTTTTTGCAATGTGAAATCCTGCCTACCGCCAAGGACATACATCATAATCCCAAGCCAGCAGGGACAGCTGCTCCTCTGTTAACAAGCTGCTCCATGAACACTGGAGTTGAGATGTGCTGCAACAAGCAGGACAAACTGATGCCTTAGTGCTGAAGCCTTGAAATGGAAGAAAGGATGCCAAAGCTCTTTGCTCTGCCCAGGTATTAGGAGCCAACCTCCTCCTCCCTGCTGTCCCGGCAGTGCTCGGGGTCAGAAATGCAAGAGCCCATCAGAGAAGGTTTGGGAAGGAGGAGGACTGCTGTGTAGCACTGCAGCTTTGGCCATCCTCGCACTGAGCTCTGAGGACCCGTTGGCAATGATAATTACTCAAGATTGCAGAGGCTACCGCAATCAGAGCGATGCTAAGCTTGGAGGAGCCTACTTCAGGTTGAAGTACATTAGCGTGCCCAGTACTGGAGAGCAGAAACCAGCATGATGCACCCTCACATGGTGAAGTGAGAAACAAATCCTGACATCTGAGCTGGTTACCAGGATGAGGCGGCTCTGCATCTATTTCCCCAGGTTGAATTCATTTCCCCATCCTCTGGAGAGAGTAGGCCATGATGATCCTTGCCCATGGGGCAACAAAAAGAAGGAAACAAAAGGGATTTGCTCGTAAGATAGAAACAGCACTTTGCCAACTTAGGACCAACCCACCATCTCTCTTCTGGCAAAAAAAAGATCAGAGAAAAACCCTCCTGGAGCTCCAACATCCACCGCACTCATCCTCTACGCATTGCTCTGAAGTTGAGTTAATGTTTTTAAAGAGCTTCCTTGTGCAGGAGCACCTACCCTGCAACCTGCTGGTAAAGCAGCTCAAGGGCTACCTTCACTTCTCAAAGCAGCATCCAGCCATGCTATGTTTTTTTGGAAACTTCTCCCAGATGTGCCAGCTGGCTGGTTGAAGAGGGTCCCAATCGGAGAGTCAGCCGAGTAATGACAATCACACCAATGTAGCTACATGTCGTTCTACTTTATTCAGCAACTTAGTCATATTTATACTTCTAATACACTGTTCACAAGGTAACAATCATTGGTTAGTTGATTGCAATTACATCTTCAGGTTACTTGTTGATTGGACTACAATTATGTATTCAGGTTAGTTGTTGATTGGTTTTTAATTACGTATTCTTGTTGCAAGCACCTTATAAGGATGTGCTAGCTTAGTGGTTTTCATATCTTGCTTGGCATCCGTCTTTTCTCCTGTACAATGCTCTTATTCTTTATTCTGCCTATTCAAGGACAGTACAAGATTTTCAAAGTAACTTTGCAATCTGCAGGCCAGGGCTGTCCAGCTCCTGCAAGGGTACAGTATGTCCTTGTTTTGCCAGGAATTCCCTTACAGCTGGTTAATGGGGTTGAGGGAGAGGAAAACCAGGCCAAAAGAGGTGGCCAGGAGATCCAAGTAATGAAGTGAACATCAGCAAGGTCCCTGCCTCCTACACAGGTCCTTCAACCACACGCACTTGTGCATAAGAAAGGAGATATGGATGAGTTGGTTGCTGATGCCTCCAACAGATGTTGCGTGTGAACAGATTACTTGTGCTGAAAGGTGAGTACCTGAATGATCAGAACTACCATGCACAGTTCCCTTGGTGAGTTTAGTCTTCCATCCCTGCGAAGCCACCCCATGAGCCAAGTGAGGCAGAAATCCTGGGAGCAAAAAAAGATGTCAGGTACTGTACATGCTGGAGGGGGCTGCACTACACTGCAGCAACAGCTGTGATCCTGCAGCCTCCCTTCAGACTCCAACAGAGACAGTATTCTTCTCACGTGGGGAAGGGGGGATAAATAAAAAAATCCCAGCAGCTTTTCAAAAAGAAAAGCCAAATTTATTAAATTGCAGTTTCCTTCAACCTGGCTTTCCAAAACAAGTTTGGATTCAGACACTTCCGAGATGTGCTCCAAATTCTCCAAGCACACAGAGCTGCAGGCAGGCACAGGACCAGCAGTTCTCAGTGCAGGGGCCCATGTCCCATTACCCATTTCCTCCATAAACCTCACAGTGGAGGTGGCCAAGGGGCCAAGGCAAGGGGATGCTCACACAGAGAGGGAACGTCCTGGGTGCACAACCCTGCTGCTCCTGCTGTTTGAGCTACCATGCCAGTCTGTGGGATCACAGGTTGGTAGGCTCCATTTTTTTTATTATTTACACTCATACCCCCTGACGTACGGAATTAGACTCTATAACTCGAAAGTTATAAAGTAGGCATGTTTATTGCGTGCAGATGCACGGGGGATCGCTCCACCACAAGCGTGCATGCCCGAAGTGACGAACCACAAGCGTGCATGCCCGAAGTGACGAACCATCTCACATTTATACAGTATAACAAATGAATATTCAATTAACACCTATACATATTCATTACCTAAGCCCTCTTACTCTCGCCTCGTATGTTAATTAGCTTATCAGTCCTTTGCCTGGAATGTGGTGGTCTTGCAGGTTTATAGGTGATTCATGTCCTAGTGACCATCGGATCTTCTCCAGCAAGGAGACTTAGAGCTCCCTCTAGATAACATTGGAATGTCTCTCATCCTTTTCTCATCCTTTTTATAAATAGCCCCTTTGTTAGAGGAAATGAGTAGGCGTCTCCTCAAAGCTGTATGGCTATGTGACCAGACACCACACCCATGACCAGTCACCATACCCGCATTCCTTGAGCAGACATATACAATCACAATCGATGTCCACTGTCCCTATTTCACGCTATTTCTTCATATCACCCCCCACTCCTCCAGAGGATCATGAATGTGAAAGAAGGTGATTTTCCAGAGCTCAAAAAAGAATAATTGCATCGCTGATGGCAAGGGGTTTCTGTGTTGCAGTCCTGTGGCTCACTGGGCCACAAGGAAAGGTGCTGCATCTCCAGTAAGTGAACTGGACAATTGAGATACCAGTTCCTGTGCTCCTCCATCCTACAGGTAGGGGTAATTCTTTAAACATTTCAAGTGCAAACCAGGCACTGATTATCTAGGCTTGAAAATGGGACAGGATGAAAAGAAACTCCTCAAAAACTGTTTCTGAGGAAGACAGGGGAGTGTAAGGAAGGATTTGCATGTGCTGCTTGACATCCTGACTCATAAGGGGAGAGCAAAAGGGATGAGTGGGAAATAGGCATCCGTGCTGCAGGAGAGATTTCTGTCTGTGAAGCAAGCCAGGCAGGCTCTCTATGTCCCTGACATCAGGTCGCCTCCCCACGTTTCCACTGAGCTTCAGGCAGCAGCAGGCACCAAAGGCCTTTCTCTTTCGTTAATCCATAAATACCACTCTGAGAGGTATTTCAGTGCCATCATACTCTTGCATTCCCAAAGCAGGTCTCAGCCCCACCCATGGGTCAGGAACCTAATACAAGAGAACAGAAAGACACTACTTCAGGGGGTTTTAGGTACTATCTAAACACTGTGACTTCAAAGGGCTCTGTGTGTGTGCAAGGAAATTGCAGTGTGCGCTTCTCTACCCCCTCCTCCTCATCACTTCTTATAGCCTTAAAGAAACTTTTCCCTTGATATCTACTGCAGAGTGAATGTTTCCTTGCCTGCGTATATTTGAAATAAAATTTAAAAAAAAAACCAAACAAACACAAAGCAGAACAGTGGTGTCAGCAGGGCCAAGCCACAGTTGCACCCCAGCTCATGCTTCAGCAGGCAGTGGGGCAGGTATGTGAAGCATGGCTTTCAGTGGGGAGGGATGCCAAAGTTCACAAGCAACTTCTGCAGTGCCAGGGTGCTGCACAGAAAAACCCATTGAGGTCACGTAAGGATGCTACTCATCAGCAGGGGCTGGTGGGTTTAGGATTGGCAGAAGCAGTGGCAGGTGGGATGTGATTCGGTACTTGCCTGTACCCAAAGCCCATTTGCAGGTTCAGCAGTTGCTGTATCAGCTTTACAGCCACAACCCGTGTATTTCTCCTGCCAGGAAGCTTGAGCTGTAGGCAGCCAGGTGCTGTCTTTATGGTCATGTGCATTAACACACCTGTAACTCACTCATCCTTTTTCAAAGGAAGGGTTTGCACCAGAGATCCTGGGTGGATCATTGGTGGCCTTGTTGCATTTTTAGCTGATAAAATTCGCCTGTCTCTTGGCAAGCCAGTACCCTGCAACCCCACAATTTAAATTACACATTCAGACTGGTTGTTTGAGGGAGCAGTCATAAGCACAGGCCTCTTGCAGCACCCTTTATTCAAAGGTATATAGCCAAAAGCCTCTTCCTGCTTTGTAGAGGTTCTGTTGCATTTAGTGATGGGAGGCATCACTGTAATCACCTTAGTGATGCCTCTGCTAAGACTTAGAAAAGGTATGGATTTCCCCTCTGCCTGAATCTGCTTCTCCCTGCTGCCTCTCTGCTGAATAACTTTAATGGGAAAGGGAAAAGAAACCCTTCAGGAACATGTTTTCCTGCACCAAGCAGAAAAAAATGGATGCATTTTGACATGGGGCTGCAAATGGCCAGAGCAAACCAGAAAACCAGATGCGTCTCCCATTGATATGGAGAAATAGTGCAAAATAGGGACAATAAACATCAATTGTGATTGTATATGTCTGCTCAAGGAGTATAGGTGTGGTGATTGGTCACGTAACCATATAATTTTAAGGAAATACCTACTCTTCTTCCTCTAATAAAGGGGCTATTTATAAAAAAGGATTAGAAAGATTCCAATGTTATCTAGAGACCTCCTCACTAAAGAAAACCAGATGATCAGCAAGGACATGAATTAGCTGCAAACTTGCAAGACCACCACGTTCCAGGAAAAGGACTGATAAGCTAATTAACATACGAAGTGAGAGTAAGCGGGTTTAGGTAACTAATATGGATAGGCGTCAGATGAACATTCATTTGTTTTATTGTATAAATATGAGATGGTTCGTCACTTCGGGCATGCACGCTTGTGGTGCAGCAATCCCCCATGCATCTGCGTGCAATAAACATACCTACTTTATAACTTTCGAGTTATAGAGTTTAATTCTGTATGCCACCATCACAAGGGCAAAGGCACCGGCAGCTGCTTCTCAGCCCACCTGGCCTCCCAGAGCCAGCAGGGGAACCCCAGATGCAGGGGGCAATACACAGCTGGGAATTAGGAAATATAATGCGAGTTCCTGTAATATGATATAGGCGGTGTCTCTCAATCATGGATGCTGCTGTCACCCTGGCTGCACGCTGGGCTCCCCTTATGTTGACAATTACCCCTTTTGTTATCTAGGAGGAAGCAACAGGATGCTGGTGGGTGTATTAGTGATATTTATGTATCTGTGCCAGGTTTAAGATGTTTAAAGCTCACTGGGGCTGTTATTTCATCGGGTTGAATCAGGGCAGCTCCCAAAGTCCCCATGCTTTCCCAGAGTGAGTCACTGCTCAGACCCACTGCTGGTGAAGACTCGCCCTGTTTAACATTAGTGCTGGGGCAGGGGTGTGGGGGTTTGCCATGGTTGCTTTGCGTCAGCACATTAGATTGAGAAAGCTTTGAGAAGAGTTTTCAGCAGACATCATGCCAAATGCCACAGTGGATGGATTTAGGTCTGCTCATCTGTGGCAGCGTGCTCCTGCAATTTGGCCAGTGACCTGAGTGCTAGAGTTGTGATGGTGAGGCACAGAGAGATATAAAAAATGTCCATGCTCAGGAGCCAAGATGAACACAGAAGAAATATCTGAAAAGAAATTTTGCACAATCTGAACTACCCATTTATAAGGTAGCGATGGGCTGATGTTGCTGGGTAGCCGAGTACTTGCCAACTTCCAGACAAGACATTTCTATAAGTGAATATGAGGATAGCAAAGGCAGGTGCTACCATTATACATGGCCAAGAAACCCAGAGATCTCCGGGATGTTATACTCATGTCTGAGCGACAGCTTGTCACTGCTCCAGCAAAGTTTGCACAGAAACACATCCCGGTGGCTCCATATTTACTTAAACAACAGGAGTCTGCTCTTTGGTTTGAATGTTATTAGCTATTAAATGGGACTTATAGAGCACTGGACTGCACACCTGACAGATTGTGAACATGGATTTTGTTCACAAAACTTGCTCCCCTCTTATAGCCAGATGTAAAGGTGGTCAGGAAAGAGCCAGCTAGGCTGACTCTCTGCCAGTGCTGGTGATGCTGTGCCAGTCGTCGGTGGCTCTGGAGCCTGTCCCCCACAACTCTGCACTTTCCCTAAGCTGATCACTCATCCTTTGGGTGATGGGAATACATTTTAGTCAGCTTTTTCTAAATGCTGCAGCATCCACAAGAGACTTTTTATTCTACAGTTTTTCAGACATTATATATAGAAAAAAATAAATCCTAAATCATATCTTGCAAATGGCTTCAGGAAACTACTTACTGGTCTGGTTCCCACTATGTGTATGAAAGAAAATGTGTGTGCCTGGGTTTTTGCCCCCGCCTCTGAAAACATTAGTTATATTGCAGTTGTTACTGCTGTTTTGTGAACAAGCTTTGGGCAAACAGCCTGGGAACTGCTGAACATGGCAGAGACCCAAGGCTCCAACTCAGTTATTCATCCTGCTTTATAAAATAATTAAATAGAAAATAATTTAAGTGTGGACTTAAGTGTGTTGATGAATTGGGACTTTGGGGCAAAACCTGTGGGATTCAGTTCATTTTAAGCAGATATTTATCAGAGCTTAGGCACAGGCACTGATGTTTTGCTAAAAAAATAAAAATCCTGTTGGTGATAACTTGGACACCATCACACAGGCATTTTGGAAAATAGATGAGGATCAGCCAGCATTGTGCTTATGAGTCACATGGGAGAGGGGAAGAATTGGCTGATTTAGCTATTTTTAAGGCTGTCAGCCGTGCTAATGTGAGTGGCAAATGGAGAAGAGTCAGGCAAGAGCCACCCTCAGCAGAGATGGTGATGACTGGCTATTTATTTTGGAAGAAGATTGTCACTAAAAGGGATTGGTCAGCATTAACCTCCAGCAATGTTTATTCTAATTTTGTTGAGCTGACTCCTTAATTAAACAGTCACTTTATGGGCAATAAAAGTATTGGCTGTGTGGTAGCAAAAGGTGGAGGCTGCCATCCCAATTCACTTTTTTTTTCTGAATGCTGAGAAAACATTTTCCACTTCTAAGAGGCTCTTCTCCCAAAATCTGCCTGTCCTTCCCTGGGTGGCTGTGGCAGGTAGAAGAGGGGTCCCCCTCTTCCTACCATGGCCATCTACTGCTGTACCCCAGCCATGGAGGATAATTTTGCCTCTATTTCTCAAACATCACCCAGGCATTTGTCTTTTCTTAAGGGACAACTTAATTCCTTTCCTGGGCTGATTTTGGGCTATAAAGTGGCTATATTTCAATGCCTCTTATTAACCCCATATTGAGGGCAGGCATAGTAAAGGTGTGGAAAAAGAGATTCCTTTTACTTTTTTCTTTGCTGAAGGTCTTGTTTCCTTCTACCCGTGCCCACAGCTTTCACTGCATCTCAACCCAGCAACTCCTTTCTCTCACGGTGCTCTTCCATAAGGGTCGATATGAAGCTCAGACATACGAGAAATATGGTTGTTCTTTGCATATCTTAGTGTAAGATGCAACTTTGGGTCTACTTAACCTAAAAGCAACACTTTGGAAAGTCATGTGGATGGCTGGTGGTGGAAATCTGACTAACAGGGCAAGACTGGGATTGCCTCTATGGGTGGGATTACCAGGGAAAATGGTCAACTGGAAAACCTTGAAGAGGTCCTTCTTAATGGCATACAGCAAACTCAGAGTAGCCAGCAGCAGCAGAGAGGGCAGGGATGGTTTCCTGCACAATCTGCATTTTACAGATCCCCAGTGCTCAGTCTTCCTGAGTCAGTCAGAACTTCAGGTTCAGTGCTCATGTGGGGCAGTAATGGGAATCTGAGGTTTCTCATGCAAGTCACTTCTCACCAGGGAAAAGCATCCATGTTCAGGTGAAACTTCAGGTAATAGGTGTGTGTATCTGCCTGCAGGCGTATGTTGCACATGCAGGCAGTGAATTCAGCAGTTTGCCTCATTGCTGTAGCTGATGCAATCACTGATGTGAGTAACTGGTACCTCTTGCTGACGTCTGGATGACAAACAGTGATTTTGAGGAAGGAAAGCCAGATTTGCAAGAAGGTCCATGGCAGATCCATCTGCTGTTGGAGCCAGGAGGGTACCTGCGAGGGCCAGCAGCGACATGTAAGTACACAGACAGCACTTGGAGCTATTCTAGATCTCATGTTTGGCTTCTGTCTTAAAATAAACTGAATATCTCTTCATCGCGACTGGCACTTGGCCAAGGATGGCTCTGGGACAAGCTGTGTGCCTTGTACGTGGCTTGTTTTATTCAGCAAACCCTAGGCAGGGAAAGAAAAATTGCCCAAGCCTGGAAGAACTGGACCTGTTATTTCTGAGGTGCCTGAGCTAAAGCATCATCTGCCCTTGGCTCAGCAGAGGAGATTAATTTCTTTAAAATGGGATCTCCTCAGCCCTAGGCTCCGTGTTGCCTCATTACTCTTGGCCAAAATACCTAATGTATTACGTGGCAGATACTGCATCCAGGCAGATGAATAAAGTATCATCTCTTTGTTTGCTATTGACCCCTGTGCAGCTGGTTCAGGGTTTTGGTGAGTTTGGAGGGACTTCTGTCCAGCCAGCGCCTACTGCTGATCTGCAATGGGGTGACTGGCTTCAAGTACCCCAGATGCCATCAGGTCCTTCCCTGCAAGCCACCACCTTGCTGTTTAAGACTAGTGCCGCTGGCCACTCACCCTATACATGGCACTGTCTGGCTTAACAGAATTATAGCACCATCCCCTGAGGATGGACTTCTATTTTGTCTTGGGGGTTCATAAAGTGCCACGGACTCTGGTCTCAAGCTGTTTGGACAACTCAAGGGAAATAAAAGCTCCTTGCAGTGAGAAGCCTGGCGCTGCCAGCGGGGAAAGCCTTTCCCCCCAGGCCAGCCACAGACACGACGGTGCTGCTTTAGCGTGCTGGATATTCTGCTGCTTTTAGGTGGTGCAGTCGGTAATGACTGCTGTAGAAACTTTGTGTCAGGGGATGACTTTATTGAGATACTTAATCCTCAGCAGGTACCACACAATATGACACGCTGTTATATCTTGGAGGTAATAATGCCACATTGATGTTTTACTAGGCTGTTAACCCTCGGCATGACGAGGTATTACAAACATCATTTATCTTCTGCTCCATTACTGATAACACGCTCACTTGCTTGGAGCCATCTTGCCAAAGCAATGATTGATATGATGCAGGAAGCAGCTCACTTCTCGTGGGCATCATGTTTTATATTGCTCTTATTTTCCGCACTTATGGTTCTGCCTCCATTCCAGCTCTGAGGGTCTCACACCATAAAATGGAGGCTCCAACTGCAGGATGCAGTGAGGCCTTGCTTTACAGTCATGCCCTGCTGCTGCATGGATCTCGTAGGGTCTCTTTTTTTCATAGCTGCTCCTGGCTCTTTTCTTCATTAGGCCTTCATTTAAGGCAGAAAAACAGTGAGAAGGATAATGGCTTTCTGTAAGGATTTACATTTATATTCCATGAAATACTGACATGGTTTGGCAAAAAGCAGGAACAGAGACATGTTTGGATCAATCTATGAGACATTTCTCATGTTGCAGGTCACCTCTTGATGCTGTGCATGTTGCATCTCTGTGGTTTTTCCCTGGCCACTGAAATCACAGAATCACATAATGGTCAGGGTTGGAAGGGACCTGTGCAGGCCATGTCGTGCAACCCCCTGCTAAAGCCGGTTTGCCTCGAGCGGGTTGCACAGGGTCGCGTCCAGGTGGGGTTTGAGTATCTCCAGGGAAGGAGGCTGCACAGCCTCTCTGGGCAGCCTGTGCCAGGGCTCCGACAGCCTCCAAGTGAAGGTGTTTTCCCTCACACTCGGATGGAATTTCCTGTGTTTCAGTTGGCGCCCGTCACCTCTTGTCCTGACGCTGGGCACCACTGAAAAGAGCCTGGCCCCATCCTCTTGGCACTCGTCCTTAAGATATCTGTGTACATTGATAAGATCCCCTCTTGGTCTTCTCTTCCCCAAGCTAAACAGGCCCAGCTCCCTCAGCCTTTCCTCATAAGGGAGATGCTCCTGACCCCTTATTGTCTTCATATCCCTTCACTGGACCCTCTCCAGTACTTCCCTGTCTCTCTTGAACTGGGGAGCCCAGAGCTGGACACAGCACTCCAGGTGCAGCCTCACCAGGGCAGAGTAGAGGGGGAGGACAACCTCTCTCAGCATGCTGGCTGCACTTCTCCTAATGCGCACCAGGATGGTACCATTGGCCTTCTTGGCCACCAGGGCACACTGCTGGCTCATGGTCAGCTTGCTGTCCACCAGGGCTCCCAGGCCCTTCCTTTGCAGAGCTGCCTTCCAGCAGGTCAACCCCAGCCTGTACTGGTGCAGGGGGTTGCTCCTCCCCAGGTGCAGGACCCTACACTTGCCTCTGCTGAACTTGATTAGGTTCCCCTCCACCCAGCTCTCTGGCCTGTCCAGGTCTCGCTGAATGGCAGCGCAGCCCTCTGGTGTGTCAGCCACTGCTCCCACTTTTGTATCATCAGCAAACTGCTGAGGGTGCACTCAGTCCCCTCATCCAGGTAATCAATGACTAAGTTGAAGAAGACTGGACCCAGCACTGACCCCTGGGGCACACCAGTAGCTACAGGTCTCCAGCCAGACTGCACCGCTGATCACAACCTCTGAGCTCTGCCATTCAGCCCGTTCTCAATCCACCTCACTGTCCGCTCCTCTAACCCACTTCCTGAGCTTCCTGAGCTTACCTATGAGGATGTTATGGGAGATGGTGCCAAAAGCCTTGCTGAGGTCAAGTTAGACAACATCCACTGCTCTCCCCTCATCTACCCAGCCAGTTGTTCCATCATAGAAGGCTATTAGATTGGTATGGGATGATTTCCCCTTGGGAATCCATGTTGACTGCTCCTGATGACCTTCTCTTCCTCCACATGCTTCGAGATGACCTCCAGGATTAGTTGTTCCATCACCTTTCCAAGGATGGAGGTGAGGCTGACTGGTCTGTAGTTTCCTGGGCCCTCTTCCTTGCCCTTTTTGAAGGGACACTGGAGTGACACTGGCTTTCCTCCAGTCCTCAGGCTCCTCTCCTGTTCTCCATGACCGTTCAAAGGTAATGGAGAGTGGCTCTAGAGCAATAACATCTGCCAGGTCCCTCAGCACTCAGGGGCACACCCCATTGGGGCCCTTGGATTTGTGGGTCACAAATTTGCTTCAGGGATCTCTAACATGATCCTCCTCAACCAAGGGAAAGTCTTCCTTTCCCCAGACTTCCTCTCTTGCCTCCAGGATCTGGAAAACCTGGGAGCTGGCCTTGGCAGTAAAGATTGAAGCAAAGAAGCACCTCCACCTTATCTGTATCCTTCATCATCCGGGCACCCACCTCTTTCAGCAGCAGGCCCACATGTTCCCTAGTCATCTTTTTCCTGCTGATATGTTTAAAAAAGCCCTTCTTGCTGTCCTTGACCTACCTCACCAGATTTAATTCCAAATGGACCTTTACCTTCCTTGTCACCTTCTTGTATGTTCTGACCACAACCCTATATTTCGCCCAAGTGGCCTGTCCCTTTTTCCACATCCTGTAAATGTCCTCCTTCTGTCTGAGGTTTACCAGAAGCTCCTTGCTCATCCGCGCAGGCCTCCTGCCACTTTTACTCCATTTCCTGCTCATGGGGATGCACCAACCTTGAGCACGGAGGAAGAGGTGCTGTAATATTAGCCAGCTCTCTTGGACTCCCCCTAGCTTCTAGAGCCCTAACCCATGGGATTCCTCCAAGTAAGTCCTTGAAGAGGCCAAAGTGAGATCTCTTGAAGTCCAGGGTTGCAATCCTACCTGTCGCCCTGCTTCTTCCACGCAGGATCCTGAACTCCCACTATCTCACAGCCACTGCAGCCAAGTCTGCCCCCAGTCTTCACACCCCCAAGCAGTCCTTCTTTGTTTATGAAGGTCCAGGAGCACACCTTGCCTTGTTGGCTCCTCCAGCACCTGCATCCAGAAGTTATCATCAACGCTCTGCAGGAACCTCCTAGGCTGTGTGTGCCTCGCTGTGTTGTCTTTCCAGCAGATGTCAGGGTGGCTGAAGCCCCCCGTGAGAACCAGGGCCTGTGATCATGAGGCTCCCTCCAGCTGTCTGTACAAGGCCTCATCGACTTCCTCTTCCTGATCAGGTGGCCTGTAGCAAACACCCACAAAAGTGTCACCCATGTTGGCCTGCCCCTTAATCTCCACCTGTTCGAATTGTTCTGCATCCACCCCTAGGGAGAGTTTGATACATTCCAGTTGCTCCCTCAGACAAAGAGCAACTCCACCACCTCTCCTTGCTGGCCTGTCCTTCCTAAAAAGCACACAGCCATCCATGACAGCATTCCTGTTGTGCAAGATATCCCACCGTGCATCTGTAACTGCAGTGAGGTCATGGCCGTGTGACTGCACACAGATCTCTAATTGTTCCAGTGTATTCCCCATGCTGTGTGCGTTGGTGGACAGGCATTTCAGAGCAGTAATCAAGCACGCAGGTTTCCCAGGAGGGGTGCAAGGGGATCCACCACAGTGACACACAGCCTTGAGGTGGCTGGCCTTCTGGTACTCATCTTGGGAGGCAGCAAAGGAGCACACATCAGCGCTCTGGTTGGCCTGGCTTATTCCCCAGTTGGAGTCGGTGGCATATGCATTGCCATGTTGGACCCCTCCCCCTGAGCCCTTCAGTTTAAAGCCCACCTTACCAAGCTGGCCAGCCTGCTGCCAAAGCTTCCCTTGCCACTTCTAGACAGGTGGATCTCATCCCTCCTTAACAGGCTACAGTCAAAGAAGTTCCCATGGTCATAGAAGTGAAACCCCTCATGATGGCACCAGCTGTGAAGCCAGAAGTTGGTGTGCGTTACATGTCTATTTCTGGGTGCACTCTTTCCTCTTTCTTGTAAAATGGAAGGGAAGATAACTTGGGCACCAAAATTTTTCACTTGCACGCCCAGGGCTTTATATTCTTCCTTTATTCTGTCTAGGTTCTGTCTTGCAGTGTCATTCGTACCGATGTGGACAAATAGCAGTGGATAGCAGTCTGTGCTCTTGACAAGTTGTGGCACCCTCTCAGCCACATATCGGACCTTGGCTCCCAGAAGGCAGCATACTTCACATGACTCCCTCAAAATCCTGCTTTGGAACATTTTCCTATGCTGCAGCCTATTTATTCCCAAGGCCACTACCCCGCTCCCAGCCCTGGCCACAGGACATGCACTGGGGACACTTGGCAGAGCAGAGGGGATCCACAATTGCAAAGCTGCCACCTTCACCCCCTCACAGAAAGGAGGAAGTAGGTCATAGCTGATCAGTATTAGTGACCTGTCACAGGCAGGTGTTTTCCAGCCAGTTTGTGTGGCATGCGGTGGGTTTTTATCCAATCCCCTGGTGTAATCATGAGCAAACTGGAAAACAGATGGCATTTATCAGCAGTGCTAAGGGAGTCTTGGGTGGGAAGGTGCTGGGCCTTTCCTTCCAGACACCTCAAGCATAGGAAAAAAAGTAGTGAATCCCTGTTTACAGGGACAAAGTAAAGCTCACAGCCAGTGAGAGTGCCCTGATCCCCAGCTTGTGGCTGAAGGAAGTGGTTGCTCAGAAATGGGTTTGACAAAGTGGTGTGAGGTTCAAAACTTCAGGGTTGCTGATGTTGTATTTTTAAGTTTTCCGTAAGTCCCAGTTAAGATACGTAGCACTGGAAGATGCTTATTCTGCCTGCGCTTAAGCCATTTCCCAAACAAGCTTTGGCTTTGAATGCTCAGGAGTATGTGTTGACATACTCAATAGTGATAACGTTCACAGGGCAGGGGAATCACAGGTGCTTGATTTACTGCCTTTGGGAATACCCCAAGGATAATTGCATTTGGTGTTAATATCCATCATTTATTTTACTGTCCGGTGACAAATTTTGCCCCCCAGTGTGTGGATCCACATCTTTCTTCTGGTGAGGCAGAACTGCAGCGCAATTCAATATGAAGACAGTTTAGCTCTCAGAGCCAGTGGGCTCCATGCTGCACATGAGGCTATACGGGAAGGCATTGACATCCTGAGGAATAGCTGGTAACCTGCTGTTGCAGGGGAGCAGAAGGAAACTTTCCTTAGAGGCACCTTGATAGCATCAGGGAAAACTGACACAACCTGAAAATATTTATATTTTATTTTATTATGGAGATCTCCATGCAGCCTGGTTTCTGCATCACACTGGTTTTCTTCCCTACATATTCAGGACAGAGTATGAGGCCAGACAGATCTTGGTGCCCCCCACTAAGGTTGGGCTTATGTTGTGCCAGGCTTGTGTTGTGGGGATGTGATGCTGCGCAGTGGCTACCACCACGCTGCCGGTCCTCACGAGCTGTGGCATCCCCTGCACCAAGGAACCACTCAGCCCTGTGTGAGGGGTTAATCCCAGGGGGGCCAGGAGGGCTGACACCGCACCCCCCTTTAATAGATGCTGCCCTCAGATAACCTTCAGTAGTTTCAGGGCTTTGCCACTTGCACCATTAAAAAATGGGTTTGTGAATGGAAAGGGGGGGGGGGGGGGGGGGGGGGCGTTGCTAAGCCCTGTTCCATCAGTTGCAGAGATAGTGTTTGCAAAAGGTCCTAAATCCTGCTGGGAGCAGCTGCCAGAAAGCGCTCCATGCAGAACACCAACCAAGAAGAAGAGCAATGCTCGTCTTGCAGCTGTCTTGCATTAAGAAATTCATAATGCACTAAAGATGCAATATTATGGTATTTGTCCCTTTTTAATCTATGAGGGGAAGCAATGTAGGTTATCATATGCAATAATGTCTGAGAGCTGAATTACAGGGATGTCAGCTGCAGGACACTGGAATGGCAGCCCTCTAAAGTGCTGTCAGGCTCTTGCTGGATGCTTGCATCGAAACACTCATTTTAGCCTCAGGAAGGCAAATCCACATTTCTTCCTTTTCTGGGGAGCTCCTTAATTTAAAGTACTGCTATTCAGTAGTGGGATACATAACAAAATGGCTTTCTTGAAGCTGTCTGTACTGTAAGTAGAAAACCCCTCCCCTCCCAGCAGTCAGAGTCACACCGATGCTGTACCTAGGGGCTTTAAACAGGGTTCCCAACACACAGAAGCCTTTTGCAGACCCTGTGCCCTCCACAAAATGCTGATCTTGGGGGATCTGCCTGCAGTGCTCTGCAATTGCCTGGCCCTTGTGCGAGACCTGCTTGGGTCTGCCTCTCCCCCCTGCCAGCCAAGGCCCCCCACTTGCCACCCGCTGCCCACACCAGTGCCCAACAGCCTCCGGCAGCAGAGAGATCTGGGGCTTGCCAATGTGCTGGCCTGGTACAGTCACTGATACTCACAGGAGTGATAAGGGAAGAGAGGGCAAGGTCCTCAATACCACCAGTGCTAAACTGGGCTGGGAAGAGCCTTGCTAGCTCCCATCCAGACACGGGACACCAATGTTTGTCCTCTCCTTGCACTCACCCCTCCTTCACATGGTTGTGACGCAGAAGTTGAGCTGTGCTCCCATCACAGTGCCAGTGAAGGAACCATGGCATTTCACAGGGTGGGAGAGCAGAATAAGGGGGACAGCCGGGGTGTCCCATACACTTAAGACATTTGATGGATGCAACAAGTGCAATTGAGTTGTCTAATCTCACTGCCAGCTCCTCTCCTGTGGGAAAAGCCCAGCCTCTCACCGACCAGAGGAGGTTTGGTGCAGTGTGGCAGTGCTGCAGCAGAGCTTCCCCCATGCCTGCCCACAGCCATCAAGTCTCCATTACAGGAACACTGAATTCACTCCACAAATGAAAGATAATGTCTCCTGAGAAAAATGAAAAGGGAAGGGGTGGGGGGTGGCGGGGGGGAAGCAGCAAAGCAAAAAGAACCCCTCCCACTGCAACAGCACTTGCAAATAAGAACAAAACAGAGCAGAAAGCTCTGAAGCTTGACTTTGGGCAGGAAGAAAAGGTCCTCTCCGAGAGCTCCGGGTTTCTATAGGCACATGCGGCGGCCGCTGCCTTCTCTTTACGTCAGAGCACTAATGCTGTTGTTTCGCCCCTGGTATCAACAGAGCTTGCCTGGTAGGTGGGTGGGGAATTGGGATCTATATCGTAGAGAAATTCAGGAAAGCTTCAGGTTTCGGGGGGGGGTTTCCCCCTCTCCCTACAAAGCTTTTGAAAGTCCACTGGGGACCCCTAATGTTCAGCTGCTGCTGAAGCACATGCTTCAAAGGCAGAGCTGCACAGCTTCTTTAGCCGTCTATGGGTTGGATCATTCCGATGGGCTTTTATTATGGGCAAAATTCTCCCTTACCCTGCCAAAAGTCATCTTTCTGGGAAGCTCTGAGAGCTCCTTAAAAAGTTTGGTAAAACAACATTTCTACAGTCAGAAAACATGCCAGCCACATCAAACGGGGACACCCTTGGAGATGCTTTGGGAGGCAGAAACCTTTGCACCACCCGTGTAGCATGTATGATCCCTTGCTACCCTGAGCCATGGTAGCAGAACATCTAAAGTGTCCAACAGAGAAGTTGCAAAAGAAAAGTGGTTAGAAGTCACGGGGAGAAATAATCTTGTGGGAATTTTTAAGGTGACAGATTGGCAGGCGCTCAGCCCTCCATAAACTCCCACTGCCTAATCCCTATTCCCACACACCTCACTATGGCTGCCTCACTTCCCCCCCCCCCCCCAAAAAAAATCTCCACTGCCCACCTTCTAAGGCCCACACCCAGCTGGACAGACTCCATGACCAAACCCCACAGTCTCCCCATTGCATTCAGTCAGGGCAGACAGGAATTGCTGTTTTCATGAGGTTTTGCCTCAGTTCCTCGGTGCCTCCGCTTAGTCAGGCCAAGCAGGACACACAAATACCTTCACCACAGCCTGGTTTAGGACGATTTTATCCCAATTCCCTGGGGCCAGCTTTCCTCTCTTTTATCACAGAAATGTGTCATCTTTCCTAGACCAGCATTATTATCATTACAATTTTTCCCCCAAAGCCAAAGGCAACAGCTTTGCTAGTTACTGGGAACGGGTGGCCTCACCAAACCCATTCAACAATCTGGGCAGAAAAATGTTTGCTACGCAGGAGGAGTAAGTCACCCTCCTCTTTTTTGCACCTCTATCCCCAAACCCAAGTAAATCAGAAAAATCTGTGCTTTCTAAGTGGCTTCTAACATTGTGAAAGTCAATTAAAGTGATGAAAATAGAGCTGATAACTGTAGGTTTTCATCACTGACTCCATGCTAAATGCCTGTGCTGTGTGGTTTGCAAGGAAGTAAGGGTGCATGGAGAGGAAAGGATGGGGTTTTTTAAAGCAGTTAAATTGCCTCTAATTAGCAACACAACTGTAGTCAAAACATAATGTGAGGATAATAAATTGATATTTGCATAATGGAAATGCTACCAAAATGTACTTCAAATAAGCCGAATTAGATTATAATTAGAGCTGTGTTTTGGGAAAGAAAATCCTTCTAATTGCCTGCATACAGGCAGTGCAAAGGAGAGGGCTGGCAGCTGCTGGGGAAGTCCAGCCAGTGTTGCATGGGACAAGCACCCCGTGACCGGGGGCCATTCCCTGTGGGGGGACAGGGTGCCTGCACCCACTGGGAGCCAGCACAGCCCTGGTGAGGAGGTCAGTGGAAGAAGGGGGAAAAAGGTAAGAGGAATGTGAATGTGTGCACCCTCAGCTACTGACTGCAAAACAGTGTTTTGTGGGATTGGACTGAAAGAAAGTCCAAGGGGAAATCATACAGAAAGCAATTAAGGTGGGAGATACTCGTGTCTTAGGGGAGGTGCTGTGAGGATCAAAATGCAAGTGTTAATTCTGCAAATTGCATGAAGCTGACTTGTATCTTTTCTGGGTGAAGTCTCAGCACCACATTGAGTTGCAAGTGTCTCCTTCTCCTGCTGTTTGATAACTGGCTTTATTAAGTCAATAATTACTTTTTTTCCATTGAAATGTATGCAAGGTTGCTCATGATTTACTGGCCAGCTCTTCCTACTCCTTTTTAAAAAAAAAGGCTAACTGGAAAGCATTAGATGATAAGTATCTTATCAATGTACACAGATATCTTAAGGATGAGTGCCAAGAGGATGGGGCCAGGCTCTTTTCAGTGGTGCCCAGCGTCAGGACAAGGGGCGACAGGCGCCAACTGAAACACAACAAGCTCCATCCGAGTGTAGAGGGAAAACATCTTCACTTGGAGGCTGTCGGAGCCCTGGCACAGGCTGCCCAGAGAGGCTGTGCAGCCTCCTTCCCTGGAGATACTCAAACCCCACCTGGATGCGACCCTGTGCAACCCGCTCGAGGCAAACCGGCTTTAGCAGGGGGTTGCACGACATGGCCTGCACAGGTCCCTTCCACCATTCTGTGATTCTCTGATAGTCACTCTCCTGCTGTATGAGAGCATGTGTACCAGTAATAAAACTACAGCTGAGAGAAAGGGAAAATGTCATATTTCAAAACAACATTTTTAGAGAAAGTGAACAAAAGAACAGGCAAATGAGTAATGTGCTGATATTACAGCTTGCCACTGAAGTCAAGGCAGCATAAATTTTGAGGCTGGCTTGTTCAGTGTTAATGCCCATTTTGGTGCTGGGCATTGACACATCAGGTGAAAAATTCATCAGCACACAAAAACCTGCTTGCTCACTTTGACTGGGGGCAGAAAAAGGTGATTTCTCAAGTTCTGTGAAATGCAATGACCCTGCCCACCAGGCCCTCAGCATATTCACCGTTCCAGTCCCCAGGTTAGTACGCCTGATGCCGACAAAGTACTGCTGTATGCCAAGCCTGGGCAGCTAACAGCCGCCAGTTGGTGGTAGGAAAGAGGTGTGAATTTGGCCATCACCAGCTGGTGGAGGCATACAGCAGGGCATGGCTCTCCCCAGCCATGCTTGAATGCCCTTCTGACATTGGCTGCTGTGGTTAGGGAGGATGGAGAAAACAAGGAGGATGACTTTTGAGGGTAGAGAAGAGGCAGCAGACTCCACAGGTCCAGGTTGCAGCAGGGCTTTTGATACAGCTCCTCACACCATATGCCTGGTAGATCCTGTTTTGTGGGGACACATACAAGATTTTCCTGCTCACAGCCACAAAAAGGACCATACTACAGGCCTGAAGAGGATGCTTGGTGCACTTAACTGCTGCATCTCTCTATATACGACACATATAGCATAGGTCTAGTTTCCAAATCAGGAGGTAAAGTTCATCCGTGTTTACTTCATGAGAAACAAAAACGGGTATGAGACACGATGCGCTGCTAGCCCCATGTCAAGGGAAACATTCCCCTGCCTTCAAAGGGTTCTGGCTCAGGGCCCCAGTCTGCAGCTGCTCAGAGGCCATGGAAATAAGCTCCTTTTTGAATTGGCAAATGCTGTCTTGCTTATCTCCTTGAGGAGGAGGGAAACAAGAAACTCGCCTTGTGCTCTGCTCTGCTGTGGGTTTTGTGGTACCAGATTTAATAAAGGGACGAGTGGGAGGGAGCGCAGAAGGGAAAGAGAGAGGAGAAAAGATAGGGGGAGCAGGTGGGTGCACTGCAAACGGGGAGTGCTGGTCTGCAGCAAGTGCTGTGGGAAGAGCTGGGGGAGGCAGAAGGACAGCCAGGCCCCAGGTGGCCTCCACTCTGTCCTCTCTTAGGAGCAAGACACAGAGCTGGTCCCGAGGAGCCCAACCTGGGGACAGCAAGGCAGAGCAAAGGCAAAGCCCAGCCATCCCTCACCTAACACGTGGCCCCCCGCTGGCCCCTGCTGTGCTGAGTGCTGGCATGGTGTGCCTAGGGGATGCCCCCCAGGGTCCCCAACATTGCCCTAGAAAGACACTGAGGCTCACACCCAAGAGGGGACAGGGAAATGGCCTGGCCAAAATCCTTCATGCCTTTGCCAACAGGTCGCGGCACAGAAGCAATTTTCAGAAACCAAAGCCTGGCTCTGCCACGGGCTTGCTGTCCCATTTACTCCTTCAGTGGCAGCCCCTGGGTCCTGTGCTCACCAGCGTGGCCTCAGGCACCCAGGGGGAGTGCAGGACCTCATGTAATGCAACAAGTGAGCTAGATAATCACGGTAGGAAAAAAGGAAACGTTGCATACCAATAAAGGCGGCCCTGGGAAACAATTTTATTGCTAGCAAAATGCTGTGGATCTTTGTTTAGTGAGTGCACTTCCCGTGAAATGCAATTGCTCCCAGTGTGGTTTTAAACTGAGACCACCCTGAAAATGAAGGCAGTTTCCATTAAATTGAATTACTTTTCCCCTGAAACTGTCATGGCAATGGTAACATTGATAAGGAATGATAGCTGTTAAATGAGGGAATCATTTATATTTTCTATTAAATCACTGTCATTTCTATTACAAATGACATCATGCATGCATGTCATGCTGATTTACAGTGATAAAGCCTTAGTCATGATCTTTTATTGAAATGCATAAGCAGAGCACAAAGCACACATGGCACAAATGCATAAGCAACACCACATGAAGCCCAGAACAATATTTGGATCTAACAGTATTAGCAGATCAGTTGGTGCAACGCTAATGGTACTTTTCCAATAACATTCATATGTCCATCACCAGTGTAACCCTGAAGGCTATTTGTCTTCTCCACCCAGCCTTTCAAGCACTGTTCAGAAGTGGTGAGCCAGGAAGAAAAGAAGAAGGAGCAGCAACACATCACTGCCATAGATCTGACCATAGAGATCCAGTGCAAAGCATGATTCAAATGTCTAAAGTCTAGGCACTCAACAAGGAGAAAACAGGGTTGATAAGTGCAGAAGAAGGCAAGGCTGGACAAGCATCGGTGCTGCAGTGGTCATTCAGGGAAGATTTCTGCTCCTGAGGATGTTTTCCAAAAGCTGCTGGGCTTCTCGGAGCCCATGGGCTGCTGCCACACTGAGGAGGTTCTCCACTTCCCTGAAGGACATGAAACCTTCATCAAGAAAATCTAGGAGGAGATTTGATTAATTCCTAGCTAAATTTTATTTACCCAGGCTTTTATAAGAAGTCCACACCTACTGGATCTGAAAGCATCTGTAAAGTTAACTCTCCACTATTGAGAAAATGAATATTCAGAAATTATTTTCTTTCTGCTTTTCCCTGACAGTGGTCTAAGCATGTATGCTTTGGGTTTAGTGATTTTCTCATCTTAGTTGAATTGAAATAGAGATGGATTTGGAGCTCTTGAAATACATACTCCTTTTACTACTCAATATGTGAATCTGCCTGATAACGTGACATGCACCAGAGACTGAAATGAAATGTGCTGGCTTCAACTTACAAGGTTTTCCCAAACATTGCTTTTTTTTTAGTTTCAGTTATCTTAAGACTGCTCTCTCCAACCTCAATTTTTATTTTTAGACTTGGAGTAATCATAAAAAACTCAAAACAAAACAATACACACACCAAAAAAAAAAAAAAAAAAGGACTGAGTTTCACTGTGATGGGGAACTCATTGGTTGTTTTAGCTTCACTTGGCCTCAGGACAAGTCACCACAGTGAATCTACAAAGCACAAGGTAAGTTTTCTTTGGCTGTGGGCCTTGCTGGGAATGCTGGTGTGCAGTGTGCACAGGCACATCGAGGAGAGAAACATGTCCCAGACAGTTTCAACCCAGCCTCCAGGAGTCAACAGGAAAGTTCTCATCACCCTCGCTGGACAGGAAGGAGAGCGAAAAGGGGGCTCCCTCAAAAAGGGGTCTTTGTAGCAGAAAATTCACATTTCAATAACTCATTCTATACCAGTATGGGTCTTGTCCCTTGCCTTGACTGGGAAGTCACTGATGGAAATACACACGTAATCAGATCACAGGCATTTTATGCACCATGTCACCTAATTTTTTAAATCTTGTTAGGCTAACCGGGTTTTTCAGTTTTCTTGCCACAGGTAGAGCTGCACTACCAACAGTACAAGGAGAAGGCATTAGAAATGCTGGAGTAGCTTCATTAATGGATTGCCTACAGCACCGGCTTCCCCTCCTCCCCAGGAGGAGCTGGGAATGCAGCTGTAATGGGAAGGAAGAGGAATAGCTCAGGTTACCCTGCTTCAAGTGCCATGGTCATGTTCCTGAGTGCCCCTACTGCCAGGTTGAAGGAGGAGTGGGGATGGCCCTGCCCCGCAGCCTGCCTGCAGGAGGGCAGAGAGAGGCAAAGAAAGTGGTAAGAGAAAGTGCAGAGGAAAACCTGAGTTGAAACGTTTTAAAGTGAGATAAGAATAAAGAAGGAAACAGGCATGTATAAATCAGTGTCCTGAAATGTGACCCCTTTAAAATTTTCAGGCCCTGATTTGGGAAACATCCTTACTCAGAAAGGTGCCATAGCTTCAGCCTTTCTCTAAGTACAGCTGTCCTTAAAGATGTCCTGGTTCACAACCCCTGTCTCACAGGCACAGTTACTTCTGCCCTAAAAATCCTGCAGCCTGATGCTCTTCTGTGCCTGGAAGAAACATCCAACATGCCCCACACACACACACGCCCACACCCCCCACTTTTTGGGTAGCACAGTAACTTTCCCCATCCTTTACATTTCTCAGTAGGAGTGGGAGGGTTTTGGGGGACACAGCTCAGGCTCCCACCACGGGTGTAATGACTATGGGTACCACAGCATATGCACACATCAGGCACAGCTGCCTCACTTATGTGTCAGAAAACTCTTGAGAGCATGTACCAAGAGCAGGGAATTAATACGCTGCCATAACTTGATTTTCCATTGGCTCAGCAGCTACTGGCCCTCTCCCCTCCTGCACCTGTGCATTTTTCCCACTGCCCACCTGGGGCTCAAGCATTCCCAAAAGGCTGTACAGCAGCGACAACATCCCTCTGCCCACTTGCTGTTGAGATACTTTCTTCCCACGGATTTAAAAGATAGCAATAGCAGGTAGGAAAAGCAGAGTGAAAAATCCAACCCACAGTGAGAAGTGGGGAGCACCTCGTCTCCCCGCTGCTGCCCCATGCTCCTCCCTCCTGCTGGTGCAGGACAGCTGAGCACAGCTCTCCCCCCAAAGCACTGCCAGCTCTTTTTCCTTCCCCCATGCCACGGTAGTCTTTCCCTGGGAGAGGGCAATTTCCCATGGCAGGAGTTGGGGTTTTTTTTTTTTTGCTCCTCACCTGAACCAGTGCATGGCCATGTCCTCATTTTTTTCCACTCCAGCTCCTGGGTGTGAGGCAAGGTAGCAAAGTCATAGTTAGGATATAAAATATAGTATCCAAAATCCAGCAGTGTGGTGGTGTACCACATAAAGCAGAGCCATGTTTCTGCCTCTGACTTATACTCTGGCAGCAAGTTAGCTACAGCTTGGAGAAATGTTACCTTGCAAATACCTCTGTCCCAGGATGTGCTGGGCATGGGGGTACCCCAGGCGAGCATACACATGAGCCACATGGAAATGGAAGTCCTTGTAGCACAGCAGGATGTAGAGCAGGAGGAAGCCAGTAGTGACTACAGTTGCCAACTGTAAAAGAGAGGAGCAGTCATGATGCAAGGAGAAAAGGAAGCAGAGGACCAGCTACAGCAAATATTTCATCTGAGCCTCCTGAAGCTATTTCCCACAGAGAAATGGGAGGAAAGTCTCACATAACCACAGAAAATCAAAGCCACCTTTGACAGAGAGCCAGTATCAGCACCCATTGAAGCTGGCAGAAAAGGTGCCACCAACTTCAGTGAGCAGTGGATCAGCTCCTGAGTTAATATCCCCTTTAAGCTCTGCTGCAGCAAAGGAAACTACAGTCATTTCATTTTCTAGTGGTCCTTCTGAAGAAAAGAAAGCCAAAAAAAATCATAAGGCAACATCAGGTTTTTACAAGCAATTCATCAAGGAGGCTGGCCAGAAGGAGCTTCATTCCCTAGGCAGCCAGGTCCTCAGCCCACAGCTGCCTGCCGCCAACTGCAGCAACACTGTATGGACGTGAATGCTCCCTTTGTGAATGTCCCTGGTTCATAAACCCTTTCATCCCATGTTACAGTAAGGACATGTCACCAACATCCGCACCTGACAGGACAATAACCTTGGGTCTGAAACTCTTCTTGCACCCAAGGTATAAATCAGCAAAAGCCTTATGTACTGCACCAGCAGGGAAAAAAAGATGAGAGACCAGAATTGGGCTGTTTGCTTTTTGATGCCAAATTGGATTTTCTTTGTTCAGTGAACTAGCTATTAGCTTCCAGTGAGAGGAGCTGGCAATTTGAGTAATCACTTCTCGGTGGGGTCAGAGATCCCTGGCTGGGGAAAGAATAGCAGGGTTAGGAAAAGGCTTTGGCAGCCCCATGCAGAGCCTCCTGCCAGCACATTTTACCAGCAGCTCTTTGCCTCCCCATGGGGGAAAGCAGTGTGCCTCAATGGCACCAGCACCACAGAAAGTAAAATCCTTCCGTACTACATGGGGAGGTGGAGGCCAGCTATAGTCCTGGGTGGAAGACATGGGTCTTTGAAAACAACACTAGAGGCAAATGCTGAGCAGGTTTCTCAGTGTGACCCTGTGCTGAGAGAAACCACGCTGATGGTGTGTGATCCAGAGGCGACCATTAATGCTCATCCTTCAGTTCTGTAGCTTCGTGCAAGCAATGTTGGACTCTTGGGTCTAATGTTCATGGAGATGTACCAAAGTATGTGCAGGTTCCCTGCATGACACTGTCTCTTTCTCTCTTGTGGACGCAGAAGCAGAGCAGATATGAGCAGCCCCATTTCAATGGCTAAGTCAGAAAGAAGTCCTCAGGCACATCCAGTGACCACGGCTGTCACAAAACAAATGCACTTCTTCATCTGGCCATAATTTGTTGCTATGGGTACTTGTGAAAAGCAGCTACAGCGTGTATGTGGGTTTGTCACCATGCCATGCTCAGAATGAGCCAAGGGGACAAGAAGCAGCTGAAAAGGATGACAAGATGCAAGAGCATTAACAGCCAGGGGCTCCTCTGGCCACTACAGATGGTTTGATGTGACTGATACAGATGGGTGCAAAAGCAAACTCCCCTCATTTTTTTGGGGGGGTGGCACATGAGATACGTGCAGACCATTGCAAAGTTAACGGTGCATTTAAGTCCTGATCTGCTTCCCAGCTGTCCATAGAGCTTGAGGGCAGAGGTGGCAGGGGTCTGGCATTTCCTTGCTGTACATGGGGGCTCCTGCACTCCCACACACCACGATCAGCTACAGCTGGAGGCAGCAGGTTGCTTGTCATCTAATGAGGACCCAGGTCCTGGTTCAGGCCCATCTCTAACAGGGAATAGTGAATGCTAAGGATTAAATGAGCCTAGTTAGCTAATTAGGCTAAGTAGACAAAATAGGTAATCAATAATGACATGCAAATGCCCCATTTGATTTGCTGGCTGATGAGTTTAGGGACATAAGAAATTCTGCAGTTCTGTTTGAGACATCCCCCACCCCATTCAGCCCATGTGATGCTATTGCTCAGACGGGTAATTCTTAGTCATTTTGACAAAACCAGCTTTCTTGTAATGCAACAGGGACCTGTGGGCCTGAAATCACTGATGGGTATGTAAATTCCCTGCGAGTTCAAGAGGAAATGCAAGTTGTAAATTGATCTGGTTACTGCTGAATGCTTTTGCTTTTATTTGAAAGAGGAAATGATACTCCTGAAAAAAACTGTGGTGGCTAGAAATAGGGTAAGAAGTGCTCCCTGCTGTAGACATGGCTCCTGTTAAGGGTCCAGCTCAGGCAAAGCTGAATGCGGATTTCTGGTGAAAGGAAGGGCAGTGTTTCTGAAGCAGAGCAAAGGCTGTCGAGTAAGAGGCTGGTTTCACACAGTGACTGTGCACTTTCTAACGCTGTCACTGTGCTATTTTGTCATTGTTACTGGGGCTGGAATGTGTCGGGGAATGTTTCAGGCGGTTGCAGGAGATAGGGTGCAAAATGCTGCAAGAAGCAGCAGCAGTGCTTTTATGGGTGCAGGTCTGGGGGCTGCAAGATGCTCATGGCTGTGTCTTCTTTATGCTCCATGTGAGGCTGCCTGAAGCGTCAGGAAGGGAGGGGGAAATGTGGTGGCTGGGAGGAGCTGTTTCTATTGTAGATCTGGTACATCCACTACACATAACAGCAAACAAAAAAGTGACTACTAAGTGAAAGGGAAAAGGACACGGTGAGAAAGGTGCTGCAGGTCACAGGGGAAACCTCTACAGCTAGGCTGCAGCCATGGACCACCCCCATGGGGGTATATCCCAGCATGAATGTTCCCTGTGGGACACCACCTCCCCATGGTGACGGAGATGGTCACCCATCTGCTGCTGGTAGTTCCTGCTCTCATTGCTGTGGTGACACTGTGCCTGGGTCCTGCAAGGCAGGTAGCTCAGGAACAACTGGATGCCCACTTTTTGTCCCAGGCTGTTTTTTGCAGTGAGGCTTTCAGCTTTTTGCAGTTGTGTAGGCACTGTCAGATGTGGCAAGTGGGAGGTGTCATGGGCAGTTCCTTTAGAAATGGTCCACTGAGCATTGCTAATCTGATTTTTAGTTTTTGTGGATTTTTTCTATTTTCTTTTTCTAAGCCTTCCTAAAGGGCAAGGAAGACCAAGACCCGTGCACAGCAAAAGGCAGGTGCACAAAATGCTGGAGCGCACTGATACCAGCTCTGGCAGATGGCACCACAAACAGACCTTGCTTGGCTGCCCACCAGCATCTGACCAGGCATCTAAAAGCATGCAGCTAGTCCCACAGCAAGCAGGGATGTTAGCATACGTTTTCATCAGCACCTAACAAAAATACTCCTTTGCTCTCTGCTTTGGCTGTGGCTGCATCTGTGCTCAGGTAAATGTTGTGCTGTTTTAAATGTCTCCAAGACAAAGAGGGGAGATGTAATGATGTTTCTCAAGAAGTGGCTGCTGACAGGGAGGGGGAGGGGACACCCAGAAGTGAGATCTCCCTGCAGGACGTATGGAGAGGGAGGCATGAGCCCCATGGGCTTCCTCCAAGCTGGCTGTCCACAGCCCCTTGCCCACACAGCTGGCACCGGAGACTGAAGACAGGTCCCTGAAACTGAGGTATCCTCGGAGACCCCAGCTGGGCAATGAGATTAATCTACCTCAAACACAGGAATATGGGGACCTTGTTACATTGCCCCATGCAGGAGTGTTAAGCAGACCACTGGCCTGAAACCACCTTTGTAGTCTTGTGGGGAGCTCTTGCTTGCTCATCCCACCCTTCTGTGGCGGCTCTCAGAAACTACTTTGCACATTTCAGACCTTGCATCTTGGGGCTGTTCTACAGCAAGAGGAAGCCCAATAGTATTGGTGGGGCTATGCTGGTGAACCAGGCGGGGGGGGAGCCAAACCAGGCTGTGCATGTGTATTTCAGCAACCTGGTTCCTACAACAGCTTCAGCATCTCACCTGCACTGTCACCCATGTGCCAGGTGATCAGGACCAAAAAAGGTGATCAAGGGGAATGCCTAAAAATCCCACCCATAATGATTGTGATGGAGGAATGCCACATTGCTGTGCATGAGCAAAAGCCCCTGCTTCCCAGACTCTGCATTGCAACAACTGTTGGTGAGTTCTACATTTGAGTTTTCTGTGCCCATGAGCAGAAAGTCCCAGAGACTTTCACAGAGGCTTCAGTGACATTGCAATCTAGTCTGGGCAAAGTCATGGCACTGAGAAAGGCACCACAAGACTCACATTTGAGAAGCTGTTGTGTGCAGGCAGCTCCCTGTGGCTTCAACCCACCCTGCTACCAGTGGCTTTCAGGAAATCGCTCACTGCCATGCCTGGCCGTCTGCAGGATCCGGAGTGTCATATCACACCCCAGTGCCAGTGCTCCCACCCAGAGCTCATCCCCACACTTACCTCCCACCTGCTCCACGTTGAGCTGGGAGGGTGCGGGTTGCCACCCCCTGCAGAGAGATTTGCCCAGCAGGTATCTCTGCTGCCCCTTCCTTCCTGTCGCCGCCGCACTGCAGGCTTTGTGCCTCCCATCTCTCCCTCTCACAGGAGGTCCAAGTGCCTCATTTTAACCTGGTCTGATCCCCAGCTCACCAGGCACTGCTGTCACTCTGCCATAAGTCTTCCCTGTTACCATCCCTTAGTTTTGTTCCTGATTTATGGTAGCAGTATCCCAACTGCTTCACTAAGATAAGAGGGATGGATACACATCGCCTTGAAGAGTCACAAAAAAGCGGATGCTGCTCCTGCCAAAACTGCTTCAAACCATCGATGTTTAACTCCCTCTGTATTGAATGTTTCTCTTCTTTCAGACTGCTCCCAGGTGTTGCAAGCCCCCACCAGTAAATCATTGTATCTAGCAAACTTTATGAAGGTGTTTTTTTTTTTTCTTTCTTCTTTTTGCATGAGAAGGAAAGTGCTTCACAAGCAACGGTAATGCTACCTGCCACTGCAAATGTTCAGTATCTTGTTATTTCAATTGCATGGCCTCCACAAGCATGTGGGGGTCTGATGTGTTGGATTTTGGACAAATGCAAGAACATGTGAAACAGAACAAGGTCTTAAAAAGATTGGTCAGGATGAGTTTGGTACAATGCTCTGGGTGATGCTCTTGTTTGTGTTGAGAAAGGAATGTACTCTGAACAAGAAAAGGTTCCACTGAGGATGTTAAAGTAAAGGAATGTACTCTGAATAATTAGAAAAGATAAGGTGGACATCTGAAGGAGATAAGGAGACCACAAGTCAGGAAATCGTTGAACAAAGAAAATTGAAAGGTTTATTCCACCTAGATCCCACCTATTATGAATTGAATGATTGGGTGTCAAAATCAAATGAATATGTATGTAAAGATGTTGTAACCTCTCATGAAAACTGTATAAAATACCTAACTTTTCACTGAAGACTTCAGAGCTAGTTTGTCTGGTGCGAATCAGCTAGCTCCCCAATGTTGCACAAAATAAATACCTTTGCTGCTTAAAGACAAAATTCATCTCTGAGCAGTTACTTTATGCTGTTTTGGCATCACATCCAGGCCCAGTGCCAGGTGAGAAAATTAGAAAAGATGCAATGATGAATAATCAGGAAATTATCAAAACATATAAAGCCCCCACAAAATTTGACAGAATGGGATTATTTTTTTTTTAAGCTAGGAAAGAGCTTACTTGTTTGAGGCAGTCATTTTACAGCTGTATAGTTATGCCTCTATTTATCTGCAGTAACTCTACCTAGTGACTTTTAAAGATTAAATCCCATTTTGCTTTCACATCTAAGAAAAAAATCTCTTTTTAACACAAGATCCCTAATGCATGTTACCTTTCCTGCTCTGAAGTCGTAGCAGAGGATCTTAGGTGGATGGCTGTCAGACAAGATCCATCTTGTGTGAAATGCTGACCTTGCCTGGCTGCCTGATAGCAAAAAATAAAATGTTTTTCCTTCCAATTTTACAGCATGATAAATGCTGTGCTTTGGTTTTAAAGGCAACCCCACCCCCAAAGAACAAGGCTATCTCTTTGGCAGTGATGACTCAGCCTAAAAATCTTTCTGAAAAGGAAGCCCTTCATACTTCTGCCTTTTATTTCTTATGTTATGCTGCCACCATTGGTCCAATCTCATTTGCTCAGTCACAGCCCCATTACAGTTGAAGACATCCATCTCTATGCCCCTGGTCAAAGTGTGAACCATTTTCACAGTATATCACATTTAATTGGACATTAATAGTCATACTGCAGGATCAATTGCTTCCAAGTGCAAACTTATGCATTAAGGAAACGAAAATAACTCAGAAATATCTAAAATGAGTCCAGAGCAGAAGGACCTTCACTGCAGTAAAGGAAGAGACAAAACAAGGTGAGGAGTCTAAGACCTTTTTTTTTTTTTAATCTACAATTATTAGAATTTAAAGATACATTAAAAAAAAAAATCCACAACCAACCTCTCCAGGAACCACCCTGCATCTGCATTTCCAAATTTTGGCAGAAGTGAGCTCCTGAGTAAAGGTGTATTTGTAATAGTTATATTCATACTGACACCTCGCCTCACTCTGTGAAACCGGTACTTTTCTCAGTATATAACAGCCTAGGGCTTGCAGTTCTTTATTGCAGATGACTAAAAATGAGAATATTGTTGTTGTTGATGTTATTATATTATTATTATTTTTATTAAATATGCATTATTCAGTGAGGGCCATGCCATCTGTATTACAAGCCAGGTGGAGTACAGGGTCTCATTGCAGTTGTAAATTTGAGTTGCTTCCCTACAAAAATCTTTTAATTTACACCACAAGGAGGCAGTAAACCAAGTTGCCCCTCTAGAAACTAATGATGGATGTAGTCGCTGTCTCTACCAAAAAAGAATTGGATCCCTTCTACCTGCAATGACTTTAGCAAGGAAAGGGTAAGACCCCAGTGCATTTCTCTCTGTTCTTCCAAGGGGCAGATGGCATTTCTTTTTTCCCTTTCATCTTCACAGAACAAGTTGTGAAGAACCATTTCCAGCTCCTGCAAAGGGGCATTTTGATTGAAAACCTGGACCCAGCCATGTTCAGGAAAAACACTATTTTCTTCCCATTTCTTTTTCACATAAAGGATTTCTCTAATCACACAGTTTCTCTTTCCCTCCTTGCTGCTTTCGTGTGGTCAGAGCTAGAAGCGCTTGGATACTCCAATTGAAAGGTGGATGTCAAGTGCTAGAAGAAGAACGGGTGCTGTGAGTGTAAAGAGTTAATAGGACAAGGTCATGGTCTGGGAGAGCTGGTGACTAGACTGAAGTCCTACAGAGAAAAGAAAGGATTTTCTTTTCAAAGGATTGCACTGAAAGCCAGATGTGAAACACTGTGTTCATCCTTTCTCATTTGTTAACATTCGCAACTCTCTTTCCCAAATTAACTTAAACCTTTTAGACATAAGACTGATTGAAGAAACACACAATTATTGAAATAATTATGTGATACATATTAGCAAAAGAATGAACAAAAATAAGACATGCTCATAGCATACTGCCAGTTCAAATCAAACACAGTGATTTCACCACCTCAAGACACAGACTGTTTACAATCCACGCTTAGTCTAGGAGTGATGGTGGATTAAACAACAAAAAGTGATTTGTCCAAAAAGGTTTTTCCAGGTGGCTTTCTTAGGAAAAGAAATTGGTATAACCAAATTGCTACAACCAGTGCAAGCCTATTTAATTACAGTGTCCTCTGGATATAGGTATCACACAGAAAATCAGATCCACCCTGAGAGTTCCCCAACTTGAACACAGTTGGAGTAGGTACTTGCATATGGCTTTAAAGCACAACACAAAATATAATGTAAATATTACTTCAGTTACTGGACTGAATGGAGCTCAATATGGGTAATGGGGAGGACTGAGGCATGCAGCAGCAACAAGAAGAGTGGGGGAGGATAAGTTTCTGCATAAGATGATGGGATGGGTGAGGGTAAGGAGTTCTGGCTGGCACCATCTCTGACAGACTCTCATTTCATTTTGTCTAACTAGCTATAGGTTTCTTTCACAGCTGGTTAAACAAGAACAAGATAAAAATCTATTCAGACGAGTCATTATGACACTATTAATAGCTGATACAAGAGTGTACAATGAATGCCAGCATAGATATAAGGGCAGTTCAAGTCTCTCTGAAATCAGTATGCAAGTGTTATCCGCAGATCTATTACAGAGACGTGTGAAGCTGTTTCCAGATACAGATTAATAAATGTATCTGTTAGACCGAACAGTTGCACCGGTTCATCACCAGACAGAACACAATAGTGCAACCAGAGAGGATGTGATTTTTCCTGAACCCAAATACAGTAGCTGGCAGACAGACCAGCCAAGCAGAACCCTGTTATTTGATAGAGGTCCTGCAAAAGAGCAGCAGGGAAGCCCTCTGCAAGGAGGTAAGACCCCAGGGGCAAATATAAGCCATACTGTAGTTGATCTCACCACAAAAAATGAGCCTAAGTGAATGTAAGCAGTGGTTACAGGCAAAAAAAAAACCCCCAAAAAACCCCAACCAACCAAACAAACCCAAAAAACCCAACCCACCAAACCCAAGCTAAATTGCCCCCCTAAGCGGGAGTTAGGTCAAAGTTAAGCGTATTAAAACCTCTGACTAAAAGTTGCGTGCTGAAAGTAAGCTGTCTCTCTTTAGCCGTCACCAAAAAGATTCATTCTTCAAATGCCTTCTCCTGTGTGACTCTGAAATTCCCTAGATATTCAAATTTGGATCCAGGAATACCATGGCAGGGCTGAGCACCTAGGTGTGTATCTCCCACATAAACTTGCTCTGGATCCAGAAACTGCAATGTTCCCTAAGGGATGTGATACAAAGAGCTTTCTGGGAGCACTTCATCTGTTAGTCTACTAATGAAGATGATCTCCACCACTTCTGCAGGAACTAAAATGCTGCAAGAAACAACTTCAGGAGAGAGTCTAAATGATATCATGTTCATAGCCTAGTAGTTAGTGATGGGTGAGAAGCTGTCCCTGCTTTAGAGAGCATATTCGTATTTTACAGGCAAGTGAAAATGAGTGCCAGTCTCCAAGGAAATCATATTACATAGCAGACAGGGTAGAAAGGAAAGCAGCACTACATCTCAGTTCTCCTAAGACATGATGAAAAATGTGCTCTAAGAACATAGCCAGGCGATTGAATGTCCCTCAGCTACAACTCTCCATCTGCAAAGAGGAGGTAATCTTTATCTGGTAGCTCACGCTGCAAGGCTGCCTGCCTCCCAGCAAGGACCTGCACAAAGCCTGCTAAGGCAAGGCACAGTGCTCAGCGCTGGCAGGTGTGCCACCAGCAAAGCTGTCCACCCTCATGGGATGGGTGGGAAGTGCCTGTGGTCCAGGACACTGTATCAGTGGCCTCTCTGTTCAATTGCATGTATCACACTACAATAGAAGGAGGTCAGTCACAAGATAGCTAACACAAACAAAGGTTTAGTACAATTACAACATCTTGTAATGAGAAGCATCAGAAAAACTTAATACTAACAAAACAATGGCACAAGGGCTGGGTAAATGATGTAAAGCCCTTCACCACTGTGACCTTCGGAGGTAATAAAAAGATACCCCAGCACACCACGCCACTGAGACCACAGGGCATGAATACCATTAGACAAGTCCAACTACCAGCAATTTGCTTTCCAGACCTACAAAACAACATCTTTCCTCACCAGGTTCCACATAACCTTCCCTTTTAAAGAGATTTTTCACTTCCTTAAAGGGACCTATTAATGTTAATTGGACCAATAAAGTACAATTACTTTGCTCTGCCCCACTTGAAGCAATATCTTCCTTTTCCCTCATGAGGTGATTACATTGTAAAAACTAGATAAGACATTTGGGATGTAGGCCTGAGGTACTGGTTTCATTAGGAAGTTAGTTTTAATTTCTCTGTATATTTATATTCTCTGTATATTTACTGGGGGGTGTGGGGGGGTGGGGGTTGTGCTTTTTTGAGAGGCTGGTTAGTTAGCACTGGGTGATCCAACGTGTCCCTAACCTGATCAGTTTGGTAAACAGACATCCTTGCATTAGCTTAACCTGTGGTGTTAGGCTGCCTTGCCTGCGTAATCCCAGCCGTAAGGAGCCCCAAGCAGCTGAAAGCATGCAGCCAAAGCAAGCCGTCAGGGAAGCTCATGTGGGAAGCAGGGATTGTCTCCATCTGGTAAGATGTCTTTTTGTTCTGCTTTCTAGCACTTCTGTGGACGGAAATTGGGGAGAAAAATCAGGTTTTTTCCTCCTACATCCCAAATTCTGTTTGCAGAGGGTCTTATGGCCTGCAGCTTGGCTTGTCTTTCCCTCAACAAAAAGGGCAAATGGATCCTTGCTGTAGGCACTTTGGACAGAAATAATTTTAAAATAGGAAGCTGAATGAAATCTTAACTTTTGCAGGTTCTGTAAAATCTTGAGGTTTGTTTTTAAACTTGTTAAAAAATCCAAACCCTCTTATCTTCTTACTTGCTGAAGGACATCATAAACAACCAATGCTTCAAATAGGCAGAGGCACCAGACAGTTACATAAAACAAACCACCAGATTTCTGCATGTAGGAGTGTCTGTGCTCAACTCAGTCCTGTCTGTGTGTGTGTGTGCATGCGTGCCTGGAAGTAGGTCTCTCCACCCTGAAGCCGTAGCAGCTAGCTCAAAATGCCTGAACTGAAACTGGTGTTGGAGGCATTGATGCTGTGGCCTTGGGCTGGCTGGAGGCTCCAGGAAAGGGTCCTTGGCAACCAGGCAGCCAAGTATTTGGAGTCAGCTGTAGGAGCAGGAGAGCCACAAAGTTTAAAATCTTTACAGTTTCAGTGAGAAGCTGGCAATACCTTGAAGTGGAGCTCTAGGGATCAGAACATACCCTCCTATTTTACAGCTCTGATTATTTTACATGTTGTAGACGTGAAGAAAGTAGAAAAGTTATGGCGATGAGAGTATCCTCACAACTTTATGCCCTCAGCTCTACCTCCCATTAAATGTCTGTCTGTAAGAGTACTCATCATGCTTGGGACCCTTCGATATCCAGGTAGAGGAAAAACACACATGATGGCCTACTAAATGGTAGATTTGTGATTAAATTGGTAAAGCACGTATCAGATCGAGCTAGTCTTCCCTCTAAAGACCTGTTCTGCCACTGGAGGGTCAGGGTCTCCCCCTGAGGTCAGTGCCTGATCACAGATGAATGGTGTATCTCTCAGATAACAGAGATTTACGGTGTTCTGAATGAGCACAAGGAATTGTCACTTTTTTGGAGTTGAAGGAGGTGCATTAACTGACAACACCCCCAGCTGAGCTCTGAGGTTAATGGCTAGGCTGCTTTTTTTCTAAAGTAGAAATAATGATGCTGTACTGAAAATGGCACCTGAAAACAAAAAAAACAAAAAAAAAACCAACAAAAAATGCGGCTAGGGCTTCGTTTCAGGGTAATACAGGCAGGGGTTTGAAGTGGCCAAGCAGAGGGCATCTGCGCTGCATTAATTAAATGTAACACTTGGAACCAAATTCATGATTAACAGTTTTTAACCATAGTTTGTGAAATACCCAGCAAGACAAATGGGGCTGAGGCAGGGTTGCCCTTGGTAATCACGCATCTCTTGCATAAGATGGAAGTAAAAATAAAGACCAGTGCACATGTGTGGAGTTGTTGGCCGTGCTGGCACTTCCCCACCCCCAGCATCATGAAGAGTGGGCGCAGCTCCGGCCTCGTCCAAACGGCCCGGGCCAGCCCCGAGCTTTCACTAATGCCGTGCCATCGCGCCTCATCCAAGGCCGGGGTGTGACATTCTTCAGGCTGCTTCTGAGGTGCTTTGTGCACCAAGTCAATTAACCTTGTTGGGGAAGGCTTCAAGCAGCAGCGCCGTGAGCCTAAAGCAGCTTGAGTAAAAGGCGAGGCAGAGCGAGACACGAATGGGACCCGGCAGTAAATAACCCGCATGAAGCGAGTCGAGGCGCCGGGCAACCTCAGACAACCGCTCCTCCTGCCGCCGATCCCACCGAGCCCGACGCGCCGGCCCCCGCCTGCGCGGCAGCGGCCGCCGCCGCCTTCCTGGAGCGCCAGCCGGGTCCCTGCCCCTCCGCAAGGCCCGGGGCAGGGGCGACAGGCAGGGCCCGGGCCTTGCGCCGCCGCTGGGGGGAGGCGCGCGACGGCCGGGCGGCCCTGGGGCCGGGCGGTTGGCGGGGCGCCGAGGCCGCGGCCTGAGGCGACGGCCGGGCGGCTGCCCCTCGGGAGGCCGCTCCGGCTCGCAGACCGCTCCAGGTACGCTGGTGTTTGATTTTATATTGTATTTCAGTCAGACTTAAGCGCCCTGAGGGTGAGACCCGTTATCGGGAGTCGTAAGGCGACTGCCCCGCCCGGCAGCAGCCCGCGGGAGGCGCCCCGCGCCACCCCACACAGCAGCGGCGCCGCGGGAGCGCGTCCCCAGGCCGGGACGTGCGGGGACTGCGCCTCCGTCTCCCGGAAATAACGGGACAGAAACGCAGAGCGGAGGGGGGGCTTCGGGCCGGGAAGCTCTACTGGGCGATGCCAGGCAGGGCCCTGCCGTTGGCCTTCGGCGCTGGGGCAGGCAGAGCCCCCGGCTCGGCTCTCCCGCCTGTCTCCTAGGCCGTCATACTGCTGCCCTAGGTAGGCGCCTGTCGCTTTAAGCAGGGGCGGGCCTCTCCCGCAACCTGCATTGCGAGGCCGGCACCGCCCCACCCGGCCATTGGTTGTCGCTGGGGGAGAGCGGCCCGCCCCCGCCCGCAGCCATTGGCTGGGGGCGAGGCTGGGGTTCCCGGATGCAGGCACGTTCGGCCGTTATAAAGCGCTGGGGGAAGGCGGGAGCGGACGCAGTTTGAATCGCGGCGGGTCGGGCCAGGTCGGTGCTGTCAGCCGGGCTCCGTGCGTGTGGGACGCTCTCTTCCTTTGCCTGCGCGGCGCAGCGCTCCGGTTCGCGATGGTGAGGAGCCGTCAGGGGCCCGCTCGGGCGCGGGTGGGCTATCGGGGGAGTCCGGGATCGCGGTGGTGCGGCCCTTGGGATCAGATGGGAGCGCGCGCGGGGGAGGGGGCCGCCATCGCGGCGGCGCGCGCCGGTGGGCGCGTTACCTGCCGGTAGGCGGGGGGGGGGGGGGGGGGCAGCAGTGTCGCACGCGCACTGGTGCCGCCGGAGAGAGGGAGTGGCGGTTGCGCATGCGCCCGGGAGCGGCCTGTGCCGCTAGGTGTAGCGGGCAGCGCGCAGGCGCGCGTGCCTCCCCGCGGGAGGGCGGGGCCGGAGGGGGCGCAGCGCATGCGTGGTGGGGCGGCGCGGTGCCAGCGCGAGCCCTGACCGCTGTCCCTCGCGGGTACGGTGTCGCTGAGGTGGGAGGGGGTGACGGATGTAGCGCCGGCGGCGGGTGCATTGGCTCTTAGACACCTCTTCTCTCCGCTAGGCTGGTGGGAAAGCTGGGAAGGACTCTGGAAAGACCAAGACCAAAGCAGTGTCCCGTTCTCAGCGGGCTGGATTGCAGGTGAGCAGGCACGGGGACATGGGTGAATGAAAGCCAGGCTGGCCTCCCACCTCATGGTGGGTTGTATTGTGAAATCTGCACAGCCAGCTGTCAGTGTGTCCTCCAGAATGGTGTAAGGATCCATTTGATCCTTGAGTGTTAATGTCTGGCTTGACTATGTTTAGACCTTCTGCATATCTCTGCAGGAGGGAAGAGAAGTTGCTTGTGGCTAGAATTTTGAAGTTGCTGATGTGAACTTGGCATACAGTGTTCTTAGCTGGCTTCTCAGCTAGTGAAATGTCATCTGTACTTCTGCCACTGGGATTCTGTTGAGCAGCATGTGGTTTAGAGTAGCGGCTTTCTTTTTCTGTCTCTGTTATCACAGCCTGTTCATGCTTCTATTCTTCCAGTTCCCTGTTGGCCGCATCCACAGGCATCTGAAGTCTAGGACTACCAGCCATGGGCGTGTAGGAGCCACAGCTGCAGTGTATAGCGCTGCAATCCTGGAGTACTTGACAGCTGAGGTAAAGCTCCTGCAAGGACTGTAAGCAAGTTGGTCAACTCCAAACTGGCATAATAACCACAGCCTACTGTATTTTGCCAGTTTGGACCGGACTTTGAACCCTTCACTTGTTTTGAGCCAGTTTTAGTGCATGCATCATCAGGAGACCATGAAATACGCATAGGATGGGTGGGACCTTTTGTTCTGCAATGTGTGCAGACAAAATTGCTGTGAATTACAGGAAAGATGGAAGTCTGAAAGTATTTTACAACATGCTGTAATGGCACATTTTATATCTGCTGTGAAATACTCTGTTCTTGGGGATACTCAATGCAGAGCTGAAAAGGAGGAACCCTTTCAAAAGAGGCATCGCTTGCTGTCTTGGTGTCACAAATAATGTGTTTGGTATAAAATAGCCAAGGCCATGCATTTGATCTCACTTGATTTATGTAACTCGGTTTAAAGATGGTCTTGTCTTCAGGTTCTTGAGCTGGCAGGAAATGCATCCAAAGACTTGAAGGTGAAACGTATCACTCCCCGTCACTTGCAGCTTGCAATTAGAGGAGATGAAGAATTGGATTCTCTCATTAAGGCAACAATTGCTGGTGGTGGTATGTAAATTGCTTGATAACTTGTGATGACTTGGGTGGCAAGAACTCTTTAACAGATTAGAGGTTCTTAATGCTGTCAATTTATTTGAAGTGCAAATTTTAGGAAAACTATTGAAGAGAAATAACATGGTCTTAATTGTTGCTCTTTCTTAGGTGTAATACCACATATCCATAAGTCTCTCATTGGAAAGAAAGGACAACAGAAAACTGTCTAAAGGATACCAGGATTCCTTGTTATCTCAGGACTTTAAGTACTTAATTGTCCAGTGTTGGTGATTCCAGTGGACTGTATCTGTGAAACACAATTTTGCCTTTTTGTAACTTTGAGAAGCTAAGGCTCCCTTGAGCTTTCTAACAAACCAAATTTCTGCATTGAAGTCTTAACCGTATTTAAGTGTTACCATGGCTTCAAAGAAGCTATTGTATTTGTAGTGGGTTTTGATTGAGCTGACTGTTTTTAGATTGGTTTAAGTAAAGGAAATGTTTGGTTTTGTACAGACTTTTCATCCACTAGAGTGGAAATATTCAATAAATGTTATGTCAAGACTGATTGTCTCTTGTCCACTAAATAATACTGAAAAATTTGGTCTCGACTACACAGCCCTTGAAGAGTCATTCATTCTGTGGTTGACAACAGTTCCAAGAATATGCAACTGTGACAATTGTACCACCTGTGCTTGGAGTATCTGGAAATGGTTCTAGAGTAGCTGCCATTGGTAAATAGTATCAAGTGAAATGGCATGTGGGTTTTATCGTGCAAAGTTACATTCTTGCTAAATGAATGTGCTGTGTAGTGTGATGGTTGCCTTTAGCAGGGCAGGTGTGCTTGATGTCAGCCTTCCTAGAGGGAAGGAGTCAATTGTGGCAGAGGAAGCCTGTAAGATGAATGGGTGTTGAAAATTCAGAACTTCAGCTGCTTTCTTAATGGTAGAGCCTGGCCCGGTTTACTGTTTCATGTAAAATACCATGGGGAGACTTGATAAAAGCAGGTGCTGCACTGCAGCTGCCTCTGCTGGCTCATAATGTGTGAGTTGTGAGAAAGAGTCTAGTCTAAAACCTGCTTCTGAGGTAGCAGTCTGACAGCTTTTGTGTGGCTTTTCCATGTGTGGGCTTTACCTCTGCTGGCTGCAGGGATCTGCATTGGGAAGCACTTGCTTTCTGTTAGTCTGAAGTGATGAGGGCCCAAACTTGGAGTTTAAGGATGGAGTATTAAAGTTAGCGTCAACATCTGCCACACAGTGGCATCCTCAGGAGCAGGAGATTAAAGGGGGGTTCTGGTGATAGCTTCTTTAGCTGTGCTTCTTTTTCTGCAAGTTCATTTTTTACAGAGCAGGGCTGCCCCTTGCTGTGATAAGGGAAACCTCATCCTTCTGGTGAGGCTGTCAAGACTGGTTCTGTGGCTGGGGGCAGCAAGTTCTGTACGTTGCAAAAACTGCTCCTCCAGCAGTGAAATACTTCGAATAAAGTTGCCTCTGCACTGAACAGGCTCTTCTGTTTCTGTAGCCTCTTCCAGGTACCAATCCCTGCTGCAGCACTGTAGCTGGAAGGTGTTGACCTAGATTGTAATGTTGATTAGACCTGTGCTAACCGCAGTCGTCCTCCGGAGCTGCGGTGTTTCGCTGGAGCAGCACCTGACTGCCTTCCTCCCAGCAAATCGGTCCTTGGCAGGATGTAATTGACGTCTTTAATTATAGCGAGCAGTTACAGGGCGCTAACGAGTACCTTAAAGGGTGGTTAATGCGCTGTGAAGAACGACAACGCATGGCCCCCACGCTCCATACGGGCTCCAGGGCGGTCGCGGCAGGCCGGGGGTGCGGTGCTCCGCGGGCCGCAGTGCAGCCGTAGCATGCAGCCGCCCGCCCGGTACTTTTCCATCGCAGCCGGCTCCCGCGGGCAGCTGCCAGACGGCGGCGGGGCGCCGCGGGCGCGCCGGTGAGGGGCGGCTCCAACGACCGGAACGAGCCCGGTACTGTCTGCGGCGCGGTGGCCCCCGCCGAGGCGGCTGCCGGGGCCGGCGGCGGGGCCCCGGGCCCGCGGGGCGGCGCATGCGCGGCGGCGCCCCGGAAGCAGGCGGCGGGCCGGGCTGGCTGCCGGAGCCGAGCGCCGCGCTGGGGTTGCGGTACCGCCGGCGCGGAGCGACGCGGCGGGATGAACCTTGCGGCGTGAGGGGAGCGCCCGCCCGCCCGCCCGCCCGCTCTCTCCTCTCTCTTCCCTGCCCGGCTCCGCTCTGGCTTCAGGCCCCTTCTCTCTGCGCTGCGGCGGGCGGAGGCGGCGGAAGGAGAAGCCCATGGAGGGGAACCGAGACGAGGCCGAGAAGTGCATCGGTATCGCGCGGGAGGCGCTGGAGGCCGGCAACCGCGACCGCGCCCTCCGCTTCCTCGGCAAGGCCCAGAAGCTCTACCCGACCGAGACGGCCCGAGGTGAAGCCCGGCCCCTCCTCGCGCCCGGCGCCCCGCCGGCCCCGCGGCCGCCCCTCCTCCCCTCTCCTGCTTCTCTGCTGCGTTGCTCCGTCGGGACGAGGGGGGACGGCGGTGCCCGCGGGTGGGGGGGCGGGCGGGGGAGGGTGCGTCCCTGTGCCCCGGGGGTCCGTGAGCCGAGGCGCTGAAGCGAGCGGGACGCGGCGGTGCGTTCTCCCGCCATGAGGGGACGGCGCTGCCCCGGCCGCGGCCCGGCTGGCGGTGCGCGGCCCCGCGGGGAGGGGAGGCCGGAGCGACGGCTGAAGTGCCCGGGAGGAGCGCTTCGGGCCAGCGGGTTTCCATCGCCCGCGCCGGGCTGTGGGCAGCAGCGGGGTTACCTCCCCGCTCGCCGCAGGGGCTTGCTCTGGGCCGGCCCAGCCGCCTGCGTGTACCCCCGCCTGTCGCCGCCGGTGTACCCGCAGCACACAGGCCGGGCTTAGACCCGGTTACCGGCAGGACACCTCAGGCACCAGGCCGAGGCAGGCCGGGTTGGCGTCCCTGCCTGTCACTGAATTACCCCTTACTGACAGCCTGCAATAAAAGCTTCTGCTCCAGGTTGGGCAGTGTCTTAATACTCCGTTTTACTTGTCGTTTGGTTTGGGTTTTTTTTGTTTTGTTTTTGTTTCCCTTTTGATTGTACAGTAGCGACATAGGAATTGCACACGGGTTTAACTGTCCTAGAGAAAACAGGACAGGTGGTTCCCCCTATGACTTAATTGGCACTTCAGACACTTCTGGCTAAAACTTGAAAAATAATTAGCATCTTCCTAGCAAAAAGTGTTTAGAAATTAAAATGGGCAATAGTAAGGTTTCAGTGTATGCGGAGCTGTTACCTGCCTTGGAGTCTTTCTGTCACAGTGTTAGAAGTTGGCTCAAAATACCTTTAAACGTAGCAGTGACCTGTTGCGTTCCTCTGGTTCTCGCTCACGTTGTCTGTGCCATGGAAGGGGTAGGAAGGACTTAAGTGCTCTGTACTGACTTAAAGGCCTCAGCATTTTCCATTTTTGGAACATGACTTTGGGGTAAAGTCCTGACGGGAAGCATTCTTTGCTGTATTTTATTCTGTAGTGAAGCCTTTATGTCAGGTGAGTAGATTCAGTGAATGTTTTCTTGGCCTCTCTTGTCTCCTGACTAGTTTTGAGATGCAAACAATAACTAAAGGTGTCATCAGTGCTTTTTTTTTTGATAGTATATGGTTTTGTGTGTGTAGGTTTGTTGTTTTTTCGGCTCTTTCATTTTTTTACAGCAAGACAGGATGGATGTTGCTGGTAGATCACCTGGAAAAGGTAACCATTACATTGGATCAAGAGCATGGCACTGTGTATATCCTTGCAACATTACATACTTCTCTGAAATAAAAGCAAGCAGAAGTTTGCCATATTCCCCTAAATTTCTGTGGCTTCAGAAGATAACATGCATGAAAATACTTTCAGAGTTCTGGAAGCTGTGTTGGTCAGGAGGCAAGAAGGTTGAGGAGGTTCCAATTCAGCTGCTTCCGCCAAAGAGAGCAAATAGCTTGGTCTACACACAGCTTATTACCATCTTACACCTCCAAAATAGGATTTATAGTAGCTTTCAGAAAAAGGAAAAAAAAAGATATTTCAATCTGGTTTATGTTTTGAGTGTTAGGTTGGTTTTGTTACTTTTAAGTAGGACTGCTACTACATAACCAGCTGTAAAGTATTCAGTGCAAGAAATAGATGGCTAATTAGGCTATTGTCTGTAGGACACTTGTTTTATTCACTGTGGAAATTAGCAAAGTGTGTCACAAATGAGGTGCAGATCTGGTGAAAAGAAGGTAGTCTTCTGGTAGTGAACTGTAATCTGGGGAACTGTGTACTGAAACTAAATGCTTCACAGAATTTCTCTGTGATGTTAAGTAAGTCACTTCGCTCCGTTTGCATTAGTGATGGCTAATTGTTTGTGCTTCGTTTTTTCAGGTATACAGCTTGAAACAAGGGCCTGATTTGTGGAACTGGTGGGCAGTTAAAGCTCCATCTGAAGCTAATGAGAATTGCAGATGCCCTAATACCACTGAAAAAATCAGGCCCTAGGCCTGATTTGAACTAGGTACTTAGAAACTAGGGACTCTCTAAATTTGTAGTATCTCTGCTTCAGTATTCAAGCTGTGGAGGTTGGTAATTCTTTTCAACTCATCCCATTTCCTCCCAAAACAACACCAACTCATTGAAAACATATATATATGTTTGGGGTTTTTAACTTTTTGTGGCACATAAATAGCCCTGTTAAAGATGTAGTAAGCTGCAAGGACACAAAATGTCCTTTTCTCAGGACAGGAACTGGAAGGTGTGCAATAAATTAGAACTGGCATTTCACACTAAGAGCAAACAAAATGACTGCTTTGTTATCTCATTGTCATCTTCAGATAAATTAAGTGGAGCATCCACTTGGGGAAAAAACCAGCAGTAATTCATAAATCAGATAATTAAAAATGTGTCATATCTCATACCAAAGAGAAGGAAACAGTTAAGGTTTTGTAAGCTTTCTTAGTTCTAACACAGATCCATATTTTACAGTCATAATGTCTTGGGTTTATGTGGTGATAGGACAAGATGGTGCAGCCCTAGTTGTTGCCATACTCATTTTCTCTTCGAGGTATGTATTAGAAGGTCGTTCATACCAGTTTCTCACTGAAGTCACAGGTTCTTTGTAGGTTGTTATCTTTACAATTGCCCACCATTTCACAATAAAAGCAATGAGAATCAGTAGCACTCAATCTTTTACTAATGGGAGCTTCTTCCTCCTGATGTTGTAAAATGTTATAAAAGGACAGAAGCATGTTTTAACTATTGTTTCTAAAACAGTACTATGTGTGGTTTGGTTTTGGCGACATTTGCATTTAAAGTGTATTCAGCACTAGTTCAATCATCAGTGAAGTTTAGTTTTGCTAAACAAAGCCTTTGCCTGGAATACGCTGACTGCAGCAGTGCTATTTTAAGGCTTTAATGGTGTGAAATGTAAGGTCAGTGCTCGTTTAATGGTACTTAGCTAATGACTTCATAGTACCAGTGTTCATGTTGACATCACACTTTGCTAGAAAACGTTTTACAATTCAGCTGTTCAAAATATTGTTTAATTATGATATTTGCTAATGATTCATCATGCAACTGAATGGAAACTAATTGCTTGTCTGGAAAAGATTTGTAAGTGGGTTTAAAGAAACAAAGGACAAGATCTTTTCAAACTTGCATGCCATTCTGTTTGGAGTGAAAGGCGGAAAATTACATTAAGGACAACTATTTTTCAAGTGGTTCTTAAGATTTTCTTGAACTGTTTCTGATGCTGCCTTTAACAACAAACTTTTCAGGAGTATGTGAGCTTAGTTTTTTAGGCTGTTGCATTAGTACGAATTCTGAATTAAACAATCCTTCCATTAGTGAAAGTGGGGGTCATGTTCAATGCATAATGGAATCAAATGCAGTGCAAGCATCTTTCATTCAGCAGCAGGTACACACAGGAGGGCCTTCAGACACAGGAGATAAGATTTGTTGTCTTACCTGCTAACAGAATAAGTCTTTGGTTCTTTGTATGTCTGTCTTTAAAATACCTAGATGAACAGTGAATTTTTTCTTTAATATGCTGTTAGTACTACAGTTCTAGCAGTAAGTTTTACCACCAGCAGTTCATGGAAGAGTGAAAGTTGCTTCTGAATATCTGAACTGTATATTTTATTTGAAGAAAACAATGGCTCCAGACCCTTTGTATGGTTTTCTTTTTCAACATAGAGCAATAGCTGGTTTGTATATGCTGTGTTCTGCTATTTTAAGAAGTTAGCACTTACGGATTGGGTGGGGTGGGGGGAGGGGTTGTTGGGGATTTTTTTTGTGGGTTTGGTTTGGTTTTGCTTGGTTTTTTTATTGTCCTGCATTGTGTTCTCAGCAGTGCAGCTCCATTACGGGGATGGGAGCTCTGAGAAGGTGATTAGGAAGTAGTAATGTTGAAAGTATAGTGCAGCCAAACCATTTAGTTAAAAAGCCTTACCAGCTAAACTTGCTATGAAGAGCCACTGGGTGTTAAGAATGCAGACAGTTGTCTGTATCTGCATTTCTGCCATTACTGCTACTACTGATTTTGCACAAGCATTAGTGCAGGGATGGGGAATTTCTACAGCAATACCAATATAAAGGCAGGATTTATAAAACTGTTGAGTAAGCATTTTTTTTCTGGAGGGTAAGGCAGGGTCACATGATTGATAGGATCCCACGTGATATTATTACTAAATATCAAATGGCACAGGATAGAAAAAGAATAATTTTGTTTTCTGTTATCACTTGTCTGGAGCACATTTGGGCTGAAAAGGCTTGATTCTGAGGACACTGTCTGTTCAAGTCTCTATTCTTGATTAGTTCTTAGCCTGTAGACACAATCTCCTTGTTGGAGCTGTTATTACTTCATTTGCCTCAGAACTTTAAATGCCATAATGGATGATACTTAACTATTGCAAATATTTGGATATGCGCTTCGGTCGTAATCCATAATGCAACTATAGCTCTCCTGTTTAAGAACCTCTTTTCATTTCTTTTGTAGTGAAAAACATTCCCTCAGTATACAATTCAGCATCTAAGTGTTAGTCATTTATTTCTGCAGTAAAATGCCTGATCTGATCAATTGATAAGTCTTGCTGAGGCAGGCACGACCACAGGACCAGCACTGAAGTCAGCTGACTTTCTTGTTCGGGCTCACTGTAGCTATTCATCTGCAGTACTTCAGACTGCTGTGGCCAGTGGGTAATAAGCAAACTGGTAAGTAAAAGCAAATACTGGAGAGTCTTAAGAAGCGCATCTTAGGGAAGGGTTCTTCCGTTTAAACAAAGCTCTGCTTTCTTCTCTTTCCTGTGCTTCTGTGAGATACGAGCTATGATATGTAGGATCCCAGTTTTCTGCTGCTCTAAGGGAGACCATGCTAGTCAGAGGAGGATTTTTTTGAATTGGATTTGGAAGAAAATACTTCAGGATTCTACTCACTAGCTTCTAGAAGAAAATGTTTTTTTAACAGTAAAGCTATAACATACTTTCACAGTGAGTGGGACATTTTTCTTTGGAAATTTTTGTTAGGGCATTTTTTATGCAGCTAGTAATTCTCAGTTGTTTATGAAACAAATCTGGCCTATTAGTTTGCCATTTTGCTCTGAAGAGATCTCTTTTCAGGAAAGATAGACTGATAATCTTTGATCTACATTATGCTTTGTGTGCAGTCCCTTAAGTTTGAATAGTACTGCTTCTGATTTATTGGTAAGACAGATAACCCCAAAATACAGGCTTATATCCAAAAAGACCTATTGTCTGACGCTTTATTAAAACTGCTGAATTGAGATCTGCTGGACTATGGAAGGAAAAAGGATTTCAAGATCTAGCAAAAGCACGCTGGTTTTCAAGATTCAGGTCTTAAGAGTTGGGTGTAGTTGGCTGGTCCTGATTTACTTGTGGCATTTCAACAGTTAGTTTGATTTTCAGCTGGTATTGCTTGGAAGGGGCTATAGAGCATCAGTTTGTGGCCATTAATGGCTCAGGCTACGAATAGGTATGTACTATAGCAACTGAAATGTGCTGGAGATGGGCTTGGTCTCTGTACAGAATCATTTCCAGGTTCTTTAGAGTGTTAGGTTAATTCTTTTTTTCGATTTACAGTTGCTTATTCAGGTGTTCTGATGTTTTCACCCCAAAGCATGGGTTCAGTGCTTCTAAAAAACATCTAGAAATGAAGGACCTGGACACTGGACAAATTCTCTCAAGTATTAAATTACCTTGGCAGATATGGAGGGGAGCCCAGTCACTAATTTTGAAATATTTTCCATAGTTTTGCCATGAAAAGCAGTTGCTAGACTGGCCTCAGAAACGTTTGTGGTACAAAGTGATGATTGATAATGCAGGAGGATGTAGCAGCTAGTCTTCTGTCACGTAGTGCTCCCATTTAAGATACTTGAGATCCTAAACTTAATCACTAATGCCTGTAATGATACTATGATATGCTGTTGTTTTATAGTTTTGTTGGAAGCTATTATGAAGAATGGAAGTACTGCTGGGGGAGGTACTTACTGCCGAAAACCAGCAAGTAGCAGCAATGATCAAAGTAAGCCCAATAGCACGAAGGAGAGCAATGCATCTTGTGCAGGTGAAAGTGGAAAAGGCTACACGAAAGACCAAATGGAAGGAGTATTAAGGTATGACCTTGCTTAAATACATCACTGCTTTTCATTCTGTGTATTATATCCTTATACTTTCAGCTCCAGCATCTAAAGAATCAACAGAAAATTTGAGGTTAGCTGAGAGGGGTTACTTGTACTGAATTGTGACTAAAAGGAAGAGGAGAATTTTGCTGTGTTTAAACACAGTATGAGACACTGTCACTTTCTGCAAGAAAGATGCTGCTGCTGCTCTCTTTAAACCATCAAGGTACTTTATATAAAGGTAATATGCAAAATAGTTCTTAAGTAGATCTCATGGTAAATGGAAGAAGTGATGAAAATTCTACAGTACAACTTGCAGGGCAGTTGTTCTGTTCTGGAGTATTTTTATGCTCAAGATACATGCTCACTCCTAAAGCTTATTTTTAAGCTAATCTTGTTGTACAGGCTGGTCTTAGACCAGTGTTAAGATTGTTTTGTTCTGGAAGTACAAGGTGGGGCAACATCAGGAAAGGAGGATGTGCAAAAAGAAATAAAGATTAATAAAAATGTCCTTTTGAGGCATGTAACTCTTTATTCGTGTTACCATTACACACTTGTTGGCTGTAGGAGTGAGAAAAATACTGTTTGATATGTGCCTTGATTTCTGCTAGAGAAATATGGATACAGACACTCTAAAACTGCATACTTCAAAACCCACCTGTATTTTCAGATAAGCTTAGCTCAGATATTTTCAAGGGAGCTCAAAGAAGGGAAATCAAGAAGTCATCATTTCCTTGTTTGTGTAGATTGGATGAACTGTGTGCAAAATAGAAATTTGTGTGTGGTGGTTTGGTTTTTTGTATGCATGTGTGAAATATATGTTGCTGTTGATATTATCTTGGGATCTTTTACTGAAGTTCGGTGATCTGTTCAGCTGTGTTAACAGTGAGGAAAAAGTAGCTTTTCTTTGTTGATACAGCAACTCTGCATTCAGGCAGGTAGACAGCAGCATCTCTGGCATGGTTATTCTCTTGGTGTTGCTATTTGCTATCATCTCTGCTTATTTAATGCTATCGTTCCTCATTATACATCTGAGGTAAAACCTGAATAAGTGTATAAATTTTTGGCCGCATTGAAATACTAGCTGTTAAAATGAATGCATAATATGTGTGTGTGCGCACATGCATGTGAGACAAAATATCCAGAAGGAAGTCCTCTGTAAAATGAGGCCTACATCACATTAAGATATGTAACACATTTTAGTGGGTTTGCATGGCCAGGTTTTGGTAGCAGGGGGCTACAGGGGTGGCTTCTGTGAGAAGATACCAGAAGTTTCCCCCATGTCCAACACAGCCAGTGCCAGCCTGCTCCAAGATGGACCTGTCACTGGCCAGGGCCGAGCTAATCGTGACAGTGGTAGCGCCTCTGTGATAACATATTTAAGAAGGGGGTTAAAAAAAAAATCTGCACAAAAAAACCTGCAGTGGAAGAGAGGAGCGAGAACATGTGAGAATAACAACTCTGCAGACACCCAGGTCTGTGAGGAAGGAGAGGCAGGGGGGTGCTCCAGGCGCCAGAGCAGAAATTCCCCTGCAGCCTGTGATGAAGACCATGGTGAGGCAGGCTGTACCCCTGTAGCCCATGGAGTTAATGGTGGAGCAGATATCCACCTGCAGCCTGTGGAGGATCCCACACAAGAATAGTTGGATGCCTGAAGGAGGCTGTGACCTGAGGGAAGCCCACACTGAAGCAGGTTTGCTGACAGGACTTGTGACCCTGTGGGGAACCACACTGGAGCAGTCTGTTCCTGAAGGATTGCACTCCATGTGAGGGACCCACGCTGGAGCAGTGTGTGAAGAACTGCAGTCCGTGGGAAAGACTTATGCTGGCGAAGTTTATGGAGAGCTGTCTGTCACGGGAGGGACCCCACACTGGAGCAGGGAAGCGTGTGAGGAGGAATGAGCAGCAGAAACAACGTGTGATGAACTGACTGTAACCCCCATTCCCTGTTCCCCTGCACCACTCAGGGGGAGGAGGTAAAGAAATAGGAATTAAGTTTAAGCCTGGGAAGAAGGGAGGGGTGCGGGAAAGGTGTTTTTTTCTGATTTCAGCAGTAATTAATTAATTTCCCCAAGTCAAGTCTGTTTTGCCCATGATGGTAATTGCTGAAGAATCTCCCTGTCCTTAGCTCAACGCACAAGCCTTTCATTGTATTCTCTCTCCCCTGTCTGGTTGAGGAGGGGAGTGATAGAGTGGCTTTGATGGGCACCTGGCATTCACTCAGGGTCAAACCACCACACACATAATCAGAAAGCTGCTAGAAGGAAGGCTGTGTTCACTCACCTGTGACATGGCATTCTGAGCTGCAGTCTGCTTTGACATCAGGCTCCCTGCAAGGTTTTTGTTTGTTTTACCAGAAAGTATGTTGCCTACTTTGTTGTGAGTAAAATGATGTAGAGCCAACTTTCCTCCATGGTATGTTTTCATGGCATTGGGTATTACTTCCTTGAAGGGATTCACTGGATACCAGATAAACTTAATGCAGTTTGTTGAGATCAGAAGCAGAGTTAGGGTTAGAGAAGTTGCACATTAAGGATAATTTTGATGCAACATTGCTTCTTTAGTACCTGTTTCAACAATCTGTTTTGTGAATATTAAATTTGGGGTTTTAAAACCTACCCAGATCTTTGCAAGTAAGCAATTGTAATAGCTCGCACAACAAACCCATGTTTGTTTGCATTTTACATACCACTTGAAAAGCAACTGTTAAAACAGTATCTTGACCTTAGCTTGAGTAATGCTACCGTGCTTTAGTATAGCAGATTATAAACCTTTGGAGAGACACTGAATTTTGGTTTAGATGTGCAGTGATCAACAGAGCAAGTCTCCAGTTCTTGTTGGAAGTTTTGAAAAGTTTGTCATGCTGTCAGTTAGTGACATCAGTACACCACTTAGAAAATTTGTGGTTAAGAATTAAAAAAACCATGCGCTTTTCCAAGGACAACAGGATTAAATACAAACAGTGGGCTAAAATTTAATGGAAAAATATAACACGTTCAGTGATGATAGCTGAGGGAAAGTTCATGTTTAAACCACAGTGAGAATGAGCTGTCTAGTTGAAAACATGACAGGCTGCATATATTACTGCTTCAATCAGGCCCCAGACTTTTCCAATTAAATGAAACATGCCCCTCTGGGGAGGGATATTCTTTAGAGAGTAGAGCTTGTCACCACCATATGCTTCTGCCATACCACAGCAGAATGGTTTTCAGAATTTTGAATTGGTTAAATAAATGCATGTGAGAAGAGGTGGCTTTAAATAGTGTTTCTTGTCTGATTTTTTTCTTGTAAGAAAGAAATTTCTAGATAGCAAGGTAGCAAAATCTTCAATTTTTAATAATTTCTGAATCTTCCCATGAATCTACTCTGTCAAACTAAATATGTTTTGTATGCTTATGATTTGAAAGGTGGTCATTATCCTCAAGTATTCTTCCCTCTAGGAGTTTTTGGTTCTGTATTAGTAATTTGACTATAGCCTGAGAGAAAGCATTCCTGATTTAACTACACATGCCATTTCCATTGCTTTTTTTATAGGCTCTAGTGATCAGTAGGACAAGGGAGTGTCCTACTTGGATCATTGATTAGTGTTCCTGGAGTTGTCCAACTACCTTGCATTTGCTTGTGACAATTAACTTAAGAAGCACAGCGGAGACATGCTTGGAGCAGTATAACTAGATTAACTGCTTTAATTTTCATCAGGGTTACTCTAGTAATGTGAGTAGGTACTAGTATAAACAAGCACCTCTATGCTGTTTTTATTTTTTTCTGCACACACAGGGGACACTGATCACTAGCAAGCTACCATAACATTTCTTCAGAGCATTACATGAGTTTGCAAACAAGTTGCTCAACAGGGAGAAGCATAAGATGCAGTGTCTTTCCACTGATCGCATAAGTACTGGATGTTCTTTGTGGGAACAGTGCTCACTATTTCAGTGTGAGAGTTTGAAGCTTGAGATGTCCGAAAGCACTTTGATACTTTTGAATTGAAATGCTTTGAAAATACCATCTGTAGTATATGCATCTTTTTCTTAATGGTGCTTGGCTTGTCACTGAGGGCTGGATCAAGTTGCCTTAACGCTTTAGGTGAGTTGCATATAGGATATATTAACAGGAGACTAGCAGATATATGTTAGGACACACAGTAGACTTACATCTTTTTAGAGCAAGTGCCCTAGAAGTCTCTAGGCAATTGAAAGCTGTCTGAATGTCTACTTAAGATAAATGCACAAAAATAGTGTGCATGAGGAAAAGGGAGAATTTGCTTTTGGATTCTGTGTCTTTGCTTTAAAGCAATTCCTTCGCTGTTTGGTGTAGGTTATTGGAATTTTTTTCTGAGATAAAGAAATGAAACATTTGTGTAAGAAAAAATCTAAACTTTTTTCATCTAGTTCACTTAACTGAAGAAGTGCTGATCAGGATTACAGTTATCAAAGAGTTCATCATTACTTTCAAATATTCTGTTCATCATACCTGTCTACTCATACTAAGTGTGCAGACACTTTGGAAAGATTTTGTGGACTAGCATGAAATTAAAACATAAAAAAGCATAATTTGCCTGCTGTGTGTTAATCTTTCCCTTTTTATGCTGTGAAGTGTGTATTATCAGTTATCTACTACACGATTTAAAAAAAAAGTAGTTTTGGAGATAAATATATGTGGATTGTACGTGTTAAACAGACTCCCTTTAAATGATCTTAAAATTCATATGGTGTCTGATGTCTTTTTTTTTCTTTTTGTAAATAACTTGTAACATATATTCCATATTACCTTTTTGACATCTGAAAGATAACTGCCATGATTTAGTAGTATGCAGAAGTTGGATTGCTATCTTGTGAAAACTGTGGTGGAATACTGCTTTTTCTGCCCTGCCGGTGCCTGCCCCTCAGAAGAAAGCACAGGAATTAAATTTTGTATTTGGATCTCTGAGCTAAAACCAAAACAAACCAACTGAGGCATGAGTTGTGGGAACGTTCCAAGGCAGGATTAAATGTCATCCAGTAGTGGTTGAGAATAATCAGCAACTTGATTTGAATTCATGGAGTAAACCAAACAATTGCCTCTACACGTTTCGTGGATCAAACTAGAAGGAATGTAAGTTGTGTGACTGACTTTTTCCAGGCCTTTTGCTGAGATTTCTGCAAATTCAGCAAATAGAGATACATCATTACATTTTTAACATGGGGTCAAGAAGATAATTAATTGAAAGCGGAATAATAAGAGCAATCAACATGTGCTAAAATGGAAAAAAAATAACCAAAGATAAGAAATGAGGGCATGCCTTTAATTAGGCTGCTAGAACTACTGTGAATTGTTGTATCCAGTTGAATGGTTGAGAAAGTCAAGGTGGAAATCGCAGTCAGAGCACCTGTCATGGAAATGTGGCACAGAAAATATGGTGGACTCTGTCAGAAATCTCCTGCCTTTAATCTACACTTTCTATAGCTGAAATAAAAGTTTAGACAAAATCTGGAGGAAAAATATGCTGATGTAAACACAGCCTTGAATATTTCATGTAATTTCACACAGGAGAAACAAACTGGCCAGTTCTATCCAAGAGCAAGGTACTAAGACAAGCACCCTAATGTATTGTTGAATCCATCAGTAAAACAGACATCTGAAACTTCTGGTGCATTCATTCCAGAAACTAGGGATATGCTGGTACCAGCTTGGGGTTTCTTGACGACACTGTGACATTCTCTTCCCATCTAGAGCATTTTTGCAGACCACACTTGTCATCCAAATTGTGACTAACACATTCCCAATTCAGCTGCAAGATGCCCCCTGGCGTCATTGGAAACTTGACCTATGTAGAAACTGCATTTTACTGTGTTTTTCTGCTCAACTCTGGGATCAGAAGTCAGTGTACCTTCCTTTGGCTCAGTTCTTTGTCACTAATACTCATCACTGCTCAGTTCAGATTACTTCAGATTGGGAGAAAAAATTGCGGCTCCCATCAGAAACTTTTCAAGATTGTGATTGAATTATCTGTCTTTTGGGATGTCCCTGTGCATGTAGATGGAGGCTTTGGAAGGCCCTTTGAAGTACCTAGTTGTACTCAAAACTTCATGATTATGGATCACTCCAGGTATTTGATACAGAAATGCAAGCATCTCTGATAGGTTTTGTTAACCTGATAAAAGCTGTTGATGCTGACCTAATCTGAATTGTAGATTTGAAAAGGGAAACAAGAAGTACAGCAGTAGGATCACATCATATTGTGGTCACACGAGAACCGCTGGTCATGGCCCCAGAATTTCTGCAGATGAGAGCAGATGTTACAGGATCTGAAGGGCTTCCTCTGCCTTCAGCTGTCAGAGCATGGAGAGGAGCTGGCTGACCAGTTCTACTGCAGGTGGCTTGTCAACTGCAAGCTGGAATAGCGGAGCTTTGCAAATCATGACGAAATATCTCTGTCAACAGATTGTGGATGAATATAGGCTATCGCTTGTCCTCATGCTGTTTGAGAAGTCTATTCTCTAAAAGTCAGATATTGTTTTAGGAGCATCCAGTAACGTGCCATCCTAAAATAGCCAGCACATCTGTTAACCAGAAGGATACTGCCAAGGTTCTGGCAGGGGACTAACAATTCAGCAAGGACAGAAATTAGCTAAAAAACAGAAATAATTTGGATAGTAATTCAGATACAGAAGTGATCCAACTAGGAATGAAAAACATAAGAAAAGCAATTCTTATAAAAACAAAACCCCAAAGCAATTAACAGTGAAAGCTCCAAACTTCAAATGAGCCAGAAATAAACAACAACAACAAAAAAAACCAGTTCACTACTAAAGTGACAGTCAATAAGCAAGTGGTATGTAAATTGCAATTTTAGAGAGAAACATCTGTGTGGAGTTTACATATGCAAGATTAGCACTAAGGACTACAGTGCCTTAAGTGCAGCAAAACCAACCAACCTATTTGAAATTCTGAAGGCAGCCTTCAGAAAGTGAGCTGCTTCTGCTGGGATTGCTGCAGGACAGGGCTTTTAGGTGTAGTTTAAAGCCATAAGTAGTATCAGTGATCAGCCTTTTCCAAAACCTCCACTGGTTTTACTCTTAATTTTTCCCAGTCTCTGCTGACCAATGAAGTGTGGCCTGCAATGGGAGTCGGGTGGAAACGGGATGGTTCCTTCCATCCATCTGCCCTCCTGTGACAGATCTCCAGAGGACAGTTCAATGCTCCAGGCATGGTGAGGATTGTCAGACGTCAGTCTGCTAAAGGCAAGGGGTGAGGAGTGTGTCCAAAATGGTCACCTTCTGCTGAGGGACAAGGATCGGGTTGGCCATGGCTTCCAACAGCTCCCAGCAGCTGGAGAGAAATTTCTTATCAGGACAGTAGCAGTTTTGGGGAATAGGACTTAAGTCTTAGAGAAATGCTGTGGAAAGCCTGTGACCCCCATCAAAGGTGGAGGAGGGATGTGGCATGTCTGGCCCTGGTGGGGTGGGCTGTGTGCTCCCCCAGTTTTTGAGAGGCCTGGTGACTGCACAGCACATGTATGACCTGAGGATCTGGTAGGTTGTCCTGGTGATCCCCTACAGTTTGTCCTGCTATAAACTGACCTACCAGGTTGAATTTGTGATGTATGAAAGTGTTGCCTTTCAGGAGCACATCACAAATACTGACAAGTGTTTTCTAACCATCTTTGCTTGTCCCATCATCCCCAGTGAAAAGCTGCTGCAGTACAAGTTTTGGTGCAGAACTCGGATGGACTTTGCTAAGGTGGGAAAGAGCAAGCGGTTACCCTGTAGCGATTGTCCTGAATCGTGCTCAGCAAGGGGCCTCCTGGCAGAAGTCACTAACTCCCTTCCTGTAGGAAACTTTGCATTAACCAGATGCTAGCTACTTAGAGTCCAGATGCTTTTTGCCTCCAAGTGGCAAAGCAGTGCTTGTCTAATGGCAGGGTGTAGCAAGGGCTTCATAGCACAAGGTCATTGCTGAGAATTTCAGGCTTAGGTATGGTGTTTGGCCCCTGTGCATTTGCAATTTTACAATCATCTAATTGCAATATTACAATCATCTAATATATTTAAAGCTTGATCTGCCTCATTCAAAGTCCTGCTAAACTTTGCAACATTGCCATTTGTATACATGTATTCCATATGATTCCCCATGAAGTTACTTGCAGCGCTGCTCCTCAGGCTATCCAGCAGACTACTTGCAGCTTATGCTTGCCTCTGAGGCTTGTAAGAGCCCACGCTGACTTGGTTGAGATCTGAAATGGCAATGGTCTAAACAGTGAACAGGGGTTAGGTATCTCGGTGTTGATCCTGTGCAGTTGAAAGGAGGGCAATGTAAATGATCTGGAGGATCAGTTACAGGTCTGTTCCAGGCAGTGTTGCTGTGAGTGTGCCCATCCCAACAAGAACGGGCAAGGGAAAGTCAGGGCTGGCTGTCACATTCACAAAGGCTTCTTTGTTTGAGGCTGGCTGTTTAGCCTGGGGTAGCAGGGCAGGGTATGAGGGTGATTTGATATAAGATGTGGTTGAAATATTAAATCATAGCTTCATACAAAATGAGAAATGTTGGAATAGAGGTGCTTGTGTATTTGTAGAATTTTTTGTTTAACAAAGCAGTCACTAGCAAAGGCTTGCTAAGAGAAACACTTTGGTAAGTAACAGTAGCTCATTTGCGGACCAGGTTCAGGATAGCTGTTGCATGGAGGGTGATTGCTTTCAGTCCCTTTGGAGAGCAAGTGCTATATGACCCACAGGGCAGGTTTCTCCCAGCACTTTCTCATCAGGAAGTAGCTCTGGTTTTGATGACTGGCTCTAAGCAGATCGTGGTGGTGGATCACATGCTGACTTGAATGTTTTCTGGTTGACAACCACCATTCCTGCTTTTCCCATGAGGCTTGCCCACTGTGGGACTTTGACTGGTTGTGAATGGGAGGAAACTCTGAGGCACATTTTTGGGGGTTAGAAGAACAGGTTGGCATTTCTTGAGTTTTTTGGTGTGGGTTTTTTTTTTTCCCCATTTTTCTCCTTTCTGCATCCTAGAGTTGTGAAATAAATACATATCAGGTCTGCAAAGAATTAAACTCTAATTTTTTTTTTCATGTTTGTTACTTCCATGAGAAATGACTATGCTGTTGGCAGGAAAAGTTGTTTCGGATGCACGGTGCTTAAAAACACTTTAACAAATGATTAACACTACAGTTTTAATGCTAATAAAATATCAACTTTGCTAAACGTTGATGACTTACTACTTAATTTTGTGTTAGCCAAAGTTCTGAAGAGTCTGGTTCACAAACAGATAATTCAGATACTGAATTATTGAAGAGAAGAACTTAGACTGGATGCTTGGGATATTCAATTTCTTGGAAAAAAAAAAGCTTAATTTGATACTGTTACACTTTTAAATAAAGCTATCTGTTCTTGATACAGTTCATAAGTAATCCAGGTCTTGAGGCTAAGGATGAAGGGATCTGCATGCTACCAAACTTTTTTCTTGTACAAATTAACAAACAAAAGTTTCTAGTACTCAGAGTATAATTTAATATATTTTCTTTCCATTCTTTCTTGGTAATGGATTCACTGTATTCTTTTTAATTAGCTTTATCAGCTTCCTAACTGGAGCTTATTAAATGTTACTTCAATATAACAAGCTATATTTATTTCACAGGATGTTTGTATTGGCAGCTGCCTGCGTACCATTCAATTCAGTGCTCTTGAAAGCATTACACCAGGACTTCCATAAAAGCTTGTATTATTTGAACACAGTAAAAGAGATCCTTCAAATGAAACTTGATTTGATCAATCTGTGAACTATGAAGGACCACACATGATGGTGTGGTTGCATGTCTGATGCTAGCATTCCCTTAATTACAGGGTACCCATTCTTCTTTTCATGAAAATGCTAAAGGCTTGCTTACCCCCTTTTTTTCCACTTGGTTGCCCTGTGTGTAGTCTTTGCAACACTAAACCCGTAATTACTTAGAAATCTGTGCATTTAAGAGAAACTGTGGACACAGTTACAGCCATGTGAAGAGACTCACATGAAGCTTTTAAAATATTTATGGATGTAATTTCTATTTCTTGCTCAGACCAGCCCTTTTCTTTTGATGCGCACCAAATGTCAGTGTGCCTCATTCCTGCAATGCAAGTTTGTGATTCAGCTTTATTTTTCTAAGTTTCTGAACTCTTACCCAGGTAACTTGGTTTGATTTTAAGGTGCATCTGTTGGTTTGGTCAGTTCTTCCTGCCCACATAGAATTAATGTTCTCTCTGTCCCCTGTAACTGCTGTTTCTTTCTTCTCAGTATTGTAAAACATACTAAATCATTACATCATTTCCAGATTTTGCTTTTCCTGTCTGGGTGAGATTGCCTACAGGAAGAATATTTCTGAGTTTTCAGAGTTTTAAAAAATGCTACATTGAACATATGAGGTGACCTGAATCTGTAATTGCTGGAGCTGTTATTGTTTCTTTGAATTTATATAAACATTTACAGAAAGTTTGTCAGGATCCAGGTGCATTCCCAGCCGCAGAGGTATTCTCACATGCCTTATTTCCCTGAAAAGTGAATGCTTGAATGGTGTTATGACTTGACTTTTGTTTCAGGAAAGGGGAAGTGTTGTTTGTTTTGTTTTATATCACGCATACAAATGTGCATTTGCTGTTGACAGTCAAAACAGGCCTTCCTACTCACTAGCTCGCAAAGTAAATTTGGAATCCTCATTTTATGCATTAACAGCAATATTCATATAATTGGGGATCAGGAAATGCTACAGTAATTGCAAACTAAAACCTTTTTTTACAACTGTAGTTGTTCTACAGTAGAAGTAAAATAAATGTATGTAGTAAGTAATTTTGAGTACAGCAGTTTATTGTGCTCAATAGTTTATTATGAAAAATGACATTCTTTTTCTAGAGTGGATTTTTTTCTATATTTTATATTGAAAGCGAGATGTAATGTATTGCATCAGTGCGGTATGTTACCTCATTTGCAGCTTTTGTTTATAACATTTTATTTCTTTTTCTTTTGCAGTATAAAGAAATGTAAAAATTATTATGAAGTCCTTGGGGTGTCAAAGGATGCAGGTGAAGAAGACCTGAAGAAGGCTTATAGAAAGCTTGCTTTGAAATTCCACCCAGACAAAAACCGTGCACCTGGAGCAACAGAGGCTTTTAAAAGTAAAAATCCCAATTTTTACTTAAAATTTCTATTATGATTAAACTTTTTCAGATTAAAAGAAATTAATCTGCGCTGGTCACTTCTCTTCCTACAAAATTGTCATTGTGGTGTTTTGTAGCTCATATAAACCCAACATTTTTATCTAAGAAAATATTTTGATCTTTATTATCTTAGCATATACCTGAAAATATAGATTAATAATACAGACTTCTGCAATAGAATTTGGTTTTTGAGGATTGACTGTAATTTTCAGGTACAGGGAGTGAATACTTGATCTGTGAAACGCAGTTGCACTTTTTTACTGTTGTGGACTTAGTGTCATCAATTAAATCGTACTGTCTTGAATCTTTACTATACTTGAGCTTGAAATAAGCAAAGTAATACTGGATAGCAAAATCCAGTTTTTACTGAATCACGTGCCGCACAAAGTTACATTTTTCTTAGAATTCCTTGTATATATGTAGTTTTACTACTCTTTCCACACAAAAACACTTGGGTTCAAACATGGCCTTATTAATAGGTGCCTTTGACCATTTTTTAGGTAAAATTTACAGTCTGACTTGACCTGATATAAGGCTGCCAAGCTTAGCCCTGCACAAAGGAAGCTGTTGAGGAAAAGCTTTTTAAAGAAAACTACACCTTTGTCTCAGACACAGATGACAAAAAATGAATCTCTAAGAAATGATGATGAATAAATAAGCAATTTGGTTGTCATACATTTTTTTTGTCCTTGTGTGAGGTTTACAGGCAGGCATTTGAAAAAATCAGTAAGATAAAACTCTTAAATTGGGGGAGGGGAAAAAGAAGTCCTGAGCAAGACTTCTGATACAGACTTCAAGGGGTAATTATAATAATATATTAACAATTCCCGATGAAGAGTATCTAGAACATAGCAGGAAAGTTGATTGCCAATAATTATTTTAATACAGCTATGTGATGGATTTATCTAAAAACGATATGATTCTTATATAATTGTCTCCACCCCTATGAATAAAATAATTTTCCTTGTTAATACGATTTTAAATAATCTTTAAAATGTTAGAAATAATTTTCTTATTATTTGATCTTTTATTTAACATTAGCACTTTGTACAAATTTGATTTCTTGAGCTTAACTTCACTTTCTGGCTCTTAACTATATATGTACATGAACAGAAAATTTTGTAGTGGAATCTTGTTGACTAAAAATTATTTAATGAAATCTAGCATTTTTCTTGCATTGAAATTATTGTATTCTCTTTGTATGGCTGAGTAAATTTATGATTTAGTTTGCCTTTAAAGATGTCTGATGAGTTTGTAACATCCAGCTGAGAAAAGACGCTTCATAATAATAGCTATTATTTCATAATAATGCTTTATTTGAAGGAAAGGTCACATTAGAAAACAGTTGAGTTTGATGTTCTGCAAGGTACTTAACTTAGATCTTGAGCTACATAATACTGCTCCTGTGCTGTATTGAGCAGTTTCCTTGAGGTTGTATTTTGGATTAAGAAGATTGTGCAAATATAATCACCTTTAATCTCCAAATATAATCTCAGACTTCATCAAAAATCTTGCCTTTGAAACCTCTGAGCAGCTTTTTTTCATTTTTATGCCCTTTATTTAAAGAAAATTATATTGGAATTAAGTTTATTGTGAATTAACATCAAATAATCAAAAGCAAATAACAAATAGTCAAAAAAGATTGCTGACAATACTGGGATAGTATGGTATCTTTACTTTATGTGCAGACACCTGATTTATGTCTCCCTAAATTCTTGCTTGTTGGGAAAATCTAGACTTTTACTACCAATTGTAGCCTCAAGCTGAGTAAGAGGAACCTTGTAGCAGTATTTGGTGTCAGTAGTGTATATCATGCTCTCAGTGTAAAGTACCAGGCTTCATTTCTTTGGGTTTTCTCCTCCACTTAAAGGAAGTACTAATCTAAGGGCATCTTAAAGCACATAGCTAAGACCCATTAGCATTTTTTTTTTAGATTGGATAATGTTGAAAGCATCAATTATGCAAAGCCATAGTCTTATTTGCCTGTGTTGAGGTTATAGTGTTGCACCTTTCACAAACTTTTGATGACTGATGGCTTTTCAACACTGAAAAACATAATCCCTGTGCCTTGTGTTGGTTGGCTGCAAAAGGAGCCTTTTGTTGGAGAGGCCTGGAGGAGAGAGAAGAAAGGAAGGCAGAAAGGACTTAATGAAGATATGACTGAGTGAAGATTGTTCATCAAGTGCCAGCAGAAATTTTCCTTCAGTCTGCAAGAGCAGTATGTCTGTGCACAGCAACTAGGGTTAAAGCTTGTAAAGTCAGCAGAGTTTGTGTTTTTTCACACTGATTCTTTCAATGTTCACCTAACTCAGTTTTATTCTTTCTCCTGTCAAAATTGTTCATTTGTGGTATATAGCATAAACAGAGACAAGCATCCAGGCCAGGCATTCCAAATACTGAGGTTGTATTGACAACCTTAGGCACACACATGTTCCTGTCATGCATGCATGTTGTGCTCTTCATGTTATACCATGCAAAACTTTGTGTTATTAATGTAATCCATAAAACATCTTAAGAAGCATATAGAAAAATACATTCACATTCTTGTAGACAATAAAGTTGATGCATTCAAAGAAGTCACCACTTACCAAATGAAACCAAAGCAAACCTACTGCATCTATGATGTTTTTAAGCTAGGCTGCTGGAGCAAACTGAACTTTGCAATTACCCAGCTTCAAAGCTTTCATTGTAATGCTTGATGCTTTTTTTGTAATTGCAGTGAGAGAGAACATTTGCACAGGTGTAGGTGTTGCCCTAGAAAAAGTAGAGATGATTCTGGACATTGTTTTACTATTGTTGATTTGTAACATATAATAGAGGACATAATTCACTGCCTATTCTTGACTTTGAAATTGCAGTTTTCATGCTGGAATAGTTCTTATCTTTTATTATTGGAGTTGTTTTTTATTCCTTGCTTCAGAAATTGGAAATGCATATGCTGTGCTGAGTAATCCAGAAAAACGAAAGCAGTATGACCTTACAGGCAGCGAAGAGCAAACATGCAATCACCCTAGCAACGGTAGATTCAACTTCCACAGAGGTTGCGAGGCAGATATTACTCCAGAGGATCTATTCAACATGTTTTTTGGAGGGGCCTTTCCAACAGGTATTTGTATACATCAGTATAATCACGGAGATACAGTGGTACTGCCCAGAGCGGCATTAGAGATTGTGACATTATAAAACAGTAAAATTAGTTCAACCTGCCTCCAGCCCCAACCCTTTAATCTGCATCATAGTTCATTATTCCCCTAAGTGTTGCTAAATCCCAAAAATGTGAGTTCAGTTCTTTGGGGTTACTATGGTGACCCTGCAGTACATGAAATAAGTCAATTGTCTTGGAGCTTAAAATATTTGTTGTAAACAACTTTGAAATCGTAAGATACCTTAGAAGTTCAGTTATTTTATGCGTCATTGTGCAGTAATGTTAAATGCTTTATGTTGATGCTTCTGTATTTGACCTCTAAATAGTTGGGGTTATTTACATGATTTAAATGTGGATATTTCTTTCCTTAGGTAGTGTACATTCATTTTCTAATGGTCGTGCTGGCTACAGTCATCCTAATCAGCACCGTCAGAGCGGACATGAGAGGGAGGAAGAGAGGGGTGATGTATGTTTAAGCGCCACTGACTTTTAACTATGGATTGTGAAATTTACTGGTAGATGCTTTCAGCAGCGTGATTTTGCAGGAGCTCTTCACTGTAGAGGAAGCTTTGTATTTGCCAGTTACATACTTTAAAACTTTGGCAGGTGGTAGTCTTACTGATGGGTAAATAGATATGCAAATTTGAGGAGATAATAGCCTGATTTTGTAAATCTGTTGTTGTATATCACTATTTTGGCTAGTGACTGGTTGTATTAGCCTAAAAATGCCACTAATTCTGGTCACTAATCCTTGTCAGCATTTACAAACTTATTTGGGCTGAGGTATGAAATGAACTTAAGGCTTAATATTCATCTAGATGAATAATATATAGTCCTGTATAGGTAAGACCAAGTCATGGCATACAATGTAACTGGATCCAGCTGTTCATTTGGTAATTGCTTGTGGCTGCATGCTACACATGAACTCTTGCAGCTTAAGCACTCTGTGAATACTGTGTGTGCAATGGGGAGTTAACACCAGTGTTTGTAGTTATAGTTTTTCTAAGCAGCTTTTGGTGCTTCAAGCAGAAAGTCAAGCCTAGCATTAAATCCTATCAAATTTACCTATTTACTTGATGTTGTTGTATGAAATAACCTGAATTTGTTTTGTTCCTTAGGGAGGTTTCTCTATGTTCATTCAGCTGATGCCTATTATTGTGTTGATCCTTGTTTCCTTGTTGAGCCAGTTGATGGTATCTAACCCTCCTTACGCCTTATACCCAAGATCGTAAGTAATACACAATTACAATAGCTTAAAACAGAGTCGAGGATATTGTAATCACCCTCTCCCATTTAGAAATATTTTGGAGAGCCTTTCATTAGTTGGTCCTTGATTTCCCACAGTGACGAAAGGGAGGGTATAGATGAAGCAGAGCAAAACTTGAAAGTTAGGTGCTAGAGAACATGTGAGAATGTAATGGAGGAAAGAGGTCAGCAATACCTGGCATTTAGGAGGTCTGCTAATACAAGGCAGTGACGCAGTGTGGCATGTTGCAAAGGTGTTTTGCATCTCCAACATATTGAATTCTGAAACCTGCTAAGGCTCGTTATTCTTTAGGGGTCATCTGTGCTTGTAGCAAGTGAAGTACTTGAAAGCAACTTTCTCATCCTTATTTAAGTTTTGAACTGGATGAAGGCTGGTGAAATTGTCTATTCTTTGCTTCATTCTAGTGATGGTAAAATAGTTTATCTTCATTTTCTTGCCAATAATTCTACTAGTGAAACTTACCTGTTTTGTAGGATATATAAACCTTTTTTCCTTGAGAGAAATAAATAACTTTAATCAAGCATGCAACTAGCTAGCAGGCTTAGCCCACTTGCCACAACTGTTTTAAAGGTGCTTAGTCCCCCACAACAGAAAGGTTTATTTTCTTCTCTCTTATTTTTCAGTGTTCTTTATTTCCAGTGTGATCTTTTTCCCTTCTGCAACTAAACTGTTGTGATGCTTACCAACACTTCTCTGCCAAAATGTTTGCACAAGTCGTTTCTTTTTAATCTGCAGAATGCCAGCAGGAAAATGGATTTGTCAGGGCTGGCAGAAAACACTTTAGAATGGAGATGCCTCTATGGGCTTGCTACAGAATAGTGACCTGTTTTTCTTTGTGTTGAGTTTGAGTGTAATTTTCTATTACCAAAGCTTATATTTGCCTAAAGAGGTATGAAACAACTGTCTTACTAAAGTGTTGGGTTTTTTTAAGATTAAAGGTTTAAGCAGCAGAAGTTCAGGTAACATAGTAATTTTATTCTCTGGTAGGTTATATAGCCATTCATTTCATTACTGTCCTTGTTTCAGCTGGGATAAATGTTTTTGCTGGTAGCTGGTACAGTGCTGCATTGTGGAATTAGTATGAGAATAATGCTGACAACACACTGAAGTTTTAGTTGTTGCTAAGGGGTGCTTACCCTAAATCAAGGACTTTTCAGTTTCTCATGCTCTGCCAGTGAAGAGGTACTCAGGAAGGTGGGAAGGGACACAGCCAGGACAGCTGACCTGAGGTAGTCAAAGGGCTATTCCATACCACGGAATGTCATGCTCAGTCTATAAACTGGGTGGAGTTGGACAGGGGGCACTGATCACTGCTTGGGGACTGGCTGGGCATCGGTCAGTGGGTGGTGAGCAATTGTATTGTGCATCACTTGTTTCTCTTATTTATCTTTCTCTTTGTTATCTCCCTTTTCATTATTATTATCATAATGTTTTATTTCAGTTATTAAACTGTTCTTATCTCAACTGACAAGTTTTACCATTCAGTAAGGTAAAGGTTTTACTTTTCAGGATTCTCCTCCCCATCCCACTGGCAGGGCAAGTGGGGGAGTGAGTGAGCAGCTGTGTGGTACTTAGTTGCCAGCTCGGGTTAAACCACAACAATTACTTGTCTTGAAGTGGCAAATTCTCTAATGTGCTATTCTTCTTTAATAGCAATATATTTTTAAAGTGTGTTTGTGGTATAAAAAACCCCACCAAATAAATATCTAGTCTCTGTCTCCCCCCTCCCTCCTTTTTTGCAGAAGTACAGGGCAGACCATAAAAATGCAGACAGAAAACTTGGGTGTTATTTATTATGTCAACAAGGACTTTAGAAATGAATACAAAGGAGTGTCGTTACAGAAAGTGGAAAAGAATGTGGAAGAGGATTATGTGTCCAACATTCGTAATAACTGTTGGAAGGAGAGGCAACAAAGTAAGTTTGGTAATGTGTGTAATTTTGTGAAAGCATGCATTACTATAAAAAATGATTGCTTCAGGCAAGAATGAAGTGCTTGTATTATTAAAATACCTGAATGAGAAAGCAAGCGTAAGGTTCCCTACTGTTTCTCACTTCTAAAAGTGTCCCCAGTGTTACTTAATTTATGTTTTACTCAGTGACCTAACAACCATCTGCAAACCCATCAACAATTTGAACCTGCTACTCTACTGTCTCAGGAAATTAAAGACTACACTGAATTGATAATGAGAAAGAAACTGCTCTAAGTTAAAGATGAAAGCTAAGAATTCTTATCTCTTCCACATTATTTATATCGTGGCAGTATCTCATTTCCCTAGGTGACTTTATATAAATAAATAAATAAAACAAAAGCTTACATAGGTGTTTCCAGAGAAGGAAAAAAATAATCTGCCTTGGAACACAGTACATACAAACAATGCTTTTCCAGGCTACCAAGGACATGCAGCGTGTCCTGTGAAACATCATAAGCTGTATATCAGTGCTTAATCTTTTGCTAGTGCTGAATAATTTTTCTCCCTGGAGTTGGTACCTTGGCTGTATCAGACCTTAAAAACAGGGGGTTGTTTCAGTTTACCATCGATTTTCCAATATAATTTAATATTATACAGGGAGCTGTTTTCTTGCATAAGCCTCAAATTCAGTGTTAAAGCATAAGAATACTTAATAGTATCAGCCATCTCCAAATCATCATCAATTTTAACCTGTTATTCTATTATCTGTGACCATTTCATGAGCCTTTCATGCTCTGTGAGATCAGCATTGCTAAAATGACATCAGTGTTGAAACCAGATGGTTTCAACTTTTCAGCTGGTAAACTTCATTCATAGCTTACCGGATAAATAATTTGTTCATGGACTGTCAGTAAACTGACCAGAAGCAAACAGAATGCTCCTCCCTGAGTGAAATTGTGTGTTCCTGCGCAACTTTATGCTCTGCAGCCCAGTGATGCTAAGCCTTTCAGCTGAGATGGCCCCTTAGTTTCTCCCAGTTGTAAAAGACAGCTTGGCATCACAGCTAGTCAAATACCTGGAAAGGACCGCAAGCATTCATTACAGTTGACCTGTATGTATACAAACTACATTGCCCATTCATAGCAGGCCCAATACTTCCTGGAGGCTTTATGCTCCTTACTCATGAGTACACATTGCTTATGCACAAATAAGTCTCTACAGTTTTACAAATTTGCCCACAGGGAAGACCTGTGGGCAGAAAACTGTTCTGAAAGGTCACATGTATGCAAAAAACCCACCAGTCCTTTGAGGTAGAACTTTATGATTGTTGCCCAAACTACTAGATTTTATCAGAATAATTTTTTCCAGGTTTTTCAAACACAGGAAATCATCAGAAAACTTTTGGGTATAATTCATAAGCAAATATCAAATCCTCTTAAATTTTTCCAACCAGATTTCCTTTGATCGTCTTGAAATGTTTGAATATGTTAATTCTTCATGAAATGAATACCTAAGTTGCTGGATGAATGATTGGTAATCTTATAATAAAATAGTTTACGAAAATGAGAGGTGGTTGTTAACAAAAAATTGAAGACAAATTAAAGGTATAATCCAGCACAATAACAGGAGGTCATACTATTTGTACATTTTTCAGCAGAGTGTAGATCACTAAAGGATACTTTGCTTTTAGTGACCTAGTCATTACACTTAGATTTACTGGCGTGCTGTATTTGTGTCTCGTAAAATACGTTACTGGCTAAATATTTTTGGAAAGGTTTAGTTCATACGCAGTTTCCACCTGGGGAGGAAAAGAGCAGAAGGTATATTTTTCCCATTTTCAGCATTTGTTGTTGACATGCTTACTTTTTAAAGCTTGAACAGAGTCCTGGACAATGCAAAGAGGCCTGTGCTTCTTTATGTACATATTTACTGAGAAAAATGTGATGACTACAGAAACATCTGACCTTAGTGAAAAGAAGGGCAATAATCTGAAAGTGGTGACTGTCATGTTGTTTGCTACTTGCAATTTATCAGGTTGTGAAAACTACCCAAATTGATTTTGAGTAAGCGGCCCCTAGTAGATTTTATCTATTTATAGGAACTGCTGATTTTGTGGTTTTACGGATTTAGAATACCTGGTTTTTGTTGGATCACCTTACAGTTAAAATCCTTCCACTGTTGGTTGACATTTAAGAATGCCTAGCTAATCTATTTTGAGTTGAAGGGAGGAAAAAGATTTTATAGGATTAAAATGCTCAGCGATGTCAAGCCATTGAACACCAGTATAATACAGAGCTGTTTTATTAAGAGACCTCTGAACACTGGCAGTCTGAAGCAGCATCGGTTCAAGTAATGGGCTTAACATTCAGAATGGATTTTTGGGTGCAGAGAGGACACTAGAGCTGTCAGTAATAAGCAAGATCACTTGAGTGTGGCCTGTATTCATATTGTTTAATGAGGTCTGACAGAAGTAGTAGGGGATTTTTTGCTTGTTTGTATTTTTTTAATCAGGTACTGCTGTATGAAATATGACGGTGCTGTAAGACTGTTACCACTTTCCCTGCTCAAAAAGATGAAATCTTGTGAAGATCCAGCAAAGGGAAGCTGTAGCAGTGCTGTTTAGGTGGTGCCTGTGGGTCATTAGTATAGACAGAAGGAAAAAGAAGTGAGGATTAAACCCAGGGGGTTTTGTATAGCTCTGAGAAGGAATGTATCATGTGCAAAGCATTCCATTTTTAACCTGAACAATCTTTTATCTTTTTTCCTTAAAGAAACAGACTTAATTTATGCAGCAAAAGTATATCGAGATGACCGTCTCCAAAAGAAAGCAGACTCCGTGTCCATGGACAGCTGCAAAGAACTAGAACGGCTGACCAGCCTCTATCGAGGAGAATGAACTACAATTATACACATGCATCTTTACGTATGCCGTTATCTCTCTTGTAAATTAAGAAGAGATTTAGTTTCACCATGAATGCTGGAAAAGAGGGGTGGATGTAAAACTCTACTGTGTAGCTGTTTCCAGAAACCTTATGCTGAAATATCATTTAATGGCTTCTTTACCTACTGTGAAATATAGGTAACTTTAATTGTCTAGATTTTACTTCAAAGCTTCTGTGAATTCTTTCAGCAGAGAGAATAGCTCAGAAAGGTTGCTGTACTTGTAGAGACTTAGTCATAGTGGTTCTCCTCTAACATAATTTGCCATGTAAATATCTGTGGAAAGAACACTTTGTGTATATAGGAGTTAAATGACTTTCTATTTAAAATCTCAGAAATTTAGTTCCATACAACATTTTGTCTCACTGATGGAATAAATGGTATGATTACATCACTCCTATTCAGATGTCAAGTGTGTGGAGTTGAAACAAGAATTTTTAATATTTTATCTCTTAACTCTATGTGAATTCTTCTAGGTTTACCAGCTTAGGGGAACTTGGTATTTTTAAATATAATGGCATATATTCCTAAATATCTGTTGGGGTATATTGATCTAGAATAGAGCACCAGTTAACTGTTGTAGTTTTTTAGCATTTATAAGCATTGCTGAGAAAACCAAGAATTAATCTCTTTTCAGAGTAAATCTTTGCAAATGCTGTACAGACCATTATAGGCATTGCTTTTGGTACTTGCAACAGTTTACAGAAGCTCTACCACTTGGTATTCCAGTAGTAGTAAGTCCATATATATGGTTAACATGCATCCATAGCATCCTTAATTTTCATTGGAAAGGTAGAGGAAAACATGCAACAGCAAAAATCTTAAAGCATGACAAAAAAAAAAAAAAGGCAACCTAATTTCTTTTCCTGGCAGGCTTCTATTTTCTTACTATTTTTTCACTTCAAGCTAGGTCCCAACACTGATTCCTCAATGGGCACTGCAAGTGGAACGGAAATATTGTTAAGGACAAGCTATGTGCCTTTTGACACTTTTGCCAACTATTTAAATGCTTTGCTAGTTTGCAGTATACTCCTGTGGTCAGAGCCATATCACTTGTCCCAGGGCAGAAGAGGTAGGGCATGCATTTTTCTGGACCAGAGTGTTGCTGGACTGACTTCCTAGAAATGAGCAAACCTACCATTTGGCTCTTACATACAAGATGATGTAACTCAGTGGCCTGTACGTGGAAACTGTGTAGCCACACCTGCTGTTGCAGAGAGGTGTTTGGAGGCAGCTAAGTTTATCAAAAGCATGTTGAAAATCTTTTCAGGTTCAGTAGCTGATGTTTTTACATTTTTAACAGTGCTATGCAGGAGAATGTTTCTTGTATTTGAGAATGCCAGCTGCTAGTAATAAGGGCAGTATTTTTTGTTTGAGAAAATTGCTGTCTTTTAACAATGCTATCACTTTATGTGGAGACTAATTCTAATTTGAAAGTTTAACATTCGACTTCATTGGAAGTCCTTCTGATCTAGAGCAAGATTTGACTTTAGAGATATGCTGAATGCTATTGCTCTAAGTGACCCAGAAATAATTTTGCATATATACCTTTTCTAAACTGTCCCACTGGAAATGTCCTCTAATGAACTAGTGTAACATGAGAGAGACTAGCTGCAGACTTTTAATTAAGCAGCTAAACCAGCATTCAAGGTGGACTTCAAAGCCTGAGGCACAAAGCAGAACTAAAAGCTGCTGAAACAAAACAAAAAAAAAAAAAAACCAAACAAAAGGGTTGCTGTACTGGATGTCCTTACTAAGATAATAGTCAAAGTGTGCAAAAGTAATGGAAGGCACCCAAATGTTTGAAGTTTGCAACAGAGATTTATGGAGAAAACGTGATTCTCTGGATTTTGTAACTGTCCAGAATGTATTGTAATTACAGTAATGAAAACAAACTATCAAAAGTACATATTGGTACTCCTGTGTCTTCTTAATAGAAGAAAATTGTTCTAAAGGCTTTAACAAGTACTCGGGCCTTCCCGTTCACAAATGAGTCTGAGCTTGCAGGTGATCTTTTAGTTAAGAGGAAAAAGGATATATAACACATTTGTCAAATGTCAGAACAGCGAAGTCAGAGTGAAGAGATGGTCTTAGCAAAGCTGCTTACAGTAATTGGGTGGGTTATGTCTGTCCTGCAGTTACTTCTGCTGCAGCTGAGAAGCAGGTAAACGGATGGATGTTGAGCTGTGTTAGGTGGGTTAGATTGCTGTCAGTGCTTCAGCAAAATGGAGTAATGCAGTGGATGTGTCCTATGGCAACACACACATCCCAGCAGTTTAAAAGTGAGACCTAAGCTGCTGTGTTTCATTGGATTATCTATTGCAATTGTCATTTTCAAAGAAGGAAACAATATGTTTATACTAGTGGAAAAATGCTACTTAGCATTTAACAGATTAAATACTTGCACACTTCGAAACATGCAGCAGTATGCATAAGGATGCTATTATTTCCTATAGCGTAAAGATTAACCTGCTCTAAATACAGCCTGCAAACATTCTTTTAATATTCCAAGTGGGTGTTTCTGTCCTCGTGATTGTTACTTTTTTCTCAAGTCTGAAGGTTTTTTCTTCAGAAATGTCATTATCTTTCCTGGTTTTGTTGAAGGAATCTGATGGAAAGGTCAGAACAAATTTCCTTATGAGCAAGATGCTTATTGAAGAGGGTGAAGTACTTGAATCTTTTCAGATGGCCTTTCTTCAGAAGATGAAGTTCTCACATTAAAATGAAATACTGGAAAGAAAAGGGAAAACCAAAACTGTTTTTGAACAGCCTGACTAAAAATATCTCAACTTTTCTAGCTACCTAGAATTAACTCCTGATTTTTTTTAATTATTTTTTTAGTCATCTCTATTTAATCTAGAATTAAACACAGCATAAGCATGAGTTCTTGATTTCTGCTCTAAAAGGACAAGCAGGAAAGTCCTGCAAAAAGTGAAAAATCTTGGCATGACTCTCTGACATAGCATAATGAAAAAGGGAGATGATTTGCATCTGCTGAAATAAAACATCAGTATATGTTCTAGTTATGGAGCATCCTGAGTCACAGGTGAATTCAGTGTTCACATCTGATGAACATCTGATGAACATTTCCCAACAAGTTCTCTAACTGTTAAGGTAAAACAAGATTAAATTTGGGTTTTTTACTTTTTTTAAACAGTCTTGATTATGTTACAAGTTTCCCAGAAAAGGTAGAGCATTATAGCACTGAAATGTATACAGGTGCATGTAAATAGGCTGCAGAGACAACTTTAAATTATATACATTTTTAATATAATTTTGTAATGAATGCTGTAAAAGGATTAAAATAGGAGGGCAAGAATATGTTTTTTAAAACAAACATGGTTGTTTGTTCCATAAATTTCATTCATCCCCTAAACAGTTGTTACTCTTTCTTCTTGTAGGTCTGTCGAAGAGAGCAGAAAGAAAATGTAATAGTAAAAGCAAACATTTTGTTCTTGTAAAAAAATCAGTTAATATACAAATTCCTGAAGCTGTAACTTTAAAAAGTACTAGCTTCCCAGTTGTCTAAATTGGGTTAACAGAGTGCAGTCAGTTTTACCAGAGGAAGCTTGGTTATAAGGACTCCTGGCGACTGGCAGTCAGAAGCCCTGGTGCTGTGGCCCTTATCTGCTAACAATTCATTGTAATCTTGCAAACCCCACTGATCTCGCTGCCTGGCTTTCCCCGTGCTCCTTTGCAAACCACTGGGTGGAGCCTGGAGAAAAGGGACCATGTAACAAATGTAAAATTTTGTGCTGTATTTGGCATATGTTTAAGATACTTCAGGGAGCAAACAGTACAAATGTAATAAATACAGGAAAGCAGTATGCTATTATAAACTTACCCTGCTCATACTTCTCCAGGATAATTGTGAGACTTCTCAGTCTGGCAGGACCTAAGTCTGAGCATCAGATTTCCCCAGATTTTTAAAAATAAATAATATTAGAATACAATGTTTAGTTACAATGTTACCCTTCATGTAGGATATACTTTTCCCAACAGTACTGGTTTGTTCTGTGTATAGAAAGGCTGTCATTGCATTGTGGTTTAACCCCAGCCAGAAACTAAGTACTACACTCACTTGCTCCTCCCAGCCCCTGGTGGGATGGGGGGGAGAACTGGTAAAAAGGTAAATCCCGTGGGTTGAGAGAACAGTTTAATAATTTAAAACAAAATAAAATATAATAATTGTAATGAAAAGGGAGACAACAAAAAGAGAGACAGAAATAAAACACCAGAAGGACAAGTGATGCACAACACAACTGCTCACCACCCGCTGATGCCCAGCCAGTCCCCAAGCAGCGACCAGTGCCCCCTGTCCAGCTCCCCCAAGCTTATACACTGAGCATGACATTCCGTGGTATGGAATAGCCCTTTGGCTACCTCAGGTCAGCTGTCCTGGCTCTGCTCCCTCCTGGCTCCTTGTGCACCTCCTCCCTGGCAGAGCGTGAGACACTGAAAAGTCCTTGATTTAGGATAAGCACCCCTTAGCAACAACTAAAACTTCAGTGTGTTATCGTTGTTCTCATACTAGATCCAAAATGCAGGATTGTACCAGCTACTAGGGAGAAAATTAATCCTACCCCAGCCAAAACCAGGACACACCGGAACAGGAGACAAAACTCCCATTAATATTAGGAATACAGGAGCCATCTCACAGATGCTTCTGCATAGCTTTCATTCGTGCTCGATGTGACAGGGAAACAAGTAAAATCAATCATTGAGCATCATGCCTACGAATTATAAAAAGCCAGTTGCATTTTAAAACATTTTCATCATATGGTAGGGAAATTTTTAATAAATGAATGGACCAAGGTTGTCCCGGGTAGCATTTTCAAAATACTACCAGAAGCTTATACATGAGGATTTTATGGGGATCTCTTTAGGTACCTCTCTGTTGCAGCCAAGTCCTTATCAAAACTGCTGTGTCTGCATGGCTTGGATCAAGAAGGAGATATGGACTCTTAATACTGAAATAAACCTGTCCTTTTGGATGAGCTTTTCCTCTGTCACTTGCAAAAAACTGGCTTCCCTCATTCTTTCGGGTTGTTTAAAACTTCACCAGACCTGCACATTCAGGAACATTTACAATTTTCAGGTGAGCATCAGGTTTTATTATTTTAAGTGCCAGTATTCCGTCTAAGCAAAACTTCTGGGTATCAACAGTGCTCGGGGACGCAGCGGCTCTGGTTTTTTAAGAGAGAAAAAAACCCCACAAAACCGTTACAGGCTGAGCGGGGTTGTAGGGGGTTTTGTTGGATCTACCAGTAGGGACCTGGATTCTGACACAACGCTTTGAACAGACAGTTCCCGTTGTTCCGCTGCGGGTACGAGCTGGGTGAGTTTTATTTCTTCACCTGCAGCTCCGTGGCTCGGGGGGCCACGTCCGCAAGTGCGGGACACGGGCATCGCTGCGGGACAACGGGGCGCACCCGCGCTGAGCACAGACGGGCGCTGCTGTTGCTGTTGCTCTGACCCAAACGCTGTGGGTTTGGTGGGTTTTTCCCCTCCAAGCTCGTGCTGCCGTTGCCAGCAGCGCCCCACACGCGCTCCTCAGCCAAAGCCTCCGCTGTGGGAGCGGCGCGGGGTCACCAGAGAGCACCGGCCCACCCCGGAGCCGAGCCCCGCTTCTGCCACCGACCCGCGTTTTCCACCCGGCGGGGCGGGGACCCTCGCAGCAGCCCCCGAGGTGCGCTCCGTGAGCCTGGCGGAGACACCTCGGGCTCGCAGGCTCCCGCCCGGGTCCCGCCACCGCTGTTTGCAGTAGGAGCTCGTTCCGAGCCCGCGGCTGTCCGCAGAGCCCCTGACGCCAAGCGGGCACACAGCGCGTGGCTGGCCCTGCACCGCAGCCCGGCGCCTGGAACGAGCGCGGCGCCGCCCCGCGAACCGGGCGGTGCCACACGCAGCCCCCGCCCCTCCCGGCCCCGCCCCGCCCCGCCCCGCCCCGCCGAGCGCTGCCGGCGGCCGCTCGGGCGCATGCCTGGGCGTGGGCAGCGGGACCAATGCAGCGCGGGTAGGGCGGGGCGGCGGCGATGCAGCGCTTCCGGGTTCGGGGGGTGGCGCGCCGTCATGTGATAGAGGCTTAAAGGGGAAGCGGCGGCTGCGGCGGGCCCGTGCGTGTGGGCGCCCAGGGCGGTGGCAGCGCAGGGCGAGCCGGCCGCACGGACAGGTAGGGCGGGGCGGGTACGGTAGCACCCCCACACCCCCTCGCCGGTGCGGTGGTGGTTCGGCCCGACCGCCGTCCCTTCCCGTGGCGGGTGGGGGCGGTCTCTACCGTGGTGGTGCGGCGGGGGGAGGCGGCTGGGCCTCGGGGAGGGAGCGAAGCGCTGCCGCTGCCCTCTTCGGAGGCGGGGGCCGCTCCCGCCGCATCGCGGGTGACCGGGCGCCCTCTCGTCTCGCAGGCCGGCGGAGGCGGCGGCGGCGGCGCTGGCGCTGGGAGGCCCCAGCCATGGCCGACGTAAGTGCGGCCCCGCGGGGCGGCCGGGCGGCGGGCGGAGGCCGCGGGGATGTGGGGGGAGCTCCGGGGCGTAGCCGGATGGGGGGCGGGCGGGCGGGCCGGGGCCTGGCGGGGCGGGAGAGCCGGAGCGGGCGGCGGGGAGCGGGGCGCAGGCAGCCCCCTCCGCCCGCCCTCCGTGGCAGCCGGTAACGCGCCGCCTGTCTCTGCCCCCAGGACCTGAAGAGGTTTCTGTACAAGAAGCTGCCGAGGTGAGTGGTGCGGCGGGACCTGGGCACTGCCCCGGCCGCGGCGGAGCCCGGGGCCGGGGGGCGGCGGGGCGGGGGCCGGGGGGTGGCCCGGCGCGCTGCTCTCGTTGTTGCCCACCCGAGGGGGAAGCAGCCCGCGCTGCGGGCGGCTCTGTAGCCTTCCGGGGGCTCCTTCGGGGACGAGCTGTGCCCGCCTGTGCCGGGAGCGTCCCGCGTGGCTGCCTTCCCGCATCCTTGGGAATTCCCTGCGGGAACTGCCGCCTGGAAGGGCTCCGGTCTGCGGTAACGTGCAGGTGTGGTGACACCGGTGTCCCTTCAGCGAGGGCAGCGTACTCGAGCTTTTGCTTGATTAACGAAATTTAATTGGTAATATCTGGCCTCCTTCTGAAGCTGAAAGTTTCGTGCCCGTAGTTTTATTTTTTATTTCTCTTTACTGCTTCAAGAGACCACTCATACTGAACAGAACAAATCGCTTTCAGTGAAATACTAAATTAGCAAAGGCATTAGTTTTCTCTGTTTTCCCCTTCCTTGTGCATTTGTTCAGGAAAAAAAGATCTTTGCTACTAATTACTCAGTTTTTAAAATCACATCTCCTCTTCATTATTTTTTTTTTTTTTTGCAGCGTTGAAGGTCTTCATGCTATTGTAGTCTCAGATAGAGATGGTGTGCCTGTTATCAAAGGTAACTTCAGCTTCTTGTGTGCCCTGCAACCGATATCCTGACTGAACAGCAGGGGGTGGAGAAGTACGGCAGAATCTTCTCTGGTTATACTCAAGCCCTGAATATCCAAACCTGAAGAATTAAGCTTGACTCTTACTTCAAATTCAGTGGTTGATTATGTACCTCTAAGTTTATCCTTTTGTTTGTGTCCTCAATAATTGTAGGCCATGGAAGTTTTCCTCTGTGAAAAGGGTTGGAGTGCTGTTAAGGTCCTTGTATCTTCTAAGTCATTCACAGGCTGATTGATACAAAGTACTAGAGAGCTGGTCTTTGTTCAGAAGCAATGCACATCCAATTATTACACGTTGTCTAATTTAGTTTGCTTTTTAATGTCCCGAAGTATTTAAATACCTAGCAGAACTTGCACATCTTCACTTGTTTTCATTCAAGTGACCATGTGCCAGTAATCAATTCGAAGGCTGGAATCAGCACAAACGGCGAGGGACACAAAACCAAAGTGGCATCAGCACAGGCTGTGCATCCTAATGGAAAAGACTGCTTCTTAGGTATGCTAGGAAGGATGCTGGTGTAATGAGCACTGATTGAGTACAAAATATTAAATATTGTACCACTCATGAAGAACTGTCCAGCACTCGTTGCAGAAGCATGTAAGAAGTGTTATGTGTTCCTCAACAGCAGATCTGGTTTTGGCAGGGCACTAAGCTGGACAGGGATTTGTGATGCTCTCGGAGGTTATACTATGTAAAGATAAGATCTTTCTTGTTTTGTTCCAGTTGCCAATGATAATGCTCCAGAACATGCACTGCGACCTGGTTTTCTATCCACCTTTGCCCTTGCCACAGATCAGGGCAGTAAACTAGGGCTTTCTAAAAACAAAAGTATCATCTGCTATTACAATACATACCAGGTGAGTAACCTCAGTGTGATTTGTTCTCTGTGACCTGAGCTATATTCCTACATTACATCGAGCAAGGGAGAGAAGGTTGTTTAAATTCTGCTAGATTCTCACTTGGCAGCTATTGTACTGTTCGTGTTTTATTTCTCACACTGCTTAAATGGCTAAACTAAACTTTTGCAGTTTAAGCTTCTCTTACATTTCTCAAAACTGAGATTTACTGGTTGAAAATGGTGGTTTTCTGAACATGTAGTAATTGGGGAATTTGCAGCAGGTGCTGCTCATGTGGGTTTCAGAATCTGTTATGAAGGCTTTATGTTCTGTTTTACAAACAATATCTGTTTATAATTAGTGACACTTAAATAAGTGTGTGCAACCTATTTCATCACTAATCTTGCTGCCACTTTGAGGTAAGAAAGTTTTGGATATTTTTTTCTTTGTACACAAACTGGTTATTTGGGTCCTCAAATCCATCATCAACTAAGTTTCTCCTGCTTCTCAAGTTCTAGTGATCTTGAGAACCTTTTATTGTGACTGAGGTAAATTGGCCAACCATTCAGCCTGCAGTATCTAGCTCTGGAAAATAAATGGGTGAATGGGTGAGTTTACACACAGTATAGTGGAGAGTGTGGTCTTTGTTAAAAGTTCATTAAAAGCTGACACCACAGTACAGAGTACTGTACCTAGAAAGCCTGGCATTTCCCTCCCTCCTGTGCTCTGTGGTGTTATCTGCCAGAAATCTCAGCTGCAAACACTGCAGTGTGCACTATGGAGATCATGCTCTCCACAGGTGATGAGCAGTCTCTTTTCAGTAATAGGGAGCTGGGATCTTGAGCACAACAGTAAGCTACTTGCATCAGGACAATCAAAGCAACATACTGATGCTGCGCACACTCACCGCAGTCACAATAAAAGGTTCTCAAGACCACTAGAACTTGAGAAGCAGGAGAAACTTAGTTGATGATGGATTTGAGGACCCAAATAACCAGTTTGTGTACAAAGAAAAAAAATATCCAAAACTTTCTTACCTCAAAGTGGCAGCAAGATTAGTGATGAAATAGGTTGCACACACTTATTTAAGTGTCACTAATTATAAACAGATATTGTTTGTAAAACAGAACATAAAGCCTTCATAACAGATTCTGAAAGCTGTATGAGCAGTGCGTGCTGCAAATTCCTAATTACTGCACGTTCAGAAAACGATGGTGTTTTTAATCGTGAATCTTACTGAATAGGTACACTGAAAAGCCAGCCTTGTGGCTCTTGCTCCTGCCTGTCCTTTAAACTGAGGAGGCTGTTTGTTTCAGAAGGAATTTCTGTGGCAGAGCTGTGATGTCCAATATGTGCTGCTGGCTGAACGCTGTTTCTCTTTCCTTGCAGGTGGTGCAGTTCAATCGCTTACCTTTGGTAGTAAGTTTCATTGCTAGCAGCAATGCCAATACTGGTATGTCTTCATGTGTATTTTAAATATTGTAGTATTTTAAGGCCTAGGTGTTTAATTGAAAATTTACCCAAATTTATATCAGGGTATATAAACTTTGCTCCTGCTATGAATTCTGTCAGCTTATTGTCAAGGAGAGAAGGGGAAAGGCATGAACAAAAAGTCAAGATTTCAGGTGACTTGCTGAAGTTGTCATTTTGTTAAAGCATACTTCTCCTGTGATTAACCTCACCCTTGCTGTGTGGGAGCGTTCACTGCATCAGCAATGACTGTACTGTACGTACCAGTTATTTGGTCTGTCAGTTCCAGGTTACACACATGTGGCTCTATCCACCCAGTTCTGTGCGGTGGGGAAATGCTTCAGAAAAGCACCTGGCCTTGCTCATGAGGGCATTTGCTAATGAGTGCAAGCAAAAGGGATTTAATTCTTGCACAGCTGCCTGGGCCTCAGTAGCTGTGGGAAGCAGTAAAGCAATAGTAGAGGCACGCAGCAGTATGGGGGAGAGCTGTGCTGCATGGGGTGTGCCCCTGTTGGTGCTGGGGGCGCTGCCCACTGTTCTTGTGGAGCATGAGCAGCTCCGGTGAAACATTTCATGTTGTGGAAGACTCTGGCTGTGACATGCAGTGGGGAGGGAGCTGTAGGATTTGGAGAAAGGTTTCTCAGTTACATCATCTGATGGGATGTTTTGTCTCTTCTCTTTCCAGGGCTGATTGTAAGTTTAGAGAAGGAGCTCACACCCCTGTTTGAAGAACTGAGGCAGGTTGTTGAAGTTTCTTAACCTGATGGTATAGCCAGAGTGCAGCATCCCTCTGCAGCCCAGTGGACAGAAAGATTCAATAATCTTCAGTCAAATAACAAGTCTCAGAAGAAATACCACAGCTCCTTAGTATACTAAGTAAGAGTAAATTGTACATAGTACTGAATCTGAAACTATCTACTAGTGTGTTGTAGGTGGATGTTACTTTAGGCCATGCTTCTTGTATTGTGCAGTACTGGAGAGACCACCACGATAGCTCCCATGGAGTTCAGCTCAGCCAGCTGAGCCAGGTCGGCATGATGCTGTTGGCTCAAATGAGCAGCTCACAGATCTCTTTCTTTACAGGAAACCATGCACATGGTGGGGTGTATCCTCAGGCCAGATACTGCTGGGTGTTGGAAAACAGATTGGTTGTATAGTATTATCAAAGATGTGGTTGAAACAGTGTTGTGAGAGCAAGTTTACTAGCAGTGATGTGTTGGTACAATCAAAAAATATCCTAGCTTTCTTATGTGGGTGATAACTCTGGCAAGGGAATGCTACTAATCTGGATGTTAGTTGCCTCCTGCTTCCACTAAGAAGAAAGCTATTTCTATGAAAGCTGTTGCTTTAGGGGTTTTCATTATGCCCAGATAAAAGCATCCAAACAAGTCTCACTTCTTCATGGGGTTTTTGTGTAATATGGTTGTGAAGATCTCATGTCTCATAGATTTTGTGTGGGTTCATCATTGGTGACACTCTCTGCTCATTTACCCTTAGGTTTTCTGAAGTAAATAAAATACAGTATTTTTAAATGACAGAGCCTGGTCCGCTCTTCTGTTGCACCATAATACTCTACAGTACATCAGCTTTTCTGCAGAGAGAACAGGTCTCTTAGAGTTGTTTGTGGATGTTTAAAAAAAAAAAAAAACAACCAGGAGTTTGACAGTTGAATGACAAGGATACAGAGTCCTGTGCCAGTGCAGAGATCTTATCGGTGGGGTTCCGTCCCATACTCTGCCTTTCCTTGTTTCCTCTCACATTCCCCTTGTGATGGCTGCAGTGTAGACTTCCAGTGCTAAAACTAGGTGTTGCTGGTCTAAGGGAGAGCTCTTGGCTGGTCTCTGCCTCAGGCTGGGAAAGGGGGTGCTACTGGCTGCTTATTTATGCCTGGCACTGCAGGTGGGCAAGGTAGGATGAGGGGAAACAATGATATTGGAAATGAGGACTGGGAATTCTTGGCTCAGAAACTCTCTTGGAGATTAAATGTTGTCAGGTGCCTCTCTTCCATTTAAACTGAGCTCCTGGCCTGAGCTTTCTGTTTCTGGTTATTACTAAAGCAGCTGGAAACTGAGCCCCAAGGCATATCTATATGCATTTCTGGCAAAAAACATTTGTGTTCAATCTATGGCCTACTTCTGCTGTTAGCTTCTGGTCAGCTTGTCCATGACTGCTTCCTAGGCCAGCCAAGCGCCATTTCTTTTACTGGCTTCAGTTTGTGACACCATGTGCTGAACTTGCTTCTAACATTTTTGTAACACTGCTTGTTCATGTGAAAAAGGGAAGGCTGCTTTTGGGAATGAAACTTGAAGCATAACCACAAGCCATTTTCACAGAACAGTGATGCTGTTGGAGTATATGTTCTTTCTCTTCCCCTTACGTTGCCTCTGCCTCACACAAACTCATTAAAGCTTTTTAACTAGGTGGCAGATGCTAGTTTGTTAAACCACATAAGGGGAAAAGGAGGACAACACTTTAACAATACAGTATGGGAACACAGAAAAACTTTGGTAGTTTTATAATGACATTTTATTCAAAAAACAGTCTGTATAAAAATATTTACAAATATTTTGAATTTCTAAGTTGAAATAAAATCCTATTCCTAGATTCCAAATCAAGATTTTTTTTTCTTTCTTCTTCTAATATGTTTTTCCTCGCTTCTTCAGCCTTCTCATGGTAAAGGCATCTTTGATGCCTTCATCGTCAAACACTGACCTTATGTGAGCAATGCAAAGCCCTGTGCCACAGTATTTGCATAGTGGGAAAGGTTTGCATACACTGTTTCAGCAGAAACTCGACTGGGGGGGAGATGGAGGAGGGGGGCCTCCCCTCTCCTCTCCATGTCTCCAGGAGGAGCAGGATTGGGACCCTCCAGCGTGTCAAACTTTGCCTCCAAAATTTAACATCTATTTGGACTACAGCACCAAAGTACTGAGCTTCCGCTTTTCAACTCCATAGCGAGCCACAATGCTGTTGAATATATATGTCTTCCAAAATATAGATGGAAATTTACATCAGGTTATGTAGAAGATGTATTCTTTTAAATTAATTTTTAGTGTACACAATGCTTTTTTTTAAATATAAAGCAAGCAGTACTTATTTCTAAACATAGTTCTGAACAAAGCCTTGTTTTTCAGTTCTGTGTGGAAAAAATACAAAATCCAGCCCATTTTCAAGGGGGTCTGTAAGTGGCTCAAATCATAATGCTGCTAATAATGCTGGTGGCTGCTGCAGGCAAAGCTTTCTGCAGAGCCCTGTCACCCATCCTTAGGGTCCCGTGGCAGTGATGTCACACATGTGCGGGGAACCAGATGTCTGTTTCTCATATAACAAGCTTGTAAACAAGCATGCTTGTGTGATGCTGCTCGCTGTTACCTATACATGCTGTTCAAAACAAGCATTCACTTGTAGCCATCACTGCAGTATAAATCTAAACCATACAAAACATATTTGGTCAGAACTAAGTGTTACTCATCCATCACCTTGAAAAGGGCCTTGAAGTATTCTCTGGATTGTAATGTACATACTATTTACAAAAATGCAATTACCTCTGTCATTTTTCTTCTGGTTTAGAGCCTAAAAGGTAATACAAAAGAAATATGTTTTCAGTAATGGGCTCAGAGTTACAGAATATACTGCTAATGGTTAGTTGTGATGGGACTTGCAATAAATTATCGAGAGTGCTCTGAATAACCACAGAAGTTTTAAACAGTGACTAGTTAACAGGTTTTTGAATTAAGTGCTTTACGGGCATACACCATGCATATCAAACCAGTGCTCTGATGCTGCAACTGTCTCCACATGTGTCTCAGCAGCCCAAGAGCACTCAGCTGTACAAACCCTTTGTGTCCAGAGCTGGATGCAAGCATCTATGTGCAGCTGCATGTGTGCCCACTGTGAGTGAAACCATCCTTATGTAAGCGATGCCTTCCCCTTGACAGAGGCAAGGAGCAGAAGTACTGGAGCTGCAGCTAGGAACTGAGGGTGGCATTGCGCTGCTCCAGTTGCCTCCGTATTTGTGACTAGAACGGAAAAACAATTTGTTACTGTTGGTCTGCATGCACGTGGATGTCGGTGAGTACGATTAACCCAAATACTGGTATTTTTAAGGAAGTAACACTTTCAAGCCTTTACATTGTCTTCTCATTGCCTCCTTCATGACCCAACATGCGGTCTGTGTTGATGCTTCATACTTTTTACCATCTACACAGTGACATCCTTAAAGGTGGAAGTAATTTCTTCTTCCTAACGTGTATGTGTGTAAAAACTGCATCCCAAAAAGGCTGAAGTGGGTTTGCAGGCATATACATTATGTAAAACCTATGTATTCCAATCTAGTTGGCCAGGAAGCCAGAACAAGTGCTCCCTTCTTGCAAATACTGAGAACTGTAGCACTTGGGTGCTACAATATCAGGGTATTTACCACTGCTGCCTGAGCCATGCAACACTGCATATCAACTTACCAGTTTCCATCGTAATATTTTAATCCACTCATCAGCTTCTATTCCAGTTTTCGCGCACAGGTAGTACGTCCTTAGTGGGAACACTAAACTGTAAGGAAACAAAACTTTTTCTTAAATTGCTAGAACAACTGGTAGTTCTTCCTAAAACTGACCCAGCTGGCCTGCACCAACAGTTGTTTAGTTGGAGCAGGGCAGGGAGGCTGTGCTCCTGTTCAGTCACTGGGAGGGAGGTGAGCCAAGAAGGGGTTGCAGCCAAGTAATTTACAGCTCAGGGAGACGCTGCCCCAGGCCCTAAGGACGAAAGACCCACATTTGGGCACAGAAGCCATTACTGTGTGACCCGTAGCAATGTCTGAACTGGGAGCTGGACTGTACCCAAGTTCCACGGGTCTAGGTGATAATCATACATGCTTACAGAATTAGGAAAAGAAATGCCCACTATGCACAGGCCTACACCCTTCCTCCTCACCAAGACAAAAATCCTTTTGCCAGTGGTAATTTGGCAAAGCCATGCAGGACCGACAACACCTGGCTGACAAAACCAGGCTCATGAATTAGAGGAAGAGCAGGGTCACAGCCAGCAAGGGAGCTTTCAGAAGCACCCAGTGGTTACATTTCAAACTTCCCTGCCTATTTTGACCTTCCCAGCAAGGTGGAGAAAGTATGGCAACTTACCAGAAACAATTGACTCTTTCCTGGGAATAATCAAATTGCACAGCGGAGCATTCAGTTAAGTCAAGTGCCCGAATCGGTTCCGTGGCCTTGAAAAAAAAATAGTTTTAAAGTGTGAACACATGAAAACAAAAGATAAGGCTAGCTTGGTTCATCTTCAGTGTACCTAGACCTTTACAGGCACAACATGTTTTTCCAGGTGTAGGTATAATAGCTTTAACACCATAGACCCAAACTAGCAAGCATAACATCAGTGCTAGCTAATTGATCATCAGTGACAGCAAATCGAGCAAAATATAAAAAAAGCAGGACAGTCAATTCAGATCTAGACAAAAAACAGAGGAGCTCTCTGCTGCAGGAAAGTTTGAGCTAAGTGCAGGCTGCTGAAGTTTTGGTTGATGTATTATGATGCAACTGACACAGCAACAGATCTGGTATCGCTTCCAGCTAAAGCTTACAGAGACAAGGGAATGGTTATAGGTCTTATCAGGTGTAGCCAGCTGTTGGAGATTTAAGTAATTCCCAAGTGCTTTAAAAGGATGAAGCTGGATAAGGAGAAATGTAGAAGCAAAGCTAAAGCAGTGGTTGCAGCAGAAGTGCTGAGTGTGGCTGCACAAACAGTGTGTGTCTAAAGAAGTTTCTTGGGACAGGCCCGGGAGTGCTCAGGTGCAGGGATGTAGGCTGTCTCTATGGCTGCAGCCTATTTCCCTTAAAAATTTCATTCTTCCCAGGTATGAGTTTTTTGAATTGTTTCAGCCTCACACTGTTGAGCACCTCAGAAGAGGCGGCTAAAATAGAAGAACAGTTTGCTTTCTGGCCAAACACCCTTAGCTGTTTCTATTGCCCTATATTGGGTGCATGGAGGTTGTCTGTTGCTTTCTCACCTTTCCTTACATTTTCCTCTAGCTCAGTAGTTGTTAGTTATACACTACACTAGAAGAAAGCTGTTTGTGCTGAGGTGGGCTAACAAATGCCATCCCAGGGCCAGCACTAAGTTGCTCACCTGTAGGTGTCTGCAACCCCACAGCAACAATGGGAGTGCCAGGAGACACCAGAGCTACTGCCCGGGAGGTCATATTCCTGACAAAGACACCTCACCTGGTAAGTCACAAATGCTACTCAAACATTTGGAGTGCTGCCGTTTGAAATGTCATCCTGGAAACTTAATTCCAAGGTGGCTTGAACTGAAATGAAAATTGATGGAAGGCCCTGTAAATACATAACTGTTTATAAATGGTCATGTTTGGTGAGAGAGGGCAGTTGTGTCTGCTGTTGTATTAAAATCTGTTAGATGCTTGAAATAGGGCTTGGCAGAGGTAGACAGTTTGGCTGTGTTTATGAAGGAACATGAACTGGAGGTATTGTAAGGGTGGAGAAACTCTAGAAGCATTTCTTATTTTTATTCAGTTTAAGAAAGACATGGAACAGCAACTGTAAGAACACACTGGTTTTCCCAGATGCAGCAGGTTAATCTATGTCAGAGTGCTAGGATGACATTCTTAAATGAATGGTGCAACCACTTAAAATAAAAGGATGAAATCAAGGAATGCAAAATATCCTACTATTTGCAGAAATATTTTAAGAGCACTGCTGTCTGTGTTGTGCCGGTAGCTTCAAATCCACTGAACAAAGCAACCAACAATGCACTGTAAACAATTCTATCTAGCAGGTAAGGCTAACAGAGCACAGTAAATGTTTTCCAGCTGTAAACCAATAACTTTCTGTTGTTGTAGTCATCAGCAAAATTCTGACTTTATTTGAAAGGTCTGACCGCTCTGACAGTATGGGAAGCTTTAGCTTGGGAAGCTGTAACAGAAATGCAAGAAGCCAGAGACAAGAGGAGGCTACAGCTGCCTCTGTAGAACTACCTAAAGAGAAGAACTGGTGTTCGCTACTTACTGTCTGGTCTTTGAAATACTTAAGTTCATTCCTATGCAGTGTAAACCACCTTGTCTTCCAATTCTGAAAGATCAAGAACAGATAGTAACTGTCTTGTGAGAATTTAGCTAATGCTTCTTAAGAAAGGAAAACTTCTACAGCTGTTGACTTGCTCTGGTTTACAGTCGTGCTTGTAAATTGCTCCCCTCTGCAGGGGAACGCAGGTGGAGCTATTCCAATCCCACATTGTCTCTAGCTTCTATGGGTGATTGCAGAGTGGAAGCAAGGAGTAAGTTTTCCTTACCTTGACTATTTTGCCTTGTTTTATCAAATATCCTTCTTTTGTACCAAGCTGTGAAGTAACAAGGAAAGGGATCAGGGTTAAAGACTCATCTCTGCTTCTATTTCCCACATGTCCCTCTTTGTCTACATCCAGATGATGGAAGAGCAGCCTGTTCCTGGGAAAACTTCCCATGGCCACTTGCCCTGTCCTTGCTCCTCTCACATGGCTGGACCCACTGACAGGGCAAACATGGGCCTGCACTGGCTCTAAAGGCAATCTCCTAGACTGTGCCTCTCAGCAAGCTTCTGGCCTGCATCTTCTCAAACAAAGTTAGCAAAATAGTTGCAGTTACAGTTTATTTAGTGAAGTTACACAGTTCCCTCAGTACATGTTGTAATGAGAAGCACCTGGGGTTTAGCTGACAGTGGAATTATCCACAGAAATTGCTCTTGTAATGCAGGGGACAGGGGCAAGTGCTGTTTTACTTAGCTATTTTTTTCTCTCAAACAGCCAAATGCATGAGAGGAGAAGCCTGTTACATTGAATGTAACTTACTGAAAACTGCTTATTGAAAAACTGGTTTTGAACTGTTTCTCTGCTACCATATGTGATGCTGAGACCCTATGACTTCTCAGATACTAAAACTTTGTAGACGGACCTAGCTGTGAGACTGCAGACCTCTGAAAACCAAATTCTTGCAAAGTTAATTACTACTTGCTCTTGAAAAAATTCTGCCTTTTTATTGGGTTTATGTGGAAGTCAAGTTTCTTTGGAGGCTAAAGTGGAACTTGGCCACAAAAGGTTGGTTGTGAGAACACATCAGAAGTGGTTCTTTCATCAACTTCATTAACCCACATTAACGTAACCCTTGTTCTTTTTCTCAAAAAATATAGTATGTAATTAAAATACTTTCCGCTCTGTTCTGAGCAATACTGTTCTGGAGAAACCACCTGTTTTACTCAGATATGAGTTACTGGGGATTTAAAGTCTCTAATTACTGTCCAAGTGAGTCACAGATGTCAGAGCAGGTGGCCCAAATGATATGAAGATGATCTCTTGTTCCTCACACCAGTAAGGCATAGAGCTTTTAACATGACACAGCTTTTTACTGTGCTCAAAATTACTAGAGCTGAAAGGACGGACGCTCTTCTGTCATACCATTCTATTTTGGGTTTAAGGCTGTGTCAGAATACAGCAAGATTTCTGCTTTAAAACAAGGTGATTCTAAAATAACAAAATCTAAGTGCCAAAATGCCAAAATCCCCTTTTGAGTAATGTTGCAGTATCAGGATATAGATACTCTTATTATCTTGGTTGTACTGCACTTCCGTTTGGGGTTTCCTTTTCCAAATTTTTCCTGCCTGTCTTGCACATCTTTGAGTATTATTTCCAAAAGGTCACTTTTTAAACCAACCTAGAAAGTCAGAAATGCTCTTTCCTTCCTCCTGGTTAGGATGGAGACTGTATATTGCTAACTGGGAAAAATAATTCTAATAACAAAGACGACTGCAAAAATAATTAGTAATGAGTTTGTCTTCTGTCAGTACTACTATCTTTTTCCTGGTATGTAATCCTTGCATTCACTGAATCAGACAAAATGTGGTACATCCTATAGCTGTTACTTGGTTTTGCTATTTAGTGTATTCCTCTCCTCACCTGTGGGGGGTGAGAAAGACTTCCCACTTGCTGTAAAAGATGTTTTGCAAAACAAGGGTTTACTGCGCAACCTGACATACATATTGTTGTATACAGCCTGTTGAATGTTGTCAGAAAGATGTGAAAAGTGTTGTGTTTGTTTTGTGTGGTGGTGTTTTTTGTTGTTTTGTTTGGGTTGTGCTTTTTTTTTTAAAAAAAATTCTGATAACATTACTGCTAAGATGGCACTCTAAAATGGTCAGACTCACCCAGGTCAGCTGCAGACAATGTTTTCCCAGTGACAACAACTATAAAAGACTTTATTTGTCATGGGACTGTACTTAGCAAGTCTGTGTTTGTTTTGCCTTAGTCAGCAAAGACTTCTTGTATCTACAAACCCATAAAGGGATGAACTACTGGTGTTATTGCATAGCTTGCTCCAGCAATCATATTAAACTCCGACCAAGAGATCCCTCCCACCAGAACAAAACTTACTGAGGGAGCATTTGGAACAAGATCGCTTTCTGTTCTTCCTGTCTGCATTGCTGTGTGAACACGGACGGACTCATAAATACAAGGTTCTTCTACTTCCCGTGGGTAGGGATGCTTCAATACTATTAAGGTTCCTGGAAAGAAAAAGAGCAGAGGTAAGTCATCTGGCAAGACAGCCTTGGAAAATAACATAGAGTAGCTGCCTGTCTGTGGAATGGGTAACTTCACCTTCTCCTAAAATTAAAAAGCCATAAGAGCTGATAAGCTCCCCAAGATCTCTGCAACACCTCCTGTAAGGGGTTTTCCTTGGAAGGGGGCAGGACTCAGGCCACACCCATGAGAGAAAACAATCAGCTGCTATAAACAATTCTCCCATACTGATAAAGCTAGACAAATATTTCTAACATGCATCATCTGAATATTTTAGACTTTGTGGAGGGCTTTCTCTACAAAAATCCACCCATGTAATCTACAGAGGGGCACCTGCTGCTGGATTCAGTTGCCCAGTCTCACTTCCTTGGCTCTGTCATGTTGCTCAGAGCCCTCAGTATCTTGGGCACCTGGACCTTGCCTAAATCCATTCTCTTATCCCTGTACAGTGGAAGACAATAATTCTTACATCTGTGAAAACCCTCTTCACTTATTCTAAGCAGTAGGTAATAAAACCCCTTCTGCAATGCATGCATGGTGACAGCAACAGAACAGGACCATCAAACAGCCCTCAAAAGCATGCCTCCTGTCCTGCTTGAATCTTCTTTCCGGTCATGGAGGAACTAGGTAATACAGAACACATTCAAACACAGATTCCATAGTTACAGCTGAAATGCTGGCCTACGCTTTCACTGTATTCATGAAGATGTGACTACAGACATTATCACACCTGTTTACAGGCAACTGTGAAAACTTGGTGAAAACAGAAATATATGGTACCTTTTTAAAACCTTTAAACACATTAAATTCCCTTCCTGCACAGGAGGCTGGCTGGGTGGGTAGGCAGGATGTTAGACTAGATATGAGGCCATAACAGTCATCCTGGTTTTGCCAACAACCCATGGCTTGCTATATAAATCACTTAATCTGTCAGAACTTCAGATACAGACTTCCTAACAGTAAGCCCACATTACCATCGTGCTTGTTTTACCATAGCTCTTTCCAGTTAATAACATTTTGATGATAGTCATTCTTTGTTCTCCAAAAAAGGTCATGTTTATTGCATGTTCTCTACAAAAAAGCTGCATTCTCAGTAGTGAATTTTTATGCTATTCACAATAGTGAAGAACCTCCTTAGAACAATAAATGCTACACCATCTAGTCTCATTCTTTAAAAATAATGTCACAGCATACCAAATGCTGCTCCATTTACATTTTATGCTGATATTGTCAGCTCTTAAAGAGGAGGGATCCCAGAACTGTTAAGAACTTGGACTTGAAACCTACAGGTGATTGAGTAATTTGAAAGTGAAATAAAGTGTATTTTGTAATGGGAAGGGCTGCAAAGGGAAGTGGAAAAATTGTATTTGAAGTAGCCAACTGAAACCCGTTCACAGGCACAGGGGGTGTATGCAAATGTGATATATTCAACTTGTAGTAGATGAAAAGTCAAAATCGGTCTAACTTCCTCTGGCATTGCAGAAAAATAATGCTTTGTCATTTAAAATCGAGAACATGTCCATCACCAGTCTACAGAAACCACTCTTAAGCTGTAGCACAGCATCAGTGCCATCATATGTACACCATGGATAAAGTGCCCTGTTGCAGAACTTGGAGAACTAGTTTAACTTTTTATACACCATTTATTCTCTATTAAGTTATGCGTGGTTTTGCTCCACAGAAGACACTTGTACAGAATCATCTGGTAACTGTACAAAAGAACTAGTAAAATGTGCACTGCAGCAAGATTCTTCTTCTGTGTTTGTGTGTGAGTGCCGTGTGTGTGAGTGGCATCTATTTCTAAGGAAGCATACAAGTGAGTCTTGTTGCTGGAAATATTTCTTTTTTGTCTGGGTAATGACTTTATGTTTTGAAAATAATTTAGGTAAACACTGATAAACAAAGCACACAGGCAAAAATAACATGTTGACCTTGTCACTTTGAATAAAGATAAAAACATAAAAATATGATAGTATATTGCTTTAATCTTGTAACGGAATAGATTCAGCTTGCCTGTTTGATAAACAATTTCACAGAACATAGCAGCCCCAATTTCCTTTTAATTATCTGTAGTTCAGAAGGAAGTGTATACATTACACTGCAGAAAAATAGATGTGAGACCATGCAGCAATTTGGAGTAGCAAATGAAGCTGTAGTAAGACAAGGTTTGTTGGGCTTGAAGATCAACCTGCAGCTGTCCCAGTACAAAAGAATGACTACATTCCATAGACCAGTTTGCAGGGATGCCAGCCTGTATGTGCAGGTACTGATCAAAGAGAGTCTGGTGTGCCTCTCCAGACACTAAACTAGTTCCAGTGAGACAAACTTAAATGGAAGACAGAATAGATAAGTTTCCACCATGTTGTGGGTCTCTGTCTTATAAAATCCTGTCCATAAGTAAGGAGGAGAATAAAAAATGTCATCATACTTCACTCTTTCATTCCTGCTCTCACAGTGTTCTATAGAGACACATAAGTATTACAAGGAGTAAGAAAAACTAGTTCAACCACTTTCTACAAATACCTGAGGCTAAAGGTCACTTGCTGCTTTTCACTGAAAGGAAGCGTGGCCTAAGAAATAAGATTTTGTTGCTGGCCCTTCTGGCAACCTGCTGTGTGACCCTGCGTTGGGCTGGTCATTCTGACACTTGGCTTAGAGTAGACTCTGATGAGCTCTTACCCCCTTTTTGATATAAATTGGTTACCACCCAGGAGACCTTTGACACCTGTATCTGAAGGGACATTGCCTGAGTGCTAACTCTCTCTTCCTCTCTACTGCTATCCATGGTAAGGTAAGTTGGAAAGTTTCTTGATGTTGTGTTCAAATGGCTTTTCTTATTCTGTAGCGCATACAACTTAAAAGAGGTTTCAGAAAGCCAGCAGAATCTGATTAGGGAGCTTTAAAGTGACAAGTGAGCCCATCATTCAGCAATGTTGAACCTGTCCACAGAGATCACATAACACCAATGCCTTGATTAATAACGCCTGTAACACATGCAGTAAAAGAATGGGGAAACACAAGTTCAGTGTCACCTGAAATCTTTTGCCTGTGGGTGCCTGTCTGATTTCACAGGAAAAATAGCTTACTGGCACAAAAGATGCATGTACAAACCCTGTGTTCGAACCACTTTTAAAAGCAATTTTTTAAAAAAACACTTTGAAAGATACAAGTGTCATATTCAGTGCACCACTGCTTTTTTCTAGGGGAAAAAAATTTGCAAAGCAACCCTTGAATTTAATACTTGAGATAAAAGAGTACTGGTGCATATTTAGTGTGTGACATACTACAGTTACTGCATGTGCTATTTCTCAGTTAACTGGTCTCTTGCATATATAATTAGTACTATACTGAGTTATTTGCATATACTTTCCACGCAGGATATTGAAGTTTTTGGCACTAGCTTGTACTGACACACCTTCAACACTTACACCTGAAGCTAAACCTAGAACTAGCTTTATCATGATAACATGCATCTATTTCTCCAGGGATTCTGGTCTGGTGGTGTTCAACTCACTTGTAGAAACCAGATTTAATCTTTTTACTCTTAATTCAGGCAGCATGTTGGCTGCTAAAGAAGTCTGTGTTTTTCTCTCTCTTTTTCTTAAAAACAAGACAAATCACTGTGATGGCATATGGCATCATCAGGCTGATCCACTGTAGCCAGAAAGGGCAAGGTATATACAGGCCACATTCCCTACAGGAAAGAGGAACATATCACTGTAGATTTCTTCCTTGTACAAAGAATAGTAGAGCTAAACAGTTTCAAGTCCCTTTTCCTTTTATTCTTATTGCGGGACTTCAACTGCATAGATGAATATATATTTCCTCACTAAACACCCTGCTTTGGTATTGCCTGTTTTGAGAAAGTTCTGTTCTTCGCAGTACACGTGTATTTCAAAATGCCTCCTTCTCTCCCCGAGAAATCAAAAGGAACTCATATCCCTGGTTAGCAAAAAAACAGTAAAGCTTATATGCAGTTTGTCTTCAGACTACTTTAAAGAGTTTTTGAAGAGGAATATCTTAGATATCTGAGCTTAACACAAACATGAATTTCTGAGGAGAAACACTTCAGCAGTAGATCTACTTGACAACACATCAGAAGGTCCTTTCATTTAGATGTGTGTGAAGCACGACTACATATTCATAAAACACATGGCTCTCCTTACCTGTTTCGCTTCCAATTAAAGGCTGATTTGCAAAATGCATGACTAATTCCTTCAAGCTAGAAAATTCATTAAATCCAAATTTGAATGATGTTCCTGTATGTTCAACATGGAAGTGTTTCACAGAATCTTTTCCTCTAAAATAAAAAATGAACATTTGTCAAGGCATAAATGCCAAAGGCACTTGGCATATACAACCCTTAAATAGCAGCTTCTACTACAGGAAATCTGGCTCAGATCACAAGATGACAATCATTGTCCTAGCAGTAATGCTACTGCCATTACTGTCCCTCACTAATACTCAACATACCTGAGATTCAGATTTACTAAGAAAAATCTAACTATTGCTTTACAGATATGAGATGATTAAAGACTAGAAAGGCCAAGTAAGTTAAATTAACTCTTGTGGCAATCACTAAAAAGACTCACAAACTTGGTTTCCAGCCTTCTGTCTAAGCAGGATGATATTCCTTCACTTACCAGGTTTTAGTCTTGGTGGTGTACCTATATTACTCAGTATATGTCTTACTTTTCAGATAGATAGCATCCCAATCTCATTGGAAATGTCTGTTTCTCTTTCAAAAATAGGCTGTTGTCTTTTTGCACCCAAACAGGGATTTAATAACCTAACTTTAGATACTTAAGGCTTTAGAATTTGTCTGCTTTGCCTCTGTACTCAAACAAACGGTTCCTCTATGGTGCGCACTGTCAAATTTAAACCAGGGTTCTTTGTCTATTGGGGAAGTAACAGCACTTGTTTATGAAAGCTGATGGTATTTAGAGAAGTGTGCAAGACCTCACTTCCTGGACTGGCAACTATTTTGACTTCAAAAGACAGTGAAGTATCTCTCCTGTGAAAAAGTTACTTAGTTTCTTCTGTTAACAGCATCCAAAATAATCCAGAGAAAACTTTGTCTCAGGAAAAATGTGTGTAGTAAATATACTGAAATATGGCGGAGAAAGGAATTTATAGCATCTTTTCCATCGTTTGTTTCCACTTCCACAGGAGATGATAATTTCAAACAGGTATTTAAACAAATATGTATCTTTGAACAATACTTGTGATACTGTAGAACACGCCTCTATTGACCTCTCATATGTGTTGTGCTATGGTCAGCTGAGACAACATGTACAAGCCCAGTGCTGCCACAACCCTGCTGAAGTGATAGAGTTTTTCATCTTTCCATTTAATTTCACAAGAAATACAATGTTGCAACAAGAGTAACTGCTACTCTATTTCCTAGTTCCTTTTTAAAGTTCGCTAATTTAGCTGGGGGAGGGGATTTCAGGCTATATGTGATCTCTTTTTCCAGCTGTCAATAAAAACCTCAAGGGATGTCTAAGCATTGTTTCCTTTTAAAGCAAACTATAATAATGACTAAAGTTCCTTTTGAGGCAGAGGCAGAAAGTAAAAGCTACAGAAGACATTTTAGGAGAAAATGAAAATGACAGCTAGAATTGCTAAAATTATCCTTTCTACAAAAATGTATCAGAACAAAATTTAATTATTATTCTAAAATTAAGTTTTACTATTAGTAAAAAAATGGAAATGAAAACTTAGAGTTAAACAAACAGTAGAAAAGTATTAAAACATTTTAAAATCAAAATCAGTATTTCAAGGGAGCTGCACCACCAAAAATCTAATGTAACAGAATAAAAGATCAAACTCCAGACTGGGAATTTCATTTCATACAGCAATGCAGTAACTCTTGTTCCCACAGGGAGAGCTGAACAAGAGATTGGAACTGGCCTGAGGCAGACGTTTTTTTTAGGTCTCCTAAGGATAGAATTTGTTAAAGCAGCAAATTTATTTTCATTATCTAACACTTCAGCTTTTGTTTCCTATTAAAAGAACAGCTATTTACATTTTGGTTTATTACAGTAAGTTGTTTCCTCAGTGCTCTTTAAAACTAGCTTCAATATATATATATATTTTAATAGAATTGTCTGAGGTAAATTACCTTAAATAATGGGATTTTATATTTTAAAGTAAAAACTATTAACCAGCAAGACAGTGATTAATTAAAAATTACTCTTAAAGAAAGCTGTTACTTACAGATGATACTATTCTTTTTCCCCAAGACTTGCACTCAATTCAGTCATTGCTACTCTGGATAGTCAATTTTTAACATCACCTTCAGATCTGCTGGTGTCCCACCCACCCCACCCCCAGGCTTGTTGTGTAAATGGCTGTCTAATAGTGGTAATAATTTCAGCAGTGTATCTACAGGAGACTTGCTCCCGGATCTTCTCTCAGAGGTGAGGGAAGCAATTCATACTTCCCTTTTATACCTCTGGGAAAGAGGGTATGTGTAACTTGCACTTCTCTCAACTTCCAAGCTTGGCATACTGCAGAATGAATACCTACAGCCAATCCATGGAATGATGTTTTTTGCCATAAGATTAATTCATAGTTTGGAAAAATAACAGCAGTTTTCAAATTCAATCCATGTATTATTTTCTTCTAACAAAATGTCATTCAGCGGGATTACACTATCAGGAACACATGCTAAAATAGTTCAAGCCCTAGGAAAAAAACTGCAGGTCATCTTAATGCATGAGATGTGCAAACAAACATGGAAGAGAAGATTTTAAAACTGCTAGCTGTGCAGCATTAGATAAATTCTCTTCTGTCCATACTCTTACCTGACAGAGAGGGAGTACAAATCTTCCCTGTCATTACTCTTCCTCAAGAGGTAGCTTCCATCCTGCCCATTGGAAAGCAGCAGTGCTTCTGCTGCATGTCGGGTAAGATTATCATGATACCACCTGGGAAGACACAAGGGGTTAAAGCATCATTCATCCAGCTCTTAACTGAGAGCTTCTGCTGCGTTATGGAGCCAAGTTAGAGAAAGAGGAAGGGCTGCAGCTAACACTGCTAAAATTTTGAATTACCATCCTTCTCACAGATACAGACAGGTTACACAGAACTATGCCTCTTTCAGCAGCCTCCTTTCAACAAACTCAGAAAAGTATTTTTTGTTAACTATGAAGTTGCGTACAAACAGCCGATTGTTTGCTGAATCTAAAAGACTCTGCAAATTCAACATGCATGAGCAACAAATTACCCAGGCCTATGCTGATAAGGTGAAAGCCATTTTGGGGTGTATACAAGATCCTTTGTCTATTTTCAGAATCTGTACTTCCTGACATATCTACATGCATTGGTACGCTTCCTCTTTTGGGGCAAACTGGCAACACAAACTCCTCCCAAACTCTCAGTTTCCCACAGCTCAGTTCATCTGCACTGCTGAGATCTGCAATTAAATGCATTTGCCAAAGCTTAAAATTTTCATTTGAAGCATAACATTCCTTAGAAGAAGGAACAGAGAGGGGGACAAACATTAATTGATAGAATTTGAAGTGAAAGTTTAGAAAATCTCACCATTGCTGTGCTTGGCCATTAGTGGTCTGAGCAATGCAGGAAAACATCTAAATGCCTGCTTCATTCAACTCCAGTTAAAACTAACTTCATTAATTTTTTTAGATTAAAAATTCCACAAGGAATTCACAGCAAAAAATCCTACAAAGATGATCATCAAATGTTGTTTACAGCTTCGTTTCCATCCAGAATTATTCACAATAGAAACACCTGATTTCTTTCAATAGAAAAGGACCTCATTAGAAATGATCCTGAGAACAAACACACAAAAAAGCTGTAGCTATAAAAGGCTGGAGAGTCAATCTGTAAGACATGCTGTGTGCAGATATTAATGATAGTTACATACACACACCAGAACCTCTGGTGCAGAAGCAGCAGGGGGTACTGTACCCAGGGCGTGCTCTGCAGGGAGCAAGCTTTTCCCCTCTTCTGTATGCAGCGAAATGGTGTCAAGATTCCCCCTTCCTTTCAAACTGCGTGTGCCTGTAGTGTTGGGGTCAAAGTCTATTACTGTTTCAACCAGAGAAATACAGTTTGACTGAAAGCAGAAGTGTGATCAGAGCAGTTTCTGGCCTTTGTATTGTGGCAGTCTTCAAACTGAAATGAAGTGTAATTGTACACTCTTTCTTCTCATCAGTTCATCAAAAGTTGCCACTAAACTTGGCATCTCACACAAAGTTTTAATTCTGAATTTAGATGGCTGCCTATTTGAAAGGCCAGCTGGCTGATAAATTGCTTCATGAGAGACTCCAGACTGTTAACCCTGCAGAAGACAAGATCCATGTGAAACTCAATACAGGCAGGGTATTGCTGCTTTGGCTCTAGAATGCATTCTGTAGACCATCTACACAGTAGAATAAAATAATGAATATTTAAAGATCAAAGTGTCATCCTCTGAAACACCTGTTAGCCAAAATCTGCTTTGGGATTAACTGCCCAAGTAAGTAACAGCCAAAGGTCAGATCTGTCCTGATGTGATGAGGATCGTATCAGCATGCACGCTTGGCTGGACCTACAGATGAGAAGACAACTCTGTGGTTTTGGGTCAAATTTCGTAACACTTTCTCTCAATTCTGTGCAAAAGAAACATACATTGAGAAAATCTGTAAGTGGTCATTTTCATAAAGGAGGTGTGTTCAGTTTGAGGTTGCTCATAAGTGCACTGTTATCTTATTTCCAGAAAGCCTTTTACTAAGATTTTAAAATGGAGGTCCCTTAAGTTTAAAAAAAATGTTGCGTTTAAATCTACTCTCTCTTTACACAAAGAAGGCCCATGACTAATGAAATTTTACTGCTATGCAGAAAAAAAACCCCACCAAAAAACCAAACATCAAACCAACAACAAAAAAGCCCACCCACTTAATTGGGAAAATAATATTGTTTTAAAGTGCAGTGTTAAATCTTTGCTGACAAGTTTGCACCAGTCTTCTTGCCTAAATATGCTGTCTCAGACAAAAATCTCTCAAATGTTACTGTGTTCCTCTTGCTCAGCTTAAAAAGTAGAAGTGGATGTCATACAGTAATACAGATCTTAACGTCAAACTATCTGTGTTATACATATCTATATACTTTTTTCTCCTCCTGTCACAGATGGTTCAACCAGTAACAGTTGTTGGGTTACTTGGATATTTCACTGTGAAAATGGTCACTCACAATTTGTTCCAATTGCATGAACACAGGTAAAATTAAAAAATGCTGTGGAAAATTTAGCATTTCACCCAGACCACCAGGAAGGTAAATGAATACACACTTACACAAATAGTTTGCTCTCCTAATCAAGCCTACCTGATGACACAAATACAAGTAAATAGGACTAAAAAGAAACCCAAACACCCCTGTGGTTAGACACTACTAGGTACACTTCAGTTGAATTTAAGGGGAGGGGGAATTTAAGTCAGAAAGGGAATCCTTCCATTTCTCTTGTTTAGAAAAAGATGTTCTAGGCAGTCCTTTCAAATTTGTGAGTAAATCAAGGTGGGAGACACGGCTTATCCAGCAAGACACTGTAAAGGGCAGTTGCCTTTAAGTTTTGATTGTCTTCTGAGTGATACCAGGCAGAGGAAACTGCTGATAGAAAACATAATACTGTATCTACCTTCTTGTTTTCTTAAAACAAGAAGTTAAGGAAATCAAAAGGCTTTACAAACACCCATCTGTTTGAAACCCCTAGCAAGTCCTTCAAAAAGGTTGTCTTGAACCACAGTGCATACCTTACATATTGGACTGTTTCTGAGAGGTCCTTCCAAAAGTCATCTTTATTTGACCCAATTTACGGAGTCTTGATTTCACTATAAAAAATCCAGAAATATGCCCTGTACTTTGATACTTGTGAGACTGAAAATAACCAGTTGTGTAGAAATTGCCTAGGGTTCCTGATTCAGATATCTCTGAAGAAACACAAGAAGACAGACAAAGGAAAATCCCTCCCTGCTTCAGGGCCACTTCTGCTGGGTAGCCTAGCCTTGCACACCCTCCTGTCTCAAATGCATACATACTTCTGGGAAGTTTTTCTTTTCTAAATCTCTTTATTCCATATGTGTAAGCATGTCTGTGTTGTTAGTGCATGTTGTTGAAGGACCATGCTATTTTTCCTGCTCTTCGGAGTGGAAGAGTCTGCTGGGCCCATGAAAGCATGTCTTAAGATGGGCACACAGACCTAATGAGACTACCTTTGTTTCTCTTGGAAAATAAAGCATTTTCAGAAATCAGCCTATTCTTTAGATCAGATTGCATCGGTGAGAGCATAGGAAAGGCTTTACTGATACTGCTGTCAAGAGAACGAGAATAAAGAAAAGAGATACCCTGTGCCCTGGACAACCAAAACTCAGGAGAGCACAGAGCACACATGCCCTAAGGATCTGATCACCCAGTCACCAGTGGGGTTCTCCTGTGGGGTAAGCTGGTGGCTGCCATAGAACAAGCCATGGCTGTGCTGGCCAGCTGTACCACTGCAGCTACGCAAATCACCACAACTCCAGGACATGCTCATGTTAAAATCTCTTCTTTCATTAAGATCTCTGTGTAGTTAATGCAGTGACTAGGCCTCCCTACACAGTGGTGATGATCAGGAGTATGTTACTGTGACCTTTAGGATGGGAAGCTCCCTCTTCATCATCCTCAGAATATTCATTTGTTCTTTTCTTTAAGTGGTGCATGAGTTGACAGAGCTCTAGAGAACCTACAAAAGGGTGATAACGCTAAACAGAAGTTATAGGTGGCATACAACCAAATTGGTATTTATCAGACATCCCTTCAATGTGAAACACAATCACACACCTGTGTAAAGTACTTTGTTGGAATACAAGGCTGCCATTTCATAGGAAAAATAACTTAAAAATAGAAATATATGGAAATAACATCAGTGTATCCAGCCTTAGAGTTCACATCTTCTAACTGTATGCTTTCACTAGTTCAGCTGCTGTTTTTCACTTCTTTTTTCTCTCCCCCTTCTCTCAATTGCCTTTGTTCTGATTTTCACACATTTCTTTTGCCCACTTTTCAGCCATTATAATTTGCCCTTGTTTACATTAGAAATACAGATGAAGAAAAAAATTTCTTATGACCATTTGCCCTGTCCCAGTCATACAAGTTACTCAGTTCCCCAATTTTATCATCATCTGATCTAAGTCTGTGGCCTAATTTCTCTTCTGTTACTAAAACTAAGCATGAAGTATATTGTTCAGTCTTACAAATACCATCTGTCATGGTACTGTCAAACCTGGAGCAAGAGAAACATAAAAGCTCTGCTGCAAAGGATGATAAAGAATGCTTGGACTGCAAAAGAAAAAAAGCTACAAAAACTTACTTCCTCTTGCCCCATTCCTTTCACCTCCAAAAGACAAACAGTGTCGCTCAAGCTATGCTATGTTGGGATGGAAGTTGTGTTACCAGACCAGCCTGTAATTACTTGGATGACCAGATATTCCACATTCTCAGCTCTTGCGCAAATAATGTGAACTGCAGCGTGGAATTCCCCGAACTCACATCATACATGGTCAGCTACGAGAGTTGCACGCTGCTATGTGCAGGCTGTCCTTTTAGCAGTAACAGCAATAAAGGCAACTGGAATAAGTGTTGACTCCATGAATAGCCAAAGAGATCTTCAAAGAAGAATCATGTCGCTTTCCTTTTCCTTTAAGCTAAGATGCTGTTGTTTCTTTTGACAAAATTCAGCACTCCTTTTTAAATATGTTGGTAGGCTTAGGGAAGAAATTAATGAATGAGGTAACACATTTTTGACAACATGGTCTAATTCTGATCTTCCATTTCATTAGGCATTAGTTCCACCTATAAACTCCTTGACAATAAAGCTGACAGTAATCTGAATGTTCACTTTGAACTCTTGATTGTTTGACCACCCAAACTCTCCAAATAAATATAAGTCACCATCTACCCTCAGGCTGAATGAAATAGGTTTTTTTTTTAAAAAAAAAAAAAAAAAAAAAGCCAAACCCATCACTCTTGCTTTTTTTTGTTGAGATGTAAAAGATTAGAAAGTGCATCCTTACAAATACCGAGGCTCTGGAGAAAAAAATCCAATCTGATAAACTGCTGTAAATATTTCTATATCTTTTAGTGACTGTGATTGCCCCTGATGATAACTGGAATTATTGAATCTTATTTCTTTATTTTACCCCTGTTGTAGATGTATCCCATCTGTCACAAAAAAAAAATAAAAATCAGTATAAGCTTTGCATATATCGATATTTTTTTCTCCCTCCCTCCTGCCTTACTCTCACAGCTCCAATATTTTCAGTGTAATTACAGGAGCATTAATCTAGAAGAGTCCAGAAAATACCAGGTCTCCAAACCTAGCAGAGTGTCAGAAAGCTTTTACGCTGTACATCTGCCTACATTGCTGTCAACTTTCCATGTGGCCAGCGGACCTGGTAAACTATGAGGATACCCCAGTACCCACCCTCCTTTCTCTTAGAAGTAAAGAAAAGGTCTTTCCCAGTTCACACTTCTTAAACCTTCTCCAACTCCTTTGATATTTACCCAGTAAAGCAGAAGCTCTGAAATAATCTGCTTCACATTCCCCCCAAAGGCATGTGAATGTCAAATTTGTTCCTCATTTGAAAGACCCTTGTCTCTGTTAGTCTTTACTATGGCAATAACATATATTCCCTACCAGAACTGGGCCTCAGTTGCGCTAGATACTGCGTTGGGTCTAAGGGAAACTCAGCACTGTGATAGCTGATTTACATTAAGAGATCTTTTATACTATGCTACCAGAATGTTTGGTGTGTGAGGACTTCTTTTTCTTCTTTAGTAAAAAGAAGAAAAAAGAAAAAAAAAAAAAAAAGACTTTAGTACTAGTCAAAAAAGCCTGGGCTTTGTTTAGTGATTTGAAGGGACTCTTTGCTTGGTATTGCTTATTCACATTTAGTGCACTTCACTCTGCCACAAAATACTAAGCATCTCCTTCAGGGCAGTGTGTTAAAAGCTTCAGTTTTCTATTGAAGTGAAAATAAAATAATGAAGCTCCAGCTTTAAAAATGCATATTTGTAGCCTTCTCATTTGTGAACTTTCCTTCTCTCTGGTACTACATGAGGTACCACATCAGACTGCAGCCCTACAAGATCATCTATGAGGACAAACTCCTTGCCAACCAGCGAGGCTGTTTATAAGCACAGAATCAACTCAGGCCATATAGTCTAAATGAATAAAAGTCATTGGGAATCATGCTTTTCACAGCAGCTGCAACTCTTTCTTCCCCCCCGCTCCCCCCCCAGATATTATGCTCATCCTAAAAAAGTCTTACAGATGTAAAGTATATAATGGCCACTGCAGGTACCACTGCAAAGTGACTTCATATTTGTTAGATGCTCTAGGTAAAAGGTATTTCATTCACAGGTTCTTCTAAATATGGGGAAATATAAGCAGTGTCGAGATACCAATTCCAAGTCTCTTTGTTGCACTCCAGTTCCTCCACTAAGTGAATTAATCACAAAAATAAACGAGTTGGTCCTTATCCATAAGTTCTCAGAAAGCAAAAAAACATACTTTTTGAATTTATTCTTTTTCAATGCAGAAGTGACATCAGAACCTTTTTGCTCTGTCTTTGCCTTCACTGGCGCTTCTGCTTTGTTTCCCGCTCCCTTTGCCGCCAGCGATCCTTCCCCCTCCAGCCTCCCTGCGCCCACCTGTTCTGCTCTTCCAGCCCGGTTCCTCCTCACCCGCGGCAATGCTGCCGGTCAAAAGTGACCCGAGCCGCCCTCCTGTAAAAAGCAAAACTAACCGGTAGACAAAGTGGGTGGGTCACATCTGACGGGGAGCGGGGCCTGTGGCAACTTTCAGCTTTCCTTTTAGCAACTTGGGTTTTGCTTTTGAGCGAGGGTGACATCCTCATAACGGCTGCAGCTGCCCATGGCTCCCAGCCCGAAGCCCATGGCTCCCAGCCCGAAGCCCGCGGCGCCCTGGGGAAGCCGGCTGCCTCCCGGGGCTCGGCAAGGGTGGCCGGCAGGGCAGCCCCTCGGGCTGGGCCGTGAGGAGGCGGCGCAGGGAGGGCACAGCTCTGCCGGGGAGCACGGGCAGCTCCGGGACAAGCTCCAGACACGCACAGCCCTGGCTCTTCCCGACGGAGAAAGTTTCAATGCCGCAGAGCTTCCCTGCGCGAAGCTGTAGCGTCTAACTGTCCGCTACGTTTGAAGTGCCTGCCTGCACTCTAGTTTTTCTAACCATTATGTATTTCTCCCACTCACCTGTGGCACGTCAGAATCCTCTGTAGACGGGAGCCCGCCGGCCTCTCAAACCCTCCACGGGGGTGAGGCCCCGGGCTTCCCTGAGGGGCTGCACGCCGTGCACGGCGCCCTTCGGCGGGCTCGTTACAACAAACCCCGGGTTATCTTATTCCTCACTCCCTTACCCTATTCAGCAGCCAGAGCCAGTAGCTCCCACCCTGCCGGCTCCCGTCGGTTGGCCCGGCACCACCCGAGGGCCGCCAGTTCGCGCGGGGACCCCCACGGCGCTGCCCCAACCGCCGCTTACCCGAGCGCCTCCAGCTCCTCGTCCAGCGGCACGGCGGGACGCGGCTCCCGGCGCTGGGTCATGGTCCCGGCCCGGCTCCCCGTCTCCGCCCCGCCGGGGGACGACGGCTGCGGCCGCGGGCCGCTGAGGAAGTGCGCGGGCGGGGCCGCACCTCCCGGGCGGGTGCCGTCCCCCCTCACCGCCCGCAGTGCCCCGCCGCGGGCAGGCCCGCCCGGCCCCGACGGCGGGGGAGCGGCACCGCCCCGAGGCTGGTCGAGCCCCGCCGGCCCCTCAACAAGGGGCCGCCAGAGCCCCCGGGGCGCGCCGTGGCTCTCCCACACTGGAAATACTCTATTTCATTCCCAGAATAATTCATATTTTCGATTACCTGTACCGCCTAGAAGTTCAAGCTCAGAAGCATTCCACGTACATGCATTTTTCTCTCGCAACGGATGCTCGTCACCTCTTCCCTGCCCACCAGAGTGCTCGGTAAGGAAATACGTGGAGGTTTGCTGGGTTAGGATGAAACCTGTACCGATTCTGTAAGCGCCCGGTGCTGGCTGCTGTGTCCCCCGGCCTGGGGAGCCCTGCGGGGGCTGTATCCCCTTGGCAAGCAGCTCCCCGGGGCCTACTATGGCTGCTACCCCTCCCTGTGCAGCCTTCAAGTATGAACTCTCAGAAACAGTAATAGGAATATGATGTAAAAGATTACCAGAAAGATACTGCTGAGCAGGGAGTGCAGTTGTATCAGGGGACTGAGCTCTGTGGATGTGAGATTTCTGAGCATTACCTCATGCCATCCTTTCAAATGCTTAAACAGTTTGCTGCACACTAGAGGTGATTTGTATTCCTCAATATCTCATGTGTAGAGGAATGAAGCTGGGTTAATTAGTATTGATACTATACAACTGTGGGCTAGCTTCAGGGGTGTCAGGTTAGCAGGTGTGGCTGGTTAAGTTAAGTGGTTGAGAGCCAATGAAAAGAGAGCAGCCGAGGAGGAAGCAGAGGGAAGAGTGTGCCTTGGATGAGGTGAGATGATGAGAAGGCAGCAGAGGGACTGCATGAAGAGTATGCTGCTATGAGATGGTAGAAGATCTTGTTGCAGCTTGATAGTCTGGAGAATGCTGTGACACTCATGGGCTGTAACTATTCTAGGTCTGGCAAATTCTTTACTAAGCTTCTTTTGAAAAAAAAAAAAAAAGTGGCAGAATGCTATTTTCCAGTCACAACCCCCAAAGTTTTCACCAAGTACCCAGTACTGAAAATCAGTTGTTTCCAGAAAAACTGATATTTAAATAGGCAGTAACAGCTACCTGTCTTCTCACAAGCAGTCATACAAACAGCACGCTCTGTTTGGAACCGAGTCATTTGGAACAGGCTTGCCTAAAAGCCTGCTCCTTCTGCTGGTCTCAAGGAATCAGTTTTGGAAGAGCTTTTCCAGCCTTCCAAATGGGCAAAGCTTCACAGACTTTCCACGCATCAGATCAGACTGTCCTGCTGTTTAAACTTACAATTGCACTTTTCCTGGCTGTAAGGTGATCTGCTCCTGTACTTGACTGTTCATTTTGGCAGCCAAACATTCAGTTGTAGACACAGATTTTGCAAATAAGCTGGGATTTTTCTTCCTTATTAGGAAAAAATATTTTTTTTTCATTAGGGGAAAAATATTTTCCCCTTTTTCAGATTTTGCCCCTTCTGTCACTTATTGAAAGCTTGTGATACAATACTGTCTTTGGTAATGTGATCCTGAAATCCACAGCCTTTGGTTAAATAGGTGCTTTTGACATATCTACAGTTTCTTGTATTTTCTGGATAGATTTATTTATAATTGCTGCTTTGTTTGTTTTCAGTGGTGTTGGACATGTTCCAGGTTATCTTGTTTGCCTGTGTTATTGAAAGAGGCGCAAAAGCAGTTGTGAAATTTTCTGGGTTTACAGAAGAAAAAGCGAAGAAAGAATAATTAAGTAAATTCCAAACAGTGATGAGCTACAACTAAATTTTAGTGAATTCTAATTACATCACAAATTGTCTTAAAGTTTCGTCATTGCAGGCTCAGAGATGGTTTCCAGCCCTTCTGTACCCCGTCATGTTTTGTGCACCAGTTGTGTTGTGGTTGGAGAGGGTTCCCTTGTGGGAGCAGATGCTTCCTTTTACTCTGCACCTGAAAGTGCAACATTTCCTCTTTGTTTGCAGGAAAAAAGGAAAAAAAGGCAGAAATTGTACTCTCATGCAGCAGAAATCAGCCCTCCCTTTAATGAAGTCAGCTTGATTTGGGGTTTTTAACATATGTTAGCCACAGGACAGAAAGGCTACAGATTGCCAGCTTGCATTTCCCAAAAGCCAGCATACTTTAGTGTCAGAGTTTTGGTCTCTTTCCCAAGCGCGAGCACCCCCTTGGTTTCATGTCTGGTTTGAGCGCTGCACAGAGTAGACCTGTAGATAGCAGCAGTGCTCTAGTGCTTGCTGCTCAGCAGGCTGTGGAGCACAAAGCACCACCAAAAGAAACAAATAGCAGAATAAGGTGCCTCTTTGAAAATCAGGGGATAGTTTGGTTTTCTTCTCATCTCCTCACATCTGTCAATCTTCATAAACCAAAGTGTGATTTAATTAAAAAAAAAAAAAGTCTTGAAGTCTTGGTTGAATAACTGCTTTATCTCATGGGGAAAAAGAAAAAACTACTGAACACCAAACCCTATTGTTTTAACTTTAGGTCATGAATAAACAGAAGGAAAACTATGGCCATCAAAATGGGGAGGGGAAGGCTAATAATGATTGATACATGTGTAAATTATCCCATGTGTTCTGTGTTGCATGAGATTATTACACAATGACATAATTACCAACAGACTTTTAAACTCCAGTAAATGCTTTATATTGCAGCCACCAGGTCTCAGACTAGCAGGTGCTTTCCTTTAGTGATCCAGTGTATTTGGAGATAATGTGCCTGTGTTTGGGCAGAAATTGTGGGATTGCTAGGAGAGGTTATGTTGCATATGTCCTACAAGTGGTTAGGTCCTAGGATCACAATAGTTCTTCCAGGTTTGCAAGTTTTTACAGACCAATTGCTTAAAACTATTTGAAAGTTTTGGGTTTTTTCAGCTAACTGTAATTTTATACTTGAGTTTCAAGATATATTAATGCAATAAGGGGGAATTTGGCTTAGATAGCCATGTGACTAATAAAGCTGGTAAAAGAGACATGACCACTGCAAAAAGTGTAATTAACTCCGGTTACTTGAAAAAACTTGGCAGGAAAGAATCAAAACTTTTTTTTTCTTTCATTTTACCATTTGACCTTACCTTCTAATCATCTGACTATATTATAGATAGCTGTGAACCACCCAAACAAACCCTAAAGGGGTGGTTTCATCCAAATGAAACTGAAAGGAATGGAAATATCACAAAACCATTGTTAATGCTGTTGGGATGAGGGGCAGGTTGGGATGGAACTGTAGCTCATTGTGGGTTTGGGGTGTGGAATGGTGTTTGGAGCTGCGGGATGGGGTTTGTCACAGCACTGAGCAGCAGCAGGTGCAAGGTGACCACAGGCAGTGTGATGGAAAGCCCTCAGCAGCTCCTACAGCTTCATTCCATGGTCAGCAGGGAGGGTCAGTCTCCCCTAGAGCAGAGTGGTCACCCGTGGAGTGCAGGTTTCCCATACAACATAGAGCTAGCAATTAATTTATGCCTTTTAAGGTAATTGCATCAGACAATTTTGCAGGGTCCAAGACATCTAATCCCTATTACACTCAGGTATGATCCCATGGGATACCATGAAACCCACTAAAGCAACCACAGAAATCCTTCCACTGTGTTCCCACACAGTATACATGCTAATATCTTCTGCAAGTCACCTGATTCTTCCCTTTTGAATTTGTCACATATTGCTTTGGAGTGTTTATTGAAAACATTCTTTTAGTTGGAGAACACTTGACATAGTGGATACCAGCATAATGATAAGTTTTCTTTGCAAATTTTGAGGAGCCTGAGACATGTTTATTTAACATGTTCCTGATTTCCACAGTCAACACATTTTCAAAACATACCAGATAACCCTAAGTTATCTGCAGTTTATTCAAATAGGAAACAGAAGAGGTGAGAAAACGGTTGGGGAAAAGCAGCTTGGAGACAAGTTGGGCAAAACAAGGGGTTGTTCCTCCCCAGTTTTCTACAGTTTGGGCTGGGCAGTGCCTCTGTAGTTGAAGATCACAGTAGTTGTGTTGCTGTGAAGGCTCGTTCCCCAGACTTGATTAGGAGCACACCTCCATCTAGGTATGGTAAGAGATACAACAGGCATGTCCTCTGAAGCCTCTGTACAGTTTCCTGCCAAGTAAGATGGGCCCAGCCATGTCATGTGTGAATATGATTACATATGGGATCCCAGAATTTAAGAATTCAGATTTTTTTAAGTCGCCAAACTCTGCTCTTAGTTAAAAAACTAGCATTCTCTATACTCTTAAAGGTGTGACTTTTGGGACCAAATACAGTTAACATTTCTAATTGCCTAACACTTTCTTCTCTCATTTGTTCAGCTCTAGGAAATTCAGCTACCCCTTTAGGGGTAAGTAAAGGAGGATTTTTTTCCCAATTTGAGAACTTGAAAAGGGACATGGAAATCAGTATAGGAAGTTTCCCTTGATGCTTATTAATTTTTTCTAGTCCTTGCTTGCTGTGTACATAACCAAGAGCTGGAGCATGTATATTTTTATATGACAGTGGGAAATTAAATGCCTTTAGTTATAACAGCTGTGTTATTGCACGTGGTTTGGTTTTCACAGATTTAATAATGTGAATAATGATGCGAAGATTATGTGTTCCCAGTTTCAGTTCTACAAGGAAAACTTTCTAGGAACTTTCTCAATCCACCCTTTAATACATACGTGTGCTTGAAGACTTTAACATGTTTTTCAGGTCTCCTCAAGTCCAGCCAAAGCTCTTTAAAACTTCCCACCTTAGAGCAATGTCATTCCCTCTGAATAGATGGAGTGTGTTGCAAATGCTTTTTCTGTCCAGCCAAACCCCAAGATAACCTCAAGCAATAAACCCAAATTTTCTTTACATGAGAAATTGTGAGTTTCAGTGGCTATTAGTGGCAGCACTCATGGAGGGGTGGAGGAGAGGGGGTCCTGTTGCCAAAGGCCAGTTTAAGGAGTATGAATGGAGCCAGGCAGCAATTCTTGTGGGCCATGTGGTGCTTTGAGTCAAGTGACCTGCTGGCAGTCGGGTCTCTGTCCAAGAGGCATCACACCTGGCTGCCAAGTCTGTGCACTGCAACTACTTGGTAATTAAAGCTGTACAGAGGAGGAGGCTCTCCAGTCTCCCTCAAATCTGGGTCTGTGCTGTAGTGATCTGGGGTAGGGAGCTTTCAAGGTTGAGACCTGAACATTCTCACACCTGGGGTCCCACCAGGGATTCCTGCTCTCCTCCTGCTTGCTTGTGAAGCCATCCCATAGCTCTGTCCTGCAGCAGGGCCCAGGGTCCCCAGCTCCACATCTGTAATGAGTTATGGCTCCTACCTGACCACAGGCTGGGGTTCAGATCACACTTGGGATTACAGTATCTGCCTGACGTGCTTAAGGCTAGAGACTGCTTAGTGCATCCAGCGCATAACTGAACACAAATGCCAGTGTCCAACAATATGCGGCAAAATTGATGGAGATAGCAGCAGATGCTTTTAGGTTTAGGTAAAAGTGTCATAAAATACAGAATGGAACTGTTTAAACTAGAAAGGAGGTTAGGAAAAAAAGCTAAGAATAATTTTTCTTGCTGTTTTGTAAAACTCAGTTTCTTGTATGATCTTATTACAGCTCATATACATACGTTTTTTCTTGTGTTTTCTTTTTTTTTTTTTTTTTTTTTTGTTTAACTTTGAAATTTGCCACTTTGGCTTTTTGCAGCTTCAAAGTCTAGGTTCAAATAACATATGAAACCTATCCATGCACTATCAAACTTGATAGCTCTGTCACTTTATGCAACCCTTTATGAATATAGGGACAAACACTGACAGCTGAGTAGAAAGGAGCTGGGGAGAAAAATTATTTTACCCAAATAAAATTACATCAGTAGCTCTGAAAACATTTGAATATTGTATCATTTTGCATTTTATGGCACCACTGCTGCATAAGCAGAATACTGAGAATCTGGGTGGAAAAGGGACTGTAAGTTACTTTCTGAGGACAGTGATTGCCATTGTAGTGACTTTTCTTGCTGGGGAAGTGTGCCTTAATATGCTGCTCACATCTGTGTAATAGAAACCCAGTGCTGGAATTGCAGATGCCAGGCATTTTCCAGAGCCTTATCAAAAGCTCTGTTCATTGCTGGTTGCTAATTTAAAGATACGTATGTCCTGTGGCAGGACAATTTTTTCTAAAACAGATAAAAACCTAACCTTATAAAGGGTGCAGGTGCTTTATAATATTTCATGGATCTAATCAGTTTAATTGGTGTTCAATGCAATGTGAATGCTCAGTCTTGATGGCTTCTTCTCTTACCAGTACATGGCATGAATGACCATTTGCAAGCCAGCAGTGGTTTCATCTTCCATTCCGTGTTGAGGCATTTCAACGACTCTAAAAACCAATACTTTGTCACATTAACACCCAAGACCAGCCACCTATCGGGATCCAGGTTATAAATAGAGATCCTCTCCAGAAGCTTAGTCTTACCTGAGACATCCATCTTTTGAGTTCTGCCAGGCATGATCCTTGCATGCAGTGGCTCTCTCCTGCAACAGGAGGAGAGATTGTGCACTTTATTGTGTATGGCACACTCTCCCAGCTCAAAGATGTGAGAACACATGCTCTGTTGGTTTTACTGAGGGGGAAGTTGGGCTTGGGTCATCTGTGTGGGACTGTGTGAAAGGAGGATGGGATAAGGGAGGCAGGCAACCATGCCATGTTCTCCTGCAGAGCCTTCAAAATGTACAGCCCTTGTTCTGCCAGGACCGTCACTTTTCTGCATTTAAACTTCAGATACTGCCTGTTTTCCTGTAAGGCAAGTACATTTGGCCAAGTAGCACAGTAGGTGGTATTAAAAAATCCCGCATGACCGTGCTGCTTCCCCACAGCTATTTATTGTACCACGGAATACAACAGCTGCACTGGGCTTCCACGTGACATACATGTCTGGTCTGTGCCAACATATCAGTCAGCCCGTCAAGTCCTCTTTATTTATGTTTCAACTTTCATAGCAGCAATCTCACCCTGCTACACATGTTATAATTAGACCTTGAAAACCAGTTCAGATAAACATAACTCAAATGTTAAAAATCTCCAAACTGATTGACACAAACAAGTAAGAGAGCGAGGGGCTGGCAAGTTTGGTTTTGATGTGTCCTTGCCAGCATGACTTTGGTGTAGTGGACCAGCTCTGTTTTGAACAAAATATAGTTTTCATGTAGTGGTTTCATTTTGCAGCAAAAAAATGTTTTCTGCCTTGGCTAAACTGAAGACAATTAGCTGGGCATGGAAGGAATATTGCATGGCGTATTTGCACAGTAGTGGTTGTCATCTTTGGTTAAATTACCTTACAGCAGAGTAGGGTTTATTCATGTTTATCTGTTGCAAAGTTAGTATAGTTCAGACCTTGTCAACGCTGTGGATGTGCTCCAAGTATAGCCACTGACCTAATTTCATTGCAGATAGGCAAAACTAATTAAAAGACAGTTGCATCCTGCAATATAGATGACTGAAATATAAGCTGCAATTGAACAAAGAGAGAATTTTTGTGTGACCTAAGATTAAACTGGTCAGGACTTTCTGGTTGAAGAGGAAGAATTATGGAAATTGATATTCGAGACAGACCAAGTACTGTAAAGAAAACTGAGGAGACTTTTAGAAACATGGAGGTTGTATTGTTATTATGGCCTGGTTTGGTTTCAGGAAGTTAAGAGTCTCCTCTTTGAACTCAGAAATTCAATTTGCAAATGTAGTCAGTCAGTGAGTCTGCTTGCTTTCCCAGTCCTGACAGACTCTTAAGATGTGATACCTGGAATTGGAATTTGGGACCTTTTGTTGCCCACCTTCATTTCTTGGTATTTCTCAAATTTTTTACATTTAGTGCATGAATGGGTTGAAGAGGGAGTTGTTTGTGTGGGGGCTCCCAGGAAATCCTAAGTTTGAGACAAGGAGTTCATGAGGTGCCAACTCTCAGCATCATTATTTTTATGAATGTTAAAATTTAATGAACTTCTTCCTTGCTTTGAAAGCATTTGACAGTCCAGGGTTCTATTTGCCAGAGGTGGAATTAAACCAAAAACCCACAGTCTGTAATCTATTGAGAGGTGTAATCATATATAAAGGCAAAAAAAGCCCACTTATATCCAGGAAATTTTAGTTATTTAAACTATATGTATTTTCTATAATAATCCAGATCTTTGCAGCCTTAAAAAACCCCACAGATTGTCACTTCTGTCCAAAGTAAATATGCTATACCCACAGAAAGCATTTTACTAACAGATGTAAAAATTAAATATTGCACATGTGTGAGTTATTACAAAAAGCATACAAGCTTCATATACTAAGCAGAAGACTTCCCTGCCATGTTTCTGTAAGGACCAGAGGATCCTGCCCATGGGAATCATTCTTGCAGTCCTGAGAGCCAGCTGCAAGTCACACTCTAATATAAGCAACAAACATACACAGAAGCCAAGAGCTGCAGAGGCCCATAGCACTTTGTCACCTAAATGGTGCTGGTTTACTTGATAGACCCAGAAATGTGCCAGCTGAGAGTTTCACAGGATGTGCCATTGTCAGACTGAGATCTGTGAGCTTTCTTGCTTGTGGCACGGCTCAAAGCCACACACAACCACACCAGATACTGGAGATGATGCACAGTCAGAAGTCCAGATGAACTGTGTCGTTTGATAAGGCTGAGCAACCTGTACCATAGCTGGGAGCAGAACTCAGGTGCTTTTACAACTGAATCCATTTCTGTATCACTGAGGGAAGTTTGCAAATCACTGACTTCTGGGAAGGAAATGGTATGGCAATGAAAAGTATTAATGAGATTGAAACTATTTTTAAACTGCTAAAAACAAGCTCATTTTTTAGGAGATGCTGCTGGAATTCATAGTTGCTTTAGTGCAGGTTTAATAGCAGTTCTGAGGCTTACAGAAATAAATCGAAGCTCTGTAAATGAGAAGTCCATCGAACAAAAGCACTCAATAAATAGATGCAGAACTGATACAGAGATCTCAGAACAAAGCAAAATGTTTATCTGCTTCAGGTAGTGAGAATTATTTTGACTTCTGTATTGGTCACAAGTCATGTCAGAGTATTTCTGGCAAAGCTGCAAAGAACTTACAGAAATTAAATCTGGAGGTAAAAAACAGTATAGCCCCGAGAAGCTGGACAGCATTTAATCTGTGGCATATTTTACAGGGGATAAAAATCCATTTTAATAACAGATGCATGTTCATAATCACATTTGTCAAAGGAGAGCTGCTCATCCAGAATACCTTGGAGATGTCTCACCAGTGCATAAATAGGGATCATACTCAGCATCTCCAGAAAAAAACCTGTGGAGTCAGATGCAGGGGTGGAGGTGGGGGCAGTTTAGTTGATGCCAAGAAGGAAAATGTCACTTTGATTCTTTGTTTGATATCAGGGTTACAAGAAATAACCTAGGCAGCAGCAGTCCCTGTTAGCACTTTGAAAAACAAACTTCTACTTGTTTGGGATTCAAGCTGAAAACTGCTTTTTGGGGTTATAAGCCATAGGTTCTGCTCACATTTTTGTGCTGCTCCACACTGTGGGGAGCAGGCTCAACTGGCTGCTCTGTGCTACCAGCACATATTGAAGTACTGAAAGCTTCCTTTAGGATCTATCCTCCTTGCAGCCTGACACCAGAAAACATCTTATTTTCCAGTCCTGCTCTTAAATTCCATTTTTCTTTAACATTATAAATGCATAGAAATACAATACATTGAAGCAGACCTGTCTCAGGGATGTCCAAGCACAAAGACATACCCTGTTGGCAAGTAAAAGCAGCAGGGGAGGAAAGAGGAAATCTTATCCAGAAGGAGCTGGCACATTCCTGTTACTGTCGGTACTGTCAGGGCCTTCAGACTGATACACAGCCACTATTATCTACAGGAGTGTACCTAAGGAAAACTGCAAGAAAAATAAAGGCTGCATCAGATCTTCCATGATCGAAACCAGGGAGAAAATGACTATGACTGAGACATTTTGAAAAGGTATCATGTACTTGCAGAATATAATTGAGCATGCATTGCAATCAAATCAAGGCAAGGCAAAGCAAGCTGCAGCGCATTACTCAGAGTAGTGGGCGAAGAAGGTATCCGTCAGAGAGCTCTTCCCAGAAGCTCTCTCACTGCTTGTATGCTGAGAAGTGAGGGCCTCACATAAAGCTGGGCTTGATTTTGCCTGCCTCGGTGACCTTCTACTGAAGAGCTTGGAGTGCCAAACTGGCAGGGAGAGAGGGTCCTTAACCAGGCTGTTAAGTGAATCAAGCCAGGAGACGCAGCTTGAAAAATGCTGTTCACAAGAAGTAGTGTCCGTGCGCCCTTCTGAATGAGTGGCCTTGCAAAGAGATGTGTAATGCTTTCCAGCACTACCCAAGTTGAATGTTTTTTTTGTAAGGGCAGAAATAGCCCGAATTAGTCAAATGGTAATAATTCCATAAACCGTAGGTAAGTTTTGCACTGTAAGTGCAGTCCAATCCACACCTCCATTTCCACTGCTGCAGGCAAAAAGGGGGTCTCAAATCTGATCTTACCCTCCCAAATCTGATTTTACCCTCAGAAGCAATTCATTCTAGCATTCCCAGCCATGCAAAGGGCTCTGAAGGCGTGAGAGAAGGTAGTTGCTGAGTATGTAATGTGCATGTTGGGTGCTGCTGAGAAGTCCAGCTCCCTGCAGAGTGGTGGAGTCAAAATAAACTGTTCTTGTAGGAATCACAGCAAGTAGGTAAGCTGCTGCATCCGTCACATTACTTCAGAAAAAATACAGTATCCTGAGTGGAAAAAATGGAACAAAGTGCCCTTGCTTCTCTAGCAAGGAGGGGTACTCAAGTATTGCTAGACTAGATGGGAAGAAGCTCCCCTAACCCAGCTATGTGTTTGCAAAGCTCTGTTGCAAATCATCTGTTTGTATGAGGAATTCTTCCTTGCTTATATTTTATTTCAAAGGTTTCATCTGGGAATAGAAAATTTTGATTTATTTATAGAGAAGAAAGAAGTTAACAAGCAAAGCTTGGAATTCAAATTCTCACTGATTTTGCTGTGGAAAGGTCCTGTTCAGTCAGCTGAAAATATTTGCCTCTAATGTATGTTGGGAAGAAACTAAACATGTGACTGAAAGATTCACATCCAGGAGTTTTTCTTAAACAACCATTTCCATTTCCCTTGCATTTAAACAGGAGTATGTTTGAAGCTGCCATCTTAAAAGCCCTGTGACTGGATTTTTGGGTAAGAACAGGAACCTCTCCTCTACTTCTGGCACAGCCTTGGGCCTGCTGGGACAGTGCAATTTCCCTTTGAATAGATGTCCCCATCTGTAAGACAGGGATGACAACTCCAACCTCATCTGCTGAGTGCTGCAGGTTGGTGGGCATGAGCAAAATCATCCCTTTAGAGGAAACAGTTTAGTATTTATTATATTTTATGTAGTAACACAAAGTGCTGTGGTCAGATACTCAGATGAAGAACCTCATGGGCTCATGCTTGGGGGAAGAAAAATCAGTTATTTTAACCTTCCCAACCTCTACTCCATGGCAACCTGCTGCTGAGGACAGCTGAAGGAGATACACTGAATCAGCATGTCTCCCAGCTGCTTTGGCCACTCGCCCTCGTCGCCCACTCCTTGGGCTTCCCTGGCTATCACTCGGTCTGTATTTATACTGCACTCCCCAGATACTGCAGTGGTCGCTGTGGTATAAATACTGCTAGACAGCTATATATCACTTCTGTCATTGAGAGGTCTGAGCATGGTATAAATATGATTTAGCAATGGGTTTCTGTGGTGGAAGGAAGGGTTTGGGGCTGCTTTCTGACACTGTGATTTCTTCCATCACTGAACTCCTGCCTTGCGACTTCATGTCTGCATGTATGTTGGGGGAGGTTGGGATAAACTTGGGGCAAACCACTTTCCTTAACAGCAGCATCGTTTTGAGCTATGCCTCGGTAGACATGAACTGTAAGGCACGCTGCTCCTATAGCATCTTTGCATTGCAGGAGAGCACAGGGCTTCATGGGCTTGCTAACATAGCTGTTTAGTTTTGGGGCCAAAACCAGAGCCCCTCCAGGTGGTGCAGAGTGCAGGCTTGAGACAGGCCTGCTTCATTCACCTCTGCTTTTGCAAGTGCACACCTGGGGTTGACCAGGGAAACCAGTCACAGCCCAGGAGGAAGGTCACAGGCTGCTGTAGGGGTGATGGCGGTGGTGATGGTCAGGGCAGAGGAGTTAAGCAGAGTGTGCCCTGCTTTTATCTGCATTGACACTGCCTTTCTCACTTGGCAGGTTCAGGGTATGGAGAGATTAGTAGCACAGGAAAGTTTAAACAAGTATGGTGCACATTGCACATATGCTGAGCTTCTCATCTTATTTTGTTTCATTTTCCAGAAAAAAACCCTAGCATTTTTTTCCATTACGATATATGTGTGTAACTTGGAATAGCTTTTTCAAAATGCTTAGGCTACTTTAGGAGTCTCTACATAGGAAAACATGTGTAAAACTTGGAGTTACAGGAGAAGAAGTAACACGGGGTTCTGCTTTAAATCTCCAAAAGTGTCCCCAAGGGAGGTAAATATAAAACACTGATTTTATTTTGGAGAAAAATTTCAACATCAGAGCTGTCAAAGATGAGAATTCAGGAGGTTGATTCTTCTTTTACCATCTAAAAGTCTGACACTCTTCCCTCAAATGTCACTAAATTTGGTTGGTTGGTTTTGTTAATTTAGTTGAGCAATTATGCAATTCAGGAAAGGAACAGAAGCTATATTTAGTGAAACTAATTTTGATGAAAAAGCTAAAATTTCTTTTAGCCTTTCAATTATGAAGCCAAATGCAAAATTGCAGGAGTAGATCATCCATTTGGTTTTGCATTGAGGCATCTGTGGGGGCAAGTTGGAGAATAGTATTTTAATTTCTGGTCTCTGAGCTCCTTTTTTGGGGGCACTAACCAGAAAGGCAAATACTGTATACACAAATGAAGGCACTTGTTATTTTATGAGTAATCCTGAATATAATTTTAATGTAGTTATATGGAATAAAAGAAGTCTAAAGGGAGAAAACCGAGAGTAGAGGTAACAGTGACTGTTTATAAGTTCTGTGAAGGTTATGAAAGAGTACTGAAACTCTTCCAGGCAATACTTAAAGGCATATCTACTAAGCAATTGCTCTGAACCCCCTCCCTTCCACTTGGGATAGCCTTGCAGCTGTCCAGATGAGCCATCAAGGTGGCCTGTCACCTAAATTTAAAGACCAGGTTTAAATTTCTGCAGCTGGGGTTAGCACACGATATCTGAAGCCAGAGGAGTGGAAAAATGGAATTGTCCTTGGCAGGGCTTTGTCCGGCAGCTATGGAGTTGCCCAGTTTTTCTCATCATCTAATCTGGATTTATTTTTGTTTGTTTGTTTGTTTTATGTTTTAAAAAGGAGAGAAACACAGATGGGATTTCAGCTAGCAGTTTAGCTCTTTGTGCAGTTGTCATATATCAGGATCCTCACCTCATCCTGGCATCATGTGATCAGGAAGAGAAAATAAAGGATGCATACTGCATATGCATATAATATATGTAATGTGGCTGATGTTACTCTTGACTGCATCCAGGCCTCAGAGCTGCCTTGCTTTGAAGTCTGGGAGATGAGTGAAAAGAATGAGAGGTTCAGATGGTCACATCCATGTGTTGAGGATTAGCCAGGGACTTCTGGTTTGCCTTTTTAATGAAAGGTGAGCAGCTCTGTTTGCACCAGGCTGTGCCCATACCTTTTCCCCAAAGGCAGGATAAAGTGTACCTTTCAAGTCAAGCCACCATAAGTCATTCATCAAAAACTGCACAAGCACCAGCTTTGTTGAGAAGGGGGTAATGCATTACTGTCTTGCTCTTGCACATCAATTTTCTTAGAAGAAACTACCTGACAGGCATTTCAAGAGTCCAGAAAAGAGCAGCAACTGGATGCCAGCACGGGATTCTCCATTGTTGCTTCCTGCCAGTCAGTGGGGCTCGAAGGAGCCTTGCTTTCTTTCCCTTGCTCCCTGTAAAGGTTGCATGGGTTGGCATCTACAGAGAGCCCAGGAGTTTTTGCTCCCTCAGCCCTATGGAACTGAGTTGGCTGAAGGGGCACTGTTTAGAGAGAAAGAGCAGGAGGAACTGAATTCAGAAAGATTTTTCATCCCACTCACAGTTTACAGTAGCATACATCTTTTGATTTTTTAAAAAAGGTGGTAACATTTTTACTTCTTCTAGCTTCCAGTTTTAGCTTTAAAAAACAGTCTTTCCCCCTAGCTGAAAAAAATGGAGACATTATTTTGCACTGAAAAACTTTCTTCCAAATGCCTTCTCACTGGTTCTGTTGCTTGCCCTGTGGGCTCACACTTTGTGAAGACCCTGCAAACATCTGCAGCCTCATGGGCTTATGGGTGGTGCTACTACCTTGAAAACCAACCGTGTTTTGAACCGTTAGCAGAGTCCAGGCCTTTTGAAGCCAAGAGTAAGGTGTTCTCCTCAGCTTGTGTAGATACACACCATAAAACAACAAAACCAAAACCTTTGAGCACGTCCGTGGCACTAAGAAAAGAAGCCTTTGGGATACCATATGGGGAAAGAGCCTTTAAATCACCAAAACATTCAGAGGTGAGGGGTGGCAATGAGGCTCTGGAGATGTGTTTCCATAATGCCAGCAGAGCAAAGATGGACCAGAGCAGCCCCAGGTGCTGAAGCAATGCACAAGCTTGCTCAGGGAAGCAAGTTGTGAGTTGGGGCTTGCATAAGGGCAAAGGAAGGCTGAAGTGTTTTCTTCTAGAATAGGACATGCACTGTCAAACTTGCAAGCAAACGGGCAGGAGCCAGACAACCTAGGGAAAGAGTAATTACAGAGTAGATAGGAACTAAAAGTACTGAAGAAGGAATGATGGAAGAAAGAAAAAACCTGCAGTGGAGAGGTGAAAAGCAGGTTGCAATAGAAGAAAGCCCAGAATCTAGCTGTAGTCCTAGCAAGTACTTTGGACTATAATTAAATAGCTTTCACTATCTGTGGGTCATGATATAAACAGCTGGCTCCTCCTCAAGGCTAATGTTAATAAGAAGAACAAAATGGGAATTTGTAAACACATGTCAGTCTGGAGGTTTCTAGTGCACCTTGTATGTTAAGAATATCAAATGGATTTGCTTCTAGTTTTGAGTAGGGATTAGTATTACCACTTCCACAATGGCAACAGGGAATATATATTTTTGTTAGAATGAGAATAAAAATCTTCATTTTAGGATTAATTGGAATGAATTAGCTCTTTAATCTTAACAATAAGCGTCTCTGTAGCAGTATACTATCTGTGGCAGAGAAACTGGGCCTCCACTGCAAATTCATAGCTTACAAAATGATGTTGTATAACAAAGAAGTCCCCATGTGGGTGTGTACATGTACATGTATCCAAGTGGAGGAAAACACCAGTAGGCAAGGGCTATGGGAAGCTGTTTGAAGGTAGATACAGGCATACTGGTCTGCCTGCAAGGTGCTGCCTGAGTGCTGAGGCGGTAGTAAGCTGGTGGATATTTAGAACATGAGAATTTGCTATTTTTAGATTTTACATGCCAAAAATGGACTATGCCTTGGAAAACACAGGGACTACACAAAGCTTTATTGCTTGCATGGTTGGGAAGCAGGGCAGGGATGGCATTAGCTTAACACAACATGAAAATGGTGTCCATAATCCTCTGTGTCACACTGCAGAAGGGCACATCTGGGAGGAACATTCACTTTTAACAGATGGAAGCAACCCTCTTGCTTTTCTCAATAGCTGAAGTGCAAATGGCTTACCTCTGTTGTTTTATGGATCGGAGCAAAAGGATGAAGGATTACAGTAACGTGAGGGGGCCAGATGTACTTGGATTCTATCAGAAGTGTGGTCTGGAGGCCACTGACAGCTGTGGTGTGTGGGATGTGGAGTATGAACACAAGGTATACAATGGCAGGAGGCAAAGCAAGCTGGCAAGACCCTGCTCAACACTTGTTACCCCAAGCATCCACCCATGCTGGAGAATTGCATCACAGGTAGGTGTGATGATGCACAGCAGCACCTCAGCGAAGGTCCTTGCCCTGCAAGGAGAAAGCAAGGCTCAGTGTGTGGAGGACATGGTTCTCTCTGTGGGTCATTTCATCCCAATAGCTGCCAAATCTGTGTGTCCATCCTCCCAGATGCCACCGCTGCTGAGCTCCCCAAGGATGGGGCTTGTGTCATATTTAGAGAGCAGCATATCGCCTTTCCTTAGAGCTTGGTCTGGCAAGGCACAGGAGGTGATCTAGCAGAGGAATTTCAGCCTCCAAGGCCTGTCTGCCCTGTGGGGGTATTTCTGTTTGGGTGAACTGGCATGCAGAAGAGTAGTATTAAGTGCTGGCATATAAGTGGACATAGTAAAATGTCATAGGAAAATTGAAGTTGGGAGTGGCCTCTGGAGATCATCTAGTCCAACCTCCATCCATAAGGCACCATCTGTGCAGCTACCAAGGGCTCTTATATGAGTTTTTCAAAACAGTTTTTGTCTGCAGTAATTACATCATACTTATCTCATTATGTATCCATAAAAAGCACAGATGATGATAAAAATTGGAAGGAATAATAAGAAAAAATTACCTCAGAGCTCTTAACTCCTAATTCCCAGCAACACTTGAGTTAAACCAGAACTCTGAATCCTTAATGTTACCCACCGATGTGTGCAAGTTTGCATCTAGCCTTTTGGCTGAGTATTCAAAATATGCTATGTATTCAAAATCAGTTATGCAGTCAGAAAGCGTACTGCCTTAGTAAGCTAGTACTTGTTCACACTGAATTTGCAGACCTTTTTTCCAAAATAGTGAGGAGCATGTGGAAATTTTTTTGTGTGTGTGAGAATAGTGAAAGCGTAACTGCAGAACCTTGTACCATGAAAAATATGATTATTTTTGGAAAGAACTGAGGGTCAGTCTTTTAAGACAGGAAATGTGAGACAACAGATAACCAGTACTGTTATAGCATATGACAGAAGAACAAGAAAATATTATTAAGGAAGTTTTGCAGAAATGTCTTTCTTTTGACATAACCCTTTTGTTTGTATACACATATGTTCACACATGCTTTTCTAAGGCTCATGTGTTTGCTGTGTAGTACAAGCTTTGTTGCTGATATAGGAAGCTTTTGTTTGGGTTTTTTTTTATGATTTGTGCTCCATCGTCTGTCATGAATTCTATTAATCTGACTGGGATGCTGATACCTGAAGGAGCCTTTGTGTGTAGAGCAGCAGGCTGTGCAGGACCCGGGGGTGAATAACATCACATGGCTTTTAATGCAGACATTAGTGGGGTGAGGAGCCAGAGCCCGGCAGCTGGAGCAGAAGAGGGCTCAGCATGGTGCAGTGCTGAAAGCAAACTAGAAAAAAAAGAAGCCTCAGAAAATAACCTGAGCAACAACCAGATGTAATTCAGACAAGCCCAGTGCAGACCTTTGTGTCCCTCCAGTGGCTATTCCCCTACAGAGGTTAAAGAGAGCTGTCTGCTTGATTTTGCTGCATGACTAGCCAGAACTGCCGCAGCAGTTAGGATCCATCCACCTAAATCCCTAATACGGCCCCTGCACTGCATGCTTTGATAGCCCTGAGGCCAGTACATCAATTCCCTTCCCTTCTGCACAGTCCTATTCATCCAACAGGGAAAATGTTTAAAATAAACAAATAAATAAATAAATCATACCCTATCAGGGAGCACAGAGTACTCCCTGGGGAGCTGAAAGTGTGGGATAGGAATGTGCCGAGGAGCAGAGGGCTGCAGCCCCACTCCTCCATATTTGCTCTTCCCTGCCCAACACCTCTCTCCCAGTAAGTATTTTGATCCTTGAGAAAGCAGGTGGTTTGAGATGTAAATTAAAGTTCGGATACTTAATAGCACATCATAGCTGCCATGTGGCAAGGAACAATGTAGCCTTGGATTTGGGTAGCTAGCCATTTGAAAAAGCACTGTAGTAAGCTCTGTGATGGTATCAGCAGGTAGCTCTGATTTATGTGTGACATAACCAGTTGTGGTTTCTTCCCAGAGGGGTATCTGTATCCAAAAATAAATGTGGCACAGTTTGTGTTTTTGGCAAGATGGCGCAAATGCTTTTCAAATTACTCTGTTCACTAGAAAACAATTGTGCTTCGTCCTCTGACAAGTGCCAGCACCTGCTGTCTGCTGAAGTTTATTTGTAGCATGAATCATCATCAAGGCCTTGAAGTGCCATCGGTCCATGTTAGGTCCTGGAGACCTGGAACACATGAAGACCTGGCCTTTTATGGACTCCACCTGGAAGCCCATCTTCTGCTGTAGCATCTGAATTTTTGTTTTGTTCCTTGCCCTACATCCCTGCCATGGGAAGGGAATATAACCTGCATATCCAAATGGTGGAGTGCATGCTTCTGTGATTGTAGTTTCTGTTCACTCAAGGGCAGCAAGGTGCTTCATTTGGCTCTACCTGTCTAGGTGCTGAGGACCTAGCTTTCCAGCTTGTCATCTCCCTGTGCAGAAGCCAAGCACCAAGCAATCTTTGCCACCCTGTTGTCTATAAAGGAAATGAATGAAATGTGATCACATACACGATCTAAAGGAGTGAAAGAATGTTTCTGTACAAAGACCTACAAGCTTTTCTTATAAAAAACATGGTGAAAGCTGGACTATCCTGTTACTTTCAAAGGACTTGTATGTGTTACATTATTCCCTGAACTATGCCAGTGGCTTTGCAGCTATAATCTGGCCTTTAACTCTTTCTGCATGCATTTCACCATATTCAAAAATTATTTACAACATAGAGCTATGAGGATCATAAATAGCTCTACCTCAGAGCTGCAGAAAATCAATACTTCTAAATGCTTTTGATGTGAACAATGCTGTACAGTAGGCACTAAATGTTACTATAGTAGCATTTACTCAGCTAGGTTGACCTGCTGAACAAGGGGCATGTTAAGAAATATACTGGTACTATGAGTTCCTTAGAAAAGGGAGTGGAAGGCAAGTCATAATGTGGTATGGTTTTCCAGGCTGTAGGGAGAAAAGCTGCATAAACTCCACGTGTTTGTGTGCCTGTCAGTGGCTGTTTGCATTGGCAGTAAATTCAGGGTTTCCTACAAGCAAAGAGCACATGCAAGGGAACAGGGTGTTGAGCTACTGAGGTTAACACCAGATAAGCTAGCTCTGGAGTCAGAAGCAACATAGCCACTTCACCAAAGCACTGTGCTGGAGGTAACTGCCTCAAGTGAGATGCATGCGGTTACAGTCCAATGCGGTCCTCGCCTCTGGGGTCTGTGCTGCTGTACAGCAAGGTCATGAGGTGTAGAGACCTGTAGGGATTGGGGAGGGTCTCATCCTGCACTGCCTTGCACAGATTGGGCATGTTCTGCGTGTCCTTGCATACCTCTTGTTATGCACAGTGTTCCTGTGTCCAAAGCTGGAGCCTCTGAAATAGCTCCCTGAGAGCTGTACATGCACCCTGTGCTCCTGTGCTGAGACAAGACAGCTGCCACTTGTCTCTCTTCCCCTTTGCCACCTAAGGCAGTGAGGCACAGCTGGCAAGGGTTTAGCTCTCCTTAAAATTCCCAAATGTCCTCTGTCTTGAATGAACATGACCCATCTAGATCTCGATTAGGCATCTACCGCCCCTGATCCTCTCGTGCACAGCATTTCAATATGATTGACTTAAACCCTGAGGGCTTCAAACCTGCTCTGCCTGACATGAATTAGTGCTGCTAAAACATGGGCACAACAGATGTCTCTTCCATCCCACAGATGCCAGTTTGTCCCTTAGATGCCCCTAAGTGCATCTCCCTTCTTGTCATTTAGCAAGGGATTCTGCAAGGTCCCTCCAGACACTGGCCCCATCTTGGAGAACAGCTAAAACTCTGGGGTTAAGTGTTAGTTGATCTAAAATATGGTTACAGCACTCAATATTGCAAGAACTTGCCTGTGAAAGGCAAACACCTAAACTGAACATAAGCTGTAAATTTCAGATGGGAGACAAGACGGTGCTGGAGAAATCTGCAACAACCTGAATTTCTCTGGGAATTCTTATGGGGCTATCAGATCAGTTTGAAAAAGTTCAAATAAAGCAAGTTGCCATCCTTACCCAGCAAAAGCAAAAGGAGCCCCGCTTTGCCTCATTGTAGGCAAAAGTACCTGAGCTTTTGGGCAGAGGTCACTTTTAATCCCTCAGTGGGAAACGGTGCCCTCTGTCTTTTTGTACTGTATGGAAAGTTTTAAAGCAATCGAGCAAAGGACTCTAATTTAGCACCAGCACAGCAGGAGGATAGTGACTGGTTGATGAAGGTTGATGAAGCTCCACTGGGAGGGGCCTTCTTAGCTAGAAATGTTTCATGTGCCTCTGCTCTGTGCCGCTGCATGAGCAGACCACACAAAGGACCCAAGTACAGCCTGGCTGTGTTCAGGTGAGAGAACAAGACCAGCCATGCTCACAGTCTTCATCAAAATCCACAACCAGTGGTAACTGTGCTAACTGCCCCACTGCTGGAGGTGCACAGGCAGTTCCCCTGTTCCTGTGCCTGCTGGTGTTCATACCAGAACAGGTCCTGCTACTGTTTATAGATGCAGATGGGGTTTTCTGGATGAAATTTTTGATCATGGAAATGTGCAGAAAGCTTCAGAATCTGAGAAAATTGTGTTTTGCCTGAACATAATATAAGTTATTGCGGTCTGCTGCTCAAACCAGCAGAATAGGTTTAATTACTTCCAATGGTTTAAACAAAACTATGTTTCTTTTTTCTTATAGACTTAACTGAAAATTTCAAAGGGAGGAACTGGGTCAGATAAGTTAAAGCCAAATTTAAAATGCAATGTCCTCAGAGCTGCCTGTTTGATATCTGCAGTCTAGCAGGACATGTGCCAGGTTTACTCTGATCACTTTCTCTCCTTGCTGCCTCCATTTTAGCCCCTCGAAGCTTTTGCTATAGCTCTTCTGTGAGGGAGGTTTGGACGCTGATTTTACAGCACCTCGTGCAGCTGGAACCCTGTCCTGAATGGACCCTTTGGCAGGGACCACAGTATGAGCAAGGACAGCTACAGCAAGGCACCTGTTCTGCTTAAAACAGCTAAGATGCTTAATTTTGGAGGTCTGCTAACTTGCCAGTGGTTCATCTCACGTGCAGAGATAGTACATGGGTTTGATGTGTTGCCATACAGGTAAATAACCTGTGGATAACCTATATAACACCTATAATAATAGGTGTTGACAAAAAAGGAACAGAAAATCCTATGTGGTGTTTTGCAAAAAGCCAAGTCTGCATTTTGGGCATCACAGAACCCAGAGCTATTTGGAGCCAGGATTTTAGTTGGGTCCCTTTAGTTTGGCAGTAAAATTCTTCTCATATTCCACTCCTGACCCGAGTCCTAGGAGGTGTTTCAAATTAAATCTTGAAATTCTGAAATTAGGTATCTTGTTCTAGGCTGCCTTCAAGCGCAGGAGGTTAATTTTATCAAGATTCTGGTAAAGTGAGTTGCTCCTAGCTCAGGGTTCTGCGAATGTCTAATGAAGGTCAGAATATTCTCCCTGATGGTTATCTGTGCTGCTCATCAGATGTAATGAGAGATTAGCGAAAGCACAGACTCTGTTCTGCTCCACATGCTAAACTGAGAGCAGGGAAGGTATTGTACTGGATATTTCCTCCCATCTGGCAGCTCTGAGAGCACACTCTCTGTGGAGATCTCACTTTCCATATAGAAAGGTCACATGAACTTCACACTTACGAGATTTTATTAGCCAATTTTTTACATCCTTCCTGATGGCTCTACTGCATGGCTTGCTTGAGCTCTTCATCCTTCATTAGCGGTGATAATGATGTTCATTTTCACTCTTTGCTCCCAGTTGCTATGAAAAAACTTTGACCCTGTAGATGCCTGATGACTGCTCAGCCTGCAATGCTGATGCTTTTGTGCAAACATGGTGCATATACTTATCCTGCAGATTAAAGCACTCTGAAATAACTTACTGCTTAGACAGTTCACCCTGAAAATTAGGTGTCTTCAGCACCTGTAGATACTAAACAGGACTGGGTAAAATAAACCCAACTTCAAAGATAAAACAAACAATTACACTTCTATACTGACTTAGCCAAAACTTGCTTTGGGAGTATTTTGCAGTCAGACTCTCACCAAAAAATGCCTTATTTTGAAAGGTATACTTTGTATTTCTACTTTGTGCTTAAGCAAAACCCCACAGCTGCTTTGTAACTTTGCCACAACAGTGGCAGAGTCGGTGTTCTGTCTTGATATGTGGGTTATTTTTCAGTGTCAGCTTTTACTAAAATATTAACTGTGATTTAATAGCAGAATTTGAGAGTGACCAATAGAGGCTCCAAACCAGTACATCTAGCTACACTGTTTTAAAAAATCTGATTAATTTTGAATTTTAAGTGTTGGGCTTTGGAATACAATTAACTTTTAATCTAGTGCCAAGAATTTAAGATGTATATTGTCTGAGGTGGTGTTGTGAATTATTGACAGCATCATGACCTTTGTCTTGCTTTTTCCACACTTCCACGTTTTAAATCGATACTGATCAAAGCTGGAAGCAGCCAGCAACAGTCATACTGGAACAACAATTAGCTTAATGACTGGTGGATCCTCTAGAAAACGTCAGCAATTCAGGGCTTTTATTTTTGGGTTTCTGCATTATAGTTCTTTCTAATGCTCCAGCTTCTTTCATTGAAATTTTTGCAAGTAACCATTGGAGTACATGGCTGTTCTGATGGCTGTTCTTAAAACATCTGTTGATCTTTATACAGTGCCTCTATAACTAGACAGTGCAGCTATCACATCCTTGTCTTAATGCTTATGTCAGCATTAATGTGACAAAACATAATAAAGTGTCTGTGGAAGATACCAGGTTCTTAAGGCAAAAAAATTCAGATGTTTAACTTCACCTTCCTGTTTTCTACTGGGAAGTGTTCTAGTCCTGTCCAGCTGACAAGGGAAGATTGCTATGGTATGCTGCACTTAAAATCAGGATGAGGAGAGCTGTTAAAATGCTACCTGATCAAATCAAAACCAGCTTGGTACATTGCCACACTCTTTTGTTTAGAAACTTGAAATCCTCTTCTGCTTTAAGGAGGTTAGATAATGTCCAGCTGGGAGGAAGTCTCCACCTTGTGCCTGGTGAAAGTGCTGGAGCAGTGCTGCAGGTTGTTTGGCAGGTGGAGTGAGCCTTTGATTCTGCTTTCATGCTGGTGTAAAACTGGAGATACGCTGTGAAGTCAACAGGCTATCCACTCCTCTGGTCAAAGGTTCACCTTACACTGATGTCAGGGGCACCTGATCAATGGGAAGTGCCCAGATATGAGCCTAGGACCTAGTTTTATTTCTCTAGTTTTGCAAATAAAAAATCAGACAAACTTTTTGTTAAAAGGATGTTGCCTTCTCCCTGTGTGTTTCACTTCTGTGCCTGCAGCCAACTGTATGTTATTTTAAATGTTAATTTTTATTAACAACTCAGCTCTTCTGCTCTGCCTTGCTGACCAGATGCTACAGCCATAAAGTACTGACAACCACTTTGCATTAAAGAAGATCAGATAATCCGTATTCTGGTAGGTCATCTGATCCATCAGGAAATTATAGCCTTATTCTCTCAGAGATTATTAATACTCATACCCAGGAAAACACTCTGCACAGGAACAGCAGCAAGGTTATACAATTTCAGAAAATTTTGTAAAGCATCATCAGGAACATTAATAGTGCTGCTGACTTTTCTTATTGCTAATGAGTTGTGTGTAGATGTGTGTCCCTAAAACAAAGCCACAGTATTTGACTTAAGTCATATACTATAGCATCCTCCGATAAGCACAAAAGAAAAAGCTATTTCTTGAATTTTCAGTGTTTTCCTTTTTGAGATGCTCTTTTAACACAGGTACATTTTAAATATGTTCTTACTAAGTATTTGTTCACTACTTCCAGCACATAAACTTGTAAACATGGTATCTGAAAATAAAACCTGTGCAGAATGTAGTAAAGGACAAACATGTCTTCATGCCTTGCAGCAGCATACCGTGACAGTATTGAATTTTCAGCTAGCTGGGCATTTCCTGAGTAACAAAGCTTGAGAACCAAACTAATTTGTTAAAAAGGAGAACGTAATGAACTTCCTCCACACTCATACACAGAGACCTTTCTGTGAAAGCCCAATGTGACTTGTCTTCCGAGGGCATTAATACATGTGGGGGTGAGAAAGCTTTTGTACATGTATCTATGTCTTGTCTGTTTGGCTTTTGTGCCAACTTCAAAGCCATCTGCTCTGAGGTGGAAAAGCCTGCCTAACAGACGAAGGCAGCTGCCATGGAAGTTTTTGCATGCTGATCTCTTAGCTACTTCTCCCATAACCTTGGATGACCATCTTTTCTAGGTAAAGAGAGAGAACATGAACCTCTGGGTTAGGATCTGATAAATCGTGCCTTTCCCCTCAACATACGTGATTAGTTATATTGCTCCTGGTAAGCAACAGACTAAATCATGTAACTTGAGAGCCTCGCCGCGTACCTTAGAGATCGGCATTGGTCTGCTCAGCTTGATCTAAGGGCTATACTCTCTCTGTCACTGCACGGCTCTTCTCAGGTTGCCATCATATCCCCGTAATTGTTTTTTTGCTGTATCTGATCACTAAAAACAACTGTACAGCCCAAACAGGATATGTGTTAACTAGGGCTTTATCATCAAGTGGTGCTTGACTTTAGTCTGGATCACTTTAAGTGCCCACCCTCTTCAACATACTCACAGGGCGAGATATGGAGGTTTCAGCTTAGAGCAGTGATTTGACCAAAAAGATCAGCATGTGCTTCCTTTTACCAGCCAGTGATATAAAATTGTTGTTCAGTGTTCTCTGCCTGCTTTATATTGATTTCATATGACTTACTGCATGGAAAGTCAACTGCCTTAGACTGCTGGTGTACCAGAATAAGACCTTGGCGCCTCAGCTTTTTCCAGCATGGAGATGAGCATGCACTAGTTGAACGCATTTGAACCAAGGCTCAGGAGTTCATTCAAGCTAAATATATCCCTGCAGCGCTGTTTGAGGTGTCAGGCGCTAAGCTTATATATAATTACTTTTTTTCCATACAAATCCACTTGAATGGTTTGACACCATTCACAAAGCCAGCCCAAAGCACAAACTGGTTTTTGGTTGCTTCCTCTTTAACTACACAGGCTTGGTGAGACCACTGATCCCAGTTCAGGTGGAGCTACCCATCTAGCAGATCTTTTTACTGAAACCCAGCAGTGGCTTCCTAGTACATCACGTACCTCTCTGATTGCTTAAAAAAAGACTTAGGGCAGCAGTCCCTCTGGAAAACCCCACCTACTTTTCCTTGTAAATGGGAGGCAAGGCAGTTATGTTACAGCTAGATGGGGAAGTTTGTGCTACATGCCTTTATGCACCAAAGTGACTCGGCTGAAGTAAGAAGCTGACTTGACTGTAGGCTAATGACAGAACAGCTGGGACTTTAGGTGAATTCCCTCTCTGCTAGCCGTACAAGGAGCCTATGCTTCGTATCGGAGCAGCTCGACCAAGTTCCTGGCATGAAGTGGGATGAATTACAGATCAGCGAACATCAACATTTGGCCAGAAAACCACTAAAGTGAGGGAGTCTCCCTGGAGTCTTTTCAGCCTTAAAAATTAGACTGGGAGATTTCTAAGGCCATGTTGCCTGTTGCCTGTTTGTTTTGTATCAGATGATTTTGGATTTAGGGTGTTGGAGAGGTTGCTGTTGGTTTTGGGTTTGTTTTCTGTTTTTTAAGGTTTGAGAAAAAGTCTTATTGTAGAAGCTTTTTCTCCCATCTGTGCCTAGTCCTGGTGAGGTCAGGAAACAGGAATGAAAATACGTATTTTTCAAGGGAAAAACTCAGATAAAGTTTCATTTTTCCAATCTTGTAAAGCACAGAGCAGCAGGTGAGAAGCAGCTTTTGTGAAAAAATCTAGGCTTTTTTTTTTTCCTTGTTCACATTGCAAATGCTAAAACAAACAAAATGTCTCTGTTGAGGAGCACGTTCTCAGGTTTGGCCCATGAGGTTCTTCACTGTTGCAGAGGGGACTGTGATGCGGTGATGAGACAAAAAATGCTCACACAAGCACACCTAAAGGCAAAATATCCCAGCCCAACGTAACCTTTCTGCTTTTGCAGATGAACAAATTGCCAGCATCCCAGCTAGCCCATTTAAAGCTAGCTCAGCTATCTCTGTGCTACATGCTACCCTGCAGGCACAAACTAATATAGAATCATAGACTTGGTTAGGTTAGAAAAGACCTTTAAGATCGTTGAGTCCAACATTTAACCTAGCACTGCCAAGACCATCACTAAACCATGTCCCTAAGCACCACATCTATGTGTCTTTTAAACACCTCTAGGGACGGTGACTCAACCACTTCCCTAGGCAGCCTATTCTAATTCTTGACCACAATGTTTCACTTTCAGTGAAGAAATTTTGCCTAACATCCAATCTGAACCTCCCTTGGCACAACTTGAGGCCATTTCCTCTTGTCCTATTGCTTGCTACCTGGGAGAAGAGACTGACACACACCTCGCTACAACCTCCTTTCAGGTAGTTGTACAGAGTGGGAAGGTCTCCCCTGAGCCTCCTTTTCTCCAGGCTAAACCACCCCAGTTCCCTCAGCTGCTCCTCATAAGACTTGTGCTCCACACCCTTCAGCAGCTTTGTTGCCCTTCTCTGGGCACACTCCAGCACCTCAGTGTCCCTCTTGCAGTGAGGGGCCCAAAACTGAACACAGGATTCAAGGTGCAGCCTCACCAGCGCTGAGTACAGGGGGACAATCACTTCCCTAGTCCTGCTGGCCACAGAGTTTTGGATACAAGCCAGGATGCTATTGGCCTTCCTGGCCACACTGCTGGCTCATGTTCAACCAACTTTTGACCAGCACCCCCAGGTCCTTTTCTGCCAGGCAGCTTCCTAGCCACTCTCCCCGAGCCTGTAGCGTTGTGTGGGGTGGTTGTGACCCAAGTGCAGGACCTGGCACTTCTCCTTGTTGAACCTCATATGGCTGGCTTTAGCCCATTGGTCCAGCCTGTCCAGACCCCTCTGCAGAGCCTTCCTGCCCTCAAGCAGATCAACACTCCTGCCCAGCTTGGCATCATCTGCAAATTTACCAAGGGTGCACATGATCCCCTTGTCCAGATCATTAATAAAGATATTAAACAGGAGTGGCCCCAATACTGAGCCCTGGGGAACACCACCTGTGACCGGTCACCAACTGGATTTAACTCTATTCACCATCACGCTTTGGACTTGGCCATCCAGGCAGTTTTTTACCCAGAGTCCAACCATCCAAGCCATGAGCTGCCAGTTTCTCCAGGAGAATGCTGGGGGAAATGGTGTCAAAGGTTTTACTAAAGTCCAGGTAGACAACATCCACAGGCTTTCCCTCATCCACTAAGCAGGTCACCTTGTCATAGAAGGAGATCAGGTTAGTCAAGCAGGACCTGCCTTTCATAAGCCCGTGCTGACTGGGCCTGATCCCCCAGGGGTTTTTTTGCCCCAAATTTACCCTGCCTCCTTACCAGGATGAGCAATTTATTAACTGAGAACATCCATGAAGGCAACACTGGAGGATGAAGTTGGTGCATGCTGCAAAGGGAAGGATTCACAGGAGGGCGTTGGGGGAGATGTAGTCAATGTCTGCCTGGCCTGGGGATCTGAATTGCAGGGATTTCAGAGCTCATCGCTTCCTGGGAAGCACTCAACACCTCACAGGATCAGGCCTGTGTGCTGGATGCAGAGAGCCCTACTAAACCCCAAGCTCCCGGGCGCTGAAACACCACCTGTGTTTTCAAAATACTGCAGTAAAGTGAATAGTAGACCTAGTCAGAGAACCTTGGACTGCTTTGAGAAAAGAGAGTAGTCAATATTTATAATTAATTTTTTCCTATTTTTCCTAAACTACTGTTGATTAAAGGAACTGTGGGAAACACAGAACTATATAAGCAAAAACCTAGCATAGCTGTACATAGATACTGTACGCTTTGAGGCTGAAGCTTGAAATTGCAGTTTAATGAAAACTGCATGACACTTCAGCATGACAAGAACTGCCCAGTTGAAGAATGTGTCCAGGGGCTTGCAGTCTTCTAGAGGTGAATTAACTCATTGCACAAGGATTAAGACAAAGAAAAAAAACAAACCCAAAACAAAAAACACCAACACCACAACAAACCAGGTGTTGGCACTGCTTTTTGAAGAAACAGTATTAAGATGAGAGAGGTTTTTACATTGCAAATGAAAAAGTACTTTTGCTGTGGTTAGATTCACAAGTGCCTATTCTTCAGGTGCAGAGCTAAGGTTGTGCAGGCTTCGCTTGTATGCATCTCTGTTAAAAGTATACATTTGACTATAAGCTTTTCTGGACAGGTTGTCCTCACGTACTACAACAGAGAAATGCAGTTAAAACTGTGTTAAAGATTGTGTAACAACTCTTACTATTTCTGTTTCTGAGGCTAGCTATTAAGAATTGATTTTTTAAATATTTTTTTCAAAGTATAGACATTACATTTTTATAACCTTAAATTATATATACTGCAGAAAAATATATAAAACTTTTGGAAGATAAGATTATAGAATAATGCTTCACTTACATAAATAACCTTTTCTTAACCTCAGTTGTTCAGCTGAATGTGGGGGGCTACTTACACAAGTAAGGATTTCTCATCTCAGTGAGATTTGGCAGGATCAAGGACAAAATTAAAAAAAAAAAAAAAAGTAGTCCAATTTAAATAAATCCCTTGCTCTAGTATTACTCAGCTTCAGCCAAGCTATCATTTTTCAGCCTCATAAAACTGTCATGTCATTAGCATTTTGGGATGGTCTCCTTATAAACCTGACCTTTACAATGGATTTTACACCTGGGTTTAAAAATCTTAATTCTTACTTTCCCCTAGAGTTGTTTCGTGTACTGACTAAAGGGGTTTGTCAGATGGGAGGGAGCTAGTTGGATTTATAACTCCTCATTACGTAGCCAGCTTCTCACCTGTAATTCTTTAATTTGTAAGCTAAGCGAGCCAGTGGAGAAACATATATAAAAGTATGTATGTGACCTTAATTCTGGGCAGGCGGATCACATGCGGTTCATAATGGTGTTTATTGAGTTCCCCTATATATAGAAACTCCAGCCTGAGAGAAGCTTCACTCAGAGGGCTGCTTGATCCTCCTCTTCATTGCCAGGCAGTGGGAGACACTTTAGCTGGCTTTTACAGTAAGCCCAGTGAGAAATACTCCCAAGACGTTTGCTGCACGAACTCCAGTTCAGTGACCAAACATAGGCCCCATGGCTGGGAGGTGTGCATAACGAACAGGGATCACTTTTCACGTGGCCCTCCGAACATTATTTATTGAACACTGTGAGCAAATTAATCCCAATCCAACACTGGCTGCTCTTCAAAGCATGGCAATTTCATGTTACAGTCTTGCAGTACCAGATGCACAGTTTATTGCTTGGGCACACATTCATCTGTAGGAGCTCTTCTATGTCAACAAATTGTTGCAAGAATTCAAAACCGCTCTGTGAAGCAGTTGATTGCATAAAGGGATGGTATTATCCAATATAAAATCCAACCCGTCTGTTTGCATTTCTAATTCTAAAGTACATGAAAAGCAATGGTACTGTTTTGTGGTTTCATGTGATGGCCCCTGGCCAGTTAAAAATAAATAAATTAAAACCAGATTAAAATAATAAAACCAGATTTCATAAAATCTATTAATAAAAATAATAAGCTAATAAACTATGAGAAAAACAGTAAAAATAATTGAATATAAATAGCAAAATATATTGTAAAATATAAGACAAAACATAATAAAAATGTAATGAAAGATAATCCAGTTACATTCACATTGCTTCAAGTGATCATTCCTTGTTTTCCCATGTCCAAACACCCTGACCTATGAAGAAGACAGGTTTTGAGCCTGAACCTTTCAGCTCAAGCCTACCTCTATAAATAATCAGTTTCGTGTAATTTTAATGAATGGTCATAAATCAGCTCTCTTGTCCTGCCACCAGCTTGGCTGATAACACCTCAAGGAAAGGTCATGGTTTCGGGTTTTGTGGCAATCGTCTCCACAGTTCCAATAATCAGATACATCTGCAGTTCTTGGGTTACCTGATAATACTGTACAAAGAATAGCGTCACTGTGGAAAGTTCATTGCCAATGGCAGGCCCCTGATGGGAGGCTTGAACGGACCCAGTGACCTGGAAGAGGTGGTCTTGGGAAGAGGGACCTCAAGAGACCTGGAGGAAGGAGCAGCAAAGTTGAGATCAGTTGGTATAGCTTCCATTCCTGGAGGAATACTGGCATAGATGTACAATCTGTAGGCCCTTAAAAGATAATGAAGAGATAAATAACAGCCAGTGTGAGTTTGATAGGGTTTGTTCTTGCAAAGTCCCTCTAACTTCCTTCTAAAATAGGGCAACGGGCTTTGCAGAGAGAGCAAAAATGGCATTTGGCTTTGGTATAGCATGATACTCTTTTTTTAGCCAGCTAAGGAAGCACTGTGCAGGTGAAATTACAAGGTGAGAAATGGCTGCTTGGGTTGTGCTCGAAGGTCAGTTACAAATACTGCATCATTTGTATTAGTAGTGAATTTATGGGGAGCAACAGAGTTGCATTTGTCCAGTATTTTCATACTGGAGGATGAACGGAAAACATGCTCACAGTAGGGCCTGAGCTGAAGGACACGGTCATGCCAACATGAAAATAGCGAATGTTACTCAGGGGTTATAAGCTGGGCCCAAAGTCAGCCCTCCCTTCTTCTCACCAGGGGTGAGGCTCCACCTTGCACCTTGTGGCCACTTCTTTGCCCTGCACATACATATGTGCTAAAGAAAGTCTGAAGAGCGGTGATGGGAGATCTAGTAGTTATGTCCTAAGGGTGAAGGTTAAGTGAATTAGGGCTGTTAGGCCTAGTGAAAAGATGGAGTGAAGGAAACACACTGGTCATATGCAAAAAGCAACAGCACAGACTGTGGGAATCATCTCTTCTTCCACCCATGGCAGAGATAACAGCTTTACAGCAAGGAGGAGACAGATAGACCTGAGGACCATCTCTCTGTGGTATATGAATAATCAGGTAGCAGGGAAGGTGGCCTGGGGAAGCTGTGAGGTTTTTGCAAGCAGAAATTTGCCACAACAGGATGGACAGGCACCTGTAAGGATGTTTGTGAAAGCAGTAACATAGTCATAAATGGTTTTATCCAAAATGTTCCCGCAGTCTGCGTGTGCTATTGCTATCTATGTGTAATAGCCACCAGAATATCCTCTTGTACCAATGACATTGTAGACACTGTTTAACCTGATTTACAAAAAAATCAGCAAGTATTTATTTCGTCTGAGTAGCAGACTCCCCATATAAATACATGTACTCACATTTAGACTGTATTTGCAACATGACTGAAAAGCACCGAAGAAATCTAAGCTCGTTCTGGGATTACGTTCCTGCCTGTTTGTTTTGGCATGAGATTTTGGGGTCTGGAAAAGAAGGATGGGTAGTGAGGGGGAGGATCTGTTTTAAAAATATATGCATCTTTTGCATACCTTGTAAGGCATCCAGTGGGAGCTGCTTATAGCGAGGGCCATAGTGAGCTGTGGAGCACGGGTTGTTGTTTAACAAGCACTTCAGCCACCGATTCTCACAGGGGCTCAGTTACATGGGAGTGCGCTGGGGAAGTGTAAAGCAATGGCCAGAACATGATCCTGTCCCATCCTGGAAGGAAAAGTGGCCTCCCATTCGGAGGCTGTGCCAAGGCCTTTGAATCCTGCAAGCTCAAGCACTCAGGTTAGGCTCTTGAAATCCACCAAGCTCCAGAGTTTCTTTCCTTCGAAAGGTCTGGCTTTTACTAAAAGGGAGAGGTCTGCCAGCAAAGAGCCCACATATGGTTTACATTTGTAGGTTGAGTGTTTAGAAAAGCCCCTCAATCTCTCCAACAGGCTCAGGATGGAAAAGGAAAGATCCCTTCAGCTGGTGTAGTCTTCTCGGTGTAAGAAGGGATTGACCCATCCAGGAGTTGGTTTTTAGTTAGGAGTCAGTACTTTGTCAGCAGGCCCTTGCTAAATCCCAGAAGACACACCGTTTTAGTGCAAGCTACAAAAATATCATTTTATTTCCACTTGGGTTTGTTTGGAAGCTTCCATACCAATGTGCATGTGTGGGTATTGTATTTCCTTCCAATGTATCTGGTAGCTCTTGGAGATTTATGATGTGTGCTGGGCCTCACTGTTATTGCTAAACCACAAGTCCCCTTCTCCTTCCCCAATATGGCTTTTGCTCCTTCTTTCTTGGCTACTAGTCCTGAGGGCAAATCAGGGTGCTGTTTTCAAGTTTCCTTTCTCCTTAACAAACATATCTAAGCTAAATATTTATTTGCTTTGATTTCAAAGACCATGTCTACCACAAAGCTCACTTTGACAATGTGCAATGTTATCAAAAAACTACTGAGAGAAAAATCAAATCTAACAGTATTCAAATATTGTTCAAAAGCAACTAATCAGCCAAAACTAAAGCTTTTTCCTATGACTCTATCATTCTTCATCTCTGTCTGAACCTATAGCGAAACAGTCTTTTGCTGTGTGCACAGAATGCAGCAGAATCCTTCTGCTGTTTCCTTATTTTCTGCAAAAAACATCATTTCTTTCCATGTGAGAAGTATAACGTCTCCTGCAGGCCGTCTTAGTTACTGGAACCACATCTGTCTTCTTGTGCAAATAATATTTTGATTTCCCTTCTTAATGGCTTGATTTTATTAACTGTGATTTTTATTCCTACTTCAGTTTTTAAAAAATGTGACTCAACGTTGTAAGAACTAAAATGCATAATGCAGTATTAACAATTCTTACTGTTAGTTAACAAACTAATATTTTCCCTTTCCCTGGTCAGAGAAAGCTCAATCAAATCCTTTCCCTCCTGCTATTCCTCCACTAGTTGTTCACTTTTCTGTCCATGTCTCAGTTAAAGGAAAAACACCCTATGCCTTCTTCTGCATGGTCTCCTATGCAGAGTATAGTTGCAGTCTCCCTAACCTCATCCTTAATGTCTTCATTCTGCTTTTAAGTGCCTCTTCTCAAAACCCTTTTAAATCCCACCTCCCTGCTACTTCCATAAGCGATTATTTTAAGGTGCACAGATAATTCAGCCTATCTCTATTTTTCCCGTCACTGTTAACAGTCTGATCTAACCTTATATTAGCAAGGGGCAGAATGTGGCTAAACAGCATGTGTTATTTTTAACGGTTAGAGCTTATAAGTAGAGTACCTATTACATTACGAAAGGCATTAAACATACAGATTTTGTGTGGTTGTCAGGACAGCTTCAGTAACACTTCACGAGAGGTTAAGATGCAGAAATCTTAGACATCGGCAGCTTTAGTGAGTGAGAGATTTAAAGGTGGAAAACACAAAAAAGTAATCAGTGTTAATGAACACCTCAGCCAAGTATTGCTAGGATCATAAGGATGATGTGTTAGTCACTGATATCTGACAGTATTAAGTAAAATCACATTGATCTGATTATTAATCAATGGAGATGTCTTGCCAGCGTAGAGCGAGAAATTGTTATTTGCAAAGAAGGTGTGACGGAGCCACAGTTTTCCTGTGTACTTTTGATTAGGAGCAAACAGGTCTATCACTTTTTGCTTGCTGTAGAGTTCATCTAGCAACAGTAATAGATAATAGAAAAAATTGGGGAAAAAAAATTCTACACCCTTGCAAAGCTGTTGAAGAATTCTGATCCTTTGTAAGGCACCCCTACAGGGGAGCAGTCCTGGGGAGTCAGTCCTTGGGTTCAAGCTGTGTGCCCAAGCTTTGGATACGATACGTGGGGGTTATTAGGCACCTCTGAAACAGGCTTTACAAAAGTTGACATTAAAGTATCTAAGAGGAAAGGCTGAGGAGAAGGAATTAAGCCTAAACCTCTGTGGAATTTTACACTTTGCTCAGGGCCAGACTTGCAGCAAAGCATCTCTGAGGGGCTGGCACCACATCAGTGCAGAAATTTCTGATACAAAAAAAAGAAGAGGAAATCCTTCTCATTTTTTCCCCCTTCTCTAACATACAGCATATGCATACAGCAATTAAAGAACTTAAGCTGGATATTACAGATTCACTTTTTTCAAAAGGCATTAAGATTTGGGTGGCTCTGTATGCTGTAGCAACCTCTTAGTCCCATGGGAAATACACTGATCTGACTGCCTAAGGCATGCAGGCCTCCAGGGCTAGCCATAACTGAAAACGGAGAAGAACAGGTGTGGATTTTATGTATGTATTTTTGTCATCAGGGGCATAAATTCCCAGTGGTAGAGACATAGATATGTTATAAACATACATATATGAGTGTTCCATTATGGTGTCAGCCTCAGTTGTGAGAGTCATTGCCTGGTTTTGTAAGATTGAGTAGATTCAGTTCAAGATATCACCCAAGGGAAATAGCAGAAAAAAACATCTCTGGACCATAGCTGCAAGCTAGACTGTGGAAACAGATAAATAAAGAGTCAAGTTTCAATGCTCATTTTGGTGGGGATCTTGTCTGGGGATCCTGGCAGGAGTATATGAACAACTGTTACAACTTAAAAACCCCAACAACACTTTTAATTGTGCATGTTTTGGGAGAAAAAATTTGATTTATTGTGTATTCTTAATGCAGGAAACCCAAATACTAGAGGAGAGCAAGGTGTGAGAGACTGACACCCAAGAGCCTGGTTTGGGGGATCAGAGGGTGGGGGCAGTGAGAATGTGGGGTGGAGACCTCATTTGAAAGGAGGCATGTGGTAGAAGAGAGGCAGAGCAGGAGGCAGGGATGCTGCCGCTGCCGGCACTCACCCAAGTACAATGAATGATCAGGGTTTAAAACCTAGTATCCCTCTGCATCCCAAGCGTTTGGAAAGGACTGTATTTGAGGATATACTCTTGTCCCACTGCCAATTAACACCAGAATGTCTCCTTAATAAGGTGCTAAAATATTATCTTTCTCTAGTTATGTCATGGTTTTGTTATGGCTGCTTGGGACAGAGGTGCAAGTCTAAAATGTGTGTGGAGGGGACACAAAATCTGGTGAAGTTGTGTTTAGGGAATGCTAATACTATTTACCACAGTGGAGGTACTGCACAGTTGTAGCATGTACAAGGAGAGCTGAAGCCACATGAACGTGCGCTAAGGAAAGATCAAGGCTGAGTAAGCCTAGTACTCCTGAGGGCTGGTGCCCAGCTTCACACTAAAAACACACTGGAGGCAGGACAGCCTCAGCAGGGATTGGAACCAGTTATCCCTACTACACGGGGAAAGTCTCACTGCACATTGACCCGATTTGCTCCAAACCCTCCAAGTTTGGTGTGTCTTTCTGTTAAAATATCACCTGGTACTTCAGCAATGGTTTCCATGCAGTTAGTCTGCAGCCCAAGAAACTACCATGTATTTACATAGGCTATGCTGCAGCCACCTCATTCATTTTCTTCCAGGCAGTAGAGACCCTTCTCCAAAATAGGATATGAAACCTGCCGTTGCTGCAGAGACCCTCACAAGCTGCCACTGGGGTTCAGTAAAGGATGGAGGATGCTTTTCCTGGAGGCTGAGGGAATGCTGCAACTCCACAGAGAGGATGGCAGCAGAGCAGCCTGGCTATGTGGTGGGGTGAGGTGCTGGGAACGCTGGGAAACCCATGTTTTAATGTGGATGGTGCTGGAGATAGGTCTGGGATGGTGCCTGCTTCACTCTTGGTCCTGCATCTCCGGTAGAGCCACATATCACACCCCTCATGCCAGTGCATGCAGCTGTAAGGACAGAGATCCCAGTACTTGCTTTGGGGTGTCCACAGCCCTGCTCTGATGAATGTCTGATGTTACCAGCTCAAGGTCAGCTTGCTCACCCAAGCGTGCAGGTGCTTATTTGTTTTTTAACCTGTAAATTTAGGCTGTTATCTGCATTGCATACGTGAGGGCTGCTCCTCAACTTGCTTTCCTCCATGTCTACTCAGTATTTAACAGTTTGCCCTTTTCTTCCATGGCTCTGGAGTGGGTTTTGGTGTGTCATCTTGGGGACCGCTCAGTAAAGCCTTCAGCCACCAAAGGTCAGGCGTGCCATAGAAATGACTATTAATAGGTCTTAGGTGCTGGTTATGTCTAAACTGGCATCTCCTGGAAAAAGGTAGCTTGGGTACCCTGGCCAATGGCTCTCTGGACTGCTGCAAATGTGCAGGGCCAGGCCAGCACCCACGGGGTGCCCCTCCACAACACAAATCCTGCAAGCAGGAACATAGGATGCAGGGGGGTAGTTTAAGGAAGGAAAACGCTGTTTAGCCACTGCTGCGTGTGGAATGAGGGCGCATTTGGTGCAGGCAAGCCCGTGTGCTTAGCGGGTGCCCTGGGAGCTGCCTCTTCCAGCCGGGGGAGCCGGCGGCAGTAGCTCTGCAGGCAGGGGCGGCTCCCCCCTCCCAAGGGGTGTCCGGGCGCCTTTATTCCGGCAAACACTGGCATTTAAAATAGGACTTTGCTCAACCGGGGTAAGCGACTTCGGCTCTATTGTATAGTCCGCGCCGGCCAAGTGACGCCCCATCTTTGAAAACGCCCGAGCGACCCGGGCCCGTCTCGGGATCCCTCGCAGGGCGACCAGCCACCTCCTCCCGGTGGCCAAGCGGGCCTCCGCTGTCCCGCGGCTGGCTGCAGTGTGGGGAGCGCCGAGCCCAGCCCGGCCCGACCCGACCCCTCCGCCCCCCGGCGGTGATGCCCGCCCGGGCCGGGAGCCGGCGCGCCGGGCGGAGGAGGGGAGGGAAGGGGAGGGCAGGGGCTGGGGCTGGGCGGCCCGTTGCGCCCCCCCCGTCCCCGCAGCGCTGCCCGTCCCTGCCGGCACATGCCTGCCCGCCCCCTGGGGCCACTGCCGCGCCCCGACGGCCCCGGCATGGACGCGCCCGGCCAGCCGCCCGGCGGCCCCCGAGCCGGCCCCGAGGGCGCGGCGGCGGCCACCGAAGAGGAGGCGGCGGCGTACGTGGAGATTCGCGGCTCGCCGCAGCGGCCGGGGGAGAGCCGGCTGCTCGGCGAGCTGGCCCCGGCCGGCGGCGCGGAGCGAGCGGCCGGTCCCGCACCGGGAAGTGGAGCCGGCGGGACCGGGGATGTTGGCGGGTCGGCGAACGGCGGGCCGCCGGGCGGGGCCGCGGGGCCAGCATCCTCGGACCGCGGGAGGGATCGCCTGCCTTCCCCGAGCGCGGCGGCTGAGGCGGGATGCGGCGCTGACTCCAGCCCCGGCTGCGGGGCGGCGGCAGGGAGCGGCGGGCCTCCGGAGGCGGGGGGCTGCCCGGAGTCCTCCTCCTCCTCCTGCCCTTCGCCGATGAGCAAGGCGAGTGGCTTTCCCGCAATGGGCGACCCGGTGTCGACGGAAGGCAAAACCTCCTCGTCCTCCTTCGGCTACGAAAGCGAGGAGGACGAGGATGCGGGACGCAAGGCAGCCGCCCCCGGCGCCCCCCCGGGCATCCCCTCCGGCGGCGGCCGCGACGAGGCGCACTATATCAGCACGCAGGAGATCCAGCTGAGCGAGGTGGACCACGACATGGATTTCGACGCGGGGCTGGCCGCCCGCTGGGACTTCGAGGACAACAACGTGATCTACTCCTTCGTGGACTACGCCTCCTTCGGGAGCGACGAGACCCCGGGGGACACACCGACGGAGGAGGAGAATAGCTGCTCACTCAGCACGACCACCAGCGACCCTAACAACCAGACGGACAGCATCGAGAACACCAGCAGCACGGAGATCGTCAGCCTTACCTCCGAATACGACACCCCCGGCGGGGCCAAGCGCGCCAGCTCGGGGGAAAGCCGGTCCAAGCAGCCTGGCCGCCCCGGCGGGAGCCCGGCCGCCCAGCTTCTCCTATCAATCAAAGCCGCTTCCCGGGCTATAAATGAGTCTAGCAACGTGCGCGGAAAGCAAAATACTATTTACGCTGCCAAGCATGAAGGCGACATGAGCCTCCGTGTCCCCGCGGCTCCTGAACGCAATGCGAGTTTAAAGCCGGACGCGGTCCGCGACCACGCGAAAAAATTCATCGCGGTCCCCGCGCGGCTGCAGACCCGGTGCGGGGCGGCCAGGGCGGGGGAACACTCGAGCGGCGCCTCCAGCGCCGTCAGCGAGCTGGACGATGCCGACAAAGAAGTGCGAAACCTGACAGCCAGGGCGTTCCGCAGCCTGGCGTACCCCTACTTCGACACCCTGCGCCCCGGCTCCCGCGCCTCCTCCGCCTCCCTGCCCGACAATGCCCTGGGCATCAATCGCTGGTCCACCTACCTGGACCTCAAGTGCGGCAGCCTGGGGCCGAGAGCCGAGCCCAGCCTGCTGCGCTCCGGCCGGTCGCAAACCAAAGCCCTCGAGTTCGTGGTCAGCAAGCTCGACGGGGAGATCACCCACGTCGAGGCGCCGCGGCGGCTGCGGCCGGGCTCCCGGGTGGTGACTCTGCTGGACCTCGGCGATGCCCCCGAGGCCGGGCCGCGCCCCGAGGCGGGTGGCGGGGAGCCGCCGGCGGCGGAGGGCGGTGGGGGGGGCTCCAGCAAGAAGTCCAAGTTCGCCTCCAGCCTCCTCAAAAACGTAATCTCCAAGAAGATGCAGCTGGAGCACGAGTTCAAGATGGAGCGGGGCGAGATCACCGACACTTCCTACACCGGGCTGGGCGCCGGCCGGGACGCGGAGGCCGGCGGCGGCGGGCGGGAGCGGCAGGGGGAGGGCGGTGTGCAGCGGCAGAGCTCCCGGCACTCGGAGGGCGGCTCGGACTGCACCGCAGCGACGGCGGAGGAAGCGGGCGAGGGCGGCGGCGGCCGGTCGCCGGTCTCCAAGGCGTCGACGCCCCGTGAGGGGAGCCGCAGCCTGGACCGAGCGCTGTCGGAAGAGCTGTGCGAGGTGAAGCGCAGCGCCTCGGAGGCCATCAAGGCCACCTTCCTCCGCAGCCAGAACAGCGCCTTCAGGTCCTGGAAGGAGCGGGAGGCGGAAAGGAAGGAGGAGAGGGCGCCCGTCGGCAAGCTGAAGCTCTCCCCCAGGCTCGACTGGCGAGCCGACCTGGGCGAGATCTCCGCCGGCAAGTCCACCAAGATGTCCCGCCTGTTCGTCCCTGCCATCCAGCACACACCCCGGGAAAAGGAGACCGGCAAGCGGGCGACCAAGTGCTCTGCCGCCGCCGCCTTCTCCTCACCCCCCGCCGCCAAGCCCAAAGCCCCCGAGATCAAGATCAGCCTGGGCAGCCTGCAGCAGCCCCGGGACGCCGCCTTCAGCATCGCCCAGCTGCTGACGCCGCAGATCGCGGGCCGGCCGCCGGAGGAGGGCAGGGGCCAGCATCCCAAGCCGCCCAAAGTCGGTGACGGCCCCGACAAGGTGCCGCAGTTCCTGGTGCGCGACGTGAGGGACGGCAAGCACAGAGCCCAGGGGCCGCTCCACCAGGTGCGGGACGTGCGGAAGCTCATCAAAAGCTCCTACAGCTGCGACTCGGGGGACAACAGCAGCGACAAGGGCAGTGTCGCCTCCGACCAGGGCGGCCCGGAGCAGAAGCCCCGGCAGCAGCTGGTCATCGCCGGCGTCCCCAGGTCCCTCTCCCCCGTGGTCATCACCTGTCAGTCGGTCGGGCACGCCAGCTCCAAGCCCACCGAGGCGGGGCCCAAGGCGGCGGGCAGGGCGCCGGCCTGTCCCCCGGAGGGCACCGTCCTGGTGCACCGCACCTCGGGGAGGCTGCCGGTGGCCACCATCGCCCCCAACAAGAGCGACCCGCGCCAGCCGGCCGTGCTGAAGATCGTCTCCAAATCCGCCGCGCCCTGGCGGCACCAGCCCCCGCCGCCGCCCGTCGAGAGGGGCCGGGGGCCGGAGGAGGACCCGCGGGAGGAGGGCAAGGCGGCGCCGGTGCAAAACGCGCTGGAGAAGCTGACGGCGGCGGTGCGGAGCATGGAGGAGCTGTACAGCTTCAACAAGCGCGAGTGGAAGCGCAAGAGCGACCCGCTGCCCATCACCGACAGCCACGTCCTCTCCCTCATCGCCAGCCAGGAGCGCGACGCCGGGCCCCGGCCGACCCCCCCCGCCGCCGCCGCTGCGCCCCCGCCGCCGGCGGCAGATAAGGCGGAGGAGCCGTCGGGCAAAGGGGCGGGCAGCGAGCGGCTGTCCCGCCGCCCCTGCAGCAACGCCGCCGACAAGGTCTCGGCCAAGGCGGCCGCCTTCGAAAACCTGGCCCGGCAGCGGCAGCGCGGCCCGCCGCCTCCCCGCGCCGAGCCCCCCCCCGCCCCCCGCGCCCTCCTTACCCTCCGCGGAGCCGGAGGAGCCGGCGCCGGAGCCGCCGCGCCGGGCAAGCCCCGCTCCGAGGGCGGCCTGCGGGGCCAGGCGGCGCCGCGCTCCCCCCGGCTGCCTGCGGGCGGCGGCGATGCGGAGCGCGGGCCGGACTGCGGCAACTACCTGGCCCTGCCGCTGAAGGCGGCCGCCGAGCCCGGCTCCCCTCCCTCCCCGGTACCGGTGTCGGGGGCGGGCGGCGGCGTCCGCCCCAGCCCCGTGTCGGCGGCGGCGGCGGCGGCGGCGCTGTGCAGCCTGCAGCCCTTCGGCACCGCCAAGCGCCCCGGCAGCCCCGGACCCCCGCCCGCCCCCCCGCCCGCCGAGGAGCCCGCCGCCGCCGCTCCGCCGTCCGCCGAGGGTCCGCCCGCCGCCCTCTACCGCCCGCCGCTGCCCTACGCCACCCTGCCCGGCGCCGCGCCGCCGCCGCTGCTCTGCTTCTCGCCCTCCGTGCCCACCGCGGCGGCCGCGGCTGACCCCTTCCCGCAGACGCAGCGCAAGGTGCTGTTGGACGTGAGCACCGGGCAGTACTACCTGGTGGACACGCCAGTGCAGCAGCCCCTCAAGCGGCGCCTCTTCGACCCCGAGACCGGGCAGTACGTGGAGGTGCCAGTGCCCCAGCAGCCGACCGTCGCCCCCGTCCCGCTGCCTCTCCCGCCCCTGGCCCTCAACGCCGGGGCCTATGGCGCCACGTACATGCTCTACCCCGGCCTCCTGCCCGCCGCCGCCATGCTGCCGGCCGGCGCCCTGCCGCGCCCGCTCTCCCACCCGGGCAGCGACGCCAGCGCCCCGGCCGAGCCAGGCAGCCCAGCAGCGGCGGAGGCGGCGTTCGCCGACAGCCCCTACTACGTGGCTACCGGCAAGGGCCCGCCGCCCCCGCGGCGTGGGGCAGCCGAGTCGAAGCCGGTCATCAGCATCACAGCGCCGGCCGCCGGCCCGCGGATCGTCGCGCCGCCCTCCTTTGACGGCACCACCATGCGCTTCGTGGTGGAGCACCGGTGAAGAGCGCGGGTGAGTGGGTGCAGGCTGCCAGGCATGCCGGTCGCCGGCGAGGGGTGAGGGCCACCCGGGTTACCCTCCAGACGAGGGCTGTGCTACAGCTGCTCCTCGAGGGCGGGAAGTGACGGGCCGGGAGCCTGCAGGCAGGCCCTCACTGTGGCTTAAAATACAGGGATAAGACAGAAACGCAAAGGTTATGCAGGCCCATCGGTGCAGTTTGGTGTCCCTCGCAGCAGCTAAGTGCCCCCTTTTTTGTGGCCCAGAGGCAGTTTCAGTAGAAGCACACTATAGTTGCTCCTCATGCAGCCTGTATCTGTGCAGCCCTGTGGCTGGGGGCCCTGTCTCAGTGAGGTCCCCTCGCTTATGGGGAGGGGAGTGTGGCTGGGCATCTCCTCTGGACCCACCTTGCAAGCCGTGAGATGGCCCCTCCACCTCAGCAGCACACCTCCCCTTTCTCACCTCTTGCCTATTTCTCCCAAGGGGAGGCGAGTGCCGTCTGGCTGCCCTGAGCCCCTGTTTCTCTCCATCCTCGGAAAGTGTGGGAAAGGGGTCTGATGGAGGCAAACCCTTATTTCAGGTCCATGTCCTACTTGTTAGCAGGATGAGTGAACGGGGTACGTGGGGTGAACCCTGGTGTGCTCCCCTGGTGCCATGGGGCTGCTGGCAGGAGCAGCGGCACCCACAGCTGCCTGCACTGCAGGAGGGCTCCAGCAGAGCCTGCGGGCACCACTGCAAATCACGATTTCACACCGCTACCCTGAGCCTGGCCTGCCACAGTCCTGCCATGTCTGGTTACCTGGGCCTGTAACCCAGGGCCAGCCTCCCAACTAGAGGATGCACGTGCAGAGCCAGGAGCAGGGCATGGGACTGGATGTACAGCATGCGTCAAAAACGCAGTGCGGGATGTCTTGCACAAAATAATAAAGGAATGATGGCATTTTGTTTTAAAAAGTGCCTTCAGGATGGGTGTTGCTGGTCCTTTTGCCTCTTGCATAACAACATACATCTTTATCAAGTGCAGTATTGGGCAGAGCTACCAAAGTCTTTTCGTGACTTACCAAAGACTCATGAGGTTTGTTCTTGGTGTGTATCAAGAGGCAAAGAGAAAGAGTGGCAACAGTCAGAGGTTTGGGTTTGTCACTAGTTTGCACTGAGTTTTGTCCAGTTACATGTTTGAGGGTCAGTTTTTTCTTCCAGCATTTGGGTTGTCTATTTTTGCTTCCATAGTTCTTTTAGTTGGCATCACCTACTGCTGCATGGTAGATTATTTGTTGAATGAAACCTTACTGAAGTGATTTATATACTTACTTCTTCTCTGCTTGTAAATACTTTGTCGTGAAAGTGCCATTCTTTTGTCCTGGATATAAATGAAATTGTTGTCATTGGCCCTTATGGAGCCACTCAAGACAGTACTCATTGAAGTTGGGCTCTGCTGTGCTGCTTGAGTTGATTCTGTCAGTAAAGTCTTGATAGAATATCTAGATAAAATGGCAAAACATACATGTTTCCATTTGGTCTATAGGCTGAATTCAGACTGCTAGCACAAGGAATTTTTTAGATTTCAGTTTAGGGACTTGATGTTTTTGAAAAGGTGTGGTATATAGTGCATGTATTTCTATCTTACAGCAGCTATTTAAATTAAAAGCTCTAGCTACTATTATATTTCTCTTTAAAAGTGAAACCCATCATTTTTCCTAATGTGATTTACCCTTTGTTTCCCAGGGGGTTATCCTGCCGTGTCATGCAGCTGGTTTGCCTGTGATGCCTGGTGCATCGTTGAGATGGGCGATTCTCTCAGCAGATTGCTTTCTCATTGGTTAATAACTGCATCAATGCTCTGTCTTTTTGTGTTATGTTGGAGCGCTACCATTGCAACACAGGTGTGAAAGCTGCCCCCAAAGACTAGTGATGCAAAAACTTGCATACTCGTTACAGAAAGTCATTCAGCAGTTTGAAGACTTTCACCTTTTACTGTTAATGATGCCAAGATGCGTGTTGTCTAACACAGACAGGGCTGCCCCCTCCCTGCCGTCTCAGACCCGCTGAGGTAGGTGTCCTGCTGGTGTATAATGGATGCAGTGTGAGGGGTTTCTCAATCTGTTCTGAGAGTCAGTAAACCAAATCATTTTAATTGCATGCTGCAAGACACGTCTAGCTTGTCATCAGACTTCGGTTATTCATATAGCTCTCAGTGGAAAATGAGGTATATGCCCGAGGGGAATTGCATCTGTAGGCTTCTTCCTGTTATTCTGTTCTCTCCTTGCATCTACTTAGCATTTTCATTTACCTACATAACTTTAATGATCCTGTGGATAATGTTTTCTCTTCTTTTATTATCTGCTTTTTTTTCTTTCCCCTTCTTTTGCTGTATCTCTTCTGTTTTTCTCTTTCTAATTTAAAGTGTTTGTTTGCTTGGGGTAGTTTTTCCCCTGCCAAGAACAGGAGTGTAATTTCATATGAACTGGAGGGTGAACTGTTGATCATTTTTTTAATTCCAATTGCTTTCACATCAGATCAGGGGTTTTTTATTGATTGCAGCGATGCTGTGCAAATCCTAAAATGGATTTTAAACCAGCCAGATTACATCACACGACCATGGGATTTGAACAAAATACTGTCCTTTCAGGTCCCTTTTATTTACTAGCCAAAATAAACTGAATGAATGTTCTTTCTTTCCACTCCTGTATTTCTTTCTGCACTGCACATAATATCATCCTCCCTTCTTTATTCTTATTTTTTTTCACATCTTCATTCACAAACTGTGTCACCATGTCAAGAAGTTCTCCATCTTGGTCTCTGTCATCTCTTGGAGATAAGCATGATAGAGCTGACTTGAAGCTCTAGTGGTGGTGTGGTACCTGTGGCACTGTTGGTACTGAATCCTGTGCACATCTGCAGCTCTTCCATCTTTTCTTTCCTTGGCTGGTGCTGTTTTCTGCATGATCACTGAGTGAAATGGATCCTATCAATTTGGATTCTGGCAAAATCTAAGATGACATTTCTGAACAACTCTTAAATTTTTGATATACAGCAAGTATTGGAGAATATGTACGTATTTCTGAGAGATATCATGAGGTTGCTTTCCTCCCTCCTCTTCTTTGCTCACAGTAGTTGGTGAGCTTTTAGCAATGTAGTTCTTGCCTGCTGTACTTCTTCCTTCATATGAAAAAAACCCAATGATGCTAGTTTTCCATTCTAGTGAACTTGCCAATCTGCAGTCTTGCATCCAAACCTAGACAGCGCCAACCTGTAGTGAGCAGACTGACTTAAGGGAGCTCATTCCCATCCTGAATGTGTGTTTTTAACTTTTGTATCTGTTCCCACATTATACTCTGGGCAGTTTCTGCCTTGTGTTAGGTAAAGAAATGAGAAAATAACATGTAGCACAGTAGAAAGTAACTGTAGTAAATTGTACTGCCTGTATTAGAAGAGCGTTTTTCCTTGCTTTGTTCAAATATGTGCCTAAACTGAAGCCACCTTATTGTTACAGGAATGCATGGGGTATTTATTCATGTGGTGAGAGTAGGCTAAATCAAATGTAAGCAGTTCTGTCACCAAAGTATGCAAATATACCTATTAGTTGTGTTTCTTCCTACTTGCCATCAGACAATCTGTCTGCCTTTAAAAATTACTTTTGTGTGGATAGCATATATGAATGATTTTTTAAAGGCTCATAAATTGATATTTTAAAACTCTGTTTTAGTTGTGTCCTGTTCAGCAGAATGTATAGTCTACGTTAGGTCAGACAGTCAGTTTAAATATGCAGTATGTAGAATTTACTTATGCTGATGCCTTTGTTGAGAATTTAGTAAAGCATCCATCCAATTTTTGTGGGAATTACAGGAATATTCCAAGAACTAAAAGGCCTGCAGTATTAGTTCTAGTAAATCAGTCTACAAATGGAGATAAGCATGAGCTTGTGTTCGAATCCGTAGCTACTGAGGAGATGTTTAAATAGCGCTTAAGCTTGATACCAATAAAAGTTAACGGTGAACTTAATGACTTTTCTTTCCTAGGATGCTTTCCTGAGACAGTATTTAGGTCTTAACTCCTTGGAGCACATGTTTACACATTGTTTCAATTTTGCTTACGTATTGCCATGCTGGATGCTGTGTTGGTAAAGTGCTCAGATCTGTAACTTAAGTGGATGGATCACTTAAATCCTGGATGGATTTCTTTGCCCTCTTTCCACCTATGTGTGTGGGGTTCCCCAGGGCCAGTCCGTGGGAAACCACAGGATTGTAAGGCACTACACGTTTCAGACATTGAGCAGCAAGGATCAGTTTGCTCAAAAAATAAGTCTGCCTGACCACTGTCTTGGATTAAAAAGTCAGGTGCTATTGTCTGATTCTTGGGAGTAGCTTAGGAAATTAGCAAGAATAGTGTGACAGCAAAGGAGATCCTGTGCACTTTGGAGTCGTAAGGATTGCTCAAATGATTGTGGCAGCTCTCTAACAATCCACTTTTTATTAATGATGCCTTTCTGTTTGTTTTTGTTGTTGTTGTTGTTGTGGTTTTTTTTTACAGGGGTAAGGAAGAAGAATCACGCTCCTTTAATCTGAAATATACTTGGTAACTCTAAACATTCATCCTAAAAACTGCTACAGTTTTCTCATTTTTTTTGCTTCATCATACAAAACAAGTGTGTAAGTTTCTTGTTTTCTCCTATATACCCCCCAGTTGTGGAGTATGCATAACTTTAATTATGCGAGCAACACTAAATTACTGCATTGTTTTCTGCAAAGTTGTTTTTATATTGAAGCCAGTCTGCTTTAGGAGTTGCTTCTGTGCTGGTGGCTAGCAGCAGTAGTGCCACTACAGCTGTTTGTAAAATACAGGGTGTAAATGCAACAGTGTTTCGGTGTGGACCGATGCACAGCTTCATTCAGGTCCCTGGAATGTGTTGCGATGATCCAGTGCAGCCCAACTCTTTAAAGCCCTCGGGTCCCTCCCATTGCAGTTAAATGAGGGTCTTCTCCATAGGTTTCGGTGACTATTTGCAATCAGATGTCTATTTTGTACTCTATACTTCTGCACCTGGAATTTCAAACGGAGAGATCTGTCATTTTAGGATTATCTTTAGTGTTTATTTTTTGGCATGTTTCAAAACAGATTGTGTAAATGTCAGAAAACACATTTGATTGCTTTCTTTTTTGTTTGCTCCTCGGTACTGTGTTAATCATCACAAGTTGCCTTAATTATGACAGTGTTTAAGTACTGGAAAGCCAGAAATTGAATGTAATATTTTTTAGATCCTGGTTGTAATGGAGAGAACAGCATTTATTTTTCTTTAAGACTGCAGTCTATTCTTCCTTAAGTTGCAACATTGCTGAAAACCTAATCCTAGTGATTCCCCTGTGAGAGGAGTTTTCTGACGTTACAGCCCCAGTAACATGCAGTCATTTCTGTAGCTGTTGTTTGGCAAGTTTATCTGAGGGCTATATCCACACCATCTGTATTTGCTAAGAAAATATTTATCTTTTGAACAAGAAAATATAAAATAAGATCACTCAAGATACAGTGACACATATGTCCGTGTGTTGAACTCTGATTCTTTTGTTGCCAGCAGTTTGTCTCAGCAAAAGAGAATTGTTGTCATGACAGTAAAACTAAACTCCAATAGTGTTTTCCCTGCCCAGAATTTCAGTTCAGTTAAGCACTTTGGGAAGCCAATAAATGTAAGATAACTGGTAACAGGTTAGAAATTTAAAATCTACATGCAAAACCTGAAAGTCTGAATGTAAGCATTTGCCCACAGATAGGATTTTCCTGCATCTGTTCTCAATGTTTCCTGCTGCTAAGGAAGTTTCGGGGTTTTCCATTCTTAAAGAAAGCCCTAGGTTTTCATTTTCCTGAGTAACTCACAAGATACAGAAAACTCAGCTACAACTACAACTGTCTTAACCATATTTGTGAAATTGTATTTCAATGCAATTTATTTGTTTACAGGCACAAATTGAAATTGCCCTCAGGATGAAATGCACTGCAAGTATACAGATAGTGAGTGATTTAACATGTCTTCTCATTTATCTTCATCGTTGTGGAAATCCAATGAAAAAGTATTATTCTAACCCTTTGTAAAGAGCTTGGCGTGCCCAGCTAGAGCATATAGCATTTAAGCTTAATCCCTGTGCTCTTCAGTTGTACAGTCTATAGTCAGAAGCTTTAACTTCACACTGGGATTTGGGCTGAATGCCTCTTAAAGAAAATGAATGCTTCTTCACTGTTTTCATGACTGATAAGTCTGTAGACGCTACGGCTGGAGTATTGGTGTTAAACAAAACAGTACTTCGGACTGCAGGACAGTGCAGGTACCAGAGTAGATTGTCCACTGTGACATACATGTGTACGGTATGTACATTATAATACTAGCATCCATGTTTAAAAATGTTTCTGTCCTATCTTTTTCTATATCGGTGCTCAGAGCAAAGTTTCACGTTGCAGTTTACAAGATACGGGTTTGCACACACAAACTCAGGGTTTACAGTTTCACTCAGTGTACTTGAAAGGAAAAAAAGGCGTAGAAAATAAGTGCCCAGGATTTCAACATGTATTTGTTGGAGGAAAATTTTGCAGTTTTTAACTGCCTGTGGAGGTGAAAGCAATGAAATGAGGCAATACCAACAGCTATTTTTTTTCTCAGGGGAGATTTCTTCAGTGGAATGTGTTAATCCTAATGTCAAACAGTGTTTGCTTAACTTTGTCTATTACTAAAGAGACTCCATGTTTGCATCAAGGGGTCAGTTTTGCAAGGAGCTTCGCTTCACAGACCCAGTCCAGCAAAGCCTTCACATGCATCTCTAACTTCAGATATCTAAGCAGATTCCTGGGAACTTCAGTGGAAGCGCAATTTTTTTTTTTTTTTTTTTTTTTTTTTTTTTTTACCCATCAATGCAACGCTTTGCTGAACTTGGCCCAGAGCACTGAGTGCCTTGCAGACCTGAGTCCCAGGTTTTTCACTTTATATGAGTAAGACTGGAGCTCTGGGCTTGTGTCTAGCTTGACCCAGCAGATAATACCACAAAAGGTTGCCAGAAAAAAAATCCAGTAATATGGTGCTCCTCCATGTATACCTAGTGGTGATTTCTCCAGCCAATGGGGTGATGTGTAACCACATATCTTGGATTAGAGTCAAGCCCTCCGCATCAGGGTTCACAAGCTGCTAGTATTATATGTTTCATGGTGCAGTCATAGTATGTTACAGCTGAAATTCACCTTGTGTGCAAAGCAGAGCAAAATCCTGTACACCACTCGAGTTCCCTCCCAGCCCTGCTGTCAGGGTTCGGGGGCTGCAACAGCCAGCCAGCCACTTCCATGTGGTTTAGGTCAGAATCCAATTAAAAGTTTGAGTGGGACTGGAGTGATGCATGGATGTTCTTCTGGTCTTTTGCAGCAGGGTTGGTTTCACTCAGTTAAGTTTAATCCTTGGTGAATCACTTGATGAATGATTTAAAATGTATTTATGGGTTGTGTGGGGTTGGTTTTTTTTTTCCCTTGTCTGCATTCAAAGCTACCTTTATTCTCTAGTGTTGATGGCCAAAGTGTCATTCCTTATGCTTATGAATTACCATTAACTTGTGGCTACCTGAGAACACATACTTTAAAAATGCTTGTGTTTCTTTCCCCTTTTTTTGTTTGTTTTTTTTTCTTCTTATTTTTTTATTTTTTTCTTTTTCCTCCCTTTTTTTAAGGGTGGGTGGGTGGGTTATCAGTGTAAAGATATTTAAAAGCGCAAATGTGAAGTAAGGATAATGATTGCTAAGAGGATGTGGGTGGTATGTCTGATGAGAGCGGTGGGCTACAAGGCAAAGGGGAAAATGCTGTGAACACATTGTGTTGATGACTGTTGCCTGTGTGTGGGGGAAATAAAAAAAGATACATAACTGAAGAAAATGGACTCTGAGCTGCTCTCAGCGTCGATGACACTGTGGCAAGTGTGTAGCCGAAGCCCGAAGTGATCCCACTATAGAATGCCGTGAGCCTGGGATTGAAGGACAGCGGAGTCACTCTGAGAATTGCACTAGCAGCGTGTTGCACGTCGGGAGTGCTTCAGTATGTCACGACCATGTGAGAATGGACTGTCTGAAACCACTGAGTACCAAAGTTTGTAACTGAATGAGTCAGCATTTGTATTATGTTGGGTTTTTTTTTTTTTTTTTTGAATGTTAGGATAAATAAAATGTATTTTTCAGTAAAAGACACACTGCAAGTAAGCCTGCAGTTCCCTGCTTCGTCCTGTGTTTGCAAATTATCTTCACTGTTGCGCAGAACAAGTGATAACAGAGGCATTGCTTGGTTCAATGTGTAAACACTAATAGAAGATTTCACCGGAGAGCAGATCCAAAACCCTGCACTCAGAGCCTCTCCAAGTTTGTGCCTTGTTGTAAGTCTCTTTCTGACCGGACCTCACTGTTTATTCTGCCCTCTTAGGACAAAGGGAAGTTGGGGCCATTGCTTCATTTGACTTGCTTTGATTATTTTTCTTCCTAGCTACAACTTAAATGAAAGAACTTCCCAGTTTCAGTGTGCTAACTTTGACTGGTATATGGGTTTGGGTATCCAAAGAACTGCATCTCTGTTTTAATGTTTAGAGAGAGCATTGATGGAGTGAATAACTTTTTTCTGCTCATTCTGTGTTATTTTGTGAAATACTGCGATACAATCAAAAATAGTGTTACTTTGTTAGTGGATAGCAGTATTGCTTGAATTATTGCTAGGAAAAGCCTTTTGCTGCTTTCCTGGGTTCCTTCTACCCTAATGGAGATTGAGTAGCTTTCTGATGTTAAGTGAAGTCCAAATGTTTAAAAAGGCACGAGTCAAACACCAAAAAATCACGTAATGGACTTGAAAATGGAAAGATTATGTTTGCATTTTAAAAGAATGCTTTCACTTCTCAGTTTTCAGTATGTAAGTGGCATATTATAATGATCTTCTTTTTAATCACGTGCCCTAGATGCTTAAAGGAAAAGAGATGCCCACCTCATTATTTATCTGCAAGTAATACAACATGAAGATGGCCGTATTTTTCCAAGACATGGCTACACAGTCTTCCTACCTTATTGGAAGCACAAGTTTCCTGGTAAAACAGTGGTTTGGTGTTTGTGACATTCTCTCTCTCTTTCTGGATTCTTTGAAATTGGTACCTTAGCACTGCGTTTAGCATAGATGTTGTCAGTGACTTCACTGCCTGTGTATAGTTAGTGATTCCGATACAGAGATACAAATGGATTAATTGGCAGACCCCAAACACAAGTGGAAGGAGAATAGATGTTGAAAGGAAGAATTAGGAAAAGGGGGGAATGAACTGGGGGACAACACAGCCAGACAGCCTTAGCTTCATGAGAACAAGCTGGGTGGCCACAGGAGATCAAAGGATGACCACAACAGAACCAAATTAATAGTGGGTGTGTGGAGCAGAGAAAAAGGCCTTAGATCACTTTGTTCAAACTAGAGAAGCTGGAAATTGCAAAAGGACCTGGGGTTGTCAACAGGAAAATTTGGGAACTGGTCCTTTACTTTTCTCCAAGAACAGCTCCTGGAGCCTTATTTCAGTGGACCTCTGCAATGAGCTCTTCACAGCACTGCTGGTTTCTCACAGTAGGTGGACATTTTAAGCTGAAACCTCTACAAAAGAGAGGTGAAAAGTAAATGCAGTGACAGACATGGCCTCTCACCTTCCCCTAAGGGGTCCAGTCTTGCAGCCAGTGTTTGTCCAACAGCGATGCGCCTTACACTACAAGAATCCACTGAAATTAAAGTGAGAGGGTTTCTTAGGATACCTTAAATTAAACTGAAAATTCAGGTGGAATTATCTGGGATTTTCAAGGATTGGTGGAAAAAAATCTTACGAGTTTCTAAATAGTCTTTAAAACATCACTGGTAGGAATGAGACCAAAAGTTAGAAATGCAGCACTTTTTTTCAGGAGTGGGAACAAAGCAAAATGAGAAGCAGATAATTTCCTGATGTCAGATGTGAGCAAGCTATCCAGGATAAAACAAACCACTTTTTTTAAAAAAAGAAAAGGCAACTATTTAGGATTGCTGTCATCTTGGATTGTTGCTATTGAGAACATGTAATCTGCTTGCCAAACCCAAACTGTATCCCTAGTCTAGCCAGCTGTTTTGTTTTTGAGGAACCTATCATCCAGTTACCAAATGTGAACCTAATACTGCAGAATAGTGGCTGCCAGCCCAGCTCAGCCACTGCCCTGCTTTCCATTGACCTCTGCTGGACAAGGCACACAGTTCAAGTTGAAAATGTGATTAAAAACCTTGCAGAACCAGGACTTCTTTTTATTTTGCTATTTTTAACAAATCCTCCTGTGTTGTAAGATACAAGTGCAGCATGCATTACATGGGCTTGTAGCTCCTAAAACATGTCCGTATTTAAAGACTGCAGTTCCTTCTGTGAGGTGTAGCCAGACAAATTCTCTAGAAGATGCTCTCATTAAGTCAGAGTTGACTTTATAAGTAACATGTATTCATTGGAAATCTGGGCTAAGTATTTTACAAGTTGTTGCATGTGTGTTAACTCCTGCACCTTTCACTGAGTATAAATTAATTTTATTAAAAGTAAAATAATTAAAATTATAATCTTGTTCCCACTAACAAGGGGAAAGGAAGATGCTGTCAGTGTGATTGCAGGCTATTCTGAGATCATGCTTAATTATACCCACGCAGCACTGGTTGGTATCCATTATTGGTAGGAAATGATGCATTTTACCAGCATTTTATGGCCAAATGTTACAAAATAAAGATGTTTGGTCCCCATATCTGCTAATCTGTATTGCACTGATGGCTTACTTCATAACCTTGTGAGGAGATCTGCATTCCAGACCATTGATCTTTATATTTCCTTGTGCTTTCTGCGCCAGGATATGTTTAGAAGTGAGAAACTGAATCCTGAAATTTGAATATTTTTTAAGCATATATGAAAAATACTCTTTAAAAACTAGCACTCTTTGAAAGTTTTAAGGGGAAAACTTCAGAATCTCTTTTGCAGGTTGGTTGTTTTTTGGAGTTAGCTGGATTATCATTGCATTGTTCTTTCTGTGGCTTCTGGTTAGAAAGGACCGAGCATTTGTTTGCTTCTCTACATTTCACACATGAATTACTGCTTAATTGCAACCATTGCTGATTATTTAAAAGTACATATAATAGCCATCATTAAAGATGTATGTTGCACATTTGTGATTAACCTCCCCTGATTTGATAAATGCTCATAGTGTTTGCTTTGGTTGTAACCCTGAGTGTGTTTTCACTTCAAATGCAGGCTTAAGCAATATATTAATTTCACCTTATTTTTAGAAGATTGTCAGTTTTGTTGTTTCTGTAGCTATGGAGCCCACATAAGGAAGCCATGGCCTTCCATTACCCAGCTGTTGGACTAAACCCCTTCTGGAATCCCCATTATGTCCAGCTGTTAGGGTCAGATGGCTTCAGAAGCAAGTGTATTGCTGTGATACCAGGGGGTATCCAAAGGACATGTATCACTTCTGAAGGAGCAACGTTGGCCTCAGAGGTTCTGTTTGATTTAGTTTCAAGGGATGTTGGCAAAGATGTGGAAGCCCCAGAGTTGCCCTTATTACAGGCTGGTTGTCCCATTCTGAAAGACTGGTTTTCAAAAGTGCAGGTGAGCACACAATTTTCCTCAACAAGCTTACTTGATGAGTAAATAAAAAAAGCAAAAGACACAGATCAGTATCTCTGGGAGACTTGATGTATTTATGTTAAACAGACCTCTGCATTTCACTTGAAAGAGAAGCACACCTGGTGGTGTTGGGCAGATACTCAGCAATAGCCAGTTTATCTTTTGTAATCGGAAAATATGTTATGCTTTTTTAAAAGTGAGCACCGATAGTACATTGTTTTTCTGTGCCAAAGGGCTCTGTTTTATAGGCACACATTCAGAAAGCTCTTAGAATTGATAGATTTGAGAGGGGGTGAGCATTGCAGTGGGATTGCTGATATCAGAGAGAGACCATACCGATAGAAATTGCATTATCTAGAACCTTTTTATTCTGATTTTGGGTTGTGAAGTCATGGGCGAGCCTGGCAGAGTGTTAATGCAAATTAGGATATGGACTGAGGTCATCATCTGATGATATCTCAGTTCCCTACAAGTGAAATAGTGATGATAGCTATTTCTTTGTGCCACTCTTTGTCCACCTTTTATGTTTAGGGTGTCATACCACTGCAGGAGGAGACTGCCTCTTCCTAGGCGTGTGAATACTTAGCTCTTATTTTTGTCTTATATGATACAAATACCAAGTATTAATAACAAATACAAAAGCTTGTCTTCAGTTTCAGTTCCTAAAACAGTAGTGGAGGTATCAAACAGTGTCTAGAAAATAGAGGGTGCAGGCTTTGAGCGTGGATGTTGAGGAGAAGAGACAGCTTTGTGGGAGCCTTGATGAAAGAAGAATGGCTGTGTTTGGGGAGTGGGAGAGGAGGCTTGGAAGGGAGGAAGGAGAAACTGCCTCTTTTTGAGGGAGGAGGAATGCCTGGGGATGGGGTGTTGTGTAAAATCTTCAGCAGAAGAGTGAAAGAGAGCATTTAAGGCTGAGAATCAGGAGCAGGTTTGCTAGCAAGGCTAGCCATGTTATCTTAGAGGCTGGTGTCACTGCCAGCAGTGTTGGTATCACTGGCCTCTCATTTCTGGTGAGTGTTGCCACTGAAGAGGGGCACCTAGGTCTTACCTTTCCTTTGGGCAGAGGATTTAGGCAGGCACCTCCAGCATGTGGTGCATCCTGCTTGGGCTCTACACCAGATGGAGATACCTCTGCCTCCTGACTAGAAGGAGAACCTAGGACAAGTGAGTGTTTGTAGAGGAATGAAGCTGGGTTAATTAGCATTGATAATATACATCTGTGGGTTGGTTTCAGGGGCGGTGGGTTGGCTGATGTAGATAAGGTGCAGCTTTGGCTGATTCTGTTCAGTGATTGAGAGCCAATGAAGAGAGAGCAGCCGAGGAAGAAGCAGAGAAAACACATGTCCTGGATGAGGTGAAGGCAGCTGAGGGACTGTATGAAGAGTATGCTGGTATGAAGTGGTAAAAAGACCTTGTCACAGCCTGATAGTTTGGAGAGTGCTGTGACAGGTGTTCAAGTTACGTTATTGGTTCCTGTGTGGTGGTGAATTACATGGTTTCTCTTGCTCCTATCAATACCATTCCTTGCCCAATGAAAGGCTTTCCCAACCCAGAAGGGAACAGACAAAAACCAAGAGTGAAAAGAAAACCAATGTTTTTCACACTGTATTTTTACCTGTTTTATTTATTGTTTGACTACAAGTGTGTCAGCATTTTCAGGAAAGACAACCACCAGTCTGTTTCATCCCATTGATTGTTTGATTTTTGCAATTTCTGCACTATTGGTTTTTCACAACAGAAAAGAATGTGTATTTTTTTTTTATTCTTGTAATATATTTTTTTTTTTATGGCAGTCGAGTTTTTCCCACCTGGTTTTTGGTTTTTTGAAGAACAGTTGTTCCTGGCTTTTTATTTTACATTTTTGTGACCAGAACTCACGCATTTTGTCGCATAAAATTAAATCAGATGGATCATGTCAAGATATGAGCTAAGCTGAACTATATTCTTTCTTAATCTGCAATGCTGTTGTAAATGTAAAATGTTGGGTTTGGTTTTTTTTTTACACAGCTCCTATGAAGACACTGCTTGAACGAGCAAAAAGGTGTAAGTATTTTAATCAGAGGACTTGTATGAATAATGAATACTTTTTTACATTGAAATATGAGCCTAACTTACTTAGAAGAAAATATTCTGGCTCTGTGCAGGCTTTGCTAGACTGTGCATTCAAAATGGATTTCTTTCAGGACCTTTTCCTTCGTAATAGTTCAGAATTGCCTTAGTGGGTGCTCATTTTTTGAAATACACCTGCCTTGATTACACACAGGGACACAAATTTTTAGGAGCCAAACTTGAAGAGCAACCAGTGTTGGCTTAACTCTGCTGATGGTGATAACTACAGAAATTATACCACTGATTTCTGAATTTCAGAATTAAGGGAACTGTAAGTACTTCTGGAAATGTTACCACACATTTTTAATCAATTATATTTAACTATAGCAGTTAATAAAAAACCCAAAAAGATAAATAATAATAACCAAGCTCTTACTGCTTAAAAAAGGGAAAAATCTTTTAAAATCTTGTAAAATAAAACCTGCTTTTTTTGTAAACAGGCAATACTGAGTAAGCAGGAATTCATGGTCCTATTTAGATGTTAATTGTACTTGAATATTTGAGTAAGGATTAGTCATAGGCCTAAAATACCTAAGTACTTTAAAATATGTTCATAAATAATCATTCTTTGTACATCATAATTGTTCTTACTGCATGTCAAAAACATGGACTTCAATACTCCCCAACAAAGAAAAATGAGGGACTATTTTTGCTTTTGGCACAAAAAAGTGAAAATAAAGAACTAGCACCACCCTGAAGGGAGTGCATGGAATACTACCAAATTGGTCTTTACTTGCCTTGGCTTGTTTTTATACAAAAGTCTTAAATATAGGTTAATATGTAAACACTGTGCAAGCACTGAGAGTTTGATCCTGGCTTGTTGAAATCAATGGCAAATTTCCCATTAACTGCAGTTTGCAAGATCAAGCTCCAAGTTGGTACGGTATGTACAAGCCTAAGTCATTGAGGGAGCCATGGATTCAGGGCAGCAGAAGCTCAGGTGCTCATTTCAAAACCAGTTGCTGGAGGAATCAGACTTTGTGTCGAAAACCTTCCTGCACATGTTGGAATTTTCTTGATGGAGAGGGTATTCATTACCTGCCAACAGTTCTGCTTTCCCTCTCCTTGCAGTGTACCGTCTGCCAGATGGTAGACTTTCATACTTAGTCACATAACGCCTGTAAAGACACAACATGGTGGTCTGGCATTAGCAAATTTGTGCAAAATCTGTACCCTGTGGGTGAGGCTAGAGAGAGATAAACACTTTACATCCAGATAAGATTACACTTCCACAACCTGTAGGTACAATCAGAAGATGTTCTAGTATCTGCAGAATAACAGATACTGTTTTCTTAGGATTTTCTGAAGATCCTCAACTTCATCCATTCTTCTCAGGCTTACCATCTTCTGGATCAGAAAAGCCTGAATGGAAATCTGGCACAGGCTCTGCAAATGTTACTACCCTTATGTCTTAGCAAATAGGGATTAGGAGGAGTAGTAAACCCCGCTTCTCACATGGCAATGCAATTACTAGTCTTTGGCTACTGAAAAGCATCTTTTTTTACCTTATTGCACAGTTGTTTAGCCTTCAGGAAAGTTGGTGACTTAATAAAATATGGCATTTTATTAGGCTGAAAACTGGCTGGCAATTAGGCAAAAATTAGGCAAGAAAAAAAAAAAAGGCAATTAGGCTGAAAGTTGGCCTCTGTTGTTAATCTCTTGTGGCTGTGAACACCAAAAAGCTCCAGATTCAGCAGCTGGCTGGAAGGATGCCTCAGAAATTGTGTGCTCTTAGTTCTTACCTGAATGGAGACTCGACTCTGTCCATCTGCATACAGACTAAAAATGGGTACTGTGAAAACTGCACCGTGGAGATGAAGTCTAATGCTGTTTCTACTTCCAAAGTGGTTTCCATACCAGTTTTTACAAAGAAGGAATCCACTTCAGTGTTACCAGCTATAAACATGGTTACCCTGCAGATAAATTCAGGCATTACAATTAATTAAAAACTCATAAAGAAAGAGGAAATTAAACTGCAAACAGTTCTACCACCCATACATAAAAACTGCCCACAAAGGAGCCTGTTCTTCAAGTAAAGGTATATAAATTCAGGTGAGACCAGTGTGAACTGGTAATAACCAGATGGAATGGAAAAAAGGAGCACAAATGTTCTCCCTTGCACATAACCGTTACAATTTTAACTTATCTGCAAGGTCTTTTATATTTAAATTCTTCTCAATGATGCTATCGGGGCTCTGGAGCCTGAGCTTTCTATAGACCACAGCTACAGCATGTGCTGGGGAGTATCTCACCGGTTCTTGACGTTGGTTTTGGATTCCCTGTACCACAGGCTGAACTCCATCCCTCCTGAGATGTCGATAGCCAGGCCACCCAGGAACTCCGCGCTGGCCCTTGGCCCGGACTGCAGCTGAATCTCCTAGAGGCATTAGAAAGCACAGGTATCCCCCCATTACTGACTGCAGACCTCAGTGGTTTCCTCACTCCCTTCTGCGCTGTGATCATGCTGCTTGTCATTTGCAGGAACAAAAAGGAATAGAGGGCTTTTCTGAAGGGATGGAAAAAACACCCCTGAGGTATCTTGCTCCTTAGAAAATGGGATGAAGCTAAGGCAAGGTGCTTTCCCCTCTCCCCTGTGTGCCAGCTGGCATTAATTTCTGCAAGGAGTATCACTGCAAGGAATATCATGGTCTCTGTCTCCCAAGATCTGCCATGCAAGCTTCATAGAGGCTCTGCTGGCAGTCCAGCTAAATCGGATTAAATTCCGTGCTGGAGCCCCAGCAATGGTGCAGTGCATTGTGGCTTCTTCTGCACACCCAAAGGCAGCCCTGTAGTGCCAGTAGGATGCAAAGTGCTGCAAGCAGTTTTGCAGTGGGTAATGGCTCTGACCTCACCATATGGCAGTAATTATGTCTTCAGTGTCTGGGTGGCGAAACTCACAAACTAATGTGCCTTAATTGCCCCTGTGAATTTGCATTTATTGCCTTTTCCATCAGCTGTCAAGTGTGTTCATGGCTTCTTGAAACCTCTATGGCTGGACTGGAAACAGATCACGTGGAGTCTGTTTCGGAAGTGATAATATAGCTCAGGCTCATGACATTACTTTTAAGTTTTGACACACAGCCAAGATTGTAAGGTTCACTCAGCTTGGCGATCTTTATGTAGTTGTCCTGCTTCCCTAAGAACTAACGGATTAATTCACTGTTTTAAAAGAACTGTTAATTTGGGAAAAGTTTATTTTGATATTGTTCCTTGTGTACAGAACCTCCTCTCTCCCAGCTGGTATTGCCCCTCCTCCCGGGTTTCTGTGCCTGTGATATTCTCAGCACCTGTAATGCTGCAGGCATTTGTAGGATGTGTGAATATGCAACTTCCTTCCCCTTTTTGATGACCAGGCACCTTAAAAGTCCCTATTCTCTTCTTAGCAATTCAGTAGCCCAGTGGTTCCAACTAATACTGTCTCAAGATTTAAGAAAGAAACAAGCAGAGACTCTCTGGCTTGCTAATCCCTATAGCAAGAAGCAATATTAGGGGAGGTTTTTATTCAGAGCATTCAAGTTTTCCTGCCATAATCAAGAACTTGGATTATTAGGTTGGCGTAATAATATACATATACATAATGTATATTATTGGCCCATTTCAGTCAGTAGATATAGTAAGTAATGGCGTAATAATAATATACATAAAACCATACATATTCACCTTATAGAGCAAATAAGAAAAACTCTGGAACAATCTTCTTGGCAGAACCAACTTGGCAGTCAGTTGCTGCTGAAGTGGGCTTGAGATTTCATGTAAGAATGCAGTGGACTCGCTGTGACTTATAAACGCACATGCCCCCAGCAAGTGTGGTCATATTGTGCTCTGATTTCTTATTTTCGCCAAGGTAAAAATAATGAGTTGGAATTGTTGAAATCAAATTAGAATTTGATTTCTTTCTGAAATCAAAGGGAGTTTTTCTACTGACTGCAATGGGCCAAGGAATACTTCCCCTGTCAGTCTGTTTAGGTGTGGAGACAAAGCTTGTTTTACTTGATTTTACTTCACTTTTAATTGGGACTGAATTGGGTGTGTTAATGAGCAAGGAGGTAACAGTATACAATCTGGCAGAGACACGTACACAAAACCAGAGGAGCAGATATTCTTAGATGCATTGTCAGATTGCACTTAATAATATTAGAGTAGGCTTGGTTTGCAATGGCTGCACAGTTTAAGGCTTTAAAGGCTACCTAGAATTAAGTCAGGTTTGTCACTGAAACCAGCAAAGCAGCTAGGGAGCACTTGTCTTCTGTTTTACTAGCTCATCTATTTCCTTATTTAGAGCTCAGTCCTGTCCTTCGCCTCCTGCAAATCCAATCCAAGCTGATGGGAGGTGTAAATCGCAGAGACCCAGCCTCCTCAGGAGCAGTATTTTCCTTTCCCTTCCTATCTTGAGCTTTGTGTGCCATTTGCAGTGGAAAATGTGATCCCGAACGATCAGAATAGGTAGTTTGCTACTGTTTAAAATGCTGAAACATGCTATGTTTCAATAAAATATAGTTTCTTTTGGTACTGTGCTGGCAGTGTTACTGTAATGCAATGCAGAGATGGCTGAAGCGGGCACTTCTTCTGGAACTGGCTATCTTCCACTGGGGTCTGGCTTTCAAATAGTTTCTCTGACCTATTATTACAGTATTTAATTTCTCTGTGCTTCTGGCAGGTGTGCTGCCTAGGAGAAGTACAAACACTACTGAACTTTAATGCAGGTGACTTAGGAGTCTCAAAAACTGTTTTATGAGAGCTGTTTATTTTATAGAGGGAATTTATAACTTCTGGACTGTTATTCTTAGCCCTCAAACAACACTGTCAGAACTTGCAATGGCTGTAAAGTACACTGATTTCAGTTTGTGGAGTTATGTGAGAAAAGATGTTACAAATGGTGCGGGGCAGGAGTGTAAGCTTCAGAAGAAATATTACCAACTTGGGAATCACCTCTCCAAAACGTGCCTATTGCAATTACTTCAGCCGAAAAATTAATGAAAGGAAGCTATTTTCCAGGGAGGGAGTTATTTAGGAGATTTGACAGAACTTTTGAGAACAACTCAGTTTTGGTCTTTCTGTGCAAAAAGATCCTTATAAAAAGCAATAGGGGAGCAAAACTTTTCTAATATTTTAAAATCACTTTTCTCAAAATCAGGCTGCACCAATGCAAAAATTGCAACTCAGATACATACGTTCTTTTCTAACAATTCAGTTGCCCTATTTTTAAGTTCCAGTCTTGGCTTCCAAGCTATCCTTTTGATGTTTGATCTCAACTGCGCTATCTGTATCTCACATTTGTTTTTTGCCTGTTCTGAAATCACACTGCAGCCAGCTGTGGCACACTGAGTTTCAGTATCATAGAATGAGAACTGTTTCGCATGCCTGTTCTTCTTCTTTGAAAGAAGATAAATCCATGTTTGGCTTGGTGGTCAACAGCATGAAAAAAAGGGGCTTATGTTCTGGGCAAGGACTGTTCATGCTGGCCAGGGAAAGTGGAGGTAGTACTCAGCTACCAAGAAGCTAGATTAATTCTTGCTCTCTTGCACTGTTTTTCCTCAGTTCCAGTATTACACCATTCATACTTCCATTCTGACAGTGTTTACTGGTACAGTTGTAATCACAGTTCAGGCACTTGACAGTTGAAAGCATTTCCCATGAACCTTGACTGGGTTGTGAGGCCAAAACTGTGTTGGTGGTACTGTTGACCTGGAACGTAGCTGTAAATCCATTCTTAGAAAGATGTACTGTGTTTAAAATGCATCTCAGCCTGAACCTGTGTTCAACAGTGCATTAAACAATTTTTGGCTTTGTGAAGTGTCTAGGTAAGAACAAGTGCCTTTTTGGTTGTGAACACACGCTTTTGGTTGTGTCCACTGTTTGAGTCCCAAAGAGCTTAGGCAGCAACTGTGATAGTGGCAACACAAGAGAGAAAGCAGGGTGGGGGTCCCATCTCATCACAGTGCTGCCTGGGCTTCCAGAGAGTCAGTGTCTGAAAATGTTACAGCCTGATGTTGTTAAAAATGGCATGCAGTCTGAGCCCTGGTGTGCCCCAGGATTTTGTAAGGTTCTCCCTCCAAAGATGAGGAGTAGAGAATCCAGTGGCTGGCAGAGCTCTTGGGGTGCCTAGCCAGCTGATTCAGGCAGGGTATGTATGGAGCTTGGTGCATGCACAGCAGTTGGAAATACTTAGTTCTGTAAAGACCATGCTTGTATACTCCGGACTGGACATGATCGTCTTTCTCACCTCTGCAGTCTGTTTGTTAAATAGGTCATGGTAAAGTTTTTGCCCATAATCTGCGTGTGAACTGTAAATCATTGTTGGAATGAGCTTTAGTTAGCCAATTTGTGCACTCCATGGGAAGCCCTGTAGCCTTACAATACCATTACAAAGGGGCTGAGCTGAGTTCAGGATGGGGAAAGCTGTCATGCAGGGGATGTTTGTAATTTTGATCAGGGTGGATTTTCTCATCATCTGCTTTTGGCATCTTTTTTTGCTAAGAATTAAAGCAGAAAAGTAGAAAGTAAAATCTGAGCCTGCAGATGTTTTGTGAGCTGAGTGCTGCTAGTGCTGCTGTTAAATCCACAGGTTAAGGAGATCTTTGCACAGGAAGCACAAAAATATCAATCCAAATGTGGGTCTTGCACTTTCAGAGAGATGTCTTGGTTTTTAGTCCTCCAATAATACATTATGTAGCCAGTTGTATTTGTATATGAGTCTACATTTAAGCATAAAATTAACTGACCATTTGGGGTGACAGTTGCATAAAACCTGTGTAATCCTCATTTTAATCCCTTGTTTTGCCTAGTAACAAGCATTTGAAATTTGGACCTCTTAGCATTGTTCTTTGAAGGTTAGCTATCTAGGAAAGTTTGAGTACCAGTGATGCATTCATGCAGCACCTGACAGTTCTTGCCAAATTGGACGTATGGTCTCTAGAAAGCCTGTGAAGAGGAAGACTTAGGTGGTCCAATGGGAGAATACTATATCACAAGAAATTGTGTGAGGGGAGGCCATAGCTGATTGCAATATGAGTTTTCTAGAGGAAACTCAGTTGGATTTGCTTTTATTCAGTGTCACTTTGTTTTCTAAAATGATACAAGTTTTCAACTTTTTTCTAAATTTCTTTTCATGTAATTTTATTCTGTTTTTTAATACCTGTGACTTTTCTATTGCTCCCATAGTAAGAGAAACCTATGTAACTTTGATCAGGTTTATCAGCGTTGAAAAGAAAGAAAATCTGTGCTTAGGAGACAGAAAAAGAAGCAAACAGTGTGCCATTAGTACCTGTGAGTAATCTGTCAGGAGGATAAGTCCTTTCACCACGTTAATGGGATCTCCAGTTGCTGAGAGCATTTTAGACATTAAATCACCGTACCCTTGGAAAAATGTAACTGGCCTGAGTTGGACATCAAACAGAATGGCTGACATGCCAGCAAAGGAGTCCAGGTTTTCCTCGCCTTCATCGGGAGTTGCAGCTATTATGGACTCCAGACCTTGAGCTTCAATCACCACCTAAGAAGCGACAGTGATACAAAATCAACAAAAAAACTGCCCGTCCCAGGCTGTTAAGAATCCTACACATTTTCTTAATGTCTAAGAACGTAACTCTTATTTATGTAGTTGTGGATGAAAAAGTATGAGGTTAAGACTTAAGGGAACTAGGTAGAGCAGCTAGAAAAATGGGAAATAAAATAATCTCATGGCATGTTTTTTCCCTTTAGATGTAGGCAGAATTTGCCCACATACAGATCACAGTCCCAAGCCTGCTTTTCTTTCAAACATTCTTTCCTTTATTCATATGACTATTTTCCACAAAGTTGGGAGGAAACCCCAAAGATGTTCCACTGCACAATTTTTGTGCTGCAGAAATTTAGGTTTATAACATTTAATGTGCTTGCCAACATTACAGAGAGTCCAAACCAGAGGCATCTTATTTAAATCTCTTTGATTTGTGCATTTGATGTTCACCCTGTATTTCCATTCAGTGTTATATCCGAAACACAGGACTTGATTTTACAAACTCATCAAACTTTTACTGATTACATCAGATAAACAGCATAGGCTTTAACCAGAGACAGAACCTGATATATGATACAGAACAAAACATCTGTCTTTTGGTTAGGGCAAAGGTGTGCCTCATTGGCTCTTGTGAGTTTCTTTTTCCCATTACTGGTTGTTCTCTCCCCAGTGCAGCAAACCTTATGGTCTTAAGTAAATGAATTGATTGAGAAGCTGTAATAAGAGGACCATTTACTGGCTTAGTTTTTATGCACAGTGTGGCAGTTACCTGGCTGGCATGAAGTTCAGCATTTCTGTCGAAAATACGGATATTCATGTTACTTCTCCTTAAAATACCAGAGCCTGAATAGAGAATGTCAAGGCTGTATGTGGATGATACATCGGGACCACCTTAAGTAAAAAAGAAAGAAGGTACCTGTGACTAAACTAGTGGATTAATCCAATGTTTGGGAATACAAACAGGGTTAAAAGGCAGTTTCATGGTTACATACGTGTAATATAGCCAGAGTAGGCAGAAGAAGAGCCCATCTTGGAGAAGCGATCATAGTTATGAGCACGCATGTCCTTCAGAACTTGCCGAACAGTTTTGCTGTGATATTTATAAACAAACAAACAAACCACAGAGACACAAAAATGTTACAGTACCAAAGGTATTACTGTTTGTAGAAATATCAAATTTGAGAAAGGGTGAATTTGCCAGTAGCAAAGGAGGTCTTCAAAACCCTTACATTTTCCCACTAAAATTCAGACTTAACCTTTCTCAAATTCAGCTACTCCCTACAGCCATAGGTAGAAAGGCAAGCAAAGGTCTTGCTTCAAAATTAATGGTGTTGAGAAGAAGAGGTATTTTGATTATTTTAATTCTAGTGCTGTGATGTTTAAAATTGTTCTTGTTTGCTGGTTCTTAAAATATAAAAGTGAGTGCCCCAATGAGATAATTAAAACTAACAGATAACATTTCTTACAGTAATGCAAATTTGATGACTAATTCTTATTTGTACCTCTGAAAATGTGAATATCTATTAAATGAATGTCATCAAAATGCAGAGATTTATTCTGAAATACCAGTATCTGAAAGTGACACAAAAATCAGGCATCCTTTTATTTAAATTTTACAGTAGTAATTATTGAGAACCTCTGTGTTCTTTGGGTTTCTGCGAAGAAGTAAGGATGAGCTATATTTATTTATACTGAACTTAATGTACCTGGAAGGCATTTCAAAGTGAACTATATCTTGGATCATGGAGAGCATGTACTTGTTCATTTCCAGAGGCAGTTCACCAATGGAGAGCAGGATGTTTTTCACTTCCATGTAGGATGGGTTACTGTTTAAGATGATAGCAGCTGCAGTGGTTCGCACTGTCTTTTCGTGGACTTTACGATTCTGGTGGTATATCCTGTTCATTGTTTCCTTCACCTGGTCAGGAAACAGATTCAGTTAGTGCTCACACAGATGACTGGGCAAAGTACAGACTGGAATCTTGTTTATAATATCAGCTTAAGCTAGCTCCATAGCTAAGGCTAATACATAAGGATATATTTTCAGCATCTTGTTCTTCATGGTCCTTTTGGAATGTACGAGACATGTATAGCTCAGTGACCACATGGGCAAGTGGGGCATCTGTTATCTTCTCAGCCACAGTCCAAATACAGCCTTCCACACTGATTTTCACAGCAGGGTTGTAAATAAGTAGCAGCACTAAGATCAAAACACTGTGGCAGTGGTAAGGCCAAGAGAGAGATTTCCTTGACTGTTAAGGGAATATGTGCTTTAAAAAAATCAAGAATCTTGCAATTTTAATTTTCTAGATAATGCCTGTGGTGGCCTCACATCCCTGAGAAGGTTGTGACACATCTTTGTTACAGGTAAGTCCATGGAGAGCCGCTGACCCAACAGCTTCCAGCATGTTCATTGCAGAGCAACACCCTGACAACCTTAGTCACAGCTGCCAGCAGTAGGCATGAAATTGATTGCAGGGTAATGCAGCGAAGGCAGGACCACACCTTCTGCTTTTGTACTTCTCTTACTCATGGAGGCTGCAAGGTAAGATGCAGCTATTTTACCCTTCTTTAACTTCATGCATTCTCTCTGGCTATGTGAAAGTACAAGGAAGAACAGGGGTTACACACAGGGAAGGCAGTGCTCTTGCAAAGGGAGACCAGTTTTCCCTAAAGACTGCCTGCCATCTTCAATGGCTGTCTGTGAATGAGGCTGACTAGCACTGGCAGACTGGCAGCTAGGATTTGGCAAGCAGGAATGTGTAGAGTTTTTTGGCTTGAACCGAAGTGTGTATAATAATTTTCTGGAGGTAAAAAAACGTATGTGGGGCATCTTTAAAAAGAGTGGGACTGACAAATGAATTCTGTTAACTTATTCTTTACATTTAATGCAATGTCTTGCACTTCTTTTCTTGGGCAGTATATTTTCTTACCTCTTTGGTGACAAAAGAAGGATCGTATCTCTGTAAGGTAGTGGCAGCAAGATTGCTGATGGACCCTTCTTCTGACTCAGTGTACTTCAGCAGCAGCGGAATTGCTTCAGGAAGCAGTGCATTCTTCAGTGCCAGCAAGTACATCCTCACATTGTCATCTTTCTTAGCCTTTTCCAGTCTACTTAAAATCAGCCTTTTGGCTTCCACAACAGCCTAAAGAAAATCAACCGCATGTTTAAATGGTGATCATAAACCTACCTTTTTCCCTTGCAGAGGTAGGAGAGGCAGGCTGGGTTCTAGCATGTTTTTGTTTCAAAGCATCGTTGCACAGGGTTAGCAAAGGTGTCATTTGTAAACTGCATGTTGATGGCTTCTTTCAAGCATAACCAAAGCGGCTATAGTCACAGTGGCACCTGGTCCATAGATTTCTCATTTGCTAGCTGCACCTGCTCTGATTTGGGGACTTCACAGGTCTTACTTATGGGGCCAACATGTCCCCACAAACAGACAAGGGAAGTGTTCTTTAGTGCTTCATAACATAATGTCATAAGAGTGCTTGGCAATTAACAGGGGAAGGAAAATGGGATTTCTAAGGGCCACTCAGGTGCTCTGTGTCTTTTCAGCACTGTGCTGCAATCCCAAACAGCACAGATCCAGCAGGCAGAAGTGTCCTGTCTGATCATTCTCATCCTCTATCACCAGCATTTACTTAAGTCTATGATCAAGGTGATAGCCTTCCTTCTGAGCTGTTCTGTGCATCTTTGGAGCAGAGCTGAGTACTTGAATTTATTTTCTTCACAGAGCTGACATAAGCTAAGGGGATTGCAAATATTATATAGATCCTGAGTTTGCTAGTTTCTCTGAGGACCTGCAAAGGTTTTGCACAAGGGAGCACAAGTACTGCTTCTGCTGACAGAAGTGAGAAAAAGTTCTGTCAAAAAAGGACAAACTGGGACATATCCACAGAAATGGAAAAAAGCCAAATTAAAACCTAAAGCTGATGAAGTAGATGTCACTGTTAAAAAAAAAATAATCTCCTCTCTATCAAACATAGGAGTTTGTGGGCTTATTTTAAAACAGGGGGGAATATCCTTCCCATGTCTCTCTTGCTCTCCCAGTAACATTAGCAGGGATCATTTACATGCGTTGCAGACCAGAATCTGGCCAGCACTGAACAGCAGATACTCACTGGAAGCTTGCAGCCTTCTCTGTCACACAGCTTTCTGATGAGTGCTCCCATGACAATGACAAGAGTTTCTCTGATTTCTTCATTTGCGATATCACCCTTGAACTTAGCCTGTTATGCAAAATCAATGCTGTTAGTTTCTCTGTCTAGATATGATGAACCATAGTTCCTCACTTCCTGTGAACATTACTGCAGTGCAAAGGTATTAACCCCAACAGCCTGGGCTCAGGCTAAGCAGAGCACTATTTTGTCATGAGATGTAATAACTGATTGCCATTTCCCCCTTGAGTTACATTCAGTGTCTCATATAGTAGGTTCATTCTGAAGCTATGTAAAAAAAACCCAACAACGAGTACTAAATGCTTACAGGTTTTGAATAAAGAAACAATCAAACAATCCTGAAATTGTTTTGCTAATGCTCAGTATTATGTTTGCTTTCCAAGGAGTAGATATTGATAACATTTTGCAAATAAGTCTGGACCTACACATTTTTGTTGCTTCCAGGCTATATGCTATTTGCAAACTTAAAGGAAACCCTGGAAGGGATAAAGAAAGGAAAACTGGAAACGGCAACAGTTCTTCTTCCCTTCCCCTTTGACAGGGATGAGGCTCAAGAATATTAACTCTGTTGTATTTGTTTTGTCTTTTGACTTACAGTTAAAGATTTCAAGAGCATTTCACTGGGGTGAGAAGCAAATCCACAAGCATACAGGAATCTCTCCTGCAGGGTAGAAGTGCTTGCATCCTTAAAGTCAAGAAACTCCAGTATGGCCTCCAGTGATGCTGGGGTCTGAGCAGAGGTTACGGCATCCACTACCTGTGGACTACAAAGAAGTGGAAATGAGTATATCATCGTAATGAGCTAGAAAACACTGTAAAGACTTTGCTGCATGTAGAAAGAAAAGCTAATGTGCTGAAAGATCTCTTAATTGCAGGTATGAGACAGAATTTTTTACTCTTGTTGAAAAGAACTGAGTCCCTGAATTCTTCCTCCTCAAAATCATATCCATGGATAATAATGTTTGAATTTATGCAAATATGGGACAAAAAAAGTATTAAAAAACCAGAACTGTCTAGAGTGTCTTAAAGTTTACAGGACAAGGTTGTAAATTGAAAGAAGTGTTTTATTTCTGCATACACGATGACAGCTAGAGAACAGGCTTCCATGCTACCCGAGTTACTCTCAGGTTTATCTCTGTTGTTAACAACTGCTATAATTTGTTTGAAAGATCATGACTCTATGGTGTGACTTGGAAATGCTTTCCAACTCCCAAGGCTAGGTGCACATGCTGTTCACACCCAAACTCTGATATTAGCACAATATCCAGGCATGAATCATCCCCTTCTTTGCTGTATTTCCATTTGAAGGACACAAATGGGCAAGTCAAGAACAAGTTACAGAGTGTTTCAGAACAAGCAGTCAGGTTGAGAACCTCTGGGTAAGTTACAAAGCACATTTGTTTTGCATTGTAGATACAGTCTTGGTGGCTGATCAGTGTGCTGCAAATATACTATGAGAACACGCACAGCTTTTAAAAAAAAATCCTTTTCCTGTAAAACTACTGAATACTGTTTTTGCATTGCTAGGACATCACCAGTAGAACTGAATCTGTTTGCATGCAGTTTGCCCTTCTGCACTTTTAAGTAACTTAAACCTTTTGAAAGCTTGTTCATGATGACTTACAGAAGTTCTTTACTTTCACTTCTAATAATCTGCAGTATCTCCTCTTTCGTAGCTTTTCTGATGTTCTGAATGAAGGACAAAAAGCTTCTTGCTGCTTCAGCTTTGGAAAGTTTTTCAGGATACATATGTTCTCTGATGCTCTGCCAGTGTTCAGAAAGCTGCAAAACAATTCACATTATGTTAAATATCTCATATTGTGGTTTCAGTTCTCCAAATCAAATTTACTAAATGCAGATATGTGGGCCACCTGTTGCTCAAATTAGCTGAAATCCAACAGATTGCTGATCCTTTAGCTAAGTAGTATTTAATTTGTGACATCCCAACACAAATATCTTTGAAACCTTTCTATAACTCTCTTCCAACACTTCAGTATTTTCCTGATAATGTACATTGCTTTATATGCAATCTATTTTGGAATAAAACATGATTATTTATACTGTAACTGGAATAAGGTGAATTATCTTCTCTGGGAAATTCACTGTGCTTTCTGGTGAATACAGTGTTTGCCTTCTGTTCCCATTTTCTCCTAAGAAATTTTTTTTAAAGTGGGGGTTGCACAATCTGCAATTCACAAATTAATCATGTTTTCTTAGAAGATGGTAATTTTGTGTTTAGTCTGGAACAGGAGTGGATGCTCCATTTCTTATTCATAAACCTGCGTAAGATGAGGAGGGATTTGTGGTTATTGTACAAAACTATAGGTAAGATGGTATTAGAACAGGTATCAACTTCTTCAAATGCTGTTGCTGCATTTATTCCACACACCACATTTTTGACCTAAATGAGCCAACATGATAAAACCTGTATCTGTCCTTCCAGATACACTCCATAAGAAACTGGTGCAGGTATTTTGACCTTTCCTCCCTCGCCTTTGCCTCTGTTATGTCAAATTACTAAGAACATTCCTTGGTGAAAACTCAGCTGTTCTTTGCAGCAGTGTTTACTGCAGTTTTCCCAAGTGGGAAATAAGACTAGCACCCATTTGACCCTTACTAAAATACTTCCCCTCTTCATGGGTTTTGTACTAGGCAATAACGCTGAAACCTGCTGGCAAATATAAGTATCGTTCAGCAGTACAGAGTACAACTTCCATCAACTGTAACAGACAATAATTAGGCAACAATGATTGAGACATAGGATATTTCCTGAGGATTAATGACCAGCTGGGAGGAGCTCGTGTTCTGAGGCACAGATGGGTCTGTTAACCTCAGCTGGTGATTAGTGCTTAGCACCAAGGTCAGTGTGGCTATTATAAGCTGAAATTGGATAAATGTATGGGGCACTTTCTATTCCCCCCTGTTAAGCTGCACCATAGCCCAGCAAAAAATCTCTAACCTCATTAATCCTGTATTTTCTCCTGTGCAGAGCCCAGCTGTGTAGGCTGGTCTTAGCTTAGCACATACCCTAGAGACAAGCAAGGTGGGAGCTGGAACTATCTCAAGAAAAAGAGAGTGGAAACCAAGTCTTCCTCTTTGGGGGTGTGCTCTAAGCATTTGACTGCTACAAGGAGTAGCTGCTGTCTCCTGCAGTGACCATGATTTTAAAAGCCAGCATTCACAATTGACCTTTGCAAGGAGCCTCATTCTCCTCATGTGAATTTCAGGAAATTTGGTTTGAGTGCTCCAAGGATTCAGGCACAGATGCATACACTTCCACATGGCAACTCAGCCAAGCTCAGACAAGAATCTCTGTCTGACAGATCAGACCAAAGGTCTTGTGGGCACTCCAGGAGAACTCAAGCCAAATCAAGAGGTCCTAAACAGAGCATAAGTTGGTTTAGAATGTTAGTGTGACAGCTGATTTACCAACCTACAAAGGCTGGCTGCACATGATGGAAAAAACACACCTCAGTTTCAGAAGAGGCATCCTTTTTCTGTAGGAACCATAAACATAAAAAAAAAAGGTAAGAACTATGAGCTCTTCTGAAGATAGCATGCTTTATGATGTCCAAACACAGAAATCTAGGCCTAAATTTAAATGTAAATGATGGTTATAACCCCACAGAAGCTAGTGCTGCCATGTGTGAAGTGGGTTTGTAAAGGTTATTTTACCAAATTCATAAAGATAGAGGTAAGACCTATTACGATTTAAAAAGGGTCTTGAAAGCGTGAACTGTAGGGCATATCATGTCAGCATGGTCTTAATGTATACTGTGATATGTAAGTACCAAATGTTATGTTGCTGCTTTGGATACAGTGTTCTGTTTACAGACCCCCATCTTTTCATAGCAGTTACTGTAAAATACAGTAAGAAAGTAGGACTTCATTCTCATCATGCCATTAGGTTTATAATGACATAGCTCAGTCCCCAGGCAGTGCTCTGGAATTATACCCTATGTTTGTTATCTTGGTCTGGAAATTATCTCTATAACTATTATGACAAACTCTGTTCCAAGTGACAAATTGATCAGCACAAACCCAAATGGGCAGTCAGGAAAAAAGCACCTGTCCCTGTTCTGTTTAAGATCCCTTGATGTTCTCTGCTCAGAACTGCTCCAGCATACATGCAGCATCATTTCTGTTTCATTTTCCCCCACCTATTTTTTATCTTCTCTGTGGCTTAACAAGCATTAGACAAGATAAATTATTACAGTGCAATGCTACTTCCAAATAACTAGCACAAGTTCCAATATAGTAAGGTATTTGTGCTCATAAGGAGTATCTCTGGAGGATTAAAAGTATGTGTGCTGAATAGAAGCCTTATCTTGCTTATAAAAAACTAGCAGATCATAGAAAATGGGAACATTAATTTAAAAATTATTGCTAAATACATTCCACAATGGTAATAGCATTAAAATTGTTTGCCAACAATCACTGCGGTGATTTATATTAGTTTATGATGAATAGCATCAGCAAAAGAAAAGATGATGCATTTACAAACAAAGTTCTTAGTAGTCTTCAGACATCTTAAATATAAAAAGAACAAGGTAATTTTTTTTCCAGGGGAAAGATGAGAACAGTATTGGACTTGCCAAGAATACTAAACCCTCATTTTATACTTACAAAATACCTATAAAGTCTTTTATTTAAAAGACTTACTTCAGGGTCAGGTAGTAAGAAGAGGCTAGATATGTTACCAACAAATGTTTAGCTTGCCTAAGGAATGGTTAACTACCTTTAATTTCTAGGAGCAGTTCAGCTCATCCATCACAGAATGATTTATAAACATTGGCCAACCATCCCACTCCATTACCCAGAGGAAATAAGCTCCTGCCAACTCAGGGTTGGCAAAGATGAGAAAACAAAAGGTTATTTTCTTTTTCAATGGTTTTGAGAAATACTGCACTCAGTCTTTGAAAGAGAGCAAAAAGGTTGGTACTTTTAGAGGTAGCTCTTAGAACAGCCTTGTGTGGTGGAGCACCACTGCACCACTACCATGCTCCCCACTCTGGGGTATATTTTATATTGCTAGGTTAGATGTCTCCTCATGGGGTGCTTGGACAGAAACTTCTTTCGTACTTGTTGTGCTCAGCTAATTGACCAGAATCCCAATGACTCCCAATAAGCCTGTGTTTACTTACTGAGGGACACTTTTTGCACTCAGATTTGACTGGCTCTGCTACTAGTGGCACGGCAACATAACTGGAGTCCAAAGTCTTGATAACACCGGTGACTTGCTTGCCAGCGATCAGTCCAGGGCCAGCTTGTACTGACTTCAGTTCCAGCCTCTGCCTGTGCATCCATACAGTGAAGACACCGTTAAAGCAAAAATGCAGAAATCAAAGCAAGAGGAAACAAAAAAATCCTCCACAGGCCCAAACCACAGAACGCAGACTTAATGAAGTCTTATTTTAAAATAGACTTGCCAGAACATGGCAGATCTACGGCATTTTTAAGGTAACAGAAGTATCTGATACCAGCAGAATTACTACTGAGAGGTATGTGGCATAAAATACCTAAATAATAGACTTTCTAAAGTATGGATATATCGCTGGTAAATAGTCTTCAGTAACCATATACATTCTGAAATGTTTCATATATCTGTTGATAAGAAGATCTGGAAAGTGAGATTTTGAATGTACATTTTTAAAATATCATAACAGTGAGGAGATGCCTGAATCATTTATCTTGCATGAGTATCTCCAAACTTTCAGTGTTTTGGAGTCTGGGGTCTAACACAGATTAGGTTTCAATGTTATTTCCTTCCTATGCAGCAGATTTTTTTTTTCCCTATACTTCTGAGCTTTCACATACTACAAATGGAGATCTATTGGAACTATTTCTTAAGAAATGAGAGGCCACGGAAATGGAACACCTACAGAAGTAATGTGTTGCTTAAAATGTTTTGGCCATTTCCAGCTGTTTTCATTTCCTACCTTATAAATGATATTATTTATTATTTGCATACAGCCCCTAATCAAAGTTGGACTGACTATCATATGGATACAAGAGACCTATATCCTTACCTGGAGAGTTTAAAGCCTTAGATCTTGATGCTATAAGACATACATATATAACCTGACCTGAACCACTGGTCCTGCTACCATCAATGACAGTCAAATTGCCCAACTTACTTTGAAACTATTTTGGCACCTGTTTTTCGTCGAGAATTCAGAAGCACAACATAATTTTCTTCTGCCTTAATGGATTTAATGAAACTGTCTTCCAGCACATAAATTGTGGCAGATGTGGCTTTTGAAGTGACATCTAAAATCTGAAAATAATTAAAAAATAAATCAGAAAAAAGGTTGATCAATAAACAACAAAATAGGAGAAGAGCTCACAGTTTCAAATCAGGGCAAAACTCATAATGAAATAGAGCCAAATGCGGAAGGTGCATGTGGGTTGACAACATCTCAAGCTAAGCCTATAAACCAGGTTCTCAAAAATTCCTTCTGCAACAAGCAGCCACTGACTTCTGCACTGTATGTGTCAAATTCAATATATATTGGAGGGAAAAAAAGGCAGAGGAGGGGAGCAAGTTACGGAGCAGGCCGCAACTAAGAAAATACTCAGTACTTCATTTAGTTAAAAATACATTTAAAATAAAATGAGAAACTTTTCCAGGGAAATAACTTGTAAATAAGATTGTTATGTTCACACCTGTGAAGCAAAGCCAGCCACTTTGCTTGATTTGTTTGTAAACAAGATGAAGTCTTTGTGGCAAGTGTTAAAATCAGGAATACTGTCAGTGTTGAGGTGTTAACAAAGTATGTGCTACCTTTGTACTTCTCTGAGCTGAGAAAGGTCAGTTTCTAATGCAGAGAATCCCAATGCCTTCAGCATGTGTCCAGCCTGCACTCAGTAGTAACTGCTTAGAAAGGCATTTACTAGTAGTAGAGAACCATTAAGGCTATAGTAGGGCTTCAGCTACCTCTACAGCACATCTCCTACATTACACCTGTGCATTAGGGAAGCCTTTGACCTTCCAAGCAAGCCTCACTGGGCTCCATTCAGGAATCAGCATCTTGCCTGGCATTTATTGCATATGCTAAGTGCTGTGACTTAGCAGCTGGGGAAAAGGTTACTATTGTGACTGTATCTAGTATTTTCCTCCAAAGAAAGAAAAGCCTCACATCGATTAAAACTTCAGTACAGCCAGGACAAAAGTGCTGTAAATCTGCATAGAAACTAAAATGTGTTATGGATGAAAATCCAGAAGTTATACAAATTGGTGTGCTGTACTCAATGTCAGCTGAGCCAAGGTGGTTTACACAAGAGGAGAATCAATTCCCTGTTCTCCCCATCGGTACTACATATGAAATTTGTACTAGTAATAGTACAAAATATACACGTAGAATTTGCTTTCTGTAGAATTTGCTTTCTGTAATGCAAGAAAGGACTTTTGAAAAAATGTGTAATAGCTACTAAAAAGCTTAGCGGCATGGTTTAGTGATGGACTTGGCAGTTTGGGGTTAACAGTGGGGCTTGATAATCTCAAAGGTCTTTTCCAACCTAAATGATTCTATACTTCTAAGAATATATTTTAAATAGGCAGAATAGATTTTATTTTGTTAAAGAAATCATACCTGGTTGTGGCTGGTAAATCCTTCTTTTTCTATTTCACAGGAGTCCAGGGCTTTTATTTTAGTCACTTGATCTTGCCGCACATGGTAAGTAGTATTGCATTTCCCAGATATGTCCACCTTGGAAAAAAGAGTTAATTAAGACTTTTCCTGAATTTATCTTGGGGACCCCAGAACACTTTCCAAAGATGAGCCATTTTCTTCACTGCTTAAATCCTGTATCTGATAGGATATAATGTTGCACTGTTTGGGTTTATTTACCAGTTTGGAAGGTATCAGTGTTTCTAACCACCTGCTTTGGATTGGCAGGGGTACTTTTCATTAGATGGCTGTGAAGGAAAGTTTGTTTAAAGAAAAAAATTAGGAAACACCTGGCAACTGGCACTATACTCATGAATTTAAGTTAAATTTCAGATTTGCTCATGTGGACAGATGCAGAAATTTAACAATGTAAAGCAGGTTAACCGGATGCGATTAAACCATTGCTAACTTTGCGTGGATATTCCGATTTAAAATGGCCTAATCCATTGAACGGAGCTTAGGAATCTACTGACTTTAAACATCAGTATAATCTCTTTTATACTGACCTGGTTTAAGTTGGTTTATTACAAATTTTTGCTAAATTGATAAAAGCATCTTAAATCAATTGGATTTCACCTAGTTCTTTATGTTAATTGCAGCAACTTATTTCACCGATTATTCAGAAGACTCTTTATGTCCCCAGCGTGAAATGTGATCAAAGGGCTGATTTCTGTCACAGTTCACTCCTTCTGAAGTCAGTGGGAGCCAAGGTCTGCCTTTCTGAGCAGACCAGGCTCTGGCTGTTTCTCTGATGATGATGATCTTGCCAGATATAGCACCATACCTCATGGGCAGCACCAGAGTACAGCTGTAGCTGGAAAAGACTAGCCAGACCTCTCTTAATATTTTGAGTAAACCCAGGCTCATTTTGATATGAGTAGAAGGTTTTGACCTGTAGGAATAAAAAACAAGTATATAACAAGTCTGGTTAAATAAGAAAGGAATAGATAGTGTGGGTCATCTCTGTAAAAAACTCCTTTTACATTTTTCTGATTGGGAAGCTGAATTTGGACCTGTTGCCCTTATTTAAGCAAACTCCAAGGGCTGCAGGGCCTGTCAATAACAGTACAAACAAGTTTTGGCCTTCAGCTGTACCTAAATGCAGTTTCAGTACAGTGAACAACTTTCTGTTAATTAGAGAGAATTTAGAAAGGAAATGGGAAAAATTACATAATTTCACAAGTGACTAATTTTTCTGCATAATCCTTAGATAATCCTTCCCCACTGGGGCATAGTATCTGTTGCAATTTAATCACAGGTTACAAAAACTTATGAATGAATCATAAGTAAATCACAGTTAGAATGACTTAAATGACGTGTCAAACATATCACAACCTTTGCACTTCATGGGCCAACTGTTGTGCTTGAGCCTCTCCTCTGGTAACAAGACTTTGCACCTCCACTTTGCATTCAAGGTGCTTTAAAAGTGCACTTTTTTTCAGCGACTCTAAGTACAATCAGAGTGTTATCTCAGGGTAACCCTGGAAAGTGAGGTCACTGTACCAGGGATGAAAGTATCACACCATAGAGAAATCATAAAAGGAGTGTATAGACCCTGTTACCTGAGAAACCCCCCAAATTTTTAATGCTACATCTCAATCTTAGCATGTGAACTGCTTAATGCATTAGAAGCAGATGTATTTTGACAGTGTTCTTCCGATACCTCTGCTCTCCTTCAGGGATGCGTACAGCTGGAAGCCAGTGCTGTTCTGTTTCTTTTTATGTTGTGTAAAACTGATGACAAGGCCGAGTCTGAAAGTTACTGAGCAGGCCTGATAACAGCTGCAATTCAGTAGGCTGAGCTGGCAGCCAGGGTATGTGCTCAGTGCCTATTTACAGCAGGAGGTAAAGATCTGCTGGGCTAGGGTGTCACAGCCCTCACTCCACTCTGCAGAAGAGAAAAGGGAGCATGACCTTCAACCTTCCTTCTTTCTCACTGTCCCTCTGCCCATGTCCCACCTGCTGAGCACTGCTTGGTCTGCAGAGGGGAGAGCAGGGCTGTTAGCCTAATGCAGCAAGAAACGAGAGGGTGAAGGAGCATGGAGAGGGGGCAGGAGCAGCCATGGCTCAAGCCTTACCACTCCCTGGCCAGAGCAGTAGGCTGAGCACAAGAGGACAAGTGGGCAGCTTCTCAGGGAAAAAGAGGGGGAGCTGGATTTACTTGAATCCCCTTCTGAGCAAAACTGGAACTCTGAGAGCTACAATTGGACATAGGTGCTCCTATGGTGGGACAGTGTTTTGGTGCTGTCTCAGGGCAGGCCATAAAACCCAAGTACGTGCTGAGACACACCTGCTCACCATCCCTTCTCTTCTGATTTTTTGAGACAGTTTCCCAGTAAAGGAACGCCATCAAAGGGTGTAGCTCTTTCAGCATCAAGTTCATTAACTTGGGACTGTTGAAACTGCAGGTGACACTGAAGTAAATAAGCAAGCCAGAAAGGAGGGAAAGCAGTCATGCTAAAATATTTGGTAAGGGTTTATAGTGATTAACAGTGTTCCTCACAGATTCAGTATAACCTCCCTCGTGACAAACTGTATCTTCTTTTCTGCCTTCAGACCTTGGATATAATCTTGGCCTCACTGAAGTCAACAGCACAAATCTTACACAGCAGTTGTGCACATGTGTAACCATATGTTCATGGTCAATCTGCTGTTTACTTCCATACTGTATGGTGTTCTCAACACACAAGAAGCTTGGACTGGAAGGGCCCAATTACAATTTACAGGTAAATCACAGTCTGTTTTAAACTACTGCATTTCACATAGAAAGATGGAACACAATGCCATATTAAGACCACTGAGAGGATAGTGAATTGATAAATTCTCCAAGTCTGTAAGAAAAGATTTATATCAGGTTTCCTCAGGGACTGAATTTTAAAAGACAGGGTCTTACTTTTCCGCGGATTAGCTCAAGAACTATGGGTCTCTGTAAAGCTTCCAGATATTCTTTCCCAATTATCTTCTCTGTGGTTTTTCCTGTGAAGATGTTTTTAGCAGCTGGACGTTCATTCACATTTTCAACTTGAACATCTCTTATCTAGCAAAGTAAAACCAGAGAAAATTAATGTAGAGAGCAGTCTAGCATTGGCCTGGGGTAGGCTGGATAGACTAAATCACCTAATACTTCTTTTTAATTTCTTCATTTCTGGTTTTGATCATTAATATTCCATGATTACTAAATCTATGCTTTCAAAAAAACCCCAGCACTCACCACTGGGGAAATAAGTGGCAGAAAAACTCACCATAAAGTTAAGTAAGTACCAATCCCAGTTTGTATTTAGCAAATAGGCTAGAGAAGAATAAAAGATTTAGCTCATATTCTGAAAATCAATTCCTCAAGATTAGATTAGCAGTTAGATAAATGTAGAAAAAACAGGGATTTTTTTAAAGTTGTCTGATGACATTAATTACCGTAATTTTGATTAACTGGTCGTCGTCATTGTCAGGATTTCTCCATAACAGGTTAACATCCACACCAGAAGAAATCCGGTATCCTGCACTTTTCTGCAGTGATGCTTTCACCCGATCAACATACACTTCAGCTGAGTAAGCAAATTTATATAGCTTGTCATTATTTAAGCTTGGTCCAGTAGTGTGCCCTGTTTGGAAAGCAAAAACAAACAGTGTTTTAGAATTGACTAACTCACATAATCTGTCAATTTCTCTATAACATACCTTTATAAAAATAAAAATTTAATTGCCAACGAAAATTTATGGGACTGATCCTGCTGCCCTTGATTACAGAGGCTTTCTCAATGGAGCAGCTGAAGTTCTTTTGCAATTAAGTTGACACTGATCTCATATATTTAAAATAAGAATGTCCACAGATACTTTGTTCTAGCTCTACACTTAATAGAACCAAAATCTTTACTTTGGATATGTTAGCATTCAAAATTAATCCCAAATAATTTGCAACTCAAAATACTGTAAAAGTATTGTAATTAATCATGCAATTTGTGTGCTTAGCAATTTGAAAGGCACTGATATAATTTGTTGGAGCCAACAGAAATTTTTCTCTGCATCTCTTGCACATTTATTGAGAATCTTTCCATTGAGAGCCTTGCCCAGGGGTGACGTGAATGTAATGAAGACATTGGGAAAATATTTTTTGATTATATAATTAAGCCCTTGTTCTTTAAACTAAATAATTGTCCCTATAGCTGTGCCTCTGCTGTTAATTGATGCATTTTAAGGGTTATAAAAGCCAAATTCTAGCATAAATGCAACTTGCCTACACAATTTATGGTGCCATTTCCATCTGCATTAACAGCCACTCAGACTGCTCTCTAGGGATTCAGTTGCTCTTGTTAGTGTAAATGAAATACGTAGTATACAAATGGCTTTCATTTTTCCTTTACAAAACTACTTACTACCACACCCTTTCCTTTTTTCTCTTTCTTTTCTCTCATGCACAGCCATGTGGGGAATGTGTGGCACCAGTGTCACAACTCTATATGCAGCCTCAGGCACAGGAATTAAGACCATGCCTCTAAAATCTGTGGCTAAGGAAAATCAGTTTCTTCTTGTATACCCTTTAAATATTTTGTCACAAAGAGTATACATTACATGCCTTTTCAGTGCCTTTGAGGGCTTCCCTCCTCTTGTGTGGATGGCCCAAAGGTCTCTTCCGCACAAGAAAAACTGATGAAGTCAGTTAGTAGAGGGAAGGGAAGGGAGGAGAAGCTGGCTGTACACAAAGTGCTCTTACATCCACAAAGCAAATACATACATACAGTGACCTTAGGTGCTACCTGTAAGCAGCACAGTACTAGCCTCTCAGACCCAAATGCTGCACCACTGAATCCATTGGGAATATCTTCATGGAGTTCAGGAGGTAAAGAACAGAGACTACAACCTCACAACAGAGTTAATCTAAGAAAAGCAAAGTGCTGTCCTCAGGGAGATGCATCTCAGTCTTATGACAAGTACAGGGGGAAAAAAAAAGAAGAAAAATCTATCAAAACATCTCAGATAAATTCTTAAGCATACTGTAATGTAATCAGTGTGTTCAAAGTCCCTTGCAGAGAATCAACAGGCTATCTTGATTTACGTCATGTCCCTCAGCATTTTATTTGACTCTGCTAAATAAATTTCAAATCACTGCATTGGTAAAAAGGAAAACCAAAGTCTTTTCTTTCTTTGCTCTCAGATTTTAAATCCCAGTTAGGTACGTACACAGTGTAGTTCCATCATGGCTGGACAGATATATTGTGTAGGACTCAAAGAATCAACACCCCACCCCCCCCTTTTTTTTTTAGGTTTTGCTCACTTCCTTCCCCTGTTCACTCAGGTGGTATAGCAGTAGATTAAGATCAGCTTCAAAGAATGTAAGGAAAATGGTGACCCCACCAAGTTTGGTCTGCAAGTTGTGTAAATTGGCAAAGCTACACAGAACTAAACTGACTTACACTGTACGCCAGCTGGAGATGTGGTGCAGCAAGTCTGGTCATCCCAGGGGGAGCAGCATGTTTGCATGTGAGAGCTCAAAGCTGTAACTTTTTTTTGCAGGGAGGCTGAAGCACTAACGTTGGCATGATGGGGCTCTTCTGGCTTTGCATGTCTTGTGTGTCTGCTTCAAAACAAAGTCACCAAGAGGTGTACAACCCTTCCTTCATGTTTACTGTGAACGTCCTAGCTACTTCCCCAGTTCCCGTCACTCCTATCAGCTTTGATGCTACATTGCCCTTGAGAGCAGACTGTGCTCAGTGCCTGCCCAGAGATGGTTGCACCTCTCAGGGGCACCCCTGGTTCCTTGCAGTACCTCAGAGCTGGCTGCTTCCTAGTTCAAAATGTCCTTCATTTGTAGCAGAAACACCAGTGCTAATGATTTAGTATCAGCTGAGATTTTACAAATGCCATCCACTAGGTGTTTTCTAAACACAGAGGGTGACACAGTCTCATCTAAAGATAAAAGGTGGGAGAAAAGCCTGTCTGAGAAAAATGATCTGGGTACTGAAAGACAAGTGTCTTGTTAGTTAAGGTGGATGTCTGTGGTTTTGTTGTCCCTCTCTTTTCAGTTAAAAGCACCTTTCACCTATCCTCTTCCTTTTCACACAGCTCAACCCATACATCTTTTTTCCCTTTTGCAAGAGTTCTTTCCCTCTTCCTTCCATTTAGCATTTGCGTGTCCCCGCATACAAAAGAGCTGTTCCCTCCTGAAGGAAACAGACAAGCAAATAATGCAGCAGCTTCTTGCAAGTGTCATGAGAGATGAATAATTGCGAAGTATTTCTGGGAGCTAGAAGAATATTAGGTTCTGAAAGCTTTCACCATTTCATATGTGGAAAACACTGCAGAAGCCAGGGCAGAAGATGGCTTTAGTTGCAAGACTGATGTCACTGATGGAAAAGGGTGAGACAGCAGTCAATCATGATGAGAGAAGCAGCAGGAATGAGGCAGTATTGAAGGCAGTCCCAAGGAGTTAGCACTTACCCCAGTGGAAATGGGGAAGCTAAGAGAGACAATTGGGTAGCACGGTCAGTTTGAGAGGCAAGGGGGATATCGGTGGCTGAGGGACAGAGACACTGTATCACTGCCCAGAACCAGTATTCAAAACAGCATAACTAAATTTTCATGTCATCTTTCATGAAAAAAAATTTGAAAAAGAATATTCCTACACCTTTCTGATAGAAACTTTTCTTAATAAACCCCCCTGCCTTTAGAAGCTCTTTCCTTTGTATTCAGCACAGCATTCTGGTCCTTGTTGCCTGTAGAGCTATTGCCATTACAGCTGATGGCAAATGTCCCACTGACTGAGAAAGGAGAAGAGATAGACATAAAGACTGCAATCGACCATGCTCTCTTGGGGTCAGAAGTGCCTGCTTTCAAGGTGGAGTGCATAACACATAGTTTGACTAGTAATGTTAAGTGTCTGTCATTAAGGCTAACATGCCAAGTCTATAATTAAATCATGATACTGTATAATACAGAAGGTTACACTGCATGAGTAGAGACAGCTGTCAAGTCCTGTGCCTTTTATTAATACATATGGCATGCATAGCATGTGCTTCTCTAACTGCTTGCTGGTTCTACCTTCATAAATTATATTTGCCACTGTTTCTGATACTGGATAGCTTTAAAAAGCAAACCCCATCCACTTCTTTGAAAACATTTTTCAAGTGGAACCACAGTAGGAAAGTTTCACATGTGCTGATCTATCTGACTTAAAAGAATATTCCTTCAATATTTCCAAAAGGCAGCATGGCCTGGTGGAGAAGTAAAACACTCATCCTAATCCCAGCTCTGTCACTGAGGTCACTAAGTGGCCTTTGGGCCAGTAATTTAGCTCTCAGTCTCTCTGCACAAGAGAGAGACAACGCCTGGCAGAGCTGAAGGGGAGGACTAATTAATGAGAAAATGCTTGCTCAGTACTCTGGGGATATAAAGTGACAAGCAAATATTACCTCACATCAAGAAGGAGCTTTGCTTAGTTGATATTAAGGAGAAGCTGGGAAGAGCAGACACCAGAATTGTGGCACATCGGTATCTAACCATAGTTACTCAGCAGTCTCATCAAATACAGTCACAGCTAGAGGAACTGCCTGCAAACTTCTTTGCTTTATAACTCTTGGTGTAAGGGGGTAGGGAGGAGGGTTGCTGCTCTGTGCTTACACAGATTCAGTGTCCTGGATCCCTTGCAGGGAGCAGGAGGATCATCATGATGAAGACATCTTCATTAAACTGAAAACTAGGTGTTGGCTCCTGTTCTAATGTTGCTGCTCCTCTAAATTTGAAATCAGGTTGTACATGAAGGACGATTACTAAAGACACATTTCCTTGCTTCATATACTGGCACGGCTGAAGCAGGCAGCCTCCAGATTTCATACCCTTGACCTTTGCCAGGACACCTGAGTAAAGCCCTGCTCCCAGAGCTTGTGCAGACATCCAGGTTTTCATGAATTATTGCAGAGCAAGCAGTAAGAAATTAATGGGATGCTTGCTAGTGACTTCAGTGGTAGCTGAGTCAACTGCTTAGAAGCTGAAACCTGGAGAGCCCTGAGCACTTCCTGGCTCTGCTCCACCAGAGCACTTCTTTCTGTTTCTTTTGAGCATGTGAATAGTCCCTTTCAAGTCAGTGCCCCCACAGCATGTCCTGACTAAGCAAGGTCAAGATCCCCTGTCTCCTGGTTCACACTGCTGGCCCCATGCACCAGAAAGCATTTTCTCCTCCATCCCCTCTGCTGATATGAATGCCACAAGTGCTTAAACCTTCGTAATTACTAAATGCATTTTATGTTACTGAAGGACAGATGAGTAAAGATGATAATGTTTGATGCAAAACAGATCTGCATACAAACACTGGTTATGCCTTTGCTAAGCCAAAAACTGAACCGAGCCCAGTACAGACCTACCTTTAACAGAGGCTGAGTAGGTGGAAATGATGCACAGGAACAGCACAGTAAGAAGAATCATGTTGGACTCCCCTGAGCTCCTGACTGCAGCATGAAGTGTGAGAGCCTCCAGGAAGTGAACTGCTGAGAGCAGAGGGGCGCTTGCAGAGAGAGTTGCCGAGTCGGCCACACTGTTTATCTAGATGTAGTAAAGGTCAGATTCCAAATTCCATGCTCAGGTACTAAGTTCATCAAAGGACTGCCAGTTAATTATTAAGAACTAAGGTAACTGGTGGTTTCTACCCCATTTTATCGATCATCTCGGCTTTCATTTTTTGAATACTGACCCCACACTGTCACATTCTGAGTAGGGAAGCCCACCTACAGTCCTGGCAGGACCAGGAGATCCTGCCACTCCTCCTGTTTGAACAAAAGGGTGACTGGGTCTGCTGCTCCAGGGGCCAGATCCTGACCACTGTCATTGTCTTGTGAGCAACCCCAGAGACAGATGCTTTTTAAGGGTCTTCCTGGAAGCAGAAGTACATGAGATTTACCAGTGCCATCCCCAAAAGTGATGCTACTTTGTCAGTTCATACCAAATAAATTATCTTTCTTTCAGCAGCCCCAGTCCCCATCTTCATCATTGCAGTGGCAGAGGTTAGAGACTGAAGAGGTGAAATAAACCAGCTGTTCTGTCCCACCTCAGTGAAGAGTACCTACTTGGCTGGGTCTGGGAGCAGAGCAAACCAAGCACTCCTTTTCACCCCTATTTTCCCCTTTTCTCACGCTCACTTCACCACTTCCCAATAAGCCCCCAGCTGACTAACCTGCATGTTTCCCTGATTCCTGTGAAAGTAAATCCCAAGCCATCTTGCACTCAGCCTCATGGCCACAGGCCTTGCTAAAGGACCTCCTTGTCCATCAGGTGATGGTGAGGCAGTAGGGCACTCCTCAGCGTTCCTTGGCACACCTTGGATGTCACAGCCTATGAAGAGACACCCTCTTCCTGGCATACAAAGCCTCCCTGGATCTTCAAGCAGGGAGGATATGGTCCTGCTTGTAGAGGAGGCACACCCGTGAGCCATCACCACGCTCTTTCACTCCACTTTCAGGAGCTGCTTTAACGAGACTGCAAGCTACAAACACCCCTGATGAACCAGTGCCACCCCAGGCTGTGTTTAGCTGCTCCAAATGGGCCATTTCTGCCACCAGCTCCTCTGTACTAGTAAGGAATCATAAGGTGAGAACAGCCTTCGCCTTGAGTGGTATGAATGCCACCTCTGTTGCCTTGTGCCAAAAGGGAAGCCGAACACTGTGCATGTCAGTCATTGCCCAGCAGTGGGGAACAGCAGGTCCATGCCAAAGCTCCTCACTCACACTCATCTCTCTGCACCTTGTGGAAGTCCCACTGGGAGCTCTTTGTGTGCATGTGTTGTGTGTGCATGTGCATGCACGTGGGAGGGAGAAAATTAGTAGGAAACCCTGGGGACTGGTACTGCTTCTCCCCAGTTTGTGGTTATTTATGCTGCTTCCCCTGTGCAGGCTTTGACATGCTCATGACAGAGAACTCCAGCTGATCCTTTTGCTGCATTTGGTTAACATGGAGTTTGTCAGGCTTTCTGTGTTTTTTTGAAAAAAAAAAAAAAAAAAAAAAAAAAAAAGGACACTATCTGTGTGCAAAACAAACTCTGGCTGGGGAGAGGCCAGTATTATGGATCCTGCTTTGGACATGCAAAATTCACACTTCACTCACAAGGAGGAGTTGATGTTGGTCTGAAATCTGGAGAAGAGCAACTGTCCTCTTCTTATGTTCCTGGGACACAGAAAATGTATTTCTTCCTTGAAATAAAGTTATTAAAAAAAAGGGCCTCTCTCAGACAGTAGAATATCAGAGGCCAGATCCCCTGCTGAGGTGTATCAGCATATCTCTTTGGACAGCACTGTAGTAGTGCTAATTACAGAACTAAGGATGTAACCATCATGTAGAGAAATGGTGTACAGACATTTCCATGTGCATATATATGTATACACCTATATACATACCCATAATGCATACTTGGTGTATTCTTGAAATATTTTAAAAATAGGAGGTCTGAGTCTCTCCTCAGTTATGGCAGGAATAAATCAGCCGTTATGAAATTAGCAATGTGCCCACCAAAGTCCATTACACACAGAGGTTGCATGATCAGCCCCTAATGTACGTTTCACGCCATGCTGGCATATGTACTGGGGTCAAAGTATTACTGTTGCTGCACATTTTCCAGAGTCCAAACTATAAGGCTGATATCTTTATACAACCTAATAAAACTAATGAGATTTCCTCACATCTTCTGAGGTCAACAGAATGTTTTTTTCTTCTCAAGCAATAGTGTGAAGATCTCAATTTTAAACTCACAGCTCTGCGCACCCAAGTCCATCTTTGGCCTTCAGCTGGTGCCCATGTGCCCCAGCTCCCACTGTTTCGGTGAATAAGACACCCCATTTCTGCCACAGGGGACAGGGGGAGGGAGATGCCCAACCAAGCCACTGGCTAAATGTGAGTTGTCTGTGCCACTCGTATCCTAAGCCTCACCTCAGGAGTGCCGCAGTCAGACCTGGCCCACGGAGAATGATGTCTGCATCCACACCTGAGACTCCACCGAGTATCTTTTTTCTTCTCTTCATACTCTGTCTCTTGACTTGTAGTGCTGTTTGTACAAAATACTTCAATACACAGTTTTAAACAATGGTGTGTTCAGTTTGTTCTGCTGCTGGGGAGAGCTCGCCATTTGAAGGAGCATCTTGAAAAGTCATGGTATGGCTCTATCAGAACGATGAAATTCAATCAGACAGCTCTTTCTCAATATTTGCAGCTCCTCAGATCTTCATTTTGCTTTGTCACCACTTGGCACTTGGCAGACTTCAGAAAACACTGCATTACCCTCTATCAGTGTCTGAGGACATAGGAGTCTGGACAAGCAATACTGCTGCTTTGGAAAGTGCAATGTGAGAAAAACAGATTTGTAAATCAAAATGCATAAGAAGTTTCTTCATTCTAAGAAAAAGCACATCTGAGTATTATGTGAATTTTTTAATGCTTTCTGCTTTTTTAAAAAAGCAAGCAAGCAAGTAGGCTTCTATTGGTAACTGATCTGCAGCCTTTTAATGACCAAAAGAAAATGAAGGATTCTTCACAGGGACTTCACTTGGACTTGTGCGATGCTGGTGTTGCAAAGCTAGATATTAATAGTAACGTAAGTGAGGTTTTAAATAGATGCTAGCAAAAGCAAATGCAAATCTAGCTATTTTTAAAGTAATGCAGGGAATAGGAATCACAAATTAAATATTAAATACCAACAGTAGTTGTAGGTCAGCATCTTACTATAGTGACACCACACAGTTTTGTGACTTTAACATAGCCATAGCAAACCTGAAACCAGCACTAAAACTGAAAGGGTGTGTATATATGGAATCAGTGAAACTTGAGATAAACATGGATGCAGATGAAAAGGGTATTATGGTAGCATGCACTCGCATGTTTGCTAACTTTGTGTGCCTCATTAACCAGGGGTGAAGATATCCATATATTTAGGCTGCCCAAAATACATTTTTCCTCATAAAATATACACCCAGTCTCCAGAACTGACTCCTGTACCAGGGCAGCATTCTTTCATGAAGTTATATGGAGGCAAAAGAATGTCACCCTTCATTGAGTACTGACACTAGAGGTCAAAAAGCTAATTGGCAGTAGCCTTTAAAAATACAAAGCATGAAGGGAGCAGGGAACATAGCTCTGCTGAGGGACCTCTGGAGCTAGAAGTCTGCTCTCAGGAATGTCACCGCTTAAAAATACTTCACTGGCCCCTGTGTGAACTCAGTAGTGTCATCAAAACTATCAGATAAAAATAAGGTTTTCTTACTTTTCACTGCTCTTAATCCCGTGGAGTCACCACAGCCATAAGGTGGGGGAAACACAGCTTTCTCAGAGGGGCACTGGCACACCTGTTGGGACTGCCAGCACGTACTCCTGCTAATTTCAAAGCAATTGCTCCTCTGCGCACCTGCCTGCAAGGGCAGGCCTTGAAGCCTGGCCACGGCCGCATCCACCCTCACTCACTACCGCCCTGGTAGGGGCGGCGGCAGCCACCAACAGCCTCAGCTTGCCAGTGTCTGTTACAAGCATTGACACCGAACGAAAAACCCACCCAAACCGAGGCTGATCTTCAAACGCATTTTTTATGCTTGTTGCTTTTTAAAATATATATAATATACGGGGTTTTTTGGGGGTTTTTTGGTTTGGTTTTTTTTTTTTTAGTTCGGCTGCAAACTGTTCCAGGTGAAACCAGAGCCGGCTCCGGGCAGAGCCATCAGCGTGGCTCCCCCCCCGCCGCGCCCGGCGGGACCGGAGCGAGCGCAACTCTCCCTCCCCGCCGCAGCCAACAGCCGCTCCTCGGGGCGGAGCGGGGAGCTCGCCTTGGACGCGCGTGCCGGAGCCCGCCCCCTCAGCGCCGCGTGACCGCCGCCCGTTGCTCGCCGGGACTTGCAGTCGTGGCCGGCGGGGAGGTGCGCGCGCGGGGTGGGGTTTCTGCGCCGCCTCCTCGCCTCCGCGGGCCCCCCCCGCCCGCGGCCCTGCGCGTGGGGCGGCTGGCGGGTACGTTGCTGCCCGGGCTCTCCCGCCGCGTCCGTTACCCCTTGAGGCGGTGAGGGGGAGCGGGGAGCTGGGGCTGGGGCTCGGCTTTGGCTTTCCTCAGATGGCAGGAGGAGGAAATGGCGGCCTCCCAAGGGCCTGGGGAGTGTGACCCCCCTGCCCACGCCCGACTGGAGCTGCCGCCTGTGGGGGGATCGCGGCCCTCGCGGGCTCCTGTGGGCGGGGGAGGTTGGTCCTGTGGAGTTATGAGGTACTTTGGCGCGTGAGCAGAAATAATGGGTGTGTTTCTACGTATATAATGTGTGTATACAGAGATACGCGTATATATAGTTGTATGTGTGTATACGTATCTATATATATGTAAACAGATGTATGTATAGAACGCAGTATCTGCGGGGCGTGCGTGCTGTGGTGGTGGCAGACTCATGCCACGGTGTTTGGCACCCACAGTCGTCTCTACTCCCTCGACCTTCTGTCTTAACACCGCCGTACTGGGCCATCGGGGTGTGTTAGCCAAACCTTACGGTTTTCTGCTGCTCTGAGTTTTCTGGCTCTTCTGTTACTGAAGAAGCCAGGGCATTGTTTCTGCATGTTGGCTCTGTAGATGCAGTGTTCTCCAGTGAAGTAGTTATCTTTGGAAAAACTGTGCCACCATTGAGTATAGGGGCACATTAGTATGAAAAAACAACACTTGCCATTGGAAAGGTACATTGGAAAGGTATAATTGTATTTGATTCGAACGGAGAGTGTTTTGCTGAGTAACAGTTTAGGTTGTTCATTCCCTTATTTCCTGTGTTTTGTCCCCTGACAGATGGCCAATGTTTCTGGTTCTCAGAAGAAATAAAAATTAGTTTTTGGAGGGGTACAGCTAGTTCACACACACACAACCCCCCTCCTCCCCCCCCCCCCCTCCCCCCCGGGCTTTAGTCTCTTCAAAATTATATTTCTCTAACATGCTGCCATAGTTATATTGAAAGATACCTCTGATTTTTTCTGTTTGAAAATAGTTTCTGTACACACAATAGTGCTGCTTATGCTTTTTGTTTGACATTTAAGCCAGTACGCTTCCTGACTTTTAGGCAGTTGTGTTTTCACAAGATTTTTAATTGCAAACTCTGGAATAGCTGTGGATGTAGCAGGCAGAGTTTTAGACATGAACTGAACACAGGTTATTATCTCTGCAGTATTTTATGTGTTACTGTTTGCAGAGACACTAACCTAGCTTTAGACAAAAAAAGGCTGTCTCTTATTCATTATTGTTTCTTTATTCAGGTTTATGGTAGGTGCAGAGTGATACTTACTCTATGTGAGCTTGTTAATAACACTCGTACTATTGTTTTGTCTTACAGAATTGGTGAGGGAAAAGTTTGCTTTTCATGACATATTTATCACGTGTTAAGAAACAAGTTGGTGAACCTGGCCAAAAGCTCATGTCATCAGAAATGCCAACAGGAAGGCCAGAGGTGCCAATGGAAAATGCCATGTCCCCTGACGGTCCTGATGTGGAAGGAGAGGTGAAGTCAAGTGACAGTCCAGTAGGGAAACAGGAGGCAGGCTCAGACAAGGAAGAATGCCTTGAGCCCGTGTCCAAGAGGCAAAGGAAGAAGCTTCTGAAGCAGAAACAGTGGGAAGAACAGAAAGATCTACGGAGGTACGGTTTGCAAAATAGCTTTCCAAGGACATTTTTAGTGTTTAGTGCCAATAGTAACCATGTGTCAGCAGAATTTCTGTGTAGGTTGCTTTAGCAAGTCAAGGCAGTTGAACCAGTTTTCTCCCGTGCCAGGTTTAAAGCAGGCTACTCCACCTGCATATGAAGAAGGTATAAAGGTAAGCATCCCCTCTTCATACTGGAAGTGTTTCTCAGCTTGCCGAGGCTATCAGGAGAGGTTCAAACTTCCGTGGTTTTGGTTTGTCAGAAGGGAGAAATAGCATGTGGCCTTGCGCCTTTCTGAATGGGCTGTGCCCTCTTTCCATGGCGCTGGTACTTGGTGAATCTTACAAAGACTGTGAATAAAAAAATTTCTTTTGACACATGAAATGCTGTGCTACAAGTTATGTTGGTTTATGATTTGTTAACATAGTTTTGGAAGATGATGAGCTTCTGTTTTTTTCTGTTGAGAGAGTGCGTTATGTATCTGCAAGTGGGCTGGTCGTAGTTTATCCTTGATGTGCTGAATGTGAGTGACTTCCTGAGGCAGTGGTTGTTAAAGTAGCTGTCTCCAGAATGTGATCTCCCGACTAACTGCCTGCTTGCACTGGGGGAGCAGGAGGAAGAAACAATTGCTTCGGAAGCCTTTTGAAAAACTGTTCAGTGGAACAGGAGGTAAATTGCCTCCCACATTCTGACCCTGATACTGCAATTTTGACAATCTTTTTGATTGTTTCTATTCTGAGACCTGACTCAGAGCATCCTTAAATCCATGACTTCCACTATTGAGTTCATTAAATTTGTGTTAGATGCCTGTCTTTGGAGGTACATAGAGAACCTCAGAAAGATGGAGTGTGTGTTTCATGCTGGTATCAGCTTAGCACAAATGCAAGCAACAGGATAAGTTTAAACTACCACAGTCAGGGGACAGCCACCTTGATATGAAAGTATGTATTTATGTGCACAACACATACCTCAGCAGGTTTGGCACTGTTTTTTGAAGATTTGTTTGTTTATTTAGGCAGAAACGAAAAGAAAAACGCCAGAAGAGAAAACTAGAACGTCAGTCAAAATTGGACTCCAATAATGAAGGGAATGTCAGAAAGCGTATGCGAAGGGAAGTTGTTCCTAGTACACTTCGCCTCATTGTGGACTGTAGCTTTGACGATCTGATGGTGCTGAAGGTAAAAGGAACTTACCCATCACATATACATGTTGAAAGAACCTCTGGTGACAGTATTGGTGCAATGTCAGAGCACAGAAACTGGAGAGCAACTTGCAGAGGACAGTTAGTATGTTTCAGATTGTGATGACTCCCAGACCTGCTTATGTCAGTAGCTGAATTTTTTAGGGTTTGGAATGTTACCTTTATTTAAGCTTGCCAAAGATTTTGTTTGCATTCATGGAGATGCAGTAAGTTGATTTGATTCCAAAACCAGGAATATGGAAACAGTTTGTGCCGTGTGTTCACCATGAAGTTAGATGCAATTCTGCCTCAAAATAGTTTTGCTAGAGGGGCTGCAAATGCCACATCCAGTTACTTTCTCTTTCAAAGTAGATGTGAGGTTCCCAGCCGTGTTAGTAAGTATCTGTGGAAATGAGAATTTTGAGCGTCATGATGATACTGAGCTTTTCTTCTCAGTCACATGAGAAGCAGTTGGGACAGGAGGACGCTATTCTGCTCATACCTAAAATTTTAGAGTGGATGAAAGGATGGGTGAGATGATCACAGGGTAGGTAAATATCAGAAAGTTCAGCATGATATATTCAGCCACCGAACAAGGCACTTGGTGTGGTGTTTTCAGATCAAAAAGCTTTAACTCTACTAGGAAAGTATTTTAATCTGCAGCCTCCTCTAGGAGTGCAGCCTTTGGTTTCTGAGGCAGACCTCTCCCCTCCCTGTTATCCTGAGCCCTGCTGCTGCCAGGGACTTTGCTGTTCTGCAGGACTGCTTGAATTCAAGCTTTTGCAAAGCCAGTCTGGCTACTTGTTGAGTGTAATGCCGGGCTTGTATAGCACTAGCGGAGGCTTTTGCTGCCTCACTGCAGAATTTTTGGGAAGCTCCAGATGGCATTTTGGAACTTGGTTCCCTGAGGAACCCTTCAGCAGCGCTCCAGAAGAGACCAGAGAACCCCCTTGATAGTTTTGGAGATGCTGACTGGGCGTTTCTTGCTGAGCTTTGTCCTTCGTGAAACACATTTCCCTCCTTGGTCAGGCAGGCAGAGCCCCTGTTAAATGTGATCTAAAAACTGGCACTTGTGCACATGTTTGGCAAGGCTGAAGCATTGTAAGCGAAGGTGGCTGTGGCCTTTGGCAGTGGGGTTAATTAAATGCTTTTCTAGTGTCTGTAAAAACTTGCATTACAATACTGTAATGATAAAGTCTAGTTTACAGAGATAACAAAACATTCTCAAAGTACTACATGAATCAAAGCAATATAATGATATTTCATTTTAAAGTGGGAATCAGTTATACTTACAAACTGCTATTTTGGGGGCACTGAGAATAAAACTGTGTAATATACCATACAAAAACCATAACTAGCTGAAAATTAAGTCTGTTGCCTTTTAAGTAGTACTGGTTACCTGTTTCCAATTTTTCAGGTCAAAATGCCAGAGCCGGCTACTAAATTATTTGTATTATTTGGGGCTTCTTCACGTTAATTAAGCAAACGCAGTTTTCTGAAATATGAACTGTTATGTTCTCAGGGTTTTCTCATGTATTTCATGGGTGTTGTCACAACGATAAATCTGCTTGATTCCTCAGATAATTTTGAGTATGTTATTACATATGATTAAATTCCAGTGATTTTTTTTGTTTTGTTTATTTCCTAGCATCATGCAAATCAAGCACACATGTAGAGGTGTCTCTAAACACACTTTTGTGGAAGATGTGTTTCCTTGTCAGCGTAATCCCTTCACAATGGCTGTTTTTTTCTCAGGGTTTGATGTCCACACTATCAGTATCGCTTTTGCCAGTTAAAAGCTTCCTTTTTCCTCTCTTTAGCTTCTGACTGGCTCATGGTAAAGCATTTTGTGGTGCTCTGTCTGAAGGACTATGTAAAAACAAATTGTGTTGTATACAGGATGTTAAGAAGCTTCACAAGCAAATTCAGAGATGTTATGCAGAAAATCGCAAAGCATTCCATCCTGTGCAGGTATGTTTAAACAATCTGAGCACTGACTGTATTGCCATGTATCAAGCATATGAGAAAGGTAGCTGTGGCTTAAGTGGTGAGAACTGTAGTAGAAAAAAAATCTGCCTCTTTTAGTGAGAGAATTATTTCTATTGTAGTAGGTTAATTTTCAAGCCACATGTTACAAAATTCTCCATATATATGAAAAAAAGTGAGTGCATGCAGATGAAGAGTGCCAAATACTGGCATGCCACTAAGATACTGTGATGCCCAGTATTATCTTCAACAGATGGAAAAAAAAAAAAGTGACTGTAAGTGCATATTTGTCTTTTAAATATGTATGAATATGGTCTTAGTACCACTTCATCTAAAGAATTATTGGTTTTAATACTAGCAACTAGAACTAGCAAATACCAGCAAAAAAACCCCCAAAACTAAACCCAGCAAATAGTTAAGGGTAGAAAGTGTGTTGTACAGAGAGGAAACAGACTGACGTGTTAACATTTCAGTATTTTGTACCTCTTGTTTGTTCTTTTCGAAGTTTTATTTGACCAGCCACGGGGGACAGTTGAAGTGCAACATGAATGAAAATGACAAAGGATGGGTGAACTGGAAGGTGAATAATTGACTATTTCTGTAAAAAGAGAAAAAGTCGTCCTGATTATAGTTGCTAACTAGGTTGTTCGTTGTGAGGGACCTGTGCTTTTTCCATGTGGGTTTTTCTATGACGTCAGAGCAGTAGCATGTTAGAAATGGTGTGGGTCTTTGTGTTTTTAACTACTTTAACTTAAATAAGCCAAAGACTGCTTGTGTTGAATCTAGATTTGATTTTTGCTTGAAAAACTCTGCACACATCTATTTTTACCGGTGTTATTAAACAGCTTCCGTTCTCTGATAGACCAAGCAAGACTGCTTGATTTCGGCAGTTCTGACAGTCATCTGTCTTAACAATGGGGTTTTTTTTCTTGGCAAAAAATAAGGCTCTGAAGTCATGATGTGATTCTCTTGTGTGCACCTTCACTTCAGTCATGTTGCCTCTCAACACTAAAGTGGTCTTTAGAGAAGTGGATTGTCTTATGGTCAAACTCATGTTGGCTTTCTTTGCGACTTCCTGTTAAACCAGTATTCCAGCAACTTCAGATGAAGAGCACTCTGTGTAAAGAAGAAGTTTTACTTTTAGCATGTCTTCTGCGATAGCTGCTTTGCAGAAGCATAGCATAAACCTCTCTGATCAATGAAGTAATGTTAATTAAGCATTTACTTCTGGTTTGACTTTTTTTTAGGAAGGTGGACTTGAAAATTACTTGGATCCCTAGGAGAAATATGTTAACATTTGAAAGGAATCACAAGAACTTAAGGATTCGTAAAGTTCTTTTGGGGTTTCAGAAAATTTTCTGGTGATTTTTACAAGTCAGTGCTGTAGGACCTGTGAGTTACTTATGCAGAAATCGATCTGCACTGTGCTATGGCTATGCACTTAAACATGAATGAGGGGTGCGGAATGACTACATACTATTGGATTTATTTTTGCTGGTTCCATCTCGGGTCTGTAAATCTTGCCCAGCAATTAATCAGAAATAATTGAATGTAACTTCTTTCAACTACCTTTTTTTCAGGATATCCAAATTAGAACAGAGCACTACAGTGAGCTAATAAAGAAAGAAGACCTAGTATATCTTACCTCAGATTCCCCAGATGTTCTCAGTGAGCTCGATGAGAAGAAAGCCTATGTGATTGGAGGACTGGTGGATCACAATCACCACAAGGTAAACTGTGGGGTCCGTTTCCTTACAGAGCCTTTTTTTTTTTTTTTTTCCCTTGCACCTTATTTGACATTAATGCTGTTCCTGTGTGAGCTAACAAAAATAAATAACAAGAAAAGTTATTCAAAAAAGACTTAATTCAAAAAAGTTTTGAAGAAATGGGGAAAAAGACTTGGTAGTTCTGGTAGCTATAAAGTAAAACTTGCTAGCAATAGGTTGTGTTCCAAAGTGCAGCCATGCTGAGCTTTTTAGGTAGGATTTTATTTTTTAATTTTAAATCTAGGAATGGAATTAATAACACTGCTCAGCTTACTGAGGGTTCTACTTTCAGACAAAAGGGTTTGGTTTCTGTTCATGTACTTGTGTGTCTGTGCATGTGCGTGCGCTTGTATGTGCATGTGCCCAAATACAGATGAAGAACAGCGCTTGAATCCTGGATGTCTCAGTTTAATGCGTTTGCTTGTCAGGAGAACTTGGCTAAGTAACAGACATACCTTTGGCATCTGGTTCCATACCTGTATGTGGGATCATGCTGTGTGGACCTGGAATGTCACAAAGACTGCAGCCAGGAAATTAAAGCACTGTTACTGCTTTTTCTTCGAAGATACTTTTATGTAGTTTCTGGTGACATGTTTAATATTGCAATGTGATGCTGATATTTTCAATGATCCCCCAAAAAGGGATGGGTCCTAAACCTTACGAAGTGGTACCTCAGCAACTAGTCCACAGCTGAAAGTTAGGAGAGAGCTAAAGCAGATCCTTGATATAGTCATTATGGTATAAAGTGTTTGCACAGTGTTAAGAGGTCTTTTTTTCCCATCTTGGACACGGGAGTTGCCAGGTTTAAAAAAGAAAACAACATTTCTTTTTCCTTTACTCTTCCTCTGGAAAAATACCTGGTTACTGCGATCTGAGTAACTTTGTAAGATCACCTTTAAAGCAGGCTGTGGCTGACACTTTCTAGAACTGTGGCTGCATGCACCAGTTTTGTTTATGATCCTTTTGACAGTACTCACAATGTGTCATATATTCAAAGTATCAAGTTTTACAGAGGTAGCCCTTGAAGCAGGTACTGTGTAATCAGGGTAAGTTTCTCTTTTGTAATTATCTCCTAAAGGAAGATTGTGGCCAAAACTCGTGCCAGAAAATGTAATTGTAGGAAACTGTATGGGCTGCTCTGAAACGGTGACTCTCATTCCAGTTGTTTTGGTGTCTTTCCCACAGGGAATTACTTACAGAAAAGCTGTAGAGCAGGGAATTGGTCACGCGCAGCTCCCGCTTGGGAATTTTGTCAAGATGAACAGTCGGAAAGTGTTAGCTGTCAATCATGGTAAGTTTTAAATCACAAAATTATGACTTTATTCTAGAATATACTTGTGATATTCAGCATTTGAACCTTCAACATGTGCACTGTGCTGTAGATGCCTACCTCTTACTTGGTGATGTTGATAGGACTTGAATCTAGTTGCCTTTGGGATACAGTAATTGACCTGGCCTTTAACTGTTTTAGACACAATTAAATGTAAAGGATGGTGTCTTAGCCCCTTAAAAGTGCACCTCCTGTTGTGTTGACACGTCCCATGAGTAATTTTGAGAGTCATACCATCCTGGCCTTGTTTCCAGGCTTAATGTATAAGTGAGTAAAATGCTGAAACTTCCCATGTATTTTATCCCAGGGAAGGATAAACATTTGTAATGCTTTCACCTCTTTGGACAGTTTTGTTCAGCAGTAACTCCTTAGGTACCTGTAGGCTCGCCTCATTTGTTATCAGCAGTACTCCACCGACTGAGTTTTCATAGCTGTATCTGCACCTGCTTTCTTGGTTCTGATTGAAGTATACAATTGCTCACCCGAGTCTTGAATCCTACTCCGTTTAAACTTTCAGTTCTACTATTAGATTACCTTTCCCTGTCATTAAACAAAAGTGTAGGCAAAATAGAGCCTACTCAGACCTTTGTGGAAGTTTTTGGCATGGTGTCCAAGCCTGTTTTGCCCCACCTCACATTCTTTTATCTTACCTTAGTTTATTTTAAGTTTATTCGATTCTGTAACACATTGCTTGTTGATAACTTTATTTTCTTAAAGTGCCATTGGTTGATGAGGTATGTATTTGCATGCTAGTAAAGATTATTTACATGTGGAGGAGAATATAGTATTATCATCGGAATCCATGTCTTTGTTAAGATTTTACATTTCTAAAACTTGATCTTTAGCCGTAGCTTTATGTAGGCAATAATAGGACTTTATGGGTTACTAATCCAAAGTTATCCCAGCTATAGCTTTGTGCTGGAGTTTTCCTGCAATAATCTTATACTGACCTCTAGTGTCAATATTTCTGAAGGCTTTCTTCTACATGTTTAAGGGCTGGATATACTGGGTCGCTTAATTAATGCTTTCATTTATCTGCTTTATGGTCTTGTGCATTTTTCTGGTGCCAGGTATTTAAATAGGCATTTGATTTCACTGCACTTTATTTGGCGAGCTTTCGTTTTGCGTGAGATTGTCTTCCCTTGCCCTTCTCAAACATTTTCAAATCACGGCTGAAAGGCTCTTAACGCGGAGACACTTCGTAAGGCAAGGATTATACTAGAGCAGTGTTTTGCTTAAGGTTTCTGGGCAGGAAAGAAACACAACCCCCCCACCACCAAAAGCAGAGTTGCCTTTACTAGCTGTCCCAAAGGCTGTTGTATATTGTAACCCTGATAGCTTACAAGCTGAGCCTAAAAGACAGCTTTCAGGGCAGTAAGGCATGAGTAAGGTGGAGAGAATCAAGCTGCCTCTCCAGTCTCCTGTTCTAAATTTTGTGTAGGTGAGGAGAAGGACATTTGCACCGAGGTTTTTGTGTTTTGCTGTGAGTACATCCACCGTGCTGCTTAGTGTAACTGCACCATTGCTCGCCCTTTCTCTTTTGATTTGGTAACTCTGGCCTCGGTGCAGCAGTGGAAGCAAGCCGAGGACGGTACGGGGCTCAGCAGAGGAGACTGCAGGGCCTGCCCTGTCCCTGGGGAGCTTCTTGTGACAGGTGAATTTGGGAAGTCCTGTAGAAGGAGAAAGTCCTTCCGAGCGGCCTTGTCAGGCTTTGAAGCGCCTTAATGAAACCGGCCGTCTGGTGGTGGGAGACTGGTGGCGTCAGTAACAGGGCAACTTGCTTGTTGCTTTTTGCTTATTTACTTAGCATCCTCCTCTCTTGGGATTGACTCTCCATGCATTTCCACGGGCAGTTCAGTGCCTGCATTGCCATGTTAAAAAGGCATGAGGGAGACGGGTATGTGTGAAATACTTGATGCCAGGAAACTGACACGGTGTAAGAGGAGACTTTTCTTTTTTCCTTGACTCGACCTGGAACTATCAAACTTGGATGATCTGAGATCCATGTAAAACACTGTGTTGCAAAGCACAGCTGCAGGTGTAGCTGGGAGAGTGTGTTTCCTTCTGTTCAGGTTTGTATGCCAAGGCTAATGCTTTGTAACGTACGCTACAAGACGGTGTTGCTTCATTCCAGCCTGCAGTGGAGGCTGCCGGCTGTTCCCACTGCCGCCTTGTGTCCTCGCACAAGACTGTTGCTGCTATCGCAGCCCATCCAAGGAGCCTCTGTTCTCCTGTGGAAGCCACTGTGTTTCCATCAGTTCTGTTTTCACTATGAGATAAAGGAAGTTCCAAGGCAAGGGAGAGGAAACGTGCTCCTTACACTCCTCTTGTCTCTTCAGCCGGCATTTTTGCCACAGGTGCTTTCTGCAGTAACAGCGATAGTGATACAGTCCTTGGAGAGCTCATGCCTTCACAGTACATTTCAGGTGAATAGCCTGCTTAGTGAAATGGCCAGCTCTTCAGTATCAGCGTCCCAGGGAGCAGCTGGCTGTCCCGTCAGCCTGGGTGCAGGAAGCCTCTAGTAAATGTGACAGTTTTCTGTAACTTGGCTCTCGGCGAGTATGAGGTCCATGCTGCTCCCCCGTTTCTGAATGCCTGCCTAATTCTCTGTCAGGCTTTTTTTCCCTCCAGGGCTCCTTTGAACCTTTCTCGTATGCTGTCGCTCGGCACTGAGGCTGCTTGTGCTGCGGGCGTTCTTTGAAGTCAGCATTCTCCGGTGGTGTCAGCACTATTCCTGTAGCCCCAAGCCAGACAAGCCACCCCTCTGTCCCACATTTGTCATCCAGGTCTGGCTTACTCGCCAGCCAGAGGGCCTCCTGCAGCCTTGCCTGCTGCTGGCGAGCCACAGTCTGTGTTGAGTGGGTTTTTGGATAGCCTGGGGTTGTTCTAGGCAAGAATCTGCCAGTGAGGTTTGTATGTAATGCTGTCTGGGGTTATTGTCACTTAGGGAAAGTTTTAGGAGCTGAAACAGGAGGAGGAGGAGGAGGAGGAGATGGCTGTTAGAGTCAGCATCCTAGAAACGGCAAGAAGGGGTCATGGAGTTGGAGACTAATAAGGATTTTTGCCACAAGCGCAGGTGGAAAAGTAAGAGGAAGACAATGACGGCAGGTTTCAGGAAGACTTTGGGCTGCACTTATGTTAGGGAGGGGACCAAGTCCTTGTCAAGGTGCATCCACAGCAATATTCCTGTCAAACGAATGTGGGAAAGCATTAGTGCCTGTATAAAGGGCAGTGGTGAGAGCTGCAGTAGTGGGGGGCCGTTCCTCTCTGTCCCTGAGGGCAATTAATTCAAAGTGGAGCCGCTGCAGGAAAGCGCTGCGGTAGTAACTGGGGGCTCACAGTGTGCTTGGCTTTAGGCTGCGGCTGTAGCAGACTTGCCGTGTGCGCTTCTGCTTGTGCTTCACCAGATTTAGCCTGAAGATGCTGCAAGCGAATGCATGAGAAGCTCTGTAAGGATGGATGTGGGAGGTGGTGCTATCAGCAGTTCTTTTACCTCCTTGTTGAAGAGCTGGTGGTCTTTCTTGATGTTGCAGTGTTTGAGATCATCCTGGCGTACCTGGAGAAGAAAGACTGGAAGGACGCCTTCTTCAGTGTCTTGCCACAGCGGAAAGGGGCTGTTGCATTGGGAGAGGCCGATGATTCGTCCAAGCGTGCTCTGTCTGGGAAAAAAGATGGAGACGATGACTCGGACAGCGACTAGGCTTCACAATGAGACGATGGGAAAGATGGGACACGTAGTCCGTGGGATGAAGTTTGGACGTGAAGTGGTTCCGCTCCAAAGACCATCTGCTGCCCTTGTGACACCGGATTGTCCCAATGCTCGATAGTTCCGTAGCTGGCCCAGAGCTGTTCCTGGACATGAAGGGCAAAGATAAATGTGGTTTTTTAACCTGAAGCTTCCGTATTAATAGCTTATTTTTGTAAAAAATAAAGTAATGGCAAATGTAGAATTTATTTTGTTTCCCAAGGAAGCGATTGCATTCCTTTTTTTTTTTTTTTTCACAATTCTTTTAAATGTGACTTTTTCTACATACCAAGTTGGGCACGTTACCCAAGAGCATTAGTAGATGCTATTTGAATGGATGCCGCCTTCTCTGTTTCTGCCCTAAGTTTTCTTGAAAGCGGTGAATGGTGACCTCACAACCTGTTCCGCTAGTGCCGTTGCCAAGTGTGCATGAACACTTGGCACAAACAAGCAGAAATTCTAATTTTCCTGAGCTCCTCAACAGACAATCACCAGCAACCAAACTGCCTTCATCAGCTGAGCCACGCTGACTTGTATACCATGCGCAGATAGCTGGGGTCGGTAGATGAGCTACGAGTGTGGGGTTACGCCAATGCTTTAGACTTCAGCTTGAGCAGGATGGACGTCTGCGCAAGCGCGAATCACGTGCCTTGGCACATGGTGCGCATGGAGTTGAGGCGTCACGATCGCTTTTGGTTACTTCTCGGTCCTCCTAGCAAAATTGATCACGGAGCCTCAGAACAGTACCAGGAGACAGGAGCTCTCTCTTTCAAGTCACTTACTGAGTTTCAGTAGGTCTGATTTATGACATGATCCTGCGTGCATTGTTTTCTCTGTCAAAATATTTTTCCTTTACAAAAAGAGTCATAGTCTCAGTTTTGGCTGGATGTTCTGGTTCCACTCATTTCTAACTGACTGAAGTGCTCTTGCAAAGGACGGAAACGGAGACCGTGGAAGCGTGGCTTCGCTTCAGGCTTGTGAGCCTGCCCCATCCCTTTCTCCTGTAGGGACTAGCCAGGTAACTGCAGCTTCTGAGCAAGTACAGCTTCCGCGCGGGTCAGCTGAAGAGCGTAAGAAGACGTCATCGTAACTGTTGTTCTGAGCTGAGCTGGAATCAGGGGGCTGACCCAGGCATGGCTTGGCTTGTATCCATTTTCATTCCTCCCTCTGTTGTTACTGCTTTCAAACGGAGAGTAGAAGTGGGATCCCCACAGGCCTGTAAAGGGTTGGCAACCAACAGGTTGTGGCTTTCTACAGTCGGTGCGTTTCTGTCTGTTCTTTTTGAACAGCCGTAGAAAAGCCTGTTCTGTTAGAAGGGTGGCTAGTGGCTCAAGTAATGTGGGCTTTTTTGTTAGGCTTTACAGAAATGTGATTGCTTTTGTTCCCGAAACGAGATCAGCTTTTTCATGAGAGCATTGCTGCTCTTATTTCTGTAACAAGAAGTGCAGCGTGAGCATGCCCACCGTCTATTACACTGATTCTCTGATGTAAACGTGCCAAGCAATGCAATTACAAGGAGCTACATCGTTACAGCTGAGGTTCTGCGCGTTAATGCACATAGCACCTATTAAACCTGATCTAAGGCTCTTCAGCCTCTCTAAGGTTTCCTTAAGATGGTTTCGTACACGTGCCTCATCTCCTCAGGCTTGAGAGTGCACGAGCAGGTGGCACAGACAAACTGGGGACTTTGGAGACTTTCTGAGTGGGTCCGAAAGCCTCTTACGGCATTACGCAGCCTGTCCTGCATCGTTGCCAGTGAAATGAGGCCAACGCACCCGCGCCGTGCGCATGCACGTATTTTCAGATCAAGCTGTTGCAAATCTGAAGCTTACCTGCCTGTGGAGAAAGAGAAGGAAAAGGTGCTCTGCGGTATGTTGCTCTTGGCACCGGGAGCCTTCCAGCTCGGCAGCATCACAGCAGCTTGGGGACCGGCTGTGCGGCCTCTTTGTACACATTGCTTGTCTCAGTCGCCCGCTCTTCCTGTCCTCTCGCTGGCGCCTTAGCCAGGAGTTGGGGCATTGCTGCTGTTTCCCTTTGCTCTCTCTTTGTGCTAAGCTCGTCAGGTGATACTAGGCTGAAGTTCATGCCTGTGGTCATGCGTCGTCTCTCCCGGATGCTGTCCTTGGGATGTGTTAACTGGCGAGATAGAACAGCAAGCGAGAGTAGACTGGGGTTTCGATGGGCTCAGCCCTCTGGCTGCTGCTGCCGTTCTCAGCCTTTCAGCATCCTACAGTTCTGCAGCCACCTAGAAGAGGCTGTTCTTGGCGGGCCTGGACTCACACCGATGTGCGCACTGACCCTTTTCTAAATGCTTCAGGTGCCTGGCTGTTCATCAGTGTATTCACCAGCTGTAGACACGATCCTAAGAGAGTAAAGTGGTGATTTGCTTTCAGGCAGCCGGTTGCGGCTATGTGAAGCGACGTGTTCAAGAAGCCCCAAAGGGCCCATTCTTGCACTGAGTCCAGTGTGAAGTCACTGTTGAAAACAGCCAAATTAGTTGCAGCACATGAAAATTGCCCCAGCGTCAGGTCAAATGCGAGACGCTGAAACCTTTGGCTTTGGACGTTTGTGAGAGGTTCTGAGAGAACAGCTTGTAAAAGCAAGCGTGCTTGTGCGATTTGTGACCCCTCCAGCGCTTGCCATGGTGCTGCAACTCCTCCTGAGAGAGCAGGGAGGCAGTCCTCCTGTCTCACCAGCGTCTTTTTGCAGCATGAAAGCGGAGGCTGGTAGGCTGGCCATGGACCGACACGCCTGGGAAAAAGCATGCTGAGCGGTCTTGGCCTTGTGCTGTATTTTGCTTGGGTCCTGATATACGTGCCGCCACGTACTTCACATGCTGTGTCCTGTGTCTTTGTTTAATGCCCGAGTGTCTGTGGCTGCCTCTGTGAAGAAGGTCGCGGACTCGCCAGGTAGTACGTCCTACCTCTGCAGCAGTGGTCAGCTGGTTGAGAAGTCAGGGGGCCAGCAATGCGTATTGGGGGACATTTGAGTGATTCAGTATTTTTAATCTCATCTTACTTTGTTGCAGGGAACACCTGTTAGATATTTTTTCTTGTCTTCTCATGTAGAAGGAGAGTGGGTGTGGGCTGGGGAAGTCAGTTACCCTGGTGTGAATTGTAGAATCCAGGTGTGCGACATGACTGACTTTCTTGCGAGGACACTGTTAGTGCATTTCTTCTGGCTTCCTGTTGTTCTCAGATAGAATTGAAGTGTTCCTTTACTTAACTACAGCGAGTAAGTTACAGAGCTGGTAATAGTCAGTGTTATTCTAATGCATTTTATTCTACTTCTTGACTGCTTCATGACATTGTTTGGAACGGCTGCACAGGTAGCTGAGTTTAGCGCTCTGTGTTTGTTTTTGTTTTTCAGGAGGCTCTGAAAACTTGGCCATATTCAGTCATCACGATCCAGTGGATAACTCCTGCTTACTTCTGCGTTTGCTGTGCACTCCAAAGAGTTCACGTATTTCTCGAGTGGGCCAGCTCTGCAGTGATAAGATTACGTCTGGGGAGAAGGATAGAAAGGAGTACTTGCAGAAGAAGCTTAGTTTGCAAGCTGAGGACTTCACGGAGCATTTAGCAATAGTTGACATGGATGTGTGACTGTTGAAGTCAGGGTACTACCCGAACCTTCTCAGTAACAGCAGACACATCCTAAAGACTAGAGACTCCCAGCTTTTTGGGGTAGGGACAAGCAATAGTTCAGAAGCTGGGACATCTAATTTTATCAGAGGACACAGAAACGTCGCTGCCTCACAGAGCAGTCTTGAGAGTTACTCTGCTGCTGCTGCACCCTGGCGTGATTGTAAGAATCTGCTTCAGCTTCTCGTGCTAGTGAATCCAGGCCTCTAATAAGGCAGGCAGGTGGGATCAAGGATAACGTAACACAAACAGCTTTAATGCTTATCTTGAGTCACACGTTGAACATAACCTTGTTCTTCTCTTTATTACTAGGATGGGTGAAGTGCCCTTGAGAGAGCTTTGTTGTCAGACGTCTAGCAAATACAGTCACGGGTGCTTTGGAAAGGGAAATGGGTGAGAAGGTGCAATTGATTGTAACTATCCTTGCAAACTATTGCCCTTCTGGCTCTTACCACGTTTGTTCCATGACCTGTCAGCTTCAAAGTTCATGGAGGGAATGCAACCGTGCTGTTGAAAGACTACATTAATGTGGTTGCTTTAGTTTTGGTTCTGTTCAGTAGTGATCCTGTGAGGCCTCTGCGATGTAATTAAGGTTTTCAGGCTCAGCTGCTGCAGCATGGTGCTGAGGGACAGCTGGTAGGAAACACTCAGGACAGAGATTTGAATGGGACTAAGACAGTCATGAGTACAGCCCAAAAGCATTTGGTCAAGTTCAAGTGTGGCCCGTTCAACAAGTCATTACCACAGCCCTGTCAGTGTGTGGTCACTTAACCCTGCTGTCTGGTTTCCAGCTGACTTTGTAGTGTTTACACCTAAGACACCAGGGAAGTTGCAAAGCACTGCCAGCTCCTGTCCTGCTAGAAGCTCCGTCCCCATTTACTGCAGACGGCAGACTCCTAGTCTTGTGCAGCTGTACAGAAATTACATATCTCGGAAAATGTTCCCCATTTACATGGCTTTGTGCGAATGAGTTTCTGCCTCTGTGGTCTGAGTTGGCAGGCAGACCTGAGTAATGCCCACTCTGTGTGACTGGCCTTTGGCCAGCCATTCATAAAAACTGTTTCCTGAATGTGCGGCCACACGTTCCTTCAGCCTTACCAGCCTGCTCCGCTGGGGGCTCTAGCACAGCTGGGCACGTGCAGCAGTGAGTGAGCAGCACGAGAAAGCCGAGCTGAGGTAGGCCACCGGGTCTTGGCATACTCCTCTCCTGCAGCGGGAGATGGGAATGGAGGTGGTAGTTGTGACTATAGTAGGCATGATTTGAAGGCAGGGGCCCTTGGAAAGAGAACACTGAGCTCTGCGCTGAGCTAAGCTCCTCTTTCTTTAACGCTGTGCTGCCAGGGTTTCTCTCCTTCCCCGCAAACGGCCAGATGCCTTGAGTGAGCTTGTCTGCACCGAATCATCTGAGTCTGGAAAACAGATGGGAGTAGGGTTGACTTGTCACCTTGCCTTGTTTTTGTGAGATTTAATTGGCAGAGGTATCTTTTAGATGGGTAAGCCCCAATTCTTCCGCTTTCAGAGTCCACTCACAGGGCCTGAAAAAGGGCCAGATGCATTTCTGTCCTTGTTGGCTGTATTTCAACGGCTCGAGGTTTGCACGGTGCATTGGAAGGCTGGTTTTGGTCTCATCCTGTCTCGCCCGTGTCTCCCCCCTCCGCATTGGATGCTACAGTGTGTGCTGCTTCTCTGCCAGTCGTGAGAGCTGTGAAAGCAAATTCCAGCTTGCTGTGAGGCAGACGACTGCAGTCATTGTGCAGGCCACATGTGGCAAGTCCAGGGTCTTTCTTTTTCTTTTTTTTTTTTTCTTTTCTTCCCCAGTGCCTAGGGCTTGGTGTGCATCTCTGCAGACAGGGTGTGCGTGCCCCTCTTCCTACCGCAGTATGTCTGTGACTGCAGAGCCAAGCCTACACACAAGAGCTCTTTGTGCAGGCCTGGCTGAGTCACGCAAACAGATGACCCTGATGCCAAAAGGCGTTGCCTCTGTCCCTCTTTTCATTTAGCTCGCGTCTCATGTACCTGTGCAGCGTGGTTGGGTTGAATGACTTGAGGACAAAATACAATGAACATCAAATTGTTTTATTAGGAAGTCTGAACGCCTGTCTTTATAATCTAAGTGCTCAGGTCACATATTTCTGTATGTGAAGGTGGCTGGGAGATGCTTCAGCGGCTGTGAATAGGGGAGGCCTCCGCTGGAAAAGGGATATCCGTGGTTTGGGGGCGGCCGTGGTACAGGTGAGATTTCTGGTAGAGTGTGAGGGCAGGACGGCCTCTTGTTTCCACCACACTTTCTCAGCTGTAGCTCTTCCCTGGGAAGAGCGTGTCTGCTTGCGCTGGACCTCTCTTTCTCAGCATTGCGGACAAAAGATGTTCTTTCTCCCTTTCTGGAAAACATTTTGGAAAAGCAAGCTGTATATTACGAGGCTAGGCTTAGGATGCTGTTAGGCTCGTTTGGCTTTGTTCGGTACGCAGCTGAGAGTATAGAAGCACATCTGCTCTTTGGCAAAGAAGCCTCACTGGGCACCGCTGTCGAAAAGCAGAGGTGCTTGCTTTGGAGGTTTCCTCTTCCTCCTTCTAGTTCTTAGGTAAGATTCCTCTTCACCCTCTCCTCCAGCTGAGTTCCAAGCAATAGTAAATGCTGGCAGCGTCAGAGCTGGCATGAGTGGCTTTGTTAAAATGATCACGTATGCTGGGACTGGCTTGTGTTGCCTCTGTGTGCTTCAGAAGGGGCACAAAGAGGTGACGGTGGCGTTCCTTGGCAGCGCCAGTATGTTTGGCTTGCCCTGACTGGGTAGAGGGTGCAAGAGTGGGCTTTGGTAGCTGGAAAGGTCTGAGGAGGCCTGACGTAGCCTGCAGAGAGTGAGGGCGAGATGTTAGATGAGGGCGGGTGCCAGAGTTTGTTGGCAGAGGGAGTTTCAGCTTGCGTGTGACTTACAGGAGCAGACCTCAGAATGTCACAGGCTCACGGAACGGCTGGGGTTGGAAGGGACCTGTGCAGGCCATGTCGTGCAACCCCCTGCTAAAGCCGGTTTGCCTCGAGCGGGTTGCACAGGGTCGCGTCCAGGTGGGGTTTGAGTATCTCCAGGGAAGGAGGCTGCACAGCCTCTCTGGGCAGCCTGTGCCAGGGCTCCGACAGCCTCCAAGTGAAGACGTTTTCCCTCACACTCGGATGGAATTTCCTGTGTTTCAGTTGGCGCCCGTCGCCCCTTGTCCTGACGCTGGGCACCACTGAAAAGAGCCTGGCCCCATCCTCTTGACACTTGCCCTAAAGATATTTATGTGCACTGAGGAGATGCCCTCTCACTCTTCCCCAGGCTACACAGGCCCAGCTCTGTCAGCCTGTCCTCGTAAGGGAGATAGTCCAGTGCCCTGATGGTCTTTGTAGGTATAAACCGTGCACCGCAATGTAAAAGGAGGTTGCTCTCCAAGGGGTTTCCAGTGCTGCTAAAACTTGGTACTTGTATCAAACTTGTATCAAATGTGATACACGTGTAACTACACTTGTATCAAATTGCCTGGCGTGGCTTGTACTTAGGAGCATTTTTGTCGAAGGCTGGCCATGATCAACTGCAATCACAAAGTTACCTTTTTCACAGGAGGAGAACCCAAAAATTTCTGGTTGTGGGGTTTAGCTTATCCCTCATTGTGGCAACCTCCCTGCAGGTTTTACGTGGCCGGCGTCATTTCCCCGTCTAGGCTTCTCCGATGTGGAGGGAGAGGCTTCAGCAGAGTCGGGCTGTTGATGTTCTCTGCTGCACCTTCCTCAGATTTCAGCACGTCTTTCTCAGTCAGTTCTCAATCCACCAGGCTGAACACAAAGTCTTTCTCTGAAACGTGAAGGTAGCAGAAATTTTGTTCAAATTCCCACTTGCTGCTGATCTGGATGTTTGGGGGTGAATTCAGGAGTTCCCTTACCACGTTTTCAAAGGGCTTAAAGACACGAGAGAGACATTTTGTTTGCTTTCTGCCCGCCCCCAGCCGCCCAGAGCCCCAGTGGGAGAGCGCGTTTTTCCGCCCCGCACCAAACCGGAGAGCGCTGAGGTGTGAGTGACTGCTTTCTGTCTGCTGTCACCTGACTGCTCAGCGCAGCCACAGCTGGGCCCAGTGCACTTTGCTGGTCCCAATTCCTTCCACCTCGGCAACGCCACTCAGCTCAGGTCGATGAGAATTTCAGGGTTTGATGTGAATGTACAAGAGCGCGTGCTTCTCAGAAAGGGATGCAGGTGTGTATCTTTGTTACCTTGTTTACTTGCCCTTGCAAACCATTCTTGGATCTTGGTAAGGGAGTCTGTCTCCAAAAGTTGGCTGATTTTATCCAGCACCTAGAAGACGTACGGGATAGTGACCATGAAAGAAGAGAAGCTGATTCGTGACAGTTTTTGCATGTGTTTCCATTTAGCCCTAGCTGTGTGAGTGTGGGCTTTATGGCCTAGCCCAAGGTGTCCCATCAGGTTTGCCACAGTGTGAGCAAAGGACGCCAGCCTGCAAAAGGTGATGTTGCATGAGCGCCGTGTACGCGGCACTTCAGAGACACCGCAAGGAAACGCTAAGAGTGTTTACTACGTGGAAAGCCCCTTGCATGTGTCATGCCAGATTGACAGGCTGCTTTTTAGAGAACAAGTTTCAGCTGTGTCGTTCCACCAGTGATTGCCCATAGCAACTTCCAGGTAGGGGAGAGCAACTAAGGAGTAAATGCTAAATACGAAAGCCAGTAGTCTCCCCACGGGGGTGGTGGCGGTGGGAAATCTGGCCATTGAAGTCCCACACCATCCTCAAGAGAACTAGGAACGCATACCGTGATAGGAATCCATGTACGGTAGCCCTCGTGTCTTTACCTTTTTTTCCTGATCTGTGTCACCGAGGTCAGAACTCCCCTGGACGCGAGCACGGTCGCGCGAGCTGACGGATGGGGAGGAACGCTGGGTGAGAGGCGTGTCCTGGAGTCCCACTCTGTGTGCAGCTTGTGCAGAGGCTTGGAATCGTTTCTGCAGAAGCTTTCCAAAAGAGAAAGCAACGTGTAAAGGAGTGGCTTGACTCCATTTCTGCAGCGCTTAAAGGCAGTGTGAAACGTAGGGCTAACACTAGTCCCCAGCAAGGGAGTGCAGCAGAAAACACATCTGAAACTGTCGCTCGCTTGGACAGGAACACCTGTAGGTTAACTGCATTAGGTTAACTGTTACAGCTTCTACTACACATTGCCGAGATTGCAGTACATATCTACGGCAAATGCGTAACGCTGGAGGAGAATGAGAGTGATGCCGGGTAACTACTGGTGGAAGTCAGGTGAGGAAGCCATTAAGGCTGCAGCTTGAGGCTAAAGAGTTATGGCAGCAGGAATCCTTTACTGGAATTTATGAGCACAGCTGCAAAGTTGGATCTGAACCTCAGTGTGTTGCTTCTAGAGAACGGTGTCAGCCCAAGCAGAACTGCTGGCAGTAAGTAATCTAAAGAAGCGTTGTGTGTGAGGGGAGGAGGCTTTCTCCTGGGCTTGCTTGTTGTATAGCATGATGTTTTCTCCCCGGCACTACCAAAGCAGAGTAGCGTTAAATATCTGAACACGATACAGTTATGGTTTAGCTGTCGTACTGCTTGACACCATTTCCCTTCCAAGCTCTCATATTCTACATGTGGGATGCTGACATCCCTCTTTTTTGTTTTGCACTGTCCTCCTTAGCAATCGGAGGCCATCAATTCAGGTTACAGTGTTGAGAAGTGAGGGAGAGTGTGCCGCAGTAAAGAGCCATGTCTTTTCCTTCCCATTACCTTTCCAGGCACAGTAGAGTTCTTCCCAAGCCTTTCGGGAACATCGGCACGTCCTTCTGGGTGTCCTCTTGGCAGGCTGCTGCTTACAGCACAGACCAGAGTGTTGTTTAATCCTGTGCAAGAAACCAAAGGATACAGTCTTTCCTACAATAAACACGCGCAGTTAACTTGGCAGGTGATCTCCAAGGAGAGTCTGTGCTGGAAGGATGGAAAAGGGAGGTATCGGACCTGAAGTTTGTAGGCCCTGATACAGGGCTGATGGAACGGTGTGTAAACCCTGGGTAAACCTGGCATACTTGGGTAGGTGGCAGAGGGCCGTAAGCAGCCTGTTAGGGAGGACGGTGTGACCAGCCGCTACCTCAAGAGTAATGGTGCTCCAGGTACGACCTGGAGAGTGGGCAGGTGGGGGGAAGCCCACTCCCTGAGCGGTGCCAATCAGGAGAAAAGTGTCGCTTGTCCGTGTGTCTTCAGAAGAGGCTTGTGGTTTTCAATGAGAGCCGCGGCATTTAATGAAGGATTGGAACCCTCCTTTCTTAGCCAGGCTCAAAGGGATTTCTTAACAAGCCGCTGTTTTTCTGGTGGAATACCAGTCCAACTGGGTTTCACATGGCAAAGCAGCAGTGCTGCGAAGTAGCTGGTGGAGGATTTTCAGCACCTTGATTCTGTTCACATACTAAGCCGAAAGTAGCGACAGCCGAAACAGTTACTTGTTGTCTTGGTGCAAGAGTAGTAGTTGCACCTTGTAAAGAGTTTAGTGCGGCTAAGCTGAGGTTATTGCTTGCTGAGGACAGGTAAGGCTGCTCAGTCGATTGAAATGAAGGCAGCAGCTTTCTCTGTGGAAATGCTCCTCTTAGAAATGGGAAACGGCAGCAGTGGGTATTTTGGAACAAAATGGTGGTTACGCTCACATTTCTCTCTGAGCGTGCCAGGGCAGTTGTCCTGGCTCTCTGTGTGGTCTCTCAGCAAGTCTTACCTGGTATGTGGCGGACCATCCGAGGATGGGGGATGTTCCTGGAGTGATGGTAGTAGTTTTCGCCTGAGCAGCTAAGCTGCGAGTCACGCCGGTTGTTCTTCCCCATGTCGTGGCTCAAGTGAGGTTCACACGTTGACTCAGAATCGGTCTTTGTTGTGTGAACTTGCTGGCCCTCGTGTGCAGCGTCTTTGTTCAGGGCAGGCTGGCTCTTCCGCCGGTGGGCTGAGGCCAAACGCTGGGGGTGAAGTGGAGAACAAGTGAGAACAGCAAAGGAGACGTCCAGGCCTTCTTGGTTTCTGCCTTTCCTAAGGGTTGTGTGCGCAGGGAGGCAGCCCCCTCTTTATATCTCTTTATGGTTGCTATCTGTTGTAGAGTTTGGATTGCGAGGTTGAGTAACAGACTAGTAGCTGTTATTACCGTTATCCTGTGGGGTTTTTTTTCCCTTTCCGGTAGTAGCAGTCCCTAATGTTCCCAGTCGTCTTTGCCTCTGGCACTTGCCTGGCACACTCGGTACTGTAATGTCTAAGACTGGGAACATCCCAAGACAGTTGGTTTGTTGAAGGCACCTGGCAAATGTCACATGTGGGGGATGAGCTAATCTGATCTCTTCTGTGATGATCCAGGCTCTAGTTCAACAAATACTCGCTGAGGCACCTGGCTTGGGTGCAAGCACATCCCCAGTGGAGTGATGGATCTTAGCGTACGGGGGGAGTGGCCCGTGAGCCAGCGAAACCCCCTGGGAGGGCAGAGACCTTCCAGGAGCCAGCAGCTCCCACGAGAGCAGCTGAAGAGGTGTGGGCAGGGCCAGGGGTCCTGGAAGCTGCTCCTCACTCCCACAACATTCAGCCCTGGGGAGCGCTGCGACCGGGGCGGGCAAACAGGAGGCTTTGCAGGGTGGCCGTTTGGGTGGGAGGGCACCTCTTTCAGGGGGAGACATTGCGCTGGCCAAAGGTGAGAGACTTGAGGTACACACAAGCCAGCAACTGGGCATTGTTCTGTGGTCATCTGCACAGGTCAAGGACCATGCAGTGGTGGAGCTAAAGATCCTTAGGGCAGCGAGGAGGGTGCACAGCAAGCTCGCCCCCCTGGGATAGCTAACTGAAGTTTTCATGTGAGAGGGTTCTCTTCTTCACTAAAAACTTTCATGGATTTTCTTTGGGAATTGAAACTGTCTTGTGAAAGAGAAGTCTAGAATCTCACTAGTTATTTAGCAACCTCTTTGTATTATATACAATAATTCCTGGTACAATATGTTTGGGGGATTTTAGGGGTGTTATTCTACCCAAATAGCAACTTACGACATGCCTAATATTGAGATTGGTAAAATTAAATGACAACCAAGGATGTTTGGGTTTTACCCAGTATGGTGCACCAGAATGGTGCTACCAGCCGGCACTGTCATTTTTATATTGTAGATAAAATGACACCCCAAACGTTGATTATCATTGCAGCATGCCATAGCATAGCAGTCCACGAGCTTGTGGCCTTGAGGCACAACAATTTCAGGACATTGCACCTGCGGGTGACTGCTACTCATGTAACTTGTTGTTGGTTTTGTGGGTTTTGCAAGCCATCTTGGGCACAAGAGGAAGATAAAAACTGTGTCTCTGAGGTCAACAATAAATCAGATTTAGAGTTTCTCGTTGTGCTTTTAAGGCCTTTTGCAGAGGCATGGGGCACGCTCTCTGTCTTTGTGTCCTCACCAGGAGTGGGACTAGTGTCCGTAAGAGCTGGAGAAAAGGAGAAAATGGAAGAAGCACGGGCAGATATTTTTTATGCTTGGAGGGCAAAAAGAGGGGCACGTGTGTCGTGTGTGTCTCTTTGTCGTTACAGGTAATGTTTGGGTAACGTAGAGTCTGCGATGCTGTTGAACATTGTCAAGAGAAGGCGTCTGATAGCAGAAGCTCTAAGAAAGGGTTCAGGTAGCTGCTGGCTCCTGATGCCTAGGATGCCTATGGAGAGGTACTACTGCTGGTGCTACAAGATGATGACCTATCTAGAAGGAGAAAGGAAACGTGGATGGAGTCGGGTGAAGGGCAGTAGTGTTAGTTGCCAAAGTTGTGTGATCTGTGAGGTTTGGATACCGTAGGGTTCCCTCGTTCAGCTCAGCCTGTTGACTTCAGTGGAAGGTGAAAGGATGAGTATTATTAAGGCATCCGATTCTGCCAGTACTTCTGGCATTTTGCCTTGACACGCTTTCCTTTCCCCACAGGTGATCCCTGTTTTTTTCACTAGAGTGCTATAAAAATATTAAGGTGGTTTTTTCTCTTTTAAAAGGAGTAGCTCTTTTGGGTGTGTATTTTGTTGCCTTAAGAAAAGCATTTGCCAAGAGTTAGTTGGCGTTGAAACTGAACAAAGAAGCCATCTCGTGTAGCACTCCTGATTTACCTTAATCTCCCGATCCACATCGCAGAGGTCAGAACTCCCCTGGACGCGAGCACGGTCGCGCGAGCTGACGGATGGGGAGGAATGCTGGGTGAGAGGCGTGTCCTGGAGTCCCACTCTGTGTGCAGGTTGTGCAGAGGCTTGGTATCGTTTCTGCAGAAGCTTTTCCAAAAGAGAAAGCAACGTGTAAAGGAGTGGCTTGACTCCATTTCTGCAGCGCTTAAAGGCAGTGTGAAACGTAGGGCTAACACTAGTCCCCAGCAAGGGAGTGCAGCAGAAAACACATCTGAAACTGTCACTCGCTTGGACAGGAACACCTGTAGGCTAACTGCATTAGGTTAATTGTTACAGCTTCTACTACACATTGCCGAGATTGCAGTACATATCTACGGCAAATGCGTAACGCTGGAGGAGAATGAGAGTGATGCCGGGTAACTACTGGTGGAAGTCAGGTGAGGAAGCCATTAAGGCTGCAGCTTGAGGCTAAAGAGTTATGGCAGCAGGAATCCTTTACTGGAATTTATGAGCACAGCTGCAAAGTTGGATCTGAACCTCAGTGTGTTGCTTCTAGAGAACGGTGTCAGCCCAAGTAGAACTGCTGGCAGTAAGTAATCTAAAGAAGCTTTGTGTGTGAGGGGAGGAGGCTTTCTCCTGGGCTTGCTTGTTGTATAGCATGATGTTTTCTCCCCGGCACTACCAAAGCAGAGTAGCGTTAAATATCTGAACACGATACAGTTATGGTTTAGCTGTCGTACTGCGTGACACCATTTCCCTTCCAAGCTCTCATATTCTACATGTGGGATGCTGACATCCCTCTTTTTTGTTTTGCGCTGTCCTCCTTAGCAATCGGAGGCCATCAATTCAGGTTACAGTGTTGAGAAGTGAGGGAGAATGTGCCGCAGTAAAGAGCCAAGTCTTTTCCTTCCCATTACCTTTCCAGGCACAGTAGAGTTCTTCCCAAGCCTTTCGGGAACATCGGCACGTCCTTCTGGGTGTCCTCTTGGCAGGCTGCTGCTTACAGCACAGACCAGAGTGTTGTTTAATCCTGTGCAAGAAACCAAAGGATACAGTCTTTCCTACAATAAACACGCGCAGTTAACTTGGCAGGTGATCTCCAAGGAGAGTCTGTGCTGGAAGGATGGAAAAGGGAGGTATCGGACCTGAAGTTTGTAGGCCCTGATACAGGGCTGATGGAACGGTGTGTAAACCCTGGGTAAACCTGGCATACTTGGGTAGGTGGCAGAGGGCCGTAAGCAGCCTGTTAGGGAGGACGGTGTGACCAGCCGCTACCTCAAGAGTAATGGTGCTCCAGGTACGACCTGGAGAGTGGGCAGGTGGGGTGAAGCCCACTCCCTGAGCGGTGCCAATCAGGAGAAAAGTGTCGTTTGTCCGTGTGTCTTCAGAAGAGGCTTGTGGTTTTCAATGAGAGCCGCGGCATTTAATGAAGGATTGGAACCCTCCTTTCTTAGCCAGGCTCAAAGGGATTTCTTAACAAGCCGCTGTTTTTCTGGTGGAATACCAGTCCAACTGGGTTTCACATGGCAAAGCAGCAGTGCTGCGAAGTAGCTGGTGGAGGATTTTCAGCACCTTGATTCTGTTCACATACTAAGCCGAAAGTAGCGACAGCCGAAACAGTTACTTGTTGTCTTGGTGCAAGAGTAGTAGTTGCACCTTGTAAAGAGTTTAGTGCGGCTAAGCTGAGGTTATTGCTTGCTGAGGACAGGTAAGGCTGCTCAGTCGATTGAAATGAAGGCAGCAGCTTTCTCTGTGGAAATGCTCCTCTTAGAAATGGGAAACGGCAGCAGTGGGTATTTTGGAACAAAATGGTGGTTACGCTCACATTTCTCTCTGTGCGTGCCAGGGCAGTTGTCCTGGCTCTCTGTGTGGTCTCTCAGCAAGTCTTACCTGGTATGTGGCGGACCATCCGAGGATGGGGGATGTTCCTGGAGTGATGGTAGTAGTTTTCGCCTGAGCAGCTAAGCTGCGAGTCACGCCAGTTGTTCTTCCACATGTCGTGGCTCAAGTGAGGTTCACACGTTGACTCAGAATCGGTCTTTGTTGTGTGAACTTGCTGGCCCTCGTCTGGAGCGTCTTTGTTCAGGTCACAGGCTGGCTCTTCCGCCGGTGGGCTGAGGCCAAACGCTGGGGGTGAAGTGGAGAACAAGTGAGAACAGCAAAGGAGACATCCAGGCCTTCTTGGTGTCTGCCTTTCCTAAGGGTTGTGTGCGCAGGGAGGCAGCCCCCCTCTTTATATCTCTTTCTAGTTGCTATCTGTTGTAGAGTTTGGTTTGCGAGGTTGAATAACAGAGTAGTAGCTGTTATTACCGTTATCCTGTGGGGTTTGTATCCCTTTCCGGTAGTAGCAGTCCCTAATGTTCCCAGTCGTCTTTGCCTCTGGCACTTGCCTGGCACACTCGGTACTGTAATGTCTAAGACTGGGAGCATCCCAAGACGTTTTTTTTAAGGCACCTGGCAAATGTCACATGGGGTGTGAGCTAATGTGTTCTATTGTGATCTAGTCACGAGGTCATCAAACACTTGCCGTGGCAACCGCATTCCACAGTATAGTGGTGGGTCACAGCTTGGAGGTGGGGGTGGGGGGGGTGGTCCGTGAGCAGGGGAAACCCCCTGGGAGAAATAAAATCCTGTTTCTCTAACTCTTATTTATATCCAAGCTCAGCTGTGGGTCAATCTGTGGTAGCAGCAATTAGAAGTGAAGGTGCAGAGGGCACCTTCCCCACTGAAATTCAAAAGTTAATTTGGAATAATGCAACTACATTTGAAAAAGAATTCAATCTTGGTGGTATCTAGTCAATTTTACTTACATTGCTGATTAAATTATTAAATTGTTCTTATCTCGACCCTCGACTTTGAACATTCCTTTCCAATTCTCCTCCCCACCCCTCTGGGTGGTGGGCAGTCAACAAGCAGCTGTGTGGTGCTTGGTTGCCGGCTGGGATTAAACCCCAACATTTTGGTATATCATAAAACAAAAACCCCAGCTTCAGCCACCCAAACCACACAAATGAGCACATCACAAATAGCTCTGCTCGACTATCTACTTACTGTGGACCTGTAAGCGTGTAAATGACCAGTATCCTAGTTATGGCACAGAGGCAAGAGGTGAGCATGCCACCACTCTGTGAGGGTAAGAGGAACTGACTGTCATCTTGGGGTGGAGGGTGGTGATGTGCTCCCCCTGTCGCCAGTAGTGTGTCGTCGTCCCCCCCCGCATTCTAACCTGTGTTGCATCACAATGCTCAAGTGATGACCACCAGTGGTGGCGGTGACGGGCGGCTCTGGTCCTGGCTCACAGTGCGTTCCGGGAGACAGATAAGAGCCCGACAGCCAAGGGCTAGTTTGAACAACGTGCCCACCTGGCAGTGCTGGCCACGGTCTGACTCAGGCCAAGCCTGGAAGAGGCTGACTTCTGTAGGCGGTGTGCAGATGTGACTGTGAGGTAATTCTCTGACTCCGTTAATCTTGGACGGCCCAGGGCCCGTTGAGCTCTGCCGTGCAGCACCAGCTGGCACAGCTCTCGCCTTGAGTAGGGATGCCTCTCTAGGCTATATGCAGCATTTTATCTCTGTTTTGCTTGTTTCTGAAGGGAAAACCTTCATTTGGGAACGCTGAGCACCGTAGGAAAAGAGCTGAGGCTTGAAATCCACAGCAAAGGCACGTAGTGCTGACCTGCACCCAGTTCCTCGCAGCAGGATGTTGTGCCAGGAGAGGGCAAGAACGTGGGCAGCAACGGGGCCTGCGCCTGTGGGTGTTGATGGAGCCAGCGGCTCGGGCGATCACAAGTCGAGCAGGGTGTTGCACGTGGTAAGAGAGGCGCATCCTCTCGCAGCACGTCTTGCTGACCTACTGAATTGTGTTTTCCCATCAGCACGATCGGCACATTGTCCTTGTTTCACTGTTCACTGAAAGCCATTCCCACAGGTTACCGAGGAGCTGGACTGTAAAGCCAAGGAATCGGGAGCAGGTACAGCCACAGGCAGACAGAGTATGGTTCTTAAGTAGCTTGCACAATGGCATAATTTACTGTCTCCGCTGGGCTCTTGTGAGCGTCAGCAAAGGGATTCAGCAAAGCCTTCAGATTCTCACTGTGTCCCTGCCGCTGAGACTTCAAGAGCCACTGTCCCCTGTTCTCTTTGCAGCTGCAGTGCCACTGGGAGCAGTGGGTTTGGAGGGCAGGCTCCCAGGGAGGTGGGAAGAGGGGAGAGCTTCCAGCCAGGGCTCCGCCGTGGGTGGGAGGTGACAAGGGTGGGGAAGAGTATGACAAGGGAATCGGGGAGGCAGAAGCCCTGCAAAGAGCCAGGTTTCTGCAGGTGGGTGGTTTGTTTTCATTCTAGCGCTTTGGCTGATTAAGGGCGGGACTCTGAGCTGAGAGGCTTGGCTAAAAGGCCAGAGCAGTGCACCTGCAGGAGCACATCACAAGACTGGCTCCCAGTGTGCTGGGAGGGCTTGGGGTATCGGCAACCTGACTGCTTTGCAGCTGAGCGTCTCCTTGGTGCGCGAAGTCAGTGGTGGCAAGATTCAAAATGGGCATGTCTGTAGGAGAAGGCCTCAAGGGCAAGAGTCCAAGTACTGATAGCCTGATGAATAGAGACTCGTTAGAACTTGTAGGGCACAAGCCCTGGGAACAAAGGAACAAGCTAACTGCAGACCCCTGAGCCGTTACAGTTGAGGAGGCAACCAGACGGACAGAGAAACGAGTAGCCAGATAAGGGAACGGAGAGCGCCGATATGTAACTTTGTTAATCAAGAAAGCCGCCCATAAGGAAACCCCCTAATTTTGGAATAGAAATTGTTGCTATGTCAAGGTAAACTAGTAAGTTCCTATTGTTTTAACGGTGTGCCTTAAATATCAACCAATCAGTGTTTTTTACGCTTAAGATTTAAGCAATCAGTGTGTAATATGTAGAAGGTAGAAACGTATATAATTGTAAGACAATCACTAATAAACCGACAACTTGCTTGCATCAAGCTGCGTCCCGTCTCTTCATTTGCCGCAAATTGGTGACCCCGACGTGATCCGGTGAAGGATCTGACGTGGAGGGACTCTCGAATCGCCTAACTGAGTGACATGCAGCGAATCCCACAGAACTTTGAATGATCCGCTGAAAGGAAGCGGGAGCCGGCCGGCCAGAAATCCCTCCGGACTTGAGAGGTTGTTATCGATTTGTTAATAAGTTAAGATTGATTGACTTTATTTGTTTGATGAATTGATTTTATAAAATCATTTTATAAAATTGAAAAATAGAAGGATAAGAAATATTTTTAATGAAACTTATAGTTGCACAGTAAAAGCTGCTATGAGATCTTCTGTACCTCCTGTACCAAGGCTAGAAGAAGGGGCTAGAACCATTGTTAAAACTTAGGTAATAACTTTAGGGTTTGAAAGGTTTCTTTGTATCTGACCAGTCTTCTGTATGTAGAAGTGTATTGAAATGTCAGAATATGAGATTAATGGAAACCGGGGAGAGTCGACTGGAACAGCTTGTAGTTACCTGCCAAGAAATCGTGAACTTTAGTAAAAGGTAATTCCGGCAGGGGGAGATCGCGACCACCGACTCATATACCACCTACCCAAATCGTACCCCAGACCCATTTCTAGACCTTTCTAAGCTCTATTGCGCAGAATCGGATATAGGAGGAGAATGAGTAAGGTGGAGAGAATCAAGCTGCCTCTCCAGTCTCCTGTTCTAAATTTTGTGTAGGTGAGGAGAAGGACATTTGCACCGAGGTTTTTGTGTTTTGCTGTGAGTACATCCACCGTGCTGCTTAGTGTAACTGCACCATTGCTCGCCCTTTCTCTTTTGATTTGGTAACTCTGGCCTCGGTGCAGCAGTGGAAGCAAGCCGAGGACGGTACGGGGCTCAGCAGAGGAGACTGCAGGGCCTGCCCTGTCCCTGGGGAGCTTCTTGTGACAGGTGTGAATTTGGGAAGTCCTGTAGAAGGAGAAAGTCCCTCCGAGCGGCCTTGTCAGGCTTTGAAGCGCCTTAATGAAACCGGCCGTCTGGTGGTGGGAGACTGGCGGTGTCAGTAACAGGGCAACTTGCTTGTTGCTTTTTGCTTATTTACTTAGAATCCTCCTCTCCTGGGATTGACTCTCCATGCATTTCCACGGGCAGTTCAGTGCCTGCATTGCCATGTTAAAAAGGCATGAGGGAGACGGGTATGTGTGAAATACTTGATGCCAGGAAACTGACACGGTGTAAGAGGAGACTTTTCTTTTTTCCTTGACTCGACCTGGAACTATCAAGCTTGGATGATCTGAGATCCATGTAAAACACTGTGTTGCAAAGCACAGCTGCAGGTGTAGCTGGGAGAGTGTGTTTCCTTCTGTTCAAGTTTGTATGCCAAGGCTAATGCTTTGTAACGTACGCTACAAGACGGTGTTGCTTCATTCCAGCCTGCAGTGGAGGCTGCCGGCTGTTCCCACTGCCGCCTTGTGTCCTTGCACAAGACTGTTGCTGCTATCGCAGCCCATCCAAGGAGCCTCTGTTCTCCTGTGGAAGCCACTGTGTTTCCATCAGTTCCGTTTTCACTATGAGATAAAGGAAGTTCCAAGGCAAGGGAGAGGAAACGTGCTCCTTACACTCCTCTTGTCTCTTCAGCCGGCATTTTTGCCACAGGTGCTTTCTGCAGTAACAGCGATAGTGATACAGTCCTTGGAGAGCTCATGCCTTCACAGTACATTGCAGGTGAATAGCCTGCTTAGTGAAATGGCCAGCTCTTCAGTATCAGCGTCCCAGGGAGCAGCTGGCTGTCCCGTCAGCCTGGGTGCAGGAAGCCTCTAGTAAATGTGACAGTTTTCTGTAACTTGGCTCTCGGCGAGTATGAGGTCCATGCTGCTCCCCCATTTCTGAATGCCTGCCTAATTCTCTGTCAGGCTTTTTTTCCCTCCAGGGCTCCTTTGAACCTTTCTCGTATGCTGTCGCTCGGCACTGAGGCTGCTTGTGCTGCGGGCGTTCTTTGAAGTCAGCATTCTCCGGTGGTGTCAGCACTATTCCTGTAGCCCCAAGCCAGACGAGCCACCCCTCTGTCCCACATTTGTCATCCAGGTCTGGCTTACTCGCCAGCCAGAGGGCCTCCTGCAGCCTTGCCTGCTGCTGCCAAGCCACAGTCTGTGTTGAGTGGGTTTTTGGATAGCCTGGGGTTGTTCTAGGCAAGAATCTGCCAGTGAGGTTTGTATGTAATGCTGTCTGGGGTTATTGTCACTTAGGGAAAGTTTTAGGAGCTGAAACAGGAGGAGGAGGAGGAGGAGATGGCTGTTAGAGTCAGCATCCTAGAAACGGCAAGAAGGGGTCATGGAGTTGGAGACTAATAAGGATTTTTGCCACAAGCGCAGGTGGAAAAGTAAGAGGAAGACAATGACGGCAGGTTTCAGGAAGACTTTGGGCTGCGCTTATGTTAGGGAGGGGACCAAGTCCTTGTCAAGGTGCATCCACAGCAATATTCCTGTCAAACGAATGTGGGAAAGCATTAGTGCCTGTATAAAGGGCAGTGGTGAGAGCTGCAGTAGTGGGGGGCCGTTCCTCTCTGTCCCCGAGGGCAATTAATTCAAAGTGGAGCCGCTGCAGGAAAGCGCTGCGGTAGTAACTGGGGGCTCACAGTGTGCTTGGCTTTAGGCTGCGGCTGTAGCAGACTTGCCGTGTGCGCTTCTGCTTGTGCTTCACCAGATTTAGCCTGAAGATGCTGCAAGCGAATGCATGAGAAGCTCTGTAAGGATGGATGTGGGAGGTGGTGCTATCAGCAGTTCCTTCACCTCCTTGTTGAAGAGCTGGTGGTCTTTCTTGATGTTGCAGTGTTTGAGATCATCCTGGCGTACCTGGAGAAGAAAGACTGGAAGGACGCCTTCTTCAGTGTCTTGCCACAGCGGAAAGGGGCTGTTGCATTGGGAGAGGCCGATGATTCGTCCAAGCGTGCTCTGTCTGGAAAAGAAGATGAAGACGATGACTCGGACAGCGACTAGGCTTCACAATGAGACGATGGGAAAGATGGGACACGTAGTCCGTGGGATGAAGTTTGGACGTGAAGTGGTTCTGCTCCAAAGACCATCTGCTGCCCTTGTGACACCGGATTGTCCCAATGCTCGATAGTTCCGTAGCTGGCCCAGAGCTGTTCCTGGACATGAAGGGCAAAGATAAATGGGGTTTTTTACCCTGAAGCTTCCGTATTAATAGCTTATTTTTGTAAAAAATAAAGTAATGGCAAATGTAGAATTTATTTTGTTTCCCAAGGAAGCGATTGCATTCCTTTTTTTTTTTTTTTTTACAATTCTTTTAAATGTGACTTTTTCTACATACCAAGTTGGGCACGTTACCCAAGAGCATTAGTAGATGCTATTTGAATGGATGCCGCCTTCTCTGTTTCTGCCCTAAGTTTTCTTGAAAGCGGTGAATGGTGGCCTCACAACCTGTTCCGCTAGTGCCGTTGCCAAGTGTGCATGAACACTCGGCACAAACAAGTAGAAATTCTAATTTTCCTGAGCTCCTCAACAGACAATCACCAGCAACCAAACTGCCTTCATCAGCTGAGCCACGCTGACTTGTATACCATGCGCAGATAGCTGGGGTCGCTAGATGAGCTACGAGCGTGGGGTTACGCCAATGCTTTAGACTTCAGCTTGAGCAGGATGGACGTCTGCGCAAGCGCGAATCACGTGCCTTGGTTGGCACATGGTGCGCATGGAGTTGAGGCGTCACGATCGCTTTTGGTTACTTCTCGGTCCTCCTAGCAAAATTGATCACGGAGCCTCAGAACAGTACCAGGAGACAGGAGCTCTCTCTTTCAAGTCACTTACTGAGTTTCAGTAGGTCTGATTTATGGCATGATCCTGCGTGCATTGTTTTCTCTGTCAAAATATTTTTCCTTTACAAAAAGAGGCATAGTCTCAGTTTTGGCTGGATGTTCTGGTTCCACTCATTTCTAACTGACTGAAGTGCTCTTGCAAAGGACGGAAACGGAGACCGTGGAAGCGTGGCTTCGCTTCAGGCTTGTGAGCCTGCCCCATCCCTTTCTCCTGTAGGGACTAGCCAGGTAACTGCAGCTTCTGAGCAAGTACAGCTTCCGCGCGGGTCAGCTGAAGAGCGTAAGAAGACGTCATCGTAACTGTTGTTCTGAGCTGAGCTGGAATCAGGGGGCTGACCCAGGCATGGCTTGGCTTGTATCCATTTTCATTCCTCCCTCTGTTGTTACTGCTTTCAAACGGAGAGTAGAAGTGGGATCCCCACAGGCCTGTAAAGGGTTGGCAACCAACAGGTTGTGGCTTTCTACAGTCGGTGCGTTTCTGTCTGTTCTTTTTGAACAGCCGTAGAAAAGCCTGTTCTGTTAGAAGGGTGGCTAGTGGCTCAAGTAATGTGGGCTTTTTTGTTAGGCTTTACAGAAATGTGATTGCTTTTGTTCCCGAAACGAGATCAGCTTTTTCATGAGAGCATTGCTGCTCTTATTTCTGTAACAAGAAGTGCAGCGTGAGTATGCCCACCGTCTATTACACTGATTCTCTGATGTAAACGTGCCAAGCAATGCAATTACAAGGAGCTACATCGTTACAGCTGAGGTTCTGCGCGTTAATGCACATAGCACCTATTAAACCTGATCTAAGGCTCTTCAGCCTCTCTAAGGTTTCCTTAAGATGGTTTCGTACACGTGCCTCATCTCCTCAGGCTTGAGAGTGCACGAGCAGGTGGCACAGACAAACTGGGGACTTTGGAGACTTTCTGAGTGGGTCCGAAAGCCTCTTACGGCATTACGCAGCCTGTCCTGCATCGTTGCCAGTGAAATGAGGCCAACGCACCCGCGCCGTGCGCATGCACGTATTTTCAGATCAAGCTGTTGCAAATCTGAAGCTTACCTGCCTGTGGAGAAAGAGAAGGAAAAGGTGCTCTGCGGTATGTTGCTCTTGGCACCGGGAGCCTTCCAGCTCGGCAGCATCACAGCAGCTTGGGGACCGGCTGTGCGGCCTCTTTGTACACATTGCTTGTCTCAGTCGCCCGCTCTTCCTGTCCTCTCGCTGGCGCCTTAGCCAGGAGTTGGGGCATTGCTGCTGTTTCCCTTTGCTCTCTCTTTGTGCTAAGCTCGTCAGGTGATACTAGGCTGAAGTTCATGCCTGTGGTCATGCGTCGTCTCTCCCGGATGCTGTCCTCGGGATGTGTTAACTGGCGAGATAGAACAGCAAGCGAGAGTAGACTGGGGTTTCGATGGGCTCAGCCCTCTGGCTGCTGCTGCCGTTCTCAGCCTTTCAGCGTCCTACACTTCTGCAGCCACCTAGAAGAGGCTGTTCTTGGCGGGCCTGGACTCACACCGATGTGCGCACTGACCCTTTTCTAAATGCTTCAGGTGCCTGGCTGTTCATCAGTGTATTCACCAGCTGTAGACACGATCCTAAGAGAGTAAAGCGGTGATTTGCTTTCAGGCAGCCGGTTGCGGCTATGTGAAGCGACGTGTTCAAGAAGCCCCAAAGGGCCCATTCTTGCACTGAGTCCAGTGTGAAGTTACTGTTGAAAACAGCCAAATTAGTTGCAGCACATGAAAATTGCCCCAGCGTCAGGTCAAATGCGAGACGCTGAAACCTTTGGCTTTGGACGTTTGTGAGAGGTTCTGAGAGAACAGCTTGTAAAAGCAAGCGTGCTTGTGCGATTTGTGACCCCTCCAGCGCTTGCCATGGTGCTGCAACTCCTCCTGAGAGAGCAGGGAGGCAGTCCTCCTGTCTCACCAGCGTCTTTTTGCAGCATGAAAGCGGAGGCTGGTAGGCTGGCCATGGACCGACACGCCTGGGAAAAAGCATGCTGAGCGGTCTTGGCCTTGTGCTGTATTTTGCTTGGGTCCTGATATACGTGCCGCCACGTACTTCACATGCTGTGTCCTGTGTCTTTGTTTAATGCCCGAGTGCCTGTGGCTGCCTCTGTGAAGAAGGTCGCGGACTCGCCAGGTAGTACGTCCTACCTCTGCAGCAGTGGTCAGCTGGTTGAGAAGTCAGGGGGCCAGCAATGCGTATTGGGGGACGTTTGAGTGATTCAGTATTTTTAATCTCATCTTACTTTGTTGCAGGGAACACCTGTTAGATATTTTTTCTTGTCTTCTCTTGTAGAAGGAGAGTGGGTGTGGGCTGGGGAAGTCGGTTACCCTGGTGTGAATTGTAGAATCCAGGTGTGCGACATGACTGACTTTCTTGCGAGGACACTGTTAGTGCATTTCTTCTGGCTTCCTGTCGTTCTCAGATAGAATTGAAGTGTTCCTTTACTTAACTACAGCGAGTAAGTTACAGAGCTGGTAATAGTCAGTGTTATTCTAATGCATTTTATTCTACTTCTTGACTGCTTCATGACATTGTTTGGAACGGCTGCACAGGTAGCTGAGTTTAGCGCTCTGTGTTTGTTTTTGTTTTTCAGGAGGCTCTGAAAACTTGGCCATATTCAGTCATCACGATCCAGTGCATAACTCTTGCTTACTTCTGCGTTTGCTGTGCACTCCAAAGAGTTCACGTATTTCTCGAGTGGGCCAGCTCTGCAGTGATAAGATTACGTCTGGGGAGAAGGATAGAAAGGAGTACTTGCAGAAGAAGCTTAGTTTGCAAGCTGAGGACTTCACGGAGCATTTAGCAATAGTTGACATGGATGTGTGACTGTTGAAGTCAGGGTACTACCCGAACCTTCTCAGTAACAGCAGACACATCCTAAAGACTAGAGACTCCCAGCTTTTTGGGGTAGGGACAAGCAATAGTTCAGAAGCTGGGACATCTAATTTTATCAGAGGACACAGAAACGTCGCTGCCTCACAGAGCAGTCTTGAGAGTTACTCTGCTGCTGCTGCACCCTGACGTGATTGTAAGAATCTGCTTCAGCTTCTCGTGCTAGTGAATCCAGGCCTCTAATAAGGCAGGCAGGTGGGATCAAGGATAACGTAACACAAACAGCTTTAATGCTTATCTTGAGTCACACGTTGAACATAACCTTGTTCTTCTCTTTATTACTAGGATGGGTGAAGTGCCCTTGAGAGAGCTTTGTTGTCAGACGTCTAGCAAATACAGTCACGGGTGCTTTGGAAAGGGAAATGGGTGAGAAGGTGCAATTGATTGTAACTATCCTTGCAAACTATTGCCCTTCTGGCTCTTACCACGTTTGTTCCATGACCTGTCAGCTTCAAAGTTCATGGAGGGAATGCAACCGTGCTGTTGAAAGACTACATTAATGTGGTTGCTTTAGTTTTGGTTCTGTTCAGTAGTGATCCTGTGAGGCCTCTGCGATGTAATTAAGGTTTTCAGGCTCAGCTGCTGCAGCATGGTGCTGAGGGACAGCTGGTAGGAAACACTCAGGACAGAGATTTGAATGGGACTAAGACAGTCATGAGTACAGCCCAAAAGCATTTGGTCAAGTTCAAGTGTGGCCCGTTCAACAAGTCATTACCACAGCCCTGTCAGTGTGTGGTCACTTAACCCTGCTGTCTGGTTTCCAGCTGACTTTGTAGTGTTTACACCTAAGACACCAGGGAAGTTGCAAAGCACTGCCAGCTCCTGTCCTGCTAGAAGCTCCGTCCCCATTTACTGCAGACGGCAGACTCCTAGTCTTGTGCAGCTGTACAGAAATTACATATCTCGGAAAATGTTCCCCATTTACATGGCTTTGTGCGAATGAGTTTCTGCCTCTGTGGTCTGAGTTGGCAGGCAGACCTGAGTAATGCCCACTCTGTGTGACTGGCCTTTGGCCAGCCATTCATAAAAACTCTGTTTCCTGAATGTGCGGCCACACGTTCCTTCAGCCTTACCAGCCTGCTCCGCTGGGGGCTCTAGCACAGCTGGGCACGTGCAGCAGTGAGTGAGCAGCACGAGAAAGCCGAGCTGAGGTAGGCCACCGGGTCTTGGCATACTCCTCTCCTGCAGCGGGAGATGGGAATGGAGGTGGTAGTTGTGACTATAGCAGGCATGATTTGAAGGCAGGGGCCCTTGGAAAGAGAACACTGAGCTCTGCGCTGAGCTAAGCTCCTCTTTCTTTAACGCTGTGCTGCCAGGGTTTCTCTCCTTCCCCGCAAACGGCCAGATGCCTTGAGTGAGCTTGTCTGCACCGAATCATCTGAGTCTGGAAAACAGATGGGAGTAGGGTTGACTTGTCACCTTGCCTTGTTTTTGTGAGATTTAATTGGCAGAGGTATCTTTTAGATGGGTAAGCCCCAATTCTTCCGCTTTCACAGTCCACTCACAGGGCCTGAAAAAGGGCCAGATGCATTTCTGTCCTTGTTGGCTGTATTTCAACGGCTCGAGGTTTGCACGGTGCATTGGAAGGCTGGTTTTGGTCTCATCCTGTCTCGCCCGTGTCTCCCCCCTCCGCATTGGATGCTACAGTGTGTGCTGCTTCTCTGCCAGTCGTGAGAGCTGTGAAAGCAAATTCCAGCTTGCTGTGAGGCAGACGACTGCAGTCATTGTGCAGGCCACATGTGGCAAGTCCAGGGTCTTTCTTTTTCTTTTTTTTTTTTTCTTTTCTTCCCCAGTGCCTAGGGCTTGGTGTGCATCTCTGCAGACAGGGTGTGCGTGCCCCTCTTCCTACCGCAGTATGTCTGTGACTGCAGAGCCAAGCCTACACACAAGAGCTCTTTGTGCAGGCCTGGCTGAGTCACGCAAACAGATGACCCTGATGCCAAAAGGCGTTGCCTCTGTCCCTCTTTTCATTTAGCTCGCGTCTCATGTACCTGTGCAGCATGGTTGGGTTGAATGACTTGAGGACAAAATACAATGAACATCAAATTGTTTTATTAGGAAGTCTGAACGCCTGTCTTTATAATCTAAGTGCTCAGGTCACATATTTCTGTATGTGAAGGTGGCTGGGAGATGCTTCAGCGGCTGTGAATAGGGGAGGCCTCCGCTGGAAAAGGGATATCCGTGGTTTGGGGGCGGCCGTGGTACAGGTGAGATTTCTGGTAGAGTGTGAGGGCAGGACGGCCTCTTGTTTCCACCACACTTTCTCAGCTGTAGCTCTTCCCTGGGAAGAGCGTGTCTGCTTGCGCTGGACCTCTCTTTCTCAGCATTGCGGACAAAAGATGTTCTTTCTCCCTTTCTGGAAAACATTTTGGAAAAGCAAGCTGTATATTACGAGGCTAGGCTTAGGATGCTGTTAGGCTCGTTTGGCTTTGTTCGGTATGCAGCTGAGAGTATAGAAGCACATCTGCTCTTTGGCAAAGAAGCCTCACTGGGCACCGCTGTCGAAAAGCAGAGGTGCTTGCTTTGGAGGTTTCCTCTTCCTCCTTCTAGTTCTTAGGTAAGATTCCTCTTCACCCTCTCCTCCAGCTGAGTTCCAAGCAATAGTAAATGCTGGCAGCGTCAGAGCTGGCATGAGTGGCTTTGTTAAAGTGATCACGTACGCTGGGACTGGCTTGTGTTGCCTCCGTGTGCTTCAGAAGGGGCACAAAGAGGTGACGGTGGCGTTCCTTGGCAGCGCCAGTATGTTTGGCTTGCCCTGACTGGGTAGAGGGTGCAAGAGTGGGCTTTGGTAGCTGGAAAGGTCTGAGGAGGCCTGACGTAGCCTGCAGAGAGTGAGGGCGAGATGTTAGCAGAGGGCGGATGCCAGAGTTTGTTGGCAGAGGGAGTTTCAGCTTGCGTGTGACTTACAGGAGCAGACCTCAGAATGTCACAGGCTCACGGAACGGCTGGGGTTGGAAGGGACCTGTGCAGGCCATGTCGTGCAACCCCCTGCTAAAGCCGGTTTGCCTCGAGCGGGTTGCACAGGGTCGCGTCCAGGTGGGGTTTGAGTATCTCCAGGGAAGGAGGCTGCACAGCCTCTCTGGGCAGCCTGTGCCAGGGCTCCGACAGCCTCCAAGTGAAGGCGTTTTCCCTCACACTCGGATGGAATTTCCTGTGTTTCAGTTGGCGCCCGTCGCCCCTTGTCCTGACGCTGGGCACCACTGAAAAGAGCCTGGCCCCATCCTCTTGACACTTGCCCTAAAGATATTTATGTGCACTGAGGAGATGCCCTCTCACTCTTCCCCAGGCTACACAGGCCCAGCTCTGTCAGCCTGTCCTCGTAAGGGAGATAGTCCAGTGCCCTGATGGTCTTTGTAGGTATAAACCGTGCACCGCAATGTAAAAGGAGGTTGCTCTCCAAGGGGTTTCCAGTGCTGCTAAAACTTGGTACTTGTATCAAACTTGTATCAAATGTGATACACGTGTAACTACACTTGTATCAAATTGCCTGGCGTGGCTTGTACTTAGGAGCATTTTTGTCGAAGGCTGGCCATGATCAACTGCAATCACAAAGTTACCTTTTTCACAGGAGGAGAACCCAAAAATTTCTGGTTGTGGGGTTTAGCTTATCCCTCATTGTGGCAACCTCCCTGCAGGTTTTACGTGGCCGGCGTCATTTCCCCGTCTAGGCTTCTCCGATGTGGAGGGAGAGGCTTCAGCAGAGTCGGGCTGTTGATGTTCTCTGCTGCACCTTCCTCAGATTTCAGGGATGCAGGTGTGTATCTTTGTTACCTTGTTTACTTGCCCTTGCAAACCATTCTTGGATCTTGGTAAGGGAGTCTGTCTCCAAAAGTTGGCTGATTTTATCCAGCACCTAGAAGACGTACGGGATAGTGACCATGAAAGAAGAGAAGCTGATTCGTGACAGTTTTTGCATGTGTTTCCATTTAGCCCTAGCTGTGTGAGTGTGGGCTTTATGGCCTAGCCCAAGGTGTCCCATCAGGTTTGCCACAGTGTGAGCAAAGGACGCCAGCCTGCAAAAGGTGATGTTGCATGAGCGCCGTGTACGCGGCACTTCAGAGACACCGCAAGGAAACGCTAAGAGTGTTTACTACGCGGAAAGCCCCTTGCATGTGTCATGCCAGATTGACAGGCTGCTTTTTAGAGAACAAGTTTCAGCTGTGTCGTTCCACCAGTGATTGCCCATAGCAACTTCCAGGTAGGGGAGAGCAACTAAGGAGTAAATGCTAAATACGAAAGCCAGTAGTCTCCCCACGGGGGTGGTGGCGGTGGGAAATCTGGCCATTGAAGTCCCACACCATCCTCAAGAGAACTAAGAACGCATACTGTGATAGGAATCCATGTACGGTAGCCCTCGTGTCTTTACCTTTTTTTCCTGATCTGTGTCACCGAGGTCAGAACTCCCCTGGACGCGAGCACGGTCGCGCGAGCTGACGGATGGGGAGGAATGCTGGGTGAGAGGCGTGTCCTGGAGTCCCACTCTGTGTGCAGCTTGTGCAGAGGCTTGGAATCGTTTCTGCAGAAGCTTTCCAAAAGAGAAGCAACGTGTAAAGGAGTGGCTTGACTCCATTTCTGCAGCGCTTAAAGGCAGTGTGAAACGTAGGGCTAACACTAGTCCCCAGCAAGGGAGTGCAGCAGAAAACACATCTGAAACTGTCGCTCGCTTGGACAGGAACACCTGTAGGTTAACTGCATTAGGTTAACTGTTACAGCTTCTACTACACATTGCCGAGATTGCAGTACATATCTACGGCAAATGCGTAACGCTGGAGGAGAATGAGAGTGATGCCGGGTAACTACTGGTGGAAGTCAGGTGAGGAAGCCATTAAGGCTGCAGCTTGAGGCTAAAGAGTTATGGCAGCAGGAATCCTTTACTGGAATTTATGAGCACAGCTGCAAAGTTGGATCTGAACCTCAGTGTGTTGCTTCTAGAGAACGGTGTCAGCCCAAGCAGAACTGCTGGCAGTAAGTAATCTAAAGAAGCGTTGTGTGTGAGGGGAGGAGGCTTTCTCCTGGGCTTGCTTGTTGTATAGCGTGATGTTTTCTCCCCGGCACTACCAAATCAGAGTAGCGTTAAATATCTGAACACGATACGGTTATGGTTTAGCTGTCGTACTGCGTGACACCATTTCCCTTCCAAGCTCTCATATTCTACATGTGGGATGCTGACATCCCTCTTTTTGGTTTTGCGCTGTCCTCCTTAGCAATCGGAGACCATCAATTCAGGTGACAGTGTTGAGAAGTGAGGGAGAATGTGCCGCAGTAAAGAGCCATGTCTTTTCCTTCCCATTACCTTTCCAGGCACAGTAGAGTTCTTCCCAAGCCTTTCGGGAACATCGGCACGTCCTTCTGGGTGTCCTCTCAGCAGGCTGCTGCTTACAGCACAGACCAGAGTGTTGTTTAATCCTGTGCAAGAAACCAAAGGATACAGTCTTTCCTACAATAAACTCGTGCAGTTAACTTGGCAGGTGATCTCCAAGGAGAGTCTGTGCTGGAAGGATGGAAAAGGGAGGTATCGGACCTGAAGTTTGTAGGCCCTGATACAGGGCTGATGGAACGGTGTGTAAACCCTGGGTAAACCTGGCATACTTGGGTAGGTGGCAGAGGGCCGTAAGCAGCCTGTTAGGGAGGACGGTGTGACCAGCCGCTACCTCAAGAGTAATGGTGCTCCAGGTACGACCTGGAGAGTGGGCAGGTGGGGGGAAGCCCACTCCCTGAGCGGTGCCAATCAGGAGAAAAGTGTCGCTTGTCCGTGTGTCTTCAGAAGAGGCTTGTGGTTTTCAATGAGAGCCGCGGCATTTAATGAAGGATTGGAACCCTCCTTTCTTAGCCAGGCTCAAAGGGATTTCTTAACAAGCCGCTGTTTTCCTGGTGGAATACCAGTCCAACTGGGTTTCACATGGCAAAGCAGCAGTGCTGCAAAGTAGCTGGTGGAGGATTTTCAGCACCTTGATTCTGTTCACATACTAAGCCGAAAGTAGTTACAGCATGAAGGCATACCGTGGTAGGAATCCATGTACTGTAGCCCTGGTGTCTTTACCTTTTTTTGCTGATCCGTGTCGCTGAGGTCAGAACTCCCCCACACCGAGGCTGATCTTCAAACGCATTTGTTATGCTTGTTGCTTTTTAAAATATATATAATATACGGGGTTTTTTTGGTGTTTTTTTTTTTTTTTTTTTTTTTTAGTTCGGCTGCAAACTGTTCCAGGTGAAACCAGAGCCGGCTCCGGGCAGAGCCATCAGCGTGGCTCCCCCCCCGCCGCGCCCGGCGGGACCGGAGCGAGCGCAACTCTCCCTCCCCGCCGCAGCCAACAGCCGCTCCTCGGGGCGGAGCGGGGAGCTCGCCTTGGACGCGCGTGCCGGAGCCCGCCCCCTCAGCGCCGCGTGACCGCCGCCCGTTGCTCGCCGGGACTTGCAGTCGTGGCCGGCGGGGAGGTGCGCGCGCGGGGTGGGGTTTCTGCGCCGCCTCCTCGCCTCCGCGGGCCCCCCCCGCCCGCGGCCCTGCGCGTGGGGCGGCTGGCGGGTACGTTGCTGCCCGGGCTCTCCCGCCGCGTCCGTTACCCCTTGAGGCGGTGAGGGGGAGCGGGGAGCTGGGGCTGGGGCTCGGCTTTGGCTTTCCTCAGATGGCAGGAGGAGGAAATGGCGGCCTCCCAAGGGCCTGGGGAGTGTGACCCCCCTGCCCACGCCCGACTGGAGCTGCCGCCTGTGGGGGGATCGCGGCCCTCGCGGGCTCCTGTGGGCGGGGGAGGTTGGTCCTGTGGAGTTATGAGGTACTTTGGCGCGTGAGCAGAAATAATGGGTGTGTTTCTACGTATATAATGTGTGTATACAGAGATACGCGTATATATAGTTGTATGTGTGTATACGTATCTATATATATGTAAACAGATGTATGTATAGAACGCAGTATCTGCGGGGCGTGCGTGCTGTGGTGGTGGCAGACTCATGCCATGCGAGGCCATGGTGTTTGGCACCCACAGTCGTCTCTACTCCCTCGACCTTCTGTCTTAACACCGCCGTACTGGGACATCGGGGTGTGTTAACCAAACCTTACGGTTTTCTGCTGCTCTGAGTTTTCTGGCTCTTCTGTTACTGAAGAAGCCAGGGCATTGTTTCTGCATGTTGGCTCTGTAGATGCAGTGTTCTCCAGTGAAGTAGTTATCTTTGGAAAAACTGTGCCACCATTGAGTATAGGGGCACATTAGTATGAAAAAACAACACTTGCCATTGGAAAGGTACATTGGAAAGGCATAATTGTATTTGATTCGAACGGAGAGTGTTTTGCTGAGTAACAGTTTAGGTTGTTCATTCCCTTATTTCCTGTGTTTTGCCCCCTGACAGATGGCCAATGTTTCTGGTTCTCAGAAGAAATAAAAATTAGTTTTTGGAGGGGTACAGCTAGTTCACACACACACAACCCCCCTCCTCCCCCCCCACCTCCCCCCTGGGCTTTAGTCTCTTCAAAATTATATTTCTCTAACATGCTGCCATAGTTATATTGAAAGATACCTCTGATTTTTTCTGTTTGAAAATAGTTTCTGTACACGCAATAGTGCTGCTTATGCTTTTTGTTTGACATTTAAGCCAGTACGCTTCCTGACTTTTAGGCAGTTGTGTTTTCACAAGATTTTTAATTGCAAACTCTGGAATAGCTGTGGATGTAGCAGGCAGAGTTTTAGACATGAACTGAACACAGGTTATTATCTCTGCAGTATTTTATGTGTTACTGTTTGCAGAGACACTAACCTAGCTTTAGACAAAAAAAGGCTGTCTCTTATTCATTATTGTTTCTTTATTCAGGTTTATGGTAGGTGCAGAGTGATACTTACTCTATGCGAGCTTGTTAATAACACTCGTACTATTGTTTTGTCTTACAGAATTGGTGAGGGAAAAGTTTGCTTTTCATGACATATTTATCACGTGTTAAGAAACAAGTTGGTGAACCTGGCCAAAAGCTCATGTCATCAGAAATGCCAACAGGAAGGCCAGAGGTGCCAATGGAAAATGCCATGTCCCCTGACGGTCCTGATGTGGAAGGAGAGGTGAAGTCAAGTGACAGTCCAGTAGGGAAACAGGAGGCAGGCTCAGACAAGGAAGAATGCCTTGAGCCCGTGTCCAAGAGGCAAAGGAAGAAGCTTCTGAAGCAGAAACAGTGGGAAGAACAGAAAGATCTACGGAGGTACGGTTTGCAAAATAGCTTTCCAAGGACATTTTTAGTGTTTAGTGCCAATAGTAACCATGTGTCAGCAGAATTTCTGTGTAGGTTGCTTTAGCAAGTCAAGGCAGTTGAACCAGTTTTCTCCCGTGCCAGGTTTAAAGCAGGCTACTCCACCTGCATATGAAGAAGGTATAAAGGTAAGCATCCCCTCTTCATACTGGAAGTGTTTCTCAGCTTGCCGAGGCTATCAGGAGAGGTTCAAACTTGCGTGGTTTTGGTTTGTCAGAAGGGAGAAATAGCATGTGGCCTTGTGCCTTTCTGAATGGGCTGTGCCCTCTTTCCATGGCGCTGGTACTTGGTGAATCTTACAAAGACTGTGAATAAAAAAATTTCTTTTGACACATGAAATGCTGTGCTACAAGTTATGTTGGTTTATGATTTGTTAACATAGTTTTGGAAGATGATGAGCTTCTGTTTTTTTCTGTTGAGAGAGTGCGTTATGTATCTGCAAGTGGGCTGGTCGTAGTTTATCCTTGATGTGCTGAATGTGAAGTGACTTCCTGAGGCAGTGGTTGTTAAAGTAGCTGTCTCCAGAATGTGATCTCCCGACTAACTGCCTGCTCGCACTGGGGGAGCAGGAGGAAGAAACAATTGCTTCGGAAGCCTTTTGAAAAACTGTTCAGTGGAACAGGAGGTAAATTGCCTCCCACATTCTGACCCTGATACTGCAATTTTGACAATCTTTTTGATTGTTTCTATTCTGAGACCTGACTCAGAGCATCCTTAAATCCATGACTTCCACTATTGAGTTCATTAAATTTGTGTTAGATGCCTGTCTTTGGAGGTACATAGAGAACCTCAGAAAGATGGAGTGTGTGTTTCATGCTGGTATCAGCTTAGCACAAATGCAAGCAACAGGATAAGTTTAAACTACCACAGTCAGGGGACAGCCACCTTGATATGAAAGTATGCATTTATGTGCACAACACATACCTCAGCAGGTTTGGCACTGTTTTTTGAAGATTTGTTTGTTTATTTAGGCAGAAACGAAAAGAAAAACGCCAGAAGAGAAAACTAGAACGTCAGTCAAAATTGGACTCCAATAATGAAGGGAATGTCAGAAAGCGTATGCGAAGGGAAGTTGTTCCTAGTACACTTCGCCTCATTGTGGACTGTAGCTTTGACGATCTGATGGTGCTGAAGGTAAAAGGAACTTACCCATCACATATACATGTTGAAAGAACCTCTGGTGACAGTATTGGTGCAATGTCAGAGCACAGAAACTGGAGAGCAACTTGCAGAGGACAGTTAGTATGTTTCAGATTGTGATGACTCCCAGACCTGCTTGTGTCAGTAGCTGAATTTTTTAGGGTTTGGAATGTTACCTTTATTTAAGCTTGCCAAAGATTCTGTTTGCATTCATGGAGATGCAGTAAGTTGATTTGATTCCAAAACCAGGAATATGGAAACAGTTTGTGCCGTGTGTTCACCATGAAGTTAGATGCAATTCTGCCTCAAAATAGTTTTGCTAGAGGGGCTGCAAATGCCACATCCAGTTACTTTCTCTTTCAAAGTAGATGTGAGGTTCCCAGCCGTGTTAGTAAGTATCTGTGGAAATGAGAATTTTGAGCGTCATGATGATACTGAGCTTTTCTTCTCAGTCACATGAGAAGCAGTTGGGACAGGAGGACGCTATTCTGCTCATACCTAAAATTTTAGAGTGGATGAAAGGATGGGTGAGATGATCACAGGGTAGGTAAATATCAGAAAGTTCAGCATGATATATTCAGCCACCGAACAAGGCACTTGGTGTGGTGTTTTCAGATCAAAAAGCTTTAACTCTACTAGGAAAGTATGTTAATCTGCAGCCTCCTCTAGGAGTGCAGCCTTTGGTTTCTGAGGCAGACCTCTCCCCTCCCTGTTATCCTGAGCCCTGCTGCTGCCAGGGACTTTGCTGTTCTGCAGGACTGCTTGAATTCAAGCTTTTGCAAAGCCAGTCTGGCTACTTGTTGAGTGTAATGCCGGGCTTGTATAGCACTAGCGGAGGCTTTTGCTGCCTCACTGCAGAATTTTTGGGAAGCTCCAGATGGCATTTTGGAACTTGGTTCCCTGAGGAACCCTTCAGCAGCGCTCCAGAAGAGACCAGAGAACCCCCTTGATAGTTTTGGAGGTGCTGACTGGGCGTTTCTTGCTGAGCTTTGTCCTTCGTGAAACACATTTCCCTCCTTGGTCAGGCAGGCAGAGCCCCTGTTAAATGTGATCTAAAAACTGGCACTTGTGCACATGTTTGGCAAGGCTGAAGCATTGTAAGCGAAGGTGGCTGTGGCCTTTGGCAGTGGGGTTAATTAAATGCTTTTCTAGTGTCTGTAAAAACTTGCATTACAATACTGTAATGATAAAGTCTAGTTTACAGAGATAACAAAACATTCTCAAAGTACTACATGAATCAAAGCAATATAATGATATTTCATTTTAAAGTGGGAATCAGTTATACTTACAAACTGCTATTTTGGGGGCACTGAGAATAAAACTGTGTAATATACCATACAAAAACCATAACTAGCTGAAAATTAAGTCTGTTGCCTTTTAAGTAGTACTGGTTACCTGTTTCCAATTTTTCAGGTCAAAATGCCAGAGCCGGCTACTAAATTATTTGTATTATTTGGGGCTTCTTCACGTTAATTAAGCAAACGCAGTTTTCTGAAATATGAACTGTTATGTTCTCAGGGTTTTCTCATGTATTTCATGGGTGTTGTCACAACGATAAATCTGCTTGATTCCTCAGATAATTTTGAGTATGTTATTACATATGATTAAATTCCAGTGATTTTTTTTGTTTTGTTTATTTCCTAGAATCATGCAAATCAAGCACACATGTAGAGGTGTCTCTAAACACACTTTTGTGGAAGATGTGTTTCCTTGTCAGCGTAATCCCTTCACAATGGCTGTTTTTTTCTCAGGGTTTGATGTCCACACTATCAGTATCGCTTTTGCCAGTTAAAAGCTTCCTTTTTCCTCTCTTTAGCTTCTGACTGGCTCATGGTAAAGCATTTTGTGGTGCTCTGTCTGAAGGACTATGTAAAAACAAATTGTGTTGTATACAGGATGTTAAGAAGCTTCACAAGCAAATTCAGAGATGTTATGCAGAAAATCGCAAAGCATTCCATTCTGTGCAGGTATGTTTAAACAATCTGAGCACTGACTGTATTGCCATGTATCAAGCATATGAGAAAGGTAGCTGTGGCTTAAGTGGTGAGAACTGTAGTAGAAAAAAAATCTGCCTCTTTTAGTGAGAGAATTATTTCTATTGTAGTAGGTTAATTTTCAAGCCACATGTTACAAAATTCTCCATATATATGAAAAAAAGTGAGTGCATGCAGATGAAGAGTGCCAAATACTGGCATGCCACTAAGATACTGTGATGCCCAGTATTATCTTCAACAGATGGAAAAAAAAAAAAGTGACTGTAAGTGCATATTTGTCTTTTAAATATGTATGAATATGGTCTTAGTACCACTTCATCTAAAGAATTATTGGTTTTAATACTAGCAGCTAGAACTAGCAAATACCAGCAAAAAAAACCCCAAAACTAAACCCAGCAAATAGTTAAGGGTAGAAAGTGTGTTGTACAGAGAGGAAACAGACTGACGTGTTAACATTTCAGTATTTTGTACCTCTTGTTTGTTCTTTTCGAAGTTTTATTTGACCAGCCACGGGGGACAGTTGAAGTGCAACATGAATGAAAATGACAAAGGATGGGTGAACTGGAAGGTGAATAATTGACTATTTCTGTAAAAAGAGAAAAAGTCGTCCTGATTATAGTTGCTAACTAGGTTGTTCGTTGTGAGGGACCTGTGCTTTTTCCATGTGGGTTTTTCTATGACGTCAGAGCAGTAGCATGTTAGAAATGGTGTGGGTCTTTGTGTTTTTAACTACTTTAACTTAAATAAGCCAAAGACTGCTTGTGTTGAATCTAGATTTGATTTTTGCTTGAAAAACTCTGCACACATCTATTTTTACCGGTGTTATTAAACAGTTTCCGTTCTCTGATAGACCAAGCAAGACTGCTTGATTTCGGCAGTTCTGACAGTCATCTGTCTTAACAATGGGGTTTTTTTTCTTGGCAAAAAATAAGGCTCTGAAGTCATGATGTGATTCTCTTGTGTGCACCTTCACTTCAGTCATGTTGCCTCTCAACACTAAAGTGGTCTTTAGAGAAGTGGATTGTCTTATGGTCAAACTCATGTTGGCTTTCTTTGCGACTTCCTGTTAAACCAGTATTCCAGCAACTTCAGATGAAGAGCACTCTGTGTAAAGAAGAAGTTTTACTTTTAGCATGTCTTCTGCGATAGCTGCTTTGCAGAAGCATAGCATAAACCTCTCTGATCAATGAAGTAATGTTAATTAAGCATTTACTTCTGGTTTGACTTTTTTTTAGGAAGGTGGACTTGAAAATTACTTGGATCCCTAGGAGAAATATGTTAACATTTGAAAGGAATCACAAGAACTTAAGGATTCGTAAAGTTCTTTTGGGGTTTCAGAAAATTTTCTGGTGATTTTTACAAGTCAGTGCTGTAGGACCTGTGAGTTACTTATGCAGAAATCGATCTGCACTGTGCTATGGCTATGCACTTAAACATGAATGAGGGGTGTGGAATGACTACATACTATTGGATTTATTTTTGCTGGTTCCATCTCGGGTCTGTAAATCTTGCCCAGCAATTAATCAGAAATAATTGAATGTAACTTCTTTCAACTACCTTTTTTTCAGGATATCCAAATTAGAACAGAGCACTACAGTGAGCTAATAAAGAAAGAAGACCTAGTATATCTTACCTCAGATTCCCCAGATGTTCTCAGTGAGCTCGATGAGAAGAAAGCCTATGTGATTGGAGGACTGGTGGATCACAATCACCACAAGGTAAACTGTGGGGTCCGTTTCCTTACAGAGCCTTTTTTTTTTTTTTTTTCCCTTGCACCTTATTTGACATTAATGCTGTTCCTGTGTGAGCTAACAAAAATAAATAACAAGAAAAGTTATTCAAAAAAGACTTAATTCAAAAAAGTTTTGAAGAAATGGGGAAAAAGACTTGGTAGTTCTGGTAGCTATAAAGTAAAACTTGCTAGCAATAGGTTGTGTTCCAAAGTGCAGCCATGCTGAGCTTTTTAGGTAGGATTTTATTTTTTAATTTTAAATCTAGGAATGGAATTAATAACACTGCTCAGCTTACTGAGGGTTCTACTTTCAGACAAAAGGGTTTGGTTTCTGTTCATGTACTTGTGTGTCTGTGCATGTGCGTGCGCTTGTATGTGCATGTGCCCAAATACAGATGAAGAACAGCGCTTGAATCCTGGATGTCTCAGTTTAATGCGTTTGCTTGTCAGGAGAACTTGGCTAAGTAACAGACATACCTTTGGCATCTGGTTCCATACCTGTATGTGGGATCATGCTGTGTGGACCTGGAATGTCACAAAGACTGCAGCCAGGAAATTAAAGCACTGTTACTGCTTTTTCTTCGAAGATACTTTTATGTAGTTTCTGGTGACATGTTTAATATTGCAATGTGATGCTGATATTTTCAATGATCCCCCAAAAAGGGATGGGTCCTAAACCTTACGAAGTGGTACCTCAGCAACTAGTCCACAGCTGAAAGTTAGGAGAGAGCTAAAGCAGATCCTTGATATAGTCATTATGGTATAAAGTGTTTGCACAGTGTTAAGAGGTCTTTTTTTCCCATCTTGGACACGGGAGTTGCCAGGTTTAAAAAAGAAAACAACATTTCTTTTTCCTTTACTCTTCCTCTGGAAAAATACCTGGTTACTGCGATCTGAGTAACTTTGTAAGATCACCTTTAAAGCAGGCTGTGGCTGACACTTTCTAGAACTGTGGCTGCATGCACCAGTTTTGTTTATGATCCTTTTGACAGTACTCACAATGTGTCATATATTCAAAGTATCAAGTTTTACAGAGGTAGCCCTTGAAGCAGGTACTGTGTAATCAGGGTAAGTTTCTCTTTTGTAATTATCTCCTAAAGGAAGATTGTGGCCAAAACTCGTGCCAGAAAATGTAATTGTAGGAAACTGTATGGGCTGCTCTGAAACGGTGACTCTCATTCCAGTTGTTTTGGTGTCTTTCCCACAGGGAATTACTTACAGAAAAGCTGTAGAGCAGGGAATTGGTCACGCGCAGCTCCCGCTTGGGAATTTTGTCAAGATGAACAGTCGGAAAGTGTTAGCTGTCAATCATGGTAAGTTTTAAATCACAAAATTATGACTTTATTCTAGAATATACTTGTGATATTCAGCATTTGAACCTTCAACATGTGCACTGTGCTGTAGATGCCTACCTCTTACTTGGTGATGTTGATAGGACTTGAATCTAGTTGCCTTTGGGATACAGTAATTGACCTGGCCTTTAACTGTTTTAGACACAATTAAATGTAAAGGATGGTGTCTTAGCCCCTTAAAAGTGCACCTCCTGTTGTGTTGACACGTCCCATGAGTAATTTTGAGAGTCATACCATCCTGGCCTTGTTTCCAGGCTTAATGTATAAGTGAGTAAAATGCTGAAACTTCCCATGTATTTTATCCCAGGGAAGGATAAACATTTGTAATGCTTTCACCTCTTTGGACAGTTTTGTTCAGCAGTAACTCCTTAGGTACCTGTAGGCTCGCCTCATTTGTTATCAGCAGTACTCCACCGACTGAGTTTTCATAGCTGTATCTGCACCTGCTTTCTTGGTTCTGATTGAAGTATACGATTGCTCACCCGAGTCTTGAATCCTACTCCGTTTAAACTTTCAGTTCTACTATTAGATTACCTTTCCCTGTCATTAAACAAAAGTGTAGGCAAAATAGAGCCTACTCAGACCTTTGTGGAAGTTTTTGGCATGGTGTCCAAGCCTGTTTTGCCCCACCTCACATTCTTTTATCTTACCTTAGTTTATTTTAAGTTTATTCGATTCTGTAACACATTGCTTGTTGATAACTTTATTTTCTTAAAGTGCCGTTGGTTGATGAGGTACGTATTTGCATGCTAGTAAAGATTATTTACATGTGGAGGAGAATATAGTATTATCATCGGAATCCATGTCTTTGTTAAGATTTTACATTTCTAAAACTTGATCTTTAGCCGTAGCTTTATGTAGGCAATAATAGGACTTTATGGGTTACTAATCCAAAGTTATCCCAGCTATAGCTTTGTGCTGGAGTTTTCCTGCAATAATCTTATACTGACCTCTAGTGTCAATATTTCTGAAGGCTTTCTTCTACATGTTTAAGGGCTGGATATACTGGGTCGCTTAATTGATGCTTTCATTTATCTGCTTTATGGTCTTGTGCATTTTTCTGGTGCCAGGTATTTAAATAGGCATTTGATTTCACTGCACTTTATTTGGCGAGCTTTCATTTTGCGTGAGCTTGTCTTCCCTTGCCCTTCTCAAACATTTTCAGATCACGGCTGAAAGGCTCTTAACGCGGAGACACTTCGTAAGGCAAGGATTATACTAGAGCAGTGTTTTGCTTAAGGTTTCTGGGCAGGAAAGAAACACAACCCCCCCACCACCAAAAGCAGAGTTGCCTTTACTAGCTGTCCCAAAGGCTGTTGTATATGGTAACCCTGATAGATTACAAGCTGAGCCTAAAAGACAGCTTTCAGGGCAGTAAGGCATGAGTAAGGTGGAGAGAATCAAGCTGCCTCTCCAGTCTCCTGTTCTAAATTTTGTGTAGGTGAGGAGAAGGACATTTGCACCGAGGTTTTTGTGTTTTGCTGTGAGTACATCCACCGTGCTGCTTAGTGTAACTGCACCATTGCTCGCCCTTTCTCTTTTGATTTGGTAACTCTGGCCTCGGTGCAGCAGTGGAAGCAAGCCGAGGACGGTACGGGGCTCAGCAGAGGAGACTGCAGGGCCTGCCCTGTCCCTGGGGAGCTTCTTGTGACAGGTGTGAATTTGGGAAGTCCTGTAGAAGGAGAAAGTCCTTCCGAGCGGCCTTGTCAGGCTTTGAAGCGCCTTAATGAAACTGGCCGTCTGGTGGTGGGAGACTGGCGGTGTCAGTAACAGGGCAACTTGCTTGTTGCTTTTTGCTTATTTACTTAGAATCCTCCTCTCCTGGGATTGACTCTCCATGCATTTCCACGGGCAGTTCAGTGCCTGCATTGCCATGTTAAAAAGGCATGAGGGAGACGGGTATGTGTGAAATACTTGATGCCAGGAAACTGACACGGTGTAAGAGGAGACTTTTCTTTTTTCCTTGACTCGACCTGGAACTATCAAGCTTGGATGATCTGAGATCCATGTAAAACACTGTGTTGCAAAGCACAGCTGCAGGTGTAGCTGGGAGAGTGTGTTTCCTTCTGTTCAAGTTTGTATGCCAAGGCTAATGCTTTGTAACGTACGCTACAAGACGGTGTTGCTTCATTCCAGCCTGCAGTGGAGGCTGCCGGCTGTTCCCACTGCCGCCTTGTGTCCTTGCACAAGACTGTTGCTGCTATCGCAGCCCATCCAAGGAGCCTCTGTTCTCCTGTGGAAGCCACTGTGTTTCCATCAGTTCCGTTTTCACTATGCAGATAAAGGAAGTTCCAAGGCAAGGGAGAGGAAACGTGCTCCTTACACTCCTCTTGTCTCTTCAGCCGGCATTTTTGCCACAGGTGCTTTCTGCAGTAACAGCGATAGTGATACAGTCCTTGGAGAGCTCATGCCTTCACAGTACATTGCAGGTGAATAGCCTGCTTAGTGAAATGGCCAGCTCTTCAGTATCAGCGTCCCAGGGAGCAGCTGGCTGTCCCGTCAGCCTGGGTGCAGGAAGCCTCTAGTAAATGTGACAGTTTTCTGTAACTTGGCTCTCGGCGAGTATGAGGTCCATGCTGCTCCCCCATTTCTGAATGCCTGCCTAATTCTCTGTCAGGCTTTTTTCCCCTCCAGGGCTCCTTTGAACCTTTCTCGTATGCTGTCGCTCGGCACTGAGGCTGCTTGTGCTGCGGGCGTTCTTTGAAGTCAGCATTCTCCGGTGGTGTCAGCACTATTCCTGTAGCCCCCAGCCAGACGAGCCACCCCTCTGTCCCGCATTTGTCATCCAGGTCTGGCTTACTCGCCAGCCAGAGGGCCTCCTGCAGCCTTGCCTGCTGCTGCCGAGCCACAGTCTGTGTTGAGTGGGTTTTTGGATAGCCTGGGGTTGTTCTAGGCAAGAATCTGCCAGTGAGGTTTGTATGTAATGCTGTCTGGGGTTATTGTCACTTAGGGAAAGTTTTAGGAGCTGAAACAGGAGGAGGAGGAGGAGGAGGAGGAGATGGCTGCTAGAGTCAGCATCCTAGAAACGGCAAGAAGGGGTCATGGAGTTGGAGACTAATAAGGATTTTTGCCACAAGTGCAGGTGGAAAAGTAAGAGGAAGACAATGACGGCAGGTTTCAGGAAGACTTTGGGCTGCGCTTATGTTAGGGAGGGGACCAAGTCCTTGTCAAGGTGCATCCACAGCAATATTCCTGTCAAACGAATGTGGGAAAGCATTAGTGCCTGTATAAAGGGCAGTGGTGAGAGCTGCAGTAGTGGGGGGCCGTTCCTCTCTGTCCCCGAGGGCAATTAATTCAAAGTGGAGCCGCTGCAGGAAAGCGCTGCGGTAGTAACTGGGGGCTCACAGTGTGCTTGGCTTTAGGCTGCGGCTGTAGCAGACTTGCCGTGTGCGCTTCTGCTTGTGCTTCACCAGATTTAGCCTGAAGATGCTGCAAGCGAATGCATGAGAAGCTCTGTAAGGATGGATGTGGGAGGTGGTGCTATCAGCAGTTCTTTTACCTCCTTGTTGAAGAGCTGGTGGTCTTTCTTGATGTTGCAGTGTTTGAGATCATCCTGGCGTACCTGGAGAAGAAAGACTGGAAGGACGCCTTCTTCAGTGTCTTGCCACAGCGGAAAGGGGCTGTTGCATTGGGAGAGGCCGATGATTCGTCCAAGCGTGCTCTGTCTGGAAAAAAAGATGGAGACGATGACTCGGACAGCGACTAGGCTTCACAATGAGACGATGGGAAAGATGGGACACGTAGTCCGTGGGATGAAGTTTGGACGTGAAGTGGTTCTGCTCCAAAGACCATCTGCTGCCCTTGTGACACCGGATTGTCCCAATGCTCGATAGTTCCGTAGCTGGCCCAGAGCTGTTCCTGGACATGAAGGGCAAAGATAAATGTGGTTTTTTACCCTGAAGCTTCCGTATTAATAGCTTATTTTTGTAAAAAATAAAGTAATGGCAAATGTAGAATTTATTTTGTTTCCCAAGGAAGCGATTGCATTCCTTTTTTTTTTTTTTTTTTAATTCTTTTAAATGTGATTTTTTCTACATACCAAGTTGGGCACGTTACCCAAGAGCATTAGTAGATGCTATTTGAATGGATGCCGCCTTCTCTGTTTCTGCCCTAAGTTTTCTTGAAAGCGGTGAATGGTGACCTCACAACCTGTTCCGCTAGTGCCGTTGCCAAGTGTGCATGAACACTCGGCACAAACAAGCAGAAATTCTAATTTTCCTGAGCTCCTCAACAGACAATCACCAGCAACCAAACTGCCTTCATCAGCTGAGCCACGCTGACTTGTATACCATGCGCAGATAGCTGGGGTCGCTAGATGAGCTACGAGCGTGGGGTTACGCCAATGCTTTAGACTTCAGCTTGAGCAGGTTGGACGTCTGCGCAAGCGCGAATCACGTGCCTTGGTTGGCACATGGTGCGCATGGAGTTGAGGCGTCACGATCGCTTTTGGTTACTTCTCGGTCCTCCTAGCAAAATTGATCACGGAGCCTCAGAACAGTACCAGGAGACAGGAGCTCTCTCTTTCAAGTCACTTACTGAGTTTCAGTAGGTCTGATTTATGACATGATCCTGCGTGCATTGTTTTCTCTGTCAAATATTTTTCCTTTACAAAAAGAGGCATAGTCTCAGTTTTGGCTGGATGTTCTGGTTCCACTCATTTCTAACTGACTGAAGTGCTCTTGCAAAGGACGGAAACGGAGACCGTGGAAGCGTGGCTTCGCTTCAGGCTTGTGAGCCTGCCCCATCCCTTTCTCCTGTAGGGACTAGCCAGGTAACTGCAGCTTCTGAGCAAGTACAGCTTCCGCGCGGGTCAGCTGAAGAGCGTAAGAAGACGTCATCGTAACTGTTGTTCTGAGCTGAGCTGGAATCAGGGGGCTGACCCAGGCATGGCTTGGCTTGTATCCATTTTCATTCCTCCCTCTGTTGTTACTGCTTTCAAACGGAGAGTAGAAGTGGGATCCCCACAGGCCTGTAAAGGGTTGGCAACCAACAGGTTGTGGCTTTCTACAGTCGGTGCGTTTCTGTCTGTTCTTTTTGAACAGCCGTAGAAAAGCCTGTTCTGTTAGAAGGGTGGCTAGTGGCTCAAGTAATGTGGGCTTTTTTGTTAGGCTTTACAGAAATGTGATTGCTTTTGTTCCCGAAACGAGATCAGCTTTTTCATGAGAGCATTGCTGCTCTTATTTCTGTAACAAGAAGTGCAGCGTGAGTATGCCCACCGTCTATTACACTGATTCTCTGATGTAAACGTGCCAAGCAATGCAATTACAAGGAGCTACATCGTTACAGCTGAGGTTCTGCGCGTTAATGCACATAGCACCTATTAAACCTGATCTAAGGCTCTTCAGCCTCTCTAAGGTTTCCTTAAGATGGTTTCGTACACGTGCCTCATCTCCTCAGGCTTGAGAGTGCACGAGCAGGTGGCACAGACAAACTGGGGACTTTGGAGACTTTCTGAGTGGGTCCGAAAGCCTCTTACGGCATTACGCAGCCTGTCCTGCATCGTTGCCAGTGAAATGAGGCCAACGCACCCGCGCCGTGCGCATGCACGTATTTTCAGATCAAGCTGTTGCAAATCTGAAGCTTACCTGCCTGTGGAGAAAGAGAAGGAAAAGGTGCTCTGCGGTATGTTGCTCTTGGCACCGGGAGCCTTCCAGCTCGGCAGCATCACAGCAGCTTGGGGACCGGCTGTGCGGCCTCTTTGTACACATTGCTTGTCTCAGTCGCCCGCTCTTCCTGTCCTCTCGCTGGCGCCTTAGCCAGGAGTTGGGGCATTGCTGCTGTTTCCCTTTGCTCTCTCTTTGTGCTAAGCTCGTCAGGTGATACTAGGCTGAAGTTCATGCCTGTGGTCATGCGTCGTCTCTCCCGGATGCTGTCCTTGGGATGTGTTAACTGGCGAGATAGAACAGCAAGCGAGAGTAGACTGGGGTTTCGATGGGCTCAGCCCTCTGGCTGCTGCTGCCGTTCTCAGCCTTTCAGCGTCCTACACTTCTGCAGCCACCTAGAAGAGGCTGTTCTTGGCGGGCCTGGACTCACACCGATGTGCGCACTGACCCTTTTCTAAATGCTTCAGGTGCCTGGCTGTTCATCAGTGTATTCACCAGCTGTAGACACGATCCTAAGAGAGTAAAGCGGTGATTTGCTTTCAGGCAGCCGGTTGCGGCTATGTGAAGCGACGTGTTCAAGAAGCCCCAAAGGGCCCATTCTTGCAGTGAGTCCAGTGTGAAGTTACTGTTGAAAACAGCCAAATTAGTTGCAGCACATGAAAATTGCCCCAGCGTCAGGTCAAATGCGAGACGCTGAAACCTTTGGCTTTGGACGTTTGTGAGAGGTTCTGAGAGAACAGCTTGTAAAAGCAAGCGTGCTTGTGCGATTTGTGACCCCTCCAGCGCTTGCCATGGTGCTGCAACTCCTCCTGAGAGAGCAGGGAGGCAGTCCTCCTGTCTCACCAGCGTCTTTTTGCAGCATGAAAGCGGAGGCTGGTAGGCTGGCCATGGACCGACACGCCTGGGAAAAAGCATGCTGAGCGGTCTTGGCCTTGTGCTGTATTTTGCTTGGGTCCTGATATACGTGCCGCCACGTACTTCACATGCTGTGTCCTGTGTCTTTGTTTAATGCCCGAGTGCCTGTGGCTGCCTCTGTGAAGAAGGTCGCGGACTCGCCAGGTAGTACGTCCTACCTCTGCAGCAGTGGTCAGCTGGTTGAGAAGTCAGGGGGGCCAGCAATGCGTATTGGGGGACGTTTGAGTGATTCAGTATTTTTAATCTCATCTTACTTTGTTGCAGGGAACACCTGTTAGATATTTTTTCTTGTCTTCTCATGTAGAAGGAGAGTGGGTGTGGGCTGGGGAAGTCGGTTACCCTGGTGTGAATTGTAGAATCCAGGTGTGCGGCATGACTGACTTTCTTGCGAGGACACTGTTAGTGCATTTCTTCTGGCTTCCTGTCGTTCTCAGATAGAATTGAAGTGTTCCTTTACTTAACTACAGTGAGTAAGTTACAGAGCTGGTAATAGTCAGTGTTATTCTAATGCATTTTATTCTACTTCTTGACTGCTTCATGACATTGTTTGGAACGGCTGCACAGGTAGCTGAGTTTAGCGCTCTGTGTTTGTTTTTGTTTTTCAGGAGGCTCTGAAAACTTGGCCATATTCAGTCATCACGATCCAGTGGATAACTCCTGCTTACTTCTGCGTTTGCTGTGCACTCCAAAGAGTTCACGTATTTCTCGAGTGGGCCAGCTCTGCAGTGATAAGATTACGTCTCGGGAGAAGGATAGAAAAGAGTACTTGCAGAAGAAGCTTAGTTTGCAAGCTGAGGACTTCACGGAGCATTTAGCAATAGTTGACATGGATGTGTGACTGTTGAAGTCAGGGTACTACCCGAACCTTCTCAGTAACAGCAGACACATCCTAAAGACTAGAGACTCCCAGCTTTTTGGGGTAGGGACAAGCAATAGTTCAGAAGCTGGGACATCTAATTTTATCAGAGGACACAGAAACGTCGCTGCCTCACAGAGCAGTCTTGAGAGTTACTCTGCCGCTGCTGCACCCTGACGTGATTGTAAGAATCTGCTTCAGCTTCTCGTGCTAGTGAATCCAGGCCTCTAATAAGGCAGGCAGGTGGGATCAAGGATAACGTAACACAAACAGCTTTAATGCTTATCTTGAGTCACACGTTGAACATAACCTTGTTCTTCTCTTTATTACTAGGATGGGTGAAGTGCCCTTGAGAGATCTTTGTTGTCAGACGTCTAGCAAATACAGTCATGGGTGCTTTGGAAAGGGAAATGGGTGAGAAGGTGCAATTGATTGTAACTATCCTTGCAAACTATTGCCCTTCTGGCTCTTACCACGTTTGTTCCATGACCTGTCAGCTTCAAAGTTCATGGAGGGAATGCAACCGTGCTGTTGAAAGACTACATTAATGTGGTTGCTTTAGTTTTGGTTCTGTTCAGTAGTGATCCTGTGAGGCCTCTGCGATGTAATTAAGGTTTTCAGGCTCAGCTGCTGCAGCATGGTGCTGAGGGACAGCTGGTAGGAAACACTCAGGACAGAGATTTGAATGGGACTAAGACAGTCATGAGTACAGCCCAAAAGCATTTGGTCAAGTTCAAGTGTGGCCCGTTCAACAAGTCATTACCACAGCCCTGTCAGTGTGTGGTCACTTAACCCTGCTGTCTGGTTTCCAGCTGACTTTGTAGTGTTTACACCTAAGACACCAGGGAAGTTGCAAAGCACTGCCAGCTCCTGTCCTGCTAGAAGCTCCGTCCCCATTTACTGCAGACGGCAGACTCCTAGTCTTGTGCAGCTGTACAGAAATTACATATCTCGGAAAATGTTCCCCATTTACATGGCTTTGTGCGAATGAGTTTCTGCCTCTGTGGTCTGAGTTGGCAGGCAGACCTGAGTAATGCCCACTCTGTGTGACTGGCCTTTGGCCAGCCATTCATAAAAACTCTGTTTCCTGAATGTGCGGCCACACGTTCCTTCAGCCTTACCAGCCTGCTCCGCTGGGGGCTCTAGCACAGCTGGGCACGTGCAGCAGTGAGTGAGCAGCACGAGAAAGCCGAGCTGAGGTAGGCCACCGGGTCTTGGCATACTCCTCTCCTGCAGCGGGAGATGGGAATGGAGGTGGTAGTTGTGACTATAGCAGGCATGATTTGAAGGCAGGGGCCCTTGGAAAGAGAACACTGAGCTCTGCGCTGAGCTAAGCTCCTCTTTCTTTAACGCTGTGCTGCCAGGGTTTCTCTCCTTCCCCGCAAACGGCCAGATGCCTTGAGTGAGCTTGTCTGCACCGAATCATCTGAGTCTGGAAAACAGATGGGAGTAGGGTTGACTTGTCACCTTGCCTTGTTTTTGTGAGATTTAATTGGCAGAGGTATCTTTTAGATGGGTAAGCCCCAATTCTTCCGCTTTCACAGTCCACTCACAGGGCCTGAAAAAGGGCCAGATGCATTTCTGTCCTTGTTGGCTGTATTTCAACGGCTCGAGGTTTGCACGGTGCATTGGAAGGCTGGTTTTGGTCTCATCCTGTCTCGCCCGTGTCTCCCCCCTCCGCATTGGATGCTACAGTGTGTGCTGCTTCTCTGCCAGTCGTGAGAGCTGTGAAAGCAAATTCCAGCTTGCTGTGAGGCAGACGACTGCAGTCATTGTGCAGGCCACATGTGGCAAGTCCAGGGTCTTTCTTTTTCTTTTTTTTTTTTTTCTTTTCTTCCCCAGTGCCTAGGGCTTGGTGTGCATCTCTGCAGACAGGGTGTGCGTGCCCCTCTTCCTACCGCAGTATGTCTGTGACTGCAGAGCCAAGCCTACACACAAGAGCTCTTTGTGCAGGCCTGGCTGAGTCACGCAAACAGATGACCCTGATGCCAAAAGGCGTTGCCTCTGTCCCTCTTTTCATTTAGCTCGCGTCTCATGTACCTGTGCAGCATGGTTGGGTTGAATGACTTGAGGACAAAATACAATGAACATCAAATTGTTTTATTAGGAAGTCTGAACGCCTGTCTTTATAATCTAAGTGCTCAGGTCACATATTTCTGTATGTGAAGGTGGCTGGGAGATGCTTCAGCGGCTGTGAATAGGGGAGGCCTCCGCTGGAAAAGGGATATCCGTGGTTTGGGGGCGGCCGTGGTACAGGTGAGATTTCTGGTAGAGTGTGAGGGCAGGACGGCCTCTTGTTTCCACCACACTTTCTCAGCTGTAGCTCTTCCCTGGGAAGAGCGTGTCTGCTTGCGCTGGACCTCTCTTTCTCAGCGTTGCGAACAAAAGATGTTCTTTCTCCCTTTCTGGAAAACATTTTGGAAAAGCAAGCTGTATATTACGAGGCTAGGCTTAGGATGCTGTTAGGCTCGTTTGGCTTTGTTCGGTACGCAGCTGAGAGTATAGAAGCACATCTGCTCTTTGGCAAAGAAGCCTCACTGGGCACCGCTGTCGAAAAGCAGAGGTGCTTGCTTTGGAGGTTTCCTCTTCCTCCTTCTAGTTCTTAGGTAAGATTCCTCTTCACCCTCTCCTCCAGCTGAGTTCCAAGCAATAGTAAATGCTGGCAGCGTCAGAGCTGGCATGAGTGGCTTTGTTAAAATGATCACGTACGCTGGGACTGGCTTGTGTTGCCTCTGTGTGCTTCAGAAGGGGCACAAAGAGGTGACGGTGGCGTTCCTTGGCAGCGCCAGTATGTTTGGCTTGCCCTGACTGGGTAGAGGGTGCAAGAGTGGGCTTTGGTAGCTGGAAAGGTCTGAGGAGGCCTGACGTAGCCTGCAGAGAGTGAGGGCGAGATGTCAGATGAGGGCGGATGCCAGAGTTTGTTGGCAGAGGGAGTTTCAGCTTGCGTGTGACTTACAGGAGCAGACCTCAGAATGTCACAGGCTCACGGAACGGCTGGGGTTGGAAGGGACCTGTGCAGGCCATGTCGTGCAACCCCCTGCTAAAGCCGGTTTGCCTCGAGCGGGTTGCACAGGGTCGCGTCCAGGTGGGGTTTGAGTATCTCCAGGGAAGGAGGCTGCACAGCCTCTCTGGGCAGCCTGTGCCAGGGCTCCGACAGCCTCCAAGTGAAGGTGTTTTCCCTCACACTCGGATGGAATTTCCTGTGTTTCAGTTGGCGCCCGTCGCCCCTTGTCCTGACGCTGGGCACCACTGAAAAGAGCCTGGCCCCATCCTCTTGACACTTGCCCTAAAGATATTTATGTGCACTGAGGAGATGCCCTCTCACTCTTCCCCAGGCTACACAGGCCCAGCTCTGTCAGCCTGTCCTCGTAAGGGAGATAGTCCAGTGCCCTGATGGTCTTTGTAGGTATAAACCGTGCACCGCAATGTAAAAGGAGGTTGCTCTCCAAGGGGTTTCCAGTGCTGCTAAAACTTGGTACTTGTATCAAACTTGTATCAAATGTGATACACGTGTAACTACACTTGTATCAAATTGCCTGGCGTGGCTTGTACTTAGGAGCATTTTTGTCGAAGGCTGGCCATGATCAACTGCAATCACAAAGTTACCTTTTTCACAGGAGGAGAACCCAAAAATTTCTGGTTGTGGGGTTTAGCTTATCCCTCATTGTGGCAACCTCCCTGCAGGTTTTACGTGGCCGGCGTCATTTCCCCGTCTAGGCTTCTCCGATGTGGAGGGAGAGGCTTCAGCAGAGTCGGGCTGTTGATGTTCTCTGCTGCACCTTCCTCAGATTTCAGCACGTCTTTCTCAGTCAGTTCTCAATCCACCAGGCTGAACACAAAGTCTTTCTCTGAAACGTGAAGGTAGCAGAAATTTTGTTCAAATTCCCACTTGCTGCTGATCTGGATGTTTGGGGGTGAATTCAGGAGTTCCCTTACCACGTTTTCAAAGGGCTTAAAGACACGAGAGAGACATTTTGTTTGCTTTCTGCCCGCCCCCAGCCGCCCAGAGCCCCAGTGGGAGAGCGCGTTTTTCCGCCCCGCACCAAACCGGAGAGCGCTGAGGTGTGAGTGACTGCTTTCTGTCTGCTGTCACCTGACTGCTCAGCGCAGCCACAGCTGGGCCCAGCGCACTTTGCTGGTCCCAATTCCTTCCACCTCGGCAACGCCACTCAGCTCAGGTCGATGAGAATTTCAGGGTTTGATGTGAATGTACAAGAGCGCGTGCTTCTCAGAAAGGGATGCAGGTGTGTATCTTTGTTACCTTGTTTACTTGCCCTTGCAAACCATTCTTGGATCTTGGTAAGGGAGTCTGTCTCCAAAAGTTGGCTGATTTTATCCAGCACCTAGAAGACGTACGGGATAGTGACCATGAAAGAAGAGAAGCTGATTCGTGACAGTTTTTGCATGTGTTTCCATTTAGCCCTAGCTGTGTGAGTGTGGGCTTTATGGCCTAGCCCAGGGTGTCCCATCAGGTTTGCCACAGTGTGAGCAAAGGACGCCAGCCTGCAAAAGGTGATGTTGCATGAGCGCCGTGTACGCGGCACTTCAGAGACACCGCAAGGAAACGCTAAGAGTGTTTACTACGTGGAAAGCCCCTTGCATGTGTCATGCCAGATTGACAGGCTGCTTTTTAGAGAACAAGTTTCAGCTGTGTCGTTCCACCAGTGATTGCCCATAGCAACTTCCAGGTAGGGGAGAGCAACTAAGGAGTAAATGCTAAATACGAAAGCCAGTAGTCTCCCCACGGGGGTGGTGGCGGTGGGAAATCTGGCCATTGAAGTCCCACACCATCCTCAAGAGAACTAAGAACGCATACTGTGATAGGAATCCATGTACGGTAGCCCTCGTGTCTTTACCTTTTTTTCCTGATCTGTGTCACCGAGGTCAGAACTCCCCTGGACGCGAGCACGGTCGCGCGAGCTGACGGATGGGGAGGAATGCTGGGTGAGAGGCGTGTCCTGGAGTCCCACTCTGTGTGCAGCTTGTGCAGAGGCTTGGAATCGTTTCTGCAGAAGCTTTCCAAAAGAGAAAGCAACGTGTAAAGGAGTGGCTTGACTCCATTTCTGCAGCGCTTAAAGGCAGTGTGAAACGTAGGGCTAACACTAGTCCCCAGCAAGGGAGTGCAGCAGAAAACACATCTGAAACTGTTGCTCGCTTGGACAGGAACACCTGTAGGTTAACTGCATTAGGTTAACTGTTACAGCTTCTACTACACATTGCCGAGATTGCAGTACATATCTACGGCAAATGCGTAACGCTGGAGGAGAATGAGAGTGATGCCGGGTAACTACTGGTGGAAGTCAGGTGAGGAAGCCATTAAGGCTGCAGCTTGAGGCTAAAGAGTTATGGCAGCAGGAATCCTTTACTGGAATTTATGAGCACAGCTGCAAAGTTGGATCTGAACCTCAGTGTGTTGCTTCTAGAGAACGGTGTCAGCCCAAGCAGAACTGCTGGCAGTAAGTAATCTAAAGAAGCGTTGTGTGTGAGGGGAGGAGGCTTTCTCCTGGGCTTGCTTGTTGTATAGCGTGATGTTTTCTCCCCGGCACTACCAAAGCAGAGTAGCGTTAAATATCTGAACACGATACAGTTATGGTTTAGCTGTCGTACTGCTTGACACCATTTCCCTTCCAAGCTCTCATATTCTACATGTGGGATGCTGACATCCCTCTTTTTTGTTTTGCACTGTCCTCCTTAGCAATCGGAGGCCATCAATTCAGGTTACAGTGTTGAGAAGTGAGGGAGAGTGTGCCGCAGTAAAGAGCCATGTCTTTTCCTTCCCATTACCTTTCCAGGCACAGTAGAGTTCTTCCCAAGCCTTTCGGGAACATCGGCACGTCCTTCTGGGTGTCCTCTTGGCAGGCTGCTGCTTACAGCACAGACCAGAGTGTTGTTTAATCCTGTGCAAGAAACCAAAGGATACAGTCTTTCCTACAATAAACACGCGCAGTTAACTTGGCAGGTGATCTCCAAGGAGAGTCTGTGCTGGAAGGATGGAAAAGGGAGGTATCGGACCTGAAGTTTGTAGGCCCTGATACAGGGCTGATGGAACGGTGTGTAAACCCTGGGTAAACCTGGCATACTTGGGTAGGTGGCAGAGGGCCGTAAGCAGCCTGTTAGGGAGGACGGTGTGACCAGCCGCTACCTCAAGAGTAATGGTGCTCCAGGTACGACCTGGAGAGTGGGCAGGTGGGGGGAAGCCCACTCCCTGAGCGGTGCCAATCAGGAGAAAAGTGTCGTTTGTCCGTGTGTCTTCAGAAGAGGCTTGTGGTTTTCAATGAGAGCCGCGGCATTTAATGAAGGATTGGAACCCTCCTTTCTTAGCCAGGCTCAAAGGGATTTCTTAACAAGCCGCTGTTTTTCTGGTGGAATACCAGTCCAACTGGGTTTCACATGGCAAAGCAGCAGTGCTGCGAAGTAGCTGGTGGAGGATTTTCAGCACCTTGATTCTGTTCACATACTAAGCCGAAAGTAGCGACAGCCGAAACAGTTACTTGTTGTCTTGGTGCAAGAGTAGTAGTTGCACCTTGTAAAGAGTTTAGTGCGGCTAAGCTGAGGTTATTGCTTGCTGAGGACAGGTAAGGCTGCTCAGTCAATTGAAATGAAGGCAGCAGCTTTCTCTGTGGAAATGCTCCTCTTAGAAATGGGAAACGGCAGCAGTGGGTATTTTGGAACAAAATGGTGGTTACGCTCACATTTCTCTCTGAGCGTGCCAGGGCAGTTGTCCTGGCTCTCTGTGTGGTCTCTCGGGAAGTCTTACCTGGTATGTGGCGGACCATCCGAGGATGGGGGATGTTCCTGGAGTGATGGTAGTAGTTTTCGCCCGAGCAGCTAAGCTGCGAGTCACGCCGGTTGTTCTTCCCCATGTCGTGGCTCAAGTGAGGTTCACACGTTGACTCAGAATCGGTCTTTGTTGTGTGAACTTGCTGGCCCTCGTGTGCAGCGTCTTTGTTCAGGGCAGGCTGGCTCTTCCGCCGGTGGGCTGAGGCCAAACGCTGGGGGTGAAGTGGAGAACAAGTGAGAACAGCAAAGGAGACGTCCAGGCCTTCTTGGTTTCTGCCTTTCCTAAGGGTTGTGTGCGCAGGGAGGCAGCCCCCTCTTTATATCTCTTTATGGTTGCTATCTGTTGTAGAGTTTGGATTGCGAGGTTGAGTAACAGACTAGTAGCTGTTATTACCGTTATCCTGTGGGGTTTTTTTTTCCCTTTCCGGTAGTAGCAGTCCCTAATGTTCCCAGTCGTCTTTGCCTCTGGCACTTGCCTGGCACACTCGGTACTGTAATGTCTAAGACTGGGAACATCCCAAGACAGTTGGTTTGTTGAAGGCACCTGGCAAATGTCACATGTGGGGGATGAGCTAATCTGATCTCTTCTGTGATGATCCAGGCTCTAGTTCAACAAATACTCGCTGAGGCACCTGGCTTGGGTGCAAGCGCATCCCCAGTGGAGTGATGGATCTTAGCGTACGGGGGGAGTGGCCCGTGAGCCAGCGAAACCCCCTGGGAGGGCAGAGACCTTCCAGGAGCCAGCAGCTCCCACGAGAGCAGCTGAAGAGGTGTGGGCAGGGCCAGGGGTCCTGGAAGCTGCTCCTCACTCCCACAACATTCAGCCCTGGGGAGCGCTGCGACCGGGGCGGGCAAACAGGAGGCTTTGCAGGGTGGCCGTTTGGGTGGGAGGGCACCTCTTTCAGGGGGAGACATTGCGCTGGCCAAAGGTGAGAGACTTGAGGTACACACAAGCCAGCAACTGGGCATTGTTCTGTGGTCATCTGCACAGGTCAAGGACCATGCAGTGGTGGAGCTAAAGATCCTTAGGGCAGCGAGGAGGGTGCACAGCAAGCTCGCCCCCCTGGGATAGCTAACTGAAGTTTTCATGTGAGAGGGTTCTCTTCTTCACTAAAAACTTTCATGGATTTTCTTTGGGAATTGAAACTGTCTTGTGAAAGAGAAGTCTAGAATCTCACTAGTTATTTAGCAACCTCTTTGTATTATATACAATAATTCCTGGTACAATATGTTTGGGGGATTTTAGGGGTGTTATTCTACCCAAATAGCAACTTACGACATGCCTAATATTGAGATTGCTAAAATTAAATGACAACCAAGGATGTTTGGGTTTTACCCAGTATGGTGCACCAGAATGGTGCTACCAGCCGGCACTGTCATTTTTATATTGTAGATAAAATGACACCCCAAACGTTGATTATCATTGCAGCATGCCATAGCATAGCAGTCCACGAGCTTGTGGCCTTGAGGCACAACAATTTCAGGACATTGCACCTGCGGGTGACTGCTACTCATGTAACTTGTTGTTGGTTTTGTGGGTTTTGCAAGCCATCTTGGGCACAAGAGGAAGATAAAAACTGTGTCTCTGAGGTCAACAATAAATCAGATTTAGAGTTTCTCGTTGTGCTTTTAAGGCCTTTTGCAGAGGCATGGGGCACGCTCTCTGTCTTTGTGTCCTCACCAGGAGTGGGACTAGTGTCCGTAAGAGCTGGAGAAAAGGAGAAAATGGAAGAAGCACGGGCAGATATTTTTTATGCTTGGAGGGCAAAAAGAGGGGCACGTGTGTCGTGTGTGTCTCTTTGTCGTTACAGGTAATGTTTGGGTAACGTAGAGTCTGCGATGCTGTTGAACATTGTCAAGAGAAGGCGTCTGATAGCAGAAGCTCTAAGAAAGGGTTCAGGTAGCTGCTGGCTCCTGATGCCTAGGATGCCTATGGAGGGGTACTACTGCTGGTGCTACAAGATGATGACCTATCTAGAAGGAGAAAGGAAACGTGGATGGAGTCGGGTGAAGGGCAGTAGTGTTAGTTGCCAAAGTTGTGTGATCTGTGAGGTTTGGATACCGTAGGGTTCCCTCGTTCAGCTCAGCCTGTTGACTTCAGTGGAAGGTGAAAGGATGAGTATTATTAAGGCATCCGATTCTGCCAGTACTTCTGGCATTTTGCCTTGACACGCTTTCCTTTCCCCACAGGTGATCCCTGTTTTTTTCACTAGAGTGCTATAAAAATATTAAGGTGGTTTTTTCTCTTTTAAAAGGAGTAGCTCTTTTGGGTGTGTATTTTGTTGCCTTAAGAAAAGCATTTGCCAAGAGTTAGTTGGCGTTGAAACTGAACAAAGAAGCCATCTCGTGTAGCACTCCTGATTTACCTTAATCTCCCGATCCACATCGCAGAGGTCAGAACTCCCCTGGACGCGAGCACGGTCGCGCGAGCTGACGGATGGGGAGGAATGCTGGGTGAGAGGCGTGTCCTGGAGTCCCACTCTGTGTGCAGGTTGTGCAGAGGCTTGGTATCGTTTCTGCAGAAGCTTTTCCAAAAGAGAAAGCAACGTGTAAAGGAGTGGCTTGACTCCATTTCTGCAGCGCTTAAAGGCAGTGTGAAACGTAGGGCTAACACTAGTCCCCAGCAAGGGAGTGCAGCAGAAAACACATCTGAAACTGTCACTCGCTTGGACAGGAACACCTGTAGGTTAACTGCATTAGGTTAATTGTTACAGCTTCTACTACACATTGCCGAGATTGCAGTACATATCTACGGCAAATGCGTAACGCTGGAGGAGAATGAGAGTGATGCCGGGTAACTACTGGTGGAAGTCAGGTGAGGAAGCCATTAAGGCTGCAGCTTGGGGCTAAAGAGTTATGGCAGCAGGAATCCTTTACTGGAATTTATGAGCACAGCTGCAAAGTTGGATCTGAACCTCAGTGTGTTGCTTCTAGAGAACGGTGTCAGCCCAAGTAGAACTGCTGGCAGTAAGTAATCTAAAGAAGCTTTGTGTGTGAGGGGAGGAGGCTTTCTCCTGGGCTTGCTTGTTGTATAGCATGATGTTTTCTCCCCGGCACTACCAAAGCAGAGTAGCGTTAAATATCTGAACACGATACAGTTATGGTTTAGCTGTCGTACTGCGTGACACCATTTCCCTTCCAAGCTCTCATATTCTACATGTGGGATGCTGACATCCCTCTTTTTTGTTTTGCGCTGTCCTCCTTAGCAATCGGAGGCCATCAATTCAGGTTACAGTGTTGAGAAGTGAGGGAGAATGTGCCGCAGTAAAGAGCCAAGTCTTTTCCTTCCCATTACCTTTCCAGGCACAGTAGAGTTCTTCCCAAGCCTTTCGGGAACATCGGCACGTCCTTCTGGGTGTCCTCTTGGCAGGCTGCTGCTTACAGCACAGACCAGAGTGTTGTTTAATCCTGTGCAAGAAACCAAAGGATACAGTCTTTCCTACAATAAACACGCGCAGTTAACTTGGCAGGTGATCTCCAAGGAGAGTCTGTGCTGGAAGGATGGAAAAGGGAGGTATCGGACCTGAAGTTTGTAGGCCCTGATACAGGGCTGATGGAACGGTGTGTAAACCCTGGGTAAACCTGGCATACTTGGGTAGGTGGCAGAGGGCCGTAAGCAGCCTGTTAGGGAGGACGGTGTGACCAGCCGCTACCTCAACAGTAATGGTGCTCCAGGTACGACCTGGAGAGTGGGCAGGTGGGGTGAAGCCCACTCCCTGAGCGGTGCCAATCAGGAGAAAAGTGTCGTTTGTCCGTGTGTCTTCAGAAGAGGCTTGTGGTTTTCAATGAGAGCCGCGGCATTTAATGAAGGATTGGAACCCTCCTTTCTTAGCCAGGCTCAAAGGGATTTCTTAACGAGCCGCTGTTTTTCTGGTGGAATACCAGTCCAACTGGGTTTCACATGGCAAAGCAGCAGTGCTGCGAAGTAGCTGGTGGAGGATTTTCAGCACCTTGATTCTGTTCACATACTAAGCCGAAAGTAGTGACAGCCGAAACAGTTACTTGTTGTCTTGGTGCAAGAGTAGTAGTTGCACCTTGTAAAGAGTTTAGTGCGGCTAAGCTGAGGTTATTGCTTGCTGAGGACAGGTAAGGCTGCTCAGTCGATTGAAATGAAGGCAGCAGCTTTCTCTGTGGAAATGCTCCTCTTAGAAATGGGAAACGGCAGCAGTGGGTATTTTGGAACAAAATGGTGGTTACGCTCACATTTCTCTCTGTGCGTGCCAGGGCAGTTGTCCTGGCTCTCTGTGTGGTCTCTCAGCAAGTCTTACCTGGTATGTGGCGGACCATCCGAGGATGGGGGATGTTCCTGGAGTGATGGTAGTAGTTTTCGCCTGAGCAGCTAAGCTGCGAGTCACGCCAGTTGTTCTTCCCCATGTCGTGGCTCAAGTGAGGTTCACACGTTGACTCAGAATCGGTCTTTGTTGTGTGAACTTGCTGGCCCTCGTCTGGAGCGTCTTTGTTCAGGTCACAGGCTGGCTCTTCCGCCGGTGGGCTGAGGCCAAACGCTGGGGGTGAAGTGGAGAACAAGTGAGAACAGCAAAGGAGACATCCAGGCCTTCTTGGTGTCTGCCTTTCCTAAGGGTTGTGTGCGCAGGGAGGCAGCCCCCCTCTTTATATCTCTTTCTAGTTGCTATCTGTTGTAGAGTTTGGTTTGCGAGGTTGAATAACAGAGTAGTAGCTGTTATTACCGTTATCCTGTGGGGTTTTTTTTCCCTTTCCGGTAGTAGCAGTCCCTAATGTTCCCAGTCGTCTTTGCCTCTGGCACTTGCCTGGCACACTCGGTACTGTAACGTCTAAGACTGGGAGCATCCCAAGACGTTTTTTTTAAGGCACCTGGCAAATGTCACATGGGGTGTGAGCTAATGTGTTCTATTGTGATCTAGTCACGAGGTCATCAAACACTTGCCGTGGCAACCGCATTCCACAGTATAGTGGTGGGTCACAGCTTGGAGGTGGGGGTGGGGGGGGTGGTCCGTGAGCAGGGGAAACCCCCTGGGAGAAATAAAATCCTGTTTCTCTAACTCTTATTTATATCCAAGCTCAGCTGTGGGTCGATCTGTGGTAGCAGCAATTAGAAGTGAAGGTGCAGAGGGCACCTTCCCCACTGAAATTCAAAAGTTAATTTGGAATAATGCAACTACATTTGAAAAAGAATTCAATCTTGGTGGTATCTAGTCAATTTTACTTACATTGCTGATTAAATTATTAAATTGTTCTTATCTCGACCCTCGACTTTGAACATTCCTTTCTAATTCTCCTCCCCACCCCTCTGGGTGGTGGGCAGTCAACAAGCAGCTGTGTGGTGCTTGGTTGCCGGCTGGGATTAAACCCCAACATTTTGGTATATCATAAAACAAAAACCCCAGCTTCAGTCACCCAAACCACACAAATGAGCACATCACAAATAGCTCTGCTCGACTATCTACTTACTGTGGACCTGTAAGCGTGTAAATGACCAGTATCCTAGTTATGGCACAGAGGCAAGAGGTGAGCATGCCACCACTCTGTGAGGGTAAGAGGAACTGACTGTCATCTTGGGGTGGAGGGTGGTGATGTGCTCCCCCTGTCGCCAGTAGTGTGTCGTCCCCCCCCCCCCGCATTCTAACCTGTGTTGCATCACAATGCTCAAGTGATGACCACCAGTGGTGGCGGTGACGGGCGGCTCTGGTCCTGGCTCACAGTGCGTTCCGGGAGACAGATAAGAGCCCGACAGCCAAGGGCTAGTTTGAACAACGTGCCCACCTGGCAGTGCTGGCCACGGTCTGACTCAGGCCAAGCCTGGAAGAGGCTGACTTCTGTAGGCGGTGTGCAGATGTGACTGTGAGGTAATTCTCTGACTCCGTTAATCTTGGACGGCCCAGGGCCCGTTGAGCTCTGCCGTGCAGCACCAGCTGGCACAGCTCTCGCCTTGAGTAGGGATGCCTCTCTAGGCTATATGCAGCATTTTATCTCTGTTTTGCTTGTTTCTGAAGGGAAAACCTTCATTTGGGAACGCTGAGCACCGTAGGAAAAGAGCTGAGGCTTGAAATCCACAGCAAAGGCACGTAGTGCTGACCTGCACCCAGTTCCTCGCAGCAGGATGTTGTGCCAGGAGAGGGCAAGAACGTGGGCAGCAACGGGGCCTGCGCCTGTGGGTGTTGATGGAGCCAGCGGCTCGGGCGATCACAAGTCGAGCAGGGTGTTGCACGTGGTAAGAGAGGCGCATCCTCTCGCAGCACGTCTTGCTGACCTACTGAATTGTGTTTTCCCATCAGCACGATCGGCACATTGTCCTTGTTTCACTGTTCACTGAAAGCCATTCCCACAGGTTACCGAGGAGCTGGACTGTAAAGCCAAGGAATCGGGAGCAGGTACAGCCACAGGCAGACAGAGTATGGTTCTTAAGTAGCTTGCACAATGGCATAATTTACTGTCTCCACTGGGCTCTTGTGAGCGTCAGCAAAGGGATTCAGCAAAGCCTTCAGATTCTCACTGTGTCCCTGCCGCTGAGACTTCAAGAGCCACTGTCCCCTGTTCTCTTTGCAGCTGCAGTGCCACTGGGAGCAGTGGGTTTGGAGGGCAGGCTCCCAGGGAGGTGGGAAGAGGGGAGAGCTTCCAGCCAGGGCTCCGCCGTGGGTGGGAGGCGACAAGGGTGGGGAAGAGTATGACAAGGGAATCGGGGAGGCAGAAGCCCTGCAAAGAGCCAGGTTTCTGCAGGTGGGTGGTTTGTTTTCACTCTAGCGCTTTGGCTGATTAAGGGCGGGACTCTGAGCTGAGAGGCTTGGCTAAAAGGCCAGAGCAGTGCACCTGCAGGAGCACATCACAAGACTGGCTCCCAGTGTGCTGGGAGGGCTTGGGGTATCGGCAACCTGACTGCTTTGCAGCTGAGCGTCTCCTTGGTGCGCGAAGTCAGTGGTGGCAAGATTCAAAATGGGCATGTCTGTAGGAGAAGGCCTCAAGGGCAAGAGTCCAAGTACTGATAGCCTGATGAATAGAGACTCGTTAGAACTTGTAGGGCACAAGCCCTGGGAACAAAGGAACAAGCTAACTGCAGACCCCTGAGCCGTTACAGTTGAGGAGGCAACCAGACGGACAGAGAAACGAGTAGCCAGATAAGGGAACGGAGAGCGCCGATATGTAACTTTGTTAATCAAGAAAGCCGCCCATAAGGAAACCCCCTAATTTTGGAATAGAAATTGTTGCTATGTCAAGGTAAACTAGTAAGTTCCTATTGTTTTAACGGTGTGCCTTAAATATCAACCAATCAGTGTTTTTTACGCTTAAGATTTAAGCAATCAGTGTGTAATATGTAGAAGGTAGAAACGTATATAATTGTAAGACAATCACTAATAAACCGACAACTTGCTTGCATCAAGCTGCGTCCCGTCTCTTCATTTGCCGCAAATTGGTGACCCCGACGTGATCCGGTGAAGGATCTGACGTGGAGGGACTCTCGAATCGCCTAACTGAGTGACATGCAGCGAATCCCACAGAACTTTGAATGATCCACTGAAAGGAAGCGGGAGCCGGCCGGCCAGAAATCCCTCCGGACTTGAGAGGTTGTTATCGATTTGTTAATAAGTTAAGATTGATTGACTTTATTTGTTTGATGAATTGATTTTATAAAATCATTTTATAAAATTGAAAAATAGAAGGATAAGAAATATTTTTAATGAAACTTATAGTTGCACAGTAAAAGCTGCTATGAGATCTTCTGTACCTCCTGTACCAAGGCTAGAAGAAGGGGCTAGAACCATTGTTAAAACTTAGGTAATAACTTTAGGGTTTGAAAGGTTTCTTTGTATCTGACCAGTCTTCTGTATGTAGAAGTGTATTGAAATGTCAGAATATGAGATTAATGGAAACCGGGGAGAGTCGACTGGAACAGCTTGTAGTTACCTGCCAAGAAATCGTGAACTTTAGTAAAAGGTAATTCCGGCAGGGGGAGATCGCGACCACCGACTCATATACCACCTACCCAAATCGTACCCCAGACCCATTTCTAGACCTTTCTAAGCTCTATTGCGCAGAATCGGATATAGGAGGAGAATGAGTAAGGTGGAGAGAATCAAGCTGCCTCTCCAGTCTCCTGTTCTAAATTTTGTGTAGGTGAGGAGAAGGACATTTGCACCGAGGTTTTTGTGTTTTGCTGTGAGTACATCCACCGTGCTGCTTAGTGTAACTGCACCATTGCTCGCCCTTTCTCTTTTGATTTGGTAACTCTGGCCTCGGTGCAGCAGTGGAAGCAAGCCGAGGACGGTACGGGGCTCAGCAGAGGAGACTGCAGGGCCTGCCCTGTCCCTGGGGAGCTTCTTGTGACAGGTGTGAATTTGGGAAGTCCTGTAGAAGGAGAAAGTCCCTCCGAGCGGCCTTGTCAGGCTTTGAAGCGCCTTAATGAAACCGGCCGTCTGGTGGTGGGAGACTGGCGGTGTCAGTAACAGGGCAACTTGCTTGTTGCTTTTTGCTTATTTACTTAGAATCCTCCTCTCCTGGGATTGACTCTCCATGCATTTCCACGGGCAGTTCAGTGCCTGCATTGCCATGTTAAAAAGGCATGAGGGAGACGGGTATGTGTGAAATACTTGATGCCAGGAAACTGACACGGTGTAAGAGGAGACTTTTCTTTTTTCCTTGACTCGACCTGGAACTATCAAGCTTGGATGATCTGAGATCCATGTAAAACACTGTGTTGCAAAGCACAGCTGCAGGTGTAGCTGGGAGAGTGTGTTTCCTTCTGTTCAAGTTTGTATGCCAAGGCTAATGCTTTGTAACGTACGCTACAAGACGGTGTTGCTTCATTCCAGCCTGCAGTGGAGGCTGCCGGCTGTTCCCACTGCCGCCTTGTGTCCTTGCACAAGACTGTTGCTGCTATCGCAGCCCATCCAAGGAGCCTCTGTTCTCCTGTGGAAGCCACTGTGTTTCCATCAGTTCCGTTTTCACTATGAGATAAAGGAAGTTCCAAGGCAAGGGAGAGGAAACGTGCTCCTTACACTCCTCTTGTCTCTTCAGCCGGCATTTTTGCCACAGGTGCTTTCTGCAGTAACAGCGATAGTGATACAGTCCTTGGAGAGCTCATGCCTTCACAGTACATTGCAGGTGAATAGCCTGCTTAGTGAAATGGCCAGCTCTTCAGTATCAGCGTCCCAGGGAGCAGCTGGCTGTCCCGTCAGCCTGGGTGCAGGAAGCCTCTAGTAAATGTGACAGTTTTCTGTAACTTGGCTCTCGGCGAGTATGAGGTCCATGCTGCTCCCCCATTTCTGAATGCCTGCCTAATTCTCTGTCAGGCTTTTTTTCCCTCCAGGGCTCCTTTGAACCTTTCTCGTATGCTGTCGCTCGGCACTGAGGCTGCTTGTGCTGCGGGCGTTCTTTGAAGTCAGCATTCTCCGGTGGTGTCAGCACTATTCCTGTAGCCCCAAGCCAGACGAGCCACCCCTCTGTCCCACATTTGTCATCCAGGTCTGGCTTACTCGCCAGCCAGAGGGCCTCCTGCAGCCTTGCCTGCTGCTGCCGAGCCACAGTCTGTGTTGAGTGGGTTTTTGGATAGCCTGGGGTTGTTCTAGGCAAGAATCTGCCAGTGAGGTTTGTATGTAATGCTGTCTGGGGTTATTGTCACTTAGGGAAAGTTTTAGGAGCTGAAACAGGAGGAGGAGGAGGAGGAGATGGCTGTTAGAGTCAGCATCCTAGAAACGGCAAGAAGGGGTCATGGAGTTGGAGACTAATAAGGATTTTTGCCACAAGCGCAGGTGGAAAAGTAAGAGGAAGACAATGACGGCAGGTTTCAGGAAGACTTTGGGCTGCGCTTATGTTAGGGAGGGGACCAAGTCCTTGTCAAGGTGCATCCACAGCAATATTCCTGTCAAACGAATGTGGGAAAGCATTAGTGCCTGTATAAAGGGCAGTGGTGAGAGCTGCAGTAGTGGGGGGCCGTTCCTCTCTGTCCCCGAGGGCAATTAATTCAAAGTGGAGCCGCTGCAGGAAAGCGCTGCGGTAGTAACTGGGGGCTCACAGTGTGCTTGGCTTTAGGCTGCGGCTGTAGCAGACTTGCCGTGTGCGCTTCTGCTTGTGCTTCACCAGATTTAGCCTGAAGATGCTGCAAGCGAATGCATGAGAAGCTCTGTAAGGATGGATGTGGGAGGTGGTGCTATCAGCAGTTCCTTCACCTCCTTGTTGAAGAGCTGGTGGTCTTTCTTGATGTTGCAGTGTTTGAGATCATCCTGGCGTACCTGGAGAAGAAAGACTGGAAGGACGCCTTCTTCAGTGTCTTGCCACAGCGGAAAGGGGCTGTTGCATTGGGAGAGGCCGATGATTCGTCCAAGCGTGCTCTGTCTGGAAAAGAAGATGAAGACGATGACTCGGACAGCGACTAGGCTTCACAATGAGACGATGGGAAAGATGGGACACGTCGTCCGTGGGATGAAGTTTGGACGTGAAGTGGTTCTGCTCCAAAGACCATCTGCTGCCCTTGTGACACCGGATTGTCCCAATGCTCGATAGTTCCGTAGCTGGCCCAGAGCTGTTCCTGGACATGAAGGGCAAAGATAAATGGGGTTTTTTACCCTGAAGCTTCCGTATTAATAGCTTATTTTTGTAAAAAATAAAGTAATGGCAAATGTAGAATTTATTTTGTTTCCCAAGGAAGCGATTGCATTCCTTTTTTTTTTTTTTTTTACAATTCTTTTAAATGTGACTTTTTCTACATACCAAGTTGGGCACGTTACCCAAGAGCATTAGTAGATGCTATTTGAATGGATGCCGCCTTCTCTGTTTCTGCCCTAAGTTTTCTTGAAAGCGGTGAATGGTGACCTCACAACCTGTTCCGCTAGTGCCGTTGCCAAGTGTGCATGAACACTTGGCACAAACAAGCAGAAATTCTAATTTTCCTGAGCTCCTCAACAGACAATCACCAGCAACCAAACTGCCTTCATCAGCTGAGCCACGCTGACTTGTATACCATGCGCAGATAGCTGGGGTCGGTAGATGAGCTACGAGCGTGGGGTTACGCCAATGCTTTAGACTTCAGCTTGAGCAGGATGGACGTCTGCGCAAGCGCGAATCACGTGCCTTGGTTGGCACATGGTGCGCATGGAGTTGAGGCGTCACGATCGCTTTTGGTTACTTCTCGGTCCTCCTAGCAAAATTGATCACGGAGCCTCAGAACAGTACCAGGAGACAGGAGCTCTCTCTTTCAAGTCACTTACTGAGTTTCAGTAGGTCTGATTTATGACATGATCCTGCGTGCATTGTTTTCTCTGTCAAAATATTTTTCCTTTACAAAAAGAGGCATAGTCTCAGTTTTGGCTGGATGTTCTGGTTCCACTCATTTCTAACTGACTGAAGTGCTCTTGCAAAGGACGGAAACGGAGACCGTGGAAGCGTGGCTTCGCTTCAGGCTTGTGAGCCTGCCCCATCCCTTTCTCCTGTAGGGACTAGCCAGGTAACTGCAGCTTCTGAGCAAGTACAGCTTCCGCGCGGGTCAGCTGAAGAGCGTAAGAAGACGTCATCGTAACTGTTGTTCTGAGCTGAGCTGGAATCAGGGGGCTGACCCAGGCATGGCTTGGCTTGTATCCATTTTCTTTCCTCCCTCTGTTGTTACTGCTTTCAAACGGAGAGTAGAAGTGGGATCCCCACAGGCCTGTAAAGGGTTGGCAACCAACAGGTTGTGGCTTTCTACAGTCGGTGCGTTTCTGTCTGTTCTTTTTGAACAGCCGTAGAAAAGCCTGTTCTGTTAGAAGGGTGGCTAGTGGCTCAAGTAATGTGGGCTTTTTTGTTAGGCTTTACAGAAATGTGATTGCTTTTGTTCCCGAAACGAGATCAGCTTTTTCATGAGAGCATTGCTGCTCTTATTTCTGTAACAAGAAGTGCAGCGTGAGTATGCCCACCGTCTATTACACTGATTCTCTGATGTAAACGTGCCAAGCAATGCAATTACAAGGAGCTACATCGTTACAGCTGAGGTTCTGCGCGTTAATGCACATAGCACCTATTAAACCTGATCTAAGGCTCTTCAGCCTCTCTAAGGTTTCCTTAAGATGGTTTCGTACACGTGCCTCATCTCCTCAGGCTTGAGAGTGCACGAGCAGGTGGCACAGACAAACTGGGGACTTTGGAGACTTTCTGAGTGGGTCCGAAAGCCTCTTACGGCATTACGCAGCCTGTCCTGCATCGTTGCCAGTGAAATGAGGCCAACGCACCCGCGCCGTGCGCATGCACGTATTTTCAGATCAAGCTGTTGCAAATCTGAAGCTTACCTGCCTGTGGAGAAAGAGAAGGAAAAGGTGCTCTGCGGTATGTTGCTCTTGGCACCGGGAGCCTTCCAGCTCGGCAGCATCACAGCAGCTTGGGGACCGGCTGTGCGGCCTCTTTGTACACATTGCTTGTCTCAGTCGCCCGCTCTTCCTGTCCTCTCGCTGGCGCCTTAGCCAGGAGTTGGGGCATTGCTGCTGTTTCCCTTTGCTCTCTCTTTGTGCTAAGCTCGTCAGGTGATACTAGGCTGAAGTTCATGCCTGTGGTCATGCGTCGTCTCTCCCGGATGCTGTCCTTGGGATGTGTTAACTGGCGAGATAGAACAGCAAGCGAGAGTAGACTGGGGTTTCGATGGGCTCAGCCCTCTGGCTGCTGCTGCAGTTCTCAGCCTTTCAGCGTCCTACAGTTCTGCAGCCACCTAGAAGAGGCTGTTCTTGGCGGGCCTGGACTCACACCGATGTGCGCACTGACCCTTTTCTAAATGCTTCAGGTGCCTGGCTGTTCATCAGTGTATTCACCAGCTGTAGACACGATCCTAAGAGAGTAAAGGGGTGATTTGCTTTCAGGCAGCCGGTTGCGGCTATGTGAAGCGACGTGTTCAAGAAGCCCCAAAGGGCCCATTCTTGCAGTGAGTCCAGTGTGAAGTTACTGTTGAAAACAGCCAAATTAGTTGCAGCACATGAAAATTGCCCCAGCGTCAGGTCAAATGCGAGACGCTGAAACCTTTGGCTTTGGACGTTTGTGAGAGGTTCTGAGAGAACAGCTTGTAAAAGCAAGCGTGCTTGTGCGATTTGTGACCCCTCCAGCGCTTGCCATGGTGCTGCAACTCCTCCTGAGAGAGCAGGGAGGCAGTCCTCCTGTCTCACCAGCGTCTTTTTGCAGCATGAAAGCGGAGGCTGGTAGGCTGGCCATGGACCGACACGCCTGGGAAAAAGCATGCTGAGCGGTCTTGGCCTTGTGCTGTATTTTGCTTGGGTCCTGATATACGTGCCGCCACGTACTTCACATGCTGTGTCCTGTGTCTTTGTTTAATGCCCGAGTGCCTGTGGCTGCCTCTGTGAAGAAGGTCGCGGACTCGCCAGGTAGTACGTCCTACCTCTGCAGCAGTGGTCAGCTGGTTGAGAAGTCAGGGGGCCAGCAATGCGTATTGGGGGACGTTTGAGTGATTCAGTATTTTTAATCTCATCTTACTTTGTTGCAGGGAACACCTGTTAGATATTTTTTCTTGTCTTCTCATGTAGAAGGAGAGTGGGTGTGGGCTGGGGAAGTCGGTTACCCTGGTGTGAATTGTAGAATCCAGGTGTGCGGCATGACTGACTTTCTTGCGAGGACACTGTTAGTGCATTTCTTCTGGCTTCCTGTCGTTCTCAGATAGAATTGAAGTGTTCCTTTACTTAACTACAGCGAGTAAGTTACAGAGCTGGTAATAGTCAGTGTTATTCTAATGCATTTTATTCTACCTCTTGACTGCTTCATGACATTGTTTGGAACGGCTGCACAGGTAGCTGAGTTTAGCGCTCTGTGTTTGTTTTTGTTTTTCAGGAGGCTCTGAAAACTTGGCCATATTCAGTCATCACGATCCAGTGGATAACTCCTGCTTACTTCTGCGTTTGCTGTGCACTCCAAAGAGTTCACGTATTTCTCGAGTGGGCCAGCTCTGCAGTGATAAGATTACGTCTGGGGAGAAGGATAGAAAGGAGTACTTGCAGAAGAAGCTTAGTTTGCAAGCTGAGGACTTCACGGAGCATTTAGCAATAGTTGACATGGATGTGTGACTGTTGAAGTCAGGGTACTACCCGAACCTTCTCAGTAACAGCAGACACATCCTAAAGACTAGAGACTCCCAGCTTTTTGGGGTAGGGACAAGCAATAGTTCAGAAGCTGGGACATCTAATTTTATCAGAGGACACAGAAACGTCGCTGCCTCACAGAGCAGTCTTGAGAGTTACTCTGCTGCTGCTGCACCCTGACGTGATTGTAAGAATCTGCTTCAGCTTCTCCTGCTAGTGAATCCAGGCCTCTAATAAGGCAGGCAGGTGGGATCAAGGATAACGTAACACAAACAGCTTTAATGCTTATCTTGAGTCACAGGTTGAACATAACCTTGTTCTTCTCTTTATTACTAGGATGGGTGAAGTGCCCTTGAGAGAGCTTTGTTGTCAGACGTCTAGCAAATACAGTCATGGGTGCTTTGGAAAGGGAAATGGGTGAGAAGGTGCAATTGATTGTAACTATCCTTGCAAACTATTGCCCTTCTGGCTCTTACCACGTTTGTTCCATGACCTGTCAGCTTCAAAGTTCATGGAGGGAATGCAACCGTGCTGTTGAAAGACTACATTAATGTGGTTGCTTTAGTTTTGGTTCTGTTCAGTAGTGATCCTGTGAGGCCTCTGCGATGTAATTAAGGTTTTCAGGCTCAGCTGCTGCAGCATGGTGCTGAGGGACAGCTGGTAGGAAACACTCAGGACAGAGATTTGAATGGGACTAAGACAGTCATGAGTACAGCCCAAAAGCATTTGGTCAAGTTCAAGTGTGGCCCGTTCAACAAGTCATTACCACAGCCCTGTCAGTGTGTGGTCACTTAACCCTGCTGTCTGGTTTCCAGCTGACTTTGTAGTGTTTACACCTAAGACACCAGGGAAGTTGCAAAGCACTGCCAGCTCCTGTCCTGCTAGAAGCTCCGTCCCCATTTACTGCAGACGGCAGACTCCTAGTCTTGTGCAGCTGTACAGAAATTACATATCTCGGAAAATGTTCCCCATTTACATGGCTTTGTGCGAATGAGTTTCTGCCTCTGTGGTCTGAGTTGGCAGGCAGACCTGAGTAATGCCCACTCTGTGTGACTGGCCTTTGGCCAGCCATTCATAAAAACTCTGTTTCCTGAATGTGCGGCCACACGTTCCTTCAGCCTTACCAGCCTGCTCCGCTGGGGGCTCTAGCACAGCTGGGCACGTGCAGCAGTGAGTGAGCAGCACGAGAAAGCCGAGCTGAGGTAGGCCACCGGGTCTTGGCATACTCCTCTCCTGCAGCGGGAGATGGGAATGGAGGTGGTAGTTGTGACTATAGTAGGCATGATTTGAAGGCAGGGGCCCTTGGAAAGAGAACACTGAGCTCTGCGCTGAGCTAAGCTCCTCTTTCTTTAACGCTGTGCTGCCAGGGTTTCTCTCCTTCCCCGCAAACGGCCAGATGCCTTGAGTGAGCTTGTCTGCACCGAATCATCTGAGTCTGGAAAACAGATGGGAGTAGGGTTGACTTGTCACCTTGCCTTGTTTTTGTGAGATTTAATTGGCAGAGGTATCTTTTAGATGGGTAAGCCCCAATTCTTCCGCTTTCACAGTCCACTCACAGGGCCTGAAAAAGGACCAGATGCATTTCTGTCCTTGTTGGCTGTATTTCAACGGCTCGAGGTTTGCACGGTGCATTGGAAGGCTGGTTTTGGTCTCATCCTGTCTCGCCCGTGTCTCCCCCCTCCGCATTGGATGCTACAGTGTGTGCTGCTTCTCTGCCAGTCGTGAGAGCTGTGAAAGCAAATTCCAGCTTGCTGTGAGGCAGACGACTGCAGTCATTGTGCAGGCCACATGTGGCAAGTCCAGGGTCTTTCTTTTTCTTTTTTTTTTTTTCTTTTCTTCCCCAGTGCCTAGGGCTTGGTGTGCATCTCTGCAGACAGGGTGTGCGTGCCCCTCTTCCTACCCCAGTATGTCTGTGACTGCAGAGCCAAGCCTACACACAAGAGCTCTTTGTGCAGGCCTGGCTGAGTCACGCAAACAGATGACCCTGATGCCAAAAGGCGTTGCCTCTGTCCCTCTTTTCATTTAGCTCGCGTCTCATGTACCTGTGCAGCATGGTTGGGTTGAATGACTTGAGGACAAAATACAATGAACATCAAATTGTTTTATTAGGAAGTCTGAACGCCTGTCTTTATAATCTAAGTGCTCAGGTCACATATTTCTGTATGTGAAGGTGGCTGGGAGATGCTTCAGCGGCTGTGAATAGGGGAGGCCTCCGCTGGAAAAGGGATATCCGTGGTTTGGGGGCGGCCGTGGTACAGGTGAGATTTCTGGTAGAGTGTGAGGGCAGGACGGCCTCTTGTTTCCACCACACTTTCTCAGCTGTAGCTCTTCCCTGGGAAGAGCGTGTCTGCTTGCGCTGGACCTCTCTTTCTCAGCATTGCGGACAAAAGATGTTCTTTCTCCCTTTCTGGAAAACATTTTGGAAAAGCAAGCTGTATATTACGAGGCTAGGCTTAGGATGCTGTTAGGCTCGTTTGGCTTTGTTCGGTACGCAGCTGAGAGTATAGAAGCACATCTGCTCTTTGGCAAAGAAGCCTCACTGGGCACCGCTGTCGAAAAGCAGAGGTGCTTGCTTTGGAGGTTTCCTCTTCCTCCTTCTAGTTCTTAGGTAAGATTCCTCTTCACCCTCTCCTCCAGCTGAGTTCCAAGCAATAGTAAATGCTGGCAGCGTCAGAGCTGGCATGAGTGGCTTTGTTAAAGTGATCACGTACGCTGGGACTGGCTTGTGTTGCCTCCGTGTGCTTCAGAAGGGGCACAAAGAGGTGACGGTGGCGTTCCTTGGCAGCGCCAGTATGTTTGGCTTGCCCTGACTGGGTAGAGGGTGCAAGAGTGGGCTTTGGTAGCTGGAAAGGTCTGAGGAGGCCTGACGTAGCCTGCAGAGAGTGAGGGCGAGATGTTAGCAGAGGGCGGATGCCAGAGTTTGTTGGCAGAGGGAGTTTCAGCTTGCGTGTGACTTACAGGAGCAGACCTCAGAATGTCACAGGCTCACGGAACGGCTGGGGTTGGAAGGGACCTGTGCAGGCCATGTCGTGCAACCCCCTGCTAAAGCCGGTTTGCCTCGAGCGGGTTGCACAGGGTCGCGTCCAGGTGGGGTTTGAGTATCTCCAGGGAAGGAGGCTGCACAGCCTCTCTGGGCAGCCTGTGCCAGGGCTCCGACAGCCTCCAAGTGAAGACGTTTTCCCTCACACTCGGATGGAATTTCCTGTGTTTCAGTTGGCGCCCGTCGCCCCTTGTCCTGACGCTGGGCACCACTGAAAAGAGCCTGGCCCCATCCTCTTGACACTTGCCCTAAAGATATTTATGTGCACTGAGGAGATGCCCTCTCACTCTTCCCCAGGCTACACAGGCCCAGCTCTGTCAGCCTGTCCTCGTAAGGGAGATAGTCCAGTGCCCTGATGGTCTTTGTAGGTATAAACTGTGCACCGCAATGTAAAAGGAGGTTGCTCTCCAAGGGGTTTCCAGTGCTGCTAAAATTTGGTACTTGTATCAAACTTGTATCAAATGTGATACACGTGTAACTACACTTGTATCAAATTGCCTGGCGTGGCTTGTACTTAGGAGCATTTTTGTCGAAGGCTGGCCATGATCAACTGCAATCACAAAGTTACCTTTTTCACAGGAGGAGAACCCAAAAATTTCTGGTTGTGGGGTTTAGCTTATCCCTCATTGTGGCAACCTCCCTGCAGGTTTTACGTGGCCGGCGTCATTTCCCCGTCTAGGCTTCTCCGATGTGGAGGGAGAGGCTTCAGCAGAGTCGGGCTGTTGATGTTCTCTGCTGCACCTTCCTCAGATTTCAGGGATGCAGGTGTGTATCTTTGTTACCTTGTTTACTTGCCCTTGCAAACCATTCTTGGATCTTGGTAAGGGAGTCTGTCTCCAAAAGTTGGCTGATTTTATCCAGCACCTAGAAGACGTACGGGATAGTGACCATGAAAGAAGAGAAGCTGATTCGTGACAGTTTTTGCATGTGTTTCCATTTAGCCCTAGCTGTGTGAGTGTGGGCTTTATGGCCTAGCCCAAGGTGTCCCATCAGGTTTGCCACAGTGTGAGCAAAGGACGCCAGCCTGCAAAAGGTGATGTTGCATGAGCGCCGTGTACGCGGCACTTCAGAGACACCGCAAGGAAACGCTAAGAGTGTTTACTACGCGGAAAGCCCCTTGCATGTGTCATGCCAGATTGACAGGCTGCTTTTTAGAGAACAAGTTTCAGCTGTGTCGTTCCACCAGTGATTGCCCATAGCAACTTCCAGGTAGGGGAGAGCAACTAAGGAGTAAATGCTAAATACGAAAGCCAGTAGTCTCCCCACGGGGGTGGTGGCGGTGGGAAATCTGGCCATTGAAGTCCCACACCATCCTCAAGAGAACTAAGAACGCATACTGTGATAGGAATCCATGTACGGTAGCCCTCGTGTCTTTACCTTTTTTTCCTGATCTGTGTCACCGAGGTCAGAACTCCCCTGGACGCGAGCACGGTCGCGCGAGCTGACGGATGGGGAGGAATGCTGGGTGAGAGGCGTGTCCTGGAGTCCCACTCTGTGTGCAGCTTGTGCAGAGGCTTGGAATCGTTTCTGCAGAAGCTTTCCAAAAGAGAAGCAACGTGTAAAGGAGTGGCTTGACTCCATTTCTGCAGCGCTTAAAGGCAGTGTGAAACGTAGGGCTAACACTAGTCCCCAGCAAGGGAGTGCAGCAGAAAACACATCTGAAACTGTCGCTCGCTTGGACAGGAACACCTGTAGGTTAACTGCATTAGGTTAACTGTTACAGCTTCTACTACACATTGCCGAGATTGCAGTACATATCTACGGCAAATGCGTAACGCTGGAGGAGAATGAGAGTGATGCCGGGTAACTACTGGTGGAAGTCAGGTGAGGAAGCCATTAAGGCTGCAGCTTGAGGCTAAAGAGTTATGGCAGCAGGAATCCTTTACTGGAATTTATGAGCACAGCTGCAAAGTTGGATCTGAACCTCAGTGTGTTGCTTCTAGAGAACGGTGTCAGCCCAAGCAGAACTGCTGGCAGTAAGTAATCTAAAGAAGCGTTGTGTGTGAGGGGAGGAGGCTTTCTCCTGGGCTTGCTTGTTGTATAGCGTGATGTTTTCTCCCCAGCACTACCAAATCAGAGTAGCGTTAAATATCTGAACACGATACGGTTATGGTTTAGCTGTCGTACTGCGTGACACCATTTCCCTTCCAAGCTCTCATATTCTACATGTGGGATGCTGACATCCCTCTTTTTGGTTTTGCGCTGTCCTCCTTAGCAATCGGAGACCATCAATTCAGGTGACAGTGTTGAGAAGTGAGGGAGAATGTGCCGCAGTAAAGAGCCATGTCTTTTCCTTCCCATTACCTTTCCAGGCACAGTAGAGTTCTTCCCAAGCCTTTCGGGAACATCGGCACGTCCTTCTGGGTGTCCTCTCAGCAGGCTGCTGCTTACAGCACAGACCAGAGTGTTGTTTAATCCTGTGCAAGAAACCAAAGGATACAGTCTTTCCTACAATAAACTCGTGCAGTTAACTTGGCAGGTGATCTCCAAGGAGAGTCTGTGCTGGAAGGATGGAAAAGGGAGGTATCGGACCTGAAGTTTGTAGGCCCTGATACAGGGCTGATGGAACGGTGTGTAAACCCTGGGTAAACCTGGCATACTTGGGTAGGTGGCAGAGGGCCGTAAGCAGCCTGTTAGGGAGGACGGTGTGACCAGCCGCTACCTCAAGAGTAATGGTGCTCCAGGTACGACCTGGAGAGTGGGCAGGTGGGGGGAAGCCCACTCCCTGAGCGGTGCCAATCAGGAGAAAAGTGTCGCTTGTCCGTGTGTCTTCAGAAGAGGCTTGTGGTTTTCAATGAGAGCCGCGGCATTTAATGAAGGATTGGAACCCTCCTTTCTTAGCCAGGCTCAAAGGGATTTCTTAACAAGCCGCTGTTTTCCTGGTGGAATACCAGTCCAACTGGGTTTCACATGGCAAAGCAGCAGTGCTGCAAAGTAGCTGGTGGAGGATTTTCAGCACCTTGATTCTGTTCACATACTAAGCCGAAAGTAGTTACAGCATGAAGGCATACCGTGGTAGGAATCCATGTACTGTAGCCCTGGTGTCTTTACCTTTTTTTGCTGATCCGTGTCGCTGAGGTCAGAACTCCCCCACACCGAGGCTGATCTTCAAACGCATTTGTTATGCTTGTTGCTTTTTAAAATATATATAATATACGGGGTTTTTTTGGTGTTTTTTTTTTTTTTTTTTTTTTTTAGTTCGGCTGCAAACTGTTCCAGGTGAAACCAGAGCCGGCTCCGGGCAGAGCCATCAGCGTGGCTCCCCCCCCGCCGCGCCCGGCGGGACCGGAGCGAGCGCAACTCTCCCTCCCCGCCGCAGCCAACAGCCGCTCCTCGGGGCGGAGCGGGGAGCTCGCCTTGGACGCGCGTGCCGGAGCCCGCCCCCTCAGCGCCGCGTGACCGCCGCCCGTTGCTCGCCGGGACTTGCAGTCGTGGCCGGCGGGGAGGTGCGCGCGCGGGGTGGGGTTTCTGCGCCGCCTCCTCGCCTCCGCGGGCCCCCCCCGCCCGCGGCCCTGCGCGTGGGGCGGCTGGCGGGTACGTTGCTGCCCGGGCTCTCCCGCCGCGTCCGTTACCCCTTGAGGCGGTGAGGGGGAGCGGGGAGCTGGGGCTGGGGCTCGGCTTTGGCTTTCCTCAGATGGCAGGAGGAGGAAATGGCGGCCTCCCAAGGGCCTGGGGAGTGTGACCCCCCTGCCCACGCCCGACTGGAGCTGCCGCCTGTGGGGGGATCGCGGCCCTCGCGGGCTCCTGTGGGCGGGGGAGGTTGGTCCTGTGGAGTTATGAGGTACTTTGGCGCGTGAGCAGAAATAATGGGTGTGTTTCTACGTATATAATGTGTGTATACAGAGATACGCGTATATATAGTTGTATGTGTGTATACGTATCTATATATATGTAAACAGATGTATGTATAGAACGCAGTATCTACGGGGCGTGCGTGCTGTGGTGGTGGCAGACTCATGCCATGCGAGGCCATGGTGTTTGGCACCCACAGTCGTCTCTACTCCCTCGACCTTCTGTCTTAACACCGCCGTACTGGGACATCGGGGTGTGTTAACCAAACCTTACGGTTTTCTGCTGCTCTGAGTTTTCTGGCTCTTCTGTTACTGAAGAAGCCAGGGCATTGTTTCTGCATGTTGGCTCTGTAGATGCAGTGTTCTCCAGTGAAGTAGTTATCTTTGGAAAAACTGTGCCACCATTGAGTATAGGGGCACATTAGTATGAAAAAACAACACTTGCCATTGGAAAGGTACATTGGAAAGGCATAATTGTATTTGATTCGAACGGAGAGTGTTTTGCTGAGTAACAGTTTAGGTTGTTCATTCCCTTATTTCCTGTGTTTTGCCCCCTGACAGATGGCCAATGTTTCTGGTTCTCAGAAGAAATAAAAATTAGTTTTTGGAGGGGTACAGCTAGTTCACACACACACAACCCCCCTCCTCCCCCCCACCTCCCCCCTGGGCTTTAGTCTCTTCAAAATTATATTTCTCTAACATGCTGCCATAGTTATATTGAAAGATACCTCTGATTTTTTCTGTTTGAAAATAGTTTCTGTACACGCAATAGTGCTGCTTATGCTTTTTGTTTGACATTTAAGCCAGTACGCTTCCTGACTTTTAGGCAGTTGTGTTTTCACAAGATTTTTAATTGCAAACTCTGGAATAGCTGTGGATGTAGCAGGCAGAGTTTTAGACATGAACTGAACACAGGTTATTATCTCTGCAGTATTTTATGTGTTACTGTTTGCAGAGACACTAACCTAGCTTTAGACAAAAAAAGGCTGTCTCTTATTCATTATTGTTTCTTTATTCAGGTTTATGGTAGGTGCAGAGTGATACTTACTCTATGCGAGCTTGTTAATAACACTCGTACTATTGTTTTGTCTTACAGAATTGGTGAGGGAAAAGTTTGCTTTTCATGACATATTTATCACGTGTTAAGAAACAAGTTGGTGAACCTGGCCAAAAGCTCATGTCATCAGAAATGCCAACAGGAAGGCCAGAGGTGCCAATGGAAAATGCCATGTCCCCTGACGGTCCTGATGTGGAAGGAGAGGTGAAGTCAAGTGACAGTCCAGTAGGGAAACAGGAGGCAGGCTCAGACAAGGAAGAATGCCTTGAGCCCGTGTCCAAGAGGCAAAGGAAGAAGCTTCTGAAGCAGAAACAGTGGGAAGAACAGAAAGATCTACGGAGGTACGGTTTGCAAAATAGCTTTCCAAGGACATTTTTAGTGTTTAGTGCCAATAGTAACCATGTGTCAGCAGAATTTCTGTGTAGGTTGCTTTAGCAAGTCAAGGCAGTTGAACCAGTTTTCTCCCGTGCCAGGTTTAAAGCAGGCTACTCCACCTGCATATGAAGAAGGTATAAAGGTAAGCATCCCCTCTTCATACTGGAAGTGTTTCTCAGCTTGCCGAGGCTATCAGGAGAGGTTCAAACTTGCGTGGTTTTGGTTTGTCAGAAGGGAGAAATAGCATGTGGCCTTGTGCCTTTCTGAATGGGCTGTGCCCTCTTTCCATGGCGCTGGTACTTGGTGAATCTTACAAAGACTGTGAATAAAAAAATTTCTTTTGACACATGAAATGCTGTGCTACAAGTTATGTTGGTTTATGATTTGTTAACATAGTTTTGGAAGATGATGAGCTTCTGTTTTTTTCTGTTGAGAGAGTGCGTTATGTATCTGCAAGTGGGCTGGTCGTAGTTTATCCTTGATGTGCTGAATGTGAAGTGACTTCCTGAGGCAGTGGTTGTTAAAGTAGCTGTCTCCAGAATGTGATCTCCCGACTAACTGCCTGCTCGCACTGGGGGAGCAGGAGGAAGAAACAATTGCTTCGGAAGCCTTTTGAAAAACTGTTCAGTGGAACAGGAGGTAAATTGCCTCCCACATTCTGACCCTGATACTGCAATTTTGACAATCTTTTTGATTGTTTCTATTCTGAGACCTGACTCAGAGCATCCTTAAATCCATGACTTCCACTATTGAGTTCATTAAATTTGTGTTAGATGCCTGTCTTTGGAGGTACATAGAGAACCTCAGAAAGATGGAGTGTGTGTTTCATGCTGGTATCAGCTTAGCACAAATGCAAGCAACAGGATAAGTTTAAACTACCACAGTCAGGGGACAGCCACCTTGATATGAAAGTATGCATTTATGTGCACAACACATACCTCAGCAGGTTTGGCACTGTTTTTTGAAGATTTGTTTGTTTATTTAGGCAGAAACGAAAAGAAAAACGCCAGAAGAGAAAACTAGAACGTCAGTCAAAATTGGACTCCAATAATGAAGGGAATGTCAGAAAGCGTATGCGAAGGGAAGTTGTTCCTAGTACACTTCGCCTCATTGTGGACTGTAGCTTTGACGATCTGATGGTGCTGAAGGTAAAAGGAACTTACCCATCACATATACATGTTGAAAGAACCTCTGGTGACAGTATTGGTGCAATGTCAGAGCACAGAAACTGGAGAGCAACTTGCAGAGGACAGTTAGTATGTTTCAGATTGTGATGACTCCCAGACCTGCTTGTGTCAGTAGCTGAATTTTTTAGGGTTTGGAATGTTACCTTTATTTAAGCTTGCCAAAGATTCTGTTTGCATTCATGGAGATGCAGTAAGTTGATTTGATTCCAAAACCAGGAATATGGAAACAGTTTGTGCCGTGTGTTCACCATGAAGTTAGATGCAATTCTGCCTCAAAATAGTTTTGCTAGAGGGGCTGCAAATGCCACATCCAGTTACTTTCTCTTTCAAAGTAGATGTGAGGTTCCCAGCCGTGTTAGTAAGTATCTGTGGAAATGAGAATTTTGAGCGTCATGATGATACTGAGCTTTTCTTCTCAGTCACATGAGAAGCAGTTGGGACAGGAGGACGCTATTCTGCTCATACCTAAAATTTTAGAGTGGATGAAAGGATGGGTGAGATGATCACAGGGTAGGTAAATATCAGAAAGTTCAGCATGATATATTCAGCCACCGAACAAGGCACTTGGTGTGGTGTTTTCAGATCAAAAAGCTTTAACTCTACTAGGAAAGTATGTTAATCTGCAGCCTCCTCTAGGAGTGCAGCCTTTGGTTTCTGAGGCAGACCTCTCCCCTCCCTGTTATCCTGAGCCCTGCTGCTGCCAGGGACTTTGCTGTTCTGCAGGACTGCTTGAATTCAAGCTTTTGCAAAGCCAGTCTGGCTACTTGTTGAGTGTAATGCCGGGCTTGTATAGCACTAGCGGAGGCTTTTGCTGCCTCACTGCAGAATTTTTGGGAAGCTCCAGATGGCATTTTGGAACTTGGTTCCCTGAGGAACCCTTCAGCAGCGCTCCAGAAGAGACCAGAGAACCCCCTTGATAGTTTTGGAGGTGCTGACTGGGCGTTTCTTGCTGAGCTTTGTCCTTCGTGAAACACATTTCCCTCCTTGGTCAGGCAGGCAGAGCCCCTGTTAAATGTGATCTAAAAACTGGCACTTGTGCACATGTTTGGCAAGGCTGAAGCATTGTAAGCGAAGGTGGCTGTGGCCTTTGGCAGTGGGGTTAATTAAATGCTTTTCTAGTGTCTGTAAAAACTTGCATTACAATACTGTAATGATAAAGTCTAGTTTACAGAGATAACAAAACATTCTCAAAGTACTACATGAATCAAAGCAATATAATGATATTTCATTTTAAAGTGGGAATCAGTTATACTTACAAACTGCTATTTTGGGGGCACTGAGAATAAAACTGTGTAATATACCATACAAAAACCATAACTAGCTGAAAATTAAGTCTGTTGCCTTTTAAGTAGTACTGGTTACCTGTTTCCAATTTTTCAGGTCAAAATGCCAGAGCCGGCTACTAAATTATTTGTATTATTTGGGGCTTCTTCACGTTAATTAAGCAAACGCAGTTTTCTGAAATATGAACTGTTATGTTCTCAGGGTTTTCTCATGTATTTCATGGGTGTTGTCACAACGATAAATCTGCTTGATTCCTCAGATAATTTTGAGTATGTTATTACATATGATTAAATTCCAGTGATTTTTTTTGTTTTGTTTATTTCCTAGCATCATGCAAATCAAGCACACATGTAGAGGTGTCTCTAAACACACTTTTGTGGAAGATGTGTTTCCTTGTCAGCGTAATCCCTTCACAATGGCTGTTTTTTTCTCAGGGTTTGATGTCCACACTATCAGTATTGCTTTTGCCAGTTAAAAGCTTCCTTTTTCCTCTCTTTAGCTTCTGACTGGCTCATGGTAAAGCATTTTGTGGTGCTCTGTCTGAAGGACTATGTAAAAACAAATTGTGTTGTATACAGGATGTTAAGAAGCTTCACAAGCAAATTCAGAGATGTTATGCAGAAAATCGCAAAGCATTCCATCCTGTGCAGGTATGTTTAAACAATCTGAGCACTGACTGTATTGCCATGTATCAAGCATATGAGAAAGGTAGCTGTGGCTTAAGTGGTGAGAACTGTAGTAGAAAAAAAATCTGCCTCTTTTAGTGAGAGAATTATTTCTATTGTAGTAGGTTAATTTTCAAGCCACATGTTACAAAATTCTCCATATATATGAAAAAAAGTGAGTGCATGCAGATGAAGAGTGCCAAATACTGGCATGCCACTAAGATACTGTGATGCCCAGTATTATCTTCAACAGATGGAAAAAAAAAAAAGTGACTGTAAGTGCATATTTGTCTTTTAAATATGTATGAATATGGTCTTAGTACCACTTCATCTAAAGAATTATTGGTTTTAATACTAGCAGCTAGAACTAGCAAATACCAGCAAAAAAAACCCCAAAACTAAACCCAGCAAATAGTTAAGGGTAGAAAGTGTGTTGTACAGAGAGGAAACAGACTGACGTGTTAACATTTCAGTATTTTGTACCTCTTGTTTGTTCTTTTCGAAGTTTTATTTGACCAGCCACGGGGGACAGTTGAAGTGCAACATGAATGAAAATGACAAAGGATGGGTGAACTGGAAGGTGAATAATTGACTATTTCTGTAAAAAGAGAAAAAGTCGTCCTGATTATAGTTGCTAACTAGGTTGTTCGTTGTGAGGGACCTGTGCTTTTTCCATGTGGGTTTTTCTATGACGTCAGAGCAGTAGCATGTTAGAAATGGTGTGGGTCTTTGTGTTTTTAACTACTTTAACTTAAATAAGCCAAAGACTGCTTGTGTTGAATCTAGATTTGATTTTTGCTTGAAAAACTCTGCACACATCTATTTTTACCGGTGTTATTAAACAGTTTCTGTTCTCTGATAGACCAAGCAAGACTGCTTGATTTCGGCAGTTCTGACAGTCATCTGTCTTAACAATGGGGTTTTTTTTCTTGGCAAAAAATAAGGCTCTGAAGTCATGATGTGATTCTCTTGTGTGCACCTTCACTTCAGTCATGTTGCCTCTCAACACTAAAGTGGTCTTTAGAGAAGTGGATTGTCTTATGGTCAAACTCATGTTGGCTTTCTTTGCGACTTCCTGTTAAACCAGTATTCCAGCAACTTCAGATGAAGAGCACTCTGTGTAAAGAAGAAGTTTTACTTTTAGCATGTCTTCTGCGATAGCTGCTTTGCAGAAGCATAGCATAAACCTCTCTGATCAATGAAGTAATGTTAATTAAGCATTTACTTCTGGTTTGACTTTTTTTTAGGAAGGTGGACTTGAAAATTACTTGGATCCCTAGGAGAAATATGTTAACATTTGAAAGGAATCACAAGAACTTAAGGATTCGTAAAGTTCTTTTGGGGTTTCAGAAAATTTTCTGGTGATTTTTACAAGTCAGTGCTGTAGGACCTGTGAGTTACTTATGCAGAAATCGATCTGCACTGTGCTATGGCTATGCACTTAAACATGAATGAGGGGTGTGGAATGACTACATACTATTGGATTTATTTTTGCTGGTTCCATCTCGGGTCTGTAAATCTTGCCCAGCAATTAATCAGAAATAATTGAATGTAACTTCTTTCAACTACCTTTTTTTCAGGATATCCAAATTAGAACAGAGCACTACAGTGAGCTAATAAAGAAAGAAGACCTAGTATATCTTACCTCAGATTCCCCAGATGTTCTCAGTGAGCTCGATGAGAAGAAAGCCTATGTGATTGGAGGACTGGTGGATCACAATCACCACAAGGTAAACTGTGGGGTCCGTTTCCTTACAGAGCCTTTTTTTTTTTTTTTTTTCCCTTGCACCTTATTTGACATTAATGCTGTTCCTGTGTGAGCTAACAAAAATAAATAACAAGAAAAGTTATTCAAAAAAGACTTAATTCAAAAAAGTTTTGAAGAAATGGGGAAAAAGACTTGGTAGTTCTGGTAGCTATAAAGTAAAACTTGCTAGCAATAGGTTGTGTTCCAAAGTGCAGCCATGCTGAGCTTTTTAGGTAGGATTTTATTTTTTAATTTTAAATCTAGGAATGGAATTAATAACACTGCTCAGCTTACTGAGGGTTCTACTTTCAGACAAAAGGGTTTGGTTTCTGTTCATGTACTTGTGTGTCTGTGCATGTGCGTGCGCTTGTATGTGCATGTGCCCAAATACAGATGAAGAACAGCGCTTGAATCCTGGATGTCTCAGTTTAATGCATTTGCTTGTCAGGAGAACTTGGCTAAGTAACAGACATACCTTTGGCATCTGGTTCCATACCTGTATGTGGGATCATGCTGTGTGGACCTGGAATGTCACAAAGACTGCAGCCAGGAAATTAAAGCACTGTTACTGCTTTTTCTTCGAAGATACTTTTATGTAGTTTCTGGTGACATGTTTAATATTGCAATGTGATGCTGATATTTTCAATGATCCCCCAAAAAGGGATGGGTCCTAAACCTTACGAAGTGGTACCTCAGCAACTAGTCCACAGCTGAAAGTTAGGAGAGAGCTAAAGCAGATCCTTGATATAGTCATTATGGTATAAAGTGTTTGCACAGTGTTAAGAGGTCTTTTTTTCCCATCTTGGACACGGGAGTTGCCAGGTTTAAAAAAGAAAACAACATTTCTTTTTCCTTTACTCTTCCTCTGGAAAAATACCTGGTTACTGCGATCTGAGTAACTTTGTAAGATCACCTTTAAAGCAGGCTGTGGCTGACACTTTCTAGAACTGTGGCTGCATGCACCAGTTTTGTTTATGATCCTTTTGACAGTACTCACAATGTGTCATATATTCAAAGTATCAAGTTTTACAGAGGTAGCCCTTGAAGCAGGTACTGTGTAATCAGGGTAAGTTTCTCTTTTGTAATTATCTCCTAAAGGAAGATTGTGGCCAAAACTCGTGCCAGAAAATGTAATTGTAGGAAACTGTATGGGCTGCTCTGAAACGGTGACTCTCATTCCAGTTGTTTTGGTGTCTTTCCCACAGGGAATTACTTACAGAAAAGCTGTAGAGCAGGGAATTGGTCACGCGCAGCTCCCGCTTGGGAATTTTGTCAAGATGAACAGTCGGAAAGTGTTAGCTGTCAATCATGGTAAGTTTTAAATCACAAAATTATGACTTTATTCTAGAATATACTTGTGATATTCAGCATTTGAACCTTCAACATGTGCACTGTGCTGTAGATGCCTACCTCTTACTTGGTGATGTTGATAGGACTTGAATCTAGTTGCCTTTGGGATACAGTAATTGACCTGGCCTTTAACTGTTTTAGACACAATTAAATGTAAAGGATGGTGTCTTAGCCCCTTAAAAGTGCACCTCCTGTTGTGTTGACACGTCCCATGAGTAATTTTGAGAGTCATACCATCCTGGCCTTGTTTCCAGGCTTAATGTATAAGTGAGTAAAATGCTGAAACTTCCCATGTATTTTATCCCAGGGAAGGATAAACATTTGTAATGCTTTCACCTCTTTGGACAGTTTTGTTCAGCAGTAACTCCTTAGGTACCTGTAGGCTCGCCTCATTTGTTATCAGCAGTACTCCACCGACTGAGTTTTCATAGCTGTATCTGCACCTGCTTTCTTGGTTCTGATTGAAGTATACGATTGCTCACCCGAGTCTTGAATCCTACTCCGTTTAAACTTTCAGTTCTACTATTAGATTACCTTTCCCTGTCATTAAACAAAAGTGTAGGCAAAATAGAGCCTACTCAGACCTTTGTGGAAGTTTTTGGCATGGTGTCCAAGCCTGTTTTGCCCCACCTCACATTCTTTTATCTTACCTTAGTTTATTTTAAGTTTATTCGATTCTGTAACACATTGCTTGTTGATAACTTTATTTTCTTAAAGTGCCGTTGGTTGATGAGGTACGTATTTGCATGCTAGTAAAGATTATTTACATGTGGAGGAGAATATAGTATTATCATCGGAATCCATGTCTTTGTTAAGATTTTACATTTCTAAAACTTGATCTTTAGCCGTAGCTTTATGTAGGCAATAATAGGACTTTATGGGTTACTAATCCAAAGTTATCCCAGCTATAGCTTTGTGCTGGAGTTTTCCTGCAATAATCTTATACTGACCTCTAGTGTCAATATTTCTGAAGGCTTTCTTCTACATGTTTAAGGGCTGGATATACTGGGTCGCTTAATTGATGCTTTCATTTATCTGCTTTATGGTCTTGTGCATTTTTCTGGTGCCAGGTATTTAAATAGGCATTTGATTTCACTGCACTTTATTTGGCGAGCTTTCATTTTGCGTGAGCTTGTCTTCCCTTGCCCTTCTCAAACATTTTCAGATCACGGCTGAAAGGCTCTTAACGCGGAGACACTTCGTAAGGCAAGGATTATACTAGAGCAGTGTTTTGCTTAAGGTTTCTGGGCAGGAAAGAATCACAACCCCCCCACCACCAAAAGCAGAGGTGCCTTTACTAGCTGTCCCAAAGGCTGTTGTATATTGTAACCCTGATAGCTTACAAGCTGAGCCTAAAAGACAGCTTTCAGGGCAGTAAGGCATGAGTAAGGTGGAGAGAATCAAGCTGCCTCTCCAGTCTCCTGTTCTAAATTTTGTGTAGGTGAGGAGAAGGACATTTGCACCGAGGTTTTTGTGTTTTGCTGTGAGTACATCCACCGTGCTGCTTAGTGTAACTGCACCATTGCTCGCCCTTTCTCTTTTGATTTGGTAACTCTGGCCTCGGTGCAGCAGTGGAAGCAAGCCGAGGACGGTACGGGGCTCAGCAGAGGAGACTGCAGGGCCTGCCCTGTCCCTGGGGAGCTTCTTGTGACAGGTGAATTTGGGAAGTCCTGTAGAAGGAGAAAGTCCCTCCGAGCGGCCTTGTCAGGCTTTGAAGCGCCTTAATGAAACCGGCCGTCTGGTGGTGGGAGACTGGCGGTGTCAGTAACAGGGCAACTTGCTTGTTGCTTTTTGCTTATTTACTTAGCATCCTCCTCTCTTGGGATTGACTCTCCATGCATTTCCACGGGCAGTTCGGTGCCTGCATTGCCATGTTAAAAAGGCATGAGGGAGACGGGTATGTGTGAAATACTTGATGCCAGGAAACTGACACGGTGTAAGAGGAGACTTTTCTTTTTTCCTTGACTCGACCTGGAACTATCAAGCTTGGATGATCTGAGATCCATGTAAAACACTGTGTTGCAAAGCACAGCTGCAGGTGTAGCTGGGAGAGTGTGTTTCCTTCTGTTCAGGTTTGTATGCCAAGGCTAATGCTTTGTAACGTACGCTACAAGACGGTGTTGCTTCATTCCAGCCTGCAGTGGAGGCTGCCGGCTGTTCCCACTGCCGCCTTGTGTCCTTGCACAAGACTGTTGCTGCTATCGCAGCCCATCCAAGGAGCCTCTGTTCTCCTGTGGAAGCCACTGTGTTTCCATCAGTTCCGTTTTCACTATGCAGATAAAGGAAGTTCCAAGGCAAGGGAGAGGAAACGTGCTCTTTACACTCCTCTTGTCTCTTCAGCCGGCATTTTTGCCACAGGTGCTTTCTGCAGTAACAGCGATAGTGATACAGTCCTTGGAAAGCTCATGCCTTCACAGTACATTGCAGGTGAATAGCCTGCTTAGTGAAATGGCCAGCTCTTCAGTATCAGCGTCCCAGGGAGCAGCTGGCTGTCCCGTCAGCCTGGGTGCAGGAAGCCTCTAGTAAATGTGACAGTTTTCTGTAACTTGGCTCTCGGCGAGTATGAGATCCATGCTGCTCCCCCGTTTCTGAATGCCTGCCTAATTCTCTGTCAGGCTTTTTTCCCCTCCAGGGCTCCTTTGAACCTTTCTCGTATGCTGTCGCTCGGCACTGAGGCTGCTTGTGCTGCGGGCGTTCTTTGAAGTCAGCATTCTCCGGTGGTGTCAGCACTATTCCTGTAGCCCCCAGCCAGACGAGCCACCCCTCTGTCCCACATTTGTCATCCAGGTCTGGCTTACTCGCCAGCCAGAGGGCCTCCTGCAGCCTTGCCTGCTGCTGCCGAGCCACAATCTGTGTTGAGTGGGTTTTTGGATAGCCTGGGGTTGTTCTAGGCAAGAATCTGCCAGTGAGGTTTGTATGTAATGCTGTCTGGGGTTATTGTCACTTAGGGAAAGTTTTAGGAGCTGAAACAGGAGGAGGAGGAGGAGGAGGAGGAGATGGCTGCTAGAGTCAGCATCCTAGAAACGGCAAGAAGGGGTCATGGAGTTGGAGACTAATAAGGATTTTTGCCACAAGTGCAGGTGGAAAAGTAAGAGGAAGACAATGACGGCAGGTTTCAGGAAGACTTTGGGCTGCGCTTATGTTAGGGAGGGGACCAAGTCCTTGTCAAGGTGCATCCACAGCAATATTCCTGTCAAACGAATGTGGGAAAGCATTAGTGCCTGTATAAAGGGCAGTGGTGAGAGCTGCAGTAGTGGGGGGCCGTTCCTCTCTGTCCCCGAGGGCAATTAATTCAAAGTGGAGCCGCTGCAGGAAAGCGCTGCGGTAGTAACTGGGGGCTCACAGTGTGCTTGGCTTTAGGCTGCGGCTGTAGCAGACTTGCCGTGTGCGCTTCTGCTTGTGCTTCACCAGATTTAGCCTGAAGATGCTGCAAGCGAATGCATGAGAAGCTCTGTAAGGATGGATGTGGGAGGTGGTGCTATCAGCAGTTCTTTTACCTCCTTGTTGAAGAGCTGGTGGTCTTTCTTGATGTTGCAGTGTTTGAGATCATCCTGGCGTACCTGGAGAAGAAAGACTGGAAGGACGCCTTCTTCAGTGTCTTGCCACAGCGGAAAGGGGCTGTTGCATTGGGAGAGGCCGATGATTCGTCCAAGCGTGCTCTGTCTGGAAAAAAAGATGGAGACGATGACTCGGACAGCGACTAGGCTTCACAATGAGACGATGGGAAAGATGGGACACGTAGTCCGTGGGATGAAGTTTGGACGTGAAGTGGTTCTGCTCCAAAGACCATCTGCTGCCCTTGTGACACCGGATTGTCCCAATGCTCGATAGTTCCGTAGCTGGCCCAGAGCTGTTCCTGGACATGAAGGGCAAAGATAAATGTGGTTTTTTACCCTGAAGCTTCCGTATTAATAGCTTATTTTTGTAAAAAATAAAGTAATGGCAAATGTAGAATTTATTTTGTTTCCCAAGGAAGCGATTGCATTCCTTTTTTTTTTTTTTTTTTAATTCGTTTAAATGTGATTTTTTCTACATACCAAGTTGGGCACGTTACCCAAGAGCATTAGTAGATGCTATTTGAATGGATGCCGCCTTCTCTGTTTCTGCCCTAAGTTTTCTTGAAAGCGGTGAATGGTGACCTCACAACCTGTTCCGCTAGTGCCGTTGCCAAGTGTGCATGAACACTTGGCACAAACAAGCAGAAATTCTAATTTTCCTGAGCTCCTCAACAGACAATCACCAGCAACCAAACTGCCTTCATCAGCTGAGCCACGCTGACTTGTATACCATGCGCAGATAGCTGGGGTCGGTAGATGAGCTACGAGCGTGGGGTTACGCCAATGCTTTAGACTTCAGCTTGAGCAGGATGGACGTCTGCGCAAGCGCGAATCACGTGCCTTGGTTGGCACATGGTGCGCATGGAGTTGAGGCGTCACGATCGCTTTTGGTTACTTCTCGGTCCTCCTAGCAAAATTGATCACGGAGCCTCAGAACAGTACCAGGAGACAGGAGCTCTCTCTTTCAAGTCACTTACTGAGTTTCGGTAGGTCTGATTTATGACATGATCCTGCGTGCATTGTTTTCTCTGTCAAAATATTTTTCCTTTACAAAAAGAGGCATAGTCTCAGTTTTGGCTGGATGTTCTGGTTCCACTCATTTCTAACTGACTGAAGTGCTCTTGCAAAGGACGGAAACGGAGACCGTGGAAGCGTGGCTTCGCTTCAGGCTTGTGAGCCTGCCCCATCCCTTTCTCCTGTAGGGACTAGCCAGGTAACTGCAGCTTCTGAGCAAGTACAGCTTCCGCGCGGGTCAGCTGAAGAGCGTAAGAAGACGTCATCGTAACTGTTGTTCTGAGCTGAGCTGGAATCAGGGGGCTGACCCAGGCATGGCTTGGCTTGTATCCATTTTCTTTCCTCCCTCTGTTGTTACTGCTTTCAAACGGAGAGTAGAAGTGGGATCCCCACAGGCCTGTAAAGGGTTGGCAACCAACAGGTTGTGGCTTTCTACAGTCGGTGCGTTTCTGTCTGTTCTTTTTGAACAGCCGTAGAAAAGCCTGTTCTGTTAGAAGGGTGGCTAGTGGCTCAAGTAATGTGGGCTTTTTTGTTAGGCTTTACAGAAATGTGATTGCTTTTGTTCCCGAAACGAGATCAGCTTTTTCATGAGAGCATTGCTGCTCTTATTTCTGTAACAAGAAGTGCAGCGTGAGTATGCCCACCGTCTATTACACTGATTCTCTGATGTAAACGTGCCAAGCCATGCAATTACAAGGAGCTACATCGTTACAGCTGAGGTTCTGCGCGTTAATGCACATAGCACCTATTAAACCTGATCTAAGGCTCTTCAGCCTCTCTAAGGTTTCCTTAAGATGGTTTCGTACACGTGCCTCATCTCCTCAGGCTTGAGAGTGCACGAGCAGGTGGCACAGACAAACTGGGGACTTTGGAGACTTTCTGAGTGGGTCCGAAAGCCTCTTACGGCATTACGCAGCCTGTCCTGCATCGTTGCCAGTGAAATGAGGCCAACGCACCCGCGCCGTGCGCATGCACGTATTTTCAGATCAAGCTGTTGCAAATCTGAAGCTTACCTGCCTGTGGAGAAAGAGAAGGAAAAGGTGGTCTGCGGTATGTTGCTCTTGGCACTGGGAGCCTTCCAGCTCGGCAGCATCACAGCAGCTTGGGGACCGGCTGTGCGGCCTCTTTGTACACATTGCTTGTCTCAGTCGCCCGCTCTTCCTGTCCTCTCGCTGGCGCCTTAGCCAGGAGTTGGGGCATTGCTGCTGTTTCCCTTTGCTCTCTCTTTGTGCTAAGCTCGTCAGGTGATACTAGGCTGAAGTTCATGCCTGTGGTCATGCGTCGTCTCTCCCGGATGCTGTCCTCGGGGTGTGTTAACTGGCGAGATAGAACAGCAAGCGAGAGTAGACTGGGGTTTCGATGGGCTCAGCCCTCTGGCTGCTGCTGCAGTTCTCAGCCTTTCAGCGTCCTACAGTTCTGCAGCCACCTAGAAGAGGCTGTTCTTGGCGGGCCTGGACTCACACCGATGTGCGCACTGACCCTTTTCTAAATGCTTCAGGTGCCTGGCTGTTCATCAGTGTATTCACCAGCTGTAGACACGATCCTAAGAGAGTAAAGGGGTGATTTGCTTTCAGGCAGCCGGTTGCGGCTATGTGAAGCGACGTGTTCAAGAAGCCCCAAAGGGCCCATTCTTGCACTGAGTCCAGTGTGAAGTCACTGTTGAAAACAGCCAAATTAGTTGCAGCACATGAAAATTGCCCCAGCGTCAGGTCAAATGCGAGACGCTGAAACCTTTGGCTTTGGACGTTTGTGAGAGGTTCTGAGAGAACAGCTTGTAAAAGCAAGCGTGCTTGTGCGATTTGTGACCCCTCCAGCGCTTGCCATGGTGCTGCAACTCCTCCTGAGAGAGCAGGGAGGCAGTCCTCCTGTCTCACCAGCGTCTTTTTGCAGCATGAAAGCGGAGGCTGGTAGGCTGGCCATGGACCGACACGCCTGGGAAAAAGCATGCTGAGCGGTCTTGGCCTTGTGCTATATTTTGCTTGGGTCCTGATATACGTGCCGCCACGTACTTCACATGCTGTGTCCTGTGTCTTTGTTTAATGCCCGAGTGTCTGTGGCTGCCTCTGTGAAGAAGGTCGCGGACTCGCCAGGTAGTACGTCCTACCTCTGCAGCAGTGGTCAGCTGGTTGAGAAGTCAGGGGGGCCAGCAATGCGTATTGGGGGACGTTTGAGTGATTCAGTATTTTTAATCTCATCTTACTTTGTTGCAGGGAACACCTGTTAGATATTTTTTCTTGTCTTCTCATGTAGAAGGAGAGTGGGTGTGGGCTGGGGAAGTCAGTTACCCTGGTGTGAATTGTAGAATCCAGGTGTGCGACATGACTGACTTTCTTGCGAGGACACTGTTAGTGCATTTCTTCTGGCTTCCTGTCGTTCTCAGACAGAATTGAAGTGTTCCTTTACTTAACTACAGCGAGTAAGTTACAGAGCTGGTAATAGTCAGTGTTATTCTAATGCATTTTATTCTACTTCTTGACTGCTTCATGACATTGTTTGGAACGGCTGCACAGGTAGCTGAGTTTAGCGCTCTGTGTTTGTTTTTGTTTTTCAGGAGGCTCTGAAAACTTGGCCATATTCAGTCATCACGATCCAGTGGATAACTCCTGCTTACTTCTGCGTTTGCTGTGCACTCCAAAGAGTTCACGTATTTCTCGAGTGGGCCAGCTCTGCAGTGATAAGATTACGTCTGGGGAGAAGGATAGAAAGGAGTACTTGCAGAAGAAGCTTAGTTTGCAAGCTGAGGACTTCACGGAGCATTTAGCAATAGTTGACATGGATGTGTGACTGTTGAAGTCAGGGTACTACCCGAACCTTCTCAGTAACAGCAGACACATCCTAAAGACTAGAGACTCCCAGCTTTTTGGGGTAGGGACAAGCAATAGTTCAGAAGCTGGGACATCTAATTTTATCAGAGGACACAGAAACGTCGCTGCCTCACAGAGCAGTCTTGAGAGTTACTCTGCCGCTGCTGCACCCTGACGTGATTGTAAGAATCTGCTTCAGCTTCTCGTGCTAGTGAATCCAGGCCTCTAATAAGGCAGGCAGGTGGGATCAAGGATAACGTAACACAAACAGCTTTAATGCTTATCTTGAGTCACACGTTGAACATAACCTTGTTCTTCTCTTTATTACTAGGATGGGTGAAGTGCCCTTGAGAGAGCTTTGTTGTCAGACGTCTAGCAAATACAGTCACGGGTGCTTTGGAAAGGGAAATGGGTGAGAAGGTGCAATTGATTGTAACTATCCTTGCAAACTATTGCCCTTCTGGCTCTTACCACGTTTGTTCCATGACCTGTCAGCTTCAAAGTTCATGGAGGGAATGCAACCGTGCTGTTGAAAGACTACATTAATGTGGTTGCTTTAGTTTTGGTTCTGTTCAGTAGTGATCCTGTGAGGCCTCTGCGATGTAATTAAGGTTTTCAGGCTCAGCTGCTGCAGCATGGTGCTGAGGGACAGCTGGTAGGAAACACTCAGGACAGAGATTTGAATGGGACTAAGACAGTCATGAGTACAGCCCAAAAGCATTTGGTCAAGTTCAAGTGTGGCCCGTTCAACAAGTCATTACCACAGCCCTGTCAGTGTGTGGTCACTTAACCCTGCTGTCTGGTTTCCAGCTGACTTTGTAGTGTTTACACCTAAGACACCAGGGAAGTTGCAAAGCACTGCCAGCTCCTGTCCTGCTAGAAGCTCCGTCCCCATTTACTGCAGACGGCAGACTCCTAGTCTTGTGCAGCTGTACAGAAATTACATATCTCGGAAAATGTTCCCCATTTACATGGCTTTGTGCGAATGAGTTTCTGCCTCTGTGGTCTGAGTTGGCAGGCAGACCTGAGTAATGCCCACTCTGTGTGACTGGCCTTTGGCCAGCCATTCATAAAAACTCTGTTTCCTGAATGTGCGGCCACACGTTCCTTCAGCCTTACCAGCCTGCTCCGCTGGGGGCTCTAGCACAGCTGGGCACGTGCAGCAGTGAGTGAGCAGCACGAGAAAGCCGAGCTGAGGTAGGCCACCGGGTCTTGGCATACTCCTCTCCTGCAGCGGGAGATGGGAATGGAGGTGGTAGTTGTGACTATAGCAGGCATGATTTGAAGGCAGGGGCCCTTGGAAAGAGAACACTGAGCTCTGCGCTGAGCTAAGCTCCTCTTTCTTTAACGCTGTGCTGCCAGGGTTTCTCTCCTTCCCCGCAAACGGCCAGATGCCTTGAGTGAGCTTGTCTGCACCGAATCATCTGAGTCTGGAAAACAGATGGGAGTAGGGTTGACTTGTCACCTTGCCTTGTTTTTGTGAGATTTAATTGGCAGAGGTATCTTTTAGATGGGTAAGCCCCAATTCTTCCGCTTTCACAGTCCACTCACAGGGCCTGAAAAAGGGCCAGATGCATTTCTGTCCTTGTTGGCTGTATTTCAACGGCTCGAGGTTTGCACGGTGCATTGGAAGGCTGGTTTTGGTCTCATCCTGTCTCGCCCGTGTCTCCCCCCTCCGCATTGGATGCTACAGTGTGTGCTGCTTCTCTGCCAGTCGTGAGAGCTGTGAAAGCAAATTCCAGCTTGCTGTGAGGCAGACGACTGCAGTCATTGTGCAGGCCACATGTGGCAAGTCCAGGGTCTTTCTTTTTCTTTTTTTTTTTTTTCTTTTCTTCCCCAGTGCCTAGGGCTTGGTGTGCATCTCTGCAGACAGGGTGTGCGTGCCCCTCTTCCTACCGCAGTATGTCTGTGACTGCAGAGCCAAGCCTACACACAAGAGCTCTTTGTGCAGGCCTGGCTGAGTCACGCAAACAGATGACCCTGATGCCAAAAGGCGTTGCCTCTGTCCCTCTTTTCATTTAGCTCGCGTCTCATGTACCTGTGCAGCATGGTTGGGTTGAATGACTTGAGGACAAAATACAATGAACATCAAATTGTTTTATTAGGAAGTCTGAACGCCTGTCTTTATAATCTAAGTGCTCAGGTCACATATTTCTGTATGTGAAGGTGGCTGGGAGATGCTTCAGCGGCTGTGAATAGGGGAGGCCTCCGCTGGAAAAGGGATATCCGTGGTTTGGGGGCGGCCGTGGTACAGGTGAGATTTCTGGTAGAGTGTGAGGGCAGGACGGCCTCTTGTTTCCACCACACTTTCTCAGCTGTAGCTCTTCCCTGGGAAGAGCGTGTCTGCTTGCGCTGGACCTCTCTTTCTCAGCATTGCGGACAAAAGACGTTCTTTCTCCCTTTCTGGAAAACATTTTGGAAAAGCAAGCTGTATATTACGAGGCTAGGCTTAGGATGCTGTAAGGCTCGTTTGGCTTTGTTCGGTACGCAGCTGAGAGTATAGAAGCACATCTGCTCTTTGGCAAAGAAGCCTCACTGGGCACCGCTGTTGAAAAGCAGAGGTGCTTGCTTTGGAGGTTTCCTCTTCCTCCTTCTAGTTCTTAGGTAAGATTCCTCTTCACCCTCTCCTCCAGCTGAGTTCCAAGCAATAGTAAATGCTGGCAGCGTCAGAGCTGGCATGAGTGGCTTTGTTAAAATGATCACGTACGCTGGGACTGGCTTGTGTTGCCTCTGTGTGCTTCAGAAGGGGCACAAAGAGGTGACGGTGGCGTTCCTTGGCAGCGCCAGTATGTTTGGCTTGCCCTGACTGGGTAGAGGGTGCAAGAGTGGGCTTTGGTAGCTGGAAAGGTCTGAGGAGGCCTGACGTAGCCTGCAGAGAGTGAGGGCGAGATGTTAGCAGAGGGCGAATGCCAGAGTTTGTTGGCAGAGGGAGTTTCAGCTTGCGTGTGACTTACAGGAGCAGACCTCAGAATGTCACAGGCTCACGGAACGGCTGGGGTTGGAAGGGACCTGTGCAGGCCATGTCGTGCAACCCCCTGCTAAAGCCGGTTTGCCTCGAGCGGGTTGCACAGGGTCGCGTCCAGGTGGGGTTTGAGTATCTCCAGGGAAGGAGGCTGCACAGCCTCTCTGGGCAGCCTGTGCCAGGGCTCCGACAGCCTCCAAGTGAAGACGTTTTCCCTCACACTCGGATGGAATTTCCTGTGTTTCAGTTGGCGCCCGTCGCCCCTTGTCCTGACGCTGGGCACCACTGAAAAGAGCCTGGCCCCATCCTCTTGACACTTGCCCTAAAGATATTTATGTGCACTGAGGAGATGCCCTCTCACTCTTCCCCAGGCTACACAGGCCCAGCTCTGTCAGCCTGTCCTCGTAAGGGAGATAGTCCAGTGCCCTGATGGTCTTTGTAGGTATAAACCGTGCACCGCAATGTAAAAGGAGGTTGCTCTCCAAGGGGTTTCCAGTGCTGCTAAAACTTGGTACTTGTATCAAACTTGTATCAAATGTGATACACGTGTAACTACACTTGTATCAAATTGCCTGGCGTGGCTTGTACTTAGGAGCATTTTTGTCGAAGGCTGGCCATGATCAACTGCAATCACAAAGTTACCTTTTTCACAGGAGGAGAACCCAAAAATTTCTGGTTGTGGGGTTTAGCTTATCCCTCATTGTGGCAACCTCCCTGCAGGTTTTACGTGGCCGGCGTCATTTCCCCGTCTAGGCTTCTCCGATGTGGAGGGAGAGGCTTCAGCAGAGTCGGGCTGTTGATGTTCTCTGCTGCACCTTCCTCAGATTTCAGCACGTCTTTCTCAGTCAGTTCTCAATCCACCAGGCTGAACACAAAGTCTTTCTCTGAAACGTGAAGGTAGCAGAAATTTTGTTCAAATTCCCACTTGCTGCTGATCTGGATGTTTGGGGGTGAATTCAGGAGTTCCCTTACCACGTTTTCAAAGGGCTTAAATACACGAGAGAGACATTTTGTTTGCTTTCTGCCCGCCCCCAGCCGCCCAGAGCCCCAGTGGGAGAGCGCGTTTTTCCGCCCCGCACCAAACCGGAGAGCGCTGAGGTGTGAGTGACTGCTTTCTGTCTGCTGTCACCTGACTGCTCAGCGCAGCCACAGCTGGGCCCAGCGCACTTTGCTGGTCCCAATTCCTTCCACCTCGGCAACGCCACTCAGCTCAGGTCGATGAGAATTTCAGGGTTTGATGTGAATGTACAAGAGCGCGTGCTTCTCAGAAAGGGACGCAGGTGTGTATCTTTGTTACCTTGTTTACTTGCCCTTGCAAACCATTCTTGGATCTTGGTAAGGGAGTCTGTCTCCAAAAGTTGGCTGATTTTATCCAGCACCTAGAAGACGTACGGGATAGTGACCATGAAAGAAGAGAAGCTGATTCGTGACAGTTTTTGCATGTGTTTCCATTTAGCCCTAGCTGTGTGAGTGTGGGCTTTATGGCCTAGCCCAAGGTGTCCCATCAGGTTTGCCACAGTGTGAGCAAAGGACGCCAGCCTGCAAAAGGTGATGTTGCATGAGCGCCGTGTACGCGGCACTTCAGAGACACCGCAAGGAAACGCTAAGAGTGTTTACTACGTGGAAAGCCCCTTGCATGTGTCATGCCAGATTGACAGGCTGCTTTTTAGAGAACAAGTTTCAGCTGTGTCGTTCCACCAGTGATTGCCCATAGCAACTTCCAGGTAGGGGAGAGCAACTAAGGAGTAAATGCTAAATACAAAAGCCAGTAGTCTCCCCACGGGGGTGGTGGCGGTGGGAAATCTGGCCATTGAAGTCCCACACCATCCTCAAGAGAACTAAGAACGCATACCGTGATAGGAATCCATGTACGGTAGCCCTCGTGTCTTTACCTTTTTTTCCTGATCTGTGTCACCGAGGTCAGAACTCCCCTGGACGCAAGCACGGTCGCGCGAGCTGACGGATGGGGAGGAACGCTGGGTGAGAGGCGTGTCCTGGAGTCCCACTCTGTGTGCAGCTTGTGCAGAGGCTTGGAATCGTTTCTGCAGAAGCTTTCCAAAAGAGAAAGCAACGTGTAAAGGAGTGGCTTGACTCCATTTCTGCAGCGCTTAAAGGCAGTGTGAAACGTAGGGCTAACACTAGTCCCCAGCAAGGGAGTGCAGCAGAAAACACATCTGAAACTGTCACTCGCTTGGACAGGAACACCTGTAGGTTAACTGCATTAGGTTAACTGTTACAGCTTCTACTACACATTGCCGAGATTGCAGTACATATCTACGGCAAATGCGTAACGCTGGAGGAGAATGAGAGTGATGCCGGGTAACTACTGGTGGAAGTCAGGTGAGGAAGCCATTAAGGCTGCAGCTTGAGGCTAAAGAGTTATGGCAGCAGGAATCCTTTACTGGAATTTATGAGCACAGCTGCAAAGTTGGATCTGAACCTCAGTGTGTTGCTTCTAGAGAACGGTGTCAGCCCAAGCAGAACTGCTGGCAGTAAGTAATCTAAAGAAGCGTTGTGTGTGAGGGGAGGAGGCTTTCTCCTGGGCTTGCTTGTTGTATAGCGTGATGTTTTCTCCCCGGCACTACCAAATCAGAGTAGCGTTAAATATCTGAACACGATACAGTTATGGTTTAGCTGTCGTACTGCTTGACACCATTTCCCTTCCAAGCTCTCATATTCTACATGCGGGATGCTGACATCCCTCTTTTTTGTTTTGCACTGTCCTCCTTAGCAATCGGAGGCCATCAATTCAGGTTACAGTGTTGAGAAGTGAGGGAGAATGTGCCGCAGTAAAGAGCCAAGTCTTTTCCTTCCCATTACCTTTCCAGGCACAGTAGAGTTCTTCCCAAGCCTTTCGGGAACATCGGCACGTCCTTCTGGGTGTCCTCTTGGCAGGCTGCTGCTTACAGCACAGACCAGAGTGTTGTTTAATCCTGTGCAAGAAACCAAAGGATACAGTCTTTCCTACAATAAACACGCGCAGTTAACTTGGCAGGTGATCTCCAAGGAGAGTCTGTGCTGGAAGGATGGAAAAGGGAGGTATCGGACCTGAAGTTTGTAGGCCCTGATACAGGGCTGATGGAACGGTGTGTAAACCCTGGGTAAACCTGGCATACTTGGGTAGGTGGCAGAGGGCCGTAAGCAGCCTGTTAGGGAGGACGGTGTGACCAGCCACTACCTCAAGAGTAATGGTGCTCCAGGTACGACCTGGAGAGTGGGCAGGTGGGGGGAAGCCCACTCCCTGAGCGGTGCCAATAAGAAGAAAAGTGTCGTTTGTCCGTGTGTCTTCAGAAGAGGCTTGTGGTTTTCAATGAGAGCCGCGGCATTTAATGAAGGATTGGAACCCTCCTTTCTTAGCCAGGCTCAAAGGGATTTCTTAACGAGCCGCTGTTTTTCTGGTGGAATACCAGTCCAACTGGGTTTCACATGGCAAAGCAGCAGTGCTGCGAAGTAGCTGGTGGAGGATTTTCAGCACCTTGATTCTGTTCACATACTAAGCCGAAAGTAGTGACAGCCGAAACAGTTACTTGTTGTCTTGGTGCAAGAGTAGTAGTTGCACCTTGTAAAGAGTTTAGTGCGGCTAAGCTGAGGTTATTGCTTGCTGAGGACAGGTAAGGCTGCTCAGTCGATTGAAATGAAGGCAGCAGCTTTCTCTGTGGAAATGCTCCTCTTAGAAATGGGAAACGGCAGCAGTGGGTATTTTGGAACAAAATGGTGGTTACGCTCACATTTCTCTCTGAGCGTGCCAGGGCAGTTGTCCTGGCTCTCTGTGTGGTCTCTCGGGAAGTCTTACCTGGTATGTGGCGGACCATCTGAGGATGGGGGATGTTCCTGGAGTGATGGTAGTAGTTTTCGCCTGAGCAGCTAAGCTGCGAGTCACGCTGGTTGTTCTTCCCCATGTCGTGGCTCAAGTGAGGTTCACACGTTGACTCAGAATCGGTCTTTGTTGTGTGAACTTGCTGGCCCTCGTGTGCAGCGTCTTTGTTCAGGGCAGGCTGGCTCTTCCGCCGGTGGGCTGAGGCCAAACGCTGGGGGTGAAGTGGAGAACAAGTGAGAACAGCAAAGGAGACGTCCAGGCCTTCTTGGTTTCTGCCTTTCCTAAGGGTTGTGTGCGCAGGGAGGCAGCCCCCTCTTTATATCTCTTTATGGTTGCTATCTGTTGTAGAGTTTGGATTGCGAGGTTGAATAACAGAGTAGTAGCTGTTATTACCGTTATCCTGTGGGGTTTGTATCCCTTTCCGGTAGTAGCAGTCCCTAATGTTCCCAGTCGTCTTTGCCTCTGGCACTTGCCTGGCACACTCGGTACTGTAACGTCTAAGACTGGGAACATCCCAAGACAGTTGGTTTGTTGAAGGCACCTGGCAAATGTCACACGTGGGGGATGAGCTGATCTGATCTCTTCTGTGATGATCCAGGCTCTAGTTCAACAAATACTCGCCGAGGCACCTGGCTTGGGTGCAAGCGCATCCCCAGTGGAGTGATGGATCTTAGCGTACGGGGGGAGTGGCCCGTGAGCCAGCGAAACCCCCTGGGAGGGCAGAGACCTTCCAGGAGCCAGCAGCTCCCACGAGAGCAGCTGAAGAGGTGTGGGCAGGGCCAGGGGTCCTGGAAGCTGCTCTTCACTCCCACAACGTTCAGCCCTGGGGAGCGCTGCGACCGGGGCGGGCAAACAGGAGGCTTTGCAGGGTGGCCGTTTGGGTGGGAGGGCACCTCTTTCAGGGGGAGACATTGCGCTGGCCAAAGGTGAGAGACTTGAGGTACACACAAGCCAGCAACTGGGCATTGTTCTGTGGTCATCTGCACAGGTCAAGGACCATGCAGTGGTGGAGCTAAAGATCCTTAGGGCAGCGAGGAGGGTGCACAGCAAGCTCGCCCCCCTGGGATAGCTAACTGAAGTTTTCATGTGAGAGGGTTCTCTTCTTCACTAAAAACTTTCATGGATTTTCTTTGGGAATTGAAACTGTCTTGTGAAAGAGAAGTCTAGAATCTCACTAGTTATTTAGCAACCTCTTTGTATTATATACAATAATTCCTGGTACAATATGTTTGGGGGATTTTAGGGGTGTTATTCTACCCAAATAGCAACTTACGACATGCCTAATATTGAGATTGGTAAAATTTAATGACAACCAAGGATGTTTGGGTTTTACCCAGTATGGTGCACCAGAATGGTGCTACCAGCCGGCACTGTCATTTTTATATTGTAGATAAAATGACACCCCAAACGTTGATTATCATTGCAGCATGCCATAGCATAGCAGTCCACGAGCTTGTGGCCTTGAGGCACAACAATTTCAGGACATTGCACCTGCGGGTGACTGCTACTCATGTAACTTGTTGTTGGTTTTGTGGGTTTTGCAAGCCATCTTGGGCACAAGAGGAAGATAAAAACTGTGTCTCTGAGGTCAACAATAAATCAGATTTAGAGTTTCTCGTTGTGCTTTTAAGGCCTTTTGCAGAGGCATGGGGCACGCTCTCTGTCTTTGTGTCCTCACCAGGAGTGGGACTAGTGTCCGTAAGAGCTGGAGAAAAGGAGAAAATGGAAGAAGCACGGGCAGATATTTTTTATGCTTGGAGGGCAAAAAGAGGGGCACGTGTGTCGTGTGTGTCTCTTTGTCGTTACAGGTAATGTTTGGGTAACGTAGAGTCTGCGATGCTGTTGAACATTGTCAAGAGAAGGCGTCTGATAGCAGAAGCTCTAAGAAAGGGTTCAGGTAGCTGCTGGCTCCTGATGCCTAGGATGCCTATGGAGAGGTACTACTGCTGGTGCTACAAGATGATGACCTATCTAGAAGGAGAAAGGAAACGTGGATGGAGTCGGGTGAAGGGCAGTAGTGTTAGTTGCCAAAGTTGTGTGATCTGTGAGGTTTGGTTACTGTAGGGTTCCCTCGTTCAGCTCAGCCTGTTGACTTCAGTGGAAGGTGAAAGGATGAGTATTATTAAGGCATCCGATTCTGCCAGTACTTCTGGCATTTTGCCTTGACACGCTTTCCTTTCCCCACAGGTGATCCCTGTTTTTTTCACTAGAGTGCTATAAAAATATTAAGGTGTTTTTTTCTCTTTTAAAAGGAGTAGCTCTTTTGGGTGTGTATTTTGTTGCCTTAAGAAAAGCATTTGCCAAGAGTTAGTTGGCGTTGAAACTGAACAAAGAAGCCATCTCGTGTAGCACTCCTGATTTACCTTAATCTCCCGATCCACATCGCAGAGGTCAGAACTCCCCTGGACGCGAGCATGGTCGTGCGAGCTGACGGATGGGGAGGAACGCTGGGTGAGAGGCGTGTCCTGGAGTCCCACTCCGTGTGCAGGTTGTGCAGAGGCTTGGTATCGTTTCTGCAGAAGCTTTCCAAAAGAGAAAGCAACGTGTAAAGGAGTGGCTTGACCCCATTTCTGCAGCGCTTAAAGGCAGAGTGAAACGTAGGGCTAACACTAGTCCCCAGCAAGGGAGTGCAGCAGAAAACACATCTGAAACTGTCGCTCGCTTGGACAGGAACACCTGTAGGTTAACTGCATTAGGTTAACTGTTACAGCTTCTACTACACATTGCCGAGATTGCAGTACATATCTACGGCAAATGCGTAACGCTGGAGGAGAATGAGAGTGATGCCGGGTAACTACTGGTGGAAGTCAGGTGAGGAAGCCATTAAGGCTGCAGCTTGAGGCTAAAGAGTTATGGCAGCAGGAATCCTTTACTGGAATTTATGAGCACAGCTGCAAAGTTGGATCTGAACCTCAGTGTGTTGCTTCTAGAGAACGGTGTCAGCCCAAGTAGAACTGCTGGCAGTAAGTAATCTAAAGAAGCTTTGTGTGTGAGGGGAGGAGGCTTTCTCCTGGGCTTGCTTGTTGTATAGCATGATGTTTTCTCCCCGGCACTACCAAATCAGAGTAGCGTTAAATATCTGAACACGATACGGTTATGGTTTAGCTGTAGTACTGCTTGACACCATTTCCCTTCCAAGCTCTCATGTTCTACACGTGGGATGCTCACATCCCTCTTTTTGGTTTTGCGCTGTCCTCCTTAGCAATCGGAGACCATCAATTCAGGTGACAGTGTTGAGAAGTGAGGGAGAGTGTGCTGCAATAAAGAGCCATGACTTCCCCCCCCTACCGACCCCCCCACCCCCTTACCTTTTCAGGCACAGTAGAGTTCTTCCCAAGCCTTTCGGGAACATCGGCACGTCCTTCTGGGTGTCCTCTTGGCAGGCTGCTGCTTACAGCACAGACCAGAGTGTTGTTTAATCCTGTGCAAGAAACCAAAGGATACAGTCTTTCCTACAATAAACACGCGCAGTTAACTTGGCAGGTGATCTCCAAGGAGAGTCTGTGCTGGAAGGATGGAAAAGGGAGGTATCGGACCTGAAGTTTGTAGGCCCTGATACAGGGCTGATGGAACGGTGTGTAAACCCTGGGTAAACCTGGCATACTTGGGTAGGTGGCAGAGGGCCGTAAGCAGCCTGTTAGGGAGGACGGTGTGACCAGCCGCTACCTCAAGAGTAATGGTGCTCCAGGTACGACCTGGAGAGTGGGCAGGTGGGGGGAAGCCCACTCCCTGAGCGGTGCCAATCAGGAGAAAAGTGTCGTTTGTCCATGTGTCTTCAGAAGAGGCTTGTGGTTTTCAATGAGAGTCGCGGCATTTAATGAAGGATTGGAACCCTCCTTTCTTAGCCAGGCTCAAAGGGATTTCTTAACGAGCCGCTGTTTTTCTGGTGGAATACCAGTCCAACTGGGTTTCACATGGCAAAGCAGCAGTGCTGCGAAGTAGCTGGTGGAGGATTTTCAGCACCTTGATTCTGTTCACATACTAAGCCGAAAGTAGTGACAGCCGAAACAGTTACTTGTTGTCTTGGTGCAAGAGTAGTAGTTGCACCTTGTAAAGAGTTTAGTGCGGCTAAGCTGAGGTTATTGCTTGCTGAGGACAGGTAAGGCTGCTCAGTCGATTGAAATGAAGGCAGCAGCTTTCTCTGTGGAAATGCTCCTCTTAGAAATGGGAAACGGCAGCAGTGGGTATTTTGGAACAAAATGGTGGTTACGCTCACATTTCTCTCTGAGCGTGCCAGGGCAGTTGTCCTGGCTCTCTGTGTGGTCTCTCGGGAAGTCTTACCTGGTATGTGGCGGACCATCCGAGGATGGGGGATGTTCCTGGAGTGATGGTAGTAGGTTTCGCCTGAGCAGCTAAGCTGCGAGTCACGCCAGTTGTTCTTCCCCATGTCGTGGCTCAAGTGAGGTTCACACGTTGACTCAGAATCGGTCTTTGTTGTGTGAACTTGCTGGCCCTCGTGTGCAGCGTCTTTGTTCAGGGCAGGCTGGCTCTTCCGCCGGTGGGCTGAGGCCAAACGCTGGGGGTGAAGTGGAGAACAAGTGAGAACAGCAAAGGAGACGTCCAGGCCTTCTTGGTTTCTGCCTTTCCTAAGGGTTGTGCGCGCAGGGAGGCAGCCCCCTGTCTCTTTCTAGTTGCTATCTGTCGTAGAGTTTGGGTTGCGAGGTTGAATAACAGACTAGTAGCTGTTATTACCGTTATCCTGTGGGGTTTGTATCCCTTTCCGGTAGTAGCAGTCCCTAATGTTCCCAGTCGTCTTTGCCTCTGGCACTTGCCTGGCACACTCGGTACTGTAACGTCTAAGACTGGGAACATCCCAAGACAGTTGGTTTGTTGAAGGCACCTGGCAAATGTCATATGGGGGGATGAGCTGATCTGATCTCTTCTGTGATGATCCAGGCTCTAGTTCAACAAATACTCGCCGAGGCACCTGGCTTGGGTGCAAGCGCATCCCCAGTGGAGTGATGGATCTTAGCGTACGGGGGGAGTGGCCCGTGAGCCAGCGAAACCCCCTGGGAGGGCAGAGACCTTCCAGGAGCCAGCAGCTCCCACGAGAGCAGCTGAAGAGGTGTGGGCAGGGCCAGGGGTCCTGGAAGCTGCTCTTCACTCCCACAACGTTCAGCCCTGGGGAGCGCTGCGACCGGGGCGGGCAAACAGGAGGCTTTGCAGGGTGGCCGTTTGGGTGGGAGGGCACCTCTTTCAGGGGGAGACATTGCGCTGGCCAAAGGTGAGAGACTTGAGGTACACACAAGCCAGCAACTGGGCATTGTTCTGTGGTCAATGCACAGGTCAAGGACCATGCAGTGGTGGAGCTAAAGATCCTTAGGGCAGCGAGGAGGGTGCACAGCAAGCTCGCCCCCCTGGGATAGCTAACTGAAGTTTTCATGTGAGAGGGTTCTCTTCTTCACTAAAAACTTTCATGGATTTTCTTTGGGAATTGAAACTGTCTTGTGAAAGAGAAGTCTAGAATCTCACTAGTTATTTAGCAACCTCTTTGTATTATATACAATAATTCCTGGTACAATATGTTTGGGGGATTTTAGGGGTGTTATTCTACCCAAATAGCAACTTACGACATGCCTAATATTGAGATTGGTAAAATTAAATGACAACCAAGGATGTTTGGGTTTTACCCAGTATGGTGCACCAGAATGGTGCTACCAGCCGGCACTGTCATTTTTATATTGTAGATAAAATGACACCCCAAACGTTGATTATCATTGCAGCATGCCATAGCATAGCAGTCCACGAGCTTGTGGCCTTGAGGCACAACAATTTCAGGACATTGCACCTGCGGGTGACTGCTACTCATGTAACTTGTTGTTGGTTTTGTGGGTTTTGCAAGCCATCTTGGGCACAAGAGGAAGATAAAAACTGTGTCTCTGAGGTCAACAATAAATCAGATTTAGAGTTTCTCGTTGTGCTTTTAAGGCCTTTTGCAGAGGCATGGGGCACGCTCTCTGTCTTTGTGTCCTCACCAGGAGTGGGACTAGTGTCCGTAAGAGCTGGAGAAAAGGAGAAAATGGAAGAAGCACGGGCAGATATTTTTTATGCTTGGAGGGCAAAAAGAGGGGCACGTGTGTCGTGTGTGTCTCTTTGTCGTTACAGGTAATGTTTGGGTAACGTAGAGTCTGCGATGCTGTTGAACATTGTCAAGAGAAGGCGTCTGATAGCAGAAGCTCTAAGAAAGGGTTCAGGTAGCTGCTGGCTCCTGATGCCTAGGATGCCTATGGAGAGGTACTACTGCTGGTGCTACAAGATGATGACCTATCTAGAAGGAGAAAGGAAACGTGGATGGAGTCGGGTGAAGGGCAGTAGTGTTAGTTGCCAAAGTTGTGTGATCTGTGAGGTTTGGATACCGTAGGGTTCCCTCGTTCAGCTCAGCCTGTTGACTTCAGTGGAAGGTGAAAGGATGAGTATTATTAAGGCATCCGATTCTGCCAGTACTTCTGGCATTTTGCCTTGACACGCTTTCCTTTCCCCACAGGTGATCCCTGTTTTTTTCACTAGAGTGCTATAAAAATATTAAGGTGTTTTTTTCTCTTTTAAAAGGAGTAGCTCTTTTGGGTGTGTATTTTGTTGCCTTAAGAAAAGCATTTGCCAAGAGTTAGTTGGCGTTGAAACTGAACAAAGAAGCCATCTCGTGTAGCACTCCTGATTTACCTTAATCTCCCGATCCACATCGCAGAGGTCAGAACTCCCCTGGACGCGAGCATGGTCGTGCGAGCTGACGGATGGGGAGGAACGCTGGGTGAGAGGCGTGTCCTGGAGTCCCACTCCGTGTGCAGGTTGTGCAGAGGCTTGGTATCGTTTCTGCAGAAGCTTTTCCAAAAGAGAAAGCAACGTGTAAAGGAGTGGCTTGACCCCATTTCTGCAGCGCTTAAAGGCAGAGTGAAACGTAGGGCTAACACTAGTCCCCAGCAAGGGAGTGCAGCAGAAAACACATCTGAAACTGTCGCTCGCTTGGACAGGAACACCTGTAGGTTAACTGCATTAGGTTAACTGTTACAGCTTCTACTACACATTGCCGAGATTGCAGTACATATCTACGGCAAATGCGTAACGCTGGAGGAGAATGAGAGTGATGCCGGGTAACTACTGGTGGAAGTCAGGTGAGGAAGCCATTAAGGCTGCAGCTTGGGGCTAAAGAGTTATGGCAGCAGGAATCCTTTACTGGAATTTATGAGCACAGCTGCAAAGTTGGATCTGAACCTCAGTGTGTTGCTTCTAGAGAACGGTGTCAGCCCAAGCAGAACTGCTGGCAGTAAGTAATCTAAAGAAGCTTTGTGTGTGAGGGGAGGAGGCTTTCTCCTGGGCTTGCTTGTTGTATAGCGTGATGTTTTCTCCCCAGCACTACCAAATCAGAGTAGCGTTAAATATCTGAACACGATACGGTTATGGTTTAGCTGTCGTACTGCGTGACACCATTTCCCTTCCAAGCTCTCATATTCTACATGTGGGATGCTGACATCCCTCTTTTTGGTTTTGCGCTGTCCTCCTTAGCAATCGGAGACCATCAATTCAGGTGACAGTGTTGAGAAGTGAGGGAGAATGTGCCGCAGTAAAGAGCCAAGTCTTTTCCTTCCCATTACCTTTCCAGGCACAGTAGAGTTCTTCCCAAGCCTTTCGGGAACATCGGCACGTCCTTCTGGGTGTCCTCTCAGCAGGCTGCTGCTTACAGCACAGACCAGAGTGTTGTTTAATCCTGTGCAAGAAACCAAAGGATACAGTCTTTCCTACAATAAACTCGTGCAGTTAACTTGGCAGGTGATCTCCAAGGAGAGTCTGTGCTGGAAGGATGGAAAAGGGAGGTATCGGACCTGAAGTTTGTAGGCCCTGATACAGGGCTGATGGAACGGTGTGTAAACCCTGGGTAAACCTGGCATACTTGGGTAGGTGGCAGAGGGCCGTAAGCAGCCTGTTAGGGAGGACGGTGTGACCAGCCGCTACCTCAAGAGTAATGGTGCTCCAGGTACGACCTGGAGAGTGGGCAGGTGGGGGGAAGCCCACTCCCTGAGCGGTGCCAATCAGGAGAAAAGTGTCGCTTGTCCGTGTGTCTTCAGAAGAGGCTTGTGGTTTTCAATGAGAGCCGCGGCATTTAATGAAGGATTGGAACCCTCCTTTCTTAGCCAGGCTCAAAGGGATTTCTTAACGAGCCGCTGTTTTCCTGGTGGAATACCAGTCCAACTGGGTTTCACATGGCAAAGCAGCAGTGCTGCGAAGTAGCTGGTGGAGGATTTTCAGCACCTTGATTCTGTTCACATACTAAGCCGAAAGTAGTGACAGCCGAAACAGTTACTTGTTGTCTTGGTGCAAGAGTAGTAGTTGCACCTTGTAAAGAGTTTAGCGCGGCTAAGCTGAGGTTATTGCTTGCTGAGGACAGGTAAGGCTGCTCAGTCAATTGAAATGAAGGCAGCAGCTTTCTCTGTGGAAATGCTCCTCTTAGAAATGGGAAACGGCAGCAGTGGGTATTTTGGAACAAAATGGTGGTTACGCTCACATTTCTCTCTGAGCGTGCCAGGGCAGTTGTCCTGGCTCTCTGTGTGGTCTCTCGGGAAGTCTTACCTGGTATGTGGCGGACCATCCGAGGATGGGGGATGTTCCTGGAGTGATGGTAGTAGTTTTCGCCTGAGCAGCTAAGCTGCGAGTCACGCCAGTTGTTCTTCCCCATGTCGTGGCTCAAGTGAGGTTCACACGTTGACTCAGAATCGGTCTTTGTTGTGTGAACTTGCTGGCCCTCGTGTGCAGCGTCTTTGTTCAGGGCAGGCTGGCTCTTCCGCCGGTGGGCTGAGGCCAAACGCTGGGGGTGAAGTGGAGAACAAGTGAGAACAGCAAAGGAGACGTCCAGGCCTTCTTGGTTTCTGCCTTTCCTAAGGGTTGTGTGCGCAGGGAGGCAGCCTCCTCTTTATATCTCTTTCTAGTTGCTATCTGTTGTTGAGTTTGGTTTGCGAGGTTGAATAACAGACTAGTAGCTGTTATTACCGTTATCCTGTGGGGTTTGTATCCCTTTCCGGTAGTAGCAGTCCCTAATGTTCCCAGTCGTCTTTGCCTCTGGCACTTGCCTGGCACACTCGGTACTGTAACGTCTAAGACTGGGAGCATCCCAAGACGTTTTTTTTAAGGCACCTGGCAAATGTCACATGGGGTGTGAGCTAATGTGTTCTATTGTGATCTAGTCACGAGGTCATCAAACACTTGCCGTGGCAACCGCATTCCACAGTATAGTGGTGGGTCACAGCTTGGAGGTGGGGGTGGGAGGGGTGGTCCGTGAGCAGGGGAAACCCCCTGGGAGAAATAAAATCCTGTTTCTCTAACTCTTATTTATATCCAAGCTCAGCTGTGGGTCAATCTGTGGTAGCAGCAATTAGAAGTGAAGGTGCAGAGGGCACCTTCCCCACTGAAATTCAAAAGTTAATTTGGGATAATGCAACTACATTTGAAAAAGAATTCAATCTTGGTGGTATCTAGTCAATTTTACTTACATTGCTGATTAAATTATTAAATTGTTCTTATCTCGACCCTCGACTTTGAACATTCCTTTCCAATTCTCCTCCCCACCCCTCTGGGTGGTGGGCAGTCAACAAGCAGCTGTGTGGTGCTTGGTTGCCGGCTGGGATTAAACCCCAACATTTTGGTATATCATAAAACAAAAACCCCAGCTTCAGCCACCCAAACCACACAAATGAGCACATCACAAATAGCTCTGCTCGACTATCTACTTACTGTGGACCTGTAAGCGTGTAAATGACCAGTATCCTAGTTATGGCACAGAGGCAAGAGGTGAGCATGCCACCACTCTGTGAGGGTAAGAGGAACTGACTGTCATCTTGGGGTGGAGGGTGGTGATGTGCTCCCCCTGTCGCCAGTAGTGTGTCGTCCCCCCCCCCCGCATTCTAACCTGTGTTGCATCACAATGCTCAAGTGATGACCACCAGTGGTGGCGGTGACGGGCGGCTCTGGTCCTGGCTCACAGTGCGTTCCGGGAGACAGATAAGAGCCCGACAGCCAAGGGCTAGTTTGAACAACGTGCCCACCTGGCAGTGCTGGCCACGGTCTGACTCAGGCCAAGCCTGGAAGAGGCTGACTTCTGTAGGCGGTGTGCAGATGTGACTGTGAGGTAATTCTCTGACTCCGTTAATCTTGGACGGCCCAGGGCCCGTTGAGCTCTGCCGTGCAGCACCAGCTGGCACAGCTCTCGCCTTGAGTAGGGATGCCTCTCTAGGCTATATGCAGCATTTTATCTCTGTTTTGCTTGTTTCTGAAGGGAAAACCTTCATTTGGGAACGCTGAGCACCGTAGGAAAAGAGCTGAGGCTTGAAATCCACAGCAAAGGCACGTAGTGCTGACCTGCACCCAGTTCCTCGCAGCAGGATGTTGTGCCAGGAGAGGGCAAGAACGTGGGCAGCAACGGGGCCTGCGCCTGTGGGTGTTGATGGAGCCAGCGGCTCGGGCGATCACAAGTCGAGCAGGGTGTTGCACGTGGTAAGAGAGGTGCATCCTCTCGCAGCACGTCTTGCTGACCTACTGAATTGTGTTTTCCCATCAGCACGATCGGCACATTGTCCTTGTTTCACTGTTCACTGAAAGCCATTCCCACAGGTTACCGAGGAGCTGGACTGTAAAGCCAAGGAATCGGGAGCAGGTACAGCCACAGGCAGACAGAGTATGGTTCTTAAGTAGCTTGCACAATGGCATAATTTACTGTCTCCGCTGGGCTCTTGTGAGCGTCAGCAAAGGGATTCAGCAAAGCCTTCAGATTCTCACTGTGTCCCTGCCGCTGAGACTTCAAGAGCCACTGTCCCCTGTTCTCTTTGCAGCTGCAGTGCCACTGGGAGCAGTGGGTTTGGAGGGCAGGCTCCCAGGGAGGTGGGAAGAGGGGAGAGCTTCCAGCCAGGGCTCCGCCGTGGGTGGGAGGCGACAAGGGTGGGGAAGAGTATGACAAGGGAATCGGGGAGGCAGAAGCCCTGCAAAGAGCCAGGTTTCTGCAGGTGGGTGGTTTGTTTTCACTCTAGCGCTTTGGCTGATTAAGGGCGGGACTCTGAGCTGAGAGGCTTGGCTAAAAGGCCAGAGCAGTGCACCTGCAGGAGCACATCACAAGACTGGCTCCCAGTGTGCTGGGAGGGCTTGGGGTATCGGCAACCTGACTGCTTTGCAGCTGAGCGTCTCCTTGGTGCGCGAAGTCAGTGGTGGCAAGATTCAAAATGGGCATGTCTGTAGGAGAAGGCCTCAAGGGCAAGAGTCCAAGTACTGATAGCCTGATGAATAGAGACTCGTTAGAACTTGTAGGGCACAAGCCCTGGGAACAAAGGAACAAGCTAACTGCAGACCCCTGAGCCGTTACAGTTGAGGAGGCAACCAGACGGACAGAGAAACGAGTAGCCAGATAAGGGAACGGAGAGCGCCGATATGTAACTTTGTTAATCAAGAAAGCCGCCCATAAGGAAACCCCCTAATTTTGGAATAGAAATTGTTGCTATGTCAAGGTAAACTAGTAAGTTCCTATTGTTTTAACGGTGTGCCTTAAATATCAACCAATCAGTGTTTTTTACGCTTAAGATTTAAGCAATCAGTGTGTAATATGTAGAAGGTAGAAACGTATATAATTGTAAGACAATCACTAATAAACCGACAACTTGCTTGCATCAAGCTGCGTCCCGTCTCTTCATTCGCCGCACATGTCGGTCTTTTCACTCCCTTTTTTTGAGGCTCTGCAAATGAGAACAGAGCGCTACGGTGAGCTACTAAAGAAAGAAGACCTACATCTGTCTGTCTTCAGATTCCCCAGATGTTCTCAGTGAGCTGGGTGAGAAGAAAGCCTATGGGACTGGAGGACCGCTGGGTCACAATCACCACAAGGTAAACTGTGGGGTCTGTTTCCTTACAGGGCCTTTTTTTTTCCTTTCTTTTTTTTTTTTCTATTTGTCCCTCCTTGCACCTTATTTGATGTTACTCTGTTGATGTGGTTTTGACTTGATCTAGTCGTTATGGTATGGAGTGTTGGCACAGCTGGAAAGGGTCTTTTTTGCTCAACTTGGACACAGGATTTGCCAGGTCTAAAGAAGCAAACAACATTTGTTTATCCTTTGCTCTTCCTCTGAAAAACTACCCGGTTCCTGTGATGTGCGTAACTTTGTACTTAAGCAGAAACTTGCCTTTAAAAGAGGCTGTGGCTGATGCTTCCTAGTTCCGTGGCTGCATGCCCAGATTTTATTTATGGTCCTTTTGGCTGTATGTCACAGTGTGCCATATATGCAAAGTAACACAGCACTTTATTTGGCGAGCTTTCATTTTGCGTGAGCTTGTCTTCCCTTGCCCTTCTCAAACATTTTCAGATCACGGCTGAAAGGCTCTTAACGCGGAGACACTTCGTAAGGCAAGGATTATACTAGAGCAGTGTTTTGCTTAAGGTTTCTGGGCAGGAAAGAAACACAACCCCCCCACCACCAAAAGCAGAGGTGCCTTTACTAGCTGTCCCAAAGGCTGTTGTATATGGTAACCCTGATAGCTTACAAGCTGAGCCTAAAAGACAGCTTTCAGGGCAGTAAGGCATGAGTAAGGTGGAGAGAATCAAGCTGCCTCTCCAGTCTCCTGTTCTAAATTTTGTGTAGGTGAGGAGAAGGACATTTGCACCGAGGTTTTTGTGTTTTGCTGTGAGTACATCCACCGTGCTGCTTAGTGTAACTGCACCATTGCTCGCCCTTTCTCTTTTGATTTGGTAACTCTGGCCTCGGTGCAGCAGTGGAAGCAAGCCGAGGACGGTACGGGGCTCAGCAGAGGAGACTGCAGGGCCTGCCCTGTCCCTGGGGAGCTTCTTGTGACAGGTGAATTTGGGAAGTCCTGTAGAAGGAGAAAGTCCCTCCGAGCGGCCTTGTCAGGCTTTGAAGCGCCTTAATGAAACCGGCCGTCTGGTGGTGGGAGACTGGTGGCATCAGTAACAGGGCAACTTGCTTGTTGCTTTTTGCTTATTTACTTAGCATCCTCCTCTCTTGGGATTGACTCTCCATGCATTTCCACGGGCAGTTCGGTGCCTGCATTGCCATGTTAAAAAGGCATGAGGGAGATGGGTATGTGTGAAATACTTGATGCCAGGAAACTGACACGGTGTAAGAGGAGACTTTTCTTTTTTCCTTGACTCGACCTGGAACTATCAAGCTTGGATGATCTGAGATCCATGTAAAACACTGTGTTGCAAAGCACAGCTGCAGGTGTAGCTGGGAGAGTGTGTTTCCTTCTGTTCAAGTTTGTATGCCAAGGCTAATGCTTTGTAACGTACGCTACAAGACGGTGTTGCTTCATTCCAGCCTGCAGTGGAGGCTGCCGGCTGTTCCCACTGCCGCCTTGTGTCCTTGCACAAGACTGTTGCTGCTATCGCAGCCCATCCAAGGAGCCTCTGTTCTCCTGTGGAAGCCACTGTGTTTCCATCAGTTCCGTTTTCACTATGAGATAAAGGAAGTTCCAAGGCAAGGGAGAGGAAACGTGCTCCTTACACTCCTCTTGTCTCTTCAGCCGGCATTTTTGCCACAGGTGCTTTCTGCAGTAACAGCGATAGTGATACAGTCCTTGGAGAGCTCATGCCTTCACAGTACATTGCAGGTGAATAGCCTGCTTAGTGAAATGGCCAGCTCTTCAGTATCAGCGTCCCAGGGAGCAGCTGGCTGTCCCGTCAGCCTGGGTGCAGGAAGCCTCTAGTAAATGTGACAGTTTTCTGTAACTTGGCTCTCGGCGAGTATGAGGTCCACGCTGCTCCCCCATTTCTGAATGCCTGCCTAATTCTCTGTCAGGCTTTTTTCCCTCCAGGGCTCCTTTGAACCTTTCTCGTATGCTGTCGCTCGGCACTGAGGCTGCTTGTGCTGCGGGCGTTCTTTGAAGTCAGCATTCTCCGGTGGTGTCAGCACTATTCCTGTAGCCCCAAGCCAGACGAGCCACCCCTCTGTCCCACATTTGTCATCCAGGTCTGGCTTACTCGCCAGCCAGAGGGCCTCCTGCAGCCTTGCCTGCTGCTGCCGAGCCACATCTGTGTTGAGTGGGTTTTTGGATAGCCTGGGGTTGTTCTAGGCAAGAATCTGCCAGTGAGGTTTGTATGTAATGCTGTCTGGGGTTATTGTCACTTAGGGAAAGTTTTAGGAGCTGAAACAGGAGGAGGAGGAGGAGGAGATGGCTGTTAGAGTCAGCATCCTAGAAACGGCAAGAAGGGGTCATGGAGTTGGAGACTAATAAGGATTTTTGCCACAAGCGCAGGTGGAAAAGTAAGAGGAAGACAATGACGGCAGGTTTCAGGAAGACTTTGGGCTGCGCTTATGTTAGGGAGGGGACCAAGTCCTTGTCAAGGTGCATCCACAGCAATATTCCTGTCAAACGAATGTGGGAAAGCATTAGTGCCTGTATAAAGGGCAGTGGTGAGAGCTGCAGTAGTGGGGGGCCGTTCCTCTCTGTCCCCGAGGGCAATTAATTCAAAGTGGAGCCGCTGCAGGAAAGCGCTGCGGTAGTAACTGGGGGCTCACAGTGTGCTTGGCTTTAGGCTGCGGCTGTAGCAGACTTGCCGTGTGCGCTTCTGCTTGTGCTTCACCAGATTTAGCCTGAAGATGCTGCAAGCGAATGCATGAGAAGCTCTGTAAGGATGGATGTGGGAGGTGGTGCTATCAGCAGTTCCTTCACCTCCTTGTTGAAGAGCTGGTGGTCTTTCTTGATGTTGCAGTGTTTGAGATCATCCTGGCGTACCTGGAGAAGAAAGACTGGAAGGACGCCTTGTCAGTGTCTTGCCACAGCGGAAAGGGGCTGTTGCATTGGGAGAGGCCGATGATTCGTCCAAGCGTGCTCTGTCTGGAAAAAAAGATGGAGACGATGACTCGGACAGCGACTAGGCTTCACAATGAGACGATGGGAAAGATGGGGCACGTAGTCCGTGGGATGAAGTTTGGACGTGAAGTGGTTCCGCTCCAAAGACCATCTGCTGCCCTTGTGACACCGGATTGTCCCAATGCTCGATAGTTCCGTAGCTGGCCCAGAGCTGTTCCTGGACATGAAGGGCAAAGATAAATGTGGGTTTTTTACCCTGAAGCTTCCGTATTAATAGCTTATTTTTGTAAAAAATAAAGTAATGGCAAATGTAGAATTTATTTTGTTTCCCAAGGAAGCGATTGCATTCCTTTTTTTTTTTTTTCACAATTCTTTTAAATGTGACTTTTTCTACATACCAAGTTGGGCACGTTACCCAAGAGCATTAGTAGATGCTATTTGAATGGATGCCGCCTTCTCTGTTTCTGCCCTAAGTTTTCTTGAAAGCGGTGAATGGTGACCTCACAACCTGTTCCGCTAGTGCTGTTGCCAAGTGTGCATGAACACTCGGCACAAACAAGCAGAAATTCTAATTTTCCTGAGCTCCTCAACAGACAATCACCAGCAACCAAACTGCCTTCATCAGCTGAGCCACGCTGACTTGTATACCATGCGCAGATAGCTGGGGTCGGTAGATGAGCTACGAGCGTGGGGTTACGCCAATGCTTTAGACTTCAGCTTGAGCAGGATGGACGTCTGCGCAAGCGCGAATCACGTGCCTTGGTTGGCACATGGTGCGCATGGAGTTGAGGCGTCACGATCGCTTTTGGTTACTTCTCGGTCCTCCTAGCAAAATTGATCACGGAGCCTCAGAACAGTACCAGGAGACAGGAGCTCTCTCTTTCAAGTCACTTACTGAGTTTCAGTAGGTCTGATTTATGACATGATCCTGCGTGCATTGTTTTCTCTGTCAAATATTTTTCCTTTACAAAAAGAGGCATAGTCTCAGTTTTGGCTGGATGTTCTGGTTCCACTCATTTCTAACTGACTGAAGTGCTCTTGCAAAGGACGGAAACGGAGACCGTGGAAGCGTGGCTTCGCTTCAGGCTTGTGAGCCTGCCCCATCCCTTTCTCCTGTAGGGACTAGCCAGGTAACTGCAGCTTCTGAGCAAGTACAGCTTCCGCGCGGGTCAGCTGAAGAGCGTAAGAAGACGTCATCGTAACTGTTGTTCTGAGCTGAGCTGGAATCAGGGGGCTGACCCAGGCATGGCTTGGCTTGTATCCATTTTCATTCCTCCCTCTGTTGTTACTGCTTTCAAACGGAGAGTAGAAGTGGGATCCCCACAGGCCTGTAAAGGGTTGGCAACCAACAGGTTGTGGCTTTCTACAGTCGGTGCGTTTCTGTCTGTTCTTTTTGAACAGCCGTAGAAAAGCCTGTTCTGTTAGAAGGGTGGCTAGTGGCTCAAGTAATGTGGGCTTTTTTGTTAGGCTTTACAGAAATGTGATTGCTTTTGTTCCCGAAACGAGATCAGCTTTTTCATGAGAGCATTGCTGCTCTTATTTCTGTAACAAGAAGTGCAGCGTGAGTATGCCCACCGTCTATTACACTGATTCTCTGATGTAAACGTGCCAAGCAATGCAATTACAAGGAGCTACATCGTTACAGCTGAGGTTCTGCGCGTTAATGCACATAGCACCTATTAAACCTGATCTAAGGCTCTTCAGCCTCTCTAAGGTTTCCTTAAGATGGTTTCGTACACGTGCCTCATCTCCTCAGGCTTGAGAGTGCACGAGCAGGTGGCACAGACAAACTGGGGACTTTGGAGACTTTCTGAGTGGGTCCGAAAGCCTCTTACGGCATTACGCAGCCTGTCCTGCATCGTTGCCAGTGAAATGAGGCCAACGCGCCATGCGCATGCACGTATTTTCAGATCAAGCTGTTGCAAATCTGAAGCTTACCTGCCTGTGGAGAAAGAGAAGGAAAAGGTGGTCTGCGGTATGTTGCTCTTAGCACCGGGAGCCTTCCAGCTCGGCAGCATCACAGCAGCTTGGGGACCGGCTGTGCGGCCTCTTTGTACACATTGCTTGTCTCAGTCGCCCGCTCTTCCTGTCCTCTCGCTGGCGCCTTAGCCAGGAGTTGGGGCATTGCTGCTGTTTCCCTTTGCTCTCTCTTTGTGCTAAGCTCGTCAGGTGATACTAGGCTGAAGTTCATGCCTGTGGTCATGCGTCGTCTCTCCCGGATGCTGTCCTCGGGGTGTGTTAACTGGCGAGATAGAACAGCAAGCGAGAGTAGACTGGGGTTTCGATGGGCTCAGCCCTCTGGCTGCTGCTGCAGTTCTCAGCCTTTCAGCGTCCTACAGTTCTGCAGCCACCTAGAAGAGGCTGTTCTTGGCGGGCCTGGACTCACACCGATGTGCGCACTGACCCTTTTCTAAATGCTTCAGGTGCCTGGCTGTTCATCAGTGTATTCACCAGCTGTAGACACGATCCTAAGAGAGTAAAGGGGTGATTTGCTTTCAGGCAGCCGGTTGCGGCTATGTGAAGCGACGTGTTCAAGAAGCCCCAAAGGGCCCATTCTTGCAGTGAGTCCAGTGTGAAGTCACTGTTGAAAACAGCCAAATTAGTTGCAGCACATGAAAATTGCCCCAGCGTCAGGTCAAATGCGAGACGCTGAAACCTTTGGCTTTGGACGTTTGTGAGAGGTTCTGAGAGAACAGCTTGTAAAAGCAAGCGTGCTTGTGCGATTTGTGACCCCTCCAGCGCTTGCCATGGTGCTGCAACTCCTCCTGAGAGAGCAGGGAGGCAGTCCTCCTGTCTCACCAGCGTCTTTTTGCAGCATGAAAGCGGAGGCTGGTAGGCTGGCCATGGACCGACACGCCTGGGAAAAAGCATGCTGAGCGGTCTTGGCCTTGTGCTATATTTTGCTTGGGTCCTGATATACGTGCCGCCACGTACTTCACATGCTGTGTCCTGTGTCTTTGTTTAATGCCCGAGTGTCTGTGGCTGCCTCTGTGAAGAAGGTCGCGGACTCGCCAGGTAGTACGTCCTACCTCTGCAGCAGTGGTCAGCTGGTTGAGAAGTCAGGGGGGCCAGCAATGCGTATTGGGGGACGTTTGAGTGATTCAGTATTTTTAATCTCATCTTACTTTGTTGCAGGGAACACCTGTTAGATATTTTTTCTTGTCTTCTCATGTAGAAGGAGAGTGGGTGTGGGCTGGGGAAGTCAGTTACCCTGGTGTGAATTGTAGAATCCAGGTGTGCGACATGACTGACTTTCTTGCGAGGACACTGTTAGTGCATTTCTTCTGGCTTCCTGTCGTTCTCAGACAGAATTGAAGTGTTCCTTTACTTAACTACAGCGAGTAAGTTACAGAGCTGGTAATAGTCAGTGTTATTCTAATGCATTTTATTCTACTTCTTGACTGCTTCATGACATTGTTTGGAACGGCTGCACAGGTAGCTGAGTTTAGCGCTCTGTGTTTGTTTTTGTTTTTCAGGAGGCTCTGAAAACTTGGCCATATTCAGTCATCACGATCCAGTGGATAACTCCTGCTTACTTCTGCGTTTGCTGTGCACTCCAAAGAGTTCACGTATTTCTCGAGTGGGCCAGCTCTGCAGTGATAAGATTACGTCTGGGGAGAAGGATAGAAAGGAGTACTTGCAGAAGAAGCTTAGTTTGCAAGCTGAGGACTTCACGGAGCATTTAGCAATAGTTGACATGGATGTGTGACTGTTGAAGTCAGGGTACTACCCGAACCTTCTCAGTAACAGCAGACACATCCTAAAGACTAGAGACTCCCAGCTTTTTGGGGTAGGGACAAGCAATAGTTCAGAAGCTGGGACATCTAATTTTATCAGAGGACACAGAAACGTCGCTGCCTCACAGAGCAGTCTTGAGAGTTACTCTGCCGCTGCTGCACCCTGACGTGATTGTAAGAATCTGCTTCAGCTTCTCGTGCTAGTGAATCCAGGCCTCTAATAAGGCAGGCAGGTGGGATCAAGGATAACGTAACACAAACAGCTTTAATGCTTATCTTGAGTCACACGTTGAACATAACCTTGTTCTTCTCTTTATTACTAGGATGGGTGAAGTGCCCTTGAGAGAGCTTTGTTGTCAGATGTCTAGCAAATACAGTCACGGGTGCTTTGGAAAGGGAAATGGGTGAGAGGGTGCAATTGATTGTAACTATCCTTGCAAACTATTGCCCTTCTGGCTCTTACCACGTTTGTTCCATGACCTGTCAGCTTCAAAGTTCATGGAGGGAATGCAACCGTGCTGTTGAAAGACTACATTAATGTGGTTGCTTTAGTTTTGGTTCTGTTCAGTAGTGATCCTGTGAGGCCTCTGCGATGTAATTAAGGTTTTCAGGCTCAGCTGCTGCAGCATGGTGCTGAGGGACAGCTGGTAGGAAACACTCAGGACAGAGATTTGAATGGGACTAAGACAGTCATGAGTACAGCCCAAAAGCATTTGGTCAAGTTCAAGTGTGGCCCGTTCAACAAGTCATTACCACAGCCCTGTCAGTGTGTGGTCACTTAACCCTGCTGTCTGGTTTCCAGCTGACTTTGTAGTGTTTACACCTAAGACACCAGGGAAGTTGCAAAGCACTGCCAGCTCCTGTCCTGCTAGAAGCTCCGTCCCCATTTACTGCAGACGGCAGACTCCTAGTCTTGTGCAGCTGTACAGAAATTACATATCTCGGAAAATGTTCCCCATTTACATGGCTTTGTGCGAATGAGTTTCTGCCTCTGTGGTCTGAGTTGGCAGGCAGACCTGAGTAATGCCCACTCTGTGTGACTGGCCTTTGGCCAGCCATTCATAAAAACTCTGTTTCCTGAATGTGCGGCCACACGTTCCTTCAGCCTTACCAGCCTGCTCCGCTGGGGGCTCTAGCACAGCTGGGCACGTGCAGCAGTGAGTGAGCAGCACGAGAAAGCCGAGCTGAGGTAGGCCACCGGGTCTTGGCATACTCCTCTCCTGCAGCGGGAGATGGGAATGGAGGTGGTAGTTGTGACTATAGCAGGCATGATTTGAAGGCAGGGGCCCTTGGAAAGAGAACACTGAGCTCTGCGCTGAGCTAAGCTCCTCTTTCTTTAACGCTGTGCTGCCAGGGTTTCTCTCCTTCCCCGCAAACGGCCAGATGCCTTGAGTGAGCTTGTCTGCACCGAATCATCTGAGTCTGGAAAACAGATGGGAGTAGGGTTGACTTGTCACCTTGCCTTGTTTTTGTGAGATTTAATTGGCAGAGGTATCTTTTAGATGGGTAAGCCCCAATTCTTCCGCTTTCACAGTCCACTCACAGGGCCTGAAAAAGGGCCAGATGCATTTCTGTCCTTGTTGGCTGTATTTCAACGGCTCGAGGTTTGCACGGTGCATTGGAAGGCTGGTTTTGGTCTCATCCTGTCTCGCCCGTGTCTCCCCCCTCCGCATTGGATGCTACAGTGTGTGCTGCTTCTCTGCCAGTCGTGAGAGCTGTGAAAGCAAATTCCAGCTTGCTGTGAGGCAGACGACTGCAGTCATTGTGCAGGCCACATGTGGCAAGTCCAGGGTCTTTCTTTTTCTTTTTTTTTTTTTTTCTTTTCTTCCCCAGTGCCTAGGGCTTGGTGTGCATCTCTGCAGACAGGGTGTGCGTGCCCCTCTTCCTACCGCAGTATGTCTGTGACTGCAGAGCCAAGCCTACACACAAGAGCTCTTTGTGCAGGCCTGGCTGAGTCACGCAAACAGATGACCCTGATGCCAAAAGGCGTTGCCTCTGTCCCTCTTTTCATTTAGCTCGCGTCTCATGTACCTGTGCAGCGTGGTTGGGTTGAATGACTTGAGGACAAAATACAATGAACATCAAATTGTTTTATTAGGAAGTCTGAACGCCTGTCTTTATAATCTAAGTGCTCAGGTCACATATTTCTGTATGTGAAGGTGGCTGGGAGATGCTTCAGCGGCTGTGAATAGGGGAGGCCTCCGCTGGAAAAGGGATATCCGTGGTTTGGGGGCGGCCGTGGTACAGGTGAGATTTCTGGTAGAGTGTGAGGGCAGGACGGCCTCTTGTTTCCACCACACTTTCTCAGCTGTAGCTCTTCCCTGGGAAGAGCGTGTCTGCTTGCGCTGGACCTCTCTTTCTCAGCATTGCGGACAAAAGACGTTCTTTCTCCCTTTCTGGAAAACATTTTGGAAAAGCAAGCTGTATATTACGAGGCTAGGCTTAGGATGCTGTAAGGCTCGTTTGGCTTTGTTCGGTACGCAGCTGAGAGTATAGAAGCACATCTGCTCTTTGGCAAAGAAGCCTCACTGGGCACCGCTGTCGAAAAGCAGAGGTGCTTGCTTTGGAGGTTTCCTCTTCCTCCTTCTAGTTCTTAGGTAAGATTCCTCTTCACCCTCTCCTCCAGCTGAGTTCCAAGCAATAGTAAATGCTGGCAGCGTCAGAGCTGGCATGAGTGGCTTTGTTAAAATGATCACGTACGCTGGGACTGGCTTGTGTTGCCTCTGTGTGCTTCAGAAGGGGCACAAAGAGGTGACGGTGGCGTTCCTTGGCAGCGCCAGTATGTTTGGCTTGCCCTGACTGGGTAGAGGGTGCAAGAGTGGGCTTTGGTAGCTGGAAAGGTCTGAGGAGGCCTGACGTAGCCTGCAGAGAGTGAGGGCGAGATGTTAGCAGAGGGCGAATGCCAGAGTTTGTTGGCAGAGGGAGTTTCAGCTTGCGTGTGACTTACAGGAGCAGACCTCAGAATGTCACAGGCTCACGGAACGGCTGGGGTTGGAAGGGACCTGTGCAGGCCATGTCGTGCAACCCCCTGCTAAAGCCGGTTTGCCTCGAGCGGGTTGCACAGGGTCGCGTCCAGGTGGGGTTTGAGTATCTCCAGGGAAGGAGGCTGCACAGCCTCTCTGGGCAGCCTGTGCCAGGGCTCCGACAGCCTCCAAGTGAAGGTGTTTTCCCTCACACTCGGATGGAATTTCCTGTGTTTCAGTTGGCGCCCGTCGCCCCTTGTCCTGACGCTGGGCACCACTGAAAAGAGCCTGGCCCCATCCTCTTGACACTTGCCCTAAAGATATTTATGTGCACTGAGGAGATGCCCTCTCACTCTTCCCCAGGCTACACAGGCCCAGCTCTGTCAGCCTGTCCTCGTAAGGGAGATAGTCCAGTGCCCTGATGGTCTTTGTAGGTATAAACCGTGCACCGCAATGTAAAAGGAGGTTGCTCTCCAAGGGGTTTCCAGTGCTGCTAAAACTTGGTACTTGTATCAAACTTGTATCAAATGTGATACACGTGTAACTACACTTGTATCAAATTGCCTGGCGTGGCTTGTACTTAGGAGCATTTTTGTCGAAGGCTGGCCATGATCAACTGCAATCACAAAGTTACCTTTTTCACAGGAGGAGAACCCAAAAATTTCTGGTTGTGGGGTTTAGCTTATCCCTCATTGTGGCAACCTCCCTGCAGGTTTTACGTGGCCGGCGTCATTTCCCCGTCTAGGCTTCTCCGATGTGGAGGGAGAGGCTTCAGCAGAGTCGGGCTGTTGATGTTCTCTGCTGCACCTTCCTCAGATTTCAGCACGTCTTTCTCAGTCAGTTCTCAATCCACCAGGCTGAACACAAAGTCTTTCTCTGAAACGTGAAGGTAGCAGAAATTTTGTTCAAATTCCCACTTGCTGCTGATCTGGATGTTTGGGGGTGAATTCAGGAGTTCCCTTACCACGTTTTCAAAGGGCTTAAAGACACGAGAGAGACATTTTGTTTGCTTTCTGCCCGCCCCCAGCCGCCCAGAGCCCCAGTGGGAGAGCGCGTTTTTCCGCCCCGCACCAAACCGGAGAGCGCTGAGGTGTGAGTGACTGCTTTCTGTCTGCTGTCACCTGACTGCTCAGCGCAGCCACAGCTGGGCCCAGCGCACTTTGCTGGTCCCAATTCCTTCCACCTCGGCAACGCCACTCAGCTCAGGTCGATGAGAATTTCAGGGTTTGATGTGAATGTACAAGAGCGCGTGCTTCTCAGAAAGGGACGCAGGTGTGTATCTTTGTTACCTTGTTTACTTGCCCTTGCAAACCATTCTTGGATCTTGGTAAGGGAGTCTGTCTCCAAAAGTTGGCTGATTTTATCCAGCACCTAGAAGACGTACGGGATAGTGACCATGAAAGAAGAGAAGCTGATTCGTGACAGTTTTTGCATGTGTTTCCATTTAGCCCTAGCTGTGTGAGTGTGGGCTTTATGGCCTAGCCCAAGGTGTCCCATCAGGTTTGCCACAGTGTGAGCAAAGGACGCCAGCCTGCAAAAGGTGATGTTGCATGAGCGCCGTGTACGCGGCACTTCAGAGACACCGCAAGGAAACGCTAAGAGTGTTTACTACGTGGAAAGCCCCTTGCATGTGTCATGCCAGATTGACAGGCTGCTTTTTAGAGAACAAGTTTCAGCTGTGTCGTTCCACCAGTGATTGCCCATAGCAACTTCCAGGTAGGGGAGAGCAACTAAGGAGTAAATGCTAAATACAAAAGCCAGTAGTCTCCCCACGGGGGTGGTGGCGGTGGGAAATCTGGCCATTGAAGTCCCACACCATCCTCAAGAGAACTAGGAACGCATACCGTGATAGGAATCCATGTACGGTAGCCCTCGTGTCTTTACCTTTTTTTCCTGATCTGTGTCACCGAGGTCAGAACTCCCCTGGACGCAAGCACGGTCGCGCGAGCTGACGGATGGGGAGGAACGCTGGGTGAGAGGCGTGTCCTGGAGTCCCACTCTGTGTGCAGCTTGTGCAGAGGCTTGGAATCGTTTCTGCAGAAGCTTTCCAAAAGAGAAAGCAACGTGTAAAGGAGTGGCTTGACTCCATTTCTGCAGCGCTTAAAGGCAGTGTGAAACGTAGGGCTAACACTAGTCCCCAGCAAGGGAGTGCAGCAGAAAACACATCTGAAACTGTCACTCGCTTGGACAGGAACACCTGTAGGTTAACTGCATTAGGTTAACTGTTACAGCTTCTACTACACATTGCCGAGATTGCAGTACATATCTACGGCAAATGCGTAACGCTGGAGGAGAATGAGAGTGATGCCGGGTAACTACTGGTGGAAGTCAGGTGAGGAAGCCATTAAGGCTGCAGCTTGAGGCTAAAGAGTTATGGCAGCAGGAATCCTTTACTGGAATTTATGAGCACAGCTGCAAAGTTGGATCTGAACCTCAGTGTGTTGCTTCTAGAGAACGGTGTCAGCCCAAGCAGAACTGCTGGCAGTAAGTAATCTAAAGAAGCGTTGTGTGTGAGGGGAGGAGGCTTTCTCCTGGGCTTGCTTGTTGTATAGCGTGATGTTTTCTCCCCGGCACTACCAAATCAGAGTAGCGTTAAATATCTGAACACGATACAGTTATGGTTTAGCTGTCGTACTGCTTGACACCATTTCCCTTCCAAGCTCTCATATTCTACATGCGGGATGCTGACATCCCTCTTTTTTGTTTTGCACTGTCCTCCTTAGCAATCGGAGGCCATCAATTCAGGTTACAGTGTTGAGAAGTGAGGGAGAATGTGCCGCAGTAAAGAGCCAAGTCTTTTCCTTCCCATTACCTTTCCAGGCACAGTAGAGTTCTTCCCAAGCCTTTCGGGAACATCGGCACGTCCTTCTGGGTGTCCTCTTGGCAGGCTGCTGCTTACAGCACAGACCAGAGTGTTGTTTAATCCTGTGCAAGAAACCAAAGGATACAGTCTTTCCTACAATAAACACGCGCAGTTAACTTGGCAGGTGATCTCCAAGGAGAGTCTGTGCTGGAAGGATGGAAAAGGGAGGTATCGGACCTGAAGTTTGTAGGCCCTGATACAGGGCTGATGGAACGGTGTGTAAACCCTGGGTAAACCTGGCATACTTGGGTAGGTGGCAGAGGGCCGTAAGCAGCCTGTTAGGGAGGACGGTGTGACCAGCCACTACCTCAAGAGTAATGGTGCTCCAGGTACGACCTGGAGAGTGGGCAGGTGGGGGGAAGCCCACTCCCTGAGCGGTGCCAATAAGAAGAAAAGTGTCGTTTGTCCGTGTGTCTTCAGAAGAGGCTTGTGGTTTTCAATGAGAGCCGCGGCATTTAATGAAGGATTGGAACCCTCCTTTCTTAGCCAGGCTCAAAGGGATTTCTTAACGAGCCGCTGTTTTTCTGGTGGAATACCAGTCCAACTGGGTTTCACATGGCAAAGCAGCAGTGCTGCGAAGTAGCTGGTGGAGGATTTTCAGCACCTTGATTCTGTTCACATACTAAGCCGAAAGTAGTGACAGCCGAAACAGTTACTTGTTGTCTTGGTGCAAGAGTAGTAGTTGCACCTTGTAAAGAGTTTAGTGCGGCTAAGCTGAGGTTATTGCTTGCTGAGGACAGGTAAGGCTGCTCAGTCGATTGAAATGAAGGCAGCAGCTTTCTCTGCGGAAATGCTCCTCTTAGAAATGGGAAACGGCAGCAGTGGGTATTTTGGAACAAAATGGTGGTTACGCTCACATTTCTCTCTGAGCGTGCCAGGGCAGTTGTCCTGGCTCTCTGTGTGGTCTCTCGGGAAGTCTTACCTGGTATGTGGCGGACCATCCGAGGATGGGGGATGTTCCTGGAGTGATGGTAGTAGTTTTCGCCTGAGCAGCTAAGCTGCGAGTCACGCCAGTTGTTCTTCCACATGTCGTGGCTCAAGTGAGGTTCACACGTTGACTCAGAATCGGTCTTTGTTGTGTGAACTTGCTGGCCCTCGTGTGCAGCGTCTTTGTTCAGGGCAGGCTGGCTCTTCCGCCGGTGGGCTGAGGCCAAACGCTGGGGGTGAAGCGGAGAACAAGTGAGAACAGCAAAGGAGACGTCCAGGCCTTCTTGGTTTCTGCCTTTCCTAAGGGTTGTGCGCGCAGGGAGGCAGCCCCCTGTCTCTTTCTAGTTGCTATCTGTTGTAGAGTTTGGGTTGCGAGGTTGAATAACAGAGTAGTAGCTGTTATTACCGTTATCCTGTGGGGTTTGTATCCCTTTCCGGTAGTAGCAGTCCCTAATGTTCCCAGTCGTCTTTGCCTCTGGCACTTGCCTGGCACACTCGGTACTGTAACGTCTAAGACTGGGAACATCCCAAGACAGTTGGTTTGTTGAAGGCACCTGGCAAATGTCACATGTGGGGGATGAGCTAATCTGATCTCTTCTGTGATGATCCAGGCTCTAGTTCAACAAATACTCGCTGAGGCACCTGGCTTGGGTGCAAGCGCATCCCCAGTGGAGTGATGGATCTTAGCGTACGGGGAGGTGGCCCGTGAGCCAGCGAAACCCCCTGGGAGGGCAGAGACCTTCCAGGAGCCAGCAGCTCCCACGAGAGCAGCTGAAGAGGTGTGGGCAGGGCCAGGGGTCCTGGAAGCTGCTCTTCACTCCCACAACGTTCAGCCCTGGGGAGCGCTGCGACCGGGGCGGGCAAACAGGAGGCTTTGCAGGGTGGCCGTTTGGGTGGGAGGGCACCTCTTTCAGGGGGAGACATTGCGCTGGCCAAAGGTGAGAGACTTGAGGTACACACAAGCCAGCAACTGGGCATTGTTCTGTGGTCAATGCACAGGTCAAGGACCATGCAGTGGTGGAGCTAAAGATCCTTAGGGCAGCGAGGAGGGTGCACAGCAAGCTCGCCCCCCTGGGATAGCTAACTGAAGTTTTCATGTGAGAGGGTTCTCTTCTTCACTAAAAACTTTCATGGATTTTCTTTGGGAATTGAAACTGTCTTGTGAAAGAGAAGTCTAGAATCTCACTAGTTATTTAGCAACCTCTTTGTATTATATACAATAATTCCTGGTACAATATGTTTGGGGGATTTTAGGGGTGTTATTCTACCCAAATAGCAACTTACGACATGCCTAATATTGAGATTGGTAAAATTAAATGACAACCAAGGATGTTTGGGTTTTACCCAGTATGGTGCACCAGAATGGTGCTACCAGCCGGCACTGTCATTTTTATATTGTAGATAAAATGACACCCCAAACGTTGATTATCATTGCAGCATGCCATAGCATAGCAGTCCACGAGCTTGTGGCCTTGAGGCACAACAATTTCAGGACATTGCACCTGCGGGTGACTGCTACTCATGTAACTTGTTGTTGGTTTTGTGGGTTTTGCAAGCCATCTTGGGCACAAGAGGAAGATAAAAACTGTGTCTCTGAGGTCAACAATAAATCAGATTTAGAGTTTCTCGTTGTGCTTTTAAGGCCTTTTGCAGAGGCATGGGGCACGCTCTCTGTCTTTGTGTCCTCACCAGGAGTGGGACTAGTGTCCGTAAGAGCTGGAGAAAAGGAGAAAATGGAAGAAGCACGGGCAGATATTTTTTATGCTTGGAGGGCAAAAAGAGGGGCACGTGTGTCGTGTGTGTCTCTTTGTCGTTACAGGTAATGTTTGGGTAACGTAGAGTCTGCGATGCTGTTGAACATTGTCAAGAGAAGGCGTCTGATAGCAGAAGCTCTAAGAAAGGGTTCAGGTAGCTGCTGGCTCCTGATGCCTAGGATGCCTATGGAGAGGTACTACTGCTGGTGCTACAAGATGATGACCTATCTAGAAGGAGAAAGGAAACGTGGATGGAGTCGGGTGAAGGGCAGTAGTGTTAGTTGCCAAAGTTGTGTGATCTGTGAGGTTTGGATACCGTAGGGTTCCCTCGTTCAGCTCAGCCTGTTGACTTCAGTGGAAGGTGAAAGGATGAGTATTATTAAGGCATCCGATTCTGCCAGTACTTCTGGCATTTTGCCTTGACACGCTTTCCTTTCCCCACAGGTGATCCCTGTTTTTTTCACTAGAGTGCTATAAAAATATTAAGGTGTTTTTTTCTCTTTTAAAAGGAGTAGCTCTTTTGGGTGTGTATTTTGTTGCCTTAAGAAAAGCATTTGCCAAGAGTTAGTTGGCGTTGAAACTGAACAAAGAAGCCATCTCGTGTAGCACTCCTGATTTACCTTAATCTCCCGATCCACATCGCAGAGGTCAGAACTCCCCTGGACGCGAGCATGGTCGTGCGAGCTGACGGATGGGGAGGAACGCTGGGTGAGAGGCGTGTCCTGGAGTCCCACTCCGTGTGCAGGTTGTGCAGAGGCTTGGTATCGTTTCTGCAGAAGCTTTTCCAAAAGAGAAAGCAACGTGTAAAGGAGTGGCTTGACCCCATTTCTGCAGCGCTTAAAGGCAGAGTGAAACGTAGGGCTAACACTAGTCCCCAGCAAGGGAGTGCAGCAGAAAACACATCTGAAACTGTCGCTCGCTTGGACAGGAACACCTGTAGGTTAACTGCATTAGGTTAATTGTTACAGCTTCTACTACACATTGCCGAGATTGCAGTACATATCTACGGCAAATGCGTAACGCTGGAGGAGAATGAGAGTGATGCCGGGTAACTACTGGTGGAAGTCAGGTGAGGAAGCCATTAAGGCTGCAGCTTGAGGCTAAAGAGTTATGGCAGCAGGAATCCTTTACTGGAATTTATGAGCACAGCTGCAAAGTTGGATCTGAACCTCAGTGTGTTGCTTCTAGAGAACGGTGTCAGCCCAAGTAGAACTGCTGGCAGTAAGTAATCTAAAGAAGCTTTGTGTGTGAGGGGAGGAGGCTTTCTCCTGGGCTTGCTTGTTGTATAGCGTGATGTTTTCTCCCCGGCACTACCAAATCAGAGTAGCGTTAAATATCTGAACACGATACGGTTATGGTTTAGCTGTCGTACTGCTTGACACCATTTCCCTTCCAAGCTCTCATATTCTACACGTGGGATGCTGACATCCCTCTTTTTTGTTTTGCGCTGTCCTCCTTAGCAATCGGAGACCATCAATTCGGGTTACAGTGTTGAGAAGTGAGGGAGAATGTGCCGCAGTAAAGAGCCAAGTCTTTTCCTTCCCATTACCTTTCCAGGCACAGTAGAGTTCTTCCCAAGCCTTTCGGGAACATCGGCACGTCCTTCTGGGTGTCCTCTTGGCAGGCTGCTGCTTACAGCACAGACCAGAGTGTTGTTTAATCCTGTGCAAGAAACCAAAGGATACAGTCTTTCATACAATAAACACGTGCAGTTAACTTGGCAGGTGATCTCCAAGGAGAGTCTGTGCTGGAAGGATGGAAAAGGGAGGTATCGGACCTGAAGTTTGTAGGCCCTGATACAGGGCTGATGGAACGGTGTGTAAACCCTGGGTAAACCTGGCATACTTGGGTAGGTGGCAGAGGGCCGTAAGCAGCCTGTTAGGGAGGACGGTGTGACCAGCCGCTACCTCAACAGTAATGGTGCTCCAGGTACGACCTGGAGAGTGGGCAGGTGGGGGGAAGCCCACTCCCTGAGCGGTGCCAATCAGGAGAAAAGTGTCGTTTGTCCGTGTGTCTTCAGAAGAGGCTTGTGGTTTTCAATGAGAGCCGCGGCATTTAATGAAGGATTGGAACCCTCCTTTCTTAGCCAGGCTCAAAGGGATTTCTTAACGAGCCGCTGTTTTTCTGGTGGAATACCAGTCCAACTGGGTTTCACATGGCAAAGCAGCAGTGCTGCGAAGTAGCTGGTGGAGGATTTTCAGCACCTTGATTCTGTTCACATACTAAGCCGAAAGCAGTGACAGCCGAAACAGTTACTTGTTGTCTTGGTGCAAGAGTAGTAGTTGCACCTTGTAAAGAGTTTAGTGCGGCTAAGCTGAGGTTATTGCTTGCTGAGGACGGGTAAGGCTGCTCAGTCGATTGAAATGAAGGCAGCAGCTTTCTCTGTGGAAATGCTCCTCTTAGAAATGGGAAACGGCAGCAGTGGGTATTTTGGAACAAAATGGTGGTTACGCTCACATTTCTCTCTGAGCGTGCCAGGGCAGTTGTCCTGGCTCTCTGTGTGGTCTCTCGGGAAGTCTTACCTGGTATGTGGCGGACCATCTGAGGATGGGGGATGTTCCTGGAGTGATGGTAGTAGTTTTCGCCTGAGCAGCTAAGCTGCGAGTCACGCCAGTTGTTCTTCCACATGTCGTGGCTCAAGTGAGGTTCACACGTTGACTCAGAATCGGTCTTTGTTGCGTGAACTTGCTGGCCCTCGTGTGCAGCGTCTTTGTTCGGGTCACAGGCTGGCTCTTCCGCCGGTGGGCTGAGGCCAAACGCTGGGGGTGAAGTGGAGAACAAGTGAGAACAGCAAAGGAGACGTCCAGGCCTTCTTGGTTTCTGCCTTTCCTAAGGGTTGTGCGCGCAGGGAGGCAGCCCCCTGTCTCTTTATAGTTGCTATCTGTTGTAGAGTTTGGGTTGCGAGGTTGAATAACAGACTAGTAGCTGTTATTACCGTTATCCTGTGGGGTTTGTATCCCTTTCCGGTAGTAGCAGTCCCTAATGTTCACAGTCGTCTTTGCCTCTGGCACTTGCCTGGCACACTCGGTACTGTAACGTCTAAGACTGGGAACATCCCAAGACGTTTTTTTTAAGGCACCTGGCAAATGTCACATGGGGTGTGAGCTAATGTGTTCTATTGTGATCTAGTCACGAGGTCATCAAACACTTGCCGTGGCAACCGCATTCCACAGTATAGTGGTGGGTCACAGCTTGGAGGTGGGGGTGGGGGGGGTGGTCCGTGAGCAGGGGAAACCCCCTGGGAGAAATAAAATCCTGTTTCTCTAACTCTTATTTATATCCAAGCTCAGCTGTGGGTCAATCTGTGGTAGCAGCAATTCGAAGTGAAGGTGCAGAGGGCACCTTCCCCACTGAAATTCAAAAGTTAATTTGGGATAATGCAACTACATTTGAAAAAGAATTCAATCTTGGTGGTATCTAGTCAATTTTACTTAACATTTCTGATTAAATTATTAAATTGTTCTTATCTCGACCCTCGACTTTGAACATTCCTTTCCAATTCTCCTCCCCACCCCTCTGGGTGGTGGGCAGTCAACAAGCAGCTGTGTGGTGCTTGGTTGCCGGCTGGGATTAAACCCCAACATTTTGGTACATCATAAAACAAAAACCCCAGCTTCAGCCACCCAAACCACACAAATGAGCACATCACAAATAGCTCTGCTCGACTATCTACTTACTGTGGACCTGTAAGCGTGTAAATGACCAGTATCCTAGTTATGGCACAGAGGCAAGAGGTGAGCATGCCACCACTCTGTGAGGGTAAGAGGAACTGACTGTCATCTTGGGGTGGAGGGTGGTGATGTGCTCCCCCTGTCGCCAGTCGTCCCCCCCACCCCCCGCATTCTAACCTGTGTTGCATCACAATGCTCAAGTGATGACCACCAGTGGTGGCGGTGACGGGCGGCTCTGGTCCTGGCTCACAGTGCGTTCCGGGAGACAGATAAGAGCCCGACAGCCAAGGGCTAGTTTGAACAACGTGCCCACCTGGCAGTGCTGGCCACGGTCTGACTCAGGCCAAGCCTGGAAGAGGCTGACTTCTGTAGGCGGTGTGCAGATGTGACTGTGAGGTAATTCTCTGACTCCGTTAATCTTGGACGGCCCAGGGCCCGTTGAGCTCTGCCATGCAGCACCAGCTGGCACAGCTCTCGCCTTGAGTAGGGATGCCTCTCTAGGCTATATGCAGCATTTTATCTCTGTTTTGCTTGTTTCTGAAGGGAAAACCTTCATTTGGGAATGCTGAGCACCGTAGGAAAAGAGCTGAGGCTTGAAATCCACAGCAAAGGCACGTAGTGCTGACCTGCACCCAGTTCCTCGCAGCAGGATGTTGTGCCAGGAGAGGGCAAGAACGTGGGCAGCAACGGGGCCTGCGCCTGTGGGTGTTGATGGAGCCAGCGGCTCGGGCGATCACAAGTTGAGCAGGGTGTTGCACGTGGTAAGAGAGGCGCATCCTCTCGCAGCACGTCTTGCTGACCTACTGGATTGTGTTTTCCCATCAGCACGATCGGCACATTGTCCTTGTTTCACTGTTCACTGAAAGCCATTCCCACAGGTTACCGAGGAGCTGGACTGTAAAGCCAAGGAATCGGGAGCAGGTACAGCCACAGGCAGACAGAGTATGGTTCTTAAGTAGCTTGCACAATGGCATAATTTACTGTCTCCGCTGGGCTCTTGTGAGCGTCAGCAAAGGGATTCAGCAAAGCCTTCAGATTCTCACTGTGTCCCTGCCGCTGAGACTTCAAGAGCCACTGTCCCCTGTTCTCTTTGCAGCTGCAGTGCCACTGGGAGCAGTGGGTTTGGAGGGCAGGCTCTCAGGGAGGTGGGAAGAGGGGAGAGCTTCCAGCCAGGGCTCCGCCGTGGGTGGGAGGCGACAAGGGTGGGGAAGAGTGTGACAAGGGAATCGGGGAGGCAGAAGCCCTGCAAAGAGCCAGGTTTCTGCAGGTGGGTGGTTTGTTTTCATTCTAGCGCTTTGGCTGATTAAGGGCGGGACTCTGAGCTGAGAGGCTTGGCTAAAAGGCCAGAGCAGTGCACCTGCAGGAGCACATCACAAGACTGGCTCCCAGTGTGCTGGGAGGGCTTGGGGTATCGGCAACCTGACTGCTTTGCAGCTGAGCGTCTCCTTGGTGCGCGAAGTCAGTGGTGGCAAGATTCAAAATGGGCATGTCTGTAGGAGAAGGCCTCAAGGGCAAGAGTCCAAGTACTGATAGCCTGATGAATAGAGACTCGTTAGAACTTGTAGGGCACAAGCCCTGGGAACAAAGGAACAAGCTAACTGCAGACCCCTGAGCCGTTACAGTTGAGGAGGCAACCAGACGGACAGAGAAACGAGTAGCCAGATAAGGGAACGGAGAGCGCCGATATGTAACTTTGTTAATCAAGAAAGCCGCCCATAAGGAAACCCCCTAATTTTGGAATAGAAATTGTTGCTATGTCAAGGTAAACTAGTAAGTTCCTATTGTTTTAACGGTGTGCCTTAAATATCAACCAATCAGTGTTTTTTACGCTTAAGATTTAAGCAATCAGTGTGTAATATGTAGAAGGTAGAAACGTATATAATTGTAAGACAATCACTAATAAACCGACAAGTTGCTTGCATCAAGCTGCGTCCCGTCTCTTCATTCGCCGCACATGTCGGTCTTTTCACTCCCTTTTTTTGAGGCTCTGCAAATGAGAACAGAGCGCTACGGTGAGCTACTAAAGAAAGAAGACCTACATCTGTCTGTCTTCAGATTCCCCAGATGTTCTCAGTGAGCTGGGTGAGAAGAAAGCCTATGGGACTGGAGGACCGCTGGGTCACAATCACCACAAGGTAAACTGTGGGGTCTGTTTCCTTACAGGGCCTTTTTTTTTCCTTTCTTTTTTTTTTTTTCTATTTGTCCCTCCTTGCACCTTATTTGATGTTACTCTGTTGATGTGGTTTTGACTTGATCTAGTCGTTATGGTATGGAGTGTTGGCACAGCTGGAAAGGGTCTTTTTTGCTCAACTTGGACACAGGATTTGCCAGGTCTAAAGAAGCAAACAACATTTGTTTATCCTTTGCTCTTCCTCTGAAAAACTACCCGGTTCCTGTGATGTGCGTAACTTTGTACTTAAGCAGAAACTTGCCTTTAAAAGAGGCTGTGGCTGATGCTTCCTAGTTCCGTGGCTGCATGCCCAGATTTTATTTATGGTCCTTTTGGCTGTATGTCACAGTGTGCCATATATGCAAAGTAACACAGCACTTTATTTGGCGAGCTTTCATTTTGCGTGAGCTTGTCTTCCCTTGCCCTTCTCAAACATTTTCAGATCACGGCTGAAAGGCTCTTAACGCGGAGACACTTCGTAAGGCAAGGATTATACTAGAGCAGTGTTTTGCTTAAGGTTTCTGGGCAGGAAAGAAACACAACCCCCCCACCACCAAAAGCAGAGGTGCCTTTACTAGCTGTCCCAAAGGCTGTTGTATATGGTAACCCTGATAGCTTACAAGCTGAGCCTAAAAGACAGCTTTCAGGGCAGTAAGGCATGAGTAAGGTGGAGAGAATCAAGCTGCCTCTCCAGTCTCCTGTTCTAAATTTTGTGTAGGTGAGGAGAAGGACATTTGCACCGAGGTTTTTGTGTTTTGCTGTGAGTACATCCACCGTGCTGCTTAGTGTAACTGCACCATTGCTCGCCCGTTCTCTTTTGATTTGGTAACTCTGGCCTCGGTGCAGCAGTGGAAGCAAGCCGAGGACGGTACGGGGCTCAGCAGAGGAGACTGCAGGGCCTGCCCTGTCCCTGGGGAGCTTCTTGTGACAGGTGAATTTGGGAAGTCCTGTAGAAGGAGAAAGTCCCTCCGAGCGGCCTTGTCAGGCTTTGAAGCGCCTTAATGAAACCGGCCGTCTGGTGGTGGGAGACTGGTGGCATCAGTAACAGGGCAACTTGCTTGTTGCTTTTTGCTTATTTACTTAGCATCCTCCTCTCTTGGGATTGACTCTCCATGCATTTCCACGGGCAGTTCAGTGCCTGCATTGCCATGTTAAAAAGGCATGAGGGAGACGGGTATGTGTGAAATACTTGATGCCAGGAAACTGACACGGTGTAAGAGGAGACTTTTCTTTTTTCCTTGACTCGACCTGGAACTATCAAGCTTGGATGATCTGAGATCCATGTAAAACACTGTGTTGCAAAGCACAGCTGCAGGTGTAGCTGGGAGAGTGTGTTTCCTTCTGTTCAAGTTTGTATGCCAAGGCTAATGCTTTGTAACGTACGCTACAAGACGGTGTTGCTTCATTCCAGCCTGCAGTGGAGGCTGCCGGCTGTTCCCACTGCCGCCTTGTGTCCTTGCACAAGACTGTTGCTGCTATCGCAGCCCATCCAAGGAGCCTCTGTTCTCCTGTGGAAGCCACTGTGTTTCCATCAGTTCCGTTTTCACTATGAGATAAAGGAAGTTCCAAGGCAAGGGAGAGGAAACGTGCTCCTTACACTCCTCTTGTCTCTTCAGCCGGCATTTTTGCCACAGGTGCTTTCTGCAGTAACAGCGATAGTGATACAGTCCTTGGAGAGCTCATGCCTTCACAGTACATTGCAGGTGAATAGCCTGCTTAGTGAAATGGCCAGCTCTTCAGTATCAGCGTCCCAGGGAGCAGCTGGCTGTCCCGTCAGCCTGGGTGCAGGAAGCCTCTAGTAAATGTGACAGTTTTCTGTAACTTGGCTCTCGGCGAGTATGAGATCCATGCTGCTCCCCCGTTTCTGAATGCCTGCCTAATTCTCTGTCAGGCTTTTTTTCCCTCCAGGGCTCCTTTGAACCTTTCTCGTATGCTGTCGCTCGGCACTGAGGCTGCTTGTGCTGCGGGCGTTCTTTGAAGTCAGCATTCTCCGGTGGTGTCAGCACTATTCCTGTAGCCCCAAGCCAGACGAGACACCCCTCTGTCCCACATTTGTCATCCAGGTCTGGCTTACTCGCCAGCCAGAGGGCCTCCTGCAGCCTTGCCTGCTGCTGCCGAGCCACATCTGTGTTGAGTGGGTTTTTGGATAGCCTGGGGTTGTTCTAGGCAAGAATCTGCCAGTGAGGTTTGTATGTAATGCTGTCTGGGGTTATTGTCACTTAGGGAAAGTTTTAGGAGCTGAAACAGGAGGAGGAGGAGGAGGAGGAGGAGATGGCTGTTAGAGTCAGCATCCTAGAAACGGCAAGAAGGGGTCATGGAGTTGGAGACTAATAAGGATTTTTGCCACAAGCGCAGGTGGAAAAGTAAGAGGAAGACAATGATGGCAGGTTTCAGGAAGACTTTGGGCTGCGCTTATGTTAGGGAGGGGACCAAGTCCTTGTCAAGGTGCATCCACAGCAATATTCCTGTCAAACGAATGTGGGAAAGCATTAGTGCCTGTATAAAGGGCAGTGGTGAGAGCTGCAGTAGTGGGGGGCCGTTCCTCTCTGTCCCCGAGGGCAATTAATTCAAAGTGGAGCCGCTGCAGGAAAGCGCTGCGGTAGTAACTGGGGGCTCACAGTGTGCTTGGCTTTAGGCTGCGGCTGTAGCAGACTTGCCGTGTGCGCTTCTGCTTGTGCTTCACCAGATTTAGCCTGAAGATGCTGCAAGCGAATGCATGAGAAGCTCTGTAAGGATGGATGTGGGAGGTGGTGCTATCAGCAGTTCCTTCACCTCCTTGTTGAAGAGCTGGTGGTCTTTCTTGATGTTGCAGTGTTTGAGATCATCCTGGCGTACCTGGAGAAGAAAGACTGGAAGGACGCCTTGTCAGTGTCTTGCCACAGCGGAAAGGGGCTGTTGCATTGGGAGAGGCCGATGATTCGTCCAAGCGTGCTCTGTCTGGAAAAGAAGATGAAGACGATGACTCGGACAGCGACTAGGCTTCACAATGAGACGATGGGAAAGATGGGGCACGTAGTCCATGGGAGGAAGTTTGGACGTGAAGTGGTTCCACTCCAAAGACCATCTGCTGCCCTTGTGACACCGGATTGTCCCAATGCTCGATAGTTCCGTAGCTGGCCCAGAGCTGTTCCTGGACATGAAGGGCAAAGATAAATGTGGTTTTTTACCCTGAAGCTTCCGTATTAATAGCTTATTTTTGTAAAAAATAAAGTAATGGCAAATGTAGAATTTATTTTGTTTCCCAAGGAAGCGATTGCATTCCTTTTTTTTTTTTTTTCACAATTCTTTTAAATGTGATTTTTTCTACATACCAAGTTGGGCACGTTACCCAAGAGCATTAGTAGATGCTATTTGAATGGATGCCGCCTTCTCTGTTTCTGCCCTAAGTTTTCTTGAAAGCGGTGAATGGTGACCTCACAACCTGTTCCGCTAGTGCCGTTGCCAAGTGTGCATGAACACTCGGCACAAACAAGCAGAAATTCTAATTTTCCTGAGCTCCTCAACAGACAATCACCAGCAACCAAACTGCCTTCATCAGCTGAGCCACGCTGACTTGTATACCATGCGCAGATAGCTGGGGTCGGTAGATGAGCTACGAGCGTGGGGTTACGCCAATGCTTTAGACTTCAGCTTGAGCAGGATGGACGTCTGCACAAGCGCGAATCACGTGCCTTGGTTGGCACATGGTGCGCATGGAGTTGAGGCGTCACGATCGCTTTTGGTTACTTCTCGGTCCTCCTAGCAAAATTGATCACGGAGCCTCAGAACAGTACCAGGAGACAGGAGCTCTCTCTTTCAAGTCACTTACTGAGTTTCAGTAGGTCTGATTTATGACATGATCCTGCGTGCATTGTTTTCTCTGTCAAATATTTTTCCTTTACAAAAAGAGGCATAGTCTCAGTTTTGGCTGGATGTTCTGGTTCCACTCATTTCTAACTGACTGAAGTGCTCTTGCAAAGGATGGAAACGGAGACCGTGGAAGCGTGGCTTCGCTTCAGGCTTGTGAGCCTGCCCCATCCCTTTCTCCTGTAGGGACTAGCCAGGTAACTGCAGCTTCTGAGCAAGTACAGCTTCCGCGCGGGTCAGCTGAAGAGCGTAAGAAGACGTCATCGTAACTGTTGTTCTGAGCTGAGCTGGAATCAGGGGGCTGACCCAGGCATGGCTTGGCTTGTATCCATTTTCATTCCTCCCTCTGTTGTTACTGCTTTCAAACGGAGAGTAGAAGTGGGATCCCCACAGGCCTGTAAAGGGTTGGCAACCAACAGGTTGTGGCTTTCTACAGTCGGTGCGTTTCTGTCTGTTCTTTTTGAACAGCCGTAGAAAAGCCTGTTCTGTTAGAAGGGTGGCTAGTGGCTCAAGTAATGTGGGCTTTTTTGTTAGGCTTTACAGAAATGTGACTGCTTTTGTTCCCGAAACGAGATCAGCTTTTTCATGAGAGCATTGCTGCTCTTATTTCTGTAACAAGAAGTGCAGCGTGAGTATGCCCACCGTCTATTACACTGATTCTCTGATGAAACGTGCCAAGCAATGCAATTACAAGGAGCTACATCGTTACAGCTGAGGTTCTGCGCGTTAATGCACATAGCACCTATTAAACCTGATCTAAGGCTCTTCAGCCTCTCTAAGGTTTCCTTAAGATGGTTTCGTACACGTGCCTCATCTCCTCAGGCTTGAGAGTGCACGAGCAGGTGGCACAGACAAACTGGGGACTTTGGAGACTTTCTGAGTGGGTCCGAAAGCCTCTTACGGCATTACGCAGCCTGTCCTGCATCGTTGCCAGTGAAATGAGGCCAACGCGCCATGCGCATGCACGTATTTTCAGATCAAGCTGTTGCAAATCTGAAGCTTACCTGCCTGTGGAGAAAGAGAAGGAAAAGGTGGTCTGCGGTATGTTGCTCTTAGCACCGGCAGCCTTCCAGCTCGGCAGCATCACAGCAGCTTGGGGACCGGCTGTGCGGCCTCTTTGTACACATTGCTTGTCTCAGTCGCCCGCTCTTCCTGTCCTCTCGCTGGCGCCTTAGCCAGGAGTTGGGGCATTGCTGCTGTTTCCCTTTGCTCTCTCTTTGTGCTAAGCTCGTCAGGTGATACTAGGCTGAAGTTCATGCCTGTGGTCATGCGTCGTCTCTCCCGGATGCTGTCCTCGGGGTGTGTTAACTGGCGAGATAGAACAGCAAGCGAGAGTAGACTGGGGTTTCGATGGGCTCAGCCCTCTGGCTGCTGCTGCAGTTCTCAGCCTTTCAGCGTCCTACAGTTCTGCAGCCACCTAGAAGAGGCTGTTCTTGGCGGGCCTGGACTCACACCGATGTGCGCACTGACCCTTTTCTAAATGCTTCAGGTGCCTGGCTGTTCATCAGTGTATTCACCAGCTGTAGACACGATCCTAAGAGAGTAAAGTGGTGATTTGCTTTCAGGCAGCCGGTTGCGGCTATGTGAAGCGACGTGTTCAAGAAGCCCCAAAGGGCCCATTCTTGCAGTGAGTCCAGTGTGAAGTCACTGTTGAAAACAGCCAAATTAGTTGCAGCACATGAAAATTGCCCCAGCGTCAGGTCAAATGCGAGACGCTGAAACCTTTGGCTTTGGACGTTTGTGAGAGGTTCTGAGAGAACAGCTTGTAAAAGCAAGCGTGCTTGTGCGATTTGTGACCCCTCCAGCGCTTGCCATGGTGCTGCAACTCCTCCTGAGAGAGCAGGGAGGCAGTCCTCCTGTCTCACCAGCGTCTTTTTGCAGCATGAAAGCGGAGGCTGGTAGGCTGGCCATGGACCGACACGCCTGGGAAAAAGCATGCTGAGCGGTCTTGGCCTTGTGCTGTATTTTGCTTGGGTCCTGATATACGTGCCGCCACGTACTTCACATGCTGTGTCCTGTGTCTTTGTTTAATGCCCGAGTGTCTGTGGCTGCCTCTGTGAAGAAGGTCGCGGACTCGCCAGGTAGTACGTCCTACCTCTGCAGCAGTGGTCAGCTGGTTGAGAAGTCAGGGGGGCCAGCAATGCGTATTGGGGGACGTTTGAGTGATTCAGTATTTTTAATCTCATCTTACTTTGTTGCAGGGAACACCTGTTAGATATTTTTTCTTGTCTTCTCATGTAGAAGGAGAGTGGGTGTGGGCTGGGGAAGTCAGTTACCCTGGTGTGAATTGTAGAATCCAGGTGTGCGACATGACTGACTTTCTTGCGAGGACACTGTTAGTGCATTTCTTCTGGCTTCCTGTCGTTCTCAGACAGAATTGAAGTGTTCCTTTACTTAACTACAGCGAGTAAGTTACAGAGCTGGTAATAGTCAGTGTTATTCTAATGCATTTTATTCTACTTCTTGACTGCTTCATGACATTGTTTGGAACGGCTGCACAGGTAGCTGAGTTTAGCGCTCTGTGTTTGTTTTTGTTTTTCAGGAGGCTCTGAAAACTTGGCCATATTCAGTCATCACGATCCAGTGGATAACTCCTGCTTACTTCTGCGTTTGCTGTGCACTCCAAAGAGTTCACGTATTTCTCGAGTGGGCCAGCTCTGCAGTGATAAGATTACGTCTGGGGAGAAGGATAGAAAGGAGTACTTGCAGAAGAAGCTTAGTTTGCAAGCTGAGGACTTCACGGAGCATTTAGCAATAGTTGACATGGATGTGTGACTGTTGAAGTCAGGGTACTACCCGAACCTTCTCAGTAACAGCAGACACATCCTAAAGACTAGAGACTCCCAGCTTTTTGGGGTAGGGACAAGCAATAGTTCAGAAGCTGGGACATCTAATTTTATCAGAGGACACAGAAACGTCGCTGCCTCACAGAGCAGTCTTGAGAGTTACTCTGCCGCTGCTGCACCCTGACGTGATTGTAAGAATCTGCTTCAGCTTCTCGTGCTAGTGAATCCAGGCCTCTAATAAGGCAGGCAGGTGGGATCAAGGATAACGTAACACAAACAGCTTTAATGCTTATCTTGAGTCACACGTTGAACATAACCTTGTTCTTCTCTTTATTACTAGGATGGGTGAAGTGCCCTTGAGAGAGCTTTGTTGTCAGATGTCTAGCAAATACAGTCACGGGTGCTTTGGAAAGGGAAATGGGTGAGAAGGTGCAATTGATTGTAACTATCCTTGCAAACTATTGCCCTTCTGGCTCTTACCACGTTTGTTCCATGACCTGTCAGCTTCAAACTTCATGGAGGGAATGCAACCGTGCTGTTGAAAGACTACATTAATGTGGTTGCTTTAGTTTTGGTTCTGTTCAGTAGTGATCCTGTGAGGCCTCTGCGATGTAATTAAGGTTTTCAGGCTCAGCTGCTGCAGCATGGTGCTGAGGGACAGCTGGTAGGAAACACTCAGGACAGAGATTTGAATGGGACTAAGACAGTCATGAGTACAGCCCAAAAGCATTTGGTCAAGTTCAAGTGTGGCCCGTTCAACAAGTCATTACCACAGCCCTGTCAGTGTGTGGTCACTTAACCCTGCTGTCTGGTTTCCAGCTGACTTTGTAGTGTTTACACCTAAGACACCAGGGAAGTTGCAAAGCACTGCCAGCTCCTGTCCTGCTAGAAGCTCCGTCCCCATTTACTGCAGACGGCAGACTCCTAGTCTTGTGCAGCTGTACAGAAATTACATATCTCGGAAAATGTTCCCCATTTACATGGCTTTGTGCGAATGAGTTTCTGCCTCTGTGGTCTGAGTTGGCAGGCAGACCTGAGTAATGCCCACTCTGTGTGACTGGCCTTTGGCCAGCCATTCATAAAAACTCTGTTTCCTGAATGTGCGGCCACACGTTCCTTCAGCCTTACCAGCCTGCTCCGCTGGGGGCTCTAGCACAGCTGGGCATGTGCAGCAGTGAGTGAGCAGCACGAGAAAGCCGAGCTGAGGTAGGCCACCGGGTCTTGGCATACTCCTCTCCTGCAGCGGGAGATGGGAATGGAGGTGGTAGTTGTGACTATAGCAGGCATGATTTGAAGGCAGGGGCCCTTGGAAAGAGAACACTGAGCTCTGCGCTGAGCTAAGCTCCTCTTTCTTTAACGCTGTGCTGCCAGGGTTTCTCTCCTTCCCCGCAAACGGCCAGATGCCTTGAGTGAGCTTGTCTGCACCGAATCATCTGAGTCTGGAAAACAGATGGGAGTAGGGTTGACTTGTCACCTTGCCTTGTTTTTGTGAGATTTAATTGGCAGAGGTATCTTTTAGATGGGTAAGCCCCAATTCTTCCGCTTTCACAGTCCACTCACAGGGCCTGAAAAAGGGCCAGATGCATTTCTGTCCTTGTTGGCTGTATTTCAACGGCTCGAGGTTTGCACGGTGCATTGGAAGGCTGGTTTTGGTCTCATCCTGTCTCGCCTGTGTCTCCCCCCTCCGCATTGGATGCTACAGTGTGTGCTGCTTCTCTGCCAGTCGTGAGAGCTGTGAAAGCAAATTCCAGCTTGCTGTGAGGCAGACGACTGCAGTCATTGTGCAGGCCACATGTGGCAAGTCCAGGGTCTTTCTTTTTCTTTTTTTTTTTTTTTCTTTTCTTCCCCAGTGCCTAGGGCTTGGTGTGCATCTCTGCAGACAGGGTGTGCGTGCCCCTCTTCCTACCGCAGTATGTCTGTGACTGCAGAGCCAAGCCTACACACAAGAGCTCTTTGTGCAGGCCTGGCTGAGTCACGCAAACAGATGACCCTGATGCCAAAAGGCGTTGCCTCTGTCCCTCTTTTCATTTAGCTCGCGTCTCATGTACCTGTGCAGCGTGGTTGGGTTGAATGACTTGAGGACAAAATACAATGAACATCAAATTGTTTTATTAGGAAGTCTGAACGCCTGTCTTTATAATCTAAGTGCTCAGGTCACATATTTCTGTATGTGAAGGTGGCTGGGAGATGCTTCAGCGGCTGTGAATAGGGGAGGCCTCCGCTGGAAAAGGGATATCCGTGGTTTGGGGGCGGCCGTGGTACAGGTGAGATTTCTGGTAGAGTGTGAGGGCAGGACGGCCTCTTGTTTCCACCACACTTTCTCAGCTGTAGCTCTTCCCTGGGAAGAGCGTGTCTGCTTGCGCTGGACCTCTCTTTCTCAGCATTGCGGACAAAAGACGTTCTTTCTCCCTTTCTGGAAAACATTTTGGAAAAGCAAGCTGTATATTACGAGGCTAGGCTTAGGATGCTGTAAGGCTCGTTTGGCTTTGTTCGGTACGCAGCTGAGAGTATAGAAGCACATCTGCTCTTTGGCAAAGAAGCCTCACTGGGCACCGCTGTCGAAAAGCAGAGGTGCTTGCTTTGGAGGTTTCCTCTTCCTCCTTCTAGTTCTTAGGTAAGATTCCTCTTCACCCTCTCCTCCAGCTGAGTTCCAAGCAATAGTAAATGCTGGCAGCGTCAGAGCTGGCATGAGTGGCTTTGTTAAAATGATCACGTACGCTGGGACTGGCTTGTGTTGCCTCCGTGTGCTTCAGAAGGGGCACAAAGAGGTGACGGTGGCGTTCCTTGGCAGCGCCAGTATGTTTGGCTTGCCCTGACTGGGTAGAGGGTGCAAGAGTGGGCTTTGGTAGCTGGAAAGGTCTGAGGAGGCCTGACGTAGCCTGCAGAGAGTGAGGGCGAGATGTTAGATGAGGGCGGATGCCAGAGTTTGTTGGCAGAGGGAGTTTCAGCTTGCGTGTGACTTACAGGAGCAGACCTCAGAATGTCACAGGCTCACGGAACGGCTGGGGTTGGAAGGGACCTGTGCAGGCCATGTCGTGCAACCCCCTGCTAAAGCCGGTTTGCCTCGAGCGGGTTGCACAGGGTCGCGTCCAGGTGGGGTTTGAGTATCTCCAGGGAAGGAGGCTGCACAGCCTCTCTGGGCAGCCTGTGCCAGGGCTCCGACAGCCTCCAAGTGAAGGTGTTTTCCCTCACACTCGGATGGAATTTCCTGTGTTTCAGTTGGCGCCCGTCGCCCCTTGTCCTGACGCTGGGCACCACTGAAAAGAGCCTGGCCCCATCCTCTTGACACTTGCCCTAAAGATATTTATGTGCACTGAGGAGATGCCCTCTCACTCTTCCCCAGGCTACACAGGCCCAGCTCTGTCAGCCTGTCCTCGTAAGGGAGATAGTCCAGTGCCCTGATGGTCTTTGTAGGTATAAACCGTGCACCGCAATGTAAAAGGAGGTTGCTCTCCAAGGGGTTTCCAGTGCTGCTAAAACTTGGTACTTGTATCAAACTTGTATCAAATGTGATACACGTGTAACTACACTTGTATCAAATTGCCTGGCGTGGCTTGTACTTAGGAGCATTTTTGTCGAAGGCTGGCCATGATCAACTGCAATCACAAAGTTACCTTTTTCACAGGAGGAGAACCCAAAAATTTCTGGTTGTGGGGTTTAGCTTATCCCTCATTGTGGCAACCTCCCTGCAGGTTTTACGTGGCCGGAGTCATTTCCCCGTCTAGGCTTCTCCGATGTGGAGGGAGAGGCTTCAGCAGAGTCGGGCTGTTGATGTTCTCTGCTGCACCTTCCTCAGATTTCAGCACGTCTTTCTCAGTCAGTTCTCAATCCACCAGGCTGAACACAAAGTCTTTCTCTGAAACGTGAAGGTAGCAGAAATTTTGTTCAAATTCCCACTTGCTGCTGATCTGGATGTTTGGGGGTGAATTCAGGAGCTCCCTTACCACGTTTTCAAAGGGCTTAAAGACACGAGAGAGACATTTTGTTTGCTTTCTGCCCGCCCCCAGCCGCCCAGAGCCCCAGTGGGAGAGCGCGTTTTTCCGCCCCGCACCAAACCGGAGAGCGCTGAGGTGTGAGTGACTGCTTTCTGTCTGCTGTCACCTGACTGCTCAGCGCAGCCACAGCTGGGCCCAGCGCACTTTGCTGGTCCCAATTCCTTCCACCTCGGCAACGCCACTCAGCTCAGGTCGATGAGAATTTCAGGGTTTGATGTGAATGTACAAGAGCGCGTGCTTCTCAGAAAGGGACGCAGGTGTGTATCTTTGTTACCTTGTTTACTTGCCCTTGCAAACCATTCTTGGATCTTGGTAAGGGAGTCTGTCTCCAAAAGTTGGCTGATTTTATCCAGCACCTAGAAGACGTACGGGATAGTGACCATGAAAGAAGAGAAGCTGATTCGTGACAGTTTTTGCATGTGTTTCCATTTAGCCCTAGCTGTGTGAGTGTGGGCTTTATGGCCTAGCCCAAGGTGTCCCATCAGGTTTGCCACAGTGTGAGCTAAGGACGCCAGCCTGCAAAAGGTGATGTTGCATGAGCGCCGTGTACGCGGCACTTCAGAGACACCGCAAGGAAACGCTAAGAGTGTTTACTACGCGGAAAGCCCCTTGCATGTGTCATGCCAGATTGACAGGCTGCTTTTTAGAGAACAAGTTTCAGCTGTGTCGTTCCACCAGTGATTGCCCATAGCAACTTCCAGGTAGGGGAGAGCAACTAAGGAGTAAATGCTAAATACAAAAGCCAGTAGTCTCCCCACGGGGGTGGTGGCGGTGGGAAATCTGGCCATTGAAGTCCCACACCATCCTCAAGAGAACTAGGAACGCATACCGTGATAGGAATCCATGTACGGTAGCCCTCGTGTCTTTACCTTTTTTTCCTGATCTGTGTCACCGAGGTCAGAACTCCCCTGGACGCAAGCACGGTCGCGCGAGCTGACGGATGGGGAGGAACGCTGGGTGAGAGGCGTGTCCTGGAGTCCCACTCTGTGTGCAGCTTGTGCAGAGGCTTGGAATCGTTTCTGCAGAAGCTTTCCAAAAGAGAAAGCAACGTGTAAAGGAGTGGCTTGACTCCATTTCTGCAGCGCTTAAAGGCAGTGTGAAACGTAGGGCTAACACTAGTCCCCAGCAAGGGAGTGCAGCAGAAAACACATCTGAAACTGTCACTCGCTTGGACAGGAACACCTGTAGGTTAACTGCATTAGGTTAACTGTTACAGCTTCTACTACACATTGCCGAGATTGCAGTACATATCTACGGCAAATGCGTAACGCTGGAGGAGAATGAGAGTGATGCCGGGTAACTACTGGTGGAAGTCAGGTGAGGAAGCCATTAAGGCTGCAGCTTGAGGCTAAAGAGTTATGGCAGCAGGAATCCTTTACTGGAATTTATGAGCACAGCTGCAAAGTTGGATCTGAACCTCAGTGTGTTGCTTCTAGAGAATGGTGTCAGCCCAAGTAGAACTGCTGGCAGTAAGTAATCTAAAGAAGCTTTGTGTGTGAGGGGAGGAGGCTTTCTCCTGGGCTTGCTTGTTGTATAGCGTGATGTTTTCTCCCCGGCACTACCAAATCAGAGTAGCGTTAAATATCTGAACACGATACGGTTATGGTTTAGCTGTCGTACTGCGTGACACCATTTCCCTTCCAAGCTCTCATGTTCTACACGTGGGATGCTGACATCCCTCTTTTTGGTTTTGCGCTGTCCTCCTTAGCAATCGGAGACCATCAATTCAGGTTACAGTGTTGAGAAGTGAGGGAGAGTGTGCTGCAATAAAGAGCCATGACTTCCCCCCCCTACCCACCCCCCCACCCCCTTACCTTTTCAGGCACAGTAGAGTTCTTCCCAAGCCTTTCAGGAACATCGGCACGTCCTTCTGGGTGTCTTCTTGGCAGGCTGCTGCTTACAGCACAGACCAGAGTGTTGTTTAATCCTGTGCAAGAAACCAAAGGATACAGTCTTTCCTACAATAAACACGTGCAGTTAACTTGGCAGGTGATCTCCAAGGAGAGTCTGTGCTGGAAGGATGGAAAAGGGAGGTATCGGACCTGAAGTTTGTAGGCCCTGATACAGGGCTGATGGAACGGTGTGTAAACCCTGGGTAAACCTGGCATACTTGGGTAGGTGGCAGAGGGCCGTAAGCAGCCCGTTAGGGAGGACAGTGTGACCAGCCGCTACCTCAACAGTAATGGTGCTCCAGGTACGACCTGGAGAGTGGGCAGGTGGGGGGAAGCCCACTCCCTGAGCGGTGCCAATCAGGAGAAAAGTGTCGTTTGTCCGTGTGTCTTCAGAAGAGGCTTGTGGTTTTCAATGAGAGCCGCGGCATTTAATGAAGGATTGGAACCCTCCTTTCTTAGCCAGGCTCAAAGGGATTTCTTAACGAGCCGCTGTTTTTCTGGTGGAATACCAGTCCAACTGGGTTTCACATGGCAAAGCAGCAGTGCTGCGAAGTAGCTGGTGGAGGATTTTCAGCACCTTGATTCTGTTCACATACTAAGCCGAAAGTAGTGACAGCCGAAACAGTTACTTGTTGTCTTGGTGCAAGAGTAGTAGTTGCACCTTGTAAAGAGTTTAGTGCGGCTAAGCTGAGGTTATTGCTTGCTGAGGACAGGTAAGGCTGCTCAGTCGATTGAAATGAAGGCAGCAGCTTTCTCTGCGGAAATGCTCCTCTTAGAAATGGGAAACGGCAGCAGTGGGTATTTTGGAACAAAATGGTGGTTACGCTCACATTTCTCTCTGAGCGTGCCAGGGCAGTTGTCCTGGCTCTCTGTGTGGTCTCTCGGGAAGTCTTACCTGGTATGTGGCGGACCATCCGAGGATGGGGGATGTTCCTGGAGTGATGGTAGTAGTTTTCGCCTGAGCAGCTAAGCTGCGAGTCACGCCAGTTGTTCTTCCACATGTCGTGGCTCAAGTGAGGTTCACACGTTGACTCAGAATCGGTCTTTGTTGTGTGAACTTTCTGGCCCTCGTGTGCAGCGTCTTTGTTCAGGGCAGGCTGGCTCTTCCGCCGGTGGGCTGAGGCCAAACGCTGGGGGTGAAGTGGAGAACAAGTGAGAACAGCAAAGGAGACGTCCAGGCCTTCTTGGTTTCTGCCTTTCCTAAGGGTTGTGTGCGCAGGGAGACAGCCCCCTGTCTCTTTCTAGTTGCTATCTGTTGTAGAGTTTGGGTTGCGAGGTTGAATAACAGACTAGTAGCTGTTATTACCGTTATCCTGTGGGGTTTGTATCCCTTTCCGGTAGTAGCAGTCCCTAATGTTCCCAGTCGTCTTTGCCTCTGGCACTTGCCTGGCACACTCGGTACTGTAACGTCTAAGACTGGGAACATCCCAAGACAGTTGGTTTGTTGAAGGCACCTGGCAAATGTCACATGTGGGGGATGAGCTAATCTGATCTCTTCTGTGATGATCCAGGCTCTAGTTCAACAAATACTCGCTGAGGCACCTGGCTTGGGTGCAAGCGCATCCCCAGTGGAGTGATGGATCTTAGCGTACGGGGAGGTGGCCCGTGAGCCAGCGAAACCCCCTGGGAGGGCAGAGACCTTCCAGGAGCCAGCAGCTCCCACGAGAGCAGCTGAAGAGGTGTGGGCAGGGCCAGGGGTCCTGGAAGCTGCTCTTCACTCCCACAACGTTCAGCCCTGGGGAGCGCTGCGACCGGGGCGGGCAAACAGGAGGCTTTGCAGGGTGGCCGTTTGGGTGGGAGGGCACCTCTTTCAGGGGGAGACATTGCGCTGGCCAAAGGTGAGAGACTTGAGGTACACACAAGCCAGCAACTGGGCATTGTTCTGTGGTCAATGCACAGGTCAAGGACCATGCAGTGGTGGAGCTAAAGATCCTTAGGGCAGCGAGGAGGGTGCACAGCAAGCTCGCCCCCCTGGGATAGCTAACTGAAGTTTTCATGTGAGAGGGTTCTCTTCTTCACTAAAAACTTTCATGGATTTTCTTTGGGAATTGAAACTGTCTTGTGAAAGAGAAGTCTAGAATCTCACTAGTTATTTAGCAACCTCTTTGTATTATATACAATAATTCCTGGTACAATATGTTTGGGGGATTTTAGGGGTGTTATTCTACCCAAATAGCAACTTACGACATGCCTAATATTGAGATTGGTAAAATTAAATGACAACCAAGGATGTTTGGGTTTTACCCAGTATGGTGCACCAGAATGGTGCTACCAGCCGGCACTGTCATTTTTATATTGTAGATAAAATGACACCCCAAACGTTGATTATCATTGCAGCATGCCATAGCATAGCAGTCCACGAGCTTGTGGCCTTGAGGCACAACAATTTCAGGACATTGCACCTGCGGGTGACTGCTACTCATGTAACTTGTTGTTGGTTTTGTGGGTTTTGCAAGCCATCTTGGGCACAAGAGGAAGATAAAAACTGTGTCTCTGAGGTCAACAATAAATCAGATTTAGAGTTTCTTGTTGTGCTTTTAAGGCCTTTTGCAGAGGCATGGGGCACGCTCTCTGTCTTTGTGTCCTCACCAGGAGTGGGACTAGTGTCCGTAAGAGCTGGAGAAAAGGAGAAAATGGAAGAAGCACGGGCAGATATTTTTTATGCTTGGAGGGCAAAAAGAGGGGCACGTGTGTCGTGTGTGTCTCTTTGTCGTTACAGGTAATGTTTGGGTAACGTAGAGTCTGCGATGCTGTTGAACATTGTCAAGAGAAGGCGTCTGATAGCAGAAGCTCTAAGAAAGGGTTCAGGTAGCTGCTGGCTCCTGATGCCTAGGATGCCTATGGAGAGGTACTACTGCTGGTGCTACAAGATGATGACCTATCTAGAAGGAGAAAGGAAACGTGGATGGAGTCGGGTGAAGGGCAGTAGTGTTAGTTGCCAAAGTTGTGTGATCTGTGAGGTTTGGATACCGTAGGGTTCCCTCGTTCAGCTCAGCCTGTTGACTTCAGTGGAAGGTGAAAGGATGAGTATTATTAAGGCATCCGATTCTGCCAGTACTTCTGGCATTTTGCCTTGACACGCTTTCCTTTCCCCACAGGTGATCCCTGTTTTTTTCACTAGAGTGCTATAAAAATATTAAGGTGGTTTTTTCTCTTTTAAAAGGAGTAGCTCTTTTGGGTGTGTATTTTGTTGCCTTAAGAAAAGCATTTGCCAAGAGTTAGTTGGCGTTGAAACTGAACAAAGAAGCCATCTCGTGTAGCACTCCTGATTTACCTTAATCTCCCGATCCACATCGCAGAGGTCAGAACTCCCCTGGACGCGAGCATGGTCGCGCGAGCTGACGGATGGGGAGGAACGCTGGGTGAGAGGCGTGTCCTGGAGTCCCACTCCGTGTGCAGGTTGTGCAGAGGCTTGGTATCGTTTCTGCAGAAGCTTTTCCAAAAGAGAAAGCAACGTGTAAAGGAGTGGCTTGACCCCATTTCTGCAGCGCTTAAAGGCAGAGTGAAACGTAGGGCTAACACTAGTCCCCAGCAAGGGAGTGCAGCAGAAAACACATCTGAAACTGTCGCTCGCTTGGACAGGAACACCTGTAGGTTAACTGCATTAGGTTAATTGTTACAGCTTCTACTACACATTGCCGAGATTGCAGTACATATCTACGGCAAATGCGTAACGCTGGAGGAGAATGAGAGTGATGCCGGGTAACTACTGGTGGAAGTCAGGTGAGGAAGCCATTAAGGCTGCAGCTTGAGGCTAAAGAGTTATGGCAGCAGGAATCCTTTACTGGAATTTATGAGCACAGCTGCAAAGTTGGATCTGAACCTCAGTGTGTTGCTTCTAGAGAACGGTGTCAGCCCAAGTAGAACTGCTGGCAGTAAGTAATCTAAAGAAGCTTTGTGTGTGAGGGGAGGAGGCTTTCTCCTGGGCTTGCTTGTTGTATAGCGTGATGTTTTCTCCCCGGCACTACCAAATCAGAGTAGCGTTAAATATCTGAACACGATACGGTTATGGTTTAGCTGTCGTACTGCGTGACACCATTTCCCTTCCAAGCTCTCATATTCTACACGTGGGATGCTGACATCCCTCTTTTTTGTTTTGCGCTGTCCTCCTTAGCAATCGGAGACCATCAATTCGGGTTACAGTGTTGAGAAGTGAGGGAGAATGTGCCGCAGTAAAGAGCCAAGTCTTTTCCTTCCCATTACCTTTCCAGGCACAGTAGAGTTCTTCCCAAGCCTTTCGGGAACATCGGCACGTCCTTCTGGGTGTCCTCTTGGCAGGCTGCTGCTTACAGCACAGACCAGAGTGTTGTTTAATCCTGTGCAAGAAACCAAAGGATACAGTCTTTCATACAATAAACACGTGCAGTTAACTTGGCAGGTGATCTCCAAGGAGAGTCTGTGCTGGAAGGATGGAAAAGGGAGGTATCGGACCTGAAGTTTGTAGGCCCTGATACAGGGCTGATGGAACGGTGTGTAAACCCTGGGTAAACCTGGCATACTTGGGTAGGTGGCAGAGGGCCGTAAGCAGCCTGTTAGGGAGGACGGTGTGACCAGCCGCTACCTCAACAGTAATGGTGCTCCAGGTACGACCTGGAGAGTGGGCAGGTGGGGGGAAGCCCACTCCCTGAGCGGTGCCAATCAGGAGAAAAGTGTCGTTTGTCCGTGTGTCTTCAGAAGAGGCTTGTGGTTTTCAATGAGAGCCGCGGCATTTAATGAAGGATTGGAACCCTCCTTTCTTAGCCAGGCTCAAAGGGATTTCTTAACGAGCCGCTGTTTTTCTGGTGGAATACCAGTCCAACTGGGTTTCACATGGCAAAGCAGCAGTGCTGCGAAGTAGCTGGTGGAGGATTTTCAGCACCTTGATTCTGTTCACATACTAAGCCGAAAGCAGTGACAGCCGAAACAGTTACTTGTTGTCTTGGTGCAAGAGTAGTAGTTGCACCTTGTAAAGAGTTTAGTGCGGCTAAGCTGAGGTTATTGCTTGCTGAGGACGGGTAAGGCTGCTCAGTCGATTGAAATGAAGGCAGCAGCTTTCTCTGTGGAAATGCTCCTCTTAGAAATGGGAAACGGCAGCAGTGGGTATTTTGGAACAAAATGGTGGTTACGCTCACATTTCTCTCTGAGCGTGCCAGGGCAGTTGTCCTGGCTCTCTGTGTGGTCTCTCGGGAAGTCTTACCTGGTATGTGGCGGACCATCTGAGGATGGGGGATGTTCCTGGAGTGATGGTAGTAGTTTTCGCCTGAGCAGCTAAGCTGCGAGTCACGCCAGTTGTTCTTCCACATGTCGTGGCTCAAGTGAGGTTCACACGTTGACTCAGAATCGGTCTTTGTTGTGTGAACTTGCTGGCCCTCGTGTGCAGCGTCTTTGTTCGGGTCACAGGCTGGCTCTTCCGCCGGTGGGCTGAGGCCAAACGCTGGGGGTGAAGTGGAGAACAAGTGAGAACAGCAAAGGAGACGTCCAGGCCTTCTTGGTTTCTGCCTTTCCTAAGGGTTGTGCGCGCAGGGAGGCAGCCCCCTGTCTCTTTATAGTTGCTATCTGTTGTAGAGTTTGGGTTGCGAGGTTGAATAACAGACTAGTAGCTGTTATTACCGTTATCCTGTGGGGTTTGTATCCCTTTCCGGTAGTAGCAGTCCCTAATGTTCCCAGTCGTCTTTGCCTCTGGCACTTGCCTGGCACACTCGGTACTGTAACGTCTAAGACTGGGAACATCCCAAGACGTTTTTTTTAAGGCACCTGGCAAATGTCACATGGGGTGTGAGCTAATGTGTTCTATTGTGATCTAGTCACGAGGTCATCAAACACTTGCCGTGGCAACCGCATTCCACAGTATAGTGGTGGGTCACAGCTTGGAGGTGGGGGTGGGGGGGGTGGTCCGTGAGCAGGGGAAACCCCCTGGGAGAAATAAAATCCTGTTTCTCTAACTCTTATTTATATCCAAGCTCAGCTGTGGGTCAATCTGTGGTAGCAGCAATTCGAAGTGAAGGTGCAGAGGGCACCTTCCCCACTGAAATTCAAAAGTTAATTTGGGATAATGCAACTACATTTGAAAAAGAATTCAATCTTGGTGGTATCTAGTCAATTTTACTTAACATTTCTGATTAAATTATTAAATTGTTCTTATCTCGACCCTCGACTTTGAACATTCCTTTCCAATTCTCCTCCCCACCCCTCTGGGTGGTGGGCAGTCAACAAGCAGCTGTGTGGTGCTTGGTTGCCGGCTGGGATTAAACCCCAACATTTTGGTACATCATAAAACAAAAACCCCAGCTTCAGCCACCCAAACCACACAAATGAGCACATCACAAATAGCTCTGCTCGACTATCTACTTACTGTGGACCTGTAAGCGTGTAAATGACCAGTATCCTAGTTATGGCACAGAGGCAAGAGGTGAGCATGCCACCACTCTGTGAGGGTAAGAGGAACTGACTGTCATCTTGGGGTGGAGGGTGGTGATGTGCTCCCCCTGTCGCCAGTCGTCCCCCCCACCCCCCGCATTCTAACCTGTGTTGCATCACAATGCTCAAGTGATGACCACCAGTGGTGGCGGTGACGGGCGGCTCTGGTCCTGGCTCACAGTGCGTTCCGGGAGACAGATAAGAGCCCGACAGCCAAGGGCTAGTTTGAACAACGTGCCCACCTGGCAGTGCTGGCCACGGTCTGACTCAGGCCAAGCCTGGAAGAGGCTGACTTCTGTAGGCGGTGTGCAGATGTGACTGTGAGGTAATTCTCTGACTCCGTTAATCTTGGACGGCCCAGGGCCCGTTGAGCTCTGCCATGCAGCACCAGCTGGCACAGCTCTCGCCTTGAGTAGGGATGCCTCTCTAGGCTATATGCAGCATTTTATCTCTGTTTTGCTTGTTTCTGAAGGGAAAACCTTCATTTGGGAATGCTGAGCACCGTATGAAAAGAGCTGAGGCTTGAAATCCACAGCAAAGGCACGTAGTGCTGACCTGCACCCAGTTCCTCGCAGCAGGATGTTGTGCCAGGAGAGGGCAAGAACGTGGGCAGCAACGGGGCCTGCGCCTGTGGGTGTTGATGGAGCCAGCGGCTCGGGCGATCACAAGTTGAGCAGGGTGTTGCACGTGGTAAGAGAGGCGCATCCTCTCGCAGCACGTCTTGCTGACCTACTGGATTGTGTTTTCCCATCAGCACGATCGGCACATTGTCCTTGCTTCACTGTTCACTGAAAGCCATTCCCACAGGTTACCGAGGAGCTGGACTGTAAAGCCAAGGAATCGGGAGCAGGTACAGCCACAGGCAGACAGAGTATGGTTCTTAAGTAGCTTGCACAATGGCATAATTTACTGTCTCCGCTGGGCTCTTGTGAGCGTCAGCAAAGGGATTCAGCAAAGCCTTCAGATTCTCACTGTGTCCCTGCCGCTGAGACTTCAAGAGCCACTGTCCCCTGTTCTCTTTGCAGCTGCAGTGCCACTGGGAGCAGTGGGTTTGGAGGGCAGGCTCTCAGGGAGGTGGGAAGAGGGGAGAGCTTCCAGCCAGGGCTCCGCCGTGGGTGGGAGGCGACAAGGGTGGGGAAGAGTGTGACAAGGGAATCGGGGAGGCAGAAGCCCTGCAAAGAGCCAGGTTTCTGCAGGTGGGTGGTTTGTTTTCATTCTAGCGCTTTGGCTGATTAAGGGCGGGACTCTGAGCTGAGAGGCTTGGCTAAAAGGCCAGAGCAGTGCACCTGCAGGAGCACATCACAAGACTGGCTCCCAGTGTGCTGGGAGGGCTTGGGGTATCGGCAACCTGACTGCTTTGCAGCTGAGCGTCTCCTTGGTGCGCGAAGTCAGTGGTGGCAAGATTCAAAATGGGCATGTCTGTAGGAGAAGGCCTCAAGGGCAAGAGTCCAAGTACTGATAGCCTGATGAATAGAGACTCGTTAGAACTTGTAGGGCACAAGCCCTGGGAACAAAGGAACAAGCTAACTGCAGACCCCTGAGCCGTTACAGTTGAGGAGGCAACCAGACGGACAGAGAAACGAGTAGCCAGATAAGGGAACGGAGAGCGCCGATATGTAACTTTGTTAATCAAGAAAGCCGCCCATAAGGAAACCCCCTAATTTTGGAATAGAAATTGTTGCTATGTCAAGGTAAACTAGTAAGTTCCTATTGTTTTAACGGTGTGCCTTAAATATCAACCAATCAGTGTTTTTTACGCTTAAGATTTAAGCAATCAGTGTGTAATATGTAGAAGGTAGAAACGTATATAATTGTAAGACAATCACTAATAAACCGACAACTTGCTTGCATCAAGCTGCGTCCCGTCTCTTCATTCGCCGCACATGTCGGTCTTTTCACTCCCTTTTTTTGAGGCTCTGCAAATGAGAACAGAGCGCTACGGTGAGCTACTAAAGAAAGAAGACCTACATCTGTCTGTCTTCAGATTCCCCAGATGTTCTCAGTGAGCTGGGTGAGAAGAAAGCCTATGGGACTGGAGGACCGCTGGGTCACAATCACCACAAGGTAAACTGTGGGGTCTGTTTCCTTACAGGGCCTTTTTTTTTCCTTTCTTTTTTTTTTTTCTATTTGTCCCTCCTTGCACCTTATTTGATGTTACTCTGTTGATGTGGTTTTGACTTGATCTAGTCGTTATGGTATGGAGTGTTGGCACAGCTGGAAAGGGTCTTTTTTGCTCAACTTGGACACAGGATTTGCCAGGTCTAAAGAAGCAAACAACATTTGTTTATCCTTTGCTCTTCCTCTGAAAAACTACCCGGTTCCTGTGATGTGCGTAACTTTGTACTTAAGCAGAAACTTGCCTTTAAAAGAGGCTGTGGCTGATGCTTCCTAGTTCCGTGGCTGCATGCCCAGATTTTATTTATGGTCCTTTTGGCTGTATGTCACAGTGTGCCATATATGCAAAGTAACACAGCACTTTATTTGGCGAGCTTTCATTTTGCGTGAGCTTGTCTTCCCTTGCCCTTCTCAAACATTTTCAGATCACGGCTGAAAGGCTCTTAACGCGGAGACACTTCGTAAGGCAAGGATTATACTAGAGCAGTGTTTTGCTTAAGGTTTCTGGGCAGGAAAGAAACACAACCCCCCCACCACCAAAAGCAGAGGTGCCTTTACTAGCTGTCCCAAAGGCTGTTGTATATGGTAACCCTGATAGCTTACAAGCTGAGCCTAAAAGACAGCTTTCAGGGCAGTAAGGCATGAGTAAGGTGGAGAGAATCAAGCTGCCTCTCCAGTCTCCTGTTCTAAATTTTGTGTAGGTGAGGAGAAGGACATTTGCACCGAGGTTTTTGTGTTTTGCTGTGAGTACATCCACCGTGCTGCTTAGTGTAACTGCACCATTGCTCGCCCTTTCTCTTTTGATTTGGTAACTCTGGCCTCGGTGCAGCAGTGGAAGCAAGCCGAGGACGGTACGGGGCTCAGCAGAGGAGACTGCAGGGCCTGCCCTGTCCCTGGGGAGCTTCTTGTGACAGGTGAATTTGGGAAGTCCTGTAGAAGGAGAAAGTCCCTCCGAGCGGCCTTGTCAGGCTTTGAAGCGCCTTAATGAAACCGGCCGTCTGGTGGTGGGAGACTGGTGGCATCAGTAACAGGGCAACTTGCTTGTTGCTTTTTGCTTATTTACTTAGCATCCTCCTCTCTTGGGATTGACTCTCCATGCATTTCCACGGGCAGTTCGGTGCCTGCATTGCCATGTTAAAAAGGCATGAGGGAGACGGGTATGTGTGAAATACTTGATGCCAGGAAACTGACACGGTGTAAGAGGAGACTTTTCTTTTTTCCTTGACTCGACCTGGAACTATCAAGCTTGGATGATCTGAGATCCATGTAAAACACTGTGTTGCAAAGCACAGCTGCAGGTGTAGCTGGGAGAGTGTGTTTCCTTCTGTTCAAGTTTGTATGCCAAGGCTAATGCTTTGTAACGTACGCTACAAGACGGTGTTGCTTCATTCCAGCCTGCAGTGGAGGCTGCCGGCTGTTCCCACTGCCGCCTTGTGTCCTTGCACAAGACTGTTGCTGCTATCGCAGCCCATCCAAGGAGCCTCTGTTCTCCTGTGGAAGCCACTGTGTTTCCATCAGTTCCGTTTTCACTATGAGATAAAGGAAGTTCCAAGGCAAGGGAGAGGAAACGTGCTCCTTACACTCCTCTTGTCTCTTCAGCCGGCATTTTTGCCACAGGTGCTTTCTGCAGTAACAGCGATAGTGATACAGTCCTTGGAGAGCTCATGCCTTCACAGTACATTGCAGGTGAATAGCCTGCTTAGTGAAATGGCCAGCTCTTCAGTATCAGCGTCCCAGGGAGCAGCTGGCTGTCCTGTCAGCCTGGGTGCAGGAAGCCTCTAGTAAATGTGACAGTTTTCTGTAACTTGGCTCTCGGCGAGTATGAGATCCATGCTGCTCCCCCGTTTCTGAATGCCTGCCTAATTCTCTGTCAGGCTTTTTTTCCCTCCAGGGCTCCTTTGAACCTTTCTCGTATGCTGTCGCTCGGCACTGAGGCTGCTTGTGCTGCGGGCGTTCTTTGAAGTCAGCATTCTCCGGTGGTGTCAGCACTATTCCTGTAGCCCCAAGCCAGACGAGACACCCCTCTGTCCCACATTTGTCATCCAGGTCTGGCTTACTCGCCAGCCAGAGGGCCTCCTGCAGCCTTGCCTGCTGCTGCCGAGCCACATCTGTGTTGAGTGGGTTTTTGGATAGCCTGGGGTTGTTCTAGGCAAGAATCTGCCAGTGAGGTTTGTATGTAATGCTGTCTGGGGTTATTGTCACTTAGGGAAAGTTTTAGGAGCTGAAACAGGAGGAGGAGGAGGAGGAGGAGGAGATGGCTGTTAGAGTCAGCATCCTAGAAACGGCAAGAAGGGGTCATGGAGTTGGAGACTAATAAGGATTTTTGCCACAAGCGCAGGTGGAAAAGTAAGAGGAAGACAATGACGGCAGGTTTCAGGAAGACTTTGGGCTGCGCTTATGTTAGGGAGGGGACCAAGTCCTTGTCAAGGTGCATCCACAGCAATATTCCTGTCAAACGAATGTGGGAAAGCATTAGTGCCTGTATAAAGGGCAGTGGTGAGAGCTGCAGTAGTGGGGGGCCGTTCCTCTCTGTCCCCGAGGGCAATTAATTCAAAGTGGAGCCGCTGCAGGAAAGCGCTGCGGTAGTAACTGGGGGCTCACAGTGTGTTTGGCTTTAGGCTGCGGCTGTAGCAGACTTGCCGTGTGCGCTTCTGCTTGTGCTTCACCAGATTTAGCCTGAAGATGCTGCAAGCGAATGCATGAGAAGCTCTGTAAGGATGGATGTGGGAGGTGGTGCTATCAGCAGTTCCTTCACCTCCTTGTTGAAGAGCTGGTGGTCTTTCTTGATGTTGCAGTGTTTGAGATCATCCTGGCGTACCTGGAGAAGAAAGACTGGAAGGACGCCTTGTCAGTGTCTTGCCACAGCGGAAAGGGGCTGTTGCATTGGGAGAGGCCGATGATTCGTCCAAGCGTGCTCTGTCTGGAAAAGAAGATGAAGACGATGACTCGGACAGCGACTAGGCTTCACAATGAGACGATGGGAAAGATGGGGCACGTAGTCCATGGGAGGAAGTTTGGACGTGAAGTGGTTCCGCTCCAAAGACCATCTGCTGCCCTTGTGACACCGGATTGTCCCAATGCTCGATAGTTCCGTAGCTGGCCCAGAGCTGTTCCTGGACATGAAGGGCAAAGATAAATGTGTTTTTTTACCCTGAAGCTTCCGTATTAATAGCTTATTTTTGTAAAAAATAAAGTAATGGCAAATGTAGAATTTATTTTGTTTCCCAAGGAAGCGATTGCATTCCTTTTTTTTTTTTTTTCACAATTCTTTTAAATGTGATTTTTTCTACATACCAAGTTGGGCACGTTACCCAAGAGCATTAGTAGATGCTATTTGAATGGATGCCGCCTTCTCTGTTTCTGCCCTAAGTTTTCTTGAAAGCGGTGAATGGTGACCTCACAACCTGTTCCGCTAGTGCTGTTGCCAAGTGTGCATGAACACTCGGCACAAACAAGCAGAAATTCTAATTTTCCTGAGCTCCTCAACAGACAATCACCAGCAACCAAACTGCCTTCATCAGCTGAGCCACGCTGACTTGTATACCATGCGCAGATAGCTGGGGTCGGTAGATGAGCTACGAGCGTGGGGTTATGCCAATGCTTTAGACTTCAGCTTGAGCAGGATGGACGTCTGCGCAAGCGCGAATCACGTGCCTTGGTTGGCACATGGTGCGCATGGAGTTGAGGCGTCACGATCGCTTTTGGTTACTTCTCGGTCCTCCTAGCAAAATTGATCACGGAGCCTCAGAACAGTACCAGGAGACAGGAGCTCTCTCTTTCAAGTCACTTACTGAGTTTCAGTAGGTCTGATTTATGACATGATCCTGCGTGCATTGTTTTCTCTGTCAAATATTTTTCCTTTACAAAAAGAGGCATAGTCTCAGTTTTGGCTGGATGTTCTGGTTCCACTCATTTCTAACTGACTGAAGTGCTCTTGCAAAGGATGGAAACGGAGACCGTGGAAGCGTGGCTTCGCTTCAGGCTTGTGAGCCTGCCCCATCCCTTTCTCCTGTAGGGACTAGCCAGGTAACTGCAGCTTCTGAGCAAGTACAGCTTCCGCGCGGGTCAGCTGAAGAGCGTAAGAAGACGTCATCGTAACTGTTGTTCTGAGCTGAGCTGGAATCAGGGGGCTGACCCAGGCATGGCTTGGCTTGTATCCATTTTCATTCCTCCCTCTGTTGTTACTGCTTTCAAACGGAGAGTAGAAGTGGGATCCCCACAGGCCTGTAAAGGGTTGGCAACCAACAGGTTGTGGCTTTCTACAGTCGGTGCGTTTCTGTCTGTTCTTTTTGAACAGCCGTAGAAAAGCCTGTTCTGTTAGAAGGGTGGCTAGTGGCTCAAGTAATGTGGGCTTTTTTGTTAGGCTTTACAGAAATGTGATTGCTTTTGTTCCCGAAACGAGATCAGCTTTTTCATGAGAGCATTGCTGCTCTTATTTCTGTAACAAGAAGTGCAGCGTGAGTATGCCCACCGTCTATTACACTGATTCTCTGATGAAACGTGCCAAGCAATGCAATTACAAGGAGCTACATCGTTACAGCTGAGGTTCTGCGCGTTAATGCACATAGCACCTATTAAACCTGATCTAAGGCTCTTCAGCCTCTCTAAGGTTTCCTTAAGATGGTTTCGTACACGTGCCTCATCTCCTCAGGCTTGAGAGTGCACGAGCAGGTGGCACAGACAAACTGGGGACTTTGGAGACTTTCTGAGTGGGTCCGAAAGCCTCTTACGGCATTACGCAGCCTGTCCTGCATCGTTGCCAGTGAAATGAGGCCAACGCGCCATGCGCATGCACGTATTTTCAGATCAAGCTGTTGCAAATCTGAAGCTTACCTGCCTGTGGAGAAAGAGAAGGAAAAGGTGGTCTGCGGTATGTTGCTCTTGGCACTGGGAGCCTTCCAGCTCGGCAGCATCACAGCAGCTTGGGGACCGGCTGTGCGGCCTCTTTGTACACATTGCTTGTCTCAGTCGCCCGCTCTTCCTGTCCTCTCGCTGGCGCCTTAGCCAGGAGTTGGGGCATTGCTGCTGTTTCCCTTTGCTCTCTCTTTGTGCTAAGCTCGTCAGGTGATACTAGGCTGAAGTTCATGCCTGTGGTCATGCGTCGTCTCTCCCGGATGCTGTCCTCGGGGTGTGTTAACTGGCGAGATAGAACAGCAAGCGAGAGTAGACTGGGGTTTCGATGGGCTCAGCCCTCTGGCTGCTGCTGCAGTTCTCAGCCTTTCAGCGTCCTACAGTTCTGCAGCCACCTAGAAGAGGCTGTTCTTGGCGGGCCTGGACTCACACCGATGTGCGCACTGACCCTTTTCTAAATGCTTCAGGTGCCTGGCTGTTCATCAGTGTATTCACCAGCTGTAGACACGATCCTAAGAGAGTAAAGGGGTGATTTGCTTTCAGGCAGCCGGTTGCGGCTATGTGAAGCGACGTGTTCAAGAAGCCCCAAAGGGCCCATTCTTGCAGTGAGTCCAGTGTGAAGTCACTGTTGAAAACAGCCAAATTAGTTGCAGCACATGAAAATTGCCCCAGCGTCAGGTCAAATGCGAGACGCTGAAACCTTTGGCTTTGGACGTTTGTGAGAGGTTCTGAGAGAACAGCTTGTAAAAGCAAGCGTGCTTGTGCGATTTGTGACCCCTCCAGCGCTTGCCATGGTGCTGCAACTCCTCCTGAGAGAGCAGGGAGGCAGTCCTCCTGTCTCACCAGCGTCTTTTTGCAGCATGAAAGCGGAGGCTGGTAGGCTGGCCATGGACCGACACGCCTGGGAAAAAGCATGCTGAGCGGTCTTGGCCTTGTGCTGTATTTTGCTTGGGTCCTGATATACGTGCCGCCACGTACTTCACATGCTGTGTCCTGTGTCTTTGTTTAATGCCCGAGTGTCTGTGGCTGCCTCTGTGAAGAAGGTCGCGGACTCGCCAGGTAGTACGTCCTACCTCTGCAGCAGTGGTCAGCTGGTTGAGAAGTCAGGGGGGCCAGCAATGCGTATTGGGGGACGTTTGAGTGATTCAGTATTTTTAATCTCATCTTACTTTGTTGCAGGGAACACCTGTTAGATATTTTTTCTTGTCTTCTCATGTAGAAGGAGAGTGGGTGTGGGCTGGGGAAGTCAGTTACCCTGGTGTGAATTGTAGAATCCAGGTGTGCGACATGACTGACTTTCTTGCGAGGACACTGTTAGTGCATTTCTTCTGGCTTCCTGTCGTTCTCAGACAGAATTGAAGTGTTCCTTTACTTAACTACAGCGAGTAAGTTACAGAGCTGGTAATAGTCAGTGTTATTCTAATGCATTTTATTCTACTTCTTGACTGCTTCATGACATTGTTTGGAACGGCTGCACAGGTAGCTGAGTTTAGCGCTCTGTGTTTGTTTTTGTTTTTCAGGAGGCTCTGAAAACTTGGCCATATTCAGTCATCACGATCCAGTGGATAACTCCTGCTTACTTCTGCGTTTGCTGTGCACTCCAAAGAGTTCACGTATTTCTCGAGTGGGCCAGCTCTGCAGTGATAAGATTATGTCTGGGGAGAAGGATAGAAAGGAGTACTTGCAGAAGAAGCTTAGTTTGCAAGCTGAGGACTTCACGGAGCATTTAGCAATAGTTGACATGGATGTGTGACTGTTGAAGTCAGGGTACTACCCGAACCTTCTCAGTAACAGCAGACACATCCTAAAGACTAGAGACTCCCAGCTTTTTGGGGTAGGGACAAGCAATAGTTCAGAAGCTGGGACATCTAATTTTATCAGAGGACACAGAAACGTCGCTGCCTCACAGAGCAGTCTTGAGAGTTACTCTGCCGCTGCTGCACCCTGACGTGATTGTAAGAATCTGCTTCAGCTTCTCGTGCTAGTGAATCCAGGCCTCTAATAAGGCAGGCAGGTGGGATCAAGGATAACGTAACACAAACAGCTTTAATGCTTATCTTGAGTCACACGTTGAACATAACCTTGTTCTTCTCTTTATTACTAGGATGGGTGAAGTGCCCTTGAGAGAGCTTTGTTGTCAGATGTCTAGCAAATACAGTCACGGGTGCTTTGGAAAGGGAAATGGGTGAGAAGGTGCAATTGATTGTAACTATCCTTGCAAACTATTGCCCTTCTGGCTCTTACCACGTTTGTTCCATGACCTGTCAGCTTCAAACTTCATGGAGGGAATGCAACCGTGCTGTTGAAAGACTACATTAATGTGGTTGCTTTAGTTTTGGTTCTGTTCAGTAGTGATCCTGTGAGGCCTCTGCGATGTAATTAAGGTTTTCAGGCTCAGCTGCTGCAGCATGGTGCTGAGGGACAGCTGGTAGGAAACACTCAGGACAGAGATTTGAATGGGACTAAGACAGTCATGAGTACAGCCCAAAAGCATTTGGTCAAGTTCAAGTGTGGCCCGTTCAACAAGTCATTACCACAGCCCTGTCAGTGTGTGGTCACTTAACCCTGCTGTCTGGTTTCCAGCTGACTTTGTAGTGTTTACACCTAAGACACCAGGGAAGTTGCAAAGCACTGCCAGCTCCTGTCCTGCTAGAAGCTCCGTCCCCATTTACTGCAGACGGCAGACTCCTAGTCTTGTGCAGCTGTACAGAAATTACATATCTCGGAAAATGTTCCCCATTTACATGGCTTTGTGCGAATGAGTTTCTGCCTCTGTGGTCTGAGTTGGCAGGCAGACCTGAGTAATGCCCACTCTGTGTGACTGGCCTTTGGCCAGCCATTCATAAAAACTCTGTTTCCTGAATGTGCGGCCACACGTTCCTTCAGCCTTACCAGCCTGCTCCGCTGGGGGCTCTAGCACAGCTGGGCATGTGCAGCAGTGAGTGAGCAGCACGAGAAAGCCGAGCTGAGGTAGGCCACCGGGTCTTGGCATACTCCTCTCCTGCAGCGGGAGATGGGAATGGAGGTGGTAGTTGTGACTATAGCAGGCATGATTTGAAGGCAGGGGCCCTTGGAAAGAGAACACTGAGCTCTGCGCTGAGCTAAGCTCCTCTTTCTTTAACGCTGTGCTGCCAGGGTTTCTCTCCTTCCCCGCAAACGGCCAGATGCCTTGAGTGAGCTTGTCTGCACCGAATCATCTGAGTCTGGAAAACAGATGGGAGTAGGGTTGACTTGTCACCTTGCCTTGTTTTTGTGAGATTTAATTGGCAGAGGTATCTTTTAGATGGGTAAGCCCCAATTCTTCCGCTTTCACAGTCCACTCACAGGGCCTGAAAAAGGGCCAGATGCATTTCTGTCCTTGTTGGCTGTATTTCAACGGCTCGAGGTTTGCACGGTGCATTGGAAGGCTGGTTTTGGTCTCATCCTGTCTCGCCCGTGTCTCCCCCCTCCGCATTGGATGCTACAGTGTGTGCTGCTTCTCTGCCAGTCGTGAGAGCTGTGAAAGCAAATTCCAGCTTGCTGTGAGGCAGACGACTGCAGTCATTGTGCAGGCCACATGTGGCAAGTCCAGGGTCTTTCTTTTTCTTTTTTTTTTTTTTTCTTTTCTTCCCCAGTGCCTAGGGCTTGGTGTGCATCTCTGCAGACAGGGTGTGCGTGCCCCTCTTCCTACCGCAGTATGTCTGTGACTGCAGAGCCAAGCCTACACACAAGAGCTCTTTGTGCAGGCCTGGCTGAGTCACGCAAACAGATGACCCTGATGCCAAAAGGCGTTGCCTCTGTCCCTCTTTTCATTTAGCTCGCGTCTCATGTACCTGTGCAGCATGGTTGGGTTGAATGACTTGAGGACAAAATACAATGAACATCAAATTGTTTTATTAGGAAGTCTGAACGCCTGTCTTTATAATCTAAGTGCTCAGGTCACATATTTCTGTATGTGAAGGTGGCTGGGAGATGCTTCAGCGGCTGTGAATAGGGGAGGCCTCCGCTGGAAAAGGGATATCCGTGGTTTGGGGGCGGCCGTGGTACAGGTGAGATTTCTGGTAGAGTGTGAGGGCAGGACGGCCTCTTGTTTCCACCACACTTTCTCAGCTGTAGCTCTTCCCTGGGAAGAGCGTGTCTGCTTGCGCTGGACCTCTCTTTCTCAGCGTTGCGAACAAAAGATGTTCTTTCTCCCTTTCTGGAAAACATTTTGGAAAAGCAAGCTGTATATTACGAGGCTAGGCTTAGGATGCTGTTAGGCTCGTTTGGCTTTGTTCGGTACGCAGCTGAGAGTATAGAAGCACATCTGCTCTTTGGCAAAGAAGCCTCACTGGGCACCGCTGTCGAAAAGCAGAGGTGCTTGCTTTGGAGGTTTCCTCTTCCTCCTTCTAGTTCTTAGGTAAGATTCCTCTTCACCCTCTCCTCCAGCTGAGTTCCAAGCAATAGTAAATGCTGGCAGCGTCAGAGCTGGCATGAGTGGCTTTGTTAAAATGATCACGTACGCTGGGACTGGCTTGTGTTGCCTCCGTGTGCTTCAGAAGGGGCACAAAGAGGTGACGGTGGCGTTCCTTGGCAGCGCCAGTATGTTTGGCTTGCCCTGACTGGGTAGAGGGTGCAAGAGTGGGCTTTGGTAGCTGGAAAGGTCTGAGGAGGCCTGACGTAGCCTGCAGAGAGTGAGGGCGAGATGTTAGATGAGGGCGGATGCCAGAGTTTGTTGGCAGAGGGAGTTTCAGCTTGCGTGTGACTTACAGGAGCAGACCTCAGAATGTCACAGGCTCACGGAACGGCTGGGGTTGGAAGGGACCTGTGCAGGCCATGTCGTGCAACCCCCTGCTAAAGCCGGTTTGCCTCGAGCGGGTTGCACAGGGTCGCGTCCAGGTGGGGTTTGAGTATCTCCAGGGAAGGAGGCTGCACAGCCTCTCTGGGCAGCCTGTGCCAGGGCTCCGACAGCCTCCAAGTGAAGGTGTTTTCCCTCACACTCGGATGGAATTTCCTGTGTTTCAGTTGGCGCCCGTCGCCCCTTGTCCTGACGCTGGGCACCACTGAAAAGAGCCTGGCCCCATCCTCTTGACACTTGCCCTAAAGATATTTATGTGCACTGAGGAGATGCCCTCTCACTCTTCCCCAGGCTACACAGGCCCAGCTCTGTCAGCCTGTCCTCGTAAGGGAGATAGTCCAGTGCCCTGATGGTCTTTGTAGGTATAAACCGTGCACCGCAATGTAAAAGGAGGTTGCTCTCCAAGGGGTTTCCAGTGCTGCTAAAACTTGGTACTTGTATCAAACTTGTATCAAATGTGATACACGTGTAACTACACTTGTATCAAATTGCCTGGCGTGGCTTGTACTTAGGAGCATTTTTGTCGAAGGCTGGCCATGATCAACTGCAATCACAAAGTTACCTTTTTCACAGGAGGAGAACCCAAAAATTTCTGGTTGTGGGGTTTAGCTTATCCCTCATTGTGGCAACCTCCCTGCAGGTTTTACGTGGCCGGAGTCATTTCCCCGTCTAGGCTTCTCCGATGTGGAGGGAGAGGCTTCAGCAGAGTCGGGCTGTTGATGTTCTCTGCTGCACCTTCCTCAGATTTCAGCACGTCTTTCTCAGTCAGTTCTCAATCCACCAGGCTGAACACAAAGTCTTTCTCTGAAACGTGAAGGTAGCAGAAATTTTGTTCAAATTCCCACTTGCTGCTGATCTGGATGTTTGGGGGTGAATTCAGGAGCTCCCTTACCACGTTTTCAAAGGGCTTAAAGACACGAGAGAGACATTTTGTTTGCTTTCTGCCCGCCCCCAGCCGCCCAGAGCCCCAGTGGGAGAGCGCGTTTTTCCGCCCCGCACCAAACCGGAGAGCGCTGAGGTGTGAGTGACTGCTTTCTGTCTGCTGTCACCTGACTGCTCAGCGCAGCCACAGCTGGGCCCAGCGCACTTTGCTGGTCCCAATTCCTTCCACCTCGGCAACGCCACTCAGCTCAGGTCGATGAGAATTTCAGGGTTTGATGTGAATGTACAAGAGCGCGTGCTTCTCAGAAAGGGACGCAGGTGTGTATCTTTGTTACCTTGTTTACTTGCCCTTGCAAACCATTCTTGGATCTTGGTAAGGGAGTCTGTCTCCAAAAGTTGGCTGATTTTATCCAGCACCTAGAAGACGTACGGGATAGTGACCATGAAAGAAGAGAAGCTGATTCGTGACAGTTTTTGCATGTGTTTCCATTTAGCCCTAGCTGTGTGAGTGTGGGCTTTATGGCCTAGCCCAAGGTGTCCCATCAGGTTTGCCACAGTGTGAGCTAAGGACGCCAGCCTGCAAAAGGTGATGTTGCATGAGCGCCGTGTACGCGGCACTTCAGAGACACCGCAAGGAAACGCTAAGAGTGTTTACTACGCGGAAAGCCCCTTGCATGTGTCATGCCAGATTGACAGGCTGCTTTTTAGAGAACAAGTTTCAGCTGTGTCGTTCCACCAGTGATTGCCCATAGCAACTTCCAGGTAGGGGAGAGCAACTAAGGAGTAAATGCTAAATACGAAAGCCAGTAGTCTCCCCACGGGGGTGGTGGCGGTGGGAAATCTGGCCATTGAAGTCCCACACCATCCTCAAGAGAACTAGGAACGCATACCGTGATAGGAATCCATGTACGGTAGCCCTCGTGTCTTTACCTTTTTTTCCTGATCTGTATCACCGAGGTCAGAACTCCCCTGGACGCGAGCACGGTCGCGCGAGCTGACGGATGGGGAGGAACGCTGGGTGAGAGGCGTGTCCTGGAGTCCCACTCTGTGTGCAGCTTGTGCAGAGGCTTGGAATCGTTTCTGCAGAAGCTTTCCAAAAGAGAAAGCAACATGTAAAGGAGTGGCTTGACTCCATTTCTGCAGCGCTTAAAGGCAGTGTGAAACGTAGGGCTAACACTAGTCCCCAGCAAGGGAGTGCAGCAGAAAACACATCTGAAACTGTCACTCGCTTGGACAGGAACACCTGTAGGTTAACTGCATTAGGTTAACTGTTACAGCTTCTACTACACATTGCCGAGATTGCAGTACATATCTACGGCAAATGCGTAACGCTGGAGGAGAATGAGAGTGATGCCGGGTAACTACTGGTGGAAGTCAGGTGAGGAAGCCATTAAGGCTGCAGCTTGAGGCTAAAGAGTTATGGCAGCAGGAATCCTTTACTGGAATTTATGAGCACAGCTGCAAAGTTGGATCTGAACCTCAGTGTGTTGCTTCTAGAGAATGGTGTCAGCCCAAGTAGAACTGCTGGCAGTAAGTAATCTAAAGAAGCTTTGTGTGTGAGGGGAGGAGGCTTTCTCCTGGGCTTGCTTGTTGTATAGCGTGATGTTTTCTCCCCGGCACTACCAAATCAGAGTAGCGTTAAATATCTGAACACGGTACGGTTATGGTTTAGCTGTCGTACTGCGTGACACCATTTCCCTTCCAAGCTCTCATGTTCTACACGTGGGATGCTGACATCCCTCTTTTTGGTTTTGCGCTGTCCTCCTTAGCAATCGGAGACCATCAATTCAGGTTACAGTGTTGAGAAGTGAGGGAGAGTGTGCTGCAATAAAGAGCCATGACTTCCCCCCCCTACCCACCCCCCCACCCCCTTACCTTTTCAGGCACAGTAGAGTTCTTCCCAAGCCTTTCAGGAACATCGGCACGTCCTTCTGGGTGTCTTCTTGGCAGGCTGCTGCTTACAGCACAGACCAGAGTGTTGTTTAATCCTGTGCAAGAAACCAAAGGATACAGTCTTTCCTACAATAAACACGTGCAGTTAACTTGGCAGGTGATCTCCAAGGAGAGTCTGTGCTGGAAGGATGGAAAAGGGAGGTATCGGACCTGAAGTTTGTAGGCCCTGATACAGGGCTGATGGAACGGTGTGTAAACCCTGGGTAAACCTGGCATACTTGGGTAGGTGGCAGAGGGCCGTAAGCAGCCTGTTAGGGAGGACAGTGTGACCAGCCGCTACCTCAAGAGTAATGGTGCTCCAGGTACGACCTGGAGAGTGGGCAGGTGGGGGGAAGCCCACTCCCTGAGCGGTGCCAATCAGGAGAAAAGTGTCGTTTGTCCATGTGTCTTCAGAAGAGGCTTGTGGTTTTCAATGAGAGCCGCGGCATTTAATGAAGGATTGGAACCCTCCTTTCTTAGCCAGGCTCAAAGGGATTTCTTAACGAGCCGCTGTTTTTCTGGTGGAATACCAGTCCAACTGGGTTTCACATGGCAAAGCAGCAGTGCTGCGAAGTAGCTGGTGGAGGATTTTCAGCACCTTGATTCTGTTCACATACTAAGCCGAAAGTAGTGACAGCCGAAACAGTTACTTGTTGTCTTGGTGCAAGAGTAGTAGTTGCACCTTGTAAAGAGTTTAGTGCGGCTAAGCTGAGGTTATTGCTTGCTGAGGACAGGTAAGGCTGCTCAGTCGATTGAAATGAAGGCAGCAGCTTTCTCTGCGGAAATGCTCCTCTTAGAAATGGGAAACGGCAGCAGTGGGTATTTTGGAACAAAATGGTGGTTACGCTCACATTTCTCTCTGAGCGTGCCAGGGCAGTTGTCCTGGCTCTCTGTGTGGTCTCTCGGGAAGTCTTACCTGGTATGTGGCGGACCATCCGAGGATGGGGGATGTTCCTGGAGTGATGGTAGTAGTTTTCGCCTGAGCAGCTAAGCTGCGAGTCACGCCAGTTGTTCTTCCACATGTCGTGGCTCAAGTGAGGTTCACACGTTGACTCAGAATCGGTCTTTGTTGTGTGAACTTTCTGGCCCTCGTGTGCAGCGTCTTTGTTCAGGGCAGGCTGGCTCTTCCGCCGGTGGGCTGAGGCCAAACGCTGGGGGTGAAGTGGAGAACAAGTGAGAACAGCAAAGGAGACGTCCAGGCCTTCTTGGTTTCTGCCTTTCCTAAGGGTTGTGTGCGCAGGGAGACAGCCCCCTGTCTCTTTCTAGTTGCTATCTGTTGTAGAGTTTGGGTTGCGAGGTTGAATAACAGAGTAGTAGCTGTTATTACCGTTATCCTGTGGGGTTTGTATCCCTTTCCGGTAGTAGCAGTCCCTAATGTTCCCAGTCGTCTTTGCCTCTGGCACTTGCCTGGCACACTCGGTACTGTAACGTCTAAGACTGGGAACATCCCAAGACAGTTGGTTTGTTGAAGGCACCTGGCAAATGTCACATGTGGGGGATGAGCTAATCTGATCTCTTCTGTGATGATCCAGGCTCTAGTTCAACAAATACTCGCTGAGGCACCTGGCTTGGGTGCAAGCGCATCCCCAGTGGAGTGATGGATCTTAGCGTACGGGGAGGTGGCCCGTGAGCCAGCGAAACCCCCTGGGAGGGCAGAGACCTTCCAGGAGCCAGCAGCTCCCACGAGAGCAGCTGAAGAGGTGTGGGCAGGGCCAGGGGTCCTGGAAGCTGCTCTTCACTCCCACAACGTTCAGCCCTGGGGAGCGCTGCGACCGGGGCGGGCAAACAGGAGGCTTTGCAGGGTGGCCGTTTGGGTGGGAGGGCACCTCTTTCAGGGGGAGACATTGCGCTGGCCAAAGGTGAGAGACTTGAGGTACACACAAGCCAGCAACTGGGCATTGTTCTGTGGTCAATGCACAGGTCAAGGACCATGCAGTGGTGGAGCTAAAGATCCTTAGGGCAGCGAGGAGGGTGCACAGCAAGCTCGCCCCCCTGGGATAGCTAACTGAAGTTTTCATGTGAGAGGGTTCTCTTCTTCACTAAAAACTTTCATGGATTTTCTTTGGGAATTGAAACTGTCTTGTGAAAGAGAAGTCTAGAATCTCACTAGTTATTTAGCAACCTCTTTGTATTATATACAATAATTCCTGGTACAATATGTTTGGGGGATTTTAGGGGTGTTATTCTACCCAAATAGCAACTTACGACATGCCTAATATTGAGATTGGTAAAATTAAATGACAACCAAGGATGTTTGGGTTTTACCCAGTATGGTGCACCAGAATGGTGCTACCAGCCGGCACTGTCATTTTTATATTGTAGATAAAATGACACCCCAAACGTTGATTATCATTGCAGCATGCCATAGCATAGCAGTCCACGAGCTTGTGGCCTTGAGGCACAACAATTTCAGGACATTGCACCTGCGGGTGACTGCTACTCATGTAACTTGTTGTTGGTTTTGTGGGTTTTGCAAGCCATCTTGGGCACAAGAGGAAGATAAAAACTGTGTCTCTGAGGTCAACAATAAATCAGATTTAGAGTTTCTCGTTGTGCTTTTAAGGCCTTTTGCAGAGGCATGGGGCACGCTCTCTGTCTTTGTGTCCTCACCAGGAGTGGGACTAGTGTCCGTAAGAGCTGGAGAAAAGGAGAAAATGGAAGAAGCACGGGCAGATATTTTTTATGCTTGGAGGGCAAAAAGAGGGGCACGTGTGTCGTGTGTGTCTCTTTGTCGTTACAGGTAATGTTTGGGTAACGTAGAGTCTGCGATGCTGTTGAACATTGTCAAGAGAAGGCGTCTGATAGCAGAAGCTCTAAGAAAGGGTTCAGGTAGCTGCTGGCTCCTGATGCCTAGGATGCCTATGGAGAGGTACTACTGCTGGTGCTACAAGATGATGACCTATCTAGAAGGAGAAAGGAAACGTGGATGGAGTCGGGTGAAGGGCAGTAGTGTTAGTTGCCAAAGTTGTGTGATCTGTGAGGTTTGGATACCGTAGGGTTCCCTCGTTCAGCTCAGCCTGTTGACTTCAGTGGAAGGTGAAAGGATGAGTATTATTAAGGCATCCGATTCTGCCAGTACTTCTGGCATTTTGCCTTGACACGCTTTCCTTTCCCCACAGGTGATCCCTGTTTTTTTCACTAGAGTGCTATAAAAATATTAAGGTGGTTTTTTCTCTTTTAAAAGGAGTAGCTCTTTTGGGTGTGTATTTTGTTGCCTTAAGAAAAGCATTTGCCAAGAGTTAGTTGGCGTTGAAACTGAACAAAGAAGCCATCTCGTGTAGCACTCCTGATTTACCTTAATCTCCCGATCCACATCGCAGAGGTCAGAACTCCCCTGGACGCGAGCATGGTCGTGCGAGCTGACGGATGGGGAGGAACGCTGGGTGAGAGGCGTGTCCTGGAGTCCCACTCCGTGTGCAGGTTGTGCAGAGGCTTGGTATCGTTTCTGCAGAAGCTTTTCCAAAAGAGAAAGCAACGTGTAAAGGAGTGGCTTGACCCCATTTCTGCAGCGCTTAAAGGCAGAGTGAAACGTAGGGCTAACACTAGTCCCCAGCAAGGGAGTGCAGCAGAAAACACATCTGAAACTGTCGCTCGCTTGGACAGGAACACCTGTAGGTTAACTGCATTAGGTTAATTGTTACAGCTTCTACTACACATTGCCGAGATTGCAGTACATATCTACGGCAAATGCGTAACGCTGGAGGAGAATGAGAGTGATGCCGGGTAACTACTGGTGGAAGTCAGGTGAGGAAGCCATTAAGGCTGCAGCTTGAGGCTAAAGAGTTATGGCAGCAGGAATCCTTTACTGGAATTTATGAGCACAGCTGCAAAGTTGGATCTGAACCTCAGTGTGTTGCTTCTAGAGAACGGTGTCAGCCCAAGTAGAACTGCTGGCAGTAAGTAATCTAAAGAAGCTTTGTGTGTGAGGGGAGGAGGCTTTCTCCTGGGCTTGCTTGTTGTATAGCGTGATGTTTTCTCCCCGGCACTACCAAATCAGAGTAGCGTTAAATATCTGAACACGATACGGTTATGGTTTAGCTGTCGTACTGCGTGACACCATTTCCCTTCCAAGCTCTCATATTCTACACGTGGGATGCTGACATCCCTCTTTTTTGTTTTGCACTGTCCTCCTTAGCAATCGGAGACCATCAATTCGGGTTACAGTGTTGAGAAGTGAGGGAGAATGTGCCGCAGTAAAGAGCCAAGTCTTTTCCTTCCCATTACCTTTCCAGGCACAGTAGAGTTCTTCCCAAGCCTTTCGGGAACATCGGCACGTCCTTCTGGGTGTCCTCTTGGCAGGCTGCTGCTTACAGCACAGACCAGAGTGTTGTTTAATCCTGTGCAAGAAACCAAAGGATACAGTCTTTCCTACAATAAACACGTGCAGTTAACTTGGCAGGTGATCTCCAAGGAGAGTCTGTGCTGGAAGGATGGAAAAGGGAGGTATCGGACCTGAAGTTTGTAGGCCCTGATACAGGGCTGATGGAACGGTGTGTAAACCCTGGGTAAACCTGGCATACTTGGGTAGGTGGCAGAGGGCCGTAAGCAGCCTGTTAGGGAGGACGGTGTGACCAGCCGCTACCTCAACAGTAATGGTGCTCCAGGTACGACCTGGAGAGTGGGCAGGTGGGGGGAAGCCCACTCCCTGAGCGGTGCCAATCAGGAGAAAAGTGTCGTTTGTCCGTGTGTCTTCAGAAGAGGCTTGTGGTTTTCAATGAGAGCCGCGGCATTTAATGAAGGATTGGAACCCTCCTTTCTTAGCCAGGTTCAAAGGGATTTCTTAACGAGCCGCTGTTTTTCTGGTGGAATACCAGTCCAACTGGGTTTCACATGGCAAAGCAGCAGTGCTGCGAAGTAGCTGGTGGAGGATTTTCAGCACCTTGATTCTGTTCACATACTAAGCCGAAAGCAGTGACAGCCGAAACAGTTACTTGTTGTCTTGGTGCAAGAGTAGTAGTTGCACCTTGTAAAGAGTTTAGTGCGGCTAAGCTGAGGTTATTGCTTGCTGAGGACGGGTAAGGCTGCTCAGTCGATTGAAATGAAGGCAGCAGCTTTCTCTGTGGAAATGCTCCTCTTAGAAATGGGAAACGGCAGCAGTGGGTATTTTGGAACAAAATGGTGGTTACGCTCACATTTCTCTCTGAGCGTGCCAGGGCAGTTGTCCTGGCTCTCTGTGTGGTCTCTCGGGAAGTCTTACCTGGTATGTGGCGGACCATCCGAGGATGGGGGATGTTCCTGGAGTGATGGTAGTAGGTTTCGCCTGAGCAGCTAAGCTGCGAGTCACGCCAGTTGTTCTTCCACATGTCGTGGCTCAAGTGAGGTTCACACGTTGACTCAGAATCGGTCTTTGTTGCGTGAACTTGCTGGCCCTCGTGTGCAGCGTCTTTGTTCAGGGCAGGCTGGCTCTTCCGCCGGTAGGCTGAGGCCAAACGCTGGGGGTGAAGCGGAGAACAAGTGAGAACAGCAAAGGAGACGTCCAGGCCTTCTTGGTGTCTGCCTTTCCTAAGGGTTGTGTGCGCAGGGAGGCAGCCCCCTCTTTATATCTCTTTCTAGTTGCTATCTGTTGTAGAGTTTGGGTTCCGAGGTTGAATAACAGACTAGTAGCTGTTATTACCGTTATCCTGTGGGGTTTGTATCCCTTTCCGGTAGTAGCAGTCCCTAATGTTCCCAGTCGTCTTTGCCTCTGGCACTTGCCTGGCACACTCGGTACTGTAACGTCTAAGACTGGGAACATCCCAAGACGTATTTTTTAAGGCACCTGGCAAATGTCATATGGGGTGTGAGCTAATGTGTTCTATTGTGATCTAGTCACGAGGTCATCAAACACTTGCCGTGGCAACCGCATTCCACAGTATAGTGGTGGGTCACAGCTTGGAGGTGGGGGTGGGGGGGGTGGTCCGTGAGCAGGGGAAACCCCCTGGGAGAAATAAAATCCTGTTTCTCTAACTCTTATTTATATCCAAGCTCAGCTGTGGGTCAATCTGTGGTAGCAGCAATTCGAAGTGAAGGTGCAGAGGGCACCTTCCCCACTGAAATTCAAAAGTTAATTTGGGATAATGCAACTACATTTGAAAAAGAATTCAATCTTGGTGGTATCTAGTCAATTTTACTTAACATTTCTGATTAAATTATTAAATTGTTCTTATCTCGACCCTCGACTTTGAACATTCCTTTCCAATTCTCCTCCCCACCCCTCTGGGTGGTGGGCAGTCAACAAGCAGCTGTGTGGTGCTTGGTTGCCGGCTGGGATTAAACCCCAACATTTTGGTACATCATAAAACAAAAACCCCAGCTTCAGCCACCCAAACCACACAAATGAGCACATCACAAATAGCTCTGCTCGACTATCTACTTACTGTGGACCTGTAAGCGTGTAAATGACCAGTATCCTAGTTATGGCACAGAGGCAAGAGGTGAGCATGCCACCACTCTGTGAGGGTAAGAGGAACTGACTGTCATCTTGGGGTGGAGGGTGGTGATGTGCTCCCCCTGTCGCCAGTCGTCCCCCCCACCCCCCGCATTCTAACCTGTGTTGCATCACAATGCTCAAGTGATGACCACCAGTGGTGGCGGTGACGGGCGGCTCTGGTCCTGGCTCACAGTGCGTTCCGGGAGACAGATAAGAGCCCGACAGCCAAGGGCTAGTTTGAACAACGTGCCCACCTGGCAGTGCTGGCCACGGTCTGACTCAGGCCAAGCCTGGAAGAGGCTGACTTCTGTAGGCGGTGTGCAGATGTGACTGTGAGGTAATTCTCTGACTCCGTTAATCTTGGACGGCCCAGGGCCCGTTGAGCTCTGCCATGCAGCACCAGCTGGCACAGCTCTCGCCTTGAGTAGGGATGCCTCTCTAGGCTATATGCAGCATTTTATCTCTGTTTTGCTTGTTTCTGAAGGGAAAACCTTCATTTGGGAATGCTGAGCACCGTATGAAAAGAGCTGAGGCTTGAAATCCACAGCAAAGGCACGTAGTGCTGACCTGCACCCAGTTCCTCGCAGCAGGATGTTGTGCCAGGAGAGGGCAAGAACGTGGGCAGCAACGGGGCCTGCGCCTGTGGGTGTTGATGGAGCCAGCGGCTCGGGCGATCACAAGTCGAGCAGGGTGTTGCACGTGGTAAGAGAGGCGCATCCTCTCGCAGCACGTCTTGCTGACCTACTGAATTGTGTTTTCCCATCAGCACGATCGGCACATTGTCCTTGTTTCACTGTTCACTGAAAGCCATTCCCACAGGTTACCGAGGAGCTGGACTGTAAAGCCAAGGAATCGGGAGCAGGTACAGCCACAGGCAGACAGAGTATGGTTCTTAAGTAGCTTGCACAATGGCATAATTTACTGTCTCCGCTGGGCTCTTGTGAGCGTCAGCAAAGGGATTCAGCAAAGCCTTCAGATTCTCACTGTGTCCCTGCCGCTGAGACTTCAAGAGCCACTGTCCCCTGTTCTCTTTGCAGCTGCAGTGCCACTGGGAGCAGTGGGTTTGGAGGGCAGGCTCTCAGGGAGGTGGGAAGAGGGGAGAGCTTCCAGCCAGGGCTCCGCCGTGGGTGGGAGGCGACAAGGGTGGGGAAGAGTGTGACAAGGGAATCGGGGAGGCAGAAGCCCTGCAAAGAGCCAGGTTTCTGCAGGTGGGTGGTTTGTTTTCATTCTAGCGCTTTGGCTGATTAAGGGCGGGACTCTGAGCTGAGAGGCTTGGCTAAAAGGCCAGAGCAGTGCACCTGCAGGAGCACATCACAAGACTGGCTCCCAGTGTGCTGGGAGGGCTTGGGGTATCGGCAACCTGACTGCTTTGCAGCTGAGCGTCTCCTTGGTGCGCGAAGTCAGTGGTGGCAAGATTCAAAATGGGCATGTCTGTAGGAGAAGGCCTCAAGGGCAAGAGTCCAAGTACTGATAGCCTGATGAATAGAGACTCGTTAGAACTTGTAGGGCACAAGCCCTGGGAACAAAGGAACAAGCTAACTGCAGACCCCTGAGCCGTTACAGTTGAGGAGGCAACCAGACGGACAGAGAAACGAGTAGCCAGATAAGGGAACGGAGAGCGCCGATATGTAACTTTGTTAATCAAGAAAGCCGCCCATAAGGAAACCCCCTAATTTTGGAATAGAAATTGTTGCTATGTCAAGGTAAACTAGTAAGTTCCTATTGTTTTAACGGTGTGCCTTAAATATCAACCAATCAGTGTTTTTTACGCTTAAGATTTAAGCAATCAGTGTGTAATATGTAGAAGGTAGAAACGTATATAATTGTAAGACAATCACTAATAAACCGACAAGTTGCTTGCATCAAGCTGCGTCCCATCTCTTCATTCGCCGCACATGTCGGTCTTTTCACTCCCTTTTTTTGAGGCTCTGCAAATGAGAACAGAGCGCTACGGTGAGCTACTAAAGAAAGAAGACCTACATCTGTCTGTCTTCAGATTCCCCAGATGTTCTCAGTGAGCTGGGTGAGAAGAAAGCCTATGGGACTGGAGGACCGCTGGGTCACAATCACCACAAGGTAAACTGTGGGGTCTGTTTCCTTACAGGGCCTTTTTTTTTTCCTTTCTTTTTTTTTTTTCTATTTGTCCCTCCTTGCACCTTATTTGATGTTACTCTGTTGATGTGGTTTTGACTTGATCTAGTCGTTATGGTATGGAGTGTTGGCACAGCTGGAAAGGGTCTTTTTTGCTCAACTTGGACACAGGATTTGCCAGGTCTAAAGAAGCAAACAACATTTGTTTATCCTTTGCTCTTCCTCTGAAAAACTACCCGGTTCCTGTGATGTGCGTAACTTTGTACTTAAGCAGAAACTTGCCTTTAAAAGAGGCTGTGGCTGATGCTTCCTAGTTCCGTGGCTGCATGCCCAGATTTTATTTATGGTCCTTTTGGCTGTATGTCACAGTGTGCCATATATGCAAAGTAACACAGCACTTTATTTGGCGAGCTTTCATTTTGCGTGAGCTTGTCTTCCCTTGCCCTTCTCAAACATTTTCAGATCACGGCTGAAAGGCTCTTAACGCGGAGACACTTCGTAAGGCAAGGATTATACTAGAGCAGTGTTTTGCTTAAGGTTTCTGGGCAGGAAAGAAACACAACCCCCCCACCACCAAAAGCAGAGGTGCCTTTACTAGCTGTCCCAAAGGCTGTTGTATATGGTAACCCTGATAGCTTACAAGCTGAGCCTAAAAGACAGCTTTCAGGGCAGTAAGGCATGAGTAAGGTGGAGAGAATCAAGCTGCCTCTCCAGTCTCCTGTTCTAAATTTTGTGTAGGTGAGGAGAAGGACATTTGCACCGAGGGTTTTTGTGTTTTGCTGTGAGTACATCCACCGTGCTGCTTAGTGTAACTGCACCATTGCTCGCCCTTTCTCTTTTGATTTGGTAACTCTGGCCTCGGTGCAGCAGTGGAAGCAAGCCGAGGACGGTACGGGGCTCAGCAGAGGAGACTGCAGGGCCTGCCCTGTCCCTGGGGAGCTTCTTGTGACAGGTGAATTTGGGAAGTCCTGTAGAAGGAGAAAGTCCCTCCGAGCGGCCTTGTCAGGCTTTGAAGCGCCTTAATGAAACCGGCCGTCTGGTGGTGGGAGACTGGTGGCATCAGTAACAGGGCAACTTGCTTGTTGCTTTTTGCTTATTTACTTAGCATCCTCCTCTCTTGGGATTGACTCTCCATGCATTTCCACGGGCAGTTCGGTGCCTGCATTGCCATGTTAAAAAAGGCATGAGGGAGATGGGTATGTGTGAAATACTTGATGCCAGGAAACTGACACGGTGTAAGAGGAGACTTTTCTTTTTTTCCTTGACTCGACCTGGAACTATCAAGCTTGGATGATCTGAGATCCATGTAAAACACTGTGTTGCAAAGCACAGCTGCAGGTGTAGCTGGGAGAGTGTGTTTCCTTCTGTTCAAGTTTGTATGCCAAGGCTAATGCTTTGTAACGTACGCTACAAGACGGTGTTGCTTCATTCCAGCCTGCAGTGGAGGCTGCCGGCTGTTCCCACTGCCGCCTTGTGTCCTTGCACAAGACTGTTGCTGCTATCGCAGCCCATCCAAGGAGCCTCTGTTCTCCTGTGGAAGCCACTGTGTTTCCATCAGTTCCGTTTTCACTATGAGATAAAGGAAGTTCCAAGGCAAGGGAGAGGAAACGTGCTCCTTACACTCCTCTTGTCTCTTCAGCCGGCATTTTTTGCCACAGGTGCTTTCTGCAGTAACAGCGATAGTGATACAGTCCTTGGAGAGCTCATGCCTTCACAGTACATTGCAGGTGAATAGCCTGCTTAGTGAAATGGCCAGCTCTTCAGTATCAGCGTCCCAGGGAGCAGCTGGCTGTCCCGTCAGCCTGGGTGCAGGAAGCCTCTAGTAAATGTGACAGTTTTCTGTAACTTGGCTCTCGGCGAGTATGAGATCCATGCTGCTCCCCCGTTTCTGAATGCCTGCCTAATTCTCTGTCAGGCTTTTTTTCCCTCCAGGGCTCCTTTGAACCTTTCTCGTATGCTGTCGCTCGGCACTGAGGCTGCTTGTGCTGCGGGCGTTCTTTGAAGTCAGCATTCTCCGGTGGTGTCAGCACTATTCCTGTAGCCCCAAGCCAGACGAGCCACCCCTCTGTCCCACATTTGTCATCCAGGTCTGGCTTACTCGCCAGCCAGAGGGCCTCCTGCAGCCTTGCCTGCTGCTGCCGAGCCACATCTGTGTTGAGTGGGTTTTTGGATAGCCTGGGGTTGTTCTAGGCAAGAATCTGCCAGTGAGGTTTGTATGTAATGCTGTCTGGGGTTATTGTCACTTAGGGAAAGTTTTAGGAGCTGAAACAGGAGGAGGAGGAGGAGGAGGAGGAGATGGCTGTTAGAGTCAGCATCCTAGAAACGGCAAGAAGGGGTCATGGAGTTGGAGACTAATAAGGATTTTTGCCACAAGCGCAGGTGGAAAAGTAAGAGGAAGACAATGACGGCAGGTTTCAGGAAGACTTTGGGCTGCGCTTATGTTAGGGAGGGGACCAAGTCCTTGTCAAGGTGCATCCACAGCAATATTCCTGTCAAACGAATGTGGGAAAGCATTAGTGCCTGTATAAAGGGCAGTGGTGAGAGCTGCAGTAGTGGGGGGCCGTTCCTCTCTGTCCCCGAGGGCAATTAATTCAAAGTGGAGCCGCTGCAGGAAAGCGCTGCGGTAGTAACTGGGGGCTCACAGTGTGTTTGGCTTTAGGCTGCGGCTGTAGCAGACTTGCCGTGTGCGCTTCTGCTTGTGCTTCACCAGATTTAGCCTGAAGATGCTGCAAGCGAATGCATGAGAAGCTCTGTAAGGATGGATGTGGGAGGTGGTGCTATCAGCAGTTCCTTCACCTCCTTGTTGAAGAGCTGGTGGTCTTTCTTGATGTTGCAGTGTTTGAGATCATCCTGGCGTACCTGGAGAAGAAAGACTGGAAGGACGCCTTGTCAGTGTCTTGCCACAGCGGAAAGGGGCTGTTGCATTGGGAGAGGCCGATGATTCGTCCAAGCGTGCTCTGTCTGGAAAAGAAGATGAAGACGATGACTCGGACAGCGACTAGGCTTCACAATGAGACGATGGGAAAGATGGGGCACGTAGTCCATGGGAGGAAGTTTGGACGTGAAGTGGTTCCGCTCCAAAGACCATCTGCTGCCCTTGTGACACCGGATTGTCCCAATGCTCGATAGTTCCGTAGCTGGCCCAGAGCTGTTCCTGGACATGAAGGGCAAAGATAAATGTGTTTTTTTACCCTGAAGCTTCCGTATTAATAGCTTATTTTTGTAAAAAATAAAGTAATGGCAAATGTAGAATTTATTTTGTTTCCCAAGGAAGCGATTGCATTCCTTTTTTTTTTTTTTTCACAATTCTTTTAAATGTGATTTTTTCTACATACCAAGTTGGGCACGTTACCCAAGAGCATTAGTAGATGCTATTTTGAATGGATGCCGCCTTCTCTGTTTCTGCCCTAAGTTTTCTTGAAAGCGGTGAATGGTGACCTCACAACCTGTTCCGCTAGTGCCCGTTGCCAAGTGTGCATGAACACTCGGCACAAACAAGCAGAAATTCTAATTTTCCTGAGCTCCTCAACAGACAATCACCAGCAACCAAACTGCCTTCATCAGCTGAGCCACGCTGACTTGTATACCATGCGCAGATAGCTGGGGTCGGTAGATGAGCTACGAGCGTGGGGTTACGCCAATGCTTTAGACTTCAGCTTGAGCAGGATGGACGTCTGCGCAAGCGCGAATCACGTGCCTTGGTTGGCACATGGTGCGCATGGAGTTGAGGCGTCACGATCGCTTTTGGTTACTTCTCGGGTCCTCCTAGCAAAATTGATCACGGAGCCTCAGAACAGTACCAGGAGACAGGAGCTCTCTCTTTCAAGTCACTTACTGAGTTTCAGTAGGTCTGATTTATGACATGATCCTGCGTGCATTGTTTTCTCTGTCAAATATTTTTCCTTTACAAAAAGAGGCATAGTCTCAGTTTTGGCTGGATGTTCTGGTTCCACTCATTTCTAACTGACTGAAGTGCTCTTGCAAAGGATGGAAACGGAGACCGTGGAAGCGTGGCTTCGCTTCAGGCTTGTGAGCCTGCCCCATCCCTTTCTCCTGTAGGGACTAGCAGGTAACTGCAGCTTCTGAGCAAGTACAGCTTCCGCGCGGGTCAGCTGAAGAGCGTAAGAAGACGTCATCGTAACTGTTGTTCTGAGCTGAGCTGGAATCAGGGGGCTGACCCAGGCATGGCTTGGCTTGTATCCATTTTCATTCCTCCCTCTGTTGTTACTGCTTTCAAACGGAGAGTAGAAGTGGGATCCCCACAGGCCTGTAAAGGGTTGGCAACCAACAGGTTGTGGCTTTCTACAGTCGGTGCGGTTTCTGTCTGTTCTTTTTGAACAGCCGTAGAAAAGCCTGTTCTGTTAGAAGGGTGGCTAGTGGCTCAAGTAATGTGGGCTTTTTTTGTTAGGCTTTACAGAAATGTGATTGCTTTTGTTCCCGAAACGAGATCAGCTTTTTTCATGAGAGCATTGCTGCTCTTATTTCTGTAACAAGAAGGTGCAGCGTGAGTATGCCCACCGTCTATTACACTGATTCTCTGATGTAAACGTGCCAAGCAATGCAATTACAAGGAGCTACATCGTTACAGCTGAGGTTCTGCGCGTTAATGCACATAGCACCTATTAAACCTGATCTAAGGCTCTTCAGCCTCTCTAAGGTTTCCTTAAGATGGTTTCGTACACGTGCCTCATCTCCTCAGGCTTGAGAGTGCACGAGCAGGTGGCACAGACAAACTGGGGACTTTGGAGACTTTCTGAGTGGGTCCGAAAGCCTTACGCAGCCTGTCCTGCATCGTTGCCAGTGAAATGAGGCCAACGCACCCGCGCCGTGCGCATGCACGTATTTTCAGATCAAGCTGTTGCAAATCTGAAGCTTACCTGCCTGTGGAGAAAGAGAAGGAAAAGGTGCTCTGCGGTATGTTGCTCTTGGCACCGGGAGCCTTCCAGCTCGGCAGCATCACAGCAGCTTGGGGACCGGCTGTGCGGCCTCTTTGTACACATTGCTTGTCTCAGTCGCCCGCTCTTCCTGTCCTCTCGCTGGCGCCTTAGCCAGGAGTTGGGGCATTGCTGCTGTTTCCCTTTGCTCTCTCTTTGTGCTAAGCTCGTCAGGTGATACTAGGCTGAAGTTCATGCCTGTGGTCATGCGTCGTCTCTCCCGGATGCTGTCCTCGGGGTGTGTTAACTGGCGAGATAGAACAGCAAGCGAGAGTAGACTGGGGTTTCGATGGGCTCAGCCCTCTGGCTGCTGCTGCAGTTCTCAGCCTTTCAGCGTCCTACAGTTCTGCAGCCACCTAGAAGAGGCTGTTCTTGGCGGGCCTGGACTCACACCGATGTGCGCACTGACCCTTTTCTAAATGCTTCAGGTGCCTGGCTGTTCATCAGTGTATTCACCAGCTGTAGACACGATCCTAAGAGAGTAAAGGGGTGATTTGCTTTCAGGCAGCCGGTTGCGGCTATGTGAAGCGACGTGTTCAAGAAGCCCCAAAGGGCCCATTCTTGCAGTGAGTCCAGTGTGAAGTCACTGTTGAAAACAGCCAAATTAGTTGCAGCACATGAAAATTGCCCCAGCGTCAGGTCAAATGCGAGACGCTGAAACCTTTGGCTTTGGACGTTTGTGAGAGGTTCTGAGAGAACAGCTTGTAAAAGCAAGCGTGCTTGTGCGATTTGTGACCCCTCCAGCGCTTGCCATGGTGCTGCAACTCCTCCTGAGAGAGCAGGGAGGCAGTCCTCCTGTCTCACCAGCGTCTTTTTGCAGCATGAAAGCGGAGGCTGGTAGGCTGGCCATGGACCGACACGCCTGGGAAAAAGCATGCTGAGCGGTCTTGGCCTTGTGCTGTATTTTGCTTGGGTCCTGATATACGTGCCGCCACGTACTTCACATGCTGTGTCCTGTGTCTTTGTTTAATGCCCGAGTGTCTGTGGCTGCCTCTGTGAAGAAGGTCGCGGACTCGCCAGGTAGTACGTCCTACCTCTGCAGCAGTGGTCAGCTGGTTGAGAAGTCAGGGGGCCAGCAATGCGTATTGGGGGACGTTTGAGTGATTCAGTATTTTTAATCTCATCTTACTTTGTTGCAGGGAACACCTGTTAGATATTTTTTCTTGTCTTCTCATGTAGAAGGAGAGTGGGTGTGGGCTGGGGAAGTCAGTTACCCTGGTGTGAATTGTAGAATCCAGGTGTGCGACATGACTGACTTTCTTGCGAGGACACTGTTAGTGCATTTCTTCTGGCTTCCTGTCGTTCTCAGACAGAATTGAAGTGTTCCTTTACTTAAGTACAGCGAGTAAGTTACAGAGCTGGTAATAGTCAGTGTTATTCTAATGCATTTTATTCTACTTCTTGACTGCTTCATGACATTGTTTGGAACGGCTGCACAGGTAGCTGAGTTTAGCGCTCTGTGTTTGTTTTTGTTTTTCAGGAGGCTCTGAAAACTTGGCCATATTCAGTCATCACGATCCAGTGGATAACTCCTGCTTACTTCTGCGTTTGCTGTGCACTCCAAAGAGTTCACGTATTTCTCGAGTGGGCCAGCTCTGCAGTGATAAGATTATGTCTGGGGAGAAGGATAGAAAGGAGTACTTGCAGAAGAAGCTTAGTTTGCAAGCTGAGGACTTCACGGAGCATTTAGCAATAGTTGACATGGATGTGTGACTGTTGAAGTCAGGGTACTACCCGAACCTTCTCAGTAACAGCAGACACATCCTAAAGACTAGAGACTCCCAGCTTTTTGGGGTAGGGACAAGCAATAGTTCAGAAGCTGGGACATCTAATTTTATCAGAGGACACAGAAACGTCGCTGCCTCACAGAGCAGTCTTGAGAGTTACTCTGCCGCTGCTGCACCCTGACGTGATTGTAAGAATCTGCTTCAGCTTCTCGTGCTAGTGAATCCAGGCCTCTAATAAGGCAGGCAGGTGGGATCAAGGATAACGTAACACAAACAGCTTTAATGCTTATCTTGAGTCACACGTTGAACATAACCTTGTTCTTCTCTTTATTACTAGGATGGGTGAAGTGCCCTTGAGAGAGCTTTGTTGTCAGATGTCTAGCAAATACAGTCACGGGTGCTTTGGAAAGGGAAATGGGTGAGAAGGTGCAATTGATTGTAACTATCCTTGCAAACTATTGCCCTTCTGGCTCTTACCACGTTTGTTCCATGACCTGTCAGCTTCAAACTTCATGGAGGGAATGCAACCGTGCTGTTGAAAGACTACATTAATGTGGTTGCTTTAGTTTTGGTTCTGTTCAGTAGTGATCCTGTGAGGCCTCTGCGATGTAATTAAGGTTTTCAGGCTCAGCTGCTGCAGCATGGTGCTGAGGGACAGCTGGTAGGAAACACTCAGGACAGAGATTTGAATGGGACTAAGACAGTCATGAGTACAGCCCAAAAGCATTTGGTCAAGTTCAAGTGTGGCCCGTTCAACAAGTCATTACCACAGCCCTGTCAGTGTGTGGTCACTTAACCCTGCTGTCTGGTTTCCAGCTGACTTTGTAGTGTTTACACCTAAGACACCAGGGAAGTTGCAAAGCACTGCCAGCTCCTGTCCTGCTAGAAGCTCCGTCCCCATTTACTGCAGACGGCAGACTCCTAGTCTTGTGCAGCTGTACAGAAATTACATATCTCGGAAAATGTTCCCCATTTACATGGCTTTGTGCGAATGAGTTTCTGCCTCTGTGGTCTGAGTTGGCAGGCAGACCTGAGTAATGCCCACTCTGTGTGACTGGCCTTTGGCCAGCCATTCATAAAAACTCTGTTTCCTGAATGTGCGGCCACACGTTCCTTCAGCCTTACCAGCCTGCTCCGCTGGGGGCTCTAGCACAGCTGGGCATGTGCAGCAGTGAGTGAGCAGCACGAGAAAGCCGAGCTGAGGTAGGCCACCGGGTCTTGGCATACTCCTCTCCTGCAGCGGGAGATGGGAATGGAGGTGGTAGTTGTGACTATAGCAGGCATGATTTGAAGGCAGGGGCCCTTGGAAAGAGAACACTGAGCTCTGCGCTGAGCTAAGCTCCTCTTTCTTTAACGCTGTGCTGCCAGGGTTTCTCTCCTTCCCCGCAAACGGCCAGATGCCTTGAGTGAGCTTGTCTGCACCGAATCATCTGAGTCTGGAAAACAGATGGGAGTAGGGTTGACTTGTCACCTTGCCTTGTTTTTGTGAGATTTAATTGGCAGAGGTATCTTTTAGATGGGTAAGCCCCAATTCTTCCGCTTTCACAGTCCACTCACAGGGCCTGAAAAAGGGCCAGATGCATTTCTGTCCTTGTTGGCTGTATTTCAACGGCTCGAGGTTTGCACGGTGCATTGGAAGGCTGGTTTTGGTCTCATCCTGTCTCGCCCGTGTCTCCCCCCTCCGCATTGGATGCTACAGTGTGTGCTGCTTCTCTGCCAGTCGTGAGAGCTGTGAAAGCAAATTCCAGCTTGCTGTGAGGCAGACGACTGCAGTCATTGTGCAGGCCACATGTGGCAAGTCCAGGGTCTTTCTTTTTCTTTTTTTTTTTTTTCTTTTCTTCCCCAGTGCCTAGGGCTTGGTGTGCATCTCTGCAGACAGGGTGTGCGTGCCCCTCTTCCTACCGCAGTATGTCTGTGACTGCAGAGCCAAGCCTACACACAAGAGCTCTTTGTGCAGGCCTGGCTGAGTCACGCAAACAGATGACCCTGATGCCAAAAGGCGTTGCCTCTGTCCCTCTTTTCATTTAGCTCGCGTCTCATGTACCTGTGCAGCATGGTTGGGTTGAATGACTTGAGGACAAAATACAATGAACATCAAATTGTTTTATTAGGAAGTCTGAACGCCTGTCTTTATAATCTAAGTGCTCAGGTCACATATTTCTGTATGTGAAGGTGGCTGGGAGATGCTTCAGCGGCTGTGAATAGGGGAGGCCTCCGCTGGAAAAGGGATATCCGTGGTTTGGGGGCGGCCGTGGTACAGGTGAGATTTCTGGTAGAGTGTGAGGGCAGGACGGCCTCTTGTTTCCACCACACTTTCTCAGCTGTAGCTCTTCCCTGGGAAGAGCGTGTCTGCTTGCGCTGGACCTCTCTTTCTCAGCGTTGCGAACAAAAGATGTTCTTTCTCCCTTTCTGGAAAACATTTTGGAAAAGCAAGCTGTATATTACGAGGCTAGGCTTAGGATGCTGTTAGGCTCGTTTGGCTTTGTTCGGTACGCAGCTGAGAGTATAGAAGCACATCTGCTCTTTGGCAAAGAAGCCTCACTGGGCACCGCTGTCGAAAAGCAGAGGTGCTTGCTTTGGAGGTTTCCTCTTCCTCCTTCTAGTTCTTAGGTAAGATTCCTCTTCACCCTCTCCTCCAGCTGAGTTCCAAGCAATAGTAAATGCTGGCAGCGTCAGAGCTGGCATGAGTGGCTTTGTTAAAATGATCACGTACGCTGGGACTGGCTTGTGTTGCCTCCGTGTGCTTCAGAAGGGGCACAAAGAGGTGACGGTGGCGTTCCTTGGCAGCGCCAGTATGTTTGGCTTGCCCTGACTGGGTAGAGGGTGCAAGAGTGGGCTTTGGTAGCTGGAAAGGTCTGAGGAGGCCTGACGTAGCCTGCAGAGAGTGAGGGCGAGATGTTAGATGAGGGCGGATGCCAGAGTTTGTTGGCAGAGGGAGTTTCAGCTTGCGTGTGACTTACAGGAGCAGACCTCAGAATGTCACAGGCTCACGGAACGGCTGGGGTTGGAAGGGACCTGTGCAGGCCATGTCGTGCAACCCCCTGCTAAAGCCGGTTTGCCTCGAGCGGGTTGCACAGGGTCGCGTCCAGGTGGGGTTTGAGTATCTCCAGGGAAGGAGGCTGCACAGCCTCTCTGGGCAGCCTGTGCCAGGGCTCCGACAGCCTCCAAGTGAAGGTGTTTTCCCTCACACTCGGATGGAATTTCTTGTGTTTCAGTTGGCGCCCGTCGCCCCTTGTCCTGACGCTGGGCACCACTGAAAAGAGCCTGGCCCCATCCTCTTGACACTTGCCCTAAAGATATTTATGTGCACTGAGGAGATGCCCTCTCACTCTTCCCCAGGCTACACAGGCCCAGCTCTGTCAGCCTGTCCTCGTAAGGGAGATAGTCCAGTGCCCTGATGGTCTTTGTAGGTATAAACCGTGCACCGCAATGTAAAAGGAGGTTGCTCTCCAAGGGGTTTCCAGTGCTGCTAAAACTTGGTACTTGTATCAAACTTGTATCAAATGTGATACACGTGTAACTACACTTGTATCAAATTGCCTGGCGTGGCTTGTACTTAGGAGCATTTTTGTCGAAGGCTGGCCATGATCAACTGCAATCACAAAGTTACCTTTTTCACAGGAGGAGAACCCAAAAATTTCTGGTTGTGGGGTTTAGCTTATCCCTCATTGTGGCAACCTCCCTGCAGGTTTTACGTGGCCGGAGTCATTTCCCCGTCTAGGCTTCTCCGATGTGGAGGGAGAGGCTTCAGCAGAGTCGGGCTGTTGATGTTCTCTGCTGCACCTTCCTCAGATTTCAGCACGTCTTTCTCAGTCAGTTCTCAATCCACCAGGCTGAACACAAAGTCTTTCTCTGAAACGTGAAGGTAGCAGAAATTTTGTTCAAATTCCCACTTGCTGCTGATCTGGATGTTTGGGGGTGAATTCAGGAGCTCCCTTACCACGTTTTCAAAGGGCTTAAAGACACGAGAGAGACATTTTGTTTGCTTTCTGCCCGCCCCCAGCCGCCCAGAGCCCCAGTGGGAGAGCGCGTTTTTCCGCCCCGCACCAAACCGGAGAGCGCTGAGGTGTGAGTGACTGCTTTCTGTCTGCTGTCACCTGACTGCTCAGCGCAGCCACAGCTGGGCCCAGCGCACTTTGCTGGTCCCAATTCCTTCCACCTCGGCAACGCCACTCAGCTCAGGTCGATGAGAATTTCAGGGTTTGATGTGAATGTACAAGAGCGCGTGCTTCTCAGAAAGGGACGCAGGTGTGTATCTTTGTTACCTTGTTTACTTGCCCTTGCAAACCATTCTTGGATCTTGGTAAGGGAGTCTGTCTCCAAAAGTTGGCTGATTTTATCCAGCACCTAGAAGACGTACGGGATAGTGACCATGAAAGAAGAGAAGCTGATTCGTGACAGTTTTTGCATGTGTTTCCATTTAGCCCTAGCTGTGTGAGTGTGGGCTTTATGGCCTAGCCCAAGGTGTCCCATCAGGTTTGCCACAGTGTGAGCTAAGGACGCCAGCCTGCAAAAGGTGATGTTGCATGAGCGCCGTGTACGCGGCACTTCAGAGACACCGCAAGGAAACGCTAAGAGTGTTTACTACGCGGAAAGCCCCTTGCATGTGTCATGCCAGATTGACAGGCTGCTTTTTAGAGAACAAGTTTCAGCTGTGTCGTTCCACCAGTGATTGCCCATAGCAACTTCCAGGTAGGGGAGAGCAACTAAGGAGTAAATGCTAAATACGAAAGCCAGTAGTCTCCCCACGGGGGTGGTGGCGGTGGGAAATCTGGCCATTGAAGTCCCACACCATCCTCAAGAGAACTAGGAACGCATACCGTGATAGGAATCCATGTACGGTAGCCCTCGTGTCTTTACCTTTTTTTCCTGATCTGTGTCACCGAGGTCAGAACTCCCCTGGACGCGAGCACGGTCGCGCGAGCTGACGGATGGGGAGGAACGCTGGGTGAGAGGCGTGTCCTGGAGTCCCACTCTGTGTGCAGCTTGTGCAGAGGCTTGGAATCGTTTCTGCAGAAGCTTTCCAAAAGAGAAAGCAACATGTAAAGGAGTGGCTTGACTCCATTTCTGCAGCGCTTAAAGGCAGTGTGAAACGTAGGGCTAACACTAGTCCCCAGCAAGGGAGTGCAGCAGAAAACACATCTGAAACTGTCACTCGCTTGGACAGGAACACCTGTAGGTTAACTGCATTAGGTTAACTGTTACAGCTTCTACTACACATTGCCGAGATTGCAGTACATATCTACGGCAAATGCGTAACGCTGGAGGAGAATGAGAGTGATGCCGGGTAACTACTGGTGGAAGTCAGGTGAGGAAGCCATTAAGGCTGCAGCTTGAGGCTAAAGAGTTATGGCAGCAGGAATCCTTTACTGGAATTTATGAGCACAGCTGCAAAGTTGGATCTGAACCTCAGTGTGTTGCTTCTAGAGAATGGTGTCAGCCCAAGTAGAACTGCTGGCAGTAAGTAATCTAAAGAAGCTTTGTGTGTGAGGGGAGGAGGCTTTCTCCTGGGCTTGCTTGTTGTATAGCGTGATGTTTTCTCCCCGGCACTACCAAATCAGAGTAGCGTTAAATATCTGAACACGGTACGGTTATGGTTTAGCTGTCGTACTGCGTGACACCATTTCCCTTCCAAGCTCTCATGTTCTACACGTGGGATGCTGACATCCCTCTTTTTGGTTTTGCGCTGTCCTCCTTAGCAATCGGAGACCATCAATTCAGGTTACAGTGTTGAGAAGTGAGGGAGAGTGTGCTGCAATAAAGAGCCATGACTTCCCCCCCCTACCCACCCCCCACCCCCTTACCTTTTCAGGCACAGTAGAGTTCTTCCCAAGCCTTTCAGGAACATCGGCACGTCCTTCTGGGTGTCTTCTTGGCAGGCTGCTGCTTACAGCACAGACCAGAGTGTTGTTTAATCCTGTGCAAGAAACCAAAGGATACAGTCTTTCCTACAATAAACACGTGCAGTTAACTTGGCAGGTGATCTCCAAGGAGAGTCTGTGCTGGAAGGATGGAAAAGGGAGGTATCGGACCTGAAGTTTGTAGGCCCTGATACAGGGCTGATGGAACGGTGTGTAAACCCTGGGTAAACCTGGCATACTTGGGTAGGTGGCAGAGGGCCGTAAGCAGCCTGTTAGGGAGGACAGTGTGACCAGCCGCTACCTCAAGAGTAATGGTGCTCCAGGTACGACCTGGAGAGTGGGCAGGTGGGGGGAAGCCCACTCCCTGAGCGGTGCCAATCAGGAGAAAAGTGTCGTTTGTCCATGTGTCTTCAGAAGAGGCTTGTGGTTTTCAATGAGAGCCGCGGCATTTAATGAAGGATTGGAACCCTCCTTTCTTAGCCAGGCTCAAAGGGATTTCTTAACAAGCCGCTGTTTTTCTGGTGGAATACCAGTCCAACTGGGTTTCACATGGCAAAGCAGCAGTGCTGCGAAGTAGCTGGTGGAGGATTTTCAGCACCTTGATTCTGTTCACATACTAAGCCGAAAGTAGTGACAGCCGAAACAGTTACTTGTTGTCTTGGTGCAAGAGTAGTAGTTGCACCTTGTAAAGAGTTTAGTGCGGCTAAGCTGAGGTTATTGCTTGCTGAGGACAGGTAAGGCTGCTCAGTCGATTGAAATGAAGGCAGCAGCTTTCTCTGCGGAAATGCTCCTCTTAGAAATGGGAAACGGCAGCAGTGGGTATTTTGGAACAAAATGGTGGTTACGCTCACATTTCTCTCTGAGCGTGCCAGGGCAGTTGTCCTGGCTCTCTGTGTGGTCTCTCGGGAAGTCTTACCTGGTATGTGGCGGACCATCCGAGGATGGGGGATGTTCCTGGAGTGATGGTAGTAGTTTTCGCCTGAGCAGCTAAGCTGCGAGTCACGCCAGTTGTTCTTCCACATGTCGTGGCTCAAGTGAGGTTCACACGTTGACTCAGAATCGGTCTTTGTTGCGTGAACTTGCTGGCCCTCGTGTGCAGCGTCTTTGTTCAGGTCACAGGCTGGCTCTTCCGCCGGTGGGCTGAGGCCAAACGCTGGGGGTGAAGTGGAGAACAAGTGAGAACAGCAAAGGAGACGTCCAGGCCTTCTTGGTTTCTGCCTTTCCTAAGGGTTGTGTGCGCAGGGAGACAGCCCCCTGTCTCTTTCTAGTTGCTATCTGTTGTAGAGTTTGGGTTGCGAGGTTGAATAACAGAGTAGTAGCTGTTATTACCGTTATCCTGTGGGGTTTGTATCCCTTTCCGGTAGTAGCAGTCCCTAATGTTCCCAGTCGTCTTTGCCTCTGGCACTTGCCTGGCACACTCGGTACTGTAACGTCTAAGACTGGGAACATCCCAAGACAGTTGGTTTGTTGAAGGCACCTGGCAAATGTCACATGTGGGGGATGAGCTAATCTGATCTCTTCTGTGATGATCCAGGCTCTAGTTCAACAAATACTCGCTGAGGCACCTGGCTTGGGTGCAAGCGCATCCCCAGTGGAGTGATGGATCTTAGCGTACGGGGAGGTGGCCCGTGAGCCAGCGAAACCCCCTGGGAGGGCAGAGACCTTCCAGGAGCCAGCAGCTCCCACGAGAGCAGCTGAAGAGGTGTGGGCAGGGCCAGGGGTCCTGGAAGCTGCTCTTCACTCCCACAACGTTCAGCCCTGGGGAGCGCTGCGACCGGGGCGGGCAAACAGGAGGCTTTGCAGGGTGGCCGTTTGGGTGGGAGGGCACCTCTTTCAGGGGGAGACATTGCGCTGGCCAAAGGTGAGAGACTTGAGGTACACACAAGCCAGCAACTGGGCATTGTTCTGTGGTCAATGCACAGGTCAAGGACCATGCAGTGGTGGAGCTAAAGATCCTTAGGGCAGCGAGGAGGGTGCACAGCAAGCTCGCCCCCCTGGGATAGCTAACTGAAGTTTTCATGTGAGAGGGTTCTCTTCTTCACTAAAAACTTTCATGGATTTTCTTTGGGAATTGAAACTGTCTTGTGAAAGAGAAGTCTAGAATCTCACTAGTTATTTAGCAACCTCTTTGTATTATATACAATAATTCCTGGTACAATATGTTTGGGGGATTTTAGGGGTGTTATTCTACCCAAATAGCAACTTACGACATGCCTAATATTGAGATTGGTAAAATTAAATGACAACCAAGGATGTTTGGGTTTTACCCAGTATGGTGCACCAGAATGGTGCTACCAGCCGGCACTGTCATTTTTATATTGTAGATAAAATGACACCCCAAACGTTGATTATCATTGCAGCATGCCATAGCATAGCAGTCCACGAGCTTGTGGCCTTGAGGCACAACAATTTCAGGACATTGCACCTGCGGGTGACTGCTACTCATGTAACTTGTTGTTGGTTTTGTGGGTTTTGCAAGCCATCTTGGGCACAAGAGGAAGATAAAAACTGTGTCTCTGAGGTCAACAATAAATCAGATTTAGAGTTTCTCGTTGTGCTTTTAAGGCCTTTTGCAGAGGCATGGGGCACGCTCTCTGTCTTTGTGTCCTCACCAGGAGTGGGACTAGTGTCCGTAAGAGCTGGAGAAAAGGAGAAAATGGAAGAAGCACGGGCAGATATTTTTTATGCTTGGAGGGCAAAAAGAGGGGCACGTGTGTCGTGTGTGTCTCTTTGTCGTTACAGGTAATGTTTGGGTAACGTAGAGTCTGCGATGCTGTTGAACATTGTCAAGAGAAGGCGTCTGATAGCAGAAGCTCTAAGAAAGGGTTCAGGTAGCTGCTGGCTCCTGATGCCTAGGATGCCTATGGAGAGGTACTACTGCTGGTGCTACAAGATGATGACCTATCTAGAAGGAGAAAGGAAACGTGGATGGAGTCGGGTGAAGGGCAGTAGTGTTAGTTGCCAAAGTTGTGTGATCTGTGAGGTTTGGATACCGTAGGGTTCCCTCGTTCAGCTCAGCCTGTTGACTTCAGTGGAAGGTGAAAGGATGAGTATTATTAAGGCATCCGATTCTGCCAGTACTTCTGGCATTTTGCCTTGACACGCTTTCCTTTCCCCACAGGTGATCCCTGTTTTTTTCACTAGAGTGCTATAAAAATATTAAGGTGGTTTTTTCTCTTTTAAAAGGAGTAGCTCTTTTGGGTGTGTATTTTGTTGCCTTAAGAAAAGCATTTGCCAAGAGTTAGTTGGCGTTGAAACTGAACAAAGAAGCCATCTCGTGTAGCACTCCTGATTTACCTTAATCTCCCGATCCACATCGCAGAGGTCAGAACTCCCCTGGACGCGAGCATGGTCGTGCGAGCTGACGGATGGGGAGGAACGCTGGGTGAGAGGCGTGTCCTGGAGTCCCACTCCGTGTGCAGGTTGTGCAGAGGCTTGGTATCGTTTCTGCAGAAGCTTTTCCAAAAGAGAAAGCAACGTGTAAAGGAGTGGCTTGACCCCATTTCTGCAGCGCTTAAAGGCAGAGTGAAACGTAGGGCTAACACTAGTCCCCAGCAAGGGAGTGCAGCAGAAAACACATCTGAAACTGTCGCTCGCTTGGACAGGAACACCTGTAGGTTAACTGCATTAGGTTAATTGTTACAGCTTCTACTACACATTGCCGAGATTGCAGTACATATCTACGGCAAATGCGTAACGCTGGAGGAGAATGAGAGTGATGCCGGGTAACTACTGGTGGAAGTCAGGTGAGGAAGCCATTAAGGCTGCAGCTTGAGGCTAAAGAGTTATGGCAGCAGGAATCCTTTACTGGAATTTATGAGCACAGCTGCAAAGTTGGATCTGAACCTCAGTGTGTTGCTTCTAGAGAACGGTGTCAGCCCAAGTAGAACTGCTGGCAGTAAGTAATCTAAAGAAGCTTTGTGTGTGAGGGGAGGAGGCTTTCTCCTGGGCTTGCTTGTTGTATAGCGTGATGTTTTCTCCCCGGCACTACCAAATCAGAGTAGCGTTAAATATCTGAACACGATACGGTTATGGTTTAGCTGTCGTACTGCGTGACACCATTTCCCTTCCAAGCTCTCATATTCTACACGTGGGATGCTGACATCCCTCTTTTTTGTTTTGCACTGTCCTCCTTAGCAATCGGAGACCATCAATTCGGGTTACAGTGTTGAGAAGTGAGGGAGAATGTGCCGCAGTAAAGAGCCAAGTCTTTTCCTTCCCATTACCTTTCCAGGCACAGTAGAGTTCTTCCCAAGCCTTTCGGGAACATCGGCACGTCCTTCTGGGTGTCCTCTTGGCAGGCTGCTGCTTACAGCACAGACCAGAGTGTTGTTTAATCCTGTGCAAGAAACCAAAGGATACAGTCTTTCCTACAATAAACACGTGCAGTTAACTTGGCAGGTGATCTCCAAGGAGAGTCTGTGCTGGAAGGATGGAAAAGGGAGGTATCGGACCTGAAGTTTGTAGGCCCTGATACAGGGCTGATGGAACGGTGTGTAAACCCTGGGTAAACCTGGCATACTTGGGTAGGTGGCAGAGGGCCGTAAGCAGCCTGTTAGGGAGGACGGTGTGACCAGCCGCTACCTCAACAGTAATGGTGCTCCAGGTACGACCTGGAGAGTGGGCAGGTGGGGGGAAGCCCACTCCCTGAGCGGTGCCAATCAGGAGAAAAGTGTCGTTTGTCCATGTGTCTTCAGAAGAGGCTTGTGGTTTTCAATGAGAGCCGCGGCATTTAATGAAGGATTGGAACCCTCCTTTCTTAGCCAGGTTCAAAGGGATTTCTTAACGAGCCGCTGTTTTTCTGGTGGAATACCAGTCCAACTGGGTTTCACATGGCAAAGCAGCAGTGCTGCGAAGTAGCTGGTGGAGGATTTTCAGCACCTTGATTCTGTTCACATACTAAGCCGAAAGCAGTGACAGCCGAAACAGTTACTTGTTGTCTTGGTGCAAGAGTAGTAGTTGCACCTTGTAAAGAGTTTAGTGCGGCTAAGCTGAGGTTATTGCTTGCTGAGGACGGGTAAGGCTGCTCAGTCGATTGAAATGAAGGCAGCAGCTTTCTCTGTGGAAATGCTCCTCTTAGAAATGGGAAACGGCAGCAGTGGGTATTTTGGAACAAAATGGTGGTTACGCTCACATTTCTCTCTGTGCGTGCCAGGGCAGTTGTCCTGGCTCTCTGTGTGGTCTCTCGGGAAGTCTTACCTGGTATGTGGCGGACCATCCGAGGATGGGGGATGTTCCTGGAGTGATGGTAGTAGGTTTCGCCTGAGCAGCTAAGCTGCGAGTCACGCCAGTTGTTCTTCCACATGTCGTGGCTCAAGTGAGGTTCACACGTTGACTCAGAATCGGTCTTTGTTGCGTGAACTTGCTGGCCCTCGTGTGCAGCGTCTTTGTTCAGGGCAGGCTGGCTCTTCCGCCGGTAGGCTGAGGCCAAACGCTGGGGGTGAAGCGGAGAACAAGTGAGAACAGCAAAGGAGACGTCCAGGCCTTCTTGGTGTCTGCCTTTCCTAAGGGTTGTGTGCGCAGGGAGGCAGCCCCCTCTTTATATCTCTTTCTAGTTGCTATCTGTTGTAGAGTTTGGGTTCCGAGGTTGAATAACAGACTAGTAGCTGTTATTACCGTTATCCTGTGGGGTTTGTATCCCTTCCCGGTAGTAGCAGTCCCTAATGTTCCCAGTCGTCTTTGCCTCTGGCACTTGCCTGGCACACTCGGTACTGTAACGTCTAAGACTGGGAACATCCCAAGACGTATTTTTTAAGGCACCTGGCAAATGTCATATGGGGTGTGAGCTAATGTGTTCTATTGTGATCTAGTCACGAGGTCATCAAACACTTGCCGTGGCAACCGCATTCCACAGTATAGTGGTGGGTCACAGCTTGGAGGTGGGGGTGGGGGGGGTGGTCCGTGAGCAGGGGAAACCCCCTGGGAGAAATAAAATCCTGTTTCTCTAACTCTTATTTATATCCAAGCTCAGCTGTGGGTCAATCTGTGGTAGCAGCAATTCGAAGTGAAGGTGCAGAGGGCACCTTCCCCACTGAAATTCAAAAGTTAATTTGGGATAATGCAACTACATTTGAAAAAGAATTCAATCTTGGTGGTATCTAGTCAATTTTACTTAACATTTCTGATTAAATTATTAAATTGTTCTTATCTCGACCCTCGACTTTGAACATTCCTTTCCAATTCTCCTCCCCACCCCTCTGGGTGGTGGGCAGTCAACAAGCAGCTGTGTGGTGCTTGGTTGCCGGCTGGGATTAAACCCCAACATTTTGGTACATCATAAAACAAAAACCCCAGCTTCAGCCACCCAAACCACACAAATGAGCACATCACAAATAGCTCTGCTCGACTATCTACTTACTGTGGACCTGTAAGCGTGTAAATGACCAGTATCCTAGTTATGGCACAGAGGCAAGAGGTGAGCATGCCACCACTCTGTGAGGGTAAGAGGAACTGACTGTCATCTTGGGGTGGAGGGTGGTGATGTGCTCCCCCTGTCGCCAGTCGTCCCCCCCACCCCCCGCATTCTAACCTGTGTTGCATCACAATGCTCAAGTGATGACCACCAGTGGTGGCGGTGACGGGCGGCTCTGGTCCTGGCTCACAGTGCGTTCCGGGAGACAGATAAGAGCCCGACAGCCAAGGGCTAGTTTGAACAACGTGCCCACCTGGCAGTGCTGGCCACGGTCTGACTCAGGCCAAGCCTGGAAGAGGCTGACTTCTGTAGGCGGTGTGCAGATGTGACTGTGAGGTAATTCTCTGACTCCGTTAATCTTGGACGGCCCAGGGCCCGTTGAGCTCTGCCATGCAGCACCAGCTGGCACAGCTCTCGCCTTGAGTAGGGATGCCTCTCTAGGCTATATGCAGCATTTTATCTCTGTTTTGCTTGTTTCTGAAGGGAAAACCTTCATTTGGGAATGCTGAGCACCGTATGAAAAGAGCTGAGGCTTGAAATCCACAGCAAAGGCACGTAGTGCTGACCTGCACCCAGTTCCTCGCAGCAGGATGTTGTGCCAGGAGAGGGCAAGAACGTGGGCAGCAACGGGGCCTGCGCCTGTGGGTGTTGATGGAGCCAGCGGCTCGGGCGATCACAAGTTGAGCAGGGTGTTGCACGTGGTAAGAGAGGCGCATCCTCTCGCAGCACGTCTTGCTGACCTACTGGATTGTGTTTTCCCATCAGCACGATCGGCACATTGTCCTTGTTTCACTGTTCACTGAAAGCCATTCCCACAGGTTACCGAGGAGCTGGACTGTAAAGCCAAGGAATCGGGAGCAGGTACAGCCACAGGCAGACAGAGTATGGTTCTTAAGTAGCTTGCACAATGGCATAATTTACTGTCTCCGCTGGGCTCTTGTGAGCGTCAGCAAAGGGATTCAGCAAAGCCTTCAGATTCTCACTGTGTCCCTGCCGCTGAGACTTCAAGAGCCACTGTCCCCTGTTCTCTTTGCAGCTGCAGTGCCACTGGGAGCAGTGGGTTTGGAGGGCAGGCTCTCAGGGAGGTGGGAAGAGGGGAGAGCTTCCAGCCAGGGCTCCGCCGTGGGTGGGAGGCGACAAGGGTGGGGAAGAGTGTGACAAGGGAATCGGGGAGGCAGAAGCCCTGCAAAGAGCCAGGTTTCTGCAGGTGGGTGGTTTGTTTTCATTCTAGCGCTTTGGCTGATTAAGGGCGGGACTCTGAGCTGAGAGGCTTGGCTAAAAGGCCAGAGCAGTGCACCTGCAGGAGCACATCACAAGACTGGCTCCCAGTGTGCTGGGAGGGCTTGGGGTATCGGCAACCTGACTGCTTTGCAGCTGAGCGTCTCCTTGGTGCGCGAAGTCAGTGGTGGCAAGATTCAAAATGGGCATGTCTGTAGGAGAAGGCCTCAAGGGCAAGAGTCCAAGTACTGATAGCCTGATGAATAGAGACTCGTTAGAACTTGTAGGGCACAAGCCCTGGGAACAAAGGAACAAGCTAACTGCAGACCCCTGAGCCGTTACAGTTGAGGAGGCAACCAGACGGACAGAGAAACGAGTAGCCAGATAAGGGAACGGAGAGCGCCGATATGTAACTTTGTTAATCAAGAAAGCCGCCCATAAGGAAACCCCCTAATTTTGGAATAGAAATTGTTGCTATGTCAAGGTAAACTAGTAAGTTCCTATTGTTTTAACGGTGTGCCTTAAATATCAACCAATCAGTGTTTTTTACGCTTAAGATTTAAGCAATCAGTGTGTAATATGTAGAAGGTAGAAACGTATATAATTGTAAGACAATCACTAATAAACCGACAAGTTGCTTGCATCAAGCTGCGTCCCGTCTCTTCATTCGCCGCACATGTCGGTCTTTTCACTCCCTTTTTTTGAGGCTCTGCAAATGAGAACAGAGCGCTACGGTGAGCTACTAAAGAAAGAAGACCTACATCTGTCTGTCTTCAGATTCCCCAGATGTTCTCAGTGAGCTGGGTGAGAAGAAAGCCTATGGGACTGGAGGACCGCTGGGTCACAATCACCACAAGGTAAACTGTGGGGTCTGTTTCCTTACAGGGCCTTTTTTTTTCCTTTCTTTTTTTTTTTTTCTATTTGTCCCTCCTTGCACCTTATTTGATGTTACTCTGTTGATGTGGTTTTGACTTGATCTAGTCGTTATGGTATGGAGTGTTGGCACAGCTGGAAAGGGTCTTTTTTGCTCAACTTGGACACAGGATTTGCCAGGTCTAAAGAAGCAAACAACATTTGTTTATCCTTTGCTCTTCCTCTGAAAAACTACCCGGTTCCTGTGATGTGCGTAACTTTGTACTTAAGCAGAAACTTGCCTTTAAAAGAGGCTGTGGCTGATGCTTCCTAGTTCCGTGGCTGCATGCCCAGATTTTATTTATGGTCCTTTTGGCTGTATGTCACAGTGTGCCATATATGCAAAGTAACACAGCACTTTATTTGGCGAGCTTTCATTTTGCGTGAGCTTGTCTTCCCTTGCCCTTCTCAAACATTTTCAGATCACGGCTGAAAGGCTCTTAACGCGGAGACACTTCGTAAGGCAAGGATTATACTAGAGCAGTGTTTTGCTTAAGGTTTCTGGGCAGGAAAGAAACACAACCCCCCCACCACCAAAAGCAGAGGTGCCTTTACTAGCTGTCCCAAAGGCTGTTGTATATGGTAACCCTGATAGCTTACAAGCTGAGCCTAAAAGACAGCTTTCAGGGCAGTAAGGCATGAGTAAGGTGGAGAGAATCAAGCTGCCTCTCCAGTCTCCTGTTCTAAATTTTGTGTAGGTGAGGAGAAGGACATTTGCACCGAGGTTTTTGTGTTTTGCTGTGAGTACATCCACCGTGCTGCTTAGTGTAACTGCACCATTGCTCGCCCGTTCTCTTTTGATTTGGTAACTCTGGCCTCGGTGCAGCAGTGGAAGCAAGCCGAGGACGGTACGGGGCTCAGCAGAGGAGACTGCAGGGCCTGCCCTGTCCCTGGGGAGCTTCTTGTGACAGGTGAATTTGGGAAGTCCTGTAGAAGGAGAAAGTCCCTCCGAGCGGCCTTGTCAGGCTTTGAAGCGCCTTAATGAAACCGGCCGTCTGGTGGTGGGAGACTGGTGGCATCAGTAACAGGGCAACTTGCTTGTTGCTTTTTGCTTATTTACTTAGCATCCTCCTCTCTTGGGATTGACTCTCCATGCATTTCCACGGGCAGTTCGGTGCCTGCATTGCCATGTTAAAAAGGCATGAGGGAGATGGGTATGTGTGAAATACTTGATGCCAGGAAACTGACACGGTGTAAGAGGAGACTTTTCTTTTTTCCTTGACTCGACCTGGAACTATCAAGCTTGGATGATCTGAGATCCATGTAAAACACTGTGTTGCAAAGCACAGCTGCAGGTGTAGCTGGGAGAGTGTGTTTCCTTCTGTTCAAGTTTGTATGCCAAGGCTAATGCTTTGTAACGTACGCTACAAGACGGTGTTGCTTCATTCCAGCCTGCAGTGGAGGCTGCCGGCTGTTCCCACTGCCGCCTTGTGTCCTTGCACAAGACTGTTGCTGCTATCGCAGCCCATCCAAGGAGCCTCTGTTCTCCTGTGGAAGCCACTGTGTTTCCATCAGTTCCGTTTTCACTATGAGATAAAGGAAGTTCCAAGGCAAGGGAGAGGAAACGTGCTCCTTACACTCCTCTTGTCTCTTCAGCCGGCATTTTTGCCACAGGTGCTTTCTGCAGTAACAGCGATAGTGATACAGTCCTTGGAGAGCTCATGCCTTCACAGTACATTGCAGGTGAATAGCCTGCTTAGTGAAATGGCCAGCTCTTCAGTATCAGCGTCCCAGGGAGCAGCTGGCTGTCCCGTCAGCCTGGGTGCAGGAAGCCTCTAGTAAATGTGACAGTTTTCTGTAACTTGGCTCTCGGCGAGTATGAGATCCATGCTGCTCCCCCGTTTCTGAATGCCTGCCTAATTCTCTGTCAGGCTTTTTTTCCCTCCAGGGCTCCTTTGAACCTTTCTCGTATGCTGTCGCTCGGCACTGAGGCTGCTTGTGCTGCGGGCGTTCTTTGAAGTCAGCATTCTCCGGTGGTGTCAGCACTATTCCTGTAGCCCCAAGCCAGACGAGCCACCCCTCTGTCCCACATTTGTCATCCAGGTCTGGCTTACTCGCCAGCCAGAGGGCCTCCTGCAGCCTTGCCTGCTGCTGCCGAGCCACATCTGTGTTGAGTGGGTTTTTGGATAGCCTGGGGTTGTTCTAGGCAAGAATCTGCCAGTGAGGTTTGTATGTAATGCTGTCTGGGGTTATTGTCACTTAGGGAAAGTTTTAGGAGCTGAAACAGGAGGAGGAGGAGGAGGAGGAGGAGATGGCTGTTAGAGTCAGCATCCTAGAAACGGCAAGAAGGGGTCATGGAGTTGGAGACTAATAAGGATTTTTGCCACAAGCGCAGGTGGAAAAGTAAGAGGAAGACAATGACGGCAGGTTTCAGGAAGACTTTGGGCTGCGCTTATGTTAGGGAGGGGACCAAGTCCTTGTCAAGGTGCATCCACAGCAATATTCCTGTCAAACGAATGTGGGAAAGCATTAGTGCCTGTATAAAGGGCAGTGGTGAGAGCTGCAGTAGTGGGGGGCCGTTCCTCTCTGTCCCCGAGGGCAATTAATTCAAAGTGGAGCCGCTGCAGGAAAGCGCTGCGGTAGTAACTGGGGGCTCACAGTGTGTTTGGCTTTAGGCTGCGGCTGTAGCAGACTTGCCGTGTGCGCTTCTGCTTGTGCTTCACCAGATTTAGCCTGAAGATGCTGCAAGCGAATGCATGAGAAGCTCTGTAAGGATGGATGTGGGAGGTGGTGCTATCAGCAGTTCCTTCACCTCCTTGTTGAAGAGCTGGTGGTCTTTCTTGATGTTGCAGTGTTTGAGATCATCCTGGCGTACCTGGAGAAGAAAGACTGGAAGGACGCCTTGTCAGTGTCTTGCCACAGCGGAAAGGGGCTGTTGCATTGGGAGAGGCCGATGATTCGTCCAAGCGTGCTCTGTCTGGAAAAGAAGATGAAGACGATGACTCGGACAGCGACTAGGCTTCACAATGAGACGATGGGAAAGATGGGGCACGTAGTCCATGGGAGGAAGTTTGGACGTGAAGTGGTTCCGCTCCAAAGACCATCTGCTGCCCTTGTGACACCGGATTGTCCCAATGCTCGATAGTTCCGTAGCTGGCCCAGAGCTGTTCCTGGACATGAAGGGCAAAGATAAATGTGGTTTTTTACCCTGAAGCTTCCGTATTAATAGCTTATTTTTGTAAAAAATAAAGTAATGGCAAATGTAGAATTTATTTTGTTTCCCAAGGAAGCGATTGCATTCCTTTTTTTTTTTTTTTCACAATTCTTTTAAATGTGATTTTTTCTACATACCAAGTTGGGCACGTTACCCAAGAGCATTAGTAGATGCTATTTGAATGGATGCCGCCTTCTCTGTTTCTGCCCTAAGTTTTCTTGAAAGCGGTGAATGGTGACCTCACAACCTGTTCCGCTAGTGCCGTTGCCAAGTGTGCATGAACACTCGGCACAAACAAGCAGAAATTCTAATTTTCCTGAGCTCCTCAACAGACAATCACCAGCAACCAAACTGCCTTCATCAGCTGAGCCACGCTGACTTGTATACCATGCGCAGATAGCTGGGGTCGGTAGATGAGCTACGAGCGTGGGGTTACGCCAATGCTTTAGACTTCAGCTTGAGCAGGATGGACGTCTGCGCAAGCGCGAATCACGTGCCTTGGTTGGCACATGGTGCGCATGGAGTTGAGGCGTCACGATCGCTTTTGGTTACTTCTCGGTCCTCCTAGCAAAATTGATCACGGAGCCTCAGAACAGTACCAGGAGACAGGAGCTCTCTCTTTCAAGTCACTTACTGAGTTTCAGTAGGTCTGATTTATGACATGATCCTGCGTGCATTGTTTTCTCTGTCAAATATTTTTCCTTTACAAAAAGAGGCATAGTCTCAGTTTTGGCTGGATGTTCTGGTTCCACTCATTTCTAACTGACTGAAGTGCTCTTGCAAAGGATGGAAACGGAGACCGTGGAAGCGTGGCTTCGCTTCAGGCTTGTGAGCCTGCCCCATCCCTTTCTCCTGTAGGGACTAGCCAGGTAACTGCAGCTTCTGAGCAAGTACAGCTTCCGCGCGGGTCAGCTGAAGAGCGTAAGAAGACGTCATCGTAACTGTTGTTCTGAGCTGAGCTGGAATCAGGGGGCTGACCCAGGCATGGCTTGGCTTGTATCCATTTTCATTCCTCCCTCTGTTGTTACTGCTTTCAAACGGAGAGTAGAAGTGGGATCCCCACAGGCCTGTAAAGGGTTGGCAACCAACAGGTTGTGGCTTTCTACAGTCGGTGCGTTTCTGTCTGTTCTTTTTGAACAGCCGTAGAAAAGCCTGTTCTGTTAGAAGGGTGGCTAGTGGCTCAAGTAATGTGGGCTTTTTTGTTAGGCTTTACAGAAATGTGATTGCTTTTGTTCCCGAAACGAGATCAGCTTTTTCATGAGAGCATTGCTGCTCTTATTTCTGTAACAAGAAGTGCAGCGTGAGTATGCCCACCGTCTATTACACTGATTCTCTGATGTAAACGTGCCAAGCAATGCAATTACAAGGAGCTACATCGTTACAGCTGAGGTTCTGCGCGTTAATGCACATAGCACCTATTAAACCTGATCTAAGGCTCTTCAGCCTCTCTAAGGTTTCCTTAAGATGGTTTCGTACACGTGCCTCATCTCCTCAGGCTTGAGAGTGCACGAGCAGGTGGCACAGACAAACTGGGGACTTTGGAGACTTTCTGAGTGGGTCCGAAAGCCTCTTACGGCATTACGCAGCCTGTCCTGCATCGTTGCCAGTGAAATGAGGCCAACGCACCCGCGCCGTGCGCATGCACGTATTTTCAGATCAAGCTGTTGCAAATCTGAAGCTTACCTGCCTGTGGAGAAAGAGAAGGAAAAGGTGCTCTGCGGTATGTTGCTCTTGGCACCGGGAGCCTTCCAGCTCGGCAGCATCACAGCAGCTTGGGGACCGGCTGTGCGGCCTCTTTGTACACATTGCTTGTCTCAGTCGCCCGCTCTTCCTGTCCTCTCGCTGGCGCCTTAGCCAGGAGTTGGGGCATTGCTGCTGTTTCCCTTTGCTCTCTCTTTGTGCTAAGCTCGTCAGGTGATACTAGGCTGAAGTTCATGCCTGTGGTCATGCGTCGTCTCTCCCGGATGCTGTCCTCGGGGTGTGTTAACTGGCGAGATAGAACAGCAAGCGAGAGTAGACTGGGGTTTCGATGGGCTCAGCCCTCTGGCTGCTGCTGCAGTTCTCAGCCTTTCAGCGTCCTACAGTTCTGCAGCCACCTAGAAGAGGCTGTTCTTGGCGGGCCTGGACTCACACCGATGTGCGCACTGACCCTTTTCTAAATGCTTCAGGTGCCTGGCTGTTCATCAGTGTATTCACCAGCTGTAGACACGATCCTAAGAGAGTAAAGGGGTGATTTGCTTTCAGGCAGCCGGTTGCGGCTATGTGAAGCGACGTGTTCAAGAAGCCCCAAAGGGCCCATTCTTGCAGTGAGTCCAGTGTGAAGTCACTGTTGAAAACAGCCAAATTAGTTGCAGCACATGAAAATTGCCCCAGCGTCAGGTCAAATGCGAGACGCTGAAACCTTTGGCTTTGGACGTTTGTGAGAGGTTCTGAGAGAACAGCTTGTAAAAGCAAGCGTGCTTGTGCGATTTGTGACCCCTCCAGCGCTTGCCATGGTGCTGCAACTCCTCCTGAGAGAGCAGGGAGGCAGTCCTCCTGTCTCACCAGCGTCTTTTTGCAGCATGAAAGCGGAGGCTGGTAGGCTGGCCATGGACCGACACGCCTGGGAAAAAGCATGCTGAGCGGTCTTGGCCTTGTGCTGTATTTTGCTTGGGTCCTGATATACGTGCCGCCACGTACTTCACATGCTGTGTCCTGTGTCTTTGTTTAATGCCCGAGTGTCTGTGGCTGCCTCTGTGAAGAAGGTCGCGGACTCGCCAGGTAGTACGTCCTACCTCTGCAGCAGTGGTCAGCTGGTTGAGAAGTCAGGGGGGCCAGCAATGCGTATTGGGGGACGTTTGAGTGATTCAGTATTTTTAATCTCATCTTACTTTGTTGCAGGGAACACCTGTTAGATATTTTTTCTTGTCTTCTCATGTAGAAGGAGAGTGGGTGTGGGCTGGGGAAGTCAGTTACCCTGGTGTGAATTGTAGAATCCAGGTGTGCGACATGACTGACTTTCTTGCGAGGACACTGTTAGTGCATTTCTTCTGGCTTCCTGTCGTTCTCAGACAGAATTGAAGTGTTCCTTTACTTAACTACAGCGAGTAAGTTACAGAGCTGGTAATAGTCAGTGTTATTCTAATGCATTTTATTCTACTTCTTGACTGCTTCATGACATTGTTTGGAACGGCTGCACAGGTAGCTGAGTTTAGCGCTCTGTGTTTGTTTTTGTTTTTCAGGAGGCTCTGAAAACTTGGCCATATTCAGTCATCACGATCCAGTGGATAACTCCTGCTTACTTCTGCGTTTGCTGTGCACTCCAAAGAGTTCACGTATTTCTCGAGTGGGCCAGCTCTGCAGTGATAAGATTACGTCTGGGGAGAAGGATAGAAAGGAGTACTTGCAGAAGAAGCTTAGTTTGCAAGCTGAGGACTTCACGGAGCATTTAGCAATAGTTGACATGGATGTGTGACTGTTGAAGTCAGGGTACTACCCGAACCTTCTCAGTAACAGCAGACACATCCTAAAGACTAGAGACTCCCAGCTTTTTGGGGTAGGGACAAGCAATAGTTCAGAAGCTGGGACATCTAATTTTATCAGAGGACACAGAAACGTCGCTGCCTCACAGAGCAGTCTTGAGAGTTACTCTGCCGCTGCTGCACCCTGACGTGATTGTAAGAATCTGCTTCAGCTTCTCGTGCTAGTGAATCCAGGCCTCTAATAAGGCAGGCAGGTGGGATCAAGGATAACGTAACACAAACAGCTTTAATGCTTATCTTGAGTCACACGTTGAACATAACCTTGTTCTTCTCTTTATTACTAGGATGGGTGAAGTGCCCTTGAGAGAGCTTTGTTGTCAGATGTCTAGCAAATACAGTCACGGGTGCTTTGGAAAGGGAAATGGGTGAGAAGGTGCAATTGATTGTAACTATCCTTGCAAACTATTGCCCTTCTGGCTCTTACCACGTTTGTTCCATGACCTGTCAGCTTCAAACTTCATGGAGGGAATGCAACCGTGCTGTTGAAAGACTACATTAATGTGGTTGCTTTAGTTTTGGTTCTGTTCAGTAGTGATCCTGTGAGGCCTCTGCGATGTAATTAAGGTTTTCAGGCTCAGCTGCTGCAGCATGGTGCTGAGGGACAGCTGGTAGGAAACACTCAGGACAGAGATTTGAATGGGACTAAGACAGTCATGAGTACAGCCCAAAAGCATTTGGTCAAGTTCAAGTGTGGCCCGTTCAACAAGTCATTACCACAGCCCTGTCAGTGTGTGGTCACTTAACCCTGCTGTCTGGTTTCCAGCTGACTTTGTAGTGTTTACACCTAAGACACCAGGGAAGTTGCAAAGCACTGCCAGCTCCTGTCCTGCTAGAAGCTCCGTCCCCATTTACTGCAGACGGCAGACTCCTAGTCTTGTGCAGCTGTACAGAAATTACATATCTCGGAAAATGTTCCCCATTTACATGGCTTTGTGCGAATGAGTTTCTGCCTCTGTGGTCTGAGTTGGCAGGCAGACCTGAGTAATGCCCACTCTGTGTGACTGGCCTTTGGCCAGCCATTCATAAAAACTCTGTTTCCTGAATGTGCGGCCACACGTTCCTTCAGCCTTACCAGCCTGCTCCGCTGGGGGCTCTAGCACAGCTGGGCACGTGCAGCAGTGAGTGAGCAGCACGAGAAAGCCGAGCTGAGGTAGGCCACCGGGTCTTGGCATACTCCTCTCCTGCAGCGGGAGATGGGAATGGAGGTGGTAGTTGTGACTATAGCAGGCATGATTTGAAGGCAGGGGCCCTTGGAAAGAGAACACTGAGCTCTGCGCTGAGCTAAGCTCCTCTTTCTTTAACGCTGTGCTGCCAGGGTTTCTCTCCTTCCCCGCAAACGGCCAGATGCCTTGAGTGAGCTTGTCTGCACCGAATCATCTGAGTCTGGAAAACAGATGGGAGTAGGGTTGACTTGTCACCTTGCCTTGTTTTTGTGAGATTTAATTGGCAGAGGTATCTTTTAGATGGGTAAGCCCCAATTCTTCCGCTTTCACAGTCCACTCACAGGGCCTGAAAAAGGGCCAGATGCATTTCTGTCCTTGTTGGCTGTATTTCAACGGCTCGAGGTTTGCACGGTGCATTGGAAGGCTGGTTTTGGTCTCATCCTGTCTCGCCCGTGTCTCCCCCCTCCGCATTGGATGCTACAGTGTGTGCTGCTTCTCTGCCAGTCGTGAGAGCTGTGAAAGCAAATTCCAGCTTGCTGTGAGGCAGACGACTGCAGTCATTGTGCAGGCCACATGTGGCAAGTCCAGGGTCTTTCTTTTTCTTTTTTTTTTTTTTCTTTTCTTCCCCAGTGCCTAGGGCTTGGTGTGCATCTCTGCAGACAGGGTGTGCGTGCCCCTCTTCCTACCGCAGTATGTCTGTGACTGCAGAGCCAAGCCTACACACAAGAGCTCTTTGTGCAGGCCTGGCTGAGTCACGCAAACAGATGACCCTGATGCCAAAAGGCGTTGCCTCTGTCCCTCTTTTCATTTAGCTCGCGTCTCATGTACCTGTGCAGCATGGTTGGGTTGAATGACTTGAGGACAAAATACAATGAACATCAAATTGTTTTATTAGGAAGTCTGAACGCCTGTCTTTATAATCTAAGTGCTCAGGTCACATATTTCTGTATGTGAAGGTGGCTGGGAGATGCTTCAGCGGCTGTGAATAGGGGAGGCCTCCGCTGGAAAAGGGATATCCGTGGTTTGGGGGCGGCCGTGGTACAGGTGAGATTTCTGGTAGAGTGTGAGGGCAGGACGGCCTCTTGTTTCCACCACACTTTCTCAGCTGTAGCTCTTCCCTGGGAAGAGCGTGTCTGCTTGCGCTGGACCTCTCTTTCTCAGCGTTGCGAACAAAAGATGTTCTTTCTCCCTTTCTGGAAAACATTTTGGAAAAGCAAGCTGTATATTACGAGGCTAGGCTTAGGATGCTGTTAGGCTCGTTTGGCTTTGTTCGGTACGCAGCTGAGAGTATAGAAGCACATCTGCTCTTTGGCAAAGAAGCCTCACTGGGCACCGCTGTCGAAAAGCAGAGGTGCTTGCTTTGGAGGTTTCCTCTTCCTCCTTCTAGTTCTTAGGTAAGATTCCTCTTCACCCTCTCCTCCAGCTGAGTTCCAAGCAATAGTAAATGCTGGCAGCGTCAGAGCTGGCATGAGTGGCTTTGTTAAAATGATCACGTACGCTGGGACTGGCTTGTGTTGCCTCTGTGTGCTTCAGAAGGGGCACAAAGAGGTGACGGTGGCGTTCCTTGGCAGCGCCAGTATGTTTGGCTTGCCCTGACTGGGTAGAGGGTGCAAGAGTGGGCTTTGGTAGCTGGAAAGGTCTGAGGAGGCCTGACGTAGCCTGCAGAGAGTGAGGGCGAGATGTCAGATGAGGGCGGATGCCAGAGTTTGTTGGCAGAGGGAGTTTCAGCTTGCGTGTGACTTACAGGAGCAGACCTCAGAATGTCACAGGCTCACGGAACGGCTGGGGTTGGAAGGGACCTGTGCAGGCCATGTCGTGCAACCCCCTGCTAAAGCCGGTTTGCCTCGAGCGGGTTGCACAGGGTCGCGTCCAGGTGGGGTTTGAGTATCTCCAGGGAAGGAGGCTGCACAGCCTCTCTGGGCAGCCTGTGCCAGGGCTCCGACAGCCTCCAAGTGAAGACGTTTTCCCTCACACTCGGATGGAATTTCCTGTGTTTCAGTTGGCGCCCGTCGCCCCTTGTCCTGACGCTGGGCACCACTGAAAAGAGCCTGGCCCCATCCTCTTGACACTTGCCCTAAAGATATTTATGTGCACTGAGGAGATGCCCTCTCACTCTTCCCCAGGCTACACAGGCCCAGCTCTGTCAGCCTGTCCTCGTAAGGGAGATAGTCCAGTGCCCTGATGGTCTTTGTAGGTATAAACCGTGCACCGCAATGTAAAAGGAGGTTGCTCTCCAAGGGGTTTCCAGTGCTGCTAAAACTTGGTACTTGTATCAAACTTGTATCAAATGTGATACACGTGTAACTACACTTGTATAAATTGCCTGGCGTGGCTTGTACTTAGGAGCATTTTTGTCGAAGGCTGGCCATGATCAACTGCAATCACAAAGTTACCTTTTTCACAGGAGGAGAACCCAAAAATTTCTGGTTGTGGGGTTTAGCTTATCCCTCATTGTGGCAACCTCCCTGCAGGTTTTACGTGGCCGGAGTCATTTCCCCGTCTAGGCTTCTCCGATGTGGAGGGAGAGGCTTCAGCAGAGTCGGGCTGTTGATGTTCTCTGCTGCACCTTCCTCAGATTTCAGCACGTCTTTCTCAGTCAGTTCTCAATCCACCAGGCTGAACACAAAGTCTTTCTCTGAAACGTGAAGGTAGCAGAAATTTTGTTCAAATTCCCACTTGCTGCTGATCTGGATGTTTGGGGGTGAATTCAGGAGCTCCCTTACCACGTTTTCAAAGGGCTTAAAGACACGAGAGAGACATTTTGTTTGCTTTCTGCCCGCCCCCAGCCGCCCAGAGCCCCAGTGGGAGAGCGCGTTTTTCCGCCCCGCACCAAACCGGAGAGCGCTGAGGTGTGAGTGACTGCTTTCTGTCTGCTGTCACCTGACTGCTCAGCGCAGCCACAGCTGGGCCCAGCGCACTTTGCTGGTCCCAATTCCTTCCACCTCGGCAACGCCACTCAGCTCAGGTCGATGAGAATTTCAGGGTTTGATGTGAATGTACGAGAGCGCGTGCTTCTCAGAAAGGGACGCAGGTGTGTATCTTTGTTACCTTGTTTACTTGCCCTTGCAAACCATTCTTGGATCTTGGTAAGGGAGTCTGTCTCCAAAAGTTGGCTGATTTTATCCAGCACCTAGAAGACGTACGGGATAGTGACCATGAAAGAAGAGAAGCTGATTCGTGACAGTTTTTGCATGTGTTTCCATTTAGCCCTAGCTGTGTGAGTGTGGGCTTTATGGCCTAGCCCAAGGTGTCCCATCAGGTTTGCCACAGTGTGAGCAAAGGACGCCAGCCTGCAAAAGGTGATGTTGCATGAGCGCCGTGTACGCGGCACTTCAGAGACACCGCAAGGAAACGCTAAGAGTGTTTACTACGCGGAAAGCCCCTTGCATGTGTCATGCCAGATTGACAGGCTGCTTTTTAGAGAACAAGTTTCAGCTGTGTCGTTCCACCAGTGATTGCCCATAGCAACTTCCAGGTAGGGGAGAGCAACTAAGGAGTAAATGCTAAATACGAAAGCCAGTAGTCTCCCCACGGGGGTGGTGGCGGTGGGAAATCTGGCCATTGAAGTCCCACACCATCCTCAAGAGAACTAGGAACGCATACCGTGATAGGAATCCATGTACGGTAGCCCTCGTGTCTTTACCTTTTTTTCCTGATCTGTGTCACCGAGGTCAGAACTCCCCTGGACGCGAGCACGGTCGCGCGAGCTGACGGATGGGGAGGAACGCTGGGTGAGAGGCGTGTCCTGGAGTCCCACTCTGTGTGCAGGTTGTGCAGAGGCTTGGAATCGTTTCTGCAGAAGCTTTTCCAAAAGAGAAAGCAACGTGTAAAGGAGTGGCTTGACTCCATTTCTGCAGCGCTTAAAGGCAGTGTGAAACTTACGGCTAACACTAGCCCCCAGCAATGGTGTGCAGCAGAAAACACATCTGAAACTGTCGCCCGCTTGGACAGGAACACCTGTAGGTTAACTGCATTAGGTTAACTGTTACAGCTTCTACTACACATTGCCGAGATTGCAGTACATATCTACGGCAAATGCGTAACGCTGGAGGAGAATGAGAGTGATGCCGGGTAACTACTGGTGGAAGTCAGGTGAGGAAGCCATTAAGGCTGCAGCTTGAGGCTAAAGAGTTATGGCAGCAGGAATCTTATGCTGGAATTTATGAGCACAGCTGCAAAGTTGGATCTGAACCTCAGTGTGTTGCTTCTAGAGAACGGTGTCAGCCCAAGTAGAACTGCTGGCAGTAAGTAATCTAAAGAAGCTTTGTGTGTGAGGGGAGGAGGCTTTCTCCTGGGCTTGCTTGTTGTATAGCGTGATGTTTTCTCCCCGGCACTACCAAATCAGAGTAGCGTTAAATATCTGAACACGATACGGTTATGGTTTAGCTGTCGTACTGCTTGACACCATTTCCCTTCCAAGCTCTCATGTTCTGCATGTGGGATGCTGACATCCCTCTTTTTGGTTTTGCGCTGTCCTCCTTAGCAATCGGAGACCATCAATTCAGGTTACAGTGTTGAGAAGTGAGGGAGAGTGTGCTGCAGTAAAGAGCCATGACTTCGGCCCCCTACCCACCCCACGACCCACCCCCTTACCTTTTCAGGCACAGTAGAGTTCTTCCCAAGCCTTTCGGGAACATCGGCACGTCCTTCTGGGTGTCTTCTTGGCAGGCTGCTGCTTACAGCACAGACCAGAGTGTTGTTTAATCCTGTGCAAGAAACCAAAGGATACAGTCTTTCCTACAATAAACACGTGCAGTTAACTTGGCAGGTGATCTCCAAGGAGAGTCTGTGCTGGAAGGATGGAAAAGGGAGGTATCGGACCTGAAGTTTGTAGGCCCTGATACAGGGCTGATGGAACGGTGTGTAAACCCTGGGTAAACCTGGCATACTTGGGTAGGTGGCAGAGGGCCGTAAGCAGCCTGTTAGGGAGGACGGTGTGACCAGCCGCTACCTCAACAGTAATGGTGCTCCAGGTACGACCTGGAGAGTGGGCAGGTGGGGGGAAGCCCACTCCCTGAGCGGTGCCAGTCAGGAGAAAAGTGTCGTTTGTCCGTGTGTCTTCAGAAGAGGCTTGTGGTTTTCAATGAGAGCCGCGGCATTTAATGAAGGATTGGAACCCTCCTTTCTTAGCCAGGCTCAAAGGGATTTCTTAACGAGCCGCTGTTTTCCTGGTGGAATACCAGTCCAACTGGGTTTCACATGGCAAAGCAGCAGTGCTGCGAAGTAGCTGGTGGAGGATTTTCAGCACCTTGATTCTGTTCACATACTAAGCCGAAAGCAGTGACAGCCGAAACAGTTACTTGTTGTCTTGGTGCAAGAGTAGTAGTTGCACCTTGTAAAGAGTTTAGTGCGGCTAAGCTGAGGTTATTGCTTGCTGAGGACAGGTAAGGCTGCTCAGTCGATTGAAATGAAGGCAGCAGCTTTCTCTGCGGAAATGCTCCTCTTAGAAATGGGAAACGGCAGCAGTGGGTATTTTGGAACAAAATGGTGGTTACGCTCACATTTCTCTCTGAGCGTGCCAGGGCAGTTGTCCTGGCTCTCTGTGTGGTCTCTCGGGAAGTCTTACCTGGTATGTGGCGGACCATCCGAGGATGGGGGATGTTCCTGGAGTGATGGTAGTAGGTTTCGCCTGAGCAGCTAAGCTGCGAGTCACGCCGGTTGCTCTTCCCCATGTTGTGGCTCAAGTGAGGTTCACACGTTGACTCAGAATCGGTCTTTGTTGTGTGAACTTGCTGGCCCTCGTGTGCAGCGTCTTTGTTCAGGGCAGGCTGGCTCTTCCGCCGGTGGGCTGAGGCCAAACTTGCTTTTACATATTGTACGCAATTTATAGCGCTGGTTGGCACTCTGGTGTTCTAGCTTGTGGCATGTTATTTAAGAAAGCATGTTTATTCTTTGTTTGCAACCTACAGTCTTGGCTGTATTATTGAGTTTTGCAAGATGGACACACTAGGATATTTCAGGTATTGCTCTGTAAGCAGAGATGAATCACTGTACTCTTTTATAATGGGAAAAGGCAACGCATTCACTTGTGATAACAAAAATAATTATTTACATGCAGTGCTCTCAGGGATATCTCAAAGAAAGATCCTTCTTCGAACCTCCAGCTTCAGCTGTACAGAGTTAAAATCACTGTAGAAAAACAGGCAGGGAAGTTCTCTGCTTCACCCTGCTTTCCCCAGAGGAGATCGGTTCTGGCATGTTTGTTTAACCAGTTCCTAAAGACCTTCAAAATGATGGATGATCTCCAAGCAACCTTTTTTGCTATCCATGCCCAGAGAAAGTTTTTTTTCTGAAGTGTAATTTGAATCTTCCCTGTTTAAGTCAGTTTTTTTCCTGGCCACCATGGAGATGGAGGAAAGAACATTAAAAAGAAGAGCTGCACAGAAGCTCTAGGATATTATCACTGTGTTTTACCATCAGGCATTATTGCTCTGCTTAGGAAAGCTCTGATTTTCATCGATGAGCTTTGTAAAGTTTCAGGTACTTCCAGAGTACTCGGCAATCCTGAGCAGCTGCTGAGCAGCAGAATACATCCAGAGATCTTTACACCTGTCTAAGAAAACATTAGAAAAGCAATAGAGAAGGTATGGCTCAATGAATCTGAAAAGAAAGTCTCAGAAGCAGGAAGCATTAAGAGGATATGGCAGTAAATCAAACCTTCTGGCTGAAATGGGCAAACTTTCTTTTAGCAGCATGCAGTGAGGAGGTCACAGCAAAGTGCTGTAAGTAAGCCTGTTGTCTTGTTCCCTTCCCGCTGTTACTCAGCACCCCTGGTTATGGGTGGGATGTAAAAAATCTGCCAGATTTCTGAAGTCAGGGACCCCAGCAGCGTTCATCTGGATCTGTGTTGTGGCAATTTCCAAAACACTATATTACTGCAGGTTAGTGTACTGCATGCCACCCCCACCACCCCCCCCCCCGCCCCGCCGGCTTGTCCTTTTACTGGATTCGGGTAAATTTATCTTTTATTTGGTTTCCACATAGACTCCAGTCACATGTCATATATCCTCATTGATTCTATGTTTGCTTATGGAGCAACTGTGTTTGATTCTAGACTTGCTCTGCAGGAGGGCATCTAAATGATTTGAGTGGCAAAGAACTTCCCTGAATACCCCTATCTTAGGGGCTTCTGTCAAGACGCTGGCCACCAATAGTGTTTTTTGCAGTACAAGTTGGCATGCTGCACAGAGGTGTAGCTGGCTGAGGGGATCTACACTGACTGGTTATTCCAAAAACCCCTGTTAGCACCTCAGCTCAGGGCACTCTTGCAGCAGTCTGACTGCCAGCTGGGAGACTGGCTGTGCCCACTTTTTTCACCCCAGAGCCAAGGAACTGAAGAAGAAAATACCCTGAAGCACAGCCTGGGACTATTGGGCTTGCCTTTGAAATATTGTTACCTACTGACATCAGTCCCTTTTCTGAAACTGCTTAATAACTTGGACCTTCCTGTTGGAAGCTTTGAGAAAGATCAGGTGTCAACTATTCAAATGCATAGTCAGCTGAAAATCAATAGATGGATGATGATGTAAACATCTATTGTTTTATGGGTATTGTCATGCTGCTGATGCCTACTTTGCAATGATGTAGGTGGCTGTAACAACACATTTGGAGGTTAATCTGATTTGAATCAGTAAGGTGGTACCTCAGTGCAAGTGCTGTCACAGAATTTCTAGGGGAAGATTCTGCTGTGTGCTGGGCAGATTTAGGTGACTTGTGTGAATTAATAATGCATTTACCTATTTGTAAAATAGATCCTGAAGGTGGCATTCCTAAATCCTTAGAGCTGGAGGATAAGGCTGGAGAAGTTTCAAGAGTTGCAGCATTTCTTTGTTTAAACAGAACTCTTTATTGCTCGGGATATGTGGTAGATCCAGCACGCAGCTCATTAGGTAATGACACTGAAGATCATAGGTTCACCACACTGTTATTTCTGTTGGTTCATGTTATTGGACAGTATCCATTTACTCCGCATGGGGATTTTAAAATAAGCTTTGAGTAAGCACACATTCTTCTTGTGATTAATTACTCTGAAAGGTAGAGCTGGACTTCAGTATGACTTCTAAATCTACAGCTGACTAAACTTTGGCCCATTTTTGAAATGTATAGCTTAATTGCCTCCCTTCCAAGAAGGTGGCTGCGTTAGCTGGAACAACAGCATCTACTACTGACACTCCTAAAGCCAGTAAATAATAAAATTGTTGATTCATGCTCATTCCCTTTTACTCCATTTTTACCTCAAATAGTGTAAAATGTTGTGGTGGGTTGACCTTGGCTGGCACCAGGTGCCCACCAAACAGCTCTATCACTCCTCCACAGGGAAGGGAGAAAAAAATATGGAAAAAAACTTGTGAGTCAAGATAAAGGAAATTTAACAAAGCAATAGCAAAGGTCATGCATGTGGAAGCAAGGGAAAACAAAAGATGTTATTCTCTACTTCCCATCAGCAGGCGATTTCCAGCCACTTCCTGGGAAGCAGGGCTTCAATACACATAGTGGTTGCTCTGGATGACAAAATTAAATAATGAATGCCCCCTCTTCCTCCTCCTTTCTCTTAGCTTTTGTATCTGATCAGATATCATATGGTATGGAATATCCCTTTGGTCAGTTAAGTCAGTTGAGCTGTGATTTTAATATTCTTCTGTTAAATTGGGTCAAGTTCAGTGCAGAAGAATTAGTTTTGTTTACATTAAAATAAAGCCATTTCAGAAACCACTAGCTCTTTTTACCTGGAGTCAATTTCATGCATTGATTGAGGAAAGCAAGCGATGCAAGGCTGCTCAACTCTGACAGGAGTGAGAAATGGGAAGCAGGCTGTAGTGCCTGTGAAATGAAAGTGAAGAAGAACCACCTTCCACTACAAGTGCCTGTAGTCAGAAACTGTAGCGATGGCTACAGGCTGCTGAGCATGGTCAACATTTCATGTCCTTTGCCCAAGTTACAGCCCCCAAGATGACCTGGAGTTGCATGAACGGGCCTTTGTTCACTGCTCCTAACTTCTTTTGTGCGCAAGCTCACCAGCCATCAACAACTACAATGTGTTCCTTCTCTTCTGCCTCTGTCACTACATTTCACTGGGATCTGCTGAGGTTAATAAATCACTGGAGACAGAATATTATTGCCACATGTTCAGTTGGACAAAGTGAGATAAAAAGCTGATAAGGGAATTATGTACCATATCTTAATTGTGTAAGAAGGAATACAATGCATAGATAAACATAAGGAAAAACTCTCTTCATAGTGAACCACCCTAAAAGGGGATAGGATGGGGCCAAGTATCAGTTAAGCATTTTCTTGCAAGTATTGGGACAAAGTGTTGAACCTGAGGGCTTGTGTAAGCAAGTAGTAAAAGAGGCGGTACTATAGCTTCCCTGCATGCCAAGGCCACTTTACACCTCGGGCCATGGCCCCATGCTCCAGATCTTGAGTAATCTGGCACAGCAATGCAAATAAAGCAGCTTCTGCAACATATTTATGCAAGTCGGCTTGTACTTCACTGGCACGATATGCAGTCCTTTTTCTGGCAACCTTCTTCCTAAAGACCATGCCACCTACCCCTGCACAGGCTGCAGGCATCATCTACTGCCCAGTGTTCCCAGTTGGAGATACCCACTCTGGCCAAAGAAGATAGGTTCCGGATGGCCTCAGCTCCATTCCCTGAAAAAATCATTTTGTGGAATGATGTGCATATAGCTAAAGAGATGAGGAGAGTTTCGAGGTCAAAGGAAACATAAAGGGATCAAAGAAGAGACCAATAAGGAAGAGGGATGGGAAATATAGAAGTGAGGAAAGGAGAAAGATAACTGTCAAGGAATAGACTGGACTAGAAATCTTCCTTCTGATACAAGCAAGTTTTTCTAGGAAGTACAAGTCACTAGGTCTTACCTCCTGAGGCTTTGTAAAACTGTCAGCACATTACAGGAAGGTAAGTCACGTTGTTTTGGATATATTTTGACACAGAGGGCACAGATTATGTCTTCCACCTTGAAGTCCTTACTTTTGAGAATTTAGAGGGGGTTTTATATACATATTGTTGACATTTTGTGTTATACTACCAATCTTTTAATTGCACCACACCTCACAAATTTTCAACTTGACATGACAAAGCATCCTCTGTGATAGTGGTATTGCATACACTTTCCCAGAGAAGCCCAGCCTTCTGCTCTGAGGTCTTTAGCCATCACTCCACGCTCAGGTCAGACAAGCCTGGGTATCTGGGGCATGCACGGAGTCAGGGACCAGATTTTCCTCTAGCTGCAAGAGGTATGAATCATTTTTGCTTTGTGAGGTTGGCCATCCAATCTTTCCCAACTGATATTTTACTATCTCCGCTGGGCTCTTGTGAGCGTCAGCAAAGGGATTCAGCAAAGCCTTCAGATTCTCACTGTGTCCCTGCCGCTGAGACTTCAAGAGCCACTGTCCCCTGTTCTCTTTGCAGCTGCAGTGCCACTGGGAGCAGTGGGTTTGGAGGGCAGGCTCCCAGGGAGGTGGGAAGAGGGGAGAGCTTCCAGCCAGGGCTCCGCCGTGGGTGGGAGGCGACAAGGGTGGGGAAGAGTGTGACAAGGGAATCGGGGAGGCAGAAGCCCTGCAAAGAGCCAGGTTTCTGCAGGTGGGTGGTTTGTTTTCATTCTAGCGCTTTGGCTGATTAAGGGCGGGACTCTGAGCTGAGAGGCTTGGCTAAAAGGCCAGAGCAGTGCACCTGCAGGAGCACATCACAAGACTGGCTCCCAGTGTGCTGGGAGGGCTTGGGGTATCGGCAACCTGACTGCTTTGCAGCTGAGCGTCTCCTTGGTGCGCGAAGTCAGTGGTGGCAAGACAGACACGCTGGTCAACATGAGCATGGCAGGCAAAGTAAGCAAAAGTGTATATTTGAGAAGGTTCTTCACTGCAACTGTGAAAGCAGTTTGAAATGCCGTTTCTTTCCAGGAACACCGTAAGTCCTGGTAGTATAGCACAGATAGTTTTGGAGGAAGCTAGTACAGCAGAGCTGCCTTTACTTGTAGGCTGCTGTACTCTCCTAGGAAATGGTTGTTACACTTTTCAAGGCAATAATTTATTTTATTAAACACTGGGCCAACTTAAGGTGACAGCACCAGAATAAGAATAATCTTCCTTTCCCCAGGGTTAGCAAACTAATTTTAATCTTTCATTGGACAGTTTTTAATATGATACAATGTATTAAGTATTGAGATCAATGTATTTATCAGCTCTATCATTTTCCATTCTAAGATCCCACAGTGATTTAAACTATTTTTAGCTTCTTTATAATTCATATCAGTTTGTGTTCTAAAAGAAACCCGACAGTTAATATTGTGTTAAATTTCAGGGTGTAACTGTGCTGATGTTAAAACAATCATGAAATTTGAATATGTGTATAAAAAGTCTGGAATTTTAGCTAATGAGGAAAAGTAAGTATCACATGTAATGCAGTACTGAGCTGGGACTGAAATTAGTATTTACATCTTTGCTAGCAAGTAAGTGACAAGAGAGATGTAGGTTAATACCACTGCTGAAAACAGTATGTTTTGCTTCTTGCACTACCTGAGAGATACCAACATACACACAGAGACATGCAAGAGAGGTTGATGGACAGGAACCCAGATATGGAAAATGAGTGAAGGCATGTACCTTGCCGGAATGTGCCTTAAGAAAGCGTCAGGATCATTTGCTGTTTACTGCCAGCTGTCTTCAGTATTCTAAAACCAAACAAAATAAGAGGGGGGAAAATTTTGCTCTCTTTAATTCTGCGATACCTCAAATGTAAAACAAATTGCAGTTCACTTGTAAGTAAATTCACTGAGTTCAGTCCTCTGCCCAGCCTTGGACTGAGGACAGTAAATGAAGTGTGGTGATATAGCTAAACTGCCTTGTTTTCACTGTGTTTATCTTGGAGTAATAGGTGAGTTATTGTGCAGTTTATGTGATCAAGCAGCATAATCTTTATGCTCTGTAAAAGGGTGTGTTTCTGACTTATCCTCCCCTGCTGCAGTAACTTGTAAGGCTGGTAGAATGTAAGAGCTGAAAAACACCCTGTTACTCCAGCTAGTGCTTGCCTTAATAGATGAAATGGGTGATAGTGTGCTGTTGGTGCATCTGTGGGATCCTGTTACAGTCAGTAAAAGCTCACAGGGAGTCAGCCATCAGAAGAACACATAGTTAACCAGTGTCTAATTGTTCTCAGAAATCCACAGTTCTTGGTTACCTTTGTTCTTATAAACACTGTGTTTTGCACGTGCAGGCTGTGAAATCATTATTGTGCTGTGTGGGATACAGTATAAATACAGAAGTTTTTTTGTTGGTTTGTTTTTTTTTTAGTAAGCTCCCTAGAAAATGTGACCCTTTAAAATGTGATCTTTGGCCTCACTGGTGAATTTTTTACTAATCATGCTTGCATTTGACACATGAAATGTTAAATGTAATGCAAACCTCTCTAGAGTCTGTCTTTTTCAAAGTGTGCTCTTTCCCACTTCAGGTTTGGCTGCTGAAAATGCACTATTTCCTGTGTTTGTTCCTAGTAATTATTTGCTTTGTAACCAGTTGATAATTTGTTGATAATTAGACATTATTTCTACTTCTATTTCAAAAGCTTTAAAACTAAAAAGTTGTTTTATTTGGTTTTCTTGACCTGAGAACTCTGCAGCACACTGGTGTTAAGTTGTCCCAGTCATGCAAGATACTTACGCATGTGCTAATCTTGCATCATGGACTCAATTTGCCTCCATTTCCCTCTCAAGATAATGCCACCTGAATGTCTGCAGTCAGTAGGACTTAACGGAGTGACTGAAGACTTAAGAGTGCCACCATAATGGTGAAATAGAAAATCATATTTCAGGGCCTGGAGTCCTTTAAAGTCCTGGGATGGGCAGAGACCACCAAGGAAGAGCAGGAATGAATATGGGGACAGAGAAGCCCTGCTACCTTTGAATACACTAGGAGTGAGCTTACAGGGTGGAAACCTGCCTCAGAGCCTGGGATGAGGAGTGGACAATTCTCCTCTCTTTTCTGAGTGCGTTTTTCTCTGTGGCAGACTATCAGAGGAGCCCTGAGGCTCGTCAGCACCTGGACAAAGCCTGCGGAGCTAATGGACAAACTACAGCCTAACAGAAAAAATGCTGTATTGGGTGTTGGGAGTAACCCCGCTTGAGTTAAATATTCCTTTTGAGAAGCAAGGTACCTTAGCACAGATAATCTTGCACTAAAGGGACTGTTGTTAGATTACCTCTGTATAGTGCTATGTCATTTTACATTGGTGTCCCCTCAGCCATCACCTCATGGGTGAATTTGGGCTGTAATAAAATATTTATAAACAGTATTAGGCTCTGAATTCCATTTTGAACAATTTTGTCAGTTCCCAACACGGGCAGTTCTAGGCAATACAGACTTTATCACAGCCCAGTATACGGCATCATTTAGTGTGCCATCTCAAAGAAGACACCAGTAATCCAACACAGCAAAAATAATTCTCCACGGAAGTTAGAAACAGAGGAGCAATGAAGATGGATAAGGTATACAGTTATCTTAGGAGACTATTATACATGTTGCTGAAAACTTCATATGACAGAAATATGAACAAAGTCAGACATGATCTTGGGGGGGGGGGGGGAATAAATGGGCTTACACTGTGCTTTGGTGTTGGCTTTTTTTTGTGTTTTGCACTTGGGGGGTTTTGTTTGTTTTTTTCCTGTAATTTCCCCACCCACCCCCAATATGAGCAGGAATTTCACAGGCAGAAATGTAAGTATCTATCTCTGTGGTGACTTGTAAATGCAAGTGCTATTCCCTTTTTCTTTTCTCTGTTTGCAGGTTATTAAATGCAAAGCAGCAGTAATGTGGGAAGCCAATAAACCCTTTTCTATTGAGGAAGTGGAAGTTGCCCCACCAAAAGCACATGAAGTTCGCATAAAGGTACTAAAATTAAAATTTAAAACAACTATTATGACCTGCATTCTATCTTGCTGTTTGTTAGAATTATTTCTATAAACTTTTAGGATCCAGTCAGAAAACGTACAGGTGAGTAGTTACTATTCAGTGAACTCTTACAGAATGTGCTTCAAGTCCTAAATTTGATCATGAGGTTCTTGTAAAAAAAAAAAAAAAAAAAAAAAAATTAGGGTTGGGGTTTTGTTTACTAAGACACCTGTGCTTCTAATGGGCTGAATAAACTACAGGACAAGGCAAAAATCTGAATCTCTTGTAGCATGGAGCAAGACATTCTCTTTTAGTTTGTTTGAATCTGTGCTACTCAGTAGGGCTGGGAGCTTTCTTTTTTAAATGAGTATTGAGCATCTGTTACATTTCAGGAACTTTTACAGTGGAATACAGCAGCTCTTTTCATTTTAGAGCAATTTCAAGTGTTACACAAGTGAGGAGAACCCTCTCATGGGGTTGATAACTCCATTTGTCAGAATAAAAGTTTTAACGACATACCTGAATGTTTCAAAAGAAATACCGTTGTACTACCTGCAAGAAAAGGCAAAATGTGATCTATGTGTAGCTAGCCTAACTTTTTGCATATATAACATAATGTATACTTAAAATAGATTATTATATATAACAACATTATTATATATATGTATTATACCGTGATACCATATTTTATATAACATTATATGATATATTCCAATATAATCTAAAAATAAGGAACATAAAATATGTATTATTTCTGTTTAGAAATAACGTGCTAGTTAATCTATATTTACATAATTTTGAAATACTTCTGTATTAATAGCTTTTTCTATTCATGTATTTATATATAGATATTAGAAATAATTTTATTCTGTTCTTCATATATGATTGTATTGCTAGAACATAGGTTCTGCCAGATAATCAGGCTCCCTATAGAGCTCAGTAGTGCATAGCAAACATTAACAAAATGCCTTGCTTTGTAGATCAAAGACTAATACAAACCATGCAAATCATGAATCACACAATCAAAATTTTACTTGTAGATTTTTTGTGTGCACAAGTGATTTTGGAGGGAAGCAAGTGACTCCTCCAAGTACATGATATCATTTCACTTCAGCATGTAACATGACATAGTTAAATGCTAAAACAATCTTGTCTTTCCTCTAAATCAGATTGTGGCCACAGGGATCTGTCGCTCTGATGACCATGTGATAACTGGTGGACTGGTTATGCCTTTTCCAATAATTCTTGGGCATGAAGCAGCTGGTGTTGTGGAGAGTGTTGGGCAGGGAGTAACTTCAATCAAACCAGGTATGAAATTGTGCTGAGTTTCCAAACTGTTTTAAGTCAAAGATGATTACATGTGTGAGTACTCATATTGCAGAGGAAAATGCTCCAACTCTTGAGTTTTTTCAAGGATTCTCTGAAGGATACTACATGCTATTTATATCTTTCTGTGTTCCCAATCTTGATAATTTTCAGATTGTTCTATTCAATTTATTTTGGTTTTGGCAAAAAGATCTGCACCTTGCTTTCCCCTTACATAGCACTTTTTCTGTCGTGGGCTTAAGCAGATAGATTCTTTGCCTTTGGTCATAGGAAATCAGGTATTAGCTGCAGGTTCTTTAAACACTGTTTACACAACTAATCTGTCTCAAGAATAAGGCAAAGCACTAGACAACATGTCAGAACACCTTCTTTTAATTCTCCTAACAGCTAAATAATCCATTAACTTCAGTAGACCAGAACTTAGGTCTGTGTGTTTGAGTACTTCACTTTAAAATATCAGGGCATGATGAGGGTGCCCACCCTGCTGCAGGCTTTGCTTGTGTGCAGCACCAATACAGGTGAGTCAGCACTGCTTGCTGTGAGCTAGGTCACTCTGAGGACACTTATCTGGACCAGCTCTTCTTCTTGCTACACTCTCTTTGAACCACAGTGGGTAGATAAAATCAGTGAAAGATGCTGATTTTCCTCCGACTGCTACAAGATGAGATGGGAGATATATACACTTTTACAGGACCGAACAAATTCTAAGGGCTAGATTATTAATACAAAATAGGCAGTGAACAAAATCTGCATAGAAATGCTCAATTTTACCCAGATAGTTTGTTACAGTACCTAAGTAGTTCACTTTTAACACCTCTGTGCTTCCAGTGTCTTTGTTCATACTGGCAACAAGTATGAAGTCTGTCCAAAGCAGGTTGGTATGTGTGAGAAGAAAAAGTTTTATAAGATTACTGCTTTCACTCCAAATATGTATAATTCAAGCTTCAGTGATAGCTCTAACTGCTTTTTCTCTTATGTTTGGGTTCATAAAGCACTCTGTTGTCTAATTCTAGCTGCCATGTGTTACCAGGTGAGCTGAAACAGCAGCCCTGAACAAAAAATCATGTTTCTTCGATGTTGCTTGATTTATGACTTGAAGTTCTAAAAAAGGCTCCAAGATTTGTAAAGTTTCTTTAGCAGAATGATTACTAAGCCCATGTCGCAGTTCTAAGTTAACTGAGGGTCAGGGTAGTGGGGGCATTTCATGTTCTGTAGGCTTTTTCCATTTTTAAATAGAAATCAAAGACTTCCCCTAACTTTCAATGTGCCGAGGGTTAGCCACATTGTAGAACTGCCAAATCAAACTGACCTGTATTAGGGATTACCTGTTCAGAGACTTAGTGTTTCACCATGCATTTTCCACAGCAAGGATGTATAGCAGTAAAAGATTGCATGGGAAGCTATGTGCTACTTTGTTCATCATATACTTGTGATAGAGAATGTGGTGGCTTGACCCTGGCTGATTACCAAGTGCCCACCACTCCCCTTCTCAACCAGACAGGGGAAAGAAAATACAACAAAAGGCTTGTGGGTTGAGGTAAGGACAGGGAGATTATTCAGCAATTACTGTCATGAACAAAACAGACTCAACTTGGGGAAAATTAGTTTAATTCATTACCATTCAAATCAGAAAAAAACACCTTGATTGCCTGAGTTTTCTGCCTCCTCCCCCTGAGCAGCGCAGGGGAACAGGGAATGGGGCTGTGATCAGTTCATCGGATGTTGTTTCTGCTGCTACTTCCTTCTCACACTCTTCTCCTGCTCCAGTGTGGGTCCCTGCCATGGGGTGCAATCCTTCAGGAACAGACTGCTCCAGTGTGGGTCCCCACTGGGTCACAAGTCCTGCCAGCAAACCTGCTCCAGCGCCGGCTTCCCACAGGGTCACAGTCTCCTCCAGGCATCCACCTGCTCTGGCGTGTGATACTCCACAGGCTGCAGGTGGATATCTGCTCCACCATTAACCTCCATAGGCTGCAGGGGCACAGCCTGCCTCACCATGGTCTTCACCGCAGGCTGCAGGGGAATCTCTGCTCCAGTGCTTGGAGCACCTCCTCCCCCTGCTTCTCCACTGAGCTCAGTGTTTGCAGAGTTGTTGCTCTCGCATATTCTCACTCCTCTCTTCTGCTGCTGGGTTGTTGTGGGGTTTTTGCGCAGAATTTTTTTCCCCCTTCTTCAATATGTTATCACAGAGGTGCTACCACTGTTGCTGATTAGTGTGGCCTTGGTCAGCGGTGGGTCCATCTTGGAGCTGGTTGGCATTGGCTCTGTTGGACATGGGGGAAGCTTCTGGCATTTTCTTACAGAAATCACCCCTGTAGCCCCCTGCTACCAAACCTTGCCATGCAAACCCACTACAGAGAATTAGAGATGTTGTCTTAGCTTGTGTGTGCCACTGCTTTGCTGACAAATATTTCATCTGCCTTTACTCCAATGCAACAGTAACCAGACTGCAAATAAGAAAGACTCAAGGGCTGGCAAATTAATGATTAATTTCCCATTCTTTGTATGCACAATTTACAGCCCTGTTATCTTGGCACTCCAATTTTCTGTCCTAGTGGTTGTCAATTTTTATCTCTGTTTCTTTACCTGTTTGTTTTCCTTTTAAGTAGAAGATGCAATAAACTGTTGAATGAGTACTTTATGGATGCTAGTAGCCAACAGAGGTTTATGACATAGCTCAGACTCAGGTCTATGAAAGACAGCAGGAATTTTGCATATAGAAATTAGTTGTCATAACTTTGCCATAATGATGTCCTTTATGAGAGAGAGATGGTTTATCTTCCAAGGGCAGCAGAAGGAAATAAAATCAGCACTGCACTCCTAGTGCACATTTGCCTAGGGATTAAGTACACTTTCTTCATGTTTTTACCTGCATGCTTCATTTGCCTTTGCTAACGTTCTGTCATTACTGTTTTATTTGTAGGAGACAAAGTTATTCCACTCTTTCTTCCACAGTGTGGGGAGTGCAACACCTGCTTAAGCACCAAAAGTAATCTGTGCAGTAAAAATGAGTGAGTTTTCCTGTTTATCAACAACCCTTATTTGATTTTTATTTATACAAAACTGATATTTCACTTGCCATTATTTCTGGTCATCTTTCAAACAGCACTGGTTCAAATGTTGGATTAATGCCTGATGGCACCACTAGATTCACCTGTAAAGGAAAAGCAATTCACCATTTTTTTGGTACAAGTACCTTCACTGAATACACAGTAGTGCATGAAACTGCTGTAGCCAAAATTGATTCTGCTGCCCCTCTGGAAAAAGTTTGTCTAATGGGCTGTGGATTTTCAACTGGTTATGGGGCTGCTCTGCAAACTGCCAAGGTAAGTATCATGGCAGATGTTTCTGGTATCTCATGGAGTCTGTTCAAGATTGTGTGGCCTTCAAGCAGGTTGTCAGCATGGCAGCCAGGCAGAATAGACTCCACTGAGTCCAGGATGGAAAGAATTGCAGAACCATAGAATGGTTTGGGTTGGAAGGGACCTTAAAGATCATAAAGTTCCAACCCCCCTGCCATGGGCAGGAATACCTTCCACCAGACCACCCATCCAGCCTGGCCCTGAACACTGCCAGGGATGAGGCATCCACAGCTGCTCTGGGCCACCTGTTCCAGTGCCTCACCACCCTCACAGTAAAGAATTTCTTCCTAATATCTAATCTAAATCTACTTCTTTCAGTTGAAAGCCATTTCTTCTTGCCCTGTCACTACAGGTCCTCGTAAAATGTTCTTTACCAGCTTTCTTGTAAGCCCCCATTAGGTATTGGAAGGCTGCAATAGTGTCTCCCCAGAGCCTTCTCTTCTCCAGGCTGAACAACCCCAACTCTCTCCGCCTGTCTTCACAGGAGAGGTGCTCCAGCCCTCTCATCATCTTTGTGGCCCTCCTCTGGACCCGCTCCAGCAGCTCCATGTCCTTATGTTGGGGGCCCCAGAGCTGAAGGCAGTGTACCAGGTGGGGTCTCATGAGAGCAGAGTAGAGGGGGAGAATCACCTCCCTTGACCTGCTGGCCATGCTTCTTTTGATGTGGCTCAATGTACATCTGGCTTTCTGGGCTGCAGGTGCACACTGCCTGGTCATGTTGAGCTTCTGTTGGGTTCTTTTCCACCCAGACTTTATTTGTGCTTGAGATTGCCCTGACCCATGTGCAGGGGACCATGCACTTGGCCTTGTTGAGACTTGCTGGGAGTGCACTCAAGCCCAGTGTCCATGTTGCTGAAAAAGATGTTAAACAGTGCTGGTCCCAATACTGACCATTGAGGAATGCCGCTTGTCACTGGTCTCCACCTGAACGTCAAGCCATTGACCTTTGACTGTGACCATCCAGCCTGTTCCTTATCCACTAAGCAGTCCATCCATCAAATCCATGTCTCTCCAATCTCAGTTTAGAGGCAAGGATGTCATGCGGGACAGCGTCAAAAGCTTTGCACAAGTCCAGGCAGATGATGTCAGTTGCTCTTCCCTCATCCATCAGCACTGGAACCCTGTTGTTAGAAGGCCACTGGATTTGTCAGGCATGATTTGCCCTTAGTGAAGCCATGCTGGCTGTCACAAATTGCCTCTTTATTTTCCATGTGCCTTAGCATAGTTTCCAGAAGAACCTGGAAGATGGTAGTTCTTTGCCTACTTCAGTTTATCTGTCTCTAAGGTACTCTGAAGTCTTAATTCAAAATCCATAAAAATACTCCTTATCATTTATTAATATCATCCCTAGAAAAAATGTTACAACAGAGGTGATTTGTTTCATTTTAATTCTGGGAATACATGGAAGCCTATATATGCAACACTTAAAATCTGTAGCAATATATGACTGTGACTTTTACAGCTGTCGCTGTGGCACTACAGCACTGGAATATAAAGCATCATAAAAAAATGTGTATCTAAACCTGAAGCTGAGACATGTAATGAAAACCTGGTCTCAGATATGTATTTTTACGAACAATTTATCTTAGTCACATGTAGGACTATACTGCAATAGTAGGTATGCATGTGCCAATTCCTTATCAGCAGGTAATCTCTGAATTACAAGAAGTGGCTTAAGTGAAAAAAACATGTTGCACTGTTTAAAAAAAAAAAAAAAAAAAAACCACAAAAAAAAAACCCCACAGTGTAATTTACCTATACTGTAACAGCATGCCATGTTTCTGTCATTATTATAGGTGGAACCAGGCTCCACCTGTGCCATCTTTGGCCTTGGAGGAGTTGGCCTCTCTGTTGTCATGGGCTGCAAGGCAGCTGGAGCTTCACGCATCATTGCTATTGATATCAACAGCAACAAGTTTGCCACGGCCAAAGAGCTGGGAGCCACAGATTGTGTCAACCCTAAAGATTTTGAGAAGCCTATTCACGAAGTGTTGATTGAAATGACCGGCCATGGCGTAGACTACTCCTTTGAGGTCATCGGTTGTACTGAAACCATGGTATGCAACCCAAAACTGCCGTCAAATGAGGTGTTAGCTTGTCAGCTCTCTCTTCACTAACACACTAAGCACCAGGGGTGAGGAGCCTAAAGTTATTGGCAAAGTATCAAGCTAACTTCAAACCTGTTTGCCCCAGCAGCAAATCTTGCATGACTCCAGGGTGTCCCTCTGTTTCAAATGCAGACTGCAGCCTTGGCCTGTTGCCAGCACAATTACGGTGTCTGTGTGATTGTGGGAGTGCCACCTGCAGCACAAAAGATCACTTTTGACCCCATGCTCCTCTTCACTGGTCGCACCTGGAAAGGGTCCATCTTTGGAGGTAAGGACTTGGAAAGATACGATTTAACTGGCTTGGGAAACTTGAAACTCCTCTTGAATGAAATAGGATATACATAAATTCATTGCTTAGGTTGTCCTGTTGGAAGTAATATTGATGCCTGTTTTGCTGACAAAGCAGCACAAAGGGAATTAATTATGGGAACTGTTAGTTAATGGCAAGAGAAGGAGGGAGAGGAGAAGAAGGAGAGAAGAGGCAGAGAAAGAGATAAAAAGACAAAAAAATAGAAAAAGGGAAAAATATGGGAGAAAAGATGAAAAAATGAAAAAAGAGAGAGAAAAAGAGGGAAAGGTAGAAGAAGACAGAAAAAAGGGGGGGAGAGGAAGAAGAAGAAATAAAAATAAAAGAAAAAAGAGATAAATAAGGAGGAAGATAAGAGAAAATAACAAAGGGAGAAACAAGAGAAAATGAGGAAAAGAAAAGGAGGAGGGGAGAAAAAGAGCAAGAGCAAAAAGGAGAATGAGAGTGATAGAAAGACAGAAAGAGAGGGAAAGAAAAAGGGAGTGGGAGAGATGGAGAGTCAGGACCCTAAAGGACATTGGGGTCTGATGATTTCTGCATAGGTCAGACCCCAAGCTCAGCCCCTTGCCAGCTGCCATCAGTCCCTTCCAGTTCTTTCTCCTTCCTGAGCTATCCCAGCAGGGTCCCATGCTCAGCAAGCTGTAGTTCACTCAACACAATGCTGAAGGCCACAGAAAACTTGTTTCCAACAACAGGTTTCCTCACAACCAGTTCCTTTGATCTATTCAATAGACACTGAATAAAATAGCAGAGACAAACTAAGTTCCTCTGGAAGGGTTTCCTACTATGTGAGACAGCTTTATCTAATACTGCTTGTAAGAAAAGAAAGACACATCCACCCACTTTCCCTCAGTTTTGACCAGGCAATCAAGTTTCCAGTTACCAACACTGAAGTCAGCACTCTGGCTTTTGTATGATGTGTGATTTACTGGACAATGTATCAATAGACAAGTTAAATATTAAATCAAATAAATGTTTTAATTTAAATTTAATATTTTAATTAAACATTAGTTTAATTTTAATTTAATATTTTAATTTAATTTAGCATTTAATGTGGTGGCAGTCTGGCTTCTTTAAAGATTCAAATTTTTACTGGTCAGTAAAAGACTGGGTTTGTCATGTGTAGAATAGCTGCATTTCATCTGTGTTTCTTCTGCTGGCACTCTGTTACAAAGGTTACATGCTGCAACATTTCATCATGCTATATTGCTCTAGAAAGTTTACTTAAAAATTTAAGCTGCCATGGGTTTTATCTATTATCACATGCATTTAATGTTTCATTATCCGTTGTCTGTGTGGTCTTTTTTCAGGCTGGAAGAGTAAAGATTCAGTCCCTAAACTGGTTGCTGACTACATGAAGAAAAAAATTGTTTTGGATCCATTAATAACACACACACTTCCTTTCACTAAAATCAATGAAGGATTTGATCTGTTAAGGACAGGGAAGAGGTAAACATTGTTTCATTGTAAAGGTTCTACAAAATTATCTAAAGGAACTGTACAGTAACACAGAGTATGACTGCATGGCAGAAAATGGGGAAGGCAACCCACTACGCTCCTTAATCTGGTCCAGTCTGTGTCCATGGGTTGCAGTACAGTAACAAAACAAGTAAAGCTTTAGCTTTTGAAATGCAGTGGGCCCCATCTTTCCTTGCAGAGGAACTTTCAGACTCTAGTTTGAGCAAAGACTCTGGGTCACAAAGGGAGAAAAGACCACACAAATGAGGAAGTCCCTTCCCATTACCCATTGGAAAAGAGCACACAAGCAAGGGAGCCTGGGAATGCCAAGCTGTAGGGTGCCAGGGCTTAGCTACATCACATTCCAAGGAATGTTTTAAGATGAGGAGCAGGACCACAGAAATAGACTATGTTTACTGGAACAGCAACTCACCATTCCTCCTGTGAGTTACAGAACAGAGCCCCAGTGCAATTAGTCCTACAGTCACTGGGTAGTTTACCTTAAATTTCATACTTTTTCAAAAGGGAAAGTACTTGGTGTATATATACATTGGAAACTCAGAATTTAGCTCTCATGCATTCCTGTAATATTGTGAGAGTTCAGCTCAGACTCTTTTCATAGGGTGTTGAAATAGGAAGTTAGTTGAAATTGACAAGATTCACCACAGGAATAATTGAAAACTCTCCTTGGTAGAAGCAGGAAATACAAATTATTTTAGGTGTTACTTACTCTAAATATAAAAATCATATAACAGAAGAATTTAGCCCCAGAGGTTTGTTCTCAGGTTCTAACTGTGGCAGCACACACTTCATTCTTTGACTGTCCTTATTTTAGATGGGCTGTAAATATTAGTTTTGGATTTTAGTGTAACACACAGGGGAAAGTGGTGAGGGCAGAGGTGCCATCAGCTTTGCTAAAATACTGACAGTTAATCTGAAGACAGAGGCATGTTGCAGCTGACAGTTTTTACCAAGTGAGACACTTCAATGTTTCAGTGCAGACTAAGCTGTAGGGTTCAGAGGTTGCCCTTACAGCCATTTGTAACTCCAAAGATGTGTCAAAGCCTCCCTCCAAGGACTTCCCTGGCTATATGTGGTGACTAACTGCTAGAAGCCGTGCACTTCATGAGTGAAGGCTTTGCAATCTGGCATGCATTTTGTTCTCTGCATCTGCAGCAAAGTTTGCACATCTGTTGTCATTCTGCTGCAAGCTGGAGCTGGGGGGAGCCGGGAGGGAGTACCCTAGTTGACAGCAATAGCATAGATTTTCAGAGAAAAAGCAGTCTTTGGCTGATGTCAGCCCAGGGGCTTTTCTACAGTCACTAACTTGTCATTTAATCTTGCAGTATTCGCAGTGTCCTGGTGTTTTAGGACTCTCAACTGATAAGCAGCAGATGGCTCAGCACCAGTACAAAATTCATTATCCTCTGATACAACTGGTATGAAAAACAAAGACATTTCTGAAAGGTCTACCACCATCAAGCTCAAACCCTAGACTTCAAGCACAGCATTTATAAATGAAATAATCTTTTTCCTCCTACCTCTTCCTCCTGATTCTTGCTTTAAATCCTCTGTACTGTGCTGCAATTTTCTTTTAATAGTCAGGACTTGGTGCTGTCACAGGTGTTATAAAAGGTTTGGATTTTTAAAGATGTCTTTCAATATGGAATATTTTAATAAAAGAAAACTGAAGAAAACTGTTTCTTTGGGCCTTCATAACACTGCAAGCTTAACAGATTTTTGCATGCAGCTCAGCACAGTAAAACTCTAGGTAAGAACTACGTATTCATCCTGAATAATTTTAGTATTCCATTATCTGACAGGCAAGGAAATTACTGCAGAGATTAGAACTTACGGTGAGCATATGTTTGAATTAATAATTTCAGTAAATTATATTTAAGTAAATCATAGACTTGGGCACTGGAGAATGTCTCGGCACTGGATATTTTACCAAACTAACACTTTCAAACACTTTCAAGAATTCCATATAAAATTGCTGTGGTGGTGTTCTGCTTTGTGATAATTCAACATTGAATTATCTCTTGAAAGTACAAATCAGAGCTTGCAGGCACTCACGTGCATGGTAGCTCGGTAGAAGAGCCCATGATGTAAGAGGACTTGTGTGCTAATGATGACTGACTTGTTTATGTCAGCAGAAAGAGTCATGGAGTTGCACAGCTAGGTTAATGATTTGATGCTAAGTTTACCAAGAGATTAGACTTTAACAGAAGATCCTTAATTGCTGAATTTATTATACATACACGTGTTTAATATCCAGATTTCAGTATTTGTTCCTATGGGGTTACCTGTGCAGTCAGATCTGAAGATTTTTTCAGCAACATAAAAACTTTTTTCAGGTGCAATTCAGTTGGAGAGTCCTGATCTCTTCCCAAGGCAGGTTGTGTGTGAACCAACAGTGTGAACCGGATCACTATTCAAAATAGAATGAGAGGGGATTTAATTCCACTTAATTGATCTCATCTGTAGTAACATGGATTCAGCAGAAACAAGAGCGTAATAATATCTCAATTCTCAGAGTATTCTAACAAAATGTTTTCTGTGGAGGCCAAGCTAGTTTATTGTACCAGCTAAGGTACGTTTAACTCATGACTTAAACAGAAGCCAAAGAAGGCCTGTTTAAACCTAGCTTGAGGACAGAAAGGAGTATGGAGAGGTAAAGTATCCTCCATATGCCAGATACATGTTTTTTCCAAGGCATTCCTTACTTCATGAATGGTAGACAATATAACAACAGTATTCAAAGTAGAAGAAAAAAAAAAACCCATAGAGCTAGGGAATAAAGTACAACAAACCTCCTCACTTCTGTCCTCTTCAGGATCACGCAAAGCCCATTTTTGTTGTTGTAATCTGCAAAGCATAGTAAACACCTGCTGATAGTATCTTTATTAGGATAGTTGCTGGGGTCCAAAACAATAAACCTGTTATAAAATGTCTCTAATAAGAATGATTTAATGCAGCCATCTAGTGGTGTCTTCACATGAAGGAATTGGAGAATGAAAAATAGTTCATACTATCCTACAGTATTTCTCCCTGCAGATCTCCATCCACACTCAGCTGAAGATTAATTTGTTTGTATGATTGCGCAGCTCTGGACAGCATGTTTCTGACAGACCTTCCCACTGGCTCCCTGACTCTGAGGTAATCCAGGTGGGTTCAGGGCCACCCACAGCAGTGCCATGCGAGCCTCCATTTAGGAGCTTTCCTGTGAACAAGCAGGGTCTACCACTTCCCATCAGAGCATGATCTGCCCCTTAGCACATGACGACACTATGAAAAAGCCGCAGAAGTGATGAAAAAGTAAATAATTTCCCAAGAGACAAACTTGTCTGACAAAGCACAAGTGTTTCCTCAGACCTTAAACTAGGTCAGTGTTTATTGAACATCACTTGGCTTCACATATACCTCAACACTCCCGTGTTTCTGCTCTCCTGCCACATCCCACCACCCAGCAAGTCCACCAGGAAACAGCACAGGTGAGTTGTATAGCTCCAGCATCATGTGCTCCAGCATGCAGAGACATGGCTCTGGCAGCTCTATTTTTACATGCTTGTAAGATCACCCTCCCTGACCATGCATCACAGGCAAGTGGTTGTTCCCACACAGCATAATCCCCTCTACTGCTTCTAGGTTATCAAATGGAGAGCACGGACCCCAGTGACAAAACCCACTGTGCTACACAGATAATTGGGAGACAGCCCAATGTTTTGTTGAAGGCCTGTCAGATATCTTCAGGTGCTCAGGACACATGAAAAAAGTGTTTTGCTTGCAAGACACATAAATCATACCACATGTCATGATAGATTTCTTGTTTTTTTAAATGCAGCAGGCAGACCAGGCTGAATACTGAAAACTTTAAAAACTTTCTTCTAAAAATCCTTATTCCTGGGACATTACACATCACCAGTGCTTGCAGTCCGATGGAGGGTACCAAAGGTGCTCAAAAAAGCTATTAAAAAGGAAAACTTTCCTGGGAAAAACTGTTTAACATCCCTGGGCACCTGAAATACAGATCACAATGATCCAGAAGTGCATGGCCACTCTAGTGCCAGGTGTTCACCTCTATTACAGGAGCACAGCAGCATGGCCATGATCATATAGAAGCTGGACTTGACCAGCAGCAGCAGGGCTGGGGTACAGGCTGCCCAGCAGCACTTCCACATGGCTGGAAGCACTGACACACCACAGGGCCACCGTGTCCCAGACAAGAGCTCAGACAGCTGCTGGGGCATAGCACTGCTGCCAGTCTGCATCAGTGAAGCTAAAGATGGGCTCGGGGATTTTGGAGCTGGGCGTTCAGCCTGCCAACAGCAAGTGCTGCTGACCTCCTCCCCCACCACATGAAACAGGGCTGAGATACTGTCATGGTTTAAGCCCAGCCAGAAACTAAGTACCACGCTCGCTCACTCTTACCCACACACATACCCGGCCCTGTGGGATGGGAAGGAGAATCAGATAAAGGTAAAACTCATGGGCTGAGACAAGAACAATTCAGTAATTAAAGTTTTTTAAAAAAAGTAGTAATAATAATAACAACAACAACAATAATAATTGTAAATTGTAATGAAGATGAGAGGGAAAGGGAGAAATAAAACCCAAGGGAAAACAAGTGAGACACAATACAATCCACCCACTGGCCAATTCCCAGACAGTTCCTGAGTAGTGATAGGTGGCTCCTGGCCAACTACACCCAGTGTATATACTGAACGTTACAAAAGTGATTTATCCCTTATTCTTCTAGGAACCTCAGAAATTAAACTTACAACTCAGAAAATCTGCAAATCTTCTAATAGAAAATAAGAGTAAAAAAATGATGCATGCTTCAAGAATCTAAATCTAATTCTAAATAATCTTTGGTATCCAGGAAAGAGAAACACAGAAATTGGGAAAGATACAAAAGGAAAAGCAGAAGCAAAAAAGGGTATGTATTCTTTTTAAAACATAGATTCCTTCATGACACTGTTTCAGCAGTTAGTATACCTAGTAGAGGCTTGCAATTTCTGATAGTGATATAAGGCTCTCCTGTTTGTCTCTCAGTTTCTCAAAACACTGAATAAAAAAGATGCAATAAAGCATTCAGAGTCACAGTTTATTAGGAGTCACATACCTGAATACAACAACAAAGGAATTTTTTATTTTCAGAGTGTAACTGGATGTGTAACAGCATTTAATGTATTAAATATCCTGTCTCCAGGATATTACTGAAGCTGTTTGGGTGTCATCAAGCAAAAACTAAACTATGTGATACCTAAAATCAACAAATACAAAAAGCTTTATAATTTTGACTCCTTACAAATCAGCTATTTGTGGAGTAACACTTGACTGCTAATACAGCAATGAAGGTATCCTGACGAAACACTGACTTTTAATCAAAACTCATAGCAAAGACAACCGAAAAATAACCACCAGCACAGATCTGGCGTTTAACTAGTAATAGGTATGGTGTTTTTCTTCTGTTCAGCAGGTGTCCCTCAAAACCAAAGGATTGTTGAGGCACATTTCATGCAGTATCCAGAGTATTCAGCTTATTACTATTACTGTATCAGTATATTAGTGCTTAGCGTGGTGGGTATATTTAACCTGGAAAGATACAGAATACTCAGCATCAATTAGGTACTTGAGAGATGTTTTATATTAATTTCCTGTACTCATGAAACATCCATCAATTGGATGTAACAGTTTTTGTGAAATGTGTATGTGTCTGGTAATACAAAAAAGCATCAGAAAAGAAAGTGTGACCACTGGCTTGAAAACTAAAGTAGGGAATCAAGCAGAAAATCAGGCAGGTGTCTAATCTTGGATAAAATAGTTTTTTCTTGTAACCTGATTTATTAATTCAATTCAGTTTGTTCACTGTTAACAGAACTTGGTTTTATGGATTTCATTTCGGGTTGGAAGACCATGGAGAGTGTACCAAAGCTGTTATCTGACTATATGGCAAAGAAATTTTATTTGCATGTCCTGGTGTCATATACATTGCTATTTGACAAAAATCAATCATGGTTTTTTAATCTTATGGTTTCAGGAAAGGGTTAAGTTACCAAAAAATCAAATCTTCCTTATACTGTTCATGAGGCTCATTTAATATATTTTATTATATATAAATTATAATATATAAAGAATAATACTGTTAATTTAATCATAGAAGCTGAATATTGCCCTGCCTTATGAGTCATGCATTTAAAAAGAAAATGAAAAAAAAAAGACACATCTTCAAATGCTCCAAGAAAACCTCATTCCTGCTGCTAATTCATATGTAAAACTGAAAATTAACATGCAGTCAATGAGGCTATTTCCACAGCTTTAGGTACCCAGTGCTGAGCCTTTATGAAGAAAGTGTACGCGCAATGAAGTCTGTGTTCCACTTTCAAACTGAAGTATGTGTCTGGGCTTTTAGGCAACAGTAAGCGAGTTTCAAGATGAGTTAGCCTACAGAACCTAGGGCTTTGTACATCTGCACTCCACCTGACTGCAGGAACTTTGAGCAAATTTCTACCTTGCTGCAAAAGTTTCATTACTTAATTATATAACCATCATAAACTGACAGGACAGAGCAATAAAATTTTCAGCTTATGTAATAGGAACTGCATAGGATTGGAGCAGACCCAAGAAGCATGGGGTGGGAGAATCATTTAACAGGTTACAAAGATCTCTATTGAAGGATGTTTGAAAGTACTTTGTCTTCACAAATATTTTTGTCATACTCTTCTTTAGTGCGACTATCTGTGTCAAGGACAATTTAGCAAAGAGCAAGGGAAGAAAACTTTGACAAATTTCTCCTCAGCATGAGGACAGTTTTTATGGGGATACAAAAAAGCTACTGAGCCAACCGATCAAACTATCACTTTCACAGCCTGGCAAAGGCCAGAAATACTACTAAATTGATGAACAAGCCACAGCAATGAGGTTGCCCAAAGCTCTAATGAAACAGGAATGTCTAAAGACAGTAAGTGAATACTATACATATCCAAGCTCCATATATCAATTTTTTGTGTTTGTGGGTTGGGCTTTTTTCTGAAGTTTAAACCAAACTTTTACATGGTTGATTTTCTTTGTTGCAGCAATCAAACTGTCCTCATTTTCTAAGGATTGATCTTAAATTTTTGAAGACTCTCAATTGAATTTAAGCTATATTTTTGGCTGGTCTCATTATTTAACAAATTGATTTAATATCTAATATTTAATAATATGTATTAAAACTTAATATGTTTTTAAGAAAGTGCAGCTCACACAAATATGGAATGGTTAGCACTGAAATGTAATAAGGGATGGTAATTAGCAGTATATTATTTGAATCATATTGTACAAAGCAGTAGAAAGCTTTGTTGTTATCCTGTAATGTTTATACACACATTTTGCAAATGCTGTCGTGCTTTTAATGTATTTCCAGCACCAAGTCCCACAGAATATTACAGCGCAACTGTGCAAAACCTTCCCCAGCGAACAGGATTACCACTGTGAACAGGTTATTCTGCTCAACAGACCCTTCTTTGAGTGCTGAACATTGAACCCATAAGACTGTAATGCCTTTTGCCCTCTTTTGAGTAACTTATTCCAATCCACAGCCCTTTGAACTTCTGGAAACCCCTCAGCACCATCAGCAATTACACAGCACGTCATGAATGCACAAATTAGTTATCAAAGATTAGCAAATACCATCATGTCTGCCAATTTGCTGTAACTTCTGCACACAGAACTTTTTGCCCTGCTATAAAGGTTACCCATAATTCTCTTAAATACTTTTAAAGCATAAACAAATAAAACTGAAGGTGATAACTCCAAAATAACTCATTAAATGTTTTAATTGAGTTCTCGCACTTCCCTACCAAGAAAACACTACAAGAAGTTCCTCCCAATACACGTTTCCCTAACACCACATGTACATCTGCACAGCCTTAATTTTGTAGCAGTGACAAGTCTCAAAAAAAGTAATGAATTAGCCTAGCAACTCTGTAATAAATATAAACACATATATAGATTTCTGCAGGTTTGGGACAAAAAAAACCCAATTGCTTTTTTTAAAAAAATCTAAACCTACACGAAGCAAAATTCGATTGCTATAAAATAACTCTGCCTTAAGTCAATTGCAGCTTGCACTTTACCGATTATTTTAAACTGTTGCTACGTAAAAAGGCGTGGAAGCACTTCTGAGTAGTGACGAGTTCTGTCATTGTAGCAGTGCCACCCAGTGGTTACCTGTCCACTACTTCCTATGCATACTGCCCATCAGCTTCTGAACATGCTGCGGGAGTTGAATTTCTGCACAGCTCCAGCAGCTGCCTGCAGCAGACACCTGTGGCCGAGGTTTGCCCTGTGAGGTTGTCCACAGAACGTTCTGCCATCCTCACTGCTAAGTTCTTTGACCAGCTGCAACCTGCCAAGCACCAGTGGAGAGCTGTTCAGCTGCCCTTTCCTTGAGCCAGTGAATGTGTTACTGCTAACTTTCCAGTAACTTGGAGATTCTCTTGCCCCTTTGATAGCAATCACTAACTGGGCAGGACTTCAAATTTCAGCAGATAATTGGAGAGCTCATCAAATTCTGCTCGATTCCTAAAACATCACTGGTTTCACTGCTGACCAAATAACTATGTTTGAAAGATGAGCAAAGACATTTATACATACCAGAAGAACATGCTGTCAAGTGCCAAGCAAGGAGGTGCCAGCATAACCCTTCCACCACTTGTATCTTTAAAATTTCCTAGCTTTGTTCATTTACTATTAATTTATTAGAATCAGCACATAAAACATCAGCTTTTTGTGTTTTATTCAATTTTCAATGAAAGCAAATAAGTGAGCATATTTAACCACAAATCTCCCCAAATTACTTATTTCCATATCTAAAATACTAAAAAGCTTTCACTATCCCAGCCTCATGTGTCTCTATTGCAAAACTGTCATGGACACTTTCATACTTATTTTAAATACAACTAATTAACATAAGCCTTTGTTTTGAAAAGTTATTTTATTTTCATATACTTTAGAATTATGCAAGGATTAATTAGTGAATATTAGGGTTAATTAGTGAAGTTGTTGCTCAGATTTTTCCTTTGGAACCAACCGTTTCTTGAAATACTGAAGAATATTTTAAATATATTTGTATTTACAAAATTAGAATATTTTAATTGACTAAGAACTATCCAAAGAAATATCAACCAGCTTTGAACAATTTAAATGAAATAAATTGAGTTTTAAAATATTTCCATTTTTCAACTAGCTATATTTGTACTTTAAAAAATAAATTTATGCCAATTTGAAGACAGACAAGGATTTCTAGTATTTTAACTGCTACTCAATTATTATCCTCCAGTACTTCATAGGAAACAAACCATAATTCAAAAGGATGGTTTTGAGAGCAGCACCCCACAAAAAGTGCTACACTTAAGCATCACAGCTGAAATCTGTGCACAGGTTATCCCAGGCTTAGTGGGATTCTTCTAGGGAAATATATCTATCAAACCCACTTAAATTACACTGGTTTTATTCAGGAAATTGTATTAACGGAGGAAAAATTACCTTTGGGTCAATCTAGCATCATTTCTGTTTGGGGAAAATAAATGTCTGTGTGAACACATTTCAGTTTTGCCTGTGGGTAGGCATATCAGTCCTCTGCAGCCTCCCTGTGCCTCATCAATCTGTTCACCAGTGTGTGTGGTTGCAGCCAGCAGTTACAGCACCAAGCCACCACCTCCTAGTTTTGATGGCGGCATATGGCCAGCTTCTGCAATTGGTACTCAGACTGCCCTGGGATGAACATCCTGGCAGATCACTTGCATATACTTTCAGCATATACATATAAGCTGAAAGAGGATAGGTTTAGGTTAGATATTAGGAAGAAATTCTTTACTGTGAGGGTGGTAAGGCACCGGAAGAGGCTGCCCAGGAGCAGCTGTGGATGCCTCATCCCTGGAAGTGTTCAGGGCCAGGTTGGATGCAGCTTTGAGCAACCTGGTCTACTAGAAGATGCCCCTGGCTCGGTCTTTAAGGTCCCTTCCAACCCAAACCATTCTATGATTCTATAATATAATTGCTGCCAAGCTTGAAAGTGACTACTTGCCCTACATCTTCTTGTACTTCAAAATCAAATTAAGGTACAGAAACCCCTCACTAAAAATTAATGCCTCCAGGATGGACACAATAATACAATTTAAAATAAAAAGAAGTTTTTTAAAAACCAAAAGTAATACAGATCCGAAACAGGTTTTTTGGGCTTTATCCCCACTTGCCACACAGAACAGAGAACATCCTCCAAGCCAAAACATGATTGTAAGGCCTCACTCCCACATGGCTCACAATGCTTCCATGCTCTCCTCTTTTCTCAATCCAAACTGATGCTCCTGATTAGCACATTAACATCTGCTAGAACAGCAGCAAAACGAACCCAATGTAAAAACCACAGTAGCACTAGGAGCCCTCACCTATAGAACTTATATATATAAACCTGAAACACGCATGACAAAGCATAGATACTTCAGTCAAGAGCACAGTGCAGTAAGTTGATTTACTCGCATAGTAATGAGAATAGGAAGAAAATTGCAAAACCACTTACCATATCCAGGGGCTTCCAATAGTACACAGCAACATTGGAGGCAGCATCAGAAAACTGCAAGGGAAGGAAAAATTAAAAAAAGATAATTGGACAATTTGCTTTGGACAAATTGGACAAATTGAAATTGGACAATGAGCATTAAGGAGTTATGATTTATGTGTCTGTGCTTTTGCCTACTAGAGTCAGTACCAACAGTTTCCAGAATACCAAAGATACTAACAAAAGCAGAGCACCTGCAGACTTCAGCTAAGCAGAAAAATGTTTGGAGGCTTTTTGGAAGCACTGACAAACCAGACATGACCAAGATCATGAAATCCACACAAGGGGCTGGCAGAGCTGAGTTTAACTACGGAAATGGACAAGACCTGCTTTGATTTCAACAACAAAGTTTTAGTGGTGGCCAGTGAACACAAACTGAGGTAACTAGTGGAAAGGCTCAAGAAAGCCATGGGGAGACACATCCTTTCGTTCCTTCTCAACGCCTTTCACCATATGTGAAAACTATACAGCACTCTTACTGTCCAAATTACCTTTTAGGAAGGTTTCAGCTTTCCTGAGCCTACAGATTTATTTTTTTATTTTAGTTATGTTATTAAACGTTATGCTACTTTTATATTATTTATTAAATGCTATAGTTGTTTATGTTGTGTTATTAAAGTTTGTTTTTCCCCAAGCTGGTGCTGTTGTCTAACTGTGGTACTCACTTAGCTTGTTAAGCTTGTCACTGGAAAATAAAAATTCCATTTCTTACTGAGGGGGACTTAGTTACACCCAACCATTCCCCAAGCACCAGCATCTCACGTAAAATCCCAACAGCCCATGGCATAACTGTTCTGTTCTAAGACCTGGTCTTACACAACCATGTCTGCAGACCTCACAAGAAGCCCTTCCTACCCTGCCTGGAGTGAGATTCTTCAGAAAAATGAAACAACAGCGTGAACAGGTTAATGATCCCAACTGGTAGCAACAGACCCTTTGCTTCAAAGGCCGCAGGATGGGATCTCAAGGGCCCAGCCAAAACTTCGTTTCACTGCAGGTCCCTTACCCTACACTGGAACAGGTCTGCCTTCACACAGTTTGAAGCACGCTGCTGCCCAGTAAAGCCACCACCACTACAGTTTAGCCAGCCAAGTATAGATTCAGGTGTGAAGCACCCACACTGGAGACATGAGGCCAGCCCCCATCAGTGTCCAGGTGAGACAGAAGGCACCAAGTACCTCTGGCTGGCCACAAGACAGGCTCTACCCGCAGAGGCAACATACAACGCTCCACCAAAGGGTTCAATTCCATCCTTTTCCTCAGGAAGGACACTGGATAGCCCAGTGATCAGTGGCCTAGACCCATGTGCCAGGCCATCGTGTCTGCTCCCTCACCAGCAGAAGTGTGTACATCTGCCTGCCAGACCGACAGGGTCATGTTCTAACAGGTTAATGCCGCCCCCAGAAGCCACCACACGACATGACACACCCCACACACCCCCCACACCACCCACACACCCTCCCTCCCTCCCTCCCTCCCACACCACACACACCACACCACCACCACACCAACACCACCACACCAACACCCCAACACCACCACCACACCAACACCACCACCACACCAACACCACCAACACACTGACGCGAGTTCCCTCACAAATAGCCACACCCCCCGTACCGGGGTCCGCAAGGAGAGAACTGCGGCAGGGGGCTCGCGCGCCGCCTCACAGCGCCTACCCGCCCCGCCCCGCTCGATCCCGCGGCGCAGCGCGCATGCGCGGCGCAGGAGGCGGCGGCAGCTGAGGCGCAGCGGCTGCCGTTCGCGCAGCTGATCCCGCTCCCGCCGCTTTCCCCTTCTGCCGGGTAGCGGTGGCCGCGCGCCATGGCGAGCGGGGTGAGGCGGCGCGCGCGCGCGCGAACGCGTGTGGGCTCCGTGGGGACGCGCGCGGCGGGGTGCTGCCGCCCGGGGCGCGCGGAGGGGCCCGCGCGGCGCCTGCAGCCCCCGCGCGTGGGAGGCTGAGGCGGGTGGGCCCGGGTCGCGCGCCGGTCAGCAGGCGGGGGCGGCTTTCCCGGGCCGGGGCTGCGGGTCCGCGCGGGGTGGTCGCTCCCGTCCGAACGCCGCCGTGCGCGCGCCTGTGCGCGGGGGCGGCCCGGCCCGGTCCGGCCTGGCGCCTCCGGGTCCCCGCGCGGCGCGGACCAGGCGCGCGGCACGCGTGGGCGTCGCTGGTGGCGCGTGGGGGGCCGGTGCTGTACTTGCCGCGCTAGGAGCGAAAGCGCACGCTGCAGCCAGCCCCGCGTGCTCTCCCGCTGCTCGCTGAGCGGGAGCAGCAGCGGACGCGGCTGGGAAGGAGCCGCCGCGCAGCGCGGGCGATCCGCGGGGCCGCAGCCGCGCCGCTCCGTTTCTGGCACAGCTGGGCCCGCTTGCCCTGTAGGCCGTGGCCCGGCAGCTTGCCGCGCTGCTGCGGGAGCGGGGCGAGGACCCGCACCTCCTCCGTGCCGCCGCAGTTACCGCGCAGCTGCTGATGCGGCCCGGGGCCGGCCGGGCGGCCGCGTCCGCCCAGGCGGTGGGAGCTGCGCGGGCCGGCGGGGCAGCCCCTGTCACTGCCGAACGCCACCGCCTGTGGAGGGGGACAGCGAGAGCGTGCGGACCGACAGGCGACTCCGCAGTCGCGATCCTGTGCTAATGTAATAACAGAGAAAACGAAGAATGGGTGAAGGTTGAGGTGGGTTTTTTTTCCAGTTGTTGGTTTTAGGGTTTCCAGCAGCGGGACAGCAGCAAGTTTGACTGCTGGAGAGCCCGAATTGGGGGCTGACCTGATGCCCTTGCTGAGTGGCCCAGGGACCCTCAGGGCTGTGTGGCCTAACTGCACCTTCAAAAGCCAGCTTGTTTAACAGTTTCTGAATCGGGAGATACTATCTCAAAATATGCTTCCAGATGCTAGTTTTGGGAAGATCAGAACTTACCCCATATGGAGACTTTTCTCCCCCCTTTAATCCTGTGCTTAGCTAAGCTTGTAGAAATTCAGATTTTAGGAATGCGCAGTCTCCTGTGCAAGAACAAGTGATTGCGTCAGAGAAGGGTGAGGTATGGTTTACGAACCAGTAAACTATTTACTGAATGATGGCCCCTCTTGCATTTTATGCCTTGAATTTAGATTTTCTGGCAAAATTTTTGGTGCATTTAGAGATTATGACCACATTCAGTGCATTTTTATATTATTTATCCTTGTAATAAAATGCAGGGCAAGGGGAATTCACCATTTTAGGCTAAGGGTATTTCTATCCAATATATGCTCCTGCCAGCTGTAGGATTGGGTACCTGTTTTCTGTTTAGGTTGGCAGCATTTATTTTAGCAAGTTTAAGCCAAGGTAAACGCCCGCAGTTTTGCTATTACAGGTACAGCGAGGGTGTTGGCTGGCTCTGGCAAAGTCCAATACAATTTACTGTACAACAAAAATACTACAGAAGGTCCTAAACTACCCATTATTTCCTTCTATACATACAAGAGAGAAATCATACCAGGCAAGGTGAACATGTGATCTTGGTGCTGTTACCTCTTGCAGGCGGTGAAATTTCAAGAAGACTGGATGACTGTATGTCTGCCTTTCAATGATTCTACAGCAACACAACAGCTAGTTTGAATGCACAAAATGTCATTTTCTTGTATCAGTTTGTAGTGTATGCTATTAAATGCTTCATATTTCCAATAGTCATAGGAAGGGCTTAGACCAGGGGTCCTCAAACCATGGCCCACGGGCCAGATACAACCCCCCAGGGTCCTCAGTCAGGCCCCCGGTATTTACAGAGCTCCCCCGCCGGGGGTTGGGGGGGGAAACCAAGCAGCCACAGGTGGCTGCCTGCCACTTCATCCATGCGCTGGTCCCCTGTTTAAAAAGTTAGAGGACCGCTGGCTTAGACCTTGTTTATATGGAAGAGAATCAGTGCATGTCTTCTGGTATAACTGAACTCCAAAATACATGGATGCTGTTCTGGAGTAGGTTGTGAAGGGATCTGTTCTGAAGCAGTCTCGTCTGTCACACCTTTCCTCAGGTTTTAAGCTCTGGAAATTGATTTCACAACTCATATGTGTCTCCTGCAGGAAGCTATTGAGTACCACATTTGTTGAAATATGTACCTGTCAGAAAGCAAAATCCAGATTATCTGATACCCAGCTATCCTGAAGGACAGACTCAGATACTGACATCTAATTGTACTCCAGATGCTTGCACCCTTGCAGCACCTGAAGCTGCTCTGGATTGTATGGCTATAATGCCTGCTGATTTCCTTAGTCACTTGCGCGTATGTACCTGTTGACAAGATTAGATTTACAGACCGACAGATCCTGCCCTGTCATCCAGGTTCTGCACTGTTTGGCTTGAAAAGCTTCTTGGGATATATAGATGTAGTAGCTGCGGAGCAGGGTTTGTCAGGGTGCTGAGGGCAGTGAATGAAGACTTGCTAACAGTAATCCACAGAATCTCTGCCAAAGTGTTAGTGCACAATAACTTGTTGACAGTAACCATATAGCAAAGTCTGTCTGGTCCCTGTGCATCACTGGAGGGGTTTGCCTTTCAGCTTCATGTACATGTTTCTCCTTGCCAAAATCATACTTGGAAGCCATCCTAAGGAACAAGGAATTCACTCTTGATGTGGCTTTCAGACCCTTATGTGACCTCCAGTTTGCTGATTTTTTTTTTTTAACTTTGAATGTTCTGCTCAAGGAACACATCTCAAATAAATGCCAGTCCGTTATTTTAAACCACCATATTTATTATGCAATTTTCCATTCCTATTGCTTATTTCACTGCAGTATTTGAGTATCCTAAGCAGTCCTGGGTTTATTATGTTTTTTGCTCAGTAAGAGAATTGCATCCAAATTTCAGATCTTGGTTTACTCATTATTGTTTAGCTTCCTGAAAGCAAATGTAGGGCAATTAAGCCTTTGTGTTGAAATTATAAATTTCAGATCTGGGATTCTTTCCAAAAGCCAGTAGTGTTTCTGTCATTTTCTCACTTGGCTGAACAAGAATTACTTGAAATGAACCACACAACAGATGTCCTCTTTTTTTGTTGTCGTTTAGGTTATTAAATGCAAGGCTGCTGTTGCCTGGGAGGCAGGTAAACCTCTCTCTCTGGAGGAGGTGGAGGTTGCTCCACCAAAAGCTCATGAAGTTCGTATCAAGGTAATTAAATCAATCATTAGCTGTGTGCATTGTATTTTGGGAGGCAAAGTACCAAAGCTGGACAGTTTGTTTACCAACAGCAGAAATGTTGAATGGATAGCATTAGTTCATTAGTATCTTAGCTGGCTTTACAAAGAAGAAAATTATGGTATTTAGATCTTCTGTTTATGAAAAACACTCAATTTTTAATGGTCTCACTTCACAGTCTGGTGTAAAGATCATGGCTAGTCTTGGGGATCAATTCCAGTTGTTACAGACTAAGCCCCCACACAATATCTGAAGTAGGAACACCTTTGATCTTACTTGAAGGGTAGCAGCTTGTGAGCTGTTGCAGCTGTGTAACATGCTGGATTTTACTTCAGTCAGGCTGTAAGTTACTAGCTGCTGAGCCATGATTGGTCTTTTGGATTCCACATACCCAGGTTTCTGATTTGATTAGGACTTTCCAGTAGCCTGTATCTGCCAAAAATACACATGAAGGTGAAATTTGTCTCTGTGGAAAGGGTCTCTGCATGGTGTTTTAATACTTAAACTGGATTTATGCGGCACTGAGAGTTGTGTGCACTGTCTCTGGTCATTTTACCATTGAGAAACTAACTTACATCAAATCTGAGATGCCAACCTACTTTGAGACAACTTGAAGTACTGATTTCAAGCTTTAGGAAACCAGAGGTCATATTTTACCCATTTCAGCATCAGAATTTAGTTGATGGAAGTGAGAAAAGACGTACTATCACGACTTTACTTTTTCAAAGTAAGAAGAAGTGCCTTGCCTTGGCACCCCTGTGCCTTGCCAGGAGTGAAAGGACGTTGGCCATATCACAAATGCTGCCGGGCTGGCAGATTTGTCCCAGCAATTGCTCTGAATTTCTGACCAAAGGGAAACATTTAGATCTGTGCTTCTGTTCTGTTCTTCAAGATGCCTCAGATTATATATTTCTTCACAGATAATTGCCACTGCTGTCTGTCACACTGATGCCTATACTCTGAGTGGTGCTGATCCTGAAGGATGTTTCCCTGTGATCTTGGGTCATGAAGGAGCAGGAATTGTAGACAGTGTTGGGGAAGGAGTAACAAAAGTAAAGCCGGGTAAGAAAATTATCTTACAAGTTTTCTGCCTTCATTAAAAGTGTTATTTTACTACAAGGTCAACTGCTAGATTGGGCCACTGAGATGCTATATTGCAGGAGTCAATGTAATGTCTTATTCTGGGGTGTAATACTGTATAGATTTGTCTGTGAGATACAACACTAATCTAATCAATGTGCTCTTGGTTTAATGCTTGAAGGAGCCTAGCATGCTGATTTATTACTTGAAATTAGATCAGTATAATTAGAATGGCTTTGTTTTGGTGGTGGCTTTTTTTTCAACTGATAGTTGTTACTTGTTGCTATAATTAAAGGGCTTTAAAATGTTTAATGATGTTGTTCACTGTTGATTTGGGGTGGTTTTGTTTTACAGTAACATTCCTATTTGTTCTGGAATGATGAATTTCTGATTGGCTGTCTGCTCAGACATGAAGAAAGTGTTTTATCTAGCACTCTATAAACAATGCTACTCTATACCTTAAACATGTTTTAATACACAAAGGTTTTAAGTGAACACAGGCTCACATAAAAGCCATGAAAATTGAGTAACTTAATGCCTTACTTGACTTGATAATGAGCCACAGATTATTTTTTTTCTTAGGGGACACCGTTATCCCTCTATACATCCCCCAGTGTGGAGAGTGCAAGTTCTGTAAGAATCCTAAAACAAATCTATGCCAGAAGATAAGGTCCGTATGCTTTTTATTTTGACACACAGTATAGTATTTGTTCAGTGTATACCTGTTCTGGTTATCAAAAGTAATTGACAGGAGCTGTCTTTGAAGAATAAATCTCTTGATGCATCATTTAATGACTTGGAAAGTACATTTTTTAGGGAGTCAGTTACATGTTACTTTCCCTTATTCCTTAAAGTTTCTTTTCTTTTTCCCCGTAAATAAATCTGTTTCTCAGTTTTCATGTGTGTGAAGGTGTGAACTGCTAGCTTGTGTCCACAGCTTTGAAAACATAAATGCTCTGACTCCATATTTAATCCATACTTAAGGGCAGCACTTCAGGGAATTTAGCTTTTGGGAGTCAGTACCGAAGCTGTCAAGTGACACAGAGTTATGCCAAAAGCTCTTTTTTCCTCAACACCTGCTTCCAGCTAAATTTCCAACTCCCATTCTGAAAAAAAATCTCCTAAACCTAAAAAAACCCCTGGTGACATAATTGGCAGGCACTATTAAAGGGAATTGTACTGAAGGAGGCGAAGATGGGGTTGTAGTGGCACAGGCAGCTGGCACTGGTAGCCAACAAGGTCAATGTGTTGATAAACTCCCATTTCTTTCAGTGCTTCTATGAAGGAATTAACAGCATAAAGTTTTAGGAGTTTAGCATTTGATTTCTTGGAACTCCTGGGTTTATTGGAATGAATAAAAAATAATGGTGCAAGTGTGCAACTGCATCTCTGTGCTACTTAATGGATACTGTCTGGTGAGAGTATTTTATGTTTAAGACTGACTGACTGTACTTTCCTTTTTGCCTTAAGAATTACTCAAGGGAGAGGACTCATGCCTGATGGTACCAGCAGGTTCACCTGCAAAGGAAAGCAGCTTTACCACTTCATGGGGACTAGCACCTTCTCAGAGTATACTGTCGTGGCTGACATCTCAGTAGCCAAGATAGATGCTGCAGCACCTCTCGATAAAGTGTGCCTGCTGGGTTGTGGCATCTCTACTGGCTATGGGGCTGCTGTTAACACTGCTAAGGTAAAGGTTGTGGTTGCCTCTGGCTTTTATCTGCAACTACATCTGCACCAAAGTATACATGTAGCTTAGGGACTAGGTTGGGACTGTAAACATGATGTACAAAATTTCTGTTTCTTCTTCCTCTTCAACTGATGAAGTTTAGCAAAGAATTTCTGACTTCATTGTAAAGGCCTGATGCCCTTTAGAGGAAGTCCAGGAAGAAGGTTCTGCATCCCTTTTGATATCAGCTATGTAGAAATTACTTTTCCAATTCATCTTAATCTTGCTGCAAGTTATTCCGATAGTTTGAAGCTCAGGGTGAGACAGAGCTGCTAGGTGAGTGTGTATGAGTCTAGGGCAGGTTAGAGGAGTTGAGTCTTTGGGCAAAAATAAAAGCTTATTACCTAAGGAGGTTTTGGATGAAAGTTCTGTATAGTTTCCCTTATCTAAGTGATAAAGTCTCGTAGCCATATATATTTACCTTCATGTTTCCTTCATTACAGACTTCTTAACTTGTGTTTCTGACTCATGTGGAAGGATGAATTTTCTGTGTTGCTTATGGCTTCTTTCTTATTCCTAGGTGGAACCTGGCTCTACATGTGCTGTCTTTGGTTTAGGAGGAGTTGGGCTGGCAGTTATTATGGGCTGCAAAATAGCAGGAGCATCCCGTATCATTGGCATCGATCTTAACAAGGATAAGTATGCCAAAGCCAAAGAGTTTGGAGCTACTGAGTGCATTAGCCCTCAAGACTTCAAGAAGCCCATACAGGAGGTGCTGGTTGAGATGACCAGTGGTGGTGTAGACTATTCATTTGAGTGCATTGGTAATGTTGGAGTCATGGTGAGTGTTTGTGTTGACAGTAGTATGTAGAGGGAGGGGATAGCTAGCTGTCATTTAAAACAACTAAGCTGAATAGCACAATGAGCTGCTTTCTTGTTACAGAAAACATGCCATACTAATTTATTTATAGTTTAAATAGTAAAAAGACCAGTTTACATCCCAGTCCTCATGTAATGAAAGCAGATGCTACTTCTTAGGTTGAAAATGACACTTGTAATTTTCAGACTTATCCTTACCAGGAGTTCTTTGAAATCCAGAGTTCCCATATGTTGATGGTTTAAAAATTAACAAAACCCACATAAAATATATTGTACAACAAATAGGAAAATCTCAAGGAGTGCTCAGTATTTCCCCAATTCCTCAAATACTGAATTTAACCTTTGGAAATGCAGAAGTATTACTGAATGAAAGGCTAGGTTTTCAGGAATCACAACAGTATTCCTAACTGTCAGTAACATGGTCTCTTATTACAGTTTATCCCAACTCCCAGTGGGAATTCAGAGTGACTTCTCTGAAAGCCAGACAGGATATAAAAAGAGAAAAGTGAATCTTTAACAGTGTAAGAAAGTCTGAACCAGTGGAAAATTTAACATAATTTTCAGTGTATTTATTGTACCTTACATACTAATGTGGTGATTCATTAAATACTGGGAAAAGGAAGTGCAACCTGTACCAGTATATGCAGCATAAATGTTAACAATAAATGTTCTGCTTTGTCCTATCCATCTGTGAAGAGGGCTGCCTTGGAAGCCTGCCACAAAGGCTGGGGTGTCAGTGTGATAGTTGGAGTAGCTGCTGCTGGTCAGGAGATCTCCACACGGCCATTCCAGCTAGTAACTGGGCGGACTTGGAAAGGGACTGCGTTTGGAGGTAACTTTTTTTTGGTATGGGTATAAAAATAACTTACTGTGGGTTAAAGCTAGGAAAAACACACTGCCTTGGTTTTGCTTGTGCAAGGAATATACTACTGACAGGCTATTAGTAATTGCTGTGTTGAGTTTTAAGATAAAGACTTAAAATCTGATTCCTATAGACAGGCTATAAAAAAACACATAGGTATGGTATCTCACATACTTTGAAGAGAGAATATAACTATGCTATATAGTACTAAAAGAATGGTACAGAGGGACTGCTTTATCACAAAATAAAGCCTTGGTTCAGTTTGGTCCAGTGAAAGGACCCAGTCTTTGGGGAGATGGGAACTCGCATAAACATGTTTGTGTTGCTTAATCACTAAGTAAATCATGGGTCTAACATAGGAATGTGCTATAAAGAGCTTTAAAATAAAAAGCAACAAGTGCTTGATACTAATTCTTTTGCTGTCAAACCAAAACCATATTGAGACTTGTACAGCTACTGACAACTTGGGGATTCACTAATTGCTGAAGTTCGTAAAGTGTCCAGACGTGATGTTGTTATTACACTGCCCTTTCTCCAAGGAATACAGAACTTAGTTGGGTCATAAAGACACATAGAGGGGTTGATACAGATGCCTCATATGTGCTTTTCCTGGGTGAGGGCTGCTGTTGTGTTGAATGCCGCAATACCTAGTGAAAGGTTAGTGGACTTACGTGTTTGGATAATGTGTACTCTTCCAAACCTAGCAGGCCTCTTGCATTCCTTGCTCAGTGCCTGCCTAGAGCAGGAGTGACAAACAGGTCTCAGTTCATTTTCATATTTATCACCCAAGTGCCCGTCTAAGGGCTGTATTTTTTTCTTTCTGTTTTCCAAATGCATGCTTTCTATTTTTCAGGCTGGAAGAGCGTAGACAATGTACCGAAACTGGTGACTGACTACATGTCCAAAAAGATCAAGGTTGATGAATTTGTGACTCACACTCTGCCTTTTGACAAAATTAATGAGGCTTTTGAGCTGATGCATACAGGAAAGAGGTAATCCATCATAATACTGAATGGTGTAGAAGATGAGACACTGTCAAAATACAGGTTCCCTGCTCACTGTCACGTTTTAAACAGGGAGCATAAAGGCTGACATACACCATGCACATTCATTCTGAGATAAGCAAATACATTTTCTCTGTGGTTCTAGGCATATGCCAAAACACAGGCAGAGTAAAAAGCAAGCAATAATGTGTAAAGGAAATACACAAGTATGTAAAGCTCATAAAGGGGACAAGCCAGTCATAGACTTCCAACATTGCTGAAACATTCTTCCTCAGAAAAAGAAATGCAGAGACTGAAGGAGAGTTCACATTAATACATTTTTACAAGTCATTAAGCTATTAGTCTATTTTAATTAAATAGTAGATTTCAGTATATTTTCTAACTATTTAGGATAGATTACCAGCACAATCACTTGGAATGATCTACTAATACGCTATATTTTAAATATTTTTTTCTAGTTTGAACTGCGGTAGAACATTCATATGGTGGGTTTGTACTAAACGTACAGCAGTTTCTGGCTTTATTAAGATAAATGTAAGTTTGGACTGTTACATGCTGCAGACTTGGGCTACGCTGTATTAAACTTCCCAGCAAGGCCCAACTCCACTGCATATTGAAGTGACTCTTATTTGCTGGTAAAAAAAGAAACCAAGCTGCTGGATGTGTGATGAGCCTTGATGCCCTTATAGCAGTATAGTTTGCAAGTAGTGATCAACCTGCAATGCTTTTGCAAAGTAGGATATTGTTACAGAGGATATATTGGGTGATCCTTGTAGAGCCCTGTACAGATACAGGCATGGATGTGCTTTAGGGAAAATGGGGATACTGTGGCAGAACTTCTGTCTGCAGCTTAAAATCTAATGCACACAAGGGGAAAAGACTAGACACTTTTAGCCTGAGATGTGTTAAAACTTGTCCTACTGTGTCTTTTCAAGAGCAGGCCTCTTTTAAATGAGTATTTTAATGAGATGCTCTGTAATTTGTTGGAAATTCAGAGACTCTTAATGAGATAGCTACCAGTGTCTCTAAGAGCAGAAACCCAGCTTATTTACAAGATTAGGTCACATACTTTCTAAGAATGTTTTAAATGAAGGAAGAATCAACAGGTGTACAAGAGGAAAAACTGGAGGGTTGTTCTAGTGGAAATCTTTTCCTGCATGTTTGCACTAATGCAGGCAACTGTTTATCCATAGTTAGGTTCATCTGCAGGTGGATAAACAGCAGCATTATCTCAAGAAACCAGCATGGTGTTTCTAACTTTCTCAAAAGTAATAACTTTACCTGCTTTATCTCATATATAGTCCTGTTTTGGGTAAGCCTGTTATCAGTAACTGCATTTTGTACTTTTTACAATTGGAAACACTTCATCTATGTAAATTTCATCCAGCGGTTGATCCCATTTCCCAGTTACAAACTTCTGTATCATTTCAGTACTTTATTCCTAGATAAGCATACCCTATGAAACAATGTTACTTACTTACTAACAATTAAGTTAACAATGTAAGTTACTTAGAATTCTCCAAGTAGCCAAAAGAGGGAATGCCTGTAAATGTTAATGTTACTGATCCACATTCTTGGCTAGCTACTCAAAACCGGCAGGTAGTTTGAAAAAGCTTCCATTTTGAGTATATCTTATTGGAGGAGAGACTAAAAAATCCCAAAGATAACAAGCATTACTAATCCATTTTAAACCAGTATTTTTAATAAATATTAAGAGGCATAAGCATAACTTCATTCTTACAAAAGACAGAAGTTAAGTTGAATCATGTCTTGGCAATGAAAGAGAGGGGACAGAAGGGGGGAAAATGGACTTACTGGTAACTTTTTTCTTTTTCTCTTTCTTTTCTGTTTTAAGCATTCGAACTGTACTAAAGCTTTAGAGTCAAATGTGGACCTTCCAATTGGCCAGCAGCATGGTAACTGTCCTTTTATAATGGAATTTCTGATAGAAAGTAGAATGAAGCAAATGGAAACTCACCGGAACTAGGAAGATGATGTATTTTAGGGTGAGCATTCTGAATAACAAAAAAATTGGTAACCACTGAATAGAGCTACATAATTAGCATGGGTTGTGGAACTTACAGTGCCTAATTCAGTTAATCTACTTAATAAATGCTTATTTCTAAACACGGTGTTGGAATTATTGAGCATTAAGACTGTGACTGCTGTATCTTACTGTTTTCCTCTAGTGATTTTGGGGTATGTGCGTACATGACAGAGGAATATTCTTCAGTCAATAGGAAATTATGTGGGATTCATTACTCTAGGCAGCTACACAAAGTACAGCTGGGTTGAGAAGCAGCATTGATGGGCTGAACTGTACTGAGAGTGGCAAGAACTCCAACTCCACCTGCCAAGCTTCTGAGGCTATTGTAGGACTACAAAGGATGTACCATCTAGCTGTCCCTTAAAGCTAGTTAACTGTAGAGCAGAGTGTAGTTGGATATATGACCTAAACATCCAGGTGTACCTGCGTTCACTTAGGAAGTTCAAATTCTGCCTTGTTTCCTGTTTGGCTCATTATTGTAAGGATAATAGCATAGACGACAACAGTCACTTGCCCTAGTGGTGTCCTCCAAGACTTCAGTAGCAGTTTTGCTATTTTCTTAAACTTACTGGCAATTGAAGCAGCCTTGGCAGCCAACGCAGCAAAAACAAACAGCGTGGGACTGTTACCTCTATTTAGTCAGAAATAGGGTCATGCCATTTGAAGCAGGTAACATTACTATTAGTGCAACAGCCCACTTGCTCTTGAGGGGTGCAAGGGAACAACAGTAAAGAGCATTGTGTGATGAAGGTTTCAGGGTTTTGTGGGGATTTTTTGTTTGTTGGGAGTGGTTAAGTCTTAATTTTGGAGTTGCAGGTGTTTTTTCTTAACTGTAGTTGAAGTGATCTGACTGGATAAAATTTCTTTGAATTGAAACCTGGAAGCAGTGCCACACATGCAGAAAAACAGAGGAACTGCAGAAAACAGACTGCAAAGCAGAGGCAGGAAGGCTACCCAGTTAAAGAAAAGTTATACACATAAAAAGTCAGTGCTTTTCAGTGAACCAAGGACACTGATGAAGAGAGAAGTTTCATGTTTTAAGGGGGTCTGGTCAAAACAACTGTTTTTGAACACTGAATGCCAACAGTGATCTTACTAGAAATTCTGTTTTGCTACTAACAATAACCTTACCCCAAGACACTGCTATACAGCTGGGACAGTTGTATCTTTTCCATTTGTCAGTGGAAAGATAGCCCTGGAGCATTCCAAAAATAGTTGAGGTAGCTGCATTTCTGGCTTCATTTCAAACAGAGTAAACACCAAAGTTAACTCCTGTGAGTGTCATAAGAATTAATAAAAAATAAATTAAAAAATCATAAAAAGTGGAAGTGAGCCTTCCAATGCGGCAATGAAGTAATTCTTACTCCTTTGTAGCTCTGGATAAAGAATTCAGTAGAAAAGTTGCTGTCAAGCCTTTCTGGCAAGAGTACTCTCTAACTACAAGATACTATCGATAGAATATTAGCTCAACTTCTTAGCAAAACTACCCCCCCAACTGGATTTAACAGATATAAAATGTTTCTACTGTAACAGTTGTTCTTCTAGGCTGCACAGACAAAACCAAGACCATACAGTCATGTTGTCTGCGTTACAGTATTTCTTTAGAGAATCTGCATCTTGGAGTGTGGAAAGCTAGTCTTGTAATATGTCAACAAAGATGTGTAGTGATACCAGAGCACTCGGCTCAAATACTTACAGCCTCTTCCAGCCTGAAGTATTAATGTCCTAGCCATTACATAGCAGAGTTTTCAGACTACCCTTATCCTGCAAAGCAGCTGATTGAACGGAGCATGTTTGAAATAGTCTTTTTGAAGTTGCTCAGTTAACAAAGGGACCCACAAACACAAGAGCTTGTACCCTGTTCCTGGTGATGAAGCTCTGTATTGAACTGTACCATCTTGACAACTCTAAGAATTTCAACAGACAAAAAGTTTCCACCAAATGATTGTACCTAAAAAGTGTATGTACTCTGCTGAATGTCATGTAAAAGACGCAGCTTGTCCCATCTCCTTTCACTGTTAACTTTCATTCAATATCAGCTATCAAATATTATCTCCTTAAGTATTCACGTCAATTTGCAGAAACAGCATGAAGAGGTTCCAGGCTCTCTTACATGAATAGTAAAAGGGAAAATACTTTAAGGGATTGTTTCAGAACTAATTGCAGGATTGTGTTTTTAGTAAAAGTGTATGCAATATCTAAAGACTTCATTCTAAAGTAGGTTAAGTTGGGGTGGGGTATTCTTGTTTGGGTTTTTTTGCTTGCTTAGTTAGTATTTTTAAGTGGATAGCGACTTCTGTAAGAATCAAAAATAGATACTTTCCCAAATCCAGTCAGCACACATCTAACATATGTGATGTTTGAGCAAAGTTCCAGCTACATAGGTGAAAAAATAGCCTTTCAGAGTATTTTTATTAAATGAGTTGTTCTCCAGGCTGATGTGCTCTCTCATGTTGAAAGAACTGGTATAGATGCTGACTAAGCTTTCCACTTGTTTAAAAATACTGCAGCAGTGTGAACTCAGTATATTCATGCTGTGATTTCAATTTATAGGCAGAAATGCGTATCACCACAGATTACCTATATTCAAAACATGCAGTATTAAATCTGATTGTATTGGTGCCACAACAAAGAGGTATTCAAGTGGCACATGTGCAGTTTAAGGGTGACTTAACAGTGCAAGCACTACTGATAGATGCATGCAGCCAGGTACAAGCAAACCTGAACATAATTGAGAATGCTATGTCTGGTTTTGAATCACACAAAAGTTTTGTTAAAAGCAGCTGCAACTTTTATTTTGTAGACCAAAAGTGAAGCCCCCTCCCCCCCCCCCATCATACACACACATGTAGAAAAGGCAAGACCATTGTAACCATTCAAGTGCATGATATGGTGGGCAAACCTCCAGGACAGTCATCTCAATACATTACATCTCATTCAACACAGGTAATTCCACTCAAATACTACAGTCTGTTTTGTTAAAATCTATACGCGCACACACACACACACACGCATTCTATATGCATTATTTCAGGTCACTTTACTGCATAATTAAAAATAATACAGGTAATGAAAACATCACAATGATACTCTTACAGCAACACAGGTCTGAGGCACTCAGGGTAGAGAAGACATTTTCTGGCAAATTTGGTATTTGGTAGGACACAAGTCCAGTATTATGAAGCACTAACTCCTTTCCCCCCACCTAAATTCTGCAGTGCCAAGGGGAGCCAAGGTTAGGCCGTACCTCATATGTTTAGGTCTGATGTGGCAACAAATTCACTGGACACCTTGTAAAGGTGTGTTTTGTGCCCATGATTGTATTATTTTGATTTAATGTCTGCATTGGTTTAACTATTTCTTGCATTACAGTGGTGTAAGACAGTCTGCAATGGGGTCTGAAAAAATTTTCATTACAGTCCAGAAGAAAAAATAAATTCCCTCAGCAGAGACACCAAAGATGATGGAAAGGAAGTGGGCATGGGAGAAGAAAGGTAGAGAGAAGAGAGGCTTAATCAATCCACACTCCTTAACATAACAGTTTCCAGCTCATTACAACCCATTAACAGGAAATAAAGTGGTAAATGTACTAACATTGCCCACTCTATACCCAGTCTGAGGAAAAAAAGATCAGGTGGCCCCCTTAAGTAAGTTTCATGCTTTTAGAAAGTCTTAACTGAGGGGGAAAAAATGACCTGTTTAAAATTGCCAAAAGAAAATGAATACGGAATTGAAAGTGTTTCATTTTCTCACACTCAGACTTGTTTTGAGATACATACTCATTTCACTGTAAAGTCTTGCAAATCTAATCCCCTACAGCTACCGTGGATGTACCTTTAAAAAATGCCCCACAGTTAACATACACAGGGATCCCATGAACATGAGATCTTTTTGGTTCTTGTTGCATTCCTTTATCTAGGCAAGTCTGAACACATCGGCTTCACCAAGCTTTTGGAGCGGGACACTGCCTGCAAATACTGGTTTGCCAAGAAGCAGCTTATTCCAGGGAGCTGCACGTAAGAGAATTTATTAATTTTCCCTGTAGGAAGCCCATACCATCAAATCTCCAGCAAAGGAAACAAGTCCTGCCATTAAGCGTGTCACCTACAGCTGCAATCACCACTGAGGCCATCAGCAGAGAGACAGGGACAGAATTAAAGGGTAGCCTATTCTTGCAAACATGCATGCCTTTCTCACTTCTTCCCCCTTCTCAACAGATAAACAAAAAAGGCCCAGCCCATTAGAACAGTATCTGCAGAAGCAGGAGCAAGTCTTTGGAACTAGAAATGCTTAAAATCTCAGGTGCCACTGACATACCAAGTGCGACAGGACACGCTGAAGTGGTGAAAAAAACCTGGATCCCAAAATATCAAGTCCCAGTGGGAAAGGTTACCCACATTTTTCTAGCTAATATCACGGCAGCAACAGAAGCAATTGTGGGTCTAATTGAAAGAAAGGTGCTAAAGAGAATAGGAGAGAAAAGAAAATTATAGCGTAAGCATTGTAGGTAGGAGGAAAGCAGGAAAATCTTTAAATTCTTCTCTGCTTTTCCAGACACTGGGTCAGGTTCTTCAAGGTAGTCCTCTTATCTACAATCACTGAGAACAAAGTAAATGATGAAATCTCTCTATTCTGTACTCTTTAAAAAATGCATAGTACAGAGACAAAAAAAAAAAAAAGGTATTGTTCAGATCCACCTGCATAGTCTTAAACTATCACTGAGACATGAAATGGGGACAAATACTATCCAGCCGCCGGGTTAAGATCTCACAGCCTGTATCAGTGACCAGAAGTGTATGTTCAAACTGGGCAGATCGCTTTCCATCTCTTGTTACAGCAGTCCAACCATCAGGCCATGTTTCATCTTGCCAACCACCTAAAAACATAAATGATGACTTGACTGTTTTTAAGTAACAGATAACAGTTCCCCATTCCCCAAAGAGAAATGAAAATCTATCAGCTATACAGAACAGAACCAGCCTATTCCATCACTTATTAATAGTAAACAAGAGCAATCATTTTACTCTATTGCTAAATTGCTCACCTTCACAGATCATTGGTTCAATTGTAAATACATGACCTGGCTTCATGACTCCAACTGCCTTATTTTCTGCAATAAAAGGAACACTCAAGTTAGAAAATGTGAACCCATCTTAGTAAATTAATAAATCCCTGTCCCAGAATAATATAGCCAGAATACTGTACAGTCAGAGAAGCCCTTCACAGATTACCTATTCACTCCATTTTTAATTCTACATTAAGGTTTTTCTTTTAGTTCTTTCCTTCCCCCCCTCCTCCAACACTGCAATATTTACTCAAGTAGCTTAAAATTAATTGCTGTCTTTCCTCAATGGGAGTTCAACTCCAGTTCTGTAAAAACCCTGAACAAATCTAATACAGGGATTTCCAGAGACTTCTAAGATGAAAAATACCATTTAAAAAAAAAAAAAAAAAAAAAAAAAAAAAAAAATCAGTCAAAAGTAGTATTTAAAGTTATTCGGAGAAGGCTTGAAACCTCTTAATTTGTTTCCACTGAACCATTAGTTCCAATAAACTGTCAAAACATGATAGCTGTTAAGCAATCCCATGATTCCATTTATGAAAGACACATTGGCCCCCTCATTACTCTGGGTAATGGGGTCGTAGTAGTATCAGGGTGATAATGCTGTATTTTTTTAGCCAACATAAAAAGGCAGAGAATTTCAAGACATACTAGACAATAATATTGAACTTCTTGATGTTATATACACCGAAAATGTTTATGTGGAGACACACGAACTGATGCACAGCACATCTCTAGGAGTGTAGTTTGACTGAAGAAAGGCTTCAGCCCTTTTTCTCTGCCCTGTTTCACCCGGAACGGCAGTGTGGCTTTGATCTGACTCAGCCTAGCATGTCAGAGCTGGAACAAACTCCAGTACCACACAGGCACTGTTACCTCCAAGTTACTTTGCTGCTGTAGACAATGTGCATCAATTCTTACATACAGATTCCCCATCCCCCAGTCTACTCTAATTGTGTAAGTTTATTAGATTGTCTAAATCACCTAGATGATTTTTAAAATCGCTGACATCAAGTTTATAAAACAGCAACCAGATCATTTTTCTTTTACTTAAAAGAGTCTTGCTTCTATCTCCATCATCTGCTGACATTTCTTGCTCTCAGTTAAATGGAAGTTTATAGTCTTCTGCATCTGAAGAAATTTTGTCTTTTATCCCCTGCAGTTCTCATGATTTTGTTAAATAATCTAAAAGCTTATAAAATGAGCTTTTTGCTTTTAAAAGTCTTTTCATAGTAAGCCAGAAATAAGCAGCAGCTTTTTTTTTTTTTTTTTCCTCCGCTTCAAGAAGCTTTAACTCCCTTAGGTCTTTCCACTTGCTTTACTATGAATCTGTATTTAAAAAAACCCAGCATCGTCCTTACTGGGAAGGGACATTCTAGCTCAATGAAAAAGAATTTTCAAAATTCCCAACAGCCAGGAAAGATAGAAGTTTCCTTTTTCTCAGATTGCATTTTAATATATATATAGTAAATATATATTATTTATATATATTTTATATATATAGATATATATAAAATGCCCTCCAACTCCAAAGAATCCAGATTTTCTTCATTTTACATGACAAAAAGTAAATACCAGGATTTGATACCCTTCTAGCCTGTGATTAGGTAAAGCAGGTTTTCTCTGTTCTCTGAAAAAATAAATCAGGGAAATTACATGAAAAATCAGTGATTGCTAGATTATAATCTAGAACAGAGGTCCTAAAACTTTTTAAACAGGAGGCCAGCACGGATGCAGTGGCAGGCAGTCATCTGCGGCTGCTTGGTTTCCCCCCCCAAACCCCAGCAGGGGGGGGCGGGGGGGTTCTTTAAATACGGGGGGCCGGATTGAGGACCCTGGGGGGCCATATCCAGCCCGCGGGCCGTAGTTTGAGGACCCCTGGTCTAGAACTACAATCTATTTTAAGGCTTGTTAGGAGATGGGAAGATGAAGGCATCTGTCGGGTCTGAGGAAATGTCCTATTAGGGGAGCTTTACAGCTGAAGTAGGCATGAACTGTTTATCACTGCTTCACCATATTTATTCTATCCTTAGCTCTCCACTGGCATTTCAGCTTCTCTTTTTTGCGTCTGTGGATGCTGTAAGCTTAGTCCTGGCAAAAACTGTCACGGGGACATCACCATTTCCAAAAACTAAAGCTGAGAACCTGCTGTAGAAAAGGTCATTCCTCCTCTGCCACACACTACAAAAGTTTCCAGGAACATCAGATCACAACACTCAAATGAAGAAAAGTGAAACATAACAGGATCCAGATTCAGGTCCAACACCCCTCTATACCATTCAATTAGCCTTTTATTTACATCTGGAAATGGCAGTAAGTTTTTGCTTACACCTTCTAAAGACAGAAACATTTGCCCATTCATGTCAGACAAGGATGTCTAAAAGATTAGTTGGGGATTCTGGCAAAAAACACTGAGCCATTACCCAGTACAGATGAGAGCTAACACTAACCATTAGTGCAGGCACAGACCGTTCTCAGTATATACTGTATTCACCTTATTTAGGTTCATAAAGCATGCTGTGGTCTAAGGCTTAGAAAAAAAAATATTTCGCAAGTGCAAAAATTGTAACTTGATGGCTGTCAGACAACTTGCTACTTCATTAGAATATAAGCAAGAAGTAAATTCGGTGCATTCATTGCAAGCCACTCCTTGTCTACTGCACAAACCAAAGGGAATGAATACTCACTGGCATAATGTGGGACATTAGGGGCTGTATGGAAGAGTTTGTGGATTCCATGACCACAGTAGCTCCGAACGACGGAAAATCCATTTGCTTGAGCATGTTTCTGAATAATGTTTCCCAGTTCTCTGTACCGAACGCCAGGTTTTACTGCAAAATTAAAGCAATGCAGATCAGAACTTAGAGAGCTTTCTTTCAACACAACTAACCATTAAACACCATGCAGGCTAATACCCCTGTAGCACTCATGGCTTGTATGGCCATGCATTTTCGTATGCAACTTCCTATGATCATTTAATCTATCAAGTATGTGAGTGCAATAACATGAGAGAGGGAGGAAACAGTCTTATAGAAAATAGAAAATGAGAAACAAAACTGCCTCAGAAAACAATACATTCTTCCTTTTGTGGATGTAAGTGCTCATATATTAAAAGGATGTCGAAGTTTGAAATTAAAGACAACAAAATACTTTCAAACTGTTTGGTAAATTCTCATACCCAGAGTTGCAGTGCTTCTTTCAATGAACATATGCACTGTATTTTAAATATACACTTGTCTACTACTGTGTGAAAAGTGCACACAAATAAAAAGGAAAAATGATTATATATGAAGGACTAAAAAGGGGGTGAGGAGGTGGCAAGAGAAAATGGGTATCTTTTAGACAAGATTTTTAGAACTACAGCAAATAATGTTCACATGCGGGACTAACTTGTTTTACAATGCTTTTAGGAAGCCTCAAAGAGTTTGAAACAGATGAAAATGGTGTGAAAAATTCACTTTCAGCACTTGGACAAGTTAGCAACAATACTGTAAAAGCAACAATGCCTCATCCATCAGCTGATGAAGGTGCATACCAAAAGCAACCTTGAGCAACTTAAAAGAGAGAGAATGTAAATGCCATTTCAAGATCATTCACAACTCCCTGAATATATGCTGTTCCTTCAGGAGCCAGATGCTGTGTGGTTATGTGAAGCCATCTTCAGCAGAGTTCACATACAAAGCTAAAACTTTAAGGAATCAAGCCATTTAGTTCAATTACCTGATAATGTAAACAACTACAACTTAAATCAGTAAGCTGAATACTGGAATGTGCCTGCTTTTCCCAAAATGGGGGGGAACGACATGGAGGGGGGGGGAAGAGAAGGAAAAGTTAATCTGTTTGTTTTGTGCTAAGTGGTTGTGAAGTACCATCTCCTTCAAGCCTGACAATACCAAGCAACTCCTCTCAATGCAGCCAGAAGCCCTCTGCTGCTCTCTCTCATGCAACTCTCTTAGAGCTCTGCTGATCCAACACCAAGAAATGAAGATGATTTAAACAGAGGAGAGGTTATTCTTTTTAACAGCAGAGACAACTTGCTGCCAGAATTCCTACTAGCAAGGAATGTCTAAAATCCTTTAAAACCTGTTACAGCATCTAAAAAGTTGGTAAAGAAAAAGTTACACTGAGAATTTAAATCTCATTATAATGAACACAAAGTGAATTTCTGTCATAGTTCATACACCAAAGTCATGATATGAAAAATAAGAGACAACATATATAACAATTACTATAGAAATAAAGTACAGGAGCAAAGCAAACATTCTGACTTAGCTCTTAAAAACAAAGTAGTCATTTCAGAACAGTTATCCCACATAAACAGGTAATTATATTCTTCATCGCTCAATTCTGTTTTTTAAATTTTTGAATTTTGAAAATTGAAATTCAATTTTCTTCATCACACAATGGATACACAAGATGTCATTTATATGGATTTTTGTCCTTTCAGCTTGGCTAGCTATGTCCAAATTATTAACCAAAGTAAGTACATCATAATTTTTTTTTCATTGACTTTCAATTAAATGCAAGTTTAAAGCCTTCAGATATAGCACCTTAAATTTCAGGTTTTAGAGGCCATGAAGTAAATTGCGCTGTGGATTTAAAGAAGCTGAATGGTATAAAAGACACAGACAGTACAAATTTCTAGGACTTGAGAGATTTTTGTTTTATTTTCTGTTTGTCTAGGAGAACTTAGTATACTCCTTTATGAATGAAGTTGAACATGACATTCTCTAGCTACCTTTCTATCTCATTGCATGTCTCAATGAAGCTGTCCTGAGTTATAGCTAAGCAACATAATTAAAGACATGGATCAGTCTTCTCTGGCATATTCCCACAGTTGAAAATCAAGAGCTCAAAATTAGCTTTATGAAATAACCGTCAGGTCTGGCAGGGGTAAAGAGATATGTTTTATGTGTCCAAACAGTGTTTTATCTTATTGGTCCATTGTGCAACACCATACAAACTACAGTAGTAGGAAGCAATACTTTGGTTTTCCAAAACACACTTTGTTCTTCACCTTCGCTAAACTACTCAGAGCAAGGATGCCTCATCCATCTAACTAATAGTCTGAAAAGGCTGTTTCCATATAAATATTATCATACGTGGATCAGCTCAACATCAATTACATTTTCCTTGTTAACCCACATTCCAAGTAAAAGTTGCAACCACAAGCCACAGAACTATGCCATTTCAAGGATCACTGTTTTATACAATATACATCATCTGCTTGTGACACACAGCAGCACTTCTGCATTCTACAACAGAAGTCACTCCCAGGCAGTAGCAAATACGAGCACCCATGTTTGAGAACCAAAACCATAAGGCTTCAGGTTCTAGCCAAAGGGTTTACCTGCATCAATGGCTTGCATTAGGCACTCGTAAGTTGTTTGGACAAGCCTCCTTGCACCCTCATCAACTTCTCCAACGTAAAACGTCTCATTCAGATCTCCATGGTAGCCATTACGATAGACAGTAATATCCACTGCAAATAGACATATTGTAGTATTAGCACTGTATTTCTCATTCTTGTTTTGTGAAAGGACAAGCTCACACATGTAAAAATCTAGGATTTTAATCGTGAAATTGTAAGATTACTTTGGAAAAATGTCAAATGTAAACTCTTCCAGCAGTATCAATTATCTCATGCTTATCCTCTACATTCTATAGAATTAACTACTAAGATAGTGTTACACCAATGCAACACAGACATAGAAAGATTATGATTGGTTTTCTAGGTAAACATAAAAACAAGAAAGAGAAGCTCTTTGCTCCATGGTGATTTACCTGGTTAAAATTAAGAGTTTTAGAATTAATACCAGCACTAATAGGGGTAAATTGAATTTTAAGAAGGTATGTAATCATGTTTTAACCCACATTTTAACTTAAGTAGTTTCTAAGGATGTTTAGAATAATATCACACCTCTGCAAAAATGGTAATGCCAAAACCTGTTGCTTCCAGCCAAAAAGGTAAAATACCTTGAACATTAAATACACAGCAACTTTCCAATAGCATTCCCAACTAAGAAAAATACACCAAAGAAAAATTTATTTTTTCTTTCAAATGAAAGAATTTAAACATTCAGTATCAGGTAAACAGCAAGAATGAGAAGGGCATGCTTAAACAACAGGTTTAGAAGAACACAGAGTAAGAGTTTTGAATTATGTTACAGCAAAACTCTTAATTTGCTTTGCATGTAAAGGTGTTTGTAAACCAACTGATGTAACCCATTCTTGAAAAATATCAGCATAAGTAGTTTTAATGGGAAAAAATCTTTTTTAGTTTAACTCATTAAAAAAAATCTGGATTAAGAATATCCATACAAGATGCTTGTTGCAAATAGGCCTTTCACAAAACATGGGAACAGGACTACCAGTTTAGTCATAGCTATCATCTACTTCAGTATCCTGTCTCATAGCAGACAAGTGAATAATTAAAACCTGCCATCATTTAGTCATTATAAATAGTAAACACATGCAAAATATTCTAGATTTGCCTATTAAATTGACTTCCTGTGGTAGAATGGGTAGTTTTGCGCTTGACAGACTTTGTCTGTAGTCTGGTACGTCTAATAGCTGCTGGAATACCAAAACCACTGGAATAGTTACTGAACTGCTATTCATTAAGAAATTCACATGCAGACCCCCTCACAAGTAAACAACCATGAAGGAAACTGTACTAAGCAGTAATACTTCAGGAATATGGTATATGAGCTGCTTGGAGACACCAATACAACCGTGACATGAAAGCACGGGTAAAAAAATTCTGGGTGTCAACAGTAAATCTGTACTGCTGGCAAATATTTAAGAATGAAATTAACACCACGCGAAAACAATATTGCCTGTTGTGAATGCATGCATGTGCAGGGTTACACTACACTTTACAAAGAGATCACATCTGCTCCCAGGGAACTGTACGATAACAAAATGTTATGATGCCCTGCTCGGAGCAGGGGGTTGACCTAGACATCACTTGCCAGTACCGTTCTGAATGATGTTTTCCTGTGATTCTAAAAACCTGTTTTGGACTCTGACATGGCCACCTTTTGCTTCCAGCAGGCTAAAAAGTTTTAAGTAGATTGGCACCGTACTTTTTCTGTCTCCTCCTTTGTACCCTGTTTTGTTCTTTCTTTAGAAGAGGCTTTTGAGCCACTACCTTATCAAACAGAATCCTACAAGACTTGGAAGCCTTTTGAGCCCATGGGGAATGCATGTTCAATCCACAAGATGTGAACCATTTCGTAACAAGACCTACTCAACTACAAAAGAGTGAACTAGTTCTTCCTCACCAAAACAAAGCAGAAGGCTCAAAGCTTGGGCAAGTGCAATCAGGGCAGGGATATGAACAAAGCTAAACTCTCTTACAAAAGGTGTTTTCTAGCACTGAGGTGCAGCCTTGGCATGCAAACAGCAGAATGGTAAGGCACTGTGTAGATGAAGCCAACCTAGTAAGCTTAACTGGGCTTCTTGGTTTAGACTCCAGCAATGCCAAAAAAGATAGCAACAAGAGAGCTGTGCAAAGGCATCATCTTTGAAACTAACAAAAAATTAAGGAACTTTGCCCAAATGGTTATATGTATGCTACAGCAATCAGCCAGACCAAACCTGATCTAGAAGGGGGCAGCAATCATGAGGTTTGTTCTGAAAAGGCTGGTACCTACAGTACTGAGCTGTAGTCTTAGTAAGTATTATATATATATATATAATATATATATAAAAACATTTAATATCTATCTCAAATACCTGGCAATCTAAAGGGATTCCAACCTGCTTCCAGAGGTAGGCCAAACCTTAAGATATACTGGGTATTTTTTTACAGATAAGAGAGAAGCAAACCAATGCAATAAAAGTGCAAATGTTTCTACAAAACAAATGTAATTAATTTCTACTGCCAAACCAAGAAGTGAATTAAGAAAACAAAAAACAGTCAAGTATCCCTCAACACCCAAGAAGGATACGTATATTGAGTACCATGAACAAAAAGCAGCTGATAGAGTTAGGCTGTAAGATGCTCAAAGTAAAGGTACAGATTTTAATATGCACCCATACAATGCCTCACCTTTACAGTCATCATAATTGTGATGTCTGTAGCAAAATCTTAAGGATCTACAGCCATCTAATTAAGAATTCACACAGAACTAATCCAGCTGAATAATTCAATATACATTTTATTCACTATTTATACAGTCTGGAACAAATGCAAACTAGTGCACAAGTAGAACACTCAGGCACTATACTATACTAATGCACAGACCAGTGCAGAAGAATCATAAAGCTTTTAAAGTGGACCAAACTTTTGAATTTTTTTATTAAATATTTTATTAAATCATTAATTTAAATTTGTAAAGGGAAGAGGTTAACTGGGAAGTGAGAACACAAGCCTTTCTTAAGAAGCTATTCCAATCGTGTTGCCTGCTAGTGAAACCTCACCTTACGACATGGTTTAACTGGATAGAAGGTAGAAGTGTTGAAGGTTAATTTCATAGCACTTACCATTAACAATATCTCCCTCCTGCAATGGCCTCCTGTCAGGAATTCCATGACAGATCACTTCATTCACTGATGTGCAACACGACTTAGGGAAATTATAATAATTCAGAGGGGAAGGATAGCAATTCCTTGCAATACAAGCCTAATTTAGAAAATACAATTTACACTCTACATTAGTAAGTTTTGTACAACGAACAAGCATATGCACAACAGCTTTACTGTAACCACAATAGGCTGAAAAGCAGTGACTCTTGAAAATAAGATTCTTCGAGTATTTTTTGGCATTATGGTATTTTGTTACGCTTTGCATTTCTTACCAGGATGAAAGTAAAGCTACTTTAATTTTGTTTCTACTCATCGTTATGTTATTCAACTATGAATGCTTGAAGCATTCATGTTTAAAACAATGCACAGCAATATTTATTCAGTTAAAAACATTGCTATTTTCAATTACTGTTTTTAAGCACCCAGTCTAAGACTTCAAGTATTTTTGCAAAACACAAAGGTCAGACAAACTAACCTTTAGCACCACTCTTTCACCCCTAGCTTTACAACCTTAAGCTGCTTCCTTTGCACTTGTTCTAATAACCTGTTCGGGATTTTTGCAAAACTGACACATATATTTTATATATACTTACATATACATACATACACACACTATGTGACATACCAAGCAAATACTGTGTTAAACTTTTTATTAAGAAAAAAAATAATAAATCATACTTTTTAAAACTGCAAAGTACCAATCAGGGTTATCAGTCAGTATCAACAATCTGCCATGCAAAAGTTTCCGAGAACTGCTGAAGAGGGGTAACACCATTTTAACTACTAGTTGTTCACATTAAAGACATCATGCATAAGCTACTAGTATACCGTTCGATGCAGTTCAACAGAAAACTCTGGCCTAATCAAACCAGAGTAGGTTCTTTGCGATCTTGGCTCAACAGTTGCAAACGCAGATAAAACAAACACCAACCAGAAAGCGCTCTAAGAGCCTTAACTATACCAAAATTGTTGCCTTCCCCACAGTGCACACCAGTATCCTCAATTATCAGTTTACATGCCTTATAGAGAAGACAGCAAAGAAAAATAAAAATAACACAATTCAAGTATCTATGAATAGTTAAGCCAGGAAAATACTTCAACATGTATATCAAATACTTCACTAGACTGTGGCTTTAATTTGCCTGACTGTATCAAACGTCATTTCAATTCTCTCTGAGGTTCTTAAGTTCTGATTCCCAACCATAAATAATTAAGTCTTCTCCTCTGTACATCTTAACCAATACCACAGAGCACAAAAAGTCCATGGCCTACGTATGATGTTCTTTATATAACGGTATCTGTGGAGCAAAAAGGGTTTAGAAGAAAGAAAATGGTATGATGTTAACTGAGAAAACAGGTGAAAAAAAACTTAGAGGGAATCTGAAGCTGGAAATCGTGGAAGGAGCTGACAGAGAGAGGCACCCAGGAGTTCCTAATTCATTTTGAATCTACCATTGTGCTGTAACGTATTTCTAACATCTGCACTACCCACTAGCTTCAAATTGGGAAACAGTTCAAAATAAGAAATTCATACAGCAAAGAAAACCACACAACAATCATTCACAAATAAGAAGATGGAAGAAAGCACTTACAAACACCAGAAGAACAAGAAAATAACCTTACTAAATGGACAGCATGATCAATTTCTTCAGTAGTTACACCTGCTTTCACCATCATGGCAGCAACATCCAATACTTCTCTAGCAAGCTGCAAACAAAACAAGAGTACTGATGTAAAATAAGACGAGGACTACTCCCTAGAACATGAGCAACCCATTTTCCTGAGCTAGACCAAGATTGCTAGGAAAGCTGGATAGATTTAAACTCTATAAAGACTTTGAGATGTCTACAGGATATATTACCAAGCCAGCTCCGTGAGATTTGAAAACACTCCAATTAAGATTTGGACCACAATTTCCTTGAATACCATAATCTTAAACCAGACTACCCAAATAGATTTCAAAGTTTGACTTGTGTACGAGGAAGTGATTACAGTTGAACAGCTTTTTTTCAAAAACTGTTAGGGATGGGGCTCTGTTTTGCTTTTTAGTTTTTACTTAGTACTATAGAAAAAGGAAAAAGTTCTGTTCTCATCTATGCATTATAAAATATATATTCCTAACAGTAACAACGTTTCAGCCAGAGATTATCTCACTAGTAACAACAAAGCCAAAACACAGATAAAAGTCATCTTTCCACTTGCAAAATAGTTTACTGTGAATTGGGAGTTGAAAGGAGAGAAAAAGCAAGAAAATACTCAATTTCTCAATCTATTTTTCAGTGCTCAGAAGTAGTTTGAAAGTTTGTACTTCAAATGTGCTGTCACAAACTAGTAAAATCACTAGGCTTTTTAAAGAATAAAAGGCACTTTGTAATGAAAACCAAAACCCCCTTACCCTACACACTACTCGCATCCCTTCTATATCCTCAGATGAGAGTATTTTTATTTGAGAAGTTCCTTTTAAAGCCTGTTCTGATTCAGACATTCCTGAAAAGAAAAGGAGGAGGAAGGGGGAAAAAAAAAGAAAGAAAAAATCCATGTTATTTAGCAGAGTGATTGACACAGGTCCAATCAAGAAACTAACTGAGCTTACCAATGGCAATAAAAGTACATACTTTCTCACTACAGACTAAAATAATGAACCCATCAAGTCATAGCACTATAATAATTATCCAGACTAATTTCAATTTATAAGCTTTCCACAATACCATAATGCCCACACGTGCAGAGGATGCTCGTTCATTTACTACATAAACCCACCATGCCCAGTTAGTCAAAACACAAGCTTAAAAAATTAGATTTACAAAGAAATTCTATTATTCATAGAAAAGTTTTTTTATTTTTCTTTTAGCTGCTTTGGAGATAATAATTAGTAATAAATAATATTCTAGAAGAGCCATACAGTATTATATAAGCCTGTGAATATCTCTAGTTATACTATTGCAATAATCAGCTGATGCAAGTATGTAAATTCTTCCTACCAAATTCTGCACAAGCTCGGCTTTTTAGTTGAGCAACCCCCCTAAAAGACAGTACGTTGATTTGTTTAAATATTTCCATTCTGTAAAAAACAACTAAAGAATGGCTGAAGATTTAAGAATAATTCTAACAGACTTTATAGCAGCTTTTCAGCTTTTTTTGGAAAATGCAAAGCACTACTATTGATATAAAAAGGGCAAAATACCAAATCAAACCAATAAAAGAGCAATTTTCAATGTATTCCCTCTGTGTTCAAAACCAGCTGGAACTCATGCATCAGCTTTCTTTTGCAGGCTGTTTAGTGCAATTTTGTTTGGTTTTGTTATTTTATAACACATTTCCAACAGAAACACTGATGTCACTGAAAATGGCTTAGCAGAATTCACCTGTGACAGCCAATTTACTGCTGTTTGTTGTGAAGTGAACCACAGGACTAGGCCTTGGGGGTTTTTTTGTGGGTTTTTTTTTTTCTTCCCTGAACACCTTTGAAAAATAACATATTACAAACTTTTGACTTCCAAAAAATACTTGTAACCAGTAATATTTATTATTGTAACCAATTAATGCAGGGAAAGAAGAGGCAGAGTAAGAAGAACAGAGAAAAGAAAATGTTCCCTTCTCCAGTATCTTTCTTTTAATTGAAGAAGCCTTTAAAGCATGAAAAACACAAAGCAACAACACTCCATAACTGTTATTTGTTTCAAGTTACCTAGTGGGTGATCAGCATAATCCGGTCTCTGAATATAGCTTGGCACAGGTCTTGTTGGCGTCTAAATAAATCATAGTCAAAGCTGGTTAGGTTGCAAGAATACTTAGGATTTCCACAAAAACAAGAGGCTCATGCAGCAAAATTAAATACAGTGAAATATGGCTAATTCCACTTAGAAAAAGTATGCAAACGCTCCAAAACAGTTCTAATTTTAAATTCTCAAAGATTCTCCTGTTACTCTTTATCACTTTCATATTATACAACCTCTAACAGCCAACTTCACAGCTTTGTAAAAATCAAAAACTTTCATGTGTCCAGTAAATAATTATCTTTTTTTAATAACATATTATCTCTGTTACACTGTAGTGTTTATTCTGCTTTCCATACTGCAAATGCACTCATTCCAAATACATCCCTCCTTTCTCTGGTTATTAGTGTCTGTTAGCAAGATTGTTACTTCTTATCATCCTAGTCATTAGCACTTTTTATTGTATTTTCCTTTGCATCAATCCTACAGCAGTCAGAAGACAAAAAAGCAAACGTTCAATGATAATATTACTAAATAACTTGGCTGGGACATATCCAAAACACACTTTCACCAATGACACTGATAATCACATGGGCTCAGGCTCTGTTAATCTGTCCTGATGGGCCTGTTACACATGGAGAAGACTACAGAGAGGATGCCAGAGGGGCAGCATTTCTTGCACAGGCCTATTAGAAGACACATGTAAATAGAATGCCACTATTCCTATGAAGACCTTTTACTTACTCCATCTACACACTTGTAGCAATTTAAAAATACAGCTATAACTGAGGTCATCTTCTAAATCCACCTTTCACAGATGAAGATGTTAATTGACTTCAGTTATTCTTCACCATTCCAGTGCTGGAGATTACTATAACCTCTGTTCCTTCAGCAGAGCTATTCACCAGCTTACTCACCAGGTTATTTCAAACCATTAACATGAAATAATATAAACCCATTTCTTTAAATTCTAAATCAACTCACCTGAGTTTTTCTGAAACAGACTGCCCCATTACTACGAGAACAGCAAATTGCTAGGAGAAGCCATCACATGAACCAGCACTTTAGATGTAGAGTAAGCGTCAAAACATACAGCCAAAAGGTATGAGATTAAGCCTGTCACTGATACATGTTACCTCTCAGGCACTTCCTTAATTTTCAATATACCAAGAGATAGGTCAAATTAAATCATCAAGAACCAGAATAAGGATAGTCATACATGCCCTTGCCATCAGGTTCAGACTGCTTAAGAAGCTTTCCTCTCTCAGCTAAAATATGGAAGGTAATCAGGTCATGACTGGTCCATTAATTGTTACAGATGTAGAATGTGGCAGTGCTGGACTACAGAGTGGCACCTATTGCTTACCAGTGGATAGTGTGGCCTGAGTTTACCAGTATATCGATAACCAGACCAGGGATTTGTGTTAACATCACCTTCCAGAGTCCAAGAGGAAACTTCACGCTTAGCTTTTTCATCTTCTGAAAAGACAAAAAAAAAAAAAAAAAATTGCAGCAACACACTCAGTCCTACTAAGGATAAGAAATGTGGGGTCCTAGATTTGTTTCTTTCTGGCATTTTAGACACCGATATGTGAAAGTGCTGGCAGCAGTTATTTTGTGTTGCACTTAAGTTTTCACATTGAAAACTCACATCTTGCCAACTCTATTCAAACCATGCTGAAAGCACAAAGCGTAGCAATTATTTAAGTTGTCTTTAATTTCTAGTTTAAAACATAGTTGCATGCTTATTTTCATTCTTGGGAAAGAGTATTTCAAGGCCAAAAGAAATCATAGAATGGTTTAGGTTGGAAGGGACCTTAAAAATCATCAAGTTCCAACCCTCCTGCCATGGGCAGGGACACCTTCCACTAGACCAGGGTCCTCAAAGCGCGCCCCTCAAAGATGAGGGATCCTCAGCTGCTCTGGGCCACCTGTTCCAGTGCCTCACCACCCTCACAGTAAAGAATTTCTTCCTAATATCTAATCTAAATCTACCCTCTTTAAGATGAAAGCCATTCGCCCTTGCCCTGGCACTACAGGCCCTTGTAGAGTCCCTCTCCAGCTTTCCTGTAAGCCCCCTTTAAGTACTGGAAGGCTGCAATAAGGTCTCCCCAGAGCCTTCTCTTCTCCAGGCTGAACAACCCCAACTCTCTCAGCCCGTCTTCACAGGAGAGGTGCTCCAGCCCTCTCATCATCTTTGTGGCCCTCCTCTGGACCCGCTCCAGCAGCTCCATGCCCTCCTTATGTTGGGAGTCCCAGAGCTGAAGGCAGTCTCCCAAGTAGGGTCTCATGAGAGCAGAGTAGAGGGGGAGAACCACCTCCCTTGACCTGCTGGCCATGCTTCTTTTGATGTGGCCCAACATACGTTTGACTTTCTGGGATGCAGGCGCACACTGCCGGGTCATGTTGAGCTTCTGGTCAACCACCACCCCCAAGTCTTTCTCCTCGGGGCTGCTCTCAATCCATTCCCCACACAGCCTACATTTGTACTTGAGATGGCCCTGACCCATGTGCAGGACCATGCACTTGGCCTTGTTGAACTTGATGGGGTTCACACGGGCCCAGCTTTCAAGCCTGTCGAGGTCCCTCTGGATGACATCCCTTCTCTACAGCATGTCAACCACACCACACAGTTTGGTGTCATTGGCAAATCTGCTGCGGGTGCACTCAATCCCAGTGTCCACATCACCACAAAGCCATTAAACAGCATTGGTGCCAATAATGACCCCTGAGGAATGCCACTTGTCACTGGTCTCCACATGGACATCGAGCAGTTGGCTGTAACTGTTCCCAGTGTGACCATCCAGCCAGTTCCTTACCCACCAAGTGGTCCATCAATCAGATTAACATCTCTCCAGTTTAGAGACAAGGATGTCATGTGGGACAGTGTCAAAAGCTTTGCACAAGTCCAGGCAGATGATGTCAGTTGCTCTTCCCTCATCCACCAGCACTGGAACCCCATTGTAGAAGGCCACTGGATTTGTCAGGCACAATTTGCCCCTAGCCAATTTGCCAGCTGTCACCAACCACCTCCTTATTTTCCATGTGCATTACCATGGTTTCCAGGATCTGCCCCAAGATCTTGCCAGGCACTGAGGTGATACTGACTGGCCTGTAGTTGCCTGGGTCTTCCTTTTTCCCTTTTTAAAAAGCGGGGGGTACATTTCCCCTTTTCCAGTCAGTGGGAACTTCACCTGACTGCCACAACTTGCCAAATACAATGGATAGGGGCTTAGCAACTTCACCCGCCAGTTCCCTCTGGACCCGTGGATGCATCTCATCGGGTCCCATGGACTTGTGCACTTTCAGCTTCTTTAGATGGTCTTCAACCTGACCTTCTCCTACAGTGGTTGGTCTTTCATTCTCCCAGTCCCTGCCTTTGCCTTCTGCTATGGGGGTGGTGTGGCTGGAGCACTTGCCAGTTAAAACCAAGGCAATAAAGTAGTCGAGTACCTCAGCCTTCCCCATGTCCCAGGTAACCAGGTCTCCTACTTCCTTCCAGAGAGGGCCCTCATTTTCCCTAGTCTTCCTTTTATCACTGATGTACCTTATAGAAGCTTTCCTTGTTGCCCTTGACATCCCTGGCCAGATTTCATTCTACCAGGGCTTTAGCTTTCCTCACCTGATCCCTGGCTGCTTGGACAATTTCTCTGTATTCCCTCCAGGCTACCTATTACTGCTTCTACCTTCTGTAGGCTTCCTTTTTGTGTTGGAGTTTCTCCAGGAGCTCCATGTTCATCCACACAAGCTTGCTGGCACTTCTGCCTGACTTCCTCTTTGTTGGGACACACTGCTCCTGAGCTTGGAGGAGGTGATCCTTCAATATTAACCGGCTTTCTCAGGCCCCTCTTCCCTCCAGGGCTTTATCCCACGCTACTCTACCAAGCAGAACCCTGAAGAGGCTGAAGTCCGCTCTCCTGCACGCCGGCATAGCAAGCTTGCTGTGCGCCCTCCTCACTGCGCTAAGGTCTTGAACTTCACCATTTCATGGTCACTGCAGCCAAGGCTGACCTTGAGCTTCACATTCCCCACCAGCCCCTCCTTGGTGGTGGGAACATGGTCCAGCGTAGCACCTCTCCTCATTGGCTCCTCTAGCACTTGTAGAGGGAAGTTTTTATCAATGCATTCCAGGAACCCCCTAGATTGCTTATGCCCTGCTGTGTCATCTCTCCAACAGATATTGGGGGAGCTGAAGTCCCCCAAGAGGTGCAGGGCTTGTGAACGTGAGGCTGCTCCTATCTGTTTACTGACAGCCTCATCTGCTCAGTCTTCTTGGTCGGATGGCCTGTAGCAAACACCCACTATTATGTCACCTGTCCCTGCTCTCCCTTTAATCATGACCCATAAGCTCTTGGTCAACTCCTCATACATCCCTAGGCAAAGGTCCATGCAATCCAGCTGGTCACAGACACAGAGAGCGATACCTTCTCCTTACCTCCCCTGCCTTATCCTTCCTAAAGAGCCTATATCCTTCTATTCCAACACCCCAGTCACAGGATTTCATATTTCTACAGAAACATTCATTATCCCTTCAATTAACAGTCCTGCATTGCAGGTGAATGCTCCTTTTCTGTGATTTCTCTTAGAATTCAGTGACAGAAATTACCTGGGCTGGGAAGGAGGGTATCCATCTGTTCATTCCAATATATGGAGCCTGACACCCCACCAGATCTAACGGAGAGAGTGCAGATGCTTCCAGTTCTGCATTTCAGGACAGGCAGTGTGTACACCTTACAAGATGGTCCCAACCCAGGTCTCTCAAACCTGTGAAATTCATGTCTAATGTGGTCCAGTGACTGACTTCATTCACAAATAACATGGTTTTAATAGGGCAGATTTAAGGTGTTTACATAAAGGATTGCAGCAAGTAGACCATGAGCATCACCAAAAGGAAAAATATTTACTCTGAAAGAGGAGGTAAGGGTTGAGAAATACCAGAAGAGCATCAATCTTTAACTCATAATCTGATAACTTGCTTTCTCTTTTTATATCTCACAAGAATGAAGAGATGGCAAAAGGTCTGCCATTGCAAGCCCTAACATGTTCCTCAGAATCTCTGTAGCTGACATCTCAGCCATCTGCTCACATGACATTCAGTTTAGATGAACCACTGAGAATTAATAATTTAAAAAATCCAAAGTTTAAAATAAGGAATATTTCGGATTCCCTTGAGATGCTTCAGTCATTTGCTGCATTGATGTCTTGAGGGCTATCAAAACCAAGCCAGCTCACTATGGGCTGAGCAATTATCCAGGAAGCCAACAAGATTATGGATTTAGTGGAATCATAAAAAAAAATTTGCTGTCAGATAAACAGCAGTATTAGAAGACCACACCAGAGTATTACTAGAACTACTTACAAAGACAGTTTCACATCCATGCAGGTACAAATAGGACACAGAATGCAAGTGTGAACTCTACACTGGGAAGGCAGAAAGAAGGAAAAAAAAATTGTAATTATCTGTGCTACTCCAACCTATTCACCATGCAGCATTTATTATGGAAAAAGGAGTTTTACTGGGTTTTAGAAAAGGAGGAGATTAATTATTTGGGGATTTAAATTTCTGCCATGTCACTTACTTTTGAATCCCACCTCCCTAAGCAGGGCTTGATGAAGATGGGCAGAGGGATAGGAGCAGGGGGGAGGCGGCAAGGGGGCAGAACTGGGGTCTGCTCTCTCTTTTTGTTTGGTTGGTTTCAAACTCTATGGATTATTTTTACCACTCAGACAAGGAAGAATCTACCAGTCTGCTAGTATTTCTGTGCCAGAGCTACCAGCTGTAACTAAGGCATACAGACACTTATTACCTTCAACTGAACTCAAGAAAATCCTATCTATGATACATCCCCCTATCAATGGCTGTGTCAGTGCACAAAAGTATTTTATTTTTTTCCCAAAGGGGTGCACCCCAAACGTACAGAACATCTGCACTCTGACTGGCTTGCCTGCATTCCAGCAAGTGTGTCTAATCACAAAGACTTCGAAAGAACCTTTCCCACTTTCTTGCCTTTTACTACATTAGACATCAAAATGTTATGATGGAACAAGCCTTGCAATGCCTTATAATAAGGTTTATTATTCTTGTCATTTATTTCAGCATCCCCCTGTCTCTGTTCATATACCTTGCAATGTAGCTCAAGGAATACTTCACACAACAGAAACAGATTTCTGTACAACAGCCTCTGAAATTTTACATAGAACTTTAGATTACTAGGAACTGGACAAAATTTCAGATATGCAGAATCCAGTGCCAGGTATCTTGGAAAAATCAATACCATTCTTAAACACAGAATCACAGGATACTTGAGGCTGGAAGGGACCTCTGAAGGTCATCTGGCCCAACCCCCTGCTCAAGCAGGGCCATCTAGAGCCAGCTGCAGAGGACAAAACAAATTCAAAACAATATTAAAATGGATTTTAAAAAATTTACTTACTTGCTTTCTTGTGTAATAATTTGTGAGTGGCCCAGCTTCCCTTAAAGCATTCCTAGAATTGCAAACAAAATATATGTGTTTTAAGTAGCATTATCCTGGACAAACATGCCATCCTCACAAAATAAAGAAGCAACTGTATTTTGAAAGAAAACTAGAAGACTGATTTCATTAATCCTTATAGCAACATGCTGTAAAGGCTACTGTAACTGCTAGTCTTAACAATAGAAAATACTACGTCCAACAGCTTATGAGCTAGAATAGACAGAAAGCATAGCCAAACAGGTGCACCTATCACAGTGAAACACGCTGATCTAATCCTATCTACTAAATATTGTCCCCTTATCATTTTAATGATTAACTAAATGCCATGGTTGCTCTGGGTTGGCCGAAGCACAGCATTCTATCTCCATACCAGATCTTACAGCATTGCAGTGTGTAGGATGGTCCTCCCTTGGCTCCTAGGCTCCTACAAGAAACCATCTCCTCCTGCTAACTGCATCCTTTCTGCCTCCTTCCTCAGCATATGACAGCAACAGAGGCCAATCAGAATGATCACAGGGGAACAAATGAAATAGATTAAAGGGGGGAAGTGAGAGCTACTGAATGGAAATAGGAAATGAAAAAAATAGACACAGTTGAAATGGAATTCAAGAAAAGAGTGACTGTGAAGAAGTAGTTTGTTTTTCTTCTTCCCAAGCACAAACAGAGCAGTTCATGTGATGAACAATGAATCAGCAAAGGGGCAGATGGAAATGGCTGGCAGCTGGAGATGAATAATGACAGACTAAGATGAAGGAAAGACATGAAAAAAGGAGAGATCTAAGTAGAAAAGGTTAGAAGGCAGCATTAAAGGTGGTCCTGTAAGGTGTTAATTAGGAAATTACTTGGGTTTGTAACAGAAAGTCTAATTCAATGATTACATACACTCAAAACCATTAGGAAACAACTAATCCCAATCATTTACAATAACAGCTGAATTTCTTAAGAAAGAGGCAGGAAGCAGACTGTTTTCCTTTATAAGGAAGACAATACTAATGCTGAATCATCATTGTAAACTACCATCCAGAGCCAACAACCAGTTCACCAGTTCAACCTAATATATACAACACACAACCAGTCCAAGATAACAGATCTGTAAACTAAGCCTAGCATATTAACATTCTACCTGCTTCATGGTTGCTATTGAGCATTCTTAGTTGTCTACTCCTGTAGAGCCATCTTTTCCCCATTTTCTCACTAGTCTTGCAACCAGTAGTTATCAAATTGTATCCACAAAGCCACAGTAAAGTAGTGCACAAGTATGCCTGTGTTCAAAGGGACTCTGTTGTGTGCCATTTCCCTCATTAGCAAAACCAGTTGTTTGGTCTCTTCTACACCACAGACTTGAAGCCACCATGTTCTGTGGACTGGCACTTGACAGGCCATGGTGCTACATAATGGTCTGCACAACAAGAAGCTTTGAAAGCAACAATTTCGATCACCAGAGAAAAAGTCTTTTTGAACAAACAGCAGAAGGCTTTACTGTCACATTTGTATAACCCACTGCATACACAGACTTTTGCACTGCACTATTATCTGTGTTCTGTTGGAGAGCTGGGAGAAAAGGAGCAGTTTTAACTGGGGCCTATTTTAAGAAAAAATTTAAAAAGCTAAAAAAATCTATTTCAAGGACACTTGAAGCGCTGGTATGGTTTTAATCCCCTTTTAAACAACAAGCCTCTGTTCTGAAGGAGAACAAGAAGGATTACACAACTAAGGACTTAGAGCAGCTACCAAGTCTGCAAATCTAGAATGCACTTTTTGGGATACAAAGGAGCATTTGGGGAGTGAAGACATACATCAGCTGTGGCACTTACTGGTTGTGTTTCATTCTCTCCTTCCCCATGAAATTCTGGGGTGTATTCTGCAATGCCATTCCTTTCCCCAACTCCAACAGTCTTTCCTTTGCCAGCCCCATAACCAGACAGCATCAGGCAAACAGCACACCGCTGGCATGACCCGACAGGCTCCATTTTGGCTTTTTATTTCCTGCGGCTGTAAGCAACCTAAAAGGATCCTGCATAAGGCTCCCATATGTCTGAGTTTTCCCAAACATGCTTCCCAGATTGTACTTTGCCCTCTACTTCCAGAGGAACAGCAGCTCTGTCAGAACTACTACAGCATAGCTCCAAACAAGCCTCTGTATACCAGGACATCCCAGACATATGCACATCAATCAACTGCAACTACACACAGCAAGTCCAAAGCATTTTTATAAGCACAGGCTATTACACATGCAGTGTACAATCAATTAATATGTCTTGGTCTGACACTTTTGGAAGGCACTCAAATGATATGCTGCACATCCACCTACAATCCATGTATTTTGTGTAGGATCAGTCATATGCTTCCTGTAAGCACTGGACTTATCGGGTACACACAAACTATTTATATTCAACAACTTACTGCACAACCACTACATTGCACATGCCTGCAGAGCTCTGTCTCGGTAATTCCAGATAAAAATATGGCAGCTGTCATCTCACAGGTTGGAGAATCACAGCTCTGGCGACAAAGCACTACCAGTGAACCACTGCATATTGCAAACACTCTCACCTTCTATACAGCAGACTTCCTGACAAGCCGTGTGAAGAAAGCTACCCTTTCTCTCCATCTGAGCCACTTTCTGGAGAAAATTCTGCTTTCCACTAAGCCTTCTCCTCTCAGCCTTCTGCTGAGACATTTACTTCAATCTTCCTATTATCATTCCTGTCTCTAATGATTCTTCCATGTTCCTATGCCATATACAGATCAGGATAGAAAATTTTCAATGATTAAATAAACAAACTCCAGGAAAAAAAATCCATGGTGATTTTTAATACTAACAAAAAGAAATTAAAGATTTTTTTGTGTTACAATTAAAAGAAACACATGACCTCACATGGCTATATTTGAAAACATTATAATGCAATTGCTAGTTTTACACAGAGGCTGTCAACACATTTAAACCTTTAACAACATTTCTGGCTTCAAGTCATTCTTCAGCCAATGCCACCGATTCTCTGTTCAGAGACAAGCTCGACCCAGTGTTCACCAGAACCTGTGCATTTACCAGAAGGTAACCAAAGGCACAATCAGCATTACGATCTAGAACAATTCCTCTTGGATCACCTTGTGGAAGCCATGTTATTTCTGTAAATCATTTTTACCTTAAGGACTCAGCCCAGCATCTATTTACCGGTTGAAATATTGACAGAATCATGGAGCACAGCAGAATTTCTTTTACAGTAGGGTGCACTTTTGCTATGAACACAATGATCATTACCAAATATATTAGGTGGGTTTTTTTAATCAGCTGTTGAAAGAACAGAACAAAACCCTTTAAAACAGTTATTGAGCTACTCAGCAAGGAATTTTTTCCTATGTTTATTGTCATTTTTATAGTAATAATGGGGAGCTTCTTATTCTTTGGTTCATGTATCCACGCAACCTGATTAAGAGGTAGAAAAACACAGCCAACTGCAGATTCCAGAGGAGAAAAGGGTGCTAAATCAACCAAGATTAGGATATAACTACACTGCAAAACTCTGTATAGCACAGACATAACCAAACTAGCTTTAAATAAGCTACCCAAGTACAGGAAGCTACTATGCAGGCACCACAACACAGAATTGAAGGCACACTGTGTTTCTGAACTGCCTCTGCAAGGCAGCAGTTCATTTAAAGCTAGCTCTGCCAACACTGTCAGCAATTTCCAGCCTTAAGGCTGACACTCTTCTTCAGGCTCCCTTCACCTTCAAGTACTTCTGCTTTATACAACCTGGCATTTGATGCTGTAAATACACCCATCAGCAGGTATGCAAAAACTACCCCACTGTACAGTTACTGAGAACTCCAACTCATGTCCAACTTCAACAAAATTACCCCTATCCATCCACTGTGCTCATCATTTAGAGCCACTGTGATGAACTTCTGAAAATACCTATTCTACAGGGAAAAAAACCCAACAAAACAAAAAGAAAGGCAGCTAGAATCTAGACTGTGGGGACAGACTGGCTGTCTCTTTGCAGGTCATTATACCCTGAATTGTAATAGGCAAACATCTAGAAAACAGTGCCAAGCAGTATGCTGCATTTTAAAATATTCTGAGCAGGTGTTTTTAAACAGAATGTTACAATGTCCTTTGGAATGTAAAATTGTCTTGGGCTTAATTTGAAATCATGTAGTTTTGCTTAATGAGAACTCATTTTTAACCAAACTACCTTGAAGGTATGCAAAACAGAAGACAAAAAGCTTAAGTATGCCATTTAGCTTAAGAAAAATATCAAGTTACCAGTGATCTATATATTTAATGCAATATAGATTAACTGCCCATTTTATCCATAAACGCAAGTATGTTGAGGAATGCAATTGTTAATACATTTGATGTTAGAATAGAAGTTGCCTCCTTTTAGCATGCTGAACCCTATTCGTTTAGGTGCAGTACAAGCCCACAGAGACAGCCTCTGGCCTGAAAAAACTCAGTGCAAAATTCCCAAACTAACCTAAGCAGCATACACTACTAGTGAGTTTTTCAGAAGAGCTGAATACGTGCTTTCAGATTCAAATCCAAGGGAAGAACTTACATGCAGCACCTTGATATTAGCAGCTTTGGCTTTCTCCTTCATCTAAAGCCTGATCTCACCCAGAGACTCCTGGATCCCACATGACAGAACCCTTCCTTTGAGAAATCAACTGCATTTTGCAACTTTTCAGATTTACAGAGTTATACAAGTGATTTTTGAGAGTAATGAAGGAACAATGGAACAGAGAAATTAAAACTGGACCATCCTTTTTGTATATTGAAAACTAGCTCAGAAAGCCTGCCTGTAGGAGTCTGAAGTTTTAATTTCAGAAGCTTCTCAGGGCTCCATATTTGTGCCTCAACAGTAATCAGGCATTTGCCACAGACACAGGTATTTATGGTCATTTACAGGCAATTAAAAATGTCAGTTTCCTGGCAAAGGAAATCTGTCAAAAGATCTTCTAGAAGACTGTATCTGCAGAGGACCATAAAACCCATACGTGTTGCAGTTGGATCCAAGCAGCAGGTTTTAGCCTATTTTAGGCACACCAAAGAACACTGAACCAAGAATGAGACACGGCACTTACGTCTTATGGTCTGACATAGGAGAGGACAAAAAATAGTTTCATCCAGGTCCATTGATTCCTGCTCCCCACCTCCAACATACTGAAGGTGAAAGGAAATAGCAATGCAGGGGACAGGACACCATCACTCTTCAGGACCATGATTTTTCACAAATTGCTGTGACCTTGAGCATTCAAAGCTATCAAGGGCCCAGGTCTGTGTATCAGTGAAACTGTGCCTCCCAGAAAGGAATAAATCAGCATACAAACCCACTGGGAAGCCAGAGCAGCATTTCATCCTTGTCACTAGTATTTCAGAAGTCATACCCCACCTCAGATGGAAAGAGCCCTGCCAGTAGGTATCCAGTACTGTGAAAGAGATTGCTGCTGCCTGCTGTACCCTTCAGAGAAATCGCTTCCCTTCAAACACCTAAAACATAAGTCCAACCACTGCTCACATGCAGCAGACTTCACCATGTCATGGTCCTCACTTTTGACTCTATAACCAGATTACTTGGTACACCTGGGCCTCTTTGGGACTGACAACACATGGGCACACAAAGCAGGGAAGGACAACCATTCTCCTTGAATAATTTAGGACTACTATTCTGCTAACAATCTGTGGCCTCCACCTCTTGAAGGAAAAAAAAATGCTGCACAGGCCACTGGCTTTACACTAAGAGAATGTTTCCTCTGTGTGGCTAGAAATAAGTATTTCTGAATTTGGCTGCAGCAATGCCCCCACACCAACATCCAGTCCACACCACAGAAAAATTGAGACTACTCTGTTTCATCTGAGACACTTACAGAGATATAAATAGTATGAGAGGAAGTTTTCATGAAAGCAACACAAAATTATTAATAAGATACCAATTTACAATTAGAAAGTTCATATGAATGTGGTAACTGGAGATCTCAAGAACAGTTACTGATTTCCCTCTGTTTATCATTCAGCAGCTTGTAGAAGGCTCATAGAAGAAACGTGAATTGTGATTTTTAAACACAAACTGTTTATGTATACTACATAATTCTCACACAAGTGATGTGTATCTATAAATGCAGATTTCACAACAGCACATTCATCTTAGTAAGAGGAACAACACACTTGAGATGCTTGGCATCTGTGTTACTTCCACATTCAGAAGACACAGTGAGATACAGTCATTCAATCTAAGATAATAAAACACATGGAACACTGTAGTGAGTCTCTATAAAAAAAGAGAAAGCAAGACAGTGAAAGAATGTAGCTGGGGAAGAGGAAAGGGAAAACACAAATGACACTGGGGAAATCACTGTCTTCATACAATCTACTTGCAAAGTTCACTTTAATTCTGTATGTACAGCGACAAAAAAACTATGCTTAATCACTTGCCTCACTACACTGAGATTCTCAGTCTTGTACCTCCTGCATTATGTTCTCTTAGCAAACTATACGCTACTATTTATAATCCAAACACATTGCTTCATACTACCTTTCTACAATAGTTCACAATTTCCTATTGTTTATTCTTGGCACTGGAGAAAAACGGACAAATTTGGGTTTGGTGCTGATTGGAGTTTCGGCTGTATGAACAAGTCATTGTAAGCTTCCAAGCATACTAATCCACCTAGCATCCATGCCCATACGGATGCACTTACCCCTTGAAGCAATGCCAGGTAACTTGTCACCTCGCATCCTGCCCTCAGCCCAGAGTAAGCACCTGCACACCCATAGCTAACACCACTGCATTCAGTAAGGCCAGACTGACTTTACGGCTATGCCAAAACTGGGCCACAACAGCAGCATGCTCCTGAAGCACTGGTGTTTTATGATCTTGTAGTGCACAGCTTCAGGGAGCTAAACCAGCAAAAAAAGGTAATGCAACTGCTTTTCCTCCATTAAAAGAAAACCCTACAAACTGCAGAAGTGGCTCACCAAGAAATCAGGGCCAGCTTAATGGAAGGGGTAGAAATGTGCGTCATTAACAAGACCACGCCAGATATAATGCAGGCTGTGCTGTAAGGTGGAATAACATCCTAGGTACACTCACTAGCTTACTTAACAGTTATTTACATGTGTAATACCACAATGGAAAAAAAAACACCAAAGAGAACTTCAGAAAAGCTTCACGAATGCCAACCAGTCCGGTATTGTCAGCTGAAACTTGCTGGAAGTCAGAGAAAACATACTGGCTTTTAAGACTCCTTTGCCTGTCATATGCTTCATCTGAACAGCCAGCCAGGTTGTCAGCGGCACCTCACCTACCCTCCCGACCTTGGCTTGCAAGACACCCGTGGAGCACTACCGTGAGTCTCCTCCACTGCACACAGCAGATGATGGGGAGAGCTGGAAGCTCAGGGCAGCCCCATGCTGGACCCCACAGAAGGTACTAAGGGGGTCTGAAAGTCCTTACTGCAGGCTGAACACAGGGACTCTTTTCTCTCAGCGATGACATTTTTTTGTGCATCTTGAAAACAGGCTGCCATCAATTTCCTTCTCTCTCCTGTAACATGTAACCCCAAAACCCTCAAAGCACTTTTCATATGGGGAATCATTTTGCTTACCTACTTTACTGATCAGGACAGCAAGGACAGTGAGGAGGAACAAAACACCCAAGATCACTCAGGACTACAACTGGAATTCCCAGTTCAGTGTTTTATTTTCTAGGCAGCACAGTTTTACAGGCATGTAGCCAGTTATCCAGCAGCCTGTGTTAACCTAATAAATAGGTTGGGTAATTCCCCTTTTACCTTACAACAGTAGCAGGTATTTCAAAAGAATTAAACCTAACATATAGATAACAAGAATCTCGGCATCCTGTATGAAGTTAGCTGAGTTGGGGAGGGGACAGAGGGGAGCGAAGATGTTACTAGAACTCCTCACATAGACTTGTTTGGTCTGTTAACAAATGGCTTTGTCAACTAATATTTGTATACACTGAAGATTAATTTACCGTGAGTTTTACATCAGACATGCCAAAACGGGTAGTGAAATGCAGAGCAAATCCTACAAACCAGCTATAAGCACCACATAGGAAACAGAGACACAGAATTGTCAGAACAATTTCGAGTTGCAGTATATCCAATTTAGCATCAACTCCCAGCATTTGGCACCACAGATCTCAGGGGAAAGTACCAGAAGCCGTGCAGTGGGTGTGTTACACGCACGTGGGCAGCCTTCCCCTAGTCCTATGCAAACCATAACTACCAGTTTACAGCCTGACTCAGAAAAAACAATTCTCCAATTAGTAAATTAATCTGCTTGATGTGACTGAATAATTTTACTAAGTTCACCTACAAAACTTCAATTATTTTACCCCGAATTATAATTCTGACAATGAAGTTTGTGGTTACTCTTTGAATTAAACACAGACTTCCTCAGTGATGTTGACTGAAATGACATATACAAAAAGTTCAGAAGGACTAGGTCATGTATTTCACTGTGCATTTTAAAGTTACTAAAAAAATGAACAAAACCCCCCATTCAACAGCCGTCAGACAGTCCCTTCTATTTAAGTTAAGGACGAAACTATATTACCACTGTGGCAGCAAGTGAAGATAGCAGAGGCCTACAGAATATGTTTAACAGGAGTTGACAGTTGTACAACTGGCCTGACCTGAATCTCTCTGCTTGGTACACTCAAAGTGAGATATCCAAGGGCATTTAAAAAAAAAAAAAAAAAAAAAAAAGGAAAAGCACCAAATCATTTCCCCAAAAGCTCGTATTTAAACGAAACAGAAGATCTGTTTTCAGAGCAACAAGTCTCCCGGTGTTTATCAAAGCCAAGCAATTCCAGAGCCAGAGCCGATGCAGACACAGAAATGCACACGCTAGGATTTGATGAGCACGTCTCATTTTGTCCCACTAAGCCCTTATTTTTTTATATTTTTTTGGGGGGGGTGAAGACACGGGACGGCCACGGGACAACTTCCACACTTCCAGGCAGAGAAAAAAACGTGCACCCCCTCACGAACGCCACAGCTGCTCTCTAGAAGCGGGGTCCCGCTTCCCCCCCCCCCCCCCGCCAGGAAGCGCAGAGGGCTCCCGCCCCACCCGTGCCCAGCACCCCCAGGCTCCACCACCCCTCCGCCCCGTGCGGAGGAACTTTCTGCGGGGCCAAGCGGCGGCGCCCCCTCCCCAGAGCCCAAGGGGACCCCGCGGGCTGGCCGGAGAGCCCGGACGCCGAGGGCCGGGCCCGGGCGGGCGGGGGCAGGCGAGAGGAGCCGGCTCCTCCGCCTCGCCGCACGCCCGGAGCCCGGCCCCGCGCTCGCACGCCGGCCCCATTTGCTGACTGGAAATCTCATTACCGTCCTCCCCACCGCTCCCGTATTTCCTCCCCGCGAAAGGAGAGCGTTCCACGGAGCCCGGCAGCGCGGCGAGCCGCCCGCCAGAGGAAAACCCGGCCCGCAGCGTGGGAACGGGCGGATTCCCGGGGCGGCCGCCGGGCAGGCGAGCGGGGAGGGGAGGGGAGGGGAGAGGAGGGAAGGGGAGCGCAGCCCAGCCCAGCCGAGCCGCCGGCAGCGCGGGGGCCTCACCTGAGAGCAGAAGTAAGAGCCCTGGATGCCCAGCTTGAGGCAGGTCGGGCACTGCAGCTTGGCCTCGCTGCTGCAGCCGGCCGTCTCGCAGACGCGGGTCTCCACCGCCGCCATGCTGCCGGGCTGCCACAGGCGCGGCGCGGCGAGCGGCGGGGGAGGAGCCGCCGCCCGGAGGTGCCGCCGGCTGAGGCGGGCGGGGAGGGGAGAGGCCCTGAGCGCCGCGCCGCCCCGGCCCGCTCCGCCCGCCCTCCGTGCAGGCGCGGGGCGAGGCGGGGGAGCGGCGGCGGGAGGCGCAGGTGCCCTTCAGGAGCGGTAATTCCCGGGGAGGGGGGCCGGGGCCAGGTGGCAGAGGTACGGGGAGAGAGAAGCCAGGCTTCTAATCCCCCGCCTCCTGGCTCCGAGCCGCGTGGCGCGCTGTTAATAACTGATTTGTACAGGAGGTGTCAAGACCTGCTTTTTGCTTCGCGTTGCTGTTCCTCGGCGAGATCCTGCCGAGCGCCCGCGGTGCGCCGGAGGTGCAGCGGTGTTCGCTTTGAAACGCGGCTGGGGGGGGCGGCAGGCGGCCCCCGCGGGGGGGGGCGCCTCTGTTGTCCCCTCCTGTATTTCACCAGCGAGGCTGTGTGTCAGTTTTTTCAAGACATATCTTTATTTCAGGGTGGAGTGTTGGTGTGTAGGGCCGCCTGTGTAGTTTATCAGAATGCTTTTGCTCAGGTTTTGGCACTTGGTTGGGGGTGGGGGTGGTGGACCCCTCGTAAATTCAATATTCAGTAAGGCAGTAACTGAAATTAGACCAACAGGCTGCAGAGGCTGCAGAGTCGCGGTGGCGTTACCACAGGAAGGATGCTGATTTTCTTCCTGGAAAGAGAAAGATCAGATACCAATGGTCTGCCATAAACATAACTGTGATTAATACATAAATTTTATTTCTCCTATTTACATGGGTTGATCTTGAAGAAGATACTACCTGTGCCTACAAAGCGAACCGGGCTTATGTTCTCTTGAGTATTGATGTCAAAGCTATTTTCAACATGTATTAAAAAATCTCTAACCTAATGTCACTACAAAACACTTTTTACTGGTTTGTATGTCAAAGAAGTTGCTTTTACAAAGACCGTGGAGAGACGCCTGTCGAGTAGGAGAATAGCTGCAAAAGGCTTCGGAGCATGTATTTGTTAGATCCAGCCATTAGTGCTGGGATCTCGCTCCGTGTTTAAATCTCAATTGTTTTCCACTAGCTAGCTGGCACAGCCTATTATTTCAGTCAAAACTTTGCAGGATCAGATCCCCTTTTCCTGCTTTAGTGTCATTTACTTCAATGGAATGAAGTCAATCCTTATTCTGATCTTGTTACACAAAATAGACTCCTCATTTTCTGGCATAAAGATCCTCAAATCCCCATAAAGTGGGATTCCAAATCCAAACTATAACCTCAGTATTTTCTGCAACTGTGTTATATTCACGGTAGTCTTCTGGTCCCATCTTAAAAAAAAAAAAAAAGTATATATCTCCTAGGTTTAAAGGTCAAGTGAATTTCCGATTACTATCTCCAAAACAGAAAAGCATTCTTTTATCAAAATGAGTGTATTCATATAAAAATACTTGCTATCTTATGACAGTGTAATTGGTAAAGAGTGGCTAAGTAGCTCAGCTGATCATGGGACCGAAGCAACAGGTAATAGTGCATCTGATCCTAGTTTGTTGTGTGACAAAATACTTTCATTTGCATGCTCAAACAAATTAAAGAATTTGATGCCATGCTATTACTGAAATTTAATTGCTGATGGACACTGTCTTTCTGACAGTTCTCACCTTCATTTCTCTAGATCAGATAATACTTGTATGTGCCTATTGTTTGTAGAAAGAGAATACTGTGAGAGTGAATTAGGAAACATATCTAAGGTGCTTGTAAGATACAAAGATTACAACCGTTATTTTCTTGAATGAGTGAAAATAGCTATGTATTGTATTGATTTATGCAGCTTGTGCTGTGACAGCATCTAGGTCCAGATTCTGAAGACAGGCAACCAATTGCCAAGCAGCATAATGAAATATCTTCAAAGACACATTCAGAGACTGTGATTTTACATATTCTAAATCCAAGTCATTATTTAAGGTTTGTTTTAACCTTCCTAAAGTAAAATTTTACTGAACGGGCAGATTCACTCTTAAGTGATCCATGTTGCTAATAGGTGTACAGCCCATGAAAAATCAGTGCTCCTTTTCCAAGTATCCAAGAAATTAAGCTGCCAAGCAATGTGGGACAGGTACCTTTGTACATGTTAGTTGTCACTTTGTGCTATTTAAAGAACCCTAAGGAGTTGTAGACATCATTCACCTCGTTAAGTAGGGTTTACAAGTACTTGGTGTCACTGTCATGGTGTGAAAAACCTGAAGCATAGTGTTTGGTCTAGTCCAGTGTCTTCTGCTCAAATGTCATCTGCTGCTTGATGAGATTTTAGTATAATCACCATTAACAATTTAGGATAATTTACTAAACTTTATGAGTATTTAATACACATTTAATTTCATGTCTGGGTATAACTTTACAATTTATTCCTATTTATTTCTTTCAGTGTCCTTACTGGAACAATGTCAGTATATGTGCTCATTTTGTAGTAGTTGACAGTGATGCAGGTTAGGAAAAAAGAGGACTCCCAACTAGCAGACAAAGTTCCTTCTGTTACTCCATTTCTTTGCTGCCTTTCTAAAGCGCAAAATAAAAACATGCTGTTTCCCTGCTTGCTTGGAGAAGCCATGGATGCATATATCAATTAAACAATTTAAAAATATATGTAATTTAAAGAGCAGTGAGTCCCCTAATTGAGGAATTAACAAACTTGCTTACTTGTCCTCCTCAGTGTGGAAAGGACACAGGCTGCATTTTTGGGTCAACCTAGAATAACCTAGAATTTTGTTGTTGTTGTTATGATAGTGTTTACTTTTAAACAGCCCTGTATTACCATCCGCATAGTAAAAATTATGTGAGTTCTGTGGTATTTCAATGCTTTTGTTTTCCAGTTTGGCCTTGATTTTCTGATTTGAAAAGTGAACCAATTCACGCCTCCTGGAGGTCCATCTACTGCCATTTCCCATTATCTGGTGGCACACTCATTCTCACCAGGGAAGTTCATCAACCTTTGCTGTGACCTTCCCTGAGTAAAGCTCTTTTTTTTTCTGTCAGGCTTTTCATGTCACTTTCCAGCTGCCTGTCCCCCCGTGTCACAGACAAACACACACAGAGATGCATGAGTCAGAAATTTTACAACCCATTCATGATCCTTGATTTATGTTGGTGCTGTATTCCTGCTGTCCTCCCTCTGAAGTGATGCAAGGCTGGGAGCGCGTGAGATTAGCAAACAAGGGCAGAAGGAGAGGTCAGCAATGTGCTATGGGTCAGGCAGCTGTTGCAAAAAGGCTAGAGCAGCTGGCAGCTAAGACAGCTGCTGGTTAGGAAGAGAATGGCCACTGAATTTAACATTACTTAATTAAGAGAGTGCCTTAGCTCATGTTCCCCCTCCTCACTTGGCTTCTGTACATTGCACTAGTGGGGGTTGGGCAATCACACTTTCCCAGTGAAGCTCTTGGGTATGGTAGCTGTCTTCTGTTCAGGCTCATTGAAGACACAATTAAATGCTTCTTTGTTTAGTGATAGCTGACATAATGCAAAAATACCACCCAGGAGCTAGAGCACAAGGAAATGTGCACTATTATGGCTTGGCCAGATGGTGCAGGCACTTACTGAGTTTCTTGTACCAAATGCAATGGTTAATGTAGGTTGCATGTGTCTGTATGTGCACATAAAAAAGAAATTGCAAAACCATCACAAATGCACACAAAGACAAATGTCTCAAAGACGGCCACAGAAAAATAGGTAGCATGATCATAAAAAATAAGAGTGAAAGAGAGCCCTTGTAGGAAACAGTACCCACAAGAAAAGACAAACCTGCGGTCAAAGCAAACTAGTCTTACTATGGACAGAGAAAAAGACTTTATAAACATCCTTTGTAAATGAACAGAGTTGCCTTAAAGAAATACGTGTCTCCATTTTTCCTCTTTAAAAAATATGACGTGGGATTTTAAAGTCAGTCATGTTCTGTAAGTCAAAAGAAGTTGCAATGTATTTCAAGTCCCTGCATCACTTATTCCTTCTGTTGGTGGAGGTACAAACCAAACTACTGAAAGGCCCACTACAGCCACAGTTCAGGGTGGAGCAGCCTTACTTAAAACTGATTCCAAGCGTGCTTTCTGTATTGTGGTGAAAAGGAAGATCATGCATAATCTTTTGCTTTGTTTTGCTTTTGTTCAAGCTGCACTGCCGCTTGCAGCATACGTATTAATAGAGTAGATCAAAATTTCTGCTATGATTTAGGAGTGGTTCTCTCTGGATTCAATAACACTCTTCTGGTATCAAGAATCTTAAAATTTTCCAGCATATGCATGTGAAACTGGTTGTTTATCATGGGCCAAGAACAACGGGAAACAAGCTGCATCTTTTTAAGCAAAACAGTATTTTTTAGAAAGTGTTCCTATTTAATAAGTTGTAAGCTTTCAAGAGAGAATCCACTGCTTGTAATATGTGAAAGAATCCATGAATGTGTCTTGAGGTGATAAAAATATTTTTTCTTTATTATGGAAACACAATGAAAGTAATGGAGTGAAGTTCTGGCATGATTAATTCAATGGGAATGTTACTGATATCAACAGGGATTTCACCCAATTTTTGTCATCAAATCAAGGCCATAAAAGAAGGAGGCTTAAAGTAAAATACAGTATTTTGTTTCCACTTTAGATATCACAGACAACACTGAGACATTAAAGTTCAGGTTTCAAAATCAAACAAAGATGATCAGATTTTTAATCACATGAAACACAGTGGTTCCAAATCTGTTATATCACTGGTGTGAATGATCTGCTGCATTTCCACTCCCATCAATGAGATACAGGTGTGCAGATCAATTAGCGCTTGTACTTGCACACCCCTGACTTTGATATCACACTTCGCACAGTGAAACAGATGTTCCTAACAACTACTTGAATTCACACTGAAAACTGATAGAGCCCTAAAGTGTGTGATGATTACTGAAGATGAGATATTCAACTCATCTTTACTTCAGACCCTTATGGTTTTTTTTGCTATAACTTCAAAAGATGTGAAATTTCTGGATGTATCTATGATACCTCTTTGCCCTCTGTCTTAATTTTACTTTTGGTTTGAAGATATATCACTTGCAAGGCAGCCATACCACTTCTGAGGATCTTGTTTCTGCATGTCAGTGACTCAAAGAAAAAACTACAGTAGCTCATAATCCTCTCATTGCTATTATAAATTGTTGGGTAACTTCTGATGTCATCTTTAGAGGCTTTCTGCCCCTGTAACTCAACAAATCAAAGAAAAACATGTACAAAATCATAACACATGCTTACTTCCTATTTGCATGGTAATAAGGTAGGCCATGTTCTGTATTATTTTCATCTATCTTATTCAACACTGTTAGTAAGCGTACCTGTCTTATAGGGGACTTTATGCATAAGAAAAAATAAACAGCCAAATGCTCTATGACGTCCAGTATAATTTGGTGGTTAACACTCATTTACAGTTCTTCTCAGTAAAATGACATTCAAAGCTATAAAATGTAGGTCTGTACACTTGGTGTGCTGAGAATAAAAGTACAAAGTTAAATGCAGAAGAAGCTGAAGATAAAATGATCAGAGAGGAAGAGGATTCTGGATGGATTATCTATATTTATGTTAAGAGACTTAAAGGCAGGATTAAAACAGGCAAAGAATGTGCGTGGTTGCCAAACAAGTAGAATGGAATATCTGATCCATCTGGCAGCATATTAGGCAAATAAATAGGAAGGCTTATTAATTCCTACATTTGCATTAAAAAGTATGTGAAGAACCACTAGGAAACAAGTTCTATAAAACAGATCAAATGAAGAGTACATCACTGGACAAAAAAATAATGCTGTGCATGTATTGATGCACTTCATGAATGTACAAATAGATTATGTTCTTATTTTGCCACCGTAACATGGCTTAACATTATGCAACATAGGGAGAAATATTTTCTTTCTTAATTTTTGTTTTATCAGTGAGGATATGTCCCAATTATTTTATTTTGAAAACTTTTACAGTATTTATTTTATAAAACAGTATTGTAAAAGGTTAAGAACTTAAATATATTTCTGTTGTGTTTTCCTTTAGAGACATCAGGTGGCAGATAAAAACATTACTTAATTGAACCCTCTGCCTTTGTTAAACAGAAATCAAATCATAACACCAACATGAATTCCATGGCAGAAAAAATACTGCAGAAAATATACTGTTCCAATACATTTTCATTATAAACAATGGCCATTCAGCAATCTACAACCAAATACAGTAGAAGGCTGCTTTATTCCTTCTCCTAGTAGTAAAGAAACAACAAATACCGTGCCCTGCACCACCCTGTTGGCTTGGAGACCGTGGCCTGTCTGGAATCCTATAAAAATCCTGAAATCCTGAGATGAAGCCATTAGCCCGAGTAGCACAAGCCCTTCCCAGTACTTTTTCTGCTGGCATAGTCTGTCTGTGGATGTGGATTTGCTTGCATCTCTATAAACATTCTTCCAGTAACATTCTCACAGTACCACAGGCCCCCCGTAGGAGTTAACTGAGCCAGGCAACATTTTAGTCAGTGTTGGCCAGATTTCAGAGTCACAAGAAGTTCACCTCCCCTTAAAACCATTTAGGTTTTGGAAAAGCTGTTCTTGAAATCAAATCCAGTTAACAAAGTTATTAGAGATCAGATAATATCTGTATAGGCTAACATGTCAAGCCTAGAGGGAGATTTTAGAGGAGTACAAATGATAACTGACTTGTTCTATAACTAACCAACCTAATATTGGGTCTGGTTTACTAATAGTGAAATGCTAAGGAGGATCAAGTTCATCAGCAAGGGCAGAAAATACAGCAGGAACAGGAGACTTCGTTACTTCCATATGGGTTGTGCAAACGTTACACCTAGGTGTAATGCAGAGACTGACTTTTTAGACATTTTCGGCATCTTTTCCATGGAACAGCTTGTTAGAAAGCCCACAAGAAGACAGCTTTTGGCTTCACCCTGAGTAGCATTCAGGATCTGATTTGAAATCTCGTATTTGAAAAGCCATTCTGTGACAACTGCCTTAACATACTGTAATGCAGTATCATTACAGGAGCAGCAGCAGCCAAAACATTCAGCAGATTTGTCCTCAGTTTCAAAAAGAGGAACTATACGAGAGTTTGTTAAAAAAAGTAACTTCAAAAGTGCAGCTGAATTAAATTCCTAGAGGCAGAAAGGAAGCTATTTTAAAGACGCACATTTTAGAAACTTAATGTCTGTATGAACTTGGATTATTAAGAAAGGCTTGAGAATGGGAAAAAGGGAGACAGCACAGGTGAACCACAGGCTAAAGGAGGCTATTCGAAACAAGAAACTTTCTTTAAAAAAAGATGAAGTAATACTGAAATGAAAAAAATAGAAACAAAACACATATCTCTGTAGATTAAAAGTAAGAAAACTGTTAGATTGGGTCCCCTTGCAAGGAATCAAAGCTAATAATAAATCTTTCTTCCATCCTTAGGAACAGGAAGCCTTCCAGAAGTCTGCTGGACTAATTGATAACCATGGTATTAACAGGAGTTCTCAAAGAAAACAAGGCCGTTGCAGAGAAGTTAATGAACTATTTGAGTCAGTGTTCACCAGTGGATATCCTGGAAGTGGAAGGGATTTTGAAGAGAGAATGGATGAAATTGATAAAAATGAACAGTAAGAAACCACTTGGACCAGATGGAAATTGCTAACAGGTATGTGTGTAACTACAGTTTTTAAAATGTGCCAATACCTGGTGTCTGCAGGATAGAAAATGGGATGTCAGTCTTTAAAAAGTTCCATGGAAGAAAGGGAAGTCTGCTTGCTTTCCCTTGCAAATCAGTAGAAACTATGATGGGCAATACAACTAGTGGACATCTGGACAAATATGACCTACTTGGAAGAGTCAGCATGACTTGTAGAGGGAGATTCTGCCTTATGAATGTACTGAATTCTCTGAAGAGTCAACCTACATGTGGAGAAAAAGTGGCTTATACAGTCTGTGTTGCATTTCCAAGGAGTAACTCATCGGCTTCGGGCAGATAAGGGAATGCATACCTGCCTGAAGCATTTGGAATATTTATCTCCAGTGACATGTTTCTTTCTCCCCTAAACAGCTGTTTCTCTCACCTCTTCCCAACAGCTTCCTTACCTTCCTGGTTCCCTTAAAACTTAGTGCTGAATAAGGTTCATCTCAATCCCTCCATTACCTCCTTTTAACTTCCTCTGTTCTCAGGAACGTAACTTCTTACTTCCTTTCTGTCATGAGATGAGCAATACTGTCCTGACCCTGCAAAGTGATTTCAAATAAGAGAGTTTTAAAGAGTAGATTTTTAGGAGTTGAAAGCATTTTAACCACTATAATTACAAACCCTCTGTTCCTCATGCTGCATCTCCATTTCTAGGTCACCCTGAAGAGGGGATACTGCATGGACATGCAGGAATGAACCTGGTCTCACAGCCTGAAAACATCCTGCTTGCTAGCAAACTCTTTAGCAGGTAAAGCAGAACGGATGCTTGCAGAGACCCTACCAGACTTTCTGTGACAGGAACATTTCAAAGGAAAATGAAATGCCTGTTTCTGGAGGCTCACAGGAATTCAGCGCCGCTACAGCCTTTTCTCATGGAACCAACTTAGAGCTCAAACTTACTGTTATCCCTCTTGTACTGCTGTATTTCTGCGGTTCATCTGATCAGGTGTCATTTTTGCTCATGAATAGCAGTCTAAAGTATCAGCTCTGCTGCACTGCTTAAAGATACCATTTCTTAAAATAGCTCCATTTAACTTTCAGACCCTTTTTGTAAATTAGGAGTGCTGTGGCAATTCAGATATCCTTTACAGCCTTCCAGTCTTCTGTGGAACCATCAAAAATTTCAGCTGTGGTAGGTCTCATTTTGTGCTTTACCCTGCTATTTGCACACAGCAAAGCAATAGTTTTCTTCCATAGTGGCTGGAATAAATTTCTCAGAACTTATAATTCATTTATTTGGGGGCCAGTGTCTGGGGAAAACGTAGCTGCTGCAAACCCTGTAGTTATTATGGTCAGAAATAGAATTCTAACTGGTGGTGGAAAGAGCGAGAGCGCCAAAACTGGAGAAAAACATCAGCAATGTTAAGGCCTCTTGGTTTTCAAATAGCAGCCCTTTTTTTAAAAAAAGCAGTCTGTCTTTTCCTCTCTTTGAGAGGGCTCTACCTTTCAGGATTCTGTATTTTGAGATGTTACGTTCCCAACAAACAGGAACAGGCATGATTGCTCTCCGAGAGTCACAGCTTTTTAGTAAACTAGAGTTGTGTACTGACACGCAAATGCTGAATGTAAGCCTGCCTCTACTTTCAGACACATCCTGACCAAACGAAGAAGAGACATCCACATGGCAGTTCATGTGCAGACATGACAGCAGAAAAAGCCCACAATGGGCCCTGGCCCACCAAGTGGTGGACATTTGGCTAGAAGACAGTGTGCCCAGGTGAGCCTCACAGTGCCTGAAAGTACCAGATGGGCTTAAGAATACTGTGTCCCATGTGCTGAGGAGGGAGCTGACAGCATCTGGAGCTGTCCCTAGGAGATGTGGTGCCCATGCGGACCTTGTACACAAGGGTCCTTAGAGCCAAGTACAATTCTTCACACTCCAAACGAGTATCTGTTTGGGGAGTCTGTTGTGCACCAGATGAGATGTGCCTGACAGCTGAGGATTTCTGTGCCTCATTTGCCAACAACCAAAGCAAGCACTGGGGTGGTAGTGCTGTACGCCTGTGCCTGGCCGGGTTGTGCTTCTGTGTCTGGAAGGGGCCTGTGTGAACGGTACCTTTTCTGGCTCCCTGTGGGACAAGAGGGAAGCTGGGGCATGAGCCAAGAGGCATCTGCAACACACTTCGACCCAGCCCCTGATGTAGGTGATCGAACCAGGTGTCCAGGGCTTGGCAGTTTCCTCGTTCAAAGCTTCAGCACCCTTAACGTCAAACCTGTGTAATCCTTCCTTGGCTGGGGAGTGCTTCTTCCTTCCCCTCTCCCACACACCTCTGACGGCTCTACTGCCAGGCCTGGGAAGTGGGACACGGTGGCTGAGAGTAGCACGGGTTTCCACGTCTGCATCCTTTAACGAGGAAAAGGTGCTAGATGGGCTGGGTCAGCCTCTGTTGACAGCAGCCTTCCTGCAAGGCTGAGGAAGCAAGGGGAAGAGATGGGAAGTGCAGCTCCTTTTCCCCATACCCTGTGCGCTCCCATTTCCCCGCGCAGGGAAGGCGTTCCCAGCTCCCAGCTTCACCCACTGCTGTCCCGCACCCCCCACGGGGAGCCCGGCCATGCCCAGCCGCAGCCACCCGCCGGGTCTCGGCTTCGGGGAGCCTCGGGTCCCGCCGCCCGTTTGTGCCCGGGGAGCCGCCGCCACCGGCCGTGTACTAGCGCGGCGGCCCCGCGCAGTCAGACGCGGAACCGGCACAAGATCCGAGTGAGATGAAACAAAGCGCGTGGCTGAAATCACGAGACCCACCCACAGCGAGCGGCAGCGGTGCCGTTACGGCTCCCCCCAGGGACACGGCGGGCAGCCAGAGCCGCCTCCGCTGCGAGCAAACCGACCGAGCCGGGCCAGCGCACAGAGCAAGACGAGTCAACAACGGCAACACGAGGCGGCGGGCTCCAGGCGCACGCTCACATGTGCCCCGCGCGGCGCCGAGCCCCGCCCCCTCCGGCCCGCCTCTTCCTGGTCACGTGACGGCGCCGGCAGCACCGCCTCTTCGAGGCGTCACCGGCGCTCGGCGACTACAGCTCCCGGCAGCCTCCGCGCCCCGCCTGGGACCCGGTGGCCGGCGCCTCCCCTCCCCCTTCCCAAACGGCCGCCGGGCTCACGTGACCGCCGGGCGGCCAACCGGGTTTGAACCTGGGTTTGTTACCCGCCCTCTTCCCTCCCGCAGCGCTTCTGCGATCAGATCGATCTAAGATGGCGACGGTGGAACCGGTGAGTGTTTCATTCCCTTCTCCCGCCCGCCTTTCTTGCTCTTTCCTCACCCTGTCCCCGCTGCCGCCTCCTCCTCCTCGGGCTGTGGCCCTCCTGGTGGCGGTGGGCGCCTGGCCGGACGGGGGGCGGATGGGTGCTGGGGCGCGGGCAGCGAGGCGAGATGAGGCCGGCGAGGAGCGCACGCACGCAGGGGGACGGAGCGGGGGGAGGGGGAGCAGGAGGCGCCGGCCGGAGCGGGGGGGGAGGGGCGGGCGGCCGCCTGAGGGCCGGGCTGGCGTCGCCGTGGGGGGCCCTGGGCCGGGCCGGCGGCGGACCCGGGCGGGCGGGAGGGAGCGAGGCCTGCGGGCCGGCGGCGCTGGCTGCCGCGCGGCGCCCATTGTGTCGCGCCCCGCCCGCGGCCCCGTTGCTCGGCCCGACCTGGCCGCCCCCGCGGCGCTGCGGCGGGCGGGGGGACGGCGGGGCCGGAAGGTGCGGCGAGGAGGAGCAGCCCCGAGCGGCGGCGGCCCGGCCCGGCTGCCCGGCGGGAGGCTCTTCGCCGCGCTTGGCGCATGTGGTGCGGTGGGGGTGGCCATGTTGCTTTCCGCTTGGGGGGGCCGGTGGGTTTGACTTGCCGGTCACCGAAGGGGCGGCTCTTCCTCGCCGGCCGGCGAGCGCCCTCCTGGTAGGCGGGGAGCGGCGGAGGCGTAGCGCCGGGCGGACGCGTAGCGCCGGGCGGACGCGGCGCCCGGGAGCCCGCGGCGGGGCAGGCGGCGCGGGGCCGCTGACCCGCGTTGAGGAGCTGTGCGCTGCCAGGTGCGCCGCTCGGGGCTTCGGCAGCCGAAAGAAGAGAACACTGTGACTGGTAAGACGCGCGGCGCGTTGCGAACGAAGTTGGTGTTTATCGGTTGTGTCATCTTTCTGGATCACAATGGTATTTTTTTATTAAGGCTTTTTTATAGTTTTCATTATAATGAACTACTTTTTTCCCCGTTATTAAGTTATGTTCAGGATATTATTTTCTATTTTATAAACACCATCCCAGCCTGCGCTTCCATAAAATAAATGAAGCAGCTGGAAGTGGTCTGAGTGTAATTCTTATACTGATCCTGTGCGCTTGTGTATCTTGAGGAGTGGACAGCAGAAGACCGTCTATTAGGGTTTCAGGAAAATGAGAAGCTTAAGGAAGGCTAGCTTCTTGCTGCTGCTAAATTACTGTGAATAAATAGCCAATGCATACTTTGCAGGGGCTTTGTAACATTTAGGCAGAAAGTGTTTAAGTTGGAAAATCACCTTGCTGTTTTTAAATAAAGATTAATTTTACTGTTTTGTGTAAGGGACACAATCATCCTGTTAGCATTTTCTTCCATGAACAATTTACCACCACCACCTTTATTAAAAGGAAGGGATAGAAAGATGTCAGCATTTATAAATTGCTTGACTAGCAATTCTAAACATGAGGAATGTCAGTTGTTAAGACAGTAAGCTGGATCACCAGCAGCACCCTTCCAGTGTTCTTGTGCCACAGTGTTAATGCTTGCTTTCCCATCCAGAAGCTGATCTTTCTGAGCTGTAGCCAGCATAGCTGAAGATGAGTTTCCTGTCAGCTCAGTGCTTTGTAATGACTGTGGAGCTTAACAGTATAATTTGTAATACTGATGGCCATTGGCAATTGAAATTACTCTAAAGGTATGGGTTTGTGGCTTTCTTAGCTATGGTGCTGGCATGAGCCTGTTTCTGCACTATTCTCTCCATTGTTCTGGCTGTGTGTTAAGCTAGCTGTGGGCCTAGTTTAGCCAAAAATAAATAATTGATTTTGCCATGCTGTTTCCCAGCGATATTGGTTTTGCACATTCAGTTCACCCATGCAGTGACAAACAGTTGTGCTGAGCCAGTAAACGTGGTGATAGGGCAACACTCACAACAGTTTTAAGTAATGCTGTTGAATGTTCTACCATAGATGAAGTATGTTTGACTTCAGGAAACAAGTGTCAGCTATGCTTGCTTATTTTCAGATTTAATTGCATAAAAGGACAATAAACAAAAATTTTATTAGGTGACTCGCACTTCTCCTACCTAAGCTTAGTTACACTTGTGTAGTGACTAAAGGCATAGACATTTAATGTTGCAGAAATACTACATGATTTTCAATGGAACAATTAAATTGTATGTGTGGTTAGGGATTGGAGTACCTCTTGATCTTAGAGAAGTCTTTCTGTTGCTGACCTTCAAAATCTGGATCTAGGTTGTGATCTGTGATGCTTCCCAAGTGTGAAAATGTGTGTCAGGAAATGCAAAATGTGACTGAATATGTTTTGTTTGGGTTTTTTTGTTTTTTTTCAAATGTGGGCTCATACTGAAATCAGAGTACTTCCATGCTCTCAAACATAATGTGCATTTTAAGTCTTGTTAAGAGGGTGAAAAAATCACTTTTGAAACTCTTCAAGAATTTTGAAACTTGAGTTTAGAGTACTGTGAAGAGTCCCATGGAAGTTGCTGAGAAAAGCAAGACTATTCTAAGTAAATACAGACCTGTTGTGCAGTGGTTTACTTCCCCACTGCAGGGAAAACTTAGTCTGCAATACTGACAGGTTAAAATTCTCAGGTTTTCTTGTGCTACCCAGATTGTGTTAAGACTATTCTAGATTAATTTGTTGAGTATACAGAAGTGTGACCTGTTAGTATGCTCATATTACACCCTATGAGGGTTAAATGTGGTCAGATAACACTATGCAAAAATCCCCAAAGTCAACAACAAAACCAACATTAATGCTTTAGTAAACATTAGTTTACCAAAGATGACTTTAAAATGTGGCTACACAAAGTCTGTAACTCCTAGGTGCCTGTTAATCATGTGGAAGTAACTTTATATGTGAGCATCTGATCCCTCCATCATTCAAATTGGAAATAGGCATCATAGTTTGGGGTTTTTTTTTGGGGGGGGGGGGGGGTGTTGCTTCATGAAAGTTGTTACACTTGAGCAAATGCAATTTTTGTGAAATTAACTCCATTTTAAGATGCATGGGTGAAACTTCAGTTACGTATGGCTTGAAAAATGCTTGTTTAAACATCTAATCATCAGTAGGTAGAACTCAAAACTTTAAATGAAACAGTGGTGTTATCTCAAGGGGTTACAACTGTAGTGAAATTCTGGAAAGTTAAAAATGCCTCTGGAAAGGTATTTCTTTTGTATTATTTACAGACAGCATGTATATTAAGCACAGGCCCTGTACAACTTTAGACTTACTCTTATTGCTAGGTGTTTCTGTGGTAATAAGTGACCTGCTATGGTTGAAATCGGTATAGTATTAAGCTGTAGTATTGTGAACACAGTTGCTTGCTCATTGCATATTTCTGAAATGATACAGGATAAATGTATCACGCATGCTGTTTGATAATTGAGAATGTCTGTCATAAACTTGCAAATTGTAAATTAAGTTTCTGACTGAATACAAAGTTTTCTCTAAGAAGAGGAAGATGTTGGACAACTCGTAATTTTTAACATTGCTTTCAGAAAAATGTTTTCCTCAAAGTTTACATTTCACATAGCATATAAAATTTCAAGCTTCTCCCAAGGTAATGCATAAAAATAGCATATGAGACTGAATTGTTTCATTTACTGATACTGCCTGCAGGTGTGGAGCTGCATGGGAAATTTTGATGAGAAAATGTAACCCTTTTGGCAGCTTGGTAAAGATAAGCATGAATTTTGAGGGGATAGAGGGGAGAAATCAAATGAGGGATGTTGGTAGAGAGCCTGCATTGTGAAAGAAATACAGATACTTTTCTAAAGTGAATTAATGTGACTCTTCATCGTAATACAAATAAATAAAATACAAAATAAATACAAATTTATTTTTTGCTTTTGAAATATTCTACAGTCAAGGTTACACATAAGTTTCAAGACTATTTTTAATGTAGAGACTTAAAGCAGTCACTCATTTCTTAGTCCTAACACCTCAGAGCTGCATATCAGATCATCACTTGGTTTTCTTACAGTGCACAATGTTAGCTCATTGGGTGGGCTTAAGTCCTTATTTTTATTGTCCAGCACATAGCTCTTGATTTTGTGCCTTGTGAACTGTTACCCTAACTGTAGTGTAGCAGCAACTACCTGCAAGAAGCATAAGGATCAGCAGATAGTTGGCATGCTTTTTCCCTAGACATCTGATTACTGGGATATGCAGTTTTCTCATTCTTTTGGAAACACCAAACAAGAAGGTGGACACTCTCAAATGTAGCTTACTTTGGTTTAACACAAGAAAACTTTGGAAGCCTCTTCCACTAATTAATCCTATTAACTTTCACCAAGAATGCATAATGGTGTTAAGTTGCGTCCTTTTGGGACATAAATGTTGTGTGCTGTGGACTGGACTTCCTAAACAACTTCAGTAGGCAATGTGGTCTGGGCAGCACCTGAAAACACTCAGAGAAACCTGGTCAAGCTAGTTGTTCTCTTCAATAGACAAACCAGATTAAGCAGTTTTTACTCTAAGTGCTATTTGTTTCCTGTCCTGGTGATACACTCACACACCTTCCTTTGATATGATGGTTGTTATGTGCTGTGGAGAAAGAATAAATAACACCAATTAAATCTGCAAGTGTCAGAATCCAAGTAACGTGCAGATATGCACAGTCATTAAGTGCTGAGTAGGCAAATGTTTCATGGACTTCAGCAAGCTGATTCCTACATCAAAAACCATGTGGGTAGTGAATAAATGTCACTTTAATTATGTGCTGTCTTTGTGTATGAGGAGTAGGATTGGTCATACGAAGCGTTCCAGTTTATCTGGTAATACTACTCTATTTTATTACATCCATTTTAAAAGCAACAAGCCCAGCAGTGACTTAGTTTAATAGTAGATGCAAAGTCAATTTTAGGTTTAAGAATGCATTAGTTACGAGCAATAGTAAAGTATTATGAAGGATTTTAAATTTAGTAGTCTAGAAACTGTTGGTGGAGACAGTCTGACTTTAGCAAGTAATAGTGTTGAAATTGCAAGGTTTCAAGGTATGAATTGGTAAAATATGGACAATAAACTTTAATTCATGTTGCATTTATAGAATCTTAAAACCTGCATGCTTGTGTTTGGGGTAGGATTTGAGTAACTTCGAAGAGGTTGGATATGAGAAATGGAGTTTGAATACCAATTAGTGAACTTACATACTTTGCATTTGACTAATAATGAAGAGTGCTTTGGTATACAAATACTTTAGGTTAGTGGTCAGACTAGTGGGATAATGTGGAAGGAAATGGGAGCTGATATGATTAACCAGCCAAAAATGAAAACTGTCCTTTTTCTGTTTTCCTTGACAGCAGTGGGAAATAAAAGGTGGTGAAAACAAGATGCTTTAGGCTTCTGTCTGAGACCAGCCAGAAAACTGTTCTTCCAACTTAACAACTTTTTCCAGATTTGTTCTGGTGTGTACAGCTGTACCTGTCCTTGATGGGCAGCCTTGTGCTGAAAAAAAACTCTTCTGGCTGGGTTAGTTTTTGAGGGCAGTGGCGTAATCCTGGGTCAAGATCATCATTAGCTGGGCCTTGGAGGTGAGTTGTCATGTCCTGTTTTGGACAGGAGCTTGAAATAATGGTTAGTCTGAGTTTCATTAATGCTAGGTAGCTTCCAAAATATCTTAAGGGCTTTGTTGTTGTGGTGACTTAACTAAAATGTTTGTGCCGAGTCAGTTGTCTCCCATTTGTCCAGATACCGGCTTTCATGTAGTTGTGTGAAGGGTGACTGTTGGTTTACTGGGCAGGTGTTGAGGCTCACTGTGTTTTTTCTTTCAGTTATCTGAAGGTGCTACCTTAATCCTTTCTGATGTTGTCTTGTATTAGAAGTTATGAAATGGCATTGTCCTGCATGTGCTGAATAGTTTTGTATTGATTCTTCCAGTTTATATAGTTGTGATACTTCTGGAAGACTGACCAGGGAGACCTCTTTATATATTAAAAATTATTTGCTGAGCAAACATGAATGAGATTCTCAACTGAAATTATTTTTGGAAGATACTCTGCATTCATTAAGAGTGAGTCTTTGATGTAAAAATCTTTAGGGTAATAGTATTTGTACATCATTGTAAATACTAGGTGTCACAACTGTGGAGTATTGTGAATGAAAGCAAACTTTATCACAAAACCTAGCACTTAATTTATTTCCAAAATATGAAGGCTTTTCTTGTATGCTTGTTGTATTTGCATATGTAATATTTCTAACTCTTCTAGTTAGAAACCCCTGAAGGGGAAATGCTTAAACTGTAGTTGTCTGTACTTGGCTTTCTGTAGTATAATACAAATGATAACTGGGAAGTAGTACTGAAATGCTTCTTGAGCCCTTTGTGCATTGACCCTTTTAATTTGTTCTCTGGAGTTCTTGTATGTGATTAAAGGGGAAGATGTATATTTGATACTGTCAAAAAAAACCCCAGGGCTAACACTAGAAATTTTAGTCTAGATAGAATTTGAAGCACTTCTGAAGCACTGAGTATCTGTTTAGCTTTTTAGTGTTTCACTGAAGGAGATTCATCAGATTGTTCACCTGTGCTTCTGTGGTTTTGTCAGTGTTGTTCCCCATTAAGAAATCTTCAGAAACCATTTAGTTTTATTAAGAGGCAGGAAATTGTGCTACCTGCCCCCTGTACTGTATAAATCAAAGTACTAGCCTAGTTGTTGCTGGCCATTAGGCCTTCACATTTCAGTCTTTTTAACTGTGAACCTGGGAATGTATGAAAGCATTCCTTGAATGTGATGTAAATGAGCTTTTGAATGGAGATTTTATCTAGGTGAGTTGTTAAATTAAGGCATACTTAATTATTTTGAAGCATAAAGGTGTAGCTTCTTTGAAGTAAAACATAATGTGCTTAATAATGCTAAATGTATTGATAATGAAAATTAAAATCCCTATTAAGACAGATCTGTAGGTGTTATCAGGAGTTTGACAGCTGGGACTGTGAAGGTTAAACAGTGTTTATGTTATAAAGTGGAATGGATTTGAAGTGGTAGCAGCTTTGGTGAGGATAAACTGCGCAACATGGAAGTCTGGAGTCAACTGTTCCATTAATTAGCTGACTTACCATTACTTAATCCACCCTTAACACTGCTTTGTTCTCCTCAGACAACAAAATTTAGTTTTTAAGTACTACTTCTGTATTGCCCCATTTAGGAATGCCTATAGAGTCTTTGGGTCTGCTGTAGTTAGTATTTGTTTATATCACTATAGTACTTTTTCTTTCACTGGGTCAGCTGTACAGGCATTTTTTGTGTTGGTTGTAGGGAATAAGCTAAAGTCCTCGTTCCCTGTCTCTAATATTCTAGCATGGATTGCAGATTAGAGAGTGGTGGTGGTAACTGGTGGGGACACTTGGCCTCACAATCGAGCTTTGTGCTCCCTGGTTTGAAGGAATGGCATTAGGATTTCAAACCTGACACAGGGTCATTTTGAACTGAATGACAAGACCGAGGGGGTTTGTATGCAAAGGGAATATATTATGCCACTTCATTGTGTTTAAGTATATTTGACATCTCTAGCACTGTCTCCAGACCGATTCCAAGTATTTTTTTCAAATCTCTAATCTGTGGTAAATGTGTAACTACGTTTATTGCAGTTTGAAATTTGAGAACTGATATGTGTTAAAATTCTGCTGTTTGATGCCTAAAGCTTTGGTAGTAGTCATGTTGCGGATGCAAAGATACTAGTTACTGCTTTAGTTTCTAGCTGCTTGTGACAGCTGATTTCAGACCTGAGAGCTGTAGGCATGTCTTCTACTTGTAATAACAGATTAAAAAAAAACAACACAAACAAAAAAAACCCAGGGCCTGTACATCTGTTTCCAATCATGCTTTGTTAGAAAATGTTAAAAAATAATTTCACTTTTCTAACTGATTTTGGAAACTAATTTGTAGATGTGCATATTCTGGATAACATAGCATATTGTGTATTTCTGAAATAACTCAGAACTGTTTCGGAGTAAGACAAGTATGTTAAGTAAACCATTCTGGAAATACGACACAGGAAGCAAATCACTGAAGAGCAGAATACGAGTTCCTGCAGTTACTATTTATTGTAGGACCTGTTCAGATGTTGAAGAATAAAGGGATGCAGTTTGTGCCTCTGTGATGTCATTGGGCCCCTAATCCAGGATGAATTAGAGGAACTCTTAGCTTCAGTCTTTAAGTTACTTCAGAGAGCTAAATCACTTCAATAAAAATGGAAAAGGAATGTATTAATAACTCCTTTCTTCAAACAGGAAACCACTCCCAACCCTCAGCCTTCAGAAGAGGAGAAAACTGAGCCAGCACCTAGTCAGGAGGTTGCCAGCCCTGAACAGTATATTAAGCATCCACTACAAAACAGGTAAATAGTACTGAAGCAAGATTATAATTTTGCAAAGATAAAAATGCCTGTGGCTTTACAAAAGCTCTTGTTTACCTTAAGTTTTCTAGCAGCATTTTGAGAGTTCTCAGATGTTTTGAAGATTTTTGTAGTGAGGTTGCAGAGGAAGTAGAATCTGATCCTGTTCTAATTTAGAGGCTTTTTTTATGGAGTGTTGAGTGGTGTTATAAAAGATGAAAATATTTGCGCAAATTTTCATAATGCAGCCAGGTAATTGGAAAGAGCATGGCTTTGCGTTTGATTGGAGGCAAGCAGAGCTTTTACTGCGTTTGTCTGGTGTGTTTTAAGAGACTGATGTGAGATGTTGCTGCCAAGCAGAACTGGAACTCTGCCTTGTCCTTTGGGCAATTGAGTGCCAGTGGTAAAAACTTCTTATTCTTATTTCTTACCACAGTCTTACTCCTTCATATCTTACCTTTGTTTTTTTTCCTCTCCTATTTGGAACTGAAAGTAGTAGAAGCTGTGTTCATCAGCCAAAGAGCTCATTAGACTTGATCATGTGAGTGGCTGGTGTCTCGGGTAATACTGTTTTCATTATCTGTAGGAAGCACAGCAGAAGAAATGCTGTAAAGTGCACATGCACACATTTGTACCAGCGTGTCACTAAGGAAAACTTGTAGGACACTGGCATTTTCTTGTTTAACAAGAAAAACATGGAGCAGTAGTCAAAAGTATAGTTAAGACAAGTTATCGAAAAATCAAAGCCCTCTTAACTGTTCGGTGTGTGAAAACAAGTATGTCTTAAAAGCTTTTTACTGAGCTGTGGAGATAATGGGTACTTAACAAGAAGCTTTGTGCTTGAAAACCTGAACTTAAAGTACTTTCCCGCACTAAAGATATTATAAGCTTACAGCTGAATTCCTTTAAATGTGCACAAAAGTTACCCCAGCAGCATACATATACTTTGAAAAGAGCTGCTAGGAAGTAATTTTCTTCAGCTGAGGTGGAGTGCTCCATACTTAATGTTGCTAAGTAGGTGCTGCCTTAAAGTGAACCTTTTGTTGTCTTTCAACTTCCTTCCTCTTTTTCATGTAATCAGTTTGATTAAATGGATGCTAACACTCTTTTACAAGTGGTAGTGGGACTATTTCTGGAAAATCGTAAACTTTCAAAACAAGGTTTGAAATGTCAGGAAAGGTCTCAGAACAACAGATTGATACCTGGTGACTTAAGGTACTCTACTGCGAGAAGATAAATCTACCCTAGTGCTAACCTAGTGAGTTCAACACTACTGAAACTATGAAATGAAAAATAAGCCTTTTTGGTTAAATGCATCATCAGGTATCCTGTTCCAGCATTTTAAACGATGATTTTTAGATCCAGAAAGAGCATCTTTGTGTGGAAAAGTTCAGTTTATATGTCTTGAGATTTGGACTCAGCAGAGATGATGAAGAAAATTGGATAGGACATTTTTCAGTTAGTCTTGTCTCTCTATACATGCAGGTCTAAAAACTTCAAATAGTTAAAGTTGGTGGTATTTAAGATCGTTGCCATTAATAAGCTTAATTTAAAAGTTTCCTTTTTAAAATTTATGCCGTCCTAGTGAGTGCTTGGGAGACTTTCATGTCATACATAGCTTATTGTAATTAGCTTTTGTAATCTTCATAAGGAAATTACTGGAAAGAGAGCTGTGCTCCTAGTTTGAATAGTTGATGTTGTTTTAGACGATAATCAGTTATTTGAGGTAGGAGATGGCAGTTCAGCAGTGGCAGCAGGAAGGAACATTGAGGCTTAGAGGTTTAGAGTCTTAGAAATGTTCCAAAGCTATTTAAAATATTTACTTAAATGGGTTGATCAAATCTGCCACGATTCCTTTAATGGAAACACAAATACTGTTCATCTGCAGAGAGTTTGAGAACTGAGTTTTTCTTGTAGCTTATTGATGAAAATTGACTTCCATGCTACATTATTAAGGTTTAAAATTAGTTTAGATATAACAATATAAATAATGTATTACATTTTTAATATAAGTTTAATTTCTAGATGCTATTACTCAATTTTGTTTTCCTTTTTAGATGGGCACTGTGGTTTTTTAAAAATGACAAGAGCAAAACTTGGCAAGCAAATCTTCGTCTTATCTCGAAGTTTGATACTGTTGAAGATTTTTGGGCGTAAGTAAAGGTTTTTCAATCTGGGTAATAATCCTGGCATATGTTGGCAAAGCTTATGCCAAAGTAAACATACTCCATTAACTGTAACTTTTTGGGTATAGTATGAAATGTTTGCAAAATTGAAGGTGATGTCTACCCCATTCTTCAGAATGTGGTAGAATGTAACCTTTGAAGAAAAGTTGATTGGAGGAGTTCTTCACACTTTAAATGCACACTGTCTTGCCGTTAACACTCCAATGCTGCTTATAGTTATATGTACATGACATACATGTAGAAAACTATTTGTGCAGTAGCTATCTCTTGGTAATGCAAATTTGTAAATTCTTGTAGCCAACTAATTGTCATTCCTCAGTCCCAAATTTTGCTGGTTGACTAAATTCTCAGACAGCTGGCTTACTTCAGATGTTCAAGAATGCCTGAATTTGGAGCATAGTACTTGGGAGATTGATGCAGATTAATGACATTCTTGAAAGAAGTTCATTAGAGGTTACATAAGAACTAACTTCATTCTAAATTGAAGGTATCCAAAAGCAGCTAGGCTCAAAGAGCAATAACAAAGCATTTGAAGGTAGGCCTGCGCTTCCCAAACACTTGATTCAGTCAAATGCAAGTGGCTTACTTGAAAGATTTTTTTTTTTGCCTGCCATAATGATGGAATATGGAGAAAATGAAAGTGGCCTGAAATTGAGGGTGAAAAAAATGCATTATATATTTCATCTTAGTATTTCATGCTACATTGAGTGGTAGCGTTCTTAAGGTTTTTGTTGCATACCTTCTTCTGGATGTGATCGGTAAGGGAGAGATGGTGTCTTAGCAGAATAATGAGACCCATCAGTGACCCACTAGCAACAGAGAAGAAATAAAGGTGCTGAAAATGTTGAACAAGTAATTTATCAGTGCAGTCATCAGAGAGAGGGGAATAGGATTCTGTGCTTGTAAACAGCTTTCCCATTCTACTATGGGGGTGACGGTTGAGTGAGCAGTAGTTTGCAGTCTTGGAGTATGCGATGGGCAGCTAAATTGTTTGATGCTCACTGCTGAACTTCATTAAGGGTAAGTTTTTTGAGCTCCTATAACCAAGATAGTCTGGGTAATTAAAAGAAGCACTTAATCTAGATGTCTGCAGTGAAGGTAAAATCAAGCAATTGAGAAGTTAAGCCTCCATTGTGGTTGGAGTGGGAAGCAGGTGTGGTGTTCTGGGGAGAAAATTTTAAGGTAAACTCAAAAGGAGGGAAACTGGTAAATCTGTAACTGGCTTTGTAAATTCCTATGCCTGACTTGTAATTGTTAGAACGCTGCAGTAATTCATTTCCTTTTTGGTGGTGGACCATGCCTGAATGTTGGTTGGTCTTGGCCGGCAGGTTACTGTGGTATGTGCAGGCCTTTTTCTGAAGTCTGACCTTCACAATGCAGGGTGGGGAGGAAATCTGTCCTCTTGCTAGAGAAGGAGACTCCTTTAGTTGTTTGGGTTTTTTTCTCTAAACTGCGTAGTTGTGGATTTAATTCAGAGCATGTATTTTATACTTTGTTTGTTCTTGCCTTTTGAGTTCATTTCAATTACCAGGCCTACAGTCTTAGTCCCTAGAATATTGTGTTAAATAGCAAAGTCAAGTATTCCTCCTAAAACCTCTCTCTGCAGAGAGAGTAGCCTTAAAAATATAAACAATTAACCATATTCCATGTATATGTACAGAATACACATGCACGCAACATGAACACACATGAAAGTTAAAGTGAGTTACATTTCTAATAACTTTTAGAACTACGTTTAAAAGCAGCACTGGTATAGGAACCCAGCAAGCGTTCATAAACCAGTTTCCATTCTATTTCTTTAAGCCCCAAATATCTTAAAGCTAATGCTTTTATACTGCTGAAAAAAAGGTAAGAAATAGGGTTGCTTCTAAAGTAATGTTAGTTTTTTAAAAAAATTTTTGTATTCTGTTCGGTCATACATCTTAAATTCTTTAAGAATTGTGTGCCTTAAAATAATGCTTAGTTTTTAATCCTGCTTTTTTCCCTTCAATAGTTTATACAACCATATCCAGCTCTCTAGTAATTTAATGCCTGGTTGTGACTACTCGCTCTTTAAGGTATGCTTGCTAACCTTTTTTCTTCAGTTGTGAATGTTGATGGATGGTTTCCTGACTAAGCAAGACACTGTCCAAAAATTTCACTTTGGATGTTTAGTAATATGGTTGGGAATATCTTAAAGATGTTAATATTTTAGAAAGTCCCAAACACATGCCTTCTAAAAATCAGGCTGTCACTAGTTCTGAAAATGCAAGTCCTTGCTTTACACACTTCACAGACAGTATGTTTTCATCTGTTACTGTTTGTCTTCATTCTGTTCGAGATGTTTGTGCTAATAATTAACTGTTAATAATGTTTATAATGAGAGATTTTCCAGCTGTGTCATTTGGTGTCATGTGAAATGAGAAAATGTCCAAGTTCTGTGGGAGACTGCAATGTTTGCCAGTATTCTTTGAACACTGCTAGCCAGATGCAGCAGCTCTTATAATTAATTTTTACACCACCAGTTAAATGCTGTATTACTTGGGTGCAATTTTCTGTTTCATACATAACACTGACACTTAAAGCATGCTGAGGAAGTGTTCAGACTAGCAAATAAGAAATGCCGATGAGAAAGTGTACGTGAAATCCTGCCTCAGCTGGAGTGGAGATCTGAACCAGAGCTCTAAATTAAATCGTAGCCTTTCCAAAGTGCTTATAACATACAGCTTCCTTTCTGGATTCAGATACCTAAATAATCCCCTGAGTGCTGGTGCCTGGTTCTTCCTCTGCTTACAAAACAGAGCTGCTGGCTGGGAGTTCTCGGTAAACTTTACATAGTTTGTAAACCCCAGCAGCTTTGGGTACTAAAGAGATGGCAATACTTTGGTTTGGGAAGGTAACTATCTTAGGTGACTGAGAAAACTTACTAGTAAAATTTTTAGAAGCTGTAGGCCCTTCAGAGGTAAGGGTATCTATGGATCATGCTTGTATTTTTTGCATGAATTTTAATTTTTTGTATCCTGTGTTTGCTTCAGCAATAATTTAATTAAATACATGAAACAGGTACAGAATTGGTAACTGTTGCAGGCTTCTGAGCAATCTCTAGCTGTAGTCCTTCAATTCTGACCTGGTAGGAGTGCCTCTTAAAGGTGAAGTGTGAGCTCTGCAGCTGCCAGTGAGGGTGTTAAATTTAAACTGAGCTGACACCACTCCATCCTTTTCAGCCAAAGTTTTGTAGCGCAACTGTCTATTAAGACAGTTCTTAACAGAGTTTCTCTGTCTAGACAATTACCTGATTTTTTTTAATGACTGACTTTTCTGAAGTGCAGCATAGCTGGTAATTTGGGAGTGGCAGCTGGCTGCTTTTCTGCAGTGGTGCATCCAGAGTCACTTAATTCAGTGCAGGGCCATTGGTAAAGCATGAATTGGAATGCAACTTGCTTCTAAATGGTGAGTTGATTTTTGTGGCCCTGACGATTGAAATTATCTTATTCTCAACTTGTGTTCAGGAAGTTACTGAGATAAACTGTCAAGGGTGTCTGTTTCAGTTAAGTAATCTTTGTGCATAAACGAAGCACTTGGCCAATGTTGCACTGAGTCCAAGACTTAAAATAAGGACTTCAGAATGTAGCTGCTAATTTTATCTGGTTTCTTACGGGCTAAAGTGGATGGTTGACTTCGCCTGTTCCCATAGGGGATTTTATCTAAGTGGTGTAGCCAAGACTTGCTTGGGCTGTGATTCTTCTGTAGAAATAAAAACTCATTAGAGACAGTGTACTTGTTAAGCTGTTTTGAAATTTTGTTATTGGTATGACGCAGTCTTTCTGGACAGGTGTGTATCTTAAACTGTACCACTTAAGTTGCTATTTCAGTTATCACTGGCCTTGTGGTTATTCTTTAGGAAAAATATAGTTCAGGTCTAATTTAACTTCTGGCTTTTCTTTGCAGGATGGTATTGAACCAATGTGGGAAGATGAAAAAAACAAGCGAGGAGGGCGATGGCTAATTACACTAAACAAACAGCAGAGACGAAGTGACCTTGATCGCTTCTGGCTAGAGACAGTAAGCACTATGGCCTTACAAAGTTGCAAGTGAAGAATCTTGCATTTGTATTTGATATTTTAACTTGTTTGTTCTTTGTGTGCCACACTAGATGTCTTAACTTCCTGGCAGCACAGTCCTGTAAGTTTTTATTGACAGTCTGTATTTGAAACATTTTTCAATAATGATGATTAATGTAGTTGTATTCTGTTGAATACTTTCTTACAGTGGGCAGTAATAGAGATAATTCTGCAGGACATATTAACCTTTTCCTGTGGAATGTACAGAATAGCTGTCAAGCTACTGGGAAAATAACGTCTCTTGAATGTAATTTAACTGCTTAAATGTAAGAATTTCTTTTACAAATACTGTTACAAATGAATAGTTTTGATGTTTTGGCCTTGCTGAAACCAGGGATTTTCAGGTTATTTATATTCCTCCTGTGCTTAGCCTAACACTAGGATAGGCAAGTAATAGTACAATCTTCCTGTAAGTACACTATAAAAAAACTTCTTTCCATTGCTCTTACCTCTTTGGAATAGATTTTTTGAATGGTGAATAAACTTCCAGTGGTTTTGTGGGTTGCAGTAAATGTGTTGTAGAAAAGGGTACAACTGTGCTGTCCAGGAACTAACTCGGAATAGGCTAAAACAGTCCACTGTCATCTGGAGTTTACGGGAATGGATTGCAGATGGTACAATGCAAACCAATTTTTATCAAATCTCTGATCTGTGTTTCCCTTCTGTGAGAGGCATTAAGTATTGCACCCCTCTGAAAGGGAGAAATTGCCTTCTGGATCAAAGCAGAGATATCCAAAGTACCAGCGCTATTATGATCTTTCCAGTTCACTGTAGTAGTGATTTGAAGAAAGGATTGCAAGCACTACGCTACTAGCCAATATGACTGCACATGAGTAAATAAATGTCTTGCTGTGTGCATTTGGTCTCTCCAATTAAATGCCTATATGAGTCCTTCAGATTCTTAGTAACCATTAGACTATATACGTGTTTCCAATCCATATGTATTTAGACTTAAAGCTAGAGAGTTCTGGCTTTTGTTTAGCAGCAAGCAATGGCACAGAGCCCAAATACCCAGGTGAGTGGGATATGTGCTCTGAAACAACCCTGTGACTTCTAATTTCAGTAGCCAACTTTCTCCAATAAAAATTAAAGCCTGTTTATTACTCCTCTTTGGAACAAAATTTTATTTTAATCTAATGATCTTTAATGTTCTTAGGTGTAAAGTAAACTTAATTTCAGAAGACAAAATGTATTTGACTAGTGTTTATTGACCATGGTAGCCATACTGGCTTGTATATATCCTAAGGCTGCTGATCAGTATTTCAAATGTTTGTGTGTGGTTTAAACTTTAAAAATTTACAGCTTTCATTACTCGTGTGCAGCCTGCAGCTGGGCATAACATTTTAAGTGTGTGTAGTTATACCTGATTTATTCAGTAGCACACTGTCATCTTTGTATTTCCTTGATGAAGTCAGCCCTTGCAGCTCTCATGGGTACTAAAAGATCTGCTTTGTTCAAAAAGTTGTGAGTGTGTTGAATTTCCAAATGTTACAAGAGATTCTGGAAAATTAATATAGTGGCAGTGTTTAATGTACTGTAAAAGTCAAACAGGCATACATTTGGAGACTTCAGTGTGCAGAAGGATTTTTAATTCAGCATGGACTAGATGAATCCATCTTAACTACAAACTCTGTTTTGAATATCTGAAAATCTGGTGAAACAAGTTGCAAGTTGAAGATTTTCAAATACTGCTTTCACGGCTGGCATGTTACACAACGATGTGACCTAATTCACTGTGGTGTTCCTGAAGTATACCACCTCTGCCGATTCCAAGCTTGACCACTAGAAATCTGTGGGGGAAGAATCTTGTGTTACTCATATGCTTGTATTGTTGCAGTTGCATACACACTGTTCAGGATGACTGATTCCCACTTCAGAGTCTGTGGGAGCTCTGAAGCTTCCCGTGCATGTTGATAGGATGCAGTACTTCATTAGATGGCAGTTCTAATCTGAGTTGCAGTCTGATTTGCCTCTGAATTTGATATTCTTCAGAACTGAAGTTGGACCTTACGTGGCTGACACACTGCCCAAATAGTACTTCATGGGTTGTTCCTAGATAGTAAATGCAAACACTTAAAATTTCAGATTTGTTTACCTGTGTTAAATGTACTTCAGAAAAAAGAATAAATTCCTTTAATCCTTACATAATTTTGGATTGGGAGGATGGAGTGGGAGGCAACACTATCAAAACTATCAACTTGCAGCTGCTGGGACAGGAGGAGAGATGGGGAACTTGAAATAAGAGGAAGACACCCTACTACAGCTGAGTTTACATTCACTTGTAACGTTTGGAACTTCAAGAAGATACTGCAGTAAACAAAGTGATTGTTTTATGTCAAACTATAAGCAGTAAAATGTAGTATGTATTCCTCAGTCCTTTGTGTATACTTTTGTGTTTGCCTGTGGAGCAAGATTCTGACTTTGAACTGCCACTTTTAATGGTTAATCTTTGTTTTGTAGCTGCTGTGCCTTATTGGGGAGTCGTTTGATGACTACAGTGATGATGTATGTGGTGCTGTTGTTAATGTTAGAACTAAGGGTGATAAAATAGCAATATGGACAACTGAATGTGAAAACAGGGATGCTGTTACACATATAGGGTAAGTAATGTGATTGTCTTGAATGTGAAGTGTAACAAGGCACTTAAAGCCAGCTAACTTGATAGAGAATGCACTTCAGGCAGATGTAGCCTGTGCAGAGCTGTATGCCAAATTAAGTAATTCAGTACCAAATTTTGTGTTATAGTATAGTTTTTTGTAAGGGCTTAGTTAGTGCAGCAGTACAAAGAAGTTACTAACTTTGCTATAGTTTAGAAATAATGAGGATTTGAACGCAAATCTTGGCAGAATTTTTACACTTCACAATGACGCATTGTAATTAACACCTGTAGATAATGTAGATTCTGTTGCAGTATGCCAGTTTGTAAAGATGGGTAGGCCGTAACGGTAGAGCATTGGTAAGATTTTTCTCAGGAAAGAGATGCTTACAAGTAATAGGAAGGAAGCGTAAATCTTGAGGTCACAAGGATGTCCTTATATTTGAAAAAGTCTGGACAGTGACATGCTGTGAAACTCTGCAGATATATTTCCTCCTCCTCTTCTCTTTTCAAGTACACATCAAACAATAAAGCTGAGTTTCATGGATTACTTGACATGTGTAATAGCATGTTGCTTACTGGAATGAAGACTACAACAGTAGTCATCTCTGATTATGATGAATCTGTACTACGGAAAGTGCTTGTGCTCTGTTTAGCAAGTACTGCTAAAGTTAGTGAATTCCTGATGCTATAGTATTGATACTTCATAATTACTTGCTGTTAAATTCAGTTGTTGTAGGCCACTTAATTCTGTTGTTTTGCATAGGTTATTTATCTTCCCAGCTTAGGACACTTTAACATGCCTTAGGCCAGACCTTAAACTGTCAGGCATAGTAGCTTGCTGAGTTTTTAACTTACTGTGTGGCACTTGACACACTCCTCATTTGGGCCTTTAAGAATCTGGTGGGCTCTGCTTTATACTAACAATTTAATTATGCAGTCATGCTCAGACTTAGAAGGTAAGTGTAACACTAAGCAAACAACTGTGGTACACATCTTCTGCTAGTAGAGAATAACCTTATCAAACCTAGTAGGCATCAGAACCTTTTTTAGAATGTATTAACCATTAACTAAGGACCTAAGGTGACTCCATTAGAGAACTGTAAAAAGTGTAAGATTTTGTAAACTGACACAATGACTTAAGGTAAGTTATGTTGACTACCTGCTGTTACATTGCCATAACTCCAAAGACAATACATCAGCTTTTATATAACAGTTAAAACTGGGGTAAGCTATGGCACTGTGAACTCTCCATGATGATTAGGGTAAGTTAAAAAACCAAATTTATGTCGTCTTTGTTAACAATCTGCAGTTGAACAGGCTTGTTCTGTGGTTTAGCCAGAGCTTGCAGCCTAGTATCATTAGTGACTTACATCTTACACTGCGTTCCACAGCTTAGAGCGTGTGTAACATGGGTATTGCTGCTTAAAGCATAAGATCCAAGCTGATTTTTCTTAAAGCTCTTGTTTGGGTAGCTGATGGTCACCAGTAGTACCATGGGGGTGTGCTGTCTATAAGTAGTTAAAGACAAGAGAGCAAGTCTGTGCAGCTGAGATGTGTGGTGATAATAACTGTTCCAAGCAATTGCTGTTTCATTTGGTTTAGGTGCTATCAGGTGCTGATAGTAGAATCCCTGTGTTCTACATTAATGTAGGCCTGTTGGTTATGTTTTTGGCAAGAGCTTGTCCTATTTTATATGGTAAGTTATTCATACAAAACTATAAGCTGATTTTAGATGCAATAAGCTAGAAAAATCTTGTTTAGAGTCCTTTATTCATACCTGAGAAATTGTTTCTAAGTAACTGTTTCATGAAGGTGTCAGCAGTTCTTAAAAGCAGGTGTCCTGTTCCTAATTCCTTCCTAAGGGCTTTGCTTAAACTGTTGTTCTATTTCTTTTCTCCAGGAGAGTATACAAGGAAAGATTAGGACTTCCTCCAAAGATAGTGATTGGTTATCAGTCCCATGCAGACACAGCTACTAAGAGCGGCTCCACCACTAAAAATAGGTTTGTTGTTTAAGAAGACACCTTCTGAGTATTCTTTCATAGGAGACTGCGTCAAGCAATCGAGATTTGGGAGCTGAACCAAAGCCTCTTCAAAAGCAGAGTGGACTACATTTAAATTTGATTTCCATCTAAGTGTTGCTAAGATTTGTGGGAAGTCTCATTTGCCTTTGTCTTGTACTTCTGTGTTCAGTTTTTTCTATTTGGCTGAAGTAACCATTACAAATCAGAATTTGAGTACACTTCACCCCCCGAATCCATAAATGTTTTCCTGGCCCACTCTGTAATAGCTTGGTAGAAACATTACTATTACAAAAGAAAAAATTGTTTATCCACAGTATTCAGAAAAGAAGTTGCATTTCTGTACCTGCAGGAAATTACTCTGTTTTACATTTGCATTGTATGCAGTAACATTTTGCTGGTTTGAAAAAGAGTATGGTGCATACAGTTTTCTAGCAATTTTTTTATACAGCATCCTCTTTGCTGTAACCTATGCTGGTGGCTGCTAGATTAATTTATTTGTTTTCCCTATTTGATAACATTAGTGATATTTTGATTTCAGTTGTTTTTGCTCATGTAACATTTGGTGAAGAATATGGGAATATGACAAAGGTGGAATAAACATTAATTTTGTGCATTCTTTGGTAATTTTTGGTTTTTTGTAACATCAAAACTTTGCTACAAATTTATGCATTTCAGTCAAATCGGTGATCTGTGTGATTTCCTAAACATAATTGTGGATTTTTTAATGTAACACCATAATTTACATTCCTTACTAGAAATAGTATGTCTGTTTTTGTATCTTACGCTGTATTTTAACACTTTGTATTACTTAGGTTATTTTGCTTTGGTTAAAATGGCTCAAGTAGAAAAGCGGTCCCATTCATATTAAGACAGTGTACAAAACTGTAAATAAAATGTGTACAGTGAATTGTCTTTTAGACAACTAGATTTGTCCTTTTATTTCTCCATCTATACAGCAAGTATTTGTACCTCTTGTGACAAGGCAGTCTCTACTGTGGCTTCTATTGTAGTGTCTTCCAGGAAAGATAGTCTGGAGTTATAGTCTGTTGGAACTTCTAATAAATCTATTAGATAGCACCCAAAATCAAAGTGAAATTATATTTATGTGGCTAGTGGTTTTTTTCTTGGTGGTTGGTCTAACTGATCATGGTTTGCATTGTTTCTCTTTACTTAACATTTATGGTAACCAAGAAATTGAAGGGTATGTAGAAAGCCATTTAGTTTCAGGTAGGAACTACACTAGAAGCGCTGAAGTGAGTGATTCTACTTGTAAGTATATAATCCCTATATGAAAAGGTGCACTGGAGACATGGCTACAAAATAAAAGTATATGAGATCTAGAGTCTGCTATTACGTATGTCTTACATTGAAATGAAACTTACACTTGCTTGAAGGTTGCTGTGGAAGCTGTAGTTTGCTTGACTCGCAGGACTGAGGAAAAATTTTGAAGGCCATAGAGTTAACCTCTTGTTTTGAGCACAGTGTGAGAGGCTTTTTGTTTTCATTCTAAAAGCATGCAGCAAAAATAATGCTTTATTGCTAATTTCCTTTGTTTTTTCAGTGTGATGTATTTTAAGGCCTTACTGGGGCTGTGTAGCCTTTCTTCAGTTAAAAGCAGATGCTTATTCAGGTTTTGATCTTTGTGATAACTCCTTAAACCAAGTTTAGTCAGTGTGGTATTGAAGCTTCAGTTGAACCAGGCTTTTAAATCTGCTTAAGGCACTGAAGTGTTTCTCTGTGCCCAGATAGACTTGGAACAATTTCTTGCACATTTTATCAGATGTGTTGTAAATAGCATATCAGACTATACCAAAAAGGTATTACATTAACTTCTGGATCACTATTACATCTGTTTAATAGAAACACTTGTAGTAGGCATCTATATCTAATTATATGATGCCTTCAGTATTGGTCATTAACTAGGATAGATGTTGGGTGTCGAGGGAGCTATTAGGCTGTTTGTGTGCTGGTTTCTGTGGATTCTGGTGTAACTGGTTGCCTGCTCTGATTCTGCAGGCATGCAAAGCAAGTCAGGTTTGCTTAATAGGACCATTCCTAGTAAAATATAGCAGGCCTTGTGTGTTTTCCAGCTTAATGCTTTATTTAATCATCTTTGCAATTAAAGTAAGCTTTTTGGACTAAATTTCTCTCAACTATTTCTGTTCCATATCATCAGCCTCAAGCTGAGTAGTATTTATAAAGGCTTTGATATTTCTGAATAAACCAGTAATGATGGCATGCATGGGAAGGTAAAGGTGAATCAGTTTCCTGAGTGGTAAGATTAGATTGCCTATCTGTATGTTACTTGGGAGCACTGGGGCAAGGCTCAGAGTGTTGAGATTAACTTGAGTGCTGTTGTGAGAAGTACATAGTGTTGTTTTTAATTTCACTACAAGACTGACTGGAATATGGTTCAGGGTAGTAGTGTTCTGCTCATCTAGAAAGTGATAGCTTTTTGGTATGGTCTCAAGCATTTGAGCATGAGCCTATTAAGCAGCCAACTGACTTGCACTGTAATATGAAAACTGCAAGTAGGTTCACTTGAGGCTCTTCACTGCTTTAAATAACAATTGCAATGTTTCTAGAAGACTTGAGTAAAAATTAAATCGCATGCTTGCTTTATCAAATATATACCTATGCCTTTAATTCATTGCTAGAAGAAACAAGTGACCGTGAACCTAGTTTTCTTCTACTTGCAAATAGCTTTGTGCTGCATACTAATGTTCTCCTGATTATAATGGTGGTGTTTGTATTCTTGTACTATGGGAGAAAGCAGAGAGCTCTCCATTCTGCATATTAATAAAACAGCCACAGGCTCGTAAGAGGAAAAAGCAGTAAATGTTTAAATTTGAGTATCTAGTTTTGGTACAAAATATTCAGTGTCTTGAAAATTCCAGTTAAATGGGTAGCCATGGTCAGTGTGTAGTTTCAGCAAGCCTGAGAAGACTAAGGAATAAACGTCTGAAGCATCTATTCAGTTTTATATGGTACAAAACCAGCAGAGAGAGGAAGGAAAGCAGAAACTTGCAGTGTTCAAAGAGTTGTAAGAATGTGCCAAAATACAGCCTAGGAAGAAGGGGTAACAGATGAGGAGTATTTGTGAATTAGCAGTTTTTGGGTGTACTGTAAGTCAGGCCTTGTGCAATGCTTTTCATTGTCACTTTTTGTCCTGCTGCGCTGTCACTGTCTTGTGTTTCAGGCTGTCTCTAGCTCAGGAAACTTATTTTTTTAATGCTATCCAGTCCTGGGAATTTGGAGTAGTAGCTCTTAGCAAAGCTTGGACTGAGCTCAAAAGCTCCATCCTACCTAATGGAATCTTTTCCTACAGGAGTGGTTGGAAAAAAATACTCTGGATTCCATAGGACCCTTACTAAAAGCAGAAAAACACTGCATTTCAGCCTTATAAAGTGACATGGTTCCCTTTAGGTGTATATGACCTCCCTTGTTTGCAATCAGCTTTACTTGTGACTCTGGGCCTGATGGTTTTAAAACTAGATTTTTACGAACATCCTGCACTGAAGTGCTAAACCAAATAGTTGAGCTTATTAGTTAAACCGACAGAGCTTTCAGACTGCCTAGCACTTTTAGATGACTTTGCCCTCTTAAGAATATTTAATGGTTTCTGCAAATTTTTTTGAGAGTAGGTTTAAGTTAGGTCTTAAATTTTTTTAATGTGGAATTTGTGCCTTTTCATATTGGATGAGAAACAGATAAATGAAAATTATATCACCAGTAATGAAACAGTTTATACCTATTTCATTTTGAGTCCTTTCATGCTTGTCTATCCAAATGAAACTTGGAGAGCAGGAGTGCAGAGCATATTAGCAAGCAGTGTAGAACTAGTCCTAGCTGTGGAATGCATCTGCTGGATCTCTCCATTTCAAAGCTCCAGAAGTTGTTAAATCTTGAAAACTTTCCATTTTTATCTCTTTGCAGGACACACATCACTGTAGCTGCTTGAACAGACTTTCTGCTTTTTAGCTCTTAAATTTTTGTATTCCACCAGAACTTGTTTTCAGGCATCCACCTCTGCAGCAAAGCCTGTAATAAGCACTTAAATTCCTTCCCCTGTGATTAAAACCGTGATCACTTCTGCTGCCTGGGCTTCCTCAAAAGACTATGGGATGCCCTTCTAGCCTTCCTATTTGGAAATAAAGCAAGTTCTGTTGTCCAGAGCTAAATGTGAATTGTGGCTGAGCACATAATGATTGTTGTGCTTCCTAGCATTAACTTCTTTTGTGTGATGCCTTAAATGTAAAAACAACCTAGCTGAAGTCAGTCTGTTTGGTTAGCAGGCAAACTGATACCAGCATAACTCAGATCTATTTTTTTTATTCCTTGCTAGTACTGAGTGTGTGACAAGCTTAGCTGTGAATTTGTGGGATTTGACTGCCTCTGCTTTTCCCATACCCGTTTTTCTAAATCCTGATACTTTTCAAGCCTTATTAAAAGAAGTTTAATAAAAGGAAAAATTACACTGAGTATAGTCACTGCTTTTTTTGGTTGCTGTGATCCCATGGAGAATTCCAGGTGTTGCTAAACCCAGATAAAGACGGTGTGTGACTACTTTGGCATAATAGTCTGCTTATGGGATTTTAACTTTTTTATCTCTACCCATGTAAGTGTGATAATGGTGAAAATGATACTTGAAAGTATGTGTGTGAATCATATATAAAGCAAAAATAACATGTTTATTTTTTCTATTTTTTTCAAAGTAGAAAACTTCCATTATTTCTAAAAGGTTACTTTGGATGACTTTCTGTAATGAATTATTGGATTTTGCTTACAATAAGTAGTTTAGATCAATCTTTTTTTTCCCTTATGTTGTGCCTATTATGTTACCAAGGAATCGGAGCCAACCTTGTAGGTAAGGTTTGGCATTCTTTGAAGTAAAGCTAGTTTTGAGTCTTCCTCCATACGTACAGGGTAGTTATCCTAGTGCATCTCACCCTGCTGAGCCGTACAAATACGCAGAAAGTATTATGGGAAATTGGAAGGTACTACTTTATTTGTGTAGCTTGAATGAAAATAAAGCTTCTGAGGAACTGAATGTCTCAGCTTCTTGACTCTGTATGGGATGTATAGAAATGCAAATCAAAGATAAATTAATAAGGTACTACTCTGAAATACGTGTTCACCCCTCAGTTTGGCGTTTGCAGTTAGGGCTTCTGCAGCTCACCCACAGGTCAGCCTTGTTCTAAACAAAACCTGTGTAACATGATTGCAAAAATACTGCTGACTGCTCTTCCCTTGTCTGCCATAGTTTCATAGATAGGTAGTAGTTGAATACGTTTGTACAGTGGTACTAGCTAGCAGCAAATTGCAGGTGATCTCCTAATAGGAGCTCCTGTGATCCAGTTGTGCCACCCTATTGATGTTGAACAGCTGGAGACAGTATTGTGAACTTGCAGGAGCAGTTTGTCTGTGCTATCCATTATGGGGCTTTTAAGGCCAGACAGAAACAATCTCTGTAGGTGTATCATTGCACAGCTATACACTTAATACTGGAGAATTTTTGGATACGAGAGTAGATGTTTGCTGTAAACTGATGTCACTGCATGGCCTCAGTTCATCTTTCACATTTGAAATGGGAGTGTTCCTGAGTCGTGAGGAAGTGGTGACTACTGACTTCAGCGGTGGAGGTGCTGCTTCAAAGTTTCCCTGACCCTGGAAAATTTGTCCTCGAGTTCATCCTTTAACGACAAGTGAGAAATACCTGTAGGCTGCCATCTAGGGACAGATGCATTCCAGGTTGGTTTGGGTAAAAATTAAAAGCTTAAAAGGCTTAAGTCTTAATTCACTAGCGAGGTTTCTTCCCTGTATGCACAAACTGTGGGGTGGGGGTGAGGTGGGCATAAAGGGCAGAACTGAGATTGGATTGTTCAGAGGTATTCTGGGGAGAAAAAACTGAAGGTAGATGCAAGGAGCAACAGGTTTAGCTGAAAAGCAATGCAATTTTAGGGTCAATTCCCTTTGCAAGGAACTGCTGTTCCTTTATTGCAAAAGTAGACACAAATCCTCAATGTAATGTTTTCTTAAGTTTGTGAATGTGACTTTGGGCCATGTGGATTTGTCTCGCTTGACCTTCATTAAACTCGGGGTTTACCAGTGTTTTGAGGGTTTGTAATAGCAGACTAGTCATAAGCTGCAACAGCAGTGAACTGTTACAAGAATGTACTGCAAACCCCCCCCCCAAAATCCTGTTTGGATATAGATGATTTCTTAAGCAGGAAATGGTTCTTTTACATTTGTGTGAAATGTAAAAATGATGAAGGAAGAATTAACAGTTTGGATGCTTTTCCTTGGCTACTGTTTGCTTTTAGCTGGGGTGCTGTTCAGACATTGCCCTCTGCAGTCATGTGTGTGCAGCAGGTCTGTCCCTGCAGTGTGCACGGTGGTTATCGCTGAGGGGGTGCCCCAAGACACAGCTCTGAGCAGCTGGAAGCTGGTTGTGGTTTGTAAGTTCTTGCTATAGTTTTATGTGCTATCTTCAGTAAGCTCCAGGACTGAGAGATGAGGTTTTCACTTCTACCCTCTGAGGTAATCTTCACCAGCTATATTTATATTGCAGTGTAGAAATGTGCTCCCGGATCTGGTGCACCTGATGTTACTGCACTAACTGTTGCCTGGTGGCTTTTAATATTGTGATACAGTCTAAGATGAGTATTCCTGTGGAATTCTAGGTGTTCTGCCGGAACACGGTTAACTCTGAATTGAATGCAGCTCTAACAACCTTTTCTCATTTATGCTCTTGAGGCTACATCTTAATTGCACTGAAGAGTATGGTGTTTAGGGTCATCTCTAGTAAAACCATATTGAGGCAACTCAGTCTTACACAGGTTTTCAAGTTTTTCTAGGTTTGAGTAACAGACTTAGCTTTTCTGAAACACTGCCCTGTGTATACTTTCATTATAACACGTTTCAGCCCTAGCCTAGCTCTGTCTTCCTGCCCCTCAAGGAAGCAGTTGCTGGAATGTGCAGCAGAATTGGTGTGTGTCAGGATGGGAGTAAAACGCTTTGGCAGCATGAGCTGTTTGCAGTGAGATCACTTGCTGGCTGTCCCTAGCTGCTGTGCCTTGCAGTGCTGGGGACAGAGTTAGCAAGGTTTGTATGGACACTTAGCTATGTGTGAGAGTACTTCTGGCTGGAAAAGCACGGTTTCTGCCCTGTGTTGTGTCCGTTTTGAGAGGCTTTATTTTTGCCTATTTTATAACGGTTTCAGAGGATTTCCAAAGCATTGTTGAGCTGTGCTCAATGATAATTGTATTGGCAGAGCACTAAAATATTCAAACAGTTCTTGAACAGCATGTTGATTTAAGGCACCTACATGCAGGCTGGGCTGGCTGCAGCTGGCTTGGCTCACCTGGAGGAGAGAAGAGATTCTTAGCTGCCTGGTACATCTATTTAAGTTTGGGGTTTTTTCTCTTTTCCCCCAAAACTGAGCTGTGACATAAAAATGGAGAATGCGCGTAGTTAGGATAACAGGATAACCTTTCAGTTGTGCCCGTGAATATCATCTTTGGGGGGATGTCCAGTAGCAGATAGAGGAGAAGGCTCACAGGAGTGTGCCAAAGGACACTGAACCTATTGCTCAGCAGTGACTGAGCTGTGAAACAGCTGTGGAGCAGCTCCTGCTGAATCTAAAAGGCCAACCCAATATACTATTAAAATCTATAGACTTTGTCCTAAATGTTACAGTTCCTCCTTTCTATAGGTCTGAGCCTAAATGGCTCTGAACAAAACATTTCATACCTCACTCTGCATGTTTCAGAGAAGCTGCACTTTTACAATTGGCAAAATTTTGCTCAAGCAGCAGGAGAGCTGTCTGTGTGACACGGGCAGCAGCACAGCGTCTGCTGGCAGGAGGGGAGCTGCGTGTGCAGCATTTTTGTGCCAGCCAGAGTGCCTCAGGCAGTGGGCTTCTCCCAGCTGCTTTTGCTGTGCACTTTCTCTTCAGGTAGCCTTTTGCCTAGTTAAAATGCAGCTGCTGGGCTATAAACAATAAAAACTCCTTTACTGGACTTGAAGTTTCAAAACAGCTCAGAGGCGTAGCATGTGCGAACACTGCATACCTTTTCATGGCATCAGGGGATGGATGACTCATGTTGCAGTTTTTATGCCAGTGTGTACAGCAAGCAAGTAGCATCCCAACTTTAATTCCAGTGAGAAAAGGATTATTAATGATGGTAATAAAGACAAATAGAAGGCAGCTGAGCCAAAGCATTTACCTGGGCCCTAGGCAGATGCTGAACCTGGTATCTGACATGATGGAGATTGAATAATTTTTACAACTCATCCTTGGTGTCAAACCCTGCTCTGTGAGGTATGTAACAATTCTACCAGTTGCTTACCTTAATGCAGTGTTTCAAGTTTTTCTGATTTTCCCATGGTGATCCCTTAATAAAGCAGAGAAGAATTGGAGTTTGTGAAATGGTTTTGTTGAACAGGGCAATTTGTTCTCCAGGTTGTAGTCTGAGCTATGCCTTGAGCTTGAAACAATTGACTGTAAAGGCATTTTAACTGTGGAAAATTAAATGGAGGGGGAAAGAAGCTTGCAGTTCTGTGAGGCAAAGTCCTTGTGTAAACATCAGTACTCAGCCAGAAAATAAAAGGCTTCTGCTCTCAGGACAGAGCTTGCCCTAGCATTAGTCTAATGTGCTTCTCAGATGTTAGCTCTGGGGTGACCTGAATGTAGGAAAGGCAGAGAAAAGTAAGTTTATGGGACTTCCTGATAGTCTGCGTAAGTCCACCCAGGTCTTTGTGTCTGTGTGAGGAGTACTGGGGTAGAAAATGCAGTCCCATGGGTTTCCCTATCTGTCTTCTGCCTCTGTCCTTGTGATACTTTACAGCAGGAACATTCAGTTGAGTTTGAGATCTTGTAGAAGGGGAAACAATTCAGCTAAGCTGCTACTTAAAACTTTTGTTTCAATAGTGAGACCTAGTGATTTTTATTATTTAAAAAAAAAAATAATCAGTGAACACTGACAACTGAGTTCTTGTTTTCCAGTGATTTCAGCCTTGTAGCTTCAAGTTTATTTGGTCTGTTCTGTTCTGAGTACATTGTCAACAACTTTTCTGCATGGGTAACAGCTTAAACATAGCCTTTGGGGTTTTTTTTACCCCCTTCAGCAAAGTTTCTTTTGTGCTTTGTCATCAAACAACACAGGGACCATTTGTTGTGGTCAAGATTTTGCTGCAAAGACTATAAAAAGGGGCAGGGATAGGAATGTGTGGCTTAAGAATTTTGCCCTGGATAAAGGAACTCCTCAGTCACACAGAACTGGCAGGTATTAGGAAGATCTAGCAGGAGGGAGATGGTATGCCAAGGGCGTAGGTTAGAACAGCTCCAGTCCAGCTGGACTACAAACTCGCTTTCTGACTCCAGTGCCACCCCTGGCTTTTGGGCATCCTCCCTTCCATGCACGAAGCAGAGCTGAGCTGCTGAGGGAACATGGCCATGTATTTCCCTGCAGCAGGCTGTGGATCACACAAGGGAGTGCTTGAGAGCTTCACCAGGTGTGTGAAAGGCTTTGGAAAGGCTTACCAGCCGGGCCTGTTCCCATCTCCTTCCTGCCTGAAATGATGGGATGGTAATTCAAGTACTTGCAAGAGCACATTCTCCAGGTGCTGGCCTCCAGCTATCATGTGCCCTCAAGCAGTAATAAAATAGTAACATGGAAAATCTCAAGTGGTAAACATGTAGAGGTAAACATTTTGCACTATGGCAGAAGGCAGCATGTCCCAAATGGAACTCCACTAAAAAAGCACAGGTGAAGCAAGGTAGAAATCAATAATGCCTGCCCTTTTCCCAACAGTTGGTTTTGTGTTTATCATTTAGGATCATGTAAAACCTTCACTGTGATTACCTATACAGCTGTTCATATCTGCCCCAGCAAGGACTTAAAAAAAAAAAAAAACCTGGAAAAATCAACAGACTTCAGCTCATGCCACATCCCCCTGCAGGTGGCTTTTGCACTGAGCCCTTCAGAGAGCTTGTTTCTTTTATCTAGCAACATGAGATGTGCAAGAGGAAAATTAAGTGTTACAGAAAAGGCTCCTGTGCCATGTCACAGTCCAAGTCACAAAATGCCATAGTTGCAGCAGTTCTCTGTGGCTGTCCTGGTTAGAAAGGTAACTCAACCCATGGTAGATGCCTTTGAAAGCGTTGATAGCAGTTTTCAGCATTATTTGATGAGACTATTTCCCTTCAGTTCAGGAGGACAAAACTATGATATTTTTATTCATATGGTTAATTGTTATCTATGACTATAGGTTGTGGTATAAGTAGGAAAAATGAACTACGTGTAACTACAACAGTAGACTGAGCTGACAGGAGTTTTCTCTTATTAAACTAATGTTCCATAGACCGTCACTAAAAAAGGGAATATGCTTTACTTTTCTTCATGTGATGAAATCCAGAGCCTGTTTATTCTTTGGAGACAGTTTAAAAAACAAAAAATTCCTCCAAACACAGGGGTTTCATTTCTGCTAGTAGAGCTACAAAACAGATGCTTTATTGCTTGGAGCATTTCATGCAGACAGTTGCTTTTCTGGCTTGCTTGGGAGCCAGGAGTGCTGCTGTTTGCCTTCCTCTGGCACATACTGTATTCTTGACCATGGTTATTTTAAACTTGGGGCTGACAGGAAAAGGTATCCTCCTATATACTGACTTGGTTAAAATATTGACCTAAGTTTATGTCCTGTTTCCAAGAGTGACTAATGACAGATGATTAGAAAACAGCTTAAGAAATGAAAGATGTATAGTGTGATCTTTCTTCTGGGACACCTTGTCAACTTCTGGCAAAAAACCCTGCACCTAGACTATCACGTTTAATAGCTACTGACTGATGTGTCTCTGTTAATTTGGTGAGTCCCTTTCTGAACAAATTCATAGAATTGGCCTTAGATGTTCTCACAGCAATTGGATTTCCAGCATAGCAATGCCTTGCGAGGAGGCAGTTCCATCTGCATCATCCCCTGTAGTCGCTTGTCTTTGAGCCTCCCTTTCCAATTCAGTTTGGTGGCAGACATGCCAGCACTACCACTTAACAAAAGAAGGTGGAGATACTGATCCTTGCGTTGGATTTTTTTTTTTTTTTTTAAAACTGTGCTCTCTACCCATCCTGTTTACAGCTTAGTTTGTGTCTTCCCTTCTGTTGGGTTGTTCAGTTGCTGAGTGCTGGAAATCTGGTTAACAACTCCTTTGACCTAGGGCAATGCAAACCATACAGTTACTGTATGTAAATAGCAGTCTTGCAATTTAGCAGACTGTGCCTTAAGAAGAACGGAATTACAGAAGCACAAAATCTGATTTTGAATTCAAAGAAGCAACTCTTTCTGATAATTAGCAGCACTTTTCCAAAACAGTACCAGCTGCCACTCTCCAAGTCCACCTCACCTCATAAAGAGGACCAGGTTTGTTTCAGGTACAAGCTTTATTTTTTGACCCTGGTAGTAGTCGGATCATTAAGACTGGATTTCACTTGGCAGAGCTGTCCATCGTTCCTCGGTGCTTTTCACTTTGCTGCTGCATGTCCTCTTTCAGTTAAAAATAAGCAAATTCAAATGGTGTACACTTGCAAAGGAACCTTCTCTCCTGTGCTTGTGCCTGTTGTGTTAGCTATTTGCAAACAGCACCATGGGTTCTTGATTACTAAGGAAACTTGTGACCTAATAAATAAAATGGCCATAAACAAAGCCAGCTTAATTTTTCACATCAGGAATTTTGCCATGGGAAGTCAGGCTTAGCTGGCTCAACTCTGTTGTCAAACAGAAGTAGTAAGAGATATGATTCATCATGTAAACTCATCTTTGTCACTGTGAGTGAGTTTCATATGTTCCCTTCTCCCTCTGGGCTCTGCAGACCAAGAACTGCACTTGAGGGGAAGGGGTTTTTGTTTGGTTTTTTTGGTGGTATGTTTGTGGGGTTTTTTTTTGCTTTGATTGTTCTACAATAAATGAATTCATGGTGAAGCTTGTAAAAAGGAAAGAACTACTGTTGCTGATAAATACTCATATGTACAAACCCTTCACTTTCTCATAGATAGTCATTTTACTTTTTAGGGAATCTGCCCTGTTACTAGAGCCTGAATCTCAGGTGCATAGTTTCCATGTTTGAGAGACTCTGTGTCTGCAAAGGAGTAAAAGCCTGACCCTGGTGTAATTGTTACAACTCTCCTATGCAGAACTGTTAATTCTTCTCTGCCAAAGAAATGCCTTATCAGACTTTGTATCATGTTGCCTCCTGAAATCCTTCCTAGACAAATCTAGTTGAAGATAGAAATATTTCCAAAACCAATCATGCTTTATTTGTGTACAAGTTCTACCAATAAGGGAATTTTAATGAATATTCCTCACCTTGCCTCCATAAAATACACTTCCACACCTCTCTACTGTAATCTATTATTAAAACTTTTCTTAAGCTTACAAAAATACCAGCCATTCCACATAATAGCTTCTTTAACATACTTTTTTTACATTCAAATTGTAAAGGGATACAAATCTTTCAAGAAGTGATAGAAGACAAGCTTAAATAACAGAAAATTCCAGGCAGGTATCTAATTTCCTTTGAAAAAAAAATAGTAATAGGAGGAAGACTGTAAGATTTTTAGATAAATCCAGTTTGCATTTTATTCCGGTCGTCAGGTTTAATTGAAGTAACTCTGTGTTATGGACCTAGATGTAATGCATAGGCTGCGTTTACTATCTTAGTTTCCTGAGACCTGTAATGCAGTGATAAACTCTGTGCACAAGATTCAAAAGCTAAATGTGAAAACTGGATGTGACTGCTGCTGAGTCATGCTGACAGCTCAGCCTGGTTCTTTAATGAAGGTTCAAAGTAGAATGGCATCTTTTTGAGCAAGGTGGTAAGACTGAAGAAGTCCTGTAGGCACTGCTGGTGCTCAGCAGTGCTTGTCGCTGAATCTGCTGTGTCAGCCTTTGGGCTGACAATAAGGGAAAGAATTTGGCTTCTGATTCTCAGGTTTCTGGTACTGTAAGTGTAGGACTTTGGCTTTTTGACTCTGTGCATAACATCTTATTAAAACAATCTGAACAGTTCCTTTGCTGCCAGGTGTCACTGAGAGTGTACACAAATTTTCGCTGACTTCAGGGATTGTGCACAAAGTGCATGGCCTGTTGTTGCTCTATAATTTTCCCTAAATGTGGTTAGGCGTTCTTGCGCTGGAGGCTGCCACTGCTGCTAAGGGACTACGGATACAGATATAATACACTACTTAAATGTGAGCGTACTCTGGATGAGCTTATTTTCTTCTTGCAGCTGGTCAGGTTAAAACTCTGTCGTGCCCATGGAAAGGCAATGGAAAAGGGACATGAAATCACAAGACTAGTGTGTTTTGTCCCCCAAGCAATTATTTGTGGTATCTGTCACAGGATGGCCTTCTGCAAATGTACATCTGCCATACGAAATGGCTTCACAAAAAAGTTATAGTGACAGATTTTCCATGTCTTTAGGTGGGTTTACCCAAGGGGGGAAGGACATGCTTCCTGCTCTCTGACTTTGTGGACACATATTTGCTTGGGGAAAAAAGGTGGTGTTAGTGTGTGATAGTTCGTATCCTATCAAGGATAGAGCTGTTTGTAGTTTTGGTATGGGTCACACTGGACTGAGCACTGCATGTTGCTGATCAGCTGTTTCATCCTGTCAGCTCTTGTTAAAAATACAGCTGACTTGCTCTTTCACCTACCTTGCATTAGTTATCTTGCCTTAGACAATATCAACTATGATCACACCTTTTTTCACAACCACAGACAAGGCCCGCTTTTACAGTGCACATGGCTCCTGTGGGTGCAGGGCCATACAGCAGATAACAGATGTGATCTGCAGCCACTGTCAGTATTTTGTGGAAATACAAGTGTCAAACTCACCTGGCTGCTTGATGTTACCAGGCTTACCTTCAGATATATTAATTGGATCTGACTTTAGTTTTATTTACCACTAGGTTTGCTTTACTGTTCCAAGTAAGGGTTAGCTCCTTGCTAGAGCAGAACATGTGGTATTTGTCAGAAAGACAGCTTTAAAGCTGCCAGATAACCTGACCAGCCTGCCCCTCTGCAAATAATTTGGTGTGGGCCCTGCTGATAATGATAAAGCAACTGCACTGAAGATGATAAGAAGATGCTGATGTCTGTAGGGGAGCAAAGCTCTCAGTGGCAGATTAGCACTGCTCTGGTGTATGACTGCCCTTAAAGGAAAGCACTTACACACTTATGAACAAACACTTACAACATCTTGTTACTGATGGTGGCACCCATCTGCATTTTTTTTCACCATCACTGTATGTCATGAAGCCCCAGATGCTCATTATTTCATTCTCATCGGAATCACTGCTTTGGTTTGCAAGGAAATAACAAACTTGAATGATACAAAGCTCCTTACAGACCAGTCTGGGTGATGCTTATCAAAGGGTTATTCTTATAGATCTCGCCTGTACTAGAAAAGATGCCCATCCCTCCACAAAAGGCATCAGGACTGAGTGCAACTGGATCCATGGAGCTGCTGTGTCCATTAACTCCGTTCAATCTGTATCAGAAACAGTTTTTAAGCCTTGCAATATTAATATATGCTTTTTCATCTAGTGATTATACAGACCTATGAGGTCATGCTGGTGCAATTTTACTAGTACTCATACTATTTAAAAATTGTATTGTAGGTCAAATTTGAAGGGACTCAAGTATTTTATGACTGTCATTCAACCTTATACAGATGGGCCAAGTTTATCTGGTATGCATCTATGATGAAAACTCTGAGTAGAGATCTGTTTCTCATTACAGTGACAGCAGTAAGAGAAGCTATGGCTTTAGGTTAAACCTGTCAGGTTTCACCACTGTAGGGAGGTAAGGAGAGCAACACCCCACACGCCCACACCCCCCGCAGCAAGCCATGCAAATAGAAAAGCAAAGGCTACAATGCAGAGTAGGCTGAAGGAATGATCTGGGTCTAAGAAGGAGGCAGCTCAGAACAGGTTGAACAGAGAAGCACTGCATGTTCTGCAAGTATTTGCTGTGATGAAGCATGGGGAGGCATAAAAGCAATCTGAAAATTGGCGTATTTGCCATCTGCAGAAAGAGAAGGGGAATCAGAGTGTAGGTATTGCTCCTTGCTCTTGGCTTTATTGCCAGAGGGCCAAGACAAGTGGTGGTTGAAGATGAAGCTACTACCTTACCCTGTCTCCAGAGGATGTGGGCAACCTAGCAGCATCCTTGCATTGCTTTCATTTCAGCACAATTCTGCTCCTCACTCCAAATTCTTTTAGAAGATCTGTGGACTGTAACTGCCTGCCCTTGCCTTTCACTATGCAATTTTTGCAGGAGGAATGTTTTCCTTGACAAGGCTTTGATGTCTGCTGCCTTTAAATAAGCTTCAACTGATGTAAGACTCAGGTGGTGGCAGTGTAGAGACTGCTTAGCTTCAAGCATGGCTGGAGTTGTTTTGTGACCCGAAGAAGGTGAACGTAATTTGCTCTCTGGTGGCAGAATGCCACGCATTAAGGGAGATAGAAAATAAGTATGTGGGAGGAAGCCCTCACTCAAACAGTTAATACACCTAAATGTGAAGAAAGAGGATTTCGTGTCAAAGCACATCTGTTGCCCATGGTTTGATGCAGTCAGCATGACATGTATTGCTAAACCTTTGTTCTTGCTGTCGTGGGCACCTAGGTTTCCATTATTTTTTGTTGGCGGCTGCTGTTGCTTCTGAAATTTACTGCTGCTGATATGTGGGAATATTTTTTTCAATGTGTGTGAGCCTGCAGTATTGGAGTGCTGATAGCACACAGCTGACCATGCTGCTGAGATCTTTAGAGCAGCAGAATTTCAAGTTCTGGCTCCAGTGGTAGTTTGAAAGAAAAAGGATCAAACTGGACAGCTTTCATCAAGTCCTCTGAGTCATAATTCCTAAAGAGATTCTTGTCCTAGTGTTCTTTGCTATATAAGGGAAAACGTACACACTTTTCTCTCTGTATTTAGAGAGCAGGCATGGATTAGGCTTGCTAAGCAATAATCAGCTTTCACTGGTTTAAAATTAACTAAAACAGCACTAGGTTGTTTTGGTGGGGTGTTTTTCTCAGCTGCTGGCTGTAGGGCACAGAATGTGTCTGGAGGAGGTCGCCTGGGCTTTTGTGGCAGGGTGAAAGCATACATGACCTGCAGCAAGCTCTTTCCATTGCCAGAAGCACGGTGTCATGTCCACCCTGGATGAGTTTTCTTGGCCCAACCTCCCAGCTGCCAGGATAGCTGTATGGGAGTGGTGATGTCTGGGCTGTGGTGGGAGGGAGGAAGTGTCATCCTGGTGGAGATGGGGAAGCATGTCCTAGAGCTGGTGGAGGACCAGCAACAGCAAGTGTCATGTGCTGCTGTCCACCATCTTCAGCCTATTTCCCTAAAGAGAATGTCCTGTTGGTGCTCTCCTTCCCCTCTCCTGTACTGCGCTGACAGTGAGCTATTTATTTTCAGTTGAAATGGAAACAGGCATGTGGGGGATTTTAAGCCCCTGCCTGCTGCAGCGGGTAAGGACACAGAGAGGTCTGCACTGCCTTGGTCTCCTTCACTGCCCCACCAACGTGCTAAGAGCCTCAGTGTTTCTGATGGAGGATGCTGTACCACAGCTGGACTGAGTGTTTCTCAGGCCTTCTGGTGGCTTCCACAGTGAGCCCACCCCCACCCTGCAGCCCATGAAAAGGAAACATGTTCTTGTTCCATGACCTGACCCTTGGTCAGTGCATCCTTTTAGCTCTGTGTAACCGTGTTCGTACCGCTACCCATGGGCTCCATGTGCCAGCGAAAGGGTGCTGAAGCCTGTGTGTGCCCCACCATAGCTGCTCTTGGGGTGAGGATGTTTGATCTTACTTTGTCTCCTCTAATTAATTTCTTTTATTTTAGTTTTGCATTTGGGTGTGGGGGCTTTTTTTAGCACATCTACTATCTAGAACCTTGTAGTGTAACTTCAGTGTGCATCTCCACACTCATGTCACACTGGATTTGGTTTTCATTTTGTTTGGCAGAGCAGCAGCTAAAGCTTTCCCTTTCCCACTGTTGAGCAGTTGAGCCAACGACTTCTTCCTGAAATCACAACTGAGATCCATTTTCCATGTTAAAACACAACTGTGTAATAGTTTACAGTGTAGCACAGAGTTGTGCCTAGCGGGCAACACACATTCTCTGTTTCTTCTGTTGGCCAAATCATGCTGGGAGATGTAATATAAGGCTAAAAACCTCCGCAGGGTGTCAAAGGCCTGTCTGTGTGTGAAGCATCTTTGAATCTACTCTTAGTACCGACTAGTAGAAGACCTATTTTCCTTTTCCAGCATTAGGGGGAGCACAGCTGTTAAGAGACTGCATGGTAAAAAAAAAAAAAGAAAGAATAAAATAAATAAAATACAAACAGAAAAAGAAGTTCCAAACCTTGTGAGTCCAATTTAAATCTGCCCCTACATTATGGCATGTCTATAACCCCTATGCCACCAGTAACAAAGCTGCTGCAGACACCCCAGATTGTAGGATCTTGGTCTCAGAGACATCAGGCAAAGAAGAGGAGTAGAAATAGACAGTCTGATAATTTTTCAGTCACCTGGAAAGGAGCAAATATAACCCAGCAGCATTAGCAATTACTGAACCCTTGTTTGGCATTCCAGAGGTCTTGTTGGCAACAGTGCTAAAACAGCCATTTGGGAATGCTATTACGCCACCAGGACTGTCTCTGAGATGTTGCATTTTATAGAGTATATCTTGTTTTAGTGTCCAGTGGCGTTCATTGGTGATCATACATAGGGCCTTGGCTACAGGGGGAAATTCTCTTGTTCCAAGCTCTTGGCTTTGCAGATTGGTCTTGTGTTGTACTTTGGTAGGAACATTGCCCAATAAGCTGTGTGGTTAAAGCTCTCCACCCCCAGCCAAAATCGCTAAACTCCTATTGATTTGCTCTGAGCTGGGATTTCACATCTCAAAGGGCTCAAAGGTTGTAGGCCTGTGTAATTGCTCTGCCTCTGCCTCTGCAGGCTTGTGCTTGCTTTGCCTGCTCATGAAAAGTACCTTATTGATCTGTTCTGGTTAAACCCATAAGGATACTTCCTGGCTACTCTGAGCAAGGCTAGCAGAATCAGCCCCTGTTTGCATAAAAGGTACCAGATAATAATATTCAGGTCAAATACTTTATAAAAGATATTTTACTCTGTATGTTTTTCCATGACTCAGCACATACTTTAATCATTGGAATGGACAGGCTGAAGGATTGCTTGGCTGATTCCCCTAGATTCAACACCTAAAACTAAATGTTTACAAGTTACATAATCTTGGAGTTAAGGCTGTTCTCTGCACATTCTTTGGAAGCCAGAAGTACAAGCTGGGGCTTGCTGCTTTGTGGGACAGCAGAGCAGATCCTCTGAGAGCTGGCAATAACATGCCAGGCTTGGTTTCTAAAGAGAGACCAAGAGAAAGCATGGTGGTTTGATTCAGCTTTTTCCAGTGATGTGATGGACTGGTTCTTATTAGTGTTACTGGTTTGGTTCTGTCAGGTTCACAGGGAAACGTCAGCATCCATACATCTCAAGCTAGCCCATTTTGCACACATTCAATTCACTTCTTCAGGAATATACCAATGTTAGTATTGCCAAGAGAATTGAAGGACAAAATAGTTAAGAACCATTCCTTCCCCGAGAAGAGCCTCGGATGCCCAAACCAGGTGTGCCTGGGTGGCAAGCAATGGTACTGCTGACTGCAGGAAGACTATGCAAGGAGGACAAATTGTAACTGGTCTATGTGGATCTTTCCTTGGTAGAATTACTCAAGAAGAAGTTTCTGTGAGACTTGTGGTGTTTGCAGTGCTTCCAGGAGGTTAGAGAAGGAGAAGAGGGAAAGAGTTGGAAAGGTACTAAAGAGGGAAGAGTCCTGGGAAGGGCAAGGAAGAAGGCCAGAAAGAAACCTTTGTAGTTGTCATGGTTTAACCCTCGCTGGTAATTAAGTACCACACAGCCACTCACTTACTCCCCCCTTACCCAGAGGCGTGGGAAGGAGAATTGGAAAGGAATGTAAAACTTAAGGGTTGAGATAAGCACAACTTAATAACTGAAACTGAATGAAAATGAAAGAACAATAATGACAATAACAGTTATAATGGAAAGATTGAGGGAAAGAATAAAATCCAAAGGGAAAGGAAGAAAGAGAACACATGACAGACAATGTAATTGCTCACCACCCACTGACTGATGCCCAGCCAGTCCCCAGCGGAGTGGTTTAACCCCAGCTGGCAACCAAGCACCATGCAGCCGCCCACCTGCTCCCTCCAGCTCCTCCCCAGAGGGATGGCAAGGAGAATTAGAAAGGAATGCAAAACTTGAGGGTTGAGATAAGAACAATTTAACAGGCAAAGCAAAAGCTGTACACTCAAGTGAAGCAAAACAAGGAATTCATTCACTACTTTCTATGGGCAGGCAGGTGAGGTGTCCAGCCATCCCCAGGAAGGCAGGGCTCCGTCACGTGTAACTCAAAACCAAACACCATAATGCTGCATGTCCCCCTCTTCCTTCTTCTTCCCCCAGTTTATATACCAAGCATGATGTCATGTGGTATGGAATACCTCTTTGGCCAGTTCAGGTCAGCTGTCCTGGCTGTGTCCCCTCCCAATTTCCTGCGCCCCTCCAGGCTTCTCTGGCTGGAAAGGCCTCAGAAACTGAAAATCCTTTGACTTAGTATGAACATTACCCAGCAGCAACTAAAAACATCAGTGTGTGATCCACCTTGTTCTCACATCAGAGCCAAAACACAGCACTGCACACTAGCTACTAAGAAGAAAATTAACTCCATCCCATCTGAAATCAGGACAGTAGTTCACCCTAAGAAGGGCATGAGGGCAACACATGTTGTGGAGTGACACTGCCATGAAAGCTACAACAGAAATCACCAGTGGGAAGGGATACTGTCTTTCCTCTTCCTCTTTTTTTTTTTTTTTTATTTATTTAGTTCAAAAGGATGGTGGGAGCATGAGGTAAACTGTTATTTATGTAGTAGGGAAGAGACATATATGAGGACATCTGTTCATCTGTTCTAAGGAGCTGCTTCAAAAATAACCACAGGAGAGGAGTGTGTTTGCAGAGCGCAGCAGGCAACCTGCAGAGTCGTAGAAAGTAAGACAGCAGTGGTGCTCTGAATACAGACAGCTGCAAATGGCTACAGGATTGTGTACATTTGTACTCATTGCCAAACCACCCCACCCTGACCCCAGTGAGTGTTTTACAAATTGAAGGAGGTGCTGTTTCCATTTTTTCTGCCCAAGAACATTGATCCCTTCTCTGTTGTGCTCCTTCCTGACTCCTTTTTCTTAAGTCAGCAGCTTTTAAATTCCAGTTTCAAGTAGTTAAAAAGTAACCCTGTTCTAATGAATATCCAAAACGTATGGCAGAGGAATGCAGATTTGGACACTGTTCCTTTTCACCTGGAAAAAAGGAAAAGCAGACTGAGAGATTTTGAAGCAGACTGCTCATGTCTAGCTCTCTGTCCTAGCCTCTTACTGACTTCTGAGTACAGGAACAGGCAGCAAACCTGGGCACTGATTTACAGAGATGGCTGTAAGAAAGTCCAATACAGCTTATGCGTTGCCTCAGCTTCCCAGTGGGTAAAACAGAGAAGTAAAAAGCACAGCTTTTCTGCTCATTTTCCTTCTAATGTCTGTGGTTTCAGACAGCTCTCAAAGTTTGGGAATGTAGGATTCACAGTAAATATCAGGTGTGATCTATCAGTGAAAGCAGAGGGGCTAAGCCAGATGGTGTGAGGCAGACATCCTGCCAGGGAACACAGTGTTGCAGGCACTGGGCAGTTAGTTCCTCCTGTTAGCCAGGTGAGAGACCATGTTTGGTAAAGACCAGATGGAAAATGAGCATAAATGCTCGTTGGGAGATTCAACAACTCCATGGCCCAATGCTCCTTAGAACAGAAGCCAGACAAAACATTCATGATGAATTTGTATCCCTAGCTACTTTCCAGTTTTTGCTAGGAGAATCAGTGGCAAATACCACCTCACAGCAGCAACCAGATGTCCACCCCCCCACTTCCTGATGCTGTATTTTTAGCTAGCCACTGTAGGTAATCGAAACATTATATAAATAGAAGTGAGAGTTTGAGATATAGTAGCTGATACCATTCTAGTAGGAAACAGCTGTATATTTCTTTTCTATGCTAGTGGCTGTCAGCAAGTAAGAGTGACTGAGCTGACTTCGGATATCCCCTGCCTCAAGGGAAATATTATTCTCTGTACTCCCTCCAGTACTGTGTTTTCTGATAAGAACAACCATGTCTGCTAAAATCAGTTCATGCTGCAGCAACTACTTGGAACAAAACTTTGTTTTCAGTTACAAAAATTCTCACTAACAGCATGAAGTAACTATTTGGAGTTTTGCAGAATTATTCCATATTTACCTGGTAAAACCATGACTGTACTGAGCCTAGTGTTTTGAAGCTGAGTACAACCTGCAATGCGGTTTCATGAGTGTGTAAGGCAAGAATGAGATGTGCTTTGGACAAAATTTGATATTTCAAAAGAGTTCAATAGCAGTCAAAATAGCTTGGAGCAAAATGTAGCAACAGGGAATTCAATATCATGCTGCTACTCCATAGGTTAACAAATGCAGACTGAAATCAATTGCTTATCACAATGTAAGAGAGGTGGTATCTTTAAACTTGGTTAAGTGAAGCACTTACATCTATAGCTGGGTAAACAGATAACTGGCTTTATGTTTTTACTGAGGTTCAACTCACATTTAAACTAATGGTCATTTAATGTCCAGGCTGCTTAGGCTATTCCACTGGATACCTCTTCTCTATGCCTAAATAAATTGCACACTAGGCCATGCAGGACTTGCATCGGACTGGTTTTCAAGGAGATATGAGATTCTAAGCACTGACATCACTTTTGGAATGGGAGCTCTAGCATACTGGGCTGAATACCAAGAGGTATTCAGGCATATGCATTGTATGTTTTTTATTCTTTCTTTGAAGTATTTAATGGTTTACTATTTTGGTGTCTCTTCAGGCCTTGCCAAGGTTAAACTATTAGTTTGTAACAATACAAAACAGTTCAGTCTCAATAAATTTGGTAGGTAAGTGTTTTACCCTAGCTCGGACTAAACATATGGCTTTGTGTAGCTGTTTGATTGCACCATTCTTGTTTCAATTGTGACAGTCTGGCTTACAACTTTTCCTTGTGTGTTGTGGGACCTGAGCACATTGTGCCATTCTGTTGTGTGTATCTTCTGGACATGCTGCTATGGAATTATGGAAAACTGCCCAAAATTTCCCCTGAATACTGCTGTACAGATGCAGGCAGGGTGGCAAGTAAAAGCTTGCAAGGACACAGATACATTTTGTAAAAAAGACTGTCTGAATAAACATTGTAAGCAAGCAACTGTAAATAGGTGTACTTCTATAGTGTAGAACACTGACTGCAGCTCTTCCTTGTCATCCTAGCAAAAGCTAACCTTGTGTTTGATATGGTTACTTCTCCTGCCAGCCTTTCTCCCAATTTGGCTGCAGGGTCCTATGCACTTTAGCTTGCTCCCTAGGTGTCCGACTGCTGCTGAGTCCTGCACCTATCAAAACCGGAGCCATGTCCCTTGCTCTCTCTCTCTGTGGAGCACATGGGGGCCCTGTGAGCATCCCCATGGAAGGCAGACATCAGCGGCTGCACGTCAGCGTTATTTACCACTAGATGGCTGGGCCTCCTTTTTGTCCAGCTTTCAGTTTTGTTCCCAGTCCGGAGTGACGGTGTTTAGAACAGAACAATGGACTCGTTGTAAGCTCTCTGCCCACCCCCTTTATAGCTTAATATTTTTAAATAACTGATGCTTTTCGCAGATTTACCTTTATGATGAATAGTTCAAACTTTTCAAACACACTGAAAGAGCTGTGCAAATATCTAAGAAAATGAGATGTTTTGCAAGACAAAAAGAAAACAATTCCCCATCCTGTTCTTTTCTCCATTACGTTACACACGTAATACAACTTTCGTTGAGTCTTCTATTTCATAGGTATGTGCATAAGTGTGACACATTTAACAGTTCATCACTCAGACTGGGATATAGTATAATGAAGTCCTGAGATGTCATGACACAGCAGCCACATATTTTGGTCTGGTGAATTTGGTGACATAAAATTTGTAAAACTCTTACACACTGACATTTATGTCACTGTGATTGGGGGCAGAAATGTCTGTCCTGAGCAAAATTAGCTTTCCTTTAAGTAAAATTATTTTGCTCACAGAGTGAAAAATGTCAACTTTCCTGATGACTGCAGAGCGACACATTATACAGAGCAAGGTGGCTTACTTCAAAAGCAGACAAGAGGAGTAGACAAAGTATGCATCTGTTTCTTGAAGATATCACTTTTTTCCCTTATCAGTCTCTTCTTCACATTTTCAGATACATTATTTATATTTACTGGGTCCACACTGCATGTTAATAGATGCATTTGTATCCTTGAGTTCAAAACAACAGAGATACATTTTTAAATTAAAATTACTGTAGTTGTTTTGCTGTTGCAACACTAGCTTTTTGTGCTTGCCACTTGCAGGAACAAGGGGAAGACATAGTCCCTGCCTCCAAGGTAGTATAATCTAAAATATCAAACCTGGAAATATCAGGGCACTTAAACAGCTTTGTGAGAGGCTGAAGACATGCTGAAGATGTTCCTAAAGATGGTGGTACATGAAACGGTAAGATGGAGATGAATATAGAAATCAGCCTGGGGTGGGATTTCTTTTCCAAATATTGTCTCAGGTATCAGTCACTCACACTTTTCTTAAAGCACTATGACAGCAAAAAAAGCTGATGGTATAATTAGGGTGGTAGAGGAAAAGCAAGAAATCAAAATGAACTCCACCCATCCAAACTCACAGAGAAACATCAGTAGTGAAGCATAGAGCAATGACAAGCCTCTGAAAAAGAAGATTTCGAAAGTAATTGTTCAACCCAACAAGAATACCAGTGGCTGCCCCATTCTCATCTGCAGGAGGATGTCTGGTTTTGTTAACATAACAAAGAGAAGAAGGGCTTGGAAACTTTTAAGTCCTGGACTTGCAAACAAGTAAATGCTATGTTTTTCTGAAGTGCCTTTATTTTAAAGGTGATTGAAAGGTAATATGTACAGGTTATTTATGAAGTGTAACCTTGCACTTGGAAGTAGTCCAGAAACAAAGTCTGGACCCAGTTTACCTCCTCTTTGAACTCTTCAAAATACAGGAATTCCCAAGTAAGTAGAGAAATCGTGTGGCTAGCTTGAGTCTTATCTTCTGCTACTTGATCCTGTCACAAATGGCATGCTATCACTGAGCACAGAGGACTATCTGCTAAAGATGTAGCCTTACAACAGGCATCGTGTATTCCTCCCATGACACTACGGGAAGTAAAATGTTCTAACAACACAGCATGGTTTTGTAATGACTCTAGTACTGCTATTTTATGGCTTTTGGGAATGTCTAAAAAAATGTGTTTACCTTTTGTTTACCTTGTCCTAAGCAGGTCCATCAATATAAACTACACAGAATATTGCTGTAAAATACCTGTTCACTGGTGCTATTAAAAGTGTTATGTTTGCTGTGGCAGCTGTCCGAGAAATCAAGTGTCAATACCAAAGGTAAAAGAAACTGGTATTTTTGATCCTGCTATGTGGTAACTGTTGTCAGATGTGAGTAGAGAAGGTGTGTATGAAGAACCAGACACAAAATTGTGAGGAAGTCAGGTTAAACATTATCAGACCCCTTCCTTTGGGAAGGCTCACTTGCAGAGCTCCTGTTATAGTCCTAAAAACTGTTAGAGGCCCTGGATACACTCTGTCATCTGGTCTGACAGAGAGGAGACATTAATTGTCACAGCAAAGATGGCAGCCCTTTTGCCACTGCTATTACCATAGCTCAGATGAGCATGCATGTACCCGCCAGAGGTTAGGAGGTGGCTGCCTGCAGCCCAACTGCACTGCAGATCTGGGGCCTCCTCCAGCAGGTGCTGGCTCCCTTGAGCACCTCATCCCTCTCCTCAGAGGGTTTTGGATCAGCTCTCTGCTGTGAATGCAATGATACAGAGTTCCTTCAAATCACAGCATCCCTACAGCCATTTGAATTAAAAACCAATGGAAAAAACATTGCTTAGATTTAAAAGTGGAGCTTGCTGCACAGTCAGCTTTTGCCACTCTGTTCTCAGCAAAAGGATTTAAGGCCCTGCCTGCACAGAGGTCTAGGGGCTGAACTCTTGACCAGGCTGCCCAAACACCTACTGCAACAGCTTTTAGCTCAACTCTTGGCCAGGACATGGCTGAAAGCTTTTCTAAAAGCTGAGCTCTGAGATTAATTGGTGCACTAGCTGCCCCTCCCACCACTGTGACTGCAACTTGTGTTTAAAGTCTACAACAACCAGATTCGCAGTCTTGTGCGCTCTCATCCTGCCTCTTGCTTCTGCTCCTTGACCTTCTGACAGATTTACAGTCCTGCCTGGAAAGAGATGCCAGGCTGATTCCTGAGGGATTGTTTATGTGGACAACTCTGATCCAAGCTCCCAGGAAAAAAAAATCTGCACAGGAGGAGGGATAGGGGAAGCTCAGGTGACTTCAGGCTCAGTAAAGAAAACCCTTGAAGGGAAATATACTCAAAGGTTACTTAAAACGGTGGATTTGCAGAAAATCTTGTCACCATTAAAAACACACTCGTAGGAAATCCTCACTCTCCTGAGTGCTATTACACAGTAAACACCATATGTTAAACCTCCCAGCTGCGAAGCAAGGGTGTCCTGTGTTATTTGATGAAGAATAGTTGAGAGCAACTCAGAGTGCCTTGAGAAACCTAATGGACCTTAACTTATGAAAATCATATAGTGCTCCGCCACAGGATAAACATCGGTTGCCCTTTTGGACAGAGAATTGTCAAGAATTACACAAGAACGTTCAGGTATACACAAGCAACAAACTGTGTCTGGGGAGCGAATAGTTCCAAAATTTGCAGTTTGTCCAGTGCCATACCGTGTTAATGACCATGGTCCTGTAGCACCAGTAATGAAAGGGGAAGCGACTGCCCATATTCTGATTGTAGCCACCCTTAATTCAGGACTGTAAATCTGTGTGTCTTCTGTAGAATAATGCATATGCTTTATCTCATTAAGCCCCATCACTGTCCTGTGTATAAAATGGTTGTAAGTAGCTTATAGTTAATGCACTTTGGAGCCATTTTGGATGCAAGAGCATTTGGAACCACACCTGCAGTCACTGTGTGACAGTGAGCTACGGACCAGGTACTTCATACTCTTCTTGCTTCATTGTTGTATAGACTTGTTGGGGAATTAATAAGAAAGCTCTGTAAAAAGCTCCAGAACAGGGGCTTCCTGAGGCACTGCACTTCAGAAACAGAGCTGTGTTTCTGGATGTTTGCCCCAAGCAGCACCATGGTGCAGCTGCAGCCCCAGCTGCTCGTTTGCCTTTGACCGCACAGCATGAGGGAGGAAGCATGCCACCACTCCCACCCCTTCCTCTCACAAGAAGCAGAGGCAGCAGCTCCTGGCTCGAGGTGCCGGGCACAATAAATAACCTCTTATTTCTCTCACAGGAAAGAAACAGCAGGGTGCATTTCTTCCCTACCGTTTCAAAGTAGCGTTTCTGGCACTAACGGTCTGCATATCTCATTTTGCATATGTTTGCTCCAAAGGGACTTCTGAGGCTGTGTCTTCATGTCTATCTGCTTAGACTGCTGCAAGACTTGTCTGGGCTCATCTTGAACAAACCAGCTTGCAGACTGCAAGCAGTAGAGTTTGGCTGAGTAGACTTTGTGACCATTATTGCTAATACCTGGTAGTTCTCTCCAAGAAATTTGCATCCCAATTAGTAGCTCGCATCACCCTTGTTCCAAAACCTGCCCAAGGCTGGTAGGAACTAAAGTGAATGCCACTTGCAGTGTCTTTATATAGTTATCCGTACTTTAAGAACACATGAATAACGGATACTTACACCAGAAGTACAGCATTTAGGAAAAGAAAATTAAGGCTCAGATACACATTCCTGTGAGAAAGTAAAATCACACAATGCAGTTAGTTATTGGTTATTATTTGGTATGCCTTAGCTTCAGATTTCAGCCTCTAACTGTAGATGTATAGACACGCTTAATGCTTTGTGAGTCATCCTAACGTTGCTGTTATCAGATTACAATGATGTTGGGTTGGTCCTGCAAGAGGATATTATTATCCAGTATTGAGAGCTAAGTTTCATATGAAAAAGCAGCTTAATACTCACCAGAAAGCCACTAACCAGTGTTAGCCACAACAGCAATTACTCAGTACTTGCACTTATGAATTAATTGAAGAGATTTTTGTGCTGTTCTTGTGGGAAGGTAAAGTCATGTTGCCAGATGGGACATGGCATGTAATTCTACCAAGGCTAATCCAAACGGTATCACCACTTGCATTTGGTCCTATGAAATTCTTATCTCAGAATTCTTTTTAAACCTAAAAAATGCCCCCTCATCAGCGGTCATTCATTTGCTAAGCAGAAAACAAGTGTTTTCGTGGTTGAAAAACTATCAAATGAACACAAATGGCATTACAAGCCATTATGATAGATACATTGAAAAATATTCTGAGGTAGATGTTACCTCTGACTACAAATCTTGTTGTATGTCAGAAAGCTATATGGCTTCCTCATGGAAAAATATTGCTATCCTATGAATTTCAACTAAAATGAACTCTCTAGGAAATAACCAGAGACTTAGGGACACAGATACCAAACTTTTTTAGACCACAATTCTTTATCTCACTAAATGTGGCACATCCTGTCTTCAATGTGCTGCTTAGCTTTTTCTCAAGTCACTCAGATTTGCATTTCTTTTTCCTTGGAAAATGTCAAATTATTCATAGATCAAACAGCAGGAGCTGACACAAAGACAAAGGTGCTGGATCTAAGAAATTATTGAATTGAGGAATTGGGATGAGAGCTCTTTACTTGGTGGGAAGATTTTCAGAGTCTGCACTATACCCTTTTTAAGAGATGAACTTCTCAAACTTCCTGCACTTACTAGCATTAGACTTGGCCAGTTTTTGGTCAGAAGTCTGTTGATATCTACATCTTAGAGGTAGGAAGTAGATTTAATCATTTGGATGGGACTTTTTCTCCAATGTCAGTAGTAAATCAAAGCATTGCCTAGTGTTATAAAGCACTCTGTTACTAGACACCTTGCTTTGTCATTGAAATACTGTTCATTAGTACTCTGTGACTAGTCAGATGAACTATAAACTAACAGAATTTGAATAACTGTCGTGCCATACTGCAAGGAAAGATAGTTATCATTCCTGCTTAGTATTGCCTCAGGCTTTTGTACCAAAACATCACACTGGAACTCAGCATTGACTGGTAACTAACAGTGAATTTTAAGTGCTGTCACAGTCATCTCGCTCAGCTTCCAGACCTAGGTGGCCAAAGAATGTAAGAAGCAATCCACAAGAGATGACACAAAGCCAATTATTATTTTTTTTTAGTCCCTGTTTGTTTAGGACAGGAGACCAAATGTGTTTGTAAACCAGAGAGGCTGCTGCAGGTGCAGAAGACTCTGTTCCAGCTGGCATTCTGGAGATCAATTACCTACATCAAAGCTGTTCTGCTGCCTTTGCTGTCTGGTTGCTCATTTCTGAGGCTGCACAGAAACCGTACACCCAAAGTGAATTTAAAATAACAGGGTTCTGTGTTCTACACCATCTTCAAGTGAGCAGTCTAACTGCTTACACCAGACGTCCTAAGTTGTCCTTAAGCTGATCAGACGATGGAACAACATGAAATGCCTTAAAATGATGCTTGGCAATAATACTACTATTCTGATTGAGAAAGCAAGTGAAGTCATGTGATATGATGCTGTAATTGATGTAGGTTGCATATCTTTTTAAAGTTTTTGATTGGGAATGAGTGGATTAACGGGCAAACCATCTGAGATTGTTACCGAATTTATTGTAATAAATATTACTCTACAGTATTTTCCTCTTGCCTGTGAAGCATTAAAATGCTAAAGGGTGCCAACACGTGGTGTTGGTAGGGTGTTATGACAGGAATATTATAAATGTTTGTACAGGTTGTCACCAATATTTGAAGCCACTTGTAAAAACAGCACCTTAATATAATATATTATTACCATACCCTACTGTAAATGGTGATGTGCTTTTACTCACTGGTACAGAACCTACGTATTACTAATCATTCACCCTTTTCATGGATGGTCTTGCAAAGAAAGTGGTAACAATAGACACAGGGATAACATTCATGTAATAAGCTATATAGTCACAGTTAAATTGTATAGGCATGTTGCATTAATTTCTCATTTACCAGTAACATTGCTTATTTTCATGGATCGTCTTCTCAATATCTACCATACCTGACAGATAAGTATTTCCCTTCTCTCTCAAAAAGGCATATAACCAATATGAAGTTATTTGAACCAAAGACTTTCTTTTGTAGTTCTAACACTATCATACTTTTAAAGTGTGCTATCTTGCTACCTTGTAGAGATGGGAAATGTAATTTATTACGAAGAATTCAATCTTTTGAATTCAGAGTATTGCACTTCAGAATTTCCTGGTCCAGCTAGACTCGAAACACTGAAATGATAATATTCTTCAGCAAAGAAATGCTATTAATTATATTGTTGATGCTGGACCAGGCGGGCTCTGAATCCCCAAGAACATAGGAATACAACTAAGCCACCTAACTTTACAGCCAGCAGCTTCAATATAAATTCAGAGTATGTAAAAATACAAACTCTTTAAAACATTGTAAAATAGTTCTTCCTGTCTTCCCACACGTGTATGCACACGAGTTCACGTGGGAGGTGATCTGAAGGCACCCATTCAGAGCAACCTCCCCAGTACAATTACGGTCTTGCTGTTCCCCGTGCCCGCAGCCCGCCCGGAGCCGTGCCGCTCTCCTGGCTTGCTGCCCGCGCTGCGCGGCCCCGATCTCTCACGGCAGCCCGGCTGCGCGGCACCGGCCGGCCCGCGCCGTGCCCCAGCTGTCGGGAGGACGGAGCCCCTCGGCCCGGCGCCTCCGCGTTTCTGCAACGCCCCGGCTCAGGCAGCCCGCCGGGGGCCCGGCCGAGGAAGGTGTCACAGGATGGAAGAAACCTCGACTCTGACTCACAAACCCGTAACGAAGAACGGCCTCCTCGAGCCCGTTATTCCTCACGGTCTCCTAACACCCAACGCGCTGGTTTACCTCAGCGCTTACAGGCGCGGCCCCCCGCACGCGCTCCGCGGGCCGTCCCCCGGGGCCGCGCCAACGGCCGCCTCGGTGCCCGCCGGCCCCGTTACATAACCGAGGCGGCGGCAGCAGCCGGGCCGCCCCCCGCCTCACCGCCGCAGACAAAGGCCGGCGGGCACCGCTCCCCCTGCCACCAGCCCCCCGGGAGCCACCTCACGGGCGCCCCCTCCGGCAGCCCCCGACCCGCACCGCGCTCCCTGCACGCCACTGAGGATGAGGCCGGCGGGGGAGGGAGAGGTGGGGGTGCTGCAGAGCCGCCCCCTCCCCGCCCCCACAGCGGCGCGGGCCGGCGGCGGCGCAGTTGGATTGGCGTGGCGGACGCCAATCACGCCGCCGGGCGCTCGGTGGCGCGCCTTTCCCCGCCCCCTCCGCGGGGCGTGCGCGGTGGCTGCCGTGCTGCGGGGGCGGGCGGGAGCGTTGTGCGGGGCGCCTCGCGGCTCCGGCAGGGCAGGGCAGTGCTGGGCTGTGGCGGCCGCCAGCCCCGCGCCTCTGCCCGGGCGCCTCCCGGCGGCTCCTTCCCCGGCGGCCGCCCTTCTCCTTCTCTCTTCCCCTCCGCCCGCTGCGAGCAGCCGAGGCCTCCTCCATGCGGGAGAAGAGGAGGTGGGAGCTGCTCGCCGGCCATCCCCGGCGCCCGGCAAGTCGGAGTCGCCCCGTCGCCGCTCCGCTCTTGCCGCATCTCCCCACGGCGCGCTGCCGGCGCTGAACCCTGCCCGCCGCGCCGCCACCAGCCCCCCTCCTTCTAGTCTGTGTCGTCCCCGTCCCCCCACCTTTTTTTTTTTCCCCACCCCCCACTCTCCGATTCTCACCCTGGCTGCGAGCAAAGTGTCTTCATGAGCGCAGAGGATGTCCGGGAAGCACTACAAGGGGCCTGAAGTCAGTTGTTGCATCAAATATTTCATCTTCGGCTTCAATGTCATTTTCTGGGTAAGTGGGCCGGTTGCACGGCGCTTCGTGTCTTCCTCTGCCGCCTCCTCCTCCTCCCCCGCCGCCGCTCCGGGCCGGGTACGGCCAGAAGCGCGCAGGGAGGGACGGAGTCGTGCGTGACAGCTGGGCGCGCGCCCCGCCGGTGGGTCTGAGCGGGGCGGCCGGGGGCGCGAGCCCGGGAGCGCCGCCGCCTCAGCCGGGCAAGTTGGAGAGCTGCATTCCTGCACCTGCGGAGGCTCTGATCCCGCTTCCCTTCCGGCCCCCCCAACTGCTTTTGTTGTAGGTGCGAAGAGGATTTCTTGCCTTCTTTTCCCCCCCCTTTTCCTTTTTTCATCCTCCCTCCTTCCTTCCCCCTCGTCTGCCTTGTGGTGGGGGCGGGAGCAGCTAGACACCCAGGCCTAGAGAACGAATTGATCTGCATGTTTTCGTGCTGATATCCCTGTTAAATATGAAAAATTTAAAAAAAGATTGCAGCTCGAGTTCTCCGAACAGCGCTGTGTAAGGCAATGATTGCACAATGACGAGGTTGTGTACGGCACGGGCTTATTACCATTAGCTATTAACACATAGTAGTAGTAGCAGCAATAATAGGATGGAGGAAACAGTATTCCCACCCGTCCCTAAAGTGCAAGCCCGTGGGAGTCTTGGCAGGGCATTTGCTGGGGTTCCTGGCTGTGGTGCTCGATACCCTGACGGCACAGTATCTTGTTGCACCATTCTAGCACTGGCTGTAGAGTAGGCAGAACTGTACAGTGAAATGTAACCTGCTTGTAATAGTATTTCTAGCATCTTCTCAATGTTGGATTTGAAAGAGAGGCAGCTGGTGTTGGATGTGTATGCCAAATTTGGTAATCGCAGAGGGAGGGGGTGAGCATTATCGCACACAAACATAAATGTTGAGGTTTTATCACTGCACAGAATGTGAAAGTTGGGTGAAAGCTCTTAGATGTACAATCCTCCTTTTCATGAGATACTCCATTTAGCTATGAGAAACATACAGAAACTCAAGTATGGTGAATGTGTTTTTGAAGGTCTTTGAGGGCAAGTTGAGTACATATCTGATACAGTGGCTTCTTTGGACCAGAAAGGTGAACTGGAAAAAACAAACAAAAAACCCCCCCACCTTTGAAGTTTTACAGATGAAGGTAGGGAAGCCTAGCGGAGAGAAACCATCTAACCAGTACTGAGCTTGTGATTGTCACCTTGGGGAGAACAGAGGAGAGTGGTTATATGGCTAGCAGGTACTCATGGCTAACTTCATGTCACTATTTCTGGAAAGTAAAGATGCCTGAAAAGGATGTTTTGGAAGATGGGAGTTTTGATTAATTGCACTTTGGTACTGAAATACCTTTTCTTGATGAAGAGAGTAAGCTGCTTACTTAAGTAAGTGAAGTTGATTGAGGTTTTGTGTCAATGTTTACTTGGCCCAAGACCAACCTGTGGAGATGAGTGGTTGCAAGCTTTGTAGTATTCTGACCCTGTAATAGCTGTTTTTATTGTACTGTTTACTCCATTTTTAGTGGCTGAGTTTGCCATGGTTCTTTTCACTTGTCTTTTTTTTTTTTCATTTTGATTCCCATGGGCTGTGAACACAGATGTTTTTCAGCAGGGAACAGAATAGCGTGAGGAACATTTGCATGCTGTGTCCTTGGACTAAAAAAGGGAGATTATGGTGGAATATACATAAACATGTTGTCTTGATCCTTCAGGCGCCGTCAGTCTATAAGAAGCTATATACACTGTAATTTCCTTCATGTTATTTTCTGAAGGTTAACGTGTGGATGATGCAAGTGAGGAAGCAGTATGTTTTAGGTGTTTTGTGGCTAGTCATTTTCTTATTCCTGTGCTGTTGAGGCTGATGCGGCATAGCTTTTGCATGAGGGCAGATGTTCCTTTTGTAACTGAAAGGGTTAAAGGATATCTCACCAGGCCACCTGGCTTTATACTGCTGGAATGCTATCTGAAGACCTGAGTATATCACCCACTCTGCCATTTGGTTGATGTGTGGCCCTTGCTTACAGATTTCGCTTTTGCAGAATGCTAATTATGTCATTTGTGTATTTGGCTAAACTTCTTGAAATCCACAGAGACAAAGCAATTTGAGTTTAGTAATTTCTTCAGAATATTGTAATCTCTTTATGAGGAAGCCTGCGTTTATTACCATGTCTCTCATGATTTGGAGTGAAAACGTAGCCAGTTACTCTTGCAGAATACATCTTAATGTTGTTTTTACTGAATTAATAGCAAACCATTCAATAGCCTGTCATGAAAATGGGCCAGAAAAGCTGTAGATGAAAACTGTAAATTCGGTTCAAATCAAAAATAGCCACTAACGTAGTCATTGTAAACAGATTGAAATGGTGAAGAGGTCGTTGTATTAACCCCATGAAACTCTCCTGCATATTTCCATGTTTGCAAGATTCCTGAACACCTTTGTTAAAACTCCTACCTGAGCGTTATTATATAGTGGTTTTAACACAGCCTTGTAAATTTTTTTTGTAAGCAAACAGGAAGCTACCTCTATTCTACATCGTAAAACAATGGACTAAAAATACAGAGAACTGAGTTGGAAGAGTAATGGTTTTGACAAGAAAATTGTCAGTGCCTTGAACAGAGGAATATTATGGATCTGCTCAAATTATGTGTGGAATGATTGTACATGCTGCTTTAACTGAAGATATTACAAAAACTTGGAGGCTTTGTATGCCACAGAATACGGGCAAAATAATTTATCAAACCTTTTTGCCAGTTTTTTGGTTTTGTGCAAATCTGCTGTTTCTTTACTTAAAAAACACAGCTGAATTATTAGAGTAATGAATATGGGAAAGTTGCAGTCTAATGCTCTATACGTAGTTGTAACTGGAGGTGACAGTATGCTCTTTGTGAGATAGTTCTCAGTCTTGCACCACCCCAGGTAATGTATTCTTGTCTAATTGTGTTTCATACTATTATAGAAGACAGTATTATCTGTGGAGGTGATGCGTAATTAATGTTCTGGGTATATTTGCAAGGTTAATTTTTTGGAAATTCAGTATTAAAGTATTATGGAAGTGTTTGTTTGGAAAACCTTATTTTATGAGATTACTATGCTCTTGTGGAAAAGGAAAGCATTTTTTGCAGTTGCCAAAGTATGATTTAGGAACTGAGACCAAGTAGGCACAAATACATCTAAATAAAAAGTTAGAACTCAGTATTGTTCCTCCCTTTCCATTGCACAGCTGCCATTCTTCTGCTGGTTGTTCATTAGGGCACACACCTGTGCTTTAACTTGAGTAGCATAATGCCTGTGTGAAAGCACCTTATTATATTTGCTACCTCTCTAGGCTGCTGAAATAGTGCTTTTTTATGAGCCTTTATGTCTTTGTCTAGGTAAACCAGCTGTAGTATATGGTAACAGAAAACATTTTTCTGTAGTTAAAGAAAGCAAGCAATGCTTCCTCCCCCCTTGCCCCTTAGACTTCCATTTAGAATGATGTCAAAGGTACAATGCAAGAAGTAGAATTAGGCCGCCCTGCTTCCCAAAAGGCAAGAATCATTTTCCCTTCTTTCCCCTTCTACTTCTACAAGACAGTTTTAAGCTACTTTTAGTTCCAAGAACTGTTTTCAATTGCTCTCTGTGCTGTATGATATGGGATGCAAACCTGTGGATATATACTGTTGTTTAACTCTGAATTTCAATCTGTACTTGATTCCACTGACCCTAGACTAATCAGAAAGATGTATAAAAAGTACTTGACACCTCAGAAACCTTTGCTTTATCTGATTCACTGTAAGTTGTGAGATATGCTGCAATTATGATATATCAGCATATTACAAGTCATAATTTGTGTTTTAATTTGCTTGGCATCTGCTGGTTTTGATGGCAACCATATGAGAGTCTAAATAGTCTTCTGAATTACAGGAAGATAGTGGAGAGAAAACCAAATAAGGTTATATGTGTGTTGTGGGAAAAGTGTTGGAAAAGTGCACTGACCTTTAAGGAACAACAAACAGATTGTTTATTACATTTGTGCATTGTTGATTGCTTGTTTTCAAAGGGGCAGAAGATCATTTTCTGATGTTAGCTGGTTTTCAGATATTCACAAGGAAGTTTTGGTTATGTAATTTTTCCTTTGCCACAGCGGTTTAAAAAAAAAAGGGGGGGGGGGGGGGGAAATCAATGTGAAGCTTGTCCATGCCATTTTCAGATGCATTCTGTAGCATTTGATCTATAAACAATTGCATTGGGAAGATGCCCTTGCAGTGGAAGTGGAAGCACTCTGTTCACTCTCCCTCCCCTGTTATGATCAAGTGATTTTATTTATTTGTTTAGTGTTTGGGTTTTTTTTATTTCTTACTAGCATGGATGACTTTGAGAGCATTTCACAAGTGATCTTGCCAGAAACAGAACAATGCTTGTCTTGGGGAAAATACATGACTATTTTGTAATAGATCGTTGTTGTGAGCTTGGGTTTCCTGAATTCCTCAGTGTCTCTGTTGGCAGATGTAGCCCCAGTCTTTTAAATACATATAAAAATACAGTAATTCTGCTGGCTCCAGAGGACTTGCTTCAGATTTGTAGAGGTCATTCTTGGAATAAAAATTTTCCTTGCCCTGCTTTCCTTTGTAATTTTGTAGCAGGCTGTAACACTGATTATACAAAAAGCAATAGATGAGGAGCATGGGTGAAGCAGTTTCCTTTTTCCAAAGTGTGTGTTTTGCCAAAAATAGATGTTTGTAGATATGTTATTGTTTTAAGCTGTTTGATGTTTCTAGTTGATAAAAGATTGAAGAAGTATAAGGGCACAAGAGCTAGAAAAAACAAATTGTAATTAATTGTGCAACTTCTCATGTTTGAGGTCAGCATACTTCAAGCGAATATTACTGGAACTATCAAATGCAGCTTACGTGCTTTTCTTCTGTGTTAAGATGAATTTGGTAAATACATTAACCGGTCTCCCACCTTGATTGAATTGACATAGCAAGTTTTACATGGTGGCACGTCTATCTCAAAGTATGAAGAGTTAATTTTGGATCTTTAGTGTCCCAGTCAGAGAAAAGCTGATGCATGTGAATGGCACCCAGAGTACAGGCAGCCCCAACATAATACTTCTGCAAGTGAAGCATTTAATGAATATTTGTATGTGCAAAACAAGTTATCGTTGGTCTTAGTTCCGTCCCCCTTATTGCATATTGATAATGTTTTCTTAATAAAAGCAACAGATCCATGTTCTGTAACGTTCAATTTAAAGGTGCACATGCTACCTTTATTCAGTTAAGATAGTGTTTTCATGACAAACTTTTAGGTAAATTTATTTATTTGGTAATAAATTTATTGTATGTACATCTTCAACTATATAGTGTATGATATAATAGGTACACAGGGAAAGCAAGCATGAGCTGTACTGGGGAAGTAAGGCTTTTTTTTCCAAATGGGAACCCAGAAAATAAATTTTTGGGGAAAAAAACCAACCAACCCACCCAATTTTTCTCAGACAGTACAATAGATGTAGGGTAATTTTCAAATAGAAAATGTGGTGGAGAAGGTGGTTTGCTGTGGGGTTTGGGTGGCTCTTTTTTTCTGTGTGTGGGGAGTAGAAAGAAGAAAAATATAAGGAACTTTGTCCTTTGAAGTGGACAGGATTTTGAATGTATATAATCTGTTCTTAAAGAACGCTGTCTAAGACCTAGTTCCATAGATTATGATAATCCTGAAGTACTTCTTAGCAAACTTTAATTTATTCCTTACACTGTAAGATGCGATAGTTAATGATTAGTAGAGCATAAGAAACTTGGGCTTACTGTTAGTGAAACAACACTTCCTTTTCTTTTGAGCCCTATTCCTGCAAATAGACTGTTGTTGAAAAAGCATTATAAATTATTTTTGGCACCACAGCTACTAGAAGTTAAAAACTTGGAGCAAGAAGCTGATGTGTTGTTAAATGCTCAGTCTATGTACTTGAACAGTTTATACTCCATTAACCAAGGGCAGTAACCTGTGAAGATTTGCTATAAGCATTTAGAATATAATGTCTTCCAATTAAAACTGGAGGTGAGAGAATATTGTTGACCCAAAGATATCTCCTGACTTAATTCTGCTGGTTGGGGAATTCTCGGTTTAAACTGTAGTGCAGTAGGATGGAATCAGCCTTCATAGTTTGCTTTGCCCAAAACATGTAGCATATTTCTCAAATGTATGGCTGGTAGCCTGTCAACAGGACTGTAATTGTTTTATTGATGTAGGCAGGAGCAAGGATCTGAACAGCTCATAAAGTAACCCAGCTCTGTTAGAGATGACCCAGAAGTCACTGTCAGCATTAACCATTAAAGTGCTTTCCAGTACAGTAATTTTTTTAAACTCTTCTACATATCTGACTTTTTCATTATCTAGCATTTAATAGTGACTTTTTACTCTTGTACCAGTTTCCATCTTCTTTTCTCATTAACAATCAGCAAATATTGTCACAATGCAATAAAGAATGAATTAAACCAAAAAAATTTATTCATTTTTACCAATGTACTGAATTGCCTTGCACTACAGTTGTACAGTGCAAAATCCAGGAAAACATAGATTATTATTTACTGATTTGAGGCCTGATTTGTTTCTTTTCTATGGTACTATTGTGCGAGTTTGGAAAACATCCCATTTTTTGTGAGTGTGCTGCTGATTCTGCCAAAAAATGTCCCCTGTTGTGGATCACTGTGGATATAGATTTCCACTGATTTCAGCAGGACTTTCTACAGATATAAGGGTTGGTATGGATGGATGTCACTACTGGCACTGTTCTTTGTAGCTGCTTCTGTTACATGCACAGAGATCTAGAGCAGTCCAGGCTTCCCCTTATGCTGGCATTTAAAAATGTCACCAACACACTGAGACTTGCAGTCAGGGGCTCTTGATTTGGTATCAAACTGTGACTCAGTGTGATCTCCTATAACCTCCAGATGGCCTGACTTGCAGAGATGCTAAAACCAGTCAGGTCCTACTCCTTTAGCTGTATAAAATAAATGAGGCAAATGGCAGTGGCTGTATGTATTTTAATACATATCAATCTCTACATCACATTCTTTGGCTAATATTTCAGTTTTCCAGTCACTTTCCTCTGGACAGCATTTAGAATAAGTATTTCAGCACACACAAAGGATCTTATGAATGGACTGTCAATTTCCCACAGAACTTGGAAAAATCAATATGCGTCTTCCAGGCCTTGAAAATCCCTCTGCTCCTAGTGAAGGCTCCATTACATCAAATAATACTGAAAATCATTTCAAGCAGAGTTCCTGATCTGTGGTGATGGGAGATTTTTTTTTTCTTTTCTTTTTGCAACGAGACAAATGCATGCTATGGAAACAGTTTGAATACCTATTCCATACCTATTGCCATCTGGTTTTCTCAACAGCAAAACCTTTTATGGAAAAATCAAAGAACTGTCAGAACCTGTGCTTAAATACGTACTCTTTCTCCTTAATAGGCAAGTAAAATTATTTCTAAAAGTGTTTGATACTTCTTTGTAGTATTTTATTCAAAGAAAGAGTTAATAGGAGACTAGAGGCTTTTAGATATATTTCAGGTTCATAGAGGCTTCTGTTTTGTTTTCCCGAGTATAGTGTTAATGAGTCAAAACCTGAGTATGCCTGCTGTCCTAGCTCCAGTAAGCTACTGTTATTGGGTGATGGATATGATATAAATGAGACTGCAAGGATGCTTGCAATAAATCAGCCTACTGGGTGTTTCCTAGTGTCCGTAGCTTATATTTAATGAGAGTCCAGCTTAATTTACTTTGATCTAGGGGCAGATCTTCCATGATGCAGAACATTATTTTATGTCAGGACTTTCTGTGTGTCAAGAGAGAAGACTCTCTCAACTGACCTCTGGTGCCCCAAGCAAAGACGCAGCAGCACTGTCTGTGGGGTGTCACTCCTGGCAGACCCGCCTGGTATCTGTCATTTTGTCAGAGCTTGTATCACAGGTTCTCCTTGTTAGACACCTTTGCTTTATGTACCCATGCACTGAGTATATATTTGCCTTTGTGAGGCTAGGTTCTCAGTGCTTCTCTCTCCCTGAATTGCATCTCTCCTGCTGCATTCTGTTTTCCCACCAGGTGTGATTAAAAAGAACTAGAAGGGGGTTCCCTCTATGTGCTGTAAGGGGTTTATATATGAAGGCAGAAACACTGAGGAAAAAAATTCACAGATAATGTATGGCAAAGGTTTTATTGTTTCATGCCATGCTGCAATTAGCCGTGTCACCTTGTGGAAGAGCTGTCAAGTCTGTCTTTGCAATTCAGTGTGGTATGAGTGTTTCAGGCTAGAAAACTGGGCGTATGCTGGGGTATTCTACCGTATGCAAAGCAAGGGTTTCAGATTTTTAATTTTAATTTTTGCCACTGAAATACGAAAACAGAAGGGTTCCTTTTTCCTTGTGGGTAAAAGATAGCATTTTGGAAAAGTTGTCTTCCTGACTGTCAGTTTACGTGGGTGTGTGTCTAAAGGAATAAGTGTGAATTCAGTCAGTCCCCAACAACAATTAAATAATTAAATATATAATATAAAAAAGAGGAAAACTTTTAAAATTAGAAGCCCTGTTTTCCAAGGAGTTACATAATCCATTTCTAGATGAAAGTTAAGCCATCTGATTTATGTGAAGGCTGTAAAAACATGTATATGTGAATATAAAATATGTATGACCGCAGTTAAAAAATAACTAAGGCCTAGTTTTTAATCAATATTGCTTGTTTCCTCTTGTTTCCTTCCCTTTCTGTGGGCATCCAGGGGCATGTGAAGTCTCACTGATTTCATAATAGTGTAATTCTATTTTTTTTCTTTGCACAGCTGGGAGGACCTGTTTCTGTAGCAGGGCCACTTCTGCCCTGGTTATGGCAGTGATTTCATGGCTGGTTTTGGTGTGCTGCCTCGCCAGTTCTGCTGTCAGAATGACAGCGGGGGGGCTGCAAACGGCTGAGGCTGGCACAAGGCTGCAGAACTAAATGTGTTAGTACAGCTTCAGTGGACTGCCAGCAGTCAGTTACCAGAGCTGACTGAGAACTCTCATCTGGGTCAGTGTCTACTGACTTAACTGTTTGGCTGCAAGAATGACTTGTGGGAAGATGGTAGGACAGTCTCCTCCTTCGCCTGTATAGATCAACTTGAAGTGTTTGGGCAAGCAGAGCCTGTTTCAACTCCAGGTAAGGTGGTTTCAGACTGCAGAGTACACAGAGGTACCAGACATGATGTGTGTTGGTAATTAGCTCAGTCTGATTATGTAGGCATATGTGCTACTTGGGATGTGCTTCCAGTGCACTTGGATCTTCTCTATTTTAGTAAGACTTGTGGTTATTATCTGTTTTCTCTTAATTGCTCAGTGATGTTGGAGAAAGAAAGAATGGTGACAGTCTACAAAGTTTATTGTAAGGTGCACTTAATTTGAGCTTAGGTTGACAGCTCCGTCTATCTCTCAGATTTCTTTTCCTTCCCATAACTCTTAACACCATGCCACTCCCTGTAATAAGGTACTTCATTGGAGCTGCCTGCTGGAAGGGTTAGCAAATGACCTCTCTGAAGAGAGTCTATCATGATCATCCATTCCTAAGTAGTACCTTTTTTGATGGCTTTGTTGCAAACAAAAGGTTAGTATGCATTTAATATTGGGAATACATTTATATAAATAACACATGCATGCTTAACACTATTTCATATATATTCATGTGTATTTATATGCATATGAATATCACTGTATTTAAAAATAGTTAATTCCTGACTTGCTAGAGCAGAAGTTCCTTGACTTATGTGCCTAAAAGCAGGAGTTGAAGGGACTGGAAACCCATCTTACTGCTGTTGCATGCACAGAAGGACTTTTTGCACTGATCTTCCTCTGGCTGTATTTTACTATTCTTCTGCTGCTGGGAGCACTGGCATGGTCACCAGTAGTGTTACCACTTCAGCCATATGGGGCTGTGTGTGGTTTAAAAATGTTGCTTTCTTCTGTATGTAATCAATCTCCTTCCTCTTACAAAGTGTCCTGTTATTTTGAAGGTAGGTAAACCCACTACCTGGGTAGTCAAAAGGTTTGTGGTGACATCTGAATCAATGTTTTATTCTACAGGATCTTTTCTGTGCGAGTAACTGGTGTGTTTGTCAGGAACACAAGCCAGTTATGTTTTTACATGGTTTACATCCTTGCTGGCCTCTGCTCTCCTTTATTTTTGACTAAAGCACTCTCATACATGTGGGAAAGGAAGTAGCTCCTGAACAGATGCAGCTAATAGCTTTGCATATTAAAGAAACCCATAAATACCAATCCTGATGAGGCTGATACTGAAGGATTCTGATGTAGCAGGTGAATGAGTTGTGACTTCCATCTGGCTGTTCTTGTTTTCTGTTGGAGGTACTGCTATGCCCCATAGATTCATGGCTCTGTTAGCTGTTCTGCAGAGGTGCTAACCTCTCGCAGAGGAGGCAAAAGGACAGCTGTGGGTAACAGTAGCTTTTGCGTTCAGCTTTCCTCATCCCAGAACTTTGTGCGTGGGTGGGATTTCCAGTGAACCCATTATCATCCAGTATTTCATGTATTTTAAATGTAATGCCTAATAAATGACAGTGTTGATATACTTGACTCCACTGTTAGTTGTGGTTTTCTTGTCAATAGCAGCGGAGTACTGCCTGAAATGACCATGCCTCTTGTAAATACCTGATTCTTGTTGAATTTGCCCTCCTTTCAGTTTGTGCTGTGCTCCAGCTTGTAGAGGTGGTTCTCTCTGCTCCATTCCCCAAGGTAGCCCTTTTTTTGTCTTGCTATATGTCTATGCCTATTCTTACTCCTGTCACCTGGAATTGAAAGCTCAGCTGGGTTCTGTGCTGCTAGCCCAAAGGAGCCCCTGCGTGATCACTACCATGCTCTGAGAGGGCTTTATACAGGGGCAGTTGGCTGGCTTTGTTACTGGAGTCCAGCCACCAGTCCATAGGAGAGTGGGAAGGAAGTATGAAAATCAGCACTGGCTTTTTTGTTCCATTATAAAATTATTATTTGTTCCATTATAAAAGGCACTTTTTCCTACTTGCCAAACAATTTTTTTTTCCATAGATGTGTGCCTTTTTTCAGTGTAGTGCACAAGCATCTCCTGTTGAAACAGCAAGCCTTGGTGTTGGTGCAAGAGCTACCAAGTAACACCTGCAGACATAATCCCTTTTTAGTTGATATGTCAAGCTGTAAGGCGGGTGAATATCAAAACTGAATATGCAACTCTAGCTCTGGTACACAGAATTTCACATTTTAGCTTCATAAACAATTGCTACAGGACTGAGCTATGTAGAATTAGGTGAGGTGGAATGGATGGGGTTATAGTGGAGACTGGCATGGTTGGCAAAGATTTGAGGCATGTTCTGTCTCCTGTTTGAACCATGTGGAAGGCGTGGAAGGTTTGTTGCTCTTGAAGCATAAGGTCTCAGTGATGTTGCTTGAGGCTGGAGAATAGGACTGAAATTAAGTTTAAAGAGGCTGGTGGTTGCTGCTGCTGTACTAGTTAGAAGCATACTGTAAAGTCCTAAGTATTTTAAGCTGAGAGTTTGTGGGACTTTTTTTTTTTTTTGTATCTTTGAGACCTATCAGAACTTAAGTGAGTACTGCTATTTGTTTAAATCTCCTTAGCATACTAGGGTTGGATTTTTGTTTATTCTAAAATGTTACCTTGTTGCAATCTGCCATTGTAATATGTCTTTAAAATGACTGCAGGTGATATTTACAGAACAAGGTAGAACAATTTTGGTGTAGCTGTGCTGTCAGAATTGTGCATGGAAGCAGGATTACAGTCCTAGCTTGAGGAGTTTGAAGTTGGAAGGATGGGCTTTGACTGCATTGTGGGGTGGGATTGGACTTCTGTATAAATGGTGGTGAGAAGAGAAACCTGTAACTTTTCACAGGAGTGGAATACACCACTTTTTCAAAAAGCAGAAGGTATATACCTTTGAGAATGTCATCTTCTAAAAGTGAGAAGGTAGTCGTATTTTGTCTGGATAAAACCTGCCTTGTTTTCTCTTCCATCTCTGTGTTGCTTCTGGGTAAGTATTTTTCTGCAGTTACTGTTATCAAAGTGCTGCTTTGGGAGCTCTCTTGTAATTGTTTCACTCTGTTCTATTAACAGAACTTTTCTTTAAAAACTCTCTAGCTTGAAAAATCAAACACAAAAAGGCAAACCAAAACAAACATACACATAAAGATGTTTCAGAATTCACAGAAAACAAACCATGGATCAATTATTAAGTGCTTTCCCTCTCCCTCATCCACTTCCTGATGTAGTATTAATTTTGAATGAGCACCCTGCATAGCTTGCCTTCATCCACTTAGGGTATAGAGCACAAAGGCTTTCAGCACTGTAAATGCTTGGGCCCTTGTTAAAGGCCTCTGCATAAGAGCAGCTCCTGCTGACTTCAATGGGTATCATTTGGTGGCAGCTGCATAATTGGTTTTCAAGCAATGTCTTTTTTTTTTTTCCCAAGAAAAAAGGGGATGGGGTGGAGGTGGGGGGGAGGGGGGAAGGAAAGCCCAAAGAGGTCCCCTAAACAAAACACTGACAAGACTTTCAAAAGAGCTAGAGGAATTACTTCAGTTGCCTAAGTAGCTCAGAACTGATGAAAAGGGTGATGACACTAGTCTAACCAAAAAAATTCTGGCAGAGAACACTGGAGCCTATCAGGCAGTGTTCCTGATACTTTGTGTCTCTGTCTGACCATTTAAATGAGATCTTCCCCTCAATAATAGGAGCTGTATATGACTAATACTTGTAGCATTGAGAGAGCTCAGCCGTTCATCCACAGCAGACAGTTGTGACTGTGCTGTCTCTAGCTGTAGAGTAGTGGTGTGCTTGTATGAGATGACTCTACATGTGCTGTAATATCACTTAACGGTGGTTTTTGCAGGCTCTGTACCTTGCCAGTGGTCTGGGCAGCAAGCTGGTCACCACTAATGTTTTTTATAACTAATACTGTGTTGAATACCGAGTCCTGCTTTTGCCAGGCATGTACATAATAGCAGCAGCTTAATGATAAATCTATGTCCAATGGAGCTACTAATACTTATCTTTTAAGTACCGCTACTTATGTGGTCTACCATTAGTCACATAAGAAATCACCACATTTTATTAATGGCTTCTGAACTTTAACAGCAGCTTAGGCTAAAGATAATGGCTTTTGTGTGAAATATGTTCCATTACTGCTAATGATGTTTTACCAAATAAGCTAGTGTGGCAGATAAATGAATTTCTGTAAACAAAGCATAAAAGAAGCTATGTATATACATCAAGCCTGAAAATCAGTTTATAGTTGAATGGAAACTTAACATCTTGGACTAGTTTTGTTTATGCTTTCATGATTGATAGAGAAAAGGTAAAAACAGTCTGTCTAAATGCAAACTTGATGAATATTGGATTTATTTTCTACTGTTAGGTTGTTTCAGCAGTTTGTTGTAATGCAATATGGGTAGTTACAGTCTAGGTAGGTATATGCCTAATACCAATGGTTTCAATACTATGAAAAGTAAACAGTGAAACCCACCTTTCCCTTTGCCTTTAAGGAAAGCTTTAAAGAAATGTAAAACTGATTCTTATTGATGGCTTTTAAAAAAATAAAAAAAAGCAAGATTAACATTCCCTGCTTTTAGACTCATCATACCACCGAGGGAGATGAAGAACTTTGAGCTATTGCACTGAATCCTTAATCTGCTAGATTGTCATGTCCCTTCAAATGAAACATTAACCTACAGAGCTACAAATTGTTCCAAGGTTTTGGAGGAGAGGGGCTGAGCCTTGCCTTTGGACTAGATTCAGTTCAAGGCAGTTCCCTAAGGCAAAGAATCCTGCTCTCTTTTTTTCTCTGGTCTGTGAAGAAACACTGTATCAATGTACCTACCACTCTATTAAACAAGTTGAAAATAAGTTTTAATGTAAGGCACTGAAAAAAATGTTTCTTTGAAGATTATGTAGTCTCGATTTCTGTTACCTTTGTGCATGTTGACAACTTTTAAATGCCTACAACACTTTCTTAATATATTAATGGGCTGTGTTTTGTATGGTATGAGAGATGTGATAAAAAGGCATGGTTTTGAATATTTCTTAATTTCTGGCTGGGGTCCTGTGTGATTTAAAGGTAGTTTTGAGGTTTAATGATCTTGTCTAAGAGGACATTTCAAGACGATTTCAAGCAAAACTAGCTTAAAACAGTTTGTGTGCCAGTGTGTGGTGTAAGATACGGCTTCATAAACCAACTGAGGGGCTGGTGAAGAGGGACATGGGAGGAAAACGACTCCACTCAGCTGAGGATGTGACTGGGGAACTCAGTGGACCTTCTTGCTACTGAAACACCTAACTCGTTTAACTGCCTTGATTTAAAGCTGTGTGGCTTTTCTGTGAGTGCTGTCCATGTCTAACATCAACCCTGCAGTTAGTATTTGGCATAATTAGCCATTTCTATGGACAGACCAAATCTGCAAAAAAACCCTGCAGACTGAACAATGTCCCTTGGAAATATTTCATGTTAATTAGCTCTTAAGTCTGAAGATGTGTTGTCATTTCCCTGTTGTTTTCAAGGTCTAATACCTTTGGTGATCCCCAGGCTGAGTTAGGAATGCCTAAACAGTAAAAGGTATGTTGAAATCTGCAGAGCTACAATTAGTACAGAAGTTATAGAAACTAAACCATTAATACAGATAAAGATGTGTGGTATGACCAGTATGAGTTAGCCTGGAATTATATTTCTACTGTACTTTACTGAAGGGTGGTAAAGGTATGCTCTTTTCTTTCTCCCTTGAGCTTTGGGGTGAATGTGTGTCTAATGAAAATTCTTCTTTCTGACCTAACCTGAGATAATGCCAGCAGTTTGGACTTCATGGTCTCTGGAAACTGTTCTGAAATTTCAAAATGAGTTCTTAGCGTTCAGAATGAGAATAGGGTGAGGTTATGAAATCACTGTGAAATGTTCATAACAAACTATAATCATCAGTAAAAAAAATGAGCAAAAGGGGTAATACTCTAAGTTTCAAAGTGAGTATTGGAAGTAATTTTGTGAGCTTTATTGGAAGTGGCACTGAAATTTACAAAAAATTGTTATTTATTAAGTGTATAGAAGAATTAAAACATTTGTTTTCCTTTAAGGGGCATTTTGCATTTAAAATGAAAGGGAACATTCGTGGGTTTGGATACAACACAAGAATGAAAACTTGCACAGGGCTGGACAGAAAGTTGATTGAAGTCTTTTATGGGTGATGTGCTCTTAGGTGTTCTAGTCAAGCTCCCCTTCTTCTCTCCCTGACATCTAACATTACATTTGGATTAAAGCATTTCCCAGTACAGAAGGGAACTAAAATAAGGTGTCACTGTCAAGGCAGTCCTCAAGGAACCTTTCTAGAAATCCAACAAAGAGAACATACCAGTGATCATACTGGACCAGACAAAAGGTCCGTTTAAGGTAAGCATCCTTAGAATGGTGGGCAATGGGATGCAGATGGTGAGAAGTGTAAGAACAAGGCAGGTAGACAGTGATAATTCTTAGGGAAAATCCTCTCAATTCTCAGACTTAACAGGGGCAGAATTAGGATCTTTGTACTTGGTATCCCTAGATGGATTTTTCTTTGTGAATTTGTCTGCTTGGGCCTTGAATCTAACTTTCTGAAGTACATGACATCCATTGTTAGCTGTACCTTTTCCCTTTTAGTTTTGGCTTACTTTTGGGAGAGGTGGAGTTCCAACAGGCATGTAATAAAGCTTTCTGCAGCTTGGAGTCAATTAACTTTCATGTTCATCTACTTAGTTACTGTGAAACCACAATGAAAATCCTGCATCTGAAGAATGCAGTTTGAAATACCTTTTATCTGCTCCCTGATGTACTCTGCCCCTGCCTTTTCCACATAATACCATTAAGAAACAAATTCTGGATACCTTCCTTTTCAGTAGTTCAGATGGTTGAATTAAAATGTTGCAGGTGTGTCAAGTCAAGTATGTGTACCAGTCCAAGTTATCTACAGCTGGATGTCACAGGTGAAAAAGCTTGCTGTTGGGAAGCAGAGCTGTAAGTTTCCAGATGGTGACCTAGTTGGATCTTTATACTTCTCCTCCAAATATAATGAATTAAGCATTTTCAACTCAGGCCATGTTTAACAGCAAGGTATGTAGTTGGCAGTTTTTACATAGGATTGCACTTGCCTTCAGTTCTGTCCTTTTTCATCCTCTCCCCCTTGCTTCCCCTAAGGAAGAAAAAAGCAAGCCTGCACTCCCAAAATTCTTATTTAATTCTGCTATTAGTTACCATGGATGGTTATCCAGTAATTAAACAGTGTATGAGGGATGAGAATTCTGTGATGGGCAGATGAATCTGAAGGGTGTTTTCAGGCAGACACCAGACTACTCCTTCCTTTGATTTCTGTTTTGGAAGAGTAGGAGTTGGCTTTAACATAAAAGCTGAAATGTGGCGCTTAACCATTATTTTGGAAGGAAAGGTGAAAAGTTCCTTGCTGGTCTGGACCCTGAGAAGCACCATACACAAAGCTGTGGCTTTTGGGGAGTGCTTCCTCTTGCCTAGGCTGTCTCTGAAGCAGACAGTGCTAAGTGTTGTGTTAAGAGTATGATCTTGAGGGGTTGCATGAGGTAAAGTGGTGGCCAGACAGTACAGTGGAGTCATTGGTATCATCATGATGTTCCCAAGTCCCTAAGGTTGTATTGTAGCCCAAGCAAATTCTTTAATCAAGGCAAATTTATAGAAATCATCTTGCATTATACCACAGTGTTTGACATCTGATAAAATGTGAGATTTTTCTTGATTACTTGCATAATAGTCATGTGAAGGGAAGAAGAACACAAGTGGCATGGGTGACTACTAGTACTTACTGGCTGACAAAGAGACGACAAGAGATAGGCAAGATAGCAACATAATCTGATGTTATGATTCTGGCCAAAAAGTACAAGACCCTTTAAAGCTAGCTGACTGTGCAGAGGCTGACTTCATCTTTAAGCTGGTTTACAGGGCTTGGGGGGTGGGGAAGCTGAGAGATCTAAGACTTCTTGTTTTACTCAAAAATAATAAACGAGTGCTTCTGAATGCCTTGAAGTCCTTGTTGCAGTGCCCAGGTTCATGGTCTGATCCCATTGGGAACTGGATTCCCAGGTAAACAACTTCTTAGTCCAAATTCCTGTTGCGATAGGAAATCTTAACAAAAAAAAAAAAAAAGGCACGAGAAAACAGTTTGGTAGGTGTTCATCCTGAAATCTATTTTATTTGCTGCATGGAGGTCTATTTTAGAAGTACTTCAATGAAAACTTGGACAATGGAACAAAATACTTCAAGGCTTAGCATTTAAAGGCGAGTTATTTTGTTTGGTTGATAGCTTTAGTTTTCTTAAGGTTTGGGATGTTTGGTTTTGTGGGTTTTGTTGTGGTTTTTTTGTTGTTTTATTTTTATAATTGAAATAATTGGATTCATGTTTTCTTGGCAGCAGCAGAGTTGTTCCCTCTGCCTCTCCCCTTGGTGTTTGCTGTGTAACTGTGTTCTGCATCATGCCCTGGTCTTCAATATGATAAGTTGTCTTAATGAGAAAAAACCCCATCCTGCAAACTGGATTTAATGCTTTAGGCTAGCTATAATCTTAAAGGCATAATTGCTTGAATATGTGGATCCTACTAGCATTAATAAAATCCAGTGTGAAAAGTGTACATTACGATGTTTATTTCTATATATATATATACAGGTATGTTTGTGTGTGTGTATGTGTTTCCCTTCCCACCCCCTTCCCGGCTCTGTTTTTCCATTTCTGCTCCATACCAATACTGCTGAGGCTCGTTGAAGAGGACAGCTTTTGCTCTTCCCAGCCAGAATCTGTTTTTGCAGTGAGGGGTCCCTGCTGGGGAAATCTTTTCCTGCTATCTTTCTTCTCTCTACAGGGTAGCAGGCACAAGGACTGCCCTTCTGTCTGCTTTGCTGACAGCCATGCATTCTCAGCTCTTACTGCAGCAGCTGCTGCTCCTCAGCCTGACTGAGAGAGCATAAATTAAAATACAAAGGTCTCCTGTGGCCACTCTTGGCTGACAGTGCAATGGCAGATCAGACCTTCCTACATCATCTTCACTTGACTTTCTTCTTTTTCTCAAGAATTTCCCCTGCATTTGTGTCAGTCACAGTCTTTTACTGCTGGGCTGAATAGGAGCAGCAATCAGTCACTCCAAATGTTTTATGTACTTGAGTGACTGGAGCAGTTTGCTGAGAAAAGAATTAGCAGTGTTGGTTTCATCAGAAGCTCAAGTCTTTTTCCTTTTTATGCTGCCTGGAGAAGAGGGACTATTTTGTGCTTTTTACGGCTGCTGAGGACGCAGGGCTAATTCCTGTTCTCGTCTCCTTGTGCAGGCTGGTAGAGTGTTACAGCAGAACCATTGTGTTCCCATTGTGTGTGCGTGTGAGACTGAGGGCACAGCAGTGGAGTGTTTTCTCTGATGAGTTTTTCTTTTCTTGAAGCCTGGTATCTTACAATGTTCATATGGGGGGGTTTTAACTCCCAGAGGGTGGAGGGGCAGCTACTTGCTGGTGAGATGGAACGCCACAAAATTGGCTGTGTAGTTTTCCTGGCCCAACTGTGTATGTGTTTTCTGTGGGGATTTGTTTTGGTTTTACCCTGTGTGTGTCTGACATAGCAAATATTATTTGGCTCAGTGTGCTTATATGTGAGGCCGCTTCCTTGTAGGTGATGTGTGGTGGTGATGATTATGATTATTATTAATTTTTAAATAAAATAATTATGCCACTCTCCTCTGCTTTTTCCTGCTCTAGGCCCCACAGGCTGATGTGGCTTATATTGGGCACCAGCATTTGGCTCATGCCAGTGGTGTTGGATGATCTTCTGTAAGGGCGACTGCTCTCATTTTTGCTAGTCCTGTTACCAGTCTTATCTATTTCAGCCAGAGCCTGAATTTCAACAACTTTATGGGGGGGGGGGGGGGGAAAAAACCCTGACTAGTATTTTATTTGAGTGGTTTTGGGTTTTTGGTGGGTTTGTTGTTTTTTTTTTTAAACAGTCCTTTAAATGTCTTGTTTGGGTTCTTTTCTTCTTTTTTCCCTCCATGGAATGGAAAAATCTTTGTTAAACTTGTATCCCCTTTTGTTGTAGCTCTGTCCTGATAAATTTCTCTTCAGGGCATTGTCAAAATTGGAAGGCAAGCCTAAGGAAAAGCATTTCAGTGAACAGTTCATCTTTAGTCCCTGAAAACCATGTAAGACATGAGAAACTGTTCCTTTGTATTCCATTTTAGTACTTGTCAGCTAGTCCTCAATGCAGGGTTAGTCGCATCCTCTACTAATCTGATCCACTGTTTTCTAGATGATGGATATGGTGGTTCTCCATGATTGATGTAATGACTCAATGGTTTCACTTTAATTAAAGGATGGTTGGGGTTGGACAGGACCTTAAAGATCATTGAGTTTCAACCCCCTTGCCATAGACAGGGACACCTTCCACTAGACCAGGTTGCTCAAAGCCCCATCCAACCTGGCCCTGAACACTGCCAGGAATGGGGCAGCCACAGCTGCTCTGGGCCATCTGTTCAACTATCTCACCACCCTCATAGTAAAGAATTTCTTCCTAATATCTAATCTAAATCTATGCTCTAATGTAGATATGTTTTGGCTTTAAATGCAAGCCTCTGCAGAAATGCACCCATCTTTCTGAGTTAATCAGACTGCCTCTTGGAAAATAGTTTAAAAATCTTAATTGGAGTGTGAATATATTGATACATCTGTATGTGAATTTCACATCCTCTTTTAATTTTCAGGAGACCAGGTTAAGCCATGAAGGCTTTTCCAGCCATTTCGTTTTCTTTGTTCAAAACTGAAGTATTTTCAAGTTCAGTGGACTATTTTCCCCTCAGCCCTCTTCCGGCACGTAATTGTGAGCTTGAAGTTCTGACTACAGTGTTAGGGTATTTAAAGTATTGGTCTGATTAACTTGAATCTTCTGAGTGGGTTCTGGACGAAGTGTCTTGACAATATTTTTCTAGAGCTCTTTAATGAAGCTAAGTGTGGCCATCAAATTGTTTTTTTGTAAAGAGTTATTTAGGCCTTAGCTGGACAAGGGTAGGCTTCAAGCACTTAGTCTTACCTGAAATCAGCGGCACTGCCTTTATGTATGTGAAAAAGGGTCCTAATTTGCAAAGGCTTAGTTTAAGGAAAAAGAATTCAGTAAAACTTTATAAAGTAGTGTAAACTGGCTGTTATCAAAAGTGGCTTCAGACTGATGGAGGCTGGTAAGAATTTCCCATTGCTAATACAGCGCCCTGAGGTCCATGTTGAATGTTAATCAGAAGTTTCTAAATCATGTAAGGGCTCTTTGAAAACTTGCCCTGTCTTTAAATTTTTCCTGAAAAGTATTCAGAGTAATTATGGAAATTGTATAAGCATATAGTAATGTTTAGAAATAATCATGGGACCAACCATGGAATTGCTGTTTTGTCTACCAGTTGGACTTAACAAGAACGAAATGCTATTACTACTTTCATAATTAGATCTATTTTAATGTCTTTGAATGAAATACCTCTGGAATCAACTACTGAGAGCTTTAGCTGCCTCCCTGCTGCTTAATGAAACAGTGGCCTTGCCAGACTGCCTGATAATGGGGTAGCTGCTTCTTGGGGCTTCTTTTTCTCCTGCCTATATATTGGATATCTGGAACATCTTCAGTAATGCCTAAAGCAGATGCATGCAGTATTGAGATGCAAGAGGAGCAGGATGAATGTCCCTGTATCCTTAATCAATCAGTTTTCATGTGTGGTGCTTATAATGACAGACAGGCAGGATCAAAATGTCCTCCTTTTAAACTTGACACTCGGGTGAATGTTCTTCCAAGACCAATGGGGAAAATGTTCCTTTCCCCCCCTAACACCTTGGGTGAACTCTTTTACTAATTTAAAAAAAGCCCACCCTGGGGGTGGGTGGTGGGTGGGGGGAAGTGTTCTTTTGCAGTACTTTCTTTAGCCTTACACTGTAATTCATTTGTTAAGTTAATTTCAATCATTATGGTAATTGAAACTGGTAATCAAAACTGGTAATCAATAACCGTTGATCAGAATAGAATTATCCTCCTGTTAGGTTAGGTGAGGAGGACTATAATGGGACTGGCTACTCCTTGCTCACAGGGAGAGCAGGATGATTCTGTGAAAGGGATGGTGTTCAGGATCAAGCTGTTAACTGTGTTTCTTTGTCTAATTCCCCAAATCTGGAAGTAATGAACAAATGCCAGTGGTAATTCACATAACTCTCCTGAATGAATACATAGACTATCCTATTTTGGCATACTTAATGTCCTGCCTTTTGAAAACCTAAAACCAAAATATACCTAAGCTTAGAACCTTTTTATCCACAGTTGTGTTACATTAAAATGTCTTGATTTATATGATTGACTTTATAGATTTGGAGATAGGGAAGTAGCAGGACTTGCTCCTGCTGCTCCTTTTATCATGTTGATTAGGCAACTGAAAGCTACCTTGGTGGTGGGGCAAGATGGTAATGTTGTGCAAGTAAACTATTACATGAAAGCAAACAAATGCACACATGGTGAAAAATGTGTATGGTTTTCTTCAGTAAATTTACTGCTATTAACAGGTGACAGATGAATAGTCCTGTAAGCTGACATCCTGTATTTCTGTGTCGCATACAAGTTTCCGTGCAGCATCCTTGCTGAGGAGTGGTGGCAGGGTACTTCTGTAGCCATTGGTAGCTCTTTCCTGGTAATCCCATCCTGACTGATACAAACCATAGCAGGTCTGTGATGTGAACTTGCCAATTAGTGCAAGAAGTATTCTGTGCATTGATTTGCTGTTTGTGGTGATGTTGAAGGAATATAAATTCCTGCTTAATTCTGATCAGTCCAAGAATATTCTGATAGAAAGAGTCCAAGGTGTGGTGAGATCCACAAAAAGGTTGCTGAGGTCTTGTGAAGTTAATTGCAGCTGTGCCATTCATTTCAGCTGGTGGTGCTCACTCCTCTTTTGGTTCTGAAACTGTATCACGCTTGAAAGTGTTTTTGTGAACTGCTGTTTGTTGACTTTCTTGTGGGTTCACAAGATGGGCTTTTGTGTAAAGCTCCACCCTGCCCTTCCCTGACTGATTAAATAAATAACATTTCCCTGAACTTTTGGCATGCCTTTGTTTGTGTTGTCCTTTAAAGGTGAGAGGGACTGACCAGTAGATCTGCATCCTTTTCCTATTTAATACCATAACTAAGAAAACATGTCAAGAGTTCATGAGAGCACCTTTGATGTTTATTTATGCTGGTCTCTTCTGCAGGCTGGAAGATAAGCAAACAGGAACAGTACCTGAGTGAAGTAGTTAGACTGTAATTGCCTACTGTCACCCTGTGATTTGTAAAGACTGTAGAAGCACTATAAATAGCAATGGTGTTTTGTTTTGTTTTATTTCGGGCAATGCTTTTTTCACCCTCAGTTATGACCAGCGTGCTTTTGTTACAGCTCCTTGTCTAGTATGAGCTGAAGAGGTTCTTTGAACGGTGGCTCAGTGTCAGAGAGGCATTGCATAACTATAGTGTAGAAGCTGACAGTTTTTCAGCTTACTGGTGTGGCCCTTTCACAACATAAGTTGCTTTGTTCAATTAAAATTCTGCTAGGTAATTGCCATGCTTTCAAACATGCTAATGATGAGATTTTGAGCTTTGTGATGCTTAGTTTGAGTTGACTGCACTAGCGTATGCTTCCTGTGGATACTAGAGGAGGTGCTGTAATAATATAAATAATTGTGCTTCTCCTTCTGACCAAGCATATTCTTGAAGTATTATTCCAAGCGTAATAACAAAGAGCAAGTTACTAACAATGTTCTGTTGTGCTTGTGCAGCTTGGTTTTCTTCTCCAAATTAAGAATTCCCTGGAAGCCAGTGGGAACTGGGGGACTTTTTAAGAAAGAAGGGGTTGTGCAACTGCTGGGTTTTTTGTTTGTTTGGTGGGGTTTTTTTAGGGTATTGGATGGTGTGGTGTGGTTTTTTGTTTTGTTTGGGTGGTTTTTCGGTTGTGATTGGTTTGGGTTCTTTTTGGAAACTGACCTGCTCACCCTTCCCTGGACACTCTCCATTTTTTCATGGGAGCTTGAGAAACAACTGCTGTTATATTACCTTCAGGACATTGAAAAGGTATTGTTCAATAGGGTAGTTTGCTCTATTCTGTTTCCTCTGCTTCCTGCTGCATTGAGGCTTGGCCTGGTCTGTGTGTTAAGAAGCCAACTACTCTTTAAGACTGGAGGTCTCTTATTAGCTATAGACAAGCACAGTGGAAACTTGCCTAGAATTTGGTAAAGTTTTGGACTGGAATAATAGGCTTTAGTGTCACTTGCTGTAGGCAATGCTTTGCTCAGAATGTAGGCTAAGCAGATAGCTGGCTAGTTAGAATACACTTGCATTAAGAATTCTTTTTGACATGAAAACAGCATGTATTTTCATGCTGTAAGTACAGTCCTTCCTTGCTGACCTTGCATTTGTTCCCAAAAAGTAGTGTACTTCAGAGGTGCCTGTGGAAAAATAGATATCATTTAGTTTTAAGCAGTAACTGAAAAACTAATCCTGTACTCCAAAATATAACGAGCTGTGGATTTTTAGCTCCATTCAGTGAAATATGACTGGTGTGACCTAGTTTATTTATGTATTTAATGTACTGGATACTTCTTGTCTTTTTTTTTTTTCTAGTTCTTTAGGAAACAAATGCCCTGGTATAGTAGAAAACACCTATTGCATGGACACTGCTGCCTGTCTGAAGCATTATTCTTTTGTAGGTGGAAGATTTTTAAGGGGAAAGGGCTGCTTTTGAAAACAATTTTATTAACCAAAATAGCACAAGGGTATGTTTCACACTGCTGTGTAACTTCTCAATGTATTTATATTTTCCTCAATAGGAATATCTATGTTGTAATGGCTTATCTAGTAAAACTACTGTATATGTTCCTATTCAAGGCACACTAAAAGAAACTGAGTAACTAACTAATAAATGGTTGTTTCTGTCATCCTTGCTGAGCACCGTGCAGATGCATTTTCTAAAATTGTTTCATTTTGAATTATCTGGGATGGAAACAATAATGCAGATTTTTAGGAACAGAGCGAACTTCAGGAAATGGTATTTGTTAATGAAGTAAGTCAAGAGGCTGGAAAACCTTTTTAAAATTTAAACATTGTCATGCTGCTAGTTTTTTATGTTTTGGGGTTGTTTTTTCTCTTGTAATTTGTGACTTATTCTGTTGTTTCTAACTGCTTGAACTGAGCATATAGCATGTGGTGTTGCTCTCTTGAGTATATATATCACTGATGCCTGAGCTATGTGCTGCAGGCTGTGTGGGCCTGTGGCTTGCTGTGGGTGGGTGATTCTGCCCCCTTCTGCATGCAGGTGCTTAAAGGAAAGGAATAGCTTGTCTGCATCTTCAGTTTGATAGTTCGTTTCTTTCTTGCTGTTTCAAGTCGTGATAGCTGTTCCGATCATTTTGTTTTCTTTTAGTCCACAGTGCATTGAGAAGAGAATAGTGGGCAGGATGAGATAAATCCATGTAGCTGCATGATTCCCTGCCAGAGCTTTATTTTGCATGACTATATTCAGCCCCTTCCTGAGGGAAGGACAGGTAGCTAACAGTAGCCAGTGTATGATCATGAGTTTCCTAGAAAGGTGGGCAAAATAAGAGTATATGCTAGGGAATGGAGCTTGGTTGGTTTGTTACTGCTTTTGAGTTTGGAATCCAGCAGAGCTAATCTTTGTCCATATTTGCCAGTAATATGGATATAATGCATGCTTACTCTCTTCCCTAAGGGTTATAACTTTCAAAGGGCTAAATGCCTTTTGATAATAAACCGCAGTGAAGGCTCTTGCTCAGGTGTGGGGTGTTGTTTGCTCTTTTTTTTTCTTTTTTTTAAATGTGAAGTTTTGAAAGTAAGACTGTGCTTTCAGTGTAAGAGCTGGGGGTAAAGGGAGAGTGAAGCAGAGCGAAGACCAAACCAAGCACATATCCAACAGTCCAGAAGGCATCCATCTGGCAGTGGAAAGGGCGTCTAGATCATACAGCCATGAATCTGTGATGCTGGGCTGCTGCTGGAGGCTGGAGAGAGCTCTTTTGAGCTCTGCCAAGAGAGGGAGTTGCTCTTTTGTGGCTGCTGTCTCAGCTATTACTTGTTATTACAGTTGTGCAGAGCATGAAGATGGTGAACCACAGAGCTTTTGGTCTAGCTCTGAGCAAGTACAGTCATAGCTCTGTGGAAGTTCACTGTTGGCAAAGACATGTGACATGTATCAATGTTCATGTGTGACCTGGTGAAGTTCAGACAGCTACTATATGTCATTTGGGATACCTCTACACATTCCTGAGTTTTATTCCCAAATGTTGCCTTATTAGTGTTGGGGAAGTGGCAGTATAATAATCTTCATCCTGCCTTACAAAGCCAAGGTATCCAGGGTTATCATAGAATCAGTTAGGTTGGAAAAGACCTTTAAGATCATACAGTATAACCATAAGCTGCCAAGTCCACCACTAAACCATGTTCCTAGGTGCCACATCTATAGTATTCTTTCTGGTGGATTCCAAAGACAGAGCATATTTTGTGAAGGAAAGAAAATTTTGATTTTTCTTAAGAAAACTCTGGTTTTGGGGCTAAGGTGTATGTGTATCAGATTCTGTGTGGTGAGTTCTGCAAATGAATCGGATGGTGGTCTCCCCAGGTGGTCATGTGACTTATGAAGTGGTTTTATCTAGTGGAAAGAAAATAGGTAACTGACATTGTTCTGGATTTTCAATACCACCATCAACTGCTGTTCATGAGTACTTGTACCTACTTGTACTTGGTCAAAAAGATGGCTGAATCCTAATAATGAAAGATTTTACAAGTCTTTGAGCTCTTCCCACGCCAACTTTTCCAAATTGAGAGTACATTATACCACTGTACCTTTTCACTGGTTACCAATCAGTGTGGTCAAATTGAAACCAAATTGGAAGATGCCAGCATTATTTTTAGAATCCCTCCAAGCAACTGATTCAAGTTCTTGTAAAAGCAGCTGTATGTGAAGTGATCTTGAGCTCTTGCAAGAGCTGTGTGCCAGTAGAACTGTTGATCTTGTTGGCTGACTTTGTGCACATCAAATGAAGGCCTTCTTAACGGCTAGACTCAATAGCAGGCAAAAACCTAAGGTTTCAACACAATACATAAAAAAACCCTCCAGTTCTCACACAGTTAGGACATCAAAAGTAGTTTTTCAGCTCTAAGGACTGGAGAGAGGGAGAGAAAAAGTAGATCTCTGTCATAGCTTGCCGTTCCCCCACTGACCATGGAAGAGTACTGGGGAGAATCTGTGCTTTGAGTGTTCAGTTTTTAAGACCCATGGATGCATCAAGTAAAACTGCAAAACCAGAGGGGCCAAGCATCTGGCAGGGAGGATCATTCTTGCTATTCCAGCTGAGATTAAGTTAAAGCCTGTGAGCAGTGACTGTGGCAAATTTTGCAGCATGCCATGCCAACAATGGGTCCCTGTTCCATAGGTACATTAGTTAACACTGTCACAAGCTGCTTTCTTTTAAAATGCTCAACACCCTCCCCTTCCAAAACCCAGTGCTTGCCTCTGTTGCCTTTCTCCTGGTTATTTTTTGAGAGAAGGTAGAAGGAGGTTGTGATGAGCAAAGTGACAGTTGCAATTGGGGCTGTAACTTCTGTCTCTGCATTAAGCATATCAATCTGTTGGATCTTTGATATTTTTTTTCTTTTGTTTTCACTTTAGTATGGCTTTTCTTAATAGTATGTGCCACGCACATCCATTAGTGCTCTTGGAGCATTTATATGCAAGTATAAAAATTTTGTAGTGTGTTTGAGGTGCTTGTGTAAAGCAATATTTGAATGTGCACATGAATGCAAAGTAAAGGCGCTCTCTGCTGTGGAACAACCAAATATGTCACTTAGGGCAAGATCTCAGCTGTTGTAGAAAATAGACGTGGAAACATTTTAAGAGTTCATTACATAACTAGAGCATCTGGTTATTATTCACTCAGCCCCCTGAGCTGGAAGGCCAGGATGTGGAGGAGCAGAATGAAATCCCCACAGTCCAGGAGGAAATGGTCAGTGACCTGCTGCTCCACTTAAATGCACAAGTCTATGGGGCTGGATGGAATCCACCTGAGGGTACTGAGGGAGCTGGCAGAAGAGCTTGCTAATCCACTCTCCATTGTTTATTAACAGTCCTGGCAAACTGGAGAGGTCCCAAAAGACTGGAGGTTAGCCAGTGTGATGCCCATCTACAAGAAGAGCAGGAAGGAGGATCCAGGAAACTACAGGCCTGTCAGCCTGATCTCGGTGCTGGGGAAGGTTGTGGAGCAGATCATCCTGAGTGCCATCATGTGGCACGTGCGGGACAACTTGGGGATCAGGCCCAGCCAGCATGGGTTTGTGAAAGGCAGGTTCTGCTTGATGAACCTGATCTCCTTCTGTGACAGGATGACCTGCCTAGTGGATGAGGGAAAGGCTGTGGATGTTGTCTACCTGGACCTTAGGAAAGCCTTTGACACAGTCTCCCATAGCATTCTCCTGGAGAAACTGGCTGCTCATGGCCTGGATGGGTGTACTGTACACTGGATTAAAAGCTGTCTGGATAGCTGAGCCCAAAGAGTAGTAGTAAATGGAGTTACATCTGGTTGGGGGCTGGTCACAATACTGGGCCCAGGGCTCAGTATTGGGGCCAGTCCTGTTTGATGTCTTTATTGACAATCTGGACAAGGAGACTGAGTGCACCCTCAGTAAGCTTGCAGATGACACCAAGTTGGGTGTGTGTGTTGATCTGCTTGAGGGTAAGAAGGCTCCGCACAGGCATCTGGACAGGCTGGACCGATGCAGCGAGGCCAATTGTATGAGGTTCAAGAAATGGTGCCAGGTCCTGCACTTGGGTCACAACAACCCCACACAATGCTACAAGCTTGGGGAGAGTGGCTGGAAAGCTGCCTGGCTGAAAAGGACCTGGGGGTGCTGGCCAGCTGAATGTGAGCCAGCAGTGTGCCCAGGTGGCCAAGGAGTCTGATAGCATCCTGACTTGGATCAGAAACAGTGTGGCCAGCAGGACAAGGGAAGTGATTATCTCCCTGTACTCAGCACTGGTGAGGCTGCACCTTGAATCCTGTGTTCAGTTTTTGTCCCCTTACTGCAAGAGGGACATAGAGATGCTGGAGCGTGTCCAGAGAAGGGCAATAAAGCTGGTGAAGAGTCCAGAGCACAAGTCATATGAGGAGCAGTGGGGGGAACTGAGGTTGTTTAGTCTGGAGAGGAGATGGCCCAGGGGATATCTTTACAACTCTCTACAATAGGTCTCTACAAGTACCTGAAAGGAGGATGTAGGCAGGTGGGGGTAGGTCTCTTCTCCCAAGTAACAAGTGACAGGACAAGAGGAACCAGCCTCAAATTACACCAGGGAGGTTTAGATTAGATGTTAGGAAAAAAATCTTCACTGGAAGGGTGGTCGAGTATTGGAAGAGGCTGCCCAGGGAGGTGGTAGATTCACCATCAGTGGAAGTGTTTAAAAAACATGTAGATGTGGTGCTTGGGGATTTGCTTTAGTGCTGGACTTGGCAGTCCTGGAGTAATGGTTGGACTCGATGATCTCAAAGGTCTTTTCTAACCAAAATGATCCTGTGATTCTATTCTAAATATTTAATGACATAAGCATAGGAAATTTTATCCTTTTTTTTTTTTTTTTTTTTTTTCATTTTGTAAAGAAGTTCAGCTTTGAAGATCTGGGTTCCATCTCTGATTGGGAAGTGCTGGATGTGTGCATAAAGAAACAGTCACACCAAATGTCATTCTACCTTGGCTATATTGCAAGATGATTTCTCTTTGCTTTCCCTTCTGTTTGTTGTCTACTGTAGCTTGATAAAGGGAACCAAAACTGACTTCTGCAGGCTATTTCCATGAGTTGTATTCCTAGCCTATGTCCATAGGGACTATGGAGAAGCCAACTGGACACTTAAAAATTGCAGAAAATGGTATTGTAGCATAATCACAGGGAATTTCTGAAACCTGTTAAGATTTCTCACCACTGCTAAAATTAGCTTTTCTCTAAGGTTTTGGAAACCAGCTGCTCTGAGGGAATGAAACTGGTGGCCAGCTAAAAGAGCAGTCAAACAGTGGCTGCTGATGTCCTACGTTGATGTAAACTGGCACTGATGATGAGGGAATGTATTCTTACAGTAACTGTAGTGTTAGCGGGGTTCCATGGCATGGAGTCAGTTGCATGTGGCAGTGTGTACTGGAGAAGATTACTTTCCTCACTGGGGTTCCCACCAGGGTTTTGAAGGGCTTTGAGACATGGTGGTGTATAAGAAGCAGAAAGTAAGGACTCCTTCTCAAGTGTGCTGGTTCAGTTTGTTTTCTTCAGCACTGATGATGCTGGTCTGTTGATCAAAACTTCAGTTGTGCTACGTGCTGTGTGTGCAAAATAAATGCTGAAGTGTTACATCTCGATCATTGTCAAGTATGTTCTAGTCCCTGCAGAATAGATCCGTGAGACGGCATTGAGGTGTGAATGACATGTCTGCTGCTTTAATTTGAAGTACTTGGTCATTAGAATTCTTAAGTTGCAAATCTTCCTATAGTAATACTTCGCCCCCTTCCCGGTGCTTCCAGTTACATTCAGTAACTCCTTGCAGAGCAAAACACAAAATCCTGTCCCCTTTAATGATGCTTTGTTTTGAAGAGTGTCCTTTCATATTTCGGTGAGTTTCAGCTAGGTGTAATATGAAGTGACTGACTGTCTTGGCAGCAGATTCTCCATCTGCTGGTAGGTGACACTGTTAATTGTACTGGCATAAATGTTGGTTTGACAGCTCTCTAAACTGAAATGGTGAAATAATATAGGTTGCAAGGATATGGAAAGCTTTTTTGTTTTAATGTCTTGTTTCCTCTAAAAACTACATAGTTCATAGTTCCAGTTTAGAGAACAGCTAAAGAAAGGCTAGTACTGGTGCTTTGAGGAAGAAGCAGCCTCTGTCCCAGGGTGGAACAGAAATGAGCAATGGAGGGAAGATATGAAGCCTAACATCTTTTGATGATGACAAATTATTTGTGTAACCTCAGACTCCTGCCCAGAGAGGACATCGATGTCAGTATGTGCACACATACGGTCTTTAAAAGCAAAATCAGGATCAACTGCAAGAGAATGTAGTGGAGCTGCTCTGTGGTGTTGTCATAGTTTTGTGCTTGCTAGCTCAATGCAATGGTGCATTGAATTTGAAATGGTAGAAGCTTAAAAAGGCTTATTTTCCATGCAGATGTGATAACTGGTGTGTTTGACAAGTTTATTGAAGATTATGTTTTTAAATGGGAGTACCAAATCTGTTAAGCTTTACTTGCTTTTTAGCTACCTGTAATTCCTGCTTGTCCTCAGATGTTTTTTTTTTCCTCTCTTTTTAATTCAAATTACTTGCTGCAGGACTACATAATCCTTTGTTTTCTCAATTAAATTGCTGTATATTAGTATAATTATACAACGAGCTTTCATTTTATTGCTTCATTTCAGTAGGTCAGCAGTTCTCCATACCATGTAAACATCTGTATTTCAGCATTGTTTTGCAACCTGCTTTGAGCTTTTTTCAAATGTGATCTGCATTTTTACTTTATACGTAAGAAATAGTTGTGATAGACGTGCAGAGTCAGATGTCAAAATTACCCAAACCAGACCTGAAATTTCTGGGGAATTTTTTTGAGGATTGCATTACTGCTTGATTTTTCTTTTGCTTGAAAAGTGACTATTGCATGTTTACTGAATGGGATAGGGCAGGAAGGTCCTCCTACCTCTATACTGGATTATCCTTGGCAACATTGCAGGGAAGAGAGAACTGGTGTTTTGGATTTACTGCAGTGTAGCTGATGTTGTTGATGTAGTCATGATCATAGAATGATAGAATGGTTTGGGTTGGAAGAAACTTTTAAAGATCATCTAGTCCAACCCCCTGCCATGAGCAGGGACATCTTCTGATGATGCGGCATCCACAGCTTCTCTGGGCAACCTTTTCCAGTGTCTCACTACCCTTAATGATGAATGATAGCTCTGTAATAGTAAGAAAGAGATTGATGTAGTAGTCAAGAATAACTTGTCCTGCATTCTCATGCAAAATGTGGGATCACACGTCCTGACAGAAGCAAATAGGAGATGGGCTTGGAAGATCTAGATGCACCCATATGGTGTTTAGCTGGCATAGTTTTTGACAGCGAAGTGTGCCAATGTGGTAGTCTGCTAGTAACTTGGAATGTTAATGCTGGTTCTTAGGCAGTACCAATGTTTACCTCATTACCTGTTCCAATAAAGTATGTAGTGCATGAATTAAGTGCATGAACATTGCCAAGAGAAACTTCATACAGCTGGTGCACAGTCCCTTCACTTCTGTTAGGTTTTTGAATAGGACAGGGGCACCCAAGGCTACTGATGAGGATCTGTGTTCTGCCTGTACTTTGAGCATAGGGTAGTTGATGTTTGTGCTCACTCATGAGTCATTCCCTTCCAGCACTTTCTTGATTAACTTCAAACACTGTATTCCTGCCCTGTTCTTTGGGACATGCTCTTCCTGCAAGGACTTTGAATGAAATACAAATCCATGCTCTTTAAGCAGCAGTTGGAAAAGTTCTTGTTGCAAAGGTTCTCTCTTTTGTTGCTAGGTCGTCCGTGATCTTGAGTTCTACTTCACATATGGTTAGGTGTCATTCTCTTTACCTGCAAAACTTTCCCATCCTCACTAACCACTATTAGCTGCTTATGCTTTCGGCAGACCTCAGGGAAAGAAGCAGCTCTGCTGGAAATAGTGATGTGCTGGAACTTGTTTTTCATATACAAGAGCATCAGAGCTACCTGCATGTGAAAAACCTAGTACTCTTGCTTTTATCATGAATGGGTTGTACTAATCAGCTGGAGTTGAGACCTTATCTTAATATTTTCTCCAAGAAGCTGTACTTTTGAGTGTGCTAGAAGTTGCTTTATTGTGGAAGACGTACTGGCATTGAGGCTATTGAAAGCCTATTTTACATGACAGCATAACAATAAATTCAGGTGAATGCTTTTAAAACCTTTTACAAGAGCTGAGATTCAGTGCTAGTGCTGTAATTTTTCTTGCGTTGTGTTTCAAATTGTTTTCCACCTTTGAATATTCTGTAGGGAAGCAAAGAAATTTGAGGATTGACAAACAGTTGCCAATCAAAATACATTTATAGCAGCTAGTGATAAAGAAATAATCTTTTTCTAACAATGGATTTGTTGCTGAATCCAAGTACTGTACCCTGGTATTCATTTACATGAGATTACTTTATACATACACGGGAAATATTGCTGTGCTCCAGTGCTGTCAGTATTGCAAGTTGGAGTGTATGTATCAGCACTGAAGATTCAACATTTATTTTTATACTTATTTTTAAATTATATATACAATTAAATATTAATATAATAATTATATATAAGAACATATATTAAAAATATATTTAATACAAAGGCCATGTAGCATCCGTTTCCTTATCGCTGTGAGGGGAGCTGGCAGTCCCTGGACTGATCTGCTGCTGCTTTGCTATACCTTCGTGTCTCTGGCTGGGGAGAGGCAGCAGCAGCAGGCAGGGGAATGAATAGGCTCTCCTGAATTTGCCTCCTCACACAACAGTTTCTGTTCCAGAGGCTTTGCTTTATGGGAATTTATTGTGATTGTAACTCAGAATGCAAACTACAAGCAATGTGGTTTTAGAAACAAGTTTGGCAAGTTTATGATGATCAGTAATTGAAAAACTTTTTCAAATGGTTTTATGCTGCACGTTATATCCTAAGTAGAGATGGCTGTTGCTCTGGGTGGTGTCTCTACTACTGTGTTTCTTAACTCAGCAAGTAACCCCCGTCCAAGCAATTTCACAACAGGGAGGTTAACTTAAAATATCTTAGAAATGATGCATTTTCAGAAAGGCATTAATGTGTAGAAACTTAGCATTAATAGCAAAGGTTTTTGAAAAAAGTGTCAGTTTGCAGATGATTTTGTCTCTAGGGTTTTGAGTGTGAACTTTTTTCTTTTTACCTTGTAAGTAGGCAACTCACTGGCAAGTGGAATTATTTTAGCCCTTTAGGTTGCAGTACTGTAAAGCACTGTAAGTGTCTATTTTGTATCTGAGTTCTTAAGATGTAACACTGAAACAGTTTGGGTGCACTGGATGTACAGCTATTCCCACTGCCCCCCCCCAAGCCACAACGCTATTGATAGTACCATAAACATTTTACATACAGTCAGTTTGGATGATGAAACCCTACCTGGTTACTCTGCTGTTAGATATTGGAGAGCGCTAACCAGGGGATGCTGGAGGTTGGAGAGTTTGTAAAACTTCTTCCACACCTCCTGCCTTCCTCTTTACTCACTGTTGGAGTGGTGAAACGCAAAAGAATTACAAGCTTGTTTGGATCCGGGAAGAAAGAAACAATTGATGGAGATTTGCCAGAGGTTATCTCTTAATAGATAGACTTCCTAATAGCAGATTGATCTGTTAGTTGGTCCCTTCCATGCTGCCCAGTGCCATAAAATAAAGGGTTTCTTGGGTCCAAGTGTCCTAATGCTGATCCCAGACTGATTTAGCTAGGCTGATGCCTCGGGCTTGCCATGAAAGAAACACACCTCCACAACTTGGAGGTGGTTGGGAAGAGGATAAATGAGCCACTTTTATCTTTGCCACCACCTCTGCGTTTGGCACAGCAAAACTTGCTGAACTGCAGTAGGAAAAGTGAGGTGAGCACTGGGTGATCTTATGCCACCTGGGCCAGTAACAGAAGCTATAGTGGTTTGAGTTGGTCAGTGTTGGACGGAAAGCAATGCAGGTAGCCTGAGCGTGCCTTGCTCACCCACCTGCTGCAGGATCAGTGCCCAGACAGCTCCTGCACCATCTTTGGGTTATGCACTTGTAATTTCCTTTTGTTCCTGCAGAACAAAACCAGGCTGAGTGCTCTTGCCACACACAGTGTCTCCTTTCCTCTTGATTGAGTGGAATGCTACTGTTAATACTTAATGATGTTTGTGGCTACACAAAGTAAGCACTGTGTAATTCTCGGACCTGAAGCTGGTGGCTCATGAAGATAATTTTCCACAGTGCTGGTTAGCATGTCTGTATAACATGCATTTTGTAACCCTTTGCCTGAAAGGTCTGGTGTTGGAATCAAGTTACTGTTGTTTCTTCTCACTTACATAATTGTAGTGCATTGCATTGCACATTTTTGTTTAAAGGCTTGTAGTCAATCTATAGTGCCTAATCAACAGTTTATTCAATTTTTATTTAAAGTTACTTTATACCTGGCAGGTTTTTTTTAATTACTAGTCATCACGTTAAAAAATGGTCATTCTGCAATTTTTTAAAAATTAAATCTGATTACTTTGGTTGTACAACTTCTGAGGTTATTGTTCCTTCTGTAAACACTTGGGAAGAGGGACAACCCACTTCAGCTGATTGTAACTGTCCTAGTGACTGTGACAAATTGTATTAACTCTCCTGCACTTATGGGGGGGGGGGGGCGGGAAATGAAATATAAATGTAGACTTGATGCAAACATCTGGCTTTATTTGATAAAAATGGTTTGAACTTCTACTTGTCAGCAGCACTCTTAGCTCAGTGTTTTGATGCATAGTCTGTCTCTGGGGGCTCTTGAGTTTAAATCCACATGCAGGTATGGGTAAAGGATTCTATTTAATATTTTATATTGTATGTGATCTTACTTTTAGAAAGTTCAGCCAGCTCTTCCATGCAGTTCCTCAGTTCAACTCCTGATTTTGTTTTGGCTTTTTTTTTTTTTTTTTTTTTTGTTGGGTGGTTGTTGTTTTTTAACACTGGTATCCCAAAATAGCAAGGCATGTATAAACATCCAGCACAATTTGTGACTACTAAAACCTAGGTTTTCTTTGGAAAGAGGAGGCATATATTGTACTAAATCTTGGTCCTGTGCCTTCCCCCACCAGTGGGCTGAATGATGGCATTTCTGTGTGATAGTTCTTGTACCACCACTCAAACAGCAGTCTTCAAACTTTTGCTGACTTGCTGGCAAGAATATAGAGTAAGTAAGGTCCTAAATGTGTTATCCCCTCCTCCTTCCTCTAATAATCCTGGAAACCCTTTGGCCCACATCTGCAATTTTTATTGGGAGGAAAAAGAATATGTATCTTTGACTAGGAGCACTGTTGGGAGTTCTCACTAGTAACACTTTGCCCAAAGGGATGGAGTAGGAACCTTCCACAGAGGATCTTGGTTTATAGACAGGAACTCTTTGAGCAGTTAAAGTATTGAGTCGTCCTCTTCCAGAACTTGAGAGAAAGAGGGGGGAAAAGAGAAAAAAAAGCTAAGAATAACTGAAACATCCTTAATACTTCAGACCATAACTCTGTTGCCAAATGAAAGCTGCAGCAAAGCAGCAGGCAGAGCTATGTGTAATGAGTCTATGTCCTTGAGGTATTACTTGAACATGGGAGGAAGTGGCCTGGCTTTCAAAAGAAACCGCAAGCAGAGCACTACTTGATATTTGGCTCTGACATATTCCCAATGATATGAATAGACTTCTTATGTTGCAGCACATAAGCAGGATGAGAATGTGAGTCTACTACAGCAGTTGGTGAAAACAACATATGTTTAATTTTATGAAGACTTAAAGACAGATGGTGACCCATCGGATAATTATATAACACCAAAATTCTCTTAACAAATCTTTTTATAATAGCTGTGATAATTACTCATAAGTAGACAGTCATTTAAGTCTCTTTCTGTTTCATAAATAGACAGGGATCTAGTTTAACCTTACATAAACTCTTGAGTGAATTTGTTCTTTAGTCTAGGTTATTCTTTTTCACTTGCCTTGTCATCTCTAGTCTTCCATAGTTCTTGTCAAAAGGCCCAACTGATGGGCACTTCTGTCCAATCAAGTGAAATAAAGCTGAAAATGTCACCTCTATCTTACATCTGCCTCTTTCAGGGTTATTTTCCTAGCTTCCATGGACTCCCTGTGTTTTACTCCTCCCAATCTCTGTCCAAAGGGATTAACATTCCCCTAAGAAATTAGTTACTGCACATCGCCCTGTAGTCTGCCTTGGGGGAATGCAGTACAGAATTAAGATATGTTTTCTGGGAACTGCTGGCTTTCATCCAATATTTTATCCACATTTCTACAACTGTCATCTTGGCTGTTTTTTGCATGACTCTTGAGTGGACTGGGAAGTTCTGAGGGTTGCTGGAAGAGAGTTTTTAGGACTGGGAATGTGCTGGACAACTACTTACAAGGCATCAGTGTAGCAGCCTTTGAACTGCCAGTGGCCTCGATTGAGCTGGCATCAAGATGAACTGCCTGCTAGCAAGGACAGTTGCCTTTTGTTGAGGATTTTCAGGGATGGATTTAACAAACAATGTCCTTTCTTCTCTCTCTCTAAGACTTTAACTATCCAGTAGCTCATAACCCATCTGCTTTCTGTGTCCAAAAGGCAGTTTGCCACATACAAGCCACAGGTTACTCCTTGACTGGCATCATTTCAGGGGGAAGGAACAGAAAGATGCTTTTTTTTCCAGCTTGTTACTTGTATAGTGTTCATGCCGATTTCTGCTTTTTCTAGTGAAGGTAATATGCAGGGCAGGGATTCAGATGGAGGTGAGGTTAAGTAGGCTGGCCAAGATAAAGGAGATGTTTAAGTGAGGAGGGACAGAATTCTGCGAACACAATATTTTAAGTGATGCTAACCAAAAATAGAAGCATATATTGAGCACTGGCCAACTGGCCTGCAAAGTGTGTTGCTTATTTAAAGGTTTCTCTGTGTAAAGCTGTATCCCTGCTTTCCCCAAAGGAACCATTGATAGCTTCCTTGCTAGTCATGGACCTATACCAATCAAAACAGATTAGAGTTTGAAGAAGTAATTATAGGAAATAGAGCAGCAAAAGTACTTCAGTAAATGCCACTACAGTTTCTTAGCTGGAGAAGTACTAATATTGAGTTCCTTTGGGACACCACACTTTATTCTCAGTGGTAGATGAGTCAGTCTAGCCCTTGACAATTTTACTTGAGTAAATAGCAAGGAAGTTCCTCATAGCAAGAGCAGCTCTGGACTGTAAAGTAGTACGGGGAGCTTTTGTTAGCCCACGTCATTACTTTTGGAAAATGCATGTCTCTCATGTGACCCATGTGCAGAGTAACTTTCTTTCATGTTGTTTTACAACAGCCTGAGCCCTAAACAAATCCTCTCCAGCAGTCAGCTGGCAGTTGATCAAAGGCTTCTGCTTGCTGGCGTTGTATCTGTCCAGGCAAAGATCCTAGAAACTGTGCATCCATCTGTGAAAGCATAGATGGGGAAATTATTCCGGGATTTGGAGGGAGTAGGGGGAAGAGGCTCTTTTGTAACCTTTGTAGGTTACCAAATTAAACCATTTCAATGATAATAGATAAAGGAAAATTTCCCTTTCTAAGGTCAACCAGCTTACTGAGAATCTATTAAGAAATGCCAGTTTGTTAATGCTTACCAGGCAAGTGCCCGATTCTTACTTTTTTATTTATTTTTTAGGGGAAAACATTTCCCTGTATTCCTTGTTGTTCCAATATGGAAGTGTTTGGTTGGCTGATAATGTGGTTAATTTCCTTCTTCTGTCTGCTGAAGAGATTCAAATCGGATTCAGCCCCTGGCTCAGACAAATTGAGAACTTAAACAGAATGGGATCTCTAGCATTTTAAGCAAGTTTCCAAGCAAATAGACTCTTGATTATTTTGTGATGATAACGTTCATGATTATTCACCAAAGAAATCTGGTGATCTCTTGATCTGGATGGGAAATCTTTTGGTAAGTTGCTAGGGTCCTTGCAGGATAGTAAAATGTCTTATTTTCCATGTCTAGTGTGTTTTTTGTTTTAAAACTTTAAAATGCTCTTTCATGTTATCCATTTGAATTTTTGACTTATTTTCAAACAGCCTTTCTCTGACAATGTATATAACCTGAGTGTTAAGTGTAGAATCATTTTGAATCAGCAATGTCAGCTACTCATAAGACAGTAGCAGGGTGCTGTCTTTGCTCACCTGTATAAGACAGTATAGCTGCTTTCAATGCAGTTGACCAGTGGATTACCCTTGAAGCCATCCAAATGCTAGTTGGCATGGAGTTCCTTTTTCGTTTCAGAGCTCCTGGCCATAAAATTGCAGTTTCTGGTGAGGGTCTCAGCTTCTCTGTTGATCAACTCCCTGACTTTCCTCGCCCCCAGTACTCAATGTGGTTTGTTGTCTTATTTGTCTTTATTTGTGTCTGCTAAAAACAATGTGACTGGTAGCGGGTTTAATATACATATTCAAGAATTAAAAACTATTCTGTGGAAAGGCTGTGAGATCTCAGTCTTGGGCCTAAATTATTTTTGTATGCCATTTCTTCCAGGTTTTCTGGTTGGCTTTTTTTTCTTCTTCTCCAATTTGTTGTTAGGACTGATGGGTTTTTATTGAACATCTGTTCAGTGATATTCCAAAATGATAAAAATCAATATTTCTAGACCAATGGTATACATAGCTACATTCCCTTTATAATGGAGGGCTGCTCCTGATTGTTTTTCCATGTCCTACTTCATTTCAGCCTGTTAAAATGACTCCAGTGTTCTCAGTCCTGTCCTTCTTTTATATGGATATCTGGCTGATACTTGGACAAATGAGTACACAAATCTTGCATTAAAATCTCATAGTCCTTTTTTTTGGTGTGCATTTTACATGAAACCTATTTAGGAATAAGATGTATTTTGTTCTCTATTTGATCAGTTGCCCATTCTTGCTTAAGTACTGTTTGTATATAAGGCACCTAGTTTATATTTGTGAGACTACATAAATAAACACTTCTTGACTTGTTTGCTAGTTTGGAGGAGTGAATTAGCTCCCTTTCCGATCTGGGGACAAAAGTAGGATTGTCACATTTCTTGCAGAGATAATTTGCAGCATGGTAAAAATTAAGACTTTTATAGTGAGGAAAAAATATGCAACCTTCAACAATAATACTGAGAGTGTTGATGTGTAAAGGATTATTATCCTTAGTGTATACTGCTAAATTTGGGCTCTTACTTGAGTCTCTTCAGTTTGCACTGTTTTTTCTTGCTCACAAAACCTTTTTCATAAATTCAAGTTTTTCTTGCCACAATAAAAAAACCTTTCAGCTCAAAAGCAAAGAATGCATATTCATTGAAGGTGTGGGAGATGGGGTGAGAAATGGCAAAATAATCACGACAGCTTGAAGTTCGTCTATAGTAGCTTCAGTTAAAAATTATTTTTACAAGGGTTTTTTGCAGTGTTTACCTTTCTAGAATTTTTAACTCTCTCATGTAACTTGTCATTTGGATCTCAGAAAGATGCAAAAATGATTTTGAAGCTATATCAACTTCTCTTGCTCTTTTGTTGATACTTGATAAAACTGCTAGTAGTTTGATTTGACTGAGGTCTTTAAAGAAAGGTATTGAGAGGTCAGGAACAAATCACACTGTGCAGGAGGACTGATTTTCAGGGGAAGGGAGTTTAGCTAAGCAAGGAGTTTTAATGAACTCAAATGTAAAAAAGGAACATAGAAGAAATAGAAGCAAGGACAGGCAAGACAGAAGATGCATAGAAGCATCCTTTGGGCACTTGGGTGATATCAAGAAGGTCAGAGTCTAGTGTAAGACTAGCTAGGGACATAAAGGTTAACAAGAAGGGCCTTTACAAGTATGCCAGTAGTAAAAAAAGTTCAGGGGAAACATGGGTGTGTTGTTGAATAGGGAGGCAAGTTAGTAATGAATTATACAGGGAAGGCTCAAGTACTGTCTATGGTTTCGGCCTCAGGAAAGCAATAGGACTCATCAGAGAAGCTGAAGTGCTTTACTGTGCTCTTATTAGAAAGCTTTACTTGATAACATGTCTGAGTCCTCCTTGATGAAATATGAACCTATTGCTGTTTGCATTGTGAACACAGACTAGAGGTTATTCCTTTTTCTTTATGCAATGGTTAAAGGCTATTACCAGTTTGCTGCCCTTTGTGTTTGTAAATAGAGATCCAAAGACTGTTCATTCTTTTTAGGCCAGCAATCATTTCTTTGCTTTCTTAGATACTCTAAACGATACATGTCTTTGTAGAAGTTAAATGCCTAAAACTAGATTTAACAACCAGCTGAGCCTTACAGGGATTAAATACAGTGAAAGGATTACTCTCTGTATTTTGCAGGCTATATTGTTTAATTTTAAAGCTCCTGTATGATGCTTGTGGTTTTTGTGTAGTAGCTTTTTATTGTTGACTGATTCAACTTAGAATTTACCACAGGTCTTTAAAATACTTACTATTTTTAATCTTTAATTTTTTTAATTATGCCTGCTCAGTAAGGAAGTAGTGTGTGACTCTGGATTTGTGTTACCGTGGCTGGAATTGCAGCAGTGCTTCGCTGTTGCTGTCCTGGAGTGAGGAAAACTATGGGGAAGTAGGGGATCCTCCTGAGAAATGTTTAAGTGTTCTATGTGTGTATATCTGGGACCTTGAAGTCTGGGCAGAGTTTACTTGTATTAAGAGTCTTAACAAGTGTTGGCCATTTGAGTAATCCTCTATTAGATCCTTTTCTGTGAGGAGTTGCTACATGCTCAGTTGTTCTCTGCACTGCACTTACGCATTTGACTGTCAGCTCCAAGCAGCTCCTTGTACGTTGTCTTCGATGAATGGATGATTTCATTCTGTCCAGATCTCTGTAAAAATAAACTGAAAGTCTCATTCTAATTACTATGGGAAAATTTGATAAATGTGCTGTTTTCATTTATCCTGGTTGTAAATAAAAATATTGAACAATAATAGACACAGGAAAAGCACCTGGAAACTTGTCATGTCTGTTCTTTTTGGCAGTGAGGTACTGGTAATTACTTGCTATATTAGCTTTTTCTCTTCATTCCCACTGTTGTCCTAGTAGATTGACTAAAACTGCTTTCTCCAAACGTGATTATAAGTGTCTCAATTCCAATTCCTGCGAAATGTTAGTTAGTCTTGTTGGAGGTAATGGGGTCCAAAACAGGTACAAGAGAATTTATGGGAGGATATTGCTGTAAGAATAGGATTTTTACCTTGTATGTTGAAATTAATCAAAGTAGTTTCAACTGCACATTCCAAGCTGCAGTGTCTGTGTCCTCAGGGAAACTTTTTTTGATTAAAATGCAGTGGGTGTCTTCTAGGAACACCTAAAGTGCACAATGAAGTGCAGTCTTGGGGTATGAAAAAATAAGAAGAATCTTCCTAACATCTTCCAGGGTTTATTTCATAAAGAATACAAAGACAGCTGTCAGATTTACTTTTTTTTTTCTAGTTACATTTTTTGATCTCTGAAAGGAGGGAAAGAAGCTACTCATTATTTGCTTCAGAGCCATTATTGATTTTAGAAATATAATAAATAATCTCAGTTGAAAAAGCAACAGAGTAACCATTAAGTAAAGCAAGACTTGACAGAGGTTTGCCTTGGTACATGGCAAACATGATAGAGCTTGGGCATCAGGAGCCTATGTTTTAATTCTGATCTACTCTGTAAGCAGAAAAACAGCAGCAGCAACTTCAAATCCCTTTCTTTTTTTCCTACTGATTACCAAAAATGCTTTAAAGGACTGTAAAGAAAAAAACTAAGAATATTTACAGAGACACTACCTTTTGAAGTTTAAGTTTTTCAAAATCAATTGTCATTTCATGTATCTGATATGCTTCAACTACCCTGACAGTTTTGATGTAAAATTTACTGTGATGTCTTGTGATTGCTGACAACCCATGGGAAGCATTAGAAGTGTTGGAATGAGCAGAGTCAGTGTTTTAGAAGAAAAAGTGAAACTTAAAAAAATCCTTCTGTTTGTAAGTGTAACTTATATTTTTTCTTAATAAATAAGACAAAAACCCTACCCAAACAAAAAAACCCACAGCACTCCACATAAAGAGACCTAGAACATACTAATTTGTGAAATTATCCTTTAAAAACGGTAACTAGTTAAAAACAGTAACCATTGGGACTGCACAGCAAATATTCAGTTAAAATTATATGAAATTGGTAGTAGCTGCTTAATGTTGATAATTCATATGGAAAACTCTAGATCTGTTTTGCAGTCTTCATTGCTAATAACATTGTCAGAGAACATTAAAGAATGAACATTTGTCACTGAACAGTAAATTGGTAGGATATCATGTTGCAGAGCATGGAATGGTCATTAAACCATTCTTGGTTTGTTTCTCTGGAGGAGCCAATTAAAGCTAGTTGCTGTGTAAAGACACATTGGAACAAGTTTCTGTTCTTGTTTGTTGCAGTTTCTGTTTATTTGTATTCATGGCATCAGATCATTAAAAAAAAAAAATCTGCAGTGGAGAATAAATGGAATAAAACTGCTGTCCCAGGACAGGGATTTTGTTCCAAGCCTCAGTTCATATTGGAATTTCTCCTCTTCTGAGAACTGGGTGGACATGCAAAACAGGTGAGGAAGTCTGGAACAGGGAGGGTAATGGGTAGCTAATACTGCCACAGAGAGAAATGTTAACAGGAGCTTCTGCACAATTTTGGGGTGGTTCTTGTTTTCACGTTGCTGCTAGTATCTTTTCATTGACTTGTCTGGATTCCATCTGTAATCTCAGCTCGTACCAGCCTGGAGTTCCCCAATTTTTATTTGTGAGGTCTGAGGGTGGCAGAAATATCACAAGGGGTAGTGGCTGGCCTAGTCAGCACTTCAGATTACTCGAGCAAGGGCAGGGACATGCAGTTTTAAGCAAACAAGCTTAGTGTCCTTGCTTTCTTAGGATCCTCTGTGGCATTATTAGACTTAATTGTGTTGATCCCAAATGCACTTTAATTAGGACAGACAAGGAGAAAAGGAACTAGATGGTATGAGTCACATGAATCCCCTCTGTTCTGCTTTTTATGTTCTTTGCCTTATTTTTCTTTTCTCCATCCTTTGACTCTCAGGCTTTTATTAAGAAAAAAAACCCATGTCTGGCTTTGTCAGACAAGGTAATTGCATCTTTTAAAGTACAGCTGTCTTGCTGTGACTAAATGTATCAAAACAGCCTTTAATGTCCTGATGCTGATGAAAGTTTGTCATCTGTGAATGGTTGATAAAGCTGCTGTTAGGTTTATTTTCTAGTGACATGTAAGACAGGCTACTAGAAACGGTGGGCCTCTGCATTTCTCTTGCATCTCCTATAGGTATTTTCTATCACATGGCCACAGTGTCACTCCATTACAACTGCATTTATATCCCTTCTCCCTCCTTCAGTATTATCTCTTAAACTTATTAAAATCTACCAAATGGTAGATTTTAATAACCCATTGTAATAGTGTATGGCTAAAACCGAATGAGTGTTAGCGGTATTGGTCAAATGAAACCTTTGCTAAATGCTTTTTCATAAGCTGTTTTCTTATGTGGAGTATGTTAAAGTGGAAGTGGACCAGCAATAGTCTGTCATAAAACCCCAAATGCAGTCTTGTTTAATTAAACAATAAGAAACCAGTGTTTCATCAACACTTTTAGCCTTGCTGAGCCTGAGAAACTATTCTTTTCTTTGCCTATACAATACAGATTGTATTGTCTTCGACCATCAGGCCTTGTCCTGCAGAATTCGGTGTATTTAGGCAAGACAAAAGATGGTAGGAAAACCTGAGGCGCAGAAGGGATGTGACCTGGGTGGGGTCTTGTTGCAGGTCAGTGACAAAGCCATGGTGAGAACTCCGGTGTCATAGCTGTTGTCTCATTGCCGGATCAGACAGCACTTGGGCTGCTACTTCCCAGGCACTCTTTCATAATCGACCTGTGACGTGTGTACTGAAGGTCAGTGCTGCTTGTCAACTTCGTGGTGGCGACGCTGTCATCTCTATACTTTCAGTTCATCATCTAATATATAGTTTCAGGTCTTTTGGTCTTGTTTCTGAACTTCATAAATTTCAAGGCTAATCTGGAATGAGGAAACATTAATGTGTAGAAGTATTTTACACAGGATTATAATAAGCAGGTCATTAAGCTGTCATGGTCTGTTGTGTCTGTGGGACTTGAGAGACATTTAATCAGCAGATTATTGACACTGGGGCAAAAATTCTACTATGTAAATAAAAGGTCATGGCCTTAGAAAATGCTAATAAAAGTTCCTGATTCAGGTTACTACTGCTAAAAAAGAAAAAAGTTTATATATGTTTTTGCAGTTGTTTTTATTGTAAGGTCAGTGAAAGGTGAAGAAAACAGAACCTTGTAATTCAGGCCCAAGGCTTTTTGTCAGCAACTGTAGCATTGCACTGCTGCCACTAATTCAATTTTGCTAAGTATGCAACAGTTTCCATATGTTGTAATCCTCTTTTTGTTGCTTTCATCTTCCAAAGTTGTTTCAAGTTCCTCTGACATAATGAGGATTTAAACAGTATGAGTGTAGTTTTAAGCATTTGTTTGTTTAATGGTAGTGAACTCTTACACTTCATGTATAGCATAAGCGTGGTACAGAAATTGCAGTTCACCTGCATGCATCTTTGCACATGTAAAACTGAGTAGTCCTAAAAAAATAGAGAATCCTTATCTATACACCAAAACAAAATGCATTTTGCTCATTGGCCCCTCTCCCAATTAAAGGTGTGACAGCATCTAAATTGGAGAAACTTCAGAGCCCTTCTCTAAAAACAGCCATTCCTCTGCAAGCTCAGTGCTTTGTGACCAAGGTATGTCATGATTCAGAACCCAGAACTGGAAGGAGCTCCTGGATTGTTTGTGAAGTGTAGTATCGTTGCTATACTATAGCTTCCCTGGAATTTCAGCAGCATCTCTTGTCCTTACATGGTTGCAGTTTTCTGTGTTTCATACTACAGTGAAAATTAAAATGAATGTTTGGAAACAACAACTCCCAAAAAGAAGCTACAGCCTTGGTCCTAGATGTCTGTAGCTGACCATGAAGATAAAACAAACCCAACAGAACTGATAATGCTTTTTTTTGTCAAATAAATTCCTTACTTAGGATTTACAGAAGAAGAAATCAGTAATAGCTGGAAGTTTCTTTTTTCTCATGTTGTTTAAACTTGTTGCAATTGCTGAGTTACCTGTACTACTCTTATTTTGAAGTGAAATATGTTTACAATTTATTGGCCTAGTCCTCAGCTGTATTTGGTAGATAAATTTTTAATAATGGAGAGGACTGCAAATGAATACCAATAGATAATGCTGTAGAATATTGCATAAAGCATTCTAAATGTTAAATGGAATATGGGAATACAAAATAGGCTTATTTTTAGTTCTGTTCTTCATTCAGCCAAACATAAATTGATTAGATACTTTATTCGTTGTCTTATAGTGGTTTTGTTTTTCACATCAGTTTTACAAGAACCTTAGCTGTAACTTATAAGAGGACTTGTCAGTTATTAATTTCAGTGATAGAATAAAGCAATGATATGTAATGACATAATATATTAAGTGTTAGGCATTACACTGTAACTGTTCAGGAGAAATATGCTTGTTAGGTGTTTTTCTGTGACTTGTAAAATACAGTAAAAGATCTGATCACTGTGTGCCCTGCCCTGCTCCCCTGGCACCAATCTGTTGCTCCTAATCCCTCTTTGTGGAGAATCTATAGGATGAAAAAAATCAGACTACACAATTTCACTGAAGTGTGTCCTGTTTTTTGTAATTTGATGTAAGGATGTGCTCTACTCAGTAATAATTCAGTGAATTCCCCTTGCTAATTGAAAAAATACTTTTTGATTCTTATTAATTATTGTCCAAGTTGCAGTCTTCCTTTTGTGGAATGGAATTGAGCACTTGCTTAGATGTGTCAATGGAAATGAGTTTATCTGCTGCGTGACACATACCTTATTCAAAGAGTAGTCACTGAAAAGTAGATTGGGGTTAACTTGCATAAAAACATTGGTGATTTTACAAGTTATGATAGGCTGGTACATTAACTTTCATTACGAAATGAGGAGTCTTGCTAACGAGAACTTACCTGGGTGCTTACCATGGCAGCTTACCGTGCCACGTGTTGTATGTGCTAAAAATAGCAGTAGTTTAGTGTAATTCCAAGGGGACAACTTCTGATGGGCAATTTTCAAGGTCACTGAGCACACGAAGAAAGCCCCAATTTGAATTCAACTACAATGTAAATATTTAGGAAGCACTCTAAAAAAAAAGCAAGGAAAAAAGGAGAGGTAGAAGAGTCTGAGGTCCAGGAAGTATTTTTTTTATTAGTGTCTGATTATATTTTAAATTTTAGAGCCAGAGAAATAATCTGATCAATATGAAAATTCTTATTCCTAAAAAAAAAACATACCAAAGTTCTGATTTTACATTTACTAATATCTTTCATTAACTTAGAAGGCTGTGTATCAGGGAAGAGAAATTTTGTACAAATTCTAAGTGCATGCATGTGGTCAGTATACATATATATAGGTGTAATGATTTTATCCTCTGTATTATTGCCTTTCTTGTATATATCTGGAGTAATGGGATGTCTGGATTACTCGGAAAGCCCTTGGTGACAGGATTTGGAAGAGTGAATGAAGTAGAAAGTATATGTCAGGGCTTAAGCTGAGCTCTTAATTGTATTGCTTCTGTCAGTTGAGATGGACCCACAGAGTAGTTGTCCTCTTACTTTGGTGCAAACTGCCAGTGTTTTCAACCCTGTCTTATGGAAAGGCTGCATAGCAATACAGTGAAGTAGCAAAAAAGACCCTTTCTCTTTGTTTGCTCCAGTGTATAGGATATGCTGTCGGGGAGCTTAGGGTCTTTGGTTTTGCCCCTACAGTTATTGCTGATTCGTATGGCAGAAGTAGGGAGAGCAGCAGGGTGTCTAAGTACGTGTTACATTGATCAGTGAAGCTGTTGAGAAAGAAATCGATGTATTTAATAAGCATATGTAAGTATTTTCTTTTGAATCAAATTGGATCAAATTATTGCATATTTACTGGGAGCCAAGAACTGAGGGAATCCTTGAACTATGAAAAAAAGGGAATCTGTGTACATGATACATCCTTTTTTCTCCAGGAAAATTGTGATCTGATGCCTTAATTTTGCAAGGGGGATAACCATTTTAAAGTAGTAAACTGGACTGATTAACTCCATGAGAAAATACAAAAATACAGGTAGGTATTCTCAGATGGAGAGGTGAAACAATTTCAGCTGCAAAACAGATTGCTTATGTTTTAAGGTGACAAAGCAGAGAAGGGTAGGTAGGGCTGGTAGATATTCTCATTAAAATTTGCCTTTCTAAAATAATAACTATTTTTGAAGAGGAGATGCAGCAGGTGGCTTCAAATACATTTGTACTATTTTTAGCCTACTGATTCTGTGATCCTAATGGATGGCATCTGAATTAAGGAACACTTAACCATTTACCATTATGTTTGTGGGTTTTTTTTTCCACTTCTCAGTTTAACTACATATATGGTAATTAATTAGTTCTTTTAAGTCGGGTACTATGGACGTTAGCAATAATTTTGGGGAGAACCTCCAAAAGCTTCGAGTAGTTTCAGCTACTGTTAAAGTCATAAGGGAAATCTGAAAGAATTGCGCCACAGTTTAGTATGTCTATTTAGATTGCTGTGCATCCTTTGCCTGGAGAACTAATGATTCCTAATTTTTTCCAACATTAAAAAAAATATTTTTTGAACATTATTTCAGTTCTATTTTATACCTTTATATTGATAATAGATGCAGCGTTTTATGGGGACAGTCAGTCGGCTCAGCCAGCAGCCAAAACCAATCTCTCTTAGTCACTGGAAACATTGTGGAGTGTGGGCTTTCTCCTTCTGCTGCTTCTTTCACAACTCCAGCCTCCACACGGCCTCACAGCTGATCAGAAGCTCTTTGTTTGTGCATATATGTGATTACGTTGATTGAGAGTGCAGGGGCTCATTTTACAAAATTGGGCTTGTAAGTTCCTGTAGCACATCCTCAGACATCTGCGTCTTGTCAGGAGTTGTGTAGGAGAAGCAAGAGTAGGAGCACTGAACAAGTCGGTGATAGACTATACTGACAATGTAGAAAGTTATGGGATAGATTTGTTGTCCTGCATTGTTACATAAACATCATATATATTGACTGTTATGGCAGGGCAGGGAAGCAACCCCTTTCCTTAATTTGGGGTGTATCACTTCAACATATGTTTTTTCCTTCTGCTCTGCCTGAGGCGAGAGCTGGTAGTGCTAATTACTGTATGAACTGAAGGAGAGACGAAAAGTGATCGGTGATGTCTCTCAGTCTTCATGCATACTGTTCCCCTTTCTCTCTCTCTCTCCCCCTCTCTCCCTCTCTAATGCCCTGAGGGTGGCTGCTGTAGAGTATAATTACTTGATTTGGTGCATCAGAGAGAGGATCTGATGTGCCGCCCTGCACTTGTTTGTTCCCTGCCCGTTTGGCAGTGACAGGAACCAAGCAGAGGTCATGTGAGTGCAGCCAGAGGAGCACGACAGTGCTGGGAATGTGGTCACATTACACTGGGCTCCTTTCATGCCTTCTGTGTGAATAGGGGTCAGCGCCGTACCAAATCTCATGGAATTAATTTGTGATTTTTATGGAGATGTATCTAAATGGCACACAGTGAGGAACTCCACCTGAAGCTGGAAAGCCTTTCAGGGCAGGTGGGAAGGGCTGACCTACAGATGGTTGAACAAAGTTTTGGATGAAAGAGTATTGGTGAGAGTGACTTTGGGGCAAAGCAGTTACGGGCCTGATCCTAGAAAAACCCTGTACCTGCTTTTTGTATGACGCAAGTTGAGTGATCTAACAGGGAAACCTAAGGAGCTGCTGAAGACATGTTCCCTAATAAAAAAACAGGACACCCTGAAGAGTTAGGGGTGTCATTTTACGTGGTTCTGTTTGTGTTGACATTTAAGTGTATATTCACGGGATGCTTTATCTCCCTAGCACTATTTGGACTGAAGTATAGTTAATGACCTTGCAGTCTAGTTAATGAGCCTGCAGTTTTATGCTTTTGGGTCCATGTACGAAAATCCCGAGAACCCAGTTTCATTGCTGGGTATTGATGGGGCACAGCACGGTCTCATAGAGGAGTTGTAATGACACTGCCAGTGTTGATGTGACATTTGAAAGAACAGCCTGCAATCATTTAGGTGGCTACAGCCATACTAGCCGTGCTGGCTGGTTTAGACCTTTGTAAAGATAATGGAGTTGAGGGAAACTCATAGAAAGCAATTATTTTCTTTCTGATGACGTTTTACTAAATGTCACAAAATCTTATTTTGCCTTTCTACATATTCCATCAACTCACTAGCTTGCAGACTGATGCATGCAATTCCAAGGCTGTCTTCTGTTGTGTTTCCAGTGAATAAATTTTCAGCTTATAGCAGATACTTTCTTGGTCCTTAAATATATGATGCTGTGTTTGGATTGTTAAATTCCATTCCATCTGTATGTCCTGTATGTTCAGCCCTCCTGCTGTTCCCGCTTGTTTGTGGTCACCTTTCTTCACTATGTGAAGGAAGGAACACAAGGTATTAGCAAAGAATCTTTGCCGATAGCTCCACAGTCATGGTGACAGTTTGTACAGCTGTCTGCTGCTGAGGACCTTTTCTCTCACTCTTCCTCTGGGTAGCCCAGTGCAGCATTAATTGCAATGTTTGTGCATCAGGAGAGGATCAGATTTAAAGGTCTCTTCCTGTGTCCTGATGCTGCAGCTCAAATGAAGAAATACCTAAAATGATGCAACTACAATTGAAGACAAATAATTCACGCTCTGAAAGATTTCTTATGTTCTGGTAGTGGATGAACTACAGCACACATTAATGGGGAAATTTCCCAGACTGAATTGTTTTGAAATGGAAAAGAAGGCAAGCAGAGCATTCTGGATTTTCTTGGGCATGTTAGTCAAGATGCAAATATCTTCAGTTGTTTCAAAAAGAGGTCAGTAGATGAAATTATTGAGAAACAGGAAAAAGATGTTTGATATTGCTTTTCCTTGCTCAGTTTTGGTTTGTTTTTTTTTTTGTGGTTTTGTTTGCATTTACTTCTAGAAAATTTGGAAGTGGCTTCCAAATGTACCTGCTTTTAAATAAAAAATGGGGCTGAAAGCTGGAGAAGCTATGTTGAATGGTTTCCTTTCCAAATCCTTCTCTGGGAAAGTATGCCACTGCCTCTGAAGTTGTCTTCTCTCCTGTTGCCTGTGTGTTTGTTATGGTTAGTGGCTGGAAAGTGAAACTGACACTTGCCTTGAGGTAAAACTTAAGCAATGTTTTTCAGTTAAGGGAAAACCTTCAGGAATGTTTTCTCAGATCAGTTGTTTTTTCTATGTAGTGTTATGCTTGCACTTTCGAGCTGCAAAATACCTATTTTCTCTGGTAGCTTGGATTCAAATTGCAGTGCAGGCAGGGAAGTGTTGAACCCAGTTTAGCAGTTCAATGCTGCACACGTTTTCCTTTAATACCTACACTTTGCTGATGTCAAATCCTGCAAATTTTACTACTTTCAGAAATTAGAAAGATATCTTGTAGTATAAAAATAGCTAATAAAGCATTGGTTAGTGTTAATATAAGTAAAAAAAAATGGCTTAATTTTGTGAATAATCTTGTGTAGTCTACATCAGGCACATATATGGTAACTTCTAGAGTTAGTAAGTAACAATGCACTGCAAGACAAAATGCAGGGCTGAATGACAGTATTGTCTGGAACAGAATTTTTCAAAGCTCTGGTTGACAGGCCTGCTGCTGCCTCTGGAAGCTGTACTGTGAGGTACACAGAAACCATTTTGAATACATAATAAGAAATTTTAGTTCTGGGCAGTTAGAGTAGTACACAGGAAGTGTTGAGCATTGACAGTGGCTAAAAACACTATTCTTTAGAGATGTTTCCCTCTATTGCAATGTTTGCAAGGTGCAAAATAATAAAGAATTTTGTTCAGTATTTACAGAATGTGTGTTTTGTAACTTGGCTTTGTGCATCTGGATTGCTGATAGTAAATTTGCGTGGACATTGGAAACTGATTTTGATACCTGTTCAATTAGTGGTTTGCCTTTATTTCTTTTCCCATGTCCCTCTGAAAAACTGAGGTACGCACAGGCATACATACACACAGCTGGTATGACTTTTGAGATTACATGTTTGTTGCTGTTGATGAGTAGTATTGATCTCTGCATCTTTGTAAAGTGAAGAATTACCCCCCTTGTGTCCCCTTCTGACCTCCACCCCACACACACTCGGTGCTGTGACTATTAGAAGTTGATATGTTTTATATATTAACATAGGCCATACACATATATGTATTTGCTGTTACAGAGTTTATAGTTCTGAGCAAGATTTGGTCTGGGGAGAGGTGTGATAGGCTATACAATCACATCAGTGTCAGGATTTTGGATACCCAAGGCTGGTTTCTGACACGTTATTAAATTGCAGTGAATAATTTCCTACCTTCTTAAGCTAAAATTTCTTTATTATTAATTATATTATTTATATTAATCTTACTGCGGGGGACCTCTCAAAAAAGAACCAGGAATGAACAAGGTAAGAGGCATTAAAGCTATTGTAGAATTTGCTGGGAAAAGTTCTATGTACACTTGCAGGTTGGGTTTGTGTTCACCACTTCCTTGTTGTTCACTTTTTCTTTTTTTTTTTCTTCTTCTTGTGCTGGTTGCTGGTTTTGTTGTTTTGTTCATTGTGGATTTTTTTTTTTTATTTTGTTTGTGTGTGGTGTGTTTTTGTTTTGTTTTTTTTTTTTAACTAGGAGAGCCAGATTGAACTGTTTGGCCCAAGTTTCTCTGTAAAGCTGGTGGGTGTTCACATAGTGTGCCTATATCCAGACTGGTTCACTCTTTTTGTACCTCCCTCATCCTGCATGTGGGTTTGCTTCTCTGTGAAGCAAAGAGAATGGGTCTTTGAGTATAGTCTGTTGAAACAGCCTGGGATGTGGCAGCTTATGTAGCTAGCTAGCATAGGATATTTTGGGACTCCCTGTCTGTAAGCTACGAGCACAGCTAGAGGCTGAGACTGCTTTCCCCAAAGGAAATGCTGAGCATTCATAGTACAGTGCGATGTTGACAAGCCTACCTGTTTGTGTTTCCTGGCTCTGCACTTTTCATTCTCAGCTACTTAAATCAATTGTGTAGGCAATGTAATTTCCCATTTGTTACTAAGGTGAAAGACTAGCTCAGGTCCTTTCTGTTTGGTGTATCAAATGCCTGAATTAGATGTTACAACTTCACTGCTTGTGACTGTAAAAAGTAAGCATTTGAGTAGCAGTTTCATAATGAGAATTTCATGTATGCCTTGTTTTATGGTGGCGTTTCTGTGTGTTGTGTGTGTTTGTTGTTGTTTTATTGTGGGTTTTTTTTTTTTTAACTTCTGCTTTTAATGGACAGTAGCTTCAGAAAAGGAATATGAAGAAGAGATATGGTAGGGCTGCACCTAATAGCCTGAAGCTCAGGTGGGGTGGTTTGGGATGAATGAGATGTGCACAGCAGCAGGAAGAGAACAGTCATGTCCCCTGGGATAGGAAGTTGCTAGCACTAGGCAGCAAGACAGACCTGGAAAATTGACCCATTTGCAATATTGCTTCCAGACATTTTGCTTCACCCCAGCTTTTGAAGCAGTACATGCTTTCTTTTGCCTTCATACTTTTTCTTTCTTACAAGCCAGAATGAGAAGACTTACATCTTTGCATTGTCAAATTGGCTAAGAGAAATTATTGGTGTACTGATACAGGGTGTGGAATTCAGGTTCAGGGGTTTTCTCAGTTCTCTTATTTTCTTTTTGCACTTTGTTGCTGCTTGTAGCTGTATTTTAAGCCCATGCTGTTTTCATACACTGCTACAGCACCACTTTACATAATTTTTTGATAGTTTTAAAAATAGAAACAGACTTCAGGCAGAGAAGCTGCAGTGGTGGGGAGTGAGCCAGAGGTGGAACGGTACTGATGAAGAGAACAAGCCTGGATAGGAAACACAGACATGGAGCACTTCATGTAGTTCAGAACTGAAGGCAGGGAAGAGGCCCATAGAGAGATGCACGCAGCAGAATTTCTCAGTCTTCCCTCATTGTCTTCTGGGCTCACTCAGGGAGAGCAGAGAAAGAGAGGACAGTGAAACAAACACCAATAGAGTGTAAAGAAGAGTAGAAGAGAAGGGATAGGATCTATGTGAGGTGAATGTATCAAAGTGACAGTGAATGGAGATGTCTTGTTACTTAAACTCTGTAGGCTTTTTAAATGTTTCTGTGGCATAGTGGTAGGGTATTTACCTTAAAGGTCTCTTATTTTTGTATGGAGAAAAAGCTACTGGTTTTAGGAAATCAGCTAGATCTCTCTGAAAGAAAAACTTTAAATTCCCAAAAACTTTTTTATGGAGGAATTTTACCAAGTGATCGCTATATGTAAGTTTTGTGTGCTTTAAAAAAAAATCTGCTCCAAATCTGCTCAGCAGGACCCGAATTTAGAGAGTCTCATTGTGAACTTGGAAAGAGTTAAATTTATTTTATTTAGGCTTGAGGGGAGTAGTTGTTCAAAAGTTGGACCAGGGGAAGTAGGGTCTAATTCATCCTTTTCCCTCTGTTTTCTAGTATATCAATTTCTGTGGACAAGAGGAGAGGGACTTCAGCCTTTAGAGACTCTTGCTCCAAGCTGATTGGCAGTGCTTAAAATTGCACCACCAGAAAGCAATAAAACAAATATATAGAGCAACAGTAACAGAAAGCAGATGTCTTGCTTTTGCAATCAAAGAACTGGAGAAAGCAGTAAGAAAATAATGGCAACAGACTGCATTGGTGGTGGTGGGAAGTATATATGCCTTGCTTACTTGTCAGACAAAATGGAAACCCCCATACTGGTGAAAATGAAAGATACATTACCAGCCACAGTACTTTGCTTTGGAATTGGGTCATATGTGCTTAATTTTTCATTAGAAGGCATCACACTAAGAGTCCTGCAAGACGGAGCAGACAGCTTTTCTCATTGTGTTCTTGGGCCTGTTTTTCTACTTTGAAGGATTCTATAAAATCATTTGTGTCTCTGATTCAGATGAGCAATGTATGGAAATGGTTCTTTTTTCTTCCACATGTGTGCATTTTGTATTGGGAGGGAAAAGGTATTACAGAGATGATTGTGTGTGAAATATAGCTTAATGGTTTTTAAAAGCTGCATGTAAAATGGAAATAGATTTGATGTCTTTTAGTCTATATCTGAATGTTGCTGTGAACTAAAATGGTAATTAGTCACCTATGCTGCATCTTCATTCACTGACTATAAGTACATGGAGTTTTCCTGGTGGTAATGTCTTAAAGCAAACAAGAAATGGTCTTTAGGGGAATGCATTCTTTGTAAACATTGGCATAAATACGTAAATGTGTATGGACACTTTGAGCAGTTTGCCTTTCTTCACCATGTATGTCTAGCCACATGAAAGTGAAATGCTCTTAACAGTTTGTGTTGAGAAAGGGAAAGTCACTGGAACTGGGGTGAATAGAAGAAGGAACAGGGCAGACTTCTGGCACCTTCCTTCCCTGTGATACTGGCCCAGGAGAAAGCTGGAGACTTGAGAGGATGTCCTCTTTGTTTTGTTTGAAAGAATGCTAACTGGCATATTTAAAGCAGAGTTCACATCAGTGGTGTGAAGGGAAGAAGAAAACTGAAACTTCACTTTAATTTCTGTTTTGGTGCCCTTTCTCTGTCAGGGCTACTTAAACATGCAACAAAACCCTTTTATGCTCTCACACAGGCATCAAACTCCTTTTTGCCCTAGCTTAAAAAGCAAAAAGACTGATTTGGCATAAAATATTTGAAGAAAGCAGTGAGTGTTCTGACTGGAATATCTCTGAGTGAGTTTGAGCACAGAGTCCTGCAGAGGAAGTGCTTTGGAAAAAATTGTTCATCTGGAGTTTCAGAATCAGTTGGGAACTTCTCAGCGCTGGTTTTGTGTATGTACAAAGCTCAGAAGTCCTGTGTCTTCCTGATTGTATTTCAGGATGTGAAATGTTACACTTCATGTTGTCCTAGTCACTGCTGTGCTTCTCACTAAATAAGTCCCTTGCACTCCTGTGCTATGCTGACTTGTATCATGCAGAAGGAAATCTCACTTTCTGAATAACTGACAGTATATAGCCATGGAAGAAACACCAAAGTGCCCATAGGAATCCTGACAGTCTCCTTGCTGGCACAGTGCACAGAGTTCTTGTGGCAACTCAAAGCAAGGGCAGAAGGGCGGGTGGGAGGTCTTCAAACTGCCTAAATTGAGGGCTGAAGAAAACTCCAAAACCCAAACCAAAAGAACCCCCACAAAACTCTTGCGAGGAAGCTCTGGTTCTGAACTCTGATTTTGACACGCTTCTCCAGGTGTGTGTGTGTATTTTTCTGGTGGAGGTGAAATTTAAGTGGCTGCACTATAGTTCCATCTCACACAAGTCTTTAAAACCACACATGGATACTGGTTTATGCACATGGCACATTAACCAACCTTTTACTGCTTGGCCGTGGCTGTTGTCCTTTTAGTTGAAAACTGGTGCCAAGTTATTTAAGAATTTCAGGTGAGATGAAAAATTCAGTACGTGAAGTAAATCTGATCACTCTACAATTAAGTCGCTTTCTCTCAGATTTTCTAGTATTTGTGTTAGTATTTACCCCAGCACCCTTTAAATGAAGTGCTGTGCTATATGATGCTGTATCCCTAGCAACTAAAAATCATTTTCCTCCATGCAGTATAGATTGGGAATAGATATGTGCAGCTTGAAATGCTTATTGATCAATTGACTTCTGAAAACTGCCTGTGAACTTTAGAGGTAGGGCAACAGTACGAGTACTGCTACACATTTCACTCTTAAATACATATAATCCTTATAGAAGAGAAATTTGAATGCATTTAATGTTTGTGAATAGAAAACCTATGCCTGAGAAAGTACTACTATGCAAGTTTTTTTGTGAGTCTGTAATGCTCCAGAGGAATGTTGTAATATTCTGCAAATTATTGTTTAAAAATGGAAAAGTATCAAGATTTTACAAGCTTTGCCCCAGATCTGGTGACCATTTATAGTCAGGCTAAATGGTATTACTAGATATATGTGGAGAATTGAGATTATTTCTCTCAGTAGAGTGTTTTGTAGATAATGAGGCAAACTTCCATTTTTTTATTACTCATTGGAATAATTTAATGGACGTAAATGAAATTTTCCAGAATTAACTGAGATGTGTGTGCCATCTCGCCACATTCCCACGTGCTTCAGATGTGAAGAGATGATTTTTTTTCTGGTTACAAGCAAGCAGGACGAGACTATCTTGGAGACATCTGCAGAAGGGCCTGCAAGATAAGCAGCATATGTGTCCTGTTTTACTTCTGATTCTAACAGCAAAACCAGAAGGATTTTGCTAAGCACTTCCAACTTTTTTTTTTTTTTACACCATGCAGAAGTTTTTCATAGTTGTCAAGAAAATCCAAAGTTAATCATGGTGAGAGGTGTAAGTCTCCTCGTGAACATCTGTTTTCTGCCAGTTGGGATTACTGAGAGCATTCCGGTGTGCTTCATTCTGATAGCAGGCTGTGTTTGTGCAAGGGTGCGCTTTTCTAGGGCGTGATTGTAGGGGCTTAGGTCAGTGGTTTGCCTAGCTCAGTATCTTGTCTCGAGTAATGCAAGTAGAGTTTGTCCAAGGCAAGAGGCGTTTAAACAACAAAGCATGCATACAGTGATTATTTTTTTTTTCCTGATTATAATCTCCCAATGAGCAACAGTGTAAAAACATCGTGAGCCAGAAGCTGTATTAACCTTTCAATATCTATGGATCCTCCGTTAATGTATCTAATCTTTTTTTTTCTGAATGCCATTAAGCTTTTGATTTGCACAGCATCCTGTGATAAAGAGTTCGTGATTCCATCCTTAACCTTTTTCTCCTAATGGCTCTCTGCCATTGTTCCTGTTCCATCAGCTGTTCAAAAGCCAACTGGGCAAAAATTTCTGGTTTGGGATATGGAGGGGACTCAGCAGCATGTCATTTTTTGAGCCTCCTGAAAATGCTGAGAACTCAGTTGCTTGATTTTTCTTGACAGGCTTGCCAGAAGCTTGACAATCTCAGGTGTTTAGGTGCTTCAGATTAGTATAGTACAGTCTCATTACCCAGTCCCTAAATTGAGATGAGCTTGGCCTGGCCTGACACCTGTGTAGTCTGCTGTAAGTCACCTTTTGCAACCCATGAAATAATCTAACCCTTAAGTCTCAGCTTCTGGTGTAGGATCAGGACACTTAACTGGATTAAATTTAACAAAGCTAATGGATCTGACTGAGACTTGCAGCTAGTGTGTATGACTGTTAAGACACATTTGTATGCACTGATCAAATTCTTTCATTCTATTTTTCCATGCTTATTCTGTACAAAACTGTATTAAGCTCTTAACAAAACACAATGTTTTATACATATCTACAAATAACAATTTGCCATGTCCAAATGCATCTTATGGATTTTTACAATAATGTAGCTTTTTTGCCCCCCTCGCTCCTGTTCCTTCAATCTTGATGCCTTTTGGTTATGTAAGAAAGAAGGAAAGAAGCTTGTTACTGGGAGAAAAACCCAAAACCAACCCCTAAACCCCCCTACATCTGCCTGAAAGTGATTTGGAAACTTGTACAGCTTTACTTCAAGTTTTGAATAATCACTGCAGTCAGGAGGATAACACACACTGTTGTGGCAAGCTTTACAACTACAGAAAAAGAGCAGTCTTGGTACAGGTAAGATTAACCTTTTTTGGCTCATGTGGTGTATTACAGGAGGCTGTACTGACATTCTCAAATCCATGTCCTGTACTTACTAGACAATTAAGACTGCTGAAATAACAGACTCTCTTGACCAGCAGTTCTGTTTTTCCATCTAGGAAAATTTTCCATTTATCTTGTATTAAAGTACAGCCAAGCCTGTGACAGCTCCTTTTGAAGAATACTGGCTTGTAGTATTGTTTAAATTTACAGTCATGACTCCTCAAGTCCAAAAAGGAGAGTTTCATTCCCAGCTAGTATAGATGGGCTTCTGGGTGAGCTGGTTGGGTGTAGTGTGCATGGTCCTTCGGTCAGCTGGCAGAGCACACTTGGAGGAGAAAGTCACAGAGATGCGAGGGGTGCTAGGGAACCTCAGTATATTTGCAGTGAGCATATTCCACTTGATATGGTATGCTTTACAGGTGGTCTTGTAGTATAAAACTAAAATTGCCACTTAGAAGTGCGTATAAGGAAGAAGGAATCTTGCTTTGAAGCTGTTGAAATCACTTCTGGGAAAGCTTTTTAAGCTGGTATCCCTGTGTCTTCCCACTACTTGGCAGAAAAACACTTTTGTCCTGTTTTGCAAAAGAAAAATCATTAGGATATTTAACTGTTTACGCAAGATAAAGTGTACTGTGTGCCAAAATATATCTGTACACTGCAGTGTGGAGAAACCACAAAGAAAACCAGTTTGATGCTGGAGCAGCGTTCCATTACATGCCCTGAAGCTAAAGCGAATCTAGTTTTCTGTTTTAGACAGTGCTTGGGTTTTAAAAACTGGAGATGAAAGTTGGACAGATGGACATTTAGAAATGTGCTTGGACACCTACAATGTTTTTTAAACAATTCTGCATGATTGGTACTGTGTCATGCCAAACAGGCAGTGGTGGTATTGGGAGACACGGTGCTACTTGTGCCTGTTCTGCTTGTTTCACTGATCCTTAGCGTGGGCTTTTCATGGAAACCCTGTAGTATGTGGAGGGAAACGATGTACTCCAAAGCATTCAGTGGAGTGCAGAATAGAGGGATTTAAGAAAATTATAGATGCTGTTCCCTTTTCCATCATGGGGGAAAGACGCTGTCTTTCAAGGTTGGTGCTTTTGAGTCTGTTGGAGGAGAAAAAGACTGTAACTTCCTTTTTGAAATACAGGAGCATTCAATATCAAAAAGGTTATAAAATGTTGGCTTCAGGGATTTAAAATTTTTTTACTCTTTTAGACCAGTGTGTAATATATATTCCTCTCACCACCCCCCACCCCCCCACCCCCCACCCCACCACCCCCGCCCAAATCATGGGTTATATTGTATTTAAACAGCTGTGTGTCTGTGGAAAATATTGCTAAAACTGATAATATTTAGGACTTCTAATCATTTTCACTGGGAGAGAGCTGTGAGAACAGTTGTTTTGTGCAGGTGGTGGTAATATAACAATAAAATAATGTGTTGCTTGACTGTGGAGTTTGCTTTGAGTCTGACAAACTCAAAAAGAACCTTACTTGATTGATGCTGAGAAAGTGACGCTTATTGCACCTACTGTTCCTATGTGGAACGTCCCTGAATGAGTTGTGCAAATTTTAAATTCTTCCAGTTACAATGGTTAAGTTTTAAAGTAAACAGCTACGTGCATATTTTAAAACTCTTGGTAAGCCCCACCCCCCATCCTGAAAAAATTGATTATCCAACAGAAAGGATGAGTCAATATGTATATATATTAAAAAAATCCATAAATTTATAGTGCCTGCTCTGACATTATTTTTTTTTTCCCCTTAGTTCCTTGGCATAGCATTTCTTGGGATTGGATTGTGGGCATGGAATGAAAAGGTAAGTTGAATCTAGCACCAAACTCTGTGTTTTTCCTCTTTCTTTTTCTTACTCTGATGAAATATTGAATAGTAACATGCCACACATTTTGTGTGTCCACACACAGTTTCTACCAAAACGCAATCAAGCTTCTCTGTCAGATAAAACCTTCGCTTGGCTCATCTTTCTCAAGAATGCCTTAGCAAGGAATCATGGCAGACACTTGCACATAAAATAACCATTTGAATCCATGCATGCTCAAACTGCATTTCAGGTACTAGAACACTCTGCTACAGGTGATATTGGCATTGTGTCTCTGCTGCATGTGTCCCCAGGAATGGAGAGGGAAGCCTACATGGATCACAGGGCACTGTCTGAAAAATAAGCCTCTTTGGCTTTGCCTTAACATGGTATGCTAATTTCTGTTCCTCTTTAAAAAAAAACAAACAAACAAACCAAAATGACAACAACAAAAAAACCAAACAAACCCCCCCAAAACCAAAAAAAAACCCCAGACTAGCAAAACCCCCAAAACTAAAAAAACAAAACAAACCAACCAACCAAATAAACCACAACTCACACACAAAAATCCCTAACAAAACCCAAAACAAAATTAACCCCCAAAACCAAGCCAAATGCGAGACAGATGTGCAAATAAAACTGTCCATTGGAATGCTCTGTGTTGCAAGACTGTAAAATAAGATTGGAAATGGGAAGAAAGGGGGCGGGGGAAGGAGAAAACATTTGTGAACTAGAGCCTGATTCTTAATTTGCTTGCTGCAGAGGGTGGAAAGAAGATGAAATATCAAGACATAATACACAAAACAAGTCAGTATGTGTTGGATTACTGGATGAAGAGTTTGGCTTGCTAAAAGGCAACAGCTAGAATGAAAGCCAGAGTTTCCTTTACTTTAAAAGACTGAAAATAACAAAACCTAGCTGGTAACAATGGTGCTGTGATACTCAATTACATAATGTTTTTTTTTCTTTTTTTTAATGGAAAACACTGACAAAGTTACAAATTGGTGTTCGCTTAAGGCATAATAGCTGGCATTTGCAGCAGAACAAATAACATGCTGGAAGCACTGGAGTTTTGCCACTTAAAAATTTAGGACAAATTTTGCTCGTTCAGAAGTGAGTTGTTAACTTAGATTCTGATTACTCTGTGTATGTGCCTTGGATGTAAATATTTACAAATAGTAATGGGTAGTAATTAACTCGTACTGTATACTCCTATATATACTTGTACTTACATACCACATGATACTCATGTTGGAAAGAGGTGATTTTTTTTTTCATTCAGCAAAGATGCAATAACATGTTTTATTTAACATTCTGAGCATACTCACAGAGCTTATATCTATGTCTAAGTCCCAGAGAAGAATTTTGTTTTGAAGTGGCTTTCTAGAAGAGATTGTACATATTTTTTTGTATAAATTCAGTAGATAACACAAATGATTCCTCTTTAGAATGAATGAGTAGGGAAAACAGCTGTAGTCTAGTGTTTGAAGTCTAAAATATGACAATTGTACAGCTAGAGGGTGTTCTGGCAGAATAATGATTTGTTAGGTTTTACATATTTTCTATATGGAAAGCACCACCACCCCTTCCTAGGAAAAATGCATTTAATTAATAATTGTTAATAGCAAGAAGCCAAAGCTCATGATTTTACTTGAGATTTGGACATCTGTTATCAAGTCATCTTAAAACCATTTTTAATCAGTTCCTGAAACTGGAAGAAAATGCTACGTTGTTTTTCAGACAAGTAAATAAAACCACCTAGAACAGTTTAATATGCACTAGCTCAGGCTCCATATGTACTGGGTTTTTCTGTAAAAATTAATAAATAAAATAATGCTTGTCTTTTTAAAGCACAGGCCTTTCCTTGAAAATGAACATCTCTCCCCAGCTTCTCTTAACTGTTGTGTACTGTGGTGCTTAGTGTGGACTGTTTCATTTCATGGTTGTGTCAACCAAAATGTGTAGTATAGGTGTAGCTGAACTGCAGAGCTCTGGAGCACAGACAGACTTGATTTTTGTAGCAAGAATTATGGAAAAATAGACTTGTGTCAAGCTGGTTTGAGACCTTTCTTTCATTTGGCTCTCCAAAGGACACGGAATGGCCAGAAGCTGCGGTCAGCAAGCTCAAGTTCCAGCTACTCATAGGGCCTGTGCAACTTAGTGGAGGGCAGATCAGTTACATCCCAGACAGAGCTGTTCTTGCTGCAACTGTGGAGTTGGAGGCAAAAGCCAAGTAGGTGAAGTCTAAGACTTGAGAGATTTGTAACTTAACTGAAAACCCTTTCTCTAGCTAGACTTCTAAGACCTAAGGCTAGCCTGGGTATCCCTTGAGCATTATGGGTTGTTGTAATGGTATACTGTAAGACAGAAAAGCAGCTTTGCAGAGAAGGACCTGCGGGTCCTGGTGTACACCAAATAGAACGTGAGCCAGCACTGTGCCCTTGTGACAAAGATGACTAATTGTCTCCTGGGCTGTATTACCAGTGTTGTTAGTAGGTTGAGGGAGGGGATTCTTCCCCTCTACTCAACACTAGTGAGACCACATCTGGACCAGTTCTGGGCTCCCCAGTACAAGAGAGATGCTGACGTACTGGAGAGTCCAGCAATGGGCTGCCTAGATGACTAAGGGACCAGAGCATCTCTCCTACAAGGAGTGGCTGAGAGAGCTAGGACTGTTCACATTAAGGGAACCTTAATGTGTATAAATACCTGAAGCGAGAGTGCAAAGAGGATGGAGCTAGGCTGTTTTCAGTGGTGCCCAGTGACAGAGGCAATGGGCACAAAATGAAACACAGGACCTTCTGACTGAACATCCGGAAACACCTTTTTTTTTTCTCTCCCTTTACTGTGAGGGTGACTGAGCATTGGCACAGTTTGCCCAGAGATGATGTGGAGTCTTTCTCTTTGGAGACACTCAAAAGCAGTCTGGATGTGGTGCTAGGCAGCCAGGTCTAGGTGATCCGATGACTTCCAGACGTTCCTTCCAACTTCAACCATTCTGCGAAGACTGCTGCTGTCCTAATGAACTAAGTTTTTATCAAAGTTGAAATTGATGCTGCTGTTGTATGATATGTAAACATAGATTTGTAAGGGGCTTGGGTTTCTTTGTTTGGGTGTTTTTTTTTCCTGACAGGATGGGGTCTTCAGAAGGAATCCTCTACTGTAAACTGACTTGGAGGTGGGGAGGATTTTGATTTACTTCTGTTTTTGAATGGTGTGGCTTTATATCCAGCTGTGTTGTTTTGTAACCTGGCCATCAACTTGTATATACTTTTGCTGCTTCACAGAATTGTTTTCAGATAAAAAGACAGTGTGCCAGGACACATTAAAAATGCAGGATGTAAAGAAATAATCCACATTTTACAGGAGTCCTGTTTGTTGTGGGCTAAAAAGAGTTTGGGGGAGATTTCTGGGTTTGGTTAGTTTCTCTGTTTTGCTGAGTTGGCTTGAATTCTCCCCTTTAAACTTTGTTGTAAAGAAGAAAAAAATGCACACTATACAGTCTCGTGACCTTCCTTACAGCCTTTGCAGGGAGGTGAAAGAGCTCATTTGTCAAATAGGCAATAGAATTGGCTTGACAGCCAGTCAGCCAGCCCTAAACAAAAACTGGGCAATTAGCATTCTGAGTCATGAACCTGAAAGCGAGCTGGGGGGTGGGGTGGGGGCAATAAACTCAGAGGTGAATAAAGCTGTCTATACATGGATGCACTATATAGCTTACAATCTCGCACTGTTTTCAGGCATGCTGGGCTTGGGCTTGCACCATAAAAGTCCATCCATGGCAGCAGAATTCTACCCCCTCACCCCTCCCAGCAATGACATGAACAATGTTAATGTGCAGAGTCTGTACTAAACCCAAGCAACTTTCACTGCCTTTTCTCAGCAGCAGAGGAGAAATGTTTATATTTCACTGGCTTTTTTAACCACTTCAAGTCATTCATTCTGTTGGCTTTTTAAAAATAAACTAGTTTTGTATAAAATGTGTGTTTCCCTCCTTGGTTGTATGTATTAGATAATGTGGTCTTAAGGCTGGTTGGGAGTGTTCATGGTGTGATGTCAGTAAGTACTTGGGGGAAAATAAGCTTCCTGGTTTTCATTGCCTGCAAGAGATTTATATTCAAGAGTAGTGAGACTCTGATGAATTTCTGTTATGTCTTCTGAGACCTTATTAAGACTGTCCATGGAAAGGGAGCTTTTAAAAGGAAAGCACTGTGGATTTAGGGTATGCTTTAAGTAGCAGGTAGCAAAGGCAGAGAGTTACTGAAAGGAGGTGGGGGGGAGGAAATCTGCAGATCCTTGCAGATTTCTCAGTTAGACTTAGCTCCTGTATAAGGTTGGCTGAAATGAAGAGGGAGAAGTGGAAGAGGTTGATCATGTGCGTAAGTTTGGTTTCTAGGCTCTTCTTGTTAAATCAGCGTAAGTAGAAGCTGCTCCTGCTCAGAAGTCAAGTTGTACACAGTTTGGAGTAGCAGTATAATACCTCTGTGTACCAGCATAGTATTCTTGGCAAGCAGTAGTTCTAAATCTGGATCTCAAATTTTAAGCTAGACTTTTACACGTTGGTACAAGGTGATTTAGACTTGCTTTGGTGTTGTGGGACAGGCTAAGCTCCCTACATAGAAACAGTCACAATTTGTCAGACAAGTCTGTCTCTGCTTGCCCACAGATGAAAATTACAGTTGTTTTCAGGAAAAAGTTCTCACTTCCTTTACTGTCCTAGTGAGTGGCAGACATCAAGAGTGAGTGATACACTAGTCACTCATAATTGTTGTGCATACATGTCTATCCCACAGTTCTTGTAAAAACAATTCCCAACAAGGAACCCGTACACATATCCTGCTGGTTCTTATGGGCTGAAGGATACCCAAAGCATATGTATCGTGCTTTGGAAGCCAGGACTGTGTGTGTATTTTATAGGACTCGGGAGGAAAGAGAGGGATACTAATATTTGCTATTACATTTAATTTAAATTTCAGTACATAAAGTTGCACTATCTAAACAGGTTCTTAAATCGTTATATTAATGCTCCAAGACCTTGCAACCATTAATCCTGAAAAATGCAAAAATATGTATTTTGCGTGTATTCATACCAGTTATTTACCTATTGAACTCTGCTTTGTCATGACAAGAAAGCTAGACTCATTCTTCTCCTTCACTAGAAACTGAAAAATAAAGTTTTGCTGCTATTGTTGTTTGCTGTGAGAAATGAAAAACTAACAAAACCCACGTAAATAAGATCTGTAAACATCCCCCACCTAGTTTCTTGCTTGCAGAGACAATATTCTGGAGTGGAATTAATTTGGCATGTTTCAATGACTATTGTTCTGTTTCCCATGCTTATTCAGATGCACAGCATGGAGAAACTGCATGGATTTTATGACTAACAAAGTAGGGAGACAGTTTTCCATTTTAAAATCATACATTGGAAATACTTGTATTTCTCATCACCCCCATGTGTTTCTGTTTGCCAGTGATTCAAAGTCCTGCAGATGGGCCTGTGGAAAGGCTAATCTGTTTGCAAAGAAGAAATATTTCAGAAGATCTTGTATTGCTGAATCTTTTTCTGACCATCTATGTTTTTTGTCCCCCCAGTAATGGGATTCTGCAGCAGAGAAGGTTTTTTCCCCATCTTGGAGAGGGGAGAAAAAAAAAAGCAGGCAGATTTCTCCTATCCTACTGGTGTTGCTTTCTTCTTTTTCCTTTTAGTGGCCTTTTAGTGGGATGATGTTTGTTATAGGGACTGTTGTGTTGAGTCCTGTTCTTTAACATGCACTCCTGTGGGCCAAATTCTTTGTAGTTTCACAGCGTATCACCTCTTTGTTCCCTAGGATGATGATTCTCCTAAGTTGTCTCTGACTCAAGATGCCTTGAATTTTCATTACTAGGTCAGGTTTTCAAAAGTGCTGCTGCCTCAAATGTTTTCACTCAGAGCTGTTCTCTTTTGCCCTGCAGTATGCTACCCTGCCTGTGAAATCAACTGTTCCAGAGAGAAGCAACAGTCTAGCAAACTCTTGGGGACATTTCTGAGACCTCAACGTGGCAGTGGATTCTCTATGCTAACCACAACCACAGATGGTCTGGAAAACTTGCTAGTTTAATGCACTTGTGACTCCCTTCTATTTGGCCTCATCAGAAACACAATCAGATTGTATAGTTGTGCCAACTCTGAGGCACTGCACCAACCAAGATGTCTATGTTGGCATCCATATATTCTGGGGAAACTAAATTAACTTCCTGGGTTCAGCATGCAAATGCTACGTCTGTTAAATGCAAATAGTGTGGACCAATAGGAGAGGAAATGGTGTTGAAGACCCAACTTGCACAGTCTACAGGTTTTAAAAGGTTTGAGTTTTTTTCAACCTAGTTCTAGTGTGACTTTATGGACTGAATGCCTGCTAGTGGTTGTGAGTTATGTTCCAGGAGCACATCTTCATTTCTAAGTAATCTAGTCGGTGTGCTCTGAGACTTTTCCCTAGTGCGAACTGAAGCATAGCTTGTGTGCAGTCCCTTTAAATTTCAGGATCTGACCTGAAATGCAAATACAGATGTGCACCAAAGGTGGAGTCAGAGATCTGTCTCTGAAAAGTAGTTCAAATTGTCCTGATGATCTTGGAGTATAAGGTGGAGAAGGGGTGAAGGGTGCACCCTTATTGCTTTTCTAAGACTGTTGCTTCCTTAATCTTTATTGATGGGGATAAAGGCAAACAATTGGGCAGCTATAATATCCAAAGGGGCCTTCTTGAGCTACTGTCTTCAAGACCAACATTTTCTTTTGCCTTGTTCTCCCTTGAGAGCTATGCATGAGATCCAGGTTGCAGGGTGGGGGGCTGTAGCCTTGGGGGGGGGAAATAGGGCATGACAACAGAGGATCTGTCACTGGATTTGGGCATCTCTTACAGACTGCTTTTCTGCCTGTGCTCACATGCTTTAAGGAGAGGACTCCAGTTCTGCAGGAGCTTCTGGCAGGCCTGGCTTGGTTATCTCATGTTTTTTGGTGTGACTTAAGGTGCCACCAATGCCTCTTCTCCCTACCCTTTTGCATGAAAGAGCAGGTCCTACTGTTTTGCTTGACTTCCTCCCCTGAATTTGGGGTGGGGTGGTAATATAAGGTCAGTCTTTACTGTTTCATGCCTACATCATTGTATCATAGTGATTTAAATTTCACAAATAAAGGAACGGTTTTCATAACTTCGCCATTATTGATTTTTCAGTTATGGGTGATGCTTTTGTCGCTTCACTACTTCAAACAAATTTTGACTTGTGGTTGTTTAAAAGGTTAAATAACATCCCAGGTGCTATAATGTATAGCAGGCAATTGAGGGTGGGGGAACAGAGCAAACAAATGAACTTGAGATCATCCAGGGAACATGTCCTGCTGGCTGTCCTTGTGGGACTACAGCAGAGCCCTGGGTTGAAAGTATTAAGAGTATGTAGCTTTGTACAAACAAAATCTTTACTGCCAAATAAAGATGACATGCTTAAACTACCAAGAAACTGATGTGCTTGTACCACAGAAAAATAACCATACTTCCAAAACAAAATTTTGTGGAAATTTAGGGTTTAGGAAAAAAAATATTATTTCCTCCTTACAGATACTAAAGCATCAGTAGTACTTGCAACTCTTCAGCAGTAAAGGTTGGACTACTGTAGTAGTGTTGCTGAGAAAAATACTTTGTATTTGTAGAAAGCCTAACATTAAAGGATTTACAACTGGTTTATTTAGGTCTTGCATTGACAGAAGAGATCAGTTGACAAACAGTCGCTATACATTCTGTGACTGACTGGTCAGCCTGAGGATTCAGAGCATGTCACTGAAGGGTATGGTGGTAGAATATGACATTTCTGATCCTCTGCTCGAGCACCTCTGGAACGACTCCCTTCTGCTTTTGGTTAAAGACAGGATGGAGATAGAATTTGTCACTACCAGGCATTTATACCTCTCTGCCAAACTTTTCCCAGAAGCAGCCATTACAGCCAAAAAATACCAAGTACTGGTAGTAGCCTTTATAAAAACTTGTGGTGGATAGAAGTATGTGCCTGTAGGCCTGTATGTTTAGTTCTTCTTAACAGTATAAAGTGAGGTAATACTCCCGGTCACTGCCCTGCTGCTTGAAGCAAAATATGCTTTTCTTTAAAGTATTTCACTACTGTCTCATCAGAGAGCTTATTTGTAAGTGTCCAGAAAAAAACAAAGGCTGCAAAACCGTATTTCAGCAGTATGCAGCAATTTTCTATCAGACTACCTCTGTGCATCTCTAGCTGTAACCACAGAGCATTGTCTGTCATTCCTGCTGCTAGCTGTTCTTTTATTGCCAAAGTCTCCCTGATTGTATATCCTGAGATGTCTCTCCAGAATACTGGTAACTTGGGATTCATATGCAGAGACTATATAGAGTGCAAATGAGAATTAGGCAGCATGTGCTTTGCGCTGTCATAATGCATTATTTGGGGCTTATCCAGGCTAGGCTTATGATTTCCATATGCGGACTAGCAGAAGCAGCACATAAAGGTGCTTTTCAAGGACAGCAAACAATGGCAGATAAAGCTTGTGGTGTTCTGTTTCAGTACGTGTCAGTCATAGCTACTCTGAGGAGTTTGAGCCTGGAGGAGACCAGAGATTAGATGAGTGACTTTTGCTGCGTGACTGACCACTGAGTGGCATACCAGTGTGCTAAGAGCCTGGCAGTGCTAGGAAAGCAAGTAAGGTGTGAAAGGACACAATCGGAACTGCAACGTACAACTGGTTCACTAAATTTTATTGTCATCAGCTTCGATGGGGATGTGACAAAATGCGAAGTGATATATTTTTTCTCACTAACCTTTATATTATGACTTGCTTCTCTAAGAGCACTGTCCACAAATGTCAGCTGAATTTTACTTGGATTTCTTCATTCATCTGAATTTTACTACTTCCATATGGTAGGAACTTCATTAAACATAGTAATTTTTTCTGGGCTTTCTTGTTTCTTTTTTTGGGTTGGTGGTTTTTTGGTTTGTTTTTAAAGAAAGATTAAGTCTTTTATGAAGGGAGACTTAAATGACTGTTCATCCTTCTTGGATTATTATTTTTTTTTTAGTAAAAGAATTATAGTACAAAGGCAACATCCTTTCTCCAGTGACTATTTTCTCACTCTACTACGCTATCATCCATTAATTCCAAAATCAGCTAATGTTAAAAGAAATGGGTAACAGTGTTTGTTTTAAGGTAGCATTGGTTTTATCTTGAGGTAACTACATAAGCACAGAGGGGAAACATAGGAAAGGCTTCAAAACTTTGTGAAGAAGTCATCTTAGCAGTCCTTCCCTTGGGCGTGTTTCCTGACTTGTGTATAGCCATGGCCATGACTTGTTCAGGTTTGTGTGTTATTGGATTATACTGTTTATTTTTTGCTTGTTATTCTTAGCAAGAAAATTATGTCTTTGATTTCTTTTCTATGATAAATGTGATGAAACAAAAGTAGTGGAAAACTTCTACACGAGTTGATTTAAGTGTTAATAATGGCTAAGTGTTCATTTCAGCCTGGCATATATCTTCTCATCACTAGTTAGTTAGAAAAAGGGATGTGCCAACTGGTCTGCTTTGATAGCAAAACTGGCTCTGAGCAGCACTGTGTTACATCATGCCTTACATCTATTTTTGTCTTTTTAATGAATGATAAGATGACTAGTACTATATATAATGTAGGAGGAAAGTGGTGAATGTGATTTTTATTTTTATTTTGTTTTTTTTTTTTCATTCGTTTCTGTCAGGCAGTAGCCTCCTGTAGTACGAGGGAGAGGAATCTGGTTTGAGAATGTCATTCATGCTGTTGGTTTATTGCTCGTACTTTAGGATTGGATTGTAATCAAGTTTTTCTTTTGCTTTTAGCATGCTGCCCTTTTCCAAGGCTCCTTGCTGCGTGCATTGGAGAAATTAATGTGTATGTTTTATCTAGTCTATTATTGTCTACAGAATTAAAAAGTTTTGTGTGTCTCTTTACTACTTGCTCAGCATCAGTTTTACTTAGGAACTATGGGAGTGGTTGCAAACCATGTGGAATACTGAATTAAAGATAGTGATTACATGAATATTTATATGTTCTGAGTGGTCCAGACTGAGTACATTAAATAAAACAAACACAAAACCACCACAGGTCTGAAGTCACAGTTGTGACTGTAAATAATGTTACTAACAACTCTTGGAAATGAGGTTATAACTGCAAAATTATTTCTAGTTTGGGACTATTTCAAAGAAGCAAAGGGGATATGAACAGGGAAAAAGGAAAATGATGAAGAACTTGTTAATTCTGCAAATAAGGAACCGTAGAGGCTGAAGCCTACATTGCTGCTTTTCAAGCCACAGCTTTATTCAGGAGTTAGTAGGGAAAGCAGTAGCCCAAAGCATTCAGCCTGTGTTCAGGCTTCTTTGAGGAAGCACATGGACAAATGTCTGCTACGGCAGCATGCTTTGTGTTGACCTAAGCACTGGGGAGGTGAATAAAGAAGCAGTGATACTTTAGCTTTTTTGCTGCCAGAAGGCTTTAGGAAACTGTAACTGTTCCTGTGCAAAAGCTCGCCATAATAACGAAGACTTTGTACTCACTTCTTGGTATGACCCATCTGTTAAACATCAGCCAAACTCAGGTTAAAATGTGTTTAAAAAAAAAAAAAAAAAGTTCTTCAGGATTACTGGCATCACATTCCAAGCTCTGCTTCTAAGGGGGCAGTGGCATTGCAAGGAGACTGTGCTGACTGTCATATCTAAAACACAGTGTATGTGGTTTACTGTATGATAGGTCTAACCTAAGTTAGTGCAAAGCATCTCCCAAGGCAAGTACTTAAACTGCCTTATGTCCTACTAAAAGATTTAACATTATTTTCAGTCTTTTCCTGCTGATTAGTCAGTAGCTGTACTTTATGTAATGAGATTTTGGCACCGTAGATGCCTGAAGTTGAATTGGCCAGGTATCTAGTTTGTCAAAATTTGGTGTAAAATTCATTGTCACAAGATGCTGCAACCTATGAGCTTGCTTCTCATTTCTGTCAGTTGTTGTAAATACAGAGTATAAATGCTAAATTCAAGGTGGTGTTCTTGCTATTGACTGTGTTTTTTTCTGTCATAATGTGTAACAGTGTGCTTGCATAAATAATGTATGTGATATCTAAAATTCATCTCAGTATGGGTAATAAGATTGAGTTAAGTTTTGTTCAAATATCTGTTCTGACTTTCTGGCAAGAGTAATTCTTATAGCTACAGAAGCAGCAAAATGCTGTGTGGGTTTCTCGCAGAGGACTCTAGAAGCACATTTTGTTGTTCATTCCGCATGTTGATTCAGAAATACTGTACATAATCACCCTTTTTATCTCTTTTTTTTTTTTGTAATGCAAAGATTTTCTTAATTGTGTTTTCTTGATGTACTACAGATTGTTTATTTGCTGTAGTCTTCTACCTTTTTAAAAAGAAAAATGCAAGCAGAATTTTACAACTGAAAGCTGAACATACCTGTTATCCCTTGGCATTGTTTCTTTCTCAGGGAGTGCTGTCCAATATCTCCTCCATCACTGACCTGGGAGGCTTTGATCCAGTTTGGCTCTTCTTAGTGGTAGGAGGAGTTATGTTCATTTTGGGATTTGCAGGATGCATTGGAGCTTTGCGAGAAAATACCTTTCTTCTCAAATTTGTAAGTAGCCTTTGCAACTGTGGCATTCATCAGTTGCATAGCATAAGTCATGTTCTCTGTTCCTGCTTAACTGTGTGAAGATTTTAAAATGTCTTTTTGGGAGTGGAAGGTGTTACCTAATGGGAGACTGCTGTTCCATGAATAGCTTTTGCCGAACTGTTAACACTTTACAGCTCTTCAGTCTCTGGTGCTTACTGTTGGTTTTTTAAGATTTGAAGTTATTGATGGTAAGAATCATAACATGGAACTAGTGCTTCTCATATGGATATAGCCTAACGTTTTGCTTTCCTGTCACAAAAAGAGAGAAATTTCTGCTAAGAATCTGCATCTTGAACTTAAGACTCCATAACTAGCACCCTGTGAAATATGAGGAATGTAGACAGACCACTGAATGCGACCTGTGTGATTTCTGCTGTGCAAGTGCCCCTCATGGTACAGAGTAGATAGGACTGTTATAAGGGATTGCTTGCTGCTGTTCTCGGTTCTGTTCTGTTCAGCTAATCTGAAAAGGCTTTATTGCTTACTGGCAGTGCTGGAGCCTGAGAGGGAGAAAGGGAGGAGAATGTGCCCAGGATAGGTAAAGAAAATGGAAACTGTCTGTCTCTAGGCTGGACTGTTAGTTGGGGAAGGAGCTGCTGATACACAAACATACCTCAGTGTTCAAAACTCCTTTAACTATGTAGCCTGGTTCTGTTTTTTGAAAGCTTTCCTCCTGTGAGCTTTGAAGATGAGGAAAGCAGTATCATGTTCCATTGTAGATAAATCTCAGATTTATAATAAAAATCCAAGATTCTTTCCTCCACCACTTTGACTTCCAGAGGTGGGCATAGCCTGGGTAGCAGTTGTGTCTTCATAACCATTAACTGTTAATACAGACATGAAAAGGCTTCCAGTGAAATAACTGCCTTCAGATGACATATTTGGATCCCACAGACGGGTTGTATAAGGGGAGGAGGCAGTTGAGGGTTACAGTTTGAGGCATTTATAAAGCAGCTTGGGATAGTTCTAGCTTGCTTTTGTCTTGCCAAAAAAAAAAAAAAAAAAAAAAATGGGGAGGGGGAAGCTAATGTAATGCTTTTTTCTCCCTTGCTTCTCTTAGCATGCCTAAAATGAGCCCATCTGCTGTACCAGAAATAGCTTCCTATACGGCAGCCGGAGGAGAAATTAACAATGCATCAGAGAAAACACAGAGAGCATATTAAAATGAAACTCAAAGGCACAGTTGCAAAAGGGATGTACTTCCAGTATACGAAGACCCCTGTGTGTTTTAAAATGGTGTAGACTCAGTGGAGATGCTTAGAGAAAGTGGCAGATCATTAGTAATGCCTTTGGCATCCATTGAATTTGCATTAATCATAGCAGCCTCATTTGGTTTTAATGTATATGTGAGTCATTCCATAGACATTCTGCTCTGACTTAGTCATTAATTAATTTCTGCTGTTACCAATTTTTCCTTTGTCTGCTTAAGCAAAGCTTTGCCAGTGATGATGTCTAAAGAAGAAGTCACTTAAAAACATTTCACTGGCACTATTGGTTGTTTATGCATTTGCAAATGTAAGTCCTCCATAGAAATTCAAGATGAATTTTCAGAGGGCCCTACAGGTGTTGAGTAGCCATGTCTGTTGAAATTTACAGTGTATTCTCTGGGACCTCTTTGAAAATCCCAGTGAAATGTCCAAGGGTTGCATTTGTTGCCATTTTTATTATTTGTTAGAATAAAACTAAGACTCTTGTACTATAGCCCTAATTAAAACTGATGCATTTTTAATTTAAAATTTCCTGTGTGCTAGAATAGCTTGAACTTGCACTGAAACAGATAAAGCCTTGACACGACATCATTGTGAGCCTTGAAAAATAAGTTTCTGGCCATAAAGCAAGCTAATTTTAACCTTTTTCTTTTCCTTCATAGTTTTCTGTGTTTCTTGGAATTATTTTCTTCTTGGAGCTCACTGCTGGTGTTCTAGCATTTGTTTTCAAAGATTGGATAAAGGACCAGCTGTATTTCTTTATAAACAACAACATCAGAGCATACCGAGATGACATTGATTTGCAAAACCTCATAGACTTCACACAAGAATATGTAAGTTGGACTATGTTTGTTTTTTTGGTAAAGCTTACTTTAAAGAAATATCTGCTCTATTTCTTACTTTCCATCTGTTTGGTTTCTTCAAGGAACAACAAGTATTCTAGCATATAATATTTTTTAATAGATACCTATATATTTTTAATATTTTTTATGGAATTTCTACAAGTACACAACACCTGTGAGAAGTACAAGTGAGTAAAACAAGGTGGAGAGTTGGGGTGACTTGCTCTTGAACTCTTCTTGAAGAAGAGATAGTGTGTCAAGTCTACAAGTTAATCATCACTGTCTTGTGTTCAGTTTTTTGGAGCACATTCCATATGCGTATGAAGATATTTTAGCATTCCTGGGAGGAGGGGGATGTTCAAGATATTTTATCGTAGGATAATATTCTTTTCTAAGCTTAATTTGGTTCTGAGATGAATGTTGCTGTAGCTTTAGCAACATTAGAGGTGCTACACCACACTGCAGAGTGGCAGAGATGTTTTAGCAGTGAAACTACAATGTTATTTCTTTAAGGAGACTTAATGCGGTTAGCCTAATGAAGTGGGCACCTCGCAGTTCTCATATGAAATCCCCAAATGACGCTACAGCATCGTTCCCTTGGGAGGGAAGGGTGAAGCCAGACACTACGGGTTAAGCTTGTAATTTATCAGTGTGTGTAAAGGAGTCTTGCACTTACTTTTGTATACAAGGTATTTTACCAGTATCTTCTTGCCCAGTACTCAATTCTGGCCTGTGTTGACGAACTCCTTGTAAGGAACCAATATATTGATAATTGCCTTAAACATTGCTTAATGCACAAATTCAAGCAAAGCTGGTGCAAAGCTTTTCTACTCAGATTGGAGAGGAACTGAAACGAGCTGTAGCTGCAAAGTGAGCCAGCGTTGCCTGACTTGGTAGCCACAAGGTGGTACAGGATGGAATGGCTTTAGAATCTTGTGAAGGCGAAGTCTAGCTAGCACTTCCTGGCAGAAACTTCTGTGGTAACATAAGGCAACTGCTCATGTGCACAGCAGGGGTTGCCTAAACCCCTCACAACCACTGATGAGGACACCCTGCAACCACCACTCAGATGCTGATCTTGCTCAGACACTGACCACGCACCCCTTGACTTTGTATGTGAATGAGGAGGTGTCCTCTTGAGAGCATAAAACCCGAATTGACAAAATCTTGGGTGGCACCCCCACCACCAAGACACCCAGGGTGAAGAGGACCAACAGGATGCCGCTGTATCCATGAGTAGTGGTACCTCTGTTTTTTCTTCTTTCTCTCCTCCTCGCCATTCATTTTATTGAATAGTGGCCAGATCTAAGTAATAACGTTTGGCACAGGACTTGCTTATCCAGTTAAAGTAACTGCCGTTGAGCTATTCTATCTAACCACATATTGTATTTTGTATTAATAAATCATAAAACTGGTTGGTTGTTGGTGTTTCACCTAAATTCAGTCCAAGGGTATCATAAACTTGGTCATTGGTCCCAAGGGAAAGGTAGGTCATCCTGAATGACTCATTTTGGGTCACAACACTCCTCTTTAAATTTGGCTTTGTGTAGCTAACATGGTTGAGTGTTGGTTGAAATCATGTTTACTAATTTTTGTACATTCTGCAATTAAAATAACTTAATTCAGTGTTTGTTTTGCTTTTATATGTGTTGGGGGAAAAAATGAGTAAGTAACAGGATGTAGATCCTTGCAGACTGGTTTGAACCTTGTCCACTTGGGAGAAGGTCAGAGGGCACCACAGTCTGAAAACAGTGATCGACTTGTATGCAACAAAAAGGCTATAGTCCACTTTTGCAGGCACTACATATAACTTGCTCTCCTAACTGGATTAGCAATCTTAGCAGGTAAGTCAGGGACAGCATGAGTCTGGAGAGCAAGCTACTTCTTCAGCTAGTAGAGATAATGCTTGAACACAGCGTGTTCAGGTATTGCAGAGGGAGCTTTGCTGCATCTAGAAAGAGAACTGCAATTCCAACACTTAAAAATGTGGTTTGTTTAGGGTTTTTCAAATTAATTTTTTTCAATTGACATAGATGGGTTCATTGGGCTAGCTCCTTAAATGCTGTAAACTGTAAGTGCTCCACTGATTTCTAGTCCATTCTTTGTATGTTCAACAAGTTTTACCAATTTGTTTGTTCAGCATGTTTTGCCAGAATCTAAGCCTGCCATTTGGCATATTTACTTTTTGAAGGATTCTGCTTGCCTTTTGCCTGCCTGCCTATGGTGGATCCTCTTGCACGCCTCCTGGTAATCGAGCACGCAGGTTTCCCGCTCTGAAATGCCTGTCCACCAACGCACGCAGCATGGGGAATACACAGGAACAATTAGAGATCTGTGTGCAGTCACAGGGCCATGACCTCACTGCAGTTACAGGTACACAGTGGGATATCTCGCACAACAGGAATGCTGTCATGGATGGCTGTGTGCTTTTTAGGAAGGACAGGCCAGCAAGGAGAGGTGGTGGAGTTGCTCTTTGTGTGAAGGAGCAACTGGAATGTAGAGATTAAGGGGCAGGCCAACATGGCTGACACTTTTGTGGGTGTTTGCTACAGGCCACCTGATCAGGAAGAGGAAGTCGATGAGGCCTTGTACAGACAGCTGGAGGGAGCCTCATGATCACAGGGCCCTGGTTCTCACGGGGGACTTCAGCCACCCTGACATCTGCTGGAAAGACAACACAGCGAGGCACACACAGCCTAGGAGGTTCCTGCAGAGCGTTGATGATAACTTATGGATGCAGGTGCTGGAGGAGCCAACAAGGCAAGGTGTGCTCCTGGACCTTCATAAACAAAGAAGGACTGCTTGGGGGTGTGAAGACTGGGGGCAGACTTGGCTGCAGTGGCTGTGAGATAGTGGGAGTTCAGGATCCTGCATGGAGGAAGCAGGGTGACAGGTAGGATTGCAACCCTGGACTTCAAGAGATCTCACTTTGGCCTCTTCAAGGACTTACTTGGAGGAATCCCATGGGTTAGGGCTCTAGAAGCTAGGGGGAGTCCAAGAGAGCTGGCTAATATTACAGCACCTCTTCCTCCGTGCTCAAGGTTGGTGCATCCCCATGAGCAGGAAATGGAGTAAAAGTGGCAGGAGGCCTGCGCAGATGAGCAAGGAGCTTCTGGTAAACCTCAGACAGAAGGAGGACATTTACAGGATGTGGAAAAAGGGACAGCCCTTTGGTTGGGAGGAATATAGCGATGTGGTCAGAGTGTGCAGGAAGGTGACAAGGAAGGCAAAGGTCTATTTGGAATTAAATCTCGTGAGGGAGGTCAAGGATAACAAGAAGGGCTTCTTCAAGTACATCTGCAGGAAAAGGATGACTAGGGAACATGTGGGCCTGCTGCTGAACGAGGTGGGTGCCCAGATGATGAAGGATACAGATAAGGTGGGGGTGGTGAATGCCACCTTTGCTTCAATTTTTACTGCCAAGGCCAGCCCTCGGGTTTCCCAGACCCTGGAGGCAAGAGAGGAAGTCTGGGGAAAGGAAGACTTTCCCTTGGTTGAGGAGGATCATGTTAGAGATCCCTGAAGCAAATTTGCCACCCACAAATTTGTGGGCCCCAATGGAATCCACCCCCGTGTGCTGAGGGAGCTGGAAGATGTTATTGCCAAGCCACTCTTCATCTTTGAAAGGTTGTGGAGAACAGGAGAGGAGCCTGAGGACTGGAGGAAAGCCGGTGTCACTCCAGTGTTCAAAAAGGGCGGGAAGGAGGCCCCAGGAAACTACAGGCCAGTCAGCCTCACCTCCGTCCCTGGGAAGGTGATGGAACAACTCATGCTGAAGGTCATCTCGAAGCATGTGGAGGAAAAGGTCATCAGGAGCAGTCAACATGGATTCCCAAGGGGAAATCATCCCATACCAATCTAATAGCCTTCTATGATGGAACAACTGGCTGGGTAGATGAGGGGAGAGCAGTGGATGTTGTCTAACTTGACCTCAGCAAGGCTTTTGGCACTGTCTGCCATAACATCCTCATAGGTAAGCTCAGGAAGTGTGGGTTAGAGGAGCGGACAGTGAGGTGGATGGAGAACGGGCTGACTGGCAGAGCTCAGAGGTTGTGATCAGCGGTGCAGAGTCTGGCTGGAGACCTGTAGCTACCGGTGTGCCCCTGGGGTCAGTGCTGGGTCCAGTCTTGTTCAACTTGGTCATCAATGACCTGGATGAGGGGACTGAGTGCACCCTCAGCAGGTTTGCTGACGATACAAAACTGGGAGCAGTGGCTGACACACCAGAGGGCTGCACTGCCACTCAGTGTGACCTGGACAGGCCAGATAGCTGGGTGGAGGGGAACCTCATGAACTTCAATAAGGGGAAATGTAGGGTCCTGCACCTGGGGAGGAACAACCTCCTGCACCAGTACAGGCTGGGGGTTGACCTGCTGGAGGGCAGCTCTGCAGAGAAGGACCTGGGAGTTCTGGTGAACAGCAAGTTACCCATGAGCCAGCAGTGTGCCCTGGTGGCCAAGAAGGTTAATGGTACCATCCTGGTGTGCATTGGGAAGAGTGTGGCCAGCAGGCCGAGGGAGGTTGTCCTCCCCTTCTACTATGCCCTGGTGAGGCTGCACCTGGAGTGCTGGGTCCAGTTCTGGGCTCCCCAGTTCAAGAGAGATGGGGATGGCTACTGGAGAGGGCTCAGCAGAGGGCTATGAAGATGATCAGGGGACTGGAGCATCTCCCTTATGAGGACAGGCTGAGAGGGCTGGGCCTGTGTAGCCTGGAGAAGAGAAGACTGAGGGGGGATCTCCTCAGTGCGTATAAATATCTTTAGGGCAAGTGCCAAGAGGATGGGGCCAGGCTTCTTTCAGTGGTGCCCAGCGTCAGGACAAGGGGCGACGGGCACCAACTGAAACACAGGAAATTCCATCCGAGTGTGAGGGAAAACGCCTTCACTTGGAGGCTGTCGGAGCCCTGGCACAGGCTGCCCAGAGAGGCTGTGCAGCCTCCTTCCCTGGAGATACTCAAACCCCACCTGGACACGACCCTGTGCAACCCGCTCGAGGCAAACCGGCTTTAGCAGGGGGTTGCACGACATGGCCTGCACAGGTCCCTTCCAGCCCTGACCATTATGTGATTCTGTGATGCAGTAAAGAAGTTATTTGTAGAGTGATGCTCAGGAAACAGCATTCATACTGTCTGATGGACAGCCAGGCAAAGATTCCCCCAAAACTGGCAAAAGGAGTAGCTGTACTGGTGTAGCACTCAGAGATGATTAGTTTTATTGAGAAGCCAGGGAACATTAGACTGGACAGAACATCATACTCTCGGCTCTACTGTCCCTGGGACCTGAGCTTGTAGGCCTGTGCAGCAGTGTGGTGTTGTGTAGGCATATCAGCTCACTCCATGGATTTCTCTCCACTGAGCAGAGTTGCAGGGTGTGAACATAACTTTAATCACATGATAATTTAAAACTTACAGGTTTGGAATGAGCTTTTTTTAAAAAATAAAAAAGGTAAGGCAGCTTCAATGAAACTGGAGGGAATCTCGGATTTTGTTTTGAAAGCCAGAGGGGAAACTGGCAATGATGATGCATGTAACTAATGCTGAGATTTTTGTTCTGAAAGTCAAGAAGCTCTCCTTTCTTTGTTCTAGTGGCAGTGCTGTGGGGCTTTTGGAGCTGATGACTGGAACCTTAATATTTACTTCAATTGCACAGATTCCAATGCAAGTCGGGAGCGCTGTGGAGTGCCATTCTCTTGCTGCACTAAAGACCCTGCTGTAAGTGACAGCCAAGAGGGTGGGATGGGTCTGCTGTTCCAATTTTAAATCACTCTGAGATTTTTTTCTTTTCTGCAAGTCATGAATGATCATTACGTTCCCACCAACCTGTATTTTTTTGTACTTGCAGCTCACTTTAACTACTAAGTTGTCTGCAGTCAGCAAAAAACCTGAGCTAACTTAAATCTTGTATGCCGTTTGTTGCTTTTCATTAGAATTAGAGAACCATGGACTTAGCTGAACGTACATATTAATGTTAGCAAGTATAGAAAGCAGAAGCCCTTAATGAGTTGAAGGATGTAAGCTTTCAATTGATTATCATCAGGGTATTTCATTCACTGCTTTAAAGAACAGCAACTCTAAGATTAGACACTCTAGAGCAGGTATTACTCATTACTTAATTCAGTGTCCTGAGGCTGCAGCCAGTTTGACCCAGTCTGTGCTAGGTATGGTAATGAATGACAGTCTGTGCCCTGAAGAACTGACATATGTTTGCATTAGAATCTTGAGCCAGGTATGGACATCTTTACATGCTTTCTTTTCCTCCCCTTTAAAATTTCTGCTTGTTCTACAGTCGCCCAAGATCAGACTTGCAAGGTCAGAAATTGTTTGAGGGAACAGCATTTTGGTAAATTTTTTATGTCTTCTGAAATAGTTGTAGTTCCTGGATCATCAAGCAGAAGATGCTGGAGCCATGCATTACTAGCACAGACATGGTAAAGAATGAAGGGTGAAGTGTAGGGAAGCAGTTCACTCACAGTGAAAGACTTGGAATAGGGATGGGTGTGTGCATGGAAACTGTTACGTGGCTAACACTGTACACATTTAAGTTACATGAAAGTCAAAAGTAGCCTGTGAATGCTTCTATTAGTTCAGCTGTGGCTTTTTTCTGCATCTGGAGTGACTTACAGTTCCTTGAATGTATGAGCCTGTAGCACTGACTAAAGTTAACTAAGTTGCCAACAGGCACCTCAGGTGCTTCCTGCCTTGCTAATGCAATGCAGTTGCTACTCCCAGTGTTCAGTCACTGCACTGCCACTTGCACAAGCTGCATTCTGGTTCCTCTGCAATGAATGTGTATTCACAGTAGTTTGAATTTCTCACAAACATCACTGAAAAAATTTTAATGAAATATTAAAACAAAATATAGGTTAGGCTCAAGCATTACATTATGCTTAGGATTCCCCCTACTGTTTGCTTATCTGTCCACCCACCCACACAGAGAGGTCATCACAACCCAGTTTTAAAAATGTAGTTGTTATAAAACCAAACTAGTGACAGCAGTACAAGGTAATCCTATAAATACATAATCCATGCTAAAGTTATCTCTCTCTCTTTGTGTGTATATGGTTATGTAGTTTCTTAGGGGGTGATGCAGCAACCAGAAATGTAAAGATAAGTCTCATTCTTACTAATTTTAGGTAAGCAACATGCTTAATTGCCTTTAAAATAAAGATTAAAAATAGTATTTCTAAAAATATTAGAAGTCATGGATATAATTGTAACCAAGCTGTGACTGATTCAGTTGCAGTGATAAACAAGTTTATTCTGTGGGAAAGCAAATTTATTCCTTTTGGAATTAGGATGCAGTGTTAGACTGCATTTTTTGCAATTAGGATGCAAAAAGTTATGTGTCTGCTTTATTGAACAGGGCTTCTTGTTTAGCTTGAATCAGGAAGTGGTAAGTTTAAGATAGGCCAAAATAGGTCTCCTTTAAAATGGATTTGGACTTCTGTGGTTCACCTTGCTGTAGTTTAGCAGGTTGAAGTGTTCCAAGTTCCTGTACAGGCAAGGCCTACAAAAGTTGATTTATTTCCATTTCATTCTTCACAGTTTCTTTAGGTTAACAAATTCCAAGGCTAAAGGCAGAAGACACTGATTAGGCATTCAGTACAAAGAAGAAAGCTAAAAATACCTCTGTTGGAATCTTACCTGCTTTTACAACCTTGGAAGTGTGTAGCACTTATATTTTAGATCCTGTAACAGAAATATTAATCTCATTAAATAATACAAATTGCTCAGAACTTAAAGGTCCATTGAGGGAATCCAACTTGGGCAACTGATAGGATGCAGCCTGTTGATGTACTTCCTGCAAAGTGAGGAAACACTTAGAGGAGCTTTAACTGCTGATAGGAGATACCTTTTTCCATATGGCTGCTTTTAAAAATTTATTTCTCTGCTGGCTGCCTTTCTCACTTCCCATAACTTGATTAAATTGTGGTATTCAGTACACCTAGCTAAAATTGGCTGGTTTTCTCACTTCCTTGAGTAGTTCCTCCTTCTGCTCAATGTTATATGAGCCAGTAACTTAGTATTTTGCTGCCAGTGTGGCTGACACCAAAAGTAGTTGCTTCATTTTATTGTCCTGCAATAACTCTGTATACAGAGTAAATGTAGCTTCAGCTTCCAGTGGGAGCACTTGTTCGCTGGGAAGAGTCTGCCATAGACCGTTTTATTAGCTGTGCTTTGGGAGTACTAAAACAGAGGCAGTAGGAGGAAGAAAAACCATGTCCTTTCCCATTGGTATCAAGCTCCTGTAAGAAAGAATAGGCAGTAACTACTCGTTACCCCATTACTTTTTTTCCTCCCTAGTTCTTGGGAAGGGACTAGGTACTGTTTGTATTTCTACAGACATCCTCAGTAAGAACTTGCTGCTTCGGCAACAGAACTGCCCCTTCTCACTTCTTCATGCTGCACAGACTGACCCTGAAAAGAGTAGTGTTGGCATATTTTTCTGTATGGGCAAAACTTTTTTAGCAGAAGGTTCTTTTAGTTAAAATAGGTGTTCCTTAATCCCCTTACTTTGATTTCTGAATGCTTGAGAAGGGCAACGAAGCTGGTGAAGGGTCTGGAGCACAAGTCTTACGAGGAGCAGCTGAGGGAACTGGGGTGGTTTAGTCTGTAGGGAGGAGGCTCAGGGGGGACCTTATTGCTCTTTACAGCTGCCTGAAAGGAGGGTGTAGCAAGGTGGGGGTAGGTCTCTTCTCCCAAATAAGAAGCAACAGAACAAGAGGAAACAGCCTCAGGTTGTGCCAGAGGAGGTTTAGATTGGATATTAGGAAAAACTTCACGCATTGGGTGGTCAAGCATTGGAACAGGCTGCCCAGGGAGATGGTGAAATCACTGTCCTTGGAAGTCTTTAAAAACACTTAGATGTGCTGAGGGACATGCTTTAGTAATGGACTTGGCAGTCCTTGGTTAATGATCGGACTTGATCTGAAAGGTCTTTTCCAACCTAAATGATTCTATGATTCATCTGAAACATGGACTTCACCCAGGTGGAGGGCCAGTTTCCTCAGCTTACTGACCTGAGAGCAGGAAATATTTTTTGATGTGCTTTAGTTTGATGCAGGTAACTCATAGCACTGAATGGAAGAGGAAGGGGTTTTTAAAAAGCAATATGGTAATCAAAGTTAGGGTGATTGTCTTACTACTTTCCAGACTAACTCTGTGGAGCTGAGAGAGGGTGTTTGGGAGACATTGCACTGATTGCCTCTCTTCTGTCTCTCTCCTAGGAAGATGTTATTAATACTCAGTGTGGCTACGATGCAAGGCAAAAACCAGTAAGCGTGTTTTTTTTTTTTTTTAATGTGGTATATTAAGGATCTGAATCCTTCTTGCAAGAGCAGGTTCTTCTGCTGATGGGATAGTTGAATATAATTGTCTGTTTTCTTCCCTCTTCTCCTTGGCAGGAAGTTGATCAGCAGATTGTTATCTACACTAAAGGCTGCGTCCCTCAGTTTGAGAAATGGTTGCAGGACAATCTTACCATAGTTGCCGGTATATTCATTGGGATAGCATTACTGCAGGTAAACATCACGTTCACTGCAATGAGTTATACAGAAGAATCCATAAATACAAGGGCGGGAACTGTATATGAGAAATTGAAATACACTGTCAGCTGCACTTAGAAGTATAACACCCATAGGTTTTAGTGATGGGAGCTAAATGCATGAGGCTTTCTCTGTGTTGAGTATTTAATTTCTATCTGGAGGGATGCATTTTTTCTTTTCAACTATCTGCAGGTCAGAATTAACACTCTGTTAAACAGGTTAGGTAGAGATTTTTAAGCCTGTACAGACCTACTGTTTCTGATGGCACTTAAATGGACAGCAAAAAGCTTTTACAGTTGCTTTTGTGAAGAAAGTCTAGAACTGCTCGATTTCCCAGAATCCAGTGCACTATAAAAATACTGGGGTTACATAAGATTTTCGATATTCTTCCTTCTTCCAACACTTACTGTTAATTTGATTTCTAACTTTCTGATGCTTGTTTTCATATCAAAGTTCTATATAACCTAAGGAGTTTGCCTGTGTGGAAAGAGTTGTCTGATGCTCCAAATGAATAAACTGTTGTCTCTTCCAGATATTTGGGATATGCTTAGCCCAGAATTTGGTTAGTGACATTGAGGCTGTCAGAGCCAGCTGGTAAAACTGCTGAAGTAACCACAGCAAGACACTGGACAACCGAAACCCTCTGAAACCTCCAGTGTGTCACTCCGACACCAAGCTGTATGGACATGGGTGACAGGGAAGCCTTCTCTCCCAAGTAGTCTCAAGTCTAAGTTCCTGACATTGCAGTGAACTGGTGTTTCTTTGGGGTGGGGGAGAGAAGAGTGGGCTATTTAAAATCTGCTGCTCACTGACATTTTTTTTCTTTAAAACCACAAGTTTGAAAGCTGTTGAGCTGTGAATCTCTACTGTATTCTTGATCCTGAGTTACAAGTGGACACTTTTTTTAAATTGGTGTATTCAGTGGGACAGAGTTGCATCATTGTAGTCTGTGGATATGCTGTTTATTCTTCGTGTCATGAGCTCTGTGATAGCTGCCAAATATTCCTGAGATGGTCTCTCTCCTCACCACTCCCTAAAGGAACAATCTTCTTGTTTTCACAGCTAAACATAGCTACAGACCTAAACCCATCAAGCAGGAAGCAACTTTCTATGCATCTATTGTACAGTAAAAGAAATTGTTTTTAAAACAAGGGAAAATATTTTTTACGCAAGCTTCCAACTGTCTCCCTGTGGTACTTTGAGGTTGGAATCAGCAAGCTCAACAGGGAAAACTGCCTAATTTTATCAACATCTTTCTTCATTCTCCACCCTTGTATGAAGGGAAAGGAGTTTTGTATTTGACAAACAAGGGTTATTGAGCGTTTGGTTGCTGCCATACCTTAGAACATCAGTCTCTTAAGGCAAGGATGGGATATAACTGTATAAATGTATGAAAGCAGTGTGGATGTTGGGTCCAAGTGAATAATATTATTCAAAGAATGAAATATATATTAACTTAAAAATCAAAACATATATATGTGATACGGCTAAATCGTTTTTCTCTGGAATTTGGTGTAACCTAATGTATTTAGGGATCTCACTAATATTAGTGCTTTGATATTCTTGTGCAAAACTTCTTTTAAGATAATTCCTTGGTCTGTTCCTAGCTGAGGCTTTGGTCGGTCTTTTTTTTTTTTTTTTCTTCTTTTTACTTGCATGAACTGTGGAGTTAAGAATCTGTGACACTCCAGTGCTTCAAATCTGTGCATATGTTTTAATACAGTCTAATCCAAACTTATTTATTGGTAAATGCATGTGATTATGGAAAGATCATATCCCATTCCCTTGGAAGTTGGAGAGAACAGCTTTTGCCGGATTAAATGCTTACCTCCAGTGAACAAATCCTTGCTATGGAGATATGTCTCTCTTTGTTGCTCTAAATGCAACAAAAAGCTTTCTTGAAGCAATGGAATACAAGTTTTAAAATAGAAGCGCTTATTAGAATCAGCCAAGACAGACTCTTTTGAATTGTACAAAAGAGTAGAATTTGGAATAAAGCACAAATAGTGGAAGAAGAATTAGATCAGACTCCATCCAACTTAGAGTTTTTGATTCATTCTTCTTCACTAATAATAGTGAACTTACAAACCTGACCGTGGCTTGGGTAATTTTATTGCACTTTGTGTAAATTTAGCTTGTTCTATGACCCTTCTCAGTATCTGCAGTACCAGTCCTGAAAGCTGTGAGGTCTTGGCTCCTGCTTTGGTCAGACAGTGGCAAAGGGTGCGTAGCACCTCTTTGTAGCAGCATAGCATCTTTCTGAGATGAATTTCCTAAAATGAAGTATGTGGAGTAGGAGAGATGAATGCATTGCTTTCAAAGCTTCCCTGCTCCAGGGGATTGGTAGAAGGCTGGTCTGATGACTTACTAAGGTCCTTCTAGTCCTATGACTCTTAAACATGTGGAGTATATGTACCCTTGCACATTTTGCCTTTCTGTGCTTTAGTTGGCTATGGGGTTTTTTTTCCCCTCATCTGAAGGCTGGCGGTAGGCACACACTGGTGCTCTGCAGTTGCCTCAGTCCTGTTGTCCTCCTGTCTTTGAGCATTGCCTCATGCTCTTCTGGTTAACTCCCACTGACTGGCTCTGAATCAGGCAGCCTCCATATCCTTTGGTATCTGCTGTTAAAGGCCAGCCACAACTCAGAGTAATTTATTTTTTTTAAAGCCTTTGAAAGCAATTATAATTCACTGTCCTTAATAAAGTTGGTTCCACCTCACCACAGTGTTATGTTTTTCTTAGCCACTCCTTAACTTGAGGAGCTACTGGTGTTTGTTTCCCCCCAAAAGGACACACTGTTTTGCCTGATAGCAACAGGACAGACAGATCATCAGGACCAGTGTTGCTGCACTGAGACAAAATGGTGTGGGGAGAAATCAGGAAACCATGGTTGAGCAAGTAAACACTTCACCCCAGGGCCTTGATTGTGACCCAGTGCTTTGGTTTGGAGAAAAAGAAAGAAAAGGCTACATTACAGAAGCATTCCATGTTGCCACTGATCTTGAATACTGCTGTTGCTGCTGTGGGCTTCTGAAGACAACTTCATTCTTCTACTTCAATTTCTGCAGTTGTACTGTATTTGCCTTCTGTCTTGTCATGCTGTGGTCTGAGTTCCAGTCTGCTGGATGTGGTGTTGACAGTGTCAGAGTGATAGGAAGGTAAATGCTCTGAGGTGAGCAATTCTTGTTCTCACTAGCACATGTACACACAAATGTGCAACACTTCTGCTGAGTCCCAGAATGACTGACTGTTCTTACAAAAACCACTAAATAACTTATTTTTCTAGAGCTTGTCTTTATTATTGCAGATGCGGATGCTCCCTGCTTCCCTGCTCCCAAGAGATGCTCTTATTTTGCTCATTTTTGCAGTTGTTTGATGGATGCATACTGAATGTTTAGGATAGTTGTCTATATTGCACATTTAAATCCCATATATTTTGTCTACAGATTGGGTAAGGTGTCCTAGAAATACCCCATCAGCAGCTACTCAGCAGCTTAGGTATCCAGTTTGGAAAGCTTGTGGGAGGCCTTGGAAATCAATCTATTATTGTCCGAGCCTGCCAAAGGCAAGCAAGCTTTCTTCCAGAAAACTTTGTGAAAACTTCAGGTGAGCCGCAACTAAAGCACAACCGCCGGCTACATGGGCTCATTTTCTAAAGCAATAAGATGTGGTAGGTGGTCTGACTTCTTGGCAGTTTCTAGCTAGCCTAGGTGTGAGTTCAGAGGTCGCTCATAATTATCTTTAATGTGCAGTAGGTGTTCAGAAATTTGTTGTCAGGCTTATTGCCCTTATGGGATGGTGGCATTGCTAACGATAACTTTGGTAACTTCAGCAGTCGCCTGGGGTTTAGAGCAGTTTCCAGATTCCCCACTGAGCCCTTGCCAAAGGCCAGCGCAGTCCTTGCTCCTCTGCTTTCTAAACACTCTCTATATTCACAGGCCTTTCTGCTGTCTGATATCCTTCCTTTTTTTTTTTTTTTTTTTAATAGCCTAATAGACAAACGTTTGCTTTGTCTCTGTGTGATTACTTCAGCAGCAGTAGGATCTCTTTGCTTCAAAATCCGTAATTTTGATTGTGCCCCTTAGAGTCTGGAGCTGTGGAGATGCTTGCTCAAGTGTGTACCGTGTCTGTCCTGAAAGCCGCCTTCTCTCCCCTTTGAGACGCTAATTGTAGCTCTAGTGTGTAAATAGTGTTTGCAATGTAAATAGCAGCATGCAGATTAAATGATTCTTGCACATGACTGCTGTTCACCTTGGAAGTGTCTGTTACCGCCCTGCAAGGCACCCCAGTGGGAGTGGTGCTGGCCAGCCGCGGCCCGGGGGGAGGCCTGAGTGGCCATTCGGGCCCTGGCCAGGAGTAGGGCATCCCTTGCCTTCCCCCCTTGCCACTGGGCTTTAGAACAGTGCCAGCCAGTCAGACGGAGGGTCGGTGTCAGCACCCCTGGCAGTTACGAGAGGTTGCCGTCACTTGTGGCGGGACTAAATATGGTGCTATGAGAACAGACCTGGACGTTAATCTGTTTTTACTACTTTAGAGATGCCCTTGGTAAAATTGATTCTGATTAACAACGTTGGTTACAAGAGAAACTCTCGTGAATTTTTCATTCTGTTTGCCTTGCTGTGTGTGACTTTTGGATGCATTGGAATGGCAGTTCTGCAAATCCCTGGCAGGGAGATTAGTTCTCAATAGGTGTCAGGCACCGCTGAAGGTTCCAGTTCCTCCCTCCCATTTTTGTTTTCTCTTTGGATTTTTTTCAGATATCTGCAACTGGTCATGAAACTGTCTAAAGCAAACAGACTAAACCTGCCCTGCTGGATCTATTTGCTACCAAAATGTACCACATGGTGGGGGGGGACATGACACACCCCACAAAAAAAAGATCTGTCTCACTTAACATGCAGCATAGAAATAAGTGTGGTGACTACTAGTGTGCACCAGGCAGCGCTGCTAGCTGTCTTTTGTGTTTTGGCAATATATGTGCTAATAAAAAGCTCCATCCATATGTGTGTTCATGTTCATGCTGTGTACATAGTAGAGATGGACCTGATACTACCTTGAGCTCTAGGGAGATTGGGATTTGGGTTTTTTGACTCAGACCTGTCTCGGACATGTATATTCCAGATCAGTTCCAACTGAATCTCTCTGGTTCATCCTGAGGTGTACAGCAAGATGTCAATATTTACCCTTTGTGTATCATTCCTTTTTTATACGAATGTATTCTCTGGTGTTCCTTTTTTTTTTATCAGATGTAAAATTGATTGTAAAAGCCAACTACACTTACTGATGGAAAGTATTGCTATAACAGAACTGCATGCCCAATAGAGTTTGACTTGAGCTTTAGCTTTCTGGTTTTGGACTGGTTACCTTCAGTCTAGGAGAAAAGCATAGATCAGGTGCATAATGTATTACTTGTCATCTTTAGCATTAGACTGTGGTATTGTATCACATGCTGATCTCAATGGATGTAACTGGAGTCTACTTAGGAAGTTAATGCAACTTCCTGGTAGTTCTTTTTAAGCTATTGAAAGTGGTCTTGATCATGCTACTTGTGTTCTTGGGTTTTGTTTTTTTAATAGAGGCATTTTTTAGGAATGTTTTAATACACTTATGGACAATACAATAGTTTTAATAGTTGTGCAGTATTCTGTATTTACTTGAAGTAAATCATTTTATATGCAATTTGTTAGATAATTACAATTTTATAAATAAAATTGTGTGAAATATTATGTTGTGAATGTGTACTCTTGATGTAGTATGTAAAATTAACAGGACAAAGGTACATTCATGCAAAATTCCCTAGGAGAATACCCTATGCCTGCCCTCCCAGAAACTAATAGAGGAAATAAATTCCCAAGTCTCTTATATACAGTGTAGAATATTGTGTTCTAATTAAGTTGCAAAACACATTATCACACTGCCAGTGGCTGCCCTTAAATGAATAAGCTAATATGTGAAGGGCACATCCCCAGGAGGTAATCCCATACCTACTGTCAACTGTTGTTGAAGTCTCTGGCTAACGAACGTGCTCTGCTTCTTTCTGACAGGTCGTTGGTGTTCCTCAGACTGCTGTGGCTGCTGCTTAGTACAACTGTTGGAGCTCTCCTCATCATCATTTTAGTGACCCTGAACTGTTCAGAAGCTGTTGCTTTGCAGGGAGTAGTACAAAGGGGGTTTGTCACAACAATTAAACTTTTGTAAAGGGAGGTGAGAATTTATCTTTTCTAGGTGCAACACATCCTTAAACAGAAGTAGTGAAAGCTGGCTTATTTTATTGTGCAGATAAACATGGGTAATGGTGTCTTGTGCTTGCTTAGACAGAGGAGAAAGCCCAGGATTTTAGTATTTAAAAAATACTGAGAGCAAGCTAGTGCAATTCAATACCTCAAACCTATAGTTTTCTCCACAAAACACCACCGTGACTGATTTAGGAAGCATGTCTTAATCTGCAAATTGAAGTCCAATGCCTTTTGCTTAATATACATTTTTAGAATGTATGGAATTGACTTGGCAAAATAAGAATACAAATATTGAGGCCCGGGGGCAGGGGCAGGGAAGAGAAGAACAAAATTCATCCAAAAAGAAGCAAAGTCAGGGACGTTGCTCTAAATCTTTATAACATGCAATAGATGGGACACACTTGTATAAGCTATTTTCGTGATGGAGGGAGAGACTAGGAGTGGCTACCTGAATTCTGTCTAACTCTTAACAGACTTGCACACTGTTCCTTGAAGTTGTGGCTGGTTACCATTTCTAGGACTTCTGAAACAAATTACCTTTTCTGGTTTTATGGTGTCATTTGAGCAATGGGTCCTCTGGATCCAAGGCCCTTATTGTTGGGGTTTGTGCCTTACCCAAAGGAAACTTCTTCTTGTATTTCCACACTGTGAAATGTCAAAACATGTAGGCTTTTAATCTTCGTGGTTGGTGTGATGCAAGGTCTTGCAAAATTCGTACAGATGCAGCCAAACCTAACACACCAGGCAGGTACCACCTGCTCTGTGCGGTGTGGCAGCAGTGATCATTTTAGTTTGGTGTACTGTGGCAGCAGACAAATGAAAAGGCCTGATGTGTCCTGCCTCACCATCAGAGAAATAGCCCGAGCAACAGATGTCAAGCTTTGCTTAAATGTCATCTATCCACTAAAAATCTAATCAGAACCATTGTCAGCAATTTCAATTCAGTTGACTTCAAGTAAGTAGTGAAATGCAAACAATAGTAACGTCCTTAGATCCCATTTCTTTTATTAAAAGAGGCTCAGAAGATAAATGATTTACCAGCTACATAGAAATGACCTGCAGGCTGTAGCAAGCCTCCGAACAGCACAGCATTTGTGAGGGTGGATACAGTCTCTTCAATTACTTTCTTCTACTGCAACGTACGCCTATCTTTGCCCTGCTGCAGATGTTCCTTCTGTGTATAGGCTTAGCACAGATTTTATCTAGAGATGTAAGCGACTTGATACTCCATCCAGGGAAATCATCTGAAAGTAGGTTATCAGTGTTGGCCTTTGTGCTTGCTGTGGCAGTGGTATCCTTACTAAAAATTCAGTGATAAGGATATGGCTAATGCTTAACCTCAGGTCCAGTTTAACAAGTAGGTGAATGGGAATTTCATTGGTGTCACAACTTTGTTGGTTACGATCAGCTTGTGTGAGCATTTGCAGTTTATACTGTTGTCAAAAGGAGTAGTCTCTTTCTAGAACCAGGTAAGTCATTGATAACTCTTCTCAAATGTATTTTGGGATCTGTGTAAATTAATGGAAATTATTTCTATGCCTGAGAACACTTGGGCTCACATGGGTCCACTATGAACTGTGGCTGTAAACATACTGGTCACGTTCAGCAGTGCAGAGGTTCTGTGTTTCCTGGAGCCTGGTGGCATGGGGTTCTGGTCGATGTTCACAGCTCTACACTCTGTCAGTGGCTTTATTGCGCTATTACTAGCAAATGTCTTTTGAATGCTATTTTTTTTTAAAATAAGAGGCTGTTGTACAGTTCAGCATTAGAGTTTTTTCCTGTGTTTCTGGTGCTGGATTAAATGGGCATGGAATCTCCGCTGTTAATACTCCTGTAGCATCTGCTGAGTTTTGGTACAGTCTCAAAGCTAAAACTGAGTATTTGAGGCAAGTTTCTCTTCATACCCAGCGTGTTTACATAGTCCCTTTCCCATCACAACCAGCATCTTCTGATCATAGTGTCTATAGGATAGCCAGTGGTTTCATGGAGCTGGGAAGTGAATTCGAGAGGGTCAAAAGCAGTGTTTTTGCAACCATGTGGTAGGCCTGGCCTCTGGGTTTGCTGCCTCTGCTGATAAAAAAAGGAGCCTGATACTTCCAAGGCTGGCACTTCAGCACTGGGAGCGCTGTATTCACATTGAAATGTTACAGATCTTACGATCTTTGTGCATTGTGGGCTTGATCAAGCTAGACAGTGTATCGCACAGTCAAAACTGACATGTGCTGGCTTGCTGGAAACTGCTATCCCAACTGCTCCTGGTTTTGTCAAAGAGTTGTCTGCTGGTTTGCTTGCTGGCATGTTACAAACCTACTAAGAGCAGTTGTGAGAGAAGATGCTTAAACTGGCAGCTTCCCGACTCCTTTACCTAGGAAAGAAGAAAAAAGAACTCTTGCACGCTGCACTTCTCAATGGGGTTCTGTTGAAAATTTGCTGCAAGATATGCCTTTAAAAATTAATCTACAAAAAAACCCCAACAAACAAAACCCCAATCCCAGGCAAGCCCAAGAGCACTCATACCCACATGGCCTTATGGGATAAGGACTGTATTAGTGTATTCCTGTTAAAACACCTTATTGTTAAACCACACAGTGCCTCTGTGTGAGCACACGCAGTGAAAGTGGTTGGAATAGTTTCCTTTTGTGTTTGCTCAACTGAAAGGCAGTGATTGCATTGGGGCCAGAGCCAGGAATGAAAAGGGCTCCTTGCCAGTGCATGGTGGTGCAGTCGCGGCTTCAGCATGTTATTACAAAAAAGGATAAACCACAGGATAAAGTGAGAGCACTGAATTTTTTATTTGTTATCTCTAGGTACCGCAAGTTTGACATTAATAGGCAAGACCAGTGAATGAGCAGCAGTACATTGCATTCAAACCTGAATCTCCAAAGCACCAAAAATGGAGCTAGATTTACTACTTAATCCTATAGTCAGCACACTAGTCTGGACTTGCTGCAACTTGTATTGTCCCTAATTTAGTAGTACATTGTTATGCAGTTAGGGGGCGTGAGGAAAGAGTCATTGTGTAGTACCACTTCTACATCATCATAGGACTACAACATGCACATTCTACTATGTGGCCCAAGCAACAAGAATACAAGTAGAACAGTTACGGGTGGAGACAGGTTCATGTTAACACCACCTATGAATTTGTAGAAACCTTTTTGGACGGGTACCTACAGCAGTTCATCGATTCGTGTGGGAACATTACACGCATGCACAAGTGATACAGTGGAAAACATAGCAGGAGCGGCAGCAGGACGGAGGACAAAGGTGAAATCTGTGATGGGATGCGTTGGAAACAAGACCTTCCTCAGCTTTCTACGGCAAGTCTCTGCTCTGTTAGCGAGGCCTGCTGGGCAACAGTTTTGTTCTCATGGCTGCGGAGTTTTGATACGACTTCTAGAAACGCCATGCTCTGCACTTCCTTTTGGAGAGGTTCTGGAAAAAGAAATAGTAAAAGAAATGGTGCTTTGTATGAGAGAGGCAAAGGAACAGAAAAGCTTGGCACATGTGAGAAACTTTCCTACTGAACCCTGCACACACATAAGCACACAAATGTGTGTGTACACATAACCTTTTTGTTTACTACTTTGAATCTCTTTTGAGGATGGAAAGAAAGCTCTCCAGGGCCTGGGGCATGCAGAGACTCCACAGATTTCAGGTAGAGATGAATGATGAAGCTGGTGCATAGCAGTATAGAAAAACCCACCTGGACTGCCTTCCAAAACAGAGGTTTAGGAAGTGTTTTTAGTGAATTTTTTTTTCTGCTTTGTTACAACTAGCCTGATGAAGTGAGCTTGCCTTGAAAGGTCCACTAGGTCATCTGTCTGCATCGGATCAGCTCTGGTTGGTTGTGTGGGGGTGTGAAGTGGGTGAGATGGTTCTTTAATGGATGTGTCACCACTTGGTCACTGTTAGCTGTCCATTTACAGTTCAGCTCTGAAGTTAAAGCAAATACAACACATGGTGTGTTGCCCAATGCTGTGCATAGGTATGCAGCGCTTATGTTTTACTCAGACACTTTCATGATTGCAATCCTGGATTGTGCTGTACTTTGTATTAATAAGTACAGGTTGGGAACAACCTATAAAATTGAACAATTTAAGAAAAAAAAAGTTTTCTTGAAGCCCTGTACTCTAGACATCTCACAGCTGAGATCTAAAGCAGCTGGTTTTGTTTTATGCTCTGTTCCGACCACCTTAGTGAACTCCCACTCAGCAACAAATACTATATATTTTTGCTTCCCAGGTGCTGCCGGGGGGCTAATCCCTGAGCTTCCAAAGAGAAATCCCAACCATCTGTTTCAGAGAGCTATGCTGTATGCTGTGCACATTTACTTTTTTCTAAGTAAGTTTTCAAAAGAAAACTTTGACATTTGTTTCCCTTCCTACCTATTTTCTTGTTCACACGTTTTCAGTTTTCTTGCAGTTTAACCCATACCATGTAAGAGCTGGGAACTCTCACACTGCTGTGCACCTGGGAACTTCTTTATAGCGAGCACCGCCAAGTGAAGCTGTTGGGGTGCTTATGCTGTGTAAGCACTTGCTGCTCTCTTTCTCCTTCCTGCATCATGTTTAAGCAGGTGTTAAGAGAACTGAATTTCAGGAATTTGCTGTGCTTTACAGTGGCTGAATAGTTCTGCTTAACATCCAGGTTCCTGTGAGCCTGGAGATGGTCACACACAGAAATGACTGTGCCAGCTATGAATGCTCTGCTTTTGCTGATTCTCTATATTACATGTTTCCATTTTCCATTGTCCTCATTTTTCCCTCTTTCCATCTATTCACTCAGTTGCAAGAGCAACTTCCAGATGGAAAAGATCACATATAAATATATATCTATTTACTGCTTAGCACACAGCTGTTGGCAATATCAAATTCAATGCGATGCCCTGTAACAAAAGATAGTAACAGCAAGCAGTCACTGGAGAATTAATGAAACCAGTGCAACCACTTCTAGTCTTTATGGAACTATACTGTGGTCAATTACTTTCAAATGACTACACAGGTCTGTTTACAGTAAAATATGGAAACATGTAAATATAATGTCTCACTCTGTGGAGACAGTGGTGAAAATAAGTTAGAGGCAACAGAGCCAGGAGAGAGATGTATTTTCACGTGTAAAAAGCTGACTTGGATCTTTGATCCTGCCCCCCACTGGTTAAAAAAAAAAAAGTTAATACCAGGGTTGTTCAGTTGTTACTCTCATGTACTCACTGATTTTACATGGGTCTGTTCATCAGGAAGCAGGGCTGAACACTGGGTCAGCCAAGCGCTGAGCCTTACCTTTACAGCTGCGTATTGCATGAACATGCTCTCCGTTCCCTGTGAGCCTGGGAGGGGGCTCCTGACTAGGCAAAGCTTCTAGTACGGTGGCAGACGGAACTCTGCCAGTTGGATAACCCTAAAAAAACACCCTAAGACAAAACTGCTACTTACTTTGGTGGAATAGAGAGACAGGTATTTGACTTTAAGTAACTGTTAATCCAAATGTCAGGCAGAATTTCTGAGGATGATTATTTTGGTTGGAAGCAGTGGGAATAAGCACAAGAACATCACAGTGAGGCTGAGGGGGAACCTCTCTAGAAAGGCTTCTGCTCTAAAATGGATGGATAATCCCAAGCACAAAATGGCGCAAGAAGGTTGTGAGTAACAACTGAATTATTTCTTAACATTACAGTGAATGCCTACTGGGGGCTGAAGCTCATTAGCAAATTTTAAGTGCAATCTTTGTACACTGAGATGTATATAGTGCTCTAAAAAATATTTGTTCCTTTAAGGTGGCAGTTAATACAGCATTCACGCACATGGATTTACAGGTCACCAGAGTTACAGTAGGCATGCTAAACTAAGAAAAAAAAAAAAAAAGGCAGCTTGGTGTACAGACACAGCGCACACTTAGCTATGATAATTTTTAATAACAATTGAATTGTTGTAAACTCATCTCTGGAGAACCTTCAGATGTTTTACAGTTGGCAAGTCATGTGCAGACAGGCTCTGAGTTTCTACTTTTCTGTACTTAATCCAGTTCTATGTCATCTTAGTTGTTTGTAAATTTTGAAACCTTTAGGGAATGAAATTTGTTTTCTTTCCATAGAGTAAATACTTCTTAAAGAACTGAATGAAAGAAACATAGCCCCTTCTTGAAACCTCAGCTGGAAATCAAATTTCCCCATGACACCTAGCTCATTTGTGTTTTGTTGTGGTTTTGTGTTTTGTGGTGGTGGTGGGTTTTGGTTTTGTGGGTTTTTGTGGTTTTTTTTTGTTGTTGTTGCCCACACACAGGTGGGAAGTTGCAATATCAAACCATAGCCTGCTACACCATCTTTCAAACAGTCTGACCTCTAGCAGAGGGTTAGCTCAGGAGAGTTTACAGTACTCAGCACTGACATGTGTTGGAGCGTGTCCTGCTCATCTTTCAAAGCAACCATGAACAGTTGCACCTGGTGGGCTGAGCATGTGAGGGCTGCAGAGGGAAGGACTCCTCCTAGTGAGGTGTGAGGATCCCTCCTAAATCAGGATTATAGCCTATGTGCTGTGCTAAGTACTTGTTTGTGTGCACATGTCCCTGCAAATATTACCTGTATTTGTATTGGCTTCCTACCATTTTTGCAGGAACTTAAAACTACAAGTGACAAGGCTCCTTGCAAAATTCCACCAAATCTTACTTGACTAAATTGACCAATCTAAAAAACCATCACATCAATTATTGGGAACTTGCAGGTGAAAAGAAAGTTCTTGTTATCTGCATGTTTGCAAAGACAGCCTGATACTGTACAGTTTTAAATGCCTTTCATTTCTCTCCGGTCAATTAAATTTTGAGCTAGCTGCATTCCAAAGAAGAGTCTAATTTCTGCAGTTAACATCCAGAACTGAGTTTTCTTGAAACTATATATATGCTGTAAATAAAGCATTATAGTAAATTGAACTCTTCTGTGTACGTTTGTTGTGAACACAGAACCAGTCTCGGAGTGTGTTTGCATATGCTCTGTGTTTAGGCTAAAAGAAAGATCTAAGTTTAAATACATAAATCTCCTGGGAAAGCAGCCTCTCCTGAATACTCACCAGATCCTATAAGGGCACAGATCAGCACCATGGAGTTGTATTTTATTTCTGGAGCACTCCTGTCGTCTGAGAGCAGTCTGTGTAGAATCTGAACAAGCTGAGCATTTTCAAGATCCTTTTCAGCAGTGACTGAAACACAAGTGAAAATTTATAAATCTGGAAGTGCTGCTTGCTTTGATGCTTCTGTGCTAGCTATTTATTTCACAGTAGTGAAAGTGGTGCTATGGTACATAGCTTATTGGCATAAACCTGAAGCACTTATTAGAAGGTATGATGATAGGAATTGCAGCTCTTGCTACAGAAATGTAAAATTAGCCTAACTGCTTGAAAGGACAATGACAGAATAATGATAAAATCCAATCTTAAATGTGCATTGAGCTAACAGAAGAGCCATCAGCCTTTCTAGCTATTTAGGCTAACACAGCATATTTCAGCTTTCAAGACTTCCATTGCCTGAATTTGCTTTTGGAACAGATGGTGAATTCCCGATTCCGTGGTAGAGGGAGCTCGGAGCCCATTATAAAGGCTGTGAAAAACTTCAAGATCAGAGTGTGAGTTACTTCCTCAGTAGCTTTCTAAGAAACATTATGTACTGAATTTGGGGCTTGAAACCTTTAAATGTCTGAAGACAAGACAAAGAAGGGTTAGATGATTCATGTCAATAGGAACATTTTTCCTTTTAATTAAAACAATTCCCTGATGCATTGATTTGGAAGTTGAACACAGCATTCCTGTAGGATGAGATGGCAAGAGGTGAAATCATGAGCAAAAATATGTAATATTGCTTGTTCCTTAGTTAAGAAGCAAGCAGACAGGATAAACAAAACCTCTGTTGGGCATTTACCTTTTTGTTTGGTAAGCTGAGGTACTACAAAGGCAGGTCAAGACATGTAATCATCTCTGCCTTCATATGGCAACTCTTGTACCTGTTTCTGTGGAACTTAATAATAAAGACATTTCAGGGGCAGTATCCACCTCTTGTGTGTATTCTGTAGCTCTTACTAATTAGGTAAGTGAAAGCCCTCTCAAAAGGGGATTAACCATTCCAGTGTAGGAGTGTGGTCAGGTCATACATACAGTCTCCACTCTAAAGCATGACTCTTAACTGTTGGCCTTCAGGGTTTTACCCAGAATCTGAAAGTTATGTTGAAGGGCCTTCCTAGATCATATGATCACCTACCAGAATGGTGCAGCAGATGCTGCTTTACCAGCAAACTCCAGTTTTCTGCATAACCTTACTGCCTGCCTATGTCTGCATGAACTGCTGTGTGCTTATGTGCTACTGAAAGGCAGGTGGGAGGCTGCCCTGCACTGCAAAAGGAACTTGCGCAGTGCTCTCTCTATGACGTCTCTTGGCAGACTGGGAAGAAAACAGGTAGTTAACCACTGGGATACTCACCTAATTCTAAAGCCGCTATTAATGCCAGCGCAACGAGAGCTTCATTTTGCATTATTACGTGTTCACTGGTTGCCATGGTTACTAAATGCTTGATGCCACCACTTTGTACAATGGTCCTAATAACATCCTAAAATAAATAACATAGAAATGAGAAAATTCTGCATTGCATACAAACTGTATTAAATAATTAAATTGTCATGGATGCTACGTCATCTTTGGGTAAGGATACTCGTTGGCGCTATGCACATATAATCACTTTATACATGAACATACACGCATGTGAGCCTATAAATTGTCTGCTATTACTCTGCAATTATAAGATACAACCTGTTAAACCATGCCAGTTAACCCCATGACTAAGTTAAGATGCACAACTAACTCGGGTTATACTGTGTAACTCAAGTTCTCATGGCGTGCCATGAATTGCCTAACAGTGAGTCTACTCTCTCTTATGTTTGAACTCAGCTGGCGTTCAAGGATGTGTATTTTTCCCTTATGTTGTGATGTTCAGAGCAGCTTATCAAAAGCACCCAACAAACCATGTATTTGGGATAAGGAGACACAAGAACATAGTTTTAATCAAGTTACAAAATCATCTCTCTCCATGAATTTTTAGTTTCTTCAAAACGTTCAGAGAGGTGAGATCACCAATACTACACCTTACTACGTAACAGAAATGCTGTACTTGAAAAAAAATTTAGAAACAGGCAGGAAAATGACCAGCATTCTCTTGAAGTATTGTAGAATTTTCCTTCAAATACAAAGCAGGTTAGGAAAGGATAGTTATGGGATACCAATGTATTGGTTTCTGTTCTAAAGCCAGCAATTAAAATGAACTGTTGCCCAGTATGTAGGAAATGAAAAAACTGACTGGGTTAAATGGCTTTAAAGCAGTTTAAAAATACACAGCTGGGATTCCGTTTTCACATCTACAACTTGATCCAATTTACATATGTGACAAAGGATGAATAGAGATTTCTGGTGTCTGCAGGCCTTTGATTACTTGATAATTACTGTTTCAAAAGTGAGTTTGCACCTGATGTTTTCACCATCATATGTCCCAAAACTACTTGCAAGATGTTTACCTGAAAACCAGGTAACTTGGCATGCCCAAGGGAAACTGTTCCAGGAAACGTGGTTTGTTTTTTATTGTTTTTTATTTGTTCTGTGGGTGCACAAAGTTTTGAAATAATAGTTCTTGAAATAAGAATCTGATTTAAATTTTTAATCAGTGTTGAATTTCCATTTAAAGCACACATCTCTTTCCAACTCCAGCCACAAGCCAAAACTCATTAACTGATACATGTGTTCAGAATGATTTATGTTCTAGTGCTCGCATAGGCTATGTGGTGACATTCTTTATGCAAGGAAACAGCCACAATATAATCATAATCCTTGAAAACTGAAATAGTTAGATAATCATACTGAAGATGTTAATGGCACAAGTCACAGCCTAATGACTCAAGCATTTCATATTTAAAATCTGTTTCTTTCCTGAATGACATGATGTGCACAAACATGTAAGTATTTTTATGGTTTTCCTTACTTGCAATGATGTATTTTATTATTTGTGATTTTCTGGTGGAACTCCAAAGTAGTTTTGAGACTTCATGGAATAATCTGGGAACTGCTAATTGAATTGGTGTGAAGTTTTGGCTATATAAGCCTTGCGGATCAATCAGTACCTTTGACATCAAGGTTTTTTGTTTTGTAGGTGAACATCACCCTCTAAAAGGCAGTACCAAACAGACAGAAGAGGTGACAGCAGTCAGGTTTGGTGCTAGTGTGGCTTACCTCACAATGACCTACTCCATTTTTTTTAGAATGAGACATAAGTTTTCCAAACTAATGTTGCCTTTGTAAATATTACCCCAAACACTTTAAAATTAAAAACCAAATTCAGATCTGATCTGCCGTAAAGAACCATACAGTTGTACTCATATTCAAGCCTAGAGGGCAGTAAAAGCATTAAAAACAAACCACCCTCTCAGCCTTGTTTTCCCATTTCAGTTATATTTCCTCTATGAGTACATAAACTACATGAAAGTTCAGCTGTGATAACTGTTAACTTCTGTATTAATATCGATTTGATGCCATCAATAGTGTCTCTGTATTAAGAACTGAATTCTGTTTTGCTGTAGAAAGTATTGATCAAAACTCACAGGTGTGGCAGTGTATGCCATAAACGTGTGCCTCAGGGACTCTATGTGTGGGGTGTAGAAAAAAATAAGAACTCAGAAAAAATGAAACCTGATCAGTTTTTGCGGCTGAACATAAAAATGGAGAATGGGTATGAGAAAGAGACAGTAGTATTAGAAATCAGCAATGCTTTAAATGTCTGTAAAGCCTGTTGATTTGCTTTTGGAGAGGCTCAATAGATCAGGTCCGCAATATGTTTTTCACTTCGTAAATGCCATGCATGAATGAAGAGGTCACTGTTAAAAGTCTGAGTTCTCCAAACCACCCTTGCTATTTAAGCTCAGTCATGCAGCCTGTGTTCACATCAGTGAAGTCTGAGCCTGAAATAGCTTGTTTCTAGAGGAGATGCTTTTGTCCCTTCTAAGGCTGTGTTCTGCCTAATACTCTCCTGAGCAAGGAGGTGGACTTGAGCTGCTATGTAAAGGTTGATGAGGAGGTGATCCCAGAGACAGAATTCCTGCTCCACAGTTTCTCTTAGCGTCATACCTTTTGCCATGTACAAGCAAACTTCTGTTAGAATTCAGAATAAATGATCATTTGTAATGACCCACTAGAATCTTAAAACTCTGAAGTATGTAACAATTGAGTGCAGCAATTTTTCATATATAGCATCATTAAAAATGTAGAAAATATGGCATGCTGAACTTCTACAGGATACAATACAAATAAAAATGAGTCACGACTTAGCCACGTCAATCCTAACAGTGTTCCTTCAACTGCCCTGCCACTCTGAAATTGCATTGCCTTGCTTTTGTCGTCTTTTTAACTACGTAGTTCCAGTGAGCATTTAAACCTGTTGCTTGTGTCTGACTGGCGTGTCCCAGAGGTGGAGGAGATGTAACCCATGAATTAATCAACCTGGCTCTCTAGAAGGATTACATACTGAAGGGCTTGGCTATCAATACCAAGTGCAGAGGTAACTCTTAGTTCTTACAAGCTTTTTCACCACTAACTTACTTTCGATTTGCTGTGTCGTATAAGTGCAGAAAGTAGTCTGTTGGACTCTCCCATCACACCTGCGTGATCCTTGGCTTCACACCACTCCACCAATCGTTCCACCAGTTTTACATTTTTGCCCAGCTGTTCAGCTGCTTCTGCTACATGATGCCGGAGCCAACAACACAACAAAAAAGTAGTCACTTTTTAAAGCAAGTGCTAGAAAAATAAGCTGCAATTTACTAACTAGAAGGAGTTAGTAGAACTTCACTAGCTTGCACTGACAGTGGGAGAAGTCTAGGTTTCATGGAAGCAAGTAAAGCCAGTCAAAATGAAAACAAAATACAGGAAAACTTCATAATCCAGTTTTTAAAAACAACTTACCAGCCAGCTAATGAGGCATGTGCATTGATTAAGAGTAGGGAAAATACAGGTGATGTCACAGCCCCAGATGAGCTAATTTTAAATTTTTTTTAAAATTTTTTAAATTTTTAAATTCAAAATTTTAAAACCAGGAGGGACTGCTGCTAGAAGGGAGCACTGTGGTCAGTTAGATTTGGTTTTATAGACTGTAAGTCACATACAATCTTTCGATGAATTTCTATATCACATCTAATAGCTTTGCTAGAACTAGAATGGATCTTTTGAAAGAACCTGCAGGGCTGGGTCAAAAATAAATACTTGGCTAGCTTCTCTCATACTTTGAGATTTTAGTAGACCTCTGATTTTATAAATCCTCGTCCTGGAACAAGCTGTTAAACTAAAAGGTGCTTGTTCATTTTGAAACTGCAGTTTATCAATTAACAAGTGCATTAGTCTGTTCCAAGGAGCTAGGTACAGCCAGGAAATGCAGTAAGTGAACAGCCAAACAGGAGTGGTAGCTTAAAATACGCCTCAATACATACTCGTAATGTGACAGTGTAGGAGAGTTCTGAAGTACAGAAGTAAATAAGCATTCTACACCTATTCTGAGGGTCCCTGGCAGTCAATTTAGGAGTTCTGAAAAAAACCCAACCCACATTCTTCTTCCTTTGTGTATGCATTAGATTTATTCCAACACTTCAGGAATAAAGTTTTAAAAAACCTTTTGCTTCTCTCTTGTAAGAATCTTGGCAGCATATCACAAACCGAACCAAAGAGAATCACTTAACATAGAGAACAGTTTATTTTTACCTTGTGCATCTATTAACATTCTTAATGTTCCCAGCAACTTGAATTGAACAGGGGGCATCTCCGATCTGAGAAATTTCAATACAGCTTCTGCAACACCAGCTGATAGCATCTTAGCCTTATTTACAACTGCATGAATAAAGAACAGGGATGATCTCAAGAACATTTCTGGAAGATGCAGTTTATTTCCAAGACAGTCCTGAAGCAAATTTTCAGACGCGGTTTGAAAAATAGCTTGTGAACACAGACTTCAGGAACATGAGTGTGCACTGACAATGCTGCGTTGTGGAAAAAATGTCATAGTTGCTAAGACACAGGTATGAAATTAAGTGCTTTTTCCTACTATGCACAACATTTTCAGTGTTCAGCCTGAACGTAAACTGAAGGTTAGACTTTTCCCCCTTTCTCTGGGAAAGGCGTCTTCCACAAAATGCATCAAATAGAAGCCCAGGCTGGTACTTGCACCCCAAAATATGAGGAATCTTCTCTGGTTCCCAACAACACTCTTCTATTTCACATAGGCAAAGGAACTAAAGCACCTAAGTAGCACAATAGTCTCTTGCCTGGTTTGAATACTTTATACAAACAACACGTGGCCTGACATGTCTGGAGCCTGTAGTCCTTGTATTGCCCCTCCAAACTCTCATTCATCCCCTCCTCTAGTCTACATTTTCCACTTTCATGGAGCTGTCTGAAATATATGTAAGGTGCAATGTGGTCCAATATTGTACTCGGAAAAAGTAGTTCTTTCATAATCAAAGTAGTGTTTAATAAGCAGCTCATCACTGAGGCCGGTTATTACTTGCTCATTTTTCTATAACAATATACATGAAATCTTAAGTAGGTCTCTGGCAGACATGCTTTTGAGCATAGGCTACAGGAAAGCTTGCCGACTGATGGAAGCTAATAGCATCGCTCAGCTGAGAAACGTAAGCAAATGGCATGCTGTGAAGCTGCATGGGTTTAGTTATGTACGCATGATCGTTTTTTAGAACGTTCTGGTTTGCCAAAACTGGAAATAGTAAAATAAGGTTAAATGGATGAAAGGCTTATTTTTGGCTTGGTATGAGAAAGCATATGCAAGTATTAGAGACGTGCTTTGTTTTTATGTGCATATGCCCTGCCTTTTATGCTTGGGTAATCAAAACTCATACAAATTAAGTTATTAAAATGAAAAAATTAGCATTCAGTTCATTGCCTACAAACAGTAACTAATTGCAATAGGCTGGCTATTCTAGCAGTCTACTTCTAGCTCTAATATGGGAATTGTCAAAGCATCAGGAAGTTACAGTAAGATGCAGTGTTTCAACAAAGTTGGCACTGCTCCTTGGTGGGGGCCCTTTAGCTGTGAGAGAGATCCCAAATGAAACAAACAAAAAAAAAGTAGAAATACAGTGCTCTGGAGACAGAAAGGATTGAGAAATCATATCCAAGGCCTCCTCAGCTCCCTGCCCATTACAAAGCTGCCCTTGCCGTGATGGGGGATAATATGTGGGATCAAAGTTGCAAAGGAATGGTCAATGTGCCTGTGATATATATAAACTGCTTGTCACGGCTGCTGTGCAGAAGACATAAAAGCAATGACGGGCCTGAATGAAAAGCAGCAGTCTGACCTGCCTCTAGGACTCAGTCAGTTCTCCCACCCTCATCCCCTGGAGGGGGGCAGAGGGAGAACAGAACTTCACCTTTGGGTAATTAGCAATGCAAAGTGAGGCTTACCAGGAATAGCCAGGTTTCTGAGAGCACTCAGTGCAGCATGCTGCACAGTTACATTTCCATCCTCCACGTGTCTGTCTAGCAGATCCATCAGCTTTTGAACTATGCCATTATCCACCATATGGATGCAGTTTCCGTCTGTGTGAGATAAGTCACTTGTGAATGGAAGGTTATTACTAAGATTTTTACAAGAGCTTTTTAAGAATAGAAGGGTTACCCATTTCCTTGCTCATTTCTAGATTTCATTGCTGAGAATTTGACCACCATCATCAATGGGAGCTGCAATGCTCATGACAAATTTAAGAGTGATGGTTGAAGGCAGCAGAAATCCCCTATACCTCTACAAATGTGAAACAGTATTTTTTAAAGTAGGTTTAACACTTTTCAGAGTTATAAAGTATAAAACTACTGATGTTGCTGTATAGCTTAATATCAGGTTTACCGCAACATACAGTTTTTGTTTGTAGCTGTACAGACAGAGCATGATAGAAGGGCACAGATAAATTTACATAAGCTATTATGGCATATTCTTACCATTTCTGGCAAAATTTGCAATAGCCAATGCTCCTGCAAGCTGTAGCTGATGGCTATTGGACGGAATCCATGAAAGTACTCTTTGGAACACACTGCCTTTTCCTCCTTCAAATAACTTTTGCATGGATTCATCTGGGGTAAAAAGCACAGACAATCAGCAAGCCAAAGAAGTGTTTGTTAGGGAAAATTATATTTGTGAAGCTCTGCTGGCTTCACTACAATTAATCCATTCTTGCAATGGGATGAGAGACAAAATCTGACCTATTAAATGTTAACTGGCAGGTAGCAGGTCCTCTAGGTTATTTAGAAAATTAATAAATAGTAAAATTCAGCAGCCAAATGGCGTTACAAGTATCTGTTGTTGCTTTGCAGAAGATAGTGACACACCGTACTTACCTCCAAGCAATAATAAAACCATAAGATCAGAAGCTGTTTTAAGCTCTGCAATATCATCCTCTTTGTCACTGTCCACAGTCTTCTGGACAATCTCAAGTAAGCACTCCACCAAGCCTGCTTCAACAAGCTGCAGTTTAATGACATCTGAAGAATAGTATGGATAATAGAAGTAAGAATCATGATTTTAAATACATCTATTTTACAAACATGCAGGACAGACTGTGAAAGGAAGCAGCGATGTCAGTGGTTTCAAAGAGAGCTTGGGTAGATAAAACTTGCAACTTCCTTATCTTAAATTCTCAGGGCCAACTTTATTCATTTACCAGGCATTCCCCCTGCTCTGGAATGCCTGTAGAGCAAAATTTTACACTGAAGCTGCATGGAGCTGCTCTTGACTTCTCAAAAATGAGGGTATTTCTCTACAGCAAACTTCTGGCATCTCAGTCACCATGCAGCAGACTCATAAGGACTGTGCTATGTTTGGGCTTTCAAAAGACTTTGGACTGTGTTGCAGAACAAACTTGGGGTTTCTTATTGTTTCATGTACTTTACTGAGATGTGCAAGTATGACACATAGAACTTTTTGATGAAATCTCAAGAGCAAGTAATCAGCCATTGCTTTTAGCTGAGCCAGAATCTGTGCTGTTTGTTGGAAGTACAGTAGGGCCAAATCCAAAAGGCTGGGTTGGGAGAGAAATTTGTTGTGATTGAAGAAAAACTGGAAACTAATGAGGTAAACTAATTTCTTAGTTGTTATTGGCAATGAGGCTCAACAGAGGTGATAAGCATGTTTTTCAGGTGGTGACATAGGATTTGGGAGTAATGTTTTTTCTATTGTTTCTACAACATAATCTTTAACAGGTTTTTCCCTGTGAACTTGAAGCTGGGAAATCTCCTTTACATGCCTAATCTCCCTTTCTGTTAAGGTTGTCTGGCAGGCTGCCTGATGCCATGTTATGTCTTTCTGATCAGTGAAAGTGATTCTGGTAGTTTTTGCATGCTGATTTTAGAAAGCACAGTCAAACTACTGCAGAAATGTGCAAACAAATTGATTTCTCTTAGCTTTCTGTGTGAAATGGGTGTTTTAACAATAAGAAGTTTAAGCAAAGTTGAAATATTTTTGAAGGCCAAAGCTTTGGAAGTATTTTTGTCACATAGTTTACAAGCAACAGTTAGGTGAGGAAACAGTTCTGCCTCTGGTGAAGGAAGACTCTGAATGAATCTCAATTTCCTCTTGTCACTAGGCTTTTTGTCTGCGTGAAATTAATTGTTCCTCTAAGAGCAGCTGACCTTCTCATGAACTTTGTCAGGGAATGCAAAATATCCAGTTGGGATTTTTTTAATCTTTTTGCACTTTTGCACTGAGGTACTTTAAAAAATAAGAGAGTTCCCTTAGTTACAAAATACCATGTTACAATATTCTGTGGTTTGAAATACAAATTGCTACACCAGTGTGCTTGAACAACAGCAAAGCAAAACAAACATAAAAAACGCCTCAAAAAACCCCAACTACTAAAATGCAGACTCTGCAAATACTTTAGATGTTTTTGCCTTCCGACCTATTGCTAATTATCTACAGTCAAAAGCACCCAAATGGTACCAGCACAGTGAACTCCTTTAAGTATGCCTTGAATCCACAGTGGAAGAGTTCAGCTGAGTACCTCATACCATGCAAACACCTGAGTTGTGTTCAGCAGCAGCAAACTAATCAAATTTTATTGTGACTATAAAACATAGGCTAAGAAAAATTAAACTCTGAACTTAAATATGTCAAACTCGCAACAGGTTCAACCCAATTCTGTGTAAGTCTCCAAGGATGGAACTCTTCTAGCAACTTGCTAGTTATTATATAATTAATGAATATATTTTGCCAAGATATGCATTTTCAGAACTGTAAAAAGAAATTCGGTTTTCACATACCACTTAAAAGACAACTTCTTAAATTGAAGTAAGAATTTATCTTGATTTATATTATGTAAAAAAGAAACAGACAGTGTGTACAACACAGTTGGATGAAACCTAAATCTTCAGAGTTTACAATTCTATCTAATAATTTATCCCATTCAAATGATCTTTAATGCTGAGGTGATTAAAATAAGGTTATAGTGCCACCAAATACTATGATGCCTTTCATACTCGGAAGTGCTTCCCACTTCAGTCCAGCTCCACCTGTTAACTCAGTTCTGTTTCCTTAACAGGCAGATGGGAGTTACACAAACCACCCAGAGCTACTTTGGGAGGAACATCCTGGAGGGGTGACTGGGCACACAGCACTGCCTGCTCCGGCTTGAGCAGTGAACCAAACTCAGGTCTCCTGGGGCTACCATGTGACCAAATTAAAATTAAACACCCAAATTAAATTCATATGATCGATCTGTCAATGGACAGTAGGGGGAGAGCATCCAGCTCTTAATTCTGCAATTAACATGCCCCTTGCAAAAATAACGTCCATACGAAATGGAACTGCCAGGGGTTCTACAATCCCAGAAAATGACATAATGACTCATGTCCTGGTGCTGTAACAGCCTATGAACGCTTGAGCCTGTGTTTTGCAGACAAATATTGTAAAGCCCTTTAAAAAGCCGCTTTTAATATTCCTACTGTGGTTACAGGGAAATAAAATACAACATAATTGTATATAGAGTGAATCAGAGGTGAAATTAGCATCAACAATTTTTTGGCTCCTGTCATATGCTCAGACAAGACTCATACACTTTATATGAAACTATCACCATGAGGATCAGTCACGGTGGCTTTTGAACAAGGCAGCCAGTTACTCTGCATTTAGTCCCTGAGAAAGACACTGATAAACCAAAATATATACAAGGGAATAAACAAAATACAGCGTAAGAAAAAAAAAATAATCAATTTCCCACCATTTTCTGCCAGGGGAGCCAAAACTTCAAAAATCATCTCTTTTTTATCATGCTCTATTTGCTTCTTGAACAGTTTCACAAGCTCTTCAGCGATGTTTGTGTAGGCAAACTGTTCTTTACTTGACTCTGTGAAGCAAAAGGAAAAATTCAGTATCAAGTCAACAAACCACATCAAAAGGTAGGACTATTTTTTTCTCTTTATTACCAGGTTTATTCAGTAAGATGACTAATAGTGCTCTTCACAGACAAGAACAATAGACATGCTTGTCACTAAATAAAAAGACAAATGTCTAACACTTTAAGATAAATGTACTGACTTGAATTAATTATGACTAAGGGTGTTAAAAATATATAAATATATGATCAAGGCTGTTGGGGCTGTTTCTGCCCAACAGAATGTAAAGGTAGCTATAGAAACAGTAAATTACAAAAATTGTTAAGCATTTGATTCCCCTCAGCTTAACAGGAAGAGAGCAGATTATATACTGCATTTTCTATGGGCGAGATGAAGAGTCATACTGAATGCTTTAGTATTTACATGGCTTTATGATGGTGACATTTCCTTCTAAACCTGTGTGTGGCTGTTGCAGGGCCATTTCATACTGCACAGATAGCATAAAGTGGCTTTGCAGATGGGCTACTTTGCTACCAGGAGATCAGCCAGCAGGTAACGGTTCTTCAAATGTACATTCAACAAAAGCATCTCCTATTCTATTGCCTGTATCTTATTCCTACTCACTGGCAGTATCACAGGGGGTGCAGGTGGTAGGGGCTGGTGTTCTGCATTCTGCAGTTGCCACCTCCTGAGGACCATCTGTAGATAGAAAACCTTCCAGCACCTTTGCTACTGCTCTAATGGATGGTTAGGGATTATTTTAATGTAGAATTAACCCCAAGGACTGGGGAAAAGCATGAACTGCAGACCTAGACCCTTTTGTGCATATCCCATTATTGGTTTCTCTCAATATGCAGAAGTACATAACATATTCTAAGAGGATTTTTGATTGTTCCAGTGTTTTTAAAAGCAGAACATCACTCTATTGGGTTTTTGACCTGCTTTGACACAGAATAAAAGTTTCATATAATGCTTCTCAAGGGATCTGTGCAATGCAGTTGTCTCTTAAGTGATAAAAAATGACAACTGCATAATAAAATTCCCTGAAGTTAAAAGGCAAAAATAAAATATTACTGTTACAATGTGATTGACTAAGCTGTTGCTTAAGGGAGATAAAAGTATTACAAGCGAAATTAATTTTGTGCCAATCTTAAAGAACGAGCATCTTTTTGGTGTATGGGAACAGGAAAAGAAGCAGCTGCTGTTAAGCTCCTTTCCCATGGTTCTTATTATGCAACTGGACAGAGCTGGATCTTTCCAAAGATTGAAAAGAAATGTAGTTCTCAGTAAAGATACCATTTATTATATTTAAAATCCTTCTGGTTTTTAGTTGCATTTAAGCACTAGAATTTCTAGTACACATCTCGTATTATACTTCCTGCTGTGCAGACACAATACACAGTGCCCACCTTTAAGACATCTGATATATTCATTTCTTTAGGGCTATTTTGATGGCTCTTTCAGTTGTTGGTTTGTTAAGCAGACTTGTCTGCTATAAGCAAAGGTATTATGCGTGTGATCAGACTACACTAGATAACATGATAGTCTCTCTGGCCTTGAAATCTATGTATTTAGGAATTATTAATTGTGAATAACTTCAGGCCACCAAACAGTACAAACACACAGATATATTTTTCATATTTTAACTGCTGAAATCTTCTTAGAAATACAGGATGATATCATAACTACTCTGATATTGTACTTCAGTGCAAAAAAACTCTTAAGACTAAAATTTCAGAAAATAGGTTAACAGAAGAACAGCAGTGTAAAACACAAGTGATAATAAAACAGGGGGTCTAACAGCCTGTTGGTTTACACTTGATGGAATTCCAATGAATACTAATCTACCTGCAAAGACATTGGATAAAAGCAGGACCACAAACTTCTTCAATTTAAATGAAGTTGTAACTAAACTTGCTGAAAATAGTATCTACAGCTTAGTAGTATTCATGATTTATACATATAAGTATTTAGACTAGAACATGTTCAAACTCTACACCTAAAAGAATATTGTATAGGCAGATTTATGAACTGTGCCTGTCTCTGTTTCATTCAGTGATTTCCATGAGCCAAATTTAATCCTGATATAACTTCATGGAGCTACACTAGGATACATAATTTATATTATTAATAAATAATTCACAGTAAGCAACAGCACTCAGGAAGTACTGTTTAGATGATTTAAAATGTGCTTAGTTGCATTGAAGAACGTTAACATAAAACATAAGGTTGTACTAAGTACCCAAATAAATTTCAGTTACTGAAGGGGGGGGGAGGGAAAGACAGCTATAGATTTTAGAGACGTTAAGCAGAAAATGTTTGCTTTAAATTTTGAATGTACCAAAAGGAACAGAACAAGCATCAGTGCAAAGCCTGCGTTAGTCTTAAGATCCAACTGGATGAAAACTGGATGTAAATTTGAAATTAATATTGTGGACTTACCAAGTTCTGCTAAATTGCCAAATGCAACAAGGCACATCTCTGTCAGAGCTGCATTTTGGCAATGAATACCCAACAATTTCACTAATGTAGGAATAACACCCATATTGATAAGCTGTGACTGCAGGGTATCTACATAAAAAGAAAGTACAACAGTAAGTTTACATTTCTGTTCTGAAAAAGCATTTTTCACACAAAGCAACTTCTAGTCTAAGCAGCATTAAAATGTCTGTCTCCTGTACCCTTCTACACTAGGATCTGGTCCAGACTTGTGATGTGGACTTATAATTTCCCCTGTTCCTGCCAATGGGATGTATTCCCAGAAATATTCCCTCCTGATCTGGTCATAGGGTATAGGGAATTATGCAGCTACTGATAATTTTGTGGTTATCACGTTCCTAATACATGCTGGGTTTGATTCTGAGCTCACTGAGAGTAGCTGACTGAAATCAAACAAAACTACATCAGTGAAATAATTATCTGAGAGCTTGTTCCTATATACTGTTTTCCCTTAAAGATAAAAACTGGAAAATTAAAATTAGAATGAATATAAACTGCCACTGAAATAAACATGAAAAGTTTTATAAACACAGGAAGTCACAATGTAGATTATGAGGAGCTTGAGAAAAAAGAAAGTTTAATAAAGACAAAAAAATGGAAGGTTTAAGAAAAGTCCTTAGAAGCCATTCTGATCATTTCTTGCATAGAATGAAAGTTTATAGTATTTACAAGTAAGAAAGTTATTGCTCCTAGATGTCTGCAAATAGAAAGATGCTTTGATGGTTAGGCAGAAACATGATTGTTTTAAAGGATTATTTATAACAATATTTTCTCTTACATGTTTTACCTATAACATAGCAAAGAAGAAAAACATTGTTTCACAGTTGAATAGAATGAAGCAGACATGAACACACCAGCTGTTGTTTAGTAATTTTCCTAAGCTTTGTTTCTAACCAGTTTAACTATGTTTAGATGTTACACGCTCAAAAGACAAGGATCCAAAGCCCAGTGACTTCAAGAGAATTGTATTAGTTCATTTAGCTTTGGGTCAAGCCCTGCAGGGGAATTATTTCTTTCTTTTTCTATTTTTTAAGTAATTCATTCCAAGCAACTGAAATCAATTGGAGTTTTTATACCTGTAGAATCAGACCCATAAATATTGCAGATTTTTACAGGGAGATAAAACCATATTACATCTCAAGACTAGCATATTTAGTATCATCTCATGCTCTCAGAAAACTCTTTGCCTTCATGATTCTGCCAAGTGTGTCTGGATTTTTCAGATAATAAAAATTATGAAAAATTCTGGAATGTTTAGTTCATTTATATGCAGTGTAAAACACTTTAATAATAATTATCAATTTGGTACACTAGATAAACGAATGGCACTGTTATTGCAGGTTATTGGGGATGAGCAGGAATCCTTATGGCTTGACATCTTTCATAAAACTGTATTACTTACCAGTAACTGAATTTCCTTTTCTGGGGGGAGGGTTTACTTCTTCCACAGATTCGTGTTTTTTACAGAATTTTATGAGAACGCCATGTCAGACATCAAAGAGCTGTTGAAGTTGTCAAATTTCAGGTAAGTACAAATTGCACTAGCGCATGCATTGAATGCCATTTTACCTCCAGCAGATGTGTGAGTCACTACTACACCCTCTTACTTCATTTCAAATGGGCTGTAAAAATCTGTCTCTGAATAGGAAAATAGGGGAGGGGGGAGCTGAAATGGTTCTGTGGAGAAAATGATCATGTAGGAGAACTCAAGTTACTGGTAAATAATCTGTTTTTGTCCTCAGTTTGTGATTGTCCCCTGCAGACACTTAAAAATTCTGAAGGAAAAATGGTAGTCATGGAGAACAGGAGAACAGAGACACAAACCACAAATGCCATAGAAAATTATGTGGAAAGAAATTGCTTTGTTACTAGACTGCCTTTAGTGACTCTAGCATCACTTTATTCGACTGTAATGGACAAAGAGACAATTCATCTCTACGGGCTTCATTTGGCAATGTGTTAGCATAAAGTATATTTTGAGTAGGGTTTTTTTTTTCTGCTATCTCTTTCTTAATACAAAATATATAAAAAGCATAGAGGAGAATACCAGTGGAAAAAGGGAAACCATGTCCACCTTTGAAAGGAAACTAGAATCTTAGCCAAATAGAAAGATATATTGTTCAAGAGAGCATGGAGTGTACTGAAGGGCCTAAAAGGCCTGAGTGTACTAAAAGGGCCTTTCCTAAGTAGGAAAAAAGAGAAAAAGAAATATACCAAGAAAGAACAATTGGACTGGGTCAAACCAGTGACAAATATACAGGTCATACTGGTCTCATTTCCCTGGAGTAGAACGGTGGCACCTGAGCACAGGAATGGTCTACAGTGGTAGGAATGGGATTATAAGAATTGTCAATAAGGTAAATTATTGATACCTTAACAGCAGTAAGTGAAAGGATGAATTTTCTCCTCTGTTAAAGACAGAACAACGTTGTAAGTCACAAAGCTGCATAGGAGACGAAACCTTTTTTGGGGAAAAAAAAAAAGACTGCCAGCAGCTCTTTGCTATGTTTATACTTAAGCCTGGGCTTGCCATACAAATTCTGAACTTGCCATTTACATCTGTCATTACCACCAATAAAAGGCTCTTTCTCTAGTAAAAAATACAAGATCAAAACCAGTTAAGAAGTAGTTTAAGGGTATTGTATTAGGTTTCTCACTGGTATGGAGACCTACAGCACTTTTCAGAGAAATTAAAAACATCCAAGTGGATCAGCGTTAGCTGCATGGACTGCCTGCCAGCAGTTCCCTGGCTGTCCTACGAAAGACTGCAGACTGGGTAACTTGGAATAGCGTATCTCCACCTTTCACTGCACAAAGTGTTAAGGTCCTACTAGAGCAGGAGACAAATTCAGGGGACACATGCATCCATCCTACAAGCAGTTGCCCGACACTGGACTGAAGTGAGCCACGAAGCCAGGCAACATCCTGTCTCAGGATGAAACAGCATTTCTACCAGCTTCCTAAGCAGAACTTTGGGTGTAGTGAGCCAGAAGCATGAAAACCTGAATGCCTCTTCTGAATTTATGACTTAAAGCCACAAAAGAAACTCTCACATTTTACACTGCTATCACATGCTGCACTAGTAAAACACATCTGTGTTCTCTCGGGGTGAAAAGCACTGACAGTGATGCTGTACAGGTAGATAAAAGGCAATCAATACATGCGCCAGCACAAAGAATTACCTACCTAAAACTCAAATTTCAATGGCTCCATGTCCTTCGGTGACACACATGGAAACTCCCAACAATAAGATCTGGGGAGAATATCCCAAATTGAGAACTTTATTGGGGGCATTTAAGTTTAAAATGCTGATTTAGGTTAGTTCATGATTTTGGACAGAATTTCAGAAAACAACTAATCATGTTGTGTTTCATCAGTAACTGTGAATTTAATGCTAAAGGAAAATCTGTTTTGTACAATTTGGTGGCATAATTTTGTACCCTAGAGAAACCTGCTTGCAATCCCCGTGTCTGTGTTAGATCATCATATAACATATAAATGATTGTATTGATTATCTCACTATCATAAGAAACATACTTTCTATCTGCTTTTACATGCTTTAGGTTATTTTGCATTTAAGTATATTTAGGTCTTGAAAGCATGCTAGACATCTTTAGCTGTGATGTAAATGAAACAAAAAAACACGGCAAGCATGAAAATTAGCAAAGGTAAGTCTTAGACGGAAGCACTACTAGAATATTGCTGTTAGACCATAATAATGGTGCCATGACTCTCGCTTTCATTTCTTGTGTATTTACATAGAGATGGTAAAACAGAGAAAATCAGTCCCCAACATTCATTCCAGTCACTAAGAGTTTTGTGAGAATAAGAAAAGCTTGGCAGTTATATGATTTAACATCAGGATGTTGCATTTTACGAAGGCACTGAAGGAAAGACAACCTTGACAGACTGAAGTTTAATATGAAATGAAATGAGGAAGCAACCAATACATGATTGCATTTATCTACATATATATGCCCATATATAAACGTATGTATAATTTTACACATGCATACTGAATCCAGTTAACTTTATCTCCAATCTGATACGTAATAAGCCAATTGGCCTAGTTCTTCCACCATTTCTGCTTCTTTAAAAATGCTTTCCTGGTTTGTTTTATAAATCTCAAGAGACAATTAGCTACCTTATAGACTGATCCCATTAACTTGTAAATAGTCTGGGCTCACAGGATTATGAGATATGCAGAATAACTACTCATGTCACTAACTCTTTTACGTAAGCGTTTGCATGTGATTATTAGTTTTATTAGATTAGTTATTAGTTTTTCACTCTTTAGCCAAGCCTGCTTTACCTCTTGCTCTTAAGCAGATTCATAGCTTACACAGAGACTATATGGCATAACAGTCTTCAGAATGGGAGAAGCACAACAACATACTGAACCCACTGAAAGGTACCAAAACAGCAGCTTTAAGCATAGGTGCTCTGTACCTCAAATGAAGTCTGAATAGCTTGAAAAAGAATTATTGTAGGTTTTTGCCAAGACTTGCTTCTTTCAGGATTCAGCTATGAGCAAAAACATTCACGAACATGTGTGACACATTTGTTTTGCTCCTAGCCATAGCTGCAACTTTGCATCTTAAGAACAAGTAATGGAAAGTAGGGATGAGCTATTTGTGTCTGATTGAATTTGGGTAGTAAAATACGATTATGACAGAGAGGGCCAAGATAATCTGGGCTGAAGGCAAAGGGATGCGTCCCATCAGAAAAAAACCCTCTGATTACTAGCAATGCAATTAAAAACAAACACTTTTTTTTTGAAGCTTAAAAGAACTGCAAGAGATGCCAGAGCCGAGTTTGTTCTGTTAACCTTGCAGTGACTACTGAAATTAAAAGATACCAAAGAGGTAAAGGAAGAATTGACAGCAGGCAAAAATAATTCCTGAACACAAGCAGATGGCACAAGAACCTTGTAAAGGAATATTAGTTTTAAAGTTTAGACAACAGTGTTATGAATGGAGCTATAATTGCAAGCTGATTGTCCAGAATGAGGACAAGGTACAAGAATGCTCCATTAATTTGCTCCATTTAGGAAAAGTAAGTATGACTCACAGCTGCTCTTTAGTTGCCATTTTTGTAAAACTCATGTGTGATAAATTCCTGTACTAATTCAAAAACTTAAAGTACTCCGGAATGAGTCTCTCATATTAAAAAATAAGGTGGTTGATAGCTATTAAAAAAAGCAGTACATATTGGAAAAAGAGGGCAATTAGTTGACTGGGAATGACATACTGTTTAGAATCAAATAAAACAATTTATATACTCTTTGCTCATAACATGCTACGGATCAGAAAATATTTGGGTGTTCACAGATAATTAGATGCAACTAAGAACCAAATATGCTGTAATCATCCTTATCTGGATAGCTAGTGCAACTTAAGAGTGCAAGTCATTGAAAACAGTAAAGAAATCTTCAAAGAAGTCCCCACCTGTAATTTTGTAACATAGCATGCTAAGCAGGAAAATATTACAGAAACAAGAAAAGAGAAGGTAAAACTGCTATTTCAAAGACTGAAACACTTCCTTCTTACATTTCTAACACTACTTCTTTTATTTTTGTCCAATTTGTTTCCATAACTACAAAGCGAGCTGGGACTCCAGGCTGCAACCCAATGCTACCCATCCTTCACCAAAACAAATGGAGTGTTTATCTTCTTCCTAAGTAATATGGGATCAAGCCTTTGCAAGTAAATTCTGAAAATGCTACCCACTGATCTGTGAGCCCAATTAACTGTCAGAGCAATCTGAGTTCTCTTGTTTAACAGGTCAGCAAAGAACTGTATTTAGTCATACTATTATTCATCTGACGCTGCAATGTGTGCAAGTTAATGGATGTCTTGGGCTCGTGTTTGACAGACTGTTGTCCTGAAATCTACCGTGGTCTGCAGGTGATATTTTTAGAGCAGTTCACAACTATGGTCCAATTGTACTTGTGGCTCTTAAAATAAAACCGGCATAACAGGTCAACTAACTGACTCTCCGTTCACATGCTGCAGGTACAGTCACTGAGTTTTCTTCTAAAAAATTAATTCTTTAATTTATTTATTTAATATTGATTTGGCAGATTTTTTTGGGGTTTAGTTCAGTGGTTGCCTTAGTCAGTGAGCAAATTCACAGTGGAACTAGAGAACACAGGTCCTTTGAGCAACCTGTCTAATGGAAAGTGTCCCTGCCCATGGCAGAGGGTTGGAACCAAATAATCTTTACAGTCCCTTCCAACCCAAACCATTCTATGATTCTAAGTCTTACACAGCACAGCCACAGGTCCTGGGCCAAACAGGAGCTAGGTCCCTACTCAAGGTCTTTTCTCATGAAGACTACCAAGTATATGGGGAAAGCCCCCAGTATTCCTCCCTGATGTGGTAGTAGGACAGGATGGTGGTGTGCACCCAGATCCAGAAGCTGGGAATACTCCTGCATTTCTCACTTCTGACATTGCTTCAGTGGCTCCTGTGAATATTGTGTCAGTCTGTTAGTTCATGCGAAATGAAAGATGTCATTTAGCAGAGTAGAGAGCCACTAGTGAATCCTCCTTAGTTGTCACTGAACTACACAACTGCTTTATTGATTGCATCAGAATAAGCTTTCTTACTAGATGGAATGAGTCATGTATTCAATGTTCATAACAGTTAAAGTGTTCAGAAGCTGCTTGTTTGCGAGATTTATCTCATAATTAGTTTTCCTAGGGAATATCTGCTGGGAGTTTGGTCACCGAAGCAAAACTGATACAGTATCTCTTCACAGCCCTCTTGGACTCATCTGTCTTCTGCTACCAAATATACTAGATGCTCCTTAGTCTTAATCCAGAGGATTCTGGTAGCTTAGAAGTGAGAATATCTATTTGTTTCAAATACTTTAACAAATAAGGAAAACAGAAAGTTAACACTATGAAATGTAATAAAATGTGACGCTCATGCAGACACCAAGCAAAACAATTCCTGAAAACTACATGAAATAAAGGAACTAGAAAGTTGCTATTTGGAGAAGGAGGAGGACATACTGTAAACAAGTATTCTTAGATAATACTAGGAAAGGAGGAGGAAAGCAAGCATGTAAGAACAAGAGAAAGAGATGAGACATATACAATAGTGATATTCGGAGGTGGAAAAGTAACATTAGGAGCGGAGAGATCCAGAGAGATGGCACAGAAAACACACAAGGAAACTATGCTAGAAGAGACGATAAAGCAGATTAAAAATTTATACAGTAAAGGTAAAAAAAAGTTAAGCCTATGGACCATCCTGAAAAGTAGAAGAGTTTGGGGGACATAGGTTTGGAAAGTGAGTTACAGCAAGTGACAACATTAAGGAAATAGTGAGTAGCTAATAAAGAAGCTACTTCTTCCTATCATAAAACACTACAATTCAGGAAATGGGCATGATTGAAGACAAAATGTGATTAGCTAACTACATGTGCAATCTGTGCCATTACAAGTCAGGAGAACAGCTACTATTTAGCTTTCCTCATTTATCCCCATTTTCTTAGAGATTCAAATTTTAAAAAACTTGGAAATGTGTGAATGCTGTAAAATATACTTTGGCATTTTACCATGTTTGCATGCAGAAGCAAACTAGGTACTAAAATATCAGTATGTTTATACAACTAGTGTAGAACACTATTTTCTTACCCTTACTCATTTAAGATACTATCTTGTGTTTTTGTCCCAGCCCCTAAACATTTCCATTTAATGGCATAAAGAAAATAAACTTATAATCTGTAGACACAGAACATACACATGTTGAACATACACATTAATTATTCCCCATTTATCTTAGAAGAAAGTAACATGTGGTTTTATATACATTTCACAAGGAGAAAAATAATTAAGGAAAGCTGTTTGGCATACATACCCCCAAATCATCAAGACAACACTGCATGCCTGCAACAAATTAGTCTTACGGTGTTTGATACTAAATGAAAAAGAGAGGACTTAATGTAGCCTTATAGTTTACTTCTGTAAATCTTGGTTGGTTTTTTTTTCCAAAAATCTTGGGTTTTTCTTGGTTTTTTTAAATAATTAAAAAAAAAGTTGTTTCCTAAGGTGTATGATATATCTCCATGTATTGCTTTTAGACAAAGTAGTAAATTCCAGATGTCGATTTTAAAATTTTATACGATATGCTATATGGAATTGCATCAGGAAGATATCTAGTATTTTTGGGAACATAATTTTACTGAAACAGAAAATTGTATATGTGAATTGAGGTACTTGATCTTTTCAGAATAACTTAGTGTTTGTATTCACAGTGCAAACCTACAGTTGACTTTAACTTTTCTCTTTTTTCTTTTTTTGATGGGATTGTTCTCCTGGTAGACATAAAGCAAATTTTCGGTGTTGTTTACCATTCTCATTGCTATAGTTCATCAGCATGCCACAAAAGACAGTCAAGAGCTTCTCACTGGCTGGATCTGTTTTACTGCAAAGTGACCTTATATGGTCTACTACAATATGTGCACCACCTGCATGGTCAACTGCGTTCCTGCCCTCATCTGTAAAACAAAGAGTTACATTAAAAAAAATGAAACCAGAACCCACCGTAGAGTCCCGAACGTAACAGTAATCATACAAAACGAAGCTTTTAAATAGAGTGAAGTCATTCCTCCAGTCTTGTCAAATTCATCTAGAGAGATGCTTAAGGGCCAGTTTTTAGTGCAACAGAGCTAGGAAAGTGAGAACACCTACAACAAAAGGGATTAACCACCTGGCACTAATACCTTTGTTAAGAAATCCAGTGTTTAAGGCAGAGCTGCTGGAGCTGATCAATAATATTCTGAAGATACATTGGGTTTTGCCAGAGGGAGGTTCTCAGCACTTTTCAAAGCCTAGCCCATACACTCTTGTGGTAAATTACCTTTGCCATTATGCAGACCAAGAAATTGAAATACAGAAAATAAATTGCTTAGGTTACTTAAAAACAAAATCGGGAATAAAATGGACAAAGCAGACAGAGGTACTATTTCCCAGTTGCAAAATCTGTTCACGCACTCACTTTGCCACACAGCATGTTCTTTGTACTTCTATACCTGAAATTTAATACCACTATCAGATTCTTTTTGCATGGCTAAAAGACAAAATCTTCTGCATCTACAAAAGGCTACAATGTTCTGAGGTGTCGTAAGTAACACACTATAATCTTGGATGGAACTCCTTCTGAGTAAGAAATCAGATTTGATGTATCAGTGTAGGAATAAAGGAAAAATTGGCCTTCCATTGCAATAATCAACAATACTGCTTCCTTTCCCAGCAGGCAATCAGCAACAGGCAACAGCCAATAACCTAAATTCCAGGGCTTCCAAAGGAGGGATTTCCAGGTGAGTTAGAGTTGGAATCAACTGGAAAATCTGGATGAAAACAAAACCTTGAGGGGGAAATCACTAAAGCAAAAGTTTTGCAAAGTACGTAAAAAACCCCTCTCCTCAATTTCTTAATGGCCCCAAAGCAAATCTCCTCTTTCCTTTGTTATTCATCACTCCATTGCCACTCTTCTCTCTATCGTACGTGGAGGTCAAGCTACTAAGTTGTTCTCATTCTGCAATGTATTCAGTAAGAAAACCAAGGCTGTCCATATTCAGAATATGATCTTCCGCTATAAATTGCTCCAGAGCTCTGCAAAAAGAAGTTTATAAATCTTCCAAGTTTTGTTAATACGGTTTATACTATACATAGTCCTTACATACTATATATTAAAAAAGGATTATAAGTATTGCATATACAGTTACACTATATATACTCATAAATATAGATATACATATATATATATGAGGGGTATATAAATGGACTTCAGAGAATTTGCTGTGTGGAGCTGAAGGAGGAAGGGTAATTCTTGGTGGATCTTAACTACGAAATTTATTACGAAAGTAATAAGTGTTTTGCAGGATAAAAAATAGATGCAGAAGAGGAAAAATGTCACTGCCACAACTGTCTCCATCTTGGACATGATCAGGACATCAGGGGACTGTGTTTCACTGCAGGTAGGTATGTTCCATTTTGAAAAAGGAGAAACTGGAATCAGCGTACAGTCAAACAAATTCAAGACAAGATTCTGTGTCAAGAAAGAACTATAAAAAACAGAAGAAATATAAAAGAAATAAATCTCTTCCATCCTTGATGCAATGACAAACATAGACATAATGCTGAAATTAAAGGAAGTCCCAGACCAAAATATAGTGAGACAATAAAGTCAGGTGTTCATATTCAGTGCTTATGTTTACCTAGTCAGCAGAGAAAACACCCCAAATTTGGCTGGAATATTCCAGCACCTTGTTTTAGGTATCCTCTTCATGCATTTTTTATTACAAAAGTTATGCAAATACATGATTTTGTATTTGACTCACCTGTTCTGTGAGTCAAAACAGATGTGCAAAACCAAACTTAATCACTGATTCTATATCAGATGTACTGAATATGGTTCTCAAATTGCTATAACACAATTGGATTCAACAAACTAAAACCATGATAAAATTAAGCTTGAGTTGAGAATCAGTTGTCAGGCTTGGTCACATGTCTTGATATGGAACTGCATATAAAAAATGTAAGCAAAGAATAATATAAAGGTAGAGCTGGGTGAAGATTTGGAAGCAACGTTTAAAAAACTGAAAAACAATCACAAGCCAGGTTCCTTACCTGGATGGAATTTGGCACAACTCCACTGAAAATAATTGTGTGGTAATATTTTACAACAAATGAAAATCTAGCTTGTATGTCTTTTTACTTCCATTCTCTCTGGTTTGTCAAAGAAGTTATACATAAAAAACAACTGTATCTTTAAGTACATAATAGTCTCTCATGTCAAATACATGACAAAATTCTTATCCACACAGTATTTTTGTTAGGTAGATACTGACAATCAGCTTCACACTGTACAGACAGCAAAAGTATGGCAGAAAGATTCAGAAACAAATCTCACTCCAAGAAATGTCTGTCTTTATAGTATACTCAAAAAGTCAGGGTAAAATGAACTTCAGGATCCCTCCCAATTAGGTGGCAGGCTATAAGTGCCAGACTTTGACATGACTACATAGGTTGGTAGATTCATAAAAGAGATGCCTTAACTGAGTTTGTTGCTCTACCTCTTTCCCATGCTACAGCTCATCCTGCGTAGCTGCTTCTCTGTCCTAGCCAGATGGGTGAAGAACAGACCTGGGCTAGTGCTATAATTAGGATTTCCTGGTGCTGCCTCCTTAAGCCCAAGAGGATTAACTCAGCTCATTAGTGCAGGGCCACAAAGAACCCTGTACTAGATGTAGGAGGAAAATTCTGAAGGTCCTGACTACCCACTCCAAGCTCAGGCTATGACACCCTGCCGCATCCCCAAGCAAAAAGCATATTTCTGACTCAGAATGCTCCATGTACTTATTACCGACTCACTTCTTCCTGCTCTGTCACTAAGAAACAGATTTTGCACAGAAGAACACTCACTGAACTCCAAATCATTTACAGTCAAAACAAGACCACAGCATGTTGCTGTATCTTGTTCTCAATCCAACTGCTACCTTGCAGTTCAGCAGCAATATGAACTCCCACAGTTAACATGCTTCCAGCCTCCCAGAAGCTGTGTTGAATTCTTTTCCTGTGACCTTTTTAAATAAACATTTGCTGTGCCTAAGAGATCAGTGATTGAACACTTCAACGACAGCATTCACATTTCTGCTTAAAAATGCTTCGCTACAGCTCACAATGGGCAATAGTGTTGTATAGGGTTTTTTTAAGTACATGTAATACTGTTTAAAGATGCCAGAATGACAACCCAAGAGAACAGAGGGATTTTTTTTTTCTCTACAAAATGTACAGTAAGATTTATTACAGAATGAGTTACTTCCACACTGTTCTTTAGCCCAATGTACCGCAACCATCTCTAAGAACTAGTATAGTCTCTTTTGCTTTTATGCAAAACTGGGTTTTAATGTATATTATCAAATTACTGTGACTGCTCTCATTCCCTCTACAAATAAGAGTCTTGACAAACTTTCCCATGACTCAGCCATGTCTTCTCCAACGGATGCCCAGGTCAAAGACCAAAATTTTTTTAGTGCATATGATTGGTAGGTCTTTAAAATGCATTTAGTTTCAATCTGCTTTTCCTAAGATGCATTTGCATAATTGTCCCTTGAGTTTTCTTCTCCAGTTTCCTAAACCTTAAAACAAGCCACTGTCATAAAAGATTAACAAGAAAAAAAGAATTAAAGTGACAGCTTAAAGTATGGGAATAATGTAAAGGATAAACTATACAAAGCCAATGAGTTATTTCTAAAACACATGCACCAATACTTTGATTTTTGTCACCACTATAAGCTTATTATTTCTGGAAATATAGTTACATCAGGCAAAGGGTGGTGCCATAGTATAGACAGGTATCAGAAAATATTTTTGCAAATACTCACCTAGTGCTCTTTAATCTAAACTTTAACTTAACTTTGCTGTTTTCATACTGGACCCTTTTTTAATACAGAGTTCAAGCTCTGCCAATCCAAGTGACATTAAAGAAACAGATGCATCTCATATAGATTGGGAGAAAAACATTTCTTATTGATGTTCTATTAGGATACGGAGCTGTGTCTTCACAAGAGAAAAAACCAACACTCTTTCAGACAGTTCTGAAAATTTGTGGTTTAACCAATTTTTAATGAAGTTAAAAATATATATATAATGGTCTGGTTCCTCCGTTAGTCCACACTTTTCTCTTCATAATCTCTAATACTTAAACTACAGTTTAGAACTAATTTGCACTTCTGAAATGATCCTGGTCCTGCAAAGATGCACAGCTTAAGTGTGTATATGGTGAGTAAACTCACAGACTGGTAAAAATTAGGCTATGATTATGGTGATGATGGTATCGTAGCTAGTTAAATAAAGACTAAATAAAAGCACAGAAAATTATGTTTAGTATAGTGAGGTACTAAATGGTTGTTCGAAAACTGGGCCCCCTTTTTTTTTCCTCACAAAACAGATAAGGTATGAACACTCTATTACTTTTGCCTATCATATCTTTACATCACAATGGCCACAATGCCACTGCTTTCCAAACGGTTCTTTACTTACTAAGTCTTTGTTACTGTATCATCATTCTGAAATGTGAATTTTGTGTTTTACAATAATCATATGTAATGATATTTCTCAGTAGGGGCCCTATATTGGTTTGCAGATTCAAAATGCATAAAATAGATTTAACCTTTAAAAAGCACCAGAAATCACAAGCTACCATGTTGCTATAATGTTTGTTATATATGTATGCTTCAAATATATACCCATTTCTTAGATATAATCAGCTAGAAAACTACTTGATAGTATTTCTTAAAAATGATCTTACGGGCTTCAAATTTAAGACTTGTACTTTGAAATGTTCTGGTTTTGCCTTGCAACTGGAAACCCAAATTCTCCTTTTGCCAATTCATGTTCTGCAAAAGTTTATTGGTATAAACAGTTACACTGGTATAAATGGTGCAAGTCAGTGAGGGAAAGGATGATTTCTATGATCAAGGTCCCCGATTTGCATAAACCAACCTGCCAAGACAGCAGCTTTTGGTGACATGGAAAAAAAAAAATATTTCTTTTAAAATAATTTTACTTTGCAATTGGGTGTAATCATAAAATAATTTAAATTACATACTGCCATTTTACTTGAAGTACTTAATCTTTATTACATTTGGCTACAATCCTGCATTCTTTTTGACCAAAATATTGCTTACGTTAGATGAGTGCTTTATAAATAAGTTTTATTATTTATTTTTTTTAGATTAAACTAATTTACAGTAGCCCAAGGTGGGGGGCGGGGGGAAGACTCTTTCTACATGTTCTGTTTTTGTTTTCCTCTATTTTCTAGTTAGATCTTCTTTGCATTGTTTTTGTACTGAGGCATTCATCTGCTCCTGCTGTTTATTCTTTCAGCTTAAGTCATAATCATCTATGATATCAAACTGGCTGCTGCAGAGGAAATGATGGTGTGACATGCTGAAAATTATGACCATGTGTGGGGAAAAAACAGCAGGAGTAGAACTCCAAAGGAAGCAAGGTCCTGCTTATGTGTTTTCTCTCTCTCCTTATTAAGGAAATAGAGATAACATTCAGAAAACAGTTACGGGCAAACCCTTAGCTAGTATAAACCATGTTATCTATGTAGACATTAGGAAAAACATTGCTACTTACATAAACTAGGAGTTTTCCTTTTTTGTTGTTGTTTTTTTTTTCTGTCTGAACACTGTAAAGATAAATCTTTTAATGCCATGCTGTCATTCAGTCAGTCAATATTTGACCCTACTTTTAATCCTCAGTCTGTTTATGTATGCTTTTAAATCACTGGATTCTGGACCCTGTCAGCATTTTGACTGCAAGTCTACAGACTACAGCCCTATTACAGAACAGACAGCAGCACTGCATTAATTTTATTTTTTCAAGGAAAGTAAGCTTCATGTATTTATATTGCACTATTTTTGTTTGCTGCTTTTTCCATGTCTTCTGTGCAGTTGTCTACAAGGGACAGGATACAGCAATACTTTATTTTGAGATTCATGTTTTAATAATATGAAAGATAATTTTGGTGATTGCTCTATCTTGTACTGTAATTTCATTTCCTTTTATTTAATACCTTCAGGAATTATAATACTCTGATTACCACAAGTACAGTTTTTATTTGCTTACTGACCAAAATCAATCAATATAGCCTTAAAATTTTTGCTTTATGAAGAAAAAATAATCTCAAATTACTCACGCTTGCTTCACAGTACAGTCTGGTAATCAGTTCATCTTGAATTGATAGCAACTATCCTTAGCCCTACAACTCCAGCTGCATTGAAGGTATTGTCTCATAAATTATTCTTTTAGAAATTATTGCTAAAATGATAAATCTGTAAACAGTAAACTAGAAATGCTAACAGAACGCTGTCACTTAATATAGCGCCTTCAAGGACTGAGAATATATAGCACTGATCTTTTTCGATAAAACTGTTGCCAGCATATTTGCTGGCTAATGACAACTGATGCAGCAGCATACTGGCCCTCTTATGCAACTGGTTTTTTTCCGAAGAAACACAACTTTAAAATGTTGCATTCAAATGGAGATCTAGTGGTATTCTTATAATATGTTCAATGTGTGGACCATAGGATATCAATGTCTACAAGCCCTAATCTCTCTCATGAGTATTGTGGAATTTCTTTTGTCCACAGAGTCATGAGTTTGGCAGAACGTTTGAAGGGAGGTAAATGTGCCACTACCACATCACCATAATCTTATGCTGAGGCAGCAGTCAAATGCAAGCCAGATTCAACTCCACAATTTAATTCCAATAAAATTCGCTTATTTTTCATATTCTTCTTATGTCAGATACATATGAGAAAAATAATGTTTCTATTTCAGGCAAAAGAATAGGATGCGTTTACTGTTCAAGACTTTTTAATACTTCACTTCCAGTCAACTTCTACTAGTGGATCTGAGTTTCTAATATAATAGCAGAAATATTTTTATCAGCATCGATATAAAATACTACTAGTCTCAGTATTGGGATATGATTTGTTCTGGATTCCGAGGAGATACTAATTTTAAAGTGCAGTAATTTCCACTCCTAAATTCTATTTAAAAATAAAGAAGCTAACCAGTAGAAGAAAGTTCTACTAGATATATAAAACTCAGGTAAAGGTCCTCAAATCTGAATGCAGCACTTCCCTCTGCCTTCCTTTTCATGTGCAATATGCTTACAGCAGATTCTTCAGTTGACTTTATAACTCTATGTAACTCCTTATTAATTCCACTGCAGTCAAACAAATTAGGTTGGTTAGAGCTGAAGCCAGCCCATGCTTATTATTTCATACAGCATGAAATAAATCATGGAATTCAATTATACAGTAAAACATCAGGAAATTTTTCTAGAATGGTAAATAGGCATTTATAGCATGTCATGCTATTAACAGAATAAACCTGCCCACAGCAATTAATTTAGAATTTTTACTCCTAAGTCTTTAAGAGCAATGATGTCTCTCAGCTTCAAACTCTTCAGGACAAGGCTGTGGCCTGAACATGGCATGGTCACAGTCCAGTGCAAAACAGGAGCATCCTGCTGGGTGCCTCTGAAAGGAGCTTGGCAAGGGGCATTGCCTGGTATGGTGTAAGGGTGGCACTGTCAGCTGAAGGAGAGCAAGGGAGCTGTGGGTCTCCACCAAAGCTGCCAGAAAAGCAGACTCAGAAAGTGTGTAACCTGTGGGAATCTGGAGTAGGTTGGGAAAAGCCCAAGAAGCAAAAAATGAAACAATACCAAAAAAACACGCCATAAAACGTATTCGTGGATCTTACTAGGAAGAAAGAAAACTATCTGGAGAAGTGAGAAAGTAACAAATCACCCTGGGATCTAGGAAAAGCTGGGGTGAGTCTTGCGTTTGGGGTCAGTGCTATCCTTGCCCCAAATTACGAAGCCTAAGGCGGGGTGGCAGGGCCCAGCCTTCTGAAGCAGCTCCAAGCACCAGCACATGGGCATTGTTGCTTGTTAGTGTGCAGCCTGCACAGAGGAGCTCACCTGTAGAAGATACTTGTATCTTGCACGGCTGTGGAATACAACCTGAGAATGACCAGCAAAGTGTTTTGTCTTAGGAAATCTTTTACCTCTTTAGCAGAAGGCAACCCACTGATTTGACTGGAGGGCAACTAGCAATACAATGACTGCAGAACAGCCGGCGCTCAAGAGGCCAAGTGATGCCAAGATGTGTTTGATAAACCAGACACTGTCTCGGGAAAGTGACACTTTTTTCAGGGAAATGTGCATCTTGTTGTAGGCGGGGTATTCAAGGCATCCACCCTGAGTCCTCAAGCTATTCTGCTGGCTGGACAACTATGCAGACACACAGCAGTCTCAGGATTAAGGAGGCTTGAAGACCAACTTCGTTCATACACACCAACACCTTCTGTGACAGGAACACAGCTTTATAATTGCTGATGCTAACTCTCTTGCTATAATCTGTACTTTTACCTAACTCTTTCCTCACCAACTTTTATCAAATGCTTCGGCTGCAACTTCCTCTGGTGGGCACCATCTCTTGATTATATTAGTGTACTAAAAGTATTATAAAAAGACACTGACTAAACAGTCCTGGTGCCAGGGCTGTGACATTCAAGACTTTCACTGCACTAAGGGATAGATTTTACTAATATCGTTCTTTGATAATAATGTCCAATTCCTGTTTCTGAGAGTTGTGCAGTATTCCTTAGACAGGGACACAACAAATGGAATTAATTCAGGTTGTTTGCATGTTGTGTGCTAACTCTATGCTGTTACTGCGCTGTATGAAATGCTGTATAAAACCTGATGCCTGTGTAGCTATTATATAAACAAATAAAAGGCTTGGCCTGTGCAACATATGCACACAGCATTGCAAAAATGAGAGTACAACAAAATTACATTCTACATTATTATTTAATAAGCTATGATTATATAATTAGACTGTATTAAAACACAAAGTTAAAAGAACAATGGCTGCAAGTTTAACAAAAAAGTCTAATAAACACATCCCAATTACAAATAAGCAATATTTAGCAAGATGCTCACAGATCCTTTATTCTGTTTTCCATGATAATTTAGTTAATATTCTCTACCACTGCTGATTCAGTGACAGTTGATAATTCTAGTCACATAATGCCTATTTGTCTAAATAAAAGTAGAATAAGCTAGACACTTTGGCCATGTCTAGACACCAAATTAACGAGCTTTGCTTTCTGAGGGGCTTGAAAGCAATGAAATGTGGCTCTGCAGTTATCTACAAATATGAACAAATTAAAATATCTTAAAAGGCAAAGTGAAAAAAAGACATGAAAAGAGAGGCTGAATTGAAAGGAGAAGAGTGAGTTACATGTCTTGTTCACTTATTATTACTGAAATTCTAAAAATAATCTTCATAAATATATGGGGAATTCCAAGTTTTTGCCTTTCCTACTTTTTTAGCTTTGAAGTATGAAAAAATAGCTCAGTCCTTAACCAAAGTTTGAATCCTTAACTTGCTTTTAGGGTGGCAGCAAGATCTAGTGAATAAAGCAGAATTCCTTCCCAAGTCTGCCAATGAACTTCTTTAATACCCTGGAAACACCTTTCATCTCTCTCTGGGTTTTTTTTCCCCCCTTTTTTTCTTTTTTTGTTAAATTTCCTTGTTGCTTGTGGCTTCTATTTTGACTGTAAATTAAGCAGGTGTCTCTGAGCCTGTTGGAACCTGAGCAATACACAAACTTTACAGACTGTGAATGAAATATTGGAGAAGCAGCAAGTAAGGAATCAGAAAAAAATCTGCTTTGTTTCTCTAGATTTTTATTTTGCAACTGTACTGACAGAATTCTGATCTACTTATTCTGCTTATTCAAATAATCTTCCTGGAAAAAACAGGAAGAGGTAAAATATTTGCACCGCAGAAAATAAGCAGAACCTATCATACCTTTTACTCTTTAAAGCAAACAGAAAATCAGGCCTTATACCTTCATCTTAAAGAAGGTTAAAGTTGCAGATCTATGGCAATTTGGTTTTGGTGGTTTTGTGGGTTTTTTTCTTCCCTGTGTGGCCTTCTGTTAAGTTCTGGCTTAAGTCATGAGAATTTTGCCACTTGTTTCAGTAGAGTTAATATTTAGAATGTAAATTTCAGAAAGAGTAATAGCCTGAGAATGAGAATTCAGGTTTTTCATATGACCTCTTGCCTGGCTCTTTCTGATGCTCTAGGAAGATTTCCGCATCATTCTGATTCCATTTAGACCAGCTTAAAATAAGTAAATTACAATAATATTGTTTAACAGCTTCCTAAGTACATTCATGATTAACTGCTGATAAGTACTAAATATTACTGTGGAAGTATGTGTTGGTATGCATATGATGTGCTTAGTTTCTAGCTGATGCAATACTTGTACTCTGCATTATCAAGGATTTCTAGGTTAAAAATGCTATAGTTTTCTAGAACTGATATGTCTTGGAGAGGACAGATCTAAAGGTAAAACAATATTTATTACTGTACAACTGAAAACTAGAATTTTTGTTCTCTGAAAGCCATTCTAAACAATCACTTTTCAAGCAACAAGTTAAAACCTCTGGTCTCAATCTCATGGTATTGCTTGGGAAACAGCTTAATAGGTGGCCTTTGCATTTGCTAGGATCTGGTGCAATGAAAAGTGAGACTGTGGTAAGATGTTGCCTGGCTGCATGAATCAGGGTGACCTTCATAGAAATGATTAGCCAGTAGTGTGCCATTATCAACACCAGTTGTGTTCTAAGATTCTGCCGGTTTTCCATATGGTACTGAAAAAGGTTATGCCATTTTTGGAGAAAACTGAATCTGACTTCTTTCCAGTACCTTTAATTCTCAGCTGTCTGGTTTTCTGCTTTAGATCTTGAAACTAGCCTCATCTCCTGAGAGGAGATGTAACTCTACAATTGAGTAGTTTTTATATTTAGCCTTTCTTAGCAGATCTCTGCAAGAGGTCTGTACATCCTTACAGGATCGACAACTGAGTATAGAGAATTTATAGCATGTGTAGGATCTTTCTAACAAGAAGTGGTATAATGTTCATGGTCTGATGTTAAGGCTGGGATCAAGAGAGATCTGGGTCTATGTGAAAGGCCACACTGCTGCAATTCAGAGAGGAGCTCTGCCATCAACCCAAGTAAGACTGGGTAGGTAACAAAGAAATACACAGCTTGGAAAATGAAAAAAGGATCCAGTAAATTTCCTGCAGAAAAAGCTGGATAAGCAGTTGTCTGGAAAGCCTTTATAGAATGAGTTCTCATTTTTAGTTTCTTTCCAATTCTATAGCTGTTTATATCATGAAGTATGGTTGGTGAGAACATGTACCCAGGCTGGTGGCTTCATGGAGAAACAAGGTTGTAGACAGGTGCAGAAAGGAGTAGCTTTGAGACTCCCCAAGGAGGTCTCTAAGCACTGCCATTAATATAAATATTATGCAAGGGCAGAATGGGAAATTTTTCATTTCTGTTACAAGATATATGGAGAGCTTATTTCCTTTTGATAGCTTTCAGAATATGCGGATGCTCCAAATAGCAAGAAGGAATTATTTTCTAATGGGTAAGAGTCTAATCTAATCTCATCTGAAGCCAATCAGAATGACTCCCTCTAGTCTGTATGGCTACTGAATCAGGCTCTAAATATCCTAGCTTTTCACTTCCTCTTTTAATTATCACTTTTACAGTATAATGATGGTAGCTTCTAGTGTGCTCAATGCTATATAAATCACAAGAAAACAGTTTGTCAATCAGTTCAAAACTGAAGTGTTTAACAAACTACTTATGGAAAGATCACTGAGATTAAGACAGAACGTGCATCACAAACAATTATAAAAAATATCGTGAGGCTATTATCTGTTCAGAAAACACTACTATTTTAATACAGTATCATCTTCCATTAAAATTCTTGACTAAAATGGATCTGGTTGGCCTGATCTTTCATCTATACAAACTGCATTGGTGTGTCGGCTGTCAAAGGAGGTCAGAGACCTGGCTACAGACAGGTTTTGCCTTTTTCCTACATTGTCATGTGGGTCTTGCAAGAAGGCAGGCCTAACCTGAAAACTGTGGTCTCCGTCTCCCTGTCCCCCAAGCTCTCAATCTGCCACAGGATTAAAGTCATCAGAGTCTTCCCAGCCTATTGGGAAAGAAGCCAGCAGAGAGAGCCGAGGCATGGGCATGTACTAGCCATCAGGTTGTTCATGAAGTGACCACAAGCTGCAAATTGGATAATGGTGTTTAACTTAATATCCCAACTGGCAGAGCTGATGGTAGGAAATAATTTTTAGGCTTTACCTACAGCATAATTAACCATTTCTGCTGTGACTTAAGGCATTGCTTTTCATAGCAAGAACCATGTTACGTTAAACATAACCTTTCCTGGACAATGGAGATAAGAGCTTCATGTTGTACGTGGAACCAAGGTGCAGGGGGTACTTAGGGTTTTGGAGGTATGCCCTATCCGTCTATAACATCTGTACAAACTGACTAAAGAAATAGCACTGGGGAGAACAGCAGGGGGACTGGAAAGAAAGACAGTAGAAAAGTAGCTATAGTTTGATTCATGGATAGAGAGTGGTGAAGCAGCTAGAGGGACAGGTCTTATGCTCTGACTGGACAATGCTTAAGAATTTAGCTTTGATTATGAGCAAAAACCCATATCTGGTGGTTAAAAGCAATGAGTGGGCTAGGAGCTTTGCATCTAGTAATATAGTTCAGACAAAATTCTGTTCCTGAGTGAGGCTGAGGAATCCATTGTCTGGGGATATGGAAGTACAAGTAGCTGTATTTGGTACAGTCTGTAGATACAGTGGGGGAGAAAGCAGGAAGGACAGGAGCAGAGATCACATCTCCATTTCTTTGCTTTGCATTTTCTGCTTTGATGAATATTTGGGGGCCGAGGTGTGTGTAGCATTTACTAGATAAAGCATGCATAACAATTACAGGCTGTGCAGGAACATGCAGTAATGTATCTGTTCTTGAATTGTAGGGCAGCATTGAACAGTCTGCATACTGTGATTAGTTAAATTCATCGCTTCTGACTTAAAATATTTTTGGCTGCCTCAATTGTTTCTTTCATCTCTGCAAACAAGAGGAAGGCTAGAAGCCTCATCAGTACTAACAAAGCTTTCTTCTACTTTGCTTTGCAATTATATTTGCCTGTATTCTTGACGTTCAGACTCACATAAAGCAGATCTCTTCACAACATAAATACTTTAAAAAGGATGCTCTCAAGGCTGCTTGGGATAAATTTGACCTATTTTTTCCTCCTTAACTGTTTACAAAATACATTTAATTCTCTGTATTTTCTTCCTTGCTCAAAGAAGTGATTCAGTGATTCAGTATTATTTTAGGAGGCTAACACTGACGACCACCCAGACAATAACACTGTGCATGCAATACCTCAAACTTAATAGAGAAGAAAATCTGTCAGTAAGTCAACAGCTTTTCACTTCATGTTTTCTGTGAGGAGATGAATCATTCAGTAAGGTCTCTGGCCAGAAAGTAATTCCCCTTTTACCTTGTGGAAGGTACTAAACTTCTTCCAGCACTGGGACTTAGCCATGAAATAAGTTTCCCACAGCAGCGGTGTTCCAGGAGTAGCCTTTCCGGAACTTACGTGGAAATGGTCTTGCCTTCCTGCAGCTACTCTGGGACTTGTGAACTCTGAGAAACCCCTGCCATTTTCATTTGATCATGAAAAAAATTCAGGCAATCCTTCTCCTCTGCGAGGCCACTTTTAAGCAGCCTTCTCTAGAAGAAAAGCCATTTGACCCACAACTTTTGTCCTGTGCCATGCAGACCTCTCTCAAAAACACAGACCTGATTAACTCCTTGTCACTAAAAGTGATGCATGCTTGCTAGGATGAAATACAAGATAATTGGGGCTTTCAATAAATAGGACCCATTCAGTATGGGATTGATTTCATAGTTTCAGACTAACGTTGATTTAGGACTTAAAGTCCTTCCTCATTACTGCATGTTATAATTACACACACAGTACAAGTTAAAAAAAAAGCATATGTATATGGTAAAATATAGTTACTGATGTATTTCAAGTTCCCTATATGAGTCTCAATTATCAGAAGGATAACACCTGTGTTTGTGTCAACTGAAAAGAAAAAAGACTATCAATACATAATAACATTTTTTTTATTAGAATTATTGGCCTCCACACCTTGTCTTTGTTATACTTTAAAGCCCTTTGTTAGGGAAAAATAATAGTCATACATGAAAATATATTAAATTTTATAGTGATAATCATATTGAAAGTATTTGTCCTAGATAAGAATTTAGGATAGGATACATACCTACATAATCATTACACATTAAGATAACATACAAAATAAAGTCAGGTAGGGTAGATGTAATAAATAAGCACTGTAAATAACTTCTTCCACTCAAATCCAAGATGCTAATATCTTGATTTTTGTGACATTTTATTACACTTTATTCATTAGTCTTATCTGAATAGACAGGGAAGGTAATGACTGCCCTCCCACAGGAGCATGGCAACACATGGCATACAGAACACATCACTGCCTACCGTAGATTTTATCAGTGCCAGCTTTGCTCCACAGAAGGACAACCAACACAAGGCACATAATACAGCTTCTCTGTACTGAATAAATCCTGCACTGTAAAAGCCAGCAGTAGTCCACAATACCTGATACTACAAAGCCATTTTTGTGTGTCTTTATTGTATTTTATTAAAAGAATCTGGGTTGAACAACAATGACATGAATAGTTATATAGATTTTACTTATATGAAATAAACCAGTGCCACCTGGGAGTGACCTTTACATCACATATGACCCTGAAATAAAATATAGTAAACAAATTACATTATAGAAAGCTCAACAGCTTCTACTTGAAGTTTCCATGGGGAAGCAGCTGTTCAGTTGATTGCTCACCTTAAAGAAGATCCTAAATGAAAGAATTATACATTAACATCCTCAAGCAGTTGTTAGTCTGTAAATGGAAATGCCAGCATGGAAAATCTGATCAATTTCCTTGAGGTCAAAGGCAAAGTAGTTTAAAACAATACAAAATGTACATTTCCAAACTAGGATGAGAAAAAGTAGCAAGGAGAAAGTTTTTTCAACAGACAGTATTCAGAACAACAAAACTTTTAGTAAATGCAACACAGAACAAAGAAAATTTCTTGCCATATGAAATAAGGCACTAAATCTCAAGATAATAAAATGCTTTTACAATTTCATCTGACTTCCCATCTGCAGACATCCATAGGCTTCTAAATTCCTGTGCATAGAAAGATGTTTCTGGTGTCTCTGCTTCTGTACCATATTTATTGTTTTTTATCAAAATATTTAAAGTAAGGGATAATGAAGTGGCATTTTCAAAACACTACGACTATTGGTTTGGTTTTGCAAATGAAATACCCATGCATGTAATCAACATGCGAAGTCACAATTTAATTTCAAAACTCAATTACTTGGCAGTGCAAAACTTACTGTGCCCACAAAAGGCTAAAAAAAACCCTCACCAACCTTCCTTCCCTATAACTTCTGACTACCAAAACTACCAATATGTAATCTTGAAACAACTGATTGGCCACAAAAGGATTCTGAGAATCAGCAACATAGGTCAGACATCATTTCAGCCACATATTTAGCTCTGCACTGCTTTGAGACTGGTAGAATATGAATATTCCCCTCTGACTCCATTCCCTTCTGAGACATTGTTTGAAGAAAAAAACACCTTTCAGGCCTCTGTGTATATAATACCTGCTCTTTGAAAACCTAGCTCATTATGTTTAAAAGAAAACAAACCCAGGATCACAATTTTTTCTATTCTTATATCCAGCGTATCACAATATTGAAACAGTTGTTTTAATCTCTCTGTCACAAAAGTGTAATGCAAATGTGACATTCAATTGCCCCATACAATCAGAAAAGTCATGTGGTAAATAAAAATCAAGAAAAAAGGAAAATCATCCCCTAGTACAGAATGTACAGAACACCTAAAGCATTTCCCTCCCTCCTACAAGAGCATTGCAAAATATGGCATATTTCAACACTCACGGCTATCGTAGCATATATTGCCCAGGGCACGTCCTGTTTGAAGCAATACTTCCTGGTCTTTGCAGTTTAACAGCTGCACCAAAGGAGGGATCAACCCAGCATCCACACATGGGTTCCGCATAAATTCTGGAAATAATGCAAAGCCTATTAAAGCAAGCTGGCTGTTTTCGGTTTCATGCATTCTAGTTACACTGGCATTGCATCTGGGCCTTTTGCGAGAATAAACATATCCATGGACAAACAATGTAAGTTCTCATGCAAGTTTCTAGAGAATAAGCCCAAGTCAGGATTTGGGCTTATCTTCTTTCCATTATTCGTTAATTTAGAAGGAATTAAGAGTATTTAATTGACTTCCATGGAAACTAATTTAGCATAGCTCAGACTGAGCATGTTTTTAGCATCATAAAGAAGTGCTGAAAAGAACAGTGAATTCACAATCTTTTTCTCCACCCCAACAAATTCAACTTAAAATTATTAAATAACACAAAAGATGACTTAAGACTAGTATTCATATTCCAAAATGAGCACCATTTTTTACTCTCTATTCCCTTAATTAGAACTCCCGAGAAGCTTTTGCTTTAAAAAAAAAAAAAAAAAGAATTAATGCCAAGTAACAGGCTCTTTATTTGGAAGGTAAGGAAAGGAAAAGAAAAAGAAAGAATGAGAAATACAAGAGAGATTAGGTGAGCCCAAAGGCCTGTACCTTTCCACAGTCTAACTGATGCCCACCATGGGAGGAAAGCTAGAGGATCCATCCACTGGGAAGCTCTCTGCCTTTCTGTCCTTCCTTCCTGCTATGTCCCCCAGTCACAGAGAACCAAAGTATTATTTCACATCCATGCAAGTCATAGATAGAGAATTATCCTGGTATCAGAGAGATAAAGGACTGGTCTCCATAAGGAGCTACAGTTACACAGGCACTGTGCTGCACATTTTACAAAGGAAATTTACAGAAGCAACCACCTGACACACCAACAGTGTTACTTAATAGTTTACTACTGAGCACCATTCAGAGATGTAGCATTGTAATAGGCAAAAGGTCAATACATTTGTTGTAAACGCAAATTATATCTCTTCCTGATCCTAGACTATGTTGGATCTTCTAAAATCAGCTTACCTTTCTGTTACTTAGTCATTTATGAAACAGAATGAACCAGTGTCCAATTTCCATAAAAAGAGATAAGAAAGTTTTTCTGATTCTGGATCAACATGCCAATAACTCAAAGATTTCATACAATGCTTGAAGTACAAATATATCTTCTTAAATACTCCCTTTGTTGCACCTATTACAATGTTCTTAGATGTTTCTGTAGCTACATATTGTACCTTTTGTAGTTAATCTTGCAGTGTTATTTCAGCTAAAGAAATAATTGTCACAGAGCTAATTCTCACAGGATGATAAACTTTGATATACCAACAAGTAGGTGAAGCAGAATAAGCAATATCTATACACTTGCACAGGTCCAACAGAAGACAGTAGTCACCACAACTGACCCACCTTCCTGAGATAATGTAACATCTTAAAATTGTAGACAGATGCTATACTGTGATAAATGGTGATGGTATCCATCGTAATGAACTGAGCAAATATCAGATACATCTGTTCTTTAAAACTGGTCTTGCATGTCCATGTAACTTTTTATCTATTTTTTTATCATCCACTTTCATCTTCATCTCAATGTTTACTTACTAAATGTATTATGTTCCTTCCTCTGTCCGTTCAGCCTTTTCCTCTTAATTGCCTATAAAACCTCGTCTGTTCTTCAGCTTCTCCCTGCATCGTTTTCTTTTACATCCACTAATTTACCATAGTTTCTACATTATCAAAATTAGATATATATTTTTTCTCCTAGTCTGTGACAGGAAATAGAACTTGATCTTTCCTAAGAGACTGAGAGGTCTCAGTCTGTTCTGTCATATGTTTAGGTTCTTGCTCATGTGGTGAAAAGGAGTGAGAAACCCTTCCTCCATTTGGAATGAGCAGAAGCTTTCAGTCTCCCATTCAGCAGCAAAATAATTAGGCAATATGCTGAACAAACTTTTATTTATCAAGGTTGTGTAAGGACAACAAGTAAAGAAATGATGCCATATATAGCAAAATAGATCTGTGAGACAGCAACAAAAATGTGGTAACTGCAACTGTGTTTGAAGGTGATACTACACAGAAATAATAGAAGAAAGAAAAAGAACCATTTAGAAGGTTTCCACTAACCTGGAAGGGGGAAATGAAGCTGATCCTTTGAAGGAAACAGTGAAGAATCACTTAAGAAGTTAGGAGGAGAACCACTGAGGACAGAGTAATACAAACCAAAGGAGGACAAGACTTCAAAAGAGAAATGTAATTGTGACTTGGTATTACAGAGTATGAAGATGATGTTCTCATTCCTACACTTGGCAAAGAAGAGGACACTGAAGACCTCAGAAGAGGGTTTAAAAGGTCCACAGTGGGGAGAGAAACCCCATGTAGCAAGCACATCTGAGCCTTCAGTATGCCCACAGTAGAAAGGGAAATGGCTGTAGCTAGAGAGACAAGACTGACTAAGGGGAAATCTGTGTGTTTGGATATTTAAAATGGGAGAGATTAACACAGGTTCACGTTTGGAGGAGGAAAAGTCATGTGAACTGGAAAGGTGAAACAGAGCAAGAGCACAAAGAGCTGGAACAGAGGAGATGAAACGTAACAAAACTACTGAGGCAGAGGGATATGATGTGACATGTCTGTATATGTGTGTGTGCGTGTCTCTGTGTGTGTGTCTGTGTGTTGGACCAGATGAGGGGAATAGGAAAGGTCACGAAGAAGTGGGGAAGCAAAAGATGTTCTTTTATCAGTAAAGCCCAGATTCAGAGTCAGAGGCACTACTACCAGCTCTGCCAGGGCTGCCTGGCATGACCATAGGGAAATCAGTTCAACTGCCAGGGTTTAATGCCTACTATCTGTAGGATGTTGATAACACAACTTTCTCTAAGTGCCTTTGAAGCTTGTTGAAAAAAGCTGCAATATAAGCATGAGCATTTGTATTCTTACGTAAGAGGACAAAGAAAAGAACAGAATTCAAATAAGGTGTTCCCTGGTATCCTGCTTAAGCAATGATTTCAACAGTTAGAATCCGAAGAGGAACACCCAGCTCATCTCAGTCTTGAAAGCACTGGGCACCTTAAATAATTTCTGAATACCTTCACTTTAACCTTACCTGCCAGAGGTCCCAGTTATACCTGCTAATAACTGTAAGAAAAAGACAAAAGCTATTTTGTATGATGAACCAGGTAAAATGCTTTCAAAGTACACTCTGAAGAGTGTACTCATAACAACAATTTAAAAGCTGGCAAGGAAAAGGGTACATGAGAAACTATTCAGAGATTTTGTGTATTAATTCAGATTTGAAAGATACTGGCTAAAATGCTCTGTAAGAGAATCTGGCAGGAAACAATGGATAGTAATCAGTTAATTGTGAACATTGGTTTTATTCTTAACTTTCCCCATTCTGAGGTAGGAGCTAAAAGGACTAACTATGAGGATACACAGTTGACTGCAATATTCTAAATATACTTATTATGAGTGTTATTATTAGCATGTGATAGTTGCATGAATCTTATTCTGAAACATCTGTAAGCTTAAATTTCTATGTTTACACTTTTTACTATTTATTAAATAATTTTAAAACTTAAAACCTAATCATATATATATATATATATATATATACATACATATGTCTTCTTGTTGATAATTGTTTCTGAATATCCATATATACATTGTCTCAAAATCAGTGAATTGGGTAGAGGAGGTCACATGGGCTATCAGTAAGAAGCTGTAATACTGTGATTCCAAAGAAAAGGTAGGAAGGGAATGTGGAAACAGTCAGCAATAATGTAGCCCTTTCTCTGTAGAGCATCAGCATGAGAGTTTACAGAGGGAGAGAGATACAGCTGCCAGGCCTGCATGTAGACAGCAGTTAAGAGGCATCCTACTTTTCTCTGGTTCGTGTCTGAGAAAGGAAAGTGCAAAATGCAACCTGTGCCTCTCTGGCTGGGAAAGCAGCAAGTCAAGGAGTGAGAAGTGTCAGCCACAAACCTCCTCTACCCCAGTGTCACAGGGTCTGACAGTAGTGCCTGCCTGCAGATATGACACCATTTATTTGAGCTCAAGGTATACAGAAGATTGGGTGAGCTTTAAGATAATTCTCCTAAAGAAAAAAAAAATCTAAACAGTTGTAGATCATCTCATATATTATATGACTGTATGTATGTAATACATACCAAAATGGATCTTGGGCTCTTGCTCTAACACATATAATGCTCTTTTGATAGCAGTAACTGATTTCCATGTGGTATCAAAGGCTTCATAATGATAATAATGTCATCATAAATCTCAGACCAAAGAAACGATCTACTATCCTTTAACCATCTCTACACATACTACTGTTGTAACTGTGTGCACTATGTATAACTGGATGCACAAATTATGCACATCTTTTTTTTCTATATGCATTTCATAAAGCCAGGTGCATGCTATTTCTGCCCAATAAATTATACTATTGTGTTAAAAACTAAATAGCATGAAAGTAAGGACTAAAAAAATCCAGCAGCCAAACGCTGTTTTGATTATATTAAAAAGCAGAGAAATAAAATTTGACAAAACAAAAAGAGTGAAAGAGAGGGATATGAAAAGTGTCTAATCTACAAAATGAAAACATAAATGAAGTAAAACATACTGACAAGTGAGGTGAAAAACTGAAGATGTTCCAGCAGAAAAGTTCTTGTAGAAAACCTCACCATTTCTGGCTACTTCTGCTATGATGTTAGCTACTTTTGCTGTGCAGGAAGATTGTGGCGTCAACAGACTTGCGAACACCTGAAGAACTCCACTTTTCTGGATTTTTTCACTTGTCTCCATATCTGAAAAACACATTACACAAAAATGACTTATGCATCAGCTTGCTTTGAGGAAGAAAAGAAAGAAAAGCAGAAGGGAAGTGAAGTCTTCTCAAAGGTAATTATTAAAGTAATTATTTTCCCACATAAAAAGCTAACTGCTGTTTCAGTGATCATATTTATTTTATATGATGTGCTCATAAAACTTAATACTTTGCTATTCCTAATCTTCCTGATCTTTGCAAGGTGACTCTGCGTTATATATAAACAAATACAGACACATACTCATGCATACATAAGGAAACTATTGGAGAGACTGGTAGAAAGACTAAAGGTCACAGAATGATACGCAGCAGCCTAAAGTACTATGTAAAAATCAAGGAATGGTACTCTATAATTATTTGAAACGTTCAAGGAATGACAGAGGAAGACTTTACAGCTGAGGGCACAGCTTAATGCAGTGTAGGAGTCAGAAACTGGAGAAGAGGGTGAGCCATGCAGATCCTGGTCTAGACTCCACTTACACTCAGCTCGAGTACCTTCTGCGTTACTCTGCTAAACTATAGTAGTTCCAGTATAGTCTCAGTAGAAGGGAAAGGGAAAAATAACACTGAGTTTCTTGTAGTAGAGATCAAAGATTTGGGACAAAACCTTTCCTCCTTCTGCCTGTAGTATGGACAAATTGTGCAGCTGCTCCATAACAGGGCCCCACGTAGCATTGCTGGCCAACAGCTCTGTTACAAACTGAAAATTAACATTGATTCAACTGCAATTAAAGATAAGGTACTTGATGCTAAAATGTATTTTGCTAATGCTTTCAAATAACATCATATTTGAGATGAATATTAGTGTGACACAAAATATGATTAGATGGCAGCTATCACTTTAGAAAGCAGCAAGACTCCTTAAGCCAATCGTCATGGAAGTTACTTGCATTCTCCAAAGATGGCTTTGAGATGCTCTAATTGATGACTTTTGCAAAGCAAACCAAATCCATCTGAATGCAACTCTGTTGGTTGACAGGGGCATTTTTAAGCACTATATCATGCACAAACCCCCTCATATCACTTAAAAGCTTTACAGTAAGTGCCAGTTAAAATTAAAAAAAATTGCTAGAGCTTGCCAGTAACGGTAAGAAACGGATGTAGACATTTCAGAGCTGAAAAGACAGGCCTCTGACCACCACTATCTGCAGTTTCTTAGAAGCGCCCTTACTCTGGTATAAGAGCTATTGACACAGTCAGGCTCGGCAGCAACAGCAGTAATCAGTGGATTTTGGGTTTATATAGTATCTTTCAAATCTGCAAGATATTATATACTTTTGAACAGCAAAGGAGAGCCTTAAACTAATCCAATTTTTTTTTTTCAAGACAACATTCTCCAGTTTTACCCTAATCAAGTAAATGCATATTTTATGCACCACAACTAGCTAGTCTTATAGAGCAAGTTTCCAACCACTCTTTAGCTGTGCTTTCCCTGTGAATTGGTAACATGTCACTGGGCTCACCACCTCCTCCCTCCTCCTCCCTTTGCCCATTCTCAGGGCTGCAACTGATTTTTCACTTGTGTCAGCTCCAGGACAAGCCCTCCTGCCTCCAAGTGCAGGAGAGATCTCCATGAGCTGACCCTGAACAGAAGTCAGCACAAGCCTGGCAGAGGTAACTCACATGGGTTTCATGGCTCATATACAGTATCTACATGCTTCAGTGGCCAGGAGCCAGTGACATCTAGGCTACAGAAAATGGACTAAAAGGAGAGAACTTCAAGTCTGGATTGCAGCTATGTCTCTGTATTTCTGTATTCAGTTCCATCTCGGGATGTTGGTCTTTGGCTAGGACTATTCATCTACAATGTATCAGTGATGACATCTGATGACAAATAGATCAGGTATCAAAAAAAGATTAATTTCAATATATCATGCATAATATATGTGCTGATTATTTTTAACCTGTTTGCAATCTAGTTAACTGCAATTTTTCAAATGCACTGAGAAACCCTCTCAGTAATATAATGTGATATTAAGTGATATCTCAGTGATATTATGGCTTCTTTGGAATATTTTATAAGTTCTGACATATAGCATACACTTAGTAGATATATTCTCCCATGGATATATGCAGATGGAAGAAAGGTTTGAATTCAGAGAAAATCATATCAGAACTAAAGACTGGTCCAGACATCTTAGCTGTCTATTAAAGAAGAGATCCTCCTTCTCCCTTCAGTTCAAAACTGAAAGTATAGAATTCAAAATTGAAAATGTAGATATCTCTGAACCTGTAATAGTAGGCAGAAGGCATTAAAGCATTTTCTCCTGACATGCTGCTGAGTTATACAGTATCTAGTCTTATTTTTATGATCTGTAGTTTGAAGGACTATGCATTACTGTGCAAAGCATAAATTGCATAAGTAGAACAAAATACATTCTGCAAGAAGTGGGAAAATAAAATTAAATGCTTCTCCAGGTCAATTGTGTAGCAGATATGCACTGATTTATTTTATTAAGATATGCGAGTGACCATAAGGTCACTTTTGCACAGCGTTTAACAGACCTGTCAGAAACTGGGTAATCACCTTGCTGGAATCACATAGATGAAAACAGAGCATTGCCTTTTTTCCTACTCAGGCAGTACAGGAGGCACACCTGCATATACACTCTCCTTCAAACCAACATCTCACTGGTTCTTGTTACCCAGGCTAAGTACCAACAACAAACCTTTGCTAGTCACAAAAGGGGGAAGACTGATTAATCTGACTGGCAGTGAGTGTTTCTCTATCACTGGACAGGGACACCACTACTACCTCCACTACCCAGACTGAGTGCATAACTGTGGGGAAAAGCACATTACTCCGGCATCAAGCAGAAGAATAGCTACTACCTATGCCACCCACAGTGCTCTCCGAGGTTTTTTTTATTAGTAATTGCCTTGGATGTAAAAAATGCCATGGAGTGCTTCAGCTTGTCTACTACAAGTCTACCTAAGCCCTGCTCTTCCTCTGCAGAACATCTACAATTTACACTTGGTGTAATATACAAATTAATTTGGTGTCAAAATAGAGATATGACTGTATGCCACTAAATCCTTGCAGGTAGTTTATAGTACATCCTCCATATAAGGCATCCTAAGGGAATGTGCCAATAAAATTGCTGTTACATCCTCATGCACATTACTATAAATGTTCTTGCTTTGTATCTGCAGAATAAATAATATTTTTTTTCTGGGATTATGTATTCATCACATTAACATTCTAATAAAGAAGGTGGGGGGGATATGTGCTGAAATATACAAATTAATTTCTTTAGTCATATGTAATTGGCAGACATTTCAGTTACAGACAAATCAATCTTTTTGGTGGGCTTTTGAAATGCTTACACAAGGAAAGGTGTTTTAATTGGACCAAGACTCCTTATATATAAACCTAAAATTTCCTTGTTAAATCTAGCATTTTTTCTCAGTATTTTTTATATTCTTTTAAAGGAGGAGGGCTTAACAGGCAGATGATGCACAGGACTGCCCCGTGGAAACTTGGAAGTCCAAACCAAAATTCAGGTAGTATTCCAAAAATCATGGAAGTATTCAGGCTGGAAAAGACCTCTGAGATCACCAAGTCCAACCATTAAGCTGGGACTGCCAAGTCCATCAATAAACCATGTCCCTAAGCACTGCATCTATGTGTTTTCTAAACACCTCCAGGGATGGTGATGCCACCACCTCCTTGGGCAGCCTGGTCCAAAGAGAGTGGCTTCATGAACTCTTCTGACAGCTCCCTCAGTACCCTCAGGTGGGTCCCATCCAGCCCCATAGACTCGTGCACGTCTAAGTGGAGCAGCAGGTCACTGACTGTCTTCCTCTGGGCTGTGGGGATTTCATTCTGCTGCTCCTCATCCCGGTCTTCCAGCTCACAGGGCTGAGTACCCAGAGGGAAGCAGGTCTTGCTATTAAAAAGTGAGGCAAAGAAAGCACTGAGTACCTCAGCCTTTTCCTCATCCTTTGTGGCAACGTTCCCCACCACATCCAGTAAAGATCGCAGATTATCCTTGGCCCTTCTTTTGTTTCTAATGTATTTGTAAAAGCATTTTTTGTTACCTGTTACAGCAGTGGCCAGCCTGAGTTCTAGCTGGGCTTTCACCTCTCTAATCTTTGCCCTGCATAACCTCGTGACATCCCTATAGCCCTCCAGAGTTGCCTGCCCCTTCTTCCAAAGGTCATAAACTCTCCTTTTTTTCCCTGAGTTTCAGCCAAAGCTCTTTGTTCAGCCAGGTTGGTCTTCTTCCCTGCCAGCTCATCTTTTGGCACATGGGGATGGCCTGCTGCTGCTCCCTTCTGCTGAGAAGGGGAGTGATAGAGTGGCTTGGTGGGCACCTGGCATCCAGCCAAGGTCAAGCCACCACAACGGGACATCTCCCCTGGCTGGCTCACTGACCAGCTGTGTCAGGCAGTTCTTCCACACTTTTCAGGAACCTCCTGGACTGTTTCCTCTTGGCTGTGTCATATTTCCAGCAGACACCTGGTAGGTGGAAGTCCCCCATGAGAACAAGGGCTAGTGATCTTGAGACTTCTCCCAGATGCTTGTAGAACGTTTCATCTGTCTCTTCATCCCGGCTGGGTGGTCTATAACAGACTCCCACCAGGATACCCGCCTTGTTGGCCCTCCCTCTGATTCTTGCCCACAAACACTCAACCCTACTGTCACCATCATTCAGCTCTAGGCAGTTGAAACACTCCCTGACCTACAAAGCTTCCCCACCATCTCTCCTTCCCTGTCTATCCCTTTTGAAGAGTTTATACTCATCCACTGCAGCACTCCAGTCATGCAAGTTATCCTGCCATGTTTCCATGATGGTGATTATGTCAGTCTTGCTGCTGCACGATGGCTTCCAGCTCCTCCTCCTTGTTGCCCATGCTTCCCCTTTCAGCTCTGCCACCAGGCTGAGCAGATCATCCACCTGGTCATACCTCACACAGCTGTCATCTCTGCTGCCCTCTGGTACCAGCAACAGGCTCAGGCTCTCCCCTGCAGCCCAGGACCTGAACAGCTGCATGCTCCTTACAAGGGAGCTCCATCTCGGCCGCCACATGCCTTCCAGCACTGGCTTTTGGCCAGGTGGAAACCATAGCTAGGTTCCTTCTGGGGGGACAATGACCACTATTGGAGCTCGCCTCTTTGAGCTGGTAGGGGGGTGGTGCCCCCCCCAGGTGCCCTGTCTCTGCTCGCCACATTCCCAGGGGATGCTTTGGTATGTGCAGGGGTCTGGGCACCTTCGCTCCTGACCATGCCCACGCTGAGTCAGAGCTGTCGTTCTTGGTGTCTCACCACTTCCCACTGCTCAGGGGCCTGGAGCCCCTCTCCCCATCCTCCTTGATTCTCAGAAATACATAGCTGTAGAAAAAAATACCAAGTTGGAGCTTTTGAAGATTATTTCAGCACAGCTGTAGGTATATAAGCAGTTCATGTTTCTTAGAAGTGCCCAAATGGAACAATTACTTTCTAGATACTTGCAAAACATGAGCTACGAGTCTGGTGTGTGACTGCGCACATGTCATGTGCAGTTCCAGACCCTGTTCTGCAGTGAGCACTGAAGGCAAAAACTGCGATAGGAGGGGACTGCAGCTGCGATTGAAAAGCAAATAACTGCCCTAAATCAAGCCAGACTTATAACTAGAGAGTGGCACGGTTGATGGTTCTTAGGGCAGGGCCTTTAGAAAGCATGGATTTAGACTGCCCATCCGCTGGGGCCCATGCACCTCTGCCTCTTTTTCGCTCAGCTTCTATAACACAAGTGCTGTATAAATGCATAAAAGGCAATGGGACACAGACAGGGACAGAAACGAAGGGAAAAAATTGCTAATGGCTTTATCACAGACAACCCTCAATTTTTGCCTGTATTTGTTCTCTTTGGAGGCTGGAGAAGGCCTGCCTGGCTTCCTATCTGCATGTGTATGCACAAAAGGGGTATTGTCTGTTAAGGACATGAATCTGCTGCATGGTAGTTTCATTCTGGGCACCCTAGTAAATTACTAGAGCCTAAATAAGTTTTCAAAATAATTTCATTTGTAATCTTTTGAATCACTATTTCAATGTATTGTCAATTGCAGTTGGAGCAAGTAAAACCAAACATTTCTCTAAAAGCAAGAAAGATCTTGGCAAAATCCCGACCATATAATCTCTTTCCATGCTTTCTATAACGGAGAAAAGGGAAATTATAGCCAATGTTAATCACACGTTAAAAAGCTGGCTTATGCCTTATCATTTTAACTCCTTTAGCAGAATTGCACGCCCTTTCAAATCTGTTCAACTTGTCTCTTAAGGAAACCTAACAACCTAGGTAGTCTGACGTTAGGGTGCTATACCTCAAAATCCTTTTGCTATGTGTGATGTCCAGATTTCAAATGCTTCCTTTTAAAGCCTGATTTTCAGACTGCATGCACCAACCCACCTGTAGAGCACCTGCTGCCCTCTATCTTAAAGCAAAGACACTGTAGGACTGTAACTGCTGCTTTAGAAACAGCCCTTTTGCACACAATATAATACAGTGATGTGCCATGGCAGCACAACTGGGGCAAAAACCTCTAAGGTTAAACCTGCAGCTCTAGATGTCTCTTTGTATCACTAGATATCAAGACAAAGGGTATGTTATATCACATAGTGCCAAAATCTTATTAACGTCATAGCCGGATGATTAAAATATCAATATCCTTGCTTCTCATGTTTTTTGCAGCGCCTGAAGTCAGAATAATAAAGGGTGTGGGCAGGAAATTCTTTAATGCCATAGATCAGAGCTGGAGAGCTGAGCACCGTGGCTATGAGACTGCTTAATTAAGTAGCAGAAATCACTATAGGAAAAAAATCCAATGAATGTCTCAAATTAAATTCTACACTCTCTTCCCTCTGAGCTCTATTTTCTGTGAAATTTCACTCCTCTCTATTCACTCTTTTCTCCTCTCTGCATCATTTCATCCACCTTCAAGTGAAAGAAAAGGCAAGGACGGGGAAGGCAAGGCAAGGCAAAGCATACCTTTCAGAAGCACTACTACTTTGTCCTTGCCAGCAGAAGGAAGCTATAGGTTCACCGTTCCTGTTCTCTATGAACATTAAGTTACACTATTAGATGTAACTCAACAGTAGTGAAGGCTAGCACTGCAATAATTCCCATGTTGTGGAGCTTTACATGAGAAATGAGGCACGCCACAGAACTGTAAGTGAGCAGCTTTGTGTGTCCTCTTTATTAAGCCAGCTGTGTTTGCAATACACTTTTTTGAAAAATGCATGTATTTCTAGCTGCAAAAATGTTTTATAAGCCTCCTGTAGCTACTGTAGAAAATTACCTTGGATTTATAATGTTCCTCCTACATGTACTTTCATCAGAAAAAGAAAGATGAACACATGAATAAATAACGATATGCCATGTGTATTATGAAAGGAACTTCCCACCTGCTCTTTCAGAAGGCAAAAGGGAGGAGAATGAAGGGAGCGAGGGATATCTTTTTAACTGGCACATTTTCCTAACCACCACAGTAAAAAAGGTTTACGTGACCAAGAGTAAGTATTAATGCTCTCTCTCTCCATATATGGCCCCCTCAAGCTCGCTCTCTCTCTCTCTCTCTCCATAGCCTCCTACTGTATTTTCCAAACCACAAAATGGAGGTTTTAGTCTGACTACAAGAGCACAAAGAGTGGGTTGTAAAGAACTTCAGTGAAACAATCTATGTGCTCTCATGTAATAAAGAATACACCACTGATAAGGAGGCTTTTGCTTAACATACCTTAGCCAAAAAGACTGTTCCAACTATAGAGTTGTTTTTACAGGGGGAAAAAAATCCTCTAGTAATAATTTATACATAGAAATACATGTATAAATATAACTTCCTTTTGTTATGCTCCTCCTCACATGGAGAAGCCCCCAAAAATACAATCTGCTTGCTCACCTACCCTTCTAACTAGACCCCAAGGAGGCAGGGGGAGAGATTCTCCCTTAGCTGTGCAAATGTTTCCATCATGGTGTTTGCTCTGTTCTGTCTTTGCCAGCAGCAACAGGGACATTCAATTCCTATTTTTGATGACGAAACAGAGAAAGTGCACAGATGTTTGTAATTAAAATCTCAGCTCTAACAAGGAAGGAAGGACAGATGGAGAGAGATTCATCAAGCAAGTAGCTGCATGATTCCTACTGATTAAATTCTCAAAAAGCTGTATCCTAAGAGGAAAGGAAATTCAGGATGAGACCCACCCCTTGAATAGCCTGCTGCAGGTACCAATGAAGTAATTTAATAAAAATACATGACAGCTTTGCCTTCAATGAAGATGTATGCACATCAATACTTCCACGGATATGTCACAGCACAAGGCAGAACATTAAAGTTAGGCAGCTCAGAACCCCTGAGTTCCTGAACTCAATCTAGTTTAGAGCCCTGACACATAGTTTGGTGGATTTATCTGAGCTGTTAGTTTCCCCGCTCCCTCCTTCTGACTTACCCTCTGCAGGAGGTAACCACTTCAGTAGCACAGTTGGTGAAAGTTTGATATTAGCGCCTCAGCTGCCAAGTTCATTGTCTAGCATCTTAGTAGAAATGTTATCCACTAGCATCTTCATGTTTTATACTTGGCCTATGTGGACATTTTAATCTGCCTGCTCTGTTACTTGTACTAACTGGACTTACTACAAAGACCCTGGGTAAAGCCTTAAGTATCCTCATGCTTCGGTTTTTCAATCTGCATAAGAGAAATACTAGACTCATAGTGTAAAATCCTTTTTCCAATTTCAATTTAGTTTAAAAAACAAATCAGATTTGAAAGCGGCAAATTATATATGCAGGAAGTGCTTTGTATTCCTTTTAAGCAATCTCTTAAGAGTGTTCTCAAGCAAGCTCTAATGCCTGCTGTAAAATTCTGCCCAATGCTTATTGGAAGAGTACATCTACATACAAAGGAATTTTTTAGCTACTGATATTTTTACAAAGTTTTGTTGCCAAATTAGCTTAAGGAAAAGCTAATCGTAAGTCATAAGGGACAGAGACAAAACTAAGAATAAATTTCAGACATGAAATTGTGACTTACATGATCTCTAACTACAACTTTTTGTAAAAACCAAGCTTTTTCCTTCGCTTCTGTATTGCATTTCAGAAACACAGTCTAAAAAGAAATTTGTCAATTCTATTATCTAGAACTGCTATTCACTGATGCCTTCTGCCAAGAAAAATATATATAATATATAATCTTTATTTGGTACATTGTGTATTCAATGAATAGCACTTGGAAGTTAACACTTGGATAAACATCATTTAACTATCTGGCACTAGCTAAATACATCACTATTAAGAGGAATTTATGTAAAATGTAATCCCACTAAGCAGCAGTGATTACCATTCAGTATCATTAGGGTATGCCAGTTTACTGGGAGGCAGTCCAATAAAAAGCAGTCACCTTGATTTAGTATGTTCCAATTAAATAGGTATACTGTAATAATATATTATATATATCACTTACGATGAAACTTCTCTGGATTATGTGTATACAGTGCCATGAAAAGGCAACAGCTTCCTGAGCCAAGATGTAACAAATATCTTACTTCAGCAAAAAGAAGGAACACTCTAACACAGTATTTGAGCAAATACTCCCTCTTACAAAACATCCATCAGGATCTCCGACTTTCAGAAAGGGATTTGACTAGAAGTCTTCTCAGGTAAACTTAATGGACTGCAATGAGCTTCATTTGCTGAGCTGGCCCAATTCAATTAGAACTTCTGGCTCTGCTACAAAATGTTCCTTTGCTACAATTCCTTACACTACATCCCTCAGAAAGTAATGTCACCAACAAAACAGACTTTTATTATTTTTGTAGCTTTTGGCAGTATAGCTGCATCCTGCAGTAAGGGGTTGCAGGTAGGAAGCTGTACTGTTACATTCACTCACCAAAACAATCTCTCCATATGAAAATGTTCCTGTCAAAAATTTTTTCCTCTGTAATCCATTATCACCATTTATGTGAGCATAAGACTTGATTTTATGCATACAAGCCGATTAAAATGATTTTTCATCATGCAAAATATTCCCAATTATGTTAAATGTTATATTAATTTCTACTAATATAGATGTGGTAAAACAAATCAATGGCAAAAGCTAAAGCTTATGCTGTGCTTTTTCCTTCGATTTTACAGCTTTATACTCTGCATCAAGAAAACCACGTTCATATGACGCTCAACATAGCCAGTGTACTAATTAAAAAACTGAAAATACACCTTTGAAAGAAGAATGCTTTCCTTGACACCTACTGCCGTAAGAATAAAGATGGATGGTGACCCAAAAAAAAAGGAATCGCTAAAAGAGGCTGTACATATTTTAGCCTTGAACATGCAAACACTTTGCCACGTATATAGCTTTATACATACAAAATATACCTCTTGACCTCAGCAGGACTACCAGAATGTAAGACTATACGACCTTAACAGTAAGAATATATATAAACGTTGGCAAAATCAGGACCTTTCCTTATATTTGTTTTACTAATTTTACTCTGTGCTCTAAACATGTGTGCTGCTGTAACATCAAGCATTCACAATCATGAAAGCCTTGTTACTTGGTCACAATCCACATGAAATGATTGTCACCTGATTTTACTCTTAATCTGCTCTAACAGTCTCTTCAAAATAGAGAAAGGTTAATTTGGTGATGTTTAAGGACAGGTTTGCTTGAGTAAGCTGTGAAATGTGGAGGTTTTTTCTCCATGCTTCAGAAAGGGAAAGGAGTAAGCTTAAGATGTCTAGCTAATGGGACAAAATGGAAGTGATTTCTGATAACATTTATACCTCAGAATAACTCTGCTAGGACAAGAGGTTCTACAATTTAATTTTTTTCTGTTTGGGGTGGGAGGGTAGCACATCTTTTACTGCCATACTAATGTGTGAGAGGATCACAGAAACAAAAGATGAAATGACTATTGCTTAATCCTGTGTGTACTAAAGAAGTACAAGATTTCATGGAAATCCGATGACACTCTCATGCGTTAAAAGTTAAGCAGAGAGCTGCTTACCTGACTCTGCAATGAATAAATAAGAGTACGTACACTAAACTGTCAAAAATGTTCAAAAAGGAAAGCTCTCATATTTTTCATAAATCAAAGGCATTAATAGTGACAATAATATATTTTAAAATCTTGTATTTTTTTTAGTTGAGCTCTGAATTTAACAATTACAAAACATTATCTCTAAATTCTCCATGATTTTTCTGCTTCAGCAGAGGAATTGCTCCATCTTCTATGGCCAGTGAAGATCAGGAAAAAGGACATCAAGTATAGGAAGAGCATAAGTACTAACTGTATTCAACAACATATGGAAGCCACAGACATAAAGAGCAGAATAAAATGAAGAATTTCCAACTCGAATATAACCTCTGTGTTAACATATGGTTGTGAGAACTGGAAATCCACCAAAACGTTAAAGAGAGGAAACTAGATGCCTTTGAAAGCAAGTGCCTACAGAAGATTCAGGGCATTGGATGGAAAGTTTCATCACTGATGAAGGAATGTGAGAAATCTGCAGTCTCTGCAAAAATCCAACATTTTCTTAAGCAGTCCAGATGCTAACACATCCTCCTCTGTGATGCTGTCAAACAGGAACCAACGCATTTGAGAAAACCCACTGGTGACTTTCAAGAGAAAAACCTGAACAGAAGCTTTAGGTAGGAGGGCTGAGCTTACGATCTCAACACCACAGAGCTGAATCAGCGGGCGGTGATGGCGAAGTTGCTTATAGTTGCTCAGGCAGTTTGTAACGAAGTTATTTTCTCTGATACAACACAGTGAGTATATTCAAAGCAAAACACTGCTACAGTATACAATCAAAATATGTTTTGGGGCAAAGCAAAATAACCTAAAGAAACTGTGTGAGGAGAAAAATGAAAGGCCAAAGAAGCCTTAGGATAATCTGAAATTTTCAGTTTCAAACATGAATTTAAAATTTTCATGTGTCATCTGACGATTCCTTGACTTACCAGGTACCAGCATAGCTCAACAAATACAAAACACCGCATCTTAATCAACCACATCTTCAAGGTAAAGTGCATTATTTTAAATCTTCTTTGAACTCCAAGAGCTTTCCAAATTTTCTAAATCTCTTTCAAAATTGGGGCCCTGGCTTCTCAGTTAAGCTTATCTTTATTCATGTGATTTTGTTCAGCCATTTTCCCACACAAACTTGGGAAAACTCATACTCTTAGCCTCCCAAAAAGTGTATGTAAAAAAATGTTTCAAATGCACATGCTAGCCTTTGCACTTCGGTTATATGTCACAGATTTTTCAGAGCCAGGTGCTGAAGGCTGGGATTAGCAGGCATTTCCAGCCTCTTACACTGAGTATACCGGAGCCAAAAATAACGTTCTCAGCAGATTTTCAGATTTCTCATTTATCAAAACTGGGTTATTTATGTCTGCTATAACCTCCTGTATCTAAAACGCAGCATGTCTGGACGAGCAATAACATTTTTTTTGTTGTTGTTGCTGCAATAATTATGTCCCAGAAGGGCTGTGGTTTAAAAGAAAACTTCTATTTCCTTCTTGTTTTCTTTTCCTCAGGCAGTCCTTTCTTGTGGACCTCTTATTTGAGGATCTTGGGATTTCTGCACTTTTTTGATAGGAACAATACTTATGAGACAGCTCTTAGTAGGTATAAATATGTGTATGTTGATATAAAACGAAGGCAAATACTGTTTTCTGTTGTATTTCCCTATACAAGTAACATATTGTTTCCAATACCCAATAGTACATACCCATATTTTTCTTTGAGTGTAAGATAAAAAATAAAGCACTTACTACTTCTTTCCAGAAATGTAAGTGTACGATCTCTCAAAATACTTTTCTCCAGTAAGTGCTTTACTCATTCTTTTGACAAGTAGGGTTTTTTTTAAATAGATTCCAAGCTGCAAAGCATATGTTAAGTTATCATATTTTTCTCTTACCTTAGCCTGCCATTAATGCTTATATTGAAAATATCTGAGCCAATAAAATCATAAATGAAGTTGTATCCATTGTCTCACAGATTTTTTTCTACATATAACTAGTTTAGTTCTCTTATGTTCTTTGCATTATCATAGTAAAACATGTAACATTGTGCTTTTAGAACGAACAAAACTGTTGAAACCAATAACTGTTTTCTTTTTCACAAGATAGGTTTTGGTTCCAAAACAGAAAGTCACTTCAGCTTGTAACATTTAGTTGTTTCCTATTATTCAAAAAATAGTAAAATTCAGTAATATACCCAGTCTAATGATGCCACTGGAGCTGATGTTTTAATACTGTAATTTTTCTACAGTATTTGCACTAAAAATTTCTGTTGGTCAGGAAAGCAAATACGCCTCCCTTGCATCTTTAGCGTAACTTTCAGTACCACTTGTATGCAGGGGAAGAATGAGATTTCAGAGAATGTTCCTCTGTAAACTGTCATTTACAAAAACAACACAAAATACCCTTGAATTCCGAAGTTGCTAAATATGACAGAAACTTAGCAAAAATATCAGAGCAAATATACAGCTTCCATAACTATGGCTAAGACCTTGAGTTAGATGGCTGTGGGCTGCAGACATGCATGCAACACTTGTATACTGGTCAGAGGGCTGTCTGAAGCCCAAGGGGAGGGCAGGCAGCACAGGGAGGTGACACAGCTGCATTTCTCTGAGAAAAATACATCCAGATTCTTCTACTACAGCTCTCCTTCCCCCAGTTTCCTCCTGTGGACTTTTTCTGCAGACTTCAATTATTTTCTTTTTTACACACATTATTATAAAGCAGCTACAAGATAAGCTGTTTATTGCTCTAGCCCATCGCAGGGGTAGAAAATTACCTGTTTGTAAAAAGTCTCAAATTCTAAGGAGTTCTGACATATTAAACACAAAAAGAAATTTCATTTTGCAATGCACAGTTAATCTCAGAGGGGCTTTTTTAAGCTGAATTTTAAAAAAAAGCTGCAGAACCTTGGAATCTCATTCTCCGACAAGTAATTCTTTGGGTTTTGCCTTTTCTGACTGCGAGGATCATTCCACGCTCCATATAACAGCAGTCTGCCTCCAGATCAGCAAAATTCTTTTCTGACAATAACACATCAAAATACATCTATATAGAAAGAACCCAATTATGTGGGGCAGACAATGGAGTAATTTGTTTTAATATATAGTTTTAAAAGAAAACACATGTGATATATGGATTTTATCTCCTCATTCAGTATAGGCCAGTACTTCATTCAATGCATGGCTGAGTATTTCTTTGCTAACACTGCTTTATGGATCATGCACCACAGCCTTCCTTTAAAAATCTAAATTATGGAAAGTTTAGCCATCTAGAGATGGTGAATGCTGGCAGGTAGAGAGAAATCAAGCATTCATGTTTTCCTTTCAGAAGTAAGGTGGGCAGAATCTCAGCTTACGTGAATGAGGTAGATCCACAGAGGTGAAGAGAGCTGTGCAGACTTAATATTGTCTAGATTCCCAGCTAACCTACTGCATGTCTTCATTACTGCAGGCCTTACAGGTGCAAAGTTCCCAGCAATGCCAGCTAACTTCACTGGAAATGCTGAAGGAAGGCCACACAAAATGAGGTATGTTATTATTCTAAAGCATTTCTAATGCATGCTTCTCTCTTATTCCTCTGTGTCCTGGTGTCAGCTGGGATAGAGCTAGTTTTCTTCTTAGTAGACCATGCAGTGCTGCGATTTGGATTTGGTGTGAGAACAATGTTGATAACACACTGATCTTTTTAGTGGTTGCTAGGTAAGGTTTATACTAACTCAAGGACTTTTCAGTTTCTCTGGCCCTCCCAGCGAGAGGGCTGGATGGGCATGGGAAACTGTGGGGGGCGGACACAGCCAGGACAGCTGACCCGAACTGGCCAAAGGGATATTCCGTAACATAGACAGTCATGCTGAGTATATATAAGCTGGGGGAAGAAGAAGAGAGCGGGAGAGACATTCAGCATTATGGTGTTTGTCTTCCCAAGTAATCATTACACATGATGGAGCCCTGCTTTCCTAGGGATGGCTGAACACCTGCCTGCCTATGGAAAGCAGTGAATGAATTCCTTGTTTTGCTTTGCTTGCATGTGCAGCATTTGCTTTAACTATTATTAACTATTTATCTCAACCAACAAGTTTTCTCACTTTTACTCTTCCAATCCTCTCCCCCATTCCACTGTGGGGGGAGTGAGCGGCTGCCTGGTGCTCAGTCGCCAGCTGGGTTTAAACTGTGACACATTATCATTGCTGCCTCTTCCATCCTAAAGTCCTCAGTTTTATCAAGTGCCTCAAGCTAGGCCATATAGGACTGGTCTCAGCCAGAAGTGCTGGTGACAGATAAGAACTAAAATATCTGCATAAACAGGAATATTCATGTTTCCAAACAATGTCTCTTAAAGAAACCATCTGTGCAGGATTTTCAGACCTGGGTCTCAGATGTGAATGAAGGGCTATGCAATTATCTTCCTGGACAAACAGTAGCTAAAACCATTTGAATTTGGCTTGCCAAATATTTACCAGCAGTTATCACACTCAGCAAACTATTAGATTCACCCTTGTGTAGCATAGCACATGCGTGCACACACCTTAATTTGGTGTGACAAAAAGCAGAATAGCTTGTAAAGCAACACAGGAGATATCAGTTCTGGGGCAATACAGCCTGTTTGGGATTATCAGAAGATCAGCTGTCAGAATGGGTGTGAAAAACAAAAGAAAGAGCAGCAGACTACATAAAAAGAAATTTAAAGCCACAATATTCATTATAACTTTGCCATCTCTTTCTATATGGTAGACAATATGGGAAGCAAGTAGTCTGTAATGTTTTAACATAATGAAAAGTTAAAAGACTGGATGCAAAGTAAATGGAACTATAATTGTCACTGTAGACTAAGGAATTTAACTTACATTTCTGCAGCAGCCCCAACCCTATGCTGCATGCATGCAGTTAGCAATTAAAAGCAGTGTAATGGTCTCTGAAACATTGATATGAACATGCAATATGCCCAAATTGAAGTTGTGGAAATTATGATTTCCTTTGCTAAAAATCACAATATTGTATTAACACTGGGTTTAACTGCCATTTTTGGCTGACAGTAGATGGGAGTGGGTTGCATTAGTGTATTAGTAATATATAAATTTTATATAAAATAGAATAATATTTTTATCTCCAGGTCTTAATGAAGTAAATAGAACTAAATTCTATGACTTATGATACCATCATGAACTTCCAATGAAAACATAGTCCTACAAAATTGTCTTAAAATAAGGTATTCCTTTCATGGCTTATTCTAGTTTTACTCTAATAGAACGTATACTTTATCAATATAATCATACACATGGGAATATACTAAAGGAGGGCAGAATAATTATTTGAGAGATCTTATTTAAATTATTTCTGGGTTACAACTAACCTGTAGTTTTATATAAAAAATCTGATTTCTAATTATTACTGTATAATAATTTATACAAAGAAACAGAAGTTCAATGTGTATCCTCTGTCTAGATTGTATCATATCTCATATATATGATAGTATACACTGTAACTAAAAATCAATCAATCAATAAACAAAATCCATATTAAGATGTTAACTGGATGGATGAGAACTATGAGAAAGGACATTCATTTGTTGTTGACTATCCAAAGGAAGGATAGTCATAATATATTGGTAGCCCAGTAATAACACAGAGACCGCAGCATCTAGAAAGCTGATTCTCTATCTGTTTGTGGAATCAATTTATTACATGCAATTTACCTCATAATCTCTGAAGCCTTTTGAACGTACTGCTGTTCTCACAAATTTATTTCAAACCAGAAATCTGTCTTCTATGAGGAATTTTAAATTTTTTTCAAAATCATCAGACTATCTTGAGAACTAAAGCCTGTTTGTTGTCCAAAGAGACTCAGCAAAACTTAGGTGTTGAAGTGTCTAATTCAGCAGCAATCTGTTGAAAAAAATGTCCATCTATAGCCCATCTCATTTTCAGTGAGTTATTTTAGTTGCCCTCAATCTTGGGCAACTGAAAATATGTGGAGATGCATGTCATATGGCAGCTCAGCAGGGTCATATCCATCTTACTGACTCACAAAGAACATGGTAAATGGTGGAGGGTTTATAGCTAAATTTTGTAATACTACCCAAAAGAGAAAGGTCAAAATCCTAATGATCTGCTTATCTGATGTGGCAGTTATGAGACTCAAAGAGAAAAGATTTTGGAAGGAAGAGCAAAGCCCTAGACTGAGACAGAAGAGAGTCATCGGGTTGCCAGGATGCATTGGTTAAGTTTGCTGTACATCAGTCAAAATTATTTTGCGTGTGCCAAAACTTGTTCTGTGATACAGCTATCTGACCTTCATAGACAAAATGGTAAATTCTGTTATCTGCGCTAAGTACTTTGTCACTTTTCAAACCATCTTCTTTTTAGTAATTATCATTTAGGTATTAAACTTGAAAGTACTGGAAATATGAAATCCAACTGGAAGTTGGATTGAAATATTGGATATACATTATAAATAAACCCATAAGAAAAATGATTCAGCATCTTCAAAAAATGGGTTGATCTAAACCCCAAATATTTTATTATCTTCTGGCTGACACCTCCTTGCAAAATAATCAGAATTAAAAACCCACTACCATTAATTGCAGAGACTATTATAATTCATATTTGGTTTGATATGGATATATTTTATTGTGAAAAACCTCATGAAGTATTTTACAACAACTAAGTCAAAAGGCTGTGATTTACCGAATACCATCATGGGAAAGAAACATAACTTATTAATAGTACATACTTTTGACTGTATTGATATTTACAAAGGACTAATACTTTTTCTAAATGAAGAATTTCTAATCATGGCTTGTATCTATCCTGACAAGTTTTTCAGCCTGAAATTGTACACAGATTTTTCTTCTTTCATCATCTGAAGCGCTAAGAAAGTTAAACTCAGAAAAGTCTTATAAACTGTCATCTTAATTTACCATACCTTTCTGCATACTGTGTGTGGGGACATACATTCTACAGCTTTTGGTGAAAAAGACATCTTGTTCCATTCTTCAGTTATTTTTATCATCATACCACATGTCAAATTTGGACGATCTTTGGACATCCAGCCTATTTCTGCTAATTGAAACTACTGGAAGTAAAAAATATATGATCAGAAGTATAAAGAAAAATACTTACAAATAGGAAACTCTGGCCTTTTAACCAGAGTTAGCAAGCAGCTCCCATGTCCCTCTCCCAATCCTATCAGGCTTATTTGTCCATCCAGTTTCTTGGTTTCTAGAGTGATCAATTGGACAAGTAATTGTGCTACTACATGATATTGGAAAAAGGACTGGACTACAGCTGTTCCAAATATCCAGGTATTCACCTGTCACTGTCTTTGTTGCTACCTGAACGTTACAAATACATGAGTTAAAAAACCCAAAACGCAGAAGAGACAATCCAGGAGCCTACTGCTTAAGTCAGTCTTCCACATTTTACTACCTCCATTTTACTTCATTGATCTCATTATATGATATAAAATTTGAAAGGTCCATACAACTTACTGTTTTGTGCCAGAGCCTGAAGCAGACAGTCCAAGCATCCCTCCAAGCTATCTTCTGTGCTGTCAGTGGTTGTTATCTGCAGCTTTTTCAGGGCATCACTTAGATTATCTGCTTGGTAAACACCAAGAAAAGAGAAATCAGTGTCCTCATCAATTTGGTAACAGCATTATAGCCTTGAATGTAAATAGTTACTGTAAAGTCAACAAGATTCTGTAGCAATGAAGAAGGCATGTATGGTCTGTATTCTGAGGATATAAAAAGCCAGGAGTCAAAGTTTATAGATTAAATTAAACCTCTCAAATTTAGATATACCTTTATCATTCTGCATCTGAGAATAGGATGCCAACAGGCACTTTATGAAATGCCACTGAACAGCAATTTAGCCATCAATATTTTCTCGGCCTAGTTAATGCAGAAAACCAGCAGCTGTTTCTTTGCTTCTACCTTTGTGTGCGAGAAAAAAATACTATGGAAATAAGCACATCTTGATTTTTTTTCATCAATAAAGGGAAGCTAATTGAAAATGTCATTTTCTGTGTGCTGTGTAGGCTATATATTCAAAGATCCCTAAAGCTAAGCTTATAGCCTTTTAATCTGTTATGCCATTTTCCACCACAACGTGATAAGCACCACTGTTTATATGAACTGTGTTAACTCTTGAAATTCAACTGATCCATAAAAACATAAGGCTTCTTGTAGAAATAAAAAAGTTATTTTGTGGATTTCAGATAATTAAACAACTCTTCCCTCAAAAAAAAACCAACCCAACATCCCAATGCAAACCACATAATATAATTCTCAATAGATGCACATTTTTTTTCCCCGTAAAAGCTGAAGTAATATGACTGCTACCATTTCGAATATTCACAAGCAAGGTATAAGTGTTAGCAGCTGCAGACTGAGTTTCTTTGGTTTGCCTGCTGATGACTAACCTCACTCTGAATGGACTATCCTTCTAAAAAATGAGTGCTGATTCAGTTTCCATGCCAACTCTCTCGGTAAGCGGAAAGTGTTACTCAAAACAAATAATGTTGAATAGTGTCTAGTTGTCTCTTGTTCCCCAGTGACTAACCAAAAAGCCTTGACCCAAGCCCCACAGAACTGTAGGTACAGTTTCTTTGCAATGCATCACTGTATCTTCTACGCCTGAATGGCAGCCAGTGCTGCCTTAGAGCTTCACACCAATGTAGGAAGCCCCCTTCTTAGGCGAGCTGGCAGCTGCTGTGCTTTGCCTCCTCTTCACTTGCCCACATATGGCATGGTGCAAAGGACAGGAGGCATGGCAAGAACTTCCCTTTATTTGTCTGAGATACTGGCTGCCCAGCAGAGACACAGCAGCAAGCACCTCACGAGGAGACTGCATGCAATCTCACTCCTTCTGGAGCTGTTCTGCTGCTCAAAGCTGTGGCTTCTGTCCTACACCCATCTTTTATTAGCATATGCTTTTGAAGCCCAATATCCCATGCAGATAAAGGTAAGATGCTTCATTTTTTAAGTGCTCAGTATTTAGGTAAGAAATTTGTCATGAAGTTGTTTATCAGGCTGTTAGTTTGTCTATTAAGTAATGAACATGTTCCTAGCTACACTATAGCCAGGTATTCCATTACTCCTAAATGCAGTCAGCAGCATGCAGGCAACTCTGTAAAAGTTTCTGGGGCAGCTGCATGGTTGTGCTCCTTGAGATCTTAAACCTGCCTCCCTTGCCACCTGTCCTCACTACACTGAACTGATACCTCCTGGAACAAGCTAACAAGAAAAAAAAGAAGAAAAGATTTATCATTTTCCCTTGTACTGACTTAACGTTACCCTCTAGCAGGCTTACTGCAGCACATTTATTGAATGACACTTAACCAACAGTAGAGCTGAGCATGCACTGAAAAGTCTCATGGTTTAAATTATTCAAGAAAGAATATTCAAAAGACACAGGTGTATGGTACCCAATGTCCAGCCCCAGTACTACAACAGAACATTGTACATTCCACCTCCTCTTAGACTTTTCTCAACCACCTCCCTCTCATATTTTTTTTTTCAGTTTTCCACTAGTATGGCACCAATTCTCTTCCATCCTACAGGCATCTCATGTCCCTGTATACTCACACACTCAGCTTTGATACTGTAGCAACCATTTCTAGTACAAGGACTAAATCTACTACATATATTAAAAACAGGGGTTCCTACAATCTGTGGAAGAAGAAAACGCATATGTAAGAAATTGACCTTCACACCAGATTTTGCAGACTGGAGAGAGGCTACTGTGATCAGATATCACACCAGACTTTATTTCTCTCTTACAGCCTCTTCTACCTTGCATGTGCCCAATATATCACTAGATCCCACTTATTATTTCATTGTGCAAAGAAACAAGTGCTTTACCTCAAATACTTGTAATTTCTTCCACTACATGCCACATCAGAACCTGCAACATAATTATGAAGGTCTTCCCAGACTTTTTTCCTACCTCCCCTTCCTGCTCAGTGCCAGGTTAAGTTTTTCTGGGGAAAGAGCTCACTATTTTATCACTATACAGTTACATATGATATGCAGAATGTTGTATTTTGGGCAAAAATTTCGAATGTGACTATCCAGATATTTTATTCCCTAAGACAACTAAATTTTTCACGGTACCAAGCATCTGCACATCCCACTGACATACATGGACATTTGACTTCAACTTTAGACAGACACTTCAAAAATAAATTGACGGGTTACTTTAAAAATATCTAATGAAACTATGTTGCAATAGGTGCCAAACTGCCATTTCACAAGATATGACTGGATACTATAGGTACTTCTAAAATGATAGTAGAAATTAAATTAGAAACTATATGCATAAAGTATGTTTCTAAAATAAATTACAATAATCCTTGATCTTCTAACAAGCCTACAATTCTAAATTTATTGCAGCTTGAGACTTATTCTTGTGCAAAAGGAGAAAACATAAGTAGGAATACTGCAGAAACAACAGACCTCCTGACACAATGTCAGAAGGCCACTGGTGCAGAGGAAAAAAACACCCTTCAGGAAAGACTTTATTTGCCCACTTTGATTCTTTCTGTCAAAGCCGGTCTCCCTTCTAAACCGGGTCAATACTTTGAAAGATACATTTACTTCTGAAACCTGAGAATCTTGGACATATGCAAATACATCTTGAATAGATTCAGAGGTTGTTTGGGTTTTTGTTGTTGTTTGGTTTTTTTTCTGGTCTGAAAAGAACAAAACTTTACAGTTTGAGATGACACCGACAAGGATATTCAGAGAGGAAGAACTGTACTGTTCCAGTGGGCTCTTACCATATAATTACCCAAGGCTTCCTGACTTCTGCAGTTTCATATTTGCCCTGAACCTGTCATTTAGGGAAGAAGCTGCAGATGCTTGTCTTCCATGTACAAAAACCCTGTTGTTTTCTTATGATCGTCTCCTGCTTACCTTTCTATCTCTTACTCTCCTTCTACAGAAGCTGTTTTCAGCAGGCTTACTACTGCATAGGCTGATCAGATTCTAACAGACAAAACCCCATAGGATAAAAACAATATAAGGAATCTTTCTGGCTGAGTGTCAGGGAAATGTGAATTAAGTAGATTTTGTCAATGTGCAAGGTCATAAGAAAACTCACATTAGTTGGGAAGATCTAAGGGGGCTGGGGCAAGATCAGGATAGTAAAGGTTAGATAAGGCTAGTAAGGTTCCCTACAGCACAGTTGCTCAGTGATCTTTTATCAGGTTGTGAGTTTGTTAGGCATCGAGTCAGAAATTTAACAGAACTATCAGCTGTCTTGTTGATGACCCCAAACAGAAGGAGTTGCTCATACTTATACCTGGTTTACCAGATTGCTTTCAGAAGAATTAGTTCTCCTATCTAGACAGAAAGCCCTGAATCCCACAGACCTTAATCCCATATATCCTAATGACACAAACTGATAAGTCAGGAAGTGGAGTCTGGCAAGAGCTATCAGACCTGCCTGGCCCATTCCACCAATGGCTGCATTTTGTTTTCCCCTGATAACTATGCCTGCACAAGCACTCATACAAATGAGGTGGTTTAAATACTATAGTAGCCCACATTGCTTTTGGTGGCACAGCATTATTACTATCTCTCACAAACTTTTGCTATCTCTTGCACAGGCTTTTTTACAGAGAAAAAACAGTCAGACACTAACGTAAGTGAATGCTTTAATATTCCATTTCATTTCACTTTACCCTTTCTTATGAGAGCTTTCCTTTGACTCATTCCTATTTTCAACCACTAACATTTTATACAGAAAACTGTTCTTTCATCTTGTAAAAATTTGGTAGTTGATCCATCTTGTTCAGGGTCAGGGCCACAGGAGTGGCACAAGCCTGAAGAGCAGGCCCAGAACAGGCAGAACCCGTAGTTCCCAGGACATTGAACTGACAGGAATGCACAGGATGCATCCTTCTTGAATCTACATGACGAAAAGCTGAGAAACTTCCCCTTAGATACCTTGTCAGAAGATACCTAGTCCCATACAATAGTATATCTCCCTAGACATGCAAAATACCCCGAATACACAGCTTACTGAGGACAAAAGAACTTTATCCTCATGTTTAGGCCATTGCCAAAAAATACTGCAGCCCCTCCTTTCTTCACAGCAGCTGCCCTCAAGCGCTCCCAAGTGTACAGTGCTTTCTGTCAAACCACCCAAATTCACCATCTGAAACAACTCTCTGATCTTGCCCCTGCCCCCTTAGATCTTCCCATCCAGGAAATTTTGAAACTTGGCATCTAATCAGGACATAGGTATATGCTGTCAGAGGCTGGTGGTAAAGAATTAGGTTTTGATAAGTAATGCCAGGAGAAACTTAGCTGGCTATTGTCTCCTAAAAATGATAGAAGTAACAGTGCCCTTCAAATAGCAAAGGAAGTCCAGTGTGACTCAATGGATTCCCACAGCATTTTACTCATCTCAGGAATAACAAACAGGTGGGCCCAGGAGGAGCGGGTCCTTACAAATGCAGCATTTCACACACTGCCAGGGCACACCTGGGACAACCCGAGTGTGAACCACACCTGACACACAGACTGGGTTAGCAACTGCTGGACATAGGCAGGAGATGGATCTGCATCTGCTACATGAACCTGTGCTCCATCTTGCTTCTTTGCTACATAATGGCATTGCAGGCCAGAGCTGGGAGACTGAGATGCTGGCCATCAAAGCAAGCAAATGCCCTTTTTCCTTACCATGCCCTCTTGTGCCTGGTTGCTGTGGAAATTTAGGCTACCTGAGAATTACACTCTATTCTGCAGACGTCATTCAGTCAGCAATGTCAGAGAAGGATCTCCAGGTGCCAAGAAACACGTCTCAGAAAGCTGACAAACAGGCACAGGCGCTGTAGCCACACTGGTTGTATCTGGAGGTGGCTCTCCTCACTTATCATCATTTGAACAAGATGCTTTTGGCTGCACTGGTGCTCTTGTACATAACCTTTCCAAGCAACAACCTGGCATGGGATTCCTCTTTGACCCTTACAGATGTTGCTTCTGTGAGTTATGCCACTAGTGGAATGGGCAGTCTGAAAGCATTCCTGTTCTCTTGAGACTCTGAAGGGACACAGCATCTCTCCAGGGTGAATGGATGTAGCATGAGCCACAGGATGCTGTTTCTGCCTGCTCTGCTGCCCTGCAAGACATGTGCTGGCAGCCTGGGGCTATTCCTGGCTGAGGTCACCTAAACTGTCTGAGGATGCACAGCCAGGAGACCTGGTAAGAACAGAACAGACCAAATGGTCTAAGACAATTCAAAGGTCAACAGCTTTGTTGGGAAACAAACAGGAAATAGAAAACTATTTTGCTACTGTTAAATGATCACTATGTACTCACATTTTTAATACAGCACACAAGTCTAGGCACCTTGTGCTGCAAATGACATGCTGCAAAACTAGAAAAGGCACAGATATGTCTGAGCAAAGGTAAGGAACAACTACTTGTTATAAAGTTAAATAGGCAAGGACTCATTCTGAAAAAAAACCTAATTTTTTTTTTAAATCTGGGTAAAAGATGATCCAGATGTATGTAATCATGAATAGGACTAAGGTAATGAAAAGAAAGCTAGCATTTACTGTTTCTTCTAACACAAAAACTAGAATATCAAAATGAAATTATCAAGCAACTTAAACAGGACAAAGTATATTTTCACACCACGCGTAATTAAACTGTGGAACTATTAAGAGGCTGGAACTATAAACAGATTCATTTAATTTTTTCAATCAGAAAAAAATTACAAGCAAAATAAAGTTCATGCTTGGCTATTAATACTATGATATGCACAAAACTTCTGGAAGTTCTCAAATGTTAGATTACTAGAAATTGGGAGAATTATCACCCTGTACTTACCTACCTCCTGTCCCTGTCCCTGCCCCACCCAGTGTTTTCCCAGACATCAGCTACTGGTCATCCACTGTCAGAAATAGGATAACTGGGTGCGCAGACTTTCGGCTACAGGTGGGCCATAGAGTACTTGCACTGTCACACTGCACCTCAGTGCTCGAGTTCACCAAGAAGGTGGCCAACAAATCTCCCCACGTGTTTGGACTTTACTGGGCCTTCTGTTTGGATCCAGCAAGCTGGAAAAGATTTTGGGTTCCGTGGTTTCTTCACAGCCAGTAAGGTAATTCCTGTGTTATCGGCTGCATCTTTGGTGCTGAACAGGTCCTGAGGCTGATCCTGGCCCTAAACCAGATTAACACTTAAATCCATGAATCCAGGTATCTTAATCAGGGAGGATTATTTTTTTTTTTTTTAAACAGAAATCCTGCTTGTTTGTTTCTGTCCTAACATCTTCACTGAGGTGGGTTAATATTTTTGTTTTCCAACTGATTTTACTAGTTCTAGAGAAATACTGCGAGGCTTTTACTGCAACCTGTTTGTAACTTAGGTACATTTGCTCTACTTTTCTAGTATAGTAACTAATTTTAATGAGAGTGACTATTTTTGTTAACAGTTCAGCTGCTTCATTCTTAAACACTTTCTGAATCTTAGATATATACCATCTGGCCTTAGAGACTTGTTACTCTTTCATTTATCTGTTTGCTTCTGCATCTGTTTTTCTCACACTTCGATCCCTCACGAAGCTTCATTTTTATTACCTGAAAATACTGACACGCTATGACTCGCTGCCACCTGAGCAGTAAACTACCTAATTATTTTTTGTAATTATCAGGTCAGCCTATACATGCTAACAACTACTTAGTTTGTATTCAAAATCAGGACAGAAACCTAAAACAAACCTGAAACATCAGCTGGCATTCAGTTCACTTGGAATCTCTTGCCAATGCAAAATTTTCATTTTGCTGTGGAATTCTTGTTCATTTTAAGCAAAAAGAGTAGTGTGGTGGTGGTTGTTTGGGTTTTTTTACTACTTCTGAACTCCCTCAATAACATGTCTGTAAATAGAATTGAAAGGATCAACCCTAAAGATAACCAGAAACAGATATTAGCTAAATTGACTGTTCTCTTGTTTTCTGTTTTGGTTTCTTTGCTTTGGGGGAAATTTGAGATCTTTGAAAATAATTATCTCTATGATTTTTACTATAGTCACAGATAAAACAAAACATTAATACAAACACATTTACACTATTGCATAGTATATTGATCTGTAGCTGCTGTAATTGGTTTCTGTATGCTAATGATCCTTTCCCTATTATTTAAATCCTGACTTTCAAAGGCTAGACTATAAGAACAACATTTCAGAAGACTTTGCAGAGTCTTGGAAGATTTTTATCCCTTCCCTGGGAAAATGTGTACAGATTTAGTTACCTTTATATTTCATCATTAAACACTGAAGATCTGGAATTGTCTTACGGTCCAAAGAAACCGATTAAAATTCAGTGAAATCAACATAACAACTTTTACTGATTTACAAAAAGCCCTAAAAGGTCTTGCTTAACACAAGTCATAAAAGAAGGACGAAATGGATTTTTTCATAAATAAAAAAGAAATATTATTATTTGATAATCTATACTAGATTAATTTCATTTTAAAATCAGCTAATGATAGAAAAAGTAATTATTTCAATGAAAGACATACAGGTTCTCAGCTTATGGAAAGATCTTTTCTAGTACTCTGTTACTAGGTCTAGTAAACAAAATCATGCACAAGATGGCTACCAATTTGTAAGGAATTACATTTAAATGACAGGTAACTGCACATTTTATTTTCATACAGATTATTTTCTCCAGGTGCCTGATCTTCACCAGGCTATGTTACAAAAACCCAGGAGACATGCAGGGTGTAACAGAAAATACTAATTGGAACCTCTGATGGACAAAAGCCTTTTAAATTCTCACTGGATCCTTAGTAAGCAAGAAAAACACAACATCATCTGCAATCAAAACAATTTACATCAGTGGCTTTATTCAATGCTCTGTTATAAAACTGATAATAAACACTGTAAGATGACTGTTTTATCCTAAATGATGTGTTGTATTAAGGTCAGCCAAATTTCAGAGAAAAATGGTTTGGGTGCTGATTGGAAGAAAAATGTCTTATCATCTCTACCCTAAGTAGTACATAATATTGCTCTGTGTCATCTGGTTTAATTCTCACATGTTCATATCACTCTTTTTATAACTACATACATTTAATAAAAATGTGTTACTTTCATAAAAAATTCAAATAGATGTATCGCTTTCATCAAATTTCATGCATATCTCAGTTGATTTCTTCAGAGTCGCCCTACTGAATAGATCTTAGCTTTTTCCCTTACTTTTAGAAAGACAATCTTTAAGGTTTTTTTTCTCTCCATATTACTATTCAGGGTACTTGCATTTCTGGAAAGCAGCATCAGAATTTTGAACATAGAGGAAAATCAAAGTTCATTGCAGCAATTTTTCCATATGAAGAAAAAAGGCTAAGGCAGGGCATCTGCCCAGTGTCCTTACAAAATAAAAATGTCCTTTGACACTTCAGCTATTGCCAGTAACAACACAGAAAGAAAAGCTGCAAGACAGTCAAAAGCCTAACTTTAGCATGTTGGGGATTTGCGTAGTTCTTATCTGCCTACTTAGGTTATGTGGAGTCTCTAAATCTCTTCCAAGGAAATCCGTACAGGTAATGTAGCACAGCAGAAGCAATCTTCCTAACCTTCCTCCTGTATTTACATGAAAAAAAGTACCAATCCATCTCCCTGGTAAAGAGATTACACCATCATCAGAAATAATAGCTCAGGCATAGATCCAAGTCAAAAACAAAAGAAAAATTATAAAATGTGTATCGCAACCTAAGCGTTCAAACAATGAGTCCTGTTAAGGCTCAACTTTTTTATAGCCTGAGAATATATCTAATGCAGGAGACAAATACCTGTGCATTGTGGTGTATATGGATTTTTCTTCCTCTGTGTAACATCTAACAAAAATGCAATGTTATTTAATAGATAAAATGTTCTCACATTGACAGATTGTGTCAAAACTATGTTACTATGTTAGCCATGCTGTGCAGAAGCACTACGGCCAGGGGCACTGCTGCCTCTAGACAAATGGACTGAACAGGTGGTTTAGAAAAAAGAAGGGAAACACAATTAAGGATTTGAAAGCAAGCTGTGTAAGTACACCAATGCACACCTCTGCTTGCTGGGTGTGATGGGTGTTATGCTTCTTCTTCCTCCTGCTTCCCATAGGTCTGATCTGTAGCAATATAATACGTGACAGCTCATGTGAAGAGCGCTTGGGAGCTGAAGCTCAAGCTGCAGGTATCCTTTCTTTCAGCATTGCTGGTCTCCCCGTCAGTCCCTACTGAAGAACAAGGGAGTGGCCACAAGAAGTAGACAGGTTTCTTCCAGGATGTAAGGTACTACAGGCTGCTTTGCAAAAAAGCCAACCAGCTGGCTGCTGTATGTAGTCACAGCACTTGGTTCACAAAAGAGACAGCCTCTTTCTGTTGTTAACTAGCTTCTGATTTTTTAGCCCAAACTATAGAAATGAATTGTTTGGTTTGGTGGCCTCCCACAACAGCTCCCAAGAACAGTTCAAATTATGCAGCTCCCAGGTCATCAACTGTCACAATATTATCATGTGTTATCTGGCATTTCTCCAAAGGCATGGCTCTCGATGAGTCTCAAATATCTGAGAATTACCAGGTTTCATTTCCCAATATGCATTTTTTAGCTCTCACATTTGGGAAAAACCCAACAACCTGAAAACATGAACTAGATAACAGAAACAAACTAAAGGCTTATTCTTTACAAAATAATCCCACTGGTTATTTTTTTTTATGTTTTGCTCATCATTCAGCATTTTCAAATTCCATTGTGGGTTTTTCCCACAATTATACCCACGCTTGTCAGTTTCATTAAGTTGCTTAGATATCAACAAATACTATTACTAATGTAATCGCCCAAATAAGTAAAATATGTATCTAAGCAAAAGTTGCATGTATTCCATGTTATAAGAGCTCTTTCCAAGGGACCCCTATCTCTTTAAGGACAAATGGTCTGTCAAAGAACAACTACTTAATGTCTTCTCTTATTCTCATTCCTGGCATGTGGTTCTAGTCTTATTTACCAGATACTATTAAAAAATCCTGTTCTGAAAGATTACTTACTTTCTCATTGGCAATTACACTATTAGTATCATTACCTTATGTCATAGTATTTCAAAAATATTAATATGCTTATTTTCACAGGGTGTTTATAAGGTAAGATGGAATCAATACACTATGTGACTGAATGGGAGAACTGAAACTTGAAAATTTAAGGTCAAAAGTATTTGTGTGGGAATTCGGGGTTTCCAACACGAGACAGCTCCTGATTTTCAGGTTCCAGAGTTACTGCACATTCTGGATTCCTTTGGAGTCTTCAGATGCAGATATGAGTTTTCCTCAGCACTTCTGTAAAGCAGACTGCAACACACCATGGGTAGGTATCAGGAAAGCATGAGATATGTGATAGATTACCAGGGTTATTTTTGGTTTGAAAAATTGTCTACCATATTTTCCCACAGAAACTGTGTGTCATGAGGGAGAGAGGGATCCAGTTCTTTGTAAGAACATTCAACTATTAACTGTCAAGACCAATTATTCTCTATACATGTCCACTCCTCCTTAATTTATGACATGGCTTCCAAGCACTGCAACGGTCCTTGAGGCAACAGAAGGTCTCTGTCACCAGATTATCCTGGATTGCTGCCCACCCTATGCACAGAATGAGAAATATTTTGTGGGGAAAAATTGACAGGACCAAAAAGTCTCTTAAACAGCTACTGATACTTCAGACAATAGTCCAAACCTGTATTTTGCTAACACTAAAACAAAAACCAACCAAGAAATGAAAATGGACAGCCTAAAGCAGACACTTGACATAGAATATAGCTCTTCCTGAAGAGTCAGTAAATGACTGAAACAGATTTTTTCAAATAAAGGGGTAACCTTCATAACAATCAATGCTATTATTCCCTACAATGCTATATTACATATAAATAGACAACCATACAGAGCAGGACTATAGAAAAGAAAAACTTGTATGTGTATGCACACACACGAAACTAGCAGGGCTTGCGTCTGCTTACTGGCTCTTTTTTTCATTCATGTTAGCTGTCTTTTGTCCTCTTTCTTTTCCCTTCCTCTTCTGCCCCTCCAGATGATTTCTGCCTGAAGCATTTTTTAACCTCACAAGCAAGAGAGACTTTGTCAAGACAGCAAGAAAAGAGAACAGGTGATAAAAAACAAACAAAAGAAAATTAATCTACAGAAATAGTACAGTCTAGAAACAGCACATTTAACACTGTTAGCTCTCTCAGCCTGATCTTTTCTTTGGGATGTTCTCTGCCCATGGTACTGCATATAACCTTTTCTGACCATACTTGCTCTAAACGTCTTGATCCTAATGTCATTCAAGTTAAGTGACTGCAGATGGCAAATGCTAATCTAGACACTACAAAATCAAGTAAGAAGAAAGCACTTTCCTAAAATGTTTTTTAATTTTCCTTTAAATTATTCCATTTACTATATTAGAACAAGCACTGATTTAATAGATATATAATATTAGAACAAACACTGGTGTGTTTTTTCCTCGCATAATTTAATGGGGCTCCCAATTCACTATACTTTTTCCAGGTTCTGTACAAAATATGACTTGATAAGCAACAAAGTAACGCATATGCAATGCCAGAAGTTTATCTGAATGGGCCTTTGTAGGATGCTATAATGCAAGATAATGATTCAGATTTGAATTATACATTTCTAATCTACGTAACAAGGTTGATCTACTGTTAGATCTTTCAATAAACTAGTTAAAATGACTTTTTCCTCTTGTAATGATACTGGGCCTGTCATCTTCTCCTACCTGAAGAGTATAAACACAGCTGAGGCTTTAACAAAATAAATACATAAATAAATAAACTAAAACCAGGCAACACAAGGCTGAGGATACAAAGTTCCAGGACTAGCAACAGTGCTGAAGAAGAAGCTCAGAAATACTCTGATTTACTTCAACAAGCTCTGTATCTGGTCTTTGGCCTACACTATGCAAGTAAGTACATATAAATTATACAATATAAGTACAAAGTACAATATCTGTCATAACTATACTTATGCTACCAGTTTGAGTTATTGAACAAATACAGGATCTGATTCTTACAAAGCCCTCAGCCTCATCTTTCACCAAGCAACAGTGAAAATTTTGCCTAAGATACCCAGGCTCAAAATTAGTACTGCTAACTCTAATTGTATGTCATATCAGTCTTCTTCTGTCAGATGTTATGAAATACTAATCTGCAACACAGCACGCTTCTAGCTCTCCCGAGTTCCTCAGAAACCTTGAATATGGAAAGGAAGCACTTACAAGGCACAAGGCAAACAAGGAGTCCAGAGTGTGTTACAGGTTTTGTTCCTTTGCTTCTTAAATTGTCTGGTTTGAAGGTAATCCTGCACTTGACCAGAGACAATGGAGATTCTTAGTTCTCAGCCATTTCTAACTTAACAATACACCCATGAGGATGCTAGAAAAGGAGAATTTACATAAATTCACATGGGTTTATATGTCTACCAGCATCCTTAAATGGGAATCTGACATCAATACTCTCAGTGGTTATTGATGTCAGAAATCAAGGTAATTTTAGTAATGAAGATATTTTGTATTCTTTCTTATAAAAATACATTAATCAAGTCTATTTATTAAAAGGCTGTTTCTAAATTCTGCTTTTAGTATGACCACTAATTGTACATATGAAACAATCTTTTTATAATTCACTAAAAAGTTGTGATATTTAAATTACCGTACATCTTATATCTCTTTTCTTACCCACCTTACAGAAATGACACCCTCTGAAGCAGTCAGCATCTTTGCATTAAGGGAAGGTATATGTGTAATTTTGCGTAGTAGGAAAAAACATCAAGCTTTCTGACACATTCTACAAGTGTTGCAAATATAGTAAGTTAATAAACAAAATCTCAGCCCTTGTCCTGTTGAGTGTTAATAAAATTCCATCTGGTCACTTAGAAGCTGTGCCAACATTACCACACAAAGAGCCTTTGAGCTATTTGAATGTTCAAGAGTCACTTGACAGGTTTTTTATTTACCTTTTTTTTTTTTTTTTTGTCAAATATGCACCTAATAGTGTACAGATGGCTAGGTTTTAACAAGTTTACTTGCATGTAAACTTGACACTAACCTTGAAAGTAAGCTGCTGAGGTTTGGCTTTGGGTTGTTGCTTTGGTTTGTGTATTTTTTTTTATAGCATTTAAGATTGTTCAGTCTACTGCTGCACCAAGTTCCTTCTTAGGCAAATACAAAGTGAAAGTGAAAACTTGGTGCCTAGTTGTTCTAAAACCACAAGCATAGTAAGGATACGCTCAGCCTGCTCAGAGCCAATGGAATGGGAGGAGGTACAGGGAGTTAAAGGCACCGTAGAGAGCAAATTAAAGGAATGTTCAGTGACAAAAATATTCACGGGGGAAACAAATCTCAAGAACTGCTCTGAGCAATGAGAGAGATTTTGGCAACAGATGGGTACTATGTTCAGTGTGTATTAAGTATGTATCTTTTAGTGCCAAAATCAGTTACAGAATTATTCTCTAGTCACTGTGCTAATATATGGGTATTTAATAGAGAAAAATAAACCCCATACTGTAACTTATATTCAAATTTGCCTTGGAAAACTGAAATTGATTTACCAAAAAAACCCCACCCCCAAATAAAAAATAATGTCCTGAGCAACCTGATCTAGCTTCAAAGTTAGCCCAGCTTGGCACAGGAAGCTGTATTAGGTGACCTCTTATGTCCCTAATTACTTTTCCGTGTGATGCTATGAGTCTATCTGATAAGGATGTATACATCATAAACACACAGCACTGAATTGCTTGGCCTGGTCTACAGCCTTCAATGCAAAATAACTACTAAAATAATCACAGTAATAGCCAAATTATCAGGGAGGAATCAAAGCATTGCAAGACTGGCAGAATTAATCTAGGTGATCCACTTCTGCACTACATTGAGTCAAAACAGACAGATAAAACAACACTGAATGTCCCACCAGACTCTCAGCTAGGAGATCAGTTATCTGGGATGCGAGGAATACAGTGAGACAAAAACGCTATTCAGTTATAAAAAGTGGTTTAGTAACACTCCCTCCTCATTCCTATCCCTCCACACTTTTTAACTGAATCAAGTACAAAATCTGTGAATTAATGGGATTAATTTTTATCTTAAATCTCTGTAGGATAAGCACTCAGAAGACAGATAAGAGCCTGATTCTGTCACTACTTATCTGTGAGTAACTTTTTCATTCTTGCTGGATTATTTTTGTAAGTCAGTCTTCCACATGTGCATAAACACTTGGAGGTCCTGATACGTAATGAGATACTAAAGGGAATAAAACTGTAAAAATAAAGACTACTTTTATTGTTGTTTTAATTAATTTGTGGGCAATTTGACAAAATTGATTTTTTTAAAGGATTTTGCTTTGACATACTCTTTCAGCTCTTGGCTGTGGACTTAATTAAAACTAGCTACTCCAATCTTCAAAGCCATAACATATATGATTAGGACCCAAAAAGAAAATACTACAGAAAATAAAACTGGCCTGAGCAGTGGAAAAGTAGATATCTAGGAAAAGCTGTGAAACTTTAAGAAAAGGCTATAATAGACCTAATAACAGAACATAACAATGTTTCTACATGTTCTATAATTACTTAGAACTACATTTTTAAAGGTATCTTGGCACCTTAAATGAAGTTGTCATTGAAAATTAGCAATTTATGTAACATGCTTTTGTACACCCAGTCTGAAATCTTACATTTTTAATCAGTTAATAACTTCTCTTTTTTTTTTGCTACTGTCTTTTTGCATGTGATTATGGATTTAAATTGTTGTACCTGTCTGCAAATGTATACCATTCTAGGAAGAAGTCTGGACCTTGAACATCTTTCTGAATGGTAAGCCCTTTAAAAACTCTTGAAATACGGAGACTTAATTTCCCAGTCCTTTTCCAAGCTAAGAAATGGTTTTGTTTTCTGGATCTTCAAGCAGCTTATTTTAAATTCAAGTCTGATCAGAGCACTCCAGCAACCCATTTTCTCCTGGTCCAGCAACGGCAGTTGCTACCATGGTGTCCTGTGCGGATATAGTTCCCTTAGCGTGTTAGCTCTGCGAGAAACCACCCTGACACAGAATCTAACGTTAGACACTGAAAGGCTGAGGGCTCGCAAGCACACTTCAACAAAACCTCAGCAAGGAGAGTAAATGTTAACCTTGATATAATTATAAAGGTCACTTTGTACAGAGATACAAATGTAAAATAATACATCTGCCACTGGCAAAATAAAGCTTAGAAACAAATTAAAGAGACTCATAAATAGCTTAGCTGCTCCTAATTAAAGACATAAGATGTTCTGTTACGCAACGACACTCATGCAAGTTCCATTTTCCTTCTTGACAACATGAAACATATCCTAAACCAACTGATCCACTACACCTGTCCCCACAGTTACATGCAGTTTTCCCGCAATTCTCTATCCCAGCAGAAGACCAGAACTGCAGCCTCTGCATCTCGTCAGAAAGGGGGACTTCACAATGATGTCCCAAAGGGCACCTGTTCCTTAGATTGGAAGTCTTAACAGTGATTTATGCTGTTCCCCAGAGAACTTTCAAAATCTGCTTTTAATTTGTTTTTATTTAATTTTCCCCAAAATAACTACTTTTAATCACAAACTACATGATAATTACAAACTATGCATGAAAGCTTTCAGCCCTGAAAATATATTGTTTGAACCCGATGAGTGTCTGCAAACAAGTTCATAATGGAAATGACCTGCCATTTGTGCTATTGTTTGGTTTTCAATGAAAGTTTGTTAGAAAGAGATCAGCTGCAAATCTAATAAGTGACTCTAAACCCCTTTATTTACAAGTGTCTTTCAATGGAAAAATCATATGATAAGTACTTGTTTGGCTCTATTCTCCTACTACAGTTACTCTCAGCAAAACATTTTTGTCCCAAGGAAGGAAGAGAGGGAAAGACTATCACATAAGAATGTGTCTTTCCTCCTAAAAACACAATTGTTAAAACCTGTAATTCAAAAATGTCCTTTAACCATAGAAGGGCTGATAGAAGTGTGGCAGTCTCCTCGTGCCTTGGAGAAAAAGGCTTTCGATGTTCTCTAATGTCAATGAAGGATATGAAGGAAAACAACTCAATCCTGAAAAGCACTGCTTCTTGGCTGGTGAGATTGTCTGATGTCACTAGTTCTTCAATTTAGCAGTTTAGCACAAATTACTAAAATTGCCCCAAATCAACAATGTACACTTTGTAGGCAGATTGTGGTGCCTACATATTGTAAATTGAAGACTGGGTTGTCAGTATCATTCATCTATAAGAATTTAGGGCCAAAATGTACTCTAGAATTTGTTTTTATAGGTATTATGTTCTGCCTTAAACCTGGTGTTACTAAGATTAGTAGACATCTGTGGTTAATCTCTCTAGTGATAAATATTTACCTATTAATGCAGTTATTTGTTCTCACTTTGGAATGCCTAGGATGTAGAGCATCAATAAAAACACTGCAGTGATAGGATCAGATGCTCTCTAGAGGAAAAGAATTTAACTGACTTTTCATGTAAGACTGACATAAAACTGCATAATCAGATGGCAAAATTAAAATGGAGCACAAAATGCTTAATATAACCGTTTTTTAAAGAAATATTTCCACAAAACGCACTAGTATTCTGCATAACTGCTGCAGTTATAAGTGATTATTAACCTCTGCACAGCATTTAAGAGGTTTATTTAGTAAAAATTATACAACAGTGACAATGCAGTAAACATGATAGTGATGTTCTGAGGCAGCACATTACAGTACATATGCACAGCTGGGTAAATCATAAGCCAAATGCTATAGGCCTCAAGTATTACTTCAAACCACTGCAATAAACATTTCAATGAATGGGAAGATGCAATACGTATCCCACTGAAAACATGGGTTTGGAGAGAGAAAAATCTAACAGTCTAAAATCAAATGAAAAAAAAAATCTTCAAAAGAAAAGGCTACTTTATCTGTCTTAAATCTTGTGACTCTTAATTAAACTATTATTCCCCCAATCTGCGATTAGCTGTGTTTGGACAACATCACAAAAACAAATTAAATGCTCCCAAGACAGACGTATTTGTACAAAGCTCAATAAGAAAGGCAACCAAGACTTTAATTTTTTTTTCAAAAAGAAATGTATTTTTAAAAGACAAAAAAATTATGCAAAATGCCACTTGCTATATTAAATTACAAGTCATTTATTTCCCCCACAAGCAGGATCTGTCTGCGTTGCAAAGTGGAGGAGTGGTTTGCTTTCTCTGCTTAATAACCATCTCTCAGACTAAATAGTCATATGGACAGAATAAAGGGTCAGGTTCTGCATACAACCTGCAGGTCTCAAGAATGAAGGGTAGAGCTAATAACAGATGGGGAGGACAAACAAGTCCTTGGAATATGTTTCACAAGGGATGCATGGTTCTGTGACAGCTGGGTACAGTTGCAAATGCTATGGCCCCAAAAACAAGAATGTCCACTGTACTCTCAAAGACATCCCTCTGATGACCAAGCAGATCTTGACTGACCCTTAAATCACAAAGGAGGAAAAAATAATAATTTAAAAATCACATTTATACACAGAGGAGACTCTAGGAAGCCTAGCTCCCATGGTCTCATTCACATGTCACAAAATTCTGGAGAAATTTAACCTTTTTGCCTTTGAGGTTCCACATGCATTCAGCTTAAGCCTAAATGCAGAACTCTCCTAGTCCTCTCAGGCAGCTTAATAACCAAAATAATGTATTAGCATTATCACGATCTCTGAGAGAGTGACTCTTCCTGTCCCTTCTTCGAATGTGCCTCATACACAAAGTCAACACAGGAATTCTTGGTGACAGACACTAGCATCCAACAGAAAGTAGGTGGCAAAAATGTGAAAGTGACTTTTGCACATTAGCCTAAACATGAAAAGAAACCAATTGCTTTCCTCAACCTGAAAGGATTTAAACACAATTTCCCAGAAACATACTCAAATCAGATTTTTATATTTTCCACGTGAGGACTGAAACACCATGTACTTCTTCTATTGAGATATATTTTATATTAAGCAGTCATTGCATAAAACAAATGAGCAGTCACAGGAAGAAGTGCTGGAACTAAACAATTCCACCTTTTGAAAAAAGCCTTGACTAACAGGCTATGAACACATACCACTATTAGGTCTGTCTGGTTTTCTGGTCTGTTTGATGGCGCAGCTTCACTTTCAGGCAGAGAAAAAGCCTGGACCATTCGGCTTCCTGTGTAAACATGTGCCTATCCCAAGGAAGGTAAAGGTGGTAACCCAGTTGTGTCTCTTCTTCCACTCACATTTGAAAAGGAGAAATGAAGGTTCAGAATTTAATAGAAAAGGTGCAGGCATCCACCCCTGAGAAATAATTCCAGGCCCTGGGCTTAAGGCAGAAATTTTGCTGATCAGAAAATGGTATGCATATTAATGACGGGTGGTTTCCTGCTGAGCTTGGTAACTGATCCCACTCTGAACATTTTGGGCACTGTTTGCTTTGGGAGATAAAACTCCTGGCTCAGGTGTCTGAATGCCATGCTGGGAACCAGCACCTAAAATCCAGAGCGAATGTGTAACGCAGTTTGTCCCTAACCACCTGTCTGCAGAGAAACTTCCACTGTAGTCAGTCCATATTTCAGGATATTCATGTTATTTATTTTATGCCATTTTCAATCGTGGTCTCAGAGAACTGTATCGCTGTTAACTGCAGTTGTGCTCTTACACTGGTCTATAATGTCAGTAGACTACCCAACATAGGCAGACTCCTAGAAGGACTGAGCTACTGATCGACTGCCGGTCCTTTTGCCATTAGGGCTGAAAGATGCAGGGACACAGCATGATTTTCTGAGAGGTGATTTCCTGACCAGCTCCTGCACGTAGCAAGGATGCTGTAGCTTGTAGCATAACTGAGTACAGAGGAGTAATTTATGGACTGCTTGACAGTCAAGAGACACTAAGAATCTTTGTAAGTCTGTCTATAGCCTAAAAAACTCCCATGTGCCCCAGCCCATTATCCACTAGGCATCTTGCACCAACATCAAGGACCAGCACAGTCCTCTCTATATTGTACATTCATAGTGTTTGTGCCAAGGAAATTCCTTTTGGTCAGCATATATAACTCCCACAGATGCCAGCCACAAAGGAACCACAGTTGAGGGAAGAATCTCTCCTTTTAAATTTTCCAATTATGTTTTTTTCTGAATCTTTGTTTTCTCAACTGTTATGGTCCCTTGAAAGCAGAAGGAAGGGGAAGTGGAGAAAAGAACAGTTCAGAAGTTGTCACACCTTACAGGGGGAAACTTTAGAGACACATTTCATGGAGTAAATGTGTGGATTATGCACAAGCCAAAAGCTGCTGTCAATTTTAACTACTGTTGATACGCTGAGTTTTTAATCAAATGAGGAAAAGACCAGAATGCTTCTGTATCAGCAGGCATAAATCAGTGCAGCTTTGTTGCTAGCCATATTCCATTTACTTCCAGAGGCTGCGCATAAGAATAAAAATTTTAAGAAGCATTACCAGGTTTAATATCCATCCTTTCCATTTTATTAACACACAAAGCCTCACATGGAGTGTTACTGAGGTTATATTAATTAATTCAGTCAGCAATTGATTCTTAAAGCAATATTTATCAGGAAAATTGCTAATGTTTCAGCTGTCAGCACAAGACAAAAAGAAGTCTTTCTTCTTCCTCACATCCCACTGAAACAGGCAGCTAGGCACAACGAGTAGTAGTTGGTAATTTCAAATTCCCTACAAATCCAGCAGATGACAGGACATGCATAGTTCCATCTAGACACTGGGCCTTCTCAGACTAAGCGCTCCCCTATTCTATGACAGCACTTCCCATGTGTAATCAAAGCTGAACTCCTGTAAGGAAAATGAATTATTCTCTGATCTAGTTGAGCAGAAGTCTTGATTGTCCTATTTCAGATCTATACCATAGGTGCTCTAGAGAGATAAAGATAGTGGCAGATGCTACCAAATAAATCTGCTAGTGTAGATTCATCTATCTTGGAAAAGCTTCCTTTTGCTCCAGGTTGATAAAAATTTATTACTGAAGCTGAAAAAAATATTATATTTTAAAAATAGTAATACACAAGTAAAAGCACAATGTGTGGGATAAATGAACCCAATGTAGGAAGGGTCTTTTACCTCTAAAGTAAGATATGGGCCATGACAGACAGATTGTGGCTATGACTAAACTGGGGGACTTGGGAGAGCTTCTAAGGATGCATTCTGGCTTACCATATTCTATGTCAGAGACAGCTCAAGATATGCACTGTCACCTGCTTAGCTGGAAAGGAAACTGGACACGTAGACAAGGTAGGAACTATTCCATGCTCAGTAGGGCTTTCACGAGAATGACTGGGAGATCTGGACCCAATGGTTCCCATTAATTGCTCCTGCAAGTCAATCTCAATGCATTTCTCATCAGCTCAGCAAGTACCACAGAAAAAGCTGAAATCCCATTTAGGCTACACCCGAGAATCCATATTTCACCACCAGTGTGATTCTGCAGAATTAAGTCCATTGGAGTGCATACAAATTGTTTGCCATCCTCCATTCACTTGCATTAAATGATTGCCAGTAACTCATATTCACTTGCATCTACAAACGCTAGTCTAACAAACACTCCTAGAGATTTTTTTCAGGCACACAGCCTTTTTTACTTTTTCTAGAGTTAGAGATACAAAGTGTTTATCATTGCTTTACTTAATAATCAAGAAGTGAAATGTGAGTCTACGTGGCCCTATATGGACAGGTTAAACTGCAGATTTCGAGTATGCAGTTTGTGTTTGATATCAGTATAGTCTGAAGACAGATAGGCATTTGTAATCTTTTGCAGACAACATTAAATTTGGGGGAATGGCTAGCATATCAAATAGCAATCCAGAGGCACCTTTCAGAAACCCGGGGACTGGATCAACAGGAGTCTCATCAAGTTCAAAAAGGCTAAGAGCCAAATTCTGCAGCTAAGGCAGAATGACCCCAAGCATCAATGCAGGCTGGGAACAAACTGTTGAAAAGACCCAGGGGTTACAGTGGATGCCAAGCAAAACATGAGGCAGCAGCATGCTCTCAAGGTAAATAAAGCAAACTGTGTATTGGTTATATTAGGAGCATGGCCAGCAGATCAACACTGTGCTTCATGCCTGGCAAGGATTTGTGTGTCCCAAAATTCCTTGGTTGTGGGTGTCCCAGATCAAGAAGGATACTGAAAAACTGGACAGAGTCTAGGACAGGGCTAACAAGATGGGCACATGCCCACAATACATGACATGTAAGGGGAGGTTGGGGACTGCTTTAGTCTGGCAAAGAGGAGGCCTGTAGCTACCTGAAGGGACATTACAAAGACTAGAGGCTTCAAGTAGTAGCTAGACAAAGTCGTAGTTGACCTGGTTCTAGTGCTGGCAGCAGTCCTGCTTTAAAATCCTTCCAAATAACAATTCTGTAGTTCTTATATAATTCCATGAATCTTTACAAATTTCAGCTCGGAACATCTTCACTGTAAATACCACAGGGCTTATTACAATGCCTCCAGGCAGGACATGCTTATTACAGGTATATCTAAGTCTTGCTGCATGACAGAAATGTAACTACTTGGTCTTACTAAAAATTAGCAGAGCACAGACTGGAAAAATCCTGATCTGACTATTCCTGCTATTTAACCCTTACATAACAAAACTTCTCCTTTTCTTTCCAAACAGGTAAGTACCCTTTTGTTCTACAAATAATGTAGCAGTTTGGGGCTCAAGAAGAAAAATCCTCAAACACAGGTAAGAGCAGACTCCTTTGTATGTATAAAATTATCCCCTTTCTCTTGCTAACATTCTGTTATTTTTTATTGTGAGATTCTTGTCTTGCATTTACTCAGCGGTGTATGTATTTTCAGTACTGCTTGAATTCCCACATATAAGATGACAGCTTGTGACTGTAAAATGTCATGGAGACTAAGTCTTACTATTGGGAAAAAGCAACTTGTTGAATGTGATACATAATTATCTTGATTTGTTAAGTCCTTCACACTATTCCAGAAGGATCTGAGCACAACTTTGAAGAACAGAGAAGGTGGAGTCCCTTTCACTGTGGTCTTCAGTTGTAAAGGCAAAAAAAAAAAAAAAAAAAAGCTTGAATGAGGCTTGCTTTCTGTAGCTACATTTTAATACCAAGGAAAGATTATTAATTATTTCTATCTCTGAAAAGAAAAAAAAAAAAGACTAAAAATGTGAATTCTGGTTAAAAAAATATTTGGCATTTGTGAGAAGATGTTGTACCTGACACAAACCACAGAGGCCATTTTGTGAACTGTTTACTAGTAGAACCACAAAAGCATATTAACTCTGCACATTCCTACTAAAACAAGTGGTTAGGAACTTCCCAGCCAATTGTTAGGAGATTCTATGTATACAATAATTATCAAAATATCCAGAAACTTTACCATTTTGAGGTAAATAAGGAGTTGTGGTCTGAACACAGGCCCTTGAAAATGCTGGGTTTAATTCTAGCTGTCATTGTAACACCTTTTGCACCTTGATGTCTCTTTTAATGATGCAGTGTCACAGTAGAAAACTACATTTCAGGAGCAAATGTTTCCACATATATCAAACCAGTATCTCTTTTGCACAGCACGCCTTTCATTTGGTAGGCTACTTGTTTACTTTCACATTCCAGAGTTCAAGGTAAAAATCTAGTTTTCACTTATTTCCTATCTCCCTATCTGGGTCAATAGCAGCCTTCTTCAACATACAAACTTTAAATCCTGCATGAGAAAGAGTAGAGGGGAAGACACCTTTTTACAATCTACTATCTTGGTCTTGTCGTTTTCACTTCTTTAAAGAAACAGACTGGGGGGTGGGGGAAGGCTAAATTTGGTTTTATTTCCCTGCTTCACACTCTCACTTAAAAGGCTATTTAGATGAATTAGTGTTTAAAGATCCCTCTGAAGAGTGTTTTTTTTAATGATAGAGATCAGTGGTCTTCTCTTTTCAGTAACTGTCTCTTTGTCACCCACAGGTAGCACATCTACCTTTTCTAACCCCTGAGAAGTTAATTTCCTCATCTGTGTCTGCCATCATACACTGAGCTGACTAGTCTTTTGAGAATACAACTCCTAATTTCCCCGTGCCACAAATTCTCCAGTGTACCAAACACCTGCAGCTTTTTCTGGCTTCTACAGATGTGAGTCACTGTAGCCTCAAAACTGTGTGCAGATCTTAAATCCATTAATTCTACTAAACCACGATGAGTATTTAAAAATGAGACTTCAAGTCATCTCAAATATGAAAGCACCATGGGCATCATTTTATTACCCATCACTTTATTAGCCATTATCCTATGGCCATTTATGCCCAGGCAGAATATTAAAGCTACAATTTGGGCCCAATTACCATCTTAAATCAAATTTGCAGTCACTTTATGCATAATACAGGGCAATGGGGAACTGAGGCCATAATCTGACTACACAGAAGCTTCAGCAGCAAAGCTGGTTTCAACAGATTACCTTCTCTAAATGCTCTGCAACCAGGTCACTTAAAAGCACTGCAACACAGAGTCATTTAAAACTACAACACACACTTAAACATGTATTTCAATGGAGTTTGCTGTATTCAATTTTAAAGAAGTCATGTCTCAGCACTGAATAAAAAAAAATTACTTTAATTCAATTAATGCCTTTTTATAAGCTCTGTGTTGCGCATCCAGATCTTTCATGTCAAAGCAACCAGATTTTCTTGTCTGATGGTTTTATCTTAACCTCAGATTGCATTACATGAAGCAGCAGAAACCTCTAGAATGAAAGGATTCAAATGACATGCTAAATTCTGGGGACAAATTAGTTCTACAAATACAGAGCAAAATAGTATGCTTATGTAAACAAGCAGAATTTGGCTTCTAAACTTGCACTGGCCCTCTGAAGGTGTTACAAAATAATGCTAAAGTCTAACACATGCTACATGATCAAAGCCTAAATAGTACTGAATCTTTTACTGTTACATAAATACAACAACCATAGTGGCCGTCAAAAACCTATTCTGATTGTTCTTTGAGGGGCCAACAATTAAGTGTTAAAAAAGAATTGTTAAAAACATTTTAATTCCAAACTGTGACCAAAACCTGAAGAGGCCTGTTTTGTTATAATGGCTGCTTCTGCAAGAACTACATGAATCTAGGGAGAAGAAAGAAGGATTTAAAAAAAAAATAAAAATCAGAAACTTGCAAGAATTCCTGAATTTTAAAGTTTGATATCTAATCCTTGGTCTCATAGTTACATCTTTTCTCAAAGAGAGTCTAATCTTAACCTGCAAACAGGCTCCTCGGCATATTTCTGATTGTAAGAAATAAATTTCTGGTAACGGGAAAAAAATTAATAGGCTCATTATTTATTTTTAAAGCATAAAAAGGGTCAAACAGAAAAGCCTATGTTTCAAAAAACACGCCAATGATTAAGTCGTTTTGTAAAATGTGCCTATTAAACAGCTTTCAAAAAAATCCAGTAAGTTCTTTATGTACAGCCAAATATGCTTGTTTTGTTGATGACCGTTTCTGATTTTAGAAAAGAAAGCAATTTAGTTTAAATAGTTGCTAAGTATGCTGGCTTCCAAGTGACTCCTTGCTGTTATGATCACTGCAGTAAACTGTTCAGAACTGAAAGAGCTAAGCAGGCTAAAAACAATCCAGTAGTCTACAGCTGTTGCTTTTTATTGGAAAGCCTATTTAATATCAATTTAAAGAAAAAGTAAAACAGGCCACCCCTTGCTAACATGAAGTGCTGATTATCTAGGGCATTTCTCTCTCCAGCCATCTGTTTTGAACTGGGTACATGTACCGAACTCAAATTCTATGTTCACAAGAGAACTCTTCCAGTCTCTTCCAGAGACTGCATAGGAAGTCTTAAATTCCACCTTGCCCTCCACAGCCAAAAAAAAGAACTGCGATGCCTTCACCCTCCTCGGAAGTTATGGCCTTCATAAAGATAAACAAGCACTTCAGATCATTTCTGGGATGAAGATGTATTCTGAAGAAGTGTACCGAATTGCTTTTTGTTTCTCTCCATCATTCTTGCCTTCAGAGCATTAAGTGTCCACACTCAAAATATATGCGTCATCAGAAGCATAATGCGTAGCAATCTTGCAAAGCGGAATTCCTAACATTTGCTGGAAATATCAGAAAGCACCAAAAGCCATCACCTAATGGCTACAAAGTCAGTTTCTGAAACAGATTTCTGAAAACTTAGTTTTTCTTTTTCCCCTATGCTTCTACAAGCTAGAACATATGTATATTAATAGCTTAAGACACCATGCTTACTATTCCTTTCACTGGAAGATGTTCAATGTTCAGTTTGTTTCCTCTTTGATAAAACATACTACATAAATGACAATTCTATAAATTTTTAAGAAAAGCCAAGTTCAACAAATTATTTTCTTTATCATAGGACATGGCTCTTTCTTCATTTGGCAAGTTCCTTCAGATGCTACATGTTAGTATAGCACCATACCTATGAATAAAAGCCATTTTAACAGATCGTCAAAATCGGTCCAGTGTCTGCCATTTTCCCCCAGTTGTAAAACTGGAAAGTCAACATTACTATGTCTTGAACGGATGGGGTGATGCGTGTCTTTTTACATGGTTTCACCAAAACAGAGCAGTTTAAACTCTACTACAGCTGAGTCAGAAAAAGCAGGATCCCAATGACTTCAGCAGTACTCAGTGTGGGCTTTGTGTGGGTACAAGAATGCTGCATAAATAGCATTTACATGAATAGGGCCCAGTTCTGCCTAATTTCTTTCCTACAAGATACATTCTTTCATATATTCTCACTTACTGTACATTAGAAAAAACTGAAGCATGATTTTAAACTGGTTATAAATAACTCATATTTAACTAAAGAGAAGAGAAAAAAAATAATCACTTAAGTTCTTGAAATTAGAAAGCGGAACACCAGTTTTTCAATTCTTTCCCTAACAAAGATAGTAGAAAGCATAGATGACGGAAGAAGCTGTTAGATATTTAATTAATAAAGATAGAACCAGAGGAGAAAAGAGAGTGGGAGATGGGAAGAAAGACACAAATGAACAGATAACTGGAGGAGGTAGAGAGGAGGAAGACTTCACAGAAACCTGGGGAATGAAATAAAGAAGTCTTAAAGGAACAGGAAGGCCGTGGAAGAGTGTGTGAAGCTTATGAAAGGATTCTTTGGTAAAATAGATGAGACAAAGAAAATAAGTACACTGTAACATCAGATACAGAAGTGTGCTTTTCGTCTGGAAAACGCACACTGTATTTTGGGCACTGCTGCATGTACAAGTATTGATTAGTATCTGTGATTGGACTGAAGCGCTATCTTGCCGCAAATGGGTGATGGAATTATTATTGCAAAGGTTTAAATAAAATAATAACAAAAAACAACAACAACAAAAAACCACAACACAACAACAGAAACCATCCTCCTGAAACTGCTTGGTTCCTGTCAGCAATTCCTTATGTACACGTTCCATCTCTTTCCCTCAATTGCCAACATTTCCCTGCTTTTCCCCTAATTCCATATGGCAGAAGCCAGCATGTCTGTATATTCTGCCTGAGCTTTGTGGAAAACCAGGCAAGAACGGGGACTGCCCAACAGGTTCTGCAGGATGATAGCAAATGTATTTGTATAAAGCATATTAATGGATTTTAATCATACCAGACAATTCTACAATGAATGTGCTCACAGACTAGTGTTCTGTTGTGGCTGGCCTTCCTTTGCCGCCCCCTGAACTGCATCCTGATCCTAAAATCAGTTCAACACATAAGCATGGGAGAGGACTGAGGAAAAATAATGTCTACTAGTTACTTAGGGGAAAAGGGGTGGGGGGGGTGTGTGAAGAGAAAGTTAAGTGTGGAAATACCTGTTCATTGCTGCTACCACACCTCTTGATGGTCACGTTCACTCACTGCATTTCCTCCTAAATTTCTCACTGAAGTTCAGGAGGGGTGTCTTAGGTATTTGTACAACAGGGTCCTAACATGATCAGCAATCCAGTGACTTTCAGTGTGCACATCAGAAGATTGCTGAACGAAGCGATCAGAGATATGAAGATGCTGCTGTTACCAAGTACACCAGACTTAGAAGACTGACTTCAGTCAGTTCCTCCAGAGGCCCAGGAGGTAAGTTAAACATTCTGTGGACAGGGAAGATTTAGATAAGAAAGATGTGTACAGTCCTGCTTTGGTTTTAAAACCCTTTTCTCTTCCCATGCTTTGTTCCTGCTGTCAAGATAGAACAGCATTTTGATTTAAGGAAATTGTTCCAAAGCCTTCATGTAGCACAAGTAGCTATTTGGCAGTACTGAACTCAAGTTATGCCTGCAGGGTACTGGGTGCTATATAGACTGCGAGCATGATGGGGTTTCTCCATAGACAAGGGATATGGGAATAAACTCAGCAAGGCTAGAGAAGGGACCAGGTACACTACTGGCCCTGTAAATACTGACACGTACTTATAAGGTTGTATTTAAGGCTAGAAATGTTAAAATAGTCCCATTAATTTAAGTCCCTGGACTGTCATGTCCAACATCAAAGATGGGAAGTGTTTCTAAATATGCTCCCAAGAGGAGTTCCTAGCTGCCAGAGCAGGCCACTCTCAGCAACTCACAGACCTCCACAGTCAAACGCCCCACTCACCCTAGAGACCATAAAGGCTCGCAGGCCATGTTTTAGCATTTTTGATATTTAAGTCAAATAGCTAAGCTAGCAGAACTTTCAGCTTCCTTCCACAAAAATGCTGTCACAGAATTAATCCATATGGTACCATGCAACTTTAGTTTCCAGCCTAGGTATAATCAAGAGCAAAAGGGGTAGAACAGAACTTGTAAAGTGCTAGGTATGACAGAATTCTCTTCCAACTGTAGACCTCTACTGTATGGAAGACAAGATGAGAGTAGGATGAGTATTCTGTAATATCTGGGGGTTTCTGGACTGGTGTATTCCAGAGGTAAAGACATTTACTGAAAGGTGAAGAATGAAATAAGGATAGGGCTTTCAACTGCAGGTTGTGTGCCCTGATGCTCCGGTACTGGGACATCGGGAAGGCCATAGAAATGCACAGGTGGCTGACTAAATATGCAAACTCAAGAATACCAGGAGATGCTGAGCTGTCACCTCCCCTGGTCTCCCAAGCACTGGCCTGTTCCCCACAGGCTCATTGGTAGCCCTGACAAATTTCTCCAAGGTTTAGTTCAATCCTCATCGCGTCATCTATCCTATACCGCTTAGCTGCTCTCCGCCATGAATCAGACTTCTCACTCAGTCTCTGTCTCTCTGTCCAGTTGTACTCCCAAGCAGACTTGGGAGTCCACATTTCCAGAGCACCAGCAGTAAGCCTGAAAGAAAGGCTGCTGTTCACCATGGGAATTTACGCACCTGCTTAACTGGATTTAATCAGATACTGAAATGACTTGTCAAATCTAAGTCGACTGATTGGAGGGGTCAACAAAAAAATTAAAGGTATAGAAAAATTTTGCATATTTCTCCCACCTTTTTGTCTGTGCCTGGCAAGTATCAGTGGATGGAACCAGCTGATGAACTTAAACAACACTGATTAACTTTCATTAATCTCCCTGAGCTATCACTAACACAATGAATAGCTTAGTGTTTTAATAAAAGCTCAAAATTGACTTATGTCTAAGATGTCCCTACAACACATGACTAGGAAGCAGGAAGCTTGTAAGAGCTGTGAAATGTGAGGAAAATGGAACCTAATATTGAAATGGATAACAAAGTATTTCCTTTGCAAAAGTGTGATTTCTGTCCCACTCCCCCGGATTTTTAAATGTGTAAATTTGATTTTTGTATGATGTTTGTGTCTAAACTAGAAATGGGAAACATGAAATGAAAGCACTTCACTTGTTTTATACTGCAAATTTTAACACAACTTTGTACAGGCATCTGCATTGTCTCAATTTATGCATATTTTGAATTCCAACTTCTTCAGACACACATACATTTATTCCCTGACATTTCTTATCAGAATTTGTGAAGAAGATGTATCTGAAAGTATTTCAAGTCAGAGATACTTCCAAGACATATGCCTTGCCAACAAACGCTTATACTTGTACAGCTAAGGTATGCTGTATTTATTCGCAGGTCCCAAAGCATCCTGCACTAAATTCTGTCCTCTATCTGGAGCTAAATGAACAGCAATTATCTGGTTTATAGATTTGACAAATTCTTCTGGATATCTGCCGACTTCATAACCTACTTGAACTAGAGCTTAAGAACACAGTGAGATCACCAGAGTTTGCACAACTTAAACTCTCTGAACAAGAACCATGCAACTCTCAGGCTGAACAAATGTTGTCAGGCTGTGTGCACAGCTTTGAGGCTCCTTAAACCACAGTCATTTATTTCAGAGTTTACAAATTGTATTAGGCATATCTAGAGCACACACAAATTCTAGTACAGCTATTTTTTTTTTTTTCACTAAAAGGAACTTCACCATTCAGAAGTCCATGACTTTTAACTACTATTTTACTCTACCAGAACAAATTTCATTTGCTTGCCATTACATTAAAATTTGTAAACAGAAACAATTTTCTACATCATATCTAACAAAAAGAGGCCCTGGGAGATTGTCCTCGCAGTGAAAGCTCTACTTATAAAATCCCTTACTAGGAAAAGCTCCTTGTCTAATTAAAATTCAAACTGTCATTAAAAAAATTTCTCCATTAGCTGAAGAACATGTATTGACATTTTAAGACTCCTAATTTCCAGAAGTTTAGACATAGTTCCTAATTATTTTAATCTGGAAAGAAGTTAGAATTGGAAATGTGATGCCTCCACAGTATATCAAGACAGCAGGGATGCTCGTTTTCTTGAACACACAGCATGTGAACAGACCCAGGTGGACTAGTCAACACTGGAAAATGAAGTTTCTCTTACATCAGTCACTGTTTAATGTCCCTTTGTTATGCTAAAACATGAACTACATCCTGCCACAGAGTTAAGAAGGGATAACAACCAACCTCCTTGACAGATGCCATACATGAATCTCCACTGCTTTCCATCAAACGGTGATGACATAATTTTTCCTTTTATTGAACCAATTGTAGGTTATGTTATTTTTTAACATATTTATAAATAATTAAATTCTCAGAACTCCCAGAAACAAATCTGCTTTACTTGAGGAACACGGAAAATTATAATGGGTCTTCTCAAGGGCTGTCAGCAGCAGCTAAATGGTACTACAAAAAAAGAGGGTAAAAATTATCTGATTTTATTTACATTTATACCACAACTATTTTCTTAACTTTTTTTTTTTTGGGGGGGGTGGGGGGAGAGATGGGAGGGGAACACAGAGTCAAGATCCTCATTTCTTTCTCCTATTTCTGTCCTCTGTTGTTCCATTCATCCATCTATTACGCCCATCTTTCCTCTGCTTCTAGTATTTCTCTCCCTCCATGCATTTCCCTTAAGGGATTTTTGTTCCCTTCTATTCTTGTCTCTTGTCTTGGTAGCTTTCTCATTTCCATTGTTACCGCTTTGTTTCCTTCAGGTTTCAGCTGTTCTTTTGCCCTTTCTCTTTCCACTTTCAGTTTGATGCTACAGAAAGCCAGATGCTCCTCACAGACTTCTGACACTACCTCCGAATATTCTGCTCTCAGGAAACCTACTTACGAATGAAGCCTTTAACCTAAAGCTAAAGACAGAACTACTTCATTTCAGTCTCACGTAATAACAAAAGATCACAAATATTGGCCTGAACACAGGAACAGTTATTCATTAAGGAATGTCAGTCAAACTAACCTAACCTCTCTGGCTGCTTCAGAGGCATACTTCGAGGAACATTACTGAAGCAAAAGAGATGCAGTCTAAAACCAGTCTTCTCCATGTTTGTTTTTTAAATACAAGACTTTCACCAAAAATCAGTCTTGTTTTTAGGAAATGCTAATACAATATTTTATACTGGCTTAAACTGAAATATTTGGGCTGGCTAGAACTAATACACTGGTGGTGTAAGAAGTCTGTTTTAGCAAAAATTTTAAAAGAATTAAAAATTATCTTTTTGTGCAATGGATAGATCTCTTTTCCAAGCAACTTATTAGTCTGACTTGCATCTTTTATAACAAAACTAGCAGGAAATCTCTCAAGATGGAAGACTTTCATTAGCTTTCATTCCTCTCATGTCTGAAGCTAGTGATTACATTTTTAACTAAAAGCAGGGAGAATTATCCCTGTCTTCCTGAAAACAGTATTACACACAAGCACGCCTGAAGCTTCACACCTTCCTGCCTCCTTTATTTTGTGAACTCACATCCTGAAGACAGAGAGTGGCTTGTTACACCCTGACCTGTGGTTCACTTTGGATTTGGTGTGTGACAACCCTCAGGCTGACCCCAAAACTCGATACATAGTTGCACGTGGTAATTCTTCAGGGAATCTGGGAGAGAAAACAAGAGTATATTGGGAAGACAGAGGCAATACAAATCTTTGTTCTGACAACAATGTAGCTAAATGGACAGTATTTAAATCCAACTACATCGCAGCCTGTGTGCTTTCTATATCTTGTCATCATGCCATTACGGCTAGGTATTGTAAAAACAGTTTAGCAGGTTGCTTTCACAGTTTGCTGCCCAACAAAGCGCCTAAGCACGTATTAAGCTTCATCAGAGCAGCGGCTGCCTTCCATTTTCTGCTAACAAAACCAATAGTCTCAAAATGGAAGAATACTTCTATAAGCTTTCCCTATTACAGACCATAATAACACTTCAAACAAACTGTTAAGTCTCATTAAAAAAAAAAATTGTCATCTGTATTTGCATTCCACATACAAACTCTCATAAGTGGTGTTTCTCCATCTTTTGGGGCCAAAGGATTACTGTTGAGCGGTCAACATGTAACCAAGTTCCTGATTTTTATTTTACTAATTTACGTTTGTAAAATAACTGCAGCCTGCTTACAATAACCACCACAGGACACTGCTCTAAAATAGAAAGATTTTCTTAGATATAGTGTGTTTGCACAAGTATACCACTTGTGTTTTTCAAGGTTAAATAACAAGAACTGACTCTGGAAAACCGCTATTCATTGTGAAACCGAAGTATTACAATAGTAACTGAAAAGTGAAAACCTGTAATTGTTCTTATAAAAACAGAAGTCAAGTACTGGTGGTGCACATGTCATCTCAAGTATTCAAAGTGCTCTACCGCCAGAAGGACTTATGGCAACTTGCTTCTCAGCACCAAACATTGAATATTGTTTAAACTGTACTCAGACAGAACTCTGAATAAATGCAAGCAACAAAAATGGTAATTTTGGAAAGAACTGATATTAATGAGAGCAAATCAGTATCCTCTAGGAGGAAACAACAGCCATAATATCTTCAGAGGAATACACACTTGGAATCAGAGTGGCAGCAGAAGTATTTCTACACAGTCAAGAAAAAGCAGATCCACGTATACATAACCAGTATTTTTAACAATAGAAATATTTTAATTGGAGTTAGAATATACCTACTTGGGCTTCCGTTTTATATCATCAGTATACAAACCACTTAATATCATACCAAGCTTCATAAATACAGAACAGATCATATGTTTAACCGTAAGACATTAGTGCTCTCTCTGCCACAAATGCTAGCTTATTGAGCCCAAATTAGGGAAAGATATAAAAGCTACAGGAAGAACAAATTCATCCTTGATTTAATTCTAAGGATTTTCAGCTTTTATGTAATGCATTAGCAAAAAGAATACTATAAGCTGAACGAGGGAAGGTAGTGCATTGATTGTATGAGCCTAAACATAAGTCTCGCATGGAAAGTCATTATTAGTTGCGAGCCAAGGTGAAACTGATTTCAGTCTTTGCCACTCACAACAAGATCTGCTGCAGAGGCTACTTACAGTTTGCCTTGATTTTAAAGACAGTGGAATCAGACCCTGATACTTGACGAAGTTGGGGTGGGGAAGGCTCCTCTGTATTTTCACGTGCAATCTCTCTGGGCAATTATGGATAGGTGCTGATAGATTCACAGAAAAATTATTTCAGTCTTCCTAAAAATAATTATAACTACCCTTACTTATGCAGCAAGCTGTAGCAGATTTTCAAGCTGTTTACGAACCTGCCTGCAACTGAAGCATAGACTCCTCTAAAAAGGAGCGCTGTGCTCATTCTGCACCAGCTTTTCTGAACAGGTTTTAAGTGATGCCCTTAAGTTGTTTCTTTTCTGGAAGCCAAAACAGAGTTACCAACAAGCAGACTTTAAACAGAACGATGAGATTCATAGTCCTACTTAGTGACTGGAGGAGACAGGAAACATACCCAAACTAAATTCACGCGGGTTAAAAAGGCAAGGCACAAGAAAAGAGTTTACCTAGGATGAAACCTGACATTCCTCATGCCTGACCCTGACAGCTTCTAATTTGAACCATTCTCCAAAGGTTCTCCATTGCTTTAAAGGAGTTAAATAAGTATCTACCCCCACCTCATAAGCAGAAAAACTGAGGCATTGCAACTGCTTCTTTCCATGGAAACTTCTAGTTAAAAGTGAAAGATGCATGTGATCTGCAAAGAAACTACTGATTTACCTAAGGCCGCAGGAAGTGCTGATGTCAAACCCCTGAGCCCAACTCGGGAACCACCACCTCCTCACCCTGGTTGTGAGCCACAGCTCCCTACCCTCCGGATCTGCACCCTCTGTCTCACCATCACACCTGGCAGACTGGCTGGGTCTTTGGCAGCTCAATGTGGGCGCTCCCTACCCATCCCTGGGATCTGCGTTACAGCCAGATTTCTGGGAAATCTGTTTTATGGTGGCTGTTTAATACCAGCAGAGCTGTAGTTTGTGCAAGAGGATGAGGTGGAGGAGGCAAAAGAAATTCACTGAGCACTCTGTAAAGAAAAATCAAATACTGTACTACTTAGATTCACATGGCATTTGTTGGAAGCTCCGTGCAAGCAGCAGCCAGCGTGAAGCTACTTAATTTACAGTCTTAAGACCAAAAAAAAAAGGCAGAGGTAATATGGCTGCATCTGTAGGCACGAGTAACGCCTTCCTAAAAGCCGGAGAAATACGAGGATCCTTGTGTCTTCCACGAGCGGCGAAGGGAGATTATTTTATAATCACTGTCCCAACCGTCTCCATTATGCAAACGGTAACTGGGAGCGCGTCCGGGGGTGCCTTATATAACTCCTTGCCCCGAAGCCCCCTTCGCACCCGGAGAACCGACCCTGCCCCTAATCCGCCCCGGCGGGCACCCCGGGCCGGGCAGAGCCGGCAGGCGGCGGCGCAGGAGCCGCGGAAACTTTGCGCTGCAGGGCCAGGGGCCGGCCGGTGGCCGCGGCGGCGCCGGGGGCTCGGCGGACCCCGCTGCCCCCCAGGCTGAGGCGCGGCGGCAGGCGGCCGACGGGGAAGTTGGGCCAGCCGCCTCTCCCCACCCACCGGCGACGAGCGGGCGGCGGCCTCCAGGGGCAGAGGGGCGGCGGCAGGGGGGCTGCACGGCGTGGTGCTGGGGCGACTTACCCATGGTGCCGCCGCGGCCTCCTCCTCCTTCCCCTCCTGCCGCTGCTGCAGCCGCCGCCTCTCCGCGGGCGCGGAGAGAGGCGCGGGAGGCGTGAGCGCGGGGCGGGCGCGGCAGCGGCGCGGAGCCTGCGTGCGGCGCGGCTATGAGTCAGGGTAGCACATCCGGGCAAGGCCGCTTAGGAGACACCCCGCCCGCCCGGCGGCACCCTGCCGCTGCCGCCGGGGAAGGGCGGGCAGCTACGGAGGGCGGAGGCGGTGCGGGGCCGGCGGCAGCGCCCCCGGCTGGGAAGGAGGGAGCCGAGGGGCGGGTCCCCGCGGAGAGCAGCAGCTCCCGCCCCTCGCCGCGGCCCCGGGCCTCCTTTGTTAGGGCTGGGGTGGGGCCGCCCGCCGGGCCGCGGGGGCAGCATGGCGCTGGGGCAGCGAGGGGCGCCGGTCCGACCGCTGGCAGCGGCGGGGAGCGTGCGCGGCGACCCCACCCCCCCATCTCTGGGCGCGGCGGGCGCCTGAGCTCGCTCCTCGTTTCTCCCGCCGCCCTCCACCTGCCCGTGCCCTCCGGGGAGAGGGTTACCTGTGGGGCGGTGGGGGGATTTCCCTGCGGCGCCGGCCACCCCTGAACGTTTCGTGGCAGGCGGGCTGCCTCGCCGGTGGCCGGGGCTGCGGGAGGCCGGGCGGTGCGGTGCGGTGCGTGCCGCGGGAGCCGCGGTGGCTGGGTGGGCAGGCGGCCGCCGCCGGAGGTGCGGCAGGGCCCGGCGCTGCCACCTCGCAGCCCCCGCCGCGGGGTCGGGGCACAGGCTGGACGTAAGGGAGGAGGCGGGTGGCTTCAAAATGGGGAGCGTGGCGTTTAAGTTCGTATTCGAGAGCAGGGACTTGAGGAGGAGCGTTTTGCACGAAGCGGGGGATTAAGCCGGATGGAAAAGCGTATTTTATGTGGGATACGTGGGGAGAATTGGGGGAGGAAACTGCCCAGTGAAGTCCGATTGCCGTACGTTTTGCTGAATGAACGTTACAAGTTTTACACCCAAAACTGAAAGGTTTGTGCACAAAGTACTTAGGTGTGAAGGCAGTTTTAACAAGAAGATAAATCTCCATTATTTGGTTTTCCCCCTTCCCTTCTGCCCTGGGATAGTCAGTCTATAATGCAGGGAACGGTAAGGACCGGTTTGCTGTTACAGTCCTCTCATTATAGCGCTTTCAGTGAGAAATTTTTTTAATATTTGTGTGTGTGTGATGGTGTTTCAAATTGAGTAGTTCTTGTAGCATTTTCACTTTTTCCAAATCTTTCCATATTTATGTATTCACAGGTTTAACTGAGTAAATCCTGAAGTGTGGTTAAATAGAGTAGGACCGAAGAGTATGACAGAGTGTTTTGCTTGCTCTGCAGAAACGGATAGGCCAGGGACAATTGAGATGAGTGATGTAAAAAGAAGTTGCAGATGAGTCAGCCCCCACAGTGGCTTCACAAGTGATGCCAGTAGTTGCTTTCATCAGCCATCAGCAGTTGCCAGGGGTTTCCTCTGGAAGAGGTCCCGGGAGCTTTCATGCCTGTAAAAGGGCAGCGTGACATGACAAAGCAAAGGGTAATTCATCAGTTCTATGGAGTACTGACTGGACATGTTGGGGCTTCTTCATTTACTTTGGCGCAGTGTTACGATTGACCAACTCCTTCCATAGGGCATCAGCAGAATTTTGCAGTTGACTTCATTGGGGTTAACCACTGTCCCCGTATGCAGAACTTTTGACACTGAAGATATGTAATTTTACGATCAGCTGATACTGACATTTAGTATGTTTTTTAGAATGGCTAGACAACTAAAACACTTTTGGTACCATTTTCATTGCACTGTGAGTGCAGAAAATTCAAATGAGAACATGCTGGTTTTTTAACTGCAGGGTTTGTCTAATTCGGTACCTAATAAAATACAGGGATTCTTAAATGAGTCTGTGGTGAAAAGCTGTATTTTTCTTCTTGCTTCTGTTTTAAAATCTTGCCTGAAATTCACATTTGTCCTCTGTTTTTGCCTCCTCATTTGTTTCGCCGGGCAATAAATTTTGCTTTGCCTTTATAACTTTCCCAAATATTTCCTCTACTTGTCTGGGGGAAAAGGCAGTGAAATACTGTTCTTACTGATCTGTCTCTGAGAGATCATGAAGGAGATATTCCACATATTATTCCATATTATTTCCCACTTGGACTTGGATACCTGGCATAAATCGGAGCAATCTGTAAAATGTGTGGGTTTCACAAGTTAATTTACATGTCCTAATTGAAATGCAGGCATATATCATTGCAAGACCCAGAAAGGTAAGCCTGTTAACCTGCTATAAGAGAGGATTTTGAGGGCAGTTGTGATTTCAAAAAAATTGGCAGAAAGAGGCCTGGCACTACAGAATATCTTTGATTATAGTTCATTTTAGCAAATCCAAAAGAACGATGCAAAACTAGGGAGACTTTTTGATCTTTTGACTGAATACTTCATAATTCTAGGAGAGAGAGAAAACTCCAGAGGGGCCGAGGACTTGATTTTTTTGTCAGTGCCTCAATTAGGTACAAGTTTACACTAGAACAAAGGGACCGTTGTAAAAAAACTCCAAAGCATGCCCTGCCATTCTTGCAGCTGAATGCAAGATCCTGTAGGTATGGCTACTCCTGTTATATTGCAGAAGGGAGGAGAGCCTTCATGAAAATAATTTCCATCTCCAAGAGACTATATGGAAGAGCTTTGGGCCACCGGGCTTTAGATACCATAACTATAAAAAGATAATGACATAATCAGTGTGCTGGATTTTTTTGAAGTGATTATCACCTGTGAAGTGTGGTGCAGTGATGTCTGTGAGAGTATCTCATTATAAACAAAGAAATGATGATGCTCTTGATATATTCATCAAATTAAAAATTAATTAAAAACCAAGGGTTTTGAGGAAAACTCGAAACTAGAAGCAATGTGTTAAGCTACCAGTGAGATTTGCAATAGAAATTGGGAAGAAACCTGTGCAAACACATTCTGTGGATTTCATGGGGATGTTTAATTTCAGCAGCAGGGAAGTGAATGGAAGATTCTTTCATAAAAATATCCTTTAGAACAGCTTATGAGATCACTGCTTGTTTCTGGTCTTGTAATACAGCTGTGAAAATTGAGTTGTAGACTACAGAAATAATGAAGTTGTTAGCAAGTTCTGTCTCTGCAGTCCCAAACACTGTGTCTGATGTTCTGCAAGAAAATGGAAAATTGAGTCAAAGTGACCTTCTAGTGCTTACTGCTTCATGAATTTTCTTTGTCATATCTTGCACCAGTTTCAAATTCTCAGCGCCTCTCCTCACCCCTGACAGCAACTCCTTGAAAATCTTGCATACATTGTATCATTTAATTTGGCACAAAACCGTATGTAAGGAATATATTTTTTTAATTGCCTCTGTACTGATGTTAGAAACCTACATGAGCAACAGGAGGGTGTTGGGATGCTTAATTACATAGGGAAATACAATATGGTACTGTAACTTGGTGGAATTTGAATCATCTGATGGGAATAGGCTGTCACAACTGATTCCACAGTAAGTAAAGGAAGGGCAAGAAAAGCAGAAGTGTGGGTAGTGCTTTACCCTTTGTTTCCTGTTAGAGGCACAGACAACACTCCAAGTCCTGGCGCCCTGAGAAATTCAAGTTCTTGTAAAACTAGAGGTGGAAATAGTGCAGGGCTGCCTGTAAACTTGCACATGGAAAACAGAACAAGCTACTTGTTGAGATCTTCCTGTGATATGTGAATGGGAAGACAACAAAGTGTGCACAGGGTGTGTTGCCAGGGATGACCTGATGTCCTTTTCCCTGAGAGTAAGCTGCCTCATGTTTTCCATGGGGTAAACGCAATTATTAATACAAAAGTGAACACCTGACCTTGTTCTATGATAACTAATTCATGTTCCCATATCTGGTGTGTAAGTATTCATGATAAAGCCTTTCTGCTAAGTGCTGGAACTTGCAATTAGAAAACTCCAACCTTCAAATAAGTACATCTTTCTAGCTGTGAGCTGTGAGTGCAATTTAAATACCAGAATGGCTGACCTGGGAAAGTGAAATCAGAAACTCATGGGAATTTTTTATCTCTTAATCCCAAGCTTTCAAAAAACTCAAAGATTTAATTTGGCTGAAGGAAAAATCTGTGTGAGTTATGTGTGAGTATGTGTGCATTGTCTGTCATGCTACAAGATTGCAGTAACTCTTTCTGGCCTGAAAATGTGGAACTTTTTGAATGACCACAATCTCCCGCTTTCTTCCTGGGTATTGGGGAGAGTAAAATGGCATATGATGCTTGGTATGTTCATTACACTTCAAGCCTATAGGCTAGTCTTACATTGTAAGAGCTGAAGAAGGTTTCCTGCATAGTCGGGAAGGAGTCTTCCTTCTTCACCTCAGATTAACTAGGCAGATGTATTAATTTTTGTTTATTTGCTAGGGTTTTGTATTTAGTAGGACTTTCTTACAGTCCTCAAGAAGAGCTAGGAGAGCAACTGGAGGGAAAAATAGCTCCAAGATTATTTTGTGCACAAAAAATCTACTTGGATAACCTAGTCACAAGATCTGGGCTTGGGAAAAGACCTTGCTTCCAGGTGAGATTGATAGGGGCCTTGCCTATATTTGCCTCTCCCTTCACTATGGGAGGTGGTTTGCCAGTTGAACTCTCTCCATAAATCTCACCTAAACCAGCATCCAGTCATGCAGCTGTCTTGGGTATGAGAACTTGGTGGTTCCCCTTCCTCAGTGGTGGTGCACAGTGAAATTTGACTAAATCCCATTAGGGTGCAGGTGAGTAAAGTCAGACTAATCCATGGAACATGGTTAAATTTATTGGCCTGTGATACACAGGTGACCTCATTGCCCCTGCTGGTGTTATGCATTAAGGAAGTGATTCAAGGCAGCTGAGAGGGGTGGGAGAAAAAACATAGGAAAGGATGAACTGGCTTTCTGGTTTATATCCCTTCATGGTAGGTAAGAACTTAAGCTTTCCTCAGCTAGTTTAAATGAAAGAGGTTACAGTGTTTGCTAAAAAGGGGTTTTGTCTGCAGGCATCTTCAGCTGTTTTGTAAGTATGTTCTTCTCAATATTGACTGGCTATAATCACAATTTTTGTTATTTTCCTGCTTAAGTTAGAGGCATGTGAAATAAATTGGAATTAAACCTTTTGATAGGTTCGTGCTGCTGTTTCTAAGTGAGTGCTAATACACAATCGTGTTCTTGGGTATTGGTTTATTTTGGAGTTGAAAGATGTACAAAGCAATTATACAATACTCTAGTAGTATACCTTTACTGTATCTTCATTTGATTAAATCACGTGTTTTTGGACTTAACCCAATGAAGTGTGTGCTTCTGTGGCAGAGTTTGCTATGGTATTTTCTTTAAGTGTTATGAAGAATTTTTGTGTTTAAATGTTATAATTTATTACTACAGAAATAATGTTCCTCCTCTAGTGGGACAACTGTGCCCTATTTGTCTGCTTCTGCCAGTTTCTCTACTTCAGTGTAAATAAAACTAAGCCCTGTCAGTAACTTCTCATTTGTAAAAACAGCTTCTGACTTGATAATACTAATGGAAACAACCTGAATTCTATCTAAGCAGTAACTGTAAGAGCAAAGCTGTAGCTAAGCTAGGGCACTGTGTTCAACTGTTAGCGATTACAATACAAAGAAAAATATGGTTTAGGGTAGAATTACAAAAAAGACCTGGTTTGATATCCTACCTCTTATACTTTCTAGGTGGTATAAGCAAGTTACTTTGGTCTGTGACTGTACGTCCATGAGGATTGCCTTTCAACAACCGATGGAAAAGAACCAATCTGTTGTTTGCTGTACGTATTCTGATAGAATTAAATAGCAAAAAAAAAAGTTAAAGAAAAAAACCACTATGCTTTATCACATAGTGTATCCCTCAGTGCCAAGTTCAATACTGCAATGTTTTAATAGCATCAGTAAGCTCTCAGAATTTAAATAAGACATTACAGAGATGTGTATGTTAGCCTTACTTATTTAAATCTTTCTGCTTTTTTCAGACCCTGCAATCCAGTGAGCTTGGGCTTCCCCAGTACTCTTAACTCTCTCTATTTTGACTCCGTTTACTTCATCCCTGTCAGGAAATAATTTTGCTACAGTTGACAACCAATCTACTTCTGACTGTCATCTGCCAGATGACCGTCTTCAGAGGAATTTGCAACTCTGAGGCAGTGTCTTGCCACATTATTGCCCACAACATGCTAGTGTTACAATAAGGTGGAGAAGGGAATATCTGTCTGCTTGGACTGTGTCCTTTTAAAACCTGTCTTTAGTTCAAGGAGATGAAATATGAACTCTATGGTTTATTTAATTTTTTTGTTCTATAGTACAGGAGTTTAGGCTATATCTTAAGGTAGCAAAATTTGTGTGTGTGTATATATGTAGGACCCTGTATGCTATGTGGTTCCTTAAATGTAAGATTGGCTGTAGGTTTCATTGAATTTCAGAAACAGAGCTTTCACTAAATATATATATGTTTGCATATTTAATATGTATATGTCTATATATATGCATACAAATATGTATACGTGCATAGATATTTCTGGTATATCTTAAAAATATAAATTAGGTATGAACTGAAAAAAAAAGTCGTTTTACATTTGAGGAAGCCTGAAATAACAATTTTGAATATCACAGACAAAATCCTTAGGCTTTAATTTTTCTTTTCTTTTTTTTTTTTTTTTTTTTTTACCCATTTCTATCCCTTGAGCTACTGCAACCCGTATTTCTCTGACTGCATTCCACAACATAAATAATTAGTTGAACCCTGTTGTCCTGGGTCTTAGAGCCTGCTTTGCAGCCAGGCGGCTCTAGGTATAACCTGGTGATTTGAAGTAATTTTTTTGAGTTGTTTTTCCTAGACAGGCTCTAAAAACTCATACTGTATTTGAGATGCTGCAAGAAACTTAAGTCTGTAATAGCATCTGACACGTCTATAGTTGTAAAAATGCAGTTGGGCAAATCTGAGAAGAAAACTGAATTTTCAGATAGATGTTGAGCTCTGGGCTGATCTGCTGACTCGCAAGCTTTTTTCCCTTGCATTTCTTTCTACCATGCAGTTCAGGAGGTTGGGGTGGATTAGCAGTTTATGCTGTGAAAGTAATTAATGTGTAACAGCTAAGGCAGGGTACGTAAAAGGTGCATGATGGAGCAATTGACTGTAAATGCTGCCTCAGTCAATGAAGATGCTGGTGTTCATGAAGGGGACCAGCAAGTGTCTTAGTTTTGGTAGCTGTGAATTTCACATTCTTATTATCTTTTTTTTTTTTTTTTCATGTTGAAATCTTGGTACCAACAATGATGCTACCAGTAAAACCCATATCCATTGTAGCATCAAGAATGAATTCTAGATTCTAGCAAGTCTAGAGAAAGGTAGCGTTTTCCAAAACTAGAATTAGGGAAAATCTGCACCTAGCCACCAGAAGTGAGGCTGTTGCCTTGTTATCTTTGAATGTTATAGCCAGCTCTTGGCAAGCTTGGCTGTTTGCTGAGGCTGAGAATTTCAGAAAGGCAATTCTGAGACATTCAAATGCCCACAAGAGCTACTCTCAGGATGTCAAAGCACTTCACTCTAATTACCTGATAAATTAAGCCTAGATGTCTGATTCTTCAGACTTCTTGGGATTTGCGTTCAGAGAAGGCTTGATATCTCAAAATGTTTATGTCAGTTTCTCCTTCCTTAATGTCTTTCCTTTTCCCCAAGAAGGGCATTAATTACATACAGTAGCAGGAGAGCTCAAAAGTTGTGAAATGTGCTACTTTTAACTGTCTCCCACAAAATACTGCTAAAACATCTTCACTGAGCCAGGTTCCCCACTTTTATTGTTTGCCTTTGTAAGGTTTGGTCCATGTAAAAAATCCAAACATAATGATATTCCAGGCCCAAACAAATTTATTTGCTTTCCCCAGTGGGACTGGAAAAAAAATATCTTTTTTTAAAAAAACCCACAATACTAATCTTGCCTTTGGGCATAGGTTCAGTTGCCTCTAAGCTGTTTGGGTTGTACCTAAGACTTGTCTTCCTTGGGAAAGATTGAGATTTCAATACAACAGACAAATAATACAGGATGTCAGGATTGTTGATAAATGTGAAAAAGAGGTGTTACTTAGTCTAGAATCTTTAAGATGATACTTAAAAAGACTGTGAGAGTGGCTGGAATCGATGGCTGAAGATTTCAGGTATACAACAGCAACTTGATGATAGATGCAGCAGTTGGACCACAAAGGGACTAAGCGTTAAGACACACAATAGGACTGCGAAGAGTTCACACTTGTATTGTGAAATTACACTTGAGATAAAGAAATAATGTTATTATCTATTATACCCCAAGTAGTAAGGGAAAGGTAATCTGATGCATCTGGAGAAAAGAAGACAATAGAGAGATTTAAAAAAATCTGATGGTTATATTGCATGATGGAAAAGATTTGTGGTTAGCAGTAGTGTTCTGACATACAGAGAAAGCTGCCAAGATAGATGATGTCCAGGCCACAGCAGCAGCAAGAGATGATCAGATCATAGACAGAATTGAATGTCAGTGCAATTGGAATGCAGAGATCCTTTTATACTTCTGTGTTTTCATTATCTACTGAACAAGCTACCAAAACAAAAAGGAAAATAAAATGTAAATGAAAAAGAAGTCAAATTCAGACTATATAATTTAAGGATTATTTCCATCAGCATTTTACATTGAAGTCTGGGTTATTTCTTATTTTATGGAAGCCTCAAAATTGGAGTAACACAAGAAGGTGCAGGAACGGAAAATTTCTCTCTTTGTTTCCTTAATGAAAAAAAATAGTGGGACAGTCTGTGGGTCGGACCTCATTTTCCAGTAACTGTACAGGTGTGCTCCCAATGTTTGTGACCATTCCTGAGCATGACAACTTGCCAGCATAATGTAGCCTATGTGTTGTACAAAAAGCACATAAACTTGTGTTCAGTCACAGCTCTATTTCTAAAAACTGCTAGATCCACACTTGTTCTAATAATGGTATTAATATACTGGGTTTACTCAACTTTGAAGCTTACAGCTGATTTGAAGTTGCCCTATTTTAGTGCTGCATACATATGTTACTGTATTTTTTCCACCACCATTGCCAATTTAGCCTGCCAGGCATTTTGACAAACTGCAAGACCTTGCAGTACTTTCCATGTCTGAAAACATTATCCATAGCAGCACAAGCAGGGCTGGAAATCACAACAAAGGTAATTACCAAGTACCTTGATCTTCAGGCAGTGGAGATTGCTCTTAGGAGTGATTTCCCTTGGGGAAGAATGGGGAAGGTAGGAGTCGAAGCCTGCAGCGCTGGCTTGGTGCACTCTGAACAGTTTTTGGCGTGGTGAGGAGGGCTGCAGCAGCAGCGTTGGACCTGCCAATCTGGAAGAGGAATCAACAATGTAGGGGGCACAAACTGAAGCTGGAGGACAGATGATGGGAGGTAGAACATATAAAACTTCAATTTTAAAACCTTCTTTATAAGAGTTATGTTTTAGCCTTATAAAGACATTTCTGATTTACATTGCAGTTTTCCAGTACCCTCTACTCTTGTGTTTCCTAGCTCTATGTTATGGCCCTGACCTCCCCATCACCCCAAAGGATACTGTTTCAAATTGGCAGTTTCTATATAAAAAATGTCTCCTGCTTGATGTTAGCCTGCATTCAGGGACACCCATATATATGTACCCATATCTCAGTGGTTTTAGTTATAAGGAACTCTGGAACTGAAACCAAAACACTGTTGTCAACAGCAAAATGAGAGGCCTTTGAAAAATTAGCTTTGAAGCCTTAAACTTCTTGCTGCGGGGCTGACTGCAGCTGCAGTCCTTGCACTTCCTGATGGCAAGGAGTGCAGGGATGTTAAAGAGAAAGAAAAGGTTTCAAGTAATCTCATTGCTGCTTTATGTTGCTGAATTCTGATTTTTGATGTTGCGTTTGAGGCTAGGACCTTTTTCTTGGGGTATGAAACTGGTAACTACCCAAGCTTTAAATTTAAAAACATTTAAAATCAGTTAAAGATCTCTGGTATTCTCAAGTAACAGTTCCCAAAACTCTTTTATTTTCACAAACCTGATTAATAAACGATTAGCAGGAAAATTTAAAAAATGTCATGAACCAATATAGTTAAAATGGCTATTTGCTCCCCTGTTTGCTTTGACACATTTGTCCTGCATGAGTCTTTACTGACTGTTTTATTATAGGAAGTTTTCTAAGCTCCTGTGAATGTTATCCTAAACAGAGCCCCCAGTGAGAATGCTGCTTAGTGAAAGCACACTTCCCCCCTTTCTTGGGCTTGCATTAGTGATGATGAGTTTCTTGTGGAGCGCTTGCCAGAAAGATAAGGCAATCGTTTCTTTCCTATTGTCGTTCGTTATATTTGCTACTGCTTGGTGATGTGCCAAGAATAGTTCAGGGATTAGCTGGAGCTGGGCCTATGGGTACACCTGTGTATTCATGCTAACTTTGTTAAAATAGTGGACTTGGAAGTATAATCCACATGTACAATGAAGTATGTGCAAACATGTATGCGAGCCTGCAGGTCAGAGATGTGGGTCTGAAAAATCAGGAAGCTCATCTCATGCAAAACACTTGCTTAAAATTGCTCAGTTAGAGAGCTACACCTACCTCATTGTGTAAAGAGAGACAAATAAATCTTTTTTTTTTTTTTCTTTTTCTCTTTTCCTTGTACTGTCTCCTATATATTGTTTTTTTCCTAGCTCACCTTCTCCAGAGAGATTCTGTGGGGCTGTGTATTTTGTAGGGAAGCCTCCTCCCTTTCCTCTTTGTGCTTGCCTAACTCCAGGCGGACCACTGCCTCTCCCCTTGGACTAACAATGAGACCGTGGCTTAATCGAAGCAGCTGTGTGTTCTGACAACATCAATGCACACCAAAGTCTAAGCTGAGCCTCCTAGACCCCATTATGGGATCATATGCGGATGCCTGTGGGATCCAGTGCTATCAAAATTCAGCATTACAAATGTCTTATCTGCATAAAATATCTGGAAGTGAGGGCAAACAATAACTAGTGAATAGCATAGTAATAACATACCCTGATAAATTGGAAGGGTTGAAAATAAGAAGTCCATGGGTAATTTTGCAGGAGGGAACAAGCATAAATAACTGGAGCCTACAACAACTGTAACCTCTACCTCAGAGTTTCACTGCAATATTTGATTCACTTTCCCCTGATACCTTATTCTACCAAATTAGAAGCATTATTAAGATGGATGATATTTACTTCTCAGAGAGAGAACCTAAAATAAAGGCATTACAGTTTCTTGTAGGCTTTTGGACCCAGGCCCAAATTCTACTGGAATCTAGAAAAATTCTCTGTTCCTTAGGCTTGTTATTTTAAAGGAAACTTTGTGTTGTGCAGGCCAGGTAGAATACAATAACTTCAAATAGAATAAAAACATTTCAGATACAATATTTAGTAAAAATTAAACATTTCCAAACCTTCAAACTTTGGGGAGCTGGGACTGTCTCTCCAATATCACAAATAACTTCCTAAGGGTCAGGCTTCTGTTATCAAAGATGAGTCAAACCCTGCTAACTGGCTTTATAAAACTCTGAGCTCTAGGAATTCTGCTGTTGTGGACATTTTTGCAGAGCTTTTTGTTTCCCAGGCAAAAACTAATTTGCATTTGTGATATTGTGATGTGTTTTCCTTTGATGTCCTGGTTTGGATTTCTAAGACTGAGTGCTATATTTTTTTTTCTTATAAATTTGCATTACCCCAGGATATGAGAGGTTTGTTTGAACTCATTTAATTGGCCAGTGATGTGAAAAATTATCATTTTCTGTACTGGAAATAAGCTCAAGTAACCCCTTCATAGAGTCCTTATAACATAGTGTAACTTTCCATGCAGTTCTACTGACTCAGGATTATCTTGTCTGGAAGGAGAATACACACTTCTAATCTTTTCCATGTTTGCAGCCATTGTTTTTGGGTTTACAAGACATCACCATAAAAATATAGAAAATCAAAAGATAATTACCCATGCTCTTCATTGTTCTTATTTCAGTAAAAATGATACAATTCCAATTGAATCAAAGGAGATAATCACAATATATGTGATGTACCTAAGAATAAAATGGAGCTTGTTTTTTTACATTTGCTTTCATGTTAGTTTATGTTGCAAACTTGGTGAGGTTACCTTTTATTTACACAGATGCTATATTTTATGGAGTATCTTTGGACAAGAAGAAAATTATTATTTTTATTTTTTTTTTATCCTTTGAAAAGCCTGGATGCAAGAATCTAACCTGAAGCATACAAAAAGCTGTGTGACTGATCTTAAAAAATAATATGCTTTATTAAAATATTTTTATTTATATTTATGACATGTTACAATTGCTTGTTGATTTTTAAAATGTTAGGAAACTAAGTGTATACGCTAAGTTTGGCCTTTTATACTGAAATTATAAATACATTGAAGTGTTTCTATCAACCTTATCAACACTCCTATGTTTCCAGACATCTCTTTTGTCCTGCCCCACTACAGAGTCCTTCCCTGTAGTATTTTACTCCACTCGTAGTTTCCAAGCCCTGCAACTGGAGTCTGTGTATATATCCTTTTAGTACTATTTAAAAGGAACTTGTCTGTACCTTGAGGGTGGGGGGTGTTATCTAGAGATTATGAGGAAAAGATGTTAATGTACTTAGCTTCCATGCTGTTCAGAATCATCAGCTCCTGCTTTTCTTCAGCCGCCCTGCTCGCCACCCCCATCTCAACGCTTAACTTAAACCATGTAAAAGAAATAAGGTTGTGGTGTGGTGTGGTGGGTGTGTTTGTTCATGTGGGGTTGTTTGGTTTTTTTTAATTTCCTGGTACAGCTGGTTTAATGATCCTCAGTGGTTTAGCCAATATGCTCAGGGAAGAGTGGACACAGATTTGCTGTTGGATCTTACGTAGCAGTGCTTTAAACTCATTACTGAAGATTGAAACTTGTAATTGCTAAGTGCCAGGACCCTTACAATGGTGCATGTGGATAAATGATTATGGTACAATCACTGTCTTGTTATTTGTGATTACTGTGCCTTTGAGCTTGTATGTTTTTATTGAAAATCATAATTAATCTTTCTTCCTATTCTTCAGTGTAAATGTTGAATTATGGCAATTTCGTCTATATAAACTGTTTAGTAAGAAACCTAACCACTTTTCATCGTGTAGTTTTAAATTTCTGTAAGGTATCTTAGCTGTAAGAAACAATTTCATGAACAAAACAGTGAACAAGTCTGAAGAAAAGGAATTATCCCTAACCCCTGAAATATGTAGGGAACTTGTGTTATTCCATGACGTAGTGTAGAGCTCAAGTATTAAGATGATGGGGATGGCCAGCATTTATTGTTCTAAATTTTACCTTTTATAACTCGAAGTGGTGTCTAGTCCGTGCTTGTGGTTTTGAATGTAAAACCCTTGCAGGGGTGGCTTTCTGCCTGGTTGCCATGCTAAGTCACACATCAAAGATGTTATTTTTTGAGTGGTTAGCATAGTTCTGTGCATTGTTCAGCAGACGTTCTGTGTAATAAAATTAACTTGTCATGCTTGGGCTTTCCAAAGTGAAATTCCAGATTGAAATTGAGACTGTCATTTGCATCACATCACAGACAGTGCAAGAAAATAATCACAAAGAAAAAAGGACAGACTGCGTTCCAGGGATTTTGTGCTGTCTGCTTCTATTTTAGAGTGAATGTGCACCATAGGTAGAAGTATCCAGACTGGTAGGGGTGTACACAGTATGCTATTACTATTTCATTTTCTTTGGATTTGGAAAAATTCAGACCTATAGGTTCAGGTTATCAAATTATTATCTTTCATGTTCTATTTCTCAGAGCTTAATGAATAAGAAGTATTCCAGGAAAAAATCCACAAGATTTTTCTTCTTCAAATTACGTATTTTTGGAACTATCTAAAATAAATGGTTACAGATGTATAGGATGCTAGTCTGCAAGTTGTCTCAAGAATGACCTTTCAAATAGTCATAGTTTGCGAGCTCTCCTGCATATACAACAACAGATTCAGCAAACTTTTTCTGTGTAATCCCTAGTAAAGGTTCCCAATCTTTGATTTCAGTAAGTGATTTACTGATTTCTGTCTTTTTGCAAGCTTCTTTTTAAGTTAACGCCACAGGTAATATGTGTTTGCAATTAAACATATCTGTTTGTTTTCATATTTGTCCTTGGTTAAAGGGGAAATAGAATAAAACAGCTATCGCAGGATACCAGTTGAATGCAAGCTCCTGGTGCAGGCAGGTTACGTTCACACCCTTGTGTGTTCAAGAATAGCTTCCCTCCGCAGACAAGCCCTCGGATCAGTTGACAGGAATGATGTTTCATCAATGTATGTATGCATATCTTAATTAAGGGAACACATTGTTGGAGCTGACAGGAATGTCAGGCTCTTTAGATTCCCAGAAATACTCTAAGCCTGGCAGATATGAAGCCAGTACTGGCTGGGTGCATTCAGATAACTTCTCACAAAAGATGAGTCATTCCTCTTCCTATATGAATTTAGTACCATTCCCATAATCAGCATCTTAATTTTCCCTTTCTCTGTAAGATTTTTTTTTAATGCTTTACAATTCAGCGACATAAATATTATGCCACCTAACAAACATTTAAATGCAAGAGTATGCCATACTTTTGAGAACTACATAGAATTTTGGCTCATTTAGGAAAATTCAGTAAAGGCTTAAGTGTTATCAAGGACATTTATTGACATGCAAATTTATCTTCTAGAAGAAACTGTTATTTTTCTGGGTAGAGACACAGTAACTGCCATCATTAGTAACTAAGCATGATTAAATCTTAGAAAATATGAAGTGTTCTGTAGCTGAGGGAAAGGGGGTTTGTCCTGGTCCTTCTAGGTGCTTCATTTAAGTTATACCTAACCCAAACCTTTAAAGAGCAGATCCTAACATTGTGTGGTGCTATGAGTAGTTACTCTGGCCTAGTAAATAAAGATATGATTTATTTTTTTTTTAATGTAAAACTGGCATACTGACAAAATCCATAGTGTGGAAGAAATTTTATGGGGAAGATATACTTTAAGCAGGTATATCTAGGAGTGGAAATCACCTTTATGCAGACATCGGTGTGCTAGTAAAGTAGGTATTGTTTGACTGTATCAATTGCATCTTGGTGTGTAAACCCACTCTTCTTTCTGCAATTTGGTTCAAGTAGTCATTTAGGTCAGATCTGCGTGACAAAGTTTTGCTGGCATAACTGTTGTTACATTTATGTTGTAGTCGATAGCCACTGATTTCCTTTAATCTTTTATTCATAATAATCCTTTTCTTTGTATACGGTTGCTAATAAAATAGTCTTTCAAGTAAAAGACCCTGGAAGTCTGAGATCTACCTGCTGGAGCAGGAATAGATACTAATGAGCTCAGTGAGCAAAATAGACATGCCTTATGGGATATTGTCAGAGAAATTAAATGGGCTGGGCATGAGGTTTTAAGCACAGGCAGAGTGTAATTGCAGCCCTCAGACAGCACTGAGGAAATGCTTTGAATACTACAGCTAGGACTAAAGAAGGAAAATGATCTAAAAGATACCAAGCACTCTGGTACTAATGATAATGAAGACAACTTTCAGAATACGTGAAAGGTAATTGCTGAAATTGAGTATTTGTCTTGGTGTGAGCAATGGCTGCAAGTTAAGGAATTGTGTAACTGTTCAGCAGTGTCAGTACTAAGTACAGTTTATTACTTACTAGTTCAGTGTAAATTTTCTGCCAATATTATTTTGATTAAGGGCATTAGAACTGGATGTTGCCCTGGTATAAATACAAAACCACATACACAGGAGGTTTCTCTCTCTTTTGCTGCAGTAGGTCCTTAGTTAAAGCAGTACAAAACCTGTGTGGACAGGCCAAAAATGAAAAACAAGTATAAATAAACATCAAAAAAAGGGAAAAAAATATTTAAAAAGGCAGCATGCATTTCTTCCTAAGCCTGCTTGCATTAACCTGATCCATTAGCAACAAAGGGCTAAATGAGCAGAAAGTAGCAAGGAACAACTGCTTTAGTCTCTTCAGTCCTGCTATTTTAGTGAAACAAGGGAATAAATAGGGGCTGGGTTTTGCACTTCCTTCAATCTAGCCTGTAATCAAGGAGCTACTTTTTTCTTTTGTAATGAATAGCATGGGGTTATAGGAGACCTCAAGTAAGAGGGACATGTATGTTAATCCAGGGCTGCTTCTCCTCTTAGGTGGTCAAATTTACACATCCTTAATAATGTCTTTTCTTTAGCATCTCATAGGCCTCTTGATCCATTTCCAATGTGAAACTTCAAGCTGTAAGATGTCTCTTAGTGGTTAGCTCTTATCTAGGATCTCTATGATTACTCAGGTTCAGGAAAGGTAAATTCAAATTTGCCTTACAAGAAAATGGAGTACATATCCTAAAAGTGGAGTATGACCTGCTGTGTAGTCTGAAAATGCAGGCCTAAAGATCACATTTTCTATCTATGAGTATACAGAGGTGAGACAGAAGTCAGCGAGCAAGAAAAACAGAATTAAAGCAGGGATGGCATAGGGACATATGAATGGGCTATGCACCTTAATTTAGGCAGGACAGAAGAAAATATTAAAAGAAAACAGGATTCTGGATCAGCCTTCTGAATAGTTGAAGTACCTGTCTGGTTTAGAATGGAGATTGATGTGCTTGTGAGCATGACTAACTGTGTTACAAAAGGTGGAAGTTTACTGCTGCCTTCAATTATCAATCAGTCCCTAAACTTTAAGTCAATTTAAAGCTTCATTTGCCAGTTTGGTAATACCTAAATTGTATTGATCTGCACTGTTGTGTATAGATGCCAATTAGCAAATGCATCAGTTAATTTGAAACTGTGGTCATTCAATCCGTGCTAATTCTAGAAGCAGCTATTTATCAGCATCGAAAACATGAGATACGTGGTTCTTGAGCGCTTTGGAATTTGTAGTATTATAGGACTAACAATTATAGGACCACTAAAATTCAGTTGGTCTCTTCCAGTATCTAGTAACATTATATGGTACTGATCTAGACTCATCTGGACAAGAGCCAGTCTTTGGACTAGTGCAATTTTCATTCCTATCTGGGCACGCTGTCAGTTTTGTGTTGCGTGGTTGTGGTATGTGTGGGCGTTTTGTTGTTTTTTGTTTGGTTTTTTTTATGATTTATCTAACATAAACCAGAAATGTTCTGCAGATGGGCAGCCACTGCCTTGCACCAGACAGGAGGCACAAAGCAGACCTGCAGGTGCCTTAACAGTAGCATCAAAGCTTAGGCATGATGCAGAGTTCATGTAATGATGCTTGTGTTCCTCAGCTACCAGAAGAAGGTGTTGGCAAGTAAAGGTGTGGATTTACCATAGGAACTTCGGGCAATTAGCTTGGCCTGCCAAGGCCCTCCACAGCTGCTTTGGTGCTATGTTAATGACAGACAGAAGATGGACATTTAACACTCGAACAAACCTGGACCTTGCTAACCCTGTCCCTCTTCTTCATTAACACATAGGGGCTATAATACGTGAAACAATCAAAGTGCTATCCAAGGCATTCAACCTATATAGAGATCCTATCATTTTGTTCATTTAGATGTGGGCTAAATTTTGATGCGCTGGTGTTAGTGAGAGAGTTTCCAGGCAGGGAACTTGTAATGTGATATTCCCAATAAGCCCAAACAGAACGTTACAGAGGTGCTGGGAGCACTGAGAAGCAACCAAAAGCTGTTAGAAGTCCAATAAATGAGACCCAAGAACTACAGATTTTGCAAAATGAGTTAAGATATCCTCTCCTCCCTTCTGGGAGACCTCCAGTGCTTTGTCAGAGGAGATAAAAGCTCTCAGCTATGCAGTTAAAAGTGTCTGAGTGAATGTAGAAGTCAAATCAGAGCTTTCTGTCTGTAAAAGCAAGACAGATTGATGAGGTGTTCAGTGACCTGGCTGTCAAGAACCGGAAGGTTTTCCAGGAAATGGAGGAGACATAGAAACTGCTGGCCAACTTGGGAAATACTGAAATAAGATGCTGCAAGTAGTGAAGCAACTTAATAATTAGCTCACAAAGGAAGAAAAATATTTCAGACTGCAGTAGGAGATAGCTTTCTGGGTAAGATGTTCCAAACATCCAAGGGCTTGGGTAAGAACACGTGTTTTTTCCACCCTGCTCCTATTTTACACTGTATTCATAATCTGCAGAAGGCAGAGGCAAGAAACTGGATTCCCTCAGTTCAACTGATGTTATCTTTGAAGAGAAAACTCCTTGTAATGATTATTTGACTGTAATGGACAAAATGAGGGATTTCAGTAGGGGGCTTAAGTGACCCACCTCTGAGGGTACTGCAGAATTTACCCACAGGAAAAGAAATCTCATCATCCAAAGCTTAAATTAATCTGTAATATGCACCTTGGAACTACCTATCTGTCTCAGTTGGCCAAGACACTTGAGCACTACAAGAAAGAAATAAGAAATTTCATCTGCACTGTTAGAGGTATGAGATGGTATTTGTTTTGTACGTAGCCAAAAGCCCTTGAGGCATTCTAGAGTAGATTGGTAGTGTGCCAGTTTCTTGTTCATTGGAATTTAAGGCATTTTCTCCCTGATGAAAAGCCCCAGCAGAAGACAAAACAACTGCTAGTGAGAATACTAAAGGAGAATGCTTTGTGTGTATGAATACTGACGTGATGTGGCCTTGCTTGAGAGGGTCTGGCAGTCAGTGTTCTTTAATACCTGGGCTGGTGGAGTAACTTCTAAAATAGTTGGAAATCTAGCCGGAAAGAATCCAAAATGTTATAGCATTAGCTAAGATGTTCTGTTGACTAAATTCTTCATTGCACTTGGGCTTCTGAATTACAAATATTTAATTCTAAGTAGGTTAAAAAATAATTAAGCCATTCTAGCACTTTCCTCAAGTCAACAGAGAAATAAAAGGATGTGAATCTGTTAACTACTGTTTCTTTTGATGGCATGCTCAGCTGTCAACAGCATGCCAGAACACAATCTCTTACAGAGTTTGCTCTCAACTTCTGAGAGCAGTAAAGAACAAGTGTACTTTGCAAATGAAAAAACTTTGCTAATTCAGATATTGAAGTTGCAACATAGAGACCTAAAAATGTTGCAGAGTCAGTAAAGAACCAAACTTTGAAATATTGCCCAGGTCTCCTCTTGTCTCTTACCAGGCAACACAGGTGCATGAATATCAGACTTCCCTATTAATAATATTTTTTTAAAAGAGCTTATTAGCCTGGTTGCAGTGCTGGGTCTAAGCAAGGTGACTGCATGCATTTGCACTGCACCTGATCTGTAAAGCATTTTATACAGTATACAGCCCTGAGGAGCTTGCCACTTAGGCACTCGACAAGAAATCAGCTTGGGTGGGCAAAGCCAGACTTATGAGCTCTCATTCAATGATTATTCTGCTGAATGCATGCCAGCCCAGAAAACCACCTTCTCTAGAGTTCAGTTTCTATTTGGGAGCAGGCTGAAGACTGCTTTCACCTCTCTGATGGGGTGATAATAGGTTGCACATGGAGGTGCTGGAAGCCTGGATCTACTCTGGTGATGTGGAAAAAGAAGGAGCTGTATGGGGGAGGAGATAGAAGGTGTTGCAGGGTCTGAGGGCTCCCTGAACATGCAGCAGCTAAAACTGTCCATGCAATTTCTGTGTTGAGATCATTAACACAAATATTGTATATGGTCTATAGGATGCCTGCCAGGTGGCTTCTATGGTTTTAGGGCAAGCAGTAAGTAATACTTGATGAATTGTGATGCAATATGCTTGGCTTATACACTAACTTTTCCATTTCCAGAGGTTTTGCAAAAGGCCACATGAATTGAGCAGTATATACCTCACTAACTGATTTAGTAATTATGGGCTAGAAGTGCAAGGCAGGAGAGGAAACCACATTATGTGGGAGCAGGCACTAGGAAGTGATTGTGGACTTAAATCAAGATAGTGCATGGACTAGTTATCCTTCCTAAAAGCTAAATGGAAGAGAGTCTAATTACTTACTCAATAAGACAGCTAAAAACTCAAAAGTCTCTGCCTGGGATCCTGTGCTATGAATGCATGTGTAGGAGAATGTGAAATTTAATTCAAGAAGAAAACAGCCTCTGAGGCAGGCTGGTTGCAGCTGTGGTTGTCCACAGTAAGATAAACATAGAAGCTAACCAGAAATTAGGAAAAGTAAACAAGAAGTAGGGGAGAAAAGTCATGAGCGTGAATGCATATTTCATTGCTCAGACATTCCAGGATTAATGTGTCCTCTCCTTTTTACCCAGTGTTTTTTTGGTCTTTATTTCTAAAAAATTTGCTCTTTCTTTATGCTTGAATTTGAAAGGACTTTATATTTTCCTGTTTGTGGGGAGTTTTGGTTTTTTTTTTGTAATAACCAAATTAGTTCTGCTTCATTTTGTATTTGTGAAGATGTCTATAGAAATCCATACATTTTACTGAAAACTAAATAAGTGAAACAAATCCAATAGCTGTGATTTAAGATCAAAATCAGAAGAATCCAGAAAACCTTTAATATGAAGTCAGCCACCATGCAAAACATACATATATTTTGTAGAAAACACTAATAATTCAGAAAATATCTGTAAAAGTTTGCTCATGTCAGAGGAAATATTTACATAATATATTTTTTTGAAGCATAACAACGGAATTGCACAATGATTGTTCCCAAAATGCTAAGCAACTTTACTCTGGAAAGTGCTGATTGGAATCATCAGTCATGCCTTAGATCTTACACATGAACTGTCTGTATAACAGTGTGTTTAAAGCAAAAGAAATACTCCTTTCCCTTTTCATCAGCCATCTCCAGGTATGTAGGCTAGATCTTAAATTCTGCGTCACTGTTGTGTCTTTATCTTTGCTTACAAAGCAGATATTTTAGCAGCATATATAGACCTTAGTTATGATCAAGGTGCTAGATACTGCACAACTGTATTATAATAATCCATTCCCTGAAGAATATACATTTCTGCAGGTGGAAAGCAGGATACAATATATTTACATGTATTTTATTTATATATAGTAGTGGAATAGCAAAGTATATTATTTGTCAAGTGTTCTGTTAGATCCACAGTGTATTACAGTTTTATTTCTATATTTGTTTGAAGTGGTGTTTGGTTAGGAGAGAGCTGAGCTAAACTGAAAGACAAAAGGAGGATTTACACTTTACTTCCCCCACCCCCTGGAAAATAAGTGTGGGCAGGGAAACCCCTAGGAGCTCAGAGGAACATCAGCCTTTTGCCATTCCACTGCATTCACCCCAATGCTATTTCCACTTTCCTGCTAGCTCTAATAGAGATATTTTTTACCCTTGGACACGCATGTGGCTGCTAGTTGGAACACACCAAAAGCTTTTAGAGCCTCACAAGCCCTCATCCACAGCACAGAGGCAAGTTGTGCTGGCTTGCTGTTTCTGTCCTGTTAAACCAGAAACGATTTTTCAGGAAAAGTAACTTTTGCCTGTACTTAAGGGCTGAATTACTGAAGGGTGTTACACATTCATAAATGGGAATGAGAAGCCCAGCATTTACAAATGAGGTGGAGGGGGGCCCATCCATAGGAAAAGGAGTCTCCTAGAGCACTGTTTGTATATTGGAGGCAGTGGGGGGGAGTTAGGGAATGCTGCTTGGGAGCCTATAGTCTCTGCTGTTTAAAATGCCTACATTACTTGCCTCTGAGCTCACAGTACAGCTGGCATGCTATCAAATATCCCAAAGGGTATTAGCAGTGGGATTTAGTAAAAGCTTCCATGTTTAATAACCACTGCTTTTTTAAAATAAAAATTTATCCAGCACTAAGTAGAGGGGAAGAACCTAACAAAAACCCAGTTGTGCAAGTATTTATCTTGTATCAGTAGGTACGTGTCTTTGCAGAGCAAAGAACAAACAGTAGGCTTTGATGCAAATATCATTCCTAGAGAGAGTTCATATCTTTCTACCTTAGTACTCCAAGGAGTTTTTCAGTTTTGCAGTCTAAGTTTTCAAATTTTTTTGTCTCCTCTTTCTTCTTGTAATTACTTTGTGTTTAGCTTTTGACCCTCCCTTTTCCCTTCACCCCTGAAGTGCTAATCTAACTTCTAAAAGCTTTGAGAAATATATATCCATGAACTGCTTTTGCCTTGACCCTTCCTGACTGCTGCTGGAAGTGCAGTTCTATGTGGTATCTATACATTCCCACCTGTCCTTATAGTTACCATAGAAACTGGCCACAGGCTGCGTAAAGCCACTGATGAGACAAGGAGGAAGGGATAAGCCTTTTAGTTCCTAAAATAGAATAAGTGTAGGGCTGAGAACAAATCTTGCTCAAATTGTCCAGGATGCATAGTCAGCGAAGTATGAATTTGGGTGGTGCTGTAGAGTAGTGTTCAAGTAATATATAATTCAAGGAAACTTATGCATTGGTCCAGCCCAGCTGTTCTCACTGCTGTGGGGGGTGGTCATGTTCCTGAATTAACTTGTGACTGGGCAAGCTGATAAAGCTCTTGTGCCAGAAAACACCTCAGAGGTACAATAGTTGAAACAGGGTGTAGGATGCTTCCATCTTACTTTAATGGGGAAACTCTTGCTCGCCTTTGCATTTGCACAGGCTTGTACAAGAGAATTATTTGGCTAGGTGAAAAAGATTGTATTCGGCTTGCTTCAGTTCTAAGACAAAATCCAATTTTTCCTTGTATGAATGAATTATTTAGCCTGGTGAACAAGATTGAATTCAACTTTCTTCAGTTCTAAGAAAAAATCCAATTTTTCCTTGGAAAAGAGGCAATACTAATTTTTCTGCAGCTTTAGAGTCTGTGTTATTGTTTTCAGCTGGGCAATGTGAATGCTGAGCACAGGTATTCTGCTCTGATAGCAATCTATAGAGATTGTGTGAATGATCACATAATGTGGGAGTCAAAGACCTAGACTGTTGAAAGCTGTATCTGGTAAATGTAGCAGAAACTTGTCTGACATCCAAGCTCAGCCTCAGCACTCCGTTTTGCTTCTGAGCGTGGGTGGGATTTTGGGTGGCATTGAAGTGATACCGCTGTGTGCCCAGAACACTGAGGAGCTAGAAGCTTGAGTCTTTTTTTTCCTTCTGTCTCCTGTCTTCCTTTCAGATTTAAGTTTCTCCCGTAGTAAGGAGTTACTAGGAAAAGGCTCATTTTGCTGGATTTACTAAAGCCCCAGTTTGGTAACATGAAGATTTAACAGGAGACAGACATACTTAGGCATCCCCAGAATCCTGGATATTTAGCAGAAGGGTTAATGAATACAATGAATATAGTTTACTGATTTTTTTGATGGAAGGTGATGAAGCACAAGAATGGCTCGTGCACCATATATGCTCACAATGTATGTTGCAGTCAGACATGGGCAAGCCCAACTTGCTCTTAAAGCCAACCAGAAATTATGTGACTATACCACTACAGTCCTGAGCTGAGGCTAAAACTGAAATTTCAAGAGGGCTTGTTAGTTTGGGGCTGGTGTGATGCTAACTGCAACCACATGCCTTTGGCCAGTGCAGAATATGGACAAAGCCGCTGTACCTGCTGATTTGTCTCACTGTCAGTTTGTGGTGCTGTTGTTTTTTCTGAGCCAGGCAGCTGTTCACTGACAGCTGGAGTAAGAACACTGCCCTCTCAGTTCCCACAAGCTGCTGAACCCTTGTAAGGGGAATCTAATTTCTTTTTACTACTTTTCCTGCCTGCTATTTGAATCGGGAACAGCATTGTACCTAGTTACCAGTCCCTTGCAACTGCTGATGCCAGATACTGGTCTCATTTGTAGTAATTAATTTAGAATTATGCATTGATTTCATCACACTTCTCACTTAATTGCATTATAAATGAGACAAGACTGACTTTCTCCCTCCCCCCAATACTATTCATCCTTACTAAAGTCTTAAATATTATATTTGTGTAGCCTCCATGGTATACTTCAGTGGGTCTTATTTAATGTCTTTGTGCCTAATAAAACTCGGTAACAGTTGTATTTGCCAAAACAGATTTATTTTTCTTTTGGAATTACTGTTTTTGATATAATAAAGAACATTTTAAAATAAATTCTAACATAATTAAGTACAGTTATATTTAAAACCCACTTTTTAAATATATTTTATCTCATTTGTAAGACTATGGAACTTAACTTGAAAAAAGTTTCTCAATTGCCAAGTGAAAAAGATACTAGAAGTTTATTAACAAAGGAAAATGTTACAGATTATTCTGGTGTCATATTTATATCAGCAGTATGTGTTCACTTACCCAGTTCTAATGAAAATGATAGAACATACTAAATTCAGCTAGCTGTGTAGATTATGCTGTTTAAGTATTACTTGAGAAGTGCCTGCTTGCCAGTGTCTTGGACACCATTCACCATATTTTTCTTTTTTTCTAGTAAATACAACTCCAGGTCCAGCCCTTCTTATCAGAGACTCCATGGTTTATAGTCACTGATTATTATTTTCTAATAATACTCATCTGATAACAGCAAAAAGCCCTGAAATTCTTTCTTCATATGCATGCCTAAGTACAGAGGGTATAACTAGAAACTTTGAACCTTGGATATATTTTTAGTAGTTCATAGTGTTCACTGTTCTGCTTCTTGAGATAGCTGATGGAATTTGTTTCCAAAGGACCAAGCCTGCTATACTGGTCTTCTGTAGGAGAAGATGGTTACTCTTAGTGAAGCCAGTCTTTGACCAGCTCTTGTCAAGAGACATTTCAATTGACAGCAAAGGTAGGTAGATGCATACACTATATGTGTTAAGGGAAAATACTAAGCAGATAAAGACAGCTTTATACGTTCCAAAGCATAATAATAATTATTATAATCCATAATAATCACCTCTTTGGAGAGAATTATAACATGAAATGTGTTTATATTAAATGGTGTGAAAGCTCAGAACTTCTCAATCGCAGCTGTAATATAATGCTTTTATTTATAGTATCTTCTTTAAAACAAGCAAAACTCCCAAACTACACTTCAGCTTTTTTCCCATTCTTTAGAAATCCAATATTCCGCTTCAATAACTAATGCAACATGCCACCTTTCTCAGCCTACAGCGTGTCCTGGATTTGTGCAGTTGTTTCTAACATACTGTTTCAGTATTGTTACTGAAAATCGTAATCAGGAAAACTCCCCAAACCAAAGGATAGTTTAGAAAGCTGACATTGGTTTACTGCAGCACTGGGTGCATGGGGGGATCTCTCCTCCTAATGTGCACACGAAGTTACTCAGGGGTACACATTATATACAGTAGAGTACTCGCATATTCATAGAATATTACATATTCATTTTCATTCATGCACAGGATCGGTTACAGGTTTCTTTCTTCTAATGCAAATTAGTGCGCATCCTTAGATAGCACTGCTGAAGTTTTTTTTACCAGCTTTGTGTGTTCCTGAAGCAGGAGTTTGCCCGCTTTGAGGGCGGGGTGGATGGTTATTTAAGTTGGAGGTCACGATCTCCCACTACCACGATTACCTTTGTCCTACTTCTAACTAATTTTCTGTGGCTTGCAACACCTTCTCAGCTTGTCTTCTCTTGTGGCCCAAACTTTCTCACTTGGAAGCTTCTTTCTGCATAATTTAGATAACTGTGTTCTCATTGTTATCTGTTCTTTGTTTCCCAGGGTTGACTCCTGTGATTAGAGGTCCTTTCATTAATCTGTTTTGATGACTTGAGAGGGTGGATCAGCTTGACCTAGACTTTGTGCACATACTTGTTCAACATATAGTTAATTTGGGAATTTAGGCAACAGTACTAAAGTACCAATCTTGGCCCATATTTAGCAATGCAACTTGCTTGTTTTTAAAATTATTCTGGTGATGGAATGGGCATTTCTTTATGTGCAGAAGTCTTTGTATTTGTGTGTATCAACTGTGCTCACTGCACTGAGAATTTAGTCCTGGATTTGGTGTTTTGGATGGAATTGAAAAAAATATGAATAATGATAAATAGAAGACATGCACAAAGAATCAGAGGACAGTACTGGAACTAGGGAAAACAACTGGAATAAGTTATGTCTTTACCAGAGCTGTCCTCAGCCAGACAAGTGTCTCCTTTTTTCCAGACAAACACTGTACATACAATTTGTCCATGCAGTAACCTAATTTGTAGCTATACTGACAGCAAATTGCAGCTGAAACTACTGCTATTTGGAAATGCGAAAAGGAAACTAATCAACTGATACTAGTGATACTAGAAGTTTAATCTATAACCTTAGTATACATAAAGCCTTGGTATAACTATTAGATTGTAACTGAGAAGTCCTTGTATCAGTATAATGATTGGATTGTGATCGAGAAGACCTGGTCTTGTATGGATGAGACTTGTGATCTAACTTGAAAGGAACATCTAGGATGAAAGAACAGGACTGACTGAATCTCATGGAAACCTAGCAGGTTTTGCCAAGAAAACATCATAAGAGGACTAAGATGATCGGGTCATGAAGTATCTAGAAATGGATTTGGGTTTGGTGGTCACAAAAGCTCAAAACAGAATAAACTACATGCATGCAAAAGAAGGGGGGACTAATGTAAATGAATTCTGGGAAATAATTAAATATGTGTGGATTTTGGGGAAACAATGCATATGTATGATTATGCAGAATATAAGGAACATGTATTTGAGGATAAGGTGAGCACATTAGGAGGAGATATCCCCTGTGCTCCTGGTACCGTAAGAAAGAATGACTGCTTTCTAAACTTCAAAACAAGTCTTAAAGTTTCTTTGACCAATCTTTCAGTAACACAACAAATCTTACAGCAGACTGGAAGATGATAATGCAAACAGAGTGAGATCTTAGCCACAGAAAGATATGGTTAGATATTTTCACATGACAGGCTTGAAAAATGAAACAGATGCAGAATTTGCAGCAGGATGTAGAAAGAAATGCTAGGGTAAGGAGAATAATCTCTTGGGAATATTCCCAACAGAAAGACATCTGGCCTAGGATTAGAAATCTGTACTATTTATCTGAATTATTTTAAAACATTTATAACTTATCCACTTGGTAATTTTCAGCTTCCCTGTTTGCTGTTAAACAAGGCCACTTTTCCTGTCTTCCCCCCCCCAGCCCTTTAGTTAAACTTTAGTCCTCTCTCACTGCTACATTGTCTTTAACCAGCATCTTTATAAACCAGAATTCAGAGTAAGTGAATTTCAGAGTCTAAATGGTCTTAGGTTCATCAGGAGTATGAGCACAGCATTGTTAAATCACCTTTTCATACTTGGGTACCTATCTTATTTTAAATATATTTGCTTTGTATTTTGAATATTTACATTTTTATTTTAAAAATACCTATTTGTATTATTTAATTTCTACAAGTTCCATGAAACGCTTTTCATTAGGAAGCTCTCTTTCATGTCAAATAGCTCTGTCTCATACTGCATTTTAAGCCTGGGACTTCTCATGTGAACCACCCCAAAAATACTTCTTTTCTTGGTTTGGTTTTTCTTTCTTTCCTTTATTCTGGTGTTTTGGAAAACTGCTTATCTGCACGTTCAGTGTTGTGAAACTTTTTTATGAGGATGCCTGTGTGAGTCTTCTAAATTTTCTTTGGATATGTAAAACATCTATTTTTATTGGCTTCCCCTCATTACAAGATTTTATGCTACAGCAATTTCTTTCCAGCCTCAGATGGGAATATATGGCTGCATCCAATTCAAATAGGATGATACCAGAAAAAGAGAGGAGCAGAAGCCTGCAGGTTTTGCTGCATGAAGCCTGCTCCAGAAATTACTAGAAAAGCAAAGACTTCTATATACTGAGTGCAGTTACAAGCACAGGGTCACTCAGTCCTGGATCAGAAGCCCACACTCAGATAAACTCTAATCCTTGCAATTTGTCTTACTTAAGACTTTGCTTATGTGAGAGCTCCATTAGCATTTCGCATACATAACATGAATAAAAATAATGAATACTTTATCTAAACAGGAAGAATATAACTTATGATAGAGTTTATTATTGATATCCATTTATAGCACCTTCTTAAAGTGATCCTTATTACATTTAACTCTGGAATGGATGTTGATGAAGTACCATTTCTTCATGTGAGTAGATAGTATGGTATGGATATGTTTAATTTCAGAGCTTTAGTAGCCTGAAGATACTACTTACAAATACTTTCTTTGGTGAAAGGACTGGAAATAGAAAAGCTTTCTGCTGCATCATGTTTGCGATGGTGAAATGGGCAGGGTTGCTATAGCCCTACAACCTTGGCAAAATTGGGGAAATACGCCATCTACAGCTACCTCTGTGGTATTTCTTTTCTTATGCTTGTGTGTTTAATTTCTTCTACAAAGATAGTGCTGAAAACCATATCAAGAAATTCTGTCTGTTAGTACCAATGATGAAGGTGACTAAACATTTTTAACCTTGTGTTTATTGCATTTTTTCCTACATATGCAGTTATGCTAATATGCTAATGTTAAGAAAAAAAAATCCACTAAGAATTAAATCCCTCTGGGTTTAGATTTTTTAAAATGAATTTTTAGTTTTTGGGCTGGGGACTAAACATGCTGCCTGCACAGCCAGCTGCGGCCACAAGGAATTCACACCAGTTTTATAGAAACGTTCTGTGTGAAAATGTGAGATGTTCCCAGAAAGGCTGAGTTATGTTTAAATAGGGGACTTGGAACCTTAACAAGTCCTTGGTAAATGCAATTCTAATAAAAAGCGTAGATGAAAACAATGGGGTGTGAATGATTTCGTGCTTGGAGGTAAATGCTTTACCTATGCTTGTAATTTTTCAGCAGTGGGAAACACTTGATGTACCATCCCCATCTGAATGCACACATCAAGGGAGAAAATGTACCGCTTTTTTTGTCATCCCACACTTCTCCATGGTTTGAGTGTACTAAGATGTGGTATCGAGCATCTTCTGGAAATCATCTATACTCTGTTCTGGTAAGCTTGGTGCAAAGAAACAAGTCATCTAGCTGCTCCTGGGGTCCAAGCAGAAAGAGGGCCCTTTTCAATAGAGCACTGCATTTTGAGAGCAATCATTGAGGCCAGTCAGCATCTACGTGTAGATGCAAGGCTGGAAACTATCCATGTAGCTCAGTCACTGTGGTGTGAAAGCAAGGAGTTATGTGATCAGCATATGTCACTTAAGAGTTTTTGGGAAACAAAGATAGAAACACAGGTGCGATGTGTAAAAATCATTATTATAACTATTAGCAATAGCCTCTTTTGAGGCCTGCTGGAGGAAAACTTTGCTACCTGCTTTTGAGACATGCTGCTTATCTCCCCAAAGTCTGTGTTGTCTCCTCACCTCTCCTACAGCTTCTGCCGGACAAAAGTACTTTAGCTGGGGGGTTCAAGCTGCCATTACTACTCTCCAGTCATTAAAAAGGATGCAGAACTGGGTAAGACCTATTAAAATTCACAGAATAAGGCTGTTCAAAAGCACCATCACTTTCCTGTGTCTGGTTTACTGTGAGGCTAAACGGTGGTGGCTGAATGTGAAACAAAGCTCTGCGGCGGGCCAAGTACGACTTTAAAGGATGAAGCAAAAACCCAGGAGGGAGTAATTCTTCCGAGCACGCCTGCCCTGAGCCCCGGCGGGCACGCTGAGCCCGACGCGGTGCCTGGCACGAGGTGCTACAGCCCGGGGCCGCCCACCCTGCACCGCACCCCGAGCCGCCAACAGCTGTAGCGCAAAACTGTGCGGCCCGACCGCGGGCGGGCAGGGCGGGAGGGCGCATCCTCCCGCCCGGGAACGCGGGGAACGGCGGCGGGCGGGCGGGCGCCTGCTGGTGTTGCCGCCTCTCCGGTGGGTGCCGCGCCCCTGGGCTCGCCGGGCGGCCGGTGCGCTCGCGCTGTGCCCGCCGCTGCCGCCTGTGCCCCCGCGGCTGCCGGCTGCTGCGCGCGCTGCTATGCAGCTGCCGCGCGCAGCAGCCGCTCAGCGCCCGCCCCTCGCACGTGCCAGAGGCCGGCGGCTCTGTCGGCGCCCGCCCCGAGCGCGCGGCGCCCGGCCGCGGGGCACGAGCGGCGGCGCTGAGAGGAGGGCGCTGCCCCTCAGCGAGCCCTCGGCGCCGCTCCGGCGTTGGCTCTGCGGTTTGCCAGGCGCGTAGGGGCCGCACGCCATACAGACGTTGCACGGGGGGAAGCGGTAACACGTTTTGTTCGCCGCCAGCAGCCGCGGCGTGAGGGGAGGGGTGCCGAGGCCCCGCAGAGCTGCGGACTGGAGAGGTGCCTTTGAGTTCGCCGTGCGTAGCTCTGCGCTGGGCAGGTTTGAGAGTGCAAATTCACTGGCACGCCCCTCTTCAGCGAGATTCCCTCCGGTATTTTACCTTAGCTTGGAGATCACCATGCTTTGCATAAAAACTATAAATTATCTCCCCCCCCGCCCCCTTGCGCTCTTGTGAAGTAGATGTGCCCTTTTTGAATAGTAAGGTAATAACATCTTTAAAGTTAAAAATCATTTATTAAGCCCCAGCACAGATTAACATAAAGTGATTTTCAGATAATGTTAGTGTACAGTGAGGTGTAAATATGAGCATTCACAGTAAAACATACTTACTTGTAACAAGGTTTTCTACTTTTTCTTGTTAAGACTAAGATGATATAATTTAGCATATAAAAAAATGCAATATTATGAAGGCAGTTTAATTTTTCCATCTCCGCTAAGCCTTAAAATGCCTTGGAACTTTTCAATGGCTTGATATACACAGTTGTAGCACGTGTAGTTTTCATTTGGCTTCATCAACTTTTCCCTTTTTTTGCCAGAGCTCTGTGCATTTTTAAAATATTACCAAGCAATCTAAATGTTAGTCCTTTCCTTGTCCTCAGATCTGCAGCTATTAGGATATGTGATGACTGTGTGCTCCTTTAAACTCCTTTACAGCAGATTACTTAGAAAGCTGTTCTAAAAGTATAGTATTCTTTGTTTTCCAGTAATGTTGGGATTAAAGATAACAGTTTGTAAACATAAACTCAGTTAAACCTGTAAGACTTATTTAGGCCTGGGTGAGAAATTTTATGCTTTAAATCAATTTTAAAAGTTTTAAGCTTTTTACTTTGACTTACTGAAAGGAAATAACAGTAATGGTCAAAAGTATATGAATTAATGGTATATTCTTTTCTTGAGTTTCTTTTGCCTTTACATCAGTGTTGCTACAGTTTAGAAATAGTGACAAACAGATTGGAAACTACTCCGGTGACCCTGAAGATAGCAATGCATTTGAGCACAACAAAATATCTGCTAAAAATAGATTTGCAGTTAGGCATTGTTTTATTCAGTGTTTCAATCTTAAAATTGTTTTCAATGTGCTTTTATTAATCCAGCGCTTTCTACTTACCATATTTATTAGGGTACATGATCATAATGAACCCAGTTTAAAATACTGCAGCTCCATAGCTAGGTAAACAATAGGGGAGGGTGGAGTTGGAGATTAGCCTTCTCCATGCATCTTTTACCATGGGAAGTTTGAAACCTTGTTCTTGGGATAACAGTCCCAAGTAGTGTTCCTATAACGGATTTAATTAGAATAATCTCTTCTTACAAAGAAGTTGGCCAACAATGGAAAAAAAATAGGAGGATATGATTTATTATGTTTATTATTTTATCTCGTGTATGCTGTATGTTTCCCCTAGTTTCTTTCCTTTTCTGTAGTAAGGTTCTTAGCATTCACCTTCAGGGGCTACATTACATATGATGTGCAAAAATCACAGTTTTGCCTTAGTCTTTTTAGATAATTGTCACACTTCCTATTTTTTTTATTATTATTACTTACTTGAGGTTCAAATTGTGCTGTAGCTGAAAATTTCTTTGTAGCCCAATGAACCAACAAAAGAACAATTTCTAAAGAAATAAGATTTGTGCATTAGTTTTGTTAAATACTTGTCTCTGAAAGGATAGTGGATTCAGATGATGTGGAGAGCAAAAGTAAAGACCTTCCCAAGGTGGGCAGATTTTTACTGCTCTATTTTCACATACATCTATTTTTCAATAATAATAACAAAACAGAGAACTTGTTCAGTTAAACAGCATTATTTTCTGTATGTTTAGTAGTTGTTTTTGTTGATTAATTTTGTGTTTACTGAACTAAAAATGTAACAGTTTGAAGAATTTGCAGTTGTGGGATCATGTTGTCTTAATCCATGCATGAGAGAGAGCAGGAGATGGGCAGGCCTTATGGCTGAGGCATGCATGCCTCTCATCAGAACATATAACCCAACTGTGCATTAGGACCCTATTGTTTAAACTTGGACTAGGGGCAAAAGTGACCTGTGCAAGATTACAGAATTTGGCACAGTATATCCTCTTGTTAGTGAAGTTGTGAAAACCTCAAAGATAAGACAGATGTTAATTAAATATGCTAGACAAATAGACAACTGAACTAAGTATTCATGTGAAAAATAGGAAAATTGATCAGGATTGCTTAGTTTTAGAGAGATAAAATATACCAGAAAATTTTGGAAAGAAAACAGTCAATTGGTCTTTGTCAGTATACAAATTCTTGAAGAGCAGCAGCATGTTTTGTGTTAGTTGCAGTTTGTAAAATTAAAGAAATCCCCCGAACCCAAACAAACTACCCCTGCCTGAGTCCCCTTAAAGTCTTATCATACAACTAAGTTGTTCTTTTGTCAACAACTACTTTAAACGGAACTGAGATTATATCTCTTCATAGCAAAATACGATGCTGGACTGGTAGGAGCAGTGACATAACAAGGAAGATCAAGAGGGCTATGGTGACAAAAAAACATTATGGGGAAGATTTTTCTTACCCCTCTGCATGTTGAGTTGAGACCTCATCAGGCTTGCCAGTGTGCTGAGAGTGGCCCAGTACTCTTTAGGCATAATAAAGAAATGATTCATGAACTGCAGAAGAAGACATCTAACTTTGACCTTCTGAGCATCATGTTTCAGAATGTTAGTATTGACTAGCTAGTCTTAAGAGTGGCTGTAAATAAATTTAGCATTCTGGAAAGGAAAGAAAAGAAAAAGACCCTAGCAGTAAATAGTAAGCGTGTTTAATTTCAGAAAGGGGAATTATGTAGAATGATAAAGCTTTTCACAAAGAAATGGAAGGGCTCAGCCAAATGGGTGAAATGCTTGCAAGTGGTGTGGACTCTTTTAATAAAAATTATACAAGAATTGTAGGGCAAATGCCTATCACCAGCTGGATTCCGAACCAATTAAAGTGAACCAGTGTACACAAAATCTGGGTAAAATGATTTACTGAGAGTAAGATGGAACTCTTACACTCACAAATTGAATATAAAACCACAATAGGGAAGGCCAAAATTATTTTGGGGAATGAGTTTTCAAGGAAATAGAAACTACTAAGAATCCTTGTACAAATACATCACAGGTCGGAAGCCTGTTGAAGAATTTACAGGGCAAACAGCTGATCCTTTTACAGATGTAAAAGGATTGTCCAAAGAAAACAAAGATGTAAGAAAAAAACCTGAAAGCTGAATCTTGTCCTTGACTGGAAAGGAGCTTAAGGAGATTCCCACAGTATAGTCTCTCCTTGTATGTGTTTTGAAGGAGCTTTCTTAGAATTGGGTTGCTGGGAGAAGAAAATGGCAAGATAAGATTCCTGAGCAAGATTGTGTTCACCAAAGAGTTTAAACGAAACTCATATATGAAATCACTGACACTGTGGTATGCAAAATATTACTTACAATTTTGTTAGCACTGGGAGAGCAGGTGGTGGTGTACATGACACACGTTTCTGAAGAGTTTTACCAGAAACATTGGGAACTGTAGGGGTAGTAAGTTTGGCTTCTGTATGAAGCCATTTGGTGAAATTTATGTGATAAAGGATAGAGCTGTACGCATGGGTATAAGATTAATATAATGGGAAAGGCTCTATACGACTTGTAAAAGGTGCCTTACAAACCTATTAGAGGCCTTTGACAGGGCCAGTAAACAAGCAGTAATTTTGACTTAATTGATGTATTCTACCAGAGTTTACAGAAAGACATTGACTAGTGTCACTCACCAAATGAGTTTAAAGAAATTGAACTTCCATGTATCAAGGTCTAATAACTGTCAACAAATAGAAAACAAGATAAGAAATAATTGGTATCTTTCCTAAGAAGGGAACCTCACAGGAATTTGTTCTAGGATCTCTGCCATCTAATAATAAGTGATCTGGAAAAAAGGGATGAGCAAGGTGGTAAAGTTTGCTCACTGCACTGATTTATTCAAGGTAGTAAAAATGAAATCTTGTTACAAACCGTTGTAGAAAGACGTAATGATACTGCATGATAGAGTGATAAAATGGCACGTGTGATTCAATGCATATAAATACACTTGGGAAACCAATCTTAATTTTTCCACATTAAAACCAAGGACAATGAATTACATGTGGCACAAGAGAGATCTTAAAATTGTAACACTTCATTCTAAGCAAATGCTAGCTGAAAGCACAGCGGCAGCCCAGAAAGAAGACCCCCAAAAACCTGCCAAACCCAAGAAAACAACACAAAAATTTCAAGGGAAAGAGGTTGTGGGTTTTTTTGCCCTTTAATCTCTTAAGAAGGAGAGTAATACATAAAATGTACATATATATATATGTATGATACATAAAAGAGAATTTATTTCTTAAAGTCATGCAGTTCTTTGATAGTGCTTTCTAAGCTACAGGGGACTATTGCAGAAAACTCTTGAAGTTCTAGTATTTCACATAAGATTTCAGTGTGTGAGACCTGTTGAATCACAGACTTTCTTGAGTTCTTTGAATAAATTTTCTCATAATTTTTTATTTTGGGAAAGTAATGAGCTCTGATAGTTCTGCTCTGTTTTCAGGATCTTAGTAAATTGTATTATGTGTAATTATTTTCAAAAGTGTCAGACATTACAGTAAACATCTGGCAACTTTAATATTAAAAATGAGTCCCAAATCTAAGGCATCTTGCAAGGAAATCTGCCTGCTGAGTAGCTGTTATTACTGACAGGATTTTGGCTGAAGTATTTCCATTTCCTGTTTATAATGTTTATCTCCTCATCATTCTTGACATTTTCATCTTTAATTAAACATGTATAATTGTAGGTCAGGATAGTGATATATTAATGTCTTTTTGAAAAGGTACTTGGGATTTAATTGAGTGACTCCTGCTAACGGAATAGTTGACAGATCTACATCAGCCTGTGCAAAAAATGCTAATTTCAAAGTCTGTAGATTACCACTTCATTTTTGCTCTGAAGTCTTTTTTATACTGCCTGTATTTTTTTAGCTCTAGCTCAATTTACTGCTTGCTTAATTAATTATGTTTTGAATATTTCTCGGACTGTTAAATTGCTTTTAAAGCTGAAAGGCTATAAATTCAACATCTTTGTCAGCAATGAGGACACCAGGATTGGGGGCACCCTCAGCAAGCTTGCTGACAACATGTAAAGGAATGAAGGCAGTGGGTTGATTAGCATTGATAATATGCAGCTGTGGCCTTGCCTGAAGGCAGTGGGTTGATTGACATGGATGATGTGCAGCTGTAGCTCGTTCCTGCTAAGTGGTTAAATAGCCCTGAGGAGTGTGGGAGAGGTGGTTGGATTTAGGAGGAGTGGTGTGGTCTGACCTCTGGAAGAAGGAGAAACAGCATGGGCAGTAGAATCTGACTGATGGTAAAAGCCTCATTGCAGTCTACTAGTTTTTTTGGTGCCCCGTGTGAGGCTAACTGAGTTGGATTCTGACTACAACATCACCACCAAGTTGTGTGTTGTGGTTGATGCACTGGAGGGAAGGAATACCTCCAGAGACACCTTGACAGGCTTGAGAGTTGGGCCTGTGCGAACCTTGTGAAGTTCAGCAAGGCCAAGTGCAAAGTCCTGGATGTGTGTCTGGACAATTACAAGCACGAATACAGGCTGGGCAGAGAATGGGTTGAGAGCAACCCTGAGGAGAAGGACTTGGGGCTGTTGGTTGGCCAGAAGTTCAGCATGACCTGGCAATGTGCGCTTGCACCCCCAGAAAGCCAGCCCATATCCTGAGGTGCATCAAAAGCATGACCAGCAGATCAAGGGAGACAATTCTTCCCCTCTGCTCTCATGAAACCCTACCTGGTGCACTGCCTTCATCTCTGGGGCTCATGACATAAGAAGGACATGGAGCTGTTGGAGCAGGTCCAGAGGAGGGCCACAAAGACAATGAGAGGGGCTGGAGCACCTCTTCTATGAAGACAGGCTGAGAGAGTAGAGGTTGTTCAGCCTGGGGAAGGCTCTGGGGAGATGTTATTGCAGACCTCTAGTACCTAAAGAGGGCTTACAAGAAAGCTGGAGAGGGACTTTTTACAAGGACCTGTAGTGATAGGACAACGGGGAATGGCTTTCTACTGAAAGACAGTAGGTTTAGATTAGCTATTAGGAATAAATTCTGTAATCTGAGGCTGGTGAGATACTAGAACAGGTGGCCCAGATGCCCCAGAGGAGTTGTGGATGCTTGGAAGTGTTCAAGGCCAGGTTGGACGGGCCTTTGAGCAACTTGGTCTAGTGGAAGGGTTAGAACTCAATGGTCTTTAAGGTCTTTTCCAATCCAAACTATTCTTTGAAATCTACTGTGAAATCTACACTGAAAAAAATGTTATTTTAATTAGGAGAACTTTTACAGATTAGCAATTCTACTTTAAAACATGACAGTTTCAAAATTCTGTAAATGGTGTGTTATAATTCTTGTGTTCTGTTGCGAGATGTGGATTTTATGGTACTGTAATAAACAGTGTGTTCTTTAATGTTTCTGTTGCATCTTCTGAAACAAATTGCAGATTGAAGGTGTCTGTCTTCCATTTGAAAGGCCTCCATAGCTACTGTTCCTTGTTACAGATGGTTCTGTGGTAGCAACATCAGCTATTTATAGCATTTATGACAAAAGGAGTGCTTGAGCAGTACTAATTGCATACAGTGAACTGCAGTTCATAATTAACCAAAATAAAGAAGAGAATAAGGGATTACTTCTTGGTTGCTATTTCCCCCATAATTATTTTTCGAATAAATGCATTAGGGGGCAGCAGGATCATGTAGTGATCCAGATTGCAACCATTTCTTAAGTGTTTCATGCTAACACTTTGGTATTCACCATTTTTGTTAGGAACGATATTTTCTGTGAATGCTGTTGCACAAATACAAGGCATCATGTTTTCTCAGCACTGAATAAGCAAAATGAATAGTCTTTAAGTAATTATATGTAGAATGTGTAGTTATCTGTAATTATTGTAGTTATACAAATGGAGAGCTAAGGCAAGGAGATTAAATGGTATACTGAAAAGGTGTTTGGGAATGTGAGGATTTCAATCTGAAGTAAGCTTCAGGTTTCTAGATTTGGATTATTTCAGGTTGTGTTTTAGCTATCTGTATGCTTTATCTTTTGGGGAGAGAGACAAAAGGCACATTCTATAAGTTTCTTGATCACTGAAGTTTATCTTAAAAATTTGTGTTCCTTTTACATAACTTATTCAGAAACAATTTTTGAAATTGAGATTTAAGTGATGGTGTTGAAAGACAGCTTGTAATGAGAATTTAATGCACTTTTGTGTTTTAAGGAATGTTGACCATTTAATCACTGTTAAAAATCGTAACAACTAGAGTATTCTGTATTCTGGTGTATGAGTGCACAAGAGTTTCAGAACTCCGTGGTGGTGAGTTCTGTATGGATGCCAATTCCTTTGTAAATACCAATTATTGCTGTTGTTGTAGAAGGAATATTAGCAAATACTGGTACAATGGAGCTTGAAGAAACTGTATAAGAAGAGCAGGAAACTTGTCAGATCTGGGGTCCTAGACACTGTAAGATATCTTGATCTTCCATTGTGAAAGCTTTAGTTTATTTTCAAGACTGCTGGTATTTGAAGAAGGTTGGCTACTTCTGAGGTAGTTATTCTCCATGAAAGGATTTTAAAAATTATAAAGCTCTTGAAGGACTCTAATGTTAATTTGCCTACTATATTTGTATGTTGAATTTTTTGGAAAAATTAAGACTTTGGAGGACAAAGAGCTTTATTTATCTCTGTTAAGGGAAATAATGAACACCTTTGTGGGAAAAGGTAGGCAACTTTCATGAATGTAATTATTAGTTTCTGTTTAAGAAACTGACCCATAGCCAGAGCAAAGTGTTTGAGTGGCTCAGTACTTTTCTAAGTCAAGTCCTTGTGATTGTCTCAGCAGTCATTGCCCAATCTCCATTTGTTCTTATGCATAGGTTATAGAAATGTTGTAGTATGGTCCTGTTTGGTTTTGATTTGTCTGTGTTTCTTGTCTAGTTCCTCTTTGTTTCTGTTTATAGATATTGTGTGTGTGTGTGTGTGATCTCGGATTCATTGCCCTGTTTTAGTTGGGTTTGGGAGTTGAATGCAACACAGAAATACTGGTCACAGTTTGTGATCATACTTTTAATGTAGTCAAAATGGAGGGTTAGAGGAGAAAATGTTTCAGTGATTAATTGGAGACTGTTCATTCACATGTTGAACTTTTTGTTCTGTATCTATGCATTGTTTTTAGTAACATATTTTTCAGGGTATGTTTCTGACTCTGTATGGGTAGAGATAATCATGCCTGAGTCTTGTCATCTTCCTGTTTCTCTTAGAACTGGACAATTTTTCACTAGTTCTAAGGACTTGTTTGCAAGGTTATACTTCATAGCAGAAAACCTGCTGCAGATGCACGTTTCTCTTAATACTTATTACAGGATCAATGGGATCAGTTAATACTTTTTGTATGTATATATATAGAGAGCAATAATAGCCATCAAGTGTGGATATATATGAGCAATAATAGCTATCAAGTTTTAGAGAGACACACAAACAGCCTAAAACTAAAGTAGTGTGATCCTCAGGAAAGAAAAGGCTTTCAAATACTCTGAAAACAATTGTCTTCTGGGATTTTTCACAGTGATTTCTTGTTAGCAAAACATACCCTATTATGTATTTTTATTTGTTTAATAGAAATTTGCTTAAGTAAATGCAGTATGTAAGTTTTAATAATTTAATCAGTTTCCACAGTTAAAATTTAATAGCACAAGAAGGAACAACATGGAAAACGGATACAATATGTAAGGTGTTAAGTGGATAATAAACCATTTTGAGTGTTCTTTCAGCATTTGCAGCAGCTGTTTTGGCCCTTTTTTCCTAAAGAATTGACGGAATACGTGTAGTAATTGTTGGATTGAATCTTTTTTATTTTACAAAACCATTTTTAGGTCAGAGCTCCCTTAGTGTGCCTTCAAAGCCTGACCCACTCATCTCAGTTTCCTCAAGTTGCTGCCCTTTTCTTACTAAGGGTACATATTTTACATAAGTAATGAATTCCTAAAGCACATTTTCAGTATCAAACAAATGTAGGCCTCAGTCCAGCAAAGCACCTAACTATGTATTTAATTATTAACATGTAACTGTTGCATTTGACTGCAGTAGGACTGCTTTCATATTTGAAGCTACATACATACTGAAGTGTTTTAGTGGATTGGTGCCCACACGTAATGCCAATGAAGAGCAACAAATTTGCATTATGTTGCTGAGCTTGGCCCTCTGATACAGATATAGATCTGCAAAGTCTTCAATTAAAAAAAGTAATTAAAATCCTATTTTGTAATGCAAATATTTTAGCTATTTAAACATTTGCACTCTAAATATCACAGAGTTAGTTAAAAAAACACAAACCAGCTCTTCATTTTCACTTGCTATTATGGTGAACATTACCATGCTTTGATAGACTGGCAGTTGCTTTCAAAATGTGTAAGGGCTAGTGTACCAGGCTGGGACCTAGGGACCTCTGCAAGGTTAGGGCTGCTTGCCCACAAAATAAGGTTTGGAGGGAGAGCTGGAGGAAGTGAATAATTCTGTGGCATAAAGTGAGAAAATGGAGAGTTTGACCAAAGAGGCATTATCAAGAAGTCTGTGCTGAGAGGAACTCCTTTATTTTAAATGTTATAACTCTTAATGGCATTGTGTTGGGCAGTTTGTGATGTATTGTGCTGGGAAAGAGGAAAGATATGCGAATGGGGTTATTTTTGAAATGTGTTTTATTTATTTTTCCTTTTTTTTTTGTAGTCATGGACAATTGTTATGTTAGAGGTTAGTGAGGTGGCTATAAAAGCTACATTGAGCACTGTATATGTGTAATACATCTGCATACATTCAGGTAACTGGATCTTGGGTCTTACTCAAGCTGTATCATCAATGCATGTAAAGTTTCAGGTAGTATTTCAGAATGTGAAAAATATATCCATTTAAAACAGCAGTGTAATCAGCCTAAATCTGCTTTACAGAGCTGGGTATTCAAACTAAAGGTACTGCTGGGGTCTGACACTGATAGATTAGCTAATGTTGGTAACGTGCTGGGAACTACCTGTGTGCTCTAACACTGGAAGGCAGTCCATTAGTGCCTGAATTAATGCACTCAGGGACTTTTAATTCTTCACAGAATCTATTTCCATATTTAATTACGGGAAAGTCATAGAAAAAAAGTTATAAGGCACCTTCTTCATCCATTTCATTGTCAACGGGAGTGGCGATTAGTAATTTTTCTTCAAGTTATATTGCAGTGTTCACTTAAAATAATGCAGCTCCTTGCTGAGTTTGCTCCAATTAAGCCATATTTTATTTGCTAATGACTTACCAAGTTGACAATGACCTTGAAGTTGGTATTGTCAACACTTCTTGGCATAAAGAGCTAGATGATTTAGAGTTATTAAGAGTGCATCAATTTATTCTTCAGTCTCTGTCAGTATTTTTAAAAAGCTTTTTAATTCCATTACGGATAGGATACTTTACCTGACTAATGTACAGGTTAGTAAGTTAAGTAACAGTCCATTTATATCATTGTTACTGCAGATTTTAAAGATGTATATACAAGAAAACACTTACTGTTTAGAGTTTGAAGAAGTGTACTGAACTGGGCCATCTTTACAACTGAGTCGCTTCAATCACTACAAATGCAATTTATAACTGTCACATTTCTGTTGGCTGTAAGTCACTTATATAGATACATTTATAAATACTTAGATATTGAATTTCGCTGTTTCAGAAGTTATGTTTTATCATGGTTGAATTTATTGTATGTTAAAAAAGAGTGCTAGTGTAATTAAGCAGAATAAGATGTTAATTCTTTATGAATGCTTCTTGGTAAATTAAAATGAAGATTAATAGTAAAATCACATTTACATAGCTTAGAAAAGTTTAGAACCTCATAGTTGTAGTTTAATAATAACATGAAACACCTGTGCCTTTAGATGTAATTTACACTGGGGTAGTTGGAACATTTTAGTCCAAACACAGTTACTTGGCACAAATGAGTGTAGCAGGAATGAACTCTGTTTTGTCACTGAAAATATTCCTGAACTTTTCAACTTGTTGTTTTTATAATATTTCTCCTTTTGGAAGCTGATACTGCATGTCATCATAATCCAGATGCATACATAATCACACTGCTAATTAGTGCATATTATTTGCTGGGAACTAACATTAGTTCCTGTTTGCTCACATTTTTGTATTAGATCGTACCTGTCTTCAAAGGGGGAAAAACCCCCTCAAACCTTACTGAGTTTAGAAAGAAGTAGATATCATTACTTTAAAAAATACTCTGTTAGGCTTCATGTTCTGATTTGATGCATTTAAACTGTATTTTAACTTAAGAATATTGTTCCGTATTCTGAAAATAGTACTTACTACGTGCCATTCTAAAACAAGTGATGAAACTACCATCTTTCCTCAAGCAGATCTTTTAGGAATATAGTCCTTTTGTTTTGCCTTCAAGAATTGAGTTACTATGCCATAAAAATTTACTTTAATGGAGTTGTCATTATGTGCATATACCAGAACTGAGAAACGGTATGATCTGATTACTCTAACCCATTTCTTTCTTAACTCTAAATCTCTGTTTTCAGTTTCTGTATCATGCCTAATAAAATATTATACAGGCTTTGGGCTGTTCAATCTAGAGTTTGTCAGGTGTCTAGGAACTTTTGAATATTGAAGTGTTGAATAATTGTGTGTGTGTATATATATTTATAGCTTCCCAGGGAGTAGCAAGCACAGGTTTCAGTTCAAGATACTAGATCGTTTATATAAATTTAAGTATACAAATTATTATTATCTCTTTGCATTAAAAATGCCTTTTAAAATAACTTTTCAATTTTACAGTAACTCAAGTAAATTCTGCTGAGCATTCTTGTCTAGGCGTTAGAATATGGCTAGAAATGCCAGCGATCTGATTGGATGATGTATTTATATAGCAAAATTTTCTTTCATATTATTTTTATTTGGAAACATACACTAATTTGAATTAACAGGAGATTGGAAGAGATAACTTATTTGAAATTACATAGTGTGACGTGTTTTAAAAGCAGAGATCCCTTCTAATATTTTGTTCAGGATTTCAGTTTTTCATCAGAAATTCCTCATTCTTCGATGCAGTGTAGTATTGTGGTATTTGAAATTGTACATAATTTTGAAATGTTTATTTAGTCAATGAGTAAAGCTTACTACCCTGTAAGTAGGGTACATCTACAAATAAGCAGCATCTGCATAAAACCAGAGAATGACTATGTCTTGACTTTCTTGTTTGATTTGCTTTTTGTTTTTAATTTGGATTTGCAAAACATGGAAGACTTCATACTTCATGGAAATATGTACTTTTCATTATCACAGAAACTAATAGTATAGTATTGAAAGTTTGATGTGTTTAAAACATGTTTCTAAATGTACTACTCTTGTTCTGTGTGTCAAGTGTTGCCCCCAGAAAAGAGAAACAAAAAAATGTACAGATTAAATAATCTCATAGTAAAATGACAATCTGCATATTTTATTCTTCTTAACGGGCTTTGATATTTTTACAGTTTGTTGCTAATAATTACAGCTCATTTCTGTAGACACACAAGCTGACTTCCCTTTTTTTTGGAGTTGATGTTTCTCTGGGTGGGATTCAGTTTGGAGCTCATTCCACATTTTTAGCTGCCAGAGGAATTAAGTTTAACTGATGTGAGGCTGGTATCTGCTCGACATTTTCTCAGATCATAGAGAATATGCTGGAGATCAGAGCCATCCGACTCGTGAAGACCTCCACTAGCAGGGTTAGAATGTACAAGACTTTTCCTGCCATGAGAAAGTTCTGTTCATTAATAACAATGCTGTTCCTTTATTAGTATCATAATAAAATGTAGGTAATTCCACAAAAGGAACCATATAAAAAATTCCATATGCTTATCCTTATTATAGACTTAAAAATAAATTAGATTTTTACAGGATCTAATCTGTCACCATTTAAACTAATTTTAAGAAGTCCATTCTGTACATATCTGGACAATATTTTTTTTTTTTATCATGCACTAACCCAGTAGTAAATAGTGCCTTACAGAGCCACTTGATGGAGCTGTCACCCTTTTACTCTGAAAATTCAGTTTGGCTCTCATGCTTCCTTTATAATAATGATAATCTTAAACTGCTTTAAATGGTGAAGGAGGAGGAACTGTACAAGCAAGGAAAAAAATTTTGTTTTCCTTTCTTATTCTTTTTTTTCTTTCTTGCCAGGAAAAGGTAACATGTTAAGAAAGAAATCTCTCAACCTGTGAATTTTTATTGTGAGAACGTATACACTGGATATAGAGATGATACACATGTAAAAAAGGAATCTAATCTGAGGGAGAAACTAGCTGCTGTTCTCAGGGTTCTAAAGTTATTTGTGCATAACGAAGGAAAAATATGAGTTGTTTTCCTGAGATGTGACAGACTTCAATGCTAAAACTATTGAATTGTTAAAACATGCATGCTTATCCTGGTTGCACATTCTGTTAATGGTAGCAAAGTATTTTTTTTTTCCCAAATACGAGGAAGATCATACTCTTTGAACAGATGCTGAGTATCGGTATCCACTCTTATTCCCAGTTTGTGTTTGAGAACAATCTCTCGGTGGTCAATGTATCAATTTGTTAGAAATCATGTAAAAATTGCTGTGAATTATGTTGATGGATTTAGAATTAGTGAGTGAAATTTTAGATGTATAATGTATTTGCTGAACTGGTTGTTTTCTGATCTCTAAAGACATTCAGTCCAAAGGCCATGTTAATTCGGTTTTTGTGTGGTGTGTATTTAGCATGGTTTTGATTCTTTAAGCAGGAAATAATTCAATTGGGAGAGTAATTTTTGGTCGGTGAGATAATGTCTGTGAGGTATTTTTCATTGATATTTCTCTCTACTATCTTAGTAAAAGCAGCTTTTGCTGGGGAACACGCATATCTTTGTTAGCTCTTTGTCAGGAGTCTCTGACTTAGACTTTTTTTCCATCATAAAAATGTATTTCAGTTGAGGGTTTGCACTGAACTTTCTGGATTGAAGTACTCTACCTATTGATTTTTTATTCCAAACCCTATGAAGCTGTGCTACAAATTCCAATAGTTTACTGTTTGTGTTTTTCTGCATATTTTTAACTAATGCAGGGTGACCTTTAGTAGTCTAGACTGAATTTCATATATACGCATAGAGCTGGACATGAAGCCCAAAAGTTAGTAAGGAAGTGAAACCAAGTATTTGTACAGATCTTTATGAGTCAAAGCAGATGTGTTCTATCCAGCTTAGTATATTTCCTTCAGCAATTTACAAGTCATAATTACTCTATAAATATATTGATGTTGGAAACGGGCAATTCAGGCCCCAACTTGGGGAGGGCAGGGTGGGGAAGTATGACACAAGCCCATAATAGAACAAAATGACACTATATGAACAAAAACATTTAAAAATTTTTATATACCTCATATTAAATGGAACTGTTGCTTTTGGTCTAAATTCCTGTATATCTGTTGAATAGAACATAACTGGATGCGTGTTTGACAGCTTGAAAGATACGTATGCAGTTGTGTGCAGAAAGTGTAATTGGACAGATGAGTGGTCCATTGAGCAAGCTTGTAGTGCTAAGGTCTGTAACTGCTTGATTTGGACAATGATAACCAGAATTTTGTTACATTTTCCATTTTTATGCATTCTGGTCTATGTAGTTTGAAGCTAAATTGTTAATCAGTACTTTCTTTTCTATGGCAATCACCACTGCATCTGTGGGAAAGATATCTGTGCTCTGCTTGATGTGCTTAAGAAACAGCTCTGTATAGGAATTAAAATGAAAAATTTAACTTAAGTGAGAAAACATTTTAAAAAATATTGTTCCTACAGTGAAATATGCGGTCTGAAATCACAAGCTGTGTGCCTACTGGACTGCACCGGAGTTGTAAATCCTCAGAGCTCTCTTAACTGATAACTGAAGTTATTGCACTTTGTAGTTTCAGCATTACCTATCACAATGTTGTTAGTGGAGCAAACTGATGTTAGGGAATTGTTAGTTTCACAGCTGCTATTCCTAGAGAACAGTGAGACTGAGGGGGCTGAGGGTGGACGTCGTGTGAGTGAGGAAATGAGGTGTTTGGATGCCTTTACAATGTAATAAAATTAAACTGCATGGTCTATATTGTGATTGTGGTATAACTAGCAAAAAAGCCCTCCAGAATCTTATGTGTAAGATTTGATACAAGCATGTAATTAATGTTTATACTTTATTTTTGACTGGTAGCTACTATATATTTTAGCTATGCTTTGTAGAGAGGGAAAAAATGTGGCCAAGAAATTGAAAAATTCTTTGACTTATTTCCCGCCCTCCCTTCCATTTACATTAGGGTGTTACTTACTCTTCCCTGAAATATAAAGAAATACATTTTAGTAATTTAACTGGAAAAAGCTGTGAGTTTAAGCTTCAAGAAGGGCCAGGACCTGGGCAATATGATGTAAATCTGTAAATAACAATATGCCGGTTATTGTCTTTTACTGGTTTACCTATTTGTTCCAAAATTGTTACATCTATTCTTCAGAATTAGTTTGTTATATTTTTTCAGTTTTATTTGCATTATGATAATGTATTTTGATTGTCCTATGTTTTTAGACTTTCTGTTTGCAGCAGTGGGGCTCATTTGCTGCTCCTGAGCTGTTATACTTCATGAAGACTTTCCTTTCACATATGCAGACATTTCTTCTTGTTTTGCTGGAAACTTAATCCTTACAGTTATTAATTTTTCTTTGGTTTCAGAGCAGTGAACACATTTTTAAAGGTTTATTTTACTGAAAGTCAATTTACTTTATACTTGATGGTTTGTAAAAAATATGATCTACTTTCAGTAACACGGTTGAGCTTTTGACTCATCCAGACTGGTCTTCTGGCACACTTGATAGCCTTTTTGCACATTAGAATGTGCTTTGAGGAGAGTGTTCTTGAATATCAATCAGCTCAGCTCTCTGGAGCCCCTTGGCCGTCCAGACTCATGCCCTATGGGATACAGTTGCGTGGATCTCTGAGCAAGTCAAAGCTAGGAGAGATGCCCTGTCAGGCTCATTACTGATGGAAAAAGGACAAATTCTGGGGATGTGAAGGTCAAAGTGATAGTGGAATTTAAGATCCTGAGAAAACTGTGCAAGGCAAGTTAGTAAAATTAATCCTCATTTAACTAAACCTTAATTTAGCCCCTCCTCTTGATTTCTAAATGGTTCATCAAAAAGGATGTAAGGAAGTATTTTTCCTAGTGGAGCTTATAGCTTTGTGTTAAGAGGAAGACATCTCATTTGTGTCTGTAACTTCCTGTAGAGGTGCTCATTAAGATACTGTAGACAATATATTTCTACTGCTGTACAAGTGCTCATTAAGATACTGGAAAATGTGGGTATGACCATTGCTTCCTCTTCTGTCTTAGAAGTATAAATGACCGACTCTGATTTGTTTTTAAAAAAAAAAAAACAAAACAAACAAAAACCCAACAAAACCTTCAGATTTCATATTTTACATCCTCTTCTCAAACTTACTGAAATGGGAAGCTAGTATGGAAAGTTTGGGAAAGACAAGATTTTAGAATCTCTTTCAGTGACTACTGGCTGGCTTAAGAAGCAGTATGATCAATATGCTGCCTGATATCAGTTGTGTTTGTAGGGGGGTAACACTCTGTTATAAAAGGCACTTAAGCATGTAAATCTGGCCTGTAAATTCCAATCCTATGACTGCAGAGCATTTCCAGTTTGCATCTTTGTGATTCTGACCTTATATGCCTGAATAGCCTATTCCTGGTGTATGCTTTTAAGCCTTATAGGTGCTTTTTTTTAATGTAATGTTAGTTAAATGTTGTTGTTTGTGCCTGAACAGATGGATTTCTAAATGTGTTTTAGAGGCCTGGGTCTATGGAACTTTTGAATAAAATTAGTATTGATTTATGTTGGTATACTTAAGTAATCGGCTAACTAGGGCCTGGGTTTTCAGATTACAGCTGTAAATTCATTAGAAGTTGGAGAGAGAAATTTTAAAAATAAGCTTCAGCATGCAGTATCTGTAGGCTGGTTGGTCTTAATTTGCTGTGCAAGTATCTGCCATGGTTTAAATCCTTTCCAGTGTCTTGGCCAGACTTACTGGAATGTCATTTGAAGTGGTCATCAAAACTATTTGTCTATTTGAAGTGATTTCCTTTGAAGCCTTTTTCCTAAAATTAGTCATATAAAGGCTCTCTAGAGAGTTGTTGCTACCAAGAGAGTTTTCAAAATTTGTGATATAGATAGTGTTAAGTCTCATAATTAGAGTTAGAGAATCATAACTTGAAGCTTTGTTAAGGTACTGTATCTCAAAATTTGTATCTTTTCTGTATGCTTTGTATTTTTCTCTGTTGAGTGGTTGTTAGAGTCATCCTGTGATAACAATTACGTAATTTTTGCCATTTTTGAAACACGGTTTGTGTTGCTGCTTTGGGTTTACTGCATAATTGTACAATATTGTGGGACCCCTCCCATTACTGGGTAATCTAGGCTTCCATTAGTTATTGCAAACAGCAGCTGTTTGTAATAGGAGAATAGGCTTTCACTAAATGTATATAGGTAAGCATTTAAAAATGAAGACTCATAAATCTTTCCTTTAACTTCTCAAGGGAAACTGCACTGCATTATGAAAATGTCAACAACAAAAAAGAAGGCAAGAAAAGAAATGACCTCTCCCACAGTACCATGAAGTAACAGAATTACAGGAAGAAAAGAAGGTAATGGCACTTCAGCTTTTCCTACTATTTGAAAACTAATTTATACCTGGATTTCAGGTGTAAGGCTTTTATGTGCAGTATGACAAAAACCACTGCAATTTATATTGAAAAATGAAAAAAACTAATTAAGAATGAAAATTCGTGATTTTTAATTTTTTCTCTCCTGCTGCACTGTAAATCCTGTGAAATATAAGAGCATAAGCTTTTTATACTTGTAGAAATCGTGAAGTTGAGTATTTTCACACACTTTTGGAATGGTATGTCAAATGTGAAATTGACTCATAACTCCTCTCAGAATTCATCTAGATGCAGTAAATATACATCAAAATATATTTAGAATAAATTACCTGTGTTATTGTTTTGGTTTAAAGTATGTTTTAAACTGAGTAAGTGGAATATTTCAGATAACTTATATAACATGGCAGAATTTTGGGGCCTTTAAGCATGCATGCAGAGAGAATGCTAAAGCTACAGGCAATTGCTTTAACTTCTATATATTTTTTTCTTACTTAAAAATGCTTCCTTTTACATTTGCAATAAATATCTATATTTTTAGAGATTGTAATTAAAAAAAATAATCAATGGTTCACTAGATCTAACTTTATTTTCTCTTTTGAATGAGTTTTTCATATTTCCAGTAAAATGTGTTTGAGATGTGAACCTTGTCATTGTATGGTCTTAGTTTTTCTGCTTTCGCTTAATGTCACTATGAAGAATGGTAAAGTAAATGGTATAGATACTATCAGTTTGAGGGGATAAGTGATAGAAAAACACCCAGCATCATTTTGCGATAGTTGTGAGCACTAGAAGTAACTAATTGGATTTTCATTAAACAGGTAACTGCCATTACTGGATCAAAGGACAGTAACATTTATAGTTTTGAGAGAAAGCCTCAAATAAATAATTTTGTGCTTGTCTAATTTTGTTAAAATTCAAGGAACTTACTTATATAGCTTACTTATATAGCTATAGCTTACTTGTATAGCTATGGGACGTCTGAATTTTGAGAATTGTTGTATGCAGATGCAAACTGAGAAAAAATACTATTTTTAGCACACAACTTTCAACCAAAGGCTATTGTAACTAAGACTGTTGTATCACCATACAGAGAATCCTGACACTACTTGTACTAGGATAGCGTAAACTTGCAAAAGCTGTCTAATGAGACCTCTTGAAATAATGAGGTTGTCTTGTCTTGTATTGTGAATATTTACTGCAAACCATGGTTTCTTATTTGGAATATTCTCAGGTGATAATTAATGGGGAAGATAATACCTTATCTCACATAAAGGCCAAAGGACCAAGCAGTGACATGAATGGGTGGAACTGCATTAGTAGGAGGCAGCTGTTCTGGCGTATGATCAGATGTGTGCCATGCTAAGAGGTCTAAATGTGAGTTTCATCCTTCTTAGCTCTTTTATGCTTCATCTCTTAACTCCTAATAAACTAGTTCAGTCTTCTCTGGGTGTATAAAGCTGCCTATGACATAAGAGGAAGACAGAAACAATGACATAAAGGGATACACAAGAAGGGTGTATAAAAAAGAAGAGTTGAAAAGACCTAGCACTCCTTTTACTGAGGAAGAAGCAATGCAGAAAACTACATAGATTAAGGAGGGAGGGGAAATCTGGTGTTTGTAGGCAGGAAGTGACAAAAAAAGGAAAAGATGACCAGATTTTTTGCATTTTCGTAGAGCCGAGAATGCTTTTTGGTTTGTTTTTTTTTTTTTTCTTTCTTTTTTTCTTCTATCTGGCTTTAAAGTTTGGTAAATATTACATGAAATGTCTGATGACAATATTCTTTTCAGGTTTATGTTAAGTGCTAAAGCATAAAAATTTATTATAAAAATTATCAGATGAAAGATGTGTTAAGTGAGAATTGAAGTTGAGAGTACATCTGGTAATTGAAGTTGATGAACAGTGTGTTGTAATTTACCTTAAAGACATCTCAGTTCTTTAAGCTATGGCAAGCACAATTGCACAGGTAAAAACCATCTCTTTGTCCTTAGCTAGGATAATATACACAGTTAAAGGGTGTGTGTGGGAAATAGTGGTGAACAATTAGCTGAACTCAGCCCTGAGAATTGGGTTAGAATGCAGTAACTGGAAACCTTACTCTTGCAACTGAAATTAACCCTGAACTTTGGGATTGGGTTTGCTGGTGTCCAGGAAAGATTACATGCTAATTATGCTTTTTCTGTTGTAAAGGCATTCATAATGCTTTCCTGTGGATGCACAGTTTTCTGATAAGACTTGCGTTTACAATACAGCCTATTAATCAGAACAATACCTTTCTACAGTATTCTCTTTCACAAAGCTAATGAGAATTTAATCTCAATGAACCTGCAAGATCTTAGTCAGATTTGGTTGAGTGACTAATAAGTTCAAAATTATCAATGAATTGACTTACATATCTAAGTGTTACCATATCCATTTTTTCCTCTAAAGACCAGGCTGCAAATTGCAGTGTTTTTAATCGTCAGTTCATTCTAATTTAGATTCACAACCGTTAAAATGTTCAGCTGTAACTGTGTATTTGTCATAGTGTCCCTTCTGGGAAAGACAAGGGTTTTCTAAATGATTTTACTGAGAGTTTTTATATTTTGGAAATATTTGGAGGTTTGTTGTGTTTTTTGTTTTTTTTTTATCTTTTTGTTTATATGTTTTTTAAGTTGCACTTTAATTAGGATTTCCAGAGGTTAATGTCTGTATGATGCATTTTAATGTAAACTTTTTTTATTTTCAACAGTTACTGTCCCTAGCCTCATTTTTTTTTTTTTTGATGTAGAAATTTGTACTAATAGCTTTATGAGTAAGAAATAAAAAGAGGCAGTGAAGTTTGTGGGATTGGTCCCTGATTTTAGAATGTGATTAATGCTAACTGTAAGTTCGTATAATAATATGGTTTCATCATTAGCTCCCCCCCCCCCCCCCCCAAGCTTGTTTAAGGAGAAAAAAATATAAATCACATTTCATAAGGAACTGGATCTTTTAGTTAAAGCAGGTGCAAAAAAAAATAGAACTGTTGGGGAGGGAAGAAGTTATCAACAGGTAAAGTAACAGTCTTACTAAGAGCACAGAAAAAAATCTCTGAAAGTATGGAGGGACTTGCAAATTTTATTTTGCTTATATTAAAAGTGAAAAGTTAATAAAATCAAGCAAACACAAACTATAGAAAGCTTTACGGTGTTTTCTATCCGCTCACCTTCTTGCTTTTTCTGGCTCTCTGTGCTCTCTATAATATCCTGAAAAGAAAAACAGATGTATTCAAAAAGAGCAGACAACAGATCTTTTCCTTTAATACATCTCCAATACAAAAAAGATTTCTTTTGGGAAAAGTAAATAGGATTAAAAAAAAAAAAAAAGTTTATGAATGTACTTTAATGTGTTTTGCAGTTCTGAATGTATGTACAGATCTTACATACAAAATATTTATCTGCTATATTTCTGAAAATTTGTAATTCTGGTACTTACACTGAAGTTAAATTGCAATTGTGCATCATGATTACATGATGGAACATGCATAATGCTATGAAACTGTATCTTGTGACATAGTATAGAAAAATAATAGAAATCTAAGGGAACAAACGCTGCATTCCATTGCAGTGTATGACAGAATTAACAGCATCTTAGAGGGATTGCTGGCTGGTAGTAACTGCCTGATTTCAGTTCTTTAAGGTGAAATAGTCGCAAAGGTATTGCCTTGACTTTTTTTTAGCTTCAATAAAATAGCCTAGGTATTCCTGAAGAGGAATTAAGATACAGGTAGTTTACCTTTATTAAATAATGTTTTATTTAATAGTATTAAATAATGTTTCTTTGAAGACCAATACCATGTTTCGAAGCCTAGAGCTGACCTTGGCAGACAATGTGTTGTCCCAGCTAAGACCCCTTCTGAAGTTGCTGAATTAAAAGCTTCTGAGAAGGGGTGTTATAAAATACCAGCTTAGAGCTTGTGAATAGGCTACTGCAGAAATCTTTTAACATGTCACTTGCTTGGTGCTAACTTCAGTATTGCACCAAATATACTCTGGTTCCACAGAGCCAGTTACACAGAGCCCTTCCCCATAGAGAGTTAGTGACCCAGGTGGAAGAATGAGTGGTTGTTGCAGACTTTGGTCACTGAAACAGTGTCAGGATTGAAAGAGCAGAGATAACCAAACTGGCTATGCCAGAGGATTTTTGTGTAGTGTTGGGCAAAATAAGTATTAATATATATACTGACTGTAAATAAAACTTCAATAGATAACTGCTTTTGGCATTTTATGAGGTATAGTGACTTTATTTGCATTACAAGAAAGTAGTAATTATGCAATGAGGAAGGTATGCATGTGCTTGTTGTAGAAGTTTATTGCGGGTACTTAATGTGTAAATAGTTTGCTGATCCTGATACATTTATAGCCTTTTTTTGTACTGTTACATATGTGCTTAATATAAAGTAGTATGACCTTGGAATTCATGAAGTAGCTTTATAAATTCCAAAACATGTGTAGACTGTTCTTAAGATGGGAAGTAGGAAAGGAAACGAGGGGCTCATACCATCTCAGAAAAGAGGAGTTAATCTAAAAATGTGAAGCACTGATCTGGATACTTTTTAAATTTACTACTTTCCCATTTTGTGGTAAAAAGTCCATAAAACTGTTTCTTCAGTTATATTAGTACCCTGAAGATAGTTTATCTTGAAGAGGTTAGGCTTTTAAAGATACTTCTTGTAATAACTTCTATTGAGCAACTGCAAAATAGTATTTTCTTGAATAATTTCAGAGATAGGACTGGAAACCCAGATTTCAGTTGGTTGGACTACTAATATATCAACAAAAAATAAGCACAGCTTGGAGAAGTGCTGTCAGTTTCTCATCTCTTCCTTCATACTGGTGACTTTTAGGTAGCTTTGTTCCAAATACCTTGAAGAATGCCAAGGAACAACAATCTCTAAGCTGAATGTATGTCAAAATTGTGGCATTGTTGTGAAAAAGGGGAAATGCCAGATCTCATATTGCAATGCATACATAGATGTATAGCCTGCAGGGCATGTGAAATAATTCTTGCTAGCTGTGCTACAAGAGCAGACTTCATCTGGAGTGTGGTGTCTCATCTAATGTATTTTGGTTAAAAAATGTGGAGACCTATCAGAGCCAGTTTAGAGGAAAATAATGAGGCTAATGAGAGATTTAGAGAATCTTCCTAGATAGAAAAAATAAATGAGCTGTATTAATTAATGTAAAGAACAAAGGGGGACTTGCTTTAGTAACCTTCAACTATGCCAAAGCTTGCTGAAGAGAGACAGGAAATAATGTGATTTCTAAATCTCTGTAATCAAGATGAGAAGAGAAAAGCTTTGGCCTAGCACAGATTTGTGTAAACATGCTTCTTTCAAAAGAGTTATTATAAAAAGCTTGTAAATTTGATCAAGTTCTATTCTCTGTGCAGACTTTGGTTGTGTTTTTTCACACTCAGATGTCTGGAACATTTTAATAGAATAGAATATTTTTGAGAACAAAGAACATTTCAGGTGAGGAGGGATGTATTTTGTCGATAGCAAAACCAAAAGCAAATTCTGACTTTGTGTTTGATTAGTTCTAACATCTTAATGTAAAATGTAAATGCTAATGAATTGTAAAAATGTAAAAACCATGAAGCTTGTTGTCAGTTCAGTTCCCATTTCATTACTGTCATTACACATATGTATATTATTGAATGTGCAACATACATTCCTATGAAATTTGGGACATCTTGAGGTTAAAAATGTATTCACTTGCCGTGCTAAGTAGAACAACGCTACTGACTATGTTGTAGATGTATTTTAACAGTCTGGTAAGCATCTGATTAATTTTCTCAAAATAAATTAATTGAAAAAAGTAGTAGTTTATGGAGGTACTATGTTACTATTTGTGACACAAATTAATGATCTGCTATATTCCTCTGGATCTGTGAAGGTGGACATCTTTGAGAAAGGAGGGTAGGAAATGTGTAACAATTTTTTCTGTGTGAGTTGAAGATAAAATTTAAGAAAATGAAGCACAATTTAGAAAGAGCATTTTCTCTTCCACCAACATACAGGCAACTAGTTGATCACTAGCTGCATCCTTTCAGCCATCACTTGTTTCCGCTTAATGTGTAAACACGTCAGAAGTTTCATACATGGCACCTTTTTATCAGTCTTCTTTTTTAGAATACTTATGTGTTTTACCTCAGAATTATGCATTTAAATCAATTTGCAAGTTAATCTGAACCTGTGAATACTTACAGCAATTTTTCCCAAGCAGTCCTAACCTTCAGTGCTTGTTTAAAGGACATGCTGCACTATTGAAGCATGCAACAGCATATTTTTAATTTTTTTTTTTAAATCAGGAGTCTTGTCTTTTCTGCAAACAGAATGATGCATAAGTGAAGCATGTATATATAGGGAAATGAGATTCTATCCAAAAGATCTTTAAAAAAAGGTGTGATGATGGGAGGACTTAATTTGTAGGCACTATTAGGCTTGTGTCTGCTGTCATCTTTAATTCTAAGAAAGTAGGAATGCCTTCTCTGTATGGACTATAAGTTTTTAAAGCTACACTATCAATTGTAATCACACATTTAAAAGTGGATATTATGGATAAAAATAGAATACACATTACTGTGGGCCTAACAACCAGATTTTACTGAAATTGTAAGTCTTTCTCATTAATAAATTGCAGGTTCTCAATAGGCAAGTGAGCTTACTGGAAGAACAAAGCATTCCTCTTCAGAATGTTCTGTACACATGCTGTTATGATGATATTAACACTCGAGTTTCTTTTTAAATCCTAAGGGCATGTTTCTAGACTGTGATAGCTTTTATTTGCCAATGGCATTGTGAATAAACCCATGAATACACAACTGCTATGTTTTTGCTACACTTCACCTATGTTTAGTACCCATCACTCCCAGAGGTTTCTTTTGGTTTTGTGGGTTTTCCCCCGTAACCTCACTACTGTTAGTTTGTTCTCATAGGATAAATCTGTGAAATTGTCTGTTGTAAATCAATCAACCATATATAGTTAGTTTCATCTTGCATGTAATGTTAGTAGCTTCTTGCAAAAGAGAATTCTGAGGATCATATAGATTGGAGTTACTGGATCTTGAAAAGCTTCTGTTGCCTCAGGCAAAAGACTGAGGCTGCTTAATCATTTCAGTTCTGGGAACGACAGTAAATCATCAGTGAATTTGAATCTGTTTGAAAAGGTAAATTACACTGGAGTCTTTACTGGCAGTGTTAGGCAAAACTGCAATTTATACCCTCACAGAGTATGCAAAGATTTCCTTATGTTCTAGAAATCATTATTTATATGCAAGGTAAGTTTTTGAGTGTTGCTGACTCAGCAGTTTTACATGGATATTTGAAATATGGGTGAAAAAGCAGGTTCAATACATATGAGATTCGCAACAAGTATTTCCATTTCTGTTCAAAACTAGTGTTGTGACTTAAAAGTTGAAAAGGCTGGGTTTTGTGTTATAATATTGAGAATTAAATTGTTCAGTGCTACCTTTGTTTGTTGAAACTTTGAGAATTTATATTAGGCTCTGACTTGGATACAGACTACATGACTTCTATCAATACAAAAACTCGGGTTTATTCTTAGCTTAAGATAAGGATGTAATAATTCTCTTCTCAAATACATTTTATCCTAAAATGCTTGTGCGTCCGTGCCCCGCCATCCTCCCACGTAGAACGTGTTGAGCCTTGCAAAATGAATGTGCTAGAATCCTGATATTTGATTTACAGTTAAGAATGTAAGGGCCTAATGAGCTTACAGGGTGTATTAAGAATTATTCAGCAGATAAGCATGGCAAGGAATAAAATGTCTTCTAGTAAGGATGTCTTCCTCATTTTTATGGTACCAGCTACTGATGCAACATATTACTGTTTTAATGTTACTACAGGATTGTTTTTTTAATATATTATTAGCTGGTATTATCTGGTAAAGAATCTTTCCCAGTGGGTGATTTGCAGCATTTAGCATATCTGGGTTTCCTATCTACTGTTAGTAGAGTTACGTCAGAAAATAAGTTGGTGGATTCTTGTGTGATGTTTTGAAAATGAATTTTTTTGAAAAATTTTTTTTAAATAAATTGATTGTAAAAGCAAAAGAACCACTTGTCCTCAAAAGCTGTTACATAAAAATACTTCTTTCTGATTTTAACTTTACATATAATTTTATTACTTCTCTATATTTTTGCATAGTGCTGTGGCTTTGCTTTGCAGCTGTTTATTAACAAAATCCTGGTGAGTCTTGGCAGATGGTAACATTCTCTGCAGGTGTCACCCCACAGCAGCTCAAAGTCATAAAATTTTTCACTACAAGATGGTTTTGGTGTGGTGGGGTTGGTTTTTTTTTCAGTTTTTGTTCTTGTGATTTCCCCCCCTCCCTTTTTTTTTTTTTCTTCTTTTCTTTCCTTTTTCTCTAGAGAGACTTCCCTCTCCGGAGTTTCCCCACTGGAACTCTTTCTGACATTTGCTCACTACCTGAATTGATGAATGGTTAGATTTGCATCAATACTTTTCTCATAAGTAGCTGGCTTTTCTGGTGCCATCACCTTCATGTGCAAATGGGCAAAATGTGTCAAATCCTTACTAGCTTCTGTGGTAATCATTATTTAAAACAATAATAAAAATCCACTAACTGTGTGAATGGAATTCACAGTAAAAAGTTCCTTTCTACATTACTGTCGGACTGTAGTATTTAGAAAGTACGAATGCCTGTGGAGTTTTGCAACTGGTAGCTATTTTCTTTAAGATTTTAGGTTTCACTGTTACTGTCAGAGGTCATGTGTTTATAAATTACTATGAATATTGAGAACTTCTATTTCTCGGGGCAATAAATCTAACAAATTTATCATAAGATCTTTGTTTCAGCTTTTCAGGTTATTTCAGGTTGTCCAAAGAAAAATAATAAACATTTTTTTTTTCTGTCCACGGAACAAGACAACATTTGAAGTGTGTGGGTATATTAGGGACTGTGACAGAGAAATCCTAGTAAGACTAATGATTACCTGAAATACTTGTCTTTCTTTTTGAAGCTTAACCCTTTTGCTCATCAATCAGTCAGCAGTGGCAGGCAGTGACCATTAGGTGGATTCATTAGCACCCTGCAGCCTTCTTGTGCAGGGTGACCCACATCTGTCTTCATTAGAAGTTTGCTACTTGCCAGTAGTGAACAGATGGGTCATTATAGCCTACATTGCCCTCTGGGCATACCTGGAGGACGGGCAAAGTCGATACAAGACGCAGATGCATATTTAGTTCATAGAAATGAGGGAGGATATTTATAAGTCTAATAACATTAGGCTCTTTCCTTAGACTGGACTAGCTAGCTTATACTTATTGGTTTTATTTTTATTTTTCTTATTATTCTGTCTGATACCAGCTTTGAGAACATGAAAATATGACTAAAACAAAGACTTGAATTATTGATGAATATTTCTTAAAAAATATTATGGAGTATAACATACAGCCATGCTGAACTGTTAATTAGTACTTTCATTTGAACCCTAGGTGCCAATTTCACGATCTTGATTTCTTTTTATGCAACTGGAATATTTTCTGTACAAATTAAATTAAGATTCTTTTGGAAAGAATTCTGTGAAGTAAGGCTGAAGATAAAATGCATTCATAATCCCGTCGCGAGAAGAGGAAAGTAAAAGCCTTGTTTCCTTATTGCTTCAGCATTGCTGTTTATACTGCACGAGTTTTTAAATCATGTTCTACCACGATGTTTGAAAGAGGAAAAAAACCCACCCAACCAAAAACCTGCTATGTATCAATTATTCACTACGGGTTGCCTTCTTTCAAAACTTTGGAGTATTTAAGCATGTATTTTCAGTGTTAGCAGTATTATAAATGATATAAAACTTCAGTGTTTTTTTTTGAGAAAATTCCTTTAGTCACTGAGTTTAATGTAAAGTGCTTTTAAATGTGAGGCAAACTGATTCCAGCTAGAAAGCCTGATTGTGCCACTAGTTTTTCCCCTGGAACATTTTCCTAAATGGAAAAAGAACTATCTTTACCAGTGAAGAAAGGCATACCTTAACACTTTAAGAAGGTGTTGCTGTATTAAAAGCAAAACAAAACCCCAAACAAAACAAACCCCACACTCCCTAGAAACCCCCAAGGTTCTCTCCTTTACTGGACAAACCTTACCTTCACTTAAACATAATTATTATAAAGGGACTTAATTATTATCAAAGGATTTTTGTTTCTTTAGCTTTTCATAATGAGTTGTCCACTTTGGAAGTTGTATGCTGTATTTAAATAATAATCATATTGCTTCTCTCTTCATAATTTGGAATCAATACTAATTTTATCCAGTTCTTTTTCTAGTGTTGAGAGATTTTTCTCTTATAAACTGCATTTCTTTTACTAAAATTCTGTGAAACATTATTTGTGTAGAGAAAATACTCATGCTATATGGGTGTGTGTGAATATACGCTTTGTTGTATGTGGTGTAACACTTGAAGTAGAATTTAAAGGCAAAAGTATTTTTGGAGCTTGTGCCTGTTTTAGTAATAGACACCATTCTCCTTAGGAAGGTATGACATTGTCCCATGGTTACATTTAATGTAAGAAGAATTGTCTATTCTGTTCATGTTTTTAAAAAACATAAAACCATGTGGTGGTCGCCTTTGGTTAAAAGCTAGGAACAACTTTTGCTGAATAGATTTTAGAATACATTTAATATATTTAGTGAAAAATACCATTACTAAGGTTGTCAGAAGTAATATGCTTATGAATGATAAAACTGTAACGTTTGAAGTTGTATGTACAGCAGATGAATTGGACAGTAAACAAAAAACATGCTTTCTGCTGGCAGTAGATATGATTTATGACAGTTAATTCTGTTTGGCACATGGAAGGGAGCATTAATAGTTTCTCATGAGAAGTTCAATATCTTGCTGCTGTTGCTATATTCTATCAGTTTTTTCAGTTGAGATATATTTTGCTGTTGTGCATGATAAAAAGGTGATAGAAGCTTGTTGCTGTAACTTAAGGAAAATACTAAAATTTATTCATAGTCTCAGTTTTTGAGAAATAGCATACTGTGTTAACATGTTCTTATGTATTTACGATCTCAGTTTAGTCAGTAGTAAAGATCACGTCAGCATTCATCTGGAATATTTGCATGTGTTTGCATTGTTTACAGAAGCCATTAAAATGGTCTGAGAGGCTTTGATTTAAGATTGTGCAGGTAACCTCCATATGGCCTTGTTGTATCTGTAGTTTGTGATACAGTCTTTAATTACACGATGACACTGTTTTCCACAGGATCTTTCCTTAAGAGTGTACAGAATAGATAGTGTTCACTGAGTGAAGTGTTTTTTCTTTATTTCTTTTTTTTTTTTTCTTCCTCATTCTGCTGAGCTCCATGCTTTATATTGCACATCCTCTTTACCCTAATCTGGAATGCAGGTGATCAATTTCATTTCTAGCATTGCTCTGCTGCTTGTTGTAGGGTTTTTTCAGCCTCTCTAAAAGCATAAAGTATGCTGTCTTTCTATGACTCCTAGTCATGTTCATTGTCACTACTACTGTCCTCTCTTCCTTTTTCAGTAATTTGCATTAGACTTTTCATTCTTACACCCATCCTTTGTGCCTCTGTGACCCTCTGTTCTCTCATAAAAAGCTTTTTTGCCTCTTAGAACAGCCGGCTTTCCTGATATAGACCAAAACTATGAGTCATTTTCATTCTGCTGTTTAACTTTGAATATATTAAAATGGATAAGGTCTTTTGAAACTTCTCTATGTTGATTAAAACCACTGACTGTGTTATGATGTGTTAATATCACTAGAAATATATGGCAGTGTTTTGCTACTGTGTTAACAACACGAACAATTTTACGTTTAGCATGGTGATTCATGGTTAAGGAATAATGGAAGGAAATACTTTTCAGTGGCTTCATAATGGCATGTTCAAATACAAGGTTACCTTTCAGTGTCTAAGAAATTGAAAAATCACGTGTTTTGTAAAGATATCTGTATTTGACAAACATACGCTCATTTTAAATGGCTATTTCATACAGTTCTGTTTATGTAATGTATTGGGTTTGCATGGCAAGGTTTTGGTAGCAGAAGGGCTACAGGGGTGGCTTCTGTGAGAAGCTGCTAGAAGCTTCCCCCATGTCCAGTGGAGTCAACGCCAGCTGGCTCCAAGACAGATCTGCTGCTGGCCAAGGCTGAGCCAACCAGCAACAGTGGTAGCACCTCTGCGATAGCATATTTAAGAAGGGGGCAGGGAAAATCCTGCAGCAGGAGAGAGAAGGGAGAACATGTGAGAGCAACAACTGCAGACACCCAAGGTCAGTGAGGAACAGAGGGGAGGAGGTGCTCCAAGCACCAGGGCAGAGATTCCCCTGCAGCCTGTGGCAAAGATCATGGTGAGGCAGGTTGTCCACCTGCCAGCCCATGGAGATTAACAGTGGAGCAGATATCCACCTGCAGCCCATGGAGGACCCTATGCCAGAGCAGGTGGATGCCCAGAGTAGGCTGTGACCCTTTGGAGAGCCTGCACTGGAGCAGGTTCCTGACAGGACCTGTGGCCCCATGGGGAGAGAGGAGCCCACGCTGGAGCAGGTTTGCTGGCAGGACTTGTGACCCCATGGAGGACCCATGGTGGAGCAGTCTGTTCCTGAAAGACTGCACCCTGTGGAAAGGACGCATGGAAGAGATCCACACTGGAGCAGTTTGTGAAGAACTGCAGCGTGTGGGAAGAACCTACACTGGAGAAGTTTGTGGAGCACTGTCTCTTGTGGGAGGGACCCCATGCTGGAGCAGGAGAAGAGTGTGAGGAGCCCTCCCCCTGAGGAGGAAGGAATGGCACAGACAACATATGATGAACTGACTGCAGTCCCCATTCCTCTGTGCCATGCAAGGGGATGAGGTAGTGAATTTGGGAGTGAAGCTAAGCCCAGTAAGAAAGTAGGGTTGGGGAGAGGGTGTTTTTAAGTTTTGGGTTTATTTCTCATTATCCTACTCTGAGTTTATTGGTAATAAACTAATTTCCCCGAGTCATCTGTTTTGACATTAGTTGGTGAATGGTCTCTCCCTGTCCTTATTTTGACCCATGAGCTTTTTGTTATCTCTTTTCTCCACTATCCAGCTGAGGAGGGGAATGATAAAAATGGCTTTGGTGGGCATCTGGCAGCCAGCCAGGGTCAACCCACCACATATCACCAGAATTTTTTTATTTTTTTTTTAACTGTAGAATTAGCAACAGTAATTACTTAAAGATTTTTTAAAAATTCTACATTTTGCCTTTATTTCCTTTACTGGAATTTGGAGGCAAACTAAAGGCTTTTTAATGACCCTTGATGGAACCTGAAATGTATTGGTATTAACAGTAAAACTGTAATTAATATAGTTATTAAAACTAATAATTATGTATTAATGAACTTTCTATTGCCTCATAAATAGTAGACCTTAGTAATTTTCAGATGGTGATTACTTTTAATATGATTCTTTTAATATGTTGGACTTGCTTATTCAGAAGTAAGCTTCTAAATGATCTGTGAGTTATCACAGGTATTCTTTCAGGCTGAGAAACCTATGTGCTAAACAGATACTGTGAAGGGAAAAAAACTTCCTATGATTATCAGTGTCAGTTGTGTTATTTTTTTTTCTTTTTTCCTTTTTTTTAATTGAAGTGCAACATTTTGACTGTAGGACCTCAAAGAAACCACTATGCAAAATAAAAAAGCTTTGACTTTTTTTTTGTGCAGAAACCTATGACCTTATTTGTCTCTGCCATGTATTCTGTGTGACAGCAAGCAGAGTGGCTAATCCGTCAGGTTTATGACCAAACTTTATCCAGACACAAATAGCTGTAAGTTTTCTTCACAGGAACATTGTTAGGTATAGTTAATTTTGTACCTGGATAAAATATGAAGGGTACAATACAAGTATTAATGTAGTTTTCAACACACTTTTTATTACCTTTGAAGTATGACATTATAAGTATTAACTGAAGAGCATCAGCAAAAGTATAATTTTGTGGATAAATTAATGCTGCTTTGCAGACCATTCAGTATAGCTGCTTGATCTCCTTTTCATTAGATTACCTTTCTGAATTTCAGCAGGTAGTGGGGTGACCTTAATAAGACAGCTATTTATTAATTGGAAATGGGGGCATATGAACTAGCACTCTAATGAAATAAGGACTCTCTGGGAATTTATGAGAATTTGTACTTGGCAATTGTTGGTGCCAATCTATAGTGTGAAGTTGTTATTGTGGGAACATGATGGCATAAAATTAGACATTGATAAAAGTATCTCTTAACAGTGAGGAAACAATCTTGTGTTAACATAGTTTTAAAGCTGTACTGTTATTGTGTACATATATAGATCCTTGTGGAGACTATGTCTGATGAATAGTCTTTGTGAAAACTTGAAGGAAGAAATAGGGGGCTTCTGCTCAGAGCAATAGGAAGAAAGATACAACACTATAATTTGCTATCACTTATAATCCTTTATTGGATGGCTTGATTAAACACAAAAAAATTATGCAAGGAAATAATTTTCTTAAGTGGGACCTTTCAGAATTAGTGTTACTTCAAAACCATTTCATTTTCATGCCTGATGTTTATAGCTTAAATGTAGACTGACAAATTTGACCCTTTTAAAAAGATTGCTATAATTTAGCATCATTAACTATTTTCAGCATGATATTAATTAGAATATGCAAGTTAGTTGAGCTTTTTGGAGATTAAATTCATTTGATGGAGGGAGCATTGATACGAGGTTATACTGGTGTAATAGTATTTTGTATTGTTTCTCAAGAAGAGATTGTTTATTACATAAAGAAATCTTAATAGAAGTGGCCTTTGATATCTGCAGCTATGTTGTAATTTATGTCAAAGCTTTTGTTGTGGTTTAACCCTGGCTGGCGACTAAGCCCCACACAGCTGCTTGCTTGCTCCCCCCACAGCGGGATGAGGGAGAGGATCAGAAAAGTTGAGAAGACTCATGTGTTGAGGTAAAAACAGTATAACAGGTGAAGCAAAAGCCATGCATGCAAGCAACACAAGGAATTCATTCACCACTTCCGATGGGCAGGCAGGTGTTCAGCCATCCCCAGGAAGGCAGGGCTCCATCACATGTAACAGTTACTTGGGAAGACAAATGCCATCACTCTGAATGTCCCCTCCCTTTCTTCTTCCCCCAGCTTATATACTCAGCATGACCTTCTATGGTATGGAATATCCCTTTGGCCAGGTCAGGTCACCTGCCCTGGCTGTGTCCCCTCCCAATTCCCCATGCCCCTCCAGCCCTCTGGCTGGCAGGGCCCAAGAAACTGAGAAGTCCTTGAGTTAGTATAAACATTATCCAGCAACAACAAAAACCATCAGTGTGCCCTCAACAGTGTTCTCACACCAAATCCAAAACACAGCACTGTAGCAGGTACTAAGAAGAAAATTAACTCTATCCCATCTGAAACCAGGACAGCTGCTCAAAACTGGAATATCAGATGCCAAGAAAAATCTGTGATATGTCATGCTAATATAGCAAGTTTTTGTCACTTCTAAACTTCTAATCTAATTTGGGAGGCAGGGAGGTTTTGACCAATTTGTCTTTAAGCATTATGCCTTACTCCAGCAGCTGGTGAGTACTAACCCTCTAAAGAAAATAGATGTAACTTTTGGTTTTGGACAGGGCAGATAGGGAAGTGACATTATTCTGCTTTTGGCTGCTCCCCTGTCTAAACAGAGCTAGTTAGATTGTGCTCTCTGGTGATTGGGGGGTAAATTTAGTTGGACATAAGTGGGGTGTTCCCTCCTGTGACTCTTCCTGCTCTAGAAGTATTTTAGTATAGCAGTGGCTGTACTTACATTAATATGGCAGAAGCATGAGAAATTCACTTACTATCAAGAGAGTAAATTTTGACAATTTAACTTGTGTTTTTTAAGGTCGTGGAAAAGTGTTTAAATGTGGTGGCTTAAGGATGATTGGAACTTGGGCTTCATGCAGGCAATCTAAATACTTTACTCAATCCTCATTGAATCAGTAGGAAAAGTTCCATTACTTAATGGAAGTTGGACTACTTTGTCTTTATTTGATAATAATGTGTGTCTTAACCAGAAATGGAACAAGTCACTTGAGTATTCTAGTAGTATAAAACTTGCACAATGCATTTGTGAACACATGGTTTATGGAAATTAGTGTACTACCTGGAAAAAAAACCTTAGAAATACTCTGTCTCATATAAAGACAAATATAGATTGAATGAGAGAAAGTTCTGGGAGAATCCCGTTTACAATTTTTGAAAATGCATTGATGGAAATGCTTTGAACTTGAGCTTTTCTCTATTCAATGCATAAAATGAATGTTAGGGGATAAGGACTTGCAAAAAGCCTGCTGTGTGTGCATGTTGTGTACTGTAAAATATCCATGAGTTGGAAAGTGACAGCAGTGTTTTAAAAATAAAAATGCTACCACTTAGGTCCTGTGCTTTGATGTAACAGGCAGTCAAAAAAAAAAAAAAAAAAAAAGGTAGACTGGAATATGAGCTGTTTCATCTATGTGTAAGAGATGGTCAAACTCTGGATTAAGCTAAATCCAGAATAGGTCCATTGAAGTAATTACGGTTTATGATCTATATGGCTGAGAGAGAAACCATAATTTGTTGTACAAATTTAGTCATCAATTACTTTAAAGAATATTTTTTTTGCATAAATAATGCTATATGCTCAAATAATAAAGATTTTATTGTGAAGTGCATAAGTTCAAACTAGTTGTAACTAGTCAATACCAGAAAAAAAAAAAAAAGAAGCCTGAACAAAGCTCTGCTCTGAGATATGCTTCTGTAAATAAGGTACAAATATGTTGAAAGATAGCTGAGAAGTAATTGTGTGAAGACTTGTTTTGAACCTCATCTCTCTCTGAGTCCCTAGGTATGCTTGAGTAAGTGGGGAAGAATGTTTACAAATGCTGTGTAGTTTTATTTTATCTTGTGCATAGAGAATCTCATTTTAGCCAGCAGAAATGGATGCAGAGTCTACATACAGTAGTTCATACAGCTTAAGGGGTTTTTGCATCATGTTTTAGTATGTTTGCTAATACTTAAAGGCAACTAACTTGATAGCACTTTAGACCTTTAAAAACACTTCTCAGCAGACCTTCAACAGACTTTTTAAAGTAAGCTTAAGGTAGTTTGCTTTTGGCTACTTTTGCATTTATACACTTTACAGCAACGGTTCGGCTGTACATGGTACTGACATTGTCTTGAACTGATTTACATTTCTTGGTATGGAAAGTACTAAAGGCTTAGAGTATTGTAAAAGCCGTTAGTACAAAAACTGACATCTGGCAGTTCTTAGAGCACAAAGATACAGAATTTTAGTTTTTAGTTCTGTTAGTGTAATGCATTTTGGGAACTATCACTTGGGAGAGAAAACAATTTAAAGTTATAGGACGACAAAAAGGTACAGATGTACAAACAGAAATAACATGCTTAAATGAACATCATAGTGTGGAACATGATTTTCACAGTAGGCAGTATTTGCACATCAGGGAAAAGTAGTTTTCACAAGATAGTGTAAAATTCGTAATAATTTATATCTTGAGGTTTGCTTTTTTTTTAAAAAAAAAGATGGCATCTTGTTAAATCTGTGCTATAGTCTCCACAGTAAAGGCTTCTATACATTAAAAATAAAAATAACATTAAAATCTCAATGGCTGGTGAGGTATTTTGAAATCTTAACATGTGTTTTTATGGCTTTGAATGTGATTTTTGCCTTTAACGCTTTCTTTTTTCCCCTAGTTCTTACAAAACTATTGTTCCATATTTCCTGTAATAAACTTTTCAAGAAATATGATATAGTTGACTAGACAGCTTCCTGCTGGAACTTTACATGGACTGCTTGACCTTGATAATGTGAATCTGTTTATATCAATAAAGTGAATTATTACCTTGAAAATAGTTATGTCTGATGTGTTAGCATTGTAAAATTACTTTGTTGTTTCAATTTCAGTATCTTTTAGCTTAGCTTTTAAAAAAGTACATTCTGACTGTAAGTAAACTTGGAATTGTATGACAACTGCAGTTTTATATAATTTAAAATTTTTATTTTTAGACATTCAGAATAACTTTGGCTGAAATTTTCCATTCTTAGTTTCTGCCCACAACTGAAATAGTATTTTTGGGAAATATCAAAAAAGCTGTTATAATGTGGTGTTGCTTTTGTGGTGAGGTTTTTTTGGTGTTTTGTTTCGTTTTTTTGTGTAAAAGTGAAGTAAATAGATTTTTTATCGTGTTACAGAAATTATAAGATACCTTTTGACAGATTAATAACTTTAAAAATAGTTGAATGTTAGCTTTTTAAAATGAGCTCGTTAGGTAGACATAATTGTACTAATTGCTTGACTAGCTGTATTCTAGTGTTCCAGTTGTTTCTGATTTTTTTTTAACCAGTGGCTGTCTAACGTAAAATGAATGAGTTGTGAGCACTGGATTAAGACACAAGATTACAACTGATTTACTAAATTTTACTGGGCAGCTCTGAGGACCCCCCCAGTTTGTGTGTTGGCACACTGCGTGTTTAACTATCCCCACTGGTAAATATTCAGACCTGAGGCATCCATTAACATCTCTCTTGGCCCAGGTCCTGGCTTTTTAAGCATTGCCAAGTCCAATTGCAAGTTCTTTGGCAGCAGGTTTTGAAACTATGTGACAATAGTAGAAGACTTGATTAAGATATGCTTTGCATTCTCATGCAGAGTATTTAGTAACATATATTTAACAAGTAAAAGATTTATCAAGCTATAAGATACTAAAACAAAAGAGCAATGACTGAACAAGGTGGAAGCATCTAAATCTAATTAGTTGGCATTCTTCAAAATAAGGTAACTTTTTGATTTTATGATTGTTAACATTTTTGAGGTAACATTAATGCAGCCATGCTGTAACTGTTATACATATTTTTTTTTTCTTATAGGATAGGTAATATTACACATGCCAATGGAATTAATAAGAAAATTATGTTTCAAATAATGAAATACACTTACTACAAACAGACGACTTCCAGGGTAATGATACAGTGGGATTTAAACACACTTAGTAAAGTGAATTGTTGTGTGCTGTCAACAACAGGTGTCTCTTCAGGATTCAGTTTTTTTTTTTTTCAGAACTGAAGTCTGACTGCAAGCTAAATTTGAGTTAATATAGCTATTAAAGCATAACTATGTAAAGGTGTCTATATATATTAATCACCCTTATTTACTTTTATCCATTATTTTTAAAGTATATGTTTCTGTCTTAGGTTGAATCAATTCTGATTTTATTCAGTAGGTAAACTCCTGAGGAAGGCTTTCTTATGTTCTTGTATTTCCATTAACAGATATTTCTATTGGGTATGTGTGGCAAGGTTTTGTTAGCGAAGTGGGGAGGCTGTAGTTGTGGCCTCTGCAGGAAGGGGTCAGGGACGGCCTCCGGCCAAACACAGCCATTGCCAGACAGCTCTGCAATGAGCCCACCACGGGACAGAGCTGAGTCCATCGGCCAAGTTGGTGCCTCTTTGAAAACATATTTAAGAAAAGGCAGAAAATATCAGACAGGCAAAGGAGGAGGAAATAAAAAGAGTGAGAAACAGCAGAGGAGGAGGTGGTGCTACACGCATCAGAGCAGTTTTTCTTCTAAAGCTTGTGGAGAACCCATGCTGGAGCAGATAGGTATTCCAGAAGGACTGCAGCCAATTCAGTCCACACTGGAGCAGATTTTCCTTGACAGGGCCTGTGGAGGGCCCATGCTGGAGCAGACTTTCTGAAGGACTGCAGCCTGTGGGGAACCCATGCTGGAGTAAAGAAAAGTGTGAGAAGGAAGGAGTGGAGGAGAGAAACCAACGTGTACTGACTGTAGCTCCCATCCCCTCATGCTACTTTGGGGTGGTAGAGGAGTCTGGAATGAGGGAATGAAGTTGAGCCTGGGAAAAATGGAGAGGAAAGGTGTTGCTTTAATGTTTGTCTTTTCATTTCTCTCTCCCTGAATCTGTTTTAATTAACTAAACTTAACTTTCCCCAAGCTGAATCTGCTTTGCCTATAATGGTAATTGTTAAGTAATCTCCCTGTGTTTATTTTCACATACAAGCTTTTTGATTCTATTTTCTCCTTTTTTCCCTTTAAACCAAAATAAAGGCTCTGCTTATGCAAATTAGTAGTTTTCTTGGTTTAGTTTAAAATTATCTATGTAGGGAATGCTGAACCACAAAACTGAGGTTATGGAAAGCATGATGCTCTTCAGTTTAATTCTGTGCTTTCTGTTTCCTGTCTAATTTTTTCTTTTCATACTGATCCTTAGCAGGACTTCTCCTGCATTCCCTGTACGTGTATACGGATACACAGACTGAAGTTCAGGATATTGTAGGTAAGAGAAGCTAAAAATTATCAAAATATTCTTGTTCTTAGTATGTAGTTGTGTGATATGTATTCTTTGTCAGTCATTCCTGACTCTACACAGCAGTTGGTGGCTTTGTTGCTTGCCAGACCTGTTAGAGGCTTCACTGAGCTGTGGTCTTGGAGCTTGCAAGGTTTCAGCAGGACTTCCACTTCTTCCTTAGCCTCCCAGGCAAGGTGATGACTGGGGACTTGCAAGTTCCTCACAAGATTGAAAGCAGGTTATCTGGGATCATCCCTGCTTGTCAGGCTCTTCTTGAAGAGGCTGCCTCTGCACAAAGGTCTGTCCTCTGTTCTCACCAGGTTGGGAGGAGCTGGGAGTCCTGGAAGCTCTGGGTCTGTCACTGGGACTATTTATGTCAAACAGATTTGTAAGCATTTATGTATATGTTTGTCTTCAGTATACTGGACTGGTGTTTTGTTGAAGTATTCATGTTCTTGGGGACGAAATAAAGGTCTTGTGGATAACTTGTAAGCCAGTTTCAGTGATTTTTTTTGCTTAAGTTTAAGATTAGAGCTCCTGTTTATGAGAACAATTTTTATCCATTAAAATAGGGATGAAAGTACTTTCAAGTATAAATGAAGTTATTCAGAATTTACTTAAGCAATTCATATGCACATTCCAGATTTTTACATTCAAGTCAGTGTAATCTGTTGTATAAATAGATTTTTCTGTTATACAAAATAAATGTATTATAATTCATGGTTGGACTGGTTCAATGTTCTTTTAAAATATACAGTGACACATTCCCTGAGGGGTGGGGGGGAATCTTTAAAAAAACGCACTGGTACAACTGTCTGATTTGTATTTCCATCGCTGATTATAATTCTATTCATAGGTATCTGTGAATCATTAAAAAACTTGTAAGCAAAGGTTGCAGTACATTTCGTATTTTGCTCATCTTACGGAATAGAATAAAAACAGTTTCTGAACGCTCATGAAGTCTATAGCTGATGGCAAATGTAATTGTGTACTTAAATAGTCCTAAATTTGTTTGTATGATATGTGTTCTCACCAATTCTAGACTACAAAATAATCTGATGCTAGTTCAAATATTCTGGTTCCTGATGATTCAATAGGACAGCTTGTACTGTAACGATGTCAGTTTAATGAAAGGGTAAAAATATGAGAACGATGATTAAAATCTGTCAAACTTAATTAACTGTAATCATATCTTTTTATAACAGAGTGGCTCAGAACAAAATTAATCCTTGCCTGCTGTAGTGAGTAACTTGCATACAGCAGTTTTCTGTACCCTTGATAAAAACCCCTGCTATTGTAACATAAACAGATCTTACTAGAGGGAGTAAAATTTTAGTAAGCGCATGGTACTAAAATAGAACATGCTGATTTTTAAAATTTAAGAAAACATGGCTGGTATATCTGCATTTTATCATAGGCAATATCTCTAAATTAATTTATAACATTGTGTTTATCATTGATTAAAGTAATTATTTTTTTTTCCTGAGAAGGCTGAGATCCCATTGTCTAATACAGCAGTGTTTTTACATTCTTGTACAGGCTTTGCTGTCTGTAAAATTAGTAAATGTCTCAAACTGTAAAATAAAGAAAAATGTCTTTTTTTTTTTTTTTTATGCTGCACTTTCTAAGTTAACTTTCTGTCTTGGAGACTGGGCATAATTTTGTATCTGATGATTGGGTAGCCTTTATTAGCAATGAAGATACTTATCTTTCTTCATTGCCATATTTGCAGTGTGAGAGACAACATTGGAAGAGTGTCATATCATCAGATGCTGCTTATTAATATTCACTACAAATAGTAGTAATTAGTTTTCCTCCACATTAAAGGAAAGGCAAATGATTATACCATAAATGTTATAATTTCTGGACTACTTTCTCATAGATTTACATATCTAGTCAGGAACCTGATGTGTCTTAGAGTTTGTAGATGGAGTGGAAGAGTTGCACGTGCGTTAACCTGCATCTGTGTAACTTAACAGAGTTAAAATGTTTCAGCTCCACCTGTGTGAGGATGTGTTAGGAGTGGAAGTGAAGTACTGTTAGCTGAACTATTATTATTCACGTATCTTCAACACATATTTCCTCTTGAGTTGCTGGAAATGGATTTGAATGCCAATTGTAAGCTCTGACATTGGTAACAGGGGAGCAGCCAGGATGACAGGAATGCATATACAGATCTTATTGTTCTTTTGTTGCTATTTGATTTCAGAATTGTTGTGATCAAGTCAACCTAAGGAAAAGTTCTTTGCATAAACACTTGGCTAATTATTATCTTTTCTTAGATTTAAAAACATTGATGGCAGTACTGTTGCAATTTGTATACAATTTATAGAACACTTGTAATTTAGTTTTGCTCTGAAGTTTTAAAAATTTTTATTCCAAGTACATAATTTTAAGGACAGCATCTTTCATTTCACTATTGCAGATCAACTCCAAAGTTGTTTTTCTATCTTCTTTAGCCATGTGATTTCTTTGTACGAGGCTTGCTTGATATAAAGGTGTTTGATTTTTTTAAAAATAAATTTCTGGTTTTGATCGTGTAGGACAGATCTTTTTCTGAAACACAGAATACTTGGTAACTCAGATTAACATAAATTTATGTTGCAGTTGCATGAATAAGTTTTGCAGATGCAAGATCTCTGCAGTTGTGTAAGATGGAAAAAATATACTATGAACTAGACAATCAATCACCAGTTATAGCTCACAAAAAAACCCTACAGAGTTATACTCTAATAGCAGTCTTTCCTCTTATTGAACATATAATACTATAGTGTTCTAGGAAAATGCTGAGTTGGTATAAGATCCATACCAAAAATACTTTAAACAACCAGCATGTACTTAAAATTGTACTTACATACAATTAATTATACTTTTCATATGAGAAGAAGCACCTGTATTTATGCTGTCACTTCAGTAGACTGAAAAAATAGTGATAACAGTAATGTTTTAGAATCCTCTGCACGTGCCAATATCTTGTCAGCATGCGAGACAGTCACTGGTTGTTAAAAGTGAAATAATTTTGGATTAATTTATTCCACTGGCACTGCATAACATTTTTCTGTAACTCTCCTTCTGAATTATGATTTGGTTTCCAAGAATTTGTATTATTGTGTAGCACGGAGGTGGTTAGAAACATTGTTCTTTTAATTCATGTTCAAGTATAGCATTTCATTATTAATTTTGCTATGTTTATATTCAAATAAAAGAAACACAAAAGTGCTTTTCTGCAGGATTATGATGTTTGACAATGATTCTGATCATGTTTTCTCCAAAGCGAAATGGATTCATGCAAGCTATCTATAGTCTTTAATACAGATATTGCATGAGCAAAAGTTTCCAAGGTGTTGCCTTGGTTCACGTAGAATCATGTAGTGTGTTTGTGTCAGCACTATGAAGGATGATACTTCAATTCGAGTGCTTTGAACTATAGAGAAAATGTGAGAAAGCTTTGGACAAAACTGGAAAATTCTGAGTAAAACTTACGAGTAGTTATGTGGTTGTATTTGTAAATAGTGGAATACACAAGTGGTTTACTAGGTAGCATCTTTAAAACTTCTAGTGTATTGGGAAGGTAGTTACTGCCCATGGCAAAGGTACTAAGCTCCTTTAGAGAATAATACAGTCACAAAATACACCTTTATAAGATCTTGGAGAGATCTCAAAACTCCATATGCCCCCACATCCTCCCATTGACTGGTTAGTAGTTCATTTATATTTACCTTAAAACAAAAAGTATGTGAGGGTTCACTCTTAACTTCACAAAACTGGTCAATATGAAATGGAAAGTCAGTTTCAGAAGAGGGAAAACAGTCCAAAGCAAGCTATATATGTTTTTCTTTCTTCACTCTTAAGTAGTATAATAACCTGAATAATACAATAGTAAGATAACTGTCAAGAAATAATAATTGTAGTCTTCTGTGACTGCTTAATTAATTGTTTCTGTGTTGTTTTGCATAGTTTAGTATACCTGTTGATGTTTGAGGTCTATATGAATACAATTCGGACATAAAAGTACTTGTGAACCAAATATGTGTGTTCATGTATATGCTCATGTAAATGAGAAATCTGAATAGCATTTATTCCACATGCAATGCATAGAAGAGGTTTCACAGACATTTCCATGGTTATAAATTTTCTTCAGGTAGGGCATAATACTTAGTTATGTGCTCTGAAAGCATGATGGCAGAAATAAGTGAGAACTTTTTTGAGTATGTAAACCAATATAAGATGTATAGAGTATGTACTTATAGTGGGTACTGTTGCATATTTAAAGGAGATTTCGCTGAACTGTAGGTCAGGTGCTGGATTTCATCATGTCTGAGGTGTTCACTTCCCTTCTGAAGTGCAAAAGATTTTAAAAAATATTTTTAATTTTTATGCATACATATGTGTGTGTGTCACTAAGCTAAGTAATGGCTTTCAGTTGTGAGTGATCCAAGGTGACATTTTCACCACTCTGTGACTAAAAGTGAAAAAGAATTTGTAAAATTATTAGGAAATACTTAGCAAATATGAAGCTGGAAGTATCCATACGCTAGAGTACAGCTTAGAACAAACCTTTCCCTCACATCTTTCTTTGTTGTTTTCCCAAAGGCATGAGATATTTGACCAAGTTTTTGAGACAGAATCTATTTTTTTCTTTATCAATTAGATCATCTTTCCGTTTTTTCATTCTTAATAATAATGTATTCTGAAATTATAGCTGGATAAGAATTGCCTGGCTTTTCTTAAACACTCAGGAAGCTGCTCTTCAAAAAGTTATCAGGCCATCAAGGCAGTTTCTTCTTTTCTCCTGACTTATATTCAACTCAAATTTTCTGTTTGATTTTTACTTTGTTGACTTTAATTTTTAAATTCCAAAATAATGCATGCTGTAGTTATGTTATACAAAACCAGGCTTTGAATAGCTTGTAGCTTTTGAAGTGTAGCAACTTCAAAGGTCCCCCCCCCCCCCGTTTATATTTCAGAAGCTTTTAAGCTTTTATTTCCTGAAAATAAAATTCATGAGGAAAAAGCAAGGCTGAATATTCAAATGAAACTGTCTAAACCCAAGTGTGCATACCTAAATCCTTTAACCTGTTTTTCCTGTGATGGTGAGCACAAGTCAATGTAGGTAAATTTGAAGTTTGCTTTGGTGACTGAAAAATAATTTCATGGAGGAATATTGGTTCTTGTTATGTGTTTTGAATAGGACTGTAAAAGTCACATGACTTAGGAATACATTTGCTTTCAGTGAGACTTTTTTTGGGCTTAGTTTACATCTAACTATAGTAAATTTAGTTGGCCAGGGGTTATGCTCTATACCAGTGATAAATCTTAGGCACCAAGGCCAACTGGCATTGCACAATTTATGTCCACAAAGCTGAGACTTTCCCTCTGAAGTATATTTACAAAGAATTTACAGTTCTTCCTTCCTTTATTATTTTGCTATGTGTACTAGTTGGCTTGTGGTATTTATCTGAGTACAAAAGTACTTTGATTTCTGCAATATTGTATTCAATATGCACCATATATACAGACAGTAGTCAAGTAAATTGCAAATGGAAGGTATAATGTTTTAAAGGTAGGCATGTCTTTGAAAATGTCTGTAGCTATACCACTAATGAATGGATTGACTGAATAAACATCTTGCATATTGTTAGCTATTCATGGCTATGTATTTGTGCATATATATGCAAAGTATTTTGCACAATTAAGTGATGTTAATGCTTGCTGTTAATACACAGTTGAAAACCACTCCTATGTGACCAGAAATATTTAAGCTGCTATCTGCCACTGTGTCTGAATTACATTAAGACAGAAAGAAAGAATACTGTAATTTACAGTACAGTACTGTACTGATGTAAGCACTTTCTGTTTATGTAGTTTCTGAATGTGCTGTAACCAATCTTTGGCATATTTTTTCCCCTTGTGTGTCACTAGAGATTTCCATCTGAGAAATCATTCACACCAGCTCCTGGCACATGTAATAAACCATGCATGGCTCTCAAGTCCTACAAAATATCGGCAATGAAAAAGATCCTATTTGGTCAAATTGGTGTTTGATTTACTCCAGACTCCAAGCTAGAAAAAACACCAGGTTTGCAATTAGTCTGAATACCGCTGTCCAAATACCAAATTCAGGGTACATAACCTAATATCAGTAAGACTGATATTCTAGGACATTAGTAATTAATCTTGTAATTGAAAATACAGTAAATATGAAATTAAATTGAAATGAAAGTATTCTAAGAATTAGAGAAAATATGTGTATTGGATTTTGGCCAAAAGAATGCAATATGGTTTCCAGCTCACCATTATTTTGGGTGTCTAGGAAATATGAACACTTATTTATGCAAACTGATTTATCACAGTATGTTTGGTTTACCTCATTTATAGGATTGCTGCCTAATGAAGAAGCAATATGAATAGTGTCTATGGTTGCTAGATTTCTTCTTTTTCCCTATTTAAGGCTATTATTAAATAAGGCTATTTGTCTAAAATAGAAGCTTTATAGCTAACTATCAAAAAAATACCAAAGATGCAATCTTAATATGGAAAGCATGTTTTTACATAAGTGAATTATGCTTTCACTCTACTGGCAAGATTGTGTCTCACACCAGTTTAATAGTGGTATGTAGAGGAAAGGGCAAGTGGTAGAATGCATCCCTAAAAGATACACTGATATAGCATGCTCTTTTGTGGTTGGTGCATGATTATGTAAAGTCAATGGTACTTGGTGGTATACCAGTTCTTTTTGGTCACCTGTTGTGACCAGTCACTTTGTTGAACAGAGACATGGTGCCCTCTGTAGCTTTTTTTGCATTTGTTTCTCTTTGGTTTGTCCTCAAGTGCTGATAAGTCATGTGAGTCATCTGCAACTCGGTGGTTTCCATGAAGCTCTCTTTTTGCTCTGCTTGACAAATGGTAATGGTTGTTTTACCCACCAACTTGCGGGCCAGTTGCCTGTTCCACCTATGTAAATTATCTGTGTCCTACCACTATTTTATCTGCCATTTACACCCTGCACTGAAAAGAGGAAAATATTCAGAAATACCTTCTGAATGACACCACAATCTTCAGATCTCATCGCACACCCAGTCTTGGACCCTGATCAGTCACAATGAGAGATATTGCCCTTGGCACCTTTTATATGCTGAAGAGCATGAAATAAGCTGGAGCCATTAACTTAAGAGACTGGTTGGAAGATTTTTTTTTCATACCCCACCATACTTTGGGGTGAATATTCTGAGACTGTTTTGGGTTGTGTGCTGATAGTAATGACAGAGACTCAAGACAGCATGTTACCATGTATTTTAAGTTTTTGATATAAAACCCCTTGTCTGAGTCTTCTGAATAAGCTGAGAAGGTGATAGTCATTCTTTCTATACTTCCCAGTGCTTCTGAAGATACAGACTTACCTCCTCTCTCCTTTGCTGTCGATAGATGTTAATTTTTAAATAGATTTTCAGCTTACCTGTTATGTCCTTACTAGTAAGCCTTGAAACTACACCTGTGTTATGCTTGCCCTCTTCTGTTGAACATAGCTGTGCATCTCATTAGGTGCCTCAGTTCTAAACACTGTCATCAGAGATTATTCAGTACAATTTGCTTCTCTGCTATCAGTCCAAATCTTTGGTTAACTGCTTCTTGTATAAGCCTACTTCAGTACAAAGCAAAATCTGCATTGTTATGTGAGTCTGTACAGTAGTTTCCCCTTTATCAAAAAAACCCCAAACAAACAAACCCCCAAAGCCAAACAGGGCAGGGGAGATGAGGTGATTTCCAGAAGAATTGCCTTTTCAGATCATAAAGAAAAAGAGGAGGGCAACCAACATAGGGCTTGGACTGATGATGTTTAGTGTAACTCTGAAATCAGTTACAGCCACAAAACCTCTTTACCTCCAGGCAGATTTCATACCGAGAAATACCTGATTCAGCACTTAAATGGCCATGGTATCCCAATGGTGAAACCTGCATAGTATTGAAAATGGAAGTTTAAAAAAATGTGTATTTGAGACTTCTAAGTGTGGTGATGCAAGTCGAGGTGGACTGAAAGAAGACTATGTCTGCGTGGCTGGGTTCAGACAAAATGGCCTTTATTGTTGATACAAATTATTTATATATCTTAGACAGTACATGTGTCAGACCCTGATAGGTTTTTGTGTTCTTCTTGCTTGCTATTTGCTGTTGCTGTAGGTGCCCGTATGCTGCGGTTCTAAGTTCCGGTTCTTCACATCCTGTTTATGTACCTGACAGTTTGCGGCTGTCTTAAAGGTACACGACTAAGTCTTTGAAGTCAACCAACTTGTCTGCAGACCTGCTGAGACCCCAACATGTAAGGACAGTAGTATTTGGATCTTCAGCTCCTTGATGTTTACCTTTTTTTGGAAAGGCAAGATTTTTTGTACTCCTGACCCTGCTGATTATCAGGTAACTTTAAAAAGTATGTCTTTAAAAAGAATGTAAAGAAGATACAAAATGCCTGAGAATTTTGGAAGTGATTTTATTTTTTTCCAAATTTATAATATATTTTGAAGAATTATTTGTATTTAGTGAAATAAAGAGCTAATGAAAAGAGAGGTAGATAGTGCATATGCCCAATTAAACATGTCTATACTTTTGTCCCCAAATTTACGTTTTTGCTCTTTTGTAGAAACTATGAGTTTAAATGCAAAAGCAATCAGTTTTGACACTTTTTGTCATATAAAGCAGAATATATTTTACTCACAAGGGTATTAAATCTGGGTTTTTTGGTGCAATTAAAAGGACAGCTTATGATGATGAAGTTATGTGAATATTAGCAAAGAAATGGCAAAAAAATCCCACAAGATTGGTAGTGAATTAAACACTTTACTAGTTGTTTTCAGAATAAATAGTTCTGAGGCTCTTCAGGTTTCCTAATTATATTTTTGTCCAATGGTCTTTCTCGTCTTTGTCACAATTCCCTACCTCTATTAAAAAAAGAAAGATCCCTTTAAAATATGTTACTTGCTACTTGCTTAATGTGTCATAGGGTCTTACAACATATTGCAATCTCATTCTGTCAAAATCATTATCTACTGAAGTGTTTCAAGAACGTGATTAATTCTAAGTATTATGTAGTTCCATGTTTGTCTTTAATCATATCTGAAAGCAAATTGTAATTTAATTATATTCATAGATGAATAGCCTATTGTTTTTTAGATATGTAAACTTCAATTGTTAGCCTTCTGCCCTAACTTCCAAGAGAATCATGCTCATTCATCATTGCTGCTATTTGAATACTTAAATATAATCTGATTCAAGTGTAGAGTACAAAGACATAGTTTAACATGTTAAAATGTGAGAAATGTGGTTAGAAAGTGGATGAGTTAGGAAGGTAAGATAAAGAACCAGATAACTAACAATTTTTAAGAACCTAGAGCATCATACATTTTTACGATTTCCCCCTGTATCTTCTTTAGCAGGAACAGGAGCTTTAAAACAAGCACAACATTTTACCTTGCTATTCAACATAAAGATCTGTTTTCTACAAAGATTAAGCTGCTATAAAAGAATAAATCTGGAGGATGGAGTGTGTTTTGTCCCTTTCCATTTGTAATATTTAATCAGTAAATGCTCTGTTGTTTAGGGCTAAATTTCTCCTACACTGCTGATGTCTGAGGGGATTCTCGTTCTCTGATCATTAAAAATATGACTGTTGCTCCCTTTTACACCTAGCTTTGTCATCCACAGAAATTGGGGTGATGGTTTGTGCATAGTCACATCAGGATGAGGAATTAATGTGTAGGTAAGGAATGTGCTTTGACCCCAGAGTGTCAGAAACACATGTATCCCACAGTGCAGACATTTCTTGAATGAGTTCTTTGTGTTATACAGCTCTCTGTGGTACTGCAGTATAACATTTTACTAGCTTTCATGTGCAAAATATCCCTTGTTGGATTATTGACCTCTGGATCTAGCAGCTAGGATCCTATTACTTCAGTAAAAGTGTCCTCTCTTGTTAGGCTGTATTTTTTGTTCTTGTGCCAAAGTTAGAAAAAGACCTACAGTAAAGTTTACTTACCTTTACACCATAGTTTCATGATTAGCATTTAAGTCCTCTTTAGGTCTATATTAAATTCCTTTGCCTCCTGGTTTATCTCTTTGTTACAGATTCACTATGATAAATACTGCATTTAGATTTTAACATAGAATAATGTTTCTGCAATTTTAAAGTATGGCAACAAATAGCCTGATACACGATTCAATGTGTTTCTCATAAAGTAACTTTAAGGAAGAGAGAAGAAACTAAACAAAGTTTACCAGTCTTGAGAACACACCAGTGGCTAGCATTATTACCTGTGCTTTTCTTTGAAAGCTCTTGTTCCAGAGCAGGTTATTTTGCAGCCAGAAGATACATCTAGGGACTATTCAATTTTATAGAAATACACTTCCACACATCTACTCAAAGAGAAACTTCATTAGGTGATAATCTCACCTCCATCTGTAGAAAATAATTAGTTGCAGTGTTTTGAATTACACTGACAATGATAAGATGTAATGCCACATTTTCTGGTGTAACAGTTGGTAATTTTATGCCATAGTTTTGGTTTTACATAATCTTTGGTACTGCTTTCTGATTACAGTATTTAATAAATGTTCTATTATTCATTCAGGTATGTTTTTTACACAATAATATAAAATTTTAAATATAGTTCTCCCTTTTTTTTACATTTTAGTTTATAATATTTTGTAGAAAGAAAAATACATTTCATGACCTTTATTTAAATAAAGATGTAAAATCTAGCTAAGAAATAAAAAGAACCAAATTACAAAATTACTGCTTTCCTCAATTGTCAGGTGGTTAAGGTGTTCTACCATTCATTCTCTCTCAGATACTTTGTTAGCAAATATATGACCATCTGAGAATCCTCCTAAAAGGCTTCTCATTTGCCAAATGGATTATCTGCTGGGATAGTTTTTTCTGAGCATTGCAAAAATGGAAATAAGTAAGTTTCCCCAAGGTTTTAATTAGCCAAACTAAACTGCTCACTTATATTATCATGGCAACTAATTGTAGATATATTTAGAGTTGACACTTGTTTAATGAAGGGGAGAACAGTACACTGAAGGTAATTCATGTTTGCAGGCTGTCCTGATTTTGGCTGGGACAGAGTTTATTTTCTTCCTAGTAGCTGGTACAATGCTGTTTTGAATTTAGAATGAGAATAATGTTGATAACACACCAGTGTTTTCAGTTGTTGCTAAGTAGTGTTTTTTACTAAGTCAAAGACTTTTCAGCTTCTTAGGCCCTGACAGTGAGAAGGCTGGAGAGGCACAAGGAACTGGGGGGAGGGGGGGACGGGACACAAAGCCAGGGCAGCTGATCAAAACTGGCCAAAGGGGTATTCCATACAATATGATGTTATGCTCAGTCTATAAACTGGGAGGAGTTAAGAGGGGGGCAGGATGGTTGCTCAGGGACTGGCTGGGCATCAGTCAGTGGGTGGTGAGCACTTGTATTGTGCCTCACTTGTTTATATCCTGCCGGTCCACCCCTGAGTTTTATTTCTCTTTCTTTTGTTATCTCCTTTTCCATTACAGTTATTAGTATTATATTTTACTTTATTTCAATTATTAAGCTGTTCTTATCTTACTCCATGAGTTTTACCTTTTTGTTTATTTTTCCCCAATTCCCCTCCCTGTCTGATTGGGGTGGGGTGGTACTGTGTGGTATTTAGCTGTGTGGTACTTAATTGCTGGCTAGGGTTAAACCACGACAGAGGTCTAGATAATAAAACTAGTTGCTAGCAAAGATTGATGATTCCTGTCTTCATTTTGAAAAGTTTTTACTTAGCCTTTCAGAACAACAGAGTATACACATTTAGCTAAAATGCATACACATAGATACTGGATTCTACTGTTTGAAGCAGACTGCTAAGAAGTTCTGAGCCTTAGTGTAAAAATATCTTTAAGCCAAAAATATGCCAGAGGAATTAAAAAGAATAAAATGTTTGCAGTTAATATTTTATATTTTAAAATGTCAATATTGGGGTATATTCTTCAATATTATAAAAAATATTCAAAAATTTAGAAGTATTTTTCACAAAAGGTAGTCTTGGGATTACTGGGTTTTGTTCTTTCTTCAGTAAGATCTTTGTATGCAAACTTCCTGGAAGAAAAAAGTTGCATAAAAGTTGTGAGTAGTAGAAGAATATAACTAAGGAAAGATAGAAGTTTCAAAATCAACTCCAGCCTTCCCTCCAGCAGTTGTGTATCTGTGGCTTGTTCAGATATACTGAATACTTCCTCTTTTCTCTGCTAACATCATGTATTCTAGATTTTTGGAAAGAACTTTTGAGCTTGTAGACTCATGGCTCTAGCCAATTTCTTGGACTCGACTCCCCTGATCCTAGGGCTTCTTTTTGTCCTGAGTTTTTTTGTTTGTTTCTTAGGCTTTTTTGTTGTTGTTGTTGTTTTTTGTTTGTTTGTATGTTTGTTTGTTTGCTTTGTGTTTATGTTTGTTTTTTAGGAGCAACTTTTTATGTCACATAGCAATTCTTGTGCCAAATTTTGTATATGTGATACTACATATGGGAAGTTGTTATGTAGATATAAAGGCAGACAGTGTGTATGAACACAGTCATTCAGGAAATCATCCCAGTTCAGTTAAACTCATATCCACTTAGCACTGAAGTTGAGATTTAAGAATGTACATACAATTGAATACCTGCTTGCTGCTTTTTCTGAATAATGGTGAGATGCTGGCTTCTCAGTGCATGTGTCTCTAGCAGTTTTGAGTTTGACTCCAAACTTTTGGAGTTTGAGCCTCACATTACAGTAACACAAATAGAATGTAAATCATTGAGACTTGTACATGATTTTCTGTGTTTCCTTGAAACACATGAAAAAAACTGGAATCAAATTTCTGGTGTTAAACTTGGTAGAAATGACTGTCTGGGTGTGTGTTTAAAAATGCTTATCTTGTACGTTGCTACAAAGTATGATAGATGCCTATTATAACCTCCAAGAAGTGTTTTCTGTACTCTTTTACAGAAATTCAAATACATTATTCTTGTATTGTTAGTATAACATTAAATATTTTTAAAAGTGAAGCTAAAAATATTAAAATGAAATGTGAAGGATTTTGTCTTCAATGTTTTTGACCTTTTCTGATTCCTGTAGTAGGTGTTTACTTATGCAACTATTACATAAATGTTCTCTGTATAATACACAAGTTGAGAAATATGACTAAGTTGCTATTTTTATTACTATGGTTGTTTAATTTTCAATAGTTTTATTATTTAATGTTTTAATAATAAAACTTATGCTCTTCATTTTAAAATATAGTGTAATACTTGCCTGACATGTAGAGAGTATGTGAAACTAGCAGTATCCTCTGGAATTGACTTCAGATCGTTAGTTCCAATGTTAACAGGATTCATACAATTTAAAGCTATAAAAGAAAATTTTAAATGAGTTATTTTAAAAAGACTAACATTTCTCTGTAGTCCAGAATTTTCAGGTCAAAGAAAATACCGAAAAACTACAGAAACCTTGTAGTTTTCTGTAGTTATCTGTCTTGTCAACAACAGAAAATAGCAGCTGCCACGGTTAGAAAACTTCCCAGATTACTGCAATTCCTCTATTGCTTTTAAATTATTGAGTGAAAAAGGGTTGGTGGGACCAAGTTCTTGTGCGTCTTAACTCAGCTGAAATAAACAGTTTTTTCTTGAAGAAAGTCCAACATTTAGTTTTTATGTTGTCTACGTAATGATATCTTTGAGAATAACATCTTGCAAAATGCGTGAAACTGGAAAGTACTCTTAAAAATACTTTCTTTTTCATTTTTTGTAGTGTTCGGGTTTTTTTGCCAGTGTTGCAAGCTGATCACGTTTTTAGAACAGTGCAGCCATAAGGTCCTTTTCCTAACAATCACAGTTTATTTAGAATGCAGCATTGGACTTGTGTAGTTGCACTTTCTGGTCTGACATTGCATGTTAATAAAGCATGTTATTGGCTTCTATTCTTGTAGTCTTTTTGTTTGTGCATGTTTAATCTCTACAGATTGCCTCAGCATCCTCTCTATGGAATTATCGAATTATTTTTATTTCTAACACTTAAAAATTGTTCTCTTGTTCTGGCTGATTGAAATACCTTAAGCACTCATATTCTGCACTATCAGCAGTCCTGGATAGCATATATGAAAAGGTAGTAGTGGGCAGATTACTAGTTATGAGGAATCACAAGAAGTCATTGGTACATCTGAAGGAAGTAATGGAAGCTTGGATGAGTTATGAACATGCAGGTCATGGGAAGCGCTCAAGTTTCTAGGGAAGACTTTATGGGCAAGAGCCACTGGTTCTGGTCCTGTGGGTCCCAACTGTTATTCTGAAAGGAACAGGAACCCATGCAGCAGGGCGGGGTAGGACATCTTGGGGAAATGGAAGTTTCTGAATCTCTCAGTTGCCTATTGTCTGAAATGATGTCTACTTTTGGTAGCTATTGTGAGGTTATTTGTCCAATTATTGTAATAAACTGCAGCATTGAAATTTTGTCAGAAATAGAGATAACTCTGGTAATTTGAATCGGCTGTTAGCTGGAGTCCAAATGCATGCTCTAGCTGCAGCACTGTTGCTGTTTTTTTCTTAAATATAGCAATACTTATATCTTACTAGTCATAAAACCGATGTATTTTTATGCATTTTTTTCTAGGAAGGAAATAGGTTTCTGCTTTGAAATTTTGATTGCTACTGTGAAAGTGAGGAACAAAATCATTTTATAATGATAAGGAATACCATGGCCGCCTTTTTTTCTTTTTTGGTTGAGGGAAAGTATATTTTGAATAAACTAATAGAAATGCATTTTCCTTTCTCTTCTAGCTGTCATACTAGTTTGCCAGCCATCAAACTGAAAGATTGGCATCCTTTCTGACTAATTTTGGATATGACAGTTTCAGTATACTCACTTTTTAATCGGAAAAATTGTTATTTCACTGCATGAGAAACAATGAATCACTTTCTTGTGTTATTTTATTATTGACTGAATTTTCTAAGGGTAACAGATTCTTGTACTTTCTGTATCTCAGACCTTTGACAGCTTACTTATATTTATATTTTGAACAGCTGCTTTAAAATGAAATGTCTGGTGTACCGGGTTTGCATGACAAAGTTTTGGTAGCACGGGGGCTGCTAGAAGCTTCCCTCATGTCCAATGGAGCCGATGCCAGCTGGCTCCAAGACAGACCTGCTGCTGGCCAAGGCTGAGCCCATCTGATGGTGGTAGTGCCTCTGCAGTAACATATTTAAGGAGGGGAAAAAACTGCTGCACAACAGCAGCTGGAAGAAAGGGGTGAGAATATGTGAGAGCAACAACTCTGCAGACACCCAGGTCAGTGGAGAAGGAGGGGTAGGGGGTGCTCTGGAGTGGTTATTCCCCTGCAGCCTGTGGTAAAGACCACGGTGAGGCAGGCTGTGCCCTCCAGCCCATGGAGATTAACAGTGGAGCAGATATCCACCTGCAGCCCATGGAGGACCCTATGCCAGAGCAGGTGGATGCCCAGAGTAGGCTGTGACCCTTTGGAGAGCCTGCACTGGAGCAGGTTCCTGACAGGACCTGTGGCCCCATGGGGAGAGAGGAGCCCACGCTGGAGCAGGTTTGCTGGCAGGACTTGTGACCCCATGGGGGACCCATGGTGGAGCAGTCTGTTCCTGAAAGACTGCACCCTGTGGAAAGGACGCATGGAAGAGATCCACACTGGAGCAGTTTGTGAAGAACTGCAGCGTGTGGGAAGGATCTACATTGGAGAAGTTTGTGGAGCACTGTCTCTTGTGGGAGGGACCCCATGCTGGAGCAGGAGAAGAGTGTGAGGAGGAAGGAATGGTAGAGACAACATGTGATGAACTGTCCACAGGTCCCATTGCCTGGTCCCCTGTGCCACTCAGTGAGGGAGGAAGTAGCGACTTTGGGAGTGAAGCTGAGTCTAGGAAGAAGGAAGTTGTGGGGAGGAAGGTATTTTAAGATTTGTTTTTGTTTCTCATTACCCTACTCTGATTTGATTGCAATAAATTAATTTCTCTGAGTCAAGTCTGTTTTACCTGTAATGGTAATTGGTGGTCATCTCCTTGTCCTTATCTTGATCTGTGAGCCTTTTATTATCTTTCCTCTCCCCTGTACAGTTGAGAGGGGTGTGATGGAGTGGCTTGGTGGGCACCTGGTGTCCCACAGAGGTCAAACCCACCACATGTGGCCATATGCAGTGGATGATTTTGTTGGTATTACTGACACCTCATAGTATATCAAGTCTATATAATGAAGTTCAGTGTTGCAACAATAATATTTTGAATAAAATCACATTCAAACCCCAATGTCAATAATGAAATCAACCCCTATAATATTAACAGTTTAAAATAAGTATACATGTTAGTACTATTAATTGATAAATTATCCTTTATTACATTATTTTGTGGAGGAATGGATTCATAAAGAATGAGCAATAATAATTCAGAACATTATTTCACCCTGTCATTATTGCTATGCATATACAAAAAGAGATTAACAAAAGATTATTCTTGTTCTTTTGAAGTGCCAGTGGAGCAAATATGAAATGTATTTAAAATAATATAATGCAAAATTGCTTTGTGATATATCAAAACATTCTCTAAATCTCCTTTTTAATTCAGCAGAATATCTACTTCAAACATGATCCTCATGTTTATGTTTTAAAAAAAATCAAGTGATCTCCTACATATTCTTATATATTATGAAAATATTTAACCCTCTATATGCTGATAGCCTTTGATAATGACAGATGGAAGTGTTATTATTGTTTTCAGCCAAATAAATGTAAATTGTAGGGATGAGTCTTGTAATAGCTGTGGGGATTTGTGCTGCAGGATATTCACTCAGCAAATAGTATCTGCGTTGTAGTAGTTATACTTGTCTAAGGTTATACATGAGGCCATGTTTGTAGGAAGAGAAAAATTATTTTTGTTAGAACAACAGATATAGTATATCTATATTTGTGAGGAGATAAGAGCAGGGGAACATAAGCTTTTGGGAGCTGAGCTCTTCTTCAGGTGATGTTTAAAAAAAATATTTTTGCAGGATGGTCATAATAAGGACTTTTGTGCCTGAAAACGCACCTTATTTCTTCTGTTTAAGTGAACTACTCCAGTAAAAGGAGCTCTTGGTATGAATTTTGTGGCCCCAAGAGAACGCTAAACCAATTGAGTGCATAGGCTATTGAAATTAATAGGATTACTCATAAAGTGAAGGACATTGAAGGCCTCTTTTGGATAGGACTTCAGAATCTGCATATTTTTCTTTGCCAATACTCTACTAAGTTTCATCAGTTGCAAATTTTTTGTGACTCATGTTGCCTTCTGAAATTGAATCACATCCCTCCTGATTATGCCATGGGCGTATTTGCATCCACTAGTTTACAGGGCAAGTTAGATAATTATGGTCTAGCTTATAGATGGAGGTAACCTGTAGAAACAGAATAGATTTGTGATTGTTTAATACATCACACCTGTACCTATGGAAACATGCATGCTTTTTATATGTCTATGTTGGAGCTATTTAGAATGGACAGTTCTCTTCACAACGCTTTCAGCAAACTAAAAATTAAATTCAGTTATTAAAATCTGCCATGGATAAGAAAGTTTCTGTAAAGTATGAACTACAAAATAAGCTGGAGTTGGCAGGTTTAATCCACTATAAAGCTGTAATCATGTAAACTGCTGGTAGACTTCCATTAAGCTATTCATAGCATGCAGTACTTCTAAAGACGACTTAATTAAATATAGTCTTTTATGGCCACTAATGTCCCAGTATAGTGCACTGCTGATTCTGCCCTTTACCTAATTGTTCAATTTCCATGCACCTGAAATGTACTGAGATTGATTAATAAAAATTGCTTGGATTTAAAAAAGCAAAATAAATTCTTCAGGAAGTGTTAAAACGTTTAAATCCATAAAGTTATTTTTGTTTCAATGTCATGGATACATTTCATTGTTTAGATGTCTAAATGTCTGTCAAGTCTACATAACACAATATTAAGATGCATTACCAATCTGAAGATGCATATTTGATTTTTTTCCTTTATATATGTAGCTGATGCTTTAGGAGATACTAATGTCTTTGGAAGGTAGGGAATATGCCTCGCATCTGTCTTGTACAGTATCCTCCATGATTCCTTTTTTATGAAACAGAAAAGGAAAAAAAAAAGTAAATCAAACCCAAATCCCTTCTCTCTGTCCTTCATAGTCTAAAAGTTACAGGAAATGGGGAAAAAAACCCACCCCAAACCAAAATTTAGTAGTTTTTTTCTGTTTGTTTTAGGTAGTAAAAGTTAAAAGCATTTACAAGGTGTTACACCTAATCTTAAACTATTTTCTTATTTCTTTCCTTTTAGAAGGCCCTATAAACTGAATGATAGAAACTGCTTTGCATTCTATTGTCCCTTAAAATTAAACGTCTTGCATGATGCTATTTGTATGTGCCTGGTTTTATTTTGGGAACACAGAATTTTGTATTTTCATCAACATTGAAAATTCTATCTTAATGTATTCCAGTGTTGCAGCTCTCACTGCTGGAAGTCTGTATTCAGGAAACTGTGAAATAAACATCTGAATTACCTAACTGTGAGATGTATGGTAAGACTGATCACTATCAAAATGTGCATCAGTCCTAATAAAGCTTTTTTGATGCTAAGATCTTTTCCATAGAGAAATCTAGAAATCCAGATAATTGAAATAGGGATCCCAGCTGCTCAGAAATGTCTTGAAGCTTTGTATTCATTTTCTGAGCAATCCTCTGGTAAGATGTCTTTAGCATCTTAAAACTAGTCATTTTTTCGTCGGTTTCGCTGACTTTATCTTAGAACTTACTTTAGTTAGAAAAACTAACAAAAAACTTTAGTTATAACAGTGTATGATGTCACAAAATAATTAGTATTTGAAAATACTGTCAACTTATTTTTTTTTAATGTAGTGGAAAAATAACATTCTAGATACCACTGTATGGAGCTAGCAGCCTGATGTGATGTGAATTAAGCAACAGTAGGAACAGAAGTGCTCTAGGGGGGATATTCTCTGAATTACTAGCTGAGTTAAAGTCCATGGAAATGCGTAAGAACATGGTTCTGCAGAACTCTGATTTTAGAGTGCTTGATTAAGTCAGAAGCATGCTAAACTTTCTTTTGCAAATAAATAAGAGATATAAAATAAAAAAGTGTCAGGAGAAATTATCAGACATAAAGCAAAGGCTGATAAAGTGTTTTAAAGGAGAAAGAGAGAAGAGTGTCTAGTAAGGAAATATTCTAGATGTGTAGAATAGCTTAATATAAGACAGCCTTAGAAGGACAGAGGGAAAGAAACAATGATGGGGTGATAGTGATGAAATGAGATTGGAGAAAAAGAAACAAAAGTCAGGAAAAAAAATTGGACCTGATTTACTGAAAACCAGGAAGGAAGCAAGTGATGAAAACCAGACAAAAGGTTACATGTTTTTAATAGTAGCGTTTGGATCATATTTAGTCATGAATCTGAAAGAAAGCAAGTACAGGAATGGTAGTAATAATGAAAGAGCATATAGGTCGAATGTAGAAGATTGTTGAATTTTTTGTCATTTGGAATTTCAGCATTCTTATTAATGGAGAAATAGAATGCTGAGCACTAAAAAAAATATTCTTCTTTTCCAATATGGGAAGCTTTTAACCATTCTGAGCGTGACGTGCATGTGCAAAATGGGAGTAAATACAACTCTGAAAACACAGGGTTTTTTAGTGTTTTTACTACCTTTTTTCATTGTAGTAAATTTCTTTTTTATTTTTGTTTTATTAAAAATAACTGTTCTGTAACTTGGAATTTATTTAATTTTCAAGTTGTGAATGCATGTGAAAGTTTAAACATTAAAACCAAGAACTGAAAATCTATAGCATTTTGAGTGATTTAGAAACCGGATTGCTTCTAGCTCTGTTTTCTCTGTAAGCATATCTCTAAGCAGTTCAGTGGCTTCCATTTAAAGGCTAAATAATTTTTAGTATATTGTCAGAATTATAGCTTTCATACCAAATCATTAATAGAACCACTTTGAACCCATATTAAAACTAGTACACACTATGGGCCCCAGTTAACTGAAGAGCAAAGAGTTGCCATGTTATTTTGTATAATTCTGGGTTGTTGACTGAAAGTTTTAATTTGGATTGTAAACATACAATACAGAGATTCCAGCTCAGTCTTTTGTATGATGTCTCTGTCTTCAAACAGTTTATAGATATTTTCATTGCTTAAAGTAGCTGGTTATACTATGAAAAATAAAAAAACTGGATACAGTTGGCAGTGGCAAGTTTCTCATCTTTTGCTTCCGTTTAAACATTTTATTGATATTATATTCAATGCTTAGATTGTTTCCTGTTCCTACACAACAATATTTAAATTGAAAAAGACACAACAAGCCACTTTGGCTTAATAGATGAGAAATAAAAACAATGAATTTATGATTATAAGAGTACTGGTCTGAAAAATGCCGATTTTGATACACATTTCCAAATCAATATACAGAAATAAATATTTGCTTATTTTTTATAATTGTCTTTTATTTACTGCGTGCATACTTACTGCCAGCCAATTTAGTAGTAAGGATTGATGTTTGAAGGTGATTGTCAAAAGGAAAGTGGCTAGAGCATCTAAGAAACATTATTTGCATACAATTAGCTTATTTATAGCTGAAATGGATCTAGCAAAGAAAGGTAGTGTTGTGGGGAGGACAAGGAGTTGAGGTGTCATATGTGGCATGGTATGCTGTTGTGTTAGGCTTGTTTCTGGAATATGTGAATGGAGAGTGATTTTTCTCCCTGGTCCAGAGCACTTTTTGTTGTAGGAGATTAGGGAACCCAGAGAAGAGCCTGCTAAGAAAAAGCAGTCACCTGATTTCCTCTGAAGATCACAAGTGAAGAGAAACTCTAGAGATGCTAAATGAAATACCTGTTATTGTGAAAAAAGTTAAAGATGGATAGGAGCTTAGGGCCAACAGATGACAAAATTTCCTTCCAGGCGTTGGTTCGCTCAGAACATTTTAACACAAATGTCTTCAGCTGAAACAGCTGCAGGTAGAGCTAGAATGGAAAAGAAACTCCCTAAGTGAAGTATTACCCTAGAGCTGCAACAGTGGATGTGTTCAGTGTAAATAGAGAACTAAAACTGAACTACATCATGTGATGTGCTAAACCCATTGTGTTTACTACCAAAACACACAGCAGGGACTGAAAAGCAACATGTCAACTGAAAGGCAGGCTGTCCCTTCCTGACATTTTCCTCAGTTTTCCTTTGCTGTGATTCTGTGGGAAAAGACATGTATCCTAGGAAAGAACCACCTACATTTCAGGTTGAATTATATATATAGGTTATTTTTTTCCCCTTTCTTCCACTGTTCTTAACTATCACTTTCCACTTAAAAGCAAGTATTCCATCAGACTGGTGTATTATGCGTTTGGGAGTGTCCTAGGTTCACTGTGTATTGCTTTTCAGATACAAGAGTCCACAGTTCAACTTTGTTATCTACTCTACCTCTGTTATTTTGTATTAAAGCTATATTCCTGCCCTGTTCAAGAAAAGCAGTCCCATTAAAATGACATTTGAAGCTGTTTGAGGCTTAACATTTTGTTAGGTAGGGTTAATAAAATTTTCCATAGTCTGGCATTTATGATACCGGTAATTTCTTGAAACTACAGTGCTTTGAAAATACATGGTGTATAAGCATTAGAACAGTAGCAAAGCCAAGTGCAACTGAAGCTTTCTGCTTACTAAGATACTTAGCTCCTGGAAATTTTTGCATGATTTCATGTGGGATTTTAAAATTCATTTTAAGAGATAAATTACTCCATTAACTTTACAATAGGTAGCTATTATTTTATGCTCATCTAATGCTGTGATACCATATGGCAATGGAGATCTGTGAGCTTCTAAATGCTTTACATTTATTTTTGTCATCTTGTAGTAAATTATATTTCTGGCAAGTAGCACTTTTTATGTAGCTACTATGATCATATTTAGATACTGTCATTTCTTTCCAAACTTAGTTTTTGAAAAATCTGTGCTCAGTTTGCTTTTGGGAAATTGTGTGTGTTACCCCTGTTATGCAAAAATAATGTAGGTTTTCCCAGGCACATAGTGTTTCATGCACAAAGAATGTCCTTAGTCAGTGCTGTTGATGGTTTCATTTTTACATATGTTAGCTTTGTGATAAAAAACAATTTTCTATCTTTTGTATCAAGTTTGTCTTCCTTCTTACAGTAGCATATTTGGGGATGGTCTTTTGCAAAAATGCAGTTGTTATATGCCTTGAGGATTACAAAAAGGCCAGCTCCGGATTTGAGTGTCTCTATGAAATGTTAATTCATGTCCAAGGTCCTTTGTAATTTTAATTTGTGTTTAACATGAATTCTGTTTTATGAAGTTGACCTCTGAGTTCTAGGAAGTTAGCTTGTCATACTTGGAAAGAGATTTTTATACTTGAAGGGATAAATGTTATTTAAACATGATTTTTTGTAGCTTCTATATTCTCTTAGTAACAAATCTAACTTTTAACTGACACATTGCATCAACAGTGTCCCAAAAGTCCCTCACTGTCTTTACAGTCCAGATCACAAAAAGTCAACCTGCTGTGTAGGTGGCCAGCAGTGGATGCCAGTTTTATGATTCTCATACATATTTGCTGTGTAAAGGTTAAATTTAGTAATATAAAATGTTTTGTGTCATGTTGATTAATTAAAAAATATCAGCTGATAAAATCACTGCACTGAAGTCAGAAATTTCATACCTTCTGTTTTGCTTGACAACAGATTCTTAAGCAACAATGTGATACAGCAGCTTTTTACTAGCTAATCATTCTTGTGTGTATAGAAAAAGTGGATGGATTTCCTGATAGAAGTAGAATGCTGTTAACTAACACTTTGTCAGAAGAACAAATAATGCATAAATAGAGAACTCCCAGGCTTTAAGCTACAGACAGATTTAATACTGCTATATCTTCTGTAAGTATAGAACCTAGGTCTTACATGACATCAATACAGTGTGTGCGCTTGGGAAACAGTGAATAAACAGGTTTTAAGACATGTCTGAATTGCTGCATACCTGAGCAATGTGAGAAAATGACAAGGGAAGAAAAGTTTCCTAGTTTGGTAAAAACTGAAATAAAGCCTCAAGCAAGCTAGATATAGTCTTTTGTTCCAGTAGATTACCAAAACTGTGTCTGCATAATATAGTAACGATGATCGTTGTATATCCCTGGTTACATTTGTTTCATCACATGAAGTTACATTGCAAAAGCAGAGATGTATGCACATAGTAGTTTTAATAGAACTTAACCAACTCCTGTAATTATTACCATTGGCCACAACTGAAGAAGTAGTAGAGAACAGTCTTTCTTTTAAAGTAATGTAGTAATGTTATAATTTCTTAGAGTAGTACCAGATGCATGCCTTTCCAAATTTTGTTTTAGCTGAAAAGTTTGTGAGTGATCTTGATAATTATTAATGTTTATGTTGGTCAGTTGCAACTTCTAGCCATTCTAATAATGTTTATATTTTTGTTCCACTACCTCTTTTAATGCTTCATTTCTGTGAAAACTGGGATAGCAGATTCAGAGGTACTGTCTCATGAGAGCAGAGGAATATCATGCTCAGTAAGGTGGCATTTGTTTGAGAAGTAAGCTTCAGATTTTGTTTCTAAGGATGAATTATTTTTCAGTTTTTTGATACTTCTGAAAATACTGAAGAAAAACAGTCTGATTTTTCCCTAATGTAACCTTATTGTAGAAATTTGTGTGTCTGTTTGATCAACCTCTGAAAATTTTGGTTTCGTTCAGATATGGTTATGATGGTTTCTTTTCACAGCTTTTCTTTTTTTTTTTTTTTTTTTTACATTTTTGTCTTTTGAAGTTTTTTGAGTTTTACGGTATTTCTTTATGTACTTTTTTACAATGGATTGTCTTGTTTTAAATATTCTTTAAATATTCTGAATTTAGTACTCTCTGAGAAGTTGAACTGTTTACAGATAGGTATTTTTAAAAGGGAACTAAACTATATTGATTAGAAAATAAAATTTCACCAGTCTTTTCCAAACACCTATTTCTCATTAAAAAAAAAAAAAATTAAGGACACTTTTCAGTTAGTGTTTCTTTTTTGTTACGTTATCTTATTCTTAGTAAGAAAGTTATAATTAGAAACCATTGATAGCAGTTTTGGATTTGATTTGTGACATCCTATTATAGAATGTGGTGTAACGATATAAGAAAGACTTTTATATAAGCTGTGTGCATCAAAAATAAGGGAAGGAAAAATGGGTATGTTTAATCCTACTTAAGCCTTCAAAGGGATGGAGCATACTAGGCAGAACCTAAATTTATATTTAGGTGGTTGCAATCTAATTATGTATATGGGAAAATAAAAAAGAAATTATCATTATTGCAATAATAACAACAGTAAAAATTAACATTTTTTATGTGCATTTCAGTGTGTCAACTGTTAGGTCTAAACCATCTTTTTTTTTATACCAAGCTCAGTAGCCAAGTTCTGGCAAAATGGACTCATCGAGGACTATACAGAAGAAATGCTCCTTGCTGGCTGCTACTCTTATGTGCTGTAGCTTGATCAAAGCAGTAAGAGGTTGACATTCCTAGTTCCCAAATAGTTACAAAACATCTGGACTACCTTGTTGCCATGGAACAAGAAGCAAATTTTTTTCCTTATGAACCTTTTTCTCTGCTTCTTATCTAAAGATTGTTTTTCTGGTAAGTACTAATCATTTTGGTGCATACTAATCAGTTGTAAGAGAATCAAATGAAAGCTGCAATAAAAGGTTTTATTTTAGTTGGCTTTAGCTGTTCTTTACAACTTTCATCATTAATGAGGTAAGTAGAGTGAGAAGAAACACCCATGTGACTCTAAAATTTGTATCTGTGAAAACTGGGGTAATTATTTTTGAATGGAATATGATGAAAAATTAGTAATCAACTATATAACTATTTTTCAGTGTTTTTCAAAATGTTCAAGCATGATATTTTTTGTTCTGGACAATACTTTCTCTGAAATTTGATTTTGCTTTCTATATCTTTACAAAGAACCTTTTGCTCTGAACATCAGTACATAAAAAGGAAGTGAAAAATAATGATCTGTTTCTGTACTCAAACACGTGTCAGTCTTTATAAAAAAATCTGCTGCAACATTTAAAGCATTGAGAATTTGGCATGTGCCTCTAGCATCCAGCTGCTTAAGTTGCTCACATCTTGCTGTTTAGAAAGTCAATTTATTTTTCACAGAACTTATGTTCTTACACAGATAAATTTGAGACTATCACGAAATAAGACACAGTAATCAATTTAAACTCAGCAGTTGCTTGCTATTAATTGCCATTTACACACATTTAAATGCAAAGCTCATGATAGCTCTGATTCATAAAATGTTAAAGATATTTTTAATAGGGAAAAAGTCTTGAACTCTGTATGTGGCAATAAGAATTTGCATTCCTTCTCAGGTAGACTTCTTACAATTCTGTAAAGGTTTCCCCTCAACATAGACTCATTATTGCATCTTTGAAAGTTAACTGGAAAGATATTTCTGGATTTTGAGATAGTGTGTATGTTCAACACAGAATATTGAGCAATAATTTTTAAGAAAATGAGGTAATTTGACTAAAACATGGTCTTTAATGTGTTTTCATTTATGTTTTTTCTTAGATAATATTAACTGATAATAATGATAAATTCTGTGGGTTTCCAAGTTATCGCTTTGATGTGTTAGCATTATTCACAGGAGGTTGTACATGCAGTTCCTACCTGCATGATCTTGAATTTGGAGTTGTCAGAGACATACTCATACTTCTGTAACTAACACTTAGTCTGGAATTGATTTATAGACAATGTGTGCATTTTGTTAGCAGAAAGAATTTCAGAAAGCAAATGGAAAGCAACTTTCCCCAACTTGCTAATTGCTTGTTATCAAGATAAGATGTTACCTATATGAATTTATACATATATATGTATATATATAATGTTATTGAAACTTAAATGTCAAATTTATATAGTGTTCAGATCATGAAGTCTGACTTCCTTTGGTTCATCCAGAACTACGCTATAAATGAAGCCAGTGAAATTTGCTTCAGAAGGTTTCAAAAGGCATCAGTGTACTAGATACAAATAAAAATGGTATGAACTGGGATTAATCATTTCTTCTTGTGTTTAGATTTTAAATGGATAGTGTGTTGCTGTTTTATAACAAAATAGAAGTTGGAAACATGAATAGTTGTGTGTTAAATTCAAAGAGTAATCACTTTTACCATTTGCTGAGCCAGTGATTTATTTCAGAAACTGCTTGGTGATGCTTGCAATAGTGTCTGGACAGATTCTAGTGATCCCATACATGCAGTTAACAAACAATAATGAGATGTTGTCAAGGTAAAAGCATCATAGTGTAAGCATAAGGGCTTTGCAGAGAAGACAGTCTGAGAGAAGTTGTTACCTTGTCCTTTGACAAATTATAGTGAAAAGTGCAATTTCAGGTGAACTCAGTAAAATTAATTTGATCAAAGAAGTAAAATTCTAACATGAGGAGTCTGTAATCAGGCTGGCATTTACTCATTGACATTTATTGCTACTCAAAGCAGGTAAATACAGAGCTAATATTTAAAACAAATTCACACTATCAGCAGTGTACTGCAGTTGTATCGTTTGGAGTAAGTGGAATTTTTGAGATTGTTTTTACTGTCACATAATCAAACTTTTCCTTGAAGAAATGCTGTTGTCTCTTGACTGTCTTTTTTCTTGGTTATATCAGCTAGTTTAGGAGAGGTAAGATATTACTTCTTTCTAAAAATCTTGCATCATATCCTTCAACCACAGCAATGTTACTTCCACGTTCTGTTTTTAATATTCAGATAGGTTTAAAAGAAAAAGGAGGGAAAAATCTTTGAAAGAAAAACCTTAGCAAAATATTAATTCATGTAAAAGGTCTAAATCCATGCAGTATGCTTTCAGCATCTGTTCATATAATTTAAAAATCTAATGCCTTCGTCTTCAGCCTGTGAACACCTGGGCCAGTCTGTTTTGTTCAGTGTCATGCCAGAACTCGAGAAGTGGGCCCACGTGAACTTCGTGAGGTTCAACAAGGCCAAGTGCAAGATCCTGCACCTGGGGTGAGGCAATCCCCATTATCAATAATGTCTGGGGATTTAAAGGGTTTGAGAGTAGCTCTGCTGAGAAGGGCTTTGGGAGTACTATAGAAGTTCCAGGTGGTTATATATAATATCACTAATTTAACCAATTTATTCGTATTGACTTATTTATTTTTAAATGAACTGGATCTCATCTGTAGTTGGGATAAATTGATGTATTCACATTATCTTCTGTAGATGCAAATCTAAGTAGTATCTTCACAAGCCTTCTGCAAATTTATTTGTTTGCAGGTAGCATCTTGAGGGAAATCTGGTACTTATGAATTCTTCTATGTTACTGCATGCAGTAATGAAGTATACAAGTAGGCCTAATCTTGATTTCTTTTCAAAAAGATTCTGAACAATGTGTCTCCTAAACCTTACCATAAAACTGTATTGTTGTTGCTTTACAGCAAGGGCTTGCAAAGACTTTGTTGTTGGTTGTGGGGGTTTTTTTTGGTTGTTTTTTTTTTTTTTTGTAGGCTGCTGTTACTCTTTTTTTGGTATTATGTTTGCACCTTGAAACTTCAGAAATCCCATTGCGATGTACAAAGTCAAAAGACAGCAATTTCTCAAATGATTGAAATTACATGCATGCTCATATGCATTTCAGAAGTTAAATTAACAAACAAAAAGAAGGGATGATGAATAGTGACAAAATATATTTGCTATACACTGCATGTGCGCAACTTTTCTTAGGTGAGGCTCAGTTGCCTGAGCAGACTGTTAAGACTAGAAGGTCAAAATGGCCCCTCCTGGCTGGTTGCAATTAAAATCTCATGAATGGTTCATCACACAAAATTGTAGTGTTTTTTTAATTGACAGACAAATGCTAAAATGCATTTTAGCAGATCATTTGAATAATACTGAGTATTCAGGTAGGTTTTTTACCGTGAAATTATGAAAGAAATTGTTTTGGAATAGGATCAGCCTTTGGACACTTTCATGTTCTGAAAAGGATTTGTAGCTGTCTGTTCTCAAGATACTTCCATCTTCTGCCAGCTTTTTAATGATCTCAGAGATCTTGGAGCTTAAACACCCTTCTAATAAAAAGAAGGGGTCTCCTTGCATCTTTTTTCTTCCCTTTGTAGGGACTACTTTCCTTTATAATGGGATGTATCTCAAGGTCTGAAGTAGCTGAGATTGATCTGTTGGGCAAACTGATAGGTTAATTTTTCTTTATAAGCACAGACCAAATGTTAAGCATGTGAAATAGGGACTTTTTTAATAAGGTGAGGGCATATTTTGATTGTGTGGATAAAAGAGAAGGAAATAAAATGCTGATGACTTGGATGAATACTTCTGTGTAGCTTAAAGGCTATATAAAAATAACTACTATTACTTTGAAGTACATCAAGAATGCCTTGAAGTAAATGGCAACTGTATGTCTTTGCAAAAGGATGGAATTTGCTATATGGCTATAGAAAACTAGTTACCAAACTTAGGGTAGTTCTAAAATACTAGGTATTTTCAGAACTATTTTCACAGTACAGGTACTATGACAGTAGAGTATTAGGAGTGTATATAGTGCTGTGATACTTTTGCTTGTCACTCAGATTTTTTTGGCTATGTTAAGTTGCAACAGCAGCACTTACTTCCTTTTCCAGACAGTGCTGTTCTCACAGGTACCTTCCCTATCACTTAAATGCATATGTGCTGAGGTTTTTGTGATAAACACAATGTAGTCTTAAATTTTGGTTACCATTAAGTTTACTGAAAAATAATAACTTTTTTCTTTAGAAATGTATTCAAGAAGCACAGAATTCTACTATATTAATCTGTGTGTGTGTATATATATATGTGTGTGCATGTATATATATATGAAGGATGTATCTACCTTATGTATAAGATACTGTTCAATAAATTTACTATTGAAAAAACAAGTTTGTATCCTGGTCATTAAAATGTAAAAATCAGTTTGGAACCTCTAAGGATGGATGATGGTTTTAGATCTTTAGAAATAATCAGATGACAGTTACCTTACTTGGTTTCTTTATTTTCTTAAAACCATTTCTAAGGAGCTTTACTGCCAATTTTAAAGGAAGAGAGTTTTTTATCATCAGAAGACTGAAAAAAATTTGGTTTTTGAGGAAAGGCTGACAGAACCTTAACTGTAGCAGGAACTAGCAGGTGTCACTATATAAAAAAAAAAAAAGTGATTGAGAATAATGGCTATAAATAGATGAGCCATTTTAGTCATTTGCCTTTGAAAGCAGTTTAATAATTCCATGCTGAGTCCCCTTTCAACAAATTTAATGAAAATCAGCATGATGTTGTGGCAGTTACTATTGGATTCTTTTACCATCTTCTTGTGTTTCATGGTGTGAGAGATTAAAATAGCATCTAATAAACTGCATTAACAGTCCCACATTTCTCATCTGAGGCACAATTGTGTACAATTCCTCCTCCTCTGGAGGGTGCCCCTGTTTTTCTGTTCATTGTTACTATGCCTAGGAACTAAGAATTGCTAAATAGCAGGTTTGTGGCTCTATTCCCTATTCATTATGGTTGTTAGTGTGGAGCTACTCTGAGGCATTCTGAGCAGGAAGTAATGATTTGATTTGCAGCCTACTGTGAAAATTTATTAATCTGAATGGACTCTTCTGAAATTCTACTCGATCAGCATAAGAGTAACAGATGCATGCCTATGTAAATGCTATCTATTGACTTTCATAGATATAAGACAGAGCAATATTTTAAGCTTACAAAACATTCCTATCCAAATGTGAATCACTTAAATGTACTTTTTCTGTTTTATTTTGTCTTTGCATTTAGGATCAATACTCAAACTATGTGTTTATTGCAATGCTTGAGGAAGTATGCAATTTAAAGGGAGTTCAATAAAGGATTGAGCTATGGGGTACTTCCTAGAACTTAATTTTTTTTTGCACTTTATGGTTTCTAGTAAGTTCACAGAGTTTAGCATAACAAAGCACAAAGAATGGTAAATGCAATTTTAGGGAATATTTTAGAGATACTGCTTGTGTTTTCCTGTGAAGTGTCAGTATACTGTTGGGCTGGTGGGAGAGACTTCAGTTCCTCTTGGATTCAAAGTATAGTGTCTATAGTGTTCTCATGCTCTTAGTCTTTTTAAGTTTGACAACTGCTGTTGCTATTTAAAAAATAAAAGAAAAAATTAGCTATAGTGGAAGGGTGATTTAGTTGAATATTAAAACTATCTGTGTATAAAATATATAGACAATGTATTTTAAATTAGATGCTCCTCTAGCAAACAATACAAGTTTTCAACTAACCTGAAATTTCTATGTCTTGGACTTGACCAGGAGAGACGTCTGGAAGTAACATAGACTTTTTGACTTCCAACAACAATATAAACAATTAAAAAGATAATTCTGTACTGTTTACTTCCTCAGTACAGGAAGTCTTATGTCTTGATTTATTTATTTTACCTCTCAGTTCATGTTTCCTTCTCGGCAATAGTTTGGACATAGATTCCTGCGGCTACAGTCTCAAAGCCTTCCTGATCCTCTGCATTTCCACACTGAGACTCTGATTTCTCAAAAATCCCGTTCTGTGCTTTCAGCCAAGTCTCCAAAATGGTCTCAGATCCTGCAGGCCTCTGCATTAACTGTTCTGTTCATCTTGCTGAGTTTCTGGGACATACCTGAAACAGATGTTTTATGATAGTCTCTTGCAACAAATGACTCTTCACAGATTCTTCAGATGTATAAATAGTCCAGCTAGAGGCTTTCTTTACTATGCATAAAATAACATTAATTCACCATATTACCTTAAATTTTCTACATGATATCAGTCTCCAGTTCCCTGTATTCTCCCCCTCCCCGACAGTCACACTCTTCTGACTTTCTCATCTGTGGTGTAATTTTCATTACTTTTTGCAAGTGTAAAGGACTATGGGAAATAATGTTGGAAAGACTGGACTTTTATATATATATATATTACCGCTTTGTTAATTCCAGATTACTATTGTAAAACACATATTTTTGGGGTCTGATACTTTTATTTTAAATTGTGAATTCAGTGAAATATTTCTGTAAGTGGGTGCTGCAGTGAAGCATGTGCAAATGCATCTACTGCAGTAACAGTCTGTTATTGAGCACTGTTTATATATGGTTTTCCTCTAATATCCAATTGAAACATAAGCTTTGTTTGTGGAGAAAATGGCCTTTACTTTCTTTGTCCCTTAAAGACTAGAGAAAATTATTAATGTTTCCTTATGAAATTTCCTGTTCATTTAAGCTGTTTATTGCATATTTGCAAAATACTTTCTTGAGTAAAACTTTTGAAATGAATGTGAAAACCTATTAAACTAGGCACAAAACCTATAAACTGCAGATTTTTTTATGAAACTGAAACATAGTTTTATGGAAAAAAAAATATTTGAACTTGCATAGAAGATGAAATAGCCTTCCCCCACCCCATATAAAGAATTGTAGACGATATGAAAGAGGAGGGTTGAGGGATAACAAAGATTTAAAAAAAACATTTGAAAATCAATGCAGCTACCATAGATGTCTTTGCTTTTTCAGAATATGGAGATGTTATCTTTTTATTTCAAATATAATATTGTGTTTGTAATTTTTTGCTTTATATAAGTTTATATATCCATTCTTGAAAGCAGATATAGTTTTTAGTTCAAGTGAGAGAGAGTTTTGGCAGCATTAGTGTGGAATGACTTTTCAGTGAACAGTGAGCGTGTGCTAGACAACTGATGTGATTTCATAGTTACCAAGTGAAAGCTGAACAAGACAAAAAGGCAAGGATGGTGATGCTGTCTAGAGAAATTTTATTGGCAGTTGTAATTGTCAATTGCCTTTTGTATGAGAGTAATGGTGAAACTTCCATTGGCTTCAGTAGGTCATGGGTTTAATTTAAAAAAAAAATTAAATATCAGGAACCATTTTGAAGATTTTACATTTCTTTCTAATCAGATAAAATAGGGAATGCCTTTCTACTCGTGATGGAATAAAGAGAAAGAAGATTATGAACCTCGCTGAGCTGCATTACAGCAGAAATAAAAGCTTAAATGTATGTGGAGTACCAGCAGTGTAGAATGAAAATGTGGTGCTGCAGTTTGTTTTAGAAAGATGCAAGGAAAAATAATACTCATTTATTTTATGTTAAAATAAAGACTCTTTGGGAAGGAAGATGCATAGAATCATAGAATCATTTAGGTTGGAAAAGACCTTTAAGATAATTGAGTCCAACTGTTAACCCAGGACTGCCATTATTATTTGAAGAATATACCTCAAAGTAGTTCTGATTCTTTTCTTACTAGTAGCAGTAAGTATGAAACCAACTCTAGACTTTAGGAGATTTCTAAATATTTTTATCGTTATGCAGCTAACAAATACTGTTCTGAACCATGTTACTGGACTGGTTTCTATTTCTAACGGGTTAGACAAAAGCAAGACAAGGGACTGGAATTTTAGTTTTTGTCACTCAGCTCAGGATCGTAAAAAGTTTTGAAACACCTTAATACTTTGAAGAAATGGATCTTGTTGCTTTTATTCCCTCTGACCCGCCCCCCCCCCCCCCGTATTTTCTCCTAATATCTTTATGCCTTATAATTTACATCTGCTAAAGAATAATATTTAATGTCTTTATACTAAGTTGTTTATATTGATTAATAGGTGCACAGTGGTTTGGAAATGAAGAAGTTTTATGTAAAGTATTATTCAAGATAGCAATAGATCGTTCTGCTGGAAAGGATCATTTGGCCAGGTGTATGTCAGACTATAAATGCTTAATGTTCTTGTAACCACAAATCTGAATTGTGCCAGGGCAAGCCCAGCATTCACTAGCTGGGCAGGTGACTTGTTAATTCTTTCATTAGTAACAAGCAGTGAAAATATTTGGAAATGGAAGGTCTGAAGGGCACCCACTGAACAAAATTAATGGAAGCTTTTTCTACTTTTATGATAATAGGAAGATTTCAGAATCCTTTCTGTCTTTACTTGGTAAATTCATTTAAATAAAGAGATACCATGGTTTTTGTGTTTTAGACCCAATTTTCCTGTGTGCTAGTCTACAGAGACTGTTGTGCACTGGAAATACTTTTGCCATCTGACACTTGAACATTTTGCATCACAAATAATTTGAAAATAACTTTAATCAAGCCGTGTCTTCTATATACTTCTGTTTCCCCACCACCCTCCCATTTCTTGTCATACGATAATGCAGGCTAGGCTTTAGGACTTCAAAGAACAGCTTTGGTCCCATTTCTACATCCAAGTAAATAATATATTTATTTCATAATAGAAATATCTTTGAAACACTGCAGATGTGGATTTGCTCTAAACTAGATGTTTACATAGATTCAAGAAACATTTCATAATTAATTTCTTCTTTTATGTGAATAACACCTAATTTAATTACAATATTCTGTTTTGTTAGATATGTAGAAACTACCAAGGTACATATGTGTAGGACTTGGTGAGGCATCAGGGAGTTAGATTCAGATGTTCTGTGTTTTAGTAAGTTCTTGAGGAAGCTATGGTGATACTAAAACCTTTTCTTCCCTTCTGAGATATATTGGATGTCCATGTCATTTTTTACAGCAGGGGGGCTGCAGGGGTGGCTTCTGTGAGGAGTGACCAGGGGCTGTCCTGGGCCAGACACAGCTGGTTCCAGCTGGCTCTGCAACGGACCCATCACAGGGCATAGATGAGTGGCAGGGAGAAGCTGTTATGGTCTGACCGCAGCCCGTTGTTCCCTGTCCCCCCTGCACTGCCTGGGGTGAGAAGGCAGTAGAGGTGTCTGGAATGAAGGAGTGAAGTTGAGGCTAGGAAAAAGGGAGGTCAAGGGAAGACATTGTTTTAAATTGGTCCTTGTTCCTCATTGCCAAGTTCTATTTTAATTAGCAATAAATTAATTTTCCACAGGTCGAGTGTATTTTGTCTGTGACAGTAATTGGCAAGTGATCTCCCTGATTTTATCTCAACCTATGACTTTTTTTCATTTTTTTTTTTCATGTCATTTTCTTCCCCTATCCTGCTGAGGAGGCGGAGTCAGAGAACTGCTGGGTAGGTGTCTGGCAGCTGGCCAAGGTCAACCCTCCACATGAAGTTGTTCCTGAAAGTAGTACTTACCTGTGGAGAGTTTCATACTGTTGTCTTTAAAGTTAAGATGGCTAGCAGTTCATCGAATAACTAGACCTTAAAATATTGTACTATCACTTCTTCCAGAATCTTCTTTATAGAATTGGAAAAGCCTGCTGATTAGTTAATGCTAATTGTATACTTTACCTTAATGTTTTAAATATGTCTAGATTCTGCATCTGTGAATAGTTCCAATTCTGAATGACTTAAAAGTCTGCTTCAAAACCTGGTGAAATCAATGGAAGTCATTGCATTGATTTGGATCAGCTTTAGGTCAAGGTCCAAGATATTTGCCTGGTGTTGTTGCATAAGAAACTTCCATAACTTCTATTTTTTAATTCTTTGCTATGATTTTCTAAATAGTATATATTCATACAAATTTTTTGGTTATTTGTTCAACATAATCATATAGTTCTGTTTAACCTGTGACATTTCATTATAGTCTTTTAGATTTTACATAAGTTTATGCTTTTCTTTGGAAACTTAAATTAGAAAATGTGGTTTTTAAGTCTCTCAAACCTGCTGATGTGTATCTGTACATTTATATATTATATATTTATAAAGCAGTTAGTTTTCCCTTTAGATTAGTGCATCTAGATCCCGATTTTTGGCTGATTACCAAATCACTTCGTACTTGTCTAAGAAACGGGAGGAAAAGAATATAATGCTATGGTATACTCCTCACTTCAGAAGTTTCTCATTGCAAGTGAGAAATTGTTCCAGTACTACAATTTGGTTTGCTACAAAAGAAAGGAGTAACTTAAGAGCCAGCACTATGTATTACTGACACAAGCAAAATACAGAGAAAAAGTTTCCACTTAGTTAACCAAAAAAAGAATAAATTAGGTTAAAAAAATTTTTTTTGGAGAAAATGATCATTGAAATAAGGTTATATATTTGAATCAGAAATGTCGTTTTTTCAAGGAAGTAATAACATTTGAATAAAGTACATACTGAACAGTAAATACAGTTTTTATAGGACCATACAAAAGCAAATAATAACTTCAGCTTTTTGTAATTTACTTGCATGGGAAAGATCAAATCCTTTTAATATATTTACTTTTGGTGTTTTCATTTTCACAATGTATGTTTTGACTGGAACAAAATATTCTAAAGTAGTTTCTTGTTGAGAACATTTTTCACAAATACTTTTCATAGTTTGCATTTTGTACAGCAGAAAAGATAACTAATTAAATTTTTATTTCTTTCTATGAATTCAGTGTGTTTTGAGGAGTGAAGTTTACAAAAACTCTGATAATTGAAGCACATGTCCCTGTTCACTTCCCCATGCCCAGATATTGGTGCTGATTCCTTCTGAAAATAAGAAATGCCAAATCTGTATCTAATAGCCTAGAATAATGACAAAATGGTGAATAACATTTTGTCAATCTTTAAAAAATATTTCTTTCACTTTAGAAATGTTCTTAAAGCATTAAAATGTAGTCAAGTGAGTAAATGATAAAGTGTATATGCATCTGAATATATTTGACAATAGTAAGCAGAATATCTCTAGGAAGAGTTAAGGTAGATGTGTATTTTAATGATACATGGCTTACATAAGAAGTTTTATTTCAAATGCTAGGATATGGTATTTACTAAAACAAAAGACCCAAACAGTACTGAGAACTTTTACGTTTTTTAAAAGTGCATATATCAACTGCCTATCCATGTGTGAAAATATTTTAATCTCTATACATGGCATTCAGTGTTCTGTTAAATTGTGTTATGGTTTTGTAACTTAGATAGGAATTGAGCCACTGAGGTATAACATTTTCTTGCATCTTTGAAATATTAAAACAGTTACTTCTATAGATTTTGAGATTAAGTAGCTATTGTTTGATGAACTCTGAATGGTTGATGGAACTGGCAATATTTGTACTTTGTTTGCCTGTCCTAAATGTTATAGCCAGATTTTTTCCATTTCCTTTTCTTGTATTAAGCTATAGATTCACAATGACTGTGCTAGAGACATTTAAAAATTATGCAATAAATAATGCAAAAGACAATTTAGCTTAATCTTCAAGGACATGTTAAAATTCAGAAGTAACTTTTTAGTATGACAATTCCTCAATAATATTAATGAATGATATAGTCCTGTATAAGGTGCCTCATCTTTTTATGTCTTATATAGAGATTAGTAAAATTGCATTACGTCTGAATCAAATTGAATTACGATTACATGACAGTTCTTATGCATTTTGATATTTGAAATTGATTTGAAAACTACAAGGGAATATGATTATATTTTTAAAGAGTCATTCAATGAAGAATTTCTATCCCTTAAGTACTGCGTATCATGAAAATTCCAGTCAACCTACTGTGTCTGTTGCCCAGTGGAAATGGACAGCCAAATCAAAATATGGAAGGTAACTAGAAACCATCAGCCACCTAAGACATGAACAGAAAGCCTTTTTTTGGTTATGCAATAATGAAAATGTAAGTTGCTTGGTGTTGAGATGAATAAAGATGATGGCATCTGTTGCATTTGTCAGCTTCCAGCTCTGTTGTATATTAAGCAAAAAATGAAAATAAAATGTAGAAACATATGGACCTGAGATAAAAGAGGGAAAGGCTTTTTAACTTATGTGCTTTGATTGCTTTCCTGTCTTGGTCCTCCTGGCTTTGATGTGTTTACAGATGGTCCAAAACCAGTACACTGAAAGGCAGGGCATAGGGACTAAGGATACTTCATTTTTCATGGCGATGTAGTCACAAGCTTGTCAGATCATCTGTATGGACTATGTAGAGTCCTCAGTGAATAGTATTCCATTTCCACTGTCAAGGATTGTAACAGTCATGTTGTTTATCAAGCCATAGACAAATGGGATGTGTTGTGTCATTGTATAACCTTTATCTAAGGAATTTGAAAGTTGCAAAAATGGCAGACTGAGGGCAGTGCATTCCTGAAATGAAGTTTTAGGACTTGAAATACAAAGCATCAAGCTTTTGGCCTCATTTTACAAAGTGTGATTTGGTCACATACAGTAATTGTAATTGTGCACCTCTGAACCTTTCCAATGTAAAAGCATTAAAATTGTCTTAATTTATGTAATCTTAGTCCCAGTTCCACTCTAGTGAAAGAAATTCATTGCTTTATATGAGGATGAGTTTCACTTGTGTTTATTTAACACCTATTCATTTATTTATAGTGTCAATATTATTATTTTATATTGAGCTTGATGTCATATTCAGTATGCCATTTCAAAAGTTTACAACTGTTAATTCTTTTCTTGAGAAATTGCTTTTCATACTTATTATGAAAAGTAAGCAAGCCTGTCCTTTGGAGGGTGAATTGGAGCCTGTGTGTCCCTGTCTCCGAAGTCAGTGCTGTAACTAACAGGTTTAGTGAGTATCCATGTGTTGCTATGTAGGCTGATATAAACTTCGTAGCTTCTCTGTATGGGTTGGGAAGAATGAGTGAGAGAGCGCCAAGGCTGGTTGTGTAGTTATGAAAAGCAGAAGCCCATGACCCAGAAAGTCCCAGTAGAAACTCAGCATTGCCTCCTGAAAGCTACAAAAAGGCAGTGGCTCGGACCAAAAGCGGGATTAGTCTGAGCTGAAGCTTGTATACACTGTCTGCCTCAGAAAATCCCAAATCCGTAAGGACCATTTGGCCAGCTGCTCATTTGTGACTCATGTAAGACTGTGCAGGTAGGGATTGGGTGCTTTCCATACTAACTAAATCAAATGTGCCTTGTATCTGAATAGTTACTAACAACTGTATTTTGAACACTGTGGAAGAGCATTAAGAGGGGCAGCTGAGATCAGCTCCTTACCAGAATAATTTATAGGTTACTACTTGCAAGAAAATGCAACATCAGATTCTGGTAATGTCCTAAACACAAAATGTTGAGTAAGAAGGATAAGAAGGTGGACAGTAAGAGCTGTATGAATCTCTCTCTTTGCTTCCTTATATTTTGTTAAAATTTTTTGAAGACAAAATATAATACATCAGTTAGGATAAAACTTCTTCATAGAAGCATCACTCCCAAACTTTCTGTATATGAGCTCCAAAGAGAAGGAATTGCTGGCATGCTTCTTTTGGAACACAGGAATGCCTGCCTGAATATTATATTTGGATCCAAGACTGATATGTAGTTGATACAAAAACCTGAACTACAATACTGAAGTTGGTGAAATTAGTCGAAAAGATGGTTTCTAAATGTTATCTGGATTATTAGATGTTTGTCACGCATAGAAGTGACATTGGGAGATTTTTCTTTTTTTTCTTTTTTTTTTTTCTTTTTTTCTTTTTTCTTTTTCTTTTTTCTCCTTTTTCTTTTTCTCCTTTTCCTTTTTCTTTTTCCTCCTTTTTCCTTTTCTTTTTTCTTCTTTTTCTTTTTCTCCTTTTTTTTTCTGCTGACAGAAACCTGAATGAATGTCTGAGATTCTGCTGAAGAATGGATCCTCAGTTTGCACCAGCTGCCTTTCTTTTGCGCCTCAGGATTTGTTTTCTCAGGCTTTCCTTTTCCTCCACAGCCTGTGGAGAGAGAGCATAGGTAGTATAAACTCAAGGTAACTATAACGACATTGGCAACATGACACAGAAAGAGAAGATCTAAGTGCTTCTAGTTCTGTTCGTTCTAAGTCAGGAGCTTTTGTATTAGCAGAGCATCAAGATGACTCATCCACAGATATTCTTTTATCTGGTGACATTGGAGCTTGTTTCTGGGACAGAATAATTTATACTTGCTTGAAGAGAGAAAAATCAGTGCTGCTGAAGCCCAGTAGATCTTCCAATACAAAGCATTATGTGCTGTTAGTTTGAATGACTGGAAGTACCTTTACTTGAAGTAAAAAAGACTGACCCGTTTGCTATTTTAGTTATATTAACCTTTTGTTGCACCTCTAACTGCCACATAAATGGAATTTCAAAGACCTTAAAAAAACCCCTATGTGCTTTATGTAGTAGACATTTGTGTATTGTGCTTTATAGAAGCATCTGTTCAAATGTCTCCATGAGATTCCAAATGATTGTTAGATAGCTGACTGGCTGGTTAAGTGAAATGCCTGGTTTATCAAAATGCTTTTGTTTCAGTTCCCCTCAGAGAAGGAATTTTTTGTTTGTATCTGTTGTGAGCTGGATAGAGTTGGTGAAGATAAAATTATGATATGTCGGTTGCTGTTGAGATCATCAAGGTCTATTTCTTTTTAACAAACCTAGCTACAAATGAGGCAAGAAAGAACCATTATTCAGGCTGTTTCTCTCACGTATGCCTGTCAGCCAAGATGCGTTTTCCTTCAATTTACTTCACTTAAACAATACACAATTTGGAATAACAATGGTAAAAAAATGTAACTTCAAGAGAGTTCCCACACTTTTCTTTTGGTATTTATGGTTTTTTTAGCCTTAACAAAAAAAACCTGAATTATGTGCTGATGAGACTGGCACACTACACAACTGCAAACCACTGGAAAAACACGCTTTTACTATAAAGTGGCTTTTTAAAATTTATGTAAATTATTTGATTGTAGATGTTTGTAGAAAATTTTTGTATTTCATAATGGAAGTACTCCAGCTTCATTTACTGTGCATGTCTAAAAAATGTGTTCTGTTTTACTTAAAATTTCCAGGTCTGGTCTCTGCCTGAATGTGACTTAAAAAATCTTGTGCAAAACATTTAATGTAGTTCTAAAGGGAGAGAGGACCTTACTTTTTTCCATTAAAAGGTTTTGGACCCCTTTTCAGCACTTCCTGTAGTACTGATGACTGAGGGATGGAAACTTCAACTGAATATTAATCCTTTTTCAGAGAAGATATTTTGTATTCCGTTGAAAATATATGTGATTTAACCAATTCATAAACCTTTAGAAAATACTTTTTGCAAAATCACAGTTTTTAGAAAGTTAGTACTTTCATAGTGCTTTTGGCAGCATTCCAAACATAGAACAAACTGTACTGAAAAACATATCACAAACCTTCAATAAAGCAGGTGAGAAAGCATGATGATATTCATTGTAGATGTTAGTCAAAATGAAGTTCCCTCTCTCCATTTGGATAACACCTTAGCTTTGGATTAATGTCATTTAAAGTTAGTGGCTTTAAAACAAGACAGCTCTTACCTTGTAAGAGTGGAAGACCTACCTGGTTTGTTACGACGTTAAAGGCTGCACACCTCTCAGGATTTATTGTATTGTTTATTTAGTTTAAATTAATCATCTATCTGTATCTGGTCTGGTCCTACTCCTCATAAAACTGTAGTTTTCCTCCTGGGTCCTCCTGCCTTTAAACTATTTCAGTGTCTGTGTTTTCTTGTTTAAAATATTACATTATTAATAGCAGTCTGTTCTTTCCACCAGGAAATCCTTAGTTAATCACCTCCAAACTAAGGGTATATTCAGGTGGCTTGCATTTCATCATCCTGTCAGATGGTTCTTGGTTGAAGAGGTTTCTAGTCAATAGGAAATTCCTAGTCAGTTTGGAAATTCCATTTTCCTTAATGATTTTGGAATACATTTATTAAAAATACTTGTCTTTACTTGGGTTGCAGCAGAAGGTGATTCTTCCCTTTTCATGACATTGTAAACCTTTTACAGACTTTCATTGGCCTCAGGTAAGAATGGAATTACCCTGTCCAGTATTAATGATATTCCTCCAGAAAGCAAACATTGTAGTAAGATAATGAACAAAAATATTAAATTGTGTCTTAATGTAAAGGTTGGTCATATTAAGGAGTTTAGGTCACTATTCTATTTTAGTATGGACCCTTTTTCAAGCTGCTTTATAAAAATTGGATAGGAATTTCGCATTTTGGGATGAAAGTTAGAAATCAAACATCATTGTGTGGATCAGCTAAACTGGTTCAGGGGATGCTTCTGATCCATTTCTTCCTCATTTCAGAGAGTTCATTTAATGAATTTCCCTAAACTAGTTGGGGAAAAGAAAAAAGAACTACCTCCTGTTCCCCCCGCCCCCCCCCCCCCCCCCCCCCCCGTAAAGTAAATTCACTTTATATCACTGTATGTGTGATAGAAGTTCTGACTCTGAATAGAAGAGAGAAAAATTAAGATTTTTAGATACTTATAATATGACTTTGCAAATAAAGTGGTGAATAATGCTTTATTTCCACTACTAGTTGCATTTTAATTACTACTTTATTCAATTTGTTTGACATGCAACAGAATGTTTCTTATTTTCAAACTCTTATTCCCCGGAAAAGTAAGAAAGTAAATGCAAGTCTAGCAGCCTTCATGGTTAGCCTATTGTCCACCCATTATGACATGGTCATGATAGACATGTGTTTCCAGATCCTTTATGATGATTTTCATCCATATATGTGATTTTTCACTTAGTGAAACATGAATAAATTCAGATTATGAAGGATTTTAAGCTGGTAACTTCCAACGTGCCAGTAACATAATGGCAATTTCTTTGCTTTATTTGTATAACAGACATTTCCATTTAACACAAATGAGACTGTGACTGAAGAGCTTGTCTGTTTGGAAATGTGTTGGATATATAAAGAATTATTTTTCCAGTAAATGAGGGGAAAAGTTGTGAAGGCTGAAAGAGTTATAAAAGGCTGAGTAGTTCACTTTTTTCTTTGCATTTCATGTTATGTGCAACTTTGTGAAATTTAGGGAAGAGACTTCTGAAACCAGTGTCTCCAAGAATGGGCAAACCAACTAAAAAAAAAAATGTCTGGGAAATAAAAATAATGACAGAATTATTTTTAAAAATTCCTAGAGCTATGGCTCACTCTCTTACTTACCCTGTTTCACTGTGATGGTAATATTTAGAGAAGCTCACAGAGAATGTTTGACTAGGTCTGCTATATAAACTGGAAGTACAGAAATTTCCAGAAGCAAACCTAAAAGCATCCTTAAAATGCATACTCTCTGGATAACTTCCAGATGTAAGATGCTATGTTAGTTAACGTGCCTAGTTTGCAAGACATAAAAATTACACTCCATGAAATCGTGAATTTGATTTTGCAATATGTGGAATATATGTTATTTGCCAGTTGCTTCCTACATTTTTTAATGTGGTATTAATTAATATTTTATTTAAATATCTGTATTGTGCTTAGAGCATTTTGAGTAATGTAAATGGTAGCAAACAAGTAAATACAATTTTTTTTAAAAAAAACATCTAATCCGAAGGAATAATGCTGAAATATCATGCTGGAGTACAGCAATTAGTGGACTTTTTGCTTTAAGTTATGTTGCTGGCTAGTGTATTCTGAACTAAGAAATTTTAAATTCTCATACATGGAAGATTTTTCATGGTATTTTAGAGGACATGCTCATCTGGTGAAAATGTTTTTGTTTATCCATTTACAAAATATTCTGTATATAAATAATGATCTCCCTCATTTTACCAGCATGCTGCAACAAATGCTTATCTACAGGGAAATACTATTTCCTAAAGCAGGGGTCTATGCCTATTGCTTTGTTAGCATCTGTGTGTTCTGGGTTGAAAGCTTGACTGAATGAATATACCTTTGGCTCATATTAAGTAGGGCATGTTGTCTTGGCATAATGCAGTGCTGTATTAGATAGCTCTGGGCAAACTACATGGAATAGGTCAACACTATGCAGAGAATCTGGCTCAGGTGCCAAAAGTCTTGCTTGTTAGAGATTTTCATTTCTTTGTGTGCAGATGTGAGTAAACTGTTTCTGAGTCTGGAGTTATATTGTATGGTACTTAACTGGGAATCTGTTTACTATCCTCCACTGCTTGGTGCATATTGTACTTCTTCAAAGGAAAAGAACTCATACTGTGTGGACAGTGAAATTGTGTGGAGCAATCAGCATGTTGGAGGTATGAGTGCTATTGAGAAGGGCTGTGACAGGGTGACAGAGATGATGGCAACCTCATGAAGTTCAGCAAAGGCAAATACAAAGTCCTGCAGCTGGGATGGTCTAACCCCATGTGACTGTGGAGTTGAGCTTGGCTGGCTAGAAAGCAGCTTTGCAGAGAAGAACATTGCTTGTCCAGATGGACAAGTTTATTGGCATGCCCTTAAGTAATGACATGACTAATCGTGTACTGGTCTATGTTAATAAGTATGTAGTAGTGTCCCTCCGTTCAGTTCTTGCAGCAGTGCATCTGGAGTATTTTGTCTGGTGTTGAGATTCCCAGTATAAGTGAAATAGCGATGTATTGAAGAGAGACCAGCAGGACACCAGCAGGATGGTTATGGGAGAGGAGCATGTGGTGCATGAGAGGTGGCTGGCAGAGCAGAGTAACTAGACTGGATGGAGAAGGATAAAGGGGCGTCTTCTTGCAGTACTCCACTGTTTTAAAGGGAGGGAGGGCTGTTGGAACACGGAGCCAGACTCTTCACAGAGGGGCATAGACTCAAATTACAGGAAGGGAAATACTGCTTAGATGTAAGGACAAAATTCATCACTACCACAGTGATGCAGCATTGGAACAGGCTGGTCAGAAAAGCAGTGGAACCTCCACCCTTGAAGATTTCAGACCTTGATATGACCCTGAGCACTGTGATCTAACTGGGAGAGCAGCTCTGCTTTGGTTCAGAGGTGGGAACAGATGATTTTAGGAGGTCCATTCCAACCTAAATTATTCCATTTGGAGACTGCTTCCCAAGGTAAAAAAGATTTTTGTTTGGTATTATATCTGCAGCTGCTGGATGTTCATCTGATGCTTGTTTTGTGCTTTACCCACTGGAGTGGTATGTTTAAGCTGCCCAAGACCTGCTAAGAGTCCAGATACCAAGACCAGGCAGTAAATTAATCTACCTTTTCTCTTGAGTTCTAGTCTTGGAACTGATTTAGGAAATTACCCTTTGCCTATCCAGAAACAAGTGGTAATTTGAGCTTAAAACACATAAATACATATAGACTATGTAAAAGCTGACAGAGCAATCATGTTCCTTTAAGTGGGACAAGAAATATGAATCTGGGTGTGGAAAAATATATTAAAAAATATTCATTTTTTTAACACTCCTGCATATTCTTTGTTTTCATATCAGAGGCTTCCTTAGAGGCTTTCCTTTCCATGTATATATATATGTGTGTGTGTGTGTGTGTGTATTTATCTGAAATGGAGAATCTTTCCTTTTGCTGCTGTCATATTTTTGGCTGAAGTGTTTCCTTATTTCTTCTGTTCTGTCAACACTTGATTTTTCTTTACTAGTCTTTTTGAATTGTAAAATCTGGCTCTGGCACTTTGGCCTGAAGTGCAGTTTTTTAACTTGTCTAAGGTGATACTGAAAGAATTTAAGGTGCTAACAGTCTTTTACTTGTCAGTAGAGGTTGTGTATTATGTAGTCAGCTGTGTCAGCTGGAAATTTAGTTTATTTCATTGTTTTGTTTCTACCTGTTTCATTTCCCATATATTAGACTCTCCATGGTCGCATGATTGCTAGTACTAGTAAAGGGAATAGGTAGGAACAAGTATATGATTGGGGAGGGATGTGAGGGAAGAACAGATTTCTTTATACAAATGATGTAGACAGCCTCCACCATGGGAAATGCTCAAGAAATTGTTTGATCTAGGATGTGAGTGCTGCTGCTGTTCTCATGAGAGAGTGCTTTATGCAGCTGCTAATTTTTTTTCAGAATCATTCAGGATGGAAGACATGTCTGGAGATCATCTAGCCCATCTCTGTTCAAACCTGGGTCGACTGTATCAGGTTATTCAGGGTCATCTCCACTTGGGTGTTGAGTATCTCCAGGGATGGTAGAAACTTGACAACTACTTTGGGCCATCTGTGTTTGACTGCCCTCACAGTAAAAAAACCAAAACCAAACAAGCAACCAACTGATAAACAAACAAAAACCCCTCCAAAACACACACACACACACCCTTTCTTATGTTTAAATGGCATTTCCTATATTTTAATATATGTCTATTGCCTCCTGTTCTGTAATTTGATACCACTGATACAAGTCTGGCATGATCTTCTTTACTCTCCCATACCAGGTATTTATATACTATGATAAGATCCCCTTGAGTCTTTTCTTTAGTTTGAACAACACCAGCTTTCTTGGTCTCTTCTCATATGACAGATGCTTCAGTCCCTTAATCCAGTCCCAACTCTTCTTTCTGCTGAGCTGCTTTTCAGCCAGTTAACCCCCAGTCTGTACTGGTGCATGAGGCTATTCCTCCCCATGTGCAGGGCTTTGTATTTCCCATTGCTGAACTTCAGTTAGATTCCTGTCAGCATTTTTCTCCAGTCTATCCAGGTCCTTCATGGGTGTCAGGTGCATCAACCAATCCTCCTGATTTTGTGCCATCTGCAGACTTGCTGAAGGTACATTCTGTCCTATCTTCCATGTTTTTAATGGAAGTTGTTAAACAGTATTGGTCCTGTATTGACCCTGGGGAACCCCACTAGTGACTAGCCTCCAACCAGACTTTGTGACGCTGATCACAACCCTTTGAGCCTGGCAGGTTAGCCAGTTTTCAATCTTTAAATGCCAATCTATTCACAGATGTGAAAGCATTACTTACTATCTTCGTAATGTAAAAGAAGTAAGTCTGCTAATATACATGTTCACAAAGATCATCTGGCAAGTGTCTCACTGGAATCCACTTACTGATATGAACATTATACATGCTTCACATGAAAATATTGGTGGGAATTTCCTCTGCCTTGCAGGTTTGTTGAGGAGTTGGCAATGTGCAATAGGTATGCAATTTATATTTTACATCCTTTTATTATTTTTAAATGATCTCTAACATTAAACACTCAGTGCTGAAATATTTGAGCTGTGAGACAACGGTCATCTAGTCAGAGAGAGTTATGTCATTTCAGAGCATATGAGCTTTCACAAAGGATATATGTGGACAGAGAATTATTGTACACACAGTAAATTTCTAACTTATTCCTGTATATTTAGTAAAAATACTTGGTTTTCTTTGTGAGTGTGCAATAAGCAATGTTAGCTAATAACAGCATCATAACACCTGGGACATGCAGGTAGAGGAAGATAGCTTTTCTTCCTTGAAGGTATACAGGGGTTCTGCAACTGAAGAGCCCAGATTAAAGTTGCTTAATGTGTTTTTCTTCCCTTTGTTGTTCAAAATTGTTATCTTCTGGATCATAGCAGTGATTACTGTGGAAGCTGTGATGTCAGAAACATGGAATTATGCCTTTGTGTAGAGTAGGGGCTAATATAAATCTAAAAAAGAAGATTTTCTTTAAAAAAACATAAAAATAAAAAAATTATGGTACAAATACAACAAAAGGAAATAAAAATGCAAAATCAAAAAGTTGCAATTAAATGTAAGTTTTAATGTCCACAGGGAGACTGGCTATTAAACCGTTAATTTTGGTATACAAAAATTCAAATGTCAGTCTAGATTTATTATCATCGTTATTCATACTTACGTTACTTTGATGTAGATTAAATTATTAAAACTGGAGCAAAGCACTAAGGGTTTAAAATGATGAAACAGTAAATGCTTTAGCTTTATTGAAATTATTAAATGTGAATTAAACAGGTTCATCTTGTAAAATAAATATAACTCCCAAATTAAAATGAAACGAGCTGTTCAGTTAAGGGCTATGAAATAAATAAAGTATATTTACTTCCTTATTGTATATAATTTTTACAGCTTCTAAAAATGGTGAATTTTGAAAAGTAAGGATGATCCTATTGCCAGTCATTCACAGCATGCCTATGCAGGCTACGCTAGGAGAAAGAACATTGGGCCTATGTGGCTTGCCCAGATGCTCTTTGAAGAACACTCTGCAAATGGTGTGTGCACACAGTGTATATCTCCGTGCCCCTATATACAGGTGTGTTTCAGAAAGCATGCAAACGTAGCCCCTTAAAATCTTGCCAGTAATAGTGCTAAAATCTGGCATTGCATTAAGCACAAAGGTCTTGCTGCCTCCCAGCATTACAAGGTTATTCTGATACCATGTAAAAGCATGAGTGAATGGCCAAGCTTGTTTGCCTGGTTTCTTTATTTCAAAAGTGTATATCAAGGCATAAACTCTGTCTAGTATTAGCGTATATGTACAGATTTCACTGTTCTAACTCATTCTGGGTCCCAGGTTAGGTATTTTATTAGGCATAATGTGAAAAGAGAAACCCTTACTGGTCAGGTCTATGGATCTTTGTCTCATCTGTGAAACCTTATTGTCTTCTAGGCCACTGCAAAATGTATTTGCTGTTATAGGCTTGCCCACCATAGTTCAAGATGCACAGTTCTGTTCTATTCTGTTCCTAGGGATTTCCCTTTGCCTGCAATTGATTGCTTTAAACTCTGCCCCAAGGGAGATATTTACCAGACTCCCTCAACTCCTAGTGTTGCAGTCTGTCTCACCACACAGCTAAAATAAAATAACTGAGACTGGGTAACTGCCTGTATAAAACCTCTGGATTACTCAGTCATATCACTTCCCTGAGACCCTCCTTAAAAGGAGGTCAGTGGCTCTCTAGAGTCATCTTTGTCTTGAAAATGGTCCTCTACATTTTCCTCTCATCTTACCAGTTATTTTTTGAAAACAGCTTTGACAAGCTTAAATGAATCAAATGTTGATTTGGTTTATAAGATGTATGAATTGGAAATACATGCTAAGAATCAAGTATGGATCCACAGTGTTCATTTTGGTCTCTATTCCTGATATCATGAAAGGAGCTTGAAACTTCTCTTATTCTTTAATGACAGGTCCTCTTCTGTTAGTTTATTGATAATAGTTAGGCTAAGTTTACACCAGGATAATGTGCATTTTATATTTTTCTGCTTCTCTGGGGAGATTTTCTTTTGTATACTTTTCCCTGTAATTATTTAGGAAAATGGGAGTATGAGTTTAGCAGATTTCATTTTGTAAAGTAGTATCAAGTAAGTCCAGTGATAGTGAGTCTTCAGTTACTGTACTGAATTTTCCTTCATAGCTTTGCAAATGATTTTATGTCAGTTTACATCAGTGATTTGAAAGTCATTACATTAGGAATCGTCATAGGTCTATATTTGGCTGGATTTATCATGAGTATTTTATCCTTTATTCTATATTTTGTACATGTCTTTTCCAGCACAAAATATATGGTAGATACTGAGTGAGACAGAGAGAAAATGAAGTACTGAACTACACCAAAGTCTTTGTCACAGAGAAAAAAATTGAATCTTCATGAAAATATCATTATGTTTCTAGACATAATCCTAGAATAAATTACTTTAACAAATAAAATGTACATTTAAAATTAATTGAACATACCATATGGAGGTAGTTTTGTCCACATTTTTCAGTGACTACAAGCAGTACCTTTGATATAAAAGTCAGTGTTCTGTAAGAACTAATTATTTCTTCTCTTTGCTTGTTGGACTGATTTTAAAACAGTTCAGTTCTTTGATTATTCCATTGTGTGCATCCTGAAGTTTTTACTAGGATTTTTGTTAAGCTAATCAGTCTTTTCTTACGGAAAACTCTTTTTGTACTAAATTATAGTCTTATTCTAAATCGTGGTGTTTTCCCTCTTCTGATATTCTGTATTTCACTCCTGGAAAAAAATATTAATCTGTTCAGTTGGACTCAGTGTGTTTAAAACACCTTTGAAACCACTTTCAGTATTAAAATCAATTAACTGTTAACATAGTGTATTCTCAGAATTAAATGTTATAATGCAATAGATCAAAATTACCTTGATTCCTTTGTAGGTTTCGTTCTTCCATTTTTCATGTATTAGTGTAATTGATAAAGAAAAGATCTGGATCTGCCATCTTAATTTTTGTGCAGGAATTAAAGGTTACTTGTTTATACTAATGTTTATATCCTTAGAAGATTTCTGAATCCAGCAACTATTAGGTTCCCTCTAACTACAAACCCATTTATAATGTCTGTTGCTAGACTTCTGTATTTTTGTAAGTCTATGCAAAGTGAGAAAAACCAACGTAAAAGTAAGAATTATTCAAATATTTACAAAATTATTTGCTCCTTAAAAAGCAGTTCTAAGTGCAAAATTTATTAAAGGAGAATCAATCATACAAAAAGAAGTCAGAGAGAATGTGCTATTTTATCATTCAGATTGTGACGTCTTACATTTTTGATACGAAATCTAAGTCTGGAAAAAGCTGTATTGTTAATTGCAAAAAAGGGACTGCAGGTGTTAACAGAAAAATTTTACATGTATAATTTACACTTAATCTAAACCTCTGTACTAAATTTGCTTGAAATAATAACATCCTTGCTGGAAAAACATTTTTTTCCTTTAACATAGTTTAAGGGTTTTAGCTAAGTTTGTGTGCTTGTTCTGTGCTGATGTGCTCCCTTCCTGCATGTGTTTCCTTCCATTTAAACACAAGAAATAACATTAGTCTTAAAATACATTTCTGCTGTGGTCGTGAATGTTGGTAGCCGGATAGCAGAGACAGAGGCTCCTAGTCCCTCACTGTAGTAAAGGGTATACTGCGAATTCACTCCTTACTAGAGAAAAATCAAGAAAGCAGAGAGGTTTTATGAATTCCTAGCTACAGGAATAATTCCTATTGGAGTGTTCACTTACCAGACATCAAATAATTCAACCATAAAACATTAAGCTATAGGAAACAGAATATCATTCAATCTGTTACTTATGGAACAATTTGTCTTTGTAATATATTGAAATAATTTGTTCATGATACTAAAATATGAAATTGAAGAATATAAATTAGAAGTGAAAGGGAAAACCAAAGAGAAGGAAAATTATTCAAAATCATGCACAAATGGAACGTATATGTAAGAATTATGTTTGCTTTCAAAAAGTTTTATTTGTTTTTGAATTATTACTTATTCATAGCTTTCAGTATAAAAATACTTTAATGAAAATGAATCTCAGGTTATGGGCCTGTTCTCCAAGAGCAGGAAGTCATAAATATTGCATTCCAAGTTCTGTGTATTTAAATATTCTCAATTTTTCCTTTTGATAAGAAATTATGTTTTGCTCCGTTTTCAGTAGCATTGCATCTACTGAACATTCTGAACACTTACTGTTGCACTGTAGTTTGGAGTACTTCGTAAGCATAACATTTTGAGGTGAATCTGCTGATCATTCCTAGTGTCATCACTTTGGTTCAGAGAACAGTATATTTTCAGAGTGCTTGAATACTTTGCATACTTTTGGAAACAAAACAAAACAAAATAAAAAACCCCCACAATAAGCCCCCCCAAATTAACTGCGAGCATCTTTTAGCTAACAATGGACAACCTGTTCACAGGCCTGGGTTAGAATTAAACTGTGGTAAGTCTTAAAAGGTAGGTCCTTCTTTGTGGCACTTCAGCAATTTCTTTTCATAGTAGTAGTGTCTCTGAAACATTTCTGCTTCCATAAGTAAGCATCTGGATGGGTCTGCCATTTTATCTGTCATTAAGGAGTTGTAAAAAAAAAAAAATAAGTAGAGCTTTTTTTCTGAGGCTGTAAAAATAGTGGAAGTGAATATTGATTCACCATCCAATAGAAGACAGAGGAAGGTTGCTGGACATTTTTTGCAGCAGTGGATTGAAACTAGAGGGAGCAATAAGTAGACAAGAGGGATTAGTGCTTCTGCACCTTGAAAAACTGTTACAGGTTTTCTCTGTGACTATCTGGACAGGTTCTGCTTTTAACAAGAGTGGCTTTTTAGTCATAACTGTAGGAGTCTGCTCGGTAAAAGTCATATAAACTCATCCCAGCTAAATTACTTTGGAAGTTCCTTGAGTCAAGGATACTCTGGGAAGCTACACCTTCTGATACACAGAGCCATGACTGCGTAGAGAAGGTGTTGATGGCTGGTTTGCTGGAGCTGGAGGTGTAGTATAAGTGGGTCAAGGACAGCCTGGATGTAGGTTGTGAGAAATTAGGGATGAGAAAGAGATAGTGAAATATCAGTACTAGAGCTGAAGGAGGATCTACTTCTTCAGGTTCAGATCCTCAGATGTGCTGCATGGGTCAGGGGCAAATACTGTTTTCTCTGCTGAGTCCCAGCCCAAAACTGCATTTTAGTGGATTGGAGCCACACATGCAACTCCATGGCTGCAACGAACTGCAGTGGAAGATGAGGAGCTTTTAAATTCAGCCCAGTGCTGTGTCTCCTGTCTCCCAGCTGGTGACTAAGAAAATATGGGTTACTGAGTTATCAATAGCTAAATGGCAGAGAAATGTTCCTGCACTGTTAACACTAGGCTGGAGTATTGACTGTGGTTCAGAAGGCAGACTTGCATGTAAAACTGTCAGAACTGTCACTGCAGATGCTAACTGGAAATCCTTCATTCAAATATTGACTGAGTCCTTTCCTATTTACTTGATAAAGACTAATTAGATCACAGCATGCAATGATACAGCTGTAGTGTGCTCTGTTCTTTGTACATTGTTTAATCCTCAGCCAAGTAACAAATTAAGAATAAAAAGGAATAAAATCGTTACATTGGGGAAGATACTTTACCAGATGAATGAAAATAAACCATTTACCTGTTTCTTTCATACGAGGAAGCTTTTCTCTACCTTTTCCAAATTTTGAGATTTTAGTGGCCTGTAGAGTTAAGTAAACAAAATGTAGGTAACGACTGTGATGCTAATCTTGTAAGAACAGCCTTGTTGAGTTGTCCCCAAAGCGGTATGAAAGCGATCAGTTGATGATAAAACATTTTGAAATAATGAGGCTTTTGAGTGTAATCATGTAATCAGGAATTCTAAGAGTTGCTGGCTGTTAAAGTGCCAGTAATGTATTATAGAATGAACTTATCCAAGAGGACAAATAAAGCTGAAGATTCATAATGGGATTGTTATTGTCGTCTATTGTCTAGTATTTATGAAGATAATTCAACGCTTACTTAAGCTCTTCAAAGTGCGTTTGTACTTCTAAAATAGCTGCAACGTCAACAATTTGTTTAAAAATCTTGAATTTTTATTGTGGAAATATCAAGGCAGTGTTATTTACTTAATATGTGTATCTAGCACATTTTAGGCTGTGAAAGCATTGTTTTTTATCTCTCTGGTATTACAGAAATCACCACAATTTTCAGATCATAAGTTGTTATGTTGAGTCTTACAAGTTGTTGTCTTGAGTTTTAGAACGTATTTCTTGATAGACTATTGGAATCTGCTTCAACTGCTTTCACTGTTGATTAGCTTGAAGGACAAAAAATGGTGGCTGACTGTCCCTTTTATGTGAAACCAAGCAGTGCTGAGAAAGGATTGTCTTTGACCATTGGTGTTGACAGAAATTTAATGGAGCAGAGCTTCACGAACACTGCTCTGTAGATCTTCAGCTGCCATCTTCTTCCTTTTGCATCATATGTAGTAGCACTGAGAAGAGTTTTAAGGTTATTTCAAGGCATGAGGGAGCAAACAGGTAAAGGAGTAAAGACACTTCACAAAACCTTGCAGAAAGAACTAAACACACGTTTCTTTTATGATTTTGAAAATCATAATATCAAAGAAAAATTGAAGTTGGAAAGGACCCTGTAAGGTCATCTATTCCAGCCTCTGACACAAAGCCTTCACAGTTAGACTGACTTGCACAAGACTCTGAAATCTTGTGCAAGTTCTGAAAATCTGTCAGGTTCTGAAAATCTGTCCTTTTTCTGGTGCAGCTGAATATACAGTTAACCTTCATTGCTCTTGATAAAAAATATTTTCTATCCACCTTGAAATCCACTGCTGGGGTGATAGTCTCTGGTTTCAGAGATTGACATGCATGCCATGAATCATATAGGTGTTAATAACTCTTAAGAGTCTTCTAAGAAAGATGTCATTGTGGAGAGGAGTGAAGAAGTGTTTAGGAAATAAGAACATGTGTACTCCAATTAGCCAGAGAGGTGTTAACAAATGCACAAGGGTTTGTGGGTGTAGGGGGACACTCTTTATGGGGAAACATTGCCAAAATTATGGTGGTTTTGTTAATGTGAGTGGAATAGCATGACAGGGATAATTTTTACAGTGAAATAAAGTATTTTTAAAAATTTTTGCAATATTATCCCATTCTTTAGAGACCAGTGACTGTTAAGATGGCTATTAAACTACAGTATCATTTTAAAATTAAATTACAGGAGAACATCTAAATATACAAGATAAATTTGGATCAATGAAAATAATACAGATAAAATCAAATACGATGACAGGGTCAATGTAAATTACAGCGATGTTTTAGATACAATGTATCAGATATGTATTTTAAACAAATCATTAGTCATATGCAGATGGATACTTCTCATTTGAAGCTTGTATCATGCAAATACTCTATATTCACTGCATCTTCATTTTATATTGAGCACGTCACTGTTTCCTGGTTTGCTGCTGCTTAATGAAACAATTTTGGAGCCATTAGCATGGCAGTGACTTGGCATAATTACACGTGGTCGATTTTTAGGTATTAAAAATTGATTTCCAGAATGTACTGTACAATGTCATGTAAGTTTTCAGCATGCATTATGTGTGTTTCTGAATCTATAGCACTTTTCTTTTCCATGTGTTCTGCAGAAATAAGAGGGATGGCAAATCTGAATTTATTTGCTGGAAGTTATCTGCTAATCCTGTTTAAATCTGTGATAACAGGAATAAAAAACAGAGTAAGATCATAAATTTAAATATTTCTCATACCAGAAAAAGTTAATACACTCTCAGCACACCAATGATTTGGTTTCCCTTATTCTTTCCCCCCTGACATAAATCACTAATCATTTCCTTAGTGGCTGTTATGTGGTTTGTATTTTGTTTTCCTTTTCTTTATTTTTATTTGGGGTCCTCTTTCTTCCAGTTACATACTCTACAGTGACTGTATGATTGATAGGTATGTCTTGTTATACTTCTCTCAGGCTGGACTTGAGTTTATCATCCCTGGATGACAAATGCCACAGCTGCTTTTGGGAAAATGGTAAAATGTCTTATCTGACATTATTTGAAAGACAAAGAAATGGAAAAGAGCTTGTTGATATCAAAAGATGGCTGCTGCTTGTACTAATTCAGAGTAGTTCTTTTGTGCTTAGGGTTTTTTTTCCAAAGCTGCTGTTCAGTGTTGCTTCTGCTGCATTTGGTGAAGCCACAACCAGCACTGCTGTTGATCTGCTTGAGTGTAGGAAGGCTCTGCAGAGGGACCTGGACAGGCTGGGTTGCTGGGGCCAAGGACAATTGTATGAAGTTCAAGATGGAGAAGTGCCAGGTCCTGCACTTGGGTCACAACAACCGCATGGAACACTACAGGCTTGGGGAAGAGTGGCTGGGAAGCTGCCCACTGGAAAAGGACCTGGGGATGCTGGCTGACAGCCAGCTGAACATGAGCCCAGGTGGCCAAGGTGGCTGATAGCATCCCGGCTTGTATCAGAAACAGTGTGGCCAGCAGGAGCAGGGAAGTAATTGTCCCCCTGTACTTGGCACTGGTGAGGCTGCACCTCAAATGCTGTGTTCAGTTTTGGGCTCCTCAGTTCAGGAGGGATGTAGAGGTGCTGGAGCATGTCCAGAGAAGGGCAATGAGGCTGGTGAAGGGTCTAGAGAAAAGGTCTTGTGAAGAGTGGATGAGGGAACTGGGGCTGTTTACCCTGGAGAGGAGGAGGCTCAGGGGGGACCTTACTGCTCCCTACAACTACCTGAAAGGAGGTTGTAGACAGGTGAGGGCAGGTCTCTTCACCCAGGTAAACAAGCAACAGGACAAGAGGAAATGATCTCTACTTGCAGTAGGGGATGTTTAGACTGGATATGAGGAAAAACTCTTCACTGAAAAGGGTGGTCAAGCACTGGAAGAGGCTGCCCAGGGAGGTGGTGGCACCACCATCCTTGTAGATATTTAAAAAATGTGTAGATGTGGTGCTTAGGGACATGGTTTAGTGGTGGACTTGGCAGTCCTGGGTTAACAGTTGGACTTGATGATCTCAAAGGTCTTTTCTAGCCTAAATGATTCTAGAAGTCTGCATCTATTTGTTGAAGCAAACTTGCATTTAAGCAAGTACTTTAAATCTCACATGAAGGTCTCACTAAGAATCATCACGTTACTTATAAATACTACTTAGTATACAGGATATGCTTCCATGAGAAAGGACTTGAGGGAGAAATTGGGGTAGAAAAAGTGATGCATTGGAGTGTGACTAGGGGCAGTTTCAGCAATTCTGAAGATCTTTAAGACTGAAGGTGTTTTGCTTACTGGCTCTAAGAGTATGTCTTAAGGGATCCACTTTTTCCCTACTGACAATCATGGGTGCTTTATCCCATAATTGATTATACTGTGGTCTTTCTTTGGTGTATTTAATATTGCATGAATTTGGTAGAATTTTTTCTTTGCCCATTGCTGAGTAAAAATAGCAGAAGAAATCACAAGCTAAATTAAACCTATAAACTTCAGGATGGTCAGCTGATATAGTTATGTGAGATCTGCAGCTGTACTGAGATCTCGGTATGAATTTTGGTCATATCAATTTTAAATTGGTTTTTTTTTTTTTTTGTTTCATATGTAGAATGTCAATTTTCTACAGGCAGCTGATACTAAGCAAAGGAAATTACAAACTTAATGGACAGATGAATTTAGGAAAAAGAGTATAATGTGTGGGTCCCAAAGCAAGAAAATGACTGTTTACTTTGTTGAAGGTATTAATAGGGTTTTTAAAAGACAAATCACAAGGATAAAAAAAAATTGTAAAAAACTGACCCCACCAAATAAACAATATAATGCAGTATACAACTCCTTCAGTTGTAGTATGTGGTTCTCAACTTACAGTGTGGATAAAAGTTAAGTTGAACAAAACTCTATTAGTTTTAAGATTATTTTAATTTCTCATTTGGTTTTATTATTTTTTTTAATATCTGAAATCAAATGAAGTATAAACCATCGTTCTTCTTTGGATGGGGAGGGGGAAAAGAGAAAACCTTTGGACAGTGCTTCAAGCAATTTGTTTTTTCCCTGAAGCAATATTTTATTTTTATGATAAACATACTTATACCTGTAAATGATAACATCGTTTCATTTTCCAAATATAATACTAATGATATTGTATTAGCAATACACTGTTATAATAGCATTTCTGTTTACAGCAAAATTCTCTCAGTTGTTTAGAAATTCCCCTGATTTAAAAATTGGCAGTGTGCTATGCATAATGATATATGAACTATTTTCTGGTGGTCGGAGGCAATGGATTTGCAGTGATTAATCACAGTAACGTTTCTTTGGTTAACCTGTAAGGTGTGCTTAATCTCTGGCTGAACCAAAATCTTTCCCAGAGGCAGATACCTTTGAAAAATGACACTCTGCAAGAAGAAGCTGACCTGAGTTTCAGTTTTGGGAGGCATGGAGGGTGAGTTAAGGATGTACAAGAGATCCAGACTGGAAGAAAATACACCTTGTCCTAAGGCAACTGCTGATACATACAGTTGTTACTGTGACCCTTTGCAAAGTACTGTTGAACTCTGCTGCTGCTGCTACTAATGATAGTTGGGCACACTTGTTGGCAACAGTTTCCCTCTAAGGGTGTGTGCCTAGCTAAAGTCACAGCAATTTCAAGTTTTGAGTGTGCAGGGCTATAATCAGAATGGATATGACAAATCCCTTTGAATAAAACCTTTGAGTTTCTAAAATCTGGATAAGAGTTATTCTGAATTGAGTACCACTAAAAATAATGCTGGGCCACCGCCTATGAAAAACCTCATTGATGAGGGGCTACTAATTATGCTGTCTTCAAAGTTTTCAGTTAGCAGCAGTGGTATTTGTAAGAAAATCATATGGAATGTTAAGATCGTTCTTCATTTATGAAGGTAGTTGTAACTTGTGAAAATGTAAACTTGAAATGTAGTCAACAACAGAGACCCAAATAAGGGACAAAAGTTGTGTTCAGATGATGTGAAGTGATGTGAGATTTGTTTCTTTATTAATTCTGTTAGCTGACTCCATACTTCTGTATTTCTTTCAAAAGTAGTTCTTATCAAATATAATTCATATGAAAGGAAATTAAACCCCCCTGCATTTGTCTGAAATGTAGGTTTCTTTGGAACTGAAATGAAGTGTAGTAGTACTTAGGAGGTATTCTTGGCTTGTTTAGCTTTTTTTATATGGTTGGTTTATAATGATCATAACAGTGTTATCATTAAGTGTATTAAAAAGAAACTGTGAAGCCTAAAGATTAGATTTCATCTGTAACAGCTTTTGTGTTATACTGAAGTTGGAAATGTTTCTCCTTAAGGCTTTGAACATGTCAGTGAAAACAATTTATACTTTAAATTAAAAGGAACAGAGAAGGCGAGAATTAAGAAGTCCAATAAAGGAAATGAAGATCCTTAATTTCACAGAGCTGAAGCCAAAGAATAGATATTAATGGGCAGGCTTGTGGGGGTCAATTAATTTGATTCAATCAACTTAAAATGATTAATGAGATAGCGTTAAAGACTGTTGAAGAGACTTAAAAAAAAACAGCGTCAGAATGGGACAGATCATAAAATACCAGCATAGCATGAATGTGTAGTACCTGTTTTCTTCAGAGGGTTACCCATCAGTAAATATAATTTAAATATCTTCTCAAATATTGCTACAGTAATAGGGCAGTCATTTTTAAGAACATAAAAATGTATGCTAATGTATTAATGATGGGCGTTAAACAAGAGGAAATTGTTCTAATTTACTGTGTCTGGCATTAAAATAGTGGCTTTTACCTGCAATTAATGTTACTGCAGTATTTATGGCCCACCTCATATTCAGCAGCAGGAACTCAGCAACAATGTTAGTTTCTTGTATACGGTAAAGATCAATATTTAAATGCTGTACTTTGTGATTTCGTTTAATTTTTAATAGGTAGAAAATGGAAAAGATTTCCACAACTTATCCTGGCTTTAGTAGGACATTAAAAGAGTTCAAATGATATTCCCAGAGTGACACTGTAGAAATTTAGCTTAGATGTGCATGGTACAAATTGAAGTGCAAATTGCTAGAATTAGACAGAAAATATTGCTATTGGTTTATTGCCAATACTTAGGATTGAGAATAATTGTGGAATAATCTGCTAAAACTCTAAAGCTCAGATTTCCACCTGATCTCCTTTTCCTCGGGTATTTTTCTTTCAGTCTTTTCTTCTCCAAAAATGCTCCCATTTCCCTTCTGACAGGATCGGGAAGAAGCCAGATCAAAACCTGCCTTTTGTAGTGTTCAGATACTGAGAACTCCTCAATTTGAACAATTTGGCCAGTAATGAATTATTGACATTACTGAAATCAAAGACAAAACCACAGGTTCTTTCACTGGTAGCTGTTAGCACAAAGTCCTTTATACTGAAATATGTGGTCTGTGTTACTCTTTTCATAACAGTTGTGGCAAACAAAAAATGCTCTGATTATGGTTATAATTCACGTGGCATAAGCATTTGTACTTCCATAGGATGTTCTTGAAGTTTATCCTGATATCAAAGATTTTTTTTGAAGTTTGGTGAATGGTTACTCTCAATAAGAGTATGACAGGTCTTTTCCACCAACTTTGACATATTTCAGACACCTTGGGCATTAAGAAATTTTAAAGGACATACCAGTTTGAAAGATTTAACCTTGCAATAGCTGTCATATTTGAATTAAACAGAAAATGAACACCGAAGAGCCTATGTTGTATGATACTTCCTACCAAATTTTTAGTGCACTTCTCAATATATAGTATATTCTGTGCAAGTGATGTCTGGAGACCTAAACAGTAAAAACAGTGTTGATCAATTGTTGTTTATTGATGCTTTATAAATATGTTACAAAGCTACAAAAAATAAGGGTGAGGGAATAGGAAGTAACATCTGTTTTTCAAGTCCTTGAGACATTTTCTCATGTCATTATGTCTATATTGGAAGGAATAAACTTATTCTTGATATGCATCCTGAACTGCAGAATAATTCCCGTATTTCTAAAGTATAACCCTGTTATTTAGTCTTCTAAAAGTGGACTTACTGTATTGCATGTTGTATATTGTGAATGTAAGCTATGCCAGTATGTTTTGAGATGCAAATACATTTATTCCAGAAAACAGTACTTGTGTTTTCCTAGTTTAAGACATTGTCACCTACTGCTGCAGTGAGAGGGAAGATGTGTGTAGTGTGGCCACAGCCTGGCTCTCCAGGTGTGCATAATGACCCCCAGCTTAGTGGCCTGACAGGCAGGAGAAGTAAACACTTCTGCTATGTTTATTTATTTTATAGTGGAAAAGCCCATAGACCTTTGTTACTATAGTCATTATTTTCTAGGTTTTTGCAAACAAAGTGTATAAAACAAGTGAGAAAAAATAATATTTTCTGTATTTTCAGCAAAAATTATTGTAGAATTCAGCTGTACCATTAGAGTGGCAAGTACTGATCCTGCTCTTACTTCCTTCACTGATCTGCAGCCAGAGACACCATCTAACGCTTTTCCTACATTTTACAAGTATTGGTTAGTACATTGAATGTTAGCTATTTAATTGCACTATGTTTTATTTATGATACAATTCTAACAAAAGACTGCAATTTATTTTTTTACTCAAATTAAAAGTAATGGGGCAAAACAGCTATTAAAAGGCATTATCCAGCTCCAGTGGCTTAAAAAATTAGTTTCTCTCCAACATATTACAAGGTAATTGTGAAATATAGGTATGCAGGTTCCTGTATTAGTAATGGACATATGCATATGCTTACTTTTAATTTGCTTTCTCTATTTCAGTACATTCTTTACAAAGGAGAAAATTCAAAACATGCATTATTAACAACTTGTCAATCAGTGTTATTACAGCATTTTTTAGTTAAGCTAAGCAGGATATGTTCATGCCAAAAGACTGTAGAAAGCTTATCTGGATGCAATTTTAAATGATTATGGTTTTCTTTTAGGTTTCCATCTCACTATTGCTTAATCAAACATTTCCAGACAACAGAATTTCTGGCACCTGTATTAGAGCCATCATTTTCAAAATTAATTGGGTTAACTTCTCTCTATTTTGTCCTAAAATCAGACATTTTAAAATGAATTTTCCAAATGTGGTAGAAGGGAACTGAGAACAATTTGTTAACTTGGAGCATAAACTTCACAAGCATTCCTTATACATTTTCAAAAAATCCAGTGCTGCTGTTCTAACTTTCATTCAGAATCTTTCAAATTTCAATGATTTCTGAAAATATTTGACCGCTATTGAGTTTTAAAATATGGATCTGGAATCTTGGTAGACATGTATAAGAGATTGTATTCAGCAAATGAAACTATTTGACCAACACTTGAATAGGAATGAGTATTTTTGGATAAATAAGCCAGGTATTTTTGAATGTGCTATCTCAATTTATAGACCATGCAATCTGAAGATAGAAAAATGGGAGGACACATCAAAGAATCAGATGGAATATAAAAGTAAAGTGATTGGCATCTACCTGTTAGTAAAACATAATTATGTATTTTTACCATTATTTTACAATTAAAAAATACTAGACTTTTAAATAAAATAATTATTTTCCTTCATTACATTTTTTTTTTTACTTCTTAACAAGTATTTCCATTGTTAGAAAACACTTGGCAACAGTTTTTAATCTGCATTCAAAAGTTAATTAGTGTAGGTATTGTAAGTATAATAAGCATTGCTGAAGGTTAGTCTATTCTGAACTGTTGTGAAAGATCCTAGAAAACTTCATTTGTTTAGTAACCTGAAAATTGCAAGATACGTCACTACATTAAGATATTTCTTATGACAAATTGCTCTATGCAACATTGACAGCATTGTTGATCAGCAGATTCGATCTCATAATTCAGATACACCTGGATAATTTTTCATAAAATGCTGCTCACATTTCATGAAAGAAGATGTTAAATAATCAGGTCAAGGGAATAAAAACAATAAAACTGATAGAAATAAAAATTCTAATGCTTTTCCAGGTTTCCAAAATTACTGAATAGATATGAGATCAATTCTCAAACTTGTATTGCAATCAACTTGTTTACAGGAAGGCCAGCTAATTTCTAAATGGAATGCTGTTCAAAGGATTGTACTAGTAAAGGGCAACATAAACAATATTCTATACATTCTGATTGCTTGCTTTAATTTGTACTGCTTCAGAATAAAAGCTCTCAGAATATTTTGACGCATTTTATGCAAAATGAAGCTTCATAATCAGCTGAAATAACATCAGACTAGTAACAGTGAAATTAAGTGCCCCACTCTTGCAATTTCCTAAAATTTAGGAGGAAATACATACAAAATAATAAAATATCTGAAAAACTGGTGTGAAATGTACCATTTCAAAGGAACATCCTTCTAGTAATTTCATGTGTGCTAATATATACTGTCAGCTCTAAAAAACAAACAAAAAAAACCCCAAAAAATCCTAGGGGGAAAAACACCCAACCACCCCTGCGTCTTGTAAGCAGCACTATTTTTAGTTCCTGGGAACTACATGTAGAGGCTGAACTACTTCTGTTGCTTCTGATGCCTTTTTAAGTGAAAGCAAGTTTCTAAAATGATAGTCAACATTTAAAATTTGATCCAGATTTCTAATCAATAGCATCTGGTATCTGGTGAGTGAAGAAAATAGCTCTTACTGACTTGAGTGATCTTTGGAGTGGATCCTCAGGTTGTAAATTATGTGGGGTTTTTTCCCTCCTCTTTTTTTCCCTTACTGTAGGTAGATGCTGGGCACACCTTAAAAGGAAATAGTAAGTATATTTTTGCTTATTTTCATACTTTTATTATTACTTTGTGGGGTCTCTGACAATGAGACAAACTAGTTTAGCTAGAGTGAGTGAACTCCATATGCCAGCTTCATGAGCTGGACAGCTGCATTCTTTTCCTTTATAGCCTATGTTTGTATACTTATGGATGTAGCTGTACACAGTATTACTAACTGCAGAAGATTTAACAATACATGTAAAAACCTCTTTTATGTTCAGTCCTTTGTTATCTTAATGGAGATCCTTTAGACAGTTTACTGTAATCCGTTACACTAAAAGTGTAGTCTTTTAAAACACCATCTGATAGCGAACGTGCCAAACCAGTTATGTGAACCAGAGGTCATTTTCTGGGTTGTGGTGTAGTTCCTCCTTTAGTGGAAATTTAGCTTCTAGGGGACCAGGCGTACGTTGATGCTATGGTGTGAGGTAGAGCTAAATATGCAAAACTTCTAATCATATGAGTGATATGGTTGGATAACTTAAAGGCAGAAAACCAGATGTTTGAATCCATCCCTAGAGGTGTTTTCCCAAAGGTTTGTATTTGTTTTAAGGGATTTTAGAAGAAATGAATCTCTTATTTACAGCAATATTAAAACAGTGCGTTACACTACCTTGGTCTCCAGTATTCCCTCCCTCTCAGAAGATAACCTTTGTTAGTTCATCCTAGTTTTCATTAATACAGTAATTAATTAATTTATACTTGTTTATTTTCTTAAGTCCATGTACATTTGAGCTGTGATGAAACCTTGTTGATGTTTCACAGTGAAATAAATCTTTCCTGCATGTATTGGTCTACTTTTATTCTGGCACCAAGTGTGTGAGATTTCGATTATGCAGCTCAGAAAACTGGCTAGGAATGGTTCTGCTTCCTTCCACTTTGCAGTGTTGGCTTACACCATCATCCACCTTACTGCTTTTCAAGCAACAGTATCATCCTAAAACATGAACTGAATTAAGATATTTCAAGGGTAACACAAGCTGAAAATCACGTCCGTCTTCTGCCTTTTATGCACAGACTTTGTTTCCTGTTCTTTCTGATATTACTTCACCATACCAGACCACTTGCAATCTTTTTCATTCCGAGACTACCCTACAGTTTCTGAAAATTAGGAGGGTTCCTACTTAAGAATTACATTAGACCTTCCTGTTCTTTGATAGCTATCTTTATATATGATGAAGATATCTTTTTCCATACTCTTGTAAGAAATTCTGATACATTATTGCAAAATAATTTTGATAGGATGTTATCTGTTACTGCTGTATTACATTGCAGTTTCCCTTTATTTTAATATACAGTGGAACCAGTTATCTTCTGCTAAGTAAGGAATTAACACCCCTTGTAAAACTTTAATTATTAATGTACTTGTATTAACTCTGTACTATGTTAAAATATTTCTCTGTATAGCTTTGAAACAATGACCCACTCCATATGTTCTTTTGGGAAACTGTTTTGCTTACTCTCTTCCTCAGTGCTTGAACTACTACAACATTGATGGTGATCTTCACTTGGCTCATTACCTCTGTGTGTTTTGTCAGTGCATGCAGTTTGTATCCATCACTTCTGGGATACTATCAAGCTTATGATAATTCCTAATCCTGTGTTCCAAAGTTCATGGGAAAATCAAAGCTTGAATGCCGATAATTTGTTAATTCTTTCTTATTTTAGACTCGGGGAAAGACCATCTGCAGTGTATGAGTAGTTGCCTTTCAAATGGAAAATTTAGGTGATATGGGTGTTGTAAGCTTTAGTATTGGAAATGTTTTGTCCTGATGCTTTTAGTGATGCACTGTCATCTGCATTCATTCCTATAAGTGGTGCAATTGAAGCTATTCATGGTGGGAGTTGTTTCAAATTATGATTAAAGCTGGAGGCTTGTGACCCTGCATAATCTGTTTTTATAATTGTATTTCCAAGTCCTTGGTTTTAATCATCTGTTATTCAACATCTCAATTTAAAGCTGTACTGCATTCAGTTACTCAAAACCAAGTTCTTTACTTGTTTTTATTCCCTTAAGGAGGCATGCATATAAGTATTACTGAATTTATATGAGACAATAATTCTCTTATGTCTGTGTTTGTGGCAGACAAATCCTCATACTTTTTCCATGTTTTTGTGAGTACAGGATTGGTCTATAGGGATCTCTGCAGTGCATTTGACATTTTGAAAGAAGCTCTCCATGTCAACATTTCATTTTTCTCCAGGCTTCTGGGATTTGAAGATCTGCAGACATTTCTTAGGTGGGTTATAACATACTCCTGTGTTGAAATCCTTTTCCACTGACATGTGGATAGACTGGTGGTTTGGAACTCTATGTTAGTGTTTACTTTGTGATTTTTCTGACTTAGGTGCAGAAGCACATATGAGTCCATGCTAAATTTTAAGCACTGAAATAATGTAAGCATGTACTTATCTGACTTTATCAGATTATGTCTGGAAATTTTTGCACATGAGGTTAACAAAGGATCATCTTTTCACATGGGTTTCAACTAACCTTGCATTTGGGCCTTGTTGGGCTGTGCAATCTGTTGGCCAGTGGTGGGAGAAAAAGAAGACAAAGCTAGAAGAAACCCAAACCAAACCCATGTGTCTTCCCAGCTGTAGCATGTATAATAAGTTCCTTTTTCTCTTCTATTTGGCTTCTAAGTCATTGCATGAGTTCCCTGAAGCTGCTGGAAGAAAAGCTTGAATCCTTAGGGGTTTGCAATTGGAAACTCAGGAGGCACACCTGTGTTCTTGGTTTTTTTCATTTCAATATAGCAATATTTTTTGTAACAAATGGTGACTCCCTAGTATGCTTGTTTATGTGTATACATAAAAAATCCTGCATAATTTTAGCCTTGTGTTCCATATGCTTCTAAGAGATTGGATGGCACATTTTTTTGAGAAATAGTCTTTGGTTGAAATCGTATATAATTCAGACATAGTGTGGACCACCAAGATTTGGTGGCACATGGAATAATTTCTTGGGGGTGGTGGGGGCTTGCCTTTTTTTTGCTTTTTTTTTTTTTGTGGTTTGTTTGTGTTTTGTGGGTTGGCTTGGTTTTTGTATTATTTTTTTTTTTTCACTATGTTGCTGTAGTATGTTTTCCATTGGTAACATGATGCCCAGGGGATATCTGTGTAACATGGAGATCGTTTACAGGACTGCACTGAATTGCATCTATGTTCTAGTATTACTTGTCTTTCTAACAGTGAAAAGAAATAATCTGTTAGAGCTATTAAGAGAATCAAGAAGTCCTTCAGCCACAGTATCTGGCTTTTGGAGTATGTCTATAGCTTACAACTAAGACTTTTATTATTCTTAGAAATAAGTTTCTTCATTTTATATTGTCCATTTCACATTCTTCAATTCTGAAAGTGATATTATAAACTAGTTGCTTGTTGGGGACTACTGAGTCCCTTATGGCTTTGGTTATTATGGAAGAAATCGCAAAGATGGATTTTGTAATACAGTTGGTTTTGTAAAACCCCATTCATTTGCTTAAGTGAGGAGCAAGTTTTTCAACTCAACATAATTTAAAAATAGGTGGAGATTCTGGAAAGCCATCTATGTATTCAGTGGACCTCAGAAGTCATTCTGTTGCTTAAAGATGCTTCTGTATTTCACCAGGCTGCTCTGCCTTGCAGCCTTTAGCTAAAGGCCAGGATTTGGCCAAATATTTTAGTTACTTTAGAATATAGTAATAAATTTTGAGCTAACCTTTAATGAGAACTAAACCACTACTGAAATAAGCACTTGGGAACAGGCAATTATTGATCTTTCATTGCCTCATATGTGGTTCGAGAAGTCTGTATTAGTTGCTGTTGTCTGTTACTCTGGAATCTTTCATTGTTTACTTCATGCTAAGATGAACATTGCCCCCACTAAAGAAGCCAGGCAAACCCAAAATGTGGGTTTATTTAATAATGTAAAATATTTTTCAAGGGATTATATGTATTTGAAGTTAATCTAAGTAATTTTAGACAACTAAAATTGTATTCAATACAAGGAAAGAAAATGGCACTATATAAAATCATAACATCACAGTAGAGTATGAGGAAAGATTATAGTTGTATGGTAAGTCATTTCATTTCTTTGTAAATGAAATTCACTGTACAGTATTGCTTTCTGAACTGTGTTTTCCACTCAACTTATTTTGTAAGGATTAAATTAGATTCATTCCAGGGTACATGCTTTCAGAGATAGTAACAGTTCCTATTTGTTTGAAATATACCATGACTTTCTTAACAGTAAAAGAAGTAGTTCAAAAGACAGTTTTCCACCTCATTGCTTCTTTTCATAACAGTACTCATACTTCAGCTGCAGGATTTTATTGAATACAAATGGAAGTGAACCCATGTCAGAATGGAAATACCAAAATCAAATAGAGGCGCTGTGCTTTGCTCTTTGCAAGTGGGGGTAAAAGTACCACTGTGATTACTTAGAACTCTGGTGGAAGGTTTGTGAGGTTTGAGTAATAGCTGTATTTAAAGTACTATGAATGTATAGTGCTTTCCCTAAGTAAATCTTTTCCGGTGTATGAGTTTTACCTGCTTCTGAAGTTGCAGACTCAAATGTGTCAATCAGTCATGACCTTTCTCAGGAAAAGGGAAGCTTTCAGAAGTTGCAAAAGTGTAGCTCTCCATTCTAGAGATGACCAGATGAACACATTTACATTGTGTCACCACTAAGAGAAGTAAAAATAAATATGGCCATGTAGGGATACTTCTGTTGCAGGTTTCTGCTTCCTTTGCTTATGCAACATACTTCAGAGAGTAAAAGGATCTTTTAAACTAAAAATCAGTTTTGTATTTTTGTTCAGGAGCTAGCTCACCTTTCTAAACAGCTTAGAATGCCAATATTGTATTAACTGGTTGGTTGAAGGCACAGGCCCTGAGATGTCCGCAGAATTTTTTCCATGATTTTGAAGCCATCTGTTCCTGTGTAGAATACAAGGAATTTCAGAGTGAATCATCAGTCATTCCCATCTGGAAGTACAGAGCAGAGCTCAGATAGTGTTTGATAGGATACTCAAATTGACTCAAAAGCAGTTTAATCTTAATTTCTAGAAATAGTGTGCTCCATTAGAAGATAAAGAGAATGATTTCACAAAGGTTTTATGAAGGATTGGTAAATGAAATTTTGGAAGAAAAGACAAAAGAATGATTAAGTGTTTGATTTCCCCCATTTTGTATTCGTTCAAACAGTTGACAAAAATGAAATAATATTTCCTTTTCCTCTTCCTTTATGTGTTGGGTATCAGGAATGTCCAATGTGTTGGGGGATTGGGGCAGTTTCAGATATTCAGAAATGGACGGGCATCCCTGCCCAGTGGGGTAGCAGGTGGAGGCTGCAGCCTTTTCCAAGGGGTGGAATCACCCTGCTAGAGTGGAGTCTCAGCTGTGCTGTACAGAGGTGGACAAATGTGTCAGTTAAATCGCAATAGTTGTTGTTAGCTGCTCTGCCCTTGTAATAATGTATTTCTGTGACTGGTTACAAGAGCCTCTCCAGTGCTTTCTTTTCTGTGTTATGTGCTGGCTGTGTATACATTGGTTACGTTTGTCAGCTATTAGGTCATGGTTTCAACTCTGACATAAGTTTTAAAATTGTGGCAGTTATTTCTTTTTCTTTTAATGTAGATTTTAAAAATTATTTGTCTTTTAATCCCTGCAGAATTTAGGAGAGATTACTCGGAGGAGGAATTTTGTCATATTCTTAAATATTATGTTGCTGTGAGTACTTTTACTATTATAATTTTGTTTAAAAAAAGTAAAAATCAAGGGTGGTGCATGTGTATTTGCATATTTTTATTCTGAAGCATAACTGTAATTAAACTAGTTTACAATGGTGAAATAAAGAAAAATGTTTTTGCATGATAGAACCTGTATTCCCGGCAGAAATAAGCTCTGCCTTGGGCAGATCTCAGAGAAACTCACACTTCAGTTTGAAATGCCTTTTCTCTCTATATCATAATCTTAACATAATGTTTACTTTTTTACCTGTCTTTTCCATGTGATATTTGTTGCAGTGATTGATGGAAGTAGTCATAGAATTTTTTTTTTTCCTGGAAAAACATAGAGTAAACATACTATCTGGTACGTCATTTAAATTTTGAAGTCTGTCCTTGATTGTGAAACTTTTCGTTCCACAGAACAGTTTCCAGAAAATTGATGTGTGTTTAATTCTCTTCAGGTGCAGCCTAATGTTACCCAGCTTTTTGGAAAGTGTCTGGGTGGCTACATGACCACAGGCTTTCTTAATCTTTGATTCTCTGGGGATTTCATTGCTCCTCTGAAGATTCACTTTCAACTGGCAAAAAATTTCTAACAAACTTATGTAATACATTTCACTTTTCCTACAATGGATAAAAAAATTAAGAAGCAGTGGTAGGTAGTATTACCTGAGGATCAGCAGAAGTATTTTTCTTTAAAACTCACCGAGTATGTATTTATTTTTTTTTTATGGCATTTGCCACCCAGTTTGAGGGGTGGGTTGGTAGTGTTATTCCAGTTAAGTCTCCCTCCACTTTCTCCTTTCCTCTTTTTTTTTTTTTTTTTTTTTTTTTTCTCCTTTACCTATAAATATGTTGACATCTAGAACTAAAAATATTTGGATTTATAATATTGTACAGCAGTTACTTTCGAATAAGTGATCTGAGGGCTAAAATGTTTGTCTCTTCCTCTTGCATGTATCTCTTACCCTACTTTAGATATTTGGAAAAGCCATTACACTGATCTATGTTGGGAAAATTCTAGTTTCAGAATTAGCCTCTTTTTCCTCATTTAGAAAACAAATTTTAAGTTGGCTTAAAAAAATCCTACCAAATCGAACTCATTCTTTAGGTAAATTATTGATTCTTCTGGGGCAAATATAGCTTATCATATACAGCAGTCTGTGTAAAAGCTGGTGTAGAAAACACAGTGCGACTATGGCCTAAGCTTTTCAGGCTGGTTTGGTGGTAGGGGGGCTGGGAACAAGCCAGCAACTTCAGTTCCAGATCAGATTGCTGCCTCAAACTCCCTTGCCGTTACAGCTCAGCATTAATGATTCCTTTTCACACCATGGGATGTTTTCTTGGTCTCCTTCTGCATTCAGCCACATCTGTAAATAATTTTTGTTGTAATTTCTCTGGAGACCTCAACTGCATTTTATCATCTTAATGGTCAAGCACTGAATGACTGTCACTTGACATATTTTGTAGTTACTTCAGATCTAGTTTTAATTCACATGAGTAGCCAAGGAGTGCTAAATACCTGCTGCTATAAAAGAAACCTGAAAGTCCATTACGAGATCAGAACTCTTCTTTTGGAATTCCCAGTCTATATAAGAAACTTAAAGTGTTTTTTCCCAAGTAGTGTGGTGTGTGTCCAACGGTTATTTTTATCAGCCTTTGCTATGCACCCAGATTCTATATTTGTATCTGGAATTTCTCGTAATTGCATTTAGTTAGAGAAATCACAAAACCTTTTTCATCACAATAAAACATCAATATTTTTCATAATTATCTAGGTGATTACATTGTTAAATAACTCTTCTAACACCGATCCTATGAAAATTCAATTTCACTTTACAATACTGCAGGAGCATTTAGACATACTTAGGTTTTATTTCTAACATGTATTTAGCTTTTAAATACAGTGTTCTTAATTCTGTGGTTATTTATTTTTCCTAATTTGATTAATTAAGCAAAATATATGTGATGATTATTCTTTTTAACCAGTGCTACCATTTTTTATTCCAGTGGAAGAAGGACGGAATTTTTGGTTATACTTTTCTTTCTTTTTTTTCCTTTCCTTAGATAAATCTGTATTACACACTGATATAACTTTGTAATGCTCATCTATTTCTCCTTTTGAAAAGCATCTTTTAATCTAATATCAGGAAGCTCGGAGGGGCTGCTGAGCTCTTGAAGAGCATGACTTTATATTCACAAATGCATAATTTGAAGAAGCCTTTTTTTTATGAAAGGAACAAAAGAAAAAATTAATTACAAAGAAAGTATTCTCCAAACTTGCAAATGTTAGGCATGGAAGACTTCTGATATATTTTTCTTTTTGTTGGTTAGCAATGTTGTTTACAACAGTAAGAATAAAAAGAGTATTCTTCATCAAAAAGGTCATTTTTCCTTCTTTGGTCGTGTACTCATAGCTGATTACATGAAATGGCAGAATAAAGAGCACAATTTCCCTCCCCTATAGAGCTCTGTGCATTTATTTTTTTTAAACAAGATTAATGACAGATGCTATCAGTGTAAGTAATCAAAGTTTCTTTCAGAAGGGTGTAGAAGAAAAACAGAATTATAGGCATCTAAGAAAGATAATTCCATATTTAATTTGGAAAAAAATTTACATCAGTGAATGGCTTCCAATCAGATGGTGATAAAATACCCCAACAGAATTAAGCTGTTGACATACTTTTTCTGGAGTATGTTTTTACAGATTTTTCTTACTAAATTAGCTTAATCAAGCAGTAGGAAAATGTGTTCTTAATTTATGTGCAAGGCAATGCACAGTACGTGTACTATTTGTCATAAATATAAAATATGACTGGATAAGCTTCTAAGACAATATCATATTCATTTCATTCCTAAGCACTGTATTCTGCATGAGGTTTGTTTGACAAAATACTAAATCTCTGCTTTTCAGATACTCAATCTGATATGTCTTTATAGTGGAGTTACTGATTCCCTTCAAAAGATTTTTATTTCCACCAGTGTCAGAGGGAAATACAGAAACACTTTGCTGTGAAAAATCCTATTTTCATTTGATGGGAGAAGTTTACATAATCAGCTTCTAAAACATTAATCTCGACTGGATTTGTCTACTTTACCAAATATTTTGTCTTGAAAATATTAGTAGTTTAATGTGTCTATTTTGAAAAGCAGTTGAGTCAGGAATTCAGCATAGTTTAGGATTTAAGACCTTGTGTAAGGAATGCTTTCCTTTATCCATGGCTATATTTATGTGTAGTAGCCTTCACTTTGAAGGCCTAGTATGAAATACTAAGCAAGTCCTGCCTATTTATGGCCATTTTTCAGATTAGTGACAGATATTTAGTTACTTCAGGGGAACTGGAAATCCAGGAAGGATCTTGTATGGAAAATTATCTATCTTCGAGAATAGGTCATATGAAGAAGTGCGTCTTGGATTGGTCTACTATATTTATGATTAGGTTAATAATTCTTATATGACAAACATGGACTGAAGGATGCATAGGAAGAAAAAATTTCCAAAACACAGTGGGAGAGGACTTTATAGGTTAAATTAGATATTTTAGAAACAATTTAAAGAAGCAAGAATCCACATATAAATGTCAGTAGATAAGAAGACAATTTTGTGTATGTCTTCTAGTCTTTCTAGCTGCTTTCATCTTTATCTATTAAAATTTTTTTTCTTAATTTTTACACATGTAAAACGTGGGGAGGGGTAAGTCTGGAGACAAAAGGAGAATTTAGAAGCCTTCTTTTGATTGTCTTTGAATAACTCCTTAGGAATAAGTCTGGAAACATTTGTGTCAAAACTCTAATGTGCATAGTACCCTTTAACGTTTTCATATGAACACAAAATTTGTTTTCCAGCACTTTTCTGAAGTTTTCATTGTTGCATCAGATAAGACACAGTCTCTAAGTTGCACATGCAACAGAGACAGTCAATGAGCAACTAATCACACAAACTGATATCCTGGGTCATTCACTTCCATAATCAGCCCCTGACCAGGAAATCACAATAGAAAAAACTCTCATGGTTTTTTCGCTTTATGGACATACCCTGTTATTCACTCATTCTGGAACGCTTCCCACATATGACACACTTTAATATCTCAAATCCACTTTTTTTTGGATCTTACACATTACTTTCAAAATTGCAGTTTTTCCCTCCAGGTTTTTTCAACTCCCAGCTTTCCAAAATCTAGCTTTTAACTTTTTTTTAAACATACAGATTATACAGGTTTATACTGATAGAGATTGGTTTCTTGGTATTTCCTGGTATTTGCCATCTTCCAGAGTCCTGTTGGGTTTTGCCCTTGTATATCCATAGTCTGTCACTGGTTTCTGGTTTGTTCTTCTCTGTGCTTTCTATCATACAGAATAATCTTTCTCTCCATCTGAACTTCAGCTCCTCATAAATTTTATGAACAGCCAAAATGTCATTTTTGCACTTTTCTTATTTCTCTGTTGTTAGTTTTGTGTCACTTGAAATAACTCCGATAAGATTTTCTAAGTTAAAAATGCTGTGCCAAAGAAAATATTGTATTTATTTGTGTCCTGTGCTAATCATCATATTTCACATAGAAGCCTTTGCCTTGAAAATTCTGTAGATAAGATGGTGTCTGTGGCTATTTAGCTTTCCTATTCTGTTTTCCATTCTTGCTTGCAGTAATGGTGAAAGCATTTTGAAGTCAATACTAGAAATAACATAAAAATGCATTTGCATTGTCAGATCAAATAAGGAGTTCATTAAACATGCAGCCCTTCTTCCTGTAATCAAATGGCTACTGCAGCAAGGCTCAATACTGTCTGTAGTCTGAGAAAAGCAAGATGACATTTGAGAGGAATTTAAATGTGAGATCAAAGCTAAGAAACAAAGAACAAAGGATACATATAAGTGATTTTTATTTTCTTTTGATAAAAATAACATTGGGGTTATTGAATACATTAAAAAAGAAAGTAAGAGTTACCAACATATGTTTCTATATTATATTGAAGGACATATAAATGAAGGACAGAAATGGACATCACTTAGAGATCAGAAAGATGTTTATTATGTGACATTAGAAGTCCAAGAAGCTTTACTTTCATAAAATAAAGAAAACTTGAAAGAAGTTCTTAAGGATACTTTTCCATGTTTTAAATCTTTCTTTCTTTACATATTCAACATCATACTGTTTGTGATTTCACTTTACAGAAAAATAAAGTGTATACACATGTATTTCTTCTAATTGATAAGGAGTATTTAGGATCCAGTGGGAAAATTTATTTGTTTAAAAGGATTAGACTAGCCCTTTGTGATTTGATTCCAAAGTTACTGAATAAATTCCCAATTGAAAATGTCTGTCAGTATTGCAAAAGACATAACATTGCTATATACGTCTTATTATTTTATTAATGTAGGATATGGTAAGATCAATAGAAGAAAGATTTCTCCAACTTCAGAAAATCATTACCATCTTTTTTCTTAATTGTGATTGATTTCAGGACTAGAAGAGTTCATGGGACAGTGTCACAGACAACAGAGTTTCCTGGTATCTGTTTCCATTTCAGATTCCAGTCCCTGTGTTAATGTAGGTTGTCATCTTTTAAGGAAAAATTCCAGTATGATTTGAAGTGGTTTATCTTGATTTCAATGCTATTTCAAGGATCATTTATATTCATTGTCATAGTAATCTTATCTCTTTAGTCTGAATGTGTTTTGCTTTAATATTTTTTTCCACTTGCAGTGTTTCATTTGGTCTTGTTCTCCCCCCTTTCCATGCTTATATCTTTGCCTGCCAAGGTGCAGTAACCTCTAGTAACTTACCCATCTAAGGGAGCTATTAAAGTTCATAGTCTGTGATTACATTGTAATTTAACTCTATTTCATATATTAGGTCCTTTACATTTTGGCATATGATTTGTTTTTCAGTTCTTCAGCTCTTCTTCTGCCTGTCCCCTGAACCTTCTCTAACCTATCAACACATTTATTGAACTCTGGACTCCAGAATATGATAGTGTCTGGCTAAGGGATATTCCAGTGTCTAATATTAATATAACACAACTTCTGTACCCTTGCTTCATGTTTGTCTCCTAGACATATCTAGAGGTCTTCAATGTAACTCTCAGGCTATCACATATGGGTTTTGGGGAGACAATATTTTGAGGAGATAACCCTCATGATTATAAGCACAGTTCAGTTCTTTTTAATTCTATGATTTTTATGAGTGTCTCTAATAAAGAGCATGTTATTGTCTTGTGTCCATTTAGTCTAGATGCTTGTCACCTTGCTGTTTGAGCTGAGATAATGGTCCATTGAAGACAACAAATATGTTTTCCCCCACTCTTTCTCAGTTCACTGTTTCAGATTTATGCTGAAAAAAAGTTCATTCCGTCTGCCTCTGCTTATTACCTATTACCATTGTTTTGTAGACACCCCCCCCACCATCTGTTTCTTTATTTTGTGTCACTTTGTGCCCTGCTTATTTTGAAATCTTGGTATTGTACTAGATATTTGTTGACTCTTCTTATCTTCCTCTTTAATTATTAGCTTGCACCCATGGTATTGCAGCTGTGCAGCATGCCATCCCACTAGAGTTTCTTTCTTGTCTGGTAGCTTTCTGTTCTCTTTGTTTCTGTTCTTGGTCACCATTTAATTTCTTCCTTCCACATGAGCTTTCAGAAGTTAAATGGTTCTTTGCTATTTGGTCTATATATTTGCACTATAATGTACATCTCATTATATCCCTCAGATTAGCTATATTTACATCTAATCCCATCAGACATTATCTATTAGACTTCATCTGGTTCACTGACATTAATAATAATAAAGTTTTATTGTTTGCCTTACTGTCAGAGATACTTCAGAAGAAACTTAGATGAAGAAATGCAAACAAAATTCATAATAAATTAGATGGTTGTCCTGGTTTCAGATGGGATAGAGTTAATTTTCTTTTTAGTACCTGCTACAGTGATGTGTTTTGAACTTGATGTGAGAACACTGTTGAGGGCACATTGATGGTTCTGGTTGTTGCTGGGTAATGTTTATACTAACTCAAGGACTTCTCAGTTTCTTGGGCCCTGCCAGCCAGAGGGCTGGAGGGGCATGGGGAATTGGGAGGGGACACAGCCAGGGCAGGTGACCTGACCTGGCCAAAGGGATATTCCATACCATAGAAGGTCATGCTGAGTATATAAGCTGGGGGAAGAAGAAAGGGAGGGGACATTCAGAGTGATGGCATTTGTCTTCCCAAGTAACTGTTACATGTGACGGAGCCTTGCCTTCCTGGGGATGGCTGAACACCTGCCTGCCCATGGGGAGTGGTAGATGAATTCCTTGTTTGGCTTTGCTCATGTGTGCAGCTTTTGCTTTGCCTGTTTTAAAAAAATGAGTTTTCTCACTTTTAGTCGTCTGATTCTCTACCCCATCCCACTGTGGGGGGAGTGAGTGACTGACTGCCTGGTGCTTGGTTGCCAGCTGGGATTAAAACACAGCAATGATTAAATTACTTTGTGATGTAAATATTTGTTCAAGGATGTTTTCATTGGTTCACACTTCAACTAGAAGGACTAGTAAAGTGGTGAGAACTACGAACTATACAATGTTATTTAAAATTTGATCTAGCATTATTTTCTAGTACATAAGAGATTATCTTTAGCTTTACCTCCTTCACAAGAAATATGCAAGCAGTTCGTAGGTCTTTCTGCAGTCTGTATTTTCTTAATGTAGCTTTACCTCCTTCACAAGAAAGATGCAAGCAGTTCATAGGTCTTTCTGCCGTCTGTATTTTCTTAATGTTGATGTCTCACCTAATCATAGTCATAAATTTATGCCCAAGTCAATATTACAAGGTATTTAAAAGGGCTTTTTGCAGTGCTTATGGTTAAGCATGCATGTAAGTCTCCTCGGAATTTGTATCTTTATCTTTGCAGGTTCTTGTGTTCAGAGATTAAAATGGAAGCTTCTAGTGCATAAAGACAGTCATCCTGGTAAAACTATTCTGCAGAGATGTAACTTCCCTTTTGAATTGTTCAGACATAGTGAGGCAGAGAGCTTTGTGGTCATCCAGTGTCAGTAAGAAGAGTCAAAATCTAATGTTTGTGCACAATTGCTGTTTGGATTTACAGACTGAAACATTCCTTCTGAAGTCATGAGCTGAAATGAGAAGGAACAGTAATCCTTTAGAAAATTACTACACTACATTGTAAAGACTGGATTGTAATATTGGTACTATATATTACCCTGTTGTTCTTTTGCAGTTATGTGGAGACATTTTTAAAATTTTTTTGTGATTTAGGATCATTACCAGAATGTATATACAGCTTTTAAATGAAAAAGTAATGATAAGTTTAAATACATATACCAGTAAAGATCCAAACTCAGCTGTTAGTGGAGTGCAACAGGGAAGCTGTAGCAGAGCACGTACTTACATTCCTTAAAATCTGCAAAGGAAATCCATGCTCTATTAACTTAGTAGTGAGATTCCATACATCTGAGGTGTTGGCAGGTAAAACAGAAAGGCTTGAGGGAATAATTTCAAAATATAGTAAGAGAGCAGTAAAAGTGTCAAGAAAATGTGAAAACTGATTCTACTCTGCTTTTAAAAGTGCCACTCAGAGAATAATTTTTATTATGGAACCTTCCTTTAGAAGTAAACAATTTTAATTTGAATAGAATTAAATTGTTATCAAGGGCAGAATTTTGAAATGAAGATGGCGCTGTGTCTTAAACATCTCAAATTTAAATCCTAGTCTTCACTTTAAAGATAAAGTGCAAGAACATACCATTAACTTTATTTAACATGTCAGATCTCTGTTCTAATTGTGCTGCCGAAAGAACCTTACTTTAAGCGGATGTACGCTTTGTTCCACTAATGATTCTTTAGTGTTAGACAGTAGTGGAGGGAATCCCTGTTCAGTTTTTCCCGTCCCCTTTACATATCCCACTAGCATCTTCAGCTTTTGAAACTATTTCTTATATTAGTAACTATATGATTAATCTGAAAATTCTTAATCTGAAAATCTGATGCTACCTTGAAGTTTTTTCTACAGTGTGTGTATGTATATATAAATATATATCTGTAAATTATATAATATCTTAACTCAAGAGTGAGATATGTAGTAGTTAACAAAAGGGGAAAAGATACTGATGTAACAACAGAGAATGACAAGTAAGAAAATGCTAATTTTTCTGTGTGATAATCATGTCATGGCAAACTTTGTGTTTCATGTCCAAAGGAGAAGATTACGTTTTACTATCTTTCTGAATCTCTAAAAGTAGTTTGGTTCTCTCTTACTGATAGAAGATTATTGTCTTGGAAATCTCTAAGAACTTGCTTTTTGTCCTCCTGGTATTTTCCTTTGTTTTATTTATAAATGAGGAAAACACCTATGTCAAGTATTAGCCTCAAGAAAGTTAGCTGTATAAGAATCAGTAAGAGCATGAGGGTGCTTGATCTACTCAAAGCTTCTTAAAAAGGTAAAAAAAATCAAAGCAGCTCAAAACTATTACTTTTGTAGGTGTTTTTTAGTCTTCCTCTTTAGAGATAGTTTTGCATTTCCTCCATCTACCAATTTTCTCTATAGCAAGAGCACTGTGTTTTTTTTAAAAAATGTGTGTTGTAATCTTTGATCAAAAGTGATACAAAAGCCTTTTGGCTTCCTAGCTTCACGCTGGCTCTTTTTGAAAAGTGGGAAATATTCTCTGTCTGTAGATACTTTGCTTCCAGGCTCTTGAATCATTATTTTGATAACATTTTTCTCTTCTGTATAGTTTCTTTTAATTGTATATGAATAATACTAATTCTTACCATCTAGGTTCATCCGCATCCTTCTGTATTCAAGATATATTGCATTTTGTTTCATAGTTAAAGCTCCAGTCCAAATTTACACAACAGTTAAACTGCTGATGAGATAAAAGTTAGTAAGGCAAATTTATATTGTCCTAATATTCTTAAGAGTTGCTGGATAGTTTTGGAATTTTACATTTCTCCACACAACAACAATGAGGATTTCAATTTTTTTCCATTCTTTATTACTGCAGTGTTTTTTTGGTGATTAAGAAACTTCGAATTTTCTACTATACATGCATGCAGATACAAATTAAATAGTTTTTGATTTGTAAAGACTCTGGAAGTATCAAGCAGACAAAATCTGAGATTTGCAGATGAAAAAATAAAAGATTAAAACCACACTGACTTCACTGGTTCTTCCTAATCTTTCTTTCAAACTCTATATTTCCAGAGAGCTTGATTTAAAGCTTGGAGAAGGATTCCTATGCTATTTAAGTAGGCTTTGATTGAGGTTATATCAACTCAGCTGCAAAGTGTTACTGGAATAATTGGTGCTGTACTAATTAAGTTGGTGTTTCCCAGCTTCTTTGCAATTACTTTGTTTTTCTTATGTTTGATTTAAACCTTGTTGGATTCCACCTCCAAAATTCAGTGTTGGATAGTCTTATAGACCTCTATTGTGTCTCTGTGTGCATGTATGTTTCCACTGTTGCTCTTTGCCCTGACAGTCAGCTCTCAAAATGTCTTTCTCACCTGAGTTCATCCACAGGCCGTTAAAATCTGGCGTTATTACCTCTTTGATTTATTTTCTTTTAACTGCTTAATGAGGCACTTGAAACGCTGTCCAGATGAACTATTCTCTATGCTGACATTCTTTTTCTTCAGCTTCTTCTAAGATTTTGCTCCTTTTAAGCAGTTTGCTTGCTCAGGTGTATTAACAACTTTGTCAAACTCACAGTAACTAAGACATATTGATCAGCTGAGAAGGAGCTGCTTTGTGGGTAGGCCACATCTTCATTTAATTATGAAGAAGGAATCTGCAAGACTTAGTTTGGGCTGTAGCATCAGAAAGATGTGAGCATCCAATAAAGTTTATTCCTCTCAGGGACAAAAAAGATTATGATGTTGTCCGTAGTGTTGGAAAATTGTTCTAGAGACTAACAGCTAGGTTTTACAAATCCTCATGAGGTGACAAAAGTTATCAGTAAGAATATGTTAGAGAAAGATCAAAATTTAGTTTTCTTAGGAAGATCTCTGTCTGTCCTAGAAAGGCAGTTTTATATTCACTGGCTAGACATAGATATTGAGGCTGCATTAATAGATGATAATGCCTGGAGCTAAGATGTACAGAGACAAACAAGAAGGACAACAGCAGCTGACTCCTGTGCAGAAACTTATAGTAGAGAATGATGTTATTCCAAGGTCCTTATGTAAAATTTAGATGGTGGTAACTTTTCCCCAAATATGACAGTGAGCCTTGAGGTGCTGAATTTAATTGCATTAAATCCTAATCATAGTTCCTAATCATAGTTTATTTCTCCTGAAGAATATCTTTGAAGTAATTTAATATTGACTTGAATGTAATTTTTTGCAGTGCTGAATACAGCCTAGCATATTGTGTTTCTACTTTAAGAATGTATCTATCATTTCTCTTTCTATTTCTTAGAAAAAATATGGCTTTGTACTTTGTTAGACATGGGTAATTGATGGGATCATGGAAATATCAGTACCATAAGATTTGCCTTTGCAAATCATTTAGCTTAGTGATGAAATTGGGCATACCAGGCTATGGCCTGGGCTGGGCCCCACTTCTTTCGTTTTTTTGCCTTGAATAGCCAGTGAGTCCAGGGTCACTTCTGTGCCTTTGAATATATATTTTGACTTAATTTCTGTTCAGTATTAAGTTATATCTTATTCCTTTAGCTGTGTGCATGTGAAGTTGCCATCATTTAGCCCAAAAGTGCTGAGCAAAGTCTGAGGAACAAGCAAGCATCTTATGTAGTTGCTTTCACCTACTGCTTCCCACCCTCCCAGTGGTGAAGTTTCCCCAGCATATCTGTTACTACATCTTCAGCTGATCTATTGAATAGCTGATCTGCGAGGAAATACAGTGCTCTGTAGTGGCAGCGCCCTGCTTTTCACAGTCTGATTGAAGTGGGTTAGAGACAAATAGTGTTTTATGTGGCATAAACGTCTAAGGAAGAACTAACAGAACAGAGGGGAAAAAAGAGGGATTAAACTGAAAATAAACTTTGATTTGAAACAGTGGTGATTATTTGTCTTAATCAGAATGCCATGTTCAGTTTGCGGACAGCCTAGAGGTTTTGCATTCTGTTCCTGTATTTTCCATTGATTTCTTGCAAAAATTCTTCTGTATTTCATAATCTTCATTTAGCAAGGCCTAAACCTATTCCCCTGTGTGGTAGGTAAATATCACATTTTAACAGATGAGGCAGAAGAAAATCAGAGGAGTCTTGTCAGGATAGAGCAGTTCTGTGCTCCATTTATCTCTTGTTCTAAAATAGTCTTGGATAGACTTGGTACTGTGCGTGATAAAACAGTCCAGAGATTAGTAGAAATTGCAGTAGGGGTTTTGTCATCAAAGTGCACAAAACTGACTTTATGCCTTTTGGGTTATTACTAATGTACTAAGTTGCTGTACTTGGAAAAATTGTTTTATATGTGTTCTTGGTGTGTCCGCCTTAAACAAAAGAAATTTTGGCATTATGGAATAATTTAGGGATGGAAGACTTACAAAGCAGGGTTTGAGTTACCACATGGTTGCTTATGTTGCACATAACTGCAATATAGCTGTATGGGTTTTTTTCTTCATATATTATTGCATAGCACTTCAACATGTACAGAGGTGTGTCTTATCAAAAATCCCTAAGGCCTGTTGCTTTCAACAGAGGAAAGACTTGCTGTCTGAGGGATAATGAATTGGACTATAGTTTTTCAGCTTTTAGATACTTGAGTCTTACTTTTCTGCATGAATTTTGGATTAAAATGCGTAATTGTCCTGTTTGTCTATTCATCAAATTTGAGGATGTTAACACAGTATTCATTTACCCAAGTCTGAAAGTTTAAAATTAACTTTAGTTTTATTTTTTTAAAAGTGTTGCTAGAAGTGATTCATTGTCATTTGATTCTTGGAAGGTGGAGGAACACAAAACAGTGTTAGAGTTATAATGCATTATTACTAAATCTGCTGTGTTTCACAGACTTCAAAAGAAAAATACTCTTATTCTATGAAAGTACTAAAAAAACAAGAAAGAAGGAAGACAGTGACTGTTGCAGAAAGAGTATTTAGCTATTTTGTGATGACTGAAGAGTTATTTAATAAAGAAAACTAAAGAAAATGCTTAAAAAGACCTGCTAAAACAGGAATGACATAATTTGCCTTGAAAATGGATTCAGACATCAAATTATTGCTAAAAAGATAAACTGATATGATTAAGTATAAACTGTTGAAGATCTGACCTGTTGAAGCCAGGTAATTTTTTTCTTGTAATATTTTCTGGAGTGAACTTAGCCTTTTGAAAAAGTTGGCAGTAGAGGGAAATATTTTGTTTTCATTATTTAATACAGTAACCTTTACTACTTTTCTGAAGTACAGTTCTTAAATCAGCATGCATGCTATGAATTGTGCCATAGTAAAAGCGCTATCATAATTAGTGCCTTAAATAGTATTACGTTTCATATTATGAATTTTAAATGTTTAACTGTCTGTATTTGTTATATAAACATAGCAACACTTTTGCATATACTCAGAATAATTTCACCTGCTTGAAGAATTGTTGTTGTTTTAATATTTTTAAGAGGATTTAGACTAGTTTATTTCTACTGCTCTTGCAGCAATGTCCTTCCTCTTTAACTTCAAGTTTACATTTTATGTACTTCTAGACCTCTGTGTCTAGGTAGCTATAATGGGTCACCTGTGTACCTGAGTGATAGCAGATAAATGGTTTCAGCTAGCAACATGCAGGAGACATGCTTGTTAAAAGATACTATTAAAAAGCTTTGCCTGAAAGGTGAAAGTGAATTAGCTGAGCCTTGTTAGTAGCAGTGGTTTGGATCAAGCTGTGGAATGAAAAAAACACGTTAGAAGTGACCCAGGTTGGTGCTATAACAGGTATAAAGTCATTGTAGACGTAAAATGTTAAACTGCAAATTGTTAATTGATCTTTAAAAAATAAGTCTTTTTTAGAGACTAATTTGTGAAATCACAAGTAATTTGTGAAATTTTGATTAAATGCCTATGCTTTTGACAAAAGCGATGACAAGAAATGTCAAGGCATTATTATTTCTATGTAATATAGGAAAAGGCAGTACATTGCTTCATTCAGAAATGCTGTTAATGGAGCTACATTAATGTTTCTTTAATGGGGCTGCATTTCAAGTGCATCTATTGAATGAAGGAATGATGACAAACTGGATCAAAAATTGTTGGTGTGAGTGGCAAGAATGATATTTTTAGTTGACCTGTGTGTTTGGTTCTATACACGCGGATGTCAAAGATGTCATTGAAGAAAGGTAATTGTATAACTGGAACGGAAAGGGTCATTATTGAAGGAGATCTGGCAGGATTACTGTAGTTTGAGAAAGAAATAGCTCTGTAAGAATAATGTTGGGCCTAAAGGACTGTTTATTTACGCACAGTGAAGAGATGAAATATACAACTTTTTCTGAAGTGTTTGAGCAGTCTATCCACAAAAATGTATGAAATAAATTTACCGTTGTGGTACATATGCCAGACTCAGGCTCTAACAGAGTGCTTCTCGGGAAAGGAAACGGTCAGCAGCCTGTATCTGTCTTGTACTGTGACTATGAATTCAAGGTACACGAAGAAAGTAATGCACCTGTCACTCACAGTATTTATGTCAGCACTGTGTGTGATGTAGTGACTGCTGATGATACTGAATTTTATAGAAATAATTATATATTTTTATTCTATAATTTTAAAAAAATGTATTCAATAGTACCACTTCTGTGTGATAATCACATAGGAAATCTTAATTCACTTTTGAGCTGTTACCTTATGCTGCAGCTAATCCAGGTAAATACATTCAAGGACATTTTGTAATTTCAGAGGCATGTAGGTTTTCTGAAGTGTGGGTTATATACATAAAATGTAATTTTTACCTTTCTGGGCACACTGTGAGTCTTGCTTTTTCTTCCCAGGTGTTTAGTTTTATGGCAGATGCTAATGTTTTGGGACTACATAAAAAAGCATAGTGTTTTATTTTCTTTCTATTAGGATGTGTGTTCTCATAGACAGTAGAGATCCCCAGAGCGTCAGTTATCCACTCATTATGCACCAAAGTGAAATTTTAGCTGTTAATTTTCTTTTGTATAAACCAGAGTTGTCTTTCACAATTTTTAATTTTCTTCTATTTTCATATAGCAGTCCCATTAAAATCATACAAGTGCGACTAGATATTTTGCCCTGAGGCAAAGATGTATTTTTATTTCTTTTTCCACTTCGAAAAATATTATAAAGCTTCAAAATAGAACAGCCCTTACAGACACAAACAAGTAAAAAACCTGAAAAGTATCTTCAGATTTGAAGATATTGCTTATTATCTGGGCTCAGATATGAGAAAATCTGTGTCAGATTTTCCTCAGATTTTCTCAGATTTTTCAAATATCAGATATGACAAAAGCAGAGTATGTTGGGAAGTTACTCAAGATTTTTATGGTAAAGGAGTATATATAAGGGAAGATTTTGCAAACCTAATGATCAGTTTAGTCCATTAATAGAAAGGGAAATGATTTATCACAAATTTTAAAATGAAGGTTATGGTAGTCCCTTCTTTGCCATTCCAAGTGTTTTTCACTATCCTAAGAATAAATTGTGTCCCTTTTCTTTCACTGAGTATAATAAGCTGAGTTCTCATTCGCACATGCAAAACGAACACGCAGGTGAGAGAAGTATACACAGATAAAGTGCATCAGGTTTTGACCTCTTTACTGAGAATAACCGAGATAAAGCTTACTTTTGATCTTGCCATATTGCTTAGGAATAATTGGCTGGGGTGATTCAGCAAAACTTGCTGGAGTGTTGTTTGTGTTTCTCCTAAACTGCAGTTACAAATTGTGCAAGCAGTTGTAGTCCCTTTTTTTTGCTGCCAAGTTCAGACAGTTCCTGAATGGTGGTTTCTAATCTGTACCAAAGGACAGAGCTGCAGCATTGCTGCCAGAAAATCTCCAGTCTCTCTCAGTTGTCCTGTTTCACTTTTCCACTTTCCCTGTTATCTTCCTTTTTAGTCTTTTTTTTTTTTTTCTTCTTTTTCTTCCCCCCACCTACCCTGAGGATTCAAGTCTTAGATTAGAAATGGAATAAACTGTATTGTAAACGGATGGATGTTCTGCGGTCCTGACAGGTACTTGCAAGTGTAAGAGAATGACTGTGGCACACAGGCCCTTCCTCAGGTCTGAGAGAAGTGCTATACTTCAAAGCAAAATACAATGTGCAAACTGTTGCTTTGCATGTAATTGGCTATGCCTCAGATCATCTCGGAGGAGAAGTAGCTGTCACCTGTGGAGGGGAGAGAATTTTGATGAGAGGACGAGACAGAAAGAAGGGCTATGAGGGTTGTTTACTATGGAAAAAGAGAGTTTATAGGAAGCTAATGGAGAAGAGGAAGGTTGAGTTATGTCCTAACAGCAGGCCCTCTATGGAGCCTATGGTGTTTGGTATACAATACAGGTATCATTTCATGTTTCTAGCTTCATTTTTGGAAGGAATTCTATTCTTTTAGAGGATTTGAGTGAGAGATATCAAAGAAGTAATTGGTCTATAAAAATATACGTTTACTTGATGTTTTTAAGTTTACAGGAAATTTGAGACTAAAATCTTGGGTGTTTGGTTATTCTGTTTTAGGGAGTATTTATCATGACTTTTTTTGGACGTGTATTAGCAAATTGACATTTCCCACTCAGTCACAGTTAGATTCATTTGGTGCTTTCCAGACTTGGGGAAATTTGCATCTAATGATGAGTTTGGTTAAGCTTGGGAGCATTTGAAGACTAGGAGACATCATTCTGACACGATTTCTTTCTGCCAACGTAGATGGTTTAATGCTTTGTGGCTTAAATGTCTTGGTAGAGTAGTATGTGACAACTGGGACTGCATGATTTGTATTTTGGTTTTGTATTGAAGAAAATTATTGAATTTTAATTGATAGCTTAAAAAAACCCTCAATGTATTTCTTACAGCAATATTATTCTTGAATAAAGGTCCATTTTGGTGAGTCTCACAGGTATTCTTTCCAGAACAAATGCGGTAATATGAGAGCACCTAGCCATGTATCAGAGATTGAGACTGACTTTGGATGGTGACTGTTTCAATGGAACAAGATCTGTTTGTGGATTTTCTGTGTATGACAATTTTGAAGTTGACACTTTGGGTAGTCATCAGAGTGTCTATGAAAATTATGTTAGAGTAGGTATATTCTAGAGTTAGCCTGATGGAAGTATAATACTTAGTTCATAGTGGAAATAAGTGATAAAGTACAGGCTTCTGCTGCAAATTGTGGGAATGTGTTCCACAGGCTTATCAAAAGCTAGGCGATACAGTTATTTTAAATCTCTTCTTCAGCATGTCTCATGAGGAAAGCTGTATATTTTGGGATCATATTATATATTATGTGTTGGTTAATAAATGTGATTTCTTAAAAGATTGTTGTGGGTTAAGTAGAAATGTGTATCTCTGTAATGAACTGTGAACATTTTGTCTTGCTGTTTTAAGTACTCCTGGTAGGTCACGACACTTTCATGGGCTGGGAGGCTGGCACACAGACTGGTGGAGGCATTCTTTGTGCCCCGAAGGGCAGAAAGATGGGTTATGTTGTAGAAATCAGATGTATCTTGGAGGAAATTTGCTGTTTGAATTATGAGAGAAAGTCTTTAAGGACTGTTTTGATGATCTAATAATTTCTGAATTTCTTCCCATAGTGACACGTTAGTGGACCTGCCAGGATTATCATCCTTCTTGGTCTGGATAGCATGTGTAGTATCTCTGAGGTGGGAGGAGGAGAAGAAAGATTTATTTTTTCCTGTTGTTTTCTTGGAGTATATGAAAAATGATTTAATGGTGATTGTGAAGTTACATAATTATGTAGGTCTGTCTTCTTTGTAGCTCATAGTAGGAACTGTCAGAAAGTAGTTTGTTAAACTTGTTAATGTAGTCTTAATGGTTAAGTTACTATAGCTCATGCTCTGTCTGCAGGTTTAACTGCTGGTTTTTGGATGTTAAAACCTGCATAGATTTCTTTTGGGTGAGAGAGGGAGAGAAAATGAGTGCATATGTACTTTGTTGAGCACATCACTGTTGATTTCCTAATGTAGAGGTCCAAGATATGATTGCATTGCATATGGCACGTCTAATATTTTTTTTGTAGTGATCTCTTTTGAGGGATTGTCATGATGGGAAGGTCTGCTTAATTGATGATGGAATGATTTTTTTGTTAAAACTCAGTCAGTGAAAAAAATTATCTAATTCCCCACATATCTATATGTTGTTTAGATGCTTCTTGGAGCCACAGGCCTTTACAGAGGCAGAGTGTTCTTGTATAGTGGTAATTTGGTTAAGCTGATAATTGGAAATTTGAATGGTACCTCCATCCATATGTTAAATAGTGATAGTTTTATATTACTATGCTTCTTCTCATGCAGTCATCTTGGTGTTGAGATAGTTGTTGTCATTGCTGTTGTTGTGTGGTGCTGAATGGCTGGTACTGAATAATTTTGATGTTGGCTAAATTGTAGTGTTTCCACAAGTGTTGGGATTGTTCTCTGTGAATTTGTTGGAATGTATATGGTTTTCTTCTTCTGCTTGATCTCTTCAAGAATTAGTTAGGTGAAAGAGATAATTTCTTGGTTTCTTTCTGTTTTTTTTGAATATTTGCAAAATGTCTAGAGTTAGGCCAAATTGACAGAGGGCTGAAGACAAAATACTCTGGGGATGATAGGGTGTTTCTTTCATAAGCTTACGAATACACTGTCACAATATAGCATTGCGTCTTTTTAGTTCATGTTATTTCCACCCCAAATGGCAAATGTCAATATATTCCATATTTTACTGGTTCAGGTGCAATTGTTGGTGCAAGTTGTAGGCAAAGAAAGGCTTTTTTGTAAAATTGATTGTTAGACTAAAGGAATAAAATTGGAGATAAGAAAGAAAAATAATGCCATGTAGTCTAGTACAGATATCTTTATCTACAAATGATATAACTAAACCCAGCGAAAAATAGCTATACTTTCCTGACTCTTGTCTTTGAGAATTTGACTGGTATAGTTGGGAATATTAATTAACCATTAAAAATTAAATTATAAATTAATACTCATACACAGGTATGTTGGTGTATATTTATTGTGTATTTTTAGTTCCAGTTTATCATTTTATCTAGGAAACAGAGCTTATGAATTATAGTGTTTTACCTAAATACTCCATTGAATACCTTAATGAATCCAGTTGTATTAACGTCAGTAGTTTTGGGTCATCCAGTATTTTTTCCTGTTTTGAAAAAACTTGAAATAGGCATTTCTTTAACATGCCAATTTATATTACATGCTAAGATATAAAGCAGTAGTCCTGACATGTCCCAATGTGAATCTCAAGTAGGAGTCATCCTCCCTATATAGAAAGAATGAGATATTCAGAACTGCTTCCCCCCCTCACCTCTTCATCTTACACTGAGAGCTTAAAATTAGTGTTGAAAAAGTAATTGGTATTGAGCATTTTGTAGGGTCTAAGCAACTGGGAGATATGACATTAGTTCAAGGCATAAAGAGACCACAATCTCTGAAAAATACATCCTTTTAGTAATGGTATGAATGCTATTGTTGGCAGATTTCACCAGCAGCATGTTAAATGGGTATGGCCTTTCTAATAGTGTCACTGTAGTCAAAAGGTTTTGAGGGAATATGGGATAAATTGATCAATGAAAAGATCAAAGAGGAGGTGCGTGGGGGGAAATATTTAGGGCTTTTTTTTTAATATCACTTGAATGGAAATTAACACATAATTTTAGAGATTGACCTGAGTGGTATGAGTGCTATGAAGTTAAATATGCTATAATTGCTTCTTACTGATGTAATTTTGATTTATTATAGCCATTAAAGGAATTTTCTTGTTCTTTTGTTCTTATTCTTTTTGTACCACTGATACTGGAAGCAGAGGTAGAGATAGTTCAAAATTTGACTGAAAGCATTATTGGCAAATGCCCCATTTTTAAGGTGTCACTATGAATTCATAAATCATAAGATTTGACAGTGAAACCATGTTTCTTACTCCTCTTAAAATACAGTCGCTATGGAGTTGATTGTCCTTTTCATGACCTAATTTGTAATTCAGCACAGGATTATGTCTGGAATGACTAATTCAGCAAGATCCAGAAGAAGCTCAGTGACAATGTAATAAAGCTATTAAATATTCTATTTTATTTAGGAAGTGAAGGATTGAAACAGAGAAAAATATATGCTTAAATAAGGTGATGAACTTGAAATTCCTTGTGTTGCATTAAAAAACCCTTTTGATAATTTCATAGCAATACCACTGACATCTAGATCCTCTAGTTACAGTGTGACTAGTATTTTTCAATAATCTAATTTTATTGGTATCATTCCCCATATTTGAGTGTGCTGTTGCAACTGAACAAGTGTATAATCTGTATATAAATTAAAGGGGTAAGAGGTTGTTGTGGCAGGCATGTTTGGAAGATGGATGAATCAGACCAGTTTCAAATTTCAGAGCACCCCTTTGCTTGACTGATGTACATTAGTAATACAATTTGTGTTAATGGTTAGCTCTTACTCATTATCAATCATTATCACTAAGTATTCAAACAGATGGTCCGTAACAATCATATCTCACATTACCTCTGCCTGTACAGTCCCACAAAGTGGATGCTGTGTCATTAGCACTGGTGGTTGTGGTCTGCTCTGGTCTCGGTTGCTGAGGCAGAGGGACCAGGCTCCATCCCTTTTTGATAAGGGGAGCTGTAGCTGAAGGGCGACCTTCTTCTTCCCCATTTTTCAGCACTAATCATTGTTTTATGCTTCTCACCTGCTCTTCAGAAGAAAAGGGACAGGATTTCAACTGCCTCAGGCAGTTCATCTCATCTTATTTTTGGGACTGGGACTTGTTCTGTTGCCAACACTCACTCTCCCTGCCTGTTAAATATCCCCTGTTACAGGTTTTACGGCTTGCACCTTCTTCCTATTCCTTGTTTTGCAGCAGCACCACAAGTCTCCATATTGACTGTGTGTACTTACACCTTGTTTACATACTCTTACTCGGCTATATTAGAAAGTGTTCATATACCGTTACTGATTATCTGTTAGCAATGTTACAGAATACTTACACACTGTCACTAGTTGTTATTTTGGTTACTTGTGTTGGGATTCAAGTCAAGCAAATATTACTAACATCCTGCTTAGTTTACTTTCATCTCATAGATGCAGCAAGCCTCTTTCTTGGCTACCATACAGTGAGGTATTTGTGTCTTGGAACTGGGGCTAGAAGTAGTAGAAGGGGGAATTTTCTGGTTCTGCTGAATGAAGTTCTCAAGGTACTCAACAGGATTCCACAGAAATAAGATTTATTTAAAATTATGTATGAAGAGAATGGGTTTTGGGGTAGTTGGCTGAAACTCTGGAATAAAAAAAGGTATTTTAATTTGTCTTTCTTAAGATATCACAGTGCAGTGTTAAACTTCCCATGCCTATCTTCTTTTAAGTATAGTTTACATGAGCTCATCTTCTGGGAATGAAAATAATAATGAGTTGGAGGAGTAAGAAGAGCTAGGATTTAGAATTTTGACATCTGGGCTTGCCTTCAGCTATTCAAGGCTCTAAATGAAGGAAGTTTGCATTAAATTATTTCCTGCTTTTCTGTATTCACTGTATGTTTCAGTTGAAATATCTAGCATTTTTATTTCAGTGATAAAAGCTTTAGACTGCTGACATCTTATTTATAAGCAGGAAAGATTTTGGTTTTTTTTTTTTTTGTTTGGTTTTGTTTTGATTTTATTTTTTTTTAAACAAAAAACCCAGCAGTAGATCGAAGTTAGGATTTTCAGCCATGAAATCAAGTTTTCCTAGAGGTTCCCTTATTTTTTGAAGATTAATATTCTTAGAATAGAAGTGTATAATCTTGATATTTTCTCACATTCTTATGTTCATAATTCAACTAAAAATGGAAATAATTTAATATTGCCAGTAGGAAAATGAGCATAAAATTGCATTGTAGCATGAGAATACGGTTCTTTATAAGAAAACAGTCAATTTACAATTACCAAGTTGTTCCTAAGGAAGGATAAATGCATTTTATATAACAAATTGGCATGGGAAATAATATGATATCGGTTCTCATCTAAGTGCAGAACTCGCCAATTCCCTTCTAGGCTTGAACAAATATTACATGAGTGAGGGCTCTTGTAAAATGTTATGTTTTGAAATAGATTTCATTAAGGGTTTCTGGTGATAATTTATTTCTTCCTTTATGCCTATGTCTCTTCTCATACTAATAATGGATAGCTTATTTGCATATAAATAGACTTCAGTATTTGCTGAAGCAGAGACCTAATATGTTCCTCTTTTTTCCATGAACATTGTTAAATAAGATAGAATATTGCAGTGATCAGCAGTCATGAATTGTAATAATTTTCTTTGTCAAAACTCTTCAGAGTGCATCAACTGTGACACGTTTGTGAAGACCTCAGAGTTTAGGTATCAGTTATAGTGTCAAAAACCTGAAACACCTTTTGCTTCTGTAAAGGTGTTTTCCATGCTATCTCAGCAATATTTACTGATAAATACCAAAACTGATGGCTCTTGGGTGCCTATTCTTAATTAGTACCTTGGTGTGTTTTCTTGCCATTTCTAATCTAGTAGTATGTGAATACTTTTCTAATGCAAGCATCACACTACAAATTAATATAATTTAGTTGTCTTTTGCTGTATTATACTGATCTCATGATTCTAACCACTTTTCTTTAAACTAGAGACATGCATTGAACAGGAATCTTTCATGGTATCATTCTGATGTACTGCAAAATAAATACATTTTAGTTATGCTCCATTAAGGATATGTGAAACAAACTCACTCTTAAGACTGACTTCTATTTACTAAAAGTAATGGCCAAATAAAATTTAAATGGATCAGTTTATGAACTCTGAAAAACCCTCACAAAATATATAAAGCTGCATTGTAGATTCAGATATGTCTTCTAGAAGGATGAATGGGAGAAACTATTCTGTACCACAGTATTACCCCAGACCTACATGTAAAAATAAACTCCAGGCTTATAATTCGTATACCACTAGTTATTCAGTAGCTGCTACTTCAAATATGCTGCCTCTAAACCAGGTTCTAGCTATATAGTTCTTTAAAAGACTCTGGGAGAAAGATAAACTAAGTGGTTCAACAAATTTAGTCAATGCTTCTTGAGCACTAACTGTCTGAGCATGCAAACATTTGAATGTTATGTGTACATGTACCTGATATAAAAAAAAATAAAAAATCACTGAGAATTTGTTTCTGTATGCGTGCAGGTATGAACATGACTTAACCGCAAATGGGCTTTTAAGTGGAGTTTTAATGTGTGTGCCTGTAAGTTATTTTTACCAGCAGAGGTCACTCAGGGTAAAGTGAACAATTGCTTCATCTTTCAAGGAAGACTTGAACTTCATGATGGGCTGTGAGATGCATACTGAAAAGCATGCATCTTCAAAAGTACACAAGCAACCTACACTTGCTTTTCCTTTTCTTTACATGTTTGTTGCAGCATGTATTGAGAATAAAAGATCAAACATAGTAAAAACTTGTGGGCTTACAATGATGCACACCAGAGAGTAGTCAGCAAAATCTTGGGCTATAAGAGTATGGTTTATAAACCAACACAATAAATATGGAATGTTTATTTCATATATTACTTTACTACAAAGAGGTGCCTTTCTATATTTTCACCAAATTTCTTGAACACAGTCTCATCCATCAGCATCAATTAACACTTTTTTTTTTTTTAAAGGTCAGTAAATAGTAATGATTACCTGTAATTTATGGTATTACATACTTTTTTCCCTCTGCATGGTAACTTTGTAAATGGTGTTCTCTTAACAGATTTTCTTGTTATACAGATTAAATTATATCTAACACTTTTAGTTACAAAAACCATTTTGAAACAGATGTTATTCCTATCACTGCTTTTTTAAGGCAGCTTTTTGAGAAGAAGGAGGATATATTCCTGTGTAGTATGAATACAGTGAGTTGTGCAGTGTAACAGAAAATAACGTAGTCTGCTGTGACAGAAGGCTACACTGCAAGATCTTCTTTTTATTTGATAATGATGCGTAAGCAGAAAATGCCCATTATGCTGTCAGAGCTCAGAGACTGACAGATATTTGTGAACTGAAGTGGTTGAAAGGTGATAAAAGTAGAAACTGATGTTGCAGTTGCATTCACTTTTCTTAATAGAATTTCCTTTAAAGCCATCATCAAAATCAAAATATGAATGAAGAATCAAAGTTATAATATACGGCAGTTGTCATGAATGAAGTTGTTTTAAATATGACATGTCTTTCCTTGATACCAAATGGAAAATGTGTCCAGTTGTCAGTCCACCCACAAAAACTCAGTTATCACCTATCTGAAGAAAATATGTGGGGTTTTTAATGTAACTGTATGACTGGTTATAGGGTTGTGTAAGTTATTCTGGAAGGGTTTGTCAAACAATTTGATATCAGAATATTGTACAGTACCTAGGTGAAATATAGGAAAATAAATTTTTTCAGTGTTATTAATGCTATTTTTTGTGTTCTTTTTTTTTCTTTCAATCCATATACCTGAAGGCTAAGATCTGTTTGATTTTGTTGGGGGGGGGGCATTCACAGAAGCCCACAGAATTTAAGCTCATACACAATTGAGTTGAAAAATTAAATAAGGAGGAGATAAGGTATAAACCTAATAATTTTTTATCTATATGTCTGTCTTGTAGTTTTATATAGCTTGCATCTTTACCTGATGTAAAACAACTTATGAAAGCCAGAAGAGCTATCTGACCTTAGAGGTACCTCCTATTTAATTTAAGCTTTTAGGATAAGTCATAAGATACCTGGGAAGGAGCTTACTACTGGTGAAAGTATTTGTTTTCCCTTTTCATTGTCCTATTGACTTTTTTGCTTGGACATCTTGTTCATAGAGTTCAAAATTCCTGAAGTTGCAAGCAACTGTAAAGAATAACATTTTAAGAATCACAGAAGTAGATACTTTTACTCCTCTGTATCTGAGGTATGTACCTGATATTCAAAGAAAAAGAAGTGGTGTTGTTCTTGAGTAAGTCACTGGGAAATGTTGGATTTCAGTCCTTTTTGAAACCAGACAGATACCAATATCTACATGTATCTCGTATAATACCAACAGTTTAGGCACTCTAGAGAAAAGTTAAAAGAAAAAGATCATGTTCTGAGAAGATTATGGGCCAGGAATTTATTCTACATATGATACTTCAGTTCCTGGTAAACTTGCATCCTTTGCATTTTTAAGTAGATGATAGTAAGAATTTTTCCATTTTTACTATAGGAACTTCCAGTTGAAGGGTACAGTAACTTCTTCATTATCTATAACATAACAGTGTCTTATCCTTTCTGCAGTACATTTGTTGGTGACCTAATAATATGAATAAGAAATATGGAAATAATTTACATCAAAAATATAAAATCCTTATGTCCTTAATCAGATTAGCCCCATAAAATTCCTTTGATTCATATATATGTACTTGTTCAATTGTATCCAACTTCAGTTCCACACACTGAAAGAAGTAACACATACAATGCTTTTATATGCCTCAGGCCTTACAATGAAAACAAAGTGATTTATTTTCTTTAAATGTTTCCCACCAGAGATTCAAGAGCCTCACAGGTTCATAAATCTTTGCTTTTGATTCCTCTCCCCTTTCTCTGTCTAGATACAGAGCCACTATAATGGCACCCCAAATGGTGTTCCAGTGCTTCAGCAGTCAATGAGCTTAACTGGTTTACAGAAATGGTGTTCTGGTCTAGTGGGTATTGCCTTTTGGCTTCTGGAATCTTCCTTCCACTGCTTGCAAAACTGTCTCTCCTGTACATTAATAATTGCAGTGCAATTAGAGTAACCAGACCCCATAAATATACTTACTTTCACAACCCAAACAGAGAATGGTGAAAGATGAGCTTTGTAGCACACTTAGAGGATTGACAAGTTGAGGCTGTAGACAAAGCCTGTTCTTTCAGCAGCTTGTTCTTATTACCTGTCTCAGATCTTCTTAACCTAGGGTATCCTCTCATAAACTACAAAAGGATCCCTTAGATAAGCATATAAAACTTTAACCTTGAAATGAGAAACCTTACTGGTGTAGTCACAAATTACAGAATTATCTTTGTAAAACACAACAACCCACTCTTCAGCTTCTCAATAGTAGAAAATCTTAAAAAATTTAATCTTGACATGACTAACATGAATATTTATCGTAAAGTCCTTGTCCAAATGGGAAAAGAAGATATTCATTAATTTTCTCAGGAACAGCTAAATAAAAGTTGCCCTGCTTCATCTTTTACCTGAGCATCTCATAATCTTGCAGAACCTAAGATTAGGACCTAAATGGTGTGGTAGAGGAAGGGATCCTCTTGGCTGGTGTGTTGGACCCTGCACCCAACCCTCATCTCAGCTGGGGGGACCTGAGCAGCAATATGCAGGACTGATAGGAAAGAAAGGGAGGAGAAGCTGGAATAGAAGATCACTTTGCTATATGAGTCTTTAAAGAAAGGATTTACAACACACAGTGCAGTGGGACAAATTGTACATGGGAAAAGATGTAGGCTATATGTGCAGGTGTAGGGACTAAGGCAACTGCTGAGGAGAGAGTCTGCCCAGAGTCCTAATGTCCACTTGGGTGAAGGCATCTGATTTTTTTAAAATAGAGAAATAGCCTTAAATGAAACAAAGCTTTCAGTATTTTTTCCATATTATGTTTTTTCCCCATGTAGACAACTGCTGTAAACTCTGAGTCTTCAACCTGACTTAATCACGTGCAGCTGAGACCAATTAAATGCACTTGTAGATGTAAAAGCTGTTCTCTTATGGTGACTTTTTTCTGAATGAGGGGAGTGAGGGTAACAGTCTTTTGTCTAATAAGGTTGTAGTTTGTAAAATATTTTAAAATTCCCAAAGTGGGTGGTCCTTCCATGGCCTAGAACACTGAGTTCTTTCATCTGTGTAGGCTTTCACATATTTGAGAAGTGGAGAAAAAACTATCGGTGGCTTGGTAAGCAGAGTGATGTGGGAGCATGAATGCTAATAATTCCATTTACAATTCCAAATTAAACTTGGAGCTTGCTATGCTGTTTTCTGAACTTCTGTTCAAGCAATTAATTTCATTATTGTCCAGTAATGTTTTTTGAACAAATTTTCTACCTAGTTGAAGGGATTAATTTAGCCCCAACTGCATCCTAACAAAACGCTTAAGGTTTAAGTATTTAAAAGGGACTTGTGTACTTTGTTTTTCTTGTAGGGTAAGATGTGGAGAATGTATCTTTTTTAATAAAGATTTTTCAAATTCATTTTACTTGAAACATTAAGCAGTTTTTCCTGTAATACTTTGATTGTTTCTAGCCCTGAAAAAATCAATGTAATTTTCTTATTGTAAACAAAAATCAGATCACACAAGTCCAGTAAAGTCTGGTACACTCTTCTGTATCTGTTCACATGCAATATTTTACTTTGCATGTTAATGTTTTATTGAAATATAGATTAGTTAGTAATAAGTTATTTTCTGTGCTGTTTTTATTCAGTACCTCACTGACAGAAGTATTAGAAGAATAATAAACCTCTTGCATCTTAAATGGGAATATATTATCTCCATTATACATTCATTTTCCCCATTTCTTGCTGCTGCATCAGAATAAATCAGAAACATAACTTCTCAAAAATCCTCTAGGAAATTACACTTTATTCTATGTCCTCTAATATACCTTCTTGTGCATCAGCATTCATTCAGAGTAGATTTTTCTACCTTATATAAAAAGTAAAAGTAGCTACCAGTAATGCAGAGGAATAACATGTGGATAACAAATCCTTGTCACAAAGATGAATTCATGCTTCTGATCTAGTTTGGATTTCAAATCTCTTATTTGCAAAAGCAATAGTTCTCCAGACCTCTTCTAATGTAGTAGAATACTCAGAGTGTGAAGCCAGAAGCACGGATTTTCATTTTAAATTATCCATTCCTCATGTTCTCTGCTGTTTTTTTGCCCCATAGCATTGGTTGACATTTCATAGAGAGTGAGCTACCATAGGGCTGGAAAGCATATAATTATACAAGTCACCCACTTTTTTGATTTTTGCCATTATATACCAATCAGAATGCAGACATACCTTTCATAGGTATTTAATTTCTAATGAGAAGGTTTTATTCTTCATTGACCTGTGATTAAAGTGTGGCATTTTAGTAAATAAATGAAAGATACTTTCTACATAATTCAGCTCAGAAGTTATGCTTGAGAGCCTATGCAGGTCTTTGACCTCTATCACGTGAGTGGCAGCATAAGTAATCGAGACTATTCTTAGATAAAAATCTGTATAGTACAGAAAATGCTTAGTGTTTTAAAACAGGTATAGTATAGAATAGAAAAAGATGACATCAAGCAGATTGTCAAATTATGTCTTTTATTTATTACTCAACACAGTGACAGTGGTTTAAAATTTAAGAAAGTTAATGAATTAAGTAATTCATTATAATTGTTTTATAGTATTTAAAATTATACACATGCTTTGAGAAAGGTGGGTTTTTTTTTTCTTTTTTTCTTTTTTTCTTTTTTGAAGTAAACTCACAACAAATTTTACGAGGAGAAAACGTGTTAGGTATCAAACCACAGATGGATAATTTTCAAAACTAGTTCACTAGAAAATATGTATTCATGTTCTATGAACTTCAGCAAATCTTGCTCGTAAGATGGTGTGTATTTTTCTTTCTGTTCAGATTAGCCATGGTCTAGACACACAGTTCCTAATAAATGAGATTCTGATCCTGTTCTAACAGACTTCATTGTTTGATTGAACCCTGCATGCAGTCACTTCCTGGACACTGTCTAGGAAAAATACTTGCTTATTTTTTATCACAGCAGTGCCTGGGAACCCTGAGCAAGGCTGTGTGTGCTAGCTGCTATACAAATACACAAGGTAAAGATAACTGAGAACATGAATGTTACACATCTGGGCTTGGGCAGAGATCAGAGACTAAAAGGGAAAATACATCCACAGTGAAATTCCAGATTGATACTGGCAAAGCGAAAATTATAAAAAGATGATTTCCCATCTAGTGATCCTTATGTGGTGATCTCCTGCTTTTATGGCTAAGATTAAATTAATCACGAAGCTCCTGTCCTCCATTAACTAGTCACTGTAAGAAAAAACACCCATTCCCCAGTAAACGTAGAAAGAGTCACTTGGAAATATAACATGAAGTATTTTGTATTTATGCTAGGAAATGCAGTATTTGAATAGGAAAATGGCTCGACATTTATCTAGGTGTAGTCGTAAACAGATTTAGTATTTCTCAGAAGCTGGAAGGCAACAGAGTACATGCAATAAACTATGTATGAAAACAAACCTGTGAAAAGGGCTATTGATTAGCTACCAGAGAAGAAGCCAAGATATATTTTTACAACTCACATTTGAAGTGAATGTTATCAGTCTCATCCACAAAATTAATAAAATCTTTGTTCTGGAAGCTTTTTGAGCTCAGTTTGGCACTTTTCTCCTCGCTTCTCTTTTCTGTTGATCATACAAAGCTTGTAATTTCATTGTATGTTAGGTGCACAAAGATAGCATGAGCACCTAACTCCTGTACCCTGCTTTGATAGTCTCAATATAGATGGTTTAGAAAAAACAGTTCCGTGTTTAATTAATAAAGTCCATCCATACTACTATTAAGAGCATATGATGCTCAACAGCTAAGTAAACAGATTTTGATCTTTCGGTACTGTAACAATGTTTTCTAAAATTTTAAAAAAGTCTTAGGAGAATGTTTTTGAAGGAAAAGAGTATTTTACTTTAAGTTTGCTATCATGAAATGTTTACTCAGTATACCTTCTTGGTTTTTTACTATATAATGTCAGCAGCTCTGAGACTTCCAGTAGAGTTTGGGTGGCTGGGTTTTGATTGACCATTCTTTTTAATTGGCTTTTGGGAAACATATATTCTCTATGTGTATTCAAATACTTGAGTTATTTCTTCTTTTTTTGGTGGTGGTGGTGTCTCTTTTAAACAAAATATGTATCTATATGCAGAGTAATAATTTTTCCTTAAGGGTATTTTAATTAAAAAATGGTGCTGTAAGAAAATAAATACTGATGTATTCACCACTTTTGGAAAACATAGCAACAAAATTACATATATAAAGAAAAGAAATCTTCCTTCTTTCAGCAGCGGTGCTTTCCAAATTTGTGACAAGCACATAGGGATAAAGCAGGTTTTGTATGTTAATTCTAATATACTTACTGAGGCCTTCTGTAAGCTAAAAAACCAGTGTGATCAAGCAAGGAGAAAATAAACTGAGGGTAAAATGCTGGAAAATCTCCTAGACAAGACTTGGAGCCTTCACATAGCTAAGGAAATTTAGATGAGGTTATCACAGACTGTCTTGCTCAGATGTGCTGTACTGGGTTATTCGATGTGAGTGGAGCTGCAGTAGTGAGGAATGTATTGATTTCCTTTTTGGTGATGAAAACACAGACTGAAAACAAACACCAGCATCTCAAACATACTAGTTCCCAATGTGATTCTGCAAACTCATAATCCCTAATGTCCTATGAAGATATTAACTGGTTCTTTCTATCTTACTGTTATCTCGTTTGGTCCTTTCTATTTTAGCTAATGTTGCCAGAAATGCCAGAGTCCCCTACAGAATGGAGACTGGATTAGCGCCTCTCAGTTAATAGTTCCAAAGCAAAGCTAAGCCATTTTGTCAGGGTGGTGTGAGCAGGTCTAGACTACTTCACAACAGTGTTTTCCAGAAGATTTAAATGCATGATCTGTTTCTGATAGTATCATGAATATTATTTTTTAAAGGTTAAATATCCTACTAACACATTTTTCCCCAGAAGATAGTAAGAGGTGTGTCTATTTACAGAATTAGATGATGCAATGTTTCAGACCTAAACCAAAGCAAAACAACATCCCTCAAAAGAAAGTTATTAATTTAATAATTTCATTAGTACTCCTCTCTAATTTTGTTGATCTTGGGACATGTGATGAAATCAGCTTCCCACATTTCTGCATCTGTTCCCAAAGTGAGATATTTTAAGGAACAAAAAGAGACCACTGCTGGCCCTGGAGCCTATGAGTACAGCTGCACCTGGAGTGCTGTTGTCCACTTCTGGGCTCCCAGTTTGAGAGAGAAAGGGAACTACTGGAGAGAGTCCAGCGGAGGGCTACAAAGACCATCAGGGGACTGGACTATCTGCCTTATGAGGACAGGCTGACAGAGCTGGGCCTGTGTAGCCTGGGGAAGAGTGAGAGGGCATCTCCTCAGTGCACATAAATATCTTTAGGGCAAGTGTCAAGAGGATGGGGCCAGGCTCTTTTCAGTGGTGCCCAGCAACAGGACTAGGGGCAACGGGTGCCAACTGAAACACAGGAGTGTGAGGGAAAACGTCTTCACTTGGAGGCTGTTGGAGCCCTGGCACAGGCTGCCCAGAGAGGCTGTGCAGCCTCCTTCTCTGGAGATACTCAAACCCCACCTGGACGCGACCCTGTGCAACCTGCTCGAGGCAAACCGGCTTTAGCAGGGGGTTGCATGAGATGGCCTGCACAGGTCCCTTCCAACCCCAACCGTTCTGTGATATTATTAGACATGTATTGGGACTGACTTTTAACATGACTAGACTAATGATTTTTTACTCTGATATTTCCTGATGTAAGCCTGAACGTAAGCCAACACCATTTTTTGGCTCAGTCTCTATATAGATATAACATCACACCAAGGAATTACTTATAAGTAATGGGTTTTGTAGTCAATGATTTATCCTGAAAAACAACAGGTGGGACACCATAGTCAGTACAAACCCAGGTCTTCAGTGACTTTTGACTTTTAAAAAAATTTGTAGCTGCAGTTTCACTCAAAACACTTAAAAATATCAGGTCCTTTGCAGTTCCACAAAGTACTCTCAAAATGTACAACTTTTGGAATATTTTACAGATACAAAAAATAGCAAAATATAATTTTGGCTAGAGATAATGAATTTTAGGTTTTCATTTTAATTTGCAAACTTTTAATAAAATATAATCCTTATTGCATATGCTCTCTGATACTTTAAGTAAAATTAACTATGCCAAGTGGGTAGGTGTTTGTTTCATTTTAAATGCTGCTTCCTTTTAACCTGGCAGTATGGGAGCAAGTGTGTCAGTCCGTTTTGTAACAGATTTGTTTGAAAACTCTTTGTGCTCAAGATCATAACTTGTTTAGTTTCTTGAATGTGAACCATTTGCAGACTTCAATGGAGGCAGCACTAATCTGATCGTTTTTCTGTCATCTAATTTTGCGGAAGTGGTACAATCTGGAGAAGTTTGACTAACTTATATGGAATCCAATGTGTTGAACTACATGTATTTAAGAAATACTGCGGTATAAAATGTACAAATATTTTTGTTTAGCTTGTAAATATTGTTGCTGTGTATAACATTATTGACATACAGTTAAAGTGGGTCCCCATTGTGAGAAGATTAGAAAGACACTTCTTTCTAAGCCTGCTGAGTAATGCAGTGTGGTGGACTTTCACATGTGAAAATAACAGTTCCATTGGGCAAGTGGTTGGAAAAGTTGGAATAATGTTTGCAATGAATTTCAGAGTAAAAGAGGCCGCTTTCTTTTATAGGAAATTTTAATGAGAGATGCATAAATCTAACAACAAAACTGTAAGAACTATTCTGGCCTTTCTGTTTACTGTCCTATTTTCATTTGAGTTAATATAATTGACAGGAATTTTGGGATGAGGTCATATCCATTGAATTGAAGCTTTAACTTAGTCTTAAATTGTATATATTTTTACATCCTCTATTCACCACAGTAGAATAAGATTGATTCTGGATAATATAAAATTGCAGATAATACAGAAGTCATGGATACCTTGTGTCATGGAAAGCAAGGTGGTGTGTAAAACTCAGTATCGTAATTTCTACTTCTAGATCTAAATAGCACAGCATCAAACATGTTTTTTTCCTATTTCTATTTCCTTTTCAAGCATAATGGCAATGATTGCCTATTTTATTACAAACCTTTGTTTTATTTGTACAGTTTAAATATTAAATTTGTGGTTATGGTTTTGTTTTTTTAAATAGTTCATATGCTATAGTATATTCATACATAAGACAATAGGTAGAATTCACACTTCCTTGTTGTTTCAACTCCTGTTTAATTGTGAACACTACTATACTTATATTTACACTACTATATATGTAGTAGGGCTTTGTTGAAAGACTAGATTTCTTTGGGAAACTTTCTGTTTATGATACAAGGTTACAATCAAGGTTACAATGACAGACCTCAGAAACCTCACCACAGAAGAGAAAGGTACAAACACAGAAACTGTCGGGTCATATAATGTGTATGAGTTCTGAAAAGCAGTCCATAGAGGGGAAAATAAGAGTAAGATAACCCTTTGAGAGAAATGGTTAGTCTTCAGCAGGTGGACATTAGTCTAGGGTCTTGTCACCTAAACACCAAATACTAAAATTAAATGTTTCTGGTAATTTAGCCTGTCTCAGTGTGAAGATCAACTAGAAAATGGAGTTTATATATTCTTATGAGAAAGAACTAGTGAGTTGCCTGTTAACCTTGCTGACATAGTCATTCAGTCATACTATATGTCCTCCTTTGCTTGTGGGTTTAATCAGCAGAATATTTAGGATTCCAGTAGGTATATTTGTTTTTTAGTGTGGGCTCCCATATGTATTTTTGTATATATTCACCAATCCCCGAGTTCCAAAATCATGCTTACCTATGTACCCTTCTCCTTTCCCAGCTTGTATACTATCCTTGCGAGGCATTGTATTTTCCTGTGTATCCATAATCTTAGTTTCTTGCTCAGATATTGCACAGGTAGCATTTAAGACAGACAGAGTCACCACAGTCAGTATAATAGCTCATTAAGTGTGGGTATCTGAGAAGGGAAACTGGCATAACTGGCTAACAGAGACAGTGTTTCAGTTTATTTAAGGAAAAAAAAAATATTTATTTACATGATGCAGTAATAAGCTTCTCAGATATGAATTGCAGACTGAATGATTAATTCTTTAAATGCTGAATGCGGTGATCCATTCAATGTATTTCATCATGCTGGATTTCTGACAGAACAAGCTTTTTGTGTGTTCCAGGGCTCTGTTAGCTGACAATGAATAAATGCTATTTTTTAGGTACTTCAGAGGTTTTCTGCTGATGGAAAAAACACCATCAGGAAAACACAGATTTCAATTTACTTTAAGGAGTGTGGGATGTAGACAGAATTTATTGAGCAGCTTTTAAAATCAAATCAATAGTGTAGTGCTGTTGACTTCAGCAAACCTATTTTGTTTTACGCTAACTGGGTGCCTGATCCTATGTTTCTGTTTTAAACTTTTCTGAGGGGAACTAAACATTGGTTCTGATATTATTTTTCTATCTGAGTGCTCCTCCCCTTGCCATATAAAAATAGAATAAAATTTACAGAATACATACAGATTTTGTCAAATATTTATCCTAATTTGTAAACATTTTTATCTTTCCTAACTGCTTATGGCAATTTAAATGAAATAGTTTGTTTTCTCCACCTAAGTTACCCAATGATTGCCCTTAGTATGTTCATCTTAAATACCGGTCTAGTGGAGTTCATCAAGATGTTCTGATTGATTCTTCTGCATTGATTGGTTAGGATCACTGACTTGGAGGAAATGTAATGGTGTAAAACACAAGTAGTTAACTGATATTCTTGGTTCATCATTTGCTTCAGATACTACAGACAATTAATAAAGCTTTATTCTGCAATGCAGAATTAAATATCCCTAAACTTAACAACAGAACAAAACCATTAATATTATTGTTGCGGAGCTGCTAGCCATTTGTTAGCTTTAAGAGTAAGAGGCTTCTTATTCAAAACTCTGTTATCTGTATTAAATAATATACTCTCAAAATTTCATTGGTCCTCTAATTCTTTGAGCTAACTGTGCTGGGACAAAAAGCACTGGAGTCTGAGAAGCACTTCATGCAAACCAGTTCTGAGTTCTGCAGCTGAAGAAGGCAAACGGATTTTATCATATGTATATAGAGAGAGTTCCGCATAAGTATGTATTTTTCATTACTTGTGTATATCATGGATGTGACATTGCTCATGATTAAGATGTAAGAGAACATCAAGAACAAAATGGAATTCTAATTCCTCTTCAGACTTTAATTAATAATTTCCTATTCTTTTGCCATATAATCTTCAAATCTTAATTGTCAATAATTTGAGGCAGAGGAACATATTATGTTCTACGGAAAATGGATTATTTTCTTACTGATTTATTGGTAACTTTAACAGTGACCTTTTCACAAGTAGAGGATACTATCTAACAAAGTAAGCAAATAGAAGTAGAAGTCCCTATGTTCAAAAGGGTCAGTTCCTCTTGGAAATTTGGTATTCATTTTTTGTTGACCTGAGGGAAGCATACATTTAGCTTAATTATGCACTCCACAAACCATTAATGCTCTTTGTGTAAATGAGAGGAGTCTTAAACTTTTACAGCAGCATTCATAACATTTAGTGAGCTAACCAGCAACAGTAATTCAATCAGTTTGCCTCTGTTTGTATTTTGCGAACAAAGAGTGTTTTCCTTTTATTTAGGTGAAAAAAAATCAATGTGAATCCCCCCCCTCTTTAACAGAGGAATAGAATCAAGTAAGTTTTCAAAGCCCTACAGAGCGCTGGTGGAGGGGGTGTGCGTGTTCTTTGGTGTTTTGCTTTAATGAAAGTTCCATAGTTAGAATTTCCCTTTGATTTGATAATGTACACAAGAGTTTTATCCTGTTCTAAGAAACATAAGTATCTGTATAGTGTCCTTAATTAATAAGTTTGTGTTTATGTACCACTTCTGAAAGGAAGCATATTTACTTAAGTGACCATGTTTAGATTTACCAAGCCGTATTTAGCCATGATTTAAACAAAGCAAATGCACACCCCCAAAACAAAATAGCAAAAATGTATTGCACACACTTTTTCCCCCTTTATTAACTATTTTACATAATATTTGCAAAGAATGCAATTGAATTTGCTTGACAAGCAAGCAGTAGTTTTCTTTCCAAATGCATGCAATTTGATTAAATAGTGAGCAGTTCCCAGTAAAATTCAGAGGGATGGATACACCAAAATGATTCCTGAGGGCTTTCCTTTTTTTTTCGTTCATTGAAATGTTGTCTGGGTTTCATCTGGGATAGAGTTAATTTTCTTCTTAGTAGCTGGTGCTTAGTAGCTGTGTTTTGGATTTGGTGTAAGAACAATGTTGAGGGAACACTGATGGTTTTGGTTGCTGCTAGGTAAGGTTTATACTAAGTCAAGGACTTTTCAGTCTCTCAGGCCCTGCCAGGGAGAGTATTGGAGTGGCACAGGGAATTGGGAGGGGACACAGCCAGGGCAGCTGATCTAAACTAGCCAAAGGGATATTCCATATCATAGGATGTCATGCTGAATATATAAGCTGGGGGAAGAAGAAGGAAAGGGGGGATGTTCAGCATTACGGTGTTTGTCTTCCCAAGTAACTGTTACACATGGTGGAGCCTTGCTTTCCTGGGGATGCCTGCAGATGGAGAGCAGTGAATGACTTCATTGTGTTGTTTTGTTTGTATAGGCAACTTTTGCTTTATTAAACTTTTTATTTCAACCCATGAGTTTTCCTCACTTTTAGTCTTCTGATTCTCTCCCCTATCCCAGTGTGGGGTGAGTGAGTGAGTGGCTGCCTGGTGCTTCATTGCTGGCTGGAGTTAAACCATGACAAATGTATTGGTACAAGTGTAAGCATAATCATTATTGTGCTCAAAATTAGGGTTGTATCATTGAAATTTGTAGAATGACTAGAGAATTGATTAGCAGGCAAGACAAACAATTGAGCCATGGGACTGCATGGCTGATATATTGAAAATACATTTAATAATTTGGACAGAGAACTGAATCTTGTGTGTAATTAGAAGGAAGTGTTTTTTAAGCAAGTATGACTGTAGGAGGAACGTGTATTTAAAGATTATAGGCAGATGATGAGCCAAAAGTTTAGAAGATGATTTTTATTTTTTTAAATTTAAAACCTCAGGGAAGATTAATGCTATTATATGTAGTAAGTTTTCAAGAAGCCATCTGAGATTTGGGCCTGAAGGAAGAGAGAAGTGGCAAACAGAGATATCTGTTATTAAAGGCTTAGGGTTGATTGATCAGCTCACATAGGAAAGACGCAGAGAAGTAGGGACTGATGGAATGCCATGGCGAGCAGAGAGAAGAAATAAGATCTTGATGACTGCTGTGAAAGAGCACAGAAAAGAAAGCAAAGGAAGCACCCAGAAAATTTGATCAATAACCTTAAACCCCCCCTTAATGATTGAGGGGTTTCATGACAGAAGAATCTCTATCTTGCCCGTTAAGTGATTATTAAGATATAGGTTAGGTGCAAGCAAGTGTATGACATTTCAGCCAGCAGAGAATGTAAGAATGACCATAGTGGTTCAGGCCAGTGGTCCATGCAGACAAATATCCCTCATGTGGCAATAACAAAATACACAGATGTGCTTTACCCAGCCTTAGAGCAGAGGGCAAGCTCAGCTTTCTCTGTTTCTCTATAACTCTGATTTGGTGTTAGAAATGGGAGTAACCTGGGAGAGAATGGTTTGGGGAGAATCAAAGGAAGCACTGAATGGACACTGAAAGAAAACCATGGTAGGCAGATCTGTCTGAAGAGAGAAAAAAGTTCAATTAGTATTAGTTGATCCATGTAATGATACATTTGATCCATAATATTATTTATAGTTGAATATTACTTTAAATGCTGTACTGCATTTTTAAAAATACTTTTTTTTAAAAAAATGAGAATTCTTAAGAGTCTTCTAGTCTGTTTGTCTTTAGTTTCCTTAGTAACTGATCATTTTTAGTTATTTACATGTTTGGTCCTGTTATTTATAAAAACTTTTGTATTTTTGCCTTTGTATTGCAGAATAACAAAAAAAATAATGCAATGGGAATATGAGCAAAAGCTTGTATTATTTTGCATTATTTTTCTTTAGAAAAGAGCCTTTACTTGTTTGATGCATTAATACAGACTTTGAGGCTGTATTTTAAGACTACAAAATGCAGTCATCAGTAAATAAAACTTGGCGGTTTTTTTTAATGCAAAAGATTTTAAAACACTTACATATACTTCGAGAATATAAAGATTTTGTTTATATAACTTCATTCAACACTGAAGTACTGTTGTTTCTTTTGGGTAGAATATGTATGCCTTTAACAAGTACATTTGATAATAGTTTAGAATAATAATTAATGTGTTTTATCCACTGGAACTGCAAGGATAATTTTGATTAAATATATTGCTGGCTGTTAATGAAGAATTTATTTAGGACATCAGGATACAAATCCTAATCCTTATGCAAGAGACAATCTCTTTTGTAGTCTAACAGTATACGTTGTAAATCTGAAACTACCAATAAAGTATTAATACATATTGTTGGGTACTTGATTTTGCTTATTTGATTTCTGATATGGCATAGTAAATCTGATTCTAGTCCATTATTGTTTGTCTCATCGGAACCGTAAGCTATGTGTTTTATCTCTCAGTGCTTTGCTATAGTTCTGCCTCAGGCCAAATCAGAAGGGGACAGGAAACTGATATGAATTTTTTCTTTCTGCAGCACTTGGCTGAAGTATTTCAGCTTGTTTGAATTCCTGCAGAACTGCATTACAAAGCTGTTATCTGCAACTATAAGGAAGCATATTCTTAAAAGTTTTATTTTCTACTCTCTTTAATATTAAACTGTTAAAATTATACAGTATTTGAAACGTATGCCTTTGCATCAGAGCCAGGCTGACATGAAAGCGATATTGTGTATTTATTGTCACCTGCAAAGGGCAGCCTATGAGGTCAGATTGTGCTGGAACTAATGATAATGGAAGAGTTGCGCTTTGTGGACTTTAAAAAATGGCCAGCAGGTTTTAGAAATAGGCTTTAAATGGCATTCAGTGCACAATCTCTACATTTGAAATAAAGTGAAAACATTACAATCCATCATTATATTTAATTTGATTCACAACAGGTTTTCCACAACAGATAAACTCCGTAAACTGGTAACATTTTAGTTTTTGGTTTGCTGCAAAATGAGGTTGCTTCAGTGAATGGCTGTGGTTTTTTTGATGGAAATTATGTAATCCGGCTACTATGGGTCAATTGATTTTGGCTTCAAATTAATTTGAATAAGAATTATAACAATATGACAATGACTATATTGTTCTTATCAACAGTTTAAGGATGAGTAAGTGGGGTACTTGCTAAGATTAAGGAAAATAATACAACTGGCAGATCATATACACCAGGTGAGATTCCACTCTCTGCAAGTGTTGCGCAAGAGTAATATGTAACTGTTACACTGGATATGTTGTGAAGAGTTGTGATTTATATATGGTGAGTAGTGCTGCTCAGTGTTATTCATGAAACTAAAACTGCAATGATGCTTTGCTCATGTCTGGACTTTCATATGCCCTTTAAGAATAGCTGTACTGGATTAGATCAAAGGTTTGTAGCTTAGAACCCCTTCACCAGCAACATATAAAAACATAATCTAAGGAAGCATGTAAACTTGGGACAAGTAGAGAGCAGTACTTGTATGAATAACTCTCCTGACATCCAAAAATTTGCATCTCAAGGAGGCTGGAAGTGTATTTCTGTGTATTTCTTTGAGTAAACTTGAAATGGGTTTCTCCTTCATTAGGCTGTCTAATCTTGCATTGAACCCATGTGAACCTCTTGCAGCTACAACGTCTTGCAAAAGGGAGTTCTGCAGCTTAATGATGTTGTATGAACAATTCCCTTCTTTAATCACTTTCAAATTTATTAGCTTCAGTTGCTGCTCCTTAGGTCCTTTATTGGAAGAAGCAATAACCTTCTGCTCCCTACCCAATCTTCCCATGCCTCATGATTTTATAGACCTCTATGATAGCAGTGCCCCTCAATTAATTTTTTTTTCTTCTTTTCCTTCCTTCCCCCTCTTTATGTAATAAAGTCCTAGAATGCTTAGTGATGATTGTTACATGCCTTTGGTCACCCTTGCTGCCCTTCTCTGAAATTCTTCCAATTCTATTTCTCAGTAGTACTGAAAAATAACAGGAAATAAAATGGTCCAAAATTTGTCTTGCTGCACAGTGTGCTCATAAATTTTATGTAATCTTTTAGGCCATGTGGCATTGCTGTTGGCAAGTTGTGCTTGGGAATTTTTGTGGACTTCTCTCTGTGCAGTACTAGCCCCAGATAATTGCATGTAATTTTCAGGGCTGGGACTATCATAGCAAGACTTCCATAGATCTGTTGTTGCTAAAGAAGTGGGGAGGACTCTTTGTAAATCTGTGATCTTTTTCTTTTTTTTTTTTTTTTAGATATCTAATTATCATGTTTTCCCACTATCTATCTGTGGCAAAAGCACTGTGTATTACAAGTACTGGAGTACAATACTGTTGAAATTATACTGTGACTTATAAATGGGACAAAATTAACTACAGTAGTGTTATACTTAAGAATCATCATTTGTTGTTTTATGTGATTAAATTGGCCTCATAACTATAACTGGTTCTGCATCATCTGCTAAGAAAACAATAGTTATTAAAAAAACAATAAAAGCCTTGGCTCTTTGTCCAATAGTTTAACACAGTGAAACTATTTAGGTTTTAAACTATCTTAGTAGGAATTCCCATTCTACAAATTTAAGGATTTTTTTAATAACCTTCATTGACTACTTATTTAGACAACATACCTAGTCAAAATTTAAAACATTCCTTTGGAAAACAGGCAACCCACCCTGAATTTGTAGTGGGATGGGGGATGTCTTATATAATTAGCAGATACTATACTATTTAGTAATTACTGTAGTCTTTGACTTTCCCATGTTTTATATTGTCAAAACTCCTGCAATGATCCACTTGTTCATTGTCTAGACTTGTGACTTCACCGTACCAAACACAAGCATTAACAACAAGCCTTGTATGAAACTTTTGAGGACCCTCAAAAATTAGTAATTAGTGTTAAGAATTCTGAATATTTATTGGCAGTATTTGGGTGTTATATCCAGTCTTCACTCCATGATAACACGTTACTTGCCCATGTGTACTGGTTTTCCTAATAATCTCATGAAAGGGATGATTTCAAAACCTATTGAAAGATCCAGATAAAATATGTCCACTGTTTCTCCTTAGTCTATGTTTTGTCTGGCATTCCCAGAGTGGTCTAACAGTAAAAAACAGCACAATACACAATTAAAGAACTCATGTTGCTTTGTCCTTGTTGTATCATTTTTTTTTGAGAATCCATTTTAACTCTTCTGAACCAATATACCTAATTCTGAAGCAGTCAACATTTAAAATCTCTAATTCTCTGGTTACTTTTAGCGCCTTAAAGGAGAGAGGGAGAGAGAGAGAGGGAGAGGGAGAGAGAGAGAGGGAGAGAGGGAGAGGGAGAGAGAGAGAGAAAGCATTAAAGAAAGAGTCCCATCTGTTTCTCTGGTAGAGCTAGGGACTGGAAGCAAAACCTTTCAATTTTTAAATAATTTTTATACTTGCTATACTTGCACACTAATCAGACTTTTTTTTTTATGACAGTATTTCCTGTATATTTAAGCAAAGGCAGCAAAATAAGCAAAATAAGCAAAAAAGCTTGAAAGAAAGCATTTAGCTGTCATTAAATCTATGCTTAGTGTATTTTATTTAATTGAATTGATCATACCAGCTTTCCATGTTTTGTATGCTCTTAAAGGGTATGCAAACATGTATGGGTAAGCAAGTGTATGAAAGAATTTATCATATGAATATCAGTAACAGTGAAAGGGAGGTGTCTGACTCTTGCTCAGGTCAATAGCAAAGTTCCTATTGATTTAAAAAGGAGTGATGTATTACTGTTTCCATAGCAGGATGACTTCCTTTAATGGAAGTGTAATGTTAGAAAGTCACTAACCTGAGCCTCAGCAGCCGTCATAACTCATAAGGTTGTGGACCTTATGTTGTGCATAAGCAAACCTGTATTGGAGAGAGTTCTTCTTGGGCTTGCATGTTTTTTTTATGTACAATACAAATCATGACAGAAATAAACAAAGTTCCTGAGTAGTAATCTATTTCAGGCACTACTTCAGCGACACATAGGTTTCATGCTGAGAAATGCTGGGTATATTTGATATACTTTTTGACTTCCAAAGGCAGTCAAACCTAGTAATTTGACTTCCCAGTCTAACTTGACTTCAGAGACTTTCTATAAAATCAGCACAGATATAGAAGTATGTGCTTTTTTTTTTTTTTGTTGGGATGAGACGTCCATTGCAGTGGCACAAGTGTCCCTATTGACTGCAGAACTGGTGTAGGTGACTGGCTTGGACCAGACATACAATTTATTTTTACACTGGTAAGGTTAGATTAGATGATTCTGAGTAATTTCTGAAGAGCATCATTTGTAATTTTATAAAAATCGTAAGCTACTCTTTTATGCCTGTAGTCTGTGTGATCTCTGATATTATTAAAATCCAATGATTCATGTATGTTTATTGTAATTGTAAATATATATATATAAACACCTAAATGCTGGGATTGACAAAAACACATACTTAAACAGTAAGTTTGTAGGTTTTGTATGGAATATGTGGTTTTAGCTGGAATGTGTGGAGTGCCTTCATGCACTTTACTGTGAATAAAGCTCAGGTCACTTCAGTAGAGACTTGCCTGAGTACAAATTCAAGGCCTAAACCTAAATTCTTTACATCTGTAATCACTGTTCTTTTTAATATGTGAAAGTTGAACATATGCCCTTACAGAGGTAAAATATGACCAAGAGAGTCAGTAGTTTTTAAATTGTTGTCATTGATGGAAGTGCACAGATAGAGATTCATTGTAAGCTTGAGTGAGCAGGTTGGACAGTAGAAATGTCATATCAGTTTTGAAGGTGCCCTCGGTATTGGTGTGCTTGATATCAGTAGGCTGGCCTAGGCAGTCTAAAGTTCAGGAATTTCCTTCAAAAGTGAAAACTCTTATTTTTAACACAAGTGCCTTTCAAGTAGTTTTATCTAGTAGATTTATTCTGTGTTAGGATACAGCCTGTCCTGTTAGGATTACAGCTGAAGGTTGAAAGGACTATGAGAAATATTACGATACTGAGTTTTAGGTAAAGAGTTTCAATGGATTTTAAAAAAAGGATCTGCTTAAAAATATATGTTTATATAATAGGGTTCTATGATATAATTTCTGTGTTAAAATGGAAACAGTATAAGTGTTCACATTTTACCTTGGGTATTTGACTCGGCAGATTAGAACAGCTTCTGGGGTATGAATGTGGTGAACAGTGAACCTCTGCCCTTCCAGAAATGTTTGTTTTAACTGGCTAATAGGTCCACATCCAGATGCAAAATTAACTGCTTCAAGGCCAGGTTGCTTCCTACATGATGTAGTGGTCACATAGACTATATTGAAAATTGGGATTTTAAATGATCCCTGGAGGGACTGAAATACATACCAATGCAACTACAAGACGTAATTAAAATCCGCCTTCAACCACTCATAAACACTGTTAAATTAGATTTAGACAGATGGGACAAATTATTATTATCATTATGGAGAAAAGACACTATCACTATCATGAAAATGAACATTCTCCCTTGTCTCATCTCCATTTGTAAACCCCATGCCAATAGAAATCCACAAGCTAAACTTCTTTATAATAAATAATTTGTCAGTAAAATTTTATGGGGTTGCAACAACACAACAAAAGATCTATTACTTAAAAAAATAAGTCCACAAAGATGGGAGGATTAGATTTCCCAAATCTTGTCAAAATTCATTGTATCATTCACATTACAGTAATTGCTGCAAAGGCATCTAATTACAGGAAAACTTAGCAATGGCCTTTGTTGAAAAATAATATATGTGGAGGTGTTGCCTTCTTTCTTATCAAAGAAAACAGGATTATTATTAAGGCCCAGAATTTTCAGCTGACTGTGACTCTTTTCAGTGTTGCCAGCCCAAGGCAGATATGGTTGCTGGTTTGCTTCAGAGTCTTTTTCAGACTGTGAACCCATACTAGAATGGAGGGCTTTTGTGATTCCCCTACATTTTAGCCACAGACAAAGTGAAACAAGGTATAATCCTGAAAATCTGTTTACAGTCTTTTGATAGCACAAGATCTAAAGACCCTTTAAACTGTAGTAGTCCCACGAATACCAGGAAATCAAAAGGGTGTGGGGAATCTCCCTTTTTTTGCCACAGTAATTTTTGGCCATATTGGTATGAGGGTTGTTAGCAACAGGAGCTGTCCTGCTACTGTGATTTATCACAAGGGGATTAAGATTGCAAAGATTTACAGAACTATACAGGAGAAAGCAAACATATTTTACACACACACACACACACACACACATACACACTTCTCTACATACTTGGAAAAAAGGGTTTTAAGATGCGTTAACTTTTCTTTAGACATTTGGATTTATTCAGTACTTCACTGTAAATTCAGTATCATAACAAAGGAACCTGCTTGTGGCTGGAGGGAGAAGGTAGCTGCTGGCTCTCCTTTAGTCATTAGCTGTAGTCAAGGTGCCTTTCAGGAAGAAGGGATGACAGATACGTAGCGTTCCCACTATCAGATCCACTGTCATGGGGTGCACTTCTTGGGGGACAGCAGGAGACAGAGTGCTTGGGGATACAGGTGGAGCTTTTCCAGCACAGTAGTAAGATGAATGCACCTATTGTCACTGCTCCTCTGCTTTTTCGTAGCCATTAGTATGACAGTGCTGTAATTGATTACCTGACATAAGACCTGTTTTGAAATTTTTCTCTTTCTTGAAGCTCTCCTTTGAGCTTTTTGACAGTGTATGGTTATCTACTGCATCAATACATTGGTCTTTATAGTTCAAGCTTTGCTATATCCCTGTAGTGGCAGAAAATTTTACATGCTTGTAACAAAAGGAAATAATATTTAGGTTTGATAACTATGTGCATGGCAATGGTCTGTTATGTAATAATAGCAAAGGTCAGGAAGATATTCATCAGGATAAGAATTGTCAATATAATTTAACTCATCAATTTACTGTAGCAACATACTTTGCATGCTAAAGCTCTTCATTTTATGTAAATGTTTCCCTCTGGATGCACTATCCAAAATGAAAGAGTTCACTAGTTCTGCTTGAGATGATGCTATATATCATAGATCATCACTATGCATTACACAAATTAAGTGCGCTGGACTTGAGAGCAATCCGTAACAGAATAGCCAGATTATGAAAAACTCATTTTTCTTCCATTCTAATAACTGCCTGAAAAATATTGACTCCTTCAGAAACTATTGGGAAATGTTTTTAAATTTAATTATGTTTTTAGGCTTTACTTTATAATGACTCATCATCTCATCAATGCAACACATTTGGGAATATACCAAGAGAAATATTGTAAAGCGCTTCTGTAGTGTCCACAAAATAATTGCTATATTTCCAATGCAAACTCTCCTCTTCACTCAGTAAGGTATTGTCCTACCTTGGCAGGTGTTTCTGGCAGTTGCAAGTACTTAGGAAAATGTATTTGGCTTTTGGTTTGAAATTTATTTTATTTACTACCCTCTTTAATGTGATGCTTGCTTTCTTAAGGGAAGCTAGAAAAGAAATGTTTTCTTAGCTCACTAGCTTATTGGTAGCCACATGTTTTGTAGGGAAAGGTGACCATTTAACCCATGTTGAGACTTGTTTACAAGCTTTGAATCAGCAATTCAGTTCCTAAATGTATAAGGAATTTTGTATATTCCCATTCCTGGGACATGCTCCAGCAAATTTAAAGATGGGATAGGGCAAATTTAGCTTTAAGACTTTTTGTTTCTAGTTTAGACCAGATAAAGAAAAGAAAATCGAACATCAAAGGAAGCCAGCTTCTTAAATGGCTGTGTATCTGTGGACTCTCATGTTTTGAATTTGTATTTATGACTTCATGAAAATGTTTACATGCTAAAATCACTCAATGTTTTTAGATTGTTTTTTTTCTATCCCTCAAAGAAAATATAGAGAAAAATATCTTTAAGAAATAGAAAATGACTATGATAAAAGCCTGCAATAATTGATGTGAGAAACTGGATGATGTACATTTATATGAAATTTTACCACAAAGATAATGATATGATAATTTCCTATTTTCAGAAATAACTACAATCACTCAAAGAGATGTTAAGTCTTTTATGTTGTATTTACTCCGAAGCATGTTACTTGATGAAATTTTCAGAGGAAGACAAAGTTCATAATTGTGTGATTAATGAAATTCCTAATACTGTTAATGATGCTTTCTTTTTATATTATTCCAAAGAGCTGCATGAACCCTGGTCATGGATAGCTTTGATTTATGACAGCAGTCATATTTATAATACTTGTTAGTCATTCAGAATTGTTTGTTTGCACAAACTGTTAATGTCAGACTAGTATAATTTTATTGATGTAATTATTTCTTTCATTATAGCAATGCCTGCAAGCATTTCTATAGTTAGAGTTATATTAGCATTCTGTTCTAAACCCCATATTTCAAGGATTTGTAAATTAGCATTAAAAACTCGCTCCAAGCCAAAATTTGATATATAAAGCGTGAAGCATGTATATTATTTTGGAAAAAGTTTTAGAGGACTTAGTACCACTTTTTTTTTTTTTTTTTTTTTAAGATACTGTTACTTCTGAAAGGTAGGCAGAAAGCCTGGAAGAAAGTTATGAACAAAAGTATGATTTTACATACAGAGTTGAGAAAATTCTTTTCAGCTTTGAAAGAAGGAAATATTATCTTAATCTAAATCCTTAATTTAGCCCTTTGTTTTCACTTATGTGTTAAGGCCGATGATTCTAGCTGAGTGTTTTGCTTTTGATGGTGGTCATTCAGACTCAGTTCATGACAGACTCAGAGTTGTGGAAGTCAAGTTTCACCCATGTGCTGCCATCTGAAAAGCTGGACCTAAAGGCATGAAAGTCTCTTGTCATTCAAAAGGTTCAGTGTCTGGGTAGAGCTGTTACTGACAACTGTGGGAAGAAATGTGTGTAAAGAACACTGTAAAAACGTTAATGTGATGCCACGTTTGGCAAACGTAATAGACATTTTTGAGTTTCGTATAATAAAGAAAGGAGAAAATATCCAATTCTGTCAAGTGTTGCACTTCTTTTAGTTAAATCCTGTGACTGTAGCAAGTTACATACCTCAGGGGGCATTAGTTCAGGAAATAGAGTGTATGAATTTACACATTTCACTTATATGTGTAATTTTGTGAAATCAGATTCACACTTGATAGTATCTATTGCATTAATTAGCCACTTATGAATACTGTACATTTTAGTATGAGGAAGTAATTAAGTTGGGGATAACTTTGCAAAATGAAGGATTCTGCATAATTTTCATATGCAAGATACTTTTTCTGCAGACATGACACCCATGACACATCCTTTTTGGTGTTTGATATTTTACTACAACTATCGGTTAATTTGTTCTGTTTTGAAAATTTTTGAAAAGTTCTGAAAGGCAATTGAGAGCAGCACTGTGGGGGCCTATATTGGTCATTTCTCAGTCATTTCCAGTGTGAACGTGCTAAACTTAGTATAAGAACAGGTTGGCTGGTTTTTAATTTTCTATCCCTCCAAATTATCTCAGGTATGAGAGACAAATTGCCTTCTTTCCAGCTCCAGTGGAAACCTGTCAGCAACTGAAGTCCTGTAGGCCAGGTTTCACCCCTACTTTCTCTCCTCCTGTTCTGTGGGTACAGCACATTATTGTCACTTGCAGTCTGACATTGTGTTATTAACATCACTCAAAAAGTGAGGTAACATGACGGTATGCATCAGCTATGTTGGGAAATATGGTCAGTAAAGTCCAGTGTCATTCCTGATTTTGCTTCCAGTATGATCCAACCCTTCCAATACCTCTCTGGAGGCTCATACTTTTACCATGAGTAGCCTTTTCTGGTGTTTGCAGGATTAGGTCTCAGTTCCTGTGATTGCCTTGTGTTATTCCCTTGTCTCTTTCAGCTGCGGTATGGTGTCGCAGTGTTTTAAAAATTAAGGTTTTGGCTGCTCTGGGAAAACCCGGTAGCAGTTCTCCTTATTTTGACGCTGAGAATGGCACGCATGGCAACTGCTGACTTTTGCTGAAAAGGATAATTTCTGTGGGTGATTCAGAATAACTGTGTCCTGTGCTGTTTTCCTCTGCAAGACTCAATTTGTAAGGATCTGTGCTAGGAGACTGTTAGCTATCATATCCTAATGTTATGATGAACCTGGTCTTCCCTAATAGCTTTCAGGGAACACAGAGCTGTAGCAGGCTGCATCAGGGCCTGCTAAGCACCAAGACAATAGTGTGTATGTGGTTGGAAAGAAAAATGTCATAAAACTGTTTTCCACTTTCACACAGACTTAACTTTGGCGCTCTTCTGCCAGAGCTGAGGGTGGACCAGAAGCACTGGTATACCTGCTGTAACTTGAGACAGTGGCTTTAATATTCATAGTGGGTTAGTTAAAAAAGTTGCCTCCATTCCCTGCTAAAAAGGCAATAGTAGCTCCTGAGAAAAAAAGATATGCATCATGTTGAAAAAGTTTCTTTTCTGTTTTGTTATTGTCTATTCTGCCTGCTGTTTGGAATGTGTAAAATGATTCTGACAAGCTTGATATGTGCCAAAACCCAGCATGCCTGCTGCTGGGAAGATTATCATCACCCAGATACAATAAAAAGCTTCTAGAAAAGTGCCTTTAATGATGGGACGCTTTTCTGGCACTGGCAGGGATTTGTATTTATTTTAGCAACACCCGCTATGCACCACTGTAGCTAAAGGCCTGTTAGCATTTTCATTAGAAATTAATTTCAGGACTTTATAACTCAGCTGGAAAATTTGCTTTGAACTCAAGAGCTGCACAGAAGACTTTTATAGACACTGTTTTTTATTTTCTTATATTTTTGTGTTGAACAAAAGTAAGCTATTTAGTCAATAATATATAAATGGGGAAAACAAAATCATGTTAGCTACTAAGAATTCCATTCAGGAAAACACATAGTATGTGTTTGATATCATCGTCTGAAAGCTAGAACTGTGTATAAGTACTTGTTAAATCTGGGCTAAGTGCTTTGGTGTTTAACCCCATGGAATTATATTCCTTATGAGTAGTAAAAATGTGCTAAAAGGCACAAACATGTAACATTTGCCTACTTTTCCAATTCAAAAGCACACGTGACTGAGTTTAGCAGTTATAATTTCTGATTTTGAATATTATAATCACTGTTCATAGGTAATGATCACATTTTATTTCAGATCCTGACTGACTGCTTTTTTCTCAGCAGTCAAATATGTTCTCAAGTGACTTAACTGTTTTTGGGTCCATTGTTGTTCCCCCCCCCCCCCCCCCCCCCCCTTGTATTCACTGGGAGGTAAAAAGACACTTGCTTTTGGAAGTCTTAATATCACATACAACATTACTGTTACACTTATCTAAAATTCAAAAGAATATTCAGATACCTTTTATTGTTAAAAGCAATTTAAATTGATAGTTTTCTTAATACTTGAGAAGAACATTATATATGAATCTGTTTGCTTTACTATGTACCTTAGATCTGTTTGGGTGTGCAAAGTAAACAGCTTAAATGATAAACAAATAAGAAACTAATTGTGTAACTTAATGATTCAGCGAAAAATGAATTTGAATTTAATATAAGAATAAAGCCAGCAAAAATATATTCCCATGGAAGGCATGTCTATACATAAAGAGGACACTGGGAGTCTGTAAAAGATAACAGATATGCAACATGAAGATATTTTCAGATTATATATAACTTATTAGTGAGCAAGTATTTACCGATTCTGATTAATGTTTTAGATTTCTTTAATATACAAAATTTCTTATCAGATTTCCCACCAAAACTGCTTGTTAATATGTAGAATTTGGTTGACAGTATTATTGAGAAAAATCTGTGGCATGCTCACAGTATTTATATGATACCTAAATTGAAAAGAGCCATGTCAGAGTTTAGCTAAAATGGGCTAACCCCAAATATATTTATTGTTTCTGTTGATGACACTGATTAAGACAACTCACATAATAGTGTTTAAAAGCTCTCAATTTTATATATGCAACCAGAGACACATCAGATGAGATCATCTTGGTGTTGTACTGGAGATACTGAAAAGGCTTCTTCATTGAGAGGCGTTATCGGGGGCAGCTGCAGGCTGCCTGGCTGGCAGCAGGCTCAGTGAGTCAGCAGTGCACCCTGGCAGACAGGAGGGCAGGCCACCTCATGGGGTGCATCACACACAGGAGAACCAGCTGGTCTAAAGAGGTGATTGTCCTGCTGTATTCAGCATTGGTGCAGCCTTAGCTTGATTACTGTGCGCAGTTCCAGGCCCTGCAATTTAAGAAGAATGCGGAGGTCCTTGCATGCATCCTGAGGAGGGTAAAAAAGCTGGTGAAAGGGCTGGAAAGAATATTGTATCAGGAATGGCTAAGGACTTTGGGCTTATCTAGTTTGGAGAAAAGGAGATTGAGAGGTGACCTCATTACTCTCTACAGCTTCCTGAGGAAGGGGAGGTGGAGGGGCAGGTGCTGGATCATTTCTCCCTGGTATCCAGTGATAGGATGCATGGCAGTGGTTCAAAGTTACAGCAGGGGACGTTTGGACTGGATGTTAGGAAGCATTCCTTTACTGAGAGGATGGTCAAATGCTGGAACAGGTAGTCAATGTCCCAAGCCTGTCAGTGATTGAGGCATTTGGACGATGCCCTTAATAATGTGATTTAACTTAGCCCTGAATTGGTCAGGCAGTGCGCTATATGATAACTGTAGAATTATTTTGGTTGGAAAAGACCTTTAAGATCATGAGGTCCAACCATTAATCCAAGACTGCCAAGTCCACCACTAAACCATGTCCCTTAGCACCGCATCTACATACATGTCTCTTAAACATCTCCAGGAATGGTGATGCTATCACCTCCCCGGGCAACCTCTTCCAATGTTTGACCACCCTTTCAGTGAAGAAGCTTCCCCTAACATTCAATCTAAACCTCCCTTGGCACAACTTGAGGCCATTTCCTCTCGTCCTATCACTTGTTACTTGGGAGAAGAGACCAACAGCCACCTGCCTACAAACCTTCTTTTCAGGTAGCTGTAGAGAGAGATAAGATCCACCTGAGTCTCCTCCAGACTAAACAACCCCAGTTCCCTCAGATGCTCCTGATAAAGCTTGTCCTCTAGACCCTTCACCAGCTTCGTTGCCCTTCTCTGGACACGCTCCAGCACCTCAATGTCTTTCTTGCAGTGAGGGACCCAAAACTGAACACAGGATTTCAGGTGCAGTCTCACTGGCGCTGAGTACAGGGGACAATCACTCCCCTGGTCCTGCTGGCCATACTGTCTCTGATACAAGCCAGGACGTTATTGGCCTTCTTGGCCACCTGGGCACACTGCTGGCTCATGTTCAGCAAGTCATCAACCAGCACCCCCAGGTCCTTCTCTACCAGACAGCTTCCTGGCCACTCTTCCCCAAGCCTGTAGTGTTGTGGGGGGTTGTTGTGACCCAAGTGCAGGACCTGGCACTTCTCCTTCTTGAACCTCAAACAATTGGCCTTGGCCCCAGAAACCCAGCCTGTCCAGGTCCCTCTGTAGAGCCTTCCTACACTCAAGCAGATCAATGCACACAACCAACTTGGTGTCATTTTCAAACTTACTGAGGGTGCATTCAATCCACTCATCCAGATCATCGCCATAGATATGAAACGGGACAGGCCCCGATACTGAACCCTGGGGAAACACCACTTGTGACCAGTCACCAGATGAGTTTAACTTCAACAGGGTGCCTTCTAGCTAAGATAGTCTATTATATTGTATTGTGTTGTGTTGTATTCTGTTCTGTTCCTCTGTGTTTCAGTAGGCAACAATACAGTATGTATTATATTCATGTCCGTAGAAGAATTTCTCTTGAATTCTGCCAAAACTTAGTCTGGTATTTCAAAGAGGTGCATGCATGTGGCATTCTCACCATGTAGAAGAGTAAGTTCAAATGCTATGTATCCTGACATGTGACCCTCTACATTCTTTCTAGGCAGACAGAGCTCATTGAACATTGCATTTGCAGTGATAGATTAGAAATAAGATCAATATTGGTCATTAAAAGAGAAAAAATGCCCCCAGCTACTTATCAAGATGGTGTTTGCTGATGCATTATGAAAGCTATTCAGTTGACGAAAAAGACAGTTACATAAAGAGGATATTAGTAAATACTTTTCCATATGCACTTACTGCATTAAGTGAGATTTATTTTGTGTGTGCTATTGAAATTTGCAATAACATAAATGGCTCAAAAATCTTATATTTAAGTAGTGCCTCAACAGCTTCTTAAAAGGTTATCCATTAAAACCTTTTAACCGATGGAAAAAAGCATTGCCATCGTGTAATCACAATGAAAATAATTTTAAAGTAAAGGTCATGTGCAGAAACAAAAGAACTTACAAACAATTTAAAAGAATTTGACTCTTTAAAGGCTGGATTTTTTTTAATGTCTAAGCAAACACATTTCTCAAGTTAGAGAACAATGTTAAGAAAACAGAGCTCAATAAGAGATTTTTCTCCAAATTTTTAGCTGTGTTGTACAGCCTACACTGAAATGGCTTCTTACTCATGGGTCCCACTGTGCCACAAGCATCCTTTGTGGACACTTTTTAAAACTGATCAGTATGTACATCACATTCATGTTGTTTCCATTAGATCTTGGAAAATGGCTTCCACTTCTGATGTATTTTCTCTCAGGAGGTCTTGTGCTTTCTTATGTTAGTAAATAATGACTACTGGTTTTGGAAGAAGGTACTGGAGAGTTTATTCTTTTATACTGGTATGCCATGGGGGTTAAAAAATTCCATGTGGATCCAGAGCTGGGAGAGTTTGCTAATGTCTTCCCTCAGAGGAAGCAGGCTCCTTTTGAACAGTTACCTTCCTCACCCACAGGTCTTCAAGGAGAATTATAATTTTCACACTTTCTGAGGAATGAGGACACTTAATGTATTTCAGTAGCACAGCTATCAAGGCATGTTTCTGGAAGACATATTCTTTATCTTTAATTAAAGTGTAGAGAGATTAATTGTTTTCAGAAGAAACCAATATAATGGTGCACATTGACCTCTTGTACAACCCAGGCCACAGAGCTCCGCAATAATTCTCACATCCTGCTCTTAACTTCTGGCCAAGGAAAATGTTCCTCACGATTTGAAATCTGTGGTTTTGAACAGTTCATGTACATCTTTAGATAAGCTGTTCTCATTCATTGTCTTCACTATTAATTCATTTTCAATCTGTTTGGCTTACTTCTGACCTTTAGACTATATCATGTCTTCACCTACTTGTATCAGAAATCTGGTCCCTACTAAAGCACTTTTCACACCCTGACCAAATTGTGTCTAAGCCTTCTCTTTGATGAATGAAATTGAATTTGCTAATGCATCCCATTGAGAGATATATACCGTATGCATTGTAAACCATTTTTTGAGTATGGTTTGACAAAGCAAAACTGGGGTTCTTTAGATAACTATAAACATTCTGTTTGGAATGTGAGAAATCTAAAAATCCTAGTGTTTTATATATTTTAAATATAATTTGTTTTCCTGAGTGTTTGTTATATTTTCTCTGGAAGTGTTTGTGTGTGAGAAGGAAAACAGATACAATAACATGGTATCTATTATAATATTTCTTTCAAAAGTTACTTCTATCCTTTGAAACTTAAGACTTACTAATTTCATAAATGAAGTTTGCACGATATCTCAAGACAGAAGGTGAAGGAAGGCATGGAGCTGAGCTCTGAGGTACTAGAGAAAAACAGAAAGCTGACTGTAGGATAGCAGCTTGGATTTGTAGTCAGTTTTCAGATTAAAAATTAAACAAAACAACAAAAATAACATATCTTTGATTTTTTAATCGAAATAATTTGCTTCAAGTTATCTATTTTCAGGTTTCTTCTTCACCTTTCACTCCAATCAGATCTAATGTGGTAACTGAGACCTAGAAAAGCTGTTCAATTACATTACATTTTTCAAAAATATTCCTGGCAGTCCTACTGAATGGGACACATAGTCAGACATAAAGTTGTCCATATGCAGGAGCAAGCATTGCAGTTCTTCTGGTAAGGGCTGCTAGGAACTTTAAATATCCAAAATCATAAAATGGTTCTGTCTCTTCCTACAACAACAGCTTCTTTCCAAGCCCCTAAAGTAATTTAAAGGATGAATCCAGCACTAATTTACATTGTCTTTTTTCAAGTTAATAACACTTCTTTCTTCTGGGAGAAGGATTTTGATTGTCATTTTAAACATTGAATAAATTCATCCCTTAGTGACTTGTAAAATTTGATATATCATAGGACAAAAGCCCTTGTTAGGCACTGGCTGCAGTAGTTTCCAATACTGAGCCTTAAATTTTTATTTGTGTCCCAGAAAAGAGGGATATGTTTCTCTATGAATTCAGTAAATATAAATTTCATTTGAAATCAATGTCTGAAGCAGGGATCTTGAAGACTGCTGGGGTCAAATATAACTAAATGAAATTGGCTTAGTTTTACCAAAACAACCTTTTTTGTTCGTGCTATGACCCATTCATTTTATTAAATAAAAATGGGAAAAAATTCTTTTAGAAAGAAAATACGAATTTCTCTTAGATCTTAAGAAAACGATGGGATACTTTCAGATAACTTCTACTGCTTAAAATGATTCAAATTTTAAAAGTACACACAGCTCTTTATTTGTAACATCTTTTGTCAGTTTTCACAGACACAGACATCCTACTGAAATAGCTGTGCATGTGCAAGTTTGGTTTGAATTTATGTGTCAGGACTGTGTTATTAGTGTTTCATTTTTAAAGGAGCAGGCAGTATTCTGTACATATTTGTTTGTGACATTTTTATTTAACATACAAGTAAAAAAGCCTCTGATATTCCCTGTCATGACCTCCTTGATTTTTCTTTAAAACACAATTCATGCAAATAACAAGTCTAGCAAAATTTCATTTACAAAGACAAAAGCTATTTCTTAATATATGTTTTAATGTAATGTGTTTCATTCATGTATCACCCATATATGCTAGAAGCTACTGAACTGAAGAAGTATGATTTCAGCCTCAAAAAGCTCAGCTTCAAATGCTAATATGCTAAGAAAAGCAAATATGTGATGCATGAAAAGGAGAAAATAGAAGGTGAGAAACAAACTCATAGTAATCCTGGTTGAGTAACCCTGTAGGCAGTATCACATCTAGGTATTCTCAAGTGGAAATGGCGGATTGTTTTCTTAGAAGACATTAACCTTCTCTACTAGTAGTGAGTGTGTGGTAGTTCTATTAAGGAAAATACTTGGACCTAAGAAAGGGTTTCTGTTACAAGATGTTTCCAACATTTTAAATGTCAGAATAAAGTGAATTCAGACAAACTTCAACTTGTACTCAGAACATGAGGTAACTTATGTGCTACTTTTTAAAAACCTACAAATTAAGGTTTGTGAGAATTTTGTTCCTGGTAGCAACTTCAGCAAGCCATCAACCAGCACCCCCAGATCCTTCTCCACCAGGCAGCTTCCCAGCCACTCTTCCCCAAGCCTGTAGTGTTGTGTGGGGTTGTTGTGACCCAAGTGCAGGACCTGGCACTTCTCCTTCTTGAACCTCATACAATTGGCCTTGGCCCCAGAAACCCAGCCTGTCCAGGTCCCTCTGTAGAGCCTTCCTACACTCAAGCAGATCAATGCACTCCCCCAACAACTTGGTGTCATTTTCAAACTTACTGAGGGTGCATTCAATCCCCCCTGATCCAGATCATCGCCATAGATATGAAACGGGACAGGCCCCGATACTGAACCCTGGGGAACACCACTTGTGACCAGTCCCCAGCTGGATTTAACTCCTTTCACCACAACACTTTGGGGTCAGCCATCCAGCCAGTTTTTTACCTAGCAAAGAGTATGAACTTTAATAAACATGGCACATATATGGATTTAAAAGATAAGGTGTTTCTATAGCCCTTTTCACAGTGGAAAAGTAGTTTGCTGTTGTGTCTCTGTAACTAAGAGAACAAAGCAGTGGTTATATCTGCAGATTTCTGCTCCATCATCTTTTGTAAATAGCTGTTACATGAAATGGAGTGATACATGCCAGATCTCCTTGGAGCTTTTATTTTCCCCCTCACTCACTGCAGCAGAATCTGAATTGCTAACCTGAAGAACTTTTGTGATTTAATTTTTTCTTTCCAGAATGGAAATTGACTACAGCTGTTTTGTACCTGCTATGGCATTTGAAAAAAAAATTTACTTTATTGTCTCATATTCTGAAATGTTTCTTTCAACCGTCTTTTCCTTCAACATTTAGTAATATTTCAGCATTTGAAGAATATAAATCATTATAAAATTATTATCATTTGAAATAACATATGTTCAAATCATCTTCATCTTTATATTAATCTGCCTTTGTCACTGCTGGATTTCTTCTTTTAAATGAAGGCTATTGTTTGTGTTCTCTTCAGTTCATCATCTTAAAAAAGAAATATTGCATTAAAGGATCTTTAATAATAAATGTGCTCTCACTAACTTTCTGGCATCCTTTCATCACTAATTTCTAAAACTGCTTATTTGCTTTAAGCCTCAGAGTTCATTACGTATAAAAGAAAATAACTTAAATCTAATCAAGCCCTTCATTCAAGTGAAGATTATTTTTTAATTGTATGAGCTTATACTTACCATTATGCAGCAATTGTTTCAATGTCTTTTTCACAAACATACACAGATACTCTCCAGTGAGCTCTCTAGCTCAACTTATGCCTTGGCTGCTTCAGTCATTGTCTGAAGCTGTTGCCAGCTTAGCTGGCAGAAGGTACCTCTTGCAATTGTGCTGCCTTGCCATAGCCTACTCCAATTGCTAGCAACTGGCCATAAACTTTGCACTGAGTTTGCAAGGCCTCAGGACTGAGGCTTGTCAGACTTACTCTCTCTGAACTTTACCTCCTTGCAGCTTTGCTGTACTTTGTTTAGCTGTGACAGCAATTTCTCTAATTGACCAGGTGTCTGTGGCTAATTTGACTTTTTTAAAACCCTTTGTACATTATGACAATAGTTTATTATAGATAGCTGAAACAAGATTTTTTTTTATGTAGAATGAGATATTTATTATCTAACATAATGATGTAGTGTAGAGAGTTACAGTCTTGGTATGATAGCAGAGGGCTGGGGAAGGATACACGGTAGAAGAGTTCAGGATGCATTGTTAGGGGAGTACTGCTGTGGGATGATAAAACATGGGGCACAGGGTTGACACTGCACTCCCCATGTCTGTAAATGAATCACTTTTGGTCAGTTAAAGAAATCAAGACCTGGAAATGGACAAAACTGGTTTTAGGGGTAACAAGGACAAGAAATAGAAAGTATCTTGCCTATATAAAAGCCACCATATATGTAAATTCAGTTGTCACGTATAGCTGCAGACCAATGAAGAGAAAGCAAGGTGTAAAAGCATGTTAGCAAATATATAAAAATGACCCCAAATGGGTTTTAGACAGAAGAAAAAATACATCAACAGATGATGGTAAATAACAGTAGCATCCCCCATTGCCAACTGCAGAATGACACCGCTTGCCTTAGGACCTGTAGGAAGCATGAGCTTAATGTCAGGAAAAGGAACTAGGAATTCTATGTGTAATAATTTTAACTGTATTTTTATTAAAAAAAATCTTAAATAGAAGCATTTTTTCTCTTTTCTTGATAGTAATTACATGTGTACTTATAATGATTCTTGGATTAGACTTTTAAGATTTCAATAGTAACGACAGATTATTATACAAATAATAAATTCTCAGCTTTATATATAAAGCACTTTATTCTGTCCCCATAAATGAGATTTTGAGCATAATGCTCTGCAGCAGTCAACATCAATTTGTGTCTCAGACCTTGACAGATTCCAGAACCCTCCATCTTCTAAGTATGGCAAGAGAGGCAAAAGTGTATATCTGGCTTACAGAAGAGATTTGATCAGAGTGAATAAATGATCTATCCACAGATGAGCATTTAAGGAGGAAAAGTTCATCAGCTATACTTCATTATCTATTCTTCTTAGTCCTGAGTCACTAACTTACTGATGTTGTTTTTAAATTCTCCTGGTTATGTAGAGTATTCCAGTTTTCTTAAAGGGAACAAAAGATTTAACAGTCCGGGCTATTCACATACTTAAGTATGAATTTTGCAAGCATCTATTCTGGGTATATTTGTATTCTGACTAGCAGACAGTCTTCTCCTGAAGACAACAGATGTTTAGATGGTTTAGATATATCTAAATACATATTTTATATTTAAATATATAAAATAAAATAAAATAGAAAGTTTAGATGGTGACATGATCAGTCAACAAGCAACATTTTAATTTAGCTTTGTTTTTCCTGAAGCAATATTATGAAGCTGCTGGATCAGCTTGTTTTCAAGGCTTATTTAAAAATTACTCATATGGCGCTTCAACAGGTGTCTGATCATATCTCACGTTGGATATGATGACTGCTCCTAAAAGATGAAATGTGGTTTTATACAAATAAGTACATTACAGCTTTGGCCAATGCAGTTCCTTTATGGAAAGATCATCATTGACTCTGCACGCATGAAGCACACTCCTCAAAGTCATCCTTTTACAAGGATGAGCTCCAGGCTTTCATTGAGACTATCTTGATCTATGCCAATGTGAAAGGATGTGGCCAAAGTTTTCAAAACTGAAAACTGAAGTAAGCTGAGATGACACAGAAGGCAGAAAGAAGGGCAAGGAAAGGAGGATCTGGGAAATTATAGGCCTGTCAGCCTGATCTCGGTGTGGGGTAAGGTTACAGAGCAGATCATCCTGAGCACCATCATCTGCCACGTGCAGGACCACCAGGGGATCAGAACCCAGTCAGCATGGGATTTATGAAAAGGCAGGTCCTGCTTGACAAACCTGATCTCCTTCTAAGACAGGATGACCTGCCTAGTGGATGAGGGAAAGGCTGTGGATGTTGTCTATCTGGACGTTAGTAAAGCCTTTAACACCATCTCCCACAGCATTCTCCTGGAGAATCTGGCTGCTCATGGCTTAGATGGGTGTACTGTACACTGGATTAAAAGCTGTCTGGATAGCTGAGCTCAAAGAGTAGTAGTAAACGGAGTTGTATCCAGCTGGGGACTGGTCACAAGTGGTGTTCCCCAGGGTTCAGTATCGGGGCCTGTCCCGTTTCATATCTATGGCGATGATCTGGATCAGGGGGGATTGAATGCACCCTCAGTAAGTTTGAAAATGACACCAAGTTGTTGGGGGAGTGCATTGATCTGCTTGAGTGTAGGAAGGCTCTACAGAGGGACCTGGACAGGCTGGGTTTCTGGGGCCAAGGCCAATTGTTTGAGGTTCAAGAAGGAGAAGTGCCAGGTCCTGCACTTGGGTCACAACAACCCCCCACAACACTACAGGCTTGGGGAAGAGTGGCTAGGAAGCTGTCTGGTAGAGAAGGACCTGGGGGTGCTGGTTGATGACTTGCTGAACATGAGCCAGCAGTGTGCCCAGGTGGCCAAGAAGGCCAATAACGTCCTGGCTTGTATCAGAGACAGTATGGCCAGCAGGACCAGGGGAGTGATTGTCCCCTGTACTCAGCGCCAGTGAGACTGCACCTGAAATCCTGTGTTCAGTTTTGGGTCCCTCACTGCAAGAAAGACATTGAGGTGCTGGAGCGTGTCCAGAGAAGGGCAACGAAGCTGGTGAAGGGTCTAGAGGACAAGCTTTATCAGGAGCATCTGAGGGAACTGGGGTTGTTTAGTCTGGAGGAGACTCAGGTGGATCTTATCTCTCTCTACAGCTACCTGAAAAGAAGGTTTGTAGGCAGGTGGCTGTTGGTCTCTTCTCCCAAGTAACAAGTGATAGGACGAGAGGAAATGGCCTCAAGTTGTGCCAAGGGAGGTTTAGATTGAATGTTAGGGGAAGCTTCTTCACTGAAAGGGTGGTCAAACATTGGAAGAGGTTGCCCGGGGAGGTGATAGCATCACCATTCCTGGAGATGTTTAAGAGACATGTATGTAGATGCGGTGCTAAGGGACATGGTTTAGTGGTGGACTTGGCAGTCTTGGATTAATGGTTGGACCTCATGATCTTAAAGGTCTTTTCCAACCAAAATGATTATATGATTCTGTGATATTTAATGCCAGATAAGTGATCTGAATTTCTCCATGTGTTTTTACTTGAAAGTTCGTACTAGCTAGGATAAGACCTTCTTGACTATTAAAGTTGCAGTTCAAGTAATATACAGACTTCCATCTACAGACACTTACATAATCAATTTGATGAGGTAAGTTACTTGCTAACTTTGCTTCCCATTTAGATTTGGTGGGGGCTTCTGTACTACGACTACCTGTGGCATTTTCCTGCCTGGAATTGCTAGGAAGTGAAATAAATCACTGTAAAAGACACCTGGGAGAACGCCCAATTCTTTTCTCTTAATGCCTGTGAAAACAATCTGTCCTGGAGAAACCCAAATACCCCCCTGGCACGTAGGGTGTGGATTCCAGAGAATTTAAAGTGGATGAAGAGCTGCTGTCAAAAACCCATCAAGGTAAAAACTAAGAGAAATCACTTCTGAGCAAAACTAGGGACTTTCTGTAGCACAAAGGTGTCAATAGACATAACGTTTGCGATGCTGTAGAGCTGGGGATGATGCAGAATTCTTATAATTCAGTGATAAGCTCTGTTAAGAGTTTTCCCAGGTTCATCTAGTGTCTTTAGAGGGTGGTATAAATACAGCAGGACTGACTCATGTGTTGGGATTTATGTGCCCTTGGTCTTGTGCAGCTGTGCATGGAGAGGAAATGTATTGCATCAACCCTACATCCTCACATAAGCAGAAACTAATGGTAAGCCCTATCGTTCTTATGCACTTGGTACAGAAGATGTGCAATCGTGTATGTGATCTTCATTGCCAATGACGTACTAAAGTACTGCGTTTAAAAGTGTAAGTGTGGTGTTGTTTTTTAGAGTACTTTGCTAAGTAAGAAGAATGTGAAATAGTGGTAGACTATTTACATTGATTTCCCCAACTGCCTCATAAAAGGTAGTCTATATATTTTACTAGACAGCAAACAAGACCTCCTAAAAGTGGAAAGAATTTTTTTTTGTTGTTGTTTAATTCATGCTAACGCCTGCTATGGTAGCTGTGTGATATAGACCTAGCTCTTACCCATAGGTCCTTTCCATATTCACGCTTACAAGATCAAGTTATTTGAGCAGTAGTGCTAGAAAAATTGCCTTTCCTCAGGTTGGCCCATCTGAACAGAAAGCTCTTTACTGAGGCTTAACCATTAAATGACACCCTTCCATTTAAGTCCAGTAATAGATCCTAGAGGATTTTGTAAAGGAGGGTTAATATGCTGCCCATCTTTTCTGTAATGGCTGAATAATTGCACTCTGCCCACGAAGTGAAAGATCTGATTCAGTTCTCTCTGAGCAATCTCCACATTAGTGGTAATTTGACATGTCCTTATGTGTTCTACTAAAGTTATGAAAGAAAAGTTCAGGGACTGTGCCAGAAAAAGAGTCTGTGAAAGGAGGAACATGATTCTGTACCCTAGTGATTAGAAGCACTTACCTAGAATGGAGGAGTCCTGCAATTAATTTCCTGGTCTCAGGATTGGTAATGAGTTTCAGCCTGTGACTGCTTAATGTAAGGAACAGAAACAACTGCTAATCTGTGCTGTCAGCAGTACCTGAAATAGCTCACCTAGAATTAGCCATGATGTTGCTTTTATACAGCATTGTATTTTGCAAATTAGACATACCAGCAGCTTATTAAAGCCTTGTCTATACTTGCCAATTAAAGGTTAAAGAGTCGCTGGAGCTGGTAGCAGTTTTCCTTCCTAGGATACTGAAAACAGTGTAACCACTGTTAGGAGATAAACTTTCTAGTTCAGATGCAGTGCCATGCTAATATTGCTGCACTGCTTTCTATGTAGCATTGCTGTATATTGTGTAGACAAAGAACCTTGTTGGGCTATCTGTGCTGTACTCCTCAGTGTACACACCCCAGGGCAGCCAGTCCTGAGGACTGCTAACAACCCTCACTTTTATTAACTTCAGCATAGGTTGAGTGTCAGTTTTGTATTCACTGTGGACAAATGAGGACATTTAAACAACCCATTCCTGATTTTTCTCAATTAGATTGTTTCATGAAATATTTTCAGGTATTTTGGAAGAATTGCTGTACTGCTGAACTCTTTCTTTTAATAAATGTGTTTTCCCTAGATAAAAATGCCAAAGGTGGATACAATATTTTGATACACATGTAAATCCTTGCCTCCTTAATTTTACCTACTGTTCCCAGCTTTGTGATTAGGAAATAGCTGAAAATTTTACAGTATGAAAAGCTTGATGGATAAGAAAATAGATATTTCTTTTTTGTTCTAATATATTTCAAAAAGTTATTCTGTTCTTTTGTAAATGAAAAAGCAATTCTTAAAAGTGGACAATAAATGGTTTTCTTTCAGTATAAGTTCATGCTGCTTATTACTGGAAGATAATGCCAAGTCACTTTCACCATTTATTATTTTTAATTTTTGAGGATGGAAGAAGTGAATGTGTTTCATTGGTTAGATCTGACCCAAGTCAGGGAAAAACCAATGAGTGGAGTGGTGTATCATCTGATGAACTTAATAATTTATTTTAAAGAAGAGGTCTCCAGCAACTCAGTACCATATCAGCTTTCAGATTTTGATGAAAGGGAACCATGAAACAAAAGGATAAAGGAGAGCTGTATTCAGTATTTGTGACTTGTTCCTTGACAAATATTTTTTCCACCCCTATTAAAGTATAGAAGAAAATGTGGAAGAGAAAAGGCAATTGATTAGCAGCTTGAAAGACTTCAGAATTTTTACCTCTTTGACACAACACAGCATTACGTACAAAGCATTCAGGAAAATATCTTTTGCTTTTGTGTTTCATTTTAGAATGCCTTTTGGAAGGATATGTTATCTTTTGAAATCTGGCTTTCATTTGTTTGCAATATTACTCTGCTGACTTTTCCCATGATCAGTTACACCCCTAAATGTAAAATGTCATTTAGTCAAAGGGATTATAAAGTGGAAAATAACAAGAATGCCTTAAACTTTTTCCTTAGAAAGGAGATGTAAGGCATGTGTTGGGTAAAAGTCATGCCTGTAAGGAGGAAAACTGTGTGAATGATAGCATTGATGAAGTATTTTCTGTTTATATTTGCTTTTTGTGTGGGTGAATATGAAACAATAAGATTCAGATTGAACATTGATATCTATATCAGTTTGTAGAAAAGTGGCACCATATGGAGTACTTTATGGAGCATATGGAGCACTGGGTGTGCATATACCTATACTTCCATGTCATGGTAACAAGACTCGTTTCAAAAGGTCCATGAGATTTAGCAGCTCTTTCATCTTAGTCTGTGTTGATGCCCTTATTAATTTTTCTATTTCCTTTATTCTTTATTACAAAGTATATTTGCATGAAAATGTTTGCTTTGTAGCTTCTGCACCTTAGTCCTTGTCTGAAGAGCCCTGGCTCTATGATACCATTTTAATTTCCATAACAGTAATTTGTAACATTTTAAGAAAGGATATTGGATTAATTTGAGAGATGTCAGGACAGACTTGTTCTTAAGAAGGTACTGTTAAATTTCTCCTCCACACTTCTGTTCTCAGAAATACATTTCAGTCCCCTGTTCTCCATTTTCCCCCAGAAACCCATTAATTTCAACCTAAAATAACTTATAATCACAATTTGACCCAAAAAAGAACTCTTCTAGTTCTCAAGATTCCAGTGCAAAAAGTTTTTATTTGTGTTGTCCTGCTCTGTCTTTTCATAAAAATGTGTAGATCATTTTAAGTCATAGGTTTTTCCTGTTCCTTCTGCATAACCCATGTGATTTGTTTCTCTTAAGAACCATGATTTTCCAGTTGATTGTCCACACAGTTTTTAGCAGAGTTTATTGCTTTATGTATAGTAATATAGTATGCTCTAAATTGTGTTTCTGAAGTAAGAGGACTAATGTAGACTTTTTTTGAGAGGATTTGAGGCTGTCCTGCATTTTAAAGGGATATAAGCTTTTTTTTGGTGGTCAGTCAATCCAAGAACATTTTTTGAAATAATAAGTTCCTTTTTGCATATAGACAAAAGCAAAAAAACACAAGCACACTAAATACAGCTTTTAGAGAGACACTGAGGCCAGAAAAAACTGCTACCAGCTGAATTTCTCAATGAGAAAGTAAACATTGTTCATGTCAATGTCTGATGGTTGCCTGTGAAAAAATCAACTTGTATTTTGCAAGAAGAAGTTGGGGACATTCTTACTCATGTCTGGTAATTTCTCTTTGCAATAAGCATGAATTAATTACATTTAACTAGTATGTTTAATTCTTGTGTTTAAAAGGGTGGTATTCTAGTACAGGCTCAATTTCAGTTTTGAATAATTTTTTAGGCAGCTACACTTTCTAGACAAGATCGTGTAGGTCATTTTATAGCTAAGGCTAGATGAGTGTTCCGTTCATCAGGATTAGTTTTTCAGTAAGTCAGGCTCATCTTTGGCATTGACACAGTTTTTTGTAAGGTGCTCGCCTGAAAAAAGGAGCCATTTTTTTTTCAGGATTGAAATAAGATCCAGTTATTCATTACATCAGTGTGTAGACAATATGCGATTCCTAAAATACAATATTGTGGGTTTTTACATCACTCCAAAAAGGAGCAAATGGTGATTGTTCTGTCTACAGGGAAGAGAATACCTAGGCACTGTTGCGGTACATTTTCTGGACGGTGTTTTTCCCAAGTCACAGAGAGAAAGGGAACATATTGCTATTCAAAGAATAGATTAGGGGTTGGAAATTTCTTAGTCACAGGTCTTTTATTTTTAAAGTGCTTTTGCTTGCTTAGCCCTCCAAGAATACTCGGGTGAGGCAGACCATCAATGGTAGTTAGTAATACCTGCATAAGCCATAAAATGCTGGTAACTGACTCCAACAGTAATCTCTGATAAGTGTTTTGTAAGATGTTCTGATTTAGATACAGACAAGATCTGAACAATTCTCCATATCTTTCTGGACCTAGACTGGATTATGATTTTGAGGATAAAATAAAAAAAGAGATATATTTTAAAATTTTCTGGTGTGCTTTCAGTTTCAAAACTGTGCAAAGTAGTACTAAAATTAAATGAAAGGAGTCTGATTACATGTTTCAGTGCCAGACAGCCTCCAGATTTATTCCACAAGCAATATGGCAGTTTGGAAGACGTGAGGTTGAATTAATGATTTCTGTAAAGCACTTTGAGCACTTTATGCTTTTACACAGCAGTACTTTTGAGGCACAGAATGTAGTAACAGACTCACACACTTAGGGAAAGCAGTTTTGCTGAGAAAATCTTCATTGCTTGCTAGAATTAGGTTCTGTCCTAAGTAGATTTATTTTCACACATCTATGCTTTCCACCATCCTTCACTGAAATGTGTGGATTTTCATTCAAATGATTGCCTATATGCCCATTCCACTCCTGGTGTAAGTGTGCAACTGTCTACTAGAGCTCAGAATATTTGCCCAGCAAATGTGTCCAGAGATTATTAGTGCTTTGTAGGGCAAAGTGCATAAGCTGGACTTAACTTTTCTTTCAGCTATCTGTTGCCTCAGTGTGTAGTTTCTTACTGTCTGAATTTAGGAAACATTTCCTTGCAATTTTAGTAAATTTATCATTAGATACTATTGTAATGTTAAAGTCTCTTTTCTTTCAAAACTGCCTCACAGCTACAGTCACCTGTCAAAGTACTTGTCTCTTGCAATCAAAGCACCATGAACAAGAGCTTAAACAAATATCTCTGGGTTTTATCCGATATCCCTGGGTTTGCTCTGCCTACAAGAGGAAGTCCAGTTTCAGATTTATTTCCAGGTTGTATCTATTGGGGGGGAAGGCTGATGTCAAAAGTCCCAGGGTTGTTTGTGTGGTCTGTAAAACCTCAAAACATACAAGGTCTACAATTCTGTTTTGCAGAGCACCAGCTTGCACTCTGGATGTAGCTACCCTGTCCTGCTTTGACAAGGTAGAGATCAGGTTGAGTTCCTTAAACATCCTTCCTTGTCGGTTATATTGACTTTAAGGACTGACACCAATGACAAAAGAGCCTCTCCCCTTCTCTCATGTCTCCGTTCCATATACCTTCATGGAGGCCTTCAGACCTCTTCACTTCTGCCTCAGGTCAATGAGTTGATGTGGCCTTCATCAAAGCTATGGTAGCCATTTGACTGATGAAAATATAGCTTTGCTGGGGTAACTGAACTCCAAAACAAAAATACCAGTCTTGCATTCTGAATTTGTGCTGGACACACAGCAGTTTTTGACCCTCTATTCTTCCATGAACATTGTAGTCCTCCTGGCTACCACCAAATCAATCTGTTTGAAATAGCAGGAGAAACCACGTTTTTCAAAGGGCTGATATATAATGAGTTTACCCACCCTATTTTGCCGTAAAATGTCACTCCAGTTACTCCATGAAACGTTTTCAATCTTCAGAGTGACTGCTGCTGTTCTTCCTAAGATTGCTTTCGCTGCTCACTGGATTGAGGTGATGGCTCACTACTTCACAGGGCAAAGCCTTAGCTCACAGTAACTGAGCTACTGAATTTTTAGATTCCCTTTTCATAAGGTACTATTTATGGTAGTACATTTTTTTTTCTATTTTGTTGCTAGCAACAGTTATACTCCATGGGATAATGAATCTGAAACTCTTCAAGGAGTTTGAGAGAATAAAATGCAGTATTACTGGCTATGTGATATGCTTTTGACTCCTTTGAAAATTATTTTGTATTGGCATACAAAAAAGGAATAAACTGATAATGTGAATTCCTGACTGTAGTAATTTTCTGCTCATACTGAAGATGCTCACCGACTCTCAGGATAGGACTTTTAGGAAGGTTAAGGGAGACATCACAAAATCCTTGATTGGTGATGCCATCATGCATTAAAGACAAAAAGGCTGGTAGAGTAATAAAGAGAAATGATGAACAACTGACCTGTATTTATCCTAATAGAACTGGTTCCAGCATCTTCTACTGATGCTAGCAGTGCGGATGTTTACTACATAACTATATTTTTACTTCTGCTATTGTGTAAAAGACCTTTTTACTTTTATAAAATGTGATCAAATAGTAGAGTAAAAAATTCTAATCCTTGTGTATGCTGTGGCTTTTAATGCTCTGTCCACTATAAAGTTGCATGAGAAGAAATTAAAGATCCTGTCTTTATTAGAGTAGGCAATGGAGGATTCCAGAAACTTAAGAGAATAAAAACCCAGAATCATTCCTAAATACATAAAAACATGCGTAAGTTTTGTATTTACTGTATAAAACTTGTCTATACCTCAAAGGATAACTAGGTAAACTAGGAAACGTTCAGTTCTCATTCACTGGAAAAGCACTGTTTTAATATTTTGAATTCACTGAAGAAGGTTTCTGATCATCAACCATCTAAAGTTTTTTTTTTCACAATGTGTCTCCCTGTTTTTTAGCATATATTAACTTGTAAAATACTTGAAAAAAGTTGTAAAAGTGGTTTTTGTATTTTCTGTAAGACATCAGACATCACATATTATTAAGGAAGAACTGGTGGAATTTATAATGTTTAAACTAGAACCTAATATAATGATTGACTGTTGCCTCATGTACACTGATTGTAATTTTATAATGATTAATTCCTTTTCTTCTTTCTGGTTACTTAAAGTTAGCTTGACAGAGTATAAATCACATTTTCAGTACGGAGGTTATAATTTGTTGTTCTTAAATGTCAATATATATGAAAAATAAATTATTATGGTGTTCTAAATTTTAATACAACTTATTTAAGTTACTTTGTATAATTTCTTTTTCTATATATTGTACTGGAATGTATCTGCAGAATACCCTTAAGGCATGAGTCTTCAGTTTTGCTCTTACATTTTTAAGGGCTGGAAAAAGAGTTGTTTTGTCTTTCTTTTTTCTTATATTAGACCATTGCATCTTTTTTCTTAGTTCTATTACTAACCGAGAGGAAAAAAGTTAAAAGATACATATTCTGCTTTTCTCACAGTGCATAGCCTTGCACTGTCAAAAATGTCACAGGTTAATGGCACAACTGAGCTCCATTTATCTTATTTTGACAGCTCGCCCAACCTTGTACACCTAGCAACAACATCCCTCCTAAAGTAAGTGACATTTTTAGCCTTTGTTCTTTTCATATGGGCCTGTTAAAAGGGTATACAGTAATTCTACATATGTCACTTCTTATATAGAATTACAGTAGAGAAATTTTATGCTAATTTAGTTCCATAGAATAATTAATACACTGTTGAAAATTAAAGTCTCACCTTAGAAATCTGAAATTATAGGAATGGATTTTATGAAAAATGATCGTATGTATTTTTAATTTTACAACCTTTCTATTACACTTGTTTAATTATTTATGAAAGCTAAAAAAGGCCAGCATGTGGTAGACAGTGACCTAATTTTATCCTCAAAAAAAGTATGAGTCCTAACCAGTGCTTACTTATTGATGCCTTATAAAATGTATCAAAATATTCTTACTGAGTTTTATAAAGGCAGAGCTAACTAATATATGAATATTTCATGTTTAAAAAATTAGATTTTCATTAAACACACTAAAATTAACTATTGTGTCTTTATAGGCAATAGCTATATGAAAGCAAGCTGAAAGTGCTCCTAAACTTTTCACATTTTATGAAATACTTGATTAAATGTAATAGATTTAGATATCGTCTTTGACTTTGGATGGCAGAAAGAGTTGGGATTTTTACTCTTGACTTAGAAGGAGCAGCAGTTGAAATCATGTGGTGTTTCAAATGCTTTCTTAGTTTGGATAAATTGGGTGTTTGATGCAAAGAGGTATATTTGTCTTTCATGATCTAGGAACAGCTTTATTAAATTCTGTGGACAGTAGAACAGGAAAGAATAGTTCAGTTGGAAGAGACTCACAGCAATCATCCAACTCAAAGACTGTAGTCATTTGAGTGTGCCTGGGCCGGATGCCTTTGTGTTTTGGGCAAGTCCATTCTCCTCTTAAAGATTCAATTCTTCATTTATAGATTTGAAATAATATCTATTTCCTTTGTGTAAGATCTGAAAGTTTCTGAAAAAAGACATATCTGCTTATAGTAATTCTTTTTTGTTCTCTCCATATTTATAATAAAGCAGACTACAACATCATTCCGAGACTACTTTGTTACAAATCTGGCAATTGTAAGAATATTCCCTTCCTGACACTTGCAATACCTGGACCAAGTTCTGTATGGCTTCTGGATCAATCCATTTGTATTTGAAAATACTTACCATTACTTTGCTATAATCATTCTACATGTTTCCACATTATATCATGATGTTTCAGTGATATTTCATAGAAAGGGTAAAGTTAATGACATCTCTTTATCAGTTTAAAGTTTTGGGAAATGGTTTACATCTGATAAGGTTCAACTATATGTTTCAACACAACTCATCTGAGCATCCAGGAGTAAAGAATGAAAATAAGGGACACTGTTTTCAAAAATACAGCTCACTGGAGAGGAAACCAAAACCATAACCCTCCACAATGGCCCATCACTACAGAGCACTTCATCCATCTCTCCCCTAAAACTAACCAACCTCCTTAAAGATCCATTTTGAACTTTTGCAGAAATACTATGGCTAAAAAGGCTTTTTTTTTGTGTGTGTGATGCTTTGGTTGTGGTTTTGTTTGTTTGTTTGTGTTGTTTTGTTTTGTTTATTTTTAGTAAGAAGTTATATCTAAAAGTTGACATGGGAATTTGGTCTTTCGTATATATGCAGCATTGACAAGGATGAGATAGAACATTAATAAACTTAATACTAGATATGTTTGACATCCTATTTCAATAAGGATGAAAACATTGAGGGGTGGATCCAGGGGATAACAAAATAATAAAGAAACTTGTGAAAACCAGATTTTGTAAGTCTTAAGGAAGAGCAGTCAGTCCACTGTGTGGTCAGATAGACAACTGGGGGTGTGGTTTAAAAAAAAAAAAAAAAGCATAAACAGTCCTGATATTGTATGACAGCTGGATAGTGTCTTTTTATCTGTGTTTACCCAGTGATGTGCTGCTATGTGTTTCTCAGTCTTTCAGATAAATTCTCTAAAATATCCAAGACTAGAACTTAAGCAAGTTTAACCATTTTCCTAGCACATAGCAAATGACACTTCAGAAAAGATTACCAGATGCCATTAGTTGGGGACTTGAAAATCAGAATAGTTACCTTTAAAAAGATATGAGTTTTCGGCTAAACTGAATGGAAATGAGAATAAACTGAGAATGGGGTGGGGGTGGGGGGTGGGGGTGGAGAAGGAATGCAGTTTATATGTCAGAAGTCAGGAGACGGTAGTTTCTTGCTTTTCCAGAGCCTGCCAATCCATCTTCTGATGAGAAGAGTTAAAATACATAGCAGCAATGTAAGTGTAAGCATAAATAAGCCTAGCACTGCTTGGCTGGAGTTCATTCCCTATAATCAACAATGACAGATGAAGGAAGATAACACTAGTCTTCAAGGTGATGTCAGCTTTTCAATGTATTTTAAAGTAATTTATGTTGTTTTCTAAAAATTGAGCTACTTTTTCTTCAGTCAATCGTTGCTAATAGATTTCTAACATAATGGAAGTTTTATGACAGTGGCACAAGTTTCTTCAGGTATAATATTCTAGCAGATTGACATATGGTAATAATAACCAGAATTATTTTATTTCAGCATTAACAGTGATTCTGAGATATTAATAAATCAAATGAAGCAGGCTCTTGGAGTTTGTGCATTTTACACAAAGTTATCTATTACAAATAGCGCTGCTGTATCATCTATGTATTTCACTGGAAGTTATTGTAAAGATACTTTTTATACGCAGAAACTCATGGTCTTAGATTTTCTTCTTTGATGACTTAAATCTTTATTTTAGAATATAAAAATAATAACTATTTTATATTATTTACTGTGGATTATAGGTTCCTACCAACTGTAGTTAATACAAGAATAATTAGAATACAAGCCACATTCACCACAAGTATTAGAAGAGCACATTTTTATAAAAGGACTAGATATAATTAATGTTTAAATTAATTAATTTATGCAGCAATAAATGTATTTTTTCAGTAGCATTGGTGGATTTTTTTTCCCCAAATGATTGTTTCTTTTGTATCCTAATCACACAGCCATCTATTGACATCATATTGTGAACATTTTTTAAATTTTTTTTTAATGCTTGAATGGCATCACCTGCAACTAGCAGTCAAACCGAACAAGCAGATTCCTTCCAGAGTGGGTACTTACACTCTGTCAGTGTCAAGCTGCTCCAGGTAGACTCATCATTTAGAACCAGGAGCTTAAGTACATCACTATCCATGTTTACTGTCATGTAAATAGTTTAAGTATTGATTATTTTAATGATGGGGTTTCTGTAAGAAGTTGATTTAATATATATATTTAGTATCTGATACAAAATGATATATAATAACCATTAAAATAATATCTGAAGCAAATTAATTTTAAACCAGTTTCTCAGAAAATAGTTAAAACTATGCATGTATAAATACATCCATTGTGTTTCATAGAATCACAGAATATCTTACATTGGAAGGGATCCATAAGGATCATAGAGTCCAACTCCCTGCTCCTTGCAAGACTACCTAAAGCTAAATCATATGACTAAGACCATTGTCCAGATGTTCCTTGAACTCCAGCAGGCAGAACAGACAGTTTCAGATAATTTATAGATTACTATAAAATGAAAAGAGAAGAGAAAGCTCAGAGGAATGTCATCGGTGTGTACAAATACCTGAAGAGAGGATGCAAAGAGGATGGAGCCAGGCTGTTTTCAGCGGTGCCCAGTGAGAGGAACAGAGGCAATAGACACACACAGGAGATTCCATCTGAACATCAGGAAACATGTATTCACTGTGGGTGTTACTGAGTACTGGCACAAGTTGCCCAGGGATGTTGTAGTCTCCATTCTTGGGGATATTCAAAAGCCATCTAGACATGATCCTGGAGAGCTGGCTATAGATGGCCAGCTATAGGTAGCTATATGGTTGGACCAGATGACCTCCAGAAGCCCCTTCCAACCTCAAACATTTTGTGATTTCTTAGAGTTGCAAGATGGGCTGTTTAATATACCAAATACCAAAATAGTGTGTCTGATACAAATGTATTGACAATACCCAGCTATTCTAAGTTTACTACAGCATAACTGAGACTACTCTGACTTGCCCACAGCTATCTGGCAGGCCAGTGGCACAGCATAAATAAAACCAAGGTGCTTGTATTTCCATCAGTTTTCTTCAAAGAAGTATCAATAGAAACAAATATCCTGGTTTTGTTCTTTGGCAACAGAAGTCTTCTCCGGTATAATATATTCCTTCTCAGTCTTTGGAATTTGTTTGCTTGGTGGATTTTATTGGCTTTTCGTTTGTCTTGTATATATATCTTGAGGTCACTGCAGTTTCTTCCCTTGGCTTCTGTCTTCATGGATTTATTCTGCCACAGGAACGTATTTCAAAGGGCAAAGTATCTTGGGGAAGGCATGAAGGACAGTAAGCATGAGGTAGATCTATGGTCCTTTCAGAAATGCTGCATTGACTAATTCCTCTATGTAACAGTTTTACAGAACCTGATTAATTTCTCTACATAATACATATAGTAGAGGAAGATTTGCAGGTATTAAAATGCAGACGTTTCTCACTCAGTGGTAGGACAGACGATGTTAGACATTACAGGAGAATTTTAAAACTGTGGATGAGAACATTGTCATTAATGAAAGCTAGAATTTAGCCAAGAAAATGAAATAAACATGTCTATCCCTGGAAAACCCTTATATCTGACTACTCAGAAAAATCAGATGTATTCTTTTTGAAAGTACTTCATATTCTTTAATTCCATTAAGCACAACAGACTCAGCATGTGAGCACAGTATAGAAGGATCAGTTTGCTACTGAGTAAAGGGAATATTTCTGAAATGAAGTGTCAATGCACATTGTAGTTTATACTAATCCTTCCAGGCTCCCTAAGATCAAATTTTCAAAGTGGGTTTTTTTTTTCTTTTTTTCCTGTAGAGTGGGTGAGTTTGATTGTTTGTATGCTAAGTCATTTGATTACAGTACTCTGCTTTTTCCTTACATTTTTCATTTTCCTGCAGAACATACCTCTATTGGCAGTCCTCATTAATGGTTGGACTTGATCATCTTAAAGGTCTTTTCTAACCTAAATGATTCTGTGATTCTATGAATAATACAGAGTACAAATATTCAAAAAAAATTTCCATGTGTTTTTATTTTGCTTTGTAGAGTTGAGCTTTTGTTATGGTATCATGTCACAAATAAGCGTTTTTACTGGTGTTTGGGTTCTGCATGAAAAGCTTGATAGTATGCTGCTCTACACTTCATCTTACTGTGAGAAGCAGAGGGATTGTATTGCAGTGTGGAAGCAAAGGAAACTAAATATTTGAGCTCCCCTGTTTGTTTGATATTGTACCATTTTTTGAGTATCCCTTGATAGGTTTTGCAGTTCAATCCACTACCAGGTACTGTGAGGATTAGGAAAGGAAAAAATGCCATTGTTGAAGCATAATTATCCTGAGGAAGTTTTTGACAACTTGCAAAAACATGGTTTCAGGAAAGACAGACTCTCACAATACCACTGATTTTCAAAAGCTGTGTGCAGTTACTGGATACGTTAAAGGCTGCACCTGGTTTTAGCAAGGCTGATTTGAGAAACTCTGGTTTAGGAAATGTGTGGAAAATAAGTGACCTTTTCACTGTTCAGAATCCAATTTCACTGTTCTTCACACTGCAGTTTTTCTAAGTGCTTCATTAGTAAACGTACCCATGTTTATCTGGAGTCTCGTAACCATGTTGTCGGCAAGCCTTTACAGCACCACATTAGAGGGCAGTAATACTGGCAGGGAAGGAAAGAAATTGGGTTTGCTAGGAAGAATGGGCTGAGCTTTGGGGCTGATGAGGGCAAGTGCTGAGAGGACAGTTAATGTTCAGCTACCTTCTTTCTGAACCTTTCCATTCCTCTTGGTGTGCCTAGTATGTCCAGGGCTATTAAAAGGGAACATTTATGTGCTTTGTGGAAAACGGCTGTGGCTGCTGTTTTATGAGGTTGGTTTGGTTCCCAACTTTGTGTGACAGTACTAGGAATAATAACAGTTTGGTCCATTATTTTGTACCAGCAGAATAGCCTAGCAAGACATTTACATTGCTGTCAGTTCAATTTGCTAACTCTTCCTCTGTTGATTTGGCAGAGATGACTAAGGGACAGAATGCTGTTGTCTTTTTAACTGATTAAAAAAAAATCCCTGTGTGTAGATACCTAGAGCTGGAATAGTTTCTACTGAAGTGAGATGTCCAGAGGGCTGCACACAATATTGCTAGGCATGAGGGAAGTAAGTGCAGGGAGGATGTAGTCATCTTTTGTGTGAAGGTCAGAGAAAGCAATCACCTAGAAGTGAAAATACACCCATATCCTAACACCCAAAAGAGGCAAGAAGGGGAATGGAGACTCAAAGTTAGCCGCTGTACTGCCAGATTAATGAGTTATAGACTAAGGAAGCAGGACAATGTACAAGAGCACTTCCTGGCAGAAGGAAATCCTGGGTCTGTAAATCCTGCTCCAAAATTATTTATAGGATTATTTTTTTTTAACCCAATTGCCAAAACCATAATCATTCTTGAGACAGGGACAAAAATCCAGCTTTACCACTCCCTGGTCAAATTTTTTATTTAAATGCTTTCATATAATTGTGAGCAAGCTTAGCACTGCTTGTCAGCACCTCTTGCTCCTTCTCTTATTATTAGAATCTTTTCACCACAAAGACATGCCTGAGGCACAAAATTGCAGGAAATGGTGTTGCAGTCTTGTGTGTGTACTTAATTTGTGGCTTTTAGCTACCTGTGAGCTGATTTAATGCCTTCTTCCCTGCCAGTGCCCTGTGCTGAATCACATTTTTAAACATCCACCTTTCCTTCCTTATTCATTACACTGTCAGTGCATTCGTCAAGCCTGCATTTGTGCATCTCATTCTGGACCTTTCCCTAGTGCTGACAATCTAGAAGTGGTGGCACTTAGTGTTAATTGAATGTGATAGGAACGTTAACATCAGGCAAGTTCATGTCTTTCTAATGTTGCTTGAGAGGACATTATTGTTATTGATTATGATCAAATGTTCCATTGCCAATGCTGAAAAATTGTTGTAATTTGCAGCTGCTGAATATATATGAGGTAAAAACATGTTCGTAGTTATTCACTTAGGAAGACAGTGCAGTGATTTTCTGATAATGTTTTTTTCCTCTGTAACAGCACTAAAACATTATTTCAGTAAGTGAAGTCAAAGTCGGGAGCTATGATTTTTCATGTGAAAGAAGTGTGGACATAAACATATGAAATTCTCCAGTAATGTTACTGGTTGAATGACTTTCCTGTTCTATTTGAATCCTTTAACAGCCATGCAAATGTCTGATTTTTCTCTGTAGGAATCACTTGCTTCTTCCCAGTGTTTTGGTGGGTGGGTGAAGTAGTTGTGGGTGGTTGTGGTTTTTTTGTTTTTTTTTTTTGTTTTTTTGGTTGTTTTTTTTTTTAAGTGCATTCAAATATTGTTGGGTTATTTTTAGAAGAAATTAAAATTTCTTTCAGACTTGAATGAGTTGATGTCATTTTACAACCTGAAAAATGTCTCCTTTAGAAATATAGACTATCTAAAGATATTTTTAGGATGTTAAATAAGTTGTGAAATCATCTAACTGAAAGTGAGACAGCTTGATTTTTTTCATCCTTTGTCTTATGTACAAATAATGATTTTTATATATGTAGGCTATGATCTCTTACGACTAAGGAATAGTGTTCACAAAGGTTGATGTTTTTATAATACTGGAAATAAAATCAGCCACTGGGTGATTCAGAAGTATATTATCTTATGTGGTTTTTTCAGTATTGTCCATAAAGCTAGGTAACCATTGAGGCAGTGTATTGCTACTTCAAGTCCGACCTGCAGTTTTGTTTCCCCACCAACAATTACTGTACCTACGTTACAAACACAGAAAAACTGTGTTGCTTGCTAGATTATGTACATATATACGAACAGGAGAAAGTGCATAGTGCAGGATGGCCTTGGGATGGCTACTGAATGTCTCCTATAGAATCTTGACTTTTTTCAGATTGAAGTTAATGAAGCTAAACCTGTAGTAATTGCTTTCATAATGTGATTAATGGTGACATATTTTGGCAATTGGGCTGTGACCCAGGAAAACACTTATGCACACACTTTAAACATGTGAGTAGTTTTGAGGAAATCAATAGTAGTTTCCACTACTAGGCCCCATCTTTCTTTGGACCACTTCTCTGTATTTGGCTTTTGATAAATAAAGAAGCTACATTCTTGAAAATGCTCGAGTTTTAATTACAAAATATGTTTTAGTCATGCATTTGACACATTTTAATTAAAATAGTTTTTATAAATTATATGACACTTGATTTATGTACCCAATATACATTTATGTGCTTAGAATTTATCACAATGTCTTTTTGGTATATAAACATTATTGTATTTATGTTCTGTGAAAGCAATGAAGTCATAATTTTATCCTATCATAACATATTATTTCGCTGTTAAGTCTTTGGTGAAAAGTGTGGTGAAGTGTTCAAGAGTTCTGGTGAAGTACTGCATACCTGGAAAATAGATTATTGTATTCTAGGTATGTAATGAAAGTCTAGATATTTAGCTTGGTTTATTATTGCACAGAATTGATTCATCATTCTTTTGTAGATGTAAATTAATACTAACTCAGTATTAGAAATTAAATAGGAATCAGTATAGGGAAACTTAGTTAACACTAACCTGTGCTGAACCAGAAAGTACTGCTTCATATCATGCTTTGAGCCACCTTGAAAAAAACCCCAAACGTTCCTTTTCTACAATAATTTTTTTTTTCCTGAAACCCAAGTATCTGGTTTGCATACATTCCAATAAAAAACTCAAACACAAAGAAGTTGCTGTTTCAGGCTGTGAAAATACTTCATAAATTTGATCACGAGGGATTATTTTGGATTTATTTGATTACCAAAAGAAAATTTTTAAAGAGCCAAGTCTGTAGATACAGGTGAATGTTGTTCCTTTACCATGGAATATATTGGCATGAGGTACTTTGGAAATGCAGATATCTGGATCAGCAGTAAGAGTTATTCAAGAAGAATAAAGTTCAGGATGCTTAGATTTTTGGGTGGGAATTTCAGCTGTGATATTTACTTCAGCATAATGTATAAGGACAGATTCAGATTAATTCAAAAAAGCAATGACTGTATATTTAAATTCTAATGTACAATATAAGAGTTTTATGTGTGCTATTTTCTACTATCATTTAAGGGGTAATAAATTAATCAGCTAATAACTGAGAAGGTTACAAATCTAACATTAAATTAAAGGATGAACTCATCTGTTCTACTGAGGTGCAGTCAAAAGTCAGGCAGCTGTAGAAGTGTCCTGCTGCACTGACAGCAGAGGCGGTCTTCCTCATATGGCACTTCCAGGACCTATAATATGCTTGGAGAATACATAATTCTTACCTTTCCTGGTAAGATGTTGCATAGTGTTCCTGGGTAGCAATGTTGGCCAAACTAGTTGCACCGAACTGTGTCACTTTGTTCTCCCTGTCCTTCTGGGGTCCCTTTCCTCTGTGAGTAGAGAGAGAGCTACAGCAGCTTGGGAAAACATAATGGGCTTTCTCAAAACGACACTAAAAATCAGGCTGGGAATAAGACTTGTATTTGCGAAGCTTCCAGTAATAATCTGCTTATGAGCCACTCGGCACAAAAGGGAGCAGATAGAATGTCTGTTGTATTTGAGGATCTTTCCATCACACGGCTACAACCATTCTTCCTACCCCTCAAAAATCTACATGCCAAATACAGCAATTCTATATTAGCCTTATCACATATTAAGTCCATCAGTCTTCTCCCTGCTGGCTGTCCTTAATTTTCTGATACTCTGATTGTCTTCAAAATACCACTGAAAATATAATTTTCTGTCTGTGTCATTACAGCTTTGGCACTTGCCCTTCAAGCCTCTGGGCTTCTGTATCACATACATACTAACCTGAGCCTTCTTTGATGTAGAGGTCTCCCTCACCCACTTTCATTAGACCCTCGATGGCCCTGCTGGATATTCTGCTCCCAAACCTGTGTTTATTCATATACAATAACAACAAAACAAAAAATAAATTAGATATTAAAATTAATATAGCTCTCTAGTATTTGCAACACACAAAACATGTATAAAGAAAACAGTATTCTTTCTTTCTTGTTTTACCTTCATCAGTGATGTGACATTTGTAGTCCACAGGTTGTCTGTAAAGTAGATTGTACATTTTATGGCTTGTCCTTAGACTTGCAGCAGGTTTGTAATTTATATGCAGAGAAGGACAAAACCCAAACCCTAGGCAGTTTAAAGCAAAGGCTGAAGACAGAAACTTACTGAGGAAAGATGGAAGAAATGTACTAAGGGGGAAATTAATTAATTTCTGAAATGGATGAGGAGCTGACAGACCTACCTAAGTATTCAGTTGATGAGCTTGTACTTCTTTGTACATGGAGGATGTAAACCATAGCCTTCAGCCGAAGCTGAATGGTGGTGAGTTGGGATTTGAAGAGCCCATAGATAAAAGAATTGAAAAAAAAATAAGGTAAAATGAAACATGGGACATACATGTTTGTCATTTGAAAAGGATATTTGTGTGGTGGTTTAAGATCTGTATAATCAAAGACAATTATTTAAATAAAAAATTGCAATTGAAAAATAAAATTTGAATTGTTCCTCAAGTGTATTGGTAGATCACATCGATCACACATACTTGCAATTAAATAATGAGGACTTTTCATTTCATATGCAGCTTTAATTCCAGTCATGATTCTAAATAGGATCTGTAACTTCTGCTATGGCACCAATGTATTTTACCTGGGATTTTGGTAGAAGCAGTATAACACAAACACAATTTCCATCTCTCTCTCTCTCGTATTTGAATCATTTACTTTATTTCTGACTTCAACAGAGTGATGTTTTCTACCATATAGTTAAAAATTACATAAAAAAAAAAATGCTACTCTTTACAGGTAAAGAGCTGCTTGCCTGTTGCAAGCATTTATTTATGGCTAGTGGCAATCCTAGTTAGCTGATGCTTCTACAGCCTGTCATTTACTCCAACCATCCCTAACGCAGGATGATTTAATCTGAGAAATTATCTTCTGAATTCAATGACATTACATGAATACAAAAATATGTGAGTATCTAATACCACTGTTTGATCTGTTAAAACCAGTGTGGACACTTACTCTTTATCCATTGGTAGATGGTTATGAATTAAAGCCTCATAATAGATTAATATTTTATATATTGCAAAAGATGTAGAGACCCATTTCTTATGTGTCAGAGGCATTTCATTTGTGAAGTTAAAAATGGGGCTGGCTTTGTGTTATTTTCACTTTTTAGTCAGACTGTGTACTACATACTCCCTTTTGCACAGAGTCACTGTGGCATCAAGTTTATCTTTTTAAATTATGTTATTTGTGTTTTAATGCTCATTTTATCCTAACATGCTGGTGTTCAGACTCTTTACTGTATTCCAGATTGAGCTGCTTTTTGATCTGGTGCTTAGTTTCTGGAAATTTAAAGAGGAAAGCTGAAGGAAAGAAGAAAAACTATTTCTTGTCATTAACTGAGTATTTCTACATGCATTTTTCCTTTTAGAGACATTCAAATCACCTTAGAAATTTCCTTCCAGAAATGCATTGAAAGTATTTTAGCATAAATATATTTAAACTGCATGCATTGATATTAATGCTGCAGATGAAAGGAGCTTTAAATTATTGTAGTCAATACGGGTAGTCAAAGAATTTTATATAGAGATGGAGCATAAGGGAGAGCTGACTAAAAATGGAGTAATGGAGTTGGAGTAGCATGGCTTGAACTACAAGACGACCTGTTGGTTTCTTAGCAAAATCTGCCTGCAACACAGAGAAACAGCTTAGCTTATACCTTCAGGAAAAGAGGTAACAGACTTTTCCCAGTCAGTTCTAGATCACAGGGCCATAGGTTCAGATTAGGTATAGTTACATGATAGAAGAATATGATTGATTAAATTTCTATGCTTGAACACGATTACTAGTAAGGGTACTACTTAGCACCTGCTGCTGATACAGTTTTGACATTTAGATACCAAGTAGTCTACACCTCAAAATTTTTCAGAAGGCTAGACTGGTTGTAAGACATTAAGAGAGATACACTATCTATGAATTTTATGGTGTACATTTGCAGTATATCATTGGTATACAAAGTTCATATTTATCATGGAAATGATACCAAAGTGCAGCTGTCTCCGATAATATTATTATAGTCAGATTCTACCGTTTGGTCTCATATTTGACAGTACTTGCCTAGGTCAGCTTTTGCATTAATATGCTTCTTAGGAGCAGCAAAAGACAAAAAAGTAATTTGTCCTTAGATTTTTGAAGCCTGGAACCTCTGGCTATGATTTAAAAAAGTTGGTAGTGTTTTTGCAAAAATAAGAGGTGCATCTTCCCTGGTTACTTTTGACTAAATACTTCCCTTCTCCAACACATTTCTTTGGAAATCCATGAGTTTTGAACACTGATGATAAATTTCTTGCCCTCATACCATGCAGCATGATTTTGCACTGCATTTTTACAAAAATGCTTTCTCTTCCTGTAAAGGTCGAAAAGTGCCAATTCTGGTGTCGTCTTTCTGCTCTCCAGCTTTCTTCAGAGGAAGTTACTCAGCCTGTGTACTTCACAAGTTGTCCCAGGCATTCCCCTGTTCAATACAAGTTTCTGTGCAAGAGGTTTTCCAGTCTGCGGTCTGAGAACTCTGCAGACAGTTTGTTAAGAGTTTTGAACCAGAGTAACCTTCTGAGAACACCAGAGGAAAGGAATTTATGACACAGCAGGCTTGTCAATTGAGACATCCGTCATCTTTTAGAGGCCTATTTGTTGCTTTTTACTGCAGTCCGTACTATTTTACACTTGGGCATGCAGTAGATGCCAGATTTTTTAATATATATTTTATATGATGTAATGTACCCCAACTTTCACATCTCTGCAGAGCTCTACCCTCAGGCATCCTACAGTGCTGAGACTCGGATGGAGTATATTGCACATGTGGGAAATATTATTTTTTATTAGAAGGAAATAGCTGTAATTACTGCTTTAGCTATCTTGTTAATTCCCTTTTAAAACTCAGAGTGCTAAATATGGCAATTTCTAGATGTTTAAAACCTAAAGGAAAGTGTTTAAATACATACTTTATAAGAGTTTAAAAAAATTAGTACAAAAACTAAGGGCCAAAGTAAAAGTAAAACCTTTCAGGAAAAATTGCATGCACATAAACAGAACAATTGCAAGGTAATTTTCATCTAAAGGCTTTTGAATAACTTGGAAGTTTTACCTCATTTTTACAAAGTTGCTTTCCTTGCTAATTTCTTGTTAAATGTGTTGGTAACACAATTTGCACACTTGCTTCCTTTGCTACTATCTAACTAAATATGATGGCGTCATAAAATCTGTGCCATTATTCATACACAGCACCAAATATTAAATCTTGTAATTTATTTTTGCCTTTGACTTTTGACTTTGACTCTTTCTAAGCTCTAGAGTTCTGAAGTTTTGTATTATTTTAATTTCAAGTTGAATGTCAGTTGTATCGGGCCTCTTGGATAAAACCTTTTCTGATGGCTACTTTATTTTTCCACCTTCAGTATTTAGGATTTTAAGGTAAGGAAGAACAATGAAGTGCTTTGATTTGTTTTGCTGTGTAGAGATTTTATAGCAAATGTTTAATGGGTGGCTATTGATATTACTAATTGCTACAGCAACAGAAAGTTTTATCAGTCACTCTTTCTTGGTTTTTGTCCTGGATTTCTGTGAAGATGCTATTTAAGAGAACTTAGAATGACTGAGATGCTCTCTGCAGTTTCCTTTCCATTGCAGTTTGACATAAATCCCACAGAGTCCCATATGACTTTGATGCTTATGTTTTCCACTGTATCAGGCTGCTAGAATACCTGCCATGTATGATCAGTGATGTATTTGTTATAGCTGCATACTTAAGGACCTTTATTTTTATTCCACAATTTATATACAAGTTCTCCAAATCCCCGGAGAGATTTAACACTTGTATGGGATCCAGATCACATAAAAAAAAGAGGAAATCTAACTGTGGAGCTATTAATCTTTCTATCCAGGAAAAAGGTGAAGTCTGCAGGGTTTCTTTACATTATCTTTGTTACCCAACATAGCGTTATTTAATAACTGTTTCTCTCTCAATAGGTCTTGGTTTAGAAAAAAAAGTAGTTCTGTGGCCTCTGTTTTCTCTTGACCTCATATACAGAATTACGTTAGACAATTTTGCCTTGTTCTTTTCTGTGCTACCTGTCCTAGAGAGTTCTGTAAATCCCTAAATGAGCAGATCCTTTTTCTTTAGCTGAGATACAGTTACTTTGGTATTTTTCAATCTTTCTGACATCTTGAAGGTCTAAAAGACCTTTATGGCACATGGGAAAGGGGAAATAGTCATTGCTATTTAAGTGAAAGTCATAAGAACATCTGTAACACACTTCAAGTTTATAGTCTGAGATATCATTTAGCAATTTGGCTCCACTGCATTTGATCATATATTGTCAGATAAAAACTACAGACACACAATTTTATAATTTTGCTTTCTAGGACTTCTACATTTATTTGGTTGTTCTAGTAACCAAAGTTTGATGACTGTAGTGGATTGTTAGCACAATAGTCTATGTTGACATGACCTGAATTCCTGATGGTGTACAGAGTCAATTCTAAATTAAACATTTTTTTGAAGTTTTATATTTTAACATAGGTTAAACTTGACTGTCATTAATTTAACAAAGGTAAGCCCAGTAATTTTATGCTAGAAAAGCAGCAAAAGACATAAGGGAAGAGAAAAATATAAAACAATGAAATGATTTATTATTTCCAAAGCAATTAATAGAAGCTTATTACTTCTAAAGCAGTCTAATAGAAGCAAGCTGTTCATCTTGGTATTTGTGTAATTCTTAAGTTCCTGGAAATATTTGCTTCTTAGTGATTATTGAACAGAAACCCTTTACTACCCTTAGGGAGCAGAATATTATATTGAAGTAGAAATTCTGTATATTAGACACTACGACTTACAGATTTGTGTCAAAAATATAAATCATATGCAATCTGAATTTCTCATTTCTTGACCCTAAAAAGAAAGTTTACTGCAAGTTAGTTTAATACTAATAAATGTAAATTTTGAAATTAAATAATTACTATTAGTAAGAGCTATTTTACTAGATCTCCAAAGATTGCCTTCTGGAAAAAAATGGTTTCTATATTTTAAAGATTTTACAGTTTTTATTGCTGCATCTGCTTGCGTTTCTGAAAAACTATTATTGTCAGAATTTTGGAGCTGATTTTTCCAGAAAATGTCAACATATTTCAATTTTTGCTGTTCAAAATATACCTTCCTCTTCTCTCAGGAAGAATTCTTGCTTTTTAGCTCTAAGTATGTCTGATGGTGTACCAAATCTATGTATTGTACTGAGAATTTTGAGTCCTTGGTATTCATCGAATTTTATTTTTTAGACTTGGCAGTGAATTTTTCCTGAACAGCTACTGAGTAACAGGAGGGAGAATCCTTGGGAAAGTTTCTAGGTCTATAATTTTCCATAGCATAGGCCTATAAGTTGACCAATACTTCTGGAATTCATCCTTTTTTGCTTTACTGGTAGTTTTCAAGTGGTTTGGTTGTGGGTTTTGGTTTTTTTTTTTGGGGGGGGTGTTGTTTGTTTCGTTTTTGGTGGGTTTTTTTTTTAATGTTTCAGGTTGGAGGGGTGTTGGCTTAATTGTATTCATGGCATTTTGTGCAAACATCAGAAAAGCAACAAAAATGCCAATGATATCTCCAAATATTGGTCCAGATGTGTATTCTGCATTTGGAAAACTTAAACCTTGTTTCAGCACTCCTGTCTTCAATTTGCTTTGGAAATAAACCAAGCCAAAGTGGAAGTACGTTCCCTGGCTCAGATGCCAATGTCTGCGCAGAGACCACAAGTGGTGTCTTGCTCATGCAGATCCAGAGCGACTTAACATATTTTTGTGCTCAATTCGCAGATTATTTCTGGTTCTCTGGTTTACTAAGGTCTTTTACCATTGAGAGCACAGTGAGGTAATGCAGATAGTGTGAATTCAGGTGTAGAGTGTTTTCAACATCCTACAAATCCTAAGATGTAATTTTCTCTTTTAGTTCCTCGTTCATACTACTAAATGGTTTAGAAAATTGTATTAGGTAATTTTCTCTAGTGCATTTGATGTAAATTGCACTAATACTGTGAAGTGCTTTTGTTTAACATATTCTTTCTAAGTTAGATAAATGAAGGTTTCTGAAGAATGGAATTAGATGAGGCTCATTATGATGAACAAGATCACATTAAATATGGTTAATTCTTTGCCCTAGCGATGCCAAACCAAGTAACTTCACCGTTCCTTGTAAGACTGTTTTTTTGCTTGTCTATGCATTGAAGGAAATTTCTTCAGTCATGTAGGCATCATCTAACATGTTTTTTCCTTGAACCTCACAAAATTTTTATCATTAGCCAGTGATGGTTTTCCTGTGAGCATAATGAATGTCTCACACATTTTGCAGTTTTGAAAAATAAAAGGAGACTAGAGAGCAAGATCATAAAGGAAAACATACATGGGCTTTGTGACTTCTGGATCAATGATCACTGTACATGGGCACTAGACTTGTCATGTGGTCTGAAACGCAGATCGTGTCCACCTTTTGCCCACTTTGAGTAAGGAAGAAAAAGTACTTTTTCCATTTGCCAGTCCTCTTGAGCAGTAAATGACAGTCGAACCACAATTCATTTGTGGCCTAAATTGGGTGCAGGCAGCATACCAGTTCTTATGCTTACAACATCTGAAGGCACAGAAGGGGAAGAAAAGATGACTTTGAGTTAATATCCTCTCTGTTTTAGTAGATGTTAAATACACTGAGAACATACATAGACACTGTTAATGGTAATGAGTTTCCTTTAATAGCGAATTTAAAAATTGCAATTCCTACTGTTACCAGAGCACTAGTTCATTTTAAAAAAACAACAAACAACTGTTATTCTTTTTGTGTGATCCTTACAATAAAGGATTGCTGGAATATAATGGGACTATAGACGTATTAGAATAAGGCAGATCACATCATTTACTGCACTTGAGCACTGTTTGAAGTCCAGCGCTACTTGTTAATTGGTAACTTCAACCAGAGTAACAAACAGTAAGTTCCTGAATTTTTTTTTTAGCTTCTGCAAGTGGAACATGCAAAGAGGAGACAACTACCACCTACCCCACCCATAAATTAAAGCAGATTTTTAGGGCTGGACTCAAAAACCCTAACACAAGAAGTCTTTTCTAGCAGAATTCTGTAGCAGCACATGTACAGTGATACTTCCTCTAACATCTAACATAGACTTTTGTCATAGAAGTATGAAGTTAACTTAGGTCTGAATAAAAGGAAATCGTGATCTTTTCTTCCTATTAATCTTATATTTTTCATATACTTTTAGAGACCAACTGGATACTGCTTGCTATATAAACCCTGATTTGTTTGCTTCTGAGAATGAGACCTACTTTGTTTGGAGAGGATGCTGCACAGGCATTTTTTAGTGAAGGAAAGATCTGTTTGAAAAATAGATGAATTTTCCTTCCTGACTTCTTGGTATATCAACAAAGAACACATTCAGTCCAACTCATAATGTCATATCAAAAGTCAGCCATCCATGAGTTAGGGATGCTGCCTTCCCATGCAGTAGGGCAGTACCCCCAGCTGGAACACATCATTCACCAGACACAGTTTATAATAAGCCTGAAGAGGCCCATGGCCTCCTTTTATGAGCCAGTTGTGTGACTAAATGGCCACAATAACATAATGCTAGATTGACTGAGTGACAATTGTAATAGAGAGACTGTTAAGTGGTCAGGGTAGATGTCTGAGGAAGGATGACCAACACTTAGTACATGGCATAGCATTTGGACTTCTGTCACTCAAATAATCAGATTCCTTCCTTCCAGTCCTTGGCCATGAAGCCAAAGTAGCCACTTGTATTCAGAATGATTGTGTAAAATAATTGAACAATTAATTGATAATTAGAATTGAACAAATTAGTGTAATAAATTGGAATATTAATTCAACAAGTACTTAACATGTAAGTAATTTTTTCTGTCCTTTTGCCTTAATATAAAATATTACTTCAATATTCTAAAAACTTAGGGAAATATTTTGATTGTCCGGAATAATAAATCTTGAAGAAAATGGGTCATACTGATCATGAACCTTCATGCTGTTTTTTCTTCTGAAAATGAAAATAGTATCAGAAAGATTAAATTAGAAGATCATTTTTCAGAAAGCAGTAGGAGGTGGTGCTTATCTTAATAAGAGTTTTGATTTTGTTCTGCTGGCCTTCATATTTTCAATTCCTTTTTATGGATTAATGCTAAATCATTCTTTAAATTGTTTTTTGTATGCTGGTGTCAGATGCACTCTTGTGATGGCTAGTTACTGTTACTATTAGAAATAAGTTGGTATTAAATAGAATTTAAAATAGACCTCATCTATACTAATTTGCAGGCTGTAAGTAAGGGTCTGCAATCAATAATGAAAGCCAAGTGACTGGTTAGTCTACAAAGTGAAGAACATCCCCAAATTACAAGTGAGCCTGTGAACACACACCAGACCATGTTTAGAAGGTGGCAACTGTGAAAGGACTGTGCCCCGAGGATGTGAAAGTTAGGAAGGATAGGGCATGTGCCCTTTATCATACCATCTCTTGCATGGATTTGTTATCACCATGTTGAAATGAACTTTTGATGAATCATCATACTGTTCCGTTGCTCTCTGCCCCTTTGACCTGATAGACTGGTTTCAGACTTGGTACTTGCGTATTTTGGTAACTTCTTGTTACTTTGACTCCGCTCTGAGCGAAATTTCTATCACTATAATCCTGTAGTGTTTCCTTCCTCTGGCTTCTGCCACAGGAATCTAGTAGTTAAATGAGATCTTTGTCTTTGTGGTAATCTTTGCATTTAGTAATTTTCTGCAAGATGATTTTTATTATGATTCATTAACTCCATGTTAATTCATAAATTGTTCCCTTAGTTTTGTAAAGTAGGGATGTGTATGTTCATAAGGGACTAGAACAAAAAAAGTAGTTGAATTACTGATATAGGAATGAGAAATATTAATGAGAAAGCAGACAGTAATCACAGTCTTCATGAACAAGCAATTCATGTGATGCTGCAGTAGCCTTACATCTGTAATTCATTATGTTTCTAAACTATTATAAGACAAGGTTTTAAAAAAACAGGCTGACAAAACATATTACTATACATCAGCAGATTTAACCTGAATACCAAGAAGTGGTATTTCTGTTGAAAATACAAAAAGAAGCACAATATGAAATTTGCAGAAAAGATAATTGCAGAATCGAATACACTTTTTAAAGAGTAGTTTGAGACTGTTCTGCATATACCCTTTTTAAATACTATTAACATAGTCAGCTCTGAGTCCATGAAGCATTTGCTGAAGGCAGCTGATGATTTATGCATGTCCTGTTTGCTTCATTAAGCATTTTTTTAATGCATGTTTCTGAAGACTGAACGCTGGACTAGATGGACCACTGATGTGCTGTATTATGACAATTACATTCTCCATTTTCTTTCCTATGTACCACTTTTTCGTCACAGTTTCCATTTATTCAAAATATACCTATCCATTTGATACAAGCTATTAAGTTTTGTTCTTGTTCTTTACTGGTTTAGTAACTTTTACTCTTTGCTACAGCAGAACTCATTTTCCCTGTACAGTATGATTGAATTCTGAAAAGAGACTCTTTAATAGATCTTCACATTCTATGCTTATTATCTATAGGTGATTTTCAGTATGAAGTTTGTCCAAATTAATAACAAGGCTGAAAAAATCTGGTATTGTTTGCCAGGACGTCATTCTGAAGTCATAGTTATTTGTGCCAATATCAGCGCTTAATTGTTACTAGTTCTTAATTTTCTGGTTTTCAATTACTTTTTTCAATAACTCTCATTCATTTCCTCTAAAATATATTAGTTATTATAATAGAATAAACAGTCATATTAGTTATTTTTTGGATCCTCAGAACATTCTTATGGTTCAACTTGCTTGAGGTTGTGCAGTTGTTACATGAAGCATCTCTAATGATAGCAAGTTTATTATTATAATTAATAAGAGTAAAAAACCTGGGTAGGATTTTTATTTTCCTTTGCTGTATTTCATATTTATCAGCTTTTTTGGAATCCTCAGCTTTAGGAGAATGATATGTGTTTTGTATGTATAACTTTCAAGAAAATACTCACTTTTCTTAGAAAGCGTGGTAATCAAATTCAAATATTTATTTTTCTGTTTGGGAGGGTGGGTGGGGTGGGGGGAGGCACGGGCTGTTCTAAACTGTCAGGTTTTTTTTTTTCTGTCTCTCAAAGATAACTTCCAATCTGAGTCACTGTCCTGGTGTTTCTTTCTGCACAGATATTGAGTACTTCATTTACACATTTGTGTTCCTGTTTCAAATCTGAAGCATTTCTTTTGCAGATGATGAAGAGATTGACTGCTGTTTAGCACATGTTGAGAATCTGCATATAGCAGAGCATTTTGATTAAATTTTAATGGAATAGTATGCATAAATTGTGATTTTAAAATTGTTTTGTATCAATTAAGTAACTGTCACCTACGGTATGTGGGAGATGACTTTCTGGGTAGCAGCTCTATTAGATAATAATACATCAAATGTTATCACATGTCAGAGAACAAGTAGTCTGACAAGTAGGGGTTGATGTGTGAATCTCCTTGCGAGTTAGCATGAGGTACTGTTCTGCTTTTCATACTATGAGGATGATATATGGAACACTGAACCTTCAGCTTTATCAGGTAGATTTGGTGTCTAATTACCACACTTTCTTTGGCTTTCTTGGACAATATCTGTAGGTGTTATGGTCCTACTTCTGCTCAGTGCTCAGAGGGATCCATGTAAGAATTACTATGTTCGTGAGGCAGCTTGGCAGACTTACCAAAATTTTACGTGTAAAATCAAAATCAGTGAAGGGGACAATAGTTTATAATAGCTTCCCCTCAGCTGTGCTTGCCAGGTGTTTAATCTGTTAGGGAAAATGTACTTTTCTTTCCATAGGATGTTTTCTCCAGAAAATTTCAAATCTCCTGTGAGCAATGGTATCATCTGAACTTCTTAAAAAATAAGCAGAACCTTTTAAATAAGTGTGAAGCAATCTATATTTCAGTCCATTCATAGTTCCTCCCAAAATGTTTTCCTGACATAAAAAACTTATTAATAACTTGGTATACTGGAATATGTAAGTTACATAGCAGTGTTTATGATGTACTCATGAAGAGAAGGCTGATGGCTCAGATGCTATAATATGCATTCCATGGGGTTTTGCAGATTTTGGCAAAACGATTAGATTTCCTAACAACCCATAATTTTTTTTCTTTATTAACAGGCACTGGCTTTCATGGAGATATATAATGTCATAAATATTAATATGGTTTTTTCAGGGTTATAAATAATGGTTTGCTTCTTAAAAGCTAGTAATGTAGATTTTAGCAGAATTATAGCTTCTATATAATAATGCTGTCATGCCTAAAATTTACCATATGGCTGATGATTTCTTCGACATCAGAATTGGTAATTAGGTACATGTAAATGGCAAATAGGGAGTGACATGAACCTTGGGAGTTAGCATTGAGGTACTGTGCATCCCTGTGTCATTGTATTCATCCACATCCAGAGAAGCATGTATTCTTCTTAAACTGTCAGCTATTTTATACATTACAAAATGGTCTTAATAATGTAACAGTAAAACTTCTTCTAACACATCCCAGTAGGTAGCAGAGGTTCTTCTTCAAATTATTTGTTTTACAGAGACTCTGAAATTATTTGGACAACATTTTCAGCAACTGAGAAACTTAGTGAATCTGAAGGTTACATTCTTTACATGCTGGCCTATACATTTGTATATGCTTTTACAGGAGGCCTATGCATTTCTAGAGATGTTTTTTATTACTATACTGTGTTCCACAGGTACTGGAACAGTTAATTCTGAGCTAAGTTTGGGTATTCTAGGGAAAAATATTGGAATCTATTTCAGGGAGGAAATGAAAGTAATTATCTATATTATTTAGTTAATAATCATAGTCCAGTTGAGGTATTTTCTATCCTCAATAGTGTCATTTATTTGTAGCCTAAAACTGTGATTAAAATGTTTTTCTATGTATACTTTATTGCCTTCTTGAATTGAAAGCTGGGGTTTTTTTCTCCCCAAAATTGATTAAACCCATACTTTTAATAAGAGTATTACTGTAACATGAATATGGGGAATTTTCACATGATCTGTGGAATAGGAAATAGAAGAAACTTAAGTTTCATTATGTCCAAAGACATTTTCTTACACCTAGATTTTCTGAATTCCACATTTGGAAATCTCATCAATCATATCATATACTAGTTTCAGAAAGAACCATTTCTTGTAGTGTTTACTCAGAAATTCCCTCTATATTAAAGAGATTTTAATCTAAATATAGGTGAGAAATGTTGACCCTAATGTTTTTATCTTAAGCTTTTGGGCTTCTTAAATAAAGTATCTTTTGTTTAAAAGTTCAAACCCCAGTCTTTTATGAACATACAGGAAAACCCTTCTAGTAGGTGCAACAACAAACTAAAACTGACATCCACCAGAAAAGAATGTTTTGTATATATTCAGGGTATTAAGTTACAACTTTCATCTTACGTTTCCATTAATGTTTTGGTAGAAAAAACCTACAGTACTTAGACCTCATGAGATACAACAGAATAAAAACTGTTCTGATTACATATATTTCATACAAAGTTGTAAACAATTGCTAGTGGAAATAATGTATTTTAAATGTGGCATTTTTAAGAAACACACTTACAGAAGAATTCAGAATGAGTGAAATTTACTTTTATGAAAGGAACCAACTGAAGTATTTCAAATCACTTAAAGCTCAATTAAACTCTGTTATGAGAGCCTGAGTGGAATTATATGTGAATTTTATTCATTACTATTTTATGATGGTTGATTAACTATTGAAATACTCTGTCTAATTGTCATGTCCACTACTGAGAAAATGTGTTAATGGTCTTTGAAAAGATTCCTAAAAAAAAGCCTAAAAAATAATTAGGACTTGGGTTACCTAATCTGTTTCTTTTAATCAAAAGCAGAACCGTAGCAGACCGTGCATGCATCTGGAAGAGCTAGGTCCACTGAAGGACTGAGGTATCTAAAGATGGCTTGGCTGAAATGAAAGCAGCCAATGTCAAAATTGCCATCCCACAAGATCTTTGCTCGGTTTTCACTGCTTAACTCTGAATCTTCCAAAATTCACTGGGAACTTCTTCCCTGTGTGGGTGGCAGTTCTACACATATCGTGTCTTTTCCATGTGGCCCAAGTTGCTCAGGCTCAGTATCTCAGCACTTAGCAGAGCCTGCTGCTGCCACGGACTTGTCACTTCTCCATCCTGATTTCAAGAAAGACCCAGATACATGCATGCAATTTTTATGAATTATCCTCCCCCCTGATGCAGGAGTCTTATTCTCATGTAAGTGTATGTGCCACGTATGATCTAATGCAACTTCAGCATTTCAATGGAGGCCAAGAAAATAATAAAATATTTAGGATCTGCTGGTAACGCTTGATTATGTGGCAATTAACATACACATCTGATGAGTAAAATTGCAAGTAACTTTCATTTCGTTTACAACTCTTAGAGGTTGCTGTCTTCCAAAAGAAAGAAAACATTATGCTTCTGCCCTTGAAAAAAGTAGATAGAAAAAAAATTGCTTGGGACAATCATTTAAGTGGTCATTGATTTCATGTGATTTTCAGGATCTCTTGGAACCCAGTTATATGAAATATTTCAAATTTCCCATATCTCAAATGCATTCTTAAGTTATTTTGTTCATGCTTGGTCATATAACACCCTCTTTTCTGACCTAGAGAAGTCACATTAATGTTTTTTTCTGAACAGACAGAGTGACGTTTTGGTCACATGGACGTAATTTGCATCTGTGTTGTATTTTAGTTAGCTTCACAGTTTCTCATTAGTGGTAGACACACATCAGTTAATGTCTATCCCAATAGTTGCATTTGGGTGCATGAGAAAACATGTATGTATGTATCTTTAGTTGTTTGCAAATATGTTCACTATTTTGAGTTTCAGTTGTGCATGGAGATAGTTGTATGTTTTATATAGTAACTACATATCTGGCACTTACCCAGATTCACAAGTTGGCATTTCATATTTGAAATCACAAATAGGTTGATGTGAACACAGTTTTGTCTGTTGCTTCTTAGCACACAGGTGACTTACAAACTACTAGAAAGCTATATTTAAGTTCTGTGTATGCCTGTCTATTCATCTTTGCATCTGACTTTGTTTCGGATTTATTTTCTATTCTTAAGCAACTATGGCTTTTAGATAAGATGCATTTCACACAGAGGTGGAAAGGATGACTTTGTAAGCAAGGATGTGCAAAGATAAAAGGAAGAAAACTATTAAATGTCTGAAATTAAAGGTAGAAATATACTCTGGGTATTCTGGAACCTTTGTTTAGGAACCTTTTAATCCAACTATTGGGCTATAAGGCTAAAGTTTGATATCGTAGTTCAGTAAAGTGCAATGTAACTGTACAAGCTGTTTTGCAAAACAGGTGAATTTTGAACATCTAAAATTATCTGTGACACCAATTTACTTACTTTAAAGAATAAGCTACTGAAGCTGATGCAGAAGTTAAACTACTGATGACCTGGGATATTTTAGTACCAACTGATGACACAGAAAAAGCCGCCACTAATCGTATGTGATGTAGGATTCTCAGAAGGCAGGGCTAGGTTTCTGTAACCATCATGTGGATAGGCATATGCAAAGGTGAAAAGGTAGGTGGTCATAAACATGTAAGTAGATTCTGCCAAGTCTGCGTTCCTTCAGTGGTTGCCTCTATTGCAGTTATACCATAGCCAGACAAACAATTCTTGGTTCCTGTCAGGTCGCTTCAGCTAGAGGATATATGTGTTAGGACTATGAAGCTCACATTTGCTCATACTTCTGTTTTTAAAAAAACCAAACAAACCACAACTGTGTGCTTAATAACATGACTTAAACCCAAAGCATTTGAAAGAAATAGTGTGTGGCAAGTGTTCATTAATACAGATTATGCTTTTTGTTTCTCTGGCTACTTTTAGAGAGATTTGATTTGTGTGAAGTTGAATCAAGGATTTGATATGTGAAACCTGGAAGATATGTATTTTTTAAGTTTTTTCATAGAATTGCTTTTTCTAAACATAGTCAACTCAATTTGCTCAACTGCTTTTAGAGATAACAAAGCAAAACTCTACTATCCACCTCAAATTTGTAACCTCACCTTTCTCATTTTTTAATATGAAAAAATTATCTGTTGCTGTAGCTACTGTTCTGAACATTAAGTTTGCATGGGTCAACAATGAATCAAATATGAGAACTGAAATAGATACCAATGTTTTCCTTGTAGATGTGGGGTAAATAATAGGCAGGTGAGTGTGGCAGAAAATCTGTGTCTACAACTTAGATTTCCACAGTCACAAACTACTTTGATCTTGCCAGAAATCTTGAGGCAAATACTCCCTTATTCTCAGCTCCTGCTGAGTTGTATTTCAGCACAATGATCAGATAGAGAGGTGCAGAGATACATGAATTTTATTCACTATACCTTTAGACAGTATCCAGCACAAACCTTTTCAAAGTTATTCTCATTAGCTTTCAGTGCCAAGAACCATTTTGGTTGTAAAGATGCTACCAGCGTCCTGATGTGTTTTGGCTGAGAAAGGGGGGAGCTCTGGGGACAGTTACAGTCATCCAGTATCACTGCAAGGCCCTGATGCAGCAACAAAATACTGTGGGGAAGACCAGGATGCCGCTGCACTTCCTTTGTACTTCCTAAGTGAAATGAAAATCTAGGGGAGCGGGAGGAAAAATTCCAGTCCCTGGTGTGGATTGCTCACCTGAAACACAGTGTTATTTAAGTTTCTCTTATGAACCATCTGTTGTTTGTTATTAGAAGCGCAGTAACTGATCTTTCCTCATTATTGTTTTTTGCATATGAAATGAGCTCTATTTACTGGTATCCCCCAGGCTGTTTCAGTCATTCTGTTTATTTTGTTACATACTTATGAAATCTTTATGAAAGAGGAATGCAGTACATTAGGCATTACATAAATGTCTTGCTTCTGCGAAGAAGCTTTCCAGAGAGACAATGTATTCCTCAAGTTTCTTGTGTTTACTTTATACAGGCAAAGAAGCTCTGTAGTATACCCTTTCCTTCCCCCTTTTTCTTTTGGGGATTCTTTACTAGTGGCTCTAGACTTTCCCAAGAGTTTGTACTGATTTGACATTTATTCTTGTGAAACAAAGCATTGCTAGAAACAGAATGAACCATTCATTTTACTGCCTTGGCTCCAATTTTAGATTAGCACCTGATAGATGGATTTGTATGTCAAAGGTTTATGTTCTGTGATGTCAGAATATGTAATTTGAAAATTAAAAAACATGTTTATCTGTGTGTAGTTCATATGTCTTAGCCTTCACGGGGTGAGTAGTCTAGAGCTTGACTCACATCCTGGCTGCTACGAAGATTTATGATGTACTATAGAAAAGAACACTTTATGATATAGCTGTTAAAATTACGTTAGAAAGAAATTGCTATTGTTGAAAGACAGAAATCTAAACAAAGGCACCTGTAGTAACTCCAGAAGTAATACCGAATCCTTCTTAAATTTGTAGAGTTGAAACTCTGTTTTTCATTCATGCCGGACAGGTTAATTAATCTGTAAACACTTTTTACATTAGGTTGTCTAGATTTGTTTTTAAAATTATCTGTCTCTATGCAAGGTTTTTTGTTACTTTTAAACATACTTGAAAAAGCCACCTACAGGAGTAAAGCAATTGGGGTCATCTGTTCCCTAACGTTGCACCCTTTGTTCATAACCTACAGTATAAAATGCATATGTAAATATTTAATCTCTGTTTCTATACTTATTTATTCTCAACTGGTGTGCTGGAATTACTTTGTATGTTTCTAATTGAACACAGTGTTTGTATGTTTCTAGGCGAGCAACGCTTCTGTTAATTTTGATGTACTTCGGTGTTGTATATTTCAAAGGCTTTTCTGTCATTTTGGCTTTTCAAACTTGAAGTGATTCAACCAAACTTGGATAAAACCTTGATATTTCTGATAAAATTTGTCTGCTTCCCTAATTAAAAAAAAGTTATATCAAAACATGTTAATGTGATACTTCATGGCTATCTTGCCTCCTACCAATTGAATCTACTTTAATCTAAATCTTCACATTAAAAGGGTCCATGTTAAGAAAGTATTTAATTCTTCTGAAACATACTGACTGAGCTATACATAATTTTCATGTTTTATCTTTGATTTCTTACCTAGAAGGAAGTTGTTATGATTTCTAAGTAGTCTGATGTAATTAAGTAATTTTGAGATCTCCTTCAATTGTGTTTCTTAAGAAAGCAACTTGGTTTTCAGGTAATCAAGTGTTTTCTTGTTTTGTTTATCATTTGTCCTGAAAATAAATTTTCTTCCCAGATGAGTTTTGATGTTTTCAGTTGCCATCAACATACAGAAATATGTCTTCTAACCCTGTATTATATGAGTCTCTATCATCACAGCGTGATGTCATCAGAACAGGGTTTGTTTGGGTTTTTTTTTGTAATAGTTTTTATGAAATTGGAAAGAGTAGTTTGTAGGATTTAACTTTTGCTGGTTTAGTTCTGTGGAATGGTAGGCCTGCAAACGGAGTATGTTATGACTAATTAATTCTTGAAAGCAGCTTTTTTTATGGGACTAGTGATGGGATTATGAGTTGGTCATTCCACAAAGGCTAGGCTAGCAGTCAGCCAGTGAAGACCAATAGTCAATATTATACTGTTATAGTGCATTACATTAGAATCGGTTTCCATATTATCAAAAAACTGAGTACTAGGTGTAGCTACTAAGCATTTAATTGGTAGAGAAATACCAAGGTATCTTCTTCTGCTCCAAATATCTGGTTATTTAAAATCACCCAGTTCTGGTGGGAGAAGGGGATGACTAACAAAACATCTATATTTATCTATATTTATCGATGTATGTATTTATATATTCATATGCAGTGTTTGAATGTGCCATCATATCATAGCTGATCTGTAGCATTAATTTCCTAACAAGTAAAAATTTATCCATGGAATTAGTTTATATTTAAACCTAAAAGTTCTGTATGCTGTAGAGAGAGAAAGGAAAACTTTTTGTTTATTTATTTCCCCCTCATAAGGGCCTCTGGATTTTTTTTTTAAGTAGTATTTTATTTATTAAAGCCATCTTTTCTTAGTTGCTTTCCTCCTTAATCTGTGTTCAGATATTCTTGCCTTGGCAGAATAGTAGTAAATATTGCTGTCAAATTCGCTTTGCCCTTATGACAACAGTGAAAAACATGAGACATATGAAGAAACATCTATCAAACTGGCAAGCTGGAAGCTAGAATTTCTTAACAGGAGCAACAGAAATACAGCTCTAGCATGCTTCTGAAATACGTTACTACCTTTTAGGTAATAAATCATACTAAGGAACTTCCTAGTCAAAGATTTTCTGTGCTATTTTAACTGTTTTTCTGGAAGAATGATAATTGTGCTATTTTACTGAAAATAACCTGTCACTAAATTCAGTATTTATGAAAAACAGATTGCAGAAAGATATGATTGAAAATCAGCAGCCTTTTACATATTTATGAATCAGTTAAAATATCACCCATATTCTTGCTGTTCATTCAGATTATAAAATAAACCACAGTGATTTAAATGTGTCTTTGGCTAAATATAGAAATAGTTTATGGCTGTAAACAATTAACAGCAAAGTGTTGATGTCCTTAATCAGCTCTTGTTCTTGCAAAACACCAACTTAGGTTTAAGTATGGTGATTTGAAAATATATTTTCCTAAGAGAGTTAACCATTTACCTGCTGAAAATGGTTATACTACAAGTATCAAGTATGACTTTAAGGAAGGCTATTGCTTGGCCTGACATTCATGGAGTGGGATGTGAAGGAAGTAGTAGATTTGCAGCTGGGTCTTAGGCAAGAGGGGAAGTATTCAGAAGCGGTTTCAATGACATAAAATAAAGCTTGTGTAAAGCTTGAGACTACTCTCCACGTCTTATACACATATTAGATGACTTTTAAAAGGATTATTTTTTTTGGATTAATATCACATAATTGTATATTTCTTTTTATGTGTATACCAAGAGTGAACAACCTACAGAAATTCTTTGAAACTATATTTTCTCTAAGAATGGTGATTTCACCCTCTTAAGCATGATATTTAAATGTACTATAAAGACTTCAGAATCCCAAGGACACCTGTGTGTAGCCTCAAGCTAGAAGCTCTCCAGGCTTGTTTTCTCACAGTAATCCCAGCTGTTGCCCACCACCACAAAGATGTCGTCCAAGGAATTACTCCTATATAGCACTTCAGTCAACAGACCATGAGGCAATGAATTGTGAAGATACTGGTGGTCTCTAGTTGCAAGTGAAGTGAGGACAGTTGAGGAATTTTCATGTAAGGGTACTTGATTCATTGAACCATTTTATTAGACAGTACATGTGGGGGATGAAAGAGTGGTTTTAGATGAAAAGAGGAAGTAAACTTCAGCATTTTGAAGTTGTAATTCAGACTAATACTTATCTTAGGAAAAATAAACCTGATCGAGAAGAAATAAAGTAAAATTGTAGGATTATAGAATCACAATACAAAATGACTTGTAATGGCAAAGATCTTTTTTCCAGATGAAGTTCTATACTCTCACTGATTTGCTTTAGGAGACATCTGTGATAACTGAAAAAAATGCAGAAATGTGTTTTGTTTCAAAGGTTCTAAACACAGACTCAGGATTCATTACTAGCATCTGCTGCCTCCTAAATGGCTTTAAAAATGTGCATCCTTTTTACTAAATGCTAAATTTTTCTTTGTGAAAGAACTGAACTGAGCAGACCTAGTAATTTTAACCCTGATTCTCTTAACCTCTTTTTACTGAAACAGAATTGTTTGATAGTATCTGCCATCATTTTCACATAATTACCTTTTTCGTTCATGCTTGTTTTCTCTGACAGTATACATAGCAGACAATCCTTGTCTTGATGTTTTTGTAGTTTCTTAATTATGCACTGTCAATGCTGAATGAATGTTTTAAAACTGCCTGAGTATCTACACACTCTTTTGTCACCTTTCTTAACTTTGCATGTCATGTTGAATGAAGACTTCTAGTAATTACTGTAATAGTACTTCAGACAAGTTATGTCAGCTTGCACATACCATTAATGCATTAATGTGTCAAAACGGCGGTGAATGACACAGCTCTAGGCAATCTTAAAAGCTACTAATGGTAGCCCAACTCAGAGGAATTGATTTGTAAGCAACACTAAAGCTATAAAACTTTCTTCCTGATATATGGGTTCACAAAGTCTTTTTCTATCATCCACCTTATATTTAGTGCATGGGTAACAGCTGTTTGAATACAGTAACAATCTGTAAGGAGAAATGCTTCATGCTACCCATGCTAGGGTATTACTGCCAGAAGAAATGCAGCAGAATGACAGAATAGTGAAAGGGATTCCGTTGTTAACATTGCAAAAGAAAATCCCAAATACTATACCATTTCACTGGCAGGAATCTAGACTGACTTAGAAGATGAAAGGAGTACATCTTGACTTAAATTTTAATGAGTGAGAATGGACTCTAACATGAACTATATTCACACACTTGTAACAAAAGGCATTTAGTAACCACAGTGATAAATAACAGATAGTTAATATTAAAACAGTGAAGAAAGAAAACCAAAAAATATCTGGGGCAGTGGGATGGTGGTAGAGGTTCAGGGAAAACAGTTTTCTAATGGTTCTTGTGTTATGACCCTTCTATGTAGACCCACTTCATCAGCCAGGAATTAGGGATCGTTCGCTATTACCTGACTGGACACAGGGAAGGGAGAGAGGGTGTGAGAGAGGTGGTTCCTTTCAGAGAAGGAAAAAAAGCTTTTACAGCTGCAAAAGTTTTGAAGTATGTAATTTCTAAAAGATATTACATTCAGAAATGTGTCTCATGATTCCTACAACTACATATTATGTGTGGATATGAGACCTTTTTTACCTTCCTGAATAGGGTGTGCAGTTTAACTTTCCTGAACTTATTTTTTATCAAAAATCCACCTGCGTTTATCACAAACAAGGGGGAAAACTATTTGATAGTTTCATATAAAATGTCAGTACACAGCTACAATCCTTGCTGTGCTGATGTCAGTGGAAGCTCTGTTATCAACTTTAAGGAAACCAGAATTTTGCTGTATATATCCATATATATCTTACCTCCCTGCAGAAGTGAGGGCTGGAAGGAAGGAAGGTGAATTACTAGAAACAAAAAATAAACAAAAAGCAGCATAGGGTGGGTGATGAGGAGAGAGCAGGTCAGTTTAAATGGATTGAGAGGCAAAGCAGTAAGAAAAAGGAACAGAAATAAGGTTAGGCAAAGGCAGGCTGAGAGAAGGAGAAATGGAAAAAAGAATTATAAAGGAGTTTTCTAATATAATAGCAATTGGAAAATCTAGGATCTTTGATCAACATGGTAAAATGTTCATTCTGTTCGGTGTCAGGATAGCAACAAGCCTTTGACAGACAAAGCCATTAACCTGGAGTTACTCTAAGGGCTCTCCCATTTAAAGAAATGTGCAGTTTGAATTGGGGGTGGGTAGGGAGTGTGGTGACAGAGAGGGGAGTGTTCTGAGTAACCATCTCTTCATGACTCCAGTACCTTCTATAACAGCTGGGAAATCATGCTAAGAAGCCAGAAGTATTTCCTACTACTTCACTGAAGAACCAACTGTCAAGTGAAAATGATATAATAAGAATTTTTAATTAGTGAAAAGAAGGGGAAAGAACTAGCTGCTGAAAGCTGGAGAAGAAATTCTTCAGTCTTTATTTTCCTTCCTTTCTTCTTCGGGTATTTGTATTTCAGTTGTGGTGGCCTGAGGGCAGAGGCATATTTATAGGCACGTCTTATTAGAATAATTAGTGTTGCCTGGGAAAGAAGAGATAAACTTTTGAGAAAGCCTAGGCAAAAAAAATATCCTTATGTATCCAGAAACTTGTCTACTTTTTTGACTTGAAAGTGTCTATTCTATGTTTAGGAACTTGACATCGTCTCCTCCCTACCTGCTTTTGATGGGGCTATAGGGAAAACTCCCTGTTATTTAAAAAAAATAAAATAAAATAAACCTGGACACTTCATCTTTCCTATGTAAGCAATTATTCACTTTGATTTTCTGATTTGTGGCAGATGAGATATAAGTAAGCTTGATTAAAAGGTGTGTTGCAAAGCACAATATGCTTTGGTAGTCATCCACGCTACGTTAGCAAATTGCTGTCATGTTATTTTTAATGGTAACCACTGAACTTCAAAACCAGAACTGTTTATAGATTGTAAGTTCAAGTTCAGGCTCCACCATGTGTTAAATCCATCCTGTAGATTTTGGACTTTTCTGGTTATATTCAATTAAGTGTACAATATAATAGTGTTATGTATTATGACTCTCTTAAAAATGTCTAATTTTGTCTTTGATTCCAAGGTAGTTTTAGTTGAAGTCTTAGATTTTTTGAGGGGGGGGGAAAAAAAGAGAAGATAATGTGTGTGTTACTCATGAGCATCATGGGAAAATCTTCAATCTAAGATATAGCAAACATTTTTTTCTGCTTATCAAGACCATAATTTTTCTTAACTATTTTTCATGTCCTAAAACTTTCTCACACAGAGGAATGCTATTTCATAGGATTAATTTTAAAAAATACGTTGAGTGCCATGTTAGAGCAGGAATTTACCATGGACATGTTTTAAAATGACAGAAAGAAACCTTAAATAATCTTTCAGATTCACAAGGATAAAGTGCCTGAAATGTTCTCTTGACAGGATTATTAAGTAATGCTAAGTATCTTAACAGAAACAATTCACTTTTTTTATTATGTGTGGAGCATTAATGATTGTCGTGTGATTAACATGGATTACCTTCTGCGTGAGATGGTTGCCATAATTATCAGTATTTAGGACCTCAACATGTAACATGAATCAAGCTTGTAACATGTATCAAGAACATTTTACCATCTAGAAACAGTCTTTACAGATAGAAGTGCAGTGTAGTAGCTGTTCCAAAGATGCTGATTACTCTTACTGCTGCATTGCGCTTACCTTAAATCAATGTTTATTTGCTTAATCATTTAGCTCTTTTTTGACATAGTTCCTTTTCTAGCAAAAGTTCTTCCATTATTTGCACTCTGTCCTTGGTACACTTGACAATGTGTACCACTATCAGGCAATGTGTACCAATAACAGGCAGATAGGTCAAATGAAAACATTTAGGTTTGTACAGAAAAGCTTTCCTTCACAGAGGGAAATATATTTTGTTCAATACTTCCTGCCACCAGAACTAGTATAGACATTGACTTAGGCTTTTTTTCTTTTTCCTGCCAAATGTTACGACAAAATATATAGCTTAAAAATGATTTTGGTTTTAAACAGAAAATACTTTTATTGACTGGCATAACTGAACAACCTCAAACTCTAGGAAGATTTAGATCCTGATTGTAACTGAAGGCCATTTCTATAGGAGAGTTTTGAGAAAGACAGACATCAAAGGTCAAAAATCTAGTTCTAAACTTTACATCCAGCTATAGTCCTGGAAAAGTGATACCATTTACAGAGTCTTTCAAACCAATTCATTTATCCAAAATACATAACAGCACACTTCTAGCTGCTGAAGCAGATTCTGGACCTCTGACAACCATACATTTGCCTGGAATGAAAAGTGCATTCATATCAGCTGTCCTCAGCTCCAAGGAGCAGTGTGTCACACTCACAGTATGGTTAGTTACAAATGCTGAATCAGCACCTGTCCTGGCAAGGGTCCACCTGGGAGATGCTTCCTACAAGCTGGTCAAGCTTAGAGTTGCATCTGTTACCTGTAAACCACCTTCATATTGTGACTTCATTTAGCTAATGGATATTTTAATCTAAAGAACTGTATGGAGATGCCGTTATTTCAAATAGCTAGAACAAAGGCTTCATTTCTTATTGCCATTAAACCCAAAAGTTAATGGCAAAAAGGTGCTTTGGGAAGTACAAATCCAAGATTTGAAACTTTTATTGCATTTATGAAAATTTTCTTCTGAAACACTTAAAAATTTCCTTGCAAGGTTAGAGACCTGGAGACAGCAATTTATTTTATACAACTTATAATTCATGTAGATGAGGTAGGCTTTTTGCCATAAACATTTTTTTTCCCTTTCCAGAAAAATGTCCTGCTAACTTCAATTTGTTGAAGTGTGGCATTGCTTAGATGCTGAATTATTAGAACAATATTGAAAAAGAGCAAAAGCTGATGTAGAAAATATACATACACTGAGAAGACTATAAAATGTTTAGTAGAGCTACTGTCACAATCATACTTAATAGTTCTTAAATAATAGTGCAAACATTGCAGTACCTCTGAGTCTTCAAAAATATGCATTTCATTGAATCCGCTTTTGTTACCAGTTGAGACATAATGATTTCTTCTGTGCAGTTTTTATTATGAATAAAATGCATTGTAGCTTACTGCATTAGTCCTTCCATTTCAGAAAGGCAGGTGAAGCACCCAGCTACATACTACATGTAAAATACAATTACTTCCGTTTGCTTAAATTGCATCTTTGGGTAAAACATGTCACTCAAAGTAGTACAATATTGTAGAAATACTGCAGTGTCATAAATGTTGTAATTAATTGTGAACAAGTGCTTTAAAGTACTTTGGTAACTTCAACCCTCGAGAATGAAAAAGTAAAGGTTTAACTGCAATGTGTTAAAATGCTTTAGGTCATCACCCAAAAACTTTCATTCTTCTAAGAATTTTTTGAGTATCTAGAATGATGACATGGCATTATGTCTTTTTAAAATCACATTTGCTATATGGATGCTTTCTGAATTTTTTTGGAAGATAAGAAGTGCTGTACATATAGCATAATGTGATATCCCTAATATAAAGACTAACCATCTGTTTTGTTTACTTCATCTTTTTCTTGCCTTCTTTTTAGTACTGAGAAATGCATGGTTCTGCTCTTTAACTGCCCTGGTGCTTTCACTTCCTTACAGTTATGGTGGTGCCATGATTTCCCAAAGTCTAAGGACTGTGCATAGTGGCTGAACACTGGGTCGGCCTACTTTGACAGCAGGCTAGTCCTGTGTATGGGAAAAATGCTTATGCGGTGAAGGTGCTAGTAGGTGAAAAGTTCTCTTTGTCCCTCAGCTTAATCTAGGATTATACTACTTGGCTTCAGTGGGCAGATGTTATCTGGAAGACAGTTTTTGCTACAGAGCCTGCAGACTTTTCTGTTGGCATATGGAATATGGTGAGGTGGTCGTTCTTGGCAATCATCCAGTGTTTTTACCTGTGCAGAAGTTTTGCCTGATCTCTGGGCATGCCAGTTGTGATTACTTCTGGTGGAAACTCAGCAATCATTCAACTAAAATTTCTTTGAATTGCTTTTTAAGAAAAGTATTTTTTACTGCTCAGACTGGCTGATTACCAACTTTCAGGATCACTTTTCCCCCTCAGTGGGTCTTCAACTGTGTATATTTAATCAGGAGAAAAGTTACACTGTATTTAGAATGGATTTGGTTTTCCGCATATGAAACTAGTTTATCTTAGCTTTCCATATGCTTGCTAATTAAAGACATTTTAAATTGTTGCTATACACTGAATTACAGGTTGTGTACTGATCTGTTTTGCAGTCATGTGATTGCATATGCATAAATGATGTGTATTGTCAAAAGTACAAGAACTTTTGCTCTGCATAAGACCTTCTGCTGTTGTATAAATAGGTATATAAATGTGGATAAAATTGTGTTTAGCTATATTGAACTTCTGAAACTTTTTCGAGTATTCTTGAGTGTTAGAAGGAATGGCAATGATAAAATCTTCATTGTCTAATCAGTTTATAGAATATTGTTTTGAAACTGTTTGAATCATTACAATTTTTTATCAACAAGGGAGAATATGCTTGTTTTTCAGTTATAACCCTAGATTTTCAAATTTCCATTGAAAAGAAGCACTCTGAAAAACATTTTGAAGTTCATTATTACTTCTTAGCATTTTAAGAAGTCTTAAAATGCATAATACAGCATAAATTCATTAGGCTGTTTTCTAAATGAAACAATAATAAAGTTGCAATTGTATGTTACAATCAGTTCTGCTTTCTTACAAGAATTGTTCTCCAACTATGAAAAACATGTGGGAAAATGAAAAAAAACATTTAACATTCTGAATCTATATACTCTTCAGTTCCAAGTTCCTTTTGGAATTCCTGTGTTTTATCCCTACAAATTCTGGCAGACTGCAATAAGAAAAACAGACACCTTTTATGAAGAGTCTCATAGCTATCAGTAAGGTTAAAAACCATTTTACTACATTTTACCTTGGCTCATATTTTGCCTCACTTCATATTTTAAATATTAAAAAAAAGTAAGAAAATTTAAAAAGAGATAAGAAAAAAAATGTACTCAAGCAGGAAAAAGTTTGAGAAAAACAGTAAATGACTGTTATGCATAACTGTACTGTGAAATGACATAAGGAATTTGAGATATGGAGGAGAAGAGTAAGTGTAACTGTGGAGTGTGAACAGAAAAATGTCATCTGGGAGGATCATTCAGAAAGGATATTAGATTAGCAAAGCGTGTCTATCACTACTCTATACAATACCTGAAGTCTGAATGGAAGCTGTGTACTAAATACATTATAATAATTTTCTGTGACTGCATATATACATGCATCAGGAAAAAATGCGTAGAGGTTCTGTACCATATAAATAAGATACTTTTCATTGGGATAACCTGTAAAATATCTTGATAATTTCTATAATAAGTGCTATATCCCTTATGTGTAATTGAAAACCTGGAGGCCCATGAGCAACCATGTGTGAGCCATGGATTATCTCCTCACAGAATAGCATTCTATCTTATTTTTCCTTTTAGTAACTGTCTTCTGACTGTTACATTCGTAGGCCTTGGGAAAATATCTGTCTGCTCTTTTGGATACTCAGTCATATAAATTCTTATTGCTGAGGACACTGCTTGCTGTTCTGTGTATTCCCCTTCACAGCTACAGGAATTGGCTCTAAGCTTCTGGTTGATAGTAATCCCAGTGTTGTACCTATGCATTCAAAGGGGAGGTGGGTAATGTCTACATTAATGACTTCATACCTTTTCTGTCTATCCCTGCTAAGTAACCTTAGCATATTCCTAAAAATGACACTAGGGGCCAGATCCTGCCATGTACAGCACGTACATTATCCTACAGTGTAGGAATGGAGAGTTTTCAGGACCCCTAAAAGCCTGGCTCTTTCAGTTCTCTCGCTAGAAAGGATACCTTGCTTTCTATTCAAGAGATACCACTGTCTTTGTGCTACATTTCAATAAAATCCAGGTGAGGGCTTGATTCACAGTTCTAGGTTTTAAAATAGCTGTAAGCTCTTCTTTATGTTGGAGGCACCAACAATGTTACAGGATGCTGTTAACAGCATGCAGTTGCAGGAATTGTGATGAATGTAGGCTTTCTGTCAGACCTTTAAATATGCATCGTTTTTCTTGAGAAAAACACAAGTTGTCCCCTTTTTTTTTGTTTGGGTGGTTTTTTTTGTTTGTTTGGTTTGGTTTTTTTTTTTTTTAATAAAGAAAAGAGCTGCTTTACTAACGCATTTATGTCTGGAAAATATTCTTGTAATGTTCTTGGTAGATAACACTACTATGTTGCAAACTGTTGGACCACACTTGGTGCACTGCAGGTAAATTAGGTCACTATTATATTTATGAGATATTCAAACTTTACAGATATGTAGCATACATAAATGCAAAAGGTCATATTCATATATATATATATATATATATGTAAAATTCCAAATAGAGAGGTTATTTTTCTTCTCAGACCACCAATTTCCTTTGGTGGCCCCCTGAGCCCACCATATATTTTGCCTTGTAACCATGGCAGTGCAATAATTCTCAAGCTGAACCTTTTCAGGGAACACAGCTTAAGTTTCACCAGCAGCGGGAAACATCTGACTGAAGGGCAAATCATGATCTGGAGATGGGATGCATGCTGTGTAATTCTGAGTTCAGTGTGGGTCTAGGGGGGAGACTAGTTTAATAAATTCCTTCCCAGAGGCAGCTTTTTTCCTGCTGATTGGAGTTACAATAGGTGTTTTGTTCAACTGCTAAACTTCATTCTTCAGAAAATGCACAGAGCTTAATTGTTAAAATCAAATAAAAAATGCTAATCATTTTCTACTGCTCTCCTGGTATCCCACACTGATGTAAAAGTTTGCATCATTGTCATCAAAAAAAAGATATTACTTGAATTTTTTTACTAACATTTAAAATTTGTGAAATACAAACAGAAAATTAAGGTATTAGGGAGTGAAAAAGGAAAGTTATCGCTATATTTAAAATGCATTCTGATGGGTTGTATATCCATATCTCTGCAGCTCACTCAGCCCTTAAATTGACTGCCATACTGTATGCATCATGTACTATCTATTCAGTAAAAATTGTAAAAGAGTGACATGATAATGCTTGTGAGTTGTATTATTCTATGCACTCTTCATCTATTCATTTTGCCTATACAAAATTTATATCACAGGGGTTTTATATAACACTTCAACTAGTTTGTCCCAGAATACTGAAAGACCATACAAGCATACAGAGAACAATTTTTATACAAGAGGCAATTACTCTTTTTTACTAGTACTGTTTCAATATTGTGAGTTACAGAGCTGTGCACACATCAGCTGCTCTTCCATGGAAATTACTCTTATTTAAAATGCAGCATGAGAGAACAACCTGAAAACATATCTCACTCCTTTGTTCTGCCGTGCATTTGGCCTTGATCCAGTTTACATATAAATTAAATTGGTTGTTTTCAAGTAATTTATTTTTGATTATATTTGTGTGCCTGACTGACAATAACAGTTTGTTTGCCTGATAATAACAGTAACTTGCTTATGCTCACTGCTGTCCTGGAAGATAAAGTTGTGACTGGACATGATTTATCCATGAGCAGTTATACCTTCCTGAACTAAGGGGTCTGTGTCTGGCTTATATATTAATGTTATATTAACATTAACCATATATTAATGCTCAGACCAAGGACCTTTTGGAATAATTTACAGCAAAATAGGAGGGCATCCATCATTGTCATTTAGCCCTGCGTGAGTGTGAAAAAATACTTTGTGATACCGTAACTTTGAGAATGTAGCCTTATAGGTTTTTGCATGCCTTAAGAGCTTTTGTGTTCATTGAAGTAATTTTGCGTAGCTGGATTTAAACACAGATGTTAGTAGCAAAACTTTTGTTTTTCCAAGGAAACTGGAAAAGTGCTTTTTGCAGTGAGAGTTTATTGGCAACAAATGTTTGCAGTGAAGTAGTATGAGCTTTGTTGCAGGTAGAATGATGAAATTAATGTTTGGCTTTTTTTTTTTCTTTTTTTTGGATATACTATGCAAAACATAAATTTTATAATAATTGGTTTATTACCAAATTATTACAAACATTTTTTTGAATGTTCATATTTACTGATGACAAAGCTACTTCTTTTGTTTGTGCTGCTACTTTAATCTGTGTAATGAGTTAAAGCATTAAAATTAATCTAGTGGCTTGGCATCAGATGGAAAAACAATATCAGTAAAGAATTGGACTTCTGATACTGCTTATTGCTCTACGGGGCAAAAGAAGTTTCAAAATTTTATGGCCTTTTAAGAAAACAGAGAGGATTCACTTCCTAGCTTTTTACTGTAGTGTTAATTATTGCCTGGGATAACCAATTACTGCATGAAAATGTCTGGTGATTTGCAAATTGTACAGCAAGTCAAGTTGTCCCACAGGATACTTTAAACTCTTTCCATCCTATTTACACTAAAATACGCTACACCTATGTCCAGTCTGAGATGCCTTCAAGGCCAGCATATTTTTTCAAGAGTGTAAGCATTTTGAGATTAAATATGGGGAGACAACAATCTGAGTTGAAAATTCTAGGATTTAGAGGTATTTCTTTTTCAAAGTGGAACATTTGCTACAATTCCATCTTCTTATTGAGGCAGATTCCTGGGGTAGGATTGTTACCTTAAAGCACCATCTTTTTACCAGTTAAGAATTTCTAGAAATACTTTCCTTAATATATATAGTAAGCATTTCCTGGAAACTGCACCTTTTAAAACATTATGACTTAATTTCTTTCCCTATATTGTCTTGTTTATGTAGGAAGAAAAGAAGAAGTGGACAATGTGGTTTAATTGTGCCACAACATCATTAACTTATCTGGGAACACTGCTGGGAAATTAATTGTGTAGTGTGGGACATCATTCTTTCATTGATTACTTGTGGTTGTTCAAGGATTATGCTGCCAGTCCTCTTCCTACTAACTTTGCTCCAAGTAGTTCCTAGGACTCGACTCTATTAGGGTTAAATTGTTACTAGTGAAAAGAGATTGTCTTCCTGTTGTAATAAATACTGAAGGTTTTGGCTTCCTTGTTACTCAAGAGGCATTTCCAACTCCAGTTTATGGGAGAGCTCAACCCTCTTACGAAATGAAAATTTGACTGGACACTTGCCAGGACGCAACAGAAGTCATACCTTCTCTACCTTATCTTGCAAACAGCATACAATCAATTGTGAAAATAACATTTCCATTCCAATAGTCATTTTGAACTCCCAAAGGAAACTAAATCAGTGCCCAGACCACTTATGATGCTACCGTCACCAATAGATGTAGGGTGAGAAATGCTGATTTGTCAGGCAGGTTATGTATGATCACAGGTGCATCTGCAGTGAGCTGTAATGAGTCCCCTTGCCCCGCCCTGTACAGCTTCCAGGTGAGTTTGGTAGATGTCCCTGACATCTACTGACAGCTTCTTCCTTCTAGCAATGGAATTGTTTCATGTTACTTGTTACAGATGGTCTTTCCATTCATTTTGTGATTTTTCTATTTAAATATGGTACAATCTAAAACCATACACACTGATGACAATGATTGTTTTATAATCCAGGATACTTTAGAAATGGCAGTTAGTAAGTTTATAGATGTGCAACCTGGATATCATTAAGCTTGTTCTAAAAGGGGAAAATATGAAATAAAGGTTCTCAGTATTTTTTGTGAAACTGCAGCACAGCTGGAATGCCAAACAAAACAGTTCCAGAAACATCCTGCCCTACCATTGTAGCAAAGTACTTTTTGTAGGGCATAAAATGAACATGTCTAATACCACATATGCCATTCTTTTATTATTTCTCTAGATAATTAAGTACTCAAGGTGATGTTCTGGTTTTGGTGGGGTTTTTTTTGTCTCTTTTGAACTAAAGTTCTGCATGGGTATATTAGAGAAGAAAATTTCAAGAAGCATACCCAAACAGGTTTTCAATCAGGCAGTGGTGAGCTTTATGATGCTTCTTCATTCCTGTGCAGGTTTTTTTCATATTTTTGGATCAGGTGAGCACTTTCATTTTTTCCCAGAGGACTTTTGCCTTGATTAAAGTGACATGCTGATCCTTAAGAACTCATGTAATTTCAGGTGGCATTTCTGATTTGCAGTATCTAGGCTCTGACTGTCCTGAAGTTAAAAAAACAAGAATATATTACAAGCTGTGGTGTTTGAAGGGTCCTAAAAAACCTACTGTCCTCATCTGTAGAGATGTCACATTGCTGAAGGACTGAAGTTTAAATGTCTAAATGAGACATTCTATCCTGGTGCTCAGAAGTGCACTTTTAGCTAACTAGACATGAAATGAAATGCTACTTGTGAATGCTGTTGTGTGAATATTTGCTAGCAGTGAAAAACTCTGCACTCCTACCAGGGGACACAGATGACTAACTGCAGTTGCATAATTTCTTTTAGGGCTCAAACTTTGAAAGTGTAAAGGCCAGGTTTTTGGGAACTGGTGCTGAGGGTGATTTTTGTTCTGAAGAGAGCAAAGTTTGTTTGTACAAATTTTATAAACACATGGTTTTGTCTGCCTTGATTAGAAACTAGAAGTTCGTGGCTTCCTAAAACTGTAGAGTGTGGTGGAAAGATATTCAGTGTCTCAGAAGTGTGGTGGTTTTTGAAACAGCAGAGTTTTGCTCTGTGGGATGCTGCTTTTAATAGACATCAATCCACATCCAAATCTGAAGCTATCTACATACACACTAAGACTATGTGACTATTTCCGAAGAAGTCATTCTGCTGTTCTAACTGTTCCTCTGAAGTGCTGGATTTTTGCGTTTTTCTGGGTAGCTGATTTTCACTTGATATTATTCTGGATGAGGAAATGCATCTGCTTGTGCCTTATCTATAGGATAAGTTCTCTAGCAAAATGGTAGGTGTGAACTCATCTGCTTCCAACATATTTGCAAAAAAGCAAATCTGGCGTCTGTGTTCTCCCAAATGATAATGCTAGAGAATTATCATTAATTAAAAAAACCCAGATTTTATGTTTACGATGAGAGAAATGGGTGGATGAAATGTGTTGAGAAATGGATGTACTTAGAAACCATTCATTGTCTTGAATATGTAGGAAGAAAGGCCAGATGTGAATGAGAGTTGGGAACAGCTTTCCAAGGTACCTTCTTGTGAAATTAGAAAGACTCAAGTGTATTTCAGTTTACGCTCTTTCAGGACATGATCCTTAGTACTAAATCCAGACCAGATGCTCATTTCAGGAGACTGGAGTTTCTGTTTCTTTTAATTAATGCTCTTCAGCTCCTCCTTTTGAAGCCTGAAGCCTTGCTAGTCTTCTCGAGAGAATCTGCAAAGTTTGTACCCTGAAGGAGAGAATAAGGTTATTTTCTGGCTCTTGTTCTGTGAATGTCTTTTATCTGCAGAGTTCTGTTCTTCATATCTTGAATTTTTATAGTTATTCCTCCTATGACATTAAAAGACAAGATTGTTTACACTTATTTTCAGAAAGTTGTAACTAAGAAACATATTTACATACCCTGGAAAAGATTCATGGCTTCCAGCAGTGTGTGGTTAGTGAGGTAGAAGTGAATCTTCTAATGCAGAACCAACAGTTGTGATGTAAACATAATTCATTTCCTCATATAGGTACAAAACCACAAATTTGCAGTAAAATTGCAGTATGTGTGGTCAATATTGGTTAGATATTTCTGTCTTCAGGTAACCATTTTCCTGAAGAGCTATGTCCAATTGTGAGATAATGTGTGTTATCTAAAATAATCTAGTGGTATTTATAGGTGTTCATTTATTGAACAGAAGGGGAAAGCAGTTAGAAAAAATTACTTCAGCTGAGTTTGAAAACATATTGGCCCAAATTTAACTTTCCATTTATATAAATTGAGGCTAATGAGGAAGGCACTCACCTTTACCTGAAGCTTTGCCTGTAAAGGCAGTAGAGTAATAAGTATTAATACAATGCAGCCTTTGCTTGAATTGCTATATATTTGACAGTGGAAAATGTTTAAAATGTTTAACACAATTTAAATGTGAAGTAACAAAGCATTCTTTCCCCCCCCCCCTCCCTTTTTTTTTTAATCTGCAAAGACAACAAACCTAGAGCTTGATTTCAGAGAGGTTACTGGTTGCATATTTCTGAATTTTCATGGGTTGATTTTTCATTGAGCTCATTTTAACAAGAACCTAGAATGCAAACCTAAAGGACCAAAGAAAGATCTTATTGTAGATTTACAGTTCACTAATAGTCTTTAATATTAACTTATTCAGTTTATGGTAACTCAGTTCAGTTCGTGTTAGACAAAGTATTTCCCTGTATATAGTCTTTTAAGAGTTAAAATTGCATTAAAATACTGGCTTTAATTAATATTAAAACACTTGAATAAAAATGCTGTCAGTATTTGTACCAATAATTTTCAGTTGTATGTTGTTATTCACTGTTTCCCACATTAGATCAATGCTTATTTCCAAATCCCAAAATTATGGACATCATCCTCTCTGAACTTCTCAATCCAATGCACCTCATATGAGGCTCTGATCAGAGAGAGCAGTTATAATTGCTTGTTCATGTAAACCTTTCCTATTTTCCTACAGAGTTTGTCCCAGATGTCTCAGTTATACTCAGCATTAATACAACTTTTTGTCTTTAAGTTTACTTACACTCCAAACTGGTTCAGGCAGGCAGCAACAAAATTGTTCTACCTTACAAATATAATTACCTGACTTGTGCAATCTGTAAATAAATGTAGGGATACTTGCCCAGTTTTTAAAATATCTGGAGATCCTTGGTTGAAAGATGCAGTATGATTTTGAATTGTGTTGGGTAGGTTTAAAATTATTCTCAGCCATTCCATTTTGATTTTATTACTTACTACAAGGTTAGATATAAAATCAAGCATCTAACAATGTTTTATTTACTATGCTTTTTACACTACTTACTGATTTGTACCTTTATTTTGGGTTGGTTTCTTTTTTTTTTTGTTTATGCTGAGCATATGTGGATAACCACTTTAAAAATGGGTCCTATGCTTACTATTTTCTATCTCAGACCAATAATAAAATCCCGGATCTTTGACTTGAGCCATGACAGCATGCTGCAGAAGACAAACTTACCTTTCTGTAAACTGGATGCATTTTTATGTTCACTTGCAAAGCTGATGAACTCCACTATATACCATGGAGAGGACAGAAGTATTGTGCAATTATGTCTAGATACTCAAGAACACTTGATAATCTAACCAGTAGCAGTGTAGCCATTTAGTGCCATAAAATGTCTCCCTTAAGTCAAAGAAAATTTGCCATTTTTAGAGTCTATGAAGAGGTAGTTTTGCTGAACCAAGTTCACCTATCACTAGAAGTTTGAATTTAGTATTAAGACTGAATGTTGATCACCAGGCTATGCAGCTACAAAGGACAGTTAGTAAAGAACAGCTTTCAGAGACTGGAGTGACACATTTAAATCTCAGGGGGAAAAAATGTGTGTGTGTTTGTGTGTGTGTGTATGTACACAGTAATTATATACTGGTTTTATACAATTAGAAATACAAATAGAGTAGGATAGAGAAGGCAGCAAGATCTTTTTCAAGATATACTTAATGCGTAATAAATGCAATTCTGTTAAAGTGGAATGTGATTTGCATATAAAACCAGTTAGTCTTTATTTTCATTTCAAGTTCTAGAATAGATTCAAAATGAGAACACCTCCATGAACATTGGTTGAGCTATGTTTTATCACTGAAGTTTTAAGTGAAATGAAATCTATGCTCAACCATGGTTCTCTACAGAAGCACTGCCATTTCTGATGATTTTGTATTCACAAACACTGCACTTTGTACATGGCTCCAATGCAAATCAACAAAAAATTAAAACTTATATTCAATGCAATTGCACTTGATAAGTGATCAACATGTGCTTACACAGCTCAGCGCATGTTTAGCAACATGGCCTTGAATGAAAATTGGTGTAAGTTGCTGGTAGGCAACAGGAGTACAAAGCTTAAAGTCTTCCCAAAGGACATGTTGAAATAATAGGTGTGTCCAGGCCAGTCATTTAGTCTGGTGTGTATGTAGCAGCTGTATAAGCTGCCACTCCTGGTGGGAGTCTGTTGTAGACCACCCAACCAGGATGAAGCAGATGACACATTCTACAAGCAGCTGGGAGGTCTCAGGATCACTAGCCCTTGTTCTCACAGGGGACTTCAACCTACTGGACATCCGCTGGAAATACAACACAGCCAAGAGGAAACAGTCCAGAAGGTTCCCGAAGAGTGTGGAAGAACTGCCTGACACAGCTGATCAGTGAGCCAGCCAGGGGAGGAGATGCCCCACTGGGCCTCCTGTTTACAGGGAAGAACTGGTGGGTGATGTGGTGGTCAGAGGACATCTTGGGCATAATGATAATCAGACATGAGAGTTTTTGATTCTCAGAGAAGGAGAAGGGTCAGCAGAATCACCTTGGGCTTCCAGGGGGCCGACCTTGGCCATTTTAAGGGCCTGGTCGACAGAGTCCCTGGGGAGATAGTTCTGAAGGGTTAAGGGGTTCAGGAAGGCTGGATGTTCTTCAAGATAGTAGTCTTAAGGAAGCAGCAGCAGGCCATCCCCGTGTGCCAAAAGATGAGCCGGCAGGGAAGAAGACCAGCCTGGCTGAACAAAGAGCTTTGGCTGAAACTCAGGGAAAAAAAGGAGAGTTTATGACCTTTGGAAGAAGGGGCAGGCAACTCTGGAGGGCTATAGGGATGTCACGAGGTTATGCAGGGCAAAGATTAGAGAGGTGAAAGCCCAGCTAGAACTCAGGCTGGCCACTGCTGTAACAGGTAACAAAAAATGCTTTTACAAATACATTAGAAACAAAAGAAGGGCCAAGGATAATCTGCAATCTTTACTGGATGTGGTGGGGAACATTGCCACAAAGGGTGAGGAAAAGGCTGAGGTACTCAGTGCTTTCTTTGCCTCACTTTTTAATAGCAAGACCTGCTTCCCTCTGGGTACTCAGCCCCGTGAGCTGGAAGACCGGGATAAGGAGCAGCAGAATGAAGTCCCCACAGTCCAGGAGGAACTGGTCAGTGACCTGTTGCTCCACTTAGACGTGCAGAAGTCTATGGGGCTGGATGGGCCCACCCAAGGGTACTGAGGGAGCTGGTGGAGAAGCTCACCAAGCCACTCTCCATCATTTATCAACAGTCCTGGCAATCTGGAGAGGTCCGAGAAGACTGGAGGTTAGCCGAAGTGACACCCATCTACAAGAAGGGCAGGAAGGAAGATCTGTGGAAGTACAGGCCTATCAGCCTGACTTTTGTGCTGGGGAAGGTTATGGAGCAGATAATCCTGAGAGCCATCATCTGTCATGTGCAGGACAACCAGGAGATCAGGCCCAGCCAGCATGGGTTTATGAAGGGCAGGTCCTGCTTGATGAACCTGATCTCCTTCTATGACAGGATAACCTGTTTAGTGGATGAGGGAAAGGCTGTGGATGTTGTCTACCTGGACCTTAGGAAAGCCTTTGACAAGGTCTCCCATAGCATTCTCCTGGAGAATCTGGCTGCTCATGGCTTAGATAGGTGTATTCTATGCTGGATTAAAAGCTGGCTGGACAGTTGAGCCCAAAGAGTTGTAGTAAATGGAGATGTATCCTGCTGGTGACTGGTCACAAGTGGTGTTTCTCAGGGCTCAGTAATGGGGCTTGTCCTGTTTGATGTCTTTATTGACAATCTGGACAAGGAGACTGAGTGCACCCTCAGTAAGTTTGCAGATGACACCAAGTTGGTTGTGTGCGTTGATCTGCTTGAGTGTAGGAAGGCTCTGCAGAGGGACCTGGACAGGCTGGATTGCTGGGGCCGAGGCCAATTGTATGAGGTTCAAGAAGGAGAAGAGCCAGGTCCTGCACTTGGGTCACAACCACCCCACACAATGCTACAGGCTTGGGGAAGAATGGCTGGAAAGCTGCCCGGTGGAAAAGGACCTGGGAGTGTTGGTTGACATCTGACTGAACATGAGCCAGCAGTGTGCCCAGGTGGCCAAGGTGGCTGATAGCATCCTGGCTTGTATCAGAAACAGTATGGCCAGCAGGACAAGGGGAGTGATTGTCTCCTGTACTGGTTAAACCATGACACTTCATTAGTGCTATCTTTTTGGCTATCACCACTGATTTCTTTTCATTTATTCCTTTTCTAAGTTTCATGTTTTTTTCCAGATTCCTTCCTGCGAACCAGTAACTATCAGTGCAGAACTTCTGCTACTTGAAGTTTTCCTTCTTTCCCATTTTCATTCTCTACTATTCCCCACCCCCGACACACCCCCACCCCCACTCCCACCCCCCCTTTATTCTTTTAAACTGTACTTCTTCTTCATTCTGTTTTATGGCCTCACTTCTTGCCTCTTCCTGGACATCTCTTATGTGGCATAATCAAATGGCATAATGGCATATATAATGGCATAATCAAAGTCCTCAGAAATTACACACTATCAGCCTCTGGCTGGACTGTGACTTCCAGGATAAAGTGTACTCTGTGCTCCTCTTTTACTTTTCTGAAAGTGCTTGCTTTCTCTCTCTCCCTTACTTCACTATCTATATAGGGAACATGAAGTTCCCTAAAAACCTGGTTTTGGAATGCAGTGATTGAATATTGAACACCAAATATCTGAAGTCATCAGCATAAAGAAACATTTGTAAATAACGTTGATGCTGAAATGTGTTTTCACAGATTATTAATAGGACAATTACAAATAACAATGAGTCACATCATGGGTGACTCGCTGATAGAAAGAAGGCTTGTAAATGTTATTCATTCTTCACAAATATGTTCTGCAGACTGTAGTTCTGACTTGTGATTTGCAAGGTAATTTTAGTTTTCTCTGAAACTTGAAAAATTGAAAGTAACCTGGAAGGATGTTTCTGCATCGGTTTAGAATTCCTGTCTAACATGCTGGAAAGTTTTCAAAGGGCTTTCTCCTGCCAAAACAGTGTAAAGCAGTTGAAGAGTAAAAAAAGAATTGAAGAATTTGAAAGTAAAAAAAGAATCAGGCCATCTTTTCTGCATCCTCCAAATATCTTACATATATAATATAGTAGTATTGTTTGTTTTACCTGCAGTCATGTATTTATTTTTTTTTAAATGTACTTCTTTTATCTGGCCATTAAACTGACTAAATACTCCTGTGCTTTAGTCATCTCCAGAATGTTCAGCTATACCAACTCAAACTGATTGCTACCAACCCTTTTCTGCTCAGACATTTCCTCATATTTTTTTTAAAGAACATGACAATCAATGAAGAATTTGAATTTACAACATCTATTTAATCTATTATAAATCCATTTTTTTTAACTTTTAAGAACCTTTCCTTGAAATCTCATTTTAGAGCTATTATTTTCTCTGGAGTTCATTATAATTCTGGGATATGATGCTTTTGTGATGCAAAAATATAAATAACACCTGAGGAGCAGAGGTAGACATTTGAAATATCTATAGAGATTTTAATTTAACTCCACAAACCTCAGAGCTCCTAATGTAAATGTGCACTGGCACAAGTCCTTCTTATATACATTGTTTCTTGAAGCACTTATGGAAATAAAAGGTACACTTAGGAGTAACATTCTGCAAAACTGAGCCCTTAAGTAGTTTCGTGCATAATAAAGCTCTTGCCAATTCTATATTAATTTAATGTATGTAATCCTTTTATGATATGCAGTCAGGAAACAATCTCAGTAATTGATGAAGATCTTAGTTAAGTAGTTGATTACAGGATATGAACTTATAAACATGGAAGAATTTACACGCAGCTCAGAAATATTACAATGAACTATATTGCAAGCCCAGTAAGTTTTTCAAAGTCCATGCATAAAGTTTTATAGTAAAAATAGATTTTGAGTGATGGAGACAAACAGTATCTTCTTACAAGGCTGCAGAGCTGTGTGTATTTACAAATTGTATTTACATATGCCTCTATTTACTTAGCAGTAAAGGTATAGTATGTAATATGTAAATTTGTATGCTTCCATGTATTATATCATAGAATCATAGAATGGTTTGGGTTGGAAGGGACCTTAAAGATCATCGAGTTCCAACCCCTCTGCCACGGGCAGGGACACCTTCCACTAGACCAGGTTGCTCCAAGCCCCATCCAGCCTGGCCCTGAACACTGCCAGGGATGGGGCATCCACAGCTGCTCTGGGCCATCTGTTCAACTATCTCACCACCCTCACATTAAAAAAAATTCTTCCTAATATCTAATCTAAATCTACCCTCTTTCAGTTGAAAGCCATTCCCCCTTGCCCTGGCACTACAGGACCTTGTAAAGAGTCCCTCTCCAGCTTTCTTGTAAGCCCCCTTTAGGTACCGGAAGGCTGCAATAGTGCCTCCCCAGAGCCTTCTCTTCTCCAGGCTGAACAACCCCAACTCTCTCAGCCTGTCTTCATAGGAGAGGTGCTCCAGCCCTCCCACCACCTTTGTGGCCCTCCTCTGGACTCGTTCCAACAGGTCCGTGCCCTTCTCATGTTGGGGGCCCTAGAGCTGAAGGCAGTGCACCAGGTGGGGTCTCACAAGAGCAGAGTGGAGGGGGAGAATCGCCTCCCTTGACCTGCTGACCACACTTCTTTTGATGTGGCCCAACATACAGTTGGCTTTCTGGGCTGCAAGGCACACATTGCCAGGTCATGTTGAGCTTCTGGGCAACCACCCCCCCCCAAGTCTTTCTCCTCAGGGCTGCTCTCAATCCATTCTCCACCCAGCCTTTACATGTGCTTGGGATTGCCAATATGTTTGCATTAAAAGATTGATAATTCAATGGATGTACTCTTTGCAATATTGTCTTTTTCCTGGTTTTGCATCTGTGCTACCTTCAGTTAAGTAAAAGACTCGGAGTCTCCACCCATTCTTCAATCAAAGGACCATTAGCGTCATAAAATTTTGGAGAACCATCAGAATCTCATCAGGATAACCACTTTTTGAGGGGCTAGAGAGAAAGAGACTAGGGAGTGCCATGGGTGGTTGTCAATAGTACCAGCTGTATTAATTTGCTGTCTAGTAATGGGTAGAGGAAAAGCCATGGTTTTTGTTGTGTTTTGTTTTTAGAGTCCCAGTCATAAAAATGGAAGTGTGATTACAGAAAGCCACTTGAATGTGGAGAAATAAAAGCTGTAAAGCTGCTTGCTAGCAGCTAGGATGAAAATGGTAAAATGGTGATAGTTAAAGCAGGGAGATATCTTTAAAGGAAGGATTATTAAGGAAAGCATCTTCAAATAAATTAAGACAACTCAGAGATTGTTATATATTTATATGGCTGAGAAATACTAGAAAAATACTATTGTTGTCTGTCCAGCAGAAAATAATGTTTTTTTGACAGAAGCCTGAAAACAACATAAATTAAATATTTTGCTTATATTCCTGAATTTTTTTCCTCTCTTATCCTTGGAGACTCAAAGATGTAATTCAATTTCCTCTTCTTTTTTTCTTTGTTTGTTTTATTTTGGTGAGGTTTTTGTTTGTTTGTTTGTTTTGTTTTGTTTTGGACTTTTTTTTGGTTTGGCTTGGTTTTCATTTTTTACTGTGGTGGGTTGACCTTGGCAGGACACCAGGTGCTTGTCAAGCTGCTCTATCACTCCCTTCCTCAGCTAAACAGATGTGGAGAAAATATGATGGAAAAAAGCCTTGTGGGTCAAGATAAAGGCAGTTTAATGAAGCAATGGCAGAAGTCACGTGCACAGAAGTGAAGGAAACCAGAAGATGTTATTCTCTAATTCCTGTCAGCTGGCGATGTTCAGCCACTTCCTGGGAAGCAGGGCTTCAGTACGCATAGCAATTGCTCTGGAAGACCTCCCCTTCCTCCCCCTTTCTCTTAGCTTTTATATCTGAGCAGTCATCATATGGTATGGAATATCCCTTTGGCCACTTCGGGTCAGCTGTCCTGGCCATGTCCCCTCCCAAGACCTTGCCCACCCCCAGCCTACTGGTGAAGGCTGGGGAGAAGGCTGGAGAGCCAGCCCTGATGTGTGAGCGCTGCTCAGCACCAGCCAGAACACCGCTGCGTTATCAGCACCTTTCTAGCTACTGATACAAGCACAGTGCTGGGAGGGCTGCCGCGGGGCTCAGCCAGACCCAATACACTTAACACAGACATTTTGGACATATTGCTTTATTATAAATTCTTTCTTGTCAGAAGTATTTTGCCTGCAGAAGATTTTTTTATAGAGCAGCAAATAACAAATTCTTTTAATGCTTTAGTGTGCAATTAGGTTCAATTTCTTCGAGAATGATATCATGTAATATAATTGATGATTGCAGCTAAGTAAACCTGACCCAAATTCTTGGTGATTGACTACCGAATGATATTTCATATTGTGTGTCTGTAGTGATTGATCCCTTGTACATTATGGAAATTATGCATGCCAGCCACCATAATGGGGTTCAACACTAGGCTTCCACTGACTCAATAAGCCCAAAAGAGATTCTTCCATAAAGTTCTTTTTATTAATAGCACTATAGCTTGAGCTGAGTGTCTCCAAAGAGGGACCTTGAACAAAGAAATCCTTGTGCAGTTAATACCCTTACAATCCAAATTCCCCACCCCTCATGTGACAGTTTGGACTAATAGTAATATTAGGGTCTGGGGCTTGCTACTCTTCATCGAGTCCTTTCGTTGTCTCTAGGCGGGCCGTTTCCTTTCTTCTCTCTGAGGTTGCAGCTTCCATTAATGAATCTAGCTTCCCTGACTTCTGCCTTAAACTGGCTCTGGGGCCTTCTTTACTTGTCTAGGTGAAAGCTCACAGCTTGTGGCCTATGGCTTCAGCAAATTTAGCTACTACTGCTAACCAAGTTATGCTAAACAAGTTCAATATAAGTAGTATACCAAATTGCACAACATGTAAACAGTAGGAATGGAGCTAGATGTTCAAGGGCAGGATCGATTAGAGGACTGGCAATGTAAGTCTTTTCACCTCCTGTTCACTGGTTCATTTCTGTCTCAGGCTGATGACTAAAATTCATTTTTGTCCAATGGTTGGTCAGTGGCCTATGTAAAATGAGTTGCTGGTCTTAGTCAAGTTACTACTGGAAAGGTGGTCAGATTACAAGACATGCTGTAACTGGCACCTTTTCTGACAATCCTTTTAGTGGGACCACCAGTTGTCAAAGAGACGAGGCTTTGTTCCTAGCATCCTCTAAAGGTTTGTTGTTTCTTCTTAATAGTGCAGGTATTTCCATTTCACAGCAAATAAGAAACCCGCTGTATGCAGTGTTTTAGTGTTGTGTGTGTGACCTCTGGGCCATGCTGTTACTGCCTTGACTACCTCAATGTGAGAGAAACATATGAATGTACACCCACAGCTTATTTTCCTTTAAGGAAGTTTCTTAAGGAGGTAGGAAGGATGCTCTACTGCCTAATCCTGCAGTACTTTGCCATTTCCTACTCTCCAGGTCCTCTGTGCTCCTACACAATCCTGCAATGACTAAATCAGGGTTTTCCCTAACTTCTTTTTCCTTTTTTTTTGGTCTGCAGTTTTCTGACCAAAAATACACTAATCTTATTTCCAGCTTTCTCATGTTTTCTCGTGTTTCCTTCAGACACATTTACCACTTTGAGTATTCTCCTAAAGCTTGTTCTGTGGGACTTCTTCCCATGCCCACCTTCCCCTTCCCAACAGTAGAATTTGAGTTTGTTTTACTGAAGATACCACCTCTGTCATTTGTAGCTGAATTACACATTCCTACTTTCAATTACTGTACATACATACGGAGGCACAGGCATGGCAGGGGAAAGGTTGATAAGCTATACGGAGACAGCAAAGCAGCAGGCTGATGTACTCAGGTCCGAGTTCATCTTATGGGCATGTCTGGATATTGGCAGGACCGTGGGAGGCTTTAGGGATACCGCAAAAGCGATGGGCTTTCCTCTGTTGGTGAGAAAAGTATTATGCACCATTGTTCACATTTCTTCACTAGAATATTGCTGGCAGACTACATTTTGCTTTCCCTTCTCATGGGGAAAGTTACCCTGAGAATAGCACCTATCTGGAAGGTGGGTTACATTGTTTGTTAATTACATTTTAATTCAGCTAATGAATGTTCAGACAATGGCTGCTAAGGAAAGGTCTTGATTATCAGTCCTATGTATCAGCAGCTTCCAGAATATATTCCAAACACAAAAGGTATGTTCACTTTAAAGTTGTTGGTTTCCACACTCTAATCTTTTTAATTATGTGGTTAATCAAAGCAGTAAGCAAATATGAGTAACTAAAAATATTTAAAATTGAACTATAAATGCAAAATTATCTTTATCTTGGAAGGTAGTATTTTCCAAAGCACTACTTTTTCTGTGTTTTTTTTTTTATTTTTTCCCTTTTCCTTTGAAAAATAATATCATTCTGTTTTATCATTCATTCTAGCCTATATATGCACTAACTTATGCCTGATGTGTCACCCCAGGGCTTCAGGGCTGTCATAAAGGATTGCTGTGCCAGGGTCCTGAATACATATTTAGATACATAAATATATGGTATCTGAGTTTCAAAAATACCAAGCTTCTGCATTTCCCATCACTATTTAAAAACTGACAATTTAAAATCAAAAGCAGCAGTGTATATAGTAAGTAATACATATGGTGAACAGGTTTTGGTGCTTTTCCCTACAGAAGCATTGGAAATGCGGGTATTTACAATGGGTATGTGTGTTCCCGTCTGCCCAGTAGTTTGCCAAGCAGTGGTAAAATCAAGATTATTATAAAGTTTTGTATTTTGTGTGCCAACTCCTGATCCATCTGCTGTATTTCTGTATGGTACTTTTATGGTTGTATATCCACAACTAAGCCCATTGCTCAAGGACACCAGCCTCCAGAGGATGTTTAATGTTACTTTACAGAATCCTGGTGCCACTCAGAAGAAAAGCACTTTTGCAAAAATGAGGAAGCTATGACCCCCTGTGTGTCTGTGATGGTGAGTATTGTCATATTGCTAGAAACCTTAAAAATTCAAAATAGATGATTGCATTTTCTAGCATATTGTCCAAAGTAGAAATGTAGTCATTTTTACTTTGTTTGTCTGATTAAGCAGTGTCATTATTCTGTATGGTGGAGAAACAAGTAATGAATGTACTCACAGTTCCCCACCTAAGCATTCATATCTGCACTCAGAAGGAATGATATTCGATTAACTAAATTTTTAAATTTATTTCAGAACAGAATCCTTGGCTTTCAGCTAAAACAAATTATAATTGTTGCAGGGATGGGTAAAAACATCTGTTTAATTTCCATTTGTTTTCAAATATATGTTTTCTTTCTATGGATATATGTTGGAGGAACTAAGAAGTTACATACAAATATAGATGGCAGGCTTCTCCACAGGCCATTTTTTTTTCTCTAAGAAATAGGGCAATGAACTCTCACTGTTGTACTCTGTTATTGTGGAAACAATTGTGATTATGAAGGCTATATTCTGAATTTATTACAAAAGCAGGCAAAAGAAACCGCGATTCAAGAAACATGTAACTTAAACAGGCTAAAATAACATTAAAGAATGTTTAGAAAACTGAGTTAATCACTGAAGACTCCTTATTTACCTCTACCACATACAACCAGTACTGCAGAGAAACTGCAATATCACTTTTTGTCTGAGGTTCCATGTTAGAAAATGCTGCTTTAACACTTGCTTCCCAAACAACAAACTTTTCTTCTAGTAGAGTCTGTTATGCAGCGTACTGTTAGGTTTCTTAAACTGCATTATACTGAAATATATATTTCTTCTGCCCTATTAGAATCCTGTGGGAAGGCAAAGACATATTAAATCTATATTTTCTGATAGTTCTTTTTAAATTTTGGATGTATATATATTGGTTTCATCTCCTTTTCACCCAAATTAATTTGAAATATTTCCTTATTTACTTACCAAATTACAACCCCTTTTCTTTTCTTTTTTTTTTTTTTAAAGGTAGCTTGGTTATCCCATCCTGTCTTTATTACTGCTAAAAATCCACATTGCATTTCCAACTGATTCTAACTAAGAAAAGTATTTAATCGTTCAGGTAATTTTTCATCTAATATCTGCAAATCTCAGTGGCTATGAGCTGCAGTCAGCATCACTGGCCTGTCAGCTGAACATTTAATTGATGTAACTTGTTTTCCTGATGTCAAACTTATGCAATTCTGCATATTGAGTAACCACAAAGGAAAACAATGAGCACTTGGGAGTTGTTAAAGGCTGTAAATGGGGTGTGAATAGCAGAAGGTGACAAATGAGTTTAAGATTCTGAGTATCAAGGTATATTACAAATACAGCCAAAGTGACCAATTGACATTTAATCTTTTATACTACAATGAAGATTATGTTTTAAAGCTGGTCTCTGAATAATTGTGTCACAGGTCCTGCAGTAGTAGTAGTTCTGCTCAAAACTGTTGACTACAGGACATACCATTCAACTTAACATCTCTGCTTTGTGGTCCACCAATATGTATTCTGCTAATTTTAGGCTGGCTAGTAATTGCAAGAAAAGATTTACAGCCAAGCTTAATACACATAGATTAATGGTTCACTAATTACCTGCAGTAGCTGGATAAATCTTCTGGATGCAATTTGACCTTAACAAATTTTCTTTATAATGAGCTAGAGAGGATTTGAAAACATTTCTTCATTTCAGATTTAGACAAGTTACATTTAGTGAATAATTTTTTTCTTTTTTTTTTCCTTGCACACAGTACTTAATCCAGCATCGGTACATTACTGACAAAGACAAACTGAAAGCTCCTTCCAAAGGAGAAATTCCTTTCATGGTGATCCCCAGCTGCTCAAAATAGCTGTTCTTATATCTTCCTGATAAAGGAAAACTGTTCTTGCAAGGACTTTTCTCTGCTCTAAACTTTTTCCTTCTTATCAGATGTCTGTTCTTTCTTACTGGATGCCATACTTCTCTATTCTCACAGTACGAGCAAAAATACAAGCATTAGATTTTCCTCCTAGGTCTTTTCTAAATAATCCAGAAATTGTGTAACTTTAAATTCTACATAATGTGGAAACATTTGCCCTCTGTCTTTAGCATGGGGAATTAATTTACAGCCAGACTGACCCAACAGAGCTAAAAAGTCTATCACAGGCATAGAAGAGAAGAAAGGAAAACCTGTACTGTTCCTTCCGTGGTTGATATCTGTACCGCCTTTAAGCAGAGGAAAGACTTCCTTTGCCCCTTCCCTTCCAAGCTGGGAGGGTGGTCCTCAGCACCCCTAGAGCTCTTGTGAGGGATTCACATCTCGGAAAGCAGATTGACAATGAAGTTCTCCATATCTGATTCTGTACTTCTCTGATTTATTCAGTCACCCACCTGCCCACCTTTCACTGGAATTATGCTGGTAACAACATTCATATGTAGATTTTACTCTACTAAATAATGACATCCCTCATATCCCTGATGGATCAAACAAAGCCCTATGTGTTCTGCTCCCCCAGACCTCCAGGGAGAGTACTCAGCCAGCTGAGGGAGCTCTGCTGTTGTAGGAACCAGGGTCTATGGCAGCGTGGTTGGAAGGTGAGACCTATAAGTACCATTACTTGGCTATAGGCAAAGTCTTCCTCGGTTAATAAACAGGTTCATCCCTGATGACAAATACAATCCTAGTGAAGGGAAAAGTACCTCTGAAGAGAACTATGGCCATCATCCTCCTAAACTGGGCAAGCAGGGTAAACCAGGCAAAGGGGAGAATAGTGGAATCATTACTTACCATTACTCATTTTTTTCAGTGTTTCTTAAAAAGTGTAGAAAGTAGAAATAGTATCAAAGGATTGATTGCGATGGTGGATAGTGACAGGAACAGCCAGTACTATTGTGACATGCCAGGTAATGTCATGGTATTGCTCCCCACTTCACTTCTAGCATAGTTTTCCTTTTTTACAAAATATAAAACTTAAAATATGGCATTGTGTGCTGTACAAAATAGGAATCATGCTTCAGATGCCTTTTCATTTGTGCAATTCTCAGGATAGTGGCTGCCTAAATATTGGAATTTAAATAATTAAGAAACAAACCAACAAAATAAACTATAATAATTTGGAAATCCAGGCAGTGTCTTTTCAGGATTTGTTATCTCACAGACTTCCAGTACTGGAAAAATTTCAAAATCATATCACTGGAATAAGAGAATTCTCAGGCTGCCAAAGCTATTACATATATCTCTTCTGTTTTGTACAATATTATATCTTTAGAGTATCATTGGTCCTGTCTTTTCTCATTATGATGGTTGGCATTGAAGCAAGTACTAGATTTCATATGTCAGGAATTTTCTCTGAATCTCTTATTCAAAGAATACTGAAAGCGGTACCTCTGAAAGCCACTTCCCACTCCCCTCCCCCCCTGCTCCCAAAAACCTGTAAGTAAACACACAAATTATTTACACTGAAAACACCTTCCAGTAACTCGGGCCCTCTGAAGTATTTCTTTTAAATGGATAGCAACTAGAAAAAGTAATTTAGAGTATTTGTCAAAGAATACACTAAGAGGATGACCTACATACTGTAGCTTAGTAAGTTTTCTCCCTTCTTTATTGTCACTGGTACCACCCCTTAGAGGTTCTGGAGGCATTAGGATGAACAATTGAAAATAAAAGAAAAAAAGTTTAACCATGTAACCATGAAAAAACTCGTCTCTTCTGGAATGAGGCACGCCCATAAGATAGAGGGTAAATGTTTGTATGTAATACACAAATGATTGCTCCATATCTTTTCATATTGATATTTAACCAGTGGGATAAAACCAAGGAAAAAAGAGAACTTTAATAGATAAGAACTTTTGAAAATGGAAAAAATGTTTCTGTTAATTCTGACTAATAATTTTGAGTGCAAATGTAAAACTGATTTTATGTGGGCACTGAATAAATGTAAACTGCAGGTCTTTGCAAAATACTGAAAGCTAACTACCAATTAAAAAGCATTCTGCAATATATTGTTGCAATGCTCAGCAATAAAGTGTCTTAAATTAAATGTAGTCATTGATAACTCCTTTTTATCACAACCTAATAAAGTCAGTGCTTAGCTACTAGAGCTCTTCCTACTACAAAGTCATTCTCAGAAATTGTAGCTCTGCAAAATTCATAGTGCAAAACAATTCATGAACTCCTTTCATTTAACCAGCACACTGAAAATGGAAACAAAGCTCTGCAGTCATGGAAACATGTTTTGAAACATTTTTGAAAGTAGAGCATTGATGAAAAACATTTATCTTTTGTCTCTAAAAGAAAGAAAAAAAAAAGAGCTGCATGAAGATAAGTGCTGTATTTATAAGGTAACTAAACAACACCCAGCATAGCAAAGTCATCATAGTCTATTGAATATCTGTAGCTCTTAGGGTGAAAAATATTCCAATCAGCCATTGGTTTGGAATAACTCATTCTGGGTTTGTCCTGCTTCACTAATCTGGAACGTGTTTCTTTGAAGTGCTGAGCATACCTGACTTGATTGTAAAGACTTCTATTGTATTAAACACCACAAAAAAGAAGCAGTACAAAAAAATTTCTTAGTACAGCAGCCCCCATTGGTGTTAATAATAGGATCTAGTGTTGTGAAGTTGGAAGATAAAGTATTTTGACATAAAATCTGTGCTAAGACTTAAGGGACTTGTATGAGCATCCAGTTTATTTTAATAAGATCTGGTATCATTATATAAAATATCATAATAATTAACTGCCATAGTGCCATGCAGAATTAATAACATATTGTAAAATTTAAATATTTCAACTATTACTGCTCTTTTTATTTCCAGAAAAACATCCTGACTGGCAATTCTCAGAACAAGCTGTTGATGTGTTTCCTATCAGCGACAGTTTTTTCCTTGCTGTGGCAACTGCATTTGCAAGTTCAGATTGGAGCAGTGCAGGAGACACATTGCAAAATAATAGGTAAAAAAAAAAAAAAGAGAAAGAATTACATATGCAATTGCCCATTTGCTTGCATGTTTGTCTTTTGTAGCTGAAGTGATAAAAAGGGAATGTGAGTGTTGGTGGTATACATATGGCGGTGGCAGGAGAACAGCCTTGAGACATTTTCATACGTGCATGGCATGGCAGATGCAGCCAAAATACCTATAGGAATCACAGTGTGCAATGGTCCACAATGATCTTTCTGTTCCTCAGTGACAGAACAAAGTGAAAGCTTTCTGATTTGAGGTGACATTTAGGGTGGGCTGGTCTTTACCCATTAACCTAGAGAGCTCTTCCAGGGTAAGACATACGACAGGGGATTTGGCAGCTAGGTGACCTTACAGCCTTTCAAATGGTAAATCAAGGTTTGAGTTTCTTTTCTGAACAGTTATGTGGTCTGTCTGTGCCTTGTCCCTGCAGTTTTGAGTCTGCAGGGGGAAATATGTGCAATCCACAGTTGCACGTATGAACAAGTCATAGTGCATACAAAGCATGCTGTAGGCAGAGCTTTGAATTTAATGTGTGCATTGAGAGCTGAAGCCCATGGTGCTGGCTGTTGCCTACAGATGCAGCTCTTTTCAATTAAGTTTAAGAGCAAGTATAATTTCTTACATCATTAAAAGATCCCGAGGAGTTTCTGACCCCATGGTGGTATACTGGATACTGTATTTTTGCTGCATGCTATTCGCTCCTTTCAGTTCCTCTGTGGTTATCTTTTTCCTCTGTGGTTGACTTTATTTTTTTATTATTTTTTTTTTCTTCTCACTTCCTCTTTCATGCTTCAAGTACATGGTTGGGTTTCTAGCATGAATGTGAAAATTTCTTTTTATTAAGTCACAGCTACCACAGAATTTGTTTGAGGATTTTTCAGGTAGTCTAACAGAAGAAGAGGAAAAATTTTTGTTCATTCTGTAATTTTGTTGTCTGGACTTAACAAAGTAGATTGTTTATTATTATTATTATTATTATTATTATTATTATTATTATTATTATTATTATTATTAATTGTTGTTATTATTATTATTATTATTAAGTTTTAAAATTAAGAGCAAGCATAAGTTGTGGCTAATATTTAGTAATACCTTGGAGAAATTGCAAGGTAAAATAGTAATCTGCTTGATCAATTGAAGTCCTGATCTGTTGAATGTGGAGAGATCCATACTCTTCTGCTTCTGTATCTGGAAGGCACTGAAGACAATGGAGTAAGTACAGCACTGTGTTTTATGGTCCTTCAGAGATGTTGGCACAGTGAGGAGAAATTAAGTTTTAAGGAAACCAACTCTGACTAGTGGATGTAATGATGGTACGGTCATAGTTGTATCTACCCATATATCTTATGAATTCCTTTTGAAAAACCCACTGGTCACAGTTACAAATTGGAAATATTCATTTTCTGAAGGGGCAAAGCAAAGTCAGACCATTTCTGAAATGCCTTGCCTTCTGACAAGGGAAAACACCGCCCTTCAATCAGGTTTTGTGCAGCAATGGCCCTGTAAATCTGGGACCACGACAGGACCTGTGGGTAACAAGGGCTCAAGAGTCAGAATGCCAGTGCCACGCACCCCGATGGATGTGGCTGAAATACTGACAACTCGTCCCGGAGGGCTGCCTCCTTCCCCGGGCGCCTGGGCAGGCCCTGCAGAGCACGTTTCCTCTCTCAGCTCTTTGTTCTCCATTGCTCCGTGCAAGTTGCAGGCCAACAGTGCATTACCTTCACATGTGGAGACGGCCAGGACTGAAGGTGTTTGTGCTGGATTTCGTTCTTTATTTGTAAAACAAACAAACAAACAAACAAACAAACAAAAAACAACAAAAAAAACCCCAGCACCCCTACCCCGCATTGCACAAGCTCTTACAGCCCAAACCAGAGTAAAATAGTCTAAGAAGTTGAGGGAGATAGAAGGGAGTTGAACTAGACAACCTGACCTTGCAACAGCTGCAGCACTGTGGTTGAGCTTTGATACTATTTTCAAGGGCTTTTTTCTGAACCTTCAATTGTTAAAAATTGGCCAGTCCACAGAAACGAGGATTACAGCTCAGATTTTGTTCTGACTTCCTGCTCTTAGTGACAAAAGAGCTGGGGGGATTGTTTTAAAGGTAATCCCTGAGCATTTATCTTTGGCCTCCAGATAGCACAGGCTGTGGCTGAGCAAGCAACCAGCTACGATGTGTAAAACATATTCATTAGAAGTACTGACAGGCTGTAGTTTAGCTCTGACCTCGTGATTAACAGCCAAAAGGAAGGGGTTTGTGTGCAGGGTGAAGTTTTAATCTCCACCCAGGAGCTGTAGGAGTAAACCCTGTTAGAAAGAAAAGAATCTGAGGACGTTTCACACATCATTTTGACCATGTCCCCATTAAATGCTTTGTATGAATGTTGTCAAACCACAACGCTGGCAAATTTTAAACAAAATAATGTGTCACACTACATTTCACACAAAATTGAGTTCAGGGATTTTATTTTTAGTTTGAAGTGGCTTAGATATAGTTTTAGGAGGATCTAGGTTTATTGGGGATTAATAATTCAAATCCTTCTCTCCTATATTTAACATTCTTTACCACTGTATTTTAAGGAATTTTAATGAAATGCCATGGCACCGGTTGTGAGGTTGTGAGGGCAAAGGCAGTTGCTAAGGTGCTGTATATGTAGACCCTAATAAAAGTTTTTTTTTTTTTCTTCCAAGATTTTTTTTTTTAATTTGGAACAGAACAGTCAAGACAATGCAGGAAATCCTACAGATGAAATATCAATAAACTGAGCAATGCAGGATGCTGATGCCTTTGTCCCAAGCCATGTTCAAGAATGTTTCAACCGCATAGCTAATACCAAAAGCCTGAGTCTTCTTCATATATCTACATCTTTTCCAAATTTTTCTCCAATTAGTAAAAGTAGCAGTTTAATACTAGGAAATGTGCTGCACACTTACCTTAAGACCTTAATTTTGAACAGTTAATTATGGAATTTTGAGTTTTGCCCATTTTGCTTCCCCCTCCCCCCCCCCCCCCCCCCCCCAGCAAAGTGTTGTTATAATGAATTTAATTAAGTTAAAATGGATATGGATGTCAGCTTACGATGTTAGGAAAGGTTGTTGCTATGTGCCAATAAACCATAATTAAATGTATTTAGTGTAATAGCAGGACTCATTCACAGTCAAGTTGCTTGTAACAAATGTTAATTGTTCCCTTAAATGACAAGCCCTTCCAATTATAAAGAGAACAAACCAAAAGCCCAGTTTTGCTAACCAAAAGGATGTTTACATTACAAAGAATATCAGTGTTTTATTCATGAGTAGTTATTGAATATGGTAAAGAGATAATATTTGGGGTGCCTGGAGGGGTTTGAATGTGCCTATTTTGTTGAAAAATAGTTGCTGGTTGTTTTGTTGAAGTGTAGTTATGGTTAGGGCAGTGATGTCTTGTGAAATGCAGAGAAGCCCCATGGAAAGCTTTGTGGCTTAACTGTAGAGGACAAAGCACTTTGAATATGGACTACATGAACTCTGCTCATTATGAAGTAAGAACAAAGACTTTTAGGGCTCAAATGTGTAATTTAGAAGCATGCAGTGAGCACATGCCTGTAGAACAATGGGATTATTCAGATGAGTAAGTGCCACACTGCTGTAGCTTCAAAGAACCATATTTTTAAAAGCAGCGAATGTTGTGTGTTGTTTGTGCAACAGTCTGTGCTTACACATGTGCTTTAAACAATGCTGTTGTACATGTCAAAATGTTTATACAGGAGAACTACCCATCCTGTCTGTAAATGTGAGGAAACCTGTTTGGGGGAGAAAGTACTTTTCTGAGTGTTAGTGCAACGAAGGACAACAACCCCTGCATACCCAGTTTTCATTTTTCTGTGGAAGATGCTATGCCATACCTCCTTCCCCCTTGCCAACCCTATGCACATACACTTTTCTGAAGGCCAAAGGACTGATTGTTAGAGCCAAAAGGAAGGGCACAATTCTGCTTTCACGGCAATCAGTCAGAACAGCATCAGCATCTCTGACAGCATTGATTTTAACTTAGACTTTGGGGACCTGCATTAACAGAGGAGAAATGCTGCATGTGCAAGTGTTGCAAGGAAAAGAAATAAAGGTATGAGAGTTCAATATTGTAACATTTCTATTTTTTTGAGTCCTATTTACACGAAAAGTAAAAGAAAGGCTTCAGTGTGGAACTCTGTCATTATTAAACTAAACATGTAAAATTAGAATTATTTTATTTATTTTTCCACTTGTTGGTCTCAGTTTCTCCAGTCTTTACAATAAACAATTCTGGGAGAGAGGGATTAGAAGCAGCTGCAGGCCTTCATGTGATCTGAAGGGCACAGTTGGAGTATAAGGAATTTAAATATCATTAATTTTCTTTTCCTTTGCTCCTCTTCCCCCCGCCTTCCCCATGCCATTCTGCATGGGAAACAAACATTCATTCAAAGCCATGGACAATGACCCCCTACCTTTTGCAGCCCGTATGCAAAAATCCTTTGGCAAAGCAGACCTGGACTCCAGCTAGCTCAGCGCTGCTGGAAGTCACATTCTGCGCTGCCGGACGCTGGGATTCATGAATCATGGGCTTGCACTGTACACCGAGTACCTTCAATCAGTTGTCAGAAACACTGGCTGACCACTGCCTGAGCATTCTATATACTTTCACTCTTGTTTTAATGCCTTTTCAGTTTTCACAATGAGCCTGTGGAACCTCACCGGAATCAAGTTCCTTTCTGATTAAAATGTCTTTTCTTTAAAATCAGCTTTTCAGCAGGGATACAAGCATGGCCAGGGTACACTTCTGGTGATTGATATAACTTCACTTCTTTGATGATTATCTTGAATATATCTCATTGGTATTTTCAGCCATGATGCATATGCCCTTTACATCCATATGAATCTTCAGGGCAAGGAGAAAATTAGCCAAGTCCAGACATTGATCTTGTGAGGTAAATTGTACCTAGGCAGCAGGGGCTCCATTGATAAACAATGAAGCAATGCAGATAACTTACCAGCTTACTTTTAATCAATGCAGCTTCTCACAATGTATTATTCCAGCAATGGGTCTAAATCACTGTGCACTATAAGAGTTGTTTTCAAAACCTTTTAATCTAATTGGAAAATCTTCCTCTCTACTGGTAATAAACACTCACTAAACTGTCTGCACCTAATTGAGCTGTAGTAATTTATGTGAGCTTCCCACTGCTTTTTCTCCCTCTAATCAGACAGACTGCTTTATGTCTTTAACTAATGAAACCTAAGACTTCGCCAAGTAGATTTGATCAAATGTCACTACTGAATAAATCTTCATTAACACTGACATGTCCCATATCCTCCCCATGTCTCACTTCATCATTAACTCAGAGCAACATAATCATAGAGAGGTGATGGCCACTACTTTATTTACATATATAATCAAGCAGTAGTCATCAATGTCACACCAACTAAGAATGTGAAAAGACAATTTATTGCAGCTTTTTGTCAGGGCTTAATAATAGTAACTGCAGTGATGGTTTTTTCCTAGAAAGGAGATCTCAGTACCCTAGATGCGCTAGAAATGCCACCAGCTGCCATGTACGTTCATAGAAAGTTTTCCCTGTTGTAATAGCTATTCAGATCGGTCCTTCCCCTTGATAGATAAATATTCCTCCCCACATAGCAGTGCCTTTCAGAAGTACTCAAGCTGGCTTAGTCAGCAGAATCTGTACAACTGCTTACACAGGAGTATCAATGATCCACATGTAGGTTACTGAGCACAAACCCTTTGATGGTATTGCTGGGTAGTAACCTAATCAGCAACTATTGTTAATAAGTAGAATAGTAAAAGGCGGTGTCTGGTGAGAGAGACAATGAGATGATTGTCCAGAGTAGGTCAGTATTGGCCAGGATTAAAGTTATGGGGAAAAAAGAAATAAACCAGTCCTATGTGATACAAAACAAAATACTTGATAGTGCAAGAGATATTTTTTGAACCAATGAGAAGTGAATGTTCAAAGCTGTAAAAGAATTAGTGGTAGACAAAGGTGCTGGGGCATCTAAAATAACCAAAATGTGCAAAAGACCTTCTTTTTGAATTTTGCCTATTGGGAAATACATGACTTGTTTCCATAAAAAAAATCAGAGTTGCCAAAGGAAATGCTTAGAACACCAGTTGTAGGTTTTTCAATGTGCTCACAGCATTAATTCCCCTTATGAAGTTGATTCTGTACTGCTTTTCACTGGAAACTCAGTGGGAATGGACACTTCAGAAAGTTTTTGTGTTGCTCATCAAATATTTAGTACGTGATAAAAGACAAAAAAACCCCTTAGGAATATGAATACTGGTACTTTTGTAGGAATTGGGATGCATCTTGAAATGGAGTTTGGGGGCAGGGATGTGATGGCAAAGACTTTAAACTGGTAAACTGGACAAAAAGCAGCCAAGGGGCAGCTCATGGTGGCCAGTGATAAGGTCAGATAGGCTGAAAAAGGCAGTGGAGTTTGTCAGAGGTCTGGTGTCTGGCAGGTAGTGAAGGCAGGGCAAAGATGTTGGTAGATATGCATGTACCCACTCACACATGCTTAGTTTTGCAGAAGAAAATAAAACGTGCTGTGATTTTGAAGACTGAATAGAACCACATCTAACCTGGCTTGGTGTTTTCCTTGAAAACCTTTCTGAGCAATGGTTTTGCAGAATGCATGAATTGATTGAATTGCACTAGCTAAACTCTCCAAATATTTTCTCTCTATATCAGCTACTGGTAAGAAGTATCTTAACTTTATATACATGTGCGTGTGTGAGCACGTAGCATGTCTGACTGTCTTTCATAAACACCATGTGTGAGTGCCCTTCTAAGAAGCCCTCTGATCCCTTCTAATACCAACATTTTTTAAGTTGCATGGAGTGAGATGAGGGAAGGTGAGGGAAGAGGAGATAGGACTAGGATTGATACAGTGATAATTTTATACTATGAGACGTGTAATAAAGGAAAACTTGACATTTAAGACAGAGTGTGTTTAGATTTTCTTTTGGCCTTTGCTATTTGCACCTTTTATAACTATTCATCAAAGAATAACTTTTTGTAAGCTTAATATTAGCTTCTGGAATGTATTTAACAGTCATTGTTTGGCCTTCCATCCTAGACAAAATACATAAAATAAATGTAAGTCATAAATTACTTTGGAGAATAGTTGAAACCTGGCCAGAATTTTGTTTGGCAAGGGAAGATTTTAGCTAGATATAGCTCTGTTTGCTTGCATTTCTGAGAATTTTATATTGCGTAGTTCTAATAATGGAAGATAAAAGGAAAATTCATAGGAGATTATTCATATTATGTGGATTATTTAGGTTCTGTGTTTCTTTAATCATAAGAAATAATATCAGTTCTGTTGTACAAAAATACTGTGACTGTGGAAGGAACATTGTCTAAAAGGTGAAGATGAATGTGCAATTGCTGAGTACACCTGTAAAGGCAGGATCAGCTGGAGATTTTGAACTGATGCAACTGCTAGCCTGTGGTAGACACTATTCATCTGTTAGACTAAATATAACACCTACATCTATCAAGTATATTGCAGAAGGGCTTGATATCTATCAAGCATATTCCAAAAGTGCATGATTTTAACATGGAAATAGTTTTGTCCTAATGCAGATACAGTGACTTGGGTTATTGAAAGCACTGTTAATTACCATTGTATTTTAGCCTGGTATGCTGCATGTCTCAGTAACTAGTGTTTCATGTTGGCAAGAAAGGATATGGGTAGATCCTCTGATCAGTACTAAGTAAGAAGAGCTATGTGGTCTTTCAAAGGAAAAAACCCTCAAAAATCACTTCCAGAACTGCTGAGTGATTCTGTAGCAGCTGTAGAAATCCTAAAGCATTTGGAAGGCTCCATGACTAGAAAATACATGGTATAGATATACAGATGCCTGTGTGCATGTATAGATGAGAGAGAATACATGGTGTAATGACTCATGTTATAGCTCTGTATTGCACCTATTCCACTTCAAGAAAAGAAATTACCTTGCCTTCAGATACCTGGTATACACATGCATGCCAGTTAAAAAAAAGTGTATATGTAGTTTCTCAGAAACAGACATCACAGAATTCCATTCATACATAATTCATCTTTCTGGGCTATTATGTCATTTTTAAAGAGGGCATTCAGCATATCCATTAAAAAATGCATGTGATCCATTTGCCTGCCAGTTACTGCTTTTCCTTTTCTGCTGGTTTAGCCTATTGAATGTGAAAACAGATACTCTGATTAACTTGGGTGTGCATACAAACAGAACCAGCAGAATAGAGCATGTTTTACAGCTTATGCTGTGCTACTGGAAACCCGGAACCTGTAGGTCAATGGCACACTTTTATTTCTTTTTCAATGATGGAAGAGAGAAAAGGATGAACTACAAGATGATCAAAAAGCATTTTTCCACTGCTGCACCTTTATATACTATTCTCTGTAATATAAATGCTATAATAAATCATACTTTCTGTTTGTTCCATGTCTTAGGGTCAGTGTTCAGCACACTGTGGAACTGGGATTTTTTATTTTGTTTCAGTGAAAGCCTGTGTATATGCTCCAGCCAGCTTATCTGATTGTTTGTTCTGCTCAGTAAGCAAACCATGCAAGTGTGCCTTAACTAAATTATCTGCTGCAGGTCTATACTGGGGACATTCTAGTAAAGTGTCTTCCATCTGTTTCATTTTATTCCCTTTCTTCTATCCTTTTCCCACTCATTGTTCGTTAAAAGTGGTTGAAAAAAATAGCATAAGAAGCTTTATGCAGTTTATTTATTATTTATTATCTCAGCACATATCTCTAATCTAAATGCCAAAATGTTTTAAATTCAAAGAATAGTGTTTCCTGACCTAAAGTGAATTTATTAAAACAGGCAACATTCTTGGCCTTCAGGTAGTATCTGTTCATATTAACAGAATGAAAGGATTACTAATTTTAGACACACACATCTAACTGTCAACTATTTTCCTTAATTTTAAAGAACTGGACATGAGATATTACCAAAGCTCTGATTTTGTTCAATAATAATTGTAACATGTAATTCAGTTCCTTAATTGAACTTAAAACCCTCAGACAGTAGGAATAAACTGTGGGCAGATTTCTTGGAAAGAAGAGCTGAATGGTGAGACTGGGAAGACTGGAAAGAAGCAGAAACCAATCTGAAAAAACATTATACAGCTACAGGTACTTTCATAAAATATTTTCTTTCTTTTGAGTTTCTGAACCACTCTGAGAATTCTATGCTAAATCTTTTTGGTGACTGAGTACGAGAAGGGATTCCTAACTGGCCTGAGAAAGTGATGGCTTGAAAAGCTACAGCTGAGCTGTCATGAGACAGTCCTCTTGGAGAGCAGAGCTTAGCAAGAAGTATTCTGACAAGTATGAAAGAACACTTCTCTTTGATAAGGCATATCATCAACCAAACAAGGTGGGTGAAAATTTGAAGGACGTTTTCACAACATATTCCACAGCTTTATGTTTTCAATTGCTATGTCATGCCCTCAGCTCAAAATTTTGCATTTTGTTTTCTATGAGTGTAAAAAAAAGCGAACTCAATTCCAGAGGATTCAAGATTATGAGATGACTGTTTTCTCAGTCAAAACAATCTAATTTGGCTATGAGTCCTCCTTGCCAATGAATCTTTACAAAAGTCTCGCTGAATCAGGGAACACTGTTATTTAAAACCTTCCCTCAATTGCAAAAACAATGAGGAAATTGGTGGATGAGATGATACCTGCCTGAAGTTATAGATGTGTCTGTCTGGTTAAGAAGAAATATCAAACCCATTTCATGGCATTGTCATTTCTCAAGATAAGATGCAGGTAGATGTGCATAGCCTGGATCTAAACAACTACATAGAGGTAATTTGCCTCTTACTTTCCTTCTGAAAACCTTCTCAGCACTTTCTAGAACTGCAGGGTTCTTTTACACAGAAACAGAATGAAGTATGAATTCAATAATGTTATTGTGTCTTAAAATTGAAGCAGAATTCACATCTCTAATCTCTCAAAAATATTTTCCTTTTCAAAGTTAATTTCTAGAGACACTTTAGAAGAAAGCTAATTTTTATTTATTAGTTAACTAATGCTATGTTTGTCTGTTTTGCAAAAATGAGAGATAAGATTCAAATTTTTTCATACTCATGAGCTGCCACAAACAATGTTTTCTTTGCCATATGGTAGAAAGAGAAAGAAAGAAAAATTAACTGTTAAGCTTAGATCCAAGTCTGAACTGGTTTGAAGAGGTTAGTCATATCAATTGGTGCAATGGTGGGTTCAATATAGAGACAGACATCTATTGTGAACATCTAAGCCTTGATAGCAGGTTTTTTGTGTTGTAGGCAGTGGTTTTAGATCCATTGGGAGCAAGATAAAAACATAATAAATAGGTAATCTTTTAAATAGAAACTTTTATGTGGTACAATTAGTAGTGATAAGTGACCTCTGTAAAAGTTTGTAAATTGCTTTCAGTTCAGGTGTTGAAGTCTAAACAGATTTTATATACCTTGCCTAAATAAGTCAAATCTTTCAATTCTGTCAGATTTTCTGAGGTAGTAGGCTGTTTCACAATATTTTTAGCAACTCTTTTTCATAGCTGAATTGAACATATGGTTAGCAGATTTCTTCCTCCACTGTTTTGTCTTTCTTATTTTTTTGCCTAATCCAAAGTCTGCTGAAATCAATGGGTTCTTTCCCTTTCAGCATAATGAGATTTGCTCTGGAATTCTCATGAATGATGAAATCATTAATTTGTTTATTTTTCAAGACATTTAAATTTTTTTTTTCAAATTAAATATTTTATCAGATAGAACCACTAGTGTTTTAGGTGGAGGCTGGTATTATTTTCTCATGCTGTGCTCTATATGTACTCTTTTATCCCTAGATATTAAACTTCCACGAAGAAGGTGCTTGTCATAGCCATTTTTATATTTTATGTTTTATATTTGAATATATTTTTATATTTTAAATATTAGTTTGGGAGGAGTATATCTCCTTTCACTTTGCTTTCCCCAGTAAAGTGTATATTATACCCAAAAAATGACTTTAAGCTCTAAGCAGAAAATATGACTGTTTATGTTACACACTAACGTAATTACAGAGGGCAACAGGACATCTCCCTGCAAAATCCACCTTTTCAAAATCTAGCTTTTCTTTTTTTTTTTCCTTGATCATTAAACTGGAGAAAGTATGTAATGTACCAATTTACAGTTAAACATAAGCACTGTTTGACATCTACAATGAATTTTTGTTACTGTTTCAAAGCTAATTTGCTTGTAATGTAGCTTTTCCCTTATTGCATCATAGTCATACATTTCTGTTGCAGAAGGTGAGATAGCCCTCCTGTATTTAGTAAGCATTAGAAATATCTTACAGTGGGAGAAAAAAGTCCAGCTGCCAACTTTTCAGTGGGATAACTACACTTCAGAGCATATCAGTCCATAGTTGATGTTTTTCTAAGGAAACTTCATCTGCATAGGTAAATATGAAATCAACATTTAAATTGAGTGAGACTGAGTAGAAGATAGTGATGGTAAGATTGACAGACGTAAAAGCATTTTCATTGTGAAAACTATTGGTATTAGAGGCGTCTTCCATTTGCCAGAGAAAAATCATAATAAACTGGAAATTACAGGCAAGCTAGTCTGATTGAAAGGTAGCACCTACTGCAGTGAGAGCAGCACAAACTGCTAAAGCGGTGGTCTACTGATTGCATAAACAAGACATTCTCTGTCCTTGGGCTTTCAGGTGAAGGCTCAAGGTGCAGTGTGCCTCACATCCCTTTACATGTCTAAATAACAAACGCGGTCACTTGATTTAATTGCCTAGACTGCCTTTATAGTCAAGGGGGAGGACAGAGCCAGTGATTCATCTGACAGATTATCCTTGAATGAGACCAGTCATGCCTCAGGCGTGCCTCTCTAAGTGTCTAAATTTGGCTGAGATGAATCTTTCCCAAATGCCTTCTGAGATATAGTTCAGTCATGCTCGGGTGACTGGAGTCAGAGCTGGGCTGGTGGACAAATTCTCCAACCCAGCTGAGCTTCCAAGGCTGCTACTGAAGGGAGACCGTCAGGCCTGCATGACCTTACAGTCTGTGAAGTGCCAGAGTTTGAGAACATAAACCCTAAAGTGCTCCCTTTGCTTTTTATAAAGTGCTTAAGAAAATCGCTGTGTCTTTTGTATCTACAAATCAATTTAGACTTGTCCAGATTTGCCATACTCATAGATGCTGCTGTCCTCTGTATATAGTTGTAGTTAAGAAGAAAGAAACTTAGTACCAAAGTAAATTATATATATATATATAACTCATAAAAGTTATAGATGAGAACATAAATATAAAATTGAGAAAATTTACTAGGTAAGTGGAAGGCTTCAATTTTTATGCTCCCACATTATATATCATTTCAATTCTATCCAGCTGTTCATTCCTTGAAACTTGGTTGAAGTACTATATTTAAAGATTTATGGACTAGTTTCCCTACAAATATAGTATATAATTACCTGTGACTTACAGGCAGACTATGACAAAACTGAATCACTATCATCTGTGCCTTGGAAATAAAAGGTCACACTATATTTATGTTTTCTTGAGTTTATGGTATTCTGAACACATGAATTTGATAAAACATGGTGTAATAATATTTTGTGAAAATCACAGAATACCCTTAAGCCAAATGTCAGTGATCAGCTATTCTTTGGGAATTGCAAGAATTCACAATCAGCTATGGTGGTTTTTTTTCCTCTTAGTCCCTGTGTGTCAATTTTGTGTCAGTTCCTGGGGACACCTAGGTGTCATAGAAGGATAGAGCTGTATTATTATTTATAGACCTTACAAGTAAACTAGAAATATAGAAGTGATTGGTTTTGTTTGTCTTTCCCACATAAACTGTAGCTGAGTTGTAGAACATGTAGAGTGAAGATGATGTTTTTGTTCCGTATAAATTCCCACAATAATAAGCATAATGGATCCTGATCCACAGTGCAGATTAAAACGTTGACAGCATGGGAAATGTAGTGGCTGATCCTCTCACATGTTGAGTTGCTGCCTTCTGAATTTCCTTCTTTTCTTTTTCCTTAGGGTTTTATTTTTTCACATTGGTAATTTTCTCTTGAGTTACTCTTGCAACCAACACACGCTCTCTTAACTGCACATTAGTGTAATAGGAACAGCTCAACAACTTCTTACAGTGAGGGTGGGTTGTACAGCAGATCTTAACAAACCCTGGGTACCCAGTAGCTGAACAGCACAAGACTGTTACAGCTAGTGCTGAAGAAGATGCCCATAATTCAGAAAATAACTAGGCTGTCAAATAAGGAAGCCTGCTTTGGGGGCTCTGAGTACTTTTAAGTTGCTTGAGTGGTCTTTTCTCGTCAAACTGCTGAAGAGTAAAACAGGTCATGCTGGTCATGCTTTTGCACTGTACCTCCAGCCCTTTGAAATGTTAAAACATTTTGAGCTGGTCAGTTTTTATCTTGAATTCATGCCATTGAGTACATCCAGGTGGTTCTCATTCCCTCACTCCTTTCTTCCCCCTAACTCCAACCTCAAGATATCCTCAGTCACTCACAGGTTCTCATCTTATGCATTAGGACCTGGAATACTGTACTGTAGCTGGACAGATAAAAATAGCAATCCCCTGTCATTTACCAGCTTGGCAAGCCTCCCAGCCAGCCTTGCACAGATTGCTCTTCCTGCCTGTGCTTCGAGTGCATCTCATGCAGTAAATGGCATCAGGACACCCTTGGCACAGCTTTGCTTGGCTGCTGTGAAGAAATGCTTTTACTGACAGTGTGTGACATGCATCACAATCACAACGTCCTACCCTCTGTATCCTTTTGTTTCACTCTGCCATGGTTTCTTGCCCCTTAGCACCAGAGACCGGGCCAGCCACCCCCTGTCATAGGTTTGCCCTCTTTCCAGGAATACGTAGGCTCATGAACACGACAGTCTTCTGGTCTCTTAAGACCCAGTGGCACACATATATTCATCATCTTCCTTACCAAACAGATTTATCAAAGTGACCCCTGCCATTGCCACCTTGAAATCTGCCCTCTAGGCATTTCCCTGCTACTTGTTCATTATTCCCTGCTGCCTCTTGTTACTGCTGTCACAGACATTGCTGCTGAACGAAGCATAAGCCTAAACCTTGACATCTTTGTTATTAGAGAGGATAACTAGCAATAGCACCAGCTGCAGAAAACTATAACTCCTTCACTGCTTTTTGGAGGCTTATCCTACTGTTCTGGAAACAACAGGAAACAAGTTTTCCAGTTCAGGAACCATAAGCAGCTGTGTTCTTGCTTGTGGGACCACTGCCAGGCTCCAGCCTGTGCTGCCTCTTAGTACAGCTTGCTCACAGAAGTCATTCAGAAGGTTGGTACACACAGGCATGCACACACAGACCAAAGACAGATAACCTGTGCAGTACCATCCCAATGGCATTGTAGGGATTTTATCTGCAGTTTCTTCCAAGGCTGCTGCTGACCATGGAAGTCTGCTGAGGAGCTCCCCACAAATAGCCATCCCCTCAGTGCACTGAGGGCAACATTACATGCTGTGCTGGCTAAGTGGATGGTAAGAGGCACTGCAATATGGCATGTGACATGAACAGCATGTCCCATGTGATTGTGTGATCCTGCCAGATCTGAGTTTCATTCGTAACCAAAAAGTAACCTGACATTTATCAAGTCCTCTGTTAAAGATTATGTAATGCCATAAAATTTGTGTAATACTCTGTTCTTTTCCTTTTTCTATCAAGTTTATGTAATAACTTTTATTATCTCACAAGAGCTTAATGAACTTTGCAGGATTAATGGATAGAACCCTGAGCTAGTGTAAATTTTGATCATTCAGCTGGAGTAAAAAAGCTACTTTTCTTTCCTGCATCTGATCTAATCCATTTTAAGACATTGCATTTACTTCAGAGGAAAACACATAGCACTGACCAGACTTATGAATGACCTTTTCATATAAGGCTACTTCAAAAAGGCCCTATGGAAAAAGCAAAGTGCTGTTCTTATTCCTTGTAATTATTGTGGTTTATGTGTAGGATCTCAGGAACTGTGAAATTTTGCTATCATAGATACATATGTGAAAGCATGATTGGCTGATGCTTACTGCCATGAAGGGATTCCTCTCATTGCTGCAGAATATGACAGCATGAGTGAAATGAGGGGGTGACTGATGCAGAAGAGGAATCAACATAGCTTGGGCAGTAAACCTTGGTTCTTGAAAATAATTGTCAGCTGGGTTGATTTTTGTCTTTGGTGAGTAATGGCTTCAGTGCCTTGGCTGGTTTCCTAAAACCATTCAGCAGGCATCCTGGGAAGCGTCTCTTTTAATCCAAGTCTTTTCTTCTCATCTGCAGACTGCCTCAGGATAAGTCTCAGTTGGTTTTGTGGTTTGGGGGCCCTGGGTAAAAGTGTTCATTGTAGGGAGGCTTTGTGCAAGACAGATGGCTCTTATTATAGATCTCTGCATTACAAATCGAGGGTAACTGATCACATGACAGGGGGTCTTGCTCTTGCTTTCTCCTTCCAGGCAGGTGTCCTTCCTATGGAGGTGGGCTCTCAGCCTCTTTCCACAGCCAAAAGCCCAGAAAAGTTACAGGAAACATGCTGCCCCATTGGAGTACTTGTGATACAGTCTAACCCAGTATTTTGGTCAGGATCACAGGACAGTAGCTTGTCCCTAAGGAGTTTAAGGTAAAATGAAGCAAATACAACTGCTAAGAGGACAAAAACTCCATGTCCATCCATCCATGCCGAGTCTGATCAATTCTCAGCAGCAATTTAACCAGGAGAAAAATTGTTATCCATACCTCAGCCTCTCTAATGAAGAGAGTGGCCTTATAAAAATATGCCATATCCTGGGGCAACCGTATTTTATCCCAGTTCCATAAAGAGGGTTTTGTGAGAGGTACGTGGAGTGCTGTTTAGCATGCACAATTTCTATGGGGTGGCAGTACTTACTAAACAAGTAATCATCCTTTATTATAAAGCCCCTTTCCTCCATTTTGTTGTTTTTGTTTTTTTTTTTTTTTTTTAACTATTGGATGTTCGATTAAAGTTGAAGAGAAAAGTTTCAGGTTTGGTGCCAACGCACCACGGTTCAGCTCATGACAGTGGCTCTGCAGCATGAAATATTGCTGAAATCCTCAGAATCAGTGCATCCCTTGGATAACATGGCTTTCCAGATTTTAATCCAGTTGGACAGAGTATCAGTGTCTCTCTGTCTCTCTTTGCCGGTACTGATTGCAGCACATGTAGCCCCAGCAGATGGGAAATATGCTCACCACTTGTGGCTGATGTATGGTTATAAAACATTATGGAAAAGGGCTAAGAGGCATAATTATGAAGATCAAATTGGGATTTTGTCCTATTTGCTGCCTTCTGTGTGGACAGAGTGTATAGAATAACTTGTGAAGCAAACAAAGAGTGAAGGCTGCGGCCAGGTGTGTTCTTGTCTTACAGCTCTGGAAGCTACCATGTAGCATTACTACGTATTCAATATACAAAAATGCATTAAAGTCTTTTTTTTGGTGGTTGTTGTGAACATTTTTTTTTTTTTTTTGCTACTCTTCTGTATGCAGGTTCAAACCAGGACACCAGCTCTGGCCCTTACAAATTTCAAGAATTTCAGAGCTGAAATGAAATAGCTTGGTCCTGTCTGTATCTGGCAATCTTGTATCTGATACATCAGAGGGTGAGATGTTTTCTCCTTTATGCTATTCTTCTCTTTAAACTCTAGGCAATATATGCAACCGTGTAAGCTTTAGAAAGTCATTCTTCTGTTTTGCCTGATCCCTAATTACTTCAACCCGCAGTAAAATGTCAGTCTATCTAATTATCTGGTTACTCCTCTCCTGGGTCCAATATAGCCTGCAGGTATGCACAGTAATGCAGTTTGCAGGTCTGACTGACCTAGTGCACCTTCCATTTATTAGACTGGCCTTTTGCAAAGTTGCTCAAACCTCTTGTGTCTTAAAGACACTGTTATTAATTTGAATTCCATCAGACAAGGCTAGATCTGAAACTTTAGCAGACTACAGGGAATTGTGAGAGTAAGGCTAGAGAATCTTATCTAGATCTAGAAAGAATGTGTCCAATTAACTAGGTAAATCTTAGGCTTTTGGTTTTTTTTCTTTTCCAAAGTATCTGGGCAATCTTATTCTGAATTTTCTGTTTTAATTGATTCTGTGGAATTAATATACAAAAGAGAACCCAATGTTTTGTTACTCCCATTGTAACAATGTTGTATACCTTTAAGGGGTCTCTTGGTACGCTTGGCTTTTATTCTCTTGTTCTTTTAGAGTTTTGTTTTTTATAAAAATCTTGCTTCTGAATGAACAGCTCTTCATTGTCTGCTTTTTAATACCTCTCAGTAATAAATACAGTAACTGCATTTAAACCAGCTAGAACTGCTAAAAATTCATCAGGCCCTAACAGGAGCCTAAGCCTATTCAGCTTAGGTTTGAGATGCAGCTCTTTAAAATTAATCAAATGAATAGGGAGGTGATGTTTCCAAATGTCTTTCCACTTTTATATTTACACAGTGAATTCCTTGGAGGGATATTACTATGTGCTGGAACAAGTATTTTGTAAAAATCCAACAGTTGGTATATATTCTATAGGCTAACAACAATTAGTTTGCACAGGTGTGCTGAAGAGCCGGACCTATGGTGAATGAACACAGCTCTAGACTGTTGAAATGTTTGAGGATTCAAAAGTGCTGTGTTAAAATTCAAAGGATGGGAATATATTTGTGCACTTCCTAATTTTGACCAGAAGAGGAAGTGGAAGTACCATCATGAGAAATACCACAATAGTTTTCAGCTGGCTGAGAGTACAGTACAGCGTGTTGTACAATTCTACACCCCAAAATTTAGTGAAGCTTTGAGTAGAAACCTTTTCTAAGCCTCCAAAGCATGGATAATTTCTTATATACCATTCTCAATAATACACAGACCTGAAATGAAAGAAGACTACAAAAGCTAGTAATTAAAGAAGATCATGAAAGCTAATAATTTTTGTGTAATCTGCAAAATCTTTTGTTGTGGGAACCAAAACATTTACCTGATCATTTCAAGATATCATTTAATAGTCCAATTTAAACAATCAGGGAATCAAGTGTCCAGTTCTCAGTGAATATCTGTATGATTTTTTGATCCCTATAGGGACTTCTGAAATTCCCAGTCCCAATCAGATAATTTGCATCTAACATATTACTCTTCCAGACTGTGTCAGAAAATATGCTGTTCTGTATAATACACTAGACTCCCTACATTTTTAAACAAAACTTTTTTCTTTTCATCAGTATTTCATCATAACCCCCTTATTCTTTTGTTGTTCTTGGAAAAACTGAAAAATTGATACCGCCAAGCATTTTTATAGACAACATTTCTTCAAACTGAGATTTCAGGTTTTTTCCTTGCATATCTTCTTATAGTCTCCAGTCCAGTTTTCTGATCAGTCCTACTCATTTTGGAAAGCAAAAGAATGTGGGAAAACTATAAGCCTAGTATCAGAGGCTATCTGAATATTAGTATTTCTTGTCTAATACTGTTAGTGCATCAAACAGAAGTGTAAAACTAGGAATTATATAATAAGTTTGAAACTCAGGGCAGAGGTGTTTTATAAGAGGTGAATCCCATATGACAAGGGTAACCATTTCACTTTAAGCATTTTTGCTGCATTTGAAATGAATAGCTACTTACTTAGAGAAAGACATAATACATTATTTATTCTCTAACATGATGCCACAGCCTGTGCAATGAAAACCTCCAACCAAATTGACAAGGGGAGCTGGAACAGTGGGGTGGGCACAGGCTAAGAGTGTCATATTCATTACAAATTTAGATGGTAAGATAACACCTTCCCAATGAGAAAAGCTGCTGAGAAACCCTGGCCTTTATTAATGGGCCTCATGAGTCAATCTGCAGCAGTGATGTATCATGCTCATTTAGGGAAATGATGTGCTGTGAAAATGCATAATTTTAAAAAGGAAGAGAGTGGATTGAAACAAGTATACACCATAAGGAAGCTCAAATCTCTCATGATGTATGCTGATTTTTGGGTGGTCCCCATTTGCACGGCTGTTTAAGCAAGCACTCTAAATGGAAATGCACTTGACATTTTTGTGACTAGCTGTAATCAAACAGCATTAGAATTCAGCTGATCTCACAGAAGATGATTAAACAAATTTCTTGTTCATTCCCAGTTCCTTTTAATGGGAAAAAGGAGGGAGAAGGCATGCTGATGAAAATGATCCCAGATGGAAAACGGTGTCTTAAAATAAGCTCGGAGAGGAATGCCAAATTCCCCCCCCCCCCCCCCTTCCTAATGCAAGAATCCCATCACTGTATTATGCTAATAACCACAGAAGCTGTGGTTATCATTCACCTATGATTCTCAGGCACTCTTACAGAATAAATATTCAGTGAAAAACCTTGGGATTTAGCCTTACACTGACAGTGTGCTGGGTGCTAAAGGAGGGAAAAGTAACCACTGGTTTTCAGAGTGGCTCTATTCACACTTTTCATGTAGTGAGTATAAACTCTGCTACCTGGTACCACAGTTACTTGCTCTCACAGTCCATAATATTTAAAGCACTGTGTGCCTTTCAGCATCCGTGAAACTTGTTATTGCAGTATATGAATAAATTTATATAGAGACTCCAGTATCTGGTATAAAACACCAACTGGACTTCACAAAGCCTCTGGACTTTCTAAATGTTCAAAATCTCGGCCTCAGGCTCGAGCAGTGTTTGGGTCTCTGGTACAGTACTTTGTGAGATCTGTTTATTTTTCTGGGTATTCATTTGCTTCAGTGAGTGTTTTTTTCTGCTGTTAATACCAGTGGGATCCCAGAGGGTGAATGTCATCCTTGTTACTGCTGGAAAGGCAGTATGACAGAAGGAGGTTTTGCAGAGTTTTCTGAAGGCAGTCAACGTGCAGCACATCTCCTCTGGGGCTGTGGCCATAGCATTCCTGCAGCTGGCAACACCTGGCTCCCCGCTTCGCTGCTGCTGGAGCACTGTCATCTGCCTTGTCCAAGAGGGCAGCAGTTGTCTTGGGAGCTCATGGGGCAAAATTCAGTCTGCAGCACAGAGAGACTGATCTGGTCATCACTGTGATGTTTAGGACTAAGACTTGGCTCCAGATCAGTTGATGGCTGGGAGCTGTGTAGGTGTGTGTGTGTTTGGGGGAGTAGGTTATAAGTAAGGACAATCCAAGGGGGAGAAATGGGTCTTCACCTGTCCCCTCCAGAGCATAGTTTTCACAGGCTTTCAGGAGATCTCTCAGGTAACTGAATGCCCCCCTGCCACCAAAGGCTCCCACAGAAAGAAAATGACTATGAAATCTTCTCTGTGAGCAGGTTAACAGGCAGTTGGCACAGATAGTGTATTGGCTGTGTGGGACAAGGTTTTGGTAGCAGAGGGGCTACAAGGGTAGCCTCTGTGAAAACCTACTAGAAGCTTCCCCATGTCTAATGAAGCCAACGCCAGCCAGCTCCAAGACAGACCCACTGCTGGCCAAGGCTGAACCCATCAGCGACGGTGGTAGCACCTCTGGGATAGCATATTTAAGAACGGGGGAAAAAACTGTGCAACAGATTGCAGCAGAAGAGAGGAGTGAGGCTATGTGAGAGCAACATCTCTGCAGACACCCAGGTCAGTGAGGAAGGAGGGGCAGGGGGTGCTCCAGGCCCCAGAACAGAGATCTCCTGGCAGCCTGTGGTGAAGACCACGGTGTGGCAGGCTGTGCCCCTGCAGCCCATGGAGGTTAATGGTGGAGCAGATATCCACCTGCAGCCCATGGAGGACCCCATGCTGGAGCAGGTGGATGCACGAAGGAAGCGGTGACCCATGGGAAGCCCATGCTGGAGCAGGCTCCTGGCAGGACTTGTGGACCTGTAAAGAGAGGAGCCCACACTGGAGCAGGTTTGCTGTCAGGACTTGTGACCTCACAGGGAACCCACCCTGGAGCAGCCTGCTCCTGGAGGGTTGCACCCCATGGGAGGGACCCACGCTGGAGCAGTTCATGAAGAACTGTAGCCCGTGGGAAGGACTCACATTGGAGAAATTCATGGAGAGCTGTCTTCCACGGGAGGGACCCCACACTGGAGCAGGGGCAGGGTGTGAGGAGCCCTCTGTCTGAGGAGGAAGGAGCGGCAGAGACAGCATTTGATGAACTGACCACATCCCCGGTTCCTCATTCCCCTGTGCTGATGGGATGAGGAGGAGACAGAGGAATCAGGAATGAAGTTAAGCCTGGGAAGAAGGGAGGGTTGGGGGGAAGGTGGTTTTAGGTTTTGGTTTTATTTCTCGTTATCCTACTCTGATTTGGATGGTAATAAATAAAACTAATTTCCCCAAGTTGAATCTGTTTTGCCTGTGAAAGTTATCAATGAGTGATCTCCCTGTCCTTATCTTGACCCATGAGCTTTCTGTTATATTCTCTCTTGCCCGTTCAGTTTGAGGAGGGGAGTGACAGAGCAGCTTTGGTGGGCACCAGGTGTCCAGCCAAGGTCAACCCACCATAGCTAGTTTCAGTGCTTGTAGAGGAAAGTGTTTTTGGGGATAGCCTTTTATTTAGCTACAGCCAGGAAGACTACTCACAAAAATAAGCAAGCAACTTGGTAACTGGTCAGAGATCTCCCAAGCTTGGGATTTGTAAAGTTTAATTCTACCCAGTGCTAGACAACACCAGTTTCCTGTCACAAAACCAAATAACTTGCCTTGCCTTGGTGAGATGGGCTCTCTGCTCTCCTGACCCACAGTTAGCCTCCTGCCTTGGCAGGGAACTCTGCCTGGGGAGGTGTAGCTTTTGTGTCAGGTCTGAACTGGAAGGTGAAGGAGAAGAGCAGTGGACTCACAAAAAACAAGCCCTTGCTTTTGTATGTGCTGGACTATCCCAGCTCAGGGCAGGAGATCATGCCTTCCTTGAAGACAAGTCAGCATCAGTCAGATTCTCTATGGTGTTTTGCTGAGGATACCACTAGCGCCAAACCACCTCACCGTTCCCCGAAGGACTGCAGCAGCAGATGCAGCTATACTTCCCTGGTCAATATTGATACAATTCTTTTAAATGCTGGTCCTGCCTACTGCCTTGTTACCAGCACTGGCTGCCTCATCAAATCCTGCTCCTTGGCTGCCACCTCTAGTTGCTAGCTGTTTTGATTGGAGCTGTTCTGGTTTCCAAGAGTTTTCTCCAGTTCGTAGGAAAATATGGTGTACTTTTTTTTTCTCTCTCTCTCTTGGTTTTTTTTTTTGTTTGTTTTTTGTTTTTTAGCATTTCATTTTCTTGTTGCTGGTCTTTGAAGATAAATGAGTATTTTATGGTGAATTATGAAATGTCTATTATTCACCTCAGCTCCCAGAACAGCTCCAGAAATGTCACTATTCTCTCAGGATGGACATGCCATAGCAGTAATTGTTTGCATTTATATAGCACTTGTAATTTCAGAAACTCTTGAGTACTTAACAAACTTTCACTAATTTTGTAAGTAGTCATTGTAGCTATAGCATTTATGGTGGAAGATCCTCGCCAAAATTTCCATTGAAATCAGCTGGATGTTGCAGATCTGGTTACGGTTTTGGGGACCCTGATATCCAAATGTATACAGCTCCTCTGTGAAGCAAGTACACAATATCTCATCACTTTTCACATTGTTTTTAGGGAAACTGAGTTATGCATGTTCACAGAGTAAATCTCAATTTACACAATGTCTGTTGCAGAACTGGGACGCGATTTTTTTGTCTTTAGTTTTCAGACTATTGCTCCAGCTGCTCAACTTCTTTGTGCTTTACTTGTGTAAAGCATTTAGAAAAGCATGTATTTACTTAATACGATCTCTGTATTTCTCCCATATTTGGAGGATCAGATCCTAGTGTCCCTCTCCCTTAGTCTCCTGACGAGACTCTACAGGTCTCCTCAGCCTTGTTAGGACTGAATGAATGTCAGTGAAAGCAGACAGTGTCCCTTTGTGATTAGTAGTAAACATATTACCTTCCCAAAAGACTGGGAGGAGTCCATCAGACAATTACATGACTGGGTAAGTTCATGTTTTATACCCAACAGAAAACAATCCTTCCATTGGAGCTGGTCCAGACTGTGCTTAGGTGGTGTGGGATCTTTAATGATTAAAACAGTTCTGATGAAAAAAGCTTGCAGTGTATGCAATACGAGTTTTGACTAGCATGACTTCATTTTGGATAGGAAACAACCACTAAACGGGGTTAACATAGAAGATGATGAGTAAGTGTATGTTCTATATCAAGTCTTTTAGTAGAGGCAGAGATAATTTTGATGTTGTCAGAACCCAAATAATTATCTGTATTGACTATCATTGTTTTGCAGTTGATGGATATTTTTAAAAAAATATTTAAGCTAATAACTGAAAAAATTAAACGTGATGTCAATGTTGACTGATCCTTTTCTCCCTGTCCAGAATAGTCCTACTACCACCCTGAGAAGAGCTGAGGAAGTTTCTTTTTTAATCTTCTACATCTTTTATACCTGCCCAGTATTATCTATCCTTATCTGCTCCCTGCTTCTCTCCTTTTTGTTTAAAAACTATTTTTTCTTAAAGATTTTGTCTGAAAATCAACTTTCTTGTCCAAGAAGTGCCACTTGATATAAAATCTAACATACAACAGAACAAGTTCCTCAGTAACAACCCTTTTCTGTTGACTACAGAGGAGCATAACTATGCTAAGCAATGTCTCTTTCTACTTTTGAGTATCTGCTCTTTGTAATCTCTGCGAAGAAACCTCGTAGTGAGCATATCTTCTTCATCAATGTGACTGTAATTTGAATCTGTGGCTTGTCTTAATTTATTATTTTTCTTTCTTTTTGCCATAATTTTCTGCAGAAAAGTCCATTAAATCTTACCAATGAACCTATTGTTCCAAGATAGATGGTTGTCGCTCTGAAACTACTGCCGTTACTACAGCACCACATACTTCCTTCACTTTTGAGGTTCAGTGTATGCATTAGTATTAGAAGACCTAAGTTGCTTTGGCAAATAGTCACAGAACCTAGAGATTCTAGGTAATTCATGTGTTACCATGATTTGAAGAAACTGTACTTGTATTTGTAATGTGTAATGTGCCATGGAAGATTTGAGTTCCCTTGATGAGAAAGGGCTAAGCTCCCTTTAACATGCAGCAATGGGGCATTCCACATTTGGGAACATCCCATGCATTTGGGAAATTACCACAAAGCAGCTGAGGCAAAGCAAACTGTTTCCATGCAGTACTATTTTGTATACCAAAGCCTTCAAAAAAATATTGCAAAAAGGCAAAGAGCACACATAGATGATTATGATAGCTGCTACAACAGTTTCCCCTCTGAAATATTTCTAGAAATGTAGACAGATTAAAACTTTCCTTCCAAAAGTCATTGTTTATTTCTTACCCAAAGAGATTGATCGCTTTTCCAAATTAAAAACTGGTTCCTCTATGTAGACGTAGACATGCAAATTCCCCTCCCTCCCCTCCCCCCCCCCCCCTTTTGGACTAGAAACTTCAAGGAAGTATAGCTTTACTTAAGTGGGACAAAACTCCAGTTTGCTTGCTTTAGTGCAGAATGTGTCTTCCACAGACTTTATATCCTATATTGATCTGTGTATTTGAAACATACATGGCAAATTTCTCCACATCTTCATGTTGCTTTTTACTGAGTCTCAACTGAGACCAGATTCAACAGTAATGAAATCTTTTGGGGTGAGTTTTTCCTGGCCTCTTTTGTCAAAGCATACTGCAGTACTTTCCCTTTCAGTAGCCCTGGTAACCTTGCTTCACTGAAGATGCAATTGCATTTTTTTTCAGCAAGGGTTCTTGAACTTCCATGACACCGAGTGGAGTTTTGAGCAATGTCAATTTAATGATGGTAACAGTGAAAGAGAAAAATGCAGCTCTTGAGGCTCCTTTCAGGAGAAAAGGATATACTTGGCCACCTACTGGGGAGACGGGGCAAGGAAAGAAGCAAATAAAATGGTTTTCAAAATCCATGTTGTACACTTGCACACACATGAAAAGCCCAAAGTGATTGGTAATTCTCATGGCTGAGTAGTTGTGTTACACTATACCCTTTCATATAGTGCACTGGAAAAACCATGAGCTGATAATTTCCACATGGAAATTTCCTGACTATGCAAGGTCATTGTGAGAGATAAAATGCACATAACCAGAGGGCACTGGAAAACTCCTGAATCTGTGCAGTTGTTTAAATTGCCAGTGCTCTAAAGAAGCCAGTGGCATTACAGTAGTTGCAACAAGCTGGAAGAATGGCTATGAAATCTCTCTTTCAGATTCCCTCTTGAAAACTGTCATGATTCTGTACTGACTGGAAGCTGCTGTTATTCAATGGTTTAGATGCAAAGAGCTGGTGAAAAAACTGCCCCTCGGTACTGAAAAAGATTTGCTTCTCTAGTGATTGATGATTTTCATGAGGCACAACAGGGAAGCATGTTCTTCTGCTGACTGTCTGGCACCCAATATTTAGAAAAGGGAGGGTATGTTATAGTCATTTCCATAAAAAGGGGTTGCATGGAGTGTCAAGGTGGATGATCATTCCTCCCTGTGAAGGAGATCAGCGTGAGATGCAGCAGGTTGCATTAGCAAGGCTATAAGTCTCCTGTGAAGCAACTTTGCTGGCACCATTGCACTCCACCAAGGGAACCCAAATAGGGACTGTTTGCAGAAGTGGCGAACTTGCAAAAAAGTTTACCAGATTGTTAGTGTTTGCCAACAAATCTGTCTTGTTTTTGTAATTTAGTAACAGCTGCTGTCTTCATTATCACTTCTGTTATTGCAGGCCTTTATCTGAGTGATACTGCATAACAATTTGCTCTACAGCTCTGAAAAATATCTGCAAAACAGAGCTCTGGATGGTAGTGGTTCATGTCAATTTTAAAACAGAAATAACACTTTTAATTAAAGCAGACTTACAAAGATCGCAGCACATACTAAATATCTACTAAAGGCATATTTTCAATTCAGAATAAATCACTGTTCTGTTGCCAGTATTTGAAATATCCTGATAGAGGGTGCTGGTGCTTTATTTTAACATCTAAAAATGGGTCAGCTTCACTTGCCTTTGCTTTTTAAATCTCACTGGGGTTTTTGTGTTGTTAATAAACCCTTAGGAAAAGGCTGGATTTTGCCCTTGTTTTGTAATGAAATGTGTTAGGATCAAGTCCTGCAACAACATCTTAAAAAAAAAAAAAAAGAGATCATGTTTGATGGGCTGCTCTTTTTAGGGAGCTGTAACAACTCCGTGTTTCTGTTAGGAAATGAAATGACCCATAAATGTCATAGCCTGTGACTGGAGGGATCAGCAAGTGAAGGAAGAAGTAGAGAGATGTAGAACACGAAGACATGCTGGTCCTAATGTCTTTGGCCTCTAGTTTGAGAAGACAAAAAGGAAGAACAGAACAGCCCTGTGGAAATGCCTGGCCTAAGTTTACTTTTTTTCATTGCAGGGAAAAGTGGAAGTGAGAACTACTACGGACTATGTAAAAGAAAAGGTAATGCCTGTTGGTTTCTTGTGCTGGTTTGGAGGAGGAGGAACAGCATTGCCTCTTCCAGGTGGAATTTGATTCAGGTACATGGTCCCATCTGGAATGATCATGAAGGCAAAGGAGCCACTGTGGTGGCCCAATGCATTAGGGGGAATATGGCCAGTTTGTTTTTGCTGAGTGTAGCCAAATGCTGAAGTTCATAGGAAGGTCATGATCCTTTTGCATTCTAGTTTCCTCTCCACAGTAGGTGGCTACTCTGACCAGTCACTGGCAAGACAAGAAGCTACATAAAGACTTGCTTGAGCATGGTTTAGGACTCTGGATTGAACTCCTACAGGAACTGGGACTGATACAAACCAAAGCACCTTCTGTGCTAAGTGAAAAGCATGTGTTTGACCTTGTCTTTCCTAACATAACATATAGCAGTCTATGTATATGTCCAATAAAAAATAGAAGAAAGGGCAAAACCAAACATTTCACTGCATATAATTTTACCCTGGGAAGGATATGAGGACATGAACATGTTATAGATGTTAGTCATGTCACTTCATGAACTACTAGAATGCACTCAAGTGTTCCAGTAATGAGCATAGACATAAGAACTTAGAAGAGAATGGAAGAGAAAATTGGCAGTTGTTTTCCATTCCCATTATTCCTGGACCTAAGATGTTGATAGTCCACGAAAGTATGCTCCTGAAGAAAAACACAAACCATCTACAAACAATGTGACAAAAGCTTTTTCCACTCTATTCCTAGGACTGAATATTTGCTTGTCACTGTCCCTGCTGCAATGAGTTGTGGCATAGAAGTCACACTGGGAAGTGTGATTATGAGGGTAATGCATCTCCTATCAGTTTGCATCATCTTACTGATGTGCCCCACCAGGATGCATGTGAAGCTAGTTCATTTTCACACCTGAATCCCCTGAGGTCATCACAGCCTGCATTTAGACTGTGATGTAAGGAAGGGTATTAAGACCTGGGACTTTGAGTGTAGGAGCGTAAAGGTTTTTGCTGCTTTGTAAGTAAGCACTTCTGCTGCTAGAGAAGATTTTTCATTAGCTGTTATCAGTGCTGCCTTGTGTCTTTTTGGTAAAAAGATTGAGGAGGAAGAGACCAATTGAACATATAAGCAGTTGTGATGCCCTGTGGCACAGGTGATCAGCATTATTATGAAAGCTGTAGTGTTATCTTGGAGCCAGTGATAACTGAATACTGTATCTGATTTGTTTGCAGAGTCAGTGTAAAAAAGTAAAACATATTTTTCTCAGAGTGAAAGCTTTGGAAAATGTAGTTTCAGAGTGATCAAAAATGTTTTGTTTGTTCCTGAATCAGTGGCTGATTCCTGTTCAGCAAAACTACAGAACATTTTGCTCTGTAGGTGAGTTTTTTTCTCCTCTGCAATCAGAAGATCTGTTGCTTCTCCAGTATCTGTAATATCAGAGATCTGGAATAGATGCTTTGGCCTACCACTGGTGGTTAGGCTGTTTTGAATGGAAGTGGTGCAAAGTAATAATGGCCTTTGGATGCAAAACCTAGTTCTGTGATAATTCATAATTTATATGAGCTGTACCAAATATTCCTGAACTGAGAAATCTAAAAGCAAGCTCCTTGCCTGTTTTGATAGGATATTTGCTCATGTTTGATACTTTTGAGGAAATTCTTGGATATGTATGCCACCTTTAATTGTTTGGATTTACTTGCACTACTGTTTTCGCATTTCACTCAAGTTAGCTTTCATGCAGCTTTGGCTTCTATACTATTTAATGAGACATCCTGCCTGTATTTTTAATAGATACTTTTAAGAGCAAGAGATTATACTAGCCTCCAACCTGCTCCAAAAGCCATTTCTTCTAAATGAACATCTCTTGCAGCTACTGATTAGACAGCTATAGTCTCAACTGAAAAAAAAAATAATCCCAAAATTAGAAAGATAAATCCCAGCCTTAGAGAGGCTTAACTAGTACAGCAACTATAGAAACCATAAGCATAAGCTTAACAAAGAAAATTGCTAATAGCATTCTTTGCTATATCTTCCTAGGATGTGGAACTTCAGCAAATGTGAGACACTCAGCTGTGTAGAATTTGGGTGCTCTCCCAAAAGTTGAATAAATCACTTGAGCATGAAAAATTTTTGCAGATTGGTTTTGGGTTTTGTTTTGTGGTTTGGTTTTGGTTTATTAAAACAAAACACAACCAAGAGCAACACCCCCCACCCCCACCCAAAATACTTCTGGCAGCAACACTTTCTGGTTTGGGAAACAGAAATTATTCATAAACTTGGAACCACTCTCGTCTCTTCAGATGCTTAGTGTCCCAAAAAGGTCATTTCAGCAATTGCAAATGGTGACTAGTGAGGATTAGGGAGGGTATTCTATCTGAATCCTTTTATAAATCATCAGGATGTGCTTTTGTATGTGCTATTTAAAATTTATCAGATTATAATGTGAAAGCTGTCCCTGCAAAATTGTGATGGGGATATGGTTTCTTTGTGAAGCCAGCAGGAATGAACTGTGCAAGCTTGGAAACTCCAGGAAAATCTCCTATGTGGATATAGACTAAGAATGATGGTGATGCTCTTCATATGCCAGACTCTGTTGCCAATGCATGAAGAAGGGATAGAGATTAGGTCCTGGTTTTGATGTAGGTTTTAGACCTAGTGAAGCATGTGGATTAATATCTTGAAAAGACATATTAACATACAAAATAAATGAAAATGAAAACATAGAAATGTTTGTTCCTTTCTGCTGGTGGCTCCTGGCTTGGATTCAGGCAACTGGACAATGAAAGAGGAAGTAGACCGCACATCTTGACTTTTCTGCAGTATTCAGGTGCTGGTTAACAAAGTCTCCAACTGTAATATTGTGGACATTTTTTTTTTTTTTTTTTTTTTTCACACAAATGCTTGTATGATTGTCTCAGGAATTAAGAGTCATTGAAAACGTGGTTTTAGGTGACTTCACAGGAACCTTGTATTAAAACACTCTGGTGCTTTGCTGGATAGGACTAGGATACATTGAAATATCACCACCCGGTCAGTGCAGTCCAAAGACTGTCTTCAGTGGAGCCAACAGAAGGGATCACATTCCCTTAGGTAGTCAGTATACCTCAGCTGGCTCAACAGTATTTATTTGAGGCTGGAGCAAGGGGATTCACTGTCCTTGGACTGGAGTCTTTGTTGTGGAGAACCCTGCCAGATACACTAAGCACTTTAAATATCTGAGCAGATGCCTCCTGGAAGCTCTGCCAGCAGTGTCAGCCAGGGATCTTATTCCTTACCTTATGAAATCTAGACTTAGGCTATTTACTATCTCTGAGAAACGTTGTATCTCCCTGAGATTCAGCTGCTGAGTTGCTGCTTTTCCTAAAGATTTGCTCTTTTTCCTTCACCAGTTTAACTTCATGGTAATGTCATTTCACAAAATATTGATACAGTTCTTCCCTTTCCTCCTGCTCTTTTCCCTGTCAAACATGCCCATTCTCTCCTTTAAGTCTCTGTTCAGGTCCCAGCTTTTTCCACATTCCTGCTTTGCCCTGTCTCATTAGGTATCCCTCACCCTTTGCACTTTTCAGGCCATAATTACTCACTTCAAAGGCATTACTGAGTCCTGAGAAATGTATAATAGAGGGGAGTTTATAGAGAAGGAGAGGGAAACAGGACCTTTGGCTGTCTCTCCGCTTTTTTATTAACAAATACCCTTTGGTAATGAAGACTTTAAGGGGGCTTCATTAGGGTTTAAGAAGAGAACAGCATGAAAGTTAATTACCTGGAGCCAAGAATCTGTATTTTCCCTTCAGCAGTCCAGTACTATGCTTTAAAGACAATCAATGGAGAGTTGTCTGGCAAACATTCAATCTTTCCTTGAAATGTTCAGTGTAATTAGAGCCTCTCCTGTCTATCATGAGAAGACAGATTGTTCGTGGACTGTTAGCAGTTGAGTACTGTAGTATGCCTTCAACCTTTATCATAATTATATTATCAATATTCATGGAAATTTCCCAAACTGAGAAATGGGAACTTATTAATAAGCTAATTGCTTAGTAATGAATTGCTGCTGTTCATGGAGAAATACTTTATTTATTTTTTCCCCTTCATTTTCTTTAGGGTCGTCAGTATTCACAATGCAAACCGGCTTAGAAGCTTTCTGTAAAAAGAGTCATCTAAGCCATATTTGTGGCTAATGTTTGTTCCTAACTGGAGCTGTGAACCACTGGGGGTGGGGTGGTGGGAAGACAGTCCAACTCTCCAAAATTAACTAGTTGCAGGCACACAAAGATGTCATTAGTTTCACAGAAGCTACTGTTAGCTGCTTATGGGAAAAATTATTTTGGATTTTTTCTTTACTGATACTTTATTGGTGCTTTAAAGCCATTATGCCTTTGTGTGTTGTTCTTGACTAATAACTGTAAGTCATAATGTGATTGCTACACAAAGCAAAGGCATACTGCAGCCTCAGTCCAGCAAGAATACTGGTGGACATGCATGGGATGGAGATGTGGTGGAAGAGTTGATTTGGGTTTAGGGAGCAATAATACGTGCTTAATCATCGTTGGAGTGTCTCAGTAGTGATAATCCTTGTCATTGCAAGCCTTCGAAAAAGGTGAAGTTTGACTCAGACAGTTAATCGTATTAAGTAGGAAAATAAGTGGATGGGTGAGTCAGTTCTGTTTGCTTTGTCACTTTCAAAGCAGCCACTGTTTTATAACATTCAGTCATTACACAGTGTGTTTGAGCGGAGTTACAAGAATGATTTTTAATATAGAAGGCTGACGAGGTTCAGAGTCAGCTGCAGATGAAGTAAATTGTAAAGCACGATATTTAACATGCTAAAAGAAAAAGAAATCATATCATTAGGCCAAGTTGACCAGGAAGTTTTAGATGAGGTGCCAAACATGCAAACTGCAATTCAGCTGCCTCCTTCCAAAGGCTGGCAGGGGGAAATAATATTTAAAAATTGCAGGTTGCAGTGAGGCTACAGCTATTTATGCCAGCTGAGAGTCTAACCTAGAATGTCCAGCTACATTGTGATACTTAATTCTATAAAGCATTAACCAGGGAGTACTAGTAATGCCTTCCCATTTAGTACATTAGCTCAAGTAGACTGGGATATAGAACTTGATATGTTTGATTTTCACTACCTTCTGCAGTGCTGTCTTGTCTGCTAAATTTTGTACTGATGGTGTACAATACCTTATAGAATGGAATAGGACTCACCAGTTACCTACCTTAGAGAAAAGGTGTGTGTTCTGTGCATCACTGCTAAGTAACTGATATGCATCACGTGTTTCTTACCTTAATATATCTACTTATCATTAGTCTCTTTCCTGTTCAAAGCACATCTCTGATACAGTGGCCCTTCTCAGTTCAGAATAAGACCTGTTTCACTGCTCCCCTCCCTGGGCTGATTTACATCCATTACATTATATTTTGTGTGCCAGGTACTGTTTGGAGCAAACATGTTTAAGCTCTGCTGTATTGACATGCAGCCTTTTGATCAGGTCTCCAGTCATGGCACCTTCTCTTTCCGTAAAACTTCCCACATAAATGTGCTTTGCTCATTCTCTTACCCTGTTCTGTGTCCTGTCACAGTATGTTGTTCCTAGCTTCTCTCTCATTGTTCCCCTCAGTGGGCAGTGTTCCTTGATGAAAACATCTTTTGTTTTCTTCCCTGCTGTTTTTTGACAACTTCTTTTCTATTATATTCTCCAGGGTTTTGCTTGCTTTTTTTGTTTTGTTTTGTTTTCTGTCTGTCTAGTCTATATTGACTTTCTTGGACATTAAAGATGCTTAAAAGCAGTTTGAGAAACATATTCAGAACCCTTAATTTCCTCAATGGTGTTGTCAGCTTTCTTTTCTGCACTCAGACAATTCCTGTCCCCTGTGGAGGCTGAAAGCATGGGACTGCCTTGGTTTTCTTTTTTTCTCCTCTTTCTTAAATGTGACTTGCAAACTGATTAGATATTGTTGCAGAGCAACCCATGCATGAGTATAAGGTAAAGCCTTGACAGATCTCTGTGCAAGGGGTACACAAAATAATTGCCGCAGCTCAGGGCCACTTCATAAGGGCTGTGCGTACATGGTAGGAAACCGAATACCTCCCAGACTCTGGTCTGGGTCTTCAGCCAACTTTCACATCCTAACCTGACTCAGGGTAGAATTTCTGTAGCTGGGACATGGTGCTGAGGTCTATGTTGGCTTTCTGGGCTTTCTCAGTAAACCTGATCCAGAAATCCCAAGGCAAATATAGTGTGTTGATCATAGAGGGAGAAATGGTGCTAGAGCTGCAGTAGAGCACAGTAATCCTGTGCTTGCAGCTCTGTGGCTAGCCTTCCAAAACTGCCGCTTCCCATGTCACTGACTTCTCCTTTGCTGTGTCTTGGCACTGTGGTGGCTAATGTAACTCAAGGCAGCCTATTGCTATTTAGACTGTGAATTTTAAAACAACTATTGAGACAGCATCCAGCAAACAGGCAAAAGGAAAGCAGAGGGATTCACAGACCCAAGCTGTCTGCATCCTAACCAGGAAGGACTAGGAATACTTTTGTATTTTAAGGCAAAATCTAGGGAATTAAGATTATATCCTTCATAAGAAAGCAGTCTAAGAAATTATCCTTTACAGAGAAGAACAGACATGATTGACCTTGGTATAAAACAAATCCCCCACACCAGGGAGTGGGTTTGGATTTGCACAATGTATGAAGGCTGTCTCTGTGACGGAGGAACATGCCAGAGTCTCACTGCCAGGAGACATATACGCTGTAAGTCTTGCCTAGATCACTGGGGAATATCGGACACACTGACCTACTCAGTAGCAAAAACACAGGCCCTGTGTGTGTCAGCTCTCTTACCCTTCTGGCTATGGCAGTAGCTATTGTGGGCAAGCCAATCGCTCCAGGTTGTACAAGTCAAATCAGCATGTAAGTGTGTTTTACAAAAGGAGCAACACTAGCAAGCTGCACATAAACATCTTAGGTGCTTCAGACTAATTTTGTGAAGTAATCTGGATGACAGTGAGATTTTTAGATACCAGTACAATGAAAGGGTGTAAGCATTGTCCCTGTTTGTTTTCAAATGTTTGGTCTTTTAATGAATAATATATAGTCACCTTCTTCATATTCTGCTCTGTTCCATATAGTCAAATTATCTGGGATGTTTCCTCAGTCGTTGCCTTTAGAAAATATCGTGACATTGAACGATGCCTGATCTGTGCAGGACTGCAGCCATAGTTTGTGCTCATATTCCGCTTCCCATGTGTCTGTAGTTATAATTGTGTGCGCCTTGTTGCTCGTAAGTCTGCCTTTTTGGACAATTTCTGCCCATTGACACCAAATAGGAATGCTCAGACTGACCTGACTTGTTACTAAGTGCCAAGGAAAGGTGTGTCTGTAAAATGACTTCTGTAGCTCTAAGCAGGAGCCAATGCTTGCATGAGTAACACATCACTGCACATTTGGTTTTTGGGGGGGTTTTTTGTTTTTTTTTTTTTTTTTTTTTTTTTTTTCTTGAGTGCCTGCTTGATGAATGTCTTCCAATAGCACCAGTTTTATAAGACCTGCCTGTGGCTTGAAAAGGACAGTGCTGGAGTCCTTAACATTTTACTCAATAGCAAACATTTGAGGACTTTATAAAATGACATGGGTAACTGTTCAGGAGAAATATGTGAAAGATCAGTATCACAAATCATTGCTTAAAGAGGCAGAGATTATGAGAAAAACTCCTTTGTACTTGAAATACTGTAATAGGATCAGATGATGTTTGACGACAGTGGCATATGAACAAATTATGTCTAGGGATTAATGTATAGTATAAGTTCTTCCCATTACATGTTTGATCTCATCTAAACCCATTTGTAAATATCTTTCAGGAATTATTTCCTGTAACAGAAATCTGCTCTGCTCTTCTGCTAGGAGTCAATGAAAAGGCAATTGATGTCCTGTGCAAAGCAACAATCACAGAGTACAAATGAATGTTGTGAGCGTGATGTCATTTGTCTCAGTCTGAAGCAGGCAACAGCGAGTGCAGAGGAGCTGAGCTACGTGGAAGGCATTGGGGCTGAGGGAAGGCAGCAGGTTGTTCTGAAGTGGATCCCTCATTCATTTCTTTACTCATGGAAAGGCTTAGGTTGAGATTTTCAGAAGTGTCTAGGGAATCCTGTCACGGCATTTATGTTAAATACAATGGATGCTTGTGTCCAAGACATGATGATTGCTCAGATCCTTTGTACCTCTGTAGCACTAGCTTTCAAATAAAAATCCTGGGGTTGGGAGATTTCATAAACACCACCAAAGTGGCAGAGATCAACTCACGTCCCTATGGCAGTTCTGCTACCGTTCGCTGTGCTGCATCTGTCTCATTCCCAGTGTATCCAACTTGTTAATCTGTTTTCTGCCTTGCACCCAAATACCTCAATTCTGGCGCAGTTTTGAAGTGTGAAAAGCTTTTGTGGTTTTGGAACTTGTGGGATGGTTTGAATATTTGAGTACTCTTTCTACACTTTCCATTGTCATTAAAACTTTTATGGACTTCTGTAGGACAGTTTACCTGCATGAAGAATCACGTGGCAGTAGAGATAACAAATGAATTGACTTGTCCAAAATTAGCCAGATTTTCTTTTGACATGTTAGAGGCAGCATATCAATACTGACTCTAGACATTGTAAGGTAGACTTCAAAAAGTTTTGACATGTGATTGAGTTTGGTCTGTCAATTGTAACTCATGATTCATATTGTCCTGGTGATCATGCTATTCAGAGGCTTGCTGTATGATTATATCTTGAAACCTTCCTGTTTTCTGTTAAACAAGACTTTCAGGATATTTTTGACATTGACATTTGTTTTGGAGCTTTTGCTGATAAGGTCACATCTGGCGAGACAAAGTGCCTTGCTGTTGAAATCCTAAGATAAGTAAATAGCCAATTGATTATCAGGCAATTAATGACATGCAAACACTTGCATTTCCCCCCCCTGTGATGTAACCGTCACATCCACAACCAGCCTGAAGGGTAAACTAACAGCTTTTATTTGTAATACGTAGCTCCTCATCAGCAACCCAACTTTTTCATGTGGGAAAGAGTACACATTCCAGGTGAAAGTTAGACTTTAAAACTACATTTGTAGGGGCAGATTTTTTCATGTGAAGTTAGATAAAATGGCTGGAATATCTGGTAGTGCTTCAACTGCTAAAATGCAGCAACAGACTTACACCCTGCATGAAACCTGATTGATCTGATTTGCAGATACAGATGTTTCTTCTCTATAACCTCCCATGTTTCTTGCTAGGCTGAAAAATCTTTGAGAAAAATCTTTATCTTGTCTGTCTAGCTTCAGTTAAGGATTATTCTTGTTTCTAAAGGTGATGCTTTTTGCTTTGTTTTAATATTGTGTTCTGAGAGCCTGGAGAAACATACCTGAGAGACATAATTAAAATGTTTAGCTACGATATGTCTTGGTTTAGATTAACTAACCTTTTGTATGTTATACACTACAAATGAAGAACTGTTTTTCACATGCTCTATTCTTCCTCCCTCTCTCCTTTCTCCCCCTATCAGCAAGGAAAAGTTTGCAGCCTGTGTATCTTGAAGTATCCCTTGTGGTGCCTTTGTAAGCAGCATCTTAAAGGTTACTCCTAGAGCCTGGCTAAATGTTACCAGTTCTTTAGGGAGAGTGACAAAGATACCCACTAATGTGCAACTGAAATCTTTTAAATCTTTTAAGTCTGATAAACTTTCTGATAATAAATAAGAAATACTTTGCCTCTAATATTTCATTTTATGCTTTAAAGAGCACCTGCTCACCTGTGCTTTACAAGCAAAATTAAACATTAACAGATTCTCATTAGTATTATAAACCTTTTGGGAGCATCAGGTTTCAGAAATTTTTTTTAGGTCAGTCTATAGGTGAGTTTTCAAAATCACAGGGGTGAATAGCTCCGGAGAATGGTATAAAGGAGTGCACCTTTGTGTTGTTGGTTTGAATCGGGAGCAGCTGAAATTGTGTAATCTTAAACAGATACCTAAATTTGCAAATCAAAATTCAGAAACTAAACTTGGAGTTGTAGAAACAAGCCTGTGATACCAGGCAGTACTGCTAACCTGAATTGGAGGGGTGGTGATCTGCATCACCTTGGCAGGTATTTTCCCAAGGACATCTGGGAAGAAGAAAGTTTTGATGTCATCTAAGCTGAGTATCCCCAGAAAGCAGGATTTCACACCTGAAGGGGCTGGCTTGGTGAGTAGCACCTGGAGAGTAGTTGTCTTGCTGGTTAGGATGTGTAATGCAGAACCCTGTGTGTGTATTGCACGTCCTCTGAGGAGGCTGCAAGTGTTGCACAATGAATCTGCAGCTAGTGATATTTCTTTTGAAATGTTTCAAATTTATGTAGGATTTTCAAGGAATGTAAGCATGCATTGTGCTCTTCTATGTCCTTTCAGATTGGAATTGCTTTGAGTGGTGTTACTTCATAAAATGCTCTCTTTCTGTAATGGCTTTAGTTTCTGGCTAATTGAATGAACTTCATTTACAACACGTAGCTATAGATAGCACAAACTTTCAATGAATTTAACCATGATTTTTGGAGGGTGTAAGTGCTAGCATTACGTTTCTGGCTATGAAGTTCTGCTGCTGTTCAGACATTTAGGTGCATAAATGCCATCATGCAAGTTTTATTTTAACAAGATTACAAAGTTGCATCACTAACAAGAGAAACAAGGTTTAAAGAACAAGCCCAAATGCATAACAAATGCTAAAATGGTGTAACTTTAAAGTATGCTTATTAGAATGCTTATCTTAAAATTGAATTTTCAATATGTCTGTGGCTAATCCTTGTAATTTTGTTGCCACAATTGGGAAAATCATCCCATGACTTCCCACCTGTCTAAGCAGGTGCTTCTAGATTTCTGAACCTATGTGTTGAGTCACTTGTTTCCTGAAATATGCCAGTTTACCAGGGTTAAATAACTAGATCCAGGAATGCATTTGGCTAGAGATTTTGGCAACTCTGTTGTGTTTGCATGTGTATATGTATCTGTGTATGTATGTGTATGAGAGTATGCTCTGAATTTTTGTCAGTCTGGGTAATCATTCGGATTAATTTAGACACCTGAACAAGCACGTTGGGTGATTTCCCATCAGAGCTAAATATGGTTTATGTGTAGAGCCTTGTTTCCTACCTTTTCCCGCGTGTGAGATGTGTAATTTGGGTGAAAAAAAATGGAATTTGGGAATATCACTGCATGGATCTAGACGATGAGAAAAGGCTGCAAAGTGAATGGAGCATTTATGGTATAACTGGATGAGACTTGAGAACTGGAGCATGCAGTTCTCGTTGCCATGCTCTTGCGGGCCCTTCTGAGACACCTGACCATAACTGCAGCTCATGGGCAGAACTGAGTGGTGACTGGTCCTGCCATGGTCTCGCATTAATGGGATATAACTAGTAACCTTGGCAGGAGGCTTGCAATATCAACGTTCCTTAGATAAAAATTTATTAGGAGCCCTGAGCGGCCCCTCTGAGTTTTGTTTGATTAGAGAACCTGTGTTGGCTTGTTCTCTGAAGGTCGGCAGAGCATCACCCTTTTACCTCCATTTCTCCTTTCCCAGTTATTGAGGAGCTGGTAGCTACCACACTGGAAAAAAGACTTTCTGTGGTTCTATAAGAATATTTTTAGGAGAGGGCTTTGCATGTCACCAACAGGACTATGAAGATAGAAGCTGAGATAATATACAAGGGGTTCTCTGTACATCCTAGTATCCTCTTTCTCCCATCAACTCCGATTTTACCAAATTCCCACTTCCTTCGATTTCAGAAAAAAAAAATCCCTCCATCTATGGGAAAATTCCTGTGTTGGGAAAAATAACCACTGAGTGTAGCAGATATAAACTAATAATTGCTCTCTGAGACTAATCTTTTGGATCTTCTGTGATGCTACTGCTTTGTATCAAATAGGTACTGTGGGTAATTAGTGGCACCATTGGGTACGCGTGACTCAGGAAGCAGGAGAATATTCACTGCTTAAATATTGTAATTGTCCTTTCGTATACTGACATTTTTAGATAGTCAAGCAGAGTTTGCTGTGGCCTTGTTGAGACTAGCACAGATTTTTCAGTCAACTGGTCTCCACTTGCACGTGTACAACAACTTTGCAGCATGTCTGGCATGCATGAATCTATTTTCTGATGTGAAAAGTATATTTTAACAATATTCCACATGAAGGAATGCATTATATGTGAGCCCGTTTGTTTGAAAATAAAGGACATGGACAGAAAAAGCTATGTTTGTGCCATTTAAATTTCATGCTCTCTTCAGAGTCTGTTCTGTATTTTTCCCCACGTGGAAGATCTTGCCTAGAGTTCAAATTGAATTGCACCAAAGTGCAGTAAAAATGTAAAAGAAAACTCTGTTACAGCCACAAAGTGAACCCTGCTACTAAGCAAACTGAATTTCAAAAGCTGAGTGTCCAATTCATCTCTGACACAAGCCTTCTGAATCTATGTAAGATGTCTCATATATATTACACTGGTAAAGCGAAGTATTTTAAATAAATATGAGCTGTGTCAGACTTGCAGGTTTCTAACATGAGAGAATAATAATAAAAAAAGGTTATTTTCCCCAACTTTGAGAGTCTTTTTTTTCTTTCTTTTTTTTTTTTATTAAATGCCATCTCTATATTTGTTTTATTCACTTTCCCCCTGTTAATATTTTAGACAATGCTCAAGAGGGAGATTATTGGTTGTAGGCTTTGAAATACTGTACATGCTTTCACTGCAAATATATTATCATTATGTCTATAATGGCTATTTTTTATCTAGGTCTGTATCGATCTTCAAAGCACCTATCGTATGTAAAAGTATTTTAAGTAAACATTTATGTATTGATTCAAAAATACATCTTGCACAAAAAAGCTTTTATAGTCTCTTTTTCCCCCCTGGCTTTATGTATCTAAAAGTTATATTTAATCAAATGTTGTACAGAACTCTACAGTAAAATTTTTGGGTGGAATGTTTTAGTTATGCAAAACGCTACAGAAGACTTGTCCAATCTGGGCTAGCAATATTATTTCTAATTGACTTTTGAGATATTTTCCTTTATTACTTAAAAAAAGTAGGAAGTGTCTTAAAAATGCTTTAGAAAAATTCCTGGTGTTTTGAGGGCAAGCTATTGATATACTCCTGAAACTCTTAGGAGTTCTGCCTTTCCCCCCTCTGATTAACTAGTCAATCAAGAGACTTATTTTTTTGATTCATATTGATTTGATATCTCTTCTTTTTTTCTGATGCTTGCCTTGTAGTGACGTAATACTTCATTTTTCCAAAATGCAACAGAATCTTGACCAAATCAACATGATGTTTAAAACATTGTTATTAGGAAAAAAAGCTGGAATAAAAACATTATAAAGACCTTTTTAGTCAAATGAAATGCTCTTTTGTTCGTATTCCTCTGTCTCTGCGTTAGTTTGATGGTTTATCCCAAAATATAGGTGTGGTCATGTCTTCCAAACCTGTACGCTGCATTAGCATTCAGGAGTGAAGTGATTTCTGTCATCATTTTAGTGAGCCTGGCAACACTTCCCTCTGAACAAGAAAGCTTTTTCAATCTCACCTGCAGACCAAGTCTTCTCTCTCTAGATCCCTATGGAAAATATATATGGAATTTCATTGTAGGAATTTGAGTGCGTGTTAGTTCAGAGGTGTTTCCAGCATCTAAGTATTGTCTCCCCATCAGAAGACTGATTTCTGCTCTACTCCCCGCCCCCCCCCCCCCCAATTTTACACTTTAAATTCAATGCAATTCTTTGCATTTCTATTTTATGGCTGCTGCATGCTTCTGTAATGGTAACAGTGAGCAGCAGAGAACAGAACTGATGCACCATTGTTCTGGAAGTGTGCTGGCTGCACAGCATCTGTTCTAATTTGCTGGTAGTCCTAGCCTGTCCAGTGGTAGTAATCCTTTACCAATTAGGTTTCTTGGGGATGAGATGAGAGTTTGTGGTCAGGTATATAAATTAAAGCTTTGTTGTCTGGTAAAGGTCAGAGCCACAGAAAACTCAAGGGAGTGTTGTTTGTGGCTCCAAAATAGTTTAAATACTGTTGTTTAGCTTAACTGATGTGATTCACAGAGGGACATTAGAAGGAAAGAAAAAAAAGCAAGCAGTGCTAAATTAAATGAGGTGTGACCATCTGTTGTTATATTGGTGCAGAAAGTGGGATTAAGTTTAGAGATACATTGGTGTGATTCGTAAGGACGGCATTTCAAATCTGGTATTGGAAATTATTTTGGAGCTGATGTAAAGAGGGAAAATTTTTGATTTGAGATAAACAGGCTACTCTCACAATCAGACTAATCACACATCCTGGTGCTTGAAGCCTTATTGTCATCTCCTTTTGAGAGTCACTGTTAATAGCTGCATTCAAAATGGAGGGGAGAAAAGTGCATGTTTTGAACTCTGATTTTGGTATACCACTGCATTTTACTTTTTAAATAGTTTGGTAAACCTGGTGTGGAAGATTGTGCACTAGTTTGTCTTGTACAGCATCCAGCAGTGTCCCTTCTTAGCAGTATATGTGGCAAGGAATATAATCCTTTGATTGTAGCATATCAGATATCAGCATATGTAAAAAAATGTAGCAACATGTGCCTTATTTCTTTAGCTATATCTTGCAAATTAATGCAAATAGAATAACGACCAATATTTTTGCAAAAATTAGTTACTTGCATGAATATTACTGTGATTGTACTTTTTTTATGTGTGTGTGTGTGAATGGAAATGATCAAAAATGATGTTGAAATGTTTGGTGCATTTGCTGATTAATACTCAGACAAGAGTGCCATCCTAGGAAGATGCACCAGGCTGCTGCTGATTTATACCAGGGGAGTAAGAATATTTAATACTGCTTCATTGTAAAAAACACAAACAAAACCCCACTAAAACCACCTAAAAAAATAATAATCATGCTCTATAAATTTTAAATGGACTTGGCAATGATTGACTAAGAAGGTCTGTGAAACTATAAATCATTAGATATTAACATAATCTGTTTTTATATCAAACATATAACATGAAGTAAACAGTGTGTCGCAATAGTTATGAGGTTTTCTACACAGTCATGTTGCATGCTAGCTATTGTGTGGTGATACAGTGAATAAAGAAAACTTTTTTGCTTGATGTAGAAAGCTGAGACACATTTGTTTTTTCCATATCCCACTGTCCAATATTCTGCAGTTGTTCTGAACTTGAAATTTCCTTTGAGGTTTTAAAATAAGATTGCTAGATAGACCCAAAGGAAACCATTAATCTTTGAAAGAGGCTTTTTTCGCCTCATTTTCTTGCAATAAATTGTGTAGTCACATATGTCTCTGTCGGATATGGATCAAATTAAAACTTGCTGAATCTGTTAATGATGATTCCAAGATTTTTTTATATTTTAAAAAATCTAGTTTGAGTGAAATGTACAGTATAATAATATCTAACACCATTATTGTTATGGTAAGGACTCATTCTTTAAAAATCTTGATAATGCAGATAAGGGAATAGTTCAAAGGAACTCGACATTCTCTACAAATATGCATACATTAGATGAATAGAATTAGGGGCAACACACACTGCTTTGAAAGACAGATTAAATTTAACAAAAAATTATTCCATAGAGAGTGGACAAGTAAAAGGCACCAAAATCCCCAATGCCTCTTCCATTTGCAGTTGGTAAGAATGTTTACAGAATGACATCAGCTGAAAAATGCATCTCTTTCCAGCAGAAATTATCTGCCATATGAAAACACTAAAAGTATTTTGAGGAAATACTACCGCAACCCCTGGCTCTGAGTTGGTGGGATGTTAGCTTTTCCTGCGCTACTGCTTTTGGGTCAGTTACGGGCTTCTTGGGTGTGCTCTGTGAAAAGCCAAAATCTGCCTACGCAGAAGAGAGTAGCAGCTCCATTGCAGTCCATCAGTCTTTAGAGGAAACATAAGTTTTCTGTGAATGCCTCTCAGAGCTCTGTTAAGAGTCTCTGAATCATAGGGGTTGTGACATGATGGTGATATACTTGCATTGATCGCTTGACTGTGGCTCAAAGGGAAAGCAATCCTTCTTCCTTCGACCTTTGCCTGTGCTTTCTGGAAGGGGGAGAGCATGGAGGGAGGGTGTGTTCAAGAATCCCTACTCTTTCCCTCCTGCTGATAGCACATGCAAGAATCAGGCTTGAATTAAGTGCCACGGGTATCCCAAAAGGTACAACTCTTCCTTGAGTTTAACCCCACTTGCAGACACACCAGTCTGGCATGGCTGCATCCAATGCTTTCCCATCTGTCAACACTGCAGCGCTGAGTTGGGTTTGCCATCTGCTGCCTGCAGTCAGAACTACTGCAGCTGGCAGATGCAAAGGCTTGGGACAGTTTCACCCTTATTCATCCACCCAGAGGTATGGGGAAACCCGAGGAGGACATGCTGTATCAGTGCTCTACACTAGTGAGACACCTTCTTGCAAGAAACCTACCTGTAAAGGTAGTGTTGTCTGGTCTAAAACCTGTCTCCTCTGTAGAGAAAGGGCAGGAAAAATCAAAAGACAGCGATCTCAATAAATTGGCTTTATTCTAGGCAGGTGGCTTGCTTTTTAGAGTGGTCCGAGTAACAGCAGGCACAAAAAGCAGTTTGGAGGTGAGAACAGTTTATTCTTTCTCCTTGCCCGAAGCAGGTTATACTGGATAAAATAGCCATCCATCCTTCAGATTAGACCTAGGATATACAGAAGATTAAGCCCAAACTTCATAGCAGTATCAGGAGATGTTCAGGTCCTGTAAGGGAAGAAGTGAGAGAGACTAACCTAGGGGTTCTGCTATCTTATGCAAGCCTAATAACGGGTTTATGGTGGAGGCGCAAGCTAGTGGTATCTGGGTTTATACAATGTTCTCAGTGTTTCAGAGAATAAAAACTCTTTCAGACTTTCATTTGGGGAACAGAAGCAGCACATATTGTCCCATCTTCCACTTCTGGCTGTGGAAGAGGGGGTGTGGGGGAGAAAAAAAAGAAAAAAAAGAAAAAAAAAAAAGTGCTTTATTTGGTCACTCTTATGCTTCTCTATCGGGTCCTCCTCTGCAAACATAGTGCTTCTTTAATTCATAACTTGACCTGCCTGTAGCTGAGTGGTCTCAGAGGTGGGAGAAGCACTCAAATATTCTGAAATTATGTTTATACTGCTTTCCTTTTCTGAGTTATACCAAGCATTTTGAGCGCTGCTTGTAATCTGGGCCAAGCTGTCTTTTCCAGCTCTGATGACTCCCATTTTTGGGGAGTGCAAACACATCTTCTTCCAGTTGCCAGGTGAAAACCCCACTATAAATCAAAATTCCTTGGCAGCAGAACTTTCCAGTCCATCTGTGGAAATACTGGGGGTCTGGCGTTTGTTTATAGGTTCTTCTTTCATTGGAGTGAATTGGTATTCCTTGAGGTACACAAGACAGGTAGCAGATAATGGGTTTGCTTGGAAGCCGCAACACGCTTCTGGTTGCATCCGTGTTGCATTTTAGAAAGGAAATGGTAAACTGTAGGTACAGCTCTCTGGTCTTGTCCCTCAGCAAAAACAAGTAAGAGCACCGGAGATGTTAGAGGAGACATGGTTAATGAAAAAGTCTTGTGCTTGAAATTTATGAACTGTCAATTTTTTTTTTATCAATAGTTACATTAGTTTTTTTCATTAACTTTGCAAACTCTGAATAGAGCAGCCACAGTGTGGGCAGGGAAATGCAATTAAAACCAAATTACTTTACATGTGGAAGAAGCCAAATTCTTGCTTTTCACTGATGACCTGTTGTTATCTGTTGCCCCCTGCCCCCCGTTTTCTAGTAGAAGCTTTTATATAGAGTTTCCCATGTGACTTCATAAAGTAGTAACTTTTAAATATATATTTAATTTGGTACATACAAAAAACTTCATGTTAGTCTCTGCTGTCCTTTTGTTACAGAACTCAAACACTGAGCGCAGACAAACTTTCAATTTCCCTTCTAATTGCCTTTGGAAGATTAAATCCATTGTAATATCAAGAGGAAAGAAGGGTTAGCACTGGAACAAAATAAGTGGTGAAAAAAAAATATTAAAATCCTCAGAAGGCAATGTAGTAACATAAAAAAATGTTTCAGTGGTGTAGTTGCATGTAGTTTGGATGATGCTGTTACAGCCTTGGGCATGTACATTCCAGTCGGTCAGAGTTTTCTGGGAATGAACAAAGTTCCCTGTGCTAGAAAGGCAGCACTGCCAGGACAACTCTCCTCAATATTATCCACTTCTTGATACAGCTCCCCAGCAGACACAGAATTGTCTCTAGACTTCTGCACTTCTAGGCTAATTTCCTTGTATCTTTTGCTCAGTACCATGTATGCTATACAAAAACAGATTTGCAAGAGGGTTTTCCTTCCCTTTAGCAAGGGGATGAGGTTTTGAGGAATGGGCCAGAGACTGGTATGTTCAGAAACAATCTGCCCGCTTTCCCTCAGCGGGTGAGATGCACTCTGAGGATGGAAAGAACGTTAGGAGCCACCTCTGAAGCCAAGACAGCTGGGCAGTATTTTTGGCAGGAGGTAGATAAGGCAGATAACTTGACTAAAAATCCTGTTTTCTTGCTATGTTTAAGGGCCCTTCCATGGCCAGGCTTGCAGAGGTGCTAATACGCTCCTGCAATATTTGCCTTCACAGGGTGTAACGCAGTAGTCCTGGTATGAAATCTACGTTTTATATATTATTGCTTACACTGACTATCTGAAACAAGGATAGGGTAGCTAGAAAAGATGAAGAAAGACACATTCTTCCTTTCATCCTTCCTGTCTGTTCTTCCTGATCTTTTTAGATAACCAGTGCAGATTAATGACAGATCATAATATGGCGCTTAATCAGCCTTCATCATTTTCACTTTTTGCTTACATTTGGTCCATCCCAGACATTAAAATAATGATTTGTCTGGTTTAAAATAGTAACTTCTAAAACATCTTGACTTCTCTTTAATTACTGCTTGGTTGTTATGGTTGTTGGATTTTTCCTGTGAACAGGGAAAGCTATGAGCTAGCAGAAAATGCTGTGGTTCTGTGTCAAGTGATTCCAGGGTTTATATTCTATGTTGGTTTGCATATTATTTTAATGTATACACATATATAAAAGTTGCAGAAGTTGGCCTAATGGGATAGAGACTTAGTTTCAAATTTAAATACTAGTGAATTGGTTCTCTAAGTAGGAAATTAGACCAAGTGGGGCTGGGTGAATCCATGTCTAAAGGGACATACCGGACTTCAGTGTGATCTCTTTTTTTTTTTTTTTTTTTTTTTAAACTAGCTCAATGAGTACACACACAGGTATATACATATACAGAAAGCACCTTTTATACTCACTGAAAGGTGGTTAACTTTTTCTCCTCATTTTTCCTCACTGTAAGGATAACACGCAGTAACTAATTGGCATCACGTTTCTCAGGCGCTTTCTACCTCCAGAAAGTGATTTATTAACTATAGTTCAGCTGCTTTTTGCTTTTGTTGCTGTTGACAAAAGGCATGTTTAAGCATGTTAAATTGGATTAATGCACTGGACAAAAATGATGGCTAAGAGTAGCAGAACTTGCTGCCAACACATATTTTTTTCTTTGTACCATTTTTAAGGAATACTTAATCTGACCTCAAAGAAAAGAAACATATGCTCCACCAGATAAGGTGCTAGAGATGAATGAATATGTCTGCTATGGAGCATTTGTTGGTATAAGAGAAAGAATATGAAAAGAAATGGAGCATGGGGGAAGGAAGATTCAGCCAACTTCCAAAAGGAAAAAAGTGAAGTAAATCTGGGAAGTGACAAAAATAGGGGAATGAAAGAGGAGAGGATGGATTAATGAGAGGGAAGTTAAAGAAGCAGATCCGTTGGCAGTCATCACTCCCTCTGGGGCTTCGCTTCTTGTTTTGCCCTCGGTAGTAGATCTGGATTGTAGCTTGAGCAGTGTGGGTCTTCTAAAGAACTGGGCTAAAAACCAGGGGCAGGCAGGGGACACTACTTGAAGGGAATAGTTTTGTAATTGCATAGCATTAACAGACTGCTCTGTCAATAGGCTATCCCAGCCTCAGTAGTGTATAGAAATACTTGCACATTTTCTGAATGGATTATTAATTTTCATTTCAGTCCAGTGTTAAATACACAGAAACATAGAAAAATTATCTGGCTGGCTAAAGCTTTAGATAAAGTATAGCTTTTTATAAAGGAGGAAATTAAAAATGAGAGGTATAAACAGAAAAGAAAGGAGAAAATGAATCTGAAACACAAATCTGGGTGGCTGTGTAGAGACAGCATTTCATATCCATGCTGCTGGCTTCAATCTCCTTCAAAGGCAGTGGTAAAGATAAAGGAGTAGGATGATAGTATTGATGGACCTGATATCTGGACATTGGAACCTGATCTGAATTTCAGTTTATTTTAAGAAAACTGCCTCTAATCTCTGTCATGTATTTTTGGTATGTCTCATGTATCCTACAGTGGACCAGGGGAAGCTGTAATATTTGTACTTTATATGCATGAGCAAAGTTTTTCCTTTTGTCTCTGCATTTATAACTGTTTTGCTGCTTTTACTATGAGAGAATCATTGTGAACATTGGATACTTTGAATTCATTTCATTCTGGCTGGGTATGGTTTTGGTCACCAATAACTTATAAATAGGAATTTTTGTTATTTTACAATGTTGCTGTTACATACTGAGTTCCATGATTGATCTTGTTAATAAATTTATTTGCAAAAATTGTTACCAAAAAATAAGCTAAAATGCATGTAGGGCTGAAGTTCAATGTACAAAGTTGTAATTGTACTTATTTGAAAACTCAGCTAAATATTTTTAGCTTCATTGCGTTGTTCAGCTTGAGTGAAAGCTGTGGCCACACATGATCACTCAGTCACCTGTATGAGATATGAACATAGCAGTGCATGCAAGTGATTTTTGCTCCATATCACAACGTACGAGGCTGTCACTAGCAGTGGCAGTGGGCATCTCCCCAGAGTGCTGAGGGCTGGATGGCTGCCCTGTTCTCCATGGCAGGACTGATGGACTAGGAAGGGACCACATGGGAGGGTCATCTTTCCATCACACAGAATGTACATCCTTTGGCTGTTTGCATCTTTTCTAGTGGTTGTGGTTTTAATTCTGGAGGCCTCTAACGAAGTCTGTAAGGTACTGGCCTGTTTCAAACCCGCACTGGTCTTTCTTTTTCCTGCCTTTTTTCCCCAATAATTCTGCTAATATGTAGTACCTTTTGGGAGCTAATATTTCAGCCCTTCCACAAATACCAAAGGTATGAAATCAGTAAACTAAGCATAAACATTAATTTAATTTTTAAATACTGTGCAGGTAATACTGAAGTCAGCAGTGCTGTTCAGATGGTTAAACTTTTAAGTATTTCACCAATGGTAAGAAGGAAAGCCAATAAGATAGGCATTTTGTCTACCTAGAAAGACAGCTGGGTAACTTCCACAAAATGGAATCAAGACCTTGTTTTTGAAGCAGGCTAGTGAATGTCTTCTGGACAGGAATCTGTTAGTAAAGAGGAGGGAGCTACACCACAACTGTAATAGAGGGCTCTCTAGCCCACCCTGGCTGGCTGTGGGTCATCTGCAAATTAGAGTCAGTGTGATACTAACAACAAAATCAATTAAAGCAAAGGAGCAACAAGGCAATAAAAATAATTTGTTGATATCGGCAATGAGCTTGGGTCAGTCCCTAAGGATGATGAAGCCTGAGGCTAAACCAGAATTAAATGTTTTTGTGTTTAATAGATTTTCTCTTTTCTTGCTTTCTACTGGAAATACTACTATGGCATATAGTTGGCAGCTGCGATCAGACTGTCGTTAAGCAAACTGACATTTAAGAAGAAAATTTGTCCTGGAAGACAGACACAAGCAGTCAGAGTTGCTGACAGCCAGATGTCACTATAAAACCTCTCACTCAGTGATTGGCATCAGCAGCTAAACTGCCCAAAGCCCATTGATAAGTGAGAAGGACTAGACAGCAATGCCTGCCTGCCAGTACGGGGCTGCCCTGTCAGGACAGTTCATTCAGGCTGACTGCATGTTTCCACACTGTCTAGGGAAGAAAAAGGAAGAGACATGATTTTTACTGACACTAACATTTAACTTTCACCTAGCCTTGTATTGAAAAAGTTAATGTTGGTAATTAAGGCATTAGAAAATCAGGAAACTCCCTTTGTTAAGACTGGTACTTGATATGATAGGGATTTGTAGAATTGGTAGTGGTACTTGAGTGGTATTTCTTGCAAATTCAAATTTCATTTAGCTATGAAAAGCAACAAAAACTACAATGTGTAATGTGTCAGAATTTCAGGCTGATCTTGCTTAGTTAAAAATTTTTCTACTGATGATTATTGGCAGGCATAATGCTTGTCAAATTGCAAATATATGTACCGCATTGTATCTGCAGACAATTACTCTGGCATTCCAGTGACAGCATTTTCTGTGTCAAAAAGCTGCTTGTTCAAAAACAGGAACGGAATTTAGTAAAATCTGGGTCAATACGTAGCTTAGCTAAAGTTGCAGTGGAAACCGATGTGACTATTTCACTATTTGATTTTCAGTTGTATGGTTGCATGGTGGTGTAACTTCTTATATGTAAGCATCCAGTTGTTGGATTATGGGATAGATGGAAAAATGAAGAAGCAAATAAAAGCAGTAAGTAGTTAGAAATTAACTAGGCACTGTTAACTCGAAGTGCTTGTGTCTTTTCTTTGCTAAATTTGTCTATATAGCCATCTCAGATTTGTTAAATCATGAATGAGGCAAATCATGCACTTGTGGCAGAAGTGCATTGGCAGAGGTACCATTAACAGAAGCTCCTGTGACTCGTAAGACTTTTAGTTACAGCATCTGACTGTAGTAGGAGGCTTTTTACAAAGTAAATCCTCTTGCTTTGTATAGCTTCTTCACCAGCTTGCAGTGAAGAAGCAATGGAGTTGTCCCCAACAGTGGGAGAGCTGCATCCCAACTGCATCTCTACTCCTCCAGCCAATATTAAGGTATGTATCACAGAAATGTGTGAGTGTTTAATGGTTTCCATAATTATGCATTGTCTCAAACTAAAATTATTTTGATTATTTTCAAGGGAAAGATAAACAAGTGTGTCTTTGCTTTCTCACTTCAAAAAAAAAAAGAACACATCTGATGCACGTTTTAGACCAATCCTTAGGGACATGAATCTTCCCTTTGAGAAAAGGCTCAGTTTGCTGGCACAGTTTTTCAGCAGGGGAAAAAGAGAGAAAGGTAGATTTCTAGAACAGCACAAAGACCTATCCGCCTTGCTGTGTCCCTCCCTTCCCTATGGAAGGTCTGTCTAAACCTCTAGCAGACCTTCAGTAGATATTTGGTCACTGATTTGTCCCCCATCTGGGTTTTGGGTTTTTTTTTTTCTGTTCTGTATCTTTGGTTTTGGCTTTTGCAGGCAGTAGCCTGGTTTTTTTTCTTCTGTTTTCTTTTTTTTTTTTTTTTCCTCCCCCTGCCCCCCCCAAGTTTCCCAGCTGGTAGACCTGGCATGGTGACATGGTGTGTCAGGTTACATCAGTCACATTGTCCTCCCTGACATCCTGGATTGGAAGGAGATGTGACTGATGAGAGGCGATGGTGTCACATCACAACCGAGGCCTCAGCTGGAGAAGTCTGAGCAATTCTCTCAAACATCATTAAAAGGGACACGGGATGGAGAAGCGCAGCACTGCCTTACATCCTTTTCTTGCTCTCCAGTCCTTTTCACACTGCATGCTTTTCTAGCTGTGTCATCCAAGTTAGCCTGAATCAAGACTTGTAGCTGAAGAAGTTTTGAAGGCATGTAGAAAGGACCTCTATGACATCTGTATCAGTGACATAAATCTATCCGTCAGCAACTGTAGTTGCTCTGAGTCTGACGAACCTTGTTGCCATGCTCTCAACATTGTCCTAACTAATTACAGCAATCACTTTGCAAGCTACTCCTTATAGCCAGGGAAATGAATTAGAAAACCTCACAAGCTTCCCTCTGGCACTGTCAGAGGTCGGTAGCTCGCTAATGTCACTAAACAGCAACAGGCAGCTCCGGCTTGTTCCTGCATAAAAGAAGCAGAAGTGTGTGTTGCAGAGCTGGGAAAGCGAAGATCTGAAACAATAATAGTCCTTTTTAAGCTTCCCATTGTTTCTAAAACAAATAGCTGAAGTTCCCTTGCTGTCTGCAATATCTCTGTGCTCACCTGCAGTAGCTGTAGGAAATGCTCTCCCTACTCTAAACCACAGATACATTTTCTATAAAAGAGGGTTAGAACTGCTTGGAGCAGTGTTAGGCAGGGTGTGTTCCACCAGTCAGGTGAGTGTCACCCTGTCAGATGAGTGGTTGCTTTCCAAATTATGTTTTTCAGCCCTTTTTTCCAATTGACAACAATACAGCGCTCATTGGTGAGTTGAAAAGAACATTATTCTGCAAATCACCTAATAAAGCTCTGTATTTATTTTTTCTCCTAATATACCACTGGTAAATAAGACAATTTTGAGAATGAGAAGGCAGCACGGTACTATTTACTGCTAGAAGAAACTAGATGAATAATTTTTTTTCTATTCCTGAATAATGACCCTGGTTAAAAATTCTCCCCACCCTCAACTCCAAACAGTGCATTTAACTTGGACATTCCTTTAGCTTGACATCTATTTCTCCTTCTCCTTTTTTCAGCTCCTTCATTTATGCTTATAAAGTAAAATACTTCCAATTTTCTGCCTCTTCCTTTGTATTGAGGCTTTTCTGCACCATGATTTAGGTTTTGGTACTCATGTATTTTCAGTCTAAAATGTCTTAATTTTTTTTTTTTTTTCTTTTCTCTCATACCGTTTTTTTAACCTTCTGTGGTGGGTTGACCTTGCCTGGAGAGCAGGTGCCCACCAAAGCTGCTCTGTCACTCCCCTCCTCAAACTGAACGGGCAAGAGAGAATATAACAGAAAGCTCATGGGTCAAGATAAGGACAGGGAGATCACTCATTGATAACTTTCACAGGCAAAACAGATTCAACTTGGGGAAATTAGTTTTATTTATTACCACCCAAATCAGAGTAGGATAACGAGAAATAAAACCAAAACCTAAAAACACCTTCCCCCCAACCCTCCCTTCTTCCCAGGCTTAACTTCATTCCTGATTCCTCTGTCTCCTCCTCATCCCATCAGCACAGGGGAATGAGGAACCGGGGATGTGGTCAGTTCATCAAATGCTGTCTCTGCCGCTCCTTCCTCCTCAGACAGAGGGCTCCTCACACCCTGCCCCTGCTCCAGCGTGGGGTCCCTCCCGTGGAAGACAGCTCTCCATGAATTTCTCCAATGTGAGTCCTTCCCACGGGCTACAGTTCTTCATGAACTGCTCCAGCGTGGGTCCCTCCCATGGGGTGCAACCCTCCAGGAGCAGGCTGCTCCAGGGTGGGTTCCCTGTGAGGTCACAAGTCCTGACAGCAAACCTGCTCCAGTGTGGGCTCCTCTCTCTACAGGTCCACAAGTCCTGCCAGGAGCCTGCTCCAGCATGGGCTTCCCATGGGTCACCGCTTCCTTCGTGCATCCACCTGCTCCAGCATGGGGTCCTCCATGGGCTGCAGGTGGATATCTGCTCCACCATTAACCTCCATGGGCTGCAGGGGCACAGCCTGCCACACCGTGGTCTTCACCACAGGCCGCCAGGAGATCTCTGTTCTGGGGCCTGGAGCACCCCCTGCCCCTCCTTCCTCACTGACCTGGGTGTCTGCAGAGATGTTGCTCTCACATAGCCTCACTCCTCTCTTCTGCTGCAATCTGTGGCACAGTTTTTTCCCCCGTTCTTAAATATGCTATCCCAGAGGTGCTACCACCGTCGCTGATGGGTTCAGCCTTGGCCAGCAGTGGGTCTGTCTTGGAGCTGGCTGGCGTTGGCTTCATTAGACATGGGGAAGCTTCTAGTAGGTTCTCACAGAGGCTACCCTTGTAGCCCCTCTGCTACCAAAACCTTGTCACACACAGCCAATACATCTTCTTGTAATTAGGTAATTAATTCTTCCTCTATTATGACCATTTATTATTCCTTGATTTCATTGCTCTTTTTCTGTCTCCAACTTTGCTCCTCTTTCCCTCTCCTCCTTTGCTGCCATATTTATGTAGAAATTTATAATAATTTAGTTGGGAAGGGCCCTCTGGAGGTTATCTGGTGCTGTCCCTCTAAGTGAAAGGCACTCTAGAGTTCTGTGAAGCATCATTTTATTCATTTGTTTCTGCTTATGTACATGTGTATTTACAAGCCCAGCACTCTGTGATCTTAACAGTTAATTGGTGTTCAGTGTCCTTACATCTCTGCCCTGGTACGTCTTTAGATCCTCCTGGCATCCTGGTCATCTTCTTTCTGTCATTCAGAAACCATTCCTTTCAGTCCTGCAGCAGCTTCCTCAGATCCTTGGTCCTTTTCCCTGTACACATGAAGTGGTGAGCCACTGAGAAAGCTGAAGCAGCCTGAATCCCAAAGCTTTCTACCAAACTGTTCTGCCCCATCCGCTTTCTTCAGCCTTCTCTAGTTATTATCTCTGTATTCTGGAAGGAGTTGAGGAATCATGTTTTTGCCCGTATTTCCGTAATACCTCCACATTAATGGAAAGAATGTCAGGCTTTGCTTGTGCCTCTCCGCCTTAGCTCGTGCTGGCTGCTGAGCTATTCACAGGATGGAGAGACAGAGAGAGGTGTTTACTTATGAAAATACTCCTGGAAGCTGGTGCATCTCTGTGACACCCACTAGTCTGACTAAACTACTGTGAGGATGGATTTATTGAATTACACTGTCAAATTACTACAGCAGGATCAGCTGATAAAGATTTCATAGCTCAGAAGTTCTTGTAAACAGTACTTGCTGTGATGAGTGTTGGTTTTGACATTTTCTCTTAGACTAACCCTGGGATGCACTTGAGTGCTGGCAGGTTTCGTGTGGGAGTCTGCCTGGTATTGCTGGGTTTGTTGTGCTTACATGGTCAAGCAAGCTGAATCAACGGTGTTTGTTCTTCTTTTAAGAAACTGAAGGGAAAGACCCATATCTTGTCTGGTGTTGCTCTTTCCTCATCTCCTCCCTGAATGCTGTTTCTTGTTTTTCCAGGACTATGACAGTTTCTTTTGCTGGGAAAACATGTCTTGTAACTTATGGGGCACTGCAGAGTCTCGGGCTTAACAGAGCAGTGAAATACACACTAATGTATTTGGCATTAATTTTTTCTTTTGTCTGGCTCTTCTATATCCACGTGTATTTATGAGCCTGGGTTACAGATGCTGGCAGGCTCCACGCTTGAGAGCTGGGCTGCCTTCGGTCTCTTCTTGGGGAAGTACTGTGGGGCAATGGGCGAGGATAGGGCATGGGGTGGTCCTGGGGTTGGCCGGGGAGGAGATCTTGTAGGGCTGTGCAGCCGGCAAGCAGGCTGGAGAGCAAGGGTCCATGTGCGGGATATCAGTCTCTCTCTCCAGTCTGCAGCTTCTGTTTTCTGCTTCATTGCACTCACCGCCTTCCTACTGCCCCTTGGGGAATTGCCCTCTTATTACCACAATTACAATCTGTACACATTTCATTAAACTAATATCGCTTTGCGCAGGCTTTCTCCACCGAAGTGCACAGCTGGAGGCCCATTTCTTTTCCTCAGCTTAAACACTTTGACAGGTTAAGAAAGCTATTATGGCTGAATAACAGGTGTTGCAAAACAATGTGCATTTGATGTTTAAATGAGAGAGCTTCTTTATTGACTGCCTTTATTGCAGCGAAGACTCTCCTTTTTCAAGATGACTGGATTTTTATGGGTTTTACTACTTTTTAAAGTGTATTCTGTTGTTTCAGAATAGGTCCGGAGTGACTCTCTGCAGTTATTTGTTATTCTGATGGGTTTTTTTATTTGCAATTTTTTGCCTTCTTATCCAGGTGAAGGATACCAGTGCTAAACAGAAAATTTTTATTTTGTGTCTGCCTCACACCAGTACTAAGTGTTTCTTGTTCCTGGGCAGCTCCCGGTGGAGCTATAAGCCTTTCTGCTCCATTACTTTGCCTTTGCTTATTATTTCTAACCAGACTTGATTCACTTCCTACCTATCTATATAGCAGCCTATATATAGATATAAAATATATATAGCAGTTTCTATATTTAAGTTATAGCTGGGCTTTAGAATGGTTTGCAAAGATTTTCAGAATGTTGCAGGAGACTTTGACATGCACTACTTGCCTGGCTTCCAGTGGCCCAAATCAGTCACATTTATTTGGGAAACAACATTTGCGTTTAGTTGTAGCGTTATGCAATATGATTAATACAGTGTGTTCGCAGCTGATCTAACAAGTAGCATGGCCCTGTAAATGGAGTCTGTGAGGATCGGGAATTCAATGCAATGTGACATTTAATTAAACACAACCAATATATTATAACTGAAGGAAATATTAAAAAGATAAAAAGAGGAAAAGTCAGATTTCACAACATTAAAAAAATCAAAGTCCTCTCTAAGAAAAATAAATTAATTCCTGAGTAATCTCCCAGTCATCCCTACCAACACCCCCCACCTGGTGCTCAGGCTGAATTTTAGTAAAGCTTTTCCCAGGCAGGATGGTACTTTCTCTCCCACTCCCACAAGTAGATTTCACCTAATGCAAGCTGGACCAGGACAAGAAACTATAACTATGTGTAGTTGTAGAGTAAGGATGTCGTGGTTATGGCCTCATGTTTCTTTTCTGTCCTACTACCTATTTTGTCTTCTGAAATTACAAAAGGGGAAATGAATAATGTGACATTTTAGCAGCCAGAAGTTCGGAGGGGCTAAAACCTTATGTTAGGAAGGAGGAAATCTGTTCAAACCAACTTCATTCATATGAAATATTTTCCCTGCCTGTAATTCCTTTCACAAATTAGGCGCTGATGCAAGGTCTGGCACACGGATAAGGGAGGGAGAGCGGCTTTCTGTTTTGGGGGAACTGGGTGCAGTACTGGGGAAATCTCACAGGAGGTCTAGCTTGCTGGCCACCTTACACCGTTTTTTCTTACATGACTGATGTGAATGCCACATGAATTATGTGCAACACCAAACTGCAAGTAGAAGGAAAATTGTGTGTAGATTAAGAAGAAGGTGGGAAAGGAACTAGCTGTCACCACCACCATATATTTTTCACAGTAGGTAATGAATTACTTCTGTGATACTCTGGAAAATTACCTGTAATAGAGGAATTAGCTGTTTCTCATTATTATGTAGATATTGGGTATATTTAAATTTCTGACAATGCTGAAGAAAAGTGAAATGCTAATTAGTACATAATTTTTCTATAAACGACTCTGTCCACAACTGAAGAGGTCTGTCAGGAGAGAATTGTGCTGCTTCTTTTGTTGCCTTTTTTTCGCCCACGTTTCAGAAGTCAGCTCCTGAATGTTAACAATTTCAGCTGTTGCTAGCCTGCATGTTCAAAAGCTTGCATCTCAATGCATGTGTAGTAGTCTTCAGTGCACCTAACATATAACCCAGTACTTACAGTGTACATTAACAAAAAGGAGATTTTTTAGACACCTAATGGAATTGTGCTTCCTTTGGAGTAACTTCTCTGAACACACTAGAACTTATCTAGACTCATAATGATGTGAGTCTAGCTGGTTTCTTCTTCTCCTACTTCTAAATAAAATCAAACCAATCTTTTCCTCTGAGCTAAAGTCATAGTTACTATTTAACTATTTTTGCTTTCTGAAAATACAAACTCCCTGTCAGTTACTATTGGTGGATGAACCACCATGGTGATCTGTAGTTACCAGCTGCTGCTTCCATTTATTCCATATTTGAAAGGGCAGGAGCTAGGATCAAGAGATAGTCAAGGTCTAATGAGTTTCCAGCTACTCCTTCCTCTCTCAGCCTTTCTTGTCTGTGTAATGTTAATTCAAGAAAAGTAGGGGAGGTGCTCCAGCCAGGAGCCCGGAGCAGAGGAGTGGGTTGCTTTGTGGACATGGCTTTTCAATGGAAGGATTTCTGAATTCACATGAGAAAGAGAGCTGGGTGGAGATGAGACAGTGAGAGTGGAGATGGTGGCTATATGTAGTGGAAGGGGAGCAATATGTGGGAAGGGGAGATGGTAGCATGTGTATATGTGCAATGTTTGTATTGCAAACTGCAAAGAGAAAGAAGGGTGGAGTGACCAAAAATTGGGAGGCAGGCTCTGGCTGTTGAAAAAGGCAAAGAAATAAGATTAGAATTAAAACAGCAGCTGATAAAGAAAAAATATGGGGGGAGGGGAAGGATATGTCATATTATGTAGGGAATGAAGGAGAGACAAAGGAAGAGAACTAGAACAAATTAAATGAAAGCAATAAATTAGGATAAGTGTGTTGCTATTCAGCTTTCATTTGTATTTATTTCTCTCATGGCTGGCTGGGAAGAGCAAATTACAGTTGAAGAGATGAGCAGAATAGGAGGAACAAAATGTCAATAATCTAAATTGTTAAACCTAAATAATGTTGAAAATCTACATACTGTAAATATAGGTACTTGCAAGTAAAAGAAAAGATCAGAGTACTTTAATAGGAAATTGGAAAAGGGTTGACAGTGGGAAGGAAAAGAATTGGTAATTCCAAAGTTAGCTTATAAAAAAGTCTTTGTTTCTTTTTTTTTGTTGTTTGTTTGTTTTTTTAATACTTATGCCACTATTTATCTTCAGCTTTCCTCCCTTTCCCTTCATAATCTTTGATTTTGCCACAGGTCTCACAGATCTCTTCACCGCTAGGGATTTCCCGGTTCAGAACACTTCCCAACCTGGATTACAGTCACTTGCCCCCTGATTTGTATCTCCAGCATCTTCTGGGAGGTCTGGAAATTGCTTCTTGTTGACATGCTTCTCAGTGTAAAAGAGGCTTCTCTGCGTTTTACATTTCATACACTTTTTCCCTTTGTTAACCTCCTTTTCTCTGACCCTGTTATTCCCATATGTCTCATCATGTGCCTTTTTGGCTTCCACTTTTTGCTGTAAGAAAACAAATTGCGTTCAGGCAGTGTGTACCTGCACCTCTGCCTCTTTAAAGAGCTTGTTCTACAAGTCCGCTGCACCTGCAGTGACCCACAGGTACCTGCTCTGTTGTTTTGTTTTGTTTTGTTTTCTGCTGGAGAGAGCAACCTCTGTGACTTGCGAAGGTCTGGAAGCAGGTTGCTTCTCTTGTGGCTAACAGGATAACAGGAGTCTGAGGGCAGATGAGCTTCAGGCTGCTCACAGTTCATGTGGGCAGGGGGTGGATGCAGTGAAACAGAAAACATTTCTGTACCAGGGGATGGAGCTTCAGAATTTCCCCTACTTGTATCCACAAGCAACACAAAGAGATTTGCAGGTACAGGCACATTTAAACTCCAGGTACACATGTGGAGGGGCTGAGGTTGTGTTTATGAGCTGACATAGTTAATCTGGGTGCCTAGAGACGTGGTTTAGTGGTGGACTTGGCAGTGCTGGGTTACAGTTGGACTCCATGATCTTAAAGGTCTTTTCCAACCTAAATGATTCTATGATTTTATATAGCCAAACGGGGAGTCTTGTGTCCAGGCTGATAGGATATGTAAAAGTAGCAACCATCACATGCAGATGACCCAACTCTGAACATCCTGGTGTAAATAAGGTGCACAGGTGATACATGGGAAAGAAGAATCAGGTCTCGAACCCACAGAGCTGAGAAAAAGAAATGCATGGATTCATCCATGGGATTTTTTTGTGTCAGCACCCAGCGACAGGTGCCCCCAGAAGTATGTTTTTTTATCATTAGAATGCTATCCAAAACAAGGGTTTGCTGACAGCCTCAGCTGCTACCATGTGGGAATTAAATGCCTTGGGATCTTTCATAATCATTCCAGTCAAGGCTCGGAAAAAAAATTGCTGCTCATAAAAACTATCTCCTACGGGCCTTCAACCTTAATAAGCTTGTGTATAGAATTATAAATTTATAAGCATCATAAAATTATAATGGAAAATCAGTAAAAATACTACTTAAAATTGTTTTTCACCTTGCTTGCAAAATTCTTTCCATAGAAGAGACAAAACATGGTTCTGTGGGGCTTTGCTAGACATATAGATCCCTCGTGTATCTGTAGGCTGAGAGTAGGATAATTGAGGAGCAGAGAAGTGAGTACTGACTGGAAAGTTTGGTAAGGGGCTTATAAATTCTTTACCCTCTAGTTTCAGACAAAATTCAGTAGCAGTTGAAAGACGGTAAAGTTTGATACCTGGTGTGAAATGAAGTAGTGGATTCAGTTCATTATCTGGTTATCCAATATAAATACAAAATGCAGATAGACTGAGGGGATGCAAAACCTTGTAGACGTCTGCTCTGAATTGCAGGTGGCTGTGAATTTGTACATTTTTCCTGGTCAAATGGGAAAATGCTCCTCAGAAAGGGAAACTGAAGGTGTTTAGTGTTTTATTCTGCCAGATATGTGTAACTTTTATGTGTTTCCTGGGAATAGAAGCATACTCAAAGTTTAGTAGCCTATGTAACAGGAATATGTATGTTGCATACAGTCATGGACATTGAAGTTTAAAATAGCTTCTTAACTACTAGAAGGCAGGATACTGTGGAGTATGGGTGTTTCACAAATCAGGCTGTAAAATCTTTAATGGTGAATGGAATACATGAACATTGTGATCTGACATCTTTAGACTATATTCCTTGGAGCATAATTATTACGTAGATGTTTCTTACTGTTAATAAAAAAGTATGTACAGGCATGAGTCAGTATATTTCTGTGTAAACAAGCAAAATCCAACTCCAGTTTTTTTGGAGCAGATCTCAAGTATATTGCCTTTTTGTTTTAGATGAGACTTACTGCTCAGAAGCTGTAAGGGAAGACTTTCTTGGAGCACAGGCAATTTGTGTAAGTTTGGAAATTTCCTGCTAAAGAGCCTTTAAATTAAACTTAACCATGCTGGGAGAAGAACAATACCCAGAAATGTAGTCACTGATTCTCATCTTCTTCCTCTATGAATCACCATCCCAGCAGTGCATAGTGACTCTTTTGGATTAGTTATTGTCTTTTGCCTCTGTCTAGTTTCAAAATGTGCATTATCCCACATGCTAAGCGTCCTTCTCAGTTAAAAGAGAAGTAGAAATACTGCCAACTGTTGGAGCTCAAAAAAAAAAAAAAAAGTATTTCAAGCTTCAGGTTCAGGTAATGGTTCTGAAGAAATTCTGAAGAATGGAAATTCTTTAAATTGTCTAAAATATTCATTGGGATAGAATTTAGGTTTTTGGATGTAGACAATTGCCAGGAGGAAATAAAAGTACTGTGCAAGTCACCTGCTTTTTCTAACAATATTTGACATTTATGAAAGGACAAATGAGTTTTGTGGTAAAAGTACTGAACTGTACTTTAGTTATCAAGTTTTTGCTCCCCCACAAGCTTCCAGTGGAACTTTATAAATGGCTTTAAGCTATTTTTTTTTCTGCTTTATTAATCTTTGCCTGCTTCTGCTATCACAGTGTAAAATGTGGAAAATGTTATTTCTATGAAACTTGCACATCTCTTTTGAGCTACAAGCTTTTAAAACGGGCTGCTGCTTTCAATTTGTTGCTGTAACACATTGGGGACTAGATACAAGTTGGATTTTTGGCACTCAAAAAATAATTAAATATTTTCTTAGATTTGTATAGTTAAACAGACCAATAACATCTTCTGAACATGACCAAATGCAAAGATGTGTGCATGTCAGGAAAGGAATACGTCAGAGAAATCTGCAGTTTTAATGTAAGTTTAAATGTAGGTAAGAGTTTATACATAAAACGGTATGGAAAACTGTTTTTCTACCTTTTATTACTATGCGATTGAACAGCCCTGATGGTAAATTACACGTGATAAATTTGTCAGGAAATTAAAACACTGAATAGTGGACATCAAAATGCTATCAGAAAAATCTGTCCAGTGGGAACATTGGCACTAGTGAAAGGATACCTATGATAATGTATAATTTTAACTGGACTGTGTCAAGACAGGCTGACCAGATGCCAATAAAAAAGCCTCGGAAAAAATAATATGAAAGGAAGGCAAGGTAACAACTATATCTATCTTCCCATTTCCTTGAAACTAACTGACAGTTTTTAATCTCTTTAAGATGTTTGCTGTTCTAGATTTTCTATATTTATTTTTTTTTAGGATGCAACATTGCAGTATCTTCTATGATCAGTACAGGGTCCTCTGATGAGGAACTGGGTAAAGGTGGAGAAAGTGTGCAGTGCTCCCATTGAGAAGGAGGTGGAAAGGGGCTGCCGTAGGATTTCTCCTTAAGGAATCTCCTGTGAAACATCCATTGTCATAGGCAACTGTGGAAAAGGGTGCACAAAACCTCAGTGCAAAGGCATGAGTTAAAATCTGTATGTGGAAATCACAGACAGTCTTAAACAAACAAAAACCCAAAGCAAGCCCCCTGTATAATCACTTTTGGGCTCTGTTGGTCTTTCCCTCACAGACAAGGGACCTGAAGTGTAAGCACCAGCATCAGTTGTTAGTTCAGACCTGCACGCATAAGCCCCTGAGGCTGAGTCCCACGCCTCAAGGACTGGGGAGCTAAGCACAGCCTAATCTTGTAGGAAGGTTTGATGAGAAATTTTTTCAGAGCTCCTACTCTTGTTTCCATTCCCGTGCAGCAACCAAAAGCCACTTACACCTTGTTTCTCTTTTGCAGGCTCTTCAGCTACTTGCAGATGAGACCCAAAGTCCACCTGATGCTCTCCTTGAGTCAAACTCAAATTCAGAACAGATTTTCTTCTGTTCTGCTTTTTATGAGCATGTATTGCTCCTGACACACATTGTTTGTTCAGAAACTGCACAAGAACAAAGAAAAACAATTTTGTCTTTTCCTGCTTTCACACAGTGTAAACTAATAACTTCAGCAAAAACCTGTGTCTATTGTGTACGGTCTGAGAATATAATCAAGTTATTGTACATTCTGTCCTGCAAGGTGCTGCAACTCATATCCTCTCCACCATAATAAGTATGGCTGTGGATTTGAAAGCTTGCACCTCGTTGTTTGTTAAGTTGGACCAGGATCAAATTTTGCGTCTGTAAGTTGAATGTAACTACTTAAAAAGGAGCCCTGCTTTACCAGTCATTGTGTGAGTGATGTGTGTCAGTTCTGGTGAGGATAATTGGTTCTGTTCCAGGTTAGGCAGATGAACTTGTACATTACTGTATTGAGAGCTTGTTGATCTATAATAATACTACTACTAATAGTAATAATAAAATTCAGGTGTTCTGAAGCCCCAGGAAATAGATTAGAGGCTGTAATATGTATAAAGAAAGTTTCTAGTATTTGTTTTTTTTTCTAAAATAAAATACGTGCAATTTTTATACTTGCAATATTTTTAATTGATGTGTTTATTTTGTTTTGAGCCTCAACATTAGGCAAACATAACTTGAGGCGCTTAAAACATCATACCGCAATGCGGAATAATTGAAACAAGGAAAGCCAAACAACACCGATAATAAGAAAACTTAAATTATTGATGGAAACTCCTAAAAAATCTTCAGATATACTTCTGTGTATTCTTTTTGAAGCAATATCAGAAGTAACTTTGAGAATTTGATCGTAGTTCTTGAAAACATGTGTTACAGGGTCAGCTTCCTCCTTCAAAAGTGCATGCATTATGTGCAGTATTTAGAAAAAAAACAGTGCTAAAGACAAGGGAAAACAAATTAAAAGCGTGGTTTCAAACCCTGGCAGCACAGAGAAGGGAGGCAGGAGGTGTGCATCTGTCTTGTGCTTGGTAAAATGGACCCTTTTCTGTCCTCTTTCTCATCAAGATCCTAGGCTTTTGGCTTCTTGCAAGCATCCTCCAGTGAGGATGCCATCACCTCTCAGAGGACTCAAGTCTCGAAGTCAAACTCGTATGTGTATTTATATACATGTGTATACTTATATATACTTGTGTCTATGTTTCAATTATTCAAAGTTGCAAAAGGGGGTCTTCTCACTTCTAATATTGATCTTTGAGATTTCTGATAATCTTCTCAATGCTGTGCTGTTGGCCACCTTTTTTTCTAGCTTTTAACAGTGGTCTATTGTGCAGGAGTAACTCCTTGAACACAGGTGCCATTGATTTTTCTGTGGCAGTGGCAAGGGCATATGACTGAATATGAAAATTCAGGAGGAAAAAACAAATAAGACCTCAGTCCAGTGGAAGTCTGGAGAGGCTGGAAAAGCTTATGGTGTGCCTATGTTCGCCTACAGCCACTTCAGGTTTGTCTGCGGGTTGTGGGCTGGGTGTGAGTGTTGTGCTGTGGACAATGCTGAGGATGTGACCCTGGGTTTTTATGCTTCTGTTTAATTCAAATAATTATGAATCACTTCGGCTTTATTTCAAAAAGCTCTTTAAGAACAAAATAGGAATCTCTTTCATTAAATATAAAACACTGCAAAAAGCATCCTTAGAGTTGTCCAGTGTAATGAAAAAAGCAAATCAGTGTTGCACAGCGGTGTTTGCTCTTGGTGAAGCTGGCAGTAGAGGTGTGGAGGGTGAGAGCTGTGCGCAGCAAGCTGCAGCGTTTCTGCCTCCCCCTCATGAGGCACGCGGCAGGGTACCCTCGGTGGCGACAAGCCCCCTGCCACAGCAATTATTTTAAAATGATTGTTTCACTCAGACCAGATACTGCGGTGCAAGTTCAGGTCCCTTGTTGGTGCCACATTCAATTAAAAGGACACAGATGAGGTACTGAGCAGTGCCCACAGCGCCCTGTCCGATTTCATCGCTCAGCAGAGAGCAACCTCAGGGGCTGGCCCTGCTGTCAGGCAGCCCAAACACATTGCCCATCCCCGGGTGGCTCGGTGCCCAGTCCCTGTGCCAGGGAGGCGTATGGCAACGCGGCGAGGGGTGGCTGTGGCAGGGTTGGCAGCTGGCCGGAGCATGGGGGGCAGGTGGCGCCAGCCCGGCTGCAGTTGGGGTAGCAGTGAGCTATGACTGCAGAGATGGGCTTGTGGATGTCATTTTCCACGCTACCAGTTACAGCATGTGACAGACACTTAGTGCTGTTGCACAGCCGGGCACAGCTTTAGGAGCAGGCGCAACAGTCCAAGGACTTGTCTAAAATTGGTTCGTCTGCAGAAAACCGTGTGTTGAGGATGGTGCATATGTGTACGCGCAGGGAATGAGCCTTCTAACTTTTCTGCTTATGCTTTCTTATTTCTTGTCTTCCCCCCAACAATTACATCCCGCTTATTCAAAACTCATCTCAGAAAGTGGCCGTGTGATCCAAGATGCCTCCTGCTGACACAGACAGTGGGCTAGTGCTGATGAGTTGAGCTCTCTCCTATGCTTATTGTTTCAGACTGGTGCAGAAAATTTAAAAGTGACGGGTTAATATTATGTCAAGTTAGGGGGAATTACCATGACTTGGATATGGTGAACATGACAGTTATTTTAGAAATTATTTTCTTTTTTTGGCAAACTGAGATTCAGAGCAGAAATTTGCACATTAGTCTGTATAAGAAGTGAAAGGAGAGGGAAAAAAAAACTGATAGTGAACATTGATGAGAACAAGTTTCTTAGCTTTTTAAGCTCTGAAGAGTTTAAAACTGGGTTAAGATGTGAATTACTGGATATGCTTCAAGTTACTGGGTTGACTGGTATTATTGCCATGACATCCATTACTGTTACATGGCAGACTCATCAGATTAAATTCTGGAAAATCTTGGGTGGAAATGTTTTCTTTCAAAACTGCAGAAAAAACCACGCTGTAAAAACAAAACCAAACCAGTGCATTCTGATTTTAACAGAAAGAACAGAGATGTTTCCATGGATAAAGATATGTGCTGCGCTTTTTTTTATTTTTTTATTTATTATTGGTGATTTATAATGGTATCTGTGGTCACTGTTGGGAAGGTAAAATGAACATATAATTTATTACGAGCGCTGGCAACTGAGATTTAGTCTGTATTTCAGCATTTCTAACCTGTGCCAGTAACTTGCTGGTGTTAACTCTACTAGTGGAACTGTGTGTTGTAGTACCTGCCTATCAAATGTTCATATTTTATGTCTTGATTTTGGAATACTCTGAGTTTGGATTATCTTATTATAAAGTTATTTGAGATCCACAAATGAAAACATTTTTGAAATGTTTTAAAATGCTGTGTAGTACCTGGTCAATCACGTAAAAAATCACCATGAAGAGACAATTCTTCAACACTCTAGCCAGTTTTCAGCAGAATTTATTGTGTTAATCATAAGTGATTTTTAATTAAATGAGTTTACCAATTCTATTGTATGTACAGTGTACAGTAAGAGCAGTGACACTTCTTTAGAAGAAACTTTTGTTGGGAAATATGTAAGATAAAGTATGATGAGCATTTGAGAATCTGTCCCGGTAAGCTATTTTCCAAGAGACAAATTCAAAAAACTTAACTTGCTTGGGAATTCATTTTTTGGAAAATAAAAGTATTTTTTCATGAAAACATAAACCAGTTATTAGTGATTTTTTAAAAACTTTATTTATTTTCTTTCTTAAAAGGGGCAAGGTTTTCCTTTAGCCCTTTACTCCTGGTGGAACTGGAACATGGAAAGCATCTCTGACCACAGTGATTAAAGCCAAGGAATTCCAGGTTAGGATGAAAATGAATGTGTGTTTGGATCACTTTGTGTTCCTGAAACGTTCTTGCTCTCTCCATAGATATCTTTGCTGTTTCCTACACCTACTGCATTGCAAATGAGTTTGGTGTTTGCTTTTTTTTTTTTTTTTCCTTGCAACATATGAAAATTAACTGTCTTGGAAGCAAGAATATGAGACTAAATTCTTCTTTGGGCAAAAAGTGTAAACCCAGTTATAATGTGCTGAAGTCCTGTTTGCTTATCTTAGCTAGAAAATAGCTTTTGGCTAGGTCATTTGCACAGGCAAAGATTTTCACTGTAAAATATTGAAAGCAGCTTAGCCGGAGAGGTCTCAACAGGTTTCCTAAGAAACAGGTGTCTCTGTTCTCAGGCTTTTTAATTTTTTTTCTGTTTTGCAGTTTTATAACAGTTCATCATATTATTTTGTCGAGGTGAGTTTTTGGTGGGGCAAGAACAGGGCAAGAATGCTGACATCCAACAAACCAAGAGTTACTTACTTTCAGTGTACACTCTGTCTGCTTCAGATGGGGACTGGCACTAGCTCTACCACTTTTATCTTACTGTTCAAAGCATAAGAGAAAGCTGCTGGCTCATGATCCATGTTGTGGCCAGACTGGCAAACCCACCTTTTTCGGCCCATGTACTAGTGAGAGAGCAGACTGGAAGGTTAGGTCCACCGACTCCTGAGTCTGGTGACTTACCCACTGAATGTCTCTCCTTCCAGGAAGGGATTTTAGTTTTTCTTTCCTATGAGATCGGGATTTCCTTAGGTGAAAAGCCCTGACTGTTTTCTTTCTAGGGAAACATTTAGTATGCATAGTGAAGTAAAACTCCACCATGAAACATTTGAAATTTAGGACAGAAGAATGCTCATTACAAGTAAGTGGTGATGATATAGTACAGCACTGGGTCTAAATGAGAGCTCTGTTTTTGTTGCCTTCATGATATTCTTTAAACAAGGAAATCTTTAATAGTATTACATTACTCACATTTTATCCTTCCAAATTATCCAATTCAAAAGGCATTTAACACTGCATCATTTGATAGTGATGATACAGAACATTACTGATATAAAACCGACTGTGTAATTCACTTGAAGGGCATATATTGGTGTTACATTAGGAGAAGCCTGGGTTTTGCAATGTGGTGTTATCACTGCCGTGGAAACCACTGGGTTCTCTGCCTACATCTCTAAGGAACAGAGAAGCCTTGCCCTTGAGTAAAGCAAATGCAAAAGGGGGAGAAGAGAAAAAGAGGGGGGAAAAAACCCCATACAAAACATTCCCAAAACCCAGCATATTTGTTCAGTGATTCTATTTTGGGCATGGGCATGGGCACGTTTCATATTTTAACTGAATGTATTTATTGGCTACCTATAATGGCTGCTTCACCAATATCTGCTGAAATCATTAGAGTGCAAAACCAAATCCCAGAGTCAACCGTCCTTGACTTACAGACTATTGATCTTACAGGCTTACTTCTCTTCCTGTTTGTATAATTGTGTCATTTGGGAGAAAAGCGGGGGTGGCCAAAATGGATCCTAGGGGCAAAAAGCCTAAGCTTGAGTGATGCTGAACTTATGCAACTTCCTGCAAAACCCGCAGCACCTTCCCCAATGTACCCATCATTTTACAGCATCAGGTACCAAATGTGGGTATGTTTGCTGCCGTCTACAGCGAGAACTCGATGGCCTTATAATGTGATAGGCATGAGGCTGCAGGCTCCACTGTCTGTCTGCCCTCTGCAAAGAAATCCCCCGTATTGGTCAGCAGTCAAGCCAAGAACAAAACTACTTTCAGAAGTAGTGAGGTAATAAGAGACCCTAAATAATAGGAGTGCAATACAGACAGCTTTTTTATCTCTGGGAAATGTTGAAATGACAGTTTCACTCTTTTAGTGCTAGTATGAAGCACTGAAGACAATTTCAACATCAATTTTGTCTCCATTCTTTACAAACTCAAGTGCTTCTCTTCTCTCCACCTCTTTACTCATCATTCATTCTTTCACATATATGCGGTCCCCTGCAGCCACCTTTCCCATTTGCACATCTTCCTGTTCATTCAATGCTCTATTTTAACCCATCACACAGCTAAGAAAAGTATAACAAATGATATGTAGAGCAGAGATATTTTGGATATCTCATACTACTTCAGAGTATGTGTACTAGATGAATTTTTCATGTATTTTCGAAGTTTTCTTCTCAGCTGTCAGGGTGAGATAAATGCGTTCATGGTACTCCCTGCTGCCCTGATGTAAACGCTGCAGCTGGGGAGTGGTAGGTGAGGCACTCTGGTTAATAATCCAGGTTATTTTCTCAAATTGAAGAGAACTTAAATTCAAAAGAGACCTGGATAGTCTTTTGCTAGATTAGACAGAGTTCAACATAACACAGTGAAATACATAGCATGTGTTGCAACAACACCATATTCCAGCCCTCAAATACCAAGGAGGTTCTTCACACCATTTTCACAGCTGGGAGAATTGAGGAATGTAAAATTACAGTGGCATTTCCTTGCTTTGAGGAGATGAAGGTCAAATAGTATCTCCTCCACAAAGTAAGAATATAGTATGTCCTGTGAAAATACTGTGTAGTCAGATAGGGTGCATTATGGAGAATTGTGGCTTTTTTCTTTTTCTTTTTCTTTTTCTTTTTCTTTTTTTTCTTTTTCTTTTTATTTTTATTTTCTGGAGAAAATGATTCTTCAAAAAGTGTGACTGGTAAAAATTCACTGTGTATGTTGGTAAAATTTCATACCTCACAGAAAGGGAGAGAATGTAGAGTACATTATCTACTGAAATATACATTATTACTGTGGACTACAATAGACTGAAAAATGGTAAATTAATATTCTGACAGAGTTTCATGTCAAGGAATTGGAAATGGAGAATTTGGCCCCTTGCTATTTTTTCATAGAGAATGAGACATTCCAAGCACAAACCTTAGAGCTTCCAGTTGCTCTGTGATGGATAACTTATAGTCATGCTGCCTCTGTAGGCAAACATACTGATACATATCTTTGCAGTGATGTGGTTGTGCATACCTCTGAGCAAAATGCAGTAGGAAGTGAAATGAGTACAAAGTACCAAAGGCAGATTACTGTGAGCTCAGCAAATACAATATGTATCTAGTCAAGGCATAAATATTCAAGAACTGGCAGAAATTATCAATATGGATGACCAGGGAAATACAGGAGGAAATCAAGGCCAGGAGAAATACAGCCAAGACATCTATAATTATATTTTTTTAAAATGTTTTGTCAAGAAAATCCCACTGAGAGCTAACATCTCATTTCCAAGAAATCCCTTAGGATAAATCAGAAGTGCTAGCTCTGAAAGAGAAGGTATAGGAGGCAAAAGAAAAAAGGTAAGGAATGATCAAGAAAGCTGATATCAGAAATGAAAGGAAAATTACATGGGACATGCATATGAATAATAAATGGTTATACAAATGTAAAGTATTAGGAGCAAGAGGTTGATCAGAGAGACTACAGGCCCTTGTGGGGGAATACAGAAAGGGAACTTATGACAGAAGATATGGATATTTCTATGAGACAGAATGACTTCTTAAAATCAATGTTCACTAAGACTGGCAGGGAGGCTTGGAGGAGTGAGTCAGCAACACAATTTTAAGTGGCTGGCTGGGCAGTTGGGAGGGTAACTTCTTCCACGCTTTAAACCTTCAACTAGTAGCAAGTGATAAAAATGGAGGAAATTGTAAAACTTACTGAATGATTTTGGTTTTACTGTGCTTCTAAGTAGAAACAGTAATGAACAAAACCTCAGTTCTGGGAAACCTCTCTACTTTAGGAGGATCTAAAATCCTGGTGGAGAGCAGGATAGTGGTATTACAATTTCAATTCAAATGAACAATTGAGGAGAAGGTGAATTTCTTTTTTTTTAATATTTCATTTTAAAACCGGTTTTGGAGCTGGGCTGGAAGAGTACTGGATCTGTGGAATATTGGCATTGGGGATAAAGAGAGATTTGGTCCAAGCCTTAGATCAAAACTGTCAGTACTTGCAATGTTTCTCTGACAACCACAGTAACCCAGTTATAGATGTTTTCCTATTGATCCTATACGATGGATAAAACCTCAATAAATCTTGTGCAAATGTCAACTGAGTCTCAAGATATTAAAGGACAGTAGAAAACAGATGAAATCATAGAATTTAGAGGGTTTTTAACTGTGATGCAAACCTATATGCCGTGGCCTCCAGGAAGCCGAAGCTAGACTCTTTCATTAAATATCTAGGTTGGTTATTTTAGAACTGAAATTGGCTAAATTTCAGATTTATGTTCTGCAAGTACAAGATCTAGAAGCTAATTTGACCTACTGGTTGTACAACATTTAAGTAAATCAAGCCACATTATTTAAGTGCCTTAGTATGGATGCGGAAGTCAAAGTTGGGCTGTAAAATTCAAAATGCTCCAGATACTTACAGTACAAGACATAAAATAGCTGGTGTTGGTGGGCTTTGACCATTTTTAGGTTTTCCAGTTGCTAATAGTTTCTAAGGTTCATTAGAGCACAGATAGTTCATTTTCTGAAGGATTTTGAAAGATAAAAACTTAGTCTCGTTCTATATCAAAAAATTTCTGCACACAGAATTTTCTCCCATGGAAAACTGGAGTGGTAGATGTGGTCGACTGTGTATTTACAGGTTATTTAAAATGTTCTATTGCAGGAAGAACAGTTTCAAACTTGACTTTATTTTCCATTATGTATACATGTATGCAGAAATCTAAGCAAAAATGTGTTTTTAAAAAATCTGCCATTTTTCTTGTAAAACAATGATTTTACAATACTCTATGGGTATACATTTCCTGTTTTCCCTCCTGTGCCATTCCTTGTTTCTCCATAAAATGTTGACTGTTTTCTTGATATTTACGAAGCTCTTTAACTTTGACATAATAATAGACTTCTGTAAGTGTGGTTTAATCAAAATATGTTGTCGTGGTTTAACCTCAGCTGGCAACTAAACACCAGGCTCGCTCCCTCCCTCCACGGTAAAATGGGGGATAAAACTGGAAGGGTAAAAGTGAGAAGACTTGTGGGTTGAGGTAAAGACAGTTTAATAGGTAAAGGAAAAGCTGCACATGCAAGTAAAGCAAAACAAGGAATTAATTCACCACTTCCCATGGGGAAGGAGGTGTTCAGCCATCCCCTGGACAGCAGGGCTCCATCACACATAATGGTTACTTGGGAAGACAAATGCCATAAGATCAAATTTCCTCCTCTTCCTCCTTCTTCCCCCAGCTATATATACTCAGCATGACGTCCTATGGTATGGAATATCCCTTTGGCCAGTTCGAGTCACCTGCCCTGGCTGTGTCCCCTCCCAATTCCTCGTGCCCCTCCAGCCCTCTTGCTGGCAGGGCCTGAGAAACTGAAAGGTCCTTGACTTAGTATAAACCTTACCTAGCAGCAACCAGAAACATCAGTGTCCTACCAACATTATTCTTACACCAAATCCAGAACACCGGCTACTAAGAAGAAAATTTACTCTATCCCAGTTGAAACCAGGACATATGTCCACATGGTTCTCACAGATTTCTCTTTAATCCCTACAGCTCTGACCCTCTCATGCGACAGACTGATGATTTGCTATAAAAGTTGAACTCCTGAAAACCTTCATTTCTTGGGGGAGATATTGGCCAAGCAGGTAATTTAACTGTCAACATTTTGATCATAACGGTGACCCACTGAGAATAATAGATTCAAGATAAATAAGATTTCTTTTAGCTCTAGTGGTGATATCAGAGCTTAAAGAAAAAGTGGTTTTATTTCTGTTTTCTTTGTAGTGTGTGTGCATCTATGTGTAGGAGTAGGAAACAGAGAGATTCCTCTATCCTGGATCAGTTATCAGTTGGATATGAATTCACCATGATGTAATGTTTATAGCTAGCGAAGTATTAAAGGATAAATGAGAAAACAGTGTATGTGCACATGTAACCTTTGAATTAGGAAAGGTCCAAGCCAATAATTAAATAAAGTTAGGGAAAAGCTGTACAGATACAGACTGATCAGGGAGTCAGTGCAGGTTAATGAAAGGGAGGTCGTGCTTCACATGTCCAGTTAACTTCTCTGAGAAGGAGCGGTCGTCAATGAGACTTGACAGGGGTAAAGAAAAAGATATAATGTATCATGACTTCAGGAAGGCTTTGTGACACAGTACCAACCAAAAGGCAAGCACATTTCATTAGCCAGTATGGGATTGATGGGGAAATTAGTCACTGGATACAAAAGGGCTTGGGAGCTTAGATCGCAGTGAGTGGCAAACTGCTATTCACTGGTTAACAAGAAGCGATGAATGAACAACTGCAGAATTGGTGTCCAGGCCAGGTCAGCTTTCAGTAAAAGAGAGAGAGCTATAAGCACAGCAGACAATGAAGTATTAACACTTGTAGTAAACAATAATCTCAGCCTGGAGAATTCTCATCAGTGAGCTAAAGGGCCCTGGCTAAATTAGAGCCTGATTAAAAAGTAGCTTACTTTGCTAACATATTAAATGATAAACTAATGGAAATAGTGTGTTTAAAAAAAAAAAAAGAGACAAATAAAAAACATTTTCTTTAAATGAACTCATGCTACAAGTTGTGCTGAACCTGAAGGTTGTGTTAAAATATAACATCTTAGCTGGAATATTGAAGGTGTTACTGCCAGTACACATCGGTCTTAATGACTATGTACCTTGAAATAGTAAGAGCAGATTTAAAAGGTTGCACAGAATTTAGATTCCCGTGCACCGGGAAATACTGAAGAACAGAAGAACATGAAGTATTAAACTGGGTCACTGCTGGTTTTTTTTGAGGATAGCTTATGGTATGTGGTGGTACAGCAATTACACTTGTTGTTGGATGCTGATATGCAGCTGTTGGGAAGGTGTAAGGTGATTGTGTCTGCCTGGGTTAGTGCAGAACCTCTCATCTGAAAAAAATAGAGGATATTGAAAAATACGGTGCAGGTTAGTATTTGTCTAAAAGTTTACATGGATTGTCAGTCAAAATGCTATGGAAAATCTGTATGAACTAAGGCTTACCTCTCTCCTTTGCACGTTGGATGCTTATGTTCAGCTGCTGGCTTTCTTTTACCGGTCCAGTAGCTTTGTGTAGAAATTGTATCCTGGACTCGTCTCTCTGCCTTGTTGTGATATTGAGATTATGCTACCAGAAATACGTGTGAACTTGGGGGTGAGATTTTTCTAAGCATTCACAACTGATATCTGTGTTCCTTACTGGAAGACAGTGGTAAAATTCCCTTTGATTCCAATGGGAGAAAAGGAGTTAGGACTGCATACTTCTGAAAATCCAACAATAATGCTTCTCCCCTTGCCTTTGGCCATGTGTGTGTATATATATATTATACATACACAGACACACACACACTTATTCAAGATCTAATGACTGATTTCAGTGAGGGTTGTATATAAGTACTTAAGGGCAAAACTGTCTACAAAACCTATAGAAGTGAGGCAGATCTCGGGGGTCGGGGAAGAGAAACCTCAGTTTCATGTTCCTCTGTGAATCTTTTATTAAAATTACCAACGCACAGAGCTTCCAAAGAGGTTAATAAGTATAGAGAATGAGTTCTATACAAGTGTTTTGGTTTAACCTGGCAGGCTGCTAAACATTACACAGACGTTCGCTCGCTCCCCCTACAGTGGGGTGGGTTAGAGAATCAGAAAAAGAAGTAAAATTCATGGCTTGAGATAAAGGTTGTTTAATAAGACATAAAAGCAAGGGAAAACAATAATAACAACAACAATAAAAGAATTAGAATATACTAAACAAGTGTTGCAAAATGCAATTGCTCACCACCTGCTGACCTATGCCCAGCCAGTTCCTGAGTGGCAGCCCCCAGCCATTTCCCCCCCTAGTTTATATACTGAACCTGACATCATATGGTATGGAATATCCCTTTGGCCAGCTGGGGTCAGCTGTCCTGGCTGTGTTTTCTCACAACTTCTTGTCCCCCCAGCCTACTCACTGGCAGGGCAGTTTGAGAAGCTGGAGGTCCTTGATCACTGCTTAGCAACAATTAAAACATCAGTGTGTTATCAACATTATTCTCATCCTAAATCCAAAACACAGCACTGTACCATCTACCGGGAAGATTAACTCTATCCTAACTAAACCGAGGACAACAAAGTAGTATTTCTATACTTTGCACTGCTGTGAAAGCTGGATCCTTAAATGAAACCCTTCAGCCTAAGACAGTTTTCCTTTAATTTTTGCACTGTAAAAACATATTCCAGTGAATAATTCTTAGCTTGGCTGAGGTTGGCACATTAGTATTGATCTTTGGATAGGGAGAGAAGCCTGTTTTGAGGCTCTGCAAAGTACCTAAGATGATTATCTGTTCTTCTGCGGAGTAAGTTGCCCTGCAGTGTGACCTCTCAGTTTGAGCAGCTTGCTATTGTACCTTAATTGACTTTTGTTCTGGACATTTGAGAAAATAAAGTAAAAGAAAGCATCCTTCTCAGAAAAAAGTGTGATGTATTGTATGGCTTAGATGCAGAATTTCCAGATCTAGCAAAGTTCAGCAAGAGCCTGCTATCAGCAGACATCTCGCAGTGTCTGAAAGCAAAGCTTGAAGCATTTTAATTGAATCCTGCAGAGACCGGTAGGCTTCTGTTTCTCAGTTCAGTGAAGACATCTTGTTTCTTAAGTGATATTTTTCCTTTCTGTAATTGAGTAATTACCAGGCTAGTTGCTTTCTCTTTCTTTCTCTCTTATTTCTCGCCCTGTTTCTGAGTGCTCCTGTTTTCTTGTTCTGACTGATGCTGGTGGTTGGTACAGTGGTGACTGCTGTTGCATACCAGGCTTGAATAGCAGCAGGCACTAGAGTCCTGATTTCATGCTGTGCTGGCTGGTTCTCCCATCTGTGCCTCTTTGACTTGTACTCCCAGCTAGTTCTCTAGTAAGACCTAAACCAGGTCTCAATCCCTGAATATTCAGCTTGGCCTCCATTTTGGGAAGCAAGTGATTTATGCTTAAAACACTCAATGAGAGTACAAATTAAATACCTGGGGAAAAAATATAGGCATGATTCATCTGTTGAATTGGACTCTCGGAGACAGATGCTTTTATTCAAAATCTGAATCATGTTTACAGTGTCTAGAAATATCACTTGAGAGCTTGATTAGTAGGAGGCAAGCACCAAATGGTGTTAGAACTGTCGCATCGCTATTAATATATGCAAGCCATGAAACCTGTTGATTACTGCTCAGAAATTGGTCTCACTGCAAGGCTAGAATCATTGGCTTTTTGTTCTGCAAAACAGCATGCCACCAGCTGGACCACAAAATTTTGCATGGTGTTGGGGTTGTTTTAGCATAAATAATACTTCCCCTGAAGAAACAGATTTATAAAAAATACTGGTTTTTCTATGGTGTTATTGGGCTTGAAAAGCCTTTACATTGCTTATTTCAGAATCAGATTCTCATCTCCACTTGTAGTATATGTCGGAAATAGCTTCTGCCTTCTGCAGCGCTGATGTCGTTATAAATGGGTATAAATAAAAGAAAAAATGTTTATAAATTTACAAATATTAACATTTAAACAATCCTAAATAATTTTTTTACCCTTGTATATTAATAATTTTAAAACGAATTAGGGAAAAGGCAAATTACCCCAAATAAATGGTTCTGTTTCTTGTTAGACTAATACAGTGTGAGACCTGAAAAACCTCAGAATGCTCTATCTATGAAGAACACAAATTTTTTTAATTTGAAGGAAATATGAAGGCATTTAAACTAATTATAGAGGAAAAGCCTACCAAACTGCAGTCATACGGTCATAAGACTGTTTAAAAAGCAAGGAAATTAAGATAATTGATTAAATTTTTCACTTGTTCACATGGGCATGGATGAGTTGCCTGCCCAGATTCTTTATGGGTTTTGAAGCTAGCCAGAACACTGAGTTGGACCCTGAAAGAAATCCTGTTCAAGTGAAAGAAAGAAATGCAGGCAAGGACCTACTTTCCTGTGCCTGGTGAACTATCTTAAGGTTGGATTTTAAACCTTATTTGTATCTCTAGTTAAGGTTTAGGATTCTTAAATATTCAGTAAAAAACACTGAAACAAGTATATCTCTGTGAAACAATTTTTTCAGCACCAGTTTGCTACCAGAATCCAGTAATATCCAAGTGTACTGTCAGATTTCCAGGATAGTCTTGGAAGTCATTGATATAACCTTAGACAGCAATATTCAGTAATTTGTTTCTACCATTGCCTTATGTCTATTTACTTTGTAGATGTCTCAGAATGTTCTTGATTTAATTCTGAGTTAAAAAAAAACAACAACCCAACACAAAACACATACAAACAAACAAACCCACCAGCATTTGAACAAAAATAATTTAGGTAATATGACGATCTCTTAGAGATGATAAGTTTTTGCTGGAGAATACAGTCAAAGCTCAGCCTTCTGGTGGAACCATGCCAACTGATTCAACTTTAGTTGAGAATGGCATTTTTAGATCCAAGATTAATTTTCATCAGTCCAATATGGGCATCCCCCCCTCCCCTCTCTATTTTTTGAGCTTGCTAACTGGATTTTATTTTCGGTGTAAATTATAAAACTGTAACTGTGATTCTGTCACTTGCCCTACTCATCGTGGTCCACGTGTCAGACACAGGGAATTTTCATTATAGTTCCTGGGCTGAAAGGGTACATGAATGTGAAATTGAGTTTCCTGTAGCCAAGACAGATGTCTTACCTATGAAGCTGGTATTTACAGAAGGAGGTGTGGGGGTTTGTTTGTTTTGATTTGCTTTGTGGAAAACTTTAGTGTTCTTTCAAAGATCTATCACTAAATTGTTTCCTGTATAAAGGAGGAAAAGGTGTCAGCAGAGAAGTATCTTAATTAGTTCTTGAAGAGTTACAGTGGTAACTCTCAGGTGGAGATGGGAGATAAGGAATTAGGTACTTTGATTCTAGTGATCTTACTGCCTCAATACAAACTTATGCAGATGGGAACAAATGTTCTTGGTAATTTTACATTTGACGAAGAAGTTCAGACATGAGGAACTTGTTAGAAGTTGGAGTCTTAAAGCCTTCTTAAACTGATGGTCACCATTGTGGCTTTGTTAAAAGGAAGTTTTGTGATATTGGAATTTGTCTAACAACAGCTGTCACACATGGCATAATTAAAGTTTGTGAATACTGTGAATATTGGATATCTGATTATATGTCATGTCTTGAATATTTATCATGATTTTCTTATCTGGACCAAATATTCTGTGCTGATGCTTTTTCTTTTTTTCTTCTTCTTCTTCTTTTTTTTTTTTTTTTTTTTTTTTTTTTTTTTTAAGAGCCTTCTGGAAATTTCCAATGGCTGACACACAGTCTTAGGAAAGACTAGAACAAGGATGAGGCAAATAATAATGCACATTGCTTTCCATTTTAAATAATTTGCTAGAGTTAAGAAAGCTGATAAATTAGTTAGCACTTCTGATTATTGTTGACTATATTATCTGTCATCAGGGTTATTGCTGGAGTTGCAGCTGAAAATTGCTGATTATAGCTTCTCTTTGCTTTTGTAAAATAGGTTTTGCTATAGACATTTTTTTCGTTCTTTTTTTCCCGTCTGTTCTTTGGTTTTAATCAGTGTTTATGATATAAAGATTTAATTTGGGGTATAAAGTAATCACATTCCTTGAGTTTTCCAAAACCTGCTTTTACCAGTGCTAAGGTCATCAATTAGGTAGGAGAGGTGTACTTTTGTTTTATGGGGAAAAAAAATGATGCCTACAGTCTTCTCCAATGTTTTTTGGTGTTTGGAGGCAATTCCAAAAGTGAACTACAAATAAGATTCTTGAGGAAGTAATTATTAACTTTTTCAGTCTTCACATCTGATCAATATTAAATCTGGTTGGCTAAAGGTTTAACCAATTAAGGGGTCTTTTGCATATTTTATTTTTTTCCCCCATATTCACCAAAATCCGAGATACCTGAAATCTCACAAGGAAATTTGTTCTCAAGACAGCAGTCTCTGGGAACCAAGAGATTAAGGAAGTTTGAGGTGTTTGGATGTTTGTGTGGATAACAAGAATAATGAGAATTATACCAGGCTAAATACTGGATGTGATGTTAAACATCATGCCTGATGCTTAAGATTATTTACAGGTAAAGGTATATGGGATACATTGGCTCATGCAAGTCATCTACTAAGATATCTGACCTTGGGTGGCATGCCTTTGCTTTGACTGCTGTCTGTGCCAAAGCCAGATGGACTGGGCTGTACAGCTTTGTCTACAGCACTGCACCTTAGCCGCTGCCCATGAGCTGGGAGAAATCTGTGTTTCATGTTTTGGATCAACTTGACTGCAGCGTGAAAGATGCCTCCAGAAGAGGAGTGCTAATAATAAATGTGAATAATAGTGTCAAGAATACAAGCAAACCTAGAAAAATGGCATCCTAGAAGACACAGAGAAACATGCAGAAAACCCTTTCCATCAGCACAGAGTCAAATGTTCTGAAGCCTTTTGAATTGGGCAATGGTTAAGTTATGTATTTTCAGTTACTGATTAGTGAACAAAAGCAATGTAACTATAACTTATGGTCTTCTTGGTAGTAATGGTGTCACAGTGTCATGATAGGGGGTTGGAGTGGTCAGAGTGTGTTGGAAAAGATCAGAGCTTGTCAATAAAAGCTTATTAACATAGCAGAAGTCTAGCTTAGGTTATATTTTTATGCAACAGAATCGTTGCTTCAGAGTGTGTGTCCTAGGAGCCTCCTGCATAGTTCAGCCCTAATTCTTCCACACAGCACTCCCTCAGATTGCTATCCTTGGCCTGATTATAGAGAGGAAGAAATTACATTTGCATCTAAAGTGTGTCATAATCTCATTTTTTTCACCTCTCATATTCTTTTCATAAACATCCTTTTGTGCCATTGGTCATCAGTAAGAAACCCCGTCTTTCTATTTTATAATTTCTGTGCATATCCCAGCTTGTGTTCTCATTTTTTTTTCTTATTCAGAAGCAGTCTCTGCTTACTGTACATCTGTTGCAAAACAAAAGATGACGAAGTGGTTTATATATCAGTTTGATTTATAGATAAAGACTTAAGCGATAACATGGTAAGGCAGACAAAACCTGAAAAAAAACGTGACAGATGAGATGCATTAAATGAGAGTGGCTATAAGCAGCTCAGATGACATGTCTGTGTACCAACGTTGCATGAATTTCAGCAAAGAGGCTGCTATAATAAGATGTGTGAAAGCTGGTGATTTGAACAATTATTTTTTTTTCCCCTCCAGCTGAGGAGACATTTGCCAGTAGTCTATGAAGTAAATTCTCTGTAGCAAATCATAAGAATTTGATTCTTTTCATGTCTGTATGATACAAACAGAAATATGACAAGATGCCACCCCCTGCACATCCTTAAGAAGAGAGTCTTTATGTGGTGCTCCGTGTTAGTTTGGTGAGAGGCCCCGTTTGTTTGTTCTCTGCTTCCACTTCTCTCTGCCGTTGTGAAGCTGCTGATCAAGGGAGGCACCCCTGCCTCTTCCCATCACACCTGAAGATGTGATGCTTTTCTTAATAAGGATTGGGGGAGACTCACGTGGGTCAGCATCTTCCTACTCCTCTGTGAAATGTTGCCCCTGGACATCAGATGAGCAGCGAGTCTTAACTGACGGGGTTAGAAAGGAGGTTAGTGAGAGCTGTTGTAGTGCAAGTCAGGTACTGGAAGGCTGCTGTCGCATTCTGCCAAAGCCTTCTCTTGTCCAGTCTGTTTTCCTCAGCCTTTCCTGACAGGGCAAGTGCTTCAACCCCTGGAGCCATCTTGCTGGTCTTCTACTGAACACGTTCCAGTTGTGTGTAAGTTCATCATCTTCTGGAAACCTGGTGAAGATCTCCACAACATGGAGTGTTCTCCTGTGTGCAATTAGGTGGGCTGACTGCACAAATCTGAGCTCAGTCACCATCTGAGTAAACCCATACCAGTTCTTCACAGTTAATTTTCGCAATTGTATTGTTGGCATGACTGCAGATTGGACCCCACATTGGTGTGTATTTTGGGAAGAAGCAAGTGGTCCATATTCAGCAAAAGCTTTGCAGGGACTGGCTGGGTACTGATTTTCCTGCACTTCTGTTAAACAAGTACTACTTTCCCTTTGCGGATGAAGAAACTGGAGGCAGGTAATTAACAGGTAAGTAGTCAGCTGCAGAGGCAGTGTGAATCAGAGCTGGAGCAAGAGCTTGGCTGTTCAGTAACCCTGCTCCTATGATCATACTTACAAACTCCTCTCTCTTAAAAGTTAGTTTGTTACACAATCACAGGGATCTTAATTGCTGAAGCCTAACTACACAGCAGATTTTCATGTCTAAAGAAAGCAGTGAGGTGCCTTGTATCTTAATTCAGTTACTTTGATGTTTTGGCCTTACTTTATTGCGAGCAAATCATGAAGGCATGTAATTTCCTAGCCATTTGCTCAGTGTATTGAGGACAACCCCGGTTCTCATGGTGGCAGGCAGCTCCGTGCTTGCATTTGAAGTGTCCCAAAAAACGGCTTTTCTTTTTACTGCATCATCCATGGAGAGTGTGGTAGATACTCCCTGGCTGTGCCTATCAGGAGGCATACTTGCATGTTGAGGAGCACAGACTGTAACCACTGGGATACCTGCTGTCTCCTGCTGGAGCATGGCTGGAGCACTCATTCAGGAGGATGTGAGAGGGTGGCTAAAAGACTCGATCACCCAGTCTTGGAGCACGGATTTGAACCCAGGTCTCCCAACCATAAGAAAACCCTAGCTCCAAAAAGACAAGGCATTTTCAGAAGGGCTTTTCTTAACTTCTTAGCTCTTTCACTGTGTACGGTATCTAAGAAGGCAGATCTCCAACATCTGGAAAAATGGATGGAAAAAATAGCCTAGGGAATCATGGGTAATTCAGGCACTGATGAGCGTGTTGGTGCCTTATTCTGCCAAGCTGACTCTGTAATATATAGCACAGGTCCAGCAAGAATTTTTAGCTTCATCTGAAGGGCAGACAGCCTCAGCAAAACCTGAGATATTGTTTTCCCTCATCTCTGAAATAATCATGAAGTGCTAGAAATGCAGTGGTACTGATGGCAAGTCTTGTACTGGAGTTTGAAGGGGGAATATTTGAAATGACTAGAATATTTGATTTTTTAAGGGAAGAGTAAACATGAAAATTCTTTTTGTATTCTACAAGTTTTGGCAAAGGGAGGGAATTTAATTGCATCTCCTGTACTCTATTCTGTGGTAGTTTTCCCTTAATGACATTTCGTCGCTTTTGGTGTTTCTGAGAATTACCACAAAAAGAAACTTCTATTTTTTGAAAACATCTTTTTATTATCTGTTATTGCATACAGAATGCTATTTAAAAGTAGTTAGAAAATATGACTATGGAATATATTAAGAAAAGAGATAGGAAAAGTAAAAAAGTGTCATTCAGCATTTTAAAGGAGATGATATACTATTCTTTTTTCCTTCTCTCTCACTCTGAATCACACTAATAATCTTAAAAAGAATGAAGAACTGTCTTCTAATTTTCCTATGGATCCTTTTGAATAGGTTTTCAGGTTTTGGTTGGTTGGGTTTTTTAGTTAGTTGTCGCTGCTTCTGCAGCACACTTGCAAGTATTGTTTCTCATATTTAAGTGTTTAGGACTGCTGGCTCTCAAATTAACAGTAATTCACACACAAACATGTGCGGAAGCCACCCCCAACAACAACCACCAGCAAAACCAGAAGATTTGGGCAGATCACAACAGTTATGTCCAGTGTCACAAAATGTAAAATAACTGGCTTAAAGATATTTTTTTTAAGCTTTGTCTCCCCTCTGCAGACTTCCATGGCTGTCCTCTGACGACAGGGATCAGAGGATAACTCAGGCTGGAAAGGATCTTCGTAGATGTCCAGTCTCACTTCTTGCTCAAAGCAGGGTCAGCTGTGGGGTCAGGCCAGATTGCTCAGATTTATCCTCTTGGGTTTTGAAAACCTGCAATGTTGGGGATGGTGCAACCTGCCCGACCAACATGTGCCAATGCTTGAATGTCAGCATGAAGAAAATGTTTTCCTTGCTAACCAGTCCAAACCTCCCTATGCTCAGTTTAAATTCTGTTACCCAATGTGACACACCTTTGTGTGAAAGGAATCATAGTGTTGATGGCAGAGGGGCTGGGAATTAATTAACTTACTGTGTTCTTTATTTTCCTTCCTGTCCTTTCCTGTGCAACATTTTCTTCATATATAAAATAGGAGTAATGAACCCACCTGTATTACTAAATAAATAAATAAATAAATAAAATACAGATCAACAGCAGGAAAAGCACCAGCTTTAGCCTTAGGTTGATTCTCTGCTTATAGCTACAGTGAATGAATTGTGATTATTTAGTGAGATGATTCTGCAACCCTAGGGAAAGGAAGAAAGAGGAGGACAGGAAAGTGTGAAACGTGTGGTGCTCTCTTGCTTTATTTGCAAAACAAAGTCAATGGAGTACTAATTAGTGTTGAGGGTTATTGCATATTGCATGTCAGAGATACCTTCACTGTACTTTGCATATACTTTCAGTAATTAAAACCTGCAAAGGAAGTTATTGCTTAAATTTCCCTTCTCTTGCAGAATGATGATGATAAACCTTAGCAGCCATCATGCAAAGTAGTATAAAGCAATGACAGCCTCATCTTAAGGGAACTCTGTGGATTGTCAATGTGTTTCTTGTTAAGCAAGCCATTAGAGTTATATGTTTCAAGAATGAGGAATTTAAGAGTACAATAATTTGCTGGCAGCCCAGTGTAATTGTAAAGCATAGGCAGGGCTAGAATGAAACAGTAAAGTAAGGAAATGAAGAAAAAAAAAAATCTGTTCCTTTCAGTTGGTTTTGGAGAAAATTATGTGAATTATTTTTATATTTCTCTGTTTCAGGTCTGCATGGCTTTAAAAACTCAGTATCAGAAGGTATTTTTACAGCCCAGTGCTGCTTCTCTTTCTCTAATGATTTGAAAATGACCTAATATAAGGGAAAAAGGTGGGACTAATATTGGCATAACTGACCTGTCATACTACAGCAGATCTACTTATTTGCATTTGTATATTACAAATGTGTGTTTAATAGAATACTGTGAGGTAATTATTATGAACTGCCCTGTGTTACTGATAGCTATGAAACATGCTTATGACTCTTTAATTTCCTGTGTTGTGACTTGTCCCTGTGAAATCGCACACCTAACCCTAGCAGGCAGAAGTGGGCACATGCACTGACCTTTAAAAATTGGGTTTTGCCAGGGAAAAGTGCAGCATGGCTGGTTCCAGAGTTGAGAACTCTGGAGTCTCCTACTGGGTCTTTGTGCTGAACCTCACCCTCCTAATATAGACAATATAGACAGTTGAACATTTTTTTTTTTTTTTCTTCTTTGTGTTCCCTTCCCTGCCCCCTCCCTGCCCAGCTGTCCCTATTTCTGTCAGCACAAGCTGCTGGAGCTATCTCCACCTGCTCCCAGAGCTGGTTGGCTGTGGAGTCAGGCAACCTTGAAAGGCAACTCCTAGGGAAGGAGAAGAGAATGGATGCTTGAGGATAAGCCAGGAAATATCACTTGAAAAAAAGGGATAAATGTATATGCACAGTTAGGTTTTGGTTCAGCTGAAGAAACGTTTTTGGGTTTTTTTGTTTGTTTGTTTCCAAAATGTGAAACGTTTTGTGGGAAGGAAATGGACTTTTCTGGGTTAGCTGTTACTTACCCAAAATTAAAAATTGATAAGTGTGAATCATATCCACTTCTGCAAAGTCTTTGGTGCATCTTGGAGACATTAAAACGTTGACCAGCAAGTTTTGCTGTAGAAAAAGCATAGCCATAGCTTGTGTAGGATATGGAATGATTAATTTGAGAGACAATGAGGTCCATAGAGAGGGGAGAGATTTACACCACAGCACTAAGCTCTGTCTGAAGTGCACTGCGCCTATCCTGTCTCATCTTAGTAAGTTACTCAAGTTCTCTGTGCCTCACTTAAGCTTGACTATAAAATGGAAATAGTAGTCACTTGATGTCCCTGTTCACACAGGACATGTGTGCAATAATGCTTATTATACTACACAAAGTTTCACCAGTAGTTAGAATTTGTCATTTAACCAAAGCAGGGATAAAATCAAAAACCCAAAGTCTCTTCCTATGTGTGCTCACCTCATAGAAGGCGTTTCAGTGAAGAGCAAAAGACTCGAAGGATGCCTAGGGCTTGTGATCTGTCAACCAATATGAATAGTCTGTTAGTTCAGAAGGATTTGGAGGGACCTGGTGGCTCTTTGTGAAGCTGCCTTTCCTTATGGAAGTCACCTTTACTTTTTTCTTTAGTTATGTACTTAGCATGTGCACAGGAAAACAAATATTCTTGACCAGCTAGAGTTAATTTTGTGTAACTTTTACGTGGACTTAAATCCCTGCTAGTCTCCAAGACCTTTGGTTAGAAAAATGTAGTGCTCCCTGTCTCAATCCTTTCAATTGTAAACAAATGGGATACAATTTACTTAGCTCAATTTTCACACCAAAAGGCATGAAATAAGGGGATAGGGACTTCAGCTGTCATAATCTTTTCTGCAATATGATAAAGAATTCAGAAGGAGTTATAGTATCAGAAGAACATCTCAAGTCATGGTAATTAATATATGATTAAGAGAAATCAGATTAATTTTCCACCGGAATCTGTGTATTTCTTCAAATGATAAAAAAAATGTAAAGAAATGTAACCACACTTATATCTGACAGTCTCCAATCACTAAAACTCTGTCAAACTTCCAGTTTGAGTTAACATATGTAAATTGTAGTCCAAGGTGGTATTTGTGAGTTGAATGCTTGGGAATTTACTGGGCAAGAGAAGCACATTGGACCTTATAACAAGAGGATCCTATTGCACTTCAGATCAAAAAGCTTTAGAGACATAGGCATTGTTATTAGATAAAAATAAAAATAAATGGACAATTGAGCTTGTGGACAAATTGTTTCTACAACACTCATCACTGAACAGATGAGGTCCACTATAGACAGATAGGAGCAGCCTTACATTCACAAGCCCTGATCCTCATGGGGTAGTTCAGCTCCCCCAATATCTTTTGGAGGAACAACACAGCAGGGCATAAGCAATCTAGGGGGTTCCTGGAATGTGTTGACAATAGCTTCCTTCTCCATGTGCTAGAGGAGCCAATGAGGAGAGGTGCTACGCTGGACCTTGTTCTCACCAGCAAGGAGGGGCTGGTGGGGACTGTGAAGCTCAAGGTCAGCCTTGACTGCAGTGACCATGAAATGGTGAAGTTCAAGATCCTTAGCGCAGTGAGGAGGGCGCACAGCAAGCTTGCTATGCTGGAGTGCAGGAGAGCGGACTTCAGCCTCTTCAGGGATCTGCTTTGTAGAGTAGTGTGGGATAAAGCCCTGGAGGGAAGAGGGGCCTGAGAAAGCTGGTTGATATTCAAGGATCACCTCCTCCAAGCTCAGGAGCAATGTGTACCCACACAGAGAAAGTCAAGAAAAAATGCCGGCAGGCTTGTATGGGTGAACATGGAGCTCCTGGAGAAACTCCAACACAAAAAGGAAGCCTACAGAGGGTGGAATCAAAGACAGGTAGCCTGGAGGGAATACAAAGAAATTGTCTGAGCAGCCAGGGATCAGGTGAGGAAAGATGAAGTCCTGCTAGAATTAAAGCTGGCCAGGGGTGTCAAGGGCAAGAAGGAAAGCTTTTCTAGGTACATTAGTGATAAACGGAAGACTAGGGAAAATGAGGGCCCTCTCTGGAAGGAAACAGGAGACCTGGTTACCTGGGACATGGGGAAGGCTGAGGTACTCAACAACTTTTTTGCCTTGGTTTTACCTGGCAAGTGCTCCAGCCACACCACCCCAGTCGCAGAAGGCAAAGGGAGGGACTAGGAAAAGGAAAGACCACCCACTGTAGGAGAAGTTCAGGTCTGAGACCATCTAAAGAAGCTGAGGGTGCACAAGTCCATGGGACCCAATGAGATGCATCCGTGGGTCCTGAGGGAACTGGTGGATGAAGTTGCTAAGCCCCAATCCATCATATTTGGCAAGTCGTGGCAGTCAGGTGAAGTTCCCACTGACTGGAAAAGGGGAAACATTCCCTCCCATTTTTACAAAGGGAAAATGGAAGACCTAGGGAACTACAGGGCAGTCAGTCTCACCTCAGTGCCCGGCAAGATCATGGAGTAGATCCTCCTGGAGACTATGTTGAGGCACATGGAAAATACAGAGGTGACTGGTGACAGCCAACATGGCTTCACTAAGGGCAAATTATGCCTGACAAGATGGTGGTGGATAACAGAAGAGTAACTGACATCATCTACCTGGACTTGTGTAAACCATTTGACACTGTCTCACATGACATCCTTATTTCTAACCCGGAGAGACACGGATTTGATGGATGGACTGTTTGGTGGGTAAGGAATTGGCTGGATGTTTGCGCTCAGAGAGTTGCGGTTGACAGATCAATGTCCACGTGGAGATCAATGATGAGTGGCATTCCTCAGGGGCTGGTATTGGCACCTGGTGCTGTTTAACATTTTGGTCGGCAACATGGACACTGTGATTGAGTGTACCCTCAGCAACTCTGCCAATGACAACAAGGTGCGTGGTGTGGATGACACGCTGGAGAGAAAGGATGCCATCCAGAGGGACCTTGACAGGCTTGAGAGGTGAGAACCTTGTGAAATTCAACAATGGCAAGTGCAAGGTGTTGCACGAGGGTCAGGGAAATCTCAAGCACCAATAAAGGCTGGCTAGAAAATGGTCTGAGAGCAGCCCTGAGGAGAACTTGGGGGTGCTGGTTGATGAGAAGCTCAACATGACCTGGCAATGTGCACCTGCAGCCCAGAAAACCAATATAATCCTGTGCCACATCAAAAGAAGTGTGGTCAGCAGGTCAAGGGAGGCGATTCTCCCCCTCCACTCTGCTCTTGTGAGACCCCATCTGGCGCACTGCCTTCAGCTCTAGGGCCCCCAACATGAGAAGGGCACGGATCTGTTGGAACGAGTCCAGAGGAGGGCCACAAAGGTGGTGGGAGGGCTGGAGCACCTCTCCTATGAAGACAGGCTGAGAGAGCTGGCGTTGTTCAGCCTGGAGAAGAGAAGGCTCTGGGGAGGCACTATTGCAGCCTTCCAATACCTAATGGGGGCTTACAAGAAAGCTGGAGAGGGACTCTTTACAAGGTCCTGTAGTGCCAGGGCAAGGGGGAATGGCTTTCAACTGAAAGAGGGTAGATTTAGATTAGATATTAGGAAGAAATTGTTTACTGTGGGAGTGATGAGACACTGGAACAGGTGGCTCAGAGAAGTTGTGGATAACACATCCCTGGAAATGTTCAAGGTCAGGTTGGATGGGGCTTTGAGCAACCTGGTCTGTTGGCAGGTGGTTGGAACTTGATCTTTAAGGTCCCTTCCAACCCAAACCATTCTATGATTCTCTAAAGAAGAACACGTCTTTTGCTCCCAACAAGTTACTGCACTTTATGGTATATTTCATTGCATCACAACTGTTATAATGACCAACTGTGCCAAAAAATTAAAGGTATATGACTTGTAGCTATGGTACCTATCGCAGATGGGACAGGAGGATGGAGGAGTTTGTCTCGAGCTTGAATGGCAGTGTTTTCATACAAGCCAAATATTTGACATTTCAGAATTTGTTTGCCAATTACTTCCTTTTTTTTCCAACTGACTCATGGTTAAGAAATAGAGTCAGTAAACAGGTAGCCTTGTTTACAATAGAGACAAGTTTTTGCACATTGCTAGTATTTCTGCATTTAAAGTAATGTATTTATTGCTAATGCTAAAATGCTTCCATAGAAAAACAGTGCTGCTTTATAGCTGCCTGTTCATTTAAAGCATGGTCTAATGCGATAGGTAGGATAAAGCTATGTCCTTGGTTGTTGAGCTTTAGGATGCTTCTTTTTCTCTTAGTTTTTCCCTGTGGAACATTGAGTCTACTGTCATAGTGGTTTTGGGGGGCTCTACAGACAATAGTAATGTACACATGTGAAAAATGTAAATTATAATTTCCTAGCTCTAATTTTTCATTGATATCTTTGTTTCAGGCTGCAGTGTGCAAGATGCAATTGCATCTTTTTGCCTATTTAAGTTAACTCAACCTTGTGGCACTTTGCTGGCTTTGACTGGATCTGACAGAAGCATCCAGCAGGGCAGCTTACTTCTGATGCCAAAATCCCATCAGTGAAGAGATAAAACAGAGTACAGAAGGATGAGTTAGAATGCTTCAGTCTGTTTCTCTGTCTGCATGACACTGGATAAAGTTTCTTAAAGGATAAAATCTCTTCAGATATTAGATCTACAGTAAAGAGGAAAAAATAAGAGTCAGATATCTTTAAGAGAGTAGAAATACTGACCCAGACTTATTTCAGATTCCTGTGCTGGGAGCAGAAGACCTATACGATGAGGAGACAAAAGTGTAGTTATGAAGGTGATGACAAAGTTTGGTCAATTCATGGCAATTTTTGCATAGAGAAGATGTTAGAAAATCAACCTGGCAAACAGATGCAGGGCAGAAGAAAAAAATTTTGCAAATGAGGTAATGGGAAAAGGCAAACGTGGAGAACACAGGGAGAGACATCCATGGAAGAAATACTTTTCTAGATCAGCTTTCCTTCACTTCTGAAGAGTGGAGATTAGTTATCATCCTTGTTCTTTTGCTTCCTTGTGTAGCTGAGGACATGCTGAGCATGGGTCTTTAGGTACCTTCAAAATCAATAACTGTTCATGGTAAACAATTTCCTTATTTGTTCTCTAGTTAATATGTAGTGCCGAGACATTTTCCTTTGTGAAAGCATATTCTGGATGCATCATTGTGTGGTTATTTTTTAAAAGAGTTTAGTTTTTAGTGGGATTCATACCTGTAAGTTTATCTCACTTGGAAGTCTCTTAAGAGGAAGATGCTTGACTGCTTTAAAGGCGCATTTTTTGGCACTGTTTAGCCTTTATTGCCCGTTCTTCTAAGATGTACTTTTCTGTTTCCTTCTTTACATAATTTGAAACCTTTTAAAGCTTTTGACCACTTCTCAAATGCAGGGTTGGGACTGTCCAGTTTCATCTCAGTAATATAGTATTTAATACTTGGAAGTGAAAATTATATGAATATAATATCTGTGACATAGAAACTGCAAATCTGATTCTAAAGCTGTAACAGTGTTATTAATGGGCTATATTATGATGTATTTGCTCTTAAACCCAGGGCATGAAGTAGGTAAGATATTCTTCTCCCATTCCTTATTACTCTTCAACAAACTAGTCATTCACTCTGTTTCAGCTTAGCCCAGAGATTAAAAAGGTATGATGCAGTCCCTGTTTGGGTTGTTCATTAGCTGAAACAAACATAAATATTAATTGTTTCCTCTTTTATGTAACGATATAGATATGGATTACGGTAACAGGGTTTATGTTTAATAAAATTTAAGGAGAGAATAGCATTAGCCAAAAATATACTGAAAATGTAGTGTTAGGTCTATTTTGTCATAAAAGCTTGATAACAGTGGGCTGATGGAGCATCTCTGCCAGTTATTCAAGGTTGTCTGTGGAAATAGATCAGTTCTGAAGAACAAGAAGTAAATTGTACTGGAAAGTAATGACATAGTTTATTTTTCTGTGATACTTATTACAAAGAAAACATTTATTTTGAAATGATAAATGGTAAAATTAACTTTTCATCAGAAAAGGGAAAGCTGAGTTCTATTTACATTTTTGGTAATGGAAAGCCAATTGCTTTTTGTTGAAAGCAAAAAAGTCTAAAAAATGTTGAAAAGTTGCCTCTCTCTTTTTTTCTAATGAGCAACATGAGAAAGCAAAACAGACCTTTACTAAGTACATTTGGTTTATCAATCTCATGAAAAAAGAAATGTTCCAGAAGAAAATTAGCAAGCAGTTCAAATAAGATCTTTGGGTAACAATGTGTGAAGAGATTGAAAGAAATGGGAAGCCCTAAGAACAGGCTGTTCCTGAATCTCCACTGGAAACTTACACAAACTTTTTGTAGTTGATATTATACTTGTGGTTTCTACTGGGATTTGATTAGGAATTGTTAATAATGCAATAACGTATGTTGCTTTTCCTTAAAATTCCCATCCAGTTTTGCAGATCTAAGGAGTGGTAATTTGTTTGCAGGAAATTAGTTCTTGGTGAGACCACTGATGGGGGTATGGGAGGAAAAGATGAGAACCCAAATATTTTGGAGCGCTTTGTCCAATAAATAGTACCTTTGCTTCCACCAATTATCAACTTGCCTGAGGAATCTGGCATGTCTGTAAGGCAAGGCACAGGGCCAAGTTCCCGTGCCAGTAATGAGGGGTTTAACTTAAAGTATACCCTGAATTATTGAAGGTAATATAAATTTCTACTAGCAAAGGTAGGAACTTGTTTCAAAAATTATCTGATTCTTACAGGACTTTCACTCCTTGCTTCCTTCTGTATATTCTTCTTGGTTAATATGGTTTCACTGAGAAAGAAAATGAGTTTGTTTATAATTTTAGTGTTTTCCAAGGAGGATTTCTGCAGTATTGCATACAGCACATAATACAGTCTATGAAAAAAGAATCAAATTACAGTAGTTCTTGCTTCCTAGGCACTGTTAGATGTAACAGATAAATGAATAATATGGCAGAGCAGAGTCTTGCTAGTCTGTACTCAGGGGAGAAACTGCAGATTTGATTAGTGAGACTTGAAGACTGCCCACCTATCTGCCCACCTATGGATAGTGTTGTGGTGGGTGGGATCAGGGAATTTTTCAACTCAGAAGCTTTTTCTGATGCAAAGTGACCTTTCTCATTACTGGGCAGAAATCTTTCTCTGTCTGCTCTCGGATTGCTCACCTGGAAGCCTGTTAGTGCTTTCAGACTAATTATGAAAGTCCCTGCCTGCTACTCCAACACAGGCAAAAATTTGCCCTGTTGATGGTTATCACCATTACACCACCCCACCCCACCACCCCCTTCCCCCAAAGGAGAAAACACCCTCCTTCCCAAAGCCATACCAGTGGCTGGATGAGGGTGAAGGAAGGTTGTGAACTATCACATTTCCTATGGAGGAGGAAGGCAATCACCCTGGAAATGTGGTAGCACAGCTGGGAAGCTGCTGCATGACCAATACCAATGTTTGGAGCAGGTCTGCAGAAACTTAGTTTGTCTCTGTTTGTCTCTGTAGGTGGCATCTCTTGTTCTTCTGTATCAGTGTGTGGTAACCACCTGAGTAATGCAACATCACTGAGACAAAAACAGTAATCTTACCTGATGATAGTGCCTGCAGCCATCAAACCTTGTATTTGTGCCTCAAGAACTAAGCACAGCTGTGCTTAATCACTGTTAATTAGAATTACAGTGAGGGTTCCTCATCTGCGATAGTAGTATTCGACTACATTATGTTCAACTGGGAGGTGAAATATTGAGCATTGTTATGAAGTTTGATTTTAACGTGCTTTCCAAACTGTCAGCCTTTGGAAAGGTGATAGGTGGAAAAAAAAATGATAGGTGTTGGTAAGGGATTACTGAAGTTATCTATAAAAAGAATGAAACTATGATTTCATATCAAACCACTGCCAAAAACATCACTATCCTATTCACCCATCCAGTGAAATTGAAATTTGTCATTTTAGAAACAGGAAACATGTATCTTCCATCCTGTGGAAAAAAAAAAAAAAAGATCCTGCCAGCAGCTAGACCAGCTGTATAATGCTAATTTTGGGTTTTGTTAATGATTATGAAGTGTAACAAAGGCAACAAAGAGGAAATAGCTTTTTCAGTTATAAAAAGGTGCTTTTTTTTGTTCTGTTTACTTATATACCAATATACCTACAGCTATGATGTGTTTTGCAAAATTTCCATGGTTTGCAAGAAACAAAGAAGAATGAATAGCATGCTTGGATAAAAGATGTACCCAGGAAAGGATTTAGTTTTTACCAGCAGTAGCATTTGAAGAGCTTTCTCCATTGAACAAAAATCACGGTTTAGTTAAACTAAGGTTAGGTAGTTGGGATGCTGTGGTCTCTGTCTGTTGCTATGAGTTGTTTCCCCATACTGTCTTACCCATTACACTCTGTGTGGGTCTCTTGTCTTACAGTTGCATTGTAAGCTGCTTGGGGCAAGTGCTGTGATTTCTGTGTGTCTGTAGTATAGCTTGCAGGGGGTGCTGGTCCCGTGTTCTCACAGTCTTTTGGTTATATTCTATAATATAAATAGTGTTATCGCTGTTGATTTATGACAGTTGTAAAGCAACAGTTTTTGTGTAACATGGTTCCCTCCTACCTGTAGTTAAAAACTAGGCTAAAATGACTTTTAATTAAACTTAAAAGATGTTTCCATGTTAGGCTGCTAGTCAGTAATAGTTTTACAGTACACTGTATATATCTACAAAAGAGTATATGATCCTAAATTGTATACATCACAAACCAGCACATTTCAAATTATTAATGCGAGTTGCACCCAATAACATTGCAGCAGTAAGTACAGGGAAAATTTGGTGAACTTTGGGGAAAGAGTGGTAAGAGATCTTATGATTTATCTCAGGCAAGACCAACAAGGTCCTTTTGATTTTAAGAGAAATATTCATTAGGATAAAATAGCAGAAACAAGTTCTAGATTATATTAATCTTTCAAGAACTCTTTTTTATTTCTTTGTTAATAAAAGTAGGGAATTTCCATTTTTTTTTTTTTAGTAGCAGAATGTCTTGAAAGAGACACACCTGTGAAATGGCATAGAACACAGAAGCTGTGGGGAGACTGGATCACATAGTCTGTATTGTTTTGGTTTTTTGGGGATTGTGGTGTGTAGTGTAGTTGTTCTTTGTTTTTTTTTTTTCTTTCTTTTTTTTTTTTTGGTAAGTTGTAGGGGGTTCTGATTCTGCTATTAGTCCAGCCAAAATGAATCCCCATACTGAAAGTCATATTTTTCTTAGAAATTGTCATGTCCCAGAGTATTACTTAGTACAGTAAAACCACCCCATATGGAAGATGAGACTATTAAGAGTCTGATCTTTTTGTTTCTTGGCATCTGTTTACATTTTTCTGTATTTCTCAGGTATAAATGCATCTGTGTAATCAGCCATGCACAGTGTAATTTCTTAATGTATACAAAAAGTAAAAAGTTCCCAGTCCTAATGTTTTTGAGAGAGAGATGTTAACATAACTTGGGTGTACATTGAATCTACAGCTGCAAAATAAGGAAGAAAATGTACTTTATTCCAGAGTTTTGTGGGCAAGGGTAAAAGTTGAGTAGAAATCTTATATAATTGAACCATAATATTTTATTGCTCTAAGAATTTCTACTCTTTAATCCAGCCTTGGGTGCCATTTTTTGAAATAAAGGCTTTTACAGTCAAATTTGTGGTTCATGCACATCAATCTGGCTTATTCATTTGAAAAGCAATCCTTTAAAATAACCATGTAATTAGACTTCCACAACTATGGGTGCTAGTGTTTATCAGCAAATGGCATTGACTTCAATAGGCCATCAGTTCAAATAATTATTTTCAAAGGAAATCAAGTGTTTAAGCTCTCTAAAAAGATTTTTGTTTTCTTTAGAAGTTATGCTCCAGCTTGTTAGAGTTATCCTAAGTGAAAAGCAAACCAATCTGATCACAAGAATTAGATTAACTCAAATTTGTGCAGCTGGTCTGGAGTACCCCTCTATTGCTACAACAGTCCAGTGACCTGGCTACATCTTAACCTTCCTTGTTTTGCAAGATGTGTATTTTTAAGAAGTTGTCTGTCCTGGATATTCAGTAGAAATATGGGAAGCCCACCCCAACTATGAATACTTTGGAAAGTGAGTAGGTTATTGCCTAAGTGAATGTGTACCCCAAGCCCTGTCTTATGCACCCAGCTGAACCAGACAGCCTGGGTTTGGGTTACCATTAAGCTCAGCAGATGTTTCTACATAATTAGGAGGTGGTTGAAGGGGGTGGTATGTTTATAGCTGTGTGAGAGTTGGGTTGACTCTCTAGTGGAGAGAAAACTTGCAGGGGTCTGTTTGTAAACTAGTGGTTTTACATTGGCCAAAAGACTGATACATTGCCCAGCTGCCAGGCACCATCACTATATTTGACAAGGATGATCACATACAGAAAATGCAAAGGCACAGCTGTGCTGGGGGTGGCAATGAGAGCTGAGCAATGACAGTGTTTTCTAACCTAGGTGGTGTTTGTTCAGAGCAGCAGCCTGACAAGGAAAGGCTGAGCTCAATTATGAGCATTTCAGTAGACAACTTGCTCTGCCCTTCCTGCTTTGTCTTCTCTCCTGAGAGGTTAAACTTGTAGGCACTTTGTACTTGAATTCATTCCTCCTCTTGGCAATTTGGTGTTTTCTGCCACAGCCTCTGGGGTCTCCTTGAGATTTCCCGGTTGCTCTTACCACGGCTCTGCATGTGGACTGACACTTGGCTGCCCTAAATGCTGTTCTGAAGCCTGTCCCACAACGGATGGCAAAGCTAGCAAGCACTGAACTTTTTGGAGTAGCAGACTACATAGATTATTCTGCACAGATACATCTAAAAATATTATTTTGAAATTGAAGTGAAATATTTTTGAAGTTATCAACCATTTATTGACTGTAGATAGCTTAAATAGCCAAGTAGATTTTTTTAATATAAAAAATTAATACAAATGAACCCTTTAAGCCAAGAATATAATGCATGTCAACTCATGCTTATGAACTCATTTAGTTTTCACAAATAGCAATTTTAGAGTGAAAAAAACTCATTCATGAAAGATCTCCTACTAGTTGTAGAACCAGGAGCTAGAAGGGAGGCAAACACTTCCTTAATGTTTTAAGAAAAAGCTAAGAATTACAGAAACTTGGAGCATAAGTCTCAGATCTCAGTTGTATAGGTAGTGTAGAAATTAATTTTTAAAGTGGCCATCAGTCATTTAGATGAATATGAAGACTGAGCCAGCATATTTGCACAAAGGCCAAATTCTTTTTGGACAAATTTGAATAGGAAAAGACTTACAAAAATTGTAGACATAGTGTGGAGGACATACAGATAGTTCTCATCTGTGTGAGATGCAGGGCCATGTTCTGCACTGGATTACTCTAAAAGCATGTATGAAAGTTGTATTCCTGAAGGATCAAAATCTCACTGGGTGATTGAAATCACAGCTCAGTGCTGAAAGATTAGGATTGTGTCTGGAAAAGGTAGTATCAAAGGCTTGGAATCTAATGCTGCTCACATTCATGCTATGCACAAATATCTTGGAGAAAGACTGGTATGCTGAATTTTGACACAGAATGTGCTTTCAATCCTACTCTGTTATAACAAAGAAGTATGCCTTCAGGAAAGTTATCTGTGAATTCTACTGGGTTTTTTAGATGAAACTGCAGAAGGAATCCGTTGGGTTTTGATGTGTACAGCTCTGAGGTCAGCTAGCAAGCCGACATTAAGAATGAGAAAGTCCTAAAAGGACAGTGTAAAAGCTGTTGGGGTGCCGGAAGAAGATGGGTTGCCTGCTGCAGACTGAATTCTGTCACCTGGGGAAGTACTGCAGACCAAAAAGTGGTCCAAGGAGAAAATGGCCAAGTAACGTCATGGAATGAAACAATGGGTACCTGATGAGCCCGTATGCGCTGAAGACTGGTCAGATGGATAAAAACTGGCATGTGATTGTCCCTGTGGATCAAGGGAAGGAGATCCTGATTGTTGTGCCACTTAAGAGACTTGCTGGAAGTCATGTCCTGGTTTGAGCTAAAGCTCAAAGCCAACAGAAATATGTATCCTCTTTCACAAAGGCCAGCATTTCTCCATCTTTCCATTTTGATTTCTGTTTGCTACTCCTCAGATTTGAGGCAACAGAAGTAATATGCCAAACAGCTAATTTCTCTCTTTGAATTCCGTGCCTTTTAGGTTTCTGAGACTCAGACTTTACTTCCCCTAATTTGGGTAATTTAAGCTGAACTTCCAGGCTGCAATATCTTTGCTTGCGTAAGAGTGGGGATCCCCTCTTTCTTCAATGGGAAAAACAAATACTTTGATTGCGTTGCAAATTCAACAATGAATAAGGCAGGCATAACTTACCATCATCTGAGCTCTTCCAAATTTCATATAGCCATTTCATTAGAAACAGCCAGATGATACTACTGATTGTTTGTGTTGCTCTTCCTTATCAGCTGGTAAACCCCAAACTGTCTTGTAGCAGACAAGAAAGTACTCTTGCTTTCTGATGTTAGCTGTCATTGGTTATCCACTTACCTTATCTTTCTGGAGTTTCCCTATTTGCAACTTTTATTTTCTTCTGATATGTTTTCCACAAAAGTGTTTCTCTAACATGCTCCACATTTCTCTTGCTGTGTCTAGTGCCTGTCATAAATGTGAACATGAATACTCAGGCTCTTAATGATGGCTTTGAGCTGTAACTACTTAATAATAAAAAAAACTTTATGTGCTATTAGTGCTTTTATAGTGTGGTGCTGGGAATGGCAAAGATTAGATGAGAACATTTTCCACTGAAGTTATATTCCCAGAACAGGTGTCTTGTAACAGCCAGTCATGTCCTGTGACTCTTCATGACTTTGTTCCAGCCTAAGGGCTTGATATTCACATAACAAAAGCAAGATGGGCTTTTTTTAAGTTTTAGCTACAGTATTAGTAGAAATAGGTAAGACTTCCATTACATTTTTGGTTTGTTTGGGGTTTTTTTTGTTTGTTTTGTTTTGTTTTTTAATGGAAATATGATGTAGAAAATTTTAGGATGAGTTATTTATTCAAAGGCTGGCATGTTAAACATAAGTTTCTATTCTATATCTTAGCCGGCAGGAAGCTACTGTCTTTTTTCTGCAAATTTGCAGTGTGAGATGTAGTTAACGTTGCCTTGTAAAGATCCACTTCTGCAGTGGTTTATGAAACTATGATTCAAGCTTTTATATCTCTGGATTAATTTCTTATTGTCTTCCACAGAGGAGGAAAAATCCCTTCTTTTTATAGCTCATTCATTTTTACATTTCCTTCTGTGTCATACCCCTCTCTATTAACACAAAGAATCCTTTTATTTTATATGCCTGTAAAAAGCAGCAGGCTACTCTCTTAATCAGTGTTGTCTAGGTTCATTGCTGGAAGGCCTAGGTCATTAGTAATAAAGGTCATTACTTGATGTTTCTAACACACAGAGACTTTCTGATGATTCCTCCCTCCCTCATTTAATCTCCCAGTGACTAGAAACAGGCCTGACTTCGTGTTATTAAAGTTATTTTATTTTCTTAAAGGATAAACTGGTGAACTCCTGGAAACAAAAGCTCTATAATTGTGGTGGTGTGTGCACAATAGATGCAAGGGTATGACAGAGCACACAAGACCTGAAAGCTGAGGCATGGGGGAAGAGAAGCAAGTGCCTGCTATCAGATTCACCGCAGGTTCCTCCAAGGGGCTGAATCAAATGCTGAAGGAAAATCCCACGGAGCCCCAAGGCTGCCGTGTCATGCCTGCCCTCATTACCTTACATCTTAGCCTCCTCTGATTCCTAGCAAACTAATTGAAAAGACACTTTGTAGTAAAAAGCTGTGTTTGAATCACTTTGAAAACCAAGCTTCTCTGGTATTTTTCCCAGCAAATGTTTTTCTCGGATCTTTGAGCTTATTAAACAAAGCGATCTTCTGAAGCTTCTTGGAGTACAGGCATAACTCTGCTGTCCCTGAATAAGGGCAAAAATAGCAAATTCTAAATGCAGTGTTTTGTCCAGGTTTTTAATCAGCCTGGCTTTTGAATGTTAACTCATCTCTCGTGCTTTCCTTCCCCTTCTTATTTCAGCTTTTATCATCATTCCTTCTGTCTCCACAATTAAACAAATGACATGTATTTAGTGGGGGATTTGGTTTGGTTTTTAGTTGCTTGCTTATAAAAGAAAAAAACCAACTTAGGTGCTTTGTTTGTACAGAGATAGGAATTTTAGAAAACAAAATTCTGTCATTAAGGAGCTTTCAGATGCCCTCTCCAGAGGGAAAAAGGTATTTATAGTAGATCTGGATGAAACTCTGTTTTTCCCATTTTCATTCAGTAAGAGCAAGATGAGAGAAGAGAATGCAAATCTAAATCTGCTTTTATCCTCATTCCCCTCTTCTTCTATTTTGCAGTGCATGGAGAAGTGTGTGTCCATAGTTCATTGGTGCATTACAGATTCTCTTCTGAAGTGTATGCCATCTGAGGTTTTCCTGAGAGTTATTAAAATACTTTTGAGGAGGGATTTTTGGGAAGTGGCAAGTTAAATGTGTTAAATCCTTGAGCCTAGGATCAGATTTGAAGGGCACAGGGTGACCCACGGCAAGCACTAATAACTCCTAAAGTCTACATTCATTAAACTTTTGGACAAATTTTAAATTTATTTGGCCACCTGTGTCACTGCTGGGTGTTCTTCAGCTCTTCAAATGACCTCCTTGCCTGAAAGGAACACAGTTAAAGAGGAGCTTTACATAAGCTGATCCCATTCCTTTTTATTTCAGCCACCACCTTCCCCCATGATGGACTGTGCCTGCCAGCCTATAGAACTTCTCTACTTTTGGGCCATCAAGGCAGACCCCACCCTGCAACTCAACATCTGCTTTTATAATCTAGTTGTTTCAGAAAAATTGTAACTGAAAAATGCTCATTGGAAAAAATAACAAAAGGAATTGTCAGATAGACACATGAAAGGAAGATAAACATCAACTCTAATGACTACCAAGAAAATAAATGTTTTGTCAATTTAAAGCCCACTTGCTGCTCCCATAGCTAGCTTTTAAAGTATTGCTTCATAAATTGAATTCTTTTTCTAAAGATCAATGATAAATCATAAACAGTTACACTTTGAAGAAAGCTTTCTTTCTTTATTAAGAAACATAGTGGCATTCACAACTGCTCCGTTATTGCTTAGTGTGTTCAGAGGCTCGCCTTTAATAAGACCTGGTAGTGATGTTTTCCACATGTATACTTAGGGACCTTGAAAGAGCTTATAAATGGACAGGCTTGCAGTGCTGCGCTGAGGTAGTTTGGTGTCCTCATTGTGCAGATGGGTCAGCTGTGGCGGAGAGATAATAAATTACATTCTTTGTTTTGTATGATAGTTCTGTTTGCCAATTTACAGGTCTCTGCTCATCACAGATTTCATTATTTCTTTTAATGTTTAACATGGACCTATTGGAACTAGTCCAGAGGAAGGTCACAAAGGTGGTGGGAGGGCTGGAGCACCTCTTCTATGAGGGCAGGCTGAGAGAGTTGGGGTGGTTCAGCCTGGAGAACAGAAGGCTCCAGGGAGACCTTATTGCAGCCTTCCCTAAAGGGGGCTTCAAGGAAGCTGGAGGGGGACTTTTTACAAGGGCCTGTAGTGACAGGGCAATGGTGTATGGTTTTAAACTGAAAGGCAGTAGATTTAGTTTACATATTAGGAAGAAATTGTTTACTGTGGGAGTGATGAGACACTGGAACAGGTGGCCCAGAGCAGCTGTGGCTGCCCCATCCCTGGAAGTGTTCAGGGCCAGGCTGGATGGGGCTTTAAGCAACCTGGTCTAGTGGAAGGTGTCCCTGCCCGTGGCAAGGGGGCTGGAGCTAGATGATCCTAAAAGATTTTGTGATTCTATGCCAGTTTTATAGAAAGAGAAGTTAAGTGCTCAGTGGAATGTAAGTCTTGGAAAACTCTGTTGGTCCAGCAGAAAACACAATGTTATTTGGAAATGGTCTGATCCACATAATGTGTGACTATTCTGCACTGACTTGAGGCTAGATGAACAAAGCAAAGCAAATTAAGTTAAGTGCTTCTTATGAGGATCATTTTTTTTGCATGCCTGAACTTGATATGGGAGATTAGCCATTCTCACTGGGAATTGCAGAGGATATGAATTTTAAGAGGCAGTTTTCAGAAGACTCTTCAAAACAAAGCAAGTAGTCAGTTTCTTTCTCCCAAAATGCAGAGGTGTTCATTCACCACAATGTTACTCTGTCCTGTGGTATGCAATTTCATTGAATAGAAGCACATAATGTAGAATAGCCCTGTGGTATTAATTTTTTTAAATATAATCATTTGTAGAATTTCTATAATTTGAATGATTTCTTATTAGCTTATGTTACCACTTCCTTTTCTGTGCAATTAGATTTTGTCTTGTTTTATGGAATGCTTTATTTGCTTTATATACTTGGGTTTGTTAATAGGTAATAAATCTAAAATAAAGTGTAAAATTATGTGGATATTAAAACCAGAATACTTTATTATAATCATCTGCATACATCCAACTTCCACCAAGCCAGGAAAGTGAATAGAATATCAATACTGAAGACAAGAACCCAACATTTATTTGTAAAGATATTTTAGCAGACTAATCCCAATTTTATTTTAAAATTATGAATTAATGCACATTTACTCCAGGAATAACAGAATAATAAAAAATCCTATGTATATTGAAAACAGAGTTATTTGTAATTATACATGGGTTTAATAATTCAGTAGGTGCATTTTTTCAAAAAAATAATACTTGAAACTGGCTTTAACAATCCCATGAAAATCTGTATCTGTTAGAAAAAATAAATCACTTAAGCAAGTGTGAGCTGCTGCCTTAAGTGAATCTGTAGGTTTAATAAAGTGAAGCTCAGAGGAGGAAGCTGAAAAGGATAGAATTATGTGGATTATGAGAGAAAGTTTCCTTTGACAGGAACAGTACACAGGGCCCAACAAGAAGCCCACAAGCCTGGGTGCTGGGCTCTGTAAAGCTGGAGTAAACTGTATGATAGGGAAAAATCCCGCACCAGCAGGATGATCTAACTCTAATGTATTTTTTTCTACACTGCATGACACTCACAGAAAGGTAATTAACTCAAAACCAACAGGGAACTTGTAGTAAGCAGTACCTAGAAAGATTAGTATTTAGAGTAATGCAGGAAGTGTTTGTTGTGGGTGTAAAATTGGCTGCTCAGGCAAAGCTTTTTAACAAGCATTAATGCCTGTTAAATCATATAATCGTTTACCTCTGGTGGCTTAGGTCAAACTATCCTTCCACAAAAACCTAAAAGCCGATTGATGCACCTTAGACTGCAGCACTGGTGAGAAGGGGGTGAGGGCGTGTTGCTTTTCAGAAAGCCATGGGATTTTTTGCCTTTGAAATGCACTGGCTGATGTTGCAGCGTCTCATTAAAGCTGGCTGCTGCAGGAGAGTTCTCTGCATTTACTTACAGGCTTGCAGGGTTTCTTCTGATAGGGCTTCTGATTTTTCTGGCTGAAAAGGACAACAAATGTAACAAATGTGTCCAAATCACTCTTACACGGGCTAACCCGGTGAGTTGAAAGAGCTCACTAAGGCGCTACTGTTGCATTCGTTTTCATGAGGCTGGTTAGATGCAATCAAAGTTTTCTGTGTTGCAGGCAAGACAGAGATTCTTGACCTACAACATACTTGAAGATCTAACCCTGCACCTTTTTCCTGGCTGATAACTGCTTGTTGGATGCCTATCAGATCAGAAAAATGTGCTACTGTACACTGGTGTGGATGAATATCCATAACCTTAGTATTACCGTGCAGCTTAGCAGATGCTCTGATGCAGGCTCTCAGATCATTTGAGGCATCTAATTCCCACTGAAATAAAAAAGACCTTTTATCCAAGTTCCTCAGCAGAGCTGATTCTTTGTGAAAACCATCGGTAGTAAGCGACAGTCTTGTAGTATACAACCCTTCAGGACCGATCATGTCCTTAAAACATGTTTTTCACTGGAGCTTGCATTTATCCAAACTTAGAAACTACCAGTACTACTGCCAGCTGCTGAGCAGGGTTAAAATGAACATCAGGACTTATAATTGAAATAACTGTGTAATCCAATTGGATTTTTGGGCAGGCTTTACGTCCTGATCCAGACCTCCCAGTTCTCATGGGTAGGCCTTGATTCACGTCTGTTACCAGGGGAGGAACAAATGTAAATTGTGAAATGTTTTTCTCCTGCTTGCTCTGCTTTCCACCTGCACTTCAAGTCTTGGCCTTATTATGTCATTGATCTACCATATGAGTGCTCTACCATTAACAAGCACTGGGTCTCTTCAGAGCTAATGAGCAGGGAGGACTTAGAAAGAGAAGTGAAGCAATGAAGATCATGTTAATGAAATCCATCTCCAGAGCTGTTAGAGGGTTCAACCAGAATGTGAATAAATTTGGGCTCAAGAGTCTGGAGTGCTATAAAGTTATAAAAATGTAATATTTCTATTTTCTTTGGGAGGTACTATTACACTTAATTGCTCTGTCTGAATACACAGTTTGGGAAACATTGCTCTGTTCTGATGGCAATAGGGAATAGCCTATATAATTTCTTGCAAACCATTATTGTGAGTGGCTTGTTTTGCTTTTTACCTTCTAAACCATGTGTTCTTTTGCTAGATTTTCAGCAAATGTTGGGAAATACTAGATTTCACTCCCTCTCTAACATGTAGGTGAATATTTTTTTTGTTTTCTTTCAAAATTTATCCAAATTGAAACAGGGAAGAATATGGGGTCATGAAATCAACCTAAGATGTGGCTTGAATTCTAATTCAGGTTAATAAAAAGAGGAAAAGAAGCAACACATTTTACAGATAAGGATTTATTTATATTAATAAGTTTTAGTTATTAAAATAAATAGCATTTATATTTAGAAATATAACATGTTTATTTATTCAAATATATTAAATTAAATTCATATTAAAATAATTAATATCTGCAAGTTGTGCCATTTGAATATGTAGATAACCGTGATATCCAGCAGAACACATCATCTGTTGAAATACCTTGATAAAATACTAGTGTCTGCCAACTGAGGTTGGATGGCGTGATTAAAGCTAGCATTTAAATGGGAAAACTCTGAATGTTTGCAAATGAAACAAACTTAATATAAGCCCCAGATTATCCAAATTTAATTCCCTTATCCCTGGACTATTTCTGTTTTGTTATTATAAAAGCCAGATAACAGATACCATTTGTAAAAGGTCTGTGAAGAAAAGACCACAACTTTTAAGTCCACTTTTGATCCCCTCTGAGTCTGTTGGAACTGTGGGGAGAATAGAGGGGAGCAAGATTGTTGGCATATTGGTGGGGACATCTCATGGGCTCGTGTCACTCACAGCAGGTGTCAGCTGAGCAGGATCTGGTGGGTCACACCAGACTTGAGTGCTCACAGGAATATCTGAGCTGAATGGATCAAATTGTCACTGTTGTACCTATTAATATTGCCCGCCTCAGTACTCTGGTAAATAATTGGATGTAGATCTGAGTTGAGAATACATCAGTTAACAAGCAGGATCTTCACACAGGTAAGTCACCCTCAACAGACTTTTTGAAAACATTTGACTTAAGCAACATAGGATTATCTAATTTATTGAAGCTTGTTGTTTGTATCTTGATGTATGAAGCCATGATGAACTCAGTAGTACTCTAGAATTCTATACAGAAGCTGGTAGTATTCTAACAGCTTTCTCTTAGGATCAGGGCTATCTGGCCAGTTAGGACTGAAAATACTAGTGATCTAAATTTACTGAGAGCTTCAGACTGTTGGTGCTCCAGTAAAATGAAACTCTCTCTCCCACATGCTGCCTCTCAATTTAAAACAAACAAATAAATAAATAAAACATTTGCTGGCAGGAGGTGGAAGCCAGCTTTGTGTTAGATATATAATGTGAAAAATAGAAACACATGCTTCTTGAAAATTCAACAAGTAGCAGATGCATTCATTCCCAGTAGGTTTTGTAGCAATTTTCATCTCTCTCCTGTTTTTTTCTGCTTAGGACTTAGGACTGCATAGCAAAATTTTCCTGAGAAATCTGAGACTATACTGTGCTTGCTATCTCAGTAGCCACCAACCCAAGGTTTGTACTCCGATCAGGTGAAATATATACTTTCTTTTGGTCCATTTGTTATTTTCAAGTTCTCCCTCCTACACTATTTAAGACTTGCTTTCAGTACACCTAACTGAAAGGGCAGTAGTATAGGGTTTAACAACAGAATTTTCCTAAAGGATTTTGGAGCAGCTGCAGAAAAGCAACTTACACAGTTATCAGGTTCAGGAATTTTATTTTAAATTAATGAAAAATGTAACTTAAAGTAAGGATTTATCCACTTTGAATTTCTGCAGGAATCATAAATTACATTACTTGTATCAAGACTACGATAAGAATCTGGTATTAATGTTCATCCCTGGTTCCAGTAGTGGAAGAGTTTGTTATGGTACAAACCATACCATAATAAATGGTACGTTCAGATTTTCTGAAATGGGCCCTGGACTTGGTAAAATTCAAATGCCTATGTCAGAATGACATCAATTAGAAATGCAGGCATGAGCCATACTGTTTGTCTGGTTTTTGTTTTTGGCAGAGAGGGGGAAGCAGAGACAAGAAAGGAGCTGTTTGTTAGTTTATTCAATCAAGCAGTTTGAGTGGTTTCAGGAAAGTTTTGAATGGCAGCCAGCACTTTGCAAATTATTATTATTCCAACATGAGTTACTTCTGAAGTGAATGCTATCATGCTTCTATTGTACAATATGTACAGTGTTTTATTTCACATCACAACAGCACACTACTTGAGAATGTAATCTTTTGGGAGCTGTTATTGCTTTGAGAGTAAAGCTGCATATGGTTACAACTTTAACTTTATACCATAAGTGTTTGTGTGCCTGTGTGCAGGCAAAATGGCTTTCTACATTAAGATGACAGATTTGACCCTCTGTGTTTATGCCATAAACAAGTCTGATACAGAAAACAGTTTTTGTCTAGTCTAACCCAAGACAGCTTCTGTGTAGTTTAACTTATGGTAAGAGTATTTTTGCGTATTCTATAAGAAGGATTACTTTTTATTTTGATGATATAGAAAAAAAGGACAGTGGAACACAAAGCCATTGTAGGATGTTGAGACAGTCCAAGACAGGTTTCTTGAATGCAACCAGCTTGGCTTTGGGTACCTGTAGAAGTAGATGGCACTTCCCAGGGTTCACATGTCAGTCCTCTCAAGCCCATGTTGTCATGAAGACTGTGAGTGCCATGAAGGAGAGAGCTGGAAATGGTAAGAGGCTTGAAAGCAGTAGAGGGAAAGAAAGGAAACTAAAATTTAAAAATAAAAAACCCCTCCAAACCCTCTAAAGTGTTATTTTGAGTATATACTGGTTTTACATGATGTCTAGTAGGGACTTGTGGAAAATTTCCACTGCATGGAAAATGTGTAGCAAAACTGTGGTATTCAGTGAATCCAATGGTAGGCAAAGCAAAGTAGTAGATATACAAGAGCTCTGCTCCTAAACAATATAGTAACTTGCATTAGTCATATACCTAGATGAATAGGGGAGAAATAGAGATGATATGAGGAGCTGAAGGAAAAAAGTAGAGTTTCAGTGCCAGTATGAAATCTACCTTGTGTTAAATGCTTGTAAAGGATATAAAACGCAGGACAGTTGGCAGCTGAATAATGTAAAAGAGCAGGAAGCACTGAGGTAGCACACATTTCAGAGTCATTAATATGACTGAGATATGCTTAAAGTACCTTTTATAACACTTGTCTGCTTTTCTTTTTTTTCTTGACAAAACATTTTTCCTTTTGAAGAGCTGGAATTGTTCATGAAAAAGTTTCATTCTCTCAAGAATACAACCTTACAAGTACACAAAATCTTGTTTCTAGGAGTTCTTTCCCTCTCCTATTTGAATATCAAACTGAAAAGGAGTAGGAAAAAAAATTAAAAAAAATACAAAAGCCACAGAAATATTTTGTTTATTCAAAATCCTCCAGGGGAAAAGATGAGTGAAATAGTTTGGTTTAGTTAAAAAGTTTTGGTTTAGTTTCAAATTTGTACTGGTTTTTTTCAGTTCTTTGAGTAATTCTTTTCATCTTGTCTAGGGAAAAAAACCCACACCTTATCTCATGGCAAATTTTTCTTTTCTCTTACTGGATGTAGAATGTCTGTCACAAAACATATAGTAGTGTTCTTGGAGAAAAAAACAGAAGTAAGGAACAATTATATCATTGATTACACATGTAGGCAGTAACAAAATCTCTGAAGTTAGGAAAGCCAAGAGGTATACAGATGCATATATGTGTGTGTATATATATATTTGCATTTATGTTAATAAGGAATAGATTTCAGATGTTAAGCATTAGGCTGTATTTCTGCTTTCAATTATGTTTTCCAGCTGCTTAAAGGAATCATAACTAACTTACACAGTGGTAGTGCACAGGAGCACGAGTCATGGACCGCCGTCAGACTATGCTGGGTGAAGTATAGGTAGGAAAAAAAAAGATGAATCAAGCACTCTGAGACATTCTTTTAAAATTATTTTTAGATTTTTTAAATTATTATTTAGGTTTTCTTACAGAGTAGGAAATGTAATGTGGTAATTTCTGGGACCAGTTCACAGGAAGCAAAGCCACATGGGCAGATTGCTGTGTCTTTGTAGCTTTTGACTGAACTGACACCTCTACACAGGTGTAAGCAATTGCAGGATCTAGCTTTTGCAGTTTGAACTAAAAATACCTAGCCTGAGTGATACAGAGGTTATTGTTGATCTACTTATGAATGAGTATTTAGAGGTGCTTACATTAGAAAGGGAGGATTGTTTAGTAGGACAGTAAAACTGAAAGGTTTCTCAATGGAGATAGACTAGCACTCTGAATTTAGGTTAGGATGCAAATCTATTTTTAAATATTCTGAGCTGTAAGACTGCAGTTAGAGGCTGTAACCCTAAGAATATGGCAATGCTGAAATGACAGGAGGGGTTGAAGTGACCACACAGTCTCTAAATAGAAAATGTGTGCTCTTATTTTCCAGTACCCTTAGCGCTCCACTTTCTCTAAGCATCACCAACTTTCTCCCAATGCAAATACTAATTTGAGTTGAAAAGCAAGAGGGTCAACGGACAACCTCACTGTTTTTCTCAATAAGAAAACAGAAAGGTGCAGTAGCAGCAGTCACTGAAAAAGTGGCAGGAAAGCTTTGGCAGTGCTGGCTGATCTGTAAACTCTTCAGAGAGACTAGTAAAACTGGAATAAGAAGATGTGAAAAAGTTTAAATATTTTTAATGACAACAGCTTTTCCCAAGTGAGAATGTAGCACAAAGACAGCCTCTGCTTCCAGATCGTAAGGAAATGAGGGATGGGCGTTAACAGCTGCACAGAGGCAGCCAACTGGCTATTACAGGGCTTGCCCTTATGGAGACAGTGACCCAATATGACCTGTGGGAGAACAAGTTTCTCCATCTGGCTTGTCCACCTGGAACTATGTGGCAGCTCAGAGGGAATAGCAGTTGCTGTTGCTGCAACTGTGCTGGCACCCAAAGTCTTTGGCTTGTCACTGCTACCAATGCTCACGTTGCTCCTGTGTAGGGCTGACTAAGTTCTAATTTGTCATTCAAGTTAATATTTTTACTAGTAGTGCTGAATAATTACAGTCACCTTTAAATGACTTATATGCCACTAGATATCTGTAAAAGTCAGTTTTCCATTATCTGCCTGGGCTCTTTAGGGTCCCTGATATACTCAAACCTGACCTTATTTTGTTTGAACATCTGGCTTGAAATGGGGTCTCCTCCAGAAGCTATTTGACAGGGGTGGGCTCAGTTTGCAGAGGTGTCCTCATTTCACCTGTGGAGGGTAATTCTCTGTACCCACAAGTTTATAGCAGACCTATCACCCCCATTTCAGCATCTGTTTCTTCTAATCTTCAGAAGATTTCCAGTCTTCCTCCCCTACTATTTCTTGAAAGGCTAAAGAAAGAGAAGTGTTGCGATGTTTGGTAATAAAGCATGTTAGATGCTTCTCTTTATTCCTTTCAGAAGGAGTTCAAGGACTGACAGTTGCAAAGACTGATAGGTACGGTATAAACACAGATGACAGGCAAGGAGAAGCATCAGTTACAAAGGGCTGTGGGGTTTTCATAACATTTGTCACTAAAAGTAAGAAACTTCATGTTATTTATTAGCTTCCCTCCTCCATTTTTTTCTCCTCCTTCGAAGGGAAAAAAAACCTGTGATCTGATCATTTAAAGAAGCTGTTGCTTTTGGAAAGGATGCTAAGAACTCACATGGGCTGCATTCCTCGTAGCAAGGGAGCTGTGTGTGTGAGGTGAAATTTGACCCTAAAATAAGGAGTTATTTCCTTAGGTTTAAAAAAATATTTTTCCAGTAGAAGTCAACAGATTCAAACTGAAATAAATTAGTTACCTCTGGCAGTCTTGCAGTTCACCTTGGATGCATATGTGCACTCAGTTTTGCTTAGTCTTCTCTCCTTCCCTCCCTCCCTCCACTCCAACCTTCCTTTGTTGCTGACTTCAGGCCTTACGGTTCACCAGGCTTGTTCCCTTTCAAGGACACTGCAACACAATAAAGATATCAGGCAAAGTTTCTATAGGGTATACATTTTTATCTGGCTTCACAGAAAGAGCACAACTCATAAGAAATGCATGGAAGTAATTGTTAAGTTCAGAGAAAGCTGATGTGACTAATTTACGGGGCCTGAAATGTTTGAATGTCGGAGGGGAAATGATCAAACAAACAGGATTTTCTGCCAGCAGCACACTGCTTTGCCAGCTCTGGTACCCAGGTGCAGGTGCCTGTTTCCAAGCTCGTGACTATTAGAGGCTGAATTACCAGAGTGGTGAGAGATATAATCTGCAGACAGCAGAGTTAAAGCTGCAACGCTGACAAAACTGTCCTGCTAGCCAATGCAGGAAACTGCCTGGGCATTTTCATAAGAAGGTAGCTGGAAAAGGTTTCCGTTTAATAGGAGGATTGAAAGAACTAATCAATACTTAGAAAGGATGAAACAGTAAGGGAACGTTACTGAAATAAAGAAAAAAAATCATGTTCCCCCAGGTATGTTCTAGTTCTGCAGAAGAGGTATTGTCCATAACATTTTTTTCTCAGGAATAGAGGCAGTATACAAAGTACACTAAAGAGCCTGTGTATGTGTGCGCGATGGGTTGACCTTGGCTGGATGCCAGGTGGCTATCAAAGCTGCTCTATGACTCCCCTCCTCAACTGCATAGTTGAGAGAAATTATAACAAAAAACCTGTGGTTCAAGCTAGGGACCCAAGGGAGATCATTCAGCAATTACCATCATGGCCAAAACAGACTTGACTTGGGGAATTTAATTTATTTTATTAATTTATTAATAAGATAATGAAAAATAAAACCAAAACTTAAAAACACCTTCCCCCCAACCTTCCATTTTTTCCCAGGCTTAAATTCATTCCTGATCTCTCTACCATGCCCCACCCCCCTCCCCATCCACCTCTCCCCACCCCATCAGCACAGGGGAATGGGGAACAGGAGATGTGGTCAGTTCATCACATGTTGTCTCTGCTGCTCTCTCCTCCTCAGGGGGAGAGTCCTCACACCCTGCCCCTGCTCCACCATGGGGTCCCTCCCATGAAAGACAGCTCTCTGTGAATTTCTCCAATGTGAATCCTTCCCACAGGCTACAGTTCTTTATGAACTGCTCCAGCATGGGTCCCTCTCACAGGGTCACAAGTCCTGCCAGGAGCCTGCTCCAGCATGGGCTTCCCATGGGGTCACAGACGCCTTCATGCATCCACCTGCTCCAGCATGGAGTCCTCCATGGGCTGCAGGTGGATATCTGCTCCACTGTGAACCTCCATGGGCTGCAGGGGCACAGCCTGCCTCACCATGGTCTTCACCATGGGCTGCAGGTGAGTCTACTCCAGCACCTGGAGCACCACCTGCCCCTCCTTGCTCACTGACCTGGGTGTCTGCAGGGCTGTTGCTCTCACATGCCTTCACTCCTCTCTTGTGCTGCAATCTGTTGCAGAGGGTTTTTTTCCCCCCCTTCTTAAATACGTTATCCCAGAGGTGCTGCCACCGTCGCTGACGGGCTCAGCCTTGGCCAGTGGTGGGTTCATCTTGGAGCTGTCTGGTGTTGGCTCCATTGGACATGGGGGAAACTTCTAGCAGCTTCTCACAGAAGCCACAGCTGTAGGCCCTTGCCCCGCTACCAAAGCTTTGCCACAGAAACCCGCTACAGTGGGAGAAACCTCACAAAGAGGCTTTTGTTTTAATTAATTTTCATTCCTCTATTTAATCATTTTTATTTGATTTAAGACTCCCAAATGACGATCCTTGAGGGAAAAAAGGGCATTACCATGCTCGTGTTTTCTGGCTTGCCTATAACTTTCAGCTTTCAAATTTTGTGTCTTCTTGCTAAGAAAATATAAATCAAATTACCTTTAGCAATTAAGTTTCTCATTATTGACATCATTGACTTCATGTTTTGATGGTGAAGCTCCTGATGGAGGATGATGTGGATGGCACTGGATTCTGTGGCAGAAGGGAAGAGTGTAGGAGATTACTCCCCAGCTCACTTGATTTTTACCTGATGATTTACAAGGTATGTAAATGAGGAGACAACCACAGAAGGTACATTTAATGACATCTTAATGCATCATGGAATTTACGACAGGGCATGAATAGCTTGTGCACTCAACTGTTGGAAGCAGATGCTGCTATAATTCTACTTAATACTTAGAAGTAAGGTAAAGCATATTGTTTTTTGAACAAATGTTTATGAAACATTAATAAGAATAATAACATGCACTATTCAATGCTGAACATATAATGTGAAATCCTTATAAATATTTATGACAGCGACATTTTGATTCACTTGTATAAATTGATTTCAAGTAGCAGTTCTGAGATTCTCCATTGTTTCTTCCCATCTTAGTCATACTGGTATCCTAAAAAGAAAGGTAGAGTGGAAAGGAGTCAGTCATATAAATATCTAATATAAAAGCTGATATCAGTTAGGAAAAGACTAAACTGCTTGTGTAGTAGAATAGGTTATTTAACAGTTTGAAACCAAGACCTTTTACTTGTAATACAAGTTTGTTATTGTTATGAGAGGAATTGGAGAGCTTCATTAAATCTGATGGCATTTACATATAAATTCTAGATTGTTTTGTGATGGTCCAGTTTTCTACAGGTAATTGAAATGTTTGAATTAGTCGTTGACTGTTATCAGTTCTGGGTTTTTCAGGAGGTGCAGTATATTTGCAACGAAATCCATCATGCCCTTTTCTGTAAAAATTTGATCTACTGATTTCAAAAATTATAGTCTTTATCTTTTCTCTAGAATGACAAGGTTTTCAATCATGTTATTTTAATTAGGTTAACAGCCTTTCAATCCACACCTCTGACATTTTTGACAACGATGCTTAGCAGCCAACAAAATGTTATGGACACTTTTCCAGTGTAAATAGGAGATTAAAGCTGTGCAAACCTTTTTTTATTATTATTGTTTTTTACACCGTCACCCCCACCCCCACCCCCAGCTTGAAGTTTTTTTAATTGCTAAATATTTCTTATTATCTAGGGTCTAGTGTTTCATAATACTTTGAAAGGGACAGAAAACATTAAGGTTTAGATAGAAATTGTAGCCACATCTTTATTTTATACAAAGAATTTGCTTTTGGAAAATTTTTACACTGAATCTTAAACACCTTCAGGAACATCAGAAGTGGGTCAGTGAAGTTGGATGTAGCAGAAAGTATGCTATTTATGAGCTTCAAATAAACGACAACAAAAAAATGAGGTTTGAATGAGCATGTTAGTACAGAGCCTTTGTCACACATCTCCAGAGATCCTTTAAATACTTGGGCAAGGTGAAAAGCCTAGTGGAGCTTGTTGCACAGAGATCTGCCAGGATCCATTCTAAACATTGTAAATCTCGATGATTTTAACTGTTTGAAAATTGGTCTTTTCTCTCCTTGGAGAAGTCTGAGCTTCTGGTGAAAAATCAGAACCCTCATTTTTTTGTATTAATCTTTAGTAGTTTCATTTGAGATTGCTGTCATGATACCTTAGAAGGTTTTTATTTTAGTGTCTCATGCCTCCATCTACCAATATTGTTGATGCCACCCCCAGCCAATGTACTTGTTCCAGAAGGCATCACAGTCTTTCCTTAAAGCACCTAACACCTACTGAAGGCTGAATGTATGGGATAATTTATCTCTAACTGCTTGCTGTGAAAAGCTCCAGTGACATGTCTGAATCAAAATATTTGTATTTCCCAGATATCATTTTGATGGAAAAATGTGGAAACCAGACAAATTTAGTTGAACTGACAATTTCCTATCAAGCCATTTGTTTTTGTGGTAAAGCACATGGGTGCTGCTGCTGGTAATGTCCCTGCTAAGCTCCTGGTTGGAACGGGGGAGGCTCAGATTAAATTTCTGGTGGTAGTAAGTAATAATTTTGTGTGCAGAATTAGCTCAGGAAGGAAAGGAAGCCTGGGTTGTCTTCCTGTCGGGGTAGAGGTGGAGCTACTAACATACAGAATTTTCCTTGTCTACTTAGTTTAGTGGAAATACCACTAAAATTGAGAGTCCTAAATCAGCGCTGTGATATGTAAGTTGTCTGCCTGTAAATGTAGGTTTACTAGGGAACCTATACAGTGTTGGCAAAACTGAATACTGGCTTAATGATACTATATAAAGAAATTGTAGTTCAGAAAGGACTGACTTTTGCACTTCTAATTCAATAGTGTTTCTGAAAGAGAATGAAATTTCTAACTCTAGTGTGTTGCAGAATTTCCAAGAAAATAAAATTAGGCACATTTCAAATGCACAGGAGGGAAACTCTATTAAAAAAAGCAGTGGAGTCATGTTTTATACACTTGTTCAACAAGTGTTTAAATGGCAGTTTCTTTACTGTTTCCTGTGGTTTAATATTATGTGTTTGCCACTAACAGTGTGAAAGTGCCCTAGACACAAATAAATCTGTTAGTAACCAAAAAACCCAACAAAACCCCAAACAAACAAAAATAATATTTAACACTCACAGGGGATTTGAGAGGTTAGGGAAATTGATCTAATATATTTTCCTGCATTGATTGTAAAGGTCTCATTCTCTAATTTCATTAAGCTTAGCTCTGATATGAGGTGCTTTTGAATCAGTCTCTCTCTGACAAAATCTGACTGAATTTTTCCTTTATTCTTTTTACTACACACACCCCCTTTTCTTTATTCTCCTCTTCTTCCTGTTTCTCTTCTTTTCTTCTGGTGGGGGTTAGGGAGAGGGACATGACAATGTGGTTAGTTAGTGTACTGTAGCCATAATAATGTGAGAGCTCGATTAAATTTAATTAAACAGGTTTAATGACCAAAATGTTAATGCTGTACCAGTTTATTATTAAGTTCAAACCTTAATGTGATTATTTTTACTAATTAATTCAAGGCTGCTACAAGCCTTCAGTATGCTTGAACGTGCAGTTGATGGGGCAAATTATCTTGATTATAGAACTCCCCTGAAAATGAAAAGTATCCACCAATATTTGTAGACCTTGTACTGGGTTTCAAGAGTGTACTTGTAACCAGGATCTGACTTATTCCATTAAGAGTTTGAATGATTCAGTGAGAAGGAGAAAAGCATTATATAAGTCCTTGCTGCATGACACACACTTTATGGGGGGTGTGTGTGTGGGCGTAGTAAGAGAAATTCAATTACTTGGCGATGTAGTCAGTTTACCATTCTACAGAGTCCAAAACAAAGAACTCGGATTTATAAGAAAGGAATAATAAAGCCCAAAGCAACATTCACTCTCAAATAATTATTGTTCTCATTAACTGTTATTGACTTCTGCAAATAGTATTAACCTGCTGATATGGTAATGCTGTGAAAATATTCCATTAGGCGGATATACCTGCTAAGGAAATTAACACATTCTTGCTTCTATATAGACTGTTATAATTTCTGTTTCTTTCCTATTAAATTCTTAAAAAAAAAAAAAAAAAAAAGAAAAAGAAAAGGAGTAGGTGCAATGAAATATTTATTAATTATTTAAAATAAAAACAATTTGTAATGAATTATTTTAAAAGGTCCACACTTTTTTCTAGCATTGTGGGTGCTTTATTTCTATTTTACTTGCCTGGTTAAAGTAAAAGACAGGCTGTCTTTTTTCTTGTTTTTGGAGATGTTTGGAAATTAGAGCTCTGTATTTGCTGAGAGACTCCCTGGAGGCACAGAGGTAACAAGTGAGAGAGGTGTTCAGGGTGCCCTGTCACACTCCTCGATACATTTTCACGTGGGGTGTCCAAGGACCAAAGAAGGGTAGCACTGTGTCAGAAGCTAAGGCCAGGGGAGGTACTGCAGCATTTGCAGTCCTGGAGGATAGAGCACCCTATAAACAGAAACACAGACAGAGAGCTCCCGCATCTCTGATAGCTCACAGTGGGGTCTGGTTCTGCTTGCCCAGCTTCTGTATGGTTCTGTTTCATTAGTGCCAGGATTTAAGTGGAGCATGTTTCACCCCCGCACTTCTGACAGTGTTCTTTCTGTGCTAGTACCATGACTTTTCTTTTACCATTATACATGTTAACTTTTTTTTATTATAAGTGCAACACATATAAGCAACAGAGCCTAGTAGTGTGGAGTTAAACATGTTCTGTTTTAAAATCAGATCACCAAATATGCCTTTGAAATACTCCTAGAAGCCAGAAAATATATACTTTAGTGTTACCAAGACATCCATCTCCACCCCCAGCCATTCAAGGTCTTGAATGAACTACAGATTTCCTCTTGTCTGCCACGTTGAGTTGAGTATAATCTGATGTGTTAGCTCAAAATTGAGTTAGAAATCTTTCTAGAACAGGCTGGAAGCTTTTTATATATCTGAAGCTTTTCTGTTTCTGATTAGATAAAGAAAGCTAACGCAGCAACAGCCCCTGAGGTAAAATAATACAGCTTTGACTTCCAAAGCTATGCTTTAAACTGCAGCATTTAGATTCAAAAGATTCTGGGTTTATGGTGTTTCTGTAGTCCTAACCCAAACCAGAAAGTTGTGTATTTACTCATACATCTACAATGACAGAATACTTGAGAAAGGAAAATTTTTCAGCCCATATCATACCTGCACTAAAAATTTCTGATCCAAGTAGATCTTGTTTTGGGCAAGATTTCAGTTGGTTATTTCTCAGATTACATTTTACTATTTTACATCATAAATGGGCTGAAGAAAATGTGTGTGCCCATTCCTGACATATTTTCTTGGGCTTGCAGGATCTATCAGAGAGTACTTTTTGCTACTAATTTTTCTGGCAGGTAGAATTTAACTGTTATCAACCTTGGGTAACAGAACCCAGCAAATGTGATTTGGCATTCTGCTGGTTTCCTCTCTCTTCACTGCTTTCTGTAACCAACAGACAAAATGAATCAACTAGTAACTTCTTGCATTTTTTTCTAAATTCTCTGAAGATTTATGCATACCTTGAGTAGAATTTGCCAACATTCTTTAAAGTTTCTGTTAACTAGTATAATATTAAAGTAAGGTACATCTTGTACTGTGAGGTTAGAGAATACTTTCAGAAAGAAAGAAAGAGAGGAATAGGTGCTTTTTCTGTTGTATTTTTATTTGCAGCACCAAAGTGAGTGCCAACACATCCTCTTTCAGTTATTCCAAGTCAGATCCAAATGCTCGGGACAATGCTCTTCCAAGGGCTATGAATTTTAGTGCAAATGTGAATTATAGGTAATGGACTTGGCTCTAAAGGAGCTTTAAAAATCTCTCTTATGAAACAAAGCTGGTGCTGATCTGTCTTTGACTATAACTTCAATAGCAGACCACAGTCTACTGGCTTCAGTCAAACAGTGATTTTATATCTGGGAAAGCAAAAGCATATTGTCAGCTTGAGGCAAGAGGTTTTAGCTGTTCACTTGCCATTAGGAGGAGATATATAGCTAGACCAAAAGCACCTCCAGTTTGACTGTACTTTTGAAAATAATCTCAGAATATTGAAAATGTGTCACTTTTTTTCAGATGCCTTTCTCTGATCAGTTGATATTTCCATTTGTAATGTCACACATGGAAGCAGGATGTTGGCTGTGCCATTTGTAAAGAAACAGCTAGATTACAAATGTTCAGCTTTTATCTTTCTTTAGATAAATGCTCAGAATATAAAAAAGTATTTGGCAGATAAAAGTAAGAGCCAGTGCATGAAATTTTAAACCAAATGGGACCTACGAGATCATCTGGTGTGATTATCTGCATGATACAGTACAGAAAAACTCATGGAGTAATTTGGATTTTTGAAACAGTTTTGCAATAAAGACAGTAAGTGGTCTTAGAATCAACGTGGATTTGACTGCATCTAGTTAAATGGACATACTATATGGTAAAGTTCATAAAGCTTAAGAGCAAAAGGGACCCCTGATGCAGTGTGGGTCAGTTTGAGTTCTTTTAGGTAGCCAGTTACTTTTTCATGCAGCTGCCTCGAGTGTTTCTAAAATATATATGGGGTTTTTAGTAAAGATTGTCTTCCATAAAGGTTTCAGATCTTGATCTGAATTTGTCATTTTGTCACCACTTTCTCTGGTAAGTTGTTTCAGTGGTTGATCGTCACTCACTAAAAGGCTGTGCATAATTTCCAGTACTGGGATGCAGGTAGGAATAGGAATGACTCATATGGTTGGTTTGAAGCTGCTCCCTTCTATTCAATGCAATCCAGGGTTTGTTAGGCCAAAGAAGAACAATCTATTGGAAAACCATGGTCTGTAACAATTGAAGCTTGGGACAAAAGGACTTTTATTCCTGTTCTGAGTGATCATTTTGTCCCATACTGTGTGATCATATATAGCAGCTGTAGACGAGGGACGGGAATCAAGCAGTCTCCAGATTAAGGTTTAGTTTAGGCTGTATAGTCCTATTCAGTCTTGCTCTCATTGTCTTAAAACTTGATTTTATTCTCTCTCTATATATGTATAAATATATATAAAAATATAATAGATACACACACACGTATATGTTTTTAATAACAAATTGAGAAATGTCAGGAAAAGGAGGTGACTGCATCCTGTCCAGCCTCATGGGGAATGAGAAATATTCATTGGGGAAGCCACAATTCCTCTGGCACCTGAGAAGTTTTAATGTCAAAACCAATGATGCCTAGGGATTGTACAGGCTTAGATGATCAGCGACAGGGGAATTTGAGAAGTAGTTTTGGAATTAGGGTGCCACAGTGAGAATTAGGTTGGATTTAGGCAACCACCTCCATAATGTAACTGTGGCTCTTTCTGTTAAAAGTTATATAGTTATGGGTAGGGAATTTAAGTGCAAAAATTGTGTGATTCTTAGCAATAAGAGAGAGGAAAGAATAAGGCATGTGCTTCAAGGCACACCTATGAGCTGAGAGGCTTTGAAAGAGCTCTGAGGCCTATTTAAAATTATCTACTATCACAGTTTATATCTGCAGACTGGATTATTACATGCATATATGTAATGCGATGTTACATGCCTTTGTGTGTAGTTGCACAAATGGTGCTGGATGCATGAGCAGGTTCAGATGCAATTCCGAGCCAGTACCAGGAAATTGTTTTTCCTGAAACTTGACCCCCCCATATTTCAATTTTAATGCAGTGAGGACCTAATTCAGACTTATATCTGTCAATGGGATGATTCTCATTGGCTTAAATGGGCTTTTAATGAGACACCCAAATGCCTGGGGAAAAAGTCCTTTAATTTGGTAAAGAAATTCAGCATCAAGGACTCACTTAACCACAGGAATTTTATCTGCACTCAGACTCATTACATTGTTCTGTCATTAATAATCACAGTGCAAAGTAATTGAATTTGTGATGTTATTACACGGGTCTTTGTCTAATCCGAAATGTGAGTGCAAGACTTTTTCTTTTGGTTTGATTTGGCTCCCATTGCAAGGCAGAATGAGCAGGTTTATTGTGCTATTTGTCAGTGATGCATTGGTATTACTTAACAGGTGAACTGCACCATACTGAAAATGAATGTGGGGAGGAGCAAGGGCACATCTCCAATTACATGCCTTATTATGTAAATTACAGGTGGTAGGTGGTGAGAGCCCTGCAAAATGGATGGGCTGGTTAAAATCCTGCCAGTACTTCTTTGTAATGTGTACCAAGAATAATCATGAGTAAAACTGGAAGCTCTGTTTCCAGGTGTGCTTATGATACTTGCTTTCTCTTAAATGAAAGAAACAAATCTGATTGAAAATATCTGAATGTAAAGAATTACCTCCTATCTTCAGTTTGGTGGAGAGGAGAAGGAAATATATTGTTTTCTTGGTGCTCCCCCTCCTTCTCATTAGCAAACTGGAAAGTTTTAGTCCATGTTGTATAAACAATCTGAATCGATTTCACACTAAGCAGGCTTTACAGATCCAAGCAATATTCTAAAACTGTGTATATTAAATACCTATCTATATGTGTGTGTGCATGCATGTATTCATTATTGGATCACTGAGCTTTTAAAAAGAAGAATCCTTCGAAACATTCTGAAGATGTTCTGAAGAGATTATGCAAGCTTTTATATAAGTAGAAAAACAGTCTTTTTAAGAGTCATCTATGTTGTCTTTTTTACTACTATTTCTTCTACAACTACAATATTTGCTTTTATTTACTTAAAAGCTGACTTACTGGATAGCTTCATGTGATGTGCATCTCACTGTTTTGTTGGCCTTGAGAGGGTTTGGCATCCCAGAGGTCTTATTTCAAAGTGTTTCAGTTGAGCACTTGTAATATGAGACATACAGACCACAAAATAATAGATAGCAACAGTGAGTAGCTGCCCTCTCATTTCAAAAAATAATGAAAGCTCTGGGAAAGAAGAGACCAAAAATTTCTAAAAATGAAACAATGTTAACACAGGGTTTGTGAAACTAGCAGCTTATTCTAGCTGCTTGCATGTATAAACCCCTTGAGTTTCATGATTTGTATTTATATTTTTCCAGATGAGTAATTAAATTTTTGAGGTTTTATGCATAAAGTTAACAAAATCATCAGAGAATATTTGAAGGCCTTTCAAGCTACCATTACTATGCTGAGTAAGCTTGTGCCACAGTAAATGGCCACTGCTGATGCCCTGTGGATGTCCAGCAGGTACAAAGAGCAGACTGAATTCATACTGGAAGCAGACCCGAGGAAGTGTCAGCATCTACACGTGAAAGACACTTCCTTCACACTCCTCAAAGCGTAACTCAAAATTTTCATTAGAAAGACACTTCACCATCAAGCCTGGAGTAACATTCTAATGAAGCAGTAAACCCATGCAGCCATTAGTTAGAGAGCTAAATTCTGCTGCTGTTTTAGTTTTACCAGCGTAAATTGAAATAACTTCTGGAGAAAACACATGAATATTCTTGATTTACAATGAACGAAGTATATAATGGAGGCAAATGGTCGTACATAATGGTAAAAGCAATTTAGATATTTCATTGCTGATTAATCCACACATGTAGGAAGATGAGCATTATAGCTTGCAGATTGTTCTCTGGCTTCATTCAGATAGCCAAGCAGTCAATAGTGTTATCTAATTTGGATTTTGCACAAATTAAGAGACAACACCAAACAATTTGTTCAGTTGGAGCAGAGAACACTGGAAGCAAATGTTGGTCTTTTTCTAGTTTTCTGGGTTTCCATTATATTGCTATGTGACTCACTGTAAATTAAAAGAAACATTGCGGAAAATATTTGGTGACTTCTTACTTCAGAATCTTCTACAAAAGTGAAATTGAGTGCCAGAGGAATATGTGGGCAATGGTATTTTCATCATGAAATTATTTTTATTTGAGGAACGTCTGTGAAGAAACTTTTATGCGTTTCTGTACAGAATTGAATCATTTTGACTGAAAAAATTGTAACTGTAAATATGAAGTGGTAGAATATGTCATGAGTTTTCTTTCAAGCAATCATGACTCAGTCCACAAATTAGTAACAATATTGTGAACTTTTGTAAAACTTAGTTTCTCAGGTTCTTAGTCAGGGAAATGTATACAGTGAAAATGGATTTCTATAGGTCTCAGTGCCAGAACAGGAGGGAGCTGTCTGGATCATGCCTTGAGAATGATGGAAGCTGACTCAGTTCAGCTGAATTTTATAACAGAAGTGTAGTAGGTTTGCGTAGCAATGTTTTGGTAGGGGGGGGACTACAGGGGTGACTTTTGTGAAAAGATGCCAGAAGCTTCCCCCATGTCCAATAGAGCCAATGCCAACAAGCTCCAAGGTGGACCCACCACTGGCTAAGGCTGAGCCCATCAGCGACAGTGGTAGTGCCCCTGCGATAGCATATTTAAGAATGAAAAAAAAAAAAAAAACAAACCAAAAAACAAACCCAAAAAAACCCTGTGCCAGAAGGAGAGAGGAGTGAGGATTTGTGAGAGCAACATCTCTGCAGACACCCAGGTCAGTGAGGAAGGAGGGGCAGGGGGTGCTCCAGGCCCCAGAACAGAGATCTCCTGGCAGCCTGTGGTGAAGATCACGGTGAGGCAGGCTGTGCCCCTGCAGCCCATGGAGGTTAACGGTGGAGCAGATATCCACCTCTAGCCCATGAAGGACCCTTGCCAGGCAGGTGGATGCCTGAAGGAGGCTGTGACCTGTGGGCAGCTCGCACTGGAGCAGGTTTGCTGTCAGGACTTGTGACCCCGTGGGGGACCCACCCTGGAGCAGTCTGTTCCTGAAGGATTGCACCCAATGGGAGGGACCCACGCTGGAGCAGTGTGTGAAGAACTGTAGCATGTGGGAAGGACTCATGTTGGAGAAGTTTGTGGAGAACTGCCTCGTGTAAGAGGGACCCCACACTGGAGCAGGGAAACGTGTGAGGAGAAAGGAGTGGCAGAAACAACGTGTGATGAACTGACTGTAACTCCCATTCCCTGTCCCCCTGTGCCACTCAGCTGGAGGACATAGAGAAATATGGAATTTTAAGTCACTGGAAGAAAGGGTAGTCTTCTCTGTGTGGAAGGTGTTTTTTTTCTGATTTGAATGACAATAAATTAAACCAACTTCCCCAAGTTAAGTCTGTTTTGCCCATGATGGTAATTGCTGAGTGATCTCTCCCTGTCCTTACCTTGACCCGTGAGCCTTTCATTATATTTCATCTCCCCTGTCTGGCTGAGGAGGGGAGTGACAGAGCGGCTTTGGTGGGCACCTGGCATCCAGCCAGGGTCAAACCACTACAAGAAAAACCTAACCAGAGTAGAAAAGCTGGCATCTAGCTGGGAAGCTAGAGTTGAAATTTTATATGGGGAAAGGATAGTTCAAATCAATGCTCTTTGTGCTTGCAGGTCATGTTGCAAGTTCTTGATCACTGGCTGACTTGCTGCCTTTTGGCAGTCTGTCATGAGGGATTCTTAAAAGCCAGGTTGAAATAACTCTATAGTATGTCAATGACTTCTGTTTCATGACAAAGTAAGCTAATATTTATTTAAAAAAAAAAAAAAAAACAAAAAAAAACCCAAACAAACAAAACCCCCCAAAACAAAACAACAACCAAAACGCAAAGAGAAAGAATTCTGTAATAGCTGAGATACTCTTGTATGTAATAACTCGGAGGGAGTGAAATTCAGCTCTTGCTGAAAGCAACGGTGGCATTAATCTAAAATCTTATTGATCAATTTAATTCTCCAGAAAACTTGATAAGTTTTCATATTCTAACTTGAAAATACACAGCATATCCATACCAGTTACAAATGGTGAAGAAAGAAAATTCAGGAGTCCTTCCCTCCAAGAGGCACATCCTAATTTGAGATCTTGGTGTGCAGCTATTAGTAAACTTCATCCTCATATTTGGATGAAAAAATGTATGTGTTAACCTTGGTTCAGAATTTCAAGAAATGAATGCTGAGAAGAAAAGAGGAAAGAAACTGTTGGTCTGCAAATAGCGAGTAGTGATGGCATATTGTGGAGGTGATAATATTCTTAGCAGACAGTACTTACCTTCGGTTTTCTCAATAAGCTCTGATACATTTGTATTACCAGGTAAATCCTGCCTAGGCTTGCAGCTGCTTAAAAAAAAATTCCCTTTTTCAGTAATCACCTACCAGCTGGGATGGAATTTGATCCTTTTCTTATATCTGTAGACCTCACTTTCTCCTTGCTTTTTAAGAACCCGGTTGCAGTGCTTGTGAGTTTGTGTAGATAAAGTGAGTTATTTTGTCAAATGAGTATGAATAAAGGAAGCTTCATGAACTCCACTGTCCTGTCTCCTGATATGTATCTGCTTAATTGGCATCTGCACCACGAACAGAGACTCACCTCCTTTGCCCTCTTTGCAGGAACGTTCCCTGTTGGTACTACCTCTGCAAGGTGGGGGAGCTAAGAGCACCTGGGATGCTTGAGCAGAGCTGTAGCTGTTTTGAATTGCACCTTTTTGATTAAGATAACTTCCCAAGCATCTTTAAAGGATGTGACTAAGTAACCTGAGGAAACGGTGGTACTTACAGCAGCAAATTTCTGCTTTTGATAATAGAGAATGCAAATACTACTTTCTATTTGGTTTTACAGATATTTCTTTTTTTTTTTTTTTTTTGAGAGAGAGATCCTACTTTAATGTATGATAAAGGACAGAAACAGTTTTTTGGGCTTAAAGCACAGCCCATGGTGTTCCTCCTCCTGCTTCTCAGGCCATGCACAAACACAGAGGAGGGTGGCAGAAACGGCTTTCCCCTGCGGTCAGCCGTGCACAGGGCATCCTGTAGGCAGGGGAGCGCCTGTGCCTCCCTGTTGAAAGCAATGGCAACAGCATTTGCACTGTGGCTCTGTAAAATTAGGAAGGGTGAGAGTTAGAGCTGCAGCACCAATTTAAGGAATTGTAGGGTAGGTAAGTTAACCTACAGAGAGAAAGAAATCATTAACATTAAAAAAGGAGGTATATACTTCAGCTGTATTGGAGGTAAATTTTGAAGATGTCCTACAAAAAACTGAGTGAAGGTTAAGTTTGAACAGTAGAGACATCTGAAACAAGCAGGAGAATTTTAGATGCTTAAAAACAATGAGAAGGAAAAAAGCTGGTCCAGCCATTGTGAGACTGTGTTGCTTTATTAATGCCGAGACTTTATATTGCCTACTCTAAGTATGATGTGCCAAATTGAAACAATTGTGTAAGTACAGCCAGCTGCTGTGCTGGCCTGCAGTTTGTTGGATGACTCCGCTTAAGTTTCATTAGCTTATACTAAGGAGGAAAAAGGGAGGGATTTGTATGATATGTATGCTAGTGTGTCTTAGTGTGCAAAGATTAACCCACTCAGCATGGACATGATGATACAGTGGAACAGTTGTTTTCTGCTATAGTAAGTGGTTTTAGAAGTGCACAGATGGATTTATCTAAGGAAAATGAATCTCATTATGTTTTCTTTGATTTGGTTCAGATGGGTATGAGATTGAGACTTTGATGATAAACTCTTAATTTTAGTTTTTGGTCTCTGTTCAAATATAAGGTCTTTTTTTAATTATTATTATTATTCCCTAAGTTTTCCAGATTTTGCAGAAAAAAAATTCTGTATCTGTTAGAAAAGCCCTTTGAAAAGGGTAACCACTTTGCTAAGAATTGTCCAACCTTTTCCACAGTGCTGCAGCAAACACACAATGAGAGATTGTGTGTTTTGTTTCAAAAGTGCATCATTCACTGTGAAGGAAGATAAACAACCAAAACTCGCAGAGAAAATACGTCATTATTGCTGATTCACAGCACCCAGGGCAGCAGCGAGAGCCAAGGGATTTCTGCTAAAGCCAGTAAAGAAACCATTTGCCAAGTGATGTTGGCTCATTTTGTGTTCAGGCCGCTGAGCACAGGTGCCTCTGGAAAGGTGCACAGTGTCCTTTATTTGACCCTCTTTGATGTCAGAGAAAGCTGCTTGGTTTTCCTCTACCTTTGAACTGCTGCTTGGAGTGAAAAATCTAAAAATAAAAAATTAAAAAAAAAAGAAAGAAAAAAAAGAACAAAAAAAGGAAGTTAATTAAAAAATTAAAAAAAAAACCAAAAAACACCACAAAGAAAATCTGAATGGAACCTGATTTCATTTCTTCAGGCTTTTGGTTTATTTTGAGATCCTAAAAAGCCTCCTTCCTTTCAGGATGAATCCACACAGTATTATTATCTTCCTGTTGGTAGTGTAGGAGGAAGTGTCCTTTTTACTAGGACAATCTGTTCTTGCTGGAAAGGAAGATTATAAACAGAACTTTATATGAATGACTGAAGAGGGAAAAAGAGAAAGTAAAATGGCAGTTTTCTTATGATTTTGTTTGGGGGGTTTTTTTGGTGGGGTTTTTTTTTTTGTTTGTTTGTTTTTGGTTGTTTTTTTTTTTCCCTCAGCTTTAAAGGAGTGCAGCATTTTGATGGCCAGAAGCCTATCTGCAATTTTTCCTCAGAATTCTAGCTTCAAATGAATTTTCCCTGTCCTATGTCCCTGCTTCCAATGAAACAAAATAAATCTCAAGCTGAAAATTTTTACTATGTGCAGCCACTAGAGCTCCTGTCTGATTTCATGGATTTTGGACAAAATGACAAAAAAAAAAAAAAATGACATAAAGTAGAAATACTGGTATATACCAGAATGCTCCGTCAGGCACTTTCAGTAAAGCTTTGCTGCTTTGTGCCCCAGGATCTGTAATTCCTAATTGGAGTCATAGATTTGTTGTATAGTCACAACTTGTAAATGCTGAATATTTTATAAATAACATTTTCAATAAAGTATAAACAGACTGGAAAACATAGGCTGCAGCCTAAATAAATGCTCATTTACTTTAGACAGAAGTTGAAGTTAAGGATACGTGGTCAAAAAAAGCTAGGCTTGGATTACACAATTTTTCTTCCAAAATAAAAAACTAAGTACAAGACCATTGTTCTTCCTATCTATTGGGTGAGATTACATGAAAGTTTTATTGTAATTTGTTCCCTTTAGTACCCTTTAGTATGTTATATTAGTTAAAACTGCACTGTTACTAGCATTACTTTGTTCATTTCTTTTGCTTTAAGTTATTTATGAAAGTAACCCATTTATGAAGTCTCATTTTTTGCTTAGAAACAGATGTTAGGTAATGATAAATCAAATTCTACACATCCCTGCATGAAAACTGTTGCAGTTATTTTAGCTTTGCACTGTACAGGTGCTTTGTCATTGAAATATGGACGATATCTCAGCTAGATTTTATTGTCACATTTTTTTGCTTTGTGTGGGTCTTGGGACAAATGTCACTGGTTTAAATTTAAATGTAAATTATTAAAGCAACGTAGCATTAATTAAGAAGTCTGTTCTTTCTCCTGACTGTACAATTGACTTTCCCAGTGATATCTGGAGAATTGTTTAGTCTCTGTGTGCTTTAGTTTCTTCTTTGCTGGTTTCTGACTGCTGCTTATGTATGTGACAAAAAGTGGGAGAGGGAAGCTCTGAACCAAAGGACTCTGCTGACATTCAATAGAAAGAGAGAAGAGAGATTGTGGTTCTGATTTCTGAATATTGTAAAGATTTAGTTTTCATTCCAATATGGAACCAAAACAACATCAGAAATTCAGAAACTGTTTTAAAAAGAAGTGTGTGTGGGAAGCTATTGTTGCCCAAACAATTCTGAAATGGTATTACACATAGTCAGTAAAAGATTTTATGCAAGGGTATCTAAAAGCAAAATACTACAATACTTGAATGGAAAGCCCCATACAGATGGTTGTCAGAAAACAAGAAGCATTTCCATTACCTCTGTTGCTGCTGTATCTTGCCTTACCCAGTCAGCCTTTGGAAGCAGCCACACCTTTGAGAAGTGTACTGAAAATGTAAGATTGGCATTCCAGGTGAATATTTTCTCAGATTTTTCAGAGGGCAGCCTTCCATAATAGGGATCATTAGCAGAGATCCTCTTCCTGTCACACTTTGATTTCTAATCCCATGTAATTCAGGGATGGTTTATAAACTGAAACATGAAGGCATACAAGATAGCTTGCATAATTGTGAATGGTCTTCATGCTAGTCAAACAAGAAATGAATTCTCTCTTGAATAAATATGCACTTCTCTTACCAACTGGTTTCAATTTTGTAAGTATTTTTAAAAGAAAATTAAGCCACTTCTTGCAGAAAATTGAATGCTAAATTTGAAATCTCGTTTTCAATTTTATTTGAATGTAATTTCAATTCAGACTACTGTGATCTGACTAATAACATTTCCTGAGTTTTTTGTTTTGTATTTCTTCATGGAGTCTTGCTCAGGAAATACACACATGTGCCATTTACCATATTTTGTATGTGCAAATAAATTTCTGGATGACTGTATACAGAAGTGGACATTTTCTCACATTATAAATATCTGGTAAATAATAAAATTACGTGGTGTCCATGTGAGTGGACTGTAGATATCAGCACTTAGCTTAAACTGTTCCTGCCTACATCAGCCTAGCACAAGGGCTAGGGCAGTAGGACACGCTGGTGTTGCATCTGTCTTGACCTGTCCCTCTGCACGAGAACAAGGTTCAGTTTGTTTGTTCTTATGCTTGGATCTGATCTGTTGGAACACTTGACCACTGATGAATGAGTTGGGGGTGGTGTCTGGAGGGGTTGTAGTTCTCTGCAGTAACATTCTTCCTTAGTCTTGCTCACCAGAAACACAAATTGCCCCAGGATATTCGTTAGATTTTATATAAAGTGGTAGATCATAAGGTTGTTTGATTTTGGGGTGTTTTATACATGGGTTTTTTTATGTCATTAAAAGGCAAGGAGTAAGGTTATTCAGAACCAGAGAAGCAGTGGTTCTGCCGGGTGGACTACTGGTTCAGCAGCACAAAGTGCAGGTGCCCCAGTGTTTCCTGGGAGTGAATTCGGTACAGTTAGATTTTACTATCAATTTGCGGACTCGCACAGCTATACTGTTTTTACTGCTTTGAGCAAAAATTTTCTTTTGGCCTCACACTAACAGTTTTCATCATGGTGGTAGGATATGTAGGATATTGCTGTCAGCAGGGAGCATGTGTTCAGTTAGCTTTCAGCTGGAATTCTCCACATCTAAAGATTCATTAATGCTTATCCCCCTTGGATATCATTCTCCAGCAGTTTAACACTACTCAGAATGGCTTTCATCCCCTGTGCCATGCTTCCTGGGATTGCTGCTCGCTGCTTCAGTTCTTTTATTGGCTCTTTGCAGCATGCCCCAGTTCTGGTTGCATGGGTTTCCATCTCACTGACCGTCCTCAATAGCTGCTCATATTTGTCACCCAGTCCAGCTGCAGTGAACATCAGATGGGTTTTCACAGCTTTTTCCAACAAGGTGGTGGTTGTTGAGACTGTGGGCTAAGGGATCTGCTGGAGCACACTGCTTCTGGTTACTGGAGTTGGCCACTCCACAGGCCAGCTACTGAGGGTGCACCACTTGGTGTGTAGGGAAAAAGCTCCTGCTACCATTTTATTTTGACATTTTTTGAGCCTTTAGTGTTCTTTTCACTCATCAGCAAGTTTGCTTTGTGTTGCCTTTCTGCTATTAACACAGCAGCAATAGCCACCTGGGGATCCACTGGAGTGCAACCACTTCTGCTGGAAATCCCCCGCATTTCCCTCTAAATTACCATCATCCTGCTGAGATTTACTTGCTGCCATTAGACTTTTATACAAAGACTGGTACAAAATCAGATTTTTTAATATCACCCTATGGAATTATTCTGGAGGAAACCCAGTGTTTGTGAGACTAATTACTGACTTGTGAGACACCTTTTAAGCAGGTATGCTGCAGTGGTCCTAGTTCTCAGCTTTTTGGTGTTAATGTTAAATTGCAACAACTTTATTCAAATTAATAGAGTGCTTCTGGATTTCCAAAATGTCATTGGGACCAAGTTATTCTTCACTTGATTCAGCACTATTATTCATAAGTATTTATTTTAATAGGAGATCAAGGTCAGTCCTTCATATCCTTATAAAAATTCTGAGGAATTTATTGACAGGTATAAACTGCCCTTCAGTTAGGCTCTGATGAAAGGCAAAAGAGTCCACCTCAGACTGGTTCTTCTGTATGTGTTCAAAATTTTGGATGTTTTTTTCCTTTAGGCTATGATCTTGCAGTTGGTGGGATTCTGCCCCTGCATGTTAGTAACTCTGTCATTTCTCTTGGTATAAAAAGAGGTAAACACCAAACCCAAGCCATCTAGTTTATTTTAACAAAAAATGTAATTATAAAAATGAAAATATTAACATGTAACCAAGACAACACTTCTCATGCTGTACAGCTCAAGGGTTGTTTATTACATTATTCTTAAATGATTATTTTGCTTTACAGTGCCTGACAGAAATGAATTTTGTTCTTGGAAATTACCAAAGTTGCTCAAGAGTATGCTTCTGTTTTGAAAAAAGAGATTATGGAATATCATTCTTTTTGGTCTTGATTATCAGTAACTGAGTAGAAGAGGGTGAGGAAAAATATAAAATAATTCATCTTAACTTTCACCAGGCTGTATTTGGATCTTGCCAAGTGTCATGGTTTAACCCCAGCTGGCAGCTAAGCACCAGGCAGCCTCTTGCTCACTGCCCCCCCCCCCCCCCCCCCCCACACACACACAGTGAGATGGGTGAAAAGTGAAAGTTAGAAAACTTGTAGATTGAGATAAAGACAGTCTAATGGTCAAAGCAAAAGCTGTGCACAGGAACAAAGCAAAAACACTCCCCATGGGCAGGCAGGTGTTCAGCCATCTCCCGGAAGGCAGGGCTCCATCACGCATAATGGTGACTTGGGAAGACAAATGCCATCACTCAGAACATCCCCCCCTTCCTCCTTCCCTCAGCTTTATATGCTGAAGCATGATGACATGTGGTATGGAATATCCCTTTGGTCACTTGGGGTCAGCTGTCCTGGCTGTGTCCCATCCCAACTTCTGCACCTCCAGCCTTCTCACTGGTGGGGTGGGGAGAGAAACAGAAAAGGCCTTGACCCTGTGTAAGCCCAGATGAGCAATAAGTAAAACAATCCTGTGTTATCAACACTGTTTTCAGCACAAATCCAAAACATAGGCCTGTAGTAGCTACTGTGAAGAATATTAAGTCTATCACAGCCAAAACCAATATACCAAGTTAGACGTGAATATTTGTCACTATCTTTTGGTATTTGTTCTGGATCCAATAAAAGGAGACTTTTTTTGACCTCTTTTTATGACACTTAATTCTGGCATACTCTCTCTTCTCTTTTGGGACCTCACATTCCCAATATGCTGAGTTTTGCTCCCTGACAGCTGCCTTCCTTCACCCATGAGTGCTCCCTTGAATGCTCCTGTGTCACTACCATGCCCCAGTTTGGTTAAGAGGAGGCACCTCCCTGCCACCTCCTCTGTGGTGAGGTCTGTCAGGAGGGGAAATGGGAGAGAGATCCACCAAACCCCCAAATACAAGTTATCTATTTGAAATAGACACAAACATGGAAATGGCAGCGTTGGTATGTTCATATACAGTGCGCAGCCATTAATAATAAGAAAACATGCAAATTATTATCTGCCTCAATTTCAGTATCTGGATTAAAAATGCTGTGCTTTAAGAGAATTTGTTTGATCAAGAGATGGTACTACAAAATAAGAGCACATTTCAGCATTGTCAATGCAGCTAATGTACCTTTTGTATACTTCAGGAATGAAACCGTCAAGTATGATGCTAGAAGTGTGTTACACCACTTCTCTCTTGTGTGTGTTATAGCTTGGTGCTTTTAAATCAACATGAATAATTATATGTACAAAAAGGCTTCTTAAAACACTTGGAATGGTGTGGATATGCTTTTTATCTGCAAAGGTTTGGTGTCTTCTTTTAAAAGACTGTGTGTGTTTTAATGACCAGAAGATATGCTATTTGTGAATGTGAATATGTGAATTCTAGATTGAGAGGAAAGGTATGGAAATTATTTACGAGAGAAAAGAAAAGTTTGTTTACTTTCACCTGGTAGCATTGCTATTTTACAGCCAGTTTCTAATAGCATATTCAGGTAAAATTTTCCCAGAATTTTGACTGTTGAAGTTGGAGAAAACAGATATCCCAGGTTTGTTCAATTATTACATTTTTGTTGCTTTTGGGAGCTATGCTAGTAAGGTTATGGAGCTAGATGTATTTGTTTCTAAATCCAGGTTTTTATCCCAGTTTTTCAGAAGTATTTGAAATACCTTATAATTAGAAGTATATAAAAGCTGAAAAAAATATTTGCAACCAATCATCAGGGACAGTTTTATATGTTAACTGTTAGGATTCCAGGGTACTAGAATTTGAGGGGGTGGGGGAGTGTGGGGGGTGGAATTTCACCTAGTTTTGCAAATAAATTTTGCAGAAAGCCAAAATTTAGGAAAGGCAAAGTGCATAATTTTGGCCATTTTATAATGAAATGGCTAAGATGTTTCAAAATCACTTTTTGACTACCTAACTGTAACTTCAATAGTGTTAAGAACCCAAATTTGAAGCTTAATACTTGGGTTTAAACTGAACAAACCATTTAATTGAAATCCATATCAAACATGTGTTTCGTCTTAAAAAAAACAAATTCTATCCTTTGTAATTATGGCCATTTGTTCAACAGTTCTTTTTAGAACTTTTTATTCCTATTTGCCAATATTCACAGCTATTTGTTTGCATTCTTATTCTTTTAAAGAATAACATTTTGAGCAAATGATAGAAGCAGGCAGGTGACATCCACCAGATGAATAGACCACTGTTTAATTCTCAGTCCTAGGAAGTTTTTAAAACTTAAATAAATAAATAAATAAATAAATGCGTATGTCACCATTATGATTAAAATGATAACCAAGACCCTTTGTTAAATCAATCGTATCGTCTGGAGAACTTAAAGAATCACTGAGAACACACCCTAGGACATAATCTGGTCAGTGATGGGGAAAGGGATAAGTCATGTATGCTGTGAAGCCTGCACAATTCAGTTTGCAGCCTGGCATTGCTGTTATTTGTCTCCTAATAAATCTAGAAGGAGGTAATAATGTCCAGTGCTATAGCTGCACATAAGTAAATTGCAATTGTTTTAGTTTTTATGATTTATCTATCAGAAATTACTGCAGGAAAGTTTGCATGATCTCTAATTCATAAGTGAACTATTAAGTAAAGAGTTGGGCACGCAACAGATGATCACAGTAGTGGAGAAGCAGTAGCTTACCATCTCTAATGCTGAACAAGCTGTTAGCAATGCTAGTCTGAGTGTGTGTCTCCGTGGGGTTTGGAAGTCGTGGAACATGCACATCTATGGCGGTAGCACCCTCTGTCACAGCTTCCTTGCAGGTGATAGATGCCAAATACTTCCAGCTGCTAAAATGGGGACAGGTCATCTGCCTTTTTGTGACTTTCACTTTTTCAATAATAATAATGTAAACTATTCCCAGACTGAAATATAAAATAAACAATCCTACCATTTGTTTACTTGGTGTAAAAGATGTTTGCTGGTGCACTGCATTTAAGAATGGTAAGATCTTGCTAGCACTGCTCCTGGTAAAACTGTCATTTGTTTCAGTAAGTGGGATTAAGGCTGCTGAAATATATTCTTTGGTAAAGTATTTGGTTTTAGTATTAGCATCCCTTCACTTAAACGGCAGAAGTCTTATATAAATATCACAACATATTAAAAAAAAAAGAAAAAAAAGAAAAAAAAAAAAGGATGATGTAGCTTCAATTTCTAGATTATTACAATAAAACTGAGTGATAGAAGCAACTCCTTTTCCTCCAGGAGTATAAAAAAGGAGTGAACAGAGTAGGTTTGTTCAAGGAGTAAGGTTAAAACTCTTAGGAATGGATTCACAGATCGGTATCCTAAAGGGAATGAAGGCATTTCTCTTCCTTAAGGCAGGTACCAACACTCTGGAGAGGTGAGATTTCTTGAGCACCTGCAGGGTTAGTATTTCCTAGTAACTAGATCAAGGTAACTGCCTGCCTTCTGTGCACATAGTTTAGATGATCTTGCATGCACTGTAATAAATTATTAACTCTAGAAATCAGGGGTTTTTTTTCAGTCTTGAGCTTCTTTACTGTGCCACCTCCCTGGAAACTTCCCAAATCCCTCACTGGAACCAGTCCATATGCAAAGAAAATATACTTCTCTCCCCATGGTCTGTACAATGCATGCATATTTTTTCGCTCTCTTGCAAGCTCTCACACAAATTAAACTGTAATTATGAATCTGTATCAGGTATCAAATCAAAATGCTAGCTACTAAACCACAGATTACAGCAGTAATCCCCCCTGCCTGACAATCCCTAGTCCTTTGCGAACAATTGGGCCATTTATTACTCTACTAGTCTAAACAATTGTATCATAATAGCTGAAGTGAAACATTGCCACATAAATCAAGGTGCTTGCTTTTTCTAGTGTCTTCAAGGCATTCAGCTCAAGGTGATGTAAAAAAATTCTAGCTGGACTACAGAAATATGAAAAATGTAAGAGAACTTGCTGTGTGCTCTGTGAGGTGCTGGTCATAAATTAGACCCTACGGTGTTATGTCGCACAAACTAGTCAGTAACATTGCAAGCAGTTATTTCCCAGGAAGCTGGGACAAATAGGTTTATTATTATTTTTTCATGCACACCTGTTTTGTTTTTTGGTATGTAATTTCATCCTTTTTCTTAAAAATTGTTTTTTCCTCCCCACCCCTCCCACCACTATGTTTTCCTTCTGAAATTCTGGGGATAAATCCAGAGGAGTTGTGGTAAGGAGAGACTGTGAAAATTACTGATGCTTAGATGCAGTTGAACTGAAGAAACAGAGGGTTGCTGGACCAGGATCTGATCTTCATTAGGATGACAGGGAAAAAAAAAAAAACAAGCGGCTGATTTTAGTGGAGCTATTCTGTGTTTCTACGGATATATAGAGGAAGCAGAATAAAGCCCAGTCACGGACCTAGGATTTTCATTCCTATCATACTACTTGCTGTATTTCCAAATTTTCCTCTAGATAAATATACAACAACTGGTGGAGTTAAAGGGTGCTAGAGATATTACATAGCTTCATTTGGAAGAAGTTGGATTTAGGATCTACTTAAGGACTGATGAGCTGAATATATCTCACTGATGGAGAAAAAAAAACCCTCAAAAAAACCTTAGAGCAGCAGGATCCAGTAACAACTGAGTGGGGGAAGGAATGTGTAAAACCCTTTTACCCTTCATTTTTTCACTTTGTTACTGTTTTGCCAAGCCAGGGAAATTCCTAGTCCTTTGTTTCTGGGAAACATTTATACCAGTGCAAACATTGCTGCTGAGTCTGTGAAGGCAGGTTTAAAGCTTTGTACAACAATGCTGCCCTGAACTTGAGCGCTGTGCAAATGAATGGAGGAGAGAAAAACACTGCAAAAGGCAGACTTGCACATAGACGCAACAGCCTTTTCTAGACGCTTACTCGGTTAGTACTTCTCTGGCAATAGCCAGCCCCTCCAACAGCCCCAGCAAAGACTCATCCACTGCTCCAAATCTGCCTGTAAGTACGTATTGTGCATTCCCTCTTTTTCCCATCCTAGCCTTAGCTATTTTGTGTATCAAAGACTAGGCAAGTCAGGAGCCACAGTGCTTCGAATTAGGTTTTAATCTGCTGCTGCTGACTCTCAGCTCTGTCATATTGCTTTTATTCACAGTGTCTTTCCCAAACAATAACATAAAGTACTCCTCGGAGAGTAGGTTCAAGAAGTAACTAACACTCAGGTTCATTAGGAAGTGTGTTTGTGAGCAAGCTTCAGGTTTTTCCATAACCCTTGACTAATTGTTTTTGTCTTATTTTTTGCAAATGCATCCTGTGGGTAAAATTTGTGACTTAATTTGAAATTGCATTGCATTCTGTCATTACCTGTCTTGTTCCCCCACTTTTCCAGTTTCCATGTTTCTGATAGATTTATGGGAAAAAAAGGCTTTTGCAATGAGGATTTCACTCATCTCTGTTTATTCTTCGCTAATACAAAAAATACAAACATAATAACCACTCTCTTCTCCTATGTCTGGTTTATTTAATGGATTTTATCATGGATATAAGTTCATAATTTAATTCCCTACATGTATTTCCAGCATGTAATTAATGTCAGCCTGGGAAATATTCCTTTAGTAGTTTCCATGATGGAAAAGTTGATATATTTAGCACAGCATTCCAGTTCTACAGAAATTAACAATTCTTTCTTTTTTACTTTTTGCTACTGAAATCACAGAAACATACTTAATTTATAACAAAACAAACAAACAAAAAAGGTGAGAAAAATACAGAGAGCTAGACAGGACTCTGTGAGGAAGAGCAGGGCTCCACAATGAACTAGGCCACTTAGAATAGGTTTTTTCGAGAGGTTTGTAAGTGTTCAAATAAGAGCCTTGAATTGACCTTATTTTCCTGTTGGTTACTGTGCTTTCCAGATTAAAAGCTGTTTTCTTTTATTGAAATCGAAAAGTGCCAAACATTGAACTTGCTTTGTAAGGCATTCATCAAGAGAGAAAATATTTCAGTGCAATGACATGACCTGACATTTTAAAGCAGATAACAAATGACACCTTGTCAATGCCACCAATTTATTATTCCCTCTCTTGTACCTCTGTGTCGCAGTGGGATACTACATTCTTTTTAATCATGGGCCTGTGTTAAACAAATTTTTACTAGAAAAGAATATAAAACACCCCTAGTTGTTTCCCACTCACTGACCTCCCAGCCATCCCACTGTAACATATAAAGACAAAGGCTGCATTAAATTTTTCATTATTTTATCCAATTTCTGATCCAATTATGTGAGGCTCTTCCATCACTAACATGAATGTATATGCTATAATGTCAACTGCTGCACATTAATCAGGCCTTTTTTTTTGTTCAGTGGACACTGGTGCTAAATCATCTCACTGAAAAAAAGTGGGACAAGAAAGAGATGTAAATGAATAAGGAGGAAACTCTTTTTTGTGCAGTTACAGCAGGAAATCACTGGAGTGGGTGGCTTTCCAATCAAGCCCACAAGGACCTGGAAATGAACCAAGTTGTTCTGCACCTTTCATTTTCATCTAATTAACAAAAAAGAGACGCTTCTTCCCATGGCTTCACTGTTCACTACTTCTTATAAGCCTGCATCAGCCCCTTGAACTGTGGTTAGGATGCTGGTCTTGTTTAATTCTTGTAATGAATACACCAGTAAAGCTGAAAATGTTTGGTGTTATTAAGGCTGATTTCTGGAAATGTGATAGAAGAAAGGCTTCTACTGGGAGGCATGTCTCTCTCATTGGAGTCTGGAGTGTTACCTTGGATACTGTGCAATTTTAGGAGTGAGTGAGAGTTAGGCTTTCAGGTGAGAAATACACAATAGCTTCTAAGTTTAATATTTAATTTATTTCATTGAACAGGGAGAACAAGATCCTCCATGTGATTTCTGCCTCTTAAGGGTCTTGGTCTCCAATTCAGGTCAGAGTTTAAGGTTATACTTATAATTAGCACTGGTAGGCATAAGCAGCTTAGAAGCTAGAGCACTGGGGGTTTTTCCTGGGTCTTCAGAGTCAAGACTAGGGGTGACTTATATGGAGGAAACCAAAAAGTTCAAGAGAACAAAGCCATATTGGGTTGTGCAGACCCTTGAATTTGCAGCAAAGCCTGGTATTAGAAGAGGTGAACCCATTTTCTCATGTTTTGTTATGGTTGCCTGGATATCTGGAAGGTCAGTTTTAGCTTGAACAACCCCATAGTTTCAGGAATATAAATGTTTCCTGGATTTCACATGACTTGAAAAGAGTGGCTGTTTACAGGGCCATTGGCTTGTCTTTCTTCTTTGATACTCCATAGATTGAAATTAACCTTAATTTTAGAGTTACATTTGTGGTGATTAGGAATTCTTCTGAGTGCAGCATCTTCTCAAAAATCTTTTAACAAAAGCTGTTATACCCAACTTCAGGACTAGTTAGTTTTCTTGTGGTTGCACTTTTGTTTGTTTAGTTTTATTTTTGATTTTGTTTTCTTTTTTTTCCCCTGATATTAATTTAGCATTAAGTCTGTGATAGGAAGGAATAGTTTGCATTGCGTAATGTATGTATCTCATAATTGTTGGATGCATATTTGAAACCTTTTCCACAATAATTGGAAAAAAATATGTGGGTATGACATTCAGCACAAAATAAGTGGGGGGACTTGTTTTTCAGCCTTTGAAGTACTTGTGTTTATATTCTTTACTTTTTGAAATACCCAAGGAAATCTCTAGTCAAAGAGTTGTTAGAGCAAATAGACACTGAAACCAATACTAGATTTTTAAGAAAAAAGAGCATTTGGACTTTCAAGTTTAAATAGCAGAGTTTTATTCTTTTATGGATCAAACACCTTCCATGGTTAAAAGTATCATGGCTTTTAATACACAGTTTATGATTTCTGTTATTTCTTCCGCATAATGCAAACATCTTAACTATCACAGTAAATACAGGCATCTTAAATTTATGGTGTATTTGATTTCATTCAGCTGTGTCAGACAACAGCTCTGTATTATACTGCAGCATAAATAAGTATATATACAATATGGTAGTTAATACTTAGACTACAAATTATAGATGTACATTTAAACTAAAAAAAAATCCAAAATCCAGCAATGGGAATGAAAGGCAGTGTTATGATTTTTTTTTTTTCTTTCCATTTCCTTAAGGTGAAATCCAGGGTTATTACTTCCAGGGTGGCTTTTACCTCAGGGATAACATGGCCCATTTTCACCAGAATTTCAGAGGCTTTCGTACAGCTTTTCTTTGTTATCTTATCTTGATGGTGACATGCAGTGGCAGCCTATCACAACAGAGGTAACCTGCAAACCTCCTGGAAACTGTTGCAACACCTAAGTTACAATATGTAAAAACCTCTTACAGCATGTAAGAGGCTGCCAGGACATAGCTTTTGAGAAGTGGTCAGAGTTATTGCAGTGTTCTCATGCTGTCAGGCACTCGTGCCAAAGCCCTCAGTGGGCTATCCACAGGCTCACGGAGACAGAATGGGACAGACTGGGCTGAGTGCAAGATGAAACTTGAAGCCCAGTTTCCTGCTTTCTTAATGCTGGTGCTGTGAAATAGGACAAATACAGCCTGATCACCTTCAAGTTAACATGTTGGTGTAGCAACAACCAGGAGAGAGGTTGCAAGGATGGAGTGCAGCATCAGTTAAATGTAACCATGGGTGACTGGCTGGTTTAGGCTGCTTAAAGAGAATTAATATTTAAGAATTGAATTACCTGTGTCACTCATCGCTTCAACTTTGTTGGTTTAGAAGAAATACTAGTGGATGATGGCAGTGTGGTGTATGTAGTGGGAGGCATACTGAGTGAAAGGGTTAAAAGACTCTATGTTGCAAAAATAACATAAAGATAGATATAAAAAAAAAAAAGAGTTGTCTTATAAAGAAATCTCATTTCTCTAACTTTGCCATCCTTCGTGTATTAGGGAGTAATATCAATGATACAGATGTAATATGGTATATGAGTTTCCATATTTGGCTAAACCTTCTACTCAAGTAAAGCTCCCTAGTGCAGCTAAGTCTGGTCAGCTGAGGATAAGAATGAGCGACTGAAATAAATAACTTTTTCTTCTTTCCAAGTAACAGCTTTTTGGCAGTCTTGGTAAGAGCACAGTCAGAATTGTGTGCAGTTTGGGACTTCTCATCACAAAACTGAAGTTAACAGGTTAGATGAGATTCAGGAGAGGACAGCTAAAATGCAGATGAACCAACATGCAGTTATGTCTGGAATAACAGACAGATGTGGCTACAGACCACTGTGGTGGGGGTAAAAGAAGAGTGCTGGGTCGTATATAATTTTTTATATACTTTGTCAAAGAGAGAGCTTTGCTGTCTTCAGGAGGCTTTGACTCAAGCATTATTTAATCAACAGTAGGTAAAGAGTAGGTAAAGGTATACCTCTGTAATATAAATACTTTACTAAAAAGCACAAGGAGGACTTGCTTAATAATGGTGGCAGATACTGAAAAGCACAAGGAGGACTTGCTTAATAATGGTGGCAGAATAAGGAGCAGAAGCTTCAAGAACAATAAAGGGAAGGAGAAAGATTATTTTTTAAAAATTTTTTTTTTTTTTTAGTAATTGGTAAAACTGAACAGCAATTCAAAATAGAAATTGCTACAAACAGAAGAACATTTCCTAAAGACAGTGACCTTCAGGCATGATACCATGACCTGACTGGCACTGGTGTCAATCCAGGAACATTCTGCTGAAGCCTGGAGTTACTCTGACTGGTAATGGGAAGCAAAATCTGCCCTCAGGAGATTTATTCTGCAGAGTAGGCAGGATAGTAAAATCAACTGCAGAGTGAGAACTCAGCATTTTTTGTTATGGGAAACTTCTAAAACAGCCAAGGTAAAACCCTGTTGATCTTAGCGCTAAGTAGAAATCATGGTGGAATACAAAAGTGTGAACTCACTTCAAGGCCGTGGTTTTCATGTCCTTTCAAACCTCACCTTTTTTTTGTGAACTGTGCATATGTTCAGTTTAACAATTCTACTTTGTGCTCTTTGTCTTCACATTTAGTCCTTATCAGCTTCCAACAACACTACTTCACATGCAGCTCTATCAAGTTTCCCAAAGCGTTGTCTCTGGAAATCTTTGCAGACCTACAGCTTCCAATTTGTCTGCATTCATGTTTTGGTATCCTATTAAAACAAAATCTAGTTTCTGCCACAGCAGCATAATCCTCAATAAAAGCAGTCAAAAATTCCAGATGATAGGCTGAAATCAGCGATTACAACAGAAAAAAGTGAAGTTATTTATATGATTAATAGCACCATATTAAATGTGATAACCTAGAAAGAGAAATGAGAAGACTGGATAATCTGAGTACTGCAAGTGGCCCATCACAACCTTGAAGTTCAGACAGGGTACATTCAGGACCCTGTTTTCTCCTGTAGATATTGGAATTGGTTGTTGGTTGTTGTTTTTTTTTTTTTGTCAACTTTGGTGGCATTTATACCGGTATAAAATTGTGTAAGGGAAAAATTCAGTGTCTGGTTTCTGGGGATTAAAGGGAAAATATTACAGTGGTCTCCTGTTCCATTTCTGAATGCAGGTCTACCACGTACGCTGCTCCAGATATCTGCAACTGAGCTCACACTCATGCAACTTGGGAGGGTAGGAGGTCACCCTTGCCGCAAAGCCTCTTATTGAGGGGATCTTGTTAATCCATACAGCCTGGTTCAAACTAATTAGGATGGATATGGACACTGTAACGAGAAAAATAGGCCACCTGTCCTTGAGAAATCCCCAGGGACACGGGAGTGGAGAGATAGCTGCACAATTGCTGACTCCAAGGAAGGATCTGCAACAAACTGCAGAGTGTCACTTCCAGCACCTTCTGGCATACCTGATGAAAAGCAATGGCTTTCAACTTTTAAAGGTGAACTACAAGAGCAAAGTAAAAGTTAAACCTAATTAAGCACCAGTTTCTATGCTGAGGTCTTCCTCTGAGAAGACAGTGTGGGACAGTATGAAGAAAAGGACATGATAAGCCACTCTTTTGTGTTTTGGTTTGGTTTGGTTTGGGGTTTTTTTTGTATGCCCATGGACCCTTCTCGGGCTGTGTTTACTCTGCAAACATGTCATCATTCAACTATGTAAATACCCTTTTGTTTTTCCTGTGAACTGCAATCTTGATTATTATTTTTTTAAATACATATACTTTTTATTTTCTTCACTTAGGAAGAGGAAAGGTGTCACAGCAGTTTATCTAACCAGTTCTTGCTCTGAATTCTTCTAAGCAAGGCAGAGTTTGACCCAAGATTTTAAAAAAGAAAGGGTAATTTAATGAAACTTGCATAATTCTCTGAGGGGAGGGTTGTTTTCTATAGTTCTTATTAGCCAGTTCTTGATGATGTGATCCCAGAAAGAAAACTAAAAAATTCCTAATACCCCAAAGCCACACCCTTTCTCCCCAATATAAAAAAAATATAATGAAGAAAATACTTGCACTCTGTAGATCGCTCTAAGCACAGGTATGCAGAGCAAAAGACACATTTTTTTGTTTGTTTAGGCTTTTTTTCAGGAATCACAGAATGGTTGAAGCTAGAAGAGACCTCTGGGAGTCATCTGGTCCCACAATTCTGCTCAAGCAGGGCCATCTAGACCTGGTTGCCCGGGACCATGTCCAGGCAGCTTTTGAATATCTCCAAAGATTGAGACTCCACAGCCTCCAAACATCCTGTGTTTCAGTTTGTGCCTATTGCCCCGGTCCTGTCAGTTCAAGAGGATGTAGTAGTCTACAGTGAACCAAGTAGATGGAAGCTCATTTATGTGTTTTGTTCTAGTGACAAACAGAAGTGTGTAGCATGAGACCATCCCTTGCAATGTCTTTTGGTCCATTTCAGGGAAAGACAGATGTGAGTCTGGCAGTCCACGCTGAAACATCCTCAGCACTGTCAGCCACTTAAGGATGCAGAGTTTGCCTTTCATTCCAAAGATGTGAAATATTACCTTCATTTTTCTTCTAGAATTTAGCCTTCAAACCCACAAATCTCAGCAGGAAGTACCACACCAACCTTTAAAATTGGGCAGTGGGTAGGACTTGTTACTTTCAGTTCCCTTTTAAATTACTGAGCTGCTTTTCCTTAATTTTTTCTCCAGCTACTTGACTTCACAGCTCAGCATTAGCAGTTTCCCTTTTTCTATTTCTAAAAATGTTTTCTTACCCCCCCCCCCTTTTTTTTTTCTCTTTTATTTGTTTCCTCTCACTTGAGTGGCAGAAGACAGTAGCCATGTCACACTGATACAGCACTGACAGCCCTGGCGGTGTCTTGGCCTTGTTACAGAGAGCTGCCACCAGTTTCTGGCACTAGCCATGGTGATGTTTAGGACAGATGTCCTCTGGCTGTCAGGAAGACATGACATGGACAGCCTTGGCCTGAGGCTGGGAGGGTCTTGTGCAGGGAGGCAAGGGCTGCTCATGGTGATGGAGGGTGTCTGCTGCTCCTTGTTTCTCCTGGTTTTGACAGCCTTAGCTCTAGCCAGGGATGTGACCAGATCACGGCATGCTCCTGTCCTCACCCTCCTCCAACACTCAGCCAGAGAGTGTTGCAGCTTTGTACAAGGACATTGACCTAAGGATAAGAGAACACACATAACCCCAGTCTGTACCATGTCATAGTCCTACGGGCAGCTGGAATGTCCCCACAGCTGTGAACAAAGGAAGCTCCACATCGCCCACCTTCTCTTTAGCCTGTCATCACCTCCTAAAACAAACAAACAAAACATCTCAACTGGAAATAGAAGAGTGTATAACAAATTAAATCAACATTTTTAAGTTTTTCACCTTTATGCAAAGAACAGTCTAGCTTGCCAAGACTGTACAGTAATATATTGAATATTCTAGGTGGTTCAGCACTTTACTGAAGGGCCTTTTGCTGTGTTGCCAATGAGTCACATAAATTCACTGGTCACCTTTGGAAATCTTGGTTGAAGCCTGAAGAACTTTTAAAAATGGTTATAATTCAGAATTTATTTTCTTCTTTTATAGTTTTGTCCTTCCTTACTTCAGCATTTCCCTTCAGAAGGACTCCAAAGATCATGATCAAAGCTGCATGGGGGATCATGCTGATCACCACTGCAGGTTACAGGTATAAATTTCTTCTGAACCTACATCACCTCCATACTTTGGGGATCTCCACTGCTCTAATCTCAGTATCCTTGGTGAAAAAAATAAGTTGCTCTCCTGACCCATGGCTGATATAATTTTCACAGCTCCTTTGAACTCACTGCCACTATATCAGTCTGTGATGTTTGGGCCATAAAGATTTGTGAGGGAGTTATTCAGTGATACTCTCAAAAGTTGCCTTTTAGTCAGCAAGCAGAATCTGTAGAATCTAATTATCAGGGGAACACAGATGATTTTATCAATGCTGTAGTGCCCTGTAGTAGCAGTCAATGAAACCAGTGTACTACAGATCACCACAAACCAAAAGAACTGAAGAAGGCCAGTTTTGCAGAAATAATGCTTTTCATGTGCAAAGCAGCACATGTTGCCTAACAAAAGTTCAGAAAGAGACAAGGAGAGGAAGAATATTGGATGTACAAATTCTGAATCTAGATGAGAATGTAGAGAATGTGACTTGATATGAGAATTTTCTTCAAAATCTTACAAGTAATTCTTCTGTGTTTTACATAAGCAAATTCTTAAATATTATGCAAAATGCCACTGCTCTTCACAAATAAAGTGTTGATGAAAAGCAAACGCAGCAGTGTGATTTGAAGTCTAAAGTGCCAACAGATGTTGTTTTTGAATGAACTTCCATTGCTTAACCACTGGGTCTAGTTATTGCCATCTAAAGAGGAAGATGAAGCAACTTTGCATGCTGTGGATGCTGGCTGTCAATTTGCAGCATGCAAATTAAATTGTAGCTAATCCTTAAAAGGCAGTGCCTCTAAACACAATAGGTGGGTGGCTCAATTGTCAAATGCAATGTGGCTGCAAGTTGCCTTTGGAAGCACCTTCCCCCCTTGCCCCCCCCCCCAACTGGGAGACTCTGCCAGTTCCCCATGTTAAAACCAGAAAACATAAGTGGGATAGATACCTTAACCCAGCTCGCTGTTGTACTGTGATTTCCTGATTGAAATGCCCCAGAACCACATTTCTTGCACCATACTTGTTTCCTTGTTATCAAGCAGGGCCCTGCACTTGCAAAGCTCTCATACATGCCTGCAGCTGTGCAGGGCAGTTTGGCAGTGGGACAAGCTTTAATTGAGAGTGGAGAAGTGCATGGTGAGAAGATGTAGTGGCTTGGGTGCTGCTGAAATGCCAAAAATCTTTGCTTAGAATAATTGCTTCCTGAAGATTATTGCAGGCATATCTAAAACTCTAAATTATGGTAAAATGTGGGAGCTCTCCAAGGTGGCTTTAAGCTGACTTTGCCCTTATTTTACTGCCCTTCTGCTGTGTCAGCAGATCTTGGATGCAACCAGTCATTTGACCTAAAGTACTTATTTGTAATTAGGTGTCAAAAATAAGGTGACAACAGCAGTCTAATTCCAGTGGCTCTGTCTACCTGAAATGCAAATCTCTCTTCATTGAGTAATTAAGCTATGAAATTTAGAGTGCTCAAAGCCTTTGATGTTTTGAAGTAATTAGCAATATGGAGAAAGATACTGCTTTCTGCAAGTGCCAACAGCTGATTTGTAATAAACCCAATGCATTTGGTTTTCTGTTATTAAATAAGTTGTATTATTCATTATTTACCAGTATTTTGCCAGCTGCCAGCATTTGTAAAAATGTTTGTATAGCCCAAATGCACTGCAAAGATGAGCACAAACTGTTCAAGTCATTAATTACCATTTACGTGACTGTAGCACGTAGGAATTGATCCTCATCATATAACAGAGCCCTATCATGCAAGAAGCTGAACAAACCAAAACAAAATTGTTCAAAACTTGATAGCAGGCAATACTGAATAATGAACAAAACAAATATTCAGCAAATAATTTTAAACAACAAATCCTCTGTTGTTTGTATTTTTATGGCATCATGGTAAAATGTGATGAAGACATGCATACCCTCAGCAACTGTTAGGTAGTTTGCAAGCTGGTGCTTTCCTGGGCTGGTGCACAATACACTTGGAGGAAAAAGGCTGGTTTCTTTCCCCGGACACCAAAGTGGCAGACAGGGTCTGCTGGATACTGGGACAGAGAAAGGTAGCAAAGGTGCTGGGACAGGACAGGGAGCATGTCCAGGTTTTGCGGGGAGTCATGGTGGGTAGCAAACAAGGTACAGGACAGGATTAACTCAGCTGCAGGACTGAATTCCTTGTTGGGAGTTTTACATTTAAATGCTTCACCTTAGAAAATGGCAATTCACCTCTGGCAAGGTAAACATCTGTGAGCAGTCACAAGCATTGGGAAATATTTAGCACTCTTTCTTTCTCTGACTTACTAAAATGCAAACTTCTACCCCTACAAATCTGATGTATATTCCATCATTGGTCTTTGAAAGATATTTCTTCCTACCAGCTGGCCTGGTATGCTTAATACTCATACTTTTCATGTGGGGGTATGGGAACTGCTGGTTTAACCTCAGACTTGCCATGCTTTCTTCTGGAGAGCTTCTACAGGCTTATCTGGAAAGCTAACTGGCCTGAGAGCATACAGTTCTTACTTTCGTTTTCCTCCATTTAAAGTCTTTATTGCTTGTGGAAGTGGGTATCATTTATCTGATTGGTTATGCCTTTTTATTGTTATTATTATTATTATTTTATAAACAGTTTCTAATGATCACAGGCCATCAGCAGTCTGCAGGCTAACAAGGGAGCAATACCGAGTTCAGCTGTTCAGCTCCTGCAAGGGTAGCCTGTTAGCCATCCCAGCCTGGTCTTTATCTAACTGGTTCTCAAATCCTTCAAAAACGGACCTTCCACATCTTCCTTTGGGGGATGTATCTGGTATTTAGCTACCATTTTATGACATGAACTGGGGCTAGTAGGCTTGTGTAACACACAGGACAATAAACTTTTGACTGAAGAATAAACAAGCTATTGTAAAATATTTAGCAAGATTACTGAGGACTAAAAAGACTTATTATTTTATTGGTACTAAAATTATAAACCAATTTTCAAAGAGGTTTAAAAGTATTCTGAGCTGTTTACCGGGTGTTTTGTAAATGAGTTAATTTGGATGCTGATGCTGCTATCTAACAATGAAATGAGCATGCTTAGATAGGGGCTGGGGCCAGGGAAAAATGTTTCTGATCAATCACAGCAAAGCTTAAACTTGTTTATGAAAAATATGAATTAAGGCTATTCATAAATGCTGGGTATGGATCAGCTTTGAGTTACTTTTAAAACAACTTATGTGCTTTATTATTTTTTCACTTTTTTGCATTATCATCAAAACAAAATCAGATAATGCAAGTTTTGCAGTGTTTCACTAATAGGAATGGTATTTTAATTAGCAGTCTCGTGAACTGATTCTGGGAATAGCATCTGCCCAGTTAGTGTAGATAGGCAGGGGTGAGGGATAAGGGAATATTTTTTTATACCACAGGTCTTTTGAGGATTTACGTATGGTCCTGCCTATGAGTGTAAAGGACTACTGCTGGTGGTGTCTGTGTGCTTAAGTGAAGCAGGTGCACAAATCCTTCAGCATCTATAAATCTAATGGATCAAAATATTCTCTCACTATTAGAGTATTGCAGTCCTGAAATATCTGTAGAATACCCTGATATATTTTTTACTTCATCTATCATTTGCATACAACACCACTTAGAGATACAAATGGTGTCCATACTGCACTGTTACAGCAACAGTTACCTTATGTGATTGCTAGCAACATGAATGGGAACAGAATAACAGGCTTGGAGGTGCTTCACAGGATGACAGGCAATGAGAAAAGTCGGGAGGAAGGTTTCTAAATGATAACTAAATCACAATTTCTTAACTCCCTCCCTTTCACTGCAGTAGCCCAGCATCAAGCTCTTCACAGGTTTTAGAGGTTTTTTTAAATATTATAATAACACATTCATAGAAAGGCAAAGGTATCACATACCTGAAACAGTGCTTCTGATTATACCTGCAGGTGCAATATTAGTGCATAAAGATGGCTATTTGCATATCTAGCTCCAGAGATACAGATGCAAATCAAGCTCAGTATATTTGCACACATTTCCTAATCTTCCTTATTTAGCTCATGGACCAGCCTTGGTAAACATTGTGACATCTACAGTACTTAGTTCTCTGATGCTTTTCTTCCAAGCTGAATGTCTGGCTCCCTGGTAAATGAGCTGGGAGCACACTGTGAGTCTTAGAGAATCAAACCAGTTTGAGAATGATAGATTCTGGAGGTAAATAATGACCTTTCATATTATATTTTGCTGCCATTCAGGTGAGATTTAGTTACTTTTGCAACAAACAAACTGAGATTTTTCTGTCAAAACCCAGTGCTTTTATCTATGCTGTGGGCAATGCTCTCATATGTAGTCTAAGTTTATTTTCAGAGATGTAAATCTATCAGTTAGATGGGTGATGTGTTAAAAGATACAGGTGGCCTGTGAATCCTCTAAGTAAGGAGGAGGCACTTGAGAGGTTTTAAACTCCTGAATGATAAAGAAGAGGTATAAATAGTGGCTTGTAACAGTATTAAAAAGCTTTACCAACATAGAAAGAGGGGCAATATTTACTGCAAGTAATAAATATTTGTAATTGTTAAGTGGTGCTTTTCAAATGATATTTCATGTCTAGTTTTATTTTGAGTTATTTTTTAAAACTTCAGTTCCTCATGAAAACAAGTTGTATAGCTTATGGTATTACCCCAGCAAAATGATTTCCATAAATAAAGCAAGAGGCAATAGAAGGGAACGTATATAAAGATTAATGCATCAGACTTTTAAGCTTACAGTGACTAACAATAATTTCAGAGACTTAAGTTATTGGGAAGGAAATCTCTCATATGGAACCAGGCAACAAATCCAAAACTACCTGAGCAGCATGGGCAATTTACTTTCCTTCCACTTAAAGAATTGTATTTTTATAGCCATTTTCCCTGAGCTTATTGATTTTGTATGCAATTTTCTCCAAAGACAGAAAGCAACTAGATTTAGCACACAAATGGATGTAGATGGTAATTAATGTTTGTGCTGTTTGTCAGCCTAACGCAGCCGATGAGAACTTCTGTGGGCTTCCCTGCACAGGATGGGAAGGGGAGTATTTCCTTCCTGCAAAACTGCATGGGGAGGGGACCATGCAGCTGTGGAGTGGAGTAAAGATACCAGAAAGGTGATGGCAGATCTGGTCCTTCTGATTTGGTCAAGATTAGAGATTCATGTATAGAGTCAGGCAGTTAATATTTCCTTCTTTAAAAAGAGAAAAGTCACAATCAGATGCAACTGGAAAACTATACCTTACCTTCTATTATTTCAAATTAATTTCCATTGAACTAAGTGTGGAAAAAAAATAGGTGTAGAAAATGTCAGAGAATGTAAGGTCGCTTTACCAATTAAAGGTAGTTAACCTTGCACTAAGTCCTAGATGCTGGAAAAAAAACCCCAAAACTAAAAAACCCCACAACATAGGCTGGATCTCAGTTAACATCTGTAGCATGTAGGAACCACATAACATCAGTTTCTTTTAGAAGTTGCAGTTTCATTTCCTAATACAGTGAATATAACAACACTGTTCATTAGGGATCAGTTTAGATTCACTTTAGATAAAAATACATGGAGAATAGGGGCCTAGATTATTAATATATTATTATATCATTCTTAAATAAATAATGTAGAGATCACAGAATAATGAATAATAGTATCAGAAAATTCATAAAGTACATTGTTAAAAAAGCAAGAAAAGCATTAATTCAGATCTGGGGCAAAAATTTAGCTCAATTTTTATTTAATTCTAGCTTATAACTCCGTTACAGAGGACCAAAACAACCTGTATAACAAGATTCAAATGTCTGGAAGGTACTGTCAGTTAGTGAACTGATGCTGTTTTGCAATGTAGCATGATGCAGTTGTATCATCTAAGGTGCATGTTATCAGTAGAGTGGATCTAGAAAAGGGTTTGCTACAAACTCATTAGGTATTATGCAAATCATACATTACCGAGAATCTCTTACTGTACCTAGAATAACAGAGATGTCAATGTTGTAGCTCTACAGATTGGAAAATGCTAATTTTATTTAATGACATCCAGGGCCAGTGAATGAGCCACTAATGATCACTCTCTTTTGTTTTCCATTTAAGAAACATATTCGGTACAGTTGGTAATCATCAAAACAAACCAGAATCAAAACTGACATCTCAAGCTTCCAATTATGAACAAGCTGCACACATTTTAGAACAACAGTCTGAAAATACTGGAGACCAGGTGCAACCTTTCACCCTTCAGATCTACCTACTTTAAATTCTTGATATCTGCTGCCTTGTCATTTCCTCTGTCACTGCATGGTGATCCCTTTCAATGGGTAATAATCCATTGTATTGTATCTCACGGGCTGAAGAAGCATAGTAGATTGGATAGGTACGGTTCCCACATGACATACCTTATTAACTTCAAACAAAACCGACAGGGTAAACCGATGATCAGAAACCCTTACAAGCATGCATGGTTAGAAATAAATAATGAAGAAAAAAAAAAAAAAAGGAAATTCAGCTATTCACAATGAATTTCAACACTGTAAAATACACAAATTCAGAACTGATGGGAAAGGTGCCTTGACATTCTCAGGAACCTGGCTTCTCAGTTTTTACTCTCCTTGTTTCAGCCAGAGCTGCTTTGCATACTGTGTTATTTTTGGAACAAGGGTTTGTTTTTTTCTAAGGACTTCAGGAAGCCTTTATCCACGGCTCACAATTTGTACAGCCTCTGTTTACAGTTTGTAGGTGAAAGAATTGCCAATTTGAAGCACAGAACTTTTGCTCGTATTCAGTTACAACAAATGCACTTTGTACAGAGCTTAATGACTAACATCATTGACTAGCACATAGTATCACAGAGCGTTGTCCTGCAGGCAGCTGGGTACCCACTCTGAGGCATCGAGTCCTTGAGCAAGCTGCGTAATTGAGCCTCTAATGAGGCATGCCTTTTGCATGCTTTTTCAAAGTAAACCCCTGTTTGTCTGCAAAGCGTAAGGAAGCCAGGCAGGAGCCAGACATGGTGTAATTAGAGAACAATTTTGAAACATGTGTCTCATGTTGTGGGGAGTGACGCTGCAAGACTTTTCATTTCAGAAAGTACAGCATCCTGTGCTCTGACTTTTAGAGGGCACCAGTGCAAAGAGGAGAGTGTGGGCAGCTCCTGCTGCTTGAACAGCCTCTAGGAGCCCTAAGGCCTTTCTGGTTTATTCAAGGGTCTGTGCAGCCAGCTTTGACTTCTTGTGCCCCTTCCGCATGCTCAGGAACCCACAGATCCTGAAATGATGAAAAGCTTTGTACGTGGAAGGTGACTCTTTGGCCTTGCACATGCACATAATTGCCAAAGCAGGACAGGTGAGCAGCACTATGGAACAGTGTGTGCCAGCAGAAATCACAGCAATGAGGGAATGCAACACCTCTGAGGTCAGACACAGGAAAGTTTTACTTTGCAGAGGAGTCTGGTAGAGAAAAGCATCCTTCTGGCATAAATGACAGAGGTGATTCCTGTTATGGCCTGGTACGCTTGACAGAAAATGCATTATCTAGCAAGACAACCCTATATAGTGCATCCTGCAGACACTAAGGGTTCCATGGAAAATCATTCCTAGATCTGGAACTTCGTAGTATAGGAACATAAAAGTGAGTTTGAAAGAAGGACTTTTGTCCTCACCTGAATGTGGCACATGAAAAGGGAGAGTGTATTTAATTTGTGCTCACATCCAGTACTACTGTTCCAATATTTTGTATTTATGTATATTCAACTTTCTTCTAATAAAGGAAACTAAATGCATATTGACTCTTTGAAATGCATACTGTCCTGATACGAAGGCTCTTGTCACTATGCTAAAAGATGTTTGAAATACCTCCCCTATGATATCTATCAGAATAATAAATTCTGAGCTTTCGATACCCATAATCCTTTTCTAAAAGATATCAGAGCGCTTTTGCAATTTTTCTGTGATAAAGCTCATCAATCATACCGGTCTCAACTGTATAATCTCTCATTATTACATTGTGAATTTATTTCCTGTAGCTCCATTGCTTCTTAGTGTTTTGCATGTGCACTTTCTGTTCCTGGAAGATTTATGCACCGTGGTCTTGGCCTTCTCAATAGTTTAACAGGTATTTAAGTGAAATTATTCTAAGTAAACATCCAAAGTCATTGTGTACCATTTATCGACTGGGAGTCAGATAAGGCAGCACTTCAGAGGGTTGTAAATTGTGTTTAAGCTTGCAATAAACTAACAAATCACATCATACATATGAGTGGTTCACCTATGTGAATATCAGACAAGTGTCCTCACCAGACAGGAGAAGAACATGCCTGTCCTATGTGTTACAGTTCAAGGGATGTGTTTAATGAAAACAAAAAATAGGATTCCCCAGAAGCCATTTTTCTTTTGGGAAATAAGACAAGTTTCAATTCAGTTTACAGTTTTATTTCTTGGGAGGTGAAAGGGAGGTACAACCTAGTTTTGCTGTAATCTCTAACCAAAAACCCAGCCAGAACTGCTCTCCCAACTGTTTAACTACCTTAAGTTTTATTGAGAAACTTAGCAAACCTAGTGCATTCGGAGCTGCTGGTAGCATCAGCTAGATTCCTAGGCTCTGACTTAAGCCTTGTTCTTTCCTGGATACAGTATGCATGTGTGGTGGGTTAACTTTGGCCAGCGGCCGGCCACTCAGCCAGCTGCCCTGTGACTCCCCCTTCTCAGTAAAGCAGTGTAAGAAAATATGATGAAAAAGCTCACGGATCAAAATAAAGACACCAATTACCATCATGGGCAAAACAGGCTTGACTTAGGGAAAATAAATTTATTTTGTTGCTAATTAAAATAGACTTGGACAATGAGAAACAAAGACAAAATTAAAGCACCACCTTACCCCTCCTGCTTTTTCCCAGGCTCAACTCTACTCCTTCATTCCCACTCTTCTACCTCCCCCTGCTCAACAGCACAGGGGGATGGGGAATGGGCAGTTGCAGTAAGTTCATAACTCCTACTTGCTGCTCCTTCCCCCTCACACTGTTCCCCTGCTCTGGTGTGGATCCTCCGTGGACAGCAGTCCAGCATAAACCTGCTCCAGCATGGGATTTTTTTCAGGGAATACCCCCTTGCTCCGGTGCTGGTTCTCCTTGGGCAGCAGTGTGGGTATATGCTCCAGCCTGGACTCTACAAGGGCTACAGGGTAATCTCTGAAGCAGAGACTTTTTTGGTTTTGGCAGCTGCACTTCTAAACAGCTTTCACAGGAGCTGTGTGGGTGGGGTCACTGTACCTATGCAGGGGTCAGCGTGGCAGAGCAGCAAGAGCTCAGATGCAGAAAGAACAAATGTATTTCAAGGTCATCAGAGCCAGGTGTATCATTAAAGCACTGGCTTCCCTTAGGCAGGAATAGGATATTTTCAGCATTTTATACCTGCCACGGAAGAGGCTGATGTTCCTCTGCCTCCAGCCATTCTTTGCAGTTACTTATTGCGATTAATTTTGTTAACATTGCTGAGCTCTGTGTTCAGATCAGCTTGTGGGGTGATGTTGAACACCGTACCATTAAGTCCTGCCCTAAAGCCCACTGCAAACATAACCAGCCTGTCTAAAAACACGTTCAGTCAGGATGCGCAAACCCAGTGCACTGGTCAGGAGGCTGCTTTTGGCATTACTGTCTGCTTTTTTTCCTCTTCCTTTTTTGTGTCCTCTTAAATCACTTTACCCCAAAGCACTGCTCTGTCCTCAGTGATGCCACCTTTAATTACAAACTACCATTGATGTATTTTTTTCAGCTCTGTAATTCAGATGATTAAGCAGCATACTCTTAAACTCATGTTTCCCTGCCTTACAGGGCAGTGTATTTTACACTTGGTTGTAGAGGAATGCAGGCAGTGGGTTGATTGACATGGATGATGTGCAGCTGTAGCTCCTTCCTGCTAAGTGGTTAAATAGCCCTGAGGAGCGTGGGAGAGGTGGTTGGAGGAAGGAGGAGTGGTGTGGCCTGGCCTTGCCTCTGGAGGAAGGAGAAAAAGCACAGACATTAGCATCTGACCAACAAGGTAAAGCCTTGATGTAGCTTGCTAGTTTTGTTTGTGCTGTGACAATTGGGGCCCTGTGTGAAGCAAACTGGTTTGGACTCCAACTACAACGCTTGGTCACAGACCAAGGGCCAAATACAGAAACCCTCTGTCTGAAGCCATATGTATTCATTTGTGGACAGTTTGTAAGATTAAATTACACATCAATATTTGCTTATTCTGCCATGTAATTAATGTACTGCAAGCAGATTTAGAATCATAATTTGTATAGGTTTTTCAAGAGCTGGTTAATATGTTTACTTTTGAAAGTACTTGTCTATTAGGTGGACTGTACATGGGATAAATCACCCAAACAGTGATCAAAAAGAAAGCATATTTGACCATCATATCATTTAATTAAGAACAAATGTTTCTATAGAATTGCTGGACTACGGCAGATGAAAAGAGCAATTCCTACTTTAACAGCTCACAAAAGTGCAATCGCTGCAGTGAAAGATCGGGGTATCATGTAGGTAATGTGCCTTGTCAGTAGCTGTGGTACGCTGTGTAATGGAAGTGGTTTCAAGAGGTTCTCCATCTTGTTATGCTACTGCTAACGTGTTGAAGTGATCCTTCCTCCAAAGTGATGAAAAAGCACCTAAAGCTAGCATGCTGCTGGGAAACACTTTATGGTTGCCGAAGACACTACATACGGTGGGACATGTACCAAGACCTTACTAGACTTACATGCAAGAGTCAGTGAGGATAAACACTCCCTGATGAAAATAACTTGAATGTGTCTGCCTTGTAGATCAGAATATCAGTAATTTTTGAGAAATGATAATTTGTTCCCTGGTGCTGTAGTGACAGTCCCAAAGGAAGAGCTGGTCAATGCCCATTGTGCCTTGTACTTGCTTGCTTTTGTGCTTTTTTTTTCTTTTTTCCCCCAAAAGCTGTAAACCTGTAACGTCCTATTCCACAGAATCCAACTTGTGACCTACTATAAGGGGCACTATCTCATTAATCAGTGAAAGCAGAAACAACATGTCAAGCTCATAAAAAATTATGGATCTGACTTGCTAACTATTGAGCTCTCTTGACAAATAAGATACCGTTGTTTCTCAAGGCCTTTGAGGAAAAAGCCGCTGAATGTAATTAAGGATCTGGTATGGCTGCCTTTATACTGTATGTAGAACAGTGCTGGCTGCACAAAGAAGACTTTATCTGTATTATCAACGCAACTTATGTTAACAATTGTTACTGTACACGGAGTGGCTCTTGAAAGGCTTCTCCTTTCAAAGTGTTGAGGTTGTTCAGGACTTCAGAGGGAAATGGGAAACAGAAGACTAATTTGATTTAAATATTCCTTTATTTAGAAATAAGGACATAGAATAAACCTTAATACAGTCAAGAAACAAGTATGCAAAGATGGAATAACTGAGCTGAAGCATATAGTGTATGCATTGTTTTAGGTCCCCGGCCTCCTTTCTCATTTGTTTTTGAACACTACATACTGTACGTATCTTCATGGCTTTCTAAGACCCTTTCTATCACACCCATTTTTATGCTAGTTTATTTTTATGCTTCAACATAACACAATGACTTTACCCTAATTGTACTGATTCATAAGTGGGTAAGTCCCCAAAACTATTCCAAAGGCTGTGAGGTTAAAAATATTGAAGTAAAATGAGTGAAGCTTTTTTACCAACTTTAGGCCAGCTATAAAAATAACCGAAGTTCTTCAGCCAGCATTAGAGGTGGTAGAGGGAGATGGGAGTTTTCATACAAAATTTGGCTGCTATAGATCTCCTAATTGTATGCGTCTGTCTTCTTTTTTTCCCAACGCATTATGTCATTCAAGTCTGCACAGCTATCCGCTAATGTCATAGTTGTAGATAATATTGGCTGCCATGATAATTCAATTTGTATTGTGTGCTCAATTTCACAATTTTTGTCCCACTTTCTTTGTTTCCTTACAGCAGGTAAGGGAAAATTCAGTGTTTGAATCTGAATTTTCCTATCATATTCTCAATTGTTCATAATCTTTTGAAGGTGTTTTGTAACTGTAAGTCGACTAGGAAATGGTCAAGCTATATAACTTTTGAACCTATTTCTGTGAGGACAGCATTTCACCTACTTTCTTATGTGATCTGAAGTAGGTTGTGAAACTTACTTGGTATTTCTGTTTATGTCTAGGTCTACATAATATCTCAGCCACTGTAGAGGGCTTTTCCTTCCCGAAGTCATACTGAGTTGGCAAAGAAAAAGGACTACATTTAGATGTTATTTGATCTAAGGGATAAATCTCAATTATTTTAATTCTTCCTGCCCTAATAAATGATAATAAACCTTCCAGTACTAAATCATGGCAACCTGACACTCCTGTTCTCTCACCTAGGTCCTATGTGATATCTCCAATTGTTAGAAATACGGTGCCCCACTTTGGACAACTGAAGAATTGGCATTATCTTTTACCCAAGTAAATCACAGGTAATAAGTAATAATATTTTTCTGCATCCTTCTTACTTTATCCTCTATTTCTGCAGCATGCCCTGAAGGCTTTTCTGTGAGAATGAGGAACTATGCATGGCTCTTGCTTCTTCTGTTCAAATGAGTCCTTGGTAATTACCAGATCAGTTTTGCTGGCATAGAGAGAGATGTCAGCAATGGATCAGGTACAGTACAAGGACATTGGGCAAGTAAGACTTCAGTTTAGATGGGACAAATAGGACCATTTATCGATGTAATGAATGGGCAGTGGTCTGCAAAATAGAGCCTTAAGGTGGCATTCACAAATAGTTTGCTTCATTTTTTACCCATTCGTTGTACTTCACCTTTTCACTTCTCTCTCAAAAATGAATGCATTCAGTGCCCAGATTTACAGCTTTGAAAAGTATGGATAGTTCTGCATAGTATTTGGCACTTTCTTATGTGCAGACCTGAAACAGTAGGGCTCTATAAATAATAACGTATGCTGCTACCTCAGCATGTCAGTTCATTTAATGAGACACATGTGACAGTTTCACATGCTTTACAGAGTGTTGTCTAGAAGGAATGTCTTGTCAGCACAGCAAAAATATCTGCATCTTCCAGCAATGTGAGTCTGCTCCAGCCTGGCACTATTTCAAAGCCTGGAACCCAGGAAAAGACTGTGTTTCTAAACAAGACACACCTGAAACAATCACCTCCTTTGAGGTTCTTTCGAGCCATGTTGTGCTGTCACACCAAGCTGCTGACAAAACTTGTTACATCAGATAATGTCTGATGTGACTGAAAAAAACCCCTTAAACGACATATGCTAACAGGACTCAATTACGTGTCTGTCTTCCCCCCCCCCCCCCCCCCCCCCCCCCAAAGAGAATGTGCTGTCTTTAAAAATGCTGTGTGCTCACTTGTTTATCCTTCATTTTTCTGTAAAACACTGACTCAGAGTAGTCACACATTCTCAGGGATGCTGGACTTCTATTTTTATTTATCCTTTCATTCTGAGCATCTAGTTTTGGTGTGGTTTTTTTATTTTTTATTTTTGTTTGTTTTGGTTTTTGGTTGTGGGTTTTTTTTCCTCCTATTTAAACCTTTTAAGAGCAGTATCAAAGATCCATGGCTGAAAGATGACAAACCCTCTGAGAATGTGCTGGAAGGGTATTGCAGGGTATTGGCAGTGTGAGGCTGACAGAGTACCTCTCCAGGATGCCTTGTGAGTGGCCCATGGGGCTGGTGCTCATATTCTGTGGGTTTTCTTAAATTTGAGGAAGAACCATGACGGGCATCTAATTTCACTCTTCACACAACATGGGCCAAAGCACCTTCAATATTTACATATCCAAACGTTTGAACTACCTTTTTTTTTCATTACAGATATTTGTACAAATTAAAGAGCTACAAGTAATGGGGTAACCCATCTATACAATCTCTTCCTATGTACCTCCAATGTTCAGGCAAAACTGTTGTGCATTTCATACCCAGCTTAATTTCCCCATTGCCAATATCATGCATAAAAAAGTTGTGGGCATCTTTTCATTCCTCTTCTGATACTTAAGACTTCAGTGTTCATAGTTTAAATGTGTTTTGTGTGTAGTCACTGAGGGACAAAAATAAATTTTTGGGTTTTGAGGTTTTATTTTGGTTTTATTAGTGGAAACAGAGATGCTAGGAATGAAATAATTACAGCAGTTGGAGGCTTTATCCCTAGATTGTGAGACTTGCATTAAGGGTGAAAGAAATCGCATCAATTAAACATCACTGAAACTTATGTATCTTCTGTTCCCATCCACTGGCAACATCTTGCAGTGTCTTCTTTTATTAGCTTGAAGAAACATCTGGTGTCCTATTTAGTTGTGTTACCTTTTTTAACCTGTAAGTATTTGTAAACCCAGATGGATCATTTTGTAATCTTCTCATGGATAAACTAAACCAAGGATCTCTGTTTTCTAAACTTGTCACTTGACTGATGTTAAGCAATAGCTGCATTCAGAATCGCCACAAAGCTCTTACATGTGTGCAATTGCCCCCGTGGTCCCAGAAAGCATGAGAACTAATGCATCACACTCGGACTGCACAGGCACAGCAAGTCTAACGCATCCTGGTGGCCCTCACCTGGCTCAGGTCACTTAGACAGGTCTAGTAACTTGGAAACACCTTGTACAGGTAGATTTTGGAGAAACTTCACATGATCTGGCAGGATAAAGTACAGTCCAACAAGTATCCCACTTTGCAATTAGTCTGTTACAGTGTTAACCACAAGCAGACTTGCTCCTGTCTTTCTGAGCAAGCCATCACTGTAAAGTAAGTATACTACTAATGAAATTCAACACAGTACATTCAGTTGTTTCATTAGTCTTTCATGTAATCTATTAGGTTCAGTTGAGCTAATTGTACCAGGTGTCTCTCCTAACATGCTATTTTAAAGTTTTCTTCTTATTGCGTAGGATTCTAGTATAAGTGTAAAAGCAGTCTTTCAGTGTGGGTTATAATTTCACTGCACTTCAAAATTCTGTTGTGACAGTGGGTAAATCATGTAATCATTTTGTGCCTCAGGTCTCCCTCTGTAGGATGGTAATACTTTTGCTGCTATGGGATGGGAGAAACTATCGTGAGAATAAACCTAAGCACTTGGAAGGTAATGGGGTTTTGCAATTACGGATGCTAGGAAAGATCTTACTAATAACAAGTGGAGAATCCTTGCTGGAGATACAGAAGTTCTGAGGCCTGAATCCACATTTTAACAGGACAACACAAACCAGCTTTTAAAAGTAGCTTGGTTTTTTTTTCCTTTGTGTTGTGCAGAACTCCATACACAGTAAGGAATAAAATGGATCGATCATAGCGATACTGTGCACTTCGTAACTCCTTAGTCACTGACCTTGTATGAAGTCATTTAAGAGGGCAAGCTCAGCCCTAGTTTCCTCAGCCTGTGTTAAAACTTTGAATAATGCACAGCTTTGTTGAAAGTTTCAGTGAATTTAAGGTTTCCTTACAATTCTTTTTTCACGAGTTTAATCAATGGGTCAAACCACAAGATGGAGTTTGTGCATTTGTCAGTGAGGCTTGTGCTTTGGTTGGATGCCAGCATTGTCAGATTCATTTAATGCTGTGTTATAAGAAGGATATTAACGTTCACACTCCTATTTCCAGGTTAGCAATGGCAGACTTTAAGAGAAATTGCAGTAAAATATACTGTGGTAGGAAAAATTAAATTAAAAAAATCTGGTTCAGGATTTAGCCAGGATGGAATGCACCACATTTGCTGGGAAATGATATATGAGCTGAAGCTGAAATGTCCCAAATTTATTTTATTACTCCTTGGAACTGCCTTTGTTTAAAGTTCCTAATTTGTGCATAAATGTGTTGTTTCAGAGAGAAAGTGAGAAGGAGGGAAATGATGTGACAGGTTAATTATATTTAAGAGAATACAGAGGAGATCAAAGCCAAAGAGATAAAAGCTGCAACTACTGTATAGGCTGGAAATTTCTTCTTAATCATAAACACCCTTAAGTACAGTGCTTCAGAGAAAGCCGCCCTGAATTCAGGACAGAGTCACAGCTGAGATGGAAATCCTCTATTACAGTGTTTTATGACCTGCACTGGCTGCTGCTGGCAAGCCCCATACTTATGCAGGCACCAAAATGTCTGGGAGCATTCACGAGAAAACAGTAAACCAAACAGTGCTGCCTAGGTCAGCGGCTCTAAAATACCCCCCCATGGGCTGTATTGCTGTGAACTGTTTGCAGAGATGGCAGTTGACTGTGGGCCAAGAAAAATCAATCTTGTATCAACAGATGTAATCAGAACCCCTATGGTGGTAATGACTGTCACAGTTTCCATTAGCTGGGAATGCTTTAGCTTTGGGAGGAATGGCTTCCCCCCCACACCCACTACTTTTTTATTGGTGCTATATTACCAAACCAAAGTTATGAAACTGCTGCATCTCCTTTCTGAAAGCCAATAGTTAATAAAGGGAGTGTAAGCCAAAGCAAGATGCTGCCAATATTTTAAGCAAAGGTCCATCTCCACAGTTTTTGTTTCTGTTGTTTTGCTCTAAATCCACTAAACCTACTCTCTGCTTTCCTCAAAGTATTGCTGCTGTATTTTCCCTCTACAAAAAAAGCCAAAACCAGGAGCTCCACACTGCTCCCTGGGAAGCTACTCACCCCTCTGTACTCCCAGTCTCTGCACCTTGATCCTCTACATCCAGCGCTCCTCCATCTCAAGTTTCTGGTGGAAATTTCTTGTCTTCTTGAAGTGCATGGTAAAATGTCTGTTGCCTCTGCTACCAAGACCTGTGGTAAAAAGAAAAAAAAGGCATTAGGTTGCCTTGGGCTTGGGGACATTTGGCTGAATGGAAAGTGTAAGATTTTTTTCTTGGACAGGTAGAAGTCAGGTACTCAATGTGATCCTTTTGCTTTTTTAGGGGGTGGTATCTGTTGGTGCATATTAGTAAGTAAAGCTACTGTGAGAACAAGGCAGTACCCAATGCTGCTGGAGGACTGTTGGAAGTAACTCACCTCTGAGCTTCTCTCCAGACTCTTTCTTTTCTCCTTTGCCATTTTTCAGACACAGGGTAGTTCAGCTGGTTTAGCCACTTCTCTGCACATTTGAAATGCCCAATCAAGAGGATGAAATGGAAATGCTTATAAATCTTAGTTCAGTCCCAAACCTGTAGAAAACTTCATGTGAGCAAGCAAGGATGCATGTATTTTTTTTTCCTGCTGATGTTTTTACACACGTTTATTATCAATATGCATACCTGGTAAGTGCTATCATACCCATACCATTCATGCATTCACTTGAAATCTGTGCACCAAAACTGATTTTTCACACAGCAGGTCATGCTCAACAGGAGTAATGGTTTTGCTGCAGAAGCTATTCTTCATGGGCACTGGGGGCTTGTAACTGGCCATTCAAAAAGTCCTGGATGCTTCTATGAGTTATTTGCATGTGTGGATGTGAGAAGAGGGTTTCAGGGCCGCACAGAGCGCACTGGTGTGCGCAGGTACAGCAGCTCACATAAACTGCCACCTCAAGGCTACTGCACGTAGGTTTATTGATCTGTTATTACAGATTAGACCAGCTCATCTGAAGCATAATGAAACTGTGTCACATTGAAGGATAAGCTTGCAAACACGTTTGTTTTGTGCCAGTGGAGTCTGCATCAGAATCCACCACCTGCCTGCTCAGGTAGAATTAAACTGAGTTCATCACAAACTGGCCAGGCAAAACCCTGGGCAGACTAGATGACCATAGTTGTTCTGATCTTGCACTCTTTACATAGGAGAGGGTGATTTAACGTGTATACATTTGGGTCAAGGTTTGCCCAACTGTCCCCAAAATTCAGTGCTTGTCCAGAACATTCTATGCTGCTTCTCAAAGGCATTTTTTTTGCTATTCATGTTTATACCCAGGGGAACTATCTAATAATTTAAGCATTAGATAACTGGGCAGGAAAAAAAAGAGATCAATCTTTGTGATATTTTTAGTAGTACTTATTTACTGCAGTCATCCTTGAGATAGGCTGTTAAATGGCATATCAATACCACTGGTTGTGAAGAATGTGAAGGTGCATGAAAATGAAAGCTCTAGGAGTTTTATGAAGTAGAACTGATAGGGATCACTTCCAGTATCAGACAAGAATATTTTTTACACATGATATTGGCAAACATTGAACAGAACTTCAGAAGCCTGTGGTACTTTTAATGTAGCTTTTCTAGATGCTATTAGATATAAAGCTGTGTGTGTACAGTATATACTGCAACAGTATCATGGATAAAAACTGTGTGTGTGAATGAACATATTATATCAAACCCCTTTGTTTCCACAAGGAGACTGCCCACGTTTTTATAGGAGGATTTTTTTTTATTACTGTATCTAATCAACTGATAAAACCATAGCCTTATGAATACTGTAAGGCATACTTCATACATACTGAGTGTATATATATATACACCTAGTTCATATTGGGTAACATCTGCCGGTCCAACTTTACATAGCAATGTTACTAAAGTCATTAAACACAGCTTACAACTTCAAACCAACAATTTAGCATCTCTGAAGCCCACACAATTTTTCTTAAAGCTGTGTGAAAAAAACACATTTTCACAATTCCTTTGGGGTTAACCTTCTGTAATCAATACAAGCTTTTCCCCTGCCTCTCCATTCGCTGACAGCATCAAGAAGGCTAAGGCTTTGGCTTTGTGTCAAATTTAGGAAATGCTTATCCTTTTTTTCAGAAGGTGTCAGAGGAGGTAAAATGATATTTCCAAGTTCTTTCCAATGCCAAAAATTCCCTTTCTCAAGTACCTTACTAGCCATAGGGTGGGAGATAAGAGAAAGCCTGGAGTGTGGGTCTTCAGAGCAAGTGCCAGCAGAAGTCTCCATAGGACTGCCTGGGCTCAGCATTTGTCATTCCCAAGTGCACCAGGGCATACAGTCCAGTATTAAATCTAAAGCTCTTAAACCTCCTTAAGACTGCCCAGCTGTTTTGCAGGCACAGTCTCAAAGACTTAAAAGTCATGGTATACAATGGGGATTTTATAGCCAAAACAAGATCCAAGCCAAGCCTTCAGTGGCTTGAATGCATGGATATGCTACAGGAGATTTCCAAGAAGCAACACACACTGCAGAAATTTCTCTGGAATACAAGTAGATAGGAATTAAATCCTTGCAACATTGTATACTTTCACACTTCTGTTATAAGGATCCATTCATCATATTCTCTAAAAGTAAAGACATCACACAGATTAATTATTTCCTCATAAAGGCAAGGACTTCTGAAATAAGGTATTACTGCCACAATCCATCTACTGACAGTTGAAAATTTCTAGTAAATCTTTTTCCTCTGCTGTATCATTGCAATCTACACAATGTGGCCCTACTCCTAAATGTTTTCAGTCCATACTCTAAAAGAGCTGAACAATGAATCTCTGGAAGTTTTGCAAATCCTTCCCCCCAAAAACCAATGGTGTAAAAAATGGTATTATATATTTAAGAAAATGGCTTTAGTTCAGTGGCATTTTTCACACAGAAATTGTTTCAACAGGAAGTTTCCAGCTGCTGCAAAGGAATAGGTGAATGCTTAAAGAAAGGGCAAGTCTTCCAATTAACCAGTGGAATTACAGTTAAAACAAAAAAACCTTTGTTTAAATAGATGCTGTCACAGCAAAAGATCATTAACTATAAACCACAGTACCTTTTTGTTTGCAAAGTTTTCTGTTAAGTTATACTCGTCATCACACATGTGGTTGTGCATACAACTGCATCCTCTGATTTCACGCCAGAGACAATAATGTATGTTCATGGCTGGCCAGAACTGGTGCTAGTGAAGGGGACTGGGTGGGGGTGGGGAAGGGAAGGCAATAGTAGTTCTAGGACTAAATCAAAACCCCCACAATTTTCATGTATGAAAAAACCATGATAGATGCATGATTTTCACATGAGAATTAAATGCTCATATAACATCAGATCATCATCTTTACTCAGATTGGGAGGTGCAGGTGGCTTTTTACCCATCTTTACAGCATTCTGGTGCAGTTTTATCAATATTTTGCATTCTTGGCTAGAGTGTGTAACAATGTCATGAGGGAATACCACAGATTTTTATTATTAATAATAGTTAAATAATCTATATTATGAATTAACTAATTTATACACATCAATCAGTATATGAGGACTTACTTCAATGGGGCAGCTTCACCATGTCTCTTTGTTTTTAAATGTCTATCCTTCACTGTGCTGTACAGGGATACCCATCATATAGACAAAAGTACAATTCCCTAATAATGAGGGTGTAAGGGTTGACATAATCCTCTTCTTAAGCAAATACCCCAGTGCAACATCATGGATCATGTATCTTAAATTTTGTTATTGGAGTAATCATTTCTGGTTCTGGTAGTGTGCAAGCAGTGAGGCATGGATGCTGGTTTATGTTGGTAGCTGTGCTACCTGCTCTATTTCATCACGGACTATGAAGTTTTGGGGTAGTAACTATTAGAGCCACACAGAGAAACTTCACAAAGTACTCCTAGTAAATCCTGACAAACTTATACAGGCTTTCAGAAGGTCTCTTTCTCTTTAAAGGAAGCCAATAGTTAACACAATCCTGATACGATCACAACACATAAGAAAAAGTGTCTTCGCTCTATCTAAAGTTCTTCAGATACAAAGTCCTGCCAGAGTTCTTTGAAAAATGAAGCCTGGCAGCAAGCACATTATTTGTGGCTTTTTCAGAGTCATTGAGTCCTTTTGAGTAGATGTTTAGAGCATCCAGGCAGCTTTAGGAATATGTATTACTTAAGACAGAGGGCAGCCATCACAGGCTGCTGAATAATATTGATTCTGTTTTAAAATACAGGTGTTTTCATCATGTAAGCCACTTCTCTGGCCATACATTTTGAGTTGCTATTGGACTAGAAATGCCACATTAGTGACTACAAAGGGATTCATGTTTACTGTGGGACAAGACTTTACTGGTGTAGTTATTTTCAATGATCTTCAGCCTCTTTTAAGAGTGGTGTGAGGTGGGTCATGACCGTGAGGACAATGTGTGTTCAGGGAATAGCAACACTGTGCTGCATCCTGAGTGCACTGTAGGTAAGTTGAACATCTGTTTTAAGGCACTAACAAATTATCTGAGTCTCCATGATCAGGGTATCATGGTTTTAATGAAATCCCTAAATCTTCTCTGTATAACTGTGGGAAAGCATTACCATTACAAACACACAGAAGAGATTCACAGATTTATTTGTGAGTGTCAGAATTTTCTTTTTTCTTCAGAAAGCCGGTCTTTGGCAGTCCTAACATTCTCCATGGTTTAATTTTTAAGGCAAATCTTTCTATAGTTCTCCTGCTGTAGCTGTAACAATTCAAAGTAGTGATTAAACAGACATCTCCTGCTGGCTAAGACTCCTCTGTGATACATTCTGGGACTGAAACCCGTTCTATTTTTAAATGTTGGGCAATTATATGGCAATAAGTTAAATCTGAGAAATGCAGTAATGTGGAAATGAAAAAAAAATATATTTTTCTAATTGAAATAGAATAGGTAAAGCAAAAGGATATTTTTGCACTCTCAGTAGTGAACAATTAACCATATTTAATATGAATGAAAAAAACACTTGGATTTTGAAGTGGGTCCTGAGAATCTACAATTGGGTGTTTGTGGTGGACACAGAAAGACAAATTTATATAAATCATAGTTCTAGATGTTTCCTTGAAAAATATTTTATTTCTTTAGTTATATTTAATGCAATAATAATGAAAAAATGAATCACTACTTGCACAAAATAATCCTTAAAAGTGCTGAAAATTCAGGAAACTTCTAGACATACGTGACCTAGAAGTATCAGCCATATTAGAGATGTACATAAGTTTTTGATAATAGGAAGGGAGATGAGTATCGAGTCAGCAGTGACAGAGGTAGAACACTGTCACAGACCCCCTCATTTCTAGTACTGCTTATGTGGCATCTTGGCAAGTCAGCACTGTCAAGAAGCACTTAGGCTTCTTATTTCATGTCCCAGCATTGTTAGAATGACAAAATGTGTCTGTGTGCATGTGTTTGTACATAAACATGTATAAATATATATAAAAGAATTAACCCTCTGGAAAAAAAAAATAATGATTGCATTAGAGTGTTTTACTCCCACAGTGTTACCCAAGTAATCAGATGGTTCAGTAGCAATGATGAAATTTCTTTGAGCTCATCATTAGCCCTTCTCATCTGACATTCCTAGCAACTAACCCCCATGCCCTGAGACGGAGTCTCACAGTGGGTGACACAGAGACATCACCACCAGCCCTAAAGCTACTTCTGCCAAGGGCTTTGGAAGTGGCACGCCTGAGTTGGAACGTCACGGTGGTCAGGGCTCAGGATTCTGGCTCTTGTCGTTTACCTGCAGCACGACCTTTCAGCCGGGTGGTCCAGCTCCCCATACTGCCCACAGCTTTCTTGCCTGCGTCCGCCTTGCCCATTTAGACGGTGGGTTTGCTCCCGGGCGCACTCATGTTGCTGTACTGGCAGGGTATGCACGCTGCACTGTACTGTACCGGCCTCCTTCCTTGCAGGGCCTGCAGCTGGTAATGCAACATGAAGGGAGAACTCCTGGCACCTTTTTCTGAGCTATACTTTCATCTCCTGAATTATTTAGATTTAGCTTATATCCGTAAATGTGGGAACATCTACAATACAATGCAATAGAGAAGAGAGAAATGTGTTCACTGACACCTGAAGTTAATCTTTGCTGGGCAGCTAATACCTTCCAGCTAGTGCTGGTTAAATTGTGCACTTACCTGTGCAGTGAGATAGGGAGAGGTATATTGTTTATTCATACACGAAAAGACTTTGCTTGTTAGTTTTACAACTTGGGAAGCAGGCATTTAAGGGAGCTGCAACTAAACATTTATGAAGGACAGCACGTACTCTCCTCAAGTTCAGTTTGAGTGTGGTGGCAAGGTCTGGGGACAATAAGGAGAGGCTTGTCTCTTGTCACAACAGCAACGTGAGTGCCATCAGCGACAGCAGCAGCTGTTCAGTCTCCTCTGTTTACTAATGTGCATGGCAGAGCCTCATCCAGTCCTTTAAAATGGCTGCTGCAATGCTTCCAAAGAAAGTACTGTCTAGGAGAGCTGTTCCTAATGTTTTACAAAAAATGCACTTGCTTAAAGGCTGGTAAATAAGAGGATTATGGATAGTGGGAAAATAATTGCTTTACCAGATTGTCATGAAGGTAAATGAACTGAATGCACAGACTATGAAGCACCTGAAATACAGATTCTGATTTTTTTCAGCTTGTGACCATTAATGTCAATAGCAAGTGAAGGCTCAAAACTAGCTCTGGGGCAGCAATGCTGATATAAATTACCTCTTTTTAGTAAAGAACACAATTAATGAAAAGTCATTCGCAGTTACTGTGTTGTTTTGTTAGTGAGCTTTCTATCCAACTAACAATTCTTCATTTATTTTCTGCTTTCAATTATCTTGTTAACTTGTGGTTTCCTTTTTTTTAATAGATATCCCTGTCTTCCCTAGCTAGGCTATTTGTAGTTTTTTAATGTCTCCCACTGCTCAATGCTTATATTGTTCCCCATAAAACTCTTAGAACAGAGTGCCTTTTTCTGTTTGGCTTTAACAGGGTTGAATGTCAATTGCAGTTTTTCCTCTGTTTCATAAATACATCCCATTTTATTAAAGGTTCCCGGCAACAGAGAGAAACCCAAGCCAAAGTTCTTGGTGGATGTTGCAGATTTTGCTTGCTTGGTTAACTGTGATGAATTTACCATTCTAGACCATCATTGTCTATCTTAATGCACAAATAGATAAGATTAAAACAATGTACAATAACGTAATATGAAGGAAAAAATATTTCCTGACCATACAAAACCTAGCAACATTTCCAGATTTTAGTACTGCTGACCAGAAACATTTTGGTTTTGTGCAGATTTACTGCACTGTAGGGAAAGTTGTGTACTTGAACCTTGTACATTAAATGAACCATGATTGAGTTTAAACGTTCACATGAGATTAACGTATTAAAGGCATAAACAGCCACAAAGACATGACTGCTTTTATGTTTTTTATGTTTTTACTGACTTTGAATTTGACTGTCTTTTAGGGCACCCAAAATCATTAATGGGCATGTTTTTGCCACGAGGTATGTTCTCAGCAAAATCACGTGAATGTGTAAGTAGGCCCAGATGGGGATGTAATCATTGATGACATCCAGAACATCCTTCTGATACCTGAGCCCATTGTCATTGAGCTACATAATAGACAGCAGAGAAGTGGTTCATAACAGTAGCAAATTGCATCCTGATACCGAAGTAGTACAGGGGGTTTTGGTTAGAATAGAAATGGAACTTACACTTTTGTCCAGTACTTCCTCTGAACCTATCATGTGCAATTTCTCCCTGGAGCTGAAGGAACAAAGTGCTTGTTCTTTGAGGGGTTTTGTTTGCCTTTTACTGAATGTTTTGAGGATAGCTAAGAGTTTGCAAATGTCTGGGATCTAGGTTTTATGAGCGACAACTAATTTTCTGGGGCAACCTTCTAGAAAAGGAAGAAAGCTAAGACATCTAACTGATGTTAAAATGATACATTTATACGTGTTATGTATATTTAATTGTGGCAGTAGGGACCTGGATTCAACCAGCAAATCACTGAGTTCTGTATTGGAAGGGTTTTCCTGAACCTTAAATTTTGTATATTTGTGTTGTTATTTCTGTGCCTTGCTTTTTGATAAGAAGTAGAATGAGAAACATAAGGAGATAGAGCCCAAGTAATTATCAATTACATCTTCAAATTAAACCTGGGATACCTGAAATTTTGTGGACATTTACTGATACAGGAATAGAACTAAATCTCACCACCTAAAACTCACAGGAAAAAGCTATTCTCAGAACCTTACCATAAGCCATATCCTTGAGATTTGCATCTCTTTTCAAAAAAGATTCATATGACATTTGGAACATCTTTTAAGCTTTTGGAGTATTATCTGACATGAGAGTTGGAATGAGCTGAGAAGTAGGTGTCACGAATCTTTTCCCAGCCCTTGCACTGACTTGCTATGTAACCTTGAACAAGTGGATCAGGCAAACACTTTAGGAGCTCTCTCTGATCTTGTGTTCTTTGATTGTTGTTTGTTCACTTGTTCATCCAGACAATCTTTTGAGGTATAAGTTATTGAAGGATAGGAAAAGGAACCCACTGGTGTTTAACACCATTAGCAGCCCAACTGCATGTGACTTCAACCAGCATTATTTAAGAAATGCTGCATTTACAATATGCCTCATTTATGCCATCTCTAAAAGGGGGAAAATAATGTAGATAATAAACTGCTCATGGTTTGAAAATGAAAAAAAAAGTCACTACACAAAAGCAAAATATTATTTTATTTTAGGGTTTCTGACTGCAGTGTATAACTCGGGGAATCTTCACATTTTCATGAATGACAAATCTATCTTCTATTTTGCCTCCTACAAAAGGGAAAACTTTGGCATGCTCAAGTATGCCTTTAAGGCAATGCTGCCTTTGGGATCTTACATTAACATAATGATAAATGTGCTGTGTATTGCTTGAAAATGCTATGCGCCAACGTATCAGAATATGTTTTCCCTGCACACCTCTCGATTAGCATTTTATTTACATATTGGCAGGAACAGGATTCTGAGAAAGACCTAAAGAATAAAGTATGCTTTAATATGGTCTTCTCTAAGGCCAAAGTATTAGTTCCAGGAGCAGTTATCTGCTGGCATGTCTTTCAGAGGTAGTGGGGGTAAGTTACACATTCTGAATTACTGAACCCATGTGTGCTTCAGCAAATAGTAGTAGTGGTGATACATTTTTCCATCTTACGCTACTGTTGAATTTATTGTATAATTCAGATTCAATGCACACCTTGGACAAAACCACTCCACCCCCGCCCCCGTTACCTGATCTGTCACAGGACAAAATATCTAACTTTGGTAGAATCTATCATTGGTTTCATCCTTTTTGGCTGCCAAGTAGTACAAAAATGTGGAAGAAAATAGTGGAAGCTTCTAACGTTACTAGTAATTTGTTGGGTTTTTGCTTAAGTCATAATATATTGATTATGCTTTTTGTTTTTAAATAATTTCCACAGCCTATCTTATCATCCTGCGTTTCCAGTATCTCACACTATTCAGAAGCTCCACATTCTAGATATCTATTTTAGCAGTGGCAAGTGTGACAAGATGTATACAGTAAAAAAACGACTGAAATGAGAGTTGTTATGCCTTCTATATAAATTAAAAATACTGTTGACATTGTAATTTATACTTATGCAGTGCTTATAAATCCTTGTTATTAGAAACCCTTCAGGCTAGGGACTGTATGAGTGCATCACAAAACCAATCTATCCTATTGAATTGAGTAAAAATAAATTTCAAGATGGAATGTACAGATATAAACAGATAAGAACCTGCAAAGAATGCATGGCCAAAATGATGATGAGAATCATACCACATTAATAGAATAAAAAATTTTGTAGTATGATAGAAAAAAAAGTGTTTATTTTCACATCTGAGGATAGATGTGAAAGAAACTAACAAAGTAGCCTTAGCTAAGGGAGATGGTATTTTCAGGAAGATGCTGTCCATGTAAAACATCCTTAACCAAACCTGGTAAAAAGAGCATTGTAGTACATGAGATGTGAAGTGATTAGAGAAAATGAGCCCATCAGACATTTACAGAAGCAAAAAAAGACTGTATCTGAGAACTGCTATTGCGGTTTAGGGACAAAGGGATCCTAAATTCTTCTCCGAAGCAAAGATAGCATGGATGCTGTGCTCAGAGATCCCAAAATGGAAAAGAGCACAGGAGGAAGAAGGGACATATTGATTATCATCTTGTGGAACAGGCACAGCAGAGCTTGAAGAAAAATATTAGATATTCCAGTTTGTTCTTTCTGAGTTTGAAAACAAGTAAAAAGGGGGTCAGGGGAACAAACTAAACTTGCAGTTTAGAGGAAAGACAGCTCAAGGATGGAGATAAAGTTTTCTGAACCATTTAGAGCAGAGCTGGTAATTAATTACTGTTTTCATTGACTTTTATAAATGGCTCTGAGCAAAGAGTTGGTTCAGGCTATGATAAATATTATTTTGAATGTTACAATATAATAAACAGTAAACTAATATCCCCTTAAGCAATGAATGTAAATACAGTTGTTGATCTTATATTTCTGGAGGTTATGTTATTTTAATCAGCTCTAGAGAGGACACTCTCTGGGAAGTGCCGCTCTGATGTTGAATGTTACTGGTTCCTACTGGTGACTGTGATGTCTGAAACGAGAGTAGTTTAGTTCAGAAAATCTGGAAACCTGCCAGATCCAGCTGAACTCAGTGGATCAGATTCTGCTGTTTTTACACATGAGCAGCTGTGTTGACTTCATTAGGGTCTCCTGTGTATAACGGAATACTTTCTTGTAATATGATTATATTGGGAAACTGGGATTCAGCTGTATCTAATTTATTATTGCATTAGGTATCAGTTTGCCTGCATCATACCTGTCAATAACATCTCAAAATAAAAAAAGTAATAACGTCTGGAAAGAAATAACTTTAGTAGACAACTGATGGCTTTGGAAAATGAAATAGATTAAACAGACAAAAGAAGTGGAAAAACTGATAAAAATGTCAAAGAACCAGGGCCAGATAGTGAGGCTTAACATCTCTGCTGCCCTCTCACTGATGGTCTGACTTAGCAGCACACTGAAGAATTTAAAATGCAGTAACAGCTGAAACGGGGTCATTACAAGACTGCAGGTTGGATTTTTCAAGCACAAGTTGAGCACTGTCCCCAGTCCTTGATGTCTTAACTTTGACCTTTAGTAGGTGCACAGTTGGGCCAGCCCTGGTATTTCTGAAATGACTCTCAGAAGCTGAAGCTGGGGTATAGGTTTCCAGCCTGAAGATGTGTTTTCTAGCTTGTATTGAACTTCTGTAGTTTTCATGCAAGCTTACTCTAGACAACCAGTCTATGTAGATGGACTCATCTAGCATCATTAGCATGACTGAGAACTCAACTTCAAGGAGTTCTTGTGAGACCTTTTTAAAATTGATTATTGTGCTGTTCAGAGGCTCTAGTTACACAGCAGTCATTAGTGACAACTGAGGCACTGAATAAAACAGACCTGTCAGATATCCTGCCTTTGAAAAGACAGATAAATTAGTCTGGGCAGAGTGCCATGCTAGTCTGGTTATATTACTTGCAGTACTTTAGCTCAAAGAGAGCTATCTCGGGTATCCCTTCACAAGAGGCTAGTGTGCTGTCTGGATGACCACCATGCAGACAAACAGATAATAACATTTTGAATTAGCTTTGCTCGCTCTCCTTCAGTTAAAGCATTCTGGTAACTCCAAATAATAGGCTAAAAGTGGCATCTTTTGCTTTATTTTGTTGGCTGTGCTCTGGGGGAGGCCATTGATGTTAACCTACTGCAGTGCAAATGGTGGGTGCCCTTTAACCTTTCCAGCTGGCACCACTATTACTCAGTCAGGGTCCTCCCGAGGTGCTCTCATTTGTCTTCTGGCCCTGGGGGCTAGTGCAAGTGCAGTCCTGTCTTTGGAATGTGGGCTGGGGGTTTGTGGCCCCAGCCTGTGTCAGCTAATGCAGAGCATGACATTGAGGGAAGAGAAGAAAGGGCAGAGTAGTCTTCCTGCTCTGTTTTTCTATGCCAGACTCCAGCTGGACCCAGAAAGGGGCCCTCACAGTTGACTTGATGTAAAACCTGTAGGGCGCATTTAGTCATCTTTCCAACGATGCTGTATCTCCAGGAATGCTATAAAAATGTTATCAACAGATTAGTCGTAGGTTTCTAATTTGACCAGAAAGTGTATGTATTCATTCACCCAGACTAAGATAACCAAGTGAAATACCTACTGCAAATGCAGTTTCTGAGAAATTGTTTTCCCTTCATTATATATTTTTCTCTCCCTCTACATCAAGATACAATCAAAATATTTCACAGTAATATCTTTATCTCCCCCCCCCCCCCCCCCCCCAAAAAAAAAAAAAAAAGGGTGAGTGAAAGAAGAATTAGAAAGAAGGACAGATTGTCTAGTAACCGGTATGGGCCGGTGGTTTGGATCAGCACAAGTTTGTATCAAGGCTGATAAATAACAGCTACTTTGTACAGGGCAGAACAACCCCAGAAGGAGAGACCTGCCTTCCTCACAGAAAAGCATTCAGTCAGGAGGATGGCCTTGAAAGCTTAGGCTCAATCAAGTAGTAAGAGGACTTGAAAATTAATTTCCCATTTCCTAAAGAAATGCTTTTCCTGTGCACCTGTTTGAGCTGGGTGAGGTCAAATTTGGAGCATTCTGATCAGTTGGCATTTTCTGACAATAATTAGCATGTTAGGAAATACCTCATTGAAGCTATAGGAAGCATGACAGAACATCATCTAGCAACCTTTTGCTCTTGATAAACATGTATAATGTTCATGGTACTGGAGGAGTAAATGGAGAAGTATAGGTAAAATTGATATTAGCCCTCTGTAGCTTGCTGGATCTCTGGTCAACCTCAGACTTAGCAAACTACATTTAAGGCATAAATTTGATTTTGCTGATAATCACTGAAGGGGCTTCTGGTAAACACTGATGTAACAGAATAAAACCAAGTTCAACTATATTTAAGCATCCTGTTTTTTTAGTTTAGAGCTACAGATGGGGAATTTTAGAAACCTGGGCAATTTTCACTTGGAGCCCTTGACCAAGTGCTCGTGTGGCTCCTTGGTGTGGATGGGAAGGAAGGGTGTTACAGAATACATGCAGGGCTACTGCAACCCCTCACAACCATGTTCACCCAGGAAGGAGCCAGAATTTAACTCAGCTAAAGTGAACTTTTTGTACCGCTCCTAATGACTCAGTGGAGACTTGTGAGACTCTTACCAAATGCTGCTAAATAAAATTTTCCACTTCAGCAGCTTATTCAACCAGAGGGAATTCTGTCTGCAGTACAATTGAAAGTATTCTTGCTCAGAAAATAGAAATAATTGATTACCCTGCACTTGTGAAGGCATTGTTCTTCAACCTACCCAATGGTCTGTGCTTTGAATAATCATATTTTACTCTGCTTATCTTCCATGCTGTGTGGTTATCTGCAACAGCTCTTTCTGGGAAATACTGTGTCACCATCACCTCACACAGTGAAGTTCAGCATAGTATTCCTGTTATTTCTATTGCCATTGTTCTTTTCAGCCTCAGGAAGGGTCTGACACCACTTTGCATTTGGTACTGCACAAACATCCTTTGAGCATTTCCATCACTACAGAAAGAACACCCTTTCCCTATCTGTCATTTGTAAAGTGACAGAGAAGTGTTTAAGTTCCCATATGTTAAAATGGCTCCTAAAGCATCATTGAGAAATGATGAGTGGAAAGCTTTGGTCAACAAAATCCCTATGGCCACCCAAAACTGAGTGGTTCCTTCATCTCTATTTATCTGATACTGTGCATAAATAGTTCATACAGCTAAAACAGCTGTGACCGCCTCTTGCTCTCTTCACATTAAGAAGTGGCAGACAACTTCTTACCTTCTCAGAGGCCTGCATTATGGTTAATATTTACATTACAGTAATACCTGGACTTTCAGGTCAATAAGGCAGTGCTGTCCAAAGCATGCAAACACTGGCAAAAATACAATACCCTACCCTGAAAATCCAGTATCCCGGGATGCGTGACATGCAGGAAACCGAAGTCAAATTCATTATACATCATATTTACAACTTTTCTAATCATTATAAATCCACAGAAAGTGTTGAAACTCCCCATCTGTGCTTCAAGATATTAGGCAGGGCCCAAGGATGCATCTGGAAGATGAGACTGCAGTGGCAACTGCAGGGAGATTGCAGGCTGGAGGGTAGGTGTGAACAGCCAGGAGCTGTGTGCTGAGATGCTTGGAGAGAGCTTTGGTCAGGTGGAAGCCAGGGCAACAGCTGCCCTCCTGAAGCACAGGGCTCAAGGGGGAGCCAGCACTGCCTGCAGCCTTGGGCACTGCAGTGTGGTGGGGGCCAAGCCACAGCCCACATCCCCACTCCCGGCAGGCCTGCTAGCTCTTGGCGTCACATCCAAAACAGCATCACCTTAAAGGCTGTGCTGGTGGGTTTTAGCTGAGACCAATGTCTTCAGCAGCTGCAGAGGGTGGCTGGTGATTGTGGTTGTTCTCTGCATTCAGCATATTCCTGGCAGACTTTACAGACAATACAGAGGTGAATGTGGCCTGGAAAGGCTCAGCCTTGCTCAGTGTACTCGGATAAGAATTCAGATCTGAAGAGCTTATCCAAAAGGAAGCCTCAGCGCTCCAGTGGCTAGCCTCTGTCCAATAATAGACATGTATTTTTTTCTTTTCAGTTTGTCTTCAAATAATGTGTTGTTCTTACAGAAAGGATTTCAGCACTAAGACAAAAGTGATTCAGATATCCCAGCCTGATACTCTCCCTTCTGAAAGGAAGCTTTCTTTGCTAGGGAGGCAGTTGTCTAAGGCAGGTACACAGCAAAAATGCTGCTAGCTCTGCAATTCAGTCTGAGGCACAGTCACACACTCAACAATAGGTGGTTTAGCAAGTGCATGAAATTACAGATGTATGTGCTAGGTTTGTACAGAAATTGGCAGAAGCTGCACTGAACAAGATAGAACAAAATGCAAGGTAAGAGATTAAAAAGCCTTAATGTACAAGGGTCCTATTTCATGCCATTTTTATGCTGGTGTTACATATTGTGCTGGATGGTGTTACATGTTATGCTGGATGCCACACAGTGTGTCTAAATGTTATCTACCCTGTAACTTTAAATAATAGTTCAGTGCAAATCTCAAAAATGTTAGGCTAGTCAAGGGCCTTTTAATAGTTCTTGATTTGTGCTCTCCCAGCAATTCTCTTTTTGCCTCTTAGTAGCAAAAACTTTCTGCCTAAGAGGAATGGCAGTGATTTCTAACTGGCAAAAATTGTAAGCTTTGTTGTAAATGAAGCATGGGATACACTGTCAACAGAAGCTGTCCAGACCATAATGAGAGCATTTAAATATTTCATGATTTTTTCCAATGTTCTATCAGAGATTGAACACTGGAATGAGTCTTAAGTGAGAGTAACTTACCAGATGAAGAGCATAATGAATGTCTTTCATAAAAATGAATATTTAAACAGTGTAGTTAGTTGTATTATAATTGTTCAACCTCCATGCAATCATGATGTTTCACTATACTTTCCTCCAGTATAATTCTAATCTGAATATTATATACATAAACTGTACTGAATAGGAATAAGAACCCATCAGGCATGGAATCATCTCTTAGAAACGCACCCTTTGGTCAGCTGGGATGGTTAATCCAGCCTCATTCTGTGGATACTGAATGTGTGCGTGTGAATACAATTTGATCTAATACAATAACATATATGTATTTTAATCCCAAATCCAGAGAAATCGGCAGTAAAACTCCTATTGCCTTCAGTGGAGATTGCCTCTTATGCCCCCCAAGACATTTTAAAAGAATGCTGACTCTTTTGAGAGTTTAATATTGCTATTAGCTTACCTTGGGTTGAATAGACATTATTTTGCATGCTAAATCAACATAGCAGCTTAATCTGCTCTTAAAACTGTTAAACCAAATTTCCAAGAGGGAAATGATCAGTAGGCTGCTCCAGCATGGGCCTGCACGTGCATGTTCCTTCATTCCCCTGCATCATTTCACTAAAGGAAAAAAAAATAATTTAGTAGACATTAGCTGACTGCTGCTCTGCAGGTCCATACACACACACACACTTACAGGAAGCCTATTGCAGGCAACAGAAATACAGCTCCAAATTTCAGTGAGGCTTGACTGGAGAACTAAATCAGTATGTAAGGTCATCTGGGAACCTTTAGCAGCAAATTTAGTTACCAAATCTTTCTTTATAAGTACCAGCTACTTTCCCATTCAGCAGAACTTTTGCAGTCTTTTGTTAAACTAGCAGCATATTTAGCCTTCTGAAGTATCTTATTAACTGGGTTTTGAGCACCATCTTTTTTAACAGTTTTTGCAGTTACAGGTCAAACGTGGTATAAAGTTGTAAGACAGCTCTGAAATCTGTCTGTGCATATTAGGTGTGAATCATCTCTGTGTGTATGAAGGATACCAATGTTGGAAATATTCCTATTCAGTGCGGATGGCCAAATAAGTGAGAATAGAAGAACTGTGCTGAGAAACTGTTTTTCTGACCACCAGAAAAAATACAATGGCACAGTAGCTTTGGGCTCCTCCCTCCCCAGAAGGGAACAATCATCACCATTATTGAGTGTATCATGAGATTTAACATTTTGAGTGCAGAAATGCACTGGATACTATATTTGTCCGCTGTTAGTCAGCAAGGCATATTGAGGGAGAATGGGATGAAGAAAGCAGAATGAGGTGTTTTTTTTTATGAAGACAGTGTTTCAGCTTCAATTCATTCACATGGAATAACCTAAGCAAGTTTTTGGAAGGAAGTTAGAGCAGGATTTTGCTGGTTTGGAGCTAGTTAGTTTTAAACTGAATCTATTGCACTTGATCCACGTTCACTAGAAGCATGCTGCATATAATTGAAAACTTTTATATTTGCCTCTCTACATTTTCAAGATTTCAATGTAATTTAAAGGATTACAGTTTTGTTCTGGATTAGCACATGGATTTCTTTTTTTGGTGAACACAGTAGTAGATGGGGATATGAACACACAAGTGGAACATTTAAATTAACTGAAACACATCTGATAATATGTAAGCCAGTTAGTTAAGACAAAAAAAACCCCAAACCCTCAAGTCTATCAGTTTAGGCTTTTCTTATTAGAAAATTTTTATTGCAGTGAAATCTCTGCAAGCACTAATCCCTAGTACATGGCATTTTATTTCATTTAATTGATTTTCTTTATTGCAGCCAAGTTGATAAAAGATTGAAAATCATCCATTGTACATGTGTAAATACCTTACAAATCCTCTTTAGTATGCACACCAATTAGCTTATTAACCAATTCAGTCTACAAAAATCACACTTTGAGATGCAATTCCCCCTATTTGCATAACAAACAATCACCTCAACCCGTGCACTAAAAGAAGGGGCAAGATTATTAGTACATCTGTCTACATCTAATAGTGCTCCCACTGCCACGGTTATGTGTTGGTTGGTTTGGTTATTCATGACTGACGGGTACAGCAGTGCCATTGCTGTAACACGGCATGAAAGAAATCAGCAAAATCTAGGTCTCAATAAAGCTTTTTCCATTTTTGTCTCTTAACTAATGATTTGCCGAGGCTCTTCCCATGTTGACAATGGTATTGCATTGAACAAGGCAGCACCATAAAACCTGCAGGCCCCTACAAGGCAAGAGTAACATTCCATAAAGTCATCCTTATGAAATATTTTTTGGCTTCTCCATAAATTTCATGATGTGCTCCTGCAAAGCATTCAGAGCCTTTCAGCTCCCTGTGGCTCCAGCAAAAGATGAGAATTTCTCAGCTCTTGGAAGGTTTATGCTTATGTGGACCCTGCAGTCAGGGAACTCCTCTGCTTCACTAGTGCAGTTAATTGCCCCCAGACATAGCATTTACTCTCTGCTATGAATACAGTCCCTTAAATGCACTTGACAGCAGGCGGCGTGGAAAGCCTTTCTTCCTCCTATGCATTAAAAGTGACTGAGTGAGTAACACATGAGTGGAAGAATGAGGCATTACCATGTATGAACAGTGAGTAGATATATAGCAAAAAGCAAGAGTGAATTTTGGGGCAGATTAAAAGAGATGTGTCATGAAGATAAGTAATGCTAAGAGAGAGATGGAAAGTACGTAATAGAACTTCCTTAAAAGGGAAAAATCAAGGGAATCTGAAGTACATGACCAAAAGAGCTAACATGATAAAAAAATTAACATCTACAATGAGCCAGGGGACATTAAACAGGCAGCTAGAGAACTCTTTATAGGTAGAACACCTAGCATGAAGAATAGTAGTAGCAATTATAACATGAATTTATGATTGATTTATGAAGTTGTAGATATTCTTCTGCTAGTAAGGCATTTGATTGGACCCTTATCTTGTAAAGGCAAATATTCACAATCTTAGCCAAGGACTTTCTTGCACTGCTTTCTCCTATTTGTGGTAGATGTTGTTTCACATCTAGCTGTAGCACTTCTGACAGCCTGAAAGCACGCTAAATAAATAAAATACTTATTTTAAGATATGGCAATTACTTATCTGCTTGAGCAGATCAAGTTATAAGTCACTGGATAGTAGAAACAGATTCTTGTTGGATTCAGATTTAACACTGCAAATCCGATTCTTCCATCTGAATTCTTACAGGATGTAATTTTAGATGTAAAATAAATACTTTTACCTCCCCAAGTCCTTCAGCTCATGTTTCACTAAACAGTTCTTACTGTCTGGTCATATTAACAATAAGTTTTATAGCCACCTTTTCCAGTAAGATTTTATTTTCAGGTCAAACTATCTTTTTCCATGGAATAATGAAGATTTAAACCTCATTATGTAACACAGGTCTTAATTTATATTTACTCTTTCTACATGTTTTATTTTTATAGATGTTTGGACTTAATATTACATTGAGTCAAACCCTCAGCAAGTGTAAACTGCTTTAGGTATGAGAAAGCTAAGGTGGTGAATCTATTTACACCAGTTAAGGATCGGGCTTTTATTTCTGTCTTTTAACATCACTGACTTCACAAGTGTACATCAGCTGACACACACACATGCAAACAAATGGTTCCTATGCTTTCACAGTGCAAGGCTAATGTGCTTTTACAGAATCATTCTCAAGAATTACACACATATAGCTGTTGCTGATTACTTTTTCCTTTTAATTTTGGATTTACTCAGACCTGTCCCTGCTCCTGTTTGAAGTCTTTTCTATCTACAGGACTAGCAACATCATAGCATGAGGCAGATCTTTACAAACAAATAAATAATAATTAAAAAATACACCGAGAGCCTGCATGTACACAAATTCCAAAACAATAATTCATTGATAGGGACTCTGTTTATTTTGACAGCCATATATATTAGCATTTGGGGAGAAGGAGTTTAAGTTTCAACAGATGCCTTGAAAAGTGGGGAGACGGGGGGATTATTTGAATTTGAAGAAAAGCAACAGGCCACTGTTGTTATGAATGGCCATCAGAGTGATTTATTACAAACTAAGCTGCAAGGTACAAATAAACTTAGTGTTACAAGAGACGGAGATACCAGAGAAACACTTACCTTGGCGTCAGAGATACCTCCCTAGACCACCCTCAACAGCTTGTCCAAGCACACCCCCAGACTTACAACAGGGCAATGTCAGGCAGCAGCATCCCTGTTCATCTGGGTACAAAGCAGTGTACAGTCTGTATTCATGCTGTGCTTAATACCCTTTCACACACATACTCACGCAGTTACGTGGTAACCTGAATTACATGGTACACCTGAGCTAGCTGACATCAGAAAAGGTTTTCAAGTGCAACCCTACAGTACAGGTAGTATCATTCCTTTAATTCCAAAAGCAGTTCAAAGGATTAAAGACAAAGGGTTGCCTTCCTGTGGCCTGAGAAACAGGATTCATTAATTTTATGTTTGATGCTTGAAACCCAAAGTGATGCAAGGGGTCTGATGCAAAGCGTATATTGTATTATGACTATGTTATCTTAGCCTGAGTGACAAGGTAATATCCACACACAGGTGAGGTTTCTGGACAAATACACCTACAGTACGCTCTGACCATTAAACTGAGTTTTTGCAGGTTTGGTCATATGATGAATCTCACTGTGATTTTTCTTATGGCCCCATCAGACAGAGAAAACAGGATCATGTCTGTATTGCATCTGTATAAATCATTTTAAACCAGCTTTATTAAGACTGCAGTACTATAACTTCTCAATTTTTTGCCTGCTGTCACCTAATAATACCAGTTTCCATAGCTCATAAATTCAAAACAACAAACTACTTCTAAACTTTTAGAAGATAAAAGTAGAGAAACAAGCACAAAGCCTGGCACTTATTTCCCTTATTTCCCCCTAATATTTGTTGACTGGGTTTAAAAAAAAAAAAAAAAAGATAAAAGGATTTCCTTAAGAATGAACTTCAGTTTACAATTCAGGAAGATAGAGTCAGTCATGTAAGTTTAAAAACACAGCCTGCTATACTGCTGTGTGTACGAATCAGCGTAGCCCTTGATGCCACCTTTTGGAAGCCCACTGTGTGCATGTTTCAGAGCCCAGGACCCCGCTGCTGACACAGATCCACTCCCATCTACAGAGTCAGCTGCTGGATTTTGTCTTTTTTTTTTACTTCCCAAAATAAAACAAATGTCCGGCACAATCCTACCAAGGAGCATCATTGCTAATGTGTAGACAGCGCTTGCCTAATTACCTGTCACCACTTCTACATGTTTGGGTTTTTTTCCTGCTCATATGGGAGAATAATTCACTGCAGTTTTGGTGGTACAGGACCACGCGCTGGAATGAAACCCTCTCTCTTGAGTCATTCAGGCTGGTTGCTGAATAGACATCAGAAGGCAACATCATTTGGAGATTTCTTACCTGCAAGAGATTGCTACTTGCAACCCTTTTTATGCCATTATCTATCTCCTGTGCCATCTGGCCCCTGTTGCAGAATACCTGCAGATGTATTAATAAACCAGTCTAATAGAGCTGTACATATTAAATATACAGCAGAAGCAGCTGGTTGGTGTTTGTTGTGAAATTTCTATTTTTCCCTAATTTTTCAGCCACCATAATTTAAAGTCCTAAGCTAGCTCCTTCAAGGAAAAGAACATGGAGGGGTTCTTTTCCTCATCTAACCACAAAAGAAAATAATTAATCTTTCACAAAAGAAAGCTGTAATTGAAAAGGAAGTTGTAATCAGCATAAATGTCATTTTCCTCTTTGGAGTGGAAACTTCAGGTTTAGCCCTTGAACAGCATTGTCAGTTCATCTTATTATAATATACCCCCCTGACAGCTCTCATATTAATTGCTCCAGATTGCCTGCAGTGTGCTCATTTGTTTGTTTGTTTTCTCTTAACTAAGAACAATTTGAATGACTTTCAGAAAACTTTACTTCCTTTCAGATACAAGTGGAGTCAGAGGGAAAAAAAACCCATACCTTAAATGACTTTAAATTTTACACTAATTTAATGTAATAACATAATACTACATTAATTTTAATGATCAAACTAGTGCTCTTTGGGATAATGCTTATGAATTTCTCAAAGTGGGCCTACAGACTGAAAGCCATGTAAACCAACATATATGAAAATCTGGCTGTACACAAATAAATAGAATGAACATCATTTTTCCTATAGATTTGTTAAAATCTATTGCAGTTTTGAATTTTCCCACTGTTTAGATGGGTGGCTTCAAGCTCAGACCATTTCTATATAAAAATTAAGGAAAACTAACAGTTTCAGGTAGTTTATGACATTTTAAACTGAGATTAACAAAAGATGTTTAAGGGATTCTTTAAAATCAATTTAATACATTCTTTTTTAAGCCCCTGACTTCATCAACCTCTTCTGAAATGTGAGCCTTTATATGCTTAGGTGAATTAGTTGTCACGAAATTCTGTTCCAAGTGAAGTTACTATCTTCTGTTAAAAAAATTAAAGCTCATGCATAGATTTTTTTTCCTGTTTATTTTACTTCATAATTACTGCCTTGAAGGTTAATGTCTAATAAATTGTCCTTTTTACACATATTTTATAACTCAAACAACAAATTGTGGACTACCGGGTGTCATAGCACTTCAAAAAGAAAGCTTCCTGTTCTTTCTTCTCTATCAGTGATGTCCCTAATCCTTGTTCCAAATCTGTTTCCAAAGTGCTTTCTCACCACCAACTGCAACCTGCTAGTAAGGGCATATAACTGTGCCTATGGATCAGCACCATCCTGCACAGCTGTCTGGGTTGGCCAGTCCAAGAATTCAACCACATCCTCACATGGGAGACCTTTGCCAGACTGCCAGCTCCACAGCTGCATGAGAAGGCTCAGGAACTGTCATTAAGAACCAAAATGCTATCTTTAGGGTGCAACTGAAAAATATCTGGGAGGAAAAATAAAAGCACCCAACCAACACACACACACACACACAACCCCCTCAAGCTATTTTTTTTTCACCTTGACTGAATAGCTGTTTCAACTTATCTCACCTGGTATCTACTGAACTAATTATGCCAGCATTCAAAACACAATTTAAAGATTAATAAAGAAGTGCATATATGGGATAAAAAAAAAAAAAAGTGAATTGCTAACATCACCAATTAAAGTCTGAAAAGCTGAAACCTGAGTAAGTCAGCTGGGGTAGGGTGGGGTAGGAGATAAAAAAGCTATCTGCGGCAAATTAAAAAAAAAAAAAAAAAAAAAAAAAAAAGCCTCTAAATGAAAGCTAAAATGCTACCTGGGGCAGGTAGCAAATATTTGAAGGTATTTAAAGCAAACAACATTAAACCTTCCTCAGCTTCCTTTATAAACTCAGCTGCACTTCTTAAAGCTCACAGAACACGATGTTGCAGTTTTAAAGAATACATGCAGAAGTCTCTTTACTGGCAAAGATATTAGGAAAAAAGAAAATTAACTACACAGATTCAACCACTTTTGACTAATACTCATGAAAGATCACAAGGAACTGGTAGATGAGTTGTGGAGTAAATAGTAATAATTCTACATATTCAAGGATAACCATGTTTATCAAAGCCATTGGCGTTCAGGCTTTGAACATTACTCTGAAATTCTCAGAGATAAGAACAGCAGCTGCCCCGAGAACCCCAAGTACCTCAAAGATGTCCTGTTTTGCTCCCTAACCTCAGTAGCTCATTTCTGAACTCCTTTGTGTCTTTTTCAAGTACCTTTATGTGGTGTACAAGGCACTGACTTTGCAAGGATTCTGAAGCAAAGACCTTTACTATTCGGTAGCCACAGCTTCTGTAAATTTACACTCTGTACACGCGCTGCCAAAAGCTTACCATTAGTCAAACTCTAGCGTCCACACTATTTTCCCATCCTCCAGAGGCCAGACCACACTCTTTGTCTCTGCTTCTTCCAGGTTTTCTCCCACACTCCCTCAAAGTTATTTAACCACTTTGCTGCAGGATCACAGCTGTACATCGTCAAAGCAAGGCCACAGCTGCACATTATCAACGTCAAACAAACCACTGTCTTGGTCCCCCTACACCTTTAAGTTTTATTAATCTGAACGCTGCACTGTAATCATCAGAAGCAACACACAGCAAAGCATATGTGTGGTCTCTTTTGATTTTAGATGTAATGCAGGACAGGAAACCCTGTTACCTACCCATCACTCCATGCTCCTCTGAAAACATGTGCTAGTCCAATCTGTCAGTTTTCTGAAAACCTTTCTACCCCTTCCTCTTTCCTGTGTGCATACCGGTTTCCCCTGAAAAATGTGCTCAGCATGGGTCCCATTACTCATATATATTTTGTCTTCTTTGTCTATTGAGTTCAAATTGCTAAAAGCCATCCTTGTAATTGTTCAGATTTATGCTCACCCAAGCCTCATCTCCATCTGTTTCAGTGATAGCACTTGAGAGGGTCAAGTTGGATGTGAACTGTAGTCCTAGAGGTGGAAAAACAACTCTACACATTAAATGTATTGTCATCTTCTCCCCAATGCAGTGGGCAAAAGAATATAAACCAGAATAACTTCTGAGCAAGACAACTGTAAAAAGTCTTCACTAGAGAGACACAGAAGCCTGTTTGGTGGATGAATTGCACTTCTGATATTTTTCAATAATGTACATGGCCAGCTAGCTTACTTGCTTCTCAAGGGAGAAAAGCACTTCAAACACACTTCTGAAGTACAAGGATGTGGCGAAAAAGAAAAACCTATAGTATAATTCATATGCATATTAAAAAGACATGAATGACATAAAGGACTACTTCTCTGAGAGAGATACAGAACATACATTTATCCAAACTATACAGTTACTACAAACTTTATTTTTCTCAGTGTAAACCATTATAGAATAGTCTGCACAGTGCTGGGAAAAAAATGCGGCACCCTCCTTTCTTCTAACAATTCTCTATAAATGCATTAGGCTTAGCTTCTATTTCATCCAGACTTTTCATATGTATTTCCTTCTGTACTGTGAGAAGCAGCCATGGATGGATATTGATGGGAGGATATCCTCCACTGTATGCAAATGCTCCTCCCATACTGCATGAATCAATGTGCCCTTAAGCACTCCTTGCTAATGAAATACAAACTTTTTGTCTACCAGTCAGTGTAGGAAAGCATTATTGCCTCTAATTTGTAGGGAGAAATGGTGGTGCTCCGAGAGGACATGTGATTTATCCAGGGTCATCAACTAACCAAGGGCTGAGCCTCAGAGAGAAAGACAGTGCCCTTCTGCCCCTGGGCTATCAGACATGGGCCTCTCCATCACAGCTGCCCCAGTCAAGAAGTGTTACTGAGAAAGGGAAAAGTAAAAGGTCACTGGGTAGGACAAAAAAATCAATGCCTTCTCAGCTCTCACAACTAGAGAACTATTGGATTCCCACCATCCCACACCCCCCTGCAAGTATGACTTACATGCATTTGAACTCATTAAAGGTAATAGAGTTAAGCCAATTTGTTGTCCAAATAATACTTCAGTAACAGTGTCCTAAAAATGAAAATGCATTCTGTGACTCCAGTGCAACTTTGGAAACCAGCCCAAAGTGATTTATTCCTCCCTAGCTGTGCTGCTAGAGGTTGCAAACACTTTGCAGAGCAACCTTTGTGTTCTTAACAATGAAGAACATGAACTGACAGACCATTTGTGGTTCTTGCAAGGTCATCCTGGTTAATCATGACCAATCAGTGGTGGGATGGGGCACATTGAGCAAGTGGCTTCTTAATGTGACACGTTCCAGTAGTATTTAATAGCTAGTTGAAGTGGGTATCATTAGTATTTCCTGGATCAATCTTCCTTTCTAGTGGACATTGCATTTTAAAAGTATGTTACTGTGAAATGTTTCAAGGAAGATAAGCAGTGTAATTAAGCATCACATTATAAGTGAAATACAATTTACATTTCTTTTAAGAAATGTACTGCTATCAGTTCGGTCACCGATTCAAATCTTCTAAAAACTGTAAATGTTTATCAAAATAATAAGTTCGTTGTGATATACTATTTTTGCTCAACTGCCTCAAAGGACTTTAACATGGAAGGCAAAGATCCCCCTCTCCAGTTATGAAATCTGAGAAACTTAAAAGATAGTGACTTCCCCATGATCACACCCTTCCAAGCTGAAAGAAATCTTGGAGTCTAAAGAAGTGGCTTAGTTTCTTAGTCTGAAGATTATGAACTCCCCCCCCCCGCCCCTTCTGGAGATCCTGACACAGCTTAAAAGTCCTTCAAAGCCCTTGAAAGTCATGGCCAAAACCAGTGTTACTTGTAACTTAGAGACACTAGAGTGCAGTTTTTGAACTTCTTGCCAGAAGCAAATATAAATTTTGAAATGTGGATTGTTATTAAGGGACCGTCTCTCACATAACCATATGTTACACAGTCCTTGCTTTTCTGCTGATAAGGAACACTTAAGGGTTTTTTTCTCCCTTTTTCTCCATACCACTATGAAAAGTTGAGCTCTGCAGAACAGAAGCACAGATGCAAACCCCTTTTACATGATCACAAATTCAGCCCGGGCTTTCTAAATCAGGTCTGTGGCAAGAGGAGTCTGGCTTTGAATCATGGTCTGAACATAACACAGCTCTTTGGAGAAATATTATTGCCTCTGACCCTGAAACCTAACCTTCACTTGATTCACATCACGTGAAATTCAAGACCAACAAAACATAATGTAGCATATCCTGAATAATCTTTAACTTTAATTAACTGCTTGCCTGTCTTAATTTTCATTGTTCTCCTTCATAGGAAGAGTGTAAACAGTCAGTGCAATCTCACCCTGACATTAGATAGACTGAATTTCTGTCCTACACGTAATTTTTTTTAAAATGCATTTCACTGTTTTTTCTTCTGAAACAGACATAAATAGCACCACTGTAGCACAGTCCATTCCAATTGACATATGATGATAGGAATATCAGAAGTTACTCCTGTGTTTAGCCATAATCCTGATAATATTGATCAGAAAAAAATCTAGTAACATTTAAAATTGATTTTAAGACACTTACAGGTTCAAATGCTTCTGAAATTTTGAGAAAACACAGAGCTGCACTGGATTTAGGCATTCCACCTTGTGCGCAGCACTAAGGTTAACATTCCCCACCAGCAGTGCCATACAGCATAAAATCCTAAACAGAGATGCTATTAGGCCATTTACACAATGGTTTTCTTTGGTAACACTTTCAGATACATGGCTGAAAAGTACATTGATGCCAGAAGTAGATTTTCTTTATCATTGAGTAAATACAGACCAATATATGTGCCTTAGCTCACTTAGACTTGTGTTCAAATGTTGCATAGCTGTGCTATGCCATAATCCATCAGAGTTACCTGTCTCTGAAGCAGCAGTTACCAATTCAAGTTTCAAAATGTTCTTGCGCTGAAAGTCACTCACAGTTAGCATTGCAGCTAAAGAGGTACCTGCATATTTCTTTGTTACTGTGCTTCAGGACATGAAAGACCACCAAACTATTGTAGAAAAAACAAATCCTGAAATATATACAGTTATTTTTGTTTTGTTTCTGTATGAACATCTGATATGTTAGCAGTGAACATCTTAAAAAAGGCTTCTTTTCCTCATCAGTCTCATTGGAAATGAAACACAGTGAGAAGGATGAATGATCATGTGTGTACGTCTGCATGTATGTTAGCGGAAAGGCAGGGGGTGGGTAATGGGTAAGAAAGGGGTTGAAAACAGAAAGGACATGGCTTGTCTCCTATTCTTTGATTTGAGCCTTGTTCATCCAATGGATCAGTGGTCCACAGCAAGCAGCCACAGCCGGCACTGTTTGGCAGCATGCGTTCTGCAGGCGCTGGCTCAGCAGGGCTTCTGAACCACTAGCCTTTGTCTAGTCACTCACTCTGTGGTCTTAACACCTACTGTCACTCATTCCCCTTTCTCTTATTTAAATAAGTGTTTTTATTACAGATACAAGCATAATTATAAATATATATTCTGTCATACAGGGAAAGAAACCAGCAGGACTGAACTCATCCTTGATGGAAATCTGCTTACTTCAAAGCACCAAGTCCCCTAGACACACACAAATAAAAGAGATCAGGCCTATCTGTCCTTCATAAGTTCATCCAGTTGACTGGAAAAATCCCATAGTCTAAAACAGAGGTCTTCCTTAACTCCCCTACAAGTTATTGTCTGATCCACAACAGTGGCAAACAGAGAGAAAAACCCCAGACTTTGGGCAAGTCTGGAGAATACCACTTTACAATCGGTTTTCACTTTGAAAGGGAATTACTAACCTAACCAGAAGCAGCCAATTTTCAGTGCCACTTACATTTTGGATTCAGTAAAGTGACAGAAATTATAAATGCAAAGCACAACTCGTCCCTGAGATGCTGTGAGTGCTTTGTAGAGCCAGAGAGCAAAGGAAATGTAGGCTTGCAACAAAAATCACCCTTATGCCTCTTCTTATGCTTGGTCACAGAAGGTAAAGCGCAAGAGGACAAGAGGAACTATACTTCAGGAAAGAGAAAAGAAATGATGCTTACTTATTTAAGTCTCTTACACTCACATAATAAACAAGGTTAGCATTCAGGGTTACTGCACGGCAGTAAGCGACTGCAAAAGATACATAGCAATGGAGAATTAGTCAGACCCAGCAGCAGTGGATGATTTAACTGATGCAGGAACCAGTAAAACAGACTGAGGGGAGGAATCCACATCCCTGGGCTTCCAGCTATTCAGAGTTGTCCCCAGCACAAGGCTGGCAGCCACAGCAGGTACTCAAAGATGCAGATCTGCTTCAGTATCTACGCTAGACTGCTGTAAAGACATGCAACTACAGGGATGCTGGTGTGAATTACTTACAGTGCTTGGGTTTGGGGTGTTTTTTTTCCTTATCAGCATTTAGGCAACAAGATTAAAACCACAGAATGAGCTAAAGACAGCCCTGGCCTGTGAATAGGCTTGTCCTGATATGTTTCTGCAAAGTATCGAATGATCTCACCAGCCTAACCTTGTTTAGTCTACATAGATAAGTATGCCTGTTAGAAGAGACAAATCCTAAAATATGCCTGTTCTATTCTCTTTTTTGTTCCTAGATATTTTGAATTGTGCTCACACCACTTCCTTCAACCTTTGACCCTGCTACTCCAAGAGCTCCTATAAACACAATTTTACCCTTGGAACACAACAGCCCTGCAGCAAGTAGCACATCCCTCTCCCTAAGTCCCCAGATAGAAGAAAATATGAAAGGATCTATTAAACCTGAAAGTAGAATATCATTTTGTTAAGAAATACTAATATGTAGTATTATGGCAGTAGCTTGATTCCTTAGCCATTGGTGAGACACAGGACTCGGTCACACGGATAACCATAGCCCTTCTGTCCTCCTCACCTCCTCACTATTGACACCCCCTGATCGGAGTGAAGCAGAGAGGGAGACACAGAGACCTTTGTGGCAATTTGCCTTACCTAAGCTCTCAGATACTTTGTGGAGGTAACTTCCTTACCCCTCTCTCCCAGCTATGAAGTAATCACAGACCAACAAGGCCTTAGAGCAGAGCACTGGGTTGGTGCCTAATGGCCAGAAGGATAAAAGTCAGCCATGTAAAACTTTTTGAAGTTCAAATTAGTTTTTCATTTGACTGCTTTAATCCTAGCTTTTGCTATAGACCTCAAGTTTCTACTATTTTTCACTAGAAAGTCTCAATTTCATAATCATCACAACTGAGCTGAAAGGTGGACAATAGCAGATAAAATTGAGGATAAGAATAAGATCTTATTGCTGGGCATAAGAAAATATTTCAAAGAATTTGGATTCAAAGTGTCTCATCATAGACAGTGAATACCAACCACTTATTATTTCAGTTTGTGCCTATTTAGATTCCTGAAGCTAAATTCTCACATGGCAGCCTTTATGAATTATGATTTCTATCTCCAGTTGGCAAGGGACTCCTATCTGATGAATAATAACATGGCTTCAGTTATTCATTCCTTGATCATCGCTCAGTTGGACTACAACCATACAATATATCCTTAGCAACACAAACTACTTCAAGCACATCAAGCTTGTCTTCTGCTTATGGCAGGCTATAAAATTGTGAATCATTATATCTTGATCTTTAGCTACAATCAATATATAATAACATTACATATATATATATCCTGCACAAAGCATTAAAAAAAAAAACCAACCCTTAAACCTTCCTGTAAGACACTCAACTACCCATGCTTTTCCTCTGAGACAAAGCATCCTGTAACAAGGTGTTTAGCCATGTTTCTTTATACTGTGCTTTTCTACTCAAGTATCAAGGACATAAGAAGAAATCCAGATTTCCTCTCTGCATTCTACAGTACAAGACCGATGAAGACTCAAGGGATTAAAAAATGTACAGGACTAATAAAGGTTTGCACCTACAGCCTGTAGGCTGAGGTAGAAACCAGAGAGTCTTTTTTTTTTTTTTTTTTAATATTAAACATACAAGACTTGGGTCCTTCGTTCCCTCAGATAATGTATGTGGATGGACTTACTCATGCAAACACCTCTCCTTTGCAGAGGTAAGAACGCAAGGAGAAGCAGGGTCCCAATGGAGGCTTTTCTTTTGTTCAGAAACAGGCAGTATTACTGCCACTGTGCAGCTACTGCAAATACATCACTTGTGATGAGCCAAGGGAACAATTTCCATAGTTTTGCACCAAGAAGGTCTCAGCATGGCATTGAATTTGGAATATATACATGACTTATCAAAAAAGTCCATTAGCAATCACTGATGATCATTTCTGAATAAGACATTTTCAATATACCTGCAGGACAATTCACTCAGAGCCGTACAGCCAGCCATCAGCCCTCCTTTTCCACCTCCAGAAACCAAGGATTTGTTTATTTTCTTCCTTTGCAAAGGATGAGAGGAAACAGCAGATATGTTAACCATGTAAATTCATACAAAATAGTATTAAAAATACATCAATGTATTGCAGGTTTTGGACTCCTTGGAAAAGTTGCATGACTGTACAGAATTCATGGCCGTGCTGCTGTGCCAGAGCCACAGATCTGAATTGCGCGCTGGGAGTCCATGTATTACATGTCAGCAATAGTGACTGCAAGGGGGTTGCCCTCATGTTGCATTGTAAGCTTTCCTTCTTGGTGTTGAGACAGCAAGCAGGAAGGCCAACGCAACAACAAAAGGTGACAGCCGGTAGCAGGAGATAAAGCCAGTCAACCTTCTTCTTTGCAGATCCTTACTGAAAAATCGCTATTGCCAATAGACTGAATGGCTCAGGTGAGAGGGGACGGGATGCAATTACTTTCTCCCCTGCTGAAAATCTATTTGAAGGTCTGTAACCACATTTTTAAAGAGCCAAAACACTTTGTCTTGAAGAGGACCACTTGCCATATTTGAGAATACGTTAAAGGAAAACAGATCAAAGGAAAGTGAAAAAGATGAAATGAATAGATTAAAATAGCTTCCTACTCAAATGGTACTCCATTATGCCTCCCAGCCAGGTTGTTTTTTCCCCCTTTTTTTAGAAAAACTTATATCTTTTGAAAACAATGGACAGTTTGACTGGAACATGTATCAACACTGGAAATCATGAGTTTCCTTTGATTATTTTGTGAGGAATGAGTTGAAATTCATTGGAGGAAACAGTATGGTATGCTGTAGAATAGGTTTACGGATTAAATCTATTTGGGTCCTTACAGACTTTAAAGTTATTAAATATATTGAATGAACCACAGCCTGTGATCTGAGGAGAGTTCTTACCAGTGGTAAAGTATTGCAGAAGTAAATCAATTGTGGACTCACTTATTTATTTTTTTTCTCATATAACTTTCGTAACTATTAGGAAAGCGTACAAACTGACCTCTGAAGCAATTCATTTTTTCCTCAAAACTTCAAAAGTAATTTTAGTTTTAAAACCAAGAAAACAAAAGGAAAACAAATTTTAAAATCTCAAAGGCTGTTGTGAAAAGGGACTGCTGTCTTCCAGCCAACTCTATTATACAGTAGACAAAGGAATACAGCTTGCTCTGCCATACCTATATTGATTTTGCAGACAGAAAAATATAAAAACATGCTTCTAGCAAAACATCTAGTATTCTGACTGTAGGTGTACTTTAAATTCAGTCACCAGCAAGAATTTTTTATTTATAAATTAAAAATTAAAAAATGCTAAGAAATTAATTAAGAAGTTACAAACTGAAATCTCTGCTATACTGGATACTGAGGGATTGCTAGAGAACCCACCGCTTAGTGATATTACTTTACTACTAATTAGTTCAATATTCAATATACAGGACCCTTGAGGCCCTTGTTCCCCTTACCCTTCTTCCTCCCCCCCCCCCCCCCCCCCCCTTACTGCAAAGATACAATACACAAACAGGCAAACATCCAAATGGCATTGGTTATAAAATGGAAATACATACATATATATAATTGTTAATTAGTTCTATAACTAAAACCCATCTGTATGCTTGCATAGCTACCTGGGGCATGATGATTCCCATACAGCTATGCAGAAGGAAGGAGGTATTTGAGGCAGATTTCACTGTTGGGGAAATCTCCAACTGGTTTATGGTGTCACATATTGTGTGTAGTTACGTATAGCTGGGGATCTGCTTCTGAGGCGGCAGATCCATCTCACTGTGGAGGCAGAGGAGCAGACTGAAAGTGGAGCGGGGATATCCAGCACATCAAAGTTCTGAGGAAACCTGGGTAAAAATGATCCAGCCTCTGATTTATTTGCCTTTTTAAAATGCTTTTCCCTTACAAAATGAGTACTCCATAAAAACCCCCTGCTGGCTATGAAGTCAAATGCCAAAGAAGAAAGCAGCAGTCTCTACAGAGAAGAGCATTGCTCCTCCTGAGAGTCTCACACAGCCCGAGGACAGGATGTGGATGCTCTCCAGGAGCACCAGCACATGTCCAGGGCAGACTAATCCTAAATGTAGTCCTTACAAAGGAGCTGCAGAAGAATCTCTTCTATATGTTAGAAACCTTACCAGTCAGAAAAAAGAAGTGTCCAATAGGCAGTTTGTTCTTTGACATTTTGAGAAATGTTTACAAGATCACAAAACATATTATAGATTATAAGCGATATACAGATTAAATTTTACAACAGATATTAGGCAACTATTATTAATGTTACTACAGTCTTATTTACCTAAACTTCAGAAGCCCTGGCTTACATTTTAGAAGAGCATCTACTTTAAACTAGCCATTGCAGTGTTTCAACAGAACAAGCAGTGCTTGCTGTAGGTATCTCAGCATATTTTTTTTCAAATTGTTTTTTCAAATGCATCTCTCTGCCTGAGAATTAATTATTCCTAAACTATCAAGACAAGGCAATGCCTTTTTATATCTACATATACATATAGAAACTTGTATATAAAGGGATGCAAGTAAGATTGTCAGATAGGAATAGTGAAAATACATAAAAATGATACAAGTATAATAGCTGCACGTATAATAGTCCGTAGTGCATAATCCAAAGGCTGATAGCTTCTGTAATGCAGAGAGTGCTGGTGAAACAGCTCCCCTGAGTAGTCTAACCTCTGTCAAGTACATTCCACACAAACCACTGCTGGGAAAGGCTTTTTCATTTCATATTTAAAGTGAAATAATAACAATATTATTTTTGTATTGGAAAAGGCATTAATATCTTAAATTAGATGCTGGATGTAATCAAACCCTCCACCTTCCCCATTACAGGTGCTGTTTAACATCTCAGCCACCCTGCAAGCTATACTCTCCATAGGAAACAGGGGACTTGGTGCCATCAAAGGCTGTGCTCATATTGACTTCATGGTGACTGTGCCACCATGCTGCAGATGAAAACCTGGCATAGACCCTTCCCTCTCAAGCTCCTACCAACAAAAGCTCCCTCCTGCTTTATTTCTTCCTTGTGCCTTCTGCCAAACACACCTCTAGTTCCCATAGAAGAGGCACGTGTTTTCATAAATGCTGGTTTTAAGCGTCACAGCTGTTAAAAATCGACTTCTGCCTTGCATGCCCACTGCATGTCAGGGGTAGAGGGTGGATATAACCTCTCAGTCATGAAAAATAATTTCTCTGTCTGAACCAGCTAAAAGGTCATGTCTTCTGGCATCACAGGTTTTTGAGCCAGTCTAGTATACATCTGACTAACCTCAGTGAAGTACCAGTTTAAAGACCATGGATAAGATTTCAATTTTATCACAAAGTCCTTCACTGCCCATCATTTTAGTTTAGCCTTCAAAGGATAGTGAGAAGACTTCTGGAAAATGGCAACTGTGCATTAGTAAGAAAAAGGACAAAGGGGAGTCAAAGAAATAATGTATGGGAAAAAATGAAAAAAAAAAATCCAGTTTTCTTAGAAAAATACAGAACATTACATCAGGAGACTAAAGGTATGATAAATATTGAACCAGTGCATAAAGTGTGAATGCTCCCTGTGTATGCTCTGCAGACTTACTGATAAGCATAACAGGGAAGTCTAATGTAAATTATAGGACACCACTCCAAATTTTGGATTTTAAACTCCTCAGGAAAATGAAACTTACACTATCTCTATAGCAATAGTGCCAACAGCAGCTGTTGAATTTTCACAGAATACATAAGCCACAGAATGTGTGGGGTTCATGTAGTGTATCTGCAGTTTTTATGAGGCCATTATTTCTTTTTCCTTGCAGATCATTCTAGCTCTCTGCAAACAGGGACAGACACTGAATTACCTGATTATTTTATTTTAAAAACAGAGTCCACGCTGAATAAGCAAAAAGTAATCAGGTACGCTATAGGTACAGCACAGTTAATCTTGGGGAAAAAAATTAATCTACAACTGCCTAGAGCTGCTATACTCCTCATATTACAGTTTTGCTAAAATAATTCTACTGTAAATATTCAAATAATGCATGCAAATGCCAAGAGTGGGACAGCTGATGTGTTACAGTAACAGACTTCTGTCACTGTCAGCCAGTCAATCTGGATTCCTATCCATTACAAAGTTTCCAGGGAAATAAAAGGTAATGGTGCCACTACTGCCTTAGATATTTTTAATTTCCAGTACTAAGCCACGTATAGCAATGCTCAGATTATGTTTGAATATGTGAATCTACTACATTTGTGAAAGTAAAGCAAATCTTTTGGGACCCAGACTTGCAGAAGGCTAGGGAGGATGAAGAACTTTTCACCTTCAAGTCTATGAGAAGTTTATCTGGAAAAATAAGACCGTGTGCTGATGATGCTTTCAATTGAGGTTTATCAACCTGTTACAGCCCAGACAGGTGGGATCAAAGGTTACAGAAGACTGATGGCAGAATTATCAATAACACCAAGGTGACATTAATGAGAATATTTTCTGCAAGTATGCAGTAGTTTTTATATTCCCATGAGTACCCAAATATAAAGGAAAGGTAATTAATCTCTATATTAACTAGCAATTGTTTACAACACGAGGAGAAGCAAAGGGGCATCTTGTCAGCAGGAAAACGTTTGTTGAGAATAATGGACTGTAATGCTGGAGATCCGGTCAGGATTTCTTAGCTACTCTGCCTAGACCACACATGGGAGGCTTTTTAAAGTTTTGATTTCATAGGAGCATGAATTTTTTTCTCCAGTGTTATGATGAAAATCCTCCTTTGGCTTTACCGGCTGTGGAGCTTGATTTGAAGTCTGACATGGATCTGAAGTCACACAAAGGAAGCAGGACCAAGCTTTAAGCTCTTATGGTCAGTGGGAGGGAATCACATCCCCTGACCTTGCAGCAAAATAGAGCAGCTAGGTTGCAGGTTGAAAGCTATAGATTGAAGGTTTGAAACTCTTGTTCTGACTAATATGCTCCAATCTTGCCAAAAAAGATATTGCTGAATTTAAAGCATCTATGTGTGCTCTAGGAATAAAAAGGATATCAGTTTGTTTTAGAAATGCAAAATACATTTCAGAAGACTAGGAGGAAAAGGTGTTCCTCTTTTCATGCAAGACTAAAAACTGTCCCGTGAACATCAACAACTCTATATCATGCATTAACAAATCTAAATTATTAGAAGACAACACTGAACCCATATTAAATTCCTAAGTATGTGACCAGACATTAAAAATATTTAGCAATTTTATTCATGTATCTGACTTCAAAAAAATTGTGCAGAAGTTCTGGATGGCAGTAGCTTGTGCAGCAAAAAAGTAGTATTCAAACTTAAATAATGCACATGTGGTTTTCTGATTTCAAATATTGCTTTATCTAATAAATATCCAATAATGCAATTTATCACTAAAACTTTACTGAAGTGAGTTCACAGCTGACTTCTTGTCAGACACTAAAAGTATGTACTGCATTCATTTAATATTTTTTAAACAGAAGCCCATGGAAAAAAGAAAAAGGATTTATATTTTTTTACCCTTCAAAGTCTATTTTCCAACAGATTTTAACAATTTAGAATAATATATATGCACACATGCTCAACCAAGAATCCAGTCAAGGTATACGAAAGATGAAGGATAGACAGCCTTGTACAAAATTTGCCTTCCATCTCAGTGTTTCATACACGTGCAAGACAGAGTAAGAAAGAGTGTATCACTGGCCCTAAAGATAGAATAGCTGTACTGTAAAAGGACTTATCTGACTTCCACAAAACTAGAGAGACCTAAAATTAGCTCCTTCTCTGTAACTCACAAATTCTGAAAAGCTCTTAAGAAGAACGTTAGAACCCAGCAGCCTACTGGCTTATTAACAGTTTTATCATCTTTGACTTCCTATCACAGTGTTTTCCCTTTCCACATACTCTGTCAGTCCTGGCTTTATGCTAGGCAGGAATCAGACACTCAAGAACAGTTGACTTCTATATATATTTAGGTGTATGCAATAAGATTCTATTTGCAGAGCACATGCCCCAGGGTTATTTGAAGGAAGGTGCCCAAATACCAGAGTCCCTTACCCAGACCAGGTGTTCAGCCACTCACTTCCCATGATATGTAGATTCTCATTTACAAATAATCTCCATCCCATTTACTTACCTGACTATCACTTCATTTACATCTTGAGAATTTTCTCAGCGGAATTGCGTCAGCAGGTCTCAAATTATAGCCCAGCCTTCTACTAGGAAGCTGGTTTTGGCTCTCTTCAACCGTAACTAAAGCCACTTTACCTAAGCTGTACATATGTCCTGAGCCTGGAAGACTCCTCAATCTGCAGCAGTCCAGCAGCACTGAGCAGTGACTTGGTTTGTCTGGAATTGCAATAGTTTCTAAAGAATTGCATGATCTTGACACACACACACAATGTCAATGCTGCAACAGTCAACAATATCAAAGCTATATGGAAAATGCTGTGGGCAGCCTTCCTTAAGTTGGGGTCTCTCCCTTATCTCCATAAAAAGTAGCAAATTTAAATTGCAATTCTTAAAATGAGATTCCTTTGAAATGTTTGCAAGTATTCAGGATACTGAGATTACCTACCATACCAAATTTGAAGCATATATATTTCTATGCTGCCTTTGGCAAGGAGCAATTCAAGATGACAGTAACAGTAAATATATCAAGAGCGGGTGTGTGTGTGCACACATGCGACCAAGACAACACAAATGGAAGAATAAAATGAATGTGAAATTTTCAAATTGATTGACGGGTTAGAAATGTCTGCATTTTTACCTCAAATTCCTCCTGACAGCTCCTATATTATACAGCAGCCACAACCCAGAGTGCCTATTAAAAAGCAAATGTTTGGGTCTGAAGTGCTTACAGGACAAAGAGGGCAATTTTACCTGCCATTGCCACCCATCACAAACACTCGTTTTATCAGAAGCTCCTGGGCATGAGAAGAGCCCACTGTCTCATTTTAAAGATTGCAATGCAAATGCTGAATACTACCAGTTAACCACCAGTCACTGAAAGGGAGGCAAACTCACTGCCTGTTGGGGTGAGAAGGATGGAGGACAGCACATCAAGTCACCTCTTTACCATCAGTAGCAGTACCATGAGGAATATGCAGCTGTCTGTAAACACCATGGTCAAATGGATGCCAAGAAATAAAACAGAGAAAAACCAGCTTGAAACACACATATAGGCAAAATTGGGTATCAGATCCTAACACATGGCATAGGGTAGCAGGAAAATGACAATTTACATGTTTCAATTTTGTGGAGAGATGAGAAGGAAATTTTTGGGTAGTTTGCAGAACAGAAAGGACAGATGGGGCAGTGAAGTATTTGGACACCTATCCTTGCCCTTCACACATCAGGTGTCTGAAGCAGTGCATGATAATGAAAGCAGCCTGTGTCAATAGTGTCCACTAACTGATCTTGAAGACTAAGATTATGTACCATATGAGCAGCCTCCTTGATTGAGAAATCACTTCTGGAAGTCTGAGCCCATATGCACATTTTGTGAGTTGAGTAGCATGTATGCAGTTTACTGCTCCTAGCAAAATAATCTTGTTCACCCTTAAATGATGGATGGTGTGCTGTTTAAGAAGCTGGTGTTCCTCCATTTGGAAAAGAAAGAGATCACATTACAAATGACTACTGCTTTCCTCCACATCCTTCTCCCTAGATTCAGAGTCCACTGGCAATAATTATTAATTATTCCTACTTTGTCTTCTTCTTCATCACACTAATAATATGCCAGCTCATCACCAGAAAGCATTAATCTAGAGATGTCTAAAGGAGCATTAAAATCACAGCTTTAAAATGTATACAACATTGATTCATATTAAGAGGGCTTTGGGCATACTGAAGAGCTACTTATAGACTTTGGGCACTTTAAATCATAAAAGAGCAGGAAAGTTATATAAAACCAGTTAATATTAGATTAAGTGGCAGCAAGATTGGAAACTTTCTCTGGCAAAGCTTTGAAACTCATTTTCATCAAAGTTATTACTTATTACAAAGGAAAGGCAGATTTGGGAAATCATGGTTCTTGCCAAAAAAGGCATAAGGAAGGACCAAGTGATCAGCTGCATGCAGCTGTATTTCAAAATGGGTCATTATCCACTTTCTGAATTTTTAAAAAAGTAACATTGTGGCAGAATGTTACATACCATATAGCTGGAGCTCCTGTAGCTTCTTTGAATTACATATACAGTTTCATACTTCTTATTTTGTCAAAAGAAATAGAAAGAAACTAAAGTTTCCAAAAGTGAAAAAACATTAACGTTTTCATTTACAGCTTGTTATGATGTGAGAAGAAGCAACAGAATTTAGGCTTTGACAATTCTGAAAGCTGGTAGTGTGGAAAAAAAATGGTCAGAGTCTTTAGCTTTTCTCTTGGAGAGCTGCAAAGAGCCTGTAGCTGATCAGAGATGGGATATTAAATTACCACCTCACATGTTAAATAAGAATAGCAACTCCAGGTTACCTATGGGGTGTCAGATTAATTAGTGAATGCCTGCACTCTGTGTTGGAGATGTAAGACACTGTAGAAATGCTAAGTATCACTACAAAGAGGAATTTTCAAATCTTGGTAAGTTCAGTTTACACAGTTGAATTGACTTTATATTTCTGCTAAATAATTCTCCAGTACTTTCACTAGTGTTGCCCACCATATAACTGCAACAAATGAAATCTTATCTTAAAGGTAAGAAGATAGTGATATTTGCAAACTATCAATAATAACAGTATAATCCAGAACAGCCCTAGAAAATATTAATATCTAATAATCAGGATGAAGGCTCCTATTGTGTTACATTCTCTTAAACAGAATTCATGCTTGTTCAATACTTTTTGGTGATGGGAAAAATAAAAAAGAAAGAGGAGAAAGAATTAAAATTTGTATTTATTTCTATCTTTTAAAAAATCCAATAAAGGAAGTGCTGGAATAACCGAAGCCTGATGTGTTCAGCCCTAATCCCGTTTAAGTCAGTAACAAAATTCTACTGACAGCAGAGCAAAAAGGTTTCACCCAGCACATCAAATTATTTTTTAGCATAACTACCGAAGAAAAGAGTTAGGCTAGACGATTTGGAAAACAGCACAAACACTGAGGTCACAAAGGCAACTGATGATACTCATTTGTCCAAGGTAGTAAAAAAGGAAAGCAACTGTGTAAAGGTGCAGAAAGACCTCTGGCACTGAGTGGAGGTGAAAGGACTGGAGACGTTAAATGTGGATATAGTACTGTACATGAGAAAAACCCAAATTTAACTGTACACAAAAGTGGCCTCGGAGTGAGCAGATAGCTGTCTAGGAAATAGATCTTGCCATTAGGTAGTTCCAAGAAATATGACTTGGGGGATGGGGGGAGGAAAAATTTTTGAGCTGTTAAAACAGGAAAAAGAACTAGAGAACAGTTCGTGCTCCAGTACCAGCTCATAGCTCACCTGACTGGTGATCATTTTGCTACTGTTGCAGTCTACCTCCTCTACAACATACAGAGGAAATAAACCAAAGGAGCAATAAGGATGGTAAGAGACATGGATTTGTATAAGGATCTAACAAACCCCCTCATCCTAGAAAAATTCAACTCTGAAGCTCATGATAAAGGTCTAAAAAATTCCAAGAATCATGAGGCGTATATGTGGGGATCAGAGATTCATGAATAAATTTAATACAACGATTGGTTGTATTATGAATTTAGCAGGTAAGCAGACAGTGGCATATGCTGCTTCATGTGCCACATAACCAGGCAGTGGCATGTATTTCCATGGGGTGTCACAGGAATGAAAACAACATAACCACATTGGTTTAAAGAGTAATAACAATAATAAAAAAAAAAATCCATCAAGTGATATTATGGAAATATATTAACTTCTTGCTTAGGGAATCCCCAAGTTACACATTTATCCTCTTTTCTACTCCTCCCTGACCTGTGCTGCTGGCCACTACCTGCATGGCTCTCGCTCTGCAGATCCCTTTCAGAGCTCCTATGCTGAGCCACTGCTTATGTGTCTTGCTGAGTTGCTTATGCATGTTTAAGGAGGGGTCAGAGATTCATGGTGCAGCAGCACCCATGTGCCCTGATCCACCCCAACCCATGTGCCAGGGTGTCCTGCTAGTACTCGCTGCCCCTCACAGGGACAGGTGACTCCCGCAGGCCCCAAGGCGACCTGCAGCACACACTCCTGCTCTGCCCAGCCCTGCTGGGTGACCCCCAGGCAGAAATCCCTTAAGGGATGAGCGGGGTTTCCCAGCACCATGCCAGGCACAGGCAGCATGCTTGGGCAAGGAGCAGAAACATGACCAGACACACAGGTTCAGGCCCAGAAGTCTGTTGAAAGTGGTTCATTAACCGCAAAAGCCTTTTCACAAGCTAACACATACAAAAATTAAAAGCACCTATATTTGATATGATATAAAATATATTTTGCTCTAATATCTTTTTTTTTTTTCTTTTTACTGAGTACTTAAGAAACTTCAGTCAAAAGCTGAATAAAGATGTGCCTAAACCACCAGGCTTTTGGGGGCTTCCTCCATTATTCCAAAGGACAGAGGGAAAGGGCTGCTTTTGAGAGATTCTTCTGCAGTCCTACAGGGCAGGGCCCTGTGACCTCAGATATTATGCCAAAATAAAATCTCTTTCCTTTTTGCACATGAAGACTTTCTATTCTCCTTTATGCTTTTTTTTTTCCTTTTTTCCTTTGTTTTTCTGTTCTTTTCCAGGACCTGACAGCACAGTCTTAAGATTCAAGTACTGTTTTAACTTCTTTACAAATACAGCTTTAGTGTTCCTACTGTGAACATGTCAATCACAGCACCTGCAAGAAAAGCCTTGGTTTAGGAATGAACAGAAATCCATAAATATCCACAAATATCCTGCTAGCTTACTTATTGCTTTTTATTTGGATGAGTTATCTAAAACAAAATTGATGAAAAATTGGTCTGAATATAGGTTGTGCCGGAGTACAACTGCATTATTTTCAAACAGACCTTTTGTTCCTTTTGTTTTTTCCTGCTGACAGGATGCCCCATTTTCAGGAAAACAATCTGCTTGTCGGCTGCTGCTCTCCTTGGAGAAGGTATGGCAAGGCAGCTAGGAGGTAATGTCCTTGTGCGTGTGCAGCTGTCCACGGGAATCGCCAGTGTATGGTGAAGCACTAAATGGAGAGGGAGAACTGGTGGTGAATTTCTGGCTTCCTTCTGTCTAATTGTGTTTTAATTATTTGACTACTGGTTATCTTGCCCATCAGCTGCCCTCTGTGGCAAAACAGGCCCCATGAATCAGGCCTGTCAACTCAGCAGGACCTGGTTGTTTATAGAACTGCAATATATAATTTAATAATACTTCAGGCCAGATCCTCAGCTGATGCAAACACGTATAGTCTCACTGAAGTCAGTCAATCTGTTCAGATGTACTTTAGATGAGGAGATAGTTATCTGTCCATAAACATCATAGAAAAGAGCCTTCACTTATGCATTATTGCAAAGGCAGGAAAATCCCACTCTCCCACTGGGCTGTCTTGCTGCACGCCAGAGTTTTTCAGAGCTCTGAGCTAATTTGAGAAAACACGATTACAGATTGTCATAGCTGCAAATGATCTGCAATTCATCACCTGCAAAACAAGGGTTATCAACACTTAAAAACGCACGAGCTCGTCTGATTTTTTTGAGCCACTGGAGCAGTGGATCACAGCAGTGCATACCCTGGATCTTCTCCCTTCCTCCCAGGTTACCAGCAGTGCGCTATGAGCACAGCTCTTTCTCTGCAGAGATTCTGCATCCTTTGCACAACAGCATAGTTTTTGCAGCAGTCTTACTGACACCCATTTAGAGCATTTTAACATCAAGGTCAGGTATCCTGGAAAGTGGCACATGTGGGTGTCTAAAATCCTTCTGCAGGGAACATACTGGACCAGGATCTCCATCTTCCTGATTTGGCAATCCCTAGCTCCAGTCTTCCTTCAGAGGCTTTTGAGGGCTACTAACCCAGCTAAACCAAAGCCTGGTTTCTTGGTGCTGGAGGTTAGAGTTAGCTCAGGACTGCTGAGATGATGCTGAGGAACAAAACCAGGCACCTGAGGAACAGTAAAGTGCAAAAATGAATCCCTTCTCAGACCCCAAATGTTCCAGATACCAAATGAGCAAAAAGACCTCAGGATAGTAACTGAGACACAGGTCTGAACATCCAGTTTTGTATTTTTCTGAGTTATTTTTGCAATGGAAATTATTAATAGTTTACACCTGAATCACTACATATGTTTAGATGCCCCCCTCAGGACTTTTTTTTTATATGAATCTAGATTTGAACCATATACTGTGTTATATTCCACAAAAAATTTCTAAGAATTTTTATCCTGGTCTTTATTGCTAAGCTAATAGCATGGCAGAAAGACTGCATGAGAATGGTTTCTGAGCAGCTACTTCAAAATGAGATAATGCCACATCAGCTGCAATTGCTATAGGAAAGAGACCTTGAAGAGAAGTTATTTAATAAGAAGCACACCTGTGACATTAGGTTTTTGTGGGTTTTTTTTTTGTTTTGGGTTTTGTTTTTTTTTTTAACAATACTGGTATTTCATCCTTGAAAACAAAAAGGTTATGCTGCCATCATTTCAGGTATGTATTCAAAGTGGGGTTTACATTTTGAAGCATAAGAATGAGTGGAAACCAAGGAGAAAGTGCGATGCAGAAAATATGGTGTACGCTAATGCCATCTAGTTGGACTTACCAAAGTGCAGCAGGCTGTACTGTCAATCAATGGCATAAATGTGACGGTATGCCCCAGGCCATGCCACGACTAGCAGATGTTCTGAGGACAATCTGGTTCTCTCTCAGCATTGCGTACTGCTCAACAGATCTGTTTGTGAAAGCTCAAGGCTCAGTCTAGTACATTATTAAACCCCAAAATATCTTCTTACAAGTGGCATGCACAAAAGCACTGCAAGACAAAGCTTAGGAAATAAACACAAAAAGACCTCAAGACAAAAATACCCACAACGTAACAGTCTGTCCACCCCACCCAAGATCCCCCAAGCTCTGGTAAGTTAAAGACAAGAATAAGAAAGGAAAATAAGAAGGTTACATATTCCCTGATGACTGTAAAAGCAATGACTTTCTCAGATCAGATATATGTGATGGATTATGTGGTGATGAAAAAAATTAATACTGTTTTAAGAAATGTAATTGGTATAGCTTGTGAGCATAAGGTGACAATTGTAAGCACTGAGCTTGTTAGTGGGTATGGGATCTAATCTTTTTTCTTCTGGGGTAAGTTTTAAAGACCTTTTCAGAGAAAGCTCTCACTGACATATTAATATTTTCACCATTAGACTCAATTGACCTGACTTTGCTCTAGGTAGTAGCTGTAAGAGTCAAAAGAAATCCCTCCTGGATCAATGTCATAGGAAAGTTGAACCTGGTAGCTAATGTGAGTGGTTAAATGAAATCACATGCACTCAGAAAGAATGTTTATGCTTCTGATAGTACCTCTTTTGAACCACAGCTCAGCTGATGCTTGAAGTAAAGCTAATGAAACCTTTCTGATAGGATGCATCTGTGTCAATGATGTTGCATTGATTTTTGTCAAAATTAGTAGTGAAACACAAGTTTCACAGCTTGGAAAGATGGTTTTGATTTAACACAGATTTTTCTCTTTATTGTCCAGAAAGTTGTTAAAACAGACCTAAGTGCTCTCATTTTTAAAGTAGCTATTTTGTGGTAAGCGGTCCCCTTTAAATGAAAGTCATAAATTGTGCATGTGCTCCTGCTGGCTATTAGCTTCTAGTTAGTACATTCTGAATTACCTTCTCAGACTGAAATGCTTATGTGAGTCACAGTCCATAATATTGCTTATTCAGCTACATCTCTGTAATTTGAACTAATTGAGTTAAGTAATAGTGTCACAAGACTTTAGAGCAGACAGTTTCTGTCATCAATTATCAAGTCATACTAAACACTATTACTGTCAAAACTGACATCAGTATATGGGAGTATTTATCTTATTCCTGGTTCTTATTTCAAGAGTCATTTACATATGGTATCTATTTTTTGCATACGTACCTTATTCACATTATGCAAAGTGTTCCCACCCTCCCACACCCCATTCTATCCTTTTTTCTGCATTAGCTGTAGTCCTGTTTCATTATTATTATAATTTATAGTATCAATCCCATTATTTTCAGCACTGAACCACAAATGTGTGTTCCCTAGTTGTCTGTTTTTCTCTCCTCCTCCTAATCAGTCATTACCGTAACAAGCTCCTTGTCACTCTGGTTGCCTGTTCTGCACATTTATCCAAAGAAGGTGCTAGAGAGACTTAAAAGATTCTCTGCAGAGGAGCATTGAACTGCCAAAATCCAAAGGATCAGCATCATTGGAAATGAGAAAAAGCTCATGGCTGATTGTGGCTTTACCTGTTTCAGCAGAGCAGTGCAACATGTAGTTGCTGCTGATGATACAGTATTGGAGAAGATTTTACAGCAGCATTATTTTGATGCTATAAATAAAATAGAACACTATTCCTGTTAATAATAAGGCTTAATAAGGAGGAAGACATAAATCTTTCAACCTCCCCTAGAGTTTCCGCATTTTGTTTATCCTCTTACTTCCCACTGCTCTCTTCAATATTTCATTTCTCTTATGATTCTTTGTTATCACTTTGATACACTAAGATATATGGCATTCTGCTAGAGCTTGTTTCATATTAGACTTGTTTTTCTCCTTCCCATGCCATATTAGCATTATTAGTTTTTCTCATACCTTTCTTGTTCTTTATTCTTTCAAAATCTCTGTTTTTCTGCTTCCACTTTGCTGTGCATCTCTCTACACTTGTATGCTAGCTACCTTCTGGTGCTGCCTTCATCTGTTTTGTCTTCCTTTTTATTTCAGTTCCCAGTCTTGGGCCTCCTTCTTGTTCTCTTTGTCCCAAAGGCCTTTTCCTTATTGATTTGTTCAACATCTGATAATTTACTAATTCATTACCTATTGTAAGTCATTATTAGTATTAGTATAATTGTTATTATTAGTAGTAGTATTTAGACTTTCCTACTAAGCAGAATAATTTATATTGACATTTTAATAGACTACAGATTGAGATCCAGGTGTAAAATTAAGTATGTGTTCTGCAAGATTAACAGGTTACACTGCATTTGGCATCGCTAGGACTGCTTCACAGAAGAGCCAGTACAAACATGTAATACCACTGTGTTGCTGAAGGCTGGCTGAGGTTTCATACTGAATCAATGCAAATTTCTTATGCTTACTTGATCACAAAGTGGTCTTCGTTGTGAAAGTTTCAGGAGAACTTTATTGAGTTAAACCTTCCTACCAAATGCTACTGTGGATATTATGTGGACAGACAAATGTATTTGGAAAATATGCCATCACTTCAAGAAGTGTTGTAAAAGGAACATTCGTCAGTGGCTAATTATTTTCATAATGCAAAAAAGAGGAAGCAGCAAGTCCCAGAATTTTCACTTTAGAGGTAAAACTTCATAGTTCTGTCAGACAGAAGGGGACAGCAACAGAAAGATGGCATACTGGGGGAAAAATCTCCCCAGATAGGAACAAGCAAACATAACATGTTAATTCAGTGATGATGACTTTCACAGATTTGTGTCCTTCCTATACAAAGTTTTCCCATATTTCATGTAGATTACTTATTTCAGAATACAATTCCTAAACACATGTGTAATAACTGTAACTTAAACTCCCCTAGCATCAGGATTTAATATTGGGCAAGAACTTGTTTGGCTGAAATTGGAGAATACAATAAGTTGCCCCTATTATGCAAAAATAAGATCTGAAGAGTACCTGAAAAAAATTTAGAATGACATAAAGATGAAGATTGTCAGATATGTCACCTGGACTACCATTTTCTTCCCTCAGAGATGCAATGCGTGATGTCACACCTCTCACTAAAAAAAGACAGGTGCTCTACATCTCTTGAACATCTCACTTGCGTTTTGAAGATGTCCTAAACCACTGCACTTTGTATTTTAAAAACTGGCTTGCAGCCTGTGCTCTGGTACACCTTTGCAGAAGACAGCATATTTCACTCCAGTCTTCCCCACGGGCTTGGGAGGCACTCCTTCCAGCTGAACCATTTCCAATGCACAGGGAGGGGCTGCTGCTGCTAGGATTATATTAGTATGTGCAGAAATTTTGAGGCCTGACCTTTGCACTGCTACCTGGCTGAAGTTGTCCATCCTCAGAACTTCTACATGTAGGGCAAGGCAGAACCAGAGAGCTGCTTCTCCTCCATGCAACCGTTGGGAAGCAACAGAAGACACTATGACAGTCACAAAGCACTGCAATCCTTTCTACCTGGACTTTTCAGAAGCAATGGTAACTGAGGCGTACACAAAGAAGTATTTCACAGTGCGCTGTGAACTTGCAAAAATAAGCCTGCAGTCAATAATGTCCTGCCTGCACTGAAATAAACTGCCCGGGACTCCCACTGCCCTCCCAGGAGCATTACTAATTTCCTTCTGTACCTCAATAACTGACCAGCACCTCCAAACCCACGCTGCTCCTACAGATCCGCCTTGTCTGTACACAGCTTCTGAGAGGCAGCATGACAGCATAAGTCTGAACTTTTCTCTGCAACAGAGAAAATGCTGTCAATTCTGATATGAATTGTGTCATATTCAAGCACTGTATCAAACACCTGGCCATGTGAGTTCCTCCCCAGCGATAGTCCCCCCACCCCCTTACAGGGAATTGCTACTAATAACATTTTTCTAGTTTCTTACCTACTTTTTTGTCTTTGAATTTCTATTGTGGTTCTTTTGCAGTCAGTTTGAAAGAAGCACCACTGACAGGCCCTGCCTCAGCTTTGAGTATCATGATTTAGAAAGCCTGGAGAGAGCTGAAGGAGACCAGGCAGGATCAGCTGGGAACTTTCCTACTAAGCAGTGCTGGAAAAGGCAAATTAATTACTTTTAAAATACTGAAATCCAAGAATTTTGTGCCAGTCTTCCCCATATAGAGCAGTTACTTCATACATGACAATTTTTGCTTCCAAAAGGACCCTTATGTATCCGGTATAGCTGAGGGAAAAGAAGATAACATAACTCACAACACAGACTGAACAAAGTCTCTGGAGATTTAGTGCATAGCTTCCAGTGTAAAGTATCCTTTAGCAGCAGAGCTTAAAATATTCTTGGTTTTATCACCTTTGCAGCTTGGTCCTACATCTATATCTGACCTAGATTGCATCCTCCTCACTGACTTAATGCAGCTTTTAGGGGCATGGACTGAAACCATACAGGCTACAAAAACCCTCAGGAGAATGGTGGGGAAGGCAACAAGAAAACTGCTACAAGATTTTCACCTAGTAACTGTTCATCTAACATCCTCCATTTTGGTGAGTTATGACATACAATTCTTTTGGAAAATGCTTTGTGATGATGTAAAGTAATCTTTAACTAACAAAGTATTTAAGACCTGCATTCTGTGCAAATAGGCTTTTGAAAATGGCTTGAGAGTAGCACTACTCCCGTAACTAAGTATTATTTTCCTCATCTGTACATAAGATAAAAGAGGAAAGTAGGCAAATCATAGAACCATTTAGGTTGGAAAAGACCTTTAAGATCAAGTCCAACCATTAAGACAGGATCCATCACTAATCATGTGCTTAAGCACCACATCTACATGTATTTTAAACACCTCCAGGGGTGGTGATGCCACCACCTCCCTGGGCAGCTTATTCCAGTGCTTGACCACCTCTTAGATGAAGAAATTTTTTCTAATACTCAATCTAAACCTTCCCTGGAACAACTCAAGACCATTTCTTCTTGTCCTGTTGCTTGTTATCTGGGAGAAGAGACCAACAGCCACCTGCCTACAACCTCCTTTCAGGTAGTTATAGAGAGCGATGAGGTCTCCCCTGAGTCTTCTCTTCTCCAGGCTAAACAACTCCAGCTCCCTCAGCTGCTCCTCATAAGACTTCTGCTCCAGACCCTTCACCAGCTCCGCCGCCCTTCTCTGGACATGCTCCGGCACCTCAATGTCTTTCATGTAGCGAGGGGCCCAAAGCTGAACACAGGATTCAAGGTGCAGCTTCACTGATGTCAAGTACGGGGGGACAATCCCTTCCCTTGTCCTGCTGGCCACACTGTTTTCTATACAAGCCAGGACGCTGCTGGCTTTCTTGGCCACCTGGGCACACTGCTGGCTCATGTTCAGCTGGATGTTGGCCAAGACCCCCAGGTCCTTTTCTGCCAGGCAGCTTTCCAGCCGCTCTTCCCCAAGCCTGTAGCATTGTGTGGGGCGGTTGTGACCCAAGTGCAGGACAAGGCACTTCTTGTTGAACCTCATACAACTGGCCTCGGCCCATTGGTCCAGATCCCTCTGCAGAGCCTTTCTGCCCTCAAGCAGATCAACACCCACACCCCCACAACTTGAAGTAATCTGCAAACTTGCTGATGTTGCATCCAATCCCCTTGTCCAGATTGTCGATAAAGATCTCTCTTGATTGCCCTTAGACTTCTTGTCATTTTGACTTCAACATTGCCCACTTGGAAGACCAGTAATGGATAGTAATCAGAGGGCTGTACAAGACACGAGTGTTTTCTAGTAACATCCCTCACCAGGCCTCCAGGGAGACAGCAGATTTCCCTGTGGATTGGGTCTGGTCAGCATATTGGGCCTTCCATTCCTCACAGTGTGGAGCTGCCGATAACAACCACCTTTCTTTTCTTCCTAGCAGAGCTGGTCTTGAGTATGTGGTTGACCAACTCTCTCTTGGAAACTCTTTCAACCTGGATGGGCTTTCATCCACATCATTTTCATGGCCTTCAGGTACCAGAGCTGTTGAAGGCCACAGCCAGAAGCAGTGTCAGGTTTAAGTTTTTGTCCAGAAAACTCTGAATAACACATTTATCTTCAGACTGCAAGCTTACATTTCTGTCAATTTATTTGAAAGTCCTGGAATTTCTATCAGTCACTCTGCTCACTTCCCCATTCACATTCTCTTTAAATAGCTTTAGATTATACACCCTGTGCCTGCCTGCCTGTTTTCCTTCCCTGTAATGAGATGTCGAGGCACTACCGAAATCTTGCAAACTCCTTCTCAGAAGAAAAACAGCTTGCAGAAGTTGGAAACATGAGTGAAATATTTAGCAATCCCCAAATCATTATCTCTGCAACCAGAGGTCTAAAGGGCAAGGTTATTATCTGTATATTGCAAAACATTTTCATATATATTTAATAGATTTTGTCCATTTGACCAAGTATCAGATAATTAGGTCCAGTCATACAAAAATGTTGCAGCTATAGTATAATTTCAGTGATTTTTTTAGCAAGTTGAATGTTGAAGATCAGGCAACACAGAACATTTTTGTTCCCTGTAATTACCCTGTCCTTCACTACACCTTTACCACAACTTCATATGGTGTGGAAGGATGCTTTATTATTTCATCTATTTCCTGTCACATACTGAACCTTGGCTTACTTAAAATGTCTCCATTCTGGAAGTGGGGAGGAGAAAAGGACCTGTTCAAGGTTTTATAAGATCCAGGCTGACAAGCTAGACACAGGAAAAATAGCACCTGACTGCTGAGATTTAAACTGCAGAAGTCTAGAGGGAGGCCATCTCAGGAAAAAAGAAAGTGTGAGACGCAGCATAAACACGAAACCTGTGTAATGCATTGAGTGACAGATAGCAGTGTCAGCCTCATCTCACATAACAGGAACAAATGCTACCACAAGGACTTTCCATGGACTTGTAGCAGCCAGATCTGTGCCTGTGTCTGATGGAAGGGAAGTCAAGACTGCTATCCATTTTGTTTTTCCAGGGTGACCTCCTTAGCACTGATGGTTCAACCTGGGCTTGAAACAGTAGTTTTGATATAAAGACCTGTATAGTTAAATGACATACCATCAGAGAAGGTATTTTATAAGTGTATAATACAAGAGAGGATTGAGGATCACTATGCTTCAACAGGAAATTCATGGATATACTTTCCTGACATATCACTTTGGTGCCCATGCCTCCAGATGACTTTTCTCTTCCCTGATTTTCCTCCAAGCCTGGATGTCCTTTAAAGGAAACCATAATGAAACTAATTTCTATCATCACCAAGGGCACTGCAGATGAAAAATGTGAATACAAGTTGAAATGAACATAAATATTAGATGCTAAAATATATCACTGTCCAGAATGCAGTAGGGACTGAGTATCATGCAGTCCTGCATATATTCTGCAGCTTGTGACAAAGCAATTTCTGTTTATTTCAGGAAGATAAATAGGTTGTAGAGTTCAACTATATAACGAGTTAACATGTATGGGTACAAACCTCAATGAGAAAGTACCAATTTCTTTTGCTAGATCAATCTTTATGGAAACAAATAATCCATAAAAACTTCCAAACTATGACATGAAAATCATAGAATCACAAAATCAGAATAATTTAGGTTGGAAAAGACCTTTAAGATCATTGAGTCCAACAGTTAAGCCAGGACTGCCAAGTCCATCACTAAACCATGTCCTTAAGCAACACACCTATGCGTTTTTTAACATCTCCAGGGGTGGTGGCTCAACCACTTCCCTGGGCAGCCTCTTCCAATGCTTAACCACCCTTTAGGTGAAGAAATCTTCCCTAACATCCAATCTAAATGTTCCCTGGTGCAAGTTGAGGCCATTTCCTCTTGTCCATTGCTTGTTACCTGGGACAAGAGACCTACCCCTACCTGCCTACAACCTCCCTTTCAGGTAGTTGTGGAGAGCAATAAGGTGTCCCTTGAGCCTCCTTTTCTCCAGAAAAAATGAGCTGCATCTAACCTCAGAATTAGAATTTAGAAACAAAAACCACAAAATCCTGTTACCAAAAAAAAGAAATGAAAATTAAAGATGAAATATAAGAGTTTGATTTTCATAATGATTTAGTATCTATAAGATGAAGTGGCACCATATCAGTTGTTATTTAGTACCTCTGAGACTGAAGAGTCTTAAAGTTTCATTCAATGTGAAATGATGGCTATCAGGATTTTGTTGCTTTGGATTTAAAAATAAGGCCTTCTTTCATATTAATTTCAATTAACATTTAAGTCTGGCTATGGAAGGTGTATGGGATTGGGTTAAAAAAAGAAAAATATTTGATTAAATTATGATATACATGTTTTGCCAAGAAAGATGTAAGTAAATTATCTAGGAGGAAAAGATGTGCTTTTAGTCTACCTTACTCAAGTCTCTGCTACAAGTATTTTTCTATGTATTTTTATAACATGATTTGGAAAAACACCACTGAAGAACTCAAAAAGAACATCTGAAAACACTATTTGACCCATTAATGGACCATATTAGCTTTTTATGATTTAAATGTACTTAAATGTTTTCTGTGTTACAGAAACATACACAACAGATTAGAAGAAAGTTGAAATGAAGATATGAATAGTAAAAGTTCCCCATTTCCAAAATCACTATAGTATGAAGAATATTTGCATACTTTTGTTTTAATTTAAGTATAGTTACTCTTGGAGATCTTACCACATAGGAGAAAATACAATGACAAATATGTTTAGGAAGCAGTAGATTTTTTCTTGTGATTTATTTCACCAATTTCACTGTTAGTGGAAAGTTTTAGAAAAGGAAGTGTAGATTAAGATCTGTGACAGCATCCTCAGATTATCATAAGAAAAATGTGGAGGGCAGGTAACACACTTAGATGAGTGGTCATGAATTTCAGCATGACTAACGATGGGTCTAGGAAGGGCCTTATTGCAGTTTTTTGGGATATATCTGGACTTAGAAACGTGGTGGGTTCCCAAGTACTTAGGTCTCAGTTTCTGAATCATTTGGCACATAAATACATTTAAATCTGGCCTTTTACATGAGATAAGTTCTGCCACTGTTTTCTGTGCTGGGTAGTACTTCATGTATTTTGGAAGTAGAAAGTATTACCAGAATAAAAAGAATAACTTGGGAAGAACAGTCATAGTACTGTGAAAAAAGGTGCAAATCCTGGGTCATATTTATAGTTTTTTTAATAGGACTGCATGACACATTCAGATGAAATAGGAGCTGACAAACCTTCACCCAAAATTTGCTCTGCTGCTGTGTGCAGTCTTGCTTGTGTAGATGACACCAGCCTCAGACCTTGTCAGTATAGCATGTTCTGCCACCTCTGAAATTCTTTAAAAATTAGAAGCCTACTTGAGTAGAAATTGAGTGAAATGTTTTTAAACTTTCTAGTCTGTAACAAATTTTCTGAACCAAATTATCTAACCCTGCTCCCCAAGTGGCATGAGAGCTAGAAGGAAAAGGTGTTAGGTAAGGATCTGGGTGAGATTATTTTTATGCAAAGTAACACATAGTGTTAAAAATAGGGATAGTAAATTAGGCTAAAAGCAAAATGTGGTAATGGAGAACAATAAATTATGTGACAAAATATGACTATTAATGTGCATAAATTTAGGCATATAAAATAAGCCAACCCAAAACCACTGACATTAGCTCAAAACCTCATCGAATTAATTCACAGATATTGTGTGAACCTGATCTTTTAGTTTTTAAACCTGTTCCTATTTGTAACAAGAATGGAAGGGTTTTTTCCCCCCTTTAGATAATATACAAGATTTAAATGGAAAAATGACTCAAACTGGTAGCTCATAAGGGAATTTAAAGGGGGTGTGGTACAGAAGGTAAATTGTATGCTGCTGTTTGACTCTTCTTAGCAAGAAGAATTCCATGTAGTTAAAAAGTACCCTCAAATTGCATTTGAATGGAGGAAATTGATTTTGCCATAACAAGTTGTATTCACAACATGTATAGCAAGAAGTTCTTGAAAACATATGCTGCAGCAATGGCAGATGCCAAAAAGCTTCATTGTTGCTATTTATCTATAAAAAAAAAATCAGCCAGCCACCTTGAACAGAAGTATTTAGAAATCATCATTCATCACTAACCCTCATCAACCCAGGCGACTACTAACTGAGATTATCTCTAATCGTGTCCAAGGTATAATTAATTTTAAGGTCTTGATCTGTAATAGTGTCTTGCTCTTCAAATCTAGTAACATTTAAACTGGGCTTGGGTGTGGAAAGAGCTCTAGGCACAGTAATGGTGACCTCCGTGGGCACAGGTAGGGAACAACTGAGCGTGCTCCTACTTCTGAATCCAGTTTCAGCAGCAGTCTCCAAGAACCAACCAGATGGACCTGCAGTAGTGTGTAGGGAAGCTCTTGAGGGGTTCTGGTGCCTGTTTTTGGGGTCCTCACTAAGCCACCCTAGCCTCACCAGGCCTCACAGTGGTGGCATTTCTCAAGAGGCTGAAGACACAGACTCAGGCTGTCACTGGGGTACCCCAGCAGCTGGTTCCTGACAGGAACAAAACAGCACAGAAAACTGCTACTTTTACACCTGGATTCAATAATAAAAATGCTATCCATGCTTCTTTCACCATCCCTGTTACTGCAGTAACACAAGGAATTCCATGTTCCTGCTCTACATCTGTAGATGTTTTTCAGCTCACATTGCCGAAGCAGGGACTCAACAGCAACGAAGGATATTTGCACAAGTAATAATGATTTAAAAATCTATAATAAGCTGTACTGCAGCTTTTATATAGACATTGCAGGTCACTCACTGTCTGTCAGGGGTCTGGAGATGTGACTAAGATGATAGAGAGGATGCAAGCGGAAGCTCGCTGCTGCCATAGCTCCCTAAAAAAAACGCACCAGAGAACCTGAAAGTGATGTTTGTGAGAGTAGACATCGTTAGGGTTGTAACTGAATTCTAGTTGTGGGTAAGAGAAGGGAGAAACATTCTCAGGACAGAGGTAGTTCGCATACAACATGAATACTGAAACACAATGTTTTCCTGTTGATGTTACTCATACTCTCCCCAGTGTTTTCCCTCCAAGCACCTGAACCTTACCAAGTGAAAGTTTATCAGTATTGACTGACAATTGGCTCTAGGTAATAAGCACCAGATCTTGGACTACATTTTCAGATACTTAAAACTCCGTGTAACATCACTGAAATGCATAGATTACACTGGGTACATGTGCAATCCAAGGTATGAAAAACACACAGCAAGCAGGCATCTGGGAAAAATTATCTTTTGATAATTCAAGCAGGGGGACACACAGGAAATACACAGATTTTCACAGGAGTACAGATTTTCAGAGTTCTCATTCATAACTGGCTATCAAGAGCTCTCAGTTTGGAAGAGTTGAGACTTTTACCAAAATGTTAACAAGGACTGGGAAGTAATGAATATTCTGCTGTGTGTACAGACATATCACTATTACCTACATAAATGCCTGCAGCTTCTTATGCAGATAATATGTAAATTAATTTAGCATTATTGGAGTTCACAGTAATTTGTGTGTGCTCCTAAACAGAGTGAGGAATAAAAGAATCATAACACATTCCTCACGTCTGCAACACATCAGTGTGACAGTGTCACTCATTCACAGACACATTAATTGGTCTGTATATTAAGTTAAGCAGTGACTTTCTAGAGATGAAAATTCATATGTATATAAAATTTTAATTTGCATACATGTTCTTATTTCTATTGTTTTATATTGAGGACACCCACCCACCATATGTTACAGAGTTTTATTATGTCCATATAAATATACTTTTATCTATGTATTTTCAATCTGCCACTAGAAGAATCACAGTTCTACTTATGGGACTCACAGGGCTGCAATGGAACATACAACAGAATGGAAATTAGTTGATATTATATTTAGGACATCACACAAAGAGCAATTCTTCAGAAAAAAATAATTTTGTCAACTTTTTAAAGCTCCACTTAACCCTTTTTTACAGTAGCATCCTGAAAAATGTATAGGTTCACTGCATTTCAGAAACCAACTAGTTTTCTAACCCCCCACCTCAAAGAAGGTAAACACATACATACATTATTATTTATAATCCAGTATTCTTGAAAACATTAATCTTGATGAGTCATTCACTCTGACCTTTGTATGTGGGCAGTAATAGTTCATCAATAGAAAAGTGACTGGTATAAAGAAACAAGACAGAAAAAATGTGCCTAGAAAGAGCTTCTGTCCTCTATCTTGAATCTATGAGTCTTAGTGATAAAGAGCTGGACACAATAAGAGATTTAGCATCACAAGGAGGGATTATAGAGAGCATTTGCCTGTCAGTCCCTAACCACAATTCAAAACCAGACACCAGCTACCACAGCAGCCTGAAGAGACCTATGCTCTCCTTAACCTTGAATCCCCTAAGCACTGTGGCTCACACCTGCGTACATCTGCTGCTGCTGCTCTCCTTAATAGAAGCAGTGAACCCGTCTCAGTCCCCCATTACCAAAAAAAGAAAAAAAAAGAAAAAAAATTTGGTGATTTCCTTCAAGCTGTGGACCTCAGCTGGACAAAGGTGCCTTTCTGCAATCCCAAGTGAAGCTCCAAGCTGACAGGAGTAATTACCCACCGCTGAAGTAGTTTTTCTTAATCCCCTCCCTAACAGCTCTACTTGCTTGCAGTTCAGCTGGTTTGGATCCAACTCTGAGTTGCCCCACTCCTCCCAAACTTTCTGCAGGGACTCAAGGCACTGAGCATATGATTCCTCTCTCAGGGGACTGAAAATTTAAGTGTTGAAGATTTAGCAGTCAAATAATTTTTTTTTCTCCTTAAAACAAAACCCTGCAATGGATGTAACGTCTTAACTCCTAATATGATCTTTATGAATATATTCTTCTTAATATGACCTTCTTTTGTCATGTCATTTCAAGACTACTTTTTCCCTAAAAACTTTTGCAGTGATTAGTTTTTAGGAAGAGATAGACACTTAAAATATTTTTTAATAGCAACATTATTTTTCAAGTTTTTTTCCCCACTCACCTTCCTCCAGCTCCATGTGCCATTCAGAGCAAAAAAAAAAAAATAGGACAGAGACAGAAACCATTCTTAATTTAGGTAATAAATCATTTTATCACAGTTAAACAGTGAGAATATGCAGGGGGAAGAAAGGCAGTACAGTCCTATTTTAATCAATAGCTGCCTGCCAGGGCTCCAAAACAAGGTGCACAGAATTTTGTTCCTGGTTCTTCTACATTACTGGTAGCCTCATATTTCCGTGTTTGTGCATGGTTACAGTGCACAGAGAAATAACTTGCTCTGGTAGCATCTGCTCTGGGCATGGCAGCCATGGAGTAAAGAGTGTCACTGACAGGATAGGAGAAACACAAGGCCAAGGACCAGACTGAAGCTGAAAAACAGACTCATACCCTTGGCAGCACAAGGACTGATTTCCCAGAGGAAAGGTACTGCAGCATGATAAAAATAACAGTTTCATAAGGGATCCTTAAACTCAGGAAAAAATATTGGTAAGATCAAAAAAACCCTCAGGTTTGTGTGTTGAGCTTTCCTGAGTAGAAAACAAGATTGAAATTACACCTGCAGTAGGAGGACCACCTCTGAAATCAGTACGTACCAACACAGGGCTCCCAGTTGCCTGGTCAGTTTTGAGGCAGATACACTGTTGTATTCCAAATCAGCTTGCCTCATACAGGGCACCAATTGTCACAGCACACAGAAGCTAGCAAGCTGCAACAAGGCTTTTACCATCAGTCAGATTCTAATACCCATCCTGCTTCTCCTTACTTCAGGAACCAAGCCACACCTCCCCAACCCTCCTCAGGGCTATTTAACCACTTAGTGGGAACAAGCTACAGCTGCACATCATCCATGTCAATCAACCCACTGCCTTCGTTCATCTGCAATACACCACGACTTTGCCTGCTGATCTAAGCTTGCTCTGAGGACTTCTACCCACGTGCAGGTTTCATGGTTCTGTTTGCCCTTCAGGCATAGATGGTATTCTTACTATTCAGAGATCAGACACGGCTGAAATCTGATGAATTACTAGTTTAGTTGTGCCAAACTACCCTTGAAGATGCTTCTATTTCAAGGAGGAATTTAAAGCAGCTTTTCTGCTTTTGAAATATTTTGTTTGGTTAAGATAAAAGCACTTGATTTTAAAAATCCTTTGCTGTACCAGGACACAGAACAGCTTCACCAGTGGGTCCTTACCCTCTGCCTAGAAATTGTGTGGGTATCAAACTTTAATGCCTTTGTTTTGTTTATATTGAATTTTTGGCTTTCTCTAGGCACTGCTGTATGCTGAAACAACAGTCATTTTGAACCAAATATTACTGCAGTTCATTACCAATATGTACACTGTGTTCTTTCATTTTCCTTAAACCAAACTAAAATATTTAAAATTAATTTAAATTGAAATATGTTTTTTGCTTTTCACTCTAAGAAAAAAAAAAAAACCCAACAAAAAACAACACCCTCTAAGATAGCCTTCCATTTAAAACAAATTGATTTGTTTTGGGGTACAATATGTGTCTGAACCATGGTTGATTTTCTGTGTGAAGACTCATTAAAATACCCAGGCAGATCTAACTTAAAAAGTAGTAGTCCAAAGCTTTCTGAAAAAGTACTTAATTCATGTCATTACTCTTCTACTTCCCAAAGAATTAGATGAGCACATAAAGAGCGAAATTGTTAAAAGAAACCAAACCAAAACATGGTCTAGTGCATGGGATTCTGAATACAGGCAGCCTGCAAAATTACTTTTCAGAGGTTCTTGTGCTCCTGAAAATCAGCTTTGGAATAGGTATAAACTACAGCTCAATGTCTACCTCAGAAGCAGCACTTCCTCAACAAATTTTGAGAATAGCAGCTGAAGAGGAACTGAGAGCTGTTTTTGAAAACCAGACATTACTTTTTATGATGTTCAGTGCACCATGGGGAAAGAGAGCAGGGCTGCAATCCCAAAGCACTGGCTCGGTTCTGAGCAAAGGAGTTTTGCCTAATTGACTTACCAGATCTGTGAGGCATGTAACAGCTATATTAGACAAATATGGGACATTTATGCAATTTGCATATATGTGCTGGAATCTTACTTCTCACCTGTCAAGATTAATTCAAACTAAACAAGTCCTAACAAATTCAGACACATGGCAGTGATGGCTCATAACAGAACATCAAAATGGAAATCGGGGAACTGATTTTCCTAGCTTTTGGACAGCTATTAATGCCCTTTTATATGTATATAATATTTAATATAAGCTCATTATAATCCTAGTGTCAAGCATGACTGATCATTATGAATTATGTATTAATAATGATTAATTGCAATGATTAAGTGCTGCTGCTCAAGTCAATGACAACTATAGTTGTCATTGTTATGTTAATTTGCAACACTGTAAAAATGATGATGGACTAAATTGACTTCATTTACTTTAACATAACCTATACCCTGTTTTAATTATTATAAAGTCTGTTCAAACAGTTCTGTAAATACCTTGCTGGAAATCATGTCAACCCCCATTCTCCCCTTTCCTATATTATTAATAGAGTTTATTTAAATCAAGGTCATAACATATTTTTTCTAAGACAATTTATACATAACAGTATATTACCCTTCTTTTCTATTAGTTAGGCATTGAAAAGGGAGAACAGTTCAATCCAAAATCCCAGAACAGACCCAGCACCATGAATTATATTACCTGTCTGGGTGGGAACTACCCGTGCATTCAACCCAGAGGGAATGCAATGACTCCTTTAAAAGTCAGATGCTGCAGTAAATGAGCCAGTTACCAAATTCTCACTCTGGTAGAAGGTAACCATATGGACAAACAAAAATTGTGCATCTGCCCTGTGTCTGCTGAAGGGTTCAGAAGGCTGTGGGGCATTAAGGAAAGGGGATATGCACACAGAATTAAGAGTGCTCAGGGACAAGAAGGACCGGTGGCAGGAGGTTAAAGAATGCTGATCCTTAGTAATGCCACCAAACATGGGGCAAATGACACAGAATGATGACTTCGGGCACCAGACCACTCTCATCAGTATAAAGTAGTTCATGCACCGTAGTACGAATCAGTAACACCTGAGCAGTGGGTATCACATCAAGCATTTGGTGTCTTCTGCAAAGATGAGCAGCTGTCTTGAAACTACTTTGACATACACTGAGAAATTCTAGTGACGAGGATAACAGGATGAAGAAGATCCCAAGTGAAGAGCTCATCAGGACTGGTGTGACCAAAACAAAACCACAAAATTTTGCCATGACATCCTACATAAGTGGTTTTGTCATATGAATTAGGGCTTGTACAGATTGTACAGCTCAGAACAAAACAGGGATATTTGAAATAGACAAAAGGTTCAGAGTGTTCAGCCTGCTGCAACACTCCTGTGCATTGGCTTTCTGCCAAGTCCTATGTTACCTTCCTTTCTTGCTGGTTTTTATTTGGAGAGTACCAACAATGAATGAAAGGGAACAAAAAAACCCAACCCCTTTTTTTCCTATTTTCTCCCTCAATATGATTTCCATAGAACCCGCAAGGAACAGCACAAACAACACACAAGAAAGGCCAGGAATCCCTCACAGTGGTAGAAAACTGTCAGGGGAAGTCCAACCAGTGGCCAAGGCATGAGGAAACCTGATATTCTGAAATGGAGTTAGCTGCAAAGTTGCTTGAGTTCCATGTTTTCCTTGTACCCTTTAAAACATACATAGCAAAAAACTGTTACAGTATCTAAACAGATGTCTGGTTTAATCTCTGAATGCAGCTGTTTGCTAGAGGCATACTCAGATTTCTGGTCACAACAGATACTTTGCATCCATGAGAGGATGCAGCATGGTCCTGCTTGACAAACCTGAACTCCTTCCATGACAGTGTGACCTGCCTAGTGGATGAGGGAAAGGCTGTGGATGTTGTTTATCTGGATCTTAGGAAAGCCTTTGACACCATCTCCCACAGCATTCTCCTGGAGAAACTGGCTGATCATGGCTTGGACTTTATGCTGGACTAAAAACTGGTTGGACAGCCAAGTCCAAACAATGGTAAATGGAATTAGATCCAGCTGGTGAGCGGTCACAAGTGGTTTCCTCAGGGCTCACTATTGGGGCCAGTCCTGTTTAATATCTTTATTGACAGTCTTAATGAGAGGATTGATTGCAACATCTGTAAGTATGGAGATGACACCAGGTTGAAGGTGTGGGTGTTGATTGACTTGAGGGTAGAAAGACTCTGCAGAGGGATCTGGACAGGCTGGATCAATGGGCCGAGGCCAGTTGTATGAGGTTCAACAAGAAGTGCCTTGTCCTGCACTTGGGTCACAACCGCCCCACACAATGCTACAGGCTTGGGGAAGAGCGGCTGGAAAGCTGCCTGGCAGAAAAAGACCTGGGGGTCTTGGTCAACATCCAGCTGAACATGAGCCAGCAGTGTGCCCAGGTGGCCAAGAAAGCCAGCAGCATCCTGGCTTGTATAGAAAACAGTGTGGCCAGCAGGACAAGGGAAGGGATTGTCCCCCCGTACTTGACATCAGTGAAGCTGCACCTTGAATCCTGTGTTCAGCTTTGGGCCCCTTGCTACATGAAAGACATTGAGGTGCTGGAGCATGTCCAGAGAAGGGCGGTGGAGCTGGTGAAGGGTCTGGAGCAGAAGTCTTATGAGGAGCAGCTGAGGGAGCTGGAGTTGTTTAGCCTGGAGAAGAGGAGACTCAGGGGAGACCTCATCGCTCTCCACAACTACCTGAAAGGAGGTTGTAGGCAGGTGGCTGTTGGTCTCTTCTCCCAGATAACAAGCAACAGGACAAGAGGCAATGGCCTCAAGTTACACCAGGAGAGGTTTAGATTGGATATTAGGAAACCTTTCTTCATTTAAAGGGTGGTCAAGTATTGGAAGAGGCTGCCCAGGGAGGTGGTGGCATCACCACCCCTGGAGGTGTTTAAAATACATGTAGATGTGGTGCTTAAGCACATGGTTTAGTGATGGACCTGGCAGTCCTGCGTTAATAGTTGGATTCAATGATCTTAAAGGTCTTTTCCAACCAAAATGGTTCTATGATTCTGTAAGTTGTTAAGCAGAACTGGAAAACATGGTTCATAAGATCCCATCTTCATTACATGAATTGGAAAATGAAAGTTATTTCAAGTACAGCATTGTGAGTACAGAAGATGGATGGTTTAATGGCCAGGATACCAGCCTTTAGCATGGGTCAGCCTTCACCTGCAGCATTGACTTAGGTTGTCTGCCGGGTAGGCATTTTCTGGGAACAGGAAGAGAGGAGCACTGATAAAGGCATCATCCCTGCTTCCCTCCAAATCATCTATTACTTGCCTTATTCCCTAGTCACAGTGGCAGAATGAGAGATGTCCCTGGCTGCAGTGGTGCACTGCAACTTCCACATGGCATCTGCCATGCCAGTACTCAGTCAGCACTCCATCCTGCCTTGTCCTTCTGCTCTAGCACATGGCCTGCCTCCTCTCATGGGAAAAGGGCCTGCTCCCACTGTGTAACTCAGGATGAGTGTTCAACCTGAAACACAGCCTTACCCTGATCCCTTCCTGTCCTCAGCTCCTAACCTGAAAAATGAGATGGACCTGTTCCCTTGCTTTGCAGGAGAATGAGGGGAAATACTGTACAGATGCTGAGCAGCTGGTCAGAGGGGCTGGGCAAGTTCTCAACTCATGGCGGCTCTGACAGCTGGCTGCTTCTGGTCAGCTTTTTCATAGCACACAGATGTATTTTGTGCTTTTTTGCCCTCCAGATCATACCAATCGCTGATGGAAATAAGAGCTGAGGGCTCTCAAAAACCCAGCACAGAGTACATAGTGCAGCAGTGAATTTTGGAGATGCAGATCAATAATTAAAAGGAATCTGCTCAGTAGTTAGGAAATTTCATTTTCTTTTTCTAAATAACATTCAGCAAGAAAACAAGAATGGGTATATTTCCTTCTTTTAGCTTTTGTTTATTATGAGCCTAGAGTTTGGACTGCAGCAACATACCTCATTAGCTGAATTCAAAATAATTATGACCATCTGAAGATTCATTTCCCAATATCTACAAACTGAAAAATAAAATATAATCATAGTGCTATAAATTAAAAATATAGGCCTATTAACCATATGTTTCAAAACTATTAAGTGTCTGCACTTCTCATTTGTACTTAGAAGAGAGATCTATGTTCTGATTTAAATACCCCTAGCTAAACTGGCTGCAAAATGCCAGCTTTAATATTCCATGTACAACTAATCAGAGGTTAAATAAAATAAAAATATTAACCTAATCATATGCCTTGAAAATTATTACCACCATTCAACATTTGGCTGGTTGCAAAATGTTGCCTGTATGGATTTCACAGTATTCCCAAATTACAATCAGTTCAGTGAAGGTCACCATCAAAGTCTGAGAATGTTCCAATTCCAATTCCAAGTTTCCAAAGCTATTTTCAAAATTTTGGTTGTATATGTCACAAACATTTATCAATAACTCTTAGTGGAGGTTTTGTTACATGCATGTAACAAAACTGGTTATTGGTTTTTAGTGGTAATGTGTAGATTTATAGCCTTTTCCACATTGAGAAAGGTCATGTATGGTCATATGAAAAAGTGTCAGATGCTTTATGTAGCCAGGGCTATTAGACCACACAGTGACCCTTTCAAAATTGGAATATAGGAAATGGAGACACTTCAGTTTTCTTCGGAACAGCCCAAAGCAATGAGTCAGGTGGTTGGCACAGTGTCAAGCTTACAGCTTCCTTCTCCTGTTTCTTGATGCCCCAAATTCGGAACTTGTTTTGCAAAGGAATAAATTCTTCCCTATTATGCCTTCAGGAAGAAATTACATAGTTCTCAGCTGCAAAACCTAGCACTTCTGTTTTCTTTAGCCTCTTGCTTTTTTGCAGGATGATTTTTTTCTTTCTCTCTTTTCAATTGTGACACTCTGACAGTGTTATTTTTATACAATTTTCTGAACCAAGATAGCTTAGCTCTACAGATTATTAATGTTCAGAGCATCTTTTCTAAACTGCAGTAAGAGCTGTTGGCATACTAAAGGACTGACTACACACACACACACATATGCACATATGCTGAAACGTAATTTGAAATCATTGCAGATCCCAGGACTCTCATTTACAAAGGACTCTCATTTATTCTCATTTTCTGCAGTTATAACTTTTCCTCTCAGCCCTTATTAATCAACACTCCCATGGGGATCAAATATCACAGACTGACTGCCCTGTCTAAGGCAAACTATCATGTAAATCAGTGACATCTAAGAATAAAACAGGAGAGGTTTAAGCCAGCCAGATGCCTCAAGATTAGGTTTACTAAATTCAGCAGTGCCAGAAGAACAGAGGTTGATAAGGGGCTTTACATTTCCCTAAGTTTTACAAAACTGACATGTTTTATTGTGCTTGAAATGTGAAATGTATTGCTGTTGAAATGTGTTGTTTTTATTGTAGCTTCCAAAATCAGCAAGCATCAATATTTTGGGAGATGTGAGCACTGCTTTATTTATTATTTCTACTTCTGTCACTGTGGCTTGTGAGAGCTCATGTGCTGAACCATAATTGTGCTGCACTAAGAACTATTTGAGTGTAAGAAAAAAACAGAGCTCCAGGACACAAGAAAGCACCACAAAAAAACCAACATGCTTTTCTGATTTGCCACTATTAGGAAGAAATTTCATAGACAGGTTGGTTCCTACCTTCCACAGACATTGTAATGCATAACATTGCTTTCCAGTCAACCCTAATGATAACAACCATTTTCTTTACCTAGCAAGGCTTTTGTGAAACTTCAAGGTGTGACACTGTATGAACAAACAAGAAGGGTCTGGTACAGAGGTATAACATGACTGCAGTCACTGCTCTCACCCAGCACAACAAATAAACCTGGCTAGCATTGATGGCACCTGCAGCTATCAAGCTTCCTCTCCTGTAGTGTAAAATGGCAGGCACACTAAGGCTACAAGCCTGTGACTTTGGTTCATCCCCACCTACAACTGCTGGGGCTGGTGTGCCATGAAGCAGACAGTGTCACATATCTGGGTAAGGCTTGTCACGACTATGACACTAGCCCTGAGCTACATCCCTCAATGCTTGCACTGGGGTGTCCAGCTTGCTGCCCCCAGCGCAGCACCCACATTACACAGGGGGATACTGCAGAAGCAAGGTCCCAAAATGCTCCTTCAGCTGCTTGGAGAATTTATCCTGAGATGAGTTTGTACTAATGACATGACTGAGAATCCTGAGGATACAAAATATTATTAGCATTGCCATGGTTGCTAAAACACAGACTGCAGGAAGCATTTCTAGCAGTTTTGAGATTATTAGCAGCTAAAGAATGCTATTGTTTTGCCACTTTGATATTCTTGCCCTTTTTAATAATCCCCCTCTTCTAAGAGTTCATTGAATTTATATTTTCAAAACAGAAGATAACTGACAAGTAATAAAATACATTGTCCAGGGCATTTTTAATGGCCAGAGACCCTATTATCCTAATTTCCTAAAGAATGTTCAGACATATACTATAAATTGCACTGAATTATATATGTTAGAACAATTAATAATGAGCATTAGAGAGTCAAGACATTTCAGAAAGTAGACGCCTTATCCAGTAAGCTTGTTAATGCTTGCACTGAGTTGAAATGAATAACAAACTACTTGAGGTCTCCTGTGAGCTCTAAAATACAGGATTTAAAAGTAATCTCTTTCCTTGGTAGTTATTTAAAATACCATATGACTTTTCAGAATCTAGTTTGCAATAGTTCATTAAAACACTTTTTAAATTACCAAAAATGAAAGGAGAGCCACTAACATTTTTATAGTCCTTTGCCATCTGAAACAGTCATCTGTTCCTTGTCTGTAACACATACAAACGTGCGCTGTGTCTGAAGGAGAACAGATTCTTCTCTCTATGTGTGCATACACCTACCAAGGAAGTGCTATACAGGTAACCTTCCTTCTGTTGTGTAACGTAAATCACATATTTATCCCTAAGCTTCAAGCTTTAGTTGTTATTCTCTTGTTCCAAGCTTTTTCAAGGTGAAAGTGACTCTTGACATTTGATGACCATTAACACAGCCGTGGCAGTGCTGACCAGAAGGAAACTACAGGCCTGAAGTGAGGTTTGCAGTGGCCTTGGTTCATTCTAGGCAGCTAGAAGTAAAAAGGTTTATTTACTCTTGAGTTAGATTGGAGGAAACCCAAATTAAAAGAAAAAAAAATCCTTTCAAAATCATTTGGGCTATCATGGCACTGTCTGAACTGCTCAGACTGTGTTTTGGCAGAATAGAAATTAGGGGAGGCTTGGACCTCAGTTTTTGAGGGGTCCTTCTCCATTTAGCCTAGCCAGAGGACACAATCAGGGCTTGCTCCTGGACATGAAAGAATGCACTTTTGCAGAAGCCTGAGCGTGGTGTGGTGCAAAACCACAGCCTTCCAAGGGAAGAAACCTCTCTTTGGACAGCTGTGTGTGTGGGTGAAGAGTGTATTCTTCTGGGAGGGTTAGACCTTTAATGCCTCCTCCTCTCCAGCACTAACCTGGCCTCACTTTGTTGATCAGAGCAGAGATGGAGCAAGGACATGGCAATTTCAGACTAGATCATTTTCTCAAAGGAATGAAAAATGAATCATCCCATGAATCTATCCCATCCATACGGGAAAGTAGATGGCTTGCTTTAATATCCCGTTGTGAAAAGCTAGCTGCAGTCCAGACAAACACTTGTAATAGCAAACAATCGCTCTTTGGTTTCACTCACTTCTAAACTTTCTCCTTCAGATCAGTTTCCTTAGTCTCTGTGATCCCTTTCATGCTTCTTTTCAGGCAGATATCAATACTGCTGATGAAATGCATTACAATTAACTGTTGGTTAAAAAATGGAAAGAAACAGAGCTGGTGCTGTCCAGTAATTATTTTAGTGGCAGTTAGTCACTTATTTTGCCCATATTAGTTTTTGAGAGTGGGTGAATTAACCGTTTCGCTCAAAGTTACTTTCCATAATAAAAGACCAAGACATAGGACCGTCATATCTAAATGGAAATCAGAGCGTGTTCAATTTCGTAAGTTCACTTTTAAAAAATTAAGGTTATTGTTTATTTTAGTATGTCTATATTGAGTTTCTCCTGTGTATCATTACTGGGCTTCAGAATTTCACAGTAAAGCAAGGTGTAAAGGATGTCCTTATTACCCTTAGTGAGATATCAGTAGTCAGCCATAAAGAATATTATGTCTATGTAAGGTGCTGCATTTCTGAGGGGGCATCAACCTTCTTTCAGTTTTTATGCTCTTCACCTCAACATCATAGACTGGTGCAGGAGATTTTCAGTGCTCAGAAAGCCAGCAGTTAGGCACTATGTATTCTCAAGTCCTGCTAATATTTCATTAGCTTCTAAAGCATAGTAGTCAAATGCAAGAAAGAAAAACTGTGAAGAAAATGAACTGATTTACACTCGGTTTAGCATATTCAAGTGCAAAGAAACTTCCTGGGTTGGGGGGGGGCGGAGTGGGGGTGGAGAAAAAAACCACATACCTTGTGATATTCAAAGGAAAGAACGGCTGCTTATCATTGGGCCTAATATTCTGGTGGTTGGTAAGGAATATTATGTTTATATTGGTTTAACTTCTGAGCTAAACAGAAGCAAACCTAAATGATCTAGCCATTGGTACCCAGTTTTAACATCTGAAGACAGCTGAATCAATTAAACCAATGGTAAAGATTACCTCTGTAAAGCACTGTAATTCAAGAGTGTAACTAATAGGAAAGGAAATCATTGGCTTTGAATGAAGAGATACATACGATTCCTCTTAATTACACTTCATTACCCAAGAGCAGTCCTTGTGAGTGATACTGAGAAAAACAGTATGCAATCAGTTTAATGTTTTATAAGTAAAAAAATCACCGTGGGATATGATGCATGCTAAAAGAACATAGTCTTACTGTTATCTCCTCATTTATATTTAATGACTACTGGCCCTTTAAATGATGAGATTTCCTTTCCTCTGTGAATGGATGTCTTTTGATAAGGGGCTACTTAATTAGTGATCAGCAACAGAAAGCATTTTTAGCATTTTGGATACTGCAGTCTTAATCCTTGTCCTTCACAGCTAAAGATGAAAGGCATACTCGAATCTTGGTATTTTTTTCTTTATTGGTCAAACCAAAAGTCTGGTATAAAGGAAAATTTGGACCAACCAAAAATACTATCTAGAGGCAAAAGAAAAAAAAAAAGTGTTAAAGATTTATTCACGAGTAAGCATACCTCAGTTAACTAAGAATGAAGAAGTTTATTGATGACTTTTAACAGTGTAAAAAAAGAAAAGTAGATTAAGATGTAGTGAGACAATTTTTGAAAAAGAAAATCAAACCCATACATTTTTTGATTTTCCATGCTTTTGTAGGTTTACTCCATTTTTACCTGATACCGTTTTAGAAATCAAACAAAGTCTTCACAAATCCTATCTGTTGATACTGTGACATTTTTGGTGAATTAAGTCTCAACGGAAAAAATATCTTCCAATAGTAGGACAAATAATGGGAATTTTGCCATCAGACTAATGAGAGAAAGGCTGAGCCCTGTATCTGCTTTGTATCTGCTTTTTGGGAAAAAGGCATAATTTGACATCAGGTACTTTATTCATTTATAGACAGTAAGATCTTTCACAGTTATACGGAAAAGCTACAAAACCTGGGAGGAAATAAGCATGTATACTTCAAGCAAAGAGCTCTTGGTGTCTTACAGAAGGGCAGGAAGAAAATTACTCTGTGGTTGCAGTCTTCTGGTACATGATTTCCTGTAATGTCTTGTCATGCATGTGGCAATATTCCCAGTCTGAATGGGTCTCATCTGATTTGGCAACTTTTATATTCTTATGCCCCTAAATGCTTGTTTTCAGTCCTAAATCCCCATGGATTTATTGCAATGTGAAAGTGACTCATTATTGCTTAATAGTTCTTTTGCATCCTGGAAACAGCTTGAAAAAAGTTTATAGCATTGTCACTTATGAACGCAGGTTGCAAAACCAAAAGTAAGTGCAAGGATCTGATTTAAACATTCCACTGATTTCAGTGAATATTGAACCAAGTTTCTAAAGAAGTCAGCGCGTCTAATTTCATTACTTGACTTCTACCACTTTTGATAGATGCATTTGTGGAAGAAGTCCTCTAATGAGACTACAGATGTGGTGACTCTTACCTTGGGGCACTACAAATCTAAATTTAATAAAATCTGTCTACCAGTTTTCAAGAACCAGGACAGCAAAGAAGTGATGACACTTTTCTTGAGCAAATGGTTGGTTATGAGATCTCTGACAGTGTGGGTTCCATTAAAATCTTGACATTTACCAGACCTTAATATTTACCTTCATTGTTTTCTTTTTGTGGTATTCCTATAGAGAGAACAGGAAATAGTATGATAAATTTAACAAATGTTTGGTGAATGTCAACATTTTAATGATACCCTCTGTTTTCTGATGTGGAAGGGATGGAGCTGTCACTTGTGAGGGCAGACAGGTCTGTTATCTGAGAAAGAAACAGCCATTCTGAAGATATTTTTCACATGAAAGTGCTAAACTAACAGCAAGGGACTGTCTTGGAAGTGTCAGTCCATTCTTAACTCACTCTGTAGTGCCTAGATATTGACAGAACACAGTGCAGGATATATGACGCAAAAGTCTTCAAATAACATGCTGATGGGCTCAGCATAAGAAATGGGTGAGACAGACACATGTTATAATGCAACACCTCAGTGCAACAGAGCTTAGGCTGGTGTATTTATCAGAGTTAGTTATAAGGAATCTTGCTACTGTCCTCAACAGTTTTCTTTCTCTTTGCTTAACTCAAACTACTAATTTGTGCTCTGCTTAAGCATTCACAGAAATAAACACGCAAATATATATGTGTGTGTACTTACACACACAATGCACATTTTCTTCAACAGCATCTCCCTAAGACAACAAGAAACCTAAGCTCTTGTACCAAGAGACCTCATTACAATAGCCTATATCATGTCATTAGCTGTTGCCTAAGAACTGTAGCCTGGTGTGCATGGTGCACTGAGTACAAGCAAGGCACTTCCTCATGCAGGTGTCAGGGATGTTAACTGGAAATCAAGTCTCCTCACTCAGAGGAGTAAGGTCCCACTACTACGTACCTATCCATGTTGCACATGTGTGCACACACCCCAGGAAGAGAGGAGAGAGTCCAGGGTCACTGAGGTGTGTGTTAAGGGACATAAGACACAAAATATTGTATTCATGGTTGGTACCTGCAGCATTTTGTTTCTTTTGGATTCTTCTCCCAGGCAGTGCAGCTCAGTGGCAGATTTCATTTTTCTGAGCACCAAAACCTAACAGCTCCATGACTAGACTCTTAGGAGTTGCAGTGGACTGGAAGATCAGAGACATTCCATGCCCTCTGAACATCCTTTTCTTGCTTCTTTACAGGGGCTATAAAGCTTCCTTCTCATCTTGTGTTTCAGTAACTGCTCTGACTGGTAAGATGGCAAAAGGCAGTAGGGCAAGCAGGTTAGGATAAATCTCCCGATGCTCTTGAGCTGTGGAATTTTACATTTCTTAGGTGCTACAGTGGAATTACACTCTTCATCCTAATGGTCACTGTCCACTTTTTTGGCTGACAGAGCAGGTCCAGAATCCCTGAAGAAGTAATCAGGTTCTGGGTAAACATGCTGTCTTATCTTTCATTGCCAGTGCCTTTCCTAAGCACTCTGGGAGCAGAGTTAGAGACAGCAGCATTGGTTTAGCAGATGTGGAGCCATTCTCTTTCTGTTTTCTTTCAGGGACATATAATTCAGGGAGGACTCCACTGAAAAAGCGGTGCATTTACTTGGGCATAAAAGAGATGAGAATCTGGCTTCACATGTTCTATTTACTCAGAAAAGTAGTAAACTCTCCCCAGGCATGGAGCTGGGCCAAGCTATGTGGTCCTGGCAAGGCACTACTGTAGAATAAGGAGGGCTAAAATTTGGCTCTAAAAATTTAATCCCAAGGAGTAATTTGATTACTTTTAAATGCAGCTTCATTTTCAATTATTTTTCTCAGCATGTTCTCCCGTCGCCTCCATCCGGAGCATGAGCTGTGCCATTATGTGCCTGCGCCTGGCCGAAGAAACACACAGACCGCTGCTAGGCAGGGGGTAGCAAAATCCTGTCTCCCTGCTCATATGGCACCTGATAAAGGTACCCCCATACTGCCCAGAGCCTCAAGAGACCATGGCTTAGCGGAGATACAGAATACTGCACAAGCAGATGAGGAATAATCTGCAAACACTGTCTGTGGCTTTGACTGCACAGTACAGTGCTGTGATGGTTAGAGACCCCCAGGCTGGCTTCTCACAGCACAGCACAAGCAGAGCCATGGAGAGCTGCTGGCTCAGGTCCTAGAAACAGTATAACTGCTTCAGTCACATAGCAGCCAGGGTATCGCCTCCTGCTCTGGAGCTTGCTCACTTAGTGCAGTTGTTAACTTACTATGCTGTATTTTGTGTGACAAGCGTGTTATATATGATAGAATAAAGAAAGGAATGCTGCTGATGCTCTCCTTATTGTCCTTATCAGTATCTTAAGATGACAGCATGCACTTCTACAGGCACTTGCAGGCACTCAGAAGAAACTGAAAATGCTCAGCGCTTTTCCAAAACTCAGGACTTAACGTAAAAGTCAAATATAAATTAATTGTTTACATTTTGACACTCAAAGTAGTAAATACATGTTAACTTTATGGCCCTTACCTCTTCAAACATCAGTGAAAAATGGATCAGCCTGCAAAGCAGGAATATTAGAAATTCTTCCTTTTTTAGAGTTCTGTTTTAACTGTGTGTATGGTGGTATTTTATACATATAATAAAAAATCAGTACATGTAAACAAATACAGTATAATTAAATATTTGAATTTTCAAGTTCTAAAGAGATCAAGGAAAACAATACAATGTCTCTTCAGAAAACTACATAAATATTAGTGGGATATTGATGACCATTTCAAAATACATTTTCTACATAAGGGTAATGCCTGAAGTTCTAGCAGATAAAAAGGTGCAAGAAATACATAAGGCAAATTCATACTCTGACTCAGAACTGGTTTGCCAATGTAAGCAAACTGATTTTAAATAAAATAAAACACAGCCACGAAAAAAAACCCAAACAACACCTCTGTGGGAAGTTTGAGAAAGGTACCACTGCACTGCAACACTAAAATGTAATTATTGAACCCTCCCCCAACAGACAGTAATTCTCACTGACAGTACAATTTTTGCTTCTGATTACAAAGTCCTTAGCGCCACTTCACTTACTTCACAGCAGTGTAATCTGAAGACTGGCATCCACCCTGTCAGTAAACCCCAAACAAGATACAGGGTCTAGTGAAGATGATTAGATGGCAGATGTAGGAACTTGATCAAGAATTTAGAGCAATAGAAAATCATATATTTAATGGATTCAAACCAGAGACTCGTCAATTGTAGACTGAGGTTTTATTAGAGCCCCACAGTGATCAGGTTTCGGCCCTTATGTATTTAGCAGTTTTATAAATGATCAGGAAGACCAGAGAAAATCATAATCTTTGTTAACGATGACACCTAAGAATGGAGAAGTGCTTAACCAGAAAAATGTCTGATACAGAAAAACTCACCTGCTAAGTTAGACAAATGAGCAAACACTAAGTGCTATAGCACAGCTACATGTAAAGGAATACATCCAGGAATATGATGTGTAAGACACACTTACAGGACAGGGAGAGTTTACTTCAGGGACTCCAAAAAACATTTAGGAATCATAATGGATAATCAATGGTACATGAGTGCCTGGCACGATTCTGCATCCAAAAGAGATGGTACAGTCCCTGAAAGAATAAACAGGAGAATTTCTGTAGGCAACCATTCTGCAAGCAAGCAGAAGGGAATTATATTAAGTCTGGATTTGGCACTAGTGCTTTGTGTTTGGAAGTTTATGCTGAAATATGGTATCCATGATTCATCAGGGATATTGATAAATTGGAGAGGGTTCAGAGAAAATCACAGAGCATCATTACAGGATTGGAAACCAAGCCTTTAAACTCCAGGACAGCCATGCAGTTAGTTCATCAAACAGGTTAAGGGATAACTTGATCAGAGCTTTTAAGTAACAGAAAGAAAACTTTGATAATGAAGTAATGTAACAATTTTCAGAAGTTAAAGTCAGAGCAGAAATTGAGTTAACACTTCTGTTAATCACTGGAACAATTCTAAAAGATCTGTGTTAGACTCTCACATCTAGAAATATTAAAAATAGGTGTGAGGGTTACTCTAAAGGAGTTTCTTTAGTTAATTAAGACAAAAATTAACTCAGGAAAGGTCTTTATTACATACAACGTCAGGCTATTTGATTAAAAATGATCTGGTCAAACTTCATGGTTTGAAAATAAGTTATGAGTAAAAAGTTGAAGCCAAGGGAGACCATGTATTCAAAAAGTCAGCATAGTGTTTGGACAAGAATTTCCTAACATTTAGGAGTCTTGATCTGCTTGAGTGTAGGAAGGCTCTACAAAAGGACCTAGACAGGCTGGACCAATGGGCTGAGGCCAGCCATATGAGGTTCAACAAGAAGTACCGGGTTCTGCACTTGGGTCACACCAGCCCCATACAGCGCTACAGGCTTGGGGAAGAGCAGCTGGAAAGCTGCCTGATGGGAAAGGACATGGGGGTCTTGGCCAACATCCAGCTGAACATGAGCCAGCAGTGTGCCCAGGTGGCCAAGAAAGCCAACAGCGTCCTGGCTTGTATAGAAAACAGTGTGGCCAGCAGGACAAGGGAAGGGATTGTCCCCCCGTACTTGACATCAGTGAAGCTGCACCTTGAATCCTGTGTTCAGCTTTGGGCCCCTCGCTACATGAAAGACATTGAGGTGCCGGAGCATGTCCAGAGAAGGGCGGCGGAGCTGGTGAAGGGTCTGGAGCAGAAGTCTTATGAGGAGCAGCTGAGGGAGCTAGAGTTGTTTAGCCTGGAGAAGAGAAGACTCAGGGGAGACCTCATCGCTCTCTATAACTACCTGAAAGGAGGTTGTAGGCAGGTGGCTGTTGGTCTCTTCTCCCAGATAACAAGCAACAGGACAAGAGGCAATGGCCTCAGGTTGTGCCAGAACTGGCAGCATCAGATTAACAGTCAGACCTGATGATTTTAAAGGTCCTTTCCAACCTAAATGATTTGACGATTCTATGCTTCTCTGCACAACTGACTCACAACTCCTACTGACTTGCATGTTTCTTTAACACTGAGAGATAAGACTTTAGAAACAGCTAGCCTCACAGAAAGCACATACTGTCTGTGAGGCAAGCAGTATTGCTTTGGTGACTCACATTTGGTGCATAATCCCCAGAATACCGGATTACAATCCCCAGGTCATGCTACTGCCATGTAACTGAGGAGCAAGTTAGTCCCTAGTTCCCATTTGTGTATGGGATTCTCAGTCCTAAATCCAGCCCTTTGCATTGGTCTTTTTTGAACGTTATGATATGGATTTCAGCTGTGCGTTACGCTGATTGCAGTTTCACCTGGACCATAGTATCTTAGATTGCTTAGAAGAATGACATGTGGGAATGGGCCAGAAGCCTCACTGAAAGAGATACATCCCATCCTTTTCCTCCTTGCCGTACCCACTGGAGCTGTAACACTGTTCAACAAAACATTGTTTCAATGTGATTCGTTCCTGATTAATCCATGCTTGCTGTGTCTTATCACCATAACCTCTCGGTGCTGGAAAGATCTTTCCTCCCTCCTGAGGTAGAGAAATTCAGGGTGTTACTCTCTAATTCCCTTTCTCCTCTATTCTGCATTCTCTTTTTAAAAGTAAGCATTTAAAAGTGTCGGTCCTCTTGCAAAGGTCTGGAACTCACCCATCCTTTCCGAGTATTAATCACTACCCAGCAACTGCTTGTCCTAATCCCTTAAATACTCCAAGGGTATATTTCAGCAAACTTCATGACTGCAGCACACTAAATTTATCTAAGTATTATTTGACTTGATATTTCACATTTGGTCAGAGTTCTTGTCCTCTTATTAACTGCTGTTAATCATATCAGAGCTGCATTTTTTAATCTAAAAATTCAATTTCAAAAATTCATTATTTTTAAAAAATTAAAAAAAGATAAATATGGCTGAATTTTTCTGCTCCTGTCTCCATTAGGCAAGAGATTGTATTTTTCTCCATCTCCCATAAAGGAACTATATTTATAGAAATTTTATGTTGCTCCTTATATCCATCACTAGTTGTAATTCAATTTCTTCATTAGTCTTTCTGGTCTTGTCTATGCATGCCCACGTGTTTTTTATACTCAGCCTCCAGCACTTTGTTTCTGCTTATGGTTTCTCTTTGATTTTCATGTCCTTCAAGAGCTCCTGGTGTTGGATTCTGGTGTTTTACTACAACCATTCTGTTTTCTTCACATTAGGGTAGACAGTTTCCTGGTTGGCTTTTTTTGTGTTCTCTCTCCTAGCAACTTGCAGCTCTGCTTTGTGTTTGAATTCCTCCTTATGAGAACTTGCCAAACAATTTTCTGGGTTTACTGAAGTTCACTGCTATTATCTGCTATCATGATGAATGTAAATCCTTAGACTATCACTGCATCCAGTTTTCTGTAGGATGTGAGCCACTGATCTGTCACATCAAGCCACCACTGACACATCACATCCTATGTCTCTCCCAGAGGTTCCCTTCCTGGATGCAGTTCTCTGCTAACACACAAATTCCTCTCTCCTTCCTCTTCCCTTTCTGTGCCTTACTGTGATTCCCCACAGGTATCATCTGCATGGTCTGAACATCTACCACTTCAGTTAAATGAATGACTGTATTTGCATTAGCTCCTGGCAATAGTAATTTATTAAATTCTGGAAGATCAGCCACTAGAGGGAATCTAACACATCCTGCAAGCATGTTAAGCTCTCTCTCTTTGATCCCTTTCTTCTTACATGGTGGCATTTAGAATAGCTTTATGCATAATGAAAATCCTTTACAACCTTTGATAGACAACAACTATTTGAAATGTCTGTTCTCTGCAGTGAAAATATCTTTGCTGAACGGCAGCTGCTGTGGGTTATCTCTGAGAGTCTGTTTCAGTCCTGAAATAAGCACATATTAACTCCCTTTTGCTGTCTTTAGATGCAGCGCTGCACTTCCTAGGGCTCAGTTGTCCAGGCATCCCTGATGAAGTGACTTTTGCAGAAGCAAAAAACCAAAGTATGTCACAGACTAGCAATTTTGGTTGGTGTGTTTGCATCCTGATGACATTATCTCCTGCTGTATAAGGGAGAACACGGTAACAATAGTTGAAGGAAGGGGTGAGAGCAGCTGGAAAGAGGGGAAAAAACCTCAATGGTTTCTTTAAAAATGTCCTCCTCTTGCTGAAGACATTAGTGGTGGGTACGGGGAGGGGCACAATATACAATAGGGATGGGACACAGACGGACAACTTCAGAAGAAACTTTGAGTGTTTTAAATATTTTTTTGCCTTTGAAAAAGGCAAAAGTGAAAAAAAATGAGTGCCCCTTTAAGTCCTACTGACATGCTGGGGTTGGTAACTAACTGCACTCTGTGGTTTGCAGTACTTTTTTATATGTTCCTGTTTTTATGGAGTGCTAAATGGCTTAATTCCATTTTACTAGTTTATTCTGCTCACTTGCTCATAACCTCATTAATCTGGCACACACCATTTTCTTCCCAAAACGGAGAATACACAATCATTTTCATGTAATAGTGTCTCTAGGTGTGTGCAACCATCTGACAGGTATAATGTGGTTTAATTCACTGTTTATTAGGAAATTATCAACTCTGCATAAAGGTGCAAGTTATGAATAAAAAGCATAAACTGGGTAGACTAAGCTCTTTAGCAGCACATCAGGATCCCAACTGATTTAAGTACTCAGTGGTGCCGGTGGAGTGGAAAGGATGCACTGTTCAGCCTATTTAATTACCTTTATCTGACTTTTATATGAGGAGATTGCTAGTGTTTACCCAGATACTTTTATAGGCCCTAACTGCATACGTTGCAAGATTGATCTTCTTACTATTTGGCCCAAAGCAGACACTGTGGGGGGTCTGGCTCTTTGCTAAATAAAAAGCAGAGGTTCACGGACTGCAGAGCCACCTCATCACACTCTTCACTGCAAGGCAGGTTTTATAAAACAGAAGAATATTTTCTGACATGCCCACGCTGATACATCTTCAGGTTTTAGTACTATAGATAAGGGAAAGCCGACTTGTTTTGGTTTATTTTGGTTTATTTTGAGTGAGATATGGCACAGCGAAGCAGACTGAAATGTCCAACCTCACAGAGATCAAATACAAGACCAGGAGATCTGAGGATGAAATTGGATAGCTTCCTGCCTTTGCCTCCATTGCTTTCCCTGTCCCTAAAGAGCATTCACTCATTATTTTGGCTATTTAAACCAAGTGGAAATAGGATATCAGTGTCTGTGAGCCAGGTGAAACAAACGGCTTCTGAAAATCTGTACTTCAAAAAAATGGTCTTGAGTAGAGACAACAGAACTTGTTTAAATTTAAATGCTGAAGAGAAGGGATGCTCTGTCATGTCTCCAATTCTACCTTTGTGAAATCTTTCTACAGGAAAGATGTGAAAACCTGCTGGCCACTTCTGGCAATAGAGAAATTCAGTGAGAATTCTCTGGAATTAAAATGGTACCCAGCAGGGGATTTGGACTTCAGTGGAGGTACTCTGTCAGACTTGTAAGTGATTGCCCTCCTACCTATACCCTACTTTGCAGGAAGATGGTCTGCAATTTATAGGCGTACGATACATGAACATGGTTTCCACATTGAGTTGTGTGGTCAAATGCAGTAATCTAAAAGACAGTGCTGATGACTTAACATGTCCTGAAAATGTTCTATATACTACTGTTACAAATAACTCTCAAGGCAACTACAGTAAAAATAATGGGAAAATTCCTTCCAAACAGTCTTGCCCTTTTCCTTTTTTTTTTTTTTTGCCTTTCTTGGGTTTTGTGGGGTGTTTTTGTCTGCAGTGAGCCGGCAGTACACTGGAAGGCAGTGCTTACCTGAAATAGCTGTCAAGGAGATTTGAAATTGAAACTGGAGATCATCCAAGAAGAGGCAGGGGTGAGGGCAGAGAGGAGCAGGATGGGCAGCAGCTTTTCAGAAACAAATGAGGGCAAAAGGACTATCCATTACACTAAAGAAACAGGCTTTCTGTTCCAGGATATGTCAAAACCTCAATTTTTTTCTATGAGTCACTGCAAAGAGCCCACAAAGCTGAGAGTGTCCTTTTAAACAGATCATTGAATCTTGAGTAACAGGTTTACATTCCATGATTCAAGAGGTGGAGACTACAATTATGAAAAAAATGACCCACTACAGATTTGAAAGACGTGCATAATTCTTTTTAAGATAACTTTAAAATAAAAACCAACTCCTTGCTACATTGTGTGGGTTTCTAATCAGATTTCTTCTGCTTGTTTTTTTTTTTTTTTTTCTTCTGCTATATTCTTCCCTCATCTTTTCTTTTTTTCCCTTTTTCTTTTAAAACTTTTGATGCCATAAAAACTCAATTTCACATTTTCTTTAACCTTATTATAGCAGAATGAAGCACGATTTTTCTTTTTTTAACTCCTGCATTGCTTGTTAGTTAAAATCTCAATTCTGCAAACTCATTTGCGCAATATGGTTTCATGTTCCTGACCTATCAGTGAGCTAACCATCCCATTTAAAAAAACTGAAAGACTTGATTCTGCTCAGTTCACCCATCCATCTTGTAGATCCTTCTATATCCTTTTTACTAAGATGGTTCTAAAATAGTAGCCACGCATATAAGTTTGATTATTTTCTATGGCAGTTTATCTAAAGCAGTAACGGTCATATATGGTTGTCCTCATTGACTTGAGAAGAGGTGCCTTTATCTTTCACTGAGTAACTTCAACTGATAAATTATTTAGAAACAAAAGCGAAGGAAAATAGGGAAAACAATGTAATTAAATGCCTTTATGGCCTTAGCTCTTCTTTTTTAAAAACTAGAACTCCTCCAGTCTGATTTCATTACATATGGTCAAATAAAAAAGTAACTTTTTCCTCTTATTTTTTTATTATTAAAATATTTAATATAAATCAAAGGAATTGCAGTAATTCATAATTTAAAACTAAAGCCCACCACATTTGTATTGCTGCAGGAGCTAGTCTTCCTGCAAGGGCACTCTCACACGACCAGAACTTCCCAGCTCCAGTCACAGAGTGTTCTAAAACAAAACATGAGAAAGGGATAAAAATAAAAAGGCTCAAAACAAGAACAAGTATGTTGGGTCAGATAACAAGTTCATCTAGTGCAGCATCCCATCTCAGATAGCAGCCAGCTGTAAGTGCCTGAAGTATAGTATAAGAACAGAGAAGTTTGCAGGCTTGATAGGCTACTCTCTCTGTGGTTCGGAGCCATTGTATTTAATAGCTCTTGACAAATCTCTTTCCAATGAACTTGTACAGTTGTTCATCAGACCAATGCAAAAATTTATTTTGAATCTGCCATCTGACTACACAGGTTGGTGCCTTGAGCTGGAAGACTCAGTAAACAGCTGATCCCTGTTTACCCTCTGTAAGTCACATATGATTTAATAGACCTCTGAGATACGTCTCCTCCGTCATCCTTCTTCCAAGACAGTGAAGACAGCCCAGAAGAGAAAAGGAAGAAGAAATGGAATGTTATTTCCATGCAAGGTGGCTGCAAATTACTGCCATTCCAGTATGAAAAGCCTTTTCCACCACTTCCACACGGTGATCCCACTACTGTCAGTGTTGAGAACCTTGTGCTAGGCTTTATTTAACCCTGGGAATGAAACTGAGACTATAGAGGTATCAAAGCATTACTAAAAATTAAAAAGCAGCAACTTTACAACCTTGCTGGTTATACAAAAGTTTGAGAATGTAAGTTAGGCGTGTCCTATCACATTTTATACTTGCTTTGACTACTCAAGGAGTGTTAAGAACCTCATTTTATTTGATCTGGTCTGACCATATGAAAGGCCTAAACACAAAGATCAGCCTCCTCCATGCAGACACCACCACAGCAAAACAGGTTTGTGTGGAGGAGGTCAGTTCCGTACTCCTTTGATCATAGACAGGTTGGGAAAAAGTCCATGGTGGGGCACATCTTCCTGGTTTACCTCTTGAAAGTGTCTCTGAAGCAGCCACACCAGGAGATTGTCACATGCCTCCAGAGATGCTGAGCTGTTACAGCTGTCCCACTCATCTCTGAATCTCTTCTGTGACCAGGAGTTCTGGCCCTTCCAACATTTAACATCGACAAGGAACTTATAATTATTGACATCACAGCTGAGTAGTCCAGCCCTCATATTCTCGTAGTATATGCCTTCCCTGAAAAAAGAACTTTTTTTTTTTTTTTTTTTTTTCCCTGTGGGCCACACTCATCTTGTCTATAACTCCAGTTTTGCCAGCAGAGTTACATCCCAGGATGAAAAGAGAAACTTTCGATCAGCAGTTTTACAGCCTTTGGAGAGGCAGATGTATTATCTTTAGGCATAAACAAAACAAAACAAACAATTTGCTCAGTTTGTGCTTTGTGAGTAATAATTATTACTTCACATGCGTCCTGATACTTTAGGATTATCACTTAATTAGCTAAATATAAATAAAGTAAACAATTGATGCAAGTCCCACAGGCGACCGCCTTTGGCTCTATGATGGATCCCCAAAAGAAAACCTGGCAACAGGAAGAACAGAGCTCTAACAGCCACCTGCTTTGGATCTGGCATGAGTAGATGGACAGAGGCTTTTAGTCTCTTTCAGGATGCTACCCTGCACAGTAGGGTATTAAAAATAGCAGCTGTGGTGTCAACATGGTTCTTTGGAGTGCTTTCAAGCCTTGTTTCTTCTCCTCAGAACGGGTACATTTCAAGAGCTATAGACTCATTTTGAGAATATGCCCGGCACAAAAGGTTTCCTTTATGCTATATACACTTACCTTAGGATATTACTTTCACATATGTTATGACAGAGTGCAAACTACAGATAGGCTGTGCTCTTTTCAAAACAAAACCAGCTCCCACGTGTGCAGCATTGTCAGCATGGGTGCATTCAAAGCCCTCAGTGCAGCAGCACCACGAGCCCCTTTATGGGGTCTAGGAATGTTTCCTAGCAAACTGTCTGCACAGTTACAGAGAAGTAGATTTTAAACAATATGCAACTAAAGACATTTTTCATACTGGCCTGTTGTAAATGTCTCTGTAATACTAGAGGCTGGCGTATTTAAGGGCACTTCTCTGTGCTTTCCCTGTCTGTGGCAGCCTTAGGGAGTCAGGTCCTCTCCAAGCAAACTTGAGCGACTGAGGCCTTCTCAGCCCTTCGCCTGGGCAGATACCTGCTTTTGCTGTTCATCAACCACTGAACTGTGGCTGAAGGCAGGTAGGAAAAAAGATACCCTGTCATTTCTAGATCTGTAGGCAAGCCATTCCCTGAGAAATAAGGTTAAGCCAGGATGCAAAATGGAGCACAGTTGAATCGGGTGAATATGGACCCTTCTGTTTCACACTGTAGTGAAAAGGTGAAATTCAGTAGTGCCAAATGAGATTTGGCATTCTTTCTACAGTCACACCATCCAAGGCTGAAGGAATATGAGACCTGTGGGTTGAAACACATGAGAATGCTTGAATGAGACCCTGTGAAATCAGCCAGATGTGTTTACCACCATTTTACAGGACAGAAAGATGGAGGTGTATGGGCACACAGTGACAGTAATCCCAGAAATTTTCTTAAGTCCATCTTTTGACGCTAAAAGGTATTTTCTGTTTGAAAGCTTCTTAACACCGAACAAGAAATAAGGACTACTGAAATGCAGAATTCAGGGCCTTGTGGTGTGACCCTGAACATTCAAGCACTTGCAGACCTTCCATGTGGATGTCTGTGTATGTGCCTGCAAAAGAGGTACGGGCACATTAGTGGCAGAACAGACATCTGCCCAGCTGGGAACTATGTGAATCTTTGGTCTTTTGAACCCACATAGTGCCATCACATAATTTCCCTCACACAAATGTTTGCGAAGTCTGGCCCATGGTATTTTGGGAGTGAGGGATATGACACTCACAGATGTACCGATAATATTGGCAGGAAAAAATGGAGACAGGAAAAACACACAGCAACATTTAAGTTTTTGGCTTTAGGAGACCTACAATAACTTTCTACTCCTGCATGAAGAAGCTGGCAACTATAATATAAATAGATTTTAATTGCCTTGTTCACCTCTTTTTATTAGGATAGCAATTTACCTGTGTGCTGACTAAAGGCAGTCTGAATTGATAGGTGTCCTGACAGAAACTGCCAAGATACTAGACCATTCTGAACAAAAATAGGTACTCAAAATTAGATCAGGACATTTCTGCCACTTGCTTTATCCCAAGTTGATAAGACAGTGCTAATAAAGAGTTCTGAAATCCTCTCTGCAGCACAACATCTAAATCGCAGAACAGTATTTTATTTTCCTTAAATGAGCAATTAATATTAATCAGCCAGGAAAGTAACAGGCCGTAGCTCTTATAAACCCTGCTTCCTCTCCCACACTTCTCTGCTTTACACACAGAACACATGCTAACGTACAGACTCAGCTACAGAGGAGACCCCCAGGCACTGCCACAAACACGCCGTGTGCTGTTTCCCTCCCAGCGGTGCATCCTTCACCGGGCAAATGTGAGAAGCAGGTACAGCATCGAGGTCTTCACTGCCTGTTTCCCTACTCCACCAGCTGGGAAAAGTGAGGGCAGGGGCAGAGGTGACTGAGGGGGCTGGGCCTCATCTCCCCAGCCACAAACCTGCCACTTGGCTGATGTTCCACTTGAGTGGCCTGCCAGGACTGAGAGGAGCCTGTCCACTCTCTGTGGGGGCCCGCTGGTCAGCCCTGTTCCACTGAGCTGGCAACCTGCTTCGCTGGTGCAAAACTGAAAATTAAAACAGTGGCAGAGTGTCTTCTAAGTAAGCTAATTAAGCAGCGGACAGGAGCGCCTTGGAGCAGCTTCCTGTGATCAGAGCACTTAGCCAGCACTGCTGCAGATAAGGAAGCACAGGCGGCACTGTTTTTTATTCTCCCTTTGTGGGCTTGATCTTATTACAGAAAACAAATTTACCAAGCATGAATTATTGCTAAAATTCTTAATGTTTTGGCGGAGAAGAAAGTCAGATGCAGATACTAGTAAATACGCATGACTGTGGGTAAGGATGCCTCTCCTCAGCACACTGCACTCTCCCAACTTTCGGCAATGAGCTGCTGTGAGAATTATTTCAAAAGACCGGTTGCAGAAAAAGGATCAATTAATCTGCCAAGCGAGTTTTTGAATCCATTCTCAATGCCACTGATAGCTGGAGACCCCCTCCCTGTGCTTGGTAATTACCCCAATATTTCCTGCACGCTTGTTTAAACGGCTTACTCTTGGGCTGCCTATGAAGAAGAGCTCTCCCTCTGCCGATCTGAGGCAGGGGAGAAAGGCAGCTCGCCTTATCGCTCTGCTTCACTCCATCTGCAGCCAGCGGGGGGGCTGCCTAATCGTCATCCCTGGGACAGGGGACGAGCAGGCTGGGGGATGCAGATAGATGTGACACCAAAGGAGACCGGACTTTCCTACCGCGCTGGTGCTGCAGAAAACTCATCATGCTCTCGCCATTTCAAAGGCGAACAAGGAGCCCCTTTAAACCGGAGGCCTGTCCCTTAATTATACAAATGCAGCGATCAAAGTTATTATCTGTCCTTACAAAGGCCAGAGCTTTAATTGAATGGTGTGTCGCTACCTTTGAGAGAAAGTGTTCACTACTCCTGGAGAGCAAAGTGGCAGGGGGGAGGGGAATGGAAAAAAAGAGAGCAAGCAAGAGGAAAAGAGCAAGAGGAAGAGAGATGGTATTTAACAACCAGTCTGCTTTATATGGAAATGTAATGAATATGGTTGATAAAAAAAGGGAGAGACAAAAGTTGTGAAGTTTCAAGCTGTGAAAGAACTTCAAAGTGTATTCAAATGTCACATTGATTTTTCTTCAAATCTTTAAGTAGTAAGTTTTTCAAAAGAGGAATATGATCCCCTATTTTATCCACTAATGTTTTATCTACAAAAAGGGGAGAAAAAGCACAGTGTTTTCCTTTCACATGATATAATCCTTATATTGGAAGTCTTTATCTTTTTTTTTCTAACAAAAGATTTCTTCCGCATCTTTGAAAACGATGACGTCTTCACCATATTTGTGTATTGTATGTTAAACTCTGAAGAATTTTGGGTCTGAGACCCTGCTCTACTTTGAGATAAGTGGGGGTTAGCTGTACCACACTGGGACCTCATTACCACAGTACTCCAAGCCAACAATAATAAGTTTCATGGCAAGAAACAATGGGACAACTCTGGGAGCAACCTTCAAAGAGACACCAATCAACAAGATTTTGTATCGTGGTGGTGATATGTTGGCAAAGTAGCACATTAAAATTATACTAATTATTAAGGCAATGACATAGTCCAATATGAACAATTTAGTTCTAAATCAAAATTGACAGCAGGACTATATATCATCTTCAACAGCCTACCATGGATTTAGTCACCAGGAAGAATCTATTTTATGCCCCAAAAAACTGATTGCCAGTTGTCTTACACGTCCACCACTTTCCATGATAGCTTGGTAGAAATTCCAGATAGCACCTCTGAGAAGCAGGGCATAATTAATGCAAAAAATCATTAGAGGGAACAAAAGCCACTTTATGGTAAACTATGAATATCTACAGCTCTTCTTACAGCCTGAGCTCCTACAGCAATGCAAAAGAGATGCTTATGCAGCACTCACTGTATAGGGATTACTCTGTAAATTGCAAACCTCAAAAGGAGAGAAATGGAAAGAGAAACAAGTGTAATATATTTCAAGAAATTGTGATTTCTAAGCTGATCTCAAAGTTTTTGAGTGAGTAGTTTCATAGTCTTCCAGAAATAGCTTTCAATCAGAGAGTCTATTTCGGACTTTGATGCTGCTCTGGGAGCCCACTGCATATCAAACATATTCTGCTGAAGGCCTTATAATTATAATACTGGAAGGAAAAGATGAGATAAAAATAAGGATCAAGCTGAATCGCAATGGTTGTATCTTTGTTCTGTGGTGCACTTTGCAGTCCTGGCAATAGGTGTAAACCCTGGCTGCCTCCTGGTCTTGTAGAGGCTGCATTCCCTTGCAGACTGGAGAGAAATCTGGTGTGAATGGCATAAGAAGCCCCCAGTGCATCTCTCACTCAGGATAATCAAGGCATTAGGACTGCATGAAGACCACAGAACACACCTGCCTTAGGTCACTCACATGATTTGTTACACTTGGCAAAATAAATTGAAATCTTTGGTGGAGGTTTTTTTTTTTCCTTTTTTCTTTTTCTTTTTTTTTTTTTTATTCTTTTATATATATATATATATATTTAGCTTAAGATTTAGCCCTGTTAGTGAGAAATCACATGAATGGAATTCTTTTCTTTACCCTGTCCAGTTCCCTCACAAGTGAATTTCAGTGCTAATACTATTAAATCCAGACAGAATACACTCAGATTTGTATGGACAGTGGCCCAGAATTTGGATTTCTTACTTAAAGAGATTTGCATTTGGGCATCAGCTGGTAGTGGGAAGGGTGCCTCAGTCAGCTGCCTAAGGTTGCTCCTTTGTGGAGGAGTCCTAAAGCGAGGTGATATAGGGACAGGGTCTCAGCTACACCTCTGCCTGAGACTCTGTAGCTGTTGCACTTTGTGGAAGGGCAGGCAGGTGTAAAATATAACAGTGCTGTCCCAAAATACTTGTAAAATAAGGGTTTCTTCAGCCAGAGGAAAGCTGTAAGAGTCTGTCTTTCAATAAGTGTTTTGAACAGTAAAAAATACTGCTGTAGAATACAGAGGTTGTAGTGAGAAAAAACTGGATATATTTATAGTTAAGCAGATACAATATTTTTTTTTCAAAGACTTCAGCAGCAATCCTTACATGCCCAGGTGGAGTTCTCCACTCCATCTGCTGACAGCTTTGAAGTCAAAATAACCACAGTTAAAATTCCTGCTGTAGGGACAGTGATGGTGCTGGCTCTGGGGCAGCTTCCCAGGGCTGCTTGAGGAAGACTTTTGGTGTAGCCGGTATTTGCAAGAATCCCTTCTTCCCAAGCCCTTGCAGCAGGAACAAGGCAGGCCTTCAGCTATATCCTCCTGGGTCATATGTAGAAAATAGATCCAGTCCTTCCACTCAGGGATTCCAGAGTACTTTCTGTGGGGGCTTAGACTCTATCTAATGCAAATGCAAATGGGATATGTGATATGTAAGTAGCCTGAGCCAGGGCTAAATGTGTGATGCCTACAAAAGACAAAGGGAATGTCAGGAGTGAGGTTTTGCAGATACCCTTGATGGCTGGTCCTTCTGACACAGATCTAGCAGGACAGGATGGATGGAGCCACCATGAGTGAAACCATGAAAGAGAGGAAAACCAAATGGATGAAGTAGGCACCACAGTGACACAGCAGAAAAGAAACAAATGATATATTTTTCCCTGCCCAAAGCATTCAGATGAATGTGTAATTCTTTTAAAGCTGTGAGTCCTTTCTGGCTTTCTATACAGCTCCCGGCAGCTTTTTGCCGTGTGCGCTCCTCTTTCTGTTACCACGTTCACTATCTATGCTCACAACTGTGTTCCTGTAACCTGCTCATGCAACACTAATTAGTGAGGTTTTCTGAGCAGGTGGTTCTAGCCCCAGGAATACCTGCTAAATTTTGAACACAATTAGAGATAAGATCTGAATAAGGATAAATGTAATTCTTCACCTCTATATGGAAATACCAATTTGTCTTGCTCCTGCTTTGTAATACAAATAACTGCTTCCTAAGAAAACTGAAATATACCCTTCTTGTGCTACATTTTCAGTTACCTATGAGATAATTCTCACAAACTTCACAGGGAAAGGTTTGTTTGCTATTTAAATTCCACTGATGGAAAATTTATCCAAAGTAAGCAGGATGCACCAAATTTCTATGGTTACTGGCTGAGATAAAAGATTCTTTTGGATGCCATGGAGAAGAAAGGGTTGCCATCAGACCTAAGGAGCATTACAAACCTTAACTTGCTCATGCTCCATTTCAAGGTGTATTTCCTTCACCTTGCCTATTGTAATGTAAGCACATTGCATTTTAAAGCAAAATAAAAACCTTATCATTACAGACATTACTACTGCAGTTTTGGACACCTGGTGTGATAAACTCCTTCCCTGCTGCCTCCCCAGACATTATTAGCTCCTGTTAGCATTGGAAGCCTTCATTTACATTATCCAGCTTTGTAATAACAAACGACCCCTCCAATGGACACCTCTTCTGAAAACTCATTTTCAGAAGCTTTTTAAAAAAATCCAGGAAAGTTAGAGCCATTCAGTTATAAATTCTTCTAAAGAGGAATTTCCTACACAATTGTGGCTGTTTTTCTTCCAAAGATTTCTCTCACACTAGAGAGCCATTATTTGCCCCTGTGGGAGATGCCATGGCTTGGTCTAAAATTATAATCATCTAATACTTGGACTATACTCAGATTGTTAGTAGATTTCCTTGAAGCTGAGATTAAGCTCATCAGGCTGCAATTCTTGAAATTGATCTTTTATTCAGTTAAAAAAGAATAATTTCTTTTATTCTAAGTACAGGCATCAGGCTGGATTTTGCCTTTTAAAGGGAACAGCTGCTATTTTTAATGATTTATTGCCAGTATCCTCCCTGTTTCGCACTTTATTTCTTTCAGAACCCCCCGATGAATACCATCTGGTTCAAGTGATTTACTATGCTTGCATTTCATGAGCTGCTCTGCGACATCCCAAATTAAGACAAGGAAAATACAGTCTGAGTTTCAGGAAAATCTTTCTGACAGATCTATTAGACTACGGAGTAATCTTTCAGTGAGAGCCTCATTGTCTGAGACATTTATAGCAAGACTGGACAAAGCATTGGTAAAATATACTGCAGGGGACAATTCTGCATTAGCAGAAGGATAGTCTAGATATATGGCTCTGAAATTGAGTTGGTCAGAAAAAAATTTAAAAGAACCATTTTCTGTCAGAAAATATGGTTCTGACAAAACTAAAAATACTTTGCTAAACTGTGTTGATTTTCCTGAATATTATTTCAAAAAGAAAGAAAAAGGGAGGGTTTTAATGTCCAAGTGTCATGTTGCAGTCTTTTCAGAATTAAGAATTTAATTTTTTCTGTGAAATATTTATTTATCCCACTTCTGTACTACTTTCTGAAACAGAAAAACAAATGCAAAATATTTGCAATAACTTAAATTTACTATTCCTTCCACCAGAATTGTACTTCCTAGAGAAATACTGAAAAGTGTAGTTCTGTCCCATTAAAAAATGAAAGCAAATAAGAAATATCGTATAGCTTCATCACTGAAATTTGCCTTCCAACACAGTCCTGAAAGTTTTCCATGGCAAATGTCTTGTCTTTATGTTCCATGTTTACAACACTTTTCTCTGCATTTTCCCTTTCCCTATGTCATTTCAATGCTTAGTACCTCAGTTCCTTCCAGATTAAAAGAATAGAAATGTGCATTTTGCTCCGAGAAGTAGAACTGAAAGGCACTTCATAACAGCGTATATTTTTACTAGTGAATATCTTTCTCATTCCCTGTGGCTTGGCTTCTTTATTGTCCTCAGGTTGCTTTGCAGTTTGGTTCCGCTTTCATTGATGTGCTTTATCCTTCCAGCTATAATATAATTGGAAATCTTAATCATGGTTGAAATCACTCTAAAGACAGGCATGGAGAAGCAGTCCAACTCTGAGGTGGATTGGGTATTTTTTTTCTGAAGCTTGGCTGGTCACAAAAGTTCCTGAAAACCTTTCTACTTTCTTCAAGAGTAGGAGACAAAGTACGGGTTCCTTTATAAACAAATCAAATTTCTAAACTGTCAAAGCCCCGTATTTATTTTTTAAATCCTGGAATCTAGCCAGTGCTTAATAGCTTTGAATATTACTTTCCTTAGAAGCAGAAATATTTGAAAACTGCTAGTTGCTTCAACTTTCTAAAGGAAGCAGCTTTCTGAAAGAATTCTGTTACTCCTTGATCTATGGACTCTATTGGGTCTTCTCCTCCTTTAATCACTATTTGAAGCCTAATATCTTCCACAAACTAAACCAAGAATCTGCAAAAAGCAGACATGCCTGGACTCCCACTTACATTCCTCCCACGGTGAATTTCTTCCCTTTTCTTTCAAAAATTCTGTCTCCTGCCACCAAGAAAATTATCTCCTGCTATCAGTGGCGAACTACCTTTCTGTCTCTAATGAGCCCTAGATGCTTCCCACACACATCTTGTCTCCTTGGAGAGGATCTGGAAGACAGGAGGATTTCCTTCCTGCTTTGTGGGATCCATCTGTGTTCCATGAAGGACCGGAGGAGGGAAACATTCCCAGCCCCATGTGCAGAATCAAGGCTATAAGCAACTATCACGTTTCAGTGATACCTTAGCAAGGTATGATCATACCTTGTAAAGGTAAGGTTGCTAAGGTCCCCATATGTGGTTTTAAGGATCTTTGCTCATTCCTAAGCTTTAACATAATAGAAGGTGGACACAAACTAGACATCTTCTGGCAGTGCCTCTTATGTGTATAATAAGCCTCTCCTGCTCTACACTAAAAGATAAAGCTTTTAACAGGGTATGGAGAAAGAAGGCTCTCTGTAGCCCTGTTTGCTTTTTAACAAAGAGAAAACTGAGAAATAGCTACCTGGTAGCTCTCACAGTCTTGAGAGAGAAACTTTCCTGAACCCAAGCTGAAACACAGAAGGTGGATAGACATCTCTGGGTTCTTGTACAAGCAGTAACTTATAGTAATAATGCCCCATGGTTCATTTGGTAGGAAGAGAGAGGAAAAAGGAAGTCCCAGATAGGCAGAAAGAGAAAGAAACGTGACTGGATTTTTTTGAAAGATTTCTTGTCATAATGCAAATAGCCACACTAACCTGCAAGGAAACCTTTGTTTCAACTCCTGTAACATCTGCTGTAGGACTCAAGTCGTAAGGACTTAACCGTGCTTAACATAAGATAAATGCACCACTCTCACACACTCTCAACACACCCCTGAACTGCTTTAGGAAATATTTGAATTCACCACATAGATTTTTTTCTGTGTATTTTGCACATAGGGGAGAGGTGAATCATGTCTTTGATATGTGAATACAAGTACATTGGGCTTGTATATACTCATGTAAGCTTCTTGCATAAATACAGCCGATATGATTTTGGCCCTTGTTGGGAAAGGAGTGATCCTTTCTGATGGTTCTCTGTGCCTTCCCAGCTGCAGGTATCAAAAATGTTTACTTTCTGCGGCAGTGTTCATTTTGGTTGTTGGGCATTTTCCTTGCAGTTTTAAAACCTGATCTTTAGTGACCACACCGAAAGGGACTTTGTCAGTAAGGGATACAGGAAGGACTAAGTCTCCCTCTCAGAGGCTGGGGTGAGGTGGTCCAAAGGACCAGTGCCATTCTGAGAGGATGCTGTGTGCAGTGAAGACTGTAATTAGCATTCCCACATCACGGTCAGGCCTGTGATGGTGAGACAGTGAACTTGATGCAGGCAGGTATGCTGAATGTACTTACGCTTTCAGTTTCAACATCAGAATTAAGCAAATAATAACAAAAAGTTTCTAGTCAAGAATAAATCTATAAATTAATTCTAGCACAAACAGTGCATTCTGCCCCATCATGAAATATTTGTGCATGTCTGTGATAAAAATAGTCATTAATCTTCTCATTTCAATCCCTTCATTCAGATTCAATATTTGATAATTACCTTTAACTGCTTCTAAGATGTTACTCTTGCTCACATCCATTCACACACTAAGGTGCCTGACATTTAGTGGCAAACATGAAAGAGATTGATCTTCCCAGGACAGGACTGAGCTCATCTGCTGGACAAGCATTTCCACTGCTCTACAGGAAGTAAAATATTTCAGATTCCAGAAGCCTTGCACAGTATTTCAATCCTCGGTTAATATCAATGATTACTTTTTAACAGACATTAAACACACGTACATGCACATGTTCAAATTTGTTGTCCAGAACATGCTAGAAAAAGGACCCCAATACCTCCAGATTAAATATCATTCTATACTGAAATAGTAATAATTAGCAAAGCAAGCAGGCATACAAGTAATGCTCGAATAAGAGGATATTTGAAACTATGTCTTAGAAGTTTAGTCAGTGGATCAGGAAGCATGTTCTTCACCTTTGATTTCAGAAGTATAAATGAAAACATTTGCCACCTACATATGCAAAAGCAAAATTAAGGCAAACATTATCAATTTCATTGAGTCTGCATTAGGAAGGCCAAGTCTGTGAAAAGAGTGATGAAGCATAATTGACCATGTCACCTTCTAGCTTAAGGAGCTATGTTATTGCCAGATCAAAGAGATCAAGTTTTAAATAACAGGGTTTTTTTTTTTTTCAGATCCAGGGAAGACTATTAAAGTTAAAAGGAGTTATAATGCAACTTAATGTCTTTGCCTGTTTTATTTACATTTTATTCCTAGTATGGAACAAAAAGGGTACAGAAAAATAGCAACCTGAAGGCAAAAAGGAATTTCATGATAATGTCAGTTTTAATTATTTAGTGTTAGATGGTTAGATTCTGACACTTTTATTCACATTGTTGCTTAAGTCCATAAATACTTTAACTAATTTCAACTGTAGTATGCCTTTGCCTCCATAAAAATAAGAGGATGGGAATCTGACTTCTAAATCCTGCAGGAAAAAATCACTGCATTTTATTCTGGATCAGATCTACTGATTGATGTTTTGCTGTCCCTCAGGGAACAGGGCAAAATATTTCTAATTCTTCCTTTGGTTAGCGGATCGCTCTTTAGAAACATAGCTGACTCGGAGTGGACACGCTGTCAGTAAAGCACTATCTTCGGGCATATACCACTTACCATAAAAGGAATATTTTATTACTAAGCCTAAAAATTCATGTTTCATTTCTTCTATACAGGAGAGGTGAAACTCAAAGAAGAACATTGCAACCTACCTGCAACTAGCTACTCCATTCTCTGACTGTCTATAACAGGAACAGAAAGCACGGTGCTCAACAAGTAGCATGCATAACTCTGCCCACTGCACGCTCCCGGAATTCCAACAGATTCTGTGAAGTTGCTGCCAGACTACATAAGCAAAACCTGAAGCTGAAACAACTCCATTATGTATCTTCATCTGCTGAAGTAAATTAATTTGGAGTGGCAGTATACAGGTAACCTTATTTGTTTTATTTATGAATTACTTGTCTCAGGTCTCACCTCCTAATAGGAACTTAGGCCAATGCCTCTAAGTGAATTTTAGTACTCCTGAGAGAAACTGCAATTTGATTTCTGACTCCAGGTCACAAGACTATCAAATGAGTTTCTATTTTCTCAGTTTTCTGGGCAAGCAGGTCAGGGGGTGTCCTGTGAGACTGATTAAACTAGACAAAAGTGGATCATGCTCTGGTCTGGATAAAAGTATGCACTTGAGAATCATGGTGTTAAAAGCCAACAGTAGTCTAAATATTCTCATGTGGCGTGGGAGAGTGGAAAGTTACTGGCCTACAAGAACACTTCCATTACTATAAACATGTATTTTAATCTACACAGAAATACTATAAAATGCCTATTGGAATATTTTCGTGCCACATCCACATTCATTATCCTGTTTTAAAATGCAGCATTAAAACTGATGTAGTTAGCTGAGGTCATTACCATACCACTATCAGATAATTTCAGTGCTTACACTAATTAAAACGATGGCATTATAAAATAAACCCATGAGACTCAATGCTCAAAATGCCCAAAATGAGCATTCCAGGTTGCTTGTGGAGAGCTTTTTGGGAGCTGGAGTTACATGTCCATGCCTGCACACCCCTATCATCTCCCCTGAACTGGGCTGCCCTTGCTTCTTGTTGCCCAGGCAATAGCAACTAAACATTCACTGGTTTACCTTTTCAGTGGAAGGACAATCTTTAGAGAAGCCACCTGTTTCTTGGTTTCTGTAGTCTCTAAAGTGGTAGGCACTGGTAAAACCCTGTAGATCAGATCAGTTGGCTTTCCTGTGACCAGTCTGGATCTTGAATATGTTCTTTAAACACTTTTATGCAGTGCGTGAAAAGATTTACCACCAGATACAATCTTTTCTCCTTGTTTTTTAGAAAAACTCAACTATTTTTCACTAACATTGAGGTTAAATGGGGAAAAATGTTAACAAATGTTAAAAGCCCATTAGAAAAGTCTCCCAGGTGCCACTGTCCTCTATTGCTACCAGAAGGCAATAAAACAGTTCACACAAACCAGAATGTTAAATTTGATTTTTTGAAAAAATTGCAAACTGAGCCTTTTTAGGATGCAAACTTACTTTTGCTTCTCAAAGCACAGTTGACAATAAAAACAAAAGTCTGATACAGCTTTAACGTTTGTAAAAATAGTTATTTCCCAAATACTTTTGACACACTGGTATTTCAAAATCTACTAAAGTTTATTATGAAATTACATTTATAAATTAACTGATCTGATTGGCCATTATGACTTAATAGCTAGATATTTATGGTAATATCATAATGTGAGTAAGATATAATTAGCCTCAACTTTTTAGCTTTACAGAGAAAACAATTTAATTATGGAATTCATTTTTAAAGCTTCACAGACAGATAAAACCAATTTAAAAAGGAAAAAGACTCATCAGTTTTTAAAGGTATTTTCTTCATAAGAAGTTACTGAAGCAGAACATGAACCAGCCTGTTGCTGTTTTCAGGAAAGAAATAATGAAAATGTAGTTCAGACCTCACCTTTCAAAGAGATCACGTTCTATCTTCTGCTCCTTCTTTGAAAAATTGTATCAAGAACGTAAAAACTGTATTAGTCACAATTATATGAGATTATATTATTTTATAGCTTCATACACAGAAAAGTGCTATGGTGGTTCAGAGTAGATTAGAGAGTATGCACAAAAATGATGTGAATTCAAATAATGAACAGTAGAATTGATTTTCATTGAGTTCAATAAAATTTTAATGGCTAAGATCAGAATTGTAATTTAGCATGTATCAGAACTTCATAATTTGGGTTATAAGTAAAGACACTTCTTCCTTAGGGGACAGGTCAAAATGACTTTCTGATAACTGCTTAAATAAACTTGAGTTAAGCAAGCAGATTTACTTGAATTAAGGGAGAACCGCAGGATCCAACTTGATGTCTAACTCTGATGCCACTGTGTATTAAGCTATTGCAGAGTGTGGGGGAACTTTTCTGGGTGATTTGCTTTCCCTGTTTTTCAGCATTATCTTTTTTTTTCCGTGTTTTTCAGCACATCAAATCTGATCTAAATATTGCTGCGGATTCCTTAGCGCTTGTATACACGGAAACATCTTCCCACCAGCTACACAGCGAACACAGTTTATTTGCTTAAACCTAGGTCAGTTTGATTCCTCCAGATGGACTCCAACCATTTATAACGTGGAGTGGGTCTGAAGTAATGACTTTCATAAAAAAGCTCTGTTTGTAACTAGCTTTTAAATTACCCACACTCCAGAATTAGGTGTTTTCATTACAGGTGTTAGCAGTCATGGGTGAGAGAAAAGGATGGGATCCAGGAAGTCAGGAGTCAATTAGACATAAAGATGCTGGTTTAGATGGTGGACTTACCTAAGTCTTCTGTGCAATAACAGATATCAAGGAAAAGCATGGGAAAATGCCATTCTGGTGGATAAGGGAAAAGTTAAGACTAAAAATTAGCCAGCTATCATTTTGATAGGCAGAAAGGAGTAACTCAAGAACAGTGGGTGGCTTGATGTGCCCCATTGATGTGAGAAGATTGTGGCACTGAATTGAAGTTTTAATCATTCAGCTTTGCAATGGATGAAAGACGACTAGAAGAGAGGAGGAGGATGGAAGGACTCCATGGAAACAGAGAACCAGAGCCCATCACTTTTATCAGTTTCTTCTGACTGGTTATTGGGATACCTCTAAGCTCTCAGACCACAAAAGCTCCAGGTTCGTGGCTTGGGGACACACTTCAGCCGTTTCTGGACTCTGCACTGGATCAAGACCCAGTCACAGATCCAGCTGCTCTGCCACTGAGGCAAGGTGGCAAAGCCATTGGAAGGACACCTAGGTACGCATCCCCAAAACCAGACACAAGGTATTTTATTAAGCATCTCATTTTGAACAAGGTGGGGACCAGTACCCTGTAGCAGGCTGTGCTCCTTGCAAGCCACTATGTGTGTTCCCAGCTAAAGACAGTAGGATGTTAAAAAAGAAACTGCTTTAGAAAGCAGCTCAACTTCTGATCTTTTGTTTACCTTGGCTTGCATCCAAAATTCTCAAAGGAAAAAGGGTATCTTAAAACTTCAATTAAAAGGCTGCACAGTATTCTCAAATATATTCAGTAAAGGGGATAACGTCAATATCAACAACATTTAGAAGCAGTCTGAGTAGAAATTTGTATGTTCTTTTGAAATAAATGCATTACCTTGAAAAAAAGTGTTTTGCTTGCCAATTTCTAACTGAAACATGCCCTAGGAGTGTGAATATTAGGCCCTTCTGAAATGGGGTGACAAAATTATTTTTTATACAATTTTCTGTTTAGTGATACCATTCCCTTTATGGAAATGACAGTGGAGTCTACTTTGTTTGTTTGCAAACTGTTTCTGGTATTATCTGTCAAACCTCAATTAAACATACTTTGGTATCGTATAAAAAGTGTGCAGATGCACCAACTAAGCAGAAGAATTAATTAGCTGAAATATGCCAACCCCGTACCAAGGGAACTATGAATATTCATTGGCTTAGTTACACAACAGGTAATCAACTATTCTGTTTATGAATTTTGTCAATAGTGCCATCAGTTACTGTATATTTTCTCAGAAAGCCATTTTTAAAAGACATTCTAAGCTCATAAATCACGTCTTTTGAGAAGCATACACACATATCCATACCATAATATGTATTGAGAATTATATACATCTACATATCTGAAATTATTCTGGAGCTTCTGAATACCAGTACACATTTAAAAATGTGAGGGTACTTGTGCTTCTAGAACCATCAATGTCATACCCTACGTGGGGTTCCACACGTAGAAACTGGACTTGACAGCTCACACTGAGTGTTGTTCATACATTCAGGACTCAAAGCTGTGAGTATGCAGCACCACACAGCACCATGTCTTGTGCAAGCCCATGGGACACTTATGCAACAAGACTCAAGGCATGCAGAGTCAGTATTTGTAAGAAAAGATGCTCCTGCAGGCTAAAAGGGAAGTAGGAAAGTAGAGCACAGCAGAGGGAAAACCAGTTCTAAGGCAGAAGCAAGGAACTATCTGAATTTAAAAACCAGACCAATCTAAAATTCTGCTTTCCTTATGGTCAATCTATATGGATAGAAGTCATGGGGTTTTTTTACCTTTAATTTCATGGAGTTATGACCTACAAGCACCTGTGTTATCCTGCAGCTCTGCTGAAACTTGTCATCATTTTCTGCTGTATGCCACCACTTACAGTTGTATTGTGTGTGAAAATGACCACAGAAGATGACAGAGAATGAGTCCCTCCACCTCCCTACAGCTCAACTGTATTTTTTTGGCAATTTTGCATGATAACCTTTAGTTTCTTCCTACTCAAAGTCCTGGCAATTAAGAAGTCAATTTTGTGTAAGAAGATGCCTTACATCACTGAACTGTTCCTACAGACCATTACTGAAAGGCTTCTTAAAAATTCCCAGTGGTGGCCAGTGTGTTTCTCCTCCTGTGGTCATCTACGACACAGTTTCAGGACCATGGGAAAAGGGAACATAGAGGAAAGCAGCAACTGTGCCAGTACCAGAACAAGTTACACCCAAAGGGCTGGTAGCTGTGGGCAGAAATGACAAGGAAAAAACAAACCCCAGTCTATATGTCAATATAACCCCTGTTGTATTGACATAACATAGATCTGTAAATATTTATTGCTGTTTCTTCTGCAGATTAAGGTCACTTGTCTCCCTAAATTCTGAACAGGTACATAATCAAATTGTACATGTTCATTTTCATACTTACCATTATTCTAAAAACAGAGTGTTATTAATATCTGTTTTATACCGTCTTTATTGAGGACTGCAGAGAGAAATGTTAGTGGATCTTTAAGCTGCAAATTAACAGTTCTCAGGAAAGATGTAAGTCAGGGTAACTAGTATGTTCCCTAAATGTATAATATAAATATTGTATGATTTTTAGGACTCTTTCCAGTTTGTCTGAGGATTAGCGAAACTCAAAGTATGCAGAGTCTTTCCTTTAGTGGCAGGAATCATTGTGTTTAGAAATAATTTTCTTGCATTACGGCAATCAGACTCTGTTAAACCTGTTATGATTTCCCAAGTCTTAAGGAACAGCAAACAAATAGTATGTATAAAGCAATTGAAAATATTCTGGTATAGATGGGAACAGAAATACAGGCCCAGAAGGAAGTTTTAATTCTAGCACTTCTTTAATTTTGAGAGATTTCTGTGTATGGGCAGGTCAGAGAAAGAGAGGGGTGTGTGATATTTCACAGGACTCAGAAAAACCAAACCATTCCCCTGACCCTGCTTGTCCTCATGCTGCTTGATATGGAGCTGTGACTTCACAGGATCACAGACTGGCTGAGGTTGAAGGGACCTATGGAGGTCATCTGGTCCTCTACTCAGGCAGGGACACCCAGAGATGACTTCCCAGGACCATGCCCAGAACACATTTGAATATCCTTAAGGATGGAGACTTGCCACATGGGTGCTTGCTGTTTGGGCTGATGGCACAACTGGCAGCTGTGTAACATGATTGTAACTTTATATGTAGATCAAACTGGTAGGAAATGAGAACCATAAATATTTCATGATAGCGAACAAATGGAGAGAAATGGGAATTTGTTCTATTGCTGCTGCTCAGTACAGGGGGGGTCTAGTGAGTACAGGCACTTCGGCTCATTTCCCCAGACTTTGACATGTCTCCCTTAGGCTTACATAATTTATCCCTATAAATCCACAGTCTATACCGAGCCTTTCACAGTCACTCAGATCCTTGCATCCAGCTTCATTTTCTCTTTCAGTTTGCTGTTTCCTTGCACTTAGTATACTCTGACTTCCTTTACATCCAGACACAAATTGGTCAAACAGACGTTGTCATGCCCATTTACCACTGGCTTCTGGCTTTCTTTTTTCTCGTTGTCCAGTCTTCTTTCTGGATGCTTTTTCATCTTTCTGTTTCCCCAGTCCCAGCATTTCCTTGAAACCCTATATGATTCCTGTTTATTTTCTCATACCATTATTGTCATGTGTGTTTTCTCCATTCATCTATTTCCTGCCTTGAGTAAATTTTGTGTCCTACATAAACACCCACACTCATCAAAAACTTGGTCCCAGTCTGTCATGGTTTCACTTCCTACCTCCTACCTTGAACCCAACAGTTGATCCCATTTTTTCTAATATTTTCTGTGATACCTTGTTCTTAATGAGATCTCCACCCTGAAGTTAGAAAAGATGCAGCGTTTTCAAGAACAAATTTCTGATGTGCTAGCTTTCAAAAGCTTCTAACCTTGGGCAGCTTGTCCTGTACCACAGTTCTTCATGCCCTCAGTTGACACAACTCTTTATTAAGCTACATGTTAAATCAGACCACTTAAGCCTCCAAAAAGAAAGTGTTTGGCTGATTTGACATTTTCCCTAAGATATTAAAAGTGAAATATGATCAACATAGAAAATATCAGTCTCCACATTGAAGAAATTAAAGCATAAAAGCAGTTGAAAAATGTTTTTTTACAATGCAGGATGTTGGACAGCCTTAAAAAAAATCCCCACATGATACCTAGTAAGACAAGGAACAATTTATAAAGTCTTCTCTTTTCTGTTCATTCAGCAGCCCTGACTTTGCTGTAAAGCAAGACTATAGTTTAATGGTACAACCTGTAACGTTAGTCATCTCCTGAAATAACAGCTGAAAAAAGACACTGAGGTGCTGAAGCGTGTCCAGAGAAGGGCAACAAAGCTGGTGAAGGCTCTAGAGCACAAGTCTTATGAGGAGCAGCTGAAGGAACTCGGGTTGTTTAGCCTGGAGAAAAAGAGGTTCAGGGGGGATCTTACTGCTCCCTACAACTACCTGAAAGGAGGTTGTAGAAGGGGGTGGTAGGTCTCTTCTCCCAGATAACAAACTATAGGACAAGAAATGGCCTCAAGTTGCACCAGGGAAGGTTTAGATTGGATATTAGGAAAACTTTCTTCACTGAAAGGGTGGTCAAGCATTGGAAGAGGCTGCCCAGGGAGGTGGTGGCATCACCATCCCTGGAGGTGTTTAAAAAAACACGTAGATGTGGTGCTGAGGGACATGGTTTAGTGATGGACTTGGCAGTCCTGGGTTAACATTTGGACTTGATGATCTCAAAGGTCTTTTCCTACCTAAATGATTCTAGGAGTCTATGATTCTATGAGACTTGTTCCTTTTTCACATATGTATTTTATGGAGTACATGCTTGATCTCAAATGATGAGGAGGACATCATACACATTTTCTGCTTTCCTGATTGCACAGAGTAAAACATCACCAAAGTAGAATACAAGCTCTAGGAATTTGCACTGGGAGATATTCTATTTGTCTGCCTAACAAAAATGGATTGCACACAATGATTCTGATGGTGTTTGGCCTAGATAAAATCCCCTAATATTAAGAGATCACTAAGAAAAACAGAACGGAGTTGCAAGACAGGAACATACAACTGCTGTTTGATCTTACCAAACAGCCCATGTAAGCAATCATTAAAATGCAAATTTTCAAAAAGAAAAGATGCAACAGTAATTGCTTTTTTTGCCAAGTCAGGTCAAGCCCTTAAAGACATCAGATAATCGACTGACATGGATGAGAATGCAACATATTTGTTTCTTACAGGCATCTGTCAATCATGGCAGATGAGAAGACTAACCAGTGTATATATCTACCTGTTCTCAAATGAAGATGAATGGTAACTTTATTCTCAGTTTCAGAAGATCTAAACACTTGGCTGAATTGATCATTGGATGTAATAATTTTCTTTGTATTTTCATCAAAACTTGCAAAAGAATTCTCTAACAGATAAGCAAAAACTAAAGAGGAAAACATACTGCCAATTTAACAGAAGATACTGACCAGCAGAGGAATATAAAGAAATACAAATTTTCTAATATTATTTTTTATGGGACAGATACAATTCAGTGGAAATTTATTAACTATAAAAAAGAACAAACATAAGGAAAACCACCCACCAAAAACCCCCAGTAAATAAATAACTCTCCCTCCACCCCTAAATTTCCATGTACATGTAAGTATTTTCCAATTAATTGTAATCAGGTGTTCTAATTTAAACAGGAACAGTAATTTTTACTTAGTATTTTTGTATTTTAAAGATTGATTTAATACTGTATGTACATTTCCAATTAATCACAGAATCAGAGAATCAGAGAATCAGAGAATGGTTTGGGTTGGAAGGGACCTTAAAAATAATCAAGTTCCAACCCCCCTGCCATGGGCAGGGACAACCTTCCACTAGACCAGGTTGCTCAAAGCCCCATCCAGCCTGGCCTTGAACACTTCCAGGGATGGGGCATCCAGAACTTCTCTGGGCCACCTGTTCCAGTATCTCACCACCCTCACGTTAAAAAAAGAAATCTTCCAAACATCTAATCTAAATCTACCCTCTTTCAGTTGAAAGCCATTCCCTCTTGCCCTGTCACTACAGGCCTCTGTCAAGAGTCCCTCTCCAGATTTCTTGTAAGCCCCCTTTAGGTACTGCAAGGCTGCAACAAGGTCTCCCCAGAGCCTCCTCCAGGCTGAACAAACCCAAGTCTCTCAGCCCATCTTCATAGGAGAGATGGTCCAGCCCCCTCGCCATCTTCACAGCCCTGCTCTGGACCCGCTCCAGCAGCTCCATGTCCTCCTCATGTTGGAGTCCCCAGAGCTGAAGTCAGTGTGCCAGGTGGGGTCTCACAAAAGCAGGAGGGGAGAATCACTTCTCTCAACTTGCTGGTCATGATTTTTTTGATATAACCCAGGATTCAGTTAGCTTTCTGGGCTGCAAGTGCACATTGCCAGGTCATATTGAGCTTTTTATCCACTGACACCCCTCAGTTCTTCTCCTCAGGGCCGCTTTCAATTTATTCTCCACTCAGTCTTCATTGTTACTGGGGGTTGCCCTGACCCATGTACAGGACCTTCCACTTGGGCCTTGTTCAACTTCACGAGGTTCACATGGGCCTACCTCTCAAGTCTATCAGAGTCATCTCTGGATGGAACCCCTTCCCTTCAGTGTGTCAACTGCAACGCTCAGCTTGGTGTCATCAGCAAATTTGCTGAGGATGCACTCAATCCCAGTGTCTGTGTTGCTGACAAAAGTGTTGAATGGCACAGGTACCAGTGAAGACCCCTGAGGAATGCCACTCATCACCAGTCTCCGCTTGGATATGGAGCTGTTGACCACAACTCTTTAAGTGCAACTATGCAGTCAATTCCATACCCACCAAGAGGTCCACCCATCAAATCCATGTCTCTCCAGTTTAGAGACAAGGATGTCATGTGGGACAGTGCCAAATGGTTTGTACAAGCCCAGGTAGATGACATCAGTCACTCTTCTTTCATCCACCAATGCTGTAACCTCATCATAGAAGGCCACCAAATTGGCCAGGAACGATTTGCCCTTAGTGAAGCCATGTTGGCTGTCACCTATAACCTCCTTATTTACAACATGCCCTAACATAGTTTCCAAGAGGATCTGCTCCATGATCTTGCCAGGCACTGAGGTAAGACTGACTGGCCTGTAGTTTCCCAGGTCTTCCTTATTTCCCTTTTTAAAAATAGGGGCTGTTTCCCCTTTTCCAGTCAGTGGGAACTTCACATCCTACTCATCTTCTGTGTAACAGAACATAAATCATTCACTGTGTGGTAAAGTCCTGTTTGCTAAGCTTTGTCCCAGTTTCTCTGTAAACGAGTATGGTGCTTCATACTTGTATTTAAACCAAAGATGGATTATGGCAAAGTTTGATACCTAACAGTACAGATGCTTCACATACTTCCTCTTTCATGCAGTTTCTAGCATTGGAGTCTCCATAATCGCGTACAATTTCAGCCTGTTTCAACTGTTTCTCCTCACTTTTCTTTTATCAAGTCTTCTTCCATAGCTATTCATCTCAATTTCCCACTCAGCTCTTGTCTTCTTACTCAAATTAATGTCTGTTATTTACCTCTCTTGTTGACATTTATGTATCTTCCTCATTAGAAAAAAGGCCTGCCTTTGTTTTAGGTTGGGTGTGTGCAGCAGCTGTGTGGGGGTGTAAGCACACATGCGTGCACACTTGTCTGACTCACCTACCCCTTTCAGAAATACATACAGGATCTTGAGAAAAAGCTAGTGGCGTATAATAAAAACATTTTCTTTAAAATATTTCAATCTGTTCTCAATCTTATCCAGATGATCTTGATTTGTCAAACAGCATATAGACAGCCCTGTGTTGAAAATACATGCACATGGAAAGATATACTATAATCTGAAAATCAGTTGTAAGAAAGACAACTGCATCAAAGAAGGATTAAAATATCTAACAGACAGATAAGGCTAGCACAGTGAGATCACCAAATAGTTTCCCACCCTTTTTCTGCAGTGTAGCATGTAATTCTTTCTTTTTGTTTTTCTTGCAAAGACACTTTTGCTATTATGCAGTATTTAACAAATACTTCTTTAGTGCTTTCTTGGAATTCAGTGAAAAAAGGAGATTAATAAATAAAGGTCTGAGAATAGGCATAAACGATCTGTTCCATACTTCAGGAACTGTAGTTCAGTTGATGTATTTAGACAAGCGTTTTTAAATAAAAAGCCATAGTACCAGTGTAGTGCTGGCATCACTGCATGAGTGCAAAGTAAAATAATTTAAATTCAAGAGGAACTATTGTTAATGAGGAAGAACATGCTTTCTCACTGTGTTAAAAGTTGACTCTCATATTACAGAGTACCACAAATGTGCTGAAAAGAATCCCAAGAAACGAATATTTGTGCTTATTACAGTCATTTAAATCACCCTTTCTGTCAGGTCTTTTCCTCCTATTAGGAATTATTAATAACTCATATATAATTTCACACTGCTTACCTTTTCTACAAGGTTGGCTGATCTGCATATCAGCTTCTAACTAAAACCCTTACACTATTGAAGGAAAATAAAATTTCCCTTAACTGCACAGTGACTTGTTTGCAGACTAAATATGTATTCTAATTAGATCCCTACAATAAAAGATATCTTTTCATATCAAAAGTTATAAAGTCAGCTTGAACTTGAACTATGTACGTACACCTGGAATATAATGTAGCGTCTGGAATGGAATATATGGAACATAATGTAGTCCTGTAGCAGGTTGAGTCAAAAAAAAAGCCTCAAGCATCTTGCACTTATTGCTAGATCTAGGTGTATGGTTAAAAAGGGACAAAGCTGGATACAAGTCCAATTTTGTTTTGTTTTTATTTTAATATGCTTCCTAGTTAAAGGCTTTAAGGATCATTGTGGAAAAGCTTGCCTCTAAATTATACTACATCAAGATTATAAATGGTATCAGAGGAGGAGCTGGACAATAACTGACTGCCAAATTTTTGTTCTCAGTCAGAACTGCCAGTGAATTACACTCAGTTTTGGGATATACCTTTAACACTGTGCAGAAATAACCCAACTGTAAAAAGGTTTTCACAATATCTGTCCTGCCCAAAACCTTCTTCATATTGGACTAATTCCAGCAGATGCGTGACTTAAAACACCTGAATGTTGAAAAAAACCTAGGTTGGGTCCAAGTGCTGATCCTTAAAATTTTAAAATGTTGGAATAGCAGATTTTGTATCTCTTGTAGGGACACTAAGATGAGATGCAGGGCTGAGGGGCTGTCACTGCTGGTCTACGGGTGGCCTGTTGTATAGCTTTTCCCTGCTGTGGGACAGGGGGACTAGTACTCTGACCTATTGCTTCATGCTGACTGTACATTAGTGTTCAGTTACAAAGTAGATGGACACAAAGAGACAGGAAAAGTATAGTAGGTAACATTTATACTAATCAGTGCATATCTTTACTAAGCCAGAAATGTAGATGAGCTGTAACATTAACAGGTGACCCTGCAGCTCTTTTGCTGTGTCATTACTGGTAATATTCACAGGAAAGTGTCACCAAAGGTAAGGTTTATAAAGATGAATAAAAGGAGTTTAATACAGGAAAAAATACTCAAAACTAGCAGAAAATAGAGAATATCTAAACAGCTACTTCATAAAATGTGAATAAGAGTTCTGTTTTCACTTACTAGAACACAATTCATATATATGTTCTGGCAAAAAGTCAAATTTCCTGGAAAGAAAAATGAATACCAACTCCGTATATGGGTGAATCTACTTCCAGTACCAGTAGCACTTTAATTAATTCTGATCCACTTGGAAAATTCATCTTTATATTAAATTATTTTTATTGATTGTGAAAGCCACTCCCAAGCTGCTTTTTTTCTCTCATTTATGTCAATGCAACGCCATTCAATTTAGCAGAGTTGAACAGAGAGCAGAATTGGGCCCCCAATGCCCAATCCAGGAAGAGGGAGACTTACAACGCATCCATCAATATGACATTTCCTATCCTCAGGCATACAAATATGGTTCTGACTGTAATGCTAGGCAAAAAAGAACTTGAAGAGAATATTTTTAAGTTTATGTTTGTCTGATGCCTGAGACAACTTTGCAAAAAGGTGATTTATTTACCTCTAGACATAAATTCAGGCTCAGTCATGAATCAGTTTTACAAGGCTCTAGATACAGGATTTTGGTAGACAATCCTCCTTCAGCTTTCTTCTATGAAGTTCATTGGAGGGGAAAAAAATTAATTCTGGATTAGTTTTTTTGGTCTGGTGTGAAATCCCTGCTTCTGGGTGTTTCTTTTTAGAGAGCTAACATTTTCCCAGGTAAGTGTGCAGATAAAACATGGTGATATTTTTTATTTTAGTTATAAAGCATACTGTAGTATCTATGGAGTCATCCTTACATGACTAGTGGCAGACAGCAATTTTTAACATCGTATTTTCATAGTAGTAATGTTAAGGATGTAGCTTGCTTCGGGCATGTGTACAGGCTGTTTGGCATTAGCACACAAAGGCAGCATGAGCTGGCACTGATGTTGAAAGGCAGCAGCCTGCTCTCACCTTGCCCTGGGCCGATTACTCCTCTGCCTCCACCTCCCTGTTTCTTGTGCCATGCAAAGAACCAGAGTGAGTAACTGGCCTGGGTTAAAACTAACTCAGAAAAAGACGGAAAATAGTCTTAAACCAGAGCAGCTCCTCAGCTTAATTCACAATGAAGCCTCAGGAGTATTTCTCTGACACAAGAAGCATGGAGAAACACTAGCCACAGGTCGAGTGGCAGTGCTGGTGTCCAATGGCCCAAAGTCATGTGCATCTTTCTCCCCAGTGCCAGCAGAAGGCATGTTCCTCATTCTATTGTCATCCCTTGTGTCTGCATCAAAACCTTCCAAATGGGAACTAAGCATGTAAGGGTCTTCCTGAGCTCACAAACCAGACAACAAGAAATGTGAACTGTTTCTAGTCACCGTAGTGATGCACTGCTTGAAACCCAACAGCACAGTAATAATATTATTAATATTAATAATAATAATAGCTTATACGACCTGTTTCAGAAATAACTTGCAGACATATCAATCCTCTGTCAGTTGGGCAACTGAACACACATATGTACAATCCATGCAATGCAATCACAGCTTTGATTTTCGCGCTAATTCACAACATAGCAATAGCATTATTAACCCAAATTAATTCTGCTAGAAAATTTGTGGGTGCAGAGAAGGCAGAGTACAGGGAAATAGGAATATATAGATGCCCATTGTTCTGTAAATATCTCTGTAGTAAAGGACCTTACTTTAGGATAAGGTCCTAAAGGATAAATACATTATTCCTCTGTGTTTAAATTCTCTCTCACTCTCTAAACATTTGTTATTACCACACCTGTTCTATGTCAATGTCTGCTGGTTTTGACTGGGATAAAGTTAATTTTCTTCATAGCTACTACGGGGCTACATTTTGCATTTGTGCTGAAAACAGTGTTGATAAAACAGGGATGTTTTCATTATAGCTGAGCATCGCTTGCACTGCACCCAAGGCCTTTCCTGCTTCTCACCCCACCCCATCAGTGAGCAGGCTGGGGGGAGCACAACAAACTGGGAGGGGACACAGCCAGGACAGCTCACCCCAACTGACCGAAGAGATATTCCATACCATATAATGTCATGCTCAGCATATAAAGCTGGGGGAAGAAGAAGAAAGGGTGGGATGTTTGGAGTTATGGCATTTTGACTTCGCAAGTAACCGTTAGGCATGATGGAGCCCTGCCTTCTTGGGGATGGCTGAACACCTGCCTGCCCGTGGGGAGTGGTGAATTAATTCCTTGTTTGGCTTTGCTTGATGGCTTTTTCTTTATCTGTTAAACTGTCTTTATCTCAGCCCATGAGTTTTCTCGTTTATTCTTCTGATTCTCTCCCCCATCCGACCACGGTGGAGTCAGCTAGCGACCACATAGTGCTTAGCAGCTGGCCAGGGTTAAACCATGACACAATGCCTCTTCAAAACTAACCTCCTCCTCCTGCTCTGCAGACACCTCCATGCCTCCTGCAGCTTGTGTACCACACAAAGATCTCCTTTTGGTGTTCTCCCAGACCCTCTGTGAGCTCCTATCCCCACAATGTCCCACTTGCCTGTAGTTCATCTCCTTTTTATCATTCTTTTAGTACCTAGAGTTAGTCAGGGTCTTCCCTACAGTTTTCTCAATTCCTTGTGTCTCTCGATCTCCTGAGCTCCTCTCCCACCCCATCCCAGTGAGCCTCTTAGTGCCTCCACGGTGGTGATGGAGAGTGCCCGGGGCTGTCTGGATGACCTCGCAGCTCCCCTTTCTGCTCACTCCGTTGCCTGCCCCCCTTCTGCAGTTAAGACTACAAAGCAGAAAAGTGCAGAGAGAAGGTCGGGGAAGGACATAACTACCCTACAGAGCTTAGTCTGGGACTTACCCTCACATCCTGTAATATAATCATGCCAACAGAGAATAGCTATGCTCTACATAAAATATTTTTATAAACCTATTTTTTATCAGCGGAAGAGTGGCAGGGAAGATCAAAAAGAGCCAAACCACTAACTCTGTTGTGAAGACTCAGCTCACAGACCACAATAAAATGTCCTGCAGTTTGTCCCTTTGCAGAATGCTCTGACAAACCCTGCTTTTTACAAACATTGTCTAACGTATAGTTCTTATAATTCTTTTGAAAATTACTCATTTGGCCTTCATATTAAAAGAAAAAAAAGCAACAAACAACAAATAACTGCAAAGACTGTATTTTAGCAGTGCCTATTGCAATCTGGTTTTGATTCCTGTAGTATGAACTGTAGGGCTAAATCCGTATGCATTCCGCAATATCCCAGAAAACCCTTGATATTTTTTTTCTGTCTACTGAAATCATTACTTCTTCTTGCATAATTTCTTTAAGAAAAAAGGTTTTCCTGTTACATGGAAAACATAATAGTTTCAGCATTAGTTGCAAAACAAAGCATTTGATCTCTTCTATTTCATATAACTCATTCCTTTGCACCAGGTAAACACAAATTTAATTATCTGTAAGAGTTTCTGATAGCTGCCTCTAACTTGCTTATTTCCATTGAAATAATTTCTGAAATTCCTGTTACATTTTGCCTCACCCCTCTACTTGGTTATTTTTCTTGTTGTTTGGTTTTTTTTTTCTTCAGAAGATGACTTTTTCCTCTCTGTAAGTCCTTTACTTAACTGTAGGGTTTTTTTACATGCCAGCATTTCAGTTTTCTTTCCTTCCTTTCTTCTCTTATCAGTTGTTACTTTTCTCTAACCTGCATCCTCAACAAAAAGAGATGCTGAAAGAAAGATAGTAAAGGATACTGAAAAAAAAAACCCCAACCCAAAACAATAACTGAAATTAATTACTGTTATCCATGCTTTGGATTAGGCATGACTGTAGAAAAGAAAGTATAGTTTCATCTGATTCTTTTCTTTCAGCCAGATTCCATCATGCTTATTTGAGTTGAGGATTACTTTCCTATTCACATGATCACATTGAAATTAGCAAGGCTATTACTGCAGCAAATGTTTCTCATACTGAAAAAGGTGGCAGAATCTGGTCTTGAATGATTTTTGTACATCATAAACCATAGTGGCTCAGTAGATTATGTACTCCTAAACTGAAATATTTGTATTAGACATGTATGTGCTTCCCAAATTGTGGATCACCTTCAGGCAATTGCCTACCTTTTATTAACACCGTACACCAAAAAATACCACTTTTGCTTTCTAGCCTGACTCTGATATGCAGAGACACTTTAATTGCTCTGCATTCCTGAGTAATCATTTTATGATGGGTTTATTGCCACCTCTCCCTTATCAGGGCACGGCACTGTTACAAACCCTAGTGATAAATTACCCTTTAGAGAGGGAGAAGACAGTGCCACTTCAACAAGTGCAATAAAGCACTTTTTATACCGAGAGAGTTCAGTGCATTTCCCATTCATCATACACCCTCAGTGATTTTACACAGATTTTACACTGTTGATTAGCTCATTAGTGGGGTTAATTGGATACATTAACTGGCAGAATTACAGCTTGACTATGAACCAGAGGCTGCAGCATTATAAATGACAGACAAACTACAGACATGCATGGCCAGCCTGAAGGAAGTTCTCCTCTTTGATTAACTTTCATTAGGTTTTAATTCTTCCCCTTTTACTTGTATAATTGACTCTGCCCGAATATTTACAATAGCACAAAATGAATAAGGGGGATAGATTACATGAAGCTGCATTTTCCACAGCCCTCAGTTTTGATGTTGCAAATATTCAAAAGCTGTCGCCTAGAAAATGAGCAGTAAGACAACTATGAATAGTCAGGCCTTACATTTAAAGTGTATAAGCAGTCAAACCCTAGCTGCCATCACACATTCTGCTAGAAAATATTGCCCACAGTTGCAGACTCGGGGCCCAGACCCGTTCTCTGCACACAGCCAGAGTTTTACAGATGGATTATTGTGACATAAAAAGATAGGAAACATTTTGTCTGTGGGAAGCAGAATGGAGCCACTGAGCAGCTATCTGTGTAGCCTAAATGTTGCACTGGCTTTTGCAGCTACTGGGGTGATGTTGAGGGAGTCTGAGTTGTTACATCTGACAGATGTCCAAAGAATTTCTCAATAATTTTGTATGCTGATTATTTCTCTGTCAGGGTAATGCGGTTTTGGATGATGTTGGCTAATAATTATAGAAGTTTAAAATTAGTGATTTATTGTAAATAAATTATTTGGTAGCTCTATCAGTGTTTTTACACTGTTTTTCTCATAGCTCGTTCTGGCCACGTGAGCCAAGGTTTTTCCACTTCAGGTATTTCATCTTGTCTGCTAAGCACCCTAACTTATTTCAGTTTAAATACCTCAGAAGGCTGAAAGGGAAGAAACCATTTGCTTCATCCCCTGTCCCCATCCTGACCAAAAAACATTGCTTCCTCCTTCTACAGCACTGTGTGTCAGCAGGCAGCAGCTTGGGGCAGATGCAGCATACAGAGCCACCTTTTACCACCCTGTTTCTCTGCCACTAGAAGTTCTCCCTGCATTTGCACACTCTTCCCAGTTTTACAGGTAATGTCTCCAAATGCTGTTGTTAATGAAAACATTTATTTCACAAGTTATGGACACCTTGTGCATTTACTGTAGGCATCATTTTGTTTCATAGACCTTATTTCTTAGGAAGAACAGATACAGATATGAACAAGTATATTTCCATATGCCTGACAGTATTTCCACATGCAAATATAAGAGAAAGTAATGCCTAAATCTGTTGCGCATGCAGCTGAAAATGTGGGGCAGGACCTCAGGCAAGCTCATTTGACTACACAAGCACAGTTTACTTTTTAATAGCTCTCTATGCCTTTTTAGGCCAAAGCTCTTAGTGGGGTTTTGTTGCAAGCTTTCTGATTTTTCATATATGCCTGCAATTGTCAGCCTAAGATTATGGGTTGTTCTACTAGGATGGGAGAAAGAATATTGTAGTTACCCAGTTTGAGGTAATTAGTATGCACAGGATAGTTTGTGACCTTCATTTTCACTTTGGCTTGCCCATCTGGAAGGGAATATGTTCCTTGGTCTTTTTTTATTGAATGGGTCTGATTTCCATCACTGTACATTATCTTAACTTTTCTCATTTCAGTAAGATAGGCTTTGGGAAGATAGCCATTTATTTTGCTTAGCTTCTGTTTAGGGCCTCTTTCATTTGCCTGTTCATTTCTTTGTTAAATAATGCTATCTTTGGATTGCTACCAGTCTCAGTTTTTTGTGTCTATTCTGAATAGACAGCACTTAGTTGTGAGTGGTAACATCAAAGCACTCCAGTATACTCCTTCTTAACTACCTATAAACCATTACTTTCCAAATTATGTTATTATCTACATCAAAGTAACTACAAGCAATTTGAAAACTGAGGACGAAATCCATGGGTTGTAAAAGTCATGCCTGCATCAGTGTGAAGAAACATAGTTTTGTTGTTGATTTTGTTCCAGTGGCTCCAGTTTCTGAAGCTGAATCACCATTTTATACTCAGAGACAGCTATACATTTTTTCTAGAATAAGGTCCTTAATAAAGAGGATTCTAGACTTCCCAGGTAAGGAATTTATTAATTCATCCCTGAAAGCATGGCCATATAAAAGCAAATCAGCAGCAAGATGGACATTTTTCTTCCTAATAGGTGGTTTGTTATCTTAAAACCAAAGGAGCTGTTCTCAGAAACATCTGAGATGAGTATTTCTTCCTATAGCTCTAAGAACAATATCCTCCCTGTTTTTCTTGTCAGTAATTTTGTTCCTTTTGGTTTTGTGGTTTATTCCTTTGGGAATAAGATTATTGTCCCATAAACCAGCAAGTGGTTACTATTATCCCTTAATTACTAGTAATGGTGTGAAGATGAAAAGTAATATTCCGTGGCTTGTAATGTGTTACTATGCACTGCATTTACTGATAGGGACATTGATTTTAGGACTGTTTTAGCACTGCCAGAACCAAACGGCTCGGGCTGAGATTTGTACTGTCACACAGACGTCACTACCCAGCCAGACTCGTGTTTTTACTCATGTCAAGTAGTGCTGCTTTGCAAATGGCCCCATCGAAGTGAAAGGAAACGCCAACAGAGTGAGGTAATGATACTGAGCATAAATCAACATATTTGGTCCTGGCCCAATGTTTGCAAACTCTTCCTCTGGAAATCACGGTAGGCATCAAAGACAAAAGTAACATGGTGTGACTGCAGAAGTAGGCTTCTGGCTTTCTTTAGCCACAGGCACAAGATGTTCCTTATTGTAAATGCAGGAGAAGGGATCTTCGACTCAACAAGATTGTTCATGCAAGCTAGACACTTGTGCAAGCACCTGGGTTGTATGCATAGGCATTATGCATGCTTCTGTAGTTTCAGAGAGTTCCCAGGTACTTCTAACCCCAAAAAGTCATCATATTGTTGAGGCTACCGTGAGTGAGCTGATGAGCTTTGCTCCCAGTCACTGCACAGAGCACATCAGGGCACTAGCATGGTGCAGCAGGTCGAAGCTCTGCCCTGCTCCTACAGCATTTTCACACTCACAGCTGCTGTGTTTACTTAGCAACCTGGAACTCCCTAAACAAACCAAAGGGAAAGCACAAATGGAAGAGCTGTTTGCCCTGGTTTCTGGTCAATTAAGTGCTCCTTTTCCTAAGACGGTTTTTCTTCCCTATTAATTAAGGTTCTTATGCTAGCAAGTTCAACATCACCATACAGGCAAGAGGCTGGGCACCAGACCTGAAACCTCTGTGGTTACAGCTGCTCGGTCAGGTAATTTGATTTCCAGATTGCTCCTCAGTTCCTGGACTGGCCATACCAGTAAAGTAAGTAAATCTACGTCAGTTTTCTTCACAGCTTTTGAAGTGGACTGACTAGTTAGCTACCTCTGAGGCAAGTAGAGATGCAATTCTGCACCTGGTCCAATAACAGAAAGGCATCACTGGGGGAATACAGCACCATACTTGCATCACTTTAGGTTAAGTTTATAAGAGGCCTGTGGGAGACCTGAGAAAGATGCTCAGTGTGGGCAACAATTACATTTATATTCCTAAAATTAGTATTAGTATTCATTGTAGTTTTTGTTTTACTTATATTACACACATTACAGTGTGGCTTCATGCAAACTGCCTATTGAGGATAGTCCAAACTCATGTTGCAGATGGCTCTAACCACATAATAGTCCAGATAATCCAAGTCCAGTGTGTGAGAATGTTACCTGGCCCTGCTTAATGTATTCCTATTGACAGGCAGCTCTGGGTGGATAGCTCTGAACCTCTGCTCTGGGCACAGGGACACTCATCAGGGCAGATAACTTTAGTAACCACCTGGCTTAATGTGATTCCTTTCAAAGAACCTTGCTTGAGTCTTTGTTGTAACCACTGGCAGATGGTCTTTGAGATTCATTTTTAGGTTTAAATGTTTATCAGTTAGCTACATGGACAATAATTAGTATTCAGGTTAAGAACCTTGTGAATAAAAAGCCTGAAGAAAAAGCCTGGAAGAAAATGGTAAGTCCCAGGGCTTGGATAAAAAAAAAATAATAAAAACCTGTATTTGCTAGCTTCAGTCTGCTTTAGACTTTGAAAGTTCCAGCAAAAAACTTTCAATTCCTTTTGCCAATGAACTTGGAAAAAAGAACTAATTTGATAATATAAAACTTTAATTCTTCTACAGCTGTTGGTTTGGGAGAACTAATTTGTGATTTTACCATGACAATGAACAGCATGAAAATTATAAAACTGGTTAGAATCTGTTGCTAAGAGGAAAAGAACTTGCAGGGAAAGGCTCCACACAACTGGATGAGTAATTACATCAAAAAAGACACTGTGAGTTAGCAGAGAACCTACAAATGAGAATGGGAAAAAAGAACTGATTGATAAAACCAAGCTGTGTCTTTAGGGAGAACATACTGAAGGTTTTAGTGAGAATTATGAAAAGGCAAACTGAACTACAGCAAACAAGTAGATAAAAGTACCCCCAAAATGTCCTTCAGACACATGCTAAAAATTAGGGAGGAAAAGTGGGTTCTTATGTAATAAGAATTAGGATAGAAATTAAGGTAGTGCAAATATGAAGAAAAAAAAAAAAACAACCCTAAACCAAAAATCAAACCAAACCAGACAAACATAACACTTCAGTTTTCTAAAATAACAGTGATACGGGCTACCGGAGACAATTAAGAGTGACTCTGAATTGGGAAGCCCTGCCAACACAGGGATAATACTACTATTACCTGGCCTAATTAAGAGAAGAGCCATTATTTAAGAAAAGAAAGAAAATAACCAGGTATCTGTTGGCCAGAGTTAGCTTCTCAAAATTTTGCAGATCTGGAGAACTTATGAGGAAAAAGGTAAAAAAAAGAGGTAAATAGAATATATATTTACCAAAGGTACTCTCATACTAATCTGACACTTTTCTTTGAAATGATAAATGATCTTCTAGGAAGGGAAGCACAGTACAAGTTAGCATCAGTGTATGCAGTCAAGGCTGATGATAAAGTCAAAGTCATATTTAAAAATCATTTGCTTCTTAAATGTCATAGTTTCTATATAGTTATTTACTCTGTTCTGCAAGACATGAATTATATTTTGTTGGTAGAAAAACTGTAGGAATAAGTAATTTGTCTGACAGTAGAACCCTTATGAGGTGTCCAGTCTGTTTTTTTGTTGTTGCTGCTGCTTCCATACATATTTTGCTCTCTAGCTACTCTATGATTCATATTCCTTAATGCAATTTTGGCCACTTTCCTTCCCTCTGAATTGATGTTTCTTTCTATTGCTGTTAGCATACATGTTATTCAAATGCAAAACATTATTATATTTGTCCTCTCTCTTGCTCGCTTTTTCTGTTTTGTTTTATTTTTTTTTTGTTTGTTTTGTTTTGTTTTTTTAAACAAACCTTATTAATATCCTGGCTCAAATTCCTCCTATTTTTCTTTATGCTTACAGAAGGACTTCAAGCTTTACAACAGACGATCACCACCCCACCCCACACTACAATTTAATTTTTCAGGGAAATTTAGCTTTCAAACTTCCTGTGTTCCCTTGCCCAGTATCTTAGTTCTTACACCTCATTAATATAATGCAAACACAAACACACACACACACACACTCTATTACTTTGTTTCTAGACCAAGACACAGACATTTTGTAGCTACTCTTCCTCCACTTCACAACTGCCCTATCTGTTTTACTACTGTAGAAGTCTCTTGATATTTTGACCATTATAAGGTATTTTCAAGTTGGTCCATAGCCAGCTTTTAAAAGCTGTTTTAATAAATTAATATAGAACAAGTTGCTGGAAATGTGAGCCAGGATTATAAATCAGATGATAAAGTATGTTTTTGTGTTAAAAAGGATGGCTTTTATAAGCTTTGGTCCTCACAAAAATATAGGTTCCTCTTTAGGTCGCTTTGAGAAAATATCCACAGCCCAATGATTTAAAAATACTGACCTTCCTACTATGTGCAGGTTTTTCTTTGTTTTGTTTGGGGGTTTTTTTGGTTTTGTTTTGTTGTTTGGGTTTTTTTTTTTGTTCAAGAACTGGAGCTGTTGTACTTTATTATAAGGTCATGGAATTTATAACCCAGCTTCAATTAGCCATCAAAGATTCTTTTAAATGAAGGAGTAGCAAGGTATACTCTCCATTAGCTTCACATGTCAAGGTTAAGTAGTTTGGATGGATGGTGAAGAGAATACACATAAATCTGTAAAGAGCCACGTAGCTATTATTTGTGATCTGTGGGAGAGTGCTCTCAGCAGCAAACATGTATCTGGAGTCAGGCGCGGCAAGCGCAGTTATACAAAGCAATCCCGTCCCGCTGAGCCCAGCTGGGCAATACCATAACACACCACCTCTCAGCTTGCTGCTTTCTGTGATGCTTGGAGAGATGGACAGCATGGCCTGCTCAGCAAGCCTAGTTTGTTCTCCCTGTGCTGGCCTATGACCTCAGTAGGAATGGTTGGGGGTCACTTAGTTTTTCAAATAGTGTGCCCTTAGCCATAGCTTAGGTTTTTTTCTGTTGTGAGATCTATCATGCCTATCTCCTTGTTGTTTGACTTATTCAGATTTCAAACAAGCCTTCCTTAAACTAAGGCTACAGAAAATAGGAAAAAAGGTAAGTACAAAGTGAACCAACACGATTGCAACAACTAAATTTAATCCTTTGTACGGATTTCGTAGAAGTCTTAGCTGCCACCATGATATCTGTCATGCCTTCTCAGGCAAATCCCAATGCCCTCAGTCTCAGATGAAAACTGGGAAAATACCTGAATTGTGCTATGACTCCTGAAGTCATCAGCTCTGAGACACAGGGCAGCAAGGTGGTGAGCCCCCCTTTTGGAAATGTGGCAGCTGTCGCTGACAAGCCTTGATGTCAGCATCGTCCCTCCCTTGCCAAGCCATGGAGGTGACTCCACCTGGGACAGTATCCCAAGGGACAGAGGCAATGTCTCAAAGGAACAGAAATGTCACTGACAAAACCATGCTTCCCTGCTTCTGAGACCTTAGCATGAGATGGGAGGTGTGACCAGCCTGGTGTGAAAGCTCAGACAAGAGAGCACTGAAAGGCCACTGAAAGAGGGCAGAGCTGCATGGTTGGTTTTCCTCATTACAAGCTGGAGCTTGTTTTGCTGGAACATTTCCTGCTCGAGCCTAATCAACAGAGCAAAGCTGGTCAGAGGTGAATGACAAAACCATTTAATAGGGATCAGTGTCTCCTGGAGGAGCACAATGTGCAGGGGAAACCAAGGAACAGGGCAACCTGTTCTCTCTGCTTCATGACTTGCAGGTTTGGTTTTCTGCATGTTACCAGCAATATGCCGAAGGAAGAACCTCTGCAAGACCTGAATACCAAGAGTTTTGAATGACAGGCACTTGTATGCTTACCCCAAAGCACAGCCATACCTAAATACTAAGCAGTTCCTTCTCTCTTTCTCTCTCTCTCGTCATTATTATCATACCACACCTCTTCACCAGAGCTTAAGCAAGACCCTGAAGTGTGTCCCTAGCAGTCACTGTTCCCCCACCTTTACAAAATGCCTTCTGGATAGCTTTTACCAGTGGTTTTCTCCTGGAAGTGTAAATGGAATAATTTGTTCCCCAATGGTCTCCTAGGAAAACCAACAGCAGTTACTCCATGTGCCTTCTCCGTAAGGACTGTTGTTCTCAATTATCTTCATTCTGTCACATTTAAGCAAGTGCACATGAGTAAGAATATACACACAGAGGATGCCTGCCTGAGCCCATAAATCTGACTCCCCATGTTAATAATGAGAACAGCAAGTTCTTAACAGGATTATGTCAGATAGCATTTTTCTTTCCCAAAATCAAGTTCAGTTTCACAAAGATACCCAATCAACTACACTTAAAAAACAAGAATTTTACTGCAGCTAATACAGTTGTATTACTGAAACTGAATGCTTGTAAAATACAGGTGCACAACTGACCCTCCTTCAGAACTGTGGAGAACAAGAAAGAAACTGCCCTTCACAGGAGCAAGATATCAGGTGGGGGAAGGGAGTTGTCTTCCTTTCTATTAAGCTGCCATTTACCATTCAAAATACTTGCAACTTCACACAAAGTGCTCAGTGATAAGTGCTTACTCATCACTATCCAGATTTGCTAGATCCTCACTTACAGTGATAATTATCCTGGCTCCACCTACTTGCATCCCTGATGGTGGACCTTGGTCCTGTGCCTTCTATTATTAATGCTTACACTATGACATTCACACTGCTGGTAGACAAAGCTATTTCAATTACTCTGGGGCATGTTCTCTATATTTTTGTATATTGCACACAGAGCTTTACACTGACAATCAAGGAGAAGTGTGTCTTTTTGTATTTTTTAAAAAAGCAATTACCTTGAAGATCTTATGGTGTTTGCATGTGACAAAGGAGATTGACAGACATCATATTTTAATACATTCTCACTAGAACTGTAGCTGTTAAGAAATTCAGAAACACTAGGAATATATATCCAGAAATTTCAAGCAATATGAGGAATGTTGCCAGATTTGGAAACCATCCAATAATGTCATATTTTGGAGGTAAGGTATCTTCAGTCTAGCAGCATCTTAAAGCTCATAGTTCACATTACTTAGTTCATATTTCATGGCAGTTACACATACATAGATTTCATTTTTGCTACAAAGGTGATGAATTGCAAAAGGGGATATCACACCAAAACATAAACACAAGCAGAGAAAATGTGTTGCAAAGTTTTACTGTTTCTATAGAATTCCAAGCATTAGCTGCAAAGCAAAATTATAGTGCATTAAGCACTGTGCTTTATAGGGGACACCTGCTCATACTGCTTCACGTGTAAAAATCTGGGATATTCACTCTTTCAGTAACCCAAATACAGTCCACTTGCCTTCTGAATCTGTGTATAAGCCTATGATTTAGTTTGTATTCAAAATACATCCACTAATTAAGTAAAAACTTCATGGGAAGTTATATGCAATGGTAACAATGCAAGATTTGTTAGACGTTCACTAGGACATGATGGGACACAAGGCCATGGAGGTGTACAACCTTAGAAATTACATAGTTGTTTGCCTTAGGTAGAAATATAATGTCAAAAGAAACCTACCTAGCTCCTTTTCTATTTTAATGAGATTTTTACTCTTTTCAGGTAGTACAAATCATCCAGAGAAATACCCTGATGTAGGACATCCTCTGATGTTGGCTAGTTTTATGCCATTTATTCTCTCCACTCTCCAGTCAGCTCTAAAGATGTTCTACAAGAAAAATAAAGATGAAGGAAACCCTAATTGGATCCTGTTATCTGACTAAAAGCTGCAGCAGTAAAACAATGCCTTGAATATGTGGCTTGCTGAAATAGGTGACCCAGGCACTCTGAATTTATAGCTACATGTATAGACTGACTAGTGAATAAAGAAAACATACATATGATTACTTCTTGGCTGTCAGAAAAGGGTCTTGGGGATGCAAGGTGAGAAAGAAGAGGAAAAATGCAGGAGAAAGGTAGGAAAAGTACCTATTTTTTAGTTGGCTTTTGACAACAAAGAGTAAAATATTGATTATTAATGGTCTTTGGCATGGGAAAGTGCATTACAAGCTCCCTGCTAAAACTTGTGTTTAAGCTGTAGGACTATAAATACATATTTAAAGCTAGAACAAGTCGTGGGAGGTATGATACCTTTTTTTACCAGCTAGCATAATTTACTGCAACTGTGGATACACTAAGCACTTCAATTATCCATTATATTTTTTTGCTAGAAAATCAAATGCAGAAGTGCAGAACATCACAACTTCTCTGCAACACTTCATATCTGTATAATGCTTCCCTGAAGGACCTGACTTCTTTCATAAAAGAAGTCTAGTGTCAGATGTAAGCTGGTGCTGCTTCACTGAAGGCAGAGCAGTGCTGCTGATTTACACCAGCTAAGTACATATATTCAAACAGCATCAATTAAACGTTATAACTTTTGTGACCAGGGAAGGGGAACATTTTTGCTGAGGAGGCAAGCTTATGCTTATGTTCCCTTAGGCAGAGCAGAAAGGTTCTTGGGTTTGAAAGTCTGAAATATTTAAAAACAAAGCAAACTGCAGCACCACTAATTTGCTGACACTATTAATAAAAGAACTGAGTCTGCCTGTGAGACTATTGCAAACACTCAAGTATCTAGGTACAAACATGATTCGCCACTCATTATCTTAAAGAGGTTTTCTCAGCTGAAGCCTGTGAATGTGATATTCCACAACACAATGCTCACAATGAACCCACACATATTTCTTTGACAAAAAGACGATCCAAAAAGGCAGCAGCGAATGAGAAAGAAAGGAGATTTAATATTGCTGGAGAGATTGAATTAACTTATTATTATAGAGGGGATTGAATCTTTCCATTACACAAAAGTACAGATTACTCCACCTTGATGAGCCTACTTTATTATGAGATTCTCATACGGTAGAAGGAAGTAACAGTGTTATCAGCCTGCTTCAGGATTTTGGTAGAGGAACATGTAGCCTTTCCAGAGCCTCCTCAGTATAAGATGCAACAACAGTCACTTCCCCTGTGGCCCCCGCACCCACCACCCGCCTTTTTCTGGTTTGCATCCAACAGATTGTGTTACAATGCAGCTGAGATGGACACCTCTGCATCTGAAGCCCTCCATTAAAATGAATTTGGCTTACAGTTTTAAAACTTACTCTTTAAAAATGCCCTTTATTACTCTAGTAAGCCTTTTGCAATTCAAGTCTATGGCTTCCTGAAGATGTATTTTTCAATTCTAAAAATAAGAAAGTGCATGCTATATTTCATCCTGGCAGCCACACACTTGAAGGTGAGCTGGATTCTCTTCTACCTTGGATATCAGGGAGGTAAGTGTTGACTGCGTGACTGGCTGCTGAATTGTTGCAGTGGTGAGGAGTCCTGTCTGCTTAGCTTTCAAAGTAACGGTACAATTAAAATTCAAGCGAATAATCGCTGTAGCTAGTGATGCCATTCTTAAATTCTGTCTTTACCCACACTCCTTTTAGGTGATTTCTTCCATGCTTATGCATTCACAGACAAGCACATAGTGAGCCACAGCAGATCTGACTACACTAGTACATGGCATGGGGACAGGATTTGAGGAACTGATGCTGAGTGCCTGCCAGCAAAAGTGGAAAGAGGTGGAAGGGCATGTTTTCTGAATTGAGGCCCATGGCTACACCAACCACTCTCCCTTCATGGGATTTGGGTTTTCAAGTGCCTCAGGACTTATTGTTACCCCACAGCTACAGTAGCAGTCAGTCTGCCACTGAATCAGGGTATTTAAAGCAACAGGAGTTATTTCTGCCCCGAGGCAGTAGTGGAGGTCACAGGCTTGACCTACCAGCGCTGTGCTAAGTGTTGCAGAGAAGGCCTACTCCCTTCCCTTATTGTACCTTCAGGGCTCAGCATGCCTAGCTGGAGAGTGCATAGAGTTGACAACCTGGCCCTTCAGGTGAGACTATTGAGTTGATCATTCCTTCACAGAGTAAGCATCAGTTTCTCATATGTCAAACATGTGTCTATGCTATACTCACTGCTTTGAAAGACTGACTTAATAAAGAAAACAGGATGGTACGTGTTGTTCTAGTACAGAAAAGGGAATCCAGGACTCAACTGAAATACTAAGGCACAATTTCTATCACACTTCCAGCTCTCAATGAGTTCAATGGCACCACCTTTGATTTACAAAGACCTAATTTTTATTGCCTCTATTATACTCTCATATTACTTTAGGGGGGACAGAATATAGATGAGGAAAACCACAGCTCTTACAATTCCATCAAATTTACAGATTCTGTTGAAGCATCCATCATTTCACTATGCAATTTTCTTTTGTAAATGAAATGTCAATTATTCTCTTTCTATCACTGAAAAAGATAATAATTACAAAATGTCTGCAAACCAACTGCCCACCAAGTCAGCTGGAATTTTGTCCAAGATGTGAGTAAAGGATCAGGCACATTGTCTGGAAAATTCCTGTTTCAGTGATATTTAATCATATACCTGTTACACAACAGACACTGAGTTACGCAGTGCTCAGCTACAGAACTCAAGCCATACAAAATATAGATAACTTTTATTTGGAAATATAATCTTGATATAGATATCCAATTAAGTAGAATTCATATTAATTTATTATGATGACATGTCAGTGGACATTATCCTCCCATTTGGTTGTAATGGATATTACCAGTATAATCAGTATATTACTGCTATGAAACACAGGATTTAGCAGCAGGTTTGAATCTTCCGACCTCTTTTTTTAAAGATAAGAGTCCATAAGATGTACCAGATAGTGACTCTCTGACTCCAAAAATACATGTCAGAATGTTAATAACAACAATAGCATGAAAAATACATAAAATAAATTAATCCTAAACCTTCAGGAAATAAGCTTTTTCTGTCTATGGAGATGATGACACTGTAGAGTTTTTAACACCTTGTACTGAAAAAATAAAGCACAGAAAAGCATTAGTCCCATTCAGAATTGCCTTAATTGCTTTAACCCCAAGGGTAAGACATTAAGAACACCTTAAGAGCTATATATTCAGTTCAAACAATGGTGCCCTCAAGCAGAAAACAGCCCTTTCACTCTGTTGCTTTGATTTTGACCAATGCTTTCACTGCAGTCAGCTATGGCAATGTTAATCTTACATTTTCACATCTAGAAAATACATCATTATAAACAGAGGAGGACTTGCAATTAATAACTTATTCCTTATACCAGCTATAGGCAGGAACAACTTCGTACCTCATGTCATAGTTAGAAAAACATACTATAAGAATGTAGCATCTGTTTAGATTATAAGAATTAAAAACAGAGTAATAAATATGCTTCATGAATGTGAAGAGTAGTTCTGAACTTGATTGCAAAAATATTTAACACTTAGTTCTTGTTACCTGCAGAAGGTGAAGATGTGACAGAAGTTCCTAATAATGTAATGTTAGTGCACTGGATGTGTGTTCATCCAATAGGCTGGTTAATTTATTTTATACTTGCATACATATTACAAGTCAGAGTATAACACATGTCTTTAACAAATTCATTCAATTTCCTCTACCAAATCAGCCTGTTCCAACTTTCTTTTTCTACCAGATTTTGTATCTGTTTTGAGGACAGGCTCATTCCTGTCTCTCAGAAGTCATCTTAAAAGCCTCATGTATGTTATTTGGTTTTTCAAATTTGATATGTGCTTTTTTTTGTTTTATAAAGCTTTTGATACACGTTGTTTTTCCTTTGCATATCATTTCAGTCTACACATATTAAGGATCAGAAGTCTCAGACTTGAGCATTTCTGTATGTTCGTAGCTAGAACGCTTCTGATGTTGCTTTGTTAGAGAAAATAGCAAGCCCCTGAGTATTTTGGGTCATCAGGAGAAAAAAACACTGGCATGAATCTTCATAATGTGAACACAGACTTGCAGTCCTGCTCTCCAAATTCCTTAGGCTTTTCAGTATGTCATTATAAATTAATAATAACAAAACTGGTGGTGTGAGATCACCATAGAAATTACAAGTTTTAAACTGTTTTCCTGTTTTTTTATAAACTGGCTGGGATTACTTGGGCAAACTGGGGAGATTTACAACCAAGCTGTGACAAAGTGCTCAGTTTCCCAGAATGGAGGCTTTTTCTGTGTGAGTGACTGCAGGAAATACACATGGGACTGCTCTGTGTGGGTGGGATGTAAATGAATACTGAACTCACACTCGGCTCTGCTTCTCTTTCTTGTCTGTGTAATGGATGAGGAGGAGAGAGAAAGAAAATATCACTCCAGATAAAATCTCCTTAATCATCTTTGCAGAAAGTGGTGTATTCCCATTCTCAATCTAGAAAGATTGCTGTTGGCTGATGGGTTCCCACTCTTTTTTGGTTAACAGACTAGACACCTAATCGCACATTATTTAAAGAGAAGACCACCCCCCATTTTTGGCTTTGAGTGTGGGTGACTTGACATCAGTGTCAATGTATACTCCCTGAAACACTTGGGGAATCCCTGAACCCATGGGATTATTCTCCATCTGGCATAACGTAGATCCCACATTTCTGTTTTATATATGGGCAGTTGTGGTTACATAGTATATCTATTTGGCAATGGCTGGCACCTAGGATCACAGCATCTCTAATTCAGAAAGAATTTTGATTTGCATAGAATCAGTTCAGGTATGCTATCATGTGCCGTGAAGGTAAATAACTGGCTCTGGTGGCCTACAAAACTTCGTTGCTCATGTTAGTATATGGAGAACATGTGGCACATCAGACCTCATCACAGTAGCATATCACAGCTTTCAGAAAGGCTCTCTGCCTAAAAGTCTTCCTATGCCTTACAATGGAGGTTATTCCTATTTACAGATAAGGAAACAGAATCATGGGGAAGCGAATTAACATTCTGAAGTCACTCATGATGAGCCAGGAGCAGACTTGGGAAAGAAGTTTCTATCTCCTTGACACACTGATTTAAACAAAATAGAACTGAAATTATTTGGACAAAAGAAATTATTCCAGAATGGTGAAGAAGGGCTAGTCTGAATTTATTAAATGCCCTCCTCCAGTGTGAGGTGGCCTATTCCCACCTCTACTTGAAAAGACAGGGCTGCTCTGATCAGTTGAGTTCTTAGCTGCTTGTATTTGCTTTTTGGCAAGGATCTTCTCTGATGCAGGAAAGCAAAGCTCGCTAGTGTTGGCAAGAGACCAAAGTCAGGACATGCTGTTCAGCCTTCTAGATTAAAAAAAACGGTATCAAAGTGAAATGAGTCACCAGGATAACAGTCTGTACAAATTTTAGTGGTACTCACAGAATAGGAAAGCAATACCCTGGGTATTCATCATGGTTGTGTCAAATCTAATGTGCAACAAAATTATGATGAATTCTGGGTGACAGAGGACAAATCTTTGTGAGTGAATGTTTCCCTAAGGGCAATAGCAGTGAACAGAGTGAATAGACCACAGAAACGAAAATACATAAATGCTTCCTCCTGAATGCTAGGAGTTAAGACTGCTGCTGGTAAGCCATGCACAGATGTAGCTAGAGCTACCCTTGTGGTATGGGTTATGCTGACCTGAGAATAAGCAGGCTATTGCTGTCCACAAAAGCCAGGTGAGAAGGGAAGGAAAGAAAGCAGGCAGAGACTTAGCTACCTCTCACTAGCCAAAATCACCAAGTGCTCAGTTTAGGCTCCCACATGTAGATATCAAAGTGCCACTTTGACATAGTGCCACTTGTGTTGCTCTAAGTTACTTCACGTGGATTCTGTCTGCCACTTCAGAAGACACAGGTCTCTTGCAGGTCCTATTTTTTTATCTGTCAGTTCCACATGGATATTATCAATATACTAGGGAATCTCAAAAAAACATTAGATACCTTATGTGGAGAAATGAATTCAGCCCTAAAAATGTCAAATATGAAGTAGATCAGCAGCAGACTCCTACCAGAATGAACAGTAAGAAGGGGAGGAATGGATTTCTGATCCTTAATGTCATCACTATCATGACCTTCAGGCAGAGGAGATGTGGCCACCACGTTAGCTTCATGCAGACACATAATTCAGCACTACTAGTCTTTAAAATCCCAAAGAGCAAGTGGCTACAACAACTTCTGAGAGCTGCTAAATCCATGAATGTTTTTTTTTTTTTTTTAAATTACAGTTATTATAGAATATTTTTTATCTTAAATGGAAAGAAAAGCTGAGGTAATCTCATTTCCACTGTGTGATAAACATTAACAATTGCTGGCTTTTTAATGGTCAGTGCTTTAGATGGATGGAGTAGTTTTCCTGTATATATTTGAATATATTTGTTCTCACTGAATGAATGTACACACGCTCTCACTTTCTATGAAAATATTTCTAACGCTTTTCTACATTTACTACAGTACATGACATAACATTCAGTTTGACCTTTTAAGCTAATCTTTACTTGTCAAAATAAATATATTTTAGACACGGACAATATCTAAACCTCAGCTGTCTTTTGGCCTCACTGTAGTACTCTGATGCTGTCAAATATATTTTAGAAATGAATAGCACATCATTCCAAAAGGAAGGCTCCTGTTACCCTGAATAGATACATCTGTGGCCAACATTTTCTATTTGTGTATTATAAACTGATCATTGTATTATGTAGCTGAATTCAGCTTAAACTGAATCTTGGCAAGGAAAAAGTAAAATATTATTTAAAAAGACCACTTTTAAAGTGGTTTATATTACTGAAAATTAGAAGCTTCACACAGTATTTAATAACAGGGAAAGGACGGGTAATGCATACGAGGCCATAGGTAAAGGAGGACATGTTAACCCCATAGTCTTGGGCCAGTACGACCTGGGCTTCTCCATTTGTCATGCATAAAGCTCCACATGTTTCTTTAATTGTAACTTCCTCTTTCAGTGCTACAGGCTACCCTTCCTCCCCTGTACTCCAAATAAACAGAAGCAGCAGCAGAGAAAGCTTGACGGCAGTAATGCAGTCAAAGGCTGGACTCCCTGCCAGCAGCCAGCCCATGCCTGCCCTAGGGAGGTGTGGAGAAAACCTCCTCTGCTTCACTAGCTCTGCTTCAGGACGTGTGGGACAACCCACATTCATCGTGGCTTTTGCTTCCATTGACCTGAAAACTCAGGTGTATTATCTAGTCAGTTCAGAGTTATTAATTCAACCCATTAGTAATATTGCATGACCCTCCTCCAGGGCTCTAATCCCTCTGCTTTAACCATGCTCCAGAAATAAAAAAAGGAATTAGAGGGTAGGGGAGCAGCATACCTGGCCCTCTGCTGGGAAGAACCCAAAATCTTTACCTGCATTTGCAGTCTAGGAACACTGAACACTGTGCATGGTTTGCAGGAGTCAATCAGCTCTCAGAAATGGGCTGTAAAAAAGGAAGACTGAAATTCTTCACCTCCATTTAGTTCTTCAGCCCAAAGGAGCTGAATCCAAAAGAAAGACCATGGATGCAGATGCCCCTATACTACTTGTGCTTTAAGGATTTCTCTCCCACATGCAAGGTTTCAAAAAAGGATAACTTTCCTTTCAGATGGCTGTTCTCTGACACTAGAGTTTTTAGTATCTCAAATAAGAAAATTTGGAGAATATCTGAAGTATTCTCTCTCTCAAAGTATCTATTTCTAGAAAATATTAGAAGGAAAAAAGTCTAAAGATGCAGAATTTTGCAACCTGTATGGCAAATGTTCAGATTCTTTTATATAACATTTTAGTTTTGTTGTTCATGGGTATCACACACAAAAAAGTGACAACTGATATCAGATTCTTGTATTTAATTTCCTCCACTTTTCTCACTCTTATAAGAATTGTTTTGATCTTTGACATCTTTAGAATTATTCTCTGAAAAATATTTTAAATTATATTAGCTCATGACCACTAACATCAAGGGAACCATTCATTTTAGTTCTGGTGAATTTTAGTTGCATATATTGGGGGATTTAATGGGCAACATCTCTAATAATTAAAACCTGTATTTTGCAAATGCATATGCATGCACCTAGTTTTAAGCATGTAAATAAACCCATTAAAATATATAGGACAAGTCACAATGTATAATGTTATAAGTAACCTGCACCTACAAAGGTGAAAAGTCAAGCTCATTTCCAGTGAAACATGTTGTGGCCAGGAAAGAGTTATTAATATCTAAAACATTATCCTAACGAATAAATGTTTGAGTTTTCTGTGTGAGTTTTCTGTTTCCTGTAGTATATTTTTAAGTAGCACCCTTTTTTTTTTTATTGTCATGCAGTTCTGAAACTGCTATTTTGGTATCTTTAAGAAAATCCTCACACACTACATTGTTACAGCCATAATCATCAGCACAACACATCTGTCTGATGTCTGTAATGGACTTTGAATACTGAATTTTTTTACTGGCAAAATATTCCCATTGAATTACATTTTTTTGTCATGTCCTCAGACAATATACATTCCATAAAATGAACAGAATACAACTCAATAAGTAGTGTGGTACCTTTAAAACCTTGGAGGGCTAAGAGTTCATGTTGTAGCATAATGGGGAAAAGAGGAAAGCCACACCACTTCTACATTTTCTTGTTTACAATTACATAGAAACTGAAGGTTAGGCAGGGTATCCTTCATAAAGTGGAAAACATTCTGTGTCACTACAGAGTTTTAATAGGCAACTCATGTCTATTAATAGGGGCACATCTGTTCCAAAGGCTTGCATTATTCAGGTGTCTGTTCCTCTTGTGTTTTTTTATTATACAGTAGATAATTAGTTAGACATGATTATTTGCAACCCCCATTTGGACCATTTATCACATTATCAAAGGCTTTAGTTTCTAGTTTTGAAATATGAAACAAAAACCTTAACTTTGCATGTGTATCTCTCAAATATATACCTTTTAGAAGTATTCTGAGAGATTGAATGTTCTTTTACTTAAAAAAAATAACACCAAAGTAATGCCATTGATGAAAGAGAAACTATTTTTACTTTACAACTCTGTGATACAAAACCACAGCCTTTCCTATTCTTCCTCCTAATAACTACAGGGACCTTAAATAATATTTGGTCACTTAATTCAGGTTTAAAATACAGCTTTTCCAAAATCTATTCGGTGAATGTGACAGATCTTAAAAACCAGAATTTCTTCTCATGAAGCACATACTTATGTACCTTCTCTATTCTGACAATTCATGTATCCAGTTTGCTATTCTAAAATTTTCTCCATCCAAACCAAAATCATAGTCAGTCTCTTTCACATCTTTTGCAGTGGTGCAGCTGTTAGTTTATGTTCAGTATAGCTAAACCAGAAATACTATTCTGCCTTTCAAGATTTCCATTTATCCCCGCCATCAGAGTGAACGACAGACAGTGTGATGCCTGTTACTGTCACACTTGTCTGGATGTCATTTTTGGTTTGGACCTTTTCCTAAATCTGAAAATACAAAGTTTTCATGCTCTTTCTGAGTAATATTGCTAAGACTGTGTCTTCCTTACACATTCATGCACAGAAAATTATGTCCTGGGAACTTTGATTTTTGTGTTTTGGATACTTCAGTATTGCTCTCTTCAGCAGAAATGCAGTCCTTCCTGTCTGATGTCTATCCTGGGTGTTATCTTAATCTAAATCATCCCACTGCCTCTCATTCTTCATACTCTACTAATCTCCAGGACCTTCCCCTGCCCATTAACTCATGGCAATCTCAGTAGCCCAGTTATTCAAACTGGCATGCTTGTACGTTATTGGTGATATATCTAAAAGGTCATTTGTGAAGTCATTTACTCACTGAAATCTCTAATTAATACTCTTAAACTTGGCAAAATTTGTGTCACTAATCAAGAATATTACTTAGTAGCCAAAAAATTAGAATATTCACCATGGTGAGGGACAACCTGTTAGTCTGGTCTGTGCTGAGACTAAGTATATTGCTTCTTTTTGTCTAATGGGAAATGCATAAACCATTGAGGCAGAATCTACTATCATCATTTCATCCTTTGGCCATACTGAAAAATGCAATGACAAGAGATGCTGGGTTTTGCTGAGGGACTGTGTCTGTGGAGTAGATTTGCACTGGGCACACTTAGCAGATAAAGCAGGCTTCTTAAGCATCTTTGCTTCTTGGTGCTGTTTCACCTCATATCTGGCATGCAGCAAAGGGACATCCAAGAGCTTACGATGCATGTGCGTATGTGCTGAAAGCTTCATTTAGGCTTCTAAAGGTTCTGACAGTTGCTGTTGCAGTGACATTCGCATACTCTTTTATTTTTGATGTAGCAGTCTAAATTCTGCCTTGACTGGGTATTTTTGGAATATTTTTGATACTCCATTTTCAAAAGAGGTGTATATACTTTTGAAAAAAGTAGTTACTCTGTCTTATTTTGACAATTTGGGTCCAAGACAGGGTCCTCAGTACTTAAGATATAAAAGTAGACAAGATGGCCAACAGTTGTTAAAGAGAAAGAATGTAATCCTTCCATATAATCTGACTCTTTCTTCTGCACCACATCAGGCATAATCTGCTCATTTTCATGCCCTTTTGCATAATTCTGTCATAACTCTCAAACTCTTGGTACAAATTTTAGTTACACACGTGCTTAAATGAGCACCCTACTTTTGTTCCAGTGGCTGCACCTCAAACTTGGGAGGCCTCTGTGAACAGGCTTCTCATGAATACATGTGCTACAGCAGGACTTGATTTAGAATACTTATGAATCTGGGCATTTCCCATGATGCTTTTTATTCAGGCCACATGGTCACAACTACCAAAGTCAATTAATCTTTTAGGGATAATCATATTCAAAGGTAAAATTAATTTCCTCCCTAATATCCTTCATGGATTCAAGAAGATAAATCTTATTTCTATAATTCATTTCAAAGTGCAAGCAAAACGGTGGGAAAATCAGAGGAGCTGTAAAAGTAACTAAGAACATGATCCTGTCTGAAAGGCAGACTGGAAAAGATTGAACCGCTTGATTAATAGCTATAACACAGAATATGATGGGCATAGTGTCTAGAATAATTAAGCAACAACAGGCAGCAAAATTATAAGAATCAATGGATAAAACAGAGAAGTTGACTCACAGGCAAAGCTGTATTTCATGAGAAGTCTTGCTTCCTACCCTCAATTCCTTGCTATTCTTCTCTGCAATGTCCCAGGTTTCTTTATCAAACCTTCTGCAATAATTTATTATTGTTATACTGACAGAGTAAATTCCACCATGTGCCAGTCATGCCTATAAGTTCAATTAAAATTACAAGACTGACATGCATGGGTAACTTCCGTGCAAAAGGGAAAAGAGAGGCAGCTCTTCAATGAAATTAAATTCCGATACCACTATTTTGGCAAAGTGTTTCTGCAAGCACAGAAGAAAAATTGTGTTCCTGAGTTTCCATCCCTGGAGACAGTTAACCAATAAAAGCTATAGCTGGGTTTGATTAACTCTGCATGTTTTTCCTGACCTCATTAACAGAGTCAGCTGATGGATTTCTAGATCAATTTGCATGCAAATGTAAAACAAAAGGAGCTTTGCTGTAATGTTAAGCTATCCACCCTTCTAGACTCTTCATTACCTCATTTCATCTTTCTGTAGGCAAAACTGACCAGTGAACAGGCAGGGAAAGTAATGCACTGTCTTTTATCTGTCCTTTTGTTGAGATCCCAGAACAGAATACTTCACGTGCTAGTCCCGTGGCAGCTTTTCATGCCAGACATCCAAGGCTTTTCACAGTCTCACCTTGGCACTGTGTACACTGTTCCTCTTTTCAGAAGCTTGAGGTACATACAAACAGGAAACTAAAATAATACAGTTAGTGGAATGAGTAAGAAAGTTTTTCAGATCACATTTTTTTAATTATGTAAACCGAAAAGGTTTTATAGATATCAACACTTATGTGCTTCTTTACCCCATATAGCCTTGGTATCAGTAAAATTCAAGGTCAGCTGTCCCGCTTTGCTAATTCACTCTCCAGTTTCAACCAACTCTCATAATGAGGAAGAAGCCAATATTTGCACAATTGATAAATAAAGATTTAAAAATTCAGCACCCATCCGACACATTTTATTGTGACAATAGAAAAATGTCCCTTTTCTGTAAATATATTCTTTTCAGTGGTACTTTCTCAGTATGAAAATAAACAAAAGGAAAGTACACAAAACCCAGAAAGATTGTCATAGTTTAACCCTGGCTGACAATGGAGCCCCACACAGCCACTTACTCATTCCCCCCCCCCCCCAGTGGGATGGAGGAGAGAATCAGAAGGGTAAAAGTGAGAAAAATTGTGGGCTGAGATAAAGGAAGTTTAATAGGTAAAGCAAAAGCTGAATGCACAAGCAAAGTGAAACAGAGAATTCATTCCCCACTCCCCACGGGCAGGCAGGTGTTCAGCCATCCCCAGGAAGGCAGGGCTCCATCACGTGTAATGGCTACTTGGGAATACAAACACCATAACACCAAATGTCCTTCCTTCCTTCTTCTCCCCCCACCTTTATATGCGGAGCAGATTGATCACTTGGGGTCAGCTGTCCTGGCTGTGTCCCCTCACAACATCTTGTGTACCCCCAGCTGCTTGTTGGTGGGGTGGGGTGAGAGGCAGAAAAGGCCTTGGGTGCTGTGCAAGCACTGCTCAGTGATAACAAAACCATCCCTGAATTATCAACACTGTTTTCAGTGCAAATGCAAAATGTAGCCGCATAGTAGCTGCTATGGAGAAAATTAACTCTATCCTAGCCAAAATCAGCATAATCATTCAGCTTTTAATTTTTGACCAAAAGCTCACATAATTCTGTGATTTATGTGATTTTTCTAAACACAGGACACTAGGACTCATTTATAACTCTGTTTCACTCCTGTGACCCCATAGTAACAGAGACACAATAGAGGCAGACAGGGTAAGTGGATGAGGGCAGGTAAAGCTGACGGTGGGGAAAATAAGTCCGTAATACCATATTGATTAGTTTCTAGAAAGTAGGAGCTAACGGATTAGCTACATTAACAAAGCTTTTACCCACTGGACCAGTGACAAATATCCACTGACTTAAGTGGACAGTAATACAGTATCTTCATGATGCTGTGTTCACAAAGACATGACAACAGGAGAGCACAACATGATACCATCCACTTGACATGTTAAAAGACATAAATTGTCATACATGTTATTTATATAGAGAGAAAGCTCCAAAAATCGAGGCAGTTTAGAAAAGGACTATAGAAAACATTGCTGTTATTAGTTTATTGATCAGCAGATTAGTGTACTTTATAAATTACAATATATATACAAAGTTGTTTTGAGTAGGCAAAACAGATGTCAGGAAGGTACTGCTGAAAGAGCTATCAAAGATAGGCAGCTGTGCAGAACAAGGAAAATGACATTCACTGATAAGAAAACGAAGGGTAGCAGAGAATAGGTAAGAAAATGCAGACAATCTAGGCCCATTAATACAATGAAAGACCTGTAAATGTGTTAGTACACGCATAGCAGTGTTCCTCTGCCTTAAAATACTATGGTCAGTAATACACTCACTTTAAACACGTGCAGTATGCATGGATAAGTAAGAGAAGGACACTGAATGATCAGAGAAATGGATTTTATACATTAGAAGACTGAAAATTCCTTCTTAAATATTTGACACTAACCTGTTAGATCAAATTTCTTTAATAATATGGCAAAAATAAAGCACAAGTAAAACACCTCTCAGCAGTTTCTATTTGAACCCCTACCAACATACAAAGTGAACAGTTAGATGAGTCAACAAAAATATTAACCACCTTTCTGAAATTTCTGTAAAATTTTGGGAGCAGGGTTCATTTCGATTTCTTACTGTATTTTAACTAGTCCTAATTAAGTACAAAATGTTTGCCTTAGAAGAGAGTGGAACGACTGTCCATTGACTAGTACAATATGCTAGAAACAATAGCAAATGTTTGGATTCAAATTTCTCTGCGGAAAAAAAAATTATCAGAATTAGTTTTGGAAGATGTACCAAGGCCTGAAAAGCCATCTGGTAACTTACAAGAAGATAAATAAAAACATTCAAACAAGATGCCATCAAACAGTGGCACTGGAAAAAGCTTAATGGAGTAAGATCATTAGCCTGGCATCTTCAAGCCAACATCACAAGAGAAAGAGGAGGTTTGTCATCCCCAGAGCTGAGTCTTGTCAGCATTGATCTAGATTTATGAGCCAGTAAAATAATCCTTCATGATTATCTGTCCTGTTGTTCACCATTACTGAACCTTCAAGGAGGCTGTTCTTTTGTGTGTTCTTCATGTCATGCTTAGCTGAAGTATAACTGACTTGAAGACCACCTATACTTACAGCTTATTCATACACAAATTAATGGATGCTGGTAAAGTTTTATATCCATTAAGCAGAGCATTAGCTTTCACGGCTATCAAAGATACTTTATTTATCATAGTTTTTCTGAAAGCTTGTTTACTAAGAGACCATGTTGGCAGGATACTGCTGCCATCAATGAATTTTATGCCTCATAGATAAAATTTGAAAAATGAAAACTCCTATCATTTGCCTCTTAGTTGATATGCAGTGGTCATAAGCTAATGAGTTCTCTAAGCACTTTTCATGAAAAGAACATAGTTCAAAAATTCTGTGTTCCCTCCTTCCATTTAAAAAAAAACCAAAACACAAAGCTTTGTTTAGCTAATTAATAACAGTGATCTTGAAACTTAGAATAACTTTGATCACATCAAAATGCTATGTATTCATTGATCCAGAAAGAGGAAAAAGAACGTGAACAATTTTATAACGTGATTATCAGGCAAAGTAATGGATGAATCAATTTTGCAGCATTGCTCCAGGTGCTTATTTCATATTCAGATTCACACCTAGAGCCAGCTCTCAAATTTGGGTAGAGATAGAAAGTTTTGAGTTGGCAGCCATCAGGCTCTGTTATTATTCTATTCTAAGCAATACATTACTTGGTGGCTCGTTATCATTACCTTCACCGGGATTTCATTCACTCAGAAAATCCTTCTCCATCCAGTTTCACAGGAAGGATTTATAAAGCAATCTCAGTGTTGAGAATCCTGCTAGGGTTAAGGCATTGGGTCCAGCACTTAAAAGTCTGGCATTTACTAGTGCTTATCCAGGATGTTTGTTACCTCAGGGACAAGTAACACTGTAATCTTACAGACAGCTATATGACTTTAGAAATTTAAGTTGTCATCTAGGTTAAAGTCCCTAGGCTAGATCCTTTAAGACAGTTAAAGATGACAAAATCAGTGAGATTCTTCCATTACAGTACTTCATTTGCACCCAGATTTTGCTAAATTTCAATGCACTGGCCTGAAATTGTCTATATTATTTGTCCACTGCAGGGTGCTTTCTTAGCTTTTACTGTATCAGCAGTTCTCAGAAATAGGAGCAAATGTTTTGTCCATGTTTAAAAAAATCCTTGTGCCTTTTTTTGCATTGAGAAATCCTGGCTAGTAAACAATTTGATGTAGTGACTTTGAAGTATATGTTCATAAGCTTAATTGTAGCATTCTCTGATTGTGGACAGCTTGGCTTTCTGATTCAAAGACTCTTTTGTTCCATCTTTTTGCAAATATTTTTTTTGCCAAAAGAGTATTATGGCTTCTACATAGAACAAAGTATGATTCCTACTTAGCCATACCACTCCCAATTCCTAGTTCCTCTAGCTGGCCAGGAAAAGACAGAAGATTTGATAAATTTTCCTTTTAATACTCTTCTATTGATGTAAAGCATCTGAGAGGGATCTCATTAAAATTTTGCATTTGAGAAATGTCAACCAGTGCTTCCACTGTGTTTGATTGCTGTTACCTTCACATCTTCTTCTGCACTAGGTAAAGATATGTAGGACTGAAGGGTTGCATTGTAAAGCATTTAATCCTAATTATTTGAATATGAAGAAATAGTACATACACCCTCAATCACTAACTACTTTTAGCTGGTTCACTTATCTTGGCAATTGTTCATAAACCAAACAAATACTTCTTCTCTGTAAATTGTCTTTTATTTACAAATCAGTGCCCAGATTTCACTTGTAAACCCCATGTTTGCACTATACGGAGAGACAAAATTGCTAGGAAGATCAATCTTTAGAAACATCTCCATCAGCACTGTCAAATTCTAACCTCTCATACTAACTTGAAATATGTTACAAGCAGCAGTTATTTTACTAAATGCTCATCATCTTTATTGATAACTACAAGCCCAATGAATTTAGTCAGGAAAAGTGTATTTTGCACAGGCTTATATGGCACTAAGAGTTTATAGCAGATGTTCTCAATGAATCTGATATATTTTATGCTTTATAATGCTATCTCATATATTCAGTAATATCTTGCTGCCAGTATTCTCTAGCTAGAGACCAGAGAGAGACAGATAGGCCTGGTGCTGAGGCATATTTATTTAACAAAACAAATCTATTATGTTTGCCTTATTTTAGATTTGTGGAATTAACCATAAGTCTCAAGGATTTAAGTTTCATAGATCTCTTGCGACGACACAGCAACATGAAATTAATTAGTTATTCAGTGATATTGTTTCTTTCATGCCTGTGCTTGTAAAGTTCATAGGAATGTAAAAACTGACCATCATATTTAGCAATGATTTTGTGCCCTGCAAAGGTGGCATTGACATATTCAGGCGATACTGAAAAAAAAAAAAAAAAAAGCCATTTGAAAACTAGCTGTGTTGTCTAAAGTTCTAACATTATTTACCCATATCAACCAGAAACTTGCAGTACTAAGTCCCTGAAGGGGACACAAATCAGGCTTTGAGTGAAGCAGCAGTGCTACCTATGCAGACACCAACGCTACAACAAACTTCACCTCAGCCTGCTGCTAAGCTGTTTGTTGTGCTAACCCATCACCATGGCCTGTACTGTAACCAGGGTCTGCAGCAGAGGTAACATGATACATCGGAGGAAGAACAAGGATGTGAAACACCCTCTGAAATTTCTGATATCTATGATCACCTGCTGAGTCAGGCAGCTGGGACCTTGCGCTCTCTTTGCCATTACTGTGCTATGTAACTTAGGCTCTTTGTTCTGCAAGTGTGCATATATATATGTACAGACATACACATAAAACAGAGCAAACTTTTACTTGTATACACATACATACAAAATATGCAACATTAACAAGTGTATATGATGCTTAGATTCATATTTGTAAACTGGAGCCATTACAGATTTTGTAGAGACAACCATTAAGTTTATTTCACAAGTATGGTGGCAAAATGTAATTGTTCAACTATATTTTATGCTGGTTACCAGCAGAGGAAATACCAAATGGATAGGGAGTTTGGATGTTACCTTGAGAACAAAGACAGAGACTCAGTATGCTTTAACTTCTGCATGTTTTACGAACAGCGAGCGCCTTGTTGTATTTTCTTGAGTGGTACCTATTTACATCTGCTCTTACTGAGGTCAACGGGAGTTCTACCACTTACTGCAGCATTAGCCCACTGCTGCTTTCTTCTGAAAATGTGTGAAATAAATATGCAAATGATTGCAGTAATTTTTAAGGTCCATATTAAAAGGTCCTAAATCCTGAAAGGTATCTGCTCATTCTGTTTATTTTTTCCTTTTTGCTCCTAGAGTTGTGACATGTTTAAATGCATGCAATGGCTGTTTTTCCAGGTAGCTCCTCATAAACATTGCAAAATATTAATGAAGTTGTTAAGAAAGCAAAAGGCACACAACACCAACAGTCATCACATGTTTAATTCACTGCTTTGTTCATTCTTTCCCATTACAAATGTACTAAATGACAATATAATTATAACCTAAAGCTGTTAGTAATTATATGCAAAGTGCTATAATAGCAATGAAACCCTAATGCTGAGACAGAGAGGGGGAGAGAGAGAGAGAGACTGAGGGAAGCCAGAGTCAAAATAACCATTACTCATTGTACTCCTGGGTACCCCCTAAATTTGTTTGATTCTGATGGGTTACCCAACGTGCAAATTACCTGAACAAAATTCAGGTCAGGTATTGAGAAAACAAATTAATTACCAGGAAATTACTTGCTGGTGTTGAGCCAAGTATTAGCTCATCAGCATTCAGCACCATTGGAAGAGAGTAGAGCGAGGGAGAACAATACTGACTTGCATTAAGAACAACAAAAGGAAAAGTCTTACTCGAAACTTTCATCCTAACATTATCCCCTTTCTTGCAGCTAATCTTGAACTCAGTGTCCCATGCCAGAGTGTGTGCTGTCAGCAGATCACCATTCTCCTCACCTTCCTCCTGCCCTGGACATGGGCTGCACTACAGCAGGAAGCCACTCTCTGGCTCTCCATAGGCCCTGGGACAAGCTGTCCTGGCGGGGACCATCCCTGCGCCGTCTGGTCTCTCGTTGGCCCTAGAGGGTCCCACCTGCCAGAAGAGCTTCATTCCCTGGGCATTTGGAATAATTCTACCAGCAAATCAACCGAGACCAACAAATTCTCAAAGCTGAGATGTATAGTAACCTAGACGTCTCTCATGTTAGCTAACTTGTTTCTTTTCTGACTAGAACTGAGAGCCTGGCTTATACGGTTTGTCAAAGGAATGTTTGACTTGCGTTTATTCTGTGATTGCTGGAATCAGAAAGATATGTCATACAGATATTGCTTCATTAGCAGATCAGTAATATGCAGCAGTGTGCTTTAGAGATGGAACTTAATTGAGATAAAGCACATAAAACCTGTGAATTACATGACAGGTGGAATTGACAGGTTGTGATAGTGAAGTAAAATTCCTATTTATCTATAATATGTACAGTATGCTACAGCTAGATTAGTTAAAATTATACAAATACAGTCAGAAAAGTTACAGCCCCTGCTTGATCTTGCAGACTTGCTTCCACATTTAAATTTCTACTACTAAAATATATTTAAAAGAGGACAAAAAATAACATCCACAACACAACAGAGCAAAAAACAGCACATGACTCAGACATTTCACTAAACTGTCTTTACTGTCTCTGAACTAACTCCTACTATGCTAAGTTATATGACTTAAGGAATTCATACCATCATAAAAATTAAAAGTGTTTTCCAGTGCACAGCGCTCATCCTGTTTTGCGTTCACACAGCACTAAGCACAACACAGCTCTTACTATCGATGCTCCAAATTCAAGCTCAGGTTCAGGTTATTCAGAGGACAATGCTCAGATACATGCAGATGCTCCTTTATTTCTCAGTGCCCTTTCCCCAGCTGGCAGCCACCAGGCTGAAATGGTCGACTAAAAACTGTTTTTCAGTTTTTCAGACAGACAGCTGAACCCTGTGGCCTTCCTCCCTCTGGGCACAGGAGCGCTGCCTCGCAGCAAGCTGCCTCTCCCTGTGCTGAGAGCTCACAAAACCCTTCCAGTCTCACCTGTAGAAGGAATGAATGACAAAATGCTTAAAAGCACCTCCTGACTGTGCCCTGCATCTTATGGGCCACCTCACACGTGCATAGATAGCACAGAGTGCTGATCAGATGCAACAGCTTTGCAGGCAGCTTTTAACTTGCAGCAGACGGGGACTGATGTTGTGCAGCAGCAGACAGTGAGGAAGAAAAGCTCACTTCTCCTTTAGACTGTACAAGTTCTCCACAACATGAGGAACCTGAACAGGGTTATGTTTTAAAATACATGGACATGACATTCATGAACAACTTTCAACTAAAATAACTTTCTGCATTTTAAAGGCCAAATATTGATTTGTTTGCCTATGGGCTCATTTGGTATTGTCTATGGGGTAGACAAGCTCTGAAATATGTGACGATGAGTGTAAAGCAGCTGTAAAAATTATCAAATCTAAAAGGTTATGACAGATACCTGCTCTGCACTGATTATGTCCTGGATAAATTATTATGTATGCTTAAATCAGAAAATACAATTACAGTCACCAACTATGACTTCCTTCAATTTAGGTGTAGATTTTTGTCCACTGTTTTTAGTTAAATGAGAAAATATTTTTATAGCAATAAATTACACAAAAATGCAAATAAAGTACAAAATTATTTAAAGTTATCTGGGCACCTACCCAAAAGTGAACACACACAAATAAAAGGTCTGCTTTCAAATATGTGTTTGAAAAAGCATGATTCTTCTAATACAACATAAGATTTTATACTGTTTATAGCTTTTCAAGGTTTCTGGGATGAAGGGACGTTCATTCCTTCAGTTTGTCTGGTAACTGCTTGCATGTTAACATGACAGAACAAGAATCCGAGCCCTTTCTCCACCTCTCCTCGACGCGGGTGTAACGCAGGAGCACTGCCCTTGGGGTGACACTGGTAGTGCAGGCATGAGACCTCCTGCTGTCCTTGATCCCTCGCCGAGTTTGCCCACACGCCGAGTTTGCCCACAAAGACAGTCACGGTTCGTTCTAATTGTTGCAATGGTGGTTTTGAAACGTGTCCATCCCACATTCAGTACAAGGTAACAGTCTTTGGCACAGGCTGCTGAGCTGCTATCAGTGACTTGTGCATTTAGTCATTGTCAACCCAGGCTGCCTTTGAGCTAAATTTTCATCTTCCCCTTGATGCAGGTGGATGAGTGCAACTGAATGGGCTGAGTTTTACACAGCAGGCTTTCATACAGCCGGAGCATGTTTGACAGCAAACAGCATCCCCAAAGGTGCAGCACTCTTCTTGCAGCCACTTTCTCCCCCAGCCTCCTGCCCACTTTCTGACACCTGCCATCACTCCTTGCGATGGCTAGAGGGGAAGTGGCAGAAAGTAATGTATTTTGAGAGGTTATTTTTAGTTGTTACCACCACAAAATCCCCAAGGGATCTAACCTTCCCGTCCCACCGCTAAGCTGCTCTAAGCCAGGTTTCTGCCTTATGTGAACTCTCTTCTGCTCAGGGATATCAAGTGTTACATGGCAAAAAGCCTAACTCAGAAAACTGCTGTCCATCAGGTGGCTTAATTACACTGTCAGGGAAAAATACAGAAGAAATTTGAAACTACAAGTATACCACCCCTCAGCACTTCATAGTTCAGGATAGCCAGAGGTTTTTCTTCAGGTCGAATTCTAATGCAACAAGAATGATAAACAAGAATCACTACAGCCTTGTATCTGTGGATATTCTTTGTCACATGATGCCCTCAGCTAATTTCTCTGTAGATAACCATCCCTCTTTTGAAAGCTTCCAGCAGGGAATGCTTACTGGTAGGATTTGTCACTCTGGTGAGTGACTAGCAACTTCACATGGCAAGATGTCATGACTTGCCTGCTCCTCAGGAAACTTCTGCCAGCCTTGAAACACACCAGTGAACTAACAAGAAACCTGTATTATCACCAGCTGTGCAGGTCAGGAACTCAATACCATCAACCACGTATCTGCAGAAAAGTCAGGTCAGGTCTAGAAGTGATTGACGATATCTTGAAATAATCATCATCAGGAATCAAAGATATGATAAAAGATTCAGGAGATGGGTTTTCATGATGAAAGGGCAACAACAGATATCTGAAGACCAAACTGGGACAGGAAAGAGGGCAGCATAGCCATTGCAGGATTAAAGTAGGTTTAACACAGTAGTCTTGTTCTGTGAGGCTCTATGCAGAAATTTCATTGGACATTCAGATTTGGCAATTCTATCAGTTTTCACATGGGCAAATAAAGCTATATCTCAGATAACAAGGCATGAAAGTTCTACAGTTGAGTTAGGCAAATGCAGGGATTTTCCTTCTCTATTGTTTGGGGTTTTTTCTTTTCCTTTTTTTTTTTGTTTGTTGATGTTTGGTTTGGTTTGGTTTTTATGGCAGTACAAGTTATAAAGTTGTACAACTGAAAGAATTTGATGGACATTGTTCAACAGCTGTTTTTGCAGAATTCTGTAACTTTTTTATGTGCAAAGAAAGTACAGTACATTCTGAATGATTGAAAGATTTTTGGCTTAAGGTGCTGAAGTAAAGTACTGATGACTAAAAAAAAAAATATACATGAGATAACAAAGCATTGGCGAGATGTGTCTCACAGTCTACGTTGATCTAACTGGAATACAAAGTCACTGCCAGTGTTTGCAGACTGCTCTGCCAAAGGAACATGTGTTACCTACAACTAGACAGCAAGGTCAATGTACCTTTGTTCTTAAAATATATTACCAAATACTCCAAGTACACCACCTGGAGTGCTACATCCAGCTCTAGGGCACAAAAGCACAAGAAGGACATGGACTTCTTTGAGTGGGTTCAGGGGAGGACCATGAAAATAATCAGAGAGTGGAACACCTCTCCTATGAAAAAAGGCTGAGAAAGCTGGGGTTGTTGAGCCTCAAGAAAGGAAGGCTCTGGTGAGACCTTATTGTGGCTTGTCAATATATAAAGGGGACTTACAAGAAAGACAGAGAAAGGATTTTTACCCGGCCCTGTAGTGACAGGACAAGGGGTAACAGTTTTAAACTACAGAAGGGTAGGTTCATATAAAATACAAGGAAGAATTTTTTTATGAGGAAGGGGGTCAGTCATTGGAACAGTTTGCCTAGAGAAGCTGATGTCCCATCATCAGAAGTATTCACTGTCAGATTGGATGGGGCTTTGAACAAGCTGGTATAGTGAAAGATGTCCCTGCCCATGGCAGTGGCGTTGGACTGGATGATCTTTAAAGGTCCCTTCCAACCCAAAACATTCTGTGATTTCGTGATACTAAATTTCATAGTAAATGTAATTCCAGATCATCAAAATATAGTTGTAGACTCCACTTTGAAAAGTATGCTAAGATATTGGTGTAAGACTGTTTTAAAAAAAGAAAGAAATAAAAGAAAAAAAGGTTAACCTATGGTCAAGCTAAAACACTTTGTTCAACCCAAAATAAAACATCATGTAATAAGTTTCAGGTCATTTAATTTTGTGATTGACTTTGAATCTCCTTCAAATGAAAATAAAAGCATTTGAACTCCCCAGAGTTTAAACAGAGCCCAGTAAGTGCCCCTGAGCAGCGACCATCAGGGTCACTCTTGATGCAGAAAACCTTCCAGCCTATTTTATGAGCTGGGAGCACAGTCAAATTCCGATCCTCTGTAAAACACACACATTTATCTGAACACAACTCACCTGGATATTTGGGGGGTTATGTTTTGCCTTTTGGGGTTCACAATGTACATGCTAACACAATGGCACATTAGTTACATGCTCACTTTTCGCTGCCAATAATCCCTCCAACTGCAAATCCTGCCCTTCCCCACCCCAATAAAAATCACTTTGGACCTACCCCTTCTGCTTAATCTTGCTCTCTTTCTTGTGCGTCTGTGTTTCTGTGTGGGAAGACCATCATAAATCGCTTAAGCAGCAGCGCAGTTTATACATAAGCTACAATGGGGGTTTAACTATAGCTTGAAACAAAACTCACACCAAATCTCTAAACTTATATAAATGAGAAAGAAAAATAAGGGAAAACTGTTCTAGGCATAGTACCCCACCACCACCATTGCCTTGGGCCAGCTTCAGGGAGTCCTTATAGGAGTTTCTATATGTAGATAAGAGTGGCTTCCACACCACTCAACAGGTTTCTCTCCCTCTGAGGTAATGAAAACACCCCCTATGAAGCTCCCTGTCCAAAGCTGAAAAAAACCCTTGACTTTTTACAGCCTTCCAGATGTGAGCTGCCTGTCAGTCAGCCTTGCCTTGGATGATTTTATCACTAGGCAACCATCCATGAAGGCCACTTCTCCTTCAGGATGTTCACTTACTGTTTAAAGGTATTTCATTTCTGTGGAAGAGTGTTTTACCTAACAATTCTTTTGTTAACCTTGTGCTGGTGCCCTTTAGAATTATTTTCTGATGCGGAAATAAGAGAAAGACAGAAACCTGGCTGCACAGTCAAAATGAAATTTTCCATTTGAATAAAAGTCCTGTAATTGGAACAGTGTACACAGATGAATAATCCTATTGATAAGTTACTATGGGACATCAAATAGGCCGTAATGTGGCCACATTTTCACTGTAAGTGTAGACAAATAACAGAGAAAATATTTTTTCTGCTATTCTAAAGCATTGTAAAAGGTATCTGCAGACTTGACCCAGTTTCCACCATGGAGAATAATTGTACCCGCTGGGTGGAAGGTTCCATTTACCATGTCAATGGAATCAAACACCCCGATGGCCATGGTGAAGATCGTGGGGAAACTGCCCTTCTGCAGGAAGCTCCCCATTTAGTACCAGTCAGGCCAGCACTGCTATGCTTCAATCTTCACTTCTGTCAAAACCGAAATAATGCAAGATCCCTGACTTACAGTGGCCAGACCACCTGAACATCCCCTCAGGCACCCGGCCCTGTGTGGCCTGCCTTGGGGCAGAAGGAGCAGGGTCCCATGGGAGCTGGGGAAAAGAAAGTCACACAAGTCCTCACTGGACAGAGAAGAGGAAGAGCCTTGAGGGCCAGGAAAAAACAGTAAATTGATTAACAGTAGTATGGGTAGCCCACTTCTGCTTGCTGAATGAGTTTGTGATTGACAAGGTTCAACTCTGGTTATTTGTTTCTATTGCACATTGTTATTTCTCCTAAAATGACTTGCCTAACAGTATTGCTATATCTTCTGTTTGCTTCTGGGATGGTAAATAAATACACATCAAGAAAAAACACCCCAAAACACCAAGGCAATAGCTCTGAACCTCTAGCTGTTTTGTTTCTAGTGTTGATACTGCTGAAGCTTCAAAATAGAGTACTGTTTTACAAACCCCACCTGAAAGAACAAATAAAACAAAAAGTGATAATTTCAACAAACAGAAATTGAGTATGTGTATATATATGGCTGATTCTTTCCCTTTGCAGAGTAATTTCTTATTACCATAATAAAATTATAAACAGTGGCTTTTATTCTAAGACAGGATAATTAAGAATCAATTACATTTTACACTGAAACATAGACTAGCCTGTAAGCATTATGTAATTGGGAAGCAGCTATATTATCATTTTTCTGTAGTTACACTGAATTACACAATCATTTCAGTGTAGTTATATTTGGAAATTGTGTGTAATTTTTTTCATATTAAGTTCTGCAACTTAAGGGCTCAATGTCAAATAACTGCACACTTGGAACAGGCTCTAAATCTATGTACAGCCCTGTGGCTGTAATGGAAAGAAAAGGTTCCTTTAATAGGTCAGAAGTGTTATCATTAGTATCTTTTACTGTAAAGCGGTGACATGCTAGTGAGTTAGTTCTATTGCTCTATTATATTGCTGAGCTAAAGAAAAGGAACAATTGACAAAAATGTGGTGAAAACTTTGTAATATGCAGAAATTAAGAACAGGGCTCAAAAAGCTATCACTGAGTGCATTCAGCTGGTACCTTCAATATTCAAAAGATACTTAACATTAAATGGGAGAACTTCAAATTACTAATTTAGTTCACAGTGCGCTTCAGGGATTTGAGTAATTTCATATTTGTATAATGTCTCTATAATGCTGTGAAGTTAAAGTTGAGCAAGATTTTTAATTTTTACTTGTGGCACCGTGGGATACAAAACACACCTACAGTGAAGCTATAATAGAAAGTTTTCATTTTTGACAGATCCAAACCATGAACCTTAAGGCCTGAAAGAATAAAAGGTTCTTACTCAAATGTGCTGCAAAAATAAACACTTCAAAGGAGAACCCCACCTGAAAAGTGCAGAAGGAGGTATGTGAGCCAGGAGAAGAGGCTGGCTGAATTTATGAAAGAAGCTGACAGGGACAATTTCTTGCACTTCAGGGAACTGATAACTCTGGTAAAGTTTGAAAATCTGAGATTGATAAATAGGAACCTAACATGGGCAAGGCTTGCAGATTAATTGTAAGGGATTACTGAAATATGCTTTGATCCTCCAGCAACCTAGCTATGGAGTTAAGCCTGTCTAACAGAGGGGTATTAAAAGAAGGCATTACTATTTTGAGTAACAGTAACTGTTTTTTCCTCAATAGAAAACTATCCTGTTTAAGCATATAGTTTTAAAAAATAAACACAGACCCTTAATAATAATTCAGTTTTGTGTTGAGAGTACAGAGGTGTTTAGAAATCTTATCTTTCAGCAGTGGCTTTGAAAACTTGTCAAATGAAGATAGAAATAATGAACAATCTCGTTCATTAGGTACCACGTTTTGGTCACTGTCATCTTCACAAGACAACAAGATCTTAAGTAACGAGAACATAAATTTCACTGAAGTTAATTTAAAATCCTCAATCTCATTTGACTACATCTGTTCTCAAGTTGGTCCCTTCCAGGGTATTTTTTTTGTATCTGAGAGTAACCACAACCATTTGCTCTATTGAGATTATTACTTTGTGCCTGAATCAGATAATGCTGAGGCAAGAGATCAGCTTCCGTCTCATCTAGGAACAATGTCTCCTACCCTGCAGGCTTCAACAAACCTGCCATTCTCATTGTTGAAAATAAAAGCAGACTTTACTGCAAAATTACTTAATTAGCAAGAAAAGTTGGAAAATAGACATAATTACAAAGAAACTCATTTAGTTGGACATTATGAAAAAGACTGATAGGAGGGAACAAAGATTTAATTAAAATTTGGGAATACTACCTACAATGCTCAGAACTGATTTTCTTTTTTTCTCTTCTTTTTAAGGTTCTCCCTAAGAACACATCTCAAGCCCTGCATAATTTGAGGAAACTGCCCTGCAATATGCCTCATAAATAGGATTCGTTCTCTACTTTCTCTATTGCCTGTCCATCTCATGAACAAGGTGACAGCTGATTCATAACATTACCTTATCAAAGCATTTTGTTTTGATTCATGTGACTGGCTCATTTCAACCTCGCATAAACTAGATGAATGCAAAGATATTTCCTGCATACAGAACTGTTATTTTCTTCAACTAATTCAGCTCCACCTATCAGCTTGTGAGAGGTCTGTCCCAATATACTAATCAAAAGAAAACCTTGGAAGCTGAATGTCCAAAGACAGTGATACAATACCTTAATACGAAATGACATCACACGTTTCATAGTGAAGTATGCATTAGTTATATTTGTTGAGATACACATGATAAGTATCAAGGATTCTGAGAGATTATTTAATGGGCTCCATCACTTGCTCCCTATTATTGGAAATGCTTTTGAGATTTGTTAATGACAAGATGGGACCAGTAAATGAATAGGTAAACTCAGGACCAAATATCCTGCTCTGAGATGGTTTATGGCTGACTTTAGAAAAGGCATCTTTTCTACAGAGAAGCCCTCCTGTGGGAACACAATACTGTTAACTGCTGATAAAGTTCTTAGCAAGCACCACCACAGGCAGTATTTCTGCATTAATGGAAATCCTTGCCATTTACAATGCAACAAACTTTAAACATGGTTATTTAAATACTGTTTAAATCTTTAAAACCCATTATTTTTCCCATTCTCCATTATGTCTGTTTCACAGGTGGGTAAATTGAAGGACAGAGAAGCTATGACTCATCTAAAACTGAGTCATATTGACTTTCATCCCCTGGCTTCAACTGACAAAGTGTGCTCTGTCCCTTATGTCCCAGAGTAAATCAAAGCAGCTTTTTCATTAAATTTCAGACATGTCTCATCCACACTGTTGTCTGCTGGTCATGGAAAACGTAATGAAGTAAACTAAGTTTGCACATGCACCAAAGTGATCTCAAAATTTCTCTTTTCTTTTTGTACTCATGAAAGGTATATTGTCAAAAAAATTATATCAAATTTTAAAAATTAACCAAGAGAGTTTATTTTACATAACAGGGGCTCTGGAATGGAAATTTGCAATAAAAATTTCTGACAGGTTCTTAACTAAAGGCACTAGCAAAATTCTTTGGTCTGTGCATTCTTGGAATGGAAATTTGCAATAAAAATTTCTGACAGGTTCTTAACTAAAGGCACTAGCAAAATTCTTTGGTCTGTGCATTCTAACTGATTTGTTGGTATATTTTATGTTCACTTATGCCATGTAGCCTCAGTTGATCTCATTGACATTTGAAATTCTGGTTAAGAAACAGCACGAAGAGCAGTTTAGGCATTTTATCCCATCCAAAATATGAGTGTCAGCCTCCACATTTGTCATTAGATTTCTATTAGATGTATAATGCAGTGTCCAGCTTAATATTCTGGCTAAAATGGAGTAATTAAGATTGATATATGAGCTGTAAAATCTTTTATCTTCTTCTGGGTATTAATTAAATAAAAAGTTGTTATACATTTGATCTCATTCATTCAATCACCACAATACCTCTGTAAACAGTATTTTGACTAAATATGCCTGTGCCTAGTAAAATGTGTTTTATACCTGCACTGTGCTTTGACTAACTGTAAAGAATTTATTACACTAGCAATATGCTCCTAAGTCCGTTGAAAATCTATCCACACTTTCTGCAACAGGAAAGAAAATATGTTTAGAATTATTCCAGTGATGCTTCCTTTTTGTGATACTAGTCGGCCAAAGCCTTTATACTAGCTTCCATAAGTGGTGAAAAATGAGGTCTAAGCCCTTAGAAACCCACAAATCACTTCATATCATTTGTTGTTAAATGGGTACATTTGCTAGTGAAGTTGTCCCTAGCAGGCTCAATGCAGATGTTACAAAACAGCATGATCTTCAAAGATAATTTTAGCAGCCTTACATGTCTGCGTGGCATTGCTGCTCAAGGTCACTAGTAGTATTAGCTAACTGGTTATGAGTTTATCCATCATCATGAGCAACTTTTGCAGGATTGCAGCTAATTTAAATGGGGCTCATGTATATTTTAACTGAGCTGCAGTGATGACAGCCGTTGCAGTGTAGACTGACTCATCATCATTAATCCTAGAGCACTAGCATGCAGAATAGCTTTGACTGCAGTTTTGTGCTGTGTAGAGCTAATACAGATGTATGAAATAGGGTGGCACCTTGGACCTACTCTCCATCTCCTTACTCTTCCTATTCAGTGTCAAGTACAATAAATCTCTAAAATATGAGTTCTTTTATGGTAGGGGGTGCAAGAAATAACTCATCTGCAGATGTGCAAGGATTAGAGGCACAATAGGAGGTGGGGAACCTGAATGAATACCACCCTGTAACAGCACCACTGAAGCCCATCACAGGAAAGCATCAGCCTGTACAGTAAAAGCATATTGGCAGATACAGAAACCTCAGTAACACAGGCAGAGGACTGAGCCCCTGCCCCAGCACCCTTAGGGTTGTCCCAGGACAACCATCACTCCCAGCGGTCCAGCAGGAAAACTGAGCATCAGTCAATGGCAGAGGCTCTCTGGAGCACAGAAGTGTCTACCTAAGTCTGTGGGGTACAGAGCAAACTGTGGGATGCAGGTAAAAACATTTTGGGATTGGACAAGACTTATTATGGAACAAATGTGGGAAATGAGGGATAAGGGGATAAAAGGGGCCAGTTACTTGTAAGCAAGGTGCTGGTCAGCATGTTTGTCTGGCTATGCCCTGCATCTGATCAACATAGTCAGTCCTGTCTTCTTATTAGACTCTGTTTTCCTGTTCTATTCTGTGTGCATGCATGTACATGGAAGTCTAAGTGCAGGCAGCTGGACTGAGGACCATAAGCCACTGGGGACGATGTGTCTGGAGTGCCAGCAGCTAAAGGTAGTGGTGGTATGTAAGCCAGTGTGTGACTGCTAGGGAAGACCAAGCCAGACTATCCAGAAAGTAGGATACATGCGTGTATAAACCCAGCTGCTGGAGAGGTCCATGTGGTAAATATGTATGAATTTTCTACTAACAATCCTGATCAGACAGAGAGGGGAACAGGAGGAGGCTGTTGGGGCAGTTTGCTTCTGCATACATACTGTATGTTTCTGCCTGTGTTCATCTGTGTGGCACACTGTGTATAAGTGTATTTTACTCCTGCTTTTGCAGGTGTACCTATCAGGAATACATGTTCAGCCTCACTACTGGTTGGACCTGGAGCACTGACCTGCAGCTGCCTTGCCTCTATCAGAGAATTTCTGCATTTGGCAGCTCCCTAAAACTTTATCCTCTCATGAAATTACATATCATCTATTACAGCTCTGGACTGTAATATCTACAGGTGGTGTGTAGTAAGTGACAACCTAGGCTTCCTTTCCACACCAAACACGCAGCTGGCAGCGCACAGCCATGGGACTCCCATTAAACTCCTTTTCCTACAAGCCTGAAAACACTGCCAGGCAGATTACCACTAGAAGAGTGAGTTTTGCCCATTTATGATACTTACCCTCCTGTGAAGTACAAGAAACAATACAAACACAAACCAAAAAAGAAAGGGACAGACATAGCCCTAAACAAAATTCTTTTTAAGCTGATGGGACCCCACCTCATCAGATTTTAAACAAAAGCCTTAAGCCTCTCTTACAGATAAGCTATTGTCTTTTCGTCTTCTTTTTGATGTTACAGTGAAATGCCTTGAGGATACTTGATAATAAGGCACTCTGAGTTGTATTACCTTGTTCTGTATTGCAATGCATTATTAACACCAAACACCAAATGACTAATGAAAACACAAGCTGGGAAATTAGATTTTCTTCTTCTATTGCCTGTTTTAGCCTGATCTAAGCAGCTTATTAATTGCCTTCTTTTTGATGGTATGGATTTATATTTGCTTAATGTAAAAGAATGCATAGAGCATCTATCAATACCAATTACCAATAACAGTACCAGTGTCTTTTTTTAAAGGAGGGATCTGAGGTAGGTGATGTTGCTTGCCAGACTTCATGGAAGCTTAAGTATAATTTTTCATTCTAGTTTTGAATAGGAAAAACAGCACAGTTCTCCTACAGATGCAATTTTCTAAAGATGCAAGTCTAGGAAAGCCATCCATAACAGTATTTTATGCTACAAGTATTGTGCCAAGAAGTTAAGAGGAAAACATACCATGAAAACAGAATTTTGGATGCTGTTCCCAAAGAACATTAAAGTTCATCTCCAATTCTAAGCTCAGTTTCTTTCCTATTTTGCCTTCTCCATCACACTGTTATTTAAGACTAATTTATAGCTTCAGGCTCTCAGGTCTTAGAAATTGGCTGAGTTATTTTGTTATCGAGAACACAAATGCTTTTATTGGAACCAAGATTTCATCTAGGATGTTTCATCTGTAATGTAATTAAGGAGGTAGTTTGGAAAAGCAACATTTATACAGGGAATATATGCAAAAATATTCTCACAAATGCTACTTGTAGAGTTCAAAAGGGTGTTGTCACAAATTTACCTGACATCTCCAGTTTATGGTACTTCTCTTACTGTCCAGCTGCATAACAAGGATATTGTAAGTAACACTGATTCCTGAAAAATGGCACTCCTAACTCAGCATTCTTACTTTCAAATACTACACAAGGCACTTTAAGAATAAAAAAAAGTCTTCAGTCTGCGTCTGAGTAAGGGAAGACAAGATCAGGTATTTCTACATATCTCTGACTTGAAGAGGGCATGCCTGCGATGGATCAGCTGCTAGGCAATTATACTTCACACTAGGCAAATGTAAATAACTACTTTACTTACATTAAAATAGGAAGACTTTTACTCTTGTGCTTAGAAAGAGATGTACAGAGATGAAAATAAAAATGCCACTTACAGGTAAATATATATTAATTCACCTTCATGGGGTTTTTCTGCGCCTTTCAAAATCAAAGTTACCGTACATTATAAATGGGATTCAATCTTCAGGTAAGACAGTCTGGGTGATGCTTTTGCTATCAGGAATACTGGCCTGGGTGTACGTACAGCTAAAGACTGTCTGAGACTACAGTCAGAACCTTATTTAACCCTTTCCCCCAGGATTTCCTCTGACTTGCAAACTTGAAACTTAATCAAAGTATCAAATTGTAACACCTCTCCAAAGACATTAATTTTTCTTTCAATTTTTCATTCTGATTTTCCCCATTATTAGATGCACTGATATCCCTTGAATTTGGATAGCTAAGACTATGTCCCATTCAGACATAAAGAAAAATCATTACTAAATTTAGTTGATTCCAAGGGTATAACCATAAATGACAATTCATTAGTGTCCTCGTTAAGAAGGAAATGGCTAGACAGCCCAGCTAACTGGCTGAAATGTCAGCGTGCAACTTCCTCCTGTGAACAACATATTACCTTCAACCATACAAAGTGTAGTTCATACAAACATATAAAGGGAAATGATGCCTTCAGACCATTGCAAATTCTCAACTGACTAGACATAATAAAAAAACATTTGAGCAGCAATACTGGATAGTGGTGACTGATTCAGCTTTTGGGGGAATTGATAGACATGAAATTGTGACTAATGTTTGTACAAACCTTTGTTCTTCCACTATCTTCTGCCCATGTCATGCATAAACTTCAGTTTGATCCTTGGAGCTCTCAAGTCAACTAGGAAAAGGAAAACTCAGTGGGTTCCTAACTCCTAACGAGCCTTTCCTTTTCTTGCATAAATCCAAAATACAATTGCTGAAAAGAGAAAACATAGCTTTAAGCTTGAAAGATAGATCAGGCAATTAAATAGATCTTCAGATGCCTTCCTAGCTGGAAAAACTGACTACAGTCACATTTGTATGCCATTTGTCATGGCAGGTCTATTTAGCCAGTGCACAACCATCATAAGACATTTCCTAACTAACTGTTTGACCTTATTTAAATAAGATCACACTTGTGATAACAAACCAGAGGAATTACTGCCTACTCTGATTAGAAAACTTCAGGACTGTAGCACTTTATTTCTCAACAAAGGGTAAGTCATCAACTCATTTTCACTACATACCAGTAATAACTCATGAGACTACATTCTGAAAATAGCTGCTCTGCTGTAACCTGTAATTAGTTTAGTTATGAATTTACAAATACATTAGTGAAATGAGAATGTTTTTTAACTCAATACTGTGGCTAAATGAGAATGTTTTTTAACTCAATACTGTGGCTAAAAACACTGCCAAAGAAGAGATCATATAAACTTTATACAGTAAATACTACTTTTATTGATTTGCTTAGGCAAGTAATGATGTTTGGAAAGCTCTCAGTTCAGGTGCTTTTCGTGGTAGCAGATGTCATTTCCTATTGACCAGACATTTTAAAAGTATTTTACAGTAGCTTAAAACTACTATACAGATATCAATAAAAATTAATAGAGCAAGAGACAGACAGCTCAAGAATATATTTGAGAAATTCTCCATAGTATTTTGTACTTGCAAGAATTTCTCGAAGTCAGAAAGTGGAGTTACTTGTCCAGTTCCTATTGAAAGTTAACAGATAGCAGGCATCTTTGCCCCTTCAAAAGATTATCTTTTAAATAGTCTTTACATTGTTATCTCAGTAATGACAGTTTTAAGTGTAGACTGTGTATGAAATCTAGATCTACCTTCTTTCTTTGTGTGCTTGGCTAGCAACATATTTTTCTCATGGTGTTTGGTTGAATCCCTCTTGAATCATGATTAACAACACATTTTCTCATTAGTTAACTCATTAGTGTTCCTGAAGCAAATGAGTGGAAGATGATAAAAACTGGTTTCTATTATCATGCGTTACACTAATGGTTCTAAAATTTCTGGATGGTGGGACTGGGAAAGCATAAGAATGAGCTTCCTTTTCTCTTAAGTTCCTGGTCCAGACTGAGACACCAAGGCATGAAATACAGACAAGCATGTAGCATGTGATTGGGTTTTGGTTTATTTTTGGTTCAAACAGAAGGCAACAACCTGCAGCTGTCTTTCATATATTCATGAATATATATTCATATATTCAATGGCATTATTCACATATACAAAGTTGATTATTTGCTTAAGCACTACATTAACTTAGAATCCATGTTTGCACATTCTTCCCATACTACTAAAGGGCTAATCTGCAACTACAAGGCACAATACGTAGTTTAATTGCCCAGCATCAAATTTTGGAAAAGCACTGGTACAGTCTTCTGATTTTCTGTCTTTAACAAATAGAAGTTTTATTCCCTCACATTCCATGACATGATCCTTATTCTATGATCTATTGAAAAATGTACCTAAAATATGAACCTGTTACTGCTATTACTGAAAAAGAAAGCATACTTAGCAAATCTATTAATTTGTGTAGCTTCACTTAAATATCAAGATAAATTTGCATTAAATTCTGGTTCAAGGTGGTCGGCATATTTACCTAGAGTCAATAGTATTTCTTTTAGCATTATTTAACCTTTTACCAAAATTCAAGGGAATTCAATGTCATTTTGAGAATTAGTAAAGTCTACTATAAGAGATAAAGCCAGTGACTTTCATTATATGATGAGGTTTTAATTTTCAGTGACTTCTCAAAACAGACTTTTCTGACTTTAAAACTAGAAATTGACAAAAATATCTTTCTAGTTTCAAATTTTATGATGTTAAAAGGACTTTCTGTAAGAAAAGAAATCAATATCTCAGTATAACAATGACTGACAGAAAGAGATGTGAAAAGTTCTTCAGAATTCATCCCCATTTTATTTATTAACAATCGAAGTGTTAAAAAGAAAAAAAAAAAAAAAGCACAGTCTTTACTTTAGAAGTCCCATTATACAATGCAATTTCATCAGTATTAAAATAATCATTCCAATGGGAACTTTGGCTGCTGGATATGACAAAAGTTATTTTCATTTCTTCTTTGTTATGGGTAGGATATCACCACCCTTCTCACAGACTCAGTGAAATTAGCAGTGCTTTGATTATACACTAAAAGGAATGTGTGGATTCCTGTACTCTAACTCCTCTAAAATGTCCAGAAATTCAGTCCAAGATACAATCCATGACACATTGCCTGGTTTTGAAAACCCTTTAGTACGTATAGATATTCACTTACATGAGCAAAAACTATGCATATCCTTCATTGTTTGCCACATGAGGGAATACAGTGCATAATTCACACTATGCAACACGGTACTTTTACTGATTAAAGATATTAGGTGATTACCTCAGAAGGATGATAATTTTAATGATGCAGTGTTGTACTGCTTAACTTTTTAAAAAATGAATTAATCACTGGGACATGGCCTAAGAGTTCATAGAAAATTTACAACCAAAAGGAAAGAGTATTTTAGTAGAGAAAAACAGGAGAATGAGGGGTACTAAGCAAGCAGGATTAATTTCAACACCTAATGAGCAATGCTTTTGTAAAAGATTATTACCTACATTATTTTAATTCTCACAAGATCAAACTGATCCATGAAATCAGTTCTTGTTGGACATTCACAAAAGTACCTAAGGGTAGTTTTAAATCATGCAACCGTTTTCTTCCAAAGTGTAAAAGTTTCTCAGAATGGTAATTTATCAATTAATATTCACAAGTTATTTTCAGTCCTATTTCAACATACACTTATCAAGATATATACCAAACCCTAGGAAATTTAAAGCTAATTTTAAATCACTTGAGAAAGAAATGCTTATTTTTTTTCTGTCCTTTTCACTTAGAAAAAGGTTCATCTGTGAATTCATCTGCTTTAATTCACGGTGCTGGTACTGAGATGAGTTTTGGGTTCAGAAGGTGGCAACTAAACAGAGGGGGGTGAAAATTAGGACAACATATGTTGAATTTACAAGAAAATAAATATTTTCAATATCTTTCAAAGTTAGAGCTGTCAGTTTCAGCCAATATTTTTTCCTTTTTCAGGAGGAACATATATCTTTCCAAACAGTTGTTCCCTATTTCTTATTCTCTATCTCTTTCAAAAACAGTTTTTCTTTGCTTTCTTTCTCTGACTTGTTTGCTGGTTTTTTATTAGGCAGAATGTCAGAAAAGATTGATATTTATTTATGTTTGTAAGAGAGGATGCCACAGTTTGCTTTGGTTTTGGCTACTTGTTTATATAAACAGATGAAAGAATATCAAGCAGTAAAAGAGAAACCTATTATTACATTAAGAACCTTAACAGAGATGGACCAAAATATTTTTATTGACACAATTAGTTGCTTCGTTGATCAGATGAAAAAATCCTGTAAACTATCCTGTGCAGTTAGAAGACTCATTGGTGCCTGAAGATTGTAAGTGGTTCTGGATACCTGCTGCCTCAGCAGTACTTCAAGTTCAGTTTCAGCTCCTCCAAGCTCTAGGCCATTTTACGTAAACCTATATCCCTGAAAGGAAGTAAATAACTAAATAGAAGAGCTCAGTGTCTTTCCCTGTTTCCAGGCTTTGCCTTCCTTGCTTCTCCTTTCAGTGCCAGACACCCTCTCTGTTAAATAGCTCCTTTCACCTGGAGATGTACTCTATCTGTACGCACAAGCTGAGGTTAACATGCCTCTCCATAACCAGCTCAGTAATGCACCTGAAATTCCCCATTTATACTTGAAGCTTATCATGTTAGGGATGCTCTCTTGCATGTTTGCACAGGGACTAGGCTTGGAGGGGTGCTATCAAGGAACAAAGAATATATAATGATTCTAGCCTGTCTCCCACAGACATTGTATTGACATAGCTTTATTTTATGTTGTATGGAGACTTTTCAAGAGTGTGTTAGGAATAGAGATATGAGAAGATTTATTTCTTTTTATTTCAGTAATTCTGAGCAGTTACCAAAGGTTCTTGAGGAGCATTTGAAACACCTGTGTTTGGTTTTAATTATTCTCAGAAAGTGTCCACATAATCATAACAACTTAGTATGCACCACTTTTTAGGTGCAGTTTTAGATGATCAAAAATAAGTGCATTTAAATTGATTTAGCAGACTCTGTCAAAGAAGAATAAAGTGATGTGGAGCTCCTAAAGCCTATGAAGACTGGTTTTGGAAGGGGTTTACTGGCTTAAACTTTTCTTGAACCAGACAAGGAGAAAACTTATGCTCAGGTCTCCGATGACACAAGATGTCTGTACTGCGGGGAGCTGAGGAAGAGCAATGTTCCTTCCACTACTGATTTACAGCTGATGCCTACTTCTTTGTTTAATAAAAATATATGTAAAAGAGGCTTAATCTGGTATTCAGGATGGAAACATAGGATAACCTATGACCTTCAGCACTTCTTTCTACACCCACCTACATAATTCAACAGCTATGAACAGCTTCAGTATAGGCAAGGTAAGCATTAGATCCCAGAGTTAACTATCACCAAGTAGAATCCTGGTAGTATACATCTGTCATACTATTGCTAGGTGAGGGATGAATTTGGCCTGTCTGTTTGCATTCATAATAGTCTTCAACCACAAATAGGAACTTTTTTCATTTTGTTGCAATGAGTGTTTACCACACTGCAAATTCTGAGGACTAAACACATAGTTCTTATTAAAACAAAACCCCAAGAACTCATGAGCCTTCGAAATACTTTTTCAGCACCAAAATATAGTGTGTGAGTGTAGAATACTGATTTGACAGAAGTAAATGGTTCTTTAAATACTAGAAGCATTTATTAAAGACTCAAATTTCTGAGCCTTGCTGTGACTGAATCACAGAGGACACATGAATAAACAACTATATTTAGTCAGTGACTTGCTAGAATGCTCTTCAGAGATTAAAATTACTCATTTAGCCCCTTTCACTATTCCTGTGAAGGTAACCTGGCTCTGAAGTGAAGTTCTAGAAGAAAGTCAGTGTTGGCCATTGTCATGTGGTGGTATCAGGCCATCTTCTCTAAATGCTCCCCTACACAACAGGATGTCTCCTTACGACAGTGCTGTCTCACCCCCATATAACACAGAGAAAAGCAAATTGTCATCCTACAACTTGCCTGAAAGTGGGAAAAGAAAGGAAAGGCTATTGACTTTATGAGTCTGTTAATGACCTTCCTACAGCAACCTTTATTACTAACATAGTGAGTGCCTTGGTATTGTAGCGCAAGCCACAGCTCCCAAGCCCAAGCCTGTCAGATTTTGATGTAAACACTCCGGGAACTCTGACAGCTGAATACCTTTCATTATAATTAATACTGGAATTATTTGGGTGACTGAATGCAGCTTAACATTGCAATACTCAGCAATCCTTAGCAAATGATTTGCCCATCACAGGACATCCAGCTGAGATTCAGTCACATGTTGAGGGAAGGTTTCACTACCTTTGCAGGTCTCTGAAAGCCTCCCAGACTTTTCTCTCTGACAAAGTCTCAGATGTAACTGCACAGAGACTGCTAATGGGTTGGGGGATATCTGCGGTTGACCAATACAGGGCTGCCCTGGCAACTTTACATGAAAGAAAAGGCTTATTCTGTGTGATCTAAGGTTGCACACAGTCCTGCACGCAGCAACTTCAAAAATGAGTTGACAGTGATGGCTCCTTTTTCAGTTACTATAAATGACGGTGCCTTGTTGATGAACATACCGAAGCATCAGATACACAGAGGAGTGATACGTTTTAAATGTTGTTTTAATTTCTCCTTCTTAAGCTCAGTGGGACCTTTACTCTTCTTTCATTTCCAAAGTTGCCTACTTGCAAAATGTAAAATAGCCTGAATAGAAACAGAAGACTCAATTAGAAACAGCACAACACATCACTATCCATATTCCAGAAAACCCAGAACATATTTAACATGAGAGAGTTGAAAGTGAGCAAATGAAATGCTATGGGCTCTTGACTCTTCAGAAAAAAATGCACAGCATAACTGAACAGTACTTGAATGAGCCAGCAAACTTTTACTAAAAATAGTCTTCTGTGGTTGCCTGTGTTACTGACCTCTTCCCAGCAGAAGGGCAGAGTCTGATCATTTCTCTTCAAGACAGAAATAATGCTTAAAATCAATTGTTGACAGAAACAGAAGGCTCTTCTTAGAGGGAATTATAGACATTTCAGGGGATAAATTGTCTACCTGCCTAAGCACTTCGATTTACTTGTCCACCCATATTGAATAAAACCTCATCAGACACATTTTGGGCCACCAAGAGCAATTGTGTATTCAGCTACATTATCCTACAAGGCCTCAGTCTGCAAGAAGCTGTTTGTTCAATGGCAACAAAGATCAGCTGCTGATCTCCTGTTTTGGGGAGTCAGTCAGCCCGAGGAATTTGCAGAAAGCAAGCTCAGCAGGGCAGCTGGAGGAGCAGCAGCTCTTCAGTGTCTTGGCCAAAAGCAGAACCCCACAGCTGGTCTCCCCATGTTCTGGGCACCCCTGTTTCAAGCCTGGCATAGCAGCCCACTCCTAATGTCACTAACCTACGAGAGGGGAATGCTTGCACAGTGCTTCTCATGTTTGAGTAGCACTCAATATGCTACTCAATAAACATACATGGCGGTTAAGTTTTGGCAGAGTGAAGTTTTATTGGGCATATATACCTACCTCTCACAGACCACTCATATTTTGCAGCTGCCCAGCATTCTCGTATGTATGGATCAGCAGTAAAATACTTACTGAACATTTGCAGCCTTACAGCATACGTACCTGGTGCACAGATCAGACTCTCAGAGACAGATCATATGTTTTTTAAAAAGGTGCTGAGAGTAGGCCTCTTTTATTCACACATAGGTAGCTAAATGCCACCTGTTTTTACAGTTACTGAGTGTACCTTTGAAAATTAAGACAGTGAGATGTTTAAGTGCAGATCATGTGATCAGGCATTCTCTAGACACTGATCATACACATTGTACATATGTGTAAGGTGATTTTCTTAATCTCTGTGGACCACTGGGTCCCTGGCTAGACATGGGCTGCCAAATTTTGCTCCTATTTTCTTACAACATCAGGCAAATTATTTTATTCTGGAAGCCAATAAGGTATTTGGGGACTGAGACTTAATTGTGATCTCCTAATGGAGCAAATCAGAGCTAAGTCCTTACAATTAATATAGTACACTGTCAGGGAATAAAAACATTTTAAGCAAAATAAAAAGCTATAAATAAGAGTCTATTAATGATCCATTGTTTTATTGTATTTGTAATGTGATATAAGACTCTGCTCTGCAAGATACTGTGCAGATAGTTATATATATATGTATGTGCGGTGTGTGTGCAGGTGTATAAATGCATACATATATATACATATAAAAAGATGGCTTTTCCTAGAAAGCATTAAAAAATTCAGTCCTTTTCCTACTTTTCAAATACCAGTAAACCACTAACATTATATAAATAAAAATAAAATGCCCTCCTGTGGCATTAAGATGGATTTCATTTTAGTCTTCCAGGCTATGAGCAAGAAATCTAACAGGAACTGAACTGCAGATTCATCATTGTTCCTTTTCAGTCTGGTTACAGGAACAGTAGTAGACAGAGAAGTGAAACAGTCATGCTAAGAGCCTGACAGCTACAGCACCAAAAGCGCAAGCTTTGACACTGTCTCCTGTAACATCCTCTTAGGTAAGCCAAGGGAGCGTGGGTTAGAGGAGCGGACAGTGAGGTGGATCGAGAACTGGCTGACTGGCAGAGCTCAGAGGTTGTGATCAGCGGTGCAGAGTCTGGCTGGAGAGCTGTAGCTACTGGTGTGCCCCAGGGGTCAGTGCTGGGTCCGGTCCTCTTCAACTTAGTCATCAATGACCTGGATGAGGGGACTGAGTGCACCCTCAGCAGGTTTGCTGACGATACAAAACTGGGAGCAGTGGTGACACACCAGAGGGCTGCGCTGCCACTCAGTGTGACCTGGACAGGCCAGAGAGCTGGGTGGAGGGGAGCCTCATGAAGTTCAGTAGGGAAATGTAGGGTCCTGCACCTCGGGAGGAGCAACCCCATGCACCAGTACAGGCTGGGGTTGACCTGCCGGAGGGCAGCTCTGCAGAGAAGGTCCTGGGAGCCCTGGTGGACAGCAAGCTGACCACAAGCCAGCAGTGTGCCTGGTGGGCAAGAGGACCAATGGGATCCCCCTGGGATGCATTAGGAGTAGCATGGCCAGCAGGCTGAGGGAGGTTGTCCTCCCCCTCTACTCTGCCCTGGTGAGACCACGCTTGGAGTGCTGGGTCCAGTTCTGGGCTCCCAGTCCAAGAGAGACAGGGAACTACTGGAAAGGGTCCAGCAGAGGGCTATGAAGATGATCAGGGGACCGGAGCATCTCCCTTATGAGGAAAGGCTGAGGGAGCTGGGCCTGTGTAGCCTGGAGAAAACTGAGGGGGGATCTTATCAATGTATACAAGTATCTTAAGGGCGAGTGCCAAGAGGATGGGGCCAGGCTCTTTTCAGTGGTGCCCAGCGACAGGACAAGAGACGACAGGCACCAACTGAAACACAGGAGTTTCCATCTGAGTGTGAGGAAAAGTGTCTTCACTTTGAGAGTGACAGAGCACTGGGACAGGCTGCCCAGAGAGGTTGTGGAGTCTTCTCCTCTGGAGATACTAAAACCCAACCTGGATGCAATCCTGTGCGACCTACTCCAGGTGAACCTGCTTTAGCAGAGGGTTCGACTAGATGATCTCCAGAGGTCCCTTGTAACCCTGAACATTGTGTGTTTCTGTTATTCTGTGATATGCACTTCACAGGGTTTTACTACCTAGCAGCTCTAGCCTGACCCTGTCAACTGGGAAGCAGTCAGCAGCTGCAGCACCAAGTGTGCTTCTGGACAGCACCGTACAGTTCAGCTTAACCTGAAAAGAACCTGCAGTGTGAGACTGCTCCACTGCAAAACAAAGTACAGCCACGTGGATGCCAGAAAGCCTACTTCAAAAGTAAACTGATTCCTACTAAAATGTTACAATAGATGCACCTTTAATTTCCATCCAGAGCAAGCACCCTGCTGCCAGCTCTAACCCCTTCATAAAGTAATAAATCTTCTCCTTAAAAATACTAATTGTGCTGCTTCTTCATCTTTTGTAATACAAAACCCCACTATTATGAATTTTAAACTTCATATTTATAATGGTATTAATTTATACACATTTTTCTTTCAATATGTTTTTTCTGTCTTTAAAGGTTCTTTGGTACTTGTGTCTCAGTTCATTAACACCAACAAATTACTCTTTTTCAGCGTTTATTTTGCTAGACCAACAAAGCCACCCCACCATAGTTTCTTTTTCTTCATTATTCTACTCTCCTTCTTTATGCTTATTTAAGCCTAAATTATTCTTTTTTTAATATGCAGGTGCATAGAACAGCACACATAGTATTCCAGATGAGCCAATGATGTATCTACTGGCATTACTAGCTCTTCTTGAAACAGCTTGTCAAAAGTATTTTAGAATTGTGTTTGCCTTTTTAATGGCAATGTGGCATTATTCACTGTATGAGCAACTAGTACAGGCAGATCCTTCTCATCTTTAATAATTTCTGACTAATAAGCTCCCATGATATAGGAGAAGTTCCGCTTATACATTACTGACAATTAACCTTACACTTTCACGATTATATTTTATCAAATTTTTATCACTGTGATCACCCAGACCACCTGGTTCCTTCTGAAAAATACCCAGTTTCTCCTCTGTACTGACAGGACCTTTAAGACAGTGTCACTAGCAAACTAGTTAGTGTCAGAGACACTAACGTTACTTCTAACTAACATACCAACTAATACAACAGTATTAAACCAGAACAACTACATGATACATCCTTAAGGAATGAGGCTAGATAAGGCCACCTGGCAAATTTCCTCTGGCCCCTTTCAGCATGACTTCCTAAAATTTTAATAATTTTCCTTGCAGATGTATTCAATTTTGATTATTAGTACTAATTTGTATCTCCTCTGTTTTAAGTAATTTTTTCCAAGTCTTAATTGTTAAATTGAATTGTAAACAGGTGAGATTTCCCACACGTTCTGTGTTTTGGAAATCAAAATTACTTCAGTTCTGAAAATAATGGCTCAGTTCCCAGATTTGTAGAAAATGTCCTTCTCAACCTCTTATTTCTCCTTTTTCCAGTAAAATATTAACTATACTATGCCATTAATTGAAATTTTTTTGAAACTAAAGACATTGATTTTACTTTATTTTAGTGACAAAGCTTAATTTAATCTTCATATTCTTATGCAGCAATGATGCAATTTCTACCTTTCAAACTATTGCAACTTACTCTTCAATGGAAGAATCCTGAATTACTGCTATTAGAAGAATAACTGAAATTATTGTAAGATAGAATTAGGTATGCTTTTACTGAAGCAAATGAAGTTTGCATTGCATTATGTCAGTGTGAGTTCCTTATGTTATTCCTTATTACTGCCCAGTATATATTCCTACAGCACAGCAAGAAACGCCTTTGTTTTTCCTGCCACAGCTGACTAAAGCTATCAAAAGACATAACCGTTTTCAGCAGAGTTTTATCTTGTAGTCTCATGTTCCCATGTTGTGACACTTCTGGGAACAACCGTGACATTTTGCTCAGATTGGAATCATTTTGCTTCTTTTAAGTATTGCTGAACTCTATGGTGATTTTTTTCCTACTTCTTAGTACAGCCATACCAGAGAGCGCCTTGTTTATTACAGAGCAGCATTTCCCTTCTAGGCTACTTTCCGCAGTGATAATAGAACAGTTTTTCAAGTTAGCCATGGAAATACTGCATGATATTGAGAACAATTCAAATAATTGCTCAAAGACTTAGAATTCGGAATTGTATTTCAACTTCTCCGGAGGCTATGTAAAGAATGGAAGTCCCTTTCACTCCAGGGATGTGAAGCTGCTTGTATAGATTTACTTCATCAGACATCGCTGTTTCCATCAACAGCAATAACAAAGGACTGAGAGACACACAGCCGAATATTAGGAAATCCCTTAAGGATGACTTGCAGATGCTCTATGTTCATCAGCTTTGTCTCTGTTTTGTTTTGAAATCCCCATTTCACTTTGCAGAATTGTATCTCAAACAACCAAGGACAAAACTCCTATAGAGATGGATGCAACACTCCAGAAGAATCCCTTACTTTTGAGCTTTTCAGTGATCCCCACATATTTCTTCTCCAGCAAAACAAGTTCCTGGCAGAGGAGCACTGATGCTCTTCTTTTGCTTTACAAACTTTGAGGGAAATTAAGTTAAACATTTTTTCTAACAGATACAAGCCATGATCCAGAGCTCTATTTTTGTACTCAGTCTTCCACAGTGGCTTAAAATAGCATTTGACATTAGTAACAGGGTTATAGAATGCTCTACAGTCCTACTGCTGTAGTCATCATGATCTAGGGACATGAACAATAAAAGGCTATAGGTATAAGTAGCATATATTTCTTTTAACAGTTGCTACAGTTTAGAAAACACTGGAGATGATTTTAGCCCCTTCTTAATATCTGAAAAATACACACAGAGTGACTAAAAAAACCCCACCAAAACTCTCTAGCATGTGCTGAAGGATAACAGTGTGAAACACAAATGCCAGCATGACACTAAAGAAGAGCTAATAAAAGTTACTGAAGATACAAACAAAGTCAGAGTGGATATTTTAAAGGCCAGGAACAAACAACAAGAAGAAAATAGAAGAACCTTTGGTGGGTCAAAATGTGACTTAGCATAACACTGATTTGACACTGTAGAACATCATTTCATGATGTGATGAATCATTTGAAATAACATTGCCTGCAGGATTGTATTTTTTCGTTATTCTTGATGGAAAGCAGCATGTGGACATAATTGGAGGATGTAGAGCTGTGCAGTTTAGAAAGATCAGTGGTTAGAGCAACTCTGTTTTGGTTAAGGCTGTTAATTCTATTCTATTCTTTTCACACTTCAGGTTTCATGTTTTGTTTTGGGGCTTTTTTTCTCTAAGCCTTTTTCATGTTAATTTGTTTTCATACTTCTTAACTTTCCAGCTATCCAAACTTTTTTTCTTGAGTTTCCAGAGGAATAAGTGCAACTTATCTGCAATATTTGCAAGTACTCAGATATCCAGAAGGTAATTTGGCACACTGCAAGCAGCACCTTCTTGTGAATTAGGTCTTTCTCCATTCTCCCTCCATGCCCTCTCCCACAACTAAAGGTGTCATATAGGATACACGTTGTTAATATTTCCAAGTGAATCCAAATTATATTACTCAGATCAGTGTAATAATTTCCTCACAGGCTGCACAATCTGCTTTCTTCTATAAGCATATAGCACAGGGATAGCAGCGGTTCATACAAGTGTAAGGAATTCTTTCCTTCTCAATGACACCCTATTTACTTCCATCTGTCCCAGATTTGAAGCTGGATAATACCAAAGCTGATAAGAGATACCCAAGCTGGGCTCAGAGCTTCTTCTGAAGTTATATGCACACAGCGTTATCCGAAATCGCACTGGCTTCTCAGATGAGTTAATGTGAAATGATGTAACACATCAGAGAGAGAAAGGAAAACCCTGAGATCGACTGTCTGCTGACAACCCCAAAGACAACAATCCCATCACAAAATAGCATTACAGATAGAAGCAGAAAGGGCTGCCATGCACTGCATGTTGTATACCTGGGGATCACAGCAGTCTCGTCTGCTCAAATGTTCTTCTGCAAACATTCTATGAAAGACTGGGAAATTAGTCTTCATTTTCTACTTTTATAAGCATTTGCTTTATCATTATTGACACAAAATGTAAAAAAGCTATATGTACAGGTAAGGAGAGAAATATCTAATGAGGCTAACTGCCAGGGTGAGAGATTCCTGGCACAGGAAAGAAATATTGAATAGTAACTTAAAGAACTCTCTCCTCTTCAAGTGCTGTTTAATAGCCATTTTTAATGGCATCTCCATTCTCCAATAAATTTATTTTAAAAAATATATCTTTATTACTAGGTTCTACGTAGGTGATAAATAAGAAAGCTTAACAGAATCAATAATGAATTACAAAAGAGCTGTCTTGCTTTACTTAAACTGGACTGTGTTATGGCTATGCTCTTTCTCACTTTGGCTTCAATTCATCAAGGTACTTAGCCTAAATTTAAGCACATGATTTGTGCCATTGGCTTAAGGTTGTCTGATGGTCAGACATAAGTCCTCCTGCCCGGTGCTCAGAATTAGACACCACCTTGCATACCCTAGTGAATGGGAACCTGCACGCAGATGCAAATGTCATGGTGTATCACTTCTGGAGGACACAGAGCATTCTGGATCCAACTTAATTATTTTGATGGCATTTTAAATGGGTTTATACAGTGCTTAGCTAACAAGCACTTAATCCAGAGGTTAAAGAAGGCAGTAACCCTAGAGACTGGGCTTGTAAAGGGCTATAAAGATTTCTGAGGTAGAAAGTCGTCTTTAGCCCTAGGGAGTGGACTGTGAAGGGCTGAGGGGGATTTTATTAGCATCTTTAATTAAGCATTTGAGTCCTTTATTTGGCATTGAATCAATTTGTCATTAGTTGTTTTGGTATTTAATTAGTGTGCATAATTACTGTAAATACTATTAGTGCTAAATCCTGGAAGTTGCTAAGAAATCTCACAACTCCTAGGGATGTAATTTAAACCACAAAACATTTCTCAGGTCTAGAAGAGTGCAGAGAGTTGTTTCTGAGGTACCGCTATGACAACCGTAATGTTAGTGTAAGAATTTTTGTTTCTGGAGTGATTCAGGTGCTAAGTAACACAGAAGTGGTTAGATGTACAAGGAACCATTCTGACTACATAATGTAGATGGACATGTTCATTTGACTTCATTGGGGCGGTATTTTTTTCTTTAGAAACTGAACACTCATAAAGAGAATAAAGCCTTTGACTTTCTTGCTACAGGAGAAAATTGTATAAACTTTAGTCAAAGCCATTACTGAAGTGGGACACCATACAGGAGGTCACAAGACGGCATTCTCAAGCTTGATGGGGCTGCAAGCAGCATTATTTGGAGAATGCAGTAACAGTTATTCCAGTCTTGTACTATATTGGAAAATCAAGGAATCACCACCCAGCCTAAACGATAAAACAAAAGTTGATGGTAGAGCCACAGCAACCTTGACTTTTTTTTTTTTCCCCCTCTTCTTCTTTATTCCCTGTCTTCCATTTCTAGGCCTACAAAAAAAATAGGTCATTGGGAAAGATCTCAGCAAGAAAGGGGGTATGCTTTGGAGAAAAATAATGGCAGGAAATAACATCAAATAACTGAGTAATTGGCTCACCACAACAGAAAAATGTGTTTTGGCATCAATAAATTTTGGGGCAAAAAGGATTTATGGAAAACTGTCCACATTATTTCATGAAAGGCAAAATATTTCACTATGACATTTTCAAACAGAGGGTTTTAATTTCTGTTCTGACATGATTTTTCATTTTAATTAAAAATGAAAACCAAGTAAAACAAAACATTTCAATTTCATACCCATAATATTTAACGCAAGATTATGTGCCTGTTTTCTTTTCAGTTCAGTGAGGAAAAAGCTAGAGAAAACGTTTTTTCAGTGTAATCCAAACTGAAATTTTTTCACAGGTTTTCTTTGCAGCTACTGACCCGAGCAGTATCTATTCGGTGCAGCTTTCCCCATCACTGCTTTGCTGAGGCTCTTGGCAAAGTGCAGGAAGTGAGAAGAGAGACGATGCACAGAGAAGATCCAAACTGTTGAGAGGTCAGAGCAGGGATTTGGGTTCAGGCATAACTGAAGGGAGAAGAGATCACAGGAAGCATGATGCAAAGCCAAATAAAGTCAGTGGGAGATTCTCTATCAACTTCAACGGGTGTTGAATCCGAACCAAATTGACAGAGGTGTGAAAAATGAACAATGGGGCATGAGGAAGGAAAGGACAGAGAGTGATGTGGAGTGGGGGAAAATACCATCTGCTCCACTTGCTGCAGCTCTAGGAAAGTAAGTATCTTCTTTTGGCTGTCAATGCAACCTCAGCATCCCCCTCTAACTTTGTGAAGTGTAGCACTGAGCACATTGGGGAGACAGGATTTTTCAGCCAATGCTAACAGCACGCTTGTTCAAGCTGGGGAAATTGTTCATATATAATATGGTACTGTTCTCCCATGCATCTACTATAAAATATGTAATCTAAAAGCTTTCACAGAATTAAATAGACCAAGCAGATGGACAGGGAAATTAAAAGAAATTGGCAAGGTAGAAAAGATAAATGGTCAACTGAGATTTGAAATGAAGAAGAGAGTCAATGAGGCAGAGAGCCATAGTGAAGCTATTCCAGATGGTAGGGGCTGCAAAGAAGGCAGCTCTGAAAACACTGGTGAAACTCAGAGCAAGAGAGAGGTCCAGCAGCAGGGAGGGCAGAAGACTTTGAATCCACCTAATCCTGTGATGAAGTTTGGGTCAGAAAAGAGGTCACAGCCCAAGAGGAGGACTTCAGTAACTCAGCAGAGGCCAAGCTGCTTCCATCAGACTATAAAACCTCAGCATACACATTACACTGGCCACTCTCTGTCTACTGTTAAGCTGCTTGCTGCATTGCATTTTCCTCATAAATCAATGGGAAATATCTTTCTATGTGGGAGAATCAGAAAAGGTCAGAACCAGCTGTCCAAATACAAACAGAGTAATACTGGGAATGTTTAAAACTGAGACTTGCATCCAGATCCAGCTGTGCAAGCTCTCCCTGTCTGGATCTGAATCCCTTTTCTTCTGAATGGCTTTTTCCTCTGGCCAAACAGCAAAACTGGCCAGACTTTTGCTCTTTCTTGTTCTGTGCTGGCAGAACTACTCTACAGTGGAGCTGTAAACATTACATATGGGTTAATGTGGTCCAGTGTGTTATCTGGGCTGCTACAAAGAGAAAACTATGGCTAGGGATAACAAATGCTAAGTTACAAAGGATTTATCAAATGTGTATTGGCTTTAACAACTGCAGATTAGTTGTCCCAGAACTAGTTCACAGAAGCCATTGGTATGAATGTTTAAAGATGTTATCCTTTCCCTGTCCTGAGCAAAGGTACCTTCTCACAGCCTTTGAGCATCACAAAGCAGAAACTGCCACCTTAAACCTTCTTCAGTGGCCTGCTACATTCTGCAATAAAATGCATCACTCTGCTCCAAACCCTCTTCTTTTCATTAGCTATACTGAAGTAATATTACAGGAATGAGAGACTGGGGTCTACTTCTAATTTTTAATACTATTTTTGGAGGTAATCCTAATAAGGTGAAGTTATATTGCCGAAGTCCATTGCAGCCACTGCACAATTTTACAGCTCCATTTTGTGGTAAGATCCATGTAACTGAACTTTCAACATCAATTTTCTTGATTATAAGTCTGTGCCACTGAGCAAATGGCCATCAAAAGCCTCTCCTCCTAGTTCTGATTTCCTGAACTTCAAAATGGAATATTAAGTGCCATTTAGTCACTGACAGTAGCAATACCCCATTTGTCAGCCTATTAGGTGCAGCAAGTAACACTAATGGGGGTGAACTTAAAATAACAAAAGCCTAGCACCCATTTTGCTTTCCCCCTGCTGAAAGGGATAATTCAGTAATTACCGAGCATGCCTCATTTAGTAGCCTGGCCAGAGGGTAGGAAATGGGTTGTTCACAGGATTTCAGAGGGCTAAATTAAGCACCTGCTTATATTTTTATAGCCTGCTGTTATATTTTTATCTTGATTGTATCTTTTTGCATACCCTAATGGCCAAATTTCAACACAGGAAGATCTCTTTCAGGAATTTCACACAGGAATCTCAAGTTTTTCTTATACACATTAAAGTCAGAACAACATATCTAAGATACAGCCTGTTATTCCCCACACCTTGAGGTTGCTGTGAAACCTGTTGTTTCCAGCCAGTTTGATGAATCACTATTTCAGTGAAGTGAGCAGTAACACTAAACCTATGCAATCCATACCACAATACACACTGGATAAGGGATCTTTTTGTGATGGTTTCCACAGCAGGAAACCACACATGTGGCTAGAAGACACACTGTGCTATGCACAGCAGAATATTTTGAAATTATCAACCAGGTTGTCAGCTACTGTAGATCATTCTGTTTATTTAAAATAGAAGGCCGTTGTTAATTTCTATCATAAATGTACCAAACTACGTATATATCGATATTAAATCTGGCTTTACAGGAAACTAAGTATACTGAGGAAATGGTGCTGCCACATCTTTACATTTGCTGACCTACCATCTAGTGCTAAATCTGACACCTCATCCCAATGAACTGAACCTCTTCTATTTCATTAGGAAGTAGCAGCAGAAGACTGGGTACACCAAAGTCTGTAGTTTGTCAAACCACAAAGATCTTAGCTGAAGTAAAAATGATAATGTACCATGTGAAAATTGACAAGATCTTTGTGCATCTGCTTTACAGCAAGCTCTTCCCATTTCAGTCATCTCTGGGCATACCTACATTGCTGCTCAGCATTCAGCAGGGCATTTTGAAACACCTCTATCAACTGTCCCTGCTTTAGTTCATATCACAACATGGTCTGAGCACAAATAGGATTTGTTCTGAATTAAACTAAACCAGAATAATTGCACCAGGGCTTCAACTGATATGCTCCAGTTACTAAAGGGCAGTTGTAGGACTGGGGCTAGAACCAGTGCAAAGTAAACCCCTTGAAATACTTACACCATGGATTTGGGGTTCTCAGTTGCAACCATTTTGCTATACCAATCTGTTCCTACAGGCTGCAGTATTTGTTAAAATAGACATAGCTTATGTGTACTATGTCCAAATATTAAATAACAAACATAAGTGACAGCAATATGGCAACAGAGAGCCAGGTCAGCAAGGAGATGTACCATTTTCTGGTAAACTTGACTGCAGCGAGTATGAAGATTATGTGACTACATGAGAGTTCAGGCTACTTTTGTGTTTGGGCTTGGGTTAAAGAAAATAAATAAAAGCATTTAACAAATAAAGGAATTTACCCTTGTAATCAGCATTATCACAGGACAGGAGATGTTAATCAGCAGCTTTTATGGCATCAGAGTCTGGGCGTTTTGAGCTACAGCATAGCTGAAACATCCAGTTCCCCAGTTTAATCATACAGATTTCTAAAATATCAATTCCCTGCAGACACAGTTTACAGACTCAAATCAATAACATAATATTTATTTACAAAAACAATTAAGTTCCTTTTTTGGCTGAAAAAGATAGAAATCAATTACTATAAAAAATGTTTGATTGAGCCTTATCCAGCCAGTACTATGGCCAACAGGAAAACTCACTGAGCTGTGGATCAGGCCTGAATTTTAAACTTTTGACCTCAAGAGGATTGGATTCTTTGAGCAAAAACAATTTATGTCAGACTAATTCAATTCCCTTCTGTACAAATACCAGCTGATATATCAATGGTTTTGTGATATTTAACCATATTCTCATACAAAGTTAGACTTACTCTTTCACTTTTCTTGTTTGTAGTTCCACTGTAACAAGTCAAAATAAAAAGATACATAATAACTTTTTTCTTTTTTCTCTTTTCTCTTTGAAATCTTCTTTCACAGCAAGTACACAAAGAGTTTCTTCTATGTCCCATTTTAAAAAGATAAGTGAAAGAGTATCTGTGCAACAAAATGGAAGTGTGGCTGTAATATATAAGAATATTCTGCTAATAAACTTTAAACAAGTATGGATATTAATTTCAGAGAAGATCTAGCAGACACAAGCAACAAGAATAAAGATTCTCAAGAAGTGCAAGACCAAGGGAGTCCAGCACTGTGATTCTGATTGTCTATCACTAAAGCACGCCTTTAAAAACAGTAAAGTTACAGGAACGATATTTATAGTAAAGTACACCTTCAATAAATAATTGCTGTGGGAATACAATAGAAAAACAAACCTCAATACCACACCAAAGTGGTCAGAAGACAATGAATGTTAGACAGACAGACAGACATTAGTAAACCATGGATAGTAGCTCACCTAAAGCGATTATTATCGCTTTGCTTTGTAGCCACACAGCCCTCCATAAGAAACATGATTTTTTTAAATCTTTGTTCTTTTTCATCCTAAGTAATTTCCTAATTTTTCAACACCTTCCTGGTTTTGAAGATTTTATAATTTCACTGAAGTCAGCCTCATAGGAAATTCCTTACATGTGATCATTAAGGTCGTAACGCAATGTGATATGTCATCTAAAGGTCTTTACAAAATACAAGAATCCTGGTTGCCCTAATTCCTGACTTTACTCCCTCTACCCTTAGCTCTTCCCTATTAAAAATACTGAGAACTCCCACAAATTTTAATTTGCCCTAAAGGCAATGATGACCCAACAGAAAAACTGAATGAAACACTGACAGGAGTATTGTTCATAGTGTACATCATTCCCAGGAACCATGTTCTGCAGGAGCTGGTGTGGCTGTGAGGGCCTGATGACAAGGCTGCTGCACAAGGACTCACGTCTGGGGTGCTGGCATTGTTGGAGGATGGTAGGGAAAGAAGGGAGCTCATTGAAATGGACATTCTTCTTTCCCCAGCTCTTCAAATTCATTGCCTGAACATTATGATTCCTCTCTCCCTTTTTGCAAGTCCAGAAGGAGAGATAAAATAATTCCTTACAGAAAGATCACACAAGTAAAGAGCGTGCACAAGTAGGTTATAACCTAACAAACTAAGCTTCTACATGTACAATTTGGGAGTTCAGAGAGCGACTCTGTACTTTCCCTCCCAGCTTGGAGGGAAGTCCACATCTCGGTAAGAGACAATTTTGCCCTGAATAACACAGGGTTTCTGAAGATTTAGTTAATGGCAGAATTGTGGCATTTGTCTATCTGACCTTAAGGATTCAATCACAGTTTAGCAAGAAAGACAACTCAGTATCCCTTTCCCCTAGTAGAGTCATCATGTTCATGAACATGCAAACATGTTCAGAGCCTGTTTCATTTCTGCTTCAGGTATTTAAGGAGGAGTTGTGTACAGCCGTACATAATGTATAAATATATATACACACACAGTGTAACTACTGTGCATTTACCACATAAGTATGCTTTTCATTTTCATGTATCACTTCTTCCCAGAAGAAATTAGGCAAGAGTAGAGTCTCTCACTTACAGCTTGCAGGCACATATTTTAGCTACCGGCACATACTTGGCTCTGAGGCATATAATCTAGCTAAACACAAGACTGCTTCTTGTAAGGAAACATAAAGGAAGTGGTACATTAAATAGAGGTTTGTATATGGCAGTTTAATTTTAAGAAAGAAAACTTACAAGATTTATTAAGTACTTTGTCTTCAATTAGAAAAGAGGTTGATAATTTCCTCCAGATTCAATACTGACCTGTTTAAATTTTCTGATTAGCATCTACAGAAATTCAAAGACCAAGGGAGTCAATCAGTTCTTATTTTTCCAGGAAAAGCTATTCTAGCTGATGCTACAGTTCAGCTTAATGTAAAGCACAAATACTATTATTACACTTTTCCCTTTTGGTTTCTTGTTTCTTTATAGTATCATAATCAAGCTTTAATGTTGATTTATTTCTTAAGTCTCTGTGGAACAAAGATTTCAGCCCAAATATCAAAAAGGTAAACTGAATATAGAGCTAATTTCCCCCTAGTTTTCTACAGAAATTAGATTTTTTAATTATTTGCTTTCTCCACTGCAAATTCCAAAATAGATATTCAAGAAATATGGCAGTCCACACTTAAAGAGCAGTATGTTGAGCAACTATTGATGTAAATAGAATACTATTAAGGGAAGAAGTTGCAAGAACAAAGTGAAATAAAAAAGAACTATCTACTTTTAATTAAGAACAAACAAACAAACAAAGACATATTTCTAATTTGAGGACTGCCATTTGTTTATTTGGGGGCTTTATCTCCAGTTCTGCAGAAAGGCCAATATAGTTTAATAAATTTGATACTGTCATAAAGGTAAAACAAATGTTTTCGTAAGACTTAATGAAAATGACTGTACTAACAATAATTTATTTGCTCTCCCAGAACATTTCCCAAGTCCCAGTTTCAAAACATTTAGCACATATTACACTACAAACCTCACACCAATACTGTTATCACACTGCATATCTCTAGCTCTTGCAACTGCTAGGGAAAGTGCTGGAGGCAGTGAGATGCAAAAACTTAGGGGATGGCGCTCATCAGTACTTCTAAAGACTGAACAGTGTTGAATCTTCATTTGAAAAAGCGCACAAAAGCTTTTGGTAAGTGCACAAAATGTATTTGGTCTCAGATGTCATAAGTAGTATTCACAGCAAACAATCCTTCAAGATCTTAGCTGTGAGCACAGGAAAAGGGAGTCTTGCATACTGATGCACTAATACAGCTCATTCCAGTTTATTCACAACTTGACGCTTTACTCTAGAAATTCAAACCCTGTTCTTCCAGCTACAGGTAGGACCACTGACATGAGTGGGGTCATTCATCGTTCATCAACATCAGAAAGGGAGCAGAACTTGCCTTGTAATAATGAACAGAATTCTTTCCCTCCAGCTTATCACCACATGCTTCACTTCCAGAAAAGGGACAATTTAATGGTACCAGCTTTTCCCAGGTTCAGCCAGCAGAAAGCCACTCATCTCAGGGGGACTACAACTTGAAGGACTGACCTCTATTATCTGAAATGTCAAACTGCTATAAATTTGCCTGCTTGATTCCCTCCTTCCATAGCTGTGGCAGCTCCTGACTCAGCCTATTTCTCAGGGACTTCCAGATCATTTCTCCAAAACACAATCCTGAAAACAGATCAGTGAGAGATGGGGATGAACGTGTGGAAATATGCACAATCTGTAGGGTCCAGAATGAGAGTTAATTTTGGATTAAGAAATTGAAATTTACATTTCATATTTTGCCTTTTAGCTGGTGAGAGGAACTTTTTTATAGTATATATTATTTGGTGATAAGACAATGTATTTCAGTCAAAATACAAAGTATCTCTGTCTTTCTTCCTCTCATACACACGCATGTGTGCACATGCTTGCATGCTGTGGTTGGAGAAGAAGTAGGGGCTGCAGAACAGCCTGACAGCTCTGTTTCACGGCATCAGCCAAGCATATCAGGGTATTTTTTACAAGTACCACGTGCCCAGTTATCTCCTGTTAAGTTACTTAAACAACTAATGAATTTTTACCTAACTTACTATGAAATATGCATGGAAATGACAATTTGTGAAAAACATTATGGCACTTCAAATTCTTCAACCAGAAAATTAAAGCATTTTGACAAATGTTTACAAGGATGCACCTGAACATGATGAAGCTGATACACTGCAAGTAAATGTACACTAAAGTAAATCCAGGAACAGATCTGCACTACCATGAGAAACACCAACCTAGCTTACTCCAGAAAATGACCTGACTATGTCACGACCTTATCAGCATGAGCAAAGTTGATACCTTCATTTTTTAGACTAACATCTTCAGTTTCAGAGGTCTTTATTTGCCAAATACCTGTTCTTACATCAAAAATGTCAAATGCCAGCCCCTTCCCTAAGACTGAGAAGATTCACTATGCATGAAAAGCTGCAATATTGTGATAATTATATTCCAGTATCAGCAACCAACCCCAGGAAACGTGTATGCAGCATGCAGTACATATGCAGAAAAAAATACATAGTCACTGCTTGAAAGATAAAGAGGAAAATATTCCAGAGGGCTGGCCCAAAACTAACACATTGCACATAGGCTACACAAGCATAGATGCTTGAACTTGCCTTTTACAAAGGAGTACATTTCAGCCTGAATTAGTGACTCTCATAAAATCGTACTTCTGCCACTTCTGGTCTTGTTAACTCTGAGTAAGCGGATGCTTTTGGTAAGGAAATGTTTTGCTACAGATATGACCACAGTCATCCGAGAGCAGCAAACCACAGTGTATCATTACAGAGCTCGCAGAAATGAAAATGCAGAAATTTAAGTCAGGCTTGCTTTGATTGATCAGGATATTGCTGAGAGTGAGAGGGAACAGATAAAAAAGGTGCAGAACTCTGAATCTATGTTGAAATGGTATGTCTAAGGATAAAATTATAGAGGACAATATTATATTGTGTTTATAAACTTTCTGTTAAACTCTACAACTGTAGTCTTAGATGAGGAATCAAAATTAGGTATGTTTTCCAGGAAAATGTCAGGAAGGTTACTCTTAATGTAGATTCTCTCAAGGTGTGATCCATGAGATGTTAAGAAGAAAAGCATTTTATGTAACACACAGGCTTTGCTCCTTTCTAATTAAAGGAAAAGAGATCAGCTGGTGAAAGAAAATTCCACGGAAAGCCCCAGTGGCACAGTGTTACATAGAATCAGATCCAAAGAGGAAGGCTGGGAAGAAAGAGGATGGTATTTGTGTTTTCATGTATCATATCTCTCACAGTCCTAGAATGAAGATTATGTAGGTTTCCCATGAACTGGATGGTGTCATCTCTTGCAGTTTTGCTTTTGACTTGGTAGTGTTAATTTCCTAATCCATCCCTGCATTCATGTACTACAACATTCGCATTAATCATACGAGATATCCTAGGCAGCTAGTTTGCTTGGTTTTGGAGTCAAACCAAACTTTTACCTCTAGTAATTATACATTCTTTTCCACATAGATGTCTTTCATTGCCTGTTTTGATTTCCTCCACGATTTAGACCCAGAGCAGGTCTTACTAGATCTGTGCACTTCAAAAGCCATAGCTTTCTTTTCTATTTATATGCTTCTTGTCAGCTTTCTGCTCTTATGTAATATCTCTATAGGTTCTCATGAAGACTAGTCTCTTTGCAACAGACTTTCCAGACTTTAGTAAACATCAACGTTCCTCAAAGTCACATTAAGTTCAGTTGATTTGTTTTTGTCACCTACATCATTTATGTCTCTAATTGTTAGAGCTGAACTTCCCTAATGTCTTCATCTCCTTCCCAATGCAAGTGATTCTGCACCAGGCAGGTGGTATCACCAGTGATCTATTCCTGTATTAATATACACAGGGATGCCTACCTTTATTTTTCTCCTTCCTTAATAAATTGTATCCACAGTATCTGTACTGTAAACCCATGTTTTTGTTATCCCATGATGCACAATTTCACATGTTCTCAGAGCGGTTGTGTTTCTTCCCCTTTCTTGCCTGTTCTCACATTACTACAAAAATATTTCACTCGTTTCTGAAACCCACTAAGGAAGCTTCTTAATTTTCCTTCACTGTGTCTGTCTCATCGTGACTCACAAGAACTGTTTTTTCCCTGACGCTCAACCTTCTACTCTCTAGTATGCTTTCACCACTTGCTATATCCTTCTTATTTTGCCTTCTTTGCACATTCAAGAAGCTTTTTTATCAGCCAAGCTCCACTCAACCCCAGAAGGCTACTAGCCCAGCTACTCCAGTGGAGTCCATCAATCCAGAGGAACTCTTGTTCCATAAATGGTTCCCGATGGTCAGACATCCTCAGACTTTCCTCACAGCATTTATCCTTGAGCCATCTGTTCATCTTTGTTGTCTTGCCATGCCTTTGCCCTCCTTTTCTGGGGATTGGAAGACTTACATTGAATGTTACACACATGGAAATACCATTTCCACCTGGCAGGAATGAAATGTCTTCCATGTTGTGGATGTTACACCATTTTAAAATAAAATCGTGTTTACAGTGAAGAATATAGGCTTCCTACAGCCAAATATTTATTCCTCCAGTGGCTACTGGGCTGGTTAAATGGGGCCACTTCTTTCTCCCAGATCTTTTTGTCAATCCTATTAGAGAGCAAGGCAGAGAAACAAAAATGAAGATAGATGCTGGTAGCAACACTACTGGAGGAGGAAAAGGCAGATACAGAATAACATGCAAACTTTCAGCAATTATTTACAGGTAATGTATTTGGTGTTGGAAAAAACATCTTAGAGATACTGTGACCTTGTTGGGCAGCATAGCGATGTTCTTCTATAGCAGATCTTATAAATGGGAATATGGAATAATTTAATAAATATCCTCAGGTAAATCCCAACCAAAGTCAATTCAGTGGAATTCTTTTCCTTTGATTTAAACACAGCTGAGATTTCACATCCATTATTTAAGTGTATTGCCTTTTCAGTAGTAAAGAAAGAAACTGAGGGAGACAAAGAGAAGGTGCTTGGAATGCTTTTCTATCAGGCTGAACAGTCCTGGTTCAGGGGCCTAAAAGTTTTCTGAGTTTAAGGACTGTAATTTCACTGAGTTTAAACCACTTTCACATAGGAAAGTGACACAGAATTCTGTCCTTATAATTTATCTGAAGGAAGATAACATCAATCTACAGCAACAAAGGGTACTGCAGGCAGCTAGGAAGGTGAGAAGAGTTCTGCCCACACCCCACTCAGCTGTGACAGCCCACCCCAGATCCAAAGGCTGTGTGATGATGTTAGCAAGACACTAAGGCTCAGCAGCCTTGCTAGCCCCAGCTCAGTACCCTGGCTGCATGGCTTTTGCTCACCTTCAAAACCAGGCAGAGTGCAGACAAGCATGCTGTGCAGGTACCCCTGCCTTCCTTAATTTGTGTATTTAAACTTCTTTAGCCAGAAAAGGCACAATAAGACCATGCAGTATTCACTCACCTCCATCTGAGAGAAGTCAAAACGGACTACAACTTTTCATCCAGGACCAGGACAACTAAGACGACAGAAGTCTACAGATTCATGAATGACAGATGGAGAAGGTCTTTTGCTTATTCACAATGTGACAAGCAGAGGGCATTCAAGTGAAGTCAAAGCAACATTTTCTCATACAGCCCATAATTAAATTGTGGACTCCACTGCCAAAGAATATTTTGGTGGCCAAAAAGCCATGATAAAAATTCAGATAGAAAATAGATTAGTAGTTATTAAACATAGATTAGTCGGTTTTAAACACAACCTTCCAAATGTAACCTCTGCCTCAGGAGCTCAGTAAATCTTGTCTCGTTGAAAGACCCAACAAGGGAAGCTCCATTACCTCCTTGTGCCATTAAATTATTTCTCTGAACATCTACTTCTGACACTTTCAGAGACAAGATGCTGGTCTAAACCAATGTGGCAGGTCTTAAACTATACGTTTTCACATACTCTTTTTATGCTTTAATATGCAAATTATACCAGTTTAGACTTCTTTACACCTCTCTATTCCACATATAAGTATGACAAAAAAGCCTGACACAATAAAGCCCTGCACTTGTAAGAGGGTCACACTCACATTGCTTTGCACACTAGCTGTGAAGCTAACTTATTATTTACAGAGAATTCAATTTTATACCTTTTATTTCTTAAAAAAGCAAATACCTATACAAGAATTGCTGGTGGAAAATACAGTAACAAAAAAATATTATTTCTTTGTACAGGCCAACATCTTGCCCTGAACTCCATTTGTGGCAATGTGTGATGCCACTGACACACAGTATCTTCTCTCCCCCTTCCTGAGAAGATGAGGGTTTCTTTTATTCCAACATTTCTGTAACTGCTTGAAAGGGTGAGGCAGGACCTATTCATCCATGAGTGCTTACAGCATCCAAATTCCTTCCCTTCAACTCAAGGCAGAAAAAAGGCTGTTGGTCAAACAGCAATGTCCTGAGTCACTTGCTCAAGTCTGAAGCTGCATATGGTTTTGCATCACTAGTGTGATGTTAAGCACTACTAAAAGCCTACTGTAGGTTTATCTCTAATGACTTTGGTACAGTCTGACATTGGCTATGCTTGATCCTATAGAACTGGGAAGTAATCAATGAGATTACTGAATCTAAACCTGATATCTCAAAATAGTAATCAGAGCATCTAATCAGTAAAAGGTTATTTGGGGTTTTTTTCATTCTTTTCTTTTCTTCACATGCTAGAACCAGTCAGTTGTTCAGGTTGGGATCTTGGAGTGATTTTTTTTCTGATTTTTACAGTGAGAATAGATAAAGTACTATGTAAATAGATAAAGTACATAAAGTACAATATGAAAATAGGTATTTCCTGAAATCCCCACCAAATAAAATAAATAAATAAATAAGTAAATAAATAAATAAATATTTATAACTATATAAATAAACTAACCAACATTTCAGGCATGCAAGGAATGCAAAAAAACCCCACCTTACCTCAAAACCAATTCTTTTCTACTGTTTTTACAAGGACATAAATTAACATTTTTTTTTCTTAGTAGATGGCTTTTCTCACCTATTTAAAGTGGCAGCACCATACAGATGATTGGTTTCTATTTAGCTGAGCCATTTGTGTCTAAAAATAGGGTGCACATAAACACAGTCTGATAATTCTTTTATTTGAACTCCCTCTATATTTCACTATTCAATAAACACTAACCATTTAGCATTAAGTCTACATGGTGCTTAAAAACCATCTACTGAGTACTGCATAATTCAGGTGCAAGGGCCACATTTGTGATGCAGCTGAAGTGCAGTTCTGTCACAGTGCTAAAGCAAGCTGAGTAACCTTACAACGAGCCATCATTAAGAAGCCGGATGGGGGTTTAATAACACAGAGCTGTTCTCTGACTTAATAAATGAACTGCAGTTTTATATGCTGCATGGCTACATTTGTTTCAGTGCTAGGAGATGCAGACTGTGTTCAGATCTATGGGACTATGTCAGCTTCAACACATAAATAATTGGGACCCTAAAGAGTTGTGCACTTTTTTAAGTTCTGGAAGAGTACGTAGCAAGAAAATATGAGCTACACCAGCCTGAAAAAAATAAAAGACTTTGCTCTAGCTACTATCTCGAAAGGCAAGCATTCTTCTTTGTATTTACTTCTATCCTCACAGCTATAATGAATTATTTAAGGAATATCTATATAGCACAGGATTTGTGATTTTATTTTATTTATTTGTCTATTTTATCACAGGGTACTTACAAGGGCTAGAGTGCTGAGTCAACACAGGTGTAAATCACTTTTTTTACTTTAATCAGTGGAACTAGGCAAACTGACACCCATCACAAAGCTGACCCAACATATTTAGTGCAGAAGAGTTTTTTATTGGGTTATTAATAATGCAATTGTTTATTGCTATTTCTCAAGCAACAGGGTTGGCAAGGTGTGCCTCCCATTTTTTACCCTCTCTTTTCTTTTTAATAGCAAAAGAAAACCAAGAAACATTCAGCGCATCTAGCCGGTCCCTAGTTTAGCACACCGTGCACGACTTCAGGAAGGAGTCTCCGGGTAGGCCTGGCTCTGTGAAATGTGTTGCAGCATAAAAATCTTTAAGCCAGTTCTGAATGACCTGATATAGCCACTTGGCAGAGCACTTCACTACACAGAAGCTTCAGCTTGGTTTCTAAAAGCGGCGAAGTTACATCAGTGCTGCCTTCTGCCAGGATTAACTGGGTCAGCAAAGCACCCCACAAAGGCGGCCGTGTGGTTTCTAGTTCTAGAGGTCGTTGTTTCAGAGCTAGGGTGTACCTCTGCATAGTGCTTGCTCTCCCACTTTAAGGTCTAAACCCTCAGCTGATGACTCCCTGCCTAGTTCAGAGATACACATTTGTTAAGTCTCACTTACAAGTTAACCGTATTTGTGGACAAAGATCTCTGCGGTCTGTATTTGACTTCAGAGCGGTTCTAACCTTTCATTTTCTTTGCATAATAAGAAGATACAATAGACTCAAAGCTGTCAAATTCCATGATAGAAATGTGATAACTTTTGAAAGAATCTCCACCAGAGAACAGGAAAATGTAAGGCCACGCTCTGCATTGGCAACCCTGCGCTGCACTGGAAACAAAGCAAAAGCAAGGCTAACAAGATCGTAAAAGTGGCTTGTTTCCAAGATCTAAGGCAATCTGTGAATGATAGTGCTGGCTCCTATCAATACTTTCTTGGCACTAGGAGGCAAAATATGTGGAAAGGGGGCAGGGCATAAGTCCAAAGAGTTACTGTGTTCCAGGTAATGCTAGCTGGCACAAAACCGCCTTGAAACCAGCTATTATTGTTTATAGCAGCACTAAGAATAGATGCCACATACGTACAAATCACAGCTGGCAGTGTGGGCCTTACATTGTTTCGTATTGTTTATAGAACAATAATTATGGTGTTATTAAACACCATTTGTATAATTTATACAAACATATTACAATGAAAAATGCAATAACACACTTTTTTGTTTAATTCTTTACTTGAATTAGTGATTGAAAGATCTGAGCCTAGGTCAGTGTAACATAAAATATGCAGACTCCCAGGTATTGCTACTGAATGAGATCAAGTTGTGTGACATCAGCTGAATGTATTGCCATAGCTACTCTTCACTTCCTTGCTGTAACACATGCAGGGAGGGTGTCAATAGCCTGGCTTTGGTCATTGCACATGAAATGAATCGTAACTATCTTGTTGATATTTCCAGGTCTGCTGAGACATCTTTCCTTATGTTATGAGTTTTTGCAGGTGGGAACCATGCTGTCATTATTATTGTCTGAGGTCAAAGATGACCAAGATTGTTGCTTAGGTCCTGCAGTGTTTATCCTAAAACAAATCATGAACAAGAATTCCAGTGTCCTCTGAGATATGAATTTGTAAGGTATCTGCCTGTCTATGCACACTTTTCTAATAACAATGTGACACTCAAAATTATTAATGCAGGACTGCTGACAGATCCAAGTTTGTTTGCTGACAGATCAAGGTCAGTAATATCAGCAATTTATTGTAACTTCGCAAGAGGTTTTAGCTTTGAGGTGATGGAGCAGGAGTTCAGAGGCAGTCTGAAAGGGAATCCTGCCTTCATTCAGGCTAATAAAAAAAGAAAAAAGTCCTGTAGATTTCAATTTAACATATTCCATGTATTAAAGAAAGTTCAAGACAGCTGCCTACTCATTGTATTAGTGAAGTGCCTTTAACTGTAAAAAGCAAGAGCAAGTATAAGTGAATGGGCAGAAAAGCCTGGGTGCCTATTAATTCCATGCTCTCCATTTGATGACATTTTGTAAAATGTGGAACAAAGCTTAAATTCTAGTTATTTGGGACTTGTGGCACCTCAAGAGCAGGTTCAGGTCATGTTCATTGTAAGATGCAAAAGTAGAAACACAGAAATGCCAAATCCTTGTTTCAGCCAAAATCTTTCCAAATCTTAGGAAACCAAACGTAATAGCAGGGATTTAGGTTACGGATATGCAGACTCTGAGTTTACATGTAGATGTACAGGTAGCTACTTATTTCATGATAGTGTTTTGACTGAGTACTGTAGTTTTCTGTCGCTCATACAGCATTAGATTAAAATTAGAATTAGAGCAAGATTCCAGAGGCTACAAGAAAAACGCTTGTATGCTGCTGCTAAGACTAATACAGTCATAGTTTATTAATGTAGACACTAATGCATAATGAAACATCATTAATTCTCACGTTATATTGATTTCTAATTTGAAGAATTGTGTCCAATTATTTGTAGTTTAGTTATTTAGATTTATAACCTGACAACTCAGAACAGGAAAATGCTGAATGCTTCTAGATTACCTGAGAATTAAAAAAAAAAAAAAAATCTTCCTTATAAGGGCAGCCTGTGCATTTCTCAAGTCTTTTTGTTGTTCTGGATTTATGATCCAGTTATCCAAGGGAGTCACTGAAAAGCCATTTGGTAACTTTCACTGCACATCTTATTCCAGATCTTTTTTCTTTGATTTAAATTTTTTATACCTAAAAGGGCATTTTATGTCAGTGCCACTCTTAGGGGCTATTGTTTTGGTGTTCAGAAACATTTGTTCCGGAATAATTTGTCAGTGTTTCTACCAGTTATGGAGGTCGCCAAGTTTACGTTTAGTATCTCAGACTGTGCCTTTCTATCAAGCAATTAAGGATGTATCAGCATAATGTCAGCTAAGCTAATACTTGTTATTGCCAGGGGCCTTTTTTTAAAAAATGCCCACTGACATTTCATGTATTCTGCTCCCTACCTGAGTTCAGGGATACTCTGAAGGTCCTTGCTGGGTTAAGAATTGGACCCTTTTAAAAAAGAAAATATAAGTTGTTCACCATAGAAAGCACTGCTGATCTCAGCTGCAAGGCTTCCTCAGCCTGCTCAGCAGGGAAGCATGAAGATGTCAGGTAAACATAATCATGCTATTTGTGGAAAGTGTAAGATGAGAAAGAAGGAGGGTAATGAAGCATAGACAGAGCAATTCCGTTTCCCAGTCTATTTAGGTAGATTGTCTTTCTCTAATTGTTTTTCTCCCTGGAGGTACAAACACAGAGAATTTCGATACCATAAAGTTAAGCTTTATTATTGCAGCTTTCAGTTCTTTCACAAAGAAATATGTACTGTATTATAGCAGTGCCTAGTAGCAATACTATAGTTAAGGATGTGTCAGCAGTTGTGCTACAGACCTCTATTTTTCCATGAAATGTAAAAACTAGTTTTAGGCTAAAAATAAGCATATAAGATAGGTGTCCAGATTCATATCAGTTTATGGAAAAAAAATTCCTAGACATGTTTGGTAATTGTGGATGATAACATTCCTTCCAAAGAAAAAAAATCCCAACCAAAAAAAAAGATACCCTGACACAATATCATCAATATTACAAAAGTTTGGATAGTTACAAGTTAAATGTATCATCTTGCAAGTGTTTCAATATTGCCCCCAGTGACTTCAGTCATTACCTTCAGTATGAAATGAATTTCATCTCAGTGTAGCAAAAGATCTAAATTTTAGTGGGCTTTGTCCGGCAGAAGCCAATCTGACAAAGCATATATTTATCTCATTAACACCTAAATACGTGAACATTTAATCTGAAACCATCAGGACAAGATTGTTCATCACCTTGCAGGAGAGAGTTCAGAAGAAAACAAAATGCAGCCATATTTTAAAATTCAAGCAGACACTCAAGGACACAATATTTCTGTGTTCTGTTGCTCTATTTCTAGCAGTTGTAATAACTAAAGACTTTATTAAAAGTCCTTAGGCAGGCAACAAGTACTCGAGGAAAGTTTATTCTAAAAAGTAAGGTCAGTAAGCATGCATTTACATTTAGATACTGGGTACACAATGACATCCAAAGTTATAGCCCCCCAAATACAAGACACTAGTAAAGCAATTAACTTCAATGTAACAGAGAAGAAACTGAGCCCCAAATTTAGATGTAATGACTGTCAGGGAAGCAAATTAACGCTGAAGTAGCAAGACCAAACTCTTATGTTGTCTACTTATGACTGGATCTTAGAGTGCTTTCCAAGAAATTTGATAGTGTTATCCAGATTTCACAGAGAGGGAAAGCAAAGTATATTAAGAGATTTAGCAAAGATTATCCACCAGGCCAATGGCAAGAGTTAGGAGCAGTAGCCCAGCAGACTGGCATCACTTCAGTCACGGTTCATATGCTGCTTTTTCCTGCAGTGGGTGAGCAGTATGGTTCAGCATGCTTCCTGCCCCCACCAGACTCAGCTGTTTGAGCTACTGATTCTGCAACGCAGCCTGGATAGGCTACTGCCTGGTAATGACCTACCACTCCTCAAGCTGTGACTTGTTAACCATCTGATCTTACCTATATTAAAAATAAATTTTAAAAAACTCAAACTAACACTCGCTAGCTACTTAGCACTCACCCCAAAGTATGGAAGCCTGCACTGGGGTGGTTATCATGGCAAAAGTGATGCACAGCAACTTGCTGTCCTATGATATGTTGGCCCAAGCTGTGCACTCCCCTCAATAAAGCAACTGCCCCCAGGCTGGCATGGTCCCAGCCACACCATTGCTTGCCAGTCACCTGGATTAAAGCCAGGGCTTGCACACCTGCCTGCAGACATGGGGCAGAAGAGGGCGGTTGTGGGCATCTGATGGTCAGGTTGCTAGGGCAACATGTGAAAAATACATAAAAGATGAAAGCATGTGTCTAGGTGAAACAAAATGAAAGCTGAAGGACAAAAGATACCGTGAATTGCTGGAGACATGAGTATGGGCTCAGACCGTGTGCAGAAGGCAATACAGTTGGAGGATGTGTGATGGCACAGAATATCACAGTATCTGGAAGTAGATACAAGGAAATGCTGAAGGGAGCCTGTAGGGTCTGATCAAAATGCTAACGAATGTCATTATTTAGATGACTATGCTACAGGATGTGAAGTACTACAAAACCTGGGCTGTTGAGTGCAGCAGAGTGCCCTGAGTGAGCTGACCCTAGATCTCATGAAGAGAGAGTAACAAGATCACCTCATTAGCCGCAGGTCTTTAACGGTCTAATTACGTATTTGAATTCCATAATACTAGATCAGAGAATAATTTTGACTATTCTCTCAAAAAAATGTTAGCTTAGGAGGGAGAAGTACTATTTATTTTCTGAAAAAAAAAATCCAGCAAAAAGGTTTGAGAAACACAGGGCAAAAAAAAACCCTACAGTAGATGTACAAAGGAAAGAGAGCAGATCAGAAGAAATTATTTCACCATCTGAGGAACCCTGTGACAAGGAATACACTGTTCCCCAGTTCTGAGGTCCCCACTACAGCAAAGTTTAAAAGAGTGAGTAGGTTAATGAAGGGTGCCTACCATTCTACCCCACTGGAAGATAACATAATGCATTGCCCTAGGTATGCTGCCCACCAACATTTTGCCATTGCTATATTGCTCTGGAAAATGCATAATGTGATGCTTTAACGTGATCTTTCAGCTCTTTGAACAGTAAAGCACCTGAAAACATAAGTATAACCCACAAACAGATAAGAAAAGTGGGGAAAAAATCAACTTTTTTTTTTGGTTGTTCACGGTTTTCTCAGTAATTACCTCATGACCTTACAAACTATACCGAAAAAAAGATTTTCAGTAGCATAATTATGTTCAACAAGTGTGTTTGCAGACTGCTAATAACAGAGTCAAGATTTCTGCTGTTACTGATTTTTTATATTAATTAATAATATTTTTTATATTATAATTGTCTTTCACATTCTTTTTCTTTTCCAGCATCTCATTCAGAGCCATGAACAAACAAGTCATTCAGAACTGCATTCACATTGGGAAAAATACCAGGGAGAAAAGAAACCTTCTTTGTCAAATGCTTCTGTGGGTTGGTGGGCTAAAAATACACAGGATGTTATTTTGCTGCAAATAGTATCATCGAAAAAGATAAAACTCTTTGATTTATGGTTTGCTTTCAACAAGAAACACTGGACTGTTGCAGTAGTGATGGGTATTACAGCTGATTACGTATTAGGTATATGCTCGTATATGTAAGTATATGTACACTCATCCTACCAGACATCTGAGAAAAAGATTGAGTTAAAGAGCTCCAGAGCCCCCCCTACTCCTCCCAGTTATCAAGGAAAAGCACTAAGCGGTTCAGAAGGTGGCATTATGCGTATGGGGCGAAACACAAATTTCTGTCAGGAAAAATCACAGAGTGTGGTAAGTTTTTACTTAAGAGTGTACAGAGGGAACACTCAGTTTGCTCAGCCAGTTGTCAATACTTGTCTGAATATTTTGATGGCTTTACTTCGTTGCCTGCAAGGTGGTGTGCACCGAGCTGTTGTGGGGTTCACATAGCATCTTTACTACTGCTGTATGAAATATGACATTTTCCTTTTATTTGTACTACTTCCTGCACTTCTACAGAGCGTGGCAGTTCATCGCAAAGTATTTTGTATGACAAAAGAGCACATATGTAGTTACTGTAAACTAACACCATTCTTTGAAGTTAACAAAAGAACACGTGTATACTAGCTGAAAAGCACGCATCTTCTATGCTTTTCTTAACAACATGGTAAGAATTACTTCACAGATAACAATTTTTTAGAGAATTTAACAGAAAATAACTTTACTGGAATACAACTTTTTGAAATATAAACATTTGGAGAACTTAATCAGAACATTTAAAAGTTACATCATTTTTTTATTAATTCAATAAATTTTGGGGAAAAAATACAATGCCCAAAGCAATTTTAAAAGGTTAGATAAGAGATACCATAATCAAAGAAACATATTCCCCAGTGATGTCATAGGATGCATACACCAAAAAAATAATGAGAATGTCAGGAGTTAAAAGGGATTAAATTGAGACTATTATACTGTGTGTACACGGTCATGCATTTCAAAAAAAGAGTATACACTTGTTTTCTAACACAGCTGACAGGACATAGACAAAAAAATCAGAATGAAGTGCCACAGTGCTCTGACTCCACTGAATCCTGAACCCATCCTGAACCCATTTTAATATAATGGTAAGCAATGAATAGTTTATGGAAATAAAAGGCCAGCATATAGAAGCAAGATTCTGGTCTCTACCTGGCAGACTGTGCTGTTGTTATCAGGAAGAATAATTGCATGATACCTTTTCTTTTAAGTGCACAGTCACTTCCAAATCTTTAAATGCAACTCCTGTCAAGCTGCACAGTGCCCATCATGTGCATACTTCAGGCAGCGAGGCATTTAGAGTCATGACTAAGTACATACAGTTCACTACAATAAATTAGTCATTTGAATCCAGCAGTGGTAAGTATTGATTTTGAACCAGTATTTTGAAGAAAAAGAAAAAAAAAAAAAAAAAAAAAGAAAGAAAAAAAAGGAAAAATAAACACCAAACTCTGCTAAGCTTTTTTCTACATTATATCCATGGGAACTGAAAGAAGAATTATGCAAAGGAGGTGATAGTTTAGAAAGTTCGGTTCTTAGCTTCTTCCATTTTCCTTGGGTTTTTTTCTACTGTTTGCAGTTTTTTTGGAAAAGCTTATTTTGGCCAGTGCTACTCCATTGATATGGTATTTCTCATATGCAGGAAAAAAACATGGGACAATAGTACAGTAACAAACACTGTATCTCTCCTTTATAAAGAACATTAGTAGAAATTTAAAAGTGCAAATAGATTTTTAATTCTTCAACATTTACTTATAAATGGCAGCAATTACATACAGTAGTATAGACAAGAAAGGAGTGTGAGACACCAAATTAATTACCTGGCTTTTGTAGCATATTTTTTGTTGCTATGTTTACTAGTTATCATCCATTTTCAGTTCCTATTGACATATACTGCCCCTCATACTGGATAGAAGCTTTAAATATGTATATAATGTCTTCTATATTTTAGTGTTTGTTACACTTAAGATTACAATACTGGTTGTGCTGAAAAGTCACTTCTTTATAATGCTGGAAATAAGTTTCCTAAACAAAATTACAAGCATGAGCAGGTAGAAACTCTGCAGGGAAACTATTTTTGTGTGGAGCTCTTTTCAAACTATTCCTGGTATTTACTTATTGAAGATGAGGGTTTGCATTTGCAGAGATTTTATCTGCCACCAGCTTTGTTTCTTTGATAAGACAACAAAAAGTTCTCTCCTTCTAACTTCTATACTTGCTGTTATCAGAAGACATATTTATTATGACTCCACAAAAGCCAAGGGTAAGATGGCTCCATTTATAAATCTAGAGATGTCAGGAAGGGTCACAAAAGCCTGAGTAGTACTCGCCTTCAATAATTCAGGACTTCTCATCCTAAATCCATATATTAGAAAAATGCTGATTCAGTTTATTTTCAGGATTTAAATGGAGGGGAAAAAAAAAAACCCAAAAAACCAAAAACCCAGACAACCCAGCACAAACTTTTCTCTGGACCTTAATTTAACAGATGAAAATATTTCCTACCTACTTAAAATTCACTGAACTTCCTGTAAGAAAACTACAGTTTCACAAAGAATGCAATATAGAATATTGGAGACAGATTAATTCAAACATTGTCAAGTTAAAACTCATAAAATATTTAGAAAACTCAGAAATGAGAAGGAATAATACCAGCTAATCTGACCTCTTATGCAGTATTAATTACTGTTTAGTGTTACTGTTATTGCTCAGGTACTTACACAATTACAACTCCAGGAAATTACTATATGAGGACTTGATGAAAGATAAAGAATTAATGCACTAAATGTTTTTAAAAACACATCATTGATTAATAGATACAATGGTAATGCTATAAAAGCTATATGCCAGGATCTGAACACCAGTACAGGAGGCTGAGATGTAATCTAAGACTTTTACTTCATTTCAAAACCAAACAATAAGCATTTAAAAAATTAATGTAGTGAAACTTGTTTTATAGTAATTTATCCTGCAGAGCAGTTCATATTACCATGAACACAGTAGGTAGTGTAAGAAAAAAAAAATTGCTTTTTTTTTCCTCAAGAGTGGTTCAGAAATGGCACATCCTGTCAGCACTATCGTTCAGTATATCACTGGCATGACCACATTTTACCTCATATTTTATTCCTACAACTTGAAATTGTTTTCTTGCTTCTCCTACTGCGCAATGCTGTCTAGTTGATGCCCATTAGGAAAACTCAACCTACGGACACTGACACTTTTTTAGAAAACTATCAATATTGACATCAAATGGCATCCAAAGAAATAATATAGGTTTAGTCACTAAAATGGGTGAATCAATTTCTGTTTTGCCTTAAACAACAGTTTGCATTCATATATGATGTAGCATGAAATAGAAACAAGTGTTGTGACCTCAGCTTAGGCCATTGAAGGCATTTGCAGAAATCATAAAAATCATAAATCAGGTCGGCACAGCTTAGAAATTCTATACAGGGGAGAAACATTTCCAGATGAGAGAAAGTTGTTACAAATATATATAGCACTGGACAGTGGTGTATAATTTTTTATTGACTCAGTAGGATTTAAGATGTCAAAATGAGTAGTGTTTTACTGAAGAATAGGTATTGTGAAAGACACAAGACACTTCAGCATCCATCTTTGGGTACTTTAGCTGGACATCTAAAATCAGAAGTTCTCATTCTGGTATTTAAAAGGCAAGCTATATAAATTTACAAGACCTGTCCTAAGAGCAGGGTTCTTTTTCTGGTGCCAGCATAGATCAAAACCTGTTTTATAATTAACTACTTCATTTTCATATGCTCATCCTGTATGTGAACAGCAGTAGCTTTCAAAGTATTTTAAATAGTGACAAGCAGAGTAAGTGATTCTACTTGACAGTGGTAGGAGTATGACACCACATATTTCTCAGTTGTCAGTCAGGTGAGATAATATGGTTCCTTGCAAAGGCTCCAACTTTTTGCTATTTGTTTTTAAAAGTACATACAGTTTGCTCATTATATGAGGAGATCCTTCACATAGTGCTAGGTAGGTAGAAACTCCTTAATAAAATTACTTTATTAATAATTTTCCATTAGTTTTAATCTTTAATCCCTGGGGTCAATATATAGTTATTAATTTCCAGCAAACCTTTGTAAAAATGGTCACTATGACTTCTAGACAAACAAAGCACATCACCAAAGATTCAGACAGCCTCAGACGCAGAAAAGTGACACCATTTGAAATTTTATATGAAGCTTAGATCATTTTTCCATCACAGCTTTAGGACTGCTATGCAGTTGCTCATCAGATTCTGAACAGCAATGAAAACACTACAGTGCAGATGACTACAGCTCTACTATATGGGGTGTTACACTAAGGTCAGTGCCAAAATAAAGCAATATAATGTTAGCAATGCTTCTTACTTCACATGTGTGCTGTATTTCAAAAGGAGAGTGATAATCTATATTTGAAATACAGATACAAATCAGCAATATACTCCCTTTGAGGGTTTTGGTGTGGGTTGTGTTTTGTTCTTTTTCTGTGGTGTACTGCACAAGCTTGGCCAACAGAGGAGCTAGTTTAAAGTTTCATAACACAACAAAATAAAAAAAATGTTCCAGTTTTGGTGGTTGCAAAGAAAAACAACATGATATTCAATAACTTTAATGTAAGGTTTAGCTTAGGTCCCTGATTAATCAAGGTATAAAAATAAATAAATCCATTCCATCAATTGCATAGGTGTAAAGTTCAGTAATAATCAAGCTCTGTATTTTGGGTGCAACCTGAACCTGAAAGTTACTGTGAAATATGCTCTCAACTGATGAGAGTCTCTTCAGACCAGAGTGTTGCAAAAAATACTGGTGAAAAGTATTGGTACGGTAAGTGTTCCAAGTTTAGTTGTTCTGTTGATTTACTAAACGGTATATTTTTCCCTGAGGATGGCACATTGAGAGTAACATTTTTTTAACCAAGGATTTTCATGCCAGCTCATTTGCGAAGTCTTGGTTTTGAAGATAGACTTGTGTATTTTTGCTGTTTCATAGCAGCATCTGCACCACAGCAATAACACAACCCACGGGCTGCTCTGTGCTGTGCATCTGCAAGCGATCAACCTGCAGAGCTGCACTTGTAAGCCTGCAGTTCTCAGCGTCCAACAAAATAAACTGCTAGAGGCGGGTTTGTTTCTTCTGGTGCAGTACATTGTACATTCTTCATACAAAGATAACAACCAGTTCTTCTAAGGTTACATTCATGTCTAGTAAATCTGCGTGGGTTTATGATTTTCCCTCCAACTGGCGACACCTACATCTGCATGAAAAGATCTGAGGTTGGTCTCACCTTCCTTCCAGTGCTTTTCATTGCTACCAGTCTCTTCTGTAAGCATGACGATTCATGACCATGCCTCTATCTCAGTCAAGAGCACTCTGACTTGTACTGCCTCACATACTGTGCTTCCCTTTTCGCTTCTTGTTGCAGCCAATTCCATGGAAGGTGAACATCCTGTTACTCTTTACTTACACAGGAAACCCTGAACAGTGTGCCTCATTAATGCAGTCCATTTTTTCTATTGGTGAATGTGGTAAAGGCTTTTATGATTTAATTTATTCAATATTTTAAACTGTTAACTTAATAGTTGCTGTGACTAATTCTAGCACTGTATTGCAATACAGCCAGTTATCAAGCTACTAGGCTTTTAATTTCTGTTCCTTGTATCTTTAAAGTTTCAAATTCTGTGTGAAAAATTAAAAACATTCTATACTGTAGTAACAAGGAATAGCTTGAAGTCAACCCAACAGAGGTGCAATCTCTGAGCTTTGTTTTCAATGAAACAGTAAGCAAGAATTTAATCCACTTTTTGGTGTGAAAAAGTCATTTAGCTTTGCTGACCGTGATACAAATGTCGTTTATCCATATATGCACTTTGCTATTTATTTGATTGTTTTGTAAATCATTTTGGTACTCCATGGGTAGGAAAACATATCGTACAAGACTGAAATTAAATTGTCTGTTCTGCTGAAGATGAAACATTCTCTTAAGTGTTTATCCTGCTACAGACTTAAAGCTGTGTAGAGATAAGCATGTATTTCATAATTACTGAGCTTCAATACTACTGTCAGTTTTATTTTTTTAATCATATATCAAATATTTAGATCCATGGGGTGCCATAGAATGACAGAGAAATGAAACACAGACCTCATTAACTAGTGTTTCGTTCTTTGCAGGGTCTTGCTACTGCCAAGTACTGAAACTTGCCTGAAAAGTTCAAATGACACTTTGTTGGAGAAATCAGCATCTGCAAATGTGTCCACTCTGCTTTAAGCTTTGTTTTTGAAAATTCTTATCTGCCTCTCCAGCATTATTGGAGATTCAGAAGCTGAGAAACAGTAATGAAATTGCAGCTGCCTACGGAAGCTGAGGAAAGTTATTAAAAATAGGCTCAAGTCTCAGCCTCTTTGTTCTTTCCATTAGCGATGACACTACTTCTTGAGTCAGTGGCTCTTGCAAATGACCTTTACATGTCAGCAGCTGGAAAATAATGTGCTTTGTCTACCTCAACGGGTGGTCACAGAAATACCAATTAGAACTTCAGCACCTCCTTTGCAGTTATCGTCATCTACTAAAGTAGAAATGTGGAGGGCATACAAAACTTTCTTCAGACTTCCACAGCCACAATTTAATTTCTGGTATTCTTTGTTTCTTACCTGTATCACCAAAAAGGTGCAGAATGCACCTGTAGAGAGAAGGTTTGTGGTCCTGCATTCCCTGTGCTCTGATGGCAGACCGACAGGCAAGTGAGTTAACTATAGGAATTTAACTATAGGAATTATGAATTCAGGAGCAGAAGGACCTTACCTCTCTGAATTTAGGTTTACAGGATAACCCATAAGATTCACTCTGCTTAACATGCCTGCAGTATACAGACTAATTAAGAGGCAGGAAGAAAAGACACAAATGACTCAAGCATTATAAGAAAATGGCGATTTAGTTCCTCCTATAGCAAAAAAAAATCAGCTAACAGCTAATTAGCTAACTCTTTCATGAAAAGTGGTGTATTCCAGCTGATGTTGGCCAATATGGTTCATATGCTTTTCATGGGGTTTACTTATTCCCAAGAGCTCCTACAATGCCAGTGAAGAGATTTGACTCCTGCAGAACTGCCACCTTATGTTCATTACCAGCTTCAGTTTTCCCCCCATACTTTCAGGATACAAAACTTCCTACTCCAAATCTTTAACTTTATCAAGGATTCAACTACAGTTTAAAGTCCATACCAATAGTTATTCTTTTGTCAGAGACTTGAACCATCCTTACTAGGAAGGAGAAAAAAAAAAAAAAAAAAACAACACGAACACTTTGCTGGAGTCAGAATGCTGAAGATAAAGATGAATAGCTGCAGGTCAGTCATTAATTCAAGCAATGAGAAAAGGAGAGATGCAGTATTTGTCTCCCCCTTACCTTCATCCAAAAATAGTATTCTGTGAAATGATTCTTAAACTCAGCGAACATTCAAAATGAATAATGTAGCACAGAAATGCTCAACCATGGGGGGACGGTTTAGAGGAGGTAAAAAAGAATACATCTTGGATAAGATATATCGATAAAAATCTCATGTTTTGGTTTTGCTGTCTGGAAGGAGGAACACAATGTGGACCAAATAAGATTTACAGAAGTTAAAAAGTGACATACAACTCTGATTCTGACTAAATGCTAATTCAGAAATCACGGTTAATGACAGAGTTAAGAAAAAGGGAGGGTATAACTGACACAGGAAATTAGTATAAGACTCCTGGCGAAAAAATCATGTAAGCAGCAAAGACAATATTCTACAAAGGCAAGCGTAAAGCGCCATAGTGGTAGAAACATGCAAGTCACAAGAGAGGTCTAGCATAAACATATTTTTCTCAACTCGGAGGTGTTAGAAAAAGCATGCTGGGATCACATGGCCAAATGAAAAAGGGTAGTATCTCCAAGTAAAGATGGAATGACAACTTCCTAAGCCCTTTCTTCAGAAATACTTTCTTAAGTACCCTTGAGTAATTAAGATGCATAATACTTCTGTCAAATTCCAAGTAAATTTCAAGCAGGTGGAAACAGAATGTCTTAAGAGCCCTTGATGGCAGCACCAGCTCTATGTGAGGCAGACCTAAGCTGGTATTCATTGACCCAGGGGAACATAAACATTATCTACTTTGCTTCCATAACATCTACTGCAGCAAGAACCAGATTTTCAGTTGATGAAGTCAGTTCAAGTCACCTAGGGTGAATCACAGGCACTAGGGAAGTGACCATAAAATAGCTTATTGAAAAACTATTAAAATGTTTTCTTTGTCTTCAAAGACCTGTGCACAGCACACCAAGGAAACCTGGATAGTGTTTTGTGAACACTACTTCAAACTACACGCTGTCAGACAGAACAGACGCTCAGATATTCTGTAGTACAGATTTGGTTAGTTGTCTACTTTACAACCAGATCAGAAGCATTTGTACTCAATGGCCAGAAAGTGTTATTCCTATTCATCATTCTCAGAGGAAAAGAGAGCAATGTGTTTCTTTCCCTAAAAAATCGTGCTTAAAATTGTCATGCTTTCTGGAGGATTTGAGATAAAACTTCCACCTCATCCTACAATTCTAAATGTGCATATGTATATATATATCTATATGCATATATATAAATAAATATATGCATATATAAAATACATATAACACAAGAAGAAACGTGTTGCATATGATCCTTTAATATGTGTTTTACAATTCTACCAAAATAATAGTCTGTTTGGCAAATACTTTTCCTTGAGTAAACTCAACACATAGAACAATACACCTAGCGATCAAATGTCCTTAGAAAGCTCAGATTAATCCATTTCCTTTTTTGTAGCAGAGCAGAGAACAAGTTTAATTGACAATTGCTTTAGCTGCACAAAGTTGCATGGGAAACAATTTCATTATATGGGAATACACTCTTAAATTGTCTCTTCTCTCACTCATAAATGCTCACTTTTAGTAGCGCGTATTTAGCAAGGGAAATGGTAGCTGAAGACAAAATGCAGTCTGCAGAGAATTGTGAGATGCATCACACCATAAATGTAGTATTTCTCCACCACCTGTCTCAATTTCTAATATGCCTGTCCAGCTTTACTCCAGTAGACCTTGGGTACCACAGAACTATGACACTAGTACTCAGAGAACTGGGTGTACATAATAGCTCCACATGAGCAATGGCTGTTTTAAATTGCTGCTTTAGAGCTGTTAGTTTTGTCACAGTGAGCAAAGTGAGATTGGCAGGTAATAAGGGTGGAATTTGCATAGGGTCTACAGCATTACTTGTAGCTGTTCTTACTTGGCAACAGCTTAACAGCTAATCAGGAATCTGTTATCAAGTCTTCTAGTAACACTGGAAGCACAAATGTTGCTCTGAAGTATCATGCATATACAAGTTTTGAATTACCTTCTTTCCACAAGAAAATTCCAGTGACCTAGAAAATCATGCCGTGTGCAGATGACAGGGTGACGTTTAAAAAAATCACAAACCAACAAAACTTGCCAGTATACCAGCAATGTTCTAAACTGAGCGTGACTGAGATTAGTGAAAAATAATTTGCCTAACTAAGAAGAGAGGAAAATCACTACCATCAAGACTGGAGAGTACTATGTAATGGCTTCCATCTATAATACAGGTTACAGTCTCACACCAGAACAGAGTAAAGCTTTCCAATTAGTTAATAGAGTACCTCACATAGCCAAGCCCTGACTTCCTTCACCACAGTGAAAAAAACCTTCCATTTCCAGAAGACATAATTTTTTCATACACACACTAGCACAGTAGAGTTTTGTTTAGCAACATGACTTCAAATTCAAGTGAACTATATTCAGCTGATGGGGTAATACAAGTAAACCAACTGAAAATCAAGGCAGTCTGAACCTATCCCTCATTAAACTGACCTGCTGTCAGCCAGTTGGCAAAGCCCTCAAACTCCATGTGCCCCAGTTTACCTACCTATAAACTGGGTTTTAATATCACTGTCTACTGCACTCAATGAGACCTTGTGAATTAGCATGTGCAATGTGGAGGGAAATAAATGATAAATCATTACCTAAAGACTAAGTGCTATTATTCTGAATGTGTACAGCGATAACAACTTGCTTGTATAGACTAGTAAAATCATGAGATCATAGGAATAAATTCAGATTAGCACATGTCAGAGGGTCACAAAAGGCTAGGTAAGGTGACATTCTGGCTTCAACTTCTAAAAAGCATTTTTTGCATAGCAAAATCTATTTTAGAAATGTTGTATAAAAACCAGAAAGTATTTCTTTCCACATTATGGAAAGTTCTGTTAAAAACAACTTTACCTGAAAAACAGTAATATTTTCAAATATCAGTTATTTATATTTCTCAATAGAGCTCCGAAAACTCAATAAACTTTAAAGGCTAGAATTAAACACTTGCAACAAGGTTATGAAAAGGGGAATGTTTTTGTTCTTTAAATTATGAAAAGAATCATTTAAGCTATCTGTCTCTAATTTACTACCAATTATTCAGAAGAATACAAATTCAAAGATCATTCCTCATTAGTGTACAAAATGCTTCCCTTCAAAAACTGCACTGACATGGTGCAACACAGCCACATGATCACAAGTAGAACTTTGGTGTAGGTTCTTCCATGTACAAAAAGGTGATGCTGTTTGGAGAAAAAGAAAATAACCTCATAAGTAGAGAAAGTACCATTCAGCAAGGCAGCATTTTGGCCAGACATTCTTGTGTAAAACAGCTGCAGATCTGATGCTAAATCAGATTTCAGCAAAGAACCACAGCCCTGTGAAGAAGGCTGCAATAGTGGCCTAATACTCAAAGAAGGTGATGTTGAAGATGCCCTGCCTCTCAGTCAGAGGGGAAGATTAAGAAGATGCTCTTCTACTAATTTGGGAGGTGGATGTGGATCAGTAACTAGACCACTGCAGCAATACCACAGTGTTTATTGCTAATTAGGGGGACTAAAAAGTCCTGTTTGATTCTGAGTTGTCATCTGTAACAGCAATGGAGCACTGCTACAGTGTGTGTGTGTATATATATATATACATCTGCATATTTATATCCTCACTTACAAACCTGTAAGCCTGTCCACACTTATAATTACATTCAGGGTAGGAGCTTAACACTTCCTCAGCTCTCTGGAGTTAAATGATAAACTGGGTAGTCAGAATGAGATTCTGCTCTGTTCAAAGACAGAAAAGTAACTGTCACTACCCTCTGTTCTTTCCATTTCCAGATATTTAGGACTCTTACATGTACATGCACACAAATATTTTATTTATAACCAAGTCCATCATGGGAGGTATTGCAGTAGCAAACCAGGATCTTTGGTCATGATCCAGTTGAGCTAAGAACAGTTCCAAACATGAAAAAAATGTCTTTTTCCTGAAGACTTGCAAATTAATTAAATGCTTCTCATTAGGGTTCTGGTTTATATTCTTTATTTCCATTTCTAGTTAAGGAACAAAAATCTTTGGCCATGTTTAATTACCGAGAAATGAAGTCATTCTCTTACAACACTACTACTTTTATTGAACAAGGCACTGTATATCTTTTCTGATATTGACATTTTTCCTCATCTATTGGATCTATAAAAACAAACAAGATAGAAGATGGAAACTAAAAATGTATTGATGATAGCATTTCTTCTCTCGCCCTCCCCCCCAAAAATAATAAATAATAATAAAAAATCAGCAAATAACTAGTAACATTTTCCACAGTTGAAGAAGCAGAACCATTTCAGGTCTATGAAATATAGAGGAACCCTTACTTTAAACCATGCAATGCACAACTGATATTGTGAAATTAATTTCAATTTGACAAGAAGTATCACTTTTACTTGAACCTAGAAGTCCTGTTGCCATTGTTCTTTTGTGTATATTAAAGAGGGATTTATTAGGGTATGGAGAAGAGATTTAATTATAGTCCTTTCCATGGAGTAACTTTGACCATATAATAAAAAAGTTATACCATAGTATCCTAATGTAATACAGGGCTTGATTTTGGTTGTTTGTTTTGGATTTGGTTTTTTGGTTTTTTTTTTTATTGTATTTTTGTTGTTGTTTGGGTGGGTTTTTTTAACAGGATAAGATATATCTTGGAGGAACATAGAATATGTGAACTGAAAAACCAAAACCAATATGTAGTACGGAACAAATGGAGGCAATAGCATAAGAGAACAAAAGAGACACATAATTCCAAGGCAAATACAAATGCCCCGCATAAAAAGGTTGTAAAAGCAAGAACAAGCAACAAAGACCGTGAAAACAGCCACACTATTCAGAGACTGGAAAAATCAACAACCAAAAGTATGCCGGCAGAGATTTACAATACAGTCAAACAATTTTTTACTGCTTTAAAGTAAGTATTTTTGTATCTACAGGAATCAAAAAGTCAGAAGAAATAGTTAAGAATCAAGAATATGCTAACTATATATTTGATATAAAAAAAGTGTTATCAGCAAATGGCTGTGTTTAAACATAAAACAATGCTTGCCAGATTGTCTGGGAGGGTTTGGGGAAGTTAATCTGAACAGCTTTTGGTATTCATTTTGATAATTTGCCAGCAAGTTGTGAAATATATCAAACTACAACTGAAGTACACTGATCTGAAAATACTAAAAGAATGGATCATTACCCTGCATACAAACCAACAGGGAGAAAACTGTCAAATTCTCTTATTTCCTTTCATCCTCTTCCCCCATTCTATTCTAGAGAAATGATAAAATAAAGAAGAATTAAATAAATTGCATGGATATATGTTCACTGACATAAGGAATCGCTTTGTTTTTCCAAGCAACTCAAGGTGCTCTGGAAAAACATTAGAAAAAATAAAACAACAAAAATATCCCTAAGTTTGCCAAAAATCTGTTTCTCCAGGAGGAGATCACATGCAGCTAACATTTATAGTCAATAACACTGTGTTCTGTTGGAATTGTATCGGACTTCATAATAAACACACAACAGTAGTTGTAAAAGAGATTTACAGAGCCAAATTAAGTCACATGAAATAGGTTGCCAAAGAACATTCTGGACATGGTACCGATACAGTCAGTAATGTCTGCAGTGGATCTCTCCTGCCGTACACTTAGGAAAGATTTGTCTCTGTTTAAGGAACAAAATAATCTATATTTTGCAATGACTAACACTTCAAAACAAAACAGGTATTTTTTGTTCAGAGAATATCCTTCCTCAATTAGAAAAATAGGAAAAGTGAAGTAAAAATATATCTGCTATTATTCAGTGCTTGCCAAATAAGCCAATTATCAAATACTTCGAGACCCTTAGCAGGACTTGCTTGAATGACAGATACATTCAGTTTAAGGGAAGACAGTCAGTTCATTAACTATCACTTCCAAAAAAGTAAACTTATATTTCTGCTCCTCAGAGAAGTTCCATAAGAAATTACAACGATAAATGTGGGATGCTAATATACACACTCATGGAAAACCAGAAATCAGAGGAGGAAACCTGATCCAAACACGAATGCCTACTGAAAATATTGACCATGAGAGGGAGAGTGCCATGAACTCCACAGATGGAGAAGCACTGTACTGAAATATTTTGCATGCCTGGAAGAGATGTGTGCCAATTAACAGGAAAAACTCCTCTGTATAGCATAACAATTTAAAAAAATAAAGAGGGGAAGGGATCAATAACTTCAGCAAAGAGAAATTACAATAATTTAATGATTCAGAGAGTAAGATTTTTTTTATTATAAAATATCAATGCATTAGATGGAATTCTTCTCAACAATTCTCTTGTTAAAAGAAGGCTGAAAACTGTCACCTACAACCAAATGCTTCCAGAATTTGACTGGGGAGGACAGCGGGGAGGAGAGAGAAAGCAAGAGCACACATTCAATCCCCGTCTCCTGCTACACAGGGATAGAGATATAAATTTAGTCTATTACAGAGGTGCAGCGGGAAACACTGGAGTTTTATTAAAGATGCTAAAGGTCAATCCACTCAAGAAATTTATGGAAAATTTGATAATACTGAACTACCCCAACCAATCCCTCACGTTTGGGCCAAATTTCAATTATTGAGAGACCTTTATGTCAGGGGAAAATCATTCCCAGCATTGGTAGCATATGCCCTGTCAACATAAATCACAAAAATTGGGTATAGATACATTCATCTGCACTTCTCAGGTCTGCAGTTAGAAATCTGCATGTACCTTGCTCTACTCACACAAATTAAACAATGTCCGTGATCCTCCTGCCTGACCATGTTAGCTTTTTTTACTCTCTGGACACCTGACCAAAGACTGTAAAATTCTGTTCTTTTGCAGAATCTCTTACTTCTCTCTAACAGATTTATGAAAGATTTCTTCAGGTCTGTAAGTGGACTACTTTTCAGACAGATATTTAGCCTCCCTTATAATATATATGTGCATAAATCTTAATGACAAACTTCCTTGCTTTCCCTTCCCATTTGCCACCAGGTCCTGCAGATTTTTTCTTCTTGAAGGAACAGGAAAAAAATGGATACAGAAATTCATGCAGAAGTTTGGTATGTATAATGTTTAAATAACATGTAATAAAAGCAAATGTATAGAAGAATTACTACAGATAGACAGTTTTTTCTGATTTATGCTTAGTGTTCAATGTGCTTTAACTGAAAGTATTAGAAACACACCCCAGTAAATACACAGTATCAGCATTTTACAACACTTTTGAGTATCACACCTGGGTAAAGACCACATGCTGCACATTGGAAGGACTGTAAAGAGAGGCAGGTTAATTTTCTGCGTAAAGGAAAGCAGCCTAGAGGTTGTATCATATGGCAAGAAAGCCTGCCTGGCAAACAGTAGTCACAGGGCTACTATGCCACTTTTTGTTGAGTCACACCTTACACCACAGACAAAAGAAGTCCCACCCCCACTCTCTTAAGGGTATCTTTTAACGGTGAAGCAGAGGTCTGGCTGTGATACTTGCTTACACTCTAATGTCAGCTGGTGATAGAACGTGAAGCAGCAGGGGAGAACGAGATCTATAGCCAACGTGACTGACCTTTCTGGTAAGTGTTTGACAAGAGTCATCATGTTACTTAAGGGAAATACTAGTGGTGTTCTGGTATGAAAACGTACAAAGAGCTTCCATCACAAATGTCAATTACAAAGTCACATCTGTCACATTTGTGTCCATTTTTGCTCCCACTTACAGATAAATTTAATGACCAGCATCAGAGAGAGGAAATATACTCATCACAAATTTTACAGCAGAGACAGGCTGCATTAGAGAAAAAAGCACATTCTCACTAGAATCATAACTACAATAAAGGAAATACTCAGGATATCAGCTATTAAAATCTGAACATCCTTGATGTATAGCAAACAGCAACTGATAACCACAACATGCTGCTTCTCAGCATTGTTTGGATTTTCTGCCTGATATTCATAAAAACTTCAACAATGATGCCCTTGCAACATGTGATACTGTAAGGTTTCCCTTTAAAAGTATTAGTTGAAATAATAGATGCAAAAGATCCAGAGAAAATTTGCAGAGTTGCACAGTACTGTGCAGTCCAAACTTTAACACAAAATAACAGAGACAGCAGAAGCTTAGAGGAAATATACACAATTATTGCAGACATTAACTATCATCCCTTGCAGGCCAAGGTGCAAAATTACCTCTTAACATTAACTGGTTTGGACAGTTCAAATCTAAAATCCAGGGCAACTGCATGCCACAGCCTAACTTTGGCTTCATAAAACAAAAAGATACTAAGCCAGGCTTGCACACCACAGTGCAGGAGCAGGTTCTTAAATGTGTTAAAATGAAGATGCTGCTAACCTTCTTATCTGCTAAGAACTGCAGGCATCAGTTAGTTGGCAAAAGCTTATCTTTGATGAGATTTTCTTACTTCATTAAGTAGTCTTTGTTACATATGGTTTATCAGAACAAACAAATTCCTACAAAAAAATCTGGCCCTGAGGAACAATGCTGGAGGTGTCAGTCCTGTTCAGCAGTGAGTGTTATGATGTGCAGGAGAGCAGAGCTCCAGGCTGGTTCAAGTCTCCCTGCATTTTCTCAAGCTGAAGCCTGAAGGCTTCAGTAGTTTCTTCCCTACATGACAATTGATAGGCAAAGGCAGATGCCAATAGCGGGGCTATCTGAAGCATTCTGTTCTTTATTATAATAAGAAATAACAGTCTTGATTTTTGTTTGTCCAGGATATGTTCTAATTGGGAAATACAAATATTCTATAGTCAAGGTGGCATTGATCAAATGTTCTAGACTGGCCTTTCAAGACATGAACTCTGTACTTTATATACTGGTTAGTCTTTTATTACTACTGTTTGACAAAACATGGAATATTCATAAGGAGTTCTTTATTTAGGTGAAGAAAAATAAAATTCTATTTCAGCTTGACACACTTAGAGAATTGCACAGAAACTATTTTTTCCGCTGGAGTGATCTGCTGTAGGAGTTAGCCATATGCTTTAAATGTGACTGACAAGCCTCTGAATTTAATGTGTCACCTGCTGAGTTCAGGATCTGCTGTCTATCTCTCAATGTGTAAAAAATGAATTGCTTCAAAATGATTTATTGCCAGCAAAATAGAATGTGAAAACAACAATAGAAACAGTTCTGTAAAGGCATCCTACATTTAACAGCGCTGTTTGATGAGTAAATTATTTCCCAAATATAATTAAACATTCTTATTGTGAAACTCCCAGTCTTCATAAAGCTATTGCACCATCTAGTATCTGGCTTTCTTATTCCTTAAGAGTTAATGCCATTAAGAACATGGAGAAATGTAGCATTAGCTCCCTGGGTTCCATTACAGCTCGAAACTCTGTGCAGAAAATACAGGGTTATAATTTCACTACCAATCTGTGGAATTCATCTGTTTGCTTTTATCTTTTGTGCTTTTTTCTTCCTCTCCTGTGAAGTATCTACAGAAGCATCTTTAATAAAGCATTTTCATTTTCTATCTTTTTCTACAAATGGGTGGCTAGCTTTATAAATCTCATCTGTGTACATGCTAGCAAAGGTTTGGTATTTTCAAAATACTGTGAGTTGCCCTTAGAAAAAGTTTAAAATGTAATAGACTGATATTAGCATTTAATATTTTCAATATTTTAGCATTAGAAAGATTAATATGTTAAAAATTAGTGAGAAATGCTGGAGGTAAAAGCTCCAACTTATCAAGAAGGGTAAGCATAAATATAATTGAGCATGTAAATAATTTTAATACATAAACGAAACTACTATGCTTAAAAGCAGGCTTAAAATAAAATACATCACATTGCATAATGAATCACACTCAGTTTCTAAAAGCAGCAATCCAATAAACTTCCATAAAGTATATCTCACATTCTTTAAAAACAAAGCGTTAAGTACCTACCTCCCTTTCCAGATGCACTCATGTCATCCACACCAATGTTACTTGCCAGAGCCATACCTAGAGTGCAAACATAAGATAATCAAACTACTGGCTTTGCTTCATGTCAAGCATCTCACCAAAAACACTATCAGTAATGAAAACAAGCGCTACATATTATTAAGTGCTCCTTGGCTGCCAACATAAATCAGTTTGTTTATCTTTTTTTTTTTTTTCCTTAGGTCAAGCAGCTTTCTGATTACTAGGTAGTTAAATGGCTCTAGATTTTAACCAGCATTGCCACTGGACACCCCACCTTTCCCTTCAGGTGCCTGTTGTCTCATATTTGGGATTATAATCTCCAAGATTAGCAAAATGTGATTGGGCCTATAAGAAATTTTGTGACACACATGCAAACAGAGTATTGACTCTTATAAAAATAAGACTAAAGCATTGAGCTGTTGGGGGCTTTTTTTATTCTAATAATTACCAACGCTTACTTTTTATTTTCTTCTAGTAATTACTAATGTTGGGGGCGGGACAAGCACTCCCTCTGTGTAAGGCTGATTTTGCCTGAAACAGTTTGTTGCTGTTAGATTTTACAAGAAACTGAAGTAGTGAATATGAATGACAGTGGTAGCTTGCCAAGTCTTGATAGTTTATTTTAAACGTTGACAAGATCCAGCTTCTTGCCAGCACTTAAATTTATCCACTGCTTTTCAACATATATTTTCCCCAGTATTTGTGAACATTACCTCACTATTCTACCTGCAGAAGAACTCTGACATTTTAACGGTTATCAGTCACAGAAATGAGATGGAAGTGGGGAGGGAGAGGTAAGGATTGAGTTTCTGGAGTATTTCTCTCTTTTTAAAATATGTGCAGAAGTTAGGAGGGAGCCAGCTGCTGGGGTTTTTTTGTTTGTTTGTGTATTCATGAAACTAATAACTCCCGTGGATAAATAAATATTGCTTATGCCCCCAGTATAAGTTAAGGCTTTGAAGTGCAATTGGAATCACTTTGCAATGCACAGCACACAGTGATTGTCAAAGTTTACTCTAGAAAACTTCCAATAGAGACAAATCTTGGAAAGAAAAATGCAAACAAACCCATAAAAACAGACCAGTGAAGTGATTGGCCTATAGTTATGCATAAGATTAATCACAGACTTGACCGTTCAGTGTCGAACTGCAAGTTAACTGGTTTTGCTGGACCTTAGGTACTACCCAGAATAGTCTGCCAGTCACAACCTATTTGAAACCATGACAAATAGGTTTGTTCCTGAGCAGAAGTATGTACTTAAAGGTACAGTTGATTTGCAACCATGTTTCTACATGACACAGAAAGGAAGTACTCAGCATAAAGAAGAACAGGTATTGGACAAGACATGTGTGATTCTCATGAAAGTCCAAGGTTAACTTCAGGAACAAGCTGTTCATAGCTACGTTGGTGAGGATTTTCCTTTCATTTTTATACCCTGAAGGAGAAAGGCTTTTCCCAGTCTCTCTCTATTTGAGATTGCAAAGGAATTCCTTAGAATGACAATATGACACCTGCAATGCTGAATGTATTCTCCTAAAGTTACGAAGAAGCCTGTCATCATGTTCGATGAAACATAAACCAAACTCACTGGATTTATGAATATTACTCTTTTCATTTCATTACGTATGGGTCACCATGTTGCTCTGAGAATAAAGAGCAGAAGTCACTGCAATCTGGTTTGGAGACATGACGTCTTATTGCTCAATCCTTTTTACCTTCCTACTTGAAGATTACAAAGAAGAAAGGTTACAGTTTGGGAACAGAGCTTTCTGGTTCTTGCACCCAGCTTCAGCTGCTGGCAGTGTAGATATGATACTCATTGTACCAACCTAGGCTTAATGTTCAAAGGTAAATCTTACACATAAACCCTGGAAACGGTGAAATTTGGGAGTGGATTTCACCTTCTCTCATTAAAAAGGAGAGGGACTAGAAAAAGTAGAGGGTTTTTCTCCAAAGACTGAGTATAATACACGCAGTATTACAACCCTATCAAAATGGGAGGCAGGGGGCGGTTAGCGGGGAGAGAAAAGCAGCTTCACATCAGTTAGTGACAATGTCTATACAAGTCATTGCTAAGTGACATGAAGTATGCATAGGCAGCTGTTGACAGTACTACTGTACTAGAACAATACTTTTATGGCTGAGCTGCTTCCTCAAACACAGGAATTACAGATTAAATACCAGATTTGAAACCAGGCTTTTAGCGTGAAAAGTGTATAGTTGCTCCTTTTCCAGCTTCTGCTATGGATGAGTCCTAAGCCCATGATTATAGTTAAGCTCTTCACAGAAATTTTAATTTTGCCACTTCCCTTCTTTGCTGCATTTTATCCAGCTCTGAAGTCAAAACTCTTCGTTTTGCTCTATTGTTTTTAAACTACTTCAACAAAAACGAAATTAAAAAATTAAAGTTAGATCTATATTGACCTCAGAGGAGACTTTGGTGATCTGGATAGATAAATCTTTTGATTACCACTGAGAGGGGACAACTTGCTATATCATGGATATCAAAGCACTGATGTTTTAAAGGTCTGAATTAACTTCTGTGTTGTTTTTAACTTCCATCACTAACCAAGTTGTGTTAATGCAGTGCTTGCAGCTCATCAAAATCATGATAATACGTTGAATGTCACAGTAAATTATCAGTAAGAGATTTTATGGTTTTTAATAATTATCAATCAAGTTCCAAATAATTGTATTATAATATGTATGTTTATCATCATTAATCTTAGAAACAACTGTAAAGTCCAAGTCAGATGCAACTTCTTCACAAGGTCTCTAACATAAAATGATTTTAAACAACAATAAAGACATTTATTTTCTGCAGTTACTTAAGAGGGAGCTTTGTTAGATGTAAAAATGCAAAAACATATAGAAATAGGTGGACGGGTAGAGATCCATCCACCTACCCATCTGTCGATGGGTAAACAGGCAGGTAGGTATACTCCACAGGAAAATAACATTCTTCAAGTGATGAGGGGAAGAAAATTAGTACCAGAGCCAGAACAATTATGTTATATTTTCAAGACATACAAATCAAGAAAGTGGTTTCCTACTTTGCTTTGTGAAAAGGCTGCCAGCTTAGCTATTAATGTATTTCTGACAAAAGAAAAAGAGAAAGCATGAAAAATTACCTCTTGCATGTCCCTGACAGCATGCTCAACCCCAGTACCCATCCCACCTTCCTTACTCGGAGAAGTTACCTCAGTTCAAGCATGTCAGGGAAGCAGACAGAGAAGAACTGTTTCCTCAGGGCAGGGGAGCCTGGGGCAGAGGGCATCCCATGCCTGGCAGGGCAGCAGCTGCTTTGGCCCAGGTGCATCCCACAGTACCCAAACAAGGCAGGCAGTGTAGCCCTGGAGGTGGTGGCCAGGTCCAGCCAAGAGTCCAGATCGCAAGGCAACATCATGGTGATGAGTCAGGTCGGCAGTCACAATAGAAAGTCAGTCCACAGGATGAGCTCTAGCTCAAAGGGTGGGCTAGCACAAACCGAGCACAGCTGAGGAAGGGACCAGCAGCCCCAGGCTGAGCTTACAGAAAGCTCTGGGAGCCATGGGTGCACTGAGACCCAGGTGAAGTTGATCACTCAGTCTCATTAATGCCCTCAGGGCTTCACCAGGTAGAAAAGCTGTATGCATTTAAAGCATTGGCCTTGCCAGTGTTACATTGATATGAAGCATGAGATGAGATGAGATGATTTGATGTGCTATGTTGTTGTGGTGAAGGCCCTACATAAACTGTAGAATATGTTTTCAAAAAAGAACTTTTTTTTTTCTGCAGAAGGGTAATGAGAAGAACTGTATAGACTCGATCTATGTCATGGTGGCTGCAAGTAATTTGTAGGTGCTCTTTTGGCAAAGGGAAACGTGTTCTGCTAGACACACAAAATGTGGGACTCTATTACATCTACTCATCCAATGATGGAGGCTAGAGATGGAAAAATGTATTAATTCTTTTATTCCATTTTGGGGTATAAGATCATGGAGATAGTACACCATAAGGTACCGTGTTAATATGTTTCATGTAATCTCATAGGGTGATTTTGTATATTTTCCAGCAAAAAGATGTAGCAGGTTACCTATCTTTGACCAGTGATTAAAGAAATATCAAAGCAGAAATTACTAGAGAAGTCCTAAAATTTGAATAAAAAAGCAATTTTTCTTTTAGTTTTAACAATATTAACCATTTACAGTAAGCCAGTCATTTTCAACTATTTTTTTCAAGGAGGAACAAGAAGTTTCCTGTGTTTTGTTACAGAAGTAAACCTCATTAATGCTGTATCACTTAAATACTCTAACAATTTAATATGAGATTAAACACATGAAACAAATTACAAAAATTGGTGAGATACTTATCAAAAAATGGAAAAAAACAGTAATATTTAAGATTACATGCTTTTATATGTAGTTTAATAGGCATAAAATTTCTTGTTATGAAATCTAATAATTATAACCATGCCAAATGCTGGATTGTACAGGCAAAGGTTGGTTTGAATGCACTGTCATGTTAGACATACTTGCCAATATTAAACAGGCTGTGACTACTATCTGTACATTTGTCTCTCTCTAGGGCATTTTTAAGAAATTTTTAATTAGCTTTTGTTTCCAAGTAGTGCTTTCATTTTTCTTGATAAAGCTTTTGTTTTTTTCAGGGTTTGTTGAATTCAGATTAGATCCCACATTTCCTATAGTCATTGCAATAAGAATATGAAGCTTTTAATAATATATGAAAACTAGTGATGACAAGTATCTTACAGTGTTTTCAAATCCAGTTAAGAATGAGATAGTTTAATGGTTACTTTCTTTTATTGTTTTAATTTTGGCACTATCTTGTAGAAACAGTGTTTCTCATTAAAAAAAATCAAATAATAGAAGTCTATGAAAAATTAATGAGAGGTTGAGCCATCATGGTAGAAAGTGTACCCTGCAACATATGTGTTAATCTTGTTAACTCTGCTTTTCATGGTCAAGGTAGAAGGCACTGATCTGAGACTTATTTATCCGTTGCTGTATTTATCTCTATTTGGTGGTAAATATAGATACGCTAGGTTAAGATACGAGTACACATATTCCATGCGCTGCCAAAAGGATGTAAATCAAGGTATTGCCGGATTATAGCTTAGCATGATTTCTATATTTTCTGCATCCCAAGAGCCTATTGTGATTCTCTGGGCCTACTGTGTAAGCTTAGCAAGTCTAGACACCCTTGAGACTCAATCTGCCTGTCAGTACCTATTTATTTATTTCTTATAGTCAATTTTTCCAATTGACTCCAATTAGGGCAACAAATTCAGTGACACAGGTTTTAACCTATTGTTTCATAGTAGCAGTCAGATTTAAGTCAGCAGTTGCGAACCAACGTGATTTTCTACAAATTAAAGTAACCAAGCAATAGTCATTTACCTTTATAGATATTAATAGTGGTTTTACCAAGGAACAATATTCACTATTACCTTATAAAAAATGATGTTTATTAATGACGTCTTATTGCCTTTCACAGCAGGGTTCCTCATCCTATTTTGCTGTAATGACTGAGCCAGCATCAGATTTTAAGAACGAACATTATCATTATTCACTACAGTACTCCACCGAAGCTTCACTAGAAAGCAATAAAGAACAAAATGTATATTTTAAAGACCCTCATTTTCCCCTAAATGCTTGAATTAAGTTGCAGACTGTGGTGTTCTGAGAATTGAGTTATGTCCTAAAGCAATGTTTCTCAAGAAGTGCATCATGCCTGGAAATTGGACTCTGATTAGCCTGTGAGTTTTCTAATGCAGGCTTCTGATTCTCTGCAACTGTAGCTGCCACTGGATTTTGCGTTCTGGCATGAGGATTCTTTCTGTCACCTGAGACAATGATGAATAGTTGTCTGAGTAGCTCCAAGCACACACTTGCTTCCTTTTCAAAAAGAACAACAGTCAATATCGTTTAGGCACAGGAAAGCGTCACTACAACACAACAAATCCAAGGATTGCTTTCTTTTTTACTGCTGATTCTAGCTACTAAAACGTAGGTATTTCACAAGCATATTTGCATTGCTGTTGTGTTCAAATGAACATGTATTGCTAAATAAGGATGGGCCTTCAAATGCCCTAATATAATAAAGCATGTATTAAAAAAGGGGCACAGTACATAAAGTACCTGTGAAACTGCAGCAGTATAAGTCCTAAAACTTATAATCCTTTCACTCAAATTTGAATCTCTTTTTTTATGACAACAACCCAAAAGTCATGCCAACAGTATTCAGTGCAGGCAAAGAGACAGTATGAAACTTGTTTAAAATCTGTTTAAGGTTTTTGTACTGAAAAAAATGTCAATTTATTGGAACTGAGAAGTTTGCAGATCTCAGCTCTTTTGATAAATTTCATTATATTAAACTTCTGTTTGTCAAGATAAAGAGTTTTAAATGGGTAAACCATCCTGTTTTTACATTTTGAAGATGAAAATTGGACATGAACATTCTTGAAAGACAATGAAATGAGAAGGAAAAAAATTGAAATTAAAATGAAATACTTCTCAATGGCCTAAATGAAACAGCTTACAGAAATCTGTGAGATATTTAATGACTTCTTTTGTTGATATCCTACTGTGTGCTACAGGGGGGAAGAAAAAAACCACAAAAACCCCTTAATATTTCTTGAGGACTCTGTATCACTAAATGGGTGTTACTTAGAAATGTGCTTACAGACCTGCATCGTATTGGTAAGATTCACCATGTTCTTTAGTCACAACACATTAGTAAAGCTTTCTTGCTAGTCACCTAAGTCCTGACGCCATGATCACTGAAGTCTTGGAAAGATCCCATGGCAGAAGGGATTAATGAAGCCCAGAATACTGTAAAGAGTATTCTGGAGCTTGAAGTTCTGGTGTAGCTTTGTATAATACAGCAGCAAGTGTGTGTTTGTTCTTAAATTACCTATTGTGCTAAGCAGAATTATTTTCTAAATACTGTCGCAGTTACACTACAAGTAAATTCAATACTATGAGTATCAGCAATAATGAAGCTCAATGACCAGCTTCAAACTTTATATTTTTCTGACCATTCTGGGATGGGAGTCACTAATCAGTGTCTCACAGGATGTAACGGTTCCTGATCAGGCACACTGTTGATAGATTGGTAAAAACCCATAATTTTCACCACTGCAGCCAATGAAGCATAGGGTATGACATGGAGCGTAATTGCCCTCCATGTAGCCACAGCCTATGTAAGCTCTATGCTGCCCAGTATCTCCTTTCATGGTGCATAAGCATTTTACCACCGTTGCTGACCTAGAGTGGAGATGAGAATCTATTGCTTTCATCCAGTGCAATATTTCTATTTGCAAAAAAAAAAAAAAAAAAAAGTTTGAAAATGATGCTACATCCAGATTAGGGCCATAGAATGGAATGGTGTGCAGAATGGAAATCAGACAAAAAAACAGTGCATAGGAGACCCCTCAGCCCACACATGAGTAATACCCAGTTTCTGCAGGCTCCTCTATTCAAGCCATACCTCAGATAGGGATAGCCTTAGACCTAGATTCTTCTGCCAGCAGCCCCCTCCCTGGTTTTTAGAGCAGGACAGCTCTGCCTGGACTGGGCTGAGCCTACATGGCACAGCAGCACATGAACAGCATCCTTTTGTCTACTCTAGCAATAAACAGACAACAACACAAAAACACGGTGAGATTTACATACATGCCAAAACCTACTTTCAGGGCTCTGCCTCCTGTGCAGAACTGGGTAATAACTAGGGCCGAATGAATAATGTATACATTTTCTGTTAATAATGATTTGAATTTTTAAATTAACCTGCTCTGGTTGTTGTTGCACCTGTGTAGTTGTCGCTGGAGCCAGTGCACTCTCAACCAAAGGGAAAAGACAAAAAGATTAACCCTCTCTAGTCCTCTGTCCACTAAGATAAGACAGCCTGGAAACTAAGTTGTTTTTCACAGCAACTCCCTGTCCCTTGTACACTAAAAATACCCTTTGTTTTTGCTGGTCACTGATATTCCATTGTCAGCACATTGTTACACCACTGCCATTCCACCTCAGTGTTTAGCAGTTGGTAACAATACTGGCTACTGAGTGATTAGCAAACTAAATGTCCATTCTTACATAGCTGCTTTTTTAAACAATAACAACAACAACAAAAAGGCAAGAAAGAAAAAGAAATGGAAGGAAGGATCACATGCCTGACTTACATCCTCATTTTAAAAAATGTTTATTGGTAAGCTAATTAGCATGAGTTCCAGTTTGGGAGTCAGCATCCCTACAGTTTGGGATATAGAGGAAGATGGAACTCTGTAGCTGTAAGTCAGCACAAAGCAGCTGAGAAACAGGGCCCTCCAGCAGGGGTGCAGGAAGTGGCTTCCGAGCATCTGGGAACCTACAGGCTGCACACTGCCAAAACAACAGTCCTTTGTCAGGACACATTCATCTTCTCTTTTCCCATTCCTCTGCACAGCCAAGCAGTTTGCTGGATGCCGTACTGGGGCGGAGCTGAAGCACTGCATTGTGTGTACTCATTTTTCCTCCCGGGCGGCCAGCAGAGCCCTGGGTACAGTAGGAGGGTGACGAAGCCCAGCCCCAGCTCTCCCAGGCATCGGACACCGCTGCTCCCCCTTACACAAGTGATAGCTGGAAAAGGGGAAAGACACTGATTCCTCACAAGTGCACCGCACTGATGGCTGAAGGCCAGGCAGATCCCAGCAGGGCAGGTGTTTCATTTTTAGGTCAAATCTTTTCAGGCTTTTTTGTTTTCTGTTGCAAAGCTCTCCTGCATGCATATCTAATGTGGCATTTCAAAAGCAGTCTGCTAGAAGAAAATATGCTCTTGACAAGAAGCAAACTTTACAGTACTCTTTGATATGTCAAATTGTATCAGTGAATATCAACAATATTCTCCAAAACACAGCATGTTTTTAATACTTGAAGTTCTTGGCAGAAGTGTGGCAAAGCTTCTGTGAACAACTTGCTAAAAAATAAAATAATTAAAAGAAAGGGATTTGCAGATGTTTTTCCAGGTCTGTCAAGTTTCCTGGCAAATTGTCTGTGTTTGTGAGTTGTTAGGTTACTGAAAGTAAAACATACTCAGCAAATCTAAGTCAATAAATCATATAAAAGACAAATCAATTATTTTCTTTTAGGACAGAAGAAAATAAACATCTTATTTAATTTCTCCTCCCAGTGGGACCTGGATTAGTTGGGAAGATGAGCTGGTACATACATACTGAGTTATCTCAATATTAATCCTAGGCAGATTGCCATGATTAAATGTGTTTCTTAGAGAAATTATCTTTATAAAATGATGTAATGGTATCCACTATTCAGTGCCAGGATTTGTATTAACATTGATTCACCCTTGACGCTGGACAAAGTACTCACAAATATTGAGTTCCTCATGATGACCTTCACAAAGTTTTATTACTTGTTGCTTGACCAGTTGACACTAAATAATCTCTTATTTGATCATTTCATTTATTATGAAATGATTGACCAGAGGATAAACAGAAAAATGGCACCCCTGTTCACCTATTTCCTTTTCAACTATAATGGTCAATACCCTCTGTCAAAAAGCAGTGGTGGCAAGTCAACTGAGCTATTTTAAAATTTTCAGAAAACACCCACTTAATTTAAGATGAAAGGGAGTCTGTGCTTCTTAGATTTCTTATGATTTTTTTTCTTACTAATGAATATATTTGCACTGGAAAGATTATTGGGTTATGTTTTGATGCATAAGGAAAAGAACTCTCACAGTGCAAAAGTATCAAGCTTCTAAAGCAACAGTAAAATTTAATCAGTACCTGAGATGTCTAAAATGTAGAACTTCAATTTGTATTTTAAATAAAAAAAAAAATCCCCAAACCCCCACACCTTGCAAGCCCTTACAAAAGTGCACATGACTTAGCTGATTTTCAGTGCAGTGAATTAAAGAATGTTTCAAACTCAGGTGGTGAGCTGCTTCACAGACAAGGTTCATTAACTATAGACCACTTTAAGTTGGAAAACTGAAGTGTATCTGCTTTAGACATGTCTCAGTGCAGCAGAGCCTAAAGCCCATCATCCCATATGATACAGACCTGATGATAACCACCTTTCAGTCTTTCTACACATACAAAGAGGGTTTAAATGACTAAGAAACCAGAAAAAGCAGATTTTTTTTAATGCACTCTATAACTGTGTGTGTGGATAGCTAGCATGCTAAACAGCATTGAGAGAATAAGCTGCTCAAAATATTGCAAGACCTCACTACAGCTCAACTGAGAACACAGCGACTATGCTTATTTACTCCACTTGTGAATTTGGTCTGCACAATTTATTAACCTGGGGGCTGTTTCAAACCTCTGTTCAAAAATTCAAGCTCAACTTGAAGATTTTTTCCTGTTCTATATTACAGGAAATCTTGCTACCCTTTGTGAACTCAGTGTTGTTGTTTTCTTTCATATTACTACTTTTATTTGTTATCATAGTTCCTGATTTATTTCATCACGAAATGGGAGTTGAAAAACACCTCAAGACAGTCTGTTGCATCAATAGTTCTGGCCTAAATGGAATTAGGAATTGATAGCATCTTGCCACAAATTCAATTTCAATTCTCTCCAGTTGCCAGCTCAGCACCAGGGACCTCCCAGTTCTATTGTGTTTTTCTTCCTGCCACAGAGGAAAGGAAAGAGGTCCAAGAGAGAGAAAATTTCATCAGGGGATGCAGAAAATCTTATCTGCACACTGTGCTGGCTTTCTCCAACAAATACCTAAGATCAGTGCAGATGAATCCAAGACTGAATGTAAGGAGCTGAAAGATTCCTGGGTTCTTTATCTAGTTCTTCATTTGAGATTTTGCCTATATTTTGCTTCTTTCTTGACATGTATGTCTGGCAGTTAAATACCTAAAACTCTGTGAAATGGGTTTGGAAGTATGTTCTTGAAAAGACTACAACATAGCAGAAAAGAAAAATGCTAGCTAGAACCAATATTAGCATTTCCACCACCATAAGCCCTGCTACTGACCCTTATTACAAGGCCCATGTCCAAGCCGAAAAGAGTTTTACGTTTTTTAAACAATGCTGAGATCATGCATTATCTTTTCTCATACCCCTCATTCGTGTTTCCATGGCTGGATGTTTCTAACAATTGCACTTCTACAAGTTGCTAAGAACAGCACCATACCACAGTCAGCATCCACAGAATGATGCTTTAGAAAATAGTACACAAAATGCATTCTTGTGTCTGCTACAGTGACCCACTGGAGCTGGAATATCTCTGGCTGTGCTTGTTAGAAAGAATATTTTTTGGATCTGTTTCAGAAAGTGGTGCGCTAGTAGTTTGACAGGTAGTTAAATGAACACTTTTGTTCCACCTGTAGACAGATGTATGAAATAAATAAATTACTATCAACCTTTCTCTTCTAGGCAGCAGTACCCCTACTCACGTCTTACACTTAGGACAGAAGTGAAGACTGATGCTTCTTATTACTTTTCTGTAGTTAATTTCTTGTACTAATTTTATAGAATAAATAGAATAAACTTATTCCAGATCATCCTCCTTATGTGTCAGAAACACGTGCAGAAACACTTTTTTCTGACATCAGAGACTTGTTAGACATCTGCATGACATACAACTTCAGTTAAAGAAGTGCCTTGCTTAAAGCAACACTCTTAAAAAAAAAATCTACCTCTGTTCAGTTTGTGAGGTACTGAGCAGGCTTAGGCCTCTTTTTTGTAGGAGAGTCAATTTTTTTCTAATATAATGTAGACACAGGGGAAGAAATGCTTATAAAAATGTTAGCAGGGAGCTGCAGTGTTTGAATTGATGTGTTAATAGTTCCAGTTAACTACAATAAAATATTCTGTGGTTACTATTTAATGCATGGAAAGGTGAAAAATCCTTTTCATGTGAAACCTGTTGTAGCCTACATCAAAACTTAGTGAGAAAGATCAAGGGTCTGATAAAAGCCTGAAGAGCTGTTAGCTGAGGCTTTAATAAAGACCTTCCTCCTGATCTTACTGTCCTGTAAATAGTGTTCATCACAGTGTGGCCTTTTGCTTGGCAGGATAAGCAATGATCTTCAACATTACTTACAAGGACTTTATATTTATAGGTGTCTCTGACTATTAACGTCTAAAACCATCATGCACTGTGTCATATTCTTCCACATAATGCATGTATAAAACAGGTCTACTGTTCAGAAAAAAGCCAGTGTGCAGTATCTGCACAAGGGTTTCCAAAAATAAGTGGCATTACTGAAATGAATTAAAAATGCAATTACTGTCTCTATAGACATATTTGGCAACGTCTGTATAAATGGAGAAAAAATGTAACAAGACATGAAAGCCGTAAGTTAAGTACAGAAAAGAGACAAAATGGGATACTGGATGCTGTATAATGGGCAAAAGAAAAACCCAAGGAATGATTTATTTTAACAGCTGCATTTTGTAAATGCTGTGGAGCAAAGTGTACTTACTGCAGATAACCTTGAAGGACCTTGGGCCTTTCTGTGGAGGCCTGTCATTTCTTGTCCTCTCCCCCTTTTCATTGGAAAGGCTGGTTTTCATTTTAAAACTTAGACTCAAACAGTTCAGTTCTCCCAAATATCAGGTACAATCTGGACCACTGGATAAAAACAGTAACAGCAGCAACAACAAATACAGTCAAGTAACAAACCAACAACTGGCAAAAGGGTCTGTAGCTGTACTGTTTGAACTGTTGACTATTCACTGTGAACGAAGTGTGCATATTCCAAATTTAAGGATCAGATTTGTCCGTTCAGGTTCACATAAAACACCCAGAGTATGAAGTACATGAGTGTCTCACAGACAGTGCCAAACAGAGCAAAACCAGTGGGCGGTCAATCAACTAGTTCAAAGGTTTCTCAGCTTCCCCGCTGTACAGCATGGACCGTACTGGCATGTGAACCTCTCTGTTAGCGAACTGGATGATATTCCACGGAAGAAATTCAGCCAGCTTTAGCTAGCACCGCCTTGGAGGGGCCCTGAGCTCTGACTGGCGGTTAGACTTTTTTCCAGGGGGCCATTGCAGCAGGGAATTTGCATGAAGCCACTTGGTATTTCAGGCTGAGACAGTATACTAGACCTGAACTACTTCCACCCAGTTGGCTTCACTGCCTGGAAACATACTCATGAATGTTAAGTTTACATTAATGTATAGCTCAAGGGCTTGTTTTGTGAACTGTGAAATTTCCATACAGGCAAGCAAGCAAGCAAAAAAAAAAAAAAAAAGGAACCATGAAAAACTTAGTCTAATATTTTTTTGATTGTAAATGAAAATTGCCATGGTGACACTGCAGTAGGATGATTAAGTCAGTTGTTGTGTCTTATAAACTCTGGTCCTTTTGTAAAAACAGTGTCTATGTTTTCTCTACACACTGGAACAACAAGAGGAAGCAGGACAAAGAGCTTTTTGTGCCCACTTCAAGTCTGGACAGGACTTTAGTAAATCTACCACAAATTTAAAAATAAAAGTGCACTGGGCTTCTCCATCCCTGCTTCAGCACCCATGCCTAATGCTCCACAGATGAAAGCTTTCCTATTGTAGCTCACCAGCAAGCATAATATGATATAAGGTCCCTTCAAATAGAAGAGAGCTGCTAGAAGTTTTGATAAATAAAACTTATTTCAACATCCCCAAATTTCTTGAATGGAGTTTCTAGCCTATATCTGAAATTTCTTGTAGACCAAGTGTCACATAAGCGAATTACACAGGAATGTAAATAAATAAATAAAAAATAATAATAAAAAAAATCAGTAGCTCACTTTGGTAAACGTGCTTCATCATCCTGAGGTACTTACATGAAGCTTAGTCACTTCAGCAATGTAACACTTTGCACATTACCCAGCCTCTATTCTGTACAATAGCTAGGGCATTAAAAGCCTGCTGAGGCAATGCTTCGCTTCAGGCCAGCACAGGCAAGCACGCACTACATATGAGGGATGGTCGCATTACTATAGAGCTATAGGTCATGTCATTGTCATCACCCTATTTTAGCACTGCTCATTTAAGCAGAGATGTGTTCACTCTCCTTGCTTCCTTTCATCTCTTTTTCTGATGCATAGGAGACCGCCTGGTGTTAGATTTTTTTTCCTTTTCTTTTAAGATAACTTCAAAACACCTGCCAAGCAGGTTTCTACACCTCAATTAATTCAAGTTCAGGTGATAACTGCATTGGAGCTCAGCTAGTCTGAAAATATTGCTTAGTCATGCATATACATTGTTTCTGATCTCTGCTCAGGACTGAAGTCTTGCTCTTCAGAGGACTCACACAAATTTAGACCAATGATTTGAGTACGTCTGGGTCAGTCCCCAGGTGAATGCAAACAGTAGATGAACCAAATAAAGGGAGACAGTGAGGAGCATAGGTAAATATACTACCGTATACTACTGATGGCATGTGTGATACGTAAGATCAAAACATGTAAAAGTCAGAGAAGGTCAATTCAACAGAACAAATGATCCACATGTGATCTAAATTCATCTCCCAATGCACAAAACACCACTTATTTCTTCATGTCTTCCATTCAGATCCCACAACTCAGCTCTCAATTGCTTTGCTCACACAGTGCTCCCTTCTGAGGGAGCGCTCACTGTAGGCTACCACTTGGATCTCTGCTATGGTGACTACACAAAGTACAGTGCAACAGTGAAGGCTATAATAAATGCAAAAATAAAGAAAGAAAAAAAATACACAAAGTGCCTTCAAATCATTAAGATTGGTATTTCTGCCAATGCCTATCTGTTCCCTTGGTTATTATCAGGTAGGGGAAAATTCTGGACAGAAGTAAAGCTTAATCTCTTAATATACTCTTTTGTAGGAATGGAAGCAGTAATATACATTACTTTAGGTATTAATTAAGTGGAACAAAATGGTTAAAACCGGATTAAAATCTCAGGACAACTGGTAAATTACAATTTCACCTGCAAGTTTACTTACTGAATTCTTCACGGCACCACTGAAGTCTGAGTAGTGATCTACAAGCAAATTTGAATAAACCTGTAGCAAAAGTACTGAGACACAAAACTGTTAGCAGTATAACACAACATTTATTAGTCTCTTGTCTATGAAATCCATTCCTTGTTCCAACAGATAAAGGTTTTGGATCATTTTATTTTAAAGGAAAGTGACTTATCAGTGATAAATCCATCATCTTCCTTTTATTGGTTTCAGTCACAGCTGCTATCACATCTGACCCCCGGAAACTTTTCTGTACCTACAGCAGAACACTATCTTAAATTCGATATCAACAGATTATGGAATTATAGCTTTTGTGAATCAATTTTAAATTGTTTTATTTCTTTACAGAGCTAAGCAGATCTAAGGCAAAAAGATACACAAACTCACAACATTCAGAAAAAAACAGCCCTGCAGACAGCTGGAGTTGCTGTGTTTAAGCAGTGCTACAGTCCTTGCTTCCTGTAACTTTAGTCTTGAGATGACGGCAAGTAATTTTGCATATAGCCAACAGTGATATTACATTACTAAACCCCAAAGAATTTGGCAAGTATGTGGAAGACCATTCAGGGCAATGCTAACAACTTCTGCCAAAACTCATAAGCAGCCCAGGTAGTGTCCCTAGGGCTAAAGAAGGTGGAAAAGGCTTTTGATGGTTTCCCAGGTCTTTGATGTTAAGGCACACAGAACTGGATTTGTGTGTGTTCTCCATTTTAATGTTACCCAGGAGACATGCTTTTTCTACTTTCAGGGAAGTTCCTGAGACCATCTTGTGTGGCACTTTCCCAAATAAAAATGAAAATTAAAGTAATGACAATGTCAGTAATAAGAACACTGAAGGCAAAATCCAGAGATCTGTACACATGCTGGGAAACATGCTGTTCAGAGAGCGATTTCACTCGAAGAGGAAAATCTGTGTAAGACACTGTTAAGTAAGGTACATTCACAGTGCAGATCGCAGGGGCAATGTCGTCGTGTTAGGCAGTCAGTCCTGCCCTGGGCTGACACACAGTGTACAAAATCACAAGCTGAAACAAATTTAGTCTCTCTCCTGCTCAAAACCAGAAATAAGACAAGTATTGCAGTTGAAGCCTAGAACCTTTCAGCTATAATTTTTTCTCTGCCCATGGCGTCCTATTTTATTACCTTGGTTTCCAGCTTCAGCAGGGTTACGTGATCATGTTTATTGTGTATCATGGATGTGCATGCCTGTCTGAGTTTGCATGTGTGTGTTTCTAACTCCCAGACAAATTTCAGCTCAGTAGGACTGAACATAAAAGGTCTCAAGGATAAATGAAGTTACACAAGTTTAAATACCATAGGCAGCTGCCTGGAGATGGATGGTTAATGCCCTGCCAGGGGGAAGAACAACAGCCTGACCTTGGGCTCACCAGCCATTAAAGATCCCAAAATAGGAGAAAAAGTTGGTACATTCCCAAGCCCCTTACTACACTAAGTTTACTTGTTTATGAACCATACCCATAGAGTAAAACCAGGCTTTATTTGTTCCAGTCTTCTCAAAGCATCTTCATGGAGCGTTCTCCTACTCCATGGACTAATCCTGGAAAAAGCCTCCTGTCTACTGCTGCTTAGTGTGAGGGATTGCATCTCAGGCTCAAAAGTGCAAATCGTGAACACTTAAAAGAACAAGGTTTTGGGCTCTAGGGAACTATTAAAGTTTGATAAATCTTGGCCAAGGTTAGGAAGGAGCTTAATAATTTTTGTTATAATTTTTTTTTGTACGATTGTTACCTTCATATGCTTGACTTAGAGCAAAAACCGATTTGGCTTTCATTAAGGATTAACAAATCCTGGCCCCACAGAAAATCTTAGCAAAACCTCTTGTAACTGGAATTTCATCCAATCAATCTGAAGGATACTATCCATGTAGAAAAAATATTTCCATTTTCTTACAAATGTAACTACTCTTGCTTCATAAATAAATAATATAAGGTTGGGGGGAGGAGGGAGATGCAAAAAAACTGATTAAGGTTTTTAATTCTGAACTGTGGATTATTTGATGTTGAAGACAAACTATGGTTGTTTAGGTTTAGATGACAATTATAACGCTACTGGATAATAATGAATCCCTTTCTGTTTGAACCAGATTCAACATGAAATAAAAGCTAGCTTCAAAACAGTCAGTATGATAAGCAGAAGATCTAGGAAAAAAACACCTCACTTCAATTTTTTCTGCTGATGAAAATTTATTGTAGACTTACATGCTATACTTAGAAAGTAAAATCTTGTTTTCAGAGAGACAGAGTATGTTCTAGACCTACTTACAACAGTGGGGGTTATCGCTCATGCTTGTGGCATCTGAAAACTCAGCTTTGACAAAAGGAAAAATAGAGGCAAGTAAATGAGTCAGATCCTATGCAATCTACACTTTCAGAGGGAAGTAGGCAAGATTAAATATAGTAGACCATTTTTAGTCTCCCAATCTGTGATGCTAAGTCACTTACTGCACAGTAACAGCTTTCCTTGCTCACCTATTGCCTAAGTGTTTGAGTTCTTACCACAGTGCAGCTGGGGAAGCTCCTAACAGCAGTGTGCAACAACTACCGTGTTTAACTGAGGATTAATTTAGGATGTAACTTCTTCTCTAGATTACACACAAGTCTGTTGGCCACATTTCAAGGTGATATGCAAAGAGGACACAGGTTATAGAAAAAGCAGTTGCAGGGCTATACATTAAAATGAGTAACACTGTGTAACCCTGTGTTCCCAAACCGTACTTTTCTAAAACGCAGTGCTACCCTAAATAAATATATCCAAATTCAGAGACAAGCAGGTCAACAGTGAAATTTTCCAGGACTTTTCAGAGCTAGCAATAAGAAGTTTGATCATCAAGTACATTCTTACTCCCTCTCTCTGGCCACTTTAACTATGGCAGTGGACAATATAGACAGGTTACGGTGCTTTTCACTGGAGTGGTAGCATTGATAAAGATACTTGATTTCCAAAACCACACAAGAGTTCTTCTTAATATCAAGTGGTTGGAATGACTAGGCCAAGTGCCAGACTGGGAGTTTTGGAGATTTATGTCTTTTCCTCACCCACAGACAGCAAGAGTTTATGCAGCCGTCCCCTCACAATAACCCACTCATTTGTCTCACAGGCTGTGGCCATGAGGCTTCTTCTAAGAGGGAGAACATAGTTCATACTCAATTTGCAATTGACAGTGGCCCTCTCTGATGAACAAGAGCACTTGTTGTGATCATAGCTCTTGATTAAAAGCAATTCAGCAATAAGAACAAAGCTGACAGCACTAATTTGTTTCATACAAGCCAGCTCAAAGCTTATCTTCAATTTCTGCCACACTAGGCCAGATTTAAACTGGCAACAAACCAATAAATGTCTAAACTTAAAACATCTAAGCCACCCAACTTCATATTGAAGAACACATTTTTATTAGTCTGTAATGATTTATTTTTTAAAAAGGGAAACTACAGATTCTGAAATGCCGTTCTTCTTCCCCTTGATCTATTTTCTACTTTCTGACAGTGCAATACCTCTAAAGCAGCTCAGATAGGAAAAGAATAAAGTAAATTGCTTAGGCATTACTTTTTCTTTAAAAAAAAATAAATAATCTTGTCATCACATCAGGAGTTCTAATAATCACATACCAGATGCAAAATAATTAGGCATATGTCTGTTTGTAAGCTGGGGGATAACTGAAGTGTTGACAACCCAAAGCTCTTCAATTATAAGAAAAAGGTGGACGTACCAACTCAGGGAAGGATAGATCTCTTGCTAGACTGGATATTATTCTGGCATATTCATATGACGTAAGGAATTCACCTTCAGCTATCAGCACAGGATCTACATGGTTAGAAGAGGTTTAGTCAGGAAAACTAACAATTCCTGTATGTGTACTGACTAGAAGGTACCATATAGGAACTTCAGAACACAAGCAAAGCAATTATGAGGTGAATGGAAAAAAAGTATCTTTCCTCTGCTATGAAAACCAAAATGACACTAGCAGAATCAATTGGTATTAGTGGAATCCATCGAGGACTCCTATAATGTTTGTCTTTGTTCACTGGCTTGCCCATGTAGTGCCTGCAAAAGAACCAGAAGCTTCAAGAAAATTAACTAATTTTATTTCATTCAAGAAAACTGTTTTCCCTAAGGCTCTGCTGAGTCCTTTCCCTTTCCCTTACCCCTGCTCCCTCATCTAGGTAGCCACTAGTTCCCTGGCTTATTCTCTGCTGTGGACAGGAGATCTCCTACCCTTACTTCAAAACTAATCACAAACAGCAAGTTACTCCTAACAATCCTGTAGTCCATTAAGGTCATTCCTGATGTCATTAAGATAACGTTTCTTTATTACTGCCCTCAAAGCATCAGTGCTGATAAAGACAGAGCTAAAGGAGGCAGAAAGTGATTCCTCTCCTTCATGTTAGCAGCAATTGGCAAGGGAACAGAATCAGACTCAGGGCACAGCTGCCTGGCCTGGAAAGCTGCAAATAGGAAAAGAGGCTTTTTTTCCCCTGCTAGTCCCAACACTGCCTGAACCATAATGGTCTAAAAAATAAGATAACAGAAAAAGAAAAAAAAAAACCCAAACAAAACCCACAAAGAACCCCACCAATGTTAAAAATGTTCTTCTTCAAACCACAGAAAATTAATAGGAAACATTAGTAACTTTATCTGTGTAAAGAAATTAAGCCTGATCACTCAATTAAAAATAAATCAGATAACACACTCCAAACTGATTCCAAAGAATTAGTACTCAGGAGCTTCCGATTAACTGCTGCCAGCCAGCCAGCAAACATGTCCTCTGTAATTTCAATTTTTGTTCAAAAAGAAAATTACACTTCCAAGGAAAACATTTCTTGTGTCTTTAACACTGTTATCAGAAGTGTTTTGTTACACAAGTTTAAACCAACTGGCATTTTGCACTGCAGACAGATCGGATGAGTGAGAGAAGTTGTGGGAGAGGAGTTAAGTGAAAAAGCTGTCTCCTTATCTTGGTATTAAACCATAAAAAGCAATTGAAACTTCAATCATGTCATCTTTCAAAAAAAAATACTGAGGGGGGAATCTTTAAGACGTGCAAATGATTTTTTTCTCATAATAGAGACTACATGATCTGCTTCGATGGACAGAAAAACACAGAATTTCACCAAACTTCAAAACATAGCTATATTCCGCAAATGCCATTACATTTGTCTATGATATCATTTGCTCAAAACAATAACATTCATGTTATCCCTTTGCAGAAGAAATGGGAGAGCTGCATAACATGGCCATAGAAGAAATACATGGTTGATGGTGCCTGAAGGGAGGTGTACAGCTGGATCTAAGATGCAGCCAGAATTAGCACACAGCACAGCTAAGTTCCCAGTATTCAGCAAATACAGGTGCCTCAGTGCTGAGGTTCCTTCAACAAATAGTCAGTGAGGACCCTTCCTAGTTAGAAGAAAGGGTCTGATCAAAAGTGGAGGCCCAAACAAAGGAGGAAAAATCTTAATTATTCTGAGATAGCTATGTGTCCTGGTTTCAGCCGGGATAATGTTAATTTTCTGTTTAGTAGCTGGTGCAGTCCTGTGGTTTGGATTTGGTGTGAGAACAATGTTGGTAGGACACTGATGTTTCTGGTTGTTGCTAGGTAAGGTTTATACTAAGTCAAGGGCTTTTCAGTTTCTCAGGCCCTGCCAGTGAAAGGGGCTGGAGAGGCACAGGGAATTGGGAGGGGACACAGCTGGGACAGCTGACCCGAACTGGCCAAAGGGATATGACCATATGGTGTCGTGCTGTGTATATAAAGCTGGGGGAAAAAGAAGGAAGGGGGAGATTCACCATTATCGCATTTGTCTTTCCAAGTCACCATTACACGTGATGGAGCCCTGCCTTCCTGGGAATGGCTGAACACCTGCCTGCCCATGGGGAGTGAGGAATGAATGCCTTGTGTTGATTTGCTTGTGTGTGCGGGTTTTGCTTTACCTATTAAACTGCCTTTATCTCAACTCACGAGTTTTCTCACTTTTACCCTTCTGATCCTCTCCTCCATCCCACTGTGGGGGGAGTCACTGAGTGGCTGCCTGGTGCTTCTTTGCCAGCTGGGATCAAACCACAACACTGAATCCAGCTTCTGAAAACAACAGCCTACCTTTTTGCCAACACGGTTTTAAGTACTCAGATACACCTTTGTACTGACTGTCCTAGCAAGAAAAGAATTCCTCTGGCAGAGCTAAACAAAATATTTGTATTCTTTTTTTAATTATAATGATACATCACACCATTATGGTGCTTTATTCTGTCCATAAAATGACTTGTAACATTAGCTAATTCAAAAGCTTGTCCACTGTTGTACAGCCAACTCCTACAGCAATGTGGCATGACTGTGCTAAAGGGATAATCTCTTCGCAGTGCTAGTACTTGTATCCCCAAGTATATCCGCACTGTATAATCAAAATATGCAATACAATCATCACATAAAATATTTATATACCCAGGCACACTACAGAAAATATATATTGTATAGTAGCTATCTTTTTTATAATCACTATACTTCACCCCTGGCCCAGTGAAAAAAATACATGCCTTTTACATGTACCCATTCTTCTTAATCCAGAAATTCACAATAGACAAGTTGTTTCCACCAGACATACTCCTCAACTTGCAAACATATATATTTCATACAAAGAGGCACTGTGATATTTGTGATAAACACTGTGTGCAACTACAAACCATCCTGCAATGCACATATGTGCCAACATTTTCATCAAGTATCTGCACAAATAAAGCCCTTTGGAAAGGATTCAAGTATGGTGCATTTGTGATTTAAGCTTAACCTGTACCTCAAGTCTCTAAGAACAGACAAACAAAACAGCATCTGAACACAGTAGGACAAACAAACACTCCAGGACAAACAAAAGAGCATCTGAACACAGTAACTGCAAAATTATTCTGGAACTTGGAGAAAAGGTTCTGGATTCCCCTCCCATGAATACCTGGTGCCATTATCTTCATCCAGAGGAGACAGCCACAGAGTTGATGGGTGGCCACAGGCACTGAGTATCAGAAAGGTCATGCAGAATCACCATGGCTGTGAGTGGATAGTTGTAGCCCTCTCTGGTTCTCAAGTCAGGAGATGAGATCTGAAAACGTGAAAAAGAAGTTTAAAAAGAGGCATCACCTATGAAAGACATTGATACTTCTGACCTCACTGATCACAATCTCTTTAATTAGTGTTAGAAGGAAAAACATTTGTTAAAAAGAACACAGAAGTAGGTCCTTCCCTCCCCACCTAACCCCCCGCCCCACCCCTCACCTTCTCCTCTGTTCCCCCTACTTATAATTTTTTGGAAGGAGAAAATCAGTTTTGGATGAAAACTGCCATAGGCCTTGTTGGTCAAAATGAGAGAAGAAGGACGTAGAGCGCCTGCATTAGTAATGGACGCTAAACTCTGTTCTGTCACACTCGCAGACAGCCTTTACTTCAGCATAGCTGCTGCAGATTTGCATTAGAGTAAGAGACAAGAAATGAGCTCAAATGATGAGCACAGAGAAAAAAAGCAACTTTGTTCCTCTTTGAGAGGAGTACCTTAACTACTACTCCAAAGCAAATGTCCCAGTCTCCGCAGCCTCAAAGCCACCAGTCTGGACAGAAGAGAGGTTCCACAATTTCCCCTTCTCCTCAAACACTCAGCCATCCATTTAAATTAGTCACTATATTCAAAGCTGAACAATAATGTTTCAAGACATCTAGGCCTACACATCTACACTTCATCAGCAAACGACAGAAGGAAAGAAAATAGCTCTGCATTATCAAGGAATATTTTGCTGAAATAAATTGAAATTTAAATTTGGAAAAGACAAGCATTTACAAAAAACTGCATATGTTTGAAAATACATGGTGTTGGCAGAAGACTGTTTTATGTATTTCAGTTACTTGTTTTACTCAATGAAGCATTCCAGTCAATTAGAAGAAGGCCTAAGAAATCCCACCCATGTCATAAACAATCACAGATGATAAAAAGCTTCAGAGCAAATCTTCTGTTTCTTATTCATCATCCTCACATTCAGGTCCAGTTGCAGACAGTGGAATGTAATTCTGCAGGTCTTTTGCTGTCTTCTGTAGCATTTATTGTAAATTATTTTGGAAAGGGATACTTGGATTTTAGTTTTAACATTTTAGATTTTCAATGAAGCATTTGATAGGCACACTCAGTCATAAAGTCATTGTAAACCTGCAAGTTGTTAGCTGAGAATTAAACACATGAGAGGTGTTTCCTTATGCAACTGGACAAGTCTCCTTTCACAAAGATTTTGAATGTATTTTCTCAGTTCCCATGTTGAAATCAGGCATACCAGCTTTCACCCATGTTATCTCTAGGCCTATAGCACTTAAGTCATCATATAACATCCAGTGAAAAATGTTAGCTTTGGCAAGACTAGTATGTCTATACGCATACTTTACAAGACACTAAAGTGGATCTGAACAGGTAGTAAGTAAAGCAAGAACGCTGGAGGCTCGGTATTACTGGGAATGTATTTGCAAATGTTTAAGGATTCAGGGCTCAAAACGAGATCTTTAAGAATCAAAGGCAGATGTTTTCCTTCCTAAAAGCCAACAGAAACACCAAATTACTGACAGATTATATCCTTGAAAGCCATGACAACTGTTCACCCGGAGTGCAGCAACAAGAGGAAATAGGTTAACAAGTTTGCACATCAGTCAGTCTCAAAAGTACTATCTATTAATTCTTGGGATTAAATTCAGATACTTCTCAGTGGAGATAATACTACTGAAAATTTCCTAAAACACTTTTGGAAATCTACACATTTTGTTTGGAAAGGCCACCCTTAATGCAGAGTGAGGCAACCATGCCTGCAGTTTGTGAAAAGCAGCTCACCAAAGAAGTGCTTTTTTTTACACTCAGGTGCTTTCCATAATAAGCTTTCTTAAGAAGAAAAGTCAAATGATACTTTAGTTGAATTTTGCATAAACATAACGTTTCTAGTACTTTGCTTTGTATGAGAAATGTCTTCCAGAGAGGAAAAAAAGTTCTCACTTCTTATTAGTTGTCAGGAAATCTGAAAAGGTCAGAACCTCAGCCATAATTATGGGTTGTCTGGCCAAGCATGTTGATGCTGCAGGCTGCAGGCTGCAGGCTGCATTGCAGTCCCAGATAGAGATAAAGCCAGCTACTGAGCTCATTCAAATATCAAAAACAATCTAGCCAGAGCCACAAAGACCTCAGCATGATCTCATTTACTCAGTCCGCCTTTGTTTCTAATATGTGTTTGATGTTTTTTACAGTATTCAAAGGAGCACCACAATAATGAGAAAATAATATCCCATAGCCTTTTTTCTCCTCATGCTGACATTTTACGGAACACATTGATAATATGACATTATAATTAGAGAACCATTAGGCCCAGTTCTGAATTTCTTACTTGGTTTCTGGTCAGGACAGCAGAGCAAATTCTGATGTCTGAGGCGTAATGAATCCAATCCAGAGTTGTTTTTTTTTTTTTAAATATGCTGAACACAAAAACAAGAACAACAAAAGGTTGTGTTGCAAAGGGCTGGCACAAAACTTGATTCCTTTCTCCAGGAATATATACATTAAAACATATGCAAAAGCACATGCACGTCACTCAGTTATTCAAGAAACTTTGATGTTTATTTGACTCATCTGGAAACAATAACATGAGAGGAAACTTGGTTAAAAACAATGCTTTCCTTCTGCTCATTCTTTCCACATATCCCTTCTGCCAAAAGAACAGGTGCCACTGCTCTCCCGGGTGCCAGTGAAAAGCTGGGCTCTGCAGAAATAGTACTTCCCAGAAACGACCGGCTAAGCCTTGAGTCAGAAAATGGTTATCTGGCAGGAAGCCTTCCAAAACCAGGGGCACAAATGTGGAAAATTTTAAAGGATAAAAAGGTAAAAAAAAACATATGCTGGTGTAGCCTGTGATGAAACCCATATTTAAATGTGTGCTTTAGTTGTAGCAATAATGTAGTTGGGCTTAAAGGTGCACAACACACTCAGCACACTCATTATCAGTAGGGCAGGAACAATTGCTCCCCAGCCTATTTCTGCCCAGGTGAGATTCTTGATGGATAAAGGACCCCTGCAAGGTTGTCCTGGCCTCACACAGATACTATCATCAGCTGACTGGCAGGAACTCCCTGATGGAAAACTGTGGTCCCTGCTCTACAGTTCACTCAGATGTATTTATTACTGGATATGACACTTTTTTGTAGATGCTTAAGATATGTTTCCATAACATAGTATGTCTTCCTAAGACGTATTTTTTACATAGCTTGAGATAGTCAATAGCCCAGAGAATGGTCATGTAGGATCATGGGTAGCTGCATTACAGTAATTCACTGGACAGCAGTTCAGGGAGTCTCACGTGACCTCAGTGAAGAAACTGTCAGAAAGACGTCTGTGATGGAAACTGCCATGACCATCTAGATAGTGAATGACCAAGCTGTTAGTGGCATTCCCTATGTGAGTATTAACCTTTGCAGATGATCCGAATAAATCAGTTTCACTAACAGTCTCTGCATAGGAATCTGTGCAGCATGCCAGTAGGGGAAAGAAACAAGCTCAGACAGGATATGACCCAGATAGTGTAAGATACAGAATAGCAGGAGTCTTCCTAGTAGTAGGAGGAAGGCTGTTCAGCAGTTTGAGCTTTAGCTTGAGTCTTAGGAGACAGATTTAATTCCCTGCTCCAGCTATTTCCTTCCTATAGGGTTTCTGGAAATTTTCGAGATAATAAACCGCTAAGTACCTTTAGTATTGGATGCTTAGTTTTCCTGTAACTCAGTTCTTCATTTGTACATTGAATATTGTAGTGCTTCTTTATTTCACAGGAGTGTTATGAAGGGCAAGTGCACCGAAGATGGTTAGTTGCTCAGATGCTGCAATGGTGAGGGCCATGTCAACCTCTGGCTCAATCTTGTTGATGTGGTGCCTGGCTGTGTGACTAGAACCAATCCCTCCACCTCTTATACCTCATTTCTTCTTTAGAATTTGAAGAATATTTTTCTACCTCCTTTCCAAAGTATATTAAAGCAGCATTCATTAATGTCAAAAGGTGATGAGAAAAATAATGATGAACAGCTTCTCAAAGTTTATAAATAAACAAAACATACTCTTGTTATCAGGATCTGTGATAGCTTTGCTATGAAAGGAGACTGTAGACAGCCAGAGAAAAAGCCTGAACTAAACACCAAAGGAATTAATGGATTTATGTTTAGGTTCCTTGATATCATGCTGATAAAGAAATAAGGTAGTTTAAGAAAAAGGTAAGACTTATGCTGCTCAGTATAAGATCAAGACCTTCTGTGCTTGCAGAAGAACAGAACTTTAGGAACCTGGGGAAATCCTGGCCTTACTATTTTGGCAGTTTAGAATATCTGAAATATTTTAATCTTGAATTATAATTAAATTCTTTTTGAATAAAACTCTATACTCTTCAATATTTCTCCAGATCTTTAAGTCCCTTTACACTTTGACTTCTACAATCCAAAGCTTACAAAAGTATTTAGACATTTAGAAATTGCAGAGAAATGATCACAGAATTTTCATTTCCTTGTAAAAAGATAATGTGCTAAATCCTACCTGAATCTGCATTTACATTCTAGTCAATGCCTGACCATTAGTTGCATAGCTCAATGCCCTAAAAATGCCATTTACATGCATTAGAAAATTTTACCCAGATCATATTGCTATGATTTATTTTGTTCCTCCCTTATCAGTAACAGATGAGCAACTACTGAGAGAATTTCATACAGTATCAGTCATCTGGAAGTACTTTGGTATTGGTTTTTACTAGAGCTTCAATAATTGAGGCTTATTACTTGTGACTTATCATTTATTTGTGTAGCAGTGGTAATGCAAGGCTATACATTATCCAAATGAAATACTTACATAAAAAGAAAAATGAAACCCCACAGCTTTTTTATATTTCTGTTTCAGTCACAGTGGTTGATCTACTTTATTAGAGAAAACTGTAGATTACATCTGCTATAACAGGTAGAACTTCCACCAACCCATCACATCTTCACTTGAAAGTCACCTGACTGCTGTGCCAAAATGTAAAAATCCTTTAAAAAAAAAAAAGATGTAAAGTAATAGCTATTAGTCTTTATACATCTGATGCATCACTGTGCCAGCCACTTTCCATTAATAGGCAATCCTAAAGAGATGATATAAAATGTTACATAGATGAGAAAAGCTTGGTACGCTGTCCAAAAGAAATTGCTGATTTGGGAACTTAATTCCCTCTTCTCTGGAAGGACAGTAGAAAGATTACTGATGTCACTAAATCAAACTCTATGTTAATGATCTGTATGAGACCAAGGTGAGGGTCAAGCCTATCATTTCTGCAAATTTAAGTTTCCTTTTAACTAGAACCATCTTCATAGAAATTGGGCCATCCATTCCATCATCAAGCTGCTGTAAGATGCTTACGGTTGATGTGTTTGGCAAGCAAAATGATTTGTGACAGGTAAAAAAAGCACATGACACTTAAAAGAAAATACAGAGCCAAGAGATTCATTCACAGATTGTTTTTATGACAACCTTTTCACATTCATTTCCTACTTAATCAGTGGAAGTACGTGTTACTGAACAGCAACGATGATCAGCGTGCCTGGGACAATCACCTATGAAGTTGTTTCATGACTGATGTTCTAGGTCAAAGTAAGGAAACCATGAGATGTCATCATTATAATTAAAATGTTTCAGTTCGGACATACTTACTGTCAAACTAAAGACCAAGATCAGGAAGCAAAAATAAAAATACTTATTTAAATGTGCAAAACTATCAGGTAAATGCACAGATCACTGTGTAGTAAGATACTGTTATTTTGCTGTTTTGCAGATAAATATGTAAATGAGTTCCTTTTCTGGCGGACAAATCTCAGTGATTCTGTGCTTTGGAGATAAAGATCATTACATGTTTTATCAGTATTGACTCATAAAAGCCAATAGCTGAGAACTATCACATTTTCTATTAACATTGTGCAGTTTTTCTTTTTTATATAATCCATGCATGGATCCAAATTGACATTTTTAACGTCACCTCAGAATTGAGAATATGCTTAAACTAATATATTTTTCAGAATGTTCCCAAATGTCTAGTTATTAATACTCTTTATATGCATATTTGACTTTATGAAGTTAAATCACATCTTCCCAGAATCTATCCAGGATGTTTGCCAAGGACTGTGTGGACATCAAGGACAACATGACTCACAAGAAGTGCATCCAATAGCTAAGAGCTCTCAGAAACAATGTTGATTCCGAGTGAATTAAAGTTTGTCTTAAGACAAAAATCTGCCACAGACTTAGCCTATGCCACTGCTATGCCAATTAAAAAAAAAGGGGAAATTGTATTTATTTTTGGAATTTGTATTTATTTTCATGCAACGTATGGGATTTTCTGCTACAAAAAGTCAAAATGACAAAATTCAGCAACACATGTCATAAATCAAGATAAATAATCAATGATCTCTAAACTGGCTTTGAAATCATCAGAATGGATAGTAAGCTATTTTCTAGTCTTGGACATTGCCATACATCAGGAATTCCAATTTAGCTAAAACTTGCCTTGTAATATTCCTGTGCTATTTGGGACATTCCCAAAATAAATTGATATATTCTTTATTTTTTTCTTTATAAACATAAGCACAGAATGAAAATGTGAAGAGAGAAAATACCAACCAGTTTATATATTCATGACTATCTCAGTCATGTTATATTGGTTGTTCCTTGGCGTACTGGTCCAGAATGGTTTTAAATCTCAAACAACGTATTTTACAGCTGAAATTCTAAGGTCAGCTATTGAGATAGGCCCTTACAACATAACAATCAGGGGATATTTTCTGTCTGAAGAGGAAATATTCACTAAGCATACTTTAAAACTTCGAGCTTGCAGTAGCTGTTTCTAACATCTCATAATCTCCAGTATATGAAAAATACTTTGCCATTATGTTGTGCTAAGGTTATAGGTCCATGAATCTTCAATGGTTTTTAGTACAAACTGATTAGCCTTGGACAAAAATCTGGCAAGGTAAAGAAAAAGTCAGTGGGGTTCTCATTGAAAGTATTTTATTGAAGACAATCCATAGCTTTTCACCCCTTTCGAACTTGCATCACTTCAGCTATTCATCAAATTTCACTGGGGAATTTTATTCCTCAGAGCCTCTTGAGTCCTTCTTTCGTGTCTCAGGCAGTCATTTGCAAAGACTTGATAATCTAGGGCCAAGTTGTTCCGTGGTTTTCGCTAACTTCACTATAAAGACTGCTAATGTGGACAGTTTTTATAAACTAACTGGACACACTGAATTAAATGCATGTATGCAAACCTCATACATGTATAATAATGTATTCTGAGTATTATGAGATATAATTAATGGGCAAACTGAAAACATAAGCAATGGCACATTGGAGTTGTAATGCAGAGATAGAAACTGCCATTTAAACATTTAATATCTACTGTCACATACAGTAACTTTTTGCTAGGAAGGTGAAGGATTTAAACTGTTTCATTCACATGTTGTATTTCCTTTGACAGTAACAAGATATTGCTGAAATTATTAATATGTTCCATTGTGGGGGAAAAAAAAAAATGTTGTCTGTCTATTATATCAGGAACTTCATTTTCTCTCAATTTCCCTGCTACTTCCCAAGACTAATACCCCAGGGCCATTTTTCAGAAGGTCTGAACACTTACAACTCACACTGACTTCAGCTATAATTCTGTTCTGAACACTTCTAAAAACCAGGCCTGCAGCACAATGGTTCTTGCTCCTCTGGAAATACACACAGGGTTTTCTAATGTTCACACAAAATCTCTGATTTTACAGTATCAGCCTAAAGATTTAAACATGAAATCTGTTTATTATAATAATACCTGTCTCTGAAAGATGAGACCATGCTGCCCACATTTGAATCTATCCCTCCAAGGAGTTTATGAGTTTCATATTAGGGGTGGAGATAATTACGCTAGGTTTAGAGACAAAACACTAAATAGAAAAATTGAACCATAAGTACTTGATAGCCCTGATGCAATTTAAAAAAAAGCCTCCTATTCAGCTGTGATAATATAAGCAATTGCACTCAGTGTCTGGGGTTCGGAAAATGCTCATCAGAACATTTTCCCTTTTGTTCTTTAAAGCATACTCACTCACTTAACCTATTATTTTTCTGTCTATTTCCTTAAAGAAGTTAAATATCAGATGTAACTTTCAATTGCTTCATTGCAATGCATGTTAGTATTTATAGGAGAGCAGAAGAGGTATCTGAGTTAAAGGGTGGGGACACGGATGTGGGGGGGGAAAAACCAAGAGAGATGTTCTATTGAAATTAAACCTGTCTGTTGGTGTCTTACAGAAACAATTAAATAAACAATGAAAAGAAAAATATCTCTAGGGAAATACTTCTCTCCTGGAAAGCTGTTTGAGCATTATGGACTGTTCTTTCTTCCCCTGTTCTTTCCTTCCCCAGACTCAAGCTGCCTATTAAACTAATAGAGCTATAAAATAAAGTGATTGTGTTTGAACAGGTTGTGTGTGGACTGCAGGGTACACACTGCCATCACACCACACTGAATCTGAATCTGCTGTTGCATGGAAAAGTTCATAATGCTCCCCTCTTCCACATTACTCCAACATGATGTATCGTTCTAGAGAGACAATGTCAGACTCTGGCAGTGGAAAATGCAGAATTATAGGAAGAAGTAATCATATTGAGATGATTACCAAAAAAATATAGTTTTGAAAGGTAAGAAAATGGAAAATGCAGGGAAAAAAGATTTGAATCAATATAATGGTTTTTAAAATTTAATAAACTGGCACCTCTTTGAACAGTTGAGCCATTATATTCATTCATTTTTCTGTTGCTTGCACATTCAGATTACCCATGAGCCTGCACTGCCTTTATTTTTGGCAGCAATGTTAAACCAATCAGGTATTTGTTCCTTTAAGAGGCTTACATTTTGTCTCAGCTATGATTACACTCTATCATACTGTATCACATGTTCCTGGTGTTGCATCCCTCTTGGCAAGCTGAGGATGCTGCCATTTAGCTAGTTTCAAATAAGAAGTAAACCTGCTAAAGCTTTTAATTTGGTGCTTGACTATTTACATGACATTATCATGTAGTAGCTCTGTAACACAATTTTAAAACCTATTTTAATGCAAATTAAGGCTATTACCTAATACCTAGACATGTTCAACTCAAATAGTATTATTCAGGTTGGAGATTTGATTATTGTGCTTATTATCTACCTCTCATTGCTAGGCTCGTATGTATTTTCATTTGACCTTTTTTGTTTAATTTTTCTGGACTTCAAGGGAAAATACCATATTTAATTATGTGAATGGGGATTTTATTATCATTAATAATGTCTTTTTGGTGAGCTATTGTAAAATATTCACTCACATGAATCTCTGTGGAAGTGGCGCTCTCTTTAGTACACTAGCAAATTTGACATTTACTTACTAAAACAAATATATAAAAATGGAATAACAGCAGCATGCTGTTTGCTTTGGATGTTTCACTGTGTTTGGTCAGTTACCCATTTTTACATGCAACTGCATTTTCTTCCTTACATTCAGAAGCCGCTGACCTCACTGAAATTCTCAATGACATTTAGAAAAATGATAAACATGGTTTTCAGTGGAATAACAAACATCCTGGAAAAAATTCTAACAAAACTGACATGTAGGTCCTCAGCCACTTGACATTGTCTCTTTAACAACTATTCTTTATGATAGACTGTCTCAAAACTGTATAATTACTCCAGTTAATGAATAAATTGTCCTCATTAAGAATCAGGATTTGTAGCATGAAAGCCAGCTAAATAGAAACATCGAAGTTTAGGCTTATTGGCTTTGACATAGAACAATCATTACAATTTCACTGTATAGTCATCAGAACAGCTCTCCCTGCAACGATCCCTTGCAGCAGTGATTTCTGGAGGGCTTAATCACATACCTCCAGAGCAGTAAAAGAGTCAAAACAGTTGTGCAGCTATTGGTTCCACAACCAAAAATATTTTTTTAGGGTGCTAAACACATCCTTTACTGCCAATTAATCTGAGATGGTGTTACCTGAGAAAAGAAGTCCTGCCCAAGGATGATTAAAATGTAAAGCCATGTATCTCCACAGTTTAGTAGTTTTATATGTGTTTTATAGTGTAATGCAAGTCAAAATTCAGCATGTGGTTTTCATCTACAAACCTCTGCTGTTACAGAATCCTGGTTAACTCCTTCTAAGACCAAATGGTAAACAATCTCTTTACAATCCCTTCTGGAACATTTCTGCAAAGGACATCTCATTATATTAAGCCAACTTGGCAGAGGCATAGATATTGTTGAGCATTTATTAAAGTGGTTCCTACATTGCTATAGCTGTGCAAAATCTAATTAGAATGGAAGCCAATGTATATAGCCTTATAAATAAAATAAAGTCTTTGCAGTAGAGACCTGCTGTCTTTGCACATAATCAGAGCGATCATCTATACAGCAGATGGCTACTTAGCCAGTTGGCTAAGGGTTACAGTACATTTACATTTGTAAAAATGGCTGAGAGTTTGTTAAAATCCTTTCAATTAACTGATTTTCCATGATGTACTTGTCCAATAACATAACTTTAAAGACAGTTTATTAGCTAATTGGAAAGATCAAATAGGAAATCAAACTGGCTAATTAAGGTGCTGTTGTAATAACACCTTTTTATCTGTTTCCATTTAATATTCCTTGATTTTTTACTATCCTGAAAAAATAATGACACTTCACTGAACATAAAGCTTAACTGCACTGCTGCTCTGGATAATCTTCCAGACATTTAACAGCTTTTTAGCCATATGGACAATGCATATACAGTTAGAAAACAGCTTTTACCCAGATACATATGAATTTACAGGGAAATAAAACGGAAATATGTATCTTTGGAAGGTAAGGGCAAGCATCTGGTAGTCTCAGAAAATACATAATTGCTTATTTTTAAATCAGATACATTGGAGGTGATCTTCAAATAACAACAGTAAAAAATAACACTAAGCATAGACTCCTGCATTTATATTCTCTCTATATGTAAACACACAGAGAGTACAGGAAGGTTATAGACAGCTCTATTATGAACCGGTTTCAGCACTGCAGTTAAAAAGGACTCTATCTTTTGATACACATAAAAATTACAGTGTATCCTTCCCAAAATTACCACACTGACTTATTAGGAAATAAATTTGTACAGAATGAATCCAAAATCTGCTAATTCTTTTAGGAATTACAATTAATTAAAATTTATTAATTTAAGATACTTAACACCCAATGCCAGACTAATCTTAGTAATAATAACAATGAAGCTTCAGGCTTCTGATACAGTTAAAATAGAGAAAAGTTATAGATAGGCTACATTTCAATTTTTCAGTTAAGCTCTTTTTTACTCTTATTCTTTGTTGTTCATTGTAACAAAAAAATATTTATTCATTGCACTCTGAAGGATAAATAGTTGACTCCAAATCATACTGTGAAGAACAGCCTCCTCTAAAGCTCTTCTCTTTCTCCTCTAAAGTCAAATCAAAGCTGAGCTCCACTTCTGGCCGCTCTGAGAGAGTGGATGGCAGCCTCCGCACCCTCACAGCTGAGGGGACCACTGTATTCCCTGGGTGTGTCTCGGGGTTAAATTCACACTGAGCTTTCAGCTCAGCATCGCAGTTAAATTAAACCCAAGACCACACAGAAAAAAAAAACCCACCTTACAATGTAGTAATATATCTCCTAGTTGTCTCCACTTCTAAACATGGTGAGTACATATATAGGTGCAATTCCTTGGCTTTAAAGTGTAACGTGTATCTTAAATTGCTTTGTAGTGCCATTTTGTGGCAAATGTGCAGCATATAAGATTATGATTTCTTTCTGGGAAGGTCTTGGAGTTGTGTGCAGCGGCCTGGTGTTCTGTAGGTAGACTGTCATGCTTGTCAGATGCTGGGGTAAGGTATGTGGATACACAGCGTGTAGATTATACACCACACCATGCTTTAGATTGCTCTTGGTCTGTGCTCCACTGAAAAGTACCGATAGATACAGGTTTTGACAATACAAGGCACCGCTGACTGATCACTCTGAAAAGAATCCTTTCTTGTGCAAGGAACCATTTTTAAAATGATAACTGCAAAGATGGACCATTCATTTCAAATCTATGATTTCTGAATAGCTATACACTGAACCTTATTATCACGCCTCAGGTGAAGGAGGGGGAGAGGTCACTGTACACACACTTGCAAAAATGAGTGAAGCTGCTGATAGAAGCAGAAGAGTGTTTGCAGGGGAAATTCAGGGATGCAAAAAAATTTGTGTATTTGTAGGGATATGATTGCAGAGGTATATGTTCAGGTATAAAAATTAAAGACAACCAGAAGAGGCAAAACCCAGGATCATTTTAAAGCACAGGAGAAAGTGAAAAAACTAGCTGGCAAAATGCAGGATTTCTCAATACAGTTAAAACAGCAAGTTTCCACTGGCAGCTTTGTGCAGGGATAACAAAATTCAAATGCATTGTGGAAGCCACAATGCTAAACAGTTGATGAAGGATTGATACTTCTTATTTCAAATTACAGTGGTCACACTGTGTTTGGTTTTCCATTTATTTTTTGCTTAGGGACACCATTTTTCACCTAGGAAGAATCAAAGAATCTCCCCCCCTGCTAAAGTAAAAGGTAGGGTGAATGTACATATTCATGATTTCAGTAAAATACACTACTGGGATGTTTTAAGTGTTATTAAACATGCGTAATGACCTCAAAAGTTAATCATTAAGACTAATCTCAGTAGCCCTCCAAGGAGATCAAGTTAGAAATGTGTTGTAAAGTTTCTGAAATTATTTGGTACTGAAATGAATTCTTCAAATGAGGAAGAATAAAGAATTTGTGATTCTTCACAAATGAATTATGAAATTCTTCATCAATGGTACTGTACAGAAGCAACATTTTTATATTATTTTTTGCCTAAATTGTATGTTTCCTTATGTAATTTTCCAGTGTTTATATTCTTTTTCGTTCAATAGACATATTTAACTCTTGGTGATGCTCTTTTCTGGTAATAAATGATAAATGAGAATGGAGAACATCCCACTCACCTGCAGTGAAACAGCAATTTTCACATTTTTCAAGGCAAATAAAGTTTAAATAATACTAAAATCTTTTTCCCTCAAATCCCAGATGAATTTTTTTAATTGGACTTGATCTGTTCTTTTTTAGGTTCTAAAACACTTGAATAACTTCCTTTCTCTGCCTACCAGCCTGAAACAGGCATTTGTTTTAGACTTGAAACTAGGTCAGGAACTGACAAAATACAATGATAGTTACTCTTTTAGCAAAGTCAGCTCAAATATTTTTTAGCTGCTGGGGATCCTTCTTTGCTGAGGGCCACTGTGCTTTCACTTTCTGTATGCAGTGGTGCTGGGTGCAGTGCTGGTGTATGAGTCCCTGCCATCCTGGCTTAGTGCAAGGGGAAAACAACTCAGAGAGCTGTTACAGAGGTGATGCATGGTCTGGTTCTGGTAGGGTTGGGAGAGCTTCCCCATGGAAAAGCAGCCCCTTCCCTGTAGTATTTTCAGCCAGCAGCAAAGGAGGAAAATACTGGGAAATCCAAAAGAAAACTTACTCAAGTCTCTGCCCTCCCTCAAATTAATCTTTCCATGCATGCCTAACTCAGATCAAACCTGCTTCTAAATCACCTTTCCACATTTCCTCCCTCACTATTTCTAAAGAGATTCCTCACCTCTGTGAATCTCAGTGGAGATCAAACTGCAAATCATCACAGCTATTCCAGATCAATCTTCATTTGCCAGCTTTCTTCAACTCGGCTACTGCTTAAAGTAAAACACTTTAGGTATTGCTGGAAAAAGAATTATTTGTAAAGATTAATTTTTAGCTGTGCTTTGTCCATCAAAGTGAGCAGGCTATCTGTAATATTTCTTTCTATGCTACCATGTAAAAGTTTTTAATATATCAAGTTGAGATTTACTCAAAACATTTTTAAATCTAAAAGCCTGTCATAATTCCTAACTTCAGTCAGTGAATTACAATAATTAATAGACTAGTCATTTCTCATGTTTCACAGATTAATGATAAACAACTTGTAGTATTTCATATCTTTTTATAGTTGCCCACATGAGCAAACAACTGAGGCATTAGTGCCTCATAATATCTTAAAAACTATTACTTGCTATTTATCAATGGCTCTTTCATTAAACCAGCCTTCTGTCTTGTTAATGCCATGGTCTTTTTTAAGATCTTGATATCATTAGAATATGACACTGCAAAAGAAAATCTTTGATGCTTTTAAATACCAGAGGAATAAATACATATTTATAGTGGTGATGTTAGGATACAAAACTTTCTTCTGCTTATAAGACCTTGAGCTCGCCATAAGACACATACAAATATAAACAGAACGTCATTGAGTGCAACCTGAAATGCCAATAATAAAACTGGAAAGTTTCATCTCCTGTAAAGGTGATTTATTTAATATTTTGGAATATTCTTGTCATCTAAGACAATATTATAGTATGCACGGTGTATACATACTACAGATTTTGCCTGAATACAGGAAAATACTCTGCCTTTGAAGTATAGAAATTCCCTGAACATATTAATTATCACCAAAACCACAACCTGCAAGGCTTTCATCCTGACAAGATGTTTATTGAGTAAATGTAGTTTGGAGCATTTAAAATTGTATATGCATTAGAAAAACGTTTGTTTGTTTGTTTGTTTGTTTGTTTGTTTTTTCTGGCATTTCTAGCAGATTGTATGATAGTTTTCATGATTACTCTAGCATGAAATCACATATATCCCATTTTGAATGTCATGTGTCAAATGCCTAATAATCTGATCCAATATGTGTTGAAACTAATATGAAGATTTTTATTAATTTCACTGAACATTAAACATGATTTAATATGTAAAACAGGAGTCAAACCAATTTTTACATTTGCAGAATATCAAAGTTTGAATGACATGGTGAATTGTGACTATAAAATTATTTACTTTTCCTGTTTTTCCATCACCTCTGTGTTAAGCAACATACAGAAACAAAACAACAAAAGAAGTAGAAGACAGTTCTTATTCATCTTAGAAATAAGATCTCCCTTTTCTTAGCTATTTCATGTGGATTTATGTAATTCAGATTTTTAACGCAAAGTCCTGCCTGTAGGTCTTGGTATTGTATGTCTATGACCTCAAGCCATTAAGAGGTATCATATAGCTACTGTGCATTGTAAAGTTATGAGAACCCATTAGAAGGAAACAAAATATATACTGCTGTAATTGATTGAAATGTGATGATCTTGCTACATTAAATATGAAGCAAAAAATCAAAACCAGAGACAGAAATAATGATAATGCTGGGGGTAGGAGGTGGGGAGGGGAGGAAGTTTACCAGTTATCAATACTGCACTGTTAAAGTATTTTAAAGTGTGTTTCAAGTTATTCACACACAGCTTCAACCATGTTTTTATTGAAAAATTGCAAAGCCTCAAATGGTTTCAAGAAAGGCAGAGTCAAGTCTGCTTTTCTTCAGGAACATTAGCCCATCATTTCCCGTAGGTTCCTGCTGCAAGCACCACTTTGTTTTGTACACTGAATATTCTGGCTGAGTGACTTGGGGACAACTTCAAGTTGGAGGACTAAAACCTGTGTGTATGTTAACTTTTAGTTTTGATTAACATTTCTAAGTTAGATTACGCAATTTGGCACTCTAGCACAGGAAAGTTCAAATCAACGTGTTTCACAAGATACAGTTCAAGGACTTCTAGGGCAGAGGAGAGAGAAGTCAGGATAATTTCCATTATTTCTGTCAGTTTATAGAGCTATCTATGATTAAAAAATATTAAAACCAATGCTAACATTTACGTTGAACAATGCTATTGCTTATCCATCAAATCTGGGGTACCTTTTCTGCTAAAGGCTGCAGAAGTTAAACTGAAAGAAAAGACTGACTTCAAAAGAGAGGAGAAATGTGGTAAAAAGGAAGGATGTGTAGCAAACAGAACAGTTGCATGAGCAACACCAATGCTGAGATCTGCTTCGAACCTCTAACAACAGGGCAGAACATCCTCAACCTGACAGTAAAAAGACTACTTTACTAACTTGATCCCTATATATTTTTTATTCTATCTGGGTGTCAAACTGTATTCCTTGTATGTATCATATCTAGAAAGAATTTATTGTGAAAAAAAAAAATCGCCTCCTCCAGACAACCACATTTTCATTTACTTCAGTTTCTATCAGTAAAACCCATAAAACATGTATTGGTTTTCAAATTAGCTAATTAAAACATATAATATAATCTTTCCCCTTTTTTTACAAGTAGATGCAGTTTATGCTTCTTAATTATTCTGGTTTTCTAAAAATAAGAGAAAGATAAAATGTATTGTTCCTTCCTATCTAAATAAGTCTGAGATTGAATGCGAACACATCACTGAACAGTCAAACTAGACTGGCTTCCTATGAGTAGACAGCAATATTGCAGCAATTTATAGTCCTTTCAGATGCTTTTCAGTTTTTGGTTAATAATAAGATAGTCCTTATTCGGCATTTGAGGAAATGGAGATATGGTGATGATGTGACACTGAAGAGTTGAACCTCCAGAGCTTTGCAGGAAGTTGTTTTTTTTGTGTGTGTGTATTGCTCTCCACATAAATGCCATAATATTTAGGCTGCAATTAAGAAATGCACATTTTTGTTGCAAACATAAACATTATTTATCATCCTGACTGTTTGACCATCTTTCATCTGGATGCTCAGCATGCTGCACATGGCTTCTTCATATCCACGTTCATTACAGAAAGTATTATAAAAAATAATATAAAGTACTAAAAAAACATTATATAAGTATTATTATAAAGTAAGAAACAGCTTTCAGAAAAGATGAGTAAGCAGTTTGACTGATCCTACTCACAGCCTGGGGCCTTCCCTGCTACCTGAGTAAGAGACAAGAACTCTAATCTTGTGTGGATTAGAATAAAATTTAATTACTGTTTAGAAATGCCAATTCCTTCCACATACCATTTGACAGCCAGTAGTTTAGTGATATTGACAACTATCTGTACTCTAGAAATCTTGAGTGAGTTCTCATCTACTGAAAAGGGAGCTGGTGGTATATACGTTTCACAAAGCAAGGTTTGTAACCATTTCTACTCTTTCAACAAAATTTGCACTTTGAATAATGTGCAACAAAACTTCAAGCTAGTCAATGTGAACAAACAGCAGATCAGAACATATTCTAGAGATTCTGGCTGGACTTTTATTGGAAGAAATCTAAAGATTGTAGTTGATAAGAAAAGAAGAAATGACATAAATTAACAAGCAAACAAATAGAGGTCATCCTCACAGATGTTACCTAGCTGATAAAAATTTTACATCCTCTTAAAAGTATATTTTAACAACTTCCCTTACTTGTTTTTTGTTTGTTTGTTTTCCTTCTAGGATGCCACAATTAAATAATGGCTCATTTTTAAAGCCTCCTAATTAAGTCAGCGACAATCTTTTCACCCATATCAAAGAATTGCAAGCTGGGCAGAAGTGACTTACAATTGAGCTTTTAGCATAAGGCTAGCTTTTACTTTTACTAGGGCTAACTTTAATTAGACATATAGGTACTTATGGTATTTGTAGGAAGCACAATACTCCCCAAACGTTCAATCTTGAGTATAGGTGTTTGCTTTTATGCCTTACACTTTGTCTTTCTAGGCTGCTCAGGACATGAAGACTGACCTAATAAACTCCTATTTGAAAGACAAATTCTCCACTTTTTGCAGGCATAAAAGGGTGTGCAGGAACAAAATGTACTTTGAAAGGACAGAGCAGAGACTGGCTTGCAGAATACAATTGGCCAGAAAATCAAAGCTACAATTTTTTGAGAATCTTAGGATACCTGTAAGGGTCCTCTCTTTCTATGATTTTTACAAGTAAAAAAGGAAATTACTTTACAAATGTTTTGTTAAGCTAAAAGTTAAATAGAAAATAATTACCTTTAAAGATAAGGTGGTTTTAGAATAAATTTTGAAAGTGAGAAACCATGAAATTGATCTACAGTGAACCTCAGAAAAAAAGACTTTAAAAACAAAGACATTAACCATGACAGAGCTAAGCAATCTCATCATCTTAAAGACGGATGAACATTTTGACCAGACCAGGGCTAAATGAAATGCTGACCCACACTAAGACAAAGTGGGAAAGATTTTACTACTGCAACTCAGTTTTACATTGGCCTCTAGATCCACAGACAGCATTGCATGGCTCAGTGCCAAATGGCTAGCCATACCTGTAAGCTATCAAGTACAGATGACTTCAACAATACATTTCTCAGAGACCTACTTATCTGAAACAGATAACACAAAAATTGCTCTATCTATCTGAACTGCAGAATGTGAGGTGTTTAATATTGCTTATCTTAACTTAAAGCCCATAAATTCACTGTTTTATGTGTCAATACTCACATTGCAACCCCTCTTCTCAAGTATCCTCATTCACACATGGCCTCCTGCAAAAACATACCTCATCCTCCCAAGACGCGTCTAGTATGATCAGTTACCTCTTACACCTAACAATGGTATATCGTTGTAACTATGGCAACAGTGATTCATCATTCCTCTTCATTCCAAGCTTTCAAGCCATTCATTTATGATTTCTGTTTTTTTTCCGTTGGTCCCTGTAGAAGTCTCTAAGGACTTTTTCCTAAAAATAAGAGTTGGTAGCTGGAAATCTGATATGGGTGTTAATGACTGGAAGGTATAACATAATGGAAAGGGTTAATCCTGTCTCATTAACCAAGTAACCTCCAGACATTGTCAGTTTGGCCCAGCTGAAGTGATTGATGACTGGAGAGAAGAGGTTAGTAAACATCCCCCAGGTGTCTGTGTGCAGCATCCTTGCTTACACCCTTTCAAACTTTTCCAGAGATTGGCTGATTTATTGTACAGCTCCAAAAGGGACTTGGAAATCTCTTAATCAAGGGATCCTCTATTACCACAAGAACATCAGTGCCAGTGTCAAGAATGACCACCTTTCTCCACTCTTTGTATCCTGAAGTTTTAAATGTTTTAGAATTTTTTTTTCATAACTGAAATCGGGCACAAAGTAGCAGGCCTGAAGAAAAATACTGCCTGAAAATGTCAAAGAAATTACTTACTTTGACTCAGGATTTTTTGATCAACAGATATTTCCCACATGAGTTCTTTCATGAGAACTTATTAAAGGTAAGCTATGTACTCTTCCATTCCCTGCACATACACAAAGAAACATATTTTAAGAGTTCAAGAGTAAGAAAATAAGGGCAGGACATTCATGGGAGTTCCACAGAATTGGGCAAAGAGACTTGCCTAGAAATCCTTGCCCAAATTAGACCACTGCAAACAGAAGGTTTTTTACATGGACTATAGATCTGCTTTTCTCCAATAGCGTAAGCTCGGTTCGAATCCAAGCAAATGGAACAAAATGTATTCCTCAGTAAGAGCAACCATGATCACTATTCAGAAATTCCTCCCAAAATATTCCTAGAATTTTTAATCCCTGTTTTAAATATGTGAACACTCGCTATCATACAGAAAGATCTCTATATCTTACAGAATGTCCATGTTAGAAAAGTAAACCATAAATTGCCTTCAGCTAGTGTGAAACAACATGTTTTGTATGAAATCAGCATAGCTTATGAAAACTTCCTTTTTTAAAATGCAATGAGACAGAAAGAGGGAGAACCAGTTCAGTTACAAAGTAAACTGGTTTGCACTTTAGAAAGCCCTTGATAATTTCAAAACCTAGGACCTGTGTTTCAAGGACATATCACTAACTATTGAAGCAGAATGAAACATTCTCATTGTAAGGAAAATTTCATGGTAAAAGTATCCTTTGAGTAAATCATACTACATTAGCAGAGTCATTAGTCTTTGACAATTTTCAAGGACAATTCCAAGTGACTTATTTTAGAGGCTGACTTTTTGTTCTTAAATCCAGTATGCAGAGCTATAGAATGACCTGTAAGGTATAGCTTTTATTTCTTTATAATGTAACTGAAATCACCTGTATGCGGAGCTGTTAGAAAGCTTAGGCAAACACACTATGTTGTATTTACAATGAAAGTCCCGAAGCTCATTGTCTAACACCACAATCCAGAAACCCTCTATAATACACTTTTAATACTGACGTACACTCATATCATTGCCTTCCTGTGAACACCACCTCGGCTCTGGTGACACAGCCTGTTGCCTTCCTTACCAAAACCAACACCAAAGCTCTCTCTGAATACGTTAAGTATATTAAAAATTTATTGCAGGGGAGTCACATGAGCTACATCCAAATCTGAAGGTTAAACTATAGCTGACTTTGCTGGACCGCCAGGCACTTTAAGCAGAAAAATCCCTTCAGGTGTTATAGATTATTCCACCTGGGAATAACAAAGAGGTAGCAGATGCTCTCCAGTACTTCAAAGAGGTATTCTCATTGAGGTTATTCACTACAAAATTAGATGTCCTTTTGCACTGAAAGTTATAAAAAGGCTTCCCTACCTTCCTGAATCGGGACCTTAATAATTACGAAAATACACAGATACCCACAACACAAATGACATCAATCCCTCCTGCCAAGGACATTCTGGAATCTACTCTGGCCTCTCTGGGTTTCTAATATATTTCCCTGACAGAAATGATAATGCACAGGTACAGCATTTCTGTTGGTAGCATCAAGAGGGATGAGCCTCTCTAGCCTTAGGCTTTACTTTGCGACAACTTGTAGAGACTATTTGATGAGGAATTAGATACAAAAAATGTCCTCGTCTCAAAAAACTACCTGCTGATTGGAAAGAATGTAGTTACTTGGCTGCAATATTTTCCTTGTATCCTGGTATCCTGCTGCAGAAGGGCAATGCCACATGCCCTTTTTCCCCCCATTTTTTCCTGGAGCTTATACTGTGTCTGCGCCTTAGAGCCAGTGCCGCTATTTGCAGACGTTCCTGTAAGAACATGCTATGGCACGATTTCCCACAGGTACACAGTTGAGAAAGTGGCCTCGGTCACTTGCAAAAAGGACTGGCTGGCAGTTTCTGACAGTCTGGAGATCCTTAGCAGCTTCATCCCAGTACAAGTGAGCTCCCAGTATTTTCCCTGCAGACCTGGCTTAAGCAGACCAGGTTCCAGGAGCATAAGGTTCTCTTTTCACCACTCTAGCTCTGAGCTGTTCTTTGTGCAGAGCTAGGAGAATCTGGGTCACAGCCTTTATACCATGGCATACCAGGGGGACTTGTTATTTCACTTGTTTGGTCCCAGTGGCAGCCTGATGCAGCTTGGCATGCAAAAATATGTACAATGTCACACCAGGCAGGAAAGTAACATGTATCAACCTTGGGTGAATCTGAGAGCCAATGTTTTTCTATTACATGCACCGGACAACATTTGTCCCTTGTATGCTCTAGCAATTCTTTTGGATGTGTGTGTGTGAGAGCAGGTAAAAAGACAAACTGAGATTTATGATAAAATTTTTCAGCTTAATAGAATCAAGGTTTTGTCAGGAAACTGGGAATTCTGCTCACACACTTAAATTATGATGATCTGCAAGGCTCATATTTAACTTAAATGATTTTTATGCAGTGCAAATTAGTTACAGATTGGGGAGATAATGAATCAGTGTTTTGAGCTGTTGCATCTGTGTTTTTCCTGTTGAGTTGATGGGTACTGGTTTTCACAGCCTTACAACCTACACTTTGTTACGTCAGGCACTATTATGAGCCTGGACAGCAGCTCATATTTTTGGGGTTTTATAATGCATAAAGCTTACAAGGCTCCACTGCTACTACTAATAAGCAGCTTCATAGAAAAAAATGACACAGCTGAAGTTAAAATTATGTCTTCTCCCAGAAATTATCAAGCGTTATACACCATAATTCCCTCTAACAAGGAGTAAGTTTAACAAATTCAGGGGAACTGTTAAAACTTGCATAATGCTTTTTGAATTTTTTTATATCAAATCCTTTCCATTTTATGTGATAAAAGTATGCATTAAAAAGTAACTGACAGAACACCTCTGGTTATAGAAAATTGTTCAGTTTTGAAAGCATGTTGAGACATTTTATTGTGGCCAGTATTGAACTGGACTAATCTTTTACTTTTGAACATTATACAGTTCTATATAGTTTCCAGATTCTAAGATGTGCTGAAATATTTATTTTGTCTTTGAAGAATGCTCCATGAATCAGCCATGTATACTAATGCAATCAAAGTTCTGATATGAAATAGGATTTTTTTTCCAAGAGAAGCTTGGAGCTTGCTTTCTGAGCTGTGTAAAAACCTCTGCACTGCCACTGTGCTAGGAAAGCTTTTCACCTATTTTTATACTCACCACAATCTGATGGCTTCTCCAGTCATATTCAGATTAACACAAGTGTTATTAAAGATAATAGCTTTATACATAAGAAAGAAAAAGGCCTGTGTAATTTCATTCTCACTTCATTTTCTTTTGCCAGCAATGGGGTTGCTTTCAGAATCATGAGGATCACAAGCTGCAATAGAAGATAGATAAAATAGGCGAAATAACCATCATTCCATTTCTGAAAAGTCTTATATCTGAAGTTTGTCATTCAGAACTGAAGAAGTAAGAGTCCTGAGGTTAGTATTTACTAGGAGTCAAAAGAAATTTAACAGGGGATTAGGGAAGAGCAAGCAGCACAGGACCTGCAGCTGATGTTAAAAAATAGTAGGTCCATACCAAAGTCTCTCTGAGCATGAGATGCACAGAAAAATACTTTTCTGAACCTCTGAGATTGTGATGACTTGGCTTTTGTCATTTTGGTTTAATTTCTTTATTTTTAACAGTAAATAGAATAGGATTAAAACATGATACAAATGTATTAACCAAGCACAGAGACTCCATCCAATCCATGCATCATCCATGGCATCACAGCTATCACAAGATTCTCAGTTTCAAACCAAAACAGTTGTGGCACTGCTTTCTTTCTTCAGGATGTGATGAAAAATTCATAGACAGTCTGCTTAAGTATTATCTTCTCACTTTTCTTCAGCTATCAAAAATGAAACTTTCATTTCTTTTCTTCACATGTATTTGCTTTTTTGTTTTATTTTCCCCTGATACGTCATTCCATTCTGATTGGACTCTTTTCATGTTTTAGCTGTTATCAATTTCCTCTCTCATAAGAAAACTCCAAAGCAATTTTGTCTTCTTCGTGGCTTTATTCCCCACTCGTTCAGGAAAGCACACACCACCGAGATGAGCGTAAGCCGGTCACATTACACTATCAGTGACAAGCTCTGAACTGCAAGGCCCTCACTAACCAGGCTTCCCCTTGACCACTTTTCATCCAGTTGGGACAGTTCAATAGAGAGTGTTGGACTGATGACCTTCAGTATCAGTTATTCCTCTGCACAGAGTTCAGCATAACTAGAGCCATTCACATCTCTTCTTGACAAAAAGTACTCCTGAAAATATTTAAACTACTTCTCATCTACTCCACTTGTGGTTCTTGTTGTTTGAAAAGCTAAACTGAAAGAAGGAAATGTGTCTGTTTAGTGCCAAAAGTCCAGACTAAAGGCTGTTGAAGGCAACTTGTTATTTCTTAATCCCGTACCTCACAGGGAGCATGAAAAAATATTTTCCTTTAGGAGCTTCTTTTAGCAAGATTTTTTTTTTATTATTTTTTTTAAATGTGTCTCAAATGTTCTCCCTCGGATATGCAAGCATATAAAAAAAAATTTTTTGTACAATTTATGTTCGCTATTATCAAAAGTAATACAAAGACATAACACCGAAGAAGTGTTCTTCCCAAAGAAAATACATTTTATAAAGAACATGAACTTAATTCTCTCTAAAACAAAGAAACAGGAGCACTGTGATCTCTTCAGGCATTTGCAGTGTCAGGAACACTACCAGCAGAAGAGCGGAATCTATGATCTGACTTTGGGTTCTCTCACTAGTTGATTAACCTTCCTCTAACATCTAACACACGTTTTTAATTGCCATTTTCAAATAAGCAAAGAACTGGGCTTTTCTTAGGACAAATACAATGAGGGAAGATTACTGAATTTGTCTCCTAATGATTGCTAACTTACCAGATAAAGAGAAAGAACTTTGTATCTGTTTTCTAAATACTCCCAAAAATCTTCATTATGAAGGAGAAACTATGAAGGATTTGAAACAATGAGTGTGGTTTTGTTTTATGACAGAAAGTAGGGCCTAAGGAAGGTATATGAGCTGTGGATTTGTTTGTAACTTCCTAACATACAAAATTCTTTTCAGCGGAAATCCTATTACAAACTGGCTGTTAGTTGCTCACATGCACACATTAGCTAATACTGCTAGGTCTAGGTGGATTTTTGTGTGCTGTCATAATACAGGTAAGCATACTTTACACTGACAGCACTATGTACCATGTATTCTTGGGTTTGTTGAGTCTAGCATTGTTTAGCCTGGAGAAAAGGAGGCTAAAGAAAGACCTTATGGATTTCTATAACTACCTGAAAGGAGGTTGTAGTGAGTTGGATGTCGGTATCCTTTGCTTGGCAGAAAAGGACCTGGGGGTGCTGGTTGATGGCCACCTGAACATGAGCTGACAGTGTGCCCAGATGGCCAAGGTGGCCAATAGCATCCTGGCTTGTACCAGAAATAGTGGGGCCAGCAGGACCAGGGAAGTGGTTGTCCCCCTGCTCTTGGCAATGGTGAGGCTGCAGCTTGAATCCTGTGTTCAGTTTTGGGCCCCTCACTGCAAGAAAGACACTGAGGTGCTGGAGCATGTCCAGAGAAGGGGAACGAAGCTGATGAAGGGTCTTGGAGCACAAATCTTATGAGGAGCAGCTGAGGGAACTGGGATGGTTTAGCCTGGAGGGAAGGAGGCTCAGAGGGGACCTTGTCACTCTCTACAACTACCTGAAAGGAGGTTGTAGCAAGGTGGGGGTCGGTCTCTTCTCCCAGACAGCAAGGGTCAGGAATCAGTTTCAAATTATACCAGGGGAGGTTTAGATTAGATATTAGGAAAAATGTCTTCAATGAAAGGGTAGTCAAGCATTGGAACAGGCTGCCCAGGGAGATGGTTGAGTTATCATCCCTGGAGATGTTTAAAAGACATGTAGATGTGGTGCTTAGGGACATGGTTTCGTGGTGGACTTGGAAGTGCTAGGATAACAGTGGGACTTGATGATCCTAAAATTTTTTTCCAACTTAAACCATTCTATGATTCTATGATATTGCCTTGTTCAGAACAAAGCTGAATAATCTGCAATTTGTTGCCAAGTATTTCCTTCCAGTAGCTAAACTGAACTGTTGTGTTACTGCTTTGAGGATTTGAAGGGAGAGGGACACTGGATTACTTTTTATTTTTTTAAATGGCATGCTGCTAATGTAAGATGTGAGAACAAATTGTATGGAAGACAGTAAAACTAGTGCTGTTGGTAAAAGTGGGACATGGTACTGCTGAACACTTTGCACTACTAAAACTGTGCTCCTGGCATATCATCCAGAGTGCGATACTCCAGTTTTGCAAAATGCTTTTCACATGTGCTCATGGGAAGGCAGAAGAGAAGAATCTAGAGTTTGTCTTTTTCTTTAGCAAGAAAGGCTAATAGATAATAACATGAAAAGAACATTTTGGCTGTTTTACATTTTTTACGGTTGTACCATGTTTCAGATTTATATTTCATGTAGTTGTAGACATAAAAAAAAACCCTCCACAAACAACTAAATCTCCTGAAACACAGAACATTTAGAAGATCTCCTTTCAAATGTTTAGACTCAGGTTCTGCCCAGAGATTACACAGGCAAACCTAAAATCAATGCAGAAATATCAAGAATTAAAAGCAAAAATAAAGCAAGATGAATGACCAAAGTGAATGACTCCCTACAGGTTAGAAGCTTGCAAATGAAATACTAAATGTCTAAATCACTGTAATTTTCTAGATGTAAAGAATTCTCCTGGTATTTTCATTAATGAAACATTTCAGAAGGTATGTGTTCAGGTTGCTATGGTTAAAATGCAATTTCAGGTTGACTAGGTGGTTTGTTTGTGTATATGGCAGGGGGCACTGGAAGTCATGTTTACATTTGAAGTTACAATTTTTGTAGAGCACTTTGTTACAAAGAAAACAGCATTACAGTGATTGGAACAAAAAACATATGGGTTTTTTTTAAATATGATTTTCATATTTTAACACTGCAAACAAATAAATGTTTGGTCTATCCAGCTGCAACACAGGAGTCATTACACACATTATTGTCTGTGTCACAGCTATCTGTAAAATACCTGCAGAGTAAATATAATGTTCATTCCCATAAGTGTACAGAAAGGTGTTCTCAGCAAGAAGGCAAACTGGCTGAAAATAGCATTATCTCAAAAGACAATGACGTAGCAACAGACAAAGACTAAGAGGAAGGCCACAGTTTTCAGTTACTTCGCTTGTGCCTTCTTTCCAGATTCACCCATTCCCCATTGGATGATTAATCAGTAAGAATCAGCTAAAATGTTTATGTGTTTCACCACTAAATGACATCAATGCAACTGGTCAAAAAATGTAGCCTGTTAATATATATATATATATATATATAAAAAAGGAATATGATGATTTCAATGAAATTTTTGAGGGGATTATGCTTAATGCTTGCTACTTGTGTGCAATGAATATATCATTTTGAGACTGTCATTCATATAACTCAAGTTACAACATTCACCTCCAGATATTGATTATAACACAATGTTTACTATTTTATATTCCACTGTACTGTCTCCTATTATTAAAAATAAATATTTTTGTTTTTAAATTGAAACATTTGCTATTTAAATTACATAACTCATTGTTTAAAACCTGAACTTCTTTAGACAATGCAAAATGTTCAGATAGCTTCTTTTTATACCAATCCAGCATGAAGCACTGGAGACTAGAAATTCCTCTTTAACTGTCATCAGTTAATAGCTGATTAATAAACATACTTGTTTTTTGAAAGAAAATATGGACATACGGTGCAGCTGGGCATTGAAGTTTTACCCAGACTAAGCTGTTTTAAGAAACAGCATGTTCTTAGAGATGTACTGAACAAAAAAATAATAGTAGGAGAAGAAAATATCTAGAGTTCTGGCTTGTATGGTCATTTGATTCCTGATATGGCCAATCCTAATTGTTATTATAATACTATGCTGCCTGGTATAACCTTGTTTGACCTTCACAGTGCATAGAAGATCAAGGTCTATTTAAAGTACAGTTAGATTTGTTTATGTTAAACATTGGGCATATATCAAAACATCTCCCTCTGTTTCAAAGTCCAATCTTTCTTTCATTTAAGACTATTCATTGTTTCTCTATCTACATTCAAGGTATGTTTGCAAATGTTTATGGAGATGAAATAATATTTTTTTCCATAGTGATAAAATCTCCAGCTTATCTCAAGATGTTGGTTATATATTTGAAGGTCAGGAACCTGAATCTTTATTCTCAACTGAATGCTCTCCTCAAAGCTCCAACTTTTCATAAAGCAGCAGTGTACATGCAAGGAGTAGCACTTCACAGCTACTTACAAAAAACTGGGTTTATAGAGTGTAATAACAGAATGTAAATATTTGCACCAGAGGTCACGGCTTATACTCTGTTGCCAAACACTTTTAAACTTAATGGCTTAGGCAAACACAAGAATAGCCTAGACCAGGCCTGGATATGGTGACTTTTTGACATTGCTTATGCATCTCAACATGGAATTAATACATTCTCATTTCTAACACTCTAGCAATAGCTTTACAGAATTACACATGTTAACAGAAAGGATGTCTAGCCAAATGCTAGCAAAAAATCACGACCAATGTGTCCATGTTAATTCCACTAAATAGTTGAAATTCACAGTATATTTTTGCTATAAGCAGAGACTGATGACTGATACCTGATGCTAAAAAACAAAGCACTTATTCTCTTATTCTTATATAAAGCATATGGGTATGATGTACTTGTGCATATATAGCATAAATGTAATGCATAAAATTGTTAGCTCAAGTACAGTTTCTTAAAATAAAACTAGAAGCAATTACCATTTCCCCCTTTTATCCAACTAATGAACATTCACCATATTTGACAGAATTATCTCAAGGAAGAAGAATCGTGTTTGATTTTTCAGGCTTAGGATTTCCAAACTGCAGTTCCTTTGTGCAACTGGCAAACAACCACTGTGTTTGTAAAATAGGTGACAGGAGTGACCATGGGAACAAAAACCAGAACAAATCCAACCACCACCCCTGTCCTGTCTAGGTACAAACACACAAACTAGTTCAGAGAAGAGGATTTCACTTAGTCCACTGACAATATTACAAAACATAATTGTACATTCAACTCCACTGCATTGAACCCTGCATTGAGAACTGCGCGTCACATCTGTGCTGCGTGCGTGTTTTATATGTCTGAAATGCCACAACTCTCAGATTTTACAGGAAGATGAAGCAGTCTCCATCAAAGCATTAGTTATACGTATGGTATATATAACAATGGTTACTGAGTACAGCAATTTTTTCCTCTTTAGTTATGGGTCAGCTCATTTTGGCTTAGACAGCGTTCACAATCTATTACCCATCTAAAATATTGTGGATCAAGTTAATTTAAAAAAATCCAAGCCAGTGCAAACACATGAGAGGGATAAATGGTTCCTATATCAATAATATTATATATGAATTGTAATAATAAATACAGTAATAATTTCTCTAATAAAGTTAGAGTTGAACTGCAAATCTTTTTATGTATTCCCCTACCTTCAGCAGCAGACGTTGACCTGGAAGATAAAGCTGGGCATTCAGCAAAACGAATTGCAAACCCTAGTGGTTCTTAGGTCTCACATCCACTCTGTTAAACCTTTTGCTACCAGTTCTTCAGTGATACCCCACTCTACATTAAAGTGTTATTATTACTTCAGTAGTAACACCAACCTGAAGCATAAAAGTGGCCTTTAAAAACAGAAGTCATCGCTTCTAATCATTAATAATAACTTTAGAAGTATTTTAATGTATTCATAATATTGTAGTTATAAAAAAAAATATTTTAAAACTTGTCAATAACTTTGGTTCCAACTGGAAATATATAGATTATTTAATATATATATTATAGCTAATATAATAGCATATCATTAGAAGTTATATTGACTATAAGCATAATTTATTTCAGTACCTGAAAGGGTAATAGATATTCTCAAAATATACTGTAAATACACTTATTCTGTATTGCACCTAAAGGAATTGTAGGTATACAATCATTCTTTATTAAGCTTTTAACAAATATAAGCATCATAGATGCATATGTGCATTCTGTGATTACTTTTGAAACATGTATCATGAGAATTAAGAACTACCTTTAAAATATCATGTACCCCATGGTAAGCAACCAGTGTGACTACTTGTCTAAGCAGGGACTGAGTAAGGAAGAGCTGCAGGATCACGCTCTCAATTTTCCCATTTTATGTTCATTTTCCACCTTTATGATCATGACGTAAGAATAAATTTCTTTTAAAACAGGATCTTGATTGTCCAATCCCCTCCCCAGAAATCATCTTAGAATTAATCACAGCTAAGAGACACTTTAAAGGAGCTGTAGCTGTGAAATAACAATATTTGGTATTTAATTGACCCATGGAAATAAGACTTTGTTAAAGCTGATTCCATAAAAAGCTGGTTTCAAAAGACCATGGAAAGCAGATGGATTCTGGGAAAGAATTAAGTGTCTGCTGGTAGGGGGGTGATGGGTTGCTTCATTAATAAAATGTGAACAGCAGGAGGACACTAATGAATAGGCATCCTAGAACGGGCATACCAAATTTATTCCATCAGGCGTGCACATTCAACGCTCTCAAAATGAAAAAAAAATCCTCACCAACCCAGCACAATTTTACTATACTGACAATTTGAAGGAGTCTACAAAGGGATTCCTCTAATAGCAAAGTAAATGGTGACTGCATGATAACTTTGACAGCAGTGGAAAGACCTCTGATAGCCAGGCAACTTTCCCCAACAGGTGGTCTAGCTTTTATGTTGTGTTTCTTCTCAGGCTTAGCTTTTCCAAAATTATCTCTCAGTATACTCATAGCCTGTGCAGTATAAAAGACATTTTGCTATTTTCCTATGAGCATTCATGGCACTTGAAGGAATGTGACAATATCACACAAGGAAAATGCAGCAAATTTAGATCCCATTTCAATAAGGCAGTTACTTAGGTATCCAGTCTCAAAGGTTGCGCTGCTTTTTACCCCTCTTTAGCAGACAAACTTTCTGTCATGATTGAAGATCTCTGATTCGACTATATGCTTAGCCTTAATGATGGTTGTATATGTCAGTTCTTTATTATGGATTATAAGACCAATAAAAGTTTTATTTAAGTACCCCTCAATATATGGATAACATCATACAGCTTTGGAAGGGAGTACAGAAACCCTGAAAGTTATTAGCGCTCAGCCATGTCAAAATGCCCAAATAGCTCTACAGAGAAAGTAAAAAATGCATGGGAGGGTTTCACTGAGCACTAGAGATGAGGGCTGCTGCAAAATAAGTGATATATTTGCTTTTTAACACACATTAAGGCATATACTTAGTATTGAATATTTATGCAAAAAGTGTCACTTACATGAACCCTTTTCTTTGGTATACAGTTGCTTCATTAAGGTTTACCACCTACTACACTGGTCAAACCCCACCCCCACATTTTATGAGATCCCAGCAGTTCTTTTATCATTTAAACTGGTACACTGTTGTCCAACCTTGTAAATAGACAGTAGGTTTTCTCAGCTTCAACAGCACTACATTCCTGAAGAGTCAATTTGGTCCCTCAATAGTTAGCCTGATGTTTCTTCCCGACAAGCTGAACACAGTAGGAAAAGACTGCCCAATCTCTTGGTGGAATGAAAAGCCATTGGAAATCACTCTGGAAGTGCCAGTTTATAGAAAAGCTTGCTTTTGTATAAAAATTCATGCCTCTACACGGGAAAGTTGCAGTCTATTCCAGGAGGCTCCCTGCTCTTGGAACTGGCTTCACCAGAGAAATGCTGAAGGCATAAGCCTGTAATTGGTGCTTTTTGTGCCACTGCGTGTAATTGCTTCCTCACTGCTTCCTCACTAATCTCTTACTGGAATAGGATAAATTTTAGTGGTATCTGAAGACAATTTTAATGGTATCTGAGTGGTGTGAGAATCACAGAGTAGCTTTTGTTCTTGGAATGAATGAATGTATGAATGACAGAACTGAAATAAGCCAATGAATGTCTGGTTTTGCTATGAAAAGGAAGCTATTTAAAAGGAAATATCTATCTAAACACAGAAAAAATGATAACTATTGTGTGAGTTTTGTGGGGCTTTTTTGTTTTGTTTTGTGGTTTTTTTTCCTGGGCACCTAGATGCTTTCCTGGAGGCATTTTTTAAAGTATAGTCTACTATAATATTAATTATTTTAAATTTAATTTTCTTTCAGTACTGTTTATGTGCCTCATAAACACAGTCCAAGGTGCAAAGAAAGCAGAATAATGTTTTTCCTAGATTTTTTAAGGGATTCCTTTCATAAATGTTAAGGAACCCAACACTTTCCCTCCAGTTGTGTCCCACCCAAACCACTTTTGGTTATAAGCACTCCAATCTGGGAATTTAAAATACTATTTCAGAGGCACAGGTTAGAGGAGAATATAATGTCAATGAGTACCAAGCACATTTCTGCTGCTTCTGCAGATCTAATGCTAATGGTAAGCTGTTGTTTGCTAAAAGCTAGAAAAAGAGGGGTAAGGAAGTAGCTAAACCATGCATCTAAAATTTTTTCAAATGTTTATTGATAGATTTTGCACGTTTCCCTCAGCTCTGTTAATGAGTCTGTAAGAAATCACTACTTTGTGCTACCAAAAGTCTAGTTGTACTCTATTCCTTGGAGTTTGGAAGTTGGAGCAGTAATAAAATGTGTATTTTCTCCAGAAATATTGTCATTTCCAATAGAAGGCCTAAGATAGGGAAAAAGTAGCCTGAAAAAGCACTGCTGCAATTTAATACGAAAGGGCAAAAAGTGCTAAGAGTTAAAGCATTGAAAGGAAACTGGTCTTTGAAGTACAACGAAATGGCTTTTTTCCTCTGTAAATTATTTGAAGCAGAATACCACAAATCACCCAGTAATCTTCTTATGTGAAATTCACTGTAAGATTTTATCACTATTTTATTAACTTAGGCAACCTGTGCTCTTCTGCCCATCACAGAAGAGGCACAGTTAGGATATGGAAGATGAACATGACTTTTTCATCCCAGCATTGCTTTCTACAATCCTTGCTTTCACTGAGGCAGGATGGACCCTGTTACATACAGCACAGAGCCATGAGGCCTGGCTGTGAAAAGGAAGAGCATCATCAGAATAAAACCACAGCTTATGGTTATGGATTTCCTTTTCCAACTTCCACTTCCAAACCTCCATGAATGCTGTGGAAGCTGTCACCTTTGTCCAGGACCCTTTAGAAACAATGGAGAAGGGAGCTAGCATTGCATCCACACTCACTGTCCTCTGAAGCGATGCTTGTGAGTTAGGGTGAATATCTGTCAGGTGCAGTAACTGCCCTCCAGTTCTATTGCCAATACAACCACAGCTGTCAATAGCTTTAGAAGCATTTATTGCAACTTTTAACATTTGAATCCATCTTAAAAAGCAAATCAGACTGAAAAAAAATTAAGCTGATCTGGAGGATGTTTTTTTTTCCAACATGAAAAAAGCAAGACTCTGGAAAGCTCTTTAATAATCACTGTCATTAGATAACAGCTGTAATCCCAGAATTTGTCCCTCTCTTCCCCTCTCTTTCAAAGCTTGTGCACAGTTTTATATAAATATTTCCATTTTCATGAGGTAGGAAAAAATCTGAATTGTCTTTAAAAACATAATTTTATATTTTCTTCTCCACTCATTTGGCACATGAACAAATACAGTTAGATAAGCTTAGAATTAGGTTTGCTAAAAAATTCATCTCTTACAGAGTAGAAAAAATATTTAGAAATGATTACTTGACAGTGAGAAGGATTCTCATGGTTTAGATTAGCAAGCTTTAAATTAAAATAGAACATTCAATACACAAAAATAACACAGTAATTTCTAAATGCAGAGTAATTGTAGTGAAGGTATTTAAATAAAATTACATATTTTAGATGTACATATGTAAAATACTTTTAAAACTCTTTCATTTGGCATACATATTTATGTAGGTGATATTAATACAGTTTCAAGTTTACCTGATGAGAAAGCACCAGTTTCCTTAGATACACGTAGTCCCAAATTCCTTCAAAATATAACTTTTGAAAAGTATTTATGGATCTAAAGTGTATATGTCTATGATTGTTTTGGAGAACTCATTGTAACAATATGAAACATTGTCCATTGCCTCTAATCCTTCCACTGATTTCCTCTGAGAAATGTTGGTCTCTGGCTCCTCCGCATGATCCCATTAGGTGGCTGTGGACAGAAATAAGATCCCTCTTCATCTTCTCAAGGCTGATTAATCCCAGATCATAACCTCTCCTCATACACTTCAGGCTGCAATCTACCACTGTCTCAGTGGCTCTACACAAGCTTCACTCCAGTATGTCCCTGGCTATCTTGTACCGATGAGCCCAGCACTGGATCCAGTGCTGAGCAAAGGGGAAGGGTCCTCTCCCTCAGCCTTCCTAATACAGCCCAGAATGCCATTTGCCTTCTCTGTTGTGAGGGCACACTGATGATTCCCCTTCAACCTGCTTTCCACAAGGACCTCCATGTTGTTTTTCTGCCTAGCTGATTTCCAGCTGTTTGGCCCTCCACCAGGTCTGTATATGGGGTTCCCCATACCATCTATAGGACTTTGCACTTGCTTCTTTTGTTCTCCATGAGGGTCCTGTCAGGGCACTTTTTCATCTTCTTTAGGTACTTCTGAATAGCAGTGCTTCTTTCCATTGTACAGACTTCCCACCATCTGATATTCCCACAATCTGCTGGGATATTCCATCCTGTTATCTAGGTTGTTTATTTAAGACACGACATAGTATGATCCCCAGTATGTGTCCTTGAGGCATGCCCCTGATAACTGGCCACCAGGTGGACTTCGCACCACTGATCACTGCACTTTCAGCCTCCTGGTCCAGCCCATTTTTCACCAGTCTTGTCATCCACTTTGGTTGGAAGTTGCTTCGTGCTACTAAAAATGTGTTTTGAGTTCAACAGCTGGTAAAGATTTTTTCCATTTATAGCAATGAAGATTGCAAATTGACTCAAAAATCATTCCCCAAATTCCCAAATCTCCATATCCCCATTCCTATGATAAAATCCAAACAACATGATGCACAGAAATCCCTAGGGATTCCTCATGACTGACAGAAAGTCTTATGATAATAAGGTTCTTCAGGATCATTTTAAATTGATGCTACTATCTAAATATAAATGTACTATCATTATTTCAATGGGCAATCACTGAAGTAAACAGCAACATTTCTATCAACGTGAAGAGCTCCACTGCAGACAGGTGCACATATATTTGCATGTATCTAGAGCACCATGCTCTGGCACACTGAATTCAATGGAAAGCCAGAAATGGAGGATTTTCAGCATGCAGTTTTAAAACACTTTTAACTATGCTGTGTCTTAAGCAAATATAAAAACACTTCTGTTCATGCTGCAGGCTGAAGAAATAAAAATAAGCTACTTCTGAGTTACCTGTACTCAAAGAAGCAATCTAAAAAAGTCTTCTAACCTGAAAACATCTTTCCATCTAGATATGGCTGTTCTCAACACAGAAATATGTTCATCAGAATCCTTGGGAATATCTGACAGTTGAATGCAATACTAAACATGAATATTTTCAGGTGGAGATTTCTACAAGAAATGCACTTTGTCTTAAAAAAATAGGTAAGGGAGAAGAAACAAAGTAGGTCTATATCAGTTGGAAAACCTAGAAAAGCACCTTATTACAAGTTGACTACTTACAGGTTACAGCTTCTTGGCGTAAGTATTTCAAAGGCCAAACAGATAGGCATGCAGGAAAACAGCTCCTGTAAATAAATAAATAAATAAATAAATAAATAAATAAATAAATAAATAAATAAATAAATAAATAAATAAATAAATAGCCTCATAGAGCAGGAAGTTGTTGAAGACAGAAAATCATCAGAGATGTCTCCAAAAGTTCTCCACTATAACATCAATAAAATACTCAAACTCCAAGCACTCAGGTTGTAGGACCTCATTTTACAAAGCCATTCCTTTCAGGGGCTGCTGCTGTTTTGATTTCTGTTACACAAGCAAACTCAGTTTGACTTTGGGAATCTTGATTTGTGCTCTGCCTTCTCTGTGTTCCAAGATGTAACTTTCTTTGCTGAACAATGACATCAGTGCAATACAAAATGATTAAAAGATTTGCAGGCTCAGCTGTTTCTGTCTACAAAGACAAGGCAGCAGCACACAAGCAGGGAACTAAATGCCATATGGACAGAAGAGCATCACTGAATGTGTTCACTTGTATGAACACAACTACAAAACATACCTAAGACTCTTTATACTGTGAAGGCATGGAGAAACATCTTTTATACACCCCTGTGCAAAGCATCTGAGTCACTATGGAAGATAAGAGTTAGTATAAAAATAAGTCACCTTGAGCTATACATTATTGTATACTATTAAGTATGTAAGTAGATTTACTTTCATCAGATAAGTGAAATAAAGTGACGTTACAATAAACAGTTTTCTAAACAGAAGTTCTGTAGCAAGAGTGTATTCAGGAACTCATCGACTCTACTTTCCAAATGTGTGTAATGAGAATGGCAAGAGAGGGAGAGAAGGAAGAAACTCAGAATGGTACTCAGTCTTGACATTCATAAATAGTACAAATCTCAAGTTTCTGGAGCAAACAGGAACTCTGTTATGCCTGGGCAAATTTTTGTCCTACAGTCCCAAAGCAAGTGTCAGGTCAGGGATCTAACAGAGAATTACTTTCCTTACGGTATTCCTGCTGGTGGGTGAAACCGGACTGGCTCATAAATTGCAAATACACAGTGAAACTTCTAATTTATTTGCATTTACGCTTAGCCCTTAAGGGACTTAGTGATACCAAATGCTATAAAACACATCATCATCATCTCTAAAAAGAATTCCTGTCTTGCCTTCAGTGATAACAGACAAGATCATCATCCCCTAATTACATGTATTATTTTCTAGGTGAAACCTAGCAGATTCTAGCTCCGGAACACAGACTATATAATTTTCATATTAAAGAGCATATAATTTAAAACAAATAAACCCATATGTGTGTATTAAGCTTTCCTCATGAACAGAGCCAGGGGAAAAGTTGTGGAGATGTAGATTCTGGATTTGTCCAATCGTTTAATAGAAAACTTCAACAATATGCATTGATTTGTACTAAAATATGAAGAAAATTATTCAGCACAATGACAATAAGAAGCAAGATACAAAGTTGTTCAAAAGAGTAAAGATAATCTTTTGTTTAAAATCAAAAGCTGTTCCCTTCATGTCAACTTTTTTAAGGATATTTTCATAGTCTTCTATAAAAAAGGAAATATTTCATGAAAAAATTATTTTTGCATCAAAATCCTATTTAATACAGTTATTATTCCATCTGTTAATTTTTGGAGATGATATATATTTTATCCCTCAATGTGGTGAAAATATTAAGGAAAAATAATAGAAACAATCACAACAAACTGAAGAATTTGACTCTTAAATAAAAGCAAAACAAAATCTCAGAATTTTTTGTTTTATAGGAAATGTCAAATGTCAATTTTCTGCTTCAATCTTAAACACATTGTTTACATTTTGGAATTCCTGATAAAATTGAAATTCTATTCTCAATTTAATTGGGTTAAAACAAAGCCAGTGCAGCAGGATGTTCCTAAACTTACACAAACAGAAGGCATTTCTTGTGAGAGGTAGAATTCTTATTCTTCCTTGCCATCTTCCTGGCTTCATTGCATAGTTACGAGGTTGCAGAGATAGCAAGATTGATGCTTTCCAGACAAAGTCATCATAAAATTCTATACAGTCACCAAAGAAAAGGCTTTCCCAATTCAAACCATCATTAGAAAACAAATTTTGCCTGTTTCATAAGATGAATTGCACCAAGTCCTTGAAAAATGGCTATATTGCATTCTGCTAGGAGATTTGCATTGATTGTATGCTATGGTATCTTGCCTGGACACTTGAGGAGGGAAAGCTGTGTGGGGCTGTTATTATGTGCAATGTGTGTTTTGTTCTGGGACAGCTGCAGGTTCTTTATGTCAGATCTGCTGCACCTCTTGATAAGATTGATCCTTGAGTAAATAGCACACTGAAGATAATGACTGATATTTTTTGTCTTTCATATTCCAGTAAATAAATAAAACCCACCAATCATAACAGAAGCCCTGAACCTAGCTGCAATAGTGTGAATGGCAAAACATTAATTGACTGACTAGGAGCAGGATCAGATCTCAGCATAGCCAACTGGTGCAGTCCCAGAAAGGACACTAAATAGAACACCTGCACAGAGCTTATCTGAGCATATCTGTGATAGTGAAAATTTATCCGTATTTTTCATGGTCATTTGAACCTTGAAAAAAATAATAAAATTGGATGTCCAGATACATTTAGGAAAAAATAACAAAAAACATCATACTTAAGATTTTCATTACTCTTTTGATTAGAAGATATGCCCTAATATTCCTTTATTACAAAATTAAATGCTTCAGCTTACTATATATTATAAACACTCCATAGTAGATTAGAATTATTATAGCTATTAAGAATTTTAAAAGCATTATGCAAATTCTCTTTGAACTACAAAACTATTTCATACAACTAGAAGCCAGGAAAGATGAGATTAGTTTAACTCTAAGGAAAGAACACAATCTTTTTATTGTTTTTGTATGTGGTATATAGCACAATGTATGTTCTATTCTTAGCTCAGACGTCAATTTTTTAATCAAGGCCAAGACAGCTGCAGTAAACAAGCATCCATCCTTTCAAGTAATAATTTTTTGAGATAGCAAGAGAAAGAAACTTACCTTCAAATCCTGACTACTCCTAATTAATCATGTAAATAATAAATGCAGGTACTTCTTGCAAACCATACAATTTCACTATTCATTCTCAGTGACTTTCAATAATGTTGTAATCCAAGCACTTCCAGACTGTTCATCTGGAGCATTTGCACAGTTAGATAAAGCTATTTAGTTGTTTCTAAAGTCCAGAAAATACACCATGCCTCTTTTTGCAGTGCCATGATTATTTTATGCAAATATATTTTACTGACTTAAGGTGCTTGGAGACTCACTAAATGCCAGTCATATCTTTTAGGACTCATTAAGCCCTTGCAACAGAGGAATCTACATCAAACCTTGTGCTATGATCAGAAAATCAAAAGACCAACTTTAAGGGGGCTAAAATAAAGAAAGGCACCACCCTCATCTCACTCATAACCGAGAAATGCGCCACATGCATTGACATCATTAATATTTGTTTACATGAAGAGTTGTTGACTTAAATTTTTACATGAATTATTTGCTCCAGCACATGACAAACTTCAACTGAAAATATCTATTTTGCCTTACCCATGAAAAAAACATTTTTCCTCAGGGGGTTAATGACTTGCTAGTAGTTTGGTCAAGCACAGAAGTTTTGCCTACTGTACCAAATGAGCATTGTCACTTCATTGACAACTTGGGTCACATTCCTTGTGCTGGCTGCAGCCACCTCTAAATTGCACTATATTTGGCCAGTTCCCCTCACTTAGAGTGCATCAAACTAGACAGTAAAAGTGAAGAGTTTGCCATTAGATAAACTCTAATTACATTAAGTTCTATTTTCTTCCCTGTAGTCACTCATGTCTTTATGAACTTCTATTTCCAGAAACCTAACCAGTATACTTTGGATTTAAAATTAATTTTGTTTCCACATTATCATAATGATTCTCCAAAGTAACTGTCTAATCTGTGGGCACTTACTCTGTAGGGGCAGGGCCATTCTTAAATGAAAATTCCTGCCATGTCCTGAAGATTCATAGACTTTACTTGGAGCCAGGCAACTGGGCACCTGCTCAAGGACAACACTAGAGTTAGTCAGGTGAGTAGCCCAGCAACAGGTAAGTAGTTAGATGAGTATCTGCACCTTCAGAGAATTTGTGACATACTTCTTACATTTTGAAACACTTCAGAAAGCTATTTTGCCCTGCTGCTGGAGATCATAAAGGAAGGAAAAATTTTCAAATTTTATCTCAGTGAACAAGAAAATTTGAGGCTTCATTCTGAAAAAAATGAAATGTCCTGATCTTTCAACCCTTCCCAGCATCAGAAGTGAAATATTAAAGCAAAGCACAGATGGTATGTACTTTGCCCTCAAATTCTTCCAACTTTCTCCATGTCATAAAGAGAATTTAGTGAGTTAAAATCCCTTCAGCTTTCAACCACATCCTTGTCCTCTTCCTTACAGAAAGGATGCCACACTGGATGCATTTCTTAAGTCAACAGCTACTCTCCCATGAAGACAGGCTGAAAGAGTTGGGGTTGTTTAGCCTGGAGAAGGCAAGGCTCTGGGCAGACCTTATTGCAGCCTTCCAGTACCTAAAGGGGACTACAAGAAAGCTGGAGACATTGTAGAAGGACCTGTAGTGGTAGTACAAGGGGGAATGGCTTTCAACTGGAAGAGGGTAGATTTAGGTTAGATATTAGGAAGAAATTCTTTACTGTGAGAGCAGTGAAGCACTAGAACAGGTGACCCAAGGAATCTCTGGATGCCCCATCCCTGGAAGTGTTCAAGGCCAGGTTGGATGGGGTTTTAAGCAACCTGGTCTACTGGAAGGTGTCTCAGCCCACTGGCAGGAGGGCTGGAACTTGATGATCTTTAAGGTCCCTTCCAACCCAAACCATTCTATGAGTCTATGATTTTATGATAAGTGAAAGATGCTTCTGAGTCTCTGACGAGGAGTATGTGCACCTGTTGGAGATGATGGCCCCAGCTTCACTGAACAGACCCTCCAAATATACACAGAGTGGTAAGCAAGAGAGATTCATAAATGCCAGCCAGTGCAGGGCTGTCTAAACACCCTCCTTTACCTGCAGGAGGATGGGAATCTGTAAAAACTACCATTCTGTTACACAAAATACAAATATATTTTGCACTTTGCAGCAGCAATGGCAACAGGCTGCTGCTTCTCAAGAGATCACAGCCCAAGCTGACAGCCCTCCCTCCAGTCCAAAAGGGAAGATGATGTATTGCTGTCTGTCTTGACAGCATCCACGGTATTTTTAACCTGGTGCTGCCTTTAAGTACAGAGACTGTCTTGAACCAGCACTTATAATTGGTTCAGCTTCAGGTCAAAAGAATTATTTTTGTTCTGATAAAAGTCTGGTGCTCATACAGCTGAGGTTTATGAATGCCAGCGTGTCTGCTGCTAGATGTTTCAGGGATTGTGTAGACAGCAGATAGTATGATTTGTATCAGGGATGCCTCAGTAATGTCACTCTGTTCCTAGCTGAGGCCTGTGTATATCTTGGTTCTTTGTTTAACAAAGAGGCTGTTCTACAACTTCATCTAAATGTTGGAGGATAAAATTAAGTTTGCTGAGGATTTACTGAATCTGTGCTGTTTCTCAAATATGCAACAGTAAAGGGCCATGTACTTTTGCCACCACCAGTGCTACATTTAAGTCACTTGCTATTGATCCAGCTCTCATTTCCTGCACATCATCAGTTGTCTGGTCCCTGATCCTGATCCTCACACACAAGCACTTGCATGCAACCTCAGTGTGCTAGTAGCTCCTCACACAACAGAAGACCAACTACTGCATTTTAAAGGAAGAGGTACAGCTATGGATCTGTTGGCTGGGGGTACCTACGCCATGTGAAGTTGATTAGGGAAGTAGCTATGTAGAATGTGAAGCCTTCTATACAAGAAATGGCTCATGTCGCTGTGTACTTCTTCATACATCCAGAAAATACATGTATTACTGTGGACTTTTATGACTCCTTCTTTTGCCTGATCTGAAAAAAACTGAAAAAGTCTGCAAAGCAAAGTTTTTGAACTAAGCTAATGAAATCATGGCAATCAGCTCTAATGGGAAGATTTACTCTCTACTGGACTTCCTCTCTGCTTGCCTCTTTCATGAGCTAACTTTTTTACAGCATCTTTTCTCCATGGTTATTTCTACGTTTTATAGGACCCAATGTCATTACCACTTTGGGACGGTTTTCTGTACCTACCCAGTTGACAAAATAATTGCAATGCTTCTAGCTCTGCAGTGGAAAGTATCCAAAATCCAGGAGGCTGCCTACCTGTCCTTGTGACATGTGACCTGGCATGATCAGCTGCTGATGAACAGCATACAGGGTTGGGGCACTGTCTATTCTCTCCCCAGTTTATGAAGCCAAATGAGGTCCAGTAGAGGTAAAAGGACAGAGATTTTTTTCTCCTAAATAGAGATGAATAATTACATCCTATCCAGAACTAAAAATCGTCAAGCACAGTGCATGAGTAACTTGCGTCTCTGAAGAGTAGCCTGCAGCTGCAGGGACTCAAGAAAAGCATTCCATGTACTGTTGCACTAAAGGACAATGCTGTAAACTCTTCTTCCTCCACAAGTATCCTTACTTCCTGAACCTGGAATAGTCAACTGAGTTTTGTGATCCTCTTCAGAGCAATTACTTGCTTGCAGGAAAGCCACATTTGTCTATTACTAGGGTTCATTTTGCAGAATTTCTGCAATACTTCCTTGATTGAATAAACTTCCAGAAGAAGGAAACCTGCTTGTTTTCGTCTTTCTAAAATGACCAATATAAAAAAAAACCTCTTATGAACACCCATCTAATGTGATCTGGTACAACTAATTCAACTCTCAGATTTCAGTTTTGAGATAGAGATGTTAATATTTGAAGTAGACAATTGTATAAGATGGAGCTCTTTGTATTTATAAATTGTGTTTTCCAGTCCATTTGGATATTGGGGAACAAACCAAGGCCTTGTGATGCTGAGTTAAATTCAAGGCCTGATGTATATCTCTTGAAAAAACAGTGTCACAGGACATCCAGCACAGGAAGACTACTGTGCTGGGAGATGGAGACAGAAGCTCCAGAGCTATTAGCTTCTGTTTAGTCCATGAAAGATGCAATATATTCTCCTCCTAGGTCACACACAGGCACTGTATGGATAGGCCCTGTATTAGCAATCAAACCCTGAGAAGCTAAAATATGGCTGCATCTATGTGAGCTAAGCCACGTGGAAAACAATGTGGCTATACCAAGGAATAAACATACCTGATGATAAAGATTTCCAGCATCAAATCAAACCAAACAGACAAAGCCAAAATTCAACTGGACATCTGAAATTACACTAATTTGTAAAAATGATGCAAAACGAAATGATCCATTCTGTTCTTGTTCTAGCTAGATAAAATGTTCACCAAATATGATGCTATTTAGTCACAATACTGAACTTGAACTCATCAGTACCTTTTACAAGAAATGGAGTTTATCAGCCTTGTCCTCTCACAAATTATGTTCATTAGAAACTGCACTATTTGAATACTACTCCTGATTATTTCAGGTAGTCAATCTGAGCTTTACAGCTTGATCTAAAGCCACTGAATTGCATAAGACAGCTTTTCTGGATATGAAATGAGAATCTGTATGTAGTCTTGCAAGTGGAAGGCTTATAATCCAGCCCTTCCCAATAACTTTATATCAGGCTTTAAAAAACATTCTCCTGGTTCACCCTTGGTTGAAGTAAATACTGTTATTGATTAGCAAACTTGTTTACTATTCTTCTGAAATTAAAATAAATGAGGCAGTTCAATAAATAAAGCAATTTCAGGGGAAAAAAGTCTAGTTATATATGTATCTATGAAAGAAGGTATGTTAACAACCTTGACATACCAAAATAAATCAAAAAAGCAGGCCCCCTCTCATGAAAACACAGACCTGAAGTATGAGACTTCAAATTTTTGACTGAAGGAGAACCACATGACTTTTATCAGGTCTGATCAGAGTTACTAATTCACATTTTGCAGGTTGTACTCTTTTATACTCATCACTGTGTGATGTTCATCATATTTATAACAGCATAACACTGACTCATATTCAATATATGATCAAGTATAGCTATAAGAACATAACATCTATACCTTTTCCATCCCATTCTTGTTCAGCTGGTTATTTCTACCTAAATGTAGCATCATGCATTTACTGAAATAGCCTAACTGTGCTTTTAGATCACATCTCCAATTTGTAAAGATAATTCTGGAAGTAAACCTCTTAGAACATTTTGACAGGTTTCCTAGGAAGGTGTCAGCCGTACCTGTGAGAAGCAAAATATGTTTCATCAGTCGTGCCATTAAGAAAAACACTGAATAATGCTGGAATCTGAGGAAATCCCACTGAGCTTTCACCTGTTTTGATGGTGCAAGGTTGATAACTCCTATCTGGGAACAGTTTTCCAGCCAGTCTTACACAGAACTTTATAGCACATTAAAACAGGTTAGGATTCTCAAATTGCTTATACTAATGTTATGAGAGACAAAATCCCTAGTGAGTTTTAAAACTTCTAGCTGCACACAGGGCCTGTCAGCATCCCATAGTATAAATAGAATAATTATGGTACTATTCATTCTTGCAAAAAACACGTTGAGTGTTAATCTCCCTCGTATTCTAGGCAACTACAAAAAATTGTTTGTTTGCCTTTTTTTTTCTTTTTTTCTTGATAGTGTATCTGCTTTATTCTAGTTGATCTAGTTATCCATCATCTCATCCACCTCACTAACCTCAAAGAAATCTTTGAGATTTCTGAGATTTCATCATCCAGTTTATCAAACTTTGTGGATTTAAGAACATCTAAGACGTTCTTCACCTATTCTTTCCTAACTGAAGATCTTGGTGTTGAAATATTAGATCAAAAATGCATGAGAAGATACTGTTTTATCTCCAGCACTCAATGGATTTGTGTCTTACTGAGGGAACTTTTCTTGGTATTTTTCTATCTGTAAGCCCATTCACAAGCACTGCATATACACATACATGTACACATGAACACAAATGCACACCATGCCACAGGATGGAGAGATATTGTTCCTTTCAATGCTGCAGTTATCCCCCATGCTCATCTGACACATATATAACGGAAATCTACATGCTGGTATTTCACATTAGTTGTGTAATTTCCACAGGCTTTTAATAATCAAGAAAATGTGGCTTGCCTAATTAAGAGAAGAAAGGTAACTCCTACATGATTCTAAAACTTTTTCCTCTCCATGATGCACTGAAGTAATTTTTGTGGTCTTGAGTAATTTCTTGAATTTGCAATTTGGTAATAAACCTGTCATATACTTCAAACATGAAATGCTAATCTGGCACTGTACTTCAGTTTAGTTATTGTGCTTTCATTTAATGTTGGATACGCAGTAGGGTTTTGATTTGCTGATCTTCTCAGTATGGGAAATTTTTCTTTCATATGGAGATCTAAATCTTATTTTTAAACTAAAGTGTTAAAATTTCACTATAAAAATAAAAATGCAAAGCATATGTGCTTACTAACATGCAAGGTTTTCTTAGCTGTTCCTTCATGCAGTTTATAAAGAAACAATGGTGTAGCAGATCAATGAAAAAAAGTACACTGAGGAATTGCATATTCAGTCTTAAGCATCCAGATCATCTGGTACCATCCTGATAATCCATGTCTGATCATCTGAAGACAGCAAGACTACTAATCAATCCAGTCCTTTTCTCAGCTTTTGCACTATATTCCTAGTCCTTGAATATCTGAGTAGGAACCACACTATCAGGTCTTCACTCTGTTTGTATTCAATGTTTTTATTTATGATGTCATAGACAATTGGCACAGAAAGTAGATGGACAGATAACAGGAAGTATAGAAACCTGCTCACAATACCAGCTGGATTTCTTCAAAACAAAGATCCTTCTAGAAACAGATGAATTTCTTCTTTTTAAAGCTGTGTCATATCCATCCATTTGTAAAAAGACAGAGGGTTCTAAACCAATTCTTGACTATATATGCAATGTTAGCTTTGCACGTTACCTTGCAGATGGAAAGGTTAATAAAGTATGTTGGAGGGATGAAGTTTTTTGTCAAAAAGTGAGTAAGTTTCATCAAACATTGCCTGGATATTAAAGTTGGTATAGGGGGGTGGTGAGGGGGGGTGTGTGTGTGTGTGTGTATGAAAAGACCTTAGAAAGGGTTCTTTTTTATTATAGTATCAGGTTACCATATTTCTGAGGAAACACAATAAAATAAAATAATCAATAATGGCATGCCTTTCCTTCCTTATAAGGAATTTTAACTACATTTTTCTTTATGCAACTATACAACTTCATTTGCATAGAATTTTACCGGTAAAGAAGGGGAAACAAGTTGTTTACCAAAGAATATTACACTTATATTTCTTAATAAAATAAGTGCAAAGATAGCAATTTAAAATAAAGTAGGGAAATAGAAAAGACTAGAACATAGCAGCTTATTGGTATGACTCACAAAGAAACCATGAGAGTTATGTAGTGGTGGAAAAATTCTTCAGAAGGATCAAACAAGTACAGAAAAAGGCAATGTGGAGAACCACTCAGATATTTAATGAAAGCCATTGACAACTTCTAAGGGCTGGAAAAGCTTGTAAGAATATAGTGTTTAAATTATTTTGTTTTAAACAGAATTACTTTTGCTTCCTTGTCATAGGCAGACCTTTTAATGCAGCCAGGTCATCCGCAGCCAGGTCATCCCCTTTCAAAATATTTAGCAAAGCTGTCTGGTTATATTTTCCCTTTCATGAAATATGTGCAGTCATTGAAATTGCTTCTTTTATACTCCTAACAGTCTCCTTCCTCATGGCACCACTCCACACTGCACCTTCACAGTATGTAGGCTTCTTGCTAGGGTCTTGTGTCTGGAAAGATGGGATCAGCACTGCTGTCTCACAACTTTATTCTTCTCTTCATGGCAGATGTTCTACACCACTTCAGAAAATTGCCTAATCCTCCTCTACTTCTCTTTTCTCCATATGTGAAAAGGGGTGTAGGTGGGAAGGGAAAATAATAGCCACTTTTGCTGATAAAACACTTAGAATGTTACACATGAGAAGTATCATATGCACAGTAAGTAACTGCAATAAAGAAAGAATTACTATGAAGTTTTTAGCACTTGAAGTGCTGTGGGAAAATTTTGCCCCTGATTTTTTGATGCTGTTCGTATTTGGATGGTTACTCTTAGGTTCATCATAAAGAGTTTCCTCAAGTGTACAAATTTAAAGGACTGTTTTATAGATCATAAAAATATGTACTCAATTATTTCAAATAACACTTGGGGAACTGCATGTAAATGGTGCATAAATTGCTCAATGAATCAAGCCAAACTCACTTTCAAAATCAGGAACCTGGGGGTAACCAACATCAACAAACACATCCACGCTGCTAAGGGGAAAGCTTATTACTGCAGAGTAGTTTTCATCTGCGCTGTAAATAAAACAAGGGCTTTAAACAAAGCCACTTCAAACATGCATCTGCAGCAATTCTATTATTAAAACTGGTAGTGGCTCAGGGACAATCAATGTACTTTGCATCAATATTGTTTTGATTTGCTTTACAGTGTACTTCCACAGCATATAGATTTATAAAACAGCTTATTCTCAACTACAGATGTTCCCAACAAGCTTACTTAAGCCCTACATACCATAACCTGTAAATCAAAGATTTGGCACTGCAGAGCTCTTGTAAACTGACTTCATGAAGCTGGAATTCTCTTACCCTCTGCCAAAACGTGTATTATCATCATCAAAGCCTCTAAAATGCCTCTAAAATGCATTTGTACAATATGTTATATTTATTATAATGCTTTAAAAAAATCAGTTGATTGGGGTCTTATTGGTTTTTGTCTTTTTGGGTTTTACCTTTTGACCCATCAAATTTTAGATTCAAATCCTACTGAACTTCATTGAAGATTTTTTTTTTCAGTTGATTTTAGTCATAAGCTCACAGTTGCAGGCTAGATAACGTACAAGTAAAGCCTGATTTGTTTGGGGCTTTTTTACACTGAAGCCAATTCTAAAGCTTCTGCTAATTTATATGAAAGACATTAAGATCTTAAATCCCACACCTAGTTCCCACAACCTGACCAATACAGAAGAAAAAGAAATATAATCCCTGTTGGTTACTTTGGAGTAATTACCTTACTCTGTCAGCATATATGGGAAGTGCCTCCTGGGGCAGAGAGTGAACTACTGGTGGAGGGGCTGGTGAGAATCCGTGCAGTTTGGCCCTCACTTCCTCTGCCCACACTTGTGAAGCGCAGGGTCACCTAGAAGCTCCTGGGGAGCAGCAGACGCCATGGCAAAGGGAGAGCTCACCCCCAACTCAGGCATCATATTGCTTCCCTGCAGCAGTGAAGTACAGCAGATAATGAAGCCCTAATAGTGTCTTAGCATGTGATATTATTCTTACTTTACGTTTATCAAGCACCCTATACCTATGGATAACAAAATATTTCTCAAATACTCAGTTGTCTTCAAGGCTCCCCTGAGCAAGATCAGTGAAAGAGGCACACAAGATTTAAATGGTTGTCCTTAGTCACCAAGGTATTTGATGGCTGTGCAAGGGGCACAGATTTTATGACATGCTTGTAGGATAATTTGTTGGTATTTCAATCTGAAGAGAAGAGTAAAGGAGAGAAGACCTACACTGCTTTGAGATAGGGGCTATTGATTTTATGTTCACCACTGCATTATGAGACTACATTTAGAGGCAAAGAAACCCAGCATCTGAATATAAAGAGGAAATACATTTCAGTCAGTATGGAATAAAATCAACATTATTTCTATCATCCAACATCATTATGAACTATGCCAATCACTCCACGCAGAGCAGAGGTCCCTAAATACAGTGTTGACATCTTGACTGTTTAAGATTGATAATTGCTTCTGAAGGCAAATGAATCCAAAATTATGCTTTCCACTGTGTACTTTAAAACATCAGTCTCCAGTTTACAAAGAATTTCTGACTGGACCTACTGCTTCTAATAGTGCAGTTCAAAATAATTCATGCTGGGTTTGGGAAGAAAAACTATTTTTTCCCCTATGTATTCTCTCAGCCTTTACTTCAAGAATATCTCAATACCTTCCACTTGAAAATAAATGGATATAAGCTATGCCAATTCTTCCAGCAAACAGTGCTTTATATCATGTTTTCCACTGTGTCTTTTCATGCTACTCTTTATGCATAGAACAAGTTCCTCATTAACAGCAAAACCAATATATTTTCCTCCTCTAAGTTTGTCCTTGTGACTAACACCTTTCATGATACCTATTTAAACCAGGAGCAGGTAAGAAGCTTGGATAGTGTCCCATCACACTGCTCAGGACCTCCTGAATATAACTTATACTGTCTAACACCACAAACCTCATCTTTATATTCAGCTGCTGTCCACCCTTTACTTAGATAGTTCATCGTTTAGGCCAAACACTAGTTTATGTTATGAACACAAAACCTTTTGATTCTGTGAACAGGATCATAAATACTGATAGTAGCAAGGGTTGTAGCAGAAGTAGCAGAAATAAGATTCATAGCAGTGCTATCTGATGCAAACATATTATAATCCTCCCTTTTATAGATGATCTACTGAAGCACAAATACGGAATAACTTTGAGTTGTCTAACAGCAGAGTCATAGCTAAAAATCTAAGCATTCACTTACAGATGCTTTTCAGTTTTGAAGATTTGGTGGATGTTTTAACTCTTAACCTAAATATACCAGATAACTGTACTTCTTGGGAGAAAAAGTGAATTATATTATTTTCATCAAGCAAAAGCCAGCTTTGTCACAATAGGCTAAAGGACCTAACCCTTTAGAGACTACTGTGGATGCTGTGGAGTGCATCTTTGTGGACATGTGCTGTGGAGTTATGATGCATCCGCTGTCCAGAGGACTGCACATTTAGCATCCCAACTTTCAATAGAATTAGAGAAGTACTGCTGGGAAGGGAAAACACTGAAGTACATTTCCATCTAAACTGCAAATATGTTAAATAAGTATGCAAATCAGATCAGAAATGTTTGTGGACAATTTCTGACATCTCTGCTTCTTTGAGAACATACAAAAGAGAAACATTTTTGTATAAATTTTGTATAAATTATTTGCTCATCTTAATCATCACTTTGATAAATTATTTGATTATTTGATCATCCTGAGTGCCATCACATGGCACATGCAGGACAACCAGGTAATCAGGCACAGCCAGCGTGGGTTTATGGAAGGTAGGTCCTGCTTGACTAACCTGATCTTCTGTGACAAGATGACTTGCCTAGCGTATGAGGGGAAGGCTGTGGATGTTGTCTACTTAGCTTTTAGTAAAGCTTTTGACACTGTTTACAGAGCATTCTCCCAGAAAAACTGGCTACTCATGGCTTGGATGGGTGTAGTCTGCGCCGAGTAAAAAGCTGGCTGGACAGATAGTCGAGCCCAAAGAGTGGTAGTAAATGGAGTTACAGCCAGCTGATGGCTGGTCACGAGTGGTGTTTCCCAGGGCTCAGTATTAGGGCCAGTCCTGTTTAATATCTTTATCAATGATCTGGACGAGGGGATTGAGTGCACCCTCCAGTAACTTTGCAGATGACATAAAGTTGGGGGCGGGGTGTGGGGTTTTGATCTGCTTGAGGATAGGAAGTCTCTGCAGAGGGATCTGGATGGGCTGGATCAATGGGATGAGGCCAGTTGCATGAGGTTCAACAAGGAGAGGTGTAGGCTTCTGCAGTGGGGTCACAACAACCCTACACAATGCTACAGGCTTGGGGTAGAGTGGCTGGGAAGCTGTCTGGTGGGAAAGGACCTGGAGGTGTTGGTCAACAGCTGGATGAACATGAGCCAGCAGTGTGCCCAGGTGGCCAAGGTGGCCCATAGCATCCTAGCTTGTATCCAAAACAGCTTGGCCAGCAGGACAAGGGCAGTGATCATCCCCCTGTACTTGGCACTGGTGAGGCCACACCTTGAATCCTGTGTTCAGTGTTGGGCCCCTCACTGCAAGAGGGACATAGCGGACACTTCAGAGTGTGTCCAGAGAAGGGCAACAAAGCTGGTGAAGGGTCTGGAGCACAAGTCTTATGAGGAGCTGCTGAGGGAACTGGGGTTGTTCATCCTGGAGAAAAGGAGGCTCAGGGGGGATCTTACTGCTCTCTACAGCTGCCTGAAAGGAGGTAGCAAGGTGGCTGTTGGTCTTCTCTCCCAGGTAACAAGAAAAAGGACAAGAGGAAATGGCCTTATGTTACACCAGGAGAGGTTTAGATTAAATATTAGGAAAAATGTCTTCACTGTAACTTTTGTCAAGCATTGGACTAGGCTACCCAGGGAGGTGGTGGCATCACCATCCCTGGAGGTGTTTAAAAAAACACGTAGATGTGGTGCTGAGGGACATGGTTTAGTGATGGACTTGGCAGTGCTAGGATAACAGTGGGACTTGATGACTCTAAAGGTCTTTTCCTATCTAAATGATTCTATGAGTCTATGATTCTCATGGGTTCACCAATATTCCTTGACAGAATTATTAACTGAATGCAGACCTCTAGACTTCCAAGTCCACACATTAACCAGCAAACTGTTTTCTTGCTACCTTGAATGTAATACAATAAGGAGAATTCAAACAGGCCAGTGACTATATTATCCAAATTGTATTCTTTCATTTACTTTGCAATAGATTTAGTGACATACCTATGGGTTTAGATACCACATGTATGAAATCCCGCTATTGCAAAGCTCAGCCACAGAACTTTAGACCTCATAAGGTCTAAGATGTGTCTTTCAGCACTTAAGTAGGTGACCTCTGTAAACCCTGTGCTTTTTTTTTTTTTTTTACCTTCAAACTAATCTTCTGTAACAGCCTCATAGAAGATACAGCATATCTCATTTTTATATCCATTGGTCCTTATTTAGGACAGATTAATTTAACCACTAATGTTTATATAAAGCAAAGGTATTTGACCTTCAAGACAAGTATTTTCTACTGCATCTAATGACATAGCTAGGCCACTTACCGGTGACTTTACAGTTCAGAAGCTGCTTTCATTTTCAAGCCCCATATATCCCATCCTAGCATAAGACTGTGGTGTTGCTGTATGGCTTCCATGCAGATATACATGCTTTCCTGTGATCTGAAGGCTTAAATTGCTCCTCTGGTTAAAGCAGTGCTATCTTTATCAAGCTGTTGGATGCTTCATCCGATTGCCTGAGTCATTGGCAAAATAGCTTAAGGCCAGACAGGTGTATTACTCTTTTATATCTATATCTTTATATAAAGAGAGATATATAGAAACAGACAGTGATGCACACAGGAGATCTGAGAAACACACATTCTCAATGCAGCAAAGGATCTCTCTAAATGAGCTGTCCAATTTATTATGGTTTATATAAAATTTTTGCTATCACCCTCTATTATCCCACCATTAAAAGTACAGTACTTGGAAACAGGTATTAACACAGAGAAGTTTTATTTTCTAGGAAGTGGTATCGACCAAAAAGAATAATGTTTGGGGGTTTTTTTTGTGCAGCAGGTATTTTGGCAGACAAATTCAGAAAATCAGTGTTGAAGATTAACACTAGATAAGGATTTTTTTGTCACCAGGGCCTAAAACACATAGTTTTCTGAAGAAGATGCAGGAGCTAGATGTTAATTTTTGTATTAACAGCTTGGGGGCAGGTGCTGGAGGAGAGGAGAAAAGAAATGCATTATCGTTGCAAACATTTTCTGATTATTATCTTGCTAGTTCATCATCCAGCTATCTATCTGCACTTCTTTCATGATAATAGCTGAATAAATAGCCTATTAAAGATGTATCGATATTTCTTTCCAACCCAGCTTATTCAAAAATAAATAAATGAGCATGATATGTCAATGTACCCTAGCACAATACTGAGTATTTTAATCACATTACTAATGCCATCTCTGAAGTTTAAGATAAGCATCATGTGGCTAAAACTGCTCTTTAATTTTCATAAGAGTAACTAAACTTTGTCTTCAAAATGGTTGCAGAATCTGTGAGGCACAAGGGAGAGCAGAAGAAACTACTTTTCCTATATGTTTGAATTTCAGTTTTCACTTAGAATTTTGGGCTTCTAGATTAGGACTTTCATATTTGGTGAAGACTTTTGAGAGAAAGGAAAGTGAATAAGTAGCAATTTCTTCCTTAAAAATACCAAGATAAAGAAGTATAATGGCACACAAAGATCTTATTCATCACATTACTTGAAAAGAGAATAATTTAGATTCTAAAACTAGCAAACAAATAAGCCAGTAACTACCTCTTAAACCCAGCAAAGTTCCCAGCATAATCACCTGTCACAACTGAAACTGAGGAGTGTTCTACAACTTCATTATTACTACAGGTGAATACTTAACCTTAGCACTGTATGTTGTGTATGGGGAGGGCTAGAATAAATTTTTTAGTTTGTTCAACACTGCTTTATTGTAGCAGTTAATTTAGAATTTAGCTTGTAACAATTTAGTAGAACCTGCAACACTTCTGTCTCTCAGGAATTCATCTTCCTGAAGAGGTGGAATTCAGATTGGACACTGGCTTTTGTTAAGGAAAATAAACTGCAGCATTCTCTTGCTTAGAACCATTTATATTATTGCCAGCACTTAATCCCAGTTAGGAACTAAGTATTTGCTAGCGTTTTTCTTTTTGTGTCTGTACTTTTCAAGAACTTGCCATTTACATTACCCATCTTTAGAAAAGATGAAAAGTGAGAGACTAAATACATACTAGCATACAATGGTTTGTTCTTCACTGTTGGTCACACACAAATTTTAAACAAGTAAAGGCAATGTATACAATTGCTACAAAAACTGAAGAAATGACAGCAATTACCTAGGTAGCCACAGAAGGTGACATACCACAGTAATTTTTCAAGATGTGGAGATCTAAGAGGTAGAAAAATCACCAATATTTTAAGAGTTTCTATTTTCCAACCAAGGATGCACCTGCTTGCTTATGGCTTTTCCAGAACCTATCAGATACTATTTATTCTTCAGAAAAGAAAAGATAAAGAACATTAAGTATTACAGCTAAGAACAGACTGACTCATCTTTTCCTTCACAAAATATGGGTGACTTTATTTCTCCAGCTGCTCAGCATGACAGAGGTCAGTTGGTGATAATCCTTGCCAAATGTCTCCAACAAGCACAGATGCAGAGTAGAGCCTTCACATCATAATCTTCTTCCCTCTGAGTTTGTGGATTCTTTTTTGGATGAGATTAAAACATGGTCCAGGGCTCTGCATAATTTCAGGGCATATGTCTAGCCAGGAGGAAATGGAACCAGGCAGCAGCCACTCTTTGTGGCAATGTTCCACAGCAAACCAGTCGATAATCCACCAGAAAATCCACTGAAGTAAATACTGATTGGAAATGCACTACCTCTAGCTTCTTGGCTTTGCTCACATTAATGTGCATTCATCATGGGCATGCATGGTGGGGAAGTAAACAGTTTAAGCTAGACCACTAATGCTACCATGGCTCACAACAGAATTATTTTGCCAGGGAAAGAAATCAGACCACAGCATGAACTGACTAGAACTCTCTGATTTTGCACTGAATTTGCAAGGTGGTGATGAAGATTCCTTGCAGATCCTTATGTCAGAAATGCATATGGACATGCTCTGTGGCTCTTGGCCACATTCAAAGATTTGCAGCGAGTCTTTTTCCCATCCTGTTAATATGAAAGTGGTTAGATATCTTGATGCTTCAAAGGAAGTGGGTGTCAATCGTGATACCATTAGATAATACATTACTTGTAATGCATGCATTTAGAAAACTGAAGACTAACATTATGAAGTTGCAAGAAGGAATACCCTAACTACATGCTCATCAATTTCATTTTATTTTTTTTTAAGTGCTTGGCTAAGTTTCTGGAATGGAAGCAGCCTAGATAGGAAAATCATTACAGATACTTGTGCAAACCCCATTCAATTTCAGGGAAGTACTTTCCATTGATTCTAATGATCTTTACATCAAAGTCTTAAAATTGATTGGTTGTTTGTTTTGTTGTTTGGTTTTTTTAAATGCTGTAGCACTCCTCATTCACAAGCCACTCATGTCTTCCCAATAGCCAGCTAAAACTAAGCTACATTGATTAGGAAGTTTCCATGTTCAAGCTAAGCACAGAATAATGGGTGTGGCAATTGGGACAAGTAGTCAGCAACAAAGGAGAAATAACATGTAAGTACACTTTATTTGAAATGTCCGGTGACAAGGGCCGTTTGACTGCATTGCTGCCATTCAGCTAGAGGATCATCTGATACATACCACCATGTCAGCAGAGGAAAAGTGCTCAGCTAATGATATTCTGATTAGTTTTAGGCTACCTTCATTGCTCAGTAATAGTCTGAGCAAATAAGCAGAGAATAAAAGCCTCTGTGGAAGGCACTAGTCAACTAAGACAGTACTAGAGAGTGGTGAAATCTACAGGGATCTTCCCCAAGGACTTTTGATTAGTCAAGTGGTATTTCTCACCTTACAGGGATTTTAAAACTTTCCAATATAGAAGTGAATAGAAAACGCCTACCTATAATTATGCTGGGTTTTTTTTTTCTTTTTTTCTTTTTTTTTTTCTTTAGAACAGCAAAAAAAGCTTCCTATTGTGGGAAGATGGCATTTCAATGAGCATGAGAATTAGACATCACACCCACAAAAAACAGTGGCTCCTTTATATTCAGGTATCCATTTACCTAGTGCATCTGAAAATACTGACACATGATAATGCCACTTCTGTTTACACTGTGTACATAGTAACTTGCTCCACAAAGTTTCCTATCAAAAGTAATCTAGTGTCTTGCATATAAGAAACAGATGCTGGAGGTAAATGCCTCAATCATCAAATCTAGTACTACACAATGACAAAGGTCTGGTCAATAAATGTTTCATTCAGCTGGGTCTGAAGAACAGCTGCTTTTTATCCTGCTCTGTAGAAACTATTTCTCAACACTCCATGGGAAACTTACTAAAACAATACAGAACAAGATCACAGCTTTCACAAACAATGTGTGAGATTCCTGAAATAATAGAGAACTTGTCATATAGAGTTCACAAATGATCCTAGGAGAAGACTTGTCCTCATATTACAGTTGAAAATTAACAGTGACACTAGTAGAAATCCCTGCCAGCTTCACCTGAGGGGGGAAAATTCAGCTTGTCCTCAAATCTGAAGATAAACTTAATATAAACAAGTGAGCAAGACTAAGATATTTTTCCATGTGGTGAGCATGGAAAAGAATCTGGTTCAATGTAATGAAAAAAAGTTTTAATTGATACAATCCAAAATCAACAGTACAAATACATACAAATTAAACTATGGTTGTGCAAATGGGTTGATCATTTCAACTAAAACAAACTGTACTCACAGACATGCAGGAATATATTGTTCTATTTTAAGTGTACCATAAACTGCTAAGGGGAAAAACTTCCTGTGCAAACAGGAAATAAACAGGTGATGGCCATATAGGCAATATTGTAAGTAACCTCCCCAACTCCATGCTATTATACATCTCTTTGTTAATTTTCAAATACCATTTTTTAACTAAATATCTTGCATTGAGTCTGTAAATAGACAGGGCCAATGCAGCAACAGTAAGGGAAAAACTTGTCTCCTGCTGGTTTCATAGCAGGCATTTTATAAATATGTTATTTTCTGACTTTCCTCCCATCCTGCTCAGCTGTACCTCCTCAGACTGTCACCTTCACCCAAGCCAGCCCTGGACTTTAGTGTCTCACTGTCTCTTTCAACGAACCTTTGGAGTGATCTTATGAGCTGACTGGCCAAGAAGAAATGGATTCTACTTCACATTGAGTCAGTTCAAGGTAAAATCAATATAAGTGAATGGGAAATATTGATATTTCTGAGAGAGTCTTCAGGCCCAACTCTAACTTTCACATGGTAACTACAGTTTTGATTTCAGAAAACAAGCTCTTTAGTATTTCTCCATTGTTCATCAAAAGGATTAAAATCTGTGCTGTTAGCTTTTTTACCCAGCAACACATGAGCCTCTGCACTGGGTTCATAAGACTCACAAGTTATTGGCGTGCTAGGCAAGCATAAAAGTTGCCAGGTTTCTTCGTGGTGTACTTCTTGTTCTACTTTTTCCAGGTCCTTCTCCATTTTTAGTCATACCTCTGAGCCAAAGATTTTATGCAAAAAATATCAGGGCAAGTCTTCTGCTATCCAGCAAAGATTTTGTCTAATCCTTACACAGAGATCTGCACTCCACGTATACTTCTTTGTATACAGCCTCCTCTCATATCCAGAATCCTATTGAATCCACCCTTCCCTGAGAAAGCATTACTACTAAGAGGTCAAAGTGTTGCATAAGAGTCACTTTCTCCTGGAAATGCCACAGTGTTCTCTTTTTTGTTTTAATTATTCTTGTACTGTCAATAAACTGAATGCAGCCACACTGAAACACTGGTACTAAACTTTATATATTTCATAACTGCATGTGTTTAAAAACAGCACCCAATAATACGACTTAAATTTTTACCTATTGTACAGTTCAAAAGTTTTCATCCAGTGCTTGATGACATATTTTTTGCTTTGTTCCAACAGCTGGGAGTAATCTCATTCCCAGAATTTTTTAGTCAGAAGTCTCACCCATTTGACTCCTCTCCAAAATTTCTCAGGTCATATGATAAAACTTTCCCATTCCATACAGTGCCACTTTCTATGACAAGATTAATTTCTTTGCCTGTGTTGAAGCAACCATAGATTTTAAGGCCTTAAGCCACTGTTAAAGACTCCTGGAAAACTCTGCTTTATCTCTTTCTTTAAAACTCTGCAATGTTATTCTTCAAGGACTGATAAAAAGGCCTATACTTTTGTGTAATCGTGATTTAATACACTCCAGTACACTCATTGCTCAATAAGGTAAGAGGGGGTTGAGGTCCATTCAGTTGCTGTGACCCTTCCTGCAGGTGAATTTCTCCCTGTCTACTATGACAATCAAATACAGAGTTTAATAAATAGGAATTTTCTTTGTTTAAATCCCACTGTTTCCTCTTGGAAATACCTTTTCCAGAGTGGACAGATGTTCAATATTACCTCTGCCTCTTCTGGGAATGTTGTCAATTCTCTCTACCACAGTGCTGAAAGATAACCTTCAACAGACTTTCCATTGTTCCCTAGGAATTTCCAGGTGGTGACAACATTTCGTATGGCAAGCCTTTACATTTCAGGTAGGCTTTTCAGGTTTTAGAAAGGTAAATGTCTTCCTACAGTCTCACATGCTGATGAAGCTTACACCTTGCTTCTCTTAATTTTGACCCTACACTGGAAGATGAAATTTGTCTGATTTAACCAAAGGCAGTAAAAACACAGATTATTCAGGAAATTGCATAGGTGACATAATACCCTCAACTCTCGATCATTATTCAGAGAACACAAAGAACTGCTCCCGCTCTCAGGAATTTGGTCGAACCTTAACCTGGATGCAAACTGTAACCCTTGTTCCTCCTAAGTAATTTCTCTTTAAAGATAGTGGGTATATCCAAGATCTTTCCAGAAGGTTGGCTTTTCACTAGGGTATAATCTAAAAAAATATTTTCTAATTCCAGCAACCCTTTGTTTATGCACTCAAATCAGAGGCATTTTTTGTTGAATTTTGTGAGAACACAGAGAGCATGAGAGCACAGCAAAGAGAGGCACCCAACAGGCACAGCAGTTGGCACTGCGGCCTCTGGATTCTGCTTTGGGAGTTTCTGGATCTTCTGGTCACAGAGTACAGGATCACTGGAGAACTTCTGGGAACTCTAAGAAACTTCAGAGTGCCTCCTGCTGGGTGAGGACAAGGTAAGGGGAGCCACAATGATGTAAACAAGAGGAAGCTCTAGCACTTTCTAACAAGCTTGGTCAGCTGCCCATTGACTCAGGGTACCTGGAGCCATTTTTGCAGCTATCCCATGATTTGGGAAGATCAAGGACTCTTTCAGCTGGTGCTAGGGAGCGGTGCATATAAGAGCCAGGCCTAGAGCACAGCAATTTGTGCAGAATACTAGGAAATATATATATATATATTAGACTATCTATAAAAGAGCTGATTTACTTCCCTTTTTTGGGGTGTTTTTGGGATGGAACCCCAAAACCAAGAGTCATCTCCTGGATTTGTGATGGAACTTGACAACTACCCTTGCTTTTCCAGGCTATGGCAGTTATAATGCTGGATGATCAAGAATTTACAAACAAACACAAAATATGTTCCTCTGCTTCTAAGGTACCTTTCCTGAGCTTGCGTGCTTACAGGTGGTTTTGAATTCTCCAGGTTTGTTCTAGGCAAATCTAAGTTATTCATTGCTACTCCCACTAGGATTGTTAATTCTGTTGCTTTGGGGCAGATTAAATTGCTGCCAGAAATAATCTTTAAATGCCTCTATCATGACACCACAAGGTATCCTCCACTTTCAAACATCTATATGCCAATAGTCTGACTAGTCATCTCATCTGTAGCAAAAGAATCCTAATCTAGTCCTGCAATACATTGCCACCTAACCTGATCATCTTCATCAGATGTTCATATGTGTCAATCCTCTCAGCCTTCTTTGTACTTACAGTTTTACAGTCATCATCAATTTATAAAAAATAATATGAAGGAATGGTTCATTTAGTGTCTTCCTTCCCTTTGACAGCTTTATAAAAGAATCCTAAACATTCCTTCATATTATTCGACCAGTTTTAGCTACAATACAGTGAACAAATTTACTGTATGGTTATCTTTGTAATGTTTTTGCACCTCCCCTTCTACAAAATAATATCTTTTAGAAATAGCTGCATTTGGAAAAGTAAAGGTGACATGCTGTACAGACTCACAAAATGCTTTTTCTTAAAGGCTGGGCCTTCTCCCCCATTTTTCTGCTTTAGGTTAAGATAAAACCACTAATGTTGAAAGCACATGGCTTTTTGGGCTCAGCCATTTCATCACAGTAATTGCATTTTCCTTCCCAAAATTCCCATTTCAGATGCAAAAGGAAATTCTACCTTTTCTTTTTTTGTTGTTGTTCTAAATATCAGCTCTTTACAAACCTTATCCCACAACCAGCTGTGTTTCATTTCTAGAATGCTAGCTGGTACGATTGTTGGGTCCTCTGGGAAGAACACTGATAATGCTGTATAAACCATTATCAGATTAGTGTTTCCCAGTGACACAACTGCTTTTCCTCCATCCTCCTTAGATGTGAAATTTATGCAGCAGATGAGATAATGCTCTTTGGCATATCTTATAGTGCCATATACATGTTACAATGTCATAGCATTAAATATAAAGCTAAGACTACTTACTTCCTTAGGACTGTATCTCCTGACTAATCGTTATAGATATTTGTGTGTTTTGGTGGTGGGGTTTTTTTTTGGTGTGTTTTTTTTTCTTTTAATAAGAGATATAAAGAGAAGGAAATAAGTCATAACTTACTCTGTGTAGTTTACTTTTTAGCTATGTGACACCTGCCCCTGCATGAGACTTCTATTCAGCTGAGTTATTTACAGAATCAAAATTTTTCATCCTTTTTTATCTTCACAGGTCAAGTCTTTCATTCTCTATTGATGCTTAGCCATCAACAGATTTTCAATACCGAATAAAATAGTATTAAACTATACATGCTTCAAAAATACCTGTCTGTCTTTTCATAAAGGCGTACTTCCAATTTACACGCAATGCACAGAAACAGGGGCTGTGCTTCTGATCTTCACAGGCTTTACCTGACTTCAGAACCCAAGCCACAGAAAGGCCATGCAGGAAAGCATGAGGGTATTCTAAAACCCCACCAGAAGAAGCAGGCTGTCTGGAGTAATCTTTTTCCTTACAGTTCAAGGTGTCAGAAAATATTTGCTAAACACTTGCATGTATGCCACTGCCTCAGAGAATGATGTTCTTCATAAGGAAGTCCCTATACATTGAAGGATACCGTTAAATGCCTTCCAAGACAGCTGTCATTAATGTACTATTCAGAACACATGCACACAGAGATTTGTTCAATAAACTACATTTACGACACAGCTTCAGCTATCTCACTTTCATGCTGCTCAGTAATCCATCAATCCTGGGATTACTCATAATACCCATAATATTCCAAACTTTAGAGTGCTGCCAATGACTACTGATTTAAAAATAAAAATTATCAGAATGTTTCCTCTGTTCATCACAAATGAGGACTTTCCCTATAAGATCACGCTGGCCAAAGATGGGCAATAATCAGCATTGGAGCCATGACAAGTTTAAATGCCACTATTTCACAAGACAGTCAGGCTATGAATGAATGGTATCTGCCAAGAGATAACAGTGATTCTCATCTTCCATCAATACATAGAACCTGTTTCTAGATCTGAAACAAGCTGAAAAATCGCAAGCTAGTTGCTCTCTCTCTCATGTATTTTATGTACATATCATAACACATTTTTAAATCCTAAGTCTTCTTTATCTTTCTGTTTTTTCCTGCTACCTCAAATGTTAGACTACTGTAGTAAGGGAAATTAATTTTAAGAATAAGTAAGAAAAAGCTGCCTCACTAAACTTTGTAATGCTCCCTAAACAGCTATCAAGATTTAATCTGCAAACTCTTCTATACATAAAGCAGAACGCACAAGTGAGTACAAGTAATTACATGTTACTTTTGTCATATAACACCGAAAACTGAATACTGATAGCCCAACTTGTACCCATAGATCTCTGACATTACACAAAAAGTCTGCAAGAGCTTGTGGCAGTAGAATTACAACCACATGAATGGTAGTCTTCCAGAGAAAACACTGGTTTGGTCCTCAGTTCTTCAAGCTAGCATCTGATGGAGATATATACAATTATTTTGATTCTCAAAGGTATTATTTAAAACATAGATACCTAGTTCAGTGTATAAATCTGGATGAGGTTAAGTATTCTTCAATACAGAATAAATCAGAGCCTATATGAGAAAACGGTCATATTATTATTGTAAATTTTTGGCCATTTGTTACTATTTTTGTAAATTTTTAAGGGACATGGGTTTCAGTGTAGAATAAGCATACGTTACTATGAAAAACTCTTTAATACTGCTATGGAGCTCCACAAAGACAGCAATCATCTTGAGCAAACAAATAAATACTGCTAAGTAGTAGGAGGTGCAAACTGGACATTTCATTTTTCGGCATTTTGTTTCCTTACAAAAAATTTGAAATTTACAGCAGAAATCTGTAAAAGTAGGAAGCTACATTTGCTGTAGTTATTGGATTGTGGCAAGTCCTGGGATTTCTGCAAAAGATCTTATTTTAAAGGACCATAGGTCATTGTTGCTACAAGAAAAAATAGAATGAGAACCTTCATGCTGCAGTGACTGATGAGCAAGAGCATGGTGCACATGTGTCTGTGAGTAGAATGAACAGAAACCACTTTCTGCTTTGTTTCCTTTATTCTTCATTAGGCTTGAGATTTATGAGACTTAATGTAACTTTTGAGGTCCTGTTGCAGTGAGAAGTAGTACTTTGTTGTACTATGGAGAAACAGAAAAAAGAAAACTCATAACAAATTAGAATGGCCTAGCAGTGCCTTGAAGGTTGGAATAGTGCCCTAGTTGATGCTGTCAAACAAAATACAAGATGTATGCACAGAAGTTCTGCATATAGTAAAAGAAATGCTCCACCTTCCTTGTTCTTTTGCTGTGTTGCAACATCTAATGTTGGACTAGAAATAGGACAACGCGTGCTTCATGTTCCCAGCATGTTTAATGGTACAGCTACTCCCGAGTCCAAACTTGCCTGGAATTCCAAAGTAGGATACTGCCAGACATAGTTTAGGGTCAGTGCCATTACTGTTACAGTTTTCTCAGAATGAAAGTAGAATAAAAAGTTGGCTCCTGGCAAATCACGTTTAAACCCATGATAGGCGCTACACATAAACTAGGCACTTTTTAATCCCCTCCTCATTTTCAAAGAAACCCCTAGCTATTTCAATTCTTTAAAGTCAATACAATAGATGAAATTATAACAGATTACTTTTTTTTATCCATTAACAGAATTGTGGTAATTATAACACTTAATTCTTATCCCTCTCCTGAATATACCTGAAATGTGGTATAATTATATGGACCTAAATCACACTACTCAATGTTGCAACACTTGGTCAGAACACAGGTAAGTAGGGCTCATTTTGGAATAGACAGTGTTTGAGTGTGGCGTATGAAGGCACAGACCCCAGGGGAGATCCCCCATTGCATACATAAGTGCTGGTTATATATAATCGCTTATCCACCCAAGTTCTGCCCTGGACTATGCCTACATGCAGCAAAGTATCTTTGCAGCTAATTCACACTCCACACAGCTGTTTGCTTCCTCCATGATCATCTGAGGAGATGTCTTCTTCCCTGATACTTAAGGTGTTGGGAGGCTTTAGGCATGCCCCTCATTGCAGACAGGTGTGCACAAGACTAATTTGCAGGTGAATTCAGAAAGACAGATTTAGTGTTAGTTGTTTCCTCACTATGTTTTAAGGCACATTCACTCTGCAACCTAGCACCCAGACAACGAACAAAGCCTTTTCTCAGAAAGGGCCCTTGTATTTGAGGTTTCATTTGTCAGAGACAAATAAACAGTAAGTATTATTACTATAAGCATAAGCTAACAATCAGAGCTCCCATCCAGTCTGTTAAACTTTATTTAGTTATGCATGGAACTTGCATTTCATTTCAGGCATACAGGACTGTATTACTGGCAACCTCTGACTTGAGCACAGATTTTCTAAAGAAAACAAAATAAAAAGCTTTGCCACCAGCCTACCCTTTGTGCTTGGATGAAGACAGCATTGAAGCATCTGTGTTTCCAGGGATTGTTCTAAACTGGCCATTTGGGCCAGTTTTCTACTCGCCTGGTGACACTAGAGCAGCTCAAAGCAGTCAGATGCATGACTGGGATCTAAGCCTCCAAGTAATGAATCTTCCTTGGTCTGTGAGAGCCAATTTTCTTGGACAATTTCCTCTGGTATTATTCCTTTCTTCCTTTTCAGTTTGTTTTAATAGTGCCAAAGCGATGATCTCAATATATTATAAGACCTTCATGTAACAGTTTCAGAATTATGAAGAACAGTTGAATGACTAGCAGTGGAGCCAAGTATGTCTTGTCTGTTGCTAAATCAACATTTCAGGAATATTCCCCCACCTCCCCCCCCCCCCCCCCCCCGGTGCTAAATGTTGAAACTATTCAAGCACTTCACATATGGCAGTGTTGCCTTAAATCCTCCCTTCTGTTTAGTCAGCTTCCATGTGTACCACTAGACCCCTGCTCATACACTATCAACCATACGGGGAAGAATCCCTTAAAATCTCCTGTATCTTGGTTCTATTCATGTGATTCTACAGCTTCTTTCCTGTATTGTAGTTGCCATTCTGATAAAAGGGAATCTGTTGTTCTTTGTAGCAACATAAATCAGGAATAGGTTCTCTGATTTGAGTGAAGTGATTCTTCGCACCTATGTGTGTGTATGTGAAAAAAAAATACTCTCTTGTTACAGCAGTCCATTAAACCATACTTCAGTGTCTCTACAAAGATCAGGAAACACTGGCATTCAGTAAAAGGATAAACAAGCAAACCAACCACATCTGAGTGCTACACCTCTGCTGTGAAGGATTTGGCCCTGCACTAACTGATTGGCAAAAAGGATTCTTAGAAATTATAAACAAATGACAGACTCTTGAAAGTCTATTATTTTTCACAGTGACAAGTAAATTCAACAGAAGAAAAAAGTAAGATAGGGAAAAAAGTGTTAGCCAAGTATTAATGGGATAAAAAGAGAAGATGCAACTACCATACAAAGGTGAAAAAAATTTTCAGCAATACACACTTGCTCTACATAAGTACAAATGACCAAATAACGTTCTTGTCACAGAACAGGCAAGCATACTTATATATAAGAAGCTGAATGTCTGCATATTGTGATGTAGCATTGGGGGAAATAAAATAAATCTTTTAGCTAGGTTTAAGCTAAAGAAAAGAGAGTAGGAATTATTATGAACTTGACATGAAGCAGCAATTCACCATTTTAAGAATTCTTCTCCCTTCTTCTCATCCCCAGTACCTCTCTTCATGCATTCAACATTTCTCACACACTAGGGTAATGCCATTCTTTGGTGAGAGCATGTTCAGTCTTGGTCCAGACATTTTATTTAACTCATATATGTAACTCTTATTATGTCAAGACTGCCAGGTTCTTCACTTGAGCACCCCTGTCACTGTGGGTGAGGAAGGAAATAAATAGGAGGGGAGAGGACATGCAGGCACTCTGCAATTTCTCCAGTTGTTAATGGAAAACCCAAGGTGCCCCACTTCAAAGTGGACTGTAGCTCCGACTTTGCACCAGAAGGGTGTATGCACTGAAAACAAAAGCAGATAGATTTCCTGTCTGCCTGAAGTGGTGACAGGTTTTAAAGGCAATGTGCATCTGACTGGATTCTCAGGTCTTCCAGGTTCTTGCTAAAAGAGTCCGAAATTTCAAAGTCCTAGCCTGTGCATTCATGTTAAAATCTGCAAGGCAACTTCGTCTTACAAACCCATAAAAATGAGGCTTTCAGGCTTGTGGGACAGCTGTCTATTGAGATTGCCTGCATGTTGCACTCTGGTGAAACCAGCTACAAAATCAGGGAGCTCATGGGTCAGCTGGTCATAGAAACCAGACACAAGGAAATGTCTCTGCTCTGCATTAAGGCATATGGTGGCCATAATCTTTGCACATCTCTCCCCTCTATTCAGTGGTGAACAGCCATGAACCTAACAAAAGTCAGAATGATTTCACTTGATAGCTTCTGGAGTCCCAAGACAGTACATGCTGTCCATCTGTTGTTCTTTAAATCAATCATCTTTCCCACCCTCCCCCAGTGTATCTACTCTGAATATTAAAAAAAATAATAAATATTGTGTCTTTAGAATCTGCCACCTTGCGCCACTTGTGTGTTGGTGTTTCATTTTATTTTTGTTTTCTTAACATTTCAGCAAAAACAAAATACTGTAGATATATTTCCTCCTACAGCAGTGCTCTGGTAATTTATAGAACAGCAAAAAAGACACTCTCAAGAGGTTTTATGGAGCAGACCTTCAGCTGATGCAACGTGGCTTAGCCCTGTGGGCTTCAATGAAGTAAGATCAATTTACACCAATGGATGGTCTGGCCCTGCTGTAGCTATTCCATCTTTGAAATAACGCAGCAAGAATCTGAGAGCTCTCAGGAGAATCAGCAGCATCGAGGTAACAAAGGAAACCCCACATAATCAGTCTATGGGAGGCCACAACTGTGCTAAAGAAAGTCTGAAGGAATCCCCTTATTTTGGGGTTTCCATGCTATATTCAGCAAGCAGGGCTGCAAAACTGAAAAAAAATATTCAGTCATGGCTTTCTTAGTTTTAGTACATGCCCAACATGGCTGATGTCAACAAATGATTCTAAAGGTTCTGTTAGTTCATAGTAGAGGTACTGGCTGGTGATGATACGCCTTTTATTCCAAGATTCAATATATGTATCTCCCTTAACAAACCCAGCACTCAGTGCTTACAAGCCTCACTGACCAGGACAATGGAAGAGTTGCACACTTTCCATGTCAGCTGAAATGACAAAGACTTTGTGAGGTTTTTTATCCTCCCTTACTTCCTTGACTTTTTAATTACTTTGCAATCTCAATATGCTGTGTTGGTGAGCTACTCAGTGAGTGCAGAAATGGTGATTTTCCATTGAGTATTACAATTAACAGGCCTACCAGCTCATTGATTCATTAATTCAAAATGAACACTTTCTTTCATTCTTTTTTTTTTTTCCTTTTTGGCTGCACATGGTTCATTTCAAACATATTTCCCTCTGCTTTCAGCAACATAAGCAAATTAACACCAGAGAGATTCAGAATCTATGAAAATGCATCCTTTGAGCATCTGTTAAGTAGATTTTTGTTATGCCATATAAATGAGGATCAGACCTAGGCCAGGTCAAGCACTGTGAAGGACATGCTAAACATATCAATTTGCAGCAATCACTAATCTCTGTTGTCTGCATTTTTAAGACACAAAGTAATAGCTTATTCATCAACCCAACATGCAGAATTATTTGTAGAATTAACATTTATAATGGAAAAAGGAGGAAGTCTCCAGGTTTTTTTTATGTTTCAATTTCTTTCTCTCATCTCAAAGTCTATAGAGGTTTTGCCATTTGCAATTTGCTATGGAAAAAAACGGTGTCAGTAGCATTTGGAAAATACAGCAGGAGTATTCTAAGTACACCCATTAAGAGACACAAGCCTGGAAATCTTTCAAAAAAACAGAAGTTCCTGCTTATCTACATTAGCCTTTCCTTTCTTGCCTCAGAAGGGATGAAGGGGATCAGAATAGATTAGGACAGCTAGATAGACAGACAGACCGACCAAGCAACAAACTATCTCTGGTTCCCTTCTGTTGAACAGCTGGCAATCTGCTGTTGTCAGGAGTGTATTTAATGTACAGCAGTGAAACAACACAATTCATTACAGGGACAACATACATAAGTGGAGAAAGCAAAAATCTTGGCTTCACTGGCATTGTCACTCTCACAGCTTATCCAGTTAACGGCTTCTGTTACTCATACTAGGTAGGCAAAGAACAAAGAGCTTTGCAGAGTAATTTTAAAAAGAAAGATGCTTTTCTACAGGACTTCATAAAATGCTGAGCCATTTCTAAAGCCCTTATGCATCAGTCTCATATCTAAATTGGGAGCACTGGCACTGCTAAAGATTAACAAATTAAATTTGTTTCATTACATTAGGACTAACGGTATGTTTTATGGCACAGACTGTTGTTCCCTAGGATTCTGGGCAAGATAAAGAAATTCCTTTTTTTTCCTTCTAATGCTAAGGTGGATTTCCAGCAAGGGGCAATGTGTAGTGCCAAGAAAAGAAAAGGGGTGACAAGAACTGAGTCTCTCAAGGACCAGTCTTCGACCTGATATCATTTAGTGCTCCAATTATCATCTCAGTCTAAGAAAAAAACCTGTGGTAATTAAATGTCTTGGTGATAAGAGGGGATAAAGAGAACATACACAACATAAAAAACAAACCAACATTGAAAAGGTAACCTAAATGTAAGGAACAGGAATAACAAGCAGGAAGAGTTGCATGACCTTAAGAAATGGATTAATGGAAGCAGCAGTAGTACATTAAGGGACAAAAATATTATTCTGCAACTTTGGATCTCATTATAGGAAAGCATCTGCAGAAGAATGTGAGAATTACAGCTGTTGCAGGCAGTCAAGAGCTGCCAAAGTGAGTAAGCATAAGAAAGCGATCTACCTGTATCAAGCAAGATCCTCTGTAGAAAGCACACCTGAAGCTTCACCCTGTGAAGAACTTGGGTGTCTAACATTGTGCAAGACCACTTCAGTGAACAAATGGAAGAGAAAACATGAACTAAATAAAGCTTGCTATTTTAAGTTTATGCTGGAGAATGTATAGGTTTATTATGTACAAACACAACAGGAAGATGAAAAAATGGCTACTTAAGTTAAAGGCAAATACTGGAACAAGGATTTATACATTATCATAACTTAATAAAGCAGTAGGAACATTAAGACGTAGGAATTTAATTCAGTACTTCAACCTCTTAAGTTTTCATGAAAAGTTTAAGATCACAGCAAGTAGCTACAATTGTTTGCATGCAAAAAATAGGATATTCAAGCATCACTGTAATCATATTATGACTGAAAATGAAAAAAAAAATAGGAAATGTATTCTATCTGCATGTAGAAGTTTGGAAAAAATCCACAAACAAGTTTTCATTTAAAACACAGAAAGTCCCTTATTTCCCTTTATGCCAAGAAAGAACTATATTCTAATCAGTACACCAGATTTCCAAACTTTAAATCATCTTTTCAGTGTTTTCAATAATCAAGTCTAGAGACCAGTGTAAAGCTCAGATTGCATAAGATTCTGCAGTGAACAGTAAGAAACTGTATGGTGAAACAAGAAGAGTGCTTCATTTAACTGAAATCAATGAAAGCCTCTGGGGAAAAGTATTTTCATTTACACCTTTACTCAGGCATCCTTAGTGACTCAAACTTTGGGTCAGACCCTATGATCGCAACTGCTTTAAGTAAAACTGTTAAGAGGAATGTTATTCACAGAATCACAGAAAGGTCAGGGTTGGAAAAGCCCTCTGGAGATCATCTAGTCGAACCCTCTGCTAAAGCAGGTTCACCTGGAGTAGGTCGCACAGGATTGCATCCAGGTTGGGTTTTAGTATCTCCAGAGGAGAAGACTCCACAACCTCTCTGGGCAGCCTGTCCCAGTGCTCTGTCACTCTCAAAGTGAAGACACTTTTCCTCACACTCAAATGGAAACTCCTGTGTTTCAGTTGGTGCCTGTCATCTCTTGTCCTGTCGCTGGGCACCACTGAAAAGAGCCTGGCCCCATCCTCTTGGCACTCGCCCTTAAGATACTTGTATACATTGATAAGATCCCCCCTCAGTTTTCTCCAGGCTACACAGGCCCAGCTCCCTCAGCCTTTCCTCATAAGGGAGATGCTCCGGTCCCCTGATCATCTTCATAGCCCTTTGCTGGACCGTTTCCAGTAGTTCCCTGTCTCTCTTGAACTGGGAGCCCAGAACTGGACCCAGCACTCCAGGTGTGGTCTCACCAGGGCAGAGTAGAGGGGGAGGACAACCTCCCTCAGCCTGCTGGCCATGCTCCTCCTAATGCATCCCAGGGGGATCCCATTGGTCCTCTTGCCCACCAGGCACACTGCTGGCTTGTGGTCAGCTTGCTGTCCACCAGGGATCCCAGGACCTTCTCTGCAGAGCTGCCCTCCGGCAGGTCAACCCCAGCCTGTACTGGTGCATGGGGTTGCTCCTCCCCAGGTGCAGGACCCTACATTTCCCTACTGAACTTCATGAGGCTCCCCTCCACCCAGCTCTCTGGCCTGTCCAGGTCACACTGAGTGGCAGCACAGCCCTCTGGTGTGTCACCACTGCTCCCAGTTTTGTATCGTCAGCAAACCTGCTGAGGGTGCACTCAGTCCCCTCATCCAGGTCACTGGTGACTAAGTTGAAGAGGACCGGACCCAGCACTGACCCCAGGGGCACACCGGTAGCTACAGGCCTCCAGCCAGACTCTGCACTGCTGATCACAACCTCTGAGCTCTGCCAGTCAGCCAGTTCTCGATCCACCTCACTGTCCGCTCCTCTAACCCACACTCCCTTGGCTTACCTAAGAGGATGTTACAGGAGACAGTGTCAAAAGCCTTGCTGAGGTCAAGGTAGTCACTGCTCTCCCCTCATCTACCCAGCCAGTCATTCCATCACAGAAGGATATTAGGTTGGTCAGGCATTATTTCCCCTGGTTGAATCCATGTTGATTGTTCCTGATAACCTTCTTTTCTTCCACAGACTTCGAGATGTAGATCACTTTTCCAGGGATGGAGGTGAGGCTCACTGGCCTGTAGTTTCCTGGGTCCTCCTTCTTGCCTTTTTGAAGACTGGAGTGACACTGGCTTTCCTCCAGTCCTCAGGCTCCTCTCCTGTTCTCTGTGACCTTTCAAAGATGATGGGGAATTGCTGTGATGGAGAGACGGGACGCAGCTTGATGCAAGCAAATGTTGATTTATTTTATAGAAACACTGGTATATATACTTTCAGAAATCGCGCTTTTTAAACAGATTGGCTCTTTTGAGCTAAGCATTGCATACTAGGCAATCCCCGATTGGTGGTTAACTACCATCAATCAACAGCAAGGTGTTATCTTTCCTTGGTGCCATCCGTCCCCCACTCCCCTATGCTCTCTCGGCATGACTCACCATGTTAATTGTTGTGTCTATACACACTGGAGCACATTCCTCTCAGCTAACTGATTGCCATGCATGGTCCTAGTTTCCAGCCCGCTCCTGCAGGGAATGGTTTGACAATAACATCTACCAGCTGCCTCAGCACTCAGGGGTGCATCCCATCGGGGCCCATGGATTTGTGGGTGTCAAATTTGCTTAAGTGATTTCTAATGAAATCCTCCTCAACCAAAGGAAAGTCTCCCTATCTCCAAACTTCTTTTCTTGCCTCCAGACTCTGGGAAATCTGAGGCCTGGCCTCGGCAGTCAAGACTGAGGCAACGAAGGCATTGAGTAAGTCTGCCTTCTCTGTATCCTTTGTCAGCTGGGCACCCATCTCATCCAGCAGCAGGCCCACATTTTCCCTAGTCATCCTTTTCTTACTAATGTACTTGAAGAAACCCTTCTTCTTGTCCTTGACTTTCCTCACCAGATTTAATCCCAACCAGATCTTTGCCTTCCTCATTGCCTCCCTGCATGTTCTGACAATATTCATATATTGTTCCCAAGTGGCCTGTCCCTCTTTCCACATCCCGTAAACTTCCTTCTGTTTGAATTTTGCCAGAAACATCTTGCTTAACCATGCAGTCCTCCTGCCCCCTTTGCTTCTTTCTTACTCATAGGGATACTCCTATCTTGAGCTTGGAGGAAGTGATGACTGAATATTAGGCAACTCTCTGGGACTCTTCTACCTTCTAGAGCCCTAACCCATGGGATGCCTCCAAGTAGGTCCTTGAAGAAGCAAAAGTGAGCTCTCCTGAAGTCCAGCGTTGCAATCCTACCCATTGCCCTGCTTCCTCCATGCAGGATCCCGAACTCCACCATCTCATGGTCAGTGCAGCCAAGGCTCTCATTACTGAGAGGATATTTGTTGTAATTAATTATTTTGTTTTACTTTTGAAAATAGATTTTTTAAATGTTGTTCAGGCAATAATACTTTATGATACATCTCAATTCCATTTTACTTAAATTATAAAAACACAAGGGTCAGTTTGTCATTGCAGAGCTGAAATAAGTTCCTTCTGAATCACTTAAATCATCATTTTCCAAGACATTGTCCTCAATTACCTAAATAGCTTGACAGGATATTTTTCTAAGGAAACATACATTCTGGTGAAAAGTTCACCAGAAAATGAAGAGTCCATCCAAACGAACAGCATCTTTACAAAAAATATTAAACTATGGTACTGAAAAGAACATATAGATTTGCTTGCAATTTCCACAACTAGAAAAAGAAGCTGTCTGAAGGTGCTGTGACTAATAAGTCACCAAATCAGCACTTCTTTTATGGCAGCTTTTGAGAGAGACCCAAATAAATCAGATTTGTCATAACTCTAAATACCATTTGAAATGTCAGCTGAGATTTCAAACTCAGTGTACCACAGCAATGTGTTTGTAAGCCTTGACTGCACTTCACAAGAAGCTTGTTGTTTTCAAAGATCAAGAAGCTATTTTCTGTAGGAGAAATTCTTCCATTTTTTCCAATCACCTTTATTCTATCCACATCAGATAAAGATGCTCATTCTGTTCAATCTGAATGTATTTTCTTCTTAATGAACACACTGCTGAATATGTAAAAGTTGTTCAGTCAGAAGCTGTTTTAAACAATGCTGGCTTTTTACCTGTTCGGTTTTCAAAAAACATGGGTGACAGCACAGAGTAGTCATAATGCTTGTACTAGCAGGCAGCTCATTTACTTTCCATGTTTTAAAAATGCCCCTTTGCCTTAGAAAAGGTCTTTATTCTTCAAAAGCCCTCTGCTGAAATGTAAGTTGTCATTCATTTAAAGAAAGCAATAAGGAATGGGATGGAATCTCACAGCAGCTTCTTTATGGTGGGCTTTTTTTTCACTCATGAAAAACCAAATGCTTGATCTGAAATAGATTAAAGTCTACTAGAAGAGACATCTCTATTAATGAGTTGAAGGGGACTGGACCCATCCAGGTCCAAGAGCATAAACCACATTGGACTGGTTCAGAGCATGATAGCTGCATGTTACCTGACTTACCTGTACCACTACTCTTCTGAAATCATTCACCAACAGGAAAACCTGTCCACATCATTTGTGACCACCAGTCCTGAGATGTACGCCACAGAAGTCAGGGACAGCTCTAAATTAATAAGCGACCAGTAACCAACAGGGGGAAGTCAGCATTGGTTATATATAATTTTCCAACCACTATATGAAGAAAGCATAGAGGAAGGGTGAAGAAAGACCTGACTTCGATTCACGTCATGAAGATCCCCCTCAGAGTTAGTCTGCCTTTGCGCAACTATGTCAGATTTAGAATTATATTACTTTCTCAGTACAAAGTAACTGAAGTTTGAGAATCTAAATGTGAAGTACTATCCAAGGTGGCACTTTAACTCTTCTCTGATGGTTGGGACAATTTAGGACATTACATTGTCCTAAATTAAATTCTTACTACTGTAAAGACATCCTGATCTCTTATTCAGGTATCATAGCCGTGTTTCACTGAGGATCACTACAGAACTGATTGGTTTTTTGCTCTGCTTTCAATTCTATGCATACATATTTTGACAGTACACTCTTTCCAAGCCATTGATATATTTGTATTGTTTTTAGAAAAGCATATTTACAAAGCCTTAGGAACAATCTAGTTTGTACAAGAGATAAGCCTATTACATAAAGTAATAAATTCCATCTTCACAAAACTCCCAAACAACTCCCAAAGAAACAAAGGTCACCATCACTGAAATTAAAAATTGCCAGTGTCCTCCTCACCCTTGGAGACCAGAAATATTTCCCAGAAAAATTTCACCACGGCACAGGAATAAATGTTGCCGCCAAATAAATACCCACTCATGAAATAATTTTAAGATAACATTTTCAGATACATTTTCACAATAATATAAGCCTATGAATTTTTAAAAGAAGGCTTTATCCTTTATACTGAAAAAAGTGAGGAAAGAATTCTTATCTCCTTTTTTCCGTGTCCTAAGTCTTATAACAAAGGCAATATTAAAAGGGCTTATTCTCTGGTATTCTTTGGAGAAAAGAATTATTCATTAACCAGTGTGTTAAATATTGTGACAGTGGAAATGATTCCCTGTTCTGGACTAAAACTCCACTGTGCATGGTACAAACATTGAGCAAAGAGGATGCACACCCTATGCAGTGGCAGATACAGAGAAGGAAGGTGGCTGGGCAAAAATGTACTGTCAAAATGCTCTGCACTGATGAACAAGACCCCACATAATTACAGGAAGCATCTTGGGTAATTCAGAAACATTTAAACCTCTCTGCTTCTGCAGGCATTTAGCTGAAAAGGGTAAGAATTCCTGCATAAATTGAGCATTGTACAATAGCAGGAATGGAAAAGAATCATTTACATAGCATAGTCATTTTCATAGTATTCTTTTTCACATTCCTCTTGTAAATGAATAATTATTTTACTTTTGTATTAATTCTGACAATCACAGAAATACATACATTGCTTTTGGATTTTTTATAAAGATTATATGCATGCACGAAAAAGCATCATACCTATATAAAAGAGACTGCAAAAGAGGTATACACCAAGCATAAAATACACACATGTCCTAGCTATCAGCACTGCATCCAACCATGAAACAGAGACCAGACCAACCATTACATGGTTACAACTCTGAGAATGAAGAACTTTGGAAGTTCTGCCTAAATTTTAGAAGGATAGCTCCCAGGCCCATGATAACTGCAGCCATCACATTTCAGGGTAGCTGATTTGGAACTTCCATACTCGTATGGCTGTGAAATGTTTTTTTTAAAGCCACTAGGAGTCTAGGTGTGCTTTTCAAGAGGTGAAAGATGCTGTTATGGTGTAATTTCCCTATATAGGATTTAGCCCACCAGCTACATTGGCTGAATGTTTAGTGGAAGGAGGCGAGTTAAAGAATTTAGGGCAGCCAGGACTGGTTTCCATCATAATCCAGGTTCATCTTATTATTTGTTTCACACTAGCACAGTACCAGTGATTTTTAGGAGGGTACTTATGACTTACGTTTGGGTAAGGACCTGAGTTAAAATCCAGTGAAGTCTGTGGAATCTTTAATTAAAGGAACATCTTTAATGCACATGATAAAAGGCTATAAGTGATACCAGAAGAGCAGCCTTTTTTTATAAATAACATATTGATTCTTTTTTTAACAGTAAGTCAATAGGACAGGAAAGATATATTTTTTCAGTAAAATGAATGCCTTTATGTTAACTGCTTAATAGTTTGGTATTTTCTTAGAGCATTTCTGTTGAGGGCATAAAACATTGGACTTCATGAGCAGTATGTCAAAGGCCATTTTTCACCCTAGATTACCAGGTTACTCTTTATTTCCATTAAGATGCATTCTCCTCAATCTATATAGATTGTATTTCCCTTTCTCTGCAATTCAAAAAGGATTTATCAAAAAAAGAACAGGACAGAAGTATTTTACACTTCAAACCTTATCGATTTCTGAAAACGTTCTAAAAGCCTGAGTAGGAATTCAGCTTTGTAGATGTATTTCCTAAACACAATGAAAATGTTGATGTTTCCTCAGAAACATCATAAACCTTCCTGCATCCACAAAGGCAGCATGATAAAGCAACAGGATAAAATGCTCTCAGTTCCATGTATTCAAACACAGCCAACTATATCTTTAAGATAGGTAACTAAACTGTATTAAAAGCTTATTCAGTACCCTTTGACAGTAAGTACATTTTCTTAAAAGTATTGTTAAGGGTCTAGAAGTGAACTTCGGAAACCATAGCCAGGATGGACCTTTTGGATTACCAGGTCCTATTCCCTGCTGCTGTAAGGGCACCATGTCAAGTAATATTACTGTAACAAACTTCTCCAGTGCCATTTTAATTCCAGTTTTACCCCCATCTTCTGCTGAATAGTTGAGAGAATCTCAGAACTCTCACCCTGCCTTAAACCCAGGGAGTAGCCGGTTCATATCTACCAAAAGTCGTGTGAACTGATGAGCTTATGAAGAGCCAGAATAACCTTTTGTTACTTTTCAGCCTCCCTTCCAGGTCCTCTGAAAGGTGCTTCAGTTCCTGAATTTCTTTGACCAGGTGTCAAGTACTCTCATACAATCTTTCCAGTAATTTATTTGTAAAGAAATAGAGTGCTTTAGCCAGGTTCAGTACATGCTGACTCATTCATCTGAAAGCCTGCCTCTTTCTTCTCCTATATAGTATCAAATTTTTATTCCAATCGGTCCATTTTCTGACTGACATTTTTTTTGCAAAATTCTTATTTTTCCAATTTTCCTTGTCCTATACATTGAAAATACTTATCTCAACCATCTCTCCCTGCTTCTACATTTCTCACAGTAACAGAGCCGTACTTCCCTGTCTGCCTCTTACTACAATTGAAACAGATATATTTACTTCTAGTTTCTTAAAGAGTTCTCCAACCTTGATTATCTAAGCTGAAACTGCTACACTGCATGCCTGTACAAGTGTGCCCTACTTTTAATTTATTTATTTTTTTAAAAAAAGTCCTGGTATTGAGAGAGGTAATAGCTGGTAAATATACAACAAAAAGGAGTACAGAGGAATGGAGCCATAGGGATGCATAGAAAAGCCTGGAAAGATAAAGACACTTACCTTACCAAAAAAGGAAGGCCAGACTAGTGGAGAGAGACAAGAAGAATATGGGGAGAAGCGAGCCAGACCTTTGGCTGGGCTGTTGAAGTGAGAAAATGGGTGATTGAAGTAGCAGAAATGCTTAATGCACACCCTTCACAGAGCTTTGAATTAAACTCCAGAGACCTGCTGCTGTAATTTCAACAAAAGGCTATGAAGTCCACTAGAAACTATATAGATTCATGAGTAACTAGATATGGATTGGCACCTGAACAGATCTTGTCCGGCACCTCACCCATTGCCGCCTTCATCTGATGGATCAGTGAACGGATCTGACCTCTGTACAGTCATGACAAAAGCTGAAAGGGATACAAGCATGGAACCGATGCAAAGGGAGCAGAAATGGGATTGCGGTTGGACCAGTGAAGGAGCTGGAGGCTGTGATGCACAGGGTATGGGACTTGGATCTATATATAACATCAAATAATAAAATTAAAAAAAAAAAACAACAAAGAAAACTCTGAGTTATGAGCCTATAATTCCACCTCGCCAGGGTTCTGGTGGTATATAAAACACTGTGGTAGTTTATGTCACCTGACCCTGCAGTATAATCTGAGATTTATCATTCACAGTTACCTGATGGTTTTCCACAAACAGCAATTTTGAAATAAGTTAGTAATGTCATTAATGAAAAATCCCAGCTATCATTATATCAAAAAGAAGACTGGACTTCCACTTTTAAAACAAAAAAAATATTATAATATATAATATTATAGCACAGGAATACTATATTCCATTCATATTTCATGTTTTTCCCTCACCTAGGCAAAAGTTGGCCAATGTTGATTTTTTAGGTAAATTTATAAAAAAAAAAAAAAATGGGCTTCATTTCACTCATTAATGCAGGCAGTAACATAGTCTTCATATGATACATCTTATTCATTATAATAAAATATATAGTTGGTAGTGAAACTTCGTAAAATAGATCTATATATAGATATATAGGCTGTACCATCTCATTTGGGGGTTATAATATTGACCTACAGGTTTCTTTGTAGGTAAAGCCCTGTTCTAATCATAAAGAAGATACATACTAAGCAAGATAAAATTAATACTTACTTGCTTTGAAACCAGACATTAAGGACTCTAAAACAGCTTGAGAAGCTACGACTGTATAAGCATGTTGTAATACTGGAACATTACTAATAACATGACAAGAGACAACGCATGAGCATTTTGTACCACAGCTAAGCTTTTTATACATATAGACTAGTATATAAAGAAAATATAACTGCAATAGGTTAAAGGGAAACCTGTAGCATACCTACACAAGAGGGTACGGATAAATATGTGTAAGCAGTAAAATTTGCAAGGTAAGAACAAGATGTAGGACTGGCAGGAAAGATATATGGTGGAGCCAGAACAGAAGCTGTCTTTTTTTTCTTTTGAATGAGGAGTGAGGAGCATAAAACAACAATGAGTATTTAAAAATGGGGAAAGAAAGGTTGCTCTTTAGCTTCAGCTCCCCTCAAAGAGGGCTGTAGCCTAGCCTCGGCCTCAGTGACTGAGACCAGAGCAGACCACAGCCACTAGCACTAATGACACAGCATCCGCTCCGTGGGGCTGTACATGCACAGCTAATGTGGGATATGATCATTAAGGACCATCTGTTAGAATACTTAGTGATAATGATTGATAATGAGTAAGAGCTAACCATTAGCACAAATCACTAATGAATGGCAGTCAAGCAAAAGCAAAGGGTGCTTCGAAGTTTGAAACAGGCCTGATTCATCCATCTTCCAAACATGCTCACCACAGCGACCTCTCACTCCCTGACACAGATACACACCCCTGTTATTGGATGTCACTCAAAAAAACCCACCAAGTATTTTGATTAATCTGGTTTGAGCTTTCTTTAGGTAAATATATAAAAGGACATATTTTCTATCTTCCAACAACACAGTGAGAGATAAGCACTGGAGTCAACTGCTGCAGGAGGGAAATGTATTTTCAGTTAACTGCAATAAGCACTGACACTGTATCCATAATGACAACTATTATTTCAAATTTTTTTTCCAGGCTCATGCTCAATGTTAACATTACAGTGAAAAAGGTCAGAAACAGACTCTCCAATTTTATAATCTAGTTCCAAATATGTAAATGCATACCCCAAATTCCTAAGTTGGTAGAAATGTAGAGTTACTAAAAAAAAAAAAAAAAAAATAATTTTAATCTACAATTTATATACCTCCCTTTTACCCATTAGAGCATAACAAAAACATATTACAATGCCAGATGATATAGTTTCAGAGTGCTATATCAACAGTTTCAAGATTTCATAGACTAGTGTGTAATAAAAAAACCCAGACATGTAGTGTGTTGAAAGCACATTACCTGAAGTTTTCTGAGCTTTATACTATCTTGCCACTGTATCCTTTACAAGAGTTGTGTAAAAGGACTGATGCAAAATCGAGTTCAGAAAGCATCCCAAACATGTCTGTTGTCCAGCAGAGTCCCACTGAGGTTCAGCAGCATACTTTGCTCATTACCATAATTACCAATAAAATTTTTGAAACATGAGTTTGGTTATATTGTTGAAGTGAATAATGGCTTGGAGGTTTTGTTTGCCTGTTTGTGCGTTGTTTTTTAAACAAGTTCCCTCACCTACTGACCTTACAATTGGAGTGACAGGAAGCTCTTTTCAAAGACCACCAGTAGATGAGTAATTATGTGTGATCTAAAGCAATCAAAAAAACAAACTGCACAAGGTACTTCAGTATTTCTCTACTCAGAAAAATGATAGAGGATTTTTTTTTGGTTGATTTTCTGTCTGTAATTGCCAGCAGAGAACAATCTTGTTGAAGGCCAGTGTTTATTTTCTATGAAGATTTGCTCCTCAGGGAGAGACAGGCCTTTGTGGGAAGTCATGTCTTATCTCTGAAGACAAAACTGTAGGCTTCAACGATGTGCAGTAGGGCAAAACAGACAGTTTACACAGCTTCCAGTATTTTTAAGGGAAAGCCTTTCTGACGGGAAGAAGATTAAGTGACGAGCACATTAAAGGCTGGGGACAGCTCCAACAGCATACTTGCCTACCAAGGCTCTCATACTATTACAAGTGTATTTTATTCTGCTCCAATGCAAGCATTTGGGTGGCTTATGCAAAGCTCGGATTTGTTTACTGTATATTTTTCTGGCACTTTTACGAGAAAGCATTCTCGTGTGAGAAAAGACAGTCATGAACGTATGGTCCCATCTACTTGTAGGTTCAAAGAGTTTATTAAATATGCAAAATTAATACCCACTAATGTGAGTTCTCTCATATGAGAATTACTTGTAAAATAAAGAACCTGACACTGATTTGGTTTATTGGGGGTTGGGGGGTGTGTGGGGGGGTGTTAATTATTTTTTTTTAATCCTGTGTTTAGATTCTGTGCAAGAGATTTTCTCTAATTGTGATAACTTAAATTATCTCTGACTATTATTTGGGGCAACTCCTAACTTAATCCTGACTTAGGCAAAATTACTGATTTCACTGGATTCACTTAAACAAACCCTTTATGATGCTAAGTTTGAAGGAGGACACATATTACAATAACCAAAATGATGGCAGTATGTGCTGGACCTCAGAGAACAAAATATGTAAGAATAAAGAAGCTTCCACAGTGAGCAAGTATGTAATATAGTATACAATAAAAATTTTATGCCCCTTGTAGGAAAGTACGATTAATAAAACACTTGATATATATTTCACATTGTGTATAAGCTATAAAGTACTTGGATATTACTTTTTAAAATTCTATGTGTGACTTATTTACCACCACACTAATTTACAATCCCTGTAAATTCCTTCTGCATGTCTATTACTTCTCTAGGTATAATTAGTTACTGTATAAACTAGTTAGCAGTTTACAGATCTCTTCTATCATCTCATTCACAAGCTAAAATACTTTTTCTTTGTCCTAATGATTTCTCTGTAGTAATTTATAATCTGCAGATTGTTCCCTTCATGGTTTTTGTTCAGTCAAATGGGATATTTACTAGTTTTAGAGGACTCAAACATGCAGCTATTGCTTTTATGATTTTGAGGAAGCTTCTTGATCATATTATCTAACATTTTTATAAGTTCATTCCTCTAGCTTGTTTCAGGAGGATCTTGGTTCATCTAATTACTTAAATATACATTTAACTTTAAGTACATAGAAGAATACTCTTGAAATCAGCTAGTCCTTCTAAATTAAGCAGGAGCTTAAGAACCTTGTTGAATTAGGGTGTATGTGCCTGAAGAGATGCTAAGATAACTACAGTTTCACAAGCAGAAGCTTTGGGGACTGCTTTTTTTTAAAAAATAAATAAATAAATAAAGGCTCTTATCTGATTGAGATAATTTTTCTGGAATTAACAGAAATTGTGACACCCATGGTATTACTTCTGCATATTTCTCATGTTCATTATGATCAATCTGAATAAATTGTGCAGTTAATATTCCATTTCCTTTTATATATATGACCTGTTTTCTGCACTAGTCAGGCTTCTTTTCAACTTGTCTGCTATCTGCACATTGGGGACAGAAATGGAAGATTAAACCTACTCCAAAGAGAAGTTACTAAACCATTAAGAAACTAAACTGCTCTCACCTGAACCAGGAACTGTACCAGTGAACTAAAAGTGAGCAATGAGGAAAGACTAGTATATGCATAAGATTATATGATTTGAGATGGCACTTCTAAGAAAGAAGATGCAAAATTTTTTAATTTCTAAACTAAGATAAGTCAGAATTTGGAAAAAAAGAGGAAGTAAAAAACAAATGGTGTGACACCTAAGGAGAATCAGGCAAAAAATCAGCATGGAGGTAAACACATGTACACAAATGCTAGAAGTCTAAAAATAAAATGCGGCAATGTCTATCTTTTAATAAAGACACTGATTTACTAAGCATATTAAAAACCCAGTGACCGGAAAACAATCATTGCAGTAGTGTAATGCCACGCCAAAATATTCAGTAAAGAAATAGCAAACCATACTGCTGTCAGAATAGAGCAACATGTTTAGGATAGACTAGAAGTAAGCTTCATCAGCAGGCTAACTATCTCAACAAATACCTGGGAATCTGCATGAATTTAAATTCCAGGCCTAAACGATAGGAATATAATAATGGGTTTGTGTAACTGACTAATCTGGATTGATGACTTCAGTGAAAGACCAAATGTGAGAGCATAAAATACAAGTGCTTGGGGTTACTCTAGTGATCTCGAGGTACTCAAGGCAAATGTCACATACATACATTGTAGGAGACACTAAGCAGAGGTAAAAAACTGTATAAGTCAATGACAGTTCTCCAATGAATCATTCATCCCCTCTTCAGTACCTCCTGAGCAAAACTCCACAAGAGAACCTCCATTGGAGAATGTATGGGGCCAACTTTTTTGGTACCTGAAGACTGAAAGATGTCAAATGTGTCTCCAGCCTTAAAATAGGTATCTGAGGTATCATGGTAACATGATGGGCTAGGCCTACTGGACTGTAAGTCTGGCAAGTATATAAGGCAAATAAGTAGAGGCTATGTACAGTATAGACATTGAGCTATATATAATTTTAGTTGGCTTTTTAGTTTCTGTTACAGATTTATTACCATTTGGAAAAATACCATAAATTTGGGAAGACTTAGTATGGCTTGTCTAAATGGAAATCTCACTTTAAAAAGCTCTTGAGAATTCTTTGAACAGATTTATGGCCATGTGGACAAGACCCATCCAGGTGGTATGTTCTACTCAGATTTTAAAGCTATTGTCAAATCTAATGAACAGCTTCCATACAAGGCATGAACAATGATTTCCCTATCAGGAAGGAAGATGTTGCTCTGGGGATATAGAAATATCTAAAGCTTTGGATAAAATACAGGCTACCCAATAAGGCAGCAGGAACCAGACTCAAAACAAACAGGAGGTGGTTCCATGCATCAGGCAGCAGATGTCTATGACAAAGGCCGGTGTGGGTGCAGTTCAGAGCTCAGGAGAAGACTGCAGAAGTAATGAGAAGAAAGATCCAGAGCAGACTACTAATTAAGCAACAACAGGGTCAGGAAATTTCTGAGCTCAACACAGCTGGAAATTGAGAGAGAGTCAGAAAAGTGTACATGACTGCCCTCATTACTTTTCCCTCGGTGCCTGATTAAGGCCATGTTAGAGACCGCTTACTAGGTTGAATGGACCACCAGTCTGCACCAGTGCAGCCTGTTCTCATGTGGGAAATAGGTCAGCACAACCTGGGCTGCTTGGATGTGCCAGTGTGTCAAGCAGTCAGCGCTGCCATGGGGTTCCTCCCCTCCTCCTCCAATGGGAAGGAGCAGGAGGGCTGGTAGAGAGCAGGAGGAAAATGGGTCAGTTTAGGCAGAACAGTTAAGCAACGCACCTTACTGAGGGCGTATGGCCAAATTACACAAACCCACAGAAAACCTCAACTAGATTCATGAGACAAGCAAAAGATCTTTTTAATTCTAATGAATAGGAGCAGCTTTTCAAAATTGCTATTTATTCCATAATTCACTATTAATAATTTTTGTTGATTTGTATATTAGCAACCACTTCGTCACTAATAGATGGTTTTGTTTTTTGACGAGTTGCAGTATTTACTGTCCCTACAGTGAACAAAGAAAATATCAGCAGATACCTTTCCTAATGCAAATACAGAGAAATGCCAAAGAAACTAGAAAATAATTGACATTTTACACTGTGTTAATATAAAGTTTTCTCAAAGGTATTTTAATTAACATGTGAATTGCAGTTATAACTAAGTCCATTTCCTTAAAAAATGAGTACCCCAATCATTTCTTTTCAGTCAGTAAAATCTACTTCAGCTGTAATTTATGGTATATCCTTACAGTTCAGCATCTCTCTACTAACCCTTTTCCATCTTGTACTTTTCAGGGGGTTAATTAATTTCATGTCCAAATGAGTGCAAAATATTATTTATTTTCATTATTATCACCCTACTAAGATCAAATTGGTAATCACTTTGATTCTAACCAAGAGCCATAAATATCTCCTTGCCTTTTCATTTCCATTTTATTTTCTATACCATCAGACTGAAGTTGCAACAGCAGACTGGTCTTGCACACTTGGCTGCTTCCCTTGTCCCCAAGCTCAGCAGCAGCTGATTTACTCCGTTGTTTAAATAGACTGGCAGGCTGAGCTACGGCTGGTGTTCAACAGTCAGCCTCACCTGTTCAACCTATTGCTGCCAAGTGCAAAGGTTTTTTTTTTCCTCTTCTTTTCAAATAACACAATTGTGGAACACTGAGCTTGCACATAGCGCCACATTAAGCAACAACATACATGCTGGAAGGCAGGATTTGCATTGCTGAGAAACTCGGAAAAATGGGTTGGGAAAAAACAGAATTCAGTTCAAATAGGACCTTTTAAAGATATCATTGAGCAGAAGTTATTTGAGTGGGACAAGCAATGAGGCATCAGTATAGTGGGGTACAAGTTGAACCTAAATCAACATTCTCAGACCATGGTGCGAGACAAACACCATCATTGGCTCTGTGAATGCAAACAGACACAGGAAACTTCAGATGAAGTATTGTACCATCCAGCACCAGCAGTACTAAATTTAAGCACTGTGCCTTGCTTTGGGCACACTCTACAAGACAGACACATGCACAGAAGGCAGCCTAGAGAAGAGCAAACAAAATATTCAGAGGCCTGGAGAATATGACCCTGCAAGGAAGAGCTGAAAGACCTGGCTTTTAGTCCAGAAAAGCAAACCCTGAAGAGAATGGCAATAGATTGGGAAAGAATAGTACAAAACCCAAATGGGAATGGATTGCTCTTGATATCTGTGAACAGAGTGCAAAATGGGCTTAAATTACAGAAAAGAACATACTCAGGAAAGCTTTCTATAGATAAGGACAGTGAACCAGTAGAAGAGTTGATCTAAAAAAGAGCAATTATCATGTATTATAAATAAAATGTAGAACAAGCATCTGTCAGCCTCTGACAAGCATATGACCTTATTCTGAGGCAGAGGCAGAAAATTAGATGACTTGTTAAGATTCATCCAGTTCTCTTTTGTATAAGTGGTTTAATTGGCTAGTCTCCACATAATCTTTTCAGAGATACAGATCCTCTGGTTCAAAAAACAACAGAGAATATAGCCTGGTTGTCTTGTAATTTCTTGACCTTACTATCAGGTGGGAGCCTTGAAGCAATCTAAAGTGAACACAAGGCTTTTTCTAGTTGTGCTCACAGCACTCCTCTAAAAGCATTTTAGCCACAAGATATTGCAAAAGTCCAGTAAATTAAGTTTTAGCCTCAGTTATTCTCCTTTATCAGTGATAATCAACTTTAAACTGCATCCTCCATACCACAGGAGTCCTCAGTTTCTTGCCTTAGGCAGAATTAGATTCCCTCTGCACACCCCAGGTAATGGGTCAAGTGTTTAGAAATTCCCCTACTTGTTTATAGTTCTACAGCATCTTATCTTCCAAAGTGCTTCATGATGCTATGCCGACATCCCACTGAAACAAAGCAAGCTCTGAGCAGAGAAGGTAAATGCCAATGAAAACTCAGCATGCTGCATGCTGTAGGAAAAGAGCAGAAAAGTAATTCTGGCAATGACAAGAAGTAGCAGCAAGGCTGGATCTTTGACATGCACAGTGCAGACACACCCTCATTTGAGGGATGTCATTCAGAAGAATTACTTACTTCTAAATGGATTCCCTGAACACATTGCTCCCCAAACCATCATTATGCACAGCGCAAATATATCCCATTTGAGTTCTCCTAAAACTCTAATGCATAACAGTAGGAAAGCAAACTGCATTTTCTAAATGTCAGAAAAGTTTAATAAAGCCTGAAGAAGGATATGAATGTGTCTATCTTTTACTTGGAGCTGTAATTTGTAGTTATCAGTGATGATGTTCATTACTGAAACATAGTGCAATGAATGAAGCACCTAATTCAAACTGTGTGCATTAACTAAAAAATAAATGCAATCATAATTCCATACACAGACTCCCTATGCCAGACCCTTAATAAATGTAAATTATCAGCTGAGGATCTGGACCAGCATTGCTATATCTTCCTCCCAATTTAAAAGAAAATGCCATTAGTTGTACATAAGAGATGCTGATGTTTCTTTTTTAATTAAGCACAGCAGGACTTTTACATTTTTTCAACCTAGTCAAAGATTCCAGACTGCTCATAGAGGACCTAAAGATGGAAAGAGTCATTATGAGTCCAAGATTAGTACTAACCATGATGCCAATGACTGCTGACACTTACAAAAAGAAATGGAAACTGTCTGTAGTACACATGAAAAGCAAAGAGATGCTTGGCAAATATAAATGCTAATGAAAAAACTTACATCTAAATAATACCTGATGAGTTCATGAATTCAAATTATTTCTCAGAATCTTGTATTAACTATCATTTAATAGCTTGGTTAGTGTAAGCTCAATTCAAAGCTGTCAGAAACTGTTCTGTTCCAGAGTGTGCAAGGTTAAGTAATGTTTAGTCCCAACATTCGCCCATCTGATACAACCTAGGTAATCTTGTGGTGAAACAATAGCTTGCTTGCACAAAACATACTAGAAAACTACATACTTCTCACTTCACTGACCTGTTTATTTACCCAGACTAAGCTCCTGCCAGTACAGCTTGTCAGAAAAGTAACTGGGGGTCACAGGCACATCAATCAATCAATCCAAATAGACAGTAAAGCTTATTCTGAAGTTCAGCACAGATTTTGTGAAGAAACTGTAGGCCCCTGAAATACTTAGGTATGTTAATAAATTCACTGTGATGTCTCTTCATGTTGCTATGAATAAGTTAAAGGGACACTGTCAAGGTTGTTTGGCTAAGAAATTGTTAGGCACGAAATTTAAAACAAATAAAGCCCACACATAACTTAATGTCTAACCCAGTAAAAACAAACCTGAGCCAGCTATTGTTTCGGTGCTTGTTGCTTTTGCAGTGGGATTTTTTGTTGGTTTTGTTGGCTTGTTTGCTGGGTTTTTTTAATATATTTTTGTTTGATTTTATATCCATGATCTTGACAGAAGTTGGCCTTCCAAATGAATACATTACAGGAATCAGAAAGCAAAGATATAAGTAAGGCATTTTTTGGTAGGGCATTTTATTTTTGTTTATCAAAGGTAAATAACATATATTGGAAATCAGATCAAATTTAAGCATGTCACTGAAAAAAAATAAGCCAGAGTTCAGTCAGAAGGTATAAACAAATGCCAGTTGTAGCTTTAAGGTCTGCTAACTGTTTTCTTAAAGCTGTTTTATTTCTGTATTGAGTCAGAGAAACAAAATTAATTATGCTGTACTTAAGTGCCCAAAGGCTTTATAAATTACAAAGGGCATGTCTAATCTCTTTCACAGATACAAAAAAAGGATACAGAAAACAGTATCTCACCAGATGTTTGTTTGTTTTCTTACAAAATCATACATGTGGCCACTGCATTTCTACTTACATATCCACCAACAGAAAATACATTTTGAAGGAAGGACTAGTGTAACATTAAGTTCCATAAAATAAAATGATAACTTTATCTTTATTTTGACAAACCTACAACAGGACCATTCTGATTTCTATCAGAAAAACATAATCCATGAAATGCACTAAGACCCCTTCTCTTTTTCTTATATCTAAGATGTTTTTTCATCAAAAGTGAAATCGACCTTATGGAAAATTAATTGCCTCCACTTTACTATGTGATTCTTTGGTTTCTGTTTTGTTTTATTTTGTTTTCCCCGGTGGAGATCTCAATTTCAACTTAGTCTTTTGTGTTAAGTCCAAAATCACTATGTGAAAGTTTTTTTTCCTTTTTTTCACCTATCTAAAAATAGTCATTTATATTATCCAAAACCACAAAAAATATTCCCACCAACACAGAGTGACTGAAAAATGCATATAGCTTGTGCTTAACACATACACACCTTATATCGAGTTTGTTTGTCATTGTCTGGCCTGGTATTTTTTAAGTAGCCAGGAGAGCACAGTTTAGTGGAAATTCTTCATGGTAGGAGTAAGTTACCTTATTCATAAACTGTAATAGGCACTACAGGAATCTTTATCTAGGTTATCTATTGATTATTTATAAGTATGTTTTTAATTTTTTTAAAAAAATCAAGATAGCATTGTGGTGCTGTTTCACAGCAGGAAGATCACTGGATTTCTACAGTTCTAAAGGTTAAGACTGGGGAAATTTTTGTTTTGACCAAAATAAACATCAGCATCTGTGGCCTCACATCTACTATTTAAAACTTGATTCTACAAATGTTAATGATATAGAAGGCATGCCTTCTTCAGAGACACCCCAGAAAAATTCTTTAAATATTAGAGCAGGTTTTGAGTGAACGCTAATGAAGAGATGTTGTTAAAAACATTTAAAAGATGGAGGGAAAGGGAGAAATGTGTGGTTGGAAGATGGTATCAAATCTAATTTCCAAAATTAGTTATGAAAAATTACAGGGCACGCATAGTATTCTGAGGAAAATAAATGCATTGGAAGACAAAATGGAACATCCAAAGGATTCAAGAGAGACTATTAAACCAAAGAATTCTATAACTATTCATAACCAGGAGATTCAGGTCATGGAAGTCTTGGCTCAAATGTCTGGATACGTGGAAAGAACACCAGTGACTTCTAAATGCTACACACTCTACACAGACAAGTACTGGATGTGGGAAGTATGATGGGGGTGACTGTAGAGCTGTTCTCATGTATTGTTCAGCCCTCTTCACTGAGCCTGCGCCTGAAGTCTCAGAGAAGGAAAGTTTAGATGGAAGCTGCACATGGTTTATGCATCTTCCTCCAGAAGTCTCACCATATTGTATGATGGATGGGTGGTATGGCCGGAGCTTGGAAGACAGAGATGGGTTTCATTCCACCTTGCTAGAAGCACCACACTGCACCTGTGTAGAGCTACATCATCCAGTTCTGAGGTGTGGATCCAAGCCAAGATGAAACTTCAGAAACAAAACTTCCCATAGCTTATACTAAAGATCAGTACAGAATAGCAAAGCATAAAGACAGGAAAGCAATGCAAGCAGGTGCACAACTGCTTATTTCAGCAGTTTGAATGTGCAAGGATAGAATCTGTATTTTCTAGTGGAAGCTGGCAGCTTTACTATTGTGGTGGTGTCCCAATTTGGCTGAAAATTCCATGTTTGGGTGATTCATTATTTGCTGTCTTCCAGAACTGCCATTATGGAAGGAACAGATTTTAAACTAAGATGAAGCAGACATCCAAACATGTTGCAAAAGATGAGCTAAAAGCAGCACAAATAGGTTACTTTAAGTTTGCCAGGTCTGACTTAAACATTGTGTTTTTTGAATAGAACATGTAACAGGATCAGCTGAGGAACTACTTACAATCTGATCCATTTCAGAGATAGGACTAAGCCCTACCTAAATTCCTTAATTATTTCAGTCCACAGATGTGGTCAGCCAAACCATGTGTGTAAGTGTGCAAACTAATTCTCCGTGCTTATATGAGATGTATAATCTTTGTTATTCAGCAAACTTATTCCAATCCCCTCATAGCTAATTGCTTTGATATCTGCTGGAGGACTGACTTGTTCTTCCAAAAATACAAGGTTCAGGAGACTATAAACTCCTACTCCTTTATTCTATTTGTGGAGTCAAGAAGGCCAGCTGATTTTCTTTTAGAAAATTAGTAGAGAACTAGTAGCTTCTCATAAACTCTAGTCCAGGAACTCTGAATATATGCACACATCCCCAACTCTCCTCACCCTCACCCATTCCCTCGAAAAGTGAAAAAAACTTTGTGAAACCGAAGGATTCTATTTGAACATCTTTCTATGAACTGCTTGCCCTGCCACCACCCGCCACCCACCCCCACTAATAAATACAGATTTCTTTCATTTTTCTCAGTAAAATAATTTCAGGACAACTTTTACTTCTTTTCCCTTTAACTTTCATTTTCACCACTGAAAAGAAAAAAATAAAGTATATATACAAAGATCTAGCTCTGGCTCTTTACCTGAAAAACCTTTAATTAATATACCCTGATTCCCAGCAAATGAGAAGTACAGTTTAAACGTTCAAGTTTTCAGCTCTCTTTTGTTTTCAATTTGTGCCCTCCATACCAACACCAAAGAGAACCTTAGACATTACCTCAGCATTTTGTCCTCTTCATACTTAGTGCCTTCTTTACGAAAGAAAAGGCAAACCAGCCACCTTTTTAAATTACGTTCAAATGGGTGTCTTAGATCAAGTAGGTGGACAGTTTTACATGTCTGTTTATGAACCTCTAGAAACTGATACTTGTTTGATCATATTTGATTGGACTGATATCTCACTTTGTGTTATAAAATGCTATGCATATATCAAGTCTCAGCTAGTTTTCCCTGTTTCCCTCCAGTCACTCTAGACAGCAACTCACCCCATCCATAATCCACATACATCCAAGCTTGATTCTTCTTCTGGTGACCAGAGTTAACAGAGAGTAAGATACGATTCATAACTTTATGTCCCATTTTCAAACTGTTAAGCACCCAGTCAGAGTTTACCCAAATAACCAGCCTTAATGATTTAGAAGGATACGAGATCTTTGTTATAATTCAATGACATTGGCTCAGAGCCTAAATATTGCAGAATATGGAGGATGCAATATTAGAGACCATGAAAATTAAGAAAATAAGATGGTGCAAGTTATTAATATAGAAAGTCAAAACACAGATTCCAGAAGAAAAGGAAGGATTAAGCCATAACTTCTTGACACAGTAAAGTCAGTTCAAAAACAGGTTCAGGCTTTATTATCTTTACACACTCATGAGTGTGGTTTTGAAAAATGGAACAATTATGAATTAAATTCACAAGTCACAAAAGCAAGACTGGTACAAAATGCACCAAGTTAGCATGAGTTATTTAAAAAGTACTTTTGTCTTGTCTGGTGAGATTTTGCTTTTCTGTTATTGTAATTGGGGCCAGAAACTATTACAACTTACCTCCAAAATATTTCTTATGCAGTGTTTTTCACCAAACTTAACATCATTAGCAACCTTGGAACACACTCCTGTTGAGGTTGGGAGGTAGGGGTTGCTTGTCAAGGGAGGTTTGTTTAATTTGCTGTGCTTTTTTAGCAGACAGCTCGGACTGTTTCAAATGAGCATTCAAAGTTCTTACTCAGAGTGAACCAGATCATTAAACTGTGGCTCCCACTGTGCTCACATTTAAGCATGTATATGACTTCACTCATGTGAGTAACCCTCTTGACCTCTCTTTGGGATCATGCACCAGAACTGTATTAGGATTTATCTGTCACCAGAATGGGGAATAAACACAAATAGTCTAGTTACAAGCTAAAAGTATACTGTAAAACTTCCAATAAAGAAAACTGCAACTTTTATACTGAATATTAATATAATTCAGTTTTGTCAAGATTTTTTCTGGGTTAGCATCAGATCTGAGAGAAGCCTGAAATCATTCCAAGTGAGAATACTTTTTTGACAGCCCATTAATTTAGCCCTGCTCTCTACGTCATTTTGCTTGCCTTTCTGATCACTTCTGAATCACCGTGAAAATGACATTTCAGAGTTATGAGAGAAGGTTTTCAGGGGCACCATACTAAAGGAAAGATTATAAAAGGGATAAGAGAAGGAGTTGTCATCTGGCATTGCAGGGTTTACAGTCAGAGTAAATTCACTTATCAATTCCCATCCTATCATCTTTCATTAGTCAGTTCAGTGCAGGGTCTGAACACCTCATGGGCTACTTGTCACAGGGACCAAAAGAGAGATAAGAAATGATGTAAAACTATTTCCCTTGACAGTACTGACACAGATGGAGACTTCATTCTGACCATATTGTCTGCTTTAGTGCCATCCCTAAAGCCATTAACTATCATAATGATGAGGCTCAAGTTATTTCTTCACAATTTCCTGATGTTTTTTGCAGCGTTACATCAACATGCTGAGACCTACGACAAGCCTTTGTGTTTGTCCTTGAAGGCGGCTGCCACATGCAAAATGCTTGATCTAAGGTATTCACTTATCAGCAGAAGTACAAATGGGAGTTAAAACACCAATTCTGTACAGTAACTGATCTAACACGAAATAGAAACATGTTACAGTCACTTGCTGCATATCTGTGCTTTCTTGTTTCACGGCTTGAGGATTTTTTTTAACCATGCTGGCATTTTACTGATGATTAAAACCAGCAGATAACAGTTAATATTACCGATTTGTTATAACCTGTTTAACTTCAAATGCTCTTGTGAAAATTATCATACTTCCTGACTTACAGGAAAAAAGAAAAAACTACTGTTCTCAAAATCACAATTTAATAAAAAATAAATAGTAATGCAGACTGATAAAATTAAGCAATATCCCTTCCACATTTTTCCCCTGCATTCCTTTTCAGACAATATAAAGCTCCCTAATCACAGAGCTGCAATAAGCAGCTCCCTAATTCAAGATCTGGAAAAGAAATATTTTTAAAAGTGGAGATTACAGCAAATTAAGGAACAAGGGGATAAGTGATATAGGAACGGGCCATGACTGCCTAACACCAGAATCGTAGAATACTAGATTGGAAGGAACCTCAAGGATCATCTGGTCCAACCATTCCTGGCAAAAGCACTGTCTAGACAAGATAGCCCAGCACCCCATCCAACCAGATTTTCAAAGTGTCCAATATTTGGGCATCCACTGCTTTGCTGGGGAGATTACTCCAGTGCCTGATTGTTATTGTGAAATTTTTTTCTCTTGTGTCCAATCAGAATCTCTCCAGAAGTAACTTGTAGCCATTACCCCTCGTCTTTTCCATGTGACCCCTTGTCTCCAAGCTCATCTCTATCTTCTTTGTAGCCATGTTTTAAGTGCAGGAACACAGTGTTAAGGTCTCCCTTAAACCTTCTTTTCTCAAGGCTGAACAAATCCAGTTCTCTCAGCCTTTCCTCACATGGCAGCCTTCCCAGTCATTTTACTGGGTTTGGGTGGAAGTTTGGGTGATGAGGAGCACTGATACCCCTGGCCATGCCGGCCTGCTAGGGTAGCACAACCACTTTGACTTTTTCCTCAGATTTGACTCCAAAACCACCAACCAGGCTAAGCTAACAACTGCTATACACATAGTTAGCAAACTTGCCTGAAAGTCATTGCAATAGTTTACAATGCAGGAATGTTCAAGATAGCCCAAATTTAAAAAAAAAAAAAAAAAAAAAAAAAAAAAAAAAAAAAAAAAAAGGAGGGGGGGAAGGAAATTTAATAAGGTAATCTACATAGCTCATTTATAAGAACAACATGACTTATCTGTGCCAAGGAGTTTCCCACTCCAGCAGGTACCCTGACAATAGGGAAGCAGAAAAAGACAGAATTACTAAAATTATGCATTTTGTATTCCTAACACTTTTATCACAGGTGTAGTTATATCAGGTTTTACATGTCAGGCTAAATTCAGCCCTATGGATGTCACTCTCACAACCGCTGTGACTTCTGATGGGGCTGCACGTATGTCTGCCTCATCAGCACACAGTTTGCCCAGTAGATCAGTGAAGGTATTTTAAGAGGTGTTTACATATTTACAGCAAATTATGAAAGAGAAGCACCCTAAAGAGTTGTGAAATCCACCCCACCGTTTGTCTGATTTCATTTACTTAGAAGCTATTACCAGTCCCTCCAGTTAGCCTATGTGTGATCCGTGGAGACTCTTTCTGCGTGTTCAACTTCCCCCACGAGAGCAGGTACTCACACCTGTGCTATTCATAGTACTGGTTGTCAATACAGTGCAGCAACCCAATTTTGATGTAATTGGAACAGTAGCTTTGATGCTCAGAGCTACTGTTCTGCAGAAATTAATAGGCAGACGTTTGGTGCCTGTAATCATAGTGATGTTTATAATTTGCTGCAAAGTAATTCAGCTAATAGGATCTTAACTAGAACAAGCTCCATGGTGAATGCATAGCATGAATGTGAGCATGTGCTGGGCTCACAGTCACTTGCAGGTGATAAAACTGGTTGCCAGCTTGAGTGTCATGTAATTTAACAGGATAATTTGCCAAAGTTGTTTGAATCCCACTACTGAAAAAAAAAATCAAAACACTTAAATATCAAACACACCTAGTCAAAAGGCCCCATTCAGTCATATAATTATTCATTTAAACCTCAAGCTGCAGAGATAGCATGTAATAGCTGGACAAATTTGTGACAGGCCAACTGTGTGTATGTACATGTACACTTACAAGTGTCCATACACATATGTGCACACACACGTACTCACATACAGAGCCCCTCTCTCCCCCTCTGCAAATAATCCCCAAGGTAGGGACAATGCAGGAACACGAAATAACCTCTTAAAATAACTATGTCCTTCATACTAAAAATTACTTTGTGTTCCTACATCCTTTCAAAGAAAAAAAAAATCTGCTTTTGGGAAAACTGGAGCCAAGACACTGAGGTTTCGATATCCACATACCTTTTAGAAAGTATTAAAAGTCTGTGAAATTTTACCAATAGTCATAGCTCACATACCTCCCAAATGAAGACTATAACCCTCTCTTTGCATTTACCTTTATGCACAATGTTACAATTTTGAAGTCTGACATCTAGTATCATTTTAGGGCTAGAAATACTACTGAAAGAAATGCTTCCCTGGGAAGTCACAAGCACTTCACTTGCCCTCCAATGGCCACATATGACAACATCAAACACATGAAAATGAGATGCATGAGGGACTTCAAGTCTGCTTCATGCAAATAATAATACAATAAACACCAAAAAGCATAGTAATTACATTTCCAAATATATACTCCTTTAAGAGGAAAGTTCAGTAGAATAAAACTCTAGCGGTTTATAGAGGGAAGGTGCATTTCATACGCCCTGCGGAACATCTGTGTCAATCAGATTTTAGTTCCTCTAGTGTTTTTCATTTGCTTTCATCTAATTCTGGAAGAGTATGTGCCAGTCCCTTTGGAAAGCAATAAACTACAAAGACCGTATGTTTCCAGTGTATATAACATACCTAAACAAACATGCTAAATGTTGGCTAGCCCTAGACTTGGTGCGTATGTTGAATCCCAGCCACTAGCCTACTAGCAATGAAATAAATCATTTGCACAGTTGCAGAAGTCACCACTTTTTACATTCTTTTCTCTTTTATTGGAGCAGATTGAACGACAAGTGCGGCTGCCAGAGAAGCGTAGCTTTTGATTTCTTGTCACACAAAGTCCTCCAGTGCAGAAGTCTGGCACTGACAACAAAACTGAATGTGTTTAGTGTTTGGACTCTTTTTTTCTCCAATCTTAGAATGTAAAACAAAATAAAATTTCTTCCCTGATAAGATGAAATGTGAGATTGTAGAGCACAGGCTCTGGAATGCTCATACATTTTCTGTCACTAGTTTCACCCCTCAGCAGTGAAGTATGGAATACATTTTTTATAAAGATTAGAATGTAAGTGGGCGTACACCTTTATGGCCAAGCTTATTATTGACAGCTTTCATTTCTGCTCTGCTGGTGCATGAAAATGCATGGCATCAAAATACCAGTCCAATTTAGTTGACAGGCAACAGCTATATGCCTTTTCAAAGTAGAGGTTTATAAAAGAAGTTCAGACTAAATGAAAAGCTCCTACCTGCTCAATAAATGACTGCTTTAACTACAAATTTTCCATCAAAATTCTTGTCATTCAGGATTTCTATGCATTTTTACAGTTCTGTATGTGTATATACTCTGGTGCTATATGAAGAATCATACTCCAGAAAGAAAACTGGATTCCCAAATGCAGTGAACTCTGAGCCACAGCAGTCTCTTCTGGTGTCAAGGCCACTTCTGTGCTTGCATCTACCTTTCCCCTCTGGGATGGTTGTACTGTTCTGAACCTATCCTTTCAGGAGGATGCAGTAGGCATAGTGAGTCTTCATTTTATTTTCCTCACTTGGCTATAAGCTTATACCACTATTATAGGAGCTACAAACAACAATTTTCCCCTCCGTCTTTTGCCACTGCCTTCACCATACTATTTGAACAGCTACATAAAAATCATCATCAAGGTCCCTGGCTGACTTCAGACCATTGCTAGTGCATCTTTTTACAAAGATCATAATCTAAAGGACAGTGTACCAACATTACCTGCACATATACGCACCTCTCATTTACATCTGCTACTACCTCATTTGCACACCATAATCACCAATCTGTGCAAAAACATGGCAGGAGAGCATCTTACTAACCACGCACAACTGCTCCATAGGTAATTGTGCACTATATGCTAGCCCCTGCATCCATGAAAATTTGTCAAATGTAGGTAATCTGGCTTCAATAACTGTCTATAACTGTACAGCTCTAGAAGCTGTATGCATAAGCCAATTTTGATAGTGGAAACTATGTAACTAAAAAAGGGGTAAATTTCTATTTAATGATACTCTCACAACAGTGCAAAAAAAAAACCCTTCCAAAAACCCTCTGTCAGCTTTTAAAGAGTCTCTTGTAAGAAGCCATGTATTGCTTAGATGATTTTTAGTTATAGCAACACTTTTTTTCTATGTTGCAGTGATATAACTAGAAACTGTATTGACAGCTGAGAATTTGAGGAAGTTTAAGATTATTTTTTTAACTTTAGAACTTTTCTGTTCTTTATTTCTTTATTTTTTAACAGTTGAAGTTAAATTCAGTAACCACTGAACTGACACTGCAAAATTTAATTAACATGAGAGAACCTTGAGATGTAGCGCTCATCCTCTCCTCAGCGACGGTCAGTAGTTTAAATCCCATTCAGGGTTGGGATTTTAGATAAATCCATTGTTTAAGCTTCCCCATCTCCTAGCTACAATTTGTCCAACCTACAAGAAAACTGAGCTTGATTGTTTTCTTTCCTTGTGTGTCAGTGTGCAAACTTTAAGAAGTCAAAGCTTTCAAGCAATATCAATAATGTTACTCCAAGCTCAGAATGAAAGAAAACAGGTAGGAAACGTGCTGCTCTGACACAGAGGCGGTGTCTTTTTATGGTATGCTTTAGGGGAGCGTACTTGTTTTGGGAATTAATTCATGAGCACTGTTCCCCACGCAGGCTGGCAGATGTCTACAGACACACACAAAACCAGCTGTCTGTCCCGACCCATTCACCTCATATAAGGTAAAAGGGGACATCCTTTTATATCCTTGTCTTATTTCCAAAGTCATGGAGAAAGAATGCTTATTAACTGGCCTTGTCTTTTGGAAAAAAATGATTACACAAGGAGTGATTCTGGATCCAACAGAAAAGAACCCTGGCAAAGCTTTCCATTTCCACACAGAGCCTTGGGAGATTTGCCCTTCAGTTTCCAAACAGAAGCCTAAATGGTGTTTTTATACTTTCTTTCCATTATTGTCCTTGCCTCACTGATGTGAATAGTGCCACTGAATTAAATGTCCTCAGTGCAACACAAGGGAATTGTAAAGTATAACTGCTGGAATATGTTGCTATTCACTTGTGTTTATATATTTTAAAAAAGAAAATTTATGTCTTTCTGTCTAAAAAAAACAAGAAAAAAGGAAAGAGAGAAGGATGATTCCCAGTGGAGTTTTGAAGCATGCCTAATAAGCTGATTTAGTAGCTAACAACTCTGAAAAAATTGTCATTTAAATGTCCTAAAATAGTTTCTGCTCTCAAACGCTACTAGTATCAGGGGACTCTATCATGTTTCTACCTCCAGATGTAGCTCATCCCAGCTGCTGAAAATGAGAATGGCTAGATGTCAATAAATCAGTGTTTCCACTTATACGAACTTCAGGTCTGAAATTACTGGACTGACTCCAACAACTAACACACACACATTTTATTTCTGGTTTTGTGGTGTGGGGTTTTTTTTGTTTGGTTGGTTGGTTGGTTTTTTTTTTAAACAACCTATGAGGCTTTGTATCCTCTGTAAGTAAAAATGGAAAATGCTAAGTGCTGCCAGGTTTCACACAGCATATGCGACTAGCAAACTCCCCCTGTTTTTTGACACATGAATCTTTCCATGCTAACTTTGCTTGCCTGTGTACACACACAGACACCACCTGCATGGTTGCACATACGCACCCACACAATCATGGAGTGGTAGAGTGGACAATCGCATTTGCTTTGAAGACAGCTTCCTATCAAGTTAGCATATGGTGATAGCACGCTGAGTGACAACTGGATGATTGGTTTCTGGGACAAACTCAAGCTTGCAGCCTTGAGAATAGCAAAGTAAGAGGTTTTTAAGGAGGTGATGCCCCTGTCTTCAGGAAGACAGCTGCCCAACATGAGAGCATCTCCCAGAAGACTGGAATTGGCAATAGTTGGTGTGCTATCTTGACTGAAGAGAATAGCACACTGCAGAACAGATGACTCAATGTGAAATAAGGAGGGGGGGAAATAAGAGGGGAGGGAATGAAAATAAAAATCTGTGTTTCTCTCCTCTACAGGATATGGAAGAAAATCAGATGATCACTATGGAAGCAAATTAGCACCCTTTCCTGCCACATATCATTGCTGTCTGCAGCACTATGCTCTGCCATGGCTTTCTCTCCTAATATAAATGTGGACCTCACCTATTGCTCAGATTGTTGGAGTCACACACAGGTCTGACATGAAATTGCCTTTGGTATCTGTTTTCCAGTTGTGGGGAAATGACTAGACAGGACAAAATGCTTAACGTACTAGTATTTGTCTAAGCCTGCTTGTCCCTCATTCTCTGATCCTACCAGATTTTGCATTCAGTTCCATTTACTAACCGCATGGTAGTTTTCCTTAAACACAGAGGTAAAAAAGCCCCTTCCCTGTCTCACAAACTTCTGTTTGTCTCTTCTCTCATGGCTTCCTTTACATTTTCTTTGCCATCTTTTCCATGTTTTCAGTGGAACTCCTTCCCTCTTCTTCCACTTTGTGGTTTTCCATCAGCCTTGTCATCCCTCAATCCTTCTGATTAAACCTTATTTTCTTATCATTTTATCTTTAGCAGAAAGATATTAAATAAAAAAATTAACATTGTTTAGTAGGAGCCCAGATGATAATGGGCCATTCTGGATGAAACACAGAAGACAGTCTTATAGCAGGCATCTTAATATACTTAGTTAGCATTAAAGAGACCTAAGAATGACATGTAGCCAAACCAAATACAATAAGCTCATAATAATATAACTGCCCACTCCTCTCCTGTAGGTTACATCAGAGGAGAAAACAGAAGAAAATATTCTATTTTCCAAATATCAGAAGTAAAGATGTTTCAGTTTTTTAAAAAACGCATGATTTCCCTCTTTCATATAACCGTTCATCACTTAAAAAGATAATAGCACAAATTAAATACATTCTGAGAACAAACTCTTCCATTAACATAGCATTTCAAAACCCATTTTTCTTCCTGCAGCAATGCCTTGTTTGAGTATCTCTCATTTGAAAACAGTAATGGGACAGTGACCTAATGCACTCCAGAAAAAGCACCTGCACTGAAAATGAACTGCATTTGTTCATGTAGACTGAACTGACCATTCCCCCTCCATAATACAAATGCTAGTGAACATAGCTTAGGTGAATTGCAGAAATGCCCGAGAGAGGTAAGAAATTGTATATAGGCGACTATTATACATAATTTCTATATAATCCTATTTTATATAGCTTCATTTTTTAAATAATTTTACATAGATTATATTAACTAGAAGAAAGAAACAGATGGGAGGACAAGATATAGATTTCACCTCCAAATTGATAAAAGTGTTGTTTTCATTTCAGAGTCATAAATGTTCATTTAATTTTTCAAGTGTTTCTCTGGTAAGGTAGGGACCATAAATATCTGATGTCGATTGCTTATTGAAAGCCCCCTTCCCTCTTCTCTGAACTCCTCCAGCATGCTACTGACCTTCTATCTCCACAAATCTCCTGACTATTTGTATTTAAGGCTATTCTTTTATAAATGCAAATACATGTTTCAGTGGCAAGTATACTCATGAGCCTTCACAATTTGGTAGCTGACCTTTGTTTCTGTTGGAGCAAACGATACAGTTAAGTATTGCAGACCTGGTTTTGCTGCAGCATAGTTCAGAGAATACAATGACAAAAATATATACCTATTAAGAGTTTGTGTAGTACAGGATTTTTTTTCTTAGATGCTTTACTTTCTGCCTAAGGTGAAAGAGCTATCATTATCATTAGTTTAGCTGATGGAGCTAGTATCAGATATATACAGAGCAAATGGTTTAATCATTAAAACAGATGCTTCTGAGCTTACAGGCATGGATTTAAACCCCAATTGGGAATTCACTATTAGCCCTATCATTAGCATAAATTGATTGCTCTGATTGGCTAATCACTTAATTAGGAAAGAGATCCTTTATACAGAGCCATTTTGGAGTAGTTTCTATAACTGCAAGATTTTCTTAGGCACATTCTGTTTAGACTTTAGACTTTGTTACTTGTTCTCTATGTGGGTTTGAAAGATCTTGTATTACCATGAATATACCACAGAGCATATTGACTTTCTTCTAATTTTTCAAACCTCTGAAGTGAGAAGAATAGATAAAGGATGAATTTTTGCTCAGCTTTCTACACCGATTTCCTCAAATTCTCCAATGTTCCTCCCCAGCACAATTCAGAGTGTATTATAAAGTTTCACTGTCAGCTCCCTCACTGTCCTTAAAGTCACAAGTTAACGCTGCCCTTGAATCACACCAAGTTCATTCTTGGGTGAAAAGTAAAAGACCTTATGTTGCTTCATAGAGCAATTATGCTAGCATCTACATTCCTTACAAGGATTGCCCTAATAGTGATATGAAAGAAGGAGCTGACTATTCTAGGTAAAGATAATAGATGATACAATGTTATGCTGTAAAGGTATAAGATATAAGAAAATTGTTTCAAAGGCCAGCCCAGCAATTCTCCAAAAGAATCCCATGGGGTCTGCTGCTTCCCCTCTATGATGAGCCAGATTAACCATCTCACTCGGTGGCATCACATCGTAACTAGTTTAAAACAGCACTTCAAGAGCTTTTTAAAAGCAATATTAAGTGAGTCTGTCTCGTTTAATTTCATTTAATGTAAGCGAGCCTCTGAACTGCATTCCTTTGCTCTAACACCGAGCTTGAAGCCTTGTTGGCTGATTAATGCTGAGCTCTTTGAAGTATACTCTTTTCTTATCTAGCACTGTGCAGGCCTCACTACAGCCTGGGGAGACCTGCTGGTAAGTCAGAGCTTGGGGAGATTTTTGTCTGCTCTTCACAGAGGGGGATGGAGGCCAGATAAGCCTCATGCTATAAAACAGAAAACAAAATGAAAACCTGTTGCCAATCCTGAAAAACTTGTTTATATGGAAACTAGCAGGAATACACCACACTACAATACAATACTGACTTGCTCTGTCTGCCTACTCAGATACGACTTTCAGTGCAATAGTGCATTGATGTCCTTTCAATTGAAAATAATGTGGTACCAAAACCCTTATATTTCTCTGCAGATGTCCTTTTTAATTATATTTGAGCTTCTAACATAATGTAAATGTGCATAATAATCATTAAAGAAGGGCCAGGAAAGACTTTCTTACCCTGTAAAAGGGTAGCCATGAAGACCTCTCTTCCTGGACCACGGGCCAGTTAACTTCACACTGTGTTCACAGTGAACTCCACATTGTCTCTCTGATCTTTTGAAATGTACAGATATTACAGACCACAGGGAAGTAAAATTTAAGGTACCTTCACTAAAACATTGGAAGCAACTGAAATACATACAAATTCGTACATCAGGCATTATTTCTGTTGCTACACAGTTAAGATAGAATGAGAAAACTGCTCATTGGAAGCACATCCTTGGAGGTATCTTGCATTGTCTTTGCTGCTAGAAAGTTGCATAAATCTGACTTTGATCGCATTAAATGTTACTTCATTCTAATAAGATGTTCAAAGCCAATTGGTGTTGGAGCCAAAGAAATGAGAACAATACATAAGCAGTTCTTGTCATAACTTAGTATGACAGTTTTCTGCAGTCACCAGCTGAGAACAGCAGCTCCCTCATTAACAGCATCCACAGAGATCAAGAGGTGAAAATATAAAATTGAAGGTGTTTCCTTGTGGCTTTCAGGTGAACTTAAAGGAAGGCTGAGAACAGGTGAGAGCGTTCAGAAGCAACATATTCGTATAAGAGCTGGCTGAAGCATGTTATTTGAAAGGTTTGTGAAGCTTTAATGGGCGTGACAGAAAAAAACACAAAAACTGAGCTACAAAATGAGGAGGGAAAAGAGTGTGTGTGGGGGGGAAATCTTGATTTGAACTGAACAACATCAGAAAAGTTTCCATCTCAAAAATACTTATGACAGGCAAAAGAAAAGAACTTCTGCACTTCTTTGCTGGCAAATCTCAACCGTGCTTCAGAAAAGTGACAGATTGTTTTGCTGACCAGAAGAACATTAGGTCATCTTAATTGTATTAAGGCCAAGATGATTTAAGAATACAGAAGACAGTCTGTAGGAAGAGAGACTGTCTTTTATTAGATGAGCTGGTAAGGTCAGAAAAGAAGATCGGGTGGAGAGGAAAGAAGCAGCAGACCCTATGAAAAGATCAGCTGCCATATATAGAGAAAATTCTGTGGACTGGTTCCCTACATTGGATCCTTTCTCCTCCTCCCTTCTCACTTCCTCTGCCCAAAAATTTTACCTGGGTTTATACAAAATGTTGTCCCTCATTGCAAACTATACGTCTTTAGATAGACTTTGCTGCAGAGCAGCATCTGACCACCACAGGCCAGCAAACTACCCACTTTAGAGAAAAAGTCTGATCTAATGCCCATGTATATTCATTCTAATCAATTACCTAATGTGAGTATTTATGCATTAAAAAAATGAACAGAATAAAAAAAAGAACATAAGATTATCAGAAAACATTTTAAGATTAAAACCATCTTTAACATCAGTAATATAGTCACTCAATGTAAATTTAAAGGTATATCTCATGAGGTCTTATGAAAATTTATCTTCAAAATCTTTAGATATTTTGCTGTTTATTTTTCCCTTTTCTCACTGTTTTAGTCTCCATTAAGTAATTTTGAATTTCTAGTATGAGGCTGCTGCTTCTTCTCCTGTCCTCCTGTCCTGCTCTTCCCTTTTCACACCACCCCCCCAAAACAGTATATACCGTATTTTCAAGTACATCACTGCTTCACTACAGATACCAAAGATTATTAGGCAATGACTATACTTGAAAAATATTTTGAGCATGAAGGATATTGACTGAAATTGATTTGCTCTGTCTTTGCATCATGCAGAGCAACTCCATTCTTTACTGCACTTTTTAAGAGAACACAAATAAGTGGATTGTCCTCCATCCCTCTTCACTGCCAGCCTTCAAAAGTAAAATCTGTCAGCGTAAACAGGACTATAAAAACTATAAAATATATATTATTTGTGAGTAACTAAAAACCAAAAAACCCACAAAAATGTGGCAACATTAATTCCACCATAGTAACTTACTATGAAGTAGATCTTAAACAATGCTTAAAAGGCTCAAGAAACATTATTGCCTAGCTATAAGCTCCACCAGTGAGGCCAGTGCAGTCTCACCAGCTCCCCACACACCAGTGCAGTCTCACCAGCTCCCCACACAGATTAGTTCTATCAGTATGTAAATCTGTTGCTGGAAACTTCCTAAATACTTTTGAATCAAACAAATAGACAAGAGATCCCATTACCTACCACAGTTTTAAAAAGCCTAGTTTTTAGGGCTGTTTAGTGATCTTCCATTGTGCAATTTCAGCAGTATAGATTGCACAATGGCAATCTGCACATGAAACCTAATAGAAATGCTCATCATCTTTGACTGGCAATTTTCTAAATATCAGTTTTGATTTGGACACTTACAAGAAAATAAGTGCCTTTCTACTGGTCTTGAGCTCATTAATATCATAATTCAGTGTTAATCCATTCTATATGAAAAGCAGTGTCATTAATTTGCAATATTAGTTATGCAATGAGCATAGTAAATCACAATGTGTGTTTGAAGGACTGTGTTTCAGCATGAGACGTCAACTTTTGTTTTCTTAAAATGAGACAAAGTTTGGAGATAGATCTGTTATTAGACTGATAGAGCTGGGGTATAACTTTTTCTAAGCCTTTAACAGCCCTGGAAATCAGCAATTAGGTTTGTTATAGGAGAGGTCAGTAGAAGATGCTTTTAATAAAGACATCTCTTCCTCACTTTATATGGTTTGAATGCTATATTTGTACTCAAAACTGACATGCTTTCATGTTCCTGCAAATTGTGTCCTGCTTGTTTTTACAGTGTGGTGATTAGAGCATTAGATGGTATCGTTCATATCTATAACAATCCTGGTAAGAAATACCACTCTACTGTGGAACTAGTTTGTTAAAGTGAAAGGCAGAAAGACTATATCATTTGGATTTTCAAGTTTGCTACTGCCAGCTACCAGGCTTTATATAAACAACCTCTGCTTTTCCAGAATCTTCATCTGTATAGGACAAAAACTGTCTATATAAAGGAAACATGGAATCTTACAAAAATATCTCTTCCCAATCTAAAAAAAAAACACCTACAAAAAACAAATTACTTTTCTAAATTATATCATCGTTAGTGGAAGCAATTATTATATAAAACAAAACAAATCATACTTTGTAAGCAGACAGGAAAATGAGCATACAAGCAAAACACAGATCTGAGAATGAGCTAGACCTCACACTGAGATCAAAGTGACAGAAGTAATGTTCAAAAGCACTGCTTTATCTTTCTGTGACTAAAAGTTCAATGGTGCACATTCTCAGAGAAGAATATATCCAGTTACCTGTACCATGCATGAAAAACTGCTTCTGAAACTTCTCTGGGAACCTAATGATTCCATTGGGCTGATTTTTGCTTATTCATTGTTCACCAATTTATGGTATCAGAATTCACAGCAGTACTTCAGATACTGGAAACAGCAAAAAAAAACCCCAAATACATTTTGGGGGTTTATGTAAGTTTGAGGCTGAATTCAAAAGGAGACTTAGATGCTAACTGCCAACTGCCACATCATCTGCTGTCGGGCTAGCCCATGTGGTAGAACCTACATTCCCTGTGAGGCATGTGGATTTCACATACCTGGCCTGCACATGCCGGGTGAGCAAACTGCCTGGCCAATGAGAAATGCTGTGGACTGAGGATCGTGTTATATTTTATGACCTTGTGATGCTCAAGAATTCTTAAGAATGTTTAAAACCTTCAGACTGAAAGGACACATCTTTTCATATTCTCTAGCACCTTCCAAAATGTTCATATTCCCTCATCTCCTTAAAAATCTAAGGAAAAAATACTATTTTTGGGAACAACGTATCAGTAGCACTCATGTTGCTGCTGCTATACTTTTTTCCCCACCTCACTAGTCTACCTTTTTATATTGCTAACGTTGAAGCTGTTCCACTCTACAGAGAAGAATTTAAGATTCATTGTGCCAGAAACAGAAGGAAACTGAGCAGGACTGTGACACACTCTGATCAGAGCACTCACCAAGCACTAGGCTGTCACAAAGACCCATTTCTGTATTTCATCAAATTATCACTTATTGAAACCTTCAAAAGATCAGAGATTTGTTCCAGATGAGAGTTTTCAAGTGATGCAGGTTGCAAAAGCATCTAAGCCTAAGAGCTACAACAGAGGTGGTAGAGCTGAGTACTGGTAACAGTTTCCTGAATATGCACACTCAGGATTCTAAAACCAAATGTAACATATTTCTAAATATGTTATGAGTTCCTGGCTGTTATTCTAGGAAGGGTTATTTCTTAGCTATTTATACTAAACATAAGGCAGTTTCCACTTCAAAACTAGGGCTTTCCTTATTAGTGGCCTGGAGCACTTTCATGATCCTCTAGATGGAAGACACTCCAAGGTTCAAGACACTGCTACACATCTACATTGTGTGACATGGATGGTATAAAAGGAAAGCTTTTCCTACTCCCTAGCCCCCACCCTCAGCTTTTTCTGCATGGGCCTACAAGATTCTGCTTTAAACCGAGTCAAATTAAGGAAAAAAAAAAAACCAAACCAAAACAGAACAGGTCTTCTGCTGAGACAGCACTGCTTCCCATTTGTTTGTTAAGCCTACCCACATAATTTCTCACTTTTCTTTTGATTTGAAGGATAGACACTGTGATTGTCTGATCTCCATACATAACCTCTGTTGCCTCTTCCTGCACTTTGGTTTTCAGAAAAAAAAGCTGCAAGTGTTGAGAAATGAAGAATCTTAGAGAAATTTATGATACAACTAATAACTATCAAGAATGAAAAAGTTGCTATTCTAATCTGTAACATGCACTGGAACATCCATTTAAAAATCTCAATTCCTGCTATTATTGGCTTATTGAAAATTTCAAAGAATAGCAAGGTCTGATGCACTTCATCCACTGCAGTTGTTCATTCTGCTTCCATATGCCAGTCATTAGTTCCATTTCAATTCTAGCCAGGATGGGGCAATGCAAGCTAATCTTTGTCATCATGTGATGTGTTTCAAAATGACAGCTCTCTATGAGACGCTGATCAAAATTGCAATCACAAAGAAAGGAGTGAAGGGAAAAACACCTAAAGCCAGTAGATTTCTCAGAACTTTGGCAAAGTGCCCACTGATAGCAACACAGGCACCAACAGGCACAAGAAGCAGCTGACAACAGTTAAACCAGTCTTAGGCTCCACAGGAATCAGTCACTGAAAGCCATGACAGCTTACAAGAGTCTCTGGTGGGAATTTTTAAACAAAAGACGCAAACAGCTTGCAATGTTCACATTATCTGCAAAACAAAGTGTGTTAATAAGTACGCCAAAATGCTCCCTGTTTCTGAAGTCTGTATGCTTCAGACGTTTCTTCTTTTCATCGCTGAAAGCTGGAAAAAATATTATCTTTAACAGGCGAAAAAGCTGGGCTGGGCACAAGGGGCAGCTTAATACATAGAACACATCAGCCAAACTAATTTTCATTCTCTCTTGATTTCTTAAAAGAAATTTCTTCTATCAACCCATATTTGTGTTGTCGTATATGGAGCATTAAATGAACTGCATATTACACTAAAATCAAAGATAAATAAGTCTCATGATTTATCATTATGGACTTATTTTAAATAGAGTCAACAATTTATTGTAACTTGGCTCCTACTGTAATGTTAAAACAAAAATAGTGCATGTATAGTAAGTAGGTATGACCTCTATGTATATTGGCCAAAAAAAAAAAATCTTAGGAGAGGTGACTCATGAAGAAAATTATGAATAATTACGATACACACCTCGATTACTTTTAGGCTTCATCCAAAGACTATTCATGTCAATGGTAGATTTTGCTGATTTTGAGGAGCCTGATATGAATAGGTCACATTCAAAGCTGGCATTTTAACCTCTTTAAACGCTTCAAAGCAAAGTTAGTTATAAAATATAACATATGAAGGTTACTCATATTTATTATCAGTATAAAAAGTATTGTCATTAATAAGAAATACACTAAAATCAGTCCATAATCTCAGCACAAAATGTGGGTTATAAACCTATTTTAGTAATTACCTTGGTATTCTTTAAATAGCTCATATGACGTGATAGATAAACCAGATAAAAATACACTTCCTCCCTATTCCTGAATATGTAAAAATGACTAGCTGGACATAAACTCTCCCCAAAACCATTACAAGTTGAAGGTTGTGCCATTTGTCAGTGGAAAGGTCATTTCACTAACATTTGAAATCGTGTCTCATGATCTGACATATGACTTAACATCAAAATGACTTGAGCATATTAATGTAGCATTTTTTTTCCTGCAGACTAGTATAAAGATTAATGATGTGGTTCCAGCTGATGCCACACTCCTATATCCATCAGATAAAGAGACTGGAAAGATAATTATTTTCTTTAATCCTTCTCTGGATATGAAAATTTCTAAATCTAGAAGTGTTTTCTGTCCTCTTCTCTTCTTTCATCTCTCCCATTAGGGAGATACAAGGCTCAGCGGATGCCATGGACCTGAGAAGGAAAGGAACAAAAACTGTTTAATTCCACACACACTGCTTTCTATCGCAGCACTCTTAGACCGTGAATGCTATCTTCCTGAAGTAAAGCAAGAAGTGGATGTTTCAACTGATGTGAAGTGTGTCTTATCTCAGAGTATACAAGTTCTCTTACAGAATCATAGTCATTTAGATTGGAAAAGACCTAACACTGCCAAGTCCACCACAAAACCATGCCCCTAAGCACCACATCTACATGTCTTTTAAATACCTCCACCAGGGGTGGTGACTCAACCACTGCCCTGAGCAGCCTGATCCAACGCTTGAAAACACTTTTAGTGGATAAATACTTCCTAATATCCAAACTAAATCTTTCCTAGTACAACTTTAGGCCATTTCCTCTTGTCCCGTTTCTTTTTACTTGGCAGAAGAGATCAACACCCACCTCACTACAACCTCCTTTAAAGTAGCTGCAGAGACCGATAAGGTTGCCTCTAAGCCTCCTTTCCTCCCAACTAAACGACCCCAGTTCCCTCAGCTGCTCATCAGTAAGACAGACCCTTCACCAGATTTGCTGTCTTTCTCTGGACACGCTCTGGCACCGCTACATCCTTGGTAGTGAGGAGCCCAACAATGAACACAGGATTCAAGCTGCAGCCTCACCAGTGCCAAGTACAGGGGGACAATCAATTCCCTGCTCCTGCTGGCCACACTGTTTCTGATACAAGCCAGGATACTATTGGCCACCTTGGCACACCATCAGCTCATGTTCAGACACCTGTTGACAACCAGGTCCTTTCCCACCAGGCAGCTTCCCAGCCATTCTTCCCCAAGCCTGTAGCATTGTGTGGGGTTGTTGTGACCCAAGTGCAGGAGCCTGCACCTCTCCTTGCTGAACCTCATGCTGTCAGCCTTTTCCCATCAATCCAGCTTGTCTAGGTCCTGCTGCAGAGCCTTCCTACCCTGAAGCAGACCAACACTCCCCCCCCCCGAATTTGGTGTCCTCTGCAAAGTTACTGAGAGTTCGCTCAATCCCCTCATCCAGATCATTGATAAAGACATTAAACAAAACTGGTCCTAATAATTAGCCCTGGGGAACACCACTTGTGACTGGCCACCAGCAGGATGTAACTACATTCACCACCAACTCTGGGTCTGGCAATCCAGCCAGTTTTTATCTAACTAAGAGCACACGTGTCCAAGCCAGTTTCCCCAGGAGAATGCTCTGGAAAATGGTGTCAAAGGCTTTACTAAGGTCCAAGTTAATCAGCCTTTCCCTCACCCACTAAGTGGTTCACCTTGTCATACAAGGGGATCAGGTTAGTCAAGCAGGACCTGCCTTTCATAAACCCATGATGGCTGCACCTGATCACCTGGTTGTCCTGTACATGCTGTGTGATGGCACTCAGGATGATGTGCTCCATAACCTTCCCTGGCACCGAGGTCAGGCTGACAGGCCTATAGTTCCCCAGATCATCCTTCTTGTAGATAGGCATCAACATTTTCTAGCTTCCAGTCAACTTGAACCTCCCTAGTTAACCAGGACTGCTGATACATTATTGAAAGTATCTTGGTGAGCACTTCTGCCAGCTGCCTCAGTACCCTTGGTTGGATCTCATGCAGCCCTATAGACTTGTGTGCATCTAAGTGGTGCAGCAGGTTGCTCACCATTTCTCCTTGGATTATGTGGGCTTCATGCCGCTCCTCATCCCCGTCCTCCAGCTCAGTGGACTGGGTACCTGGAGAACAACTGGTCTTACTATTAAATACTAAGGCAAATAAAGCATTGAGTAACTTTTCCTCTTCCTTTGTCACTATGTTTCCCCACACACCCAATAAAGAATGAAGAGTCTACTTAGCCCTCCTTTTGTTGCTAATGTATTTATAGAAACATTTTATTTGTCTTTTACAGCAGTAGCCAGATTAAGTTCTAGTTGAGTTTTGGTCCATATAATTTTCTCCCTGCATAACCTCATGACATCCTTGTAGTCCTTAGTGGCCTGCTCCTTTTTCCAAAGGTCATAAACTCTCCTCTTCCATGCCTCCGCCCCCCCCCCCCCCCCCCCCCCAAGTTCCAGTGAAAGCTCTCTGTTCAGCCAGGATGGTCTTCTCCAATGGCTTGTTTTCTGGCACATGGGGATGGCCTACTCCTGCATCTTTCACATTGCCTTCTGGAAGAATATCTAGCCTTCCTGGACTCCTTTGCCCTTCAGAACTGCCTCCTAAAGGACTCTGTCAACCAGGCTCCTAAACAGGCCAAAGTCTGCCCTCCAGAACTCCAATGTAGCAGTTCTGCTGACCCCATCCTTACTTCTCCAAGAATTGAAAACTCTTATTATTTTGTGATCACTAAGCCCAAGATGGCCTCCAGCCATCACATCACCCACAAGCCCTTCCCTGTTTGCAAACAACAGATTCAGTGGGGCAGCTTCCCTAGCTGGCCCATGCACCAACTGTCAGGCAGTTGTCTTCCACACACTCCAGAAACCTCCTAAACTGTTTCCTCTTGGCTGTGTTGTATTTCCAACAGGCGTCTTGCAAGTTGAAGTCCTGTATGAGAAGAAGGGCTAGTGATTATGAGACTTCTCCCAGCTCCTTATAGAATATTTCATCTGCCTTTTCAGCATGTTTGGGTGGTCTATAACAGACTCCCATCATATTTGCCTTGTTGCCCTTGCCCCTGATTCTTACTCATAAACACTCTACCCTATCCTCACAATCATTAAGCTCTAGACAATCAAAACATTCCTGAACTTACAGGGCTACCCCACTGCCTCTCTTTCCTTGCCTATCCCTTTTGAAGAGTTTACAGCCATCCATTGCAGCAGTCCAGCTGTGCAGGTCATCCCACCATGTTTCTGTGATGGCAACTATATTATAGTTTTCCTGATGCACAATGGCTTCCAGCTTCTCCTGTTTGTTGCCTGCACTGTGTGCATTGGTGCAGATGCACTTCAGTTTAGCTGTTGATTTCACCACATTTGGGAGAAGAAGCTTAAAATCTTACGTGACCATTCTCAGGCACTTCCCTGGTTTGTAACAATAACCCTTGTGTCTTTGCTGCTGAATGGATATCTATCCCCTGCCTCCACTGAGATGGCAGACCGAAGGAACTTGCTAGCACACCATCTCTCAAACACTGGTGTGCCACCCCCAGGCTTATCTCTAGTGGGCCTGGTTTTCTCTCTTTCCCCCTTCAAATCTAGTTTAAAGATCTTTCAATGAGCCCTGCAAACTCCTGTGCAAAGATCCCTTTTCCCCCTTTGAGACAGGCATACCCCACCCATTGCCAGCAGGCCTAGTATTGTTGTGTAAACTGACCCATGATCAAAAAACCCAAAATTCTGCCAGTGATACCAGGCTTGGAGCCAGGTATTGATCTGCTGGCATCTACTGTCTGCTTACTACTTTGTCAAATTTTAACATCTGCCCCAAAGCACTCTGAACAGGGAACTTTATGAAAATGCCAATGGATATGTCCCCAGCAATACATAGTCTCAAAAGCAGAATAGTAAAAATTAAAACAGAAGAGGAGAGCACTAAAGCAGAGTGGATATAGTGGGGGCTGAATGAAAACAAGGAACCTGGTAGGGAAAACAAATACAATGAAGAGCCATCAACATGGAATTGAAGCACCCATGCATGCAACAGTGCGATCCCAAGAGCGTGGTCCTTAAAGTCATAGCTGTGTTGGTGTACAGCTCTATCAACATGAGCATAGTGACAATTCACTCCTTTATATCTACATCACTGCCTAAAAAATGTAATGGCTTGGCATTTCTGAGGATTCTTAGCTCTAAGTAGCTTCTGTGGGCTCATATTATCACATGCTGGCCACTCCATCTTTTGTCACAACTCCTGATGACAAAATAGAAAGCCGTTGCTGCTGGACTGCCCTCTGCTTGGGTTAATGACTTCTGGAATTTTCCTAATGGGATGTAATTGCTGCTATATTTTGACAGTAGTCATTCCATATGCATCTACTGATAATTGCTTAAGATACAAAGACAGTTAACAAGCAATAATTATGCCAGTTGTTTACTTAAGCTTTCTTCTAAAACCCTGTCCTCCTTTAATGATTAATACTGTTGATTCCTCACAACATCATTTGTTCAAAACCAAAAATAACCTGTATATAAAGCTAATAGCTTGTCCTTCAGGTAATGTGTAGGATTTATGGGCAATGTTTTCTAGAACATTACTTCATTCACCCACCTACATATCTGTTATGGGCAATCTCAATCTATCTGGGAAAGTAAACTGATTAGTTCAGTTTGTAAAGACTACTGGTTTGTGGGTGTTACTTGCATGTGATGCTTCCTCCTCCCTGTTGCTAGAAAGTAGTTTGGCTGACTTTGCTAAGGTTTTGGTTTGTTGTAATAAAGATGCATTTTACTGAACAAGCAGCCCCAATCCACAAACACTTCACCACACAAACACACAAGATAAAACTTTTTTTTCCCCAGTGCAACTACTTCATGTTTACTTGACAGAAGTGAAGGGAAATTATGCCTCAGTGAGCTGCTGAACTAAGTTTCAGTGTAAGTCTCATTCCTACTGCATACTGCTCACCAAACTGCCTTCCAGGGCAGTTCAAATGACAGAAGCAAGCATAAGATTTCTATGACTTTCAGAGAAGCTTATTCTCCCAAGTCCCATGGGCCAGGACTTGTTATTTAGGCACCCAAATATGCCTGAAAGCTTGTCCCTACATATATAGATTAATAAAAAATGAATTAAATAAATGCATGCTTGCAGGATTTTGAAGGAGATGTCACAGGCTGGCTGACAAGTAGTCTCAGTTAAAAATAACGTGGTTAGAAAGTCACCTTTACAAAGAAGTGTATGTGTGTATGTGTACACAAATAATACACAATCTCTCATAATGTTTTTGGGTTTCCTTTTAAAGGAGCAGTACACATTGAAAAATAATAATATCCTTCTTATTCATAGACAAAACCCTAACATTCTCAGAAATATACCCAGATAGGCTCAAAACACAAAAAACAATGAGCTGTCCATTTACAAAGAGTAGTAACCGGGCCTTGGGAGGGCATTCCGTGCTAGGACAAATTTCTATCTGAGCAGAAAGTTGTTAGCTGATGTCGTTGCAAGGTCACCCTCAATAATCTTTGAAAGATCACAGCAACTGTGAGAGGTGCTTGAGGACTGCAGGAAAGCAAATGTTGCTCCTATCTTCAAAAAGGGCAAGATAGAGGACCCAGGGAAGGACCAGCTTCCCTTCAGTTTCTGGGAAGGTAATGAAATAACTAAACATGAAAAACTTTTCTAGGACAAGAAAGGAATTAGGAGTAATCAACATTACTTCACCAAGGGGAAGTCATCCCTGACCATGTTGATAACCTTCTATGATGAAAAGTCCAGCACGGCAGATGACAGGAGACCAGTACATAGTCCTTTATTTCGGCAAGGTTTTCAACACTGTCTCCCTTAAAATCTTCATAAAGAAACTAATAAAGGATGAGCAGACAGTGAGGTGGACTGAAAACTGGTTGAACTACTGGACCCAAAGTGTAGTAATCAGTGACATGACATCTAGTTGGAGTCTAGCAAATAGCAGTGTACCCCAGGGGTCAATACTGGCTCCAACTCTGTTTAACATCTTCATTAATGATCTGTATTATAGGTCAGAGTGCACCCTCAGCAAGTTTGCTGATGATAAAAAACTGGAATGAGCTGATGGTAGACCTGAAGGTTGTACTGCCATCCAGAGTAACCTCAACTGACTGGCAAAATGGACTGAAAAGAACCTCATGAAGTTCAACAAGGGCAAGTACAAAGTCCTGCACCTGGAAAGGAACAACCTTGTATAACAACTAATATAGGCTGGGGGACACGCAGCTGGGAAGCAGCTGTGCAGAAAGGGACTTGGGCCCTTGGTGGGCACCAAGTTGACCATCAGTCAGCAACATGCCCTTGTGGCAAATATTGCTAATGGTATCCTGAGTTGCATCAGAGAAAAAGTATTGCCAGCTGGTCAACAGAGGCGATTCTTCCTCTCTCTTCAGCCTGGAGTACTGGGTCCCGTTTTGGGCTCCCCAGTTCAAGATAGACATAGACATACTGGAGAAAGTCCAGCAAAGGGCCACAAAGATGACTAGGAGATTGCAGCATCTCTCCTATGAGGAAAGGATGAAAGACCTGGGACTGCTCAGCCTGGAGAAGAGAAGGCTCAGGAGGATCTTGTCCATGTGTACAAATACCTGAAGGGAGGGTGCAGAGAAGACAGAGCCAGGCTCTTTTTAGCAGTTCCCAGTGGTGGGGCCAGAGGCAATAGGCACAAACTGAAACACAAGAGGTTCCCTCCGAACATTAGGGAGCACATTTTCACTGTGAAGGTGACCAAACACTGTCACAGGTTGCCCAGAGACATGGTCGGGTCTCCCTCCTTGGTGATATTACAAAGCCATCTAGACATAGTTCTGGTAAACTAGGGAAGCTAGCGGTAGGTGGCCCTGCCTGAGCAGAGGGTCTGACCAGATGATCTCTAGAGGTCTCTTTCAACTTTATCTGGCTTCTGTAGCAGGATAACCACTACTCTCACATTTCCACAAGCTGGTGCAAACTAGCTAGCTGTACAAAAGTGACACTAAAAGCAGTGAAGGCAAGCAGTACTTCTTTCCTAAGAAGATGAATCCTCCTAGCAGACCATAATACCCAACAGTTTTCCTTTTTTCTCTTTTTTTTCCCCTGTTATTTTTATTCTTCCATAAAACCATACAGAAAACATGATTCATACAACAACAGATGGTGACAAATCCCTCCTTTACACAGCAATGTAGGTGATGTCAGTAGTCATTCATCTCAACCTAACAGGCTACGTTCAGTGCTTCAGTGGAGTAAGGATAAGCATCCATTCCACACAAATTATTGACTTTACATAAACTAATATATAAACTGAAGATAACTATAACCCAGGGACAAGATTTTCTTAAAATGACTAGTGATTTTTCATGCTCATCCTGATAAAATTTAAATATGAGCAGATATCCAGCATGTTGGAGGGAGGAGGAAGGGGATGTTTAAGATGTCTTTAAAATGTTCCACATTGGAGAAAAAGAAAACAGTAGGCATCAAATTTATAATATGCATTTAAAACACTTGGGCAAATAAGCCACTGTGGTGTCATTTTAGAAATGCACAAAATCCAATTTTTCACTTACCAGACACCATGTTACCTTGGATAATTCAATTTGTTTTCAGTAGATTTTGCTCTGTAGAACATTCTGATTATTTCCACACTTAGTTTTCAACAGTATTTGCATTTCATAGTACCATAGTGGCTTAATGAGTGAATGGAAATTTTCCTGAGAGGGCATGTTGGAAATACTCATCAAATTTGTGTTCCTCACTTAAAACCAGAGAGCCATACTCTTCAGCACAGCTGTATTATCCCTAATAAACAGGTTTAGCCACAGCAAGGACCTGATTCCTATGCAGCATGACTTACAAACTAATGGAGCACAAACAGGCAGCTGTAACCAAAAGTTATGACTCTCCTTTCTAAAGAGCTAGTACCAAAATTTGATTCACTATTATATAAAGCATTTGCTCAGGCTTTCCCTTTTAAGACTGTGCAACACCATCCTAGAAACACAATTAGTGGCAACTGCCTACCAATCAAGTGTGTGACATTTTGTTTCTTATAGAACTTTCTCTTTTGACTTTTAAAGAACCCAAGGAAAGCCAAAAGTGTCTTTAATTCTGTACATTCTTATCACAACAATCTTAGTTTTAACTATGTCCATAAGCGTCTTGAATCGTATGCAGAGTTAGTGCTGGTAAAGTTGAGAATCCGAGTTATAACCTTAAAGATATCATGGGAGATTGACCCTTATGTGTGACCTGATTACACTTCCTTACATGCTTAAGTTTACGTGAGAGTAGTGCTATTGAAGTTAGAGGAGCACTTTTTTTAATATAGATTTAAACACATGCAGAAGCAAAGTATCATTTTTCATTTCTTTATAGGTATTACATTTCATTATTGATCCCCAGCTTTGGCCAAATACTTTTGTATTTGTATGTCCTTGTATGGTGCTATCTATCTGGAATAATCACACAGTTGCTTATAAATACATATAAACAAACCAGAATGGTTTCTAAACCTATGACTGTTAATGAAGTTACTTGTCCTTCTACCAACACATAAAGGGATTTCAAAAATATTACTATACTTAAATTGCTTCTTTAAAAAAAAATAATCCCCAAATTCCACTGTTTTCACAAGATAGAGAAACAATACACACCAAAACGAGAGAAGTGAGAAATAGGAACATATTAACTGCATTAGCGTAACTATCTTTTAGAGGCTATACACACCTCAGAGGTCAGACCTACATCTTACCTGATACTGTATATAATATACTTACATATGAGAAGACTGTTCTGAAGAATTTACAGTCTTATGAAGAGAGGTAAAGAATGTGAGTACAATTGAAAGAGGTTAATTTATTTGCCCTCTCTCACATATTTCTCCTCCAAACAATGCCCTAATTCCCAATTCACTGTTCAAGATGGAAAATACACTGTCAGTTACTCTAAGATATCTTCATAATATATTTTGTGAACTATACTACCTTTGACTGTTGATTAGATTGTGAAAAACAATCCACAAAAGTGGATGGATGAGAAGCCTAGAGCAACTTTAATATCAATTGCTGCTTTCTGCAATTTCTCTAAAATTGTAACAAAGACTAGATCATTCATTTGACTGCTGGAATAAGAACTGGTTTTCCCTACAGTGTACATAGAGAGAGCAATATTAATTTCTGTATGTTTCATAAATAAGTACTATATACGATACCATGAAAATAATCTGTTTGGAGGTTTCAACAAAAATTATTTGTACAAAGAGATCTGTAAGGTAAGGTACTTTAACCACCATGGCAAATATTTAGCTACTTTGTCTTCATCAAAAAAGCCACAACACATCAAGTTAGTTAACCTGACTCAGGGAGTTTCAATGGGAGTCATTAACTAAACCGGATACTTCCTGCCTGAACAATACATCATGTACAGAAACAGCCACTTCACAGTGAGAAATGTTTGAAAAAAATATTATATCTACTCATTGTTTCCAAGTCTGAATAGAAACTAATACAGATCTCATTGCCCATGCAGCATCTCAAAGAAGTGGCTAGTCACTTTATTCTGCTGTCAGCAATGGCGTAAGAGGGACAGGCTTGGGGCAAATTCTAACCCCCGCTGGAAATTACTAGCTACTCTGGAGATTAATCCAGATGATGGAAAGATAATCTTCTGTCATCACACATCTGCATATCCATCTGCACAGCCTCTCAAGATCAAACACATTACTGACAAATGCCATAATAATTCTTACTTTTGCCTTACACTTTATCACACTTTCACTCCTGATGAACTGCCTATGGCTAGTAGGAAGATTATTTCTATATATGCAGCTAGGCAGAGCTGTCTTATTTCATGGACATTTGTAATTTTTCATGAGAACGCCCATAAATCTTAGCAGCATAAAGCCAGCTATTTTTCTATATGTCGTTGCAACACAGAAATTATCAATGGAATCAACATAGATTTTGATCATTAATAAAAGTCAAAATTAATATAAAAGACCAATGAATTTCTAGCATTATCATTCATCCAGTCATTCCAGTCAGCCATAACTGATATTAAACTACACAGGAAAAAAGTGAATGAAATGCATATTTCTAAAAGTATTTGGAATTTTTTAGGACTCTTCAATGAGAAAAAATAAAGTCAGCAATTCAAAACCAGTATTCTTTAATTTCAGCTACAGATATTACTAAATATTGTTTGGCCTCTTAAAACTCCTTTACAGATATTAAACCAATTTGATGATAATGAATGATTTCTTGAGGTCCTCAATATTTAGCTGATATTCTCATCATTTGTAAAAGTTTCTTCTTTCATGTATGTGTCCAAGTTTAGCTACTGCTGAGATTTTTATTTCAGCTTGGCGTATCTATTGAAATTCAACGGAAGTTAGGCACTTGAGCTTTGAAGATCAATTGGTAAACCTTAACCTAGAAACCTAAATTCAGGATCCAAAATTTGGAAATTCTCATTACACTTTCTAAAGAAAAAAACATTCCACATTTGTAGATCTGTTGGCTGTCTTTTTTTTTTAGTTGCTTTTCTACCACGAAAAAATGAGAGAGGCTTTCCAACAGACAGCACAATATAGATTTGTAGTAACAATGTAATGCTATGCCACTTTGCAACAACTTGTGGTAACATTATGCCTTAAAGCACAAAGCCCATTTCCTTTCAAACTACGTCAAAGCATTAGAGACAGTAGAGTCTATCAGCCTGGATTAAACAGATTTGGTGGATTGATTGGGGGGAAAAAATGTTCCTAAGCAAAGGAAAATCAAAAATTCTGTTTGATGACATTAAACCATACTAAATATCAGCCCTAGATGTTTTTTTTCTTCCCTTGATTCTGTGATCAAAAGCAAGAGACAATACCAGAAGTCACGCATAGTCAGAGTATCAGAAAAGGGAGAATTATTCATTTTAAGACAGAATGACCTTTAAGATCTTTAGTGAAAAAGAACATACTTTAAAATTATAAAGGGAGTGCTTATCAGAAATAACTTTACATTGCCTTCTGAATAAAGGCCTGAAACTAGTTGAGATACACAGATAAACCTGCATTCTTCCATCTCATGTTTCATTTTCCTAAATAAAAGCTAAGCTTCTAATTCTAATTGCTATAAACAAACCAACCAACCAAAAATATCTTTTAGGATCATGACTGTCTTACTCAGTGCAAGAACGCAATTGCACAAATTCGCAAAGATCCTTTCAGAAGAGTTCTGAGATCTCACCTGCCCTATTTCAACATGTACTAAATCAGATTACAAAGTTATTTTCATCAGAATATAAGAGAGAAGAGCAAATATCCTATTATAAAGTTCAACAGCAGCATTTCTTAAAGCATAGATGACAGGAAAAAGCAAAGAACTAAACAGAGGCTACAGGAGATGCATTTATGGCAGCCTCACAGGTCTGCACCTGACTACTTCATAATCTGTAACCCTTATGAGAGAGAATATGCTATATTTCTGATTTTATTATCTAGAAGTAAACACAATGCCCTTCACCACCTGCTTATCCTTTACTTGCCAGCTTTAGCCCAAGTGGAAGAGGAGCAGTAGGAAGTTGCAACAGTATCATTCATGTCAAAGAAAGCTCAGTCTGAAACTACTACTATAGATGTTCTTTCCAGTCTTTAGACTTTTTGTTCTTATAAGAGTTGATATTTGTTATCCAGCACTCCTATTTGAAGGAATAGGGTGTGCTGAGAAACAATCACCAAAAAACTCTCAGGAAAATTCATGAAACAGTGTGCAATCTAACCAAATCTGGAATTTGCCACTTCTCCTATTAAAAAAAAAAAAAAAAAAAAAAAAAAAAAAAAAAAAAAAAACAACAACAAACAACTTTGGTTTGTTAGGATAAGGTGGAACAGAAACTGAATACTGAAGTATATTAAATGAAGAAGATTCAAAGCATCAGTGGTAGGACTTCCCTCAGTCTACCATAACACCTCATCACAGCGCTGGCAGATAATTCCAAAGTTGCTCTTAATTAAAAACCTTCCTGAAAAGAAAGGCAAGACGTATTTCTGTGGCTGAAATTTTAACTTCGGGATCTCACTGTGCCAACACCATACTCTAGATTATAACAATTGACTTCACAGGTAGAGCACTACATTCTTACCACCTACAGAAATCAGATGTTTGGGTGAGGATTTAGATAATTCATTTTAAGTTAGAAGTTTAAATGGAAAATGTAAAAAATTCTCCTGTAACAGAGAATTTTAACTTTATATCCCAAATTGGGGGTTTTTTGGAGGTAGATTCATACAAATGATATCTATATATATTCTATGCTCTTCTTCTTCCGTCAACTAACCAATATTTGGCAGAGTACTAAGACGTGGGTCAGTTTACACAATCAAACCAAAACCTAAGAAATGGCAAAACAAACTTCCTAAGACTTATAAACTACAAAATACCTTTTTGTAGAGGAATGCTTCCTACAAGGCGATAAAGCAGAGCTATACCTGTTTATACCTGTCCTGCTGCACCACCACCACCACCTTCCCATTGACCAAGCTCTCCTTACATTGCTGTCCAAACTCCATTTGTATAGCATCAGTCAGAAATTAATGCAAATGAGAACAAGCCTTTGCAAAGATCCTGCACCCAGGCTTGCCTATGTATCAATTGCAGAACACACACAAGTTGAGAACCTAACTTCAGTAACTGACTTCTTGTACTGATGCATATGGTATAAGTGAGGCAAAATTGTGCTCAAATATAAGCTTTTAATTGACAATGAAAGAAAACAGAGCTCTTCAGTAACTGTAAGAACTATTTCCATTAAGGCTCCATTTTAAAGTCCTTCACTTAAACAGTATTCTTCCAGACACAAAGACTTTTGAAAGCTGAAATTTCACAGCGTCTTTTCATTTTGGTGGGCTTATTTGGTTTTTTGTTTTACTTCAGGAGGCAAGCTTCATTCTTGGTTTTGTGAATGTTGACCACTGAGAACTAGGAAGTGAACTGTAACTTGAATTTCAGTATTAAATTTATCAGTGTTCTACTGTGATAATGTTCACTCTTTAGAGGTAAAAAAATACATCTCTACATTCATCATTGATAAAAATCCTAGTATGTAAGTATAGGGAACAATTTTCAAAATACATCCACTGAGATACACATTAATTTGACAATAATTGTATGTCTCAGCTAATAACTAAAGTTTGTTACTAAAAAAAAATTATAGGTTTGGTATGTAGAGTGCAGAAGACATTCTGAAGCATAATACCACCAAAGATTTAGGGCAAAAGATATTTTTTCTTGTTATCGTGCAGACTTAAATACCTAAACAAAGCCTGTTAGTTGGAATCCTAAATAAATACAATACAACATAAACTGCAGCTTTGACATTTAACAAAATTTCATAGCTCCAGGGACCTAGTATTGAACAGGAGTTTGAAATATGAATGAATTTGCAATTCCAACAACACTTAAGCTGAGCTCAAGGTTAAAATTACAATATTGAGGACAGACAACTGAAAAAAAGTGTGAGAACATTAAACAAAACTATGAGGCAGAAGCAGAACACAAACCTATTCAAAAAGCTGAGTGATGGTTTTACCTATACTGGTCTTAATTATCATTATACAAAGAACATGCTAACAAAAATGAATGTTAGAATATCAAATATTCAGATAAAAAATAAGTCCAAGATACATAATGTGACTACTTAAACACATAGGGAATAGATGCTGGAAGAAAACAGCAAAAGTAATTTCCCTCCCCCCTCCAAAGGCTTTGAGTGACAAAAGTTCCTGAAATAGAAAGAGAAGTATTGTAAATAACTTAAGACAGTAAAATGGCACTACAAAGAAAATTAAAACTAAGGAAACTGGACTTTCAATACCACAAAAACTTTTATCATCTCAGAGGGAACTAAAAAAGAACAGGCAAGAATTCCTTACTGCATTCTGAGATGAGACAATCAGTCTTCGATAAATTTGGGGTTTTTTTCCCCCCTCAAATTATGAAGCAACAAAGAAGAATTGTTTCTTGAAAGCATATTTCAGGAATAACTTAAACTTCCTGCATGGGTTTAGAAAAGTTTATTACCTAGAAAGCATCTTTGAATATAGTAAAGCATTTAACGAGCTGGTATCTCTCACAACATTCCAAAAGCATTCCAACACTATTTTTTTTCCTTTGTATAAAACTGGATATATTTAAACATTCTAATATCTATTTGATTTTATTAACATCTTTTTCTTTCTTTCTATGTGTCTTAAGGAACAATTTGGAAGCTGAAATAAGCACACCTATACAGAAGAGTTCAGTTCACAACTGTTGTAACTGTCATTTCGTCTTTCTCCCACTACTTCCCTGAATTTTTCTGTCTATTCTGTTAAAGCTGAGATTTCATGTCCTGCTTTTAATTAAGAAAAATTAAGTCCTTCTCATTACGAAGAAACTTCCCTTGTTTTCATGCCTGCTTTTACCTGTTTCCTCTCATCCATGAGAAATAACCCCATGCACACCTAGTGTGCCCTGGTGGCCATGAGGGCAAATGGTACCATCCTGGGGTGCATTAGGAGGAGTGTGGCCAGCAGGTCATGGGAGGTTGTCCTCCCCCTCTACTCTGCCCTGGTGAAGCTGCACCTGGAGTGCTGGGTCCAGTTCTGAGCTCACCAGGTCAAGAGACAAGGAACTACCAGAGAGGTTCCAGCAGAGGGCTGTGGAGATGATCAGGGGACCGAAGCATCTCTCTTATGAGGAAGGGCTGAGAGAGTCAGGCGTGTGTAGCCTGGAGAAGACTGAGGGGGGAATATTATCAATGCATACAAGTGTCTAAGGACAAGTGTCAAGAGGATGGGGCCAGGCTCTTTTCAGTGGTGCCCAGTGGCAGGACAAGGGGCAACAGGCACCAAGTGAAACACAGAAAGTTCCTTCTGAATAGGAGGGCGGGGGGGGGCGAAGTCTTCACTTTGAGAGCAACAGAGCACTGGCACAGGCTGCCCAGAGAGGTTGTGGAGTCTCCTTCTCTGAAGATATTCAAAACACACCTGGATGCAATTCTGTGCAACCTGCTCTAGGTGAACTTATTTCAGCAAGGAGGTTGGATTAGATGATCTCCAGAAGTCCCTTTCAGCTCCAACCATTCTATGATTCTGTGAAGGATTTAGTCAATTCTGCCATATCAGAGCACGCAGCCAAGAGTATCAAGATTTCTGTAATCACAGAAAAGGGGACAATTATCTTTGTATTTGACTTTGGAGCCTTTGATTTAACTGTGGAGAATCAGTGTAACTTCTAGATCACAGCATATTTGAAGCCTTAATTTTTAAATGCATTAAAGTGTGTATTTGCTTAAAACTGTTGTATTAGTAGACTACAGTATTTCAAGTTTCATCAGCTGTGATCCAAGAGACAAGTTTCTGCATTCTGCTCATAAAGGAGGTCAAAATCTATATAGGTCTAAACATGCACAGGTACATTTGGGTTTCCTTCCGCAAATGACAACTGTCTGCAAAGAACACATGACTTTGGAATATAACATATTATGCAAATTTCCAGAATTGTTCACCATTAGTGTCTTCTTGAAGAACTTGTAGAACAGGTAGTTTATCTCCTGGCAACATCACCCTCTTCTTTGTCTGCGGCATATAGGTAGCTTCCATCAAATTATAGAAAAAAATTTTCAGAAGGGCCAGTGTTCAAAGCTCAAGTAGTAAAGAAAGGTGCTGAGGTATTTTTAAGCCATTGTTACTCTTCTCTCACTTTATCATCCTGGAAATAGTGTGAAGCTTTCCCATTAAAAAAAAAAAAAAATTCAGAGAAAAGTGTACTTAGGATAGAAGAAAACCACCTCATCACATGGAAAAAACATCCCATATAATCATAAAGTGTGGCTGGCAAGTTCACTTCCCCTCATGTTTGCCAAAAGCTTTCAAATGTAATTTCCAAATGTGTGTGAAAAGATTCACTGTCCTAGGACAATGGAGAAAAGAACTGATCCAAAGGGAAAAAATTAAAATAATGTATGGCTTGTAATAGAGAGAAACTATGATGCAAGCCATTCATTTAATATTTCTAAAGGGTGATGTAAGTAGCAGTAACTAGAAAACAAAAGGCAAGTCACAGCATACGAATATTTACCATTTAATTTGAACTCCTCTGAAAATTTTTAGTATTGATTTTGTAAGAAATCCAGCAGAAAATATCTGTTGTGCTTCAGGGGTAGAGATCAATACAGGTATCACAAATCGGTTCAATAATCAGAAGTGAGGGATTTTTCTTGTAATATTATTTGTCCTCCTAAATGTAACACTTTCACACAGTACATTTATCACACTATTACACTGAAAGACCAGAGACACAGGTAAGAGCACTTTTATTCCAGCAAAACTTTTCTCACTTTATATTCTGTCAGCCCACTATGATTATATTGTTAATGTGCTACAGTTAGTGACAGCTTAAAAAGCACAGCATTATTCTGACTAGTAAACACATAAAAAGCAAATTATTTAGTTGCTAACAGAGCTGTTCCAAAAGGGACACAGGTTCCATCTGCAACATTGTGGACAAAAATTAAAGGTATCCAATGGCTATTATTTTTCTGTTTAGGGTTTTCTTTCCCTAGTGTAACTGACATGACTTAAAGTTTTAAAAAGCACACTGATGTCCCTTTACTTATTGCAACACGACAACTTCTGTATGTCTTGAAACAAAGCATCATACAGAGCTCTGAGATAGGGAAAACTGTAGAGCTCAGCCCCATGCACACCTACTTAACTCAGGTTTGAAAACGTTACAGTTGTATCCCCCACTCCTCCCCAGCTGGTCCTGAGGTGCTTTGGAGCCAGTCACAGCTCTCTATACAAAGCAACCCAGCACTTGTAGATAAGCATACCTACCATGAAAGCTTCTCCTTATTCAATGCATGACTGCATTTAAGAAGGGAGTGTTAATGTGCCCACTATTAACACATGAGGAATCAGACTTACAAATGTCTGAATGTTCAACCAAATCGGTAAATCTGTCCAGAACTGAACTGCTTGAAACCATGGTGAAAGTCAGATATGCTGTAGTCAGTATCTTAAAAATAAGAACTTAAATCCTTCCTAACAATGAAAAAGTAAAAAAAAAAAATTAAAAACCGTGTCCACTGTTTTGGAACTTTTCTACTTAGGACCAACAGTAAAGTCACTACCAATATACACTTCAGTAAGAAGTAAAGCCAAATCACATTTTCATTGAGGAGTTTTTCTTCACCAAGCCGGTGAGAATTTTCAGTGTGGAAAGATGTGTCCAGAGAACCTGAAACGAGTCTTTTTGTGACTGACTACCTTCACTGACTCCACACCACTGTGCAGAGGATTATCTTGTCAGATTTAGACTTTCACTGGTCACCAGATGAGAGGCATAGTAAATGAGAGACTGCTCTTTCAATGCGCTGAAAATCTAAGATAAACACTTATCTTTAAGAAATAAATAATAGTTGTGAGGTTTTAGAAAGCTTCTATTTGAGTCACTTAGTATTTACTTAAAAGATCAATACCACAAACTACTGGGACCTGATAAAACAGAGTAGTTCAGACATAAGCCTCTTAAGAAATCAAATTAAATTCTTAAAAATATCTAAGCTTTTAGGAAGAAACAGAACCACAGCAGTACATGTATTATGGCTGCTTCCTTCCATCTGCTTATATGCAAAAGCCTCCATTATTGGTATCAGGGATTCTGTGTTCTTAACCAGTAACAACATTATACAAATGCCTTCAAAAAGCAAAATTTGCATGAGGTAGTCTTAATAGTAATTTTCAGGACTTTAATATATATCACTTTAAAATTTAAGTGAAAAATTAGTTCTGAGGCTTTTAGACTATCAGAAAATGTTGGTGTACAAGAGGTGCCATAGCTTAGTTTATTACGCACAGCAAAAATTTATCAGAAAAAAGGATTCATGTTCAAACTCTCATTTGTTTTTGAAATTTGGACACCCAATATACTTTTCTGACATTTTTATACATATGTGTATATATTAAAAAAATCATTCATACTCTGATATTCAATTATTTAATTTTGAAGCCTACAAAGAGCCATTATTTAACAAACCTCTAAGCTTATTTTCCCATTTATACAACTAATGCAAATGCTAGTGGAAGAAAGTTAAGCATGAAACTAGTGCTTATGCAAACTGAGTGAAGAGAAGTATATGATGCTGTGGAGTGTCAGACCTTTTGCTGTTAATATTTGATGTTCAGAACTTTGAGTGTAGACCTGAACTGGCAGATCAAAATCTGACAAAGATCAAAGTACACAGTCTCAAAACAATGTCTTGAACACCCAAGCCTTACATATTAATGAAAAGGAAATAATCAAGTAGTAATGAAAATCGTAGTGTAAGATTCCTGCATTTTCCAGCATAATTTTCAAACTAGCTTGAAAGAAATTCTGTAGCTGAACATTTGGCATCATGCTGCACAAAGGAATAAATCACAAGACCTTGAGGGCAAAATGTCACAAGGAGAATTTTAGGTACTGCAGGTTTTGGTTTTTTTTGACAGGTCAGGTAATACACTGCTTATTTCAAGTGACTAGTCCCCACTGCTGAACAGCACCCTTGGAGAAGAATATTATTTGTAACTTTATCACATGTAAAGAGAAAAGGATAGTAAAAATGCCATTTAATACAAAGTTAATTGTCTTTCTACTAGCCTGTAAGACACATCAGTTATTCTAAAAGCTTGCCCTCACACCAGAAAATGTCTTGTGAAGCCAGGAATGCATCTGATCAATTCAGCCATGGTCAAATTTCAAACTGGGCTTCAATCAACCTTTCAAATTTGGGTAATTCTGAAATGCGTACATAACCCACTAACCCAGAAAGAAATATTTCTAATTGCCCAAATTGGGCTGAAATTCCATTTGCAAGCATCAGTTTCCCTAGCATGGGTATATGAAATTACAGCCTCAGATAAGCAAGTGCTGAAGATATTTTTTTTCCCTAAAATGCGACTTGGTAGAATTTTATTAAGTCAGAGGAACACAGAAACTCAGGCTATTAAATTAATCAAACAAAAGTTAAGAACCAGAAAAGGTTTAAACCCCCCTAATAAAAATAGTTACATGGTATACCAAGTAGCTGTGTATTTTTGTAAAAAGAAAAAACCCAAACAAAAACCAAATAAGCAAAAAACCCCCACACAAATGAAAAAAAAACCAAACCAAACAAAACCTCCAACCAACCAGCACAATTGAAGAACATCCCCTGGGTAAATTTGAATGGATCTTTATAAAATGGCTAAGGAGAGGCCAGACAGATGATTCAAAAAGAACGGGATTAATATTGATGCATTCTTTTGTTAAAGTAAAGAGACAGGCCTATGTTACTTCAGCAAAGCAGAAAGTTCTTAATTTGAATCTTTCTTTTATGTCAATACTATGATATGGAATAAAGTTTTATTACACATTTCCAACATTACTATTCCTTTGGTATTCAGTATGTTATTACAATTTTAATTATAAGTTTCCGAGTAGAATTATTTGCCTTGAACTTACAGCTGCCTGAACACTCAAGTTAAATCTATAATGAATTAGTTTATTATTCTCACTACTTACTAGAAGCTTTATTTAAATCTTTCCTACCTGCATCAAAAAAAAAAAAAACAGAGCTATGTTTGTCTTCTTTTCAACTACAGGGGAAAATGAAAGTAAATGCTGCTCACTTTGAAGCTTCTAGGTGCCCCATACAATAAGATTGATTCCCTTAACTCTGAACCAGTTATGATTTAATTCTGTATTTAATAGAGTCAAATATCTTGCATGAATCACTGAAACCAAATCATATGAAAAACTGTTATTCAGCTCTTAATTTTGCAGGTCAAAACACGGAGGCAGACCTGAATAATGCTGTTACTTCTGAAGTGTGTTTGAGAAACCATGCTATAGACTGGCAGAAACAACTTGTTATGATTTGCCAAGTAAATCAGGTAAGTAACTTTCTGCATGGGACCTGAACTCTACAGAAGTCTTCATTCTTGCTAGATAGCAGGGTCTGTGTTGCCATGATTGCTCCTGAAACTAACAGAGATAACAGTGGGTGCATGAATGGGGGGGGGGGGGGGGGGGGCGGGGAGGTAGGAAGGAAGGGAGGACTAAAGCACAACTTTTCACAGACATTGGCAACACAAAATAAGTGAAGTGCTTAGAAGCATTGTTTGTCCCTGGCACACCAAAGCAAAGGGCTGGTAGCTCTTCACAGAATTCAGAGCACCACTGAACCTTTACTCGAAGGGAAGAAAATAACCTGTTCTGTCTACCAGATGCATCACCACATCTTGGTCCCAAAGGCTCATCACATTGCTCAGTATGTCCCTTACCCTCCAAAGCCTACAACCTCTGAGGAAATATTTGGCAGCTGAAAAGAATGGGACAACACACACTTCCTTCACTTTTAAAAAGGACACAAACAATGGAAACATTTTGTATTTATGGAATCTTAGATGCTTAAATACTTCCAGGTCCTTCTGCCAGCCTGGTCAGATTTCAGCCCAGTGAACACAAAAGGTAGAAACCAAAAGTCAAGCCACCAATTACTCTTCCCTCAAATGTGCACTAATTAATGGTAACAAATTCTGAAATCCCTGTAACATGCTGGGGGAGGAGAGGTGCACAGGATTGTACTTCTTCCCTATTTTCTTTCTCCTCAGGCACAAAAGAAATTCACAACCACTCACTGAGTTTTGGTAATAGCAGTTCTCATTTGTTTTGCAAGTACAGATTGCTGCTCCAATTTATTAAAAGACTAAAAGACAAATTTATTTCTAACTAGTTCATTGTGTAGACCAAGTGATGCAGAAACTAATTTCCCTTCTTTTAAAGCCTACCAGGATCTACAGAACCCAGACAACATTCAGATCTTGTGAACAACAAAAAAAAAATTCCCAGAGTTTATTACACTTGCCTAGCTGTAGCAGTCCTAAAGACAAATAATGTATGAAGAAAATACAAGAAGCTAATTTAACCCTCACAGAATTACTGCTCTCATTCTCTCTGTCTTTAGCTCACTCGCTTTCTCTAAAGACCCAACCCCCCTTTTATAAACACAGCAGTAGGAAAGAAGACTTGCAGGGATAAAAAGGCAGCACTGTTGAAACTATTATTAAAACACCAGAAGGAACACTTCACCAATTGTGGCATCTGAGTGGAATCTGTCTTTGTTTACATACAGACTAAATTGTTACAAAAAGCATAACAAATCAGCAAAACCAAGACAGAGATATCTTAGTTCTTCATGGGCTGAAGATTTTAGCCTAAAATGAAGGAAAAAACCCAGCAGAAAATACTTTAAATTAAAAAAGCTAGTAACCATTAGATCTAGACAAATAAGACAGAATTTGTCTATATTGACATCTGTGGAAACTGTGGCATCAGTTCATGTTTCATTATACAACACTCTGCAAATTATCAGAATAGAGCTGAAGACAGCATGGAAATACAAATACAAACTTTGGTAATGCCCAGATTTCACAGTGGGGTAGGGCTCTGTCTCAGTGTGAATACCACTTCTCAATACATGAGAACTCTACAGTGTTAGGGAAGCAATCTGAATTAACCAGAGCAAATGAAGATCCTCCCTGTTATTTTGTTAAACATAGGGTAAACATTTGATGCCTGCAGGTTCCCTTGTTTCTTCCTACTTTTACTCCCCCACTTTCCTCCTCCACTCTCCCTTTTCCTTCATTCTTCCCACACTAACATAAGATGCTGAAAAGATTACATCACAGATGGTAGAAAAACCTAAGCCTTGGAATAGGTGTGATCACAGAAACAAGACCAAGCCATTAATTCGTAATTAGGGGAAAGGGAAAACTTTGACTTATAAAGCAGCAGAGAAATGAAAACTGTTTCCATATTTTTTGTACCAAAGAGAAGGTTTCCACTGATCAGTTTAACTTTAGTTCTTCTGGAGGAATTTCAAATTGTAAGAAGGTTGCATTGCATAACATATTCTCCTTCAGCCTTTTTTCCCCCCACCTTGAAAAGACACAGCATTCAAATAGTCTATGAAATTAACCTATCAGTGTATAAAGATAGCACGTGCCTTCAGTGCTAGGTTTTCAGTAGCTGGAGGAAACAGAAAAACAAAGCACCCTGGCAAAGTAGATGGATGGTGTGACACAGCCACACAAGATCCCATCCTCTGCACATTTGTAACAAAACCCAAAATAATTGTCTGGCAGCCTGCCCAGCACAGGGATTGTCATCCTACAGGTGTGACGGACCTCTTTGAAAGCTAGTATAGCTTTTTTGGCAGGATGTAAAGAACAAAACTGTATTTTTGTGATGCTGTAGTATGAAATTTGAGAGCCTTTATCAATAGATTTTTTTTAAAATACACTAACTTCTAAGAAAATTAGAAGCCTCGAGCATATTCTCCAAGAAAAAAAAAAATCACCAAACAGCTGGCTTAATGCTGAAGTACAGTCTTAAAAGTCATATTAGGATTAGCTCCCTACTGATTCATATTTTCCCCTAAAACTCATACAAAACAGTAGTGGACAGAACAGATGGTAAATGCAGATTCTGCATTTACTTGGTCCCAGTTCTTTCCTGAAAGGGGAGCATTTAAAGATAAGTTTGTCACACAGGTTAATTCTAGGTCCTGGGCCCCAAGAGTCAAGCACAGGTTCACCTGTCTCATTTCATTCACAATAAGTTGTTGCATGTTAAATTAGGGTGTTAAAAAAACAGGAATTTTACTCATTTGAATTAATGCTGCTTAAAATTGTCAACAAGACAGGCATTAAAAAACAACCAATCAACATCTTGAAGAAAAAAGCACCAGGGCTTTGCAGTTAATGGCAACATCAAAAATGGAGGGTGGTACTGAACAAGAAGAATTCTACTTGAAAGTGATAGCTCAGTAATGTGATCTCAATGAAGGCTAAATGACAATTTAAGGAAAGAAGCTTGCTAGGCTTAATTTAAACCAGTTCTATAAATACTCATTGGTATCAAGAAACTGTTAATAACAAATCTAATGCATCTGTTCTGTCTTTGTGCAGTTACCTAGACTACATTTCTTGACACCACTGTTCTGTAATAACCTCCATCTGCTCTGCTGTGTCTGTCATTTCTTTTGCTATAACATATTGTGACAGAGGCTTCATTTACCTAAACTTATCTTGGCAACTTGTACTTCATTAAAGGGAATCCTGCAAGCATCAGTTAAAGCTTTCTTATCTGGCCATGCATAGCTAAGCTTCATAAATCATTCTTTCACTTTCCATTTTGCAGCTTCTGGAAAGGTAACATTATTGAATTCAGATCACTGGAACAGAGCAGTACTAAAATGTTTATTGACCAGCTTTTAGGCACTGAGCTCTGCTTTGAATTCAGGCAGTAATATTAGCTAAAGCTTTTGAATTTAAAAAGGGATGTCACTAATACGTTTTATACATTGCTATAAATACTGTTTGATGGCAGGCCACTTCAGCAAGCTGCTACTAATCTAGCAAAAACAAGATATTATTAGCATATATTCCTTTCTTATACTTTTTTTAATCATAACATCTGTAAAAAAAATTTATATTCATAGATCTAAGACCTCAATCACAGCTCAGTAGTATAGACTGTATCTGACAAAGGCAGATGTGATGGGCAAAGGGACCTTAAACCAACTTTTATTTTTCCAACAGATCAGTCTGGCATTGCACCAGGACAGCACTTGGTGCAAATCTCAGCAGCTGTGGAAGTGCCAATCACTAGTGCAGTGGTTCCTTGTTTGTAACACAAGGTAATTAGGTAGGCTTTCGGCCTCCATCCAGACTCATATGTAGGAATCATATGACAACCAGCAATATTATACTGCAGACAGTATTACCTGATAAGAATCATTTGTTATTAGAATGAAAATAAAGATAAGCCCATTTACTGATGGGACAGAGCTGTTCTCTCTTGCATCAGATTCAGAAGCAACCCATGCTGTGCTGGCTGATGAGTCAAACCACAAGGGCTGAGATATAATATGGTAGGAGGTAAGGAAGAAGGAAGACTATTTGCCAGACAAAGAAAACTTAATCAAGACAGGATAACAAATTCAGATAAAATTCAGTCAATACTTTTGAATGGGTGTTTCCTATATGAAAACAATATCCAAACTTCATTTTAGCAATAATAAAATACACTGGTTTAACAGTTAAGATTAAACAGTTGTAATAATTCATAACAGTCTGGGAACCTCAGAGATGAGTAGGATGCTGGTGGCCTGGATTCAGAACTCTTCTCTGATCCACAACAATTTGAACTGACATGTCACACCTTCTGTGCGTGCACTGCTGGGCCTCCAGGGAATTTGGGGATAGGATTCTCCCTTTTAGCATAGTCTAGTTTATCCAAACTCAACATTTTGTAGCCCAGATAGACAAGAAAGGGTATTAAAAGGCACCGGCCTAATGAGTAAGCAATCTAGATTTAATTATTTTTCACAGTTTATAAGAACAGTGGTTTAAACTGGACAGATTATCAGTTCCATGCAAGTTAGACAATCTCCAGAAATGATAAAAGGATCTGTGTGGGCAATTAATTGCACTTCAATGCAATAGGGTAATTTCATAAGCCCTGAGATATCCAGACAGCACTGCAGTAGCTGCATTTTTCCCTTAAAATGCCCCAAATATTGAACTAACTTTAGAATTGATTATCAAATTAATAGTTTCAATTCACCAAATTTAAAAAGTGTTTTAATCTGAAGCAAAACTGCCATAGCTTTCCAATCATAATTCCCACTTCACCTGCTCAGTAAAGTAAGTCTTGATTATTCAGTGGCCCACAAACCACCCATAAACAAAGAGAAGTAGGAGGACAATTTGGATAAGGTATGATCAGGACTCATACTCAGAAAACATTCAGCTGCCTAGGGCACTATCCCCCCTTATTCTGGGCTTTATACAAAAGGCCCAGTATCTAACAGGAATTCTAACAAAATGTTACTGAACTATCAAGGCTTGGTCTCCATTCATTCCCATGCCAGATTAGTGGAGTCTGTAGCCTTTAGAAGAACATCTACCACTTCCATAGTGGCTCTTTTTGGTGGATTTATGATGAGAAAGAGGGAAATGCTGCAAGGACAAGGTCACCCACTTGAAAAAAACCTTTCATGCAGATGGCTGCATATTCCATATGGATCCTGGATACAGTCAGATCTTGGTGGCTTTAATCCTCTCATGGATAGGATTTTGTATTTAAGATAAATTACTTTACCCTGAAGACTGTTACCTATATTGAAGGGGTTTATATACAAAGATATTAAGAAGTTTTGCTAATCTTAGATTTTATCTAAGAATTAATGTAAACTTACAGCTGAGAAATCTTTCAGAAATTGCAATACCTATTTGGAGTGGGCTATAATAATATCCTTAAAACTAAAGTCAAATCCACAGAAAAATAACTGGGTTCTATCTATAGCTGATGTCAGACATGCTCATAAACCTTTGCTCATGAATAAAAATATCCTGAGTCTGTGAGTATCTGAAGAGCTGCTGAATTCACATGCCTTCTTCATTTTTACAGTCTGAGAGCAATTGTCCACCAAAACATGTCTTCTCTCATACCTTATCTGCACCACTAGGGTATAAAACTTTGAAAACTGAAAAAAGAAGTTGGAAGTTAATGAGCAGAGATAGGCTGACTTTCAAGATTTCCTCTTACAGCTCAATACACAATGAATTCAAATCTCTAGATGAACCTTAGGGGAACTAGCTCATTTGTAGCTCCTGCAAACCAAACAGTAGGAGTCAATATATGAGTCTTTCTATACAATGGTAACTTGTGAGGCTAATATGATGTTTGTAAAAGACTTTTTGATTCTCAGGTGAAAGGAGCACATAAGGGTACAACTTTATTACCTCTAATTATAGAAGAGTTTATACTGTACTATTTTTAAAAAAGTAACCTAGAGCTTGATTTTCTACAATTATACTAGTCTATAGATGTACTGTACAAATATCTTTCCCTAATAAAAACAGGGATTCTGAAATTAATACAGATTCCAGTTGCTAAGCAATTCAGAGCACCGTACAATAATATTTTGCTGTAAACTACAGAGTTAAGACAGTAACTCTAAAGACATACCTTATAACTGTATATGCTGTAAGCAAACTGATAGTTTTCCCTGTTGTTGAAGGCTATTTCCTTTCTCATTTTCAATTGCTCATAGCTTTACCAAATTGTCAAAACTATACTTTCAAATACAAAATTCTCTAAGTAAATTTGTTTCATTTATTTTAAAATCTTCAGCCAGAAGAAAAGCATTACAGAACAACAATGGGGTTTTTCCCCATTCCACATTTTATTGTCCTTTCATTAAAGAAATTTGAATACTTTGGACATTTTAAAGTAGCTATAATAAAACTGACAGTGGAATTAATTCTCCCAGGGACATGCTTCTACACATCCCTGAAAAATACTGTTGAACTAGACCAAGTGGTTAAACTTTAGGAAAGAAAACATAGTTTGCACATGCTTAGCATACATTTGGTGGATCTTCACCGCAGAAGTCTCTGAAGAATCCAGGCTGAGCAGGACATTCCTTCTGAGTGAGAAGTGGGAAGCAGTGAATAATTTTTCTCCTCTGTTTTGCCCATTTGGCTGAATTCAGGTAGCACAAAAGTGAAAGCTACTTGGAAAAAACCCCAAAGTTTAGGGAGGAAGAATGAGATCAGCATTTGAATGCCAAGAGAGGTACTGAGCAAGGTTGACACAACCAGGACCTGGAAGGACAGAGCACTGTGACACAAACTAGAGCCAGAAAGAGAAACAAAAAAGCTCAAAGCCCAGGAATGAATGATAATAATTAAGGAAAGGAGTGGAAACACTACTAGCTGTATAAAAAAAGCTATAAATAGGAGTGGATTTGCATGAACAAGGCTGGAATAAAAAGCCAGGATTCAGGAAGAGAAGGGACAGGACATGGATTGTAAAGATGTTGACCTTGTGGAGAATCTGAAACAGTGCCAGAAGAATGGAGTCCCCTACAAAGCAGGGAAGAAGATGAACTCTGTTTCCTGTAGCTCTGCATTAGAACAGAATTTCATTTTCTCTTATAGTTCTCCACAAATCTCATTAGATCCTTACCCCTACTTAGCTATTATCTACAAAATATGACAGACCACTTATGTCATCTGTCAATCTCTTAGCTTAAAGGCAAACAGCAACATCTGAGGTTTTGATAGTGGTTCTTTTGCATCCAGTCCATATGGACTTGAGTGTCTGTTTTTCACATGATCACGTGAACTGCAACTTCCCTGGAGTTTTTGGCATAATCTGAATACTTTAAGCCAAAGAACTTCTGTTTTTTGCTGAAAAAAACTTCAGTTTTACATGGAAATTCACATAGCCACTTTCTAATCTTTAAATTAAGTTATCCAGCAAACTTCCTTATGGGTGAAGTAAAGACAGTCGTCTGGTATATTTCTTTAAGACACATGAAAGATGTATCTTATTGGGGTCACATTGCAGTTTTACTAGGATGCATTCATGTAATATAAGAGAAAAGCCAAAATTCTGAGAATCCAAGTCTGTGTATGAGTTTATACAAAATGGGTAGGATTACCAGAGTAGTCAACAGGAACTGCAGTAGTTTCTCAATCAGTTTTAAGTATCTATCATTAGATTAGGTGAAAAAAATGAATAAATCTTACATTTGGATAAGAAGATTTATTGGCATATTCTAAATGCTTAGGGCTCAGGATTCTGTCAGCCAGGAATTAGGATCTTCCAATCAAATTTTTTGGCTTTTATTTCCACAATTTTACAACAGAAGCTCTGAATTCAAAATAATTCTCCATGGCCCTCTGTAATGAGGAGTTCTTCCGTCTCAGACGCTGTTAATACAAAAATAATCACCAAACAAAAAACCAAAACAAACTAACAAAAATCCCCAAAAAATCCACAAACCCTGTTGATAATATTTTTCCACCTGCATTTGCTTTCTTTGCACCCAAGTGACAAATAACTTAAACTATTTCAGCAACACATGGGCCTGGCAGTCTTATTTAGTGCATGTTGTTCAAGCATACAAGTTACCTTATGTATTTTAACATGGGCAAGCACAATCAGAGTAGATTCCCCAAAAGCAGCCAGGCACAGGAAGGCTTATCTGATGAACAACGGGACAGCACACAAAGGGTTGAGTTTTAGCAGATATGCCAACACTCCTCTCTGAACACATTGAATTAAGATTGTGCTTTAGAACCACTGTAGAATTCCTTACTCAGCCCTCATCTGCAGGGCTTTTGTCTACACCTTGTTTATAAGGAATACACACATTTGTAAGTCAAAGGTGGTAGTGCTCCGATTTTGAACACATGCAAAAAATTCTTTCAAATATGTTTATAAAGGACCAGCTGATCTTACACAGGGTTTAAAATTTTCACTAGCAAGGTAAAAGACACTATTGTAGTCATGAATCCAGACCGCCTTCATATCTAAATGGGTCAAATCTACAAATTTGTTTGCAATAGCCTAGCAAAATAATTAAAAACTATGAGCAAAAGACATCCCAAAAAAATCCATTTCACTATCTATATAAAAAACTATTAAAAGCATCAAGCTTCTTTATGTCAAGAATATGAAATACAGTGAAAGCTGGAAAGATGGTATCAGACCCACAAGTCATTGCCTTTAACAGGGATTTTTATACTATTATACACCTACATTTCTAATATCACCAATTTCATTTTGCATGGTAAAAACCCTCTGTGTCATTATCTAATTTTTTTAGGCCATGATTAAGTTATTATAAAGAAACAGATTATCTATAATGTGGCTTTTCATTCATTTGTTGGCCACAGGCAGTTAGTTATAATCATATTGTTACCACAAAGAATTTAATCAAGGTCTGTAGTCAGACAATTATGTGGACTATGATTAGTCTGAAAGAAAGGGTACAGTAAAAAAAAAAAATCTGCTATTTCCCTGCCCTGTCCCCTATCTGAATGCAGGAGGAAAAGGTGCTACCAGCTAAAATTCTGGTCAAGGAGATCCAAACACTGAGATGCTATTACAGTAAACAGCTGGGTCAAAATTGCATGGGAAAGGAATGGATGGGGACAGGTCTGGCAAAAGAAATACAATTGAGAGGTTAATGATAGGCAGTAATATCTTAAAATAGGAACTGTTTTGGTATCATTTAGCAAGCATTCTGATTTAAATGGAGTATGACCCATTTCACATCCAATGGAGGTCTGGCTGACAGGTAAAAAACACAGCATAAAGGTGGTGTTGAATTCTCTTGGCAACAAATGCTGGAGCTTGTCCTGCCTTGGAGAAAACTTTCCCCAAAAGCATTCTATAGCAGTAACAAAACCTTAATCAAACAGGACCACTAGCTTCCTTCCAAAAGCACACAATGCACACACAGTTTGAGGAACAGGTGTGTCACAGGTCTTCTTCAAGCCTGGAGAACTTTGTCCCTTTTCTACAATAGTGGTCATTTCCAAGGGGATAGGAAGAAGCCCTCCTGGTTAATCTTGTCTGTTGGTTCTTAATCACTTCACAGTCCTTACTACACTAGTGCTTTATCCCTTATATACTTAATTTTAACATGGTTGGAGAAGCAGAAGTTAAATTATTATTTGTACTAACTTCTGAAACAACCCCCACTTCTGGTCATATCAGTGTTATGTAATAAGACAAACATCTGTTTGTATATGAGATTCTTTGTGTTTCTGTAATTACTCAGCAGAAGACAAGTTTTCTTCACTGCCATTTGTTTTTGCTGCATTATATTAATTTCCTCCATCCCTTGACATTTTATTAGCTGCCTTAAATGCATGCACCCCTCACACCTGTGGGGAACATACCAGCTTCTGCTATTACAGTTTCTACTGACACCAACACATAATGCTTCATGTCTTAAAAATCTTCAGTGCATCAAAACAAATTTAAAAAAGCAGCTTATTTTGCTTTTTGAATTGTCTTTATAGAACATATCACTAAAGCAATCCACTGCTGTAGGGCAAATGGCAACTGCATGAAATTAATACATTAATTGAAGTTGTTCATACTTGAGAGGTCCCTTCTTTCCATGGAAAAGGGTTAAAAGCATTTAATGGTCTGGGTTAATAATAGTCAAGTTACTGAGTCAATCAAGTGATGAATTCTGAAAAATCACTAATGCTGGATAAGTGCTTGACCTGCTTTTTCAAAGGCAAAAGTTAAAAATGCCTTCCCTGTAAAACACCAAGCAACCCCGAGGGATCTATGCTTATGCAAATGTTTGATCGACACCTGTTTGGTGTGTCAGTATGACTAAGACATTGGCTATTCTCAAACCTATAAAAAATTATGGAACAAACACTTTCTAGTACATTGATAATCAAGGCCAGAATTTTCAGTAAACACCTTTAATTTATTCTCAGGGGAATTTAACAGCCTTCCTTCCAATAGTTTCTTTTTAAAATCCCAGACCTATAAAAGTAACTTTTTAATCCACATTTATGCTTTAACACACATCTTTACAACATCCACATTACCAAAACTAAAGTCACCAAAAAAAAGGGAATTTTTCACTTTCAAATAATTGCAGATAACAATATTTTCTCACTTAAACAGAGGCCTGGCTGTGAGTATGGAGGATGGGATGAGCAGAGATGAGAAAATTTAAGTGTGACCTATGTCATGTTAGGCAGGAGGTGGGCTTTAATATGCAGAGAGGTTCAGTTGGGAGCCACCTCTGGGAAGAGCAGCAGCTGTAGAAAAAATGCTGCAGCGATGCTGAGTTTCTAGCTGTTTTTCTGGAAATTAAAGCAGTGTTCTCTCTGATTCACTTATAAAATACATATAATTTTGCCCCTGAGTATTCCCATTAAAAAAACAAATATAAATGTGTCACTCCAAAATGACATTTTCTGCTTATATATTTATCTAAAAAGCTTCTATCTGTGAAAGGAAAAAAAGCAACGCATTTTGGTGTCCAAAGCTTCCTTATACAGTGAAAAACTGACATTCTAATTAAAATGCTAGCATATTAACAAAGACTATCACTCCATGCTGAAATACAAAATTCACTGAATGATGTCTTTCTAGCTTTTATCTAGGAAAGCACTTGAGCACAAGCACAGTTTTAAACCAAACACCTTGAATAGTGCCAAAGTCAAAGAGACTGTTCATACAGACAAATTTCAATGCCTTCACAAATTTTTACTCTTGAACTTGTATTAAGTATGTGCAGTTGGACTTCCACAGTTCTTAGCCTGGACCCGAAACTTCCTCACATCATGGCTTTGGCCTACTCATCTGTTTAGGCACCTTCATTTCCTCTTTCAATGAGTAAAAAACCTCTTTGGATGCATCACCAGAAGTGTATTACCTGAAATTTTTTCTATTCTTTGAATATGAAAAACATATATGTACTTAACATCATATGTTATTATTAAATCAAATGTAATTCTTATGCCTGAGCCAGAAGGCTTCATATTCTCAATTTATAAACTGAATTATAGTTAGCCATGACTTGATCTAGACCAGGGGTCCTCAAACTTTTTAAACAGGGGGTCAGCATGCGGATGAAGTGGCAGGCAGTCATCTGCAGCTGCTTGGTTCCCCCCCCCCCCAAGCCCGGCAGGCGTGGGGGTGCACGGGGAGGGAAGTTCTGTAAATACTTGGGGCTAGATTGAGGACCCTGGGGGGCCGTATCCGGCCCATGGGCCATAGTTTGAGGACCCCGATCTAGACTATCATTTCACTTTCTCTTCTGTCTAGGTCTTATATCTTCCACCACTGGCATACAGGACAATAGATAAAAAGTGTTGCTGCTTCATTCATAATCACCACTGATGGTATAATTAAAGTTTCAACAACAATAAAGAACCACATGTTTGCAAAAATCAAATGTTAATGCATGAGTTCTGGAACAACAAAAATAACATGAGCCTTTAGGGAACATGTGTGATCTATTTCCTTTGGATCTACAGAAAGCTAATTTTTGTATTTATTTTTATTAAATCACGCTGTTTGTTCCTTTGTAGATGACAGCTTCTGGTCCTTACATTTTTGCTGTGTGTTGAACTTTGCACTATCAGATTTGTAAAAACACTGAGTACAAAGCACCAGCAGACATCAACAATGAGATAGTTATTGGCAGACAGTTTTGAAATTGAAGTAATTGTAACAGTCTATCCCTCAATCTGTAATTGCAGGGTAGAATGGAGGACAGGTGCATGTTTTGAGCTCTGTTAAGCACTAAAGTTTTAAAATGTCTCTCTGGATATGGATTTGCATTGATGGCCAATATATCACCAGCTACTTAGAAATCCTGAAAAACTCCATAAACACAGCCAACATCCTATAAACCTTCTCCCTTGTATTTTTTTTTCTATCAGCAGTTAACACAGAGTTGTTTCTAATTAAACTGCAGTGCAGGAGGAAAAAAGTAAATGGATGCAGCCGTAACATGGACTACTGGATAAACAGAAAGCTTGCAGGAAGAAAGTGAATAGCAGTAAAATGAGGATAAAGAACCAAGGCATACACTACTTCTAAAAGAAACAATTATCAAACCACAGGCAATCTTCATTTTGTATGAAGTCATCTGTAATTCTAAAACTGGCTCAACAAAAGGACTTCTTTCATTAAAATAACCTGATTTGGGCAAATGATACAGGATCCTTTTAGCTTTGACTTGCCAAATTTTTACAGATAATTCAGGAACAGCTTCAAGCAAAATTTTAGTATTTCACAAACTGAAGAGACTTGCTGGCCCAACAATATAAGTGTTATTTATGCATTGATTTTGCAATCTAGGACATGAGCTTGTTCATGGACTACTCTAGAAAAAAAAAGGCTTATGCTAATACAGAATTTTCAGCCTAAATTCCAGCAGATTCCATATCAAAGAATGAGCAAATCTTTCACAGAAAGTTCTTGGAATAATCTGTAACATCATGAAGGATGTAAAAGACCACAACATACTTAAGTATATAAGTAAAATACTTTGCTTTTTGCTCAAGAAACTTAATAACTGCAGGTCAACAAGCAAGCAAGATGTTTCCAGAGAGAAATGCTTAACAGGGTTTCTCCATACCATGACAGACTCACATCTTCTCATCAGCTTCCCATTCAGCACAGTAACATACAAATCACCTATTTTACAGTGATTATTAAATACAGTGTATCTGTGCAAGGACTGAGTATGAAGGAGCACACACAAGTATGTTGTTAAAAACTGACCCCTTTTCAGGACACAGTGTGCAGTCTCATGCTCTCACCCAGTGCCTGCAGGCATTGTTTTTCCAAGTCCCTGTGTGAAATAAGTGAGAAGATTTTGCTATGAATTATATTTTCTATTACCCAATCAAGCTAAGTACTAAGGCAAAAGCAACTTTTAGCTCCAGTAGTATCTCTGAAACAACTGAAAGCTAAGCTGCACAACAGCTTTGCTGGCTCAGACAGTGAGGCCTTGGACAGGCATTGGATACCTTTAACTTCTCCATTCACCAGCTGAAGGGTATTGTTCCTACTGGAAAAAATGCTCAAGTGATAGCTCATCATTTATTTCAGGCCATATAAACAAACCCAACTGGTCCAGCCTGAAGCAGGTTAAGAAAAACTAAAAAATCTTAATAGGCAGACTACAGGAACAGTAAACCCTACGGAGGGAATAAACTTAGAAGTGAGGAACATTTTCCATCTACCATGATTATTTGGGCCTCAATCAGCTACAAAGATTAAAACTGCCAACTGCCACTTATACCTTCCTGTCCACATAAATTTCTATCTGTAACTGAAACAATTAAAAAAATGCTGTAAGGCAATCTCAAAGTCCCACATTACATTCAGCCTGCTATGAGCTAAAGTGAATATACACACCATAAGAAAAGATTGCTGACTCTACAGAATGAGCTTCCACCTCTGGGAAGAGTGACAATCTCTCATACTGTATACAGAGCAGGAGCTGGTAGTTCCTGAAGTGACAATCAAGTGATCAGCATCACCTCCACACCTTCTTACTCCCTCGACAGGAGTCAACAGCAGCCCAAAATATTTAAAAGGCATAATTGCTAGGAAAGGAGGTCTGCTGACAAAGATGGTACAAATAGAAGTACCAGTTCTCCTCTCAGATGCTGAAAGAACTATGGAATTGCACTGCGTTCCACAGTAGGTCAGTGTAACCATATGGTCTAGCTCTTCTGGGAAATGCTTCATCTCTGCTTTAGTCCTCAGAAACATCAGGGGTAATTACATGAGGCCTCTAAATGTTCACTATGTTTTGGGGAGCGTCTTCTGCAGAAACAAGGAAGAAACTAAGCATCCACTTCAATTTAATGCCAAACCTCAACTATTAGTTATCCTGTGATTGCAGGGTTCTCGCCAGCCCTTTATATCAGCTTTGTAGTCAAAACATTTTACTTACCTTCAGCAAAAGGTTACCTGCTGTTGGGACTGGATAATATTTATAGACTGCTCAGAGCACTCTAATAGAAAGTACTACTAATACCCATGGAAGGGTAACAAAACTTGCACCTCTAAAAACAGGCCTTCCCATCTGGATTGAAGGGAAAAGATACAATGCTGAAAGAGGCATAACAAGATTTAACAATAATACTAACTAGAGGGAAAGTAGACAACAGAAAGGAGTGAAAATTAATGTAAGTAAACCACATAAAAGCATTTTCCATTTTTTCAGCATATTGAAGTAAGACAGGTCCAGAATAGTAACATGCTAAAAAAACTAAAAATCAGATCAGACACCTGTAATGTAAGGTGTTCAGACTGGAACTTTAAATCTGGCTCAATTTCGAATGCCACTAGAGCACATGATTGAATTTCACTGGTCAACATTACCAGGAGAAAACATCAATGAGTTTCAGCTTTCCTCTGTCCAGTTCATGACTAAGGTACAAGTGTTAAGGAAAGATATTTTTATTTGGAAAAGAATCTGGAAGGAGTCTGAAATTTTGAACCATGTGGGTAAGAAATGAGAGGGGTATAAGCAGAACCCATGGAGATACAAAAAATAAAGAAAATACAAATCGGATAGTACTATTTACTACAATTCAAAATACAAAAACAAATGGATAGACAGTGACATTGAACAAAAACAATTTGAAAAGAAGAAAATATTTCTACAGAGCACATAATACCTTCAGGAAAACTACCACTGGCTAATTATCAAGACCAAGAGCTTAGCAAGATTCAAAAAGGATTTAGACGTTTATATGCATAATGAGAACATCCACAGCTACATTAAATGAGATTAAAAAACACGTGAGATATAAACCTTGATGCTTCAGTGAATAAGTCAACTTCTTGCTGATGGGCATTAGAAAGAATCTTTCCCTATGGGCAACCTGCTCCTGAATTACCTGTTGTAGTGCTTCCTTCGCTTATCCTTGAAGCAGCTGGTGCTGAGCACTCAAAGTCAGAATGCCAGAACAGACTTGCTTCAGCTATTTCTACATATGAAGTTACAAAAAAAAATTGTTATACAATTAAATGTGTGATAGTAAGCTCACAGAATTTGAGGAGAGTAGAGCTTCTTATCTCATAATTTCCTTTAACCGTTATTAACTGCAGGTTTAAAGTATTGTAAAATGATACCTTCTGCTTTTACAGAAAATTCTGTTTGTGTACATCTTAAAACCATATTTGGCATTTCACACTACTTCTTAGTCTCTGGGCCAAACTCCCTGGCAATAGCCAGCCCCACTGTAAGAGACAATGTCCTCATGCTGTGGGTGTTCCTGTCAAGCAAGTAACAGTACACAGCCAAATACCGCTTTCCTGCAGTTTACCACTCACTAAAATGTGACACCAGTGCTCACAATATGTAAGAGGACAGCATATTGGTAGCACGACTCAAGTCTACCATACTTTTTCTGGAAGGCCATGCTCTACCAGGTTTCCTCATAAACCCTAGGAAAACTAGTTAAACCTAGTGCCAGTCCTCCTTCATTCCTTGCAATACACCAATGCTCTCTCCCATCATGTTATTTTCCCACCCTTCCCAACTTTTAATAAAAACAAATTGCTTCAACCTGTCCCAAAAAGCAAAATTCTCTTTTCAACAGGTAATGCAATTTGTGGGAAAAGTTTCAAATACAACCAAGATTCTCAAAGACCTTGGCAACAGGACACTTTGATATTATATTCTGACACCTATGCTTAGCCTGGAAAAATGCTTGGACTCAACATCAACATGCCACACTCACATGAAAAGAGATTATCTGTGGAACAAGACAGTCCAGTAAAACATTCTAAAACCTCAAGGCTTATTCACATAAATAAAACCCATAGATGATGAGAAAAGGGTTGTAACATGGAGATGGGTTGCAGTCCCTGTTCAAAAGACCATTTCTGAATTTTGGAGTAAGATACTTTAGAGTAAAATACAAGTACAGTTCTCAGAGCAAGAACTGCATTCCCCACAGATGAGCATCTTAAAATCAGGCTGACAGTCTCACCTCAGCATGAATTAATGCACTGTTAAAGCTGCTCCATTGTTCATAAAAAGACTTCACAGAAAGACAGAGTGTCTCCTAACTTCACTCTCCCCTCTTACTCCAACCCAGAGATCCAGTGATTGGCCCCCTTCCATGAGAAAAAGCATGTTTCAAAAACAAAGCAATGAGAACTGGTTTTCCCCACATTCAAGGCAAAAAGTTTTAAGGTTGGCTACCTTACAGAAAAAAAAACAGGCATCCCTATCTGGCTGCTTCCTGCGACAGCCATTGCCACTGTTTTGTATAGGGCAGAACACCAGATCCTGCAGCTGCCAGTTCATGTTGCTCACAGCATACCCACAAGACCAGGCTCCTCAGAGAATACAGACAGTAGAAGGATTTGATTGAAGACGTGAACTGTTTCACCACAAGATGGGAGGCACAGAGCTGCTTAGTGCTGAAGAGACTGAGCAGGTCTAAGACAATCACACAGAGAACTTTTGGGCATTCAGAAAGCTTCACAAGAACTAACATACTTAATAGGCTAGATGGAAGCCTGAGAAACATGTTTTCTGACTTAAATGACTAGCTCCCAACTGCATTTTCCAGATATATATAGTGACACTTCACTATCAATAACAGAGTGGGAATTGCACTTCCAGAGGTCTGCCAGACTCCAAGTGAAAGGAAACCATCCCTTGTCTGCTACCTTTGAAGAAAAGTCAATATTTAAATGTTACTGAATTTGAATGCTCATATAAATGTAATAACTACTTGGACCCTGTCTGAAGACATGTATTTATATTTTCACCATAAGCCAAAAACATCTAATTTGAAGGGAGAGAAAAAAATTTTTATAAGAATCTGTCATGCATACAAAGAGTGAAATGCTTTATTTTTATAGATTACATTCATTTACAATGTAAATAATTCAACATGCAGATTATTCACTGTGCTGAAAGCGACTGGTGTTTTTCAAGAGTATAAAAAGAACTGCTTGACTAAGGCTATCAGGAAATGATATAAAGGCAAAAAGACTTAGCAACTTCCAGTAAAGTATTTCAGACTATACAGATTGTTCCAAATTTGAAATTGTACAGTATGTCAGATGTTAACACAGTGTACAGCACATTTTGGTTTACACTTTAAACAAAAGAAGTTTTTTTTAAAAATGAAAACAAAGTGGTTGAATGTATACATGACACTATTGCCTGGATTTCACTTGCACTTGGCTCAAGCTATTTTACCATCAAGCATAAGAGGCATTTTTTTCCTCTGTAGAAAGTTAACAAAAGAACAAAGTAAACATCTCCACTGACAGCTCAAGGTCATACCTAGAGACTGCTCTGGCTAACTAAGTCTGTGGGCATAGGCAGGTAGAATTGTGGTAATTATAAGTGCCAGCTGGATGCAACCAGTCACTGGTGCAGACCACCAACTCAAAGGATGCCAAGGGCTTTAAAGTCCAAAATAAGCCTCATTTTACTTCTGTCTTAATCAAAGAACCCAAGACTTGTATCCTCCTTTATCTCACACTATAACATACTTTTTTAAAGTCAAATGAAACCAAGAAAACCCCCAATACCTTCACTTTAGATTACCAGTTTATCAGGCAAGAATTATTTTTCCATTTGGTCAGGCTTGGACAACCACCACACATGACTTTCATTAACGTGCTATGGATTTCTCTATATTTCACTGTGTGCATAAAAGTTATTTCCCTATATCAGCAATTAGGAGGTTCCATTAACCCAAGGCTGTAAAATATACATAAACACTGGTACAGTATACAGTCAGATGGGCTACACTGATGGGTTTTGTAGCAGATGTCTTTTTCATTTCTCTGAAATAACATGTCTGCTGTTATAGCCAAACTTTGTAATAAAAAAAGTAGCACACCTCACAGATCTTATCTACCAGCCACTACAGTCCAAATAGCCTGGGATGCTGGATGCACTGTGTCCCCAGTTGAATCCAGTTTCAAAGTTTACAGCAAGCTGCTATATTTATAATTGATTACAATACTAATTACAGACATACAGGCATACACACTACCTTGATCTCCCTTTGAGGTGTTAATATGAATATATAGCCACAAGTTCTTGAATGACTGTATCCTTAACATTCTTTTTATTGCAGAGAGCATAAAATTCTCATTAACAGTAACTGGAGTTAGAAGCAGGAATTCCAGGAAGAATGTGTTGTCTCATTAGATATTGACTAGAAATGCTGTAGAATATTTTGTTTATGCATTGTTACAATTCTGGAGGGTTGTTTTGTTTTTTTTCTTTTTCCCCCCATCTTTCAAATTAACACCTCTATGAATAAGTCATTTGGAGCTAAATGGAAGCTCCTGCAATTCTAGAAACCATGTGTGTACTTGTATGCTGCCCAAGGATACAGCCTTCCCCCTAAACTGTAGAGTTATAAGAAACAGCTCTACAGCACCTGCTTGCCTTACTGCACAGGTAATTAATCCACATCACACTTTATGGTTCTAATAATTCCAGCCATGTCATGTCCACCCAAAATTCCCACCATGTTGGGGCTCATGAAATGCTGATAGAACTCTGCTGATGTGCAAGGGCCTGAATGTATCAGTACTTCTTGACTACACGCAGAATCACACCATTGCCTCTCCATGCAAGGGAGCATGGATGTGCAGGTATAGTTAACCTTAAAATTCACTACAGAGAAATTAAAAAACCTGCAATTTTCTCTCAGGCAACAATCCCTTCCAAGAGTCACCCATAAGTGGTTTACAGTTCCATCAGAAAACTGCTTCTGCACAGAAAGCAATCTTTCTGAGTCTCAGAAAACATATTTCATTATACTGAATACATCAGGATAAGATCTTCATTAGCAGCTTATGCTTGCCTTCTAAAGTCAAAGCATTTCTAAGAACTCCAAGGAAATAGGGTTATGCTCATTCCAAACATGTTTACAAATGTCAGTACCCAAGATACCCCAAATAATAAAAAAAGGGGGAGAAGGTACGAACCCACACAGATTTTGCAGATTCACGAAGGGCTTCTTTAAGTCTTTCACTTTACTAGGTACTGTCTGGTGCTCAGAATTATGAAAGGTGATCCTTCTAGCTGCCACTCCCAACTAAGAGATGGCACACAGTCATTTGTTTAAAAAAATATAAACAGAGCTGCCTTCTTAAATTGATGTTTGTTGTGTATTGGTTGTTTAGCAGTAACTAAATTCCCAAGGGATGCTTTAGCAATTGATTTTGCAGCACAAACCTACATAAGGATACAAAGTTAGTTCAAAACAAACATATATTTAAGACAAAGCACCTGTATTGGTTCTCAAGAACTGCTAAACCTGTGGTACTGTGTGAAAGGAGTTGTTAGTTCAGAGAATGGATACCTTGTCTGCCCTCCAAATAAACATTTTTCTATATGATAAAAAGCATCCTATACAAAAAAGGTAACTGTCAGAGTGTCCTAATGAAAGTAACAGTCACTTGCAAAATTTTGCCACAAAAAAACATAACATCCCACCCCTCAAAAAAACAACCACCCCCACCCCCTGCTAGAAAGCAGTATCCTCTTACTGCCATTTCATTGCTTGATTAGTCAAAACTAAGTGTGATTTATCTTCAGTTCACCTGTTAGGGTTAAACCTTTCTGAAATGCTGCAGCACTGCAAAGGACACTACTCCCACCATCCTCTTCCTTCTTTTACCTCAATGGTCATTCAGTGAAGCTGGCCAGGCTATTTCCTGAGCTGCAACTCCACAACACAGCATTACAGTAATTTTTTTTAAAGTGCTCTTCCTCCTTTGTGACAGAACCAAACTTCTGTAAAAACACTAAGTTCTCAACATTAAAATCCTGAAGAAAATCGGATAAAGAGGAACTATACGTATGTGTATGGTAAAAAAAACCAACCAAACCACCAAACAAAAACAGAAATCAAGAGTAGGCACACACAAAAACCAGCAGATCCTGGGGGCTTACTGCTCTTCATAGCAATGATAAAACTCCCACTAGACCTGACATTATTTTGGTACTTATCACCAATTATCACCAATTTTGATTTTATCACCACTTGCCATCATGGTTTAACCCCACCTCACAAAAAAAGCACCACGCAGCCACCTGCTGACCCCTGCCGGGTGGGATGGGGATAAGAATTAGAAGAGCAAAAGCGAGAAAACTTATGCATTGAGATAAATACAGTTTAATAGGTAAAGCAAATGCCACACATGCAGCAAAGCAAAACAAGGCATTCATTCACCACTTCCCATCAGCAGGTAGGTGTTCATCCATCTCCAGGAAGGCAGGGCTTCACCATACATAATGGTTGTTTGGAAAGACACACCATGACTCCAAGTGTGCCCCCCCGCCCCTTTCCTTTTTCTTCCCCTAGCTTAATATGCTGAGCAGACATCATATGGTCAGGGATATTGCTTTGGTCAGTTGAGGTCAGCTGTTCTGGCTGTGTCCCCTTCCCACCTTGCCTACTCACTGGTGGGGCAAGAAGCAGAGAATACCTTGATGAGGTGCAAGCACTGCATAGCAACAATGGAAACATCTCTGTATTATCAACACTTGTTCATCACAAATCCAAAACATAGCCCCATGGCCTATCCCAGCCAGAACTAGCACATGCTGAAGGGTCTTGCTGCATTTAACAGAAGACCATTTGCAGACATACCTCTGTCCACAACTGTCACATCTCCAGTAGCTACTCTGTTCAACCCCACAGACTACCAAGTGATTTAGCAATGCTTCTACATTCTCTCAGCATCTCTTGACTTCAGTGCACATGGCAAGTTTATAGGGCTTAGAGAAGCTGACTTTGCAAGGCAAATCCTTAAAGAATCAGTGAGTTTATAAAAGGAGTTTTGGACATTGTATCTCTGCTCCTTTTGCAAAGTTGGCTATTGTGTTTGACATTTCTGTATAGAGCACCAACAGCTCACGTACATTGCCATCAAATGAAGGAGTAAAGTTATGTCTTTCCAGAGTTTCCTGTACAGTGCTGTGACAGAGAACTGTGCATTTCTCAGCTCAAAGGTAACAGTAGTTTACATCAGATGCAATCCAGCAAAGTAGGGCTGGTTAGCACCTACAGTGTGCTTGCTTTGCCTGCCTTAACAAGACATCCTCCAGTCCAGAACTGACTACTGGCTTCTTTAGGCTCAGAAGCCCAGATTTTCTTGTATTTTCTGACCTATATTCAAAAGAGCACCTCCTCACTTGGCCCAGGGAGAGCTTAGCATGGTATCTGATTTTTCCATGCAGGAGGAAAAGGAAAAAGATGCACATTACCTCTCATCCACTACACAACAGACAAGTACAGAATGGTTTCTCCTATATATCTCCATCACAGTTTTAGCAAATCACCTTCTCATCCATAAAATTGCTAGTGTTAACACATTTGTAACCTCTTCCATGATTTTATAACTGACTACACTTGCTTAAAGACAAAAGATCTTTTCTTTTAGGAGGTCCTGATACTTATTCCCCACTCAAATTGATAATGCTTTACTTTATCTAATATAAAAGTTATATGGTGTTTTTTGAAAGAATATTCATTTTTTTATCAATAATGTTTGTAGATACAGAAATGGAAACAGAATGTACAGAAAACATATGTAGCATATACAGTACAATGTTGCACCCTAACATTTCCCACAACCTGCCTCAGCTTATGAGAGATACAGCTCTTTGTAATGCTTCACAACTCAAACATCTTAACACAGCTACATGGCCAGTTCTAATAAACTGCAGACTACATAACTGATGAACCACAGATTTTTTACTAGCTTTATCATGCTTTGTCCAGTAATTCAGTCACAAGCAAACTATATTTGTGAACAGAAACATGTACACCTATAAATAAATGATGCCACTTGAAATTGCAGGTATTTATGCAAAATGTTATGTCATTATTTCTATTATTTACATACTGGAAGTCCGAAGTGTGGCATTTTCTGCATTCTCAGTACCTGCAGTGTTTTCTGTTACAGTACAATGCACCAGCTAAGAAATATTTTACAATGATACACTGAAAGTCTCCAAGAACTATGATCAACTTTGTATTTTTTCCTGCATAAAATAGCCACAATAGAGTGTGCAGTGATTTATACATACAGTGTCACATTGATTTTCTTGACATCATTAAGTAGTCGACAAAAGTAGTATAATACTGAATCAAATTGTGCTAGAAAAGTCACATTAATTCAGTTTTTACATCCATAATTCCTCTGCTCTGCAAGACTAAGACCTTTGGAAAAAGCAGAATCTTATAATGCTTTGTACACAGCACCTAATGCAACAGATCAGGAGTGTGCTTGTAGATTCTAGAAAATAACCTAGCCATGGCAGGTTTCAGGTGCACACCTCCTTACCCAAACTTATGTACACATACATAAGTAAAAAACTTGCATTTTACTCTTCATTATCTACAATAAATAGTAGCTTAACTGAGCCAGTTTTACTCTGTGCTATCAGCCTGAGGAAACTGAGAAAAACATTACATAGGTGTTATTCAAAATAAGTGCTAATATTCACCTTTTTACCACATCAAACACTCGCTTTAATTATTCACATTTACTGTAACTACTACTAAATTCTCCTACATCATTAATGCAGTTATCATAATAATTCTCATGAGTTAGTCCTCAGTATTCTGTATATGAAGCAACATCAGAGACATGTTAGTTTTCATGTCTGTGCATTTTGGTCTCCTGAGAAGATTCTGTACTCTAGTTGTCTGTGGTTCTTACTAATATCCATTTACTGGTCAACACTCTTGTATGCATCTGATCAAAAGCACAGATTTCCATTCCATGACTGCATATGGGTTATTTTGCTCTCAAGTGATTTAATACTCACATCCACACTCAATTTTATTGTTAATACCTGAAGAACAGCATATTCCACATCAGAACTAAGTTTTAGCATTCCCAAGCCTCAGCAGTAGCATAAATTCATAGTTTTCCAAGTTGCAAGTGATGTTATCAAGTTGGGGAGGGGAGCACATAAAAACCTCAACACCAATAAAACAAAAAAGCCTGACATTCTTTTTCAAACCTGTTTAGTGGCTTGTTTTGTTTTTATACACACCACACACACACCAATACTGTAGCAGCAAAGGTTTATTCATTTGAGACTGAATCCACCAGTAGTGAAATAGTTTTGCTTTCTTCCCTTCCACCCCACAAAAAGGGCTGGTCCCAATTCAAAACAAATGCATTCCTTTTTTTTGTATAATGTTTTTGTAATTGTAGAAAGGGGTCAACATTTGTAAAACTTAAATATTTCATATTAAAAACTACTTAAAATCCTAAGGTTTTGCATATTTAGTTCTAAAAGCAGAAAACATATGAAAAAATATTTAAAAATTATAGAAGTGAGCTGGCATTTGGGGGTTTTAGAATTGTGAAATTTTAATGCAAATTCCAGAGAAGAAAATTTTATGAACCTTACTTTTTTCTCCAGAAGCAAAATATTTCCCATCAGGTATGCTGACCTCGTTTTTGGGAAGAGACAAAAAAAGCCTTTTCAGAACACCCATTGCTGCCCACCTTTAAAGTCTATATCATAGAGGCATCTTAAAACTATCTCATTGCATAACTGCTCATCCCAGATTCAGCTATTATACATCAGCTCCTGCTAGCCAGTCTGTTCTTCCATCTTAATCAAAATGTTGAAATATCACATTCCTGTAAGAAATCTTTTGTTTCAATTTTACAGTTGCACTTAGGAGGAGTTAATTGGTTTACAATATTATGCAAAGGCACACAGACCTCAAGTTTGGGTGTATCTAGAAAAGCCTATTGAATGTTTGTACATTTCTGTGAAAATCTGCTTCACTGTGACCTCAATCATCTTTTCCCAATGCCAGGATGTTGTTGTTACAAACAGAATCTAAGCCTTCTTAACCACCTAAGACATCTTAGTGTTTGTATATTTTACTGAGGACTAGACAGTGTCACTAAGACTCAGCCTAGAGCAGTATGTTTCTGTATTGGAGCATTCCACAAGAATGACTGCAAATTAGACAGAGGCAATTCCATCCTGCTTCCCTGTTGTTGGAGACAGAAAGTAATTAGCTGCTGGCCTATACCAGCAGCAAATTATTAACCCATCCTGCCCCTAAACTTTAGCTCAGCTGTGCTGGCCACTGAAATGCAAAAATCATCTCTGTCCATCTTCCACTTCATCTGCTCCAGAGAACTGGCATACGTGTGCTGTCCTCTGCTTCTGGATATCCAGTCTGGGAAGTCTTCTTGAGAGAACTGGGCAGCATTTGGATTTGCTCAGACCTGATACCCAAATCACAGTCTAGCCCTCAGTGACTGCAAAAGCTTTCCAGAGCTTCAGAAAGGGCAAAGCTGCCTGCACACACTGTGGTTCCTAAAATATCATTATACTGTGACAAGTCAGCAGCTACAAAGAAGAGTACAAAGCTGGAGTAGGATCTGGAGCGGTGTTTTGTCACCGCTCTGTTGGGTTGTCTTCACAACACATCATTCAGCTAGATCATGTTTTTTTAAATACTGTCTTGGACTCCATCCAACAAAGGCACTGCTTGCTATTTAACCTAGACTACATGAAGCCATTCCAATAGCCTAACTTTGAGAAATATTTTATCAAAGTATTTCTTTCAATACACTTATTACATGTACTTGAAACATACATTGTAAGAGCAATTTTTCTTCACAGCCATCAACCTAGTAGCAAAGTAGGCCAAACATCCATCTAACTCAATGGGCCAAACATAACAAAGTAGGCCTTTTACAAATGCTTGTAGGAAATTATGTCTTACCATTTGAAAGATGGTAGTCATTGCATTGGCATTACACAGCCTGTGCATTAGATCGGACAGCAAATGAGATATTGATAGAACTACTTTGAACAGTCAATAAGGTTTTTAATGATTGATAGCTTTGAGCTAACTCTGGTTCTATCAGCATCTGTACTTGGAAACTAGAGATTGAAACTGTAATGCTCTTTATGAGATTCATAAGTATAACTCAAATGTCGTCAGTGGCTCCAGCTGAGGGATTTGCATGGGGCTCTTTCTTCATAGCAGAAGGAAAGAACAACAGCAAATTTTACTTAATCATTCAATCTAAATCCAAAACAGCAGTATCTCAGAAGATAAGAACAGGGAGGAGAAAGCCATGAGTGAAGCCAAGTTAAATCACTGAGCAAAATAATTAACTAAGGAAACAGAACTTCTCCATGAGTATTGTGCTTAAAACACCCTGCAGGTTAGTTGTAGAGGAATGAAGGCAGTCAGTTGATTAGCATTGATAATATGCAGCTGTGGCTATTTCAGCTGCAGCCTTTGTCTCCCTGTCTGCTTCTGATTATTCTAAGACCAATCTCCATGTTGTCAATGATGCTGTAGTAATTTTGTCCCCTCTCATGGCAGCCCCAAAAAGTAACATTCCAACACTTCACTGTATCTGAATGCTGGAGACATTTATCGTAAATGGCAAATCATTCCTTTAACACCACCCCAGCAGAGTTCTTATTGCTGTCTCATCGTACTTCATGCCTTCATTTTCAAACATGTTTATTAGCTTTGTTAATATAGGGTTTGACTCTGTCCACTTCTGATTGTTCTAGCAAATCTATGATCAATCTCCATGTCATTAACAAAGCTGTAGCAGTTGTCTCCCCTCAAAGCAGCCTCAAGAAGTACCTTTCCAACAGTTTGCCACATCTGAACACTGAAAACCTTTTTCACTGTAACTAGCAAATCACACTTTTTACACCACACTAGCAGAATTCTTATTGCCATTTTATCATATTTTACACCTGTTTTCAAATATATGCATAAGCACTGTAAATATATAATTTGTCTCCCTGTCCACTTTTAACTGTTCTTATAAGTCTAAGACTAACCTCCATGTTGTTAGCAATGTCATTGCAACTTTATCCCCCCTTGAGATAACCTCAAAAAGTAGTTTTCTAGTATTTTGCTATGTCTGAATGTGAGACATTTTTCAGTCTAACTAGCACATCATTTACTTTGCACCATCCTAGCAAAGTTCTTATTGCCTTCTTACTATACTTTACACTTTTTTCCAAATATATCTATAAGCATTATCAACATAGAATTTTCTTCTTCTGCACCCATATCAATCAGTCCCCATCTACACTGGCCACCAAAAGATGGACAATAAATATTACAATACACCCATATCAATTAGTTGTCAACAGCTCATCTCTCACAGCATCCATTATAGGTCACAGGTTCTCCCACTTGTCTCAACTACATTGGGCACCAGTTGTAGTCTGCATCCAACTCAGCCTCATACAGGACACCAACTGTTGTAACACAAACTAACAAGCCACAACAAGGCTTTTACCATCAGTCAGATTCTAATGTCCATGTTGTTTCTCCTTCCTCCAGAGATCAAACCACACCACTTCTCCAGCCCAACCACCTCTTCCACACTCCTCAGGGCTATTTAACCACTTAGCAGGAACGAGCTACAGCTGCACATCATCCATGTCAATCAACCCACTGCCTTCATTCCTCTACAGTTAGTCCCACAGATTTCAGCAGAATTCAGCACAAAGGTATTGGACACTCCAAGTAAAGAACCAAAATTTTCCCTTAGAATATTTTAAGTAGTACACTCAAAGATAAAAGGTTGCTATTAAGGAGGAGGAAAAGGAGCAGAGGAGAAAACATACAGACAAGACTTTTTAAAGCGATATCAAATAATTACCAACGCAGACCTAAAGCACCTAGACTTTCGAAGACCACATGCTCTGTTCTTTCCCAGCATAAGCTTCTTTCAACTCACAAGGAATCCAATGTAAAGGCACTATTAAAAATATTCTAGACACTTGTAAAAATTTCTTTTTGCAGGAGAATTAAGAGGAATTTTAATTCCCTAACCTCCATCTAATAATGATTGAAATTAATGACAGAGAATAATGACAAAAATAAATTAATTATCTTAATTTAAGTTTTCAAACTGTCAAGTAGATGGTAATGCTCTGGGAAAATTCCTGTTTGAATAGTTTCTACTTGGTTATCAACCAAGTTTCCCTTCACTTTCCTCACAAATTGGAGACGGGAAGAAGGTGAAAGTAGACTGGGAGACTTTCCTTATCATTTATAAACAATTACTTCCCCTTGCAACCTCATTACAGTTGATACTACTGTTCATGGAGTATTGGCTCACACTTGCAAGAGGTTTGCAACCCAGCTATTCGTAAAGTAAAATGCAACAGACTTTAAGATTCTCTACAGCTAAGAAAAGGTCCATAAGGATTACTTAATCAAATTAACTTTTAACAGTTTAAAACCTGAGCTGTATCAGACTACAAGTACAAACATTACTCCAACTGCCACTAAGATCAACAATGTTTCAGTACACTCAGGCATACACCCCTTCTGCCCTCTCTGCACCTGACATGGATGCATCCTTGCGCCCTCCTATACAACACAGAGCATAAAGGTACCTGCATAGTTAGGAATCCTCTTTAGAAAACCAACTGTCAGCAGAGGTAGCTCTTCTTTCATTTACTTGATATTACACCAGTGTGAGTCTACAATCATCCATAATGCTGCTCTTGGTTTATGCTAACAGGCAAGACCAGGATCCATACATAAAACATAAACAAATCAGCACTTGTAGATTTACTGTCATAATCTACTTAACGAATCCAAAATATTTCCTTCACCACTAGTATTCTGCCCTAAGGAGGTGGCATCCTTCTGCAGTATTTCAATCATGTTTTCACATCCCTCTCACTGTTTATGCCTTTTCTCTTTGCCTTTTAATAAACACTATGCCTGAACTATGGTGTTTGGGCAATCATCTCTAATGTAAACCTCATGGTGTCCAGACAAAAAGTGTCCATTTTTAATTTATACTCTTTACATACATGCAGAAAGCTGCTTGAAATTTTAGTTCACTAAAACAGTGCAGTTGCAAGGTGTTCCAAATGCAGAGATGTGAAGTGGCAGAGTATACTATACAGCAGTGGGATAAGCACATTACATGTAGATAAAGTATTTAAGAGAAACAGTGAGGACAATAAAGGTTTTGAAAACCAATGTACACTGCGCTGTTTATTATTATTATGCTGACCCCTTGATCTAACACAAACATAATGAACAAGTAGGCATTGCAGTTTATTAACAAATCATGCCCTAAGCAAGGAGATAAAAATAACATTCTTCAGACTTTCTTCTAACATCTGCATACCACAATAAAAACAACTGGGGACTGCGAGGGATTCTAAAAATAAATAAAGAACAAATTTGGCACAAAATGGGCAGAAACCTACCCAAATGGGCATGTATCACTTTTCAGATTGAGCACTGGAAACAATTTTGGCTAAATTTTTGGTTGTTAGAAATAAATAAAGGTGTCCATAACCTGTGATTTGTGCTGTATAGAAGCCTGGCTTCTTACATTCATTGAAAAGCAGTCCATCTGTACCTAATACAAGTCATGATTTTTTACCTGAAAGAAACAGCATAGAAATTACTGATTTGTAAAGCACAGGGGGAAAAAGATACAATCTATGATTGCTTAAGCTTATAATGATTTTTTCTTCCCCAAAGGGCACTGGTGTGCATCTAAATCTGCATTTAGAAGGTATGCCACCTAGTGGGAACAAAAAAATTGATCAAAATGTTAAAATATGATCCTCAAAAAAATTTAGCCTGGCACACTGGCAAGCTGGAGGGAAATTAGAACTTGCATTCAGTGTTGAAGTACAGTGTTTACATACCAAGACCTTCAAAGGAAACAGTTTCTGAATGTACATTATGTCCCCTTTATTGCAAAACATAAGTAAAAGTTAGTTAAGACTTACGTGTGAAAAGCCACTGTCTGATGTTGCTATGCACTGTATCTACACTGGAAACACAACTGGCTATAGACAGACTTCACTATCGCAGGTTAGGCCAAATCCTAACACCACAGCTCAGTACAAACTATTCAGCTTTTTTAGACTTGAACTTTGGCAAGCACAGCAGTTTGCCTAAGCTGTAGCCATTACAAAAGGAATGGCACATCCAGCCATAAAAGGTGTCTTGCATACATGTGAGCATGAAGGGAGGTGTACATCTGCCCTGAGACATTTTATAGTCCTCATTTCAGCTTCATTTGGTACATTAGATACAGAATGAGAAGAGGTTTCTTCTTGCTCCAAGGTTTGTCAGCAGACTGAAGGGAAATAAACAAGCCTGCTTAGCTTCACAATGGATAGGTAAATGGCCAAACATTTATATTTCACAATACATATTTCACAAAACAGATCTATGAAACTCACTAACAACAAACACGAGTTTGTCAACAACCACATGAACTCAAGGAAGACAGAGAAGAAACTCAGACAGCTACTAAATACTCACAATTACGTCCAGCCTAGCAAGCATCCTGAACACAAAATGTCAACAAGGCTAAGAGCATATGAAGTATCCTTGCCCTAGTCTTACTCTCACAGCAGCTACTGGAAAGGAGACTAGGCGGACCTTTGATGTGGCTTAACTCAGAAATTCTTGCTATACGTTAGGGCAAAATAACTTGTGTCTTTATCTAAGAGTAATACAAAAATATGAAACTTTTGTTCAGTAGAGTTCAAAGGCATAGTAGTCCAATATATATATATATGTATATATTAAAAATATTATTTAAAGGTAATGGTACAAGGCAATACACTGTAATCTAATTATCTGACCTTAAAAAAAATAACATTCTGGAAACACAGGAAGTGCCACTACATAATATTAGCTTCAAATCTAATCATCTTGTATCATTAGTACAGGCATAGCAAGCAGCGCACATGGGACGAACACAAGAGCCTGGAGAAGTCTTAGCCCTTAATGCTTCACAGCATGGCCACATTGAGTGCCACCTGCCTATTCTCATCTGTCCCCGTGAAAGGCCACCAAGCATTACCTTCTGTGAGGAAACAAGGCAGAGATTTTCAGGCTGATACTATTTCCCCAGGGGCCAGCCCACAGTTAAAGGCAAGAACAAGCCTGTGGAGAACTCCTCTCAAGGCCCGTCTATGCTTACACCAAAACCTCTCTGGCAATGCAGCAGAGCCTGTGGAAGGGGGAAGAAGGGTTCACACCCCACGGCACAGCCCTGACACATGTGCAGAGAAAGATTTCATAGCACACACACACTCCCCTGCGCACACAGTGACGGGCAAGGCACAGGAACAGCCTCATCTTTTAACTGTCACCCCGATCACCAGCCCCTCTCTGCCGAGCTCCCTCAGCCTTACCCACCACTCTGTCTCCAGCCCAGCTCAACTTCAAGAGCATCCCAGCTGGATTTTTCTTGGAAACAGTTACTCAAATACAGGAGAAAGTGCCCAAAAACTTGCCTTGAGCCCAGCTGGCCAGGAGACAGGTGCAGATTTTATTTCTTTCTTTTCTTTCCTCCCCTTCCAGGCACACAGGGTGTTTGGTGGGCTTACTGGCAGCCTCCCCAGTGCCACACAGCTTGCATCCAGCTGGGCAACATGCAGGAGAGCTGAGGCACTGGCTTCCCGCCTCGGGTGCTGAGGGAAGCGGGAGAGCTGAGGCACTGGCTTCCCGCCTCAGGCGAGGGGCCCTGCAGTGAGGCTGTGGGGGTGGTGGGCAGCACAGGCCTGACCACAGCAAGGATTCCGAGATGCCACCAACTTCCGTTCTTATCCCTGAGACACCAAGCCCGGGTTACAGAGATGGTGGCAACCCGGGGACACATATCATGGCAGGAGCTGGAGATGAGTTATGCTGAGTTTAGGCCTCACCAGGGGCTGGGTGCTGAATACATAAGGCACTTGTGAGGAGGTAGTGCTGTTCTGCAAACCCCACAGATGTTACCCTGTTTTTTGTTCTCTTTTGCTTCTCAAGTAGAAGGGTGCTTTAAAATAATCTCTGTCCATTTTAATTAAGGTGAAGGCTACTGACGCTGTGATTTGTCTTCTTTCAAGAGAAAACTTCAAAATTACTTCTACCCAGGCTCTGAGTGCTGGAAAGGAAGGCAAAGGAGAGGGCAAAGGCCTGATGCTATTCAGTAACTCCTATTTTCAACAAAAACGTTCATACAATTATCTTTGTATCTGACATCATACATTTTGCTTATGTGTGTTGTTTCAATTTATTCTTTGTGCAACTTTCAAGAACAAAATTCTTCACGTGAGATTTCAAATGTTAGGGAGAATAGATGCATTTTTTGATTCATTCTGATAGGGTTTTTACATGAACTATCTGATGAATACAAAAGCAGTTCACAGTGCATTTCAGTCCTATCAATTTATTACACACTTCAGAATTTGGTTACAATATTTTGTTCAGCTCCATTGTTGTGCTTCAGGGATAAGAGTAGAGTAAAAGGAAGTAAGAGACTGTTTCCACTGTTCTGGGGCAACTAAAGAGAAGTGAATGGACATGTTCACTCATGATCTCTGCAAGAAGAAGAAGACATCCTCACCTCTTGCCAGCTCCTCTTGGGAAGAAAACAGACTTTCACAAGCAAAGCTCTAAGGTAGGTAATAACTATCTGTGTTTTGGTGGTCTGAATTTCAATAGTACTAAATGTTTGTCAGATTGATAATCAGACTGCTAATACAAGTAGTACAACATGAATTTTGACACTGCATTTTAGACCCTGACATTCTGAAATATGATGTGTAGACCTGGAGAAACAAAGGTGCAGGGGAAATAAGAAAAACACCTGTAAGAGTAGAAGGAAGCATTAAGACTCTTTGTATTAAGGCATTGAGCTTACCAGGGTGTTTTAGAGAAGGCATTGACAACTTGTGCAAATACTGTTAGAGGACATATTTCCAAATCATTATGTGTTTTACAAAGCAACATTTGTAAAGAAAGATGCTTTCTGAGAGAGTGCCTTCAGCTAGTAAGCCAGTATAATGAGAAGCTGAGGCCAAACTGGCACCTCTTCCTGCTTCTCTCACACCCATGGTACATCTCGTCCTCCGGGCTGGCTCTAGGGCTTGTCTGATGCCACAACAAGCTAGTTTGGGGAACCTAACAAGTAGAAAACTATTAATTTTTTGTGGATTTCCAGTTTGGTCCCCTGAGGTGATGCTGCTCAGTCAAACAACTGCTGAAGGAAAGGAGGAAGGAGGAGACGAGAACTTCCCATTTGTACAAAAACTGGTCTGGCTGGCTTAGTTTTAAGATGAAACCTTCATACCACAGTAGAAAAAATTGTTCCAAAGAGCCAGAGACCTACCTGGTACAAATTGATAAAAAACCATGAAAACTCAGATTTTTCCATCTGTGGTTTTGATCCATGTGGTTTGAAACTGAATTCATTTCAATTCCAGTTGATCTACTTCCAAGGCAGTATATAGAAAAGAAAATAGGGGAAATGTATCACTAAAAATAATGTACTAAAGAAGTGAAGTCGATTTAGGTCAGCATATCTACATAAACAAAGTCAGTTATGGGTGTGTATGATCTCCCTTCAGGCTGGGAACTAGCAAAAAATGATGCTGTTGTCTTGCAATTTTGCTAAACTAAACTATAAAGCAGGATTAAATTTTGGAAGTAAAACCTTTCTACTGTTTGGTAGCTCCTCCCATTCTTTTTCAGTCTCCAAGGTTTTCATGCAACTTAAACTTGCTAAATTTTCAGAAATTGATAAGACTGCTTTGTTAAATCTTCCTTTTAAGTTATTTAAGTGATTTTGAAATGTATTTGTCTTATCTAGACTTCTATGACCTGTTGTTCATTGATTTCCTTTTGCTAAACACTATTTTCTGAATTAGAAAAGTATTACCAGTGTGCCTGGTCACAGTATGCTATCAAGAAAAAATTTCTACACAGTAGCTATTTTGGATGTGTGGTGTTTTATGACAACAAATAAAAAAGCATATGAGTGAAGTTTAATCTGAGTCCACTTCACATGTAAGACAAATAATGGCCCACAAAGTGCATAGAAATGAACAACAAATCTGTTTTCAGTCCTTTTGATGTATTAACAGTACATTTTTCTTCTTTTCCTGGGTAAGTTGTTTTCATACCTAGAAGTAAGCTGAAGATGTAAAATTGACACAGAATTTGTGTCTGCATTAAATTCTCAAAATGCTTTTTCAGACACTTAAAACATTACCCTTTTTGTACAGAAGACTACAGTAGTGTCACAAAGAGGGACAATGGGGAAGGATCAAATTTAAGAGCAGAAAACCAAGTGGGTTTAAAATTTATAAAGCATTTTTGGGATGATCTACTTTTGCTATATGAAACAGAACAGAGTATTTTGTAATTGCCAACAAATTGATTTTATGTTACGGTTTCTCTCATTTTATTAGCTTCATCCTTAAGAAAAAGATGGATTGTCCTCTTATTCTACAGTGGTTACATTATAAATTAGAGGTGTGGTAACTGTTTAGACTATTTAGAACATTTAGAGTATTTAATATTGCTAAGGAAATTTCATGAGAAATCTTCATGTATGCTTTACTGTGCCACACGTTTTCAAAGCTTCATAGAGGGAACTTTGCATCAAGGGTGCCAAGAAGGCACAAAGTATCCTCAGCCTCCTATAAATTCAATAAAAGCAGTAAGGGCTCCCCATAGCACCTAGCAACTTAAAGACTTGAGGTTAGGCTCTTCCATCATTTACACCTGGAGAGTAGTGCAGACACATACATGCTGATGTAAAATTGGAGGTCCTTTGTATCTTTTCTTTTAAACCAGGTTCCTGTTCAAATATACTATTCTTCTCTCATGTCGTGCCTTTACTGGTAATGGTGGGTGTATAATGACGCTGTTCATATAGCCTTGCTAACAGCTAGATCATTGACATTTGTCACATGCAGTTTCCTGGGCTGCTGCTTAAAGCCAGTTTTGATGGTTTTACTTTAAAAGACACATTTAGCTTTTGGGTTCCTCTTATTGATTTTTGTTTTTCTAAATTTAATGCTTGTTTCACACTAACTTGTAAGTGTTTCTTTAAAGTGGATCTATAATGAGGTAGTTTGGACCTCTATGCACACTATTAGTATTGGACTCCCAAGGGCAGTCTGTGCAGTGAACTGTGATAATGAGGTTGATGGTACATAAAAGAGCTGATGTGACAAATTACTGACCTGTTCTGCAGATTAAGTAACTGCACCTTTACCAAGGTCTGCATATCAGATTTTTATTCAGCATAATTCTTGCAGTTATAAGTATGGTAGCTGACCTGTTGAGTGTTCCACATGCCAAGTTGATCAAAAAAACTGTTGCAAAATATAATTACTGGTGTGATTACTTGTGCCTCTCCCAAGAGAAAACACATTATTCTGTGATCTGCACTGGGTTAAATTTTATGCAGCTTCTTGCAATACTTCATGTCTTTAGAAGTTCTTCCAGTACACTACATCTTCAGCTTTAGTTGAGAGAGTTTTGAAAGGAGCACTCACTTCTCCGTAAGACAGATACTGCCCTTTCATTCCATTGAAATATCTGTGACATTTGATTAAGCTGCAGCAGTATCAACTGGTTACATACTTGCAATCAAGTCTTCTCAGAGGCACACTCATTCATGAGACACCATAGTTTCTCTCACTACCTGTGACCTATACTCTTTTCTCTGTTCCTACTTTTGGTGGTAATATAACATACCTTTTGGCTCATTTTAATATCTCAAGCATTCTGGATTGATAGTAAAAATTATTTGTCTTTGTTGTCTGTAGGACATCTATATAGATATTTTTAATATTGGTCCATCAACTGGTTTGTGAAGGTAGCCAACAGAAACAACATCCACTATGTATTTTATTTCATTGCTACTTTTGATGGTATTTTTATAAACGTTTCATTTATGTCTGACAGACTTTGGACAGGTGCATTTTTATAAGCAAAATATGTCTGTGATATACCATGTGTATTTGTATGTGTTCCACAATAATGTATGGTTCTCAGCAGGAAACACAAAATCTGTTGTTGTACACGTAGAAGTGTGATGATGATGATTAATTTGTCATTTTATTTTTGGAACATTCAGCAATTTGAGCTTCATTGTCCTACTGATGTGACCAACAGAGAGTTTGCATCGATAGTCTTTGCTCATTAGCATTGACGCTGTCGGTATGCTAGCTTTCATCTTTCCCCATAGCTGTTGCTTTGGGTTTTTTACTACAAGGACCCTCAAGCATTTAAATAAGCACAACTCGCTGTTGTCCCCTTGCTGCAGTGGGATTGTCGTGCTGTCTCACATGCATACATTTCCTGAGGAAAAAATGAAATCTATGAAGTGTCTTGCATAATTGTCTGTGTCTTTGTGATATATATAACAATGTGTAAGATCAGTCTGGAAAGCCTAAAATAATGATCAAAAGTTTAATCCTTGCTAAATGTTGGCTTCATATTTTATCAACACAATTGGCAGGTGGTGGTCACACTCAGTTCTGCAATGATATACATCACTCTTTAAACAAGAAGATGGCTTTTGTGGAGCTTATCTCCTACCAGGTACCAAGAAATAATTGAGGCTTTTTGTACAGATAGCAGTGTTGTGTAGTACAAGAATATCAGCACCAGTGTGAAAGTATGACTGCAAAATGCTGGACAGATGTTGTGGCAATCATAGAATTTGTACTGAAAATGTAATACACAAAGAAGTGCTTTACTTTCCCCAGTACTTTTCACCTTCTCTGCATGCTTTAAACTTACCTCTACTACTAAAATTAGTTATCAATGTTTTTTTCAACAAAAAATTGAAATGTAATCTAAATTATTTTGGAAGTACAGGACTCTGCATACAGTACTCAGTAGGCCTTTGTGATGATGGGAGTTGGCTTACTTAAAACATAATTAAGGTCTGTTGCCAAAAAGCTGAGTTTCACTGTTTCATGCATTTTACATATGAATGAATGATTTGTGTGTGCCCAGAAAAAGAAGTCTTGTGCTATAAAGACTCAATCTTAAATGCCAATATTATGAAGCTGGCTTTTGGTTTACCAGTTATTTTTTTTATTTTGATAGCCACCCTCAAAGTCCCAACACCATTCTTCTTTATTTTTATTTATATTACCTCACAACTCATGCTCGGAACAACAAAACTCTTCAAAGCATATTCCGCCTCTGGATGAATATGGTCCACGTGTAAGAGATGCTTATGAACTGAAATCTACCTTTTTATAATTATCTGTTTTTAATAACCAAGCAATTAAGATTGATTTAATAATCTTCTAGGTCTGAAATTATATTAAAAATTCTTCCTTTCAAAATTAGTTGTTTGGAATTCTGCACCTCATTCAAGATTTGAAAGCAGCTGATATCACTCTTTCTAATGGCTTAAGTCTCCAGACCATTTTGAATTCAGTTTATAAGTACATGGAGACAAACCCATCTCTACCAATAGGCCTGCTTGGAGCAGAGCCTTCCTATCCCAGAATATGTATGAATCAGTATTATGACACCTGTTGAAGAGATGCAGAGTTCATAGTTTTCTTTGCAGGGCAGATGTTGTGGCAATCATAGAATTTGTACTGAAAATGTAATACACAAATTGCTTTACTTTCCCAGTACTTTTCACCTTCTCTGCATGCTTTAAACTTACCTCTACTACTAAAATTAGTTTGGGTATTTTTTTTTCAGGAAATGTATGCATGTGTGACAGCATGAAGGACAGAAATGACAATCCCATTGCAGCAAGGGGACAACAGCGAGTTGTGCTCATTTAATGCCTCCATTGGTGGGATACAGAAGCATGATCTGTTATGCAGAGGTTAGCAGACCTGTGTTACAAACAGAATGTCTACCTTTTTTCATTAGTAAATGATTATTAGAACAACCCTGAGATTTACTGATATGTTGATCGGAAGTGTGTGTGCTGATAATGTCATAGCTGAGTTAAGGGAGCAGAAAAAAAGAACTTGTCAATCAAAAATTCAAAAATAGCATTGCTTTGATTAAACCTGATATGCCATGTACATGTTGTGTTAACATGCGTGGCTCCTATTTCAATAAGAATAATTATGCCAAGGCTGATGAACAGCATTTTGTGAAAATCTGTCAGCACCAGGAGTATTGGGTGTCTGTCATTCAGGGACTCTGCTATAGTGCCACTTGCACATTTGAACAGGTATGACTGAAGTAATTTTTTAGATGACATAAAATTTCTTCTTATGATACAAGTTCTAGTAATGAGGGAAATTTTTGAATGGCTTAGCCTTCCACTAACTCATCTGGGCTCTAAACTGGTAATCAGATTGCTCACTTACTCTCTTCTTGTAACAAACTTTGTTTTTATAAAAGTTCACTTAGAAACTTTACTAAGAACAGAGCCCTGTTTTGACTTCCTATCCAGATAAATATGGCCAACTTCAAACACAGTATTTAAAAGAATCATTGAATCATAGAACAGTTTGGGTTGGAAGGGACCTTTAAAGGTCATCTAGTACAATCTCCTGCAATGAGCAGGAACTTCTTCAACTAGATCAGGTTGCTTAGAGCCCCATCCAACTTGACCATGAATGCTTTCAGGGATGGGGCATCTGCCACCTCTCTGGGAAACCTGTTCAAGTGTTTCACCACCCTTATACTGAAAAATGTCTTCCTTCCATCTAGTACGAATCTACCCTCTTTTAGTTTAAAAACATTACCCCTTCGCATGTCACTATAGGCCCTGCTAAAAGGTCTGTCCCCATCTTCTTTATAACATCCCTTTAAGCACTGAAAGGCTGCAATAACGTCTCCCTGGACCCTTCTCTTCTCCAGGCTTAACAACTCCAACCCTCTCAGCCTGTCCTCTAGATCTTCTCCAACAGGTCCATGTCTTTCCTGTGCTGAGGACTCCAGAGCTGGATGCAGTACTCCATTTGGGGTCTCACCAGAGCAGAGAGGCAAAATCATCTCCCTTGACCTGCTGGTCATGCTCCTTTTGATGCAGCCCAGGATACAGTTGGCTTTCTGAGCTGCAAGCACACATTGCCAGCTCACGTCCAGCCTTTCATCCACAAGTGCCCCCAAGTCCTGCTTAGCAGGGCTGCTTTCAATCCCTTCATCCTCCAGCCTGCATCAATACTGGGGGTTGCCCTGACCCACGCACAGAACTTTGTACTTGCCCTTGTTGAACCTGATGAGCTTCACATGGATCCACTTCTTGAGCTTGTCCAGCTCTCTCTGGACAGCATCCTGTCCCTCAAGTGTGTCAGCCACACCCCTCAGCTTGGTGTTGTCTGCAAACTTGCTGATGGTGCACTTGATCACACTGTCTATGTCACTGATGAAGACATTAAATAGTACTGGTCCCAGTACGGACCTCTGAGGAACACGACTCTTTTCATGGGATTTCATTTCTACGTATATGTCAAGTTTACATAATCCCCTCATATTCTTCCCCAATAAGTTCCTTTACCAACTCAAATTGATACAAGGCTTCAGCTATTAGTCAAGCATTATCATGTGACACTCATGATCATATCTTGGAGTTCAATAGAACATATTATCATTGTTGTCATGGCAAGAAGGTAGGGTCTCTTTCTATCCTTCAAAGTCCTTAATTTTGTCAATCAATGTGATTCCATTTGTATAGCATGTTTTTCCATAACACTAGCTAACATAACTCCCTCAAAGAAAAAAGTTGAAGAGGGCTTAGTATAATGCATATAGATACATTTCTGTCCTTACAGGATCCAAAAATTCTCAAAAAAAGACCAGATTATCAGGCTCATAGTGTACTTGCTACTTTCAAAGATGCATGAAGGATAAATTAGAGGTCACTCTGGTTGGACTTGCTCAGAAAAATGTTTTGAATTAAAATGACAGCAAAAGGCTATAGTATGTGCAGCCTGGTCTGTGCTGAAACTTCTGTGAAAACATTTCTGATCCATATGCTTGTAAGTCACAGTCCTGCACTGTATGGTAACAAAATTATCCAGAATTACAGAGGAATCCTTTATTTATCACTATAACATTGCAGACAAACGATTGTGCTGATGCGATAATAATTGCCTATGGATATCAAGTATGTATCTACACGTTTATAATGGACTCTTTATCTTACTGTCTGAAAATCAAGTCCTAACCAGGTAAAGAAATAACAAGAAGGTGTTGTTAATGCAAATAATAAACAAAACCAGTTCAAATAGGAATTTTATAGGACCCAGTACCTTTAGGAATTACCCACATTATTTGTATTACTGTTTTAAATTAATTGCCAGGTATGAGATGGTTATTATGCAAGACAGGAAAAAAAAATACTCGTTTTAGTTCAGGAAAAAATTTAGTTCAGGAAAAAATCTTGTGATCTTCATGAGAATTTTGGTGAGATTTCTGATATTAATATCAGAGAAAGGGAGACCTTCACGTGTAGTTAATCCTGCCAGTTCCCTGAAGCTCTTCATAGTACTTGCACCTTCAAAATGAAACACAAACTGTTCTTCGATCTTAACATAGCAGGGATTCTCACACCAAATGCCTTAATGCTCCTGCCCACCTTGCCCTCCCTTCACTATTACCCTTTCCCAAGAATAAGTATCATGCAATGCCAACTCAGTTTGAGAGTTTTTCTAAAGCTAAACTGAGATTCATGATGCATGGAGTTAGTATCACCCTACAGACAGCTTTTCACAGTAATATTTCAGACCCCAAGCCTAATTATTTTAAACACAGCAAATTAACACTGGTACTTTACACTCACAGATAAAAACTCTGTAACAGTGTTAAGGATACCATGATGATGGTACTCCTGGACTTGAAGCAAGTCAGCCAGAGTGGGTGTCAGAGCAACTGAAAGCCAACATGCCTGGTGCACCAAGGTACAGGAGGGCTCAGAGGTGCTAGCAGCTTATCCCTTGCAGAAAACAGGCTCTTGTGTCCCTTTGATTTTTAAAACAGCCTGCTCCATCTGACACAGTCTATGCTTCCAAATAAGGTTCAACTCTCTGTTGCCTGCATGAGGAAGAATGGAAGAAGGACCCTTAGAAGGAACTTGAAACTAAGGTTCCTGTACAAAATGACTAATTTTCCATGTCAGAATTTTGTCTTAAATGTGGTGTCTACATTCAGGGGAAGATAGAAATTCTATCACCCAACAATACCTAAACATTATTGTTTTCACAGATTACTGCCAATATTTGCTAGGGAATACACACTTCAGATTGTTCTAGGAAATAGGTAATGGCGTCATGGGGAGAAAAAGGAATTTTCATTAAGCTAATAACTTAGCTAACTTTTAGTATGTTAGAAGTCCCATAAAAAAGTCACAGATCTAGATAAGTTAGCAAATGAAATACTGCAGTGGGAGACACTGAAAATAACCAGCATGGACCACAAGTTTATATCTGCTAAAAACAAATTTGGATTTGGATTATACCAAAGCCCACACAATTATGGTTGGGGTTTTTTTTCCTGCCGTAAAGTGTTCTTGTTGTCTACAGTCTCAACACTCTTGTTAGTCTTGAAGAACATCATATTCATATGAGGTAAAATCTTGCTGCCAAACTTTTTAAAATCTATGTAGCGCTGAAGTAGGTATTGTAATTGCAGAATGAGCAAGGAGAAGAAGAGAAGTAAGTGTATCATGATTTTTATTGGTCATGCTATTCCTTATTTATATACTTCTATTGTGTTACTTCTTAGTCTGTTCCTTGAACTGATTAGTTCTGTACATGTACCTTCACCTGGAAGTTGTTCTTTCTACAAACTTCTATTACCTGTGTTTGGAGTTGTTGTATGCCTGCTTTTCACTCTGTAAAGGAATGGGGAGAGCAAATATTGTCAATGAAAGTATATAATTGATTTAATGATGTATTTTCTATTATTTGCTATCCCAGTCTTTCTGTTTACCTTGTATTTAGCTACTGATGAAAATGGAGTAGGTATTTTTATGGTGTCCCAAATGAATTCAAAGTCATTCTTTCCTCACTTACAATTGCTGATTATCTATTCACTATACACAATGCTTTTGTCATAGAATGACAGGAGTCACTGCGTTTTATCTCTCCTTTTGACATTCAGTCTTTTTTTAGGCTTGAGCAACCTAAATATTCTGCTGTCTGCAAATGCTGCCACTTGTATTCTGTTATTAAATAGTGAATGCACAAATTATGCTGTAAGTGACATCTTCAAACAAGGCATCTAGTTTTCAAAACAGACATAGAATACCACTTTTTTCCAGATTATCGTTGACTATACTTCTTTACATGGGCAAGAAACACACCCCCCCCAACAAATGATGAATGATCCAATAGTAAGGATCTATTGTCAGACCTTGAAAAGAGTATGTGATTTTTGACAATCAAAGGGCAAATGGATATTTTTGGAATTTCTAGTTATACAGCCATTCCCAGGGGGAATATGGTTGTCTTTGGCACTGAAATAATGTGCAAGAAATCTTACCAAGAACCTGTTTAGGGACTTTCTGAAACAAGACACTGTAGAATGAACAAACAATAAATGTATTAAAACTATTGCTGTGGTTTAACCCCAGCCAGCGACTAAGCACCAGGCAGCCGCTTGATCACTTCCCCCACAGTGAGATGGGGGAGAGGATCAGAAGAGTAAGTGAGAAAACTCATGGGTTGAGATAAGGGTAGTTTAGTAGTTAAAACAAAAGCCACACATGCAAGCAAAGCAAAACAAAACAAGGAATTCATTCCACAGCTTTCCATGGGCAGGCAGGTATTCAGCCATCTCCAGGAAAGCAGGGCTCCATCACGTGTAACAGTTACTTGTGAAGAGAAATGTCATAATGCTGATTGTCCCTCCCTCCTTTCTTCTTCCCCCAGTTTATATATACTTAGCATGACGGCATATGGTATGGAACATCTTTTTAGCTAGGTCAGGTCAGATGCCCTGGCTATGTCCCCTCCCAATTTCTTGTGCCCCTCCAGCCTTCTCACTGGCAAGGCCTGAGAAACTAAAGTCCTTGACTTAGTACATAACACGACCCAACAATAACCAAAACCATAAATTTGCTGTCAGCATTGTTCTCATACCAAATTCAAAACACAGCACTGCACCAAGTACTAAGAAGAAAATTAACTCTATCCCAGCTGAAACCAGGGAAACTATTAAACTGTCTTTCAAAAATTTTATGAACTTTGTCCTGGAGCTGATTAAAATATAGCCTTCCTAATCCTCTCTCCATTCTGTGACAGTCCTAAAAGAATGTGAAGATCTTGCCTAGTGACTCAGAAGAATCATAGCTTATGTCTTTTCCTCACTATACCTTATAGGTTAGGTGTCTTGGTTGGATTTCATCTTCAAGACTGGTATTCCTATCTGAAAACCAAAGGGCTTGTATCCTGGGGGACTTGCCCTGAGAAGTGAGAGTCTGTGATAATGCAGGAGGCATTTAGCAAATTAAATATATTTGTTTCTGGATGGGTTTGAATTATGACTTTTGGTGATACTAATATATTTGAGGTATACCCATTTTGTATCCACAGTCAGCTTTGCAAGGAATGTCATGTCTAGGATACATAAGATCCATTGCGCATGGTGTGCAGATTTTTTCTGTTCCATGTGCTGGGCTGCCAAATTGCCATGATCTGTTAAATAATGGAAAAAAGCAGTTCAGCTGACATGTATTGAAACAGGAATGGCTATCCCCAACCTCAGATACTGTGTGAAATTTAGTTTTGGATTGAAATCTAAATTTGGTATGAAATCTTGCTTGTAATTTTAGTAAATGTAAAACGTGTAACAAACACATAATAAACTAAATCACAGTTAGCCCTGTTATACCTCATTCAAACTTCTTTAAGTTTGCTCTTTGAAGAACATATGCCAAGTGGTTTGATAAATATTTCAGCTACACCTCACACTAGCCAGTAGCTAACAATGTCTTTCCTACACCAGTACTCTGGTTCATTTTCCAAGCAAAGTCATTGACAAGGTACCAATAAACCTCTGATTTAGTCATGCAGCTTGCAGTGAAAGCCTCAAGCTGAAGGCTGTGTGTGTATGTAATTTAACTGCTGTTCTGAGCTACAAGCTTTTTCTATCAAGGTAAAATGCATTAAACTACCTCATAACTCTTCTGTCTGCTTTGTGTTGCTTGAGAGGCTTTAAAGAGCTATAATCAATTTGCCAAACAAATAAAGAACAGCCATGACCCTGCATCATGCACAACAAAGACTTCACTAGTGAAAATACTGTGCCTATTTGTAACTCCTCACCTGTTACACAACTGCAGAAGCATTGGGGTCCTTGAAATGATATTATATGCTGAATAAAGGAGAAAGATAAATGATAACAATGGATATTGTATTTTTTCGAAGTGAAATCATGTATCTAATCTTGAACTGAGTATGATAGCAAATGAAACTTGCTGGTAAAAATCCATTGATCCAGAGGTGCTGTGTCTTTCTCCCTGCTCCTAATTCAAATTTAAAATTGCAAGGTCATCTACTGGGATTATTTCACATGAAAAAATGCTTTATCCAGCCAGTTTGTAACTGGAGATTAAGGCTGTTGGTGTATTTGAGTGGGAAGCAGAGAGAATAAGGTGGCAAACCCATCTCTGTGTCACAATGAAATTCTCCTATTTTAGGGAAACGCCGTTGCATTGTGCTGCTAGAGAAATAGCTGATAAAGAGACCTAGGATGTAATAGATTATTACTCACATTTTCTTAGAGTTCCAAGTGTAGTAACCTTTTTTTATTAATTATTATTATCTCTTTTTTTGTCTGTTATGTAAAACTAACAAAATGCATGGAGGTCTGGATTTGCCTCAAAGTGAAATTTACTGGACACATAATCACCATATAACCCAAACAGGCCTTATTTTTGCATGTACAAAGACATTTCAGAAATGTCAGTACCACAAAGAAGCAAAAAAAAACAAATTAAAAGATTGAGATGCCCACTGCTCTGAGGCTGACTTCAGAGGTTCAGTATCGCCTTTTTCCCCCACCTTTTTTCACTTTTCAGATTGCTTATAAAACAGTGATCTGTAAACCTCTTTTGTAAATCTCTTTTCGCTTTCTTTTCAGAGGTGTTAGCTTTTAAAAATTATTATTTGAGAACATGTTTAATTAGCAATCAGGTTCATTAGTGGTAGTGTACCCAGGAAGGTGCACATTTCCCTATTAATAAATAGTCAGCAAGGATTTTCTGACATCACAAATTAAAATGATTGGAGCTGGACTACTGGTCAAGTGAAACATTTTGCGTGGCAAAGCTCCACAGCCTACATATTAGCCCACAATGTTGTTTCCTCCAACCAGGTACCTAGGTGTAAAGCAATCAGTACAGCTTTGTACATTTACTAGCATAGCTGTGATTGATGGTTTTGAAAAAAATGGTGAAAGAAAGAGCAATTTTGTGACCTTGCCTTTTAATGGGCAATAAAGTTTTAAAATTATAAGCCTAAGACCTACTGGGGCTCCTCCTTGAGTTTATTCTTTCTGGGCAATTACATCAGTGAATAATATACTTCAGTACCGTCGCTTGCTAACATCATAACAGCAAGTAAAGGTGTTAACCTAAAGGATCAGCAAGTTTTCAGATTATTACTTATTTCAGAATTTTAGCAGTATTTTTGAAAAGCTAGTCATGAAAACCGAGATATTCAGAGGAGAAACTATGATAACATTCTTGTGACCTTAAGTAACCTCCTTTTAATGACTGGTATGATTGAAAACCAATTAACCCTGTGGAACTGTAGCCCCTTCAGTTTGTGAGCTTACTTCTCATGTAAAACCACAAAAGACCTGTGTGACTGATCCCTTGCATGCTGCTTGTACCACAGAGACTCATAAATACGGCCAAAAGCACTAAAAAACTTGTCTGGTTTTTAGAGTTCAAGATAAAAACAGCGTAACCCTTTGAAGGTGGAATCAATTGACAAACCAGGAGCCAGCTCCTTGAACATGGGAATGCTTCCATGCATTTGAAAAGGAGCAACACCAGCCCCTGAGTAAGCAGAAAAAAAGCTTGCTCAATTTTCAGTGAGGAGCATAGTTCAGGTCATGAGAGTGTGGTTTGGAGTTACAAGCTTTCTTCTAACACTAAATAAGACCCTTTTCTGTTTTACGGCAGAAGTGCTACCTAATCAGCTTCTCCATAGTGCTAATGGAAGGCTGATGAAAATATGTAGTATTTTCATTTTCATAGTCTGTTTCAAGTCTGGCCAGACATTGGTGCTATATGGTCACCATGTATTCTGGTATTTTGAATGTCCTAAAGACAGGGTAGCAGTATGTAACATTTGCTAAAACTTCCAAGTGTTAGTGCAGTCTTTATCAGGGAAAAGAATTAGCTCTGGAACAGGGGTGTTACTTCAGCTGCAGGCAAGAAAAAACAGAGCTTAGATTAATCAGAAGTGAGTTCATTCTGATCTACTTATTGAAGGGTACACTTAAAATTTTTAAAAATGTGGAGCACTGTGATTGGAAGTTTCTCACTGGTGATCAGTTAGGTAGGAAATATATTTTTTTAATGTCTGTTTGGGTTTTTTCCTGCCATGTATTTGTCTTTAAACATGCTTCAGATCCACTTTCACATTTCTGGTGTTGTCAATAAATACCACAATAAAACACCATGAAACAGACTTCAGCTATCTTTCAATACTTAATATTAACTACAGAAGTTTCAGAGGCAACAGCCCATCTTGTTTGGGTACTGACAAAACATGACTCTGCTAGTTGTTACAAGATGCTGCCATTCCTGTCTCATCACCACCCCTGTGCAGACACATGGATGTACCCTTTCCTCAATGGCAGTTGGCAAGTCAAGTGCAGCAAAGTGACTCATGGAAGGAACTGACAAGGAACCCCACTTAGGGCTACAGGAGCCATGTGGAGAACAGCTGTAACCTGACCACATCACCTGGAGTCAGGCTTACAATGAAGTTATGAGAAGAAGCAGAGATGGTAGGGACACAGTGCCAGTACAGCAGGTGAGGTCCATTGATCCTGACTGCCAGCTCCTCTGTCTAGCAGAGAATAGATGGGAGAAAGGATGTTCACAGTAGTAGTTTCCAGAGTGTGAGCAAACAACTTTGGAAAAGTATGTTCTGCCTGGCAACTGCAGTGCTTGCTCTTGGTTGATAACCGCCTGATGGTGTAGGACACAGGAACAGTTACATCTCTTTTCCTTATAAATCTGTCTTTCCCCCTGGAACTCGTACTTATACATATATATGCATGCATATGTGTGTGTATATATGCATGTAGGTGTATATATACTTCCACAACCCTTTCTTCTCCACTGGTAGTAAAGAATGGTACCCTGAAAAGTCCTAACCTTGTTCTTCCAAAGGACTGCACAGGAGCAGCATTTTATGTTACAGTTCATCTTTTTAACACCCTTGATTTTAATCCCTCCCCTTTTGACAGTCCTTTACTAGCCAAATAATTGAGTAGCTATGGATATGAACTACCAAGACATGAGCAAAATATCTTTAGTGCCATCATTTCATAGCTCTGCAGTGAACTCTACTGATGCTTTCTGTACCTTGGAAGTGTTTTGTGACACAGCAGTGGTATCTGCAGTAAATTCAGCACGCAGTGTCCCTGCCCTGAGTACCATAAAAATGAGTAAGGAGCAGGAAACTTTAGATGTAAAGGTACTGTAACTTTGGAGGGCACACGAAGACCGGTGTAAGTGTCCTGACGTTTCATTCTATGATCTTAAACATCAAACTCCCTTCCCTGTAATTTTTTGTTTTATAAGATGATTTTGATGTTCCCTCTGTATTTGCAGCTAGTGAATGTCATCCTCTAAGGAGAGTCCTGATTATTGGGTTTTCACTAGTACAGTCAGTACTTCCCATACAGAGAGCCAAAGAGCTTCTGTAAGAGCCTGGTTTACAAGAGTGAATTGTAGCTCCTGTAGCAGATGTAATTGCCACAGAGCCTTTTGATAGGAACTGTCTAATTGCTGGTGAAATTAAAGTTTGCTTAACTGTGAAAAGCTGAGAAGTATAATGGTAAATGGCAAAGATTAAATCATTAATATTCAGAAGAGTTGGAAGGGATCTCCAGGCAGATCAGATAGCTCCTATCCATAGCAAGCTCTCCTCAACTAATGCTAGTCCAGCACGAGAGACGCTCAGCCTGTAAACTCTAGAGAAAACTCTACAGGAGGAGATATCTCCAGAAAGGATCTGAGTGTCAAATTCTAACTAACTAACTAACAAATCCCTTCCTTCCTTCCTTCCTTCCTTCCTTCTTTCCTTCCTTTCTTCCTCCTGCCCTCCCTCCCTTCCTCCCTCCCTTCCTTCTTTCCTCCCTTCCTTCCTCCCTTCCTTCCTTCCTTCCTTCCTCCCTCCCTTCCTCCCTTCCTTCCTCCCTCCCTCCCTCCCTTCCTCCCTTCCTCCCTTCCTCCCTTCCTCCCTCCCTTCCTCCCTCTCTCCCTTCCTCCCTCTCTCCCTCCCTCCCTCCCTCCCTCCCTCCCTCCCTTCCTCCCTTCCTCCCTTCCTCCCTTCCTTCCTTCCTTCCTTCCTTCCTTCCTTCCTTCCTTCCTTCCTTCCTTCCTTCTTTCCTTCCTTCCTTCCTTCCTTCCTTCCTTCCTTCCTTTGTGGGCATTATGTTTGCCTAATTCATAAAGATAATACGGAGGTGGGTGGGTGTGTGTCTTAACAATTTTACAGGGAAAGTTTCAAGAGAATTCCCAGCTGTTCAGCTGTAAAATTTCAATACTAGACTTTTTCTTGCTTGCTTTCCCTCTTTGTTTCTTTCTGTCTTTGGCAAGGGATAATTTTTTTTTTTCCTTTAGAGTTTACCTATTTACTTAATGCTTTCTCTGGCAAGATGGGGTGTTTGAAGAAAATATGTAGATTAGATTAGATTTCATAACATTTTTAGTAATGCATCTTTTTATCCAGACTTTTAAAACCATATTTTTGATCCTGAGCTGCTACTCCTCCTGTTTTGGTAAGGCCTCACTGCCCATCTAATAAGTTCTTATTGCACAGTGTCTGTTTTTATGACCCAGACAATATGTGTAGCTTTCATAAACAGGAACTATTTTGCACTGTAACAAGTTTTTCCAAGTGACCACAGTTTTCATTCAAAATTTAAAGAAAACATCCTCAGGAAAACTACAAAGTTTTAAATCTCAGGTTTATCCTGAGGTATCCTGTACCCACAAAACTAAAATACTTCGTTCAAATACCGGTGTGTAGAGGGTGTGGAAGAACAAGACCATTAAAAGCTGTGTTTATTTGCCACTCAGTATTTACTAGTATTTTATGAATACAATTTTAGGCAATAAAACTTTTGACTGTAATAGTCTGGGTAGCATGAGTAATCAGTAGTGTGTTTTCAAAACGGATGGTTCCCAAATAAGGAAGATTAAAACCTTATAAAAAATTAGGCCTAAATCTGTTTTCAGCTAACTATCAGTCAGTGACACAGTAATAGAAGATTATCCATTTATTCTAAAGTGGTTATTTGTAATCAGTATAGTACTAATTTTGTTCCTTGCAGATTGTCTACTAGTTCCAGTATTATGGCTATTTAACCATGTCTCATTTTACATGTTTGGATCTAACTGTGATACATCCTGAATCTCCTATGGAGAATTAGTTTTTGTATACCCTATTCTAGCATTCATTCATTGAAGATATGGCTGTAGTTCAGGTGGAAGAACTTCCCATAGTAAGAAACATGTGCAAGAAATTTCACTGTGAACTTCAATTGTCATTCACCCCAGATGCTTAATAGAAGTATCCAGCAGAGCTCTCTTCACATATTTACTAAAAAAGACCATGTTAATCTCCTATTTTAGGATTTGTTTGTAGCATTTGTTATCAATGAACATCAGTTTCCGCAGCAGAGATTAACTATCTCTTCTGGATTATCTAGCATTGCATGAATCATATTTCTTTCAGGGGAGCCAGCTTGTTGCAGTTAAGCCTCTTTATCTTTAATGCAACATTCATTAATGCCGGGGTTCTACAGGATCCCATTTTGGAACCCATACTGTTTTGTAATTATGTAGTTCCCTTAGGCAGTATCAGATTGGTCTCATTGTTTCCAGTATCTCATGCAGATGATCTTCAGATTTTCCTTTTTCTATTCTATTCTAAACTGAATGCTAATGAGACAGAGTAGTTACTAATTGGTCCATCTCTAGGTCTTTGCACTCCTCACTCACTGCTTCTATAAATAGATGTTCCGTTTTCCTGTTGCCAGGGCTTGTAGCCTTGGTGATAAAAGAAGAAAGGGGGGGAAATTTGGTCCCTGAAAAACAATAAAGATCTCCTCCTAAGCAAGGGCAAGCAGTTCTAAAGTAGCTGAGCTTCTGTTTGACTGGAGTCCTTACAATGGAACAGATAGGAATAATATTAATACAAATAATAGATAGCAATCACTAAAGGGAGTCAAAGTGCAATGGGAAAAATGGGCTAACTGCAGACACTATCCACCATCCCAAGAACCATTATGAGGAATGGGATATTTTTGCAGCTAGACAGAGGATATTAGTTTAAAGAAGCATTGCTTAAGCCATCGTGACAATTCTGAGGTCTGAAAAACCTCCAAGCCACAAGTGGAAACATAAATGTGGCAGGGGAGGTGACAGTGCAGTCAGTCCTACACAGTGCAAGATGATTGCAGCTTGGCTTTGACATGGAGCTTTTGACAGTGTAAGCTAGAGAGCCTTGGAATTGATAGTCACACTTCAGGAAAGATGCAGACCCAGTGGAGAGAGTCCAGTGCAGAGCAACATGAACATAGGAGCAAAAAGATAGCTATAGTGCATTGAACAGTCCATGTAGTTCAGTATCTTGTCCCTAACACTAATAAGCAGTGAGTGTTTAGGAAAAGAGTGTAAAAATTAGGCATAGAACAAAATGCCTTTTCATGGATTTCCCAGACTTAACTAAGTTGGAATTTAGGGAAATCATGAGTTCACAGGTATGTCAGCATCATGCTTGTTAGTTGCCATTTTTGTTCAAATGTTGAATTAAGTTTAATTACTTTTTAATCTATTTATAATACTTTTATCTACTACATCTTTCAGTGAAGAGTCCCATGGAAAAGCTTTCCATCAGTAAGCAGGTAATGAAGCACTGAAATACATTGGAGCTTATGCTGATCTGTCAGTGTATGTCTTTAAGAACAGATTAGACAACTGGCTGTCTGGATTAATATGTGTATAATGTGACTTGGGCGACCGGATGGACTGTTTTATCTTTCCATGTTGGTTTTGGCCATACTTTTCTACAACTCTGTGAAAGTGATATCATCCCAGGAAAGAAATCCCTGCTTCCTAAATCCTTTCTCACATAACAGCCTTTGAAGTTAGTTTATTTGCTGTCTCTTCCCCTGCTATATCTTCCACTGATGCCACAGCAGTTTGGACGACAAGGCACATCCTAAACCTTCTCTTATAGATCTAACACTAAACAGGTGCGATTTGCAAAGAGAACATCTTCACTTTATCAGACACTGCTGGAATTGTATCATTTTGACATTTTGTTCATTGCCAGTTAACTCAGGTTGTGAAGCAGAGAACAACAGGCATGCAGATTTAACTGCTGTGTTGGGAAAGATTTCTAGAATTATTCATAAAGGATGAACTTGTTAGCTTGTTTGATAAAAGTCTGTTAAGCAGTAGCCAGGAGCCATGGATTTATAGAAGTAGATCTTGTCAGAAGCATGGGATAGAATTAATCAAGAAGCAAGTGGGACAAAGAAATTAGAGACTGGGAATGCTGTAGATGTGATTGACTTAGATCTGAGTAAGCCTTTGATAGTTTCACAGAAGTTAATATGCAAATTCAAGGATATTAGAGTCAATGAGAGGATGATGAAATGCATGAAAAACTGGCTGAAGAGAAGAATACTGAATAAATGTGCACAAACTATCTTGAGAACAGAAACAACCAAAAGCCCCTGGCTTCATTTGACACTAAAAATTTCTCCATGCTTTATCCAGGTGCTTACTTGCAGTTGGTGTATATCCACTGTTGCAGAAAAATATCTGGGGACACACAATCATAGAATCATAGAGTCATTAAAGTTGGAAAAGACCTTTAAGATCATCGAGTTCAACTGTTAACCCAGGACTTCCAAGTCCCCACTAAATCATATCCCTAAGAAGCACATCTATGCATTTTTTAAACACTTCCAGGGATGGTGATTTCATCACCTCCCTGGGAAGCCTATTCCAATGCTTGAAAACATTTTCATTGAAGGAATTTTTCCTCACAACCAATCTAAACCTCCCTTGGTGCAACTTGAGGTCATTGCCTCTTCTCCTGTTGCTTGTTACTTGTAAGAAGAGGCCAACACCCACCTAACTACAACCTCCTTTCAGGTAGTTGCAGAGAGCAACAAGGTCTACCCTCAGCCTCCTCCTTTTCAAGCTAAACAGACACAGCTCCCTCAGCCACCCATCATAAGACTTGGGCTTCAGACTCTTCAGTTTAGTTGCCCTTCTCTGGACACGCTCTGGCACCTTTATGTCACTCTTGTAAGGAGGGGCCCAAAACAACACAGTATTTGAGGTGCAGCCTCACCAGTGCTGAGTTTTCTGGTACGAGCCAGGATGCTGTTGGCCTCCTTGGCCACCTGGGCACACCACCAGCTCATGGTCAGGTGGCCATCAACCAGTACCCCCAGGTCTCTTTCCCACCAGGCAGCTTCCCAGCCACTCTTCCCCAAGCCTGTAGCATTGTGTGGGGTTGTTGTGACCCCACTGCAGAAGCCTACACCTCTCCTTGTTGAACCTCATGCAACTGGCCTCATCCCATTGATCCAGCCCATCCAGATCCCTCTGCAGAGACTTCCTATCCTCAAGTAGATCAACACACACACCCAGCTTGCTGTCATCTGCAAAGTTACTGGAGGGTGCACTCAATCCCCTCATCCAGATCATTGATAAAGATATTAAACAGAACTGCCCTTAATACTGAGCCTTGTGGAACACCACTTGTGACCAGCCACCAGCTGGATACAACTCCATTTACTACCACTCTTTGGGCTTGACTATCTAGCCAGCTTTTTACCCAGCGCAGAGTACACCCATCCAAGCCATGAGCAGCCAGTTTCTCCAGGAGACTGCTCTGGAAACAGTGTCAAAGGCCTTACTAAAGACATTCACAGCCTTCCCCTCATCCACTAGGCAAGTCATCTTGTCACAGAAGATCAGGTTAGTCAAGCAGGACCTGCCTTCCATAAACCCACGCTGGCTGTGCCTGTGTGTGCCACATGATGACACTCAGGATGATCTGCTCCATAACATTCCTCAGCACCAAGATCAGGCTGACAGGCCTGTAGTTCCCAGGGTCCTCCTTCCTGCCCTTCTTGTAGATGGGTGTCACACTGGCTAACCTCCAGTCTTCTGGGACCTCTCCAGTTTGCCAGAACTGTTGATAAATGATGGAGAGTAGTTTGGTAAGCTCTTCTGCCAGCTCCCTCAGTACCCTCGGGTGGATCCCATCTGGCTCCATAGATTTGTGTGTCTGAGCGGTATAGCAGATCACTAACCACAAAAAAATACTTCTACATCTGAGGAAATTTTCTACTTCCCCTAAAGAAGAGAGGGAAGAGAAACTTACAGAATGCAATTTCTCTCATTCCAAGGCACAAATATTAAACAAACAAACTCATTTTTAGAAGGACTTTTTCCTCAGTGATGAATTATGGGTGACTGACTCATGGACACAAACATTGTGGGCATCTAAAGTGCAAGCAAGATTAAATTACTTTTGTGTTTTGTTTTTCCTTCTTTAAAGCCCCTCTTTTATGTACATTGTATTCTCCCTTTTGTAGGATTTCCCCTTTATACCACCTTAAATTTCCCACTTTCTCAGGAAGTGTTATCTCTTCAATCTTGTCTTTTATTCTTCTTTCAATTTTTAAAGATTGAGGTGTAAGGACAGTATACCACCTTACAAAGATGCACTGCTGTTAAAAATTTCTCTAGTTCTGGAAAATCTCCTCTTTCCCTTTATAGGAAGTAACTTTCAGAGCCAGACTATAAAAGCATCAACTGGTACATAGAGATTTGGGCTGGGATTTGGCCCTGGGACAAGTATAATTTGCCCTCTGAAAAATCAATTCATGCTTTGCCTCAGTGCTCCACATGTAAAAATGAGAATGATACAGTTATTTTGTACACATAATCAAGTAATGAGGCATTCAGCTTTCTGCCATGAGGCAGGAATGTGTGTTAAACAGAATCTGTATAAACAAACTTGGGTCTTAGAAGAATGCTGTACACTCTTGGTTTATAAAAGGGGGTGTGTGGGTTTGTGTGGGTTTGTATACATACACATACATATGTGCCTAAATCCTTTCTGATTCATATTGGTGAATTAACTTATAATAGAGCACACTGTAACAGAGCTAGTATATATAAAATTAATTTCCATTCATCCACAGAAGCAGATACATGATAAGAAATATTCAGAGACTTTTTATCCAACCTTTTGTTGTTCATTGGACCCCTCTGAACTGGTTCATCAAAAACTTTTGTTTATGGTGAAGAAGCAATGCTCTACATTCTGGGAGCTGTAAAGCATCATACTCTTTATCAGAACAGCATGCTAGAAAAGCTGCACGAGAAGTACTTGATTCCTAGAGATGAGGGATATAGTCTGTCCTCAGTTGATGGCAGAGAAACATATGTTAAGAGCTGGGGTGGTGGGTTTGGTTGTTGTTTTTTTTGGGGGGGGGGGGGGGGTGCTAAAAGATCCTGTTCTTCAGTATAATTCCATTATCAACATCAACTGTACAGCACAGACTCAGACAGAACATAAACAGAAGTACTCTAAACCCAGATCTTCCTTGAGGAAGTGTGGATGGCCCATGAATCCAAAATTGGAACCAGGAACAACATTGGAGCAAGTATCTGGGAAAGCAGACAAAGCACAGGCAGGCAGAAAGAAGGCAGTGTGGCACTCACATCTTGTATGCCCTTAATTCTATGCAAAAAGCCTGCAGTTCCCATTCTCTAAAGTACCTAAAAATACTCTGTTCCATTGCAATATGCCATTGCAATGATCTGTCTCCCAGTAGATTCTCACGTAGGTTTTCATTCAGCATGACTTTATTTTGCTTTTATTTTCCTCAGGATCAGGAGGAAGAGTCTTTAAACATCTAGGAAGCTTGTAGCAATCATTCTGAATTCCACATTGCATCTGGATTACCAGGAGTGTAACAGATACAGCCATTCCTTGTTGATTATGTCCTGCTGTCTTGAATTGGATAGCAGAGTGCCTGAAAATACTTATTTAGGCTCTGCTGGTGTCCTGACATGCCTGAACCATCTCATGGTCAATTCCAATTGTATTTAAATAAATAGCTTGGAAAATAGAAAGTACAAGAAAATATTACATCTTTATTTTTGAATGTAAAATTGGGTGATTTCTTCTACTTCTAGATGAGCTGATAGTTTGATTGTATTAGATGGTCAATCTTTTTTGCTTTTATTCAGTTGCCTGAGTAATATAACAAGTGGAATAGAGAACTTTTAAGTTAAGGAAATGGTTAACATTGATAGAGAAATGAGTACTTATTCTCTGGGTACATCTACTTAGATGACTTGTTCATGCTGTGTCTGTGATCATTAGGTCTGTTCTAACAATATGCTAATCAATGCCTTTCCAGACAACAAACTCAGTTATTTTTCTCCCATGGGGAAAGTGGAAAATCCTATGAAGCTTTTATTGACTTTAGGCTCTGGGTTTGGAAGCAACTTGGTAAGTCCTGAGCAATGTATTGGCTGAGTTCAGTGGTAAGAGGCTGGTGAGTGAAGAGTTTTGTCCTTTCTGGTAAATGTCACCTCAAGCCAATAAAAGCAACCATGTGGGGTTTTTGAGGGACATAAACCAGATCTGACCAGTCAAAAAAAAGTCATTAGGCAGCTAATCCTGTAAACAGCCTGAATGATTCTTTGTAAACATGTTTACATGGTAGTAGCTCTAGCTATGTATTTCCTACTTTCTTCCAAATATGTAATCTGTCAGAAATAAAACAAACATCATATATTTTGAGAAAAAGGTGTTCATCTGAAAAGTGTCAGGAAGGCTTTTCTTTCCTTTTTCTTTTTTCCTTTTTCTTTCCCCAAATCTTGTTATTCAAAAAGGAAAAGACAAGCTGCCCAGCATAGACCAGGATGCCTTCATTTACAGAGCTTTGTTCCAGAGCCTCTAAAGAGCCTCCTTTATTCACATTTACAAAAGTCCAAAACCTTACAGTTTCTGCTTCACACTGCTTAACACATATATACTCAAAGTACTAAGGAGACAATTCAAGGGCTTAAAGATAAGCATTTGGTGCAATTCTTATGTCAGTTTCTGGCTGCCATTCAAAAATAAAATTTGGTCTTTCAGCATACCTACCAGGCCATATAACATTCAAAATGGTGCTAAAGGTCTCTGTTTCACCCTGGACCCAATCTCCCTGACAAGTTACTGACCTTAATTTAATCATTATATTAAATGTGTTTATTTTCATTTTATTCCATTTCATTCAAAGGGCCATTTTTATTCAAAACCTGTATGTGGGGGTGCAGTTAGCTTGTGAATTCAGGTGTTAGTTCAGCAGCAGTCTCACACACTTTTTCTTCATTGCCTTTTTTTTTCCTGATTGTTTTCAATTGTTTTACTCCTGAGGAGTTCTCTAAGTTTCCTTTGGAAATATCTGAGAAGTCTGTCACTGCTGTTAAACTGAAATAAAAGAATATTTTGAAACATCCATGCAGAATAAAAGATGCCTTGCAATGAAAGAGGAGGAAAAAAAAGATCAAGAGAAATTTCTGTTCCTGCTGCTTTGTTTTACAAAGCACTATCACAAGCTGTGTCATAGATTGTTTTCCTTGTCCCCTAATCAATCAGTCATATCATATGGAGGTTTTCATATCAAAGCACTAATGTAAAGGAGTTTCTTAAGGGAAGACCTTAAAGCTACTTTACCTTGTGACTGAAGGCCCTTGATCAGTGTTTGCCTATGGATCATTATCATAAACTTCAATCCTAATCTCCTGGCTCTAGGGAAACTGGTATCGTCCTCCATCTTTGGGAGGGCAGAGGAAGTGGACGGAGTTTTTCCATACAAGAGGTGTTTCTACAGGCCAGGAGGCTATGCTGAAATCCTTCAATTGAGACCTGGTCACTTGTTCAATGGATTTGAGTCTGGTTGTTTGGAAATAACCTTGTGTCTTGAAAAAACGGCTCTCCAGTTTGCTTCTTGGCCCTGTTAGCATTTCCCCAAGAGAGCAGTTTGAATGAAAGCCCTTTGCTCTCACAGTTTTTCCTTGAGTTCCCTTGATTTGTGCCCACACAGGATACTCCCATTTCAGTGCTCAGTCCTATACTCTATTTCTGTGGATCAAAATAATTACCAGTGCTTTGCACTACTACCTGAGTCATTAGCATTCCTGAAGGATATGTAAGGGATGAGGGACACTAATGAATAGGGATTTTCTCCTGAGTAAACCACAGAACTGAACAGATCTGGCCAGTGCTGTCTCAAGCACAGATGGAGCATGTGCATCGTACTGCAAGCCCTAGCATTTTAGTGTATGAGGATTTACATATAACTTGGGCAAGCTGTTAGAAAATCAAAATCAGTCTAAAATGATCATAAAATGGATGTTATCTTGCCTGTGCTACCCCCCATGTTGCTAAGTAATTTGGCTGGACAAGATTTAATTAATAACAATCACAGTTTGATAAAGGTAAAGATACTGAAGCCACTTGATCTATCTCAAGGCAGAAGTACACTTGTAATTTCATATTAATCATGTAGTAAATTAGTAATTTCACCTTCGTAATGGTGGTGGTGTTCTCACTTTGTATATGTGGAAGCAGTAGCAAAAGCAGGGAAAGCTTTTCAGAGTCAACTAACCATTCATGTAGCTATCAAAAGCACTGTTGTAGGGTTTTTTTTTTCCCAAGCTTACCCATTTTTGATAATTCTGAACTAAGACAACAATACTAAAGTGTGACTCAAAAGTTGGGTATAGTTTGTCTTTCTAAAATTCAGGTCTGAAATCTAGGTTGTTAACCCTAAAGAATGTATGGTATGGTATTATGTTTATTTTTTTTTTAAAACCTATGCATAACATGTGCTTTTATAATTTTATTGATGGTTGTTTCATGACAACAGTCTACATGGATTGAAACAATGTGGCTTTGCATTTTCTTTCTCAAGGACTTTCTTGAAAATGGGATGTATTATCCCAGAATTTCTAATGGTGAGATGCTAATAAACAGATAAATCTGAATACCTTCTAAGTCATGCTTTTGTGTTTAGAAGAATTTGGAGAGGAGCTGTATAACTCAAGTGAATTGGTGAGTTGGCAGTAAATGTCCACAGCTTCAAGCTGTAGGTCACTTGTACAAAATCTAGCTCATATCAATAGATACTATGTTATACCTTCCTGATAGCTGATTGGCATCTCATCTGACATATACTGGTGCCCTTGATGTACCTGATGGACAGGTGTCTCCTAATGTCAGAATACTTTTAAAGATTTTGATAGAAAAGTGACAATTTATGAGTGAGAATTATATGGAATGAGTATGGAAGACTAAAGAAAGTACAGAGAACATAACATTCATATAGTATTTAGATTGATGGAGTAAAAATGTGGTCCCATTTTCATAAAAGAATCTTGGTTACACTCATAAAGGATATGTTATAGGCTTGAATTATAAGCTTTGGTTTAAGATGTAGACTCTCATAAGAGGTGTCAGAGAAACAAAGTGTATATCTGGCATCAACTTGCCTCCAAGTTGCTTATATTAACCAAGAAGTCAGGGAATGAAGTGGCACAGAGATTAGAAATGTCTGAATGATTTGTGAAAAGGGACAGAGAAATACTGATGAGAAAGCACACAAAAGTTACTGCTGCATGACATGTGATGTAGTCATACCTTTTTGTCTTCCAAAGGCATCAAATTTCTTTTCTTTCACAATGTTAAGCTTCTACAGAAAGTCTGCACTTCTACAGACATTGGCCATAAGCTAAAACTTCTTGGGACTATCTTAAATGTTAGCCACTGTAAACCATTCTGCTACATAGGTGAGAGTACTCCCATTCAGTACATTTAAGAGTGTAAAGAATATTTTGCAAGATTGGAAGCTTGGACATTTTCTGCTCAAAAAAGTTCTGTTTGATCCTTTTCTCATTTTATGTTTGCTTGTTATTACTATCTGTAATTTAAATGTCACATAAGATACATCTCAAAAAATAATCCTAGTTTATAATTAAATAGCAGGTGTTATTAGTAACTGCTATGCATTTAACAGAGGCCTATGACTAAAGGCCATTTTTAATCTAATAATGTCAAAGCAAATGCATATCTTTAAGTTATATTCCAACATGTCATAAAAAATTTTCAAAAACTTATTTTCTCATATCTAACATTTTTAACTATCCACATATTAAAATGGAAGAAGGAATACAGAAAGCTATGCCAGGGATGGCTTGAGAATTTGACCTATACTGAGGCATGAGGTATCATAGTTTTGTGTTATTTTTTTTAAAATAAAACCTTCCTCAAATTCACTTAGGATTGCATGAGACAGTTAAGTACAAACATTGATTTATAGTATTACTTCTTTGCCATGTACAGTAGGATTATTAATAATAATAGTGTCTCTTCTCTGATACATTCTTTCTTTGGAAACAACTAGATCTACTGAATAGCTCATTCTGAGGTTATTGCTTATTAGATTTTGGCACGCAGTTATGCATGGCCATGGGTTTTCTTCTTTTGGAGCTAATACCAGAATAAATGCTATTGGAAAACTAGTTTTTATAAATGGATATTTGAGTTTGGATACCTAGTGGGTGTTTTGTTACACTTACTACATAAACCACAAAAATTGTCCTGTAGAATTGGTCTTTAACATACCACTGGGCCTCTCTGTCACATCTGATGCATTTTTATCATTTTACAGAGACAGTGTAGCTATGCTATGGATTTCCTCTTTGTCATTCTGGAAGGATTTTTAATAAAACAGACCATGTACAGCTTTCAGCAGTGATTATGAAAGCAAAGAATGATCAATACTAATGCTAATTAGTCAAGCTGATAATTAATGGCTGTAGTGCACCTAGTACAGTTTAAAATGGCAATTATTTTACTGGAGATTAGCACCTCAGCTATGTTATCTCTCAAGTTAGAACTGTGCATGACAATAAGATGTTAAGAATAAAATACCTTGTGGCTATGGAATGAAATGTAACAAGCTTTCTGTATGGAGATTATGGTTTTTTTCCCGGTCACAAAGTATAAAATTACATCTTACTAGAAAAATAATTCAGTGGCATTGTAACTTGTGTAAAAGGCCAAATTCTGCCAGTGTTTAATAACTGCTATCCTAGTTACATCTAAATACTTATTTACAGTTGGGTTTACTTCTTTGTGGGAACTTGCAAAGTTACCTGTTTTCTGCTGATACCAATAAATCCATTTATAAACTTGCTTATTGAAAATTCTTGTATTTGAGTTCTAACATTTGACTGATATGGACATCTCTTTCTGAAGTGCCAAGTGTCTGTGGTTACATTTACTTGGATCCAAATTGTACCTTATGTCACTGCACATCAATATCTAAATGTCTCCTGTTCACTTAAAATTGGAGTACAGTTTCATCTTTGCCATCTTCTTTCTCCTTGAAGATACTGAGCCAGTGTTCAAGATCAGGGTCTGTGTAGACCCATCTGGACATAAAAACTAGCCAAGCATACTTTGTTCTTCTGAAAGTTGGTATCACAAATAACCAGAACTATTTTGTTTCTCAAAGGCAGTAGATTTGCAAATGTTTGCAAGCAGCACAGCTTGTATCCTCCCCAGTGCTATTTTGCATCCTGGGAGTAGCACTAACCAAGGTATAGTATTTGCAAACTTAAGATCTCAATAAAGGGGCTGATTTCTTAATACAATATATATGTACACATTTGGAGTCTATCACCTTGAAAGTAAGCATTTGTGGTGGAGGAAATAGAAGGAAAAAAAAAAGTGATTTAACCTGCTACCTTAGTCCATACAAGCTTAGTTCAAAATAGCTTGGACATTAATCCAGGGTATTCTAACAAAGGGCTGGAGCTCCATTGCTTAAAAGCAAGTCCTTGTAGCTGGAACTTCTAAACATGGAACTGGAGTCACAGGAGTTTATTTCTAACTAGAGAATAGAGGTGCTTAACACTTTTGTAATAGTGTTGAAAATTTGAACCTCATCCTTTTAAGCCATACGTGACCTGTTTTCTCCCATGTTGTAGCCCTCTTTCTGCTTCTGAAAACCACACTCTGCTTTGGAGCCACATACACGTGAATGAACACAGGCACACCTCTGCACTGTAAACAAAGGGGCTGCACTTAACAGACTCACATTGCTTCCAGCAGCATTTCCTATTGCCTGGCCTCAAGGTGATGGTGTAGGATGTGTTTTGGCCCTGTGCTTAACATACTAATTGACTTGCATCCTGTTCTGAAAGCTCCCAATGCTGCTCTTTTACACCTGACCTAGTCCTAGATTTCACTAGAAATTCTCACATTGATTTCATTTAAAATGTGGTTTACTGCATGTAAGATTTTACAGCTGTTGTTGAGAGCATTTTTAAGACAGTGATTTCCTTAATCTGATAGAGGGAGACAGTACAGTGAACCAGTTTAATCACAGATGAGATAAATAATCTACATATCAATGACATGATAGATTGTAGCAGCTTTCAAAAGGGGAAGAAGAAAAAAACTCTAAGCATTTATCAAATCTTATTGATATTTCACATGTCAAACTTAATCTCATCATGACCCATGACTAATCCTTGGATGTACTAATGTTTGGAGAGGAAGGTCTATTTGTCAGACTTGTGTCTTAAGAGTTGAATTCATGCTTCTCAAGGAAAACCACTCCAACAGTCTCTTTTTACTACGGTAGTTGCCATTGCTTATGCTTTTCTCCCCACTTCAAGCCTCAAATTACATGCTTAAATGAAGCTTGCCCACTTGTAGTACTCAAATACTCCCTCTCTATGCTACATAAGATGATACTGAAGGAAAATGAAGTTTTCACTGGAGCAAAATCTAAAGAATGCTGGATTGCTCCTAATACAGGAGGAAGAAGAAAAAAATTGCAGTGAATTAAGGGAAAGATCAGATGTTAGATTTTAAGGACAAAGGACTCTTCTGTTGATCTTAATTGACTTTGGCCACTCAATCTGGTAATTGTAGGTAGTGTCTCAGACTAGAAAGAAAGAACTGCATCAGCAGTAGCTGGTAGCAAGATGTTGAGCCGTTTGACAATATCCAAGATGGACCAGTGCAAGATGGATTGGTCTAGAAATTACAGGAATCTGGGCTCTAGTACTTGTACAATGAAACCAGTAGAAGGAATTTCAGCAAGACTTAGCATGCCTTTATTTTTCATTTTATCAGGAGATAAATCTAAGGAATGGACATCACTTTTGTTCCATCAAACTCAATACAAAATCCAACGTGGATATTTTTTTTCTTTCTTCATTTTGATGTTCCAAATATTTGTGTGCACTGTCTCACAATGAATATCCTTCAGAAAGACTGTTGCAGCAATATCTCTTGTCTCCAATGAGCATATAAGCCTCTGAATTGGTGGGACAAGTACTGTAATTCTTTTTTTTTGTTTTTGCCTCAACTGATTGTCTTGATCCACTTGTTTGGTTTTACCTGAGTTGACTTCTTTTGATACTTTATGCTATTCATCACTATGGGATTTTAATTAAATTGATATATTAACTGTTTAGTAATTACAGTTGAAGTATCTGTTGTAAATGTCACGCTGCTGTGCTCTCACCCCAGGTCAGCAATGAAAATGAGGTGTTGTGCTTCAATGTATTTACCCAAGGAAATTAAAACATAAAATAATTTATGATTTATCATTATCATTAGAGGCATTTATTAAAAATATTTATTACCATGCATCATGCAATGTTTCATAAATGCATAATGGTTTGTGTCTAATAAAAATTGAATGGGGAAATTCAACGTCGGTATCAGTGGTAGCCTTTTTGTGTGGCCACCTACCTAATCTTGCCTTGCCTGCTGGAAGTTAGGCCAAAGAAGAGAAGAGGTAACACTAAAAGACAATAGGAAGTTTTAACTTTAGGTCATGCCTTAGACTGTCACTATCCTAAAGTGGAATTGTTAACATGTGTTAGCTTCATAGAGCTACTACAATGAGCAAAGACAAGCTGTTGGATAATTTAACAGTAGCATCATAGAAAAGATTGTGAGGATGCTCGTTCTGTATTCAGCAGAGGACGAGAGTGAGTCTGTTGTACAAGGTGTACGTTGCCTAGTGAAGAGGGAATTCATAGCCAGTTAAGCATGTACTTTCAGCTAAATGATGGAAGAATTCTCTAGAAAATACATAAGTAAATACATTATTAAAGAAAATACTCTATTGCAAAATACACAGGCAGTCCTATTCTAGGTACTTCCTGCCTGTTGAAAGCTTTACTTTGCAGGATTAACATTTCAGTGTACAGTATATGCATATATTTGACCACACATTTCACTTAGGAATTGCTTCCAAATAGGATTTCTAGTTCTATTTCAGAGATTAAATGGACATTACTAGTATATGTAATATGGTGGTCCAAGATGTGCTAGTTAGCATTATTTCTGAGCAAGATCCCAGCTGAGACTAAAAAACATTATGCAAGACACTGCTCATATGTATAATTCTGGACAGCTAAAAATGTAAAAACTTAAAGTGATGAAGGGTGAAGAAGCTGAGTACTACTATTGTCCCTTTATAGCTAAGGAATTTAGAGGATCTTACATACAGAATTAATAGACATTCTGGAATGCATATAGGAAGTTATGAACTAACTGAACCCAACTGTTGAACTAACTACCTGACTGTGTCTGTGTCTGCCCTATGGGACAGGAAAGGTCCTCATTCCTATTGAACAGCTTGTCTATGTCCTGATTTCACACCACAGACAGGGGGCTGTCAGTGCAGTATTGCCCATGGGCCCTGGATTCCTATACAGAGCCCCAGCACACTCCAAGAGAGGCCTCTCTCTGGACAATTAAAGGGCAAAGTCTGCAAGGCGCACCTGCCACAAAATGGATATATACCTAGTAGGATCCTCTGTCCTATCTTGTTCTGTTATTGTTCTGTTAACTTATTCAGGGTTCGAAGTCTGCAGTTCTAAGACAGTTAGTCCTATTGCTTTCTATTGACACAGCTATTTTGATGTTATGTTCACTGAGGTTGTTAATGATCTTGTAGATGTCAAATAATCAATATAAATAAAAGAGGGAAGCTCTGAAAGCAATAACCAGCACTACATCAAAATAATTCACTACATAAATTCCTAAATGTAGAGACTTGTTCTACAGATCATTGTACTTTCTTGACATTGCTCTACTGCCAGCATAAATACTTCTTATGTTACAGTGTACTTTAGATAGAGCAGTGTGTTCAAGTTACTTAAATTTATTAAGTGGAGGAGCTTTTTCAAAATGTCAATTTCTGGCCAACACACTGACATTTTATGAAAGCTGCCTCACTTAATAAATGTGTGTATATCCTGAATGGATTGTTCTGCCTGGAGTGTGCTGTAACTGGAGAGATTGCTCTTCATGTAGAATTCAAAACAATTGAAGGACAACTGTAGACTGTAATTTTTGAAATGGACATTTAAAATTTTATTTTTATGTAATTTTATGATCTTATATATTCAAGGCTTCAGAAATATTTGAAAAGCGTGAGGAAAATGCAGGTTAAAATCGTACCTCAGCAAATGCCCAAGAGTTGAAGGTGTTAGTGTGCTCGTGACCTCACTTCCACTGACTGCTATGGAACAAGGATTTCTTGCTCTGCCCATGAAATGACCTTTAACTTTGATTCCTTGTCTGCCCTTGGACAAATCATTTAGTTTCCCAGTATCTTGATTTCTTCTTCTGTAAAATTAAAAGATTCATACTTAGTTAATTTCCATCAGCATAATGATGCTTAATTAATATTTATATAAATTTGTGAGAGCCTCAGAAAACAGATTCTTAATGAAGTTATCAATAATAACAATATTTTTTTTTATTAATTGATGGAGTGATGCACACGACACAGCATTGCCAGGCAAAGGAGAGACTGAACATCCCGGTTAACAGAATTTTAGACTAATCAAATAATTCTTGTAGGGCTTTTAACTTGGTCTAGCTATTGTTTCTCCCAGCCAGTTTATATCAAATCTGCAAGGAAAAGTCATATTCACTTTCAGCATTGATGCATAATGAAAGCCAATGAAAATACTACACACCTAGAAAATTCAGACTTAAGATTACTGGGGAAATATTGTCTTTAAGGTCTTCATCAAATAGTCACAATCTGAAAACATGTTTGGCAGAGTTTTGAAACCAAAACATTAACAAACTGATTAAAGCTGCACAGTGCTGTCATTTGGATGTTACAGTTTAGGGCAACTGACTCTGAATTTTGAAGAATACTTTTATATTATCCCCAAACTTAATCAGTCACTTTAACATCAGGCTTTTGGGGCTATAAAATACAGTGAAATCAGGACTGGTGAAATCTTTATTTACTACACAGCACCTTTTATGAGTCCAAAACTTGTAGAACAAAAATAGCTAAGTGTGAAGATCCACCAACTAATAGCTTTAAGTAGCACAAGAAACCATTTTCTTCCAATATTTCTGTATTTTCCTCAACATGAAATTTAGCAACAACTAGTGATTACAGCATGTTGGGCACCCTATATAGACACTGTAGAGGAAAGAGCAGCAAAGTCCTGGAAACAAGCCACCTCTCCCAGATTTCACATTAACAGGTATTTGAAACAGTTTAATTCTTTGTGATTTTCTCCTTACAGGTACTTGAATCATAACTGTGAACCATTCCTTAGAAGCAGGTCCCTTGCCCTTCACCCTTCCATCAGTCATCTGAAAGAAAGAGTGTGGTCTTTTTTAGTTTGGCCTGAAACACAGCAAACTTGGATCTTTTCAGAGTAGCGGACTGTTATGTCTACAGTCCTGTGATTGAACAACTTGAATGTTAATGGCTGACTTCTTGTGCTGTTCCCCATCAGCAGCTAAAATTGTTTGCTCTTTCTTGAAACTTGTTCTCTTTTACTGGATGGGCATGTCAAAGGGCTGTAGTGCACTGTACTTTGGCACCTTCCATCAAAAAAGGTCTTCATAGCTGTCTCTACAGCAGAGTTGGGCAAGACTGGAACTCTAAGTGTGTTTAGATGGATAATATTCTTGCTCATGTTTGGATGTATGAGCGCCATCATTATTGAACAGAATAATTCAATGTTTACTAAAAGGATTCTCTTGTTCTGAGTCAATCTGAGTTTTGTTGCTCTGAGTGTAGTGCTGCTCCACTTTTTTTCTGACTTTGAGTGTTTCCTTTTTCAATATACATTTTCATTGTTTAAATTAAGCACTACTGCTTATTTCCTTCACAATACGATTGCACATTTATGAGCAGTTTAACAACCAGAGCACTCTCACAATGTGTTCAAGGAAGGATAGAAACCTAGAGGTTAAAGCTTTAAGATGTTAAACAATAAAGTAGGAAAACAGTGCAAATAATATTCTTTCCCTTGGTGACATAGCATCCTTTATTAAAAAACAGAGTTATTATTCATCTGAGAGTTAGTCTTTATTTCTGTGGCCCCCACTGGCATTCCAGAGGCAAGGGAAGTTTCTTCATAGACTTGACATACACTTCAGAGCTCTTGCAAAAAGCTTCTTATAAAAGTAATAAAGAATGTAAACTTGGTGAAGCTGAAGCTGATGAATAGAAACAAACCTGATTTAACCAAACTCATAGGAGACATCTTTGCCATTAGTCTCACCGTTTGATCACTATCACATCAATTATTCACAGGCTGGGCTACTGGTAATATTCAGGTGCAGAAAATGCTGCCAAACTCAAAGCAAGCCCTAGAAAACCTATTTGTCCTGTCCAGAAAGAAAGACAAATGGAACGAGAAAGCTGACTGAATCTATTCCTCCATGAAACTGTGGGAAAATACAGTAATATGAAGTAGATTAGTCTAATGAAAGAGTATCAATGTATTACTCAATGAGTTATAAAAAGAAGATTCTCAGATCTAAAAAATAATAAAAAACTGATGTGGCTTTGAGTCATTCACAGAGAAATGGAATAAAACCAAGAATGAAATACAATTTTTAATTGACATGGAAAAGTACCTGCAGAACTGTGTAACATTTCTGGTCTCTTTTAAGTACTTCCTTGCATAAAATCTAAATATGATCCCAGTGCAACCACTCCAAACAGGCACCAAGCCACTACAGGAAAATAGGCTCCCTACTTGTTTCAGTAATTCTGTCATCAGGTCCATTATTTTTCATTCACTGCACAATTGAGAAAGGAAATTCAGACAGACATCATATTAGTAATTTCTAAAAATTTTCTCCTATGTGGAAATCATAGTAGTAAATTCATAAACTCATTGTGCTTATTTTGAGTAGAAATATATCTGAGCAACTGACTGGACCTAACTGCACATCTCTGAGTTGACCCAACTGCATGTCTTTTGGGTGGTTTCTCATCTGGAGCCAAAGACTTTGGAACACTTGTCTTTGAAGGAAGTACGCTCATTTCCACTGGTTGCAATAAACATTTATTTTCTCTGAATATTCACCTGAACCAGAAGCAGAAGATTTTGGGTTCTTATAGAAACTGAAAAAGTTTATAAAAGAAAGCAGAAATTTTCCAAAAGTACCTGGAAATACCTGTGCTCATGAGATTTACTCTGCAGACACTTAAGTTGTAACTGTGTGAATAAATGGTACACAATTGTCAATGTTTTGATGCATTCATATACAAAATGAATCCCTTATTTTATGAAAACTTTTTATGCTTCAGATAGAGTTAATCAATTTTGTGGAATTAAGAATGAAATAAACTATGTATCATTACCTATGGAAGAAAATGGTCTTCACATATGAAAGGTTCATTCACTAGTCACTAACACAGTTAACTCCCTGAAAGGAGTTGTCCTGGGCATGAAGATATGATCAGCACAAAATAGGGCTCTGGAAAGAAAATGTTCTTTTCTTGAGAAGCAAATTGATCATTTCCATCTTGAAAAGACAGTAGTTCTCACCAGTTATTTCCACCAATGTTTTATCTTGAAATGTCTCTGTTTAGGCTGTATGCTTATGCCATAAATATCACTGCATACGGTATCTAAAACCACTTGGCACATGGTTGCTGCTATTGCTGAGTCTAAGGAACATCTCTTTGTCATCTTGTTCCTCAGACATAATGAAATTTTGTGTAGGCCCATTTCAGTGTGTAATGTGAGTTTTACCACTCTCTCATTTCTCCTTCTGTGAAATGGTCGTCTATTTTGGATGGTGGTAGATTATTCACGATACATGATGCTTTCATTCAGGATGCTGTCACTGGTTTCCTTGCAAGTATCACCATAGCTTTGCTGCTCAAAAGACAGAAACAAAATGCAGTATAATGCTGGCAGAATTCAACTGAATAATTTACAATACCAATTAGTCAGAGGAACAAACTTTAACAATGTGTTACATATCTGGAAAATAATTTTACACTTTCTAAGGCCATATAACTACAGAAAATCAAAACTAAATTTGCTTCCTCTACAAACCTTGGTAGTGCTAAGAGTATGTTTTGTAAATACCTGTCATGTTTTTTCTTGTTTATGTTGAGCAATAAAGTGTTGAAGATCTAAACAACTTGAAAACAACTGTTAGAATTTTCTCTATAGATAACTACAGTTGCTGTAAACACACATGCTAGGGAACACATGTGCCTAAAGTCCTAAATTGTAAGGAAACGGTCTGAAATAGTCAGAGGCATATACTCAGCTGAGAAAAGTTTACACAGTTCTGGCTGTTGGACTTCAGCTACTCCTTTCTGCACAGTGCAAGCCTTTTACAGCTGTGAAAGGGTTCAACCTGATGGAGAAAATCAAAGCTGGACACAGCCAGCCTGCAAACTGACATCTGTGAATTATGCAAACAGAGGAGCAGGATGCAAGCTTGTCCTTATAAACAGGTATTTTCAGTGGAAGAGGAAATAGAGAAACACTCTAGCCTAATAATTATTGAAGTTGGGAGGGAACTTATTCCTGTGGTACTTCTCAGGGAGGAATAGTTTGTTTTGGCTTGTTTATCAAAGTGGAAACATAACTGTGAATTAAAAAATGGCATGCTGAGTTTTAGGAGTGGCTTTTTTGCAGCTTGCCAGAGAGAAGAGGTGGGTAGAGGGCAAGTTGTCATTGATTTTTGAAGCCTGAGTGCACTTTTCATATCCTGATGCTGAATAGTGAGCAGTGTAACACTGCTCATGATGGAAAGTTTATGAATAATGCTAATAAATGAAGTGTTCACGCTGCTGTTCTCCTTCCCTGACATAATATAGCCACCTGCTCCCTACTTTTCGAAGAAGGTGGCAGATTAATTCTACCTTATTTAGGAATATGAGAAGCTAATTTATTCACAAGAATGTAATTCCACAAGCATTAGACTTCTGCTCTTTGTTTAAGTTTCTTTCTAGTTCTTTTTTATAATTTATAATTAATATATTAATTTATTTATTAAGTTTAATTATTTCAGTAATATTCTTCTGTATGTTATGTTCTATGGCAGTAATAATGAAAATGTTATCACTACAGTGTAAGTGCAGATCTGCATGGTGTTATATGGAGTCAAACAACAGGTCATTATAGGGGTTTTTTTAGTATTAATTTATTGAAGAAGAAGAAAAATACTATTATGATCACAAAATGTAAACTGAATTTTTGTAGACCTTAATCACTGAGTCATTTTATAGATTTCCAGGCTAGATAAAAATGGTGACAATTTTATTAACGCGTAAAATATTTGAGAAGCTGTAAAGAGTGTAAACAAAAATATGTACATAACACTGAACTATTAAAAAATTTGAATATTTTTTATGTGTTGCTGCCTATGAAAAAGCAGGACTTACTCTATCAAACATGGTTTCATAAGGACCACCAAAATTAAATCATATACACATGCACAAGTAGTGCTTTTGGGCAGGATTGCTGTCATTCTGGAGCCAATATAAACTCATAGTCTAACTAGTCAAACATAATATACACAGGTCATTTCTACTCTTGATTTTTTCTCATCCATCAGATCTCATTGCGAAGAAAGCGAATGAGGAAACAAACACAAACTAGAGTTGATACATGATTATGTGTGAAGATCTCTTTCCTTATTACATGGAAACCTTGCTTACACACTTAGGTATTTCAGCTCTAGCCCGTTGGTAGATTTCACTTGAGAGGAGACATAATTTGTTGCATGTGTTACTGTAACATAATTTTGCAACAAAACCTGAAGGTTCCATTGTCATGTCACAGAAACAACAGTTTGCTTTGTGTTCTTCCTTTTGAAACAAACATGACATTAGGTTTTCTCTGCTAACAATTAGGAGCTACTTCGTAGTTTAATTACATATTTGAGAACAATGCCTGAGTCAGCATAATAAATAGCAATTATGAGTTCCCATTTGTGAATGGAAATGAGTTTAAGCAGGGAACTTTTAAGCAGTACAACTCTTCACCTTTTTTTCTCTGTGAATGAAATTCAGCATTGTGCAGAATGAATGTAAGCCCTAAATATCATGCACGTTCTATTTTGAGAGCTAATGGTGACTTCAGCACCTCATAGGCTTTGGCTGGATGTGGAATTTTACTTGTATGCTGCAAGGCAGCTTCAGAAGTCTATAAATGGATTCCATAAACATTGCTCAGATTAGGCTGAGTCTTTGAATGATTTTCTCATTTTCATTATTTTACTCTCCTTTTGGAATGCTGCTTAAGCCTCAGCCAGAAGTGACTTGCTCTTGGACTCACAAACATAATATTGAACAGCAAATTCTTTTCTCTAAACAGGTTTCATTAAATGGCTGTTTTTGTCAAAGCCAAATGATACTCCAGTAGGATAACATCATTAGAGTCCCACAAAAGCCTTCATCGGTCTCTCACCTTTCATGTCATAAATATCATGCTATTTTTGATATTGTATAACCTTTGCTTCCCATCTTTGCCTGTTTTCATGAAGGGAAACAGGAATACAACAAATGTTCTATTAATAGATATATTGCTTAGTGCCATTGCTTAGGAAGGCAAATACCTGTGCGACACAAATTGTAGCCCCCCAAAAATATGGAGACTAGAACAAGCATCATTCCTTTAGCTATCATTAATCATGTGATGTAGCAGAAAAGTTTCTTTCCATTGCAGACTTACAACTGTCAATAACCACAGACCCCAGAATAAAATTATATAAAAATGATCGTGTACAGTAAGTGAACCATCTTGACGTGCGGAATTAGACTCTATAACTCGAAAGTTATAAAGTAGGTATGTTTATTGCGCGCGGATGCACGGGGGATCGCTCCTCCACAAGCGTGCATGCCCGAAGTGAGGAACCATCTCACATTTATACAATAAAACAAATGAATATTCAATTAACGCCTATACATATTCGTTACCTAAACCCGCTTCGTATGTTAATTAGCTTATCAGTCCTTTGCCTGGAATGTGGTGGTCTTGCAGGTTTGTAGGTGATTCATGTCCTTGTGACCATCCGATCGTCTCCTTGCGTCTCCAGCAAGGAGCGTCTTCTCCAGCAAGGAGACTTAGCACTCACTCCCTCTAGATAGCATTGGAATATCTCTCATCCTTTTCTCATTCTTTTTTAAATAGCCCCTTTGTTAGAGGAGGAAGGGCAGGCGTCTCCCCTTTGTTAGAGGAAGAAGGGCAGGCGTCTCCTCAAAAATGTAGGCGTCTCCTCAAAGCTGTGTGCCTATGTGACCAGACATCGAACCCATGACTAGTCACCATACCCGCATTCCTGGGCAGACATATACAATCACAATCGATGTCCATTGTCCCCATTTCACACTATTTCTCCATATCAATCTGATATATTTTGTGAGGTACAGATGCTTTTGTGAGGAAAGGCAGAAAGAAGATTATATTTCTTACACATAAACCAACATTGTGCATAAAATGAGAGGATGAATGGAGCTTGAAGATTTAAAATTAAGGAGCTGTTTGTAAAAAGGGCATACAAATTCACATAAGCATCCAACTGTACTGATGCAGCAAAATATGACTGAAAATCTTGGTAAGAAAGTTTCCTGTGGAAGTATTTGTCACACCCTTTTATCTGTCCTGTAGGTCCTTCAGTAAGGGCCATAGTATTAGCTGATGTTAAAATTAAGGTGCAAACTACATTTCAGAAAAGTCATGTTCCTTGTGGTACTGAGATGGTGTGTTGCTGTGGTTTCCCTATTTGTGTATCTGGTTGTTTTAAAGTTTCAGTGGAGAAAATTTTGTGAACAAATATGCTTTATTGAGGTTATGTTAAAAAATCATAATTAAACTTTGCTTTAAGCAACATAATTTGGCCTTTCATCAGAAAACTTAATTCCTTGAAACAAGTTAGAGGCTGTTTATTTCTTCAGTGAAGCACATGCACAGGTGAGGACAGTTTACTGCATCATTGCCAATGCACTTCCAGGTAAAATGGGTATTCCTGACAATTGCCTGGAAGGCCTTCAATTATTCCATCCCCAAACTGCCTCCCAACAGCTCACCACAGTATTTGCTTTGTTTAGAAGACTTACATTATCTCCTTGAAGGGTGGCACTTTTCTCATATATGAAGCCTGAATCAAAGTATGCTTATGGTGATTGAAGGTACAGATGAATAAAGCTAGCTACATCTAGAACAACGTATGAAAAGACTCTCTAAAGAGTCCCCTGTTGGGCCTTTTAGATCACCCATGGTATTCCCCTCTCACTTCTTTTCAAAGTGATACTGTAGATGAGTAGGATTTTCAAAATACAGGACTGTGGTAAATAATGTCACTCATAAGCATAAATATTGCATACAGTTATCAGATATACTGACAAGGACCTCAGATTATGTGTGTTGTTAGACAGCTTTATTGTATGCTAAGCATTCCCCCAAATGTTACAGTTCTTTAAAAAAAAAAAATTAAAAAAGAGGAGAATTCCATTCATCAAGGGAGATGCTGCTGTTTTGCTACCACTACTGGTATTGTAGTTTCAGTGGAAGTTATTCTGGGCTCTGCTGGAACTGGCAGTCTGCAAGTCTGTAATGGAAGCAAATGATAGACTTTGTAAAGTGACAGTACCAATTCACTAATGTGCAACTAAAAGTATTCAAGTGAAATCTAATAGCTTCTACTTTCCAGAAACATTGTTAAAATAATTGCTCCCTCTTTTTGCAAAGTAATATTTCATGTAGCAGATTGTCTGAAAGGAAGGTAAGCTAAACTATAACAGGAGAATGTAAATTGCCCAGACAATACTTTAATAATTCCTGAGTGGTGTAACCAGAAGGTTTCAACATACCAAGGCACTTTCAAGCTAAACAGAACCTCCCTGGGCATAATTGGTCTCTTTCCCATCATATAAAAGGTCATGGGACTCAGCTCATCTTGCTTATTTTACTAAATTATTCAGCCTGTACCTTTATTTATCTAACATTAAGGCAGCAACATGACAGCTTTTTTGTACTCTGACATTGTCTAATTTTATTTTACACTCAATTTTGTGTGTGTGTATTAATACACATGAATACTTGGGTTGTGTGGGTATGAATATACATGTATGTATACATATATATGAATCAACGAAGAGAGAGGATACATGAATAAAATATTAGTGATGTACAATTAAAATACAATTAAAAGTGAAAGTAACATTTGGAAAACACTATGCATCTGAGCACATTGCCTGTCTTGGCATAAGCTGTATTTCACAGTATTGTTTACCATATTTTAAGTATATTTTTTTTCATTTAACAAGTGAAGAAGAATAGGAAATATATATGAACCAACACCATGCCGTGAGCATTTGGTGTTGCACACTTGTATGTATACTTCTGACCAAATGGGCAACAGGTGATTTTGTGTTTTATTTTTCTGAATCTTCCTAACTCAAACCTGCTTTGTTTGTTTGTTATAATTTATTTGTTATTAAAGAAAAAGAAACCCCACCATTCATTACCTCTATGAATTAAGCACTATCTTATGCTGTGTTTTTGATACCTCATTGCCCTCAAGCATGGTAACTGGCACGCTTGGTCTTTGGCTCTTCTATTTGCCCCTGCCTCAGAAAAGTGATATAGTCAAAAACTCAAGGGTTTTCCTGCTAGACCTGTGTCTATTCAATTCCCATTCCCAGCTGAAACAGGTAGCCAGGGAGTTTAGGGAAAAACAAAAAAGGTGTGGGACGTGGGAGGGCTGTGCTCTGCTCACCCCATTGTGCCATAGGGCAGCAGTGCTTGCAGAAACTGCTGCCAACTCGCTGCAGTTGCAGCACACCATACTCTCTTGTGATGCCTGTGCACTGTGCTGTGGGCAGCAGCTGCCAGCCTGAATATGTAGCTCAGTCTGGTTGTACTTGAAAAAGAGGGAGACTGCTGCAGCTGAGCCGCTGTATTTCTCCCAGAGGCAACAAGTTACCTTTACAGACTGAACCGTCTGTTGGTTTCCATGTTCTTCAGATTCTCTCCTGATAGTGACCATTGCATGAAGAAGAACAGTGTGTGAGGGTATTTTGCCATATCAAAGTGAAGACCAGGAAGAGGGGAAAAACTTCAAGAATCTATAAAGTGAGAGGGTCTCCCACTCCTTTTGGATCATATGGCTGTGGGCCTTATAATCGCTGTGTGATTACAGCCTTGGATTAAGCTGACAGTGCAGCTCACTGCCTGAACCTTGAAATTTAACACTCTGCAAGTATTTAACCACCCTGAAATGCTGACAGCAACATTTGGTTTTAAGGTATATAAGGCCAAATTCTTCCCTTCCATAATTTCATTGGCTGTAGTGAAATTATACCACAGAGAAATTCATCACAGAAAATCCTGAAATAGCCCACGTTTATGTGCTTAAATCACTAATAACCTCTAGACACATAGTACTGCATGAAATAAATAAATCCCCTTTTCAGCCTTCAAAGTGTGTGTCTAATAAGCAAAGTGAGAACGTATAATGTGGCACTATCATACTCAACTGATCAGCTTCCTTTCAGGAGCCAGAATCGCATTAGCTGGCTTCAGTGCCTGCATAGGATCCTTCCCGCTTAGCAGTGGTAGTAGCCCTGCAAAACCAATAACCTAAGAAAAGAGTTGCATTTCATTCTAATTAATTTTGCTCTGAAATGATAGTTTGAATATATATTAGTATAATATGTGCATGTATGTATTGTTTTAATTCTGTAATTTATTATTATGAAATTTTATAATTGTATTGCTATATAATGAAACCTCTATAATTTCTGTCTAAATCGCAACTACTTCTGTGTAATCTCATTGAGAGCACTAGGACAACCCAGATGATTCTGATCATAAAATTAGAAGACAGTGGTGCTCATTGTCAGGTGTCTCCAGCAGAGCAATTGCTGGGGAATGTGCACCAGAAATAATCCCCTTTAAAGTGAGAGTCATTACTCCCCTGTGACACCATGGTAGAGATGGCTTAAACTACTCTGAAGACAGTTTGAGTTTAAAGTTACTGTAATGTAAACATCCAGCCCAAAGATACCCATTTCCCCCAGGTCACGTTTCGGAGTAGGAATGTTCTTTAAAACTAATTGGCCCCCATGTGGACATGCTGTAAAGTCCATGTATTAAAATAAGTGTTTCTCTGGACTCAGCAAGGCATAAGCATGCACTTCATTGGAGCGTGTGCCTAAGTGTCAGCTGGGCTGGGGAAACAGGAACAGATTCGAGATTTAAGTGAAGGCGCAAACCTAGGTACTGAAAAATAAGAATACTCACATCTTGTGTACTGACCACATAGAAAAGAAAATTTCCTAACGTTTTAAATTCTGCTAGCAAACGACTTTTACTTTCTTTTCTTTTTGGGGATTGTATGTCTACTTGTCAATCAGAAATAATTTCATGATAAATCTTAAAATGTGGAGTTCAGCTGTCATTTAATTCTGTGTAGGAAGAACAAGTGGAATCAAATGTCCACCTTTTGTTCTTTTGAGGTAGTGAAAAACCTAAAACTCTGCTGCAGACAGAAGCTGCATAGATAAGAAACATTAACACCCCAGAAAGAGTGAAGGGCAGGAGCTTAGCACTTAGCACCTTAAGAAGGGAGAGTTAGTACCGATGTAGATGAGCTCAACAAGAATGTAAATAAGGAGCCTTCTGCCGAGGATGTGCTAACTGCTGAAAGAAAACAAACTAGGATAAAATAATTGTGGTAGTAGGAAATCAGCGACCTCCTACTCAAATGGCCCCCACCCCGAAGAGGGTGGATCCCCCGCTTGGGGATCATGCTGATATAGATTAAAGCCAGCCCAGTGGGCATGTGTTAGAGTTTAGAGTGGAAGGTAAGGAAGAGCTCATCGTTAGCTAGCAGATGTTACACACTTGAACAAAAGTTAGGTAATGGATGATGTACAAAGAACTATAGTAGATAACAGAAACTAAACAACAAAGGCTGCTAATGTATGCAAAGATAAACAGGAACTTTAGGTAACTGCCTAAGAAGGTGAAAAGTACATCTTGAAGAGGCGCCAGAGGTAGGAGATTCTGATTTTTTTAAATCCTTATGTATACGCATGACTTTGTATAATAAATACCCAGCTGCTTGTTGAAACGGTGCACAAGTTAAGAGGAGTGATCCCCCTTGCACCGGGTGCCACAATAAACATACCTGCTTTATAACTTTCCTCGAGTTATAGGGTTTGATTCCACACATCGTTTTTCCTTGGGTTTTTGCTTTTGTTGTTGTTTATAAAACCTGGGGGGCAAAATTCTTTTACGTTGTTTTATGTCCATCAGTGAATGTGACCTAGAAGCTGGAAGATGGGTCTGTAATCTATGGACTTTGAATCCCCTGCAACAATATCAATGCTGAATTATTTATTTTAAAAAATAATTTATTTTTTTTGTTCACATTTGAATAAATTTCTTGTGTTCTTGTATCTTTTATATTTTTGCATTGGTGTGGCATGGATGTGTGCTTTTGAGAAAAGAGAAAAAGAGAGGTTTGAATGTTTAGAAATAAAACCTTGTTACTGGATCATTCTCCACATAATCAACAGAATTGGGACTTTCATGTTCACCTCACAGCTGTAATCGTGCCTGAATTTATCTTTTCCATTAAGTTCAGACTGTATTTGTCTCTTTGTTCTCATTTTTCTGCCTATGTGCCTGTGTGCGTGCATGTACACGCACACGCATACTTTGTCTTGCCTTCATATGCATATGTACATATATCCACGCACTACTACAGGTAAGTCATAATCTAATTTCCCAGTGCACACTGCACAGCCTAAATCATATATAAGCAGTGAATCCCTAATGTGTTAAACCGCTGGGGAGATGTACTTGAGATCTACAGGCAGAGTGACATTGGCATTATCTCCTGGTGCACCGAAGTGGACCTGTGGGTTTGCTCCCCATAGTGTAAACACCACAGAGGCCTGAAGCAATGTTGTCTTTATGTTAAACAGTGCATTGCAGTGTGTTCAAATGATTTTGTGTCCAGACAGTTACGGAGCTCTGGATAAAGAAAAGAGGCAGCATTCTGATGCATGATTGTCCATATTCTCCCAATGGTTATCCTTTACATTTGAGAAGCAGCAGCAGGTGTTTGTTTTATCTCCCACCTCACGCTGGTTCCTCAGCGCAAATGGAGCAAAGCATGTTCCTGCAGTACACCAAAAGGGCTTGGCAGTGGCCTTTTAAGTGTGCATGTGTGTATGATGTTGAAGGGGACAGCTTGTTAGAGATGATATCCATTCAAACCTGGCTCACCAGGGCATCGTAGTGGGTTTCAACTCTAGTTTTGGATGCTAGCACAAGGTGCTTTCACACTACATTGTTTGCTGCCCTGTTTGATAGTGCTGCTGTCACTGCTGTCCTTCCCTCATTCCTGCAGGTATTAGGGATCTCCAGGGAGCACTATCTTTGTGTGAATGAGGACTATGACACTGCAGGATGCAACTAGAGTGTTAATGGGTCAGTGAGTGACAGCTGAGCCTTCTCTCTGAGGTATTGAGCTGGCTATCACTGCCAAGAGCACAAGGTCTATACAGTGAAGTATGCCAATTTAATTTTGTCACATGTGGCCTGGGTTGTACAGATAGGGCTGTTTCTAGAACTCTCTGACAATGCTAAAACTGATTCAGGCCACAATGCAACATTTAAGGATGGTAATTAGAAAATAATTGTGCTGGGTTGTACAGACTTTACCAACATAATATATCTTAAAGCCCTCTATAGAATGGGAAAGAAGGTATTTTAATGCACTTTACATGCAAAATGAGGTACTAGATTTTGTGATTTGTAACAAAGCGCAGTACAACTGCCATCACCCAGTAAATCAGGAAGCAAAAATAGTTCTTAAGCAGTTAGTATTCTGCTTTATTTGCTAATTAAAATGGGGTTTGGAACTGCTCTTCAAAATGATTGCTCTAATTAATTCGTTGTTCTTTTGCAGTTCTACCTTCTATACCATTTGAATACAAGGCAATCCCTTGTGCTTCTCAAAAGCATGACAGCCAACAGGGCATCCTTCCCTTCCTCAGAACAACAGGCTTTATTGCATATCATTGTTTAATAAAATGACTATTCTATACCAGGGCTAAAAAGTCATCCATATACACACTATCAAAAATCGGTTTGCAATAAAACACAAGTATAAAACCTATGTTTTTAATGAACATCAAATATTTGTTTAATTTATGCAGAATTAAAAGAAAAACATATGATCACTTTTATAAGGCCAGTGACAGATTTTAGCTTTAATTATTTTTTTAAAGCTTAATAAAACACAGTGATTTTTGAAACTGCTACTCCTGACACTGTGATATAATCTTTCATTTTGTGGTTCATGGATGATATTTAAGGTAGTTTCTACAGTTGCCTTTAAAACGTTGCCTGCATTACTGGCATGACTATGCAAAGTAGATGGCGAGATGTATGAAAAGGGGGTGAAGTATGGGAAAAGATGTACTCATTTTGCATTCCACAGAGTACTCAAAAGTTTGAATATGATTCACATCAGTCAGGACAGAGAATTAAGGAGATGTAATTGAAATATTTGTTGTGAATATACTCTCTGATAGAGATAGTCTTGTATTTTCTCAAACTGATGCTGCTATCTGTGCATATATGTATAATATTCACAGGTTTCAGTGAAGAATTTAATAACACAAAGGCTGCTTGCCAGCTGTTGTTTTTAGTGATTTGTTCAACACAGGAACATGTGTGCTCTATTGCTTGTTCTATTCATTACAGATTTTGAATGAAAGGAAAATAATTAAGAACGGGTCTGGAACTGAAGTTCACTAAGTCAGTAGAAAAAGAGGTTCTAAATTATTTCAATATCTGGTTGATCAGATCTGTAATACTTACAGGTAGTGACGTGATCCCACAAGTACCACTGGAGTGACCCCTCAGCTTTATTCAGAAAAAAAGGATCTGTCATGTATTATTTGACCAGTTGCATTTACAGTAGCTGACAAGAAAGTTTTTAACTCTTCAGATTATCATTGCCAGCACATTTGGAAATTACATCTATTTTCTTCAGTAGTCTATCAATGACCATGACTACAGCCTGTTGTATTTTGAAGAATTTAGTATATTAAACAGGAATGGTCCTAAACTTAGTTTTGTGGGGGTTTTTATGCCTGCAAGCTTGAGCTAGGTCTGCATAGTGGCCTTTGGAGTCTGCTTTGTGCACAAGGTGTTATGAACACTATATTAAATATTGGATAACTGTAATAAAAATCCATTTTGCAGAAAAACATCTCTGTCAACTGAAACCTCCAAGGTATTTGAAGTTGTCCTCTCTGTATCTATTTGGTATGTCATTAAAAAAAAGAAAAGTAAATATGGAAATGACTTCACAGTATCTAGCTACTCTGTGATTAAGAAACTTGTAGCACAACAGTATTTGTTAGCAAACCACTAATCTTGGGAAGGAACTGGAACCTATTTACCTTTCTCTTCTTGCCCATCTGTCTTTTCAACAGCAGTCCAAGGTCAAACAGACACTTTTAAAGTTTTCCTCTTTAAAAATGAGAAGCAGACTAAGTGGTCCCTATGGGTCCTGTATCTTCTCTGTGAACAGAGGCAATGCACAGCCTGCCTCCTCGGTGCAGGGTGCCTCTAACCTCCTTGCAGAAGGCCTCCTCTCTGTCAGGCAGATGCTGATTCTTCCTGCAACAAGGTTCTTCCTACCCTTAGGAACTATGCTCCATCCACTTCTGCATGTCTCCTCCCTTCATCCCACTCACCTCCATGAGATTTTCATTTCAACCCGGCACTAAACTGCTTATGTTTCCTGTTCCCTTTTTTACCCCTAATGATTTATTAAATTAATGACCCACATTTTCATAGCAGCAAATCTTGCTGAGTGTTTGCATTTCTCAAATGGCTGCAAGTACTTAGCCTTCAGCCTTGTGCTTCCCAACTTCGTAACTTATTGCTGTAATAGTTATTTTCCATGCGTCTAGAAAGTGAGCTTGCATACTCAAGCCTTCGTGGTCCTATACGTTTACATGTGCAATTCCTTTGTAGTTCCACTCCCACCACCCAGCAGTTTTGTAGCTAGGCATTTGCAAAATACTACAATGACAACAAAATTCAGTTAAGTCTGTGTTTTAAAATAGCAAAAGAAAGACTTCTTGTGGTAGCAGTAAGACAAAAATTTCCATGTCTGATTTGCTTCCTAGTTTCACTGTATTATTGTCACTCCTAAGTACCTGTCATCTACTCCTGCCTGTCAAAATCAACTGATTTTCTCCGTTGTCCTTCAACACTGTATTTCAATGGAGAAAGGTTTTTGGAGGTCCTTCCTAATACAAAAAAAAAAAAAAAAAAAAAAAAGTGAACCTAAGTTTGTTCCTCTGTGTAAGCAGCATCTGCTAATGCTTCTACCTCTTAGAACGTGCCTGTGGAAGAAGGCAAGAGTGTCTAGAAGGTAAACCACAAAGTCTTACCAGCCTTAGTACTGATGAAATATTTGCTAGGAAGTGTGTGATATGGAGAGGGGTGGAATGGGAGAGGCTGGTGGTATGTAGAGATAGTTGAAACAGCAGATGGCCTAAAGGAAGCTGAGAAAGCCTGTTAGCACATAAAGCAGCAGACACTTGATGATGGATTGCCATTTTGAGCTGCTAGCTTTTTCTTCCTTATTTAGCTAACTACTGTTCCAATAATGACTTATATAATAGCTCCTCTGTGAAGACATTACGTCTCCTTTAGACTGAAGGTATCTTTTTTATAGAATGAAAGTACAGACTTAAAAAATCATTAAAGTCTAGTGCAAGGAGAGGAAAAAACTGGGATGAGAGAAAGTTAACCATGCAATTTGCTTCCTTTTCCCTTAGTCAAATGAAAGTCATTCATTGCCCTATCAATGAGAAATAAGACCTAGGAGTCTAGAGAAGGCAGTCCAAAATGGCCGGGCTGCTCAGCTTGTAACATCTACAACCATGTCTGAGACAGCTTATCCCAGTCCAGCTGAATATGTCTTAGACACAGGCTCTACATGACCCCTAAACTCTTCCTATCTTGCTGCTTTCTCCTTACAGCAGTAGACCTATCCATTACTTCTCATCTAACTTTGGACACGCCCCTTAGTTTACTCTTAGCCTTAGTTTCCCTACCTGCAAAATCTGTCTTACAATACTAGTTGATCTCAGGGTGGCATGTTTGGGAGATGGGAGTTCATTACAATAAATCAGGTAATATAGTAATTATCAAGAACACTCAAGGAGGAAACATCTGTTCAAAGCAGGACACAAACATCACATTTTGCCACACCAGCAGGGTGCCAGGCAGACCTCTCCATTGGGACAGTCCTGCACAATCAGCTGGTTGCAGAAGAAAGGCTCTTTTCAATATTCTCTTCATCAGACAATATGGCTAATATAAGACAGGTCTAGCAGGTCTATGCATGACAGTCACTGCATATTTGAACAAGGGTCTGCTAAAGCATATTTCATAAAGCTGTGAAACATACGCATTGATGTGACTAGGCCTGTGCTGAGTCTTCAAGCAAGGTTTTGTCTCTTGGGTTGTGAAAGACTCTCTGGATTAGACCTGAAAAGTGTCCTTCATTATTATTACCTAACAATGGGATTCCTCCAGTACTGATGTATTTCAAGGCAAAAGTGCATGCAGCCCTTGGGATCGAGACAGTACATGTGCTGGTCTCATTTTGCTAAATACATTGCTTTAATGTTATTCTATAACAGCTATTCATTACTGCTAATGAGCATAGAAATGATGATGAAGATATAGCTCCAATTTCCTACTGCACCTGTAAAATATTAGTAATTTAAATAAGGCCATGCAAACTAAAATTACAGTATCATGCACTCTTATTGCAATATGATTGGATTGCATCTCTAAATGGTTCATCATCAATCCCTACAAAGACAAAGTGTGGGTCTAACTGTTGTCTTGAATCCAATAGCTTAGTTTTATTGCCTCAGTAGCAGCTGTCTAAGTGCCCCTTCCTCTGCCACTCAGTGATGGAATACGCCTTTTCCATGAAGCAAGTCCATCAGACTTGCCAGGATTCTGCCCCAGCTCACCACAAGGGATCTTCTCACGTTTAGAACTACACAAGTATATTTAGAGGGATATGAATGAGTAATGAAGGTGTGAGTGCCCATTATTTTCCCTTAACTGAATTAAAATTCCAAAGGCAAAAAAAAAAAATGTTCAACAGTTCTCAAAATCTCTGGCCATCCATAGCCCATTACTTCCCTGAAGGAAAGACACAGCAGGATCGGAAAATCCTGAAATATAAGAATTCTTTGGAAGACTCCTAAACATATTTAAGTAGTAATGAACTCTGCATTAAGAATTTCCTGTTCTAGCTGGCCATTAACTGCCAGGAAATTCCTGGGCTGGACATCATTACTGATAAATTGTGAAAATATTTAAGAAAGAAATATGTTAGGCAATTAACTTAAAGCTTAAACTGAAAGACAAAAATATAAATGTAAATATGTTTTACCAGGACCTGGAGTTCTATTCAGTTATTAATATTTTCTTAACATGTGAAGTTTAATAATAGTAGGCAGGAGCTGATTCTCTCCAACACCCTTGGCATATAAGTGTCATAACTTTTAATTATTGTAATTATTTTTCCAATTTCAGTACATCATTTAAAGTAAGAACAGTGCTGTCTTATGACAAAAAACCAACCCACATATGCACACTGAAGCTGATCAAAATGAGGGTAAAAAGTGTGCTTTTTTTCTCACTTTAAGTATATTTATTTTAGTGGAAAATTCACATTTACTTTGATTCAAAATCCACTTCATATGGTGGCTAGGGATTTGTAAGCATGCATACTATGGAAACATTTCTCTGTAATTTCTGGGCCTCTCTCATCCCTGAGTTGATACAGAGTGAAAAATTGCTTCCTTTCTCTTTCATGTCAGTTGCAATGAGAAAGGTACTGCTCAGTGTGATCACACGGGAGGCACTCTAGAAAGAAGGAAAGTGCAAGGAAGTTATCATGTATTGCACTGGATGCCTAGGTCTTCTCTGGCCATCTACCTGGGAATACAGTTCTGTCCCTTTAGTTCAGAATTTCCAGTTTTAAATGTCCTACTGTCCTGTTTAAAATAAATTTTAGATATATCTTGGTGCTTGTCAGGGATATTTTTAACAGGTGTGGTGGTTTGACCCTAGCTGGATGCCAGGTGCCCACCAAAGCTGCTCTATCACTCCCCACTCAACCAGACAGGGGAGAGAAAATTTAACAAAAAGCTTGTGCATCAAAGACAGGGACATCACTCAGTTACTGTCACAGGCAAAACAGACTTGACTTAGGAAAATTAGGTTTATTTATTACCATTCAAATCAGAGTAGGATAACGAGAACTAAAGTCATTAGTTCTCATTACAATCAAACTAACCCCCCCACACTCCCCTTCTTCCTGGGCTCAGCTTCACCCCCAAATTATCTGCCTCTTCCCTCTGAGCAGCAAAGAGGGAATGGAGAATGGGGATTCTGGTCAGATCATCACACGTCGTCTCTGCTGCTTCTTCCTCCTCAGACGGAGGGCTCTTCACACTCTTCCTCTGCTCCAGCGTGGGGTCCCTCCCATGGAAGACAGCTTTCCATGAACTTCTCCAACATGGGCTGCCATTCTTCACACACTGCTTCAGTGTGGGTCCCTCCCAAGGGGTGCAGTTCTTCAGGAACAGACTGCTCCAGTGTTGGTCCCCCACTGGGTCACAAGTCCTGCCAGCAAACCTGCTCCAGCGCTGCCTTCCCACAGGGTCACAGCCTCCTCCAGGCATCCACCTGCTCTGGCGTGGGGTTCTCAACAGGCTGCAGGTGGATACCTGCTCCATCGTTAACCTCCATGGGCTGGAGGGCATCCACCTGCCTCATCATGGTCTTCACCGCAGGCTTCAGGGGAATCTCTGCTCCGGTGCCTGGAGCACCTCCTGCCCCTCCTTCCTCACTAACCCGGATGTCCACGGAGTTGTTGCTCTCACGAATCCTCACTCCTTTCTTCCACTACAAAAGTTGTATAGATTTCCCCCCTGCCCCTTCTTAAATATGCTATCCCAGAGGTGCTACCACCATTACTGGTGGGCTCGGCCTTGGCCAGTGGTGAGTCTGTCTTAGAGCCGGCTGGCGTTTGCTCTGATGACCATGGGGGAAGCTTCCAGCAGTTTCTCACAGAAGCCATCCCTGTAGCCCCCCGGCTACCAAAACCTTGCCACATGTACCCACCGCAAGGAAAACATTGTTTAAATGAAAAGGATAGCATTTGTGTATCCTCCTTGACAGTGTAGCTTTAACTGTGCACCTTATGATTGCGTACAATTCTGAAAGATCTTTATAGTCTTATTCTTATGTATTCCTTGCCAGCTAACCTAATTTATGAACAAGTTGCTAATTTACTGCTCAAATGCCTATGAAATGCAGGTAATAAACTGCCAGAGTGATTACCACAAAATATATTTCTGCTTTGTTTTCTAAAATTAAGATTACTAATATTCTGTGAGAATAAAAAGTAATGTTATTATTTCGTTTTCAGGAGGTTTTCACAAACATTTTATGCCATGAGGAGAATAAATACACACATCTCCACTACAGCTACTGTACATATTTTATTATAATCTTCTATTGGTTTGCATTTTTCAGCCTTGGGTTTTGCAACCTGGATGACAACGGTTATGCTGATGAACTTGTTAAGCTAATTAATATATAATAAAGTAATAGCAAGGTTTATCTCTGCACTTCCACACTACTGCCCTGTAACAAGGGCTGTTTATAAATAAGCATTCATGCTGAACAAAATAGTTCTGTGCACACAAGTCATTTCAGGCAGAAAAGAAAATAATGTAGCAAGATTGATGAAAAACAAAACCACCAAAGATTTTGGTGTGAATTAAAACTTTCGTCCGGATAGGTTTTATCATTGTCCTTAAGACAAGTGTAAAACAGCACCTGATGAAAATCCACAAAAACAACAGTTTATAGAAACTTCTATAAACACTTTTCCCTCACTTCAGGGAATGGCTTCATTCAGGGACCAATGAATTTATATGTGCAATTGAGAGAAATTCTCATAAATTGAATGTTACAGTCTCCAGTGGTTACCACAGTATTCCACACATCCATCCTATTCATCAGACTGCTTAAGTGTATGCTTTAAGACAATGTTTAGGAATTATCAACATTACTGGCATGAAAATAATTGATACTTAAAATAATTTGCTAAATAAGTGTACTGCTGAATTGAGACATTTACCATATGCTAATAATATGAGCCTTTTCTAGGCAAATATCTAAGCACAGGAGTTTCACCCTGAAATTTAGTAATTTGAAGAAAATATCTTACTCTATTTATTAGTCGTTTAAATGGATGAGAGGATGTTAGTTATGTTTCATAATCATTACATGATTTTGTGAAGTGTGTCTTTTCCAGTACTAGTCATTGAATAAGTTCTCCAAATAATTTTGAAAATTTATCAAAATATATAAAAAATATCTGGACACAGTCCCAGCAGAAACTGGATCCCCTGGCCATGTCCCATACAGACTGGCCCATGTCCCAGCAGAAACTGTGTCCCCTGGCCTCTTCCCAGTACAGACTGGGCTCTGTCCCAGTACAAACTGGAACCCCTGGCCCCATCCCAGTACAAACTGGTGACTGTAGCCTAAAGCACCTGAGCCTGAGGATAGCAGGGAGTGTGCTGATGTGTGGTTTAGTGTTAGCTAGTCCTGCAAGGAGCAGGGAGCTGGACTCAATGATCCTTATGCACCCCTTCCAACTCAAGGTCTTCTATGGTTCTGTAAATGTCAATGTTATCAAGCTCACATTTTCTGGTCTGACTGAAGTCTTTGGTGATGTATTACATTTTTTTTTTCTGTTCTCTTGTTAGTTGACTTACAAAAACTGTGTTTTCTGAGTCTAAGCACTTGGAGTTTGGGATTCCTTTCTTTCAAATATTTTTGGAAAATTTAAAAAAAAATACAGTGTCTATGAATATACTTTCCAGGAATTTAACAGTCTGGAAAAAGACAACTGTCAAAAGTAAGGAGCAAGGTTTGGGTTTGTTTTGTCAAATCAATAACATATTAAGTAACTTTTTAAAAAATATTTGCCTAGATTCTAGTGGCATTGTAGCATCCTCACTAAATAGAACTGAAACACTTCTGGGGTTGATTGCAAATGGGGTTTCATTATGTTCACTTGCATCATGTCTGATGTATACAGCCTACAAAATCTGTAATCCTGTTTCCATTACTGTACAACACAGGGACAACAGTGTCTTTATTTCTACAAACCTACTAATTATTAAGAGCCTTATCTTGTTTTAAAGATGGATTTAAGATGAAACTATTTTATCTAAGGCTACATGGGCCAATCTATATACAGATCTAAATCTGTGCTTTAAAAACTGGCTTTCAAATGCACTGTTGCTATGATTCTTAATGTCTACTAAATACATTATTTTTCCAACAGTTATGCCTTCTGCCAGGGTTATTTTATTTATGGATTATTTGAGGTTTTGTATTCATAGACATGTCCTAGATCACAGCAAGAGTAAATCTTAGAGGGACTGTAGGAAAATCATTGAAAATATCTCTTTATTGATTTTCCATGTTTTTGTCCACTTGATAAAGGAAGTAGATAAAATCTTTAGGAAGCAAAGAGGTGTCTACATGTAGTACAGTGATCAGAATAGTTGAAATCACAAGAAGTAAAGCAATTCCCTGAGTCAAGGGAGTATTTTATTAAATAACACAATAAATTCTAGCAGTTGTCTGTAATGAGTTTCTAAATAAGCTTTAATATCCTCTTTAATACATCTGATTTGATAGCCAGATTCATGGCATCATTTGGATTAGCAATTACCTGTTTCCCCTAAATTAGGAGCATTTAGGGAATGAGTTATTAAGACTGTGTGGAGCAGAAAAAACATTTTTGTGTCCTTCTCTGCATTTTTATTTATTTCACAACTAATAGTAAACTGTCCCATCAAGCAGTTGTGTCCCCTGCATTGTGATTGTCCTTTCTAAATTTGTGTATGTGCAAGTGAGCCCCTTCCTAGTTTTGTATGATGAGCAGATGTAAACTCTGTTTGAGATAGTTTAAAGTATCGCTATTATGGTTTCTAAATTAAAATATTTCTTATTTCTAGCAGATTAACCTCTTGCACCATTCCTGTTAGTGGAGTCCAATGTCTGAACAAAAAAAATCCAGAGAAACTACTTACCAGACATTGAAATGCAAATGGATGGAAGAAAAAGTGGATTGTAAAGCCTTCAAAGGAGCCAAGTGCATTTTTCCTAGTTTTTAAAGCAAAGTTACAAGACTTCAACCCACAAGTGCAAGTTTTCAGCATGGAAAATTAAATTTAGGCTCTTTAACCAGTCATTTTTTTAAAAATATTCTCCCCATAGCCTGCTACTACTAAAAATATGTTGGATTTTATGGCCTGTTGAGTTCCAAGTTTGAGAACAGTTCAGATTCTGGGAGCCAGGGAGGTGTCCTGTTCAGGATGGACATGCTTACCTGGTCTTTGACTATCCTTATCCCAGGCATTTTAGATCAGTGTTTTACTCTGGGATCCTCTCAGCTGAATGGAGACTGGCTGGTTCTGAGAAGTGTCTTCAGAACAGGAAATGCATTACAAATAATAGTGAACCAATCTCACTCACCAAAACATTTTTGTCTTTTTTTGAAGGCAGAATTCAGGGCATCAATGAGATTTTTCAGTTTTATTTGACCAGAAGTGTGTATCATAAGGGTTATGCTGAAAACTGTCACCCCAAATGCCATTTCGCTCTTTTCAGTTCCCCTCAGTATTTATTCTTCTGCACCCATAATTTTGCGCATTCCCTCTGGGCTGTGTCTGGTGTTCATTATTTATGCATTTGTTCAGAGTCCTTGAAACTGGGACAGTACAGCTGCTGTCTTCCATTTAGATGTTTTAAGTTTGTTACCATTAACATTTCATTGTAATACAGTGTTATCAGAAAAGCAAGGATGGTCTTGTTAATTGAAACTGCATTTTGGATCACCTTAAGGTGATGACAAATGGATAAAAGCCAGGACATGTCGTGTAAAGGCTGACATACTTTACTAGGCTTCTCATATTGGGCTTAAGCTTTGTGACAGACTATGCAAGCTAACTACAGTACTGTCTCAGTTTTCAGTTCAGAATGTCTTATTCTATCAGAAAATCTATTGTGTCCTATAATTCAAAATATGATTTTGTAGTCATAGGGTTTCCCTGGAAATCTGTACTTCTTTTCTGCATTTTGGACCTTGAACTATAAGAGCTCCCTCATCTCTGCTGTAAGGCAAGTCTTCAGTCTCTTAATTCTAGAGTAGAAGCAAGCAGAATGAGCTCCTCCTTCTTACCAGGATTTCCTTTTCACTCTTCATTTTTCATTGTTTTTCTTAATCTTAAATGTGTCATCCAGACTGAAACTGAATGCTTAGCCCTTCATTTCACTACAATTATGCCATGATCTCTGCAGTTTACACTATCTCATGCACCAAGAACAACCTGGTAACCCAGCCCATTTGTAAGTTTTGTAACTGGTACTGAATGCCAGGCTGTGATGATACCTCAATGGCAGAACTCAGATGCTTTCTTTGTAAAAGGTGGGAATCCTTGGATGAACAGCTGTAGTGTAGACCCTCTTTCACTTTCTGTTGATTTTTAGAGATTTAAAAATATTTTTTTCACTACTGTTATAATTACAACCTAAAGAACCATTCTAAACAAGAAATTTTATTTTCATATGTTGTAATGAATCCTTTGAGTCACTTCTTGGTTGACAGTAACAGAGCCCTTTAAAAAGCATATATATCACAATATCTTTGCTCGATGCGCAAGGGAGCTACAGAAACCTATTCAGTGACCTACCCAGTGAATAACAGTTCTTAGGAATGGGTCTACATACTTTATGTCTAAGACAAAATATCCGACTGAGTGAATTTTAAAAGCATGATGAGCAAGTTAATTTCTGACAGGATACAGCTAATACAACCAGGTCATAGTTTTAACTCAGTGCTGCCAGCTGTCTAACCTAGTTTCCCCTCCTGTGGTGGGATTGCTCTTGTTTTGGTTTAGGACACAAAAATGACCTTGGGTTTAGATTTTGGTAAGGAGTTACTCTGCTGACAGCACAGCCACTAACTGGCCAGTGATGCCTTTCTGGTGATCGTAGAGCCCTTCATAAACTCCCAGCCCTGCACATCTGTGGTCCCTGTGCCAGGGACAGCAATGAGAGGGGGAAAGGTAGAGGATGTAAATATTTCCATTCCTTAGCTGTGTTTTCAAATGCTTTTGAATGCAAAAGCTTAAATGAAAGAGTTAAAAATCTTTTTTTTTTTTAGATAAAAATCTTAGATTTTGATAAAATTAAATTTAGTCTATAGAAAGAAAAGCAATGCCAGCCTGTGAAATTCTTACATATTATTCTGTGCTTCCTCTTTCTTTAGAACTTCCTTTCTTAGGAGGAGTTAGGAACCTTCAGGGGTCTATCAGCTGAGGTCTCTAAACAGCCTCAATTCCATCCAGATAGCCTGATTTTCACCAACCCCTGAGAAATAATTAATTGAGTTCTTTGTGAAGCCAAGAAAGTGGATAGTCTATACTGCCTTGCTTTCCAGTTCTGATGGTGGAGACCACTAGAGGTCTTTCTACAGAATCTGTTGACGTTAAAACACCCTATCATGATAGCTTTCCAAGGCAATTGTGGAATTAGTGGAAGCCCTTACAAGTGAGTTTTGGGAGTCTGTGTATTCTGTGTGAGGTTTCTAGGAGGTTTCAGCTTTTTATCACCTCTTAAAATAAGAGAAAAAAAGAAAAGAAGGATTTTCTTCTTTAAGTTTTAGAGACAGATTGTATTTTACCCTCATTGTCTGAATGATTATGGGTGAACGGGTGTAGCAGTACTTAAGCTTACCTGAATGTATTGTTCCAAGAGGTAAACATTGGCTTATGCCAACAGCAGTCATTAGGACCATTTCACACATTTAGTGTTGCACTTTAACAAAAAGAAGTGGTAATAAGGACTGCACAACTGCATGCATTCCTGATAGAGGTCTTCATTCAGCAGCTCATAACTGCCTGTTGACTTAAATTATTCTTGCAAACTTTGAGACATTAACAGAGTGAGGGAATATGTTTTACCCTCCTTTCCCACTTTTGATTTCTCTTGAGTGGGTTTGTTTGCTGTTTCCCAGTCCTTCCTTGGCACTTAAACCCTGGAAGCATAGTACTTTATGTTTTCTAGCTATGCTTTAAAATTTAGATAAGAATTGGGGATTTTATTCATATTTGTAAGTTGAACCCACATGTATAGCTGTTTCCAGCTCTAGACATGCAATATTCAAGAATTCAGCAAAATTATTGTTTTTAAAAGGAAAGTCCTCTTTTAAAACTCCATGAATAATTAGTTCTTGGACTCATACTTCATATATCCACCACATTTCATTATCATGCAACAACTTTTCATGCCCTGGCAATAGAAAAGCTTTCACTACAGTGGCACCATTATACAGTGTTAGCATTTCAAGAAATGTAATATTAGAAAAATGTACATTCACAGAGTGTATTACAAAAAGTTTGTTAACACCCATGAAAATGAGGAAATTCAAAGTTAAGGCCAAGTTTAGAGATTTCTGGAATAAGCATAACTACAGGGAAACCACTGCATTGTTTTGGTACTTCCAGCTGTTCCAAGTCAGTCTTATGATATACTCTATTTCTAATCTTGACATTTTAACTAAGCCCATTCCTCTTTTTAGAAATAATAGTCTATCCAAAATAACTGCTGACAACAATTTTTTACTTTGATCAACTAGTATATGAGGCCACATTCACATTTTCACTCCCCTCACCCTAAGTTTTCCAGGAAAAAAAGTATTGGAAAAGTATTCCTTTATAAGCCAGGCTGTTCTTTCACTTGAGAATCCATGTGCATGCATTTAAGCTATGCCTTTTAATACAAAGCAGGTGAAAGTAAAATATAAAATAAACAATGCCACAAAAATGACCAACCGACAAAGCCCTCTAAGTGTCTTATAAAAATAATCTTAAACTATGGCTATTTGTTTCTGTTCAGTCAGTGTGTATAACACAAATTTTCAGTTACATCGTAGACCTGACCTTGATTCCATCCTGTATTTGAAGCTCCCTTTGGAGTAAACTGCATATACAAAACACAGAGCACATAAAAACTTGAGTCCACAAAAATTTGTGGCATTAAATAATAATAGTCAGAAACCTGCTTCACTACATCTAATATTTTATCTTCCATACCTGGTCAACTTGATAATCACTGTCAGTTACCAGTTCCACCTTTTATTTCACTAGAAATATTTTATTTTCTGAAAGATTGTACTAAAGATATACTTTGAAAAAGTATCACTCTTAAAGAAATGAACTATAAACCCAAATTTGTGACATTGACTTTGAAAGGGAAATGACATGAATAAAAAGAAGAGTTTTCTTATCATGACTGTCACTATTATCCTGTTATGGTACCTCAGCTTTGTGAATTTAGATCAGTGAGAAAACTAAACAGCAAAATCTAGCTTGGCCTTCCTTCCAACTTTAATTCTGCTTTATGCATTGGGCATATGCTAGCTAAATCACCTTGTGTTTATTTAAATGCTTTACAGGTTTTCACAGATCTAGATATTTTATTTTTTTTTTTAATACAAGGAGCAGACAAGTCACATCTCTAACATTTGACCTCTGTTAGCTGTAATAATACATATCACAGGCTCATCAAAACTGTCTGTATGACTAAAATTCCCTCATTATCTTGTAAAAGGAAGGCTGTTGCTTGTTCTCTAATGTTTTAGCACTGATTTTCTGTTTGCCTGACAATTACTCAAAAACTAAGGAAAATTTGTGGCTGTAGTAATTGGAGAAAATGGGAAACCTCCTGCTTTTTTATTGATATAGTCCATTTGTACATATATATATATATATCTCACCATGCAAAACTTACATCTATTTTTCATAAAGTATAAAAGTAAATATTTTTTTTAAGGGGCAGAAGAACAGTAGAGCCTTAGGCAGTGAGCGAAGTAAACATCAGGTAAAAGACAAAAGCCTGGAAGAATTGATTATGCCACTTGGCTGCTCTCCTGAGGAAGATAAAAGAGGCCAGGACATGCTCTGCTACTCCCTGCATGTAGAAGTCAGGCTTGGAAACAATACTCTGACATCTCTGCCATGCAGATAACTCCAGCAGGCAAGTCTGCTGATTTAACTATTCACATTTTGTATTTTTTGTGCCCACTGATTGACAGCTACAGAACCCATTCTACCAGCTTGATCTTTGTGTACTGGCTTTAATGAAAAAGAAAGAATTAGGATAGGAAAGGGATGAAATTGAAAGGATAAAGTGATTAAATAAAAGATTAGGATTCCTGAAGACTGGGTATTCTGCCAAGATAATGGAAGGAGAACTTGAGCCAAAGTGTCGGGGCTGTATGCACGCAGCCAAGGACATGGGAGACTATACAAATTTCTGCTGTTCAGAGCCTGCCGGGAAATGTAATTGCAAAAGTATAGCACTTTACAGATCCTCAGCCTTTGGACAGTGAGGTTACAAACATGTTGTTACCTATTGAGCTCTAATGCCTCCAAGCCAATATATCTCAGTACATGTTATTTACATTCAGTTCTCATTAAACATAATGTCAGTTAAAACTCACATCACTTGGTACTGTGCTGGACCAAACTGGAAGTACCTTGTAATGTTTTGCTGATTAAAAAAAGTCTAAATCATAGCAATTATCTTGGAAAGGAAGAACCTGAACTCTATGTGATATGAGTTCTCCCTCTGAGAAGTGTAAAAGAAGGACCTACTTTGCACCAGGAGGTGCTGCTTCATAACAATCCCAGCAAGAAAGGCACGCAGTCCCTGTAAATCATGATTTTAAATGCCAGTTATTAGAGCTAACACTATAAGAAGTGAATAGCATGGGTAATTTAAATTCCATGTTATATGCTGGGAACCCCAGGTGATGTGTCAAAATGACCTCTGATCCACATGCCAGGCAAACCCCTCCATAGACGTTCTCCCGTTTTGGTCATTCGAGCTGTTATAGGATTTTCTTAACAAGCAAACTGTGTTGAGGACTTCTACTGCCACACAGAAAGGCTGCTCACACACAAACGTAATTGCTGCAGTTGTAGATAAAAAGCAAAGCCACATACATAGCGCAGCCAGCACAGCCCGGGCAGAGCTGCCCGCCGGCTCCTCTCAGACAAAGGGCTGGCTGGGCTTGTCCTGCAGCACAACACAGCCCTGCACCAACCCAGGCTAACCACTGCCTGCTGCATGTGCAGTGGTTGCCTGCTCAGGACTGCTGCAGGAGTTGGGCTGGATTGGTTTTAAGCTGAACTTTGACATTTTTATAGTTCAGAAAGTAGTGATTCCTGAGATGGATAGGAAACGTCAAGTCGCACTGAGCAACAAGAAATTGAAATGGCTGTTTATTCTGCAGAGACAAAATAAAAGGACAGAGACATTATGGAGAAGAAGACTGCCCAAAATTGTGTGCTGTCACTTCTCCCTGCCTTCTCTGGGAGCCAGGCTATCCAATGGTAAAATTAGGATCTGTGTATGAAGAATCTGGCTGTGACAGCTTCAAAAATAAAAGCCAGTAACACAATGCAAGAGCTTTGAGAAAAAGCTTCAGGCCTTGATGTTCCATGTTCTCACGGTATGATGATCTATCTGTTGCTCTTAGCCTTTCCCTTTTCCAGATACATGAGATTCAAGCGTCAAGACTTCCTACAGATGATAGCATAATCATTGGTAGGCATTGAAAGGCAGATCTGTAGAGTACCCTTTACAGAGATCATTCTGCCTCTGTCCCATGGAAGCACTGCTGCCCATGCCTTCTGTCACTGTGGTCTTCCTTACCCTGTGTGGGCTTTCCAGATCCACATGGGTGGAGCAGGAGTCTTGTGCACCACCCATTTTTTATATGTAAACGAACCTCACTTAGTTCTCAGAGAATAAGTTCAAGATTAAGCTATTCCAAAGTCCTCCAGTTCCCTACTCTGCCACCTGAGAAGAGGAAAACAACAATATCATATTATTTTAATATATTTCATATCACCAGTTTTCTTAAGAAAAGGATGTATTTTACAATTCTGCCACTCTGTCTTCTGAATACAGTTGAGAGATATACCCAACTTCTGCAAAAATAGCACGTTACATCTGCAAGATATTCAGACACATGCAGCAAAATATAAATGTACACAAATTCCATTTCTTGCATTCAAAATGGAGTTTCAATTATGTTACGGTACATCTGATGCTATAAGAAGAAACAAAAAATCTTATAAAATGGAAGTTATGGTCTGTGCACAGGTAAGGAAATTACAAAATACAGTGAGTTCAAAACAAACTCATGAAAAATTGCACTGAGGAGGAAAGATCACATCAGCTAAGCTACCTATTAAAGACATTAGTGGATGTAGAAGATGAAAAGTATGAAATGGCCATTATATAGAATAATTGCTCAGAGCCAAATGATAGGAAAGAAATGGCAGATGAAGAAGAGACTAAAAAAATAATAGAAAAAGGGAAAAAAATCTAAGATGGCTGTGACATGGGATTAGGAGGGAGAAGTACATTAGCAATAAAAATAGTGTGTGTTAATCCAGAGGTAATTTACAAAGAGTGAATTTCAATCCATGGTTCTGAACTCAACATGACATCAACAGAAGTAGCCTCACTGCTGCCTTGTAGACACTTGTAATGTGAAATCTGACAGCCAAAAGACATAAAAAACAGCATACTGCCTAGCTGGGAACTGTGGCTATGGGCACTGGAGCATACTCTTCAGCATAAAAGAAGTATCACTGGTCTTTGATATGTGTTCCTACAGGGAAGGACTTTAATGTTAAACTTTTCCTCCAAAGACTCACTCTGTGTCAGAAACATATTAAAGTTAAAGGGTTCTGCAGGAAGGTGATTGGTGACATTGCATTGAATTTAATCTATTAGAGCAGAATTATTTTAGTCGGCATTCATCTTACTGAGAGAATTATTTCTCAGCACTCACTACTGTAGCAACTGAACACATAATGAACATTAATAGATTGTTTTCATCATCATAAGCCTTATGTGAGCTGAGTAAGAATTAGCCCCATTTTGCAGGTGGTGAACCAAGTTCAATCCTTCAACACGATGAACGTGACCTACATAGTGTTGTATGCCCTCAACTCCTATTGGAATTGCAGAGCAGTGCATACCTTAGAGAAAGCTTTCAGACATCCAAGCATTTTAAGTGATTTGCTAAAAGTTCTACATGTGTGGCGTTCCTTATTCTTAATCACACTACAACCATACTACATGAACTAGGCAGGGAGCCAGGGAACACAACCTGAACCCTACAATACTAGCCCAGTGTCTTAACCACAGGATCATTCTTTCCCCTTAAAACAGATACAAAAAAGAAACCAGAATTTTCAGCAAAAATGGATGTTGGGATAATGGAATCAGTGCACTTCCCTGGCACAAGCGACAGCCTATCAATGAGAGCAAATGGATTAAAAGGAGAAAGTGGTGAGTGGGGAGTGTGTGTAAGGAAGCAGTAGAAGAAAGGAGTGGCAAGATTGAGAGGGTGTGGAGAAGGTCAGTAACAGCAGAACGCGAGGAAAGACAATATGGTTTTTAGCAGTGCATGCAAAGGCAGCCATTATGGGAGTGGGAACAAACACAGCAAACAGTAAGACATGAGTGAAGATATTGCACAAATCTTCAGTACTTGGTATATTATTATTATCCAGACACAGGTAAATCTCTGGCAAAAGAGGACTTGTGTACCTTAGAACACCACAAGAGCTATAAATATAATGATTCTTCTACCAAATTGAGGTTTGGATTTTATGTTTATTGTTAATTGTTCTTTATGAGTTGCATATTATTTCCTTATCATGTTACAGTGTTTATATTGATTAAATAATTATTAATTGCTGAGAAATACTTCTTATATTGATCCACTGCTACAGTAACAATTGTGCTTTGGGGTTTGCTTTTTCTTTATTGTTATCATTCATGGAATTTCCCTTCAGGTTCTCTTAAGTCCTACACAACAGCTGCTAGACAACTTCTTGAAGGAATACTTGTTAAAAGGATTTCAAAGACTTGGAAATTAACACCGTAAAATCAAAGATCATTAGACAGAGGCTTTGATCTTGCAGTTTTGTGTTCTACCACCTTCTCCCACTCCTTTTGATCCCCTCCACCTTTCCTGAAGCTAACAATTGTCCAACAAGCAAACCACAAGTTGTCTAAGAAGGAACACATGTTCTCCTTCCTTAAAACAGTTTACTCTGCAGTATCACTTATATATTCATTTATATTAGATGCTGTTTCAGAGAATTCTTTCCAGCTGCCAGGTCCCACCCCTTCAATGTTATGTTCCTATGTAGGAAGGGAAGATGAACTATATAGACAAAAGCATAGCCACGTGCCTATTGATGAAAGAGAGGCAAGTTTTTTTGAGAAAGATAATATGTTTTACCAGAAAAATTCAATACGGCTACTCCCAGGCCCACAAGCCCTTCGTCAAGTGTGTGAAGTTCTTCTAAATAATTTTTGAAAAATTACTCTAATATTGCTAAAATCACAAAGAACAGTGGAAGGAGACATGGGAATGTGCTGACACAATTACTCCTGTAAAATTTCCCAAGTTAAAATTACTATTGTATCTCTGGTTGAAGATACACTGGTGCCTAATACTTTCACCTGGTATGTCATGCACAGTGATCAGAGACGTCTCTGGTACAGCATCCTGTCTTCAAAGACAGAGCTTTAAAAATGATCCTCGCAGATTTGCTGTATCAGATTTTCTGGCAAAAGGGCCTTCAGTGGGATTTGTGGTCTGCTCAAGCAAATGTCAAGAGCTGTTATTCACCTTGTGCTCACTTTCCCCTCTCTAAAGGAGAACCAGCTACCTAAACATCTCTGGTTTGACCACAGGAGAAGTGATAAAGAGACAACAGAATAACAGTGGGGGAGAGAAAAAAGGCAAGCTGGTAGACATAGATCACACACTGGGCTGAATAGCAGCTGACCTGTCATCCAGTCTGTTAAAGCTGCAGTCAATCGCCATAACTTGAACCCTACATTGGTCATTGGCTACTTATTTTCAATGAGACAATGTCAAAATACCATCTTTTCCTGTTAAAAATACCTGTCAGATGTTCTGAATGTCACCTCTGGAGGAACTGATCACTTTCTGAGAGTGTGTTGCAAATGCCTTTCCAAAGTGATATGTCTTGTGTAATAGCTGCCACCTCTTTATTATTTTTGTACAGCAGAAAACCAGTAAAACATCTTTTAAATAATTCCACTTAAGGTTTAAGCTCAGTGCTGCAGAAAGCTGTCATGGTGATTTTGATTTCAGAGGCTGAGAAAAAGGGAAAATTATGAAAATTGCTCTGACCTTTATTCCTGGTATAACAGGAGTGGATCATTTCTGTGGTTACTGTACAGAGAACTTTGATGGTTTAGGATGAAATCATAAAATATTATTTGCTGTTCACTTTTGAGAAACTGCACACACAGCATAAATGTAACTTGAGTTTAAAGAAAATGTATGCACACACATATACACACATGTGCGTGCACACACACAGATCAGCTCAAGTATTGTAGAGAATACTGATGTGCAGAAAATTGGAAGAAATTGATCTCTTACCTCTACATCTTCCCCTGTATGTTCAGTTTTACTCCCCATGTCCTTTGAGTTGTCTGTTATTTTAACACAGATCCAAGTAGCAGAATACTATAAAAATTTTGCAGTGCCTCACCCAAAGGAGAGCACAAGGGCACAAAAGTGATGGATATAAATCTGGACACACCCAAAACTAAGTGTTGCAAGAACAGTAAGGCTTCTAGCAAGTTGGTTCAACTCTTACAAAATAATGTTTGCTGGAGAATACGACTAGGATGCTTTTAAGGGACTGTATTAGCCAAGACTGTAATGCAATGGCAAGTCAAATCTGTGAAGGAAGCAGTATGTGACCAGCTATAGGAATTAGAAGTGAGATTGGCAAAGCAATTGTATTATGCATATGGAAATCTATGAGCACATTACTGAATACCAGAAAGCAAGGAGCAAAAAAGGCAAAGCAGTGATAGTTTCTCTAAGAAATTGTATCCATTACTTTTAAAAACTACACAATAGGTCCGTTGCAAAAACAAGGAATCATAGAATCATAGAAGACCTTGAGTTGGAAGGGACCCATAAGGATCATCAGGTCCAGCTCCCTGCTCCTTGCAGGCCTAGCTAACACTAAACCAAACATCATTACACTCCCTGCCATCCTCAGGCTCAGGTGTTTCGGGCTACAGCTGCCAGTTTGTACTGGGATGGGGACCAAATGAAACATTATGATTAAGGCCACCTACAGCCTATGGACCTGCTTACATCCATATGGTAAATTTTCAGCTATGACATATATGACATCTACTAAGAACATGCTGTACTGCTGATGGGATCAGAGTATTGAGCACTTCCCAGCTAAAATTGGTTGAACATGAAGAAGTCCTTAGAAAACTTAACGAAATCCATAATTCTCCCCCTTACAACATTATTTCAATTGCATTTGTTTATTAGCCTGTGTTAATTGGCATAAGGTCAACTATTCAACCCACTTCAGTTATCATTTTAATCTTTAACAGCCTAAGGACATTACTAGTCATTACTTAATTGGAATTTCCCTTCAAGTACCTTTAATGAAATACCAAGTATGGGAAACTAACAACTTGCAAGAAATTTGTGGTATGCCATGCATCCTTTTTGTATTTGGCTGTGTATGTCTTGTTAATAATAGTTTTCTTTGTGGTCACTGTGTCACACTTCCAAGCTCCAGAATGTTAATGTTGAAACATTCTGTAGTCTTCTTCCACTCGTTTTAAGAACAACTCATGAGGAAACTCCAAAATTCTTAAAACAAGAACAGGCAAAAATGATTACAGATACTCCATACATAATATTCCCAGCAGCTCACATGCTAAATAGGTTGATTCTCTTCTCTCATCTCATGCTATCAAGAATGACTGGCTTGTCTACTTACCATATGAAAAAGAAATAGGTAAGATGTTACGAATCAAAAGGTGATACATAGACAAAGAGACAGGAAATAGAAGATAAAGTGTATTTCTCATCTTCTCCATGTTGCAATCTCTGGCATGTTTCTTAATGGCATTACAAATTGATCTTGAAATTTATTATTTCCATTATTTTTTAACTCAGTGATCAGAAAGAAGTAGCTTTTTCCACTAAAAACAGATGACACTTTCAGTGGCTGAATTAACATTTCTGAATACAAAACACTTGATTACTTGAGCCAGTGAAGTATATTTGACTTAATATCGTTCAACCAAGTGATTATGGAGAAGATACCCAACCAAATAAACTAAATTAATGGCACATCTTGAAAGCAGGGAGAAATGTTTTCCTTGCATATTTAATCCTGTACTGGATTTAACTTTGGACAGTAAGAGAAGCAAATCCTCTAGCTCATCAGCTTCACAGGAAAACTACTCAACCAGAGAATGGGGATCAAAAATCAAAGGTCTTGCAAGCTTTGCTATTGTTACTGATTGACTTCATAAGTTCAGTTAGTTAAATGGATAAATGAGGAAAGTCACAGCATCTGCTGAGAAGGTTTGAAGAGTTTAAATAAACACCTTATGAAAAGTTGTTCTACCTTATACTACTTTTCCTAACGATTATGTATGGAAAATAGCTCTAAGCCTAACTTTATTATCAAATTCTGAGATCAAAACAGCTCTGGAATGTCAGATGTTTCTTTCTGTAGCAAGGAGAACACCTCCACAGCTGCTGAAGCCAGGCTCTGTACTTGTACAAACTCACATTATTTACTTCTTGATAAATGCACTACAATTTATTTTTAAAATATGGTGGTTAACACAAGAATAATATGTGGATCCATCTTTTTGTGTCTCTCCAGCAGTACTCTTTGTACTAATACAGAGTATAAATCACGTTTAGTTTGGAAACCTGGCTACAGATATAATTACTGGAGTCCAGGGTGTTGTGGTTCACAACTATTTTTTGCAGAGACTGATCACTAAAATGTTTCACTTTGTTGTGTAAACCAGATTACCTGAGATCAGGTCTTACACTGTCAGGACTTCAAAAAATACTTTTGAAATAAAAAGAGCCAAATTGTTGACAGCACAGACCTGTTTGATAGTACATCTCAGCTGTACTGTCAGTGCTCCCAGTCCGACTTGGCTTTGTGCACTTGCTCTTCCCTTTCCCCTTCCACAAAGGGCCCCAGTCCTTTCATTTACACTAGCAGAACAGCTACTCCATCATAACTTTTCTTCTTTTATCTTTTTTTTTCCTTTCTTCCTTTTACATGATTTCTTTCATGTATCTGGTTAAGGGTGTGGACACACAAATGGTCAGATCAATAGGACCGGGGGAATGGCAATGTGTGACAACAAGGGCAAGGATAAGGAGCACAGAGCATAGCAGGGGGAGGGGTCTCTTAAACTGGTTCCCAGATGACCTCCTCTGGTTCCTGGTTCTCATTTTGCCTTTGGAGAAGCAAATGCAATCTGTGGCAAAATACAGCTGTTCCTCACCCAAACTCAGTCGTGAGGAGGAAGGAACAACAAAGTGATGCACTGGGGGTTCAGGCTCCCGAGGCTACAACTCTCTGCACCCTAGGTAAAGACTGGTCTTAAATAATCACCACTCATCCCTTAGAACTGCATCTAAGCTAAAGAATACTCTCAAATATTTAGTTATTAGCTCATGCATTTAACACACATCAGAACTGCAGACTTGCCCTGGGCATTTCGAAGGGAAGGAAGGGTAGAGCTGAACTGCCAGTAACTGCACCTCTCCCTGCCTGACGGCTGTCACACACTAAGAATGAAGAGATTTTACTGTCCCACTTTGCACTTGCAAATAATTTTGTCTAATAATGTATCTATGAAATTACTGAGTACAATGTGTTCTGAAACACCATGTCTCAGTTTGGCTGAAATCTACCTCTAGTAATACTGTGAAAAAAATTAAAAGAAGGTGGGAGAGAAAAGCTCTTTTTTCACCCTTTTTGTTCTGCATTTGTATGAGGATGAAGTAGGCTGCACTGCAAAACAGTAGTTTTGTCACAAAAGATATCTTAGCTGATAAAAAGAAATGACCTTGTCACCTTATGTATCCTTTGCTGAAGTTAACATTATGTCATTATGCTTCTGGTATTTTACAGTGAGACACTGAGTCAAAATAACATTTCTTTTGTCTTTTTTATTTTTTGTCCTCATCCTCAGAGCCTTGAACTCTAGGCATAATGTGAGCCTTGAATTAAACATCTGCTGTCTCTGAATTTTAGATATTTGTACCTTTACTAGGGACTTCAGCACAGGAGTGTAACCTGTTCTTGCTAACACTGTTGTAAAGTAGGGGTCATTACGATGCAGTCAGTGGAATTACCCTGGTAGAAAATGCGGGTAAATGGGGCTCTGGCTTGTCCACAGACTTTCAGACAATTGGAAAAGATGTTGCAGTATGTCTTCCAATTACTATTAACAAAAGTGCTCTTCTCCACATAGCCATTTTTCTCAAAGTGCCAATTTCTTTTGAGCTCTGCTTCCCATTAAGACTTTTCCTGAATGAGGACAAATGAGAGTGATGCTCACTTTCATCAGCCGAGCAGTATTGGAGGACTGGCCTTGCTATTACTATGCACTCACAAGCAGCTCAGAAGCAATTGCAACACACTTGGTTGTCTAATTTGAAACTTGAAAAAAGAAAGAAAAGCGGTTTTAAGGCTCAGATCAGTAAGAGAATAGCCTGTGTAGCGGCATTTAAAACTTTCAAGTGCTTTTTGGGACAAAACTCTTGAGAATTTTTTCCTCTCTTCTCTTTCCTTTTGTCCAGGTTCTAGTGTGTTTCTCCTGCAAGAATTCATGAAAGCAACAGAAATCTTATAGGTAAGGTAAGAATTGCAAGAAAATGGTTTGCCTTGATTGTTATTAACATGCTCAGGTTTTACAGCAAAAAGCAGACCTGGTCTTGTTAGGTAGGTGAAGGAGGATGTTCAGATCTATAGAAATTAAATGGCACTGTGAAACAAGCTGTGAGCTTTGAACAGCAATCCAGGTCTGGCTGAGAAATTAAATAATACAGTTCTCCGAGGCCTTTCTGTGAAGTAATGTGTGAAATCCAAGGTTCCTGTCCTTCCTGAGTCTGGGAGCAGTCTTGCTTACGGGCCGTGAGCCCAGATCTGACACAGGCACTCAGAGCTAACCCAGTGGTCAGGGCCCTGGCAGCCTGTTTAAACTAAAACAATTTTCATGTCTACAATATCAAATTTGTATCCATTTAGACCTCTTTGTATATACTTCTATTAAGAGTGACAGAATCTAATTTAGGCAGTTTTATTAATCACTTCTGAATCAAACTCTGTATGTCCTGTTCATATTTATAAGGCATTTTCCTCTGCCTCAGAAACATATCCTCTGGCTTACTGTTCCTAAACAGCTTCTCAGAAGAATGCAGGCCAGGAAGCTGTTTACACTGGGATGCACACAGCTCTGCTTACTTACTTTTTTTTTTTTGTGTCAGCCTACAAGTAGTTGCCAGCTGAGGAATACCCAGCACCAGCCCTCTTGGACTGGAATGAAGTGTTCGCATGCTCTGTATCCTACCCAGCAAAGCCATGTCCAATAGGGAGAGAATATGCATGTAATGGAAAACCTTAGTTTATTCCAAAGTCTGTGCTTTATCAAATTTAGTGCATTTATTGGTACTGTTATTCCAGTGTTTTTTCTGTTTATTGGCCAGTTATTCCCTCTGTTCTTATGAGAATTCATGAACAGTACCGGTTGGAAAAAATGATGATGGACAAATTCTATTATAGTTTTAGTGCTAATATGAAGATGTGTTACCAAAACAAAACAGTTACTATAAATTTATAAGAAATTTTCGATAGAGAAGAGTTGAGTCTAAAGGACTGAGACTGAAACAGTCTGATTTCTAACTGTCATGTGTACTGTAACGATCATGCTGAACTTATTGTTATGACTTAGGTAAATAAAAATTGTTTGTATGGGAAAATATTTACTATTTTGCATTCTTGTGGCTTAAATACTCTTTAGTAAAGATCTGATGGAAATCTGGAGTAACTTTCAGTGTCTGCAGAGATTAAAGCTTTATCAATAGGAAATCTCAAAATGCTACACACCAAAAAAAACAGTAACAGTTTTTAAGGGAAAAACTGATAATTTGCTCAGGCCATATGGTTGCAGATGGGTAGAATTGAAATCTTCATCTGAATCTCTATCCACTTGATATTTCCTCTTACTCTCTTAAATAAGTTTGGTACGGGTATTGTACATACATATGGTATACATTGTATATGTGCTTTTGGGGTTCCTGTCACATTTAATTGCTATTAGTATGTCTCTGTACAATTACAAAGATGATGATCTAGTTTTCACGCAAAAAAATCCCACCACAATCCACCAAAAATCCATCCAGGCCTGTCTGGAGAACCACTGCCTTCACTGGTGCCTTTTGAACTCAATCAGGTTTTTCCCCTTCCCCTTGCCTCTTCTTATTCACATAAATTTGAAGTCAATGCCAGTGTTTTGATTATAGCTACTGTAGGAATTTAGTTAAAGGAATTCCAATTACAGCGAGCTACGGGAAAATGTGTTACAGTCTTAACCTAAAGTTGTGTATGTCAGAGCCTCAGCACTTCATCAGAGGTTTTATACATTCTCAGTCAGTGTTGCAGTTTGTCTGCATCAGTGACGGGAGCTAGTGTAGGCAAGGGAGAAGGGAGGTGTGTGCTCTCTCAGGGTGCTGCATGGAGGTCCCTTTGAGAGGTAGCACATGGATGTAGGACTCTTCAGATTCATAGGAACAAAACAGTTGAGTAAGAGAAGATGAAATCAAAAGTTTCAAAGCTTCTTTCACATGAATTCTCTTTTTAAATAGATGTAAGTTGTCAGAGGAGAGCATTTCAGATGTTGATTTTTTAGATCCAAAGTTAGCATAAATACTTAATTATATTGCTGGATATTTCTGTCTGCTGGGCAGAGTAGCACCTATATGCCCACTTGACATCTTCAAGTTATCAAATTGCTTAGTCATTTTTTTTTAAAGTATTTCTAAATATTATTTTTTGTTGTAATTGTGTCTGGTGGTTAAGGTGTAGGCTTGAAACAGACCCTTCCATCAGGGAAATTAGCATTTTAGTTTTACATGTTAAACATTTTCCATGTTACCATTTTAAAGAGATGGGTTTACCAAACCTGTTTTAAGAAGGCAATGTTCACTGTCTGAAGGAATCCAATCTGGTTCTGTTTGCTACTGTTCAAAGTATAGAAATGCAGAGATACCCTGGTGTATGGTAGATACAGACCACATTGCTAGGGTGGTTTTGCAGCATTGCTTGAGTGTATTTGCCTCATCTTGGAGGCCCTCTTAACTTTGTTTTGTGGCTACTCAATGAGACTACTGGTAAAAATTTCAGTGTCAACCCTTCAAGTATCACAAGACTGTCTGCAAACAGCCTCTGTAGCACTGCAGACCACTTCTCTGATTCTCTAGTTTGTCTACTTGACTCTATTGTGTCTTCTTAGAACACCTTGCCTAACTAACCTTAAGAAACATAGTTATACACTCACTATTGATTAGTAAGAATCCATACTTAATTATGTATTAACAGGATGTTCCACTCCTAAACTTTCAGTTCTTTGTTCATCAACATGCCAAACAGCATATTGCAGTTTACTTCCACCCATTGCAGTAATGATCTTCCCAGGAAAATGAGGTTTTCCCCCTTCCTTAAATTGCTTAAGGAAGAGACTTATTTCCTGCTCCTTTAGCTGCAAGCAAGCCGGCATCCATCCTTTGGTACAGAAGTGTGACCAGTTGTTCCTCATTGGAGGATTTTATTTGTTTTTTCTGCAATAAAAACAGTTTTGCTGGGACAGTGCTTTGAGATCTTTGCACTGAATCTGTCCTGCAGTCTCTGGGGATGATGTCAGTTAAATTTGGACCTATTGCCACAGCAGTTTCTTTACTTCTAGTTCACAAAAACTGTTAAACTTTAGTGGTATCAGATCATGCACTTGAACAAACCTAGTTTTCCCTAACCAGTTCCTTTTTACTGCAAAAATAAACTTTTCCAGTAGAACAGGAACATATAATTAAAAACTCCTGAACTCTAGCTTTAACATCTACAAACTATCTGACTTCGTAGACAGTCTTCTTAGAAGTAGTATGTGGTGATTTTCTTCCTGTTGAAAAAGGTATTGTGCACAAAATAAATCTCATTTTACCATATTTTTACTCAAAACAGGACCTTAATAGAATCTTCCTTCAAGGGAAAATCTAATCTATGATTCTTAAAGATGCAAATTGAAATTCTGGCTTCTGAATCTGCATACCTCCGTGTGGTATGGATTTGTTTTTTTTGTTGTTTGTTCAGTGTAGAAGAATTAAAACCAGGGAACCTTAGTCTCTCAATCTGGTTCACATATGCTCCAAATTGGAAGAAAGGCCATGACAGCAACTCACATCATCGTAGCACTCCCAAAAGCCAGAGCTTCCACTGGACTGCAGTTCTTGCCTAGACTTTCTCCAGCCCCAAACATGGGGTGGTTGTTACTGATAATTCAGGGTTAAGTTTGGAAGCATCGAACTGGGTGCTAAGGGAATTAACTTGGGATAGAATAAAATCAAAAGCTCTTTCCCCAGAGATCACATCTGTCTTCTTGCGGAAATAGTTTCTACATAGCATGATGATATTTGTAGGAGCATCCTTGCTTATTTCCATGGACTCAGCCTGTCTTTATACAATAATGTCACAAGAATTAGGGTTCTGAATTGTGCAGAAGCTGTGCAGCAATGTCATATTCCTCATTAACTCTTGGGAGTTTTAGTGGCTACCAAAGCACAGCATGGAAGAGCAAAAGGAGAATGACTGTGTCATCAGAAGACACCATTACTGAAATACTTTCCTATGCAGAAACTGTGACATGAAAATATACTGATGAGTTCATTGCTTAAGTGGGGCTATATCTGGGATGTTCGCACTCACCTCTTGCTCAGACCTGTGCCTAATATAAGTAACAAGTTTTGAAGGTTTGCTTAGGATAGTAGTGCAGTGTTAAGCAGCAAAAGCATTTTCCTTTCAATATGGCTATACTCCAAAAGAAAGTAGTTCTGAGTAACTCGTTTGTGCAATAAAACCAGTTGGTAATATGCTTTGGGAGCTCTTTGGATCCAAGATATTATAAGTGGGGGAACATTATTACTGGAAAGTGCTTTTCATGGCAAATGGTCTGTGTAAAGTTACAAAAAGAAAGAGAATGTAAGGGAAGTAAAGGATTCTTGTTCATCTATGAGAAGGGCAGGAAGAGGATCTGGGGAAGTACAGGCCTGTCAGCCTGACCTCGGTGCCAGGGAAGGTGATGGAACAGATCATCCTGAGCGCCATCACACGGCACATGCGGGACAACTGAGGGGTCAGGAACAGCCAGTGTGGATTTATGAAAGGCAGGTCCAGCCTGACAAACCTCTTGTCATTCTACAAGATGACCCACCAAGTGGATGAGGAAAAGGCTGTGAATGTTATCTAGCTGGACCTTAGTGAAGCCTTTGACACTGTTTCCCAGAGCAGTCTCCTAGAGAAACTGGCTGCTCATGGCTTGGATGGGTGTACCCTGTGCTGGGTAATAAGCTGGCTGGACAGCCGAGCCCAAATTGTGGTGGTGAATGGAGCTAAATCTAACTGTTTGATAGTCACAAGTGGCGTTCCCCAGGGCTCTCAGCATTGGGGCCTGTCCTGACCTTTATCGACAATCTGGATAAGGGGTTTGAGTGCACAATCAGTGAGTTTGCAAAGACACTAAGTTGAGGAGAGGAAAATGTTGATCTACTTCAGAGCAGGAAGGCTCTGCAGATGGATTTGGACAGGCTGGATCGATGGGCTGAGGCCAATTGCATGAGGTTCAACAAGGAGAGTTGGAGACTTCTACACTTGGGTCACAACAACCCCACGCATTGCTACAGGCTTGAGGAAGAGTGGCTGGAAAGCTGCCTGGTGTAAAAGAACCAGTCAACAGCTGGCTGAACATGAGCCAGCAGTGTGCCCAGGTGGCCAAGGAGGTGGCCAAGTCTTATGAGGAGCAGCTGAGGGAACTGGGGTTGTTCAGCCTGGAGAAAAGGAGGCTCAGGGGGGACCTTATTGCTCTCTACAGCTGCCTGAAAGGAGATTTGTAGGCAGGTGGGGGTAGGTCTCTTCTCCCAAGTAACAAGCAACAGGACAAGAGGAAATAGCCTCAAGTTGCACTAGGGGAAGTTTAGATGGGATGTGAGGAAAAGTTTCTTCACCAAAAGGGTTGTCAAACATTGGAATAGGCTTCCCAGGGAGGTGACGCAATCACCATCACTGAAAGTGTTTAAAAAGCATGTAGGTGTGGTGCTTGGCAGTCCTGGCTTAATGGTTGGACCTGATCATCTCAAAAGTCTTTTCCAGTCTAAATGGTTTTATGATTCTATGAAAATATCAGATATTTTCTCAGAGGACTATAGAAAAGATTTACATATGTTCTGCTTGTGTCCTGAGCATCTCTGGTAAGCTATCGGACAACAAAGCATGATGCTGCCATGACTGAACTGAGAATGAGATGCTCATCTTTTAGTTGATAAAGGAGGTATAGTAATATCTCATGACCAAAATAATTTCTAAAATACAGGATGACTTATGTTTTTCCTTCACACTGAACAAGAACAGAATGAGAAAAACAGTAGTAATCCTATGGTTTGTTCATTCTCTGAGGAAGAACTAGGTCTCCCCATCTTCCAGGCTGTCTATATCAGCAGAAAAAAGACTGAAAACCTGTGTTAAAAAATCACTTCTAAATACAGTAAATACCCAGTGGACTTTGAATAGGTCTGCAAAAAAAAGGCAAAAGAAATGTGTAATATTCATATATCAGAATATGGGTAGCATTAATTAAATGATATCTTTTGTATGCTAGGAATCAGAGACTAGAAAGGTATTGTTTTATAGTCAGGATATGTGTTGCTGGTACTGTAAAAGTACATTTTCCTGCTAGTAAAAACTTCTGATTTAAATCCTTCATTTTCTAGTACTATTGATTAGTTCTGGTGCATCCTGCAGACTGTTTCTGCTCTTATTTTACGTCTCATAACACCACCGTGGTGAATTGTGTTGTGTAGTTCTAAAAATAACAACCCTCAAACAAACATGATCATTTGTGGAACTAGAGAAAGGTGCACAAGGTCATGATGGCAAGACTGACAGGAGAGGAATTTTGTTCTGAGAAGTTCACTGGGAAGATTTAGAAAATAGCTTGTGTGAGTGGAGAGAGAAAATATGGTGAGATGAGATTTTATCTGATGATATCAACCAAGCTACTTTTATTTTTTAATGAAAGATTATTGGCATATCCTTTTAATTTTTTACATTTGGGAAGGAGGAGAAAATGGATAGGAAATTGCCTGACTAAAGTAGTCCTATACAATTTACATTCCTGCTAAATGATTCACAGATCACCCAGTAACCAATGTCTGCAGCAGGTAGAGAACTCTGATAGTTGATTTAAACATTGCTTATAGAAAGTACTGTTTCCAATCTATTACTTGGAGGCATGGCAGATTAAAAATTATCTAGATCCTCTCTTTAGGAGCAATAGGAATAGTATTTACACTTGACACCGACTTCAAAATATAAATTGCACCACACAGACAGTATGAGGTTCATCCCTGCCTTTTATTAGCTTTTGCAGAACTTGTTTTTTATAGGGCAGGCAGTCAAATCGTCAGTCCCGTATAAGTAGTTCTCCTGCATGCAAACTGAAACCTGGCATGGAAGAAAGAAATCAGTCTGTAAAAGTGATGGCACAGTGTGTTTCACATTTCTTGAGGACAGTGTCACTAGTTTCGTGAGTTATTTAGAGTAAAGCTTGCTTGCTCTCAACACATGTGTCCATGTAAGCTAAACTGAGTAGATCTGTACCACAAACACCAGACTGAACAACAGTGTTTTCCATTTCATGATGAACAGGGAAGAGGAGAATCATATACTTACATTTCCTTTGTTATGTATATTTTTATATGTTTGAAATTACTGTGTGTCCAAGTTTTTTGAAAAATCTAATAAACACAGATCCTGAGTCGAGCTATTTTAATGTTCTAAATATCAAACACCCTCCCCACAAAAAAAAAAAAACCAAAACAACCAACAAACAAACAAAAACCACCTCACATTTGTGACCTAATTTTTTTATTCAACCTATATGCATGCATATACAAATAAATAGTGGGTTTAGTAATATTCTATCTGACTCTAGTATCATATGCATGTAACTGCATCTCAAATTGCCAGTTTACAGGCCATTATGGCTATTTTGCAGGTGATTCTTAGCCACTGCTTGTAAGCAAATCTTGCATGTAAGACTACTGTAGAAATCTGATGTACTCATTTACTGTGTCACATATATTTTCAGTTAGAAAGTAGTAATCCCTGCTTAAATGGTAGTGATGTCAGTTGTTCAGATGGTGCTTAGGTAACTAACTACTCAGTGTTACTGTTATGATGATGTACATTTTTAAAAGTAAGATCAAGTCCAACCATTAATCCAGGACTGTCAAGTCCATCACTAAACCATGTCTCTAAGCACCACATCTACGCTTTTAAACACTCTATGCATTTAGCAAGAATACAGACAAAACTTACACCCTTATTTCTTTTTTTAAATTAAATGTTCCTGAATCAACTAATTTGAAAAATCAAACAAATGCCTGAAATAAGGAATTTTAAAGGACAGAGAGAGGGTTAAAAATAAAAAAATAGAGGGCAGTGCATCTGGGTTTGGACTCATCTATCATATCTGAGTTGACAGATACAAATAGGAGACTATGTCTTTGCTTTAAGAAAACTTCTCCTCCTTGGTCAGTCTGTAAAAGCTCTGAGATTCATGATTGTTCTGAAATAGGGAAAATAGCTTCTGGCAGCAATACCTGGGAAAGAAAAAGTTTCAGATTTCCTGGGATTTAAAAACATTCGTCTAACTTTTAGTAGATCCACAAAAATACTGAGTACTAGAGGAAATCACAGTGAAACTCCTCACTCATATTTGTCTTTGGCCGCTCTTCTCCAGCTGCCTGTTAGGTTAATGCTTACAACAGCACTGCTAACAAGGTCCCCATTTTTTCACATTAATACAAGAAGGAGGACTGTCAGAATGTGACAGTCATCTGTTGTAAATTTGCTTGATAAATATGTGTTGTAGATGGGGAAACTGCAGTCAAATTGTGTTATTTTCTAACTAGCTCTGCCAGTTAACAAAGACACCGTTATGTCCTCCAGCAACAATTCGTGGTATGTATTATACCCTGTCATTTACATGGCCTCAGAAAGTCTTTAGACAAATCATGTCAGATGCGGTAGAGAATATGAAAAGATTGGGTGGAGGAATCATCTCTCTTATCCTCAGTCCATGATGGGGAACCTCAGAGCTGAAAAAACTATTTCAAATGGTTCCCTGCTGATTCCAAGCAGTTGCAGCTATTCTGCTGGTCATTTGGTCCCTCTTTTCAGCAGCAGTGATGCCTGGGAACCCTGCTGGTCCTTGATGTGGGAGAATTGTGTGTTGTTGAAATAGCATTGCCTCATGAAAACATCATGAGGATACAGGGCAGGGGTATCGGGAAATAGGGTAGGGAAAAGAATTAAATGGTGAAAGGCAGAAAGTTCTCTTCAGGATGATTTTTGGTCTTGGACAGTGTTGAGAAGAAAAAGAGAAAAGAATTAGAGAAGTATGTGTAGAGGAAGTAACTCCCTAACAGTTCAAAGAAGGTTAAAGTTCCAGTCTGCATTCCTGCACCATATCTCATTACACTTAAATGAAGGATGCTATTTACTTTTATAAGAAATACTTGTATAAAAAAGTACTTTCTATTTGGACTATGGAAAGAAAATAATGTGCAGAGCCTAATCAACACCATATATGAGTAGATCAGAAGACCTCACATAAATATGAAGGCATAGAGAAAACAAAAGGAGGTTCTCTTAATCAAAAGGTGGGAGGACTGATGTGATACTTGTAATTTTTTTAAGGTCTGCTAAGCTGAAATAATGGAAGGATATAAGTCTGAACATTTTGTGGCACAACTGAGTAGAAAAGCATGAGTTTTGTCAAAGAATAATATGCCTTGGAAATTTCATATTATTCAGATGATGTCAAATGCAGAGCAAACAGCATAAATGCTGAGCTGTGAGAAACTCTGTGTGAATAAATATGTGCCTATCACACTTTAGACATAAGATATTCATATATTTCAATGCTATTTCTTCCCTAACTGGACTGCTTCCTGGAAAAAAAAACCAGAAGTCACTGGCTACAAGTCATACTTAATATTATTGGTACAAATGGTGGCTAGAAACGCTATCTAGCCCTTTTTTAAACTCCATTCTCTTTTAATTGGGAACCTCCACATTACAGGGGAATAATTACAGAAGCAAACTTATCATGGGGGCAAACAACATATTTCCTGCATCGTTGCCTAATAGTGTGGAGCTGGTTGGAATTCAAGTCCAGACCCTGAATTCACTGGTGTCTCAGAAGCAGCTACAGATTAGCGTTTAATAAATAACAGGTCAGCTATGACCAGCTTTAATTGGAAAATGACAGCCAGAGATAATTTCAAATGTAACACCATGGTTTCTTGCCTGTTTAAAGGAATGAAGAGCTTTCACTTCCTCAAGTTTCCTCTAGTGCTGATGGGAAAAGCCCAACATTTTCAATCCCTCAGTTTTCAATCAGGCCTGGGGCAATACTAAAGCAAAAATTATTTTTATATATATATATATAAATATATATAATATATATATATTGGTCATTCACAACACTGTGGTCTGAAAGAGACAGCTCACCACTTTTGGCAAGTCTGAAGAGAAGAAGCAATGTTAATCAATGCACAAGCATTACTCAGCCTCCTCCATCATGCTCCAAGTAAGGAGCATATGCAATGCAACGATCTGATTCTGTGCCTCCATTCCTAGTTCTGTACCTTTGGAATTGTAATCTCTAGGGATAAATAATGGTCTTTAAACTTACGTGGTACTGTGATAATGGAGTGATACCACAAAGATATCTGTAAAGAGATAGGTGCTCAGAAGCAATCTCTTCCTGGGGAAAACAGCATGCACCCTACTGACACTGCAATTACCTAGCCCTGCCCAAACCTGCCTTTGCTTGCTTTTATACCTGCTGGATTCCTTTGCCATGTCACTGGTATGCACCTACCTTGGCTAGTTCTGTTCTCTCTTCTGCAGCGTTCCCAAGCAGAAATTTCCCGGTGCTTTGCCCACCTTCTCAAAAAGACAGCATTGCCTCTCTTGTGAGCTGCCTATTTATATCTCACTTGGATTTTGTATTCTTTGAGCTCTACACAAACCTTGCCCCAGGATATTTTATTGGGTGTTTTCTTTCTCAATCATCCTCCTTATTTTTCATACTCACCTGACAGCTAAATTTTCATTGTGTCTCAGTACTACTCACTACTTGTGGTTCCTGATGCATTTTTTACTGCAGTTCCTGACATCTGAAACTGATTCCCTATACTTCTTTGCCTCATAAACTCTCCATCTTCTCCCAGACCTCAGCTGAAGATGTACTTTTTAGCACTTGCCTGTATCTCTTAATTATCTCTTTGCAGTTTTTTATTATATATCCCATTGATTTTGTTGTTAAACTGGATAAGTATTTAGGAATATATGGTATACTAAAAAAAAGTTATATAAAATATGGCTGAATTTTGTTGGCCAGATTCTTCTTATTCACATTAGTTGCAAAAGAACTCCACGATTTTCCACAGAATTATACAGATACACTCTGGAGTCAGTGAAAGAGACTAGGACACAGTATATTTTATGAGATGACTTAACAGCAATCCTAGGTGTTATGCAGTGCACCAGGGGCTGCTCACCTGCATGGAGGGTTGCTCTAAATAGAGCAACAAGCTGGTCCAGGATTGGAAAATCAGCATGGCAGCAAAAAGCCATGTTACAATAAGGAACAAGCCAAGCGAGGGCTTCTGTGTAATAAACCTGGTGCATAAATTCAGTGTTTTGCTTACTGTCTTCAGTGCAAAATCTTCTTTTAGCCCTTGATGCTTTAGTCTCTGCAGCTTCCTTATTGATACAAAACATTATTGTACGAAACTCATGCACAGAAGGAGCAGTAGTCTATGCCATCTTGCATCCTTGATCACCTCAGGTCTGTGTACAACATCCAAAGTCACAGGGAGTGTGTGTAAGCAGAGCTGCAGCAAGGCTTTAAAATCGCTTTAAGGTACTTACATCAAATGAGTTTTCCATGCCCCTGCTCTGAGGCCAAGTCAGAAAACAGAGTACATATTCTGCCCCCAGAGGTTGTGTCACTGGAAAAGAAGTCAGGCATGGCTAATTACTGAAGTGCCTTACTGTGTCATTTGGCTTAAGTGACTGTGGGACTGATCCAGAGACCACAGGAATCAGTGGGAATTTTCTTCCATTTACTTCAGCAGGCTTGGGGTCAGGCCTTTGTTACAGTGTTCTAAAACCTGCTTAAATACACCTCAAGCTTCTGCTGGTCTCGTAAACTCTATCAATTGTTCCCAGATGCACTGTGCAGAAAATAATTTTCCTTTTCTGTGAGATTTCAAATACAAACAGCAAGCAATATGAAAAGTCTGTGGGCAGCTGGTTTGACTTTTGTCCTAGAAAATCCAGACTGGCCATGCATAACCTTTCTTGAATAGAAAAAATAACAATAATTCAAATTGATTTAGATGTGAACGCAGTCAAAAGGATTGAAACTGGCTGAAAAGACCCTGGCCTGGATGAAACTTCAAACACCACTGGGGAGAGAAGAAGAACAGAAAATGGAAATGTGAGTAGGAAATAAAAAAATGCAATTTGAACCAGAAAAGAAAAGTTAATAGATCTTCATCCAAATTATATCTTCATTTGCACCTTATGTATTTCCTTTGCTCCTGAGCTTCTCTCTTGAAGGTTTTAAATAGGCCTAATAAGGCCACTGGCTTCAGTAAGGGTGTTGCTGTTTTGCTTCAGTGCCGTTATGAAGTAGATCAGCCTCAAAGACTATGAGATGACTGCATGCAGTCTGGAAGAACATGCCCAAGTTTCTCAGTCTTCAGGAAAAATGAATATGAATTGTATTTATATGTCTGTTCTTAAATTATTCTTTTTTCTCAGGATATGCCAGGAAGGGGACAATTAACATTATACAGTCAAATGGGGATCTGACATTTCTTACTCAGTGAGGGATGTATCCTAATGAACTTCCAAATAGCCTCAAAATACTGATCCCAAACACTGAAGAGAGTAGACAGATTAGTTAGTATGACACTGGATGGAAAATAATATAAATTCAAGATAATTCAAACTAAATACCACTTCTTATCAGAAGGGAAGTGTTTCCCTTTGAAATGTGCTGAGACCTGTTTCTTGAGATGTCTGAGAAGCACTGGAAGATAAGTACACTGTAAGAGGCAGTCATGCCTTGGCAGGAGGAAGAACCAGGTAACCTTAAGGTCATATGTGTCTAAAATGGATCCTGCAATGATTTTAATAGAATGGATCTAATACAATGTTAGTAGCTGAATTCATCACTTCGGTGAAGAATCAGTACTTATTTGAAAGTGTTCACACAGTGATATATATTTAGAAACCAACAACAGCCTAGTTTCAGCTGCTTGTCACACATGTAGGATGGGTGCTAGATAAAAGTGACATGGATTAAAAAAACAAAAACAACCAAACAACCAAGAAAGGAGAGTTTAAGTATGAGCCACATAGGCACTGTGTTCTGCTCTTCCAAGGAAAGGTCCAGGAACCAGAAGATTTAGTTGAGATCTTGTTGAAGTAATTTATTTCAGGGGTTTAATGAAGCCTGGCTACCAAACTTACTTCAGGAAAAAGAGAGAAAAAAAAAAAAAAAAAAAAAGAAGCTAAGGAGCTAAGTTTCAATTTGCAGTTATGAATTTGAGATGCTGTATCTAGGACATGGCTAAACAATTAGTAATACAAAATGTATCTGCTTCTATACCAACTTCATTTTAGATAAAACAATCTATAGCCAAAAATTGATTTATGGAACTAAATGAAGCAATTGTGATCAGGCCAGCAAATATCTATATGCATGAAAATCCAGTGCATACAAAAGTAATTAGATAAGCCACCAATACAATACAGTTAGATATATGGTACAAATGAGCGACTTGATTGTTCTGTTGTGCTGGTGTTAAACAGATGTAAAATAGGTTAAATTCAGATCCAGTGGCTTGCTACATGTTTTTTATTCAGTCTGGGTTTACTCTGACTTCATTTGAGTACAGTGGTATACACCTAGTGTCAGGGGGAGCAGTAACAATTTACTATTATTTGTTTCCTAGTTTAAACATTTGTTGGTTTGTTAGGATGGACATAAAGATAGAAAGAAGGAAGGACTGAGGGACTATTTATTTGAGGAAGAAAATGCAGACGTACAATCCAAAGGACAAATACGTAAACACTTCATCTAAGTTGATTTTCACATCCACATACCCATCACAGTTATGCTTGGTAAAATCGATACAATTTACTTTTTCTTTTGCTGGAAATAGCTGCCTGTTTCTTTTTAAGCTACCACTCTGAAACTGCTTTCTCTCCTGTGTGCTTTTTTCCCCGCCTTGATCTGTATTTGGGGTTGATAATCTTAGGAGTTGAGTTGCACGCACTCAGATCCTTCTCAGTCTTAAAAAGCTTGTGTATCTCATTCTTCCCCTGCAAACAAAAACTCTAGAGGTTTTTTGATGTTTTTAAGGTTTGGAAGATTATGAGGTAAAGGAAGCAATTACACTAGTCATTAACATCCACTGACAGACACTAACTGGCAAGTTTAACTTGATGGTAGTGACAATGGAAGAGGGAGGAAGGCTCAGCAGACCAACCCTGCAGTGGAGCTCTACACTAGGGAGAGCGCAGGAGACCAAGAGGGATAGATTGTGCCTAGGTAACATCAGATGCCTTGGTAAAATACAATGGGAAATGGGGGGGTTGGTTAAAATAGGAATAGCAAGTCTTGTTGCTATTTTATTGAAGATGCTGCTGTTGCTGGGTTTTACATATTCTTCAGTCTTTATGCTTTTTTTTTTTATTTTTCCTGAGAAAAACAGATATATATCACATCTACATCTTGAAATGTGCTGCATTCATAAGCCTTTGAATGACAAAATACATGAAGAAATCTAACACAAAAGATGGATTGTAAAAAGATAGAATGATGCATAAAAACAGAAAACAGAAGAGTGTAGATTAAAATCCAAGAGGTGTTTATAGAACTGAGTCAACAAATCAGCTTGAACACATTCATACATTTACTTTAGGCCTATCTATAATTCAGTTTCTAAATTGTTTGCTTGAGTATGTAGGGACTGATTGCCCTCTTGCTTGTTTGTTTAAATCAGGAACATCTTCAGCACACTTACTAATATAACAGTGACGTAATGAAGAGATGAGTCAGTCACAGGAAAAAGTTATATAATGGTATTTAAAAAAGATGTGCCATAGTTTACTGTGAGGAAAAAATAATTTTTATAAGCTCTCAGTAAAGAGGTGAACAAATTGGACCATATACTGTGGACCAGTTCCTCAGTGGCTCAGTCTTGATCTCTGCTGAAAAAATATCTGCTTGGGGATGACAGTCACTGAAATGTGCACAAGGCAGCAATCTCTCCCAGTGATGCCATTGACTGGAATTCACACTGTCCCTGTGCATGCCAGCCAGTGGTCATTTACACAAGATGTAAGAGCCAGAGCCATCCTGGGTTCACATGCAAGACATCTACTGAACCCCCTTTTTGCAGCATTCAGATCCAACTCTGCTTTCATGTGGTCAGGAAACGGAAGAGAAGCCATATGATGGATTTGATCTCCTACAGTTATTTGCCCATCTTTTTGGAGCAAGGGAGATCAAATAAAGAGAACAGTTCATACTCAGTCCACCTGGTTAAACAAAATTAACTTTGGACAATGAATACATTTGAAGAAATCGTGACTTCCATGCAGATAGTTCCACACACAGGAAATGAGACTAAACCAATTTAATAAATTACTCCTTGCAAATGAGTCGTTCAGACATACTTTTCCAAGCATTGCATTGAGAGCTATTCAGAGCAACCAGTGAGGAAGGGAACGGAGGGGCTGTTTCCTGGCAGAAGTCTGTCCATCCTTCCCCATCCAGGAACCAGCTAATGGTAGTTGCCAGGCAGCTCCCACTGTTTCCCACCTATTGTGGCACTGATGTCTTGCTGGAAAAGGTTTCCACCATGACCAGGGGATACCGCTGTGAGAGCTGTAGTTCACACAGATGCTCAGGACAGCTTGCAGAGAGCTGTTGGAAAACAAGGCCCCAGTTTCCTGGTGAGCTGTTTGGTCTGTGAATTTTGGACACTGTCACTGTGGAGGTTCCTCAGCCCTTTACGTACATACTTCACAGTACTGAACCATATATTTCAGTGGGGAATTTCATCTTTGTTAGCCAACTATGTTACAACAAATTCAACTCCCTGTGAACTCATTAGATCTAGCTCTACTCCTAGTGTTGTATTTATCTTGTTTTATGTTGTACTGGGTGGGAGTGTTGATCTGCTTCAGGGCAGGCAGGCTCTGCAGAGGGATCTGGATGGGTTGGATCGATGAGCTGAGACCAATTGCATGAGATCCAACAAGGAGAGGTGCAGACTCCTGCACTTGGGTCACAACAACCCCACACATTGCTACAGGCTTGAGGAAGAGTGGCTGGAAAGCTGCCTGGTGGGAAAGGACATGGGAGTGTTAGTCAACAGCTGGCTGAACATAAGCCAGCAGTGTGCCCAGGTGGCCAAGGAGGCCAGCAGCACCCTGGCTTGTATCAGAAACAGTGTGGCCAGCAGGACCAGGGGAGTGATTGTCCCCCTGTACTCAGCACTGGTGAGGCTGCACATCAGATCCTGTGTTCAGTGTTGGGCCCTTCACTGCAACACAGACACTGAGGTGCTGGAGCGTGTCCAGAGAAGGGCAACAAAGCTGGGGAAGGGTCTAGGGCAGAAGTCTTACAAGGAGCAGCTGAGGGAACTGGGGTTGTTCAGCCTGGAGAAAAGGAGGCTCAGGGGGGACCTTATTGCTCTCTACAGCTGCCTGAAAGGAGATTTGTAGGCAGGTGGGGGTAGGTCTCTTCTCCCAAGTAACAAGCAACAGGACAAGAGGAAACAGCCTCAAGTTGCACTAGGGGAAGTTTAGATGGGATGTGAGGAAAAGTTTCTTCACCAAAAGGGTTGTCAAACATTGGAATAGGCTTCCCAGGGTGGTGACGCAATCACCATCACTGAAAGTGTTTAAAAAGTATGTAGGTGTGGCACTTGGGACATGGTTTAGTGGTGGACTTGGCAGTGTTAGGTTAATGGTTGGATTTGATCCTAAAGGTCTTTTCCAACCTAAATGACTCTATGATTTTTCTTGGTTTATGTTGTATTTACCAATACACAGGTATATTGGGAAAAACAAAGATTCCTGATAGTTGGCTATGTGAAAGTAAGAGAGGACTATTTTCATGTAGAATACAGCTATGAAATAAAGAGTAGATGAATAAAAAATAGATTCCTTAGTGCTGATCTCAGACCTATCCATGTCTCCTCTACCTATAAAAGAGCCTGATATTTTACAAAAGAAGTGAAGAACATGACAGCTGATGTAAGCTGTTAGGCTGCCATGCACAATTATGCTTGCATTGCTGGCTTTTCTGTGGGCAAGTGTTATGACCACTCGAAGAGAATTTCTTGCAAAAATATTTAACAGCATTTCTTAGCTCTCCACTGAATGTAGATACTAAAGCTGGGAGATAAAAGTATTGAGTCATTGGTGGTACTAGATGGAGAATTCTGTCTATTTTTTCCACCTTTCTGGGGACACAATCGCTCTTTCTTTCAGATGAGACAGAGAAGATGGACTTTGTATTCCCACACATTAAATGGCAGTGATGTTCTGCCTTGAACATAACAAAGCTGTTATTAATAAAGCAAGAAGGAATAGGAGAAACTTGTGGGAGAGGACTTTAACGGGAGTATACTGATAAGTGTAAGTGCTTTGCGCTCAGCAAAGGTAAGTATTGTGTACGCATATTTGTGGGTGAGAGAGAAATGCTTTCAAAAACACACACATTTTTCAGTGCAGGTAGAATAACAGTTTTTACTCCTGAGAATACTCAGGTGACAGACAAAGTAGTGCTTAAAGAAACTTTGAGCTGAAGTGTTATTTCTACATCCATTATCAGCTGCACTCCCGTGACTAAAATGCGTTTCTCCAGAGAGAGAGGAAAGCTAACAGAGCTTCTCGCCAATTCACAGAAAATCTGGTTTTATTTCTTCAGAAAGGAGCAGAGGGAGTACTAGGTGAAAAAATTAACTTTGTTGAGACCAGATTTTCAGCACACAAGCAGACAAGCAATGGACAATTATATAAGTTAAAGCCCCAGTCACACAATGGGGAATCCCAAGGCCTCCTTTTTTTTTAACGGTGTGGTGACATTTCAGACCAGATGAGCTGTCGTCTTTCAGACTACAGCTCATGCGGTGAGGTAGTAAAAGTTTTCAATTGCCAGATCTATAAATCACTTTAAAGAGTTCTAGTTTTTTAATCTTCCATGCTTAAAGTAATACCACTTCATGTATTATTAATCAAAGACCAGAATATATTTCTGTTACATAGTCTGTATAAGCATAGCATAGATTCATGTTAGATGGAGCCACACCACATTTATACTAGTTGATGGTATGACTAAGTGAGATAAGTTTCTGTCATGTCTCACAGAAACAGCTTATCAAAGCCATTTTGCGGATGGAAAAACAAAGGCTTTCACATATATGTTCTGCAGCAGAGTTTGAAATACTCTTAATTTGCAGGGCCCATTCTATCTCTGCCATGTCAGTTCTGTAAGTACTCCTCCTCCTCCTCCTCCTCACTAAATACTATCACTGACACCAAAGGGCACAAGGTGCAATGGTAGATGAAGCAAGCACACAAGGAGGTAGCCCACAGCTGAAAATGTCTTCCAGTGACCCCATTGTGCAGTCTTTCTAGTTTCAATCTCTCTCCTAAGAGCTCTGTAGGTTTAAAAATATGTTTCCGAGTTATTTGTTTCCTTTTCAGTAAAGCATTACAATTTATCATGGAAACCTTGTCAGCACAGATCTTTTCCAGCAACATGACACAGAGAGACATTTTGAAATGTAGGATATGTAAGGGTTAAAAATTCATCAGTGGAACAGGCTGGTGTCTCCCAGTTGCATTTGATACTTTTAGGTTGTCCCAAAATACCGAGAGAGAATTACATGAAATGTTTTTAAAAAAATAATATGTGTCTGGATTGGAAGATTTTTGTTTTATTTTTCAGAGTATTTTGTACTCTGTTTTTTGAAGTATAGTATGTATTAGCCAGTATCCTATGTGCTGGGTAACTGAATTCACTGCATGGCTTGTACAGTTGTTCATAAGCTATAGTCATTAGCCTGGTGTTCTGGGGTGTCAGAGCAGAGGAAGAGAAACAAAACCCAGTAACTCCTCTGAACTTCAGAAAGCAAGAAAAAAGTCAGGAGTACATTTTTCAGAAATACAGAGGTATTTCAGAAATGCCAAAGAATTTGTAGCCATGTCAATGTCTCAAAACAAACATTCCCCCGCAAATCAGACCAATATGGAAGTTCCATTTGAAAATGTGGTCTAAACACTACACACGTCCATGTCACACTGAATATATCATCACTATTAGATACAAAATAGAAAATGCCAGGGATCACGAAAGAAACGGCCAGTCAAAAGAGATGATGGGAAGCAGTAAGATTTTGAAACTGACTGTGATTAGTCTTGGCATTGAAAGAAAGAGTTAATGTCTGGAATACTTATGTATAGCATATCTAATTCACTGAGATGAACAAATTATCTAGGGTTGAGCTAAAAAGAACCTTGGTTTTAGACTACAAGAGAAAGACCACTGCTTTGAACTACAAGAAGTCAAAAAATCCTGCTTTGAACTACAAAAAGAGGTACCAGTAAGAACCTTGCTTTAGTTGAGCAGCAAAAGAATTCTGCTTTGAAATACAAGTAGGGGGGGGGAAATCGTTCTGTATTCTGAGGTGAAGTAAGAAATGCACTTCCAAAAGAAAGGCAAAAACTAGGTTTGAGCATCTGTAAAAAGAGCAAAGAGAAACAGCTCTAAATACAGGAGTAGAGTTGTGTTATCTACTGGTCAACACCTAAGACTGGAAAGAACTTCTGAGCCATGGTGGCCACTAATTTAGTCCCTCCTTAGCTGCATTACTTACCTATCTGCTTCAGTTCCTCCTCTGTGAAACATAGCTGACTGCTTACCCACCTCGCAGAAGTGGGGATTTTTTTTACAGTGCTTTGAAGATGTTAATCCTTATGTACGTTCTAAGTATTGTTATTATACTTTGCTATGGACGATTACAATGCAAAGGACAGAATAAAAGCTTGCTTTAATACAGAAAAGATAAATGAAGAGTCTAGTTGTAAACAAGACTAGGCAATGTAGAAAAAAATCAAAAAGACTGAATAAACAACAAAAACAACAACAAAAAAAAAAAAGGGAGGAAAAAAGGCAACAAGAACGCTTTTCCAATTACATCCATCATCCATGAAATGGAAATGACTTTGAAAGGACTTGCAACAGGGTGAATGTCCACGTGGAAATGACTTGCAACAAGGAAAGTGCTGTTTGCTTCTCTCCTACAAGATGAAGCAGACCTCTTGCTGTCGCATTGCCATCTGGTGGGGAAAGTGACAGGCTTTCACAGAGTGCACTCTCCAAAGATTATCCTGGTAGAGCTGAGGCAGGAGCCCCCAGGTATTGATACCAAAAATGCTTCTGCCTGCAAAGGCCATTGCTTGACTGATCTCTCTGGGTGCTCCGCTGTACCGAGGAGACTGACTGTGCTAATCTGAGAGCAAAAGCAATATGTAATGGTGCTTCCACTAATGGGTAGACAGTAGAAAGCAAGTCATGCTGAAAAAGATGTGCTGACTATTTAAATATATATATATATAAATATAAATATAATTAGGGAGACATATGGGTAAATGAACTCCAAAGACTGGGTCCTTCATCGACTCATCTGTACACTGTAACTAGCTCTTTTCTTTAACATTTCCAGTGAAATGGAGAAATAATGAGACGGAACATATGTACTTGTCCTTCTGTATGCATTAAGCACTTTGCTTTGGATGGCCTGATAATTACGTCCAGCATAATGAAGTTATATGAGGAAAACACAAAATTAACTTTGTCTTGCAAAAAAATCAAAATGTGTTGAATTCAGGTTGTTTGGTGATTTTTTTACTCAAGCACACACAACAGAAGAAAGTGAGAATGAAGCTGGAAGGAACAGAAAGGTCCATGTTCTGCAGAATGTTTTGCTGTTTCAGAAGTGAATACTAATTGTGGGATACATTTTCTGCATCTCCAAACAAAGCCAGCTAGTTAAGTCAAACCTTCCAAAGAAAAAGCTGATGCTTCTGGGCTAAAGCATATTTCCAATATGTGATGACAAATCAGTTGAAACAGCAGTGCCCTGGATAGTACTAGGTTCCCTATATTTACTTTATCTTCATGAATGAAAAGGTTAAAGTCAGTCTTGTTTAGGGAGGCCAGATTCTGAGTTCATTTTTGCCTGTGTTTGTCTCTGCTGACTCCATTCATCAGCCTTGCAGCAGTAAGGTTTAAGGCATCATTCAAAGGCATCCAAACAGAAAGTCCTTCAGATATTGATTCTGCCACTAAGTGTTAGGCACACTGCTCCATTTGATTTTTATGGATTGTTACCTTCCTCATGGACCTTTCTATTCCAGGTTCCCCTGAGATCGATGAACGTGCATGCTAAATAAAACCTATCAAACATTATTCTTCACTCATTCTAAACCATATATTTCAACAAGCAGGATAGAAATCGTGTCACAAAAAGCTACTGGGTAACTGCAACTCAGCTTCCCATCAAACTGAGAGCAGTAAGGACTTCTATACTGCCAAAGGACACCCTGCACAGCAAACAGCAGTGCCCTTCTAAACTGTGTGGTTGAATCACAAGGCACTGGTGAAAACCTGAAGCTTCTTAAACATTTTGTGAAAATGGAGTAGGGACCCATTTTCCTCCCGCAGCTTGTGATGAGACCTTCTCCCAACACCATGATATGGCCTGGAAGGCAAGAACCTAGGCAGTCTTCTGGGCAGTGATAAGATGGTATGACACCAAACTCTACCCATGTTCTTGTATCAGAACTACAATGAGCCCTTGGGCTGTCCACAGTTCGTATGACTCCTTTTAGGGCTTTTTCCTCTGGCTTAAGTGACCTTAGTGACATTGGGCAGTTTTTCCCTACATTATTTCAGCTCTGGCATGTAATATGTTAACTTTCTGAAGCAAATGAACTGTTGTTTTCTGAAAGTGAAGAAGGGACCCATATAACTTTATCTAGAATAGGGAAAAATCAGCAGCACCAGCAACTGGGTGCAAAAAAACCTGGAGAGATCATAATGTGGGAAACAGCTCAGTGTTTGTACTAGCAAAGATCCTTCTGCAAGGATTTCCATGGTGCTTGGAGCATCTTCCTCTGACTCCTGCTGTTTAGCCAGGCTGAGCACCAGTTCTCCTGGCAGTAGATAGAAACGAGCGAGAACACAGCAAGAGAAGACTGCATTTAGGTTTTATCAGAGTGGTGGAACGGTGTCGTGGAAAGTGAAGCACAGTCCAGAGCAGCCTTTCTCCCTCTTCAGTTTGGATCAATGCATACAGGCTGCCCAGGTCTACCAGCATGTGACTTTTCCCTTTTTTCTGAATAATCCCTTCTTTCCTTGAATTCTGTTGTGGTGCCTTTTTAGATGGAAGGTTTAGATGGATATGATTTTTCAAATTCTCTTTGCCTCGAAGTAATTATCTTCTAGCTTAAAAATCTAAAAATTACTTTAGCTAAAAGTGGATATTGAAATATGAGATTGCCAAAATTAGATGATTAATGGAACAGAACTTATTGTGCTCTAGACCACTGTCTTAGAGGGTAGCTAAATCTCTGCACATAATAAATAGCTTAAATTCCATAATAAGAAGTATGAGGAGATACTTTCCCCCACCTTTGTGTATCACTTTTATTACATAACACTGAATTCTGGTTAAATATATCTCTCCATTCATGTGGGCCATATGGTATTTAAATAATCTGAAAAACAGGTGCCATTCAGCATGGTGGTTTTAGGAATATAGGTCTTGATCCTCCCTTGCAGCATCCACAGGTTGACTGTTTCCACCAATACAAGATGAGAGCAATGTGGGTGGAAAGCATTATCAAATCTGAATATTAAATACCTACTGAAAGCATATTACAGCAGTATAAGAAAAAAAACTAGTGAAGAATTGACTCTGCAGAGTGTACTATAGCCACTGCTTCCCAGGATTGTTATGTAAAATGCAAAGTCATAGATATAGGTAAAATACAAAATAATTCTCTCAAATATTTTTCAACATTTCTGGAAGAAGCTATGCCACTTTTTTTCCTTCCTTTTTTATTTTCTAAGTACCTGTCAATGTGGAAATACAAAATGTCTCACAGAAATTATATTTGTCTGTGGGCATATTTCACCCCAGCAGGAGTTTAACGAGTACAGTGAAGGGACAAACTTGCTAAGACAGTGGACTCCAAGTCCATGACTTGGCATTACGAGCATTATTGCATTATAACAAAGGGAGAGGCTCAAACATGAAATCAGTCATACCCAGTTCATTTGGGTTTCAGGTTGTAAAGTGAAGAAGCATTTGTTGATCAAGCAAAAATAAATGCCACTATGAGAAGATTGATTATTTAAGTTATAGCAAGATATATTCATCAGCAGTTATAGCTGAAGTATAAGGCAGAAGGAACAAATGATAATGCACTTGCCATTTTCACACTCTTCAGTAATTCCAACTTTTACCTTTCAAACTCTTTATTTCACTTAGTATCTTGCAGGACAGAGCTGTTTATATGACTATTTAATTAAAACCAACTATCACGAAGTGATCCCATTTTCTGCATTGCTGTCCCTTTGCTTTACTTAGGAGAGCTCTGAATTTACATCAGCTTGACAATTAAAGCTCCAAACCAGTTGTGAAAGCCTTTTATATCTGGTTTTCATTAGTTCATATTAAACAATTCATTGCCTTGATTTTCACTTCAGTGAGCCTTCTCATAAAATCTGCTTAGACATAACGGTGATATCACATAGGAAGTTAAATGAATTAATACATCAGCAGAAACACTAACTAGAAGGCTATTTTTTTCCTCACATTTTATTATTTCAGATACACTTGTCAGTCACGTGAAAGATATACAGAGACCTAAAAAGTGGGAAAGCAGCACTAAGTCAGAAGGATGCTTTGACACTGTATTTATTCTTTCTTCATTTGCTGAAGCAGGTGTGTAGTCAGCAAATCTCTGCTGAAGGGAATTATTCTTTATATGGTCTCTTCTTAGTATTATAATGGTGCCACTAAAGCTGCAATAATTAAGGATCTCTCAGAATTTCATTACAAAACCATATTTTCAAGTGGATATATAAATTACATATTGAGAAATTTTGCTTCTTGTTCAAATGTCTTCCTAAAATTAGCATTCTGAGTGGGTTCTTAAAAAAACACACATATTAATTTCTTGATAAGAATGACTTAATGAGTATTTAGCTCAGAAACCATGGAGGAACAGCTGTAACCCAGTAAGAAGAAATGATTTACCACCTTCCAGATCTGTGCAAATATGGTATAAAATGTAATGTACAAAATGCCCCTGTACAAAGAAGCAGACATTGACAGTCAGAAATATATCTATTTAGCAGGCAGGGAGCATCCTTGCATTTATAGATTTTTGATGCTGGTGGAAGGCCTGTACAGGCTAACTGAAAATGCAAATCTGCAAGATCTCATGTATTATTAACTTTATTAAAAGGTTGGAAGAAGAGATTTATTGTTTAGCAATGAGGCACTTCTGTCATCCAGTTGCATGCAAACTCCAATAAACTCTGGTTTGCCAAAATTATCCTGCATATGCTGTTGTATACACTTCAATGGAAAGTGATCATCAGCTATGGGAACAACACGCTGGAAATATATCTACTGCATAGTATATGCATAGCAAGTATAGCAAGTTATGCTGGCGTAAGTGAGGGGATGTTCTTTGCTGGCTGAGATGCTTTAGCCCGTAACGACGTAGGCAGATAGCTCAACAGTACGGCCAGGCACTCTGGCTTGCAAGTGTAGTTTGCTTTTATGGAAGGCAATGAAAGCAGAGTGACTCAGGCAGGGAAGATCCCAAACTCATCTTCCCTGAACAGCTAGAGCAAGCCAAGGTTTTCTTTCTCTAGTTATGTATTATCAGTCTGTTTTCACTGTTTTCCCTTCCACAAGCCTCCTAGTGGCAAGATCAGACTGGAAGCCTGTTTGTAGCATGTGAAACGGTGTGCGTTCCTGAGGGGCTGTCCATGGGTAAGCATGGCAATGGCTATAGTGTTATTCCTTGTCAGGCTCCATTCTGTTATTCTGGAGTTTCCTTTCTTATACAAAGCATGTGTTTGCCATGTAGGTGTTAGGCAGAGAAGGATTAGCTGTACACTACTGACTTCGAACACCAAATGATTTCCACAGCACTGTCACAGGCAGTTCTGGGGTCTGAGTTTTGCCTTACATGTCTAAAAGAGCAACAAATGCCATGCATTTTTCTTCTTCATTTATAAAGGAATCAACAACAAAAACAACAAAAAAATCCATGTTAATGTATGTGCTGCAATATAGAATACGGTAAAAATGCCTAAGCTTTTTTATTTCATTTTTTTTTAATATTTACCCAAAAGATGAAGCAGCCTTTTTTGGTACATATAGTGATATGATCTATAAGTAACAAAGAGGATTAATTAGGTATTTATCCTACAGATGGTCAGTGAATTAAATAATACAGGGTTTAGAAAACTTCATAATTATGTATTTTTGCCTGAGAGCCCAGTTAAATCTGTACAGAATACTAAACAGGAAAATCCAAAGGATGACATTAAAAGGCAAATGTTAATAACAAGAACACTGAAGTTTCCTTTCCAGGACCTGGTGCAGTTTGGCAGCAAATGTCTACTCCTCCAGCCTTGTTTTGTTGGAGTTAATTCTGATTCATGCCGATATAACTAGGAGCAGACCCAAGGATGAACTTTTGTTCTCTATAAATCATGCTGTTTTGCCTTTTTTTTATTTTTGACTTAAATAGTGCTAGCTTACCTGTCAGTTTGTCAGATTGTTGACACTCAACTATATTAAACCATGGTTTCTGTTGGCATTACCAGCAAGGCACCAGTTTACTGCCTCTAAATCTCTCTATTTCAGTCAGGCTGAGTCTTACCAATACCCACTCTTTTCTAAAACTTGATTTTATATTTTACTTAGTACTTCGGGTCCTACAATCATGTGAGCCCAGGAGCCATCTTTTATCACAAAAAGGAAACAACAAGGTTTCTATACTTCATAACTGCCCCCAAAAAAGATTTGAATCTGTTATCTGGATACCTGATAAGACTCTGAAAAGAGCAAAATTAACTGCAATTGTGTCACAATTTTTAAATCTCACTGCTTTTAAATTAAGCACATAGTATGATTTGATTGCAACCTGATTTCAGCATTGGCAGAAGGGTTCCTCTGAGTCCTCACTGGACATGGATGGGTGTCAGGAAGATCCCCTCCTACCACCCACCCCATGGCTAACACTGTACAGGTTAGGCTGCCGTCAGAAACACGATGATCCAGTCTGCCCGTGGTGCCCTCCCACTATCATGATCACTTGCCTCCAAGTAGATAAGAAGAGATATGTCTGCTAAAAATATATGTCTCTCAGTAACTAAAAAGCAAGCAGTAACAATACTACAATGCCCTCTAGAAACTAAGGGTAGAAAAAGAGCAGAAGGGGGAGGAAGTATAGAAAAAACTGAGAAGAGTTGTACAGAAAAGTCAAAGGGGAAGCAAAGCAGGTGACCTACAAACCAGCTGCTGCTCTGGGAAAGCAGCTTTTGCTTGGAAATCAGAAGAGAAAGCATGAGCAATAGTAGGTATGGAGTATTCAATAAATGTGAGCCACACCTATTGAGCAGAACTTATAAAACAAGCCTTTTTTTAATTAAAAATTTAGTTTAAAATTCTGTTTAGTTTGATATTGCTGACAAATTTTTCTAGGACCAGAGCTAAAGGGTCATCAGAACTGTTTCGAATTTATTTTTCATTATTTAATTTTTTAGTATTTTTTTTCTTCTATCAACCTTTTTTCCCTTTCAGCAATAAAATGGGATGAGGGATATGTTTTGTAAGATTTGGATCCATCTTTTTTTAACCTTTAAGGAAATACTGGAATTTTTTGGATTAATATATTTTCCTGAAAATATTTGTCGGGTTTTGTAAAGTCCTGTTTCAGGTAGGTTAAATAAATAAATTGGGAACTACAAAGTTAGGCTGCGCCCTGCCTGACTTTCTACCACAATATCTAAAGTAAGTGTGCCACAGTTAATACTGAAAAGTGCAAAGAAGCAGGGATACCAGAGCACTTGCTAACCTTCATTTGGTCTTGTGATTTTCCTGTAGAACTATGATAACTTTCTGGTTTAACTGAGGTTCTGAACATAGAAAATGGAGTTGTGGTTTGAAGGGAAGCAATGCAAGCAGTAGCAGGAAGGTACCCCCTGCAAGTGCCAAATGCAAGGTGAGCTGGGACCACTGCCTCTCTTCACACATGTCATCATGCAGATGTCATCTGATAACAATTTATTTAACAATGTAGAAAGAGGAGGTTTCTCATCTTAATTACACCAGCTCTGAACAGTACCATGGATTTTGCTGAAATTATTGTATAATTAAAACAGCAACTAATATAAAGGAAAGTATAATCAAGACTCATATTTTATTGCTTATGGAGATCACAATCTGTGGCCTGGGGTCCTGCTTTATGGAAATGGAGGAGGAAAATGTGGGCATATAGTTGGGAACCCAAGGATGAAAGACAGTGTAGGACAAAAGGAAGGGAGTGGGGACCATGACATTGGTGTTCTGCTTTGGGAAATCAGAAAAATTATGATATATTACATTATAATGTAGATTATAATATGGAAGATGAAGTAGTCTGATGATCTATAGAGCAGTGTAAGCCTATAAATTAAATTTCTCCCTAGAAACTTATGGTTAGTGGCCAAGGAACAGCAATTCACAGCTGGCGAGTGGTGAACAGCAGAGGAAGCAAATGAATGAAGAGGTGGTAGTGGTTCCTTAGGCACAGGGATGGTAAAGACAGGACGCATTAGGGATATGCTAACAGCATAGACGAATTCAGTACTGCGACTAGAACTAAGACTCAAATGGCCCACACCTAAAGTCCCAAAGATTAAATGCCAAATCAGCCCAAAGAGGAAGAGAACTGCCCACTTGACCCACAATTTACAAAACCAAAACCATGAACAGTTGGTAAAACAGCTTGGGATAAATTAAAACCAACTCCAGTCTTTCAGCTCACACCTTAAAAAACAAGCAAGTCACCCTTCTCTGCTATCAGAAATAGTACTTGGGGGAAAGAGGGAACTGTGGAGTATTTAGAAGTACTGGCTGACCGATTCAGGTGTTTTTTTGATTGCATATAAAATTGGAGATAGCCTGGCAGGGAGCTAAAGAGATCATCTAATCCTTTCCCACATCCACAGAAACATCTTGGTACCAGAAAATATTTATTACATATGATTTCTGGCTTTCTCAGTTATTTTTACTATTAAATAACTTCAGGGAATTATTTCTTTATGAATTTCAAGCTGGGGCACAGACAGACAGAAAATCAAGCAGTTGCATTATCATTTGGAATAGATATAGTTTCTTTCAAATAGGGCAGAAATCTGCTTTGGCAGAGCAAGGTATAGACAGGCACTGGACCCTGAACTGTCTCCTCAGTTTGCCCATTTAATGGATTAACACGCCAAGGTTCATGCTTACCACATGGTTTCTTTCATTACTAAGAACTGCTCTTATCAAGAAAAAGCTAACATTTACTTAGCACCAGTAATACAAACAGAAAACATTCTCTGTTCACAGCCCAGCAAGACTAGTTACATGGCTGTTGTCTCACACAGCCAGCTGACTGACAGCTTCCAGGATAGGGATGAGTGTGCTGCTGGATAGAGGCAGAGAGGGATCCTCTTACACCCTACAGAGAAGCCTGAAGGGGAATGGGATTTGCTTCTTAAAATCCAAAAAAGGAAGGGGAAAAAAAAAAAAAAAGAGGGAAAAAAAGCATGATTATATGTAGATTCTTCATTGTCCAAATAGCTAACAATTTGGTAATATGCCTGCATATTTTCTGGCTGAATTGAATGCTACTTGGTGTTATTCCTAGGAGAATTTTATCAGTAAAAACATTCTTTCCTGTGTGAGAATTGAGACATCTCTAGGACAGTGATTGCTGAACAGAAGAAAACCAATAGAAATCCACCGACAGCCAACTATAGCATTAATTCCTGTCTCCTGAGAGGTAACAAAACATATGTTTTGGTAGCATCAAGTGGTGAACAGCGGGAGTAAATCTTAAGATCTCTAATGATTACCTGAGATCTTTCTCCTGTATTAAAACATAACCTTTGTTTTGCCCACTGAGAAATCCTTTTGGCATTTCACACCACCTCTGTGTAACTTGCCCCAAGGCTTTGTAAAACTCCTCTTCCCAACTAGCTTTGAAATTGTGCATATTCTGCAGTGTCTTGGGGAATGGAAATAATTTGTTTGTCCATTTGCACTTACTGCAGATGAGACGAGGCTCCCCAGTCTGGGCTCTGAGCAGAGTTTTCCTATGCAAATTCCAGCGAAGTGAACATCTTTTGTGCTACATATTCCCGCACAGTACACATGTTATTCCCCTGTCAAAAACAGTTTGTGCTGAAGTGCCTGGTTGTTGTAAACAGGGAACAAGGAAAATTACTTCAGGGGAAGGCTTGTACACACACACATGTAGCTCTGCAAGCAGCTCTGATTGAAGCCGTAGGCAAACCAGCGGTTTAAATCTGTCTTTGGAGACTGTAGGCCAAAGAGACCTGAACAGCACAGGAAACTTAAGACATTATCCAACAGATGTGGTTTAATTTTGCTACATCTGTTGGCAGATATATGGAACACGAGAATATAGGACGGCTGGTAATAGCAACCTGGAAGGGGCAAAGCCACAGGCAGTGAAAGCTGAATGTCAGGGACTGATGCCTGAGGCAGGTGTCTCTGGGCATACAGTGAACTCTTTCTGTTCAGTCTGCCAGCTTGATAACATTTGTTTCTATAGATGGAAAAGGTATTTCCTCTAGAGGTGTTGCAGTCATCCAGAAGGGTACATCTTGCAGATACAGTGAGGTGGGAAATAAAAAATTACTTTAGCAAATTAGCAGAGGGTTAAAAAGTTAAAGTCAGCATTTCCAGGATTGCACACAGATTTAGGAGGGTTCGGTTTCTGCATGCTCAGCCTGAGACAACTAATGGCTCAGATGTTAAAGGGCTAACCCCCGCTCCCTCCCTTATAACTTCCATCATTTCAGGGTTTTCAGCCCTCATAAAAAACAGACATTAGCTCTTTTGTGTAGTGAACACCTACAGATTAGGCACCACTGTCACTACCAACTTCTGGAGGACCTTGCTTCCTGTTTCCACGTTTATGCCTTACATTTGGCACCTCCATCCAGCTAGCCAGACGTGCTAGTGCAAGTGAGAACTGCAATCTCAAACTCACTTCTACTCTCATTCAGCTGTTGGTTTGCTGTTGTGGGTTTGGGCTTCCCCCCCCCCCCCCCCAAAAAAAAAAAAAAAAAAAGCCCTTATATTTAGAACTGTATTCAAATAGGATTTTCAAAAAGAAAGTGGCAATAATGGATTTTTCATTTTTTTAAGTGCCATTTGCATTGACTTTTTAATAAGGTCTTCCTGAGCATCTCCTGGTTAATCCATTGCTAACTTATTCTTAATTTATTCCTGGTTTATGTGCACAATCATTTAAAAAAAGAAGCTATACAAAGACCTTTCAGCTTCACCTTGCTCAGGCAGTGAGAAAGCAGCCTTGCATTTACAGTTTTCTCACCCTATTTCCCCACTGTGCCTGATGTCTCCTTGGTTAGATACATCCTCGAGAGAAGCGTAGGCGTTTGGTATTACCTGCTGCTGCTGCCATATGCAGATGAGAGGAAAGGCTTCAGCTCTGGCTCACTTTGTGCTAGTGACCACTTCAGTAAACTGAGAGCTGTTTGGAAGGCAGAACCATGGGCTGGTGGATACCCAGTTTAGCTCTGGCCAACACAGTTCAGTCCCAGAGAGGTATGGCCATGTTAGCACAGTAAATTCAGTAAGACTAATCCAGTTGCAATCTGTAAGAATGCTTGTGCTTGCTGTAAATGAGCCATAGGTACTTGATAACCTATAGTCATGTCAACATGCCACTCTGCCTGGTGTAAATACCCTACATTCCCTCCTGGTGTGGGGCTAACTAGTCCTGTAAAGGCTCACATTTTCATGCCTTTGCCATCAACTCAACTTTCTTCCTTCGCCCCAAAAGGACATTTAATTTAAAAATAAGCATAAATTCATTGTATTAACACAAGGTTTTTTATTAAAATATTTCCTGGTACTTTATTTAAATACAGCTTGAGTATTTTCTACATCGTATTGGCAGATATCTACAAGATTTCCTCCTGTCTGAACATGATCATATGATCATCCTTTCAGAAACAGTGAAATCTTTTTTATTTAGTTCTTCCTTCTTCACCCTTTTCTTCTATAGCTTCCTATATCTGTGAAATACAGATAGTGTTGTGTATAAGCTTTCTCAGTGCAAAGGAGAGATAGAGAATGGAAAAAGACAAATTAACTAGAGCTCAGTCGAAACAAGACTATCACTTAAATATTCAGTTTATTTCAGAGGCAGAGAATAGCAATTGTCATTGTAGTACGGCAAGATACATGGAGAGAAATACAGAAAGTATCACTAGTCTTTGCCCAACATAAATGGCTCTTGCTTGTAAGCTATAAAAATCTACACAATATAATCATAGAAATAATTATAAGTTCACCTTCTAAGGGCTGCTAAAATGAATCTTTTTTTTTTCTCTTCAATTTCCCCAAGTCTTGAAGCTGACACTGAAACTCTTGTGTTGCATTGTTCGTTCAGTCAGGTGAAGTCAAGGGGGTTTAAAGCATGAAGGAATACATGACTGGCTCTTCAGGGGACATCAATTTTGATGTGAACTGAGAAAAAGACTCCTGCTGCAAATATAACCATTAACCTCATGCTTTGATACTGACAGGCAGCTGTAGCATTTAGCCACTAGGCACAGAATGGAGAGGTCACAGCTCTGGGAAGCTGGAGAACATAATGAGAGTTAGTGGGGAGCAGCTCACTGTGCTTAGGTACTGCTGCACCCCAGTTCCCCCTTCAGTGCACCCACTACACATGGCCTGATCCCTGCTAGCACCTCACAGGGCAGCATGAGCAGCTACTGGTGTTTATGGTCTGCAGCTGTAATGGACCCATGTCCCAAAGGGTACTTAAGTGTGAACTTAAAATGCAAAATGAGAAAGCAAGTAGCTACCAAGATGAGTAAGAAGTACTCAGGCTCAGGAAGCCAGAAGGCTGGTCTACAAACAGCCAGCATCAATGGGAGTCAGTCCAATAACCTATTCTGGCTCAAATTCAGCTCAGGGCTTTGCAGGAAGCAGCAGTGGACCACTCAGGGCTTGTATGGGGATATGTGGTGGTTGTGTTTCCCATCGCTCAGAAAATATATGTTGCTGTCTTCTGCTACAAGCACTGATGAGCTCCAATGAAATTATGCGAAGGAATAAAAGCAAATGTGGAAGGGTTCAGAAACAAAAAAATGCCATGAAAAAAGTCCAGAAATTTGCAAGTAGGAGTGAGACAGAATTATGTTTGCAGTGCCTGCAGCAGAAATGTGTTCCTTTTACACTGGGCTGGTATGAGCTGCTCTCACATAGCCTGTGGCAGTTTGGGAGGCCCACTGGTGAAGCCAATGCACTTACTAAAGTGTAAATCCAGTGAGACAGAAAAAAATTAGGAGCTATTATTGTGACATAGGAAAGTATATTTACAGTGAATATAAACAGTGATAACTGTTGAATATAGTTCTTGGAAAAGTTTTGCTTGTGCACTGTTTGCCCAAGCAATATCCTGCTTATTGTAGGCTGAGTGCTTATTTAACAGAATCAGTTCCTGTTTATCTTAAGTTTCTGGTCTATCTGTCTTTCTATCTGTATTGTAATGGCCTGGCTTTGCATTTTCAGGGTAGTACTTTGCAAGTTTTTCATCTGAGCCTGCTCCTTTGTTTTTTTGGCACTCCCAGTCCTGTTCAGATGTCCCTCCCAGGTCCAGCCTGCCAAGGCTTCCTTGTAGGACTCCTTGTGCAGCAGGAAGGGTCATCAGTATTTCTTAGTGAAATATTTTTTTTCTCCTAAGGTTCTGTCAAGCTAGACACTTTAAAAGCTAGGTTAGACTATCAGTCTTTGGGGTTTGTTCTTCTTTTAAATTCTGTGTTTGATTAATTTCTCTTGTCTTCTCTGTCATCTTACAGTTTCTTCTCCCCTTACTTGCTGTAGGCTTGTTTGTTCCCTTGGCATTCTTCAGTTCTCTGCTTTCTTCCTGTGGGCAGCTGCATCATCTAGAGCTGGGATCACAGCATAGGCTTCCTCTCCAATATATTGCCAACTTCTGTGTGAATAATTGACCGTAATTTTCTCAAAATTAAAAGAAAAAAAAAAAACCAAACAAAAACCAAGATTGTGAAGAGTTTTCTCCTCTCCGCAGTTTCCAGCCAACACCGCAGTGTACAGCTGGCAATGTGATAACTGGCCTTGGTCCCCTTTTCCCTGTCCCCTTCACAAATGAGTTCACGTGCTATTGACTTTAACACTCCCTGAGGTACAACAGCGGGGCCTTCACTATCCCTGTAGAGTGCTGTATTTCAGAGTATGAAGAACAAAACCAACAAGAAAATAGTAATAATAATACAATATTGTAACTGAAATAAGATTGCTGTCAGGATTCAAAAGGGTGATCTCCAGATAGAACTCAGCTATCACAGAAGAGGATGTTATTCAATACAAAGGTTTTATTTTCCCCAACTCATCACATAGCCAATGTTTCATCAGGACGACAAGAGATGCTGTAATGCAGGGCTTCTTTCACTTAACTGTAAAACCAAGTTTATGACTGCTTATGGTCACTAATGTGTCCTGGCATACTTCCAAGTGTTGGATCATTAACCTTGCTGTCAGAGCTAAAATCCACTTATATAATTAGGTTATCTTTATCTCAAATTTCTACCCGCAGTTTTACTTGGAAAAAAAACCCAACCCTGTTCTTCCTTCCCTTTCCTTCAGAAAAGAAAACAGCTGTGTGCAGCTGCTGTCAAATAAAGGTGACTTGACTCTTTCCTTGCCTTTTCCACTCATTTTTTAAACACAGTAACAGATCTAATCCTTCATGTCCTTGCTTTACTCTCTTTGATTCTGTATCTAAATCACAGAATTCAGTTTAATGCTTTTTATGTCCTTATTCTGCACCCATGACTATTCCAGAGAGGTGTTAGGCTGGGTAAGTGGCAGCTTTCATGCTTTTTGCTTTCTCCTTAGCTGACTTTTAACCAGACAAAAAGTTATGGAAAGAGGGAAACATTGTGGTTTGCTATGAGATGATCTGGGGTTTACCTTTGAAGACAAGGTCAAAGCACCTTTTAGTCTTTGGAAAGGATAACAACAGGGTTTGAGGCAGTTCTTATTCTATGAGAAATTTTATGTGATATTTTTGGTACCATTTTCTTCACATTTTTCCTCTTTCTACAGAGCGCATTCCTCAGTAATTTAGTACTTTCTGTCATCTATATAATCCTGTACTAGAATTCAAGGTGATACTCCTATCTGGAGAGTGCACCCCACTAGGCAAATGAAAAGCTCTGAAGTGCAGGCAGGCAGCAGCAGGCACCTCACATGCAGGCAGCAGTGTGCATGTTTCCAGGTTTAAATCACAATTACAATTTGAAAGTTATACATGTGAAAGCAACATCATGAGACTTTGGAGTATCTGCTCACAAAGGTCAGAGGCAAAGTGCACTAGGAATTTTCTAATGGCCGGTGCTTTCAGCTACTGCCAGTGTTAACAATCTGAAAATCCATCTTCATTCTGTCTGGCAGAGATAACTACACCTGTTAAAAAAATTCTAGCAGGGCAAGATCTTTTCCAATTTACATTTTTGCAACTTCGTTGCCATCGAATGCCTCAGTTCCCATCACATTTTATTTTTCCCTGTATATCCCTGAAGGGATGTAGACAGTGGAACTGCACAGGGCCAGGGAGGCACATCTGGACTGGCAGTTGCAACTGCGTTAACAGGTTTGTTATGAACAAGAGCAGAATCCAGCTCAGGCATGCTCTGTGCCAGATCTGCATGACTAGCAAAAATAATATAGCAGCTAAGACACGTTCTTGTCACTAATTCACATCACCTTGTCTCGAAATGTGTCTATTCCCTCAGTTTGATGGAGGCATATGCTTCGAGTACCTGCTCCACTGATAGGAATTTGGGCATCAGTTTGAATGAGGGTCTTCTTTCTGTTTCTTTTTGCCGGAGGAGAGAAAATGTTTTTAATGACTCCCAAAGCTTTCACACTGCTCATTCAGTTGTTCATGTAAACAGAGGAGATGATGGCCACATGAGCTTTCGTTGGTTTTGGTGTAGGTGTAACCATTTCTATTTGTCTCCCTGCTACAACTCACCCCTTTCAGCTGTGCTGGTCACTAAGCAGCTGTTCTTGGCAAAGACTATGGGCACCAGAGAAAGCAAAAAACCCAGAGGTATTTTTCCCATGAACCATAACTGAGACTGACAGTTTTATATCCTGCACAGAAAACAAAAGTCAAACCATGGAGGAGGTACATGAACCAAACCTTTCATAGATAAAGGGAACCATATTTTAAGTAATATAATATTGATGAGAAAGTTTTGTTAGTGATAGCATTGACTTGATTTTTTCTTTTGAAGCTATTACAGAAACTATTCTGTATTTAGGACTATAATTTATCTCAATTATATGTAAGACAGAAATCTATATAAAGTAGCATCAATAGTTGGATAATAAAGAACTTCACTTCTTTAGATATATATGGAGCAGAGTATAACCAACAGGAAAATATAGATTGCTTTCATGAATTGCCGCACTCTTTTAGCAAGAAGAAACATGTACTTTGGCGGTGAGAAATGACATATGCAAGAAGATTAGCCCCATCATGTGTTATGCTTCACAAACTATCTCCATGGAAATGCAGAGTTCACTTTCTTCTTTGCTCAAAACCTGTTTTGGGCAGAGATCACTATCGATTTGAAATGTGAATCAAAATTTCCTCATGAATCAGAGGACTTCATTAGTCATGCATGGCATTGTTCTTTCCAATATGACCTCTGTTTGCAAAATGATGTCTCATTCCCATTTTCAGACTGAGAGTCAGCAACGGAAGGTCAGGCAGCTTTGAAAGAGGTAACTATTTGTCTTGAGTGCTTATTTCAATATTTTCTGATGTGAAAGCAAAAACACATCAGAACCAATTTCCTTGCCTTCTGTCAGTCTGCCTCATCTCTTCCACAAGGTGCAAGTTGTGGAAATTCACTGAACAGAAATGATACTGCTCAACCTGTCCTAAGCAGAGCTCTTACTTGCATTTTAATGTGCTCACCATGTGAGAGTGTTGAATGGAGTTGAACATCATTTAACATATACCATATGATATTCTAGTCCCTGATGCCAGTGGTGCATGGTTGAATACTAAAATCAACAGTGAACTCAGTGTACTATAACATTTTTTTCACAACACTTCTTCCACGGTGTGAAGTTGATTGATGTCTTTGATTAGCCCAGTTTTAGCATAGACGATGATGCTGTTTCTTCTCCGTCTTGTCTGGAAATACTGAAAAATGCGAAATCTGACATTTCTAGTTGGTACTTGTTGACTATAGGTACTGTTCATTTCCTCAACTCCATAATGTACTTCACGATTTATGTAGTGCGAGGTGAATGCATCCAACAGTAGAAATAAAATCCATTCTCTCCTCTAAGGAATAGACATAACCATATACGTAGACAAGCAAATATTTTTATTGCCATTCTGAGAAACTTACAAACCTAGCGTCAGGATCTAACAGTCTGATTAATGACATTTTAATTCATTTTAATTATATATATACTAAATAGGCCTCAGTTAAATGTTTTTATTAAGTAGAGTTTTTAAAAGTTCCTTAATTAATATTAGTTTAAATTAAAATGGCAATGAGCATTTTCTAGCAGTAAAATAAAAGTTGAAAAACTTTTAATTAAAAGACAGAGTTGTAAAAACTCTAAAAATATTGTCTGCTCAAACAATTTCATTATTTATAGTAATAGAAAATCTCAATGATGTTTTCAAAGATCTCCGTAATGAAAAAAATCTAAATATAATAAACTTTCTTTTCTTTTTTCCTCTTCTTTTCATCTAAGTCATATAAATAAAAATAAAATATAAAACATTTTGTGAAAAGGGGGTGTGTAATCACATTTTATGGCTTACATTTCAATTGGTTTAAAACTGCAGACATCAATGAGACTACATTTCTGTGAAGTTTTATCATTAACTTTAATGTTCCCATAAAAGTGAATGAGAAGTTACAGTTTTTGGTCATCTCAGCAGTTAAACTAATAAAAATACATACTTTTTCAAGCATACAATAGCAGTCTGAAATGATTACAACAGTGGTTGGATTTGGAGATTTTCCCCCCAGTTTTCGGGGTTTTTTTTATTTATTCCCTGAAAAATTCATTCTTGATAACCTAAATTCACCTGAGCATCAAATGGTAAGACTCAGAAAGAGTTCTCTTGCCAGGGAAGCAAATAAATTACAGTAAGGGCAAAATAATATATATTCAAATTTCCTCTGTTCAGAGCCATGTCAGTGTTTAGGTGAAGCAATTCTTTTAGAGAAAAACATAAATTGGGTGGGATGTATATTCTGTTAAACTTTACTGAATTGTTCCATTAAAAGAACAAAGACAAAAGAAAAAAATGTGAATATTTTACTTGGAACTTATAGAACAATTTTTTTTAGATGAATATGCTTTAGTTTTTAATTCAAAAATATTTACATGTTGACATTTCCCTGGTTATTTCAGATTTTTTTTTAAGTGGTGAAATCAAAATGGGTTTTTTCCACTGTCCGGAATCATTCTCATTAAGCTATTTCATTTGATCCTCTGTTCTTCTTGTTTCCCCTGTAAAAGGCCTCAAATTAACAACAATGCAGAAAGAGACAAAACTCTTCTGGTTTCAGTTTGAAAACCCCAAAACAAAATAACAAAAAATCCCACCTTGCAGGTCACTTGGAGGCATTGGAAAATGTGTCTTCTGAAGCTAAACTGAACTAAACCAGAAATTATTTTCATCGCTCTAGTTCTGTTGGTTTAGATAGCAAAAAGCATGGGGAACGTCTAACTGTACATCAGTGTGTGCATGGGGAAAAACACAGGCAAGGATAGACTGTACAGATAAATGAGGCTGTTTGATAAGTGCACATAAACTCTTAAGATAAGTATTCTCCAAGTCCATGATACTGTCTGTGAAAGGCACTGCACCGCACACGTGTACTCACTGCTGTCAAGGCTGCCCACACATTGTGGCTCACTGCTCCCTCGCACTAGGTAGAAATCACCGCAAGTGTCTCTAAATTATTTTATTAGCCAAACGAATCTCCCCCAGAAATCAGGTGGCTGTGGATTAGCAATGACTTTGCATGAGAACATTTCTAAATCAAAAGAGAAACAAATCAGCACGTACCATTCAGTCACGGTTACCGTCCCGCCACTCGTTTCCTTTGTGGTGGGTCTGTTCAGCTGCAGCTGGTGCTCCTCCCGCTCCCTCTGTCCTGCCCATTAGCTGAGGCATAAAACCAAAAGGCTGGGTATCCACACCACAGTCACAGCAAGGGCTGCTGCATGGTGTTGCGATACCCCCACTGACTTTTAAGCAGCTATGCTTGGGCATGGGAAGCGGTCCCCTTACCCTGGTGTGTCAGCACATCAATTCACACAGCTCCTGTGGCTGCCACTGATGCATGGACGAACGTTGCGTCTCAGCAGTGGAAACAAATCATAATCCTTTCATGCTTAACTTTGATTCTGCCTATTAAAATAGACTTGAAAACTATTGAAAAAGAGATTATCATTTGTCCTGTACGTTTCAGCAATGTCAGGACCTTTAAATATTCACTGCTAAACAAGGATTATTTGGAAAACAAGGTGCCAGAAGGTGACTGTGTATTTCTGCTCCTAGGCAGAAGCCCTATTATTATCTTATTTCTTTTATTATTTTTATTTTTATTTTTATATATAAATATAGATATAAATATAAATAAATTTATACTTATTGTTATTTATATTAGCTGACTGATAGTAAAGCAAATGCAAGTTAATTTTTTAGAGCAAGAGTAAGCCTTGCTTCTGACTCTAAAGGGAGATGTCAGCTGTTGAATTTGTTCATAGTCCAGCTATTCATTTCAACATGCTTTCCCATAAATATCCTATCTTTCCTTTGTAACAGGAGCAAGAAACAGAAATTATTATGTTAACATAAACACAAGTGCAGCAGAATGATCGTTATGAGATAAGACGGAAAGAGCAGAAAATTTAGAAACTAGGCCATTCAGCGTATGTTAACGTGGCCTTTTACTGGAGAGAGAAACAGAGAATTTTGTACAACAGCCACCCCTTCCAGAAAAATAAAGATGATATGTTGGAAGCAAAATCATTCCAATGTTAACGTTTAATTCCACAAAAGATATTTTTTGCACATGGCTGCTATTTTTTAAGCCATTATTTTATTAATATTATTTATATAAATACAATGTATATTAATGCACATTTTCTATGAGAAAAGAAGTTATCTAATCTGCACGTATCCACCAATTCTTATAAAAAATAGACATTCACATAGCAATGCACTGAGCTTGATCAGATAGACAACTTCTAAGATTTGTCTTCTAATATATGACCCTGACAAAAAAATAATAATATTGTTTTCTTATACGTGCCAAGCATGTAAAAAAAGTATGCATTCACAGCCTGTTAGAAGTAATAGAAATTTTGCTTTAGAAACTTCAGTGCTTCATGATTTGGTGTTTTACTAATAAGAAGTGAAAGAAAAAGGACTTCTCACTAACGTACTTCTCTGTGTTTCTATCAAAGTTACACATCTGTTCAATCCCAGTGGAAATAGTTCCTTAACTTTATTTTAGTTACTTAGTAAAATTTTACAGCTGACCTATCAAAGGAAATGTAACCTTACTTCCCCAAGTTCATTTAAAAAGAGCTGCAAGAAATGAAGACGCTCGCTTCAGCAGTGCACAGTGGAATTGGCACAGCAGAATTTCCAAATCTTGAATTAGCATTAGTGATATCCATTTTCTAACTGTTTCACACTTTGTAGAGCAGAAGGCAATTTTTTTACAATTTTAACAATTACTAGTAAGACTATTGAACTGATGAGTTGTGACACCCAATAAAGTAGAAGATGTATTAGTAGGAAAAGACTATGTCTAATCCAAGCTGCAAAATCCTATTCATCCAGGTGGACATTCCTATGAAAATCATGGAAAAGGTCTGATCCTAAGCTGTTAAATGAAGGTCATGTCTGAAAGTGGGACTTAAAACCCTAAGACACCTATTTCTGTGTAGAGTCAGACCAAAATATCTTCCAGACATCCATCTGTTAATCTTGCTGTTCCAGACCCTGAAAGCTAATCAGGTTCTGAAGTCTATTGTATCAAACAGCCTTAAAGCCCTGTGCATTCTGACTCCAGCTAGGTCTGGAGGAAATTGCTGTCACACACTGGTGCTGGCTCATATCATTCCTTCCGCAGGTTTTCATAAAATTCCATCTGTACCACAGAGATAGTACCACTTTCTGAGCTTTTATAAAGCTGTGAATAGAAATGAAGACCTGAGATAAACTGGTGGTATTGTAACAGAAGTTCTGTTAATGCATTAAGTGACACCTAATGCTTTTCCTGAGGATGGGCTACTGTAGATGCTCTCATTGGCTTCTGTGCAGCTTGGGATGTTACAAGGTACTGTTTTCAATCAGTGTTGCCAATGATGTGTGACCTCAAATGAAGAGTGATGGATAAATACACTGAGAGACTCTCCAAGGCAGGTAGCTGTCGAAGCAGAATTGTAGTTTCTGCCAAATAAAGAAAGAAAAGATAGAGATACAGCAAGCTAGACAGATCAGAAGAAAGGAGATAATTCAGGATTATTCTCCTACACAAAACTGTGCATCTTGCCCATGAGCTTCTTGCAACTTAGCAGAAAAAAAGTTGGATAAACAAAAACTATGTAGAAGTTGGTTTCGTTTATCAAGAACTCCCCTTCCTTCAGTAGATACTTTGTGCTGAGTTTTTGTACATGTTTGTGATGGCCAGTGCCTGCGAAGCATTTCCATAGAGTAACTGTCCCTTTCTTTAGAGATTTTCCTTCGAGGCCTCTGAGGTCTGTTCCTGCTTGCTTTCACTGCACAGCCATTTTGCTCACACAAATCATTTGTCCCTGATTCGAACAGAGAAAATAATTGAGATTTGTTCTCTGTGATCATGACAGAAACATTTAAAGATGAAGTGCCTTTAGCTAGTTTGGGATCTAGTGTCTCTGGGCCAGAAAGGGTAAATATGATGGCAATGACTGAGCTGTACTTCAGTCTTGACATGACCGCCTCTTCTAGCAATTACAGCAAAGAAACAATGTATGTTCCTTATCCTTCTAAGCAAACAGTTATTCATTATTTTCGTGAGATAATGGTTAATAACACTGCATCTGAAGTAGCTGGACATGCCTTGCTTTTATTTTATCTTACTTCATTTAATTTTCTTTTCTTTGTGTCTTGGTGTTTTCTTTCTTTTTATCCAAAGACATTAGGTGCATATTTTCACCATGTAGACTGGCTCATTTGTCTCTGTAGCTCATCCATTCAATGCGTGCTCCTGCTGCCTGGTGCATAGCCCTTCAGCTAGCAGAACCAATTAACCTCCCTCTTTTTCTTTAAAAGTGGAAAAAACACCCCTCCTCCCTTCTCTGTGCTTACAATAGGGTTAGCCAAAGTACATATTCACAGCTATAAATATATCTCTTGGAAAACCGTAAGCATGTGCCATGAATTGGATTTCTTTTGTCTTGGGAAATCACACTCGATATAAAACTACAGTTTCTGACCTTTTCTTTGTTTTTCGTTGTATTACTTATTAGCATAAACTAACATTTATACTCCTGCTAATATCGAAAGAGGTGTTGACATCCTTGTGGATATATAAGCTTGCCAGATAAATGACAAGCCAAAGGGACATGTCTTACCCACACAGTCACTGCAGTGATTTGTAGAAAAGCAAAATATCCTGCGGGTCAAGGAGGTGTTGCAGAATGAACACTGTCACCTTGACTGAATACAATCAATCTGTTTGAAAGCACCAATATCAACTCAGGAAAAGGTAGTTGCTCTATCAAGACAGGATTGGTAAGCATTTCTTGAGCCACCTGGGTTTCTTCCAGTTGCAATATCTATGACGGGATGGGTGGATATCCTTTGGTAACCACTTGGCAAAAATTACCCCTTGTTCCCACCTAAACCCTAGATGACACATGTGATTTGTTTTGATTTTTATGAAGGGAAAGTCTTGATTAAATTGTTTCTGTTCCCCCAGAGTCTTTGTCAGCTGTAGGTTGCAATCCTTATTAAAAAACTGAAATACTTAGAATCTCTGTTAAGGAATTTTATGAGAAATATTTGTGTGGGTTTCTATTATTATATATACCATTTATAATATTTCATATATTCTTATTATTTTATGAACTAGCTTGAAAGAGGTGTGATATGTATGTCTAGCACCTGCTACAAACATGATCAAGGCTTCTGCTGGCCACTAGGGCCATTCTTCAATTTACCGAGTTCCTTTTACTGTTATTCTGAAAAGGACTGAAGTTTTGTAGGCAGAGGTAGCACCTGAGGCACAGCTGTGATGGAAAAAAATGAATTGTGAATAACAGTCAGAGTGGAAATCTGACTATGGTATTTGGCCAGGTAACTAGTCCTCTGTACTTGAAATACCTATGGTCTTTCCTGGGAAGAAAAAATGCAAAAATCAGATTAAATAGGAAAATGTGACTCATTTTGACACATTCCGTCCCAGTAAACGCACATTTGTCACTCCTAATGTGAAATTTGTGACTTGACCCCAGTAACGTTCACTTTGTTCTCTGTGTATCAGTCTTCCAGTCACAGACATTTAAAGCATCTCCATGAACTTCCCCATTCTGAAATTCACAATATTTCATAACTCTATCTAGTCCATTTATATAAAATACTGGTTATCTATTTGATATTACATCATTATGAGAGTTTCACACAAACCTATGCATGTTTAACCAACGTCTCTAACTTTGGGAACATCGAGAGGCATCGCCTTTTGGATCTGTGAAGAAAGAGGATTTTTTGACAGCATATGTTCTCCGTGAGTTCTCTGCTTAAATCCTCATCAGTTCTACTACATTGTGCTGAGTATGGAAATATGCTAATGGACACTCACTCTCTCAGCTACAAGGTAAATTCCTGGTAGCTGGAAGTTTCCTCACTGACCAGCTCTACCAGGACTTTGCTGAGTAGCACAGGCTGAAGTGTTGCAGTTTCTAAGGCAAAACCCTGGATAAAGCTGTAAGAGGCATCCATACATATTCCAGTTCGAGGTATGACCGTACTAACTTTTGTAGTATCATAGGACTATAGCTTCTGCTTATCTGCGAGGGACTCATACCCTTGCAGCTTTAGCTGTCTGTGCTGCTGGAAGCAGAAGCAAAGAAGGTGCAGCCCACAAGGCTCTGAGCGCCTGTGTTGTGTTTCCACGTTGGTCTGCACCAACAAAAGCAAGCTGAGGGGAGTCATCAGTTCCTTGTTCTCCCCTTTACTCATTCTGCCTGTTCTTTCTCTGATCACAAGGCGTTCTTTATGCAAAGCTTTCTTCTCCCTGAAATCTGTTGCTTCCCAGAGAGCTCATTCTGTTTCCAGAGGTCTTCTGCAACTTGTAGGCTGGTAATCAAGGACTAAGTTAACATCTACAGTAACCAATAGAGCTTTAAGGTAGGTGAGTGAGGTAGTCTACAGTAATTGTACCCTGCATGTGTTTTGGTACCTGCTGTGAACTTAATGTGGAGGAAGGTAATCGAGTACGCTGTATTTGGTCATAGGGGAGAGGGGATAGTTCTGCAGCAAAACATCTTTGCTCAGCTGTGCAGTAGTGTGCAATCTGTCTGTGAGGATGGTGTGGGCAGAACTGAAATATCTCTGGCGTGTTTTGTGCTGCTTAAAGAAATGTAGCAGGGAGCCCCCTTTCCAGACCCCAAATGCTTGAAATGTAGGAACTATAGGTAAACTATCTAATTGTGTGATGGAGGAGGTTTGCTACAGACCCATTCAAAAATGGGTCATTACCTTCTCACAGTGAGGGGGAAAGGAGAAAAACTACTAAACAGCTTCAGGGTTAAAAATGGAATTGGTTGCTTTTGATCTGGCATAAAACCAAATGTAGGTAACAGGCTTCCTGAGAAGAGAGGTGGGGAAATCAAGGAGCACTGATTATTTGTAGTGCCTACTGAGTCAGAAGCAATCGTAATACAGGAATTGAGCCCTGCTGTGCAGGTGTGAAATTGAGAAGTCAGTCACACACATCCAGAAATACATCAAATGCATCAGATGCTGCTGTGATTGACCTTATTTGGTGTACATTAGGTTTGTAACCTTGGACAGTAGGTAACATGTTACAGGCAGTACATAGTCCTGGTATCCAGTATGCAGTCTGTTCTTTGCCTCAACATATTGATTCAATGATTTGCCAGCACCTCTGATCCAAAAGTGGGTGACCTTTCTGTCCAGGTCCCAAAGACCCATGCCCATGTCTACTTCTGCGTGCTCCTTGCAATGTTGTTTCAGATCAGAAGCTTTCTTATTGCCAGATAACGAAGGAAGCAGCAATTAATTCTGCTGTGAAGTCAAACACAGAAAAAAGAAGCAGGGAAATATGTTTCCCTTTTTATCTTAGTATATTTAAAAACAAAAATGTTGATCCTTTCCAACCAACTTTGTCAGTAATCAGAAAGGAAAAAAACCCCCAACTATTTCAAATATGGCTATTTGCCCTCTCATCTCTTTTTATCCACTATCTCTGAAAGGTTGTTAACAACTTTTGCAATTCAAGAGACAGTCTGAGTGGTGATGCTGAGAAATTTCCAGCTCTGTTTAGTGGGTTGGTTCTGAGATCCAACTGATCACAGCCAGGCTTTCCATCAGCCCAGTTTCAAGTAATGCAGCCAGGCATGTCCTGTGGGATCAGGCAATCATTTAGGCTGAGTGGAGCTCAGCCCCACTGCTAACTTGTTCAAGACTCCACTGTCCTTGGTAGGACCTGAATTTCCCACTTTGCATAACGCCAGGTAACCATTGCCCCAGTGAAGTAAATGAACTTTCCTTTATACAGGCTGTTAAAAATGACCATGACTTCTGCCACCTGCCCCAGGGAAATGGATGTAAACCACTGGAAATAAAAATTAATTGGCAGGATGTTCAGGAAGAGCAGGAGTATTCCTGTGAGAAGTGCAAAAATAGCAGCAGCAGAACCACTGTCTCCATGTTGTGTCTTCTGACCTGAATCTCTTCTGTTAATTGTCCTGTTTCTTGCATAGCAAGAATTTGTCAGCAAATGAGTGGAGGCAAAAGCTCTGTCTTACTGTGAAAATTCAGTTTGTCATAGCTTCCCCTACAGCACATTTACCTAGTGCTTGCTCAATGATTAAAACCCCCTGTAAGGGAAACAAAAAATAGTTTGGTTTTAGACTTCCCATCGATATTACATGTGAAGGATGCCCTGTTAATTAATAGGTATGTATGTAGCTCTCTTCTTTTTAGAGTAGAAAAAAGCCATTCCAAATTGTTGGTTTGTGTCTACCTCCAGCACAGTTTTCATCTTGTCCAGCTGCTCCTTTCACTGCTGTCTGCATATTGCACACCTTTCTCCTTCTAACTTCATCACGCGCTACTCTGCCATTGAAGCAGAAATACATTGAAGTGCTTCTTTATAACCACCAAATGCTTCAGTCGCTTTTCCTTCCACTTTTCTTAGCTCCTTGCGCTTGCCATGTTCCCCCTCCTAGTTCTTTGATGGGTCATACATCATGCTGTATACAGTAAAGCGTGGTAAGGCTGCAACCTTTTTGCAGTGTGCATTGGCACACTTCCAGGGAGCAGGTGCAGAGTTCTACCTCTTTCAGGTGCTGTTCCATAGTTGCTTAGTATAGGTGTGAATGGCTACACTGAGCTCAGAGGTGGTCCCTGCATATGTAACTGCTAATACCTATTCTTACTTTTGAATTAAAAATGTAGAAAGTTTGTGCAAAAAGTGGAGGGTAGTGTGTGGCAGTGCGGGGTGGGTGAACAAATAGTCTTTCTAGTCTTGTCTCTGCCTGCCTCTAATTGGCGGGATAGGTATTGCCCTGTTTGAACAGAATCTGCTTCAATTCCCAGAAAATATTGCTAAGTAAACTATTTTACTGCCCATAACTTCACCACTTCTGCTACCTGAGCATATGTCATGGTAGTACATCACCTGCTTTTGAAGGCTGAGCCTCACAAGGTGGAATAAAACCTCCCAAGTCAGAAGAGTGAGGTACCATGAGAAAGAGGTAGGAAGACACATTCCCCAGGTTCATCCTTTGGGAAAGGAAAAAAAGCAATAAATTCTGTTCATTTCTACATCTGTTGGACCAGACAAGATGAAGGAGGATCAAATGTTGATAAAGGGCAAAGGATGAAGAACTATAGGGGTGCTCTGCAAATTATTTTTTTTTTTTTTTTTTTAAGAATATAGAAGTGAGAAATGTAAATAGTTTAAGATTTCAGACCACACAGGCCATGGAAGGAGAGGTCCTGCTGTATACTCTTTAAAGTGTAACAAGACAAGCTTCACAGTATGATTCAGTCTGTTGTTGAAGAAATGTAGTACCACACAAATTAAGACAAACTGGTGGCTCACTACAAGTTCATTCCCAAAACATCATCACACTTTTGCTTAACATAGGATTTAAGTGTCTAGCAGTCTCCTTTCATCCCAGCAGCTCACAGCAGGCAAGGTTTTGTCTTGCAAATACCGTCATCACAACTGGCAGCCTTGCTGACCGCCTTAGCAGAGAGGCCAAGGACTCATCGATGTTGTGTTAATTTAAATGGAATAAATTGGCCTAAAGAGTCAAAGGCATTAGCACGACCCTGTCACTATACACTTAAAACAAGGCTCAGGGTTTTGAGCACAGACTTTAACTTAACTGAGTCCCATGACAAAAAAGTACCATTAATAATCTTTTAACTTTTATTAGAGTCAGAAAAATGAAGAAAAATATTGAAGTCACTGAAATGTAGAGAATTAAGGCTTTCACTCAGCTTTCCTTTAACCCTTTAGTTATAGAGCTTGCTTTATTTAGAGGAACAGAAAGCAAATATTTTGTCTTAAGAAGGATGAAACTATGGTTTTTTGGGGGAAAAAAGCAAGTTTGTTGAGATGGTCCAGACTGTTGCCAGTAAAGTCCAACCTCATCTTCCTGGAAACAAACACTTGCAGTCACACAGCAAATGGAGTTTCTGCCGCTAATGGTGACCCTTCCTTGCACTTCTCCAGTCACCTGATGGGTGAGGACAGGGGCAATCTGAAGCCCACCATGACCCAGTAAGCTTGCAACTCTTTTCTGTGCTATTTAGCATGTGGCTGTTAATGGCTTTGCTGGTTACAGAGCCCTAATAGTATGGCAAGGGACTCGCTTGTACTACTTAGAGGTAGTCAAAACTGAAGGCAAAGGGGAAATGGAAAGGAATTGAGATTAAAGAGAAGGTATACGGTGGGAACACCAGTCCCAGGGGGTGTAGCAATGCTCCTTTCCACAGCATAGACTGCTTAGGAGGCTTTCAGTGTTAGGACAGCTGAGGTCCAGCAGGGGCTCAGCAGTAGTGGTATAGCTCTGCTGGCAGAAAGGGTGTCCTTCAGGGTGACACTTCTTCCTGGCAGAGTTGTTTATCGGGAGAACCACAGACTCAAGAACTCAGCCCAAGCAGTACTTTGTTTACCAGTTACACAGAGAAATAAATTTTCCTTCTGTTTGCTTGTGTTTCTTGAGTAGGATCTAATGCCATACTTGAGTTTTGTCAGTGCTCTTAGCTCAGTCAGTTCTGTCTCTCTCTGAAGTTTCCTAGCTTAACTACGTGTACACACATAACAGTCTGATCTGGACTTTGTGTGCCTTAAATAGCTTAATGTACCTCTGGAAGAACTGAAGGCACAGGCTGGGCAGTTGTACGCCTTATGGATCTGCTTGAGGCAAAGTCATAAAGCACTGTGGAACAAGCATGATATACTATTTTGGAAATTAACAGAACTTCATTCACCATTCATCTGATATGATGATGCCTCCAGCAGCCAAGCCTGAGCCCTCGTTGTGGTAGGTGTCGTACAGGTACAGATGACGTGTAGCTTGCAGATATTTGATAATGCAGAGATTATAATAACTTAGTTTCCAGTGGCAAGCCTGCTTCCCTTTCCATTTGGTTACTTTAAAAAAAAAAAAAGTTCTGTAGCATGTTGGCTGTGCATCCTCTGAAGCACCACCAACAAAAGCTCAGCTGATATATGGTTTAGATGGTTTAATTGAGTTTGCTAACAGTAAAAAGGAGTATTTAAAGGAGAGGAAATGCAACTGCCCATGAATGGCTTCCAAAAACACTTGATGCCACGTTCCCTTACAGTGTACCAGGTGACTCTTGCATGCTGTCAGCCACGGGTAGATATCAAATATGGTACCAAAATAAGGGAACCTGTAGAGCTGCTCAAACAGAAAGATCACGCTCTAGAACAAACAAAGCATGCAAGGCAAAGGACAGAAACAGAAAATAGAAAATAAAAACCTTCTTTCACCTGTAAGTACAGGCATAAAATGTTGTGCATAGGTCTGTACACCTATCTTTGTAGTCACCCAGCTTGCCCGACCAGCCTGCCATTATTGCACTGTTCTCAGCTGCTACAGGGACTCAAGAGAGGCAAGGGGGTGGGGGTGAAGAGAAAGGTTCTCCAGATCTACAAAGGTTAAAATCTTTAAAACTCTAGGAGTGTTTTCCTGCTATGCTGGGTTCACAGGGACAGAACCTATTTTAAATGTTAACTTAATTTCACATCACCAAATAAAGAAGTTCACTTGAACTCAGAAAGGGGGAAATAGAACCTGACTATCTCCACATGCACTCAGCACTCTCCCACACAAAGGCAGCAGGAGCTCACCGGAGTGCATGAATAAGTGTTTCCCTGCAAGGCATTGTTCTGGAAGAGCCTTCCCCTAAGAATGGTAGAAATGCAGCAATGTAAACAAATACTAGTAAGTAAACAACGTATGTACTTGAGCTTTGCAGTGGATTCCAATTATAAAATTGCAAAGGCAAGAGTCTGAATGCTTTCTGGGCCTCCAGCTGCCACCTGGTAGATCATGGGACAGGGCAGTGAAGCATCTCCTGCAGCTCTAGGACAGTGCCAGACTTCAAGATGCTGGAGCTAGTTCTCTGTATCTGCTGTCCTTGTGTCCTTTCAGAGATGGCACGAGGTCAGAAGAGTAGAGCCAGGGTTCAGTTACCCAGCAGAGCATTCAGAGAAGCCCATATGCCTCAGACATGATGGCAGCATTTGCTGAATGCGTTCACTCTCCGAATGCCAACCTGCAGTGTTTCAGGGGCAGGAACAGAGCAGGCATTGCGCAGCCAGACAGAAAAATGAGGCCTGATTATTTGGAGACCCTTATAACCCAGATGTGCTGTTCCACTAAGCAGAAATTAGTGGCACTCTGTTCATTATACAGAAACATCCTGCCCCTACAGAATTTCCTTTATAGGTAGAACTTGATACCTTCTTCTTCTTGTTGTTATTATTATTATTATTATTATTATTATTATTATTATTATTATTATTATTATTCTGCTGCTGTGTAATACTACACTGAGCTGTCAGGAGCTACTTTATTATCCCAAGTAGTTACTTTTTGGTAGTGGATGAGCTGACTCTTGTGTTAGAAAACAACTTTCCTCTTCCCAAACTGTTTAGTGTAAACATGACTTTTTTTTGCAAGTATGTGATGTTGTTTAATTGAGGTAAAGTACTGTCTAATTGCACAGATCATGCAGAAATAAAAGTAGCAAAATTGCAGGATGGAATTCTTAGGGGTTGTTAGGGATTTTTGTTTTGTTTTGTGGGGGTTTTGTTTGGTGGGATTTTTTTTTATTTTCACTAGGAAGAAAACATATTTTTACACTGATGAGTTTTTAATTAGACACAGCTCCCATTAGCTAAGATTAGGAGCTGGATTACATCTCCTGCATTTTTGAAATGCTATATGATGATGAAAAGGATAAATGAAAAGGAAGAATTAACACAAAAAGTTTCATTGCATCTAGGGATATGCTAAATAACATCTGAGCAAAGATAACTGCCTTCACTCCACCCCTGCTACTGTGTCTGGGTTTATCAGCAGGAAATGAGAGCATTTATGTATTGGGAGATATTTGTTTTAAATATTTATAGGGTGCAAACTCCTTAGGCATTCACAGGAGGCTTTGTGAATTCATCACAAAGTTTTTTACACAGATGTATTTTGGTGAATCTTTTTGGCATAATGCAGAAAGATTCTGTGCCCAGCCTCTGCATTAACCTTACTGCACTGTCTGGATTAAGAGGAGTAGGAGAGGCAATGGCACAGTTAGAGATAAACGATTAGTACCTGGAACACAGGAAAATCTCAGTGTAAAGCAGTGAGGGTGGAATTACAACACTGGCATTCCTAGTATTTTATTCTTCCTTTTACCTCACCCAGAGTTTCACAAACAAGTATACACAAACATCCAGAGTGTTTACTCTGACCTAGAGTGTAGCAAAGAGAAGCTTCTGAGTAGCCAGTGACTGGAAGTCTGATGATAAGGCACTGGGAAGAATCAGTCTCATTTAAATAATCAGAAAAATACAGGCATTCTTTTTCCTTGTTTCTCTCCGGAATTTGCCCTCAGATATGTTTCCTTTGTTTAGCCTAATAAAGCTACACAGGGTAGGGAGTTACAGGTGCTTAAAGATAAGCATGTCAGCACTTTAGGATGCAAGGTAGGTATTCTGGAGTGCGCCCTTTAGGGCAAGGGCAGTCTATTTCTTGGTGCTTTGGTTAGTTTCTTTGGAGAGGTATGAACAGGAGGCCATGTAGTTTTCTTTCCCATCAATCTAAGAGTATGTGATGAAGCACAAACCATTAATTTTCTTTTCCTTTTTGTTTCTAAGGAGAAACAAGAGGGAAAGGTAGAGAGTGTGTTCTTGTTGCTGTAGGTCATAGTGAGGTACATGCTCCCAGATCCTCTGCTGGCTCTTCACCTGTAAAGCAACAGATGAGCCAAAAATTGTTTCTGTCTTTGTGAAATGCTTTTCTGCAGAAATATATGCTGAGGAGGACTTTAATGAGAGACAAATGCTCTCTCCTACTTGGCATTTCAACATCAGTGATATTTGGGATTCAGAGCTCTAAAATATTCACAGATCTCCTTGTACAACACCTTTGCCATAGGCATGCTCACTGAAGGTGCAAAATCTGGCTGGACAGCCTATGCTTTGTGCCCACAGTTGATGAACAGAATGGGTATTTCGGCTGCCAGCTCTCCAGTCCCATCTGTTAGGATGCTGCTTATCTGGGTTAGATGATCAGACCCTTGCCCCTACTCCAGAAATGCTGTGTATGAAAACTGACAGATCAGTTTGATTCCAGACTTACAGTTATAACTTGCAGAAAGCAGCAAGGGGTGTATGAGTCGGGATGACTTATGACCAACAGTGAATGTAAGACTTCATTAATTAGAAGCTGTATTAATTAGAAAAGTTTTTTTTTTAAGTCATGGGGTTCTGTATGCACATGTTATTTTTAACTTTAATTGTTAACAGAAAAAAAACTTGAGAAGATTATAATTATTCACATTTCTGTACTGCATGCCTTCATGCACTTTGCCACACCTGTTGACATTTAAGTTCCAAAAAACCTTTTCTAAACAAGACAATAGCCAAATAGCAGATGATGGGAAGGCATGCAGATCATAAGGCTTGTAGATGCCAAAAAGACAGATTGTAAGCAGCAGGCACCCTGAAAAAATATTTGGAAAGTCACTTAGTCTCTCTAAGTTTGTCATAGTGAAGAACTGCTTACAGGCAGCCCCACTGCATCCACTGACACCTGCAGATAAACTATAAAAGCAGTTAATCAGATGAGACATTTTTTGGAGCCTGCCAGTCAAAAAGGAATAATCCCAACTGGCCAACCTCAGGGTGTCTAATGCCCTTGTAAAAAGATGAAGGACATTACAAAACATGACTTCCCTATGAAGTTTATTGCAATTTCACCTCCAGGTCCCACCTGAGACCAGGACTTTACTTTAGGGTGTACAAGCGCAGCCTCTGCAGTCAAAAAGCAGAGATATGAATGAGATTGCTGGTGCCCAGCCACAAAAGACTGGCTTGATCTGGGAAGGTAATACTTAACTATATTCTCTAGCAGAGAGCAGGGAGTTAAACATGATACCAAGCGCAAGCCTGGCTGCTTGGTTCATTGCATCCTGCCTCCTTTTGGTTTGTATGGCAGCTTTTCTTTGTACTGTATATACTCACAATTAAAAAACTCTCTTAGTGCTCTGGGATCCGAATGGAGGTGACCATACAGTTGTTAACGTTGACTGCAGATCATCTGTCGTACAAGCAGAAGACAACAGACAACATGTATTAGGCAAGGGAGAGAGGTACTTATAATAGCTCTGAAAGGAGTTCAGTAATTGTTAATTTTGAGACCTGACACATTCTGTTTACCTTTAGCTATAAGGGTACAATGAAGGAAGTGGGATTTATCATAATTATGTTTTCACTCTGAGGAGAGAGACCTGGAGGTAATTCAGAACTTCAGTGCTATCTGCTGGGTTTGCATAAGGTTTGGGATTAAATAAAAGAAGATCAGGTTTACACCTCTTGCCACCAGGCCTTACTGCTACAATGTCAGCTGAAGCAAAGTCCCCTCGTACAAATATTGCTGGGAGTCACCATGAGCCTCTCTAATGATGATAGGGTTACAGGTGCCTTTTGTTTGAGAAAGTAACTATGCTCCTTTCTCTGGACAGATAGTAAAAAAAACCAACAAACAAACCATACTGGGGGAAATACATAACTCTCATCTGTGAGAAACCCCTGGGTTTATGCTGAGAAATTGTTCCAAAAAACCTTGAAAGCGCTATTAAAAAACAGGGAGAATGTTTGAGGGCTTAAGTCACTGTTTATTGTCTTTATTTTCTCTCCCTGCCTCCCAGTCTTTTTCTTCTCTAACCGAATATCCTTCACCACACAATATAACTTATCTTAGCTCATGGATATAAACAGTTTTCCTCTTGTAAAGAAACTTCTTGAGTACAAACAGCGTAGAGCATGGCAGGATATACAGCAACTGGTGGTCTCAGTGCCATAGGAAAAAAAGTAGTTTTGTCCTTTCTGACTTAGAAGACAATCATAAAATTACTTCCAGACATCAGCTGAGATCATCCTCTTCAGTTCATTGTAACTTTGATTCACGTAGGCTGTAAAATAAATTAATAAAAATAAGCAAACAAGCAGTAACAGAGTGCACAACCCCATAATCTGTTGCTTCATTAATGCAAGATGTAAATGTTTCTCTTAATCTTCCTGAGCCTAGGAGTACAGGGTGCGTATCCTGATGACAAAGGAGGGTTACTGAAGGGACACCATACACCCTTTTTAACTCAAATGCATTCAGTACCATTGAACAAAAGGCTTTATCTCACACGCAAAGCTCTGACTATATTGCTTGTTTAATCATTTTGATGTGGACAGTGCAATTAGTCAGAGCTGGAATCTCTTTCTCTGCAAGTCTTATTAGAAGCAAAAGGCAGAGGTTGATTCCAAATTGTTGTTTGTCTTGAGACTCATATTGATTGCTGGGCTGGCCACAGAACTGGGAGACTCAAAGCACCTTGAGTTCCCCCTGAAGGTGCTGGGGTTAAAAGCAGAAAGGAGGTGCTGACTGTCCCAGAGGCCACCAGCCTTCGTTCCTTGTTGATGTCACTTAGTGCACAGGGCAGGCACTCAGCCACATCTGCAGTGCAGCTCTGCTGAGGCACATAGGTGCTTCCCAGGTAGGTGCTAGCAGAAAGGCATCAGCTCAGCATCTTTGGACATCAGGAATTTTAACTGGATGGTTTGGAAGGCCATTACAAATATAGGTAATGGGTGAAACCACACTGAACATTTTGCCTCCAGATGCACATGTAAATTGAACTTGGCTTAATGCAGTTTCATAAGCACATACCAGAGCGAGGTATTTATAATGCCTGTTGCTGTGGTATACAAGTACTTATCTAACTTTAGGTGCTGAGCAAGCCAGCTGCAGGCCCTCCAAGGAAGCAAGATTAGCAGGCTGCTTGTTGCAGTACCCTCATTGGGAAGCACTTGCTAAAGTGAATTCTTGCTACCAAAGGAAGGGGATGGTTGATTTCTGGGCAAAAGTCATATCCAGACCTAACAGCAGGATATGTATCCTAAGCAGGGTACATTTGGCTATGAATTTTAAATATTTCAGAACTTGGTTGTATTTTTATCTAGCTCATGCAGCTCTTGTACTTCAGCTATTGCAGTGCTTTAGTGATCTGAAAAGAAAAAAAAAAAGTATGCAATGCTGAATACAGGTTATGCATACGTGACCTGTTGCATCCCATAGAAAATAATTGTGTTGGAATAGATTTTTGTCCTGCCTCTTTCCCCCAGGCAAGTTCAGTCTATTTTCCAGTCGAGTGTGTCAATCATTATAACAATCATTTCTAGATCATTTGAGACACTGCTACATCTGTGCCATGGGAAAAAGAGGAAAATCTTAAAGGTTATTTTCACAGTTGCTACAGAGCTTTTCCCCAGTTTTCTGCATTCTAGGCTCCTGAAGGAGTATGTACGGGGTGGTCCCTGAATTTGAGTTCAGCTCTGCTGATCTTAATGTTGCTCTGCACGGATATAGGACCTAATCACAATTTTCCACATGCCCACATGTACTTATAAACACACTCTGTCTTCACAAGCAGCATAACTACAATGCAAACCTCTGCAGCTCATCTTTACACAATACAATTGGCCATAAGAGGTCTGAGCTGCAAGGCAGTAAAGCAAGGCATTTATTTTTGCTTAAAGAAATTCAAGTCTAGTTCATGTGCCATTGAATTTTAAACAAACAATTTTACTCTCCTTGTGTTAACCTAGAAGCAGTTTAGCTTCACTGAATGTTTACACAGAGTCAATGCTCTTCTGAAGTTGCTCCAATGTTTTGAGACACTCTAACTTACATTTTTATTTGTACGGTCGTCTTCTGTAATAGACATCTCTATTTAACCGTATGAATGAGAGATCAGATCCTTTACTTTTGAACTATTTCATTTTAAGATTTAATTTTATATATGTCACTGCCTTTAAATTCAGTTAAGGAATAAGAGCTCAGGTGTTTATTACTGGCAACATGTTAATCTTTGAGGCATGGACATGCAATCCTAAAATGCATTCAATAACTCAGGACTCCTTTGATTAGTTCTGAGAACAAAGGTAACTTCTCCATGTAGTACTTACATTTACAATTATGCAGCTTGCCTGCATCCTGGTTAAACTGATAGGCTAACTTGGTGTGACTTGCAGAGGTGCAGCAGTGATGTAACAATTTGAATTAGTAAGAATTACCCGCTACTGTAATAACACTTCTAGGCATCATGTGTTCAAAAGCTGCATTTACAGGAATGATTTAAATAGCTGCCACTGCCAGCAAGTTGAAAGGCAGCTTAAATACCAATTCGCTTCTACCAGGTCCGCAACTCAACATCCATCATGTAAGTGTATTCAGGTCCCATTCTCCATTGGTCCAGTTATGGCTGAGTTAAGTTTTAATTAGCTCAGAAATAGGGATTGTAGTGTTTTGGAAGTGAAGGTGTATCTTTTTAATGTTATAAGCTCAGTGTATGTAAATTTACTTATACCACTTCAGGGGAGCAGAATTTAAGTAAGGGCCAAGATAAAGGTCTCTCTTCAAGCGCTAAACTCAAACTTTCAGTTGTAGTTGAAGCTGTTCAAGGTGTGATAGAGGCCATGGATATTAATATAGGCTCAACAGTTTGACATATGTAAAAAAAAAAAAAAAGTCAGTTTTGTCCCTTATTTGCCAGTTTTAATGCTGTATGGAAGTACAAGCAAGGAGGTATCCAAACACCTTCAGGCTAAATTGTCTCCTTTTCCTCTTCCTTTTCCTTCATAATACATTAAGTTGCCATCATAAAGTCATAAAATATATTTTTTTGTGAAAGCTTGGGGCTCTATTGTAAGGCTTGCATATAAATGGTAATCAAGCAGTTTAAAAGGGCTATTTAAAAATGTGTACGGAATGGGACTAATTAAACTAGCTGGATTTGTGTTTAGCCCAGTTTTGCTGTCAAGTGTTCAGATTTTTGGTTTTGAAGATGAAGAGAAAAGCTTTGTTTTATGCTTAACTACTGGCACGTAGCACTTCACACGTTATGCAGTAGTAAAAAATCTACTTTCGTTATGGAGAGGTGGATTATATTTCTTTATTTCTAAAATAGTTTTATTGTAACTATTTCCATTGAATTGCTTCCAGGAAAGGCATCACTTTAAGTTCTTCCTCTTTTTTTCCATTCTTTCTTCATCTTTTTTTTTTCCTTTTTTTTTTTTTTCCTTTGCTTCTAGACTTTGACTTCAGATTCTTTTTATAGAGCAAGCAAAGCTGAGCAGGTTTGGCATTCTATTTCAAGTACCATTAAAATGCATACAAATGTAGTATTCAACAAAATGTGACAGTAATGGCAGTCCAAATTCACAAGCGTTGTTGTTTTACACTGCAGTCCCAGCTCTCTTGCGATTAAAAAGCACAATAGATAATGTTGTGTGACATATTCGAAATATTTCCATGTGTTTCTCTTTCTTATAGTTCTAACACAACGCCTCTGCCTTATAACAGTTAAGTTAGGGATTATTACAGTTATTAGGGTACTTTCTGGAAGTATTATGCCAAAATCTATCTCAAATTCAATTCTGTTTAATGTAGGTCATAATATCAAAAGATACTTGGATACTGAACTTTGAGGATCTTGGCCCTAGGCACATTGCAGGGTGTACACACGTGAATAGTAATAGCACTAGTCAGATTTCTGAAGTTACTGCGTAGTGGGATATATACAGGATTAGGAGCTAGTGCTACTGGAATTAATGAAAGTATGCATTAGGACCATGGTCATAAATGGAGAGGAACTAATGCAGTGCCCTATAATTGCCGAATTGGGAGCAGAGCTTCTAAAGTCTTCAATAATAATGGTTAAACAAAATACAATTTACCTTTAATGCTTAGAAATCCTGGATCCTCGCTTTTTCTGGCTCTCCAGACATGACCAGCAGTAATGAGTCCAAGCTGGCAGCTGGAGACTTTCGGCCTCTCTCTAATTTTTACTGGATGATTATTAGAGATAGAAAACTGACAGCCTGGAGTTTCTCCTAATTTACCTCCTCTGAGCAGGTTAAACAATATGCAACAGAGCTGCAAACTTTCCAACTTCTCAGCCCTAATTAACCAGAAATTGAGCCAGATTCTCACTAAAGCCTAAAGGGACTGCCCTGGCCTCAGCACCAGCCTTAACGTCTGCCCTCACAAGAACTCATCTTGCAAGAGAAATCTCAAGTGTGTGTTTTGTGTATTTACATGCCGGTCCATTTGCTGTTGCAGAGGTGATTAACTTGCATATTGTCTACTACTTGCCTACCTCTGCACCTAAGAATCTACCCAACAAACCTGCACATCATTGTTTATTTAGAGTAGCATCCAGTGTTGTTAATTAGAGTTATATTTTAATTGTTAATCTTAACAGCGTGCTTGAGACACAGGCTAATTTACCCCTCCTTCAGGCAGTGAGATCAACTTCCAACCTTTCTTTCTATGATTAGGAAGTGATAATTGAGTTCCGTTTAATGTCTAGGTAAGATGCACCCAGACCAAGCATGACCTGGAGAGTCTGGAAGCACAAAACCTTGTGGCATTAGACTAAAAATGTTCATCCTCAAGTTCCCAAACTCTTGCCATTGTTAATCCTCTTCACACGGTGCTAATTGGCACTTTACAGCTAATGACAAGTACTTCTATCCCTTGTTTTTCTCTGGAGGGAGCTCACAAAGTTTTGGTAGAAACGGTGCCAAGCATTTGTGTGGGCCCTTCTCAAACAGAAATAGGACTTGCTCCAGAGATATTTCATATAGATTCACCAGATCTTACTTCATAATCTATGCAGAAATAAATTGCCAAGATTATTCGTGTGTGCTGGAATTTGCAGAACTAGGTAGTTTCCTTTGCCATCAGTTTGTACTGGTTTCTGCAGAGGGGTTGAATAGGTTACCAGCAGTCCCCTAAGTCAGTGCTTCTCAGTCTGTTGCAGCTCCCAAAGAGTCTGTGAAAAGGCTGGAAGGGAACTGTGAAGAGTTAAGGAAAAGCGGTACTGGTAGGCAGTGCGTTTTCTTCCCACTGAGTGAGACATGGTTGCGGTTACTGGCTGTGAGTACTTACACCGGCCAAGGAGCTCCCAGGTGCCTGCCTTCCTGGGGGAAGTCAGGTTACTCTAGGGCAAGAGGGTGAATGTCTCCAGGAGCAACCAAGAATGACAACTGGTTCCCACTCCACCTTCCTGAAAAAAATTTCTGAGATTATCCTGAGGGCTGTGCATGTCAGGGGGACAGACGAAGGAAGATAAGACAGGTGGAGAGCATGTCTTTAGAAATGTCTGAGGAAAGATTGTGAGCTATCTACCTATGGTTTAGGTACTCACACTAAACTTTTCTGTTGTTGGGCTGGGTTACAAATATTTAAGTAAGGTTTCTAGAGACCCCACCATCCAGGATGAACCACACTTGCTAAAAACTGTGTATTAAGTTTTGGGTTTGGTTGTGGGTTTTTTGTTTTGTTTTGTTTTTCCTGGGGGTGATGGCTCCTTTTTCAATTCCCTCACAAATTCCCCCTGAATGTATGCTCTGTGTGCAGAATCTGTTGGCCAAAACAGTCCTTATTCCAGCAGCAGCCTCAGCGCGCACAACTAACAGTATTACCATCAATAAAATGCATATGGAATTCCTTAAGCTTGTGAACACTTATTTTCCTGCCAGATGTAAACGGTAGTTCATAAGAGTACTAGCAGGAGATTCCGGATATAAAGAATATTTGTGTCAGTAGCAGATGTAATTAAAGGAATCATTCTTTGGTTTTATGTTCACCTTTGGCACTAATTCTGTTGGGGTTTAAATGTGGAAGGACATAAATATTGTACGTGGGGAAAATAGCATCTCTATTTGCAGACCAGCTGAATAAAAAGCCACAAGCAGTTAGGTGGTCCAGATGAAAACTATTACAGTGAGAGGTGAAAACCATAGCAAGTATTGTGGCCCTGAGTTTCAAGAAACACATACACCCACAGTGATTTGCAGCAATGGCTGTAGTTGCACGGCCAGTCTGCTAATGCGTACACAACCTTTAGTAGCAAAGGAGTTGGTTCACTAAGTGGTATCTGCTGAAGTGCTCAGGAAACCAGTAACAGACAAAGCATGGAAGGCTCGTTTTGTGTTTATGTGGATTTTAGGTGGCTCTAGACAAATATTATTTCTCTTCTTTGTTTTTTTCTCTTCCAGTTGCTTTCAGTTCATGCCTCTTGATACCAATCACCTCCACCTTGTATGAATATTTGATAGGAGACAGCAAAAAAAGGGCAGCTCAGCTTCTAGTTCCACCACCAACTGTGTCTATTTATCAGTGCTTCAAAATGCATCAGCTAGATGCAGTGATCTAAAAATGTCTTTTTCCTCCTATCATAAATCCCCAGGCTGGCACAGGTTTCTCAATTATGCCACTCATCAGCAAAGAGTAAGTGTGACACCAGTCCAATACCCAAGAAACTCCATTAGCTCTGGTCTTGCAGCTTTCTACAGCACTGTAAAATTTTAGGGGTCTTCCCAGCTTATAATATTCTTTCTATAATTTGGATACAAAGCAGTACACAAATAACCTGGTGTTCTCAAAATTGTTTATATAGTTACATATGCATGCCTGTGATTATCTTTTCTCCAAAATCACTGGTTGAAAGCAAGGCATGTGACTAAACAGGTCTATCAATACTTTCTATAATCAGCTGAAAATTGAAATCTCCTTTATTTGGGGGCAGAGTGCCATACTACAGTGTAACATCCCTGTGCAAAACTGTTTTGTTAAGTCTAGACTAGGTCTGAGCCTGATCTTGCTCCAAGACACTACACATTGTTTAGTACTTTTCCATGGCACAAAGTTTTACTGGTTGTTTGGAGAAGGACAAATGATTAATGCTGGAGCTGTGGTAAGGAATAAACAGATCTTACTCATACGTTATGGAATCATTAATGTGTGTACTAGTTCTGGGAAAACCAGCTAGGAGGATAAACACGGTATTGAATGTAGACTTGCCTCTTGATCCTAAGACCACTATCACTGGAGATCTTAATTCTCTTGTAAACATTAAGAACACATGGTACTCCTAGGGCAGAAGAATGTCCTTAAAAGGGAAGCAAAAGGTCTGAATCCATGCCAAAAGGGATAATACTGCACAGTGGCTCCTTTGCACTCCCTGCGCTCCTTCCTGGAGCTCCACCAGGCACAAAGATCTGGCTAGAGGGGTAAAGTCACAGAGCTACCTTCCATGGCATACTCAAAGGCAGTCAAGCTCACAGCACAACTGCTGTGCAAACCACTGCTGTCCCGGCATCGCTGTGGAAAGGTCAATGAGTAAGTAACTGCTGAGGCCAGCTGCCAAAGGCTCTGCTGTTAAGACATGTCTGAACACCCCTTAGAGCTGAGACCTCCAAGGTCTTTGAGGACTCTCTGCCTGCTATACCAATGACCCTGGGTGCCATGCTCAGCCTTTCCTTTGGGGAGGATAAAGTAGAACTTGCCCATAGCGCAAGCTGCATCACTGTAAGAATTATTTTCCTTGTAGAGAAAGGTGTGGAATAAAAGTAAATTTAAGTGGAAAATAATTTTTGGAGGGTGAGGGAAACAAAGGGGAGGGGGGGAAGGAGGAAAAAAAAGGAAAATTAAAAGGAAAAGAAAAGGGGGAAGTGTAGAAAAAGGGGGAAAAATAAAAAAAAGGAAAACTGGCTAAAGCTGGATTTGAGCTACTTTGTTCTGTGCTCCTGGAGGGATTTTGACAATCCCTGAAATGTTAGAGATGTGTGGAGGAACAAGAATCTTGAAATCTTTTCTTGGCTTGTAACTGTGAATCTTGTCCTAGTTATGACCATATTGTTTATCTGATTCTTCTAAGAAAGAGGATCTTGCTGCTTATATATAATGTCCTGCTACTTTTACAGTGTTCCATCCCCTGCAGTCCTCCCACATGCTTATCCTTGTACACTGTGATCAGTTCCTCATTTTCCTTCTAAAGTAACCAAATCTTCCTTATCAGTTAAAAATGCAAAGGATAAAAAGTCAGCCAGCAGCCTCCAAAATGCTACTTTTGCTCAGTTCCAATTTATGCCTTCCTCTTCCAGGACATCTTTGTGAGCGTGTAGAGCAGGCAGAAAGCATCAGAGGTCTTCAATCGTTAATGAACTTACTGCCATTCCCTGTGAATTTTCAGACTGCCTGGTAATGTGTTGTCTTGTCCCCCTCCCATGTCTGCTTTCTTCCATCCTGTGCCTTCTATCTTGGTCACTTGATCATTAAAACCTGCTTTCTAATGGGTCATTAAACAAGCTGGCATTGTTGCTACTTGGAACAATTTAATTCCAGAGAAATCAATGAATCCCCAGACAGGTCAGTTATGGTCTAACCTTGTTGTCAAAGTAGCGTTCTTCCTTTTTTCACCTCCTGTGGCCTGGAGAAGGCGGAGCTTTTACGGATGTTATTCTTGCCAATAACAACATCACTGGTACTGCTTTGTTTGGTCCAAAAAACTGGACTTCATCATATCCAGTTTTTCAGTAGTAAGTTCTTGTTCCACATTTCAGAACTGTTTTTAATAACCTAGAGACTAAATAATGAATGATGTTTTAGTTGTGAAGGTCAGGTATCTCTTCTCATCTTAGAATTCATGGTACTCAGAGAGGAAACAAAAGTCTTGGCTGTTATCAAGCCAGTATTGTAATCTGTATCTAATCAGACTCTTGAAGAGTCTGTGAATAGTTCCAGTTCAGAAGAAGGAAAAAGAGAAAAAAAACATCCTGCAACATTTTATAGAGGATACTGTAGAATGTTAAGTTTTTATTAATAGATTGCCATCAACTAATTTATGAATGTACACGGAATGAAAGAACTAAGAAAATCAGTGCAGGATACTTTAATCATCCTCAAACACAGGTCATCTGAGACATCTAATAAGAGAAAGCATTGTGTGGGGCCACAGCCAAGGGACCGTTTACTTGATATTACCTTTTAAAATGTTACTCAAAAGAGAAACAATGAATAAAAATGTAGGTCTGGAATTAAAGTCGTAATAATCTAGACAGCTGCAGATAGCCTGTAACGCTCCCTGGTCAACATAAGGCTTTTGCTATTGCCTTTACAGTACAGTCCTATAGGTGAAAGTGCACTAAGTTTTCCACATACATGACATATTCCCAATGGGCCTGAGCTGCTTTCTGTCAATTTCTGTGAAACTTCATCTGAAATAAGAGCAGACCCAGAATAACTGCATCTACTTGGGAGAAAATGTAAACCTTTTTTTTCCAGAGTGTTAGGAAAACTGCACATTGTCATAGTTAGACTTCAGAAGGGAATCTTCTCTTTGTTTTTCAAGTTTTGCTTGATGTTATCTGTGTTGCACATGAGGAAATGCACAGTTGAATTCCTAATAATGTCTTCAGTTAAAGAAATCTTAAGGCTGTCAATTTAAATTACTGTAGTAACACAAACGCCGTAAGTTACTTTCTGGCATTGGATAACATGCACTTTAAGGAGCTAGAGGTCATACTTAAAAAAGGATCACATGTTGTCATTATAGGCAATTTTTGTTTTCATAAACTTTTCATCTTCAGCTGTGGGCCTGAACACTTTTGTTATTTCATCATTATTCAGCCTCTGTACAGATAGATGAAACAGTATTTCTATGAAAACAAACTAATTATTGCTAAACAGTCAAGAATGTTGTTAATTATGTGACTTGAACAAATTATGCCGTTTGTAAACATTAAGGTCTATTATAAGATGATAATGATAACTATGAGTATTATAGCTGCCTTTATGAAAAGAACATTAGAATAAATGTTCTGGAAATGATACAGTTTCTCTTCTACATTTTTACACAGAACTTTTTTACTCCATCTCTGAATTCATGAGTATTAAATATATGTACAGCTTGGAGCACTTCACACAACAGCATAAATACATCTCCTCATTCAAATCAATAAAGCTACTTCAGTTAACAAAGACTTCATTCTTGGAGCAATCAAAATCTATATAATGTTTGCTTTGATTACTGTACTGGGATATCTTTTGCCTCTAATTGCCCTGCCACCAAGAGGCGAGGAGAAAAAAAGACTGAAAACACATGGCCAAGCTTCCCGTTACAGACAACCACCGCAGATTTCCTCCTACTGTTGCACACCCCTCAGAAATTCGAGGGTTACCCTATGAAAGCTTCTTTCTGTTGGGTAAAATAAGATAATCTGGCCACATGCTGGTGGGAGTAAATGCATTCTAGGAAAGTGCAGTAGGGTGGCTAGTAGGGACAGTTGCATTTTGAACCCACTATACAACAGCGTAGTTTGTCAAGTTTCAAAATTAGAAAGGGGGGGGGGGGGGGGGGGGGAACCCGAACAAAGTGAGGCTGTTGTTCTTGTAGCTGGTTGCTGTGTTTTAGCCCCAGCCAACAATTAAGTACTGGGGAGCTGCTTGCTCCTCACCAGTACTACCACCCTGGTGGGATGGGGAGGAGAATCAGAAAAAGGTAAAACCCGTGGGCTGAGATAAGAACAGCTTAATAATTGAAATGAAGTAAGTAATAATAATAACAATAATTGTAATGAAGAGAAGAGGGAGGAGTAAAATCCAAGGGGAAAAACCACAAGCGATGCACAAACAATTGCTGGCCACCTGCTGACTGCTTTTGCTCACAAAGTAGATGTAAATGGGAAGGCTGGGGCTGTTGCTGTGTGCTCAGACTCCCAGAGTTTGCTTAATGTGATCTGTTCTCACAAAACAGCTCGTGCACAAAACTGCCAATATATTGAACTACAAAGGAAATCTGTCGCAACTAAAAATCTGCCATTTTTGATCTAGAAGGTGACAAATGGATGTTATATGGGTCTGTGCATAGATGTACAGATCTTATTGTAGAGCAACAAAACACTATGTTAGCAATTAAGTTTCTCAAAAACTGTTTCTTCAAAGATGTTCAACATCTTTTGCCAGAAAGTTACCTTATTCTTCCTTTACATTCCTTTCTGTGTGCTATCGGTTTCCTCCCTTAAGAAGTGGTTTAATAAGATACGGTAATCATAATTCTTTCTAATGTGACTTTATGCAAAGCGTATCAGGTGAGAGAATCCATGAAATAACAGAGTCAGAGCAGATCCCGAAGGCAAGGATGCCCATGCAGGAGGAGGACGCGGGAGAGGGGCTCCTTGTGGTGGCGGTGAAGGGCTTTGGGGGAAGCCCAGCCTGAACTGAACGATCAGAAATCAGTACTTTGCAAATAAAACAAACAAAACCCCAACCGGTTCAGTGGGAACGGGTGGGGACGATCCCGGGGCAGCGGCTGACATCCGCCGGCCACAGCGATGCTCGGCTCAGAGACGGCGCTGTGTGACGGCGCTACAGACATAGAGAGCAAGCGGGGAGCGGCACCGCGCTGGGCAAGGACCGACGTACTCCCCAGGTCCCTCAGGCGGCTCAGGCCGGCGCCCGGGAGACCTGCCCGGGCCGCTGCCGTTACCCGGGCCGGGCCCGCACAGCCTTGCTCCGGCGGGGCGCAGCGCCGGGCGCCGCGGGGCTGCACCGCCCCGGCCGCTCCCTGCGGGGCAGCGCCGGCCGCAACGCAGCGCCGCCGTGCTGCGCGCCACACCGCCCCCTGCTGGCCGCGCTGCGCCGCGGGCCCAGGGCACCCGCCCGCCTGCCTGCCTGCCCTCCTGCCTTCCTCCCTGCCTGCCCTCTGCCTGCCCCCTGCCTGCCTCCCTGCCCGCCTCCCTGCCTGCCCCCTGCCTGCCCCCTGCCCGCCTCCCTGCCCGCCTCCCTGCCTGCCCCCTGCCTGCCTCCCTGCCTGCCCTCTGCCTGCCCCCTGCCCGCCTCCCTGCCTGCCTCCCTGCCTGCCTCCCTGCCTTTCCCCTGCCTGCCCTCTGCCTGTCCTCCTGCCTGCCTGCCCCCTGCCCACCTCCCTGTCTGTCCTCCTGCCTGCCTGCCCTCTGCTTGCCTCCCTGCCTGCCCGCCTCCCTGCCTGCCTGCCTGCCCACCTCCCTGCCTTTCTATCCACCTGCCTGCCTGCCTCCCTGCCTGCCTGCTTGCCTGCCCACCTGCCTTTCTATCCACCTGCCTGCCTTTCCCTGTGCCTGCCTGTCCACCTCCCTGCCTGCCTGCCTGCCTGTGGGCTGGCTTGCCTGCCTGCCCACCTCCCTGCCTGCCGACCTGCCTGCCGACCTGCTTGCAGGGCAACCCAGCAGAGCACATCTCACCTGGCCTGCCAGCAAGCGCGCATTGGCAGTGGGTCGCACCTTTTGTATTTCTGCCATGAATTTTCAGGCAAATGAATACAGAGACTAAACGAGTGGGCTTTTTCTTTCTTTCTTATTTTTTTTACCAAATATTTGTAGATAGGAAATGTTTGGATATTGTATCATGTCATAGGAATAAGGAACAGTTTGAACAGTGAACTTCAAATGCTGGTGATGAATTGTGCATGAACAAGCTATGGCTTAGGAACTGTTCAGAGAAAATATTCACCAAACAAATGTGAAGAGAGAATAAATAATCAAGAAACCTGTGATCTGTTTACAGATAATTCACGTGAAAGAAAAAGCTGTTTAGATGCATTATTTGGCTGTAACTGGAGGACACAGATTTCAAAAATGGGCAGGAAGCCCAAGTCCCATTGCCGTTTGAGAATATGGTGCCCCTGACTACTGAAAACAAAACCTTTGAGCTTTTTACCTTTAATCCCTAGGCATATGAGTCCCCAGCTCCACCAGCATCCTCTTGCACAAGTTACAACAGGATATTATGCACAGTAGGCTACAAAAGGATGCTGTACACAGTATCCAGCATGAATTCAGGGACAGAATTTGGCTTTACCTTTAGTATAATTACTTGAAGTGATTCTTTAGTTCAAGAACATCCTCTTCAGATATTACGAAGAGCCAAACTCTTTGAAAGAACAGTGAGGACAACAAAGTTGTTCATTGCCATAAATATATTAAACACATGGAGCTATGCACCTGAAAAGGCAACAGGATCATGACATCATATGGCCTCCCAGGTGATTCAGCAAAGTTCCAGAGTGATGACTGTTAGGAGGTGAAACACTGTTTAAAATGTTTCTGTGGGTAGTGACATGTATTTTGTTGACTCACGGTCTTGCTAATATAATGTGGAGACTGAAAATGTAGCACACCAGTGTAGTGCATGAGTATGGATGAACTTTGGAAGATCTGGTTCCATAAATAAGCAAAGTATTGATTTTGGAAGCTGAAACACAATCAGTTGCTTTATCAGTTTTCACTAGGTATGAAAGAAATTTTCCTTGAACACAATTCTACCAGTCATTCCCAGTGTGAAAAAAATGCTCAGAAGGTTTTACTGGGAATGAGGTTGTATTGCTCTTGAAATGTAAGATGTCAGAAGGGTAGTTTCATTTGCTGATACACAGTATTACACCAGGCAACCACAGAGGAAGTAATTGCCTATCTAACCTGTGAGAGAAAACTGCAGTACTTGATAGCTTGTGGTATGTATGTCGAAGTGAGAGGCTTGTCACACACACCTGCTTTTCAGATTGTGTTGTGTTGGGCTCTGCCATAAAATAAGAGCAGTGCCAAAGGCAGATGTGTGTTATACCTTTCATGGCATGTATGCCACACACTACCCAACCTTGCAAACAGTTAGTGGAAAAGCTTGCAAAATATAGCCCTCGCTCAAATACTCCATGCTGCTTTAGGTGTATTTCACCCAAAATTCACAAGCTGAGAACATCTTGATTATCAAACATAATCACCTGATGTGGGGCCTGGCTCTGCACCCCTTATTGAAGCTTGTGTAACAAATGAGTCCTCAGGCCAGATGCCCAGAGGTGACAGTATCCATCCAGGAATGCAACACTCAATGCAAGGATGGGTTACTGAATCTTACTTGTAATTATCAATGCACAGAAGGGATTCCTCCCCTTGTTCAAACCAGCATTTCTGAAGTCCCAGGTAACAGAGGGGATCTTAGTACCTCTGCTTTAAAATCATTTATCAAATTTCACAACTCTTTGCAATGGGGATCAGGGTTCTTCGTTTTAGTACAGTGCCCGCTGTAATGTGATCCTGAGCTGTGCCATTGTAACAAAAGAAAATATAATTTCCCTTGAGCTCTGTAATTAAAGATCTGTATAAATCATTATAAATGTAGAGGATCCTAAGCTTCCATCTAGAGTAAAACCTGGTACCTACACTACTATTCACAATATTAATTATGAAAGCTGATAGGACTTCTCAAATCCAATGTGCCTTCTAATTGATTGTTTTGCAACTGCAGATGCTTAGGCAATAAAATACATTGAAGTCAAATTCACAGCTCTGTACTTTCAAAAACTGCTTGTCAAGAGCTTGAAATTCCTGAGTTGGCAGCAGGGGTGAAAAACCTCACATATTGATTTAGAACCTAGCTCTCATCTAAAAAAACCTTAAGTACAAAAGTTACAGAGAAACCTTTCAAATGTTACCCTAGATTTTATAGTCACTTACTGTGGCTGTCTAATTTGGAGTTGCAATTTCTTGAACATCCCTGAAAAACTAGCTAGGGTGACACCTGTTAGGCTGCTAAATCCACTTTCCAGTGCAAACTGTTTGACATGGTATTTTTGTCTAAATATGAAAACTGGAGATTAATATTTGCTTCAGATGAGTTTATGCTGGCTATGCAGTGATTTTTAAGGGTGATTTTTAAAGGTGTCAAAAAGGTAAACTTATACTACATGTACTTGTAAGTCACTAACTTTTCAAACACCAACTTTTTCAAGCTGGGAAAACACCTCCCCAGCCAAGTTCTATCAGGGAAAAATACCACTTTTGCAATAAATCCAGGCAATTTGCACTTTATAATTCCAAATCCCTGAATTATCTCAGTCCTTTAACTCCTGTGTCAAATTTGAAATGTGTTGAGCTGGGCTAATAATTCTGCTTATCTTATAAAGAGAAAGGTAAAGAGCCCTTGGGACCGACTGGCTCCTGAATAGGTGAAATCCAGTGCAGTGGCATTAAGGATGGTCCAGGCACATGTGCCGTTTGTCAGTGCATGGACAACCTCTGAGAAAGCTCCATCATGCAGGCACATGGACCATCCTTGGATGCCCTTTGTTACTCATAATGAAGCACAGAAGGATTTGAAAGCACGTTTTCCAGAGACCCCTATTTAGGTATTTGTTGCTGCTGCTTGACCCATCTCTTCCAGGTCAAGGTATGTCTACTTCCAGTAGGAAAGTGATTACTGAACAGCTCAGGCTGCAGTACCCTTGTTCCTCTGTCATCCACCACACCTTGGGTACTGGGATAAAACTTACTTTCTCCCCAAGCGGAGAGTTTGGGATCCCCATGCCATCACTTCTGTCATGGCTGTAGAGCAGCAGTGCTCCCCTGTGCACTTACTCCAGAGCAGAGAGGCTGACAGTTTGGCAGACACCAGGGATCCCCGGGCAGGGCTGCAGGGACATCATCTTGAAATTGGGCTGGACCTATTTAATGAGGTCACTGAGCTACTAACTAGAAACTAAGCCTGGAACTATAGGTATTACTCCTGGGAAGCCCCAAAACATCAAAAATAAATTAACTCCATTTAATGGAGAAGCAAGCGTGCCCTCCCCCCGTCCCTCATGGCAGTAGATGGGCCCGTCGGCTGATGCTGCAATGAATACACCTTCCACATGTGACATTTTTCAGGGCTCTGTTTTCTTGCCTCTTCAAAGTTTCCCCTAGCACAGGGGAAACAGTAACTACACAACAAATGAGAGATGCTCTCAACTTTCTGAGCTACGGCAAAACTGGCAAACAAACCATCATACATGGGGAACTACTCTGTTGACTACCAACCTGAGACATAAGGCTAGGGAGCACGAGGTCAGGGGTCAGTGTGGGGAGCCCATGCCATCAAAAAAGCTCTTGTTCAGGAGTCACGTTCTCCTTTGGTCGTGGCTGCAAGTAGAGAGTTTCCTTTCCACCACTTACACAGCCTCAGGACTTCACTCACAGGTTACGGTGGAGCCTTAATGTTTTCTGAACTATGCCACAGTGTCTGAAGCAGACAGGACTCGCCCCCTTAGAAGATGTAGCACAGCCAGGAGATGGAGAGCTGGAGTGCTCTAGTTGGACAGGACTGCTTCGAGTTACTGGGTCAATCATCCTGCTGGGCTTGAAACACACCCTTCTGGGGCATCTTCCAGGCATGCTGATGTGTGCCACCCAGAACAAAAACTGCCCCTTTTTCTTGCTCTCCACCCGTACAAAAACCAGGAATGTTACTTTCCTCTCACACTGCAGCTTTGTGTCAGCTGCTGTGGAGGAATAAAAAAAATACAACCCTGCCCCCACAAACCCAGAGATGGGAACAGCTGAGTAATTCCCCAAGAAGGGTTATTAAAGTCAGGGGCTGGTGGGACTGAGCCTCCCTGGGGGCAGGCTGCTCCTGTAGCCCCTGGGAAACCCTCCCTCAGCATCAGCAACACGGCTACTGTTTTCCTGGCAGGGGTGGGAGGCAAAGCCAGCGTGTCTGGGAAGATCCCAGCTGTGCCTCAGAGGAAAATAACGCTCCTTGCCTCGCACGCAGCCCTGCTCCAGGGAGCTTCTGGGCTGGAGAAGATGCTCCCCAGAGTGCTGCGGTGTGGGGAGGGCTGCGGGTCCACCGCTGCCTGGCACTGGCAAACGTGGCATGTGAGCAGCTGGGTCTGGCCACGGCTGGGCAGAGCCTGCCTGGGCTTTGCAAAAGGAAAGGCGACTTAAAAAGAACCCCAAACCACAACCAAAACAAGCCCTAGAAAGCAACAGTAAAATCCAAGCAAGCCCTGGTTAGGCAGCAGACTCGAGGTGTGGGCACTGCCATCCCACTGAGTGAGATGTGGTGGGCGCACGCTGAAGGCAGAGGCCAGGGGGGAGACTTTTTGGGGTGTAGGGAGGGCAAGGTCTGGCAGGGAGTGACCCCAGCCTTAGGAGAGAGACCCTGGAGTGAAGATGCTCCCCAGGGAAAGGGCGGGAGTTTCTCGACATCCCTCCTGGTGCTGCCTCTCCCCCTGCCCCCCACCCTGCTGCTTGCGGGAGCAGACGGGTGCCCCCGGCCGGCACGGCGCCCCCCACCCTGCATTCTGTGGCTCCCTGAGGACGGCCCTGCCCCCCCCCCCCGAGCCCCGCAGGTGGGGGATGCCAGCCCCACAGGGACGATGTGGGGACGAGAGCGAGTCACGGGTGTAGCGGGGTCCGGCCAGCGCAGCCCCGGCTCCCGGGGCTTCTCCCGGCCGGGCGGGCCGGGGCGGGGGGCGGCGAGCGTGTGAGTGTGCGTGCGTGCACTAGCATCTGCGTGCGAGTGTGCCCGCGGGTGTGCGCGCAGGGGGCGCGGGCGGGGGAGGCGAAAGGGGGCCGGTTCTGCGGCGGGTGGCTCCCAGCTCCCCCGCCCCCTTCCCTCTGGGTCTGCTCTTCGCTCCCGCTCGCATTTTATCGCAGGCGGCCGGCGCAGCCCCTCTCCCCAGCCCCAGCCCCGGCCCCGGCCCCCGCCCACCCCCGGGGTGGAGGCAGCCGCGCCGAGCCGCCCGCGGGAAGAAGGCAGCGCTCCGCCGGGCTCCGCGCCGCTCCGCGCCCCTCCGCGGGGCCATGCAGCGCCCCTGCCCCTCCGCTACGAGCGGCGCCCCTCGCCCCGGCGCCCCCCGCGCAGCCTGAGCCCCTGCGGGGGCTCCGCACCGCTCCGCGCCCCTCCGCGCCCGGCCGTGGGACGGGGCCGGCGGAGGCAGAGGCGGCACAGAAAAGCTCCGCGGCGCTGCGCGACTCGCCCCCCCGCCCCGGCCATGGGGAAGGGGCTGGAGGGGACGGCGGCCCGCTGCGGGCTGGGACTGGGATACCTGCTGCAGACCGTGGTCCTGCCCGCCCTGGCCGTCCTGGGGGCCAGCCGCCCCGGCTCCGCGGCGCAAGGTAAGGCGGGGAATGGATGGAGGGGGCCGGAGCGTTCTCCGGGTGCGGGCTGGATTCACGCCGCGGTATTTTCGTTTTGTCTGTGTGCGGGCAAGCGCTGCGTTCCCCCGCGTGACGGCCCCCGCCGGGGACCGGGGGGTCCGGTCGCCCCCGCTGGCTCGGGTCTGTCGTTGCTGAGCCCAGCCTGTCCGGGACAGGCGTTTCCCTGCGCCCCGTCCTCCGGCGGGGCACCGAGGCCGGCGGGGGCTCCGGGCTGCAGGACCCCGCGGGGCGGGGGGGCGGTGCGCCCCGGTGGGCTGCCCGGTGCGTGGGGAGGACGGTGCGGGGCGGGTGTCCCTCGGCAGCGGCACCGCCGTGCCCGGGGCTCTGCAGGCGGTGGTCACACGTGAGACCCCCGCCACCCCCCGCGTCCTTCTCCGTACCTAAAACATGAGCTACCTGAAGGGAGTTACCGTGTATCTTCTGCTTCCCCCCGCCCCCCGCCCCCCTTTTTTTTTTTCTTTTCCTTTCTTTTCCTCTCCCGTGTCGGGCGTTCTGGAGTGCATCTAGCTCTGTTTTCCCTCTAGCCCGTGTATAAATTCCCCTTTCCCGGTGACAATGTCTCGCTTCTCAGTGCGTGTTTAGCGATGTCTTGAGAGCATCACAAAGAGCCCTGGCTCCGTGTGTCACCCACCCAGCAGACAGTCACAGCAGGAGGGTTTTTCTCCTGCGAGCTGATGCCGGATAAACTTTCTTGGTGCCTTTCTTCTCTCTTCCCGGGAGTTAGACCTAAAGGGGAAATGTGTGGCTTTTGCTGAGCACTGGAGAGAGAGGTTGCTGCTGCATGTGGGCAGAGCTGTGCATAGCAAGGATGTGTGGGTTCATTAAAGCACTTGAAAATCCTGGTTATATGGTTAACAAGAGAAAAGGAATTTTAGAAGCTGTTATGGTGGGGTTTTTTCCCCGTATATGCCACTGAGTGATAATATTATGCACCAAAGCTTTGATTTAGCATAATGCAAGTGGAAGAACGCTTGATTTTCCCCCCATCATCTCTATGGAGAAGCACTTGAGATGACTGCACAGATCTGACCCCGTGCTCTCACCCAGCCATTACGAAGTGCACTTCTCTATGGCCTTTCTGACAGGAGAGGGGTGCTGGTTGCTTTGGCTGCCTGTGCCTCTGGCAGGCTTTCGGGAGCCATAGGCTTTGCTGCTGGTGGGCTGGATGCAGTGTACATCATGTCTGTACATGTAGCGGTGCTAATCCATTTCCTGCTGATACTTACTCCATCTTCAGAGTCACGTTCCCTCACCCATACTGGGTATTTATGTTGGTGGAAGATCAGAAACCTAGTCGTGGAAAGGGAGTAGCAGAGAAAGAGAGTACAAAAATCCCTTATGCATCGTGTCATGTTTCTTTTGTGTCTTACATACCATCATTTCCTTTCACTGGTCGGTCTCATGTTTGAGGTAGGACAGGTTTGACGTTATGTATTTAAAGTTTTTAATAGTACCATGTGCATGTAGACCTAGGTGTCAGTGGGTATCTATCAGTCTGTGTAGATGGCGGGAGCTAAGGAGGAAAGATCCTCTCGGAGAGTTGGACCTGGAGCAGAAAGGAGCCTGCCGGCTCTGCTGGCAGGACACGGGTAATTCGCATGACAGATGGCCTGAGCAGGGAAGAGGACCCCCTGTGTTCTGCTGCTTCAGAGCGCACATCTCAGTGCCACAGGGCATACCTCACGCTTTCAGATGGTTCCTCCTTTCCACGCATACCCTCTGATGCTGTGCAACAGAAATGCTGTGAGGGGAGAGGAGCCAGGCCCCCTGCGGGTGGGACCTCTCATGGTACACAGGTGTGCTCACCTTCCCAGAGGGATGGGGAGCTCCTCAGCAGTGCTTCCTCCGTGTGTGCTGTGTGATAAACTTTCACAATAGAGTGGAAAATTCAGGGGATGTGGTTGGGATATAGTAATTCGTCTTGGACTTGTTTTTCTGTGTATGCTTTTGTTTGCATTTCCTGCTTGCTAGGACCAGGCACGGAATTTGGGTACAGACCTGGTTTTGGCATCTTTCCCGGAGCTGAGGGGTTTTCTGATTGGTGTTTGCCATGGGGATCTTCATGTATGTGTATGTGGTGCTTCAGTGAGGCAATGAATCAACAGTTTAACTATGCCCTCTTCAGGAAGTTTTCTCATGCTATAGCACCGGGCAAAGTTTTTCCTTTCTTTTATTTATATGTTTCCAAAAATACATGAACATTTGAAATTATTCTTACCCAACCTCTTTTTCCAAAGTTATCCTCCATTCAGTCCATCTCCTTCGAAATGGAAACACCCCTCTAGTCTTTTCAGTTGCAGTCTTTGAGAGCAATAGGAATAGGATGTGTGAAAGTTACATTCCAAACTGGTGTCAGTCTCCTGTTTTCAGGGGGTCTGGAGCCAGCTGACTTGATTTTAATTGTGCAAAAAAATGTCAGTCTTCCTCTGTGATACCTTGAGAAGGAAAAAAAAGTGGTGGTGTCCTCGTACAGCAAACACATAGTTACAATTTAGAAAGGGGAGGAGGGGAAGGGAAAGAGGATGTGTGCATTTTTTTCCAGTACTTGCTGCAACTACTATTTCTTGTTTTGCTTTTCGTCTCCATTCCCCAATTATCTTTATATTTTGAAGCAGGCTAAAGGAGGCTGTGAGCATTGCTGGGGCTTCTGCTTTTGTGCCTTTCTTTTCCATTGCCTTGTGGAAAATAAATTTATTAACTGAGTAGTTAGTGGACCAATCCCACACTCCTGGGCAGAGAGATTCATATCACTGCATCTCAGTATCCTCCTGTGAGCTTCTCAGCAGGGCTAAATGCACTTTTTGGTTGATTAAAATTTCTTATTTTCTTATCTGAAGCTGTCTAAGTATTTTTGTGCTGTTATCAGGAGAGAACAGGAAATGGCCATAATGATCAAGACAGCCTTTAATTCTCGAAGTGGTGTGAATGGGGCCAAAGTGATTATCAAGCCAGAATCAACTCTGATCTGGCATTCGCTGCATTCATTATACCGCTGTGATAAGCTACCTCAGAATGAGAATTCAAATGTCTCAAACCATGAAAGAAAGAGCAACGGTCCCTGGACCCAAGCACCTATTCGTCACTGGCATTTCAGTGCCATCTCACATAATAGCAACTTTTCCTTTGGCTTTTCGATCAGCAGAGACTGTGTTACAGCCATTGCGCTTGCTTACTCCAGGCCCCCCCCGCCCTACCACTTTAGGGCATTAGAAGTGTTTGAAGAACTGATCCGGTGGCCCGCACCTTTTTGGAGTGTAGGTGGGATAAGAGGGAGGGTCAGGCTACCTATCTGTAGTGACAACCATGGTTCAGACAGCTTTATTGGCTAATAACGATGGTGTAAGAGCTGGGTAGAAAAGCTAAACGGACTGCATATTAATGAGTTTTTGTTTCAGTTGTTCCTTTACAATAAGACTACATGGTTTTTTTATGCTTAACCTCTCAAACCTAATTAAATCAAAGTGATAATTTAAGAAGAAAACTGTAAAAGAGCCATATGTGCAGATATTTGCCTTGCCCCAGCATAGTCTGTGTTAGCAACAGCAGCAGTTTGAAAATGCTTGGTGCGGAAAAAGTGAAATATAACATGTGAATGTACTAACCTTTTGGGGATGCACTTCTTAATTAAATACCTAAACATATCTTGATGGAAAAAAAGGGGGAAAAGGACTTAATTATCTTGATGCATCAGTGGACCGCTTGTATTTGATCATGTGGGTGTAATAGTACTTGTATTAGTAAAGCGAGGGCCAAGTAGTATTTCACTGTGAATGGATAAGCCCCTTCGGAACATTAATTTGTTTTAAAGCGATGTGCTTTGGCAGATTTCAATGATGTTGACGAGTTTGGGATGAATGTGGTAGCCCATACCGGCCCTGAGTAGCATTTTAGTACTGCAGTAGGAGCAGCCACCGGCTTTCCTTTGCTGAGGTGCAATTTAAGCAGAATTAAAATGAAGTGGACAGATCTGTCTGTGGAGGAGGGATTCCTCCCCGGGAGTACGGGAGCCAGAATCTGGGCTCCTCTTCCTCTGGCTCCAGTCTCAAGCAGCTAGTTGCAACAGTTATGAAAAAAAACCCAAACACAAACCCATATATATACATCAAATACAGCCCCCTTCTGATGACTTCTCAGTATTACTGTCAGTGTCATTTATTCTTCTTTACAGTAAGAATGCCTGAGTGTTCCACAATTGTGCATATTTACACTTAATCATTTTACATGGATCATTCATATCACAACTTTTTTTTTTTTTCTTTCTTTTTTCCTTTGGTGATGGTATCAGCCCATGATTATTCACTATATTTTGGGACTAGCTTTGTGTGTGTCATCCAAATTCAGAAACAGGAAACAGCATTAACCATATTAAAAAGATTTTCCTAATTTAATTTTCCAAATACAGTACATCTGAAAACGGGAACAAAACACTGTGCCAAGGCCAGGCAAATCAGTTCCATAGCTCCAGCAAGAGAGGAGAAAATGTGGATTGTATTTATTAGACATTTTCAAGTAAATATGTGGATTTTTGTGCAAGTTGAAGAGTGGTGTTTTGGGGCACAGTCTGTCCAGTTCAGTTGAATAGGGTGCAAAGCAACATCAGTTCCCATGGAAGGTGAGAGGAGTCCAGGCTGAATAGAATATTTGAGTATTTCTGTACAGTATATGACTAGAGTTTTGTGTATATGTAAGATACTAAGGAGAACTGTACTTTGAAAAGTGAAGCTGCAATTAATTATTTTATGCTACCATCTAAGTAATCTTATTTGGAATGACCCGTTTTATAGTGTATGGCTATGTTTGTTGCTTTCTGGTGTCTTTCTGGATTTTAAACTGTTGGGCTTTTGAGGAATCAGTTCTGGTTACTTTTTCTGGAAAAAGGCACAGAAGTTGCTTTTGCAGCTTAACAGAAAAAAATTGTTTTAAATGCTTTTGCGAAGGGGAATTCCTAGGTAAATTTGCATTGCTCCAAAGTAGTGAACAGTTTGCTGCTATTTAGTTGAAGAGGATTCAACTCAGTGTGAGTCTCAAATGTTCACATCATTGGTTTGTCATTGAAAACATGTCACCAGAGGCTAGGCTGTCTTTGAAATAAAAGTTAATTTAATCGTGGATGCTCTGGCTAAGTTATACAAAATCTATTGCAATCTGTATGTTACTATAGGCAAAACCGGCATTCGCTTTTCAATTCCCTCTTTCCTCCGTTTTGAGTGGGGAGAGGGTTATGCTACTGTGTGAACTGAACGTCTTGTTAGCCACCCAGTGGAGGTATTCAAGTTTAGCAGGCAGCGATCTTGGCGTTGGTGCCAATAAAGCAGTAATTACATTGCCTGTCATTTTCATTAGCCATCTTTGCTTTCATGTTCGACTTGGAGGTATAAAACAGCACAAGCTTTTAAAGCATAAGTCAAGGTTTAAAAGTGAGGGGCAGTTTTCCAGTTGGCTACAACCTCCGTCAACGCAGCAGCAGAATAATGTTGTGCAGAGGCACAGTTCAGTGCTAGCTGCTTCCAAGGACTGAAGGGATGGTGGTGTTTTAAGTGATTTATTGCGTGTGCTTGGTAGAGTCCAGTCTTAGAAGCAGGCGCTCCTGGATCTTTCCATCATAACATTATCCAAGAGGTGATCTAAAGGAAATGGTATTAAGTCTTCTGGAAGGCAGACTGTATCCAAAGAAAGACTTAATTTGCATCATTTGTAAGCAAGCATTTGAAATGATGCTAAAAGGGAAATTGTTATAAGGAAGCTTACATCACACAAATAGGAACAACAAAATTCCCCTTAATTTTGCATGTACTTTGTTTCCCTGTGTTTCATTTAATGGGGTCATCTGCAGATACTCTGACCTCAAACTCCAGTGGTGTGATAGCAAGATGATTTATTTAGTATTGTTTTTGTGATATGTCTGCTTAAACATTTTGCAGAGCATTGGTAGTGGTTTTTGTATTTAGATTTGTCTTTCTTGGGTAAGGATGTAGCATAAAACTGACTGTAAGTCCAGGCATGCAGGCTAGCTGGAAAAGGTGAAAAAAAGCCCCAAACTCTGGTTGTGTTCCAGTCGCTTTCCTGGAGGCTGGCTCTGCTCGTACAAACAACACAAACAAGTAAGGCACAGTGAGTCTGAGGAGCGGGCAAGAGCTGCCAGAGGTTTTCCCAGCTTTCAGTAATCTCAGAGATGTTTGTATACAGCTTTCCCCCTAGGTAGTCATCACTAGAACAGCTTCCTGTTTGCTTTTATAACTCCATCCAAATCACGTGTACATCAAGCAGGAAACATGGGATTTCCTCCTAATTCATCAAATGCCAGGATTTGGGGAGTCCCTTTATAGCCTGGCACATTATTATCTAAAAGTTTGGGCTGGGAAAGAAGAGCTCCTTGCAAAAAGTTTAGCTTAAAAATATTCTTTTTATCAACATGGAAAATTTGGGGGCAAGCAAAAAAAAAACCACCACAAAAAAAAGAGTCCTTTTTGTTTATTTACTAGGGGGAGGTTGGAAAAAAAACAACCCACTGACCCAAGAAACCTTAATCAAACCCAGAAAAGATTGAGTTATTTCAGTGAAAAGGTCAATAAAGCCCCAAATATTTACCTCACTGCCAAACTCTATTTACACTACACTCTGAAAATCTGTTAGGTGTTCAGTGAAAAATGAAAAAGTTACAAGTTGTAAAGTCTTCTGACAGTAAGTTTTCATTTACGTTTTCCCATATATTTCAAGCAGCCCAGTGAAAAACCTCACCGTTAAACTTGACTTACAGCCCTGGTTAAGCACTGGTTAAGGCATGTATTTGCAGCACTTTCTAGGTCTCACTGTTTTGTTAATCACACCGATTTTACTGTGATGCAGCCCTTAAGGCCACCAGGGAAGGGCAGGCAATACTGGATTTAGGTGAGTACCTTTGCTGTTCCCCAAATACAAGCAATGCTGCTCTAGCATGCATGACTCTGCAATAATCCCATCAAGGCAGGGCTGTCCCCTATGTCAGTATGCAATGCTGCAGTGCATCAGTGCCTCCTCAGATTTTCACTTTCCTTCATTATGAGTCCTACACAGGCAGGTCAGGAAAAGGCAGCCAAAAAGTTGTGCATGCTCATCTCAGTCAGTGATACTTCCCATGGGAGACATCTGCAGTTGCATCTTTAGGATAGCTTTGTTATATGGTTACATTGCTAGAGACAATGGGAGGTTCCTATTTGTCACATTGAATTAGCTATTTAGCCTTTAGTCCCTCTTGCTGGATTGGGAAGATGGCTATATTTGTCTCTATTTGATGGAGGGATACAAGGGGAATTACTAAAGGGTGCAGAGAAAATGTGTAAGGAAGCCAGAATTCAAACTGGAGGTCTCTGAGTGCCCACTCTGGTGCTCTAGTGCATCCTCCTTGTCTGACAATCCCAAAGATGGATGCTACAGAGGGAACGCTATGTTGAAGGCTCTCAGGTGCATTCCTAATGTTGAATTTGCTGGGCCTCACTAGTGGTGTCTTTACATCTTCTGGTATCTAGAAATACCTGTAAAAGACGAAGGGCAAACCCATACACCGTTGCTCAGAAACAGGGATGCTTCCTGGGAGATCTGACTTTATTATGGCAGGCAGTTTGGGAGGATTTGCTTTGCAAAATCCACAGAGATGGATTTGGAAGAAGCAAGAGCAAATCCAGTGGGTGGCTGCAGCACTGTTGTAAATGGAATAAAGATCACTGCTTTGGGTTATTTTGTTTCATTTGGGTTTAATCTGCAATTCCGGACTATCTTATTCAACTGCACTTCATTTATCTGAATGAATGACTTACACTCCAAAGCACCCTGTTGCCTTACAAGTCATAAAAGCTATGAGGTTGCCTAGGCAATTAAATCAGTATCTTTTTTTTTCCTCTTGTTGAGGTAACATTATCAATAGTAATGCTAAGGAGCTCAGATAGGTTTTACCGGCCTGGCAACAGCTGAGCATTTTCTTGTTAGGTAGCTCCTGCCAATCCCTTTTTAGTTATTTTCAAGAAGTAAAGTAGCTTTATTTCTTAGTCTCATATTGAGTGAGAGGTTGAAATGTTAAGCTCTGTGGATTAATGGTGTATCCTTTGAGAAAAAGGAAAGCTTGTGTTTTTCTTGGTCCCCTGAGTGCTGGATACGATTGTTTGAGAAATCTTGAATTTCATCAGCTAGATACAAGGAAGTATGCAAGTAAGTCTTGAATGATCTGTCAAAAGAGGTTGACTATTGCAGCTGTTATGGAAAATTGTTTGAACTGATAGTAGTTCCCCTGAACTACTGAAAGTAGATTCTTTGCTTGAATGTAGTGCATTTCACGTCAAACAGTGAAAAGGGATCGCCACAGGATTATTAGTAATTCAGAGCTTCTGGGAGAGCTATATGCGAACCATACATTTACTAAAATAATGGCTGGAACATGAATTGCTGCACTTTTATGATACAGTGTATTTATTTATTGTTTAAATACATCACTTGTCTTATCCAGTCCCAACATATGTGTTTATACTGGAGAGTTTACATAGTGAGAGGAAATAATAATATGGTCTCACTGAATGAGGTTAATTGCAGTACAGTCATACCAGAATTGAGGAGTAAGAAGTGGGACAGAACAGCAAGTGAGACTAATTCTGTTCTCATGTGCATACACTGACTGTAACACAGGTAATTACCGGGAGTAATTCAGAGCACAAACATGCACACTGCCATAGTCTGAATTAATTTTCTCTTTCATTAATATATCCTCAGTTCTGCCAGTTGCTCGTGGAGTTAGCACAGATGTATTCCTCTCACCTTTCCCTACAATGTCAGCAACTTCCTTGTGTCCGCCTGGTTACCCTGCAGCTCTACACATACAAGAGATGAGTGTCCACGCCAGCAGGGAGTAGCTGGGGCTAACAGGGTAACTGTGGAGGTGTCCAGACTGAAATTGGGGTTGTCTGCAGACAGATGAGACCATAGAGAAACCTCCACTCCTCGAGCCTTCATTTTAAGATTAGGACAAAACTCAGTGGTGCTTTCAACCCCGAGGAGATAAAAGTTTCCCCTAGTAAACTTGGTCAGTTCAGATCTGAAAACCAGAGTTGATTGTGCAAACTAGAAGTGTGTCTGGTTAAGGAATGGGGCTGTCATTAAATGGTGAAGAGTGTGTCCTTGTGCTGGTGTTGTTCACTGAAAATCTCACTGAATTGTCTTATAAAATACTATTTTTCCTTGCACTAAGCTTTTTGGCCTCAAAGCTGCACTAGTTTTTGGCAAGTCATCGCTCCCATTAAAAATTCCTTTCATGCAGACATTGCAAGCATAGCTTTAGGGACTTCCTTTCTGCTTCCTCACCAGTTTCCAAAGGTGAGGGTAATGTTTTTGGTCTCTTGCTCAAATAAAATGCAGCAATCTTCTTATGCTGGCAAGAACGTGAGTACTGGTTTTACTTTTCTTCCTCATGTAAAATAGCTGTGCTGTGGCAAAGAGGAAGTTCCTAATTTCTTAGCTCCTAAGTAACTAGAAACTTTGTAGCAAGAAAGTTCAGTACTGGGACCTGTGAGTTTATTATCAGTTTCCTTTTGTTTTTTTAAATCCCTGGTGCTTATACCGGGGATAGACTTACACTGTACGAGGCCAGGTTATGACCACCAACAAATACAGCTCCATTAATTTCAAAGCCAGCACATGTCAGAAGCTGATTTGGTTGTCTTGAAAATATGTTGACACAGTAGAGTGGGACTCAAGGATGGATGCACCTTGATCTCACTGTTTTTTCTGGCAACATTTTTTAATGTGTGGTTGGGGTTTTTTTTCTTTTTTCAGCTCAACAATTAGAATAACTTTGAGACTTTCAATTTCCCTTTCAATTAGTGATGTGGCTCTTTACTGTAGAGGGATTAACACAGTGCCTCAGTTGAAAACATGTTAGTGGGATGCTTCCAGGTAGGTGTTTTTTCTCTTGGGTTGTGTCACATTATTTCAGATAAGAACATTGACAGCCAAATGTCACCAACTGTAGGCAGATATCCATATAAATACCTGTTACACACAAATGCATGGCAATTTCCTGCCTCAGCAATCAGTCGGTTTTGAAATAAAGACCTCTACTACTAAAAGCAGGGGCTTTGAAGGCTTGAGTTAGAAATGCTACCTGGTAGCCGCTAACAAAAGCAGTTATTATCCTGGTTTAGGGAGTAGAATGAGAAGTGCCTTATGCCTTTCAGAAGCGCTGGAAAAGGCAGAATTGTTCAGCTCCTGCTAGCTTTTGTCCTTTGCTTGTCCTGCACTGTTTCTGTATGGGTCTATTTTTTTTATCTTCCCCCCCCGCCCCCACCCCAAAATGTTATATATTAATTCTTTGTAGTAAACATAGCTGTTAGATAAAATCTTCCAAATCATAAAAAAATCCTCCTGATTTACTTACCTGCTTTATAAACATTTATATCAATTTGTAGTCTTGAGAGGAAAGTCTTAAATTTGCATTTATAAGAAACATTTGCAAAGAAAACTGAATTAAAATGGCAAAGTGACATTGCATGGACTATTCATCTGTTATGTTTTACTGATGAGCTTGTTTAATGAGTACTTGGTTTCATTGCAAAGATCCTTTCTCTTAGGGAAACATATTGATGGCAGTACCTCAATTAGATTTTGCTTTCTGTCTGATTAGTTTCACTGGATTGCTCGGAATTTACTCACCAGAGCAAGGCAAGGAAAATTTGGTCTTTTGTCTTTAAAGTTTTACATCCACTAGTACCACTGCAGAACACATATTTTGCTCCTGGAGGCCGGGCTGAGGTTAAGTTGGTTTTAAAGATAACAGCAGATTGCAGCGTCCTTGCATTTGTTTTGTATTTGGTGACAGTCACTAAATCAAAGGAAGGAATGTTCAAACAACACACTTGAGGAAAAGTGATTTTTATAGAAAGGGCCCATTCCTGCTAATAGCCAGTAACTGCACATAACCCCACGGACATTAAAAGTCCATTAGCTAAGCCCAGTTTAAACAGCAGCTGATGCTATGTCAGCTAAATGTACATTAGAATTTTTCATGTAACACAGCAATAGCACTTCTGTAATTTTTCTAAAACTATGTACATTAAGGAAAGCAAATGTCATCTGATAGTAGTAAGATGAAGAGTTCACATTAAAGTAGGGAGAATAGTAATCAAACTGAAGTTACCATCTGTTGCATTAACAAGACACAAAATTAGTTACAAGGAAAGCAGAGTGTGTCAGGTTTCTGAATTAAAGCTAGATTAACAAATCTAGTGTACAGGCTTCTATAGCATAGGATAAGCATGGAGCTGCTTATCTACTTGGTTCTTTATCATTAAATATATTATGACCTTGTTCAAGAAAAGTTTCTACTGAAGTCAGTAAGGTGCTTTGCCATGTGGAGCACTGGGTTGACATGGGGGGAAAAAAAAAAGGTTATTTGCTGGCTATTTAGGAAATAATGTCTCATTATAGCAGTGTCAATACAGTGTTTGTATGCCTATGACCTTAAATTCTAGTTAACCGTTGGTGCAACACATAGCACCTACCCATCTCAGTGTTTCAAAAAGAGAGTTTAGTATAGTGAAAAAATGGCATGTGCTTGGTAAAGAGAAGCATGACAGGTGATGAACTTGTTATTAATCTTCAAAAGCAGCCAGCAGACTGTGTCCTAGTACTGTGGTCTTGGAAACCACTGAAGCACAGTTTAGCACCTGGTTTGGCAATCTGTCTAATTCTGAGAAGTCACTTTGAAGTCAGCTTTGAAAGTAGATCCTACGCTCTAAAGCCATCGTGGAGACAGGGGAAGGGTTGCTTAGTAAGTTAAAGCGAGAGCTGGAAACAGGGGTAATTAGTTGCTTACTGACATGCTCCCAAGTATGGTGAAGTATTACTGTAAGCTCCTCTGCCTCCTCTTTGCCATCATCCATCCATTAGTGAAACCTTGTACAAGTACTGACAGGAGTAGAGCTTAAATGCCTGATGTTGGTAGACATACCCACTGCAAAAATCCTGTGAACACATCTGGAGGGCTCACTTAAACTCTTAAGAAATTGTGTTAGTAATGCAAAACTCAAATGTGTTGTGAGGCTGAACTTGAATTTTTTTGTCTTCCCAAGCTGAAGGAGGTTGACATCAGTAGCGTGCCCAGAGCAGATCGTGTGTTTGTGAACCACAGGGTTTAAGAAGAGTAATTCAATTTCATTTTTTCTCCCTTCTGGAACATAACATGTAAACATATTACTGAACTAAAGCCTGGTTTTAATTACAAGCAGTAACTTTTTCATGTTGACAGATTTTCACATGGAAAGCTTTATTGAAAATGAGAGAAGACCTTTTTGCCATCATTAGTTCTTGCTGCTTAGGGCTTTTATCAAGTACAGTAAAATACCATTTGTAATTAATTCCAAGCTTATATGGACATGTTTAATATAATTACCAAACAAAATCCTGTTTGCAGACATATTGCTTGTGAAACCAGTCTGAATAATCTGGTCTCTGGCACACACAAATCAGGCAGTAATAACAGCTGTAAATATTTCACAATATACTTAGAATGCTTTGATTTTAATACCAAATCCACTTTTGGGTTTTAAGGATAAAACATAGGTCAAAAGTGACTTTTCCTGTATGTTATTTCCTAATCTCTTGCACTACTTTGCCTGAAAGTTATTAATAAAATAATTATTGGATTAGATTATAAAAAAGTAAATACATACGTGTTCATGAGTTGGGAGAATGATGTAATTGAATTATGCTGGAGCTAACAAAACTGACGCCATTCGCATTGGCACAAGACAATTGCTCTAATACAGCCGTGAGTATTTTTCATTAGAAAAGTCATTGCAGTGCCAATACTCTTTGTCTTTCTCAAAGTTTTTCTATTTTTATCTGACTGGATGTCCATATATTGTATACTAAGCCTGAAACACATACATAAATATTAGAAGCAGCAGCTCTTTCAGGCACATAAAGGGATGTGAAAACTGAAGGTGACCAGGAGCCAGTTTTGTAGTGAAGTGCTGGGTGACTGATGGGACTCTGAATATGCTGGACTCCCTCTTTCTGGAAAGGCTTTGAGTCTGTATTTAAACAGAAAGAGGAAAAAGAGACTGGTAGTCTGTCTACCCCAGAATATTTGGGGTTTCATAAGGCTACTAAACAGTCTTTGAAAGTTAGGGCTCTGTGTGTAGTTTGCCCAGTTCAGCAGAAGGCCTTGGAATTCTGAGAAAAGATTTGTAATCATCCCTCAAGTCATTTTCCTCTGCCCCAAACAAAGACCTTAAAAAACAGTTGTTCAAAACAAAACATTTTATAGTTTTTGTTTACTTGGAAATGTTCTTTAACCACTAAAATAAAATACAGTAACCCAAATACTATTTTGAAAGACAAATTTGAAAAATGTTTGCTTTGGGAATTTTTTTTTACCCTTGTTCTGCAGTTGGATTCCCTTACCAAAGTTGACATAAATTTTCAGATGTTTTGGCCATTGCACTCTCTGAAGAAATAAGTAGTCTCCAAAACTGTGCCAATGTCCTTCATGAATGCTGTCTCCTCTGAGCTATGAGCCTTTCAAGCTTAGGACCCCATCCCCCCAAATAAAAAGCACAACTAAATTATCAGGCAGGTGATGACGTTAGGAAATGTTGCTGAAGATTCCCCCACATGTACTTCGTTGAGGGGATAAACAAAGCCTGTGGACATGTTCGGCTCCCCGAGGTGTGTGTCCCTGCAAAGGGAGCCCCTGGGCATGGGACAGAAGGGACCTGCAGGGTGTCTCAGCTGTTCCCCCACGCTGGGTGCAGGTACCCAGTGCTGGCAGTGGGGATGGGGTCTGCACGGTGGCCCTTGTGGGGAGGAGGAGGAGGTGGTGCACCGGGTGATGGAGCTGAGATCTCCCTGCAGCCTCTGGAGAGCCCGGGCTGGGGCAGGCTTATCCTGAGGGGCTGCAGCCCGTGGGAAGGACCCATGCCGGAGGGGGGAAAAGCCTTTTACGTAGCTCAGCAGAAGTTGGGGTTTTTTTGTAGGAGGCAGATGAGGATCTGTGGCATAACTGGCACACTAAGCTGCCAATAATATTTTCAGCAGTTAGTTAAGGACAGCAAATGACTGCGTGTGGTCGTCTATGAAAGCACAAGCCTGGATCAAGCAAAACTTTTGGGATGTTCTGGTGGCACCAGCGCTCAGTGATGTGTATGACTTGAACGTGATTTTCCCAAGTGTTCTGCTGTTACAATATGTAGGCATTTTGGAATTTGGTGGGCTTATACAAATGCATTTCTGACTTCCAAGTTACAAAAAGGGCTCTTATTTGACTAAAAAATTGTAAGGACTTTCTATTGTGTTTGCTTCTTTTTCTATTTCTTCTCTATGTACATCAAAAGAAAGAAAGTCTCATTGCTCTTGTCAAAAGTCATTGTTTTGAGCTATGAGTGTTAGCACTTCTACAGAAGTACATTAGTGGGGAATTGTCTTTATCATATGGTCTATAAGGTCAAAATTAATCTTAAACCATTATTGATTACTTTTTGTCAGCTACTGAAGTTTAGTTTGTTTAAAGCAAAGTAATTCTTACCCATAGTGTGATGTAAAAACCGCTGTATTGCTTATTTTCTGAAATGGCACCTGAAAAATAAATAGAAATGCAGGCCTTTATTATCACTTGTGCAGATATGGAAATAAATGTACCAGGGAAGGTTTTGCTTAAGACAATCCTTAAGAAAAAAACACCCCACCCCCCACGCCCCACCCAAGCAACCTAAACCCAAACCATACTCTTTTAATGATCAGAGTTCATCTAACTTTGCCTTTCTTTTAGATGGTCAGTGTTTTAAGATACATCAGGGTATTTTGATCAGTATAATGACACGTGGTGTCTCTTGAAACTTGCAATCAGTATCAAGTCCCATCAACATCCTATGGGTACCTAGCGATACATGGCTGATTTGCAAAGGTGTTACTATAAAATGTAGCAGTTTGTTGTCTTCAGAGAGATCACAGGGGTTCCCTAATGCAGTACTCAGATTTTTGGAAAGCTGAAGTCCCAATTCTTAGCTTTCTGTAGTATGAGAACTTGCACTGAAGTGTGAGTCATTGCTTGAGAACACTGCAGTGTATGAACAATATTAAATTGCTTTGTTATGTGTATGTGCGGGCTGCATCCAGACACTGTCATTGGAAAGTTATTAGTATATATAATTACCTAACCACAAGGAATTTCTGGACTGAAATAGCTTATGTAAGCCTATGCGTTTCCTTCCCACAAGCCCACTTAAAGGTCTCTTGCCAAGGAAATGTCTCACTGACCATGAAATACTGTTTGGGAAGATGTACTTACCTGCAAGGATAAAGAGCTTACCTGACTTGTGCTCTGGGTTGTTTATCACATGCTGGGTTGTTTCATATTAAGTGATGTGACCTTTAGATTTCAGCTGCTGCCATTACCTAATGGGCAGCATAAGTCTTCCTATAGGAGCCAAAACTATTAATGAGCATTTGTACAACACCGAATTTTCGTGACTTGAGGGCTATCACACCAGATATAACTTTGTGTATGAAACCCATGTAGCAGTGTAGGTCTGGAATTTGAGAAGGCCAAAGGTGCTTTGATTAGTGAGGAAATGGATACCATCTGGTTTATTTATGCTTATAAATATATATAACTGTATTTAGGTGCACAGGTAAATTGCGTATGCCACTTACTCCCATCTGTTCCTAATAAATTTCAGTCCACAGGCTCTAGGTTTTGAAACTTCTGATTATGTTCAGATAGGTGAACTTTCTAAGTGGAAGAGCCAGCCTTCCTAAAATGTATTTGCAGCTGAGCCTCTCATTTTGTGTAAACCAACACACTTCCCCGAGGTCAGTGAGTGCCTCAGCTCTGCACCAGCTGAGGGTTGTTAACAGTTAGGATTTCTGTAAGGCCGTATTCATGGTGGAGAGATTTCTATCTTGTCTGTTTGGACAGAAAAAATTTCCATGGCTCTTAAGAACACTTTTTAAAAAAATGAGAGGAAAAAAAAAAAAAAAAAAAGAGCAGACACTGCAGAATACATCAGTGAGTGATCCTGGTGCTAACAAAGAGATTCTTTGCCGCTAAAATGAGGAGGAAAATGTCTGTATCTTTACAAGATCTTGTCCCACTTAAGAGAGCCTAAGGAAAAGATAACCATCTAGAATGGCATTTATTGGGTAAAATGCTGTTTTATGACTACGAGTTGTTTGGGGCTTTTTATTTTTAAAAAGAATTTTTGCCTTGGAAGTTTTTGCAAGCACCCACCATCCCACTGATGCAAAGCCTCTGCAGACTTAGTAATTGCAATGAAAAGGCTGTATGTTCACGTTGCCCGTACTCTGCAGTTGTTTGTTCTCAACCAACCAACCACCTACTTCTGATCAAAAGCTGAGATGAACTTTTCTTAGTAGGTCTCTGTACCATTGAGGTCATCTTCTTATGTACGGCAATGACTGGTCACTTTTTATCATCTTAGGGCATATTTACAAAACCAAAAAAACCCCTTGATTTTCCTCATTGTCTTCTCTCAAAGGAGGCAATAGAAAATTAAAACATATAAAAATTAACATTAGGATTAGTTGTTTCAAGTATTAATGATTAGCAGCGGAAAAAATGCATTTCTTTGGAGAATTAAGAGTTCTGAATACACTGCAGTATCTATTCCTATTTTCCTGGGTGGTAAGACAAATACTGCACTATATAAAGAACTTAAAGCATCCTCTTTCCCCTAGAATATGTATTTATAAGCACAAGGTATAGACTAAACATTCTTTTCTCTGTCATGAAAACTTGGGACACAAACAAACTTATCTGTGGGATTCGAGGCTGGAGAAAGGCAGGAGCAGGGTAGTATGTATTTACTAGCCACTTCAAAACCACAAGACAGACACAAATGCACGCAGACGGTCTGTTTAAAGGTTACCAAAGCATGTTATGCGTGATGCTACTTGACGCAAGAAAGGGAAGATGGTAATAAAGCAAACACTCTGTTTTGTTGGAACACCAGCACGCACAAGGTGGACTGGTCCTGCCTGATGCCTATGAGGGCCCACGCAGCTGCCTCTCCCCGGTAGCTGTTTGCAGTCAAGTGGACTGAATGTGGCCCTGATATAAAACAGGGGAAGCAGTTAAGAGACAGGCTGGGAATTACCAGCAGCAGGTGCCCATAAAGAAAGAAGAGGCAAATGCTGCTTTGGGAAAGACTTCTGGATCCTCAGTTCAGGCTGGAAGATGATTCGGTATGAGCTGAGGCAAGTAGGGAGGAAGAAATCCTTAAAAAACAAAAGAAAACTCACATGAACTTAAGTTTGGGGGGTTTTGTTTGTTTGGTTAGTTTCAAATAAATGTGTCGTTGTCTATATGAACTGTCTATGATACTGTGGCTATGAGGCATATTAAATAGTAGAGGTACTTTAAAAGTGAGACAAAAATTTAATATTGCCACCACGTTATTTCTTGATGATGTTGTTGTTTGGTTTGGTTTGTGGTGTTGGTTTTTTTTTTTGTTTGTTTGTTTGTTTGTGGGTTTTTTGTGTGTGTGTTGGTTTTTTTTTTTTAATTTGAAGCTGTTCCTTACCCACCTGAGAAATCTTGCAGAAGTGCAAGGGAAGCACTTAGAACAATCTTCTGAATAGTGGCATCTGGCCACTAAAATAGATATCAGAGGGTCGTTATTATCTTTGAATGCAACAGGAAACTGTAAAACCCAAAGACAACATAAAATGGAATTCCACAGGCTGTCTGAGTGAGGAATTTGGAGCAAAATAGGTGGGAAGTCTTGGTGGAAAGACCATGGATAAGGCCCTTGGTTTTGAGTGCTAATGCCACTGCCAGGGCAGAGCCATTTGTTATCAGTGACTTTCCTGTTGGGATGCTGAGATAGGTGTCATTTTGGTGTGCTTGCTGGGTACACTAAGCTGTAAATTACATAAATGGAACTGACAAAGTCAATTTAAGCATTGTGGGGTTTCATACTTCTGGAAAAATGTCAAAGGAAAATCTAGAGCATAAATGGCAGTAAAGGCACAATTCCGTAAAAATTCTTTCTCTTGTGAGCAGTCCCATTAACCTTTGAAGTGTGACAACAATTCTGCAAGCATCTGTGTTTCAGTGTGTGAGTAATCCCGTGCCTCTAATATGCAGCTTTGCAATGTTGTGGCCTAAAATGAGTAGTCCCACGAAAGTTTCCCAACAAGATCAGCAACAGTCCCTTAGGAAGGAGTTCAGAGCAAGAACATAACTTCTCTGAAGAATTCTTAATCTAAACTCCCTGTTGCAGGAGCTCTCATCAGAGGAGTTTTCATGATGTCTATTGATTACTTTTTTTTTGTATCTTAAAGAGCAGATCGAAAGGTCATTTTTTAATATCGATGTGCAAGGAGTTTTATTGATTCTCTTTTATGAGGCATTAATGAAATCTATAGAAGCCTAACAAGATTGTATAGTTAACTTTGGCAGGACTGCCTGCTCTTTTTACATGTGCAGAAAAGGAAAAATACAATATTCCATTTTGGTGGTTTAAATTATGTGGGAGTGAGTGAATTTCATGGCATTAAATACCTCTTAGCACAGAAAGAGAGCATGATGTATCTATACTAACCCGTTAACTCCAAAATGTGCTTAGCAGAGATTTTTTGGGAATACTTTGTTTTCCTGCCTAATGGTACCACATATTTATCACTATGAAAACAAGCAGGGAAGGCAGTCACAGGTTATGCATACCAGAAATGCCTTCTGCAGTCACAATGGTGGTGTGTCAAGAGTCTGTCCCACTTTAAAAGAACAGGCAGGATTTATTCTGGAAATGTACCAAAATGGACCATTTTTCCTCTAAAATATGAAGCTGGGAACAATTTTGCAAAGTTAAAATAAACAGTAGTTGTATGTGACCCAGTCAGTATATTATGTTAACAGAGGAAGAAACGTAAAGAGCTGGGTGTGTCTACAGAATTGGCTTGGTAGAACATTAAACATGATAACATTGGATTAAAAAATTATCCACTAACTTAAAAAGTATTCATAATAAAATTTGGGAAGAATTTTCAGTGTATTATTTCATTCTACATTACTTTCTTAAACATATTTTCTTTTTATACCACTTAAATTAATGAAGGCCATCTTGGCTATGAAGTTGAAAGCTAATGCCCCCTGAGAAAGGATGCATTTGCATAGTGAAAGCTCAGATCATGTTTATGAGAAGCCTTTGAGAGAATGTTGCAAGTTTTTATTTGCAGTAGGAAAAACATATTGGAGAGAGGCAAGTATAATTATCTCCTTTTTTAGATGGAAACCAGAGGAGCAGGAGGCAGGACTTGGGGAGCAAGCAGGCACAGGAATTCCCCTTTGGTGGGCTCACAGAAAACATGGAAGTAATTTGTGGTATGAAAATGGTGGGTGTTGCTTGTTTTCATCAAAAGGCCATGGAGAATGTAGGAAGCGGGTGCTGGGTTTTTAGACCACAGTCTGGTTTGGGACCAGCCTAACTGCTGCTGGCCCGTCTCCTCTTTGCTGCTTGGGTAAAGTCCTCATCAGATGGTCAGCAAAATTAGATACAGGCAAAATTAGATACAGACAAAATTAGGAGTGGGGCTTCTAATCCCGATTTTTGGCTCCACAGACCAGCGGTGAGAACAGTGTCTGGCTGCAAAAGCCCAGTTGGAGGAGCCCTGTCCCATAGAGCCGCCAGTCCTGCTTTGCTGGTGCCTCTGAGGACCAGCCCTCCTCAGTTTGCTCCATGCCATGTGCTTTTTTCCAGCCTCCTCACCTGAGTGCATGAGTTTGCGTGACTCTAATGACACCCCTCACATGGCTTTTCTATTACTCACTGCCCTAGTAAAAGCCTCCTTCCTTCCTGCTGGATGGACAGTCTTCCCAGAGCATATCCAAGACCATTTTAGCAGGGAAAGTGAGGTGATGCTGCTCCACCACTGCCTCCATGCCCCACGGGGACTGCATTCTGGTGGGTGGCTGTGCTGGGTTTCACATGAAGGAGCCATCTGCAATGCTGCATGCTTCAAATCTGCACAGCTGGAAGTCCCTCAGGGTCTTGGTGCAGCAGAGAAATGCCCTCACTTTGCCCCTGTCTCAGGCACCAGTTGTGTTTCAAGAGGGTGGGTTGGACTAGAGATGGTGGTCTGGAGTTGCCAGAGGGGCATCATGTAGCATCAAGACTTTGCCTGTGCCCAGAGGGTGAATGGCTTTGCTTCTGGGTCTGGAGCTCCAGTTGCCTTCAGAGCACTACAAAATCAGTCTGTAAAGAGATACATCCCAAAACCCAGAAGCGGTCTTCGGCTTGGCTCTTGCACTTCTATTAGCTGTCATGAAAATAAGGGCTAGATGTTGCTGCATTTCTCAGCTCATGAAACAGGTACAACTCAGTTCTTCTTTTTGTATTTTTTAAGTCATAGTACAGGTTCTGTTACTGGTTTGGATTTTGAGTAATGACTGTTCAGGCTCTGGTGTTTATAAAGTGGTTATCTGCACTGGAGGACAGAGATCTGCCATACATTAGATTGTCTTTTTCTCCTTTGGAAGATGTATCTAGAAAATCCATTGGTTGACTCTCCCTGGGTGAGAGCACCCCCAGAAAGCGGCTGGAGTAACCTTGTGAGGTGCTGTAAGAAAACTGCAGAGTTGCCTGAACAATATTCCTAAAATGCGTTGCAGGATAAAAGTGAATCGGAGAGACAGGCAGGCATGTTACCTTTTGTTTTATTATATAAGTAACAGCAAGAAATAAGAGTTTGGTTATTTTCCTTTTAACTGAACATTTCAGTTGAACTTCCTTGCAGCTTGGAGATGTCAGTACGTCAGTAAGTAGATTTATATATTGGAAAGTTAAAGACATGCTGATGGCTGCTAATATTTAGTTTCTACTTCAGCTAAGCTACTGAATTTTTCTATTTATTGATCAAATGAGCATTTAGGGTTAAAGGATGCCGAGAAGTATTTGGACCCTGGCACTCCAGTAATAATATAAGGAGTAAGCACAGTTTTATACACTCTCTCCAGGTACATTTCCAGGAAGTACTTTTCCAAGAAGTCAGGCACTCCCAGTTTTGTAACAGCAAACATTGAAAAAGAAGACGGATAACTGGATAGATGGAGAAAGAAGACGACAAATGGATGGTTGCAAAGATGAAGAGAGATATTTGGGATTTATCAACCCTTTGCAAACACAGGGCATGCTCCAGAAATGGCTACTTTTCCTTTCTGGGAGTGTGCTTGAGAGAGTGTGCAATGGCTTTGGTGGCCAGGCTGGGGTGGTAGGAGAGAGGGTTATCAGCTGTCTGAAAAAGCTTCTGCACAGTCTAGCTGACAATAGAAATGAGCGCAAACAAAGCAGTTTTTAGCTGTCAGTGCCTTGCAGTACCAAGCAAAGGCAGGAGCATGTAGCAGCCAGAGGAGGCCTTTGGCTGCCAGGTAGTGATGGCCACATTTGCTCTCCTGGTCCTTCAGTTTTCTTTGTCCCTGAACTGTGCACACCAGCCTCTGCGTGCTTGCAGGTGAGTGCACCTGCCAAATATCTGTGCCGAGTGCTGATGATTTATCTATCAGTAAAATAAAACCTGTTATGAGGCCTTTGTCACAGATGTTGCTGCCTAGCCCTCTTTCTGGCTTCTGCAGATTGCCAAAGTGACTAATTTATGATGGGGAAAGGAGGTAACACAATTCAAAGGGAAAAAAATAACTACTGACCTAAAGGCGTTCTGCTCCTCTTAAAGCAGTTTCTGGGGCTTCCTAAGCAGGTATGGTGCTTCAGCTGTCCTGTGGTGGAGTTGGGCAAAATCATCAACCATTTCTGAAAGCTTTGCCCCTGCTCTCTGGATGGGCTGCACCTTACCCCTGGTTCCACCGGCTCCTCCCATCCAGCCCTTCCCATCAGTCTCAGAATCTGTTCACAATCAGAAACTCTTACCGGTGCTTTGGCATTTATTGCTTTGTGGAAGAAGTGATTACCCATGTTACAAGGCTGTCTGTTTTTATCTTTCCTTTGATATTGAGGACTTCCCTGGACAGGGTGGAGCTGCTGACTTCTCCAGGCTAAATGAGGTTTCAGCCTGCTGTTGAATTTGAGTATATCTTTGTTACTACTTTGTTACATACTTTTGAGTCCAAATGGGTATTTGAATCCCAGAAATGACGATTTCCTGCACTGTGAAGTACCATGGGGGTACAGCAGTACTGGTACAAAATACGCTTTCAAAGGCAAACTGCATTCCCTACAAGTTCAGAAGCAGGGGTTAAAGCTTGGGTCCTAAGCACTTGCACTCATTTGACTGGTCTGGGAAGAAAAATGGACTCATAACAACAGCTGAGAAGGCAACGTATTTTGGACAAGCGGTTAAAGAACCTGTTGCTTTTTGGAAGTGCGGAAGAAGAGTTCAAGCTTCATATAAATCATTATTAGCTACAAAATGGGACTCTGTTGCACCAGCCTTTAAAGTATCCCTACCTTTCTGGCTGTGATTAACCCTCCCCGTGTTTCATGCAAAAGCATCCCTGCCCGTGCATGAACTCCATCATCTCTTGCTCCCTCTCCTCCCCTCTGCATGGCGTTGTGCAGGCTTTGTGTAACAACTTGGGTGTTAAGCGCAGCCTCTCCAGGACACCCTGATGAGCTTATCCTGTAGGAGCTGTCCCTGTAGGACCACCCAGGTACTGGTGACTGGCACTGCTGTGGCAGGCAACGCTTTGCGCCTTTGCTGTAAGAAGGTGCATGATTTTCCTGTGGGAGGCCAGCTGAGCCCTGCACCTTCTGCAGAAGGTCATGCAAACCCAAAATTCCTGCTCTGCAGCAAAAGCAGTGCTCTTGGTGCTGTGCGCAGCTTTGCTGCTCAGACATGGAGGGTTGGTTCTCGGTGGCACCGTAAAGTGAATTCTGCTCTTGTGATTCACACTGCAGGGATAGCCTGTGCTACACACTTCTGAAACTGATAGCTGGAGAAACTGGACTTGGTTTTGGCCAAGATGCAGTTGGATTTTTTGGCCCATGTTGTATTTCTGCTGCTTGTGTGCAAACAACTAGGCAGGGGTTTACCATTGAAGTTCATCTTGTGGTCTTCCCTGAACACAGAGTTCAAAAAATAGTGAAGCAAAGTATCTCAGAACAACTTTCATGTCTTTTTGTGGTTGTTACTTTTTCGGTATTGGTTTTACCTGGCACAGGAAGATTTGTGTTCCTTCCCTTCACTTTTTTCTTTTTTTTTTTTTTTTTCCCCCCTTTTTTTTTTTTCTTTTTTTTTTCTTCCCCATTTTCTTCTGAATCGGGAAGCTATATAACCTGTGGATATTAGGTTATTCCTCCCAAATGCTGTAGTATGTACTGCACAAATTGAAAGGAGGGGAAGAATGGTGAGTTGCACTTACCTTGGGCTGTCTACTACCTGGCTGCTCTTCAAGTAACCTGACCAGGACTTCCACACAGACACTCTTATTCTGCCCCTGTGCAAAACATTGTTCAGGTTAAATTGGTCAGGACTGCCTTTTACTTGTCTGTTACATTCAAGGTCAGATTACTGAAGAATTTAAACTGCTGATAAAAATAGGGGAAAATAAAACTGCAGGTTTTTTATATTGTCCTAAGGACATTCCGTTCTCTTTGGTGTAATATTGTAATTTTTAATGGGTGATGAGTGACTTACACATCACTTATGTCTTTCTTAAACCATTGTAGTAGGAATTCAGCATCATTGAGATTTTGTATGGGTCCTTCGCATAGGTGTGAATTCAGAAATGTCATTCATTTGCACAGAGTAGGAAAAACACTTTAAAATTTTGTGCTGATCTTAAATGTATTTTATTATATAGTTTACCACTCTAAATCTTGCTTTGATATTTGGATTATTGCACATACTTATATTGTCTTAGATTTGAAAACAGCATTTGTCTGCATAGCATATAGCAAATCTGTTTCAGTCAATTAATATATGGTGCAGTACTTTATACTGCCAATAAATCTGCTTCACTTAATTTATACATGGTAGAGCAAATGCTTGAGCTGAGGAACTGGAATTATGTATCTAATACATCTGCCCACTTTGGGTGACATGGAGATGCTGTGCTTTCCATAACAGTTTTGTCTTTCTGTAGAATATTTTGAATTATTAAATTAGTCAGTTGTGTATTAATAACATACTGAAACTCAAGTATAGGGACAGAAACAGTTTTCTGGAGTGATGCTTTCTAGGTTTTCTCATACTGTAAAGGCATATCTCAGTAGCAGAATGGTGGATTTATGTTCTCAGGAATGTATTAGCACCATTTAAATGGGCATTAGAAGTCAAGAAAAGGTAGATGTACTCTGGAGAAGAACTGTGGACTGAAGTTTCATAGATTCATGCCACGACATAGACACATGATGTAGCAAGCAGCAGTTTTTTCTCATTGCTGTCCATTGGACACGATGTGCAGGAGGTACCATTTCCCATTGATTCTTACTCACAGGGCTTCCAGTGGGGGCTAATGATACAGGAGTTAAATGTGCCTTGCAGTCCTAGAAACTATTTTTTTTTTTTTCTCTTTAAGCATACAAGAGTGCTGCATCTTGATGCATACAGGTATAAATATTGAAAAATGTTCCTCACAAGTGCCTCTTCGTTGTTTCATGGGAAGGTATTGAAAAGATGCAACAGAACAGTCAGGGTGTCTATTGTGAGGAACAACAGACCAGACCTGGTACTGGTTTGCAGTGTGGAATATTAAACGATGCCTTCAGACAACCTGAGTCTCCAGAACATACAGAGAAGATGGTCAAACACTGGAACAGGTTTCCTGGAGAGGTGATTGATGCCCCATGACTGTCAGTGGTTAAGAGGCATTTGGACAATGCCCTTAATAATTTGCTTAAACTTTTGGTCAGCACTGAAGTGTGCAGACAGTCGGACTAGATGATCTTTGTAGGTCACTTCTGACCTATTCTACTCTGTTGTATCCTAACCTTTCTTGTCAGGAGGGGAGCTTTTGGGAGAATGAGGAGAGAAGCATCCATTCCCGGTTACGTACCGGCAAATTTTGCTGCCTTCATCTCTTGCAAGCATTATGTTAGTTATGTTTGCATATGTAGCAAGATTAAAAAAAAATGCTACTTTTTAAAAGTTCAGGAAATTCCTCATGCGTGCATGCTTATTCTCAAGGCTTCATTGGCAAGTTTGGATCAGTAGAGGGTGTGATGGAAGCCGGACCCAGGAGCCAGAGCTTTCCAGTCATTTTGAGTCTCCCAGCCAAAAGAGTTCTGCTGCTGGCTTGCTCTCTGACTACAGAAATACATGCAGGCAACACTGGGGTGTTGTGTAAACTATTTTGTATGTAGACTTGACCAATGAAAATGTGTAATTGAGAACTGGAATTTTTTTCTTCCTTTTTAAAAAGAAATGCCGCTAGGATTTGCTCTCTGCTTCATATTTAAAGAGCATCCAGTTTAGCTGTCTGTTCTCACTATTCCCCAAGTGTAAAACAAATGGAAGTAGAAATATGTTAAAGCATGTTAAATTTGCTCTAGCATAGCCTTAGCCTTTCCTTCCACTTTCTTCTTCTTCTTCCTATGACTACAAGAAACAATTTTCAAAAGCTAATCTCTGCCTCGTTCCCCAGCTCCTTCCTCCCCTACCTTCTTCCAAATATTCTGGATTCAAATTCGAATCTTCTTGAAGTTTCTAAAACCTTCAGTTAATTTGCATGCCTTTCACTGTCATACTTTGTTTCTGCCCATCATTTTTAAGGATGGTCCTGACAGAGTGGCAGGTTTGCCTCTGGCAGTGGTCTTGCAAGTCAGGAGACCAACCTATCTCCCTAAAAAAAACATCCCCAGCAACCTTTTTTTAAGTTTCTGGCTGAATTCTGCAGACTATTTTCAGAAGCTGCCCCAACAGCTATCCAAATATTTTGTTGCTTCTCTGGACATTGTTGATAAGGCTGATGCTGTCATTCATTAGTTGTAATGCTTTTTATCTCCCAGAGCAAACAGAAGTGTTAATGTGGATTAGCATATTTGTCAGTATGTCACTAGCTTTAATTTCGATGACTCTCGGTAGTCCTATCCACTATTTTTCAGCATCTGGATAAGGTAGTATTGAAATTACTTGTGAGTCCTGAAAGTCCGTTGAATTGTGGTGTGCTATACTTTGTCTGAAAATTTGTGTTAAAAATGTATTGCATATCAGGGGGGTGTCAGCAGCATGCTTATGATTTACCATTTTTCTAGTGCTAGGAAGCAGGAATGCTTCTTAGTCTCTTGTATTCCTTGCCAGGTGAAATGGTATATTGCCAACACAAAGAGTTTGAGAGTAAAGTGTACATAAAAACTTTCCATGAAAATAATTCTGTGAATACTGGCAAACATAGCTGAATAATATTCAGATCAGATTGTAAATGAAAATAAGAAAGAAATAAGGCGGTATATAACTTGTAAAGAAGAATGTGATAATTCATTTTTTGCCATTACTTTATCTTCTTGCTGCCAGTTTTCAGCACCAATCAGAATTACTGTGGTTATTTCAAAATGCAAGTTCGAGTTACTGGTTTTCGCGAAACATAAATCTGAACATCTCTGTTACCACCTTTGACTTACGCTGCACATAAAAGGCAGATTTTTCTTAGGAAACAAGTTAAAAGGAACATCAGTAGCCTGGTGCAGGTAGAGTAGAGAAGTTTTGTCAAGCAGGGCTGGCTCCTGAAGCAGGGGTGATGGCACGCAGGGGAGAAAGGACTCGCCAGGGGCCAAACACTGCACCAACAGCAGCTGGTGGAAGGACCTCCGTTAGCATCGGCAGGGACAGGACTTTACCCAGTGTATTCAGGGAACACTGACATGAAGCTACACGTGAACGAGCCCTGTACAGGACGTTTTCATGATGCACTTCTACTTTAAAAAAAACCCAAAACACAACCACAACCAAAAAGTCCATTTCAATGGCAGAGCAGAGTTTGCCTTTCAGAACAAGGCAGGGAGTGCTGATTTTTAGCTTGCTTGAATTTGTATACCTGAGGGCACAGGAGAAAATTGGAGGACACACAAAAGCAACTGAAACACGTTAGTGTGCTCTCCAGCTGTAACCATTTCTTCTACCACACTCTGCCTCTACCGTCATGCTAGGCATTCTACCTGAACATACATTATTCTTTTATGATTGCAAATATCTCTTTAGAGAAAAGTGTCTAAGCATCTAAAATCTCTCTGAGGGAGGAAAAAAATATAAAAGCAGTAAAATCTGTGAGACCTCACATAAATCTTTTCTTTTTGAAAGTAAGCATGGGGGTGGAGAAAGAGGGTAAGTCAGAAGCAGAGACCAGTTCCTCCCCTCTCAAGAGTACCTGCAGGGGTGATGAGCAGTGGGAGGCTGTGCAGTGCTCGATGTATTGGGATTGAGCACATGCCGTGTTTCTTGAGTGACTTAGTGGTGACGCTCAGACCTGGCAGAAAGGAGCTTAGGCTGTCTGTCTCCCCTTCGGAGAACTAGCGCAGCCAGAGCCTCCCTCTGGTATTTTATCAGTGCTTGCATGAGGAGTGCCAGCTTATGCTGAGTAACAACACATCTGCTATCTCTCTTGACTTTTTCTTCCCCCTTTAAGTCAAGGAGAATCAGCTCTCAGAGCAGAGATAGCATGCTCTGTGATTGCAGCCAGTAGAGTTGCTAACATCTTCCAGATGTTTTATAGTCCCTTGCATCAGTTTCACAATGAAATTCCTCTCTTGGTTGCCCATAATTCCTCTTATTTTCAGTTAGATCTGTACTCTAATGGACGCCTCCTGTATAAGATGTAAATCAGTCCATTTTAGCAGTCTGTAACAAACATTTACTGTCTGACAGCTCTACGCGAAGTTAGTGGGATCTTTATAAACTGGCTTCAGTAGAAACAAGATTGAATATGTAGTAAACATATACCTACAGAAGCCTACTGTCAAACAAGGAGCCAGGGAAAGAAGTATTTCTTATGTGTGATTACATAAACCAGGATATTCCTGTACGTAAAGAATAGGGATTTCATTTTTGCAGTCCTGCCTGGCTGCTGAAGTTGGGGAATGAAAGGGGCTTGAGGATTCAGCTGTGAGTGCATGGTAAACACTTTCATCTTCAGCTGGAGTCAGTATTCAGGCCCTTCAGTAGGCATAAAGTCTCAAAGCTTGGAAGTAGATCTGCACGATTCAGTTGAATAAATGTGTTTGACATTGAAGACAAATATTTTACTCAGTAGAGCAATTTTGAAGCCTAATACTCTCCTCTCCCAACTAATTCTAAGGCTTAATTACTGAATACCAATGTTGTATAGTTCACAAATAATTCCCTGGCTTCCTTTTGTTCACTTGTGCCTTTAGTACCATATTATCAAATACCAAAAAGATTATCAGATAGCATGACTGGCTTGCAGATGCTCCACAGTGCCAATAAATATCAAAATACAATGACTTGCCAATTTTCAAAATGGTATTTCACTGGCACTGTAGGAGTATTATTCCACTCCTTGCTTTTCCAAGCCTGATTTGTGTGTAGTAATAAAACCTTCCCATCATAATACTATTAATCTCCCAAATTTGAGAGGCAGACGGATTGAGTTTCCTTTGTCTTAATTCAAGAAAATATGTGCTTTGCCTGTATAGCTTACAGATTAGTTATCTGCCATCAAATTACCGGAGCCCTAGGAAACAGGAGGAGACTGAGCCTTTCTGTGTGGACAGCTTCTGACCCAGTACAAGCAACTGCAGCTTTACTGACGTTATATTGCAGTCTTTTCCAGGAGGGCTCCATTTGGTCCACTTTAACAGCTTGAGAAAACACTTTTTTTTTCTTTTTCATTTTGAACATTATTTTCTTGAAAAGGCGAGCTGTTCATATGAGAACTTTTGAGTGTCAGTTTTCAGTTAGTTGAAGTACTGTACACAAAAGGACATAAAAGCAATATATCTAGCAGTGGAAATTGCTAGAATTGATTTTTGTACCATAAATTGATCTTATTTTTAGCAATAATCATATTACATTATTATTATGTCTAGAGATTTGATAGATGTGTGTGGTTTTTTCTCCCTTTAATGAAAAGGTGTCAGTCAGAAACTTTTAGCGTTCCTATGCTCAATGTAAAAATAAGACTGTGGGAAGGACTGGGATTTTCACTGTGAGTGTATAACCCATCATCAGACGGAGCAATTCAGGTGTTTCACCCGACAGAGAAAAAGGTGTGAAAACTGTGTTGCTACAAAGCCCTTAGAAAGCAGCAGAATGGTTTGGACTTGGCGGTCTCACCTGGTAATTGCCCACCCCCAGGAGAGGAGCTTTCCACCCTTATCATCCTTCAGTCTTGGAGAGGTGCAGAAGGCTCCATGGAAGGTCTTTGCTGCTCCTGTGAGTTTGTTAATGTATCAATAGGAATTTTGGGTTGAAGCTCCATTTAGGCATGGTTCTCAAATTCCTTGGGCCAAGCTGTGAGTTCAGAATAGTCCTCATTGTTTTCTGAGTTTCTGGCCTAGATCTGTTACTAAAGGGGAGTATCTTTAATCCCCCTGAAATATCACATATGGCAGCAACAAGAGTAATACAGTACTGCCAGCCTGCCCAACAAAGATTCAGTGACATAGGACTTTGCATAGACTTTTCTCCATTGCCTGACTTTTTGTACTGAAGGAGGTGGTAGCAACTCAAAGTGTTACCCCAAGCATCAGCAATCAGCGAGAGCAGCAGCTTGAGTCCTTCCATGTGTGAGTTGCTGCCACATTCAGTGCTAGCAGGGCTGCAAATTCTCTGTCACCAAATGCAAAGCCACACAGCCTTTGGAGATGATTCAAGGCTCTCGGGTGTTAGTCATGGCTGTGAATGCAGCACAGTGTCTTGTGTGAGGGGATGGGGTGGGTGAGGAGGTTAGAGAGTGGTAGGACTGAAGGGAAAACTGTTTGAAGCAGTTAACAAGATAAATTATACTGTTTGTACTGTGACACTGGGTTGGCAGCCATGGCTTTACTTGGGGGTTCAGTTTCATTTTCCCTGGTACGTGTTTATAGAGGATGCAGGCTGTCGCGTAAGGAGGAGGAGTCTTCCAGTGCCTTCTGCCATGTGCCCGGGCAGATGGCTACATCCTCCCACACTTTTCTAGGAAACTACAGCAGAGCTTATTGCAGCATGATGAGCAGTGGAACAGGGCTTCAGAAATCCCAGACATGCTCCCGCACATGCAGAGCAAACCTGAGGTGATGTGGGCTCAGGATAAGCATGTGGGCACCGGGGTCTGTGCTGGGCTAAGCCCAGTGCTCCAACATGGGGAGCAAGTGCTGACTTAAGCCTCAGAGAGAGATACACTTTTAACAGTGCTGCTGCAGTGTAGAGTCAAAGTGCATCAGCAGGATGTCTCAGAGAAGCCTTGTATTCTTCCTGACCATGTTAAATCTATCCGTGCACGAACAAAGGCTGTTGGATTCTAGGGCTACCTATCCATTACCTCAGACGAATGAATGCAAGTGCTGGAGGAGAAGGATGCTAGAGCAGCAATTATGTGAGGTTATATTAAGGAGCCACAGCTGGCCACTTAGCTTGTCATTAGCAGCCATCACTAGGTTTGAGTCAGGAAACCCTAGAAATCTGCCGAAGAAGCCTGAATTAGCAAAACTGCGAGGACAGTTTTGAGATGAGATGTTCAAAGGATTAATTAACTTTTGGACCACCCTCCCCTGCTGACACATCCGTATTGAGCCTTTGAGACTTCTGGGTTCAGACCACCACAGAGTGGGATGTGGTCCCATGGCTATGGTGTGGCAGAAGCCACAGCCACGTAACCACTCCTCTGCCCCAACAGAGCTTGCTGCAGAAGCTGGGCTGACAATTCAGTGTTAGAAGTGCTTGAGAAAAATATAGGGTCTGAGCTGGAGTTTGCAGAGATAAAAAGGTGTAATTTTTGAATGATGCAGGGCATGCATCAATAGTAAAGCTGCAACAGTGGGTTGAATCCTGCTTGCATGTCCGCCCATTTGTTATTTTGTACTTGTATTGTCTAATGGCTTCATGTCCCCACTTTAACATGACAATCCTTTTTAACTTGCTGACCTCCAGAAGCCACTGTGAAGCTGAATTCATTAAGCTTTGAAGTTTTCAGCCTCAACAGAGGCTGAAGAATTACCTGCATATAAAGCACTGCTAAAGAAGCACAGTGGTATTTTACTAAAGCAACACATCACACAAGTTCATATTCTTGTAGGACCAGTCCCTAGAAATAAATAATTTACCAGACTTAGTGTGGTTCTTATTTTTCAAGCATTTTCTCTCTTATTTGAGAGAAACTCTTAAGAATGGGTGCTAAGAGAGTACTTTGGTAGCAGAAGATGACTTCAGCCACTTTTCCTCTGATTCAGTATTATTGCAATTTGCGCAACTCTTACAGCTGTTATTGCCATATAATGCAATGAGTGACAAACACTACTTAGCATACTGAATGGGGGCACTGTCCCTAGCTTAATCTACCTAATGCCCCCACTGCAAGATATAAATAGATTAAGAGAGAAAATCCAATAATTTCTCCATTCTCCCACCAGAGCAATACACATTACATGTTCCTTGCCATCTAATTGCATTACATGGCAGGGATGCAATAAACATTTAATGTCAGTCACAGTCATCTGTCACTTCCTTTTAGATTGGTAATGTTCAGTATGATTTACATGCTTAACACTGTATATTTTCAGGGGGAGGGAGGAGAATATGAGTAACCCATACCAAAGAAGTTGTGCTTTTAGCTGAAAGATTTTCTTTAATTAGAGTTAAGAAAAAGGAAGAGATTGAGTACCCAGTGCTCCTGAGGTACCTTAATTAATCCCTCATGAAACCAGGATAGGATTTTAAAAGTCTTGGGCTTCATTTATCTCAATGGTACTTCAGTTTTGCATAGGTATAATGCCACTGAAATGAAACTGGAGTCACACAAGTGAGTTAAGTGCAAATAATGAAAAGCATTTAGGAAAAATGTTTGAGTCCCACTCCAGCTTGTTACTTAGACATCTTCATAAATTGCTGTGTTTCAGAGAGAGGTGTGGTGGGTGCTGGGAAGAAACGGTCTGATACGTGTACATATTTCAGGACAAAGTGAACGTAATTGAACTAAACAGCAAATCTTCCATTAGCTTCAAGAACAGGGCAGTTCCATCACAAAACTTTGTTAAAAATATGGAGACCATGAAATACATTGTTCACATTGAACGCTTTAATTGAAAAGCTAAAAATCCCTGTGGACATGTTAATATCAAATCATGATTTTCCCCCCCCCCCCCCCCAGGGCAAGATGGGGGGAGGATGCTCAGCCACACTTCTTGTAAAGCTGCTCTGCTTAGCTTTGTGTAGGGTTTTACCATGTGATGGGTAACGTGTTACACATCCAGTGGCAAAACCCAGCTGTTTCTAAAAGGGAGAACAAAAGCTTTCACATACTTTTTCTTGTAGCAGCACCGAGAGTTGTGCTTTTGAATGCACAGGCCATTGGCTTTATTCAGCAAAGTTAAGCAACACTGTTTCAGAAAGCATCCTCTCCACACTGATACTCTTTGAATTTACTAGATAGGCATGAAACATTAAAAAAAAAAAATAAAAATCACAATGTAGGACACAATAGCAATGTGTGAATTAGAACAGTGATTTTTTTTAAGGCACATAGGAAGGCACTGGCTTATTCCAGACAGGCTGCCAGCAAGTCATCATCCAGTGAAAACTTTCAGCCAGTGTGGATTTGAGCCGACCAGTTGCTTGCAGGTGACAGTCTCTGTAGCCCATTAAGAGTCTCTTGAGGCCTGTAATCCTGCAGCTGAGCCCATTTCTTACTCTTTCTGAGAGCTTGGTTCACATTTGCATTTGCTTTGCTCTGCTTGTGGTTTGCAAGCAAATTGGGGAGCAACTGTGCTCTGCAACAGCACCGCAGGTCCCCAACAGTTAGGTAGTCTCCCTTCTTCAGCTTCTGTTGGTGCCAAGAAGGATTGATCCAATGTTTTGTTTCATTATTTTGCTTTTATATTCTGAGTTTGTGGAGGACAAGAAGGGGAGTGGGATTTAGTTTTCTTGTCTGTCAGAGAGTCAGAGTTGGGCTTCCTGGGATCTTTCACCAAGGGATGGGATGTGCAGAACAGAAATCCAGCACTTAACTACTCTGTCCTAGAAAGAGCTCCTAGAAAGTGCGCTCGGCAAGGATGAAACACAGAGATTGTGTGTGCATGTGTGCACACAGACATTCACTTATTGATAAACTCATGACTGTAATTTACCAGCAAGTTACCTGCTGTATGGTGCTCTGGGCTTTTGCTAATTTGACAAGGTCACTTCACTTGCACTATCTGCAATGCAAACAATTACCAAAAGTGGCACGGCAGCTTTTCTTCTATGAATCGCTAAATCATTAACTTCTATGTCACTGAAAAAGTATTCTAGCTGCTGTTTGCGTCCTTCTTAATCAATATCCACAGACAGAGTATCCATGTCCTTTATCCCCCACAGGAATGACTAAACCTTTCCAGCAGCTCAGAATCACTCAGCTAATGGGCACTGGAGCACAGACCTTAATTGTCCCTGACACCAACACAACCGCTTTTCTTCTTTGCATAACAATACTATACATCTCTGTCAGAGTAGAGGCAAATTGAGTTATGAAAATGCTAAGGCTGGTCTCGGAGTGCATTACATCAAGTTTGGGGCATACTGACTTCATTCTGCTAACGTAGCTGGGCTTTTCGCATCCTTCTGAAGCCACTTGCTCGTCATTCATTGCTGAGGTTGCCTGTGTTAACGCTGCTGTGAAGTTGTGTGGTGGAAGTTCTGCAGAATCCTCCCCATTTCGAGCTTTGGCTCTGAATCGCTGTTGGGCCGCATTGTCACGCTGCGCAGGGGGAAGGAGCAAACCGAACGCACAAAGCAACGACAGTGAAAATTAAAATAATGATCGTGGTGATGATGGTAAAAATGGTGATGATAATAACAACAATAACAATAACGATACCAACAATAACAACAACAGCGATGATGATGATGATGATAACGATGCTCACAGGCCGTGGCTGGCGGTCCCTGGCCCGGCGCTGCCCGAGGTGCCCGCCCGGGAGCGGGAGGGGCGCGGGGCTCCGCCACGCCGCGGCCAGGGCGCCCTCTAGCGGCCCACCCCGGGAGCCAGGGGGCGGCTCGGGCTGCGGCTGCCGGTGCCGCCCGTTCGGGTCCCGCTGCTCCGGCAGGTTCGGAGAGGAGCGTGTGATTTTATGCACCCGTTGCTTGGAAAAGTGTAGCAGTTGTGCTGCTAGCCTTCTAATGAAGCTTTAGTATTGAGAAACATTTAAGCCTTTTAATGCTTCCACTAAATCCCTGATGAAACTACTTCCATAGCAATCAGAAGGTGATTAGCAATGAGGATTACAACTATTGCCGTCAATCCCTTGCATTCGGTGAATCCGAGATTTTAAAAGCCTGGAAAAAAAGTAATGACTGACGTTTTGATCGCGGTGTTTTTGCGTGTATGTTTTGGATTCATCCATATGGATGTTTTAATTGGAATTTCTAGTCGTCTTTAACAATAAAAAACCCAAAACAGCTAGAGAGTTACTCCTATTTCTTTTTCACATTCTATGGAATGTCTTGTAACTTTCTAAAGGAAGTTAAGATACCAACATAGACATAACAACTTTATGTTGTTATGGAAAGGAAACAAATCCTTTCTTTATGACTTGAAAAATGCAGTAATTCATGGGGCTAGGAACGCATGGATGCAACTGCTTGGCCGATGCATTGAATTTGGGGATGGCTGAGCAGGAATGAGTTCTACACCATCCTTAGCTGTCCACTTAAGCATAAGTACATGCTTTGATTTAATTTTCTACTAATGAGATAAAACTTTACTTAACTGAAAAGGTTGCAAGGATTGCTTGTCTGTCTGTGCAGTTAGGATTTTGTGGTCTGAGGTGTTGGGAGCTTTGTTCTTACAGGTAACAGGTCTTTGAGAAGTCGAATGATAATTATTAGACTAATAATTAACTAATATAAAAATGATATTTTAAAGCTGTATCTATTTGGATAGTCTAAACATGTATGCCTTTGTCTGCCCCTGTCCTGTATTTAGTCCTAGAAAGATGCATGATTTAACCTGAGGCAGCAACCCCCGTGCCAACCCCTCCTACCCCTACTGCAGCCAGTGCTGGACCACAAGAAGACTGCTACGATGGGAGGGTATGGTGCTCCCAAAACACCGACAGTGGTCTGTATGGTCCCCCGAAATCTGCCCTTTCTCCCCACCCACCTGGCTCTGCTTTCTCTGGAAGTGTCTGCATTTGTGAGTGAGTGTGGGAAGATGTCTGCTCTTACACTCTGGCTTCAATATTCAGCTTTGTTGACGGTTTATTATTGTGCTTCAGGCCTCGTTAGAAGTTTTGATAGAAGCATGTGCATATAAATATAGTCATTAACACATTTATTATTTGCAAATTTACACTTAACTTTGGCTATTAAATAAACAAATGGGAACAGCCTGTACCAGTATTACTAAACTGTCTGAAATATGCATTTCAGTCAGGTCTTGCAGTGATGTAAATTGCTGTAACAGCATTCAAATCAATGTTACTGTGCAATTTAGAGCAATTTGAAAATCTGGCCACAGTATACATTATTTGTTAATAATTTGGGGAGGGAGTTTGTTTATTCCTTTGAGGATGAACTCAGAGAAGCCTAGATTTAAAACCAAAGTGAAACAGCCTATCATTAATTTTGTGTATAATACATATCTCAGCAGCATATACCACAGAGCAGTGTAAAAAACCTCTAGGTCCTGGAAATCTTTAACAGGAAAAACCACACCACAAAAAAAAAAAAACCAACACCCTAACATATTTGTATAGCATGCAAAGTGCAAATCCATCAAAAACATCAACATTTTTGTAAGCTGTTTTTGTACTGTGAGAAGGCATAAAGGATCATGCTGGAGAAAAACACTGTAGAGAAGCATTGGGTAGAGGTTACTTAGTGTCTCTGTTGATTGGCTAGCCCAGAAGAGAAGACCCGAAAGTGTAAAAGGGTGCTTGGTGTGGATCCTGATGAGACTCTTGTAGGGGTGATAAAGATACTCTTCTGCATGTTTCAGGTGTTCTTGGAGATTTTATTTTATATCTACATCTAGATATAAAGTTACCTTTTTACATATATATATATATGCACACATATTTATACAATAATAAGGAATGCACAAATACAGAAAGTAATTTCCATCTTGCTGCAGTGAGAATAGTTTCATTATTGGCACCGTGTTGATAGTATGCTTTGCATATGCTATCATATATCATAAGTATATATATGCTTAGCAAATGCTCAAGGCTTTGCACCCTTAAGGGAAGCTGCTGATTCTTCCCTTTCTGCCACAAGGCAGGGGAAGCAATGCTGCCGTCCCTCTGTTACGGCAGGTGGCCCCAGCTGGCACCCATGTTCAATGTCACATGGAGCGCTCACAGTAGAGCAAGATTCAGCATTCAGGAACTTTGGGAACACTGTGTAGACCACTGTCCTGTCCTGGGAGTAAACCCGCTCAGGCCCAGGGCTTGGCAAGGCAGGGGTGAAACGCTTCAGCCACCATGGAAAGTGGTGGTCAAATCTTGAAAGTTCCCTGGGAGTTTTGTGGCTGCGCAGTCCAGTCAGAATCCTGGTTCTACAGGTGTTACCTGTAATGATTGGGGTGTGGGGAGACTGTTGGCTCTTCCAGACCTGCTCTGCCTGGCAGCAAGCGTGCTGTTGCTGTGCTGCGCTATCTGTCATTACCTATTCTTCAGAAGCCGTGACAGTCAGCCACTCGGTCCTCTGAGTGTTCTGCTTTCCTTTAATGTATTCCTGAATTGCTTAAAAGTTTTATTTGTAGCCGTAATAGCCTGTGCTATCCTAATTTCTGTCTGCATGTTTGTAAAATCATGTCAGCAGCCATCAACATTTGAAATCATTGCAACATATTTCAATTATATCCCTTTGATACTGGTAAAGACTGTTTAAGAATAAAATAACAATCCTGCACTTAATGCAATCAAAGTTTCCTCAAAACTGGTTTATACCATCATCACTCATTCAGTATGGTTGAAAACATTTTGTGTAATGCTATTAGAGTGACTTGCCAGTGAACAGTACAAGTTAATATTGATTTTAATACACACAAATGATTCCTTAAATCCCCAAATGCTTAATGAAAATTTCACTCTAGTCTTATAAAATAATTCATGGATAAGAGCTGGATAGCATGCAAAAGACAGTAGATTCTTACATTCCAAAATACAACCTGATATATGGCATACTTGTTTATCTTACCTACCCTCCAGATAAACCGATTCATGGCTCTATAAATATTTCACATGGTCTCGTCTCCCCATCTTCCCCCCGCCCCCCCTTTTTCTTTCTTTTTCTTTCTTTTTTTCCAAAGAAGATCACAGAAGTGTGGTTTTAAGTCTCTGTCTGCACTAGGAAAGTTCATGAACTGATTCCAAGTGATAGGAGTCTTGGTACTGACAGTGCTTCGTACTCAGACCTGTTCTTAGCACCACTTTACCGTAATGAAAACTGTCTGCATTGAGTAGCAATGGGGATTTCTCCATCTGACCTCATTCCCTAACCTCATTTCAACTGTTTTAACTTCTGAGCTCCTGTATGAACTGTGTTCCCAACAAGCTAAGGGGTGAGACATGGAGAAGAGAGGTCTGTAGTTCATGATGAGGGGAAATGCTATCAGGGTTGGTTGATTAGTTGTTTTTTTTTTTTTTTAAAGAAATGGAGACCTGAAAGTGTATTTGCATTGTAAAAGTAGAAAGTCAAAGAAGAGGATTAGGTAAATAAAAAAAATAAAGTGGGCTCAGAAGGAAGATCAGAAGAAGAGGTGTGCAAGGATCATTCCAGGAGGTCAGAGGTCCTGCCTTCCAGTCCAGATCCACACAGATCAGCTGGGTCAACTGGGAAGGCAGAACTTTCTCAGTCTGTTGACCCTCACCCTCCTCATTGCAGCTGGTGATTTTACAAGATCTACGTATGCTGGAAACTAGTATGTGCAAAGAACTCAACTGAGATCAAAAAATCATTTTATTCGTAAGCCACCAAGAAACAGTCACTAATATAGCTGAGTCACTAGTAAAGTAGGTTAGATTTGAATTAGTGACCTATGGTTGAAAATTCTGTATGTGACCAACGCTCCTTGGAGAGATGCATTGCCCTTTCCTCTGGTCATTAAGCAAAATTTAGGTTTTATCTCTCCAGCTTATCTGTTAGGTGCTAAGGGAGGGAAGATACAGAAGGTATACAGAAGAAATGTTTTACTCTACAAGTGTACAAACTTGTTAGTGTTTGTGCAACTTTATTTTTTCTCAATTTTCGCCTCAGTTTTTTGAAGTCAGAGTTTGCTGCTCAAGAGAGACTTGGCACCCAGGTTGCAATGTAAAATTCGTGACCAAAAAGTAATTCTTGTTGCTGCCTTTTTTTTTTTTTTTTTCCAGCCTGAGAGATGCGACAGCATCAAGGGCATACTGATGTTCTAACTACTGATGTCCAACGAGCACTGCCTTTTAGCTATGGGCAGCAAAGGAAGCATGAGTGCAGGACCACCAGTGTCTCCTTCGTCTGCTCTCACCCTTCTCTGCTTTCTGAAACCTCCATTAGTTGGTCCATTGCCGCTTCCTTTTGCATCAGTTCCTGTATGGAAGGTTATTTCCCCTGCCCAGGGGAAGGGGAAACATGGCCCTAATGGCTTCATCCCATTGAATTCAGTAGAGTAGAGGGTTTTGCATCCTCTGCTGCATTTAGTTTAGCCATTGCCACCCTATCCTCTCCCTGGGGTGCTGGGGGCTGTGTGTCAGCTGAGTCAGCAGCATGGCACACCTCCTCTGTGCACAAAGTTCAGGCAGGTGCACCCAGGCACACTCGAGTGCCACTGCAGTGTGTGCCTTACAGCACAAACTATTCTACTCTGAAAATTGCTTTGAGATTGTAAATTGCTTTTTTGATCCTTTGGGATGAAAAGTTCTATATCAGTGTATTATTATTAATGACAATAAATTATTCTTGAGGCAGCAGGGCTGCTTCTCTTCGTATGGAGCAAAATGAGTAAGCACTTTCCCGTGAGTACAACTGAAATGCAAAATACTGGTGGATGAGCCTAGCTGCCAGGCAGCCTGATGTTTCACCACTGTGCATGCATTTTGCTCACTGAAAACACCCAGAAAGAAGATGACCTGAAGAGAAGGTGTGCCCTGGGGGCATGCTTCCAGGGCGCAGCGCTAGTGCCAGCCCTGCATCTTGCCAGTAGCCTTTGCTGGGCGCTGGCTGTACCAACACCATCTTTAAGAGGTAAGTTGGTAAGACTGAAGTCCTGGCTCAGTGGCTGAAGTGTTTCCACCATTTGTTTTTCTGGGATCCCTTCCAGTTCCTCTGAATTGGCCTCTTGTTTGCCTGCCTCTCCCAGCCTGCGGCGCTCCTCGGGCTGCTGCTGCTGCTGCTTGCTCACACCGCCTGGCCAGCAGGTTCTTTAGGGCCAACAAATGATTGAGAGTCAAATTTTGGTAACTCCATCACCAACTTTTGGCAACACCCTTGTCTCCTGTTTTTTTCTAAACCACTCATGTTCATTACTGCACGTTCAAGAAAAAAGAAATAAGCCCCTACACTTATCACTGGCTATGGAGAACCTTGTTTTTCTTACCCTTCCTCAGACTTTTAAATACTCAGGATTTATTGTTTTGAAAGATGCCCTGTGCAAGGGTGTATTTCAAAAGGCAGAGGGGCTGACAATCCTTAACCTGTGTTCAGGCATTTTGGGAGCACCGTTAACAAAGTGAGCTTCACAAAGATACATTTCAACCAGAGTAGTAGAAATGTTTAGCTTGATGGATCTGTGACCAGGCATGAGCAGGAACAGCTTTGCACAGGCAGGAGAATGGGAGAAGTAGAGGGATGACAAGTTGTGTAATGACAGGTTTGTGCAGCAGTTCTTTTCCTTCTGTTTTTATATTAAGTGAGAGGCTATGGCAAACAGTTTGGTGCTAGGAAGCCTGATTTCTGAAAGAAATCCAGATATTGTGGAGAAAAACCCCAAAACCCAATTGCAAACCCCTCACCCCAGCCATTTCATACCTAGTTTTCCAGGCTGAACTGAAGCCAAGTCATGAAAAGGGTTGTCGTTAATTACCGTAATTTCATGCAAAATGTGTTTATTTACCTATCTGAGAACAAACAAGCTGAAAAGGCTAAAAAAACCCAACACCAAAACAAAACACACCAACAACTTTTCTTCTTACTACAAAACCTCTAGGGAACGAGGTAGGTGGTGCTTTGGAAAGAGAGGGATGGGAAGGGGCCGGGGGGGGCGGGTAGCAGAGGCTTTATTCAGGTCTAGCACAGGAGGTCCTACTTCATGGCAAGTGCTCCTAGGCAGTCTTGTGGTACAGCTGCTGCTCACTAGCCCAAGAAAAGGATGCCCAGTGATGGGTGAGACCGTAGCCCTGCAGCACAAGGTCTTTGGCAGCAGCACTGTCCAAAGGGGGACTCGCAGCCCCCCCACCTCTGCCTGCAGCTGTGCGCATCACCCCTGCCGCTCTGCCAGCTCGGTTCAGAACAGCTCACGAAGCAGGTATTGATGCCAAGGCCACTGTACTCTGCAAACTTGGCTTAGGGATGTGGAGCACGTGGTTGCTTACTCATGTTTTTGTAGGTAGTAAAGTACTTTCTGGCCTTGTGTGTGCATATGTCCCATTTTCACACCTGTGTGCATGCCTTTTCCAGGAGTACAAAGGTAGCTAGTTTTTTCATGGTAAGCTGATTAGATTGTCCTTCTGGATACACTTTTCTACCAGCCTGAAAGGAAGTAAGTGCAGTCAGTCCTCTGAAGATGAGGAAAATGTTCTGAACAGCAGAAAACTCTTATTTTCCTCTCTTGAAAAGGGTGAAGAATGCAGCAACTGTGGGCTTTGGTTGCTTGGGGTCTGCTGGGGAAGATATCGTAGAAAATTCTTTTGGAGGGTTTGGTGGAGAGTAATACACCTGAAAAATGTTGTTTCTTTAAAGAAGGCTAGAAGCATGATAAAAAGAAAGTAACTTTTACCCAAGCCATAGAGAGGCAGCACTGACAAGAAGAAAAAAGTGTTTAGGGTTTATGTGGTTTTGTTTTTTTTTCTTTTGCATAAATGTATGAATTTTCAAATATATAAACATGGGGTTTTGATCCAGCAAATGCTAAGCTCGGTAATATCCACTCTGTGTCTATGTGTTGGCAAGAAACAGGAGGGGAATAATGAGAAGGTAGAGAAGCATTTTCTTTTCCACAAAGCTGTGAGCCTTTGACTGAAGAGAACTTTGTGAGTTCAGCATCTTGTAGCTTTGCCACCTTCTAGGAGTGGGAGTGTAGGTAAGATAACCAGGGGAGCAGTTATGAACTCTCCTAGATCTGTTCTGGCAGACTGTGATCCTGGGCTCAGATGTAGCACTGGGTGTGTATGTGCCTTTGAAAGATGCTAATTTGGGGAGCTAGCACGGTTAGTTTTGAGAGATATTCTTGTGGACAGATATAAAGGATGGGGATAGCAGGGTTCACTGTAGCTGTTTTTGTTTGGGACTAGCAGTGTAATCAAGTATAAACAGACAGAATTGATGGGATTTTGTTCTTATAGGCCAGATCCTTCATGGAATTGCTCTGTTTTAACCACAGCTTTCAAGGACGAGAGGTAAATGCGTAGGAAATGCAGCTTACTGCAAGATGCAATACCACCACAGAAAAGGTAGATATAATAAAAAGACTAAACCAGACTAACTCTACCACATCTTGACTGTGGTATGCTTCATTCAGAATGAGCCAGAATTTAATGTCCATTGCAACGAAACATCCTTAAAAACGTTAGGCTAGCATACAGGCTTCATCAGAAAATGGAATAATATAGGTCCAAAGAACTGATGTTATTATTGAAGGCTCTAAACTAGACCTTAGGGACAATAAAGCATTCGGATTTGCATGGATGATTTTATTTTATTTTATTTTTTTTTAATTGAGAACTGACTGCGGTTGTCCTCCACACAAAGACAGGAGAAGTGGATGGCCAGGGACCTATTCTCTTGTTTCTGCTTTTCTTGATTTAATTTTTTTAATGAGACAAAAATAAAGAATAAAGGAACCATTTATCTCTTTTTTTGTAGAGAACAATTTACTATGACCTAACAAGAGCATTAACAGAATGGAGGCTGAAAATGATAACGACAAAGTAGACCACTGGTAGTCTATTTGAGTGTGTGTTTTGTTTTGTTTTGTTTTAAAGAGTAAGCTACGCAGTCAGCCTAATTATTAGGAAATAAAGAGTGAAAGGGAAGTCAGGCAGAACTGTTCTACTTGGAGGGAAGCAAACATATGGAATAAGTTGTAGAGTAAGGCTATGAAAACCAATATGTGAGTCACAGAGACAAAGAGGGTGACGTGTTTACTGTGAACAGAGCGGGGGTTTTGAAAACAGAAACAGATGCAAGTAGAGGGGTGGGGGAGAGTGAAATAAATTTAAAAGGGACATAATGCATTCTGTGGGCGTAGTGTCCTTTTCTTGTGTGATGAGTTTGTAAACACCTATAAAGTAAGGGAGAAATTTATTTTTACATTGACATTCCAAGTTAACTGGGTGCTTTTAAAACATAAAGGAGCATGGAGATGGAAGTCTTCATCTTTCTTGCAGCTACTGTTTCAAGGAGTTTCATTTCACATCCACCAGACTGTTGTTGGGCTCTGGTGACACTGGTTTCCATGGACCTGGGTATTTTATACTAGTGAGTAGGTCCTTGTGCAGGTCTGCCCTTCCCTCTGAAGTCAGTGGGTGTCTTACTGGAAAAAAAGACCTGCTGATGCTGTGGTTCTGGTGCTTTGGCAAGATACACAACAGAAGCAGAAACCATATGATGAGGGTATCATCTTCACAGTGCTCTGCATGTAGAGGGTTCAGCCCTGCCCCAGGAGACTGGCTCTGCTCGCCTTGGTGAGACTGCTCAAGCGAGGGGTGGACAGCCTGCACAACCTGGAAGTGAAGCATCTTTGTGACACAGGGAATAAATTGGGAATGGTCCCTGCCTTTCCAAAGACTGGTCAAGATGCTTGCTTTTTTCCTCCCGGTTTTGGGAGAAGTGTGGGGTTCCTTTAAACAGGAATCATAATGATCTGAGCACTGCCAGGGAGTCCAGTTTACAGTCCTTCCTCTCCCTGCAAAATCACCCTCTTCCAGGAGACAGCTCTGATCGCAAAGATAAGGCTGTTTTGTGAGAAACCATCCCCTGCCCCCTGGGATCTCCTTTGTGAAGTGTGCTGAAATGAAGAGCAGAAGGACAGATCCTTTGGTTCAAAGAGATAGTGAGAAAGAAAGGAAGCGTGACCTGAGTTCCCCTAATTATGGCTCTGAGCACAGAGATCCAAGGCCCGAGGTCTGGTCTTTGCCCCCATGCCTTTTTTTTTCCTTGATGTGAAACAATCCCATAACTGTGATAGCTGGTCTGTGGGTATCCTAGCAATGATACATGCAGCCTGGAAAGATTGTCTGCTGCTTTGCAACAGAGCTCTCCTTACTTTGTGATTAAATGTCCCACGTTACATAAATCTTTGCATCCTTTCTCAGGTCTCAGAAGTTCCTGGCTTCTTGACCAAAAAGTCAAGATAGTATTTAAGGTTTCTGATAGATTGTTTACTGATATAATGAAAAAGTGCATAGTGGATAACATAGCCTAGGAAATTTTTCACTTTTAAGATTGTCTTTTTTACAGATTGATAGGAAATACTGTGTTTGAAAAATTGTAGTAAGCCTTAAGATGGGAAAAGCCAGCCCTGGTTGTGAGCTGGGCCCAGCGATGATAGAATTTAGTCTCTTGTCTTTAAAAAAATTTGCCTGTTTCCCAAGAAAAAAAATAAATCAATTGATGGTCTGTTTATTTCTATGTCTTCTGGAGCCTTTTTTCTATTGGATGATGTGTGAGCGATGATTAATTAGTTGCTTTTGTTTCAGCTTTAAGGTTTGTGCAAGCAACAGTGGAAAGAAGGGGTTTATGAGCTGGTCTGCCAGGGGTTGTCATTCACGTGGTTGACAACTCCATCTCTCTAGAAGGCCATATAATAAAGTATTTCAAACTGAAAAGTCAGTTAAGGGGACGTTCATCACTTCAAGAATATGTTCAAATTGAGTGTCAGGCATGTAATTCAAGAGCGCTTCAAAGTAGGGTTCCTGAGGGAAGAATTAACAGGAGAGAAGCACAGTCAGTACTCTCTGTGTCTTTCCCTACCTAACTATTCCTAACAGGAAAGACATGGCTTTTCATCTCCATCTCAAAACCTCCAGGTTTGGCATTACCGGCCATGTCTGAGGAGCACTGCCTGTTAGCATCGGTGCAGGGGCAGCTGGCCGGCGGTGCACTTCCTTCTGTGCCACCTTTCCTTGGACAGAAAGGGACAGTGCTGATCTCACTCACGGTATTTTCACATTCGAAATGGCTCTGTTAATATGACATCAGTGTGAAGCAAGTACTGGTCTGGAGTGTGCTTGCCAGCTGGTATCCCACACTCCTGTGGTAAGAAAAGGCAGCAGATGCAGTGACGTGGCTCTGTGATGTGTGCTGTTGATTCGACAGCAGCAGCTGTTGCATCCCTGAATCACTTGCACACTTCTTCTTCAGAGCCTGATCTCATTCCTGATGGTTGCCTCACTCTCTTGCTTCCACTGCTACATCTGCCATTCAAAGATGGAAGTTTTGGGATCCTGGTACAAACTGGTGGTGTTTTTCTGTGGCCATGAGACCCCACTCACTAGCCCAGAGCATAGTCACAGTCATGTGAATGTTAAGAGGGGTACTGGAGTCCTTCAGCCAGCTGAATGCGTTTATGTTTTCTGAATAAGAGAACAGAGTGCAACTAGCACGTGTTAAATTGCTCTTAATGCTGGTTGAGGATGATTTTATCAGTTCTTGTTTCAGTCTTTAAATTAGTCTCGCCATTTTTTCCATTACGTTGCTTTGGACCAATGTAAAGACAATATTTCTCTTCTATTGCTGTTTCTGTGCAGCATTCCTGCTGTTCTGGGTCTCAGTCTGGGTAGACCCTTCCACTGTTCTGTGACAAATGTGTATTTTGGTCTCACCATGATATTATCTAACTTTCCCATCAATGCATAGGAGCCAGTGGGAGTTTTAAACCCAACTTCTTGTGGTCGTATTAGGAATAGGAATGCATCTTAGACCCATTTGTGCCTTAAGTGGGATGCTGTTTTCTGAAATTCTTGTCTCTTTGGGTCCCGGCACATACTGTGTCAGCATTGCTGGGCAGAAGACTTAAACGATTGTTGTATGCTATCCCCAAACCAAAAGTGACTGACAACTGCAGACAAGAGGATGAAGGTGCTATCAGTGAAACTACAGGTTGTTTTCACCTTTAGATAGCTGGTAAATGAAAATTGGTCTCCAATTTCTTGAAGAGGGACGTGTTAGAAACTATTAGCTAAAAGCTTTCTGCCTGACAGCATTAATTTCTTATTCATTTCATTAAAGGGACATTTTTGGAGAGACTTGTAAATTACAGCATGCTCCTAACAGAATAATAGCTTCAGGAAAAACATGTAATGGCTCTCCTTAATCAAAATAAGGGCAGGTTGTTTTTATCCAGCTGAAGAGCTGGGGATCACTAAAGCTTGATTTCTGTTTTTCACATTAAAAAATTGTATATTTTGAGCTATGTTTTAAGAGAAACATGGGTATATTTCAGTAAAGTACATGCCTATTTCGTTATTTGTTTGTTCTGAACATGTTTATGCTTCTGTTTCCTTGTTTATTCTTATACCAGTCTCCTTGTCCATGTCCTTCCTGGACTGTGACATGTTAGCCAAAAAGAAGCAACCTCAAACTGTTTAATAAAACAGAATTCTGCCCCTATGGGATAATGTAGCAGATATTACCATTGTTTAGATAAAAGCTGATGATAAAACCTCCTGCCAGAGCTGCATGATTCTTGCCTTCATCTCATAATAGATCAGGTGGGAGTTTCTGCTGGCGCTTGCGCTGTGATGCTGGAGATCAGCTCACACTAACTCTACACACGTAAATAATTAACACAAGGTGGAAGGAGATCCAGAATTAGACCACGATTCTAGTGGGGCTTTTCAGAGAAGGGTGGATGCAAGTGGCTGGAAATAGCTGGGACTGTGATCTTCAAAGACATTTAGATGCCAAGTCTAGATCCCTGTGGATATTTAGAAAACAGTTTATTTAAACTTAATATGCCAAAAATCTGATATTCTTTTCCTGGAGTACCATTTTCCTGCTTAGCTTGGCCTATGTCTGCTTTGACTTGGGTTTTAGATAGTTTGTACTGTGGAATTGTGATTCCTCTTGCATTATCTTCTCTGTGCTTTGCAATTAAGAACAGTTTTAGTCAGTGTTGCTGCAGCTTGTAGAGAAAATTAAGCCTCAAGAACCTCAGTTTACCACAAAAGGGGTTTATTTTCATTATAAATAAATAAAATAAAGCAAAGAGAATTTAAATAAAATAGAATAAATACATTTTTGAAATAACACAGCAGTAATAGCTGTAATCCCTTGCTTATTGCTTGTGTACTTACAAGGACTGGCAGCACACCGCAGCGTGTCTCGGTACCTCCCAAAACGCGGGTGCTTGTGCTCTTTCCTAAAAGGCTGACTAAGACACAGTAAAGCAAGGGGCTATTTTTTGAAAGTTAAATACACGGAGTTCATTTTTTGGAGTATGCACTGTGTTGGATTTTCAGAAATGCAGGTGATTTCCAGGTAAATTTGTAGTGTGATGGTGGGGCGGACATGGGAGGGGTTGTGTGGAGAGGGGGCAGGACCGTGGTGGTACCAGTTGCACACTGGCATGAGCACGGGCTTTTCACTTAAAGAATCTGTCAGCGTTTCTAGCCTGTCTTTGTAGACTCCCCTGGAAAAGGATAAAATAACAGCCCTCTTTGTTTGTACAAAATGAAGACTGAAAAGGATATTCAGATTGATGTGTACCTTCCAGTTGGCTTCTGCGCTCTGGTCCGAGAAATGTATTTACAGATCGCAGCGTGGCAGGGAGTCGGAGCGCAGAGCTGGGGCCGCTCCATGTTGTGGCAGAGGGCACGAAACGTGCGATTAGCACCGCAACAAAATCGTACTTTTCAGTGCTAATGGCTGACTTTACTAATAGTGGTGTCGCTGCACATGGAGAGGAGCAGAATGAAGAAATAACTGAGAAAACCACGAAGAGCAATAATGTTCCCCAGAAATAGCTTTTTTTTCTTTTCTTGGATATATGAAGTGTGGCATGCAGTGCTCTTGCCTATATTGCATTCTCCATCTGGCTGGTTACTGAAAGCTCAGATTCTCCTGGGCTTTTCTGAGTTATTTACTTTAATATTCTGCCTTTTATAGACAAGATTATCTTACAAACTGGATTCTCCATAGTGGATAGATTTTTATGGTTTAATCCTGTTTTTGATATCTAATTCTATTTTTTCCCCTTGAATTTAATATCTTTTCCCCTGACACACATACATAAACATGCACAGGATTTCATGTGTCTTATGTGTCGTCTTTTTTTTTTGGTGGTAGTGTCTCATGCAGAGATTCTTTTCTTACCACACTTGATTGAGAAATAGCTCCTATGGGATTCAGAGAATTGTTCTATACCTCCAGCTTAGGGACTAAGTAGTCCCCATGCGCCTTGTTCCCTTTAAATGGGGACTACAGCTAAACCCAATTAATACAGAGGGAATCCTTCCATTGATTTCACTTATCTCTTAGTCAGGATATCTGTCTTTTATGCTTCATTATCATTATCACTGAGCATATCATAATACATGCATTTATCCTACTATATGCGTGTAAGGTAAGGGAGCAATAGTCTTTCCGCTTTATTGATGAGGATTTGAAGTATAGCAAGATGAAGTGCTTGATCTGGCAAGAGACTGAATTCAGTTTCTGGAGACCTGGTTTAGGTAAATTCCAACATATTGCCACCAAAAGGCTCTGCCAAGTGGCTGTAGGTGCTGGTGAAATGTATGTATCCTTTATGCAGATGATGCAATTTATGCAAAGTAGTGTAGAAACAGTTCTGGGAGCACAGCTTGGGATCCAGGACAAGCCATCCTTCTGGGATGACAGCCCTAAGTGAGAACAGCAAATCTGCTTTCTCTCTCTCTCTCTCTCCATGCTCTTTTTCTCCTTGGTACACACTCAACATTATGCCTCGGTGGCATACCTGCAATGAGAGTGAAAACTCCGCCCTGCGCAGAGTATTGCTTGGTGGCTGTAGGACTTTACTGACAGATTATGGACCTGAGCGATCTGAAGCAAAGCCTGGGTAGTGAATGACCAGTGAGAAATTGTTCTGCTTTGTTCCTGTGAGACTTCTTGCAATATGTTGGCTCTTCAGAAGAGGATTCAGGGTTGGAAAGCCCGAAGCTGGCAATTGTGGGTTTGAGGTTTTTTGTTTGTTTCTTTCTTTCTTTTAGTTGGAAGGTAATCAGTTGGTCTCCAGAATGGGTGGTGATAGGGTGCTTTGGGTTGCAGTGGAGGATGTGCTTAGGATGGGAGGAAGAACGTCTTCCAAACTATAGCCAAAGCAAAATAGCTGGAGTTTTGTCAGCCATGGGATCATGCCAGGGGCTTTCTCTGTTCTTCCTCTATCCCACCCATCACAGTGACTGGTAAAGCCCTGCATTATGCAGTGAAAGATGGATCTCTTCTGGTTTAGGTATTTAATTTTATGTGGGAAAATAATGTGGCTTTTTTCTTTTCTTTACTTTTTAAGACATCTGTGTGAAGGTCCTGTAGTGCCTCGGGCAAATCACTGTAAGATTTAAAGCAGAAAGCTTAGGACTGTGTTTAGTCTTCCCATTAGGCTGAAAGGGGTTTAGATTTCCACTGATTGACCACTGAACCCTCCCTTCCTCCCTCCCTCCGCCAGCTTCACTTCTCCGGCCCAGATCAATGTCAGTAGTTAAATGGATCGGTTATTTGAAAGCTGTCTGTTGACCTTTCCTTCATGACTGATTGCATGAAAAGTGCACAGGAGTGTGGCTTCCAGCTAGGCGAGCAGTCACTGCTGACGGCTCTCTTTCACCACTCCCCATAGCCCACTAGGATTTCCCACAGAGGAATAGGCTGCCTGCGAAGATGCTGGACCAGAGAGTGCTCTCAAGTAACCATAATCAAGCTGAAAGCCAGCTCTAGTCTTCCTCAATGGCTAAGAGGAATTATTTATGAAGAGGAGACAAGGGCTGAGTGGTTTACTGGCCTTCAAAACACTTCCTGACTGGACGTCTGGAATCCGAGAGCCGCAAGAGCCCTGGGTGGCAGTTGCCTACGGGTGTTGGCAGGTGTCCTACCAAAAATGAGGAAAGAGGACAAAACCAGGGCCATCTGACTCTCTCTGGTGCACGCACCAGCATGCACTTGCCATCTCATGCACTCACCATCTTGCACACGTGCTGTCCTAGCCCGGAGAAATAATTAAGTTTTCTATCTTTCAATATGCATTTGAAATACAAAAACAGCCTGCAGGAGCAGATGCAGAGAATTAGTCTTTGTGCAACTCTTCCTTCTTATGCGTTCCCAGTCTAAAACTAATGTCAGAGCTTTAATTTGCTTTAAATCTCCTGTAACCAATTCCATGGTAACAGGTTTTGATTTCTGGCATATGGAACATTTTAGTTACTCCCGATTGTTAGCATTATGAATAATAAACCCACCTTTTAACTCTTAAAATAAAGTTTGGCAGTGCAGTAAGTGACGTTCTGTTTGCACAGAGGCAGAGAATACAAATTACCCTAAATCAGGTAATGGGAAGCTGATGTATGATGATTATGTTGTTTCATCACCCAGTTTTTAGTAGGTTGTGCAGGATCGGTAATTCACTGCATGATCTCCCTTTTAAATCACTTTCTTAATAAACATGTAACAACACTAGCCTGATGTAGGGCACAGCACGACTCTGTGCTTAATCTAAATTTTACAAACCAGCAATACACCACAAGTAGTGAAAAGGTTCACAATGTCAAAGTTTGATTCTGATTATCAGGGAATTGCTCTCTGTAACGTGTAGGGTGACACAGAGAGCAGGAAAGGAGGGTGGAACAGGCTGAGGACTGGAGTTTCTGGTAATAAATATGATGTTCCAAAGCCTAGGCTGGTGCATGAAATTACTATTGTAACCTGGGTTAACGGTGGATGCCAGGCAGTTTGGCAATTGGAACAAAGGTTGGGGTTTTTTGATGGCAATGATTTATCATCAGCTGGCTTCCCTGTTGCCCATCAGTGCTCTTCAGCTGTGGCACTGCAAGGAGGTCCTGCCAGAGTTGGCCTTAACCCTTCACAGACAGTGGAGAAAATAGCTTGTGGAGGAGCTCTGAAAGGCACAAGCTGGGAGTGAAGAGTGAATTAATCTGTTGGAGGCTGAAGAGGGCTTAGGAGCCTTAGAGAGGTCAAGAATGTGATCCTGCTCCCCACGGAGGGAAGTATGTGCAGCCTGCTATATTAATCTTTGGGGCATGGTGTGGTGGAAGGAAGGGCAAACAAAGCTGAAAATGTGAGACCTACCTTGTGTTAACTGCTGCCTGTATAACAGCCACCCTAAATTTCAGCTGCTGTAATTCAATGCCAGCAGATGAAGACAGAATCAGCCAGGTTTAAGTGTAGGTAAAGCTGCTAGCGGTAGTTTTCACTGCATTACATGTATGACAATTTTGGATTAAAAAGTCACTGATTCGAATGCAATTCCCACATTCAAACATGGGAATGCAGAAAGCTCAGGAATGGTGCTCTGTAGTATTTATGAACAACTAATTTTGCACATCTGGCTGCTGGAGTCTGATTCAGGCTTACCACAACAGTTGTCATGCTGTGCGGGACCCAGCGATGGGGCTGAGGTGGAGAAGGACACAAGTTCTCATCTCTGCAGCCATCCCCAGCTGCTGGGACAAGGTGGGTAGAGCCAGGCCAGAGCTCTCAGCTCAGAGAAGATCCTCCTGGGCTATTGATGGCTTTAAGGGGCTTCCATGTGGCTCAGCACCCAAAAGTGAAATTGTAATAAGGAAAACTTCACACATCCACCCAAAAGACACTTGTACTGTACTGTGGTTAATGGCATCTCCATGTTCTATTTGGCTCCATATTTCTTTCAGTTTTCATAAAAGCTCTATGTGGCTTTTTTCACCCAGCTAAACCATGTAGTTGATGAATCAACGACTCCTCTTCTGATGTGCTCGTCCACACAACATGGGTTTCATTATGGCAAAACTTGCAATTTGCCTTGAACGCCCTAGTAATTAACAAATGCTATCAGCATGCCACCAGTTGCCACTGTTGGGAAGTACGGGTGGAAAAGGTTCACTGTCACTTTCACATCATCCTCTAAGTGGCCTAATCAAAGACCAGGGAGAGATGTTTCAGGCTTAATAAAAGAAATTGTAGCGCTTGTAATAGAGAGCAGCTCTTGCTCATCTATAGAGTCAAAACTAATACCTTTCTTTTTCCTGAGGGGTGAGGGATGAAATGCTGACTTTTACCAAATCATAGGGAAGTGAGACTGTTTCAGGGTCTAAAAAGAGTGTAGTCAGGAATAGACAATTCGTTTCTTCTCTCAGTGCAAGATAATTTTAAGTTATTCCTTGTACTGGAAGTGGGAGGGAAGGAAGTAAAATGGAGACAGAAGAGGAACAAAATAAATTTGGGGTGTGGGGTGGGGGGACAAACTTGACAGCTAGCTAGCTTGCTTGCAAACTCACTTTGAACCTAGTCCGTGCTCAGTCAGCATAGCTGCATGGTTTTTTGCCCTGCTGACTTACCTGGAGTAACTCCGTTACATGATTCTTATTTTAGTTAGGGTGGCTTGGTAGGTGAGAGGTGTGTTAGGAAAAGCAAATTCATGATATTTAAGAAATATTTCTGTAGTTAGAATCAGCAGGAGAGTTGGTGTGTGTTAGAAAGGAGGCTGGTGCTTGCCTACTTATTCTGATAGAAATGGAATGAGAACAAAAACCTCTCAGGCAGAAAGGTGTTATATTAAGGCCTTGAGGAAGTGGACAACATTCTGGATGCTATGGAAACTGAGACGCTTGGGTTCATGCAAGACTGTTGCAGAAATGGCTTTGCTTTCATGCTCAGCCCTTTCACCAAAGTGGTGTGGAGAATCTAGAGAGAGCGTCTCTAAGTCAGTTTAATATCCACTGAGAACATGCCTTCCTTCTTCCAACAAACCTTCAGGTTTTGTTCCAGTAATTCCCTTCCTTAAATTGTTTTTAAAATAGATACTTTTCTGGAATTAAAAAAAGAAACCTACAGGGTCATTCTTCTGTTGCAAAGATGGGATGAGGGCCTTTAATAGGGCTAGAAACTACAGACGTATTAAATAATATGTTTAGAATTGCAAAGTTGTTCACTGGAGAATTAATTTCTCAAGAGCAGTCAGCACCCATTGCTTTGGTGTTTGCTTGGGTATGACAAGGTTGAGTCTCTATTCTGTCTCTGCCAGATCAGGGACCTGAATTTCAGTTTCTACTGAAAAAACACCCACTGAGTATCCTGACTATAGGCTGTTGGGTTCATTTCTGAACTGAAACTTGTGTCTTTGATCTGAAGAAAGAATGGCAAAAGCTTCAGAGAAATAAGCTTATTTCATCAAATTATTTTCATTATGGATACTATGCCAATTTTCCTTCAGGAGGGAGCAAAGGGAGTATGTCTAAAGATTTCCTACCAATGTAATAAAGAATGAAATGAAATATAGATGTCATATTGGTACCTGACTTCCCTCCTTTCCTCAAGGATTCTTTCATTGCCAAAGCTGAGATATAAAGAAGACAGCAATAATCGCTGGGGCAATTCCTTATCCCATACCTGGTGTCCTTGCATGGCTCTTCACACCCAGCGCTAAAGGGAATCCTTGTGTCTCCCACTGATCTCATCGGCTAGAGGCCATGAACTACTTCTGAGCACACATTTACAGCTCGGGGAAGCAGTTACTCAGGGTCACTGCAGCACTTTGTTGGTGGGGAACTATTCCTGAGCAGAGTACTTGATTCCCAGGCAGGGTCTCGCAGTGTGCCCAAGGTAACAGCACCTGAACTTCAAATGAATCTAGGGTTGGTGAATTGTTTTGATAGCTGAACAGAAATGCAAAGGATGCAAAGCTTTTTCCCCTTCCTCCCTTCCCTCCTTCCTTCTTCCCACATAGCACAGCTGTCTTTAGCTTTCTTTCCCACCCAGCACTGGGTGCCTGACTGTTCCCAGTGTTGTGGTGCTCCACACTCACGTTTCCACAGGGAGTCCAGCCACCCTTTCCACAACATCCCCCCCAAGCTACCTGAGGTCTGATAGACGGGGGAGTGAATGTGCTTTCCCATCTGCTGCAGGTGCAAGGACATCACCAGATTTTGCAAATGACCCATTTGTCCCTCATGGAAACCTCTGAGTATGGGCTTCAGACTTCAGCAGTTCTATTTCCCAAACAGGCCTTTCCCCGTAGGTAGGCAGAAAGCAGTCGGTTGATAGAAGACACACAAGAGCTATTTAACTCCCTGCCAGCTTAGTATAATGGGCTGCACCAGTGTGCTGCCTTGAAAAAACGGGGAAAATATCAGGCAATCTGGTTTGTTTTTATTGAGAGGGAGAAACGTAGACATTTTGAGAGATTTAAGTGATATGCCTAAGGCTGGGCAGGGGGTCTGACTGGAGCTCAGACGTGAATTTGCGGTTGCCCAGTCATGTAACTTCAGCTCAAGACTTTTTCTAACCTTTGAATAAAATGTATTTAAAGCCAAACAGTTACAGTTCTTTCTGGCATTGCTTCTTTCACATAATTCTTGCAAATCCAAGGATATTACAAAGTTTAAGAATAAACTCAGGTCACAATACCCTGCATTTTCCTCAAGTCTTCTAGTGAATTTTGAGAACATAATTTCTGTTTTATCATGGTGAAAAGTAGCACCTGCAGTGGGTTTATTTCTTTGCAAATGCCAAATCTAATGTTTCAAAGAAAGCTGAAGATGAAATGAAAATGAGAGCAGAAGGGTACATAGCTGTCATTAGCCTTAAGATTGTTTATGAAAACCTGAGATGACCTACAGCTTTAAATGACATTGATTGGCGTTCTTTAACTTTGTGCTAATGGACTAATGACTTGCAAAGCTCTGAACATTCAAAGGAGAAAAAAAAAAAAAAGACTGACATCTGTGAAAGATGTTGATTGCAATCTGTGGCATTCAGCTGACTTTCCCACTAAGTGTTAAATATGCAGGACACTGCACAGAATTGTAATTGTTGCTATTTAAAAAAAAAAAACAAAAAACAAAAAAACAACCAAAACAAAAAAACCAAACAAAAAACCCAAAAAAAACCCCCAAATAACAAAAACGGAAAAACAAAACCAAACCCAAACCATTCCTCAAATAACAGTCTTGTCTTTAGTGCTATGAATACAACATGTTGAAATGAATACTTTCAGCTGTAGCCTCTTGATAGTAGAGGCAAACCTTGATACAATTAAGCAGCATGTAGTGTCTGAACAGTCCTTCTAAATCTTCAGTCTAAAGGACAGAGTACTGAGGAAGTAAAAGCTAAAAAAAAATATGAGATACCCCCCCCCCCCCCTCCTCCCCCTGCTACAGAACACATACCAACTATCTTTGATTCTTGTTTTCCCCCTTAACTCCGTTGGATGTTTGGGATAAAAGGAAGGGTAGGATTCGTCTTAAATGTCCAGTGTAGTGGTGACCTTTTCTTCTTCTTCTCCATTTATTATCCTGAGTAAAATGTGCCACTACAAGAATCCTTTCAAGATGTGAAATACTGCTGAAAGGTCACTGTTTAGAGCACAGCCAATATAGCATGAGGCACGGCTAATCTATTGGTTCTATGATGAATATGTTGACAAGCAGCTGAATTTTAATAATTAATCATGATAAAACTAAGGTGATTTAATAATTTAGAGTCTGATAATGGAGAGTGGTGAGACTCCTTGAGTAGGCAGTTTCTGTTAAGTTTCACCTCTGTTAATTTTAACCAAAAGGAGCACTGTCACTTTTAATTATCAGCGAGAAGCTCTTGGAGCTGTATGGCTGGCACAGAGGAGGTCAGCTTCGGTAAATGTTAACAGCTCGGAGAGAAAATTTGGGGAGCACATATAAAGTCAGTCTAAAGCTAATCAATGTGGTTGGTTCCTTAAGCTGTACATTTGCTTTATTATAGTAGTGCATGCCTGAAGAACAAGTAAGCAAAATGGTAAAAAGGGACTAGACAGAAAGTAGATGCTTGTCATTCCAAATATGTCAATCATGAAAAGTCAGTGCGAAGCCCTGACTTTACTAGTGGTGGTGGCAGAATTGTTGTCATCTCTATGCTCCGTTCCAAAAATGGAACCAGAGTTTACCCATTTATATGTATGTTTTCACCAAGAAGTTCTCATGACCTCTCCACCATTGCAGTTTCCTCCCTGAAAACATTTTGAATTCCTAAAGGCATGAGATGTAGGTACTTAGACTTTTGTCAGGCAGGTTGCCCTTTCCAAAAACTTTGCATTTTTTAATTTAAATAGCCCATTTCAACAGAAAGAGGTAAGAGACCTCACAAATATTTCTCCAAGCTCTGTGAAAATCAGTACCTGGATATGAGAGAGGATAAATGATGTTCTGGTAGAGGGAAGGATGTGTGTGTGGAAGGAGGGGTATGCACACCTTGCCCCAGCAGCCGTACTCCATGCTTCTCCAGCAGCCACAATGGGAATACTGCGGTGATGCCAGGGGTGAGACCCCACTGGGACCAGAGAAGGAGGTTGAGGGGATGTAAGGCAGGAATTGAAAGGAAACCAGTCTTCAGCAATTCTGCTGCTGTGGGAATAACTTTTGGGTTTATATCCCAACTGAGAAATGCGTCATGCTTTCTCAGGACTGAATATGCAGGTGTAGGCACTGCAGCGTGTACTCCATATAAGGTTGCCAACGTGGCATTAGATGCTGCAGTGCCTGAGCATTGACTTATGTTTCCCGCTACTTACAGTAGGAAATTCCTGGAATACTGATACTACTGAGGTACTTATTCAGTTATCAGAAGCATTTGGCAAGTTTCTAAGGGCGACCACTGTAGCTGAAATGTTATTTTAGTAATTTTACAAAGCTCTTTGATAAACACAGGCTGACATTTCTAAGAAACCCTGTTCTCGTCACCCTTGTGGCGGTCAGAGTTGGCCAGTAGAGAGGAAACACCTCACACGGTGTGGCTCAGGTTACACAAACCAGATGATTTAACAGACTTCTCAATGTTCGCCGTTTAAAGAGGTGCTTTTGTTCTAGACTTGGCTGAGTTTTCAGAGGGCTGTCGTTCTCCACTTAAATGTCTTGTTTGCAAAAGTTGACTGTTCATGTTAAAGATGCATTGGCGTGGTTTTAAAAGAAGAAATAATAAAGCAGGGCAGTAAGTAGTTAAAGTATATGGTGTGTAATATTCAGTTCCTTTACTTGGCCTCAGCACTGTATCAGTGGCAAAAAAATTAACACCAAAAAAATGCATGCAAAACCGGCTGCTTCTGAGAAGCGCTCCGAGCAGTACCCGCTTGCCACTCTTACACCTCCAAGTGTGTGATCTTGTCTCTGTTAGTTGTTTGTTTTGGCCAGACTCCAAGGGATTTGTACTACAGGCTGTTTTGTCAGTGCAGTTGACATAACTCACAGTTTTTCTCTTTGGTTTTTCACTACAGATAATCGTATTTGTTGTACTGCACAGAATAACTTCATGTCACTGTAGTTTCATGTCACATTCTGTTGGTGTGTGATGAAGGCATGTCATGTCATGATTTTATGTCATTATACGACAAGATACCTTCCTCATAAATTAACACAATTTGATTAAGTTAAAACATTGGGTCAAGTTACTGCATTGCAAAGTTTCAGGAGTTGCAGAGACTCCAACTAATTCAGAATAATAACACAGCTTTAGGCTAAGCTTGTGGGATATGATATACTCCCCATAAAATGAGGTTTGTCCCATGAACTTCTTTGTAGACAACCTTTGCATCATATTCCAGCCTAAGGCTGAGCCTAAGGCTGTTATTAAAAAAGTTTCTGAATTGGCTAGCAAGAAGGGTGATGCAATGCATGTGTTTTAGGCATCCATTTCTCTAAAGACAAAATTTGCATATATTTGTACCTGCCAGTTTCCAGTAGACTTGAATGAAAGGGGTCCCCAAATGTCTGTCTGTCTTACACCCTAAATCTATTATGTAGCAGTGCGATGTACTGTAGCAGATGTATGGATGTTTGAAAGAATGACAGCATCCAGTGCACCATCTATCTATGGGGATCCATGATCCATAAATCATTACATTTATGTGTAGCAACCTGCTGCATAAAGTATGGCACTTAACATACGATAAGAGAATGTTACCTGGCAGGAAAAATAATTATGCCTGTTTTATAGTAAATCATAATTAATTGTCCATGTCCTCAATAAAATGTGCCAATGTCTCTGAAGTCATATGTGAACCGTGTGCAATTATAGACAAATGTCTGCATGAAAGGGTCAGATGTGTTCCACGTGCCCTGGGAAGCCCAGTCACTTAGCACCAGACTTGAGAGCTAACTCTCTATCTCAGGGGTCACCAAATTCAACCCCCTTATGTTAATGCTATCACCTACTGACTTATTTGGTAAGGTAATTGCATGTGTTATTACTCAATTACGGTAGATTTTTTTATTATAATTCACTCATCTATAAATTCCAGGCCAAACCAGACTGCATATTAGATAATCTTTGTATTTGTTACATGTACAGAAAGAAATAGTTGAATCACATTTTTAAGTATGAAAATTTGTATCAGCAGTCATCAGATTCTTTTCTGCAGGCTGGAAAGAGAGTATTATTACATTATTTCTTAGAAATACATGCTTTTGAGTTAGATTCCCTATGTATGTATAGAAGGTTTTTGAGAATCTTGTAACTTTTTCAAATGTTGAGTATTTTTTGTAGGTGACGGAAATGAGCTGAAAGTATAAAATTACCAACCCCCCACCAAGTTTTCCTTCTTGGTAGACATTCATCACTTTAAAACATTTAAAACTTGAGCTTTATTTTTAATCCAGCTTTGTACTTACTACATAACATCAATAACTACTTATATTTTCAATTCAGTCTATGGACAAAAGGACAAATCAAGCCTAGCTTGTTCATGATTTATTGTAAAAGGATTAGCTATTAGGTTTGATTTCAGGCCAGCAGAAAGCCCTTGCACTTTAACTATCCCTACCTAATAAATAATTTTTCTCAAGCCATTCAACATTAGATGTAAAAAGTGAGCTCTCTCCTACAAGCTCACATAGCTGTTGAATGGTAAAATTGCCTCTTGCACTTTGTCTTTTACTACATTTTAAACAATGGACATCACGTTTATCCCTTCCCTAAACAAATGGTACAATGAAGTAATCTGTTCTACATGACTTTAAAATAATGACAAGAGAGTTCAGTGTTCAGGAGCTGACAAGCTCACTTTAGGATGGAGATGAATCATAGCCACTGGGTGTATGTGATAATGCTACTTCTCTGCTGCGCTGCCGCACACCTCAGAGGTGATGCTTGGGGGATGCACTGCGACCTCATCCCTTGGGTGCGCTGTGATTTGTTCACATCTTCCTCTAAGGTGGAAACCCACCTTCATCTGCCTGGCAAAGGAGTGACAAGAGAAAAAGAGAAAGGGCCCGATCCTGCAAACTAAGCATACCCAGAAGCCTTGAGTTCCCTCAGCTCGCTAATGATTAAGGTGCTCAGGTTTGTCCATTCTGCATTAGACATGGCAGCATGGGGAATTTTAAGTGCTTGTTTCCATTTGGTTTGTTTCTGCCAGCAGTTGATGCCTAGTTTTTCATTTGGTTGCTCTGTGGCTGGTGCACTGCATCAGTAAAAAGTAAAACCTGTTACATAAATCAGATAAAGAAAATATCTGTCAATTCCTTATGGAAGTTTATCTGTTTTGAACTGCTTTCATGACTGATGTGTGCTTGGGCTAAGAAAAGAAAGCAAGCTGCCAACACCTCTGGCCATTTTAAGATCTCTTGTGGAGAGTTTAATGCTCCTTTTGCAATCTTTGGGAATTGTCTGCTTGGGCTGATCATAAGACAAAAGTGAAGTAAAGGCCATGAAACCAGCAGTGAAAGAAAGTCAGAGTTTTCCTCCTGTGGGCTCAGACCTATTGTGGTGTAACTGCCTTTAGCTCACTGGTGGTCACAGTTTGCTCCTGAAGTAAACTGCACTCTGTGTAGGCTAAAGATTGGTCTTGAGGGAAATAAATACACTTGAGGTTTCATTTGCCTTTATTTTGCAATGGGGTTTTAGGGTTTGGTTTTCGGGATTTTTTTAAGGAAGTGGCAGGGCAGAAAATGTTTCCTTGTGCTGCAGCATGAAAAATTTGAAACTTAAAACTTGATACTGGTGAATTATTATCATTTGCTATTTATGCTAGAATATCCAACATGCTGTAAGATCTACCTAGAGATGCCAGTGAAACATGATTCCTGCACTGCAGAGCTCCCTAAATCAGTACAGGCACAGAGAAAATGACAGAGGCCAGAGCAGATAGAGTGTTAAAATGGAAGTTGACTCTGCTCACTGTAATATGGCACAATTGTTTCTTAAGGGTATTTCATGGGTAGTGAAGCTAAACAGCTTAGTTTCATTATCCAAGCTGAGATAAATGCATGGGGAATTAATTTCAATACATCATCCAAGCCTCCATGTGATTTAAGTCTCCAGTCAAGTCATGGTCTGTTCAACACAACACTGTTTGTAGGAGTTGGACTTTTAAACACAATTAAAACTTCAATTCCCAAAAGTGCACGAAGTATAAATTTTTGTAAAGGATTGAGTGATTGCACAAATAAAGATGTTTCCCCAACTAATTAGTTTGGGATCACTGCAGGCCATCATATCCTCGGTGTGTCCCATCTCGCAGATTGTACAGAGCTTGGGCACTCTCACTGTGCTCAGAGCTTTAGACAGGAGAGGCAGAAGAAAACTGGAGGGTTGTTGGAGTCACAGGGCTGGCAATACTGAGCAGTTGGCTTCTGGATGCTTGACCTTGGTAGAAGAGTGAAAACAAGAATATTTTCTGGTCTGTTGCATGGAGAAAGACCCTGTCCCTCTAAGCGTGTCCTGAAAACAGAGCAGGGTAGTGTGTGCAGAGCTGGGAGATACCAGGTAGCTCATGTGGATGTAGGATTGCAGAAATAATGACCAACCTAATGTGTTCGTGAACTGAAGTACAGGGATCAGGTTATGCCTTTGAGAAGGAAGTTGATACTGAATACGTGTCTTAAGGAATTTTGACTTAACAGCCTATCTTATGCAGTGTAGACTACATCAGTTTAAATTTTGTTTTAGCTCTGATGATCTTAGAGCAATTAAAAAAACGCAAGTAAGAAGTGTAAGATGACATGAAGAGGGCAGAGCCCTTGGCTGGCATCTGCCTGTGTCTTTCCAGCAGGGCTCTGATCGAGGGTTTGGCCTGTGGTGTCTGTCATGGTAATATCCCTTGATGTGTTTTATGCTCTTCAATCCAAGTGACTTGCTCCAAAGCACCATTTCTGTTTCCTCCTGTGCAGTGCATGCACATAGTGAACAGGAAAGCTTCAGTGAACCAAATCTCTTCGCACAAGAAGTCAGTGGGGAAACACTAATATCTATGGATTCAGGTTCACTTGCTTGATTGATCACCTTAATACAGAAGGTGAAACTTTCCATTTTGCGTTCTTTAATGATCCCGTACTAATTACTGCTCATTGATAAGCTTCATGCTGTCCTTCAAGTGATGAGTAGAAAGCAGAAGATACCTCCAGTGTATAAGATCAAGAGATACGGGAGACATCATAAGGCTTTCTGTCTGGCTCATTTGTTTGTGTGCCTTCCTATGATCTCAAAAATCTGCTGTGACTCTGCACTCTGTGGAAAAGCCATAATATGCGAAACAAACATGATGCTGGTGATGCAACATTAAGCGACTGATGATGTTAAGAAATGTACTAATACTTGTGTTTGAGGCCGTCTGGTCTGGTTTAGCCCTTCTGAGCCTCTTTAATAGATGAAAATTTTGTATTACATAATGAAGTGCTTTAGGATAAAAGTCTTCATGTTGTTGCTACATTCTCTGAAATTAATATTTTCTGACTAATATTTCCCCTGCCTCTCACTTCTTTACATGTATGCATGTACATACACGATGTATATACATTTTGAAAGAGAATTTTATATTTCATCTCTCTTGGGAGAATTCTTTTCCCTGAAGATGCCTGGTTTTCCCTAATGTGGCCTAATGGCAATGAGTGAATCAATTTTCACTTCTTTCTGTAAGAACTTTCACCAGACACACTTCAGTAATAGGATAGTACTGAATGTAAGTGGAATATAAATTTCACACCCTTGAAATGACTGCTTTGATGGAAGGGGGCAGAATTACAAATGTCAAATATTCCAAATTGTTTTGAGACAACTGGATTCATTTAAAATACAGCTTTGGTGCAGAGAAACAGCCTGGGGATGGATTGATCTTGTTTACCTACTGACACGTTTCTTCCATAGTTGTTTGTCTGTGCAGAAATTTGCCTGTGCAAAACTGTATGCTTTGGGGAGGCAGGTTCATTTTTGACCTTTTGACTGATTTTCGTTAGAGTATCTGGTTTGTCAAAAAGAAGGAAAAAAACCCAACACACGATCCAACCAGTATTGCACTGCTCCTTAAGCTTTAACAAGGAAGCTCAGGATTCATGTAAGCCTCTAAGATGTTTCAATGCCTCAGTCTTCCTTCAGTGTCCCAATGCAACAGTGCATCACACAAAAGAAATGCTTGGTATTTTTCATTCTGATATTGTAGAATTAGCCAAGGGACCCAGTGTGAGAGGTAGCATCCTTACTGGCATGCTGTGGTGCTGTTTCTCTGTTTGATTTGTTATTTCCTGCATTCTGCTGAAAACAGCTCAAAATGGTGCTGCTGCACAGGTTCCTAAGTCAAAGAGCTTGTCCCTCTCACATACCTCCCACCCTCACCCATATCCTGCTGGGGGCCTTGGGGTAAAAGGGAAGAGAATGCGAGTTTCCCTGTGACAGCATTGTTTATAATGATTTATTCTTTCTATTACTGTGGTTCTTAGAGGCCGCATGTAAAGATTGGGGTTTAATTGCACTAGGTGCATTGTAAACATGTGGTAGAAGAAGATGGGCATTGTCCTGAAGACACTTGTATTAATACAACACTGTTGCTGACTGCAAGTCAAACAGGTGTGTGAGGTGGGTACAGGGAGAGAAGGTACAAGATGAAACAGAGGAGCAAGTTTGCTGTACAGTAAATGTATGCAGAAACTGACAGAAAGCGTACTTTACTTGGGTGTCAGACACTGAAATAAATTTTACCAGACTCTGAAGAAGGGTCAAGACTGAGCAGAGTGGTTGGACCTGTTGCTTACCAAGAGAGTTAAGCGTGGCAATAAAACCCTGGCTAATGATGACTCTGAAGGGTTGCAGTTGCTTTGGAATTTACTTTTATAAAAGCATGAAATTTTATGTATAAACAAGATCTATAACCACCTGTATAAAAGTAAGGAGGCTTAGTGCCTCTGAGAATGATGGACCATATTCTGTTGGCAGCTGCAGGACAGATCTTGTATTAGGACTGTAGGATCAGAGCTCAGTAATTGGTTATTTCATAAGCTTTGTCTTTGGTGAGAATAAAATATAATTGTCTCGAATCAATTTATTATAGGACACTTTTTTTTTGTCAGTCTGCTCCTGGCAGACTTACTCTTGTCGTTTCCTGATGCCAAACCAGAGGTGCTGTAGCTGGGCGGTGGGAGCAGGCTCAGCCTGGGGCTTGGAGGGACCAACCCTCTCTGTTGCCTCCTGTGAGCATGCTCTTACCACCCTGCCTTGCCTCTCTGCTGTGTGAGGACCCACAGCCTCGAGACCATCCTTCTTCTGTGGCTGGCCATGTTGCAGTAGCTTGTGGTGCCCTTGCATCTGGCCTCTGGGCACCAGCTGTGGCAGGAGCTGGGAGATACAGGAACAAAAAAAGAAGGAAGAGGTAGGGAAGGGCAAAAGAATTTTTCTGAAGTCTTTTTTTCTGTCTCTTCCTTCTGGAAACACTGGGGCATGAGTTATGTTTAAGGGTAGCTTAACGGATACAGCTGTTGCCTTCAGCAAGAACACACCGAAAAGCAAACTTGCTGGAATTACACTTTTGCTTATTGCTCCCATGAAGCAGCAGCCTTGTGAACCTGGTGATAAATCACGATCCAAAGCCCACAGCGATGATGGGGTGAGATATGAAAAAAAACCTGCAAAGGAGAGAGCGAAGACAATGGAGGAGGCATTGATTTGATTTTGATAGCTGCTAAACAAAGTGGGCTGACAAAAACCATTAATGCCCCTTTCAGGCATCTCCACAGGAGGTCAGCTGCCAAACAAGAGAGGAAGTGGTGGGGGTGAGTTATGTGCTGCCTGTAAGACTGATGGCTTCTTATGCTTGATGGAGCCAGAGCTGCTTTCTAGTGAATGTCCTGGTGGGTGTTGGGTTTCTGACAGGGGATCCTGAAGGAGAGGCAATGAAAGTGTATTGCTTGCAGTGGGCTGGCAACAGTTGGCTGTAGGACGTGGCTGAGCTCTGCTGCTGCTACCCTGGGAGGCAGGCTGGAATCACCAGAAAATGCCATGTTCTGGCACAGGACATGGCAGTGAGGCATTGCCAGCTCTGACACAGCACAGGGTGTGCTGAAGGCTTGGCACAAGTTCCTACAGTAACAACGTCTCCTTGCTGGATTTTCTATGGTGATGTTTAGTGTTAATGTGTTTGTTTCAGCGGTCAGCCTTTGTTTTCGTACACAGTGAAAATCAGAGATAATCAAGGTACTGCTGCTTGTGTTAAATACCCCTAAGAAGTGTGGGGTCGTAGGGAGCAGGGTGTGGGGGTAGGGCAGGGTAGGGGGATCCCTTGCAGGCAGTAGCCCTTGTGGCAGATTTATCTGTTAATCTTCCCCCTTTTGATTTTCCTCCACTCCTCCCCACTCCTCTTCCAGGATCAAAATGTTCCTGTTTGGGTCTATGTGCATTTACAAATTTGCTTTAAGACCATATCTGAGCTCATTCTTTCTCAAAATAGTTTCCACATTGGTCATGATTAGAGACGCCATTTGTGTGACTGTTGATCTGTAAAAATTTTTGCCAGATCAGTAAGATACTGCTTTGAGATCATGGAGCTGTGCTGCACAAACTCAAGTTGTTTCAGTAATGGAGAGACAAAGAACAGCCACAAATTGAACATTTTATTATTGATAATGGCCAGCCAAGATGACTAAAACAGGATGCTGGCTATAGTGCTGGTTTGTTCTTCTGTTTTAATGTTTTTGTGGCTGGTGACCTGAAAAGCAGAACTAAATTTTGCAGTAATCAACAGGCATGAAGTTTAATTACAATGGAACAAGATAGCTCTGCTAGTGTTAAAGTGGTGCTCTGCTGATGGGCTAAAGAAAGTCTGAAAGAATGGTTTTCCTGGTTTGGAACACTGCATTCTTTCACTGGATGTTTTCATATTATGCACCATGGAAAATTGTTGCCAGTCTGTTCTGTGTGAGTAAAAGAGTATCTTAAAATACTGTGATTTTGACAGCAAGTCAGAGTTGGCATGTTTGCTTTTGGGCCAAATTTCAGAGATCCAGTGGCCCTAATGGAGACTTTGTCACTAAAACTCTGCTCTACTTTTTAACTGCCCAATTTGTTTCCATTTCATGTGAAAAAAAAGATAACCTAGTCAAGGTTACCTGGACAAATTTTGAGTGCAGATGCCTCATGTAGAAGCCTGTACATTACTACTAGAGGCAAATTGAGACTGCTGAGTGTTTTCCCAGGTATGTTACCAAATAACCTAACTAATGGCTTATGTCTGACGAATGTGCCCTTCCTTGGCAGCGAAGTTGACTTACAGGGTTCCTTTGTGGTCCCCATCCTTCCTTTGGTTGCTATTATCCACTTCACCAGATTCTTCTTTCTTGCATGTATCCACAACTAGTGTTTGTGGGGCAGTGCGGTAACCTTATTGTCATGATCTGAGTTGAGAAAGAAAGCCTTAGAAGGGATTGAGTTGATTATTTTTACCCATATCACTTCTTCAGTGCAGTTTGTAATAAACCCTCAAAAAATATCAGCATAACTGGGCAAACGAGCTGTTTTCTGCACCTGATGTGTGATGGAGACAACACTGTCCTAAGCTGCAAAAGCACTGGTGCCTGGTCTAATCTTCCTCCTTTTGATAGTTACCTTTATCCTAACAGTTTCTGCCTTATTCTTTTCTCAGTTTCCATCACCTTCCTTTGGTGTTTGATAAGCAAGCAGCTTCTGCATGTGTACAGAATTGTTAACTTCCAGGACTTTTATTTCCATTACTTGCATCAGGACAACACTAATGAGGTATGAAATCATGCTGGCCATGAGACATTTTCTAAGCAAATTCTCCTCCGAAATAAGCAGGCATCTGGGCCTGATGGAGCAGGGGAAGTTGCATGGTGCAAGGAGGGCCTTGGAGAGCCGTGTGTTTGACTGCTGGTGGTGACATTTCTGCTTTTCTTCCTTATATGGTTCATTACTACGGTTTGTTTATTTCCTTAATTGCTCTCTGTTGCTGGGTCTCTGTGGACTGTAGTCTATGTAAAACAATGTGTATAATTCAAGGAAAAGCAAGGGTTTGTCTTGCTATACATACCAATATGCGGAATACTGTGAACTATGGATTTAAGGAATACATTATCCATTGAACTAAATCCTAAACTATTCATAACTTAAATCCTTTGTTCCTGCTAAAATTTAATATTTCATAGCAACTGATTTGCTGTATAGCATTGAGTGCATAAAGGCACTTGCCCAAGATCAGGGATTACTTGGCTGGACTGCTGCATGTGCCATAGCTGTTCCAGCAGAAAGGAACTTGCTTGTCTGAGCAGGCAAAAAATCTGGAGAGATGGGAGTATTTTCATACTTACTCTGCAGAAGAGGTGCACTGAAAAATGAAGAGACTTGCCTGTAATCTCCCAGGGTCTTCACAAATGTCCTGGTGATTAAATCTCCCGAGTCCTGGTGCATCATCTCCATCACAAATTCTGAATTAATCAATAACACTTTTATTTGCCATCCCATAATTGCAGCAGTATTTTGTTGTTAAATACCCTGCAGTGTCATTAAAAACTAGGTTATTTAAGAATTGTAACCAATGCAGGCACTTGAGGCATTTCTAAAGGAAATAGTGGATGAGCCGTTCAATATAACTAACAATAAAGAAAAATACTTGATTACCCAGCAATGCAAACATAAAACTCTTCCTGAAGTATCCTGGAGATAGCCTGGCAGTATCATACCACCATGGCACATCCTTTTTATTACTCTGCATAGCACTGTAAAATGGATGCAAAATGAAAACAAGAATAAAAAGGATAGAAGTAGACCTGGGCTACCTTGATCAGAGGCCAAGAGTGAGACCGTGCCCCTGTCGCCTCTGATACCCTAAGACGGAGCAGCATGGCTCAGAAGGGGAAGTCTAGAATGGTAAATTGCAGCTTTGAAATTCCAAATTCAGCCTGAAAGAAAATTGAAACGTGGCCGAGCAGGCTGGTGCTCCACTGGAGTAATCACCTGCAGCCACCCTTTCACACAAAAGCTCTGAAGAAAGCCACAGGGGCAGAAAGCTAATTTTCCACTAACCCTTTGTTCTAAATGGTGGTAAACTGTGACTCCTGGTCCCAGAGGCAGAACGCTGTAAGGAAATCATTCTGTGTCTAGAAATTAATGTGTTAAGACACTTAAGCAAAATGAAGAATGTTGTCCTGCCCTACCCGTGTGCTTCCCGCCCCCCCCCCCCCCCCCCCTTTATGTGGGAGAAAATCAGATTAAAACACTGCTATTGTATCAAGATGCAAAGAACTGAAGCTAACAAGCTAGGCAAAGGAAGATGGTTAAGATTTAGCCAACAAAGGAAATGCCTATAGATAGTTTTCAGAATTCCAGCTGTTAAAAAAACCCCTATGAATTGAGCTGACATATGGATAACGCCGCATTGTTTCTGCTTTCTGGATGGGAATGGTGCTTTTAATTGGGTTTTCAGTACATGTGCCTTGCTGTTAGAATTGGGTTTGGATAAACCTGCTGGGAAGTTTGCTTTTAATGTATTGTTTTAGCAACATTCTTGTTTTCTAACATTCTGGTAAGATCAATATTTAAAGGCTGTGAAAGCACTCAAGTAATTTTATTTACAATTTTGAATGAACATTTTGGGGAACTGTTCTGTTTTAGTTCCCTTTTTCCCATTTGGTTATCAATGTTGTGGAGATAAGAAGACAAATCCTGTTCATCTCCTATTGATTTTGGACTAAGTGAGCAATCAGTCCCTGTAACTCCACTCCTCCGTGTGCTCAAGTAACATCTGTAAAAGCAGAGATGCAGTAACAGACGTGATATAGATACACTGCTTTTGCAAGGGAAATACACATAGATACACAGATACAGATACGCTGCTTTTGCAAGGGAAGCATTTAATAGAAACAGGAGAAATGGAAGTGAGTACAGCAAGGAGTCTGGGAACACTACCTGAATTATTTGCACTCCTGAAAGTGATAGCAACTGGAAACATAATTTCTGTGTAAACCAGTGAGGGAATTCCTCTACATCAAAAACTTGACTGGAGTGTATGAAGCAATTAGTGCAAAAATACTACGACATCACAGAGCATGAGAATACTATTATTTTTTTTTTAATTTTGCAACAATAGAAGAGGCCAAATACCATTATATATTACATTAATGAGATAGATTGCTACTTTTAATGGAGCCTCTGTGTTCTGCACTGCACTGTATGCAGATTTGCTAGTTAATAAGCCTGAACGGTGTTTCTGTTCGTGGAAAATGAATCTGAAACGTTTGTCAGATTATCTGTTTGGCATGCCTGACTGGTGTCTGGAGTGGCACTTTGCTAATGTGCTATTACTCAGTGTCATTAACCCACGGAAGTGATTGAAAGGTGAATTTATATTTGCACCATGCTGCTCAGAACAGGCTGTGTTCTGGATTAATCTGGTGCCCTGTGAAATGATGCTGTATAGGATAAAATAAACCATGCAGCTCAGAAAGCGCGTATCTCTAATTCTTGGTAGCTCTTTTTTGTTAGAGGAGTGTCTCGTTGTGATTATGGTAAAATGTGGTCCCGAAGTTGCTTGTGTGAATGTTTGTTTGTTAACTGTTTGTTCAACATCATTACAAATCCAAAGTTTTTATAATTCCTGTGAAAAGCTTCCGATTGCTTTACTCATCAGCATTAAAACCACATCAAATATTTTGGCAGCTACATTATGTATGCATAGCTTTGAAATAGTGCATTAAAAAAAGGAAGGGGGAATCAGTCTGAGAAACACAGAGCTGATTTTTTTTTTTCTTATTGATCCAGAAAGTCTATCTGTTTGCATGCAAGTAGATTACTTTCATCCTACAATGTATTTCCTTCTCCACTGAAAGTAAGGAAGTCTTATTTTCTTTCCATAAGTGGAACTGTCATTGTTAGTTTCTTTTGGGTTAAATAATGGTTGGAAACTGCTTAATGCTTTGCATCTCATGATATTTTTACAGTATTCCTAGCAAACAGTTTTTAAGGGAGATTTACCAATTAAAAGCCACAGTCTTTTCATTTAGGTGAATTTTGGAGCTGAAAGGGGTTTGCTGTGACCTTTTCAGGCGTGCAAGGAGATACAAACCCACAAAACAAAACGGTTTCTTGCTTACTGAAAATGTAGAAAGATAGGGGAGTGAAGGAGACTGGGGTTATTCTGCAGCTTTCCTGATTTGACTTCTTTCCATTTGGTTTTACATCAAAGTTTGACGCTTGAAGTAATTAGTCCTCTGGGTTTGTTTTTTTTTTGATCTTTTTTCAGTAGTTTCGAAATATCGGTATATTTGTCTATGTAAAAAGACAAAAAAAACCCCTTAGCTCTTTTGCACCGCGCTTCACAAAAGACATGTGACATACCGTGATAATCTCCCTTTGACGAACCCCAGAGTTGGAAATGTTTTAAAAAAACACCAGTGAACGGGGATTTTATTTCCTACATTAGCGTCTCAGGGCTCCCACTCAGTCTGCATCCAGAATGCCCACTGCTCCAGCGAGTGTCACCCACGTAACAGTGCAGAGAAAGCCGGTGCCCAAACAGAACTGAGGGGGAAAAAAAGGTGTAAGTGAAGACTGTGACATTAACAAATCATTGCAGGAATGACTGCAGAGCTGATCCTCAGTGAGAGGTGTCACGGTAATAAATGACTTCTGGAAATTATGGTGACAGGCGAGGGTGTCCGGGATTGGGGTGTGGAGAAGCGCCTGCCAGTGCTGCGTTACACACTGTCCCACATCTCTTTAGAAAGATGCCCGTTCTTAGCCATTTTCCTTGAGTAAGAATTAGTGCTGTCTCTATTTATGAAATTTAGCTCTATTTCAGGGACTTGAAAAATAATGGACTCGCTGTTCTTCTCAATTAGTGCTTTATTTTGTTTAATCAGATAGAGATCAGTTTTCTGTCGTCATTCCTTAATAATAATAAATGCACTGATGAGCCTAATTGTTATAGTCATTAGACCTTCAAACCCAGGAGCAGTCACCCCTAAGTTTTATTGTTCAAAAAAGGATAAATGCAGAGCAACCTTGAATGTCTTCCCAGATGTTGATTAGCTGTGTTGCCTAAGTACTACGGATTTTTCTGTGTGTTATTTTTACTGTTATTGCATGGTAAAACAAAGAAAAGAAATCCCGAGGAGTTCATCTACATTGACATGATAGATTACAAGAGCTTCTCCAGGGCATTTGCTCATCACGTATAGATAAATTCAATCTCTCCTTTTTCTGTAATGGAAAGATTGCTACAATGTGGGAGTTAATTAGCAGAGCTGTTTATGAAAAAAGGGGGGGAGGGGTATAGGCATGGGTAGATGAAAGATGGGTTGATGAATGAATAGATAGATGCTGGGATGATTTTAAGTTTTAAAAAAAATCCAAGTGTACAGGGGATTGTAAAATTTGGAGTTTGCCCATATTTATAAAAACAGAATTACTACTTGCTCTCAGGCCTGGGAAAGCGTTTTACGACAGAGTATTTTTTGGTTTTGTGTGTGCACGAGTTTTCGTTAACTGAAAAGCACTGTCTGAACATTGTGTAATTCTACTCACTAACAAGCAAGTCCCTTCATATCACCCAATGGAAGCAGGGCAAGCAGCACAGAAATGAAGGAAAAATTATTGTGAAGTTTAAGAAATTGTTAAGGAGAGCCAGGAGTGGTGGTGTAGCCTGTTAGTTGAATTGTTATGTTCACGAAGAAAATATGCATGGTAATAGTATTTATAAAGAGAAGACAATACTATTAATTTTGTTGTGTTTTATTTTGTTTTTTAAGACAAAACTGTGTCATATTTCAGGGGCATTTATTTATTATTTTCTGTATTACTGAATCTGGGAAAAAGTTACAAACTGCAACGAATACATTTAGTTTTCTGCATTTCACTCAAATGGGGGTAAGGCAGTGACCTTCTCTTATTTCTACTTGAATGGCTAATACTGATACAAATCTGAGCAGATTCAGGCCTTTTCTGTTTTTGATGGGTTTGCATTCCTGGTTTGCATTCACTAAGGAAATATCTTGGACCAGCACAGCTTGTCTACTTGTCTGCTACTTGGATTTCCATACCTCTGTTCTGATGTTTGTTTCATTTTGTTTGGTTTTTGAATAAAACCAACATTCCAATTTAATTATAAAAAAAAGTTGAGTAGTTCTTGAAATTAAGGAGAGCAGTCATGAAATAATTTATTCCTATTTGAACTTAATTGAAGTAAATGTATATTTTTAAGAGCTGATTGGAGCCTTTTCATTAGAAAATATATATATACACATATATAGGTTTATCTTAATAATGTGCCTTTGACTCAGAATAGTTTTTCATTACAAATGTAAATGTTAAAAAAATATACAGAAGTCTTAAAAGCACTACAATTATTTGTAAAGTCCGTGAGCAAGATGTATATAGATAGCATTCCCTTTGGACTTTAAGAAGGAAAGTACAAGGTTCAAAGTCAAAACGCAACCAAAATTCATTGCTAATGTGCACTGTACATATACATTGATATATGTAAACATGTCAGACAAAACACATTTTGGGATTGCACAGTAATAGTTTGAAACTTGCTGTGAGACAAAATACATTTCATAGGTGCCTTATTATCTCTTGATCCGAAAGAGGCTGTCATACTGAACATGAGAGTAGTGTGTCCTCCTGCCTCACAATCCTTTCATTCTGTGATTTAATGCAGAAAATAGTATGACTGTGTTCACGTGAAAGTAGAACTACTGCATAGTAAAGGTCTTCAAAAGGAATGAGAACGTTTATCCAGAATAAGAACCCATTTGTGCTGTTTGCTCCTCAATTGCTCCGGATTTTTGGTGCTGGACCTTTGGAGCTCTTCATGCCCTAGGCTGAGGCACACCTTACCCAGAAGCACCATGTCCCCCATCAAGCATGCCTTCCTTTGACACAAACATCCCCCCATGGCTCTCCACCAGTTCCCCTGGTCTTGCCTCTTGCAGCAAAGTCTTTCTTCAGGGATGCTGCGAGATGTCCAGCTGCCCACCGTCTCCTCACCAAATGCCTCCCTGAGGTATCCCATGAAGTTTTCCATTTCCTAAAACTACCTGCAAGAGCACAATGCGGTTGCAAACACGCAGCATGGCTATATACAGTGACCTACAAACTGTGCTAAATCCTCCACATACTTTCTATATACAATAGTAGTAGTTAAAGTGAGAGCACTTCTGCTGAGATGTCACCACCAATAGACATTGGTGAGGTTCATGGTGAGCACTTAAATGTAGGCCATGTTTTCAAACATTACCAGTTGACATCTTTTTTGCTAACGAAAGCGATGATCATGATCCAGTTTTCAAGACAATAAGCTGGTGAAACCCACTTAGGGCAAACGTCTTGCTATTGCTTGGAAAAATATAAATGAGGTGGGGACTCATTCCTTTCTCCGTGTGAGAAACCACCCATTGCTCTTTCTGGAGTGCTCGGGGGGCTCTGTGATTGTTAGATTTTAAATTTTTTATTGTTTTGTTAGCTTAACCTGCAGTTGACCCGTACTGATTTCATTCAGAGTGATGCCACTTAGTAGTAATGCATTTTCTGACACCCTGTAGAAATTATGCTGCTGGCGTCGGGGTCTGGACCATCAGCCCGGGCGGAGCTTCTGGTTGGTTCATCCCCTGCCAGGGAGCCTTGTACAAGGCTGCTCTTTTATTATTTAGCACCTTGCTTATGGCATCGCGCTTGAACTCTGGAACTTTTCAGGTCCACTTCCCAGGGGTTCAAGGGCGATTATTAACCCCTGCAATGCCAAAATTTTCCAAGAAGTCAAAACCCTGTAGGTGCATGTGTGCCTGGGTAGTGAATATGGGACATTCGCTTACAGCTTGACAACTTTAAATTATTTTAGCCACCATCTTCTGTAACTCTCTCAGACATCTGTGGGAGTCCCCGTGTGGGGCCAGACCCCAAAGGGTCAGCTGTCACCACCCCACACATCCCCTTGCATGCTCCTAAGTGTGGGCATAGCCCCTTAAAGGCAACGCTTCCTTTAACTTTGACATGGCCAGAATTTCACTCCTGATGTCTAATGCCATCATGTATTTAGAGCCCTTGGTTGCCTGCAGAAAGAGGTATTCAGTCCAGTTATTTCCAGTGCTTGCCAATATATGGTACTGGTTTCTTCCAGTGGAACTTCTGTGTCTAAATAAAAGTAAAATGTTATAATGTAATGGAGGCTAACAAAACAGGCTCATTACCACAATGATTGCTGCTGATACTCAGTGCTCCACGCCTTCTTGCAAACGTGATCCTTTAGAACATCAATTTTATTCAAATAAAAAATGACAATTAATTAAAATTAAAGTTTCTGCTGTGCCTCAGCCTTTGGAACAACTGAAGGAAGGCAGAATTCAGGTTTTCTTCTAGAACTTGTAAAAAAGGAGAGTATTTTATCTCATGAGGTAGAAGTTATGAACACCAACCAAATTCGTTAACGTTTTATTTCAAATTTGAAGCTGCAGCTCAGGAAAGTATAAGGCAAGAGTATAATAGCTCCAAGAAAAGCTCGGCAATGAACCAGCATGTACTTCCCTGCTGCTGTGTGCAGGTGTGCGGGGAAAGGGAACCTGGTGGATGAGTGCTTGTGTTTCAGAAGGACTTTGTGAAGCCATCCTGTGCCGCCTCCTTGCTTTTTCCATTCTTCTTGCAAGTAAGTGAGACAGCTTTCACGAGAACTGCACTGCAGAGGTCAGGGAAGGAGAAACCAGCACCTGCGAGTACCAGTAAAGGCTCCCTGGAGCTGCTGGCACAAGCCCTGTGTTTTTGAAGAAGACATCCCTAGGGTGCCCCAGGCAGATCGCGCAGGTAGACTTTGTCTGATGTTGGGGCAAGGGGTTGCTGGAGATGGCACAGCGAGGGTCTTGTAAGGTCGAATGGGGAGCCCCGGGGCTGTGCATGGTGTGTCACCTTCTCGCAAAGGCCTTGCTTAGGCACAAGGCTCTCTATAGGCCACCCCCCAAAGAAAAAGGCTTAGATATTTTAAAATGGAGCCGAGTGACTGTCTGAAAAACAAACATAGGCAAAAATGCTTGAGTAAAAAGCCAACCCTCTGCCTGTTTCCCTTGTATGTGTTGGCCCCATCTGTGCAATGGAGAAACATTTCTTTTGTACTCAGATGAGCTGGATGCAGATGGCAGCTACCTATAGTCCCGATGCAGCCATACTTTGAGATCTTTGCATGTTGCTCGTTTTTCACACCACAGCTTAAACTCTCTCCTAGGGTAGACACTACCTGCCAGGTGGTTGCGGCAAACCACTCTTCCAAGCAAATGGGGCTGATCCAGCCTTCATCTCTGCAGCTGCTCTGTCTGCCCTTCTCAGCGCAATGGGAAGCTAAAGATGTAAGTGGTGTGGCACCGGCATGAATTTTGTCCGAAATAGAGCTGTACCTCCCTTAGCTTTGTAACTGCGGACTGTGAGTCAAAATAAAATGTGGCAAATCATTATGCAAATGAGGAGGGGGAAAAGTGTTATTTCTTAAGTGCTAGATCTTGCAAATGGATGTCTGCAGGCTGACAGAGCCCTGCCCTCACGTAGAGCTCTGAAGATCTCTGCAAAAGCAGGACAGGACGCCTCTGTGCATCAGCTTGCAGGATTAGGACTGCTATATTAAAGGAAGGAAAAAACTGTAGAGCCGTCATTCGTCTTACGGAATGTTACAGTTTGGAAAGGTTTTTCTATAGACAGGTTATCACTGCTTTAGAACTGAGTACCCACATGAAGACACAAAATGATTGCCATTCCTTTGTTAAAGGGGTATTAACTTTTAGTGGATGTGAATTTAATCTAACCTATCTATTCGCATTAGACAGATCATGCATTATCACTGATGATTATTGGAATTCTGCTTAAGCATTTGAAATTCAGACAGGATGCTATGAAAGTAAAATTGAGTAGGAAATGACTGCAGACAAGTATGAACCTGCCTATCCTCTCTTCATCAAGAAGGGGAAAAAATCAAACATTTTAAGCTTGGAAGGCAAGATAGGTGGTCAGAAAATCTTTCTGGTGTTGATAATCTTCACGTCCTTCTACTGTTTATATGAATTCTAAAATCTAGCATTTTTAACCTTATGAATGCATCCCTCATTCATTTGATAGCATGTTTATTTTTCAGCTATAGAGTCTGTATCATAAAATTCATTAGCCGATTGATGGGGAATCAGTTGGGAAAATAAAAATTAATGAAGCCCCCATCAGGCAGCTCTTCCCCTCATCCCCAACAGGCCAATAAAAGGGAAGAGAGAATCAGAAGTTACCCACCTCTGAGTGTTTTTTGTTGTCGGTTTACAAGGTAGCATTTGCACTTTGGTGGCTAAAATCCCTCTGATCGGATCTGCTGTGCCATCCTGTGGCATTTTGCAGGGTCATCTAGCAGGAAAGCTTTGCACTTGCCATTTGTCATATACATGACTTACACCATAGTTTCATTAATGCTGTAGACCCAGGTTAGACTGAGTTTTGAATTAAGAGGGACCTTGATGGAGAGGAATACTTTTGAGATTGATCATCAGATCCTTATATTGCTTTTTTTTTTTTCTTTTGGCTAATTTTGCACTGCAGAAAGAGGTTATTTTCCACCTTTCAAAATGGGAAAATGAGTCTGGAGTGTCAACTGGAGTGCCCAAACATCAGATGGGGAGACACATCTCTTTAGTTCCATCTCGCTCATGGTTTGCCATAAAAAGAAAACCTCTCCCTGTCAACCAGAATTTTATAGTGTTTATTCTTTGCATAAAATACTTAAATTTTAATTCTTTAACTTACAGGACTGTTTGGGGAACATAATTATTAATATTTATTCATTCAATTTTCTTTCATTAAAACCAACAGCTAACATTTTAATTTTTAATACTGCTCCTAGTATACCTGGTCCTAGAGGAAAAATAAGGATGTTCCTGGGAATCTTGTTAAATTTAACAACTGACCTATCCAGTGTGAATCATCAGTCTTCAGAGAAATTAGAGGGCTGTTTTGGTATTCCTTTGTCTAGGGTTTTACATCTGCAGGAGAGAGGTAAGAGATGTGTAAACACCAGCTCAGTAACTATCTACAGACTGTAACTGAAAAGCTCAGTTGATAAGGGATAGCCAGGCAGTGGTGAATTTGGTCCCCTATGTTGTAGGAGGGAAGGGGATATAGTCTGGTCCGGTCTGCTGGACTGCTGGTAGGTGACTAGAGAAAAAACAATGTATGAATGAAAAGAGTCAACACATGCTTTTTTTTCCTCAAAACTGCCTTTCTGAGGATGAGTCAGCTCAAAAATAAAGATATAACTAAATATTTATATTGAAATCCAAAGTCGTCTTTGGGTATCTGGGTTCATTAAGTACTTCCTTAACTGAATTGCTTTTGCTAAGCTTTCTTGTGACTTGCTGACACCTCCCGAAGTCCCCCAGAGTCCCTAATGATCGGAGGAGGTTGTGCCATCACAAATAATGTGGGACGCACAAACCAGACACAGACATGGACTAGACTAGTTCCTCCTGCAGTCAGTTGCTGTGGTCTGAGGCATCTCGCAGTGGCCCAGCTTTGAGGACAGGTGTTCAGAAAGGGCCATCCTCTGGAGCAGACCTTTCCAGCTGCAAATCCCTTTGAAGCCACGAGTCATGCACCTAGTCTCTGAAGGTAGTGTGGTATCCCTCTGTGGAGTATCTCCTGCCTGGCATGAGGCAAGGAGGGGCTTTCATGCACACAGTCTATGAGAGAAGCTACACAGCTAGTTAACCTTTACTTTAGCATGTCTGTGAAAGTCATGCTGCTGGAGTTGTTTTTCTCTATTGATTATGGCTTCAAAATGTGTCAAAGCTGATAGGAACCTGAGAGGCTCCTTTCAGGTGGTTTCTTTTTTTGGGGGGTGTGTGTGTTTGCTTAATTTTATGTTAAGAAAAAAATGAATTTTTTTGGTTTGGTTTTTTTTTTACCCCTAGATAAATAACATCAACATTGACAGAAAGGGATCGAATCTCACAAGTGAATGACTACTATTTGAGAAATCTCTAGGGCTATCTGAGGATTTTAAACTTACCTCTCTAAAAGAAATGGAAAGCAAAGCTACAGAGTGTGTGTGTGTGTATATATATGAGAACCAGTTTCCATATACTTAACAGTATATGTTCTAGTTGTTCCAGTGAACATGTGTGGATACAACTCACACATTTGTTGACTTTCTTCAGTGTGTCAGCTGCAATGTAGCAAAGCTGATCAGAAATGGACACTGAATTGTTTCCTTACCTTCGAGTTTCCCGTGGGAATAAGGGCCCTGGTTCTGCACCAAACAGGGGCAGCTGCAGTGTACAGTCAACTTGAATGGTGTGGTGCGATGTGATATCTGTATGAATGATAGCTTTTATTCAGATTTCAGCATCAGGACCATATTCTAGCTGTTCCTACAATGTACTCAATGGAGTGTTTTCATGCTTTCAAATGATCCCATAGATAGTCTGCAGATGCTGTCGTGTAAGTGCTGAGGGTCACGCAGGTAGAGGTGAGATGTTCTATCTGCTGCCCTTCATGTCCCTCCCAGATTACACTGTCCTGTGTGTCACATGATGTCTGGGAGCCCCGAACTCCAGCGCTTCTCAGGGTCTGTTCTGCATTGGAGATACGGTGCTGCTGCTCTCAGACCTGCAGCAAGCATGCAGAGGGTGAGGAGGTTCCTCTGAGATGATGGGTTTACGCACCAGGTACAGGGCGGTCTGTGCTCTCATGGATTTTGCTGGAGAAGGGAGAATCCAGCAGTGACGGTGGGCTTGCAGTGCCCTTTGTGTTGCATGGAAATGTTCTCTGTCTGAGACAGATGGCAAGTTCAGGTTCTGTATGAGGCAATATTTAAATTACAGGCTGTGGACACGAGTATTCAGACCTTTCAGTAAACTTCTTGCTACTCGCTCTTTTCATTTCTATTCTTTGTTCATCAGTGTTTAAAAAAAAAAAAAATCCAGCAGAAGGTCTGAGGTTGACATTTCCGAGTGAAACAGAGAGTACAAAATTTCAGTTTGACCCTGGCACTGCAGCTGCTGAAATATTAACGGCATTAAATGCAGGTGAATCGGAAACGTGTGCGCAGGCCAAAGATTCCTCCAGGCGGTTTTCTTCGGGCTCACCCGCTCCCTGTGTGCTGCCGCCAGTGGGGAGTCTCCTCCGCTCACCCAAATGAAGAGTGACAGGGGTGATGAGGACAGCAGTTATTGCAACAGCCTTTCTTTGATAGCAAAAGCTGTCTGTCTGATAAGATTTAACAGGCAGCGTCAGTTGTTCAGGCAGTGCAAAGCCAACGCTCGAAAGCGCTTAAGCCAGCTAAGGAAAAACCATGCAGCATTCTTGCACGGTGCTGGCTGCCACTGCCAAGCCTGTGACCATGTAGGCTTGGGGATGTGGGTGATTTTGAGGTGAATTGGGACCTCAGGCTGGGCTGCATTACCTCCCGAGTACCAAGCTTCACCTGCGATGTTCCAACTTTTTTTTTTTGTACATGTATGTTGCAACGTGGGCAAGCCCAGCACACGCTGCGATAGCGAGGCAGGGGAGTCCTGTGGAAACTGTAGGAATTGCCTACTTCAATAAATGATTGTAGCCTGAAGCTTAGAAAAGGAAATACTTCATGAATGGAAAAAAATGCTCTGAGTTCTTTGTCCCAAGCAGTGGAGAGGGTGATGGTCCTATACTGCTGTCAGGCACTAAGCTCCCGTAGCAAGATTTTGGTGGTGTTAGGTGATGAAATATTTGGAAGTGGGCACTCTTGTTACTGCCAGAACCATTTGAATTGCTTATTTCCATCGATGTCATGGCAGCTTTTTCACAGAACCGGTTGATGAGGTAAAGCAGTCATTTTGATATTGCCACGTTTAGGCTACTGCAAAGTCTGCCGTGACATAAATGGACTTTAAAAAAAAAAAACAAAACAACAAAATAAAATGTCTTTAACTATTCCACGTCTCCCCTTTATTTGAACAAAATAAAATGCTAAGAAGGGGATTTAAATGATTATATATGTGCCCAAGGCATGAGTTTCACTCCTTTGTCCTTTTAGGATATGAATAAAACCCACAAGTTTGTTTTGAAAGTTAGCTCTCCATCAAGTTTGTTGCCTGATTTTTCTTTAACTTTCTTTCTGCTCTTTTACCCCGTCATTCTTCCCTCCCCCAACTGCCACCACACACCATCCTTGCTCGCTTTCTTGCAAAGCTGCCAAGAAACTGTGAGCAAATTTAATGTCTGAATAACTGCTCGGTCTCTCGGTGACCTTGAAAAAATTACTTTGCATCATTAAAAATTCATAGAAATGAAATTTTTGTGAGGAGACTGGCACATGCAAAATTAGTACTTGTTGAAATGCAGCTGGAGTAATTCAACCTCGTGAACTTTTGAAATTGTAATTCTTATGAGAGCTAATTGCGGCCACCTTACAACTTGGATCAAGTGTTGCTGTTTGACTTCCTAAAATAATATCATCCTAAACATGATATACCTGTAAGCACGTGCAGTAAGTGCAGGTAAAATTGGTACATAGCTTCGCAGAGAAAAAAACGTTTAAAGGTTGTTAAGTGCTGATACAATGATACATGCTCTAACGGGATGCAATGCCCAAGTGCAATAGTTGGGAAGTAAGTACAGTATAATGCTTTGCCGCTGTTAATGGGCTGTGTAGATCTCTGGGATGCGTATCTACTCTGTGTTGTTAATTAGCTGTGGTGCTGTGAAGTTCAAGCCCACGTCAGATGTGACTTCTTGAACTCTCAGAATTTTTCATTCCAGGCTTTTTCCCCTTGCGTTGGTCCATCTAAGCTGTGAAGCTTGGTTGTATGTTTGAGCGGGGTCGGGGGGAGGTGTGTTTGGGTGCTCACTGTGTTCCATGTTGTCTCGCTTTCCTGTTATACGTGAAGAATGTTTTGTCAGGGAAAAACATAATTAAATAATAACCACTGAAGTACAGCATGTAGTAACAAAGTGCACTTTCCCTTCAGCAGTGTGGTAGGATGGAGGATGGAGGTTTTAACAGATGCCACTTGTTCAGTTTCCAGTTCAGGGAAATAAAATGTGATGATCATGGGGCCTGAGCAGGAAGGATGCTGTCCCCATGACCTGAGCACACCAGGTTGTTCAGCCCTGATGGATTTAACCACTTAGGGTTTTTGAGTACTGACCAACATCCTTGTGATCTGGCTTTCAATTTTTGCAGTTTATTCCTTGAAGGCTGCTTGTTAATACAGGAAAGCCCTGCAGTGCATTGGGCGTGATCCCAGTTTCATGAATACCAATTGGAGACCTTCCATCTACTTGCTCAATTAGGGATCTGGCTTCGTTGCATCCACAGGAAAAGAAAGAGATACCTTTTATGCTTATGATCCACAGAAGCTGTTTGATACTGTCGTAATTTTAAAATCACCAACTTTTTGGGTGGTTTCCTGCGGAATGGAGTGTGTGTCTCTAAAAGCGTGATGTCCTGGGCTCTCAAGCAGAGCTGGGACCATGGGAAGGCTGCAGCTGGTGGCAGCAGTATTTTGTTGTACGCAGCTTTTGTTTGCCCAGCTCTGAAACATGCCTGTGAGCTCAGTGGACATGCTGAATACCAGTTGCAACTCTGTCACCACCTGCGCTGCCATCCATTTTGCTGTCACATCATAATTAAAAAATCATTGCTCTCAGTAATGTTTGGCACCGTGGCTGAACCAAAGCAGTAAGCAGCCCAGATAGAATGTGTCTGAATGAAAAAAACTTTGACTGCCCAGCACATTTTCAGCCAAAGTCTGTGAGGATAGCAATCCTTGCATAACTTTGGGAAGCAAGCTCACTCTTTATTTGATTTTGCTTTGTTCTGGGCATTTTCCTGCCTTTGTTACACAGAACCTGGGTATTTTGAACACATCCTGTTGTCTTCCCTAGTGCCTGGCTGCTGGATGCCATTAGCATATATCTGGGCCGCCCCTTGTGCAGACTTGTCCCCAGGTGAAAGCCCTCGTGGTCTGGGATGGAAAGAGGCTGCAATTTACTGAGTCCATTATCACCTCCGGACGTGTAGAATGATAATGGAAGTGACAGAGGTGCAGCTGAAAATTGGCTCTTAATATTTTATGTGTTAAAGCTGAGGATTGGAAATCTCACACTGCTCTTCAGGGAAAATGAAGTGTGTGTCTTGCTCCCCCTGCCCATTCCCCCACCCCCCACCCCCAATAAAAATCATCCATTGGACAAAACAGCTCTCTCTTTACACCTACGCCTGATGGAAACACTGTGCTTCAGTAGTGGTGCTTTAAAAGACAATGGCATGAGATCGTATGAAGAATGACAAGTTATCCCAGATAGTAGCATGGTGCTAACGGGATCACTGCTGCAGTGGAACTTTGGATGATGTACATGCAAGGCTACTTCTTCCTTTCTTCCTTCAAGTTAGGGATGAAACAAAATGTCTGCCCTGCAGCAGCATCTTCAGATTGGTTTCCTTCACATCTTGTAGTCTGTAACCTGGATAGTTTCATCCCTCTTCTCTAATGCTTGCAAATTACACTCTTTTATCAAGGCAGCTCCCTTCCCCCTCCTCTGCACATACACACTGAACTATTATTCAAGATTACTGTTCATCTATTCACGTGTAATGTGTCATGGATACATAATTTTAAATAGTTTCTTCTTCTAAATGACTTATGCAAATGGAAAATTGGCTTCCTGGCCTTTCACCAAACTCTGCAGACTTTCTGCATCTTCTTGGTAGTGATTACAAGCAATATTAGATGAAATTGGTTCTTGCAGCTTGGCTTTATTAATTTCTCGTGTTCTTACATCAGTTAAATCACTTAGGACTGGGTGCTGCTGTGATTCCCATTGACCCGGGGATTTCTTGAGTGCTTTGAAGGACTCTTTCCCTTCTGCTTAGCCTCTTCTGTGCAAATGGTAAGACTGGGAGTAAGAGCACTCTGCTGAAGGGTATTTCCATGGATACAAAAGGGATTCTGGCTTTCCTTGTGTGCTCTGCATTTTTGAATGAGATATTCAGCAAAGTCTTCATATGTACTGTATTACTTCCCTTGCAGGCAAGTTTCACAGGAGACAGTCATGGGCTGTGTGTTGCAAGACACTGGTGCAGTTTAATGTGTCCAGTTGGCTTGTGTTATGACAGCCCCTAAATACGGTCGCGTTGAACTTCATATCATGGGCTGCCTTACTGTGTGCTGTGCATTGTTTCTGCTGTCCTACCCCCAACCAGAAATGTTTAAATATTAATGCAAACCACCATTTTGTAGTTGTCATTACCGTAATGGGCTGCGAGTTGTGTAGATAATAGATTAAGCTTGGATTTAGGGAGCCTAGGTGCTAGCCGTGGATCTGCAGAGACTTCTGTCGGTCCAAGCACATGATTTCTCCATGACTCAGTTCTTCATTTTTTAATGAGAAGTAAACACACTTTCTCAGTAGAGTTGTTCTGACATAACTGTTACTAATTTGGAGATTGCTCAGCTATGATGCTGTTATGGCAATGGGAACGCTTAGGAAAAGCCAATTATTACTCATCACTTTACAAACTGGTAAAATAAAGCCTTGAAAGAACTTCAGCATAAACAAGGCTGAGGCATCATAGCTAATAATGTTTTTATAGTGTGCTGGACTAATGTCGCAGAACAGAAGAGTACCACCCACCCCCACACCGTTCCTGCTTCTCGTCTCCACAGAGACACACTGGGCTGCAGGTAATGCGTTAGCTGTATCTGGTTGCAACTGGGGTGCAAGAGATAGATGTGCCAATTTGAGGAGCAGGGAAAATTGCCAGGATAATAAACATCATTTTTTCAGCAGTTCCTGCTTGACTGTTGTGAAAGTTATGGAGTTTTTTTTAATTAAAAATCGTTATTGTTGAAATGAGCAACACTACATGCCATATGGGTGCAAATAAAATAGAGAGTCCAACCTTTCCATACTATTTGTATTCTATCTTTTTGCTTGTTCTCTTTTAAATACAGTACCAGAGATTACCCTATTAAGATTTAATTGACTTAAGACACAAAAAATCCTAAAAATGAGGAGCAAATGTTTTGAATCCAAACAACATTTTATCTGAAACAGAAAAAACCTACTCATATTCAGATTTTGTTATTTAATCACCATGTTTGTTCCCAATTTCTATGTTTCATGCCAAGCCTACTGCAAATAGGCAACGAGTTTTTCTAATGGAAAGCCCTTGTGCAGATGGTCAGAAGGAGCAGTATATTTGCAGGACATTATGGGAAGTTATACTAAAATGAAAGAAGATGCTCCAATAGCCTGAGCAAGGTGAGCAGAGAAGAATGGGAAATTGGGCAGCTGGAGCCTTAAATCCTTTCTGAGGGTATTGAAAAGAGTTGGCAAGGGGAGGAAGAAAAAAATGGAGGAAGATTTTTCTCCATATCAGAGTGTTAAGATGAGCAAATAATGAATCAACCACAATGTTAAAACATGGCTCCAGTTCCTCCAACTTCAGGCTATATACAAATGTGGGGAAGTAACCTTTTTTTTTTTTTTTTTTTTTAAGCATTTACATCTCCTGTCCAACAACATTATTTAAATTTATCTACCGTTTTAGGATTCTAAAATGTACAGAGTAATTTCTTGGCTACTATGAGAAATATCTTCCAGAATGGATAAAAAAATAAAATTATAAATTATCCTCATGAACAATTGCAAAAAGTTGAGATTCAATGTGATCTGGTGCAGATGTATTCGATTAGCTTAAGATAGGAGTGCTTGAAATAATGATGAGTAATATTCAACCATTTCAGCAACCTGAACTTTTTGAGGACTCTGCTAGGTTGCTCATGGTTGTAAGCTCCTGCTTGGCATAAAGGCACATCCAGTTCTGGCACCCCACGAAATACTGAGCCCTGGCTGGAAGCTGTTGCCAGTGCTGTATGAACAGGCAGGCTCTTATGATGGGCTGTATCTCTCTTGCTTTAGAAAAGTGGAAATGGGTTAGACTGAGGTCTTTCTATTTCAGGTTTTTCTGCTGACTGATGTTGTACTTAACTTTTCACAACTTAGGAACATCTGCCCGTGCTTTGGCCTTCCTTGTGACCCAGATGTGGTGGGCTGGGGCAGGTTGAACAGAAGCAGGCAGTTTAATGGCAAGCAGGACACTGTGGGAGGAGGAAATACACTCCAGATCATCAAAAGGATAAATCTCTGCCTCCTCTTGCAGACCACAGCACTGCTGAGACATCTTATTTCAATTCCATGTACTTAGTACTCGCATCAAATATAAATAGGGCTTTCATGCTTTACTATCTGGTTGGCATTTTCCCTCTTTTCTTTTTCCAGTTGCTTTCAAAGCAACAAATAAAAAGGTCTTTTTTTGGTCAGCTCTTCATTACAGCTGCACAAAGTGCAAAAGGACTGACCTGGGCAACTTTGCAAATTTCTAAATGAGTGTGAAACCATTTCATTTTTTTTTTGTTTTTTAATTTTGCTGTTTGACATAGGTTAATTGCTTAATGTTTAGGAGAAAGAGAGAGACAGAAGAAAAAGAAAAGCACTGATAAAGGTGGCGAGCACCTGTGAGACCTAGCATCAGAAGATTGATGTTACTCGGGTTAGAATGAGCTCAGGGAACTAATGGGTTCCCAAAGCACACACAGTTTATGAATTTTAGCACTGAATTAGTGCGTTGCCTCCTACCTGCTACATGTTATTCCTTAATTTGTATTATTTTTTTTTTAAATAAAAATATTTCAGTTAGTGAATTGGCAAAGAAAAATACAAGGCTATATGATTTAAATGACTGGTTCTTCTAAGTTATTTATCAAATACTTCTAAGTAACCCATATCCCCAAATTGGTGATCAAGATACAGGCTGTTTTCATTTGAAGAAGGGAAGCAAGCAGGGTTACATGTGAAATCCATTTTTGTAACAAATGATTTTGACAATGTTTTCATGTGATTTTGCACAAATCCATTGTATATTTTTAAAAATGAGTACTCCTTATTAAATATTAGTCCGCGGTTCTAATTTGAAGGAAGAGAGAACATTGCCTGGTGGGAATCAACTAATATTCCTTTTCTCCTCACAGCTCACTGGGGGAAGAGATCCTTAGGATTTACAACTAATGAAGGAGTTGAAAAAGCAAAATACTCAGTATAAATACTTTGTGTGAAGAGACATATTGATTTAAGGAGAAAATGAGAAAGGGAGAAGAATTCAATTGTAGCAGTTGGCTTTTCATTTCACTTCTAGAGCAGATGGCCTAATGGTCCAAGCATCTGGTTTGAAATATCTGTCTTCCCCACGGCCATCAGCTTGAATTTAAGGAAGTTTAGTTTATACCTTCATTTTCAAGACAGATAATTTGCTTTGACTTTCTGGTTGGTTACAAGAAAGTTTATGCTCAGGTAACACCACTGACACTGGCTCAAAGTGTTTCATGCCATTCACAGGGTAGGTTTTTCAGGCTTGACCTTAAAAATGGAAGTCAATTGGCTACATAACATTCTTTAAGAAGATCCTTTTGCCAGAGGGATTGTCCAGGCATCATTGTTTAGAATTTCCCTCCTGTCCCTACTGCTATGCCACGTTTCTTGGATGGATGATGTATTGTTCTTGCTTCTCTTCCATGCTTTGAGCATTTAACTGAAAACTTTGGAAATTACATCGAACTTGGATGGAAAGCTTTAGGGTAAGAGCAGGTAACTGCACTTTTATATGGCGAGTAACAGAGGAGTGTTGCATCCTCAGTGCTAGTTGTGTGAGGTTTTACAAAATAAGACTTGTTATGTGCCTTGAGTCACACTTAGGTTTTGCTTTGCTCTCTGTTATCTGTCATGCAGACTGTTCCCTCAGACATGCTCTAATAAAACCAAGAGGTATATTTTCTTGTAAAAAAGAGACAAATCTGAAACAACAGTAGGAGAATAGGAGGGCAATGGAAGGGCAGGTTCATTTTGTGATCATTGTGTGAAATTGTTTATGCTATCAAGTATTCCTCATTGCTGAAATAGTCTAACATTTCCTGCAAATTTTGTATTATGCTGCGCTACAGCTGGCGACCTATGTGCTGTCATCTGCATGTTTTTTTATACTAAGAATTTGAGTTTGAATTAGTTTTCTTCTCTATTATTTATTGACATCATGTTTTTAGAAAACCAAGGAAGAAAACACAAAGAATAACAGGAAGATTTATAAGTCAAATGATGAGAACAGAGTTTAGCCTGTTGTATAGTAATTGAGTGGCAAAAACAATTCCCCCTGTTGAAGAGAGATTAATCAAAAGATTAAAAAAACCCACTTGCTAACGGCAGTTCTTAGGACAGTACGGAATATGTACTAGGGAAAATTAATCCTTCCAAATTGCTAAGAAACTCAGGGACTTCGAGATTTAACCCAGAGTGCTGCAGTTAGTAAACCATTTCCAATCAGTGTGCCAGGTTTGTAATTATTTTTTGTTTTGTTTTGCATTGGAAATAAAAAAAATCTTAGCCATGTTCATGCCAGGGGCCAAAGCCTTGCCTGGACCGTGGCATCCTTGTGTCCCTCAGTTCCTGCTCAGGTTGTACAAGTCTGGGGCCTTGGAGACTGCTCCGGTTTGTGCTGGCTATCTATTCAATAGAAAACTGGGTGGCCACCATTGATCTGGGGAGGATTCTTTTAGCTTGTGTCCCATCGGCATCTTTGCCCATCTCTAGAATAGATCCCAGAGCAGTTGGTGTAGGCACTATGCTGACGGCTTTTAGCCACTTCAGGGTCTGGCAACATAAGCAAAGGGATCCTTCATTAGTCAACCGTATTGATTTTATGTTGGCTTTGTACAATCACAGCCCTCCTGCAAAAGGGGTCTTACTCCACAGTATTGGATGTCACGGAGCTTTGATGGGATATTGTGTATCTCTAGGGATGATCAAGGGCTATAATGAAGAGCATGCCTTATTAAGGGGTGTCTGTGTAGGTTAACTTAATAGGTGACCTGAGCCATTCCGTAGAAATATTTAGTTCAAATAATGTCTGCTGTGATTAGAATTTTAAGTAATCTGCGTCTCAGATCTGGTTCCCAATTGGTTTATTGTGATCAAGGAAAAATTGAGAAAGAAATGAAAAATAAAGAATACTGAAAAGATAAATGGGAATCCTGCACAATTCATTTAGTAAACAGTTTTTTCTCAACTGCCTGTCAGAGTGCAAGGGAGAAAGAAGCAACAGAAAGACAAAAGACTTCTGGAAATTTCACTGCAATGTTCTGTTTTCATCAGGCTCTTTCCTCTGCCAAAGCACAATGAAAATCACAGCAAACCGGGAATGAGACAACAGCTTTGTCTTTGTTTTGTTTTGTTTTGTATTGTTTTCTTCTTTGTCTTCTTGACTGACATACTCAGTGCTTCACTTTCCAAACTGTCACCTTCCCTCCTCATACTGCTTTCAAATCCCGTGGAGCTTCTGCAAGGGAGCGACCCTGTCAGATGTGCCCATCTGCTTCTGACACACTGATGTACACAAGGACCTGGAAAAGGAGTCAATCCCTCCTGCTCTTGCCCCACTTTTTTTTCTCTCAAATTTTCCTGCTCCAAATTTTCCTGGAGGTTGGGGTTTTTTTTAACGTTAGCAGGGAGCCAAGCAGGGAACCTGAGCTCCATGAACCACCCAGCCCTGGTGGCTTTGCTCCTGTACTTGGAGTTCAGCCTTGCAACCACCCTGCCACGTTTTTGGAAATGACCTGCTGACAGGCACTCCTGCTGCTCAGGGTCCTTCCACAGCGGGACCTGGCCTGTCAGGGGGACGCCTGACAGCGTCGGGGAGAGCTCTGCCCAGCCCTGGCTGGGGACCACAGCAGTCAGAGGGTCCAGAGAGGGTCTCAAAAACCTCTCCTGAGCTGGAGCAGCCCAGCCTAGGAGATCCTGCGACACACAGGGTACACGGAAGGTTTCTTTGCTGTGATAACCAGGGTGTGTTTCTTAACTGTCAGGTACTGGGGTGTAGAAAGCCACGGTTCTCCCTAGGGCTGTGAAATACAGTATAACTTTTTCCTTGCTTTTAAGAAGTGCTCTGGAGGGTAAGCCAGCAAGTGTCCGGAATTTACTCTTCCCTTCCCTCTTGCTGCATTTTTTTTTGTTCCACAGTATTGAATTTCTCTGAGCACATAGAAAATTAGTGTAAAAGCATGGGGTGATTAAAACCAGGCAGCAGAACAGTAGGATCCTGTTGGCTTTCAGAAGGGTTTCCTTCAGAGGATAATCTAGTAACTCAGTATTTTGCTGTTGCTTACTTTTTTGTCACTTCAGAGACCTTTAAAAATGTACTTGTTCACTGCAAACATGGATTAATTCTTGTTGAGTAGCCAGTTTTCTTTCTGGGTGATGGCCAAATATAAAATACTTAAGCAAAACTACCACCGTTGATTCTTCATCAGATACTCTGACTTGTTACCACATATTCTGTGGGGTGGTTAAATGAGTTCCCATGTTACATATTTTTGCTACAGAAAACAATCAGCATTTTTTTCCATTGCAGGTCCCCTCAGTATTTTGAGGGGGGCAAAAAGGGAAACCCAAACCAAAGCAGTATTTCTTGAGTAGTTAAAGGCTAAAACAGCAGCAGACACAGTCCCAATTGCTTTGCCTGGCAGGATATTCGAACACCACTGGAGTTTCAGGGTTGGTGCTGTTGGAATTTCTGGGCAGTTTCTTTTTGACATACTGCAGTTTTGAGCTCCTGAGGTTCCCTGAGGCTTTATGCGGATTGAGAGAGCCTTAGTTAAGCTTGATTTGATGCAGCACTCTTGGAGCCAAGACAAAGCAAAACTTTCCTTTTTCCTAAAGAGCACATTATCCTCGGAGCACTTAATTTGTACCCTCTACTTTTGCTAGTAAAAGAGGCTGTGCTGCTCTGCCCTCCATGAGGTAGTAGGAGGGTTTTATTCCCTTCTGCCTCCCCTGCACACCTGTTTTAACCATAGTTATTTACCTGTATTCACCTGCAGATCTCAACAAGGATTCTTGTATAAATAAAGTGATAAAAATGAGGCGCAGAAGGATATTTTACTTTAAGCCTAGTGCACATCTGGAAACCTTTTTGTCCCACTGTGCCTGTGCCAACGGGTATCTCAGAAAGGAAGGGAAAGAAAATGTGCGTTAAGAAATATGTTTTAACACTTTGCAAGTAAGAGAAGTGGGAGAAGAAAAACATTATCCACCAATACTGTGATACAGGCAGAAAGTCATGTAGCTGAGCTGGCAACGTACAGAAAACCTAATCCCCTGGATATTCTCCCAAGCCTAATCTGATGGCCTCTTCACTTCTGAGTGTTGTCCTGTTTATTCTTACCTTTGGCCACAAGTCATGCAGCAGATATAACTATGGGATGCCACAATACTCCCGAGGTTCACAGTCCACAGATCAGCTCGTAAATCTCTCTGTCTGATGCACATGGCAGAATCTTAGCAGTCGCTACGCAGAAGCCCCTTGCTGGCAGTGCTGGGGAAGTACACAGGGCAACGTGCTTGTAGAGCATCTCATGCTGTAGTGTTTGACCAAACAGAATATGGTCGTGTGTGTTTTTTAATATGGCAGCAGGCATCCTCCAGCCCAGCACACACAAGTGCTGGAGACTCGACAGAGACTCACCTGTGCTGTGAACCTGGCACAGTTCCACCAAGGTCAGTGGGCAGACGGCTGGTGGGCAGCAAAATCTGTGAGATAAGAAGCTGCTCCACATTGTCAGGTGTAACGCAGCTCCATACTTATTGTATGCCTTCGTGGACCATGGTCCAGGATAAAGGAAATATGGAGGATGAGATCCAGGATCCAAGAATGCCACAGGGTGGGACTAAGGATACAGATGAGACAGCAGCTTAGGAGTGGGTTTTTTGCACCCAGCTGGGCTTTGCTGTGTGGATGTAAAATAGAGGTGTTATGGCTTTAAGAATAAAAATAGGTGCATTTCAGCTTGCATCCTCAGCTTATTTTGATAGTTGCCAGTAGTAATCTAATTTCTGTAAATGCTTGCAGTCTTGCCCGGAAAGTCAAGGACCAGTTGAGTCTGCAGCATGCAGAAGTTGGAAGAGATCTTTGATGGCCTGCTGTGTGCAGGATCAGGCAATAAAGGCTGGATTCAGAGAGGTGTCCTGTGGAGCCAGTGACACAGGTGTCATCCTCCTGAGATTTCCTGGAAAAGCCATGGAGCTATGGATATTGCACAACAGAATCACGTGGAAAGTATGTAACAATCGTAAGATAGCTAGAGGTGCTCCTTCATGCCTAGAACTCTAGGAGACCAAAGTCGTGTGCCCAGGCAGGAAGATGGGAAAGTAACGAAGCGTGCAAGCCTTGCATCAATCCTTGCCAGCCAGATTTTGCACTCTCCCTCCTTACATCTATGTGCAATACCCAGAATGAGGGGAGCTCCATTTTGACTGTTTTATCTAAGTACTGAGTGATGCAAGCTATCAGTAGGAAAAATTAAAAACCATGCTGGGATCTCTTTATGTTATCTATGTAAATCTGTCTAGGTAATGTGTGTTTGCTGTGACTATTACACTCTCATATTTTCTGTGCTGCATTCTGTTTCTTTACATGTCAGAGATAATCTTTTTCTAAAACTGGAGGGAAAAGTGGCACTGACTAGCAAGATAAATCTGATTTACCTGCAGTGCTAACAAAAATGTTGAAGAAATGTTCTCTGGGAAGAAGAGGGCAAAAGTGTTAAATGCATTTTCTGTACACCAGAGCTCCTTTATTGGTTTCTTTTTTTTTATTCTCTCTCCCCCCCCCCCCCCCCCCCCCCCCCCCTTCAGTTTGTTTTCGTTTCAGTGAGCGAATGAGATCTGCACGCATTATTAAGTCAGGAGCACAACTGAGCTGGCTTTTACCCATAGCACTGCTGTTATCTCAAATGCACAAATAAACTACAGCTAAATTGCAGAATTAATCACATTAAACTTTTGGTCCTTGATAAGAAAAATGCCACTGTATATTTCTTTTTATTTTGAGCCTGGGAAACAATTAAGCCGAGTTCCTCTGGATGTGCAGTTTCCTTCCATTTTGGCATCCTGCAGCATTACATTAGATCTTATCATTGCTGCTGCATTAGTGTGTCTAAGCAGCATTCCGGTGATTATATCCACCTTCTTCAACGCCACTGCTAAATGAACTGGGACACGAAAGCTAATTACACCTTTGCTATGGAGGAAGGTTTTCTATTTTCCAGTCTACCCACTGCAAAAATATACTCTGAGAGCTACAAGCTTTGGCAGGCTTGTTTTTCGCTGTAGAGTTTGGGGGCTCAGTGAAATGTATTTTTCTGGGGAGTCTGGCAATCAGACGTCTTTGGGATCTGGACCTGTGGACAGAGGCAGTGGCAGCTGTTTGCCAAAAGGTCTAGAATACTGTTATTATATAACATGCTGAAAATTTGGAAGAGCCTAGGCTCCAAATCTGATTTGTAATATTGGTCTGCTGTCTGCCTTACCCCTGCCTGCAAGGACTGCTAAACCACAGATCACAAATACCTGCAGTTAAGGAAAGACCGGGGACGATAGGAACAGAGGAAACTTTCTGCTTTTAGTGGAAGAAAGTGAAGGAAACTGTGCTGGAGCTGGGATGAGGAAAATTTGGAGGCAGAAAGGAATGCAGCCTAACAAATTGTGCAAGTAGGGGTAGGCTCCAAACCCAAAGCTGTGTCCTTTCTGGGGCACTGGTAAGTTTGCTGTATGTGCAGACCCACTTGGCACTATAAAAGTTATAAACCGCAGTCATAAAAAATAACAAGTATACCTGAGAAACCATGACCTGATTATAAAAAAGCATTCTAGTTTCACTGGATGAAGTATTTCCTGAAAGTGATTAACTCAGATGGAGTAATAAATGAAGCAATAAATCTCTGCATTTGATCCTCTGGGTTTAATCCATGAGAGAAGATTTATGACTGGACCCATTAACTCTTGTACTGGGAAAATGCTCTTCATCTTTCATCCACGTGATACTAATTTGGAAGGTTTGCATGCAGACAGGTACATCTTAGCTTTCACTTGAAGTAGGGAAAACCTTTGAGAATATTTCACGCTAAAAATGTGCAAGATAAAGTCCCAAAGCAGTGCTCTTCCAATGCATGCAGCATTTTTCTGGTTATTCTGAAATTAAACTATGGTTTGACTGAAATGTAAAAATGAGAAAAATCCTTTTAAAGCTTCAGTCAGTTCTGAATTCATGCTACTGTTTCCAAATGTGCTGGCTACTTGCGGATCTAATTCTGCGCGAGAGAAGACCAAGTGAACTGCTTAGTATTGTCCTAACAGGATGTGTTAAGAGCGGAATGGAGGACTTAACTCTTCATTTCATGGTCTCTCTGGATTTAAGCTGGTCTTCTGCAGGCATGTTCAGGTAATTTGAAGGTCCAGTATATGTATTTGTACATTTTAATAGTCTGAACAATTAGAAAGAGGTGCATTATGTAGGACATTCAGCCAGGCTGAACGACCAAATTTCAACAGATCTGGGCTTTCAGGTACTTCAGCACCAAGAGTAAAAATGACCTCATATTTAGGCACTTGTAAGTGCCTCTGCAACAGTGACTTGGAAACCTTGCAAGAAATCTAGCAAGCTCATTTTTAAATGCTTTTAGCTGCAGATCTTGTGTCTGTACCATTCCAAAAAATAAACGCTGTCAGCAGAGCTTGCTATACAGAAACATACATCTGCTATTGTACAGTGAAACCTTAGGACCCACAGTGTTAGTTTGGCTGTTGTGGTATACAGTATCTTTCTTAGAAATTGTATTTCAAGACGCTTTCCATAGTTCTAAAATAGCTGTGGAATGATGCGCAATATTGGCTGACAGTGACAGCATCATAGCTAATTAGCTCAAGTGAGATCTCTTTGTTTCTTCCTTAAGTTGTTGCAACATGGATTTTTAGCTTATAGGGTAAAAAAAAAAAAAAAAGCCATGTTGGATAAGAGGTTTCACAAGTAAGCTAGAATCAATATCCCTTTTTAGGGTTCTTTTAATTGAATTAGTGCAGAAGAGCGCTGCTGTCTGTGTATCATACAATCCAGTGGTCAAAAGTAAGGGGTGGGTGTGTGTCTGTATGCATATATATATGTACATATATTTATATATAGAAAAAAGCACCCACTGCTTCAAGTAACTGTAAGTGCTTATTTTGCAGATTGTTACTTCTGACACTAATGGGGAAATAAGTTCCTTTACAGTGTGTTTTCAGAAACTAATATAATAAGCATGTTACTATCCACAGCATTCAAAGTCCCTTAATATCAGCGAGAGCTTAATTATAAAATAATACCCCATAATAAGGACATGCAATGTTTTGTAAGTGTAAACATTAAGGCTGCTCCAATGACAGGTTTCCCTGTCGCGGATTTGGAAAGACATGTACCTCTCTCCCTGCTTTCAACAAGCAGAGGAAGGTGTAATCCGTGTTACGGACCAATCCTGCACATGCTCAGCTGTACTGGCTAAATAGTCCATTCACTTCAGAGAAAGCCATTGAAAGATAAAAACTTGGCATGCTATGGCCAGCTAGGATTTCACCTAGGCTCCATAAATTAAAGCAGGTAGGTACATTTTTTGCAGATTTTGGACTTTAAGACAAAACAGTACCCTGAAGTAGGGCTCTTTTAAAGTCATTAAGACTGCAAAATGGATCTGTGCCACTAAATGGAGAAGAAAGATTTCTTTCTTTTTTTCATATATTTTTTTTTTTTAAAGCTGGTGAGGTGGCAAACTGTGAAGGATTGGTTTGGGAAGAGTATCTGGAAGATGATTTAAATTAGTAAGCTGCACAGAAATTTCCACACTTCTTATTCGATCATTTCTGATGTTCAGTGTTCAGTTAAAATGTTCAAAGGATGTCCGCAGGCAGGCACTCTCTGTAGTTCAGCACCCACATTTGCATGGTTTGTCTGCAGTACTGCTGCCAGCAACCTGTGCCTGATCAGCCCTACGTGCTTTGCTGTGGCTGGAACTGACTTAAGTCACCTGGGTTTGATAGCATTGATGCAAAAGACTTTTAAGCTAATGATGTACATGCTGAATTTTGGGAAGTTCTTGGGACTGTGCATGGGAAGCAACAATATTGTTAAATTCATTTTGCTTCTGGACTGATACAAATTGTGTGCTAAAGTGAGGTGTGATGCTCTGCAGATCAATTCAGCTCAGGCTTGTCAGAGAAGGAGGAGGGCCACGATGATAAGATGGGTAGCACCAGAATCACAGCCGTCCACAACTTGGTGGTGGCTGTATGGGAGATATGACCTCCTGTTCTCAGGAATGCTTTTGGAAATTATGATTCTACTGTGCCATTTGAAATACCCTTGCGTCAAGGTTTCTGACACACTTGACAGTTCTCTGTGTTTTGTGATGCCATCCTCTGCACTTCTGCAGCACTGGGTGGGTGAGCTGCCCTTGTTCTTTGCAAGTAGAGCCCTCACCAGTGTTTGAGGCGTATTGTTTGGAGTGGCTGTACACGTGTGAGCTGGAATGGCCACGTTCCTGTTGTGTGCCCAGGTGCCCTCATGAGTACCTTAGCATGCTCTGTTTTTGCTGTTGGTCAGCTGTCAATTTTATACAATACTATAAATCCTGGAACACTTCTCCATATCTAGTGGAACTGGAAGCAGTTAATTAGCTGAGTACAACAAAAGTCGAAGTGAAAAATAGACACTCCTCCTCTTTGGATGTGTCTCTGGAGAGCCAGATGTCTGTCATCTGCTGCAGTATACAAATGTCTGCTTTCCAATACTGGACAAACACGAGGTGGATGGTGGTCATGTAGAATGCCAGACATGGGGCAGGTGACATTTCCAGGCTCTCCCAACTGTCACAGGAGTGAAAATGCAGAGTAACTCGTTCTGCATCACTGTGGTTTGCTGGTTGTGTAACTTTGCAGAATTTAACCCCTGGTCCTGCTCATGGGAGCTCCTCCGATCATCCTGCTCCCTTCCCCGTCTAGGAGTGGGGGAGTGCGGTCACCCGTGCTCACAGAGCAGGGAAAACATACAGGATTCTCAGCAGTGGGTCTAGCCCACGACATCCCCTGGCTGTGCACTTGAGCAACCCGTTTCTTCCCCTTTGGTTTGTTCTTTCAAGCCCTTGCACAGGGGAATAATCTGTTTCCATTTTATTCTTCTGACTCAAATCAACATGACTGCTCACATCAGTTACATTTACAAGATCAGGCTCCCTGGTTTGTAAAGCTGCGTGTAGTTCATCTCTGCTGGTAAACTTCTTCTCTTACTTGCAAATCTATTCAAGAGAAAATGGTCAGAAAATGTGTTACTGGCTCAGAGACTTGCTAACCTACCATTTAACGATGGTTGAAAGGATTTCTCTATTTTTATGTAGAGCGCAGATTGATAAATCTTTAATAAACATCTTCTTTTTTTTTTTTAGATAATAGGTCTTTTGAGCTATGGGAATGTGAAATTACCTACAAAGATGAGTTTCAGTGCAGAAAAAGAAAAGCTCATGTATAAAATTTCAGCCCTGGGAATTTTATGTTTTAATCAGTTTGCTTAATAAAGTACAATAAGGCAACTGCAGTTATCAGCAAGATACTTTTCAGAAAGCTGACACAACTGTCTCATTTATTAATGTGAATCACAAAAATAAATGGCAAATAGAAAGCATTCAGCCGAAGTTGTGTTAACTCCCAAGATGGCTTTCTTATTCTGTTGCCTCACTAGCTTAAGTTTATAGTGACAGCACTGCAGGTCTGATGTCTTTGTACTGAATTTTTAAATAATCCTTAGAAGAAAGAAAAATCAAGCATCTAACCAATTAAGACTAGGGGTTTGGACTCAGAGTTACTGGCAGGCACTTCAAAGAAAGCTAACTTTGCCCAAAAAGACATTCTCCCATGTCACTTTTGGTTCAGATGTGAACTGTAAGATGCATTTGGTAAAAAAAAGGCTGTTTCACGTTTAAAAGCCATCTAAACAAGCTTGTGGTTGTAACAATGACCATCATGTTTAAAAAGTAGTTGTATATATTATAACATAATAAGATAATAAATAATACATGTCTGTCTATATCTATCTATCCACCCATCCATCCATCTAGCCATCCGCCCATGTAAATCCATTCCTCTTAACTGTGAAAATATGAATACTAAAAAATGCTAGTTCTCTCTGATATGCTCTGTATTTCCCTAGGAATGTATTCTGAACCTGCACCTCAGATTTAAAGGAAAACTTACTTCGATCAGGCTTGCTTACAAATCTGAGTTTTCTGTGTGACACCAAAAACATCAGCGCAACCAAAGTGCAGATTCCCCCTTCGCATTCAACAATGACTTTTTGTGCTTGGCTTTTATTTTTGGAGGGGAGAGGTCGGTCATAAACTATCATTGGCATTTACACTTCACTTGCATGCAGTCTGCATCAAATGATGCGGGTGCAAGTCAGGCTTCACTAGTGTCCAGGCAATGTTTGGGATTGTCTAAAAGGGGACCACGACTGTCCTCTTGCACAGAAAATGTCTACAAAGGCGCAGATCTGGTCAAGTGGTTGGTCTCTGCGTGAATCTGAGGACCCAGACCTCTTGGATCCCAATCCCAGCAGTGTCTCCATGGGCTACAGTCAGCTAAATAGTGTTTCTGTTACTGCTTGTGGCAGAAAAAGTCCCCACCATCCTTAGCAGAGCCATAGGAGGCTCAGCGAGCTGTTTGGGGTTTGGGGGGGTTGGGGGAGCATGCCTTCTGCATGGGGACCATGGCTGCTTTGCATCAATGCAGCTGCTACCAGCCACAGGCTCCGGGGATGACAGTTTTAATAATTCAAAGCTTTGCTCCCCTAAGTAGTTCAGAGCCTTTTACTCTTCTACGAAAACTTCCCAGTTCCTTTTGCTGCTGGTAAAACAGCAATGCCTGCAGGCAGGTGCTGGCTGCTTGCTGATGCTGGCAGCTGGAAATGGGCATTTCACCACAGGGCACAGTGAGGGCTGGGGTGGCACAGGGACTGCAGCAGCTCATTCTGGTGCTGCTCAGCAAGCGGGGAAGCGTGCAAGGGATGCACTGGGACAGCCTGGCACAGGCAGCCCCCAGCGCCTGGGAACGCCCACCCCACACAAAGCCCCAATGCCGGGCTTTTATGCTGCAGGCTTTTATCATTCACGCAGGACACGGATGATTAAATAACCTCTCTAAGTTGAAATTTCATTGTCGAAGTGGGGGACCCCTGAGGGAGGAGAGCAGTGAGGAGGCAAGTGTGGCGAGGCAGTGGGGCCGCTCTCAGCATGTCCGCCTTCTCCAGCGTGGGACTCCAAACTGCTGCATGAGGGTCAGAGCGGTATCTGGCATATGGCAGGAGGGCTTTCCGTGAGAAGAGGGAACAGACAAGGCAGGGGTGAGGTTGGGGTGATGGGAAGACAGCAAGAGAAATACTTGGCACGGTGGGATGCTGGCAAGATTAGCACTGCAGAGCAGTGATGTTCACACAAGTAACAATAACTCTTTTTGGCTGCCTTTGCGTCCTCGTTATGAATTATTTTAATTCCTTCTGTGGATTTATTAAGCGCTTCTTGTCCTGGTGCTTCAGCACTTATTTACCAAGTTAAACCAAGCAGTAAATTACCTATGTTTACTTGGCCACCATGGACAAGGCGACAGAACTTCCATTTCTGTGTAAGGAAGTTAAAATCAGGCCAGAAATAAAGCAAATGGGAAGGCTTTTACTGTATTTCCTGCCTCTGCCTTCTGCTCAATCTCCCTGGAGAAAGGAATCCATGCTGGAAGTCCTCCTGGAGAAGACTTCTGCTCTCCCCAGGGTTTAAAACTAAGGAACCTCCCAGCTGATGGATAAGCACTGATTTTCATCGTGCTGGAGCCTAGATATACGGCTGCTTTTTCCCATGGCTTGTAATGCTGACATCAAAATGCACCTTCTCCTCAGCAAAGACTGATCCAGTGTGAGAACTTGCTCCATCCATCTGTTCTGGCTCCGCTTTTGTCTTCTGCGATGGAGTTGCAGTGGAGCTACATTTCCCCCCGTGATTCTCAGACAGGTCAGGTATTAGCTGAGCACATGGGAGTTTGGCATCTGGTTCCACAGTTGGCCCTTCTCCATGGAGCCCATTATGGCTTTTATGCTACAATTTCGGCTAGGAAATGATATTTTATCAATTTTACTGTCCTCAAGGTATCATGAGGAATGTCAGATTGGATTATACAAATAAAGACAGTTTTACTGAGACCTTGTTAAAGGTTCAGTGCTAATTTTATAACTTAGTTTGTAAAGTGCTTCTGCTAACATTGAATTGATTGTGAGCAAAGAGGCAGAGACTGTTCGGTCTTTTGATATGTTGCTTCTTGGTAGAAGCAAAACAGTTGTGGAGTTTAGTCAAGAGTATCAGTTAATCATAGTGGGTTCCCACCATTAGGTTGTTTACAATCCCCATACATTTTCTGTGCAAACATTTTCCCTTTTCTGATGGTTGTTTTTGCTGACCCTTTCTAGTCAGGAGGCAGGGTTCCCTTATTAATCTCTAAATCAGAGACGTCTAATTGGCTTCTGCAATTTCAGTATACGTTTGGTCATGTTCCAGTGGAAAAAATGTTGCTTTGACCAACCACTGTGATGTCTGTTTTTCCAAGCAGGAGACAGAAGTGGAAGCAGAGATAAGATACGGTCAAACAGAGAATGTCTTTTCTAATTACAAACAGCCCATTCTGTTCTGCTGTGGGGAAAAGGCCAAATATATTACAGAATAAGACAATATAACCATATATATGTGTGCTTAATACTAAGGGACAAAACCCAGCAGTTTGTAAAATAATTTTCTTCTATCTTTCTGACTAGCTGTAGACTTGGGGCACAGTTACAATGCTGTTTACATTCACAGCTATATTCTGATCAGTTCATAATGAAGGCAGATGAAGGTAGGCTCTAGTGACTGGAAAGAATCCAGAGTATGTTAAGAATTTCTGAGACTTTTTCTAGGGTACACTGCAGATAATTAAATCCAAGAAATAAAAAAAAAAAAAAAAAAAAAAAAAAAAAAACAAACCTAGAGGAGGTGCAAATACAGATTGCAGAGCTAACCTCAAGGGTCTTTGCCATTTCTAAGCTGTCTTCACTTAAATCTAATTTTTTGGGGGGAATAATTGCATTTATTTACATTTTTATGTACAGGTCACAATCCCAGTAGGATGAGCACTGCCTTCCTCCTTTCCTTTCAGCTTTTGGAGAGCCTCAGTGCTGTTTAGGCTTAGTGTACCCATCAGTAGCTGCAAATGTTTCTTTTCAACTTCCACACGTATGCTGCTCTGTGAGTGTCTCACTTGCTCCTCTCCATTTGAAGCTGCATGAGATCTGGGCATACTGCTGAGAGTCATGTAGCAGAGGACAATTCAAGAGGTGTACATATAGGTTAGGCTTTAAGCGTGGAAAGACTTAATCTCTTCCTGAGGTTGGCAGCCTGTACTGGAAATCAGCAGGCTCTCGCTGGACTCAAACAAAATGCAAAGAAAGGCTCGGAGGCAGCTGAGCATCAGTGTGCAGGGAAGCAGGGCAAGGCAAGGCTGGGCTGCTTGGTGGAGAAAGTGCTGTTCCCAGGGCATCTTGAAAGTGAGGTTTGGGGGAGCAGAGGGGGTGCAGTGCCCCATGGATGGGGGGAGCTGGGCGGTTGCTGTCAGCGTGTCCATCACCTGGGAAATGCTTGCTCATCCTCCCAGCTCCTACCACTTAAATCACACTGCCTTAACGTAACAGAGTGAGGGGGGTTAAAGCTTATAGCTATCTCTAAATGTAGAGGCCATTACAAGGAGCTGATAGGGTGGCCAGTGAAAGAGCGAGCTGGTTTGGAGCTAAAGTTTTGGGTGGTGCCTGAAGGCTGGACTTAAGAGATGGCTTTGTGGGAGAGGAATACTGAAGCAACCTTGTTGCAGGGGGAGAATTGCTGTGCTTCCCCACTTGACCTCTGATGGGAGTTGATGGGGTTCAGAGGCTCACAAAGAGCTTTGCAGATAAAGTCTGCTCTGCCAATGCTTGCAGGCCTGCACTCAGGCTCGGAGGCCAGGAGCTACCGTCTCTTCTGGGTCCCTCTCTTTATTTGCCTTCAGAGAGTCTTTGAAATTGGGCTATGTGAAGTCTTGTGTAAATAGAGGTTTTAAAAAAACCCCACAGTTTAATGGGAATAAAAAGAAACATCTCTATTCCTGCATTTGCCGAGCTTGTTTCCCACTGAAGAATATGTTGTTGTTTCAAGTCACTAGTAAAATGGCTGAAAAACTTGAGGAGGAATTACAGGAGGGATGCAGACTTTGAATTTGTAAATTGTTAGGTGTGATCCTGTAGACTGGCTGCAGAAACCTGTTTTGGGGTTTTTGGAGTGTGCATACAGGCTGCAGGCCTAGGCTCTGTTGTGTTTAATAATGCCAACCGTTTTCTATAAGAACAGATAAATGGAGGTATCAAATATGGTGGTAGTAACAAAACTCAACAAGGATGCCAGGAACCCCAGTGCAAAACTGCAGAATGCCTTTTCTGTCATTTATGCTGGCACCAGGCATTGTTTCTAGATAAGTCCTTGGTACTGCAATGCCGCTCGGTGGAGCTGAAAACCTGAGCTGTGTAAGCCATCAAATGCATGACATGGCTGAATGGTGACTTCATTCAGTGTTCTCAGTTCGAAACTGGTTTTTTTTCAACATACTAATTTTGTTTCTTCTCTGCAAGTCAGTTAACATTAAGTCCCCAAATATTTTCTGCCTTTACATGTGTATGTGCATCTATATATTTCTGTAGCAATTAAGATCAAAGGCAGTGTAGAGTTATTTAATGATTTTTCTTTTTAAGAGCCATTTTGGGTTTATTTCTTAGTGAAAACATAGATGCTGGTAAGATGCTGGGTTATCATGTCCCACTAATAACTAGAAGAGCTGCTGTCTAAAACTTCACTTTCATCTTGAAGAATAAGTTCCTGATTTTTCCTTGCTGGAGAAAATGTGAAAAGAACCTGGTAGATGTAGGGCATATCTGAATGACAGCCATTGTGGGCTTTTTTTCCCCCCTATTCCCTAACCACCTTGTAGATGGAGGCACTTCCCATGTTGCTACCACTGAGGCAAAAGCATCTCTGAGCTACCTGCCGTCCTCAACCCTTGCCTGCAACTCACTTGCTCTTGGGTAGCTGTGGGATGGGAGGGCAGTTCCCAGTGTTTGGGAAGGGAATGTGATTTGTAGGGTAAAAGAAGGGCCTGGAGCATGGCTGGCTTTCACGAAGAACTCAGAGGTTTCACAGTATTTGGGCTCCTGTAAGAACTACAGCTGCTGGACTGCATTTGGTATTTGTGATTTCTGACTTGCATTGCTGCAGGCAGAAGCCTGACACTGTGACCTTCGGCATGCTAGGACCATCACAGAAAAAATACAAAGGACCTTGAGCAGATGCTTTTTTAATTTTTCCTTTTCCTTTTCTTTTTCTGTCTTTCTCCTAGGTGATCAGAGTGGGAAGGTTCAATTAGTTTTATTTCTTTTGGCAGCATTGTGTCTGGTACAGGTGGAAAAAAAAGGTAGAGTGAGAAGTCAGAAGGAGAGGGGGTGCACTCTGCATCCCCCAGGGCTGTACTCCTCTCCTTGGTCTGCTTGCCAGGGAGGCGGTAGGATGACACTCTGAAGAGCATTCCAGAGCATCCTTTAGGGAGGTCAGGCTTTTTGCATTATTTTTTTTTTTTTCATTTTTCTGTCCCATCCTGCTCCCACATATAAGTCTGTTGATTTCATGAGCCTCTTCCTCAGCAGCAGTGATGTGCTGGTGCCTGTAGCTGTTGAATCCTGCTAATATGTGAGGTTTTCCCTGAATGCTTTAACTAGATGGTGCCAAGCTGAACCTTACAGTCCGCAAACTGCATTTCTTCCAATGCTCCCTGTCTTTTAATGAAAACAAGGCCCTCCCTCTGACATTTATGTGATGCCTTTGTTTTATACAGATTGCACTGAAATTCTCACTTAAGTGGTTATTACAGTTTCTAAACCCCTGAAACTCCATTATGAATCCTATTGTAGTAACAAGTACCAGGCTGTCACGTATGCAAATGCCTTATCTCTTGAGAGCAGCCGGACACAGAGGGTGCCCTTTGCTGAATACTTCAAGGTATGTGCTGAGATAACTTCTTTCTTTTTGTGTGAGTTTATCCCGAAATGAACCTGCCCTCCAAGAAACCAATAATGCTTCTATATTTGTCCAGGGTTTTTTGTTGGTTTGCTTAGCTGTGCCAACACAAGTCCCAACAAGAAATGTTACTGAAGCAGCAAGATAAATTTTGACTGACTGCTACCAGAAATACCTCATTACTCAAAATTTGTGAGGTATCATGCTGTATGTGTGATCTGCCTTGTTTGTGATGATCAGCAGCAGTGTGTACTGTCAAGAAGCTGATTTGCATGTTAAAAACAAAAAGAAAAATTAAATTTTTTTGTAGTCTCCTTCAGTATTTTTAGGTTCTTGGAAACGTGCAGTGAGCAGGCAGGGCTTTGCTTTGGTGCTTCCCAGCCAAGGGGATCTACTCATCTTACTAGCAGTAACCTAGAGATCTGAATTTCTTGCAAACTGTTCAGTCTAATCTCAGAACTTGATTTGTCTCTAACATCTTCCTGCCTACACTTCTCTTCAGCTAATGACAGGGGTCATTCATCTTTCTGCAACACTAGGGAAAAACGTCAAACTTGGAAAAACTACCACTCGTCCTTGCTATAATGGTAATTAAAGAACTTGTTGTATTAACATGCACAAAGTGAAGCCAGATTGCATCCTCTCCCGAGACCCTGGGGAGAGAGAGATACTAGGGCTTTATCATAGGAACGCTGGGTCTTCATCTGGGCTAATTGAACTGTCATAAGCAGTGATCAGTTAAGATGGTCAGGTACATCTCCATTCTGAAATCCACAACTGACAAGGCAGCTTTCTCCAGAGAAAATCCTGGCCTCGCTGCAAGGCCTTTGACTTCAGAGGTGGGGGCGGGGAGAAGCGAAGGTTAAAAAGAAGAAGGAAAAAGCAGGGCTGAAAAAAAAGGCTAGGGACTAATTGAAGTTAGAACCGATCTTATTTTAGAGAATGCTTTCTTAACAGAGTGCTGCAAACCCCCACCCCCCCCCACCCCACCCCACACCCCCCCACCCCCCCCCCACCTCAGCATTTTGGATTAAATTACTGTTGGTAGAGATAAGCTCCATTAGGGATGTCATTTCCAAAGGAGGCTCTTCCACAGCTGTTACTGTCCCTTCTTCCCCCAGACCTCAGGTACGATGCTGAAAACAATAACGGGGGCCAGAGCAGGCCATGAGGATGAACTTTTTATTACAATGCAAATGCAGACAATCTAGGAAATTAATATTTCATGTGTGCCTCTCTTCACAAGGCGTGTTTCGATTACAGGCTCCTGGTCCCTCAGCTGTGTGGCTGGCAGCGAGGGCTGTTGTTGTAAGCAGGGTCTTGAACTTATTTTTGTTTCTTGACTGCTGTTACCTGGGGACCAGTCAGAGGACTGGCTGTGCTGTGTTCGGCAGGCTACCCTGGGGGCTGGCTTAGCATCACCACAAAAGGAGGGGAGCATCTGGGTGCGCACAGCACTATGAGTGCCTCTTCCCCAGCCAGTAACACCATGTTGCACATTCTTCTCAGCTTGGGAAAGGAAGGTGGTCTGCAATAATTAGAGAAGTGGTTGAGATAGTTTTCTCTGCATTTCCCTAGCAGGTAGCTGGGCAATGCTACAGACAGATGTATTGCCAAGATGCAAGTAGGAAGAGCTGCCATTCAGCCTGATAATCCATCTATGTGTCTGTACAGCACCGTGTAACACAGGCAGGGCTGCAGTGCTGGGGTGCTCATAAGAGTGGTTTGAGTGAAGAGCAGGTCTGCTCGGTGCAGGTGAAGATGCAGATTTCCTCAGGCTCCCCCAAAGGCACTGGCAATCCTTGCACCTGCCTTTAAGAGAAGCAGCATGTGGCCCCCCAGCACCTGAGCAAAATGTTATCTGCATCCGCAGTGCAGTTTGCTGTGGTCCCCAAAGCTGGGGCTGGCAGTAGGCATGCTGCCCCAAAAAGCCTCATGTGCTCGGAAATACCAAGTTATGGCTGGGTACTGCCCCTCTTCTCTCTTCCTGAACCACTTTGCAAGGAGCCGTTGCAGTTTCACCCTCATTAAGCCTTACAGTGTGCCTGTGCGGTGAGTAAATGCTGCCGTACCATTTGTCCAGCAGGCAGGCAGTGGTTAAATGGCCCAGCCAAAGCGACAAGAGCATGCTGTAGTGAAGTTCAGGATGGGTCTCGGGATTCAAGTGCTTAGTTGCTCATTTCTTTAGCGTGATTTTAATGAAAGTTTATCACAATATATATGCAAGACAAAAAGCATGAGTCAATACGTACCACAACCTGAGACCACGCAGGCGGCTTTCTGCTTCAGATGTATTCACCCACCCACAAGGAGTAAGAGCCTCTTAATGTGTTCAGAGCATTAATAAGCTTAAAGTGGATTTGAAGAAAAGGTAAGAGAATTGTGAATTAAATATTGATCCTGGTATTTCATTGTTGAATTGCAGACATTCAATTGCCCGTGGATTATTCTGCCATTGAATCGTAGCAGCTAGAGATGGAAAAGCTGTACAATTATCCCATTCATCTCCTTGCCAATAGAAGAGTGTTCTCCACAGTATGTTCTCGTAGTGGTTGAAGTTGATCACTTAATTCCAATTACTGACAGTCTACTAATTGCTTAGGCTGTATTCCAATTTTTGTCAGCCCTCCCCTCATGTTAACTCCTTATCTAGAGGTCTGCCCTGCCTTCTGGAGGGAGATCACATGAGTGGTTTTGAACAGGAACTTTTAAAATAAGCCAGTTTCCCCATTTTTTTTTTCTGTTCACCTTTGTTTCTGATTGCATGTTTCTTGATCCACCTGCACTTTTTAAAATAAACAGGCAAACTAAAATGCCTCCAGATGAGTAATTGAAGGAGAGCAGACATGCGTCAGCATTCCCCAGCCATGATTATTTTCCTTCCAATGTGCACCGGTTATTAGCCTCCAGTGGATGGCTTTCTGATTTTTTATAGTTCTAAATAAAGATAAAATATATCTGTCAAAATCTCTAGCATCAGATTCACATATTCCTCCCCTCCCCCCCCCCCCCCCCCCCCCCCAAAGAATTATCCTCCAGCAATCCTTAGTTCCAGAAATTAGTCTTGATGAAAAGGAAATGTTAACTTTCTCTGTAAGTCACTGGTAAACTCACACCTCAGCCCCTTCACCATCTTCTCTCCCATTAAAACGGCCCTGTTTACCCCAGGCCATTTTGCTGTCAGGGAAAAATTAGCTGTGCACTGGCAAACATCAGAGGGCAATGGGCAGTTTTCTGACTGCCTGAATTCCTTTAAATCATTTATTTATTCACTCATACATTTTTTTTTTCTGGCCAGCAAATGTGTGTGAGTGAGGGTTTCTTGATGGGACTGGGCAGCCAGAAAGGTACCAGATGGAAAGGCTGGCAGAGACAGGGGTCATGGGAGAATGAGGATGAGTCTGTGAAGTTTATTTTAAAAACAAAGTGATAGTGATGGAGCTGAGGGGTGAAGGCTGGTGTGGGTCTGGGGAGAAGGTGAAATGCTTGAAGGTGGATAAAAGGACTTTTTTGTGTGTGCACTGCAGAAGCAAGTAGCGAAAGGCAGCTGGGGCGATAGTAGCAGACTGGAAGGTTGCTCAGCATCCCTGAGCAATTCTGGGCTGTGCCTGGCACCATGGGGGGACATCGGGCACTAAGGGACTGGCAGGCTGCCTGTGCCCACAGACCCCAACCATCCCTGGAGGTGATGTGAGTATAAAAAGAAAGCTTTGCAGCTCAGAGTAGCATTGGGAAGTCTCCAAAGAGACTGTGGTAAAGAGGCTTATTTTTGACAGGCAGGGGCATGGCACTCCCAGATGTAGTGACATCAGATAAATGACTGTCATTTTCAACCTCATCTCCGGCGCAGAGTTTTGTGAAGGAAGATTTCCAGGCACAAAGGGAGGAATTTGACTGTTGCTGGAGTTTGCAGCCAGAAAGAAGTCAGGCAATAAAAGAAAGTCCACTTTTTAAAGAATTTTTCAGAAGGCTGACACCCTTGTGAAAGCAAATCTATTAGACCTCTAGGCACGTAAAGTTACAGAATTCTGCTCAGTCATGAGATGACACAGAGATTTGTCAAGCTTTCGGCTTGAGAGCTTATAAAATGGCTAAAGTCTTGGCTTCAGTTTTGCTTTGAACATCCCAATTGAGTGCTGAACGAAAGAATAGCTGGGGAGCAAGCAGGCTGAAAATGAGCCTGTGCAGCAGAGCTCCCGCTTCGAAGGTATGTGGCCTTTCACCGCCACAGAGCTTTATCATCTGAGGCTCACCAAGTTTTTAGCCTGATAAAATGAACTAGACAAGGGAAAGGAAAATGTGCAAAGGGAAAACGTTACACCTGTCTGCACTTTAAGCTGAGCCTTGAGTTCAGGTTACAGAGTGAAGTAAGGTTCACAGGAGTTATTTTGATATTGCAGTAACTATGGTCAAGGCCGTGGTTGCGTTTATGACTGGCAGTGTAGAATAACCTACAGGAAACATTATCTGTCCTGGAGAATGCACAGTCTGGGACAGGGATGTTGTATGTTAGCTCAGTGTAATATCTCCCATGATAGTTGCTTATGAAAGAAATTTATTGCCAGTTACTGTAGTTACGCTAACCTCCAAAACAATTGCCACTGTCACCTCCAAACAGTAGTTTTGGATTTTTAATCTTCTTTTTGATAGTTCATATGGCCATTCTCTCAAAATGTAAATTACGTCTCCATTAGAGATGGCTATCTAAAGCAAGAAATAATCCTACTTCTTTCTGCTTACCTTAGGCTGGTGTTTATTTTATTTGACTGCTCTGAAACCTCTGTATATCCTGTATATTTCTGCCCCTTGCAATATGAGTCTGAACCAAAACGATTGTAAGACGATGCAGGTAGTGTGGGCCCCATGGGTCTCACACCTTAGGCAGTTATCTTTAGACATAAAATTTTTGTTTGAGTCATGCATAATTTTATACTTATAACTATGAGGTTCCATAATTGGGTACAGCTTATATTTAGAGGATTTTAAAAATCCACTTACTTCTGTTAATTTCCATGCCAATTCTGATGCTAAGATAATTGTGTTTAAACACATGAAAAAAAATACTACAAAGAAGGGATTGGACATCTTTCTGTGTTCTCACAGGACAAGGTTGAGTGGGCTGGGATTACAGGAAAGGAGATTCAGGTAAACCTCCTAAAAACATTTCAAAGGAGAACAATAACTGAGCACCAGGATAGTTGCCTGCAGAAGTGGTCAGGTCTGCACTGAAGGTGATTAAAAACTTACTGGATGCATGTTATAAGCATGGCTGAAGTTGAGTGGATCTTGCATGTGGACTGAGCAGCGACGTGTCTGTTTTCAGTGATTCACAAAAGTCAGGGAAGAAAGACAGCAGATTTTACAGCAGTTACTGCTGTTCTGTATGGGTTTAACTCTTCTTGTCCAGGCTGGATTGTAGGATTAAAGGTCTGTATGCCACAAAAACATGCTGTATTTGTGGCAGTGCACTAGCCTGGAAACACAACATAATTGCAAGGAAAGGTCAATGCCCTTATTCAGAGTTAAGTGGAAAGATCTATGGTCCGAAGGGGATTAAGCTTTTGGTAAACAAAAATAGCCATATTTAGCAAAGCAGAAGAGAATAAATCAGTGGGCAAATGCCCTTCTGTTATTGTTTAAACTGTAATGCTCTTCTCTTTCAAGGTTGCTCTCCAGTTGAACCTTAAGCAGTTGTGAACAGAAATTTTAGGATCTCCTTCCTGAATAAATAACAGCTCTGGAAAGCAGGTGCAGATTTACAGGGTGGTGATGAATGACTGCAGAGATCTTGGCACTCCATTAACACTGGCGAGTATAGAGTGTCCTCCCAGACCATACAGTGTGGTTCACAACACTTTTCATCCAGTCTCCATGAAGTTTCTTTAAAAAGCAATTAACCGCCATCCTGGATGGTGTGTTGTAATGGGCAGGTGGAGGGGATTATAGAGCTCTAGTCTTGCAGCTTTTCTCCCAGTAGATGTTTGCCATCAAGGCAGCTCTGGAAAGAGAAAGAGAGAAGGAGGTAATTTCCAGCTGTTTTGCCTTGCTGTGGTTACCTACTCCACTATGAAATACTGAAGAGGTGGTTCTGGTGCTTTTGGTGCTTTCGCTAAGAATGCTTTGGGACAAACACTGATAATCACATATGGCTCATCTGGCTCATGGGAAGACTTTCCAGCAGCCCAAATGTAGCAATGACATCCTGTGACCACGGACCTTTGAACTGCTCTGAGTGATTACTGGCTTTCAGTGTGTTATAGAACTGCTAAGCAGTCCACATTGCATATGAAATTAATATGTGCAAATAAGAATGGAAAACCAAGCAAGAAAAAGTACGTTTTCAAATGCTTTATGTTTTTTTTCCTCCAGCTTTGCACCTGAAGGAAAGTTTCCTGGAAAGTCAGGGTTGGACTGTCAGTTGAAGAAACTAGGGAAGCGTGTCCATGTGTGTGTTTATTTTCAAAACAGTCATCTTTCTTTTGGGTGTTGCTTCCCTTCCCTGCTGCATGTAGCTCTGACAGATTGATGTAGTGTGCCCAGGAAGAAAAGAAATGCTTGTCCAAAAATTATTTCCCATATCTTTGAGAGGAACAATCCATATTATTTTTTTCCCTTGATTCTTAGCACTGAAAGCTCTGCCTTTACCCTTTAATAGATGACTGTGTTTGATGAAGGTTTTTGAACCGCCTAAATGGTCAGGTGTCAGAGATCTATAGGCAGCTGGTGTTTGTTTAGTAAATGATGTCCCTGTTATTGTAGTAAAAGACAGGCCTGAGCGGGCTATAAATATGTGCTGTTCCCATGCATCATACCTCTGTCCCAAGTTACATTTCAGACCTTTAGTTGTTTGCTCTCTGATTTCTTTCTTTTTCATTACATTTCTCCCTCCCTCTCTCCCACCAAGTTATTACACTGAAACAAGACCAAACCAAGTTATTCATGTAACAACACTTTCAGAAGGAAGCAGAATTTTCTATATGCAACAGTTGTGATTGCAGTCTTTATCGTTTTCATTTGCAAACCATCAATGCTCCTGTGTTAACTTTGGTAATGACAAAGGTGACAATGGACAAGTGTTTAGTGGTTATCAGTGCTGCAAAATGCTCCTATCTATCAGCATGAGAAATTGTGAAATGGAAATTGTGGACTTTAATCTATTTTCTGAAGTTGTTTTCATGTCTGCATTGTAGAAAGTTAGAAAGGGAACTGCTGCTTAGAGAGTGCATGGGATGTTGTGATCAGATGGGTGGCCAGAAGAGAACTTAAACAGCAGAACTGTTTCTTGTGTGTCTTTTCTTGTTTTACTCCTATGATGGTTGTTTTTGTAGGTGTAGAGGAATTGCACGTAATTTACAGGATCAGTAGAGCCCCACCAAGATCCCAAAGCTCACCAGGTGTTTGTTTGAATATCTAAAGCTGTAAGGTCAGAGGAAAAAGTGTCTTTTGGGAGCTATTTTTGTAGAACTATATTTCCTATATAAAAGCTCGTGTTCTTCTGCATTTTGCATACACTGGTGTAATTGTAAAAATAGCTTGTCTTGTGGTGTTTTGACCATTAAGTTTCTGGTTCTGCTTGGGACTCTAGTATGTAGAAGTGGGAGTTTGATACAAGGCTTGGAAAATACATGAGTGGGACTTCTGCCATAAAATGGAGCTATCCTTTCCTTGTCTTGGTCACCGCATGGTCATTATTATCTCATGTCAGCTGGGTTGTCTTCTCTCTTTTGCCTTGCCCATAACCCTAAGCTGCTGCTCTGCTCAGCTGGGCATGTTAGGATGGTGTAATTGAGAATAGAAAGTGCTCTGAACACACCTGACATACAGGTGGCACTGGGTCATACCTTGGAGACAAATCCATCCCAAATTTGAAAACATCTGAGTCCAGAGAGAGTGTATTTGAAAGATGAAAGGAAAATGTAAATGCTTTGACTTTGGAGAGATTCTTAGGCTCATCAGACTCTGAGTCCAAGCTTTCCAGGTAAGAGCAATCTCTGTCCTTAACTCTTTATGCAGTAAATCTGAACACCTAATAGCCCAGGAACACAGAGCCTTGAACTGTCCTCCAGTTAACAACTCAAAAGTCAGCAGACCTAAGAGAGGGAATTAAGTCTCCCATAGCATCTGGGCACACCCTGTGGCCAGGGTTGCATTTGACCATGATTTAACAAATGCACTTATGATTTAAAAATCTCCTTCAGATTCAGAATTATATCTTCATCTATATTATATTGCTGGAGAAAGTCCTCCCCTGCTAGACAGAGAGTTAAGTTTACAGTCCTCACCAAAAGGTCATGAGGGCAAGAAAAGGTGACATTGCAGGTTTTCTGATACTTTTCTGAAAGAACATGGTCATTTGTTCAGTATGCAGGAGAAGCATGACCTCCTTGTAATATTATTTTTTCTCTTCAAGCATATCTGGCAGAATTAGAACTGCAGTAAAACTGTCCTGATAATGATGCAAATGTGTGAAATTGTAGTTATCCTTCAACATCATTTTGCTCTTAATTTGTTTCTTTTTGGCTGTCATGCTGCTGATTTTAAACTCCCTCTTCCCCTGAAAAAAACATTTTATTGGAGAAAAAAAAAGATATTTTCTCACTTTTTCCTGGCTTAACTTTCCACTCTCCTCATTGATACTCTAAAGACAAATATTTGAAGGAACCAAGTAATTGTAATCTTCAGGGTACGAATTGTTCATTTTCCACTAAATATGAAACCCATCATGCTGAACTGTGAATACAGCGGGATACACTTAGCAGGTGTATGAAAATGAAAATAAAAGGACACTGATTGAAAGGAGAATAAAAAAAAAAATCATGAAAGTGACAGTTCCTCAACTCACTCAAAATACACAAAACAGTTTTAACTGCTTTCATAACAGATACCATGCAAGGAGACCCAATTAATTTTATCTTCGTGCTGTTATACAATCTGTGTAATTCTTTTGGTCACCAAAATGTCTGAGGTACATTATATTATTAATACAGACTTCACTCCTTGGAAAAAGAAATCACATTTAATCTCTTTTTCTCTTTATCTATGGATTGATCTGTCTGTGAACAACTCCAAATCTTAGCAGGAAAAAAAGTGTAAGTAATAACAACCTGATAAATTCTGGAAGAAACCTTGAAAGCATGTTCACATCAGACAGAGATTGACATTTAAATAGAGGAGCACACACTGCGTGAACGTAATTGTGTTTAAAGGTATAATGTCTTCTGACTTGGTATACTGAGGAGATGAAGTGCTTTTGCAGGAGGTCACAGTAGCCTTACAATTCACATGAGGGTAATGGAGGGAACGCTAACAATAGCAAATGAAGCCCTAATTCCTGGTGTAGTTACAGGGAGCCGAATCTGTTTCTACAGTTCCTTCAGCCAGACTCACTTCTGGTTTCTGCTGCTGGAAACCAGCAACAGTTTTGTGTATCAGCAAAGAAGGGGATTTGTCCAAGGATCTCAAAGGGAAGTGCTCATTCAGTTGAGCAGCAGGCAGTGGCAGAAATTTCATGAAACTTCTGAGCAGGAGCACAGGATGGGAAGGTCAGGTTGCCCTCCAGTTTTAGGAATAGGTACCTTGTTTCCTTTGCAAGACTAGAGCCAGGTAAGTCCTTGCATTTTCATTACTGATCTTCACTTCAGCCTGTAGTGAACATTACAGGTTGCTCAGTATGCCAGAGTCAAAGGTATTGGTCTACAAGGATGTTGAAGAGGGAAAATGACACAATGTGCTGGAATTTGGTTATGGCAACAGATTACAATCGATAAGATAGCAAGTGCTCAGTGATTTGTTCTCCAGAAACATCGGACAGGGAGGATGGATGGGTAGATTGATTTCATAATTAAACATGAAACTGTTTTATTTTCTGATTTCATTGTCAACTCAGATACCAGCCCCAGTTTGATGAATAGTTTTCTCTGGTTTACAAGGATTTCAGAAAGCTTTGGTGGAGATTCAGGTCATCTTGGGCTGAATTCAGCTGTATACAGGGGTCTGGGTAAATCTGGGTTAGTGTATGATTTCCTGCATCTAGTACAGAGAAATCAGCAAATTGCATGCAGTTCTTCTGCCTATGGGCTAAGGCAGAGAAGATCCACAGCCAAATACAGCCAAATTTGCAGGGGACTCGAAATGCTGACTTTGGTATGTGGGCCTATGTTACTCTTTAATGCCCAAAGACTCAGCATTTCACGGTTTATATTTGTTGTCTCATCTGAATATAAGTCACAGTGTAAAAATTGTTTATCTCCTGCAAAGTGAAAGCATGAAAATTAGTCGTGTAATATTGACTGAACTGAGCCTGCTGAATCGAGAGACCAAGCTGTGATCAGCTCACCTTTGGGAGAGAGTCCGTAGGGCACCTGTGGCCACTTGGCATGCAGTAGGTAGGAGAACCAGCTGGATCTGCACTTGGAGGGGGAAAAAGTAAATGGCTATAGAAGAGGGGAAGGCACCAGAGCTTGCACTGGTTACAGATTTCTATGGCTCCTTTATACTCAGATGAGAAGCAGGAGGGAGCCGAGACCTGATCTGGAGCACTGCTTATTTTACAGTTTGCTGGCCAGATAACCCCGCTGCTCCCTGCCCCTTTCTCCCAGCAGATCACAGGACTACAGGCTAGCCTGCTCTGTGGACTTGATTTTGAAGATTGCAGCATCTTCTCCATTCTGGCCTGATGTCAACTATATAATAAGTGTGTATTTGTTACAATGTGGGTGGGAAGCCTGTAGGAATATAGGACAGAGAGCCTATCCTGTATTACAGGCTTGCTTTTTTTTTTTTTCCCCATTCAACAAATGCTCATTTATCAAGCTGCTGAGAGGAGAGAAACCCAGCTATTTCTGCCTGTGTGCCTGCTTGGATTTAAAAAACACCTTTAAAGGTATAAACAGACTTGAAATCCCAAAGGGTTTAAAGGCAGACATGAAGCATATGCATGTTTTCAGAAAGATAAGTAGTTAGCCCCATCCTTATTGTGTTTTTACTGATTCTAGAAAACATCTGAAAGTAGGGATTTAAAAATGCTTCCTATATTCCTCTCTCTGCATTCATCTTTGCATGGTCTGCACATTTCAGGTGGGCTTATTTTGAAACACTGGATTTGAATAGTACTTCTCCGTTTCCTTATTTTAAGTCATTTTCCTGGCAGGGATTGTACTTAACGTTAATGACTAAACTAACAGGCAGAATGGATGTCGTTGGCCTCATTCTTTTCTCTTTACCAGTCAAAGGGTAACTGTGAAGTTAAAGTAATTATGTTGGTCTGAAGTCGCTATCAGAGTTAATGCTAAAATTTAACATCAATGCTAAAAATTATCCGTTATGTGTTTCTTTTAATACATGCAATGTTCTTAGTTTTTTGCATACAATACATATGCACACAACTACTGGAAAAATCATACCTTTTTGTGTCCTCTAGTGACCTTATTTATGATATAACTATAGAAGAAAAGGCTAGGTTAGTTCCTCTTTGAGGCTATGACTTTGATCATATGATATTGAATTGTACCTTACTTCTATTTTACAGGTTCTAACGAGAACAAAAGTCAGGAAAATTCAGAGCAGCAGGGAGGGTCTTTCTATTCAGAGGTAGATTACTTTATCTTTAACCCTCTTCCCTTCCTTGTGCCTGATGCAATATGCACACACGCATCCATGTGTACACAACTACTTGTACAGTTTAAGTTTCTCTTGCCCTCCCTCTGAGCCAGAAGCATAAATCTTCTTTCTCTGATAAAGGCATTTAAACCACCAAGTTATGAAAATATTATCAGTATTTCTGTGTTGGGTATGTCACTGGCAGTGGGAAGCATTTATCTTCCCTGTCACTTAGTTTCCTTGCTGAATTCTCTAGGGACAGCAACATTTGGTTTTCTTGAAATTTTCAATAAAGGACAGGCAAATAATGTCTTTCTCTACTAGGTTTTCCCCAGCTTAGCTCTGCCTCTACCAAGGGTGTCTTGCAGGGACAATTAACACCGCGCTGTTGCCTGAGTTTCGGTGGACGTTGTTATTGCAGCATTTGTCCCCTTCCTTGCAAATCACATTATTCCTGTGGCCGTGGACCATTAGTGAGCCCAGGGGAGCCAGGAGGGGATCACGACCGGCTGCTTGCCCTCAGGCGGAGGCAGCCCCAAGAGTGGCCAAGCAGAAGGTGGCTCAAGAGGAGCCCATTTGGGTGCTCTCCTGTACCTCTGAGCTGCCAGGTACTTAGTGCTCAGTTTACCTGGTGCCCCCTTCCCTTCCTGGGGCTTATTTCTGTCTTAGTTTTGCAGTGCTGCACTCGCTGCCCTCCCTACACCTCCTCCCACCACAGAGCCAGCCTTTTTTGTGTGCTTCTCTCTCTGCCCAAGCATTTGGCAACAGGCAGTTGCTTAAATATCAGCAACGCTAGGATACCATGCCATTTCACTGAAATATCACTGTTTTCTTTGCCTTTTTTGCCTGCTATCTGGTTTAGTTTCAGACTCTGGCTTCTCTGGCAGCACAGCCAGGAAGGGTAGCAGATGTCATGGTCTAGCTGAGGTTTTGAGGTCTGCGCAGCAAAAAATGGCCAGAGTTTTTCAGCCTTTCAGCAAGCATTGCACAGGCAGCAGTTGGGTAATGTCTGTGTGGAGCATATACATCCTTGACACTGCTCATTACATTAAATTGAGCTATGCTAGGTGACCATTCTCTCTTTGAGATACCAACATGAGGGGGTCAGGAATGTATTAAGGGATCAATAATTAAAGCCTTACCTTGCCTTAAAATTCTTCCCCTGTTCAGTTCCCAACCCCAAACATTCAGCTGGAAAATCCCAGAAGAGGCAAGTTTGTAATTCTCACCTGGTCTTTATGTAACCAGCTGTTTTCTGCATCCCAGGGGTGATGTGGGTTTCCAGGTCTCTTGCTTAAGCCTTATTAATTTATGTGCATTTTTTTCTAATATGGTTGTTCCCAATTTGCTTTTTGACTTACAGACAGAAGTGATGATGCATTGTATGTTTCCTACTCTTCCGCTAACCTAAATAGCCTGCGTGGGGAGGGATGGAAGGGAATGGTTGTGCTTTGAGAGGTAAACATAGAAGAGTCTCTGGTATTCTCTCAGACTGCTTTAAGAACACTGAAGAAAGCTGGTATTTCATCCCTTCTGTTTGCTTTCTTTCCCCAGAAATCTTCACCCCAGAAACAACATGTGCATAGTACTCCCTTCCTGTGTGTCACCTTTATGTGGCACTGCACCTTAGTGAAAATACACTTTTGGTGTGCTAGATAGGCTGGTTTAACTTACTCAGTGCTTCAGTTTAGCATCTAGACTTGCAAGCACGGCTGTATTGGTACTTGTTACCACCAGGAAACAGGTGCTTCAATCTCACAGTGAGGCAGGTAATTCATTTGATGTTCCTACTCTCTAGGAATTTTTAGACTTTGTTGGGTTTTGTTTGTAGTATTTCCATTTGCTGTGGACAAAATGCATATGCTAACACAGCAATCTTGTGCAAATCTCTGCTGTTAGAATTTATGTAGAATCTAGGTGGAAGCACATGGATCAAAGTGGTTGAAGAGTTAATGCGTGGCAAGATTTGCTCCTTCAGTTCTCATTCTACCTTTGCTGCAGACAATGTGTTATTTAGTGCAGGTGCTTCACTGGGAATCTCAGTACCTTGCAGTAATGATCACTGCAGATAATCAGCCTCTGTCTACAACAGAAAAATTACTGCAATTGGATAACGTAGTTTATCTCCGCTGGGACCCCAGATGAGGCGCGTTAGCATAACTGCACAGCCAGCCGACACAACGGCTTTAAGCACCATCTTGAACCATGAGATCAGCAAGAACACTGCGCTCTTGGTAGGGCGGTGGTTGTCAGCCATCTGCTGAGGATACAGTGCCTGCTGTTATTAACAGCACGAGCACTGAATTCCTGAAATATTCCTTCCAGTGCCCATAGCCATGGCTAGTAATTCTGCATTCCCGGTCTTTATTTACCTGTGAAGCTCTTCTGCTCTCAGAAGGAGGAACGCTGGCTTCGGTGGCAGTGCTCAGCTCGCCTGCACTGTTTTGCTAAACATGCTGAGTCTTAGCATGCCTAAAAATAGTGCTAGATTATCAACACTGGGTTTTAAAGATAATTTGTTGACAAAGTGCACCATTTAAGATTACTGCTTTTATAAAGAAGCCACATTACACTCTAAAGACTACATGAGCCTTTAATTTGCTCTGATGGTTACTTGGTAGGTTTAATTGGATGCAGTAAGTTTTAGAAGCACACACCAAGTCTGAGATTTGGAAGTGCACCTGATGCCATCCCAAATTTTCATTACAGTAAGACCTGAGCTCATGGGAGCACAGCCCCCAGGCATGCTGGAAGAGCTGTAAGCAAATACTAGTTCCTCCTGGAAGTTCTTGCACAGGCAGAGGTGAAGCTGCGCTGAGCAGCCAGTGCATAGGAGCCTCATGACAGGAGAGAATAAAAGGGATAAGATGGGGCCAAATTATGAGACAAGACAGATCCATATTGTTCACAGGGTGGGGTTTTTTGGAGGTTTTGGGTTTTGTTTTGGGTTTTTTTCTTATGCTTCCAATGGCTGGGTTTGCAGTGCTTTATGCTACGTAGCTGTTCATACAGCACCTATCAGTTAAGATCTCCATCCTAATAGAAACTGTTAGTAAGACATGTTCCTCATTTCACTGGTTCAGCTGGATAAAACAAAATAATAGAAATGGCAGCTATGATGAAGAGTGAACTTTTAGAACTTTTTTTGGTTCATGTAAGGTTGGTTAATTTGTGCATCCAGTTGGTCTCATGAACCTCAATGAGACTGTTTGTGGGAGTAAATAGGCTGGTTTTTAATCCCTCAGGTTTTCCTAATAACATCATTATGTCATTTAAAGCATGAGCAGTATTTATCTTGATGACCTCTTGTTATCTGAGACCAAAGTGAGATAAGAGTTGAAAATTAATTCAATGTAGCAATTGCATTAAGAAACCATTTACAATGGGAGTTTCACAGAAGAGTCATTCTGAAGGTTTCATTTTGGTCCTTCACTGCAGTCTGTCCTTCCAGAAATCCACTTCTTGGCTTGGGGCACTAATTACCACCTTTATCAAGAGCCCTGTCCTCAAAATGCTTACGCATATGCCTGTGTCTCCTGGCATTACTCCTGTCACCAAATGGGAAGTGAATCAAATTACAAAGACATAAGGATTTGGCGAATTCTAGCCTTGAGTAAGAAATAATACCTATCTACTTCAAGGTGAGTTGTGAGGATTTGATACAGACAAGAAGAATCCTTGTTAGTGCTAAAGAATTGTCAGAATTAGGTCATGATCCAGTGTCTTTTTCCTGAGGATAGCAGTGTGATATTTATATTGGAAAGACATGTATGAATCTGTGTGAGCCTGAAGCTGTACTAGCTTCAGAGATGCTTTTAAAATATTATTCTTCCCTCCCTCCTTTCTAAAGGGTCTCATGAATCTGTCTGGAGCAAATACCTCAATGAAGACCATTTTCATTGTCTAATTCAGATTTACTATAACGTGTGGTAGTGGTGGTGGTGTGTATTGCGTTTTGTGAATTAAATTCCAGAGACAGAAATAATTCAGCTTTTTTTTTTTTAGCATACAGATTTCTTCTAATGGGTCCCATTTATTATGTACATGGGTCACAGATGAAAAAAACCACAAAACCTGAACATTCTGCTTTGGTCTGCTGAATATGTCCAGAAAGTTTCCTTTCTCGTCATCTCCCCTTTAATGGGTAAATCTTGCTGCTTGAAATGAAGTGTTCAAAATACTAAATAGAACGAAAGCGGAATATTGTTCCTAAAGTTATCAACCCTTGCCAACTCAGTGGATGTGTGAGTTGTGAGAGAGAACATCTCAAATTACATCAGATATCTACATGTAGGCAAATGATTTAAGCCCTTTGTATGGTGATGGTAGTATAATTAATTCATACTATGTAATAAAATATGCATAAGTAATTCATACTGTAATGAAAAGTGACATTCTTACTGTCTAGTGTTAGTAGGAAGACCTGATACTGAAAAAGACCTCAAAATTTCCTTATATGTGTTCAAACATATGCAGGATATATGAAAATACTTTAAAACTTATTGCATCAGTCATATAATCTAACGGAAAAGAAGCAAAGTTTCATTACAAAGTATATAATTGACTTCAGCCTAGAAAGCAGTGTTAAAAATGGAAATTCATCTTCAGTTCTGTTTGTAAGCTTACAGTACAAAGTAAAATTTATTGGCAAGTAAGTTTGATGTGTGTACTCATCAGGGGCTATGAGAATGGGGAAGATCCATATAGCCAAAGAGAAATAACAAGCTAATACTGAAGTGTTTCAGGAGCAGGAAGCCACAGAAATCAGCAGGTCCCTCAAGATATTAGGCAGTAATCAGATAAGAATGTTGCAGATGCTTTTCAAGACTTTATTTTCCTTGGTCTCTGCTACTGAGAATGATGAATAAATTTGGAGTGGGGGAATTCCGGAGAGCAAAGGTGCAGTGCTGCCTTTGACAGATATTTCAAAAAAATTCTCTCCACATATATGTATGTGTGTGTATGTGTGTGTGAAATGGAAGAACTCAGGAAATTAAATGTCAATAAATCAGTGGGACCAGATGGCATTCATCTGAGATTTCCAAAAAACATAGTAGCAGAGTTACTATTAAAATATGTATAGATTATCACTGAAAACAACCTCATCTATTAAATGAGAACAGTTTTCAATGGAAAAGACTTCTTAAAAGACAAGAATTGTGGCAGGAATTATATTGTGGCCAGTGATTTTAATTTCCATAGCAGGAAAATAGAGGTATGATGTTTTAATACATTAACATACTATTTCTTTTGATGTCTTACAATCTTTGACTGGCTTAAGAAAAAAATATTTAAAACAAGGCATAAAATCTCCTGTGTTATTAGAACATAGGTATAGCTAGGTGGTTTTTTTGGTTTTTTTTTTCAAATGTCTTTTTGTGAAGTCTGTAAATGAAATTTGTTAACTAGAGGGTGAGGATAAAGTTAGATCTGTTCAGAGATTAAGAGAGGGAATTAGATTAACTATATTACAGATAGGAAGAAAGAATACAAGGACTGATGTCTATGCCTCAGCACAGAAGGAGGTTATTAATACATAGCTGCAGGGTTCGAACCTGGAGTGGGTGTCATTAAACCCGTTTGGAGTAGGAAGGGAGGAAAGAGGTGACTGTTGGTACAACAGGAACTTGTTTGTGCAGCCACACAGTGCACTGGATATTCATGAGAAAGCTAGAAACTTGGGCAATATACTTCAAGATAAGCATGTGCAATGCAATGCATACTGGAAAGAACTTTGTAAGCACTCAGAGAAGTTTTGGCTTAACCTGAGCCACCCCTAGAGGAGATAAAGGCATGGGGGAGCTGGTGGTGGTGGGGGTGTAGAAACCTGTCCCTTCTACATCAGAGCACAACCGTCCTTCTAGAATAAATTCAGCCCCATGGCTGGAGGGAAGGGAGACCAGCATCTTGTGTTGTGGGGGTGTTTGATGTGGGTACTGCTCACAGCAGCATCAGGTGAGCACTTCTTGTCTTTTCTATGCCCCTGTAGTAATGGTGCCCATGACCGTGTCTCCTGGAGTCTTTATGTATCAGCTTATCTAGATTTGTGCAGGCATTGGGGCAGCTTCCCTTACCCACCCCAGCGCAAACATGTAGTGAGCGTAATTAAACTTACAGAGATAAGTGGCACTGAAGAGAGACAGCTAAAGATACCTGTGTGGCAGAGGAAGATGAGGAGTGGAATACTGAAATGTGGCACTTTGTTAAGGAGGAGATAATGTTGTCTATTATACCTTTTCACCTTTATTAAGGGATCGACTTTCACTCATTTTATTCTGACAAAAAAAGTGAAAGATAGCAAAGAAACGAGTGAGGGAAGGCTCACCAAAGGTGAGAGAAATGATAGATAGAAGTGAGAAAAGAAATTCGGCAATGAAGACTTGAAGCAGTGCTAGGGAATCAATTTGCCTCCCTCCTATGAGCAGGCTGTAACTAATGATTTAGAGAACGTTTCTGAACGAGGCGCTTGCTGTAAACCCCAAACTAATTGATCCATTTCACTTCAAAGTATGTGATAGGGGAAAAGTCTACTTTATCTTCTCTACTCAGGGTAGCAATAAAGTCCTACTCGTACTCCTTCCACTTCCAGCAAGAAGTCTGCGTCACTGACATTCTCAAGCCCAGCTTTGCAAAGAAAACATCTAGAGACTGTTTTTTAAAAGCAGGCTGAGATCTGGTTTCCTCCATGGGATCAAAAGGCTGGACTTTTCACAAAAGATTTACAGGCATCTCTTCCAAATTCTCAGCATTCAGCTGAATAGGAAGTCTGCCTGTTTAAGAGTTGGATTGATAATTCAGTGCAGTGGGGATAAAGTATTAGCTTCTGATGCTTGCCAAGAATTTTGTATCAGAGCATCCTAAAGGAGTGGGAAGGAGGTCTTCCATGCCTGACGTTACTAAGCTTACCTCTAAACCCAAATATCTCACAGTCTGGAGTTTAAAAAGAGGATGTGTTTTATTCTGCATCATTCAGAGAATTTGGGAGGTCAGTAGAACGGGACTTTCTTCCACTCTGATTAGACAAAAGCCAGCTTTGCCTCAGAAGGAAAGCCTGCCTGCCCCAGCTCCCTCATTGCCTTGCAGAGTGTGCTGTTGGCAGAACAGAGACTTGCTTCTGAAATCATTGCTACCAATTATACAGAACGATAATTCCGCTGAGAAAGTGTAGACAAACTTTATCTCATTAAGACAAAGTCCAGATGCTCTATTTATGTATGTTTTAAAACCAGTGCAGTAAAGTCTTCCAGATACATATAATTGGCAAGAGAAAGCAGAGTGCAAAAGGGTAATAGTTCCACTATTTTGTTTTAAATTAACAACTGTGGTGTATCATCTTGTCTCCAAACAGAGATCTGAACGAGGGCATGGATTGTATGGCATACCAAAAAGATTTCCTGGGCTTAAGTTGCAGGAACAAAAGGAAAGGACTCTGATGGATAGGAGATGCTAAAAAGACTCTTCAAGAGAAACATTGGAAAGAAATCAAGATGCCAGGAATGTGAGAAATAATGTTAAATTGTCAGCTTCATTATTTCCAGGGTTGGAAGGGAAGTAAATGTTCTTTGGGGTCATTGGCATGGGGGCATTTCTGTCCGTGATCAGGGATGGGAAAGACCCTCTCCCAGTTAGCCAGACTGTCTGAAAGCCTGGGTGGGAGAGACTGATGATGGACATGGATGCCTTTGTCTCAATTCACAGATACTCAGTAGTACAAATTCCTCTCCTGCCTCCTGGGAGCTCTGCTCGCAGGTAATCGAGAGTAGCATTTTACACAGGAAGAGGAAAAAAATCCTGTATTTAGACAATTCTTGTTGGAAAATTGTAGCCCAAGGCTGTAATAAAGATGCCAGTTTCATGAAACTGAAACAGGCTTGGACATGCTGAATTATGGAGTAAGGGGAGCCCAGACAATTAATAGTAAAAATGCTCTTAAATATAAATGAGAGCTTAGGATAATGTTTTTGATAATAATCTTTTTGTAATAGCACAATAAAGTGGTCTGCACTCCTCGCCTTGCACAGAAGAGCTCATTTAAATGTCCTCTATTCCCTCAAGACCAGGCTTAGATATTCGACGTGCACCATAATGTCAGTCATTATTTCCTGAGCATATCGACAAAGTTTGACTCCATTTATCCTAAGTGCTGAATTTAGCTGGGGGCTCTGCAGGCTCTGTATTGCACTAGCCTGACCGTGGCTGTAATGCAAAACAATACGCCAGATGTAAATGGCGTTGCTGCTGAAATTTCTGCCTCCCTTGGCAGGACACGGCGGAGGAGCCCAGCACCATGTGCCGGTGGGACGCACCTACTGGGGGCAGGCGATGCTCTTGGCAGAAGCAGAAGGAAAAAGTTTGTTATGACAGGTCTGTTAGTAAGGCAAACACTGGCAGACTTTCTTCAGTCTCTTGGTTTGAGTAATCCAGTAAGGTTTTTAAATGCATCACTTGGAAACTATACACTGGAAGATTGCACGTAGCCACAGCACAGGAGATGGCGCAGAGTTGCTCCCTTATCTGTTGATGTTGGCTTCACAAAAGAGCACAGCAAAACTACGGCCCCAATCTGTCTCCCGGTGGAGGGCCACTAGCAACCCAATCTCAAATCTAAGCTGCTTTATAGGGCATCGATTTTCCCTCTTAGGAGCAGATAAAGCTCTCGCTAAAATCAAGGACAAAATCCCTATTGATACCAGTGGAAGCAGGATCCAGCTTTTGTGATTTAAGTGGTGTGTAGAAGGAGGGGTCTCTGTCCCAAAGAAGAAAGCCTCTAACTTTTTTAAGCTTGGTTGCATTCATCTTACAGGCGATCTGAAACAGGTATTATAAGCATCCCAGTTCCCTTAAGTGCTTTGCAGGGGAAGTGCCAAGTGCACCAAAGCTTCAAGTTATTTCTCTTGCCTCTTGACTAAAAGGGCTGACTGATTATTTGTGGATGCAGCAAAGCAGCAGCTCCCTTTTATGCTTGGGGGAGCCTGGTTGTTGCCCAAAATGCCGCGATTCCCTTCCAGTTGGGGCAGTGCCTTCCACAGGCTGGAAATCCAGCCACAGCTGAACACTCGTGCCTCTGATCTGGCTGTGTCATCGCTGGCGGTAAAGGAAAAGTGATGCATCTCTGTTCTACCATCAGGATGCGCTCTTCTAGGGATAGGGTTAATTGGCTTTTTAGGGTGGTGGGAGGGAAAGGAGGGAAAGTGTGGCAGCTGTTTCATTAGATGGGATGTTGAATAAAACAGTTAAGAGGCTGCACCCCCCAGAGTTAACCTTTCCTGCTTGCATTTCAAAGCTCAATGGTGGGGTTAGGTTTGAAAAGGCTGATGGGGTGGGGAAGGGGAGGTTAATATATTTTATTAGAGTCAGCTAAGGAAAAAAAAGGAAAAAAGCTTTTCTTTTGTGATGACCTGAATTATTCTCTCATACTATAAATTAAATGACAGCTCACCTGGGAGAAGAGAGAGGGGATTAAAAACCAAATAACAATTCATAAAAGCTATTGCCACACGATACATGTTTTGAAGGAACGCCTAGCGCTAGGCCAGCTTTGCTGCATGCAAAGGCCTTATAGCTGAAAGCCATTAAGTCAATTAATACTGTACAATACATCAGAGCTAGTTCATGTCGACAGAAGGTCAGCTCAAGGGAACGATTCCCTGGCCCAGCTGATGGGCTTAGCTAAGACATCACATCCCAGGGCACTGTCCCACAGCACAGGGCAGGCTGTGCATCCTGGCGGAGCAGTCCAGGTTTTTGTGGTTGGCAGCTGACTACTGTGTAGACTTTTTCACTCAATCCCTACCACGTGGCATTTGCTTTCTGCACATTTTCTGGCTTCTAGGCCAGCATATATGTCCCTTTAGCAGAAATCTGCACGACTGGTTCCCTATCGGAAGGTGTCCTTAGGGCTTTTAAGCTGGGGAGTCACTCTGCTCTGTGTCTTGTGTTCCCAGATACCACCAGGTAAACACTTTGCTGTGTTCCACACCAGTGTAAATCCAGAGGAAATCCATGGCCTATCAGTTTACACTGAGGAGTGAAAGAGACCCACTGCGGCGAGTGCATTGTGCAAAATTAAGTAATAAGTCAGCCCAGATCTCCACTTGGCCTTGTCAAAGGGCAGACAGAAACACATGCAGCGGGGAGGTGGGGTGAGGCTGGGGGGTGGCAGGCTCAGTTTGAATGTTTGCCCTTTGAATTAATTCTAGTTGACCTACTTCAGCAATGATTGAAGAATTTTTTATTCAGTTTGCCCTGATCTATCCCCTGGTGAGCGTGCGCTTGTTATTTTTTAATGAAACCATTTTCACAGCCTGTTGTTTTAGGTGTTGCGAATGGAGAAGAGTGAGGTTATTTTTTGGTTTGTATTCTATTTTTTGTTACTTCAGGGTTCCCAGTGCCACGCAGTTGCTTTTAACTGCCTGTGCAGAGTGCATTCCCCATTCCTCGCTCTTGGCTCAGCAGGATTGTTTTCATAACAGATAAAAATAGTGTAAAGATATAACCACTGATTAAAAAAAGATCTCTCTTACAGGAGTCATAACCGAATATTTTTGTCTTTCCCTGTGAGTCATGCAAGTAGACTTGAGGACCGTCTTGCTCTGGCTTTAAACTTCTCTGGAGCATTGCTGTCTGAGCCTTTAGACACAGAATGTAAGTAGGATGGGATGAACTGAAGCAACTGTGAAAAGTAGCTATTAATTTACACTCTGCACTTAGGTCAGACCCAAAGGATTTGCCATACTGGATGAGATCACTGTTCCATCTTGTTTTCTGTCCTGAGGAAAGTGCAGCATCTCTCCTCTCCCATCGCAGCACGTACATGCACATTCTCCCACCAAGGCTGTTTCACTGCAAATGCAGTACCAAATGGTGGGATCCCGAGGTCTCTGCGTATTTTGGGAGCTTAACTTCACAAGAACGGCGCTTACTCTCCACCCCTCTGGAGCTTTTGTTGTACAACGAAAGAGGCTCCAGGGATGCCTAATGGCTTAGTGACTGGCCAGATCCAGGGCTGATGGCCTTTTAAAGGTATTGCTTTGGCTCTCAAGTAGCAGGTACGGTAAACAGCGACTTTGGGGTTTTGTTGGCAATGAACAGCTGCTGCATTTTTATCACATTAGAAGACAACAGGTTTGGTTTCGTTCAGCGACACAAGGGAGGTTTCCTTGTGGCAGTTTGAGAAACACTCTTGGGAAGGGCCATTCCCTGGCTGTTTGCTGACAGTCTCAGCTTTCATTTTGCAGGGCAGGGGTAAGTGGCAGGGAGCATGTTAAAAAAAATACTGTGGTTCTTTCTGTGTTTTGGATTTATTTTTTTTCTGTCTTAAAGAAAGTCATTTCCAGGTTTCTAGCTATGAAAGAAACATGAAAAATGTTAAACAACTGAAAGTTAAATAAAAAGACCCTCAGTCTGTTAAGCGAATGCTTCTGAGGCAACTGGCATTGATCACTGTTTCAAATATCAGTTACTGGCTTAAAAGAAAAATTGACGAAATGCCAGTAACCTTTTTTCAACAAAGAAATAAATAATGCTTCTAGAGAGGAATAACATATTAATGTTATTTGTTGTATCATATCACTGTGATCAGCTACACGAGTTAAAGGAGTTTTAAGTTGAAAGTCAAAAAAACGCCAAACCACCCAAAAACAAAGAAACCTTTATCTTAAAGACATACAGCTTTATCCCTCCTTCTCAATATAACTTGCCAGGAACAGGTTTCATAATGGGACACTATTATCATAACTTTAATCTTGTTTAAATTTAAAATTCTTTCTGCAAGCCTCAAGGCCTAGAGAAAAGACCTTTAGTAAGTTATCTTAAGAAAGCAGATTGCCTGTGAATAACTTCTTATAGTCTATAAAATCCTTTGTAATTTACAGAACAGCTGTCCATAGTAAAACATCAGAAAAGCTCTACTTTGAGTCCTTAAACTGAAATAAACATGATGTAGAAAAATACAATTATGTGGAACACATTTAGAAAGGTGCAGGTGCCAGCTATAGGATTTTCACCTCTTTACTGCTAAAAAGTCTTAATATAACAGGTCAGAAAAGGATGCTAGATTAAATAATACCCAATAAAAATCCATGGAGGAGCATCAAAATGCTCAAAGATCATCCACCAGGTCTTGTAGAAAAAAATGTGACCTCTAATGAATTTGAGAGGGTGAAGATGTTTCTAAATGCAGGTTTTGTTAAATCAGTGGCCTTCAGATTCTTAAGTTATTTTTCTTTGGCTGTCCTTATAAACAAGTTCCTGGATCTTTTCAAGGTTAAGAGAGGTGTTGCTGTAACATTTCAAAGTAATAGGTGTTCACTTAGCATATGTTGGCCATGAAGAGGACAAATGGAGCCTTTTCATCCCATGGCTGTTTAGAAAAATAACATTAATGATACTGATCCCACATAAATGTCTTCATAACTTACAGATATGCTTTTTTGAAATCAGATTTCCCATAAAGTCAGGTGCCAGTTAAAACAATATCGATGCCTATTTCCCTACCACCTTTGTTCCCTGAAGACCTTAAACTTACTTTGGCATCACAGACCCATCCATAATTTACTGACAGTCTAGGACATGGTAGGATGGGAAATAGAATAACAGACCTGAAGACAATTTTTTTTAGAGAACAGTGCTTACTTCCATTGGGAGCAAAGTTGCTCCTTCTGATGCTCTCTCTGGGATTCTCCAGAGTGGACTTCTGTTTTGGATGATTTTCCTAGGTTCTCTAAGGAATCCAGCTGAAATTTACTGTGGAGAACTTTTTTTGTTTTTTTTTTTGTTTTTTTGGGTTTTTTTTGAAAGACTGCTGCACCTTTAATGGCAGCTATTGTGAGCCTGCCCACCGTGGAGAAATTCCTTCTTAAAAAACGAAGTGGCAGATAGCATTCAAGCAGGGTTATGTGGGCTCTGCAGACAACCCTGTGTCATGGTACTTGGGAAGGAAAAATTAGGCAACTAGGTTTTGGTGGCAAAACTGTTCCAGCCCTCTTTTAATTTTTATATCTTCTGAAATCTTACACTTCTTTTCTGATGTAGTGACTGGCTGTGTACTAACTTCGCAGTGATTGAATTGCACTAGGTTTGGACACCTGATGATATGACATGTATAATTTGCGACGTGTGATGACCTTTATATAAAGCACAGGGTTACTTAAGCTATGTTGTCTTGCTTCTGTCCATCAGGTGGCAATGATGAGAGAAATTGGTTGTTAGAGCCGCCTTATATAAGGGCTTCATGTTGTATATTTACAGAGATGGAGGTTTATTTCTCATGCTCAGTGTTACAGATGAGGCACAGTGGATTTTTTAAGGATCCCTTGGTTTGCTCAGCATATGTTGAAGATTGTTGCAATGAAAAGGCATTACTTTCTGGAGGATGGGAGGGGTGTGTGCTTAACTAGTTGAAAAAATACCTTTAATCATATTGTGATCTACAGCAACGCCTTCATTGGAAAGACAACCAAAAGATGTATTGAGGGCGGATTTCAAACCAGCATTTTACATAGTCTCTGTTCAAGGCCCAGTAGCACTGTTATCCAAGTGGTGGCACTGAGAATGCAGTTGTGGTCTGACCAGAAAAAACATGGTAAAAGCAAAGACTGAATTCAGCAAATAAACTGTGGAGCAGAAAGATTTTCATTCTAAGGGAAAAAAAAAAAAAAAAAAAAAAGCTCAGCACACAACATACACCAACTCCCTATGATCACTTCCATAGTCCAAGGCTCTGGTATATGTCCCATACCACTGAGCAGACTGGGAGTGGGTGTAAGGGGAAATGTCACAAGCCATAGGAGTTAGGATTAAAAAAAAGAGAGGGAATGTGACAAAATATAGCCTGTACAACAAACACCCCACGTGCTTATGCTTATCCAAATAAATAACTTCAGTAAATAATTCTTTCAATTACTTCACCCTTCTGTTAGTACTTCTCATTATTATTTTCCCAGTACCATCTGATCTCAAATCTTCACCTTTACAGTAATCACAACTTAAGCTGTTACTTCCATAAAAGAGTAACAAATTATATTGGGTAGGGGAAGGAAACTAACAGGAAAATAGAATGGGTGATAGGGGGTGAAAAAGAGGTAGGGCACAGAGTCTGGCCAGAGCTACTGACACGTTTTGTGTCCTCATGTGTGAAAGGATATCCTAAAGATGGTTCTGCCAGGAACGATTAAGTCATGCTTGGGAAGAGGAGCTCAATGGTGAGTTTGGCCATTGAGTAAGTGCAGCACCTCTCCTTGGCTTTCAGGATGTTTTTAGCTATCTATTCCTGATAAACACAGGCAGAAAGAGAAGGTTGAAAAGGATATAGCTTCCAGCTGTGATTTAGTCCCCCATACTGATAAAGGGATTCAGGACTGTCAGTTTAGGGTTTTAAGGGTTTCATTACTGTTTTCTAAAAAGCATTGTGGTTGCTGAATTTTTTCCCTTCTAAACTGGGCAGATTTTGGTGAATACTCCCCCCATTCCTGATTTTCCAGCATTATCCTGATAGCCAGCTGTTGCTGTGCTCATGGTTACAGTTCTCCCTGTGTCATATAAGAGGTAATGCTAAGCTGTTACTTTTTCTAGATCAGTAATACTCACAGTAGCTTGTTTTTCTTTTGTTAAATTCAAGCAATTAGTACATCCATTTGACATTTTTCTGACTTACAGATCAGATATTTTGGATGTTTACCTCCTTTTTGTCCTCTTAGCAGCTCTAGCAGTTAAGCTGAGTTTGCCGAAAGCGCCACTTATTTAAAACATTGGTGGCAAAAGTTAGCAAAAGCTTTGATGTGAAGGCACTTAAAGCAGAGAGGCTTCAATCGGAAAGGGCAATGTAGCTCGAGGTAGGTGATCTGTCTTTGCTGCTGGGTACCTGAGCAACGTCTGCATAGCATAAAATTGGCCAGGGGCTGTTGAGTACGTGGCACGATGGAGCTACCCAAGCTGGAGAACGTGAGATGGCCTCAAAAGGTTATCCATAAACACTCACAGGTGTCTAGAGGTGATCAACCTGAAGGAGATGAATGATGGGAATGATAGCTCTCTCCTGCACCACCCTGGCTGCGACATTGTGCAACACAGGAGATGGCCCAGCATGCCGCAGGGTGATTCACACTCCTCTGGCCCAACGAGGGCTGGCAGTGTCAAGGTACCACATATTTATTGCTTTCACACACCCTAAACCTCTGCAGTCTCAGCTGTCAGTTTGTCTTTGCTCAATGGCAAGACAGCAACCTTCCTCCTTTATCAGGCCACACTACATCTGTTTCAGTTTATTAGCTACTTTCCTGCAAAACTGGGAGGCTTTAGTCTGCTGAAAATGAAGTTTCTGCTGTTAACAGCTGCCAGTGGAATGTGCTTTTGTGGATCATCTCATGCCTTTGCACAGGACTTGCTCAGCTTCTTAATTAAACCTCTCTGGTCTGGAGAGTGTGTGGAAAGTATGGAACTGGAGCGGAGCTCATGTAAAGGATGTCATTCACAACTGTTTCGTATCCAAATTCTGATTTTCCCATTACGTGTCTGGTGAAATTTTATTTTTCTTCTTTTGCTGGCTCCTTCTACCAACTCAACCACGTATTGTGGTTTCCTTCATCTTAACAACCTGCTTTTCCAAAGTCACTGCTCGAGAGAGGCAAAGACTTGCTAATATGGCTGTTCCAGTAGCTGATCCACTAGCTGCCAGCAAGCCACCACCTTGGGATGATTTTTAGTGACTCTTGCCAGGGTTAGTGATGGACGACTAAAAAGAAGTAAAGCCACCATACTGCCCAGGGAGTAAGCTGGAACTATCGACTGGCACAAAAATTCTGCTGGGGTAGTAGTGTATCTGCCTTGTATTTCTATTTGTATATATTTCAGTGTGGTAAAGTGTCCTCAGCAGCTTGAGGAACACAGCATTAAATTTCCCTGTTGCTGTTATTTTCAAATTTATCAACTCTTGTATTGATGCATCCTAAAGTGACAGGTTTAAAATACAGCTTTGTTCTCGTGTCATCCCTTCCCAGATGCAAAATATCGCTCTCTTTTTGAACTCCAATAAGTGCATGTACAGAGTAAAACACTGAGCTCTCCTCACCCTCCCATCTGCAGATTGCTCCCCATATGTTACATTTTAAGATGTAATTTAATAACTGAAGGGAATTAATACATTAAAAAAATTGGGCATGAATTTTTACTGCTTGTAGAAGGTGCCAGATGGACAAGCGGTGGAGAGGGAAGCCCTTTCATTGTCACCAGAGGCCCTAAACCAGGAGTAGCAGCAGCACAAAGCTCCTCACGTGGCCTGTTAACGTGCCTTAATCTCCCTTCTTAGCTGATCACTGAGCTTTTTCGCAGGATTTGCTCCAGACCCAGGCCAGACTGCAATTTTTGGCTCTTAGGCTGTGTGTCTGTCCACCACCCTGCCCCAGGCAGGGGGATCGGTTTAATGCTGGGAGAGGAGGAAGGCAGTGCATTTGGGCAGGATGGTGAAGCGTGCGCTGCTCTTGGGCTGGGAAATGGTTTGTGAAGTCGCTGAAAGGTGGAAACCAGCAATTATCAAAGCCCTTCTTGGGTGGCTGGTGCTTTTCACAGGGATACAAAGGCAGCTGCAAATAAACAGAACTGGCACTTTAAGCGCGTCTAGTCTGCATTGATATAGTTTGTGGTTTGCTGAGATTGCCAGGGTATTATACAGCAGAAGTCAGTTAGAAACCTGGATTTATGTAACTAATCCACTAAAATACTGTAATGAATAGTGCATTGAGCTTTTAATCAAGAAGTGGTCTTTATAGCTGCAAAATCACTGCACAATAGTATTACGTAATACAGTTGCATATTAAAAAAAAAACCCAAAACAACAAAAAAACCCAATGGTTCAGTACTGATGGCTTTTGCTATCTTATTGCTGTCCTCCTTCTAAATCTGCTATTCGCCAGGGTGCTTGTTTCTCAGAGCATGCTTTTAAGTAGCACCATGGATAAGGCTTGCCATATTTATTTTGAAATAGGTCACCAACAGGACACAGTCTTTATTGAAAAGTACCTGCGTTTGTTCACAGATTATTGAGTATTGGCATTGGTTTTGTACCCACAGTAAAGTGAAGCAGGACTCTAGTGAGTTTAGTTCAGCTGTTGGATTGCCTCATCATTGTTGTCAGATTTCATGTATTTTTGATAGAAGTCAGCCACTGATCTTAGAAAGCCTGAAGTTTTACAAGAGATTTAGCTAGTCCAGCTGTTAAAATAATGGAAACACAAATGAACAAAATACAATAGATAAAAATGTGGTTTAAGGGCATGCTAGAAAAGCCAAGCCCCTTTATCACCCTGGTGCCACTGCAGCTCGTTCTGAGTTGCAGAGCACTGCTAGCCAGAAGCTGTGACTGCGAGCATATGTGTTTCATGTACAGGGTAAGCTTTGGAGCTAGGTCGGCTACAGATGAAGCCATCATGTCAGAGACATACCCTGGGTTATTATTTTTAAGTCTTCTTTGATAGAGCTTTTTACACCTACATGACACGGTGAGAACTTTTATAGCTTTCTCACCAAGCTGTGCAAAGATAGCTGTGCAAAAAGAAGCAGAACAAAAGTATGCAATTGGAGAGGGATTTTTTTTTCTGTTTTAATTTAATATTTGTTGTGGTTAAAGGTGATCAAAATTCACGTTGGTAACAAAGAGCTTATGGCAGAATTTTATGTAAATATATGAAGCTAATGAATTAACAGAACACTTGATGGAAGTTAATGGAATAATTTTAAATAGATGTGGTAAACATAACTTTACAGATAATAAATTTTCACTCTTTTTTTTTTTTTTTTATGTGTACGAAAATCTAACTTTTCCCTTCAGGATGATAAATACATGGTTGTAGTTACCCACATCAATTACTGCCTGATGATGGCTACCAAGTGACAGTATTCTTGCTGTGGTGCCCAAGCACTTGCCTTGGATAGCCAAAGAAAAGTGCCACATCTTGTTGGGGACCATGGCATGTCAGCTTGAGACAGTTACTCTAAATTTCAGAAAAGGGAAGTACATGTTCAGGTGGGTAATGAGTACGTTTGCCCACTTTGCAGTACATGAGGAATAGGGAGTGTGAGTCCCTTAGGCACAGGTCAGTGCAAAGACCACATCAGAGGTGTTGGGTGCTGCTTGGCACCATCAGAGATGGACAAGCTGTTTGAGAGTGGGGTTGCTCTCTACCATCAGTAGGAGGCATATTTGGCCAAAGCCAGGCAGTTCTGAAAGTCCCAGTTTAGAATTATTTACCCAGGGTTACAGGGTATGGCCTGGTGCTGCAGGTGGGTGTAGGGTGCTCCAGAGGCACTGAGTTTCCCTGCAACCTGCCCTGTTTCTCGGTGCCTGGCCTGCCCAGCTGTGATGTGTGGGACCCTCGTCCCCCGGTGCAGCCTCTGCCAGCTCCGAAAGCAGGGCAGCTTCCTTAATCTGTAAAAATTGCTGAGGGTGCCTCATGTGGGTCTCTGAATGCTGGCCAAGACTGCAGCTAGCTGTTGCTAAGCTCATCCCCCCTATCTTGCCCCTACACATGGGGTCCATAGCATGGGATCTGGCATACGGTTTTGGCCAATATGTACCCTGCTTCGATTGCTGCCTGTGGTAAGTATGTTTAGCACATGAAAGGTGCTTCTTTTCTAAGTCATGGCATTGTGTCTGCACCCTTTCTTTCAAAAGGAAGCACCAAAGTAGTAGGGTTTTAAATTAAGTTTCTTTTTATTGTCTAATTGTCAAACTACCTGCAGCCCAGCTTTGATGCTACACCATGTTTTAGAGTGGTTCTTTCATGTACGCTACGCTCGGTGTTTATACCCCATTACCATACCCTGCTGACAACATGGTGAATAGAAATTGTGGCGAATATGTGACAGGCGATTCAAGGAACCATTTAGGTGCCCCTTATCAAAAGTTAATCAGCTTTTGATACCTACAAACTAACTGTACCAGTGGCTTAACGACTGATGGCATGATACTGCAGTAAATTGTTTCTTCTTCATGAGAAGTATGCAGCAGCAGCGTAATTTGGACAACGGAGCATTTGAGAGCTAACCCATCACACATGGCGCACCCCATGGGAACTGCTCACCCTTGGTTTTGCATGCAGCCAAGTGCTGACGAAGCAGGAGCTCAATAGAATCATTTTCCGATCAAACAGCACTGTGGCTATTTATCCCATTGCCAAAAGGATCTCCGTCAAACCCAGCTGCCCGGAGAACACGCACTTGGCATGTTTATTCAAGTAAGCCCTGTGCTTGGCTGGTTATTAATGCATCAGGTGGTGTAGGTTTTTTCTTTTCTTTTTTTAAATAAATGGCTGAAGAGATAGTGAAAATGGTAAAAGTTATTGCTGATGTATGGTCTCATTGCATTCGATAATGCAAGGTGGCAAGATGACAGATACTGGGAAAACTATGCAGGGTCTGTGCAGCTATGTGAAGGGGATTTTGCCAATATTTAATAAAAGAAAGAGTGAAGAGACAAAGGATGTATGTACATGGGCTGGCCTGGTTAATCAGTGCTTGGCTTGTCCAGATGTTGTATTCGAGAAGCTTAGTGTGACCTGTAAGCAGAGTAAACGGTGTTATGCATGTGCTGCTGAGGCATTAATCTGAACTTCCTGAGGGATTTAAAATCCAAAGTAGAACTATGGTTTTACAAGTGATGGGGATTGGGGTTATCCAGGTCTTAATACAGCTATTTCTTTTTCATAAAGCACATGACCTCTACTCTGTACAGAAACACTTATCTTCTAAAACTACTGTGAAAATCCTACAATCAGAGGCAAACTCAAACAGTATTATCTGAAAAGGGTGTGGCTGTGTGTGCATGTGTGTGAAATGCAGTTGTTATTCAATAAAATTCAATGAATTATTTTACATATCTTTGCAAGGATTAAACAGCCCTTCCTTATACCTTAAATTTATTACTCTACTACTGCAATACTGTGGGTTTTAGCTCTTGGGTTTGGTTTTTTTTTTTTGCAATACTGTGGGTTTTAGCTCTTGGGTTTTTTTTTAAGTATTTCTTTAAATATAAAGGTAATATGTAGTTTGAAAAGTGGTAGTTTAGGAGCTTACAGTGGTCAGAGATCAATTCATCTTCTCCCAGTGTTCATCAGCAACTTTTTGCAGACGTTTGCAATTTTTTCTTTAAATCCTAAAGTTCTGCAGACAGCTACTTACTTTCTTGCCTAATCCTGTATTTTCTTCACCAAGCACAAATCTTTGGGATTAACTGTATTAAAAAAAACCACCTTTTATTTGCAGTGATATAAATTCACTGTATTTCTACTGAAATTGATAGGTCTGTTTTAGATTTATACCAAGGCAAATTGAAAGCAGAATTTGGTTCATTGTGCCTGTACATATGCACACACTTATTTTTAAAATCTTTCATTATGAAGTTGTGTACTCCTAACATTTCTGAGACTGAGCTCAGATATCATGACCTCTCAGATCTCTTGATCCACTAAGTTTAGGGATTACTCTGCCTCCTTTGGTCATCTAGCTTTTGTTTTGGGTGTAGTCTCCTTATGCTTTAATACAGCTCTTGTTCAGTTGTGTCTCTCTTGGATCGCTGCAGCCAGAGCTGTAGCCTTTAGGAAGGTGGCCAGATTCAAGTATGCAAAGTGTTTTTACATCAGTTCTTAATCCAAATGTGGGTCATTATCCAAGTGCATGCCTTAAAACTCCACCTTAATTTCTGACCATTCCCAACTGGATGTATATATCAGAAGTTCAGTAAAAAATATGAGGAGTCTTTCCAGTAAAATTCAGAAATTATTTAATTTTCTCTGACTTATTTCTTCAATCAGCTTGTGCATTTCAGAGGTTGGATACTTTGGCATCATGACGCTTGGTCCATCATTGGAGCTCATATTTTACTGTAATAATTGTAGGTTACCAGAGATCATATGTGATCACATCACATACAGTACATGTCCATCAGACCTCTTGGGGTTCTGTAAGGTCCTTGATTTTGGTGCTCAAAATTTCAGTTCAAAGTATGTAAAGACACGGGAAATAATCCTTCCCCTAACTCAAGCTGAAAAATATAAACCCTAAAACCTGCCCTACTTCCTGTCTTCCCCCACACTCCCTAAAATATCCCTACGTATTAACGCATGCATCTGCTTTCTTTGCAGAGATGACCCGTTTGTGATGTTATATTTAAGTGTATTTTGCACTAGGTTTGGTTCTGCGTTTTCTACAGGCAAGACCTAAAGATTGTGTTTGGGTTGCACTACAGATTTAAGGCCACAGATCAGCTGTGGACTCCAGTGGGCTAAATAAAGCTCTAACTTTGCCTAGCCCAGTGCTGGGGAGAGCAAGCATGGGTTTGGTCTGTTGGTTTTAATGCCCACCTGCAAGTCAGTAAATTTGGACACTGGATGGCTGGTAGTGTCAGGATGTGGAGGTTGCTGCTTCATGCACTGACAGTGTCTCTCCCCTCGATACGGCTTTGCCAGGAGCCAAGCAACACACAGGTGAGACAGGAGTAGAGAGCCAGGAGAGACAGACCTCCAAGTCCAAACCTACATGGATGGAAGAAGAGGGAGGAAGGATCAGGGGAAACGACAGGGCAGCATTATGCTAACTGGTTGTGATTTTAGCAACAGATTTGCCAGAAAAAGACCAGACCACATCCTGCCTGCTGTCAAAACTGTCCCCTCACTTCGTAATCCTGTGCAGAGATGACACAAAGTACATACCGTTGGAGACTCACAACCAGGACATTTGTTCCCAAGCTCTTCCTAATATATCCCAGTATTTTCTATAAGAAGTTAATTTTCTTAATTTTTCTTTGTGCCAGAAGGCAGAAAATTACGTTCAGTGATTAAATAGCATCAGTCTTTTCTCAACAGGGCTGGGTAAACTCCAGTCATGTAACACAGCAGAGGTTCATACCATGTTGTGCAATGTATGGGTAGGCCTTTTAGGTTCTGCTTGTGTTAATGGCATGTACTTACCAGGGCCAGGGAGGATTCTTTTCTAACACACTTCTCTGTTAAGAGTGATATTATGTAGCATAATGGTATGTTACCGTATTGCACGTAGCTACTCTTATATTGAAAAAAAGCTAAAAACCCAGTAGGTGAACTGTGTCAAAATACCTAGTTGTGCACTTTTCTAGTACAGGTAAAGGACAGAAGTTTATGGAGTTTATGACCCAGTAGTTCCAAACCAATATGGTGGGAGTTACATCTTACTGCCTTTGACTTTGCAGCTCAAATAAACCAGGGCTTGTTTAGAGTCAGCTGGCAGACACCTTTGGAGGTTATCAGAACGAGATCCAAATTTGCAACCCTAAATCTGTAGGAGAGTGTCTTCCCTGCTTTACTCCCTTAACTGCATAGCCTATGGCAATTCTTTGTTATGCTGAAGAAGCGTAAGATAAACACCCAAAGGAAGAAAGTTAAAGAGGAATGATGCGACATTGTTTCCCATGTTTGCCACCTCACTCAAGGGCTCCTGAAGACTTATTGTTTGGCAGTAGGTATAGAGGAAGAAATGGAGTTAAGGTATCTCTTGAGCTGCCTTTTGAGTTAAATTCTCTATTATTTAAGAAACAAGGTAGTGGTTTCCACAGAAGCCAAGAATCTAAGGTATATAAAAGCTTTAAAAATAAAGGTGTGCTCTTGACTCATAGGATTGTTTGATGCTGGGGACAGAGCAAGAATGTCTGGAGATACACAACGCAAATCTCCTGTTTTGTACAAAACAATACGGTGTTTTTAAAATGTAGAGATACATGGTGATTTTTAAAAAACAATAAATCAAAACACATGTTTTCCGGCAATAGTGATTCACACAGGTTCTGTAGCAACCTCTAAATGAAACGCCAACGTTGGGAAGGGGCTGCACATGCTTCTAGAAGCATTTCTGTTTTTCAGACAATGTGACATTTGTGGGGGTTTTGGGTGGGAGGGAGTTGTTGTTTTTTTTAAAGACACCAAAAGGTTTATCTAAATCATGGCTGCATGCTATTTGCTGTGTGTCATAACCTTATCATCTTAGCAGTCTTTCCAATACTGCACAGTGTGCATCTGTGACTGAGACAAAATCAATTCTTATAGATTTAGCAGTGTAATCCTATCGCTTGTCCTCCTAGATATGATTTGAAATGTAAAGTTTGTTAATGTTTAAATGAACTTGAAGGCCTAGGGTCTCTAGAGGAGTTTTCAGTTTCTTAGAGAGTAATCCATTTCTTATCTTTTTTTTTCCTGCTTGTCACTGTCTGTCTTTTTGTCTCCTTAATCATATAAGACTCTGGAACACTCAATCATGCGCAAAGTAGATATTGAAAGAAAAAAGCAGGAACGTTGCTAATCATGTTTCCAATAGCTGCTTAAGAGTGGGGAACACTTGAATTCCTCTGTACGAATCAGGGTTAGGGAAAGTGAAACAGAAACCAAGTAATTGGCTTTTACTGCTTTTGTCATAAAATCAGTTAAAATTAATTTCCCCTACACTATAGACAACTGCTCTTACCCCTTTCAAAAAAACCTATTTACTTTCCTACAATAGGCCACCTTACCTGTTTTGGCAATAAATATTTTAATGAAGATGTAAAAAGATGGTTTATTTTGTTTTTCTTATTCTCATTTTCACTGGACTATATATACCAATGCAAGGGAAAACAAATTACTGGGAGATACTTTGAGGCAAAAATTCCTGTGTTAATTTGTAGAAGAGGGAGGCAAAATAATTTTGGGACTTGTTGCAAATTTTGCTAATCCTGCATTTAAACCATCTGTTACTTATTTGGATTGCACTGGTGAGAAGCCAGGCTTGTTTGCCTAAGTAAGGAAGTTGACTCCTTGGGAGGAGGTATTTGGGTTTTGTAAGAGCTCACCTGGTGTGAGTGCTTGGATGCTGAGTGCAGTGATTAATTACTTTCAGTCTCTTAAAGTCTAGCCTAACTCTGAGACAAAATGCTGTTTTGATGGGCTGACATTCTGCACTTTTAAGGATTAAACTGCTGGATAAGACCTTGATTCCTAATGTTTTTCCTGCTTATTCAGTGTCTTCCTACATTTGTCTCATGCTTCCCTCCAGGCTGAGCATTAGTTTTGGACTAGAGCTGCTCTGAAGTTTGGAAATGGGGTTCACATAGCAGAGCTGCATTCACTGCCGTCAGCACAGATGCCAAGCCAAACTGCCTGAAACAAATCAAACTCAGCCTAGGGCTTGTGTTCTTCGTGTTTATGGCCTTCAGCAGTTCTGGGGGAAAATCTGGCTCTGGATTTAGTTTATTCCCACCCCAGCTCTCCTTCCCTCCTTTCCCACCAAGTGAAACTCCCTCTGCAAGGGAACCTCTGAAAGTGCCTGGGGCATATTGGGAGGGATGCCTGCCTGCCTGCCTGCTTGTGGTCAGGGGACAGCAGCTATGCATGGACAATTTATCCTCGGGTTTCTTAGCTTAAATCCTCAACTAAAACAGAAAAGAATCAATACACTTTTTTTTTTTTTTTTAACTGTGTTTGTGTGTGTGCCTGCATAGGCAGGAGAAACAGTCAAATCCTGGTTTTCCCACAAGCCTTGGTATAAGTAGGGCCTTTTGGGCCAAATGCAAGGAGGAATCTGAGAGTGATTTTTAAAATGTCATTGGAGGTTGGGGAAAAGGTGGAAACCATAAAAGTTTCTTGCGTTAACTTAGGACTGATGCCAAGGCAGTTTGTTATTTCTCTTATTTATTTGTTTACTTAGCGGGAAGGTCAGATTAGCAAGAATTTTAGGATGTGAAATTTGCATTCGGTGATCCCACAGCAGTACCCTGTTCAAGCCTGTGTATATGCAAGTCTGATACTTCTTCCAGCTTGGTGGTTTTCATCACCGAAGTAGAGCAGGGTAGGAGCAGCAGACATAAGTCTCTTTGATCTAAATCAAGTGTCTCAGATCATTTACAGTGCAGCTCCTGGGTGGGACCAAGAGTGCAGTAAGATTACTAAAAAAGTGGGGTTTCTCTTTCAGAAAAAGTCCTGATAAGAGAAGAATCTCTCTTTGAAAATCATTATCCATGTGGGCTGATGGCTGCTTACGTAGAGACAGCCTGTGGGCTCAGCTTTGATCCGAGGTTTTACGCACTGGCAGGGATGCTTTCCCCGGCTGACCTTCAGCCCAGGCTGAGCAGCTGAAGCTCAGGGCCAGTGGGCTGGCTGCTCCCACCTCGTCCTCTCCCAGGGCAGAGAGGCACTGCCGCTGCAGGAGGGAAAAGCAGCAAGATTTTCTGGCAGCTGTGGCATAATTAATGGGTGTAAACTCAAACTGATGGTGATCTTGGAACGCTGAAGCTCAAGGATGGACAATTCTCATCTGTCAAGTGGGTTCTTTGCAGTTTGCAGTGTGCACCCTCTGGGAAATGTTGGTTTTGGAGTCAAATGGTGGGATTCAAAGCATTTTGTTGTGAGCAATTGAACTGTACTCCGATGACAAAAAGCAGTGCTAAGAGTACTTATATTTTAACTTACCCTGTCAGTGTGCTGATAAGGAGAGAAGGATTTGGGAGACTTTGCAGATGGGGAAATTAAGGCATTTAGATGTTACAGTTACCTGGGCCATGCCAAGTGGCATTTAGGGGCAGAGGCAAAGTCCAAGGAGCTGAAACAGTACAAGAAGGTAGCAATAATGAAAACCAGGAGCTATTGAGTTGTTTGAGGGAGTATAAATTTGACCAGAGGCGCTCTCAGAACAAGCAGGTGTCTGTATGCAGTGCTGTTTACAAATGTGAAAATAATCTATGTTAATAATTGATTGTCCAATTAGTAAAACAAATATTACAAAGTTAGACAGCTTTGTGTGCCAGTGATGACAGGAATATATTTGACTGCAGCCCTTTACCAGCCTTAGTCCAATGCTGAGAAACATTATTCCAAGAAAATCCTGTTTGTTATTCCTCTTGCTTGCCCTTTTCTTCCTCCACCACTTACAATAGCATAATACAGGCAGACGCTAAGTACATGCAGTGAATAGCATTAGATGAAGATGTAGCTATGCTCATTGCATTGCTGGTAATAATCCTCGACAACATAAAAGCCCAGACCTGTCTAGGCGAGGTGACATCAGAGCCCCAACTTCTGCAGATTTTGAGGAGGAAAAGCAAGCTGGCAGGAATTCTTGCAGAGGGGCAAGGAAACAACATCTGCTGCTGTTTTATCTCACTTGCCCTTGTAATGTCGCCATGTCCTGAGTGATGGTGTGTTTTGCAGAAGTATGTGGAAACTCTGGCATAAGCAAATGTAACATTTTGGCAAGCCTTGGAAGTCCATGAATGCAGGTACAGATTACTGCCTTTACAGTGTGAGGCTTTTTTTGAAGACAACTGAAAAAGTAAAAATAAATCCTTTTCTTGGTGGCTTATCTTACAAAACAGTGCGTGTGGAGTACAATGTAAAGGTTTTCTAAATCAGTTGCCAGGAGCTTGCAAATCCCTTATCAGAAGTTACGCAAGAGCTGGACCTCTTATTACTCTGTTCAAATCTATATGGTTTTTGTACGAGTCTGTATTGGAAGTAACACACCAGTAATCATTCTTCTGGACACCACTAGTAATACATGGGATAGCTTTCCTAGAAGAGTCTCAAAGAAACACATAACCATTAATTGCTTAATCCTCACTGCACTCCTGCCAGATCAGTCTGGTGGGTGTAAAAATTTATTATGACCATTTTTCAAGGGAAGGTTGCAAGAGAGAGGAGGCAGCTTAATAAATGGATGGAATCGACTTAAATGTCTGTGCCCTGCATTTGGCTCTCTCCTTTTGGAAAGCATGATCCAGTCCCACAGCCCTCTGGCTCAGTCAGCACTTTGCAGGCCGCTGCCTGACCTTTGGGGAATTTGAACTAGACATGGTTTTGTCCCTTTGAGTTTTGGGAAAGCAATTAGTAAGTTAGTCTGCTTATTGCTTATTTCTGCAACGCTCAAGCTATGTGGAGGTGCTGCGTGCACACAGAGATGCACACCTCCGGCAAGGGCCATGGACAGCATGCTGGCACAGTGAGCTGTAGCTGGGGGCACCTAGGGGTAGGTCCAAACCTGCAGCAGAAGGTGTCCTTGTTGACATCAGCAGTGAGGAGGCTTAGCAAAGTGCATTTATGTAAAGATTGTTGGGAGGAGAGAATTGATTAATAAAGAACATTATGAAGCTGAATGGCTACAGAGATTACTAACTCTCATTTTAATAATCCCAGAAGGCTTTGTGCCTTTGCACCTTTGGCAGTGACAAGAAAGAGTAAAAAATAACAAAGTGGTAGTGAAAGGCAGTGGTTTATTTCATTGTAAGGAGTGTTGTACTTAAATTTTCAAAGTTTTCATGCCAAAGGACGTAGCGCGACAGTGCGGAAGGAAGAAGAGACAGCGATCAGAAGCGGGTCTGCTTTTTTCACTGTTTTATTCAGGTTTTCTCCCATCTTCCTTTGTGTTCTTCTAGACCCTGTGCTTGCCAGTGCAGGAAGACTTAATAGGTGTTTGTACAGCATGTTTGGGCGTTGTTCTAATTGTAGTATTTGAACACTACCAGAACAGAACTAATAAACAGTAATTACATCAATAATAGAGCCACACAGACACATGTATAGAAGTCTGGAATGCTGAAATAAATCTCAATGAGATGAATTTGTGGGTAAGGTATATAATCAGGCATAAACTGCACTGTTTTTCTGATATGTGCCTCTGCTGATCATAAAAATCCCTGTTACAAGTCTGGCTTATAAAATAGCTTTGCTGTACACATTTTTCCATACATATTCTTACATCAGTGCAGCATGAAAATGGACTGTTTTGTGTAGCAGATTGCCATAACTTTGATAAAACAGTTTCACAATTCCAAATGAATTAAGAAAAAATAACAGTGACTATTCGCAACTCTTTGCATGTTTTGTAATATTAGAAGTCTTAAGGGGATGGATGTGGTAGGAGACAGACTGCAAAGAAGTTTGTCAGAGGTGTGATAAATTCTCATATGCTTCTTAGATTTTATGGCACAGCTTTCTACTCCACACCTAGTGTTCTCCTACTGCTCTCCACTTACACATTTGTTTAAAAGGGGAATAAATTAACTTAGAAGAGCAGCTGGTGGAAGTAGGTCAGCATTTTGGGGTAAGCATTCTTGGCTTCTCCTCGGGCTTGTGTTCAAGGAGGTAGATTAGTAAGGCACAAGCAGGTAAATGGTCAATATTATGACATATACCTTTATGACACAGTTCTGAAGGTTACATTTGGATTTCGTTATGAGGAGTTAGCAGATGTCATGTGCTACTGGTATTTATTAGTGAATTTGATGTTGCATCCTTCAGCTTGGCTTGAAGGGAGTTTGCAGAGCTATGCAGGTTATTGATGGCAGGGATGCAAACAAACCTGGTGTTTTTTTATGGAGATGTTGCTAGGCCTGACTTTTGGAAGTAGACTCTACACAAGCCAAAATACAGCCTGAATTACCATATAAAGTCCATAATTGTCACTTTCCACCAGTGCCTTTTAGGGAAGGACTGCAGCTGGAGTGGTGTCCCAGCCAGTGGCACAGGTATCCCCTGTCCCATAAAATACAGGGCCTGGGCATGGCTTTTCCTTACATATTTGACTCATGGCACAGGTGCCGAGAGCTCTATGTGTTAGCAGGGCAATGTCACATGCAAAGAGAGAACTGGCTGGATTCACTCACTGTGCCAAAATTGTTCTGCGTTGGCAAGGTGTACTTACCTGAGACGTGAGAGTAACTGAATTGACATTGGGTCCAACTTCCAAAATCTTAGGTCACGCTAGATCTCTGTGCTTTTGTAGTTTTCTATATAATTGCTGGCAAGTGGCAAATATGAATACAACTAAGTTGTTACACTTCTCTTCACTATACAGTTCATGAGTATGTAAAATGTTATTGAAAAAGCTATTACTAAAGGAAAATTAAATTGGGAAGGCTGTGGTAGTTTTGTTGTGTATTAGAGGAATGCATTGAAAAGCATTGCTTCACTGAATCTAAATTCTGCCTCTTAAATTTAGGTATAACATATCTCACCTCCTGGAAGTCTATGGTTCTAGCAGTGATGTTCTATTGTTTACCTTAATTTAGGCCTTGAAAGCATGGAAGCCAAACACATAGAAAGTAGCTGTTCATCTGAATGTATTGAGCAATTTACTTTAGGTAATGTAGCCTATAAAATTTTAATTTTGGATTAAATAAACCATATCCTTCAGCATGACTTTCTACCTTGATTTTCAGGGAATGAAATATGGGCACATTTAGTGAATTTCTTCTCCAGGATGCTCCAGTGGATAAGGGTCAATAGTTTCCTAATGAAAGCAGTCAATAGCAGTTTCTCTTAGTAAGCACAAAGAAATTAGCATTAAACAACAGGCATCAGTGGCAAAAGTTTTATGTGATTATGTGGTTGGACTGCTACAGGCTTTGGGAAATAGCTGTAGCAGGTAGCATACTGCTACTCAGTAGATAGGAGGAAGCAGCTTAATTATATCCCTCTTGACAGGAGATGCATCATCAAAAAAGTGTCTAAACAAGTTGGCAACAAATGTACAAATATTTGTGTCTGTGTGTGCAAAGGTAGGCATGCTTTCTGCAGTGTTTACGTTATGCATTTTATGTCTTAAGATGTGGAACTAAGTAGATGTTTTTGCTGTGAAAAAAGGCTGAAATGATTTCTTGTCACAGTTCCTTCAACAAATACTGTCCTTACCCTAAAAACATGTTATTTCTCACCTCAGTTACTGTGGCAAGATTGCATGTGTTTTACCTGCACCCCTCTAGGGGCAAGACCTTCAGCTGGTATTGAGAAGTTTTGCTCTCCTGACAGTGATGGGAATGTCACTTGGAGCTGCTGAAGATCTGGCCCTTCTTTCCTTGGTCTTGGGATAGCACAGCACTGAAAAGATGTAACCTAAAGCATTGTCCTGTGTGAAGCAAACATTACACTGCAAGTGTCAGATCAAAATCACACAGATGCTGAAGAGAGTCTCTCTGCTGACTGGAGTCACTGGGCTCTGACTGTGAGAGGGCGCGGGGAGGGATGTTGGTGTGGGTACAAGTAGTGACAGAGGCTATGATGGAAAATAGTCAACTGTTTCAAACACATCTTGTTTTTAATTTAAAAAATCTGAGCCAAAGCACGTGTAGCAATTTTCTAAGGAGAAAAAGGTTGACCTATATCTAGAACAGTTTCATAAACATGTAAAAATAACCAGCCCTCAGAATCAGTGAACACCTCCAGCATGTGCTTACTCCTGTTTATTCTTGATACCAAATTAGCCTTTGACTTAGGACTCAGAGTCACATGTAGGCTCTAAGATGTAAGAGATAGGAATTTATTAATCTATGTAGGAAATGTTAATAGCCTGGGAGGCTCAGTTGTGTGTTGTTTTTCATCTGTTTGTTTTTAAGTCCTTTTTAATGTGGTCCTTCTAAAGCTCTTCTCAATTTTTCACAGTAAAATAGAAGTTTCACGGGGTCGATACCTAAGTTTGTACAATCTGTATCATAGTATTGATTTGGGACAGGTGAGGAACTCAACTATTGGCAGACTGAGGAATGAAGGAGCATTTTTAATATGGCTCAGATGAGGTTGTGCCAAGGGCCCTTTATTCATCCCCGTTCCAAAGCAATACCTCATTGCATCTAAATAACAGCAAGAGAGACAGAGAGGCGAGGAAAACCAGGGGAGAATAGCAAGATCTTAGAAAGAAGTCTGTTCCACATGTTGTCCAAGGCTGTAGGCTGTGAGGGACTGTGAGGATAATGCCTTTTTAATGTGTTGCTTTTAAAGACTAGTATTTCATCTCTTTACATCTTAGAATACAATGAATATACTAAGCAAAAATACTTTTTGAATAGCAGGAGAGAAAAATCAGGTTTTTTTATACGGTGGCACAGTGAGCAGTCAATTTTTATTAGTTTTGAAGACCTGTGCTTTCATGTGCTTGTTTCTTTGATGAGAAAAGTAGCTTAGTGTTTATATTATATACTTTCAGAGCTGTTCTTTGATATAAAAATTTAAGGAATGGATAGTTTATTGAAGTCTTGATTTTATTCTTGATAGACTACTGATTTGTCCAGCAAAGGAAATTGTTAGGATAAATTTTTCTTCTGGCCAATTCATTCCACAGTTCCCATTCCAGAGAGCACAACTTTATTACATATTCAATCTCATGCTCTGCTGTTATACAAAGACTATGCTGCAGAATTATGCACTGCCAGTCAAAAAAAGCTTTGCTCTTGGTCAGCCATGACTTCATGAATAACCAGGCAGAGAATTACTCATGTCATTTATCCAGGCAGCGTTGTGATAGCAGCCTGGTTCGGGGGCAGCTCAGGCAGAACTGAAATGGTGCTCTGAGCTGCCCATGCCACAGGCATAGGACAAAAAGTGGTGTTATGACTTCCAGGCTTCAGGCATCCACACAGCCCCTGTGGTCATCCTCTTCATCCTCTTCATTGCAAGCAGTGTCCAGTTGCTGTTTAATCTAGAGCACAGAGACACGTAGAGCAAAGAAACAAATTGGCATTTATTTCTTTATAAGCCCACGCTCCTTCAACAACAGAATTTGCAAGACCAGTATTATTTATTATTGTTTAAAGACCAGTTTTACTAGAAACCCAAGACGATTGTACCAGATCTATGTAATGTGTTGCACTGGCTGTTACTGGGAAGACTAATTGTGTGTCTGAATAAGTACAAACCAGGGGCAAATGCTCCTATTTGCATAGACATTCCGTGTGTTAGCCCAGATTCTTCAGTCCCAACTGACGGATGGACAAGTTATTCTGACACACTGGAATAGCTTGTCAGGCGGTACAAGGCAGTGACTTACAGTAGCCAAGAGTTTGGTAAGGATTTCTCTGACTCTGCACAAAAGTCCGTTTCTGGTGGAGAAATAGGAGGTGAGACATTTGAGAACACCAAGTGAGCCAAGATGCTCTGTATTGTGTAACCGTAATTTGGAATGGGACTGGTATTCATTCTCATGGAACACCATTAGGAGGAAAAGCCTGTCTTAAAATGGAGCAACGGCACAATGCAGTTGTCTATAACTTGGATTGAAACGCAGTACAATTATCTCCAGTCAAGGGTTACGAATGCAGGATGTTTAGACTTCTGAGATCTGTGCTTGTCAAGGTAGGGAAGGCCTCACTATCCCAGCAAGCTTAATGTTCACCACCCTCAGTTAATTATTATTACGAGTGAAGCATTTAACCTTTCTGGCCCTGGATTAGGTTAAGCTGATTGTGAGGGCAGTTCTTCCAGGAATTTCTCCTCTGTGCCTGAGTGATTATGTAGCATTCCCATGCTTCTAGCCTTCCCTTGGACACACACATTCCCATGTGCACCTACGCTCCCTCTGCCTCCCATACCCCCTCCTGCCAGGGCCTCCTACCCCACACCTGTAAACACCTGCTCACCTTTTATCATGACTGCTGCCATCTCCCCTTGGGACTGGTGACAGAGCTGTGCTGTGGTGCCCCCTCTCTACATGACCATTTCCTTAATTATTTTCAAAAAAGTGAAGTTGTGTTTTTCAGGAACTAGCTGTAGTCTCAGTTCCTTTGTGAATAATGGGAGATAAATATTCTCAAAATAGCCACCTAACAGTGGGTAAATTATGACCTTTGTCCCTTTCAGAGCAAGGAAATTATGACCATTTGGAAAGATGGCAAGTCTGTATCAATTCTTTACAGTACAATCATGTGCTTGTGCTGGAAAAAAAATATTAAAAAGTGCTTGAAGTTAAAAAATAATTGCAGGAGAAATACTAAAACGTTCCCTCCCTTCTCACATGCCCAGCTTCTGTGTGCTATTTCAGTGAGTCTCCAGCTATTTGTGACTGCAGAGTATCTAGACATACCACAGCTTGCATTTATCTTAGGCACCATTGATACAGATACTCTTGAAGATCCAACACTGTGGATCGCAATGGAAGCTGAATATCCAGGGTCCCAGGTGGACTGGCACACAATGTACTGAAGGCAAACTTGTCACTTATTCATCGCTTTTATTATCCAAGCCAAAGAGATTAAAGTGGCTCAGTGCCTGCAAATACAATTCAAATTGTGATGTAGACCCAGATTTAACTCAAAGGGAAGCATAATGCATCTATCTTATTCCATAATGAGAAGGAAATGGTCTGACACCCATAGGCCAAATTTCTTGGCGGGCTCATTTTAAAATAAACTCATACATTAATCAGTTTATTTGCATTGTCTTACAGAGAAACAAAAATATTTGTTCTTTGATCAAAGTCGTAAACTCATTATTGCTGGAAGGTCAAGTGTCTTCCTGCTAGAAGCATAAATACTTCGTTGCATCTGCACCTAAATTCTGTGAGTTTTGGAAGGCTATCATAGACACGTAGCCGTGGCTTTATCTACAAGGCAAAGCTCACTTTGTTCTGCATGCAACAAGAATGCAATGAAAGGTCATCTTTGTCCCTGCAAGACTTTAAGGGGTAAAAGAAGAGTGGAGGGAATAAAGATTGCTCCTATGATCGTACAGACTGAATGGCTTGCTCATGGCTGCTCAAGATGAGCGTGGAGAGCTGGGATTGACCTCGTAAGCCCTGTGTACACATCTGTCATGTAGCTCAGCTTCCTTCCCCTCAGGACTTTGCCACCAGCTTTATGTTCTATTGGGCTGGACTTGCTTCCTGTGTGAGATGTTAAATCTTCCTTTCCATGCCTCGTGGGAGCATGCTTCATGTTGTCCTCAGTTACAATGCTGAGAGCATGGGGAAGGCCTGTAAGGGATGTGCATCAGGTGCAAAGTCTTGCTCCCACCTGACTGGCACATCTTAGCACAGAGAATTGAGATATCATTGCAGCATGGGACACAGCTGTTGGTAACTGTAATGTAGCGTGCTTGCAAATTTCCTGGCAAAATTGATACAGTCAGCACACAGTATGCTTTACAGAAATGATAATCAAATGTTCCATAATGATGTATGATTGAAAAATAGTGCTGGCACTCCTGGCCCCGCTCTCACAGGTTCTTCATATTAATGGACAACTTTGCCAATTTTCCATCTCCACCAGGGGGGAAATTCATCCAGGCAGCTGGGTTGCGTTTAGTTTTACAAACCTCAGGGCATAATCAGCTTGCTCTGGAGTGACAGGACCAGCAGCACCGTATGTTTGCAGGAATATTCCTGAATCATTTCTGAAGCACGCCGAGTACTGGCTGGGGCTATAAATGGGGGCTGCTGAGAGCTTAGTGCAAGTCACAGCGGGTGCCTGCTTGTAAGGATATGTGAAAGAGCAGCAGCTGCAGCTTGCACGTGATTCGGAGAGCACATGAAGACCATCCTCCATCTTCCCTGCTTCTGTCAAAATTCTGCAGACTCTGTTCTCAGCACAGCCACTGGAAAAAAAAAAAATAATAGGCAGCACGCAGGCTGTGTTGTTATTATTCGGCTGGTATTGACTGGCAGTACCAGGACACTGCAGAACTGTCTTTCTCTAGCTGTCAGCCGATCAGCTGTGACAGCCCTAATAATGGTTATGTCAGGAGGCAAGTAAAGAGATGCCACAAATGGATTGCACGTGTATAATTGCTTCAAAAACAAATCTGTTAATAAAAGGAGATGAGAAAATTGACAGGAAGAAATGGCTTATTGCATGCTAATTTTCTCCAGCTTTCATATTCTCTGTCTCTTCTCTTTTTTTTTTAATTCAATTGGGTCACTTCTAGGGAAAATCGTGGTCAGAAAATTGAATATGGGGAGGAATTCTATACAATAAATAATTACAATGATGTGTTTTTCCCAACAAGGATCAAGTTCAGGCAGATGGATTTTGCAGAAGAGTTGTTACTTATCTGATGGCTCTTTCAGATTACATTTACCCTGTTTCAGTCTTTGAGTTTATAGGCAAGGGAGAATATGAATGGAGTGGCACAGAGCATAAAATCTCTTGGCCCACATGTCTTCAAAGATGTGATGTCATCACACCTGTGTTATCCCTCTAGAGGAAACAGAAGATCCTGCAAATTCTTGTTCATAGGAATGGCAACATCCATAACAGATTAAAAGGATTTTATTTTCCCAGCCCACAGCCTATCAAGATCCATATGCCTGTTCCTGAATCAAAACATTCTGCCTCCAGCACTGTCTCAATAAAGTTGCTGGTGTATTTAAACAGAGCTATTTACAGAGCGTATAAGACTGACTAAGATATATCCAAGCAGTTCAAATCCAGGTTGTCCCAGAAATAAGATAAGGAAGCCCTGAAGCAGGTGAACAAAATAAATGAACAGATACAGCTGATGAGGCAATAGTGCTAGAAGTAAATAATTTGAGAAAATTGTGCCAAATAATGGGATCAATGCTACTCTTGATGAAGGCAATAGTTTCAAATGTCATTAGGAAGCAGCTGCAAGAGCAATAAATACAAGCTCAAGAATGCCCATTTTGGTGCAAGTTTTTATTTTTCAGAAGGAAATGGTCTTTTTTTTTTTGTTTGTTTTCCCCTGAATAAAAGCATTTCTATATCTCTATATAGCTAAATATATCTATACTCCCCAAATACATTTAGACTCCCCAAGCCTCCAAACTATCAGTTGTTCTGACTGCAGGAACAGCTGGAATCCCTCCTGAGCAGGGGCCCTACAGGATGCTGCTGTAGTTCAGTGGTAGAAAAGGTCAGTGTATATGCACCAGGATCGAGATATTCTGGTAGATTTATTAACTTTGTTGACGAACATCTTTCTAGTTCTGAGTTACAGAACCTGTTTAGAAGAGGCGGGGGCAGCAGTATGGTTTATTTTTTGGTTTATTACTGGTCTGAGGTTGCCGAAAGTGAAAGTACTTATTGTAGAAGTTGAATGATACCCAAGAGGTGTGAAGTTAATTTGTGCTCTTGCTGGCTTTCTAATAAACACTTTTCTGTTGCATGAATTTAGGCATCTAGATTGGTCACAATTTGCAGCCTCAGCAGAGAGCCCAGGAGTCAGATTGCTTCAGAGATGAGGTTCACTCTTTTAAAGCAGTCTAGTTAAGCTAGAAAAACTGCTTTAAAGCAAGAATTGAGTCTAAACTCTCTTGGCTATGACAAGGGACAGCTCTACCCCTAGAAAATTTTGTCTAAGTGATGACTAGAGATAATCGAGAAAAGTGAAGACTAGACTGAGATTTCAGGAAAGTCTGTTTGACTCCTGATTCAACCAGTTTTCAGTCTGATAGGTTCCCCGTGCTGTAAACAAAAAAGGAAAAGAAAAAATAACCCCAAACTTTGTCTCCCAGATGTATGAGACCACTGCTGACAAGGAAATGGACAAGTTCTCTGGCAGTAGAGCAGGATTACTGTGCACTTGCAGAAACTCCTTGATGTGTCTGGTTTTGGATGTTGGATCAACGAGCCTAGTGGGTTTTTTTAGTACTTAATTAATGCTACAAGTACAAATTTCAAAAAAAATGTATCTGGGCAATAGTTATTTTCACATTTGTAAGGAGATATTAGGAATGTCATATGATAAGAGCAGTAATACAACCAGGGAAAGTAGGACAAATACAAGGTAAGATTTGAACAATATTCATTGATGTTAATGTAACAAAAATAGAGAAGACTTGTTTTGTAGCTGAGTGCTGTGATTTGTGCTAAGATAGTTTATGGCTGTATCAGTTTTTACACTTTTCCTCCAGTTGTTTGGGGATGTAGCATCTACAGTACGTTATTTAAATACAATGGATGCTTCATATTCATGCTTTTCTTAATTAAACATTCTGTGCCGTGGCTGGGGTTCAGGAGAGCAGTCACTGCATGAGCTTTCTCTGCTTGAGCAATGAAGAGCAAGTTGCTGTACATGACAGCATTTCATCTCTATATGGCTGGGGACAGTAATGCATGAGCAGCAGGTGAAGGCATTAATCTCCTTAGCTATCCAGAAATGAACTGTCATGTACAGCAACTTGTTCTCTGCTGCTGCTGCTACCTAGTCCCCTCTCCTTCTGTGTCCAAGATTACCTTTGCATGCATTAAGCATATTCTTGCGGTAATGATATTTTTCCACCTGGAAATAGCAGACCGGGGGAATATGAAGCCAGGAGGTACTACAGTCCACGGGGCCAGGCAGTGGTGGTGGTTGTGGCAGGTACAGAAGCAGTCAGGATGCCGCAGGACATCTGCTTTCCAAGCCTGCAGGTCACAGGGTTTGAGTGGGAGACCCTCAGGACTTGGAAGAAGCTGCTGTGTGTGGGGCAGTGGAGAAACAGGCTGGTAACTTGTTATCTGAGGTGTGTGTGTTGCATTAATGTATAAATGCGTATACACAAACATAGTGTATAAACGACCAATGTCTCCAGTGCCCTGGCGAATTTGCTGTAAAATAGTCCTTTCCCAGGTGACTTCCAAACCCGTTGGGTTTCTGCTCACCAGGCCAGAGCACATGGGAAGCAGGACCCTGGAAGAGAGCAAGTTAACTAAAAAACACCTCTAGCTCTAAGTGTGTAAATCATGTAGAGCAGTCTAATTTCAGCATGCTGGCAGAGATTAACATAATAGTGGTTTGGGTGGGGTTTTTTGGTGGGGGGGAGACAAATTCAGGTTAATTTACAGTGGTGGGAAGTGCTGTGCTCTGCTTAGTGTTGGCAGGGTGACTGCACTACACGTTACCAAACAGATTAGATGGATTTGGGAAAGAAGCAGCTCAGCTAATAGGGATTTTGTTCGCTAACAGGAAGATATAGCCCAGACTCCTTGGGCAAAATGCTGACTGTCTTGCTTATACAGTACCTGTTTTCAGCTGCGCTATATAATGCATTTTGGCATCAGCATTGAGTACAGTGGGAATCCCACCAAAATACACCCCCCACTCTAAGTATTAGCAATGAACTTCTGAGGTTTCTTGCATACAATTACTCCCCAAATGCACAGCTGCTGTTTTAATTTAGATATTAATTTTCTTGTCGGTTGTGATTTTTCCACTTAAAAGGAAATGTGGCTCAGACAGTGAAATGGAACCATTGCTAGTAACCTTTTTGGTGAAAAAAAATCATGTGCTATAGCTAATAATTAAAGTTATATGTTTTCTACCCTTTCTGCCCCAAACCTTGTACAGTCACACAATGTGACCTTTACCATGTATTTACAGATGTTTGATTTAATTACTACCGTGCTCTGGTGGTCATAAATTAGAAACCTGTGAATGAGGCTACCTAACACCAAAATGAACTAGTGCTATTCAAGTCAATTTTACTAAATGAAAAGCAGAAAAAGCTGTTTAACAGGAGAACCACTTTAAACTGTAGTCTCTGGTTAGACACCAGAATAAAGACGGATTACCTCTTGCGTTATTCAAATATTAGAATATTATTACTATTGCATGGATGGATGGATTTTGCATGAATGTGAGTAAAGTAGATCTGTAGTTAATTATTCTGAGAGTTCTAAAAGTAAGTACAACTATTTAGGTTTGATATTGGCTTTTACGAGATTTCTGCCCTCAATCATTCTGTCTCTGTTTCTTGGCTATTAATCTTTATCCATTTGTAACAACATAAGGAGATTCCTGACCAGTCAGGTTTGCTGAACTTGAGGAAAAAGGGATGGGAGGGATGTGGAATTGTGAAAGAAAGGGAAAGAGAGCCTAGAGGCAAGAAAGAACAGGATAAAAATGGGGAATAAAAGATAGAACAGAAAACCCAAGAAAAGGGATGAAAAATGTCAGAGATGAGAAAACAGAAAGTAGTATTGAAATACGTATGTTTTATGCTCAAATCAGTCAGATAGCTTAGGTCTGTGTTTCTCTAGTGATGGCATTTATGATCAGGACTTGACAGGTTCAGCTGGGGCTGGATATGCTTCCTCAGAAGGGTTGTGGTTGATGGGGAGAGAGATTAGAGCACTGATCCATTGCTCCCCAGCTTTGAGCTGACCTGCTGAGGAGTGCTGAATAAATAAATACAGCAATACAAAACATGTCCATCAAAGCCTGCAAATTAATTGCCTTTCCATTATTCCTGTACAATATTTCTTTTTCTTCATGTTTTGGATTCATTCATTAGCATTGCTGTGTTGTCTTTTTGAGTGTAGGTCTGTATTTTAAAAATCAAAACCAAAGGAATCTGTTTGCTTCTGGTTAGGGCCAAGGATCTGGCACAGGCAGCAATGTTACTTGTGCAGGCAGCTGACAACTCAAAAATTTACAGGCTTGGACTTGACTGAGATACAGACAAATGCAATTTCTTGGAATAATCTGGGCTGTTGTTGAATGACACTGTTTTCTTTAGACTCAAAAGAGTCAATTGGAGATATAAATGACCACGTGTCCCCAGTACAAGCAATGCACATTTAAGGGCTAGTGTAACCCTGGCTAAATTATATTGTCCTGAGTGCTATGCAGTGTGTTAGCCCCTGTGGCATCTACAAGACAGGTGTAGATCTCTCTCAGCATTTCTTACCCCTGCTGCTAGAGGCGGTCTGCTAAAGACACTTCAAGTCACTTTTTCACTCCGTTTCTGCTACTGAAACACAATACTGTTATTTTATGACCTATAATTTCCGTTTTGGGGTGCTTCTGATTTAGTCCAAACCAATTCACAGCACTGATGAGAAACAGTGATGTAACCTAGTAGCAAGGCTCTTGCTTCTCAGGATCTGAAGCCCCACTTCCAGTGGCATTTCCTCTTGGCTTATTAAGAGATATCAGTCCCCGTAGGAACCTTACATTAAAAATGGATGTGGCAGACAAGAAACTATTCACAGATAAGGAAGGGAAGTAAGTCAGCATGGGATAGATCTAGGAGTTAAACTGCAGCTGCTGGTCTCTGAACATCGGCACTATCTGTCTTTCTACAAAACATCAGTGCTGGATCTGTTCTCAACACTTGCTGGGGATTTCTCTACTTTAACTGCTGATGCTGGTTGTAACTGTGATTTCTAAGTAATCAGAAGTTTTCCTTTTCTTTTTCTTCCCTTGTTCTTCCTGTTAGTGGCCATGAAGCAAACTTGAAAAGATTTGGAGGGAAAGGGTGGGGTGGTGGCTAGGAGGAGTGACCATGCTCTTTGCTGGTACTGGAGTTTCCCACGCTGGGATCCAGAAGCCTGGTGGCACATGTCAGAACTTCTCATAGACACAGCACATTTGCTATCTGGTCTCAACAACTTCTGCTTGAGTTGTCCTGGGTGCTCCTGATGATGGAAAGGGTGTCACTTCACAGGCACTTGGGCCAAACGTTGAGATGGAGGTAAAGTCAGGAGCCTGCTGTCTTAGGTTGCTCTTTGAAAATTAAGATTATTTTTTTTTTTAATTGTTAGAGAGTTTGAGAGTAAGAAATCAGCAAGATTTAGGAGTGAGTTTTAATGAAATTAGTCACTGCAGGGGGAAATTTCCAATCTCTAACTGAATACTTGAGACCTTTCGTGGACTCCTGAAATAACTGTGTGGGTGCAGACCGTTTCTGTTAACATGTACAAGAGGGACTTCTGCAGTTGCCTGCTGTGGGCACTGGGATCTGTCCATCATAGTTTTCACCTTTAGAAAATGATAGGTTGGGTGTTAATGTCAATGAACTAGCTGTGTTCTCCTTCCATCATCCTTTATTTGCTGAGTTTACTGATGGTGGGGGTAGAGTGGCAAGAGGAGAGGATGTGCTCTCCTATAAATAAATGTGTACTCAAAGAGGTACATTGTCCATGCATCTCCTCAAATAATCAGGCTCTGCATGGAGGATGATAGGAGATTAAATCATCCTCTATGTTTCCAAAGGAAATAAGCTTTTTTTGCTTTCATTTTGCCTCAGAGGGAGGAATAAATTTGATTATTTTGTGTTAAGATTTGGTTGAACACCTTATTATTAGCATTATTAGTATATATAGTACACACAATCTGTTGTTATTTTTATTAATACAACCACGGTATTCAAGCGGACCGGTGCTTTTCATTTGCTTACAAAGTCTCATGTATTTACAAACCCAATTGCTAGTCAAAATAAATAAATAAAAGTCTGATTCATATTTCTGATCCTAGGCAATAATCTGTGTTCTTCCATCTGGCTCACTAAATACCTAGGTGCTTAATTCAATAACAAGATATTTATCTTTTCTACTTCTTTTAAGGATTTCCCCCCCTTTTCCACATCTGGTGCTCAGATTCCCAAATTCCCGCCCCCCCTCCTCTTCTCCCCAGAAGCTCCTGCTTGGAATATAGCTAATGGATTTCTAATTCAATTTGGACTTCTGCTGGGACAAATCAGCCTCATACAAAATAACTTATGGTTCTTGAAAAATTGGCTGTGGGTGAAATTAGGTAACTAGCACCAGGCAAATAATAATCTCATTAAGATCTATGGAAGAAAGCAGTGAGTAGGTAGATATTAGTGAAGACTAATGTTAGTCTCAGGACAGCAGTCCCACCTCTAGCCCGTGGAGAAAGCCCTTCTGAGCACCCAAGGTCAGGATCCTGCTCCAAATCCTGCTCCTCGACTGCTCTATCAATGCAAAGGGAGACCAGCAACAGCACTTGCATCAGCTCCCAGATAGCCAGACTTTGTTCCCATGTCATTTCATAAACATAGATTTGTTTGTGGTCCTTTGTGTAACAGTTGTTGGCTGTTTGGTAAATGATGCTCACAGGTATTTTGGAGAAATTTTGAAGGAAGAGTCTGAGTTCTGAGTTGTTTACTCAGTTCAAAGGCAGTGTATTAGAATGCTACCTATCAGGCTGCTACATCCGTTTTGCAGATGGGACCCTGAACCTGACAGAGCAGATTTCCCCAATGTTGCAGAAGAATATCTATCTCTCGAGTCTCAACTTGATCCCTTAACTAGGTGGCCGTATGACTGAGCTATTATTTTAGATATAGGCAAGTGTCCTGTGTTCTTCTGGGACAGAGTAATCCCGCTACCTAGATTGACTGGACACTTTGAATAGCTCATGAAATCAGGATCAGTGACATCCCACTACATCTCAGTTTTATTAATCATGAGGTGTTGGATCATCACTCTTTGCTGAGTAAAATGCTTGCATTGAAACTGTTAGAAATCCATGAGCAGAGCTCTGTGGCACTTTTAATAATGGGAAAAGTAAGGGTAGAAATAGCCATTCTTCCTGGAACCAAAGAATTGACATTTTAACCCTAACATACTGACACAAGAAGCAAACTTAATTATTAATATGAAACAACATAAAAAGCAAATTATTTGGAAAGTACCACATTGTTACAGATCCTCTATCAAGCTAGTAGTATGGGACTCCTTTCATTGTGCCCTAGCCATCAACAATATGTTGCACATAGATTTATCTATATTAAACCAACTTGTGCTGTGTAATATGATTTACCACTGGCCCTCAAATCTATCTGCCTATGGCTGATGACTCTCTAGCCTGAGCTCTGTCATTGTTTCTAGTACATGACAAAGCGTTAAGAAATCCTCACATGAGGAAAGGTAGGATCAATTCTTCATTTGATCATTGTATTTGGGACACTGCATTCAGACTTTTGACACAGCAGTCAGATGAAGGACCCGAGTCTGAACTTCTAATTCTAAAAACATACACAAAGTTAATGATCCTTGGTTTTTTCCTGAACTATGTGCTTTGGAGTATACCCAGGAAAGTTGTTTCTAGTATGTGTTGAGAATGTATTTTATGTGCTGTAAAATGCATCCTACCATCTAACCACAAAGGTTATGTTAGGTCTTGTTAAAAGAGATCTTTCATATTATTGTAACAGGCACCTACTTTCATGTTCATGTAAATATGGCAGGCTCTGTCCTGTGTGACGAAGAGTGCCTGAAGGGGACTTGTGAATAAATAGGTTTAACAAAAAGTATTTTAGCCTAAGCCTTGTCCATCTTTAATTAGTTATCAGGGTTAAAGAAGGGGTCAAGAGCCTGGAGCTGCTTCAGGACTAATGTGTCAAAGGGAAGTGAAGCCTAACACTGAAGAGGAAATGATGCTTCTCAGAGGTTTAATAATTTTTTGACCCCGTGTCAACCATGGTGACTACTAATGGCAGCTGCAGCAGAAATGTTTCAAATTAGACTTTACTTTGCAGGTGGTTAGGACGGGATCCTATGCCATCATGCAGATCCATCACAAGCTAGCATCCAAAAGGAAAAATGCATTTTGGTTTTACAGGCAGAAAACAAAATCTCGTAGCCTGACATTGAGGTTCCTCTGCAGTTCACATGTTGCACTCGTATCAGAGAAAACAGAACTGACAATAATATGCAGCCAAACTGCTTGAACTCTACCAGCACAACCATGTCTAACAGGAGTTGTGTTAATTTTCTAATTAGATTAAATTCCTGGAGCTCACACCTATGGAATACAATGTGTGCGCTTGGCAAAGTAAGTCTTGCATGTTATTCTCTGTGGTTTTGTTACATGGCAGAATAAGGGAGATAAAGTTTCGGAGAAAATCTGCAACCCACTTTTTTTTTTTCCTTTTTTTTTAAAGCATGAATATTTTATTAGTTTTAAACAAATGGAAAGAAACAGCAACAGGACAAAGGAGAGCAGTCTTCCACAGGGTACAAATTACCAAGAAATGTCACTGATGTCATCTGCTGTTTGTACAAGCACTTTTGTTTTATTTTCAGGTGCTGTACTTTTGATAGCCTTGCACAGAAACTGGGCCAACCTTATCCAGTAGCTCTGTACAGACAAAACAACAAAGATTCCACCAGAGTTAATGGAAGTGTTTCAGAGAGAAATGTGACTGCTGGTATACAGTACAGGGCAGCAAAGAGCCTTTGCCTCTTCACGTGGCATTTCACACTGCCAGTGCTTGCAAGTCAGCCTCACCCCTGACGATTTGCCTCCGTTCCTGTTTCATCTATTTATATGGTTAGACAGCCTCCTAATAAATTGCTCTTGCAGATTACTGCATTAGTTTTCTTATATTGACAACAATTATCATAAAGTTTGTTGCCCAAAGAACAGCTTGGTGCTCTTCATATGCAACAGAAAGTATTGCCATTGCCTTGCATGAAATCATACCGTCTTCTGACACTTTCCTGCACCTACTCCAATGCTAACAAGTAGCTGTACCATCTCTTGCATTTTTAGGCAGCAGCTGGTAGTCTGACAGAGTAGTCTGGCTGGCAATGGTAAAATTCTGGACACAGATGCTTAAATGCCATGTCTGTGTATATAACCACAATTTTGTCTTGGATTAGCAATGGGATGTATAAAGAAATCTCCTTCCCTTACAGAGAGGGCTGTGGGAGCTGTTCTGGGGACACATGTTTTGTCTTTAGTTTGCCTCTGATCTGACTAATGATAAAATTGCCATTAGCCTCAAGAGAAGCAGAAACTTTAATTATAATTATGAATTAAACAAACTAGGGGAAGATGCCTTTTCCCAAGGCAGTAATTCATAGCTTGCAAGCTGCTTTGTAAAGCTGGTACAGTCAGTGTTTTCATCATCTAGATGTGATTCTCCTTGCTCTGTTGCAAATCAGATCTGAATTCACTGGAATTCGTTGTTGATCACCAGCAGTGCAGCTTACCAGGGAAAGCCAGGCAGAATATATTCCTAGCATTGCCCTGAGAGGAGACGGTGCTATCAGAGCAGGGGAGATGCAACACAAACTGATTGCTGTAGGTGACACAGTTGCTCAGTGTCCACATTGGCCGTGGCTGAGTGATAACCATTTACTCTTTCATCTTCCTCTGCCATCGGTGTTATACCTGACCATGCAGCGTTCACATGAAATAGGAGCAGGGGAGAGAAGTGCCTGACAGCAGAGGCCCCCCCGCTGGGCACAGTGCTGCTGACTGAGGACCAGCAGCCGTTTGGCTTATTTGGCTGTGAAACGTCCCTGCTTTTGAACCACAGCTCCCAGGCTTAGCAGGCACCCTGTCTAACGCCAGGCTGTGCTTCTGCGGCAAGGGAAAGCAAGGCACTTTCTTCTCCTCTTCAGCTCTTCCCAGCTTTCTGAGAAAGGCTAGTCAAGGTAAGATGGGTGTAACAAGCATGATCACCTTGGGCCTTCGGTAGCCTATTTATTTATTTTGGGATGTTCAATGTAGTAGGCCTGTCATTGAATAATGGAAACCTCCTTCCTGGACTCTTTATTTGAGTAAAAATCCAGTATTTCAGATTTCTTAGATGTCCATTGTCTGGATCTTGGAAAGGGTTCCCAGTTGGCGCCTGTGGCTGGCAGTGGCTGGCGTATGGATTCCCATGCCTCGGTGGAAGTTGCTTTTTTGGTAGGGGTGCAGGAGGACAGGAAAGGATGTGTTTGGGGTTTTTTTGATGGTTGCGTGTTTTGGGGGAGTCTTTTGCCCAGCAGCCTTCTGATTTATATGTAGCTACTCAGTGGATAAGTTTCTCATTTTCTGAGTTTGCGCAAAGCTCGTGTTTAACCTCCTGGGGATGTGGTATTAAGCTGAGATGTGCTGGGAGAGTCTTCACCGAGCTGTTGCAGGTGCAGGGGAAGTTCATTCCTCTCTGTGGTCTTTATTTATTCTGTTTCTGGACTGAAGTCACCCAAAAAAGATGAACATTGCATGCCCTATTGATTTCTCATTCAATCACTTTTCCAAGACCATGCCTGCACTCCTTTTTCGCTGACAAAAAGAGCATTTAATTTTGTGGGTGCTCAGTAAATTTGAGTCTGAAATTTCCTTGACCTTGCTCCTGTGAGAGTTCAGCAAGGTTCAGTGAGCATCTGGTTTGTGGGCTGCCACAAAACTAAGCCTTGTCTTCAAGCATGTAGAGGCCTGCAGTGAATTCAGCTACAAGCAAGCGGATGGCAGCCTGCCAAGTTGGCCAAATATTATGCTGCTATAAAATCATAATCTTCCTGGGCTATTTGGTGAAATCTTTAATTTTTGAGATGCTGAAGAATAATGTGTGATTGCCTTATTGCATGCCCACCCTGCAATCAGCTGGAGGTAAGGCTGGCAGAGGGTAAGTGCTGAGAAAGCCACCCTCCTCCTCCTCTTCCCCAGGGCAGGGCAAGGCAGGAAAACGTGATTTCTCTTTCAGGGCACAGGCTGCACTTTGCTGTGCCCATTCTTTGTCTCTGTGTGGTCTCCAGGGGTGGGGTGGGGTCAAGAAGACGCTCTGACATAGAAACTACTCACTAGTAATTCTTAGAAAACAGTCCTGTGTTATCCCATTTCTTCATTCAACTCAACTTTGGACTCACAGTTCCATGGGTGTTATGGGGCTCTAAGGTGGAGGCAGACTATATGGCATACAGGATTTTTTGATATTTTGCTTCCTTGCCGTCCATTTGGTGGCACAGTGATACCACCTCCTTCCTAGGAGGACAGAAGCCCTTGCAACTGAAGGGCTTCCAGCTGAGCAATTTTTGTTTCCTGGAAATGTGTGCACTGTAATCCAAACCCTTGCCTCCATCCTGATAAGCTGTTTTACTGAGCTAGCACCTGCTGTTAATTTCACAGTAAACAGCACTTGTTGCTCTAGAAAGCTTTTTAATCATAACATTAAAAAAATGAACAGAAATCCCATCCATAGTCAACTCCAGCTGCCTTTCTTGCAGCGCATGGGGAATGATCTTGCCGAGCGATGGGCATCCAAATGCAAATGGAATTAGCTCTGCAGCCATTCATTTTAAATTGCTCTTGAATCATTCTGAAGTAAATTCCATTTGAGAAGAATTTGCTTCAGGTCTCGCACAAAGAGATAATGGTCCAATATATTATGATCTATGCTATAATAGTTTAAGTCTTGCAGTTCAGAAATATAGTGAGTTATATGCTGGGTTGATGAAAATTAAAGCTTGATATATAGTAATAAAACTAGTGATCTAGAGATGAATAGATTGGTGTACGGAGCACAATATTTTCCTGCCACAGATTAGAGCTGGGATACTAGTCCATAAAAAGGGAAGTATACTATAAAATCTCCTTTTTCACTTGTTATGCATGAAGAGCTATAATATGTACAGTTTTACAAACAAATGCATGAAAAGAATAAAGGCCTTTCCTAACATCAAAAGGTTCCTGACTTAGGCAAAGATTTGTTTTACCTTAAAAGAAAATTGAACTAATATAAACCTCAAATTCCTACATGTGGCAGTCCATGCCAGCTTCTATCAATGCTGATTTCAGTGTCACTTCACATATTCCTATAGATTTTGCATTTGACTTGTGTTTAAAAAAAATATGTATTTGTCAGATACTACAGAAGGCAAATAAAAAAAGCATATCTATATCTGGGCCAGCAACTAAAATAAAAGTTCCAAATTAAGTTTATAGATTAAAATGGCTTTTTAAAAGTCATTTTCTTAATATGAATGAATTGCATGAGTGAAACCAGTTTAGCAGTACCATTAATCAGGTCTTTTGTCTTGCTAATATAAATCAGCTGATAACAACAGATGGGCTGTACACTTTATTATGTAAAAATAAAGATGAACGTGACATACTGCAGAAGTAAACTTGCAGCTCAGAGTTCCTGAACACAGAAGGGGATTTGTTGTGAGAGGGGAGAATGATGCATGCCTCATATTTGCATGTGATCAAGGTTGTAAGGGGAACTTGCTGCACATGACATTGACATAATGACTGGAAATCAAGTTTGTGAATTTTTAGTGTTTGTTTGTATCTACACTCCCAGATCACTCCCAAATGGTTTAATTAGCTTTTTCCCTCCAGATGGAGGGAAAAAAATGTCAAACAACTTAGGAGAGTTAAATAAGAGAGTTATAAAGTTTGCTGCTGTATTGCACTATTGGGAGATGAACATTAAATAACCAGTGATAACCATCAGGAAGATTCGGATTAAAGTCTCAGGCAAGATTTATCCCCTCATATAACGACTGAGCACACGAGAGGTAACCCCCATCCAAATTATAGAAACAGGCCCAGCAGGCCACATGGTTATAACAAAGTCATCCCTGAAAAACCTAAGTCAGAGTTTGGTCTTTGTATGGGGACAGAGAAATGACCTGTGTTTACCTACAGCTGGTCAGGAGAAACTTTTATTTTATAATGATGGAGAGTTTTATTAGTTTGTTAGAAACTGTAGCCTCATGAAAACACAGATTCCTGAGATTACCTCAATGTTACCAAAAGTTTGTTTTGTAGAGAGTTGCAAAAAATCTCAACACAGTCACATGTCCTATAGTGCCATTTTCAGAGATTAATATCTTTGTTGGATTTTTAAGAATATTTCATTTCATAACTACACTGCCATTGTAATTACACTCGCTTGTCACTACAAGCATTACAATGAAAGCATAACAGCATAGCAGTCTAATTTAAAAATATTAAATACAAGACTTGGATCCAAGATGTGTGTTAAGGTTGATGGTTCAAAACCCTGTCCCAAATCAGCAGCCAAATCATCTGACTGTCCCAAGCTGTGCTGCAGCTGTGCCAGTTGTGATGGTCTCATGGTTTAACCCCAGCTGGCAACCAAGCACCAGGTGGCTGCTTGCTCGCCCTTACACGTGTGGGATGGGGGAGAAGAGTAAAAGTGAGAAAACTCATGGGTTGAGATAAAAACAGTTTAATAGATAAAGTACAAGCCACACACGCAAGCAAAGCAAAACAAGGAATTCATTCATCATTTCATCATCCGTGGGCAGGCAGGTGTTCAGCCAGCCCCAGCAAGGCAGCGCTCCGTCATGCGTAATGGTGAGTTGGAAAGACAAACACCATCATTCCCAAAGTCCCCCCTTCCTTCTTCTCCCCCCAGATTTATATGCTGAGCAGATGTCATATGGCATGGAATATCCCCTTGGTCAGTTGAGGTCAGCTGTCCCAGCTGTGTCCCCTCCCAGCTTCTGTGCCCCCCCCAGCCTGCTCGCTGGTGGGGTGCAGTGAGGAGCAGAAAAGGCCTTGGCTCTGTGCAAGCGCTGCTCAGTGATAACTAAAACATCCCTGCGTTATCAGCACTGTTTTCAGCACAAAACCAAAACATAGCCCCATGCGAACTACTATGAAGAAAATTAACTCTATCCCAGCCAAAACCAGCACAAGTGAGCAAGCCATCATGAAGGGATTTAAGGTTCTTCTTCCTCAATGCATCCACATCCCAAAAGGCAAGTACAACAGCCCGGCACAGGGGAACCACAGCTGCACACCCTGTAAACCACCATCCTGAGACTTCAGCCAGTGGCAGCAGGCACGCTTGGGTGGGAGGAGGGGTGGTTTGCCTTCCCACAGCAGCCGATCCCATCTCTTTAGGAAATGCAGGAACACCAAGTGACTTCCCATGACGATTCACACAGGCTTATTAAGCTGCTGGTTACTTTTCAGCAGTGAATAGCAGCAGCGAGGGGCACTGAATGCTGATGGTGGTAGGACTAGCTTTGTAGTGTGATTGGGTTTTTTTTCTGCCAAACAAAAAAACCCGGTCGTCATCATATTCTGGATGCTCCCCTCAAGAATCTGCTCTATGAGAAAAATAACTCCAATGTTATTACTAATAACAACAGTACAGGGGCAGGGGTTGAATGAACATACTCCAGTTTAAAAAGCCCTAAAAAATCTGTCTCGGCTACTATCTTAAATGTATTGTAAAAGCACAGATTTTAAATGCCAGTTTCCAAGGTCAGGGCAGCCTCTGTGCACTCTGTGTGACAGTCTGTGAATGGTTTCTATCTATATCCCTAATATTTAATAGCAGTGTGGATGCCTTTTGATGGCAATGAGAGAGTGTGGAAAAATAAAGCTAGGCTGTATTATTGCTTGGGAAGAGTAAGGTGCTATTATAGCAATAAGCTGGTAAGCAAACTGGCTTGTACCTGACTGCGGGATGCCAGGCTTCTGGAAAGAAACAGCTATTGCCACAATCAAAATGTGAGATGAGGTTGTCATGTACTGGGCAGTACTGTGAATCCACTTTAACATAAAAATAATATTTAAACTTTCAAAAGCAGTTACCTTCAGGAGGGAAAGCCAAAGCTCACACACATTCTCCAGACTGATGCAATAAAGAATTTTACAAACTACTTTTTTTCTTTTCTGCAGCTTGCTGATCCCTCCTTTTAGACTTTCTAGTTAGATTTTTTTATAAGATGCAGTTAATTGGTCAGGCAGCGTAAGTATTGTCTTTGATAATGTGCAGAAATCTAGTGGTGAAAATAAATACATTTGTTCTTCCAGTCACCAGAAATTAGTGAAGCAATACTTGTTTAATTATAAAACATATGTGTGCTTTGTTAGTTTCCATCTGTCTGCTCACTGATTTGCAATTAAATGACCAGAAGAAAAAGATACATCCTGTGGCAATTCAGGGGAAATGATTCATCTCTAATGTTTCTGTGTCATGGATATCTGTGGAGTAGTGTGTGCGAGAGGTAGACGGAGGGAGTGGGGAAGAGGGAGAGATACAGGCAGAAGGGGGTGAGGAATGCTGAAAAGCCTCTTGCTTAGGTTCAAACATGTTTCATTATCATGAAACCAAGTGTGGACTCCTGTTAACTTATTGTAAGTCGTCTTTCTTTTTGGAAAAAAAAAAAGTGGAGAGCAAAATGGAGCAAGGAGGAAAAACCTAATCGGGAGAGGAAATGGGATCGCATAAAAAGGAGGCTGGCATGGTGAGAGTGAAAAGGAAACCATAAATAAAAAGGAAGGATGAGAAAGTGATAAAAATTAAATTTAGTTTGAGTATTTGGAGATGATTAGTTGGAGCTGGAAATGGAACTGTTATAGTATGTCACAGATTTTCCCTGTTGTAAGGTGTTGCCATCACTGATAAAGAGAAGACACTGGTAAAGGTACAATCTGTATCCATAGAGCTACATGGATGGGTACCATAGTACCTTCTCCTGCTGTCTCCTTCATCTGTTCCTGTTCTTTCTTGCCTTTCTGCAAAAGCAGTAGCTGTAAGGAGAGCCTTTCATGTCCCTTGTAATTCTGGACACAGCCTGCACAGTCATGTCTCAGGTACGGGAAGGTAGCCATCTGACATTTCATCTTCATGAAGACTGGCAGGGAGAAGATAGCCAGCCTTCCACGGTATTTTGAGTTTGATGTTCTGTGGTGTTTTACTGATCAGCAGCAGTGTCCATCACTGTGTATAATGATAACTGCTTCAGAGGCAGGAAGGGGAGATTGAATAAGGCCTTCAGGACTGATCTGTTAGTAGTTGGTGCCCCCCCACCCCTTTGCCGCTGGGAGCCTCTTGGATGCGCTTGTGCACTGACGGCAGACGGGGGGGTGGATGGGAAGGGGGTTATTCTCTGCTGAACTAGTGCTTTCTGATGTGGAAGACTTCCTCGGCAGAAAGGGTCAGAGGGGTTGTAAAGGAGAATTGTGAAGAGGGAGGGAGAGAAGAAAGGAAGGTATGTGTGTTAGGTGTTTTCAGTGTTGCCTTCTGTGCACTGGATTCTTTCTTCTTCAGACTCCTTACAACAACCTTATTCATTACCAGCGGCACCAGAGAGGTACAGAGGTTCCTTAAGTCAACAGCATGTGTCCATGTTGGCCCAAAATGTCACCATCTCACAGCTGCTCTGCCCCATGTCCCAGCTCCTAATTCGTCTCTGTAGTGAGGACTGCACAGACGAGCGTACTACAAGTGAAGTAAATAAAGCATAGCTTGGGACCTTCATTAGCAGTCTTAGCAAGAGAGGCAGAGTATGAACAAAGAAGGGCAGACTGGACTTGCATTTAGTTTTTTGTCCTTAGAGCAGATTTCAAATTGCTCATCTGAAATGAAAGGCACTATTTCCTATTTGTACCAGCCTCAGCCAGTACTAGCTATGTGCATGCACTTGATTAAACAGTGCGATAAGTCTCTATTGAAAAGTGTGACCTTGAAGCCCCCAAAAGTTTCTATTATTTCTTTTTATGGTTTTGCAAGCAACTCTCCCAAGCGCTACCATAATGCTTTATTGCTAGTATTGCGGGTGATGATAACAAAGGACCTTTCCCAGCCATGTGAATGTGCACATCCCTGTCACATCACACAGAGGAAAGAGAGCTCAGGATGTAGAGAATATTTTTTTCTAGTCTGAAAACAGTAGTGCATTTAAGCCTTGGTCTAGGAATGCTCCTAAGATAACATTTTATTTGAAAAGTATACTCCTTTTGAAATTTTCAGAAAGTGCTTCTTAAATGTTTGCCGGCTGAATTTTGTTTTTTTCATTTGTCCTTTTTTTCTCTTCTCTACAGATGATGATTTTTTTCATGAACTGCCAGAAACTTTTCCATCTGATCCTCCAGAGCCATTGCCCCACTTCCTCATCGAACCTGAAGAGGCTTACATAGTGAAGAACAAGCCCGTGAACCTGTACTGCAAAGCAAGCCCAGCCACACAGATCTATTTTAAGTGCAACAGCGAATGGGTTCATCAGAAGGACCATGTGGTGGACGAGAGGGTAGATGAAACCTCTGGTGAGTTTGTGTTATGTCATGGCGGGATGATAATTAAAAGCATTAATACCAAACCCCCTATTGTAATCTAGGAGCTATTTCATGTGGAGCTACTTTTCTTTACTCTTGATACAGCTGGGAATTCTGTATCTGGCATTACTGAACATTAGCTGTCATAGCACAGAGATGGTGTCTGCATCCAGGTCAGTTAGTAAAACATGATTGTAGAGCACCCTGCCTGAGTTTGAAACAAAAAAAAAACAAACAGAAGAACAATGCACAAACAAAATGGAATTGCTTTCTTAGCCAGGTCTACTCCCTGTTTACTTCCCCAGCGTCACAGATTCCCAGTGATTTCACTGTGCTGTAGTCAGAGACCAAGAACCTCATTCTCCCCAAAATGCCAAAGAGTAATTGGGTTGTTCCTAGAATTATGTTTTCTTGGGAAGATTTGAGAACAAAAGGAAAAGTTTAACTGGCTTCCAGCAAAAAAGAAGGAGAAAGCACACCTAGGTGCAGCTTGAAGCAGCGTGTTGATCCAGAGCCTGGCTATTATTCCATTACACTTTTCTGCCTGCTTCATAAAGCCTGTATGAAGGAGAACTATAGTAGGTTAGCACAGTAAAGAAAACAAAGAAGAAAAAAAAGAACCCAGGAACCTCATCCTTCCTCAGTCAATATCAGAAATCCCACTGTCATTCATGGAATAAAAATAAGACCCTCATAGTATGACAAAAAAAAGAAACAACCAAAGGTTTAAAAGCTTGAGTAACAAACCAGTCAAAGAAATGATTGTTTCCATTCAGGAAGACTGGTGATCGACAGTTTGAGTCACATGCAAGGAAAGAAGCAGGACTTACTGCTGTTTTGATGGCTCTGAGAAATAACGGGATACCAAGGAAGAAGGTACCCGTCATTTGGGAATTACACCATCACTTGGTCTAATTACTTCGAAAAATAACTCCACCAGATGTCTTGGAAGTCTCCTGTGAACTGGGTTTTATTTGTTTCAGCTCATTTATTTGCACAGAGATCAAAAGCATAAGCTTTTAACGGTACTGTGGTACTCTCAGCTTGAAAAAGAGAAGGTGGGTGTAGGAAGAAAGGCTGTAGAAAAGAAATCTGTATTAAACTTTGGGCCTGTTTATTTGTTTGTAAGAATTGGCTTTTCCAACAAGTTGACTGCAGCAGAAAAACAAAAAAGAAAATCTTGTTACTCAGTGCATTGACTGCAGCAGAAAAACAAAAAAGAAAATCTTGTTACTCAGTGCATCTTCAATTTTTTTCATCCATGGGAGTCCATTGGAATGAAGAAGGACAAGCAGGAAGATAGCTATTGCTGTGTTAATTTTTTAAGCTTTTATTAACATCAGCATTCAGAAACATAAAAATGTTTTGCTAGAGGGGAAATTTTTCACTACAGGTGAAAAATGCATTCTGTTTTCTCAAAAATCTCATTGTAGAAAAATTTCATGATGCCATAAAGCAAAATGCTTTCTAGAAATACAGAAGGCATCTTGAAAAGAGATGCATCTGAATATATTAGACGACAAATGTTTTGCATAACAAACAGCAGCAATTATATGGAAACAAACCCCATATCCAATTAGAGGTTAATATAATCTACTGGGGGGGGGGGGGGGGGGGCAAGGAGGGTGTCAGAAGCTGTGCACGTCAGATTATTAGCACAAGAGCCACAAACCAAGTCACACTAATAGCATGTTGAAATGAAATTGTCATCAGAACCTAAATTTGTCAGTCAGCCAGGTTGTTGCCAAAGGGTTGGTTAATGCACATCGCGGTTGCAGCATTTCTGCACCTACCTGTAAGTAGTCTGAGAATCTAGGGCTCGTAGCACATAATATAGAAATGTATTTAAGCAATGTCTTTAAGGTAGTGGTAAAATAATATCTTCTTCAAAGCAATGGAAGCTCAGGAAAGTATATCCACCGCAGATGAAGCTGGAGATAAAGTTACAGGAGACAGTGACTGTGAGGATTCATGCTGTTGTCCAAAGGAGTAGTCATTGGCTTGGCAGCTTGCACCAGTCATGCTGCCAAAGCCCTTTGACTCCACCACTTTTGAGGCTATTTTGGTTCCTTTTGCTGTTTTTTGGCTAGCTAGTGCAGGAGTTGTAACCCGGGGCACAGCAGCATGACTGAGCTGCTCAGAGGGTGTCATAAGGATGGCAGCCCAAGCCTATGCTGCTGCTGGCTTCAGGCTTGTGGTTAGAGAGGCTGGAGAAATCGTCCATGAGCCAGGCTAGGTCTAGCCTTTACATGGGTAACCCAGGGCTCAAAGGGATATGGATTACACGGTATTTCTACATGGGTCAGTCATGTAATCCCAGCAACGGAAAACTGGATGCATTCTCCTTTCCAGATATTTTACCATTCTCAAGGTCTGTTCTGCCTAAATATGAGGAAGAGCACTATGCTGAGGAGGTCTTCTGCTGCTGTTTTTGATCCTGGTCTTCTTTTTAGTTCTTTAGGTAGAAAAGCAAAGGGAAACAAGACGATAAAATAAATGAGAGGAAAAAAGTAAAGGTCACCTGTGCTTTCTTTTCTAAAGGGTGGATAATCAGGAAGAAAGAAGACGAAAATACAGGTGTGATGCTAGCAGTACATCATCTTAGGAATGTAAATGATGCATGAAAGAGAGAAATAGGTTTTGATTTGCAAAAGATTATGTGTTCATGGACTTGAGCCCGTGCCTAGGAATGAAATCTATGTGGAGGTGATTAACTCTTCTTATAAGGCAAATTTGTTTCTGTCATTGGTAAAACCAGAGACAACAGCACAGCATTAGCAGTGGCACGAGATGGAATGAGAGTGCAGCCAAGATCTCATGGAAGAGAGCAGCTAGACGGAAATGTTGAATATATTAAGAAAGTTAATTTTTATGAGAGAAAAATTAATATTTGTATCATTTTCCTGTGAGGTTTTTGTTGTTGTTGTTGGTTGGTTGTTTTGTTGTGTTGTTTGGGGTTTTGTTTTTTGTTTTTAACAAAGAGAGGGTACAAAATAAGAGCTAAGTTATATGCACTTTGCACTGTGTGATATTTTTAAACAGTGGGTAAAGCATCAGTGTAAAGAACATGCACAGGAACTCTGTGGGAGTTGCCTTCTGGCTGGAGAGGATGAGAACAGTAATAGTGACAGGGTGTTCTAGTACCACTTTATTTAATTAAATTAGACTGAAAAGAGTGCCTTGCAAAAAAAGAAATTCATATGACTGAGTCTGAGAAGCCAGAAGCTTCACATAGAAGATCATTACATTCTGTTTTTTAATCCTAAGGCTTGCTGAAATTTTTCCTCTTTATGGAAAGAACTAAGCATTTTCATAAAGAAGTCAAATGGGTGCTTTGAAAATTGTTAGTGCATATCTTTGATGCTCTCGTTTCCTGTACATGAAATACAAGGCAGGGCACGGTCCTTTTTACTTTTTTAACTGGAGTATTTTCCCATTAATGTGGAAAAATATATGTAAAGAATAAGAACACTGGTTTTAAAAAACAAAGATGAAAGTTGTTTCGAGGGAACACATTTGATTTTATGGCTGATTGTCATAAAAGATAACAGCAACAAAAGGAACCTGGCAGAACTGATGCTTTTGGGGGCAAGAAAATTCCATTGTCACAGGGCAGGAAGCTCATTGGCATCAATAACTGTTAGAGCAATTTATGCACATTTTCCAAATCACTGTACCTCTGAAAACAGCTATGCCAAAAGATTTTATTTTGCTTGTGTGCTTTTTATGGAGAAGTATTTTCAGACACAAACATACCAGTTCTGCAGTGGTGGGAGAGTTATGGATGCATAGAATATCAGTGTCCTGCACCCTTTTCACTTGTCCAGAGGGATTAAATGCTGCTAAATCAAACCCCATATCCCACAGATGTACAACAGAGAAAAATCAGGACTACAGGGATCTTGGTTTTGTCTTTTCAATTTGGATATGCATTGTAATAGTTTCTCCATGACTATTAAGATGAAGTGATCTATAAAACCCCTCTTGCCCTCTACAATGCCAGTGACATGTTCTCCTTCTCTCTCTTTCAAGCAAGGAGAAAACATTTGGGACTTTTCTAAGTGCTAATTAAATAGACATATTGGGCAATTCAGCCAGCATTATTGTTTGCCTACACTTCTGTCTTCTTTTGCTGGGCTACATAGGGAGAGAAAGGCTCAGGGAGTTGGCTGATGCCCTCCTCCATGTTCTCAAACAGCTGCAAGACAGAATAAGGACTCAAGCCTGGCCTGAGGCTCCAGCTAATGAACAAGCTTATCTGTGCAATCTCAGAGAAGAAGTATGCTCTGTTAAGTAGCAGATGAAGTCACCATTCCTTTTTCTTATGTCCTGCCTTCAGAAGCAGGTCTCTGAAGACCTAATGGCCCCCAGGAGCAACCCCAGTGCCACCCATCCTTCAGCAAGGAGGACAGGTAGCTCCAAGAACTTTCTTTTCAGCTGCTGCTTCAGTTCTTTGCCTCCCCATAGATCAGTGAAAACAATGAAGTTGGAGTCTAGTTCAGAATAATATTTTTTCTATGAATAAGAGGGTTTTTCAAACTGTGCTGAGGCAGATGAATATGCTTTTCCTTTCAGACAGAAATCTTGGAATTCTTTGTTTTAGTTTCTTTACATAGCTGCCACTGTGATTCCAGTGCTTACCTCCCACCGTTACCTTTCCCCATTATTAAAGAATTTTTGGGTGACTTGCAGATTTGATGAAAGGAGACTGAGCTTTTGACACAGGGTCAGCATTGATCTGGGAGATAGGAGGCTGTTACCTTAAGAAATGGGTTTGGCAGCCTGTCGAGGGAGCAGGTACCCAGCTAGCTAAGTCTTTAATAGATCACCCTCTCAACAGAAAGATCAAAGATTGACGTATGCCCTTTTGCCTTTAAAACAGCTCTTACAAGATGCTGCAGCCAAGACAGCAATGGGGAAACCTCCACAGTGACTGTCTCTGCTCTTCTGGCTTTATCTTCCTCTCTGTGTGTACATGTCATGAAAAGTGCTTATTTTGGTGTTTGTGATACCAGATTTTATTTTAGAAGGCTGCATTGCCCTAATGACAAAAGTCACATCAGCTTGTTTGGACGTTTTTTAAGCTGCAACTTTAAATTACACAGCAAAGATCATACAGCCTCTCATTTTGAGAAGTTGTGCTTGTTTGGCTTAGTATTTTTTACAAATAGGAAAGGCTGTTGTTTCCAAGTGTAGCAGTTCTTTGAATAACAGTGTTGAATAACTTAATTTGGGAGCCCAAATACAAAATTCAAATGTGTTGTACCCCCATGTAAGCATAGCTCAGGGAGAGGAACGTGGAGGGGTAGTGTTTTACTTGTTTTCTCAGACCTACAGCTCTTCCTTTCCTTACTACTGTTTTCCCTCTCTGCACATCTTCCTTAATTAATCTCTTTTTGCTTCTTGACCTGCTGTAGCCTCCTAATTATCTGTATTATTTTTCCAGAGTCCAAAAGATAAGGAAAAAAGCTATTTTTCTGAACAAATGTGGCCAGTATCCCTACTAACTTCAATAAGGAGATGGCAAGTGATGCTAAATGCTGCAGTTATACTTAGCCTGCAATATTTTGACTCTCTGCGTTAGAATACCTTGGGGTTATGTTAGTAAGGTTAGCCACATATCATAAATAAGGATTGTTTTCATTCCACTGTTGTCACAAGTAATTTTATTTTCTGTTTATCATTGGATCAAATCCATTACAAACATCAAGCACCTCAACTCAAAATAATTATTTCTCAGCAACATATTGCCAATTTTTAGCTCTGCTCCTTCAATACTCTGCCCCAATCCAACTCGTTTCAAGGAAATTTAAAAGTGTATCTGTGTATCTCTTCCAAAATGCTTCTGTTAATAGTTTTGAGATGTGGCTTGGAATTGATACTACAGTCCATTTTCTTTAGTAATTCGAAGTCTTTACCCTCTGTGGAGGGATGCTATAAGTGAAACGTGTTTATATGTATGGTCTGAAAGGCTGCAGCTGATGCAGGAAGGGGTATATAACTCTTATTTCTCCAAAGAACTGGAATTCTCCAGGGAAATACAGGCTGCTTACTTACACAGAAGTATATGAACAAGCCCACACTTTTTTTCCTATTTGACATCTAGGTTGCAGCATTTTGTATGTCACTCGGGCTGTCTTCTCTCTTCTGTCACTCCCGTGGTCTGGGAAGCAGCTCTCCCAGCGAAGAGGAGCCCCATGCCCATCACCGCTGCAAGAGAAGTTCTCTCTTCTTGCAGTTTGTGTCTTCAAAATCAGCTACTGGGAACGTGGTCCCCAGCACAACCAGATCAAGGGAATACCTGACAACAAAGCTGCTGCAGACATTTTTTGCAAGCAGGCAAAGTTTCCACTTTTATCTTGAGTAATTAGTATGTTTTGATAGAAAAAAAAGTCATTCTGGAAGCTTCAGAAGAAACACACTCACAGAGAGGCAGAGAATCACCATTTTCTAGGATATACATTAAAAATGGTGGTTATTTTTGTTGAAGCGAGTGTACAAATCACTGATGTCTGTCCTGACTTAAAGAAGGGAAATGATTTTTTTATATACAGAATAACAACATTGGGCCAGATATTTGCTTCCAGAGGGAAATCTGCTTACAGGCATTACAAAACCACCCTGAACCCAGGGAGACTGTCTTTTTGTACAGAAGCCTGCAAAAGACTGAGGATTTTGAGTGTAGACTCTACTGACTGTAGTATTCACTTGCAATACATGTATTAACGTACCATTAATGTCTTTCTTAATCCAACTGTTGTATGTGGAACTTTTGTCCCTGTAAGTCCTTGTGGAAGGCTTCTTCTAGCTTGTAGGCCTAGACACCTTCTTCACATGTTCACAGCCATGGACACTTGCTGTTCTGCTGATGCTGTCCTATCCAGCATCTCTTTGTCTGCAGCTGTGCCCAGCCACCTTTACAGGCAGCAGCCTGGACCCCATGAACCCTCTGGGCTCAGGCTGCTAAGCTGACTGAGGTGACTTTTCCAGCCTCTGCACTTGCTCTATCCTTCAGGGTGTTCACGAATACTGACAGGGGGGTCCAGAGGGAGCTACTCTTCCCGCATGGTAATCCTGCTCATGCTCTTCCTCTTCAGTAAGGATGGGCCAGTGGGAGGGGGCATTTGCCTATTCCAGATTTTCTGTAAATGCACCACCTGTCTCTGTGCAGATCACTCAATGTCTCTGTTATTTACCTCTGCAAAGTGCTTTGGGACCAAAAAATAAAAGCTTTAGGATATTTATTCATTTCTTATTGCAGCATTAACTTTCTGTCTGCAGCTGTTCACTTAATTGTCCTGACGGTTTCCTGTGGGCTTCTAGAAAAGACAGGAAATAAAGTTATTTAAAATAATAATGAGAGGAATATGGATGCTTAGTGCATTCATCTGAAGCATTCAAGGATACCCTTCTGAATATTTCCAGCCTACACCTTGTCTCCCTCCAAGTTTTCCCTTCGTTAAACCCTTTGTTACACAGTCGTAATCCCATTAATTCCCTGAAGTCCATCTTCAGATATCAGTCCACCCACCAGGGCTTCAGACTAGCCACGGCTTTGCACAGCAATGCTTCCATCTGTGTTCCCTGGCTCCTTTGGAGCTGAACGCCCTTTGTGTGGGATCTGGAGCCTGCATGGTGAGGGTGGTCTGGTGCCTCAAAGGCTAATAAATACCAAAGCAAGTCCCAGAGGTTAGTCTCCATCCTGTGTCTGCTGGCCTAAATGGAAAACAACTGTTTTCTGCATACAGGAATGGCAGAAAAGAAGAGCAGAGCCAAGGTCTTGTGTGCTGTCAAACAAAAGTGCATTTGTGTCCTATAAATGTAGTTTTTTCAGTTAATTAAATATGAGAATGAGTAAGACTAATAGGTCTGTAGTTTCACCTGAAAATATTCAGGAAAGTGAAAGGTCAAAATTATACCGTATTTTTTTCTTCAATGAGAGCAAGTTATAGTCTAATGCAGCCGCTGTAGACGTGCTCTGAAGCTGTTTAGAGACACTGGGGTCTTGATCGCTATGCAAGACATTTAAGTGTTGTCTTGATTCCCTCGATGTCTGTGTAAGCTTGTATCTCAGTTACCTGAGTAGTATCTTCTACTTTTTTCCTCTGTTAGCTCATTAGACAGTGAAATAATTCTCTGAAGAATTCCTATTGCTTAATTTTACATTGAAGAAATCCTTTTCTTTTTCTCTTTCTTTAAAAAGACATTTGTATGGAACAACTGTTGCACATAGATCAGATTTAGTGAGGCTTTCTTCATGATGCGCGTAGGGTACCAAATCATCACTGACATCTAAGAGAAGGAGAGGTAGCTGTCATATGCAGCTCTGACCTGTACAGGATCTAATTTTGTGCTACGTTTGCGGGTTCACTGCCTGTGCTCATTTTGTCGCTCCTACGCATTTCTGATTCGTACATAAATGAGCAGCATGATGTGGTAGGTATCAGCAGGACTGCCATTCACCTGCAAGGTTATGTACAGCTCTTTCTCATCAGGTTTTGATGGGATGCCTCTCACAATTTCTCATAACTTCTCATCCTTCTTAATATTTTGATTGTGAGAGCAGAAAGGGAGTCTTTTGTCAGACACTTCTGTGTCTCTTCTTTCCCCTGAATACTGATCTTTAGGTCCTTGCAGACTCTTCTATTTTTTGCTTCCAGGTTTTGATTTTAGAGAGGATCTCGGCTGGTTGATTGCTGCTTTTGCCTTCCCAGTGACTTGTATAACGATGTTTCCATAATGAGTGCTGACACTGCACCTGGGTCAGTTGTTCTGCCCTCCTCTGAAGAGGAGTAAGGATTGCTGGGCCTGAAGAATAATAATGCCTAGAAGTGGACCAGGCTTTTTGGGGTGTTTAGTTTTAATCCTTTTGTTCTTCAACTAAGATGGAAACCAGTATTGGAATTCTGTCAGAGTGGGTACCCAGAAGAAAAAAAAAAAAAAAAAAGAAAAAAAAAGAGGCAGCCAGAATTACAGGAATACTATTGATGGCATTTACTTACATAGTGAAAAAGGTGTATTTTCATGTCAAAAGTCGCATGGATCTATAGAGCAACTTGCTCACATCCCTGGTGCCTTGCTGTAGCTGACAGGGATAGAGCTGTGCTCTATCCAGAGACACGTACACACCAAATGACTTCTGTGACCACCAGGCTGCCTTTTCACACGCCTTCCTGCGATGACTCTTTTATTCACTACAAACTAAGAAAAATCTCCTGCTGTTCAGGAGCTGATGTTTTGACTGCTGCCCTGGCACAGTCCTGAAAACACTCTGGATGGGGGAGCAGACAGTAAATTCACAGAGCTTCATCTCTGTCTGGACAAAGTCACTTAATGGTGCACTGGACAAAGCTGCTTTGAAAGCAGTTGCTTGCCTTTTCACTTCTCTTTTTCTAATATTTTTTTTTTCAGGATACTTAAGTCAGCTGTGAAATGCCATCCCTAGCATGCAGAACAACAATGGCAAAAAACGGTGGGGCTTTTACACTTCTCCCCCAGCCTGCTGTTCCTGCACATTGTAGACTGAAAAATAGGAAAACAACTGCTGAGGAAGGCTCCCGAGTGACACCTTGTGTCACGTTGCGACTGTCCTTGTTCCCACAATAGCTGCACCAGCCACTGAACTGTGTCATCGCATCAAGTTCACAGAAATAAGGCATTTTCACATTGTCTCTGCTTCTCAAAGCCACACAGAGTGGGTGTGGTACATAAGTACATGTTCAGATATGTATTTCATATATATACACACATGTATATTTCAGTAATATGTCAGCAATATATGTCAATACGTATACAACTTGGTGTATATTTTTATATAAAAAATAATGCGCAAACCCATTTATTGTTCATTTCCCTGCCCCCTGCTCCACTATGCAAAGGGTATGTAAACACACTGTTCAAAATTCAGATGCTCTCAGTTGGCTTCCCAGATGTTTGAAGTTCAATAGATATTTTTTTTTTCTCATAATTTCCTCGGCTTCTGCTAGTGAAGTGCTAAATAACCAGTATTTCTTTTTGCCTGCACATTGAGATTCATCTGTAGGCTCTAAACTGCCTCAAAAGTGCTTCAATTTTGCATGAGCACTAAGCTGGGGACTGGGAAGCATTACCCACTGCTGAAGGCCCAGATCATTAGAAAGAGCATGTAAATCCTCTGAACCAGAATTAAAAAGTGCACAGATTTTCTTTGTGAAGACTCAACTGCAGCTTTAAGTAAAACATGAACCACTGGCACATTTTTTTTCCTGGCCCTTGGAAAAAGAAAAAAAAAAAAAAAAAAGCAACATCTTTTCTCAGCTGCACGTGCCTCAGCTGAAAGAAGGGAAGATTGGGCTTTGACCCAAAAGCTGGAACTGCTAAGAGCTCATGCTTTCCTATGCCAATAACCTCTCTTCTTCCTGCTCCTTGTAAGTCACACCAGCTTGGCAGAGAATTGCTCAGATGCCGTTGCTCAGGCGTGCTTGGGTCGGGATGCTTTGCCTCACATTTGTTTCTGCTGCTAGACCTCAGCCTATGTGAGTTCAGAAATGATGATGCCTGTGGTTGAATATGCTTGTAGTAAGGTTTTCTTTAGAGTCCTGCTACGTTGGAACATGATTATTACTTTTGTACCAGGAAAAAGTAAAAAAGAAAGCTGCAACAATAGGCACATTGTTACATGTGGAAGAGAACAACACATTTTGGAGCAATTTGTGCATATTAGCAAAAAATGCCGTCAACCAGAAAATGGCCTCCATTACAAAAAAAAGGGGGGAGGTGTTTTTTCTTTGTCTCTGAACTGCTTCTCGGCTGAGAACAAGTAATCCAATACTGTTCTAAGGTATTAAACAGCAGTAGTTCAAGGGTGATGTGGAGCAGTCAGCTGCTGAGCTTGGCTGCGGGAGGAGACAGCAGTTTACCTTCCCCCAAGGAAGGAGCCCACAGCTCCGTACTGCCCACCTCCACCACGCTGGCAGGGACCAGGGCACGCAATTTGTGTTCCATGAGCGTTCAAGAATTGAGTTTTGAAATCTTCCCTGCATCTTACACAATTTGGTCCTTCAGATGTTAGTGGGAAAAGAACAAAAAGGCCTGGTTTTAACTAAAAGAAAATAAAACTCAAACAGAACGCGTGTTCTTTAATTCCAGTTCAAAGTAAAATCCCTCTGAAGGCAGCCGTTTGTAATTTTTTGTGTAAGTCAGTTAAAAAATAGTAGGGGAGCTGGGATTCCAGCTTAATTCACTACCATTAGCTGGTAATTAGATACCGTAGGTAAGTGATGCAAACCAGGGCAAACTTGACATCGGTTTAAAGGCAAACTTGACTTTTTTAGGCTATTGCCTTCATCTGTATAATTTGAGTTAAGAACGTATCTGTTTCCTAAGGGGAAAGTTATGAAGAGAGCCAAAATAGCCGGAAGCCTTTAATTTAAATATTTAAGCTAATAATTGTGGAAAATAGTTTGTGAACTTCATGCAGTCATTTCATATCACCAGCCAGCCACAATTTAGAGAAAAGCAGTACTGAGGCAAGACCAGGTGGATGCAATCACAGCGTGAAGGATTAGTAGGTGTTAAAGCTGTTTGCTCTTTTAAACTATCTCTAGATATCTGTCTGTCTATCTATCTTTTGTTAAGATTACAGATACTCTATATAGAAAATAAGATATAGGCAAAGTGTGCCATCATGCAATCATCTCTGTCCCATTAGGATGCACAGAGCACATTTTTCTCAGCAAGAACTTTAATATTTGAAGCCATTCTTCTTGTGCATAGCCTATTTATTCATTTTATAAACACCATAGCTTAAGTACTCTGGTATGTTTGAGTGGAATAACTCTGACTGTGAGGGATCCATTTCTGCAGGAGGGTAAATAAATTTCAATTCTGACATAGCACTGATTTTATTTTTATCTTTGTAGAAAGGTTATTTCACCAAGTAAGGTGAGCAGCCTTGTGCTATAGAGACAGGTTTTCTATAGCACCTGTGTTGAGCAATTAAATGAATTAGACAGGTCATCCTGGACTATTGGTAAGTAAAAAGATCATAATTTTTGTCTTTAGTCACTTAAGTTTTACCATCAGAGAACAATCTAATGACAAATGATGGCATAATAAGAAAGCAATCTGTTTACCTTTTAAGTCTGCTTACAGTCATACCACTTTGGAATATGGTCTTGGTTACTTTCATGAAGAAAAAATATGATGATGTTTTAAGGATTTTTGGATGAAGCTTTGTATGAAATGTAGGACAGATGGGGACTATGAGAACTGAAAATGCTTTCATCCTTTTTGCCAAATACTGTGGAGATATAATCCAGCCCCTCCTGAAATTATTGCAAAACTCCAATTTTCTTTTTTGGTATCAGGATTCTCCTTCCACCCTCATCATGCCTTAAAAAGTGTGTATACTGCTGTCATTCAATTCTGTCGTAAGTGAGCAACATTCGTACATATTCCCTCATGTCCCTCTCCTACTCCTAACAGCTAGAAAAGGAAGTGTGAGCCAGAAAGCATGGACTGTTTCAGACTGACGCTGATTTATTTTCAGACTGAGCAAGCCACCACATTTTTCTCTATGTATAGGTTAAGGATCTGAATATGGAGACACTGTGGTTTTCTAAGTTACATGCCATATAATTCCATTCTGTAACACCATGTGTTGCATGGACGTGTGGAGGAATCCCCCTCCCCCAGAGCCGTTTTGCTGCTGAATCCCCGAAGCCTCTTCTACGTTGTTAAGAAAAGCTGTCCCTGCCCTCTGTGTCCCCACTGCACAGCAGTAAGGGGCATCTGAGGGTGCATGCAGTGAGGCAGAATCTGTGCCTGTCTGAGCAGAGAGGAAGCCTACAGCACTGAACAGCAGGTTTGGGAGGGTGCTCTGAGTACTGATTTCAAGAAATTGAACATGTAAAGGGTTGCAAGTTACCTGCATGAAAATGGGCTATATTTCTGTATTATTTACAGTGGCTGCAATACACCTGCAATCTATAAGCATGTATTACAGTAATGTCTTTTTGCAGACCAACGGGTCATAAAGTTCCATCTCCTTGAGAAATGTGTTCTATGGCATATGTGATTACTAATTAATGAAATACCTTTTGGGCAAATGAAAGCACAAAGCACTGAAATCGTTTGAACTTCTACTTACAGAGAAAATAAACAAATTATCCATGCAGTTTCTTGGAGTTCGTGAGTTCAGTTTAGTCTTGCAACTAAATAGCTCCTCTTTAGTGTTGTGCCAGAGGGTCAAACACATGCCAGTATAATGCTTCCACAAAAATTGCTCTATCAAAGTCCTGAAGAATATTTTCACACATGCGGGGTATTAATATCAAATGTCTAACATTTATGGCAGCCAAAATACATCAAAATAATTTCTTGGCAGAACAACGCCCAATGAGGTATAGATACCAACTCTGTGACCTAGACTAACTCCAGGCTGGATAATTACGTTTGATTAGTTGATAATAATCTTCTGTTTTCAGATGTTTACAGTGATCGTATATTGTCTTGCACAGTCATATATGGTTGCAGAACCCTATAAGACATCTTTGTTTCTCTCTGGAAAGAAGTGAGTCTGATTGGCAAATCTGCTCCTATTAAAATCATTAGGAAATTTGCCAATTACTTCAGCGGGTGCAATGTGGAACCCATGAGTTATTATTTCAGTTACTAATAATCTGCCATAATATCATACAATTACATTACATTTGCATACATTAAAAAAGATAACATTTCTGCCTCTGAAGACCAGATAATCTATCTCACAGTTTGTAGAGCCAGCTAAGTTAAGCGCTTGGGGATGGTGTGAATGAAGTGTGTCTTTGCTTGATTGTGTTTCTAGGATACAGCTTATAATAAAAGACCATATATATAAGGCACAATTCCCTCTTCACACTTCCTTTTGCTCCAGGAGGGGGTGGTAATTTTTATTTTGAGATATACCATCAGGCAGTGTCTCTCCTCTGCTGCACACAGTAGTAGTGGGCAGCCTCAGCAAAGGCTCCCTCTGCCCCATCACCTGTTAATCCCCCGTTAATGTGCAAATACAGAAGTAAGTAAAGTTCTGGTTCCGTTGTACTCCTTTTCAGAGCCCAAGTTGTATTAGTCCCAGGAATATGTTTATTTTATTGAAATTAATAATTGTTTGTGCTGTGTTACTAAATATGAAAAAAAAATTGTCATTTTTGGAGAACCTATTTAATTCATGGGACATAATCTCAGATTTATTATGCCAAGCACCCTGAACGTTTTTGAAAGCTATCCTCTGTCCTCACATGGACAGAAAACTATTAGGTGCAAAAGGATATCCTAGACCAGTTGCCATGGTTTACTCTGGCCAGTGACCACCATGCCCCACACAGCCACTCACTCGCTCTGCCCCAGTGGGATGGGGGAGAGAATCAGAAGAGTAAAAGTGAGAAAACTCATGGGTCAGGATAAAGACCGTTTAACAGGTAACACAAAAGCCACGCACGCAAGCAAAGCAACACAAGGCATTCATTCCCCACTCCCCATGGGCAGGCAGGCGTTCAGCCATCCCCAGCAAGGCAGGGCTCCATCACGCATAATGGTGACTTGGGAAGACACACGCCATCGCTCCAAACGTCCCCCCCTTCCTTCTTCTCCCCCCAGCTTTATATGCTGAGCAGACGTCATATGGTATGGAATATCCCTGTGGTCAGGTGGAGTCAGCTGTCCTGGCTGTGTCACTCCCAGCTTCTGTGCACCCCCAGCCTCGTTGCAGACAAGGCCTTGGCTTGGTGCAAGCGCTGCTCAGCAATAATGAAAATGTCCCTGTGCTATCAACACTGTTTTCAGCACAAATCCAAAATATATCCCCATACTTTCTACTATGAAGAAAATTAACCCTATCCTAGCCAAACCCAGCATACCAGTTTATTTAGTCTCCTAACAGCTGCAGGGCTCTGGACCTGTCTTTAGGGAAGTTCCACCAATGTAATGTCTTTTTCTGGTGCCAGGTTTAGGTAAGCGTATTAAATATGACTGATCTGTGTGTATAAACAGTCCCAGCCTTGAGCAAACTTTGTGACACCGTTTATGACCCAGCAGATCCTGTATGCTCAGGACCCAGAGAGGACAGCAAATAATTGTTGCTTTTGTTTTTTCCTGAGATTTTTTTTAGTTCCTCATACTCAAGCTGTAAATCTTCCTACATTACTTTTTCTCTTGGGAATGCTGCAGTTATTCACTGAGATCAGAAAAGAAATGCTTGTGCAGAAAGAGCCCAGCAACCTGGGGAGGCATTTTTAAGGATCTGTGGTTTTTTTTCCGTGAACCATCTTAAGATACAATTACTGTTTATTTTGGAGGATTGTTTTAAATTAAATTTATTTTCTGCATTTTCATTTTAAGGTTCCTCTCTTCACAATCTTCTTATTGCCAGAAATAGGGTGGTGATAATTAGACCCAATATCTTCACGTAGCTGTCTTCATACCCAAGATCCAGATGGGCTGCATGAGGCTACAGAAACAGTTCTCACTTTGCTGAATGCAAATCAAGTTTGGACAGTGCAAGCAAATGCTTTTCCCTGTCATATTCTAGCTATTCATAACAGGGAGAGTACAAGTTACAAATACTATATAGGTGCTTTTTATGGATTTATACACATTAGAAGGAATCTGTCAAGCATTCTAGCTGCCCACATTTCTGTTACCTCTCTTCAGCTGTCGTTCTTATTGCATTGTTTTAAAATAGGATGATCCTGACTTCTTGTGGATTGTGCCACCATCTATGTGTTTATATTAATTGTGGAAATGTGCAGCTTACTCAAGTGTTGTTAAGAAAACATTTATGCTGTATAACTTCACCTGCTGTATAGCTTAAACATATGATGAACTGGACTCAAATATTCAATATATTTCTAATAAAGAAGGTAAGGTAGAGGAGATATTCTCTGTGAGACGGTGACATGTTGTTATTCAGTAATGTGGCAAAGTGAAATTGGACAATACCAGGTAAGGTATATGCTGCACAAGTTATGGCTGATCTCTTAATCTGTCTTGTGTTAAATATATTTAGGCAAAATATAGGGACTCATTTTATAAAGTGACTTCTAATTTTGCACTCAGAATTCGTGCGCTCACCTGTAATCAAACAATTTGATAAAGAGTTGCCTGAACTACAGGCACAGCACATCACATTGTCTGGAAATATTGAGACATGGGTTGTCTTTTTTTTTCTTTTTTTTTTTTCTTTTTTTATGACTCCAGCTACTGTTCTTTGATGTAGAAGCAGAAACAGCTTCGACAGGGATAAGATGAAGATCTCTGTTTGAAGTCATCATACCAGGGTTGTCCTGCACTTGGTGCCCACGTGAGGTGGATAAGCGATACTCTCCTGAATAAGAGCAGACAGACTGTACCAGCTCCTCTGTGAAATCTGATGTACCACAGTATGTCAGCTGGTAACCAGGCAGTTGCTGTCTGAGGTATCTCAGTAAATTGTGGTTTTTGTAATCTAGCCTAGAAAGAGATTTTCTGTTAGGCGTTATGTTGAAGTGTGTTAGCAGAAGGAATATGATTGCGAGTTGGTACAAGGGAAACGTATCCCTTTGTGCTTGCCCCAGCGTCTGAGGCTGGGTGCGTGCTTGGTGCATTTCAGCTGGTGAGAGGTTTCTCCTAAATTGATGTGGCTGTATGTGCAATGAGGTGCCAGTGGGAGATGCTGGGAAGGAGTGGTGGAACCAGCTTCACGTTCTGGCCATGGATCCTTACATTCCAGATGATCTCATGACATTGCCTACTGGTTTGATACATTTTGAACTCTAGGAAAAATAATTTACCTTAGAGACAAAGACACTGATATTTTTTGCTTGTAAGCAGAAAGGTGCGGCATCTGTTTAGTATGTAGAGAAGGTGTGCATCTCTTTGGTCATGGCACATCTGTTGATACTGCTCAAAGATCAAAGGCCAAATTACTTTGAATAACCTAAAACCTATCAGTACTTCACAGCTGTCCCAAAAGACATTACCTGGAGTAGCTTGTTAATTTGAACAGGAAAGCATCTCAGGAAGTCAGAGATAAAAACTTCTGCTGGTCGGTTCAGTGGAAGTTATTTATCACATGGTTTTGTATCTTCAGCCGTCTATCAGAAAATGGCATTTGTGTCCTGAATGTTAAGACTGTTTCATAATCATTATTAACCAGTACTGTCATTATAAGCCTGCTTGCTCTAGCCCTCGGGTAACAAAGATCACTGCTCCGTCAAGCTCTGTCATAATCAGCCTTATTATAAAAACATAATATTGTAACTTTCAAAGGCTCCCTGGGCTAGTGCTATGAAAACTGGGAATGAACTGAAGTAATCTTTAGGCTACCAGCAGTTGCACTGGGAAAATATAACCATTTTTATGCATGTAATGTACATGCTCCCTCCCCACCCTCTTCATGCTCTTCTCAACAGGACAAAAGCTATCCCTCAGACCCCTTTTGGAGCCAAATTAGCTCATCAAAGCAGAACAAGTGTATAACACAGTGTGTTCACTGCGTATCGAATGCCCATGCACTACTTTGAATTCCATTCTTTGGGGTGCATTTGCCACATTTTGAGTATTTCATTTGAAGAAGGAAAGCTATTAAGTGTTTCCCCTAAAGTAGCTGATTATTTAATAGTTAAAGATGTCAAGGACAGTGAAATAAAAAGGGAGTTAGGCTGTGATAGTCTCTAGCAGGAAAATACGTCTCATTAGAAGGCATTCCCACCAGAGAAGTCTATGGTATTACATGCGTTAATTCCTTTCTGCTGTTGTTAACCAAGTTTTGGATGCAAACAGCATGCAGCCTCAATGACAGTGCAAAACTGTGTACAAACAGTAATTAATCATTGGCTCCTTGAATGGAGCCTCTGTGAGGCTGGAGGCAAATCAAAGGGCTGGACTGGTTTCCAGAGCTTGAGGAACGCACTGTGCTGTACAATTGGGAACATTTACATCATGAATATCGTCTTGTAAGCTATGTGGCAGAAGGCTGAGGGTAGTTGGCCTCCGTGGGCTCGAGTCTGTGCTCAGCAGGAGGAACTGCCCTTTGGTGTTTGATGATGGGGACAAACTGCACGCTGTGATCCAAGGAGCTTTCAATTGACTTTCCTGGCAATTCTGGGAGGAAAAAGAAAATCAGTCCCACTATACAAAATATTTATAAGTGAGTTTATGTGTTCAAGACTGTTAGCAAGAGTGCATTTCTGAAATGGCGATGGTGTTTTCTACAGGCAGACACACATTAGAAGTTTATTGATTGGCATCAGCCACAAAGACCAGATATGCTGACAAGAGGTGAAAGCACTTGCTCCCACCACTGCTTAGTATCTTGGGTGGAATTAGGAGTGTTTTGACCAGGCAGTGCATTTTGAGGAAGAGAAAGGGATTGTGTCAGTATGAAACAAGTGGTTGTTGTTAGATGATCAACACTTTACCGATGATCCTTGCAGTGGTGTCTGAGATACCACAGTGTTTCCTTGCACTTAGAAGAAGCAAAACGGCTTCCCAGCAGAGTGCACTGTGTGGGAAATGTGGGCAAATATCGGTCTGCTTGGAAGGTTAGTGAGTGGGTCATTGTCATTGTTGGTGCAGCTGTGGGTTTGGGGGGGGAGGGGGGGTTTGCTGAGATGTGTTACGGAGGGCAGGGCCAGGGTGACCGTCAAGCAATGAAGTGTATTGCACTGTATTATAAAATCACCTAAAAGCTATTGCAGTATCTGTAGTATATATGACAGTAACAGCCCCCAAACTGCAGCTTGCAATAACCATAGTGCAGTACATGTGCCCATCATTACAGAGTATAGCGACATTTTCCACAACAGTAAAATCCATTTTCCTGGGCAGTTCAGTGTCGGAGGGAACAGGACTTCTCCCTGTGCTATATCTGTCTAGAAAAAAGAGATGAAATACAGGAGCGCTAAAGGAGTCCTATAAATTCAATGACTCTGTGGTTTTATGATATTCATATGAAAATAAAACTGGGCTGGATCATCACTTGATGTAAATCATCCTGAGGACATGGTACAATTTGTATCAGCTGAAGTGCTGTTCCTCTTATTTGTCATACATGTGGTATGAGATAAAAGTCAAAATTCCAGTTGTTATTTTTTCATTCACCCACTTCTTTCATTATGCAGATAACGTGTTTGGCTTTTTCCTTCTCATCCTTATGACAGTCCGTGTTGCCGAGTAGATAACGGTAGAGAGCTGTAAGGTCTCCCAACAATTTTGCAAGCAGACTTCTGTACCTACGCTTTTTCCTTGCTATCTGTAAACCTAATATTGACCAGCGTTACTTGCACCTTGACAGGTCTGATTGTCCGAGAGGTAAGCATTGAGATTTCCCGCCAGCAAGTCGAGGAGCTCTTCGGGCCCGAAGATTACTGGTGCCAGTGCGTGGCCTGGAGCTCTGCAGGCACCACCAAGAGCCGGAAAGCCTATGTCCGCATCGCATGTGAGTGTCTTTGCCCTGCATGTTGAGCTGATGGTGTTTGGGTGAGGAAAAGTGGAGTCTCTGCCTTTTGGGAGAGTGATTTTGTTTCCGACCAGTTAGGCTTTGTATTTTCTGCAGTTATTGATGCATACTAAAATTAAAGCCTTCCGAAACATTCATAAGCATTTCAGTTGATACTCTTCTTAAGAGTCAAACCTCATTCTTCTCCTTTGTGTGTAGGGAAAGCATCAAAAGCAGTATTTCTTGAGTACAGCAATTACATGTCTCCAGAAAAGTGTTTGATGCTTATCAGTAGGAATATTACCAAAGCAAGCTGTGAAATGGGGTGACAGCTGTTCCTTTCACAGAATCACAGAATGGTTTAGGCTGGAAGGGAACTTCAGAGGGTCACCTGGTCCAACCCTTTGCTCAAGCAGGGCCACCTAGAGCCAGTTGCCCAGGACTGACTGCCGGTGGCTTTGTAGTATCTCCAAGGAGGGAGACTTTCTGGGCAACTGGTGACAGTGCTTAGCCACCCGCACAGTGAAAAAGGGTTCCCTGATGTTCCGAGGGAACCGCCTGTGTTTGTTTGTGCCCGTTGCCTCCATTCCTGCCACGGGAAACCACTGAAAAGAGCCTGGCTCTGTCCTCTTTGTACCTTCCCTTCAGGTGCCTCTACACATGGATGAGATCCCCCTGAGCCTTCTCTCCTCCAGGCTGAACAGTCCCAGCTCTCACAGCCTTTTCTTGTAGCAGAGATGCTAGTCATCGTTGTGGCCCTTTGCTGGACTCTTTCCAGTATGTCCATGTCTCTCTTGTACTGAGTAGCCCAGAACTGGACCCAGTACTCCTCACTGGCCTCACCAGTGCTGAATTGGGGGAAGGATCACCTCCCTCAGCCTGCTGGCAATACTTTTCCTCTAATGCAGCTCAGGATACCATTTGCCACAAGGGCACATTGCTGACTCATGGTCACCTTCATGTCCACCAGGACCCCCAGCTCCTTTTCTGCAAAGCTGAGAATATATATCTCTGCAATCATATAATAAAGCTGTTGTTCCTTAACAAAGAAAAAAGTGTTTCTTTAGCATACCATGTAATCAGAGTGGTAATACAAGTTTGAAAGTGGTCATCTCAACCCTTATATTTCATCATTGTTATTCATTGCTAGTAACCTCAGTTGGTTGGGTTTTTTTTAACCTTTCACAGACCAGACCCCAAGAACACAGGGCAAGCAATTCCTCAAAAACTGACTTTCATTTGACTGCACAAATATTTAATGTTCATTAATTTTCAAAGAGGTGCTTTTCTTTGTAATTGAGTAGTCACACTGGGGACTCCCATTTCTCTTTCACATGATGAAATCCAGTTTTATATAATGGGAGCAACATATATCATCTGGAATCGTATCTCTTCTGCAGTTTTCACCTCAGCAAAAACACATTTTGTGAGAAAAGGTCATTAGAAGCTGGGCTTGCCGCATACTTACATTTCCTGCACTGTGCCCAAGTATAATGGGATAATAGAATTCTTCGAGCCAAATAAAGCTTCTCACAGACATGTTAGAGGAAGGACCCTCTGTCATTTAAAACTCTTTATTTAAAGATTGATTGTCCTTCTGTTCTTGAGACAGTATTATGTGGTTAAGCCCTCAAAGAGGAGTTACCTTCTGTGTAAACATCCAGATACAGATCTCAGAGATTCAATTTAAATACCCATTTTTGAATGCTTTTAGTACAAGTAACTGTCTGCAAATAGATGACCTGTGCTTTAGAGTACAGGACTAACCTCACAGAATAATACCCCCAGGGATAAGAGGAGTTAAAATTATTGTACAGTCTTCCTGCAAAATTAGAAATGCCATTACATATGTGCCTAGTGCTTTCCCATGGCAGAAAAACTTTCAAGTCTTTGAGGATTTTAATTTTCTGTACTGAAACAAAAGGGAGCAATTTCAATTTTTTTTCTCCTAAGCAGTCAGCACTTCAGAGAGACTTAGCAATGTTTGAACAGGTTTTTTAGATTATGACTCCTAAGTTAATGAATTAAGTAGATTTTCATGTCCTGCCAATAAGCCCTTGACAGATGCCCATTAAATTAACACAGTTTAGAAGTCTGAGCGTATTTCACTTGATAGTTAAGTAACTTTTGTGTACTGCCATACCTATGCACTTTATTTCTATATAACACATAATCATTGCACATGTACTGAAGTTATTTTATATCAATTGACATTTCTTCCCAGGTATCCAAATTTCTGTTGAAGGTGCTCTTAATACAGTTTGCTTCTTTTTCTTACCATTATTTGGAAAGAGAGGAACAATCAGTTCTGTGATTTTTCTAGAGTCCTGGTGGGGTTTTTAGAACAGTCCAATGAAATAAATTCCAGGGAGCTTTATGTGCCTGTAACTCAAATATGGTTTTGTATTTTACTGAAGTTTTTTTAACCTCCTGTTCCTGCATTTGGGGTTCTTGAGCAGGTGCAAGGCAGGCAAATCACTTAGAATTCTTGGGATTAAGGGTTAAGTGTTAGGGCCTCAAACTGCAGATTTTCAAACAGCAGCAAAAGCGCCTTTTCTGCAAAATTGTCCCATTTCAATTTCACAGATTTCTATAAATTTCTCAGATAACTTAAGGACTGATTTTTTAGGAACTCAGATAGATGATGTAGGACATGTGCCTTACTTTGTGATGTCATTCGGTCTACAAGATCACTGTTTTAAATTGTGGACTCAGATATACCGATACCTGTCTGTATGCATGTATTCACAGCCTTGACTTCAGAGGACTGTATCTGTACTGGCAATATAATAGTTGTTTCCCCCTAAGCTTTAAAAAACAGCTGGTAAGTCTTCTAATGGTTACACAATATACCATGAGACTGGAATTCAAGATAGGGTCTATGCAGTATTTGTTAATCCAGAAAATTAAGGGTGTCCAAAATCTAAGAGGAACAGAATAGTCTGCAGTTATAGTTGAAAGTTTGTCACCAGTGCAGTCTTCACTTTTAATTGGTACAAAAAGTGAGCGCTGACAACTTTGGGAAAGGTGAGTGGTAACTGGAGCATGTAAAGTGTTCTGCTTAAATTTTATTATTATTTCTTAATATGTCAACCTGGTGATATCATCTCAACAGGTACAACTGTAGCATAACTAGCCATACCTAGCATATTAAGAAAAGCTTCTCTCCTTTTCCATTACCCTCTTCTTCTCCTCCTCCTCTTTCTCCTTCTCTTTCTCTCTTTTCTCCCTTATGCCCACCAGTCCTACTCTGGAATTAGTGTCCTCTCAAGGGCTGGAGCTGCATTCTGTTAAAAAAAACAAACAACAAAAAATAACATGCAACATTTCTGTTCACCGAGCGTGTAATAGAATTAACTGAAAAAGTAATTTGAAAGTGTGAAAAATGTGCATCCTTGAAAAGTGGCATGTATTTGTTTAATGCAGGGTCAGGCATGTGTCACAAAGTACATAACAACCTAGTCCATGCAAGTTCTCTGTGAAAATCAATTGCAACATCGCTCCAGCCAAGAGCTTCAGTTATTCAGGGAAGGACTAATCTATAAATATGGAGTGAAGATGCTGCTGGTTTTCAAAGGCTGCTCATGCCAGCAGTCTAAACAGGAAAAGACTCTTGAGTCTAAAGCCAACATCCTGGCTTCTCTAAGTGTTCAGGGCATTTAACAGCATCTTGCCATTGCATTTCTGAACCATGAGTACACTTGGAAAACACTTCCTTCTATGCAGGCTGTTTCTGAAAAGGAGGTATTCCCTATTTCGTGGAATTAATCTGCCTGAGGTGTTGGTCTCCCCATGGGAACAGAGTGGAGCATTTCATCCTCCTAAACTAGCAGATTTATTAGTATTTTCACTTTGCCATTCTAGATATCTCAGTAACCAAAAAAAGTAGGGACACCTAACGTATATCTTGGTGAAGCTAGAAAGATATAATACATTTTCTGAGATACTGGCCTATGAAAGTGCTGAAACGCCTTTCCTATTTATTCACACATTTTTTATTTATTCTAGGCACATTTTATCAGGAGCACTAGGAGTCCTTAGTATGTTTTGATACAGTTTGTCTGCTCAATTAAAAAAAATGTTACTTTGTGGACAGAAGGAGGAAGGAGGGGGGTTGTATAGCTTTACCTTTGGCTGAAAAAAACCCAAGCCAAATATAGAGTTTTAAATGAATTTGATGTAACAAGACTAATGTCATTGAACAGATAAAACCCAACAGGACAAAATTCCTGTTAAAAGGATGAATGAGGTCTGAGCCTGTGTAACTGAGAGTAGAGTTAAACCCACTGGAAAATACATCTGGTAAAGACTGAACAATAGCTGCAGGATTTGACCTAATTTTTAGATCAGATAATAAAGGGGTAGCTAAGACAAATTGCTTTGAGCCCATGTGCATACAGCAACCTCACTTTTCATTTACTCCAGTTTGGTGTTGCTCTAGCCTCACTGACTTCACAATGTTAACCCGTGCTGTTCTTGAGAAAATATACAAGCCCTAAATCTGCTGGCAGATTTTGAATTTGTTGAAAGCCTATAAGAAAAAAGAAGCTTTCTCTGTAATTTCTATTCTCTGTTCTCTTTAGGTGTAATGAATGTGGGTAGTCTTTTCCTTTATTCATTATCTTAAAATCAGATTTTTTTTTAAATAACATTTTTAAAAGCCCTGATGTAGTAAGGAACTGCTCTTGTTAATCTTTTGTATAATTTGATACTAGTTTCCCATGTACTTATTTAAAAGCCTTTTTTCCTCCAGACATTTTTTCAAAGGAATGTAGCTAATATATGCGTGTCAAATACTGTATACTGATAAGATAAATGCAATACAGAAAAGTAGACTAGTTCATCTGATGGTTTATCTACACTTACAAGGGGTATGCAGTCATACAAAGAAACAGATATGAAAAAAAAATCACAGATTCTTTATTGACACTCAGTTATCTCACCTTTTAGTACTGGGGCTCATGCTCTGTGTTACATTGCTGCAGTGCCTTGCTTCCCCCCCTTCAAACACCAAATCCAAGCAACACTGTAAGGACAAGTTTGTGTAGCCACCAAAGTGCTACAGCACATTGCAATAGTATAAAGTTGAACGGATGGTGAGATAAGGACATCCCAGAGTGCTGGGAAGGACATCACTTGAAAATTTTAGTAGGAAGGTTATTAAAAATAACTTCAAAATGTGTTTTATGCACTTTGGTGAGTGTGTATGAGGGTTAGCAGATATAGGACCTTAACTCTTTCATTATGTACTATTTAAGTTGCTACTAATAGATGTCTGCTGCTTGTAGTTAATAAAGGGGTAACTGAGGCACACGATCTTGAGCTGAGATTACTGAAGAGAAAAGGACAGATCACAGAAAGGGCAGCAGAGAAGTTAACTGAGCATTTAACATATTTGGTAACTACCAGTCTGCTTTTCCTTGACAGGCATGTTTCTGTACTGCTTCCCAAATGAACATGCACGACTGACTTCCAGACTTAAGGATGCAGTTGTAGCAGTAATAAATACCAATCACATTGCTTTGTAATAAAGAGCTAAGACTTTATAAATTAAGATGGGCTTGGCTTCACAGTTAGTGTTGCTTGAAAACCAGAAGGAAACCCCTTTACTGAATTTATATGAATTTAATCCCTCAGTCCTTGAGACGATCCTGCCTACACTGTCCTAAGAAATTATCAGCTCTCGGTAGAGTCTGCTTAATGTTCAATGGTGAAACATAGATGCAGTCAGAAAGTTCACTGAATTTTGTGTATATTTTGGTAAGTGACCAGCTGTGTGAGTCAGATTAGTGCATCAGAAGAGCAACAACAACAAAATACTACATTTACACAGTGTACACCTGATGTTTCTAATGTCTGTCTTTAGTACGTTTAGTATATCTGTCATCTAAAAAAGGTACCTATTGAGGTTAGGTCATTTGAACTTTACATTTGGATTTATTTGAAAAGCAAGAGCTTTGGATTCCATCTTCAATCACAAATAAAATAATGAAGAGAATTAAGTTTCTATGTTAGTTTGCAGGTTAAGCTTACAAAGAAAACCAAGAAATATCAAGCTATCAAATAAAAATATAAAAGGACAAGAACAGTGCTATCGATGTACACCTGGGAACCCATTTGCTCAGTGAATTCTCAATAAAGCTTGCTTGCTTGTATTTTTTACAGTTGTATCAATACTAAATGTTTTGAGTGGATGGTTCTTCATTATAGGCATAGCCCATATGGAAGTTGTGTTGCAAAAGTGGTTTGTCTTACCACTACCCAGCTGAACTAGCTCAGAGCTGAAGAGGGAAAGGGAAAAAGTTTTTTTTCTGCAGGCGTGCGGGCGGTGAGTTTCCAAGGAGTCATCAGGGTGCAGCATTATCCCCAGCTGGCCGCAGATGCCATTGGCAGAACGAGGGGCTGGTGAGTGTGCACCTCCCATTTGCTCGGGTTGTAAATATGTAGGGAATAAAAGAGGGGAGAAGGTTCTGGGCTCAGGCAAAGCATCTTGCAGATTGTAGCATGGCAAGCAAAATCTGTTACCTTATTCCATACCTCAGGTCAGCAGATGTAGCAGCCTGCATCCCCAAAACATGTTGTGCACTTCCAAGAAGTCTGTCCCAGTCCCCATCAGCTGTTCGGCTGTGAAAGCTGATGCTGCTTCATGGCCATCCTATGATGGCAGCCTGAGGTCTCGCTCCCTGGGCTGCTGGAGGGTTACAGACAAGCTCAGCCTGAGCCGCAGGCTGCCAGGTGTCTTTGGAATGAGGAAAGCTCTGCTGTCCACGATGTGCCTCTCCAGACTGAGAACGTGGTGGAGGCAGCCTCATGGCATTTGTCTTTAGGGCTAGCCAGATGTGAAACAGCCCCTCCAGAGAAGGAAAGAGTGGCACAGAGTTGTGTATTGAGCATAAAGATGGGGGTCTGAGGGGCTGCCTTATTTCCTCTGTCCTCAGCTCCAGCCACTGGTGCTTGGGCCAGCGGAGAGCAGAGCCCTGTCCGTGCACGATCCCACCCTGTGAGCAGCAGTGTGCTGAAGCAGGGCAGGAGGCTTTGATCAAAACCCAGCACGTGGCTGCTACAGCAGGAGACTCTGCAGGGCAAGGCACCACACTTACAAAAGCAGTTGACAGAGGTTTTAGAGGGATCCCCTGTGTTACAGACTGCTGACACTCCTGTGACTGTCTCAGTAGAAATCTGGTTGGATCTAATTAACAACAGAGACCTGGAACCACACAAGGACAAAATGGGAAAAAAAATAGTTTTTTGTACCTAACCTTTCCATTACTTGCACATCAGTGTGATTGATCCACACACAAAGGTCGTAAGCTCAGCTGTGAACAGAAAAGAGAGGCCAAATTATGCCTGTAAGCACATGGTTTCTTACATTTGGAATTGCAATGCAGTTTCTAATGCCTTTTTTGCAGTAAAAGGTGTCTCTTAACTCCGCCTGCATCGTGGGAAGTGATGGAAGAGGATCAAGCTAGTTTTACAATATTAGTCGTGTTTCTCTAACACAGCATGTCACCCAAGTTTGGAAATAAATGCAGTGAGGTATGTTTTACAAGCATGTGGATCCTCTTTCATTTTGTAGAACATCAGTGGCATTTTTCCACAATTATTTTTCTGTTTGGATATTTCTTATTAGCCTAGGTAAAATTAAAGCAGCATTGAACTGTGCCTCTTGAGAACATTCTCAGTGGTAGGAGGTACGGAAAGCTTGGCTACATATTGATCCTCTAATAATGGTTATAATACCAAGCCATAGTTCCTTTATTTCTAGTGTTTTAATTGTTGGGGTTTTTTTGCTTATGATGTGTTTGGTGTTGTAGTGTTATATGGATGCCTGTATATACCTACCCATATAAATCAAGCTATCTTTTGTAGGGAAATAGATACTTCTTGAGAAGGTCTTTTCACATTCTTAAAACCTTATTTCTCTGAAAGCACATACCAAATGTACTTCTCTCAATGGGCATAGTTAATATGAAAGTTGTATAGAAAACAATGTGGGTTTTCTTTCTGTGCTCTTAAAGCTTGCTCATTTTTCGAATTGTTTGTTGTAGAAGGAAAGCTGACAAGAGTTACTAGGAGCACAGAGTCTTTAAGGTCTACCAAGGGCAGAAATCCATCTTTCCCTGACAGTAATGCTGCATTGTTCTGTTCATTTCTGGTTTACATCTAATTCCTGGCTGACAAGTGTCCGTTTTTCATGCTTATTCATTAGTCACCCTTCCATTAACACTGCCTTGAAGGCATCTGGACTGCCTCTTACCACATTTCTCAGAAATGATAGAAGATATCCTTAAAGTTTTGCCCACCCACCCATCACAGTAAAACCCAGAACAGCAAAGAGATAAAATACATTTGATTAAAAAAAAAAAAAAAAGAACAGGGTCATTCTTTGCTCTTTCATAGAAGTTGACAGGTAGAAAAGGAAACGGGGAAATACCATGAGTTCCTGTAGAAGCTATTATCTTTAGCAGGTGTAAATGCAACTTTTCCATGGTTTGTAAGCTAAAAATGCGTTAAACACAAAAGGAAGTCATTTAGCAGTGCATCAAAATTAAGCTCCAATGCTCCTCTCCCCAAAAAGCATAGTGATTCAAGAATAAAGAAAACAATATGGTGTGCACTGAGATTCTGATCTCCCAGTATACTGTTTCAGTTTTATGCTTGTGAAAATTCTCTCATTTCAATGCAGCTCTGAATGCAGCCATCTGTCCTTACCAGAGAGGATTGTGCAGGAGTATTTCAGGAGTCTTGGAGGAAAGTCTTATCTTAAGTATGCTGTAAACGTGCTGCGATATATGCCACAAGAGCCCCCTCTGAATTTACTAAGACTATGCATTAGTAAAGAAGATAGAGTCTGGCTCAAGGTGGCAGACCAGAATTTTAATTCTTCTCCTTGGTTTCTTTTTATGAAGACAGCCTTGAAGGGAAGTTAGAGGCGGGGGAAAATGCCTGATGGGGGTGCAGGTTTCCTCCTGAGCCTAGCTATGACATCCCCACTTGCAGCTGGGTGAAATAGGTGAGAGAGCTGGTAAGAAAAAAAAAATGGACCCTTCAGCGCTGCTGTCTCACAGGGCTCACTCTGCTCCAGAAGAGATGAGCTGCGGCAGCAATATTACCAGTATAAGGGGAGGAAGAGTATTGCTAACACAGACAGTCAGGGATTATTCCACATTACCAAAATAATAATGGAAAGAAAGTGCAACTGCCTCTCTCTTGTGCCTCTCCCTATTGAAGGTGAGGGTAGAGAAGGCTCACTCTCAGGATCGCATTAACAGGGCTACTGCCAACCTGAGGCTTTAATAATTCAACTGCCTCTTCACAGGCAAAGAGGTCCTGACCCAGAATGGATCAAATGTTTTATTATTTTGCTTTTTCAGGCATATTTTATGAAGATTGTTAAAACTTTTTTTTTTTTTTTGTAATAGCATGTATTTTATTTATCTTTTACCATTCTCTGGGAAAATCTATCCCTTGCTTGTGAGCAATTGTAACTGATATGACACTTTGAAAAAGTGTAAAGTCTAAGTGGGAATGATCCAAATTACACATAAACATTAGCAAGCTCACCCACTCCTGATCAACAGTGCAAAGTTGCCATGATGACTAATGGTTAAATGGCAAAGGAAGATGAAGGCTGAAGAATTAGAAGGCAGTCGTCATCATCCACAGAAGTCATAGCAAGGGCCATAGAAAAAAACCCAGTTATTTCAAAACCCTTTGCTGTCCCAACAGGGTGTTTCGTTATAGTTAGAGCAGGTGAAAAAGTTGTTTGTCCAGGCCCTCTGCTTCTTCATCACTTGCAAAAAACATCTTGTTAGCTTGTTTGGCTGTTACAACCAGCAAACCCTATTCTTGGTTAGGTAAAACTGCCTTGGTTAGGTAAAAAAAGCTGCCATCTGTAGGTGGCATGGCTGCAGCGGGAGGTGGTGGGTAGTTCTGGTGAGATAAAGCTGTGAACATGTGGGAGGGAGCAAACAGAATAGGGTATAAGGGCTGCCAGTCTTGTAAATACACAAGTACACACTTCCTTCCCCCTGCCCCTCAGTTAGTATAATTTACTGAATAGTATCTAATGGCTCCTTTGAGAGCATTACTGTCTATTATGGCAAGGCCCCTACTTAGTGTATTTTTAGTTTGTGGATCATTGACCTGCCCAAATCGAATGGTGCCGTTAACGTGTCCGTGCACAGCAAAGCTCCGTGAGCAGGGGACAGCCAGGGACGCCAGGGGTCCCACAGGTTCATCTCACCTACTGCAAGAGTTCCCAGGGAAAAGGGAAAAAACGGTTCACAGGGAAAAATATGTTCATACCTAGCAATTCCAGCTGTTGATAACAAAGAGGTTAAAGTGGGACTTTTTACTGTTATTACACATTTCTAGACTAATGTTATTTACTTTTGTATGCACTAATGTTGGGGTTTTTTTTTAAAAAGCCAAGTGCTTTATAAGGAAGGTGATCACTGTGCACATGAGGCTACAGAGAACTTCAGAGCTTTATTAATATTTCAGGAAGGTAGGCAGGACAGTAATCCAATCTGTCAAGGAAAAAACTCAGATTATTATCTATCTAATCTGCCTCTACTGTCTTCATCCCTCCATATCTGAACATGTGAAAGCTATTGTTAATATACTGTTTATTCCTGTGCTTATATGCTTCTATTACCAGCATGGTAACTTTCTCATTTATCCTCAGTCATGATATTGGAGCACAAAACATATGTATACATCTACCCGCTAGATGCACTAAGGTGTACTTGATGTGGAAGTAATTCTTTTTCTTTGGAAATACCTGTGGAACTAGCAATAATATGATCATATGGGTTTTGCTAGTAATATAACCCGTTATTTGCTAATCTAAAGCAAACTGCGTTAATCTGGCTTTATGTGTGCCCATGTTACCTATCAAGCCCGCAGGATGTGCGAGGAGCCTGGGCCAAAGGAAGAATGTCACATCCCCAGAAACCCAACAGCTCTCAGAAGAGCTGCTCATCTCCATGCTTAACATGCAGAAGTGCGGCAAGCCAAAACTGAGCGTTTTATCCTTGGAATGACTCCCACCCACAGGGCATCTGGAGGGGTTTGGTTTTACTCAAATTGAGCCGTACAACCCAAATGTCCCCTGGTTAGCTTCTTAGAAAGGGTGGGATGAAGCTGGTGGCTGGTCATGCTAGAACTGGCAGTGCCCTGGGAGCTACATACCCCGCAGCATACCACACAGCTACATACCACACAGGCATTGGAGACTGACCTAATCTGGCCATTTATCTTGCTGAGGTCACTATCACATGAATGAGCCTTGCTGGCCTGGAATAACTCCTGTGACAAGGATGCTGACAACCACAGTCTGGTGAAGCTTGGCATGTCATCCTAAGAAATGATCGCTTCTAGATATTTGCTTCTCCTCTATGCCATGAAGTTATCTGATGTTGTAAGTTTAAGCCCCCTTCTTCAACTCGTGAGGTTAAAATGATGGAATTTGTAGTGAGGTAGCTGTGACATTGGCATGTGCTTCCTTTTGACAGACAGACAGCTGGAGGCAGTAATTTCTTATATTGCCACAGTAAGATCTGCCAAAGTTTACCTTTCTGTGCCCTAAACTATGGCCATAAATGCCATCCCACCAGAGGGGCTCTATCATCCCTGTCCCATGTGCCAGAGGGAGCAGGAATGCCAGTGATGGGGAGGGAGTGGGGTTTGGGGTTGCCTCTCTCATGCTTGCGGTGCAGGGGAGGAACAGAGATGCCTTAGTTTCACAAGGGAGATGTATGCGTTTAAGGACATTAGAAGTTTACCACTTTATCAGCTTAAGTTAAAGTCAGCATCTCCAGCTATGACAGAGATTTTCCATGGTACAATTAGATTGGCATTTGGTTCCAGGTAGTAGAACAACCACTTTTTCCTGATACAGGCTAAGAGAGAGAGGTCTCATGCTATCCAAAGGTGAGTTTCAGAGGAACTAATTTTGGTGGCAGACACCCTGTCTCCTTTTCCATCTGCACATTCGCTTGCCCCAGGTTTTGCCTTTTGGTAGTGTGGATGCATTTCCTTAAGAGGTTAGCTGTAAATCAGACCTTGGAGGTAATCTAGATGAAGGATAACTCTTTGGATGATTTATTTGTAAACTGGTTCAATTCAGTGATCTGTTTTCCAGCACAGCCACAGGTTATGGCTTCAAAACATGAAATATTTGGCTCTTAAATTGTTCCTATATGATTTGTTTCCAATATGACACGAGTATTTGTGCAACCTCGCCATGAGCTGGCATAAGGAACTGGTCTGACTTCATACTAAAAGTAAAATAAAAATAACTTTTTTGCAAGGTTTTTTAAAGTTGGACCAGCTCTCTGATATGACTTTGAACATGACCCCATGCCTATTTGCAGCTGGAACCAGCAGCAGGGAGAAGTATCACTAGTTGCTAGTGGGGCTGAGTTCTTGGTTCTCCAAAACCCTGTCCTCTGGCACAGTGGAAAGGGTGCCATTCCATGGCAGAAATATGGAGCCTGGGGTAAGGAGGGAACGTCTCAAGTCCATTTTGCCACCAACGCAAAGATGTTGCAGAAGCGTATGAAAAAAACTGAGTGCACAGCTGTCCAGTATGATGAACTGGTCCAACATTTGGATGTGCATTCGGTGCCTTCTCTGCCTGCCAGATTTCTGTGGTGCTGTGCAGGGATCCAAGCACAGTTCAGCTCCAAATTACAATTATTGTTATTATTATTATCTGTTTAGTGCTACACGGATAATGATAAAGTGAAGACAAATTGGCTAAAGCTGTAGAGCTAATGCTTATAAACTAAAAGTACATTAAATGGCAGCATGAGCACTTTCATCCATGAGTTTCAGGCAACTCAGCTTACATGCTGTAGTTTTACAGATTTATTTAATTTTCCATAGCTGCCTTGAGTACTTTTGTTGGCATAGCTTACCAAACATAAATTATCTGAAGAAGGGACTTGCTTCGATTTTTTTTCCCTCTGTCTGGACATGACCTTCCACAGTGAGGCCTTGGATACTTGCTGGGTTCACATGCTCTACCACAATATAAATAATAAATCCACTATGAAACCTTTGACTGCTTAATGTTGGAATGAAAGGAAAACATGTCACAGTCTTTTTCAAGTGCTTAACTTTCCAGGGAGCAGTAATGCTATTTTCTCTCTTTAGAAAGATCTCTCACATCTATGCAGTATGACAATCAAATGTAATTTAAACAACCAGCTATTAATACTACTAATTCTTTTTCTTCTCCTTCTCCATCCCCAGATCTCCGGAAAACTTTTGAGCAGGAGCCCTTGGGGAAAGAAGTGTCCCTGGAGCAAGAGGTCCTGCTGCAGTGCCGCCCCCCCGAAGGCATCCCAGTAGCCGAGGTGAGCAGCAGCATCAGTGTCCTGGTGCTTGGGCACCCACACTAAGGCCTGATAGGCAGCTAATGGTGCAGTGAGTTAGCGCATGGCATGATGAATGCGTGGTGATGGAGAGCCGACTGACTGCTGCTCGTAGACAAGATTGATCGGGAACTGATTAATGGCTTTGGATTATGGTGCCTTGCTGGGCAGAGCTGCAGGCGGTTTGGTTTCAGTTTTTTCTTCCCTTTCAAAAATCACAGTTATATCTGAGGCATATTAATGCCAGCCTACTACCTTTGCTTTTCCTTTTAAACAAAAAAAAAATTTCACTTATTCTGAGAGGCACTTTCAAGCATAGTGTAAAGACACTTTAATTTTTAGTTTGCCTGATTTTATTTCCCCCACATGTCTGTGCACATGCTCATTCTCTTGTGTGCCCCAGCCAGCCAGCTTGGCACAAGAGTGTGGGCTGTGGTGCAGTGTGGGCTCCCAGCAGGAGGTAGGGGCAAGCAGGGGATGTGTCTGCCTAATAATCCTTCTTCAGGGGGTTATCTGGTTTTCCTACTGGCATCTAAGTAAACCTGGAGTGGGTAGCCTGCCCTCCATCTGCCAGGAGCAAGCCTGCCCTTCAGCCAGATCTGTGCCCACCTACAGCAGTGGGTGTCCCTGTGAACAGGCTTCCCTTAGTGTGGTGGCGGCTCCAGCTTCAGACTCATTGCACACAGGAGGGGTCTCTGAGTCACAGGGGGGCCTCTGAAATCCTAAATCCGCGGCGGCTATTAAGAGAAAAATTGATTGTTAATGATGGTAATTCCCCTATCTGAATTCTCCTCAGTTTTCCTCTGCCACGCACAGAAGAAACTGTTGCCAATTTGCATTAGGATGAGTTAGACTGTCATGGCTAAGTAGCAAAGTGCTTGTCACTCAGCGCTGACGACTGATTTCTCAGGAGATGAAGCTTAAAGTGTTACCTCCGCATCTATCCCAAGTTTAGATTTAATCAGAACAGCAGAAACGTGTCCACAAACATCAGAAGAAATAATTAGCATAGAAGATTTTTTTCCAGTTTCTTTTTCCATAGGCTGTTTCCTTTCCCTGTTGAGATCCCAAAACTTTAAAGACTGTTTAGGTCTGCTGAGCCAACTTGCTGATAACTGTAATATTAATCAGTTGGCTTTCCTCAGGAACTTAGCAGCAATTCTTTATTTTCCTTTCTGATGCTTCTTTAAATCAAATCAACTTGCTGTTTTGCCATGACAGGAGTATTTGCAACAGGCTATGTTGTTCAGGTGGTGCAGGGTGGTACTGGGGAACTTCATTACCTTTGCTGGAAACAGAGATTGATGATGACGGGTAGCTCGTTTGAATGCAGTGTTACAAGCACCTCTGAAATTTCAGCAGCCAGTCTGGTTATTCCCTTGGAAAGGTCTGTAATGTCCAGTCAGGCAGGCGGGACCCAAACAACATGATGTAGCATGATGCATGGAAGTGATCTCTGAAAAGATCCTCTGTGAGTTGCTCACATAATTGCACTTTTTCCTGCCTTCTAGTATGCTGGCTCACTCCATCAATAGCTGAGATTCATGTCTGTACATTAACTGGGTCTGAATCTTGTTTGTACCCTGGTCGGGGCAGACACCAATTAACACTTGGCAGGCTCAGAAATCATGTAGTCCCCATCTGACATTCAAAAGAACTGTTCTCAATGTTGGTTTTTTTTCTCTTCTGACTTTTGAAGTCAGAAGGAGATCAAACACCCAGATTGGACAGCTGCCTAATACAGCCTCTTTGTAGATTCTATCCAACACTATTAAAAGAACAAAGACCTGAACACTAATGAATATGAATACCTTAATGTGACACTTTATTACAGCCACTTGCTGAATCTGGTAAGATAAATTTAAAAAAAAATGGAAAGATGAAAGGTAACTTGGTGGGTTGAAGGATTACATGATTATTTTAATTTAGACATGAATTACTTCTTTGTTTAAGACTTCTTTTATTTGTTTAAAGAAGTTTCTGATATGATATACAAGTAACTTAAGTAAGAAAGGACTCGGGAGAAGGCAAGCACCAGGCTGAGGCTATTTTCCATGTTGTTGAAGGACTGGTTTGATTCCAGGTAGAGTAGGGTAATGCATGTGTGCAGCTGTGAGCAGCTTTTCCAAATGCTTTGGTGAGAATGTACCTTACACTCTTCCCACTCTGGGCACTGTTTTGGTTTGTTTTGGTTTGGGTTTTTTTTTCTACTTCACTGGCTTCTGAAGTAATCACTGGATTTAATGCCAAAAAAAGAGGAAGAAAAGCTTAAACTGTGGAACTGTACAAAATACACATTCAGTGTAATGAAATGCTGGAGTCCAGAGTCCTGGCATCTTCCCCTTGATTTTTCTCTTTGACTATATTCTCCCACTTAATTTTGGGGTTTTTTTTCATGGTATTTCAAAGTGGTGGGAACAACCACACTTAGGGATACACTTTGTCCTCTTTTCAGTAGCTGGGGAATTTAGTCTTATCATTCTCAGCATGTTTAATTGCAATTAACTGTGTCAAGCTCTTACGGATCAATGCTAGAGCAGATCTTGCTATTAGTGAAAAGCTGAACTGCATAGCAGTGTACAGCTGCTCCAGAGGGCAAGAAGGACAAAGACAGAGATGGGTAGGCAAAGCTTTTAAGGCAGCACTTACAAGTTCCTGAGATCCACGAGGACATGACGAGCATTGGAGTAGGCTCAGATCACGACCACTAGGAAAAAAAACAAAAGCCCAAGATCCAAATAGAAGAAGGTGTGTTAAAGTACACCAGTCTCATGGCCTGAGGTCAAATCAAAGTAGGTCTTGCTCATTCACTTAGTAAGTAAGTAAGGACTAAGTAAGGAACCAAGGGTTTGCTTAGTCTCTGGGAAAACCAGATCAGCTTCTCTGTGGCTGTATACCCCTGCCCACCAGCCCCAACCAGTGTCAGCACCAGTGTGCAGTGGCATGCCTCGCCTCTCCCAGTTTTATAGCCACTACTAAGCTGAACCTACCTACGGTTCTGAAACACCCAGGTAAATGTTTTGTCTTTTCCAATGCATGTCCCAGGCAAGCAGCAGGACCAGGGCAGATCCTTTTACACTGAGGTTTGCTGTCACACTGAGGGGCTGAGGGGTGAAGGGGCAAACTCACATATTCCTGCTGTGGGGGAAAAAAAAAAAAAAACAACACCAAAAAAAAGCAATAGACATAAAAGCAAGCAACACTCTGCCCCAGCGCCATGCTTCCCTGCCTTCTGCCTTTCCACAATGGGGAGAAATAGGATAAGGCAGTGAGATAAGCAGTCTGACCCGCCAGACTCAGCGGGAGCTGCTGGTGCTTAGCAGAAATCTGACAGTTGCAGCTCCCCAGTGTCAACAGAAACATCCATTTCAATTCCACTCTCCTCTCTGCATGCTGTTTTTTTTCAAACCTAACCTGAGAAGGCAGGAGAGATCCCATTCTGCCATGCTCCAACAGTAATGGTGGAGATATTAGCAATTAACCCCTTAGCTTATTTAATTTGTTCTTTGAAAGATGCCAGTATTGTATTGCACATGATAAAATATAGTTAGAGACGAGTCACATGAAATTAGCTAACTGTTATAGGTTATACATCAAAACATAAATGAGATGTAAGACTGGTTAATATGCCATAAGCTGCCAGACGAACTTTTTCATTGAAATGTATGATTTGTGTCGCCATTAACGGGGGTATAATTACTTTTTTAATTATAATTGAGGTGTTTCACAGAGTAGTTTAATTGCAGAATAGGGTGTAATGTACAGTTTGGTGACCCAGTTGGGTTTAAAACTGGAAGTGATATTTATCCACATTCATGGTTTTAATTAGGAACTAGAACAAGGGGAAAAGCATCCCTGAGTCAAGAGGCAGAAGAGGGTGTTTTGCCAAGTCAAGATGACTGTGACACAGACTTTATTCAGCTGCTCTTGCATGGGCAAAAACTGGTGGAAGCTGGGGGCTTCTCCAAATAGGCAGCATCAGGTGGCTGTTCCAGCTAATTGACTATTAATACGACTGCTGTTTGCTTTGTTTCATGAGAGCCACTTATGCTTTGCAGCAGTTATCCCTTAATTGGGAGTTCATGTGTATGCATTTCCATGCAGGTGTGTGTTGCTGAGACAGTGTTTTATATTCCTGGCAGGAAAGTGAGCTCTAAGAGAAGCAAGTAGAGGAGTTTGTGGCCACAAATGGTAATTAGCTGGGAAGTGACACTGTCCTTTGCAGTGCCTTGTGACTGCAGAACTGCCTTCAGGTGTCAGTGGGAGGAGGAGTGGGGAGGTGGGCTTGTGAGCAGAAGCGCAGCCCAAGAGGAATGAGGACTGCTCATTCATTTTACCCTCGAGAGCCATTGGGTAAGGTCTGGCAATGCAGGCCTGCCCTTCTGCAAAAGTACAGGACAGAGCTCCCTGCAACTGTCAGTATCTGGTCCCATACATTTCTATTCTTTTTTAAATACTTTTTACACCCCAGACTACTGGTGTGTGGCCAGGGCACTCTTTTGAGAGGTGTGACAGGTAGGTTACAACCCCCTGCTTGAGGCAGGCTTGCATTTAGGTCTTGTGCTTTCCTGGGAAATGCGATGACTACTAGCTTATTGGGTGGCCTTATTTTTACATTTCCTACAGGGTCATTTCCACACTGCAGAAACCCATGGCAAGATGTGCAGGTCTTCTTGCAGGATCGAGTGTTTTGAGAACTGAATTTTCTATGGGATCTACCCCTATACTTTTCCTTTCTGGTACAGCTCCATTGATGCCAGTGTAAATGAGGGCAGAGCGTGCTCTTAAGTGAATCAAGTTGCTTTGTGACCAGATCTGAGCATAGGCAGGGATGATCTGTAGGACTGGAGAATGGTCAGGTTTCTAGTTCCTCCATAAAAAATTACAATGGAAGGTTTTCTATAAAAGCATCGACATAAATGCTGCCAGATTATCCTCTCTAGAGCTTGCTTTTTTGTGGTGAAGATGGGATGCTGGCTGAGCTAACACAAACTACCTCTCCTCTTCAGGCTGTGCTCAGAAAGAGCAGCACTTTACCTTACACATATTTTTGGAATATACATAGTTGGGGGGAACAACTTCAACTGCATTTTTTTTTATGAGGTAGATGAGTATACCTCCCAGCTTTCCCCTTAGAGAAGATAGCTCCTCATCCTGGAGATACTGTTCTGTAGGCCAACAGGATTAGTCTATCAGGTCCTACTTTGATGCTGACTGATTCTTGCTCCCTGTAGCTAATAGGCCTCATAGTGCCTGAAGTGTGAGAGTTAACTCTGTCAAAGCTTTGAAGAGTTCTTACCAGCACCCTCAGTCACCTGGTGACTGGTCAGTTCCGCTGGCAGCAGCTTCTTCAGATGCAGTGCTCACCTCGGGCATGAAGAACTACAATGCTCCTACGTTTCAATGGGGGTATCTTCAAAATGCGGTGTGCAGAGTGCACACCAGCTGTCACTCAAGAGTTGTTTCATGAGTATTTGCTGGGTTTTGCTCAGGAATTTCCCTGGGCCTCTAAAACTGCTATTTCCTTTCCCTAAAAAGTATAACCGGGAGAAAATCCTGTATGCCTTTTAACGCTGGTAGGAGGAGTTGCCTGTATAACAGGTACTGCGCAGCTTTCAGGAAGAATGGGAAAGGGACCATCCTCAGGGACCACAGCCACCTCCCAACATCCTCTTCCCCTATGAATTAATGATCCTGAAAAGCGTATAGCTCTGTGCCCTGAAGAATGAGATCCATTTATCCATCCAGCCAAAGAACCACAGACATCTCATTGAGACCTCCAGCTCAAGCCCCTCTTTCATGAGGGAAAGAAACCCAGCAACTCCTGGTGACCACATGGCAGCCATAGTAGTGTTTGGTTAATAATGCCATGATCTGTATTTGAATTTGAGGCTTTATGGAATAAAGTTCTCCATCTGCTGCTACCAGTCCACCTCAGCTTTTAAAGTTTCTTCTGTGAGGCTTCACTTCCCCATTGTGTATAAAGCAAAGCTGTAATAGGGCTGAAGACACCCAGCAGCTGTATGTACACCCTGTGTACATTTTAGCATTCAAACAGAAAGCTGGGTATATGTGCAGTTAAGGAATTGCTTCCACAGCAGGAACACAAATTCCTCTTACTGGCAGCAGAAGCAGTAGCAACGGCTAACCAAAATGTCATGATAGTTTGCATTTGCTGTCTCATTCTCAATATGTGTTTTGCAGTCTCTCATAGCTGTAATTTCAGCCTCTTTGGAGACTACCTTTTCTCTTTTTTTTTTCTCTCTCCCCCCCCCCCCCCCCCCCCCCCATCTTAAACGTGTACAAAATCTGTTTCCAGAGAGTAGTACACGGAGGACAGCATCTTCTTCAGTGGGTAGTTGCTACGATGAAACTGTACATTTGAAACCAAGTCCAAAAATCAAGTAACATTCTTCAAAAAGGTACCTGAAATAGCTGTTGGCTCAATAGCCTGTATGAAAACTGCTGAAGTTTTCTCAGTCTCACTTGCACATTTTGTACTGTGTCCAAATCAGTAGTTATCTCCACAAATGTTTTATTCTTGCTGGCATGTGTATGTGTGCCCTTGTTATCAATATGGTATGGGATGCATGCATGTCTTTTGTTACAATTCAGATGAAGCAGGGGAGCTGTGATTTCTCTGTGGCCGTAGGAGGTGACGCAAGCTCAGCAGGGACTGCAGCAAGGTGAGCGGTGCTGCCGTGACTGGTCGGCCTGGCTGCAGAGAACACTAGCCACAATGCTGGTGTTGTTGCAGCACCAGATGGAAAGTGATCCTGCTGCATCGGCCAGGCACGAGGAAGGCAGGGGTGCAATGGTCTTGCCTCCCAGATTCCTAAATTGCCTTTTATTAAGGCAAATCTCTCACTGCTTCTAGCTGTTTGCATCTTGTTTTACCTGTGTCTAGAGGGTGGAAAACTTTTCATTTTCAGCAGGTGCTCCCTGCTCTGAAGATGACTCAAGGGCAGGCTGCTGCAGATGAGGCAATGAGAGACCAGGACCCAGGTCTCATCTTGACTTTCATCTTGACCCAGGACTTTCATCTTGAGATTGCAAGAGGTGTAAGGAATGACTTATACAATCAGGAGGAGAGGATCTAGATGAGCTTGTATCCCTTTTCCATTCTTGGATTTCTTTTGGAGCAGATGTGTTTCTGCTTTACCAGTTTCTAAAACAGTCACTCATACACAAGTGTGCCGAGAAATTTAAGTGTCTAGTAATGCTAGTAACTTGATACGGCTAAATTTGTGTCAGCAATTAACTTCCATAATAGGTTTTCCTGCATATGTAATCGGTTCTGTGATTTATGTTCCCTGTGTTCATTTACTCTGCACAGAAGTCTGGTCTGGCTTTGCAAGTCTTAGTCTCTGCATGTGCTGCCTTATTTCAGGCTGCTGCTGGAAACATCCTGCAGCGCAGGTCTGGCTGCAGCCGCAAGGTATAGCTGGGGTGGCGATTGCGGGTTTTCTGTTCTTGCTGATGGTCTTGCTTTTCATGTTGGGTGGCATGTGTCAGGTTCCCTCTCTTAATTAGGACAAATGTGCCAATTATGTTAATGTATCTCCCGATACCAATCAGTGAATAATTAGAGACAACACATCTGTCTCTCACTGGGGAGCAGGATGACAGAAAAGATGCTACAAGGTATGTTGCTCTAAATTACAGCCACCTTGGATCATGCGCTTTCTCAGCCGGTTGCAGGGATGGCTTAGTCTCGTGGCAGGTTTTCCAGTGCAGTAGCAGCACTGGATGTGCAGATCCAGCACAGCTGGCAGGAGCCATGTGCCTCACTGCTCTGCAAATTGCATCCAGAGCACAAAGGAGCTCTGACCAAAAGGTAGCTGTCTTCAGGTATCCTCCAGCTTCTCTGAGTCAAGATTTCATTCACTGCACTCACAGCTTTACAGAGGGGCCTTCTCTTGCTAGTTAGTTTGCAAATGTAACAAAAATACCTTCTGAAGTGGAAAACTAAAAGAGAAGAAATGGGGATTTCATGCCTGCTTTGTTCCATGTGGGCTGGTATGTAAGAAAAAAGTTGCACATTGTTGTAATTTTCCATAGCTGTCATTCCCATGAGGGAACACTTACCCCATCCTTCATGCCAGTATTGCTGCCAATTAAATGATTTCTGTTATGATAAGGAAAACCTGATGCCCAGGTTTTTCTACATATAAGCACAACCATCTGTACATTTATTAAGAGTTGGAGGGATGTGCCTGATTTAATTGAATAAATAGAGCTAGGTACTTGTTCACAAACTGTTGTAATATGCATCCTCAATATTTATGCAAAAGCAAACATCTACTCTAGAAATGTCCTCCAGAGAGTTGAAAGATGGAGCCATGAGGGCGTGATTTGGTATGACCCTGAAGACAAGCATCTTGTGCACTTTTTAAGTGCCCGTGGGTATCCTGCTGCCTCTCTGCCTGCTTGCCCAGAGGGATGCAGGTCTCTGGAACATAAATGTCCGGTGCCCTCATCTGCCAGCCGTGGTGGTTTCCCAGTCATCATTATTCAGGCACTGGAATTAAATTCAGTTCCTGCATTGCATAGATTAACAGCCTTACTTCGGCAAGGGGGCTGTGCCTTGGGGAATGACATGGTATCAAAAGAGATTGTTGCTTTTAACTTCTGTAACAACAGTTTGCATACTTGTCATTCATAAATCTGCTTTGTTCTCTTCGCTTTTGTATTTGATACCTGATCTCTTCCTACTTACAAGACAGAAAAATCCTGCTCCCACCCATTCCAATTGCCTCAAAAAAATAAATCCGAGGTTTGGAGGTGCTGAGCACTGCAGTCACCTGCACCTGAAAAAAAGAGACTGTTAGTAACTGAAAATATGTACCAACAATTGTCTCATTCACATGTTGCAGTATGTTTAATTAGTTACCATTTCTACAAGGACTGAGTAAGAAAACACAACTGCTGGAGGGGTGCACTCTTTTTTGTGTTGCTCTACTGATGGCTAAAATGTGTGTGAAAGGACATTCCCATGTCTTGTCAAATCATCCACCAGCTCCTCCCTTCAGATTTGATGACATTATAGTTTGCAATGTGAACAGACTCATGACATCATAAAAATCTGGATACAAGAAGAAGACTGAATTACGTATATGAAAGAGGTAGCTTGTAGAAGTGATGGATTTTAGGCATGCACTCACAGTACTGATGTACTGGCAAAACAGACTTTTCAGAAAAAAGGATGTCCTGTTTTCTGCAAACTTAATGTTTTATTGTTAGCAAATTCTGTGAGCCATTAGGTGAAAAGGATCGCTTTCCTAACAGGTTTGGTGAAGAGCCAGAGGCAGTATACTGAATTATACAGAGTACTTTTTTTTTTTTTTTCCCCCTGATATTGGCAACTCCTGTTTTTATACTATCTTCAGTGTTTTTGCAGGAATGACAGGCAATTTAATGCTTATAGCTTTAATTTTGTCTAATCAGTTGAGACCCAGACTGAATATGCGTGTGTGTAATTTTGTGGAGGGGGAAAGTGTTGCAGAGTACTGGAAAAAGAGAACCACATGCTTGAGCATGGAGCCTTGCATAGCGCCAAGGGCTGCTAAAATATTTGTTTGGAATGGGCATACCAGAAACATTTTGGACTGAGTCTTAGACCATGTAGACTGTAGTCCTGTCATCACTGATGTCCTGATGTTCTCTATGTGCAGAGCACAGGAAAAAATACAGGTGGATTTGAAGGTGGTGTGCACACAGCTGTGGCAGCGCATGCAGCATCTTTTAGAGTCCTGACTCAAGTCTGTACTCCATCTCAGAAATAAACAATGGTATTAAAACCCAAGACAGACATTTCATTTGTGTGAGAGGCAGGGGTTAAGTGGCAGCTTGCCAGTGGTGGAGAGGTAAGCTCCTGGCCTGTTTTTCAGTCTGGAATGCATGCAGGCTTGACCTGCAGGTGAGGAAGGAGGTAAATATTGCCGTTGACTGAACAGGAATCAGTCTGTCTTGATTATACCTGATACCTATTAGGATTCAAGAAAGGAGGAAGAATAATTTTAGTCATCCTGGCAAGGAAAACCAGGTTATTGACTAAGAGCTTGTCTATTTCATGGTAAAACACGAATGTTGTAGTGACAGAAACATAGCTTCCAAAGTTTTACGTCGTTTTTCTTCCTTCCCTGTTCCTTGCAGACACATGTAGCCATTTCCATAGCCCTTTTTGCACCACTGAGTTTAAGCTATACAGTATCTATAGTTGTGAGACTACCACATCCTGCAGCGATCTGCTGTGGGAAAAGAGGGTTTAACTGAAGCCTTCCTTGGGGCAATGGCTTTGCATCCACTAAGATGTATGTCTTTGGAAGCAGCTCACACCTGATGCACATCAACCCAAACTGGCATAGGGGAACTGGAGCTGCTTAAAGTAGGGCTAAAGATGGGCAGTGGATAGTGAGCAGCTTGAATCCAAGCCCACATCTGCCAGTGCTGGTCATGCAGCCTTGGACCAGTTCTGTGTGGGGATGAATTGAGCCCTCTGTGTTTAACACTGGGAGAGGCCATCAGTTTTCTCCCCATGTCTTGGGGCGGTCTGTACGTCTGTCTCAGATGGGGAGCAGGTTCTCTGTTGGTTTTGGGGTATGTCGATGCTTGGATACTTCTTCAAATGTATTTGGAAAAGTGGGGATTCTGAGAGCAGGTCTTGACAGTTATGGGTCCAGTGGGTTGATTATGTTTATGTTTTTCTTTCTTTAATTAAATCATGGGCACAAGCTGAAGTGATCCAGTGACATGAAGGCCTGGCTTTCATCCATCCAGGGCCCCAGTCCTGTCCTTCAGAGCACGCTCAGTTCAAATGAAAACAAGCTACTAGCTTTGCAGCCAGATTATATTAGAGTGGCTCACAGCAGTCAGCTGGGATATAATAGGGTGTTTCTTTAGGAAGGCAATAAAGCGAACATTGTCTAGATTAAAATTACATGTGAAAATATTTTTCTGTATAACCAAGGAAATTATGCTTTATTAAAATAAAATATAACTTACATAAAGAAAAGGGAAAAATAAGCACTGATGTAGTCTTTGTGATTCCCTATTTCCTTGGTAACTGTCTCTATTTTGTTTAATCTTGATTGCCGCAAAGCAGTAACATGCATGTACGTGTGAGTGCATGTGTTCTTGTAAACACTGGTGTGTTTGTAATTTGTTAGTGTGACCTACTCCACTATATGGCATCAGTGTGTTAGACCCAGCACAGGTATATACAAGGTTACTGCATTATTAACTGCCTAATTAGACAAGACATACAAAAGAATGGGTAGAGATCTCTGCTGTTTCAGGGTTTCTGTTGTTGCAAGGGGATTTTGTGTTTGTAGATATGGTTGTAAGGTATCACCCCTTCTTATCCCTTTCCTCAGACTCTGAAAGCATAGATCAGCTATTTGTCTCTGTACAGTAGCTGGCAGACTTTGATAATGCATGAATGTTTTCAAGGCAAAGCAGTACAACTGTTGTGTGGATGGCTGGGAGGGAAGGGCACCTGCAGGAAAGGGTAGGCATGAAAGTGTTCTCCCGCGTTTCTGCTGTGACGTTTTGTTTCAGTTGGCAGCCTGCATCAGGTGAGTCTTCCGTGAAATGCCTTGACTCGTAGCACTTTCTGGAATGAGTAATGTAATCACAGATACTGTGCCCACTGTGGTGTGACCCAGCGCTGACTCACTGCCTCCCCTCTGGCCCTTTGAAACCCCAAGGTGGAGTGGCTTAAGAATGAAGAGGTAATTGATCCTGTGGAAGACCGAAATTTTTACATCACCATTGATCACAACCTGATCATCAAGCAAGCCCGGCTTTCTGACACAGCCAATTACACTTGTGTCGCTAAAAACATTGTGGCCAAAAGGAAAAGCACCACGGCAACTGTCATCGTCTATGGTAAGTGATGCCTTGTCTTGTTGCATGTGGATGGACAAGCACTCAAAGCAAGAGGAGGGACAGGAAGGGGATGCAAAATGTCTGTATGCAACTTTCGCTGTGGCTGGTGTCCAGGCTGGGCCGCCTGCGCTGCCTGTTGACCTGCAGCCATATGCTGGGGCTGCAGTCAGGACTCATCACCAAAACCACTCAGAAGTACAGGTCTGATGGCTTGGCTTGTTGGTGACAGACAATGGCCATGTAAGGAAGAGCAGGCACCAACACAAACAGCTGGCTGCCTTGTTGAAGAGAAGGCAGTTGCCCCCCTTGCCATAACACCCACTGGCTGGATGCAGCAGGAGTGCCCAAGGCATTGCTTTCTACCAATGCATTTCACATTCTTAGTGATACTTTTCAGAAACAGAAGTAAAGCTGAAAGGAGGTTTGTTCTTCCAGATATTGGTAAGAGTTTCAGAGGTCAGCAGAATCTTCCATCTCTTGTATTTCTTTAAATAAGCTTATTTTTGGTGTCTACTACAAAAACATACTCTGATGTCAGGGGCAAAGTAGCAAAGCACTCTGTGACCGACATTCATAGGCACACAGCCTAGCTTAAAAGTATACATCAGGGGAATACAAACCATGAGATAACATTATCCTGTGTCTGCATCCGCAGTCCTGATAGAATATTGAGGCTGGCCATGCTTTGGCTGGCCAAATTAGATGCCCTCCTGGGGTCTCTTCCAGCCTGTGTTGCGCTGCAGCTCTGCCCCACCTTCCAAGCCTTTGACCCTGCAAAGTTATTGCCCCGGTGCATCCCAGGCAGGGGTACCCACCAGAACAAAACCTGCTCTGATGATGTGCCAGCTGAGTGTCCTGGTGTTCCTTACAATCAGCTTAATTATAGGATAGATGAGTAAGAAAAAATCCCTATGATTATCCCTAATATTCATTTCATATTCAGGGTAGCAGTTGGATTTAATTGTAAGCAGTTGCTTCCCTGAAGTTACAATGAGGGCCTTTTAGATCAGTTTTTATAGAAAACTGACTGAATTGAGTTGATTAGCAGTGTTTGTGATATAAAGGAATGGACCAAGCCAAGAGCACTGTGTTTTGTAACTGTGATGAATGCAGAGACATAAAGATGTAGGCATATTGCAACTCTTCCTCATACATATACAGTATTTTTTCAGTGGTGCAGTCAAGAGATGTGCGGGGGAGCAGCCATCTTTATGGGTTTTACTACTAGAGCTTCTTAAGAGTTCTGCCATGTCAGAAACATTTGGGTTTAGAGAATCTGAGCAGTTAGTATGTTATCCATGCCCTGGCAATGACATTATTACATAGAGCAGTGCAGCTCCTTCTTCATCCACCTGTTTATCCCAGAAACTGAGGTGGGTGAAAAAGAGAGTAGCAAAATATCTTCCCAGAGATAAACAGTCCAATAATAAAAACACATTTCATGTGAGTTCACTCTGAACAGCTTACTTATCTGTTATGGAGGTGCTGGGACTTTCATATGCACCAGCTGTGTCCACAAAGGGGTGAGTGAAGTTGTCCTGACATCTTGAAATCACATTCTGAAAAGAGAAGAAAATTATCAATTTCTAATCAAAGCATGGGGGTCTGTCAGCATGCATAGATGATGAGTATATCCAAGAATGAGCTGGAGTGCAGGTTAACTCCCTTTGGAAGCTTTCGGGGGGCAGGCTCCTGGCTGGCAGAGCTGTGGGTGCTTTCTGAACCTGCAGGGATCTTGGCCATACACAAGGCATCAGGTGCTTTGTGCTCAGTCAGGTCAGTTTTCAGCAGAAGACAGGTCATCTGCCAGCCCTGACAGTCATCAAATGGTGGTTTTCATTCATAGTCAGCATTTCTTCGACTTGTACAATGACTTCTGCTGTGCTGTACATTCAGGTACCTTGGAGATGTGGGTTTGTGTCTGTTCAGTGCTGCTTCTCATGCTCTTCCCAGCCATCACTTGTGACTGCTGTTGGAGACCGCATGACACAGAACCAGTGGCACCTTTTGGGCTGAGCAAGATGGCTTGCTTATGCAATCATAATCTCTTTCTCTCTTGCTTTTCAGTGAACGGAGGCTGGTCTACCTGGACTGAGTGGTCAGTGTGTAACAGCCGATGTGGGAGAGGCTTTCAGAAGCGTACAAGGACCTGCACCAACCCTGCCCCACTCAATGGTGGTGCCTTCTGCGAGGGCCAGAGTGTTCAGAAAATAGCTTGCACCACTCTGTGTCCAGGTTTAGTATGAACACCACATAGCCCTAGATAAATAATTTGTCTGTCACGAGTCATTTCAGGAGAACACTATTAGTTACAAAAGCTTCCTTCTCTTTAATAATAAATCCAACATTTCAGTGAATGAATATGGAATTGTATTATGTAAGGAGATAAAATAGTGAGCACATTATATCAAGCAGCAAGGGATTCAGCCCTACTTTTGCATGCAGCTTGCACTGGTGTCTCAGCCCTAGTAATTCAGGGGATTTGGGGAACATTGTGAGCTTCAAATTGTAGGAGATAAAGTTTGAAAGCTCTGGAAAAGGACTGGAATTTGAATATAGAAAGCAACTGTGATGTAAATATATTTGCAGTATCTGTTCAGTCCAGCTGCTGCAGCAAGTGAAACATCTGGGATGTGGATGTTAAATTTGAGTCACATGTTTACGTGACTTCAAATACAAAGACATTTATACTGGACAGAGATGTGTATCCATACCTTTTAAAGGTATTTAAATATGAACTTCTGAAAGATAGAAAATTGCTTCAGGCCATGCAAGGTAGTTGGCGGCTTTTCTGCCATCTGTGCTATTGCCCAGTGCTTTCCTACTGCTGCAGTCCCACTCAAACCAATGGCAGTAAGGATGTCTTCAGCTTTTGAAGCTTGGCCATCCAACTCCAGGTCTTAGTGGAGGGTGGAACTTGAAAAGCTGAAATTTCATCTCTGGTCCCTGTTCCAAGTGACAGACTTTGCTCAGGCTCTGTCACTGGAACAATGCCATCGTTTTTTCTTTGGCTGTTCAGTTTAGTGCTTTTGAAAATTGTGGGATTTTGACAGGTGCTAAACACATTCCTGATTCTGCTCATGTGAAATAGATCAGCACCCCTAGATATTTCTTTTAATAGAAAATATCTAATATTAAATATCTTCTTACTAAAGAAGAATTTCTGGCCAAGTTTAACTTCTGTGTTAAAACATGAAAAAAAAAATTAAAAAATCACAGTTTCCTGACTTGTTACTCATTTTCTTGTACACTTCAAGCACAGATAAACTGCTGACAAGTTTATAAAAAAGGGGAGGAAAGAGCAGAAATGGGGGCTGGGCAGAGAGAAAGGGGAGGGAGAGTGAATGCTTTTACAGGCCAGAAATAGAACTTTGAGAAGAGCAGACTGACTTTTTAAGAAGAGCAGACTGATGATCCTTCTGCCTTGCCAGGAATGTCCGTGGGTTGCAGGCCGGCTTGTGCCAAGGAGTGCATCACTTTCACTTGGTCTCACTTTTGTGTACCCTTTAACAATTCCTGTCCTTTCCTTGTCTCAGTGGATGGCAAGTGGACATCCTGGAGCAAGTGGTCCACCTGTGGCACGGAGTGCACCCACTGGAGAAGGAGGGAGTGCACAGCCCCGGCGCCGAAGAATGGGGGGAAGGACTGCGAGGGGCTTGTGCTGCAGTCCAAGAACTGTACTGATGGGCTCTGCATGCAGGGTAAGTGTCACTGGGACGCCTCTAGGATCTGGGATGTGTGTGGTCGCAGAAAAACCTGCAATAGCTGTGGATCAGCATCAATGACCTAAAGTCACAGAACTGTTTGTAGGATGAAGAAATTTGTTAAGAGTTCTCACCGGTCTGGACACACCAATTTTCTTCCCTGAAGATGAATGTAATGCTGTCTAAGGTTTGTGAAGCTGAGCAGTGAAGATTTAGAAAGTCTCATAACAGATCCCTCTCCCCGCAGCCCTCCCCACCAAACGGCTCTTCTCTCTAACACTGGTTCAGCATCTGTCCAGGAAGCCTTTGCAGTGACTCATAACGGCAATGGACATGAAAAGTAGAGGGTTTAGGGCAAAACCAGCATTTTCAAAGGAGTAAAATTGGCAAAGCAGATCAGCTTGTGGCTTCTTACTGTCAGGAGTGGTGGGTGCATGTGTTTCTACCCGTAATAGTTATGCCCCTTTTTGAATTTCAGGTGCCCAGTAGTAGAAAGAGGTACCATGTATCTATGCAGTGGTTATGCAGACTTCATATATAGTTATCAGCATGATGCAGCCTCCTGAAGATCAGCTCTAGCACTGCAGTCTATTCTGCCTGCACCTATTCATGGCATGGTGGTGCCTTTGTGACTAATAAGAGTGAGAAATAAAGAAAAGCAGGCTTTCCGAATGATTCAGACATATGCTGATGAACAACTAGTATTCTCTGCACCCAATCCCTTTTCAAAAATGAGATCCTTTCTGTTCTGCTGGTGCACTGAAACTTCCTTTTACATTTCATTAGCACAATAACCAAAGCCAAAATCCTCATACACCCCTCTCCTGTTCCCTCACCCTGTCTCTCTGCAGTACTTCTCTGTCAAGCTTCAGCTCTCCATTGACCAAAGAGTTGTGGCTGTAACTATCCGGTATCTGTGTTGAGATCATAAAATTCTTTGAGTTCTCTCATTAAAAAAGAGTCAGGAATTTTTGTTCTCTGAGACAGGTTACTTTTGACTGAAATAGTCACGATGACAGAGAAGTGACACTGCTAGCTAATAAATAGGTCTGTTTCTTGAATAAGTGCCATAGAGGTGGCTACTGCGCTGGCAGCAATCTCTGAGCTACCCTATGGCACAGCATGGCCATTTGTTCTGAGGTTTGCCAGATTTAGAAAAACGGCTTCTTCGGTGTGCCTTGCACAAACACTTTCATCATGTTCAAAACTATCAGTCAATGTCAGCAGCCTATAAAGCTGTAATTCCTCAAAACATTCATTTTTATGGGAAAGACAGAAAGGTGAGATTCAGAGCTCCTCTCTTTTTCTTTTCTAAAGATAGAAAACAATAAAAATCCAGCCACAACTTCCTGTATCACAAACACCTTGTTGACTTTTGTCGTGGGGAAGCTAATGTACTCTTAGCTCCAGCAGTGTGAATAAGTCATTATGGTAAATTAGGAAGAAAAGATACATTTCTCCATACAGTAGAGTTCCTCACTATCAGACTATATATTTAGACAGGTGTATGTCATCTTTGTGTACATGCATGAAGAGAGCTATTTAAGCAAAAATCTTGTGGAAAAGTAGATATAATGGTACAGCAGAATAAAAGCCCTGTAGGGATCTCATTTATCTGTTGATGGTATATTGCACTTTATTTGTGAAAGTGGATACTGAGTATAAAGCAAAGGTCTTCAGCAGGAGAGAGGGTGAAGCTGTGTTGAATCCTATTCTGCTTCATATATATCTATATAAAAAATGTTAAAGAAAAATATACAGTCACATATTGACCTACTTGGCTCCAGGGGCCGCGATAATCCTTCAGTGTTGGAATTTAATGGCAGTGTTTTAATGGTGTCTTTATACTCGTGGGGTGTCATATACCTGTAAAACTTACAGTCCTGCTCCTCGATCCATCACTGCTGAGAAGATTGATTTGCCATACTTGGTGGCAGTGTGCCTGCTGCTTGCCCTTTCTCTCTCTCTCTCTTTATTTCTGCTTCTCAGTTTATGCAAAATGAAACTGAACACTTACATTTTTGTGAGTGTGGATCTACACTCATAGCAAATCTGCCTGCTGAGCTGGGAAGAAACACAGGACTCCTTTCATTCCTAAAACATCATGGCTCTTTGCACATTATTTGAGGCTGATGGGCACTGGCCTGGAACTGACATTTCTCCTAGCCTGGTGACCCGTGGATCCACAACAGACTTTTCCAGTGCCTTCATGGCAGTGGGTCTGGCATGGCACAGGTGGCATGGAGGGAGCCACAGCCACCCTTCCTCTGTGCCCATAGACCTCTGGGAGCTGGTTGGCCTGCTGCTTACCTGCACCATAGCCAGATCCTGCTCCTAGGTGCCCTGGTGCTTCTTCCTTAGTGTCAGTCTTCAGTGAGAGCTTGAAGGTTGACTTGAGTGCCATGGCTGTAGCTGAGGTCAAAGAATTAGTAGCCAGACCCTCTTACCAGGAGTCAGTAGGCTGTTGCTTTGACAAAAACTCATTTGTAAATATACATCTCTATATATATCTGTACATAAAAGAAATCCTGGAAAATACTGGATTGAATGAGTCTAATTTACAAGCCCTTTCTCTTCCAGTCTATTATTCACTTCAGTAGCATCAGCTGGATAAATCAATAAGCTTTTTCATCAGACTGCCCCTGCTTGAGCAAAGAGCAGCAGTCTGCACCACTATCGATTTCTGTGGGGATAAAAACTGCGGAGCTTTCTCCATCCCTTGTAATTACAGTACTTCACACCCAAAGCTGTAGTTTGTGCTTACCACTAACTGTGGCATTTCTCGTGCAACTTTGCTGTCACATTTATTCAGACTAATGATCTTGCTGGTACACACATACACTCCCTTATCCGGTAGTTAGTATTTTTCTGTTAACATGAAAGGATGAACAGTCATTAAACCAGAAAGCCTGCAGAGAGACAGCAGGCTGAATTGAAGAAGAAAAGTGGCTGTAGTGAAAATTTAGGACGGTCATTGCTATTTTAAGTTTCCAAATGCATAATATTGCCTAGCAGGTCCCATTATAACAATTTCATAATTCCCATAATAGCATTAATATGATCTTCTGGAACAAAATATGCTGTAGGTGTAAGAAGAATTAGCTGGTTACCACCCACGCTAGTTGCATTATTGCCTCCATAGTTGCATTATTTCCCATTTGAAGTGTGAATATTGTGGTAAATACTTCAGTACAAGGAACAATGCTTTTAAAGGCACACACTGCATCACACAGGGGATAGCTATAAACTGAAACACTGCAATTAGCCCTCTACTCATCCCGTCTAATTACTTTGGTGGGTGTTCTGTGTGGGGACTAAGCAAGCAAAGCACTTCACTGCTGGCTCAAACTTCAGCACAAGTAGTTCCCTTCACTAGATCACAAATACGTTTAAAGCAACATGCAAGGGGAAGTGTTTTGCTGGGCCAAGTCTGGAATGGCTGCAAGATCATGTGTGTCGTACCAAACAGGTGCTAAAAGTCCCTGGTGGGCCAAATTCTGCTTTGCATTATGTGTTAAATGCTGCTGGTAATCAGGAAGAGTTGGACAATTTATGAAGAGAATTAGCTGTGTTGCATGGCTATGTTGAAGGCTTGTTAGATGAGTTGTGACATGCAGCTGTCATGCTCCGAGCACGTTACCTGTGTCAATTCTGTTGATGATCTGAAGTGACAGTGTTCAGATCTGAATTGTCCCTGTCCTGAATAAATAAGTACAGAAATTCTGTAAGCATGAGTTTGGTGCCTATGCATGCTGGTAAAGCTGTTGGTCTTTTTTGAAATCATGCCTGTGATGTGCAGGGTTGGCCCTAGCACGGTCAGAGGGAGACAACCAGTGCCCCTTCTTCAGCTCACTGTTGGCTTTAGTATACCACTGTGGCTTTTCATAAAAGACTGGCTAAATTGTGCTTTCAATTTTTTTTTTTTTTCCAAAACACAGGGCCAGCTATCTTGCAGCAGCAAATACTGAAGCACATGTTGTCACTTGAGGACTATGGATTATACAGTTACATAAATAGTACTGTTTCTCTGTGTAGTAAAAACTATTTACTTTATACAGTCTCACAACATGGAATACAAATCCATCACTGAACAGGGCCAAAAGGAAAATTCCACTTGTGGATCGTTGCGAAGTGTCATCAGACCCAGTGTGGGCTTCTCCTTTGTTGCTCTGGATTTAAATAAACAAGCATAGAAAGGCTGAGGTGTGCTACTATCACTCTAGGAAGAAAAGATTCAAAACATCTTCACCCATCATTACAGACAACACTGTGGACTAACTCTTGGGTCACTTTGGTTCTCTTCCCTGCATGCAGCTTAACTACTTGGAATTTCAAATAGCAGACACGCTGCTTGAGAAAAAGGTACCTGTACCATGGTGAAGATGTTATTATCAGACTAGTAATTCCATTCCTTGGTGAAAAAAAAAGCTGCCTTCTTGTCAAGAGTGAATTGATATGAGATGATGATGGCAAATCTATATTTACTGAAGACTTTGAAATCCTCATCTGAAAGGCAATATGAAGTTCATAGGTTCCCTCTTACAATGATAGTGACTAAGATAAGTGAAAAAGATGTAGTTTGTCATGCTTGTGCACAAAATGGCTAACTGCTGCCCTTTTCCAGTCTTGTGCCTGTTTATACACAGATCTCAAGTAGAAAGCAAGGTTAACCTGATACTAACATCTCTTTCTTACTGAAACATGTATGTTCTGCACATGCCCTGCTTGTTTGATGTAACATGCCAGAATCTCTGATGGAATGAGCAATCATTTCCCTTTTTGGCTTGTTTTGAAAGCAGGCATTCAGGGAAGCATTACAGGGCAGAGCAGTTTGATGAGGACCTCTGGTCCTCCAGAGCAGATTAATGTGCAAAGAGCAGGGGAATGTTTCCCAGACTCCAGGAGGTAAGCAAAGCTCTCTCAAGGGAGACTGCAACAGAAGCCTGTGTGTGCAGAGGAATGAAATAAAACCTTTCATTAAGAGCATGTAGGTCAAGGGAGAACTTCTAATACATTCAGTCTGTCAGCATAATGATATAGCCACCTGGCTTCTTTTGCCGAGTCCTTACAGAGTGGGTTTCATTCATCTGAAGAACACATCTCATCTGTTCCTAGAGGAAGTTTTCTGTAATATTGTTATTTGATATGAGTAAAGAGATGTGTTATTCTGTTTTCAACCCAACTACTATGTAATGGTGTAGCAGCCAAGGGAGTTTGTGTGCACACCTCAGAGTTACGACTCATCTTTATTTTCATTGTAGTGACACGAGAAATCCCCAGCTGAGAAGCATCCACGCTCTGGTGGGCCCTCTGCAACTGAGAGCTCTTACCTAGAAAGCCTACTACTCAAAGCAGATAAAAGCACTGAGAGAAAATAGAAGTGCAGAGCCACAAGCTGAACCCAGGACGGTGAAATCACTGTGTCTTACCCCAGTCAGTTCAGAAAGAGCCACCTCCACATTAATTTTAATGAGGGGCAATTGCTCTAAGATCTCTAGGCTATTTTAAAAAATCTCAACTACTTGAAAAATAGTATAGCCTTGCAAAGAGGAGAAAAAACCCAACCTTGTCTATCTACAGTTTTCATTCTTCTTAATTCCCTTGGGTTTTTCTTATTCTTCCCTTATTCCTTTGCACGTTAAAAACCCCAAAAACTTACTCAGATTTCAGAAAGAAAACCGCAAAGCTTACAATAAAGTCTAACTGATACATTAACATCATTTTAGGAAAAGAAAGCCAAAACCCTTACAGTGACAATAATGACTGTTTATATTTTCCTTTCCATGTACAAAAGTGGCATATTTAATGATTTTTGCTTTCCTGAAAGGGTATGAGGCAGAGCAAGGTTACATGAGCAGCCCAAGGCTCATCAGGGAGTCATGACAGATCAGGAGTAAAACTCAGCACTCTCTATTTCTAAATCTGTGTTCTACGTAAAGCACTAACAAAAACATTGGCAGCATCCTGAAATGAAAACTCACGTTGGGAAAGGAAGTTTCTATAGATTGGGAAATGAACATTGAGCTGATCAGCTGATTCTGAAGCCTGGGATTTTTGAGGTTATGAGCTGGGGGAATACAAATTACCTTACCTGTGATCTTACAGACCTGCCAAAGATTTTAATACCTGTTACTGAACATCGATGTGGTTAACTCATATTTTCCATGAGCCTTTTTTTCCAGCATTCCTGACGGTTTTTACCTCCTCTTCTAGATACTCTTCCAACTGTCCCTTCCTTCATCTAGCTGTTTGCCATGTGTCTTCTCTTCAGTGCTGCCCCATGTCCTCCTTTCAGCCCTCGCTATAACCCGTTTTCTCTTGTCCTGCTACAACTGCAAAACAAAGCAAACCTGAGAAAGTCTATTTAACGTTCAGTGATTGCAAGGGAGGAATTTGCAAATACATAATCTAGCAAATTGAAATGCTAGATGTGTTTACTTTTGCTGTCAAACATGCATAGCAAAACCAATGTGAAGGTTCTGTGCTTCTAAGATACTAAAGACTGACATAAGATTTAGCCGAAAGGTCAAAGTCCTTAAACTGTAAAAGACTGCATAATGTCAAAATTGCCTATTCTAATCCACATCAAATTTTAGCAACAAGTTATCCTACTCTTCCATCTTACCCCACCCCCATATAGATGACATGCATGTTTAAACTCAGGCAAGACCTTTCTAGCAATGTTAACAAAATGTCAGGATCTAATTTAAAATGAAAACATAGTTGCAATCTTAATTATAGAATATCTTAAACTCCTGTTCAAGGACTGAACGAGAGACTCCCTGTTTAACCTACCTGCTCAGGAAAGATCTGAGATAATGCCCAAGTAAATAATCAGTCACAAAACCTCAAGCTCCCTGTTTATTAGCTCACCCTGAACATGTCAATAATTAATCCTTTAGAACGAAAATAAATTACTGTACATTATCTCTGGGATGCTTGATATCATATCTGACCTTCAGCATCATTATTGCAGACATGAAGGTCTTTCTTTAGAATAGCAAATATAGGAAGAAGCTGGGTACATTCTCTCTGAGAGTTTTTTCCAGCTCTAGGGACTTTGTTGTTTTTTGTTTTTTGTTTTTTTTTTCTAAATTTAACCACTACAAATAAGGTATAAGATATCACATCCTCTTGTTTATGTGCTAGAGTTCCTGGGAAGTAACATGGGAGAGAAACAATTAACAGCAATTACAATTCAAAGGTTATTGTTAATATTTCTCCTGGGGTAAACCTGCATTAGCAGTGTTAAGTGAACGTGAAACCTTCACACTAAACAGAATATGGGATTTACTCTGCAGATGCTCTTGTACTCTGCCCCCTTGTAGAAAAGGAGGTACTGAAAGCTTGTGGAGTTGCAGTCTCTGGACAGTGGGACCTACGTGGAACAGTTTAAAACTTCTGAATGTCAAATTAAATCTCCTAAATTCCATCTACTAACATGAGACTGTGAACTGCATGTCAATCATAGGGACTAGATGAAAACGCAAAGCATTGCAATGCACCTGAATTAACATTTTGAAAGCCATTGAAAGTCTTTTTTGAAAGTGTCTTTTGAAAGCTTTGAGCCTTTGCCCACTGGACTGATCATCTAGACTTTCCTTTAAAAATAATGAAGAAACTCAGCAAGTTGGTGATAGCTGTAGGGTTGCTGAGAGCTACTGGTAAGATGGAAACGGGACTAGTAATGTGAGGTCACTGCTACAGTCATGGCACTGCAAACACTGCAGGGGCATGTGCCTTTTTTCTTCTTTGTCTCAAAAAAGTCTCTTTATAATGGAAATCAGTATTTAGAGCTGCTGGATGTCTTCCCAGGAGGACAGAGGTTTACAAAATCTGAAATTGAATTGGGCTGACTTTAACTTGAGAATGGCATTTCACAGTAAAAGGGAGAGAAGCTTAATTTCTAGAACCTGGGATCTGGAAACAGCAATATATATATATATATATATATATATATATTTTTTTTTTTACCCTGGTGAGATCCATTGAATTCAAGAATCAACAAAACCAAACCAAATAATAGGGTTCTTAACCCATTTTTATTCAGACTTTTCAGTGTAATTTCTGAGACTAAAACCAATATAGGAAATTTCAGTAAAACCCAAAGATTTTAAATAAAATTCTGAACCATTGGATCTAGGAAAATCAGGAAGATAACAGAATTAATGTTGAAAGAAGAGCTCATAATGGAAATTAAGAACAGAAGCAATTGGGTGCATGTTCTTGGGGACTGGTATAGAAAAAATTACTAGTTTACTGGCTTTGAGTTACTAAATACTGGAACTAATCTGATGTGTATGTATCACAAAGAAACAAGGGGTTGTTTCGGTAAACTCTCATCTCAATGTATGCATCACATACCTACTTTAAATCATCTAAGAACTGCTTTCTTCAAATTTTATCATCTACATTTGAGAATTAGTCTCTGTTCATCTGTCCATCATAGCTCTGTGGTTCAGAGCCTGTTGCCAGCAAGGGCTTGTTCCTACTTCAATGTCTCTACACTGGATAAAGCCATCAAAGTAGAGAAAGAAAGGCAGCAGTTGAATGCATGCCGCCTTCTTTTCTTATAGACAATTTAAGGGCATAGACTTCGGAGCCAAAAGGGGTAAAAGGGGAAAAGGCTGTTGTATTATGCTCAGCCTGTTGAGTCCATTGCAACAGGATGTTATTGAGATGTCATGTGGCTAGGCTTCCAAAAGGACCACATAATTACGTGACCTTCACTCCTTTTGAAACTACTACATAGAGGGTAAAGTGAAGAGCGTTTATAGATTAGAAACAACTGGTGCCAGATTAAAACATGAAGCATTAAAGAAACAAGCAGTTATGGTATGCTTTATGCCATCTTCACTTTATGAAATCAAAGTGTATGTCTCCAGCTCTCACAAAATATGTATCATTAACCTCAGCAGCTAATGGTATAAAGCAATTTCTTTGCAGGTTAATGGCAAATATTTTTGTAAATATGACCCAAACTGCATAAGCCCTAGTAAATAAGTGCCCAGAAAGACCACTTTCAGCTACTCCACCATCTCACCTAGTTGTTGGGAAGAGGGAAAGTAGCTGGGGAAAACACAAATAGAAAACTGGGAATTTTTCTCTTATACGAGCATTTTATTTTCTGCAAGCAACAGAGTAAATATTTTCATCATCTGATCAATTCACTCTAAAATTGATATCCATTAATACAAATTCATCATGGCTGAAAAGCTAGCAAAATCTATTAAAGGCCAAAAAGGGGAGCCATTTACAAAGTTCCCTCTTCATGAAGCTGGGATCTAGTGTTTTATACCACAGGGATAAAAGTTGTCTTTAAAATATACCAGTTTGCAGGCCAAGACAGTATATTTCCAGGGCTTTCCAGGTAAATCAAACACAGGAGATCAGGATGCCCATGGTCATGATACTGAATTCCCAGTCTGAGCACTATGGGTGTATATATATATATATATTTATATATATATATATATGGCCATGAATATGCTGAGGGCTAAATTCTTCCCCAGCAGAAAAAGAGAGAGCTTAGAAAAGTTGTTTTGATGACTATCTGGTGACAGACTATTTAAATTTCAGTGTCAAGGGACTCGGTGCCATAATCTCTGCACAATTATCTGAGATTCTTCATTCCCAAATGCTTCATTTTTTTTCAACTTGGCAGAATGTTTATCTACTCCTCCCAAGGAAAATTGTAGCAGATTAATTCATGCTGTAAAGAGGGTCAGCCTGCTTATTTGTCAAAGCTAACTCCCTCAGGCAGATGATCCCACACATGCAGATATGCTGAAGGCCATTCAGCCACAGGGACCCACTGTCATGTCTCCTGTGGCCTCTGGCACAAATGTGTTTCCAGAAGGTCAGAGCAAGACATGTGGGACCAGAACGCTCATTCTATACTTCCAATGTTTGGGGATCATCTGCCTTCACAAACTGCACCAAACTAATTAAATGAGCTTCAAAATCTATTTAGTTAAATGGTCACAATTTCCCAAATCAGTGCAAGTGTGACTGATGCTGAAATTGAGTTAAACTAAATGGATAAAAAGCTTGCTGAAGTCTTTTCTATGTACCAGCATTGGACTGGTTTATCTTTCCAGTACATATTCACTCTCCTCCACTTTTCCCAGTGTGTTACATCATTATAAAGCTGCTTAAATTGCTTTTCACATGCTTTGTAGAAAGAGAATAGGCAATGCCTACGTAATGCACCTTTATAATGATACATCTGCATTTGTACAAAGGATCTGTGCTAGTGTAATTACTTCAGTTAAAAGAAGCCCACCTTTAACACTTAGTAGAAGCACTTCCACAAGGACGAAAAATGTATTTACAAGCCTAAATTGTAATATAAAGTAGAATGCATAGAGAAACATCAACTTAATTTAAGACTTTCTAATGAATGTGTTTACCATGCAATTACAGTGGCACAAGTTCTGTGCATTATCCCAAGTCTCCCACCAATTCTCCAGATACGACATAGGGTGAGATACTTGTAAAATTAGGCAAACAAATAACCACTTTTGGTAAGCCTCTGAGAACTGCAAACAGGAGGGACTATGCGAGTGTAAAGTATGATTATTACTGTTTTATTCATCCAGCATTAAGTTACACAACAAAACATCAAAAGCCCCTTTGAAAATGTACATTTCTCAACAAACTGTAGGAATAAACTTAAATTACTTTTCTCAAAGCAAGTAGCTCACTGTGAAACCAGCTGTTCTGAGTGTGAGTCAGCAGCCTCAGCAACCTTTCTAGTCAAACACACCAGCACCTTTCTATACTCACCCTCGTTAAAATTTGTGATGATCCTCGTAAAGTCCCTCAGGTACTCGCCAAGCAGTGCTGTTGATACAAGGAGGAAAAAAAATAATTAGAATACAACAACCACAAGAAAAAGATTTCTTTTCACTGCAGTTGCTTTTGAAGAGAGGAGGCAAGTCATTCTTCATTATTTCAGTTACTAATCCCAGCAGGTTTGCATCATTATCTGATGAAAATGTCCTTTCTTTTTGTCTGAAGGCATAGTCAGAGGGACCAGTGTGAAAGCCAACTTTCTAAAGCAATACCTGTGCTCTTGTGCTGGGAGCATGGCAATAACCCTACCTCCTGCCCAGTCACCCCCAACAGCACATGGCTGCAGGCCTTCCCCTTGCCACTGCAATGCCCACTCCCTTTTGGAAGACTACTTTCATGACAGAAGAGTGTTCAAAGGTAGCTTTATTCTAAAAAGTCCTGCCCAAATGACAGAAGGCATCTGTAGTTGTGGTGTTAGAGTGATCTATGACAAATGTGTTTAATTGGCAAATGGAGCTGGTGTTCGACCAGCAATCAGCTGGGGTTGCCTGCTTGGCTGGGATGCTGGAAGTCAACTCAAGTTAAGGTCTCTACTAGCTTCAGCCAGGGGAGCCTGCTCATATACTGTGAACAAACAGGGTTGTGTAAGCAGCACAGCCTAGCTTGTGTAGTGCCAGCAAGCACCTCAGCAAGGACTTCACATCCAGCACTGGTGGCCACCTATCCATCTACAGCCAGGTTGGTCAGCTGTGACTCTTACCCCTCAGCAAAAAATTGGCATGTCCATGACTCAAACACATGACATCTCACTCAGCAGCCCTCAACCCTTCCACCTCACCCATGTCTTCCCTCTATGCAAAACGCCCATGTTGTTCAAACTGAAAGCGTATCCTCGCAGACACTTGTGCAAGCCAGGCTGTTTGCGTGGAAGCAGTCGGCTGGGGTTGGGTGCTTGGTTCGGTTTGCAACACACAAAGGACAATAAAATCAAGCTGACTTTACTAAGCACGTTGGTTTGCGAGGCTAATGGAAGCAGAAAGCAGTATCCTCACCTCTTCCTCCTGTTTTAATAGATGTGCCTTTGAACACATATAGAAAACATTTCTGCTGAAGAAATTTGTGTCACTTATGTAGCTGCAAGGATGTTCTCCATAGTTATCAGTAAGAGAATCTATGCAAACTTGTAAGATTCAAGTGTTTGTGACAAACAGGGTCTATGAAAAGGTTGCAATTAGGTAAATTTCTTTTAGAGTATTTGAGGATCACGCTTGTTTATTTTGGTGGAAAGACTTGAATCTGGATTTCCATTTTCCCGTGAGGAAAGAACGCTTTCAATAACATCACAGCTAATCCAGGCAGTGCCCTCCTTTGTGCCCGTCGAGTGGCAGCTGCTAAATCACTTCAGATGTGGCAGGGACGATGCACAACCCTGAATGCAAAACTTGCCGGCTGAAATGCACTGTAAGGAGAGAGGAACAGCCTTTCTGGCTCTGCACGGGTGAGATTGAGCTCTGTGGGTGACGCAGAGCCAGGGGACGTGTGCTGCCCTGTGCCATCTTCCCCAGGAACATACAGGGGTACACAAAATGCATGGAAACATCCTCAGCTTTTCCAGGGGACTTGAGTACAAGTCAAAAAGGCATTCAGAGATGCAGCGAGCCTAAATTCCACCTTGTCCTTGTGCCTCATATTTCCTGCTGGCTGCCACTTTGTCTCCAGAGAGATCTTGCCAAAGGAAATATTGGGCATAAGGCTATAGCTGAAATTTAGGTTGACTAAATATGGGCCTCAGCTTTCATCTGGGGAGTAAGTGGGGAGTAACTAGGATGCTGTAAATTCATGCCCAGACATGATGAGCCCTCAGAAGTTGCTAGCCTGACTTTTTATGGTCAATACATGGAGTACACTAGTAGAAGTAGGAAGCAGTTAGTATGAAAGATTATGTGTCTTGAGAGTACATATAGGTGAACTTACCTCAAGGAACCAAATAAATGAATGTAAGAACATAATATTTCTAAAAACAATTGTAAAGCTGGAATTGTTGCTGAGAAATGAAGTCTTAAATAGGTATTACAGGCAATGCAGTCTGTCCCATGATGCCTCAGAAAAAAACATCATCAGCAAAATACAGTTCTTCGTGCTCTGGTATTTCAGTTAAGGTAGCATTTATGCAATAGTTAATGTCTGGAAACTTTGGGGGGAGGTGTGTCTATACCTGCAGTTGGGGTTGACTATAACTTCATTAGCAAGCAGTGTAGCCAAGCAGGAAGACATACGTAAAGCACAACAGATGCCAAGCACCCAAGCACAGCATTTCTGGGAGCTTGGGATTATTCCCGTGGTCTGCCTGTAATGTGGTCCTGTGCATTAGGCACATGCCAGTGTGTATTTTCCAGTTTCGTTTTACCTGCAGGGAGTCCCTGGCTGTGTGAGCTCCTTGCAGTGCGATCCAAGGAGAGGGGGTGAGATTCCCTTCAAAAGCACTGAAGGGAAGGTGATGGAGGAGACATACGTTCTGCCTTACACTGACTCTAATCCTGTCCCTAACAGTGACTCTCCCACTTTGGATCTGTCATTTAGCTTTCCAGCAGGATGGGACTTGGAGCGTTTCACTCCTTTCCCATATGGATGGAAAGCAGCTGGGAGATGCTTACTGAGTTCCTAGAACTTGTGTGCGACCTAAGCAGCTCCAGCATGCCATGCTGTAGGAGATGCAGAAAAAAAGAGAGAAAGGAAACGATCTCTCCTATTTATCCATTCCAAAATACAGCTGTAAATTTTGTTATGATTTTGTCGATATATGGTACTTGCAAAGATTTCAAGTAAATAATGTTATGACCCCAGGGGCCTTATTGATTTTGTAATAATTTCAAAGAGAAGCCACTCAGTTGCCCGTTTGCTGACAAATTCTTTGCTCCCTGAGGAATTCCTATTGAACGTGTATTAAAGATAGGATAAAATAATTTCAAGGAGATACAGAGAGAGTGCTTTGTGCATGGACTCTGCTCAGCGAATGGGTATTTAACCTCTGACCGGTGACGACAGGTCTCCTTTAGCTCTATTAGATCAACAGCAAGCTACTATAATTAAATAAAAAAACTGTTTAGAGCCTCACCGAACATGTCCTGGGAATTAAAGCATATGGCAGGGATAGGGAAAAAAGACTTTCCATATGCTAATGACCCTTGATGTCTGAAATAAATTAGATCCATTAGAGTTTATGCTCAATAAAAGAAAGACTTTAAGCACTCCAAAGTTAGTGACTCGAGACCGATTTTGGCTTAGAAATTCAATCTGCCTGCTTATTAATTCTTAGTAAGGCTCTGGAGGAGACAGGGGATGCAAAATCATAATTCTGTGCTGTATCAGAATTTTAAAGTGCCATCAGTTTTCTTTACTTCTTTTTTTAATTAAACCATTTTTCATGCTTCCCTTTTTTGTTCTCCTCATTAATTTGATTTTGTTTCCATTTTTGTTTAATTTCTTTCTTTTTAAGGTTTCATTTATCCTATTTCAACTGAACAGAGAACCCAGAATGAATATGGATTTTCTTGTAAGTTTAATGTTTGATTTTATGTTCCTGAATGCTAATTTGATGCTGTTCCTTGGGTCAAGCTTTACTGTTACGCCAACTCTGTCCAACTAGGCGAAGGGGGACCTGTTTGGCAGACTAAATGGCATGCTGCTTGCTTGACAGCAATCACAATGTTTTGCTGTCAGTGGGTTGACACAGAATGGTAACAGTCCTTATGCATGAGGAAAACGGGAGAAGGTTCTGCAACAGAGACAGAAACTGGAGAGAATGAACCCTCTTCCTACAAAAATTTCTTTAGCAAATGAAAGAAATGTGATGGAGAGGTAACTTTCCTTTGAGCTGGGACTCAGAGATCTGCTTCCTGAACTGCTGGGGAAAAATATGTGATGTTTCAAGGCTGGTATATTGAAGGTCCGATAGCCAGCATCTTACAGAGATTGATCAGTCCCTGGTAACATCTGCCAGCTCTCACCTCTGCAGCTGGAGGGCAGGTTAGCTTAAATGGCTAAAAGGCGGGGAGCAAAAAAATATAAATGATTTCACATGTTTCGAAGTAACAAAAATGGCGTAGTAAAAAAGTCTGATTTGTTTTTGCACTTTCTTTTTTTCATTATGCTATTTCTAAAACTGGGATTCTTCACGGTATAGAAACACATCAAATTTTGATCACATATTCGGACTTTTGGAAAAAAAATGCCTGGTGGATAATGATGTTAGAGATTAGCCTGGAATTAGTGCTGAAGATACGGTATAAGCAGCTAGTAGAAATATCATAGCCATTTTCTCACAAGACAGCTATAATAAATCTGGGTTCCTTTTGGTGAATTACCACATTATTTCTTGTGCTTGATTCAGCTTTTATCCAAATACGTGTGTGTTAATGCCAGTGATGAGAAATCAGTGTTTGATTCTCTGCTTTACTAGGTTGGGTTTTTTAAAAAGGAAATGGATAGAAGGGAATAATGGTTTGGCATGTTCTAATTCAAAAAAAGCAGACTCAAAGATCTATCCTGATATTCCAGGTATTCCATAGAAAATAGACGGTTTGGGGGTTTCTTTTGTACTTTTTTAAAAGGGAAAAATAAGGCTTCTGAAGTTTAAAAACTCACAGCATGGGCTTTTTTTTTATCAGATGAACCACTAAATACCAAAATTATGATACTATGTCATTAAGACATACTATTTTATTTTACAGGATGAATTTGCTTCATAAGGCTGAGTCTGTAACATGTTATCCTTAGTAACCACACAGCCTGCGTACCAGACAGATGAATGAGTAGACAGTGAAAGAGAACACAAGTTAGAGAGAAATCAAAGATCATTTTCTATCAAAAAGGCATAGACCAGTTATATAGCTTTGGAAATGGATTTTAAATTAACCTATAAAAAAGGTAGTAAATATCTGTAGGAAACAAGAATGTGTTTTCTTGAAAGTCCCTGTGAGGTGCACAATTCTTCAAGGTTCCTGGCCTCTCTCCCTCTAGCTGCTCCTGACTCAGATGACGTTGCTCTCTACGTCGGGATCGTCATAGCTGTGATCGTATGCCTGGCTATTTCCGTGGTCGTAGCCCTGTTTGTCTATCGCAAGAACCACCGTGACTTTGAGTCAGATATTATCGACTCCTCGGCACTAAATGGGGGATTTCAGCCTGTTAACATCAAGGCTGCAAGACAAGGTTAGTTGTCATTTCATTCCATGTTGACCAATTCAGGGAGGTGCTATAAGGTCGTAGTCTCTTGGGCTGCATGAATGATACTCAGTGGATGCTTGTTGGCACTTGATAAAAGGGAGAAAGATCATATCCATTTGTTTCCGATAGGCAAGTGCTCAAAAACCCACGTTGGCGTTTTTTCAGATGTGCTCAAGAGCATAAAGCAGAGGAATTTAACTTCTGAAGAAAGCATCAATGTTAGAAACAAACACAGAGACATTTATGGAAATACAGGTCCAGCTCATATTTAAATCAAAGGCAAAGCTCTGACAGAAACAACGGAGGCAGAATCCATCACAGGAGTGATATTACAGTCCAGTAACTCTATCACATCTTCCTCCCTTTTGTTTCACTAACAGCTTTTTTTCCTGTGCCTTGTCTCCACAGGCATAAATAGTAGTTTAAGTACTGTACTTTCGTTGTAGAAGAAGTATTAGTAGATCATTTAATAATGAGCATTTCTGTCACTGGTGCATAACAGCTTGATTATTTCCACATCCACACTTCATTGGCTGGAATAAAACCCCACACTCTAAAGATAGTGGTAGCTTTTTCAAGACCCATACTTAGGCTGAAGAGTTTCTCTTTTTTTCCAATATATGTGCCAGAAGAACAAATCAAAGTAAGAGCTGCAATGACAAGAGAGTCGTCATGTGAAAGATTAGCAGAAGTGTCATTTACTTTGCTGGAGATACTTCTAAAACAAATCTCCAAAAAGTGTGATGCAGGTACTAATCCCAAACTGTGGGGAGTCACAGGCATGATGACATCATTAATTTGTTCTGTCTTTTACTTCAGGAATGCTGTCATTAGGCCAATTAGATAAATTGGTTAACGATTCTCAGCATTTAGGGAGGGGCACTTAGTTAATAAAACTAGGTCTACAGAGTAAGGAGAGCATCTTGCCCCAAAGTTAAGCATGTTGTACTTGAATTCAGAGTGCAGCCTGGAAAAAAAATCCCAGTGAAGAACCTTTAAAGCAGAAATGTGCTGTAATTTTGTATCAAAATTAGATTCTATAGCAGTTGGGGCAATACATGGAAGTTTGTTGGAGAGGTGCATGGAAAAGGAGGCAAAGGTCAGTCTGCAAAGACTTTGTGTATCAACCTTTGGTATGAAAGGCAAAACGTAGAATGCAACCCCAAATTGTCACCCAGAAGTCATCAGAGTAGAGAAGTAATATGGTTCTTCCTTCTCATCTCCAATGCAGACCTCCTGGTGGTACCACCAGACCTCACTTCTGCTGCAGCCATGTACAGGGGTCCTGTTTATGCCTTGCATGATGTCTCTGATAAAATCCCAATGACCAATTCTCCAATCCTGGACCCCCTGCCCAACCTGAAGATCAAGGTTTATAACACCTCCGGTGCAGTCACCCCCCAGGATGACCTCTCAGACTTCTCCTCCAAGCTGTCCCCACAGATTACACAGTCTCTGCTGGAGAACGAGACCCTGAACATGAAGAACCAGAGCCTTGCTCGGCAAACTGACCCATCGTGCACTGCATTTGGGACCTTCAACTCCTTAGGAGGTCACCTAGTAATTCCCAATTCAGGTAAGTGCTAGCCATGTTGGCTTAAAGGCACAGTTGTTTTGTGTTTTCAACTGGAGTTAGCTTGCTTTTGTGCAGGAAAAAGCAGGGTCACTCCTGGGACTCTGCCTTTTCTTTGTTCTGAACAAACAGGTTATTTTTTTTTTCCTCTTGCTGAGGTCTACTTCAAAAGATACTTCAAATATTCTTTTCCCAAAGTCCTGGTCACCTTTTAAACAGAATATTGCAGGTCTTTTAGCTGCTTTCTGAGACACGTGAGGCTTCAGAGCTTCCCTGTGTGAAGTGCCATTCAGCACCCTTCACCTTTTCCTTTCATGCAGTTCTAGGAAAGGGTCTCTTAGCCAGAAAGTCTCAATCTTGTCATCACACATAAAAAAGACAAATTAATTAAAACACAAATCAGTTGTTCCACTTCCAATTTATCTCAGACTCTGTGGCATTGAAGTAGGACAGCAGAATACTAATTTTTGGAAGGCTTTTGTTTCCAGCACACATTATATACCCAAGGAAAATAAGGTGCAAGAGTGCCTTCTCCATATTTCTCTCCTTGTTATATGTATTGTTGACTTTTTTACAACTAGGAAAGAGAGGGACTGAGCATCAAGTGCCTTTTGATGTAGTTGCAAAGTGCTGCTCAGTCTTTCTCATACAGTTCGGAGGCCAGGCTGGCGGCCCCCCTCAGGCCCACCCCCAGCACTGGGAGGCCATTTCAGAGCATGCAGGGAGCTCCTGGGCAGCCTTGGGAGAGCTCAGCTCTCACAGCTGGATTTTGGAGGAAAGCCATACTGCTGTTTGGTTCCTAAGTGAGGTGTTGACGTTCATAGGAATTTCAGCACCTAGATGTTCCTGTGGGTTTGGCATGCTAATTAAGAGCAACACTAACATCTAGAGTGGGGTTGAATCAAATGGATAAAACACTGGCTGTGGGGGATATGCAGGCTACACAGTGCTCAGGAGTCCCCCTACCCAATTTCTCAGGAGCTCTCAGGCCAGGTAGGACCACAGTACATGTGAGACCACAGGTCACAAAGACCTGAAATGGTAGCTCAAGGTTTCATGGCATTTCTGCCTTCTTCCTTTACATATTGTGGTCAGCTCTTGGCTATTTTATAGCACAATGCCCTGACTAAGGAAACGGTGCCTACCCTTGTCTCCTGCTCCTTTACTGAACCTTTTCTTGTTTGTTGATGTTGCAGAGAAAGCAAAATGCCTCGGTGGCCCAGGACCTAGGTGGTTTGGCCCTTCCAGGAAGCAGACAAAAGTGGTCAGTGAGCAGTAGCCCTTGTCTCTGAGCTACCGTGGAAGAGGGGGCAAAAATAGCTGTTAGATTTAAGTAAAAAATACTTAAAGAAATCTGGTGCTGACTGCTAAGCGATGTAGATAATTCATGCTATACAGTCCTGGATTTCACATTTCTCTAAATAGTGGCTGAAGGTAGATATTAATATTCAGGTTTCTTATGCAGCGGTGGTGCACATTGTCAGCAAAGTCTATTAGTCACATTTAATTCACATATATTAATATCAATTTGTAAAAAAAAAAAAGGTTATTTATTGCTGTGATCCCTTTAAAATGATTAAAATACATTTTGTAAAGTATGTCAATCTGTCTACTGCTACCATGTATGCCTCTGTGCTGCTTCTAGATATAGGTATATCCTCCCAATGATATGATCAAAGCCTTTCTTTCATGCTACATCTGCCCTGTTACAGCTGAGAACCTGCACAGGTGAGGTTGTAACAGGCCAATAAAGAAACAAGTGTCAGAAGGCATTCATGGAAAATGCTTTCCTCACTAATCCTTCCCCTTCAAAGCCAGGTATGGGACTGAGCCCCCGTACACCAGCACAGGAGAGGTCTCCAGCATAACCAAACCACATATGCTAAACAAAAGAGACCGAGCCATGCAAGGTTTCTGTAAAGCCTGTCTTGTGCATATGCATATATGTAAATAATCTGCCTGTAGGTTTATTTTCAGTTATGTAGTAATAACTATATTAAAAGCCTTGCCACTGATTCCCAGCTAACCCACATCTGCAAAGACAGCTGGCTGAGATGCGTCCAGCAGAGTGAAATAGCTGGTTCACGCGCCATGTTTGTCATGAATGACAGGAGGTTTCTGAAATGGTAGTAGTGTAAGAACAGTGGTTTTTAATCAAATGTGCAACTAATCACCTCTGAAAAGGGCACTGAGTGTATTTATCCACATTTTTTTCAAGGTTGGATACCTGAATTTTGAGCTATTTTACAGGGTTAGGCACATTCAAAATACCAGGCAGCCCAATTTTGCCTCCCTGGTAGTCTAATTAGAAGCTGAGTGCATTAAAAGACGGGATGCCAGTCGCAGAAGCCATCTTTCAGGAAACAACTAGTTCTTGTTGCTTCCTGGGACAGTGTTCCACTATCTGTCTTCCCTGATTTTAATTAAGTAAGAATTGCCTAGGGAGAGGTGTCCTGTTACAACTGTTGGAAATCTTTGTCAGAGTCGTTCATTTTTCCATCATTTTACAAGGTAAGTAGAAGCATAACCATCTGTCTGCTCTTTAAATAAAAGGGAAGGGAAGAAAGTCCTCTTCTCCACTCCCATATTTCAGTGCCAACACACAAGAGAAAAAAGAACAGGCTAGCTGAGCACTGGAGATGGCTGGGTTACAGTAAATGCTTTTTCTCCTGTGTTGTTGAGGTCATGCAGAGTCTGCTGGTGAGGTTGGGTGAAAATCTGGCATTGCAGGTTTCATCTTCTGCCTCCTCTGTCACTCCTCTTCAGAGGCCCGCTTGCCTCTGGGTTTTTTCTTCATTTTATCTTTTGTGTCTCTTCTGTTCTGCAGGAGTAAGCCTGCTGATCCCAGCCGGGGCCGTTCCACAAGGGAGAGTCTATGAAATGTATGTGACAGTTCACAGGAAGGAGAACATGAGGTAAAATGCCTTTATTTGTTTGTGCGTTAACAGAGGGGAAAAGTGTAGTAACTAAAGACCTGTGGTAATATGGTTATGCAAAGCCTACCGTGTTGGAACTATTTGCTGACTTGGAGGCAAACGCATGCAAATCCAAGGATAGACTTCGCCGCAAAATCAGCTCAGACTTTTGCTTTTCTAACCAAGACTTGCACTCTGCACAACCCGTCAGGCCGGGGTGATGCTGAATCATAGCCAGAAGCAAGGAAAATGTGCCAGTGTGAGTTTGGTGTGGCAGAGGTGTGAGGTAACCTCTTAATAAAGACCCATGCTGCAAATGAGAAGGCAGCAGAGGAGCAAGGTGGCAAATTAGCTCAGCAGAGGGACAGGTGCCTGAGCACCAGGCTTGGAAAATGTCCTCTCCTATTGTAATGAAGGTAAATTTTTATTTCACCCTTTGTGGGCTTGGCTAGTCCATGCAGTGAAGAGGATGGACCAAAGGTTTTTACATCCTCCACCACTCCTTGCTCTGAGGTAGAAGTAAGCAAGTAGTTGTCCTGCTTAGCCACAGGCACAGCATGCATAGAGCCTCCTAGAGCCACCCAGAGCCAATGTTGCCGTGACTTCTGTTGTTTTCACCTGTTAATCTGCATGTGTGGACAATTCATATTCTAGATCTTAATGTCTACTGAGTGATCTGGCAGCCTTGGTATTTAAAAAAAAAGGTTCCAAAAAAGCCAAGATACTGTTCAAAGCAGCTTTAGAAAAACCTAATGAAGAGCAAGGTGAGATCTTAGTCCGCAGAATGGACTCATACACAAAGGCTGAATGGTAAACATGAATCTAAGCAATTATTACACGTTACTTTGCCTCCTTCCCCCCCTCATAGCTAGAGGAGCTAGCTATGAGGTTTTTGGCTCAGCCCCTTAATGGCTTTTATTATGTGCTAAGCCACAGCTGTTTATACACTGCATGATATTGAACACTATTCTTTAGCTTGGTAGTCTTTCATCCATGCTAAAATAATCTGCTTAAAGAAAAAATAAGTAACTCCCCCCACCCACCCTTTTGCATACATTATTCATGGCCTGCTCTTTGAAAATAGCTAATTGCAGCTACAGAAAAAGTGTCTCTGTTCATATCTAATATTGATTGTATTCCTATTACTTTGGCTGTGTTTTAAAGACATTTACAAACAGCATTGGAAAAGGACCCTTTCCTGCAAAAAGAAAAAAAAATATAATCAGACAGCATCCCTTGTATTCAGCTTGCCTCTAAATCTCCCTTTTAAAAATACCTAATTTTTTTAAAAAAAGATTTTATATCATTCCTAGGAGGAGCTATATATGCAATTATTTTTTTTCCAGCCAGTTACAGAGAGAATTCCTGCCTCCTTATTCATGCAGCTGTGAACAGCCAATGTCACATGCTAATCTGGTTTATTTTCTTCAAGGGTCATAAAGCCTCCTCTGCATGCTTTGTGAGACCTGTTATTCAGCAGGTCACACACAGGATAGAAGGATAGGTTAACTTGTATTGGGAAAAGCATGGTTAGAGCTGTGCTGTCTGCCAAACTGAGCAAGTATGCTGTAATATGCCTGCAAAAGGGAATGGAAGGGTGCAAATCCTCACTTGCAAATTTTTTTAGTGATTCCTTTAGCTAGGAGAGGAGAGCAGAGAGCAAGATGCCTTGGCCATGGGGCAGCAGAACTCATCCTGTCTTGGTGGTAAATGCTTTCTGGGCACACAGACTCCAGCTGCTTATTTGATTTATGGCAGCTTTTCAGCCCCCACTCCAGCGTGCCAGGTTCTTCATGATCATGGAAACCAGTCACTTCTAGGACATTTAAAACGGAGCTTGTTGGGTGTTGTCTTTATCACTTGGAACTGAATATTCACTGAAAAGGGCTTAAATGCTGCAGAACTGTAAAATCCTTCCTGTTACCTGCTTACCCACTTTTGCCAGGTTTCGAGGTGCAGAATGGGATGGTGGCACCCAGCACTCAGCTGTAATGGTCTCCTGCCACAGGACTCTGTTAGCAGAAACTTCACTTGCTGTAGCAGAGCTGCAGCTCACTCAAAGCCTCTTTTTCTGGCTGCATGGGCCACAGATGTTGCTTCATATAATTGGGATCATACGGGTACCACAAGTTAGTGTGCGGTGTAATTATTTTTTAAATCCACTGCTGCACTCTTCCAGCACTCCAGCAGAGAGTGATAGTCCACAGTAAGGACTAGCTGCCGATATTTGCTTTTGTGGCCAAGCAGTAACTGGAGTGTGTTCAATAAACCCTGTGAGACCCTTTATTGAGACCCTTTATTTATTTTCATGAGTACCGTGTAAATGTGTATGGGTTGAAAAGTCCTGTTGTGTGTTGATGTAGCTTGGAAGTGGACATATAGAAAACTATGAAATGGGTGTTATAATCAAAAAGGAAGACAGGCTCTTTTTCTTGATATACAGCCACCACTGCCATGAGAATGTGGTCTCCATAGTACCACCCTAAATAGAACCAGTGCAGGAACAGAGAGGCTTACCATCACAGCTCACATTATCTCCAGCGACCTAAGATTTAGCTCACACTTTATTTGTAGAAATAGGAAACAACTTCTGAACATTCAAGCTGAAACAGCAAATCTGTTATCCCTCAGAGTCCTGCAAATTCCCCTTTTCTTTTCCTTCCTTTGTTTTCCTAATACATTTCCCCAGTTAGTCTCTGAAACCTGTCGTACAGAATTTTGAGAGACTTCACAACCCAGTAATATCACCCTATTGCCTTGCAGCAAATTGGTTAGGAGAGCTTTCCAAGACACACCACATATTCCATTTCATATCCGTCAAAGCATGTGAGAGCAGGCAGGTCACCCTAAAATCATTATCCTTCTGTGGTGAATTGGGGTTCTGATGGCTTGCAATAAATGCCACTTGGAGGCAGTTGTTTTCTCTAAGTGTGTTAGCATGCTTGTGGTGCAGTGGGTTTTCTCTTTTCCTAGACTAATACTCGAGCAGGCTGGTTTTCCTGCTCCTGCGCTGCAAGCTTATAATTGTTCTGTCTGTCATTTGGGGCAGGATGGATGGCAAGCAGCTACCAGGCTTTGATCCTTGGCTGGCATATGCTGACCTCATGGAAAGGTCCATGTGCTTTATGAAGTGGCTGCAGTGGGGAAAAGGCTGTCTGTGTGTATGTGTGTGTTTGTACATGTATATGTGTTTGCGTGTATATATTTATATATATAACCAAAAAAAATGACAAGCCTATGAGAATATTTCACAGCTATCAGACAGGTTTCTGTCTTGAAGCTTGTTGGTTGCTTCAGTGGCGATCAGATGCTGTCACCCTTAGCCTGGGGAAGTACCACTGACCTTGAGATTCACAAGAAGCGATCCCTTCTTGAGTTGTTCTTTCACCTATAAATAAATACATCACTGTGATTGGTACCTGGCAAGAGCCTGTTCCCATGAGCATCTGTGAGAGCCTAGGTCTTACATGACTAAGGATTAAATAGCACGAGTGTAAATCTTCAGCTTTCAGGATTTTCTTAACTGCCTCAGGTTAAAAAACAAATTTAGCTCTGAGCTAAATTAGTGGAGCTGTGTGCTTCCTTTGGAAACATCTGGCACTGGTCAGTGCTAGACAGGGTCTGGGTCTTGATGGACCACTGATATGATCTTGTATGGCAGTTCCTGTGTTCTTGTGTGAACCCCTGCCGTGCTTGCACAGCTTTAGGTGGAGCTACTCTAGCATACTTTAATCAGAGGCAAGAACTGCACTGAATGTGGCACAGTGAAGGACACTTCTGTGTAATCCATCATGCAGGAGATGATGCAAATGAGAGTGGATGTCGCCGTGCCCATGAAATGTGACAACCCTGAAGAATGAAGTAAGCAGTGCTCCTGAAGATCTTGATGGAAGACACACATAAAACTGTGCAACTTCCAAATTAGCTACCTTAAAAGAGAGAAGGGTCAGGTGATCCTTGTCAGGATTTGGATCAGTGGCTTCATAGTGTATGTATAGACTTTAATATAAAGTCAGGGAGCTGATCAATGAGTTTGATCCAAGAAACAATGTTATCTTTTTCATCAGTAAACTCTAAGCTCAGTGGTGTGAAATAAAAGATATTGAAGGCTTCCACATCTCGTTTCTCCACCTCCCTTCTGTATCTCAGTTGCATAAACAAAATTACTTTGTGACTCCAGAAGACAATTTCATAAAATGCCAGTCATTGTCATTGAAAAAATCAACATAAAAAAGACCGAGCATGAACAAAAGGGGAGGAAAACTTTTCAGATCAATTTCCTTCTGAAGGTAGGCTGGCAGAAGAACCTGAGTCATCAAGAATATTAAGTTTGAAACTTCAGAAGGAACATGTTAAAAGTAAAGCCCCAGCAATGAAAGGAGAAATAAAATGCTTTCCCTCTGAATTTGGCTAAGCTGTAGCTGCATAGAAGGGTTGCCATCTGTTGCTATGAGTTAGCCATTGCTCCCTGCTCTGTCCTGTGCTTCCTGAGCTGCTGTGATTGCCTGTAACATCTACACACAGTGCCAGGGAGTGCAATGTACGCCCACCGAGGAGCAGAGATTTCTCTAGTTGTGCTCACATCTGCTGTCTGACAGCTACCTTAATGAGTATGGTCTGGCTTATTACAGGGAGACCGTTTCGAATGAGTAATCCCATTAAAAACACAAATTTGATTGCGAAGGGACCAGATATAGTGAATAAAAGTTTGTTTGCTTTTAAATAATTTGATTGTTCTTGATAAGCAGTGCAGGTTGGGACAACATCTAAAAACATCTGAAGACCTTTCAGTTACTGTTAGTGCCTTTTGATAGCAATGCTGAACAGGGGATTGGATTTCAGTCTCACTCAGATCTTTGTAAAACAAAAACGTCTCTTTTGCCTGCAGTGAAGTGACTTTGGAGGCATACAGCTGAATGCCCAGTCTCATCTAATAAGTTATCCTGAGACTGCTGCAAGCCTAAAATGAAGGACATGGTGGGGGGAGGGGGTTTAGGTTTGGGGTTCTTTTTTGGATAACAGCCAGAAAGTAGGTTCTTGCCCACAATTTTGAAGATGTCTGCTCATAGATCTTTCTGCTTCAGGGGAGAGAACTCCCTTGCTCTGTGTGGTCCCCTCTGTGTGTGTTTGTGCTGGATCTCCTGCGATCTGTAACACAGAAATTGGAATACTCGATCACAACAGGCCAGAATCCTGGCTTCGCTGGTGCTGCATCACTTGCTCCAGGAGAAGGAAGAAAATTGCTCATAATAAATGACTACACAATAACTTGTCTTCAGGGGAATTTGTTGTTTACTAATTCCATCAATTAGTGTCGGGTTTATGCCTTGAAGCAGAAAGATTAATACCTCTTGTATAATATATCTTGTCTACTGCATCTGTTTCTGTTCTCATTCGCTATAGTAAGGCATAATCCTTTTGTTTTAAAATGGAAATTGGAAACAGTGAGAAATAAGAAAAGATCTGTCAAGAGATTTTTGTTCCTTCTTCCTGTTGGTTGTCATAGGGTACCCCTCTGTGCCATTGTGTGGTTTAGCCTCAGTTCTCCAGGTTTCAGCTGTTTATTTCCAAGATCTCGCTGCAGTCCCTAAATACCTTGCTACCTGCAGTCACGTTAGAGCTGGATAGGAAAGGGAGTATCACCTCAGTGTGCTCTGACACGCCTTGTCCCATACAGCCCCAGAAATCAGATTTGCTTTTTGCTGCTGTGTCACATTACAAGGTGATGCCTGCTGTGTTGCAGTCAGCTCACCTGTGATCTTTTTAACTTTCATTGCTTTCTTTGCTACTAAGTAACTATGCTTGGAACTTTTTTTGCTCAGGCTGCATGAACTGCTGTCCAATTAATATGATTTTATTTCTATATTTTTACCCTCTCTGGATCTTTTGCATTATTTTCTGGCTCTCGTTGTTACAATAATTCCTTGTTAATTGTTATCTGTAAATTTACATTGTCTACCACATTGTGAGTAGAAATTCTGGCCTTATATAGTAGTCAGAGAGAGGTTTAGCATGGACTTTAACAGAGCTGGAATTTCATTAATTCAGTGACACTGACCCCTGTTTCACACCACTCGAGAACTTCTCTGCAACTCATTATATCTCAGTTTTTAAAGGTTTATCTGCATGAGGTGGAGTGGTAGAGAGTCACTAGGACTGGCAGCACTGTGGGGTACCCAACTCAGATGTGTGTCTGGTCGCAAATGGGGACTGCAAAGTCAAGCACCCCTGCAACTGGCCCTTTCTTCTGCTCCTTACTCATCGGTGTCCTGTGTCGTAAATCCCCACATCAGGAACAGGCATCTCTCATCCACTTGACAATAAATCTTGTAAGTCTGGTGACAAAGATGCTGTTTACCAACTTGGGAAAAAATACTAAGCTTTGCTATTTTTTTGCATGCCTGTTGTATGTTTATATCTGCCTCCTACATCACTTGCTGACTCTGCAGTTTGGAGTGCCTCCCGCCTTCGTGCTCTGCATTGTTTTTTATACTTGTGTTAATCAGATATAAAACGTTGTGGCGCAGAATCATGCCCTCCATCAAAGTCCTAAAATTTAACAGCTAACACAATTTTGTCACAGAGTAGTGACTAAACTTAATTTTACTAAAGAGACAACTTTAGGCTGCATGATTTATCAGTACCATATAATTTTAATGACCTTTTGGCTTTTTTTAACCACATGCATCAGCGCTCAGATTCTCGTAGATTTTAACTCATTTTTAACCTAAAATGCACTGTATGAATTTTTTTATCACAATCATGATATATTCCCTCCTATAATTTTTTGGACTACTGGTTTTGTAATTAGTCAATTACAAAAATAGTCAAAAAAACTATGATAACTTGTATTTTTTTTCCTTCCTTCTTCATGTTTCAGTAGTCTTTTAGATGAAGTTAGGTTAACCAGATGATTTAGTGTATAGGTTGTCTTACCTGTGGCTTTCCAGACAAATATTGTAATTTTGAAAGATCTTTCTCGTAAGACATTATGGGTTTTGAAATTTCTTAAATTAGTCTGTAGGGGAGTGTTCAAATATCCATTAATGGTAGATGACCATTAAGAACCACTGCCACACTGTGAGGTTTTTTTAATCTTCTTGTTGCTTATGATGAAAAAAAAATCAAAACACCACCAAAACATTGAAGTAAATGAGTCTGACAAAGAAGCAACATTTTAGTCAAAAACTGCCCAATGATTTATTCAGTTCAGTCTTGCAAGAGAGTGATACCTGATCTTCTTTATCTGAATCCAGAGATCCCTACAGCATGTAGGAGGAGCTGGACAAGGTGCTTTATCTGCTAGTGTTTCATTTCTTTTGTGTAGTATTTGTTAGGCTACAATAACCAGTGTAATACATGATAGCTGTCCAGATTTTTATACTTTACATCTTATTTGAAAGGCAGCTATATCACAGCTGTTTGTTTCCAGTCCACGGCTTTTCAGAAACAATTGTTAAGTCATTTAGTAAACTCATCAGTTAATTTCCACAGATGCATATCATCTGGTATTACTGATTTGCATAGATCTAATTTTCCATGCCCGACCTTTTTTTTTTTTCTCTCTCAGATGTTATGAAAATCTCCCACAAGATTTGTAGCAGCAAGAGATACTTTTGAAAAGTGCCTTTGTCCCACTTTGAAGAAGGATTTCTCAAAAGTTTGTCTTTCATTTTCTGTAAGATTAATGGAATATTCAGGGAAAATTAAGGTGGAACAAAATAGGATATGCCTGTGGACATACCTTTACAATAGCCAGAATAGGTGCAATAAATTGGATAGCAAAACAGCTTCTGTCCTGATCTGGCCTCCTTGAAATTGTTATCTACGATGACACCTACTTTATTTTGTTCTTTCTTTTGGTAAAGTCAAAGACTTGCAGAAATAAACAGTATTTAATGCTGTGTCAAATAATACCACTAAGACCAATACAGGTGTAAATACAAGTATTTGTAAATGCAACAAGGGACTGAACCCTTAGCCACCGCAGAGGATGGGAGGTCCTGTGGGCCGATCTGGAGTTTAAGCGCAGATCACATCGAACACTTTTAATCTCCCACTTGCTGGTTTCTGGATCATGAATTTGTCCTCTGTGTTATTTAGGGAGGCAGTTGATGAGGCACATTCAGCTGTATTTGTCATACACCAGATGTCGGGATAGTTAAAGTTACTCATGCTTCCTCTGTTTTTAAGCTCCTCAGCAGTTGGGATAGTTTACACATGCACACACATGCACGTGCACATGCGCGCGCAAACACACACACACACACACACTTTCTCTGTCATTTAAAAACTACAGTGTATGCTATGTATCTTAAATACTTATGTGACTTCCCATAACACCTATTCTTAGTGACTGGCAGCAAGCGCACTGGACAATACCCCTGTTTTTAACTAAACAACTCTGGGTTATCACTAGATAACTGAGGCTTTGCTGGTGTGTTTTGCCCTCTGCACCCCTCTGCACTATTCCTTATCATCCCTTCGTCCTTTATTCCCCCCCACCAGTGACACCTGCTCCCTGCAGGCATATTTGCAATGGCCATTCTAGTAGATCTGAATGGTTTTTAAGTAAAATGGAGTATCAGTGGGTTTGGTGATGACTCTGAACTCAAACTGCACATCTCAGATACACTGCATACCACTTACGAGGTTTCAGACATGCTCATTAGTTCGTTCTCTGCCTCTGTTCTTCAATTTTCTCTGTCCAGACAGTAAGTAATTCTCACATGTGATGCTTACAAAAGCCACTGTTCGTTTCTGTATGCTGCTGAACTGCTAAATGCAGCAGTGGCCACTTTTCAGCACTGGGTGAAATGAAGCCTCTGTGTAAGGTCTGCAGGGATCCTTCCGTGGAGGGTGCTCAGCCACCAATTTGCTGCCACCTAAACCTGCATTTTGACAAATGGCAAACAAGGAGGGTTTTTTTGTAAAAAATAACAATGTTTTAGGATTTGGGGAAAAAAAACAAAACAGCCAAATAAATCAAACCCACCCATTCTTTGCTTGCACAATCTTTTTAAGAGAAGTATTTTTTTTTATTTTTACATACCTGAATGTACCTTTTTTGCCTTTTTCAGCTCACTTAATATATCCATCTTTCTGTCCCCTTGTCAGGCCCCCTGTGGAAGACAGCCAAACCCTGCTGACACCGGTGGTGAGCTGTGGCCCACCAGGAGCCCTGCTAACCCGGCCCGTCATTTTAACCATGCACCACTGCGCAGAACCGAACACAGAGGACTGGCAGATCCAGCTGAAGCACCAGGCTGCCCAGGGGCCTTGGGAGGTGAGGCTCCAGAGCTCCAGCCTGTGTGCTGACTGCATGCAGGGCTCTCTGCTAGTCCTTCAGCTGCCTTTCTGGACCAGGATGCCTGTATTTTGGGTGTTCTATGTGAGATGCGTGGCTGCTACAGACAGGCAGGAGTGCCCTTCAACACCAGGTGTCTAAGGTGCCCGGAGCTCACAGAGAGATGCAGTCTTTGGGGCAGTTTGATGCCTCCTGGTTTCCGTGCTGTTTTCCATGAAATAGCTTTCATCGCAGCATTTTGGAACTTGGACTTTTGGTTGTGGCAGGATATTTTGATGAAGTCATGGGGACAGAAGGGAGAGGGCCGGGTGGCAGAAGGATCTTCCACTGTAACTGGAGCATAAAGTCATGCTTTCAGCAAGGCTGGGCCATCCTGCCAGAGTCCTCCTCTCCAGCCCTGTGCTCCCAGGTACCTGCTGCCACCAGCTTGGTCTCATAATTAATTTGGCAAGGACACTTTCTCCTACTGGTAGTTTAATAAGGTCAGAGTGGCTTTCGAAGGCAGTTGGGCTGACAGCAGCAAGAACGTTGTGTCCAGCATTGCCTTTGAAAGCCTCTTGCATTTGTTCCCCTGCCTGTGGCACTGGCCCTTCCTCACACTGGGAGGGAGCGTGCAGTGAACGTGGGTCTGTCTCGCCAACTAATCTGCACCCCACCGGCCTGACTCTTGGCACCACACATCTCTTATTTGTGTCTGTGTTACTGGCACCTTTTCATTTTCTCCACCGTCTTGCTCCTGGCCTTGACAGAGAGGTTACTCTGCCAGCCGTGCACACGCTCTGGTGCCAGCACAGCCTCTGCAGTATCCACAGGGTCCCCAGCCATCGCACAATGATCTTCTTCCACCGCTCAGTTCTGGAGCAGCTTCTCCAAGCTGAGCCCACGCATGCACACACACACCTGCAACATCGCTTGGGGCCAGTGCCTCCTGCCAGAGCCAGGTGCTGACATGGCTGTAGCAGGAGTGCAGTCAGTGCTGCAGCACCTTGCCCTCCAGAAGGACCGTGCCACTTTGGCAAACGTGGCATGTGTGCTTTTCCTGAGACTAAGGGCCCCAGCCTAACACTGAATTTCAGTTGAGCCCACGCTGCTCAGCTGCCAGATGTGTATGTTGTGCTGCAGACCTGCAAGCAGTGAGGATGAGACAGGTGAGTTGTGCCAAGCATCATGTGGTGTGTGGTGGCTTTGCAAGAGGTGGCCATCATCTGCTGCTACCTTTTCGCTTCTCTCTCTAAAAGCCATTCAAAGCACCTTGTGTTACATGCAGGATATTACAGGCAGGGTTGAATGGAGGAAATTAGCAAGGGAGTGTTTTCCTTACACACAGGTTGGGGAGGTTGTCTGCATTCAGGCTGTATGTAGTTTTTCTCTTCACCCTATAGTCTCATAGTGGAGGATTATTCTCATGAAGCAGCAGGTGATATTTCATATGGATGTGGCATTTGACCATTGTAGAGGTTACTTCCTTTCCTCGAGTTTTTATGACTCCTTATTGTCATGCTTAGGAAATGAAGGGCTGTTATTTATTCAAAACGCCTGTGACTTCTGATGTTAAATCATAACTGAATTATTAGTTCACAATACACTTTTCAATAAAGTATATATTCATTATTTGCTATTATTGATCTATCTATTTATATATATATATATATATATATATATATGATATTTCATTTAAAAATATTTTCATTATTTGCCTAACTCTGCCCAGGGCTTTAAAAGCTGCTGCAAGGCCCAGAGGAAAGAATTACAAGTCTTAGGGGAGTGAGGACAGGAGGAAGTTTCTGCCACCATCATCACCACCAGCACCCCAGAGAAATCATCTTGTGCCTATGCAGGAGAAAAGCCAGGAGCAGGAATTGTAAATCTTGATTAATCTAAAGTGCAAGCAGCAAGGTCTCTGTGCATCATCCAGGCTTGAAAGAGGCATTGCTGTCTTAAAGGAGAGCAGCTCTGAGGGGCTGGGAGCTCTAACTTGGCCTCTTTCTCCCTCAGGATGTGGTGGTGGTCGGGGAGGAAAACTTCACCACTCCATGCTATATCCAGCTGGACCCAGAGGCCTGCCATATCCTGACAGAAACCCTCAGCACGTATGCCTTGGTGGGACAGTCAACCACCAAAGCAGCAGCCAAACGTCTCAAATTGGCCATCTTTGGACCGCTGTCCTGCTCTTCGCTGGAGTACAGCATCCGGGTCTACTGCCTTGATGACACACAGGATGCCCTTAAGGTGATTGCTGCTCTCTTGCTTGCTTTCCCTCTCCCTCTACAGCTGTCACGGAATTGCAGTCATAGCAGTGACTAGACCCTCTGCTCCATGTATTCCTGCTCCCTGGGTTATTCTTGCGATTAGAAGAGCTTGACAACAAGCTGCTGTTCTACAGTTTAAGCCACAGATGCTATGAATTGTCCTTTACATAGGGATCTCACATTATTTTCCACCTACCAGTCTTTTTTTCCTTTGTTTACCTGTATCATATCCTGAATCCTAAGATTTTTGCATTATTAAAAGGCCATAAGGTACACGGGGCTTCATTCGTTATTCATGTATTTTTAATGCTAAGTGCCAGCTCCCCAGAGATGGGGAAACATATAAATGCTTCTTTGTAAATAGTTGATAATGATAAAAGAAGCTTCTGGGCTGTTAATCACTGCCTGCTTTCATACTGCTTTATTACACCTCTTCGTGTGCAGCTTTTTGTGTTGGGAATTCACAACTGAAATAAACCAAAGCTGTTGCTATCTCGACTATATAACCTCACTCTCACTGTGTAATTCTGGCATGCTCATAAACACACACTCACTACATACAGATGAGCAGATAGATAACCATGCTTGCTATTTCTCTTTATAAATACCTGTATTTATACAGATTGTATCTATAATAGTTGCACTCGTGAAATATGTAGCTCCAACTGCACGTGTAAGGATGGAGGTTATTAAAAGGTGGGGTTTTTTTCTTTGGCCGTAGCCAGTGCAACTTCCCAAATGCCTCTTTGCAGCAAAACGAGTAAAAAGCCTGACTGTGCAGGGTCATCCTGGTGCTGCATGTGCTTTTGTTCCCTCAGCTCCATGTGGGAGTTACTGGGATTTAAACCCACATACACTGGCTGGGAGATGTTTATGTTTTCCAGAGCAGTGACTTCCATCACTGCGAATGGCATGCTCTGTTTTGGTCCCCAGTACTATCTGGTGTCAAGGCTTGCCTGCCTTGGCTTTGCTGGCAGGGGGGTGCTTGGCTATATGTAAGAAAGGCAGTGAAGTATAAGGTGAAGTATAAGATAAGCAGGCATATCTTGATTTCAGCATGGTTTTGTCAGTGCAGGGCCTGGGAGCTCAGCCTCTGTTGATACGTTGGTGTCATCAGGCTTTTAGAAACAATCATTTTCCCCAGTCTGATTTCCCTTCTGTTTTTCCTCTTTAAAAATGTGAAAAGGATCTTTCATAGCGATCAGGCTTGAGAAGTCCTGACAGTTTTATGCCTGTGCTGTGTAATACAATTTTCCACGGGTTCGTCAAGGCCTGAGGTAATAATCAGTGAGTCGGAGGGGCCTTGGACAGACCGCTAATGCAGTCAGAGCTGGGGGAATCCAATTAGGTGTTACTCAAGAGCTGTTGGTTTGTTTCTAATAGACTGTGGGGAGAGCTGTGAGGTAAAGTTAATCTGATTCAGTGTGATAGCAGAAGGGATCAGCAGAGGTGCTGAGCAACACGGAGGGACCATCTTTCACCTGAGAAGCTGCAGCCAGTGTTTGAGGGGGCGCAGGCCGGTCCCTGGGCTTCTGCTGCAGGTAGACCCCAAAGCGAGCTTGTAATTCGGTGAGGAAAGGTGAGGAAAAAATACCTACTGCTTTTTTTACAGCAAAGTATGTGCATTTTAATTTTCTTCTCTTCTGGCACATCTACCCCAAGGCTGGAAGGCCACCCAGGGGGTTTGAGACCCAGCTAGCTGGTGGTTTACAGGAGGACAAGCACAAGTATTTGTTGGCCATCAACTCATTGCACCTCTCTGGAAATGAAAGGTCTGGGGAGGGACATTTAAGAAAAACCAGAACCTAGTCAGCTAGCTGTAGCTGAAAGGGTTCAGCGTGGACTGGTGTGTGTGAACCAGTGTGTACAGACCAGCCCTGTGCGACAGTGTTGTGTAGATTCAAACTATGACTATTTAGAAGGAGGGGAGAAAAAAAAAAAAAGTTGGGTTGTTTGCCACGTGCTTTTACAACAGCTGGCACTGCAGCAGCCCCAGCTGTGCTGGGAAGAGGTCTTTGGCACTGCCATATTGCTGCAGGGAAGGCATTCACTGGGCAATTACCACTGGCTGTGTGAGGCAAAGCATGCAGACACAGCTGGACCAGCAGGTCTGGAGGTTTAAAGTAATTTGGAGAGGGAGGGAAAGTTGTAGGCAGCAAGGGAGGCACCAGCTGCAACCTCTCAGTCTTGGGGCTGGCTGCTCTGGGCAAGGCATGGCACGGAAAGGGAAGAGCAGCGTGAGAGTTCCCACATTGGGATGTCTGAGGTTTGGAAGAGCCTTTGTAGGGGATTATGTGTTTATTTTAATAGGCAACCAAATGTATTCTGTTATTATTTACAACTAGGAATGAGTGTGCCATATGCTGAATGTGTCCTAACAGCCACCAAAGGAAGATGAGCAGTTGCGGTATAAAACACAGTGCAGTATTTATCCAGCGGGCTTCCCACTCTTGTCATGCAGAGTAAGCGCTTGCTGCTGAACTGCCAGCGCCTGCAGTACAGTAGGGAAGTGTAATGACTTGTCATCAGAAAGGGCTCGGTTATTGTGGGGGAGCGGCTTGGCGAGGTTCCCAGGAGCATAGTGGGCTCAGCACTGATCATTCCACAGGGTCCCAAGATACCCAGATGGGATGCTCACAAAAATGCTTTTTGGGTAAGGGTGAGGGTAGCTGTGACCTCGAGCACTTGCCTCTTCTTTTAAGGCTGATTTTTACACTTTGAAGGTGATACCCAAGCTAGTCTGCTGTAAAAAAAAAAAAAAAAAGAAATAAAAAAAAAATAATATGATAACTATGAAGAAATCCAGTTGCTTTATTTTGTTTATTCACATATGGCTTTGAGATTGAGGTATGTGACCTGTGTGTGGCAGCATGGCGGAGGCTGAGCTGCTGGGCACATGGAAACAGCTGCCTCCCACACCAGGAGCTAGCAAATGTTTTCAGGCTGTGGGTGGCATGCCCCAAGCTGCCTCATGCTGTGCAGTAACTGTCCTCTAAATAGACAAAAACAAAAAAAGGCACAACAGACATGTGATCTTATCTTGGTTATTTAATGTATGTTTTTCCCTCTTAAGAAGAAAGGCAACAGCTTAGACTGAATGCCATTGCTTGCTTGTGCCCTATTAATGAGGAAGCCTGTTCCAAATACAGGCTGTGGCTGTCCCAGTGATGCTGACAATGGTATGATGCCTTATACAGCTCTCTCTCCTAGGAAGGGCATCAGGGCTAAGTCCCAGCTCACAGGGGTGGTGAGAAGCAATGGAGGGTGGTGGGATCCATCTCAGCATGAAGCAAGCAACGTGCAGCTCAGATTTCAACTCAGGAGAGCAGAGGTGCCAGTCAGGAGGATAAACACTGCTCTAAATAAACTGCCGTATGGCTAGAGCCAGCCTGCAGGTTTGAAGGGCTGTGCAAATCATGGCTCCAAATTAATTCTGAATTCATTAGCTGAGTGGCATGGGAAAAACACAGGCTGCTTGGTGTTCTCCAGTTGGAGCTTGTAGAGAGGCTACAGTGGCCAAGGGCGTTTACTAAAAGTGGGATATTGAAACTAGATACCCAGATCTGGTGGGTGGGATGGCGCAGCATCACGCAGCAGTGCTTTTCCCCACAGTAGTGCAGCTCCCTGAGCTGGCACTGCATGGGCAGGAGCACTCATTCGCCCCAGTGCCCCATGTGCCTGAGGGGTGATGTCTGCAATTAGCTCACACAGTGCCACAAGTAGTCTTCTGGCCCTTCCAGGGAGGTAATTTAGACGTAATGAAGATCTATAGTAATCAGATAATTACTATCGATTGCTCTTTAGACATCTTGACGAGGTAATTAGGGGGCACTGGAAAGGAGCTGGAACTGATTCATTGGCATATCCTTAATCTAAAAGGCTTCCTGATTTTGTTTCTTTTTCTCTAATGGCTGATAAACGAACATCAGTTGAGCTTCAAGATCTGCCAGGTGCTGGGACAGGGGCTTTTCTTGTATGCTAACTAGATCCTGAACGTGATCAAGAGTAGCTTGTTTAATGCTTAGCTAAAACAGAGGCTCCTTTAGTTGGCCTGGGGTAGCATCCTGGTTTCGTGTGCCTGCATACTCCTTGAGCACGCTCACTGTGTGTGGTTGGCTTTGGCTGTGGGAGACTAGTTGGTTGGTTGGCTCTTGTAATTAAATATGACTGAGATTGGCTGCCTTGCTTTCTCATGGGGCTCATGTAGGTGCCTTTGTACTTGCTTCTTCCATGTGGACTACAATTAGGCTGTTTGTAGGCAGCAGTCTGCTGTGATCTCATTAGTTACGGGCATGTATTTATTTTTAGCTGCAGAAAATGACCAGACTCTTGGCTTACTAACTCTTAATTAGGAGATCGATATTTCAGTAACCTGAACCTGTGTATTCATAGGTACAAAATGCTCCATCACAGTGTTTTGCATTGTTTTGATACCATCCTGCTTGACAGTCTCAGCATAGGCATCTGTTATCCCCTTTACCTCTCTGTCATAGAGCAGTTTGTCAGGAGGCACAAGCTGAAAGACCAGCAGTATGCACCGGTCCCATATCAGCAGGACCTATGCAAATAAGAGCTTCCAAAACCAAAATTGTTAAGCTATCATTAGATGTCCAGTTTGAAAGACTGATGCAAAGGCTTTGTATTCAATATAATAGCATGCAATTAAACTTTCTGCTTATAGGACATGTAAGATAAGTGTCTCCCAAAGGGGACACAGGTGCCTGCATCCCTGCTGGGCTGCTGCTGTATGAAGGGAGCAAGTAGGTTATACTCAGATCCACTAATGCAATTCCAGCTCACAGGGAAACACAACTCTGTGCAATGCCTGCGCAATATTTTTTTTCCTGTATTGCACAAGTTACAGTATCTACAGCAGTCAGTCCTGAGGAATCAGAGGACCAGTGTGCTGTTTTGATGAAACCTAATTGCTTCTTTTTCTCACAATACTGCAGGAGGTCCTCCAACTTGAGCGGCAGATGGGTGGGCAGCTTTTGGAGGAACCCAAAGCTTTGTATTTTAAGGGAAGTACTCACAATCTCCGCCTATCCATTCATGACATTGCCCACTCTCTCTGGAAGAGTAAACTTCTGGCTAAATACCAGGTGAGCATCACAAACCATTCACATTTGATCCTAGTAGTGAGGCTTAAAGGAATACAGTGACACACAGAGGTGTAAAAAAAACACTAGGTGCCAGGCTGCAGTCTCATGGACTTTTTTTTCCCTGGACCACTTGCAGTGACAGTAGCATGGAGCCCATGGTCTCTAGTCACATAGCATCTGTGCCTTCGTCCCCCATCCCTCCCTGACTACACTTTTTTTTGCTTTACTCCTGCAGGAGATTCCCTTTTACCACATCTGGAGTGGATGCCAGAGGAACCTGCACTGCACCTTCACACTGGAAAGGTTCAGCCTGAACACCCTGGAGCTAGTGTGCAAACTCTGTGTGCGTCAGGTTGAAGGAGAAGGGCAGATTTTCCAGCTCAACTGCTCCATCTCAGAGGTAAATGACATTGGTGCAGTTCTCTATCTGACTGCAGGAACATGGGAGGGCTTAGGAGGTATATCCTTTCCCATTGCTACCTGTTTAGTGCTTCCCATTTTCTTCCTGACTGCTGGGATGGACCTAAGTGATGGATTAAGTCATTGCTTTGTATCTCCTGTTGCATTTTCCCTTAGCTTCTCTCATCTGCAAGGGAGCCTTCCTCCTTCAAGGGAGGGAGGAGGACATCTGTGGTCTCCCTGCCAGTGCTGTCTTTCTCTGTGTGGAGGAGCTGTTTGCCTACCCCACTCCCTAATGCACCTTGCAAAGCACCACATGGTCCTGTTTCCTGGCAGTCCACAAGACCATCATGCCTGGCATGTCCCTGAACAGAGAGAAAGGAGACTAGGAAAATCTCATTGCCATATGTTTGCATGAGTCACTCCCCTCTGACGCCACGTAATCGCTGTGCAATAGGGAATATTGGATGGTCTAGTTGCAAAAGACTTTTCTCATATTTTGGTACTGCTACAAAACCTATCATCTTTGACAATTTTCTTTTGATGGATGACATTTTCTAGTAGAAAAATGATCATAAGTTTGGGAACATCTTTGTTGATGCTATGTAGCACCTGAAGAATTTTTGCTCCTGGGGGCAGTCAAGCTTAGGGCTGAGACCAAGCAACACATTCAGGTGTGAAGTGGCATTGACTTCAGTGAACACGCTGATGGGTTTTATGCCTGGTACCTCGGCGACTATGAAAAGCAGGCTCTCAGGCAACAGTTGCTGCTGGCTGACTCGAGGAAGGACTGGGAGACCACAGGCAAAAGTTTCTGGTGTTGTAGGGCCCTGATGGTGTGCGCCATTACCCATAACATCTGTTTGGTTAGTGGGTGTTAATTTACAGATTCAGCTGGGGACTACACAGCATCAAAGACAGATGGTAAAACAAGTATCATAAACAATTATTGTAATAAGTGCTGCATTGAGGTAATCTCTAATTTAACCTCGCAAAGAAGAGAAAGAACTGAGAGTAACTTTAATGAAATGCAAGTATACACTGTAATCATCTTCAGCTGGTTGTGTGTAATAGGGCCTGGTAATAGATTCAGAGGGAACAGGATAATATTCTTGTCTTGTGCTGTGATCCCATCCATCAGGGATGAATAGAGGGAGTGAATAATACCACCATTATCAAGGCTGCCTCCTGCAAAATTGCTCCTCGTGATGTTCCCGAGCCCCAGCGAGGGGCAGGAGGACCTTGGGCTGCTAAAGGCTGGCATACAGGATTGTGTCAACTAGAAAAAAAAATACTAAAATTCAGACAATTTGATGAAAAAAGTCACCTGGAAGTGTGATAACAGAAACCTGGAAACCAATGTGTATGACTTTAGAGGTGTGATAAAGACACCAGACCAGGTATCAGGAAACCTTAGCTGTGGTTCCTCACACTTTCTCCTGTGATTAGGCTAGTGGTATCCAGCTAGTGATTAGGCATTGCTGGACTGTGCTGGTGCCTTTCTTCATTGCTGGCTATTTGTCTCTGCCTCTGTCACTCTGCGGTAAAAATATACTAAAAGAGCTTCCTGCATCCTCCCTTTACGGGCTTTCTTTTTTGTCCCCTGTAAAGGATGTAAAACTTCTGCAGATTAAACTGTCTTATTCTGGCTTTGCACAGTGTCTTCCACTGGGACTTCAAAAATACAATGCACTGAGTGCCAAAACATGCACATTTGCGAGGCAAGAGGAAGACTGCAATAAAGGTCACCCACTGTTTTTGAAGCCCCTTTTATGCTGTTGGTAGTCACCCAAAAGAGTCTAGGGCACTGCCATGGATTCTCGGGCTCCTTCTGCAGCAATCCTGATGCACCTGGGGCAGCAGGCCACCTCAAAATCCAGGGCAGTGCTGCCTCAGTGTGTCACTTGTGTCCCTTGTGTGTCCCTTGTGTCCCTTGGCCCAGAATAAAAGGGAAGGTTGTCTGTCTCTGATACCACCGGTCAGCACCCTACAGCCGCTACTGACCTGCCAGTGCAGGTAAGCATGCAGGCAGCAGCAGTGGCATGCCAGTAATTGTGCTGGCTCCTGGGCAGCCCCCACTGCCAGGCAGTTAGAGGACAGTAGATCGTTGCCTGAGTCGGTGGGGTTGGGGCAGCTGGTTTGTGATGCAGGGCCTTGGTGCCCAGATAGAGATTCCACATTCAGCATTGCTTTAGGCATGCTAAGTGAGGACATTACAGCGTGGCGTAAACGTTCGTTGATTAGAAATGTCATAGATTCCCTAAAATGCCATTTCTAAAAAAAAAAAGAAAAAGAAAAAAAAAAAAAAAAGGCATATTTATAGAGTGGAAGAGAATTAATTGCTGTGGCTAAAAGATAGGAGGTAGAAGGGGTTGAATTCTGTTCATTGCTCACCCCTTTCCATCTCTGCACACATTTACATTCTTTTTGGGGAAACCAAAGCCTGCACATGACTAAGCATCTCCAGCAAGCATCCTGGGGGATCTGCAATAGCAGCTTGAGCCAGGCATTACCTGGTTTTGAGACGGTTTCAGGTTTTACAGGGCCTTCCCAACATCCAGCTTGACATGAAGCAACAAGACAGCTCACAGGGAAGAAAACAAATTGACATTTAATGACAAGTCTTTTGCACGGGTCTTTCTGACTGCTTAGGGCTGCAGTGGCTCCCCTGTTTCTGCCAGAAAAGGAGACCGATTTGAGAAATAGAGTGAGAGGTATGAAGGGAGACCCAGCTATGCTTGCTGCTTTTTCCATTGTGTGCTTTAGTAGCTGGAGATGAGAAGTGCTGCACGTCCCCGCTGCACAGTTGGGCAGTTAGTCAGTGTCGATGAGTTTTGGTGGGGCTTTCAGCTGCCCTGCAGGACCTCGTTGTTCCTAAGCAAACCAAATCATCCAAATTGACCAACTACCATTGTCCTACCAGCTACAAAGTCTGTAAGTGCTAAATCCTTCCAAGCCAAGGAAAAGACAAAATCCTTGCCCAGAAGAGCCAACCGCTTGTTATTCCCAGCGGTCCATGGTAACAGTGGTGCCATGGGGAGCCTTCCATCTGGGAGGACGGTGTCAGAGGGCATCAACACCATACCTGCAGGGGATGAGCTGGCTTTGGAGGTGACTTTCCCCTTGAAACCCTGCTGCCACACTGCCTTTGAGCACGGTGCTGGTCTTGGGGAGGCGGGCAACAGCTGCCCTCTGAGTGCGTATGCTCCACCTATCTCCAGCACAGTTAAAGCTGCATAAAAATTAGGGATCAGCTTGTGCCTGGGGCAGTATTAACTATCTCTCTGTGGTTTGCTGAGCATCAGTAGCTTTGGAGTGCACAGGTGCTGCCAGAGGGATGTCAGTGGTGTGAGCCCAGTGCTGGCTTGGTATGGGGTGGGGTGCTTGGGGGGCTGCTGGGAATGGGCTCCTGCCAGCCAAGCCAGGAAAGCCCAATTTTGCCCTAGTGGTAGCAGTTTGCTCTGGAATTTGTCAAAGTGCCTGATCTTCCATTATTTCCAGTAAGTGATTGATTAAGCTGGGCTCAATTTTGTCTAGCCATAGTAATCTTCACCCTCAAAAAAAAAAGGGGGGGGGGGGGGCGTGGGGGGGGAATAGCTCCTGTCTACCCAAAGTTGGTTGTAAATATTTCTCTTTTTCAACTGACTAACATAAATGCTTGATTAGCAGAGGGCTGCTCCCCTCAAAGCCAAGTAAAAGCAGAGTCTCAGAGGGTACATTTCTAAAATCATCTCTGCACTCAGTAACAAAACTGCTGGATTTTTGTTTTGTTTTGGTTTTTTTCTTTGTTTGGTTTGTTTTGTTGGGTTTTTTTTCTTTCTTTCTTTCCAACTTTAGGAACCTACTGGCATTGATTATCTTCCCATGGACTCATCAGGCACCATCACCACCATAGTAGGGCCGAGTGCTTTCAGCATCCCCCTCCCGATAAGACAGAAGCTGTGCAGCAGCCTGGATGCACCCCAGACCAGAGGCCATGACTGGCGGATGCTGGCTCACAAGCTGAAACTGGACAGGTGAGAGGGGCTGCCTACATGTGGCTGGGTGGCAAAACCCTACAGGAGGTACATGCAAAAGGGTCCTGGTGAAAGTCCCACTGAGGTAACTGAAAGCAGATGTACAGACTGGTCAGACTGACTGCACAGGGATGGTCACCTTGACAGCACCAGCAACAGGGATGGGTTGCAATCCTGTGAACTCAGGTAGCTCTCATGCAGCTCAAAAAACAAGTTCCCTTTTGTCTTGTTGCAGGTACCTAAACTATTTTGCTACAAAATCAAGTCCCACTGGGGTGATCCTGGATCTCTGGGAAGCCCAGAATTTCCCTGATGGCAACCTGAGCATGCTGGCAGCAGTTCTTGAAGAAATGGGAAGACACGAAACCATTGTTTCTTTGGCAGCAGAAGGAAATTACTGATGCAGCCTTGGCATGAACAGGAAGGACAGACGCAGGGAGCGGTAATGCCCTGTTATTACAAACGAGAATTGAAATGAAAACCCAGACCAATGAGTTACACAAGAGACATTTCAGAAAAGAAAGCAAGCAAGCAAACAAACAAAAAAACCCCAGCCCTGACCTTCACACGTGCTCTCCTTGTACATTGTCACAGGATCTAAACGAAATCATGCAAAGTTGTACCTTGAAAATATAAATCAACCTAATGTTCCTCTCGGCTTGGCTGTACACTGCTTGGTACAGGATTTTACAGTTTCCTAGGAAACGCTTTTTATTGCTATCCAGATATATGGATAAACTTTCTTAACAATCCCAGTTTCTATGGATGTTGTTTACATCAAATTCTGGACAGGGGTAAGGAGACTGTCCATGGCTTTTTATATTTTTTGTTTAAAGCCATTCAAGACAAGGCTATGGACAGTTGGTTGTGGCTATTTCAGCTTATTGGTTTCTGGTGAATTCAGATTTTGGCTACAATTCTGCACATCGATTGTCTCACAATGATCCTCCTGTCATTGTTCTGTTTCCTAGACCTACTTGTAAAAAAACCCAAAACAACAAGAAAATCAGAGTTTAAGAGCTGTGCATCTGGAAAGCAGGTACTGTGGGTGCTAAGCAGGAACACATGTAACATCCCCTTCCATCCTTGAGGCAGTCCCACTGAACCTGTGTGAAGAGCAGCTGTAGGACAGTGGGGTATGTAGGATCGGAATTAATTTTCAATTCACAATGTAACACACACTTTCCACCCCTTTGCGATATGAGGGGGCTTGGACATGCAATTCAGAGTGATCAGGGGGGAAAAGAAACCCAGAAAAAAAAAAAAAAGGAGAAATAATTATTTACCAATTAGTATCTAGTGCAAGGATTATAATGATGATGATTATTATTATTACCATTACTTTATTTCTAATTTTGTCAGCAGCAGAATGAATCATTCCTGTTTTTATGGAAACTGTTGTCCCCTTCCTGAAGGTCTTCTCAGAGTGTCCTTCTTATGCTGTCTGTCCTTCCCTTCTCCAGCCATCATACTGCTCCTCCGAAGTCCTCTGCTAGCCCACACGGGTTGCTCACCTCATGCTAGCATTGCTGTGCTTCATGCCCAATGAAAAGGTGGTATTGACTGGTGACACTCTCCTGAAGTAACAGATCTGCACTCGCAAGGGATCCAACCAGCACCCCTCCCTGGAATGTTTTGCATCACCTTGGTGCCTCCAGGTTGCTGCAGGAAGCAATCCTGTCCTGAGGTGGCTGTGAACCAGTGACAGCCTCCCAGTCCAAATATACGTAGACCACTGGTTCAGGAGCATGGGTGCAAGCATGTGGAGGCACTGACACTGACCACCTGATTTGTGCATCCAAGGTGGGCCTCCATATATCTTGCTTTGCTTTGAAGCAGTCTGAGAGCCAGCAGCTCCCGTTAGCTTCCCACAGAGCTGCAGGTGCTCATTCTTACTGAATGAAACCCACCACCCGCCATAATGTTTGTGGTGGTCAGTGCTACTGGGAGTCATTTCTGGGTGAGAGGCACTCGGTGGATCTCCACAGATATTCCCAAGCTGCTGCAGCCAGGGAAGCTTCTGCCACATGGGCCAGTGTAGGGCAGTGGAGCGGTGAAGTTGAAATCTTGTGTACTGCAGTTTGCTGCCTTCGCTGCACTCCCTTTGCCACCGGGGCAGGGTGGTGCGGGTCCTCACTGGCTGGCCAGGGGCACGTTTGTCCCTCTCAGCCACGTCCCTCTTGGCTGCCACAAACAGGTGAAGTGGGAACTTGGCAAAAGCAGCAAGCATTTGCTCATTGGTCAATGCAAACAAACTGTGTTTTCTGTTCAGTGAAAGAGTGACTCTTTGGTACATGACAGCACATAGGATCTCAGCAGTTTGACTGCCAGGCTTGTCTGTCCTCTATTTCTGGTGCAAAGAAGGCTTTCTTCCCCAGCCTGTCGACTCCAGGTTTCCGGCCAGGCCCTGGTTATTGCTGTTGTGCACACATGCATGCCCCCACCCACACACATATTCCCACTCCATGTGCTTCTCAAGACTGGAGTTGGCTTGTTTTCTTTTGTGTTTTTGGTTTTGTTTTTCCCCCAAGGCTTTCCAGATTGTGCCTTTAAAGGTAACTTTGAAAATGTCATTGGTCAAAATGAAAGGAAAATTTCATCTGACCTTTTTCCCATTTGACATTTCCATAGGCTTGGGACTTTTTCTTTTTAATTTCTCAGCTCCCTGACACCAGCAGGGTTTTGACTGACTGCCGGGCAGTGATCATAAAGCCTCGCTTCCTCATAACAGGTAACTCAGCAGTTTGCAAACCAGCATTTCAGTCAAAACCAGAGACCGGAGGACATATATTTTAACTTTCAACATCTGTCTACATTTTGACTGCGTAAGCCCCACCGTCTCTTTATGTGGAGATGCCATGGGCATCCTTTTAACAAATAATCATCTTCTTTTCACATTGGGCATCTGATGCAACACATTGCAATGCTAATGGAAATCTTGCTTTTAACTTCAGGAGGCTTTGACTGGGGCTTCCAGCTCTGCCCTTACCCTACGTTTTTTACTCATCTCGGAGCATTAAAATAGCTCTTAAAAGGTAGGTCTCAGCTTTTCTCCTTTCTGTGCCATCTTTAGGCATAATCAGTTGTATTTAGTTCATGCTCCTTCAACCCTCCTGTGCATCCTTCCTGCGTGACTCCTTTTCCAAGGTGGGTGGGTACATGAGCTGAACTGTCCCTTGGCCCCTTCCCTTTTCCAGCTCAGTTTTTGTTAGCTGATGCCCAGGCTTACTGGTGCGCCCGTCTCTCAGCTGTTGCTAGGTGGGCAGCCTGTGCACCCTTCTCACCAGGGCCTTACCAGAAAGTGTCTCATAGTTAGTTATCTGTATCGCTGTGAGTCAGTGCTCCTTTTGTCAGCTCTCTGACCTCCCCCCCACCCAATGCCTCCTTCAGAAAAAAAAAACAAACAACTTTCTTAAAGTATTCTGGGGCATTTTCCTTTTACAGTGTTACTGTAAAGGGGATTTATTGAGAGAAAAAGACATGCACTGATTAAGAGGAGCATCCACAGAGGTGGATAGAAGTCAGGAACATCACTGCCAGCTAAGGCAGCGGTATCACCATTGCTGGGAGGTGGAGCTGCTGGTTTTTCCATCCTGACTACTCAGAAAGCTTCCCTTGCCCGCTGCAATCATGGGCAGGATGGTTTCTCCAGCCCCTGCTCCATCAGCCTTTGCAGGGTCCCAGCACAGCACCATGCCATGTGCCTCAGCCCCGACAGGTCAGGGAGAAGCAGGGGTTGCCAGAGACAGGGAAGTTTCCTCCACAAAGCCACACCTCATCCCAGCAGCTCTACGCTCATGCTTTGTCACTGCTGCTAACAGCAGCTCCCACCTCAGCTGACACTTCCCCTGCCTTAATTTTGCTGTTTCTTTCTTTTTCTCTGCGGGGGTACAGCAGTGGCAGGGTGTGCGGTTGGGGAGAGGGCTCTGGCACGGGCCGGTGGTATGCATCCTTCAGCATCCCCATCCTGCTGTCCCAAGGAGGGAGGATGGGAAACAAGGGTGGCCAGATCCACTTGGGGTATTAACTTTTGGTGGGAGAAAAACCAGCATCGGGCCTTCCATCAGGATTGTGTGGACACAGTGCCATCTCGTGGGGCTGAGCCTGGCTCCAACATGCTGCCACGGTGAGCAACATGGCTCGGGAAGAGGCTTTCCTGTGGGGCAGCTCTTGAACGTGGCAAATAAGTTTGGCAGACAGAACCGCCTCGAAAGTTATTGTAACATTTTATGGCAGGTAAGCACATCTGCTTTTGAAAAACAAAAGGCTGCAGGTTTCTTATCCTCCAGTTATTACTACTTTTTTTTTAAATGCTTTTCCTTTTAGTTGTCCACCTTCAGCTATGTACTGTAGCGGTTTTACTGCTCTTCACACCGTCTCTTCATTACATATTGTTTGCTGGCGCTATAAATATTATCTATATTATATAAATATATATATCTACTGACTTCAAGGAAAACCTTTAATTTCTGAGTAAGAAACACTATCAGAGGCAGTCCTTTTCATCCAATTTTTTTCTTCAGTTCTTCTTGTGTTGTGTTCTTGTAAAGGTGGCTGTCAGTGTATAGGGTACTTTGGGGGTTTGGTTGGTTTTTTTCCCAAATTTTCTGATCACAGATGATCCACTGTATCTTTCTAAACAGTGCAAGACCTAAGTGCTGTTCTACTGAATCTTGAAAGTTTTGAGGCAGTGAGGGTCTCTTCAGCCAAGATTTGCTTCCATAGGAGACTGAGACTCTTTTTTTTCCATGTCACTGGCAGAAATGCAGACACTCATGAGACATGTTGGGAGTCTCGGATGCCCACAGAGCAAAACATGTCTCTTCCTTGGGTTTCTTGCAATTTCTGTTGCTTACATATAGAATAAATGTATTTACATGCTGTAAGCCCGTCATTGTGGACAGTGTCCTAATGTCTTGTATCGCTACCTACAGTAGTTTCTTTTTGGTTCCTTTTCTTCTTGTTTTGGGGGGTGGGGGTATGGGGAAGGGAGGGGTGGGGGGACCTTAGACCATTGTATGCTCTAGCCAAGTAGTTACCACAGCTCTGAAGTTAATTTTTAACAAGATGATACTGTTGAGGTGGTTTGGGTTTTGTTGGTTTTGTTTTTGTTTTTGTTTTTTTTTAATCTCGTGTCCAGGGCACTTTGTAAACTATCTTACTGAGTGTTCAAAAGTCTTTTCAGGTATTACTCTGGCTCTTCTCTGGCCATGAAGTAACTAATTGTTTGCAGGCTGGCTTGCTTAATATCAAGCAGTGCAAAGATGCAAGTGGTTTGTGAATGGAAACCAAACCTTTGGCCCTTCTTCCACAAGGACTCCAATGAGGTATTGACTTTGGGGTCACCACTGCAATCTGTTCCTAGCTTGTGTGTGAAACCTTGAGTTCATAACATGAGCCGCACTGCAGATTTTTAAATGCTGAAGCATGTATCTCAGACATCCTTTGAAGTGGGAAATTAACAGAAATGCAAAGTGTGTGTGTGTGTGTGTTTGTGTATACATACAGACAGAGAGAAGAAAATAAAGCACACCTACTGCTGGAGTCTTTTAACTCTGATGTTAGTTGTGGTTGTCCTCTTAGGACCAATTTTTGCTTGGGAAGGCGAAGGTCAAAATCCAGGGCTGTAGCATCACCACAAGGTCAAACAGGCAGTACATCGAGTGCCAACAGAGTAGAAATTGGCAAGGAACTAGAGTTGGACGTGAACCAAAGCCACAGAAATGAGCCCTCAAGTTTGGTAGGTCAAGCGCCTTGCTTGAAATAGGAGTATTTAGTTTATTTACTTACTTGTCCTTTAAGCTTGACACCTGCTTCCTGAAATCTGAAAATCCCTTTATCTGAAAGTCCTTTGATAAGCTCTGCCTGTACAAAAAAGCAATGATAATCCAGGGTTCTCACAAACGGCTGTTACTGAGTAAGTATTTCACATTTTCTGTGATGCTAGTTAAATGTATTTAATAGTGGTTCAGTCTACTTGACTGCTTACAAAGAGATTAATTGCTATGTGTGCTGTATCCTGGGCCTGCCCTTTTCTCCCAAAGCATCCCGTGCCATGGCATGCGAGTAACTTCTGGGTGCCTGTGAAGAAGTGGGATGTAATCAGGCAGGGCCATCCCGCAGTGGTGAGGTGGCTCTCCAAGTACTGGCACTCTGGCCTGCAGCTGGTGGGACAATAGTCCCTAGACAAGAAAAGCTTGTGTGGCCCCGAGAGCTTCTTTGGCTGCTGCCAGCTGGCTTTTGCTACAGCTTGCCAGTAAATTTGGGAGCTTAAACAATACTAATAAAAAGTAAAATCAGTCTGGAAAGTAAATAAAATAAAGCAGAAGGAGAAGCAAAACACTCTTCTCCCATAGATCTCGCAAGGCACCTTGCAAAAACACCTCTCAAGCCATGAGCCAACAACCTACTTCGAAGCAGGGTGCGTAACACAGCTGAGACAGAGAAGTTATGGCATTACTTGGCATTACCGTTTTGGTGCATCTGTGTGGTAGACTTTTTTGCTAACACATTCTGTCTGTTAAAGAGGGGGGGGGGGGGGGGGGGGCGGGAATTTAAGGTGGTACCTTTGGTACTTCCCCAAAGCAAAGAAGGAGGGCCCATAGGAGATGAAACATCTGTGACCCAGGCCAAGAGGGTGTATTGTGTTCCTCCCTCCTCTTCCCATGTCTCAGCTCTATCAGGGTTCATGGGATTTATTTTTCTTTGCTATTCAGATCTGGAGAACTATTTTGGTTTTGATTTCCCTATTGCTGTATCTTCTATGCAATTCCTTTTCTAAAGACTGACTTCCTACCAGAGAAGTGCTAGCCATTGCATTGTTTGTATTGCTGTACAGTGGAGGTGTGGTTTACTAGTTCTGAGTGTGCCTCTTACTCCCCTCCCTTTTTCTTCTTCCCTCTGTTTGTAAATGCCTGCATTTATTCTGTCAGCCTGACATGTACAAAGTGTAAGAAAGAATTTTTAAACAGGTAATAAATTATATTTATAAGCAACTGGAAAAAAAAAAGTACACCACTACCTTGTGTTCAATTGTTTAGTTCCTGGAAGCTTGGAAGGAAAGAGGAGCCTTTTATATAGTTTCTTTTTTAAAAAAAAAATCTAATCAAAAGAAATGTTTCTGCACTAAGAACTCCTCCCTTAGAAGATACCATTCATGACACCCACATGCCCATGCAGGCTGTTTTATAGTACTTCATAATCCTTGCGCTTCCCCATGGGGTTTTACCCCAGCGGTTTTCCTGGGATTTGTATTTTGTGGCTGCAGTGAAAAGTGGAGAGAAGCAACAGGCAGGCAGGAAAAAGCATCCTCAGCTGCTGAGCTCGGCTTCCCTCCCTGCATCCAGCCTTTTTGTTAGCCAGGGGAGCAGCCCATTGGGCTTTTTGCAAATGCCTGGGAGGCAAACTAAATGCTACTTGGGCAAGGTGACTTTGTCCAGCAGTACCTGCTTATGGCCACTTTAGCCGGGTGGATACAATGCCCAGACACTGAAGTTCACCCTTCTTCGCACCTGCTCTCCGCTGTCAGAGATGATGGTTATTTCTTACCAGCCTTATTAGACCTGTTGTACTCAGTGTTAAATTTCTGGGGGTGCAAGAACCAATTCCCCAGTGCAGCCACACAGCTGCTTCTCCCAGCTGAGGTACGGGGTGGCAGTGGGTAAACAGTCATCTCTTTCAGCCATCACCTTGTCGGTGGGTCAGCCCCAGGCTGAGGAGCAGCTCCTGTCTCTGATAGAGGCAGTTTGGGTGCCTGTGCACTGCCAGGGGACAGCACCATCCCATCCCCTGGGAGTGCAGGGCTGCCTGCCAGCCCTCAGGATCTCCTGCTTGCCCTGCTGAGGACCGCTCAGTCTTGCCACCTCGTACGCCAGACCGGCAGCTGCAAGACATTCTTGCCCAGCGGCTCCCCCTGCACGGGACAAGTCAAGGTTAAGTCCAAGCTGAAGCACTCCATTAGTGTATGAAGCCAAACAGCATTTGGATGAAAGGCTGAGAATATGGCGACCAGTGCATTTGTTGGGTTTGCAAGACCCTGCAGGACAGCTGGAAATGGGCAGACCTTTAAAAACTCATCCTCTGGTGTAAGGTACCTTTATTTTCTTTTCCTCCCATTGCAATTTTTAATGCAAACTAGATGGCATGCAGAAGATAAGTGCTCAAGCTGTTCTCCCTGACCGTGGGACACCACCAGCCTCCTTAGCACTCCTCAGTGATGTGCGTCACTAACACAAGGCTCCTCCATTTCCCTGGCTTCTCTGCTAAAACTGGGATGTGGGTAATCTCTGCCTGCTGACTTGTGTAATTTATTTGCACTTAACAGACAGTAACTCTTCACAGGAGGAAAGGCATGGGGAGTCTCATGGTACCAACTTGTGCAGCCGTCCCTTGCAGCTACTGGGGATGGAGCTGGGGACTGGCAGGTTACTGACCCAACACCCTATGCCCCACATCCAGATGAAATACTGGGCATTGCTCAAGTACAGGGCTGCAGCCAAGTGCTAGTGACTGGTTTACTCCAGCCAAAAGCCACTAGACCTTTGGCAACACCAAGGGAGAACTATTATTTAAAAAAAAAATAAATTATACTTATCATCTTCTCTGTAATAGGAAGAGGTAGATTATATATGAAAAGGACTTGGGGTTGTGATGTGAAGGGAGGATCTGTATCCCAAGGGCCATGAGGCATAATTTCTTTAGTGGTAACTTTGGCCACCATATGGTCCTGGAGCTAAAGAGAGCTGAGCTGCAGGCAGGGCTGGTTTCTGCAAAATGAAAATGCCCACTTTGGACACAGTCACTGCTTTTAGATTTCCTGGTGTCTGTCACCTTTCCCTTTGCATCCTTAGCTTTAACGGGAGACAAGATCTTTTCTGTCCATTTACTATTCCCACCCTGTGTACATGTATTGCTGAACTCAAGTTTACTTTGGCTTCTGACACACCCATGGCTTGGGTCTGCCATAGCCTGCAGTCTTTGCATTGGCCAAGCAGTTCCTCCTTATCACCAGGGACTTTTCCTTCAGGTACCTCACCTCTAGCAATTCTTCCTGAGATTCCTGGAAGTGTCTGCTCTGGTGTTTCTGCATTTGAAGATAGGACCGCAACTCTCCTTCCCAGGTAGTAAAAGACACATTTTAGTGTGTTTCACGAGGAAACTAAGCTCTGGTTTGGCAGGGGACAGTAGCATGACTCTGCCAACTCTGAATGGAAGTGAAACAGTCCCAACATCACCGGCAGCTGCAGAAGATATGGGGAGCTAAGCCCAAGGCTAAACAGAAGCCATGCATCTAGCAAGGTAGAAAGGAAAGAAAATGAGAGCAGAGCCTAAGATTGCTCCAAAAAGCCATACCTAGAAAGTTAGGGGGAAAAGCAAGCAGGGTGGGAGGAACAGAGGGCAGGTGCAGAAACACCTTTCTCAGCAGCATGTTGGAGAAGGGGCAGCCCAGATGGGCTGTGGTAGAGAACCAAATCGCCTTAAGCACCATGCAGCCAAGGGGAGCAGAAACAGCCCCAAAACTATGGGATACATAGTTTTGAGAAAACGTGCAGTGAGCAAGGGGCTTTCCCACCGAGACATGGACCAAGGGACTGTGGAAATGCTGCTGGAGAATAACTACAACACTGTCGCTGATCACAGATGGCCTGGGGCAAAGCAGGAGGGCTGCAGGGTCTGCATCAGTCAGCGGTAAGATGTGGCTCAAGGCAAAACACTGTTTACACACTTCTCTGAAAATAAGCAGCAAGGTAATTACACGTTTGGAAACGCTGAGCTGAATGCTGCATGCTGCAACACGGCACCGCAGAACAAGAGACCTCAGGCTGTAAATACAAATACATACAAATATCTATCTGTAGAGATACATATGCTCCAACATCTCTCAACATTAAGCAACACCACATTTTTGCCGATGCAGTGTATGTAGGCTGCAACTATTTTTCTGCTGAAGCATGGGGCTGGAAAATCTACCTTTAGTCTGTGCACAGATTAACTCCTGTGCTTCTTGTGCTATTAAAAGCAGTAGCTGGACTTCATAAATACGTGGGGGGAAAAAGGGAGGAGGGGGGCTCACAAAAATATTATGCGAATGCCAAATTTCTATAGATTTACATAATCAGCCACAAAATGTGAGTGACTGCTCTATTAGTGATAACACTATTTTAATTACTATTTCTTTTTCACTGAGTTGTGAAAAGAGTGATGCTTTTTTATGCCAGTGGAAACATATGCAACATCTTTTGGTTACTTGTTTGCTTGTTTGCTCAGAGGAAAAATCTTATAAAAATAAATAAATAAAATGAGGCACAGTCAAAATAATCTAGTCAAGGAAATGAAATCCAAGGGCGGTGCTCTTCAAGCACAGGGAAAGTAAATAGAAGTAAAAGCAATCTTTGTCATGGGGAAATGGAAACAATTTTATTGGGGGGGGGAATGTTAAAACAACCATATACAATTTGAACAAGTACAACATAACACAGTTTGTTCCCCAGGTTTTCTAATTACAATATTTACAGGTCTAATAAGGCACTGGTTCTCAAAAAAGAACACAAATTCGTCTTTTAGTCTTTACATTGTCAATCTTTTCTTTAATAGAAATAACTTTGTGCTACAGAAAGGATAGCAGTTGCCAGATGGCATCTCTCTTCCTTTTGGTTTTGTGGGATTTTTTTTTTTTTCTTCTTCCCCCACTTACCTATGCCATCTTATCTATGCCATTAAGTCACTAAACTAAACTTCCTTCAGTGATTTACATCTGAAAACTTGATTTCCAGACCTGTGGGCATTGAAGCCACAATTATCTTCACCGCTGACTTCCAAGCCCTCGTTGATGTGCACTGTGAAACTACCAAAACCTGGAAGTGACATTAAAAGTCCACATCTGGCAAAATAAATGTACTAACCCGTAGTCACTGTACTTGCTGAAACCATAATAATTACATGTTGAGTGTTGCAGAAAGTCAACCATGCACACAGTAACTCAAATGTCACAGTGCTAGAACAAATGACTTCCACGCTTGCCGCAGGCTGTTTTCTGGCCCTCGGAATATCCCTTTACAATAGCATCAATTACAGTGGGCAGGAGATTTGAGAGTAAAATCTGGGAGAAAATGGGCAGCACTAGTTATACAACTTCAGATCCTTTGCTTTCTCAGAGTGTGTCTCCCTATATATACATATAGGTATATTTATTTTCCTATATAGCACCATTGCAGTGATTTGTCATTTATGCATTTTCATAAATAAATATTATGTTTTATTTAGTGCTTTATCATCCGTAATAGTTTACTCTTAATCCACATACTGGAGTTATTCCAGACTCCCGACTGAATATATATATATATAAATATATATATATATATATATATTTAAAACACATAAACTTGAACACTTAACATACACACTTTATGTAACCTATCAACCAGTATCTTAGATCCCTTTCTTTCGGACCAAAAAAAAAGTAAGACTTGTTCAGAAAACCAGTGACTGGCCCTTTCTCTCGCAACACAGTGATGGCAGCTGCCAGGGGCATCACATGCTTTGTCTCCTCTAGCCAGCAAAGCACCCTCCAAAACACTTCTGGGGAGGGCCATCATAATTTAAAAAATAAAAAATAAAATAAAAATCAATTTGAAGAATGCAGATGTGAAACACAACTAAGGGGGAAGAGGCATCCCTGGTGCATGACCACTTACTTGGGACCTGCAGGGACTAGGCTCAGAGGTGGGATCGATGGAGCCTGCTCCCAGCTGCTGCCAAAGTCAACAGTCCCATCGCAGCCAAGAAACTCCAGTTCCTCGGGGCTGTGCTGTTTTTTATGAATGGGAATGAAGGCACAAGGAGTTACCAGTAGAAACCTCAGGGCTCCATTCACTAAGGCAAAAAGGTGAAGAGCAGCTGGGCTGTCCTCCTCATTTTGGGCCACAAATCTTCAAGCCAAGGCAGCCAAGGAGAGGAGCAGACTCTGCTCCCAGCCACGCAGGGAGCTGTTTTTTAAGGACAGGGGAAATCAGCATTACCCCTCTGGGCGTTAGGGTTTGGTGCACTATTAAATCTCAGAGATTTTCTTTTTGTATTGCTTGGTACTTTTGGGTGCAGGCAGGGAAACTGGACTGCGGAAGCATTCTAATTAATAAAAATCCTCTGATTAAACTTTTTAACACCTATAATCATGGAGTTACTGCTGGTTCTCTTGAACCTGCACATTTTTCTCTGTTAGCTTGAAAGTATAAAATGGAAATTTTTCCAGCTAGAAATACCTTCAGGGAGCCATGAAGCTAAACCCCAATTATACACCTACCTACCACAAATAAATCAGTTCTGTCCAAAAAAAGACGCATTACAGAAATGCTGAGGCTAAATCCAGCATGGCAATTATTTCAGTTCTGAAATAGGCTTAGCATAATCAAAGCACCATTAGTAAGGACTTATTTCAAAATTAAACTGAACACCATATAGTGAAACAGGACGTAGACAGAGAAAAAAGTTTTAAAAAATCAAAGAAGGGTAAAGAAGGGTAAAATGGTAACTCCCATACAGCTCAGCTTTGATAATCTGATGAAGAACAGAGACCTTTCCAAAGAAAATAATTCACAGGGAACATTTCACCTCTTATTTCCCCTTCTGTAGCATTAACGTTGCAGCAACTGCTGCAGCCCTGGGAAGAAGGAATGAGGAAAAACAGTAAATATTTCTCCCATTGCTCCTCTCCCCTAAAAGCTCTTCTTGCTGGGAACCACAATGCCACACAGCCCCGGCTTGTAGGAGGAGTCTGTTACTACTGCGTAGTGGCTCCCAGAGGCATGGAGGCTGCTGGAAGGCCACCTGAAATAGTAAGGCAGATGAAGCTTGAGCCAAATGGTTTGATTTGTGCGGCCTCACTGCAGTGGGAGAACTGCTGGAGGCACCCGCCCACTGCTGGCTGTGTTGCCCAGCTCTCATCGCCCACCCAAGCCCCATGCTCCTTCCCTGTCAGACAGGAGGCATCAGGTCTCCTTATCTTAAAAATAAAAAAAAAAGATTGCCACCCCAAAAAATCGGAAATTTTGAGGTTTTTCACTTTCCCTTAAATAAAGGAAAACAGATTAGGGTTTTTTTCCAGCTGCAGTTGTAGATGGATAGCTCACCTTTACACGGATGAAAGAACAAGTTAATTTTTTCTCACAAGGAATTTCCTCTTGCCCAACAGTTGTGTATGTAGGTCACAGCAGTTTCAAATTCACCAGTGGATCCAAATATGTACTTAAGTTCCACTCACACACAAAATACTTTATTTTGCAGTGGGGGAAAAGAAAGAAGAAAAGAAAAAAAAAAAAAAGCGCCAAGAAAAGGGGCACTTGTTTACCATGCTGGTACCATATATCCATCAGATTTCCTGGAAACATGAAGAGCTTCTTCAAACAAGTCACACCAAACTATATTCATATGTCTCCCAATTATCTGAAATGAAGCATGACATCCCCTGCAACAGGCCACCCACAGGAACCCAGCTGCCCGTGCTGATGATGGCAGAGATGTAACTGGGCTCCATCTCTGTACTGTGAGAACTGCTTGCATGCGCAGGGCTATGGGAAGTCATCTCCGCAGGTAGGAGACTTTTAAGACAGTTTCCATTACAGGTCCTCTGAGCTGCACAGACCCACTCACCTTTTTTGTTAAACACTGGAGTGCAATAGTCTCTTTATAAATGAAAAAGTTGCTTTACTTTCATTTTCAGCACCGTTTCCTCCAATTTTTTTAATGTAACAATATACATCTTTTTTACTTCTAACCAAAAGTTTTATTTTCATAAAATTTAAAGCAGTATCTTTTTTAAACAATCAAAATAATAATAATAACAATAATAATAATAAAATAATAAGTGGCTTTCATGGAAAGCAACATGCATAATCTTTAACCAGTTACTAAAACTGTATTTCCCTGTGTAAACAAGGGCAGAGAAGCCTCTTCCAATCTTGTATGTCAAAATTCAGCTGATTTTCGCAAAGGATAGTCTCCTCAAAAGTTGTCAAACAAACTTACAGCTGCTCTTAAGCATGACTGCATTCAAGGTACTTATTAGCAAAGAATTTCAATACCTCTTCAGGACTTCTGCCTGCACAAGAAAGTCCGTTTCCATGGGCCTTCACAAGAGCTGCCTCCGGCTGAGTCAGAGTTTAATGTCCTGCGATTCTGACATTTTGGCAAGTGTTTTCTTGACCCTCAGGGCTGTGAGGCGGGAGGCAGGGTTGTGAGCCCAGCACTCCATCATGAGTTTCCCCATCTGCCGTAGGCACTGCAGAGAGAAACGGGAAAGTCCCACCTGTGTCAGTGGAAGGAAACTGAAGAGATAAGGTCTTTTCTAAGGGAAGACAAAAAAAGATAGCATGCTGCCTGGTACTACTGGTACCTGGTTCAACAGCTTTTGTTTTCTGTATATTGTTGAGAGTTCTCCAAACATGGCAATTATTTTTATAATTTATGACAAGTTATAGTCTAGACTTGGCTGTATGCTTTTTTTTTTTTTCAATACCACAAAAGCACTTTTCTTATTTCCCCTTCCCCAAACTCAGGCAGCCTGACCTGCAAAAGCATGGCTCTGTACAGCGAGCCCTTCGCTTTACAAATTCAGTGGAATTTGTTTTCCTCAGCCAGTGACCAGCCCCCAGGATACAGCCCAGTGGGAGCATGCACTCATGGCTCCCTCCCGGACACCCTTGCTGGAAAGCCACCTGCGAGCACCTGGCTTGGCTCTGCCCTGTCTCGCTTCCAAAACAGAGCCAGACCCTTGTCTGGCTCCCAGCAACAATTCTCTTGCTGGCAGCACCTCAGCATTGCCTTTGACATCCTGGAAAAGGAGCATACATCCCTGTCCTGCGTCTACCACCGGCTTCCAAACATAAAGCACCACATAAGCCACCACAGCTGGGTGATGACCCCGTCAGCCTACAGACTGACGCTGCCTGGAGATTTGCTTGCTACAGTAGGAAAACACAAGTTTTCCACCTCATCCAACTTGCTCCCTTTTTTCATGAGGCTCCTGGCCCAGAAGCAGTGCAGACCCTGTAAGGCTTAGTGCCCAGAGCAGCCTAATACATTTCAGATTAATGCAGATTTTTATAAAGACACTTCGATGATACACAGGTTTTATGCACTAACAAGTTTGCCTCTCATCACCAGAATGCCTGGATGAGGCTAGCCAATTAATCAAGTACAGTTTTTTCGACAAGCCTCCCCAATCTTCGATATGTGTGGTAGCAGACCAAACACACACTGTGTGCCACCTCACACAAGCCCTTGCTGGGATCGATACTAACAGCATGTCCTCTGGTGTTCCCATTCCTGGACTGCAGGCTCAGAGGGATTTGGCTAGGGAGAGGATGAGGCAGCTGAGTCTTGGTTAGATCTTCCCACACTGGCTGTGGCACGAGTCCTCAAGCCTTCCAGGGAGGTGGTTTTATTTTCCCTCACATTCCCAAACTGCCTACATCTCATGCCACTTAAATCTTTCATCTATCTGCAGAATATTCATCTACACACTGCTACTCCCAAACGGCAGTTGTCTTCTGTGCCTGTAGAAAACTGAACAACATTAAACTGTACCAATTAACATGATTAATGACCTCTCCTCTATAGCATCTTGAGAGCAGTCAGCAGGTTTTCCTGTGGTACCTCAACCGTTCATCTTCGATCTCATTCTCATGAGCACAACTTTGCTTTGTTACAGATGCTCAGCAGAGAGAGTCGAGATTCTTCCCCAGCTCTCTCAACCTTCTCATTTTATTCTGGAAAGCATTTTCTGGGTCCTACATCTACTCCAAAAGGCCACATCTGTAGCCCTCTTTGCTAAAACATGAAGAGGTACGTGAGCACTGCTTTCTGTAAGATGTAAAGGGGTGAATGATCAATGCCCCTAGGGCAGCCCAGCTACTGTGGTCAGTACTATTGCATATCAATACCGTAAGAGTGAAACTATTATCGTAAGCTCATGTTAGTGTAAAATCATGGTAAAGTCATGCACACCTGTCATCACAGAAAAGCTGTATGCTCATTCCATTTCAAAGAGATGGGAGATTTCTCCCTCTTTAAAAAATAAAAAGGAAAAAAGCTGGAATTGCAGCCCCACACATCAGTACTTGCTGAAGCAGCTGCTGGTACACCAAGGACGCTGCCGCTACACTGTACGCTACAAAATAATTTCTCTTTCAAAATTTTTGCCTAGCCAATGATTTAATGCTATTAATGCTGGGAGCAGAACACAAAATGAGTGCAAGAGGAAAAGAGACTAAGAAGGTCTGAGCACAGCCTGCTATCACTGTGGGATCTGGTAAACAGCACACAAGGAACCCACTTGCAAGTATCGCAGCCTATGGCCCCCATGGCTCCGAAACCTGCAGAGGGCTGGGCTCTTTCCCAAGCCCTGTTACACTAGGACTGGTGCTAGCACCAGTAGTAAAGCTCCGCCTCACTCAAAATGATGCAGAATTAGGTCAACCTCACTCACTCACTCTGATTAAAAAACACAAGCTGCATTTTAAGGGGGACGATACCTCATCACTGCTCCATCTGTTGGGAAAGGAAGGGCGCAGTCTCTTGATGCACACAATCTCCCGCATGTCCTCGTACGAGGGGTCACTGGGCACAAGGTCGTGGTACGGAAGCTGGTATTCCTCAACTATTCCTGGAAGAAGCAATTAGTTGCCTGTCACTTGCAGAAGACAACTCCCACTACCCTGTTCCCCTCCCATTTTGTAACAGATTGGCCATACTGTTTAACAGACGTACTTCTTAACAGGACGCCCCTGCCCTAGAAGTTTATTCCACAGACAAGTTCCAATGTAACCACTGCCCTGTAAAGACTGGCCAGGTGTCCTAATCAGAAAGCACAGCTACTGGCCAAGCAAGACAGTTTCTACCACTGCTGTCCAGTCCAGCAATCTCCAGTAAGTGATCACAGAAAAAACTAGTAACATAGAGCCCGTATTAGAGTAATTTGGCAGGGAATTAACCTTGAATTAGGTCTCTCTCTCTTATCAGTGGACCTGATATATATTAAAGGGCATTTCTGTGCCTTTTCAGAACATGGCAAGGCACCATTCTTTGTGCACAGCGATGATGGCAAAAATATTACAGATTGACATCACATCATTGCAATACACTTTACCAGTTTGTAAACACAGGGATCATGTTGCTCATCAGTGAAATTCAGCTCCTCTAGGGAAAGCACAGAGTGAGCATGCAGCACAATACTGCAGGCTTTAAAGATCCATAAAGTCTGGTGAAGGTAGGATAGACCCGAGAGAGACGTGCTCTACTCTCACTTGCCACCAATCTGATAAGTAACTGCTGCCAAGTTATTTCTCTGCATTTAACTTTCCTCAGTGGCAAAATAGAGGTAATGACACCCATCATTTCTGCACTACACTGAACTCTATGTGCAGAAAGTACACATAGCCTACACACACAAGGATGGATCTATGTCCCAAGTCTGCAGCTGGCTGCACTGACTTATCTTTGCTGTCCCCACATTTGAATGCCTGGTATCAGAAGGAAATGAAGCACATCACTGGTGTGACAATGATGTAACAAGTGCCACTTCCCTCTATTATTTTTTTTTTACTTGTCCTGTAAACAGATTATTTATTTTAAATAGTGGCACAGCATACCTCCACGTTGTTCGTCCTCCTCCTTCTATTAAATTCTAACAAAACAAATAAATCCCTATTTTCTTTCTGCTAAATTAGCTGAATACCCCCAGACCAGAAGAAATGTGTCATGATTGGAAAAGGCCCCCAAATATGTTCCATACACCTTCTTCAATGTAGGCGTCCACTGCTTTCAAACGAGCCATTAAAACACAGTCTAAATCTTCGCTGTTGAACTAGCACTGACTGATGCTTTAAAAGAAGTTTCAGGAAGAGAATAGGTATTAAGAGTTACCTGTATTGTTTATCCACCTTTGTTTATTACAGTAAAAGCAATTACCCAGAGAAAAGGATGTAATGCCAGATTTGGATTATAAATGGGTTTCACTGACACAATTAAAAGCAATCTCCCAACCCTTTACCTCCTGAAACACATCTCCTTGCTATCTCCCAAAGGATGAGTCCAAAACTGTACATATCAGCCATGATGTATGACTGAAAGTGATTTCTGTTCAAGCTTTCATCCAGCACCTCAGGAGGCATATAGCGTTTTGTTCCTACACGGGTATTTGGAGGTATGTCTACCTCGTTTGTATCACTAGAAAAAAAAAAAAAAAAGAGAGAAGAGGAAAAAAGGGCATCAAACATGCAATTACGTGTCTTGAAGAGAAAGCAATTTAGATGGGACAAGTAGTAGATTCATACCACATCCACTCTCAAACAAGGTCAAAAGTAATGCATAATCTTAATGGAACAATTCGTACACGGAAAGCCTCTTAGTGTGAAGGCAACCCTCCTTAGAAGGCTGAGCCGCCTGAGGCTATGGTAAGTATTCCAATGAAGAACCACAATGGAGATGACTCAACAGGGATGCTGTAACTTTTGTGAGATTTCATTAGCATTAGCCTGAGCAATAAGGCTGGTGATAACAATCAAATCTTCATTAAATGCTGTTTTTCCAGCATACTCTACCACCTAATGCTTTAGTCTTAGCAATTAATGGAGGACACTAAATAGCTGGGGCAGAATCACTTAGCTACAGCAAATCAGATCTGCAAAGACAAGTCTTAACAACTTTTCCTGCATGCATTGTGTTTGATCTCTCCCAACCATTACACATCAAGATGGCAAACACAGATATAAATGTGTGAAAAAAACTAACCAAATGTGTCACACTTCACAGGTTGACCAGAAGAGACAATGTATGTCTAACAGGAAGCAAATTCCCATTAATTATGTGACTTTTTTTTTCTGATTAACTCAGATTCAGCTGTATCAATTTTAACATTCATTAAAAGTTTAATATATGATATATATTATGGTTTGCTTCAAAAGGTCCGTTTCCCTTTATCACCTTCAAAACATATATTAAACATGATGGATACAACAAAATCTCACAGAATAACTATAAAACTTCTGTAATTTTCTTCACCTACAGCATTTTTTTTCACCTACTGTTATATAAATGACAAAAAAAGCTGAGCCTGATATCACCAGTCACCTACAGAGTCATTAAATTATACATACGCATTTCTGTATACCTCCAAGAATGTAACATAAACCTAGTGACCTGCACCACCCTGCAATATTTCGAATAAACTAAGAAATACAGAGAACTTTACTAAACTCATTAGCTTCAGCAGAGCACAGCCCTTTCAACTCTTTTTTTTTGTTCCTGGTTGAGAAATGCTGTCTAAGGAATGATTTGGTATGAAAACAAGCAGAGTAAGTAAGACAAATTTCATTTGGACTGTAATAAATTTATATTTCACCTTCTTTTATAGTAACACTTGGTAGCTCCTAGTTCTTCGCTGTTCATACCTAAGCAGTGTGCTGCTCTGTACTTGTCAGGCAAGGCACACCTGCAAAGACTGAACTTCTTCCCTAAAACTTTTACAGTGAACTGTGTATTTCCAAGTTGTTGTTTTCTAGGCCCCTGTTCCTCAAAGTAAAAATATTCCTTTCCCATCTCCTAAAGAAAGGTCAGGTTCATAAAGGAAAAGCCTCGCCAAAAACCTGGCAGATAAGTGAATGGTGGGAAAAGCACATAAACCCAGCCTTTCCTTACACTGAACAACTTCAGTTCAAGATTTGTACAGAATTCTTAAAATTGTTTTTGATACTTCAGGGAGCGCACGGTTTCAAAGCTGACTTCTGAAACTGAAACCTTCGGTCTACGGCCATGTTTCTGTGCACAGAAAAATCAGAGACTCCGTAACACACGTCTCCACCACCAGGACCACTGCCAAGAACTCAAGCTCCTTTTGAACAGAGATGTCAGACAGCAGTGAATCCTTTATGAATCCCAGGAGTGAATAAGTCCTACTTGTCTGCTCTTTCTGAGCTGTTTAAGCACACAACCATTTTTTAAAAATCAAATTTAAAAGCCATTTAAAAAATCAAATCTATACTTTCGCAATTTGATTTGTAGGAAATGAAACAAAAGACAGCACAAATGGGGTGCTTTTCAATAAATCCCAATTAGTAACTTGTGCAAATGATTAGTATTTTTCTATATAGGTTGTGAGTGAATTATCTTGGATCAGACAAGCTGAAAGCTTCAGTGACAAGTTTACAGACATGACTTCAACCTATCAGCGCTACGTCCTTTTAGCATGTGGTAGCAATAGTCAGGTTGCTACTGAAGGCTAAGTGAGGGAAACAGAACCTTTACGCAAATGCAATTAATGTGCTCAGTAATTAAAAAGTGACTATTTATACACCTGCATTATGTGTATATGTGACATTCTCACCCACACAGGTATCCCCACCTCACATACAGGTGAGCATAACCTGAAAGGTAGGCACACATACACTGCAGATGCTTACTCACACACGCACACTTGCTCAGACAATTAAACCAGCGTCTGCATCTGATTTACCAACCTCTTCTCACCTTCCCTACTTCTACTCACCTGATAAATTTAACAGCCAAGCCCAAATCTGCTATACAGCAGGTACCATTCTTTTTCACCAGGATATTCTTACTTTTTAGGTCACGGTGGGCAATAGCAGGTTTGCCCTGAGTACTGAAGATCTCAGTGTGCAGGTGGCACAAGCCACTAACAGAGGAGTAAGCCAGTTTTAGCATAGCTTTTGTGTCCAAGGTAGTAGATTTTAGATAATCATAAAGTGAGCCATTCTCATGGTAGTCAGTGATGAGATACAGCTGGGTCCAAGATCCTGTACCTTTAATGTCTGCAGCAATGAATCCTGCAAAAAAAAAAAAAAAAAGAGACTTTCAAGTTAATATTTCTCATGGCTTTTCTTGACTGCTCAGAACTCTGGACTGTCAGCCACTTCAATATTTTTATTTTATTAATATATTGGATTTCTTTCATCTTCCTTCCATGCAACTATGCCTCACCTCATAGCCTTTAACATATTTTCAGAAAGCCCAGATATGGAAATACAGGTGGCAGAAACAGACATGTGGTCTTTGGAGTAACAGTCCCCAAACCTCATTATTTTTGAACTTTTTTTTATGTTTCAGTAATTCTTGAAACATCTGTCTTCTGAAACATGCTGGGTGGCTAATTGCAAAGCACAGCAGGTAACAAAGCACATAGGAAAGGGCATCAGACAACAGCAAATAAAAATTATTAAACTTAAACTGCATACTACCAAACAACTCTTTTTAATTTCACTCACCGAGGATATTTTCGTGTCTCATCAGGACAGTCTGGTAGATTTCTGTTTCTCTGAACCAGCTGGCCTCCTCCGTGGTAAAAAACACTTTCACCGCTACCTTTTCACCACGCCACTTTCCCATCCAGACTTCTCCGTAGCGACCTTTCCCAATCTGCTTTACCATCTGAATCTGTTTTGCAATAGTCCTTTGAACCTGTGAAATGCCAAAATGGGTGGTTACAGCTTCCTCCACAGAAACCTTCTGCGTTCACCTCCCTCCTGTGCAGCAAGCCTGGTGAAAGGGGAATACAGAGCCATTGCAACATGGATTTCAGCAAAGCTCCACAATGTGGATGCTCCCCGTTGCCCCCAGGACGCAGTGCTGCTGAGACCATTCCTGCTACTGTGAAGAAGCCTTTCCATACACTCCCAAAATGCACCGTTGCCTCTCAGGAAAGTAAATCAGTCTGTTGAAGGAAACATTTGGCTACAAGGACTGGCATTTTTATTTTCTTGTAGGAGACTGCCATTTGGTGGAAATTTTTTTTGTCATTTTTGGAAGAGCTTTGACAGAAAACACTCCCAGCCACTCCAACCCAAATCAAATTCCAAAGGGGTAGGTAACACATTTTTAATTAAAATGGGGATATTTGTTACATGCTCAAAGCCGTTGAGACTCAAGGCTAGGGCTCACAAAAGCCAAAAGCATAGCAGCCCTCCAAACCTAGCAAAATTACTGACAGCAGCCTCCTATCACCTTCCTTGAAAATCCTATGCATAATGATTTCAGAACAAATTCAGCGTTAGGAACCTCAACCACTACTTACACAGTTAGAACCCACGTGCTTACATTAATATTAATAATCATCATTACATAGTAATCAAAAGTAAGATTTTTTTTTTTTCCAAAGATATGACAGGAGAGATTTAAATCTGCCCTTTCTAGTGTCTGTACCAGCTTTGCCAGTGGCTGTACTGTGAACTGATGCAAAAGTCAATCCATTTGTGCAGCTGTAGCATAAGATCAATGTACTTGGCAGCATTGCAGAGATACCCTTCATAAGGATGGCAGACCTCACGTAGCAGATGGACTGATTCTACATTTAACAACCTTTTATGACTACAAAAAATCTTGGACAAATGGAGGTTAATATATTCTGATAGGATTGGAGCGTGCCTGCGGATGACATATTTCTAGAAGTTCACAAATGAAAACTCAAGTAGATGTTGCAACAAAACCCACTGGTGGTCAGGGCTGACTCAGCCTCACCCTGTAAAAGGAGATTAACATGTCACGCTCTTGTGCTCCAGTATGGCCAGTTCAATCCACAGCTGAATGATTTTTGGTTTAGTAGGGATCTCACCAGATTTTGCAGGAAAGTAACTTACAGCCTCCAGTTCAAGGAGTTTTTATCTGGCCCAAGCAACTGGAAAAATCTGGACAAGGGCAAATCCAGCGTCTCTTGGTTTTGCCACCATCCATATACAAATTTCTAGCAGTTTACTAGAGCAAGTGTGCACTGTCTGAATTTCTATGAATCATATACATTTCCTTTAATCCCAAATATTTTTGTGATCTTGCCTGACAGACATGATCAAAACTTGATTTTAAAATCATTTGTTTCCTTTGTTATCCTTGGGAGGTTCAGTGGAAACTACTAGTTTAGTAATGCAGAACAGGACTGCCACAACCCCACTGCAGCATGAAGGTATGTCCAAAGATGAACTCAAAACCTATTAGGTAAAGTCTATTGTAATTTGTTTTGTAAATAAATTACTGGGTTTCATTATCAGACAATTTAAAGAAATAAAACACAGAGTGGCATTTATGCAAAGCTAGTTCAAAAGTCCTAGCTTTCTTCTGTCATTTAAACCAAATTCCATTTTTTCAGCCCTCCAATGTATTAGACTTCCAAGATGATGGCTTCAGTGCCATCATTTTTTATTAGCATCAGTGAAAGCCAACAACAGAGATCAGCCCTACCTTTTAAAATTGACTTATTCTCTTTTATACCCTCGTATAGTGATTGAACAATAGTTGTATTACATTGGATTTTTGCTGTAACATTTTGTAATGTCATTTTAGCATTGTTGCTTTCTATTTCACCCATTTTAAAAATGCATCCTGAACAGTAATGCAGTTATAGCAAATAACTTCATTTCTGTAAATATATGTAACGGCATCATAAAGTATGTGGAATTACAATACTTAATGATGAAAAGTTCCTTATTAAATTAGATTAAGAAAATGAAAAACACATTTCTTTATGTGTTTTCAGGTGGCAGAATACTATGTGAAGGACCTTAACCTGGTTTCCTCTTGCTAGAACTGGTCAAGCAATTTCCTATGAATGATTTATTTTAAGGAATCTAGCCCTTTCTTGAATCATAAATTGATCATGATTTCTAAAATAAATCAGTTAACCAAAATTGCTGGATGAACTGACTTCACAAACATGCTGAATGATGCATTCATGTGAATTATTTACACTGAATGGGGTTGTTTTTTTTTAAAATTTTCAAATCTGTGTATTTTGCTGCTTGATCTCTGTGAGCAGCCAGGTAAGGTTACATGGACCTGCTTCCTCTCCCTGACTGGAATCAATCCAATTACCAACTATTTCTACTTTCTGCGTTCTATTTTTCTGATGTTCAGCTAAATGCACTCAGCTACTGCAGATGAAAATTCAAACAAACCAACCTTTCGTAACTTTAGTATTTTGAACAGAGAACTGCATACTTACGGCTGGGATGCAGTCCATTGAAAAGCAAAATACATTGGAAGAGGAATAAGGAAAAAAATACACGAAAAGGTAGAGACCAAACTGTAATTCAGCAAACTCTTCACACAGACCACTGAAATAAATGTCCCTAATGTCTAATTTCCTTCCCTGATTTTGCATATGGATCCACAGGGGCAACAGCTTTGCCTACACTCCTTGCTGTGCCAAGGCCAAGGGGGGTCTTGCCTGCGCGGACTTGACTGTGCACCCCGGTTTGTTGGCTCAAAGCTTTTATTTACAACTTCCTGGTTTAAAATTTGATTGGCAGCATTTGACCTGCAGCAAACCTTTCTGTCAGAGCCACGGACAGGTCAGGAGAAAGAAAACTTGAATGTCAAAGCATTGATAAAAACTCGGTTAAAGCTTGTTTTTGGTATCATATTTGTAGTCATTAGAATAAATGTTCTGCACAGAAGGAATACATTACTGTTTAGCATAAAGTGACATTTTGTAATAAATATGCATCTTACTTTCCTGAAATAATAACTTTGGATGTTTCAGTCTTTGAGTAAGAAATAATAGAGTTAAAATGAAGCTCTTCCACAATAAAGTCTACAGCATTACCAGGCACTTTCTATATACTTGTTTTAGACATGGGCCCAGAGGAATTAATCTGTGCATTTCTAGTGAGGCTGTAGTGGTTGTAGCTGTCAGGGAAATGCAGTAAACATCTATTACCAAGCACAAGATTCATTATAGCTCTCGTTTTTCTTCTCTTCCACAGAAAATCACTACTCAAGGGGAAAGTCTGAGGGGAAAATGTATGCATTTTCATAGGCAAACAGAGAAGGGAAAAGAGTGCCTTCAGGAAGTGGCTCCAAAGTCTCTAGGCTTGAGAGAGGAGAGAGGAGGACTGGCAGAAGAGGGGATGGATTCTGTTTCAGAGAGGACTGGCACAGCTCTGAGAGCTACTGAGCAATGACCAGCTGGGATGCCACCTTGGCCATTACAGCAGTTAATTAGCAGAAGTCAGTTTTTCTGTCCACCGCAAGAACAGACCTGGAGACACCAGGAAGACCATAGCTCCCGTCTTCAACCAGCTCACAGAGACAGAGGAAGGCATAAAGCAAAATGGTCACAACCAGCATTGCTCCAGCTTTACTGTCTCAAGGGCATCCTGGGATGAAGTATGGAGCCATGCACTGCTATGAGGTGCCCCAGGGCACCTGCTGCCCACGTGGGCTGCTGGAAACACATCCTCTCAGAGAAGAACAACCAAGTTCCTTGTGTTTTCTCTAAATTATTGTATTATTTCTATCACTCTGACAGGTAGGAGCACCAAATGCAGACCAAGAACTTGACATGGCAGATGTTATGCAAAAAAACCCCCCAAAAAACAAAGCAAAAAAAGCAAGAATCCCTCACAATTAATTCAATTGGAAGCACTCATTAGGAATGCTTCTAAATCGTAAGCATAATCCCTTCCTTTCCATGACTACTAGAGGGACACTGGCATGGGAAATAAATGACAGCTTTCTTAAAGCGTAGACCAAAATGATGGAGTTTCTCTCAACAGAGAAAACTACTGCAGGTTTTCCATGCCCAGCACGAGTCACAGCACCCACTTGCCAGCTTGGCTTTTCTTCTCAGCAGTTATGTTAATTGTCAGAAAATGGGACTTAAAAAAACCCCAGAACTTTATTTAAATGGGACTCTAAGAACTTTTTCCTGACAGAACAAATCAAGTTTAGTCAGATTTTCACCAGCCACTCATCCTATTGCTTCATTTTAAGGAATTATAAAACTTCCCATTTTATTTCTTCTTTAGGGTGCAGAAAAAAGATGTGTGGGCAAAAACCAGATAGATAGTACATAGTACTTGGAAACCAGACAACATCTACAGTAATAGGATCACTACAAACTAATAGGTTTGGCCGACAGGAGGGACAGATCATCTCTGAAAAATGAACTCTAATTAATTTTCTCAGAGGCAGTACTTTAAATAAGTAACCTGGCCTTTTTTTTTCAGTGCTAAAAAACAACGGTGACCCTGAGAAACAAAAAGCCCTGGTGAACAGGGCTGTTTTGCCACAGAAAGCACAACTTCTGCCTTTTCAGCAGGTGAGCTCGGGGGGCTCGGTCGTGCTGGAGTCGGTTCAGAAATAATTACCAGCTCCATCCCTGTGCCTTTAACCTTTGAGACTGCCACACTACAAGGAAAAATGATTCGCTCTCAACTTCTGAATGCAAACTGAAGTCTACTCACAAAAAGCTTCCAAGACTGATAAATTACAGTTCCCTTCACATAAAGACGATGTGTCAGTATTTGAAATGCTATGGTGTGTTGCACATAAAAAGCAAGAAAATAAGATCAGCAGGCCAGATGCTGTCCTGTACACTGGGGTAAATCCTAAGGTATTTCTGTGAGCTCTATTAGCCTGTACTTATGCTATGGTATCTAAACTAAGGAATGAGCTGAAGTAAAAAAAAAAAAAAAAAAAAAAAGCAAGCTTAGTCTACAGGAAAAGAAGTCTCCTGCTTCCAGAGCAGCTGTTCTCCAGCTTAAACCTTTGTAATTTCTGGGAGAAATAAAAACTGTAAAAAAACCCCTGAGGACACATAAATATAACTTTTTGTGCCTCATTTTGTTTTGTTCCTCTGCTCATCTTTCCTTTTCAATTTACATTAAAATAATATTACTTCCTTACCAGGAGAGGGAGCCCGGAGCCACTCCCTGAGCTCTGGGACTGCTCGATCAAATCCTTCAGGGACTCTCCCGGGGGAATGTAGGTCTCATCCTGCTCCAGCCCAATGCTGTAGTGCGGCCTCGTCTCTTGGCGTTTGTATCTGCCGTTTCACATGAAAGTGAAATTAGCTTTGAATACAATGAACACATATGCAATGAATAACGCACATCGTCCTTCACGATTGCTTCATTTGTAGACTCACATCTTCTTCTGCTTCCCCGAGGAATATGCTGGACTTACTGCTCAAAATGTTCTATTTTATTTTTAGCAACCGTTTTCAGCATCAAAACTCTCACTATAAAACTCAAAGACCGTGCAATTTGGTGTAAGCTTGTAAAGAAACCAAATATTTTTCTTTCAGAAACTTAAAATATGTTTGAAACACAGACCAAGCAAATACCCAGTTTTATTTTACTGACTGCAGTGGATCTTTTAGGAGCCAGAGGAGGTAAGGTCATGGAATCTGGGACTATTTAAAAAACATGACAAATTATTTAAACATAATGTATGTAGATTATGGTAACATTCTAGATACATTTACTTACATTCCTCTATCCCTCTCTTTTTTACGATCAGTTCTTCACCACATAAACACACTTAGAAGCCTCAGGTTTATTTACCCTATATAAAATTTTTCCTGTGGCCTTCTCAGACTCAGTAAGGAGTAATCTGTGCTTCTACCTGAATGACTTTCTAGGATGTTGGGCAAAAGATGCTATATGAAATACATCACACCTGTGGCTAGCATGAATAAAATGCACGTTTTTCCTCATCATAAAATTACAGTTTCTCACTTCTTTTCCTTAAGGTTCACTTCAGTTTTTTCAAATTCCTAAGTCTGTGAAAACATAAATGTTGGGAGGATCATTAACAAGCTGGTAAAGTATTCCTTATTTACCTGAAGTAGCAGAATATGATGATAAGCACCAGAAGTATACTGCAAACAGTCACTGAGATCAGCAGGGCCTTGTGGTGAATGTTTCCTTCAGCAAAGTCTGGGGTTAAAAACAAGGAAGGTGGAAAATTTGGAAAGGGAGGTGGTACAAAGTCACTATCAAAAGACACACATGCCTTAAAAAGTACAGCAAGCACAAGATCATTTCCTTTCTTTTCTACCGAAGTCCTGTACAAAATACCCCTGGTTTCCCCAGACATTTTGTGCCCTTCCTTTTGACTGCCACTGACCAGGGCAGAACCAGCACCTCTAAAAGCGTATTTGATTTTTCAGCCCTAACTCAGGCAAAACAGCGCCTTGATTTGCAATTCCCTGTTTGGCTCTAAATGAAAAATCAATTAAGACCCATAACTCTGCATCTTAATCTAAGTGACCAGCCAGGACATAGAAAAAAAGCCTCTATCTTAAATCACTCTTCTTAAGTAGCATCCTATCAAGCCGTTAATATATAAAAAAAATAATGAATAATTGCATTTATCCCAGGAGGGGGGGAAACAGCAGACCATCCAACCCCCAAGAAAGCAGGCCACAAGAGGCTTTGAAAGTATATTTCCATCACTGCAGAATAATCCATCTCTTGGATCCTGTTTTAAACACCTGAGCAGGAATTTTTTCCTCCATTCGCTCTATAGCAGCCCTGCGTGCCAGCAAATCCTTCCTATGCTTCTGGGCAAAACTACCCTTCCAGCAGCTATTCTGCAAAACACTTTGAAAATTAAATATATTAAATAACTTGTAGAAAATGCCGTCATGTAAAAACTATGAAAACGTTTCAGTCAATCCTTGCATGGGAGGCCCATATTCTCCTTTACAGTACACCATTAATCTCCAAATTTGTATTCTCAACTCTGGCAAGCAAGTCTGACATTCATGCATGCTCCCCTGCTGAAAAACCAAGAAACCTACCACTATTCTTTTTTAACCTCCCCTGCCCCCCAAACTCTCAAAATTATGGTATTTCAGAATGTAAATGCACATACTGCCCTCCCAAAATTGCTATCTGGTATAACGCAAATGAGGACTATGTTTTCTGAAGCCCTTCCAGCCTTGCTGTCCTGCATCTTTCATGCTAATGCCCAACACAGCATAAAACACAAGAAATCTATCCGTATCGACTCATCCTGGAACGGCACTATTACATTTCAGATTTACAAGGGTAATGAGACAAGCAGATTCCTAAGAGACTCTTGGTTTACTGTCCGGCTCTTTTATTTTAAAGGTCCCAACTCTCCTTCTGTTTTTTGCCCCAAACTATTTTTTTCCTTCCCCTTTCCGCTACAAACAGAGATTACCTACCAGCACGCCTTTTGATCACACTGGTCATGTTTTAACCCCCCATTACCTGCTCCAGGAGCATTAACGATGTAAACATTCAAGACATGGCCAATGCCTTTGAAAGGGGACACTGACACGATGTCTATCAGGAAAACACCGGAGCCCATCATTCTCCCTGCCACAGCAGATTTCTACCTGGCCTGCCACTCCGAGTGGGCTGTGAGCCGAAACTGAGAGCCCCCTGGGGAACCCTGACCGCTCGGCAGGGCTAAGGGCTCCAGTTCATGCTTCCTAAGCAGCCTGTTTCAGCCAGCCATTTCCCTCTAAAACATGTGGTTTGTAACAGTTTAAAATGTCACGGCCCATCAGCAGAGGAGAGGATAAACAGAGCACGCAGACCATACAGAGGGATTTTACACCTACGAGAAACCTGGGTATCTGTCCGCAGCTATAGTTTTCCCACTTCACAGAATAAGTCACCCTGGACGATGGGCTTTTGGGCTCAGCAGTACCAAAGGCTGATGTCAGATGCAGAGGGAGCCATACAGATCCCTTACTCATACTTCTGAACACTAGGCATTGAAGCCATGGCAGTCTGCGCATTTACATACACACGCAATATGTTGCAAAAATTATTGAACTTGTAAAGCGTCCACACTGTTCCTGCTGCCTGCGTGTGTGTCCTCATATGTTCATTTGGGAGAGGGATGATAAAGGTGCTGAAATCTTGAATGAAATTCCAAGCATTTTTAGGGTTTAAGTGATCCAAACCCTGTTCTCAATGTTTCTAACAGGCTTCTCCTATTCAGAAAAGTAAATAAATGCAGTTTGAGTTGCCCATAGGCCAGAAGGCATTTTGGAAGAGCCGTGTAGCTCTCAAACAAACTTTGGACTCTAACACAGCAAAATTTTTCGGTACCTAAATGCAACTATGTGAAGCAAGTGCAAGGAAAGCGTGCAAGACAGAAAGGAACATGCCTTGACCTCTGTGCCGGGAGTGGCTGATGCGGACTGCAGCAGCAGCGATGCTTATGCTCTTGCAGCAGGTGATGTCCCCCATGCTGGCAGTGTCAGCTAACATAGCTTTAGCAGTGGTTTGCTATGCACTGCATGGGCATGTAACTGGCTCTCACAGGAGAGGAGAATAACTTCCATATGTCTTTATATTTATTTGGCTATGTACGATGAGAGGTAAAACTGACGATCAGTGAGCAATGGTTTCACCTTTCAAATACTTTCTGCATTTTCGAAGCATTTCGGCAGAATTTCATTTGTTTGCTTACTGGAGGACTTTATAAACCCGCTGGTGCACAAACAACACAAGATTAGAAGCACACCCCCATTCCTACACCAGCAATGTTTGTTCTGCTGAAAAAAGCCAGGCTGGTGCTGCTGGAGACCAACTCCTTTCTCCTCCTACAGCCCATGCTGTTCTCATAGAGCAGCAGGACAAACCAACCTCTCCCTGCATCATCTTTGGCACCTCCTTGACCAGGCAGAGGGATGGGGCAGCTCAGCTGTGAGTCTGCTTGATCACTGGCTCCTGGGCTCTGTGGTGAAGACTGTCATGGGTACCAGTCAGTGCCAGTTTGCATGATGGAGATACTCTGTCCTTTAAAAAGTCCAGTGCTGTGCTTTTTAATGTTAGGTTACTTGGCAACTGCAACGTGCCAAGCAGCAGGGTTATGAGAATAAGCAGTAGCTTCCATGGAGGCAGCAGTGAGCGATTACCAGGAGCATGGTGGGGGCAGCACAAAACAAACATGCAGTAGATTTAGGAAGCTTTTTCACGTACTTTGGCTGGCCCAGCAAACAGCACATTAACAGTTTTGTATCGTATGAACACAGTTGTGCGTGCTGGTGTCAGTGGTGAGCAGCACAGAAAGGGAGAGATGGCAACAAAAGGAGGGTCTTCGATGATACCAAGCTGCTTCTCAGTTATTTTCCCATGTTTTTCCCCTCCTCCACCATTTGCTCCCCTCACTCTGCCATCCGCAGGACCTTGCTGAGCAGTGCATTGAAAATGCCACCCAGCAGGTTCAAGGGAGAAGTCAGCATATCAAAGGGAGAGGAGGTTCTCCTCCCTCCCCAGGTCCCTCCAGTTCACAATGTTACGGTTATCCAAGTAAAAACTGCAGTGAAATCTGAGGCGTGGAGACTGTGTGCACACACCAAACCCCATCATTCCTCCAATCATTCCCTTGCCCATTCATCATGAGCTCTACAGGCAGGGAGCCAGACACGGTGGCACCACCACTTCTGCTTATATAGGCTCTAAATCAGTAAAGACATATTTCTCCTTTTGACTGGTCTCAGCCTGTGCTTTTGCTGGGATTTCCAGGAATATCTTTTATTGTTTAAAGCAGAGGTGTTGTATGAGACCCAATTATGACTCTCATTTCCTTAGTAAGACAGATGTACAGCTGGGATCAGGACTTCATGGTTTCTCTGGGGTATTTTCTCCTGCTAGTTCTGTACTGAGATGAGCTCAAAACTTAGGCTTAGCTGTTGTTTCTTCCATCTTGCTTAACAGGCCTTGCTTTGACCAGTGCTAATTCTTCTGGCTCCCACTTTTGTGCATATGGTCCTCCTTTCTTTTTGTGGGGGTGGGAGGGGGTGGCGTGGGGGGTAAAACCCACTTTCCAGCACATGCCAGGTCTGGAAAAGCACTTTGAGAAACACAAGTTGCTTGCCTTTGTAGATGTTACCTTGGTGCATAGGTTAATTTGCAGTTCAACAACCTCTGACCTGCAGCTGGATGCTCTCCTTAGACTCTGTTTCCCATGAGATATGACCCCAGACATAAGTTCATCAGAAGCCAAATTTCTGTTTGCTTTTTTCAGTGCTGAGGAAGATACATATTTTTCATGGAAACCTGGAGGTCAGAGGGTTGTTCCTAGAAGCTTGCTTTTAAGTTTATCTTCTCTTTCTTGGTACTTGCAATTTATGTTAAATTTAATATACAATTCTAACAGTACTTAGTCAATCACAGCCTAATCTAAATGTTTCCAATAGAAACAGTGATCACAGCCATAGTACTGGGCACTGGCAGCAGCGTGTATTTGCACCTGGTTGCAGTGAGGATCTACAGTGTAAACTATGGTTTTTCTCTGAGCTTTCATACCAGGGTGCTGCACTGACAAATTCAAACAGGCCTAAAAATAGACACCAAGAATGGCCTATGTACTTAAGGCTTTAATAACAGTGCTGACTTCAGCCCTGTCCAGCCACATTTAATAAACCAGCTCCTGAAATGTATTTCCACAATATACTATCAGGATACTGGTAGTGCGAGAGTTTATTTCAAACAAAAGCCTTCCGAATATGTGGAATGAATATATCACCTTCTGTTTGTCATGCTAAAATAGACAACTTTGCAACATAGAGCAGCTAGAATCCTGTTCCACCTCTCTGAAATTTTTCTTTCAACAAATATTCCCTCTGCTGTTTAATGGGTCTGCCACCATGGCACCCAAGTGATGTTTTATTTACCCCATATGCACACAGAGCAAAACCAACATCGATCCGAACAACTTCTGCCACTACAAAAAGCTTGTTTTATTGCTTTCTGTATAAACAGCAGATAGTATTGCCAAATAACTACAATCTTAACAAGGCAGATGTTTAGTGCTAGGCGTTGGTTCAGTATTCTTAAGTAGTTTTAATGTAGAATAAACTCAGCCAGCAGCAAGAAGAAATCAAGGCAGTGTTTTCCAAACTGAAATGATATTTATTGATATACTAAGTAAGTGTGAACAAATACTGACTTGTTCTTGGAGCTTCTCTCTCAGTCCAAAGAACTTTTTAAAATGAAAAAAACCAAACAGTAGTACATAACTCTTATGTTGGAAGCCAGAATTTTATGAGGTTTCGCTGACTTATTGGCTTGCTAGTAAACAGTGAAATATTTACATACTACTCTCCATAGGCCTGATTCTGCAGCCCATCTGTGCAGAATTTCATAGGTGTGAAGGGAACAGCTTACATGAGGGAATGCTTTCTCTGAGCATGCCTCTGCATAGGTATCTGATGTTTGTGTAATTAAGACTGCACCTACACACTGATCTGGATTTTAAACTCAGAACGCCACGTTACAAAATCTCCTGCAACCCTGAACTGACTCTCGCAGGCAAAACTCCATGCTGACCACCACAAATCTTGCCAATGCCAAGAGTTTATCATGGATGAATTCATACTTACTTAGGAATACATTTCTACAGAACGTGTTCTGCAACATCCATCCTAAATAGTGTTACCAGCTTTCAGAAAGTGAAGTTCAAACAAACGAACGAAAAAGCTAAAACCTTGCCCCAGAATCTACTAAGTTAATACATGTTAATTTGTTCTCAAATAAAAAACAAAAAAAAAATAATCAGTGCATGAGTTCTTATTTTACATTCTATTTACAGCTACATTTTTCAAGCAGAAGATCTGCTTTAGTGGCTAGTTATTGTCCTAGTGCTGGATTATCAGGTCTTTTAAAAAAGAAAAGCTTAATGGACTTCAGTCAACTTGAACTGACTGATTAACCACTGGAGACCCGGTCCCAGATGGGAATTATGAACAACATCGATGCGTGTTGCAGGGACTAGAAAGAGGATTCAATTGTACTATCGGGCTAAAACCACACACAGCATGAGACATCCTCTGCCATGACTGACCTGAGTCTCTGGGATGATGTCTGAGAGCCAGCAGGTCAGTGCTAGGACAATATTGTGTGACTGCTGCACCTGGTACTCACTGCGTGTATGCAACTTGGAGTAACAGCAAGTGTCAGCAACCGCGGGACAAGGCACCGCTCCCCACATGACCTATAGGAATTCTGTGATACTATTTAATGCAATTCATCTCTCTAATCAGGTGCAGCTGAAGGGGAGTGCATGGGTTTTGGCTTTGTCCCATCCTAAGGCACAAAGAGCAACAACAGGAAAAGATCAGTTTGGGACTGGATTTGCTTTGCCTTACCTCGATTTTTCAGGGGTGGCAGCGTAGGGTGAAGGTGTTTGTTACAGTAATCCTGGCCTGTGCAACATTCAATAGATCTTCTTTGGTGTGGAATAGGAGTGTCCTGCAACAATTTGGCAGAAAGCAAATTAATTATCTGTGTTGTAAACACACACCGTCATTCTGGCACTTGAGAAAGATGCACTTGCTAACTGGACCGCAGTCGGTTACCGATTTCTAGGACATGTGGAGTAAGGATTTCTGCCACAGAGCATTTCCAGCAACATTTCATCTAGGTAATTAAAAGATTAATTCACCCCTAATGTATTTCTGCTGGTGCCCTAGTGCTGCAGAAGGGACTGATTCACTCTATTGGTGCACGACAGAACTGTGAAGGTCACATAAGTCCATCAGTTAGACTTACATTACAAAAATAAGTTAACGTGGGTATTCAAAACAATTTAGCCATAATAATACAGAAACTACTGTGTGGACTAATTTAGCTGCTGCTTCTGCTCTTTTGGGAAGCTGGGTAAAATACCTTCTATGGACCTTGACACTTAGACTGTTCCTGTACTTATGTAAAATCATTTAAGCAAATGTTAGGAAAGGCAAACACTTTAGAGCCACCTTGCTCCCTTGCCCATACCCCTTCCATTCCTGCAGTGAGATTTGCTCTCCATCAGGTGATCACTGTGCCTGAAGGGAATTTCTGGCACCAGAAATACTAAACCAAGGTGCAACTGCATGTAAGATATAAAGGTTGCTGCAGTCCATCAAATAACATCCTAACAAACTTTAGCTTCCATGGAGACTTCAGGAACTATGACTGCATTTCTCTAAATTCAAACTTCCCCTGAGAAGTGCAAAAACCAAAAACTTAAGTCATGGTTAGGAGCAGCTATAATATCACCATTCGGGGATATAAATGCACTCCCCTCAGCAATGAATGCGAAGTAACTATCCGCCAAATGAACAGAAGTGAAAAGTATGGGCATAATAATTGTAAAAGTTCACCGCACTTCAACTGAAAGCTACCAAAAGAAGCCAAGCGACACTGGCAGCAAATGCTTGCTTACCCGACACTGGAAGTCTGAGCCCTCTAATCCAAGACATCCCTTGGTAACTAAATGTCCACCGGACTCATCTTCCTCTATTATGGTGAAGCAGTAGCCATCAGTGCTGAGGGTTGGAAAGAAAGAATCAGGAGAAGGCTCTGAGGAGAAAAAAGTGCTGCTGAATATAGACTTAAACTTTGTTCCTTGCAAGGCAAATCTGCCATGAACAAACTGAGGCACTAATGCAGGCTGGAAGGCTCAGGCAGCCCAGAAAACCTCTCGCAATGCAGTCCAAGAGCCGACAGCACTGTGGACAAGCTCCTGCACACACAAGGGAGGCTCTGCCTGGGAGCTGACACACTTACCTTTCCAATATTTCACAGCTATGAACCCCACTAACAAACACGTCAATTCTCTGCCTAAGGTCATTCGTGTATCAAGACTTTGGAGATGTATATAAACACAAACATCAACGCTACAGCAGGTCTGCCTTGTGCGTTCAAACAAGGCGTGGATATTTGCACCAGGGTGGAGACCTGAAGAAAGTAACATTTTGAGACACTAAATGTAAAATATTATTAAGAGTGATTTGTGATTCCTGTTTTAACCATACCACAAACTGTGACGCTCTTGCCTATGAGTCCTTGAGTTATCATCAACCCTTTCATAACTGTTTACTTGGGTTATAAGGCTAAAGTGATCCATAATGCTTCCGTTTACAAGAACATGCACCAGGGAGGACAAGTATACTTACAGATGGCTAGATGGTGCTGGTGATAAATGTCCTTCCTCGATGAAGGTCAAATGCCTGAATACTATGGAACGAGGGGGAGGAGGGCACGAAAAGGGTACGTTTTACTGAGACTGCTGTATATTAATTTCTCAGCATGTCACGTGTGTAAGAAACACAAATTAGCTTCTTTGAAGGAAGATCATCCAAAACCAAAGAAAAACTCTTTAATATAAGACATTTAAGTCACATAAAAATAAAACATTCTGTTAATTTCTCCAGGAAAAGAACACTGGTTATGATTTGCAATGAGCATTTTTCAGAAGAGAAGAACCAAACTCAGTTAAAACAAGGAAATAAAAAGAAAAAAGGATTAGAAAATTTAAACATAGCAAAATTTCATATTATTTGCTCCTTGAATGAAAGAAAAGTCTGAGAGAGCAACAGCAGCAAAGGCAATGAAGATGTAAGAAACAAGAGGCACAGTTACACGTATAAGAGATTAACACAATTTGTAAGTATTAGCTACACGACAGAGAGATGCTGCATAGGATCATGTCAAACAGATGCTGTGGCATATTTTTATATTAGTGGTGCAGGGTCTAGCCACAGTAAGCTTATTACTTCAAATAATAATCTATCGTGGGCTACTGACTTTGGATTTGAAAAGTAACCAGTTGCATGTTACAAATTACTTTCCTGGAGAAGCAAGCGATGACTTCTACCCTTCTTTGACATTATGCATACAAGTAAGGCAAAGGAGACAGCAACCCTTCTGGGTACCAACCACCTTGATTTTATTCCTTAAGCTTAAAAGATAGGAACAATAGGATTGCCAAGACCAGAGACTGTAAGGAATCCATTAGAGTAGAATATTGTATTAGATTAGATTTTATTTGTTTGCATGGTGCCTTTGATCCAAAGTAATGAGTAAGTTTAACCCAGGGGACAGAGCAACAAACCAATAAATTGCAATCGAGTAAAACACAAAAATGAACTCCGCAGCTAACAGTTCCCAGCAAAAAACCCACACACAAACAAGGGAAAGCAGGGGAATGGAAATTGTTTGCAAATGGGAAAAAAGAAGCAGGAAAGTCACCCGTTTTATTTCCCTTTTTTTCTGACTTGCCATGGGACTCAGATTCTTAGCTCATTTCTGAGAATTAAATTCAGGCTCCTCAAGCATTTTAGTCCCTCTGAAAATTTTACTTCAAATTTAAAAAGATAAACATAATTAGATTGGATAGAGCAAAATTAAAAAGTTATAAAGTTCCAGCAATAAGGATAAATCACGTTCTTTACAGACAATGGTAATGAAGGAAAAGTGTGAGAATTAAAAATAGCAAAACTGAGCAAAATAAGCATTAGTACCACTTGTTTCTGCCTCTAAGAAAAAAATAAAGACATTTTCATGCAACCTAAGAACTCATTATCTTACCAAAAATTTCTCAGGTGTGTGGGCAAGAGGTAGAAGTGACTCTTCTGAAGAGAAAGAAGTATCTCTACCTGCTTCCCCCCTCCTGCCCCCAACCTGTTCTCCAGGTTCACAGGATGTCAGAAGGACCACACACTGCAAGTAAAGGGCAGGGCATACTCCTGCCGGTTTATTGATGACCCTACCTCGTACCTGCCTATGGTAGAAATGAAACTGTTCCTACTATTAGAACAAGACAGAAATAAGTCAGGTAAGTCTGCATCGTCTCCGGGTTTATGTTTATTTTGGTGACTGCACAAATGGAAACGTATGTACATCATTGATACACGCAAAGCAAAACAAAAAATCTATTCTCTATTTCCAAGCAAAAATGTGTAGTACAGAATTATTATTTTCTTAAACTTTGTAATTTGAATTCTGTGTAATTTAATTCCGTGAATGGTGTGTAAAGAAGTAACTCAACCTGATGTTACTGAAAACATCCAGGTAAACATCCACTAAAGCATCATCTTATTAGAGTATGGTGCAGGAGAGAGATTAAATACATTTTGGGTGTGATCACTAATAAGCACAGATTTGGTATGTCACGTATTTGCCAAGAGTGAATTTTTACAGCCAAGTCAAATGCCAGGAAAACAGAGAGAGAGTTAATAGTGGAAACACTGACAGACACTGATGTAGAAGGTGTTGCTACAATTACAGATTACCAGAAAGAAAGAGGTGATCTTAGCTGAGACCTTTAACTAAATGTCAGAAGAGAGGAACAGAGGCCAACAGCTTTGCAGCTGCTCACACAGATGTCCTCACTGGCCAACAGCCATTTCTCACAGAGGATGCAATACCTCAGCTACCAAAACTTGACTGCTGAAGATTTCCTGTCCTGCTCTGTGTGTGCATGATGCAGCCAGGGATGGCACTATATATAACTTGGAAAAGCAATGTCTTTCCCTCGTTCAGTGCCTATCACAAACAGATGGTTTAAATAACTTGATGAAAAGATCCCTTACCTTTGATTTTATTTGCAATTGAGTCCCTATGAGTATTATTATTATTGTCCACTCCTCCTTTTTATACTTCTGGTTTTGATACGGGAAGGAGCTACAGTATCTTTTCACCTCCATCCAAAGCAACGTGACAAGTTTCTGCACTGTTTTTAAAAATTCATCAAAAAATGTTAGATTACATTATGTAAAGAAACTGGGAAGTTCATATTCTTCTGTAAAGAGTGGCTGAAATAATCTAATTTGAAAATTGGCTGACTCCCAGTTTGCATCTAATTCATGTATGTACTTTGTCGCATCATTCACTTAAGGAAGATGAAGGCCAAATTTAGCAAAATACTGTCTTTGGACATCATCCATAAAACAAAAAGTCACTATGTATATGTGTTCAACACTGGCTAATTTTTCAGAAAAAAATAATATAGTTAGTGGCTGTCCATCAGGGAAGTAACGTAAAACCAAGTGAGAGGAGCATCACACAGTTGTTGAGCCAGATGTACCTTCAGATGTTTGCACAGCTACTCTGAAGGCAATGAGATACCTACAAGTGTAACAGAGCAAAGAGGCTGGCTTACAGCAGGCCACAGTTTCTGGCCATGCTAGTGTCCAAGATGGTGATGCTGGACCTACCATGCATGTTCTGCTGTGTATGGTACCTTTTGGCTCTCTGAGTGCTCAATGACCCTACACACGGAGAGAAAGGAGGGTACCCAACGCATCCTAGCAGAACATCTTCTCAGCTATCATACATAGGTCAATGAATTAATATTTTCTCTATAATACCTGCTCATACTATTCTCCCAGAACTAAGACATGGCCCACCAAATGTGTCTTGCATTCTCTTACTAAATCCCAAATCAGATCAAACAGTTCTTCCTGACATGCGGGGTCACAAGGCAGAAAACAAGCCGAAATGCCAACCTATGAGGGAAAGCCCTAGAAACTGTCTAGGCTTCATGCTGAGTGTATGAGATTTGACAGGTCTACAGACCTGACAGCAGAACGTGGAGTATGGCAATAGCACCAAGCACGGGTACTTCTGCATTTTCACCAGGGCTCTTTAGCGCCTTTCACTTATGTGCAAAATCCATCTCAGTAGATGTGAGAACTATCAAGAAGCAAATAGTCAAAATAAAGCTACTCATCTTCCTCTTTTCCCTTTTGCATTCATCCCTTTTATCTCCAAAATTTAAACAAAGACCAAATTTTTTCTTTTACTTGACCTCAAGATTACACTGCAGTTGAATCTGTATGATGTAGCTGCTTCTTTAATGCTGGAAGAGACTTAACATGGATATTTGCTGGTTTGGATTTTTTTTTTTTTGTATAAATAAATTCAGTATCAAAGGGAAGTCTTAGGCATTCCAGCACTTTCTGCACACTGATGCCAAAGTACTCCCACATGCTGAAAAACTGAGAGTTAATGTAACATGTCTCAATACAGGGAGACTGGACTTGCATTACTATTTAGCTTAAGGTTTATATTGAATACCTAATGGGCGAGCCCTGAACAAAACTACAAATGAAGAATTTCTGGGGCACAGCTAAGAAGTGTGGGAGGGGGACTTTGTGTTTCAGTTTAAACACGATGTGAAGTCACCTGCTGAGCTGCGTATGAGACGTGGCCCTGGCAGGGGGGGTGAGGAAAGACTGGACCTTGCAAGAACTTGTCTCAGTTAACCTTTGGTTTTTTTGGTTTAATCATCAAAGGGGACTTAACTGCCTCTAGTACAGTCCTGTATAAAGGTTTACATTAAAAAATAAACATTAAAAAAACTGAAAGGCTGACTTCTAAGATCTCACCATGACTCCTTTATCAGAAAATGTTCAACTTTACCCTAAAAATTAAAGCTGCTTAAAAGAAAAGTGCCTTGGCCCACTGTTGAAATCTTCTTCCTTCTACATATCAAATTACAAAGAAAATTTAATCCTATCATCTGGAGAACAGGAGAAAGAAAATAGCATCGCTGAAGTGAATTATCACCTCTGGTAACACTGGAAAAGCAACTTCATTATTTTATTGCTTTAGATAACCAAAGCTACCTCGAGACACAGTTGGGCAGAAACACAATCAAGACCAGTAGGCAACACATCAGAAATTAAACTCTACCAGCCCAATCTTTAAAACTGTCAGCATTTATTTGTGAATAGAAAATAGAGTACAACAAGGCACCTAATCAGGCACTGCCTTTACTGCAATCCCATTACAGTCAAAGCCAATTAAATCTAACACTACTCTTTAAAATATGCAATTAATTTGGATTAGACACAACTGCCTGTGCATTCACCTTGTACAGGCAAAACTTGAAATAGAACAACAAAACAAGGTCCTGTTTGTGTTCAAAGCAGCTTTGAGCTTCTTTACTGAAAGCCTTTTATGAATCACACAGATGTTCAGAAAGAAGAATAAAGTTTCAACACGCTACAGGTTAACACACCCTTTACAAGCAGAGAGCATTGCGAACCTTCTGCAAAGATGTGAATTGTCAGGGCCCTGAGCACATTAATGAGCTTCAATTGCCCAGAGTGGTCCCACATGGGACCCTCCATCCAGGACCCTCCACCCATACACACCCCCTGCCCAAGGACTCCATTTAAGCTCAGGGCTGAGCATCAAGCCCCCTCTCCTCAAGTAATGGCACAGGACTGTCTGTCTCCAGCCTCCATCTCCTGCCTGGATTCAGACCACCACTAGCAACATGAAGAGCCATCGAGAAGAGCTGTCTCTGCTTGTTGTGTTCAGGTATCGTTAGGGAAATGGGATCCTTCAGAGTGAGGATCAGCTCCTGCCTTGGCCCCTTTCACTGCTCCCTGACACTAACCCTCTCTTGATGAGATAACCCTATAATGAGTCTTCCACCATGTTCTCAGGGGTTGTCCCATTTTTTAAAGCACACTCTAACCTGAGCTACTGCTTTTCTGTTGATACAGAAAGCGATCTGCATTTTAAGCTGCAGTGTTATCCTTAGCTCCCTAAAGTATTATTTGACTTAAGCGGTGGAAGTATAAAGAAAGAGAAATTCTGTACAGGAACATAGCAGGCTGTTAGAGGATTTGATACAGATGTGGTTAAAGAATATAGACTTCTAAATTTCTAAAAATACAATTTAAATGGCCACCAGATGTCCTCCTTTTTATATAAACGTTCAGAATACTGGTACTATAGGCAGTATCTAGACTTGAATGGATAAATACCTGCGGTAGCAGACCAAAATCTTCAGGTGGGATGGCAGACTTCTTTTTATGAGAGATTTTTAATATTGATTGTGATAGGACTAGCTATTTTATTCTCAGCGTTTTAATTTAAACACAGCTGGAAACACTTTCCCATTGAACTTTCAGAGCCCTCCCTGCTCCTGGGGACACAAAAGGCTACCCTGCTTCGGTGACAGTCTGGGTAGGGACAGTGCCTGAAGCTCTCCAAAGCCCGAGACCTGGCTATGGATGTGCTCAGTGAATTTCCCGAGTGTCAGGGCTCTGCCAGGCCCTCAGGTGCCCCAGCACACACTGGCTCATCCCTGCAGGGCTGACAGATCCCAGCTTTGCAGGTCCAAGCACAGCCCAAAGCTTAACAGACTTGATAGGGCTGATGAGAGGTTTGATTTTTTTTTTTTAAATACAACATTTAAAAGGCTTTTAATGGCTACATCTGAAGGAAGCAGATAATTAATGCAATAACTTTTAATCTGGAGCAGTTCATTTATTCTGCAATAGTGAGATCGATTCTGCCTGAACTTCAACATGGGGAAAATTGCTTTATAGTGAGGTTCAGTGAGAATTCCTGAATGCTTTAAAACTGTGCCAACACTTGTTTAAGCTAGGATGAAATATGAAAGTTACTGCCTGACTAGTAGGATGACCCCAAAACAGGGGAAACTAATAATCCCTGCTAAACTGGTTGGGTTTGGTCAAATCTTTTGAAACCTGGTCTCAACCCAGCCAGCTAATCAGAGGCCTAGTAACTAATCTTTTTGACCAGTAGATTTAGGACCTTCTTGTCTCTGTAGTGTCCCATTCAACTTTTCATAATCAATTCCAGCTTCGTAGCAGGCAATTCAAGAAGCAAATGATTACAGAGTAACAGTGAAGCAGATGTAGGGAAAAGAAGGGTGTTGCGTCCTTTGTACCTCACTGCAGCTTTCACACCTAGGTGGAGGAGCCATAGCGATGATTACCATCCTGAAAAGGGTTATTGCTGACAAGCCATGAAGGCAAGGTACTTGATTTATTTTTTTTTGTTTTATATTAATCCAAATTCTACAGCAATTTTTCATTTACGCTGTTGCTCATTGGGCAAGTGGCAAGGTGGATACTGCTCAGTTGACAGCACAGGATAGGGAAGAGGAGTAGCTGTAATGCAAGTCTTTTGACTTTCCATTTTTCTGGACAGCAAAGTGATTAGCATTTGATGGTTAAATTCCAGTTTCAAGTACTATTTTGATGTCTAAATTGGAAAAAATAATTCTACCACTCAAGTAAACATTCAAGCTTGAAATCTTCAGATTATGAAGACAAAAGGGGTTATAATTTTGTGGTTTATTACCACTTAACTGCCTATCCTTGGGCATTAACACCTAAAAACAAGTTTGGTATTTGATGCTGCAAGGGGGATTCTGAAGATAAATTCTTTAAAGTATCACAATGAGGAAAAATTAATAAATCCATTTTAATAGGCCATTTACTCATAGTACCTGGTAACATGAAAAATATTTAAGGTCAATGGTGCCTACGAAGCAATATGCAATAGCAGACCTACCCAGCTGGAGTATAAAACTTGTTCAATGGGTTCTTTGACATGGATCCCTTTGTGCTTCCTAATTCATGGATTTAAAAGTCATCTGCAACCTCCCTGTTACTGCGTGTGTGAGACAGCATGTGTGAATGCAGCGGCTTGTGCTGGGCAGGGACAGGAAAGGGCTGATTCATGCTGCAGGGGACCTGCAAATTGATATCTGGGTGGGTTTTTACAGCTTTTTAAACTTATTGCCACATGAGAGCAGTTGGGTCTAACTCCTGGCTAGAGCATGGGTTTGAAGGAAGAGGGCAGAAAGAGGAAATGGTATTTACAGCTGTCAGCAAAACTTACACTTGAGTGTGAAACTGCAAGCTGAGCAGAATTAAGTCAGGCTACAAGGCTCATAACCATACCAACATGTGAAACATGAAGAGCTCAGCCCTACTTTGCTGCAGCTAAAGCAAACTGTACATGCACCTCAAGCCAAGACAGAGGTGTTTGTATACTACCTTCATTCAACAGCAATAGTATGTGTCCAGCAAGAGCTGCTTTTGGGTGGGGGAACAGCAGCCTGGTCCCACCACAGGTACCCTCAGTCAACTCTGCTGTTCCAGGCAGTGTCAGTGCCAGTGCCACACAGACCAAAGCTGAGCCTTCAAGAGGACTGTGCTCAGCTGGATATGCCTCTCCCCTAGGTATGCAGAAGGACTTGAGGGAGCAGAATCCAATCGTAGTACTCAAAACACAAAAACAAATAGAAGACTACAGCTAGTATAAGAAAATACGTAACACTTCAATCACTTTCATTTTAGCATAGAAGCAAGAAAAAAAACAGTCTTGAGGACCTACAAAAGGCAGCTCAGCTATTGCAAGTACATACACTGAGTAGTGTTCTTACAGATGGCGTTCCATAGAGAGCAATTATGAATTTATAAGCATTTACTGATATTTCCATATATATCTCCATCAAGTCTCCTCTCATTAATTGCATGCACTTTTAAAAAAAATCTCCTACCTTGAGAATACTTCATATGTAATGAATTAATACAAGTATTATCTAAAACAGTAAAGATGCAAATACCCTAACATAAAAATATAAATATGTAGCTGATAGGCAAAACTTACATCTCATTTTTAGACACGAGGTGTAAACAACTCATTTACGTATTACTGCTTAAACAAAACTTGCAACACCCAACTTGGGACTGCTGAGCTTCCACAAATAGGTTTTCCCATGTTTTGCCACCAAATAAATCTCTCACAAACCTGCAGGTGCTGTTCACTGAGTCCTCAGGACAGTGGTGGTGGCACTGACAGGACAGCTTCTTCTGCGGAGGGGCAGGTGCTGTGCTCTCACCATCTTCTTTTCTGGTCTCCATGCTCAACTTGCCAGAGCTTCGCAAGGGCATGTTGTCTAGAAAATTTGCTATAAATATAAGGAGAGGGAAAAAGAAAAACAGTTCTAGGCTGGATTGCAAGACTTGGAATGAAGGCTTTACTTTTACCCATCAAGATCTGAGAAAGTTACTTGAGCTGGGTGTTCACTGCAGAGTGGTTTTCTATAGAGCCTCTGAAACTGTCACCATGTTAGAAGCTCATTGGGCCTCAGTGGCATTAGATCTAAGGTGCTGACGTTCAGTTCTGCTGCTGCCAAAGACACATGTTGTTCTTTTCAGATTGCAGAGTACAGGTTTTTTCCTACTGCATTATGCAGGTAAAATCCTTGGTTACACTTTGCGCTTTCTTTGTCTTTATACTTGGCACATATCTACATCCACTGAACCCTATAAAAATGAGTGGGATTTATGGTACTCCAGGCAGAGCAGTACATGGGCATGCAATTTAACAAAGATTAAACAAAGTGATGTTATTTCAAGTTCAACAGCACTTTCTGTCACCGAATTGCATTAGTGGGAAAACAAGGAAAACCAGTCCATTTCTATAAAAAAATAATCTATAAACAAAGGAAAAGGCAAGAATGTATTTTAGAATGAACAATGCTGAAATATATGGAAGTGATGACTTCTAAAAATATCAGAGTACTGAATCTCTGGTTGGAGCTGGTGGAGTAGATCTAGAGATGTTGGTGATGGGCTAGGAGCTGTTTAAACAGCACCCTTCCCCCAGCTCTACTCATAAATATCAGCTTTCAGGGCCTGTGAATATTTTAAGCATCAAAGACAAAAATGAGATCAGCATGAAAAGCTTCAACTGGCAGTTTCTCACTTTCCTTTTGCTTCCCTGTAAGAAATCTTACTAAAGAGTCATTTACAAACAGCTGTCTCCAACAGACTAGTTGAAGAGCAGGCTTGAAATTCTTGATTTACTGTTAAGCCTTTAGAAACAATTGGCATTATTATTATTTTGATTGGCTCCTGAACTGCTGCTTTGGTGCTAATTAAAATCTTCCCCAAACCTCCATCATCAGGACTGATATATTGTGGAGCTGACAGAAAACTGAACCCTTTTCAGCTCCCTACAGGGAGATGGAGTGGACAAACAGGCAGAAGTGATGGGAACAAGTAGCTACACTTCAGGGCTTGGACGGTGAGCAACAATGGAGGCGAGAACAGGCTGAAGGGTCATGAAGAAGCGAAAGGCTGGAGGAACAGCAGGGTTGTTCAGCCAGCCCATGCCCTTAGGAGTAACAAAATCCAGCCTTGTGCTCCTGGGTGCGTGGCACCAGCCAGTGCCCTGAGCACAAGCATGCATGTCTTGCCTCCCAGCTGCACGCCCCTTCTCTCCTGGGCCAGCTCTGGCAGAAAAGCCCTGCAAATGGACAAGCACTGGCAGCAACTGGCAGACAGGCTTTATTTTTCTTCAGTGTAACAAGAAATGTGCAAGCTTGTCCCTAGCAAACTAGGGGAAAGCTGAAACGGGTTAGCTCTTCAGAAAGGTGGGGCTTTGCATGTAAGGACAGCTCATTTAAAAAGTGTTAGCTTATTGAACAATATTACCCTTCCAATCCTTGCACGTTCCTTGCATAAGTTATATTAACAATACTAAGGTGACACACATGGAAGACAGTCATTCACCATATCAGACTAATACAACTATGAAATACAAAATTCATATGGCTCGATCTTTGCTCAGTACCTATATATTCTACCAGAGCTGACTGGATGTTTAATCAGCTCACCTCTTCTTAAAGTGAAACCAGAAAACTAGTTACAAAACATATACAAACTAGGGTTCTGTAACCCTTGTGCCCAGCTTCAAGATATTAATTGGATTCGTAACACAACTGGATGTTGATGTCCCAGACTGATTTTACTAACATGTGGCAAAATTAGAAATAAACTAATTAGTTCACTCAAGATGCACTGAATATCTGTGTACTCAAAAGGACAACTTAAGATGCAGCAGGTGCTAAAATAGAGAACAAAATGCACTGTTTCTTTATCATAATATAATTATGATACTTTAAAATGCAGCCTGTGTACATCTTATTATTAACAGATGTTTGCTCCCTGAGTCACAGGATTAGAGATTAAGTAAATTCTCTTTCAATCAGCAATTTTTGTCTGTATTACTTTGTTACCAACGAATGGGAAATATTCAGCTATTAATATTGCTGTCAAGGATTTGCAGAGTTCAAGCTCATGAGGCAACAAAGTGAACTTCAAGCTCATGAGGCAACTGAGTGAAAGTTTGCTCTGTGTATTGTTTCCATGACACTTCAAGTTATCTACAGTTTCAGCAGGGATCCTTCCTCAGCAAGGAGTCAAAAAATAAAAGTATTTTACACCTAGCACAAAAAGAAAGAAAGGTTTCATTACACATTTGAAAGTGCCTGAATGTTAAATTTAGACAACTAAATACCTTCATAATATATACAACTGCAGGGTCATTCCTTTTTTCAAAAAATGTATAAGGCAGTCATATTCCAATGAAATCTTTGCCCATCGTTCAGCAAGGATGTGATCATGAACAGCTTCTGCAGAACCTGACATAGCTTACATCCCTAGACCGGGTTGGTTGTAGTCATAGTTAAAATGGGACAGGTGGGAGATGCTGGATTAGAATCAGAAATCTGAAGTACCATCAAAGCATCACAGGTGGCTACTTAGATATGTACCTTAGTTTTTAAGAAAAATTAGGACAAATAGTCTAGCATTCAAATTTTTACTTTCCAAGAGCTTGAAACAGGGATGTAAACTAGGATTTTACTTTCAACTAATGCCCAAGGACAAAACTAGTGTAAAAGCATTGCAATTCTACATCAAATGAAATGAAATTAAAAGAGGTAGGAGTAAGATACTTTCAACCAGGCCCTTTCCTATCTTCTAAAAAAAAAACCCCAATTCTTCTCACTCCATTCTCTTTTCTTTTCATGCCTTAAATTCCTGGCTGCTAGCTAATAAGTTGGGCAGATCTTTAGTCTCTAAAATTCAGATGTCCCACCCAGCAGATGACCGTGGAACACACAAGAACTCTTCTTTTTCCACTCGGAGTGGAGTTTTGACAAGCCCTTTTGACTTCTATGTCTGACTTTGGAGCAGACAGATTTTTCAGCAGTCCCTTCCCCAAAATGTAATATGTAGGAAAAAACCCAGAAGAGCTTTCAAGATTGGCAACAAGTTCCTCCTGATTTCAGGAGTAAAATTTGGGATTGCACAGTTTGGGATGGTGAACAGCCTACCCCTCTTGTATTTGCTGCTGTGCTGTAATTAGCACATGTTGGTCATGCAGCCCTGGCTCTGTCTAGGGTTTAGAAGCCCTTTGGGTTTTGAAATCTCTCCTGAGGAGCTATGTCCAAGTGCCCTGAAAGCAAGGGATTTCAGGCTATCTAAGTTTGTCTGCTTCTGTGCTGTAGCCTGCTCTCTTGCAGTGTGCTTGTGGCCAGCCTCCTGTCTCTGATGAACTGAGCACAGTTTGGGACAACTGCAGAAAAACAGGGATATCTGAAATATGGTTATAGTAGTCTGCTGAGAAACTTACCGACTGCATCAGGGAATTAATCAAAACAGTTGAAAGCCTGAAGGTTACCGTCAGCCTTGTATACCTCCTTCAAATTTAGTTGATTTTTTTTTTCTCAGCTTACCCCTCCTTTTCCACTATAATTCACTAGCGTGTGCAAAGCACCTTCCACCATAAGCGCAGGCAGGTGGCCACCAGGGCTTTTATGTCTCTTTGGAGTACAGCTCCTGAGAATTTTTTTTCTGTAGGACTGGGACCACTCAGAATCGTGATGTGATGGCATCTGTTGTAATTCTCTACCTGAGAATGGGGCCTGTGTGCTCACAAGCAGCATGCTACTGTTTTTTCCAAATGCGTTTGTGTGTGTGTGTCTCCAAGCTTTGTTTCACCTGAGCTCCTTTACAGAAAGGCACGTCTACAAAGATTCTGAAGCCAGGAGAAGGAAAATAAAGTGCTGTAAAATGAAAGCATTATCCTTGATGACCATGAGAATGACTAATGTCTAGTTTAAACCCCTACTAACCTCCATGCCAACAAATGATTCTTCTTAGATATATTCTTCCATTTTGCTTCCCATCCCTCCTAGACTTCATGGTATTCTATAAGCACTAAACTTTCTCACTGAAATATGAACTTGCTCATGTGGCAAGCCCTTTCATGTTTTTTCAGGGTTTTTTGCTATCATTTTTTTTTAAATCAGAGAGAAGTGATCGCAGGACCCCACTCCACAATCACAGTCAAGTAACCATCAGGATGAATTATAGCTCGGTTTTAAATAATGCTGTTTAATGTTGGTTTGACAGGTCTGCAGACAGTGGTACCTCACAAAAGAAAAATTGCCTGTTTAAGCTTTTGCACTGACTTGTGTAGGTGCAAAACAAATTTGATCTAGAGAGCCCATCTCTTAGTGTACATTCAGTCCTCAAGGTCTCTGCCATGGCTGCCAATAAGCACTCCAGTCCCTGCCAACTGCAGCCACAGTTATGTGATTTGGACAGGAATTTCTCCACTAGAATCTGGGTAAAGCCCAATAACTCATTTCACACCGGCCCACAGCCACCAGCTGGTAATGACTTTTGGGCACTGCTCTGATTCAACAAGTCTGGTAATGCAGGAGGTGAAAAGCTCTGTATTCTATTACTCTGTATTCTGCAGTCCAAATATTAAGCCATCCTGTTCCCAGAGGATGAATAATTAGCAATAGTTATCTTAACAGTTTGATTTCTGTGCCACAGCTGTGTGATTTATGTACTGTATATGCCATGAAAAAGTAGATCTCCCATGACTTTGCATGGGTTTGTCAGGAGTAAAAGTCAGACTTGCTTCTTCCTGAAACAGATGCTAAGGGCCACAAACAAGTCTGTTCAGGCCAAAAAAAAAACCAAACCAACAAAAAAAACCCCAACAGTGTGCTGTGCTCACTCCTCTTTCTACATGTGGTATTTGAAGCCTCAGATTAATGCAGTACCATCCATTCACAACTTCCCAGGCCAGTAACAACAATGTGTGTCTAGCAACAACACCCACTGACGGAGGGCGATGCTTACTGCTTCAGAGAAGGTACACACCTAGGAAGCTTTGATCATCATGGAATGGCTGTTTCAACTGTTGCTTTGGACTGGAAATTAAGTATACTCATACAAAACTGTCAGAACAGTAATTAAAAAAAAAAAACAACAAACCCAAACCAAAACAAAAAACCCCACCCAAAGCTCGAAAGAAAATCACTCAACTTGATAAAGCCGTTGGATGGAAATTTTAAACCACAAGGTTACTTCATCTGTACCCTGCACTAGCCTACACAGTTAAGTATGCTTTTCCTCAAATCATACTTCTACTAAAATACGAAACTATCATGCAACACCCTGCTAGAGTTTCCTACGCTGTATCATAAACTACAGCCTGATGACTTCCCACCGGGCCAGGGTTATACCATTGACATGATTGTTTTAAGAGAAAGGGAAATAACTAACTGCTAACTCACTGTACTTTACAGTCATCAGATAAAAGAATTTCCATGGGATATTTTTTTGGCAAACAGTCAGCAATGAAAACACAGTGCAGTTCAAGAAGTTGAAATAAATTACACAACCCGATCTACTGTGTAAAATAGTCAAGAGGTAACAGTAAAACACTTTTTATTGGTGACAATCACATAACAGAGAAGGAAAAATGGATCATGACAGTTTCCCTTTGCTGGATATTCAAGGCTGCCATAAAACTCAAGGAAAGGTCAGATGCAGACAACTGCATATTTTTGATCCAAAACCACCATAAACAAAATCAAACCAAATAAAACCACCAGAAAAAATGAAAACAATATGCTTTCCTTTTCACGGTGTGTGACTATATTGCACTAGCGAGACCAAACTGAGGTTGGTATCAAATGGTGTTTGAAGATAGCTGTACCCTGATATACATCCACTGTGTGTATCTTATATATATATGTATACTAATACATATTAAAAAAATAGTATTTTTTTTAGGTATACTAAAAAAATTATAGCATTGTTGGGCTTATCAAGTATGATTTGCTTCACTTATGATCTGTGCCGGATTTCTTGTACATCAGAGTATGTAGAACCTACATATTGTTCCTTCTCATCTGTGTATTTCAAAATTGGGAGGTAGTTTTGCTTCCCTTCATTATGCAAACAAATAAGGCTTACAATCTCATGTAATTTTAAACAATCCATGCAGGTAACTTTCCTAAAAACTGTTTCTGTCCATATTCATAGAATTGTCGCTGAGTGCCAATACAGTTATCTATTTTTCAAAAATTGCTTTTGCATTTGGTTTGAAAAGGATAAGCAATCTAGTCCAAAAAGTCTGATTAAACCATCTTAATCACATATGACATTATGAGCTAAATTAAGTTCAGCATGGAATGTAACAACCTGTGACAAAGCCACTGAGACAAGACCCTTCAAATTAATACTCATACTGTACTACTCACAAGTTACAAATACAAAGGCTTCTTTGGTGCCATAGCCCATGGCAAAGGTGTAACCTGCTGTCCACCATTCCATTACAGTTTGACTGAGTGTTACGTTTTCCTGGTTTCCTCTCATTTCTGCTATCCACAGTTAATCTTTTGGCATGTTTTTCATTTGGAAGAAAATGAGAATTGGTTGGCACATTTTTCACGGCATGAGATAGCATAACAACAGAATAGAAAAAAAGCACAAAGAAAGACTTTAAAATTTCCAAAGGACAGCACATGTGAAGTATTTCAGCCTGGCAGCCTGGACTCAGTAAAGTCTACCCTACCCACTGTCATTCCCCAGCTCTGTTGAATCTCTCAGTTCAACTTTGCACAATCCTTTGGTTCCATCTATAAATCTTCCATGATGAAGAAAAGCTTTTAAAATATAAGTTTTTAACATTTGCAAAGATGAATAAAAAAGTATTTCACATAATTCTCATTCAGATAATGTATTTTCTTTGTTTTTAATCTCTTTTCAAGAGCCACATTTTACACAGCAAAGGTAAAATATGTTTGGGCTACCACTATTATTTTCTGAATTGTGTTTTCTTGTACAATTCAAAATGAATAAACATTTTGCAAACATCTGTATAAAAGCACTACTGTTTGATGCATGTATGAGGATAACAGGTAATAAAACTGGAACAGTGAGATACAGATGTTTCAGGAATACTAAGGTAGAGATCCAAGACATGATCTGAGAATGACTGACTCTTACAACTTCATATCCATAAGGATTTTGAGTCATAACAGAGTGTCACAAACCCACAAACCAACCAGAGGAGATGCAGGTGCAGCTAGAGCAGACTTCTTCTGATCTCCTCAGTGTTAGTATTTAAGGTACCACAAAATAATTAGAAAGGGATTTTTATTTCAAAGCCACGCTAGCCTAGCTCTGTGAGACAGCACGCAGAAATCTAAGCTTCCTATGGTGGTATTGGCTCATATATTATTTCATTTATCAAGCTGGTTCATATCGAGTGCCTACACTTATTTTGCAGGATAGCTTCGGATAGAAGATAAGCTACTGAGTATGTACAGTGTACAAAGGCACATTAAAGGATAGTCCCATGTCCTCATTGGACTTTCAATACTCCTTACCACAGGGGAAAAAATTATTTCAGTGAAATTGCTGAAGCAGTTTCTTTGAAAGAAGCTATTTTTATCTCTCATGACTTTAAGGTACCTGAACTTTTTCATCTCTTCCTCAACAGCATCTTGGGAAAATGTCCAGCTAAATGTAATCAATACTCATGAAAGTATGCCAGCTGCAAAACCCCATCTCCCAGCTATGATCATCACCTGATCAAAACAGGGAATGGAAGTTCAGATACAAAGATGTGAAACAAGCAGTCTGGATATTAGGCTACAAAGAGCAGAGTCTGCCACGCTCTTCATTTAGAACTTTTTTATGTAAAGAAGGATAGGGACATTGCTGTTAACATCCAAAGCTAGTTATTTCTGCTTTTAAGCTGCAAATCCTCACATACACTTGCAGTTCCAAGCAGCAAACACCGAATGCCACCACAAGATTATGCAAACATCTTTACAAGAAATCTTGAGAACCCTTCTGAACACTAGCAACAGGGGGGGGAAAAAATCCAGGCAGGAAGCAATGCAATGTGATACCATTAGTACTAAACCATGCTTTGCTATCTGATCTTTAGGAAAGCATTAAAGATTGCAATGGGCAGATTGCAATGCTGTAGATTTCTACTCACTTATCATTTCAGATGATACTTAGATTGAGGCACTCAGACAATGGCATTTAAAAGTAACACCAATAGACAGCTTTGACCCTGTGGTGCTCTCAGATAAGTTTAATAAATCATTGTCACTCCTGTTCCCTTTTCCAATGAAAAGAAACACAAGAGCACCATGCCAGTAGTGAAGACAAAAATAGTGCCTGGAAGATAAAAATATCAGCTAGACATTCTCACCCCAACATCAAAGACTGCACCTGTATATTAAAATATAATTAGCATGTGCACATACCATGCTTGCAGAAGGCAGTGCCAACATTATTCAAAGGTGCCAGTGCCCTTCTAACTGACTTGGTTTGTCTGTTCATGAGTAGATGTGACACATCCCTAGCTCAGTCTAAAGAGCAACCTGCTTCATAAATCACTAACTTCTTTCTCAGTCCTACTACACTGGAGTTGCTCCCTCTCACTTCTCACAAAAATAAATTAAACAATGTAGACATTCACAGAAACAAAACTGTCACACAGCTACCTTATGGCATAAGCATGCTATATTTTTAACAGCTTTGTTATAATGTTATGGCCATGCGTATGTAACATTCTTTAAATTTATTATATTGATTAGTTTATCACAAATGCTTCGCAAATCATGGGGATGATGACACTTCCTAACAATTCCCCGCCCCACTTTTCCTCAAGCGCCCATCTATCTCCCAGAAGGCCAGATTATTTAGCATCTGAAAAAAACACCAGCATATGTTGATGATTTTTGATGGGTGGATGCCACTAGCATCCCTAAATCTCATGTGTTTACCACACACTCAGCAACTAACTGTTGCTGGATGAATTGCTCAAGGATATGCAAGAATTTTTCTTCCTGGAGGCAAATGCCACCCTGCCAGGTCACCAGGCCAAGCAATGTTTTAAGTAATTGAGCAAGTGACAGTATAAATTCTTGCCCTGTTCTGCTGCCAACGCTGGGACTGAACTGACTGCCACCACTGCTGGCTTCCCCACACATGCTGCATAAGGATTTGAACTACATGTGTAGAAATCACAAGTGATGAAGAAGATCTTTGTGTTCGCAAAGGAGGACTGAGGCACAAATCTTATCTTCTGCAAACACGGCTGAATGCAACACAAAGTGTCATTGACTTATTCACTTTGACAGAAAACAAATAAATCCATTTAAAGAGGGAGGAAAGCATCTCTATTGCAAACCAAAATTAATTGCATGCATGAAAAAACAACAATCAATTTTGACCGCAGACATAAGTGCTATGGTTTTCCTGAAGTGTTCGAGTAGCCTAAAGGCATTTCCCTGTCTGAACACTTCAGAGCATCTGCTGAGCTCACGTCTGGGTGGGCAAGAGGCTCATGCCACCTGTGCCCGATGACACCGCCGCCACACCATCAGCTGGTCCCTGCTGGCAGGCTGCCACGTTTGCCCACCCACTCGGGTCTCTGGAAGAGGAGGAACTAGCCGTCAGCCCCACAGGGTTTGCTTGCTTTGGTTTTTCCAATGTCATATGGATACATCTTCATAACTACAATTCATAAAGCACCCCAAAATCTAAGAGAGAAAAGCAAATGGCAAAGACCCTTAAAACTTGTATCCCACATGCTCTTCTACTTGACCAGAAATTTTCAAGAGCTGCATGGCCACCTTTCTCTCCTTAAACTTGCTCTACAGACTATGAAACAAGAAACAATTCTGGTCAAATATAAACCAGGTGGGTTTTTTTTTCAGCATCCAGCCATATCTGAACAGTGATGAAAAGTTTTAGGACATAAAGTACATGTGTTTCTATTGTTTGGCTATATTTCCAATTAACCGGTATTTAAAATGTATATAAAAGACGCTTCATTTTAATAAACATTGTTGATACACACAGGCGCTATATATAGCCAAAGTACCTTTGTAGTTAGACAGAATGGTGCCTATTGCTAAGGTTAAAACTGGTCCCAGCTCTGTAATTCATCTTCAAAATGCAAACCTGGCATCCAAATAGGTCTACTATTGCCAAAACATTTATTTTTAAATTAACTTCAAACCCACAGATTGAAATAAAAGCACATTTCAGGAGAAAAAGAGAAACACCCTTTTAAATTCATTGTCAGGCTGAACGTCAATTACCAGGTCTACTAAAAATCTTTTTTTTCCTCATTCTTCACCAAAAAAGGGAATAGGAGATCTTTTATCTGCTGCATTTTCTCTGTAAATCTATCACCTCTCTCCCTAAAACTAAACTAACTAAAGCACACCTAAACGTTTGCAGAAGACCCCTGACACCATACAAACTACCAACAGTCCAAGCAAAGGAATAGGAAACCTCCATGTCCGTCCCCCACCACAAGAACTGAAGCTTCAAACAGAAGACAGCGTCTGTCACCAGCAGCCAGCTCCCTCCTGCCCCGTGGGGCTGCCTCACATCTCACCAGCACACCAACGATGCTGCTTCGTTTTCAGTCATGCATTTCCCTCCTTGACCTTTCTGCAAAACCCACTGAAATACATTGGTTTGTTGTTGGGTTTTGTTTTAGTCTCTTTAGTGTTCTGCTCAAACTAGGCTTAAAAAAATAAATAAATAAAATAAAAACACACAGGAAAGAAAAAAGTTAAAATGAAGAAAAAGGGGGAAAGGGGAAAAAAAGCACAAGTGTTTTGTGAGCTGAAAAGCAAAGCCTTCTACTTACACTGGGCTTCCGCAGGCTTGTACATCGCTGCCAGATTCCCTGAAGATGAGAGTCATGTGAGGAGGCACAGGGCGGCTCGGGGGGCTCTGCTAAGCAAACACAGTACCATACGCTGGGCTAATCCTGCACCTGTGCCATGTTATTCAGCAGTACAGAAATGTAGTCCAGACTGCCTCTGCCTAATACAGCTCAGCTGTTTTTCTCTGTACTCCCTTTGATTGTAAGCTGGCAAACAATATTATTTCAGCCAGGCGCAAAGCAATATTCAGGCTACATAGGATATGACAGTAGAAAGGTGGAAGAAAAAAAACCCCGAAAATCCTGGAATTACAAATAAAATAAAGATTCTGAGCAATACAGAATTTGTAACTATTTCCAGATGGTTGACAGCTGCTTCCAAGGTCAGTATGTGAAATGCACACTGGAGCTGGAGCCTTCTGCTCCCTACCTCCCTTTAAAGTGGGTTTACCTGTGATACGGGATACACCACAGCGGCCTGGATCTCATTTATCCAATGCAATACATGTTTTCCAATGAGTGCAACCACGAGATGGTTTAAATGGTTTTTAGGTTTCCTCTTGCTTACTTTATAGGTAAAACAAAAAATGCCGATGGAGAACAGACCATTGAAAGAGATGGCATAGAACCAGTAATTTCTGATACATTTTTTTTTCAGAAAAAGGACCACTAAAGAGGTCATGAATTACCTACCAGGATACATAGGTTTTATCATAGCCTGTCAGAGAAAAAGACAGGAAACTTGACAAAAACTATATACAAAGAACAGCAAAATTTGGTCCCATAGTGGAAAGAGAGCAAGAATTTCACTCCAAGGTAGAGACAACAGTTTAGAGTAATTAATTATCCTGATATTTGTCTTACAAGTTGACTAATCACTGTTAAAAATTCCCTGTAACTGTGATCCAAACAGATATATAACAGAAGGATATTAATTTTTTTCTAAAAATCCACAGATTATTATTTTACATCCTTGAAATAACTTTGCTTGTAACTTAAATGCAAGGAAAGCTAACTGGCAATTGAAGTTTATTCCAGACAACAAGGTCATTTAATGTGTCACACCCATTTCATGTAACACACATCTATAATTTCCACCATGCTAGTATGTAACCGTTAGAGAGAACCTATAGCTACTGTTACTAATCAGCTTTTTATCTTTCTGCTATTGAGCTGTAAACATCAGCGGCTGCAGTCAGCACATGCTCACAGCATTTTGTACTTAAAACGCTTTTCTCTAAAAAACGATACTTCAATTTCTGCTCTGTCATTACCTAATCTAATTCCACGTTTGGAAACTGGTAGTGAAGATATCTGCACATTCAGAACTATGTATCCAATTTCTTGCTGGAAGGTTTATTGCTGCTGTTGTTTACCAATGGGACCATTTCCAAAGATATAAGAGCTGTATTCCTAAGAGAAAATGCTCAAAACTAATCTGGAACTATGTGAATTTTCAACTGATTTTGTACAGAAGGGCTGACTCTTCAGGATGCTGAGTGAAACCAGTGTGATTCCTAGTGCAATAACCAAAGACAGGCATCTGGATACCTGATTTGATGTACAGAGGAAAAGGTAAGAAAGACAACTTTATACAACACCAAAATAAAATTTAAAAAAAAGTGTCCTCGAATTTCCTCTTTCAAAAAATTTGCATATTATTGTCTTTGCAAATACTTCCATTTTTTTGGAGCCTTACACAGGCTTTTTTAAAGCTACTTGATACTAGGCAGAGGAATGGTTGAATTTCTTCTCCTCCATACTATTTGGCCTGGTCCTGCTGCATCCTTGCTTTAGAGAGCTAGTGGTACACGGTAACAAGACTCTGCATGCTACATGAAAAAGATAGGTGCCATGCAATCTTCTGCAAATGCAATGTTGTAACATGGTCTGGCCAGAAACTGCTTGAACTGCATGGTGGTGCTCCTGGCAGCCTTCAAGTTCCTCCGCTTCAACTCTCAGAGAGCATCCTGCTTATTCTACATTGTGCATCTTGTAGTTCATTCATGGGGACATCCAATAAAAACATCTTCAGAGCTGGAAGCAGTGTTTTGAATTTGCTTTCTTTGTACAGAGTGGCCTTTGTGCCATAGGTGGTGTTACCCAGACTGTGCTCTGTACCAGCCTGCCATTCTCCAGCCAATGCAAAGCTCAAAACCTACTTTTAAGACAATGTGAAAGCTCAGAAAAACAATGAAAAATGCAGAAGCTGAAGCATAAACAAGACTGATATAGGTTTCTTTAAGTAGGAACAGCTTTCATATGAAGTTCCTTTCACAATCGGTCACCCACCTAAATGTTTACATTTAATTAGCTTTTCAAAACAGTGGACTAGATGGCTGTGGAGACATAGGAATTAGGTACAGAGACTGCTTTGTATGTCACTAGCTAAATTTCACCTAAAGCCAGCAAAAGCTGGCTGCTGGATTGCCTATTTGAAACCAGAACGTTGTCCTGGCTGACATTCTTTAGGGGTGATATCCATCTCACAACACCTATATATGCATTTTCCAGTAAATACTCTTCTCGCAAGTTAAAAAATCTCAGGTAAAAGAGTAAATACTGACAAGCTGACAGAGATACAGAAGAATAATAGTGCTTGACACCATGAGGCACTGTTGCTCCCCATTTATTTAAATTTCATGGATAAACAAGCAACTTTTGTTCCCAAGGTAATAATAATATAGCATTTCTCATGGGTGGTAAGCCTACTTGTTTTTTCTTTCTTTCCCCTCTCTCTGCCTGAAGCATGCACTTCACCCTATTATAAAGGAAAGCCTACCACTCTCCATTCAGGAACAAAGCCAAAGGACTTGTCAGAAAAATATATATAAAGAAAAAAATCTTACTTTTATTAATATATTAAAATGTCATAAAAAAGCCCTAGGACAAAATACGGTAATTGCCAGCTGCCTAATTATTTTCTCATCCTCTTTCAGCCCTCAACACAATGCCTCCGTTAGGCTGCCTGCCAGTGATGTTTGGAACATCAAAAATATCCCCAATTTCTGCAGAGATTTCACATTGCGGAATGTGCTCTGATGGGCAAAACTGAAGCAAATATAAGGAAACGTATATTACTTACTTCAAATTACGAGGGAAGTGAGATTGCTGCGTGCTGTCAACTCACCCTCAAGTTTGTATCCATATTCATAGAAGAACAGTTCAATGATAGGAGGTTAGAGGTGGCTGAAGACGAATTTCAGTTCCCAATTAACACTACTGAGCCATGAAAGCCTTGTCTACCAGGCGCCATCACATACAAACTACCCTCCCACTGCACAGGGCCCTTGCTCTCTGCAGAGTTCAGTGTCTCCTGACTTGCTCAACAGTGTAAGCAGAGGGATCATTAGTTATGACTGGTAGAGTCTAGGAGATAATGTTGACTCTTATTTCGGGAACTATTAAGCTATAAACACTGCTCTGAAAACCATTTATCTACATTTTAAGATAAACAGAGAAGCTAGTCAATTAAGCAGATTGCAAGAAATAAGCTACAGATGCCAAAGCAAGTGACTTAAATTCCGAAAAGGAAAATCTGTGCATTTAAGAAGCACAATTTTATATCACAAAATTACTGACATGGAAGTTTGTAAGCAGCATAGCTTAACCATGCCGTGATGTCTGATACAGAAATACAAATCAAAGTGTAATTACAAAATAGTTAATTCCAAGTAATGTAAATTACATTCACTTACAGTTTGCAAGTTACTACTGCAGATACCCGTTATGAAGTGTAAAGTTAGGAAGTGGCAATCCCTGTACAGCAGTATTTACGTTTTATCTCCACATCGCTACAATCTGAAAATGAGAAGCTATCCCAGACCTTGTCGAATGAGATAAATGCCAAAGCTGTCATGCCTGAATCTGCACTTGCTAAGGAGAACATTCTTACTGAGATAAGCAACAGAGTATGAAATTATTTTCTCGAATCTTGCCAACCAACCAAATTTTTTAACTGAATACTTTTCATCTATTTGGACACATCTCTATGAGATCTTTAAGACAGCAGTTAAAAGAATTAGGAAAAAAACCCCAACCCCAAACCACTACAAAGCATACCCACAAAACATTTTCCAGTATCCTTTAAAAAGATGTAAAATAAAAGGCATTCTAAGCATCAAGAAAAAGATGGGATTTTTTTTTTTTTTTTTTTTTTTTTTTGTGTCACAAAAATTAAAAACCTGATCCTTCCTTACACTTCCAGATGCCAGAGCTTTTCAAACCAGCTCTGAGGTCAGACAGGGGAACATGCAGGTGCACCACACGTCAGCAGCTGAAAGCTTGCAAGGTTGTGCCGGAATCCGATCCACTCCCCCACACACACACACATTCCTGCAGGCATTATAAATGCTCCCTGAAGGAATATTACCCTAATGCAGACTAATTTTCCGCCAACAGCCCCAGCCTCATTAAACCTCTTCTTTATCAGCATTGTTCAAAGCAGTTTTTCTGGTAATATTGAACTCCCTTATGCCCATCTAAATAGAAAAGAAACTCCTTTTATGTTCTCTCCAGTATCATTTCTCCTATTCAGGTCCACTGGCACTACACAATAGATTCAATAAAAATATTCAGTTTCGTCATATGGTAATAATGTCCTAAAGACTATGACACAGGTTAACAGAGAGCGAGGTTCTATTCCCATAAATAAATATAAAGAGACCACTTTCCAAAGACTTGATAGATTTTTATGGGTGACTCACCTCAGCAAGCCGGCAAGCCCAAGTGAATTAACAGGATAGTATTCCTAAAGCAGGTGTTTTCCTGGACCTGCAATTCTTCGCATTCCTAAAATGGCCTTGTACCTTTCCCTAGACAAATCCTTTTGCCTTCAGTGGGATCACACAGACCCTGTTCTCCTAACATCAGTAGCCATTGCCATTAAAATTGTTTAAAAATTTGAATGTGCTTTCACCTAGCTTTATTGTGGAGCCAAAAAAAGAGCTAACCTGCAAGCCGAGCACCCTGCAAAGCAGCACAAAAGTGAGGTTATGGCATGCAGAAACCGAAAGTGGATCCTCTTCCCAAAGTGACAACTACCCCTGTGGCCTTGTCCCAGATTCTTCACAATGCACCTTGCTCATTTGCAAATCACTGATATGAACAATAATATTCTTTTAAAAGCATTTCTGGTTTGTGGATGAAAATCTTTATTACAGGACTGGCACAAGAATACTATCTGCAGGCATTCCTTCCTCTCCTGCTCCATCCAGATTGTCCGGAACAGCCTGAAACTCTAAATACAGCACATGATGACAAAATACAGAAAGGAGATGCAGTCAGAGGACATCTGCCTAGCCTAACCACACACTCTAATAACAACCCTGAAATGAGAAAAACAATTGGACCAGAAGTTCCTTGTTCTAAGGAAAACAGCAGACCAAACAGTGCTGTATCTTTGCCTGCGATACAAACACCCAAAAGGGATTACCAGGAATAAGGACGGGGGGGGGGGGGGGGGGGGGAAATGCTGGCAAAAGCACTGGGGGAAGGCAAGCTATGCACCCACAGTCTTTGGCCAGTTCAATTCCAGCTGGTAGAGATTTCTGAAAGACATATAAATAAATAATTATTTATATATTACATATATAAAATACATACTCTATCTAAACACTAAATCATATAAGTAAATAAATAACCCATGAGGGCTCCAAACCAGGGGAACAAAGAGTTCGTGACACTGAACAAATCGTTGTGAAAATGAAATTATTTGAAAATTCAAAAAACTGCTATTGCTTAAAATGATGACGCCAGTACAAGCAATGTAAGTGTGAAAGCTATGGCTCTCATAGCCACTTTTCACACGTGCACAATGAACACAAGGCCATGGTATAACATTTTGATCACATGCATCTAACTATAAAGTTAAGGGACTTCTTAAATGAAAATTGCTGTTTATGAACAGACTTCTAAAACAAGGCAAAGCAACAGCCTGATGCAAGGCACCAGCCGCTCTCCCCTCTGGGCAGCTCATTTACCGACCCCACTGCAGGAAGACACAACATGTAATGCTATGTAGCACACGCGCTCTGATGATCATGCGGTGCCAAGCACAGCAAGAATGACGGCGTAAGCCCTCTTTACCATGCTGAAAAGAAAAAAGTACCATATTTTGCACCATTTATAAACAAAAATAAAACAATGTTTCCCCATTCTTCAAACCACTTTCTCTTTCCCATTTTCCCTCAGCCTGCTTTCCTCCATAATGTTGTAAGCATTTAATTTCTTTTTCTCAGTCCTTCTTCTTTTTTTTTTTTTTTTTTTTTTTTTTTTACATTTATTCCTTTCTTCATGGAGTTTTCTCTTAAATAAATCAAGTAAGTTGCTTTCCAAAAATTAATTGTCCTCCTGCTTATATTCCCCTGGACTGCCTCTCTCTCTCTTTGTTGCCTTTCTTTTATTCTCTTCTATAACCTGCTCCTCCTTCCAGCCCCACGCTCCTCCCACTTCCCAATGATGCTCTGACAAACTTACTGATATTTCCCCCCCTTCTCTCTGACTTATGTTCTCCTCACTTCCTGAATGATTTATGTCAGTATCATCTGACCCTGACTCCTTCCTTTGCCCTCGTGCACCTGCCCCACTTTCACATCCCTTTAAAAGCCCATACAATATGGACTCCCAATCCCGAACCAGGCACTGCTTGCTCCCAGCTGGTATGCACCTGTACACCCCGCACACATGCAATGTGACACACTCAGTCTCTACAGGAAGGCAACCTCTGCATGTCCTCCCCGCTGGTCCTCACGCTTCCCTAGGAAGGAAAGCCCTTCTCCCTTCCCAGGTATCCCCCTGGGAAGCACCCCAAAATGACTGCTGCAGATGGCAGCAAGGGCAAGAGGAGCACTGCTGGCCCTGAGGAGACAGAAAAGCAAATTGGAGACAGGCAACAGCCCTCTGACATGACCTGTTGCTCACAAAGTTCCTAGCTGACAAGACAAGCTGCCTTATCTTCCTTGATCAAGGTTTTGGGGTTTGTTTTTTTGGGGTTGGTACCCTTTTTACGGAAAACTCAGATAAGAGAACAGATGCTGCTGCCTATTTATTTCCACTGAGATCCCATCTCAAGTTCACCAAGCTTCTGTTAGCCCAATAAAATTGAATTAGAAACCTTGACTTCAGCAGAAGTCAATGAGAAGTTACAACTAATGCCAACAAAATACAACAGCACAGGCCTTCAACAGACCTCACATAAAACTGCAAGGAAGTGGCTATGCTCATCGATACGAATTAAAAAAATGAAAATTAGATTTTTCTTTCCCTTTTATTTTTCTTAGCTATTTTAAAAGGATGAAAATTGTCATCCAGCTGAAGTTTCATTTCTTTCCGCCCCAGTCAATCTCTAAAAATACTCCAAGTCATAAGAACAAGGAGCCTACAGCAAATATGCATTTCAAGCTGAGATGCAGTGTAATTTCAGAGAGAAAGAAAAATATTTTCCCAAGCTTTCAACTTTTAATTTGAATAAAACAGTTTATTTTATAGCTAGGTAAAGATGTAAAATTAAACTTCTTCATTAGTGCAATGTACTGTAAATCACTATAAATACTGTTAACATAACTAAATGCATGAATTGTGCAACATTTTCCATCAGAATATGTAAGGGAATAGATGCCAAATATAGGGCAAAAAAACCATAAGAAGTCAGCTTTCTTCTATAAAATAGCAGAATTTTTAAAGAATGTGTTGGTGGTCAAGTCTCTGACAAATAAGAGGTTGTTTCCATGCTACACAGCCTGACTATTGGTCTGATCAACCTTAACCAAGGAATAAGAAAAAGTATTTGGATATTCTGTAAATAAGCACAGGGAGTATTATTTTCCTATAAAGTCAAATGAATTTACTCCCTCCCAACTTGTATTTCTTATTGCTGTTCTTTTAATGCACCACTGCTAAATTTATTCCCTACTCAACTCTGCAACAGAGGAATGATTTTCTGAATCCCTTTCTTGGGTGGGGAGCATACTGGATAAACCAGTATCACCGAGTTCCAGCTAGATGGAGAAGAAAAAGTGTAAAGCCAGTTTTTAAGGATGGATGTGATGACTACAGACATTCACACACTTTCCTGTATGCAAAAATTTGTATTTCTATGCTGTCTTCCTTTCTGAGGTAGCTTTCCCTTGGACTGAATGTAGTGGACAGAAGCACCATCTCTGGTCTCATCTCCATGCCCAGGCTGTGGAAAAACCCTTCAATAAAGGTCAGTTGATTTGCCCCAAAACAGAGTTCACATTTTTTGCCCTAAGTTACCACCATGCCCAAAGAAATGCAATTAAAAGACTTAGTAATACATTCATCAGAAAATCAATGTAAACGCTTAAATATGTGTGACATCAGAAAATACGTATGTCAATCTTAATAATTTTCTGTAAAATTTACCATAGTTCGATTATAAGTAATTAACTCATCTTACTCAAAGATTATTTGTTTAGAATGCTGCACTTGCAGGTCCACGTATCTGTTACAACTACTTTGTTCGCCAACAAAAATACTAGCAATAACAGAGCTAGCACAAACTCCAGAATGCCAATCAGAAATTCAGCTGCAACTATGACTCATGTTTGCCAAATTGATAGCGAGCTACGGTTGTAGGATGCTCTTTAGGAGCTGAGCTGCAAGGCATGCGTTCCTGCTGTGGGGCTGATCAAGAAGCATTACTGGGGGGGGTGGGGGGGGTGGGGGGGGGGATGGTGCAGGGGAGCAGGAAACATCCTGGGTACTCTGTTAGCTTTATCTTGGAAAATGGCTTAAAACTGAAGTTTAAAAACCTGACTTCTACCATGACAAAACCACGAAGTTCAACATCAAGCCTAGAGGTTGTGGAAGCGTTGGTAGGCTACACCCATTATTTCTGTACTAAACGTTACCCACCTAACCTCAAAACAAGCAAGAAAAAACCTTGGAATAATTGCTTGCAAGAATGAGGTTAATAAATCTATGTTCAGAAAAGTCCAGAATATATGCTGAGAAACAAAAATATTTTTTTGTACAATCAACTACATATTTTTGTTATTCAGCAACAGAATTTCTTACATGAAAATAATTGTCATAAATCAAAAAACCCAGGAAGCTACACTTAAAGAAGAGCATTAGATATCCATGAAAAAGTATCCAAAAGGGGAAGAGTCAAATACAAAAATAACTGAATTAGCACTTTATAATTTTTTCTACATCCTGTCAGCTGCAGTTTCAGTAGGATGTGATACACTCAGGATAAAAACAACCACACTTCTTCAGCTTTAATCTCAACAGCACGGTTGATGGGAGTTACTAAATTGAGTGGATTCAATTCCAAAGCTGGCTTTGTTTCAGGAGAGAATCAGTAATTTCTGCAAACTGTCTGCACACCTCTAATACAGGGCATGATCTCAAATCTTCACCCCTTTAGAAATCCTGAAGCTGGAGAACAAAATCCTGGCTTCACTGCAAGCATTGTTGGTTTTGCCATCATCTCCAATGGGTTCAGGATTTCAAGGCAGGATCTCGTATGTGCAGAATTCCCCTTGCTTTCTCTTTTTGTCAGTTAAAGAAAGTCAATTAAAAAATTTATGTATTTATGAAGTAATTCCCCTGTTTCTCACCTAGACCTTAGCTCCCGCTGAAAATAAACCAAGTTGTGATGTTAAAAATGAAGGTGAAACCAAGCCCTGCACGCACTGTAATAAATTTTCAGGGTCCCTTTTGGATTTCACATTCATTGTTCTGCAGCCCATGAAATACTAGGGAGCCTTGGGAAGAAGTCAAAACCCTTGACTTTAAAACCTCACACCCATTCAGAAAGAGATTATTAGGAACAACAGTATTCTAGTGTCACATTTCTGGTTCCCTTCACTAGTATAAAACATTTTCAGATTCAGCAATAATATTAATCAAGTGTTTTAAAACCACCTTTTCATTTCCCCACAAAATTGCTCTTTCTTAGCACTCTCAGGAGTTTTTGTTTCTGCCAAAGGCAAATTCAGTTTCTGCCCATAACAATGGTGGCAAAATGGGGCTCAGCACACTTTTAGCAAGGAACAGATGTACTTCATATAGATCATTGTACTAGAATAGCTCAAACCAAAATACTGTGAAAAAACTCCGTGCTTTTCAGACATGCTTACAAGAAACCAGCATAATCAAATTACTCCGTCCGTACATTGTATTTCACACAAGTCCAAAAAAGTCCAGTAAAACAGATTCTTTCTCTTTTTTTTTTTTTTTTTTGTAAGCTTCTTTTAGAGACCTTTCAAACTAAACGTGAACAAGGGTGAAAAAAGCAACACACTGGAAAATAACCATGAATCATCCATCTTAGACATGTGGGGAGATCTGGGGAGAATTACTTACACACTAGAATATTTCTCTTAGAAACATCTTCTCCCTCTCCCTGAAAGAATTTGCCCCTCCTCGTTCTTCTGTGTGTAGATGTTACATCCACAGTTCAGTTTGCCCTACACCCCCCAGATCATTTGTTCTCCTGCTACCCTTTCTAAGGAAAAACTCAGCTCAATACCCCTTCCAACTTGGCTGAGCAGAGGGTCACCAAAATCCCCCACAGGACTGTCCGACAGGTGGGGGCCAACCCTTCCTGAGTAAAGCCACCCATGAGATTTTCAGAAGCTGACACACAGCTTCATCTCAAGAAAAGGTTTCCAGGAGTTCATTCAAGGAGAAGCAGCACAATGTGCTTGAGCAATTAGCCCTGCTTATAAACTTCTCAACTATCCCCTCAGCAATTAGGATATCGACAAAGGACCCTGCTTCCACAGTGACCCCAACTAGGGATCTCTTCTTGCCAAAAGAAACACCCCTTTCAAAATTTCTCGGCCAGAAGGGATGTGCAGGTGTTTCCCCCTTCCTAATTTTCTAGGCCATTGGTTAAGGGACCTCTTCATCCTCCAGTCCCAAACCACATGTGCTGGGACCTCCCTAAACTGTAGATTATTGCTAAAGAAAAACAAACGATGGAAATCTAAACCTAAATAATCCCTGGAGATCAGATATATATGTGATTTAAGCTGTAAACAAAGAAAAATTGGAGGTTGGTGGATTCAGGAAAGGTGTCCTTGCCTCTTATTTCAGCTGTTAAAACTTAAGTCACCAAGGTTTCTTCCCACATACTTCAGACACATATTTCAGATAAAAAGAGTCATTTTCTGGACACATTTTTCCAAAATATCTAAATATCTCTAAAGCGTCTTTCACTCTGCCTACATCACTGAGCAGACAGCTAACATTTAGGCAGTAAAATAGAGGTGACATAAATTGTATTCCCATGGTCTGGATACACTCTTCATTATTTGCACTTTGTGGTTCATAAATATATGAATTAGAAGCAAATTACTCCTTTCCTGCTTATGCTTTACAAAAGAAAAAAAAATAGAACACAGTATCTGAAATGCTCAAACCCCGCATACTGTTTTGATTCCTGTTGCCAAAACCAGATGCAGTGATGCTCTTCAGCGAGCCGTGGTCCACCAAACATCAGTAGAAATCTTTTTCACCATGAAAAGCTGCCTAAAGCACAACCTTTCCATCCTCCTGTTCCAGAGACACATGTTTCGGGCCACAGCAGATTTGCTTGTTTCAACTAGCAGCTCTGTGACACAACCCAGAGGCTGAAGGAGATGTAAACTATTTACTCTGCCTCCACGCACGTTATTTTTGCAAGCCGGCAAGACAGCCTCCCTGGGCTGTGTTCCCTGCTCCCATGGAGTGCTCAGCAAAGTAGACGCCTGAGAATTTCTGTCTGAGGAAAGCCACCAAGTGATCTGCATTTCGGCTGTGGGAGATTCTTTGTTTAACTTGAAAATGGCTTTGAAAGGTATTACAGCAAGAGCATTTTCCCTGAAGAACCAGGTGTCACCAATGACGCTGCCATACAATTAAGAGAAGAAGACACTCATACACTGGAGTTCGTATGGAAATATTATGGCACCTTGAAAAGCACTTCAATAAAATTTCCATGGTCTGGTTTCATATGTATGCTGTGTGCTTTATATCTATCTTTCTTTCTTTCTTTCTTTCTGTTCCACCTCTGTAATACTACTTCCTGGATGGTCTGTCTTTCTGTGTGCCATCATTGTTTGGTCTTTTTTTTTTCTGGTTTGTTTGGTTTGGGTTTGGTTCTGTGTTTTGCTTTTTTTTTTTTTTTTAATACAACAGGAATGCCCAAGCTTGAGGATGAATACATAAAGAATTTTCAAATTTGGTGACTAAATAAAAAATTAAAATTGGAAGCAAGCTCAAATAAGCTATGGAAATTTCCTCCAATTATTTTCCCAGCCAACCTGGAAAGGTCACTCTGAATGTATATTGTTTAGTCCAAAGGACTTAATTTCTTTCCCAAATTATTCACTGCTTCTTGAAATCATTGTATTTTTGGTTTTGGTGCTTAGAGTTAGGGCAGTGTTTACACATAAATGTTATTGTGGAAGAAAAACAGTTACATTTCACTGAGAACAAGTTGTAGGAATTTTCAAAAACCCTGCTTTTATTTAGTTGAAAATATTAGTCAAGCACCACTCAAATTTGTGAATACTTTGGGCCTAAAATGATACATTTTTCCGCCAATCTTTACTTTGTTATGCCTTTAATTTTCTTATACTTTTTCAATCATACTCTATCAACCGTATCACTTTCCAGTCTTCCGGAGACAAATTAAGGACAATGAAGAAAATGTTTCATTAGAAATTTCCTGTTGTCTCTATAAATTTTAATAGGATGCTAACGCCACATATTAGACTAAAAAGAAATACAAGAGAAAGCCAAATAAAAGTGCCTTTTTTTTTTCCCCCAAATGTAGAAATGCTGGGGAATTAGCACTTAGAAAATGGATAGGCAGTCACCGTAGACACTTGTCACCATAATAAGGAGGTAGTCTATTAAATATCTACAAAGTTATGATAAAAATCTACAGCCCATTTACATATGAAAATAAAGTGACATAATGGGTCCTAGTTAAAACATCATCATTCCATTGTCCTCTTGGCATTCAAGACTTTGTCACAGTGGGCAGTGTACCATTGGGAAATACCCCCATTTCACAAATTCACCTCAAAAGTTTGTTCTCACAAAGATGCCAAGGATTCGTTTAGAAGTAATCCTGGGTTTTAATCAGGCTGAATGCCAACCACACTTCCCCCCCCCCCCCCCCCCCCCCCCCCGCCCCCAATGCATAAATGCATAAAGTGGCAGTGACTCCACAGTAATGGCTAAATCCCAGGGGTGAAACAAGGATTTCCAGCCACAGCTGGAGCCAGCCTTCCTGGATAGAAAGTATCACAGAGGACACACCAAACATCTCCCATGGAATCACGGAAAAGTAGCGTTTTGAGAGGGAGGGAAGTATTCTCTTGTAGCTCTCCAGTGGCAAATCCACAGTCCATCACTCCAGCCTCCTCAAAACATCCTTCTGCGTGAAGGCAGTCAGCCTTCTTTCCGTTTATTTGTTAAGAGAGCAAGGAGGAGAGAAAGAAAAAACCCACATAAAATGCAGGTGGGCTGAAAAAATAAGGCTAGCTAAGAATCTCCTCCCCTCTCCCACTGACGTGCTGCAGCGTGCACCATTTCACGCAGCATGCAGACTTCTTAGGGCAGTTCATTTCCATTTCCACCGCAGCTTCACTTCTGTTACCTGCTTGAGTTTAGTATTGAAAAAGGTTCAAAGATACCTTTCAAACTCTGCGTGGCTCTCTATGCAACACAGCTACAAGCTAGTAACATCTGCATTTGCTAGTAAAACAACTACAAGCTTTAGCTTCAAATATTAGGCAACTTTAGCACTAATTAAATGGGAGTCCTGACGCATGAAGTCTTGACTTGACTACAGGGCAGCCCTAAGAAAAGCTCTCCAGTTCTGGCAGCATACCTTGTCCTTGATTTGGACTTTTAAGGGTAATTTCAGCATGCTTCACATAGCACACTACTGTTAAAAACCACTTGTCACTCCTTTTCTGTCTCCTTTGCTTTCAAGTCCATCTGGCAAGGTCATTATTTAAACCATTAGAAATAAATTTTTCATTAACATTTTCAGAGTATTAAATACATTTTCAAGATTAAAATGTATTAGACATCCAGTGTTTGTTTCTATTTTTCAACTTTTAGTGTTCAAAATGTCAGTCTCTCACTACTTTCTGTGGGATATCCTGCTGGTTAATACAGAAAAAATATTTAGAGAGAGTACATGTAAAGACTATGGAGCAAATCTTAAATAATTGCTACTGACTGCAGCGACTAGTGCTGCAAGGAAACCTAAGGGAATTTATAGGTTTACCTGGAATGGTTTAAAGTATTTTTCACAAACGCTTGCCCTGAAAATGGGACCAAATTATGCAAGGGTCTTTACTCTCTGAAGAGATCTGTAGATCTGTAGCTTGCATTACTATGTCCTGCTAGGATAAGACTGTATGAATGTTGTTCCCTATAGAACGTGAGAAGACCGAAGCAAATCTTAGCAAAATGGGAGTTAAACATTGCCAAAAACCACGTACAAAGAACACCATTCACCAGCTCGGACAGTCACCCTCATTTATATAACTTTAAATGAAAGTTACAACCTGAAGATGCGGGTGGGGGTGTAAATATAATACCCGTTATAATAATATTATAAATGAAACTTGCTCACCCTGGAAGTGTGTCTGTACTTCACCTTCTTGTTGCCAACTGAGTGAAAAACAGCAGCAAAGCAGCAGAAAAGAATGGCTCCAATTTTTTATTTTGGGGGTTAGTTTCAAATGTTTGGCAGTGGGATTTACTTATATGCTCTACAGATCAGAGGCAAACCAGTTCTTCGCATTCTTTCTCCATTACCACCTTTCTGCCACCCAGCAGCTCACCTTTATTCATTAACAGAAGGAAGAGATGGACTATGGAGAGCTGAAACCCGCTCAGTCAAAACCCTGCCTTTTCTTTCTCACAATACACTGGAATTAATTGTGTACCAGGACAGAATGCTGCCCTTTGCTGGGATTTTGTACAATAAATACGATCTTTTGGTTTATGATTTTTTAAAAAGTTTAAACAAATGATAATTTGTGATGAGAAACTTCTGAGTCTACCCAGCTGAGCTTCAAACTGTTGCGCATGTCTCCAACACACCTTTTAGAATGAGACTCCAGTTCTCATCTCAGTCCTCTACACGCTGACAGAAGTACAGCCTTCAAGCCAAAAGCCCAGTGCCAGTTCTCATACGCTGAATAGATGCTGGTGGATACATTTGCAAGCAGATGCAGTAAGTGTATAGATACAGTGAGTTATATTACGGTAGGCGCTGAAAATGAAACTCAAAGCTCTGGCATTTACTTCAGACGGGATAAACCAACACAGCGATCTCAGCGAGCATTATTGCGGTGAAAGAACCCATTAGTACAGCTGTGTGAAAAACCCTAGACAAATAATCCTTGTTCAGTTAAACTTAGATACACTGCTAAGGCCCCTTTACATTGCTTTGGTGAGACCATTCTCCAGTTCCTGAACAGACTGAAGAGATCTTAGTGTTTAATAAGTGTGTTTAGAAGAGTCTTCAAATTATTTAACAGATCATCAAGAGATTAGGAGGTTTTCTCCAACTTTCCAAAGCAATTAATGTACATATGTTGAGACCCAGACCTTCCAAGAGAGCATGAATATCTTTGCATGGACAGAGATGGGAGATTACATCTCATTCTCCTCTGCATGCTACATGAATGTGCATACCGCAGATCTGAGTAAAAGACAAGTTACTGCATTTCTCAGAAAAGTGGCTGGATTGAACTGTGTGTAAATTTACCCTGCAGTGTTTTGTCCTGTCTACCCAACAGCAGTCACCTCAGTCATCCTGCCAAGCAAAATCAACAAAGGAGCTAATCCTGATTAAGACTAACCTTGTCTGAATCACATTTATGTTCACCCTGGAAAAAACAGGTCACAGAAGTTAATCCAGCCTGCAAAAAACATCTAGAACCAGAAAACCTATTAGCCAAAGGACAAGTCGTATGCCCAGCCACCTGACACAAGCCACATGTCTAGTCTTAGCAAGAATTTAACCATTGGCAACCTCTTCAACATCCCTCCTTTCCTCTCTCCCCTTTCCTAAGTTGCTCAACAACAACAAAGAGTTAACGATACATAAAGGAAGGTGAATTGCATCCTTCTATCTGAATTAAGTTACTAAAAAGAAAATATTGCTGAAGAGTCTTAATATAAAGGTCTAAAAGATGGGCAAGACTCTGCAGGGAAAAGCTTCTGTTAACAGTCTTTCTGTGAAAGGTGACAAGGGAAAATGAACCAGAAAAAGCCTTCCAGGGAAACAGTTTATGAAAGTGAGAGGTTCTCTGTAACAATCAGGGCAGCCTCAAGTTGATTCAAGGGAGACTAGGTTTTATTCCCCTTCAGGCTTGACCAGACATGATACCTGGCTGCTCGCAAACCGGCTGGACAAGGAAATCACACGGTGACAGTCTTACTGTCAGTCTTACTCTGAGATCACTCAACTGAAGAATCACCTTAGCTCATCCAGAAGGGTTTCACTGCTAATAGCCATCGAGCAAAGTTGCTGGCTTGCTCATTTTCGTCTATGACTATGCGCCAGCACACCTGAATTTTACAGCAGAAATAAAGGAAAATCCAGATCCCTGCTGCTAAACTTACTGCTTATAATAAAATCACTCCAAGATCTTTTTTTGCAGGCCTATTTTGGGCCATTTTCCAGGATGAAGCAACAGCTGTCTTTGCCAATCTCCTCACAGGCAAAGAAAATTTTCAAGATGAATTGCTCTGATAGAAAGCAGATTTTTTTTTGTTCTTCACTTTGCCCATGTTGCTTCTGCTGGAGTCAAGTTTCTGATCCTGGAGGCACTTCCAACTGCGAACTAATTACATCTTTGATAAACTGCTTACCTGTTGTTCACAGAGATCACGAGTGGTAAACTTAAAAATCCCTTTTATTTCCTCAAGTCTGTAAAATTAATTTCCCACTTCTCCAAGTAGGCTAACATTAGGCCATCGCTGATATCTTCCTATGGTTTGAAGTGCAGCAAAAGGAAACCTCAGCTTGAGTTGGGCTCTGGCAGAGGGCTAGGGTCTGAAAACACAGCAACACTCGCAGGGGAAGAGATTCCAACTAATTGATGAACTGAGGCAGTAGAGCCCATCGCCTGGATTGGAGGGTGCCCTTGATGAAACCCACACTGCTCAGGATGTTGTCCTTTTTAATCAGGACATTTAACAGATTAATTTGGCCACGAACCAGAATTGCCCGTTCTTGTTTAAGAATAAGCTCTACATCCAAACAAAGTATTAATGTGCCATTCTGTATAATAAATACATGACTTGCTATACAAAGAAGTATAGTCGAATGGCTTTGGCCTTGTCTCGAACTAATTTATTTTAAGTCTATATATAACAAGTTCCTCTGACAATGAATTGTGTAACGTCTACAAGACAAAAAACGGCACACTTCGTTAGCTACAGAAAGACAGGTGGACTGACAGAAACTTCCACTTAATGCTTTATTGGCTGCCTGCCATGGTTTGAATGGGGGCAATTATGAAAAAAATTGAACACATGACTTTAATAAGCTTCAATATGGATCGCTGTCTGGTGGAAACAGACCTTTACAATAAGTTACCCTGGGTCTAGTCTTTGCTGCTAGGAACAAATGTGTTGTTTCAGACGTCCATCACATATTCTCGGTATTATTTGAAAAGGTTAGTGAGAATACCGACATGTGGAATAGTGGAGGACAGGAAGCAGCCACGGCGCTGATTTCCTGTGAGATAGCAGCCTCCTTCCCTGCTGGCAGGGAAGTACCTCCCACAGCACGGCCGGGATGCGGGATGCGGCAGCAGCACCCGACGCCAGGAATGCACATGCACGGCAAAGAGCAGCTACCGCTACTGCAGGGCTCGGCGGCAGCCCCCACCAGCGGACTCCCCTACTGTGGAGGCAGTTGCTAATACGATGTTCTCTCCCCACAGCTCAGCACTGAATACTTTCCAGATAAATGAAAACCCATTTTATCAACTTTTTAGAATAGAGTGTTTTGATGCAAAGATATTCACAGGTTTTACAGTTCAAGCTGCCACCTTGATGCTGCTAATACATAGCATTAGTTCGCTATGTATAAGACAGCAAATAATGCATCACTTCACACTGCCCACAAGGTTGGGGAGGCATCACTGCAGCAGTTCCTCCTTGTTCCATGTTTTGAGCAGTTTAAACGAAAGCTGAGGTTTGAATGAACCACCAAGTCTCCTTCCCAACCAATTCTCTACCCTTCTAAGCACACCCTGCCTCTCAGAAAAAAATCACTCACGTGTGCCCCGCAAGGGGACTGCTGTTTCAGCAATAAAGCTCTGCAGGGAACTTCTTCAGGACTGAAGTGGCACATCGATGGGAGAAGCCGTGGGGTATCAGCACCATTGCCTGCTTGGCCTACCGGCAAGCCGCAGAAAGCCAGGCTTGCTGAAGCTGCTCACCCGGGAATGCGGCAGACATCCTGACCAGAGCAAGAGCAGCAGCAGTCCCAGCCCCCAGTACTAACTCTTCCCACCCCCTAGCAGCACAAGTGGCAGGACAGTTTCTTCCCAGTCTCCTGTCACCACTCCCACCCACCAGCGCCAGCTTCAGCTCCCTCCCCTGCCAGCACTGAGGGTGCACCAGTCCATTGTGCTTACATTGCTAATAACATCTTTGGCCAGCTCTGGACTACTTCACACATAGTTTATTACTCTGTGTGTATACATACATACATTCAAATTATAACCCAGCGTAACTATTCTGTAACAAAGACGCACTCAAATGGCCCTACCTAGCAGTACATCCCAGGACTGAAGGCTCATGTTTCTAGTCCTATATCACTTGTGACAAGACTGCTAAAGCAACTGCAGGTTATTTTATCCCCTTTCAAAAATCAAAAGCAAACAAAAAAGGAAAACAGAAAATACTTGTTCCATTCAATGAGAAATTTCAGAAAGCTGCATCACCTTAAGAGTGGAAAATATAAGGAATGTAAGTAATATTCAGTGGCTTTGCCCTTGAGTCGGGCCATGCCACTAGAAACATTTTAATAGTTTAGGATGTTCAGCTACAACATTATCGGAACTGTTGCTCTCCCTGCAAGTTATGTTTCTCTGAATACTTGTTGCTTTTGCCTACACGTTTCTTGCCTGCTTTGGTCATCCTCCTTCACATGCATTTGAGAGGAGCTACTCATGGACACTGCATCCTTTGTACCTCCAGGCTACTTGTTCTTAAACGGTGTGAGCGCATGAATTCATAATAAGCCTACACAATACAAAGTAATGATTGCTATCACTTGGTTACCACTAAGTGATGTTAGTAATGGTATTTTTTGCTTTCATGTTTGACATATTTTCAAGTGTTGCCCCAGAAATTATTATATTCTGTAATTTCAACCTGACCTCAAATTACTTCATCTGTAAAAACACTAACAATTATTAACAACAGGAACAATGTACAATGATGACAAATCTATACGAGACGTTTCTGACACACCATAAATTCAGTAAGGACAAGTCCAAATAATGAATAGTCATAATTTGCCACATAAATACAACATGGACAACAACTGGCTAGTCAATAATCTGCAGCATCAGACAGTGCCTCACTGACTTCATGCGAGTCACCAGTGTAATAATTTATGAGAAAGCAGTTAAGGAGATACCCACAGACTGTTCTGCATACGAAAGGAGCAAGAAGCCTCCTGCTCAGAGCTGGGAAGCCACTTCAAGAGCAGTGTCCTTCTTTGGGCAGCATTGCTCCCGCAGCACAAGAACTTGTGAATAAAAGTCCAAAAAGGTGCAAGAAGCACCCTCACAAATTTGAAAACAATGAATTATGAGGAAAGATTAAAATGACTAGGTTTGTTTAGTCTAGAGACAAGGGCCACATGGTAACAGCTCTGAAATAAGTAAAAGGTCTACATGAATAAGAGATTAAATGTACTCTTGCTCTTGCACAGGATGGGAGATAAAGGCTGAAATTGTAACACTGAGAGCTCAGACATTCAGAGAATCAAATTTTCTTTGAAAGCCTGACTAAGAATGGGAAAGGACTGCCTACAGAGTTACAACAATAAACCTCTCTTCCCAATGGTTTAAAAAATGGTTAGACAAATAATTGTCAGAAATAGCTTAGGTACATTAGGCACATTAGGAAATGTGCCTTCAGGGGAGGGACAGCCCAGACAACTCAAACATCCTTCCAGATTTACTTTCTGTCACTCTTTAGAGATGTACCCCAAAATGCAAATTTGAATCACTCAAAAATTGAATCCAAACCTCCTAATTTCTAACATATCAAAACTGTTTCAATGTAATTTCAAGTTTTTATTTTATAAAATTGAAAATCTAACTTGGTCTGATGGATAAGAGAAAATATTCTAAAACCAAAATGTTTCAATGTATTGCTTATAAAATATGTATTATGGTAACTCTCTGTATTACCATTAGTTGCCCACCGAGCCAAAAGATCCATCCTCCCCAGAGCTCTTATCAAGATAATCAAGGAAGTCCATTATTGGAATTCCAAGATTCCAACAATATTGTTCCATATTGTTTCCATTATTGTGTTCACATCAGAATATGAATAGACGTTGGATCAGTTACAGTATCAGTCTTGGTGACAGTCTGAAATCCAGGCTGTTACCACTAGAGAAAAGGAAAAAAAAAAAAAAAAAAAAAGAAAGCAGCAGCTGAAGAAATGCTAAGGGACTTGGCAGAAATTGTTTTGAAGAGACACTGAAGCTTTGGAAATAATGAGACTACAGTATTTTGCTTTTTCTTAACTCTGGAGAGCTAGAATTTGCAGCAAGCCCTAAGCTAAATTAAAACATTTTTGTTACACACTAAACCTGACTCTGCTGCATGTTTCTTTGGTCATGATAGCTTAATTTCAGAGGAACAAAGCAACATTAAGAACTGCTCTGTGACTCTATCCGTGTTCCCTAATCTCCTCTGAGATTATTTTTAATGAAGGCAAGAAAAAGTCTTTTTCGAGTAAAATAACCCATATCACAGTTGTCTCCAGACCTTTAATTGTTTAATGCGATTTCCCTCAGAAGATGTTCAGCTTCATCTATATAATCTTTTTTTTTCCAAAAGATTAATCAATATCTTGAAATATAAAGTTATTTAAATTATAAATTGCCTTGACTTTTCAAATGAGTCAAACTGAAGCTGTAACAACAAAAATTACTGTGTTTTCCCCATTCAGAATATGCAATTCTCTTGCACATGGTAGCTTCTACCAGCTGGGATTTTGGTTGTCGGAGCAGTAAAACTTTGGTTTCCAAAGCTCATTCTTTACACATTGCTGGATAACTTTGCATTTAGCGCTGAATTGCCATGTATGTATATGCAACCGAACCGTTAATTTATAGGGGAAGGTGGAAAGCGGTATTTTCAGTGTAGAGTGAAAGAAGATAGTCAAACCAACAAGGGCCAGGCAGGATAAAAGACATGGAGAGCCTGGTAAAACCAGTCAGCTCTGCTGAACTGAAGCTGCCAGGCAATACCGTTTCTTTACTGACAACAGTAATGCTGTATGTGTAGCCTAGATCCCTAACCAGTAAATGAGTGTTTTAAAAAAAGAGAGGAAAAATGCTATTTCAAAGACTTCCTTCGTGTCTCTTCTCAGGGGGGTTAAGGAACCAGATACAAAATGCCCACAACATTGCAGTAACATCTTGAATTTCCTTATGGTCTGTGTCCACAGAGTTTCAAGTGAAATTTCCAAAGAGGCAGCCCCAGATGCACCAGTGCAAGACACTGCATGGATGCCATGTTCACCTTTGTCCTTTGGGAAGCACACGCAGGTGTTTTAAAGGAATGCTTTGCCTGAAACCTGCCTTTTGATTATTATGGCTTTGGAGACATTCTGAAAAGAGAGACCTGACAAGGGCGCTGAGCTTTGTTTAGAGAACTTAATCCTCATTCCCCCAGCTGCTGACAGGAAAAGGCCATGTTTTGCTTAAGTAAAAAATTCCTCTCTTAGAATCAAGGGATGAAAGTGCTAGAGAAGAGCAAACACCAACAGCTGACTGTTAGCAGCAGAAACAGCTTTTTCTATTCTACAATATATATCAAAGCAAAAAATCTCTGCCAGGTGGCACTAGGCATTATAGGGATACGAAACCCATCCAAATAATAACCTGATCCTGTGAGACAGCAAGTTCCTCCCTGCTGTCGAAATGAATGGCGCAGAGGGTGCTATGGATGTAACCCGAGCAGTGAATCGCACTCCAAAGCCTACAAAGCATAAGCCATTCCAGCACTACACTGAGCATTATCTGAAACATTTCCAAAAAGAGAAACCCCACTGTTCATTTAAACTGAAATTCAGATCTTGGATGCACACATTGCCATGATCTTTGATTTCCATTACAGTACTGATAGCTTGCGTCTAAAGAAAAAATTGTTGGAAGTGTTAATGATTTTTCTCCCTTAAAAACCTCTATTCTTACTAGTGGCACACAGACCTAGAGACTTCCAAATGTATTTCAATATTACAGGCTTGTAGTAAATATAATTTGAAACTGTCCATTCCATGAAGCAGTTCTATTAACCTTTTCTTAAACAAAATCTATATCCATAAGCGGAAGAGTTTGTACTAGGTGCGCATTTGTTGCTGTTCTTTCGAAAATCCAACCTAGCTTGATCAAGTAATAAGCCAGTAAACCCACGTGGCTGTACTAATTCAGACCCCAGGGACCTGAAGTGTTGGATTTCCTGACAATATCACCTCCAAAGGGAATATGCCAACTCAGCAGGACTTTTCTGGCAGCCTGGGTTCCTGCCTGCCCGAGGCTACAGCAGGCTGTGCACAGCACAGCGGGTGATGCACTGTCGCTCATCCCAATACTTGGAAACACAGGAAGACCTGATGAGGAGTCAGAATGGGTGGAGAAAACAGGCCGAGCTGGACTGAAAAACTGAAAAAAAAAAAAAAAAAGCATTGGAGGTAAAACCAATAAGCAGCAGATGTGAGATGAGAAACCAGGGCAGCGGGAATTATATAAACTCACTCAAGGAGGGGAACAAGCTGGGGACAAGTGAGTCAAGTGTGAATGAGAGTCACTGGATGCTTCTCTACAGCTTAGCAAGGCACTTTGGTTTGCTGAATCTCCTTGCTCCTCTGTGGAAAAATCTTTCTGCAAGGCACTGGTAAAATGTCCTGTCCCTTTCAAGTGCTAAATTTATAACCTATTATTTGTGCCACTTACTCTGTTCACTCAAGGGAAAAGTTTTGTGCAGTGGATATGCATGGTCATCATGCTGCATCATGCTTTGGCACGATGGTTGTGTGAGTTACGTGACAGGACTTCTGTTTTCCATTTGGTTTTTTTCAAGTCTAAACAATCACTTATAAAACCACAATACGTTAAAAGCACGCTTAAAAAAAATCATCACCTTACCCACTCACCCACCTACTTAGGAGATGGTTGAATTAGTATTACTTCTGCAGGTTTTTTAATAAAAGCTACTTATTGTTGCCTGTAAAATCGTTTTTCAATTTTTGTCAGAAGCTTGAAAGGTAGGTAAGGTAAATAACCATGAGTAGAAAAAATTATTAAAAAGGAAAAAGGAATGATCTCTGAGCGATGCAGCTACGTGCTTTGCCATGACCTGTTTCTGCCAGCACTACCAGGGTGTGAAGCCAGTAGAAACATCTAAGCCACACTTTTCTCAGGTAATGCTCAGTTCTTTGCTCCACTTTTCTATATGCTCCGTGTGAAAACCTAGGGTCTAATCAGCAAGCACAGTGAGCGCTCAGAAGCACCACTGATGTCAGGAAGGCCACGCATTAGCTTGAGTAAGTAACTGCCGAAGGACTGAACCCAAAACGTCTCAAAATCAAGCATGTGGTAGAACAGCTGTTCTTGTGATTTCAACAAGTGGATTTAGCTAATGTCAGAATGCACTTCCGTTGAAAGAGACAGTCCAACCAAAAATTGGTTTTCCTTCTGTTTTGGTGGGGTTGTTTTGCAGTCACATCAGTGATCTGCTCCACCATGCAGCTGCTTAAGTACCAGCGACAAGTGGAGAGAGGGATCAACAGCAAGGAGGTATACGCTGCTGTTTGTGTGCTAAGTTAGGTTGGTTTTACCCAAATGAGAAGCCACAGTCTGGGTGTCCTCTTCTAGCCTGAATTGTCCTCTGCCTCGATGCTCCACCTGCAAAGTGTGTGTGTGGGGGGGGGGGGGGGGGGGGGCGGGCAGATATTTCTTTGTTTAACTGCAAGGATTTGTGAAATGAAACTAAAGTTAATGAACATTCAGGTACTATAATGGTGGGTGCTTCAGGAAAAAAGTACGAGGAAACGAATAATTATGGCCTCAGCAGCGTTTGAATAGGATGCAGCAAATAATGCGATGATCACACATTGAACAATGCAACTAAAATAAAATACTGAATGGGGACTCATTAAGCAAGCGCTGCCCATCCTCTGGAGTGAAAAAAGCAGGGGTCCAGTGCAAAAGCTAATCTGTTATCATGCAGCTGAAGACTGCATAGTAATGCATAGACACAAAGGTCACACAAAGGTTGCATGTGCAACATAAACGCAGACATTTTGAATGTAACACTAGTATTTTCATCCGGTTTTGTGCTTGTGTAGCATGACTTGCTCAGAACATAAAATTTACCAGACAGTGTTTACAGACCTTCCACCCTTTTAATCTATAAATTGTCTTTCTAAATGTCATCTTACTCTCCTTAAAATGCATTAGCTTGGGTGCATTAAGCACTTGGCTAAATTCTTTGGTCCAGATCAGGCAGGAGACAAGATTAACAGATTCTGTTTGGAGTAGTGAGGTGAGGGACACACCTTCCCTCCACCACATCCCTCCACAGTTCTTGCGATGAGGGCAAAACATGCTTAGCTCGTAGCCTAAGTGGGCTGCGGTAGGACCACTTAGATTTTGAAAGCCATTTGGCCCGGCATATGGAATAGCAATAGTCAGTTACTGTTTATATATCTATCTACAAATATTTCCATGGCCTTTGTCACCAGCGGAGACAGCTGCTCCCAATTAATGTCTCTTGTAAACAGCTCTACAGAGTCAGACTGCATTATTATTTCCATTTTGCAGGAGAGAAGGTGAAACAAGAGAACTGACCAGATTCACAAAGGCATCTTTGTGTGTAACTCCCACTGAAATCAGCTCAATTTGGATCAACCACAGAACTTCCGTGGGTCAGGATCCACAGATGAGATGTGCATCTAAGTGGGATTATACTACAAAGCTGCAAAATGAATTTAAGATTTTTAACTCCCACACTGGTTTTACATCCTTAAAAGGTCATTAGTGGACTGAACACAAAATTGCCTTTTCAGAAAACTGAGCTGTATTATTTCCTTCAGTAAGGTCCTCTTCTCTGTTACTACCAGGATAATATTAAACAGACAAGAGAAATTTGGAGGGGGGGCGATGGAGGAAGGACTTATTTTTATACCAAATGCTTGCAATGGTGGGTTTAATGGCTCTGGTTTGTACTACTTGTGAATTATTTCTCCCCCTAATACTGTCCACACACTAGAAGAAACAGTATAGTGATAAACAGTGAAAATATAAAAATTGTTAATGCCGACACACAATAATAAAAATGTTTATATTTTAGCCAACAGTTTCAGAAGCACAAATTTCTGTATGTATTTTAGATCTATACAATATAATAAAGATTTACAACCCTACCTTTAGTTAGCTCTGAAAAGTCATTCTGATGTCAGATGTGTTAAACCTAAACACATGACCAAAGCGCTCCTCCAGTTCTTCAAGTCCAAGGATGGAAGGTGTTTGCCTACTAGCAGAAACGTGTAATTTGGAGAGAAGTGAGAACAGTGCACCATTCATGGGAATTTTTTCCTCAATTGTCATTTTTGCTCTTTGCCCACTGCTTGCCAGCATGCCCATGGCAGGGCTGCAGCCCTTCTCCGATGTAACACCCACCTAATAACTGCTCACCAAAAGCACAAAGGTGCTTCCCAGAAGCAGCAATGTCATCTTAGCTCCAGGCCATGAAAAGATGCAGATGGAAGTGTTTGTTCTTAGCAGGTTCTGGTGCCCATGCTTGTAAAGCTACAGATTACTTTCCCTCCTTGGTCTCCAAACAGACGCAGAGGACTCTGCAATCACATTGCTTACAGAACTGGCAGAAAAACGAGGAGCCTCTTCACCCGTTAAAAACAATGTCTTTTAGAGACAGAATTTATTTTCCTTACTTTTTACATCAGCTAGGCCTTTATTGTTCTCTGTTGCCTAAAATAACCATAGACTACGTCACAAAAGGAAAGATACATCATAAGTCTGATTTTCACACATTTTTTTGGTGGTGGGATGCTAGCTTAGCACACAAACATGTTTCAAGGGAGATATGTCTGACAGCCCGGTCCCAGGGCTGAAAGAACCTTGGTTACAAAGGTTAGACTTTTACATGAACGACTGCCCAGACACTTTACATGCTTCCGTAACTTAGCATTCCATTTTATTTGTTTATGAGATTTCAGTTTGCTTGTCTTTGGTGGTACTATTTTGTTATTAAACAAAGCATGTACAGAACTCAAGTGCATGTCCACAGAGCTAGGAAGTGTCCAGGGCTTTTTCCCCCCAAAGAAGAATTTCTAAGTGATTCATGAAAAAGTTACAGTATTATAATAATAAAAAAAAAAACAAACCGAAGTACAGTGACAGTAGATGCTGCAGACCGAACCCTTCTTAGGTTGTATAAAGCACAGCATCTCCTTCGATCCCAGAGAAAAGTCAGCTTAAGACAAGCATTAAAAAAAACCTCAAAAAACAAAACACCACACAATACTGTTAATAACCATCCACAACACAGTGTTAAGTATCACTGACTGCTATTAAAGATACTGGATCAATCCCAAATGTTCTGGAGAACCCTGTTCTAGAGGGAATTGACCAGTAAAACTATCAGAATGTAGCCAAACTTCTATATCTGAGTCTGCAGGAGACAGTACTCTAATAGAAATGTGAACTTATGCACATTTAATACGGCCACTACCAAGGAGGAACCATTACACATAGCAGCATCTCCAGATCATACAAAGCAGCAATTCCATGCCCTTATTTTCCCATGTGAACAAGCCTCTTCCTAGACAGTTTAATACTCACTGTCCAGCTAAAACACTTCTGCAACTGTGCTATCCCTACTTGCAGTAAGAAACCTCTCTATATAGCTGAAATTTTTCATCTCCCTTCTTTTTTTAAACATTAAAGAAATGCTAGCAACAACTGATTTGGACAGGATCAGATATAAAACTTTACAAAAGCCATAATTACTGCGGACAATTTTTTTTTCTACTTTCCTTCTTTTTACTGATGCATTCTGGTATATATTTATTTATTTTCTGATTTATAAGGCAACAAGAATAATAAAGTACATCTTCAGGCAGCTACTAACCAACTGAACTGCTATGAGAACATACAGAAAACTACATTTAACAAATAAAAGATTTTATGAGATGTTTCAGGTCTTTGAAAACTGATCTGAAAGAATGCTTCCAAAGCCTAAATTTATTCACAAAATTGAAGTCAGTAATGATAGATTCAGAAGGCAGCAATGTCATTTTTTTCACTTGTAGCTCTATTTTCAGCTGGTAAATTGCCACAGGCAACGACCATTCATTCAACAAAATCTACTTGGCCTCTCTTCTTCAAATAGAACATATTTAACAACTTAAATAAAATATTGAGTTTTCATTTGTTATTCAGGCACAATAGAAAAGAGGTTAGTATAACGTCATACTGATCTAATCAACAGGCATTCAGATTGAAGAAGAAAAATGTAGTTTGGTTCAGCTTCCAACAGCTAATTTGCACTGGAAGAAGAAATCAGAGCAAGTCCTGAAAACTACCGGATTGCCCTGTGATGGAGGGACGCAGTCAATCCACCCAGCGGGACAGTGTATGTCAGGCAGGTGCCTTTTCATCAGCCTGATGTCAGATACTTCTACCCTGTATGAAGATGCTGCATAACTTATGCTGAGATATCTTACTTGGTAAAAGCTTCAAATATTACACAGTGAAAAGCATCTATTTGAGCAAAGGAACCAAGACAAGCCCAGTTACAGCCAACACTGAGGAAAACCACCGTGTGATGCTTGTGCTTGCCTTATATTTCTCATAAAACTGAGTTGTCAAAAGGACCTAAACACTCTATCACTGTATGTTTGTTCTGAAATGTGTGGGAAATGTTTTTATCTTCATTCCCTACACAGGGTATTTAATTAATAATTAAATTAATTTATGTAATGCATATGTTGCTTGATTAAAACATGCCAATGTAGAATTAGATTGTTAATCGTTTAATTTCAGAACAGGATTTTTGTGCTTTTTTCTGCTAAAGGAAAATCTAGCTAGCTGCTGTAAAGGTTCACTCCGACTAGAAGTTGCCACAGTTAATTAAAAAAAAAAAAGCTCCCTTATTGCTTAGGCTGAGCAGACACAAACCAGAACCACCCACCAAAAGCCTCAGATGGCACCTAACCCAGGAAAAGGAATAAACTGAGCCCATTTCTTTCTGAAGCTATGTCACTTGTACTGAATATCCCAGTGCTACTGCACAGTCACCAAGACAGTCTGTGGCTGGCAAGAAAGAGAAATTTGCTACAAACCTCCTGCAAATGAAACCCAGCTGCTTAAGCACAATCCCAGATGTCTCCTGCACTGTGTGGCTTTGATAGATTAAATTGAGCATAAGAAAGAGATGAAATATTTATGAAAATTAAATTTGCAGGATGCATGTCAGTAAGCCTGGAAAACACTTTTTCAAATGAAGACGGGAAACCACATTTTTCACCCAACTGGGTTAGGTTAGGTTATAGCGGTGGTATTCATGGAGCTCCTGAGACGCTTATGTTTCCTGCAGGCTGCTTAGCTTTTATTCAAACCACTCATTCCAGAAACAGCAACCACAAATACTGTCTCTGACACCAGTGTATCAAACATTTATAAACAACACAGTCAAATGAAATATTATGTTTTACTTCTTATACACCAAAAATTTAGTATTTTGAAGGCTCAAAACACGTACAGTACTCTGTGTAATGATACCGTGCCCTGGACACTGAATACTGCTGGAACGAACAAAACCTGCCCTGTTCCATACTTAAGGGAATGCTATTGGATATTTAAGCAAAGGAATATATCCTGAGACATCTTCAGACTATTTGTTCATCAAACCTTCACACTTTCACTGCTCTTTTGAGGAAGCCAGTACAAGGAAGAGTCAATGTGGTAAAAAGCATAAATTAATTAAGATACTATTTACAATTAAATGAAGCCACGGAAGCACTAAATATCTCAATCTTACCAATGATAAATGCCTTCCATAAGATCCCCAAACACAGCTAGCCTCTCTCTCTCTCCATGGTACAGGTCTTACCTGTCTCAGCAGATCTGTTATGGCTATGGTAAGTGCTACTACAGAACACAACCAGCTTTTCCTTTCCTGGCTGTTCCTACCTATCATCCCTCTACAGGCCATTGTCTTTGAAAGGGTGGCACTCTCTTTCAAGGTGCTCGTCTCTCTCCTTTGGGGGACTCAGAAACCAAGAAGAATTTTTTAGGGAGTTAATCTTTGTGATTATTTAGCACTCAATTACTTTACAATCCTGCCTGATACAAATACCCCTTCAAACACAGAACTATGACTTAATTCACACCAATACGGTCTTCTTAGCAAAGCAAAACTAACACACAAGATTAATATTTATTCTGTGGATTAATAATAAAAGGGCTGCAGCTCTCTGTGTGGCTCACTGAATATTTCTGAAACAGAAATCAAAAGGCCATTAACTTCAGCAAAGCAGTAATGGAGACAAATCTAACACCTCCCATTGCCCTTGTGCTCCTTGAACACCTCCTGAGCATATTACGGTGCCGCTGGATGAGCCAGGACAGCAGAGCTGTCCCAGAGGAGATCAGGGGTTTATTTGAAGAAGCCCAGCAAGTGACATTTCCCAAACTCTCTTTCAAGAGAAGCAACAAATATCCCATTTCCTTTTCACTGGATGTTTATACACTAAGACTCGGTACCTTTTACGCTGCTAAGCTAACACAAAGCCACATTTCAGGAGAGGAAGAACAACAATACGCTTTCTTAGTGTGCATGTTTTGAGTTGTATTTACATGAACATGCTGTGTCTGAAGCTACAGTCCAAAAATTTGCTGACAGATGATCAGTACTGTCGCAACATCACAGCAACTCCACAAACAGATGTCATAAAAATCAGTAGCATCAGAAAGTATCTTCCTACAGTCAGTTTGTGGCGTAAGATACTAAAAACCAGTAGAGCTATATATATAATAGAAGACAGTAAACAGACATGACTATTCTTAGTCTGAATAACCAAACTGACACACTAGTTCTGTTATTTTTTTAAAGGAATTAAGCCTCCATTTCTGAAAAGTACTCTATTGAGTAGTCCTTTCAATCTCAAAAGGACCATTTAAGTTTAAAATCATATAGGTGTTTGAAGTAACCTGCTGAGTAAACACTTCATGGTTACTTCAGCTAACGCGTGGCACATCTAGTTTCAGTCCACTTAAATATTCTGCTTTCTAGCGATGAATCTGGAACAAAAGGCATTCAGATATCACACAAGCGGAGCGTTTACCTAACTGCAAAACATGTCAGCCCTTCAAACCCAGTATCTTTGTCAAGGCCAGACAGCTGAGGACCTGACACTTGGTGAGTGATAAACTCCAGTTCAGAACAAGTGGGTGTAAAGTACACTTCATGTGTCCTGGGTTGAACTGCATCTCCTAGAAAAACGAGAAGGGAGGGAATAAAGGAAGGAAAGATCCTAGTATTGCTATCTTCCCTCCAGGTATGAAGCTGAAGAGATCAGATTTTGAGCATCTGTGATGCTTGCCACAAGCTGCTTTTATTGCTGATTAATAGTGAGAGATTAATAGCTGAGGATGCCACATAATAGCTGCAGTATAAAACTCTTGAACACACAGTCATGGTTATGCATTTAACAGCTGGGCTTATGCTTTCAGCGGATTTTGCCATATGGTAACCAGGATCAGTTTACACTTACAGAGTTATTACTTTAAACACGTGCTGTACAACTACACGACACAGCTACCTCTATGGTAATGCAGCCCAAAAGTTACCTGTCCTCATGGTTTTTGAATCATCATTCAGCTTTCAATGAGCCAAACGATGTCAGGTCCTATCTCCTAATTTCCAGAATTCTTAGCTTTGAGCCGCTGTGTGTTAAAATGCATCAAGGAACAGCAAATATCAGAGGCAGGAGGTGGAGGCCTGGCACTTTGCCAGACAGCAACTAGACCAGCAGGTGAACATGAATTTTTTTGGATTAAACCAAAGTACAGTACTGCCTGCTAAATCCCTTGAGCAGTGAACTGTATGACAAGTAATTATACCAAAGAATTTCATTACATCAGGTTTATATATTCACCAGATTGCAACGATAATTAACAATTGCATCTACTCAAAGTCCCTATGGCTTTGGATCTCTTAATTGCAAAAGCTGATGCATCGCCCCACAGCACGAGGCTGAAGTATACCGACAAAGAGCACCATAGGCATAAACATTACACTTCTTGAAGATACAGCTGGCTCCTGCCCAGTTTTCTCATACTTTCTCCCACATATTTTTCATGGATGCTACACCCTTCCATTCAGAAAAACTTATCTGTGGTTTCCACATACCAGTTTAGGACAAGCCTGTGACACGGTCAGTGCCTATTAGAAAGACACTTATTTGTGGTTTCACTTGGGATGCCACCAATGGTAGTATGGGAAGATGGAAAAATCTGCCAAATCAGCACCCTGCCTCTATCCCACATCAGTAAGACAGGCAAGAAAAGCTCCATTTTTTTGGTCAAGCTCCGTTTTTTCAGTAAGTCAAGGCTTGCACTTCATTCCATGTATAGGACTGATACAGCTATGTAATGCCAGATGCAAGAGATTTAGGACAAAACTAAAATTTCTCCCCAAGACTCAGGCTCTTATGCAAAATTTCTTCCTTTTTTTTTTTTTTTTTTTTTTTTAGCTGAACTTTGCCCAGATTATGGGATAAAAGAGAGTTTTCCAAAAAAAGAAGGGGTGTTTTGGTAAGAAGAGCTATTGTCACCTATTTCCTTTACAGTATAACCCTCTGGTTTGCATCATCGAGTTCCGTTAAGCATTTTTTCTAAATGTCCAGTTAAATTAGCTTTTGGCCTACCTTGTTTATGCTTCAGCTTTCAAACGATGATTACCTTTTCTGACTTTGCTTTTGAGCATTTCCTTCAGAAAGAACCTCCTTAGAGCTTCAATTCCTTCACAATTTTGCAATACAAGTTAGAAACCAAAAATAATGCTCAGTCCAAAATCCTGAACACAAGATCTGCAGTTCATTCTAACTGAACTGCTTGGCCCTTCTTCTTTACACTTTGATGTCAAGTTTAGATAAGATTAAATTCAGCCAAAAATATCCCAACCAACAGATGACATGAGCCATGGCCAACATAGGTTTGTCAAGAACAAACCATGCCGAAAGTACTTAAATTCCCTCTAGGACAAGGAATAGGCCTCAGGGACATAAGAAAAGCAAGACCGCACATGGACTAGAGGACAGGCCTAGTATACAAAAATGTTCTTAAGAAGCCAGAGAGAAGCTGGGGTGCTATTCAGCTGGTATAACACAAGACACTGCCAGTATAACACAATGCACACACACAAGCAATTGTACAAATAAAGAAACACTTCAGGCCAGACTCCTGCATTTGGAGGTATGTATGGAGAGATTGAAAAATGTGCAGCAGAGGTCAGCACGAGTAACTGGAGACAGTCAAGACCAAACAAACAGAACTGGGCTTGAACTGAAGCAAAGAAGACCAGAGTACACTGTAAGACTAATTTTTCTAGAGGTGAGACTAAAGCGGCACTGGAACTGATTGCCTGGAAACATGGTCTCCTCATCATTGAAGGAAACCCAAACATTGGTAACAAATGTCATACGCATGTCAGAAGAACTGACTAAACTCTCGGTGTTGCTTTCCTGCCCTATATACAGTGCAAATCTGCCATTACATTAATAATATAACTGTATTTTGTATTAGTAACCACATGGAACCACCAGGATCTTCTCAGGCATATGTACAGGCAAAAGGCGGACTCCACAGGCTAATAATTCATGTTCCCACTATGATCGCCCTGCAAGGAAGCAGAAGCTTTGAAGGGAAAGAACAGAAACATCTACTAAAGCAAATTTAAACTAGAATTAATATGGCTTTAGAAAACCTTGGTCTCAGCCTGAGGAATGGACTGAATTACTTAAAATACCTCTTAATTTGATTTTAAGATGTCTTTTCAAAACAACTTCTGGCCTTGAAACTGCCTAGAGCAATGGGACTCTAACCTATAACCCAAAGGGTAGGAATAAGCAAAGTGTTACAGTCCAGTAACTTAGAAATAAATACATAAAGACCATCATTACGCAATGCCTAGCTTTACAAGGAGTTTATTTCAAGGATTCAGCTCCTAAAATTATTCTAAAGTGCTCATCTTCAGTTGCTATTACTTTGTCTTTCTCTAATTGCTGAAAAGATTTTGGGTCGGATTCCATCTCATGTTCAGTATTTCAGATGACGACATGGAGCTGGTGAGAGCACCCGTGGGAACCCACATGGGTGCTCCATGACAAAGATTCCCCAGCACAAGCCTCTCATCCTCTGAGCACTGCTGGCAAACCACAAATACACAGTCCTTGGAAGGGAAAAATATCTGTGCTGAACAAGCTCTTAGTTAAGTTTCCTAAAAAGTTTGCACAAGTGCTCAAAAATCAAGAAAAGATTTGACTCCCGACTGTGGGGAAGTTGGGAACATACTTCAAATGCAGACTGTGAACTCATGAGCAGCTGGGTTTAAAATTATGCTACTGGGACTCTCCTACTAACACTTGTAGTTACACTGTTGGTAAGACACAATGTCTGAGGATCTGATCTTTTGGCATAACTTTTGCATGCTCATCTTTGTGCCTGGAATTCTGCACAGAGGGAAAAATCTTGGACTCTTCTGGACAAAAGAATTTTTCTGTGCACATCTTTCAGCAACCTAGTGCATTTCTTCTACAGATCTGCCTAATGCCCTTGCAGATGCTCCAAAGTCAGAATACACCTGCTTTCCTTGAAGGTCATCGCACCAAGATTCTCAGTGTCTTTAAGAGCACATTATTTTGGCATGGATAACTCTGAGGGTAATCTAAGAATCCCATTGTTTTTCAAGGGATCACACACAAAAACGTGTCAAAGCATTTACCAGTCAAAATTTCAAAAGGGAATAGAGAAGCTACTAAGACTCAGAAACGTTTATGACACCCAGTTCCGGGGGAGCTGATGCAGCCCCAGCTGCACTCCCCACTTCAGCAGCAGAGGGTGCTGTCAGAATACCGAGGGTCCCTGCAAACATGTCCAGGGCTCGTCGGCCAGGTGTGACTGCAACTGGTCCAGAGTGCACACAAGCACCGCTTGTGATACCAGGGAATGGTTTTAAACCAGGTTTGCAGTGTCACCTAAAGTCTGCAAGATGTGTTCATCCCAAGTAAAAACGGGCAGCGTGCTCACTCCTATGCCTCATACACAGCTTCTCCAGCTGAGTCTGAAAACGAGGTCAAACATTAGATATAAAACATCAGTCCAGCCGTTCTGATTCAAGGAGAAAATAATCAAGCAAGGATGGCAAGCCTGAATCTGAACTGCACACACTGTTACACTCGGCACAGATTCCTGCAGTCCGACTGCTGCCCTGAGCCCTGCTCTGCAGCTACCATGTGCTCCCCAAGGCCAGCTGCTCCCATGGACATGGTGTCCACTTCCCACCATATGAAAGCTTTCAGGACAAACAGGCTACATGAGTGGCTCTGTGGTTTCTTCAGCTCCTTAGCTTTATCGTGTCTTACTAGGAAGCCAGAGCAAAATCATCTCAAGCATCAGAAAAACTCATCGTTGATGCTGAGAGGCTGTAGGTGAGGTCACAGAAAGTTTATCTGTTTAGGTAACGGAACTGACTCATTTGCAGCGAGAAAGACAACCTTCCTTGCTGTGCATTTTTTTTCTCTTATTAGGTGTGATACTCGGCTTGCGAGGTAAATGCTTCATGATGCCAAAACTTCTGGAGTGTTTCATCACATTATTTACCACTTTTTTTTCTTTTAAATAAAATAAATAAGCTTAACAGAGAAATGTCTTTTTGAGGACAATAATTTTACAGCTCTTCCAAAGAACATCAGCATGTGAATGAAGCGCAGTACCGTAAGCACATTTATAAACTGCCAAAAACACGCCATTTCGTTTACTGCACCCTGAACTTGTTTTCAAATGCTGTTGTTGTAAATACACTTCCAGCCCATTAATATACGTCCCTTGTTTTCAGACTCCACCATGATACAGCTACCACGATTCTGCTGCCAATCAAATTCTGTAGTACAAACTCTGCTCCTGGCAATTAGTACCCCCTTTTCTTAACAGCTGTGTCAGAATTTTTTGCTTCTTGGAGGATAAATACGACATTTTCATTCATTTCACGGTAACGAGCAGGATGCTTTCTTGTTAAAACCGCAGTCCCCCAGCGAAAGCAGCAGAACGTTCCTTAGCCTGCAGTGACTGCTAGGAACCTGCTCGCCGTTGCAAGGGCTGAGCGGGCAGAAACTTCAGACAGCGCCCGGCTGAGCCGCCCGAGCCTCGCAGGCACCCGCTGTGAGTTCTCCGAGCGGCGCCGGCCGCCTCGGGCTGCGCTACCAAGAAGCGGCAGCGCCGGGAGCTGCTGCCCCGCACCGGGGCCGCCTCCGCCACCCGCCCCGCCGCCGCCCGGCGGGACCGCACCGCCGGGACCGCAAACCTGCCCCGCGCCCCAGCACGGCCACCTTCCCGCAGAGGCCCCCCCCCCTCCTCCCGCAGCCTCCCCGCTCACCTCGGGCGTGCAGCCAGAGCAGCGCCAGCAGGCAGAGGCGCCGCGGCCAGCGCCGCTCCCCCCGCCGGCCCATGGCAGCGGCCGCCGGCCCCGGCCGCCTCCTCGCCGCGCCCCCTTCCCCGGCGGCTCCTGCCCCCGGCCGGCTCCGTGGGGCGGCGGGGCAGGGCCGGCGGGGGGGGAGCCGGGCGAGCGGCGACCCGCCGGGCTGCCAGCGCCGGGGCTCGGCGATAAAGGGGCAGCCGGGACGGCGGCCCCTGCCCTGGGGAGGCCGCCGCCGGGCGAGGGACCCCGCGGCTCCCCCCGCCCCGACAGAGCACCAGCGCGGCGAGGGAGCCAGAGCCGCCCCGTCAAACCGCTTCAGGCTTTCGCACATCAAACGCTTTCCCCGCCGGCCAAGGGACCACACCAGCGCGACCCCCTCCCCGTGCTGGCAAGCAGCGGCCGGGGACCGGGGGAGGCGCGGGAAGCTGCGCCCTGCGCCGCGCTCCCCCGCGGAAACCCCCTCCCTGCAGCTCTTCCCTGGACAACTGTTACAAACTTTCTCAGCCGGTGTCATTCCTCAAGCACTAGATGAGCTGCTTCAGCCTATGTGCAGTGCACGACTTCCCCCCACAAGCCTGTTAGCGAAGCAGGCGTGCACACGGATCTAACTTCTCTCCTGACGGTCACACGTGTACAGCAGTTGTGTTACTTCTCCGCTGGGCGCACTGCAACAACACTGCCTCATCTACAGCGAGGCGTATTAGACTTCTGCGATACTAGTTTCTTGGTACTTGCTCAGCAAAATACTATTTTCAACCGACACACCGATCCTGTCACTTGCCCAGAGAAAGGCTGCTCAGGTAGTGTCAGTGCATGCAAGCCCACCTACAACGCATGCAAACCCATCTTGGCATCTGCCCCTTAGGACAGGAACAAGTGTTCTGAACAACTGTTATGGCATCAAACAGCAGAAGTATGTGGTCTGCGTTCTTGAACAAAACACAGGTGAGTTCCCTAAAACACTGAATACAGCAACAAAACAGGAAAATTACAAGCTGACACCACAACAAAAACAGACTCCCCAGCTACCACTGAGTAAAAAAGACAAGAGGAAGGGTAAACTAGGTATTTACAAATAAACCATGTATCGATGTACAGCCATTATTAATGGCAGCACTGTTATTTTTATCTGTAAGAATGAGAAAAGTAGGTTTTGTGATTTATTAGCTTGTTTTTGACTATGTATGTTCAGTTTAGTACTGATACTGGACTGCTGTAGCTAACAGAATCCCAGCATCTCAGTGGGCAAATTCTACCACCACGCTTCAAATGGTATTTGGCTCCAAAATAGTGGTCCCCCAGAAACTTTCTGGAGAAGATCCACATCTTTGATGATGCTTAGTGAAATGGAAATCTCTAAAGCAGCCAGCTAGCAGCTGTCATACAACAATTAGTAATAACAGAATAAAATTCAACTTAATGTGACTGAGAGTATGGCCAAAGCATTCATAAACCAGACCTTGACCAGCTATCACAAATGCGATGAGCATTCTTCTTGTCTTCCCAGTGATGTGTGGAGTTTATTTTTCTTTCCTCATCCTCTTGCTTAAAACTCTATTACCTGCCTGATTACCACACCATTTTACAATGCAGCTGCAACAGAGAGACACTTCTATTCACATGATTGGAATACATCATTTATGTGAACATAATTTTTCAGTCTTTCTCATGTATTTTCATGGAATTTATAGCAAAAAAAAGTAACACGGTAGTGTCTAACTTATTTTCTAAGATGACTCTTAATTACAGGTTTGCTCCACACATAATATGTTTTCATGGGGAAAAAATGCCTTCATTCTAAACTTCATATTTAACCTATATGCTGTCTTCAAAAAGCATGCTTGAGGTCTCCTTCCCAAGCTCCCATATAAGCACCCAAAAAAACCCCTTACAGCAATGCTTTATCATCTGTTGGCACCATTTTAAATGTTTCTATCAGTAAAACAAAAAATCTCAAATTGCCACATACCACACATCTCTCATCAAACACTACAGAGCAGATCATTCCTCATACATCAAACACAGGATGGCGCTCCCATGACCTTTTTGACTGTGAGGTGCAAAAGTATCGTTATTTTGGACACTCAGGACAGACACCACAAGCCCTAGTTGTGTGACCGTAAAGGACTGGATGAATTCAGATTGTGAGCATCTGAAACTGACAGACTATTATTAAAAGTATGGGAAATCTCTCTAGGATGGTTTTAGGATGCCAGCAGAATCAATGCATCAATAAAGTGTTTCTTGTGCAGATAAAGCAAACATAAGTGTTTAAAATCAGTCTTTAATTCATGTTCGTACCTGTCCACAGATGTAACTAACCGAGTGCAGTAGTGAGGTCAAAACTCACAGTGGGAAGAACTTCAAATACAACTGGAAAGCTGCACCGTGTCTGGGCAATTTAAGTCAACGCATGCTGGGATAGCCACAGTTAACTAGTTTGGCTCATGGAAGGAAACCAGAAATCTGCAAGTTAAGCATACAAACGTCAGCCGAGGTAGAGCACCTCTTGAAAGTTACTGGCTTTTGTCAGTTTTTTTTCCGTATTAACCATCATTGCCCAATAGGGATTTGTCAGGGTGCAGATGGCTGGAGGACTCTTTTAGACAAAGTCAATGATGTATCCCTTTAAATCACGTTTCCTTGCAAATCCATACAGGATATATGGCTACCAGGTGGTATTCCTCTTTAGGACTGTGGCCCAAAATAAAGTATAAATTACTTTAACACATATCTTGATCACTTTCTGGAAGAAAAAAAGGGGGTGGGGTGGGGTAAGTGCTTGAGACATCATTGTCATGGATTTGATGACACGACAGGTTTCCTCTCCTGTCCCATATTCCAAGTGTTTCTGACCTTAACATGAATAATACCATGCCATTCAGCAAAGCAAAGAGGTGACAGCTCAGTGATGGGAAGCAAAGGGAAGAGACAGGTTGGTCGTGAATACAGGTCTTGCTCATGTTTCTCTGATGTCTTCAGAGTTCAAGGTGTGAGCTGCAACTAAGGAATCTTTTATGTTGTGCATTTTCGATGAGGAGCAGGACACTCCTGCTGTTATAGAGCACAAAGCAATGAAGCAAGCAATAATGTGCTGTAACTACAGTGTTTATAGGCAGGCTGTCAGCGTTCACGGATCTTCCCCTCAACCCTGGGGAATATTACACACTAATTCACATAGAGTATGTCAGCAAGCAAAAGTTCTAAAGCACTGCAAATTATTGCCCTGATAGGGACATTAGATTTCTGAAAAGGGAAAGAAAATTTTCAAGTCATCATAAACATGCAAAAAGTATTTTCACATCATAGAGGATGACATCATTGTTTCCATAGTTGTTAATGCCATCAATGATGTAACCGTATCTTTGATTTCTTCCTGCTAATTATGCTATTCTCCTATATATTTTGTCTTCTGTAAAAGCTCTTTGCCCATTAAAATCCTCTTCTAAGCAGAAGCACAAATCAAAAAAGTCTAAATTAACACCATTTCATTGCTGCTTTCCTTTTTCCTCAGTTAAAAAAAAAAATCCAGTAAACTACAAGAAGTAATATCCACAAATAGAAGGCTCTTCCTTCAGATGAAACCTGTTTACCACTGCTTTCTCCATGAAAGCTGGCAGAAATTAATTCTTGAATGCATTATTGTCTAATAATTTAACTCGCTTTGTGGTGAAACACAGCATCGCCATTTATGGAGCACAAAGTCAAAAAGAATAAAAAGATGCTTTCACTCTACTTTGAAAAATTGAGGCATTCAAACCCAGGGACAGGCAGACAACAGCTGTGACATGCTTAGAAATCTCTGAAAAGACTCTTAAAAGGCTCCAAAGAAGCAAGTTGAAGCTCTTTTGCCCAAGTTTCTTCCCTCCTGCCTCGCTCTACCCATGGGGTGCTCCACCAGCAGCCCTGAGAGGAGCAGCGCACCCCAGCCCCGGGACTGCCGTGCCTTCCAGACAGCCCCCATCCCCCTGCCGCCTGGCTGAAGGGGCCATCTAGTATTCCAGGCACGTATTCCTCTGGGTTTTGTCTTTCTTTTTTTTTTCCAGAGATCTGCCAAAGTTTCCCCTCCCCTCTGTCACCTCCCCCCAAATTGGAAAGGGTAAAACAGGAGCAAGAAGGGAGAAAATCCCGTAACTTGTCCAAAGCATGCAAGGATGATTTGTGTTCTCACTTATGGGGTATGACTGTCACTGCTGATCTGCTTTCAGGCCTAGATTACATCTGATAAGGGCTGACCTTATTTGAGTATTCACACATTATGCACTCATGGAGAGCACGCTGGACACAAAAGTCCCTCAGATGTTCTGGGCATCAATCACGCTCACAGCGTGGAGGCTGCCAAACTTTTCTTCCCTTTAACTCGGCAGAGGAGAGGGTAGTCCAAGACAGACTTAATAAAGTTTAAAGCTGTGCCACAGTATATTTGGAGCCCATTGTCTTCTAAAAGCGTGCTTTTCAACAAATTCCCTGCAGTTACCACGGGCAACAATTGGTCTTTAACAAATTGAGGCGCGGAGGGGCAGACTAGGGAGGAGGTAAGGTGAACAAAGGGTTTGCCAGGTCCTTAAAAAAAAAAACAAAAAAAACCAAACAGCCAAAGAACCAAAACAATTCTTTCTTATTTGACACATATTTACAAAAACAAAGTAATTTTTCAAAATCATTCCTAAATACGGAATAATTTCAAAACATGTCTTAAAGCAAATCACATCTTTAAGAACTCATGAACCCACCGTTCACCATATGCAAATACTTACGCTCATTACCTCAAATAATGCGTGCTTTTGTAAAGAATATATTATAAACATCACAACCCACTAAAACATTTCATCTGCTGCAGTGACTGACACCTCTGTTTAAACTTCCCTGATTTCACAAGAATTAAAACTAGTTTTGTAAACCTTCTGTTTCAGTCTGCACGTCTATTTTACATTATGAGAGTCAGGAGGAAATAAGAGCACACAGCAGGTGATGCATGTGGTGCTCTGAAATGTACTTACCAGCGGGGCTCGACTTGATTTGTAAAGTCTAAATTCTTATACAGTATCCTCCTTACAGACAAAACAGACTCTACAGTCTGCAAACTTGCATGGAAACAAACAGCCCAAATAAACCATCATACCTAGCTCCCAAACAATTTTTATTCCCTGTATCTGTAGACAACAGGAAATTACTCTCAAAACAAGGTATGATTTGCTTGTTAACTCTGAAACCTATTTACGCCATGTAAACTAACTTTCTTCCACAGCTGTCCACTCCAGCAGTAACAGTGAACTAAGGCACTTTTTCATATGACTGGAAATAAATAAGTACAAAGTGCAACCACTCATGAACCAAAGCCTTGGACAGGATGCCCTGAAGAGTTCGGTGTGCTCTCTTTCAATTTTAGGTCCTCTCAGTTACGGAGGGTTTGTTGCTGCAGTTTGGGAGATCAGTTCACAGCACGATGCATCTCATCATGGGGAAGTTCTGCTGCTTTTCCATAGCTGCTTGGATTTTTTTCCTTCCAATTTAAAACCATTTATTTCTCAGGTTTATGTCAAAAGTGACTGATCCTTGAGAAAAGGAGCAGCACACTGTCAAAAGAGGTGAAAAGACCTTTGAATTAAACCACGGAAAAATATATTAAAAACGAAGTAGTTTTCAGGCACAAGAAGATCTAGTAGCTCCCAATAAAAGGGACAGTATTGAAGATGGTAGCATGGGGAAATCCACTACCAGTTTCTCTAAATTTTCATTTAAGCCATTTCCAGCAGTAGTTCAGACACTCACTGCCTTTGGGAGGTATAATTTCCTAGTAAGGACCTGCTGTGGCCATGCATCAAGTGTTGCAACATATTCATTTTAGACTGCAAACAGCAAACCACCCATCTCATCACATGTGGGGATCAGGATATGGTATGCTAACTAAAGGCTGAGATTTAAGTTCAAGTGTCCTGTCTAAAGCTGTGTTCAGTCTTAACTGAAGTGCTCATTATAAAGGTTTTGGCTACACAGCATTTGAATCAAAAAGTTGCAAAAAAATAATCATCCTAGTAAGAGGTCCTACCCAGCCGAATATGATTGAGTGTGTGTTGTTTTTTGGTTTGGTTATTTTTTCCCTTGGTTAAAAACTGGACTATAAACATACATTAAAACTTGCAATATATTGATGAAAATAAATAAATTCCTTTTATCAGTATAAGCATACACACAAACACGCACATGTAGATGCTCACCCCATTAAAAGTTCATTTGTTGGTTTCAAATGCATTATCATATTATAGAATAAAAGCAGATTTCTCCGACAAGCTGGACGAAAATCTAAATGTGCAAGGGAAGACTTTAGTAAAGTTCCTTGCTAGGCTGACTGTATTTCAGTATGGAGCCAGCATCATAAAAGGTGTGTATTTAGGGAAGTTACAGGAGCTCGGACATGTGTTCGACTTAATAAACCAGAAACGAGTATTTATAGCGTTTTGTTGTATTCTGCCTGCTCTTGCAATGAGAACCTGCACAGACCTTTCTGTGGTGCTCTAGCCAGAAGTTACCCCCACAAACTGGGAGCCACGCAGCCACCATCAGCTCCCCACAGCAATACCCCTGCTGCAGCTACCACTACCGCACAACTGTATCTACCCAGCTGTTGAGCCAGAGCAGGCTTGTGTCCAGATGTCTCAGACTGTGGCAAAACAAAACTGTACCTAGCTACAAAGGCTGAAGACATCCCCCAAATGTCATATAAGATAGCAATCTCTGCACTGACACACTGGATCAGACGAACAGTTCAGCTTGTCCATATTCCTGTCTCCAATAAAAGGTATTTGCTTTTTATTAATTTTTAAATGCATTGCTTTTTAATTTCATTGGGACGTCTCCTGTCTTTTATTATGTAAAAGGTTAAATGGAAGAATCCAATTTGCCTCCTCTTTTTATATGTATTATTTTATTTCCTTCTTCTGTCTCCTCTTACTGAAGTCCTCTCCAACCAACCCTCAAATTTTAAATTCCTCACTCCTCTAGGAGATAGTTCATCTCGTATTTTAGCCACCCACCTATTTCTGCTGCACGTTTTTATCGGCTGAGGTGGCCAGAATGCACTGTTCCTGGACAGATGTGGCACTCACTGGGCAACGCAGCCACTTTTGGAAATCAGCTCTGTCTGTCGATTGGAGTCAAATGTTTTATTCGCTTTTCTCACTGTGCAAGGCACAAGATTTCATTGGCTTGTTCAAGAGGACAAGAAGGTATTTTTTTGTACTCTGTTAATTTAATATTCAAGAAATATACCAGGAATCTGTATTTGACAATGTGCATTCACCAAAAAAAACCTTTAACCTGCCTATTCATACCACTTCAGCAAATCTTTCACAGCTTTGCTTGATTCTTTCTGATCTGATCTAATTAGATAATTACTGTTTCCTTTCCTGAAGTCACTCTTTCCTCCAAAGCCTACCGTATCCAAAACCAGTTCCAGAAGTAGCTTATTACTGCCTTTTTGGTTAACATGGCAGGAGCAGTGTGCCTCCCAAATCTCCGTTTCTCCTTTTACTCTCAATATGACAAAGAATGAGGCTGTAAGACTACAGAAGAGGAAGACCAACAGAGGTGGATGGTTCAGTGTGATGCTGGGTACAGAGGGGAGGAGAGCAAGGACAGGGCTGTTAACTACCCCCAAAAAACTCTTTCAATCATTCACACAATTTTTTTCAGGGCTTTCCTCTCTCATCTGTAGATTAAATCCATAGCCACTCACCTGCTGGGGAGTGAAAACCCCTTGTCCCCAGGATCCTGCCCCATCGCCTACTGTGGGCAGAGCTGGCAGCTGCTTTTCAGCCCCTTTTACCACCTGGGCACCTAAATTTAGCCCTCTGGCCTGGCCAGAAGAAAAGGTTGAAGGGTCGAGGGCAGACGGGCTCAGTCCTGTTCTCAGCATGCCATTAGGGAGTTTAAGCATTGCGCCTGCATTTTGCAGATGTTGACGCCTGCCTGGTACATCATCAGGGAAATGGACAATCTTCCTGCTGGGTGAGATCTTTCAAGGTGTCTGTGACACCAGCTAACATGAAATCTGAAAGTGTGAAACATCAAGGTTTAAGCCTACATCAACAAGCCACTTTATCATAAATTTTCCTCTTATACTAACAAAAATTATGCTAACAGGTTTTAAGCATGTATGAAAGTAGCAAGTAATGCTTTTCGAACATGAAGCGTTCTCACTAGGTAAGTTATGGCAGAGTCTTTTGGTACAATACCCTATCAGTACATAATTTCTTATTTCAGAAGTACCTTCCACCACAGTTTGCATTTCAGCCTCCAAGCTATTCTCCCAAGGAATAAATGGACAAAGACATAGATCTACCCTCCTGCCTCCCCACCCCACACCAATGCATGTCTGATGGATTTGGAAACTGTCCTACAAATTCAAGATAAGCATCTGCCAAAATAAATCCGACACTAAATACTTGCAGAGGATATATTTTTTTCTCCCATAACTCTACTTACTGGTTAACAATTTCCAGTTGATATAATTTTTTTTATGGAGCAAAACAATGTGTCTCTCTGTTTTCAATAACATTGCTCTATAGGTTGTACTTCATAGCAGATCATCTTGGAGAACCACAGCAGCACACTGGTTTTAGGTACCCAGGCCTCCAGGGAGGTTAACGCCACAACATACACCCACTATTTATAACTGTCCTATAATGACAGGTGCACAAAACCCACAGAAGTAACCAAATATACAGAAAGTAAATACAGTTTCATGACTTCAGTGTTGCAAAGACCACAAGCAGTACTTGGCACCAGAAAAAAATCTCACCTGTGTTTACAGGTTTACCACAAGCATGTTAGAAAAAAAAAAGGGGGGGGGGGGAACCCAAACCAAACCCACCACCAAATTCCATTGCTACCAAATTCTTTGTATTACAACAGAAAACACATCAATGCCTCAAACCAGTCCCTAATGTGACTTGGACACAATACAGCCTCTCTGAGTCACTTCTAACTGGTATGATCAACTTGAAGGCAAATAGGAGTGTGCATAGTCCACTGGGCTACTGAATTTTCAAGTAGTAATTTCCATATTGCTTACTTCTGGAATATTATTAAAAATAAATCCACATTTTAAGACATTAAACTTCAACAGTATCCCTTCTTTGGCGGAAGGTTTTGTTTGCTTGCTTGCGCTTTCTTAGCTAAAATGTATATTAAACATTAAAAACCCTTTGGCTCTGCCTCTTTAAATAAGTAGACGGATTCTTCAGTCCTTCACATTCCTTCACCTGTCCCCCGTTACACAGCACAGCTGCTTGCGGGTTTAAGATTTTTTTTGTGAAGTAACAGTTCATGATAATCTCATTAAATCCTTTCTAACACTTTCCAGTTCATACAGGATTTCCTTCGCCGGGTTGAGTGCAGCGAAGATTGGCTTTTTAAACAATCTCTGTGAAAAGAAAAAAAAAAAAAAGTCACCCAAAGCTCTCCTTGCAGAGCAACCCTCAGCAGATGGAGGCTACAGGGGAACCAAAGCTCGGCCCCAAGTGAGGAGCTGGAACAAATCCGGAGATGCAGCAGCTTGCTTTGCTGTCTCTCTCTCCAGCTGAAAAACAGCTTTAGAAGTGTAATCCCCGATATATTTTGTGTGTAAAACAAGTCACGCGCTAAGCAAGCTCCTCTACCTGTAAATCATTTTGTTTAAATGTAGACAAGTCCCTCTCTCCACCAACCTAGGAAGTACTCACCTCAAAGTGGCCGGGGAGTTGCACTCTCCGGGTGAGGCTCCACGACCAGGTTGGCTGCTCAGCCATCTCAGCCATTCCCAAGAATGGGAGACAAGCCTCCCCAGGGAGAACAGAGTATGAAACAAAAGCGAGACAAAAAGAGGCCTGACGATTTTATAGATATGCCTTCTATCACATCTTACAAGCCATGCTATGGGAGTCCTGAAAGCATTTTCAGTGAGAGGGACCTCCACAGTGAAGGCGCTGGTGATGAGCAGATGTAAGTGAGGCATTGGGAGTGACAGGAAGAAATGTTGGGATGTCTTAAACTCCCCCACCAGGAAATGGGAACAATTTTTAGGCTCCGTTACAAAAAAATCTATAACATCAACTACTTTTATCAAAACGATCAGTCTTCATTTCACTGTACATGGTCCCATCAACTGCAGTTTAATAGGATTTTTCCCTATTTACATGCATTTAAATGGCAAAGGCACATTTCCTGCTCCAACTGCCAAAACCTACTTTTTCAGCTTGCCTGCCTAAACCCATACAGAACGAGCAATGCAAAACGTGTAAAACAGTTTAAAGTCTGTAGAAAGGGCTGGCCAGCTCAGGTATCTGGATCACAAATATTTTTACAGGCCTTTCAGTGGCTTAAATCCAAGACAGCTCTGCAATGATTTATTTGTCTCCAACAGCTCTAGGGTGGCCTATGTAAAATTAGCTGGTAATCACAAACCAGGTCCCTAGTGGGCAGGTTCCACACCCAAAGCAGCAGTGGCTGGTGCTCTCCTGTCTGAGGGTCACAGCAGAAAGACCGAGGACTGAGGTGGGCATGCAGGATACCTCACGCCATCAGAAAGGACGAGGCTCAGTGGCAGAGCATTATGCTAGGATTTTGCAAGATCAAAGCACAGATCATCTTATTTAAGCCATAAATATTGCTGTCACATTTTATGATCACCCTGCTAGCACTCTGAATAAGTATTAAACACAGTTTCTAAGGGTTATGCAGAATTTTGTCTAAAACATACACCCTGAAGAGCACACAGTGCAGGCTGTTTGCAGTCTGAGTTGCTACCACAGTTCACTGAATTTTATCTGGCAAGGTGAAAATTGTCCCTACATCTCAGTGTGAAAGGAAGCAAATAATAATGGCAAAATCTGTGTGTTCACCATTAAGGACAGTTCTCATGTCTGAGACTTCACTGATGAAGACTTTTAGCATAATGGTAACACCTTATTTAAGACAGAATTGGTTGCAAATCTCCATGCACTGAAAATCTGCAAGTCTTGCCACCACTTTCTCAGCTGCAGGGCACCATCAGTACATCAGTACGCTGCCTTGCCCTGCAGATACATGTTTCTCAAAAAACACATGAAATATAATTATGATATAAGCCTTTCTGGATGGTGCAATAACATACTTTTTAATTCTTCTGTGCTCTTAAGTGAAGATTACCAATCAATTAGCTCCCAGCCACTCACTGTAACTGAAATAAGCGCTTGCTCTGGTCAGGAATAACTAGCCCAACAATTATCACACAAGTCTTATGATGCTGAACTCACCCCAGTCAGTCGTTGCTGAAAGGGCTGCTCAAGAAATCCAAAATAATTGCTTGGCCCTTGGCAGCTCTGGAACCACAAAAGGAATTTTTTTCCCCATCTCTGAAAAGCAGCATGTGCATACACCAAAACAATACTGACAAGTTTATTCCATGAACCCAGGCCACTCAAGTGATGTATTAGAGGAGGCTCTTGGGAGCTCGTTAAACTTCTACCACTAAACTTCCCAAGTATAACTGACATTGCAATTATTTCTTTTTTTTCCTGCCTCCAATGCAACTCCATTCACCTCTGCCAAAACATTCAAGCAAGACGGAGGATAAAGTGTAGTGCCTATAATTTTTTGTTCAGCAACATCTGCACGGTCAGTTCACGTGCTGCTGGGATGGTTCAGCAACATCTGCATGGTCAGTTCACGTGCTGATGCAAGTCTGGTACCTTCATTGCCTCTCAAACACTTAAACCATCATCAGGCTGTGGTAATTTTCATACTTTCTGACGCAAGCTATGAGCTGAAGGGAGACTCCCAAATCTAACACAACCAAAATGAACACAGAAATGCAGCTTCTTTTCTTGAACAATTCCCCACTATCTTTAAGAGAGGCGATTCAGACACGACATTACAGTTTTATGGTTTCAATTCCTATTATAACCACTCAGGTCTAACATAAGTACCTTGTGTCTAGATTCAGTTTTGCTACATTTTCAATTAATTTTGGCTGATCTATTTTTGATATATTCTCCATACGCATCTTCTTTAAAATGTGCTAATTTAGTTCTCTGGCTGTAGATAATGCATTAATCTCAGCACTTACAAATATTCAAATGGAAAATAAGAACTAGACACTAGAAGTCACATGCTTATTTGAAACATGTAGCTGGACAGTATCAATATGACACAGGGTTAGTAGATTAAAATTAATCTACAGTTCTGTAATATCATCAGATAAATTGACCTGCTAATGAATGGAAACACATTTCCATAAGAATATGAGTGGTATCCAAGTAACAATTCCACAATGACACATTTTCAATTAAAGTACTACGATAAACTACTGTTATTTTTTCTCTCTAATGTTAGGTTGTAATTCATTATTGTACAGGCAGCTGAATATTAACTTACAGCTTCTGCTCTTTGTAGTAACTAGGAAATGTTTTCAAGGTCAAATCCTGATTTTATTACAAAGATATCTACACACCAAATTTTTGAGGTTGTCTTGTTTTCCTTTATTTGGTTGCTTGTTCTCATCTTTTTTTATCAAGATACAGAAGTATTAACAAAATCTATGAGAAACTGACTGCCAGACTGACAAAAGTGCAGAGGAGCAGGTAACCCAACATCAGTAGTTCTCTTTACTGCTATTCTGTAACCAAAAAAAGCTAATTTCCTATAAGGCCACAAGACCTGGAAAGCAAATGCATTGTTATAAGAAAGCAGAGCCATTTAATAAGTCAATGTTTACAGGGGGCAGCCAGTTTATTCTTTAACTATCCATTTCTGGTGACAACCTTTTAAATGCAAGAGTGTGAAAATTAGATAAAGCATCATCTTTAATTATCTTCTTCTGTGGTCATTTCGGATCATATTCTATCACAACCTATCACTGATGTTGCTATATGATAGTACAAAATGATCATACTTAATCAAATTACAAGCAAAATGCATTACATTCTAAAAATTATTTTTCACATGCATCTATGTTTCTGTCAATAATTACATTTCTGACTTTTGGTCAGGTTGCATTGGTGACTGGGAGGAGGAAACAGGACCCTGGATTATCAAATCCTCCACCAAAGCTTAGTTTCAGTAATTCAGCGTTCATTCCAAATGCTTAAATTGAGTAGCAACTGAATTTAAAGCACAAAAAGAACCCCCTACCCTCAGAATCGGAGAAAAGCATTTTTCCTTTAATTTGACAGGAAAATGAAAAAAAGAGAGGGATGGAGAAATAGAGAATCAAGACATTTTTCCCATCACACAGTATGTGTAGAAGGATTATTTCAAGTTAGAAAGCTACCAAGAGATGGGGGGTGGGGGGAATCTTACATGTTGAACGGTAGTTCCTGCTTCCCATGAAAGCCATCTGTTCTGTGTATGTACACGGTTTGAAAGACATTCCCGGGATTGTGTCAAGCCAAAGGAATCCCCACTAGAGTTACAGAAATATAAACTCCCTTTACACTGGCAGGAGAGCTCTAAAATGCAACTCCGAAGACACGTATACCACCACCAAGCTCAGAACCATAACAGTTCTGCTGACATACCAGACGTTACGCAGGATTTTCTCATCTGATATGATATTATGAGAACTGAAACTTTAGCAGGGATAACATTGCAATACTTTGAATTAGAAATTCTTTAGATGAGTATAAGGCGAGATCTTCACTCCTCTCTATTGCAAGATGGCATCACCACCCTTTCTCCCATTTGCAGCTGACATGAAAAATGCCTGGAAAATATTTTTGAAATACGATTAATTCCATAACACAATTTTTGTCATTACTGATTTTAATGGGAGTGGGATATGGCACAATTTGAATTATATACTTGTTCCACATCTATTCCCAATCTCTGGTAACAGGATTCTGAAAACAGAAATCTAACAATTGTATAAGAAGGACGATCCTTCCTGTGAGCATGGCATTTTTGCAATCCCTTCTCTACTATATGACTGAGTTCAAATTGCAATTATTTTTCCTAGGGAGCAATTAAATACTGCTACCAATGTTAAGCATAAACACAACTCTAACTACAAGCAACGCTCAGATGACCAGCTCAGGTTCAAGGGTTCACTGCACATGAACATCCATAAATACCCCTGACAGCCTTAGCAGTATAATGAACTTTGCAGCAACTCATGCAAGCAGTCTACACAATACATGAACATAATGCCCTTAACCTTAAAGCAAGAAACCTCCACAAGCAATTCTGAGCTACTTTTACAGCTGGGACAGTGTATTTAAGAACTATATATGAAACAGTCCAACCTCATTTTTCAAATGTTCATGTGTTTATTATTTTGTACATCATCCCGTGGAATCAGACAGTAGAACTGAATGAAACATGAGCTGTACATAAAGATGGTCAGTTCCACTGATTGGTCACACCAATTAGCAGTATATTACCTCCATTAATTTTGGCATGCAACATTACAAATTAAACACCCTTTGCTTTTTAAGGAAACACACAATATTTTATCTTTAAGATGTTTACATTTTTTTCTTGTAAACACTGGCCACAGTACCACACAGCCTCCATAACTAGATATTTCTGGCATCTCTTGAAATACACACCCTGCTCCCAGCTCCAAAACCAGATCTATGTTAAAAAAAACACTCCCTATTTGAAAACTAGGGAATACGTTTGAAGCACTGGTTTTGTTTCTCTAACCCTACTACTTATTCTAATTCCAATAATACGCTAATTGCAAAGATGCTGCTTCTCTATTTCTGTGTGGAGCTGCAGCACCAGTAATAGAGGAAGCTACTGTAGAAATCTGTGCACTTTGTAAATGCTGCTAACAAAAATGAGCAAGTTGAAAATACAGTGTATTTTCAATGGACTCCAAGCTTGAGGAACCCTAAGGATTAATTCTAATTACTTCAAAGAGTTATAAACTAGGGAGATACATGGTTATTAAGTCAAAGGTGTATATATAAAAGTATAAGGCATATACAATGTAACCGCAATCTCCTTTGGAGATTTTCTTACAAGATGTTTTTTGCTATATTTTAAGTTAACAGAAACACACAAAGTTACCACATCTGCTTCTGTCTCTGCAGAAATGTTACTGCTCTTTACAAAGCACTAGAGTGAACCCTGTCAGACCCTCATCTATTTTGCAGACAAGTCAGCTGGGCTTAGTTTAACTAACAGCCTTCAACATCTCAAGGCAAGATATCTGAGCTTATACCAAAGCAGACGAGAAGCACTCAGTGGTCTTGCCACCTCTGTTCAGCAGAAAGGCAATAATCATCAGCAGATAAGCCGTAATGTACTAAGACCAGCACATCTCTTCCAGCAGCAAACATCTGTCTGCATATTACTTTATTAATGTACTGACCTGGAGTTCAGCACTGTAAGGGAGCTCAGCGTTATTATCCATGATCCTTATCATGCAAACTGACACTTTCCAGCATTGGTCAGGGGTGCTACAGGGCCCAAATATAATACAGAGATGATGTCAATTATTTTATTACTGATTTGTTTTCTGATACTTAACATCAGACGAGCAGCCTACTGAAGTTAACAGACCCTTCTGATTGTGAGCTCAGGTGACATACTGATCGCTGGTGATCACTGATTCTCCACAGGCATCTGCTATGGTCTGATCAGCTTTACTAACCTAGACACCAGGAGCTCACACAGAAATCTCATGGCATGTAATGAAAACTGCCTTATTTACTGTGTGACCTTGGCTAGGGAAAAGTGTTTCCCAGATTGATCGTGCTATTTAAATGTCAGCCTTTTTTTTTTTTTTTTTTTTTCTCAGACATGTTTCTGCACAGCTTCAGAAAGCTGCTGCACCCACCCACCAACCTGAACCAGAGATGCTAATGCTGTTTTGGCCATAACAGGCCTCACACTCTGCAGAGACACCCAAAAATCATGATGTTCTTGCAGCCAATTCCCCTGCACCATGATCGGGGGGAATTCTGTCTTTAGCAGAAGCGCACCTCCAAGAGCCCCCCAAAGAGCAGGTGGCAGGGACGGGGCCGCAGCGCACCAGTGCAGTGCATCTGGCCTTGCCCACACCCACACCGTCCCTGGAAGAGGGAGAAGTGGGGCCTGCAGGTCATTTGACTTTAAGTGAAGAATGGGTTTGTAATTCCAGGAAAAAACAAATCAATACAATAGCTGTGCTGCCTGCATTTTCTGTCTCCATTGTTTGCCTCTTTAGGGCTTCAAACTTCTATGGGTGGTTTTCGTTGTCCTTTTGCCTTAATGGCCAGTTACGATCTCTTTAAAACCTCTGCAAGGGATTTTCCCCAGATAGATGGGGCAGTAACCACAAGCCTGTTCAATGGCTGAAGTAACACGGTGTGAACGGGTTAGTCCTGTTTTCTTTCTTGTTCTCAAGAGCTAACCAGCCATACTCAGAAACAGTTTCATAAAGGGGGATCTGAATGAGATATTTATCATTCATCTTGGGTTGAAAATCCCTCTAACTCTGCTAGGACACAAGCTAATACATATAAAGTGGCACTCCTTCCTTCCTGCACACCTATAAGCTTGGGCAAGTTTCTAACACATCTGAAAACTGACATCATGAAATGTAGCTATTTGAATATCCTAATTGCAAATTTATAGGGGATTATTGCAGTTCTATAATAATCCCTAGAACACTACAAGTGCTGCGCTAAACTTTCTCAGTGGCATGCAAATACAGGTTGAATGCATTCACTATAGTCCTTCGCCGATAACCAAAAGGCCATTATTCCAATGACAGTATTTTGCTTTAGGGTCGATGTGCTACAATGATGAAAACGTATAGACAGAGATGGTACTTTACGCATGTGTCTACTATGCAAATATGGTCTCAAAGCTATAGGCAAATAGCAACCTACCTCAAAGGCAACAGAAAGAGCTGGCTAGGGAAGAGCAGCGTGCCCCACTGAAAAGCACGAGAAAGGCCCTACGAGGCCATGCAGTGGTGCATGAGTGTGAAAGGCAAGCCAACCACTGATGCCAAAGTGGCTGCAACCTTGAATCCTGGCCAAATATTTAATAAACAATAATCCCACAATAACACTTATATATACAATAGGCTATAGGCTACCAGAACTAGCAAATACTGCTTTTTTTTTTTTTTTAATTATTATTATTTATTCAACTTGTTAAATTCAGGCACGCTGAAGAAGTGCTATTTCTCAGAACTGTTACCAAATCAAGATGTTATTTCCACGTTTCTTTAGAGGCAACTGTTCACCTTTTAAAAAGCACTATTTAAAAATACAATCAAAGTATAAAATCATTCACCATAATGTTTAAAAACTTTACTACAACAAATGACATTTGATTTCAAGGTTATATCCTGGTGCTGTCAGCTTGCCTGTAGCACAAAAAAACCCCACTCAATCCCCCCCCCCCCCCCCCAAAAAAAAAAAAAGAGTATGCTAAATAGCTCCTAGGATAAAACTGATATACACTGAGAATTCGGATTTAAAACCTTGACAGTTTGGAGACTCTCCCTCCTCCAGAACCAAACAAATAGAAAATGTGTAGTTCTTGTTCAAAAACTCCCGTGTTGCACGATTCAGCACCTTGTCATGTCAGTAACTTGTTAGTCTTGATCTTAATTCTTGATAAATGGACCCCATAAGGCTGCTGTCTTGAAGACTGATATTTCTATTTTTTTTTCCCCAAAAAAAACCCCACTACTGAAGCAACTAATGATAAATTTAAGGGAACTATCCCACAAGATTTTGAATAGTTTCAACCCCTACTAAGATTTTAGGACACTCAGACCTTAAAGAAGACAACAAACAAATAAAAGTCAATAGCCAGCAGTATTAGAGGTTCAACTCAATATATTTAGAAAGCAACAAAAAAGGCACAAGCTTTCACATCTAAGACCTATCAAGAATCAACTCCAGGTAAAAACCCCATGAAATATTGACCTTGGCTGAACATATAACTGACAGAAGTAGGCATCGGACACTACGTATAAAGGAATTTTAGCATTCAAACAGTATGAGATGATCTTGCAAGAAAGAACAGTGGTGTTTCTACAGCATGAGTCTCTGTAAAAGTTGCCCAAATGGATTCATCACAATATCACTTAGGAAGGTTGTTGCTTGCCAACAGGACAGTACCTACAATGCCACTGTATTTGCCGCCTCCAAATGCCAGTTTTTGACAAGTCATAATTCCACTACCTGTGGAGAAGAAATGACCTAAATTAATGTGATTTGTCACACTTACTAGCTACCTAAATGTCCATCAGTTGGAGTCAGTGGCTTTGACAAATAACTGTCAGTAAATAGAGAAGTTTCCATTTTTATTGTTCTAAACTGATTTGTAGATTTTCTTCATGTAGCTTCTTCTGTGTCTTCCCCATACAACTGTACGAGTCTTTCCTTCTGCTCAGCCTTTTTTACACTACCAATTACTTGTTCAAATGCCATTTTTTTATATAATACCTAGCAGATACATTTTTTCCTCGGAACTGCTGAATTTATGGGGCAGGGGAGAACAGAACTTCCTTAATACCCACATTCTAGACTGCAAGAGGGAAACTGCTCCCAATAAAAGTTTTAGGTGACTCCCACCATTCCTTTGTATGTCACGAGCCTCAGCTTAAAAATAAGTATTCACAATCTACATGGGAGACGTAAGTAGTGCAAGTAATGGGACCATTTGACAGCATTAACTCCTTGCTTTCATGTCAGCAAAGCTGGATTCTCTGTAGCAAGTACATATAAACCACAGAAATGGAATTACCATCTCAAGGCATCTGAGCAAGACAAGAATCCTGTTTCAGATATGGAATTCCTTGTTTCCAGGAGGTATTTAATTCTCTGTAGCATGAGTAATTTTTATTCAGTTTCTAGTATTCATGCAATTCTTTCAAAGACTGCAAGATAGTCTTTGCAACTGAATTGTTATTCTGCTATTGCTAACATTTAGCAGAAGAGAAGGATTACTTTGGGAGGTACATGGAGATCTTGTCACATTAAAATTTGGACAGAAATTACCATCTATGATGATTCGTGTTTAAAGCTGTATTTTCAATTCTACAGAGTAATAGGGGGCAAATATTCATACTTGCCTGTGGCAATCTAGAAGTAACTAAGTCTGGAATCAAAAGGACCCTAACTAAACCATAAAACATGAGACTCAGGATAGGAGGAATGCAGGTACCTGAAATGCCACATTAGTCAGTATTATTATTATTACCGCTACTACATTTTTTGTACATTACATACACCTCTCAGAAACCCAGCATCGTAACTTGAATTGTGAGTCTATTAATTAACATCCCATATACATAATAGTCACAGTGACAAGGTATTTGTAAATAAACCATGAAATTGCCTGAGAATCTGTTGCCTAAAGCCAGAGGGACAGGAATTCAATTAACTCCCCAAATAGGAGAGCTTTTCACATCTCGGAAGTTGTTTCAACTCCCCCAATGTTTTCATTTGGACTCACAAACAAACAGCTGAGCAAAACTGTTAATGGTATCAGTATTACAGGAAACATAAGGCAGAAGAGTGGGGGGCCCAGACACAACTTTGAAGACACACCTTCACACAATAGCATCTTAACTACTCTAATTAACAGGAAAAGGAAACACACTGTCGTCACACTTGCACTAGACACCATCTGTAAGGGCTAGATACTACTGAGTTGATTCCTAGTTGTTATACTCAAAGACAATTTGGAGAAAATATTAGTTTGGATATTTTGAGCCTTTCAAGATTTCAGCTTCCCCCCCTACCCTCACCCTGCCACTGTACATTGAGATATTTCTCTGTTTCAAACATCTGCAGAGTCTTGTATATCAAAGGTACAATTTTACAACATAAAATCTAACAGTTTCTGTTCAGAAAAAATTGGGGATTGCTTTTTGCTGTATTGCAAAAGTTCTTTTGAGTATGAAGCTCATCAAATGCCAGGAAACAGAACTGAAATTTCCTCTCCTTTGCAAAGCAAGCACTGCACAACATCCTTTTGGGAAAGGGGCAAACAGTGGCCAGACACAGATTATGACTGTGGCAATAAGATCCGCGTTGCTATACACTGATACCTATACATTTGGAAAAGTGCCTACATCTTTGCAGGCTGGAATTTTCAGTAGAGATAACAGCACCCCACAACCATCTGCACAGTGTATATTTTTTATTTTCATTCTCATTTAATAGTAAAAGCCTATTTGTAGTTTCAGATACTCTCTCAAAAACACAGATGATTTGCACACAACAATTTCTTGTTTATTTTTTTTTCATGCTAGTCTTCAAGCTTATGGAAATCACTCTTTCGGACTTCTCCCTGACTTGATAAGAACTAGAAACTTCATTTTGCTTTCTTGCATGAAAGCAAAAATTTTCATTTGATCACTTGAGAGTGTGGACACTAGGGATATATTAGACAAAGAGCAATTATTGGGAGGCTAATGACGAGGTTACAAACACTGGGCAGCTCTGTGCATCCTTTCAGAGCACTGCAGGGGGATGCTGACAAGTTTGCCTGCTTACCTTTCAATCTCCCATTCAAAGCACTAATTCACTGCCATCTATTAAAAAAAAAACCAACCAAAACCAAACAAACACCACCATCCTTCAAATGGGACTTTCTAAAACATTCTTCATTATAACTTTAGGACCTCATCTCTTGCGTGTGAGCTGACTTCCCGGGTGTAGTGATTGCTGACAGATTACCGGAGTGTTGTTTGACCTTAACTGCTCACACTGAGCCACCAGCCACCTATTCAATAAAAAGGAGGAAGGACCTCTGGGAGTCAGGGAGACAGCCCAGGAAAGGAACAGGTAGGAAAGGCAGCACCCTGCATTGCCACGCTGGTGGGCATCATACAGTTCCCAAGGTCTGTAGGTATACCACAGGGATATTACAACCTATCTACATGACTAGTAAAAAACTGCAGGAAAATGAGCTGGAAGACTGCCTTCAGTGCAAAATGCAAGTGAACATGTCACATGTAACAGGGAAAAATGCCTGCAACAGGAGAGTCCTAGGGATCTGAGGAAATGCTGAGACAGATGCCACTGAAGAAATGATGCTTTGTGCCACCCTTCTCAATTAAACATAAAGAAGCAATGACTGTCGCTATCATTTCCTGACCTGTCCCATCTTGAGCACAGAGAGGATGGTAATGCAATTAAACTTCCACATAACCTTTTTTTTTTTTTATTATTCTAGGCAAGTGTGTGCATTCACATTACTACAAGAGTTCAACATGCTGCTTTAGCAACCTAGTAGCAGTTAAACTTTGGCCAAAATTGGATTCTTATTTCTGCTAGCCTCAAACATATCTCCTGTACAGACACAGGAAAAAAAAAGGAAAGAATATAGTTTCCCCTTGAACAGCAGCCAGCAGATTTGATCTGTCAGGGCACTGGAGGAGATGAGCACACAATGTGAGATGTCTTCCACAGCACAGGAATCCTTCAGCACCTATCTTTCACCTTCTTATCCCCTTAAAGTGTTTGTAAAACAAATCCCATATTTTGTTCCAGTTCCTGCATTTTTCTGTCCTCTGCTCTGGAATGTGAAGATGAGATAGACAAAACACCAGGGAGGCCCTCGGAGAAGGAGGGGACCTTCAGACCCATGCAACCTCCTCAAGGATTAAGTTTACAATCCATTTCTGTGTTTTCAGTTGGCATGAGCAATTTTAAACAATCGGAATAAAACACACACTGAAACTGTGGATGTCTCTTCGCAGAAATTTAAACTTTCAGCTCTCCATTCTGAAATCTGTCCTCAGTGAGCAAGTGTTAAAAATAGTTGACCCTTGCTCCTATTGCCTAAACTGACTCAAGTTAAGATAGGCAAAGCTTTTGGCATTGGGTCTTGTTTGCTTGCTTTAAACTTTTAGTCAGGGACATGGAGATATGAGCAATGAATTGCTCAATGCACCTTCAGAACTATTTTTAACTTAAAGCAGGAAGAAATTTTGAAAAAAATTTCAAATCTCTTTACAGATATGTTGTTACAAAAAAAAGAAAAAAAAAAAAAGGAAAGCATTTCAAAATAAATGGCTTATGGCTTGGGGAGTGTTAATGAGGTAAAACATTTCCAAAAAGACTGTAGAGTGACAATAGCACACAGAATGTGGCAGTGCCACAACTGCATAACTGCCCCCCAGCAGCAAACATCTACTGAAGCGAAGCAAAGCGAAGCCAGGAGGGAGGGAGCAGGGGGGTGGGGTGAGAGGGAGGGAGGAAGAGAAAGGAAAAAAAAACTGTTGCAAGTTCATGCACCCCTATTACAAATTCATTTTAATTAAACAAAGAGATTATACAGACATTGCTGACAGGGATTATCAAAATAGAATGGCGCCACCTGCCCCTTGCAACTCAATTAATTAGTAGAGAATCTGAGGTGCCAATTATCACAAAGGAATAAGAAAGGATCAGTAAACACAGCTCAAGCTGAACTTGAAAATTAACCCTTTCAGCTCACAGCTGAAGCTCCACAGCCTCACACACTGCCCCAGTGCTTCTGCTACAGCCCTCCAAAAGCCCCGCGCTGAAAACTTGCAACTGACTTCTGCAGGTCCATGTTTCCCATGTTGCTGCGAAGAATGACCACTTCTGCTCTTCCTAAAGTCATTAGTATAGTTTTAAAAATCACATTAGGAAATTTAAATTAGCAGATAAAATCATTCATGTTTGAAAGGGTTCCTCAAAGAAAAAGATGGACTTCTTACTGTGTTTGAGGTGTGTCAGGAAAACATAGATAATTTTCCATGCCATACCAGAGAGTTTTTAAGACAGCAAGTCCCTGAGTAGAATTCCAGTTACTGAAGGAAATCAACTAAAAGTTTTAGTTTTCTAGGAAGGAGGTCTGGCTTATACATACTTGCCCCCTTCTCTCCCTCCCTATATAAGAGGAAGAATAACCTCTTGCAAGCTCTTGAGTAGGATTCCTTCAGGAGTACAAGGCTTACTGAAAAAACAAAACTGGAAGGCTCAGCAGCAGTAACTAACTGCTAATCTATTTTCCCGGGGAATCCCAAGTCTGCCAGAGCATTCCAGATACTTCTGGATTTGGATGTATGCAGTGTGAGGCATCAACAAAGGCACTGCAGTGCCCATAAGGGGAATCTGCCTCAGCACTTGCCCAACAGGCTGCTGGCAGTACTGGAAAGAGAAGAGGTACTGCCTTTTGCCCTTCCCTGGTGTAAGTCCCATACCACTTCTTCCTCCTCCTTCTAGAAAATTCAAAATTGTACCTCCCCTCTATGGGCTTGCAGCTGTGTCATAAAGAGGAATTAGTACTTCACATGTGGAGCTTCTGTATTTTTTTCCAGCCATTGGGAGGAAAGACACTGAGTAATGACATTTTCAACTCTACCTACCAGAAGAGTGATCCACTGCCTTTTGGGGGAGGCAGTGCTGGTATGTTTTATGCACACTTGTAATCACATCTTAACCCTACTTCATGGTTTCCTGAAGGTCATAAAAACAAATGAACAATCAGGTGCAAAACCATAGAACCAAAATAGGCAACTGCTCTCTTTTTTTGTCATTTATTTCCCCGAAATACAATTTTTTTTCAGGGAATGTTTACATTTCCACCATGCATATGCTCATTATATGGTTACATTGACAGCTACTAAAAGTACAATATAGAATGATAAACTTGGCTTGCAGAGCTATAAATGCCCCATACAAAAAGGCTGGGTGAACTCTCAGTTAGCCCAGTGTAAATTCAGTGTTATTCTGCTGCCTTTGCTGGATTTGAGTGCCACAGCTGGAATTAAATATCACTCCCTGGTTTTGTGCTATTTCTTCTTTATTGCATTTGAAATAGAAGTGTTGTACATGACAAAGTGTGTCATTAACTAGCAGCTAGGTGAAAGCTGTATTGATTCAAAAGGGGAAAAAATAATTTCAAAAGTTTGTTTTCACTGTCAACATTATCAATACTCCTGTAAATAAAAATTGGAACATGGATGTTATAAGCTTGGATAGAAGCACCAGGTAGCATAACTGGAGCTATTAATTGCACAATTAACGTTGCATGATACATCATTATATGTCCATATCTGTCTTGAGAACTGCAAAACAAAGGCCAAATATTTCAACAACGACAACCTGTGAAGTACGACAAGTTTTAAAAGCAAATTTGCTTGCAGTTCCAAACTCCTTTTCTAAGTGCCTGCTGGATTTTTCAATGGCTTTATTGTTTCAGGATCAGAAAGTGAGGACTTCAGCTCTACAATGCACAGTTTGTCACCCTTGGATAAAGGAGCTGCCAACCAAAGGAGTGGGACATACTTGCATTCAACACGGCGTGCCCTGAAGAGCAGAGCACATGCTGGCAGGACTTGAAAGCCCCGAAATACCAACCAGTCGCACCAGTTAACTTGGTGAGACCTCCACATACCTGTGGGGTGTGAAAAGACCCTGGTGCTCATCACTGCCCATCAGGATTGAGTTCATCTTATCAAATGGGCCTTTGAGCATATAGTGAAGTAATTTACCAACTGAAAAAATCAACAATTTTCCACTTCATTTACTTCAACAGTAGCTACGTAATGTCAATAGTTTAAAACATTTAATTAGACACAACACGTGTTTTATGCTCTACTAATTATATAAAATTGTGCTCAATAATTTTCTTCCCATTGAAACAAACCTTAAGCAGCTGTTAAAACACTAATTGGGTGAACGCTTCCATGCCGCGCATTTGACTCTGCGCCAAGTGCGTTCCTCCTGATGGTTAGCGGGGTTTTTCCAATGTCCATGATGGAACCGTAAACGCACGTCAATCTCTGCCGTGCCACAGTGCCAAGAGCCAACTCCAAACATTTATTTTGGCCCTCACCTTTGAAAACTAACATCATATATAAAATGCAACAGTTCAGAAAGATGTTTAATTATACTGGGCTCTTAATTTTCTCCACTTACATTTTTACCTCCAAAGAGCAGCTAAATTTGACACAGAGCTTGTCATTTACAATTGCCTATGAAATCAGCACTTTTTATTACATTGGAGCTGCTTCACAAGCGTTATCTTGCAGTGTGCTCAAATGGAAATGCACACTGGAACGTGTTGCTGAGTGTGGTACAGATGAGGCCCCTAGTACGAGGATATTTTAGGCATATTTTGTTTCTATAATGTTTAAAACAAGTGTGTGAACCACAGTTATCCATGCATACAGTGGCAAGGGATGGAAAAGCTTTTGGGATTTTTGGGGGTTTGTTATTTGGGTTTTTTTTAAGTTTTACATGGAAAGAGAATTCAGAAAGGTTTTTTTCTGATTTAAATATCCTTTCAAAAGAGCACATAATTTCTACTATTGACAAGTTTCTGGTGATCCCAACGGCAGTCTGAATTGAGCCAGTACCTCTGAATCTCTCAATTGGCTTCATACAGAGTTTTAACCCTGGAGGTAACTCCATTAAAATCAGGTTCTCTTAATTAGTGACTAAGACTGTACAGCTGCAGGCCTAATCCTGGCACTCCTATAAGGACAGAGGCCTAGCAGAGGGTACCAGATTGCCAGTAACAGGAATTGTCAGACATGACTCCATCCTCAGCAGTCCCCCAAGCCTGCCTACACCTCTCTGAACTGGGATTTTGGTCCTCACCACATCCTGACCATTCCAGGCTCTGCTTCAGGATCTGTGGGCTGGGTTCCTACAAGAAGAAACTGCCACTACAAGAAGAAGGTGTCCACTGGGCACCTTCAGAGGCATGCATTTACACTTTTCTCCACATCTATTCTTTGAAATGAGACCCTAGTGGAGTATATGTAAATGGTCTATTCAAAAGAAAACAGATTTTTCTGTCTTTGACATATTTTGAAAAAAAACCCAACATTATCACCTGTGTATGACTGCTGCCTCTACAGCAACAAAAGTATGCCTGGCATATTACAAAAAACATGTCTTATAATTCTAGTTAATATCACATCTTCTCAAATTATGTTAACTATACTTATTTTTCCCCCAATAATTTCCAATGATTGGTGATGCAGCTGAAAATGGATCTTCTAAACTACATCACACCTGTGGACTTTCTTCTTTTATATATTCCATGTGGAACAACTCATTAATTACTGTTCACAAAATAATTATTTCATTTGAAATAATGATAAATTTAGCTTAAAGGCTGTTTATAAATCAACCCTGTAGCATTAATTTAAACAAATCCTCATTTTACAATCCCTTGTTAGTGTGAAGCATTAACTCTGAAAGGAAAATGAATCACAGTTTTCCACTAAAGTACGATGCCTGCCAACATTTGTAGGACTCTTTCCAAAACACCTGAAGGACACATCCTGGCTTCCTTTTCTAGTACCACTATCATCTACATCAGGTGTACTGTTGAATGTTTTTATTTTTTAACTTGAATGTTCTGAAGTTAGGTACATCACTAAAAAGCGCACAATTTTAATTCACATACCACGACACTGAAAAATGTAAGAATAGATCTGCTTAAGAAAAAAACAACAAAGCAAAACAACAAAACATAAAAGACACTGAATTCCCATAGTTCACATTGACCTGATGTACCTGTACAAAGGGAAAAAATGTGTTCTTAAAAAAAAAAAAAAAAGAAACTGAATATAAATTCAGATAGATTTCCATTTTCTGCCCTGTTCTATTACATTGGATAAACTCTGACAATTCAACAACAAATACCATACACAACTGTGAGACATTTCCTGGGAAAAAATGAGCATTTTTCCTGTTTTTTGGAGGTGCCCTTACTGAGTGCATTTTCAGAGGCAGTAATACACTTGTACCAAGTAGGCAAAGGAAGGTAAAGCTGAGGCAGTGTTAATATGAGCCGAATGATTTTCCTTCTTTCAGACAGTCCCTTCACCTAAGGCAGAAAGTGTAAATCCCAATCAATAAATTATACTGAGATGTAATGCAAGAACAAATGGAAGCATTATTAAATGGATCTGTGGATATAATTTCCACTTCCGACACAAACAGGCCTATAACACTTTTCCTAGTAATTATGATGTCATTGAGTTTCACTGTTAAACTCTTGAGGCCCAACAGAGAGTTCCCTTTCTGACCTCTTCACGTTACAAATCAAAATAGTAAATCTAATATTTATTTTCTCACCTTGCAGGATAAAACATCTCCATTCACAGGCTAACCTCTAGCAGGCTAATCTGGGAAAATGCCATCTGAACAAGCTGGTAAGTGCTCAAGCACCATTACTGCAGGACAAACTGTTAATGGTAGACCTTTTGTGTGCTCTTACAGATGAAAATTTAAGTCTTCTTTTCATAAATCAGTCAGGCAGTCTCATTCTTGTGGAAGGGAGGGATTCATTTACATCACATTTCTGATAAATACTTAAATGAGATGGACATGGGCATTTGCCATGGATTTGGAAATCTAAATTAGTACATGATAGCCACCATTTTCTTCTGCTCTTGTGTGGACTTGTGTAATTTACTGTAGGGATATTACACAGGGATGCCATTAAGTCTGTAAGTTTAACACAAAGAGGTTTTTGTTTGTGATGACTTCTATATTCACCACTACAGAAAAGTTAACGTATCCACAGTAAAACACATCAGCACAAGGATTTTCTACTTTTTGCATGCATAAAAAGCTGTGACGATTCACTCACTTAAGCGTTCTTCCAGAAAACGATAGTGGAAATTACACTAGTGTGGAACAATTACACTGTACACGCAGTGCGCTGTGCTGTAGCCAGTCCCTACAGAAGCTGATGGACTCTAACCCACAGCAAGACTCCAGTATGTCTGTCCAGCGTTCTCATCTAAAATGGGTTTTAGATGGGATTAGATGACTCCCCAAGGTCCCTTCCAACCTGAACAATTCTGATGCCTGCAGAACTTCAATAAATACATCAAGTGGCTGTAACCTCAGTATCTTTCACACACAACTCATTTCCTAATTCTTCCTTTATACTGCAGAAGACCACTGCACCCACCTACCTCAGCCAGAATAACACACCAATTTCCTTTTTATGCACAATGTGCAGCAGAATACAGGGGCTACACAGTAATTTTCCCTTTCCAGTTTCTATATTTACTTCACCAAAATTTCCTTTATCAGCCACATTCATGTTCTTAGAAATGTGTTCGTTTCAATAAAAATTACTATTTTATAGAAGTTTAACGCCAATGACCCAAATCCTATAAATCATTAAAAATATTTTTTCTCATAGAATCCTATGTTGTTTTTTTCTCAGTAGCTGAGAAAGCATCCTACTATAAACAGTTACATTTTTGCCCACACTAAAAATTCTGTATTAAAAATATACTAAATGAGGGACAGATGTTTAAAACAGTGGACCTACAATGAAGTATTAAATATTGCTGGCACAGTGAGTCCTTTTGGTACAATTTAGTCTCTTTTTGCAATAGGCATGTTTTCACAGCTGTAAAAGCACCAGAAATTACTGTCTTTGCTCCAATATTAATATAGAAATCAATGAAAAAATACACTAGACTGCTGAACAGATTAGACTATTGTTCATATAGTCTATTATTAAAATAACTTGCTTTTATAAATTAATATTAAACTCAAATGTTTTGAAGTTGTTCAAGAGGAATAATGTCACTTTCAAGAGTACGTCAATTATCTATGTAAAACCAAACAATTCTACTTTTGTCAAAAGAAAACCGCAAGCCTTATTAAGAAACCAAACCTGCTACTTAATTTTACGCTTAATGACAAAGTCCAATCCACTGCAGCACAGAGAAGATGGATGATCTGGTATGACAGATAACACTCCAAACTTGCACCGAGTACACAGTACTAGGATTAAAGCCCTTTTCCTTACGTACAGATGTCTTAGAACTATGGGAGCAAGAAGTGAGACAGGGCATGGAAGAGTAGATTCTATGGTGCAGCAGATTTTGATCTTAATACATGCTAAACATAACCATGAAGGACAAAGAGATAACACATACAACAGGATGATAATACTAAAATCTGCAGACCTTGATCTAGTAACTGTGGGAATGAACTTGGCAAATTTATAACCACAGTTGGACCTGCTCACCACTGTACATTAATCTGGTGCTCCCACAGGAGGAAGGGAATAGCGCACGCCACAAGCACTTCATTGTGGATCTTCTGCTACATTAAAGGTTTAATTTCTGTATCCCAGTCTGGTGTTTGACAGCTCCAATATCAAACATCACAAGTTCACACCACTGGCAAAATTGTGTCTAAGCACATGCTCCATTTACTTGAGCACTAAGCAAGCTGTGACCTTCGTAATCCTGACAAAGTGATGCCTGCTTAAGTTTGCAGCCCATCTGGAATAATAGTAGGTATGAGATGTCAGCAGCTCAATTTGTTTTAGTGGGTCCTACTTCAAATATCAATTAGGAACACTAATTCTTGTGACATGAAACTCTTTCACTACTGAAAGCAGTAAGGAGAGGAAACATTATAAAAATCTGCTTCTATTATTACATGAAGTGTGGAGGACTAGCTTGGACCCTTGAGGGAACTGGGAAAAAATGAATCAATTGAATGAGCAAACATCTAATAATCTTTGTTCAAGTTCCTGATGCAGAAGGGATGGGCTGCTAAGGAAAGACAAAGCTTGATTAAAAGCTTGATTAAAACCTCCAAAGTCCAGAAACACTGTTTTAAAAGCTGGGGGAAAAAATGTAGAAGAAAGGGCAGAACAAGACAGAATACAGGCAAGGACTCAGCGTGTTGGCCAGCCTGATCAACAGGCAGGATGCTAGCATATACGGTAATAGAAACAAAACCCCCACAAGGCTTACAGCCCAACAGCACCACTTCTACTCAGTAAACAAATCCCACGGACTGGAGACAGTTTTTTGGAAGGAGTTTGTATGGCACAAATATTTCTACTCTCTCCTTGAAGCCCCCAAAAAACATAACAAAAAACCAGCACACACACACAAACCAAACTGAAGGTGTCAACGGCCCAAGTGAAACATGACCTCATCCTCTAGAAAGTCCCTTGTTACCCATCTCGAGTAGGTCCTACCTAATTGCGAACCCAGAGAATGAAACTCAAACCCTCGATGTAAGTAAGGAATTCTTGCCTTGAAGAGATGCCCACCACAGTGCTGGGAGGCCACAGGCACAGAGGGGACTGTGGCAGTGGCAAGACCAGTGTTTGCAGGCACCAGCACTCACAGCCAGATCCACATCTCTGTAAGCACTGCTACCATGGTGGGAATGTCCCACATAGAGCACCCCTAACTTCCCCAAAGCATGGGGGCTTAGCTGTGCATGCCTAGGCATGTAAAGTCACAAAACGGCAATGCTGCCAGCGTGGCCAGCACAGCCCAGCACATGTGGAAACAAAGAGAGCCCTCACCCTACTAGTTAGACAAAAAAACCACAAAAAACAGGGGCTGTAAAACACGTGCAGGAAGGAGGAAGGGGGGAGTAAAAACAGTCTCTGAGTAGAGAAACAGGATAAATTCATTGAATAAATTATTTACTGGAATTATTCACTTAGCTTCAATTACAATCTATCCATTCTATCCACCATCTACATTAAATTATAATAAATTCTTCTATTATAACTTGGCTTCATGCCTGCTGATTTACAATAGCTTTTTTATTCAAAAAACAAAAGTCTGATGCTGTGCAACCTTCCACAGGGTTTAGATGTGCACACCTGGAAATCTCCAAAAGACAGTTCCTTTTTGTGAAACTCATTCCTTTTCTAAGTTAGAGAGAGGAGGGTAAGCATATTATATTCAAATTGCTAGCAGATATTTTGAAAAACACAAAAAAGACCCAAGATATCAGAATAACCTTAAAACAAAAATATCCTGCTGCTTTCCTGAAGAGTTTGGCATACGTCCTGTACCAAATACCCAAACACAGTTTTGAGAAAATATACGCTCTCTCCATCCTTCAGCCATCAGGTCTCTTTACTAAGCAGATGTCTTAGGATTCTTCTGAATGAAAAATAACTTGTTCTACTCTAATAGATCATGTTTGACATTCACAAAGGGCTGTACTTGAAAATTAATTATACTAGGACGCAGAAAAAGGAAAAACATGTGAAGGCTGCTTTTTTTACGTAACATACGTAAACACTTATTGATTTCCACAGCAACACAGAATGATTATTTGTTAAGGATCTCAAGCTGCGCTGGGATAAAATGAGCACAGGTTCAAACTAAATGGTCTAGTTATGTTGAGAGAACAGCAGGGGAAGCCTGCAATTAAGTCAAGAGTTTGAGAGCACTGCTCACCTTCCTCCCCTCATTCCCATACTCCTGCAGCCACTATGCCTATACACTGAACCAATCAGACTGACACGATATTTGTAATTCTCTATATACTGTAATTTCTTCATCTTCCTTAACTCCAGCACAGCATGTATCATATTATGGAGGAAAAGCAGAAATAAATAAGGAAAAAGGTGAGTGAAATTGACTTTTACACATTTTAACAGTGCTCTATGATGAACCAGCACTACAAGGCCTTACACATCTGTCCTACCAGGGGCACCTGCTGGAGCAGCAGGATGTGTGCCAGCTTCCACCCGTGTGGGCAGTGCTGAAGGTACAAGTTAAAGTGGGGTGGGGGGTGGTCATGCTCTGAATGGCATAGATTCGTTCTGTCCCCAGAGAAAGAACAAGGACAACACAGAAAATACCAATGCATAAAAACTCCATCATAAACTCACATACACATTTCAAGAACCTCAGAGCACCTTGGACACAGCCACCTCAGATCCCTACGCCACAAGAATCCACATTTTCAAATCTGCATCTCAGAAAAGCCACTAGACAGCAAACCAATACGAGGAAATCAACGTGTACGTTCTCCCTCACTCCTTATAGGAGTACCATGGGGATTTATTTTGCTAATATCAAAATGTTCTGCTATGCTAGAAATGTTCTTGTAATCCTCAAAACACACTGGCACTACTTCCATGTAGTTTCATTGCTGATGTCTACTACTATTAAAGGGTAAACATATACTTCAAGACTATAATTCACTTAGCTAGTTACCAGAGCCAGTATTATGTGAATAAGCTTGATATATCTCTGTTTGTAACCTATCAGAAAACAATTTATGGAATCTAATAAATTAAAAATGAATTGTCTCCAGCAGCCATATATTTCACAATAAATGTTTGCTCTTTGATCACAACTGACTGTGCTGTGTTCTAATTAATTTTTATACAGAACTTTGCTATTGCTTCTTAAATAGATTTTACACACAAGACTAATCAGCTAGCATTTTCAGCTGTGCCTTTGTCTTTTCACCTTCCAACCAAGTTAAAAATTCACAGAATTCTAATACTTATGCAATAGCTTTCTACATATGTACCATTTCAGTTTATGGAAGCAAAGATCCATATTTCACCTTTCCTTTCTTGACCTCAACAGGTATATAATACATAGATAAAATGTAATAATCTAAATACATCCAGATAGCTTAAAGACTTGCCTCTAGACTAGATGACCATGGAAATGAATTCCTCTCTAGCTCTCAATTACCTTCTTACCCAGTGAAAAGTACTGGAATTACTCATTCACCGTGAATCCCCTCCATGATCTCCTGAAACAGGAATAGAGTAATTTGATATTGCTGTTTGAAACGGCAGGGTAGCTGATATGGAGTAGCATTTTGGCCCTAGTCCTGCTGGGATGCTGTAACATCCCACACCTGAGTGTATCTTCCTGTATCCATCACCAGGAACCTGGAAAAAACATCTACGAGCACAATACAAAATCTCTAATACAGACTAGATGGTCTACGTGCATCTGATGTGTAGAGTCTGGCATCACGTTTAGGGAAAGAAAATATTAGTAAGGGCAGGGTAGAGGGCATTAGTCTAGGGAGGAAAGTAAAGGAGGAATGAGGAGTCTGGCCATTGACACTATTTATCTCCTGCTTTGCTATGGGAGCTAGTTTCTGTTCACTTGTGGCATTAATATGTAATTAAAAAACCTAATTTATTAGAAAGAAAAGAACTCTACTGTCCTGACCAAATCATTCTCTGTCTTCACAGATTCATGTAGAAAGGTCTAAGGCTCTTTGTATGTTTTTGGATAACACCATCATTGTCCTTGCTTACTAGTAATAAACTATTCCTGTCTACTTACCATTAATCCCTGAAGTGCAGTACAATGCAAACACTTAAGCTATGAAAGATGTTCTAGTACCTTCCATATGCATATATATTCACATACATGTATGTTTTGGGGGGAGGAGGGAAGCTTGAGGAAATGAAAAAAGCATCTCATAAATTCCAATGAATTCCCAGCGAGAAAGAGAACAGCAAATTTAGCCTCGGCATCAGGCATTGCTGCACAACACAAAATTCTTGTTGCATACCATGTGGTCTAGAGACGCCAGTAAAGTTGACAGAATATCTATTTAAGAAAAGGTCAGAAAAGTGTCTCTCTAGAGTGGAAGGATCCTGCCTTGGGATACAGCAGTAGGTCAGCTGACCCTTGGAGATCTTTTTCAGCATTTTTCTATGACTCTACGAATTAGGGTTAAGGGGATTTTAAAAACTAGTATTTGAAAAACATTCTTTGCTCTGTGGAAGAACTCTGACAAGAAGCATGGTTACACTTTGATGCTGTCTTCCTATGGACTGGTATTACAATGAACAAGAAGGAATATGCAGAAATTAAATAAGCCTTCTGGAATATGGGACGGGGATTTTTTTTTCATGTACAGACCATACAAGGCCTTTTATGCTAAATACTCAAAAATTAAAATAAATTCTGTAATACAGACAGGAAGTCAGCGCAATGGGAACCAAATGGGAATAATGGGACCCAGGTGGTTGGAATGGGTACAAAAAAGCACATAGATGGCTATGTACGGCACAAATTGGAGCCTGGAGATGACTGTAACGGAACCCTTCCAAAAGAAAGAATGGCTGTAAACCGTTAACTGTATCAATGCAAACATCTTGGTATCATACCACTTGAGGAAGGGGTGGGGAGCGGGGAGTGCATAATTTATTTTAGCTAATAAAAACTGATGTGTTTTGCTGACACTATGTGTACAGCTGAAACTATACCATATTAAGGAATATATTGGTATAGGAATACATTGTATGCATATAATTTTGACTCTTGATTAAGGTGAGACCTGAGCATATCAGACATGGTTCTTTCCCCAGGTCGAGGTGGAATTAATTTTAAATTTGAATCAAGGAACAGACAGCCATACTGCTTCAAAAGTCACAGGGCAAAATTGTCAGTTTAGTATAATTAATGATAATAAGCATTTTCAGAGAAAGCCCATTATTCAGTACATAAGCTGGTAGGGCAAATACACTTAAGCTTTAGTAATATAATATAGTTTAGGTCACTGAAATACCTTCATTTACTTACCTACCTCTCTATTTATTCCAAGGCAGAGGACTAACATCCCTGTACAAAAAAGCTCACGTACAAAGCACATCTAACTGATGAACAAAGCTCACTTGGATGAAAAATAAATAAGAGGTTTTTCATTAACAGAAAGAATATGCACAATACGGTACAAAACATAACAAATAGGTGAAGGTAAAGAGGCAAAAAGGATTTTTAGCATTGGATGCATAAGGTTAATACACTGAAAGAATGCAGGGAGACCTTTGAGTCCTGACTAGTCCCACTAGTAGCAGAAGATACACTGACAGGGAACTAAGAGCCCATGCCCAGGACTTTGTAGATCTGCGCTTTATAAAGTTATTCAGCAAAACCTGTGACACAGGGACAGTGTACTTACTGATTTTAGAACTCCTCTGCCACTGCAGAAAGACTGAAAAAGTGCACACCATTTTTCTTGCTGCATTTAATAAAGCAGTAGGGCTTGCTTGGCCCCTCTGGGATTCTGGGATACTGAAATCTGCTTTTGAGCGCTTTTTTTAGGAATAGGGAGCAATTTCTTGGCAGAGGAGGGAAGCAAAGAGGGAAGACATTGCTGCTGTGTATCATGGTCCAGTCTGAAATCTTTAGAAACACTTCATGTGTATACGTCCATGTTGCACACTGATGAAATACCATTTTGGCATCAGCAGCCTAGTGTAGCCGCCCCACAAAAGAACAATGAACCAAAACCTGAAATTATGAAGTTCCAAGTAATGTAGAATTTTTAACTTATTCAAATCTATACTGTCAAAAGAAATAGGTATTATTCTCTCCTTCTTAGATGACACATCACCCCAAGAACAAAAAGATCCAAAGTACACATTATTAACAATGTATAGTTTTGGGGGTTACTGTTTTCCATTGTAAGACTATTTTTTTGGTTATATTTAATTGTTTGTTAATCTTTTATCTTTCTTTTTTTAAACGACAACCAAAGTCTTTGTGGCTTATAGCATAAAAATAAATAAAAAACCAGAAAGGAACAGTAAGGAAGCAATCAGAATTTTCTAAAACCATACAGAATGTAAACAAGAAAAGAACCAAGAGCTCTGGATATTAAAAGCAAATGGAAGCAAAAGTCACTGTTTCAAGATGGTAACAGAGTAAGATCAAACACAAGAGCCATTACCATCAGGGTGACCTATAATCTAAAGGCAGTCAATTTAGAAGACTTTTTTTTTTTCTTTTTTAATTAGAAAGTTAAAAATATGAAATGTCAAACTTCTGCAAAACAGAACACAGAAGATAAGTGAATTCATAAAACACAAAATACATCAACATTGTAGATAAATAACATCCACATACGTTTGGTGACAGTAACCCTGCCAATAGATTTTCTGATGGTAAACAGCTTGAAAGAGGTGGCTGGCTTTTACTGGAGTAAGTGAACAGATCTAAGTAAATCCCATGTGAAAAAGAAATGAAAAACATCTGCTAAGGACACAAATGGTTTGTTGGCTGACGTCAACCGCAGGAAAGCTTCCAGTATATCAGCCCTGGGCTTGCCAGCAGGTGTTGCTGCAATTATTCAGAACAATTAGAGGTGATATTTCCACAAGCACAGAGATGACAGGGCCAATAAATAAGGCACGCATGATACTGTCGACAACTGAAATGTATGCATTTCACATAAATCCTTTGAGGACCTGTGCAACAAAGTATTTTAAAACCAGCTACCAGGGTCTCAAATTATACCAGTGGTATCCATGTGAAATAATATCCTCCTCCATGAATGATGCCACTGAAATTCCTGAAACAACATAATTTCTAAGATATCTCCTTTACCATGGAGTAGGATTCTCACCTTGACAAAGAGATATGTAACCTAGAGATAATATGCCAGATCATATTTTCAGATAGCATGTATCTGAGTGTATTGATTTATTTTCAATAAACATGAACTTTCACTAATGTTGAAATTCATTATTACTTAGATTAACTAACTTGATGAGCCTCATTACACTCCTTCCTTTCTCTTTTCTTTGCGGAAGATTTCCAATATTTATATTCTTCCACTGTGGCTATGCTCCAGCTTACAAAAAGACATAAAGTTCAGCTCTAATGTTTAGATGTCAAGTTTCTCAATAAACTTGAAGTATGACTATGCCTACAAAATTCTCCAGATGGGAATCCTAAAATCTCCCCGTTCTTCCTATTAATGAACTGCATCAGGCACACCTAACAACATCAGCAGGTTTTAAGGAATGTTCTCAAAATTATGGCCACCTCATGATATACTCTCCAGCCTGATTTACACTGCATTCTTAGTTAAAATTAAAATAATTTTAGAAGAAATCAGAGCTTGTTTTGATTTTTCTAAACCATTCATCTTTCTAACTACCTTGAACTATAGATAAGAAAAAGTCTATTAAAACCACCAAACTGGACACGATATGACTTGCATCATTTTGAACCATTAAATTCCTGGTCACAGAAATCAACCAAGGAATGTAGTGGCTTCTTCACACAGAACTGCATCATCACCCTGCATCCCTTGATTTGCCCTCTTGCTGTTAAGAGTTTTACTGCTGACTTAGTGGACTCTACATCAAAAGCAAAACTCCCTGCCATTTACATCATGCCCTGCATTTCATGGAAAACCTGAAATGAAAAGGGATACAACTTTTGCTTCATTTGGGTTTGCGAGCTAGGCTGATGCCCCAAGGCAAACATGCCTGTTAATTTCAATGTTATATTACAGAGACACTGCCCAGATGCCTGTTTTCAGGACCAAGAGTCAGTTCCAACTCCCAGGCACATTTTACAAAGTACTGACTGGCTCAGTACAGGTGGAATAACCACACTGCTGTTCACTTTTCTTTTTTATAATTAATTTCTAATCATGCATATGTGTAGAGCTGAAAGTTAATTACACGCTCAAGTCACTTACTCTGAGATTAAATGGCATCAATTCCTTGTGTGCCCAGAATAAGTTACTTAACACACTCCCAGCTTTCATCTTAAAAACATGCATCCTGACGTTTCCCTACAGGAAAGAAGCATTACCGGAGACTTTCAGAATCTTCTCAGAATGCAAATTGCTATCTAAGTGGTAGATATTACTTTACTCTAAAGAGGTCTGAGGGTTGAAAAAGTTAAGATGCTGTTAACTGTCAGAAATATTCAAAAACCTCCATGAGAGAAATAAGACCTGGTAGTGCAAGCAATAGGATGAAAAGTGGTTTGGCAGAAGTGACACAATGAAATTCAATACTTGTCTTACAATGACTCCAAAGTACATTTTCTTAATCTACAAGTTTAAAACAAGCCAGCAAAATAAGAAAACAAGTTGTTCTTCTCACAGTCCGCTTTACAAACCACACCTGGAGCCTGACCTGAAGTCACGCTGCATGCTCCGTGGTTCACATTAGAAAGCAATTAACAATTTTGTTGACAATCAACAAACTGGAATAGAAGCCAGCTCATTTTCTCATACCACTATAGAGCCAATAAAAGTAAAAAGTCATCAGCATTTATTTTTGAGCTAAAGAAAGCAGATATATCTTGGAAGAGAGACAGATTTTGGTTCTCTGGAGAAGGATGATAGCATTTGCACACGGTCATTTTCTGACCATATATGCACTTCACAAACAATTCTCCTAGCCCACAGCATCTTAGCTGGACTTGTTCAAAACTGGGAAAGTGACTGCATTTTAAATAGCATCCCTTCCCAGCCACATCCAGCGGGTATACAATTTCCTTCCCCCAAACCATTGAAAAGGACTGCCAAAAACCTCTTTGCCTACTGACCGAAGCACAGCTGCTCTCCGTGGCTTAGGAAATGGCGTTAGTACCTGCCATGCAGTGCCCACGCTGAAACACCTTTGTCCCAACTAGGTATAAAGTTAAGCAAAAATCTTGTACCACACGTGCTTCTTTGTCTTTTTGGGAAGTAAAGCAGGATGGTGTGAGAGAGTGAGAGCCAGCCAGCCCTCACTGCTGCCCACTCCGTGACACTGCTTTTGGAGGGACAGGCTGTGAAGGCAAAGCAGTGTAGCTGGGGGACCAGGGGCACGTGGGAGAAGTGGTCTAACAGCCCCTCTGAAAGAACAGGAGGGAGAGGGATGCCAAGTTTGAACCTCACTTAGAGACCGGCTGAGACAAGGCAGCCCTGAGCAAATGCAAGGGTAAGCCTTTCAAACTCATTCCATTATCGTGCTGAGAAAACATGAGATAAAAGCTACTCTCAAAGCCATGGTGACCCTGTGCACTATCTGTGGAGGAGATGAGCAGCATGAAGAAGGAAAAGAGATGAACATCAGCTGGTGACTACCTGGCCCCACTCTTACTGGCCCAAGATAGCTAAAGGCCACATGTCTACCAAAGCAATCAGAACTACAACACGACACATGCATCAAACTTACTAGACAAGCACTTTTCAGCACAAGGAGAGAGGAATTATCCCAAGTGAGGGACACGGCATAGCATCTCACCTCACACACTCACCCCTACAGGTCCCAGGAGCCCCCGAGCAGCTGCTGCCTAACCCTCAGGGCTGCAAAGGACTGCTCACCATCAACTGCTCCTACCCCAGGCCGGTCCTCAAATTCACTGGCCATGAGAGGGTGCCAGCAGAACCGGTGTCCTCCAAGCCAAGGCAACAGCGAGGCTCTGGGCAAAGGCTGGGCAACACAATTCCAGGACAACCTGGGCCAGGTTTCACTGCATTTGCCTCCATTTAAAGGCTCTCACAGCATCAAGAGGAAGAATATTTTAGCACACATGCAAAACTAATTAGCAACAGAAAGGGTTACAGACTCCATAATTCATAGGTCCCACATTAATGATTAGCTAAGCGAACTAGCCACCCAGTTGGTAATTTGATTTGTTGGAAAGGAAAAGGCACCCTACAAACCTTGAAAGGTTTTAGCAGAACTGAGTGTCCCAGGTCACCCTGCTTCCCCCTGCCTTCACTATCTCATTGTCAAGCTCAATTTGCCAGCAAAGTCCTGACAATAAACACAAAGACACATTTCAAGGTTAGTAGGCACAACTCTTGCTGGACATCATGATGAGCCATTGCAGTGATGAAGTAAAGGACATGCAGGGATGGAAAGGGTTGGGGTTTTTGTTTTGTTTATCAAATGGCTTAGCCTTATTCAATTACCACCCTTCATTTATTTTACCTTGACCATTAATACTTCATATGTACCCATGACTGCTAAAAGTAAGCAGAAAAACATTCCTGGGAAGCTGAAGGCTATTATTTATGGCTTAGAGGGAGAAATGAATGGTCTACTAAACTGTCTAGATACTGATATGTAATTTTCCAAGTCAAAGCACTGGGACAATGTGCTTGTTAATTAAAAATCACACTTTACACTTATGCTTTCTGAGGTGGGATGAAATACAGTAAATAATTACGATTCACTGGCTTATATTAATTTTTACAGAAACCACGGTCCCACTTCAGTGCCCTGGCAATAGTGCAAAGTCTAAGTAAAGGGTATGCTGACCTTAAAAGTGAGATTTTAAACGCATGGCCTGTGGGCCAAGCAACAATGTGGGACACAAAGGATTAAGAAAAGTCAGAATATTTTGTCCTCTGCTGCAAGAAAAGCATGCCTGAGTGCCAGTTTGACATAGGAAGCAACAGGGTGAAGACTTTCAATTTGCATTTTAGAACAGAGAGTAGTTGCCTGGTTCTTCCTCTGCAGGGTCACTGTTTGAAGGACTGCTATTTTGTTGAGGTCACCCATGTTAAAGTCTGACCATATTAGCCAATATGAAAGAAAGCATCCAAACCAACAAGCACATTAAAATCTCCAGCTCTTAACTCAAACCCTTCTTTCAGCATGGTCAAAGACATTACGTGCATTCGTAACTCCTGAAGTACAAGAAAGTCGATCTAGATCAGCTTTCAAGATGCACCTGGGGCTATCAGTACTCAGTAGTTTAAACCACAGACAAGTGTTAGCAATGACAATATATACTTTTTACACAACTATTAAACACTAGAAAGAAATTAGAAACAGCGGTAGACCCCCAAAATATATTTTTTTTAAATGGTGTGAAAACTTGAGTCTTCTTCATGCTATAACCACTCATATATCATGTCATAGAGTAAGATAAACTTGAAAGGACTGTTCACACTGCAAATGCTATTTCTAAACCAACATTAACGAGCAACCATGTGCAATTCTCTGCATTCCTGGTCTGCCTAAATGAGCACTGGTTAAGCAACTAAGTCTTGCTCAAATAAAACTGGACTTCCTGTGTGCAGGGAAAAAGATAAAGGTCAGTGATCAAGGGACTCAGTGCCTACAAATACAGCCTTCCGTAAACACACATGTTGTTCAAGGTGCACCTGCTCTCAGGCTAAGCAGTATTTCCCTTGGACATTAAATACTCTCATGGTATCTATACATAACATTGTTGATGTAACCACCTTAACTGAAGTTTTCTCACCCATGGGGGAAATTCAGTGATAAGAAACCCTTGGCAGTGATTTGCAAATACAAATCAAACTAAAAAATCCAATACTTGCTACCCACTCAAGGAATACATTCCAATGCCAGTTCAGTTTTTAAATGTCCATGGCATCATGCCAATAACATCGCTGTACGGGACACCTGCATGCAGGGCTCAAAAGCTCTGATTTAGGAAGGTTTTCAGGTTAGTAAAAGAATATGCCCAGTCATAAATTCAAAGGTGGAAGGAATACAAAAGGAAAAATCACTTCTGGGAGAGATGGGAGCCAAACAGGAGCATGCTTGAATACAGAAAGAGCACTGGCTCCCGAAATGCAAATGATTTTTCTTTGGTCACATTTTTGCTTTTTTAATTTGCTCTCAAGTTTATTACAAAACCTGAAGAGCTTCCAAAGTCTTCATCACCAAGCTATGGCAGTAAGAAGATGCAGGTGCCACTTTTCTGACATTAAAAAGTACCACAACGGAAGCAACACTGGCATAAAAAGTAAATTTATGCCTGTTTTCCCATCTCTGCATGGGAACATAGATTTTCAAAAGAGAATAAAACAATGCAGAGGAAAACCTGAAGATGAAATTAAATACTGCAATACACATTACTAGGAAAAAGTTTGCCCCAGGTTGAAGTCTGAATGCTGAATGGGGGATGGCTTAGGAGGATGGTCAAGAAATCAGTTGAAAAGGAGTATTTTTTTTTTCTTTAGATTGAGATATTTTACTCTTCGGTCTCCTGAAACCAAGGTATTTCAAAAAGATTTCCTCAGAAATCACAGAAAGAGACAGTATTATTTCAGAATCCCTAATAGCCTGCTCTGAATTATAGAATTATTATAGAAATTAATATTTCTTAATATAATTATATAGATATTTATATTCTAAGAATTATATATTCTTAATATAGAAATTAAAAATTCTTAATATAATAGAAATTAATATTTCTTAAGACAGATCACAAGACACAAAATAACTGAATAGCCAAGATGTCAGCAGAGTCACAATACAGGAGATCCAGGTCTGAGTCCGCAGTCCTGTAACCATCTCAGCATACGTACAAAGAGAAACTGCCTCGGCTGGAGAGGCTTGAGAAGGTCTCAGTGCTGCATAGGCTAGTGTCAGCCGTGTTCAGCTGCAGTGTGGGAGGTGAGGCCCACATCCCTGACCAGAATCAGGTAAATCCAAGAGATTGAACTTGAATCCTTGACAACCCACATATGTGCTCTCTCCATCAGGTATCAGCTATTTAACATAATGGTCTTCATATTGCTGGTCCTCTCTAGAAACTCATCCCCAGATCCAAGAAAGCTTTCCCAACTAAAATTTGTTCAAAATTGATGTGTTCTAAGCTAAACTCCCATATTCGCATAGCACCATTAGAAATAACATCAGAAATTATGCTCACGCCTGTCCCTGCCCTCATAAATCACCAAAACCTACAGGGACTACCTATGTTATTTGAGCAGCATACCTTGCGTACGGACTCCAAAGGACTACCTTTGGCCAAAGCATGTACCTATTTCTTTGAAGTTACCTTTACATGAACACATGCATAGTTGTTTGGTTTTTTTTTAAAAAAAGTCTATTCCTCTCTTCCTTTTTTCGTATGTACTTTTTTTTGCTTGTGCCTAATCTTATTTCTCCCATGAATGCAGAACATAGGTGATGCTGCTGTGTCAACCTGATTCCCTAGTTCTGATGGGGACTCCTCAAATGGAATATAAGAGCAAGCTACACTGCAAGGAATGCAAATGTCCCAGTCTACACCACCCCTGGAAACGCAGCTGCTAAAGCTGAAGTTACACAATGAGTTTCAAGCTCCAGAATGACTAAGAAAAGGGCAGGTTGGCTTCTGACATTTAAAAAATGAAAGATAACCCACATCCAACCCCAAACACAATATGGTCCTGAAGAGACAGAGCCATGCTCATTAATGTATTTCTATGTCTTTGCTCCTGTTCCAATTATTAATGGGGGGAAGGGAGCATCATAAAGAAAGTTATCCCTACTGTGCTTTCCTGTGAAGCCTTCCTAGCCATCAGTTTCGTAAAACCTCTGGAAGACAACTTCAGCCTCACTGGGCCTGGGGGTTCATCCCATCCTAGAAGGTAACCAGGTAACCACGTGAGAGCCCTCCCAGGCATTTTAACAATAGTAAAAAAGCCCCAGCATTAACCCCTGCAACACCCAACGCTGTTACAATTCCTACAGACACAAGTGCTAAAGAGGCAGCGTGTGACTTTTCTCACCCCAGCGCCAGCAGGTAATTGAAGTTTCCATGGATAATCCCAGCAATCAGAGAGAAAATCTCTGCCTCTAACATGACCCATTAGCACAGAGTTCACTGATCAGTCGGTTAACATGCCATTAAAGCATCTCTCTGTGGGGCTTAGGAAGGGTCAAGAAAACTCCATCACAAAGAACAAAAATACCTACAGAGCTCAGACATGGTTATACCAAGATCTTCATGAACCGGTCAAATTCACCTCAGAGGTTATTCTTTTCCCTGGGGCAAGACCAGCAACATCTGCAATCCTGACATTCTCCACGACTTCCCTTGCACATCACCTAAATATGCAAAATAGAAAATGCTTTCCTAAATTATATGGGAAAGCAAACAATCTGCCTTACTGTAAGGTCAGGTGGATACCATTCCGCATCAGCTACTCCACAACACTGTACACACTTGCAATTTAAGGTTCCTGGTTTTAAATGAGAGACCTTTTTTTACGCATTACCAACAGGTAAGCCACATTAACACAGGGTAATAATATACACGCAGAAGCATTTACTGAGAAACAGTTCGTGCTCTGTAAGGACCATGCAGGTTCACCAGTGGTAAATTGCTTGTATGCCTGCAGTCGTAAAAGGCACAGTGATAGTAAAATACAACAATAGTAAAAACTTTCAAGGCTGGGATAATTAGGGATGTACGTCACATCAATGAAACCCTGAGGGTGCAACCTAATGCCTAGTAATCTACTGTGTCCAAAGACACCATGCTAAGTCCCTTTTCAACAAATGTACTTCCTCTCACGTCTTATTAGTTGCCTTTCGGTCAAGATACTACACAAAAGAATGTCCACATCACCTTCAAATGGAAGCACAGATAAATCTGGGTAAAAAAAGAGGAAAAAAATAGGAGGTTTCAGCTTGTATTTATCATTTATTTATAAACTTCAAAGAGATGTGACAATGCTGTTCTCCATAAAATTAACTGACTACAAGGCAGCTGATTCTTTACAACTTTTTTGTCCCCCAACACCCGTGTACTGGAACAGCTCCATAATGAAAGAATTTCCCAGCAAATTAATTTTACTAGTGTTAATTGTCCATATAACATACATTTCTGCCTCACCTGTTGCATTTCCCAAACTAGTTTCTTAATGTTTCTAGTGTTTGTGATAACCAGCTTTTAACTGAAATGTGGAATACATGATACACATAGGAAAAAATTACTATCGTGATCTTTAAATACGTACATGTTTTTCTACAGGTTCTTATATAGATTGCTTTTCTTACCTGGAAACCACCACTGTTCTTATCCTTTACTCGGTAAGTCTTAAACCTGTGGATAGTGGCTTACATTACATGCCCCATGTGTGCAAAACATTGGTGTTAACAAGTAAAGTTAAGGATTTAACATAAGACCTATCTTGCATTTCCTTGTATTTGTTAGTCTGAGTCTCAAGCTTCAAGTTATTTTAACACACTTTTGGTTTCAACACATATTCAGTATGTGTCTAACACCCTCTGGAGTTGCAAGCCACCCTCCCACTCACCCCCAAAAATCTTCAACCAGTGCCAAAGTCTATATTTTCTTAACTTAAAGAAGTAATTCCAGGGCTGTCAACTGATAAATTTCATTCAGGGAAACGCTGTGTTCTTTAAGCAACACATTAATCTTCTTTGGGCTAACCATAGTAAACATCAATGTTGAATTGTACAGATTTCACATGTTGCTGCCAGAAGAGAGTTTTAGAAGAATTATCCCCTTTTTAGGTAACCTGGCTTTTAAAATTACACCCTAGAATATGCAAACAAAGACGACTAATGAACTCAGCAGCCTGTATTCATTGAGGAGGCTGTTGAGAAAGATACTGTGAGTAATGGAAAAAGGTTCATTTTACAAAAGCTGTAGGGAGCTGCCTGTGTGAAGGTAGGTGAGGGAGAATCTCTCTTTCACTTCGGTTATAACAGTTTGCTGTAAACAATCATTTCCCTTCTGTTATCAGGCAATATCCTGCAGGAGTGTGTGTTCTATGTCACCTTGAACAATTCATGAAGGCTGGCAAATTTTTCTCTCCTAATAACCCACCCGACTCCCAAACCTTTTTTAAAAAAAAAAATTTAGTTTTTAAACTGAGATATGCAAGAACATCCATTAACTACTGCCCTGCTCCTCATATCAAAAAAAGAATATTGAACCTGAGCACAGACAGAATTCTGAGCTGAACTTTTCTTCTTGTTTTCTGCTAGTAAAAGCAGTGCATATAGGACTGCAGGCTTGCCACGCAAGTACAAGCATCTATATACATCAAGAAATGGATGCTTTAAGCCACAACCCAGACAACCTAGGAGACAGTACTTTAAATGACCCACACTACTTTCAGTAGTGGAAGAAGACCACGTGTATTTCTTTTCTGATGCTAACTGACCTTTCCAAGCATGCTGCTAAATGAAGAAACCACCTGATATTCCTCTGTAACTGTATCCAAAATCCCAGCACAGGAACACCCTGACACAGCAGGCAGCAGTGCGCCTCAGCCCCAACACGCACCCAGCCCCTGATGCAGTGCCCTCAAAGGACAGCGAGCGGGCTGGAACGCTGGAGGTAAAAGTGACACTAAATCAATGACTTACCCACAAATGTCTTGTTTTAAATCTGTTGCTTCCACCCGGTCATAACGCGAAGCAGGACTAGTATGATTCACCAAGAGAAGATTAAACTTGACAAGGGGGATGTATGTAACGTTGCTTAAATAACAGAAACCTGAAATGAAATTGCCCTCAGTCCAGCCAAGATTTCTCCCGCACTCCCTCTCCGTCTCTCTTTCCAGGACTGCTACGTAGTGGTCTATAAATATTGGCCCCAACACTTGCTCAGTGCTTTCCTTGCCGATGGCACAGGTCGGTGTTACTGTACACCGTGGCATGGCTCACACGGAGTGCTCAGCTGCTCAGACAAAGCCACGGACTGGCTCCCCACCCCGCCTGCCTGGAAACAACGTGCTGCTGCCAGCTTTACAGATGCTGCGGGCCTCTCCTGCAGGCCCAGATCAGGCCCAGAAGGGTAATTATGAGGTTTGCTTAAAAAAAAAAAAAAAAAAAAGAGAGAGAGAGAGAGAAAAAGAAAAATTACAGTTTTTTGCAAGCAGGTAGAAAAATGGGGGTGGGAGAAGGAGAAGGAACCACTACTGTTCCAGCCCCATTTAGAGTGCACATTTACATAACGTTTAGCTATGATTACAGACTTTAATTTCTAGATAATGTGGATGTTAAAAAAATCGGCAAAAACATTTTCTGTAAAACAAGCTCTCCAAACTGAAGAAAGTGTCATAGAACTTGCACCACAGCATTAAGGGTATGTGGGTATTCACAGTGTGTTGAAAAATACACATTAATGTCACCTCTCAACATTTCTGTCAGTAGTCAGAGTAAGAATTAATTCATATTTAATAATTATGCACAGCGTGACAGTAAGCATGAGACATCACTGGGGGCAGGAACCCACAATCCTGCCCTGCAATAAATATGAGTTTCAAAATGTAAAAATTCTTCCAAAAAGCAGAATCACCATCTCTGTGAACCCTTGGGAAACTGGGCTGTTATGAGATGGGTGCCTTGAAGCAAAAAAATGGGGGAAATTGAAAAGCAGATAGCAAGACCAGCACAAACAACTTTGTATTTGATGCTTGCCCTCCATGTACACTGTGGGACAGGCACCACAAACGCAGGTAAATGTCCTGCCTTTAATCAGAACATCAGATAGCATTAACGGGGAGTTTCTAATCATGTAACGGGGAGTTTCTGATCATGTAAAACATCAAAAACATCATAACTGCACTGACACTAAGAGCTACAGGAGTTTGTTTTGTCTTAAAATCAGTGTCTTTTTAAGGTAGCTTATGACCATGAAATTTTCCTTGCCATCTGCACTTTCCCCCGGACATTATCTACACACAAATCCCAGTCTGTTCCAAGGCTTACAAGACCATCAAGCCTGTGCCATTAAGACAAGGCAGTTTCTGCAGCCACTGGCACAGCCTGGCAGAATCCAGTTGCTAGCATCCCTGCACAACTTTGAGGTTACCACCAAGGTCATGGCCAGCTCTTACCCACCCACCTGCAGCTCAGTCAAGTGGAGAAGTTTTAAGAGTAAGTTTAGAATAAAACCAGGAATTTAATCTTATGCATCTATCGAATGATATATTAGCTATAACTGCTTTACTTTCACTACCTACAACAACAGCTTCTGAAAGTGCTCCTAGTACCTTGTTTACAGAATGAAAGCTCTCCTTTCATATGTTTTTTGCTTTTTTCATATGATTTTTACCTTTTATTTTTACTGTGCAGCTTGAAAAACTAAGTTTATCATTAGTAACACACCAGTACTGAAGTTGACTTTGTTTCAATGGACAGTTGTTTATAAAATCTTGGTTTGGAAGCTCATCATTGATGCCACAGAAAAGTTTTGTCTTTAAATGAAAATACATTTTGATGACAAGGGTAACTGCTAATCCTTGATGAACTGCCAGATGCAAAGTCTTCCAACTAATTTGCTCATTACAAGTTTCTCAGTCAGGAAACTCATGCACTCCTCTCACCCTCAATGATGTACGCAACAGTTTTATAATAGCATTCCATCAAACTATTAAGCCGTCACAAATAAATCCTTGGACAACAAGAAACTAGAGTAGTTTAATAAAACTGAGCAAACAATTGAAGTACTTATCGTAGCTTTACGTGTACTATAATGTCAAAACATATTCTTGGACATCTCCATCTGTAAAATAGAGAATGATTTTCGATTTTTGGAAGTAATCCAAGAGAAGCCTGTAATTTCAATGAAACACGCACATCCCTCCACTCCTGGAAAAAAGGATGCAGCAACACTTTACCCTGCCAAACCAACACCATGCCACACAAAAGCAAGAGACAGGTAAACAACAGTGGGAGGAAGATACCACAGCTACTTCTGTTGGTGAAGGCTTGTCTTCTGACAATACGTTTATTTGGCATTCCACAGGCAGAGGAGTTACAGCACAGATCACGAGGCACACAAAACCAGTATCACTGACATCAAATGATATGAGAGCAGTGACTTGATGAAAAACGAGAGCATAGCATGCTGGAAGTCTGACAGCAGTGAGACAATGAGTTTTGGAGAACGGCAAAGGAGGAACAGCAGTGTTAGCTGAACATTCAAGAAAAAAATTCTTTTTTTTTTTACAAAATATTATTAGAAACTGTTAACATTCACTGGAGCATAGAACGCTTTGTTAGATGTCATCTGTTGGAAAAGACAAGGAGTTTGTTTTTTTTTTTTTTTTCTCCAAGCAGTGTCCATTTAATTTACCAGGACAAGAAGTTTTCCCAAACACAAGGTCCATTCTCCACCACTATGGGGAGTTTGTCTTGCATTTGAACAACACTTTCATCCAATCTCACATTGTATTTTTTTTTACGTTGAGAGTACTTGTTATGCTGATCCTCCTCAACACACAATTTCGCCCATTCACCGCTTGGTAAATATCATGACTGTCCCCACTCATTTCACTAACCAAGGAAAAGTAAAGCCTTTTGTGTCCCAGTGTTAGAAAGGAAAACTTACATTAAAATTTCACAGCCAGAGTGTGCACAATATAGAGGAATTGGACACTAATTTGCGTCACCCTAATATTTTCTAGAGTTTCTGCATGCAACAAAATTTTCAGTAACACGAGGAGGAAATGCCAACTATGCGTTTCTAGGTCCTCTCCTACTATAAAACTAGTAGGTCCTTTCCTACTCCAATCACTGAAGTTGATGGGACAAAACATGACATGCAAAGTTAAACATGCACAAGGTTTAGCTGAATGATAACCTGCAGCCTGTAAAAGAATGATAGCTCAAAAAAAAAACCAAACGTGAATGTATTACTATTGCTTTTTTGCTTGCATTTTGCATACCCTGCAAGTCTGCAATGGAATAATGAGACAGTTGTTACTACATCACTGAAGCTCAGTCTTAAAATGCAGTAAGGTTAGCACTAAATCTAGGCCTACCACTCATATTAATCAAATAGGCTTATTTAAAATATGCCAACAGTATCATAAATTTTAAAAGGCTGTTGTAGTTAGATATGATAATCCCCACAGGACACAAGACTGTATACAAATGGTATGGACCAGTACAGTTCAAAAATCTCCTTTCAGCAAGATGAATTATACTGAAGTTTCATAATTGCCTAGTCTGACTTAAAAAAAGGAAAAACCTGCTGAATGAAGGAACTTGAAAAAAGAAAACCAGTAGTGTGAAATAGTCAAGTTATTTGGGAAGGAATAAAGGAATGTGTCCACCAGTAAGAAAAGTATTGTAAGGAAAAATTACTTCCAGTAATGCTATAAAACTGAAAGATTGTAGCAGACATTAAAATCCAAATTGTGCCCAGAAGCCTGGATTTTTGCAACTATACACCAGTTTAAATAATGAAAAATATTCCAAATATTCTGTGTATTTTTAAAACCATCTAATTCTGTTTTCTTTCATTACATCAGTTATGATACAGTAAATCATGCCAAAAGTTCTGAAACCACAAAATAGCTGTAAAGGTCTGCAAAATTATTTTAAAGTCTTTTGAAAACTACCTTAACATATTCTGCCTCTACAAACATTCAAACACCTTATATAAAATTTCATTACCATGTGAGAATCTCCATCTGTGTCTTCATGGTATATTGTGGTTTTATTCCATAAAATGAACAAGCCAATTTTATCCTCAATTAAATGAAGACTTCTTTCTTGGCTATTCCTGACAAATAGGGAGAAGAGTCTACACTAAAAGCCAAACATAGATTATGACTTGATTCTGTAGGTTCAAAAAGCTCTATGCCTGTGAGGCTTGCAGACTTAAATCTGTCCCAAGTTCTATCAACAATAGACTTGTTTTTCTATCTCTCTACTGATCACTATCACACAGGATAACTCCTGTGTCAGTCACAAATGGCTTAAAAGTTACTTTTCTGATGTTATACAAACTAATTGCATGCTTACTCATTTCTGGTTTTGTATAATGGTCACGTTTTTGTGTTCAGAAAGATGCATGAGTCAGTGCTCCATTCCTGCTTTGGGAAACCCTGTTCTTGCTGCCTGCATTGTATGAAGATGGTCACTACAAGGAAAACTGTGTAATAAGGAATTCTGATTTTTTTTTATTCCATACTTACAGATCCTGAACTTTAGCACCTTCAGAGGACTTCATTTTGATTACCGGTATCAGGTGACAAACTTAGTAAATTCACAGTAATTCCTAATCATCTGGAAAGCACAACTGCATGGCCCACCTGTTTTACCATAAATCTACAGCCTTAAAATTAAGAGGAAAGATTGTTTGAACAGGCTAAAACACGAGCATCTCCTAGTTTAAAGAAGGAAGCAAACTGATAAAGTATATATTGGATTATCTATTGTGTATCACACACTGTAAAAGATGGCTTATGTTCCCCTTTAACTGGTAGGGGCAAGACAAATCCTCCAGAAATTTTTCTGCTGTTTTCTCTGGTTAATAAATGCTTTAGAAACTCTGAGTGAGTTCTCTAAGCAGATGACTGAAGCAGTAAGACCAAATTCTATGGCATTCTGTAGTGTTACTTTTCAATCAGCCAAGAAAAATAAGAAAATAAGCACCCCTGAGGGTTTTCATAATGTAGCAAAAACTTAGACAAACCTATATTAACCACACAAGGATAGTAATATCTGTCATCTAGGCTGGCACATTTTCAAATGCAGTGTATGGGAAATTGCAGTCACCCTGAGTTTGAGTCCTCAGTCTTCATCATAGCCTACTCTTGTGTACACTGCACAGTGGGAAAGTCTATTAGCTGTGCAGACACTAATGAACATGGCTTCAGTTTGCTTTTATGGTATCTGGAGAATTTAAAGACATTGCTGGAGGCATTCAATTCTTCCACAGGTGGTGTGACTCAGTGCAAAGAGTCATCCAATGCTACACGATGTATGCCATCTACAGAATTATGTTAGTTATTCTCAGTTGTGGAACTAAGTTTGAGTTTGAAAGTTAATTTCAAATAAAGTTTCTTTCCATCAGGAGGTTTTTAACCACTTGTACATTTACATAAAACAAGATACCTCAGGAAAGCCACTGTCAGGGTGCTTGACAACTAGGGACCTAATGCTGTAATGCTTAACGAACACACGCTTTGACTCACTGCTGTTGTGAGATGCACCAAATAAAGGAATGAGCCTTTCATGGCAGGGGCACTGTCATTTTTGGTTTTGTGGGTGCAGCTCACTCTCAGGTGACCTGCTCTCTGTCTCTTCAGTGACTAAGAGCCTGTTAAGCTTCTAGCCAACTGGTGGCTGGCCCCAGCACAGCTGAGGACAACTGGACTAACTGCTACTGGCAGCTGTGCCATTTGGCTGTAGCTATACGCTTCTGTCTTCACACCTGTACTTGATTTATGCCCACCATTGTTCCATCTCTAGTTCATACTCCTGATTTCTTACAGGCTTGCCCAGTCAGCACATCTATCTTCTAGAACAGGCTCTGATGGTCCTTGGCTCTCTGCTCCTGTCTTGACCTCCTCTGCTTTCGTATATTTGGCTTCTCAAGTTCCTGAGTTCAGCTTTTCCTAATAATGTTTTCTGGTTCCAAACTTGTTTAACCTTGACTTAAGAAGCTGGCTCAACTGTCTTAGGACTTCTCAAGGGGTCAAGTTTCCCCAAGGCTTTTCAACAATTACCTTACTTTCTCTCTCTACCTTCCCCTGCGACAGGACTCCATCCAGAGTTGTAACCAGAAATGTAGTGAAGGAACAGAATTTCCCAAAAATCAGTCAAGCCCATACCCCAGACTATTCCTAATTACTGTTGTCTACCTTATCAGGTTCTCTTTTTTGAAAGTTTTCCTTACAATCACATTTCAACCAGTGCAACACGCTAGGTTCATTTAGCTGCTAACAGTAAAATCTTCCTCCCCATTCCTTAGAAAGGTACAATCTGTAGGCAACCAAAGGCCAAATAAAAGCCATTTAACTCTGATGTACTGACTTAGCAATACCAAGGAACTCTGATGTACTGACTCAGAAATAACAAGGAAACATATATGCAATGTATGTTCATGCATACAACATAGCCACCTCTCTCATGTGATGCATTCTCATCAGGATCTTCAAAAATCTAGCACAGAAATTTTGGCCAGAACAAAAATAATTCATGGAAGATACCTACACTTAGAAATAATTGAATTATGTTACTATATTTTAAAGGCAAACTCTTAGTCTTGGTAAGCAAGTAGGAATCAGCTGGCCTCTGATGATGTCATTTCTTCATTTCAAAGACCACTAAAATTTGTGGAAAATATAACAGGTATTTTGTCACACAACAATACAGAACTGTCCAGAAATTGTGAAAATTCATTTATGCTTCATGGATGCATTCCCTTTTAGAAAGAAAATAAAATTAATTTGAACTTGCTGATCTCACACTGCAATAAATGATATCTGTTCACCTCTTGCCTCCTTTCTCTTTGATGCCCAGGCAGATCACATCTGTTTAATCAAAGAGGAAATGGACATGACAGTAATGAACCAATTGGGCAGTGAAGCATACTTTGGGAAGACACCATTAAATAGTAGTTGGGAAGAGGAGCCGTTAAGAGTAACTCAGTCAACGACTTCATGTTGCGCTCATTTTGAAGATAATTAGCAAAGGATACATCACAACAATAATGACATTCAGAGGAAGAGTAACTGACCCCAAATATTTATTTTCTTGATTTACATTAAATATCTTTATTCTTCTACAGCTTTCAAGTTGAATATTGCCTTAGGTTAAGTTATAATGAAGCAAACACTTCCGTCAAAACCTTGACGATGTTGCAAGTCAAAAAAAAGAAAAACCACCACCAGAAATTCAAACTAAAGAGCTTAGACTTGCCAAGTGACTTTGGATTCAAAACCAACACTTCAGACTTCCCTGTGAATGGACACTTACATGCCATAACTAAGGCTGTGAATCGATACTCATGTCTGCAGCACCCCTAGTCCGTCTGATCTCTGGGCACGTGCAATGAAGATTGCCAGGAGGGAAGCTTGTAGGAAGCGACAGAGTTGTTAAAAAATGGATTTTAACACCAGCTCTCAAACCCTACACATCTAATTTGGCACTTAATTTATAGAATCATAGAATATCTCAAGTTGGGAGGGACCCATAAGGATCATCAAGTCCAACTGCCTGCTCCCTGCCAGACTGTCTAACGCAAAACCATATGACTAAGAGCATCCTCCAGATGCTCCTTGAACTCTGACAGGCTTGGTGCTGCAGTGCCCGTTCCAGTGACTGACCACCCTTTCAGCAAAGAACCTTTTGCTAATGTCCAATCTGAACCTCCCCGATACAGATTCATTCCATTTCCTCCTGTCCTATTGCTTGCGACTACCAGAGGGAGATCGGCACCTCCCCCACCGCTGCCCTCCTTGAGGAAGCTGTAGGCTGCAGTGAGGTCACCCCTCAGCCTGTCATTGAATTGTCCACGGAAATTTGCAGCCTTTCACTTTAATAACGTTAGAGTGCTAAACTGCTGCTTTTCTTTGAACCTGTATGATGACCGTCAAGACCTTTTTCTGTTAAAAAAAATGTAAGAACAATACTGAATTTCAGCAAACACATATACTTATATTACAAGCAGCACCAGTCATGTATCAAAGGATTCAGGAAATAATTTTATTATTTTTTTTCTTCCATTGAAAAAGAAGATGCAACCAGATTTAAAAGTGCTTATATCACAGGAACATCCAACCAAATCAACTCCATTTGATAAATTCTGTCTGTTACTTGTCAGAGTTCAATCATGCATCATCTGTCCTGGCACTGCACGGCCGTATGCTACCTTAAGTGTGCAACAGAGCAGGAGAAGTAGGGCTTCAGACTGTGTTTACCCTCCTGGCTGCGTACCTCTGAAGTGGTATCTTGAAAGTATTGCAGAAAAATATGGGAGAAGTCAAATCACTGTCTGGCAGATGCCCCAATATAAATCGATCCCCTCTCAGGTAAAGCTCATCCTGTAGCACAGTAACTCTGCCAAACACCCATGCACAACGTGGGGAACACCAGAGCCTCCAGAGGCGGTGCCACTACTAACAAGTAACAGGTAACTTACTATTGTTACTTTCAACCTGCATTAACTTATTTGCCTCACAATAAGAAAACCAAAACCCAATTTTTTTTTAAAAAAATCAATGATCAAGTAAGTCTTCTGGAGTTGGACTTCACCAGCTCCACACAGCAGCTACTGTATGTATCATCCCTGGGGTCTGCCACCCCAACCACAGATGTCCATCGTGAATGCCTGGTTCCTGCACCAGCCACCTCACTGTCATAGCAGATGTTTCCCAGTGAGTCACACAGGCAGAGGAACAATTTGGTTCATGCTTTATGTTTACCTTTCATTCAGCATGCAAATTCTACACTGGATGTTAAACTTCACCAGTGACCAGTCAAAGAAACCAGGGTTAAGACAACACTTGGGCCACCAACAGCAATTTCCAAAAGCTTGGAAAGCTCAAGTCAGAGGAGAAAGATTCTCTGTAAACGTAATGGGATGTCTGTAGGTCTAGTCAAAAGCATTTTTAGTGGACTGTGGGAAAAGAAGCTGGTGCATACCTGAGCTTTTATGGCCTGAGGTCAAGCATAAGGAATAATTTTCAGCACACCTCATTAGAGCAGGGTTGCTCTTTACACTTTTCAAAAATCACTTCCCCATCTCTTAAAACTGATGAACAGCAGGTCAATGCCTTAGTGATAGTTTAGTATAATAATGCTTTCTCATTTCCTCACTCAGCTGACACTCGAGACACTAATCTTTAAAAATGAAGTTAGTTGAAATATGTAGTACTAATTTTTTTTTATCTAAAACTAATTTAGCTGTTTAATCAGAGAGTAAATCAAGAGTAATCTTCCAGCTACATCACTGTGTCTCCCTATTCAGAAATGCCATATGCAACAGAAGACACAGCTATAGCAAAAGACAGTTACACTAAAAGAGACACATCTATAGATGGCTCGTTTGGAATTATTTGTTGAATTATTTCCTGTAAAAGGTCAGTAAACAACTTTAACCACACAGTCTAAGCATCAGTGTGACACTTATTGTATAGTCAAAAATCTGTTACGAATACTTTGCCACTCTGATACCTCTCTACAACACCTCATCTCTGATTTGTCTGGTAAAATTAGGAGATCTAGTATCACAAAGAGCTAGTTTCACACAGGCTGACAAGTTCTTCAAGTGAAAACAGATCCAGTCTCATTTCTTTCCCATTGAACAAATCTAGTCCCTAATGCCAGAATTTACAGGAGTAAATGACTCGCATCCATTTATTTATCGAAAGTGGATGCAGAGCTAATGTTACACAGTCTACGCTTTACTGATGAGATCTTCCAAAAAAACCATGGTTTGGGTGCAATATGACTGAGCAGTGAAGTGATGGTGAACTGATCCTGTAAATTATTTCAGTTGAATTTATCACAGACGTCACTGTTTCCTAACATTTCACATGAGTTTAAAAGCATGTCTGTATGAAAGAACACCTGGGAAAACGTTGAAAGGTGGAGGAGACAAGGCAGAAAGGGCGACTGACATTGCAGACCTCCAGTGGGAAAGTAAATGTGCAAAATAATGTAATTAGCAGAAATCATTTCAACACTCTAAACTTACACTACATATTCATACATACATACATTCCTTTAGGAACGTACACTAAGAGAAGAAAAGGAGATGCTGCCATGGAAGGGCACTCTGGAGCAGGTCCTTGGTTTTGCACAACCTCCCCTAACCCAACAACAGAAACCAGAAATCTCTTCCCATTCTGGCGATTATGAAAACTTCTAATTGATTAGATACATACATACACACATCTGTGGAATCATCTATATACCTAGTACAAATTAATGTAGGGAATTTGGTTAGAATACAGATAAAATTCCATACAGGCACACTCCTTCCCAGCAATTCAGTGCAGCTTATGTGAAACAGTTTTAATTCTACCTGCATTGCGAACTCTAATGAAAGATTAATCTTCCTTAAAAAAAAAAAGTTCCCTTAAATTTTCCTCCCAAGCTCAAAAATATGAATTTAGTCAGAACTAAAATATCACCAGTTACTTTCAAAGTTTAAAGCACCCTTAACAAGCACCTCAGTTTAACCTCATTAAACACAGTACCAACAGAACAGCTATCACTGAAGAAAGGGGCTTGCAAAATGGAGAAGAAATGATAAAAACACAAAAGGTCCCTTCATTTATGGAGAAGACCACAGGATTCTCCCCATTCCTTCAAGTAAAAAAGCTTTATCATTTCAACAAAATAATTTGGGGGGAAAAGCTCACAGACAGTAAGCCACATGGTTGCACACATTGTTCTTTTTCTGGAAGATGAAAACCTAAGTTTTGTAAAATCTGAACTTCAGGCTTCTGTGATTCTCAGTTTCTAGTTTCTTGTCTCTCACAACCTTAATCGTTAGTCCACTTTTCATTACAAACCCTGATCTCTTCATCTAACAAACCATCTCCTCCTTCTCAGGGCTGGCAAACACAGTGTACATTTTTAACAGCAGCTCTGATCTGAGTTTTACTTTGCTGTGTTGTTTGCAGCATGCATACAACTGAGCCACAAAGAAGGACCTCTAAAAGGAAGATCATCTCACAGTGTTGTCAGTGCTGACCATGAAATTGTTTTAATCAAACATACCTCAAACAGTAAGTATTTCAAATGCCAGGAGAAGGAATATGTAAAAAAACTCCGCAAACAAACCATTTCCTTTTCCTCCTTGAGAATGCCTATCTGAAACTCTGAACAAATGCCAAATATCGCAATGAGACTTTATTATATTTCATTCAACTTCGCATTACCAGCCACTCCAATAATCTTCACTGATCAGAGTGAATTCTATTCAGCTTTAAAGGATTTATCTGTAGGCAGCCCAAAGTAAAACAAAATTTGGATTTTTCAAGTTTGCTGGAGCTCTGTGAATTCCACATTGTAAGCATTATTAGCTTTTGCTCATAAAGTTAATGGAAAACAGACCAATTTAACTCATACTTTATGTTATATTCTTAAATACGCTCATCCATGATATAGATTCGTCACATCTGAAGAATTATAACATAGAAAAAGGACACTCACTCAAAGACTATTGCTCTACGACACGGGTGAGCCATGCTGCCATGAAGGCTTTACATATTTAAGAACAGCTTTCACCCAAACACCATTTAAGGGCCCAGCCCCACAGAACATTGAATCTACCCAGAGCGATCAACAATATACTTGAAAGAGGGATCTGCAGAACCAAATGTTATGTATTTGGCTAAAACAAACATGCAAAAGCGTTGCATTGCTTGTAGACTAATGAATGTATGTAAAATATATGATGATGCATGAATTTATTCTTTATGAGAGTGGCCAGAGGTAACTGCCTCTTAGCTGAAATAGCTTAGAGGGGATGGGGTGGGAAGAGAAGACTGAATATAGAGTGGGCCCTGCCAGAGGTCCGTTATTAACTGCTCTCTACCATATTCCCATTTACAGGCATGCTCTTGCTCTTTCAGCATGCCATTGCTTACCTTGGACTCTAAGGGTCTTTGTTTCCAGGTAATAAATACTACAGACTTCAGGGAGCAGACAGGAAGATCATACATGACTCCAAAAAAAACTTTACTGTTGATAGATCATTGTAAGTGCTTATTCATTATTAGCTGAAATGCTATTGACTGCACACTTAATAAATAGCTTATTTGTTCTTTTCAACTGAAGCAATACTGTAATGGGACTTCTGAAGAGAAGACCATTAAAAGTATAAAGACATCACACAGCAGGTAATTTGGGGAATGTGGTTTCAGTTTTCTGTTCATCACAGCACAATTAACAAATGCTGCATCAATTAAAATTTCTGGTGCTTGAAAAAAACTTAACCACAGGCAGGCTACTCATACACCTTAAAAATGATCAGGAAGTTTTCAAAAAAATGAGGCACTGAGGTAAACTGTAACTACATTAGTGCAGTTTTATAACAACACAGTGTAATCATTTTCCTCTTCTCTGGACAAAAAAGGCAGCCTCGGCTCCACCAGGGAATAAACCTGCCCTGAAGCACAAGACAACAAACAAGGTGAAGCGCCCACTGTGCTGCAAACCACCAGCAAGTCGTCAGAGTGAAAGCCATACAGCTGAACATTTTCCCACACCTTATCTTATTTTTAAAAGGAACATAATTTCATTTAGAAGAAGAAAATACTCACATTTTAAAGTTCTTTTGCTCTAAGTTGGTCTATTTAAATATTTTCAGCTACTCACTACATCACTGTTAATTAATACACTGCTTTTAAGACCACACTTTATGTGCAAGATAATTGCCACTTAATGACTACAAGAAGGAAAACAATCACAATTTAAATTGCCTGAAAGGATTCCACACAATTAAGAAATAGACTAGAAACATATTGTACAGGAGAAAGAGATTAACCAGGAAGGAAAAGACAGAAAGAAATATTCAAAACATATGATCATAAAGTTAAAAAAAAAAACCCAAAAAAACCCCAAACAAAAACCACAAACCATGCACAGCAGTTACCAGTTACCAATAGTTAATTTGCAAGGCTGCCAATAAGAAAAAGCAATATGTATCACAGAGCTAATACTTAAGTGATCCATTCCCATGATAAAAACAACTATATCATGTGTAAGTAATCTATTAACGTATAAAAAAATCCTGATACAATAGGATATCCAAAAGTTTCTAAGACAATTAAAAAAAAAACCACCAAAAACCAAAAAAACCCAAACTTACACAGAGCTTGTACTCCAGCACAGTAAAACAATACCTGTAGGAACTAATGAAGGGAAAAAATCTATAATTGCAAATGTTGAGGAGTATCTGTCTCTTTATGGCTTTGTATGGCAGATTCATTGTAGCACAAATGAGCACAAATTAAGTGAACAGTATAAACAATCAATTAGGTTCTGCAGTCCTTTATGGCTTCATTTTCTAGCTTTGTTAAAAAACCCAAACATAACAAAGAGCAAAAAAGGTCAAAAACCAGCCTACGTTTCAGCATACATTATTTTACATATGCATTTACTTTCTAACTTCACGATTAGGCAGCTTACTGACTCAAACATGCTGATGGTTCGTCTTCAATGGTCAAGGATTAATGTAGTTTTATGAGACTGAATGATGCTACTTATCTACAAATGCATCTCTCATACTTTGGACTTTGCCAAACAGCTGCATGCCTGCACACACAGCTGGATGCAAGCTGCTGGACAGCTACACTACTCAAGGCAGAAGGAAAACAGAGGTAATGATATGCAGTGAATTGGGCTTGTTTGAATCAGACTAAATATTTGGATTAGAGTCAGATTCCTTCCAAAATACATATTGCAGGCATATATGTGACAGTCAGAAGGTGAGTTCATTGGAGAAGAAATATAAAATAAAGAAATAAGAAAGACCCCAATGCATGGGAAAGGCAAACTAACTTCCTAAGTGTTTGTTTCTCAGACAAATGCAATTGACTTATTCCTTTCAATCCTATATGAATTAGTTTTCTAGTAGAGTTAGTTATTGCAGTTTGGCATCTCTCAAGCATCTGTGGAAGCTCTGATGATTTGAGCATCATGATTCGATGTCTTTATTTCTTCAGCTACACTCTACTCATGCATCTTCGTTTTCCTCACACAATGAATTCAATAATCTAAACATCTTCACAAGATATTCTAAAGTAACAGATTTAAGATTTAAAGCTACTGGGACAGATGATATCCTTGGTTATACCAGCAGAAATCCCACACTGACTCTGCTACTGATGACAGCCATAGAACCGCACGGAGTTTACACTAGGCTAACAGCAACTTCTTCTGTTGCCTTGTGATAAATCATGTCAACAGCACCAAGACTTCACGGCAAGTTTTGATCCTTCCATGCCGTCAAGCTTCCTCCCTCTGAAAAGCCAAGATACCAAATGCAGGGGGAATATGGTACATGCTGGGTCTGTCCTCGATGTGAAATGTGAACAGGGTCTGAGACACGCAGTTTCACCAGGGACTCCTTGAGCCACTTTACAGGTACCTATTGATCCCCTTGCAGGGATCACGTGAAAATTATACGTTAAGTACCACCACCATTTTGAAATAGGCTTCAAACTGGCTTTTTATTACAATACTGCTCCTTGCTTTGGATTCTCAGACCCTCCCAGCCAGAAGAATGACTTCTAACCAAAAGATGACAACCATTTACACAAATCCAAAGTCATTCAGAAAGTTACACAACATGAGAAAGTAACTGATGAAACATTCCAAAAGCTGCATTGGCAACAACAAAATGATTGTAGTGCCCTCCCATTCATCCTTTTAAGTAATCACATTATCTTTAACTAGAAATGCACAAACAGCATGCTGACTGGTGAAAGGCTGCTCTTACTTTCTAAGCTAAGATTCCACACTTTGCATCATTGTGTTTCAAGTCTGAAAATGGTCACATATTTCCTTATTATGGAAAAGCATAACTACATATAATACCTTCAGATTAGCTCAATAAACTGTTTGGTCACTTCTGGTGAGAAATAAGACACCTATCTTTTAGGTAAAACACCCAACTCCAAATTGAATCTATTATTTCATATAATCACACAGTGGTTGAGAGTCGAAGGCATCTTGAAGAGACTCTAATTCAACACCCTTGCTCAGAGCAGGGCCACCTACAGCAGGTTGCTGAGGCCTTGGCTGGTTGGGTCTTGAATGTCTCCAGGGTGACACGGATGACTCCACACCCTCTCTGGGCAATCTGTGCCAGAGTTTGAACACCTTCACAGGAAAGAGACTTTCCCCCTCACCCCGTAAATTTAAACAGAATTTCCTGTATTTCAGTGTGTGCCCATTGCCTCTTGTCCCAGCAATGGGCACCACTGGAAAAAGCCTGGCTCCATCCTCCTTTCACTCTCCTTTCAGGTATTTGTACATATGGATGAGATCCCTCTGAGTCTTTTCTTCTCCAGGCTGAACAGTCCCCCTCCCTCAACCTTCCTCATAGGAGAGATCCTCCAGTCTCCTAAACATCTTCACGGTGCCTTCACCAGACCAGCTCCAGTTCATCCATGTCTCTCTGGTGCTGCGGAGCCCTGCACTGGACCCAGAACTTCAGATGTATCACACCGGTGCTCAGCACACTGCCCAGTGCAGCCCAGAAGGCTGGTGCCCCTCCTTGCCACCAGAGCACATTGCTGGCTCATATTTATGTTGTTTCCTTAATCCTTCCTATTCTCTGAGTTATTGTTATAGTAATGTTGCTTAGTCTTCAGCACTGACTAATATGAATTTTATGAATTTCAGAGTAATCTCACACCAGTGAAAATTCCTCTCATTAGTCAAACATTCACAGAATCATTAATTTGGCAATCCAAAGAAGCTTTAAATCCTTTTTTTTTTCCCCTCCAGTTTCCTGGCAAAGCCTTGGTGGTTTTTTTAAAAAAATAAAAGGCTACAGGAAAAGGCAGATGGATTCATGACTAATGAATCGTCCAGAATAAGCTATATAAAGACACTGAAAATACATCTGATCTAAACAGTGGATTAGAAGAAAAGGTAGAAAGAAGAAATATCTTAAGGAATGAATGGGAGAATTGTCACTGTGTAGCACAACTTTTAGGTTGACCACAGATCACAATTTATTCAGTCAGGTATGGATGTTCCCACAGTTATTCACAGTTTTGGACTCATTCCCCATCACTCTTCTCAACATGCTTTTGGAAAGTGCTAAAACCCCCATGTATCAAACTGCTAAATTATTAAATATGAGACTTCAGAGCTTGAGAAGTCATTGGCTATTTTCTTTACCAAACAATTTTTAGTTTAAAACTTAACCTGCTTTATGCCTGTATCACACCCAAAACCTTTATCTACCGGCTACTAGCTGAAAACAAAACAAACAAACAAAAAACCCCACAAAAAACACCAAAACCAAAACCAAAAAAAAAGGAAAGGCTGTTCTGAACCCTGTTCCATGCAGTTGCAAACTGATTTTATGACTACACAGCAAGGGTGAGCAACATGTGGCAAGAAAGCCAATTATGGCCTACAGTGTTATAAAAGCGAGCCATCAACCACCTCTCTCTCCCTGTAATTATATAACTGATTAAAAGCTGATTAACTATATGTATTTGCTTGTTAACACAAGCAAGCAAATTTTGTTCAGCTATCTGGGAAGCTGGCAGCCTAGGAAAGTATTGCTGTGTGGCTTTCTTGTAGATTAAAAAATCCCACCAAATAGTAAATGCAAAGTGAATGCAGAGTTTTAATTCAGAATTTTGATACAGCTTATATATATCTATCATTCAAGTGGGATATTACTTTCTCTCTCTCTCTCTTTCACACAGTTTCTAGTTCTCTTGCGGCAGCTTTGGGTCTTTTCACTTCCAGCCATCACACAAGTTAGGCTGCAATTGGTCAATGGGGGTTGAACATTACTGATACACAGACTTAAAGGTGAACAGTGTGGTCACAAAATCCTGGTGGGAAACCAGTCTCAGGGGAATTTGCATTAATCTCTCACACACAGCATTTGAGAAATGTTCAAGCTGTAAGAGTCAAAAGAAATTGGGTACTCAAAAGTGGGGGCTCGTTCATTTTATCATCTGTTGTGCACAATATCAGCTTCACAGAAACTCCAACAACAACCTGGATGTCTCATCACTCCTGCAGCAAACGCCAGCTCAGCCAGATGTGCAGTTTGCAACTTAGTTCCAAGTGGACAAGAATGTCCCAGCACAAAAACATTCACCTGGAAGGAAGGGACGTGGCATTTTCTCTCAGATAAGAAACAGAGGAATAAAAATAAAATCTTTCATGTGTATGAAATATTTTATTATTGTACTCATGAAGGAAATACTTTGCTTAGCATTGATGAGTATTTTAAAAGCATTAACTCAAGATAATTATCGAAGCCTGACACTCAGCTGGTATTTCTCTTACTGCAAAACCCGCCACTAGAGAATGAAGAACCCATGACCTGGGTGACTTTAGCTCCTGGATGCCCGTGATAAATTGTCAGTTTACTTTCAAAATGTAAACTATTTTTCTTCATTAAGCTAAAAATAAAGCACCTCAAAGATAATCTACAAATAAAATAAAAAAATTATGAATTAAATCATCCTGGAAATTACCTATCGTTCAACTAGAACGTCTGGGAAAATAACTATTTTTTTTTTTCTTTTTAGCTAAGGCATAAATGCAGTACGTAAGGAGTCATGCATTTTTAAAATAAAATACCTTCTTTTTATTTTTTTCACATTTACATTTTTCTGTATGAACCAGGAGCTGAGACATAGAAAAATTATTTTAGTCATAATAAGCTTGTGACAGAAAGGTGTTTGGGGTTATTATGTCCCCTTCCAATGAAGGAAAGATATGGAGCCCAATTGAAAAATGTCAGATACTTAACACAACCACAGTCAGAAGGCTGCAAGCCTCCAGCAAATGTCACTGATTAGATAACATGTGCCTAACTGAACTGACACTAGACAAAAGCACTTCTATCTCCTCTAAAATAAACAGAGAGATGGGAGAAGAACAGAGAGAAGGCAGCTCCTGGATTATCACCAGAAAAAGAAGGGAAAGATTTAGTCACCCGTGATGGAAAAGAAGCCAACTGCCCAGAAGAGAAGCCTCTAAGATTCTTCAAAGGCAGCTGAAGAATTCGGAATGAATGGATTTACTGATGAAAAAGAGATTGACCAATCTACTTAGCCAGCACTAACTTGGGAGAACAGAGATTTCAAAGCATTATTAATTTCCAACCAAGAGAAGGAAAGCACACACAAGAAATAGGTACAACCTTCACAGCACAAGGAAACAGCAAAAGAAAACTATTGCCCTGCGGGACTGTGAGTAAGCAGTGAGTAGAGGCTTCTGTGTGCACGAGTACAAACTGATGTGAAGATGCAGAATGAAGAATCCTCTAAGGAGAAGAGGAAACATTCCAAATGTTTTCTGGAGGAAAAAAAAAAATAATTGTTGAGGTGTTTGCAAAGTGCAAATATGAAAAAATAGGATTTATGTAATTCACATGCTTTACAACAACTAGGGGTAAGTCCCACCTACTAACTTCTGTGGAGAAGAAAAAAGAAAGGAATTTTGCTCAAGTGGAGAAACGAAACTAACTGTTACCACCTAGAAAAGAAACATTTGTCAAGAGGATGGTTACTAAGGATAAGGACAGGAACAAGAAGTCTCTGTTGCAAGACTTTTCTTGGAAAAGTTAAAATAATACAAGCTATATTTACCTTTCATTTATCAAAGAGAACAAATCCAGTGAACTTTTATTTCTGTCACCACGACATTCAAAGTAGCTACATGAAAACTGGTGTGTAATGAAAAGTTATTATACACCAAACAGATTCCACATCAATCTCACTGCTTCCTGAATTTTTGATGTTTGTATTTTATCATCACAAAGCTATTCAGATTCAACAGGCTGGCTTCCAAGCTTTTTACATCAGCAAAAATATTAAATATTATTTATAATTATTAGCCTAGATTTGACAAAAGACTACACTACAAGATACATCAGAAATTAAGGTAAGAGAGTACCTTTGAGTTACTGCCACATGTGTCTCAAATTATATTTAGGGAAGCATCAGTTCCATTCTTCAGAGTCTCTGTACACATTACACTTAAGTGTAATTTACAGCAGACTTTAAGCATTAAGCTTTCATGGCAGTAGCTCTCATTATTTTTTAAAAAGAGATCTGGATGACAGTGATTTGTCCTACATACACAGACCTTACACATAACAGACTGCGCTAGCATTTGTGGCCTGCCTATTCAGGTCACGGTTTTCTGTCTCTCTCCTTGACTTTTCTTGGCCATATGTGCCATTTATTTGCTTATACCAGACTTGCACGTTATATTTTGGCATGTCACCGTATATATCTGTATTTCAGCTCCTAAACGATACTTCAAACTACATTTGCATTGTTTTGCTTTTCCATCCTTGTGCCCCAATACATGTGCTTTGATCAAAGCTTGAAACAATCTATCCACCCACTCAGCTAGAAAAATGCCAAAATGACTCCAGATTCAAGCTTTCTTTTGGCTGCAAAATGACCTTCCAAACATGAATGGGCCATAATCATCACAGCTGGCTTCGCATGTTTGCAAGCAAGTAAATGGTTTTTTTTTGATACCTCTTCAGCTCCAGAGATGCATGCCAAGCTGTAGCAGATCATGGCTGCACATAAGAACCACACAAGATGCAATGAGAGCATCAAGAAACAGCTGCCTGTGAGGATGCACGCAACACGGCAGGCGAGTAGCAATGAAAACACCACAGAATTCAAAGCAGAAAGGATGTCTTCCACCTTTGCTACTGGCTACTAGGGTTTAGGCTCTTTTCAGGCCAATTTGTCATGTCCTACCTGGAGGCTGATGTTAAGAAGGATCCCACCCTGGCACTCATTGTAGTCCTGTGACAACACAGCCAAAGAAATCCTAGTAATTCAGGGAGAGGAAGGGGGAAACATATATAACTTAGGAAATTGAGAAGGACGCAACAAATCGGCGTCTGTGGAAGGACAGAGCTGAAAGGTTCTGAGGCTAAAGGCTTCGAAGATACTTCGGGATCTACAAGAGCAGCTCACAACGACTGAGATGAAACAAGGCATACATTTTTCTTCTGGATGCAGAAGAGTAAGTGACACAACACACAAGCAGTGCCTGACAAAACACACTTCTACCTTTTCCTCCTTCACACCTTTCTTTCCTCATTCATTTTTAGCCTACGTGTAGGTTTAACACAGAGATGTCTGGGTCTTCTTCTTGTTCAAATCCAGGTCCTGTCCTCCTCAGTCACTGCCTACGAACACAACAGGAGGAATGGCAGCCCAACTATTTTTCATCTTGTCATTAGGCACAGGCTACATTTTTCAGGCCTTGGCTTCAGCCTAGCTCTCTGGTCCAGCTCCTCGAGACGACACGACAGCTCACTCACACCTCATTCTGCAGTGTGTGGACAGAACTATTTGTTCTCTTGCTACAAGAGCATAAAAGCCAACTTGACTTGGGACTTACAGCCTTCAGCAACAGCTCATCAGTATAGCACTGTAAAAGCAGCAAAGACACCAAAAACAGCACTGATGAGCTTGCTACTGAACGTTGCTGCTTTAATAACATTTATTGTTCAAGAAGAGATAAATCCCACCAAGAAGGGCACAAGGACTACAGTTATCACACGTGGTCCAGCTGGGGCAGAGAGAATGGACTGCTCTACACTTGTTAGCACCCACCACATTGAGGAAACACTGAACAAAACACAACTAGAGAATGTCATCTGAAATCCAAGCCCAAGTAAACAGGTTTTATATGAAGCATCTTGGGAGTGGAGGAGTGGAAAGGCAACAGCTCCACAAATGCTGTTTTCACAGTGTCCCTGTGGGAGGACTTGGCAGTACCTCCAGCCTGGTAATCCTTGTGCCCACGGGCATCCGCACAGCCTCCCAGCATTGCAATCCCACTCCCCACAGTGAATTTAGCACCCTCAGTGAGTCTGAACATCACATTTGCCCTTGTATAGTGTACAAGGAAGCAGAGTACTCTACAGATCCCCCTCTCCCACCCCACAGCAGAGAGTTTTCTTTGTCCACTATTTGATAGTCCACTGGTACAAAATCTAGTCCCCAAAAGTCATTCAATAAGCTGTTTTCCTTCAGTCTGTAGTAATAAAACTATACAACACTATAAACATTTTCCGTGTTGGACTCCAAGATGTTTGGCGCTGTAGCTGGAAACACTGCTCCTTTTGTTTTTACATTACAGCAGACCCCTTTAGACCCACTTTCCATCAAGACACTGAATATTTTTGTCTTCTATTTTCTGTGAGATGAACCCTTTCTAAATCTAGGCAAAAGACTTATGGGCAGCTATTGGGTGAGTATCATCACTCTAGTGCTAAGCACATCACAAATCAGGCTCATCAGAAGAGCAGAGTGATGCCCAGGGAACAATTTTGCCTCCTGTAACCATTCCAACACATGGACTGGACACGCAGCAAAGAATAGCATTAATGGGAGATATGGACCTGTCTCTCTCACGTGGGTAGAAAGAAACAGACCGCACAGAAGGCAAAATTTTCTTTTAATCTATAAGTTAAAGCTAAGAAAAGCAATAAACAAGCTCTCTGATGAGTGTTGTCAGTCTGTGTCTAAGGAATCATCTTTGTAGCTGAACATACTCTCCCTTTCTGCCCCACGTCTGAGAAGAAGGGTAGGGCAGGTAAAGCAGGAGCAGAGGTATGGTGTATGAAATTTGGTGGAATACTATGCCCGTGCTGCAGCTGGCTTTTCTATTAAAGCTGCTGACAAGAATGTTAATGTTTCAGTTGGGCAAAGTTTGCAGGGAGAGGTAGCATCTTTTATTGGACCTACTGATACAATTGAAAAAAAAAAAAAAAAACCCAAACCAAAAAACAGAGAAAGCTTTTGGGCACAGAAAGCCTTTCCTGCACAGAACTGAAGAAGGGCTTGTTTGTCTGGAAGTGTCTGGTTTTTTCCAACTATATTGGTTCACCTAATGAAAGATAGCTCTCCCTGCAAACCCTGCCCCACTTAACAGTCTTTGAATATGGCTACAACAGCAACACTATTACATTTTGGTTGTACTGATGGTTTGCAACATAGACTTTGGCATATGGTCCAACAGGCATCGATTCATTTCACAGAGAACAAGCTACTGTTTTTAAAGGCAAGAGCTTATTATAAATTATACTAATTGCCAACGTGGGCCAGCATAAAGCTGATGGTGATGAAGGCTAAAAAAGCCCCTAATCCCCACCTCCACCCCAAAAATAACCCCAAGCTGTCATACTACCATTCACATCAACCATCAAAATATTCCCCAAGTATGACAAGTAGCACAGTATTTGAAAATGCCAGGAGAGCACAAATTGTCATCTGCTGAAGGAGTAGCAAAACAGTCCCCATAGGGGATTGTTAAATAGGACTAATGTGATAAAGTTATTTTCAAGACACATCCACACTTTCACCTACGTTGTGCCAACACTGCCACACTCACTAGGACTGATCTTGGCGAGTGGTACTCTAACACGTGAGTTATCATGAGGGTTTATCATGAGGATACACATTTACATAGCAGAGAGAAAACCACACAAAAATAAGTAGAGCCCCTCAAATACTGTGGGCCTCAGGAAGGTCTTGGTGTCTTACTGTTTCAATGTTCTTATTAGTTCTGGTGGAACAGATGAAATAGCTGACTGACCTCCTTCATGGACAGGCACCGATGCTAGGAGATGCATTAAATATCTGAAAGCTCATGTTCAGCTAATTAAGGCATACTTTTCTTCCCATAGTCTGCCATTAACTTTAGCACAAATCTAATTGGAAACATCTGTACTGCAAATGAGAAAAAATCAATTCTTACCCTCAACATACAATATACTGTTATTTATTTATAAAACAGACTGCATCTGAACACTTCATTGTCCTCTTCTCTCACTCAGAGGTTCATATTCTCATTATAATAACCATTTCAGGTTTAACACTGTAAGAAGGGTCTCAATAGGAAAACCACAGTTAAGTAATTTTTCAGTTAATTACATTTTTTTAACATATTCTGTTATCAAGAAATATTCTGAATTTTATTTCAGAGGTCTATGAGGAAAAATTTTTCAAGTAATGTCTGAAGAATGATAGAACTTTTATTTTCCAGATCTCTCTGTATTCAAATTACAAATGAATAATACATATTTTTATTTGACTTAGTGTTGTAACTATAGATTAATTACATTAATTTCAGCAGAATGTGTCCACAGTTTTGCTTTGCCATGAAGATCAGAATGGATGTGGTCATTACCATTAAATTACTTGATATTGTATATATTGTAGATCTTACGTATCAATGACTGCAAAATTATTTTCCACCATAAAGTGTTTCATCTCTACAGGATGCTTGATATCTTTATTTTTTAAATAAAAACAACAGCTACAAAAAGATTTATTTTGTAGGTAAAATTTTTATAAGCTGAGCTGGCAAATATTTGTCTCTGACATCTATTTAAAACCTAGTAATATACGTTTATGCAAATATCAATTGCTCTCTGGAATCTTTTTTTTTTTTTTTTTTGGTGGGGGGGGCTGTTGGGTAGAAAAACAGTTTTGTAAAGAAGTTTATTTACTGAAATGAACTAATAAAACAATCCATAGCCTGACTGTATACCTGAAATAAGCCAGACTGACTAGAAATGCAATGCCACAGCTATAATTTCTGAAATTATATGGAGGTTGAGGGAAAGGGAAGGAATAAATTGATTTCTTCATGCTTCAAAAAAGAAAAATAGTAAACTAAAATCAGTACAGTAAGTCCCTACAGCTTTCCCCTTTTGGAGGAATTTCAGAGTAACAAGAAAGACATTTTCCACCGAGCATAAGTGGTATGATAAAAACTACAGTCTCAAAATACTTTATGCATAACATGCTGTTTCTTCACTTTGCTTTCTAACTACCTGTAAAAAGTAAGTGAAAATGAGACACAGATCTTTGTTCCTGAAAATGAGAAACAGATTTTGTTGCACTGAACGTCAGACCTTTTACACTCATTTGAATGTAAACAAGAAGAAGATGACAAAAAAAATATAGTTTCTGAAATTGTTTCATGTTGGAATTAAACTGGATTTTTGTTAACTTGCATCTCGGTGCAAGCTGAGCTTCAGAAGGGGTATGTGGTTTGAAGGTCTCCTCCTACACAGAGTGTTGTACCACACAGAAGCCACAGACATCAACTTTTAGTCGCTCGGTACCACAACGCATCAAATATTCAAAGGAATGACCTTAGCTTTTTTCTATAGGCATCAGTCACATTATATACTCATATGTTGGTTTAGGCCTTCCATGGTTATAAAACAGAGGATAATTTTCATGTGCTCTGCCACATCTGGGCTAATAATAATTTTCTTTAATATTGTTTATATATTATGTGCTTTCAAGTCTGCTTTAGGACATGAACAGAGAACAGGTCAAGTAGTCGTCTGTAAAGTTTCTAAAAGATGAAGAAGGGCTTGTAACTAGTAATAGCCAGAAGGCATTAGTTATTTCTTTTATTAAATTATTTCTCTATATGCAGCCACAAAATGGGCACCATTTGATGAACACCACAGACAGGCACAATGTAGCCCTGTCCTTATCTAGCTTCTCATTGCAAGGTTAGTATCGATTTTCTTTTAGTATTTTTCAATCAGCTCACAGTCACCTACCTGGTGGACGAACCATCTCCCTGCCTCACAAAGAAGAGAGGTACTTGGCTGCTGCATTTCTCCCACACACAGGAGGCAATACAGAGGTGTCTTATTTTCAAATGAAGGCAGAAAGCACCCCGAAAATCACAGGACTGGCGTAACAGCATTAATTGATGATGACTTGTCTTATGGCCATATTACACCGAAAGGCTTGGCTCTGCTGAGTCAGCCAGGCTGCAGCACACCCTCCCCCAGCCCTTCCTGCACGAGTCGGTGTGGGGCTGGAGCCTGCCAGGCACTCCTGGGCACCAAACACCCTCCTACTGCAGCTGGGACCAGCTCCCTATTGCAATTCATACTTGGCACACCTCTGGACACGCATCCCTGAGTACAGCTGAGCCCTACAGCCACAGCCTATCATGGGACACGACAAACCTGGGAGCAGCACAGTTCGTGCATTACTGGAACCATATGCTGAAATACATGGGTTGGGCATTTCCCCAATAGCCCAGTCTGATTTTTGGATCCTCTAGACAGATGCCAAGTCCAAAAATAATTGTAGAGGAACACAGAAAAGAAAAAGATTGAGCCCTGATTGCAGAATCATTAAGCAAAACCTACCCTAGCTAACGAGAAGCTGGACTTTACAGTGGATTTTGCAGATTTTTGTAAGCAGCAACTGTTTGATCAACAATTTGTTCCATCAACAAGCCCTGCTGTCTCCTTAATCCAGCTAGAGCACCCAGGTGAGTCCGGAGTTGGCTGTTAACCCCTGGCTTGCTGGATGGTGGCAGTAGCCTACAAGCACCTTGCCATCCTGCACAGCACTGCATGTTTCTATCTAGAGCCATGCAAAGGTTTTGTTTATACCTGCTATTCTTGATAAATCAAATGCAGATATTGTTGCGTGAAACATAGCAGACATCACGGCTGGTTTGTACAAGTCACCTAAAAGATACTACAACTCCAATCGAGGTATTCCAGACAAAATGCAATAACACTTTAAAGGTCCACACCGTTCTTGACACCTTTCAGCTATTTATAGATGGAGCCAGATAGGTAAGTTGGTGTAACAACAATATTGATGAATTCCTAGTTTTACTCAATACTCCTGGCTCCATGTGGCCTCTAAACCACCCCTGAACACCAGGATGTGCAGAGAAACAATGAAGCAACTCTCCTTGACCTGAACTAGGTCTAAAAAGAACTTTAAAACCTCTATGCACAGTCTGCATAAGAACAGTATCGGGGAAAAAAACTGCAATAAAATTCTTCATGCAAATTGCCATCTGGGCCAGGAAGCGGAGCACAATACTGTTTTCATAATCTTTAATGATGCACAGTGTAGTTCAGGGGGAGGGAGGGTAGGAAATGGGACCAACCTTTGACCAGTATGACAGCAGCATAAGTAATCCCTTATTGCATTATGAAACGATTCATACATGGGGACCTGTTACATTACTGGCCTGTTAACAGTATCGCAGCCCCTTACTTTGACTTTTTTCATTTTGTTTTACATCAGACAAGCCTATTGCTGTCATTTGTAGAGAACGGAAAAGCTGCTACAGTTTTAATATAAGACACAGGAAAAAAATACACAGCAGCTGTTCATATTTTCTAGGAAGTCTGTTACAATAATGATGTCATGGAAAAAGGCTGGAATCTATTAAAATGGATCAGACAGGCAAGCCATTCAAAGCCTTCAAACAATATGAGTATATAAGCTGCACCATGTACCTTATATTAAAATAAAACAGGCAAAGAGTGGAGTTCCTTAAAAATATTATTGAGAACAGGCAATTAAGGTCATGTCATAGGTTTACTTCAATAAATTCAGTTTACTACTGGAAATACCCAATAAAGCAAAATACAAAAGCCACAACCAGCTCACTGTCAATTAAGCCCATTTTCACCTATAAAAGCATTTAAATCTGTTTTGAAATCACTGGCTCACACTACATAGGAACAAAGAAGCTCTTCCAGCAAAATACTCTCCATTGACAAGTGAGACATTTAAACACCAGGTGTAAAATTCAGCTCATTAGAAATGGTGTTTTGGTGGGGTTTCCACCACACCCCCCCCCCCTCCAACTCTGGAATTAAAGCATGCAGCTAAGGGGAGTCCTATCCAGGTACTCCATTTGACCTATAATTAGCAATCAGACATTCTTCATTTATATGATGCTACTCCTGGGCCCTAGCAAGTTTGCACCTCTTGCAGCAGCTTGCTTGCATGCCACTGCAATCTGCAGAGCCCAAAGCTTGCTCAAACATTACGCTTCCCTTCCTTGGGGTACATGGAAAAGAGAAGGGTTTGTGGTAGAAATCAGGTAAGTTCTGCGGTTATCTGGATGTCTCAAAAATTATCTTTATATTGCCTCATTTCTGACAAGCTACACCTTCCTCCCAAAGGCTTTCATTAGAAAGGTTTTTATGTTGGTGGCCTAAATATGTCTTCCTAGCACATGCAAAAGTACCGAACACAACATGCAAACATTTCTGCTAACGTGAGATCATATTTTGACTCCCACATTCTTCAAATATTCAAGCTGACTTTTTGTGTATTTAGGAGTTGGAAAAGTAAAGACTGATCGTGTTTAATATATTTAAGACACAATAAAAATACACAGGGCAAAACAAACCAGACACGAATATCACAGGCAAAGTTTTAACACATATACTGGGAGGGCAGTAGGGGCAAGAGCTATAGTCCTCATCACAAAAGAGGAGACACTCAACTCAATAGCAGCCATTGATGGTTTGGAAAGTAATGATCCCGCCTTCCTTTGTGTTTTCCACTGGAGTCAACTAAATATATGACATCAGGTTTTAATATTCTGGGATACGCTGATGAGGTCACATGTAAATGGAATACATTACAAAGGAAGAATTATAAATCTGAGACCAAATGAAAGCTAATATGACATCCTTAAATTTCTTTGTTTTCAAGCTATCAAATAAACTTTGTACCTGTTAATTATAAAATGCCAGCAACAAAGAAACAAAAGCAATGAAAATACCTTGAGATTCAAAAAATTAATCAAACTACAAATAGGTTTAAAGTGATAATTCCATCAAGACATCTGAAAAGATATGTTTGATTATAGCTGTGGTCAGTTATACAGCCTGGTAAGTTAAATTGCTTTCATTAATGTTCCGTATTAAACTGCTTTCAACACCACTACTACAACTATCGCTACAAAAAAGAATCTCTAGCAGAACTCAAACCCAAAATTCAAATTGCTAAGCAAACTAAAAAACCCCAGAAAACAATGACCCCAACTTCACAGACACACCCACACTAAGCCATTTAACACTTCCTCCTGCAACTGGGTACGTACAAAGGAATTTCTGAGTTCACTCAAGTCCAGCTGCCAAGTCAGATCCCTACTACCTTGCTCACATTTCCAAGTCCCAGTAAAAGCCACAGGTTACGCATGCACTAAAAGCAAGAGGTTAGGCATTCAAATAGCTCTGTGCACTTAACTAAAGGCTCAAAAGATTTGAGCCAGAATGCAGTAAAATGAACTGGAATGCCTTATCTTAGGCATACCATTGTATTCATAAATTTTTACTTCAAGCTGTTATTGGATATAATAAAATAGCATCAACATTTCAGATGAACATTCAGGGCAAGCTTATAAACTATTCAGTGATTAATGCTCTTGTCTCATGTTTTCCATTTTCATTGCTACTAGAGGTCATATGTTATGATGTCAGTTTGAATCTGGATATCCATTTTGAGGAAATCTAATTCAAAATTATAATACTAAGGCATATGGTAAAAACTGCTTAAAAATTCTATACTGAGTAAACATATTCACTCTGTTACCCGTGTAGATTTCACATTCTAGTACCACCTATTCATCAGGCAAACATACTTTGGGTGCATCTTCCCGTACGGTAAACATGCCATAGGTTGAATGTGCAGGGGCAGAACTCGCGTATACCAAGTTGCAGCAGCACTTGCCAACCTTGAGTGGAGGGTTTTGCAGGGCTGGATGAACAATATGAAATTAATCAAATCCCCAGAGCATGATGTAAATTGAATCTGCCAAAAGGATTCAGGAGGAAGAAGAACAGGAGTCTGAGCCGGAGGGAGGCTTGGAGAGTATCTTCCTTAGGAGCTAGTGGGATGGAGATGTTTCATGGGGTCTGACACTAGTAAGACACTTGTTGCTTTATTCTGCCCTGCTCGCAGACCGGAGGATTCCTCACTGACTTGCAAAAAGCAGTTTTATTAGACAGCTGAGCTCAGATGTCAGAAGACTGAAGGGACTACTCTGCTCGCCTCTCCCAGTCTCACTCTCACCCTCCCGTTTCTCTTGGACTCCTGCTACTTTTCTCATGACCCTGCCTGTGACACTGGCTTCTGAAGCTAAACCACATGAGAGCTAGCTTTGTCTTCTTCCTCCCTGGTCCCCCGTCCATCTGTCCCCCATCCCCCCTGCCCAAAGAAACAGATTTCAGGTGGTTGTGCTCCCTCAGACAACTCACTATGGACCTAATAAGAGAAAGCAAGAATCGGAGTGGTTCCGAACCCAGGCTGTGGAGCAACAGTTTTCTGAATATTGCCATACGCTTCTCTCAGATGTGTTGGTTCTGTATGAAATACTAGCAGAAAATACTTTCAGCTGAGGTTTTATGTTTGTTATTATTACTATTGTTGTTGTTATTAGTATTACTACTATTATTATTATTACCACCATTTTTCTTCTTTCCCCAGAATAAATATCTGTGAAATAACTACAATTAAAGTCCTTCTCAAAGCAAAATCAAGCTAAAATGTTTTTTTCACGTGCGCAATGCATGAAGCATCAGACTTATTACTCATTTTTGCTATAATTTATTATTGATCTTTCCAGTAATAAACGGTAGTGCATATATACAAATAAAATATTTATATGCAGCCTTTGAAGTACAACAATTCCCTATATTGGTAAAGCAGTGGCAGACACAACCAGTACAACCCACTGGAACTACTTCAACCATCACATAAGGGAGGGAATTCAAAATTTAAGTAGTCACTGAAACTTCAAATCTTGATTTGAATTATAAATGGTGAAGTGTTAAAAAGTTCCTGCTACAAGAGTGGACAATCTTCCATAGCATTTTATAGGCTGAATTCTATACTGCAATGTATGCCAGCCCAAAATTATTTGTATTATGCAAGTATAATTCTACAAACAAGGAATAGTAGAGGGATTACATAGAAAAAGCATGGACTTACTCATGGTTCTTTCCGCATTTAATTTACTAGTCCATTTTCTTTCTAAAATGACTGAACCAGCTAGGCACTTAACATAATATAGATATAACACATCCAAGGTATCTCCTTCCTCCAGGGAGGCATTTTAAGCACAAAGTAATCCAATGACCTTCAGAAAGCGTTCAGTGTGAAGCAAAACCATTTACATCTATGCAGATGTACAACCAAATGCAATGTGTACGTCCATGCAATTAAAATTTAAAACTACTGTCATCTTTTTACTCATTTCTACTCAGATTCAAGCAGATACACTATGAACTAGGATACTGGAGAAGCAGGACCAGCATTTGCTATCATGTAGTTACATATGGTAAATGATTACTAACCTCAAAAAGATTAAAAAACAACCAGAAAAAAAAAAAAGGTTCTTTTAAAAGGAAATATTTCTAAATTCAGTTTAAAACCTACTTGAATATCTAACAAGAAAAATAATAATTTTCTACAGGCATGACAAGAGAAAGATTTGGTACAGAACACAGAAAATTAACAGCATTTTAATGGTCTTTAAAATTCTTATACACCATGTTCGTATATAAATAGATTAACATAAAAACCATTATGCTAATTCATTTGTTTATATTATAAGCTTTGGAAGATAATAGATAGCTTTTTATTTTCTTAATACCTCCATTGCAACTTACTGGCACTTCAGTGATAACATGTCCATTTTTATAAGAAAAGGCTACAATTTTATTTAAAACTTAACAGGCATTCATTCTTTTTCCTTTCAAAACCTAGGCATAAGTAACAAAGCACCAGAGTCTTATAAATTTTCTAACACCAAATGCAAATTAAGTCATGAAATTGCTCTAGGAAAAGTTCCAAGAATGCAAACCCAAAGGAATTTCAACACAATTTCTCAATTTCAGGCTCTTTATGATACTCAGGCAAGGTAACAGAATATGATGTGGTTAGGAAGAGCTATCTGTATATGGAAAAATATTTAATTTTCCAATTTCAACAACTCCCTGTATTCTGTTTATATGCTCTAAGATGAAATACATGTATATAAATGGAAAAAACCAAAAAGGGTGGCAAGGGCTCTGTAGATTGAGCAGCTCACTAAGTTTTCATTAGCTGGAAAAAGTGGATTGAGGGTTCCTAACTTAAAGGGTGTATTCATATGTTTGGTAAATATCTATCAAATTAATGTATTATTCCTTTTTCCTTTACTTGGAGTCAAGTGAACTGCTTTCCTGCATTGTACCAGTCTGCATTAGAAGTAAAACAAGCACAACCCCCACCCCATTATGTGACAAGGTAAAACTTCCTACATTTTAGCTTTGTCAGCTCTGACTATGTGGCTTTACAGCACCATCTCCAGCAAACTGGGGCTTTTTCTATAATGAATAGAGTAATTAGTTAATCTTTCAACCACCCTCCTGAAAAGCCTCAAATCCTTTGTTCTTTTTAAAGACAAGGCAGGAGTTTTAACCAATTGTTTAAACAAAGGGCTGCTGATTTTTTGTTCTGAACTACTGCTTGTTTACCCCAGGGGAGACATCAGCCAAAGAATGACAACTTAACTTGCTGGGCATGCTATTATTTAGCAATAACCCCAAGGGGACTGGGGACATTTCCTGAATATGAACTTTAGGTCTGCCAGTGCTTCTCTGAAAATATGAGATGGACAGTGACAAGCAGCCTGCCCCAGAGTCATGCTGTAAAACCTGGTCTCAGAGTGCTGCCCTTTACCTCCAGCCACTCAGCTGGCTCCCATTTTCCTGCCAGAAGACAATTCTTACAATTCTTTACCAATCCCTTCTTGAAAGACGTCCTAGGTGTCAAGCATTCAAAACAGTAAGACCATCCAAACGTGCATATATGTGTCCTTCTCAAGTAGCCTGTTCACTATTGCCTGTATCACTGTGAACATCTCAAGCAACTTTTCTTCAGCCTTTCAAAGCCCAGTTCAAAACAGTAACTTTCCTCTGTGATTACTTCATGCTGGTGCTTATTAACAATAATGGTCTTTATAAAATCAAAATAACTTAACTCAGTCCTTACCTGAAGAGCTCTTACTGTTCAAGACTTGCAGTTTTAGTAAACTGGTGTAATCTGCAACAGAGCAGAAAGATGCATCACTTACGTTGCTGTTGTGCATTTAACGTAAGCATTATAATTCAATTACACTTGAGCAAACTGACAGAACTTTTGTTATCATGGTTTGGCACATGTTTTATGGAGACCCATGTCAAGCAGTAATTGTACAATACTGCATATACACACTATTAAGAGGTACCTTTTTCCTTTCCCAGTGTTTCTGCTCAGACATGGGGATGTATGAGTTTCGATCTACCTCAATGTGTTACTCATAATGCTCATGTTGTGGTTAAATAGATTAAATAATTAAGGTCCTGCTGACATTGTATTTCTTGTCACTAAACAACCCAATCAATTGAATTAGGCACTTCAGGAAGAGGTGCATGATTGGGCCCAGATGCACTCAACTCCCATCAACTTCTAATGAGCTCTTCAGTAAAAACAAACAAAAAAACCATACTCACTTAAAATGCAGATCTGATTACATACTAATGACAACTCAGTGAAGCCTAATTCTTAATTAGCATCCTGAAATGCAGCTAAACAAAACACTATGAGCCTGAGTGTCTACTGACCAAACCCCCCCGCCTGCCCCCATCCAAAAAGCAGCAGTTGCACTGCAAAGACATTCAAGTCAAGACAGCGCACATTTGTATGCAACATCTTCCACTGAGGGCAGAAACTATGAGTTTAATCTTTCCTGTCTTGCTGAAAACACCATTAGGTATCACAGCCAGTTACATCCACTGCTTTTCAATGTGCATCTGATGCCAGCCTTGCATTTTGCATTTATTGTTCACTAGGGCCTCTTTGCTGACTTGGTATTATAGAGACTAACTTGTAGTCAGACCTAGAAGCTTTGTTATAAGAGACAGGCTATGCAAACAACAGCAGAGCACAAATATTTTTTTTTTTCCTTTTTTTTTTTTTACTTCTTCAAGTTACCTACATAGGGGCAGCACAAGCTGCCTCTGTTCTAGAAGAATTTGCTGTTATAACCATCATAATAAATTTACACCTGGCCTACCTAAACAGCGCAGCACTGAGCCAAACAACAGCAGAAGAGAACAGCAGTAATAGCATTTTGCTGCTCCGATATCTGAAGGCACTGATGTTGAGCCTTTGTTCTCGACACTGGTTCTCCAAGCTGGATAGGCAACCCACAAGCCTCAAATTACACTTCATTGATCCAGGGAAACCGAGCTGGTGTCCAGTTTCAGTTCTGCAACCTGCACGCTGACCCGGATGTTTGTTGGCCTAAACAATGAGATTTCAGGAAATGAAGAATTTGCACTTTGTCCGAGTCTTGTTTTCAGAGAGGGGGATCGCTATCTTGGAGGTCTAAGTTGGTGTGGGAAAATTGGGAGGAAAGCCAATCATCCAGATCTGGGCTCCTGCACTATGTTTCTTCGCTGAGTTAATTTCTGCTCCGAATTCAATACGGCCAAATCAAACCCAAAGTTAGAAATGGGAGGCGGTCTCAACAAGTTCAAATTCCTTCAGCATAACTTTTTGTTACCTCTGGTAACATTGGAGGACGTATGTAGGAGGAAGACAGGGCGATTACAAAACAGTTCATTCAGTAACATCTTAAAAACATATTCACGTATCTGGACTATTTTATACAGTCTGTCAATACAAAACCAAACCCCAAGCATCTGCAATAAAAACACATATTTTATATGGAAATCTGAAAAATTCATGTAAGATGACATTAATAAGGTCCACAGTAATGGAACACCATGGTCTAAATGTAGAAATAACCTGTCTGAGGAAAACCAGAAAAAAATTGTTTCTTGAGTATTCTTTATAAAATAACTAAAACATTCTTTGATAATTTTTCATTATTTTTCATTATGTTATAGATTAAACTTGCTCAAATGTGCAATGCAAGAATTTCAGTTTGGGACTCAAGAGAAGATCTTTGTTTCCATAGCACCATGAAAACATTTCCACAAAGATGCTTACAAAGCGGCATAGCTTAGCCCACCACCACCACCACCACCCAAAACCCCCACACAATATGAATAAATGACAGAGAAGAAATTCTTGAGAAACAGTGTTCACTTTGCTAATTAAAGTAAGAAACACTAAGTCATTGTATTCATGTATGGGAAATAGAAGCCTAGAGTTTCAGTTATTTGCTTGAAACCATAGAAGAAGCAGAATAATCCAGTGCCTAACTCAATTCTAAAATCAGCTGCAGTACTTCTTTCATTTCAAAGCTTGCAGAATTTTATAGTCATGTTGGATTGCAACTTTGCTTTATGCCTCCAAGTACCATTTCATTATTTATTCTGGCTAACTATTTTGTCTAATTGCTCATCCACATGCAGAAAATGCCTCCTGTTTGGAAAAAAAAAAATAATCTAGGACTTCTGGACTTTAGGTTGAGGAGATACCCATCACATCTGAGCAAAGGCTAAGACCCTTGTTTCTTTAAGAATGTTATTTCCTACATTAACATTTTCACAATCCTAACATTCATAGCATAATTTTTCTTGGTTGAATTTTTTTTTTTTTCTAACAAAGACCTCAAAGGTCTTATTTTTGCACAGCAACATCTGAAAAATACATATATGGCACAAGTTATGCAAGTGCTCCATTCCAATAAACCAGTAACCTGGAAAAGTCAAATGAACCTAAAATTCAACACATGACTATCCTTATTTCCTACCCTGAACACAGAGGAGAACTCTCCATGACAACAAATGCTGTCTCTGGTGACGATGACCGTGCTTAGTTCAGAAATCCCTTTTTGCCTTCTCAGAGAGGACCTGATGCATCCTGTGGTACATTTATTGCAGAGACGCAGTTGCATGCCCCCCTAGTAGTAGAGGGATTGTTCAGAGTAAGTTCCTTTTCTGAAGTACTAGATAGCCTTTTATTTTACACTAATGTCTAAGCTTAGATTTTGCTTGCACTTCACAGCACAGGAAAAAGTAGAAAACTAAGGACAAGTAGAAACCCAGCTAAGATGTGGTTTCTGTTACAGTTCCTTCAAAACTAGCAACATAAAATATACAGTTTCGCCGTCTTATCCAGAATATGTAAATTTTTCAGATTCTGATCTCAGGCTGACTTCCACCAACAAGAGTGTGGTGGCTGCATGGGGAGCTGCCGCTGTCCATCTGCTTTACGCTGACAGAAGATTGCAATCAGATCTGGGTCACCTCACCTTTGAGTTTGCCACATACATAAATTAACAGATCACACACAATAGCGCTTGTGCTAACTAAAATCTAACTTACAGGCATAAACATATTTTTAACCTTTTTCCCTTCCACCCACTGATGTGAAACTTATCTACATAAATAAAAGAGTAATTTCTTGATATTTGCCCTTTCCTTTCGGAAACAGAGGAGCACCCATGCAGCATGTTTATCTGTTTGTCTGTGGAAAATAGACCAAATATACCTCTAGTATGTACAATACTGGAGAATTTTAATACCTGATGAACTATTAAAATACAGGGAATATACTTTCCATTATTCAAACATTACAAATATGTACAACTAACACTATATTCAACATCATTACAAGCATTATAGTAGTCACAAATATGCACTGCCTAATAATTACTTTAGTGGGTTTATACATACGACCATTTGTGAAATATCTGTGTTCATCCTCCTAGATGACATAAGGATTTCAAAATCCAGCCATTAGAAAATGCATGAATAGGTAACATGCCAAGACCCCTTTTACCGGTAGCCACTGCACAATACCCTTATGCTTATAATCACAAGGCACTGGTATACTGGGTGCCACTGGGAGGTAGCCCCGCTCTGTTCGTTCAAATCGAGCAAGCTCTAACAGAAGAACCACCCAATAACATCAGCAACTCAACATACAGTGCTGACTGAATAAATTTTAGCAAGATGTTCATGGCTGAAAAATAACAGTGGGGGATCCCTGAAGGTTTCAGACTAACTGGCAGATGACTTTCAGCATAAAAAAAAAAAAAAAAAAAAAAAAAGGAAGTGCAAAACCTGACCCTTGTTGTTTTGAATCCATATACACCACATTACTGAACTCCAAACCGGCACCTCAACTTAAACATGATACGCCAAACAGTGTTAATGCAAAAAGCATGGAAAAAGACAGCACTGCTAGACTCAAACTTCAGCAGCATATGCCAGCCTATGTCCACAGCTCCAAGTCACTGCAAACGTTAGCTCACCCTCATGTACACTCAGGTACATTTCCTATGTCCTCTACCATTGTTATCTTAGTCACAAGAAACACAAAAGAAAAAAAACATTACATGTGGAACCAAAAATTTCCATTCAGTTTATAGCATTGGTATTCTCTCTCAGCTCTTTTCATAACTCACTTATGTTTTAGATATACAGTGTAGAGAGTATGTGCCAAAAGACAACAGATGACAACTCAGTGGAAACAAAAGATACCTCCAATGTGGGTCCTTCTTTTAAAGGACATACAACTGAGGGGCTTAAGGCTACAGAATAGATTTATTGTATTTGATTCCTGCAGGTGAGTAATTCTTAAGTAGACAACAGTCATCCAGTTGGACCAATGGGATGTCCTTATGTTTCAGTGCTTCTCAATGTGTTAGAGGAGGTTTGACTATGAGCAGACACTACGCCTTCTGAAGCTGATGATTTTATTAGCCACCAAACTAAATGGAGGATGATTAGAATGGTCTTTGTTCAATGTCAGCTGAGACAATGAAACCCACCACTCAAAGACCAGTGTGAACAGTATGTTACACTTCTGCTCTCTCTGACAGATGTGCTCAACAAAATTCTGCAGTTCTGGGCCACCTGATGTGATCTGGTTTACATTCATAATGGGAATTATCGGGGGTTTGGAGCACATCACTCATGGGGACAAAAATGCAATAGCCTCCAGTTCATGGCCAGATTTCCCTAAATCAGGAATTCAATTTACTTGCCATGAGCACAGTGAAGGCCTAAGCTTCCAAAGAGGGGCAGGAGGCTTTCAGGCTCTTCCAACTGTGACAGTACAGATGTACCTAAACAGGTGAGGAGCTGACTTGACTCCAGGTGTATTTCCTGCATTAAACTTGCATGAAGAAGTAAAACCAACAGGGAAAGTCATGGGCAGCAGGGAAATCAACAGTTTATTCCTCCCTGCAAGAGAGAGGCAGATTTTTGGACAGGGTGCTGGCTGCAAAGCCAAGCTTCGTATTACAGGCAAGGAAACTGCTTCCCGTTGTTTGATCTTCCCACTTTAGGAAGAGTGCTTGCTAAATATGGCATCAAAGACATTCTTATTGTCATCATTACTTCCACCTGTCCACTGAAACACAACACCAAATACCAGCTAAAACCTCACAGCCCGGGTGGCAATGGTGTGTGCTACTGGCTTGATGCTACAACACGAGATGTTTTGGTCACGTCTTGCAGGCTGTTTTGCATGAGCTGCCACTCTGACACAGAAGCGCAAGGTTTGAACCCTATCCCCTAAGCAAAACATTTGCTCTCTGCCCTGTAAAGACCAACTAGGACAATAAGCATGCTGGCTAAGAGCCTGTATTATGCAGTTCTCTCTTAAATTATGAGAAAAATATTAATTTCAAAGAACATCAGAGCGCCTAAGTATACAACTGTTCTGTGATTCCTCTGAAGATATCAGGGCCCCTATCAAATCAACACCTCCTCTGCCTCCTTGCAAAAGCACCCTATACATACACACGTACTGCTGTGACTTTTTTCAGCTGTTCAAATTTCTATTCAGATAGGAATTTTTAGAAGAGATTTTTGGGGGTAAGATTTTTGTTTTTCACAGAGCAACATAAGATCTTTATTGGAAATGAATGTCTATATCATTGCTGCTCCTCCTGAATAAAATCAGATCAATAAATGAATAGCCAAGCAAAAAAAATAACTATTTGAAACTAATGACTGGGAAATCATAATACAGTCACATCATTAACAAACTTTTACCAACTGTTCAAATAACTTCTGTAATTTTTATCTCTAAAAGTTAAACAGAAATACACTAAAGTATCTAATTGCATAGATTTTTGCTTCCATAAATCTCCATCTCCCATGAAGACCACAAGTTACCTGCATCATGAAACCTCAGCAAATCTGGCAATGACCATAAAATTTGAGTTCTTTTGCATCAAAAATCATCACAAAAAACCCCAAACAATGTAATCTATATAAACTGGTTCAAATAAACCTGGTAACTTGAAAACAAGCAGGATCACACTTACTTGAAACTGCCTGGATCGTTATATTCTGGCTAAACCCAGAAGAACACATTCCTATTCCCCAAGCCTTGCAGCCAAGCGACCCCCAGGGCAGCCCAGGAAGACTGGTGGAGCTGCTTCGCCTGCAGTGATTTTGCAGCTGGAACAAACTGTGTCTGAACTGCCAGCTAAACTCTGAGTGGGCAAGGACGTCACGTAGCACAGGGAAGGAGACTAATTGGTAGAGGAGAGCCTTTCAAGGAGAGGGAAAATTCATAGACAGTGGAACATCTCTCATTCCTCTGCTCCCATACGCCGCTCTCCTCTTTCCTTTCACATTACTGGAAAATACCAAACCAACAAGGCATAGCAATACATCACAAAACAGTTGTATCACAGGACGTAACATTTTTTTGTCAAAATTAGGTCACCTTTTGTTTCAGTGATACACCACAGCAGTAATAGATTAGTCAACATGCAAAGTTATATCAACAATAATGCAAAAATAACAAGCCACATTGTTGGCTGATGTTCGTGGTAGTATTTGTGTAAAAAAGATGTTGGAAAATGTGTGGACATGACAGAGCTCCAGCCACATTCATACACAGACTTCACAAGAAAGTGGAGGAAACGATTTTGCAATCAAACCACAGGGTAGCCTTTTACATCTTCCTCTCTGGGCTTTTGCCTGAACATAACAATCTTGGAGAACGTGGGACCTAACACCCTGCTTTGTGACTCACTGAAGTGTTTTGAGTCTTTGAATCACCCTGAGAAATCACAACTGGAAATGCACTAAGACATGCTATTCTGATCTAGAGGACAAGCACTAACGAAAAGCAGAGACCATTATCAACTTGCTTGCTATAGGTAAGCTATTCAAAACAACAGCATTGGGTCTTGAAATGCTGAGTAGTGCCTGGCTTTTCCCACACAGGCATTCCAGCCCTACCCTTAAGCTCACCCTTTCTCTGTCCATTGCCGTCTTTTATTTTCATTATTTTCCTTCCTCCAAATATCAACTGCAGCAACGTGAAGTAGAAAATTCTTATAAAACAGAAACACAACACTGGCAGATGATGAGCGTGAAACAGCTAAGCACTTCCTTCCTTCTTCACTAATTTCACAGAAAGGAGTTTACCTTGGCTGTGTCTTTTCAAAACTGTACTACCGATTCTCAAATTTTCTTTGGTGATGCAGCCTGGTTAGATCTAGAGTTGCTTGTACTCAACCTCTCCTGTCTCCTTGAGGCTTTTCAACTTCAGACCTAAGTTAAACAGAGCACCAGATTTCTGTTTTAGGAAATTCTTCTCACATGCTCCTTACCTGCATGTAATCTTTCGGGTGTTTTTCTTCCTTTAAAAGAAGCCAGACTATGTTGCTGTTGTATTAAAAGCTTATCTAGTGTTTGTTTCTTCAGTGCTCTAATCTATAAATGGGGGTTACTAAGCAGCTGAATTTTAACTCTGTGTTTGTTGAGGAATAAAAAATAATATAGCATTCAGCTTTATTTCCCTCATATTTCTGCATTCAGCCTCCAGATCAAAAATACATATTATTCAGTCCCTGTCACTCTAAAAAAAAACCAAGCTGTGCTGTGCTTTAAGTGCCCAAATCATCACTTGCTGTTACATCCTCTCATCACTTTTCTAATTAGTATGCACTAAGATGCTTAGGTTTTACACACTTGTTTTCCCTGTGCACTGAAAACCAGGTCAAGCTGCATTATCCATCCATACACGCCTCTTAACACTGCTGCTCACAAGAAACCTTTTATGTTTCAGTGGGACACCCTTCCACTTACACCTACTCTAAAAAAAGGCTGGTTCTGTCCTAAGGCTGCCAGAGACACAGCGTGCCCCATCAGGCAGGCAGTGCCCGTGGGCAGGCAGCCTGGAGCTAAGGCTGCTGCGCACTGCTGCCTCTGAGCCACCACCAGCTGCTACAGGCTGCGGCATCTACCTGGCTCTTAAAAATAATAGCAAAAAAATGTTCTGAGCGTGTTATTCCAGATCTAATGATCCAGGAGCACTGAGTTCAGGAGTTCCCACCCAGCACTGCTCATATATAAGCCGATGGATATACAATGAGTGTTAGGTTTCCCCACAAAATATTTACATTTCTGGCTTTTTACCAGCTCCACAAAACAGAAAGCAAGAAAAGATAGTTTTATGCCAAATATCTTGAAAGAAATAGAAGCTACCTTGATGATGAAGCTTTTGTTTTTATTTTTAGGGCCTATGTGAAAGACCTTTTCACAGGCACTAACAGCACGGTACAGAGGGCGATTAGGCATTGCTGTTTGATTATAACCCATTTTTTCCTTTGAATAGGAGGCGGCACTTTTGGAACAAGAGCCTGTGGCACTTTGAATGCTCCCTGCTTTATCCAGTAAGGAACTCATGTTTAATTAAACTAGACAAAACAGATGCTCCATCATTTTAGCTGGAAAAGCCGGTGAGGGGGCTCCGCTAGCACGGCGACAGCCAACTGGGGCTTCCCTGCTCGCTGGCAGCCTATAAAACTGCTACTGGGGGGCCCTGGCATTGTATTCAAAGCCACTTTTAAGAGCCAATATGGTAAACTGTGCAAGATATGATGTGTGGGGAGCCCCATAAAAATCCTTTAATGGAAACAGCGGGCTTGCGTTGGAAAAAGTTTCAGGAGCCATGTACACCGGTATAAAGAGTTTGGCTCCTGTAAGGCATCGCGGCCAGTCCAAGCGTACAGGCTCCCATAGCCCCAGACCTCACCGCAAGCTTCTGGGATGCTGTTCTCGGTAAGAATGTTTGCACCATCAAGTCACAGTTCATATACAGAACACCAATATAATGATAACAGAACACTTTTTTCTTCTTTTTTGTGTGTTAAACCATGAGAGGCAAGGTGAGTAGGTTAGGCAGCTAGAAGCCCATCAGTCAGCCAGGACCGTGGAGAGCAAGCTGCCTGCGCTATGGGCACAGGGGAGGCAGCATGAATCTAACTGGGATATGTGCAGCCACTGGGATGGCACTGGTCAATGTCCCCTTACAGAATTATTCTTAGATAAAAAGCTATCAGTTATAACTCACTCTAGATGGCAGGCGGTCCAAGGCTGTCTCAAGGAGGAATATGCACAACACTGACGGTCTTTCTACTTCTTCTTTCTTCCATTACATACAGGTGTAACGGCCCTTCTCTTTAAGCAAAAAGCTCTGCAGATTCTGCTTCCATCCCCTGCAGTGCCAACTATTAGTCATTTCCAGACAGAGGGGAAAAACATCACAGAGGTGTGCACGGGGATGAAGGCAGCAGCCCTGCCCATGGTTATCAAGCACCTCCAGCTCCTGCTCTGCTGCTGCTCCAGGATCCCAGTGATACATGGTGTGGCTGCTCTGCCTTACCGGGACCTGCCAGGCAGCTACACTGATACCCAGGATGCCAGCCTGGAAAGAATGGTGCAGGACCACAGGGAGCATCGAGGCACTTCTGCTTCACGGAGCCTCACTAGAAAACAGATTCCCTGGATATAGGCCTGTGCTTATGACAACTTTACCTACTGCATCACCCAAAGGCCCCTTACAAAACTCAACAGCACAACGTAAGTGGCAGAATGCAACTATCATCCAGAATATATTTTTGCCTGTTTACCTAATTTTTCACAGCTCAGAGCCTCCACCACCACTTGTTCAGCCTGAGGAAAACACAGCAGCAGCTCTAAGCAGGTCAAAAGAACACCACAAGAAAGGAGTCTTTACACAGCGGAACTAGGAAAAAACTGATCTCTCACATCTAAAAATGAATGACAATGTAAGTATTCAAAGGGATGACCATAAAAAAGTGCAAGCATCAACAGTCAGAATATGGACCACTCACTGCTACAGATTAGAACTTCATTTCTAAAAATGATATGAAACCTGGAGCATCAAAAACACTGCTTGAACTCAAGTTTTTTTGATACTCACGTACCACAAGAGCACTTTCACTCCTGCTTTGAAGGATTAAAAGCACTAACATGGTCATTAGGGAATCTCATCTGTTTAAAGCCACAACCAACCAGAATCCACAGAGGAAGGCAGGGAGGGAGGAAAGAATTAATACAATCACCTTTCTTGATGCTTGTTTTCTGTGTAAGGACTAACACATTGCCCAGTTTTCCACTACAACTACCATTTCACATTAGCAAAAAAAAAAAAAAAAAGAAAAAAGTCTTTGGAAAATGGTGAATGACTTTTTCATGACTATCTGGTTTATATTTGAACATACAGGAAATAGATTCTCCTAATCAGCCCTTTTTACCTGCTGCCAAGAATATGAGAGTGCAGCTTTACAGCCAAAGCAAGCTGTTATCCACTTCTTTTATAGTTTGCTCCAAACCCCCACATTAATGCAATATTGCAAATGAGCACTTAAATGCAGAAGAACCAGGAAAAGCAAATGATAGAGTCCCTCTGGCACGTGCACATGTCCTACAGACTTCCTATTGTGGACCATTCTCATGCTGATTTTTCCCAGCACAATTTAATTTTATTAAAGCCCAAATGTAAATCTTATATAAAACCACACACACAAAATGAAGGCTGTATCAACCGTCTCTAGTAAACTCTAAGAAAATACACTCTTAAAACTTCTGTTTGCATACAGTACCATTCTGTTCATACTCTTTCTGCTTACAAAAAACAAAGTTATTGCACATTCCGGATAGTTTAGATGTGTTCTCATTTTCCAAAACACTTTTCTTTTTTCTTCCAACAGAAAACACTCTTTTGGCCATTTGTCCTAGAGAAGAGCTCTTGCACCTTACTTAACACACAATCACTGCACAGACAGTTTAAGTACGTGCAATTAATTAAAAAAATATCTACATATCAAATTTACTGCATATGTGCCAAGCAACTGCCAAATTCATCAATGCATGGTAAATTCACAATATTTAGAGCACTTCAGGTTCACTGCCCAGGTATAAGCCATATGGCCAGCCCTACAAAAATGTGACCTGTTAGATATCAGCTACCAAACACGGATGCTTGCCGTGCAACTGGAACAAGCATTTTATCAGAACCGGTAAGAGATAAAGCTCACAGCATCTTTAACACTGTTAAGCGACAGATGATTGATCCATTTCCATTTCCTCTGCCAGTCAGGGAGGAACCTCCAAGGGAGGGAGACATTCATATGCATGCAAGTAACACTCTTATTCTGACTTAAAGCAGGCAAGATCAAAAGAACATTCAAGATATGTAATTTGGGGGAAGAGAAATTAGAAAAAGTAAGCCCAGGTCTGAAAAATATGACAACTGTTTTAAGAAAAATACAGCACAATAGCTAATGTATTGTGACAAGGCAGAAAACGCTCACTTCCTAAGACAGGGCACCTGAACAAACATTTATTATCCCAACCCAAACGCAACCAAAGAGTTCCAGAGTTTATATGCTAATGTACCTTACTTCAAAGATTTCCTTAAGCTACATCAGAAGGCAAAATCTCTAACTGAAGAAAAGGGGACTGACAAACTGTCATGTTAGCAAAAGGAAAGGACCGGAGAAGTGTTCAAAGATGTGAAACCTTTCTTTTTCTTGAAATAGACTATTGCTGTTTTCTGTAATTGCAAAACTTGTACCTAGGTGAGCTTTGTTCCTGCACAGGACAAACCAAAACTTGGTAATGTTTATCTCCTAAGACACTCCCTGTCAACCACTGCTCCGCTTCTACGTTTCCAAATTACTTTGTGTTACTGGGTGCTTGCAAATCAGGAATTTGATCTTGCGGCACCTGGCAAAAGGGAGATGCAGCTGAAGCCTGACAAAGAAAAGGTCCTGGGGCAACACAGTTTACTGGCAGAAGGCTTGGGTCAGCTTCTGGAACTGTTTAGAGGGTCACTTCGAAGAGGATTTTAAAAGTAAATGAAATAAAAGGATAGAATCAACTTTACTAATTCAGGATTGCTATAGAAACCTGCTGGGATGATCTGCATGACAATAACATGGGAAGTTACAATGTCTGGGAAAACAGACTGGGCAAAGAGGAGAGTAGGTCAGTCAGCTTTGGATGGGAGGGAGGGTGTTTGCTGTTACAGGTATAGCTTCCTCCTTCCCAGACTGATGACCAGAAAGGAGATGACCAGGAGCACACACAGGGTGAGATGCAGGGGCCTGATTTGGCCCCCATGCAGCAAACACATGGGCAACGATTCTAGGTCCAAGGTGGGGACACCAACCACTCTTGTTTCTACGTGGGGCTTAGATGAGTTACAGTAAGTCAAAACAGTGAAGCTAAAGATAAGGAAAAGATCACGCTTAGTAACCCTGAGGATAGTAAGGTCTTTTTCAAGGTTATTGGGCACAGTGGTTATCAACATTACAAGATGGACATGGTCTAACAACAATGCAGAAAAACACACTAAGTTTCTAACACATAGATTACAGAGACAGAAGGCACTCTCCTAATCGCGTAGTGATAGTCCTGAATTGTACACTGTACCAGAAAAGCAAGATAATGCATTGCTGCTACGGTAAGATGAGGTACCACTTGTTCATTACTCACTGCCAATAAATGGGCCCTGATGGCATGTGGCATAAATCACAACAGGCTTGGATAAAGTCATCTCTGTTCCATTAGTAGCTTTTAATAAGGACTATAATACCAAGGACATTCCAAAACCTGGTAGTTAATGTTGTGTCAACATTCAAAGGACAACCTAAATAACCATTTATAAACTGACACTGATCCAGACGAGGAAACAAAATATTTTCAGGGGATTCACCTGATACAACACCAATGAACAGTTATTAAATTAATCCCAGACATCATGGATTTACGGAAAATAGATCAAGTGAAAGAAAGTAGGTTTTATCCCCTGATGGGTATAATAAACCTATTGGATTTAATAAGGGCTTACAAATAAATCACATCAATATTTGTGAGGTATTTCACTTTGTCCTATCCAAAATTCTGATCAAAAAAGTTGCTTCTAAAGATAATAAAGAAGCACCTATTCAAAAGACCAGCTGATCTCAAGAGTCATCACCAACTGGGCTCTACTGGTTACCTCTGTACCAAGCCAGCCTCCGCAAGAACATGTATTGGCCTAGTAGTGTTCAATACCAAGTTGAAGTGTTTCTACACCCAGCATTACTGACATGAAAATCAGCTTAAAAATTTGTGGCTTAACTTTGAATGATACTTTATAATCTGAGGTAACACAACAAAAGGCTTATAGTAAGCAACTAAAAGTTCAGTTTCCAAATGCCTCCGTTGGAAGAAAACACCAATCTTACTTCAGGTGATGAAGGCATAAAAAAACATCAGCTATGGACAGAAGTTTCAGAAAGGATGGTTAATCAGTGATCTAAATTAACAAAGCTAGTCATGTTGGATTATTTTTTGATATCAAGAGATTAAGAATCATAAACCTTTCCAGAATATATATAACAGTAAAGTACAAATTTGTGTTAGTCACATGCAAATAACTGTCGGAATACAGGGTAAGTGCAAGAAGTACAATGGCCTGTGTTATACAAATGGATCAGACAACTTTTTCAACAAACCCTTCCGGTCTCACTTTCTTTGACTGTACAAATGGTACCAAAAAACCCCTAAAAAAACCCCAAAAACAAAACCCACCAAAAAAACCCCCACCAACACCCACAAAAATTAAGCACTTGAAGTTAAAACGTAAGATCCTTTAGGCAACAGCTGTATTTTTAATCTTTACAGAAGAAAGTTAACATTAGCATTGCCTTAACAGTGAAAAGGTTTTAATTTAACAAGAAAAAGGCACACCATCCTTCTCTTTCATTTACTGTATTGTGTTTAATACTTACAGACTGCTTGACTTGCTGACAGGAGGAGAATGAAGTAGAATGTGTCCAGTACAGTACAACATGAAACTGATAACATCATCCTACTTGGATGTCAAGTTTGCTTTGGGAGCACATGAGTGATATGAAGGCAGAGAAAAATAAAGTCATCAACAACAAAAATCCCCAAGACACTTAGGGAAAAAAACAACAGCTAAAACGAGCAATTGATCTTGGGGAAGATATCTGAGCCAAATTTAATCATATGCTGAGCAAAAACAAGCATGTCTCAGGCAAAGTGGATTACCTTTGCAAATGAGCAAGCACTGAAAGGAGAGTTTACTCAGTTACTTTACATACTCATAGACTGGAAATACAGCTTGAAAAGGAACGCTATTGATAAGAAAAAAAACACAGCAGGGGAAGACCTCAAAAACAGATGGGAAGACAGGTGGCAGTACAAACTGGCAGGAAGGACACTACTGGATAGAAAAAGATCAGAAATAAAATATCGCACGGCTTGAGAAATTTAGCTGTAGGAACAAACTGCACAACTAGATTAAGGAGGAAGGTTAGAGCAGTTCACTATTGTCCCTTCTATCAAAACCACGCAGGGTTTGTCAAGGTTTGCACAATGCCTGCTGGATCACATACAGGATAAACAACTTGCCAGGCAAGTCTCTGAATAAAACAAATCCAGCAGTGCTTCTGTCTGTTCAATGCTACTGCCTGCATCAGGAGCTGAAAATGTTACTTTCAGAAATTCTAGTAGAATTTCATTTTCCAGGACAAGAGTAACAGCCTTGTCACTAACCAATGGAATTAATAACTTACTGCCAAAATATACCGAAAAGCTGCAGTGTCAATGAAACTGCACTTGCATGTGGAACCTTTGCCCTACACAAACTAAAATGTCAATCCATTCCAGCTGGTATGATGTAGACATGATCTACTACTAGCTCGACAGGGCTAGTAATGAAGATCTATGAGGAATGAACACATGAGGAATGAGAAAATTATTTATGAAAACCAAATAAGCTCAGATGAGCTTGATACCACCGGGTATCCCAGTGCTGGAGGAAAAAGTTGCCTGTCCAAGTATCTCAAAACTTTATTTTGGTTTTGAATAACTCAGGTGATCTGTGTGGGGTCCTGCACCTGGGGAGGAATGCATCGGTACAGGCTAGGAGTTGGCCTGTAGGAATACAGCTCTGCAGAGAAGGATCTGGGAGTTCTGGGGGGCAGCAAGCTGACCACAAGCCAGCAGTGTGCCCTGGTGGCCATGAGGGCCAATGGGAACATCCTGGGGTGCATTAGGAGGAGCATGGCCAGCAGGTCGAGGGAAGTTGTCCTTTCTCTCTGCTCTGCCCTGATGAGGCCGCACCTGGAGTGCTGGGTCCAGTTCTGGGCTCCACAGGTCAAGAGAGATGGGGAGCTACTGCAGAGGGTCCGGTAGAGGGCTACGAAGATAACTAGGGAGCATGTCCCTTATGAGAAAGGGCTGAGAGAGATGGGCCTTTGTAGCCTGGAGAAGACTGAGAGGGGATCTTACCAATGTCTACAAATGTCTTAAGAACAAATGTCAAGAGAATGGGACCAGGCTCTTTTCAGTGGTACTCTGTGACAGGACAAGGGGTAATGGGGCACCAAGTGAAACACAGGCAGTTCCTTCTGAATATGAGGAAGAACTTCCTCACTTTGAGGGTGTCGGAGCCCTGGCACAGGCTGCCCAGAGAGGCTGTGGAGTCTCCTGCCCTGGAGACATTCAAAACCCACCTGGACGTGATCCTGTGCAACCTGCTCTGGGTGAACCTGCTTTAGCAGGGGGTTGGCCTAGATGATCCCCAGCAGTCCCTTCCAACCCCAACCATTCTGTAATTGTGTGACTAGGTCACTCCAATACTTCATGTAATAATTGCCTGACCTTTATGGAGCAAGCAATACGCAGCCATTTCTTCATGGTCCACATTTACCACTGTAATGTGACAGTTTACTGCACATGAGGAGCTTGACTGATTACTATCATCACCTAATCTTTTCCACTGATGAGCACAGTTACTGCTCTTGTGTAAATACCATCTTTATATAAACACTAGCCTTTTTAGTAGATGAAATAATCCTTTTCACTTCCTGCATTCAACGACAACCTGCTTTTCTTTATACAGACTGCTTTGCAGTCTTGAAGGCTCACACAAAACCCAGAGAATTTGTTTCTTTATAAACATATTCAAAGATTTCTGTATGAACTTGGTCAACAGTCTGCATAAAGTGTCAGATAATACCAGTACTTTAGCAGCAAGACAATGTGATGTTAGAAGAGAATCAACCCAAGGAAAACCAGAAGCAAACAAAGCACCGTATGCATTGATGAAGGATTCAGAGCATAACTGACACTGGCACTGAAAATTGCAAGTAGCAGTTTTAATTTTTGTTTACACTCCTTCAAATAACATCTCAATTAGCTATAGGATGTCCCAAGGATTACAACCCAAATTGCTGAAAAGGCAGCAGTCCTTGTCCTGTTTCATCTTTTAATAAAGAGAGGTCCAACCTAGACAACCTCTCACTGGCTCTCTCAGCGTGCCTTGCGTCCAGCCAAGGTTTGCTCCCTCACCATGACTGCTGTTCCCACAAACTGAGCCTTACAAAAGCTACCTTGTCCAATCTGTCAATATTTCCCCATCAGACCAGCACACGGGGGGAACTTTCTTTCAGCATATCTGAACTACAGAATTCCTCTGGTCCAAAAAATGAAATGTGGTTTTGTACTTTGGTGTAAATCATAAGAAACAATACACATTCAAAACCGAAATCTCTCATGAGGAAACATTAAAGATAAAGAAGGTACTGTATGAATGCTTTACAGAAAGCATATTATTGAATTCATGGTACTGCCAAAACTCTGGATAATTTCACTCTTTGACAGTGCTCTCAAGTTTCAGCAATGTACAAAGAATTCATTTTCACCTTTTAATCTTATGGATTAAATATGTTTGAGAAAAAATTTGGAGCAGAGAAGAGACCTCCCAGTTTATAACTCACATATTAAAGAGGACCTCCTGCAATGAGCAACTATTTCCTAAATGTTGATTTAACAAAATTCATCACTTTAAATGCATGGATTATGATGTTTGCACCAAAATAAATGGTTCCCAGTGCAAAAGCTGCCATACTTGATGAAATACGAGGGCAGGTGTTTCTATAGGAAAACAAAATATTATGGAACTCTTAAAACAATGACAAAATTACAGACACCACAAAGGAAAACCAGAAAGTCTGCAAAGTCTCTTTCTGTGGAAGAGTCTTTCTGCTATTACTAAATACTTTGCCTCTAAATACTGTAAAGACTGAATAATCCAGAAACACCTAAAGAAAATACAGTTCATTGTTAACTTCTGGGAGGTTACAAATTTTTTTTGTCAGATTTTTTTTTGCTTTATTTTGACAAGTAGCCTCAAGTACTGGAAAGTACTATGAAAAATAGAAGCCATATTTTCTGCTTATCTGCAAATAATGAAATCTCAACAACCTTTCTACATATATTCTTAATATATTCTTCTGGCACGCTGTTCACCAAAGAGTCAACTGATTTAATTGTTACAGATATTAAGGGATTTGGCAGCACCAAGTTCCTCACAAAATGTGCTCAAAATTTGGCAGAACTGAACTCTTCTGATGTCTCTGAATTTATTTATTTATTGAATCCTTCCATCTTGATTCAGTAGGTAGTGGAAATTGTCCAGTTTTAGGGAGCACAATCCATTTGATGTATGGTCTAAAGGCCAAAATCTGGCTACTTTTTATATAAAAGAAGGGCAGGCAAAAGCCATGATGCACGAATTATCTTTCCTTAAACAAAAATACTGAAAGGCAGTCAAGTCCAGGGAAATGAAGGCATGAGGAAGAAGTAACACATAAGCAGCAAAACAGTTCTTGTAATAAAAAAGTACCAGCACTAGCAGACCTTGATAATAATACATAAAATATGACTGGATGTCCTTTTATATTTAATTTTACTGCAGTCAAAGTGTTCAGTACAGTCTCCAATGAAAACTATTCCTCACAAGAACATAAGAAGAAGGAATTACATGCTTTGCTGTTCACAGGCCATTTCTGATTTAACACACTTAACAAGATACATGAGTAAAAGACAAATTCAGACAAAAAATCAATTTATTCCAACAAGCTCTCCAAGTGGAAAAAATTTCTAACCTTGTTCTTGGGTTTAGCCTCTTAATTAATACTACCTGTAGGGAGACAATAATGCTCTCAAGTCCCGCAACATTAATTTTTTTTTAATTGGAACAATTACCTTTTTGAATTGTATAACATCTGCTCATTGATGCAACCATCCATGAAACTATTCCTTCATTAAACGACTACCCTCCTCAAACAAGACAGCCCACAATAGTGAAGAAGTCTTGCTCCTGTTACAACATCTGTTAAAACCTGGTCCTCCTTGGAAATAGGAAAACCTCTTCAGAACAGAGGAGTCTCAGAGCCGCTGCAGTTAGCATCTGCCACCTCACACGACACACTCCTACAAGCACCAAGCTTCCCATGGCAGTAATTGCTAAGAAAAAGGTTTGCAATAATTTCTATGCCTGAACATGACCAATTAAAGAGTATTAAAAGAGAAGGGTCACTCAGAGGTTAAATTCTAACAGAAATTCCTTTATTAATCAAAATTTGGGGGTGGGGGAGAGTAGATGTAGTTGGCACAAATACTACAACCATATTGTAATTGTCCTAAATAAAAGGCAGCTCTCTCCTGCTCAAGACCCATTTTAGGAAAGCTGGCACGCTGCCAGCTGTGCTAATTAAACCACTTGCAAGTACTGTCCCTACACACCTTCCTCACAGACCTTTCCAGATGAGAAGTCTCATGCCTGATTTGTATTAATATGACCAGCCAGTGTACTGCAATACAAAGAAAGGTGCCTAACGCACGTGTTTGAAGTGATGTATCTGCTACAGTGCCAGTCAGTAACTCAATACGCTGGAAAACGAGAGCATGAGAACTGCAAGATTTTGAGTTGCCATTCTCTGGTGCTGCCAAATTTCAGAAAGAAACTTACCTCACTTGAGAAATGCTACATTTTCCAATTCAGAAGAAATCTTATCTTTTAAACTACAAGTGTACTGAAAGGTTTTCAGACATGGCTGTGAGCAATCCATGTTAACGACACTTCAGACACAGGTCTAGGTTTGCAGGGAGAACATGGTGATGCTGAGGAGCATCCTGCCCCATCCCACCTCCAGCCTACCATCCAGTCCTTGGCTCCATACCACCAGCTGTGCTGCCTCCATTATTGGAGCAGCTCTGTGGTAAGAACGAGCATCCACAATTGGAGGAAAAGAGGCAGAAAGAAATTTTTGCCACCTAGAACAGTCTGTGGACCAGTACCCAGGAGCACTATTCTCAGTATCTTAACTGCTGTAGGGCATGGGACCCTATTCTCCTAATTTTCTAAAGATACTCTGCACACTGATACAAGTTTATTGCCAAGAAGCAAACAGGATTCTCTGTGGAGTGCAGTATGACATGTTTGAGAACGAAGATTAGCAAGGATTATATACTCTAAGGCTGAGTAAAAGAGTGAGCAAACAGATTCCTCTGAAGACATACTAGTTTCCAAAAAAGTTATTTTCAGTTGCTCACAGTTTTATCAAACGTGTTTTTTTACCGATTCTCATTGCCCAAATGAAAAACGTTGCTAAATCCAGCTAACATCCATGTATGTATTACTGAGCCAAAGGCGAATGAGCCACACAAAGGTTTTCCAACTACACCAGAGGAGAAATGGTGCAACTAGGGAAGATACCAGACAAGTATTCTTAACTTGACTTGGTTTTATTTAGACTTCCTCTGGATTTAAAAATTAACTCTGTATCTAAGAAAATCAGCTCAGATAAATTAAAATTTACAAATCTTTCAATTCCACGGTCCCCTGAAATTCTTCTAATCCTTTAAGAATCTCCAGCTTCATTATGAACATGTGTATATTCAACTATTTCAGTAATTAATGCCTCAGGGGAAAAAGCATTTTTCAAATGGAAATTTCATTCACAATTTTTAGTTCTTAAAGGTCAAATCTAAATTAAACTAAAATATCATAATTTAATTATTGTGCTGTTATTTTACAGTGTGAGTTGGTGTTCATCTGTGCAGGGCCGTGCTGAATCAGTTGGGCAGTTCTGGGATTTCAGTAAAAAAAAAAAAAAGTCAGCTAAGAGGCAGGCCAAGCTAGGAGCTTTTTAGTTCTTGCTGAATTCCAGTTTTTAGCCCGAGACACAGAAAACTGAGATAAAAATATTCAGAAAGCATGGCTATGGACATCACTTTGTTCTGCAGAGACTTCCTTTCTTCTATGTGCATTTTACTTCTGGGAGCTTACTGATTTTGAAACTTTACAAAAATAAAGCATCTATTTTATATTAGGTTGAGTGAAGCAGAATTACCTATGTAAGTGGAATGATCTGAAGTGATTTTTGTTCTTGGTTATCTATCCAGGATGTCCAGGATCACAGAACCTGAGCTTTCTATCTGAGGAGGCAACAAAAGCTGAAAAATGAGGCTCATCGTAGCTTACAGAGTAATTTTCTACTCAATTTTATTTTCAAGTTCTTATACATGAGAAAATTGTGCAATGTAGACAAACACTTGAGGCTGATTAAAGAACAAAATTATACCTCAAGAAAAAATAATAATCTATCTTAAAATTGACAAGCAGGGCAGAAAACACTGATGAACAGGAAGCTGCACGTCTTTACAGCCACAGGAATGTCTCAGCCAGTGACATCTAAAGTCACCTAAAAACCTGTACATATGTGTCTACTGTATTTCTTAGCCCTGTGGTGGCAGCGCTGTGTTAAGATATTTTCCTTTTGTCAGCACATTCATCATCTGAAAACACTTGATTTCAGGTACAAATTGTATGCACCACCTGGACAACAGTCAAGAGAGAGAAGGATGGGAAGTGAGAACAGCTGTTTGAAACGTATGGCCAACTGGCAGCTTTGAAATTACTTCGCCACTAATTTTATCACAAAAAATAGTAAAGAGCTTCATCGAAACTACAGCAGAAGTGTACTGAAATACATGATAGGACCCTGATCCTCCAAGTATCCAAGCCTGGATGTCCCTGTCCCTGGGGCTGGCATCTGGTCCAGCCTATTGTGACCTCAGACCTAGAGTGGTTCCCGTAGTTTTAAAAGAGGAAACCAACAACATTCACATTAAAGTATGCATACACATCTCATACCAAAACTATGCCCAGCTACAATACCATTGGTCTTCAGTTGAACTGCAGCTCAAATATGTTCAAATTTTGACAATGCAGCATCTTGATGTACATACACTCCCTGAATCTTCCCTTAAATTGCACTTCCATATTTTCTGCTCATGTAGCTATTACTATAACATTCTTTCTGCTATTGGTTTTATACTCCGTATCTGAGAAGGAAAAATAAAGTTTTGGGTGGTAAATATGAATCACACTTGTGCTGGGGCAAAGTCTTCTTCCTGGACAGAGATGGAAGCAGAGAAGAGCAGCAGACTGGAGCTCTCCCATGCTACAGAGCAAACGCAAGCATATTTGCTAACTCAGGAGCAGGTTCCATGAGTGCTACGTATGAACAAATGCATCTGGGAGGGCAAGGACACGTCTGCAGGGGCATGCAGCTGAAGCAGAAAATACCTAGGCACATCTGATGGTGGAGAAGCTGAACTTGAGCAGGACTTCCAATGCCCACTGAGTATAGAAGGTATTTTTAGCTTTCTTTACAAACTGAAAAGAGTAGTTCCCAAAGCTTGAAAATGGATTATTTAATTTCATTTTATTTTTCCTGGCATTTTACTGCAAACACTCTTAAGACTGTTTTCAGGTTAAGAAAAACAAGCAAAGGGAAAATACACAGGTTAGAGTTCGCTCTTCTTGAAATTTAGCCCAGAATTGCTAAGTGTTAATCTCTGAAGGAAAAGCAAAGTAATTCTGTAAGAGTGGCTCTGATTTTAGGCCATACAACCTGTTACTTACATCTTTCACAGATTTCATATAGTTCTTGACAATCTACCATTTTCACAAAATCCCAGGAAGCTTTTATTCATTAAATCTAATAATTGTAGCAAACTCTCTTCTCTCTTAATAAGCTTTCAAGAATACAGGCCAATAGCAGCATTCCTGAGCTACCAGCTACTGACTTAATGTGGTTATGGCAGCTGAAATTTTGCTGTCCTCAAATGTGAGCAAACCCAATACATTAGTACCCGCTTAGAAAAGAATGTAGTAACTGAAAATGACGCTCTTCATATTAACAACTAGTCAATGTTCCTCAAATCTCAGTAAAGTTGTTCAAGAGTATAATATGTCACCAGTGATATTCTGTGAACCCATGCATTTTGAAACACAGGCTGCATTTCACATCTTGTTTCCAAGTTCTTTGTATACATGGTTAGCAGGTGACAATTGTGTGTGATATTCTCCATTTAGCATTTGCATACAAAGTGGAACACAGTTTGTTTCTAATTGACTGTCATTACTATTTGCTTATATTTGCTGGCAGGGAAAAACAGAAGAAAGGGTTTGCTTTTTCTTCACTAACATGTTTAACCTTCTGCAAAACATACTGAAGCTTATTACATTTGTTGCAACATTAGAACAGGTATTACAATGGATGCTCTGGGAAGCTGCACTAATAATTCAGCTATATACACAGAGACAGACACAAGGGCTCTAGTCTCTGCAAGTGGAAACCTTTTCTGCAGGACACCCTAACTCCACACAGTTCAGGCTCTCTGTTAAGGTGTGCCTTTCAGCAGCTCCTCCTGAACGGAGCCCGCTGTGGTCCTCACTCCCTATCTCCCCTCACTCTATGAAAATACAGCATTTAAGCCAAAGGCCCCTCACCCTTTTGATTTTTTTTTCCCCCCTTTAAAAACACATTTGTCTACTTTGAAGGCTGCTTTTGTTCCCAGCTCCCCAGTGGGGGCAAGTCTTTCAGTGCCTCCTGGGCTGAGCAGCGGATGTAATGTGCTGTGTGCCCCTCGGGTTGTAAAGCTAATGAACAAACTGGCCAAAGCCCACCACAGTTAAGCATATGTGAACTTCCTCTCTCTGTGGTGCAAAGCAGTGAGTGGCATCCATCCCCCCACCATGTTATCTGTGAAAGGACTCAGATTCTCAGGCTGCTGAAACCTCTGCTTTTTCCTCTACCTACCTCCAGCCCAGCCAATAAAAAAAAAAAAAGGGGGGGGGGGGGGGGGGAAGAGCGTGAGAAAAAAAATAAAGACAATTAAACAGTATTTGAAATGAGGACTGATCTGTAAGGTGATCCTTGCATGTAGAACTTTAACCTGCACTGAGCCTTTCCACATTAGTGGAGCACTTGGATAAGGAGTTACCTCCATCTAAAACAACGGTAGGATCTCAGTGTAAGATGCTTGAACATGAACATCATACAAAGGTGTGTACCAGGGCCACCAGCAACGTTCCCCAAGTCAAAGCAGAATAGGTGAGAGAGAGACAATCTCTGGCTAGGATTGCCATGGCCCTTAAACAGCATGGCACAACAACTGGTAAAAGGCTTGCACAGCCTGATCCTGCACTGTGCTAGGAATTCACATCTTGTACAGCAAAGTGCAGGGGCTTCTACCCTTCTCCTTCAAGTTTCCTGGAAACAAGGGTGTGTGCTGGCACCATATGGCACTTCTGCATCAAGCCTCCTACATCTGGCAAAAATCAATGGAGGTGCTGACCCATGAAGATGAAATGAACATCCTCCAAGCCCCACAGCCTAATCCTCACCGCTTCTGTTCGAAATCCAAAGCACATTTGTTGGCCCCGTTTTCTCAAACAAAAAAGTGTATTTATACTTCATGTAAGAACTGCATAGGTCAAAGAACTTTAAATTTGTCAAAATGACATGCCACTATAAAATTTTCTAGCAAGACATAAGTATGCAGTCAAACTTCTGCTCGATGTGAAGATGACTAAAGTATGAGTCTTACTAAAACAAAGACAGGCTATTAATATTGGTTTAAACTTCTTTTCAGATTAAGGAGCGAGGAAGGTTCTATTTTAAGAGACTTTTTTAAAAAACCCAAAAGCACAGAAGACCTCAAGTGTATTTTTTTATTATTATTTTCTATTACACCCAAGGCCCTATCATTCAAATTAAAGATAAATATTGTCGTTCCAGTTCACTGCTATTATACCAGCTATTTTCCCCCCCTATGATCACTATCCTTTTTTTCCTTCTGTTTTTTTCCACCTTTTATGGCTGCAGTGCAAAAATACAACTGCCGTGGAAGGTCGGTGCCGTGCACAAAGCCAGCACTGAATCGGACTCATGGGCCCGATCTCCTGCTCTGTGGAGCCTTTCTGAAAGGGAGTGTGCAGCTCAGCCTGCAATGTTGTGCTTGGATGCCGTACAGGTCTCCAAAGAAAAAAAAAATTCCCCACCTTGTTTTCATTCCAGCCGTGTTTACATAAAGGCTTTAAAGATCCCCACCAGCAGGTTATTTCTAACCCCCAGCCTCCTTCCCGCCCCCCCTGCCCCCCTCCAGTCAGCCCCCGTGGTAACAACCTGCCATTCTCCACAGCAGCGATGGTTAAACATCTGGCTGCAAATTGCCGGTGGTGCACGCTTCCAGCCGTGACTATTTATCCTTGCTGCAGAAGGAGTGCAGAAATGGTTAATTGCATCTAATCCCAATTCTACTGGCATGGCAGTTTTTGTTACAGCATCATCACTTGGCACTCAAGGTAAAACTGGCCAACAAACCCGTTTTTAGCTGAAGTAATGTTTGTAGTGAATTAGCCGCTATTTATCCGACTGACTCTAATATGGGTCACTGAACTTCACTCAGCTTTTCCTCACAGAACAGAGGGAAGTACAACCTGGCAGTCTGCTGTTACTAACATACTTGCACATCGCTCGCAGCCCTGCAGACAGAGCAAAGAAGTATGTTTCCTACCAGTTTTTCAGGGCAGGGACCACAGTCTCACTTTGTACTGTAAAGTTCCTAAACAGTGCAGTAAGGTCCTTGGGCAGCAGGTCCAGGCAGTGCATCAGCACAAATGATAAATAATAAGAAAAAAGCAAAGCAATCCCTCTTTTCACATGGCCTGCCACAATTCTGCCGGCCCAGCCAGGATAGCTGAAGTGCAGATTTAATCAGCAGAAAAAGATTCAAGCCAGCTCACCAGCTCTGCCGTGGCTTCTGCTCATCACTCAGCGCACACCACATAAGAGCGAGGAAGCTGTTTCAAGTAACACTCACAAAGATGTACCTTAAATTTATGAGTAACCATGACAGCATGCTGAATAGCAAGCTACTCACTTCTGATGTTTTAAGGACTGCTTGTCTGCTCCACAGAAGCCCAGGAAAATTTCACCACGTGTCTTAAGGTCACTGCATCTGGCCCTTGTCTCCTCAGGTGACAACTGCACTGCACCTTCCCGTCTAGGAGAGGCACAGGCCGATGTCACGTTCCACATGCCCTGACTTTTGTAGTTTGGTTCAGTCTATTTCATGCATTATTACAGTGGCAGAAATCATTAGGAGAATGCACTTGACAGGAATTTAAACTCACGAAGATAAATACCGGACTTTGCATCCCAAACTTCAGAAAACAAAAGCACATCCCTCATGTTCTGGCACAGCATACACATCGGGTTTAGGATTGTGGTTTTGGGGTTCTTTGCTTATTTTTTAAACCTTTTTAAAAAATTTTAAAAGGGTTAAAAAAAAATTTAACCCTTGACATATTTGAGTAAGATGAAGTCTGCAAGGCTATTTTCATTTAATTTTCTCCAGCAACATTTACCAAGCTGACTGCCTCTCATCCCTGAGCAGCTCATGTCAAACTCGCTGGAAGCCTGCAATCCTAAAGCACAGGTATAAAATCTATGGTGAGCACCACATTATACAGGTAGCCATTATGAACCTACACAATTCCCAACCACTGTCTAAGCCCAGAACTACGTGCCCACTCTAACCACGATCCCACGTACACCTACTCCTGAATATATTAAATATTTACACATATGACACTGGTAATTTGATCTTGCATTAAAACATGCTTTTTAGGAGGTATTTGTAACAGAAATCACCTTTCTAGGGCTTCACAGGAGGTTTATTTTTATGCTTCTACTCCATTAATACAGTGCCAAGGAATAATCTTGTGTCGCTTATGTTAAAAGTTGTTAACTTATCATCTGAAATCCATGTTTAAGATTCTTAAGCTATGAAGCAATAACAGGCAACATTTCCAAAAATATAGAATTCTTGCAGACAAAACTGCCCTGCTGAGCCACCTACACTTTCTTTCTAACATATCCTCTGTAAAAATTGTGGGCCAGAGGCAGTCAGTATATCTGGTTTTGATGCAAACTATCACTTATCTATGAACTTGCAGAAAATGTTACATGCCAGAAAAAGATATAAAAGTTTCAACCTTCAGTGCTCCTTAACAAGGAAACATGACTAGTGACAGGACATAAAACATCCCTTAATTTTGCCTCATGCATAAACCCAACAGCCATCTACTTCACACACCTATTCCACCTTGACTACAGCCACCAGTTCACGACATTACTTGTGTGCTGATTTTATTTTTTACGTGCTTTTTAGGACCATGAACTGAGGAGGAAAAACATCTCTTCAGTGGAAGCCTCCAAAACTGGAGAATGTCCTCAAGAGTGAAAATTGCAGCTTTTATGAATCCTTCTTAAAGTTTTACGCTGGGAAAAGGAGAACAGAAGGATGAACTTGGCTACCAGTTAATTTAAAAAAAATCATTCAAAGATGTCAGTTCATTTCCCACCAGATATCCCATTTCATTTGTTAATCTAGGGAAAGCAGGTGAATGACTGCAAGATTTAGCATCCCCACATGTCTATTCTGAACCACTGCTAGAAAGGTAGCAAGAAGGAACACTTTAGAGATCAGAAAAACTTACGGTTGGATGTGCAACCATTATGCCTGTGCAAAGGAAGACGATTTATTGTTGCATTTGGTTTTCTTCCTTCAGCACCATCCCTTGCTTAGAGCATACTTTGGCTCTGCTGGAATTGAGCACAGATTTCCTGCTAGCTTCAAAAGAAGGATTATCAGGCTATTAATGGTCTGGACAGAGGTTGTAACTGATAGAAAAACTACTGTAACTTGCATAGATGAAAGGATGATAGTCAGCAGCCATAAACAATTTCTACCCTGGAAGATGGAGCTCTCCAGAAATCTTGGAGAGATTCCCTCTGTGACTCTGTGGTCCTTTTTATTTCACTCAGTGTCTTTTGGATACAACTCTGCATTCAAACCTAACTGACAACATCCTTACAAAACTTGCATTGCCATTTTGATATCAAAACTACATTTCTAGCACTCTACAAAAAAACTGAATATTTATCGTGGAAAATGAAGGTAAAATAGAACATGTATATGACCTATGCCAAAGAAATCAAGTCTTATTTGGACTTCATAGATTTAGGAAATGGTTCAAGAACAGCTTATCTGAGTGAAAATAGGATCTTTGTAATGCTGATAAAGCCACAAAGACTAGTTCTTGGGAGGGACCCTGTAACTTTCTTAGATTTATAACTACTGCATTTATTTTTTTAAATAATAAAAAGCTTTGGCAGGTATTATAACCATTGCATACTAAAAAAAAAAATATCTGTACACGGGGACAACTTTTTACTCTACACACTGTATCAGGCCTGTATTAGTATTTACACAGTAAGTTACTATGGGCTGATGCATTCGTTGAACCAACTGCCTTAGACTGCATACTCCATTTAAAAGCTTTTGTTGCATCAAGAGTGAATGTGTGCAGTGTGCTTATTTTGTTTTCTTGTGCTTTCTTTTGCTTCATTTGTAAATCTCTCCTTTCCTGGCTACCAACATGACAGGAAACCACAGCAGGAGGTATTATCAGTGCTTCTAGTCCTTACAGTATTTCACAGGAGAATCTGCAGTACTTGGAGGAATATAGAAACTACTCTTTTCTTTGTTTAACATGCTATGATCCAGAATGATAAATTGCTATATTGACACAATTTGTCCCAAGGATTAGGAATCTTTGACTGTGGAACTTGTAAAGATGATGCTGCTGCGCTACCAGATGTGCAAGTATTACCAAAGCCTAAATACCCTCAGGTGTTTCTAGTTCACTAAACATCCTCCCCAACCTGGGTTGCTTGCAAACGAAGGCAGAGAATTGTTAAAATTGCATGACCAGTTTCTATTATAATCATTTTTTTATTAAAGATGGCTTTTGAAAAAGTAGGGTAGGGGTTTTTCAGTTAAACTTTGCTTGATCTTACAAAAAGCAGAATTTAAAAAGATAGACAAACTGACAAATATCTTTTGATGAGCAAACTTCTTCATGACTGAAAATACCAGCTGTATCATGCATGTTAGAAAAAATTCGCCTTTTAAATTGTGAGTTTCTGGATTCTGTGTATGCTCTTCCATAACGGATATACAAAAGCTAAACAAAACTACATGAAAAATCAAAACTGTTTCCAATTGTTACTTTGCAATGCAGATGCTCCTTTGGTTTCAGTTTCTTCTTTTCCCATCATTCTGCATATACGTTTTTGGCGTTCTGCAATTAGGAAGGTATCACATTCACGATGGGAGGAATTTATATCAGATGACTTGGTTCTCTGTTAAGATTGTCATTTTTAAATATCACAGCTCAGTCCTCATGAGGGGAATTCCTCTTTAAATGCATGTGTAATTTGATTTAAATGTGTAAAATGATTTAAAGTCTGTAGCAATAAGAAACTATCAAAAAAAAATCCCATTTTCTACAGTACAACTGGATCATTTTAATTGCATAGTTAGGGTGGATCAAGAGATTCTGATGGTAAAGGGGTAATCACTTATTTTCTGGCAGGCAGGACCTGCTCCTTTTGTGCATCAGAGAGGACAGGCACTGAAAGAATACACAGACTGAAGCAGCATCAAGACCAAAAGTAAATATTTGTTGCATGGTTCAAGCCAGCTTTCACCAAGCACTTGATTTCCCCTTACTGACCAGGACAATGCAACCTCTGCTAATGCTGACATTGAAGAATTTGGCTCCAAGTGGAAAGCTCTTTCACTACCTTTATGAAACAAAGGGCCTTGACACCTTTGGAGGATGTAGAGACTTAAGAACACTGATTTTGCTGGGTTCTTACTACTGCTTCTCCCATGCCACTGGCAGGAATGTAATACAACAAAGAGCTACTGTGGATATAAAGGACTTAAGATAAAACTGACAGGACTTACCTGCCATGGACTTATAATGTTCAGAGCGGTTCCACAAGTCAACAACAGTACAAGACTAATGCAAGACATTAAGCACAAGTAAACTGAGATGAAGGCAGGAAGCTTCTACGTTGAATGTCTGTCCCTCTCTAATACTCCACTGTACAGCAAATCTTGCACCACCAGAAAAAGGATTAAGTGAGCTAGTATGTTGTTCAGACCCTATGATTTAGATGACGAAGAGTTTTTGAAATGTCAAGGAGCAGATGTCCTATGGAGAAGACCAACAGAAATCTCTTACTATAGCTTTATGTTTGTTTTCTGGACAAAATATAAACTCAAAAACTGTTCTCATCCAAAAAGAAACAAAAAAGGAAAAAGTTGATGCTGCCAATATAACAAGAAAGAATATTAGTGTAAAATCTTGTAGCATTAGGTTTTATTTCTCACAGCACATTTTGCTATTACCTATCTTCTATGTCATTTAGGATCTAAGTCAATTAAGTTCTATATCCATCTCATGTTTTATTTTTGGTTGGTTGTGGTTTTCTTTCCAGTTTTTCTTTTTGCACCCTTCCTTGAAGTATTTGTGGTTTTTAACAGTACTCATCTGGACAGTTCGATGCCTTTCAAAGACATTAACAGTACTCTCTGTCTCGGCATGGCCACCAACAAAGCTTTACTACATCTGACATTAAAGATCAACATAAAATTTAAAAACGCAGCTATGAATATTGTGAAGAGCAGAAAGCAGCACTAAAAGGAAGCAAGAAGCTTTCCATTGGATTAAATCTCACTGTGGTACAGGTCTATGCTGTCCATATATGATAATGGACATTAGGCATTCAAGATGTGGATCCAGTAGCTGTAGTAAACTTTAAAACTTGAAGAAACACCAGTCTTGCCATACCAATTTGTCACTCGGCCACTGAGGGTACTGAACAGAATATTCTCCCTGAGACCAACTGTTCAATTTTGCTGTCTGGAACCTTCATATTCAAGTTTCAAACTCTCAACTTCATTATTTCATTAATATACAGACTCATAACTTTCTATTCTACCCTTTTTGGATGCACACATCAGATACTTTGAAGACAGCACCCACATACTTGCTTTGAGAACTGTAGCTATTACAACCATATAGCAATTACTCTTTCTTTGTTGGCTGTGAAATAAATAACTAAAACTAGAAATCTACATCTATCTTAACCAAGCTAATAACAAGAAACATGCCACTCTGTTTGGGAGTTCATTAGCAAAAAGCACAGACATACAGACATTCCCTTACACAAAACCTCTTTCACCAGCATCAGATACAGAATACTTTCTGCATTTGTCACCCTTCAGGTCTGAATTTCCAGCACGCTCCTTGTTATACACAATTAGCCCCATGCCAAGGTTTGGTACATTTTGTAATAAATCCCTGACCACATTTGCTTCGGGCTTGGCAGCTCTGGAAAGGCTCTATTCATCGGGGCAACAGCAAGCCACAGGGCTCACCACACAACTCACTCGCAGAATTCCAGCACGCTACAGATTTCAACAAGCCATCCCCTCCCTCCTCCTCTCAAGCAGCCTGACATATGACTGTGATTAAGTGGGATATGAAAAAGCTCCAATCAAGTTTTCTCTTTTTCATCCCTCACCTCCCTCCTTCCACCTCTTTTCCCTTCAGACAACCCCCCCTAAGAAAACCATGCCTTCTTTCCCAGCACCGTATGTTAGGTAGGAATCCATAATATTTTTTTGCCTGTATTTAAAACAGTAACCATCTGTTACTTGCAGCAAGGCTGTCTCTCCTTCTCAGGTTTCTTCAGCTTGGGAGCACCACCCTCACAGCAGAGCACAAGGCTAGCTGTAGGCTGGGAAAGCTCTCTGGGAGGCACCTGGGAGCACCAAAACCAACAGCAACCACTGGCCGTCATGCCATCTGTTCATGGACAATGCAAACAGAAAAAACATACATATTTCCAGCTCTCAGGCAGCTAAAATGACAAAGAGGGAGCTGGGAGAGGCACCATGCAAGCAGGCAAGCCATGGGCAGTATGTGTGGGGAAACTGTTATCTCCATAGTACGCAGACTGGGTTTCTCTTCACACTGCGTTGTGTGTCACACTTGCTGGCAACACTGGATAAGACATTTTTGGTGTCCAAAAACCCATTCAGAAGACAGCAGAGCTCTAGGTAAAGAGGATTACCACGCTTAGTGGCAATGTTGCAAACAGGCCTCAGGATGATCTTTGCTTTTAACTAAGAAGAGGTGAAAAACCTCCAGTAATTCAGTATTATTCTTCTTGCATAGAAGGGAACCCCAACCATTACACTCAGGTTACATGTACAGCACCTTCCAGTAGTACCAGAGCACCTCTGCAGGAGCTTCAATCCTCCTCTTGGCTCCAGGCACACATTCCCAAAGTTTCATCTTCTTTCCGAGGAACTTTTGTCCTTTCACTTAAGGAACTGCCACAGAGATAACTTTGACACTGGTAAGCTGCAACACCTCCACTGTCCCTCCTTGTTAGGTAAAACATCTACAAAATGACATTTAGAGTGTATAAGCTAAGCTCCAAAGAAGAGCTGTAGCACAAGAGCACAGTCAAGAACCAAGAGGCAGCATGCAAAAGGTCATGTTGTATACAGGCAAGGTTTTCTGCAGGTCTGATTTCTCCTGGAGTCCCTCCTTCCAGGATCCATCCTTCCCAGAGAACCTTCCCTATGCCAGAACACTGTTCACACCAAAGCCTGCATCCAAATTACAATGTCCCCTTTCAACATGATAAAGCATAAAATCATGTCACAGCTAACTTCACCTACACTTTACTAGCTAAATTTAAAGAGAAATTAAATCAGGAGTTTATCTAATTACTATCTTTGCCTTGTTAACCTACCCTTTACCTTGACAAAACACTAACCTAAATATGCATCCTAATTTTATGTCATCCTTTTGCTTGCCTGGAGCTACTGAACACCAGAATCTACAGTGAGATTTCCATGCTGCTTGTTTCTTTTTCTTCTTAATCCATTTTTTACTGCATCCAAGACTCTAAAAATAGTAGAACAACTGCCTATGGGACAGTGAAGTCAGACAATATTCCTCATCAAACTGTAGCAGCCACAGAATGTATTTGCTTCACCTAAAGATAAGTCAAACTTGCCTGAGACTTTTAAAGCCACGTAGCTTGTGCCTAATCTCCTTTCAAAAAGCTGAGTTCACCTTCTGCTCAGGCAGTGCCTGTCCATGCACCCCAGCTCAGTTTCCTACAGTGAGGACAGTTTCATTCATGAGTTTTGGAGAACGCAATTACGCAGCATCACATCATGTTTCCAAGGTTCCTGTTTACCTTCACACAAAGCACCGTGGTAATGGGATCAAGAGCTGGAAAAGCTGAAAGGTTATTTAATAAAACAACAATGCTAAATTTACACGCTACCTTGAAAGATCTTGCAGGAGCTCTTACACAGCTCTCTCCCAACCACTCCACAACTGTGTACATGTAGCCCCAGGGCATCATCCTTCAGCATCCTCGGAAACCCTCTGCAAGTACAAAGGTGGGTATACAACGTTCCACCAGGTTACTAAAAATACCCAGCACACACAGGCTGTTCTTTTGTTAATAAAAGTGAGAAGATCTGCGATTGGAGTTTCTGCAGCTTGCTCTTAACACTGACCATTAGTCTTGCTTCCAAATTTACCATACCCTTCACAGACAGTGAAGTGTATATGTTTTACATGAGTATGAATGGTAACAGCCCTACTGAGGCAAAAAGCTTGATTTTCCCTGAAAGTCCAATCTGTTTTTACAAATACGTACACTTAACTTTAATCTAAGCACTACCTACAAAAATACATACAGACATAAAAAAAGCTTAATCAATTAATAGCTCACAAGAGACAACAATGACTAATGTCAGATCTTACTCTCTTTTCCAAAGCACTGGCCCAAGGGAACAGAGCAGATAAAATTACCTAAGTTGACTTTTTGTGTTTCTGTTAAACCAAAACTTTGGTGTATTCTGAACTGTCTGTGTGATGTTTCCCAGCTGGACGACATAAGCTTTCCTAAACAATTCAGGACTTCAACATGACCTTACAGCCATCATCCTCTTTCATACAGCCAAGGGAAATGCTTGTTAGTTTGTATAGGTTTTATCTTATCCATCAAATTCTCCTGCCTGCACACTGATATTGCCTACTTGTGGCTGTACTGTCAATAAAGCCTTCAAAAACCTCTCCGGTAATCCAACTCCTGGCCACGGACAACAGGCAGTAAAACTGTAAAAACCAGTTGTGCAAAACCCTTCATGGGTAATTACTGCTTGAGTGAAATTTGTCGGACCCAGACAAATACATTCTATAAATTGTTTTAAATCCACACACTCGTCCTGTATTTCTTTCCTTTGATGAAAACTGTCACCAGTGATTATTTGGTGCTTCCAAATTTGTAGATATAAATGATGACTGTTCCCTGAATCAGAACTGCAAGTTCAGAAGCAAAACACGACAGTACTCTGAAATTCTTGACACTGCTGCAGCTGCATGTAGATGTCAACTCTTGAGAGCTTACCTTCAGTGTATTTCTCAACGTAAACATAGTGGATAGCGTGTTATAAAATTGAGAACTGAAAGTGCTGCTTCTTCTCTAACCCAGATAAAACCAATTGGCGTTCGCCAGAACTTTTCACCTCCCATATCTCATGTTGCAGGGATCACTTACTGAAATCTTCATAGGCTTTTCTATCCACTTTATCCTGGACTGTAATTTGATTTTACATATGGAAGAACAGCAGTTGCAATTGAAATATGACGATTATTTTCTTCTCTCATCAGTTTTCTCTTTTTTTCCTCCTTAAATTACCTTTTCCACCACATTTCCCAGGTGATAACTTCTTCTCTTAGTACTGTTTATTTTCATCATCCCGCATTCCTCATCAATAAACTTTTACCAACCCCATGCCTACTAAAAGCCCACAAGTTGACCAAACTTTGAAAATATTAACAAGTATCTAAATGCAATTAAAACACAGGACACAACTTTTAATGCTCTGTTGGTAAGATTTCCTTATGTGAAATACTACCACACCATCGTCTGCTCTGATGGTGCAATTCCACATTTACTCCAACAAGACCAGTACTCCCTCTCCGAGAACAAATTTCATGACGTTTCTGTCATTCACCATGGGTTTCAGAGTCAGGTTCACCGTAGCACCAGTTACGCTGACAAAACAGAGAAGGATCATGCCTGACAAATTCCCATCTGAAAAAGCATATCATCCTATCTTACTCCATGACTCCTGTTTATGAAAAATGGTTACATCATGGGAAGGAAAAGCACAAGTTTTGTATGGGAGAAGAAGTTGGGGGAAGGGAGAAAGCAGCCTGTCTCGGAAAATCCTCTTTGCAGCAAGAGGAACAAAAATCTCAAATTACACCATGACAACTACTAGCTTTCAGATAGCTGCCAATTCACTTCAGTACAGCTCAAATATTTAATAATATTAAATTATTGTTTAATAATATTAAATTATTGATATAATAATATTATGTATGTAGCAATAATAATTGTAAACTGTGGTTCACTGATACAGTATCTTAAGTTTCTGGGTACTCAGTACCTAAAAAAGCAGTGAAAGCTCATGCCCACAAAAAGCTGAACTTGTACTTAGCCATTCTGCTGATACAAAGAAAATTTAACACTTTTTTTGAAAGTAATTTTATCTTGGTAGATTTTATGCCAGATCAGGTATCATCCTTCTTCCTGCAGCTGGTAGAGGCAGCTATAAATACCTCATTGTGTGCTCCTGCCAGGCTGACAAAAACGCCAGTGCATTCTCACATCGGACCTGTTCAAATTCACGTGGCTTGGCCACACTGCAGCGGGCAGATGCAGTGACAAACACTGGTGACCACAGCCTCCCAGGGACACCGCTCTGCTCCACTCTTCAAAACACCCAGGGCTCTGGCCCCAGTATCTGGGATTAATTCAGTGACTTCCAAAATACATTACAATGGGATTTTCAGCTGCAATATTAATTTATTCTTATTTAAACACATGTAAATGAATAAAGTAATGTTTCTAATAATTACTGAAGATAATAAAAAAAAAAATCTTATCACACACTATCAAAACCTTTTGGCAAATCTTGAAGTCTTAGATCTGATGATCCAATTTACTTCAGTGGGGTATGGGCTGGCTCTTTAAACTCCTACCTGTAGGTGCTTCAGCTCCAGCTTAGACTTGACAAAATCCTGCCAACTTTACCATGTCACTTCATAATAAACTCTGCTTTTCAACCCAAGTGAACGAAATCTGGAGCTTTTGATGAGTGTTTGCAATTACATTTTAATTTCCCTTCGTCGACTGGGCACACAAGCACTGTAAATCTCTATCAGTTTAAATTAGGTCTTCAAGGGTAATTTTGGCAGCTGAACAGGAGCATGCACCATGTTTGAAGTACTGTAGGATCCTTTTTACTTGGTTTTTTTTTTTTTTTTTAATCTTTTGGACTCAGATCAGACTCACATCAGTCTCAAACAAATTCATTGCTCACCTATCTCAGATGACATTTTAATTGTAGCTTTTAACTACACATAGGCTAATGGAGGAAAAGCAAGTAGAAAGTTCTTTGAGTATATACATTCAGATGGAGAAGATTTACAGAGAATTTACTTTGCAATGCTGAACTTTAGATTAATGTAGTATCTATAAATATTGTTAAATGCAATTGGGTAAAAAAAGCCTTTAAAATAAACTTTATGGATTTCACATGGTTTTCCTTGAAACTTTATTTGCAGCGTATAAGCATTTAAAATCCAAATGTAATTTCATAATTCATGGTGTTATGCAAACAACTTCCTAAATTTCCACATCTGCAACCTCTGATTGTTTAGGGGTTTTTTAAATCTGTCAAAAATTCCCACAGTGTGTGTGCATACATACATATATATTTACATTCCCAGAGTTATAAGTTCTCAAAGGACTACCTGGCTGATTTTATTTACTTATTTATTTTGCTTTCAGCCATCAACAAATTTATTCTCTCACAGTCAATATTGTGACCCTTATAAAACATGTTTTCTAGGTGGTCTTTACATGCAAAGGCTCACTAACTATATTTACATTTTTGAGAACATTTTAAAAGCACAGAAGGATGGGCAGGCATAAAGGGAAGCAAAATTCCCACACTTCACAGCTATATGAAACAAAAAGGAATGTCTACTTTCCACCCTGAGGCTCGCTCCACATAGTACCACATTTGCTAAAACCCTGCCTTATCCTTTGTATAACTACTGTTTAGTGTAATCCTTCATATGCCCATAAACACTAGAGATATATGCGGAATAACAGTATTCGTAGGTTTCCTCTGTGTGTTGATGTTTTAGATATGTATACTTCATTTTGAGAAAACTTCCATCACAGCAGAAACCTTGAGAATAAAACCAGTTTCTTTCAAGCTTTGACAAAATAAACTACAATTTCTGCTGTCGCACCTTTGCAATCTTAATTGCATTTAGTTTCTTCATCCTGGGAATGATATTTATAACAAACATTACTAGTTAGGTTCAGTTGGAAAGCCATTAAAGTAAAAAAAAAAAGTAAGAATTACCTATTGCAGATTTTTTGTTGTGTTTTTTCACAACAAAAAGCTACAAAGACTATTTTGAACATTCATTCCCAGTTATCGAAACCAATATTCCCATTAGGGAAGCCCAACATCTAACCTCAAAAACTGCAGGGTGTCTTAGAGGTATAAAAAAGGAAGCTGAAATATGAAAACTCATGCTGCAAATAAGGTATAGAAAATTAAATACATGAATAGAATATTTCAGCATTAAAACTTACAGAAAGCAAGTATACAAGTACTCAACTTTGATAACTCTTTAAAATAAAATACTTATTTGAAGATGAGAACGTATGAAGATTTTGATGTCTGATTAACATAAATATTCTTTGTTAGATGAAAGTGGTGAAACAGTGCATCTACATTAAAAACTTCACCAAAGAGCTATGTGTCATTCACACATGCAAAAACTGACAGGCAGAATTTTTTAATAACTGAAACTGAAAAAATATGTTTCTAGCATACAACCATGTAAGCTAACAGAAAAACCCCATACAGTAACTCATTAGAGGGGAACACTACCAATGGTGCTCAACCACCCACTGCCATCAATGGGTGCCTCTCTGCTGACCTTGGTGAGATGTGGATGAGGACGTACTACACGCAACCCCTTGCTGCACAAAGTTCTCCAGCTTCGGAGGCAATCTTGAAACCTGCACTCAACACTTTAAAACACACATTTTCTGATGGGAAATGTAAATATGAAGGCATACCTATTAGAGCAGAGAGCAATGAGAGCAATGGCTTGTATATTTGATGAAAGAGAAAGGCTTGGAATTACAGTTTCAGTCTGTGCTGGAAACCTGACAACCAGTATCAAAACATTGCAGAAGATCAGTACAAAGTAAGTTCATGCAGAAGTCTGACTTGAATACTCATAATAATTCCTTCCCTCAAGCCACTATAATCTGTTCTCATAAGGGCTGTTTTCTTCACTCCAGATAAATATCTAATTTTTCACTGAAGCCGTGAATCTGGTATATTTTACAAAACCAGTGACCATAGGATATTAAAAAAGTTATCTGGAATTCAGTGAAAGGTTCCAAATACATTTTAAGGTATTTCATAAAGCCTACAAACTCTTTATATTAGTGTAAGTTCTCCAGACTGAAAGACGAAAATATATGTTCTAACCTAGGAAACACTTGATCCATTCACAAAATACTCACATCCACTTTATACTAGAAATTGTATGGAAATTGCTAGAAAGGTTTGGTATGTAAAAGAACCATTTGCTACAGTTTTTTGTAATTCACATCATCTTGACATCCTAACCATACTATGCCACTTTGAGCAGGGCTTGAAATTTTAAAAGCTTGTATGAAGTTATAGCTCTAAATCCTATTACCTTATTGAAAAATTGGCGCTTGATTTTTGTAGACCTATTGAAAATCCAAAAATAGAGATTTGTAGATTAACTCTAGCAGTCTTTGGCTTCAGATGCAGCTAAATAACTTATTCTAGAAGCGAGACACTTGAACCTAAAACATGATACATTGCCTGATTAAGGGTTAGTTATTTGATCCTTACACAGGAAATGTAAAAAGTCTGGTTGGTACTATATTTAAAAACCTTACATAAAGTTTACAAAAAGCTTTATATTTGCACTACATAAAATAAATGTAAGTAGAGATATTATAAACAGAACAACCTGTATATACACCACAGGAAAAACCACCACGAGCCTCCTTTTTACTCCCCCCTCAAAGCCGATGCTTGTCTCAAAAACAGAAAACAAAGCACTGCTTACAGACAGGCAAACACAGATTTATTTAAACAACACCTTAAAGAAGCAAAGTAGGCTACAACTCACCTTTGACAGCACATTACAGCTACGCTGAAGTTGTTTGCTTAATCTGTCCCAGTAAAAGAAGCAAAAACTAACTAGCCAATAAAGCTCACTGCTGACAGAAAGCACAATGGTTTTGAGAGCTGTTTACCACCTGTAAATTATATTATTATTACTCCCACTATTTTTCAAAAAATTGTAACATTATATCATGCAGCGTATAAGACCCGAAAGCTGCGGCGAACTAACTTCTGTCATTGCCAAATATTTATTTCCTCTCAGGTCACGCCAAATAAATATCAGAGAACTGGTGAGAGTCATGCCATGTGTGAACTCCCTCATCAGCTACTGAGAACCTCACCATTTCTAACCACCTTTGTCTGGACTTACATACGGGCTGGTATTACAATCTTGATTTTAACATAGTTGTTGTATACAGTACTCTTTCCAAACAGCATATTTGTGTCCTGTCACCTATTGAGACAAGAAGAAAAATCACACAAAGAGATCATCTCTCTTCAGTCCATCAAGTCTCAGGATTAAAAAATAAAAATTCCCTTTCTCTATACAGTTGCAGGATCAGTCTCTCTTCCCGCAGCAGCTTAAACAAGCAAGATTTTGTCCTTCATTCCTCAAATCTGAACAAATGAGTTTTTTCCTGGAATTTAAACTAAATTCATGACTAATGCCACCAAAATAATCCTCCTATCCTCCAGTTCCTTAGTATCACTCTCAGGGACAGTCATAAAGCCGCAAAGAAAGTGACAGAACACTCAAAGGCTTTTAAACAAACGCTACCACATTTTAAACATGTGCGTGTTTGCAAAAGCTCTAAGCCTCTATTGCTCAAACCACTTGTGGTTTCTCAGCACTTCTTTTTTGAATGATTGTGTCTTTATAAAATAAACATGTTTGAGACTAAATTACTTGTGTGTCTGTTGGGAATAATTGTAAAATTAGCTCATTTAATTTACGCTTGTGGGTTTTAAAAACATAACCGAATAGCATAGTGAGTCTCCTGGTGAAACCAAAGCCTGGCACGTCAAACATGGTTTAGATCATGCAGACGGGCTTCGGTTTGCTCAGTGCAACAGTCTGATCTCCACAGCAGGCTTAGTCCTTTGGTTTTGTCTTCTAGTTCTCCAAATAAGTATTCCCATTTGTAGGTCTCCAGAGACATTCTTGTTCATTCAACATGCCAATATATTGTGCAATAGATTACACAAAAAAATCAATTCCAGACACAGAGCTGTGATTATCAAAACGTGGTACCTTCACGCAGAGTTTCAGTATGTTGTTCAGCCATAACACATATAGAATTTTTGGCCACTGAATATCTGACTGTCCCAGATATGATGGAGGGATGTGCTCTGGTTCCAGCTACATTAACTGGGAATGTATTTAAGGTCCAGCTAGCACTATTCAGGAGTGTAACTCGCGACTTACTTTAACAGCATCCTTCAGTCCCACTGATTTTGGTGATCTAAATTATGGTTTTCCAGGAAGAGAAATTATCACAGTATCAATACTTCTATCATACTACCCTAGAGCATCATTTTGTTTGGGTTTTTTTGTTTGTTTGGGTGGGGTTTTTTTGGGTTTTTGTTTTTTGGTTTGTTGGGGGTTTTTGGGGGGGGTGGGGGGGTGCTTTTTTTTTTTTTTTTTGCATTAGGTAGTCATGACTGCAGATAATAATTTCCAGGGAACTGCAGGGATCAACTTATTTCCAAAGTGTTTTCTGCTATTCTAGTAGACAACACTGGTTGACATAGTCCGTATTTTAATACTGATATGCCAGAATTCAGTTAAAATAGTCTCAGTCAGCAATAGGCAATCTGGCAGTTCAAAATCTTACTCAGCGTCTTCCAGTTTTGCTCTGCCCTTGCCACCCAACATCTTTTCAGCAGTGGATTTGCAACTCCATGGATCCACAAGATATGCATTTGTAATGAAAATTATTAATTTCATATGATGACATAGGTTTGTTTCCATTCCCAGTGGCTAGAAAAACTTCTTTTAGGCATCCTACAGCTTGTGTTTTATCCAAGGCCAGGGGAGATGCAAATCATACCTTCTGTACCAAGATAAGGTGGGTTTAGTTTCTGTATTTTCATCCTGCTTTTGATCCCTCAAGGCTGCAAAGGTTAAATTACCCTGCCCTTACCACCACTGCTTTTTTTACCTTATTTTGATCTTTTCTTAAATACCTGAACTATTTTTTTTCTTTTTTTTTCTTTTAATCACATCAAAGCTAATACTTTAGTAAGCAGCTTCTCCATGCATAGTCTTTGGTTCCAAACTTGTTTCACATTTCTCAAGCACTGTAAATTCTCCTTCCTCTATCTTAGTTTTTTTAAACAGGTTTTTGGTGGGGTTTTGTTGCACCACTTCTCCTGCTTCTTCCACCCCTGCCATATAAATATATATCTCAAAAGAATCTCATTCCAAACCTACCCTAAAGTTTTAGCCCTGCCAGGTCTAGCAACAAATCATACCATCAAGCCCTTTTCTCCATTTTCTTCCTTTACTGGGCTGGGGGGTGGGGGGTGGGGTGGGGAGGCACTTTAAGTACCAATTTCTCTCAAAGTTAGGTTGGCCCATTCCAGTCTGACTTCCCAAATCCTGCACCTCACCTATCAGAAGGGGATTACACCACCCAATTGTCTACAAGCATCTTGTGCCCCCTCACTGACTCCTGTCACCTCCTCCTCACTCGGTCAAATTAAACATTACTTTCTTCATATGGGTACTGGTGGTAAAGAGAGTATTTGTGGATGGATAGGAAGGGAAAACCCTGGATTCAGTCTTCCTGGGCCATCTTCTGCCTTCCAGGATACTTCCAGCATCCCCCAGTTTGAGAATCTATGTACTTGTTACGCATACACATATATATACAGACATATATGTGTGTGCATATCTATGAATATATGTATATTCTATATACAGAATATTTATATATGTCTGTGTGTATGTAAAACATACATATATATTCTACATGTATACAGAACACAGACACATGCATTTAAGTGACTGTGCAGTGTGCAAAGGAGCACAGCCTACACTGCCACTTTTTAACATCCTCTACAGCATATTTTTCCAGTGCATTCTCGGGAGTTGATTCATTCTCTAACCCAATATAAAGTCAACAGTAAACATTGTATTTAAAAGCCTGAACTACACATGGGGTGTTTTACCAGCCTCGTTTTTCAAGTGCACTTGAGTTTACCTTCTGGCTATTCTAAAGAATAAGTAACCTGTTCCACTCCATTCAGCAACATCCACTCCTCCCCCAACCTCCCTCTTCTGTGCTAATCACCTTTCAGGCACAAAAGAAAATCAGCCACAACGTGAGAAAGAGTTGCATTTCAGCCAGACACATTCTCCAGCATTTATATTTTATAGCAGTCATCTTTCCAAGCTGAAATTTGCTTACCAGTAATCTCAAATGGGCTATTCTGTTAGAGTATGAAACAGGAAAGGTAACAAGTATACCCTTGCATAATTTTCTACACAAATCAGCCTTGCTCAGTTGATATTAGTTACATGTTATACTGCATAACCAAGTCATGCATTGAGAAACTGAAACTTCACAGTTAGTGAAGGACAGTTGCCAGTCACAAAGCATCCCACACTTCAACTCAGTGACTCTGCTGCCAGCTACATACAGTAGTAGCAATGGAAACACCACTCTTCCCCTTCAATGGAAGTCTCACAATAAATCTTTCCAACCACAGTTACTGTCTGTTTCAGAGGCCTGGCTTTATATTTTGGTAATTAGATTACAATCGATTAGCAGAAATATCCAAAATAAACAAATCAAGACAATGTCCAACTTTCTGGAAAGTTAACCTCCCCCAGCAAACCAAACATTTCAGCAGCATTAAAGCTCTGTTCATATTTAAGGAAAACAGCAACCCTATGTTCCTTTCTTCATTTGTGATACATCACTTATTCCTGCATTTTGTTTCCAAAAACATCACAAAGCAGGTCAGGCTCCTTTGAGGTAAATATTATTATTGGGGACGACATTTGCTTTCAGACAGAGCTCTCTGTTAGGGAGAAGGCTGAGCAGAACATGCACGTGTTCTGTTGCAAACCAGACAAGTATGAAGAGTGCTGCTGCTCCAAGGGGTTCTTGATTTTTAAAAAGGGTCAAGGAAGAAAGAACACACACACACACGGGGAGAAGGACTGTTGGGTTTGGCCTTGAACTATGTTGTGATGAAAAAAAAAATTATACTGTTTTTCGTAACTGGGAAGACATAGGAAAACTGAAGGACAGTTTCTGGCCTTCCCCTCCCAAGGACCCGAGCTCTCCCAGCCTGTGAAGTTAACTCAGATCACTTGCAGAAGAAAGTGGAGCTGAACAAGCAGCCCACTGGCATCCTCCCTTTTCAAAGCACTCGCCCTACACTCATTCATCCTACATACAATTTACAGACTTCAACTTTCAGCGTATAATACAGAAGCATATAATGTTTAAAATAAGGCTAAATTAAACTTAAAAAGACAGTCTTTTTGGAGTAGACTACAGTAGGAGGCAGGGAACAGTTAACAGTTTTCTTCATGAAGCCTGCAGCCATTGCAAGAGTGTTTAAGCTGAGGAAATATTTATGATACGGGGAAGCACTGGAGCTCACAAAGTGTAATTTTATTTCAGTGATACCGTTAACTGATCCTGCCTGTATCGCTCATGATCCTCCCACAGCTACACACCACCAACCAATTCAGCACAGCCAGAAACACAGCCAGAAACTGAATCTGCCACTGATTACGATTGGGAATTTCTGTTATTAAGCGCATTTCTTAAACCCTGCTGGGTACCGATAAACTTAAGTATGAACTCTCAGCTCCTCCACTCCCACAAAGTAACACAGAGCAAGGGAAGTGCTGATGCTCTGTCTGTGCAACCATGGGGAACCACACATCCCAGAGACTTCAGACATACTATGTTTTTCTAAACAGAGAAAGAAGTACAGAAAGTCAGACCTAGCCTAGTACTTATATCGCTGAGCAAGGCTTAGTGAATGCACATGAAGTCTGGAGCAATCTCTAAAGGAGGAATAATTTCTGGTCAATATTCAGAAAATGCAAGAGAATGATGTTTCACCAAAGGACCGTGCTTTATACAGGCACCTGAGTCTTACAAGGATAGGGAAAAAACTATTTGCCTATAACCAAGAAATTAACACAGTAGGTACAGTACTATTAAATATTTAAGGCTAGCACTTTAAATGAGTTCTCCAGTGCAGGGAACAAGGGGGAAAAAGAAGGAAAGAAAGAAAAATAATCAGATTCAATTAGATCGTAACCCAGTAAATTCTCATTTCCTTCAACATGGGTTTTGCCAGAACGAGATTACAGTCAGGCCATATTAATTCATCTGTAAATTATTATTAATACATTTTCATGTATATTAGCATAGCAATTTCCCCCCCTGTATCCTTAGCAATCAAACACTGGAACACATTCCTTCACTAAGGGTCCACAACTCCTCCAAAAGACGTACCACTTCAGCAGGAAAGTTTCCCTCTCCTTTCATGATTGATTGAGAATTCATCCAACAGCAATTTAATCTTTGAGATTATACATGCTGAGTAAATTAAAAAATAAAAAAATGTGAAATCTGAAACAATAGGCAATGGTCTTATAAGTCGCAAGGCAAGGAAGGACAGGACGACCATGGTACATAAGAAGGATTTAACCAAACTCAAGGCATTTTTTATATTTGTCAGTGGATAAGAGCTCAAAGCTAAAGCCTAAATTCAGAAACCAAAGAATTTTAAAGAGCATTTCTGTACCAGAAATATTTTAATTGCATGTTTTTCCAAGCAAGAAGTCAATGTAACTCTTGTCTACCTACCCATACAACCATAAGGGTATGAAGGGTATTATAGCTCTTTCTCATTGCCCAGAATAACAGGCTATATAGTACAGTAAGCATCTGTAAATTGATAAAAACTGCATCCACACATAGTGCTCAAAAAATTGTATAATGCTTCCAAAAAACCCCTCAAAATCAGCTACATCTGCACAAACACACAAATCTGACTTTTGGTGAATCTTCTGATTTCAGGTTTGTTACATTTTTGAGTCTTTTTCTCTTTGACAAACCATTTAACTTTTGAGAAGCAGACATGCCTTGCTGTTCTTGATAATGGAAACATTAGCCTACAACTGGAGCCTTCGTACTACCATCCAGTTAAACACAATGCTGAAGAAGTCAAAACAGGATCTGGAGATACAGTCCCACAACAGGTAGTGATCAGCTTGTGCTATTTAAAACACATTACCACCCTCAATTAGAGACTGCAGCCTCTGTCAGATGAGAAATGACAAACGACCTTGTATGAATTTCAGCTCCTTTCAACAGAAATTGAAACAGGCTTGCGCTCCCTACCTGCACTGCACAGAGGACACACAGATGGTCCGTCTGCTGCTCATGTACTAACTCTTGAACCAGACCAACCCTACTCTTTGCAGTTGTCACACCAAACCTACCTACAAACACTTTCCAAATTTGCCAAATGGAAATAAGGAAAGACAGTGCTACATTGATTTCTGCATCAAAAAACGCAGTTAAGAGTTCAACACTAAGTTGCACTCTATATCTTTAAATGTTTCTTGCAGATTTGAATTTAACAATCTATAAAATTTATAAATTTACATTTTTTTAAAAAAATATAAATATATAAATACATAAAACATCAGACTTTTAGCACAACATGAAGCAAGAGTCATTGGGGAAAACATGCCTCTGAGAAGACTTCCAGAGCCTTATCTCCTCCTCTGTCTCCTACTGCTGACAAGCAGAAGTAGGACATACATTTAGTGCTTCATTTTGAAAGTGTATGTCAATTAAAATAGGTCTTAAGACCCTTCTCTCCTCACATCAAACCTCTGTGCTCTCATGCGACAATACAGAGCAGTAAGACAGCACCAGGCAGGCCTATACATTTTCTTTGAGAAGTGGCATGGGTAAAATTCTACTGTTTCTAAGAGCTCTCGCTGAGTGTGTGCAAGCATGATGGAGTGAACTTGGGCAGGCCAGTTCAACAGCATATGGAAAATGTCACAAGTTGCAGCAGTAGAACAAATTGCTATCCACTTTGTCATGATGACCTACAGGTACTTGCTTATCTTCAGAGTCTTTACTGATACCTGTGGTAGAATTACACATTCCATTCTAATACAAGTTATGTTATCACATACTGAACTCACTACAAAGAACAGAACTTGAAAAATACAACCCAAAATAAACAAACCCTCCATTGACAAACTTTCTATGAGCTCATAATAATGAACAGTGTCTTATCTTTATCAACCGTTGCTGTCTTACCTTTATCAAGAAAAGCTGAAATGTCCCTTTCTCCTATTCAGCTCCCAAGAACAAAAGAAATTAACTCCACCCTGTGGGCAAAGAACAATTTTAAATGATTAGTGATATTCTGAAAGAGGGCTTAAATCATTGCAAAATAATACAGACCTTCCAATTCTGGTATGATACTCAGGTAAAAGTATCATTATATCTGGAAAAAAGCCCACTGAAGGCATATAGCTGGTTATATACTTACATTATTTCAACGAGTTATATGGTAAATGCTCCTATGAACTGCAGCCCGTTGACAGTGAAATATTCAACAATAGTATTTTATAAGGAAAATAACACTTTTATTTATTAGGTCAGCTCCCAAGAGAAAATGGCAATATTGCAACCTATTGAGCAAACTTCAACCATACAGGTTTCCTTTACATCTTAATAGAGGCCCTGGAAGAATGAGATAATATAATACACATTACTAAAAAAAAATAATTCTGCATGCCCTAATAATTCACATATCTTATAAACTAAAGATCATGAACACATGAACACAAGCACTTCCATGGGAGTAGGATGGGATTTGTATGGCAATAGATGTTTTAAGTCTTAGGGTGAGATCAACAGTCTTGTAAGTAGCAGAGAGATCAAGACTCATTTATTCTGCAGTATAGCCATAAAAGCTTTACTGAAGTCCTTAGCAAGAGCAGTTTCAGTCAGTTCCAAAGAACTGAAAACAAGGCTGGAAAATTACTCATAGAGGCTAGAGGCAAAAGAGAAAAAGAAAATGGAGCAATAGCTACAGTAGGATGTTGATGATGAAGGCTGCTGGAGAATGAACACACTGCAGGCTTGTATTGTAAGGAAAAGCAATTCCATGAGTTAACAAAATGCACGAGAGCACAGAGGCTAGGAGAAACAGGAGGATCAGAGCTTTTGCTTCTTTGCGCTTGAATTAACTACTCCATTACCACACTAGAATGTGAAGCAGAAATTATTCATTCATTCAGATTTCCTAAAATCTTTACAACCATAAATCATAAAATCATTTAGGTTGGAAAAGACCTTTAAAATCATCAAGTCCAACCATAAATGTCACTGCTTATCTTATCTGAAGTAGTTTTACACATATCAACACCAATTCAAGAGTTGCAGAATGGCTCAATTTCATTCCTGTCCCAAACAGTGGCCAAATATTTATCATTTCCTTCACAATACTGGAACAGCTAGACATTTTGCAAGGGCATAAATACAACTGACTTGCTGATAATGGCCTGATTCAAGTAGCTGTCCTTGTTCCTACAACAAGTTTTTTATTCTACAGTTGTTATAATCCATTATTTGAAAAGAAAAAATAATGTTTATTATTAAAGGAAATACCTAGTTAATAATCACTAAACAGACACTACACATTTGAAATATGCAACTAGTTTGTAATAAAATGGTTAATGCATGGTGTACATTACATTTTCCATTTTTCCAGGATAAAAGAAAATCTCCATGTATTTTCTTCATACTAGTTTTGTGAACATTCGTGTATAGAACAAACTACTGAAGTGAGCTGTGACCATTTGGGTTTGCTTCTAATTAACAGAAACCAGCTGCTAATGGTGAGTACATCTTCCCCCAAATACCTAAACATTGACATCTTGGGAGCTCTCATGCACACGTAACATATATTCCAACTGAGATTAAAAGTCAGAAAGATTACTGCCTTCACTCCCTAGAATTCACTGGAGGGATTCTGAAAGCTTCCTTCTTTGCTGCTGAACTTCTTTAAAAAATCCCCGAATATTGGGGATTCCACTCTACTAAGTTAAATTGTGTTTATACATCCTAGAGGTTTGTCTGGTGTTTACATACAGCTACAGGTAGAAAAGATTTGGTTTCACAACCAAATTTTCTATCCACTCTATATCAGTATTTCATCACCAAATTATTTTAACAGCACACATTTAACACAGCAACTTTCACCAACCGGAAAAACTTTCTCAAGTTAGTAAACCTTCATCAGCAAACGCTCCTGGCCTCTTCCAAACATTCACACAGCTCTGCCTCTCTCTCTTCCCCTTGGCTCCTACTTAGGAAAAGGGAGATGCATGGCTCTTGCAACATTACTTTGTGACCAAGCAAGCCTGGCCATCGGCAAACCGAGGCTTCACAGGGTGACTTGCCTGGCAGCCACCCAGGGCTATAGTGAAAGGTCGCCCCTACAAGCTTCCCCACAGTGAGGATCCCACCCAGTAAGGAGCATAAACCTCTGAGTTCAAAGTAATAAGGATCAGGCACAGCAATTTCAAGATTTAAAACAAAAGTACTATTTATACTTTAAGACTAATTTAAACTCTACTCTGAAGCCTAGATTAAAGTAAACTTTCCCTCCAGAGCAAAAGTTGTATTTACATAAGAATGACTTAGGAGCTAAAAAGTGATTGCTAGTAAACTATGATGACTTCAGCTTCTATCCAAAGGGTGATCATTTTCCACTAAACCTAGCTCAGCCCTTCACTCCCACAGAGCACCATCGGCACCTCCTCATGGGATGTCTGTGGAGGAGAGGAACGGTAGTACCATCCACAGTCACATGCAACTCAACTCAGATTTCCACTGCATTCCCACCTGAGACAGCAGTGGAAAGCAGACAGAAAATGCCAACTTAATGCTCATGTACGGATAGAAACTAAAAAAACCACAAAACAACAACAACAAGTTCCTGGACAGAAAAGGCAAAGATTTCAGATAAGCATGCCACCCAGTTGTTTGACCTTCCCAATTTCTCCTATCAAATGCTTTGCTAACGAGTCACAGAATCATATAACATTTCAAGTTGGAAGGGACCCGTAAGAATCATAGAGACCAACTCCCAGCTACTCACAGGACTACCTAAAACCAATCCATATGACTAAGAGCATCGTCCAGATGCTCCTTGAGCTCCAACAGGCTTGGTGCTGTGACGACTTCTCTGGGGAGCCTGTTCCCATGACCCATCTCAAGTCATTCATACCTGCTTGACTGTGTCCCATTACACGGTTAAAAGATGGATGAGGAAATGATTAGAAGGTGAGAATGTATGTAAGCAGTTACATTTCCGTGATCTTTTTCTGGAGGAATTTAAACAGGATGGTTGGTAGTAAAGAATGACAGCTCCTTCCCTCCAGCTCCCACAAAGGAAGCGTAATGCCCTTCTCTATTTTGCCATGCTCAGCAACAGGCAAAAACATGGTAGGGACACTTTAATATGATCTTCCTGTTTTCTAGAATCTCAGGAAACCATTTTCCTAATCTTTTTTACACTTTTTTTCTCAACACCACACTGCAGAGATCAGGAATTGATCTCAGGTAGGTACACCCTACAAGAGAATGTCCCCAATAATCACAGCACAGTCTCTCCAGCTTGAAATAATAATTTCCACTTACAAACAGCCTTCAAATGTATGATTTCACTATCTTAGTTTTAAGGGATTCTCGAAGAAGAATTTTTCCAAGCTAAGCTAATATTAAGGATGCAAAATGGTGATACATTTCACTACAGACAAGGCAGGCATCTTTTTTCCTGCTTTAGCCATGACACTGCATGCAAGCTTCCAGCTTCTAAAAGGCACCTTATTTGAGAATGCTTTTCACTCTTCTTATTCTACTTATTTTTATTTGTGATCTAGAGGACAAATATTTCAGCTGGCACTTGGCCACCTGTTACCTGTATTGGCTGGGTTAAAATGTAAAGATTTTTCTTCATTTTATTCTCAGAAAGACAGAAAAGCCTAGAATGAGTAAGAAAAACAATACTTAAAAAATAAGCACTGGAATTACTTAATAAATAAGTATTAATTCATACTTAAAAAAATAATCACTGCTCCAGCACACCAATATAATATAGCTGCTATTTGAAATCTACATGTCTGACCTCAGAAATGGTACATAACCAATACAGGAGCTAAAGAGGTCCATGCCCATAAAAATGGGAAGATGATTCAGTTAGCATTCACTCTGAATTGCATACAAAACACTCGTAATCCTGAGCTAATTTAACACTCCTCGTAAACCCTGCACGAATAGAGACAGAAAGTTGAACTTAACACTGGCTGATACAATCCAGGATTTCATGAGTAAGCTGAACTTGCTGGGAAAGAGTCAAGTAACCATAAAAATGTCCTGTTTTATAAGATAAGGAAGCTTTTTTGCCACAACTGGTATTTGTTTTGACTTCTTACATGAAGCTAATATTTATATCCTTCCCTCACAGCTCTTTCAGGAGTCCACCCACTCTGACAACCCATGGCACGAAGCAGAGCAAGGACCAAAGGTTCCCCGGCCACCAACTGGAAGGTGCCCTTTCCCCCTCCTGCCGTTTGTCAGCCTTGCAGGAAAAAGCTGAGAGAAGCACAGATTGGAATAATTACACAGATAGTTTGGGGCTAATTACACAAATTGCTCAGAATCAACAGTATTTTAAAACTATGGAGAAAATGAATATGTGCCATCAGAGTTTCCAAGGGAGACAGATTAAAGAAAAGTGCTACAGCATGAGGAATATGAGTTTTCCCTTAATGCAGCCTCCATGAGGCAAAGAAAGTGAATGGAAAAGCCTATGAGAAATTTTTTTGTAACGTGTAAATATAACATACATACATACATATTAATATAAAACTTCTAGTTTGATTGTAGAAACCCAGATAATTCTTCTAGGCAGCAGTTTTCATCAGTGGCTTCAGTTCTCAAATTATACAACATTATGACAGAATGAAATAATTTTAATGTACCTGCAGTTGTCTGTACCTACAGATTTCATCAGGGAAAAATATAACTGCAATACAGACAAGAAGTAGAGTAGGAATCTCATTCTAATTACAAATAGACAAAAAAAAAAAATCATCATAAACTGAGTCAGTTCCTTCCCTCCCATTAGACTACACGATTTCATAATAAAAAACACATAAAACACCACTTTTGCTAAGATCAGGGCAATTGTAAGTTTGCAATTTTAAAGTGGCATATCAGTAAAATAAGCAGAAGGCTCTAAATAAAGAAACAGAACAGAAGATTCAGCAAAATAGCTAAATCTTCAGCTGAGAACAACTGTGGAATCTTTGGAAAGACACAATTCTAGCAGGAATGTGGCCATCAGTGAGTTAAACTGTGAAGTCCTCTATCCCACACGCACTCGGACACTAGGGGAAACTACAGCACATAACGAGTAAAATGCTGATAATCTGCCACTTTAAACATAATCCACAGATAAGGCTAAACTTTCCTCCGTAGATTTCCTAGGTCCCCTAGGGCTGCCAGTGTTCCGGTTATCAGGAAAAACACAAGGCCCTTTCTTATGAAATTCTTAAATTATTACAGAAATAAAACTATTCTGCTTTGCCATACACTGAAAACTCATCCATTTTGATGTGTTTCTATAAGGTCTTATTACTCCCTATTTTCTGTATGTGTTGTGCTGCCAATTAGTGCTGTCTGACAGATTCTCCAAGATGCAAGCACTAAAAAAACCACAGGTGATCTCCTATGCTATGAAGTCCTCATCTTGCTCGTGATTTCCCACATCCACCCCATAATATGCTTTCCCTGCCTATGTCTCCATGCCATTCAGGCATTCAGACTGAGCCATCTACTAGAAGGACAAGCACCTATCTAAACAGCCAGTATGAAGCCTGATCCACCTGTTTTCAACTGAAATCCACCCCCAAAAAAAGAGAAAAAAGAAGAAAAAAAAAAGATGACAATTCAGACCGTCCTTTGGATTATTACATTCAAATATTTTCTTCGTATGAAAAGAAGTAAATTCCGCCCTTTCAGTCTGAAAAGTCTTTGGAAAGAAAAACAACAGAATTACATCCCAGTGTTACAAGGAGCATGGGGAATTTGGCTTCAGTATTTGCTGTGGCTGTTTCCGTAGCATCCAAGTACCACAAATCAGATGCTGAAGGACTAACGTTTAATTCATAACTCATAAGACTAGGTCAGGCTTATCCCAGGATTAACAGGATACAACAGAACCATAAATAACCGAAATTACAAGGGCTGTCATTGCTTGGCATTGTAATTGATTCTGATCTGGGGGTTTTCTTTAGGTTTTGGGAAGGATTGTTGGTTTGGTTGCTGGCTTTATTTTGTTTTTAATGCCAATTATACATTTTTCAAATGCATAATTTTTTAATATTTAAAATCTGATAAACAACTGTTAATTATATAATTAATAATCCACTCATCTTCAAAAGATTTTAATGCTTCCCTATCAGTAGAGATACATAATATTGTACTCGTTCCCACTTACTTCACGGAAAAGAAAACAAATGTAATCATTTAAAACAAAATCAACTTTTAAAGATTTTCTACAAAGTTGAGTACAAATAAAATGAGACTGTATAACTACCCATAAGTTTATATGTCTCTATCAAGACTAATCAGTTGTCAATATTAAAACAGTGTATTCTAGCCAGTCGTGAAATTAATACTTGAGACATTCTAGCGTTGTTTTTAACTCCAAAGTAGAGGAGAAAAGGCACTACAGAAATCATGTGTGTTGACATCATGAGTCATCTATTTATACTTTTTAAAGTAACTGCCACAATTAGTTTGAGGCACATCAGTTTAAGGGAAGAGTCAGAAAATACATTTAGAAGGACCAAGATTAAGAATTTAACTGTGGCTTCCACCTACGCTTAGCAACTGGAAATTCATTTCCAGTCTTAAGCACAGACTGGACCCCAAAGACCTGTTTTGTTCTCTACACACAAACTGGCTGGCACTACTGGTAGAAATGCTGGGCCTGTGTAGCTACATTTTCCACCTGGAGCTGATGGAGACTATTATTAGAGATACTGAAATGAAGACTAGGCTATGGACCACGAAGGAGAGCTAGCATGTGCTCCATGAAAATGATGTCAATACCTACACCGAGGCATGTCTGAGAACACAGAGCACAAAACTACAGGATGCTGATGACAAAAGCACATACATATTTTTGAAGAGCATTTGACATACTGGATGTCAACTCAATAATGTCCCCATACGGGACTAAGAAAGCTGAAGTACACAAAATAAGATCTCACGAAGCACATATGCTGAGGAGCAGGAGGTCACCATCAGTCAGCTTCACCTTTCTGCAACAGGTACTTAGGTGGGAGCGGTCACTCAATGTGTGTACCTGGTTGGTGACAGGCAGCATGTCCTCCCAGAGACACTGAAGGCCACACGCTCCCCACCTCCCACAGCTGGCATGCAATGTGCAAGCAGGATCCCCATGACAGTGGTCCAAAGAGAAAACTTCAACCCCCTTCTCCTTTCTGAATGCACACTCTGCATCATAACATGACATCCATGTGAAAGAGGTAGATGCTTTCCCAATGGACCCACCTTCTCAGCTTAATCTGTAACAGTGTAACACGGTAGGCCACAACCATGGAATGCCTATGAAAACAGAAAAATATTTATCCAATTCAGCATCCATTTCTGGGTGTGGCTCTATAAATTCAAAACTCTTTCCATGGGAACAATCGTGAAATAGGTTAAAAGTATCTATCCATACATATGACAGTTCCAGTGTGAAAGAAATAGCTGTAATGGGACAAGATTATATATAAAGTTACAAAACTTCAAATTTTAGTCTCTTTTTTAAAATAAGGCTAAAGATGTAAGTAGACAGTGAGGAACACCCATAGGAGATAGAACTACAGGTCATTTCAGGCTGATGCAGTGAAAAACAAGGAAGCTAAAGCATTCAGCATGAAAAATCAAAGTAATTTCGAAATCCTTACTTATTTACAACATGATGTGCCATTCCCATTTTAAACAAGGAGTAAAACCTTTTGTCTCTTATTTTCAGATTTCATACACAAACACTCTGCATTTTGCATTAAAAAGACCATTCACCACATACTGTAAATAAAATATGGTGACTTGGGTTGGGGGGAGGGGGGGCAGCAGAACAAAACAGAAGAGACACAGAACTCCTTTCTGAAAGGACACAACCACATTGTCACATACGCTGCAAGAGAAACAACAACCAGATCATCTCCGTTTATGAACAGACTTCATTGCCTTGAAGGAAGGAGACAAGAACTTCATTGCCTTGAAGGAAGGAGACAAGAAGAGTGGCTCTCCGTCACAACTTGAAATGTGGCATATCATTCAATTTCAAACTAGATGGCCAAAGCCGAATGAACACACATGCAAAAACCGGTAACTCAACAAACACTGCATGCTTGTTGAAGTTTCCCAACAGCAGTAAACTACTGGAGTACAAGTCATTTGTGAACCAAATGGTTCAAAAGGAAAAAAATTCACCTCAATACAGCACAAAGCAACTTACTAATTCACTGCAGTAGAAAGTAATTTGTGAATTGAATCCTGGAGCATGTTTCCTTTCACTTTTGTTTACTTTGGAGTTGAACGCTCTTAAACTACATGGGCTACATGCTAAGTAACAGTCACGGGGGTGTTGGTGGGGGTGTGTGTATTGCCTATGCACAAGTATATATTTGGAAATTGTATGAAGACTAGGAATGATCAGAAGCCTTATGCCATGGAAATATGGAATAGGTACAAGGAGTGTTTAACATCACTCTTGAATTTTAAGGTTCAGGAGGTCAGCCCATGCTTGCAGACCTTTCCTCCAAACAAGGTTACTACCGTGACCTCTTCAGAACTGCCTGCATCCTGGTGTATTTTTTTGCCCATCTCTGCTCCAAGTTTTCATCGTGGTTGGAATTCCACAGATGGTCCCCATCGCCCCCAAAGAAATACTCTTTCCAGATGAACTCCCCAGAACAGGACTTAATTTCTTAGATGGCAGAGGGATATTTTCCAGAAACTCCTAATTCTCAAGAGCACAACAATGGCTAATACTTAATCATTCTATAATCTTAGAAAATCTGGTAGAAGTTTAAAAACATCTTCACGAGACACTGCTGTTCCAATAAATGCTGGAATCTCTCTGAGCAGCATTTGGTAACCGTGCATTAAAGGATCTGGGTGTCCCTTCTCATCCTTTCAATATAAACAGCATATTCTTAATAAAGCCTCTGCTAACATAATGCTTTTGAAGTTTTAACTATTTTAAACATGGTATTCTAATGTCCTTTAACAAACACAAAGAACAGTCAACAGTTCAATACTGCAGTCTCTCCTTTCTCTTACTATTTTATAGTTGTTGATGTTAATGATTTGCTAAGTTGACTTCCCTTCAACCACAGCCTCTGTTTCTAAAGGTTCCTTAAAGTAGCAAAGTAAAGAGACATTATAACACAAAGATAAAAGGAAAGATATTTTAGTATGTAATTTCCCAGCTGAAGCATCACACACAGCTGTGCCCACAAACACCCTTCATGCTGTCACAGTATTACAGCAATGCATACACGTACACCCTTTGGCAAAAATAATCCACGTTTATCACAGAACACGTGCATTCAGCTTCCATGTTTAGCAATCCTTTTCCAGGATTTCTGCTTGCATCTTTGGTTAAATGCTGTAATTCCCGCATTGCATATCCATTCTACAGAAGGGACAAAACATGTATTTCTCCCTTAGAAGAAATCTGGTATAATTAGTAACAGAATAATTACTATAAAGAAGTAAGTTGTATCCCCTCTGTACACAGATCTATCTCTCACACATACTAAGTGGACTTACTGAGCATGTTTATCAGGAAGGAGATGAGAAATCCTGTAACTCAGATGATACAGAAGTGTATATAAGGAAAATCTTTAATTTCCTACATTAGTATAATACTTTAAGGGGAAGTCATCAAAGAGAGGTAAACATGAATAGAATGAGAATAAAGGAAATCTTGATTTAATAATTGATTTTTAATCTCCTTTGCATTTATACTTCACTGACTTTAAAAAAAAAATAAATCTAATATTCACTGGCTGCCATAACCACTGAAACAAACATTAACTCTAAATCAAATCAAAACAGGATTTTAAAGTAGTGAAATAGCTCACTAAAGATACCTTATGGGAGTGGTAAAATGGGTTTACCGAAACTCTCTTGAACTCAAAACAAAGTTGTTGAATAAAGAATTTTCTGCAAGAGCGGTTTATTCTAATCGTGGCTCAGATTTTTAAAGGTTTCACTTCACTGCCCCAAAGCCTTCCCGGGATCTTCGCAGAGGTTGGGCACCATCTTCTGCACATTAAAACAGGATCCCATTGAACAACCGAAAACCCAAGAATGAGTATATTAAGCTGGCGCTTGGTGAGATTTTTAAATGAGCCACGTTGAGCTACTGCTCCTTGGTAACACCATTGCACGCTCCTCTTCCCCTGGGTGAATCCCCGCAGACGCGGAGGCCACAGGAGGAGGGCTGCGAAGGGCGCCTGACACTCGCCCAACACAAGGTACTTCAGCGCCAGCAAAGTCTGGTAAAAACCTGCTCAGTCACTCCCACAGCATTATCTAATAAGAGAGGCTGATTTCAAACTTTCCTCTAATTTGAAATTTAAGTTTTTTGTTGAAGGCTCATGTTCTGAAAATTAGGCTGGTTACTGTTCAACACTTTCTTCAAAGACCAAAATTCAAGTTGCCTCAAAGTCAATTCATTATTCTCTTTTTAAACACACCGATTCAAATTTTAAAAGGCAGATCACTTTTAACTGAATGCTTTACTTTAAAAAGAAATATTAGAATTGCCATATTAGAATTACCACCAATCCTCAATCTTTAAATAAGATAAACCACACTACTTCTGCCATACCACTCCTCATGTTTATAGATTTCTTATTTTTACCTTTTCAAACACTTTTGGCAAAGCAGAGAGCAAGTGATTTTTCTTAGTTTCCCTCACTTCTATTGTAGCTGACTCAGGCTTGATTTCAAATGTCTGCAAAATCTATTTGGTGTCTGGACTACTAATCCACAGAGGTCCCTTTTTCAACTTGTTTCCTTGGAAGCTGATGGAATCAATTCTATTACTGTTATTTTCAGAAAAAATTATAGAAGTTCAAAGACTACTGTTTTGTTTTAAATAGAGCCAGCCTTTGAAATTCAACTACCTGCCAGTGGTCTAAAATGCCTTTTTAAACAGTTCACATAACATACTAAGTAATAAACATAAGGCAAAACTTTTGCAAGTATGAAAACATAGGAAAACACCCACATACCATGACAGCTTGTTTCGACCTACACATACAATATAAATCAAGCATTAGGTAACAGTAGCTTAACTAATTCTATTAATCTCTATGAGTAAGCGTTTCATTTGGCCATTTTCACATCCTGTAATTATTCCAGAGGAAACGCAGGTTAAAGGTTCAACTAGCATTTAAAATGTCTCCTAAAGCATAATTATATCTACAAGACTTAGCCTGTGGGTAAAATTGAGAAACATACAACACAAAGCATTTATTTTTCTCAAATACACTGCGGAGTCAAATTATTCCAAAGAATGTCTTTCTTATTATTAACACTCAGTTCTATGCAAATCATATCTCAAAAGGAAAAGCTATATGCAACCTGCACAGTTTGGGTTGTGAAACTTTATTACTCATCTATAATAAATGGTTAAAACAGAACCATGAGCTCCCTTAAGTTCATTTGAAGGAAGAACCATAAAAACATAGTCACCGCTGTCAATTGCTCCATGTTCAGAAGGGGATCAAAAGGGGATCATTGCAAGAGCACAGTCCTCAAGAGCAGCCCTGTTTGTTTAATTGAAAAACATGGTTTCACACCAAACACAAAACACCTATTGGCTTTTTTGTCACTTGTTTTTGGAACAGAAACTGGTTTTCAAAGTTTGGAAGAGAGCCCACAAACTGTGCGTGTCATGATGGACCCATTTAGATAAAATATGCTCTTAGGGAATATAAAACCAAAAACCAAGTAGCTCCATAAACTGAAATTGCGTGGCATACAGTGGGCAAAGGTGCACATTCAAAACAGGCTGGAATTCAAGTCAAGTAGATAATACATTACAAGAGACTCTTGCAATTCTTATCAACAGAGTCCTCTAATCTCCTTCTTTCCATTAAATATGCATGAGCGCTATATGCAATACACATTAATTTCAAACCAAAAGATAGTCAAACATGTTAATTTGCCATTGGCAATTTATAAGACACATAAATAAAAGGCTATTTGCCATTATTAATAAGGCTCTGATTTTGCTCAGCTACGGGCTCTCTTTGATTTTTGATGTGAAAGCATCAACGGGAGGTGTTCATAATGCAGTTTGTAAGCACCAATTCAAAGTTTGGGTCCTGTAGAACAACTACTTCATGACTTATTGCAAGTGATGTAATTGGTGGAACCTGACAAGCAAGTTCCAATGTTTTAGTTAAAAAAAATTATATGCAACTCGAAAAACTCATGAAAGGGACATTAATGTTAAAAAAATCAAGATGTCAAAATTAGTAAATACTAGAATTAAGGCTGTTCATGAGGCGTTAATTCAGACCTCTGTTATGTACGCAGTGTAACGTGGGCTTGCTCAGTATTACAGAGCAAGCCATCTATGCAGCCAAGCTAAAAACCCCAAAAGAACACCACAAAAAAAGCCCCAAACACCAATGCTCCCATGACCAGTGCAATGTTCTAAACTGAAATTGTTCTTCGCTTCTAAACCTTTATTTTATTCACTGTTTATCCTGGTTTAGTTGATACAAAAGTCTAAGAAATCACTGTACCACCACATATAAAAAGATTGCATAAAAGCACAGAAAGGGGAGTTTCTTAAGATACTATATAACTACTATAGTATCAAGCTGAAAGTTAAAGCTAAACCAAAATGACCATAGGTATTGAGTAAGAATTCTGGATTACACAAAGCTTTCCATTATTTATTTTAAGAAACATTCCACGGTTTTACTAAAAAGCCCCCAAACCACCCTAACTGGTTTTGACATATTTTTAGAGTTCTTCCAATGTTTTCCTTTCACTGGCGATCTTTCTTCAGATTTGCATTAACATCTCACTCACCAACACAGACGGCTAATGGATCTGTACAGGTATCTGCCAAAGGCGGCAAGCACTAAAATACAGGCAACAGAACAAAGCCCAAGATTTTATGTTTCGAACGCTCTTCCTAATCGTTTTGACCTTCCAATATCCAGTTGGAGAGATGAGGTCAGAGAGCATCTTAAAAGGATTTCCCAAGTGTCTTCTACAAGATAAAAGATAAAACTGTACCTATTCAGGAAGACACCTCTTTGCCACTAAAAACAGTTTTCTGATTGTTTCTCATTTAATCCAGTTTATATTGATGACGTCTAGGGGATGGAGAGGGAATGGAAATAGCAAAACACTGTTTCTCCAATCCTAGTGTGAGGAAATGTTGCTCAACAGTGTATGAAGTAGCAGCTCGCTCCAACGTGTCCCTGACCTTTCAGCACTATGAAGTAATCTTTATACAAGGACTAACTGTTCTCACACGGTTCCTGCACTGTACAAGGTACTAATCTTTTTGTTAATACTTGGCATTCAGGTCTTCTTGTTCTACTTCTGTTTTCCCAAGGAAACTATTCATCACCGATATAATCCCAGTTCACCGATATAATCCCAGTGCAGCAATACAGCACAGGATCCTGTCCCAAATGCAGGTCTGGCTTTTCAGTTCCTTCCTCTTCCTTCCTCAGTATCTCAGCGTCCCCCTAGACTGGAAATGGACATCAACTCTCTGCATCAGTAATCCTTTTGTTCTGGTGGAAAAATTGGTCAGCTTTTATGAGTGACATGTGAAAGGGCCAGGCTTAGACATTTTGCTTGCTGGCAAAAGTCAAGTTCTGTTGGTTTACAGCGGGAACACCTGAAGCAGGTTAGCTTTAAGCATCAGATTTGCCTATGTTAGGCTCAAGATTTCCCTTCCTCTTTCTATACTAGTACTAGTGAGTTGCTACATGCTATAGAGAGCCACATTACTGTTGCCAAACACCGGCAAGTCCATTGCAAGCACTCAGTGCTTGGTTTTCCCTCCCAGTCAATGCAAGAGGAACTCCTGGGTCATACTGAAAGCTTGCAAGGCATGATCTAAAGTCAATGCAGATGATGTGAATTATTCAAGCATTCCAAACACGTCTCTCCTCAAAGATCAGTCACTTAATGCATCCAAAGTTAAGATGTATTTTTGAAGAGAAAGGCACATGGTAAAAAGAAAAAGTTTTTATAGAATTAGGGTGGGTTCAGACATCTCTAGCAATGGATCTTACTCAGTGTGCAAAGAATTATAAATTGAGTGCTATTTTTCTTAAAGCATAAGGCATCTGCAACACTTGTGCAAGGAAAATAGTGTTCAATTGATATATGCAAATAACACAAGCATGCTGATAGCTAAAATTCAGAAAACTGCAATCAATTGGAAATAAACGCTAATCTAAATCAAGCCGCACAATATTGGCAAGTTTTATTGCAAACAATATGAAAACGTGTGCACAGTCAAATATAAATTTTGCTTGTTGAAGGAAAGTATGGCATCATGCACATGTTGTTTACAGCCACTGCTAATGAAAAGGTGCCAACGCAAACCAACTTGTGAACTCTGCACTGCTCAGTAGAAAGAAACTGAGGCCCTGATTCAGCAAGCACCTACTTTTGCTGGAACATGTTACTCACCTTGAAAGTTCAAAGGAATGTCTCACCCAAAATGAGCTGTCAGCCTACAATAACACTTCAATGCTTGAGGCTGAAACAGGTACCTAAAAAAAAAGCCACACCAACTCTGTATACATTGTGAAGAAGTGTGATGTATACTTTCAGATGGGGAAAAAAGTTCCTTGTGATTTTTTGTCACAGATGGCCTGTCACAGCTCAGAAACTGACCCATAGTGGTCAGTGGGCAGAGTTTAAACTGATGGCCCATTCATTTATAAAAGATGCTTGGCACTGCTGATGGTGAGGCATGGTGTTCTCTGTAAGAAAGACAGTTACTTCAGCTTTCTGTACAAGGGTCCTGCCTAGCAGGACAGGTATAAACCAGCACCGACTTATAATTCCTTACCCAGTATGTCCTATAATTACCTTCCGCAAGGACAGCACTCTGGTGCTCAGCCTATTTGTGCAATATGAAATAAAGAAAAAAAGCACCCAGGAATTAGCTATACAGCTTTCATTCTAATTCCAATTATTTCCAGGAAGGAAAGGGTGGGGTGAGTAAAATTAAATGCTTACATGTAGTTATTAGTGCTTTGGAAACATTAATTTATCTAGAACCATCAAATATTAAATCCCAATCAATGGTCTTTGCCAAAACACACAAAATTACAATAAAGCAAGAAGACCACCAGCTCTTCTCACTACAGCTCCACCTCTGACCTAGCAGTGGGTGCAAGGCAACCCTGGCCATCTGCAGCCAGCCTCTGCACGAGCTGGCGCCCTGCTGCCATCACCAGCCTGCCTTCGCTGCTTCCATGCAGTGCCCCTAGTTAACTTAGCCAATCATGATGTGCACCCAAGAATGTCTTTGGACTCTAGGTATTAGTTAAGTATTAGCATTTTCAAAATGCATCTGGTTGAGGAGGGAAAACAGAAACCTGCTAGACCTGTTCACCTCTGCTTATCTTAAATGCCCTGATCTTTGGTAAGATATTTAGTATCTTAAAACATATGGGTGTTTTTCAGACGTCTTCTGTACAACTTGCAATTACAAAACCTGTGCTGGTTTTGGCTGGGATAGAGTTAATTTTCTTCATAGGAACTAGTATGGGGCTATGTTCTGGATTTGTGCTGGAAATGATGCTGATAATTCAGGGATGTTTTGGTTACCACTGAGCAGGGCTTGCACAGAGCCGAGATCTTCTCTGCTTCTCACTTACCCCACTAGCGAGCAGGCTGGGGTGGTACAAGAAGTAGGGAGGAGACACAGCCGGGACAGCTGACCCCCAGTGACCGACAATGTCATGCTCAGCATATAAAGCTGGTGGAAGAAGGAGGAAGGGGGGATGACATTGAGAGCGATGGCATTTGTCTTACCAAGTAACTTACACGTGACGGAGCCCGGCCTTCCTGGGGATGGCTGAACACCTGCCTGCCCATGGGGAGTGGGGAATGAATTCCTTGTGTTGCTGTGCTTGCATGCACACCTTTTGCTTTGCCTATTACAGAATCACAGAATGGTTGGGGTTGGAAGGGACTGCTGGGGATCATCTAGGCCAACCCCCTGCTAAAGCAGGTTCACCCAGAGCAGGTTGCACAGGATCACGTCCAGGTGGGTTTTGAATGTCTCCAGGGCAGGAGACTCCACAGCCTCTCTGGGCAGCCTGTGCCAGGGCTCCGACACCCTCAAAGTGAGGAAGTTCTTCCTCATATTCAGAAGGAACTTTCTGTGTTTCACTTGGTGCCCCATTACCCCTTGTCCTGTCACAGAGCACCACTGAAAAGAGCCTGGTCCCATTCTCTTGACATTTGTTCTTAAGACATTTGTAGACATTGGTAAGATCCCCTCTCAGTCTTCTCCAGGCTACAAAGGCCCAGCCCTCTCAGCCCTTCCTCAGAAGGGACACGCTCCAGTCCCCTAATGCTCTACCAGCTGGGGTTAAACCATGACAGTCTTTTTTGGCACCCAGCATGGGGCTTCAAGGGTTGAAGATAAAGATAGTTTAATAGGACAGAAAAAAGAAGGGAAATAATAATAATAGTGGTGATAATGATAAGAGAACTACAATATACAAAATAAGTGATGCACAAGGCAATTGCTCACCAATCATGAACTGATGTCCAGCCAGTTCCAGAGCAGCAGACCCTGGCCAGCCTTCCCCAGGTAACCATTACGTGTTGGGTGCCAAAAAGGAAGGCTGTGGTTTAACCCCAGCTGGCAACTAAGCACCATCACTCACTCCCCCCACAGTGGGATGGGGGAGAGAATCAGAAAGGTAAAAGTGAGAAAAGTTGTGAGTTGAGATAAAGACAGTCTAATAGTTAAAGCAAAAGCCATGCACACAAGGAAAGACAAATAACAAATTAATTCACCACTTCCCATCGGCAGGCAGCTGTTCAGCCACCTCCAGGAAGGCAGGGCTCCATGTAACGGTTACTTGGGAAGACAAACGCCATAACTGCAAACATCCCCAATTTCATCTTCTTCCCCCAGCTTTTATTGCTGAACATGATGTCATATGGCATGGAATATCCCTCTGGTCAGCTGCAGTCAGCTGTCCTGGCTGTGTCCCCTCCCAGCTTCTTGTGCCCCCCCGCCTGCTCGCTGGTGGGGTGGGGTGAGAAGCAGAGAAGACCTTGGCTCTGTGCAAGCCCTGCCCAGTGATCACCAAAACATCCCTGAGTTATCAACACTGTTTCCAGCACAAATCCAGAACATAGCCCCATACTAGCTCCTACGAAGAAAATTAACTCTACCTCAGCCAAGACCAGCACAAACCAGATTTCATAAAGTAATTTTATGGATCCAATAAAAGCAGGCATCTGGTATCATCTTATATTTCCTTTTTCAGAAGAGATCTGCTCATCTGTAAGAGTATTTATTGTAATTTTGTTCTTTGCAGAATACTTAAAATATATATGGTTTGATTTTATGGAGTGCCTTCCAGTTACAGTGTTAGCTTATCTGATGGAGATGCAAACCCCATGCACCTAAACCTAAAATCTTCTATTACACTGGTGAAACTAAATATGGCACGTTCTCCACAGCTGCCTCAGGGACACATTCCTGAGCCAGACCCACTGTCATCCTGACAGCTCTTAGGAGCCACTATTACTGTTACCAGTTAATTACATAAAAACAAAACATGGTTGTCAGGCTGAAGTGTCCAGTATTTGAGAACATTTTGTTTGGTTCTGGCCACATCTTAACATGTACATACAGAAAATTTCAGTCCCACAAACACAAAATCACTGTATTCCATTTTGGATAATTCCTCATGCTTTAAAACTGTTTTTCCAATGTCTTTCCTTCATATTGTGTAAATGCACACACAGAGAAACCTTTACACATGCATATAAACGATACAGAATTCTGAAAGACAAATCAGTACTTATGCTTTAAAACCCTTGATCTTGCCTTGCTTTCGTCTATGAATGCTGCAAAGTGAAAAAAGACTCAATATTTAAGTTGTCTACCACAGCTAAAACATGCATCATACATTCCAGAATATATCATGGCATTAAGCACACTGTGCATCAAGTAAGTAAATCAAAGCCATAATATTATTTTTTTTAACTATATCAATTAGTATTTCTTGATAAGAATGTGTCTTCTATGGCAGGTGAAAGAATAATTTAACTGCTGCTGTTAGCTCACCTTCTGGTTATAACTTCCAGATACCACATTATACAACTTAAAATTGTCCTCAATAAGTTACTGTCAATTTGACATTTACACTGGTGCCACTAGTGTTAATTTTCAGTTCTCATTCAGATGGACAAGGACTTTAACCTAATAATTACAAGAGTACATAGGCTACTAATACTAATTACAAATGTAATTATTATTTTAACTAATAATAATTTTATATTAAATATAGTTTTTATAAGAGTAATTATTAGTGCTAGCACAACTGGTCTTTGTGACTCTAGAGGCAAGACCTGATTTGTGTTATGTAAATGGTATATTTTCTGTATATTTCTCACTTTTATAACAGGTTCAATAGCTGAATTTGAAACAGTTGGGCTCATTGTTTTTACTCACCTGGGTGAATAAACCCTAGCTCCACAGAGAACAGAAGAATTCTATTTCTATATTATCATCTTCCCCTGTGATACAGAAAGTCCTTTTTAAAATACTGCCAGGTACTAAAAACAGATTTAGCATTTTCTTAAAACAGGAAGACCTGTAGTAGGAGATGAGCTCCCCATTATCCATCTGTTCCCAGTTGTTTTTATTTATGTTACCAAACTTTCCAGATGTTATACTCTTCATCTTTTCTCCCTGTGAAACAATAAACTATGTTCCTCTTACAAGCTCCTTATATCTACCTTTATATTTAAACATTAAAATAATTTTTAAATAAGAGATGTGTTAAATTCTTATTTTCTGTAGGTATTTCCAAGCAGCATTCACCAATTTCCTCTTGCAAACTACCTAACAAAGAGAGAAAGAGGCAGAGTGTGCTTATGGGTGTGGGGATGTGGACAGCAGCATGGGGTTAACTTAGCTGGAAATAAAACTAGAGGTAGCCTTACCTGCAGTGAGCCATTCATATATAGTAAAAGGAGGAGAAGCAAAGAACAAAACAAATGCCACACCTGCAGGTCCACTAACAAATGAAAACAAGCAGGGAAAGGAAAAATATGCGATACCCTTTCAACCTCTGCCTCACCTCAGCAATCTCTATGGTGCAACCTTTATCCTAAGGAGAACTGCATGCAATCTCACCCACAAACATGCAGTGCATGTCTATGCTGGTTGGCATGACTCTGCTGCTGCCCCTAACCCGTGCCAGTTGACACAAATTACAGGAGTCCCCAAACTGTCCAAAGCTATTAAAACATGATGAAAGGAAAAGAACTGGCTCCTTGCTTGACCACAAACACTAACTCGAAAACAGACACTATCTGCAACTGCAAAGTATTCGTGTTGTAAAAGAAGTTTTCAACAGTATGTGGTACTGTCTTCCAGCTTCTCAGGAAAGCAATGAAGAGAGGGTTACTTAAATAAATAATTTGTGTTTCTCTACTTACGTGATTTCTCTTGCTATGAGTTACTCTAATGCAGTGGAAAAGAGCACTCATGAGGTTGTTGTGTGGTCTGTGTCAAAATAGTCAGAACAGAATCATAAAATGTGTTCTTAAATCTCCAAACAGTATTTTATCTCAGTACGTGTTCTACTTGGAATTGTCCATATCTAGTAAAAATGCTGTTCTTTCCTCTAAGAACAACAGAAAATTTTCTGTTGTTACCAAGTTCCTTAAAACTAAGAGGAGGAAGAAACTGAGTCATGTAGGTCAGACATCAATATTTTAAATACGCTATACAGAGCTTTCTACAGAAATGCACAGTATACCTTTAAATACAATAATTGATTTTTTCATACATACAAGCCATGGCGTAGTTATGAAAAGGTTTAAGTTACAAGCCATGCTTTTGGGGATTTAAAAAAAAATAATCTAGCTTCTATGCTTTGTGTATGCAAAATGGTACAATGTACTATTATGCCTGCAATCACTGTTTTCCTGAGAAAAAGACCAAACAGATGGAATGGTCGCTACATCCAAGACTCATCACAGATATATGCTCTAGAATTTAACAGAGCAATTTCATAGACACCAAGCAGTCAGGCAACACCACACATTCATAGTAGTGAAATAAGAAGGGTCTCAGGACATGCTTTAAGCATTGAATATCAATACATTGCTCAAACATAGAAACTCAAAAACTCAGGAAGATCTTGTGAAACACAGAACTCCACAAAAGTGTCCTGGCAGAACAGGTCTTTGGTTTAGAGTTTACGCTCCTTCATAACCCAAAGACACCTCTAGAAAAAGGCTGTGATCTCAGGTATAGTCTGTGGACAGATTTTATTGCCTTAATGCCTCTCTTTTGTGATGAAGCCTCCAATGCTGTACCAATAATTTAACCCTTTTGTTTTACCAGAAGAAAGCTGCTATCTTTTAAAAATTGCCTGGTAACTGAAGTCCTGCTGAGCAAGCAGCAAGCACTTTGCCTAAGGCAGAGAATCTAAAACCTGTTATGGCAAAACCATGCTGGCAAACCACAGCAGGCTTGGGATCTGAGAGTTCAGGCCATGATTCCTACACAGCTTCAAAAGGCAGTTGGGGTGTTGGTGTTATCAACTCATGACATTAGGAGCCACATACCTCAGTGGGATGACTACTCAAAAGACCCTGCCATCCTACACAGATTTTGCCTCCCTGTATATGTCTACTTTCTTCAGATACTTCCCCAACAGCTACCTGCCCTGCTAGAAAGAAAAAGTAGCCTTTTGAAATCCAGGCAGAGCTTCCTTGGTTTGACAGCTCCTGAACTTTTGTCCTGTGGACAAAAACCCACTCTGGAGCAGCTCATCTTGAGGTGGTTTCCCTCCTTGTCTATTTTTTCCCATGCTTTCTTTATTAAACTACACATTTAGCATACACAATCATTCACATACACACAGTATGCTATGTATACTTACAGTATACGTACATGTAAAACATACATAAAGGAAACACATTATTGGCCACGTTAGCAAGCAGACTGCACGAGCGGCCTCAGCAGAGTCCGGCCCCATCCCTAAAACTTCGCTCTCGTTTGCTGCAGCAATAGCAAGCCAGATGACAAACTGTCCATTTATAGGAGGTAATTTTCCAGCTCTTGGTCCTAGAAATAACTCGTACAGGGAGAGTTTTACTCCTGTCAGCAACTAGTGCTCTCTAAACCAACACATTCTTGCTTTGAGGGGCAAGAAGATCAGCAAACCGCTGTTAATTCAAAAGACACCCCTGCAGTCAATTTAGACCATTGTAACTCCATTCCACACTTTTCATTGAACCTTATTAGAAACAGCTCCCCTGCACAGGAGGGAATTAGAGGGTTTCTGCAGTGCATTCACACCACAACAAGTCGTACGAGAGCAGCTACGTGCTGGAGCATTTTCCATGGCCCTTATATTAAAGCAACTCACTTTACAGGTCAGCGCTCTGGCAAGCTTGCTCCTTGGCAAGACTTGCAGCTTCCACAGTGGCAGAGTGAAGTAGCCACAGCTGTACCAGCTGTACATTTAATGCCGAGCACAGGTTCCCGGCACAGTGTTATTAAATAATATGAGTTCAGTGTAGCAGTCAAGATTACACATTAAGCAACCACGAGCAAAACAGGAGCAATTAGAGAACAGCTAGGGAGTGCTCAAACGTGTAACCAGATACTCTCATAGCCAATACATATCAATACAGCGTATAAAAACATGGTCAAGCCCCACAGCTCTCTCCCTCTGAGTGTTATCGTTGGGTGGTCTTGCAATGAAAAGTACGTGTTAAATCACATCTTGTCCACCCATAAAGACAGCCAGCCATAAACTGGCTCCTGACACTTAGAAAGTGCTCCAGTCAATGCTGCTGGTAACTCGAGTAACCCCGAAGAGGACATTTCTGGACAGGGTGATGGCTGACCACAGGTTTTCATACAAAAGCAAGCACTAGAAGGGACCTCCTGAATGATAGGTCTACTGCACAATTTCCTCCTTTCACGCCAAAAAAGGAAAACAAGGCTCTCTCCATACATAATTGTGGAATGCTCTATACCTACACATCTATACCTTGACAGCTGCTTTGCTAATAACATTGCACATTTTCTGCTACTTCTGATTCCATTAGGTAATATCAAGCACTACTATTAACTGAACTACTGCAATAAAGGCTCCAAATCACTAAGTCATTTAAAAGAAAAGAAAAAAAAAAGAAAAAAAAAAAGGTGCACCAATTCACAGGTCCTAAAAGAAAAGATAAGAATACATATATTCTGGTATAGTCAGGCAAAGTTCCTGAGTGATGAAGAACAAAGACTGTCTGACAGAATAAGCGATCACTATGCTGAAGTAATTTTTTATTATTTTTTGTTAAATTACATCCAGCAGGTTACTTGTAGAAAGGATGGACTTTCAGAAAAAAAAAAACCACAACCAAAAAAAAACCACTTCAAAACACAGATGGCTGCATCTGCAAAGCAACTGCTTCCTAAAATATTGAGGAATAGCACAAAAAAGGCAGCACAGGGAAGGTAGCTGCAAGGGAACTCAGGCAAGGATTCGAAGACTGCAGGAAGCTGGAAAGACTATAAAGCAGATGACAGCAAAATGGAGATAGAAGAACGGAGATGAATTGCATGTAGGGGAGAAAGGAAACAGGAAGGACAGTAACATTTTTGATGGGCTGGAACATCAGGCACATGAAAGGAATAACTCCACATGCAAGATTTCGAGGCATCCATTTTCGTTCTCCTATACTAAAGGAACATCAAGAGGCAACAGATTGAACAAAAGTCAAAACTTACTTGAAAGCCATGGAGAAAAATGATCATTCTTATGCCAAATGACTCTTCGCCCCACAATTTTAAATTTCTGGGAAATGTACATTACTTTTACTGTCAATTGGCTTGCGCTTTTTATGGCTTCTTGGGTAATATTAATAGGCCAGTGAATTCTACAAGCAGGTTTAAAGAATGTTTACCAGGCTGTTTCCAAGATTTCTGGAGAATGCGAATTACCAAATATGTGTTTTTAATTTAGGACCTTATAAAGAAAAAAATTGCATTTTCTTCTTTGAAATTAGTTAATGGACATGAAAATAAATACAGCCAATGTGTAGCAAAATTCAATAGAACTTAATGAACTCAGGTTAGGAATAGATAATTTACATCCCAGAGTTCTGGAAACACTGGCACATGAAGCAGAAGGTGTTAAAGAAAATATTTTAATAGGTCTCTGATGTTGAGGGTGGTGCCATCCGATTGGAAAATAGCAAATATAATACCCATAACTTGAGAACGAAAAAATGCAATCTGGGCAAAGAAAGTCCAATTATTCTGATCCCAGCAGAATGCAAGGCTTTAAGACAATTACTCTGAGGGGAGGGGGGGGAAAAAACCAAACAACCTCAATGCTGAAGAGATGGAAATAAACAGAGGAATATACCTCTACCTGCATTTCCAAAAAAAATTAACAATGACAGAATAACTTGAGATTATTATTTTTTTAAAAAATGTGCGCATCTCTAGTAATCATTTATCTGGCCTTCAGTAAAGCCTATGATAATGTGACACAAGACGAACTCTCTAGTGAACTGAGAAACAGAAGGCTGGCATATAGATTAGCAGTATGAACAAACTGGCTAGCTTATGTAGTTTTAAAAAGGGAAAGCATGCACCATGTGGAGACTATTAGCGTACTTTCACAAACGTTTGTTCAGAAAGTCATTTCATTTAGTACTTTTACCAATGAACTTCGCAAGGAAAAAAACCAAAAGCAGCAGTACCTTATCAAAAACAGCTTTTAACACAAAGTTAGGAGGTACGACCAACACATAGAAAGACCATACAGAATATCACACAGAATTTAATGGGTAACTTTGAGATAACTGAGCATGAAGTCCTGTAGCATATAATGGAAGGCTACGTGCATGGAAGCACCAGAAAATGAAGCTATTTATCAACTAGAAAAGCTCAAGGAGTGAGAATAACTTGTTGACAATACTTATTGATAACAGATTGCCTGTGACCTGCCAACATAATGCAGACATCTCAAAGGCAAATACAATCTGAAAATGTATCAGGAGTTCTGTGTCCAACAGATAGGAGAGCATTAGTGGCACTGTACTTCAGAAACAGCACGTGAAAATCTGGTAATTTACTCTCCAGAAAACTGAATACAAACCAGTGGCAGAGGAGGACTTCCAGGATGTTACAGGTGTGGAGTACCTCTCTCAAAGAAGGAGGCACACACACAAAAAAAGAATGAAAAAAAAAATAAATGAGAAAACTAGCCCAGAAAAACAAATGGTGGGAGAATGTCTTCCCTCTGCAAGTGTCAAAAAACACCAGAAAAACTTGACTTGCTGCACATTATCTTCCACAACTGGTTGCTCAGACTAGGAACCTGACTGCTGACAAGTTTCCCCTTTGCTAAATTTGGTATTTTAACTACACCATTGCTACCCTATTACATGCAAACCTGCAAAGAACTTACATTCCCCCTTAGAGGGAAATTTAATCCCACTGAAATGAACAGAGTATGAAAGCCAGAATCTAAATTCCAGACGCCCAAATATTAAGAATTCCAAAGGAATTCAGACATACAATTCTTAAAATCTTTTGACTGGAATCCAGTATTCAGTTCTGTTAGGTCCTGTTGAATAACCAAGCTGAACAAACAATAAAAGCCTTCCTACCCCTTACTGCATAAAAGAAGACTCGAATTTGTGTGCCTGTGGTGCAAGCTGAATGACTTCTCTATCTGACAGGAAGATATGACTAGACTATTTGGCCTCAAGAATCCTTTAATTTTAAAAAAGTTGACACAGAAACCCAAGTTGGATTCTTACAACTGGGTCCCTGAAGTGAAATTTGGGCACTTCTGAAAAAGACAGGCCAACCTCCACAGGTGCTGAATAATCCCTCTGCAGTCAATTTTGTCTTATGTCAACATGGGGTTGAGATTACATGTTGAGAATGAACCCCTGGTCTCATTTTGATGCTCTCTTAGCAGCTTGGTCCAACTTGTGGGCTGGGGCAGCTGTGGTCTGTAAGCCTGGGCAAGGGTGCAGTTACCCTCTGTGAGGAGGCTCCATAACACCTGCCTGTACCATGAGACCAAGACCACATCCCTTGAATAAACAGTAAAAACACTTCTTACTGACTTTAACATATTCACTAGTCTGACATATATCTCAGTTTGTTTTAATCAGACAATTCTGCCCGGTTTTACTCTGCTGTTCATTTTGGAAGTCACTTAAACATTTCTTTCTTTTCAAAACCATAGCAGACCACTAATCCAATGTGTCCCTGTTTTCTTCTCCTAAACATTCCCTATTTACGGTCCTCAAAAATATCGGTGTAGTCTTGAGATGCACTTGAGATACTTTTAGTAACACTGAAGTTTTGTAAAGGTAGAATATGCAGAACATTCCTTAACATAAATATGCAAGATGTAAAGATTTTTTTGTATTTACACAGAAAATTTTCCTTTCAATAGAAAATTTCTTGGGCTTCTCTTTGGAATAAACAGAACTGAAAGCAGACTTGGCAGAGCAACTAACTGTTCTTCATAACAAATGGAAAGTAAGAAAATACTTGCAATTCTTTTACTTCCTTCCAGCTCTTGTTCAAAACCAGTTTATTAAGTACTTTTGCAGTTGCCCCAAAAGAAAAAGTAATTTAAACAAAGATTTCAAAAGCCCCTTTCAATATATAGTCCTCATAAATGTTGTCTCTTTCATCTGTTTTATTGGAGTTTTTTCTTTTTTTAAACTCACTAAGGTCTACTGTTAAAAAACAAACAAAAACAACTGAGATTATATATTAATGCTCAAAGTAGGAGAAAGTGCTTCCATACTTGAAGTTTTTAATAGCTTTATATCCATCTAACAAACACCAGGAGAGAAATGAGGCAAGTGTTGATCATCTCCTTCAGGAAGGAGGTATGGTCAGTGGATGATCAAGATAAAGGCAAAAGAAAATACAGAACGTGAGAGTCGAAACAAATGAGAGGGGGGGGGGAGGGGGGGGGGGGAACGACTAAAATTAAGTTTTCAAAAGGAAATGTTCAAGAAGACCCAAAATGTGAAAAGTGAGAATAAAGGAAACAGAAAAGTTACAACTCCAAAGGTCGCCAGGTTGTGTCCTGTCATGTATGTATACAAGATCCCCCTTCCACTCATTTAACTGACTTCAACTGAAACTTAAGCAGCATACTGTAGGCACTATAATGTATCTGACAACTGTCAGTGGTTCAGCTGGAGGGGTGTTAGTGGACAGCTACAGCACTGGTAAATGGGTGCCTGATGCTTAATACTATCATCAATACAACTTGCCTGAACAGTTGGGCTGGGCTTTTAGATTATGGCATGCAGCTAAATACTGTACGCTGAGGGGAAAATCTACATCCAGGAGTGGAAAATTTAAAGCTAATTCTCAACCAGGGCTGAAGCAGATGTCATGGAATGCACCCTTTCCTGAACATGAAACATGAAGGAAATCAATGTGAAAAAGCAAAAGAGTGTTCTTTCTTTCCTTCTGCTTTGGAAGAATGAGGCCTTCAAATGGTTTCTTGTTAACCTTCCCAGTCTGTGTTTGCTTTTTCCATGAAGACTCAGGAAAAAGGGAAGTATGTGGTGGTAACTGACCTGTAAATTTATATACTACTTGAGGGGAATTTCATCCATTTCTGTACCCTGGGTACTTCCATAGGTACCAAACCGACCAGTTTGAACACTGTTATTTTATGTCTCCTTATTCCTCTTCTTGAACATTGGTCCTTTTCCTCAAGAGATCTGTTGCTGAGACTTACCTCACCACTATCAGAAGTAAGGTCCGACACAGCCAGTCAAGCACATTGTGGATGCAAATACAGTGAAGAGTTCATGTGAAACATCATCTTCCCCTGGATAACGCTACAGGTCTACCAAAAAGAGGTACTTAACGCTCGTCTGTTTGCACAAAGCTTCTTTCAGTGCAACACCACGCAGAGCATGCCCAAAGAGCTGTGGTTTATAGCTCGCTTCTCAACAGGCACATACCCCCCCTTCTTCTCTCCTAAGCACACTGACATAAACATGCACCATATAATGCAATTCCCCCAAAATGTCATCAAACATTAAGCAACTCAACAAAACAGAAATGAAAATATATAAATTAAACGCCCCTTCTTTGCCACTGCAAAGTTAAAAGCTCTGACCCTGTAAATCTTTTAGCCCTTGGACTTATGAGCCTGATTAAAAACATAAGACGAATCATAAAAATTAGTAGGCAAATCTGCTTTTTATTTGTCCAAGAAAATGCTGTGAAAAACCCTGCAAAAATTTTACATTGCACTCCCCTATACTTACTGCCTCTCCAATTCAACTGAAAACAAAAATTACACTCCATACATGAAAATGCTTATTATATATTTCAGTCAGCCACATTACTTTGTGGATCTACCGCAAATTGAGACCTCACTGATTTTAGAAGGCTCAAAAACATTGCTGGTGCTTTCTCTACAACAGCGAAAGGAACGTAAACTGATGGCAAAAGTAATTGTTGTGAAGTAATGTTCACATTTTAAAAAATACTTGTTCTTCCTCTGAAGTCTGTACAGCTATAATTCAGCAGACCACTTCTGCCCTTGAAACATTTGCAGTTTGACCAATTTTGGAGTCAATCACAAATGCTGAGCTAGAAGCAAGTGCCACAGAAAGGTAGTAAGCACCTATGCAAGGTCCAGGGAGTATTTTTAACCTTAACGTTAATTCCCAAGGCAACTAGAAAAAGCTGTGGGACTCCTGGCTAGTTCTACAGCTCAGAGGAAGAACTGGTACTTAAACTGACAAATACTCACCAGTAAGACTGGATTCGCTCTGTCAGGCACTCCAGTGCTTTGTCAGTCAGAACTATTCAGCTATTGACTGACTGAATAAAGAGCACTAGGACCAAACCACAGATTATTCATGTTCAGGAAGAAGAAGTTCACGTTTAGGCTTTATCACTCACAAAATCTTGCCTAAACAATTCCTCCACCATTCACACTCTGCCTTATACACTCATGTTTAAATAAACTGCCCTACATAAAAATCCACAACATTATTTAAAAATCAAAGAAAGTCAAATGCAAAAAGTTTTCCAACAATTGAGTGTTTTATATTCAAAGAGTCACCCTACCTCTGTAATAATGTGGCTACTAGTCTTCATGTGGATGGATTTCTCAAAGTTGTTACAACAATCTAAAAAGCTTATCATAATTGGGCTTACAGATATAGCTGTGCTTCAGAAGGTGATGCTATGCATAAGGGAGGAAAGGGATGAGTGATGCAGTTCACAAACTGCCTGTACACTTGTGGCAAGCCTGAAAGCAAGCTAAGCATTGCAGTATGTGGAACTGATGAGGCTTGGCATGAATGAAGCAAGAGAATCAAGAGAACAACATGGCTTGAGAACAAAGTGAAAACCAGATTCTGGCAAATCATCATTTCTGGCTCATCATTTAGCAAAACAGATTAACAATTTGCAGCAAGACAGCTGAACATGACAAAAAAAAAATCCAGACACCAGGTCACCTTTTTCCAAATGGGAAATGTAAACCCAGTACAGAAAAATCATAAGCTGAAAAAATAATCCTCCCAATAACACAGTGTAGTATGGGAAAGGATGTTTTACAGGAAGAACCTAGAAAGTTATAACAGGTTGGGGCTTTTTAAAATAAGAATTATTATGACATTATTATTTAGTAAGGCCTATGCCACTTTAACTTCATTCCTAAGATTCATAAACATCTCTAGTTAGGAGCAGATAGTTAAAAATTATGTCACTGTCAGCCTTGGTGACTTTTCCACTAGCTTTGTCATAATACTAGAATATGGCTTCATAAAAACTAATACTTGAGTTTTACATAAAGTGTTTTGTTTAATTTAAATACACTCGAATAATGGGAGTGCAAGATTTTGTATACCGTAAGGTATACAAAAATGTATGTTTTATCTTGACAGTAAAATAAACCATCTTATATTATCTTGAAGAAAAAAGTTATCATAAATGCTTCTTCATGAAATTCAAAGGGGCTTATTTTCAGCAACACTGTGAAAATTAATTCTTCTTGAGCAAGAAGATACAAAAATTTATGTACAAAATGGCACAACTGATGATACATAAATTAGCATCTGCCTGATCAGTTAGACACTTCCAACATGCATACACCACTTACGTTCAGGAACATTTAATATCTTAGTAAATCTCTTAGTCACCTGCTGATGTCTTTTTTTAGGGCAATCTAATACTTGTCTTTCAGCGGAATTCCACTGGATCTATGCAAAACGCATCCAGAATACAATTTAATTGCTTCACTCTATAATTGCACAGCTAACCCTCAAATTTTCACTTAAAGTGAAGTTAGTAATTACAATAAATTGTACCATACATCTAGCTAACTTAAATTATTATGTCCAATTTTTTTAAGATAACACCATCCTTAACTTCAAAAAAATGGAAACCTGAGTTGTAAGTGCAACAATTCATACGTAAAGAAATGTGTCAAGAATCCGATTCAGTCATAGCTATCTAAATGACTTAAATATACGCCTGCTTATATGCATTTCACTAAAATTTACATCATAATTAGAATGCTGTACTTGGGGCTTTTTTAGACATCTTCAAGGTAGGGGGTCATGCTCCCTATATAAGGTATACAGCATTTGGCTTCTTCTGGGAGCTACTAGAAGCAAATAGGAACAACCTGGTGATCGGTTGGTTATTCCCAGTCTACGAGCACTGGTTCAGCTTTGACACACACACACACACACTGATTTTGGAACAAGAGGATTTTGAACACTTTTCAACTCAAAGACATAATGATCCATCATCATCATCGGCCCAGGAGGAAGAGTTAACTGCAATGGAACCACACTCCTTGAGGAAACAGCAAAAGAGTTTGGAGCATGGTAGACAGGGTAAGAACAGGACTATGATCCCAGAAAAACAAATGTTTCTACTAGCCATGCAGATTCAGAAGAGAAGAAAAAAAAAAAAAAAAAAAAATTGAAACAAGGTTTCTGACTCCTCCCTGCAACTTCAAAAGATCCTTTATGGTGGGAAAAGTGAGGAGTCTGCTTTTTGCTGTTCCTAAGAGCGTCTTTGAAAAACTTGGGCTTTGACATGGGACTGGCTGTTGGTAAACTCCATAATGGCCTGAACTGGAAATAGAGAACAACCTGGAGCACCCCATCCAAGCCCATCTGATGCACAGACAACACCTGGCGAAAGTTTCAGGTAGCTGTTGACCCCTCCAGTCTGGAAACCCTTCTTCTGCAGCTGAAAGTCACTAGGACGTAGCACATACTCCTAACCTTTTATGCATCACATCTCCCAAGTTGCATGACTCAGCACTGAGCAATGCCATCACCTGTCTCCGGAGTTGTCCACCAAGCTGCTCCTCAGAGGGTCATTTCTACCCATTTCTGTGGCTCTTTCATACCATGTCAGCAGAAACAGCCCTGCAGGAGAAGTCCAGGATAGGACCTGGCCTCAGTCCAAAACTGCTGTCTGAAGTATCAGGAGGGTAACGAGGGCTCTCCAGTCAGTGTGAGCACTGCAGAAACCACTGAACACCAAGAAGAATCAGGCCAAGGAGAACCCCAAGGGTGCCACACCATTTCCAGCCCTGGAGGGATGTGGATTTGCAATGCTTAAAGAGCACAGTTAGCCAGCAAAACAAAGGTGCAGCTTAAAAGCAATTATGTGTCTCAAGAAGCTGATGAATCATTTTTGGTGCTCAGAGAGGTTTCTGTGGGCCAACACCTGTTTAAAGCATTCTGGCCTTTGTATAAACTCCCAGGAAAACCAGTAAATTTGGATTAGACTTAAATCACGTTCATGACACTTGCTATAGCAAAGCATAAACAGCAACTAACTTTCCATTCCCAGATTTTAGCATAGGAACTACATAAGGAGGAAAAAAAGAAAAAAAAAAAAGTCAGCGATACCTGAAAGTATTTTACTTCATCTGATATCAGTGCGCTTAACACAAAACCTAAAGTTGAGTTTATCAAACAATTCTTTATAACACTAAGCCCCATAATAAATACTTACTAAAATGAACAAAACAGTTGGTAATCAATAAAATATTTGTTGCAGGGGTTTTAACTAACAATTTACAGCGGAAAAGAAACAGAAAATAAATAAGGTTCTCCTAAATGTTAAGTATCTTCATGAACATAGCATATATACATATTTTCCTCATATTATCAAAAAATCAAAAAACAGACAAATGAGAAACCCTCTTCGCCACCAGGACAGGAGCTACACCACTTTATGGAGGAAAGTCTTATTGTACAGTAGCTCATGTGCACGTAATAATTTTGAAATGCACTGACATATCGCATGCTACGCCAGACTTGGCTATTGCTGCTTGCACTGAATGCTGTATTTGCTGAATGTAAACATACATATCAGTGGTTCTATACCTTGAGATTGCAGAAAGTTCATGTTGAGAGTCCCAACTGACTGGATTAATTTTTTCTGTGGCCAAGCATAACATGACTTTAGAGCCTCACGCTCTATCAAGGGAGAAATTCTAATTGGATCTAACAAAGGGCTCACTGCTTAGGCACATGTGTTAGAAAATAGTTTCCACATCACATAAACTCTGCTACTAAGGAGAATTATAAAACGACATTTTCAGAGCTCTGGAATAATGACACATTATATTACATACATTACTTTTAAGTATACCGCTTTCAGGAAGGTATCCTGTAAGTTATGAATAATGCATTTACTTGGGTAACAGCAGGTATTCTGAATCAAGCCTAGATTCAGACAGCATTATTGGCATTCATTTGTGCTACACTTCACTACAGGAAAGCGTGGTGGAAGTTGCTTCACAATGGAAATACAAGAATCTTAAGTCTTCAAAATGATGCACTAGAAAGAAAAAAGTGTAAAAGGATGGTAAAAAACAATCTAAGGAGCTATGAAAGGGGAAAAGCAAACACTTCAGCTGTGGGAACAGAAGAAATAAATCTCAGCCTCCCACTAAAGCCATCTTTTGTTCCTCTCTCCAGCTATCACTTCTCTTTGACAGGCATCTTGGTCTTCCTGACTAAATGTGCACAATACCAGAACAGCAGAACAATACCAGAACTACTACTAAACCCCAATACTAATCCCATCAACCTTCTTCATCAATCTATGCCTCTCTCTGCTCATGCATCTCTCCCATCTACTTTCCAAGTGGAATAAGCCTACCTGGGCATCCCCTCTGCTTCAGCCACGCAGGAGGGAAAGGCTGACAAAGCAGAGCATGGGGCCATCTCCCTCCATCATTGCCCTAAATGTTCAATGTTATCACAGTAGTCCATAACTTCTTAATACTTTTTTTTTTTTTTCCGTAGGAGTACTAGGATGGATACAGAGTTTATCAAATATGATTTGACACCATGATGTCATGTAGCCCCCTGTAATTAGCCTATCTTTTACCTAGTCACTTCAGTTAGGTCTAGTTTAAGCTCAGAAGCTGGGCACAGTGGAGAATGGTAAGCAAATGTATGGATGTATGGTGTGACAAGTCAGCTGTCTAGAGGTCTGAACTTCTGAGCAAACAAATTGATTATCTAGCTGCAAGGAACTTATAATAAACTAACAGCAGAAAGTTTTTACATTATTTAGAATTGCCACCATGATGGATTTGTTCTCAGTAACATCTAGCCTAGGAGTGCACCTTATCTCAGTAAAGGGAAAGGTGTTCCTGACCCTGAGACGTGCTCCTGATTACGATGGGAGAATACTGAATCAGACTGGCCAGGGGGCAAAAAGCACGTAATGTAAAACCAGGACATGTTCTGCTGGGAAGCCTCACCACAGCCATCCCCCACGGTCAGGGGTCACTGCCGCTCCAGGTAACACTAGTCCCGTGCTGCTACCACTGGAATTTCAATAATGTGGACACACATACAGACAGACCAATTAACCTTGGTGGGGGGAGGAAAGGCAAAAAAGAAAGCACATCGCACCAGAAATCTTATGATTTGGCTCTGGACTAAGGACACCGGCCATTGAAAACAGATCAAATCTTCATTTTTCTTTTCCTTGACTTTGTCCACGCTAGCCCACCAGCTGCCCTTTTCGCATTCACTACCCTACTGACGAGGAAACATACTGGTTTTGCTTGGGATAGAGTTAATTTTTTCCTAGTAGCTAGTATGGTGCTGTGTTTTGGATTTGTGATGAAAACAGTTGATAACCCAGGGATGTTTCAGCTATTGCTGAGCAGCTCTTGCACAGAGCCAAGGCCTTTTCTGCCTCTCACCCACCCCACTAGTGAGCAGTCCCCTAGCAAAGGGGGCACAAGAAGTTGGGAGGGGACACAGCCAGGACAGCTGACCCCAACTGACCAGAGGGATGTCCCTGACCATATGTCGTGGTCAGCATTCCCCCTCAGCTGGAGGAGGAAAGAGGGATGTTTGCAGTTATGGTGTTGGTCATCCCAAGTACCTGTTAGGTGTGATGAAGACCTGCTTTCCTGGAGACGGCTGAACATCTGCCTGCCTGCCAGCGGGAAATAGTGAATTACTTCCTTGCTCGCCTGTGCAGCTTTTGCTTTATCTGATAAACCATCTTTACCTCAACCCATATTATCTCACTGTTGCCCTTCCATTCTCACCCCCACTCTGCTGGGGGCAGGGAGTGAGCGGCTGTGCAGGGCTGAGCTGCCCACCCTGGTTTGCCCACAACAAAATGTCGCTGCAACCCTTCCCACTTAGTGCCTGGCTGCAGCTACATCTGCCAAGAAGCAAATAATAAGTGAAAACAAATGTGAAGAGTGACACTATCTCTGCCTGCCCTAACTAACATACCTTAGCAAAACAAAGGCTAAGAGGGCATTTGATAGCTGTCTACCAGTATATTAAGGGCGAGGCAGGAAGGCACATGTAGCAGAGAGGAAAAAGCAGCATATATGCTAAGGGCAATGTCAAGCATTGTTTACGAAACAGTTGTGATGATGTTCAGGTCAGAAATGAAAACCAAGGTCCTCACAGCTCCACAGCTCGGCATCAGAAAACACCCTCCACAGAGAAGGCAGACATTCAGCCTTTAGGAGAAGAAACTTGCTACTTCTACAAAAGGAATTGTGTAACAGATGGAAAGGCAGACAACTGGAAAGTGACCCAGGAAGTCTCGCTGGTCTGCTGCCAGGAAAGACTGAAACAGAAGCCCAGCCCAGAACACAGGGAGCTCTCCTCCAGGTAGCTCCTGGTGGAGCAGTCACCTTCTAATTAGAATTCCTCAGAGAGGAAATAAATCATCTCAAAACTTTATTTCGATGTTGGGTGTTCTAAAGCCTAATAGAAGGCAATAGTTTAACCTTTGCATCTCAAACCATTCCTAAATAATAATAAACTAAATATAAAGGAGTGGCAGTCTTACAGAGATCAAATAAGCATTTCATTAAAAACGGTGTAATTGATCTCTCATATGTATTCATTTACAAGCCCTAGCATTATTTTGATACCTCAAGGAAAAAGACCCTGGTTTTACAAACATTCATTGTTCTGTCCAAACATTCACCACTGTGTCTTAAAACACCTTAATGTTCGGACAGCACAGACTGAACTGTCTTCAGGAGGGTCCATTTCCCACCACTGACTACAGAGAAATGCTGGAGAAGTAAAGTTAGGTGAGATGAACACCAGTTACCAATGCAATGACATAGAATATCAAATGGACAAACCCAGACACAGTTTTCCCTGCCAGAAGGGGCCATTAGAAAACCTAGTAAGTAAGAAAGATAATAAACAAGGACTTCACTGGCAGTTAAGGTGTGAGCCTAAAATCTTGGCTTAACTACTACACTTAGCAACCTGCCTTGAAGTGAATTACAAACTCACTTTATTACTTTAACCTTCAGAGGAGTACTAATTCCCAAATTCACGGGTGAACTACATTAATAGCTCATAAATCATAATAATGATTTTAAAAGTTTCTCTTTTGTAGCCCTTAAACAAGAACATTTCATTTTGACTTTAAATATTCTGCCTCGGTGTTCTCAAGCCACTCTGCAGCAGAGCTGTGGCTCACCCATACCCTGGAGCTTGGGGCTGATTTCACCTGGCTGCTCCAGTGGTGGGGAGGTTGCAACGCTGAGGGAACCAAGGACTCCCCAGGAACGTTACACACACAGTGTTAAGCCTTTCCTACTAGCCTAACAAGTGAGAGTTGAATTATTTTGTCTAGGGGTTTCTTGTTTTGCTTTGAAACTTAAGGCTCAAAGACCTTCTTGGGCTTTGCCAACAGAGATGGAGGTAAAGGGGTGGTAAGACAAGGTCTTGGCTTGCCAAATGAAATTACGGTCCCATCAAAAAACAAGCAAGCAACTAATGAGAGCCCAATGACATAATATAAACATCTTAGTTTCCTTCAGTAGATTAAAGGCAGTTCATAAATGAACTCTGAAAAATAGAAAAAAAAATATCAAGATACACCTCCACCTCATGCACATATAAAATGTAATTTTAAACTTTTCCACTGCTGATTTTTTTTTTTAATAGACAAAAATCCTTTAGAAAGGATCATAGAGAAAGGTATATAAATATCAGTGCATGTTCTAAAGAAAGAAGTGAGTTGTGTTCAGGGCAACGTGGAAGCACTCAAACCAGCACCAACACTTATCGAGTACTCTGCTCATTTCTCCCTTTGATACTCAAGCGTTATTTTTCCTGTAAGTCAATGTAAACTTTGAAGTTTTGCACAAGATCTTGAAAGAAATATAGAGTGTAACCAGCTGCTAAGTATGATTCTCTAGCTAGTGGTTTCCATGTACATTATGTAGAAAGCATAAAAGAGAATAGGTTGAGCAATGTAAACTGCCAACAGTGAAACTCCGAAAAATTACACCAGATAAAAGCATCTGTAGTCTTACCACTTGTACCCTGTAGTCCAGCACAATGATAAAAAACAGTGTCCAGTACAACAGCTGGAGTCCACTGAAAGAGAGTAAAGGCAGCGTTTGAATATGATTTGCTCTGGATACACTTAAGTTCTGTGAGGCACACTTTCACACTGACAATACACCTCCTGTAACAGCTAGTCCATTAGATGATCAAGGTTTAGAACATCAGAGGCAAGAGAACTGGATTAAAAAGGGAGTTATCAAGGAGAAAGTAAACATGCAAAACAACATAGCTGAAAGTATGCAACAGCAAAACTGCTTCATGTATGTGGGATGTGCTTGACATAGAGCTATAACTAAAGGTTGTATCTTTTGTCTCCTTTCAGCAGACCCTCCCAGGGAATTCATAAGTGCATGAAGCGTACTGACCATTTGGCCAGTACTCACAGGCAGCCTGGGCACTCATACTGTCACTCAGGCTGAACAAGCATCCCTGTCCTCACCCATCCTGAGCCGTAGGCGGTTCTTTTGCCAAAATACTGCTGGCTTTTCAGAAACAGCCAGTGACATGGATGCAGCACCTGATGCTAAATTAAATGCAACTTCTGCTCTGTGAAACGGATGTAAAATCATGTAATCCGTGTCAGCCTCAAAATCACGTGTTTAGCAGGCGTTAAAGTACACACACACAAAGGGACAAGCTGAAGCTGCTCCTTGCAAAAATACATTGCCCATGGAAAAACTGCAGATACACGAGGCAGCAGATGAGCTCTTGCATGCATGCAGTGGCATTCACTTACAGTGACTAGTTGCAACCACAACATGGAAATACAGAGCGGGTGGGTATATAAACACACCACAATAAAAAAAGGGTTTGAGTAGGTTACTGCATTCAAGGTAAATGATGAACACAGCAGAAAAGCAATTCATCAAAATGAAAAAAAAAAATTTGCTAATGGAATAGCTCTATTTTACACATCAAACTCATTTCCTTGCTTTTCAGACTGTTTTTAAACACTCATCCTGAACCACCTCCTAAGTGAGAAAAGAGAAGAATTCAGTCAATATTGTAAAGTCATGTATGAAAATTACCAGGATTAAGGTCCCAAAGTTAATGTTGTTTTCACAGCTAACAAACTACAAAACTGGAGTACAACCAGTGAAAATTAAAAATTATTTTAAAACCAATGAGTCAATACCGTGCTTTTGCTAAGTGTAATCCACAAACTACTAGGGTTATGTAGCTAAGGAAAGAAGAGTCAGATTTCAACACAGCCAAACTGAATTCTGTGGAGAGGAGGCAAACGTCCTCCTAGGTGAGCTCTATGTGTACATAGCCTGCACTGTTAAACTGGAACATGGTCAGGAAGTCTGACAACCACCGAGCAGAACCAGCCTGGCACCCGACAACTGCAGAAGCACAAAAAACTTGGAGAGAGTAGGAAGAAATAGATGCTTAAGGGCTGAAGAAGTGGATTTATAAGAGGAGATTAATAGCTGACTACATACCAGATGGAATAAAAGATGACATTACGGTGTTAAAGCAACGTCTTCAAGCAACCCAAAAACACCTCACAAAAATAATTTGAGCATGCAAAACCAGTAAATGCTACAGGGAACAGAAGTGTCCGAAGGCACTTTAAAAAGCACTGTTCTTTAAAACCACAAACTTGTTCCCCACAATTGCTCCTTGTATTCTCAGTGAGGGCAAAGATGGGGAGGGGAGCACTTGTCATACCCTGGTACTAGGTGATGCTGCTTTGGAGCAGGCGAGTTCTGGTGTCTCCACCTCTGCCTCAGAAGTGGATTTAAGACTTAGCAGGAAAAAGCAGAAGAGGAAGCTGAATTTCTGAAAACAGAAGTGGGCATCTGTGGAATGATAAAGTGAAGGCTCTTTTCCACCTGTGGGAAAGCGTTAGAAGGCAAGAGGATGCACTCCAAGAATTTCTGGGTCATAAACAGGAAGGGTCTCTAGAATTATCTAGACTCTGACTTTTGTTGTGTTTTAAAATGGGAAACTACATGGAGTACTTTACCCACAGCTACAGTAATTTGCACATCCTAATTAAAAAAAAAAAAACCCACAACCAAACCAAAAAAACACTTTTTACATTGATGCTTCTGTTGTGATTCATTTTCACAGCTGATGACAGAAGAACTGTAACTGGGCAAAGCCGATTAAGGGAAAACAAGCAAGGCAACACAAATCCAAACACTGCACCCTTTCAAGGTCTGTAAAAATAACCAAGTGAGCTTGTGTAATTTCTGTATTTTCAGACTTTTTGGTCAAGTGGAATAGGTTGCTGGAAAATACACCATATGCACATACCTGATCATATGAGAGTAAGGAATTTTATTATATCCGTTAAGATGAAGTTAGACCTCCTTCCCAACAACAGTTTTGAAGATTTCTGAATAGCTACAGATGGTTGTTTCTTGTAAGTTTAAAGTGGTTTATTCATCATCATTCAAATTTCTCAGTGTATTTTTTGGATAAAAAATTATTTTATAAGTCTGTTAAGAAACAATGACCTTCCAGTTTGTGATGTCATTTGCCTCTTTTGGCAGGGTCATTTTGAACTGAACAAAATCAGCTGTTGCTTTCATTTCAGACCTTTCATATCATCTATTGCCATTCTTTCCATGTAACTCATGACCATAATGTCTGGAACTCCGTCACATCAAGTACCCTTTCCTCCTGCTGCTGAACACAAGGACAACCTTCTAACTGATCACTGCAGGGTCAGATTTAAGACCCAGACCTTCAATCTGAATAAACGTGTTTAGCCAAAGATCAACTAAACCTCTGTGTTAAATTTTCAGCGTGAAAAGTCTCAATTTGTCTGCTTCTCCCAGTGCTCGTCATCTTCAAACCCACCTTTGCTGAGTGACAGTGAGACAGCAGCACCCCACAAGCTTAACTCTAAGAACTCCAAAAGTCAAAATTAAATTCTGATGAGACAAAGAGACATTCCCACATTTACACACACATATCTGATAGGTAAGGTAAAAAGTTGTTTGGAAGAGTTCTCTCAAGATATTTTTTAAGCAAACTGTGTAAACACACTCTGTATCATAGTCTGCTTTCCTAAAAATACACGGTTTCCAATCATCATCTTTGTCATTTACCACCTCTTCGGTTCTTCTCTCCAGTAAGTGTTGAATCATACAGCCCCCACAAACTAAATCTAACAGAAGGTAATACCCCAAAGACGTAACTACCACGAAATTCAGTGTAGAGGAGAGGGGAAAAAAAAAGTTCTTCCATCCTGAATGCAGGATTGCATCATGAGTTCCACATTCATGTCTTTTACTGTTCTTATCAGCCTACTAATGAGGCTTTAGGGAACAGTCCATCGTAACACTGGAAGAGGCAGAATTTTTGCCAAATAGGTTTATCCAAGTAATCTAGTTGAAACTTTCTCAAGATAGTCACAGAAATAAAACTGACCATGGAGTATACCAAGAAGTATACCATGAAGTACCAGTACTATTACTTTTACGCATACAATTATGATTGAAGGTTTTTTTTGTGAAATCTTATGCATGTGTACTATTTCAAAGAGACACTTTGCATATTAGCAGTCGCCTGATGATAGCTACCAAGTATATTTTAATGTCATCCCTTGATTTATTTTCATGAAGAAAGGTCCTACTGGAAATGTACATCAGTTACCTTATGGTGGTTATGGAAATCTAATTGTATTTTGGTTTTCCTGCATCAACTGACAGAGTAAACATCATGTTAAGAGTTAGTACGAGTGTGGAAGGACAGAGATGCTACGCTTGAATTCCACACAAAGCATGTTTCCCTGGACTTATCTGTAAGACCGGCTGAACTGCACATGATAGTTGATAGTCTACTACATCCAAATCATGCATTTACTAACTTGCCACTCACGCTTTGTGACTATGAATTTCCAGTTCAGACTGGATGCCTCAACTTCTAGGATCATAAACACATCAAGGGAGAGGCCAAACAGAGATTGTAACAAAAGTGAGCTACTCATTTGAACTGGGATCCCTTTGGGGATCTCCTGAGTAGTGATGCCTCTGGCCACAAATATCAAGTGACCCCAAAAAATAACTTTAAGCTGACTAATGCATATCTGCAGTTCTCTAGGTTTCAAAAAGACCAAGCAATAGCAAGCTTTATTTGCAAAATCTTAGAAAAAAATGGACTTATTCAATGATTAATAAACATATTAATGTTGTTAGTCAGTTAGTCGATCAGCTGGACCCAGCAGATGTTGATGACCACCTACAGAAAGCACCCAATGGTTTCAAGAAGTACTATTTTGAGAGCAAACCTTTCTCAAAGAAATATTACAACCAGATGTTTAACAGAAGTTCTGAATTTTTTTCAGACATGAATAAAAAGTGAGGGTTTAAAAAAAAAAGTAAATCTCTATACTCAAGGCAGACAGGAATTTATTGAGAAGCTCTCAAAGCAAAGAGCTCAACATCATTTGTATTCTCACTAGCGTGAGACCCTGTTTCCTGGACAATTACAATATCAGACAGACCCCTATGAAAAACAAACACTGCAACTTTAAATATAAGGCAGAGAACACCATCAATGGAAACCATCTCCAGGATGGTTCATATATACACTATAGTAGCAATACTTATCAAATGCTACAGCTCAAAGAATGAAGACAGCTTACGCAGGTACAGTTCATAGGCTTTGGAAACGCCAGCCCATCAGCAAAATGCAGTAGTCACAGAATCCGCATTTATCAGAAAAAAACTCAGTAGAAATAGCTCAGAGATGCAACCCAACTGAGATCCAACCCAAGCATTACTTTGAAAAGCAGACGAAAGGAAGCACAGATGCATCAAGATCTTGATTAGAAAAGGAAAATGACTGAGATAAAGCCCACATGACTGTTCTCTGTGCCACAGGGGACTGCCTCCATTTCAAACCGCCTGAACTCTGCTACAAATAAAAGAGGCTTCTCTACACTTCTCAAAGAAGCAGAACATATCATTTGGCATGTATCTTTTTGGCCTCCAACAATGGGTGCAAGTGAACACCATTGTTAGTTCTACCACACCAAAAGAGAGAAGATAGATTCCAGCTAACTCCCTACTGTGCAAAGACTGGTTTTGAGCATGCATTGCATGAAACCATCAAGCAGGAATTTGGAGGTGTTCCCCGTAGTGATAACTTATTCAGTCGGGACCAGCAAGGACAACTGATACCAATGGAATTTTCATTTCAATGAGGTTATGTATGCAATCTGGTGGCCTACTCACACCGTACTGCCAACAAGACTTCTGTGGGCACTAGTCTTGGGGAAAGTCCCCTTGCACATAAGCTGGGATGTACTCTGGTCAGCTCCTTGAGCTAGATGCCAATACGTCCAGGACTCTGGAGAGTAAAGCAGAGTGGACTCATCAGCCTGTAAGGGTGGTTAGATGCAGCACTAAAGCCAAAAGGTTTCTTTGAACTTCTGAAATCCGTATCAGTAAGCATCAATGTATTAATAGACTCAAGAGCACAGAACTAAACAAGCCACAAAACTGCAAAAGCAAGAGTGTACAAGATCATTTAAACAAGTGTGTGGAAGGATAGGCTGTTGTTTGACACACACTCCCAGTATCTTTTATGCATATCTGCCATGTGTTCACTGATGAACAGCAGTGTATTATTTAAGCAAGAATTAAAGTTATTTTTGTCACTATGTCAAGAACCTTTCTTGATTAATGAATGTGCAAAAGACTTGCTATAAACAAGCATTTATCATCTGATCAGAGAGCATTATCATTAAATGCCATGATTACTGTCACTGAGCTAATAATGAAAGTTTTCGTACAAAGCAGTGCTAAACAGCAAAAGCAGCTGAAATTTTTTACACTGGCTTATCTGACAACAAGCACAGAAGTTAGTTGGCTGCTTTTGTTCAGGGAGGAATACCGTGCAGGGAGAGGGAACTGTGGAGAGGGGGGAAGCGGCTGGAAAAGAACTGGCATAGTACAGGAAGAAGGGGAGGTAAAAATCACTTAAATGGAAATAGCATTTCCATTTGTTACAGAAACAGCAGAACACCCTCCATCAACTCATTATTTCATTCATTCAATAGGCAGCACATTTATTTTATTTTTCACTAGTGAATTAAAGAGTTATCATTCCCAACACCTTTTCAAGGTATTCTCATTATACTTAAATGGAATAATTTTAAAAGGTATTTTGCAAGACTTATAATTGTTTTTTATTACTTCTTTCAATTTAGATAATTGAATTTTACTCTTGAGCTGATAATGTAACAAGCCACAGTGAAATATTTAACCCATATATATATAAACATCTCAAAAAAACATCTCATTCAAAGATATGTTTTCCCTTTAAGAGTTTTATGGGAGAAACATCACAAAGAAATGACTGTGTTTAAATGTGGACACCTCTATATTAAAAGTGTATGCAACAACCAATAATGTATCACAAAACTGCTCTTAGCAAAACAAAACTTTGCTTGCATCCCCTAAATTATACTTATTGATACCAATAAAAGCCTTTGACTTTATCCTGTCAGCTGTGGTATATTTTCCTGACATTACAGAAGTCAGGTAACTAGAGGAGGAACAGTCTTTTAAAGGATGTTAGTACCAGTTTTAACTGCAAAATGAGCTGTTTATCTCAGTATAAGCCTAAACCTTACCCTGCATAGATTAACAAAACTTAAAGGGTTCTCAAGAGCATAAAGTGATCCTTGTTTTGCAGTTGAACAAATGTTTAGCATCTCTTCTGTTTCTATAGCTAACCTGTTTTCCCACTTCTAAAAAGGAAGGGAGGCGGGGAGGTGGCCAAACCTGCACAACTATCCTTGTCCAGCCATACATTCTGCCAGAGCCATACTTTTATCCATGTCTAAAGAAAATAAAGAAAATATAAGCAGGGGCAAAGACACCCTAAATCACATACTCGGTGCCTTTGAAACCAGCTCACAGAATTGAAGAATACGTGCAAAAGATTTGACTATATCAGCACACTCAGAAGGCCTCCAACATCATCCTCGCCTTCCTGTGCAACAGGCCATCTGCTGGAAAATGCCATACCCATAGCCAAAAGCTGTGTGTGGGCTGTAGAAAAAAAAAAAAAATGCAGCAAATCCCCAAGATTAATGACTTCACACATGCATCCCCTGTGCTGCAGCCCAGAGCTGTTTCCCCATCCCCCTCAAACCACACAGTACTGCCACCACCGCCACCATCACACGGTTTCCCTCCTCATTCAGCAAAGATTAGCGCATAGATCTGTCCATGCGATCCACTCGGCTGTGCCTCATGGTGGGATAAAAATCACGCTAATTACCCTCTCTCAGATACAAGCCCTTTTTAAGAATACAGCCCCTGGTCCGATGCTTCGCCTTACACACCTTAGGGAAAATACAGAAGGGACAGTGAGATTCAGAAAAGGTTGTTCTGTGCAGAAAGCTTCTCAAGTCTCAACATCCATTTGTTATTCATTCCCCACCAGCTCTCTTCATTTGATGATATGGCTTACAGACCGCCGGCAGTTTAAGATGTAGTTTGAAGTTGCTAGCAACTATTCTGTGATAATTTCCAGTCCCCACAAAGAGAGAAGCTACTGCTTAGGCCATTTGTGCATCTAGAGAGAACAGGTAAATGGATCAACATCTGTTAAGAGAGTGAAAAATCACCTGTAATTTAGCATGTGTTTTATCTGAAAAGACACATCATCACCTGCAACAGTTCAAACACCTTAAAAATCGGAATTAAAACTTGCAGTACACAAGCAAAATAAGAAACGTAATTATTTCATTTTTAAAGGTGCTGGATACTTGTACTGCTCAAGAAGTTAACAAGCACCAGAGATGCCCGTCCATGCTTTGAAATCAAGCCAAAAAACCACCAAAACAGTGATGATCAGTCAGTGGTCACCCAGAAAGGACTATCTGAGTTCACAACTGCCCCCTGGGACAGTAATGCGATTTAGAGGACAGATTTATTTTTTCTTCACACTGGACCAATATGCCAATTTAAGCATGATTTTTCTATTTCAGTCTATACTGGTTGAAGTGAAATAACCTACGCAGATAAGAAGGATCCATGCCACTCATTACATTATGTCTACATTATAAGTGCGACATGTACGCTTTAAAGCACAGGCTAAATGAAAGGGTCAACACCGGAGCCTGGAATGAAAACAGGAATTGCTGTATGCATCCTTCAGGGATTTTATTATAATCCTTTCCAATGTTCACTATGATCTCTAACCATTAATAGAACATACAGACAGCTGCTGCCGAAGCAACCTGTCCTTCTGTCCTCAGCTAATGTGAGAAGCAGAAGCAGTAAGAGTCCTGACCTTCCCTCACAAATTTTCCTGCACTTTCTCTCCCCAGGGTTAAGCTGACAGCAGTCTCCTTTGGCTGTACCTTCAGACAGCTCGCAGGATTTGTTTTAGGGTACTGAAGCTACGTTTGTTCACTCCAGTCCAGCAGGGTTCTGAGGACCTGCATCCACGTACCTACTTGTAGCATGTTACGCTCTGCACGTTATACCACTGCCACCAGTTTGCCTGTTCACAAGACCAAACCCAAATGTGGTAACTTTGCAGGACTTCTGCTGGTGTTACTGTGTTTGGGTCTCCTCTACCCTATCTCATGGGTACCACTTTCCGCTATTTTCAGTTTTAAAAAAAACATGTATTCTTTAGGCTATTACCTGCACACCAGAAAAAAAAATAATATTAAAAACCTCTCCATTTCTGGCCTTTGACATCTGTCAAGAGTCATTTGAGAGTATTGCTTATTATGGAGCCATAGAGAAAAGAAAACATTTTCTGCAAAAGCTAGCATCTTCAACTGTTCATTCCTGCTCTAGCCAGCTAAGCCAAGCCACACTTGACAGTAGGATTGCCTCACTTTGCTTGGGGACAGCGAGTGGGGAAGAGATAAAACAAGGCAGGCACCTTTGCACTGAGGCAGACCACGCACATTCCCACACCTGCTGACAGCGCTGAGGACCCTGTCCTCCAGCAAGGAGGATAGAAAGCAGAGTTAGGCACAGAAGCTCCTCAAGTGCTCCAACAATTCCCAAAGCAACTGCCCAGTTAGGTTCTTAATTATATGGCAAAGCAATTCTAAAAGCTTAACTCAGACTTCACATCATTAATTTATCTTTAACAGCACTGTGTTTGGTCAATCAGACTATTTACAGTTTACTTTTCACCTTGAGCCAAGTCCAGTATTTAAGTATGAGTAGCATAAAAATAATTTTAAAAGGCATTTCAATACATGTAAGACATCTCCTGCCTGTATGCAAAGGCCCCACCAATTTCTAAAAAGATTTACCATCAATGATTAAACCTGTAAGAATATATCCATTTACAGAAGTACAGTCACACAGTTTTAGTTTTTATTAAATTTGTAGTAGGATAAAAGAAAAGCCTTGAATGGTTTATAGAAACAGCTGAAATGCTACTAAGGGAAGAAATTACTTGGGATTAATAATTTCAAATGTATGTGCAACATTTGAGAACAGAAGGGCAGTGTAAAAATAGATCAAACCCTTTTGACAGGCTCTCATTTCTTCACACCATTCCAAGTCACGTTGCCTGAACTGGCAAGGTGAATCAGAAAAATTTGGTTCTGCACAAAGTACAAAATCTACTCTTTTTCAGAAATCTAGCAAAACATTTATGCACAAATTAAGCTCCAAGTAAATCTGAAAGTATTATGCATGCACACACACATAAACAACTCAAGATTCAAGCCTCAAAATATAAGAATAAAATTTACAACTGAGAGGACTAGAAACTATTCTGTGTTGCTTTTTCTTGGTTTTTTTTTGTCTTGGTTTTTGTTTGGTTGTTTGGTTTTTTTTTTTAATTAAAGCACTAATTCTCAAGTAACTAATAACTTGCACAAAACCTTAAAAACAGCAAGTAAGAAGGAAATTCCATGAGTTCAAAACACAGCATGTGTCATTCAGATCACATTGGCTTTTGTCAGGAAAGCAAATTTCATTCAAAATGAAAAAGTCCTCAGACATTCACTAGTTCTTTTACAGAGAGGCTTGGTTACTCCCCATCAATGGATTTATGAGTAAAAAAGTTATACAGGTTATCTTTATTTCCTTTCATTTTTAATCCAACTATTGATTTCTGCAGGTCCTCAACCAGCGGCATCCCTATTACACTGAACAGCCCAGCAACACGGCATAATCCCCACTGTGAACAATTATATCTGGGGGGGGCGGGGGGGGGGGGGCGGCGGTGGTGGTTCTGACTTGCCTGTGGAAGTAGCACCCAGGAAACAGACAAGTCTAAACTCTTGCAATATGTGGTTATCAGAGAAGAATTATTTAGCTTCAAGTTAAAAATATACTACTCCTCTTCAAATGTGCAAATATGGATTTGCCTGCTGCTCCAACGGCTGTCAGGGAAAACACCCTAAAACCTGTTCCTTCCATAAAACAGAAATCTGCATCTATGTGATGCCATTGCTGCTCACGTACCGCTGGCAAGCATAACTCACATGTACAAAGTTATCCCTTAGACGGACCCCCAGAGTTTACCATCCATTTCCAGTTAATGCCAAAATTCTGGAGGAAACCAGTTTTGCTCTTTAGCTACAGTAAAGTGATTACATCTGTGCCAAGGCAAACTTGAAAAAGGAGATTAATACCTGTAGGAAAAATGTTTCCTGTTGTAAGAAGCTCACCTCAAGTGACAGGGATGGGTGTCCCATGAAAACCACTGAGCTAGGTGGACTGTATGAATGCAAAAATTACACCAGCAATCTTAAGACAAAGTACCTCCTACCATCTCTCAAACAGAAATTATACTGGTATTTTAAACCCTAAATGCGACGCAGATCCAGTTTCACATTCATAGTATTTGCAAGGTGCTGAACATAGTAGCTCTGAATGCCTACCTAGGGCTCGTGAATAAAGGAAAAAGGCAATATATACATGATTATTTTTAAAGATGAAAGCACAAAACAGTAACTGAACAGTAATTGAGTAACTGAAGTCTCATTCTGTCCATCAACAGCACCTTGGGCTCGACCTCATCCTCGACCCAGGGTCTCAAAACACTTTTCAAGGGGTACTTGTGTCTGCAACCCACTGGACAGAACCAGAGATACACAGACATTGTGGACCCTGCTCAGCTCAAAGGGTTTCTCCACTTCAATTCTCCAGTAGGACAAGACCCTACAAGACTTGCCTATGAATAAAAAGTCTATGACGCCTGCACACACTTAATTGTATTTCTGCAGGCTACAAAAGTCTTCCTATATTCATTTTAACAAACTCTACTGAATAGTTATGCCTGAAGAGAAATTCCCTGTTAGGAAAAAAAAAAAAAAAACCAACAAAACCAAACCAAACTGTTCATCCAACTTCAGTAGCAAATGCAAATAGCTAATTAACCTTATCTCCATTACACTGTCCTGGCTTTGCAATACATCTGGCACAGAAGCAAGAATTTTTTTGCCTTGCCTAAATCTCACATATGTAGAGAGCCTACAATCAACAGGCTCTGAAGCAAATTTGACTAGCAAAGATTTAGCCTCTGTGTACACCTATGCCCTCTGCACTGTATTCTATATGCACGCTTGTGGATGTCATTTCATCATCACTTCTAATGGGGAAGAGAGAAATTGGCAGATACATGAAAAAAGTTGTATTTAACTATCTGGATACAAATAAAGCTGTGTTTGTGTACTTAAGAGAGAGAAAAACAAACTAGCCAAACCCTGTTCATATACACATTAACGATCCAAGGCAAATAAGTCTATTATTTCACCCACCACGGGGGGTGGGCGAAGTGTCCCCTAAAATAAAATGTGCCCAAAATATGTGCTTCATCATTTCACTTTTTCATACTCTGTATTAAACACAACTATTTTTTCTCGGCCCAAAGTGGTAAGGTTAAAGAAAAGCAAACTGGACAAAAGGTCAGATTATACTGAAATTGAAATATTTATCAGAATACCTATTTCTGCCAAGGACGATAATCACAAAGGTAATGTCTCATTTGATCCTTAATTGACCTGTGTGGTTTTAATTAGGAAGGGGGATGGGAGGGAATTAACCTAGAGCTAATTACAGTCTTGATTCTACAAAACTGCAAGTGCGTAATTTTATTCACATGAGTATTCCTCAGTGAAGTTATGCATGAACAACTACATTTGTAGCTTCAGGGAATGAGTCTTGAATAACTTAACCTTTTAAAAACTTTTAAGTGGCTGCTTTATAAATATTTCTTATATACAACCCATTTTGTACTTTAGGCTTTACATGTGAAATTTTTTCTGAACACCAAACTATATTTGCTTTTGTTTCAGAAAAACAGCAACAGTTATGTTTTTGTTAGGAAATAAGTTGTAGTTTTAAAGAATGAATGCTTTAAATACATGCATTTATTCATCCTGGGCTGCAAAACGACAGTCTTTGGCTTCATGACATCAAAGTGTAGAGGTATGTAACAATGTATTTTGACTTCAGCACTGAATTGATTTTCAACGTGTAACACAACCAGTTTCCGGGGAAGAAAATTCCCCGAGACGTGTGTACACGCAGGTCCCTGCATACTACAGTTCACTCACTGCTGGAAACACTTTCTGGAACAGGTGAAGGAGGAGCCCACGCTCACCGATGGTCTCCTCACACCCACGTCGCGACCTCAGCCTCTTCACTACATTCAGTGGTTTCTGCCCATTTCTTCAAACTCTGCGGACCTGCAGCATGCCACAGATGACTCCAAATACCAGTTATATAGGACTCAAAATCGTAACCATGACTTCCACGCAAGTGCCCTCCCAGCTGGCCACTGCACCACGAGATGAGGACTTGTTTTACACCCAGACTGCAACAGAAAGTAACTCCTCCAGCCTGCTTTCCCAAGGAAATGTTTAGACTTGCTTATCTGCAGATAAACGCGTCTGCCAGATCCTCTCTAATAAGTTTTGAGCCTATTGGCCAATTATAACAAAATCTCACACAGGTTTGGAGACCTAAAAGATATTCGCTCTGACAAGTGGCAGAAAAGCCGGCAGCTGGGCTGAGAATAGAGCCCCCCTTGGTGACCCTGTGAGGAGGGCAGCTGGTGCAAGGACATACCACTTGGCTAGCAGGGACCCCAGCCTTGGGACACAACACCTAAGAAAAGAGGTTCCTTTGGGTTTTGCTTCTTATCAGAACCCTCCAACATACCCTGTGTACGAGAGCAATTAAAACATACTGCCTGTTGTCCAGGCACACACAGATACACGCTCCTCTGTGTGTGCGGTGTAAGCGCTCACACCTGGGTGTGCGCACACGGCACAGCGTGAACTGATCATAAAGAATAATGGATCACACAGGAATTTCTTTACAGCTTGATGAGGTGTTGACATTTTAAGCAGAGAAAAGTAAACTCAGTAATGTAATGCATGAAAAAACTGGTATAATGTAATCAAACACTGCTTTATAAAGTATTTTAGTTACCTCAAAATCATTTCCTTACTACAAAAAAAGTCCAGTTCTTATAGAAGCTATAATAGATAAATCTTTCCTCCTTCCACGCTCCCAAAAGAACAAGGTTACTGATGTAAAACATGATATGATGCATAGTCATCATCAGAATGTTACAATTTGTAGACTTTTAAAAATCTTTTTATATAACCCTTGTTACATTTTTTGCTACCCAAACCAGATACAAAACAGCAAGAGGGAAGTGCCTGTCAGAAGCAAGTCTGGTCTGAAACCTGCACTAGTGAAGAAAGCAGTTTGACACGTGAACTTCAGAGCAAACTGCCATGTTTTCTAACCAGTTTCCTCCAAGTTCCTACTAGCAGCAACATTTTCAGTTTGTTTAAGACAATGTAAAAATAGGAGCTCATCTCTTCTGAAAAGGAATAAAAATACAAATGGTAGTAAGTCTAAGATATCGTTTATAGTTTGTTTTATGGGGTATCACCCATAGATCGAATTAATTTGTTTCTGTTCAATATTTCCAGTATTTACAGCGCAATGATCTAGATAATTTTGGCATATACAAGTCAGATACTGATATATCTATAAATCCTCACCAATTTCTTAAGCAGAGTGATGACAACCAAGATAATCCTGTTGCTTTATATGCTATTCTATTGTTGCAACTACTCTGAGGTCAGTAGAAAATACCTGTCACAAGTTTTTAGAGACTTTTCTGGCTTATCCCATATTCTATCTGAGGGCTGTAAAACTACTTGGATGGCTGTCGTTAGCAGCGGTGTTTAGGCTGAACCCAGAGACACCCCTTCACTCCCCGCAGCACACTGCGTCAGGTATTGCGTTCATACGACAAAGCAGCCACTTTCCCACAGGATTTACAGTCTAGGTAAGTGCTCTGTAGTCAATGGCAAGCAATCACTGGTTAAGAAACAGAGCAGCTCATAAACATTCATCTGGAAGGAAAAAAAAAAAGTTAATCTTGTTTCTTGGGAGTAGTAACACATCATTTCCCACCTCAGCATCAGACTTCCTCTCATTGTTTCCTTGCACCTGGCAACAGATATTATGTCTTACATATCGAAGCTCTTGTTTTCTAGGAAACAATACGCAGAGAAGAGTGACAGAAACAGGCAAGAAAGATGAGATGCTGGGAATAGCCTTTGTGAATCTGTCAGTTTGCATCATCACCAACCGAAGCTCTTTAAAAGAGTTTCAAGACCTGAGGGCTTGAATCTGCAAAGCAGTGAGCGTTCTGGCCTCACTGCAGCAAAGACCCCAGCACATGCATCACTTTAATTACACAAGTGCACCAATTAAAATGGACCCACTTCTACCCTTAAAATTAAGCACGTACTTGAGTGCTAACTTCAAGCCAGAGCATTCAGTATACTGACCCCCAGGAAGGACTGCTAGGTCAGGGATGTGCACGCACACACACAAATGTAGACAGGTACAGATACAACTACCCTAAAGGCCTGAGGGGTTCCCCACCCCCCACCCCACTGCACAAGTGTCAATCAAGAATAACTCAGCTGAAGCCAAGCAGGGTAGTAGGTTGTGGGAAGACAGTCAGGGCCCTTAGGTTGTATTTACCATGATGAATTCCTTATTTTGAAATAACTGCAAAACTGTTTCATAACAATGCAAAGTTTCAACGCATGAACCAGAGAACCTACTTACAAGCAGATCACAAATCCATCATACCACTCTAAGATTAAGATGCTACTTTGGTTTTTTGGTTGCTTTTAAAAACCTCTGAAAGAAATCTACTCCCTGCACATGCAGCATTTGCCAGGAAAAGAAAGCAGGAGTAAGTGGTGCCATAAGCTTCTTGCTAGTTGTCAGACAGATCTGATTTTGTCCTCTGTAGGCAATCACATGGTAGCCACTCTGTCAAATTAATGTACACTGCCTCCATGAGTTATTGCCAGAGACTGTAGCTTTTAACATCCTAACTTTAACATGCCTGTCATTCAAAATGATTATTCTCAGCAAACAACGATGGCTGTACTCGCTTCTTTCTCTTAAGACAAATTTCAAATGAAGCAGAAGAGAGCATTTCAGCCTGACAAGAAGATAACAGGGGAAACACTGGAAGGTTATAAAAGCATGAATGGGATGGAGAGGAATAGGGACCAGTTCTGCACTATCTCTATGCAAGACATAAGTGCTTTCAAACGAAGGTTCGAAATAAAAGGGTGTGGTGTTTGACACAGTGTATAAAGTCAAAGCTATGAAGTTCCTTGCCACAGCACGTTGCAGATGCATAAAGTTTACACTGGGTCAAGGGGCAATCGGAGCTTTTCACAGAGGGGAAAACCTGCGAGGCTATAAAGACACCAGCTCTCCCTTAGGAGGCATCCAAGCTGCAAATGATTGTATGCTGAGAGAGCCTTCTAGTGAATTATCCCTACACACCTGCCTTATTTTTCCAGCCCCGTTTGTGGCACTCAGACCCGGGACGCTAGGCATACGTCTGGTTTCATCCACACGAAACGGTGGCACTTTCTGTAATTTACGCGCATCAGGCTCTTAAATCAAGCAGCCAAACGCTATGTTACCGAGCAGCGTCACCCAAAAACCCCCAGCGACACGGTGCGACCGGTCAACCCGAGTCCAGGTCAGCCCACGGCAAGCGGCGGAGCCCGGCGGCCAGCGGCGCCGCTCCGGGGACTCACCGCGCCCTCCGGCACCTTCGCGGATAAACAAGATGGACTTCGACAAACGGGCGTTTTGATTTAAAAGCGCGTTTCGGGAGCACTGGGATTAATGGGCAGCCGCAGGCGTGCAGGCGAGAGGGGCGCCCCGTCCCCCGCCCGGCAGGGCTCCGCACCGCTCCGGGCGACGACTTGGGAACGGCCGAGAGCGAGCGCTGCGCACCACGCGTGGGACGGCCTGCGGCGGAGCTGGCCGAGCACCCAGGTCGGGGCAGGCAGAGCCCCAGCTTCGGGCTGCAAGGCACCCCCCACAGGCCGGGCACGGCAACCCCCCGGGTCCCCCGCCGCGCAGGTGCCCGGCCGCCCCCCCCGCAGCATCCCCGCTCCCCGCCCGGCCCCGGCGTCCTTACCGGCTGCGTGCGGAGGCCGGCGGGCCCCGCCGAGCTGCCCCTCCCCGGGCTGCCTCCCCCACCGCGCCCGCTCCCGCCCGGCGCGCAGCCTCTGCGCTCGGCTTCGGGGGGTCCGGGGTTTTCTCTCCCCTCCTCTCGCCCTCTCCAGCTCCCACTAGTGATCGCACGCCCGGCCCGCCTGGAGGATTCGCCGCCGCCGCCTCCTCCCGCCCCCCCGCGGGCGGCCGGCGCGGAGCTGCCGCCTCCCCGGCCCCGCCGCCACCCGAGGGGACCCCCCGGCGGGGCTGCCGAGCCCGGGGACCCGGTTTCCCGCGCCCATCACCCCCAGCCGAGCGAGCGGACGCCGCGTCCCCCCGCGCCCCCGGCCCGGTCCCCCCGCTCTCGGCTGGCAGGGCAGGGAGATTTAAGAGAAGCGAGGCAATTTACTGCCAGGATTAAATTAACAACTGAGATAAAACAGACAGCGTGGGAACAGCCGGTTGAAAAATGAATTGCCGATACATCATATAGGGTTTATAGCATCGGCAATAACTTATTGCCGAGCGTAGGCTGCGCCAGGGCCCCAGCAGAGATGCTCCTGCTGTAATTTAGTCTGTAACTGTAACTTAGATGTTGTACCGCATTGCCCAGTCACTCCAGCACCATCCCAGGCCACTCTATGGGCTCGACACAACACTCAGCCCAGGGTTTCCAATCTCAGCGTTATTGTATCACTGCTTCCCTCTTTTCTGTGATTGATCACAGAAAATAATGGATCAGCAGTTCAGGTTATCACATTAGGAGCCTGTAACCACCATTTAGTCTACAGTAACACGTGTTAAAATTTGTGACTTCTGAGGCAAAGGTGGATTTAAAACGGGAATGTTTGGGGTATGACTGCATTGGCATTCTAGTGTCCATCAGGAGCGCACTGTGAAGCCCTTGTGGAGCCACCTCTGTGCACAGACCACAAGCAGTAAGCCAGAAAACGCATCCCAGGAGCGCACCTAACACACCTTGGGACCAACAGGCATCCCGTGCACCAGGCAGGGCTGCAGCCAGTGCAAACACACCGACCCATGTGTCCTCAGGACCAGCTGCTGCAGATGGCAATTCTACTGCACCACACTCTGGTGGTGCAGACACACATTACCATAACCCCATATCATTTCAATTTCTCACACTCAAGAGGAGTTAGTACTCTCTGTCACTTTCCGAGTGGGTTGATATTTTAATGTTACATTCCCATACACAGAAGCTAGTCTGTCCCCCTTTGACTCAGAACATTTAATTTGAAGAATATTGCAGCAGCATTTTGCGGCAGCTAGATGGAAGAGAGAGCAAACTGGCTCCAAAGGAGGAGAGTTGCTTCCACTGTAACTCTCTTTCTGTTCTCAGGCCCCAACCTATACTCTGCCACTGTAGGCCTGGGCTTTTTTACACGTACCTCAGTCAATACTAGATGCAGAAGTAGAGAACTACTTCCTACTAGCTGAGGCAAATTTAGAAATGCTGAAAAAAATGGGAGAAAGCCTGTTCCAGAAAGATTTCTGGATTGCTTTTTCATGAAACCTGTGTATGCAAGTTGTCCTTGTGCATTTCATGCTTTGCAGTTTTTTTGGCCTGCATCCTAGCCGCAGCTCATTATAACACAGGTATATTGTCTATTATGAGCCTAAGGTTTCCCTCTCAGCCGAGATACTTCACTTTTTAATTGGTTTCCGTCTTCTATTTGTCTCAGTCTTCTCTTGTTTGTTTGCAGGAGTCAAATAGAAGTACTGGCTTTTCTAGAAAACAGCTGAATAACTACCCCATGCTGCACAGGCAAGAGAAACCTAGAAAACAGAGAACTCAAAGGGGGGGGGGGGGGGGGGGGGGGGCGGGAAACCAACCCCACCACCCTCAGGAAGCAATAAAGAGAGGGATGAAAAGGAAGAGAAGCCATAAAATAAATAGAAAGGGAACAAAAGGAAGGTGTAACAGAATTTAAAAGTGCCATAAATTGAAACAGTTGGCAATGAGAAAAGAGACATTACAACCACTTTTTTTTCCACACTGCCAGAGAGGTTGAAAAGCATGGTTGCCTTTGAAGCACAAAAATAATTAAAAAAAAAAATCTACCACGTACGTGAGAATGAAGGATTTATCCTACAGCACTCCAATGCTAGTGTGCCCCAAAGGGGCAAGTTGTTTACCAATTTCCTTGAAAATATACAACATATCTTCAAAAACGTGTGCCCTTCTGAGCTGTGATGAATCAGCAGCCACAGAAACTATGCAGTCCTGGACTGAGCTCTAACAAAGGCATGACAGTTTTCCTTTTCTCTCCACAGCCTCCAGCTAAACTTCTAACTTCAGCCACCATTCTTTAAGTCCTAATTATATCAGACCTGATTATGAAAATACTTGAACGAAAACACTCAAAAGATTGAGCACCCAGTGACAACAGCAAAAGGAGATGTAGTATTTCTGAACAAGACATTGTTTGAGGTTGCGGGTAATTGTCTAAATCTTCTATCATTGCTAAGGTAAACAGATAAAACCACAAAAATGTTTAAGCCTCCTGGCAAAGTTTTCAGCGTGCTTTCACCTTCCTGACCTCAAAGCGTTGAGCGCTACACTACTAGTACTCTGCAAATCCTTAAGATACTATGTGTTGTCAGTGGAAGAGAATCCCTCCCCTAACACATGCAAATAAACCATTCGGTAGAAAAACAAATATTGTGTGATCTCTTCACCTTTTTCTATGTTTAGAGAAGACAACATGGCCCCCTTTCTATTCTAGAAGCAAATGCTCTCTCTTTCCAAAACAGTAGTATTCTCTTTCTGTCTTGTGAGAAGCTCCGCGGCTTCACGCTTTATGCATTGCTTTTCCTTGGTAAACAACTTCACCGAGCCTGTCTGTCATTTGGTGGCCCTATGGACTTCACTAAGGAAAAACAAACACATACAACCAATTTATTCCCATTTTCCTAACTGTTGATCAGACATTATTATTTTTCTACCGTATCGAAACTGCAGGTTTCAGTAATGCAGCAAGAAATGGTGCTATCATGCCTGATTAAACAGCGTTTGTTCTCTACTGTACAGACAGGACGATACGATATTTCATGGCTTTCTTGCAGTTCTATAATACGATCACATCTCATCTTCAAAACTCAATACCAAGCTTCATTTGTCTTTGTTTACTCACAGATTACAGCTGATGGTTCTCTACCATCTGTTTGCTGGAGTATCGTGTCTGTAGTGCAGTGCTGTGATTTTCAAATCAACCCTTAAACTGTGATAAACAGAATATCAAAAAGCTCCATCAGCCAGCTACAAAATTACTTAGGAAAGAGACAATTGCCATGCACACTTTGTCAAAAATGCTTTTTCTTATCAGGTACACTGATCACCTACCCTATGTCTCTTGCAGTATGTTTATAAAAAATCCAAACAAGTAAAATGCATTCTAATGGCCGAGAGTTGATCCAAATGTTATCTGCAGACTCAAGTTATGCTTATTTATATGCAGCACAGTCTTTTATTTCATATTTGCCATGCAAACTCTAGAAGCTTAGGATCAAATGTACCTCTTGTTACCTCACTTAGCCATAGGATGCATGTGTAATTATATGTGTTTGAGTGCGTGCTACAGTGGGAGTAAACCGCTGACAGCCCATCTCAATAACAGAGGAGGAACAAGAAGAAAGGGTACATGCTTCTCATGTGAAATGGTAATTGCGAGAGGGACAGAGAATTGGAAAGAACATAAAAGGCACTATATTTGAACAAACTTATTTCAGACAGCCATTCCCAAACTGAGATCCAGGGACTAACTCCCTCCTGGGGAGAGCAGCTGGCTGCCTGCCTCAGCATCTTTCACCAGCAAGAGGAGCCAGCAGTCAGCCATAACATCCTCCACAAGTTTCAATGTGCTGAAGTCCTCTCCTTATGAATTTCTGGCATTCACAATACTTATTGATTTAAATAGGGCTGGAAAGCCATCAGAACTGAATGCTGAACATCTTTTCTAAATAAGAAAATTTAGAGTACAGAAGTCTGTAGAGGAAATTTAAAAGAATAAAACCAAACAACTGTCTGTAGGACAATAGTGGCAGGGAAGAATGCCCTCTAATTAAATCTGTTGCCTGTAACACTTTTAACTTCAGTGAAACTACCCAGTCTTAAACTGCAGACAAAGTATCAGGGATTTAGGGTACACCCTAAAGCACCCACAGACACCTTGCTGACAGCAGCGGCACACCAGAGTCCAGTGGATGGACTCGCTCAAACAGCTCTTCACTTGCCTAAGGCTTCCACGGACTGGGACTTCAGGCTCCACCTTTTTGTGGATTTTGTTATTGTTTTTTCAACCTTCAGCAGTATTTTATAGCTTCTGCCCTCTGAACCACTAACTATTTTTACAATATGGATTAATCCCTTTTCCAGTTTAAGGAAACAGCTGAGATAGCAAGCTTTAACAATTTCATATTCTGAACTCTAATTAGTTTAATGTAATGTTATTTGTTCAGGAGTGTTGGTCCTTTAGTCAAGTTTCAGTATAATCCCAACATAATCCCCGATTTTTTTTCCCTTTTACATCTCATACTTCTCCAAAATATTTTTAAATGTTTTGATCTACTGAACACTTACTGTGTGCCTTGTTTTGTACTCAGTATATTCTTTGATCACTTCTTTGAAACTTAATCTAACAGGTGTTATTTTAATTAAAAGCAAGTCTGTCATCGTACTTTTATAATAGTAATTTCATTTCACTTATGGAGTATATTTTATGCATTTTCTTCCTCTTGCACCTCCTTAATTTAGGACTCGCATAGTAAGTAGGACTTTTATATTTACTGTTTGTTATTCCTATATAGGGTGTATATATAGAAGTATTCTTAGTCTTCCTATACTGTAATGTTATTTGATATTAGTGGGATTTCCTCTTGGATTTAAACCCTTGAAAAGGGATGGGCTTTCTGGAGAGCATAAACTGACCAATTTAATGCAATAACAACAGCAGTTCTCCCTGAACGCAGCTGTGTTGTCACAGGGGATAAAATTCAACTTTTTGCAGAATAACAGTGAAAGATCTAGATATTCCTTAAGACATCAAAACAAGGATAGGGGCTGGATCTTGAAGCAGCCATAGAAAGTTCTTGGAATAAAACTGTTTAAGTTGTTTTACTTTTATCCAGTGAGCTACAAGACTACCATGTGGAGATTAGACACTGGTGGAAGCCTGATGAAGTCAGCAGACCCTGCACAGAAAAAGGTACATTTCTTTATTAAGATCTTCCTTTGGATATGTTTTGCTTTTCTAAGTATGTCAGACTGGATCTGGAAAACGGGAGTAAGAAAACAGATAATTTCTACACCGGTGACCCATCCACCGCAAAGTCGTCCCATGCTGAGAGGTTTCATTCTCCCAGTGGAAAGGAACAGGGTCTAACTTTGTTTTAAATTAGATGTTCTTTTATTTGTGGGTACCCGTTTCACCAACCACAGTTCCAACCATACAGTGCATTTCTCCTATATCCAAAGCGAAATTTGTTAAAATACAAAAGGTATTCAGTATCTCATAAAAGGATCCTTTTCATTTGCTCACAAGCCATGGAAAACAAAAGAGAGCTGACGTGTAGAACATTGCATGTCAGGGATAAAACACCACTAAGAGCCAGGGAATTGTCATCACACTGGCGTTACATCAGACTATAACTATCTCCAGCACTATTTCACTAGCTCTCCCCCTACACGTCACTGTTGCACGGTGATCTGTCAGTCAAACAACTCTAAAAATAACAGCCAAATACCCTCGCAGTTATGGCACCCCTTCCTTCCTTGATGTGCTATGCTTTCAAGATCTGCCATGGCACATAATCCACTGGACAGCTTCTCTCTTTTGCAACGCAAAGAGGATTTCCAGTGGTTTAGTATCCTGGCTTTCTCCTGATGAGGCTCCAAGGAATCAGCTTTTTGATGAGTTAATGACAGAGCACCACACCAGGTGAAACCCCATGGGTACAATGTCCAAAAATAAGGAAGTTCCTTTCTCTTCACTTAATTATAAGAAAACCCAGAAGTTTATTGGCAAGAAAACACTTAAAACCTATGCATCGCATCTAGGAATCACCCACCACACCCCCTCCTCACCCACAGCTTTGCCATGGCCTCTCACTACTCAGATTTGAAATAGTCATCATTGTAATATTCCACCCTACACACACTGGCTATAGGACTAGCTGCGTATTGGAACTTTGGAAAGCTAGTCATTTGGGCCAAATCCTGCTATTGCAGTTTCTCTTCTAAAATAAAGAGAAATATCATAATAAAAGAACTTATGTCTTCATAACGTTATTAGGAGGAAAGAGAAAACTTCTAAAGAAATTTTCAGTCATAAAAAATGGTAACCAATCAACCCAGAGGTAAACACTATTAAAGAAGCAAACAAAAAAAAAATCACCACTTACAGTAATTGGATATTGGAAATTATATGTAAGTGATATAAACAAACGAAAGAAAACAAACACATTTGAGAAAGGATCCTTTGCTCTCCAACTGAAGTCCTTAACCAGACATTGGAAAGCTCATCTTTCCTTCCCTGGCCCGGTCAATCCAGCTACTCCATACACAACAGCAGAACAATTTCAAGAGTAGCCAGAGAAAACTTCCCTGTCCTACCACAGACTTCCCATGAGAGAGATCCCGAGTTTCCCACTACCATCTTTTTATCCCAACCACTCTCCTGGAACAGATTGCAGCTCAGATGCAGAGACCCCCATATCATTATGTCCTTTGTAACGGCTACTGCAGATGGGACCATGTGTCCCAGCCATCCTGTTAGGGCACTGCTTGGGTTTAGGGGTTTTTATTGACAGAAGTGAGGAAACTGAAATACTTTGCATATACCAAAAGCCATGCAAAGAAATTTCTTCAAGTCCAAGACCACAGAGTAATTGGATACCGCAAACTATGTTATAGTTGTTGGTATAGATAAGAACTGGGACAACCACTAGTGAAATTATCCAAACTCTGTAAGAAGCAAAACAGCACTACAAGGAAACTGGATTACAGTTATTTTCCTGCTGTGTCCTGAAACCCAGGCCAAAAAGCAACAAAAAACCAAAAAAAAACCAAAAACAACACAAAACAGAAAGGCAGAACATTTGTCTGGTGGAAAATAAAGTGGGATTTTTTTAAATTCCCAGTGTAGTGCTTAGCTATAAAGCCACTTATAATAGATGGCTCTTATTTCATAATAAGAATATGATGAAACTGAAAACGGTCTCCTTACACTGCCAAGATGTCAAGAATAAAAGTCCCCCAGAGCCCCAAATATGTCTTAGCAGATAAAAGTTGCAGATCGGCATACACTTGCTGCACATAAACATTGTCAGTCTCTATTAATAAATGCTTGCACTAATCTGTTTTCAGCAGATGAGCAGGGCACAGGCATCTCTAAACCCATGCATGGAGGACACAGCTAATTGTATTATTGCATATCATGATGCTGCGCTGGAAGCGGAGCAGAGCAAGAGGGGAGGAGCTACCGCTCCAGGAACTTTTTTCCAGCAACATCCTGGTAGGTCTATTTGCCTTCATCTTCTGCTCTTCTTCATTCTGACCAACCTATTTCACCTTGAGAAGCTTCCTCCAGGCCCTAACAACCATATATTCTTGCACAGTAAATTGACGATCTCATACCTTCTCCATGGTCTTTGGGTAAAAAAGATATCAGAAACACATTTCTCTCCTCCCCTGCTACCTATACTGTGCCATCGCCTAAATCTGATGTTTATTCCATTTTGTTTAGGCAGATGAAAAGTTTACAAAGGCTTGGTTATCAACACTAATTAACACACAGAAGCTACCTGTAAGCATTTAGGCAGTGTCCTGCATTTGCAGGAACACTATATAGAAAAAGAACTGCTGCTAGTGATATACAACCATTCTTGCATTAGAGTTATAGAAAGCTGCTTTAAACCTTTTCCTGTTACTGCTATTGTAATAACAACAAAAAGCAGCAGCACATGAGGCACAGTCCCCTTTATGACCATCCATCACAAAGATAAAATATATGAGATCTATATATTTTACTTCCAGTTCCCAAGGTGAAAAGGCAATTAAACTGTGGAGCATCAGCTCCTGCCAGTTCCAGAAAGTGTTTTACAAGACAGAAATGTGGCCTACAAATCCCTTCTTGCTCAGCCCTTTTTGGCCTATAGACTCTGGCACCGGAGCGGTCTTACTATGGTTTATGTAATGGACGGGAAGTTTGGGGACAGTGTCTGAGCCCCACTGAAACCCTGCCTGGGGGATCCAAGTGAAAGGGAAGCGGTGCAAAGGGCTGGCATGAGAATGCCTCAGTGGGCACATTTACACTGAGCGCAGAGAGCGCTGATCACAAGTGGTAAAACTCAGAGGATGCAGATATTGAAAACAAGAAAAAGACTGCCCTGTTGTCTTAGCTGTGTCCTTCACTGTCTCCCACAGGCTTTCATTTTACTGCTGAAACCAGATATACTTGTGGGAGAAAAGCAAGATTTAGGAAGGTGCACTGGAGGAAAAAAATATTTTTTTCTTCTATCCTGCAGCCACAGGATCCAGTTTTCTTTTATACAAAACACCCACACCTTTTTTCACAGATCTTTCTGGAAAGAAGTTTTATGTCTATTTATTCATTGTTAACCCTTCAACATTTTAAAGAATGCAGATACATGAGGTTGTAAATCCAGAGATAGCACATACATAGTATGGATTAATTTTATTTTTTTAACAAGGGGGAGAAAACCTAAACCATTACTGGAAAGACCCCACAACCAAAACAGTCACTGGAGTGAAAGTTTAAGAACTCCGCTATTATTAAAGCACCAGCACTGCTCCCATACTTACAACTATCATGACATAGGAACTCTACTACTCCTTTGAGGTGGTGTTTAAGGGCAGCAGCCCATTACAGGAAACCATTTAAATATATGGCCTTATTTATCCAAATTGTATTTGGCTTTGGCTTCTTTCTTGCCAGACTGGGGAAAGCTGCAAGCATTTTGTAATTTGAAATTATTTTTGTGAATACTGTTAAAGAAAATGGTAAATAAATCCATTAATATATTAGCCATAAAAATTAAAGTGGTTGCTATTGCATCCCAGCTCCCCTCTGAATGCAGTCAGCAACGGGTAAACGCTGGACCCTTATAACTGTTTGATTACAGCCCTTCACATTCTTTCTGGGTGAGGTGCTACACTATTGGAGTAGCTGGGTTTTTTCCCCCCCTCTCTTTGCAATTGTTATTTTCCAAACACAGGTTTTCATTGAGCATTTGACTTTAGACATATTATTTAACCAAGTGTTTATCAAACACCTGGAAAATCACTCTCCTTTAAAAACTTTATGATGGAAAAGCAATTACCCTTTAAGCCATGTTTCAAAGTCACTTCCCAGGAATCCTTTGGAACCAAACCTCAGCTTTCTCTCCTGCTTAACACTCAATGTCACCCAGCAAGCATGTAAACTATTGCTGATCCTATTCCTTTAAGATCTAGTACCAAAATACAGATAATGAGGGTTTTTTTGCAATCCATGGCTACTAGTAACTGAAATTCTTAAAAACACTGGGATGAGGTTAGCTTCAAATATTTCTATTCCTTACCCATGTTGAAATTTGTACAACTATCAGAGCCAAGTATGTCTTAAGCTTTTTCCATACACCAAAAGCAAAAAGCAAATATGAATCAAAGGCCTCGAGATTCCAGATGAAAGAAAATGTAAATTAAAAAGTCTGTATAAAAAAAAAGCCAACTTTATGGCAAAGAGGAAAAAAGAAGAAAAAAAACACACACATGCCCCCCCCCCAAAAAAAACCAAAACAAAAAACCCTAACAGCAAGCAAGAAACAAGCCAACTATATGTATCTAACAGCCTGCACTCATCCAAATATAGAAAGATCCTCAGCCATTAGGATTTTGAAGGTGCATTAGGCAGTAAGCAAAGATGCTTCACTTTGCACAATTCAGAATTACCTTTTAAATTTTTCACACACCATACACTCATATATGAAACAAACACAACTTTTATAGAAGCTTATTAATGTAAACTTGTCCACATTACCCATGGAAAGTCCAGGTGAAAGGCCAGTAGACTGGGCCACATCCACACACATACTCACCAGGTGGGCAAACAGCCTCTCTAGAGCACAAATTGATTGTAGTAACTCTTCAATTACACTCTGTTTCATCCTTGCCTCACCACAACAGAGGATGCTCAGCTGCAAGGCTACAGTGCCAGAGAACAGCAAGAGGGGCTGCTCAGTGCAGTGGGGAGCCAAGGGCAACCCCAGCATCAGCCATGACCTACCAGCACCCCATGTCCCCACAGCATCGGAACACAACAGGCAGAGCCAGGTCCTTCAATGGCCCTAGACAGGGCAAGGGGTGAGCCAGGTCCAGGCAGCCAGACAGGAGCAGCAGGAGGCAAGGACTGGAGAACCGCGTGCTAAGAAGGAAGGAGCAGGTGTTCAGGCCCGACCTTAAATGGAGCCCCGTCACCTGGGTGGGATGTGTGGGTGGAGATCCCAGGTGGGGCCTCTCTTGGCAATTAATGCTCATCAGCATGCTCAAGCTTCAACAGAGAGCAGTCAGATTGGGAACAGGTGGGAAGCTCACAAGATTACTGCAGGACTGGAGCTCATTCCCCGATTTATTATTTTGCACATGAAAACTACCTGCCATAACTGTCAACCACAACACTTGAGGCTCTCTTGAGGTCCTAGGACAAGCTATCTCTGTTAATTTGCTGAGGACACTTGGTCCACAGGCAGCTTCTCCAACTATAGCTGGAGTATAAACAAAGTAACACCAGACACTATTGACTTCCTCTCTCCTTCTTGTCAAGAAAATGTATTCTGTTAAAATGTTCTGAAAAGCCACTGAATTTAAAAGCAACAGACATTTCATACTGGAGGAGTGAAGGGAACAGCCTTGCTGGGTAGACTGGGGTAAATACGTTTGGTTGTCTCACAGAAAACACAAGACAAATTCCAAGTAGTACCAAACAGTGAGTAGTAACAGCAAGCACAAAACGCATGGCCAGTTTCTGTGGTTTATCAAACCTCCACAGGGAACGAAAAATAAAATTAAACTAAGAGCTGTGGCTTGGTCAAGTTCAAATACTTATGAATGCATTTTACCACTGTTTAGAATTCTAATTCCTTGCTAAATCATGAGAAAACTATGAGATTACCCTCAGGATCAGTTTGCTAAGCAAAAGACTGTCACATATTGCTAATTAGCACATATGTAAAGGCACCTAACCATGAAATGTTACTGATCATAGTAATGGATATTACTGTCTTCAAATTCCCCAATGAAATTCTCTTTTTGCAGACATGAGCCTCATCAGAATTATGCTGATGCCTTCAAAAGCAAAGCTATTCCATAAATATATATTCTGTTTACCAACACTGCAACATTTACCAGAAAAAAAGTACTGCTGAGGACCCCTAAAGTGGACTCTCATTTCACAGTTCCCAGTAGTGATAATGTAATGCTTTAGATTTGTTCTTTGGACCAGATGCTTACCATTTGTGAGATGTTATGATTGTCTCCTAGATTAAGACAATCTCTTTTACAAATTGTACGGATGTTTATTCTGTGCTATTATAGTGTCCATGTAAGCGATCCTGAAGCATCTCCTACAGTCTCCAAAGTGAGGCAACAGCAGCATGAGATGGGTACATGCAGTGATGTTCAATGAAGTTTTAAAATCTAGCCAAAACAACGAACAGATTGTTGTAATAAAAGATGTTATTTCAAATAAATGTTACTTCCTGAGCCAGGTCATTCTATATGGAAAGCCTGTATGTCAGAGGAGGACATAAGTCATGTGCTCTTTAAGAAACGTATCGATCATCTCCCTCATGGAAAGTAACACATGGATGCATCCACAGCTTACTTCCATCCCTCTTTGTAAAAGCAACTTCTATCAAAAGTCCTCATGTTCTTCCAAGTAGCATACATGGGACAAGCAGGATGAGCAGATGCTGTGGATGTGGAGACAAGAAATCCTAATAAACACAATCCCAGATGATTCCAATGGACACCGGTGGGAAGCAGGGCAGGCAGGAAAACAGGTAGCAGCCACATGGTCAGGTATTTACAGGTCATCTACTTCCCATTTACCTCTGTGGGTGAAGGCCACACGTAGAGCAGGTTTGGAGCAGAAAGCTGTTACAGAAATCCACCTACCACGAAAAAGGTGACGAAACAATTATGCAATAGCTTCCTCAGGTAACTTAGTGGTTATGTAGTGGCAGAGGTTTTCCAGGGGTGCTACTCTATCATTATAAATATGGGCATTTCAAAAAAGTCTAGATCAGATAGATGTTAAACTTTTAAATTATATGCTTCTTTGGGAATCAAGAGGGTGTCATCTGGGGCAAATACACTAAGAAGCAACATACCGGCCAGAATTCAAACATGTGAATGGCCGTGGGGACAAAGGGAAATGCCAAACTCAAGCAGCTGAAGGAGAAATGGCTGGGCTGTGAGAAGAAAGCAATGTTATACTGTGAAATAATGAGGAAATGTGCAGCATGTACAGACTACAATTCCTTCATGCTGGGAGGCCAAATCTTCTTGTGTAGACTTCTTCCTCGGTATGCACACAGTGCTCTTCTCTGCGAGATGTGTGATGTTGTATTTTCTGAGCTTGAGTATCACAAAATCTTGCATATTTTTATCAGGAGTATCATGGAAAAAAAAAAAAAAAAGAAAAAAAATAGAGCCTGGGAATACTACAGCCCTTCCAAAATGCTACCATTTAGGGGAAAGTCCCTCATGCTGGATTAAGTTTTAGCGTATTTTGGAAAGCTCTCACTCTTTTGAGGAGGGATTTGGGTGTGTATTACAATACAAATTACTTAAAAGAAAAAAAAAAAACCAAAACAAAAACCCACATGTGTTTCTCTCAAGATATCGGGGGGTGCCTAAAACTCACACATCCTGACCTAAGAAGAGGACCTGAGATTTTCTAATGGAAGGAATAAAGGTCTTCAGCTCTTCAGCACAAAAGATGGAGAAAACCATTACAGCCATAGTATTAGGTCCAGTATCACCTGCTGCCTACCTGTCTGACAGGGATTTTCAAGCTCATCAATGTAAAGCCTGCACTTTTTTCCTGTAGCGAATATGCACACGTGCATGCACCTACATTTGCTCTCAAACATGCACTGCCTTGTGCTGTACACTCTGCGCAGCATATTGCCAGCATATTAAGATGCTTCACTTCTGGAGCCTTTCAAGTTGTACTACCTTCATTTGTTAGGATTTGCACATTTCAGCAAATGACTTGTCACCTCATCAATGGACTCTGCCATGCTAGATTGTGCTCATAGGATTTAGAAAATTTAAATCTTCTGAGTAAAATCTTGCCTGCCCCAAAGCATCAGCAACTTTTATTGCATAGGATTATTCCTGCAGCCCTTAAGAACAAATTTTCTGAAGCCTTAAAACAAAAGCACCTGAGTAATCCTGAAAATCATTAAGTGTGAATCCATCCAAAATATTTCCCATCATAATCACTTTTCAGCCAGAGACCATGTATTTGTTCACCCATGCCCGAGGCAGCTGACAGGGCAGCTCGCCGGCTTCCCCCAGCCCAGGAAGCACTTTCCACCACACCCAGGGTTTCTTACAGGTCAAAGCTTTTTCTTTCAGTTATGAACGGTGGGCAAAATGTCAAACAAAACAGTTCTTCGCTTAGTTTGGGCTACCACCCTGCCTCTGAAGCTCCTTCCTTTCAGTTCCTCTGCTCCAGGGACTACTGCAGGACATTGCCTTAAACTTTGACAGGGAGCACCTGGATGGGTTTCAGACAAGTTTTATAACTGTGCTGGGCTGACTGGCCAGAGGTCTCTCCAGCCTATATGAAGACCTGCCATTTGTGGTGAGAGGACTCTCTATTTGGTGCAGAATATTCCTGTTTCTGTAGGCTGGACTCTCATGGCTTTCAGGCTTCAGAGCTTTGCCTGGTTGCTTGCAAAACTGAGGAAGAAATGTCCTTCCCTGCACACACATCGATGTCCTGATGTGCCTTAAACCCCCATGCCTCTCCCAGAGGCATCAAACCTGACACTGTACAAGCTGAACTAATGCCAGAGCTAAAGGCTGTTCCTACTTGCCTGTCTGAGGAATCTTTTACGGCAGATTTTTTGACAGATTTGGAAGTAAGCACAGGATGTGGATCATGTACCCAGACCAGCTACCCATTCCCTTCTTGCCATTTTGTAGGCCACCATTGCTGGTGAAATGTTCCCATTTTATTCCCTACTTGTAGTGAACGTCAATAATTCCAGTGTGCCACAGTGGTTTATTTGTCTTCCAGGGCTCTTCTTGGGGAGCAATGTGTAAGAAAACATTGATGAATAATATGTAAAAGGTCAGGCCATGCAGTTTGTGTTTTCCCAGAAAATGTAGTAGGATAAATTTAAGAAAAAAAAAAAATCTAGTACTGACAACATTTTCTTTTGCCCTTTTCTAGGAAAAAAAACCAACAACAAAACCCCAAAACAAAAACAAACAAACAAACCACCAAACCCTTCTAATGTTCCAATGTTTGGTCCCTCTGGAACCCTTCGTCTTTCTCCCTCATCCTGGCTACCAGAACTGTCCGTGAAAGCAGGAAACATCAGAAAGGCTTTCTGATCCTTTTCTGCAGCCACATCAATGAACCTCAAGGCTATATAAAATAAAAACATCCAGGTAAGGAAATCAACCTATATAAATACTTAGTTTAAACTAAAGGTGATGTCTTCAAGGAAAGCCAGCAGCTTTGCTTTTCCTGTCAGGCAAATTAGATGTTGTGGCCAGCTCTCGCAGTGGCTGCTGCATAGCTTCGCCCAAGCGCTTCCATTACTGTTCCTCCATTTCCCATTCCACCCATCTGTCTTCTCTGTTCAGGGTATAAATTCCTTGAGTTAGGGATCCTCTGCATGCCTTAGCACAGAACCTGGACAAAAAGAGCTCTGGTCTTTCATATAGAAAGATACTAAAAAATATATGGCAGGAATCTTGCTCTGAATTCACTGTCATTTGGAAGCTTATCTTTACCATAACCTCAGCATCATATGCATTGCTCCTATTTTCTTTGTATCTGTTAAAAAAGAACATGAAACCATCAAGTGACAGGTTGCTGTACTCACTCTGCAATATAGCAAGGCATTACGACACCCCTTCCCCAAAATACTGCAATATTTTAGGTACATTCAATATTTTTTCATAATATAAAAGTTGATATTTCTTGGACTATGAGACAGGACAATACCAGGATTGTCAGCATCTGGCTCACAAGTGACAAATGCACAGTGTCTGAATGGATTTGTTCGGGTTGTTGGTTTTTGTTTTGTTTGTTTGTTTGTTTGTTTGTTTGTTTTGGGGGGGGTAAATTAACATTCTGCATTAGGTTTTTATGAACCATGAATATGAACATTGACAAAAAGAACCTTCATAGCTCTGTGCTTTCCCTGACTTTGCTCTTTATTCCCAAAGCTGCTTGTGACAGCTAATTCATTCCCCGTGATTGTTTATTCCTGGTAAAAAAAATCACACCCAACACAGTGCAGCAATACACGCAGATAAGTCGTTTTCAAGCCAGAAGGGTGGAGAATTCCTTCTGAAGGACCACAGCGGGACAGCACAAAAAGCAATTTCATATGCACTGATCTGAAACATGTATAATTTCTGAAAAGATCCTCACTGTGACTGGAAAAACCTAGGGGCTCAACAGTATTAAAAATACTGAAAAATTCTGACACAGGTCAAACAGTATTTTTAATACAGACAAAACAGATCTTTGATAAGAACACCAGCTATATTTAGTAAATGGAAAATCTGTGGCTACTAATATGCTTAACAATGTTTCTTGAAGCCAAGGCCTTCAGATAAAGATATTATAAGAAAATCTGGCCACGTGGCAACTTTAACATAGCAGCTTCCTTTTGTACTGTTACAGTGTGTAGTTTACAAAGCCACTGGTGTGTCCTCACAGTTTGACAACTGCTGAGGCAAGGAGTTCAGCCCAGCAGCGTACAGAGCCATTGGTCTCAGAAAAAAACCTCTGCTAGATTTCAAATCAGCCAGATGACAAGACCAGAAACACCAAGGAAAAAATGTCAGTCCAGCATGCCTGATCTGCCAAGCTAGCATTAGCAGCAGAAAATAAGAAGTGCTAGTGCTGAAGCTTGAGCTGCTGACTGTACATTATTCTTCCCCTTCTCCTGTGCCAGAAGCTGTCAATATTATGTAAAAAAACCCCTTGTGTCTTGGTTTGCTTATAGTCGTATAGGTGAGGAGCCCTGGAAAACCTCCCATCAACTCAGCAGCTTGGCAGAAAGTGAACAATTTGCCAGATTTGTAAATTCAGTGAGGATTGTGTCAGGAGACCTCAGTACGTGCTGATGAGGTCTTGTGCTGCTATCTAGCCTTTAGTAGGTGAATGCCTTGTTTCATCTTCCACAGTGGAATAATACAGAGGAAACAAGGAGTGAGTGGGGAGAGGGTGTTCACACAGTCCCTCGTAAATAACTGCAATGCAGATTCATTACCTGAATCAAAGGCACACAATTATACTTTGGCTAAAGCAAACATTCTAAGCATGTTTGGACAACAGCAACAAAAAATCCTCACCCTTAAATGTGCAGACTTACTCTATGCCAAAAATTAGTCTCAGTGTACGCCAAAACCGGTGCACGTTGTGAAGGGTGACCTCCTTGCTGTCTTTCACCTATAGTAGAGAACAGAAGCCAGGCTATGGAAGCATTGTGGCATGTTGCTTTTTCTGCTCCACTTTATGACTCAACAACTGTTATCAGGAAGTAAGATCGAAGAAATGAAATTATTAATGAGTAATCTTAGCATACAGTCTTCAAAACAATTCCAAGCACCCTTTACAACATGCCCTCTGTCTCAAGGCAAGAAGCAATCCATGCCTAGCATAGAATTCAACATCCAAGTATCTCCTTCTACTTTTCCATTAGTGATTAATTAGCTGGCTGTGGTTTATATAATTTATAATATCCATTCCCCATTTTGTCACTCATGCCTGCCAACCCAGGTTTGTTCAACTTGCTCTTGACACTCTCGATAATTGGAGTTATCTGAAACATAAACTCTGAGCACCCCTAATAACCAGAGCAGAAATCACCAGCTGAGACCTGAGACCTATAAAACCCTCCGATAGCTGTGTATCCAACTATCTAACACAATACATACCAGTATCACATTTAGATCCCTTAATACTGGTTTTCCATCAGAAAAAAATATGACCAATGCATTGGAAACTTTTATACAGTGACCACTACTACTAAATTTAATAACTTCATCTAATAGGCAAAGAAGCCTTGTCTTCCAAGTGGTTTCCTTGTGGTCATCAGGTTATTAACCTCTTTAGCTGTGAAAGAAATTCAAAAGCACTGTTCGCTTATGAAGGATCCCATTTCACATCTGTGGAATGTGGAGAATTTCTGAAAGGCAGAAAAGTATTAAGCACAGATGTTCTTCCATTTATTAACCTCAAGACAATGCATCTAATATATTAGTCAGGTTTGGAAAACTTCTTACCAACTGTTGATCTTGCAGAAGAGAAACCTGCAAATAATTTAGTGAGGACTGGTTATAGGACTGTCAATAGTCAATCTGTAATGCACTAACATCTGCTTGAAGAACTGTTGATAAACATTGTTATACAAAGCTAAGGGTTAATTATGCCTGCCTCTGCAAAATGTGGTGATGGACTAAGATGACAGACCTTTCCAAGGATACCATCCAGGGACAGACCTCTACTAGCTGAGCTAGATAACTAGGGACACAGTGAAAGACTTTGGTCTGTAAAGCCCCATGGGACAGTAAGTCCTGTATCAAGCACACTAGCACCAGTACCTCACCACAGAGCAAGAGAGTTTGGGGTGTCAGAGCTGGAGTAAAAGCAGCTGAAACCAAACAGAGGTGGGAAGCTCAGGAGATAAAGTGGTCTCATCCCACTCATAATTGTTTACTTAAAGGAAGTAAATCATCTTAAGTAGGCCTCCTCTCATTCAACAACCGAAGATGGAGTGGAGAAGGAAGGGAGAAGGTCTAAGCCTACCTGCGCATTGAAGGACTCACCCATGCAACTTGTCCAAGGACTGGTTGCTGTGAAATACACAAATGATCTGGGATAATGGGATGAGAACCCAAGACTTCAGCTGTTGAAGCTTCGCTCTATAGGCTATAAAGTAACTCATCTCATCTGGGCCAATGAATCTGGAATTGTTGGTGTTATTTTGCTCAGAGACAAACCAAAACGTAACATAAAGACCTAGAACATGGGCTCTAGGATGCTTTTCAGAGGCAGGACATTCCGACCTTGGACTCCCTTCAGTATAGGAAGAAACCAAGTCATCTTCTCACTTGGTGGATAATCTCACTAGGAAGTTATTATGGAAATGAAGGAATTTTTCTCTTCCTCCAGCTATGTTTTAAAAGGCAGCAGCAGTTATGACTTCATTTTGTGAAGAAGCTAATCTTTCATATGTACAGGCATTTTCTGAGAATGCCTACAACTGGGTAAAACCACTATTGGAAATTGTTATTGTTTGGTTTGGGGTTTGGATTTGTTTTTTTTTTTAGGGAATCACCATTTATGGGAACAGGTACCACCACTGATGGCAAAACATGCCAGCTGCATCCAGACTTGTACACCTCTTTGAACTGGCTTACACAGACAACGGTTTTGCTCCATTTAGCGGACCCCTGTGCTACAAGATCAACTGTTCCTGGGGACATCAGGGGGAAAATGCTTTAAAGATCTTGATGTGTTTAATTACCATGCTGACAACTGTGTTGCTCAGTCCTGTGAAGATTAGGATGAAATGTTCAGTGGTACAGCCCTAGGCACCTAGAGAACTTAACACCAAGCAGGAAAGCTTCTAAAGAGGTCAGGTACCTCCAGAGTCTAGTAACAGCCTAGCCAGCATTTTCAGAGCACTTCTGAATGGAGGTTCCTAAGCTGTTTAATGGCCTTTGCCACTGCACTGCTTGCTGGTAGCAGTAGCAGACAGCTGTCTTTTGTAGATTTTTATTAAAAAGAAGTTCTTTCCAAGTTTCTGACGTGCACAGCAGTTGGTACTGCCATGAGCATTACCACCTGTAACTTCTTTCTTATTATGCCAACAGTGGGAATGAAAACCCAGACTATGGTCTCAAAGCCCTTCAGATGAAAGGACCTCATCCACTAGCTTGGATGAGTGGTCATCCTTGGTAGATTAGCCACAAGAGGAGCTGTGTATCGTGCTTTAGCAGTATGTCAGCCAGAGTCTGCTCACAGCATAGCAGCACACAAATGGAGAAGCCAGACTAACACTGACAACAGATACGGCTACCCTCAGGGAGGATAGATAGTCCTGAGTTGTGCTTAGGCAGGAAAGGATTGCCATGACAGTGTGGCTGTGCCAGGACAAATACTTTCCCCATCATTCTTAAGGCGTGAAAAGCCAGTTCTGTATTACACCCCTTCAAAGTCCATTACATCTGGGGTTGGTTTCATCAAATTCACGATGCCTTTATTGCCATGACTCTGGTCATATAGTGGTGGCTATCAAGTCACCAATGCATGGCTATAGCAAGGAATTCTATATCTCAGGAGATGCATCTGCTACTCATTCCTAGGCAGTTGTCTGATGCTGCTAGGTTATATAATGAATTTAAATCTGCCAAGAATGAATAAGAATCCTACAACAAAGTAGAAACCTGTTTCACATACTAGATCAAAACAGGCACAAATGATGGAAAGAAACTGTTTCTAAACTGAACTTCACACATTCCAATAGCAAAGCTTGGCAGACTGTCAAGAGACTGAACGGAGACTCTCGTCTGGGAAAAGGGAGTACCCTGTCACAGCAAACTCTGCAGTATCACAGCTGGTAGCCAATGGCACAGACCCCTAATTGAAATAAGGCTTTCAGTCATGCATTAAAAATGATGGTTTCTGAGGTGGCAGATTCCAAATGTCAGCAGGAACCTGATGGCTTCTTTCACTTGCCCAGGCTCAGTCTGGCTCTTCATCAACAGCACATGACTTTTGGGACCAGCGGTTAAATGATCAGAGAAAGCTGATACGCTGTGATTTATGAACCATTATATTCCACACTGCAGATCCCAAGCATGCAAGGACAGGCAAGGATTATAGCTGTTCCTGAGGCAGGGAAACCAGTGACAAACAGGAGGAGCTTCTGACCTGCTTCTTGGCTGTGCACTACCCCACAGTTTTACAGGGAAACCAATTCTTATGTGGAACAAGGCTCCGTGCCACTCCAGACAGGATGGTGCTTGACCAAAGATGTGAAAAGTAAGTCCTTAGCAGGGAAAAAAGTAGTTGGTGCTGACTTACTCATCTTCCATCAGTTTGGGATATCATTGTAGTATGAGTAATTGCAATCTACTTACTTTCCATCAGCTTCTCCTAGAACAGATGCACAAGTGATGCTTCATTCTGCAGAGTAAGCTGCACTGTAGAGTGGCCTTCTATACATTTTACTTTCACATCTAACTTCTTGCATAACCATGTATGTATGTATTTATCTGTATATCTATATGCATGTTCACAAATTTTACATATACTGCCTGTATGTTAATGACAGGTGCCAACAATTCTGGAATGATCTTTTGTGCCACCAGAAGGCATCTAAAATGTAATGGATATACCTTGACCATTCTGTTCCAAGAGAGAGGAGCCATCTTCAGTAAGACCAGAACACTAGTGAATATATGCTTAGATGCTGGTCCCTTTCCGAGAACTAGACCTTTTCTAATGAGTTATCCCATATTTGGGAATGGCACTGAACTTGAGATCGCTGGCGGGCCTTGTCTGGAGCAACTGAAAGGAAAACTGGCTTTTCACTCTGCCTTTAACTCTTGGGAGACTTTGGACCATTTGGATGCCAGTGCCCAGATACTGGCCCTGATTGTTGATAATGCTCTGGGTTCTGTAATGTAAGTGCTGTACTTGTCATTTTGGTGTAGCGTTGGACTCAGCCACTGATCTTACTAGCATTTGTTTGAACCTCTGTTCTGCGTATTATAAGAGATGGGGTGAAAAATTCTAGGGTCAAACCACAGATCTGCTGGGTTTCTCCATCTGCAGGGCTCCAGCTTCTCAGCACCATTTGGCGAGACGACTCCTAGGCTACAGGATTACAGCACTGCTGGCCTCTTGCTATGTCTTCTTTGCCAAAAAGAAAAAAAAAATCCTTGCAAAACACATAGAGGTGAAAAAGAGATTCCAAATGCTGAGGAGCTTATTGCTGTAGCTTCCCCCTTGCTTATTGACAGGTAAAGAGCTCAGCAAAGTCAGAAATGAAATCTGACTCCCAGTTGTTTTAACCATGAACCATTTCTTTCTATGGAGCTGTGCAACAGACTGGAACTCAGGCAGTAAAAAAGCGCCTGCGTTGCCACCCACCAGATGTCTAGAACATGGTCCACTATGCTCACATTCACTGAATTAATAAGATGTCTATACTTTCCAAAACTCAGATAATTATGTCTGACTTCTGCATACAAGCAACATACAACTAACACTTCAGTGCAGCACCTTCTTATGGATTTTATAACCAGGTCCTAATTACTGATAATCCTCTTCAAAAATCTACATTGAATCAAGTACAAATTAAAATATTTAACTGGCAGAATACCCACATGTAAAAACGAAGGAATAATCCGTGGTGTAAACAGAAACACAGACAATGCATAGGATTTTAGTGACTAATAGGTTGCTGTTATTTTAAACTCAAATGACCAAGTGTGTACTATTTTTCCCATTTATAGCATATAAAAAAAGATTCTATCTACTTCAGTTTTCATCTGTTTCATATGAAACAACTGTTCCTTTATATTTAGTGCCCAGTCCACTTGCTTTTCTTACACAATGATAAAAGTAAGGCCAAGCTATTCAGTAACTGAATGTCACTTCTGGAGCCTGAACCTTCAGTCTCATCTCAAACTATGTCCCGTTACAACTGAGATAATGAAGTGTCTGAGAACTGATGGATCCATCCCTTAACTGTTCAAATAGAACCTACATTTTTTCTATTGCACTTGTGGGGGAAAAAAAAGAAAGTCTCAAAACAGATTTTGTGCTATTTAAAAGTTGCCAAACCATTTTCTTTTAAACTTAATTAAAGAAAATCATGATTTGCATCTTACTGGGGCATTTGTATTGGGACACCCACTGGGAACAAAGTTCCATGTCCAGAATATACGCCTCTAAAAATATGGGCACATAATGGAAGGATTGATACATCTTTAATGATGACAGTGCCAAGGTAATAAAACCTAACACCACAATGTTACCTCTTTATACCAAAAATACACAGAAATAAACAAATAGAACACGTTGAGAAATTATACAGAAACTCTGTTAAACATTTTAAAGGGTAATAAAAATGCCTTTGGCTCATTAAGTGTTCTCTACTGATATATGAGCCAGTGCCAAAAAGTATCAAAGCTTTTACAAAGAAAAAGAAATAAAAGAAAAAGGTCCAAGAACTTTTTAGTATATGTCTTCACTGAATAATTAAATTAATGTGCTGGGCATTACCCAGGAAAAAGTATATAGGCCGTTTCGTCTTACAGAAACCTGTGCGCACACATATATACATGTACGCATTATATATACATTTATGCCCACACACACACTTGATATGGGAATTAAAATCCATGTTATAATTTGGTAGTGAGATGATACAATCAATTAGCATTCTGCCTGTACCTATTCAATAACGTAATTCTTTCAACTTTCTCTAAAATTTGAAACTTCAGAGTACATCCTAATGTTACGTTAAGAAACCTGAATCACCTGTAAAAAGATCTCTTTCCTTTTCTCCATTATTTTCACCTCTAGCACTTGAGCAAGTTTCTGTCCACAGGCAGGTGCAAAGGAGCATCTCACAGTCCCAAATGCAGCTTCTTCTGAGCACTGAAAAGTCCTGGGACATGAATATTTTTCCAGTTCTGCAAATGACAGAGATCAAACTTAGCAACAAGTATATTTTTTTGATCTCAGAACTGATTCACAGCTTAAAAAAAAAGAAAGACAAGTATTAGTCCATCTGTACTAACATGTATTTCTCCACCTCTTGTGCAGTGAATTCATAAGGTGAAATCCCAAACCCATAATCAACCATTAAAAAGACACCTATTGCAAAACCTTTCTCAAAAGTAAACTTTCTATGTAATGCTACCATTGATTCCAGATGCTGTTCTGTACTTAAATCTAGGTCTACCTCTTTCTAAGCCATAACACTTTTGGTTTTAATACTGTACATATGTCTAGTTGCAGTAATGTACGCTTCAAAACTTTTGAGTACATGTGCCCTACGATCTCTTTACATGGCCAGAAGAGACAGGACAGCCCCTGAACATTAAATAATTATAGGAAAACAATAAGAAGCCAAGTTATTCTTTCCTTCAAGCTTCCTAGAGCATCTTCTCTGCTTCACATCTTCCTTGTAAAGATTGTTAATCTTTTAACAAAGTTTCACATGCTTTCCTAAATGACAACAGCAGCCCACAATATGCCAACCTCTCTGCCACATTTGCATTGTGGTCCATCAGATGTAATCTCTTGGAGGATGACAAGGGGCTCTTCTGTCATGTTATTCTCAAATCGGCTGTTTTTTTAAGGACCCAAAAGGCATAAAGCATCTCCTGGAGTCACTCTGACTTTACCTTAGTTTGGATTCTTTTAATATCAGTATTGTAAAATAAATCAGTTTCATGAAATAAGAGCATTTGGGTAGCTCTGTGCAGGTGAAGGGGGATCTGATGACTTGATTCGAAAAATCCAAAGGCAAAAGAAATTAATTTCTTTTGATGAAGATTTTTCACTTTTTAATTGAAACAACCACAAAAGGTTGGGAAGTACGTAAACTGGGATTACTCCAGCAACTGTGTATACACTCCTCTCTTTGTACAAGAACAGTAATTCAATCTGTTTACAGAGGCTTCTACCATGACCTCTGGAAGGCATCACAATAAACTCAGAATGGATCTATGAAAAATATGTTTAAAAAATTCACAGCTAACCAGACGACAAAATGTTTGGCTTCATGTTTGAACCAGACAGAAGAGATTTCACACAAAGCCCATGTAGTTTCATTTTCTTGTGTTCAAACCCAGAACAGCTGAGGTCTAAGTCTAAGTGACTTTGAATTGCTAAATACTCGGCTAATTTTTCCCCTTACCTAATTTAATATTTCTCTTGCTGTTGAATTTACTCTGTTAAGTTAATATATAGCATGTTGCCTTTGTGGAGTTTTCCGTGAACATTGCTATGTAGGGCTGCAGTCAGGTTAAAACAAGATGTATGCACACATTGAAGCAAGAATATAGAGCCTTCTCTATATGCTTATTCTAACAGCTTTGACCAAATGAAATAATATTTTACTGAAGAGTTTGAAATATTATGAATAGCACAAGCATAAGATTTCAGATTCAGTCTCTCATACACCCTTTTTTCTTCAGATACATTATTGGAAACTTGTATAAGTAACAATGAAAGAAAAAGTAATTGACAGAAAAAAACCTATAATGATTAGCAGCAGAGATACTGTCTTATCAGACAAACCAAGAATAAGAATAAATAAAGACATGAGTAAGAATTTAATGGACAGCTTTTGGCATAGGTGGGATGAATGAGGTGGTTCCAGAGTTATTCCAGATCAGCTCTTCTGCTTTAGCAATAACTGCAGAGCCCATAATGTTGATCCTGCATGGAGTATTATCAACAATATGTGTAGCTCAACCTACTAAGCTAATATATTTCACACTATCCTGTTATTTCATTTGCCAAGCTACTCAGTCATTAACTGCTCTTGTGTTTCGTCATTTATTTAACTTCCACATTTTGTAATATTTTCATTCACACCTAAAATCATAGAAGGCTATTAATGAAATAGAAGGTGGTTTGATATGATATTTTCAGCAACATTCCCTGGAAAGTGTGTAAAATTATATATGAAACCAGTTAAGCCCTTGCTTTCCATCAAGAAAAGCATTTCTTACACACAAACACACAAAATTTTGCCTAAAAGCATGAAATAAAAATCATCCTTCTTTGTCTGCTCGATAGGATCTCAGGATAAATCAGTTTGGAAGGGACCTGGGGAGGTATCTAGCCTTCTGCTCCAAGCAAGGTCACACCAAGGTGCTCGGGGCTTTATTCAGTTGGGTCTCAAAAACCTTCAAGAATGGAGACTACAAAACCTCTCTGGGCAACCCAATATCCCCATAAGATAAAAATTATTTAAATAGAATGCAATAAATCTTGTGGGCAAACCCACAAGTTGCATTCTTTTTAAGATGTACATCCTCTTACTACATTTCCTCAAAAGCCAGAGAACTAAAAAGAATGGGAAAATATTCCCATCTCAGGTCTTCTATTTCCATTTTTCATCTGCTTAATTCTTCATTAGTTGAACCCTATGAAATTTATCAGCGTGAAGCTTTTCTTACTTGTGGTCCAAAATATGCATGTTCAAAAATGAGTAGGTTTTTAAAAAAAAAAAAAATCCAAGATTTTTCTCTCATCGGTTGGATGTGAACTTACCTGAAATGGCTGGGACTGCATGCACCGGTTCCAGACATACCTCTATGTGTCCGCAGCACGTGTAATAGCAATAATAATAGCACCAGCCTGGTGTCTGTGCCGAGATTGCTGCCCTTCCCGTGGCCAGCTGTAAATGAATACAAATGCTCAGCTGGAGTTTCCAGCATTCTTGTAAGCAAAGCTCATCGAGACCATTTGGTCAACCGTGATTGCTCTGATGTTACCAAAAAGGTCACATATTAATTTCAACTCTTTCTGCTATAGCAGAATTAGTCATCTATAGCAGTTTTATACAGCCCATCTATTTTTTATTGTGCCTGTGACAGCTTTTTCAGTTTTTCCCCAATGATGGCAGAAAGGGACCTGATTAGGGCAGTGAAACTTCTGCTGGGTTGCAGAGGAGTGTGTAGGAAAGGTCCTGCAAGTTGGCTATTTTTATTTTCTGGCATCATTAGATGTCTGGAAAAATGCCCTGAAAAATTGAGTCCAGGCACATTGACTTCAGAAATTGTTATATGTTAACCAGAAATTTCCTTTTTCTCCACCTACTTTTAAAATTTTTAACAGTGGAATATATTGAAACATGCAGAGAACTGTAAAACAGCCAAGTGGACTTACATAAAACTCACTGAAATGATCCACTTCTACCGTGGAATAAATCAGAGGAAATATCAGCTAGGAAAGAGGATATCCAAAGAAAGTGACTGCAAACTGCTAGTTAAAATTGAAGTGTGATATCCCTTTCAATTCCCATTTCTCCATTCTTGAATAGCCAACGACGTTTTCTAAATAACTTTTCCTCTTTTAATTGGTTTGCTTTCAGAAAAACTCCCATCAGATCCATTTTATTTTCCATTTTCTGCAGGGGAAAAAAAAAAAAAAAAAAAAAAAAAAGAAGTCAGCCTCTCCCTTGGACCAGCATGGGATGTTTGCGGGCTGATCATTTCAAGAGCACATTTGTCCTTTGGTTTGCACACACTGGAAGTCGCTTCAGGTTGGCTAATGACAATCTCCTGGGAGATGTGACAAGTGTTGAAACACATATGACAAACCTCATTCTTCTGCCAGATCACTGACCCTGCATTTTATAGCCTGACATCTTTTGTCTGTGGGGAGGAAGGAAGCGGAGTGCCTCAAAGATGAGGGCAAGGTTGGAAATTGCGATCAGAGCCCAAATGCGCTGGCATCTGTTACGAGTATGGGGAGTTGAATTATTTCTGAGAACTCCCATTACTGTTTATAACTATCTCTTCCAAGAAAACTCCCAATATAGTAGCTGTCGTGAACAAAGACTGCAGGCTATAAGCAACAGATGAGCTAATCTTTCTGCCTTTTGGGGCATATTTTCTTTGGTCTGGAGCTGCAGGGAGGGACAGCCAAGCTGGTGCAAGGTGTGGGAGGCACTGGTGGGTGCAGGGTGTGGAGGGCTGGCTGCTACTAATCTATCAGCATTAACTGAAACGCTGATCAATGAGATGTCAATCATAACCGGGCTTCTCCCATCCACCCAGCTTCTGTGGTGCGTAACGCCTGGCAAGGGTGGGAACACACTGGCCATACAACGGGTGAGGTTTTGGCTTCAGCCGCCATTGCCCAGGCAGGCGGTGGCAAGGGACAGACATGCTCCTTTTCAGCTCCTTTTCTGCCAAGGGCAGCCAGACAGGGAACCCCAGGAGCTGCTGCGCACATCCCAGCCACCTCGCTCATTTCTTGCTTCTCAATTTTAATGTTTCAGGGGGAAAAAAAAACCCAAACAAAATCCAAACCAGCCTGGGCCTGCTGACAGTCCCAGCACCCAGCAAGCAAGCAGTGCAGCGATCCCTTTAACTGCTTCCCATGAAACACCCTCAGAGCTTGAGTTTTGGCTTCACTGGCATTTGACTAATCATATCGAAGTCCTTACCTACGCTTTCATTCCTATTTTTATTTCCCCCCATAATATTAGCTTCAGATTTCACTGTTTTGTTTACCTTTTAATTAAAGACTTTGACATTTTGAAGCCATTTTATATTTCCTATCTTGGCAATATTCAAAGAAGGACTACACAGATGGGCAAATAATCATATCAAGATCTGAAGTAACACTTCCCTTCATCTCAGTCCACTTGGGTAAACTCACACCACATGCCAGTGTGAACTATTCTTGTAACAAGGGCTGTAAATCCCTGCTGAAACTTATTTAGGAAGGGTAATTTTGGCTATGCATAGAGTGCCACACATTAAATATACTACAGGTGAAATCTGCTGGGAAGGGCTCTGACGCTTAAAAGTTACACCAATGGCATGTATTACAGAGGCTCCAAATTTGGAGTAAATGCAATAGAATATGATTTTATATAGCAATTTTACCTGCAGTCTCTTCAAAAAGAAAGAATGACCAAACCCCTTTCAATTCTGCAGCTTTTAGGTGTTGTTTTTCTTTTTTTAAAAAAAAAAGTCTCCAGCCATTATAAGTAAAGAACTTGAGTTCTTCCTAGGTATTCCCTGTGCAAATGCTCTCGTTCCTGAGGGGGAGTTTGGAAGGCTTGCTCAGCATCTGTAGCACAAGCTGTGTAACGATGCAAACATTTACTGTCTCCTCTCCATTTTACAGGATGCTGCATGTGTCTTCCTTGTGCTTCTCCCAAGGAGGAGGAAAGCCAGGACTCCTGTGAAAGAGCAAAGGCAACCTGGAGCACCCCTGAAATGCAAGCATGCAATAAACCTCACGGGGCTGATCCTACCTTGGGTGGATGTGAACTAGGAACCACAGCTACAGAACCTGGTTGCTTTGCAGATATCCATGTCCTCCTTTGCCTTATTGCAAAGATTTTATGCCAACGCTGGCAAGTTATCCCAGCAAGCTCTGGGACATCTGTTTTGTTAGAGTTATTTGCCACTGAATTAAATTCCTCTGTAAACCTTTTATTTCTTACTGTGCTCTGGTGTATTTGGGTCACCTGAGACTCACTTGTAAAACTGCAGGTGGTGCGTTTCCTGCACACAGTGTAATTCTCACACGGAGTTTTAAAAGTTAAAGCCAACTCTCCCACATGAAGGTGGTCTATCAGCTGTAACTCCCGACAGGTAAATGGGTGCTTGGCACTATCTGCATACAACCTCTTCTGACACTTTGTTGGACTCATTTCCACAGCACTACTTTTGGCTCTTCCATGGCACTGCAGAAGGGAAACCACTCCTGCCATGGGCAGACTGATGAATAAAGCCAAGGACGCGATGCATGGAAACCCTTTCCAACACGAGCAGGGAAACTCTGACAAAATACAAGGTGCTTTAAAATATCCCCTAGAAAAACAGCAGCTGCTTTCTCATAAGAAGGTGCAGCAGTTACCAGTTGCATCCATCTAGGCCAAGTGCAGTGGCTGTTGCTGCTGAGCCCTGCAGAGCCTCACACGGCCAGGGCACGGTTCCCGTCTCAGCTAGTGTATCTGCACCAGGCTCCAAGCTGGTCAGCTTCAGGTGGCCTCTTTTCTCTTTACAGCCTCTATAAATACCTATTTCCTCCTCCAGCATAAATCTTCTTCATTAGCTTGTATCTGCCCAATTCCGAATTAGTGACATCTTTTAGGTTTGATACCTTACACCTCCACGCAACAAGAACAGAGAGGTCAGTGCTGTTGACTTGAGGGTCACATAGATATGGACCTGGGAGGCAGCAAGATAGCACAGTCCCAATGACTGCAGCTATTTTTAGTTACACAAGCACATAACATCTCAAATACTAAATATGTCACTGATGCAGAATTAAAAAATTGCCACTTCTGGCTTTTGGACAGCCATAACTTTCAGAAGAAGACTCATGTGGGAACTGGACTCACATAAATAACTGCACTTCTTCAAGATCACTTAAAGTTGTTGCCTTCCACAAATTCAGCCATGCAGAGTAGTAATAACATTGTGAATCACTTTGATAAAACCCACCCTTTACATAAAGTGACAAATGTGAGGAGCTTCACAAGTGTGCATATTGCCTGGGTCTGCAAGGAAGAGAAGTAGCCTGGTCAATTTCAAAACAATAATAATTAAAAAAAAAAGGGGGGGGGGGAGGGGGCTAGGAATATAAACATTGATAAACTTGCCTTACAAATATTATTCTAAAGATGTCTGTGATAGAGTGCTTGAAGTCAAAGCCTAATAAAGCAGTTATTCTCAAGGGGACTTCTTACATGTTTAAAAGGAAGCACATGCATCAGGGCTTTGCTGCATTCCAAGCACCTAATATTGTGTTCACAGCAAGCGCTGTGCTACATACGGGCTCTGCCTTTTTCCAATGGGCGTTTCTCTGGGTCCAGATCCCAAATTAAAAGGCTGTACAGGGTGCTGTAACGCAGCTCCTCTGTGCAGAGCCAATGACCCAGAAAAACAGAAGGGCTGCAGGTTGCGTTTTATGTTCAACACCTTTCTGAGTCAAAGCATAACATTTTCTATGCTTTGCATACATCTGCATAGTATTATCCATATGACAACCATAGTAAAAAGTAAGAGAATTAAAACTAGACTGATTGGAATTCATACAAAGTAAACAGTTTTTTTAATACTTCTGGCTAATTATCTTATGAGAAAAGTGAAGCAAATGCTTCCGACTAAGCTGTGGGGGGGAAAAATTAGGAGAAAAAAAAAAAAAGGCAAAATATTTAGCTTACCTCACCTGAAAGCAATCTCCTCTTTGATCGGGTCTTGTTTGAACTGCCAGTACCACTCCTCCAGTACCGTCAATTCCTTCTCCATCTCTGTTTGCTCTCTCCCATGCATCTCCTCCAGCCAACTGTTGAGTCTAGTAACATATCAGGATGATTTTTATTAAATTAACCAAAAAAGTATTTAAGTCCTTACTTAGAATTTCCATTTGCAAGAAAGACTGTGTAATCAGCCTCTGCTTGAGCTATACAAGTTTTGCTCTTGTGTCTTTTTGTGTCTATGCCTGGTGTACCAAGTCTTTAACTTAAACATGAATATTTGAATTGAGCTTTCTCAAAATCCCTAGTAGAATTTAAAGCAATTTCATTTCTGTTCATTAGAGGAGCTTGACATGCCCTTTCACTAATCTCTTCCTACCCAGAGCAGACACTCAAAGACCTTTTTCTTCATGTGACATTTGCTGCATAGTATGATCTGTTCCTAGTTGGGAGAAATTAAGAGGATGCTCGGTGTATCTTTCACTACAGAGGCCTTCGTTTCTCTAACTGCATGAACACACACACACGAACCGTATAGATGCACTAGTCAGGTCTTATCATTGACTGCTGTGTCTGGCCTTTGTCTACTAATAAATCTTCCCTTGGATTTATTTTTACACTCCAAACCTCTGAACAGTTTGAGCTTTGAACTAGACAGAGCATTGAGGTAACACCACACCAGCATTTGCCTTGGCTATACAGATTATACTCCATTAAAAGAATACCTGTAAGTTCGAGAAGTCAAGGACCCTGAAGTTCAGAAGCAGATAGTGCTGATTCAGTTCTCTTCAGATACAACCTTTGATTACCTGACTGCACACTCTTGTTTCCACAGGAATCCGTTCTCATTCAGTACAGCTGAATGCAATGAAATGAGAGCACCTCCAAAAGACAGCATTCCCATGCCTCCCATGGCGCGTTTTGGTTGAGGTGCAGATCCTAATTTTCAGAAAGGATACTGGGACTCAGATGAACAACCCCCCCAAAAGCTGATGAGTCAAAAGCAACATTTATTTCCATTATTTTTTTTATGTTATTATTTGGAAACATCAAACTATGTGTAATAAGCAAGAGAAAACAGCCTTCACGGTGAGGCTTGTTGGGCTCATCTCACAGAATTACATTACCAAGTTCATTTGTGAATAACAGAGAACACCCTGATGGCTAAACACTTGGTTTTGTTGTTGGGTTTCTTTTTCATTTCTTCTATGATTAAATACACTTCTCTGGGCTGCGCTCTGTTTTCCACCCCCAAACACTGAAAATGCTTTGCACATTAAAACGTGCTGCGGGTTCATCCCATCTGCTCTTCAGGGCACCATCTCTACCCTGCCTCATGCGAACCAGCTGGGGACGGACAGGCCCTCAGGAGAAAGAAACCTGGATGAAGAGGGAAAAGCAGGAGCTTCTGGAGGCTTTCTCCATCCGTGCTCCAGGCCACCAGCCTGGCTGAGGCAGGGGACACCCAGGACTGCGAGAGGTGAGGCGTTTCACTCCTCCAGCATCCTCATTGACCAGCCACCACTGAGATGAATCACAGCTGGTACCCAGCAGCCTGCAGCCATTTCAAACAGCATCTGGGGCAGGTAACCAGCCTGCCTGGCTGCAGCACAAGCCACCTCCTGGCAGATGGACCACAGTTGTTCTGGCTTCCCCATCCATCTCTGCCTGCCCAGCTGCATTCCTGCTGGAGCTGGTAGTAGGCAGGAGGGAAAGGGCCAGGGATCTCTTCCAGATGGACAGGAGCTCCAAACAAGGCAGCACTGACAAAAACGACAAAGCAAGGTGTCAGAGTACAGATCCTCATGTAGTTACTCACCTCTGCCTGATGTGGAGGAGGCTATGAAGTCTATGCACTGGGGTAGTGTTGGACAAGTTACATAATCCATGGACCAGAAGGAGCGATGGATTTGTTTAACCATGAGCCACAGCAAAGACCTTCCAGAAATTTATCAGCTCACAGAGCAGCTGGATGCCCCTTACACCAGGGCACAAGTTAGCTTGGACACTCAGTGCTCTTTTGCACAGTTATTTAAACAGCAGGTGGAGAACAGCAGCTTCTTTGCAGACAGCAATAGATAAAAAGCTTATAATTTTAATCATTAGATTAGATTTTCCAGTTTATTTCATCCCCTGCAAGTTATGGTACTACACAAGGGCTGCAGCAGCTGAAGGTGCGTTTCCCATTCACAGACCCATGAAGCTGCTCTGTAAAATCTCCACATGGACTTTACCAGAGGTGGCCATGAAAGGAACTGGAAGAAGTTCAGAGAAGCAAAGGCCCAGGGGAATCTGAGATAGGGCTGCTGCCTACCAACAGCACAGGATGGGACGGTGTAGTTTGAAGCAGCAGCTGGCACTGGTAATGTTAAACAGCGCTCGCTTCAGCCTCTGGGTAGCCCAGAGTCAGCCAAAGACAAAAAAGGATTTGTTTGAGCTTCCAAGTACATTGTGAAGGTGAAAAAGCTATCTGACCTCAAAGAATAAAGCCAACAGAAGAAAAACGTGCAGTTTGGTGATGAATATCAATGTAGAACAGAGAGAGGAGAAGTGTTCCCTCCCACAAGACTGCAAGGTCTGTGTCCCCCTTAGGAGCACCCTCAGCTCCTGCCTGCTGATTTACCTTGCTGTCCCCAAATCATCCCTTTCTCAGACCATGGTCTCATGAATCTCTGACAAGAAACAACTGACAAAACAGTTTTTTGTCTTTTTTCTAAACACCAAACTGTTTCCTACTGTTACCTGCCCTTTCCTCCTGTCACCATGCCCCATCTCCTGGCCTCTACTGCAGCTCACTTTTCCCTCATGTCTCTACAGTGACTGAAAACACAACTAAAAATTGCTGCCTAGCACGCCTTTTCTCCCTTCCAGGAGTAACACAGGAGCTTACCATATATCGTGGGAAGACACGAAGGACAGAATAACACTCACTATTACTGTTGGAAGAAACTAATTTAGAGCGCCAATTTCCATCCTAGTTGATTTTGCAAATCCCTGCCAGGGAGAAGTTAAGTCTTCCCTCAACATGCTCCCTGAAAAATAAATAATTTATTACATTAACTCATACACATATTGATAGAGTAGGCTCATGCACTCAACAGTGATTTGCCCTGAACTTAAATTAACTTAAAAACGTAACCTATACATAAACCTTCAAAGATGTATTTTTGGCTCTCTGGATGTGGGAGAGCAAAGGCTGAGTGTCAGCAGGGTGTTGCTGGGCAGAGGGATGGGAGATGGACAGCAGAGAGGCAGTGAGCAGGGGCATTTGTTGAGATGAACTAGCCTGGCTGGCTACTTCTTCCAAGATCTCCACAGCAGCAAAACCTATCCAAGGAAAGCCTGGATGCAGGTGGTAATCCACAGCTCCCATATATCGATGCTGATGTAACTTTTTTCACCCTCTGTATAGCGGAGCTATGATTGCCACACCTATTCTATCACGTTCCAAATTACAACTCTTGGTTTCATGGTAGTACCGTAACATTTTCTAACTACCAACCCAGTGCTCCCATAATACACCACAATCCTTGAATGCTAATTGCCATTCAGCAGAAAAATACAAGATTCTCCTACTACAGTCATGTAACCGCCTAGGAGGTGAATACGGTATTGGGAAACCAAATTGGGAAGCCAAAGCTCCAGGACCTTGTGAAAGACAAACTTTAAGCAAGAAAATGTGCTATTGCTTTGGGTTTTTTTGAGAAGTATCATATGACTTCATCAGAGCATCCTCAGAAACTGATCTCCACCAAGACACCACAGACACCCACTTGGAGTAAATGAAAAAGGAAAGCATCAGAAAATAACATCTCTTCAAATTTTGCAGAGACAACTATGAGATGTGTTCTGTTAAAACTGGGGGGAAAACCACTTGATTAGCAACATACTTAGGAAAATATATAAACAAATAAGGAAGAACATGCAAGATTTAAAGACAAATTTGCAGTCTTATAGTATCATTTTACTTCCATCAATAAGCCCTGAATTATTTCAGAGAAAGCCCAACCTATTTGCTTCTCCAGATACCACTGGTCAGAATTTCCCAGTAATCCTCTACTGATTTTCAGTGGGTACGACAAATAGGAACACCCCCACACAGAGGCAGCAGATTAACTTCATTAGGTTTGTTTAGAGCCAAGTATAAGCCCAAGGTTGGACTCTAGGTGCTGTAAATATTAAGTGGCTCCATTTTATACCCTACCTGCCTCCAACAGGCACAGGCTGAGACAAAAAAAAGCAGGCTCCCTATTTGGGGGAAAAAAAAAAAAAAAAAAAAAAAGTCCTACCCTATAAAATGTAATTTATTCTTTGCACACAGCAGGAGGTGGTGATTGCTTTATGTGTCATGATCAACCCTTTCAATAATGGAAGCGAATTTTAAAAATAGATACTCCAGTAATTTTTGAAAGCTGAGTAATTCCCAATCCACACTTAAAGGACACGTTGAAGAATTTACATAATTTGGAGCAACGCTGCTAGAACAACATAAATGGCAAGAAAAGCTGAACTCTGACGTGGGTAAAACCTGCAAAGAGTATCTCTGAGAGTTTAGTGCAAGTACCAATAGTTTATCTTTCATGCAGGGCCAAATTATCTATGAATTTACCATCCTTTTTTTTTTTTTCTCAGACAATACTGATTCAATAACAGAATGAGTATACAAAAAATTCACGTACTGTTTGAGTGGAAGTGTATATCAAGTCCATTAAATTTCATTGAATCAGCAAGGTGCTAGAGTAGGCAGATTCGTATCAGGGGAAGATTTTCACTTTCTTACCTGACCTGTTTCGCCTCATCCAGAGACACTGAACATCTGAGATCTGAGAAATTAAATATCCTGTTAGAAAGCAGTGTTATCGTAGTGATGTTCCTGCCTCTGGGTAGTGTAGTACTCAACTGTCACCTACCAAATGAGAGCACTCCTTCAAGTACATTTGCAACACTTAAAGGAAATCCTGCTAAAACCAGGACCCAGATCCTTAGTTTAATTCTGATCTCACTCATAGGGCAAATGTAAGCATAACATTAAGGTAGCTTTGATACCAGCCATTTTCAATTTGGAGGAGAATAAGTTGAAATCACTGAGGCCGTATCTGCTTAGGTTATCAATGATTTTAGCCCTACACATGTTTTCATGTGTCTCCCTTTTGCTTAATAGATTTCAAGGGAAAGAAAGAGTTTACATGGGATGTAGTTACCACTTTGGTCTAGTATCTCGAGTTATTTTTCCGTCGGAAACTTCTGGGTGAGAAAACGTGACACTTTGGAAAGTGTGCCAAAATTTAGTGCAAGTCTATATTTACCAAAGGGATATTTGACATTTCACTGATGCATCACAAAGAGAAATAAAGGACAAACCTGACAAGATGATCTTGTACTGAAGTCCTTTAAAACAAACAGCAGCACTGCCCAGCAGTAAGAAAAAGTGAAGCCATGAGCTCTGAAAAGGAGACAACTGCGATCCTATGGAAAGTGTGAATATTCCTTGGAGGACAATGACACAATCCTTAGTTTTGCAGTATAGGAGAAACCTTTTAAAACATACCCAAACCACTGGATATTTTTTAAGAGTTTAAGGTATTGCCAGTGCAAATGCAAAAGCGCTTTATTACAACTTGCATACCTTACCATCTTAAACATTTTTTTAAAAAATCTTACGAAAAATATTTTTCCAGATCAGCCATGTGTAAATTTCATCAAGGTGACTTACAATTTCTTTAGAGATGTTTTTGCTTGTACTCCGTCTTACTACAACATGCCATTCTGACACAAATAAAACTTTCATAAGACCCCTAACAACAGATAGTGGGTTTCTGTCCCCAAACTGTCACATACACACTAGATTTGGGCTTATCAGACATGTGAATACTTTCCTGTGTCTTTTAGTGACCAACACAAGTTTCCTATCTATTCCAAACTCAACTTTCATGGCAAATGATAATGAAAAAGACCTTTAGGCAAAGCAATAAAGAGAAATATAAAAGCTCATAATAAGCCCAATTCATAAAATTACAAGCTGTAGTGTGCAGTATGCACAAGTAAAACTGAAAACCAAGTTCAAGCATACCAAACGAGATTATAAACTAGCTGTTGTTTTTCTGTCTGGGAAAAGCAATTCTTTAATGAGCTTGGAAACACAGCTAAATATTTTCTTTCATAAATTCAAGAAAAAGCCATACCACTTTTGAGACTTCTTCTGGGCAGCTTTTTCTCCTCTCTCTTTTCCTCTTTTAAATTTTAAATACTGCACAGGAATCATTTGCTCTGTGAGGTTCCCATAGTTAGAACCAAACCCTTCTCAGAGGAATTTTGGCACCTTATTAATTAGTTGGTTATGAGAAGGAGCTGCACTCTTTCAGTGACTCCTATTTTGCCATCAGTAAAGTGTGATCCCATAATAAATTTCCATCAAGCAAACTATTTCTGGTAATTCCCCCTAATTAACACCAGACTGCTAATAATAAATTAGGCCCTATGTGTTTCTGATATAACCAAGATCTTGTCTGAGCACAAGATATTAACCAATGTCCCGAGAAAGTAAAACTTGAACCTAAATTAAGCCTTTGCTGGTAAAAGGATTTATATGTAATTTTGTGAGGAACCCTTTGAAGATCTCATACAGAGCATTTTGACCAGCAAACATTTTGAGTGACAGAGAGATTTGTTCTGTGCCGAGCAGTGAAAGTGGATTTATTGTGAAAACACACCATTGAGTTTTAAGCCTATAAATCTTACACTGGATTACAGCGTCTTAATGAATGAATGACAGATCTCCTTTTTTTGTCGGTGCATTTTAATGTTACATGACGTTGTGATTGATAGAAACCAAACCTTTGCCATTAAAACGTCAAATGCAGACTTGATGCCTTTAAAAGTTTGGCTTCTGGAGTTTAATATACTGTTTGCAAATAGACTTGCATTTGTCTCGTTCATAACCTAAACACTGAAGGGGAGGCAAGTTTTCTGTAAAGTTGCCTCTAAATTTTATAGAGCTGTGTGCAGTGTTTTCTTTTGCTTGTGTAAATACAGGTAGAAAACAACAGTGCATTTGCCTAGTTAAGACACTCAGCTAAGGAGAGTCTTACACCAGGCTGGTATTATCATGAAGTAATTGGCCATGTTATAGCAGACGGTTAAATACCCCGTGGTGAAAGCAGAGACTGCTGCGTGCCAAGGCTAAGTTCAGTATCAGATAATGCTTGCCAGAGCAGGCAGTATTTCCTTGAACAGCCTCAACTGAGGAAAAAAAAAAAAATTAAACACTTCTAAACAAGCATTGTAAAGTATTCTAGAAGGGCAGTAGAATGAAGTAAAGGTAGCAAATAAACAGAACTTAGCCAACATTGAGTTTTACATTGTTATATATTATATAGTGTTCAATAGCATATTTCCATCTTTCATTCCATCTTGAGAAAAGATGGAGAATCAGAGACTCACTGAGGTTGGAGGTGAAAAGGGACCTTGACCAGCTCAAGAGTCATGTCCCATTGGATTTTGAGCATCTCCAAGGACACAGACTCTGCAATCTCGCTGAGCAACCGATGCCAGTGTTTGGCCATCCTCACTGTTATCCTGTCACCAGGTACCACTGAGCTGAGTCTGGCTCCATCTTTACTCTCCCCTCCAGGTATTAGTACACATGGATGAGATCCCCCCCGTGAGCCCTCTCTTCTATAGACTGAAGAGTACCAGCTCTCTCAGCCTCTCCTTGTATGATAAATGCTCCAAGCCCTTAATCACCTTCCTAGCTCTTCACTGCAGAATGTCTCTCTTATACTGGAGAGTTCAGCACCGGACCCAGCGCTCCAGATGTCTCACACCAACACTGAACATAGAAGAATCACCTCTCGCAATCTGCTGGCAATGCTACACCTAACGGACCCCAAGAGGCTGGTGGTCTTACTTGTCACAAAGGGGACATCACTGGCTCATGGTCAACTTGGTGTCCACCAGAACTCCTGGGTTCTTTTCTGTAAAGCAAACATCCATTTCACCCAAAAAAAACTGAAAAACAAGCAACACAAGTGATATCTATTCATGTTTACAATCATGGCTTTCTTTTACTGACTGTAATTCAGGAAAAAATAATGTGTAACAAAACAATGGAGGACAGCTAGAGAGTTTGGGGTTTTGTGTGGGTGAGTTTGTTTTTTTAATTATAATTAAATTAGCAAGCGTGAACAGCCAAAATTTGATGCCAAAGACTATTAGACACAAGCAGGAAAATCATCAGGACTTAAGAGCTGGTTGTTTAGTATAAAACAATGGAAAAATAAAAGGAAAGGAAATTCAAACAAGTAATCTGCAAATTGATGTAGTTCCCCTTCTTACTTTCGTTTGCAAAGCCACTCACATGGCTAGATGATGCAAATAACTCCATGATGAAACAGGTACACAGCTGAACAGACCAACACACACCGAACCACAGCTCATCTTTTGCTTTTAAGTTTATTGCATTGTTATATTAAGCATTTATATTTACACATCATTCTGAATTATTTAGTTACAATATACTGAAACTGTCATCATGATTCAACTAGTCACTAATAAAGACCTTCTACCTTCAAACAGTTAAACCCAATTCTCTTACAGGCAGTTTTGGAGGAAAAATAACTACTGACTGAACATACATGCAAAAACCTACAGTAGTTAGGTTACTAACATGTCTCTCCTGACTTTCTAACATTCCCTCAAAACATGAATGCTATACATGTGTTATATGAAAAGTAATTGGGAATCTCAGAAAATCCCCAAATGATGATGGAACAGTGCTGATTTTTGCTATGCTAAGTCTGCAGTCAAATATATGTATGTATATGTGCATATATGCATACGTCTCTCAATGTACATGCGTATGTGTGCATGTGTAGAGAAGTATATATAAACACATAGACACCCCAAAAGATTCTAGAGGTAAATATGAAGGCTTACAAAGAAAACAAAATACAAAGATACCAGTACGAAATAGTCCTAAACAAAAAAGGTAATAAATATTCAGTGAGATATATGGCATTATTATAAAGTGCTCTACTAAAATCTCACTTATTAAAATAATGATAAAAATTATGTTCTTTTTAGTTGATTTATGTAATTTTGTAGAGCCATTAAATATTATGTATCAGTGACTCTATGCTTTCTTTTAAATTTTAAACAAATAGATAAAAGTAGAAATTAAAAGGCGAAGCAGCTAAATGAAGCAGTACTATTGGAGTCTTTCAGGCTTTTGTACTCATGTCCTGAAATCCATTAACAACTGCAAAATTTCAAACCCTAGAGCATATGGATTAAGGAATAATACAATTCCAATTAAAATTATTAAACTAAACAAAATTGATTTTGATTTTAAGGACAATGACAAACCGAGATGTTCCTATCCTACTTCAAAATAACAGGGTTTGCCTTGAAGAAATTACTGAACACCCTATCCTGTGCATTCCCATCCTCTTTCCTCATGCATGTGCAATATAGCTCCACTGCAACCTAGTCTCTAGGTCTCACTTCTCCACATTCTACCGAAATTCAAAAGCAACCTGGCTGACACATTACCGTATCTCATCCAGTCTGCTTCTAGCCTTCTGATTTTCAGCCAAACTCACAAAAGGGTACATCTACAACAGTGTAAACATTTTAAACAGCTTTATGCTATTTCTTCTGTACCATCAGAAGTTGAAAAACAAACGTGGCAGTATTGAAGAAAAAACAACTTCAGGAAATAAAGCGAAACAGCCCCACAATGTGAACCTGTCTTGCTGAATTAGTAAGAAAGCCAAGTATCTTTTCATATTTCAGTACAGCAATTTTGATTTCCTTTCCCCCTTTTTTGTTGATGTTCCTTGTTACAATTGCTTTACTCAATCATGGCAATTTTTCGTTATTTGCTCCACAGTTTTATGGATAAACCTGTCCTTTGTGTCAGTTCAAAGAACCAAAAAAAAAAAAAAAAAAAACCCACCAAAACCCAAGCCCAAACAAACCACACAACAAAACCAGTAAATGGTTACTTTTCGTGCCTACTGGAAAGAACACTAAAGACTAACAATTCATCTCTGACATCCCAGTTGAATTAAGTAGCACGTAAACTCAGTTTCCCTCAGGAGCCTGATCTGGCCCTGAGAGGGGCCCCTTCTCTCTTGTGCAACCCTGCTAGGGCAAAATTCACCCCGTGCAGAGGGTCACTACCTCTCCCCCATCTGCCTACAATTGCTCCATACCACTTAAGCCCTAATTCGAAGTTAAGTGGGACTTAGCTGGTGCACAGGTCTTGCAGTGACTCTCTGTACGGAGGCGAAATTCCTATCAAGCCACAGAATTGACTACGTCTCCTGGCTCGCAGTAAATGCACAACGACAGCATTGTCTCTCTGCTCCCTTGCAAGAACTGAGAGATACGGAGCTGCCTAACTCGTATTATGTTATTTAACAATATATTCCCTACATCTGGAGGAAAAGAGAGAAATAAACGCTAAACTAATAAAAATCGTAACAGCTGAGCAAGTTAGTTTTTGGTACACTACCTGGCACACCACCAATATACATATTCATGAGCTACATGGTAAAGAATGTACTGAGAGAAAAACAATGTCCTCAGTTGCACTTCAGCAGTTTTCCTCATTTAACACCAGTCTCACATTCTGGAAATGAAACACTGTTACCTGCAGATCGAGTGCAATTTCCCCTTTCCAAGGCACTTAAAACTATCTAAAACCTGAGCTGCAAACATAAGAGTGTAATTCCCCGCTCCCTTATTTTTAAGATCTGATCTAACATTTCCATCCTGTCAAACACACCTTGAGTAGCGGGTTGTGGTTTTTTTTTGGCTAGTGCTCTCGTAGTACATGAGTTAAGGAAGAGTATGAGTATCACATTTGTTTTTTCTTCTAAGTGGCACCTTCTAAACTCCTGTTGTTCACCAGCATAGCCACCACCACCACATGTAACTGCTTTATAAAAACGTCTGTCCTCTGCACACCCATCAGAGGTTTAACTGCAAAGGCACAGGTACATGTAATGGTGGAGGAGGCTTCATGTGTATGAGTAGCAGATAAAAACATCAATTGCTGAACTATATACTCCATGTAACCTTATCTTTGCTTTGAGTTCCTTTTAATGGGGTTTAACTGCAATACTTCCAGACACACTTTAAAAAACATCAGCGCCATAAAGCGATGTGGATTGCTGAAGCCAATCTCCTTTTATTTGTTGAAGAACAGCAAGACCAAGACTTCTAATATCAGGTATTTATTGTTATAGATGTTCAGGTTTTAATACCGAAGCAGATATAAATGTGGTGTTAAAATCATGAAACCAATACAGTAATCTGTCAAGTGTAGAGGTAAAAGCACTCTAATAGTTTGGCTTAGGTGCAATTCCTGATTTTTATCTTTTTATGAAGCAAAACTCTAACTAATAAACACTCTAAAAATTAGTGTGCAAGCCCTTCCCCACATTTCCACATTTCTCTTCCATTCTAGAAAATCATATATAAATAACCAATTATTGAACATGGACATTTTAACCTTTCTTTCTGCTCAGTACATTTGTTACACAAGATAAGCTCCAAGCATCAGATGTTGATAGAGTGAGCGTGTTTCTTGCACAGTGGCCTGTCCTTCTTGGAGAAGAAAGTCTGACCCTCCAAACTGTCGCTACACACCTGAAATGGGATAAAAAAAGAAAAGATCACTCAATTCAGGTGGATGAACGACACCCATACATTATTCAGAATGCCAAACCATGGCATTGTTCTATGCACAAATACATTCAAAGAATAAGAAATATTACCTTTTTCTTGGGCATACTCTTTTTGATGTAATACTAATGGTGGATGCAAGCATAACCTTCCTTTCTTTAAGTTAACAGGTCCTTAATTGGGAGCAGAGTTAGGTTCAGCATTTTAAGAAAGATATCCAATCATTAGGATTGGGGTTTATTTGGTTTTGGGTTGGGTTTTTTTGTCATACAATATTAGCAGATGATACCTTGGCTATAGTGTCTTCATGTCAAAAGCACTCTTGCTACTTTAGAAACACAGACAGCTCCTGTATGACTTCCAGTGCTTGCTCGAGGAAGTAAATGTCAAGGGTTAAATGCCAGGACACATGGGTACAATCCAGGCCAAGTCCTCTGGACCAGTGCCAAAGGCTCACAATAGCAACACACCTTCTAAATAACTGGGAAAGTGCTTTTTGTTTGGGCTCAGAGGATTGAAAGAGGTTACAGCTGTTAACTCCTCTAACAGTCAGGTTAGCACAAGAACTGCTGCCACGGGTTTGCTGAAAATGTAGACTAGCTTTACTTACTGAGCATACAAAGCAAGTGTCATGCCAAGTGTGGCCCAGAGCTTCAAGAAACCTGTCTCCAGCTTCAATGGGGAATTCACAGCCGTGGCACATAGTACCGAAGAGGGCATAGTAATCTGCAAACAAATGCAAACAGATTTTAAAGATGAAGCATATGCAGAAAAGGGAGTGACCCTTTGAAACCTTTGTGCTTTTCTTTCAATGACAGTGGGTTTGCCCTTGTTGAGTTTTATAATACTGGGTGCACTGAATAAAGAGCTCCTAGACTGAAAAACCAGGATGCCCTCCTTTCCTTGCTAATTCAGTTCTCATCCCCTTCTTTGTCCTTTCAAGTGAGCGACGCTTCCATCTTCCTGGTGTTTCATTTCCTTGAGATCAATAGTGTGCTCAGGGGGGAAATGCACTCCTTGCAGAGCACCCGTGCGGGCTCTGTGTGCTCCTTATATTCTCTCCAGCTCTACCTTGAAAGCATACCCTAGCTGTTCACACAACAGACCTCCTCAGCGAGTAACACACTCCTACCTACATCCTGGCACAATATTTGCCCCAGACTGCACTACACAAAATCATGCAATCATTAGGCTTCTGTCCTAAACAGACTCGAGCAATTTGGATCAAGTCAGAATAGTTTCCTAGTCACTGCTGTTTATTACATAGCTCTTAAAAAAGAAAAAAAGAACAAAAACTATACACACAACGCCCCCCCCCCCCCCAAAAAAAAAAAACCAAAACAAAACAAACAACCCACAACCAACCAAAAAAAAAAAACAAACCTCTAACAAAACAGAGGCTTTATGCAATATATTTATTGCATTTAACAAAAAGTAATCGGTAGGGTGTCAGGATGGTTCTTAGTGACTGGAATCACTGATGGGTATTTGCACCTTTTTTAGGCGCTGTATTGACTTGGTGCCTTTGGAGGCTCCCGTAGAGTCAGCAGAGAAACGTTTTTCCAGCAGTCTCAGAAAGCTTGAACCAAAAAGAAGGGCACTGACCCACTCATATCCACCACCACCCCCCTGCTTACTGCAGAGCTTGAAAAAGAGAGAGCAGGGCAGACTAGCAGGATAAAATGCATATATAAAGTTGGGTGGGATGCACTGACACCCACCCCCATCCTCACAGTTTTGGTGCATGACACTCGCTTCTCTGTGCACAGAGCCATCTCAGGGACTACAAGTCAGCACAGCCCTCTGCTGCCCACCTGTGCATACCCAAATTTCAGCCCAAGCTGTCTGGTCTTTTCCACTTATTTCAACTCCCAAACACCCCATTCTAAGAATGAAATCTTTTTTTCCTGCACAGAAGTGAAGAGCATTAGTAGTATAACAGAAGGGAATTTGGGATCAGGACACCTACTATGGCAAATCCGTAGCGTCATGCAACATCACATCTTCATAAGATGGACTACAGACAGAGTGACAACCATAATGAAGCTTTGCACTCCACCCACCCTTAATGGTAACACTCTGCCTCTGATCGGGGAATTAGATGCCAGGGATTGTTTTCAAGTAGACTTATAAGGAGTGGCAAGTGGGGTTCAAGGAGATTTTGTTTCTCTACTAGATTATGCAGATCTGCTGAAGCTCTAGTGCTTACTGCAGCAGAGTCAAGAGACACTTCTCACACATGTCAAGCCCAAGAGAAAAGTCCTGTTTTGGTTTAGTAAGACAGTGTTTCATATGATGACTTCAAAAAATCATCACAGGAGGCAGGTCAGCAGGATGGGGAACACAAGTGCCCTGGAAAAGCAAAGCCCTTGATGGCTGCCAGGGGCAAGAAACAGCTTCACCTATCGCCTTCATTAATCCACTCTACTAGGATGAATTTGCAAGTGTTTAAGCAGAAGACAGACAATAAAAATGTCAAATGGCAGAACCCATCTGTGCAAAACCCCTGAAGGACACAGTCTCATGACCCTACTGCTTCAGCTCTTTGCATTTGTGTTCATACAGCATCTTTTACTGATATTTTCCCAGTGCCAGCAGTTAAAGCCTTTTGTAATTTGGCTTGTGGTTTGTGTTGCTAAGTTTATTGGCTTTCCTGCTAAAGAAAGCCCAATAGATAAGGCAGAATGAAGGGCATCAGCTTTCTTTTACATGCTTGAATTGCAATACCAAAGAAGGCTTCCAAGGCAGAATGCTTCTTGCATACAGCCTTTCCAAAACTAGGTTACTGACTCTGCACTTAAAAGAAGTTCAAAATTGTAGGTAACTGCACTTTTAATTTAATTTTAGCATCACCATACAAACCCAGAACATTCTGCAGATTAAACCCCCTTAATACTAATAGCTGATGCAGTTATAACTTCAAATATAGATTTAAAATTAGAAGCCTCCTTTGCACTAGGAAGAAGGAAAGTTGGCAATGACATTTACTCCTTATTTCTTTTAAATTAGTCATATAATCTTAACTCCAGCTGGACTGAAAGTCTTTGAAGAATGAATATATCTCAAATTAACATCTACTTAGAGAGCCAGAGCCATTACAATGTATCACTGCCAATAACACCTCACAGGATGTGTCTACATTAACTTGTGCTAGCAACTTTCTATCTCAGATATAAACTTTATGAGAAGCGTAATATTCTTGACGTTTTATCCCAGTGTTTCCTGCTCACAGTACAGAAAAGCATGCAGCTGTGCACGGGAGTCAACAGTAGCACAAATCAATGCACTGCATAACATATGAGTCATTTGGTGGCAGGAACAAGAATTCAGTTTACCAGAACAAACCCGGTCATGAGCTTTCCACCCCAAGGGGAGTTATCGATTCTTCCAGTACTATTTTTGAATCATCAAATGGCTCCACAATTAGGGGCTTCAGATTGCTTCAGGATGAAATTTCACCATGCTGTCACCCTGGAGGATGCTGCTCATATATCTGTTTCCTCTGCTGCTCCATGATTTCGATAGGGGCAACAGGTTACCCTACTCCTGTCACTGAGTTAGCAATAACCTACTGCATCCTTTCATATCTGCCAATGCCTCATTAAAGCCACTCAGACAGAGAAATTTTGGATTAATTTTACACGCTTTCCTTATCCCTTCAGTACCTAGTGCTCTCCATAGCTGCGAACAACTGTGGCATCAACCCAGAAGGAAATCTTAACTCCAAACAGGTCACTAGGATTTCGTGCTAAATCTTTTCCTGGTGAGTCCACTTCCGTCTCTAGTTTAACTACAATGCCTCTTGTGGTAGAAGGAAAAACACAGAAAAGGTCTGACTGACAGTTCTAACACAGATGTAAACAGCATGAGTGTGAAAACAATTATTGATACTATTTTGTTTCTTTTCCATTTTGTGGAAAATATTTTACAAATACTACCTATTTCTTTCCTAGCCCACAAGGGTACATTCTAAGGAAACTAGGAAACCAACACAAATAAAATCTGTACATATTAATAAAAAAGATACGATTAGCTGGAAGTACTAAAAACCGAACCAGAATCCCTCTGAACTTCTAAGCCTTATCTTTCATGTAATATTGTTCATCAGGCTTTCAAGTGCTATAATCATATCACTGTATTTTTCCCCGACAGCCTGGTTTTTTATCCCAAGCTTATGTTCAACAGATGTTATCCCTGATCCTGCAAAAAACTTTCTGGGCAGACTGCTTACTCTTGGAAGTCCCCCCAGGCTGTGAATAAGGCTATTCAGAGTAAAATACATTACTCCACTGGCATTTGCTTGTTTAGTAAACAAGCAGATTTACATTAACTCCAAAATATTTTAAGGACAAGTAGAAAATCACACTAAAATTAACACTTTGCTGAATCACTGATACCTACAGCTGACGGCTTAACAGGTAAAGCCAGTGACAAGAAGCCTGCTCCTGCTGAAGCTAAAAAAGAAATTCCCACCAACTTCTCCTGCTGCAAACTCAAAGTATCTATAGCATTTGTTGCTGCTTTGAATTGACATATCGGTTACAGGAATGTGCTGGGACATTTCTGAAGTGAAGCTTGAAAAAAAGGCATTATTATTTTTTCCCAACCTTATTGAGCTCTGCTTCCCCGCACAACCACAGTAAACTCTGGTGGTGTTGTTTCTTACCCGTCTCACAGTAGGGATCACCATCTTCTAAGTGGAAGACATTATTGCGGATGGGGTTATGACAGGCCACACACACGAAGCAGGAAACGTGCCAAGTTTGTTTCAAAGCATTTATTACTTCCTGCGGGGATTAGAAAAAGTGTTACGAACACGTTATTTTAATGTGATGACTAGATTGTGGTGACCATGCCTCCACACTTGATTTGTTTCAAGAATACTTTGTTTCCTACTGCTACTTTGAACATGGGTTGTGCATCCCATTTCTGTTGATGTTAAAGTTAATGAGGTGCTTTGTTTATGGTACATCTCCTTATTTGTCATAAGCAACTTTTCGGTTTTTTTGGAAGGTTCAACAGAGTTGGACACATCGAACAATTCATTTGTTCACCTTTTCCATTTTAATTAGGATCTCACCCACAATGGTCCCCTGAAATGAAAGCAGCATCTCCGATGGCTCGTCAAGTCTGTGAACAGTTAATCAGAAGACATCACACAGAAAATTATGACTGCTTTGTGCTGTTTTGGAAGACACTATAGTGCCAAATATGACTCGAGAATTGTGCTGCCAGAGCCCTGCGTGACCCCAGTTACACAAGAGTCCAGACACATCGCTGTCTGCAGTAACGGAGCGGACAATCAGCTGGCGGGCTCAAATTAGCAGTGTTAGTGCCGAGTAGGATAATGTGTCTTTCTATCTACATTACCACTGGGAATATTTCAGTACTTCACATCTAGCCAACAAGCATGTTCCTCAGTGCTCAGCTCAGCTAAGGAGAATTATTTACTCCCCATTCACCCCTGCCCTGCAATTCTGTAAAAAGCTGCCAACTTAAAAGCATTTCGCTCAAGAAAATCTGGTAATCACAATGCTGCAGAACAGCTTCATGAAAACAGGAGCTGAACCTGGAAAAGCCAAGGAGGCTACAGCACCTTTGCTCAAAGAGACTGAAAAGGCTCAACATTAGGAGACGGAAAACCATATTCTGTATGTGATAGGAACTGAAAAGGTACATCAGAGTATGTTTGGAAGAATGCAAACTGGGCCAGACAAAAGGAAATTTCATGACAGAGAAGCACTGGACACTGTGGTGGTTGTTCCCACTGACAAACACTTACCCCAAGGATCTTCCTCTGGCACTTTGAACACTCAGGGGCAAAGAACTTCTCGTAGCAGCCTTCACAATACAGTGCCCCCTTCTCCTCCACAAATCCAATGTAAGCCATGGAGGTTTTGCAGTGAGCACAATTAAACTCTTCTGGATGCCATGACTTCCCCAAAGCCACCAAGAAGGGTCCTCTGATTAGAAAGAAGAGATTTTTGTAGGAAATGCTCCTGGGTTGGCTCCTGTAAAAGCTGTTAATAGGCTTAACCCACGATACCTCTGTGCCATTACTACACTGTTCACAAAGATATACTGCTCCATCCCACTTTCCACCTGCAGGTCTAAGAAAGCATTAAGTGTTGTCTGCATCTATTCCCATTGAACTATCTCCCAGACACACCTAACCACAACAAATACTGACTCTCTTCACTTCGCTGCATTTCAGACATCTTATTTTAGAACTACATTAAATACAGTGCTGAAGTGGCTGCTAGGGAAGGGAAGGAGGATGTTCCCTATGTTCCAAATTATTTCCATCTATTACAAAGAGGTATTTGACTCAATGATATGATCATGTCTCTTTCAGCATTCATTTGTATCAAGGGCACAAACATTCAAGTAGACTTGACTCCATTAAGGGCCCATAACATCACCTTCTTGTGAGACAAAAATTCAGTCATTGTCCTTACAAAACAAGTTTGTTACAAGATAATCCACACCACCACCACCACCACCCACCCACCCCACCCCCCTGGGGTATACGTGAGTATGCATCTTATTTTTTCTTTTCCTTTTCCTTCAAAAGCTAGTTAAAAGAGGATCATATTCTCCAAATGCAGAGCCTCCTCTGTCATTTGCAAACACAGAATAATGATGCTTTAATAGCATTTGTCTGGCTAATGCAACAAGGTTAACAGACAAGATAAGCCTATCCTTTTCTCAGTCAACAAAAAAATTCTCACTATGCAACTCAAATCCCAGGTATATACCACTGTATGTGTATTCACTTCAAAACATATTCAGCATCCTAATCTCTTTAACGAACACATTTACTTCAGTGAGGTGACTCCAAGGTCCCACCATTCAACCTTCCAGAATTTAGGTTTCAGGTGAATGTTGCGGTCCAAGTTCATTTCCCTCACCAGATCTCTCATTCCTGCGAGGCCAATAAAGATGCCGTTCTTTCATTAATGTACCACCTTTCTCTGATCTAATACTACACTGCAAAAAAACATGCAAGGTAGTAATATCACCACTCTGCTGCTAAACATTTTTCTGGAAATCCAGTAAGCTACAAGAACTTTTTTGTGTAAGATAAGATTTGCATATGAACAAAGCAACAGAGAACAAAAAGATTTAAAATTTTCTTCCAGGGTCATAATAACTTTAAGAACGGAATATAAGCAGGCAGAGGACAGACGGCAACTTCAGTGAGGGCAAGTGGTAAATATTTTCAGTTCTTTCCCACATTTCCTCTGGAGATGCTATGTATTTTCAGCAGGATGAGAAGTCAAAGATGAGGGCCTCAAAGAGATTTAGGGTAACTCATAACTCCTGAGATTACAAACGTGCTTAATCTGAAACCGTTTCTTCTATTCACCTCTGATTACCAGAAAGAAAGCAGTGAAAAGTGAGCAGCCCATAGCCCTTTAAGGAGGGAGCCAGGGCTGAGCGCAGCTCTCTAGCTCCTGCTCCCAGCGGATGCCTGAGGAGTGCAAACACTGACCTAACCCGATACCCTCCCACCGCTCTACAAGCACCTTTTTACATCAATGCCCTTTCAGTTATGTACTGATCAAACAATACAAGCCCTTATGTACAACAAAGTGCTCTCAGCGCGCCGTGTCAGCACAGGCTAATTTAACAGATTCATTAACACAGGGCTGACACTGAAGAGGCTTTCCCAGCTCCAGGTAGGATTGAGTTTCTGGCCATCTGCACCGAAACGATAGGCTTGGTTAGCTCTGCAATGGAAAGCAAGTATGCTAGCGACAGGAGGCGAAGGAATTTTTACAACATCTGCTGCATTTAGCTCTCCAGAGTTTACAGCTCTGACATGTTGAGGTTAGCCATTCAGGACAGCACACAGGAACCCAGACGGATGGGGAACAGCCTGAGAGTGCATCTACACCGTTTCTTTCCCAAAGTCCCCAGACAGCTGTGGCCATGCCCTGCACAACATCTCCGAGGTGTTCCATTAGCAGGGCTGGTTCCCTGTGCACACGTGTCAAGAAGAACACTTTCTAAATACAATTTTCCTTTTAATCAGGCCGTAATTTAAACATGTCAAGCTGATGCTGCAGCTTAATGATACCAGCAACTTAAAAGCTGCCCCAAAGCACATAGAACAAAGGGGGGGGGGGGGGCGGCAGGAGGGAACCCAAACCGCAAAAAATTCCAAACACCTGCCATGTGAAATACACTAAAACGTGATGTTCAGAGCTTGGAGGCGTTCCTGGTCTCTGCATAGTTTTGTGATCAAAACAGTAACTTTCAGTAATGAAAGGTATTTATGCGCTGTATTCTTTTGGAAAGGAGTTTAAAGCCCTGATTTCAGTAAGGGGGCTGCACGCCCATGCAACCCGATGGGCATGAAATGCTAGGAAGGTGGCTGCAGGTGGCTTCATCCTTCCTTCCGCATTTAAAAACAAAAAACAATATGCCCCCTCACCCCCACCCCTACCCTATGCCTCTGTCAACTAAAACATTTTTAAGGGGGGTGCTAAAAAAGCATGTTCCTTCCCTCCAAAGATACGGGATGATTCAAGTGGCAACAGTTGGCTATGAAGGTGCCTCTAGCCTGGGCTGCTTTGACATGTTAAGTATTTCTGAACAGATTTCTGGCATCACCACCTAGACCATGTGAACCAAACCCATAGACTGAGGCAAACAGTAGTAATCTATTATTTTCCAAGGAATTCTGATGTATTTACAACAGTATTTGCAGAATCTTATGCCCAAATGATTACCAGTTACACAAATTTGGTAGCCACCTGAAACATCTGGGTTCTATATGTAGCCATGATATATGGGCAAATTGGAAGCACAAGTAACGTAAAGGGAATAGAATCCCAATTTCACTACCTTTACTACAAGCTAAATATAACGTAATCAGTATGGTCATAATGCATTAGTAAGCCTATAATCTAGCTTCTCATGTGCCTTTTATTAAGATAGCAAGCCAGAACTGAAATTTGGTGGTAAAGAGATCAAAACAATTTCCACATCTGCTAAGTAGGCCAAGCAGTCTACACTCTGGGAAGTTCCTTTTTCTCCTCTGTTGGAAATGCCACAATATATAATTTCTGTACAGGAGATGCTGAAGGGAAACAACGTTTGTACTTTTTTCCTTTTGTCTTTAAAACCAATTAAGCTGTAAGAAAAGGCGACAAAACCAAATCATCATTCACAAGCAGACATACCAAAGAGTATGTTCTCAATAGCAATCCAGGGAAAACACATCTGAGCTTCAAAGAAAGAACCCACTCTGCACTGTAGCACTTGGTAAGACTGCCTGGGAACCAGAAGTCTTCATCAGGAAACGTCAGAAGTTTGTCAGACCCGCACAGCAAGTAGATCATGGGAAATTTAGTTTGCCTCCAGCTTTGGTTCTTTCAGACACAGAAAGAGAAGCTTACTTAATGAAGCTTTGGGAAAAATGGAATCTTCAGACAATCACTGTATGAATAATTAAAGATATATTAAAAAGTTATAAGATGTCTCTAAGAAATGGTTTTGGCTGAACTAGCCGTGGTTATTCTATGCCTGAGTGTAAAGTAACCAACTCCACAACGCATTTTGGCTTCAAAACAGATGCACAATGCAATGTCACTTGATCCTTCTCCTACCTTTTCACAGGTAGTGCTACCACTAAGGGCATAAACTGTAATTATGCTGAAAACTTGCATTCAAAATACCATTGCAATCTTTCAAATCCACTGTATGCTGTGAACACAAGGCATACTTGCCATTGATTAATGCACATCAACTCATCCTCAAATGAAACAATGCTTGATTTTAATAATTGAGGTGGCATTTAACATATGAAGAAATATAAGGATTTAAGCACCACCAGCAAATTGCAAAGTTAGAGGTGGGTATCAGTTACTATTCATGAAGAGGTGTCATTTACAATGGGGGACAATGGCTTAAGCACTGTCAAGCAGGGCTCTGCAGTTTCCCCTCACGCATCCACTAAGCAGCAAAGGCTGCTCTGTGGACCAATACACTCCCCTACTTAGAGGGCGGCAGTTCATCTCTTTCTTTAACAGTGATCAAAGCGGGAGAACCGAAGTAGCAGCAAGTGCTTTAAGGGCTGAGAGGAGAGGTTGGCTGCTCAAAAGCAATCTGCAGACCGTGCTGTGAAACCCCATGGCACAGAGCATCAGCGAACCCTGCTAAACCACAGGTACTGTAAAAGGCACTGAAGTTTCTTGCGTGAAAGATGCAGCATATATTGGATTAGCTATGCTCAGCTTTAATCTTAAACTGAAATGATAACAAAAAGGAAAGTTCATGGTTGTTCACATGTTATTTACTAGACACAAATCCAAAGCCCAGGGAATAAAAAGATCAGAATACTAAAGACAGACAAAACGAATATGCAGGCCAAACTTTTCAACAAATCAGATGAATCTCATCCCAAAAGCACGTAGACCTTTCTGATATTAATCTTTCATGTTACGGTGAAGCAAAAAATCTGGAGTAGAAAGGGTGTGCACCTATGCTGGGAATTCATGTAAGTTTTTTCTATTGTTTCAAGGGGATTCAGATAATTTATTTTTATTTCCCATATACAATGGGAGTAGGAAAAACTTCTCAAAAATATCACAGATCAGTTAGTAAAGAGTCCTCTAAAATTAACCCCATGTTAAGTGAACTGGTAGTGAACTATAAGAACAAAAATCTAATCAAAGTAAACAAGCTCAACTCAGTTGAACTCTAGAGATCAAGTGATTTGAGTTAGCTGCATCTTCTGATGCAGAATCCAAGCCAGGGCTCAAGAGGCTGCAAAAAGCCCTGGTGAAAAAGCCAATTTTCTATTATACTGAATGAAATTTATACAGTTCATAGAGCTCCTCATTTCTCAGGACTCATGTTTTCTACTCGAGTCTCTTTCTTTAACGATGGTGAAACATGGTGCAGGCTCTCCTATCTTTTTCATTGAAAAGACGGTACATAAATGAATAAAAAAGGAAACATTACAATGCATTACATTTCCTCTGTAGTTCAACAACACTAATGGGTGAACAAAAGACATTTTAAAAGAAGTACATCACTTCCAATAATCCCAGGAAATCTCTATTTTAGGGAAGAAATAAAATGCAAGGTAGATGAAAGTCAGGATGATTTGCACACTGACATGAAAAGTTATTACGGTTCCCTAGATGAGACAATAATGACTAACTGTCAGAAATCACTGACGGAACAATGCAAATTCTTCCTCCATTTGAAATTCTGGATAACGAAAGGATATCTTAGGGGCTCAGAAGAATTTAACCTAATCTCATTTGGCAAACTCGTGTTTGTGTTGATTTTCTACACATGTCATACAAGTGTCAAGGACACTTAGCTACAACACCCAGAGTCCAGAGAGCCCACAAAAGAGCTTGAAATCTAACATTGCAGGAAATTATTATTAACCTAGTCCTAGCAATTGTTAAATCTCTGTTCCTTGCTTTTCCTATACAGATGGAGCCTGCTATTTTTTCTTCTTCTTAATTAGAAATTCTGGTTTATAAATCAAAATTTGTGACAAGTTAGTTTTATAATTCTATACTCTCTGATCGGTTTCCAACTAGCTAAATCTTCTCAGTTTTATTGGAAGGGGTGTGTAAGTGAAAATTAAGTTGCTTACTTTTCTTTGGTTTTACTTTTGCTCTACTCCATCCAGCTTTCTGGTTCTCTCTAAAACAGGTTGTAAGGCTGTGACTATATGCAGTTCACAATGTTCTTCCTCCACCAGTACTCCCATCCTCAGTTTTATTATGAAAAACGTGCATGAAGACAGTGTTCTGCATTATTGAAATTAAGCCCTAAAACACTGGTGACTAAGGAATCAAAACCCACAAAAGCAAAACAAAGCCCCGTTGTCAGAGAGCCTGCAGGATGAACAGAATCACAGAATCATTCAGGTTCAAAAAGACCTTTACGATCATCAAGTCCAACCATTAACTTAGTATGCCAAGCCTACCACTAAACCATGTACCTCAGCACCACATCTACACATCCTTTAAATACCTCCAGGGATGGTGACTCAACCTCTTCCAAAGCTTGACAACCCTTTTGGTGAAGAAATTTTTTCTAATATCCAAACTAAACCTCCCCTGGTGCAACTTGAGACCATTGCCTCTTGTTCTATTGCTCATTACTTGGCAGAAGAGACCAACAGCCACCTGCCTACAGTCTTCTTTGAGGTAGTTGTAGAGAGCAATAAGGTCCCCCCTCAGCCTCCTTTTTCTAGGCTAAACAATCGTAGTTCCCTCAGCCACTCCTGACAAGACCTGAGCTCCAGACCCTTCATGAGCTTTATTGCCCTTCTCTGGACATGCTCCAGCACCTCAGTGTCTTTCTTGCAGTGAAGGGCCCAACACTGAACACAGGATCTGAGGTGCAGCCTCATCAGTCCTGAGTACGGGGGGACGATCACTCCCCTGGTCCTGATGGCCACACTGTTTCTGATACAAGCCAGGATTCTATTGGCCTCCTTGGCCACCTGGGCACACTGCTGGCTCATGTTCATCTGGCCACCAGGCAGCACCCCCAGGTCCTTTCCCACCAGGCAGCTTTCCAGCCACTCTCCCCAAGCCTGTAGTGTTGTGGGGGGTTGTTGTGACCCAAGTGCAGGACCCGGCACTTCTCCCTGGTGAATCTCATGCAACTGGCCTCAGCCCATCGATCCAACCTTTTTATATCCCTCTGTAGCGCCTTCCCTCTCTCAAGTAGATTAACATTCCCACCCAACTTGGTGTCCTCCGCAAACTTACTGATGGCCACTCGATCCCCTTTTCCAGATCACTGATAAAGATATTAAACAGGACTGGCCCTGATACTGAGCCCTGGGGAACACCACTTGTGACCGGCCACCAACTGGATTTAACTCCATTCACCACAACCCTTTGGGCCTGGCCATGCAGCCAGTTTTTTTACACAGCTAAGTTTACACCCGGCAAATAGATACAAACCTAATAACTTGATCGCAGTGCGCACACATGGGAGTCCGCTTCCCTGCTGGAATATGCTCTGCCCTCTGAACCAACGTGTCTTGCTCGTTTAGCTGAGGTGCTGCTGCAAGTTTTTCACTTGGGACAGTTGTTCCAGGTGGTTTAACACTGTTTGATGTCCATCCACTGGCAGGAGCTGGGGAAAGCATGACAAAAGAATTTGGAAGACCATCTTTCAGTACCAAGTAAACTACCTTGAAATACAAGCAACCAGCAACATTTGTCTAACATCTCTGTCCAGAGTATATGCCTACTTAAAGGAACAAGTTAAGAAATGCTTCTTTTCCCCTCCTCCCCCATCAAGTAAGTCCCACCTCCTTTATGAAATGTCTGTGAAATAACACAGAATGGGTTTGGCTAACTTGTAGAAGCAGCGGACAAACTTCAACATACTGAAGAAGTTAGGTGAAAATATACAACCTGTGAAAGCATTATTTTGCTTTAGATACAAACACTGAAGCCAAGAATATCAAGTATATGAACAGAGACAGAAGAATATGACATACCTATTCAAAACACTTTTAAAGTGAGTGTAACAGATCATATGTCATTACTAACAGATTAAACAGGAGTACACATTCCACACAACCTGTACAGGAACTTAAAATACATTACTGTATAAGGAAAACATATTTCTAAATTGAATTTAAACACTAGATCACTAGATAGTGCCAATCTGAAGTACTCCAAAGGTCACGTTCACATCCTTTTTATAAAAGTTATGACACACATAAAAACCTGACATTTTCAGAAATGTATACATCCACACACTTCAATTTGTGCCCAGGTTTTTAGAGTTGCGGAATAGACATAAGCTTTTATGGAGTACGAAAAATGCGTTTACAAAAATGAAAGGCACAGATGATACTGTTGCCAAGGGTAATGAGAAAATAAAGAGTCCTCTGCTTTTCTTTCCATGCTGTTGATATATGTACCTTGGTAACGTACAAGCTACAGCAACATGAGTTTATGGGAGCAGTTATTACTGTCAAGCAGAGAATTATTTTTCAAGTATACTAAAAAAAACCCAAACCCACCACATTTCCACAGCCTTTTGTTTGTAACCACAGACAAGAGAAATAGCGAGCATTTACTCAGTGTCTTGGCTTTACTACAGCCATACTAAACCTTGTAAATAAAAAAGCGAAATTAAAATCCAAGTGGAAACTCAAGAAACAACCAAGCAACGACACAGATGTAGAACAGCACAGCAATGATGCAGCTCGCCAACATAAGGTCAGGGCGTCAGTATGTAGCTTTGCACAAAAGACTAGTTTGTGGAGCTGTTAATATTTGTACTAGTCTTCCTCTCTCATCTTTCATATCATCTTCCAGGGGAAAGAAGAGAAATTATCATTATCTCCTGATAATGCTGATCAGCATTCAACCTACAGAAAAGTTGCAAATACCTTTCAGGTAAAACATCGCATTCCCTGCTGAAATGGAAATGGTATACTATTTTACGGAGAAGATAAATTTAAGCAACAGTGAATACACAGAAAAATTCAACAGAAATGCCAATCTCTTGTTCTTTTCAGAAGTAAGATAGCCACACACTACACAACTGAAACCAGTTATTTTGCTGACAGACTGCCTCCCCTCCCCATTTGTATATTTATAGACTAAGGTGACACAACTGGAAAAGAAATCCTGTTTAACACCAGTACTTTTTTATTATATTTTGTATTAATCCACTGACATGGGCACACTACCTAATTTTGCTTACTTTTTCTTTATATGAAGAGGCAATATCACACAATCACAGAATGGTTGGGGGTGGAAGGGACCTCTGGAGATCAGCTAGGCCAACCCCCTGCTAAAGCAGGTTCACCCAGAGCAGGTTGCACAGGATCACGTCCAGGTGGGTTTTGAATGTCTCCAGGGCAGGAGACTCCACAGCCTCTCTGGGCAGCCTGTGCCAGGGCTCCGACACCCTCAAAGTAAAGAAGTTTTTCCTCATATTCAGAAGGAACTGCCTGTGTTTCACTCGGTGCCGTCTCCCCTTGTCCTGTTGATGGGCACCACTGAAAAGAGCCTGGCCCCATCCTCTTGACACTTGCCCTTAAGACATTTGTAGACACTGATAAGATCCCCCTCTCAGTTTCCTTTTCTCCAGGCTACACAGGCCCAGCTCCCTCAGCCCTTCCTCATATGGGAGATGCTCCAGTCCCCTGATCATCTTCATAACCCTCCGCTGGGCCCTCCCCAGCAGTTCCCTGTCTCTTGAACTAGGAGCCCAGAACTGGACCCAGCACTCCAGGTGTGGCCTCACCAGGGCAGAGTAGAGGGGGAGGACAACCTCCCTCGACCTGCTGGCCATGCTCCTCCTAATGCACCCCAGGATGGTAGCATTGGCCCTCTTGCCCACCAGGCACACTGCTGGCTCGTGGTCAGCTTGCTGTCCACCAGGGCTCCCAGGACCTTCTCTGCAGAGCTGCCTTCCAGCAGGTCAACCCCAGCCTGTACTGGTGTATGGGGTTGCTCCTCCCCAGGTGCAGGACCCTACACTTGCCCTTATTGAACTTCATGAGGTTCCCCTTCACCCAGCTCTCTGGCCTGTCCAGGTCTCACTGAATGGCAGCGCAGCCCTCTGGTGTGTCAGCCACTGCTCCCAGTTTTGTATCATCAGCAAACCTGCCGAGGGTGCACTCAGTCCCCTCATCCAGGTCACTGATGACTAAGTTGAAGAGGACCGGACCCAGCACTGACCCCAGGGGCACACCAGTAGCTACAGCTCTCCAGCCAGACTCTGCACCACTGATCACAACCTCTGAGCTCTGCCATTCAGCCAGTTCTCGATCCACCTCACTGTCCGCTCCTCTAACCCACATGCCCTTGGCTTAACTGTGAGGATGTTACAGGAGACAGTGTCAAAAGCCTTGCTGAGGTCAAGGCAGTCAACACCCACTGCTCTCCCCTCATCTACCCAGCCAGTCATTCCATCACAGAAGGCTATCAGAATGGTCAGGCATGATTTCCCCTTGGTGAATACATGTTGACTATACTCCTGATGTTTTCCTCCACAAGCTTATAGTCATATGCTTTTTATTTTTTCCCCCTAACTGGTTGGTTCATCAAATTTCCTCAAATCAGGTCATTTCAAGACTGACTCTTTGGGATCCTTTCCATATTTTATGTAGCAAAAAGTATACCAGTTCATCAGAGTATTTTTGTTGGGTTTTGTTTTATTTTGTTGTTGCTTTTTTAAAATACAAGACTGTTGATTAAATTTAATGTATAATTTACTATATCTTGAAAAAATAACATCTTGATTTTAAAAACATTCAGCATTCCTGAGTAGAAAGTAGCAGCACTTGATCTTCAACAAGTCACTCTGCTACTGTAGCTCATTTAAGATTATAAATGGCTGCTAAACTGAAAACATAGGAATGGGGGGAAAAAATGGGAAAGGTGGCATAAAGGCTTTGAAGACATGAACAAAAGTGGTTTTGATTAATATCACTTTCCTCCTCTGTCATCACACATGGCTTTCTAGTTTTCAGATCCCATTTCATGAGAAGACAAAAATGCACACTAAAACCAAATCTGTTTGAAGACTGCTTTTGCCATAAATCAAATTGCAGCACAGCTTCTAGTATATTACTAATTTCTGTTTGAGTTATCTGCTGAAAGACAAAGCCCATTCAGACACATCAGCTAGCTCGTTTGCACTACATAGTTAAAAATGTCCTTCTGTTTGCTTAAAGGAAAAAAAGTACAAACATCACAATCATTCCCTTTTCTTTGGTCTCATTACAACTTTCATTAATGCTTTTTTTATGAATGATGCTCTTCTGAAAACTACCCAACTTTAAAGTTACTACTGGCCAGGAGCAGAATTTGTCTACATAAACTTTCTCTACAGAGTTGTTAAACAGTAATTTCTGAGTTACTCAAAGCACTAAAAAAAGAAGAGAAGGAGACAGTCCGTCAGTTTGGGAAACAACTTCAGTCTATTAATGACCTTATGTTAAAACAAAACCTCTCTTTCAAGTGAACCATAATATAAACCACACAAATTAGTACTGTTAAGCAAGAGCTGTGTCCTGAGGAAAAACAAGCTTGGCATTTAGTGCTGAGGACCAGCAAAGGCAAATGGACCCGCTCCACTTCCACTGAAATCAGTGAACTCAAGTTCAATGCCCAGACCTTCAGCAGATGCAGGGTGACACAGGACTCCCATGGGATCACAGCCACTATGCAAACAGCATAGGGGAACAGCAAATAAGCCCTACGCCTTCAGTACTTCTATATTTACCACAATATTTTTGGATACTGGACAAAACCTAAGTTTTAAAAGGCTTTTCCACTGTCATTTGTAAATTTCTATCACTATTTGGTCTGCTATGATGGGAACAATATCTCATTGATCGCTGCAGATGCTGTCAGAAAAGGTTGCTTTCTGCTCAAAAATCCTTGAAAAGCAAGACTATACAGTATTTTCTTAAACACTCACTTCTTCCACCTCTTAAGGCCAATGTAATGCCCATGCTCACAGTTCGTCCCCACTGCATTCTCTCAAGGGGTACTTTTCTCTTTGCTGGTAGTCACGCTAATACCTTGCACAGTATTAGTCCTCTCTATTCCTTTTCTTAATTGGACTCAAGTTGCTTTTAGTTCAGATTTTCCATCCTAAAGAAGAGCTGTTAGTTTGCTTCCATCACCCTTAGATCCATACTCTTATTAAAGAAAATGCACTGCTAAAGTACAGCAATAGATATTTCACCACATTTATTATACTGGTTTCTTTGTAAACTTTCTACAGTTGTTCTGCTGGATTTTTTTCCCCCCGTAGATCATCCTCTCTTTCTCACCACTTGATTTGCCTCAGTCTTACCTTCCTCCTTCCCATCTGAACACCAGACAGAGGACAGTTTTTATTGCCCACTTGTGTCTTTCCATAGGCCACAAACACACCTTTAACACCCTAGTAATTTTACCAAAGGTTTATTAATTCCACTGCAAGCCATTGAACACTTTTTTGTTGGTGGTGGCATTTTTGTTTGGTTGGGTTTTTTTGAGAATAAAAAAAAAAACCAACAACTAAACACCACAACAAAGCCAAACAAACAGTATTAGTCACCTACTTAAAATCTATATGAATTCTCAGTATGTATTTCCAACAATATTCCACCTCTTAGAGCTACAGAATTTCAAATATGAGGTCTGTTTTCTTGTTTAGAATGAACATTGGTGTCTCCCAACTATCCTTCCACTTAAACATCAAGTTTAACACTCCTTTACTGGACAAGATGTTTTTCCTGCAAGCAGAGAGGAAGGGGAGAGACTCAGAGTTCCCGCACTCTTCTCCGCTCCTTTCTTTTCCCTACTCCCTTGGAAACTTTTCAGGCTGAAACACAACCACATGATTTAAAGAAAAACATCAAGCTGGGAAAACACATGCAGATGTTTTTTCTTGCAATGAGAAGCTTTTACCAGGGCACACCAGTAATAACAAGGTAGGTACAAATTATGACATTCAATTTAAGAAAAGACCTCTCAACTCTTGGCAATTAGTCTGTTTTCCTGTGGCTTATGTATATACTTTGCTTTTTACCTTTTACATACATGATTTTGGATCCCATCAGCAGCTCTGTTCTCAAAGAGTGCTGGGGAGGTGCCCTAGTACCCAAGATCTAGCAAGGTGTGCGCACATTTTTAATTGCAAATGATGGCAGTGTGGGGATGGGAAAGGAAACCACTCCAGCTACCTCACGACACAATCTCACCACGTGTTTTCTGGGCACCACCTTTGTTGCTAGAAATGGGACAGAGCGCAGCAACTTTCGTGCATGCTCTGAAGAGTTACAAGTTATAATAAGCAAATACTTCTATAAAAATATAATAAATAAATAAAATACATATTATAATAATAAAGAACTATATACCCCATCAGGAGCTGTTCTACCCTGAGTGCCAGAGAAGTCTGGGTCCTCTGCAAGCCATGAAAAGATCTCTGTAGCCAAGCTGGGGGGTTTTGCAGGCTTCACCTCGCCTTCACTCTCGTTAATTAAACGTTCTAAGGCACTGTTGATTTGCACCTGTGTATTGTCATAGCTGGCTTTTCTAAAACAGAAAACACTCTGTACCTGGCTATTAACCTTCTACTTTATTAAGTTTAAGTTTAGCAAACCCTCAATGTTTGCTTTCACTAAACTCCTCGGTACGGCCAGTTTAATATTTAACAAAGTTTTAGGCAAGGTAAAGAGTTGGCTTTTTTTGTTTTTCAAAAATCCCAGTGTGACTTTGCCCTTGCTAGACTAACAATAGGCTGTTCCATTGCTGAGCACATGGATAACCGCAAACACTGGCAAAAGGTTTGGAAGACAAAGGGAGAAAGGCGGATACATGGCAGTGCCAAAGTCACTTTGACAGAGGTTCTCCAGTGCGTAGCAACAATACAACAGCCTGAACTGTTTAATGCTCACTTAAACATAACATCAGACTTCATGTAATATCTATAAATAACAATGCTACTTTAAGCAGTGGGAGTGCCAGAACTTCATTTTAAAGTGTTCTAACTTGGTGATTTACACACTGCTATCAAACTACTGTATTATAAATGGAAAATATAAAGCTTCATACGTCCAATTTTCTGACTTTTCTTAATATATCTGTACAGTAAGAAATCTTCCTGTTCCTTCCCTCCAAACCAAACAGATGGCCGGATGAGGCAACGTGTCTGAAAAGCTCGGCTGTCAGCTTGTTACATTAGCCGTATGTAACACCCCATCCACTCCCAGGACCGCATGAAATTGCAGAAGTTCAATGGAGAAAGCTACAGGGCAAGCAAGATGAGAGAAAAAAACCCAACAGCAACAAACCCTCCAAAAACACACACAAAAACGCACCCAAACCCCCTGTGTTCAGCAGTTCTCATTTTGTTTCTTACGGAGTCCTGGAAGTTTGTTCAGAGCTAAAACCCCACCACTGATTAAAGGCAGAACAGGAAGGATTAAACCATTATCATATCTTTAAATGCCGGGGAAGACTGGTATGTGCCCCGTGGAAAATCACAACAGGTGCCACCCCGGCCCAATTTCAACAACCCCTGCAACTGGAGGGGCTAGTTCCTGCACTAGCAACCAGCCTTTCAACTGGAAAGGCTCCGGCTAAATTAGCTGTAAAGCATCTTAATTAAAACGAGTATGGTGGTTTTGGCTCACTCAGTCTGTCTCCTTGTGATTTGTTACATCACATACCGTCACAAATTTGGCACAACTGGCGTCGCTTTTACCGAAAATGTGCCTCAAGAAAAAAAAAGAGAAAAATGAAGACCTGTACAATAGTGTTTCGTTTCTCTGGAGTGACAGTTTAGAAACCCATTTGGTAGCTTTCCACAGATAACATCTTGCCTCCCTTGCTTTTAGCTCCTGTTCTGACCTCAACAGCTTGGCTATGCCAAGCTGTCCAGTCTCGCTCACACACAGATTATCTGCCACTTTCATGGAGCTGATGTTTAACACTGAATAGTGACAAGAATGCATTTATCAGAGAAATATCGGAGGTTCGTTTGTTGAACAAGTATTAGGCATAATTCTTGGGTGTCCTACACCTGTACATCTAAACAGGACACGTCACTGTTCTGAGGTGGCGCTAGCAAATGAAGAGGAACTGATCTGGCAAGTCAGTCCGTGACAACAGGCTAGTTGCTTTTTAACAAATCAAAGATGATGAGCGTCTAATTTTGAAAGTCAGTGAACGTTCCCCACTTGATGGGTGCAAATTAACCAGGGACAAATAATCTCTTCACCTCCGTTTAAATGACTAGAGAAAGGAATGTGCATTTGACTTATGTATGTAATTAGTTTAAGTGCACAGCTTGGTGTGATAGCACATGATTTTAGCAACACCAAATCACAGGAAAATTGTCAAAGGTCACATTTGTAAGAGAAAGCCGAGTTTCTGTTCATCAGACCCTGTAGCTCAGGCACACCAGGTCATTCTGCCTCATTCCATGCATTTCTGCATCACTACTATGATCTACCCCTTCTTAAATATAAACATTCAACTTTCAGAAACATCATTTTTTCACCATGTCTGCTGGAGTTACAATTTCATACTACCAACAAATTAAAGCTGACACTTACAAATTACTCTGGTTTCACAATGGGTTTTGCTTGGCTAAGTGACTTCACATTACTTAACTTGTAAGAACAAGTTCTTGTGGTTTGCTGTCACATGATGATATAATCATTTAGATCAGATGAAAAATTAATAAGAATAACAGTCCGTACACTAGGATCAGGAAGCTTTTGTGTTTTGACCTTTCAATCATACCAGTATTATGGACACGGATTTCTGTTTTTATGAATGGTGACTGCATCATGGAGGAGCAATCTTTAACAACCTTTTTCAGTAAAAAATACTAGAACTGTTTATATTTTGGGACTGTTTCTAGCAGAGGCCTTGCCAATGATATAAGGATTAGCCTTAACAACTTTTAGTGTTACACCAGTTTCTTCCCCAAGTTCAGACCATGGTCCTCAATGGGCATGCAGCTCCTCGAACCCCTATAATAATTAGTCCTGCCTTTAATTTCCTGTTCTACAAAGGAAACAAATTAGGATAAGAGCGCTCTAAAAACAAAACTCAGAACAAGGTGATGGTGACACAATAGTTTGGTTGCATTTTCCATGCAAAGATATTCCAAAAGCTGATGAGCTATCAGATTAACTTACCCATTCAGGGTGTCTTATAAGATCAACAGAACTGAAACAAGGGCTGGGGTAATGGCAAATGAAACACAGAAACACAAAGGTGACAAGGACAGTAAGTGCTGCAGTCCAACCCTTTACGGACCTTGAGCAAGGCCTTACTGGCAGGACCAAGCATTCTGCGATAGCACAATAAATCTTGGTGCCTTCCTCCCTCTCCCCAGCTTCATACTGTTTGACCTTCTGGGCAGACTCCCCAGTCTGATAATGGTCTGGACTTTTACCCTATTTTCCTCAGCAAATCTCTACAGAATAAGTGGCAAGGAAGGAGACAAAGACCCAAACTGCCAGTATATGCAGGACAGGATGTCAAATCACACCTATGAGCAGGCTTGTATTTTCTCCTGCTTTTAAAGTTCTAATATTATCCAGGGAATGGGATAAACGAAAAAAAAATGCAGCAAGACAGCACACTAAGGATAACTCCAGAGATGGTAAATGCAAGTCTACCAAACACAAAAAAACAACTGCAAGGAAATAGCAAAGTTTTTCAAAGTTGCCTGGGGAGCAATTTTTCTGTGCTTACAGTCAGCTTCCAAGTGTGTTCCCTTTGCTGAAGGGAGCATGTGCTTAACACATGTGCTGGCTCGGGATTAAGCAACTGACAGTTGTGAGCACTGCAGAATATGCTGACATTCCCAAGCAGCTCTACTGGAAGGGGATTATATATCCCAGTGGTATCAGGCTGAGAGAGACCCTGGGAATAAGGAAATTGGCACATGTGGGTAACTGGTCACTTAAAACTGCAATCTTCAGATACTTGTATCGCAAACCCTCCCCATCCCATCCTTGTAACTCAGCTGCCAAGCCTAGGAAGAACGTAGGTCATCAATCATGATGAAACCCTCCTCTCCAAGCAGCAAACCAGCTCTTCTGGCCACCAGCTGTACCAGCTCACCGTGGTAACCCCATGATCCCACCAGACCCCTGCAAGCAAAGCAGGATGCTGCCTGCCCAGCTCCTGTACGGGAAGGCAGGACATGGCAGTGGCAGGACAGTGCCTGGCACCCAGCCTCTCCAGCTCCCACGGCACCAACAGCATCTTGAAGACACAAGGAAAGAGGAGGCAATTTCACGTGAGAAATGTAACACTGGAAGTCCTGACCTCTTCTGACCATTACAGATCTTGTTGCGCTTTCGGCAAGAACAGTTTGTCTCCTGGCCAAACTCCAGTTTGTGTAACTGCATTTACTGGGTAATTATACTTTCTTAAACTGTCCCAGCAGTTTCAATTTGCCACGGTGCTGTTGACTTCCTTTCAAGATGCCGTGGAGTGTTACAGCCTGCTGACAAGCAGCTGTTACATTTCACCCAAGAAGTGACTGCATGGCAGTGGTGGGTGAAAACCATTCCTGTGCGTGCATCATGTGCTTGCACATGGTACTGAGACTGGAAAATGCTTTGGGGTTGCTTGGGGGTGAGCAATGCTACATGGGCATAGGGTAACACTTAGTTACCAACTGGTAGAATAACTCACTGCCATGTAGATAGGATGTTCTGGGTACCTTTTTTTTTTTTTTTTAATTAAATATAAACTTGTAAAAAGCCTTTCCCTCTGGTGGGTGAACAGAACATCATAGCTCAACAAAAATGAAGTCCGAACTATTACGAATCCTAGCCTGTACACTGAACACACAGTAACGTGCGTTAAACCACAATTTGACTTATTTCAACAATTGAAAAATATCAACAATACAGACAAGACAGGTTGGTAGCAAATGCATTATTTGGAAACCACTGCCCAGGTAGATGACACAGCTGCACTGTGTGCACACCTCACCTGCTCCCCATCTTCAACCCCTTGTGCACCCTATGTGCCAAAGATCAGATTTTTTTCCTTTGTTTGTTTGACAAGCCAGGCTTTTATCCTGCTTATCCAGCTTCTTACCCATGCCTTAAAAGAAAGCATGAGGCAGCCATCCCTCATTTCCTTTACCAAACCACTGAGGAATCCTTTAATATCAGGATTTTATTCCAAAGGGGAATAAAACCTGTTACCTTCACAGAGGGTGACTAGCAAAATAGCATTCACGGGTACTCCATGAGTGCCCTCCAACAGCAGATGAGGATAAGTCAGTTCCAAGGGTGCTACCACTGCGAGATCACTTGGATCACAATTGAGTTCTGTACAGTGACGCCCAGTTCCTGAAGCATCTCCAGGTTCACTATCTCAGCCATTCAACTTAGATCATCTTTTTCATCAACAGCTTTTTCTTTCCAGGTTGTGAAATAGAGGTCATCGGAGCTCATACCTCAGTTGCAACAAAAACCCTCTGACATCTTTGGGTATCTCTGCACAATCTTAAAAGGAAAAAAAAAAGCCCACAAAAAAAAAAAAAACTAAACAAAAACCTACCACCCAAAAAACCTAAACACACAACAAAACCTCCACAAATCCTATACCAAATCAACAAAAAAGGAACCATGCTACTTTTAATAAAAATATGTAAGGGTATTCTCTGGTGATCTATCCAAGAAAGGGAGATTCCAGCTAAGAAACAAATGATGCTCTCTGACCAAATGACTTATGAGCATCTTAATAAATAAAATCACTAGTAATATTCATGACATGCCATCAAACAGCAGATTAAAGCTTCCCTAGACACAAACAAAATCCTGCAACATGCCTGCTTTGCTATGGAAACAACTCGATGTTATACTCCAAGTTTCAGTTATTAATAGCATACTGATATACACATTTGCATAAGATTATGTCTTCCTTCTAATTATTTCCTAAGCTAGGCTTCAACTATGAAATCAAGAGGGTTTTGTTTGTTTAAAATCTTGTGAGACTGATGATGCCAAATTTTGTTTGGCCTGTGAAGCACTGGCAATTTTACTTTTAAAAAACTTCATGCTCACAGACTGCAAACAAACGGTAGAATTAATGACAGAAGTCCAAACATACCCTGAAACAGTTATAGTTTTTCTTCAACATCTGACTAATTTTATGAACACACTCAACTATTGAAACAGTTTTACCTGTCAGACTGCTGGTTTCAGCCTGAGTAAGCTCAGGTACAGCAAAACGTTGGATTTTTTTTTTTTGTAAAATTTAGGTCTGAGAAAAAAAGGCTGATCCCGCCTCTGTTGTAACCGTGCTCGGGTTACAACATGCATGACTTGCATGGGTCGTGCTCCCATCTGCTAGTTTTGCATTACTGACCCCTTGAACAACATGGGCAATGCGTGGCACATCAAACCGGAGGTGAGCCTAGAGCAGGTTTACAGGGCACAACTGCAGTGAAACCTGTCAGATAACCTGAGGACAAGTCTCCGGCCCATCGGCTACTCCTGGAATTTCAATGGAATCATTAAACGCTTCCTTTCAACTCAGAAATCAGGCTAGCAGGAGCATCAGGTATGCCACTTCTTCACTCATTTGCAGGCAAGATGAAGGTGCCTTCAGACTGATGAAGTCAGATAATGTAAAAGATGAACAAAGCCCAAGAGCATTTTGACATCTCCAAACAGTCCGGTTTTCCTCTCTGTTTCAGCAAGCAGCTCCACATACAGGGGACAAGCACAGACCGGCTTCCCGTGGCAGTGCGTGACTCCTCATGCTCCTAAGATGCAAAGGCTGAGGCTCCTCCGGCACCTGGGACATCACACCTTCTCCTGCCCCTGTGCATTCTCAGGCAGCTGCCATCTGCACTGCTGCGTTTTCTTCCCTGCACTTTTGTGTTTTAGGAAACTTTGGGTTTTCAGTGTCTCTTTCTTCTACCGTTTTTATTTCTGGCTCTCTCAATATTCCTGGAGCAGATAATGACTTTGCTTCTTTGGAAGTTGAGCAGTGCACCTCAGGACCTTACAGCAAGGCAGCACAGAGCTGGCATCCTCACAACCATTGCCTTCCACCAGCTTCTCTATCAGTATAAATTTCACAAGTTTTTTGTAAGCCACTCTGGAACATAACAACTGAAAACTCTCTGGCTGGCTTTCCCCACCACTTACCTAATTGGTACCTCTAATGTGAAAAAAGATACTTTCACATTATCCAAGAGCATAAGCACAGATTTTCAGAGAAGTACAGAATCAAGTGTAATTTAACTAATCCTTTTAAATTTTTATCCTTTGCGTGTTCATCATTAACCAAAAAAAAAGAAGTCTATTTCAAACATTAGACTTGTACTAATACTACAACTAATCGTAATGCAGTAGGATTTAGCAGTGAACACCTACCAACATACTGAAAATGGGTGTGGCACTACTGAAACCCCAAGCTGACAAGTGACTTCTGTGCAAATAAAATCAATTTATCACTTGGTGAGACAGCAAGAGAGTTATGTCAAACACTGAGCACAATCAGTTGCTTACAAAAAATGCAGGACTATCATACTGCCCCCAAACATTTGCCTTAAGGACACACGTCACCAAAAATGTAACTTTAAAAAGAGTCGATTGATTATTTTTTTTTCCCCTCGAATGAAAAGTAACTTAAAGTAGCAGAACAATGCTAGAATAACCTAAATTTAAATAAGTCTTTATGTTGTGCTTAGGAATGTACTGGGTATTTGATGAGGATAGACGTGACAGCGTATCGCCACCTTGAGGCTCGCTAGCAGAACTGCATGTCCACAACAAAACATATATTTGTTACCAAGCCCAACAGTAATTTAGCCACATGTGCTAAAGGCATTGCATAAAACACACAGCATTAACCCCATATGTTTTATCTTTATTTTTATGCCAAAGCCTCTGTAGTTCCTTTTCTGGATTGGATATACTTTTAAAGTGGGAAAATCCTTAATAGTAGAACAACAACAACAACAAAAGTATTTAGCATCTTAGATCTTGTCAGAAAGAGAAAGGAGAATATTAATCTCATTCTTCCAGAAGAATTTGCAGTTGAAGCTTCCTTATTAATACAGATTTCCTAGAGCCTTTGAAATTACTACTCCAGTTCAGCATCAAGGACTTACTCAGTTTAAGAAAGAAGCTACTTTAAAAAGATTACCCCAAATTACTGCATGTAATATTAAAAAAAACAGGTGCACACTTACACACATCACACATTTTAATACAGATATGGTTATAACATAACAATGTTCGTAATCAAAATAGCAGGCCTTCCAGACACAAGGCATTTTGGTGTGGGTTTCGAGGGATAAGAATTACCAAACTGCAATAAACGGTAGCAGCTATGTAAATTGTCCTTGAAATAACCCACCTTTAAACAAATCTCCATATCACAATAGATCACATATCTATGCAATACTCTGGCACCCAGCTCCAATAAAATCTACAAATGTCAAAAATATAACCGCTCCAATGTTCTAACCCCTTTTTCCTTTTTTTTTTTTTTTTAATTAACATCTGCTTCAGAAAAGATCACTTGGAAAACATATGTCTGTTATATTCCTACCCCTGAAATAGTATGGAATATGCTCTGTTGAATTTAGTCACATGGGAAGCACCAAGTTGAAACTGTGAGGTGTGTGTGTGTACATATATATATATTTGATGGGTATATATGCTTTTAATAGACATGAGAGACATCTGATTTTTCTTGTTTGCAAAATCAGATATATCTATGAAGCTGCTTACATAGGGCTACTGGGTTACTAAAACTGCTAAATCCGTTTGTTTGGAAAAGGAGAGAAGAAAAAGTGGTCAGTACTCAAAACACACAAATAGACATCTGAAGGCTGTTGGTTTTTTACACCCAAGGTGCAGTCTGTTCTCCTGAGCTATCCAAAGGTCTTTAAACAAACGAGAAAAAGCCTCACTGGGAGTTACCTGCTTGGTTTGCAGGCTGCCAGCCCGAGTACTTGGCAGCACCGGGGGGTCCCCCTGGCTTGAGGGGGGCGGCCGGGGTGGCACTGGTGGGAGCAGCGTTTTCTTGGCAGGCAGGCATGCTCCTCACGGAGGGGGCTGTAACTGCAGCAGGCTGGGTGGTCTCCAGGGAATCACTGTTCAGAAACAAGGGAGGAAAAAATAAAATTGATTTCTTACTAGGACAAGAGCATCTGTGAAACAGAGATGTGGAGCGACATCCCAGCACCTCAGTGCAACAGAGCAGAAGCCACTACTCTGTCATCACTGATGGTGGGGCAATCACCCCAGAACAATGCTGTGGCATTTACGTTTTCAAGCTGCTTTTGAAGAACTAGATACTTGAGTAATTTCCATCAAAAGTCAATACAGACAACTAAATCCCTTCACAAATTCAATTTAAAATAATTAAGTGTTGACATGATACAGGTTAAAGCAGAATCCTTACTGTAAATTTGGTACACTCCCAGACTTTTTCAATACCTTTTTTTTTTCCTTGGCGAGTAGGCAAATACTCATATAGTCAGATTATACTTGTAGATCTCAATAAAAATCATCAATCTAAAAGTGACTGAATTAAATGCAATTTTATTCTATGGGGCACTGTTTCAACAAATTATTTAGTGTTTTAAGAGCTGTAAGTTTCTTTATTCATTAAACAACAGGCACACAGTATCTTGTATTGCCTCTTTAGAGCAGTTTAAAGCAGTTTTATATTTTAAGGGTTAGTAGAACTCTTTTAGATATTTAAAAACATGCATGAAGAAAACTGCATTTAATCACAATTCAAGTAGGGGGTAAGTAGCCACTCATTATATTGGCAGCAAGAAAATTTTTCATTTCTTATTTCCAGAGGCTGTTCAAGAATGGGGAAGTTACCATTACAAAATTTTCATACAGTGTAACAGTATCTATATAATGGACATTTGCTGTTGGGAAACTGAAAACAACTATTTTCATTTTTTTAAAAATAATCTTCATAGAGTAGTAATTACTAATGAAGGTTATTTGCAAACTGAAAGGATCACAAAACCAGGAAATTAACAACATTGCAAAATACAGCCAAAATAACTACAAATACATATATTGTGCAATGTAGAAACCCATGAGGTGACATATTAGGAGCCTTGTATTCTTTTCCTCCACTGAAGAAAAACAAATTTACAGCACATGTGCATTATGGATATTTCACTGGGTTCTGTCACAGAATTACAGATTGTGCCAACTTCGTAAAGTAAAAATCCTTGAGCTATTTTTAGTTTACACGTATTGCACACGCACAACATTGCCTTGCCCGTGCAACAGGCAAGAACTTGAACACACCATGAGGCCAAAAAGCAAGTTCATAACCTTATTTTTTTTTGTCTTTAAATTTACAGGGTTAATAACTGATGTATTTACAATCTTTCTCTGGGTAAGGGATAAAAAAAAAAAAAGATTCACAGTTGAGAGAATATATATGAACGCTCAGTTTAATAAGTAACAGCTGTTGCATTTGTAGGCTTTTGGTATCAGCAGTAGCTGTGCTGAACTGACACACTGATGGATTTGCTATACGTAGCATGCACAAGCCCAGTGAAGCACAAAGTGAGATCTTGTATTCTGTTACATTCAAATGCTAAAAGATATTTAAAGACATGTGTATAGCACAAATGGAGGCATTTAAGGTACACGTTAGACTCCTTAAAGGCTTAGTAGACACGTCTTTTTGGGCAACAGATTTTGGAGCAGTGGAAATATACTGCATGAACGTGCTGTTGTAGACTAAAAAAAAATGTTAGGAGGACACCCTCTGACATGAAGTAGCAGCTCAGCGGTTGAAGATGACAAGGTAGTTTAAGACTGGCTTCTACTATGAAAAAAAAAAAATGTGTCTGCAACTTCAGTGTCACAGAAACATCCTTCTGCACTGTTGAGTACATTTGACAGGTAACCCATGACACTCGCTCCACACCAGAGCCCCATTACAACTTTAACAATTCCGAAAAAAAACTGTTGATCCTAAAAAAAGGAGAGTTTCCTCCTTTGCCATCTAAAAGACTCATCACCACTGTCAACTCACTTGTTAAGTCTAGCACCTCTTTACCGTCTTTGCCTGGAACATAAAAGTCATAAATAATACAAAACATACGTCACAAATAAGGAAATCCTGCTGAATCAGCAGCTGTCTACACAGAAGTGACTACTTAACAAGCAAAAATGGATGCAAGACAAGCAAAAAGGGTATCCTTCAGGCAGAAGAAGGATAGAAAACGGTGGAAATGGCTGTAAAACTGCAGCCTTATTGTAGAGATAGGCAAGGAAAGAGACACTAACACACTTGTTAGTTGTAACGCTGATGGGCATCTCCACCATTGCCATTTTTGTGGTTTAATTCTGAGGCTTGTGAATGATTTGGCATGCTAATTCCTGAAACGGGTTATTGGAGACACTTTGGCTTTCATTCAGAAATTAGATGAATCCTAACGACACCAAACTAAAAGACAATGATAAACCCAGCTGTAAAACCAGCTGTGATTAATTTTTTTTTTACCACCTCTTGCAGTTTATGTGCCAGGAGATTATCCTAGAGAGACCCTTCCCAAGGGAAAAGCTTGAAGCCATTGTTCTGACAGAGGAAATCATGGTGGCCTCAGGGCAAAACTTCCCACAGGACTTGGACACCTTTTGTACTCTGCCTGGTTCTTTCAAGCAGGGGTTGAATAAACTGAAGCCGGCACTACAGGTGGTTAACAGGCAGGCTGCTGCTGCAGCTTGGCAAGTGTCTCCAGTGGGATGCTGCCCACCCACAGCTGGCTGCAGGGAGCAGGGCACACATTGGCTTTCCTGAATTACAGCCCCCAGTCACACAGTTGCCTGGTAGCGCACGTGCAGCATTCTCCATAGAGACATATAAATCCATCTTTGTCTCCCTTTCAGAGAAATGCTGCACCCCAGAGACGTTCAACCTTCTAAATGCTAAACTTTTTCAAATTCATGCTTTAAAATTAATTGCTCAACATTTTACTTCATGTTCTTCTACCCTGAGAAACACCCAAACTCCAATTATTTTTATCCATCTTTATAAATATAGCTATTTAACTTTTCAGAAGCACACTTCCCTACAAACTGGCTGTGCAATACCTACAATTAGGCCTACTAGTATTTTGTAAGTCACTAAGATATTGCACAATGACAACCCAAGATACTGATTACCTAGCATATTCATGGTTTGCAGAGATGAAAATATATACAGAAATTCAAGAAACTGAATAGGTTATGGAAGGGAGCTCCCATCTGCTTTTCAGCATCATCACTAGAAAACTGAAGGAGGAATAATAAACCTTACGTCTTTACCAAGTTTTACATAAGTAGCTTTCTCAAACTTCCCAGACGACACTCAAAGGTCAGGTTCAGGTCAAGCACATTTCAATGTCAAAACACCTGTACTGTTACTAATGAGAAGCCTACCTTCTAAGTCTAGCTTTAACCTTTTAACTGTTTCATAACTCTTAGATGAATCCTCATACACCTGATGAATACTTACAGCAAAAATGAAAGTTTTCCATTATGAAAACCGATGCAACCAAGTGTCACATCTATCTTAAGAAAGACAATGCTGCTTGCAAGATGCAAACGCTCTGCTGTCAAGCTTTGGGCAAGGGGGGTGAACAGTTCAAGAATGAAGGAACAGTGGAATGTGAGCCTGACTGACTCAGTTGTGTGTCCTGAAAACCCATGATCTGTTTAATTAAATTATGGGGACACTAACCAAGATAAGCCTGGAAGCGGGTGCAAGGGAAACAGAATGCATAGGTGGCCCAAGAAAAAGTCCAGCAGAGAAGCAAGCCAACGGCATCTCTCTAACTTTGACATATGCTGGCTCCTACATGACACTCTTCCGAATTCCCATGGAGAACAAGCTCCTATTGCATGATGCAGCCCTATTCTATCAGAGTAAGGGCATGTATGGAAAATGAAGGACTTGGGGGGGGGGGGGGGGGGGGCGGACACCTGTCTGACACCTGAGGAGACACACAGAGCTCCAGTGCAAATGTAATCCAGAGCTCACAACAGGCTCCTCAGACTTAGCCCCTCCTGATCAACAGAAGCACTGTGGAAACAGGCAAAATAGCCTAAAAAGTAAGTAATGATTGCTCTGCTATTCCACCGCATCTTCCTCCTCAAATACCAAACACTGTATTACACCCTGTTTTTTGGCGGGGGGACAGGGAGAAAAAGACATTTGCCAGATGACTGTCCCATTGCTGAACATGGTACTGAGAGCTTCTTGGATGCTACAGAGGGGCGACAGGCAAGGAATCTGCAGGGGAGGTAAACAAGTCCAGGTCACATGTACAATGAGCACCACTTCTTCAGAGATCACTCTTAGATATTTGCATCCATACCACACTCCCTTCCTTCCCAAAATCAGGTGCATCAAGACAAAGCTGAACACTTTTCAGAGGCATTTTAAGAAATTAGCACTGGAAAAACCTTTTAAATGTATTTAGACATTTTGACAGCCCTCTTCTCTCCCCAGAATCCCAAAGAAGAAAAACACATGATCTGGGGCTACAGATGCCTAAACCTGCCTCCATACTTCCATGGAAATTCCGATGTAACACTGCCCAGAATTTCTTCACACACATTCTAGAGAAGATAAGTGTGTGTCATGATGGTTATAGCCAAAGGAGAAGCTATAGTTCTAACTGAAAATGAACACAGCTTGTCATCATGTAACTTCCAACACCACTAAAATGGTAACAAGGCACCAAGTCTCTCAGACTTGCCCAAACAGGCTCAAGAGCTCTGGGTGGACCTTTTGCTCATGTAAGCCCAAGGATACAGGTTATCCATCTGCAAACACCATCACTTGAGCCCTGAGCTCAGTCTGATACATCAGTATTTTTCTAATAGTTCTCTGGATTATAAATGATATTTTAACTCCCACTTGCTGTCCAGAACAACTGCATGAGCTAGGAACAACTCCCCTGTGGTCTGAGGAAGCTTGCGGACAGAAGAGGTCACGTAGTATCTAAGAGTCTGTAAATGCCTTCTTCAGATAGCCAGGACTTCTGTGAGGTTATTTTCCTTTAAGAACACTAAATCTTTAATGAGAAAAAGAAAGAAAAGATGTGAGCAAATCACTGTTCTTGGTTTCTGGCACAAACCAGTGGAATATGATAGCCTTGATTCTGCTTTAGGGCTTCTAAAACCGGAACAGTTTAACAAAAAATTAAGATTCCACTTGCATTACACATTGCTGCCTGTTGGTTGTCTGCTAACCCCTAGCAGGAATCAAGCATGTTGCAGAAACCTGAATAAAAGGCTTCTAAATTATACTTGATGTAGCACTGAACGTGGGGGGGGAAGAAGTTTTTAATACAAACTTTTTTTAAACATTTATATTAATGAAACTTTGCAACTTCAGAGTAAGAGAGGAATGATTTCTCTGCCCTAAGACCAAGCAAGCTGTTACACAGATGCTTCTCCAAAGCAAGGTATTAGCACAGCTAAGATAAAACTTGAATCTCAGATCTCAACTTCTTGTTTTAAACTATGTTGTTTAAGTGATCAATACATCGTTTTATCCAGTATCAAAATACACACTAGCTAAAGATATACATAGGAGACTAGAACAAGCCAGGTACGAGAATGATGACAAAACCCCATGGATGTGGGAAATACATAGGCCTTTCTGCAAGGGTTTTCTGGTGCAACAATAGAGAAACAGCAGACGAGAAATACTGAGTGCTGACCTTGTTCCCACCCCTACTGCAAACCCGTGGCCTCAGTCGGCTTTTTTTAAACAGTGTTTACATTTCATGTTAACCTAGCAGTGTTCCATTAGCTTGCAAGAAAGAAGAAAATGTAAAATAAAATAATAAAATGAAAGAGCAGAGAAAGTCATCTGGGTGGAGATATTTCCATATCAAGTTACAGTGAGGAAGTGTTTAACCCTTCTATAAGCAGTGCTCCAGGCAGAAACAATTCAAAGCATCTTTCAGAATAAGTATTCTCTCAGAGTCACAATGTTTATGTCACAAGGCCAGACCATTCCCTTTTTCAAGTAGCATCAGGGAGATAAAGCAAAAGCCATGTCAACGCCCATTCTTGCTAGCATCTCCCAAATTTCACAGGTTTTTTTCCCATGTGATTTAATTTTAGGGCAAATCTCCAATTCCTGGAAATGCAAGATATTAAAACACATTTTCCTTTGCTGCATATATGTCATTTGTTAGAAAACACAAGCCCCCATAAACTTATGTCTATCTCTATTGCCATCAGGATGAATGCTTAGCTTATTCAATTTCTGCATGGCTATGATACAAAAAAAAAAAAAAAAGTCCATTTCTGAGGAGTGTGGTAGGGGAAGAAAACACGTAGATGTTCAGCACTATTTCAGGTGAGTTAATGACAGATATTAAGTCAGGAAAACATCAAGTTTTCTGGTAGCTACCCTGTACAGAGCAGTTTAAGACAGCCAGGGTTTTGGAACAAAGAATATGAAGTGAGAGGGATAAAAGGGAGCAACCCTACTGCAGAACAAAATCGAAACCCTGCTTTTATTATAGCTACAATCTTCTTGAGTTTTTCACCAGAGAATACAGAAACAAGCCTAAGCTACCTTGATAAAATAGATTCATTACCTTTTGCTGAAAATTATACAAGATAAAGCCAGAAAACACACACACACCCAACGTTGTTCAAGCTTATTTACTTGGCTTTCCTGGTTGAGCCGCTTGTTTTCTGAACAAGCTATTCTACTCTACAATGTCACACACTAATCTCTTTAGTGATGGGGCAAAAGATTTCAGCTCTCCTTCCTACCAACTATTGTGTTGTGGGATAAAGCGATCTGCCATTTAAAATAATTTTTCAGCATTACATTCTTGCACATTTTACCATACGTCATCAGATGGACAGTAATGCAAAAACATTGTCACGCTCAGTAAGTAGATTCCTCTCAAATCTAGTATATTTTTTCCTAACATAATTGATTCGTTTTGCTTGATCTTGTTGAACTCAAATGAGGATATGTAATTACTGACAGTAAGTTGTAAGCAGAGTTTATCTTTTTTTATCTCCTTTACCTACATGTTTCAAGCCATACAATAAAGGTTGTGCTCCTTTATTCACTAGGATGAGGTAGCACAAAGCTTCATTTCTACGGTTCCATCTACTGGCAACCCCTTCCTCATTACTGGCACTGGCAGCTCAGGGTGGTACGAAGGAAAATGGAAATCATTACCCTGGAATGTCGTATGGTACATTCAGATCAACACCAGTTATTCTTGGAAAAATACTTCAAAAAATCCAGTTTACGCATAACATTCTCAGACTAATGGCACTGCTACATCACATTTCCCCAATTTTAGGTCACAGCCTACTTGGGATGTCCCCATCAGCTTGAAAATCATGTGCTTCCTCTATCACCTTATGCCACAGCCTGTACACAGCAACCCGAACTAGGATAACCTGGCTATTGCAACAGTTTAAGAGAAAATTCATTTTCCAGAAGTTTAGAAATAACACTTAAAGCCCCCTGATAACCTACAGATGTTTATTTCAAGCTGTTGAACCTGGGTCTTGACATATCCAATACTCATCAGGTCTTTCGGGCAGGGCTTGTATGGCCGCTGTACTCCCAGTATACCCCCGGCTCCTTGACACACCTCTCTTCAGCTCTGCCAGTTGGATGAACAAAACAGAGAAAACCCTCCAAAACTGCACTTGAACTAGAGCAGCATGAACGTTCTTCTCATTGCTTGCTGCCTTTCCCAACAGACAGCCCCATATACTCATAAGGGACAGGAATCAAACACAGTCAGTTTGGGAATCTCAACCTCCTAGCAGAAGTAAGTGTTTGCAACTCCAAAAATAAACCTCCAAAACCAGGACAGTTTCTCTCCATGTGGTGGGTGAGCAAATGATGAATAAACATAAAGCCGGTTTCAGAGTCAGGAAGGACAATGTTTCCATTATTTTAAAAATCCACCTTCATTTGCAGCTTATGCAACAGACAATGTACATTAGTGAGTGAGTGAAAAAAAGAAAAGGGAAATCAGGAATTTCGTTTTCACTGCCATCATTGGCTCTACCAACTATCAGCAAACAAATACTGCGGCTAAAGAACTAAGTCTTGCTGGCAGCATGTCCTGGACTTCACCTGTATTGCACAGGCATCAGAATTCCTGGAGAGGTTTTCCCTTTGGATGCATACATAAAAAAAATTCCTAGTAAGTATCACTTAATGGCAAAAAGAACGTTAGTATTTAATATTGTGTTATATCTTATATATACAACTTAAGACTGTCTGTTTGTGTCTAACAATTACCGTTTACCCTCCCCAAGGTCAGGGCTACTTTAGCCTTTTCTAGTGACCGAGGTCACCTTGAAAGCCATGGAACAAGAGGGGAAGAACTCACTCAACAGAGGTTTCAACATCAAGTGGATGTCAGTTCCACTTATAACTGGGCCTTACATTTAGAACAGTTTTACTCTTGTGAAGATGCAAATAAGTACATGAAAACCCACAAACTATTTCTTCCTCAGCACAACTTAATACATACTGTCCTGTAAAATAACCAAATAGATTTCTGCCTTTGAGGCTGAAGTCAGTTACATAAAAGCAGCTTGCCACAGAAGCGAGTGTTAACATAGCTGCGGTTAGCAAATGAAAACAAAAAGTCCTGTGCGCTGAACAGAATCAGTGCGGGAACAAAGGGCCAAGACAGCACATAATTTTAAATGCACCACATGCCAGTTATTTGATTTTATGCATTAAAAGTGAGTTTTGAAAAAGAGCAGCTCTTTGTTCACGGAGCACCCTTGCAGCCGAACACGTCCCTTACTTGTTCAAGGAACTGTTGCAAATAATTCACCTGGACAGAGGTTTCAAGCCAGAATACCTGGTTTCTTCTCCAGTCGGCTATTCAGAGTGATGGTGCCTCCCTTGGAGGCTGGTGGTGCAACACAAACAGCACCGTGTGTCTTAGCAGGGCACCTGATGCCAGCGAGGAAACCTTTGCTTAGTATGGTGGACTTGCACAAACACCACCAGCAGGACCAGGGTGCACATTAGCTCTGCAAAGAGGCAAAACCAGTCATATCTGGGGGCTGGTGACTTGGTGCCAAAGACCACAGCAGGCAGACTGCTTCAAGCATGCAGACGACAGAAACAGGCTTTTGAAGGAAAAGCCAGTTTCTTGCAAGTCCTAAGTACCAACCATGCACCACACTCAGACAATACCTCTTGCTCTTTTGCAATTCCAGAGCACTTGTGCACTTCCTGGGGGGCCTGATGGCCTGCAGAGGCGGCTCAGTGACAGGTGTGATGAGCAGAGCATCCAAAAGCGAGCGGTAGACGCTAGGTTCAGAGAGTCTAGTAAGCGTTTAAAAAGAACAGGTAAAGAAACCAGGTGACCAAAGTTTAAGCTGGCTGGGATGACTGAAAACCCTAAAACCCTTGTGAAAAGCCAATAAATTCTGTAACAGTATGGAGAAACTGAACCTAGGATAACTGGTGCAGAAATTACATCTAAATAAGTAGCCCCCAAGCTGGAGGTTGCGCACCACAGGGGATGGACAACACATTGGGTGTGAAGGGTAAATTCGTTTTATTTTATTTTTACCATTAATAAAGTAAAATAGAAAATATTTTGAAAATAGTGTTTATTTCATCTTTTTCTCATACTTTTTACATTTCTGCTTTTTGTATGCTTTAAAATGTACATAATATATCAGTACATTAGGACATCTATATAATTTAGAAATATATAAATAAACATATATTGCATGCTCCAAAAATGTTTATTGATATGAATGCCTGATTGAAACACTTGAGACCACTGGTCTAAGCCTTTATAAAAAGCAATGTTGTACAACTTGGATGGAACTCAGAGTTACTGACTTCAAGCGTCCAAAGGTTACTCAGAGATGCAGATTATTCTGTAACCCATATAACACAATTGTTATTTACAGCTAGTTTACTAACTGAACAGTAAAATAGGTATCATGAGGATGAGAAAGGTAAAATCACGCACCAAAGTTCAGAGCAGCAGTCTGGAGCTCATTTAAAAACAGGTCATGGGAGCCTTGGACATATTCTAAAGACTTGCCCACCATGCAACTGTGAAAAAGCTGATTTTGCAACCATGCCAGGCACTGATTATTCTTGTATGAGCTTGAACTTTCTAAAACCATATTAGAAAATGTTCCTTTTAAAGTTGATGTCTACCTGGCCCGGACAGCAATGGCAGCAGACACTGCAGCAGCAGCCACACTCTTAATTTTTGATCTCTGCTTGAAAGGAGAAAGAATGGGAAGAGAAGGAGATCCAAACGTGGGCAGACTTCCAAAAGGATTTTCCAGCAGTACTTTTCTAGCACAGAAGCTTTGAACCAACAGACAAGAAAACAAAGAAAGCAGGAAATATTGACAGAAAGACAGCACAATACCAGACCGCATTAAACATCGGAAAGTTATGGGATTGTAGGTTCCCAACTCACAGAGACATCAGGCAACGTATTAGCCACCTGAATACTAATACAGAAAAACACAATTTTGATTTCACCCACAAATAAAACTTTCCCTTTATCAAGTCAGCATTCAGCATCTATCACCCTTCAAATTCCCCATCCCATACTCTGTCTTGCACCCCTTAGTCATTCCCACTGAACCAAGGCCCAGGACACTCCACGGGGATCCATCTAAGTCTCCATTGTGCTGACAGAAAGAGCCCTAAAGGTAATTTAACTTCTCCTTTTTTTTCATAATAAATAATAAACATGGAAAAATTTGGAATATTTGCTGATATAACTTCAGCAGGTCTATTTATACCACCTTTACCAAATGCAGCATGCTCTTCACCCCCTTTTCTTTTTCCCTACTTATTATCTGGGTTGGGAAGAATGTGAACAGGCAAAATAAATAAAAAAATAAAATAAAAAGTGAAAGATCAGACTGGCTCTGGAATTATTTCTACAGTGGTGAATTCATAACTCAGGCTCTTGTCTTGAAATTTCAAGGTTATTCACAGGATTGTTGTGTATTTTTTTAAAATCATTGCAGAAATCAACAGAACACTTACACCACTATATTTTTATACCACTTCTCAGATGTAAATGCAGAAATGCTGCCTGAAAATCTTGCTTATACCTAGCAGTCTGCTGTACATACCTTAAAAGATTTACCTTGTATGACTTACAGATGATTTAGACTGACAGCTTGAGATTTTATTGAAAGAATTCGGTTCACAAGTAGGCAGAGAAGCTTCATGCCTGCCCAAAAGCAGCAAGAGAAGAAAAGTCATTACTCAAACACTTATTACACCTCTGACAATGCTAACTGAAGCTTGAGAGGAGTTAATTTAAGGACTTCTAACAGCTCTCTTTAACCATAAAAAAAAAAACCAAACCCACAGCTACGGTTTAATATCCCAGAGTGTTAATTACTGAGGGAAGCACTTACTTTTCCTATTGATGAACACTGTACTCTGGATGTCCCATCACTACACAAGTTAATGCTACTGGACAACTGAAAAGTACCCATTTTGTAGCAAGGGTGAGTAACAATTGAAAGGCAGGTGAATGAAGTGTGGAATATCAAAGCATCATACATTACGTGCACCCTGCTGTGCCTTTCCCCAAAAACCTTCTTCCACACTTTGACACTATAGATCCAACCCACATCAGCAACTGCTGACTAAGACACCTTCCAACCAAATCTCCTGCCCATGACTGGTTTCTCCACCTCCATCTAAGGGCCACTTTAATTATTTTTCTAACTTCTGTCTAGAAGCTACTCAAATTTCTAATCACTATGCAAACATCCAGAGCAGCATGAGGGTCAGGAGACCCTCTCTCTGTAAGCTGCTCCATCTTGATTACATCATCACAAAAAAACCAACCAAACAAACAAAAAAACACCAAAAAAAACCCCCACCAGGTGAAACTGTATGTAAAATTATAGTAAAATTATAGTTTCTGCTTGTGCCTGTTTTAATGCAGCTTGCTCAGATGTACCTGGTGGGAGCAGGAGACAGCCCAAGGGCCATTTCCACAGGCAGGGCTGCAGCGGTGGGCAGGGGGAGCTCGGAGGTCTGCGTGGCCACAGCACACTTCACTGGGAGAGGAGGTGCTGTATCAGCTGTCAAAAAGCTTGCTGCATCTGCAGCAGGCAACTCCACCGTTATTTTCCTAGATGATGTTAATTACACAAGTAATTATAACAAGAAAACATACGGAGAAGAAACCTCTCATTTGCTTTAAAATATCTAACTGTAACGGACAAATCTTTCTAGCTGGCGTTCTTGCATCTTTTGTAAGAAGAATGAGTAGCATACGTAAGGATGTTTTTTTTCTTTCCCTAGGAACAACTTACTTATCCCTGAGGAATCAGACCATGCTGAAACTGACTCTTTGGGGCATTTTTACAGCTGAAGCTTGACAGCTTAGAACTAGGCTTGTTTAACACAAACCCAAACTATTTGGATAGTTTAAAGTAGTTACTCAACAAGTTTGGACAAGAGCACAACCAGCATATTAGAAATTCCACCTAGTGTAAGCAGATGACATTTTAGACCCTGTGGCTACTTTGGCTGCTGGTATTTAAAACCTGAACAACTGCAGGGGGGTGAGGTGCACACTTGGGTAAGGCTTCCAAAGGGTTCTCAAACACAAGTTCTCTGAAGTAAAAGAAAGCAGAAGGACAAGCAGCATTCACCACAGGAAAGCAGTATTTTCTCCCATATTCTGCTTCCTCTTGCTTGTCACCAAACCAAGGCAACCATAAAAGATCTGACCATTTTAGTTCAGTCAGTCTGAGACCTCCACTCCTCTCCCAACCCATCGTTCATCTGACCATTAAATGAGCAACTCCTGTCTTTGCAAATTGCCTTTTGCATGACCACCACAACCCAGGGAAGTCACTTAGGAAAACAGATACAGAAACATCAGATCCACCACAAAAGGAGATCTGGCCAAGTTGAGGAGCATACAGCATCACTTACAACAATTCAGGACAAACCAGGGATATGCACGGATTATGCCCTTTCCTGCATCGGCCCTCAAGTTCTCCAGAACTTCATACAGTGTCTTTGCGAAGCTTTATAAATTATAAAAAAGACTTTGAAGAAGGTGAGGGGAAGGGGAATAAATCCCACTGAGTATATGTTCCAAAGGGAGAGCAAGCCGAGTCCAAATATTCATACGTACATACTCATTATATTTCAATTTTTCACTTGCTTTGGCAGTAGCTGGAAAAAGAGCAAGAAATTACTCTCCAAGATCACAATTTCTGCAGAGAATATTCTTGGCTATCCACTAATCGGAAAGTACACAACAAAAAATAGGATTACTACCTACTATTTAATACTAAATCTTTGTATTTATGACTATCAGGAATAATTCCATTAAAAGAAGATAAAAGTAGGTCTGTACAACTGTAAAAAACATGTCTATTAAGAGCAACCCAACGACTTTCTGGCATGGGATCTGCTTTATATATTTCTCACAAAGTGCCAGATTCTGTGGTTTACATGGTCTAAAGTTGCCAGAGTGACTTTTTAAGGTTACTGTTTGCAACTTTCTGGAAAGGCTGCAATTGCTCTTAAATATTTCACTCTTCAACTTATAGGAGAAGATCACATATATGAAATTGAGTAATAATACACTATAAATTACAGTAGTTGGGTATACTGCCATATGACTAGTTTAGGCTTTCAATAAAGAACTAAAACTACGATAAAAAAAGCATTATACTTTACATTATGAAGTCTGCCTTATAAGCAGTGAATCTAACTTTAATCCAGTAATCAAAACCAGATCCTTCATACGTTTCACAGCAAGCTCTTTCTCCTTCTTGGTGGTTCAGTAGTGGGTGGTAAAAATCACACAGAGCTTCAGCCAAGAAAAGATGAAGCCGATTAGGAAAATAAAGACCTATGCCAGTCACTGATGATAAATGTGGGGGTTTAGTGGCAAAAGCAAGTCTGCTGACCTTTGGATGGCCCAGTTCTGCTTTACCTAAAATCTGATATGGCACTCACCAATTGCTCTATATGGATTTCTGATAGCTAACATTGTAAAAAGGGGATCTTGGAGATCAGCTTTGGGCACGTTTCCCACCTGAAAGTGTTATACAAGCCGTGACATTGGCTCAGAAACAAAACGTAAACATCAAACATAGTTGCTACACGGATGACCTCTTGTTTCAGGAGAGAATCAAGACTACAAAGCTTTGTCAAATAATTTACGCTTTCCTTCCCACACTCAGTGCTAATCCTTCCTTCTACAACTCTGCAGAAGCTGCTTAGATTGCTGCCCTTCTTGAGTAGAAAATGCTCATCCATCTCCTTTTTTCACTATTTGTATAAACACTTCAGCTCTCATCCTGAACCACCATGATTATAGCTGTCCTTTCTGATCTCCTGTGGCTCATTTTAAAGCTGTTCTCTTGCTAGGTTAATTTTGCCAAATAATAAACTTAGCGCCATAGGTCTTGAGTGAGAGTAGATTTAAAATTTCCTTTCCCTGGACACAGATCCAGAACTAGAATTTAGAAAGAATTCCTTAGTAGAGTTCACTACTAGTGACAGTAGTGAGAACACAATAACTAGAAACAGGAGAAGAGAGTTGTTACATCAGTATCTGCAAGGCATTTGCAGCTCAGTAGGTACAATCATACAAGAGTTTCAGTGGTAGACATGAAAATCAATTATTGAAGTAGTAATTCTCCCCCTGCCCATTTCATCCCAGGAGTTCCGCTTAGGAGCCACACCCCCCACACCCCCCAAAAAAAAACCCAACAAAAACAAAAAACAAAAAACACACAAACACACACCACCAAAACCCAGACCAAACCAAAACCAAACACAAAATACCACAACACAAAAAAACACAAAACCCAAACCAAACAAGCCACCACTATTGCCATACACCTTTTGCATGTACTTTTCATCTTTGGTGACCCATAACTACCCCTCCATCTCCTTCCCGGGATTTAGAAGGACATGCTGCTGAAACCATCAGAAACAAATCTTTTCTATATTGGCTCAAACCAGATGTTACCATGAAGGTACTGGCTGGCCAAGCAAACCTCTATCGTCACCCACTGCCCCTTCCTGCCTGATCTCACATTAGGGCGTGAAGGTACCCGCTTCTCCCAGACACCAACAAAACCTTCAAATGACACTGCAGCAAACCAGGCTCCACTTTTTCTTGCAAGGTTTCACCTCATCCCTCTCAGCTGATTGACACTACTGCTTTAAAGGGGAAACTGTCTATCACAAATCTTAGTAGTAAGCTTTTAGTTGCAGAAAGCCCACACAGGCATGGCAACAGCATATTCCTGTATGCTTCTCGAAAGGACAAGTGTCTGCCTAGGGGCCTGGCGGGACCAGGCACTGATCATTCAATTCTCCTTTTTAAAGGAACAGCTTTGATTCATGTTTTAACTTTGTGCTTGAGCACGAGTAACAAACACTAGCCATCTGGAATTAAAAAACACTCTCGCACTATGAAATACAAACAGTCACAAAATGTTACTGACCTTCAATAACATGATCACAACTCTCCAAATTACCATCGCTGTCTAGTACTTATAGATGACCTCCCAAACACCACCAATGTGCCAAGATAAGTGCCAGTGAAGCAATCCAAGGCCAATGACAGCAAATTTGCCAGATAATCATTTCGTTTTCTTTGATTGCATCATAGCACAGCACAGTGTTATGAACCAAGTAATCCACTTGTTTAAAAATATTTTATATTCTTAAAGGCACTTTTCTGTGTGTTGAAGAAATCTGAATTCACTTTTGAGTTGAGACCACTAAAAAGTTACTCCATCCAGGTGACAGGGTAGGTACCCATGGACAACATACTGACACACACTAAACAGTCTCTTATTTTAACTGGTATCCACAAGACTGTTCATCAATCTGCTCAGCTTCATTTCATTTCTCTTCTGCCCGCTCCTACCATTTCAGGAAAACCCCTAGTCACGGCAGATTGATAAAGTTTATTTTAAGTGAATGACAGACAACCCTCTCTCCCCCAAGACAGACAAATCTAGGCTAGAATAACATATAGATAGATAGTCCACTGACTTTAAACCCTCTCTGAATGATTTACCTCCCAGGAACTGCTGCAGCAACGTGTTCAGAAAGTCTGGGAGAGGGGACGCTGCCAGGGGAGCACCCTGCTACCAGCAAAGGAGTGGTGGCAGGTTCTGGTCTCGCACCATTTTCACTCCATTCACAGAAATAAAACCAAAATGGAGACACACAGAGAAAGAGATTTTTAATCCACATTGAAACAGTATGCTGAACAGGAGATACTGTTCATGGAAGTGTTAGTAAAGTGGGGCGGGGGGGGGGGTGGGTGGAAGTGGCATTTACAGCAAAATACAAATAAGAGGGATAAACAATGCACAAAACACTTAGGAAGAATCACATTTTTAGTGAAGGCTGAGAAGTGTTCTGCTGCTTATAAACACAGAAAGCCAAGTTGCATTTTACATTTACAAATTTGGAACACATATTTAGTAGCGTATTATGTGATGGAAAACTTAACTTTTAGGAAATACTGGAAAAGAAACAGAAGTGCTCATGGGATTCACTCCCTAATTTTTATACACTTTTTGGTGCAACTTTTTTTAGGGTGTTAGATTTGTGGAGGTTAGACAATGTATTTGTCAGATTTTTTTCATATCCTTTCTTTTTTTCAGTTGTGATAGGGGGAAAAAAAAATCTAGAAAATGTTGTCTTAAAACCCTCTACTTGAAGGAAAGCACCCATCAGACATCTCATTGTAATTAAAAAAAGTAAACTATGACATAGATAGCAATCACAGCCACAAGTTTTGAGCAGACTACGTTAGCCACAAGTATAGGCACTACTGCCTATATATATATATATATATGTATATAGATAGATATATATATAAGCACTCAGAATTAAGTATCTTAATAAAGTAGAGTGCCTTAAATGTTGAAACTTATTGAACAGACTTGGGAATGACCAGGGAGCAGACCTCATGGGTGGTAAAGGTGTGGATGGAAATTCTGGTGCAGGTGGCATCTCCGAAGTCTGGGGAGCTACAGAGGTGTCCTGGGTTGCTGCTCCGTTAGGTAGATCTGCAGGTATGCTTTACAGATATTTATGGCATGAGGGGGAAAAATAAACACATGATTTATGACAGGTTGCTTTCAGGACTGATCAAGAGTGGTACAAATATTTTCCAGTGGCTACAGATTAGCTAAACTAGAAATCTGGAAAATCCAGACACATCTTCACTCATGACAATGAACTGACTCTACAATTTAAGGCCAAAGCCAAATCTGTACCTGGTTGCTCAAGAGGAGATGATTAAAAGTCAACATCTAAAATACACTTGGAAATAGGGTGCTGCAGAATTAGAACTGATCAGTTACTAAAACACATAAAATTTACATAAAGGCTAGACATTGCTCTTCTAAGCTTTAAGTAACTTTTTTAAGAGTTGTAATTTGTATACTTCAGTGGGGGCTTTCCATTTCTATTTCCTGACGTTCCAGCTGCTGAAAAATCTATCCTATCCATACAAAAATTCTTAGTGAGTTACAGTTTAGGGATGAACAATAAAAAAAAAAAAAATCTACAGGGCACGTGTCTTGGATAATGCTTGGCTGAAAAACTGTTATTGAGTTATTTATCTGTAGATTACTGATGGAAGATAAGTTTCTATTTCATTGTTTGCCATATTCATCCTTCTAGGTTTTAATCTTCTAAATGTAAGCTTATTCATTTATATCAAAAGCCAGTCAGAACACTTTTTTCAGAAGATCAGACTTAGGCTGGGAATCAGACACAAGCTAGGGTATGTTATCCACGTGCAAACTGAAAAGCTGTTTTGGAAACGGTTACAAAGTCCAAAATGTAGCATCAACAAGTGTGGTACAGTGGGGATAATTGGCGAAGAGATGACATCTTTAAAGCAGTAAATGAAATTCATTTCACACATTCTTAGAACGTTTTTGGCACTGGCGAATTGTTACTATGAATTTATAGCAAACTTTATTATATTTATAATTTTGGTAGCCCTTCTCAAAGTATATGCATATCCTCAATACATAGACTCTATGACTACCTATGTTTAATTTTAATCAAAACAAAATCTATGCTTTGGATTATTTAGAGAGGCTTTTTCTTCCATTTCTTGCTGAAGCAACTCACCCTTCAAAGAGATAAGGGCTGGCAAGATAGATAAACAAAACGGTATGCTAAATAACAATGTGAAGATATTCTCATTACCTAGGAAAATCTCCAAAACACAAAAATACTTGAAGGTTAAACCATTCTGCCCTTACAAAGAAAACTTTACAGAGTCTAATTGATACATTTCATAGTTCTCATTGCATCAATGAACTACAGAGAGTCTAATTGATAACCTTTCATAGTCTTCATTGCACTGATATCCCTCTGAAACCCCCACTCAGCAGAACAATTTTAATACACTACTTCACATTCCTAGTTTAATACACAGTATTCAATCAAATATGGCGTACGTGCACTCAGTAACACACTTGGGTTTAGTGACACAGTACTCACAAGTTACACGATAGTGGGGGCAGGGAATCAAACTGATGGCACTTCTCATCAAAACAGTCTTTAGTGGAATTACTAAAGTGAGTGTTTTCCCATACTGCCCCTAAGGGGTTAACCCAAAGGTGTGTAAGATGTCATATGCCTTGGTCCATCATTACCAGTGCAAATCTAATTGTACTTAATGCTGTGCATTGTTAGACATCCACATGGGTGACTGTTAGTGTTAGATAACTGGGCTATTACCTGAAGGCTCCATTTTCTGTTTGGCTTTTCCTAAAGATAAAATGACAGATACCATAAGCTACTACTCTACTGTATACCTGTATAAACCATCTGAAAAGGTAACACAAGCTTAAAATGCTTCCGGAGGTCTCCTTTCAGTTTCTGAGGTTGAGCAATAAATAAAGAACAAAACAAAAAACAAAACAAAAAACCAAGACAAGTCTGCAGAAGCATTTGCAGTGGACACCAATCTGTTCACAGGACTAATCCCGTCAGAAAAGCTTGTAGGTCAGCTGCACAAACTACAAGCCAATTGACATGGTTCTCATTAAGCAGTTATGAAAGATTGGGCTTTTATATGCGCTTTACAATTCACCTTTGAGGTTTGAAACTTCTGATTCAATAAGCATTGCAAAAGCCAAGAGCAAGTTTCACTTAGTAGAATTCTTACTCCTGTAGCCCCCCAAAAGATCAACAATTTTATTGATTTCTGCAAATCTTGTGTGGGCTTTGACACATACCCCATTTTTAACATGATCAGGAACGTTACTACTATGATAGTTTTGTACAGCTCAGATTGTTTCTACTACGCAGCAGTGATCCAATTCTTTCTCTTACTATCACCTGACGGTGCAATGAAGTCACAGCTCCGTGCACGAGAAGACTATTCAAAGAGTCAGAGAGACTCAAAAGAAAAACAGACAGAGCTAAGATAAAAGCAAATTTTATTAAAATACTCTTCAAGCTTCAGAAAGCATAAATTAATGATGTGTAGCTACTATAATACATTATTTTACAGGAGAACCATAGGGCCATGAAGCTTTTATAAACACAAGAAAAGAAAGCCTATGAGCTTCACTCTGTAATAAAATAAATACTACTATCTTGTCTTGTTCGTGTTAGAAGATTGTGTTGAAGCTCTTACAGGTACACAGCAACATTCTGCTCGATTTTTTCTAAGTTTTCCATAATATGAACATATTACTAATCTAAGCAGCGGAATATTTATATTGAGCCTGCAATTCAATTCACAACATTGGAAATATTTTTTTTTATTTGCTTAAAGGCAGTCTGTCTTCTTGCTGTACCTTGTAAAACATTTACAACCACTCTAAAATTGACCTGCTGAAAAACCAGTGAAATCCGTGATAATTACCTGGTAAGTACAATTGTTTAAAATAAGTGTATACAGTCCCTCTTTGTCTTCTTCCCCCAGCCCCAAAATCAAAGTAATACAATTTCTTATTCTTTTGTTCATAATTTTCTGCTTTCTAACAACCTACAGTAACTCAAACTCAGCAATAGAAATTAATCCTTTAAGGCAAAAAAAGTACTGCAACAGCCATCTCCTCCCCCACCCTGGGAGAATCAACCACCCAAGTTGTTCTGTTCGAAATACTCTTTTTTTGTCAACTAGTGATTAGCACAAAAACATTTTCATCTTGTTTTTTACACATCAGTAGGAAAGTGTTAGAAAAGTATAGAAAAGGCTAGAATTTCTCTTGCAGTAAGGCTAGTGAAATAAGTTTTCTTTTTTCTTTTTGGTTGTTTTTTGTTGTGGGTTTTTTTTTTTTTCCAAAGCAGATGGAAAAGAAAGGAAGTGTTTGTATTTTGCTTTTGCAACTTGGGTAAAATCACTGGACATTAAGAACACGTGCTGAGACTTCATGGTGCCAGTCACGTAATTTTGTATATTTGGGGCTAAAGACGTGGATAGGAACCTTTTCCCTGTGGAAAGAAGCGACAGAAGAAAAATAAGAAAGAAAGAAAGAAAAAAAGAAAAACTTTGTCTTAAGCAGTTTCACAAGTGAGCATGCAATCTCCATGCACTATTCCTATCCACACATTGCCTTCCTCTCTGTCAAAAACCTGGATCCAGTGTTAGGCAAAGTCAGTAGAAAAACTCCCACCAAATGCAAGAACCATTGGATTTGGCCACTGGTTGGTCCTCATTTTGAGGTATGCTTATGCCAAAGCCAGGAGACAGCTGACCCTCATTCACAGTCCAGAACAGTAATACTTTCCAGCTATGCCTTGCAACCTGATCCACACTCACAAATCAAAAACGCCTATTTAAATTTAGGAAAAGGAAAACATGTCGACAGGCTGACCTCGTACAGAAAACGAAATCAGTCCAAGTTTATGGAAAATCTCAAACTCCTGCATAAACATTAATACTGGACCACACCAACAAATTTTAAAAGGTTGGTCTACTCAGAAAAATTTTTTTACATGCTGAAGTAGAAGGCAAAAAAGAGAAACAGCATTTTTTCAACACCCACGTGTCACTCAAATGCACCAAACATTATCAGTTAAAAATTCAGACATGCAAAGTACTAAAGTAATAAAAATGTAAAACATCAACTCACTTAGTCTTCTTTGCACCTTCATGTTCTGGTTCTTTCACTGCAAGAAAAGAGAAAATGTTTATTTTCTAAGGTACTGCACCACTGTACATGGAGGTTCTCCCCTGTGCCAATGCATTCACCACAGCAGGACATTACAAGGCTCATTAGGACTCCTGGGTTCTGAACATGCCCCAACAGACACGGGGTATGTCCACAAACCTGAGGAGCTCCTTTGCCAGCAGGACTGCCGAAAGGTGGCTCTGCTGCTCTCTGCCTCTGCCCTTGGCCCACTCTCCACACTAGCATTGAGGAAGGCAAGTTGAGAAGGGGAAGATGAATGGAAGCTGGGAGGCATTTCTTTTGGATGACCATCCAGCGGGTTTATATCAAGTGATAATCCAAACGTCTGTTTGCAGCCAGGCTGTGACCCGCCAAGGTGCTAGAGGACTGCACGTGGGGTAATGTAAATTCCCAGCCCTGATTTTAAGTTCGACAAATGTAGTGGCAGTCACTTTCTTACAACATTTCTCAACACGATTAAATCATCAGTACTGGATGACGTGTTATTTGATGTTTTGGTCTCACATTCTGCCCTTACGAGGACTAATGAAGGGAATCCAAAGACAGACAATGATCCATTAATACACCAGCACAATGCAGAGCCACACAACAATCAGGTAACTGTCCAAGTCCAGAATATTCATCACACGTGGGCAATAATCCTTGTTTGGGGAGACGTTATCATTGGCGAGTAATTCTACCAGAGAATCAATAGCCGATTTAAACAAATCTGCACCTGGGGAGGGGGTCCCCAATTTCCTCACTGCCTTGTTTATTGCAGCACTAGCTGTGAAAAGCAGAAAAATGAAGTAATCACCTCTACATTGGCTGACTCAGTCTGAACACGACTGAGCCCAAATCACCTGATGGCGCTTCTGGTGGCTTTTACATGACATTACAGATCTCAGCCAATTAATTTTAATTAACAGTATAATATTAAAGTTTTACCATAAAATTATGACTGGAAATTACCTTCTCCATGTTATCTGTTTCATCTACAGTATATGTAATCACACGAGGATGGAAACATGACGTGGGAATAAAATGAGCAACTATGGTTTTATGCTTCTGATTGGTTAAATTATTGCAGATCCCATGCCTTTGAATGACACTCAAAAATTTTCTACATGCCTCACAACGCCTTATTTTAACTGGAACATTGAATTTGAACAGAAACATGGCCATTTTGGTGATACGGGGAGGGGGGGAAGAAACAACGAATACGTGTCTGCCAAAGTCTTTGGGAGGAGAAGTGGAAATCTTAAGATTTATCTAGAACGTATTAATATTCGACTCAGTTGGGAATAATGGCCAGTAACATGTATGTCCAGAGCTATTTAGCAATTGCAGGAAGTTTACAGAAATATTTTCCTACTACAGTCTTCTCCAACCTTTTCCCTTTTAAAGAGCTCACCAAAATTCTGCCTACTGGATTTACTTTCCAAGAAGGAAAAAGCAAGAGAGGATACTGAATCCTTTACTGTTACCCCTGCCCCCAGCTTTTAAAAACATCTGTCTGCCTAAGGCCATTACTTTTATTTCATTTACACCAAACTACTCACTATGATCAGTGCCAGTGATTTGGGCAAGGATGCGGAAAGAGCGGGACTGGGTGGTGCCCGTCCGGGGATGCCAGTCTTCGGTGTCTTCAATCAGTCGCTTCTTGCTGGCATCACTGTGGGTGGGTGTGTGGTAAAACTCTGTATAGGTGTCCACAATGTGCTTCCGCGGGGGACTGCATCAAGGAGAGGAGACAGCAGTGAACAAAAAGCTTGAGAGACCACCGGGGCTGGGGTAGCTACAAAGACACGGGCAGAACTGTGACTTTTCCCAGCGATTAAAGGCGGCTTCTGTGTTTGGGTGCAGATGTGCAACAGTGAGCTCTACAGGCACACCTGAACAGAGATTCAGTTCTCTGAACCAAGCACAGCTTTATAATCACCCTAACCCAACTGCAATATTTTAACTTGTTCCCTGCTGGAACATTTCACATTTGAGACAGTAAAAAACAGTATTACAAAGACATTTACATGTTTAAACCTTTACCGTTTAGGTGGGTTTTTCCTTGGAGATGACAGAGTAAGACAGCAAGAGAAAGTTTCCCCAGCATAAACAGGAAAACGAGAAAAAGAAAACAAGAAAAAAGAAGTCAGAAAGTTGAAACAGAAGTGTAGCGTATTATGCCAAGGAATTAGTTTTGTGGGAAAGGGCACTGAAATCCAGTTTAATAGCGATATTGTCATTCTGCTACCAGACCTGCAGCACAGAACTTCCATACTTCAATTAAACTCGCAGTGACTTCCTCACAGGGATGAAAGGGGAATTTGTTTTGGTAAAGCAGGGTAGTTTACTTAGTTCTGACCAGGTGCCCCTCAACAAACCCTCCCCTTCGTTCATAAGGGGCAAAGCACCAGTAGCGTGCGAGGCCACCCAGCACATGCCAAGTCTTTTGCACTTGGCAAAACCTGGATCAGAACCAGCCCAGCCTTAGAAGCATAGACAGTGATGCTCTGGAGCATAACACGGAGATCTTAATGCTCGATACCCTCCCTGAAAATCAAAAAACTGGGGTGATGGTTTTATCTAGAAATTTCCCCCACAGAAACCTATACGCTGTTATCGATCCCTCCGCTAGCAGACTGCAAGAATACAGGATTTTAAAGTTTTGTTTTTAGTAAGCAATGTAAAGAACAAGTCATGGCACTGATCAGTTTAGGAAAAGAGAACAGAAGATTCATACTATATATATATTACTCCCAAATTCTACGTCTGTTATCCCAAAGCATTAATCTTTAAGACCTTTAAAACATTCATTTATTTTTAAGTAATTTACAGGCAATTAACTGTACAAAACTAGCTCCTAAGACAAAACAATTCTAATAATAATTAAAAAACAAACAAAACAAAAAATACCAAAAAAACCCCCAAACTTTAAAAGTCACTTGTATTTTTGCCACTACTTCCCCACTGTACTTTTAATGTCCAAAGTATTTCTGGTGAAGAAAGGTAGAAAATATGAGTGGTAATGATGTAAATTATTGTCAACAAGTAAGAATTAGGCCCATTCAATGGAATGCATTAGTAAATGCTTAAGATTAAAAGAATATTTAATACTTGAAAGAATTATGTGAAAGGTATCATACAAAACTGCATCAAAAGGCTGAGTTTATTGACACACAGCATTAGTGAAGTACGTATATCACATACCAAAGTTACTGAAGAGGGAGAGGTACAGAAACAAAGGCAGTGGTATTTCCAGGATGGAGTAGAAGTAGTACAGAGAAAAATCAAGTAAAGCATCAAAACAGTTAATAGCAAAAATAAAAACTGACAATTAAAGCAGTAATTAAAGGTGTGAAACTACATGGAAATGTCATTATCAACATGCAGTTTACCACATTCTAGCAACTACCACAGTGAAATAAGTAGTCTTTCACATTTGTTGAAAGTGGTATGATAAACAAAATATCCTGCTGACTTCTCTTGTGGATCCCCCGGTCCCTTTTTTAAGGCTAAAGAGTCTACTAGTAATGACTCGTTGAGGCAACAAGGTGGTGCCAGAGACAAAGGAAAATTCCACGAGACAGGCTCTCCCTTAACCCAGCCTTGCGGCAAGGGGAGAAAAATGCCAATAATATCTCATTCTGTTTATCATCCCTAATAGGTATAAATCACAGTATACAGATGTTACTTGTGGTTTTTTTGTTGTATGAATTCGCTATCCAGCCTTTCATTCCATAGTCCTCAAACCATTTGTGCTTTTATACTGTATTTCACCATTTACTAGTTGTATTACCAACACCAATTAGCCATAGGTGCACCAAGAATTTATCAATACACACAAACACCAAACATATGTTTTATGGAATAAAAAAAAAAGCCGGAAAATGTAACACAGTGACAAGCAAGATCACTTCATGTCCAATGCAGACAAAACCATTTACTACGCTAAGAAGTTACTAAGAAAAGCCGAAGCTGTTTTGCAAAATTTAAATATAAAACTCTGTAAGAGCCATAATTTTGCAAAACAAGAATACATGCTGGTTATTCCAACAGGAAGAACGACCATAATTCAGCTCCAGTGCTGTTGATACTAACTTTATCACTGTTGTTATCTGCAAGGGAAAAAAAAAAAAAAAAAGTATTTGATGTGTTAATATGTTCTTTGCTTCTTGAAATATTAAAGGAGTTTCCAAATCCAAGCTCTGGTAAAGCCATATATCATGTAAGTCAAACTTACAATCATCAAAAGAACCTACAAGGGAAAAATTTAGCCCAGCTGAGCTTAAATTGAGTAAAGTCTGTGGACGTCTTACCTGTTTTAAGCAGCAGGCACATTTTCATGCAAGAGCTGGCAAGAAGGTCTCAATAAAAGTGTAATTGCACACAGCCTACTGACGGCAAATTGCTTTCTTTCTGAGCCAGAACTAAACAAGGGAAACAAAACTTCCTTCCCCATCCTGAAGTAAAGTCAAATAGTTTGTATCCTGAACGTGGTTTGAGGGGAGTCAAGAAGGGAGGAAATTCTGAGTACAACAAGGTACATGTCTGAAGAACTGCATTTACTCAAAAGTGTTACCTATGAACAAGATAGAAGCTGTCTTATTTTCTAAAAAAAAAAAAAAAAAAAAAAAAAGAAGAAAAAAGTAATGCAAAGCACAGAAACAAAATGGAATTAGACTGAGCGATTATTCCAAAAATCAATGTTTCTTAAATTTCATGTCCAAATGTTTTCATTTTAATTGGGGCGATAGTTAAGCATAACTGTAGAAATGTATTTTTTCTAAGTAAAACTAAGTAGTGTAGCAGCAAACCAATATAATCACTTTAGAGGTTTTTGTTTGCTCTTTTGTTTTCTGTTTTAGGATTGCAAGACAGTTAGCCCAAACACACTATTGTAAGGAAGGTGGCAAAATAAAGTAGGTTTTTACACTTCTACATGTTTTCAGGCTTTCCCAAACTAGATCTGCAAGGCTGGCAGTGAAACAGGGATTTCTTCACCTGCCAGCTGTGGTACTCTTCAGTCAGTATTATTCATCCCCTCACCATAACACAGGGCACATAACGCTCACCCAGCCATTCTATCTCGATTGTGAAGTGCTTACTCTATGCCTGCAGCGCTTCCAGGAGACATAATTTTGTTGCTATTGTTCCTCTTTTTCAGTACTAATTGCTGCTTTTGAATACTCTTTACTCACTTATTTGCTAAAATAGCATTCTTGGAAAGATAAGAGATGGTTTCTTGAAGTGTATTCAACAAGTCTACCAGCATTGCAAGTCCTTGGGATCTCCAGATTTCATCCCACTTCTAGGCAGTGTGGACGCCTGCCATCATCTGTTTAAGAAAGGGCTGGAAATTACCATGACAACAGTATAAATGCATACAAAAATTATATAAAATGCATACAGACTGCATTATATGAGTCCACATATGGAAAACATTCATACTGCAATATAAAGGGAATAGGTACCTAAAAAAAGCTTTTTTTCCGCATGAGAAGCTCAACTGAAACTGCAGTTTATCCTGTATCCTAGTTGATGTCGATGTTTGCCTTTCTGTAGGGTTCTTCATACACTTTATATACTGAGAGAACAGCAGAGGCGAGAACCTCCAGCCCTTTTCCTTTGAGGGATGGGAAACAGTAACCACAGCTTTTAGGTTTTAAGCCCAGGTTTGACATTTTTGTTACTTAATTCAATCCGCCGGACGATGCTGCTGGGCACACAGGCCAAGGGGCATGGGACCGCTTGCACCCAGCCGCCGCCTCTCCCAGTGGCGCAGCAGCCACTGGGAACCATCCCTGGGGCACTGCAGCTCCCCAGCCCTGCCCAGGAATTTCTGGGAGAGCCCAAGGTGGCACCGGCCAAAAGCATGCTGCCAAAACAGGGCGGCGCAGGTCTGAGTGCCCAGGATTGCTGCTGGGCTCAGTTTAATTCACTAGTCTATTATTTACTTGTCTAGATGCTACACCAGATACAGTACAAGCCTTTTATGTGGCCTTACAGTTCCTTAAATGTTAGGTGTCCCGCATCCACTTAAACATAAACAATTACACTTGAACATGAAAACTGCTCAAATTTTGAATCTGTGTTGCTTTTTTAGGGTAAAGGTAACATTTAAAGGTGAGGTATTTACTTTATAATGGTGCACAAAATCTGCTTAACCCTGACAGCTTCCCTTAATGCATCTTAAGGTTTCTTGTGTGTTGTGCAGAGAAATAACATGACATCTGGCCCTTTGGCTCCATTCTGGGACCTTTATTCAGTGGTCCTGCCGGCACCACAGTTGCTCTCTCAAAGCATCTCGTTCCCAGCCATCGCAGCACCCGCTGACCCTTCTTGCCAGACCGCTCTGCATTTTGGAGTGCCTGCTGCTTTCAGCAACTATATCAAGGAGTCAAAATACACAGCGAGACACGGACATTGAAATTAACAGCCGGCTTGTTGTAAGGTCTGGAACACATTGCGATACAACCCATTGTGTAAAGCGTTTTGTGGTCCTGATTCAATTTAGCTGTGACACTCTACAAACTGACGTGTCACTTCCGGAAAAAAAAAAAAAAAATAGTCAGCACTGAAAGGCTGGCTCGGTCCTTGGAAGCATGGCTTTTAAAATGGGAGCCTTTCCTCAGAGATTCGCTTCTGAGGCTTAAATGACTCCTCCAAGCTTTTGCTTAGCCCTTAAACAAGCCCGGCTTTTTTCCTGCGAGGAAAGACCCTCACAGCAAAAACAAAATCCCACCTACCCATTTTGCTGTTTAATCTCCCCCTGGTTTTCTCTGAATCCTCGTCGCGGCCCCTCAGCCAGATCCTGGGCGCCATCACCGGCCGAGGCGCTCGAGGCGGCATTGTGCGCGACGGGCTGCCGTGGGACATTAACTGCAGGTTTAGCAGCGCTTGGCGCAGGCGACCGCTGCTCAGCGTTAGGCTTGGCGTTAACATGCAGTCCAGGTGCAGCAAACGGGGCCGGGGCGGCAGCCGCCGGGGATGGAGCTGCCGCCTGGGCTGGGGTGAAGGCGGAGGACGGTGATGGGATGGAGGTGACTTTGGAGGAGGTTACAGCTCCAAATGGCCTCGGAGTCTTATTATAAGCCACGCTCGCCGTGGCAGTGACTTTGGGTGCAACAGCAGAGGCAATGGGCACAGGCTTAACTACTTCTGTAGGTTCTCCCTATGTGAGATGAAAAACAAAAAAGACACACACAAAACCATGCCAAACGCATGCACATTCCTCAGCAGGGATCTTCCCAGCTCTCAGGGGAGATAACCCACCTAGCGTGAAATGAAGAAGCACAGAAGCAAGCTTCACGGAGACTGCAGCCGTGAGATGTACGGAAAAAAACCAAGCCATGCGTTTTTAGGAAAATGATCCAAGCATGCACGATCAATATGAAATCCCATAACGCTAACTCCTCTCATCATACCCAAAAGAGACACCCCACAAATCAAGTTCAAGAGACTGAAGAATCACTCTATTGTAAAACCCACCAGGTAACTCATGTGGAAAAAATTAGTGGTTTTTTATTAAAAAAAAAAAATCCACATTCCACCTCTCAAACCCCATTTGAGATATACACATTCCTCACACACAAGCATCGTGGACGCCTGTACACACACACAGCGTGTATCGATCTGGGGACAGGGCCGCTGGGAGTGGAACCAGAGCACTGGAGCTCATTTATTAGAGGCCAGTGCTTCCAGGCTCAGTGAACTTTTCCAGTTGCACTCCATCAGTGTGCTCCAACATCTTCATATACACTTGTCAGATCAAAACTCTCAAAAAAATGCAAAATTTTTTTTCCTCCCCAGGAACTATGCATTACCATAGCGGTTCCCGAACTGTGGCCTTTCAAATCACAGTCAGCAGAACAGTAATATACTATACAATCTTTACCTCCACTGGAGAGGATTTTGAAGTACAGGCCATTTGTAAGCATTTTCAGGTTTGCAAACAGCCTTCATATCAGAAAGGGGGGTTTGAAACTGTTACTTGAAAACAAAACATTAGAAGAATGGAGAACAAATAATTCCCCGGAGCTTTAAGGAAAGTGAGGAGAATTGTTCTCTGAAACTGTAGTATTTAGATTAGCTGCTTTCAAATACAAAGATTTCAGTGCCCATTAAAACTAACAAAAAAACCTGCAAACGAACCCCACCACCAAAAAAACCCTACTAAAGTTTCCCACTTTGGAACAGAGTAAAAACTTCTGCAATGTCTTTCTAAAAAATGTTCCATGATCTGGAAGATAACTTTTTTTTTTTAATAATCATTTGCCAGGTGTCTCAATATTTTTTTGAGGGGTAGGGGGAGCAGAGCAGAAATCACTTAAAGATTCAAATACCACAATACTTTTATGTAAAACATGGAAATCAGGCGTGTTATATTGAAAGAAAAGTTTGAATGACAGTGCTTATCAACAGGGTTTGACAGATGGGTAATAACAGTTAGTGCCACATGCTACATTTCTTGGTTGTGATGATGAGCATACCTTTGGTACATGGACAAGATCAGGTTTTGTAGAAGCCACTCTGGAAGAGGAAAAACATACACATAATCATAAAACCCAAGTTATTTTATGTTTAAGCATTTCCCTGTTCCAGCTCACCACATCCACCCACAGATATATAAAGTATTCCTTTTTGTTTCCTCTAAAAGAAACAAGAAGCATTCCAGTCAAACCTACAGCATCATTGTTAATATAAGGAAAAGGCAAACCCAAACTTGATTAATTTATCCAGATACAACATTAGGAACTCTAGCATCTCTCATCAAGTACTATTTGATTTATAAATTCATAATACCGTATCACCAGTTATGAGACTTCAGCTTCAATTTGCTTATTGTTTTCCTTCCTTTCAAAAGAAACTATGTCACATAACTCAAAGGCTTTGGTCAGATAAATTGTGTTTTAAATATACCATGAACTTCATTCAGGCTTAAAACAGCTTCCTTTTAGAACAACAACAAAAATCCTTCTAAAGTACTTAGCAAATTAAATAATACAAACATTTGGCACAGTTTTTGGTCTTCAAAGGTAAGGTTAGTGTCACTTGAACTCCACAGCAGATGGCAAAAAATTTCTTTTGAACAATGGATGCATTGAAACTGCTATGGGGTGGTGGGAAGGAGAGGAAGTATCGCAATGGAAAGGATTAAGAAGATAAAGAATGGAAAGATTTTATTATACCTTAAGTGAACTGGCAACATGTTCAGGTAAAGGCATCTCATTTGGTTGGTTTGGGATTACTTTTTTTCCTGATTTGCATATACTTACATGCAAACATACAGACACACACACAAAATTAAAAAAAAAACAAACACAAACAAAACAAAACACACAAACCAGCAAAATATCTGACATTTTGTCTGCAAACATTGCTGCTTATATACTTGAGTCTTTTCATGTTGTTTCAGTTGAAAAGTGGCTTCTTGCCACATTTCAAAACATTTCTGGCCATATTTGGTAGCTGCTCAGAAAAGCTGGCATCCTTAATGAACCGAGAACCGGCAATCACATCCTGCCTGAAATCACACAACCTCGGCTTCCGACAAAGCTTCTAAAGAGGGGTTTGAATCACTGATGCTGGATTCTCATTTTCAAAAAGATAATTTGTCAGGGAGGCAAAAAGGTTTATTTAACTGGAGATCAGCTAACAGAGGCTACAACTTTACACACCTGTATTGTACAAACCAGCTTTTCCATTTCTACCAGGAAAACATGGAGAGCTATATTTGGATTAGGCACACTTGGTACATTTAAAAACTTTTTTTATTTTCCTTTTTTTTTTTTTTCTCCTCCATTGTTTTTGGTTTGGTTTTGTTTTTTAAACTAATTATGTTCAAAATGTTTACTCCTTCTGTGAAAGCCATTTGGCCCTCAGGGCTCATCAGATGCCAGCAAAGCAATCCTGCTGCAGGTCCAGTAGCCAAAAAGGGAGAGACACAGAATCCACACACTATGCGGGGGAAAAAAAAACCCAAACACAAACAAAAAAAAGCAGCGCACAAGATCATCTCCTGCACTTTGCCTTCACCATTTGTGCATTGCTGCTGACACACATTATGTCCACATCAACAGTAATTCTCAACAGAGAGAGGGTTTTGTCTGCTCTGAGGAACAGGTCTGTGCTCCCCTTTCCCACAGAGCGTGCAGCCTATGAGAAGGGTGACCTCCAGCCCTCCAAAGCACTGGGGTGCATCATTAATCACCCTTAATTGCAGAGTTGTCAATTTGCACCAACAAAAGCAAGAAGAGGAAAAGAAAGCCAATACATATGGAAACTTTTCTTTCTTTTTTAAGACCAGAGTTAGAAGGAAACATGCATCTCACTCTGTATCTTAGGTACAATTATTCCAAGTAACTTGGAATGTTTTATGTATTTATTAAGCTGATTTAACAGTAAGAAATAGAAAAATATTCATTATTCAAGCCAACTACCATGTTTCATGCTTGAGAAAAAACAACTCTTTGCTAATGCTGGACCTTGTCATTTCAGTTTCATAAAAGGAACGTACTTAAACCTTTTTCTTTTTACAAAATAATCGAAATTGACTTTGCAATGCATGAGATTGCTCTGCATTCATCAGTACAGCAAAATGATTTCAAACCACTATTTCAAGATGACCTGAAAACAGTCTTCAAAAACATCATACAAAAAGAAGAAATGGGAAAAAAGGGTGAAAAAAAGCCTCGATAACTGAAAAATTCCCAATGTTCTTTTAACATCGGAGTCACACAGCATGACATTACTTTTATTTCCCTCAAACATACTTGAAACAAGGACATAAATTTGTGTGTCCCAGACATACTGGAAACAGTTTAACTTGGCCTTGTTGACTTCAGGCCGTAATAGGACTAAAAATCTGTGATTTATCCCATATTGTGTAAAGAAAATGCTTGCCCAGCAAACTGAGCCACCAAGATCTAAATCTGAAAAATGCACAGTGGTTAGACAAGACAGTACTAAAGGAAATGCGCACTTAAAGCTGAACAGCAAAACACAGCCAACACATACATTTAAGAAAATACTTCCTTTAGGGCTATTTCCCTTAAGATTTTGATAGATGCTACTAAATTGCATAGCAAAAAATAATTCAACTGGAGAATCTTGTACATTTTCTCAGTTGTTAGCACTTTGTTTGCCACCTCACAATTAAACATATTAGGATTTCATGCTGGTTTGGTCACTTTGAAAGTGTTATGAATAGCTGACTGGAAAGGCTTTCAAAATGAGATAACACACTTGCTCTTACCATTTACTAGAAAAGCAGGATGGCTTAAAGCAGGCTATTTTCTAAATGATTTAAAACTAGCAGTTCAGTATATTAGCTTATGCAATATTTTCAATAACATACAAACAAAGCAAAGACATAAAAGCTCAATATAAATGCTTACTATAAACAACTCACACAAAAGACCTTGGCAAATGGTTACAGTTTCTAGCTTCATACGAATTATTATAGACAACAAAAATAGAAGCGGCAGCCATCACTTACTGACAGCCCAATACTGAAAAGGAAAGCACACAAAGCTTTTTCACAGGCTTCTACATCAAAGATGTTTAGCCTTTCATTAAAAAACCTACCTATATTTAGCCTGTATAAACAGTTAATTTCAACCAAACATGATCAAATTTGCTCTCTAAACATACCACAGGCTGATAAATACTCTCATGACATTTAATGCAATTCAAAACATTCCAACTTCCAGTGCAGCCTTATTAGGAAAATGAATTAGTCTGCTCTTTGCTGTAAGCCCTGTGTCCAGCAGAAACTATTCATTCTTCAAATTCTCCTTTTATTCATTCCTCTTCCAAGTATTTCACTCATTAAAAAAAAAACAAAACCACAAAAAAAAAAATGAAAACCAGAACACAGAAGCAATTCAACACAACTCTTCTAAAATTTCCGATAACTGGAAAAATCCATTAATAAAGCTAAAGCTCCAGTATTTCATGCTTCTGCAATGAGTACAACTTGATACATCATCTCCAAAGACCCATCATCAACAAAACCACTGTAATCTCAATAATTAGCATTATGGAAATAAATACAATGCAAAGCAGGATATTTTTTTTTATAAGTCTCAGCTGTTCTGTGTGTACAACCATACGATAGAGGTCCAAACCCTCAGTCAATAAATCCTAAAGCTTCATTGAACCTAAAATCCAAGAGGTATTTTGCAGCCATCTCTCCTCTAAATTCCATTTAAAGTCCCACCATCCCCAGATCTTCTGCTCCTTAGTAAAGGGACTATATTGTATTTATAACTTAAAAAGCAGATGCCGAACTCAATGAAAAATTCACAAGATACTGTGTTTATGAACCCCTCTATAAACAAGGGGAGAAGAAAATACCAGTATCAACACAGGTACTGCATTTGGGGTTTTCACATCTCTGTAACTATGAGGATTGCTCATAAAAGAAGCTGCAAGACCTTCATGAAATCATTTAGGTTTCATAAATTAATTTTATGAATTTTATATAAATGAATTTATAAATTAATTTTATAAATTAATTTATAAATTAATTTAGGTTTATCATTAAAAGATCTTAAAGAACATTGAGTCGAACCACAACCCCGACACGGCCAAGTCCACCAAACAAAGTCAAGGCTGGAAGATTTTCCATAAAATTGTATTTGCTGTTCTGAACTGAACCTTTTTAATAGAAGGAAGGAAGAAAGGATTTCTGCTCACCCCCACCCCCATTTTCAAAACTGACTCCTTTTTCCCAGCTGATCAATCAGGATACAGGTTTAGGCAGCAGATAGTACATCCCTGAAAAGCTCCTGGTCAGATCTTCCTTCTAAAAAACTATTTTTTAGTTTTGCCATTGTAGTCTGCAGTTCTGTTGGTTTGCTTCATTTTATTGATAGTGAGCTGACAGGGCAGAAAGCTAAATGAATTTGCTTTTTGTAAATTAGCCAAATCATGGGGGGAAAAAAATGACAGGCAGAAAACATTTAACATATATAACAAGCCACGACTTTCACTAGGGGTTATCTGAACAAAAACAAATGCAGATACAGTTTAAAGTACAGAAAAAAGAACAATCCAAATAAATATATTTTTTCCTTTAGACCCTTCTCTATCACAGACATAATTCATTTCTTACCAACCTTGTTCTGACTCACAACAATAGAAAAGCAAAAACATTCTTAAGCTTGCTTCTTGTTGCAACTCATACACCATCAGAAATGGCTGCCTTATATACACTAATATAACATACAACTACATTTTCCACAGTTTTGTGGAAACATACACACTGCCCTGGGCAACACCAGTCAGTAAATGAGCACTTCAGCAATCTTGCCAGGACAAGCACCAGTGGCCTTGAAGCTGAAAAGCTCCCTCACATCCCAAGGCATGGCAAAGCATTAAAAATTATTGTTAGGTACTACTCAATAAGTACTGGAATTTGTTGCAGTCATTGCAAAAAGGAGATTACTACTTTTTTTTTTTTTCCCCTTAAGAAACACGGCAATGTTTTCAAATCTGTATTCCAGTCACCATGCTTGCTAACATCCCAACCGATGGCTCCCAACATTTCTTAAGTCATTTTCTTTGTTTTAGTTTATTATGTTAGTATTCATTTAGTGGAACATACCAAATTATGACAAATATGGGAATATTAATTACAATCAAACAATGCAGACAACAGTGCTCACTGCCCACTTAATGGAGCAAATGGCAACTTCAAACCAGCAATACAAGGGAGAGAAGATGGGATGCATAATGGTATTTCAGATACCATACATCTCCAAGGGTCTTGGTACGAACGTCTCATTCTGGAAATTAATTCTTACATTACAAATGTACTCTTTCTTCTCTTGCCCTACAAAATGCAGCTCATAAAGTTATGATAATTCAAACATTAAGATGCAAACAGTGGGAGACGGTTGTCTCAGCATGAACAAAACATTGAAAAGAGTTTCTGTGGATGCTCTGTTTGCATGTGAAAAATTTCAGAAAAGGAACTCTTCAGCATGATAAGCCACTTTAAACAGCTTATAATTTTTGGGCTTGATGCCCTTTGATGAAGTATGTTTAATGGAGTACACTAAGAATATTGGTATTTATTTCTTAACATAGTAGTACTTCGAGATAATACTTAACGCCTTACCTCACTATATTTAGCCTGGGAACATTAGCTCATGAGTCACCCTCAACAGATTCTACACTTTCAGTAAGTTTAAACGGGGAGAATTAACATAATGTGCATATCAGCATTTTACATATGGTATATAATACCTTTACACCCTCACACTGTGCACTCCCCCAGCACACCAGATTACAGTGAAGCACTAGGTCAGGTAAAAGCAAGAAAAATTATGTTCTTGCTTTACTGGCTATTTGATATCTGGCCAAATCAAACATACATGTCCCCCTCTTCAATTTAAATAAGGTTTGGGATTTCATCATTATGTGTTAAAATAAACAGTGCTGACATTTTAGGAGAGAAACAAGCTGCCCTCTGCTTTGGTATTCCTACCCACAAAGGATTAGTTGTTTTCGAGACCTCCCAAAGGCAACCACTGCTCATAGTCTCATTCCTGTGGTCTGTAGCAACCCTACTGAATGCATTTGTAAAGAGAGTTTAAGTGCAGGCAGATAATATTTTATTCTATTAAAGCAAAACCAAAACCCAAAAAAAAACCTAAGAAAAAAATACTGTGGAATTTATCTCATCTTCTGACCACCAGAGACTTTTAAAAATGTTCTTCTTGCTCCCGTGAAGGCAGAAGGTTTAGAAACCTGGAGAGCCCATGCACATGGCCAGCACTGGACTAGGGGGGCACATCTGTCCATACCTGCCCATGACTCCCCTGATTAGAGCTCCAACAGGTAAAGCACCCCCAGCACCAAGTACGGCTGGAGCCTTACCACCCTGTACGGCAGACCCCTGCCCTCGGTCCCAGAAAAGTTATAAAGCAGCCTGCACACAAGGGGTAGCTCAGTGTGTCTGAATGATGGAGCTCAGTAGGCACCAATCCCATCCTGCCACTGCTTGGCTGCTCACAAGTGATAGGAAAACTAATGGCTTGTATATAAGACCTCCTTAGAAATTACCTGCATCACTGAAGGTAATGTTTGTCACTTACACTTTGTTATAAACTGATTTTTTTCTTTTCTTTAAGCTTTCTTAAAGCTGTTGTGCCAAGTAACATTATCCACATAACAGTTAGGTGCATATAACAGGACAAAAACAACCACTACACCCGGGCTTTTGCTAAAGAGGAATTTATACATCTGATTTTCCTTATAAATGCTTTTTAGATACTAATTGTAATACAGCAAGCTACCCTTTAAAAAAAGCCAGCTTAATGAAAAGCTTAGGTTTAAATGACTTGCAGACATAGTCAGTCCTCCAAAGACCTCAAAAAGAAAAAAAAAGCAAAAACAGCTCAACTTCATGTTGACTTCAGCCTGTCATCAAATCTAGGTTATAATTTAGGAGATCCCAAAATAAACATTATATTATTTTTTTCCAGTGCTTTCCTCAATATGGTGACTAATGTTTAAATTACCTTTGTCTAAAACATAGCCCAAATATCCTTGAAAGAGCAGGCATATTTATTTTAACTGGAAATTCATGACAACCAGCCCCCAATCCCCAACATAGCCGTCTTTGGGATTCCCCCACCGCCCCTTAAAGGCATCCTTGGGAATGAGCATTTATATCAACATTTCTTCTCTCAAATGAAGAATCTGGCAATTTAGAGAGCCATTAGATTATTATATTTTAATTCTTATGGGGGCCAAGCACATCTCTCCTCCATGTAGCGTCTCACCCATCCATGGCTTCAAGAAAATCTGAGAAACATATTGGAAACATCGTTAACCAAATGAGACTAAAGCTGTTTCCAAGGCGTCAGGCAGAAATTACAAAGAGGAGCCATGTCCTTCACAAGGTCACCAGCGTGGAAAGCAATGTCACCCACCCAGACCCCAGGAGCACTGCCCAGGTGTCTTTGGCCAAATCCCAGCTGCTTCCCTACCTCCTATCAACTCAACCACATGGACATGAGGAGAGCTTGCAGCAACTGCGTGGCTGTCAGGAAAATCATGGACTCTGGGGCTGGTCCAGAAAAGCCAGGGGCATGGCAGGAGTCACCAATAAAGAAACATGATGCTAAATACATCAAAAATGATGAACTCTGTTGGGTTTAATAGGATATGCTATGGTTTTTATTCTTTCCAGTTAAGGTCAGGAATACCTTTAAGCATTTGTATGACTGCTGAGTGTGACCCACCACCAAACAACCAAATTTTCTTTCCCATTTTGCTCCTTCAGGCACCTCTCTCCTATGCCACCCCTGCAGCAAGGGACAAACATTGACGTGCACAAGCCCAGGGCCAGGCTGTGACACAAGGACCACCACAGGCCTTTCCACTGCAGGGACACTAAAGCCAGCATGGACCTGCACCAGTCCTCACTGCAGCAGGTGTGTTTAGGAGGGCTCCCCCAAGCCCCCCCCAAAGGGGACACCATCACAGGGGGTGGGGGGGTGAGGTGGGGTGGCAGCTGTGGATAGTAGAGCTGAAGCAGTATAAACCACATTACAGAACTATTACAGGATCAATTTAATGAACTTGCACTCGCCAGAAGAAGTTAATTTTTCTATTACATGTCCTTGCTTTTGTTGCCCTTTATCATTTCCGCGTATTGTTTATATGTTACTGGCTTAGCAGCACGTACAGCAGGTCTAACATGCTGAGAAAAGCTGTTTATGCCTGGACATGGCTGTTTACTATAGCTTTAGATATCTAACAACTGCAATTTTAAAGACATAAGGAAACTGCCAGGTACTGCATCTAGAAGACCTCCAGTTAGCCTGGCCACACCTTTAAGGGAAAGGGAAGCCAAACAACCACCACCAGAGTACAAACCGGAGCTGGAAATTATCTTGTTTACTGCAAAAGCTAAGCAAGAAAGATCAAACAGCAGCAGTGACCTCCTAATTCCTGCAGTCAGTAAACTGGCCAAGGAACCAATTATACTGGAAACTCCACATTCATTAAGTAAAGGTGCATAAAGCAGAGTGCTGTAATTCTTCTGCTGTTTGCAACAACTGAAAGAAGAAAAAAAAAATAATAATCCCACATGATTCCGACTAGTCCACCTAAATAAAGACTTCTCCCTTCCTGCAGCCTACCTTTAGAAAAAGTAGGTTTTATCCTCAGCTCAAAATACTTCAGGAATAGCATTCACAGCATGCTCACAGCATATGCAGCAGTTAACTGATTTTGTGGGCAACTATTCACTGATGCAAAACAGATACAAAACATCTGATTTTTACAAACCCTGTGAGATTTTTCAGAATGCTGCAAACATTACTTTGGCTATAAGGCAAGACGAAAGTGAGCAAGCAACATTTGACAGGCACAATATGTGTTTTTATTATTTCATGGGGTTTTGTGGTTCTGCACCACAGACATGACTTTCTACTGACAATACCCTGGATTTTTTCAAAGGCAGTAATTTTTCAAAAACAGAGCGGAAAATAAGCCCTCAAAATGGTGCAGCTGTGTGATTCAGCTATTAATAGATGCCTGATTCTGCAGCTACTACTCACCTTTCTTTTAGGTGGTGTGACAGATACATACCTAGTTCAACCTGCAGTGGTGGCTCTCAACTTGCATGTAGCTTTGGTTCAGACCTCTAGAAAATCCTGTATTCCTGAAAACCTGCCTGCTCTTCCCAACATTACCAAAAATCCCATCTTTCTTATGCTGTTAGACTTTCATGATACTACCGCTATCTTTCAGGAAGATATTTATTTTCCGAACAGCCAATCATTAACTTATTCTCATCCCACTCGTTACTACAGGAAGGTAGCAAGAGCCTTATTGATGAGTCAGGACACTGCCATTTTGATTCTCAATAGCTGAGAGATGATCTTGACCAGCAAAGGACAGGTTTTATTTAAAGTGTCTCATTCTTTCCTGTGAGCTGATGCTTAGGAACGATTTCTCTAACACCACCAGTCAGTTCACATATTTACCTTCGAGTTTTTTCTATTCTTTACATCCCACATTCACAGAGGCGCAAAAATTAACGATGTGAAATCAAGAAAATAAAGTTACCTGCACAGGTATTAAGTATAGTATTTAGCCAGTTCAAGCTAACTTGAACTATTTTCAGCGTATGAAGGGCACAGCCCGTATTTAAACTGAGTAAGCTTCTTTTAATCCATTTAGAGACAACTGTCCCTTGACAGATCATCACATATCCTTTTATAATTAAAGAATGCCTGCAAGTTAGCATCATAAACTATGCATGTCAGAGAGATGTGGTTTTTCAAAGGAAAGCAACAGGTGTGGGCCATATTCTGTATATGAAAAACAAAAGTGTAAATAGAGCCAACTAACATCACTTGTGGCACCCAAACAATGAGATGCATGTTTATGAAGGAAAAAGTGACACCGATCACACAGTGGACTGAGGTAGGATGGACTTGGGCATCATTGGGTCAGGGAAACAACCTGTACATTACCAGATTCTGAGCTATATGGAACCCATAGTAGAGCAAACAGTGGGAACTGTTCTTTTCCCACTCCTAACATTGGGATAACAGAAGAAGAATTTTTAAAATGAGATTTTAAATAAACGCCATTAAAGCACATTACACAATCCAGATTATATTAAATACACCCCTCCACATTTTCTGAAGAAGTTTCACTCTCAAATATATTCACATACTATTCAAATTCATAAGTAAAGGTCATATCTAAGAAGTGTTTCAACTTCCCAAAATGCAACCTGGACTTGGCCGGGAGCGCAGGAAGCATCGCTGCACATGCACATGCTGAGCCACTGCCAAATCCCAAGGCTACTTCAGGTTATGGAAAGCAAACCAACAGGGCTTTAGAAACTTTTTGATCAGAAAACTTTTGGACCTGGGTCAAACAGCTATTCTTCAAGCTCGCTGTTTTTCTAGCAGTCTCATTAAACTATTGAATTCAATGGACATTTGACTTAACACTAGCATTGGAGACTCAAAAGCAGCAGCAACAATGTTTTGCCTAACATTTGCAGAGAGTGATCATTTTCTTGACTGTCTGATACCTTCCTACTAACAGTTCTCTTTACCTAACCAGTATAGGGAAGAAGAAGAAAGAAAAAAAGTTTTGCTCAATATCCCAAAGCACTAGAAATGGTACAGTCATGCCAGCCTCAAGAAGTTCTTAATCAGGCTGTCTGTAATTTGGTAATGCAGTCAAAGTCAGATCTGTGCTTCTGTATCACTTAGGAAATTACAGTGCACACGAAGGACATCAGACTGCCAAAGCAATGCTCCTCACACAGGCTTCCCTGTATTTCCTAGTTTGAGAAATTAACAGCTTTGCTCTTGGTCTCCTTTGTATGACATAACTTTCTGCAGTGGAATCGGAGGCTGCTGCAGGCTTCCTCTAATAAAAACCCCAAGGGGAAAACAAGACACAGATAGCATGATGACAACGATGATGACAAGACTGGTTTAGATCATGGTGAAAGAATTTCTTCAACTTTTTGTTCCAGTCCTCAAACACTCACTGGCACAAAACATGCCTCAGCAACAGGCACAGAATAGCTGTTACTACCAATTATTTGTATAACTATGCACTGGCACGCTAGGAGAGGCTAGAGCACCTCCAGGATTCTTGTCTCCATTTTGCTAGTGGTTTGTTACAACATAACGATTAAGTCACCTTCAATTTTCTCATCTTCATCTTTAATTAATCACCCTACGTTTAATGCTTTTAAAATAAAGTAATAAGCACAAAACAGATACCTCTGGCTATTTAAATAAAAGTAAAATGAAGCAATTTGTAGGGAAACAAATACAGAAAGTGATCAATTAAACTATCCCTGTCATCTCAGTCATATAACATATTTGATTAGCTTTATGCAGGCATAAAGTATATGCAGGCTATGTATTTCTTAACAAAAATATGCCCCCCAAGAAACTAAGAAGATTTTGTCAGAAGTTGATGCCTCTCAACTTCTGGTTCAGTCACTTGACAGGAGAACTTTGAGTGTTTCATACCCTCATACCACATAAAATCCTGTCCAGTTACTGGATCAAGTTGCTGGTACATACAGCTTAAAGGCTTTCATTTTTCAGTGAATCAAACGCAACATTTTCAGACTGCCCGCATGGGCCAGGCAGGCTCTAACTTAATAACTGTACCTGGCATAAAAACAGAGCAGGCAAAATTTGAGAAGTAATTTATTACCCGCTAAGAGAGGCACGATTGTTCCAAGAAAAAAATAATAATTCTGCCATATCTAAACTTATCATTACCTCTTTTAACAAATGCCTCGCAGAGCCTATATTACAGACTCCATGGAAACAGGCCAGGGAGTAGGCCTAACACATGGAGCCAGACAGCTCATGTTGACACATTCAAGCGCCCTGCCCTTCAATACTCTCGCCTACTCCCTTGTAAACTGCATCAAGATTTGGCCAGGCATTTTTTCCCCTTTTTGAGCAATGAGCAGCCAACAGTATACAAAGAACAGTAATCAAGCTGAAACAGAAAATGAGGTATTTCTGTAGCAGCACTGTATATTTCAGATACAGCTAAAGCCTGCAGGAAGGAAGCGGTGCAACATATCAGACACCACACACAAACGCTACACAACTTTGCGACAGTGATGCTTGTTTTCAGACACCAAAGCAAAGATCCTCAGGGTGAGATACTGCTCGTTTGCTGTGTGAGAATGGGGTTGGATTATTTTTTTTAAGTGTCTATGAGTCTGCTTATACTTTCCACTCCCTTGATAGAATATAATCAAGGACTAATGCATCCCAAATGATTCTCTGTATCCTAAAAAAAAAAAAAAAAAAAAAAAAGCATAGATATAAACCCATGAGTAATATTTAGACCAGAGAAAGACATGTATTCTGGGGCGTCGAAGAGTTAAGAAAACTTTTAACAAAATATTGCATTAGAACAATGCAGCTGTTCACAATTACCGGCATACACTGTGAGGCACTTCTGATTACCACGTGTTTCATCTACATATATCTACATATAAATGCATTATTTTGCTAGTCAAAAGTTTGGCATTTAGGTGGTATCTACAAGGCTTTAAAACTGAAGTCTGCCTGTGATGCCCCAGCTGGCTATTCCAAAGTGTGCCAACAGAATTAAAATGTCACTAAAGATCATGCCACTCTCTGAGGCATCTGTGTTATTTTAAGATGTGAAGATAAACTGTGGCCAACTTTACATTGTTTCCTTAAGTCTTTCACTCAATATCTACAGATACTGCTTAAAATAAATGTGCAAAGTCACCAGCACCACAATTTACATGCAAGCTAACAAGTCTCTGAACTTTCAAGAAGGCATTGGACGGGTGGCACAGGTCAAACTAGAAACGGGTAGAAGAGTTTCACTTGAGATTGTGAATGACAAATCGCCACCATTCTCACAGGAGAACCTACACACGCTTTCAAAGGTATTAGCCAGAAAATCTGCTACTTGAGAACAGAGTTGGGGGAACAGGGGAACATTTAAATTATTTACCTGAAATAGCAGAACTCTGAAAGCATTGGCTCACTGCCTGCAGAAAACATTCATCACAAGCAGTTGCACACTAACTGTATCCTCCAGATTATTGTTCTATGGACGATGTTGGTGAGGAGGTGCAACTCCATAGTCTACTACTTGAAGGGGTTTTTTTGGGGGGGTGGGGTGGTGGCACGGAGCGGGGAAGTCATGGGTCTCAGCTGCTTCCTACAACAGTTTCTAGGTGTGCATTTGACTTGGAGCTAGGAAATACATGATGTGAAACACTGGTCTCCACACTGTAAATTGCACTTCTTGGGCAATCTCTTTGTACAAAAATCAAAAGATCAGCTCTCCAGACATTTTTTTCTTAACACCAAATTTACATTAAGCAGACCAGGGACCAATATTATTTACCTTGGGCCAAATGCTATCTCCAAGAGGAAACATCCATGAAAAGGAAGAAAAACGTGTCACTGACCTGTGGAAAGCTTAGTATTTCTGCAGTCTCATGCAAAAGTGAGAAAGCATTTCTTCACAGTCCTGAAAAACATTCTGTGTTGTTATACAAAGCTTGGGTTGGGTACCATGGTTTGGAAACCAACAAAGTAGTGCTGGCCATCTTCTAGTCTCCATACACGACATCCCATAGTCGTCTTCACCAGCCACATACACAAAACCTGTTTTTTGGAGAGCTCTCACTAGGGCTGCTCCTTGCTTACCCCCAAGTCTTTCCTATGGGCTTGACCAGCCCTACAGGTACAGAGAGTTTGAAATGATTGCAACTGCAAGAGTTCCCTAAGCCCACACTAGAAGACTTCCACACCTGCCATCACAGAAATCCAATTATCAGCTGGGTCTTCTGCTCATTTCTGCCAGTTTTCCCTCTTGCCTCCCTGCCTGACCATTAGCAATCTACAGTGACCTAAAGCAGCACTATTTGTTCTGGCATATACAGTACCTTCACTTCCACATCTTTAGCGGAATGGGTAACCACATGGTCTGACTGATTCTTTTTAGTAAGAGCAATTAAAACAACAAAAAAAAAAAAACACCACCAAAAAAACCCAAAACAAAACCAACCAAACAAAACCTGACTCAGACTGAGAGACAAAAAGGAAAAATGCTGAAATGCCAAGAGGTAACTTAATGATTTGGTGACTCATCATGAGAGGAGTCGTCTTTGCTGTTTAAAGAAAAAAAAAAACAAAACAACCCAAAACCAAAAACCAAACAGCAGGAATGTGGTGCATCATGAAAAGGATCAGATGAATTCTTCACATTTTTAAAAAATAAGATCATTTGGGCAAATTGCACAATGAATAGGGTAGTGAAAAGTAAATAAATTATGTTTGCAATTACTCGGGCTCACTTTCATTCTTCCTTTTGGCCTCATTCACAGTGTGCAGCTATGATATCTCATCTTAACAAGGAGACATTCTCTAGTGCTAATGTATTGAGGAGGAAAAAAAAAAAGAAAAAAAAGGGAAAAAAAAAAGAAAAAAAAAGGGGAAAAAAAAACCATCTTAGCCAGGAAAAATATCCATGATCAACATTAAAGATGTAGCTTTAAAATAAAAATTTGCCATAAAATTAAACTCTCAAAGCCACATAGCAAACTAGAACCTTCTTCATCTCTCTTTTGCAAAGAAAGAAAAGGAAAATGAAAAGAATAGTTTCACCATGTCCTTTATTCAGGTCTTGATCAAGGGTGTGTTGTGTCTGTTAATTGCTGGCTTACGGCAGAAACAGTTCAGGTCCAGCTCTGCAAGATACTGTATTAGCAGCCTTCCTGGAGAAAATGCCTCAGGCTCCATTATCTTTAACAGCAGATTAAGTCCTTCTCATTAAACAAAGAACCCTTTTTCCTCCACATCATGAGAAATTCCAAATTTGTAACTGTCTTATTGCAAAATGCATTTTTTTTTTATTTCTAGTATAAAAAACACATACAAATCTGGAATCCATCCTCCTTACCAACATAAATCTACCAGATGATACTACCAGATGATTACATGGTATGTAGTCCTGATTTCTCCAGCCTTTGTCCCTTCCCATTTGAAACGATCGGTAACAACACTGAATTGATGTATTATTAATTTTAGTATTGGCATGCAATCTCCACTCACCTCTATATACTGTATGACAGAATCTGTGTTATTTGTTCTTTATTATACGCACCAACTACATTATGTGTCATAAATACTTCACTAACAAGTAATGTAAGTAAGGATCACTTGTTTGTGTTTAAAAAAAAAAAAAGTGACCTATAGATTTCATTCATTTAAGATACTAGTTCTGAAATTTTCCTGGATCCTAAAAAACCCAAAACCACACAACCAAAAAACCCGCAACCTTAATAACTTTTCACAGAAGTGCTTAGGAATGCAAAAAACAATTTTCACTTACATGACACACCTAATTCTCTTCTCTCCATTCCCACTTCCTACCAAAATACATCCTAAATGATAACTGAGATTTAATATTGATTTTGTTAGACTTTTTTTTTTTTTTAATGAGGTTGTTGTTTACCTAAGTCATGATGAAACTTGATTTCATTCCAACTTCCACGTTAGCCCAAGATACCTGTTCGTGTCACCTTACTCTAGCAGCCCTGCCACTAGAGGAACTTCAGTCTGCCCTTGCTCCAACTCGCTCAAATTGCACTAGGAGCTTCCTGCTGTAGGAAACCCCCCTCATCCAAGTCTAAGAGGTCCAAAAATCCCACAACCATACTCTCTTTGTAATTAAGTTATTCAACGTTGCTCCTTTGTAGGCAGCCTCAAGAGACGCAACACAAAAATACTAATCCCAGCATTCACTTGACTATCACATTAATGAGGTGGTGTCTTATGGGTTAATAAGACTGTGGAAAATGACTGACTTGTCAAGCCATACCTTCCCCTCAAAACTTGGAAAGGAGGTACCTGGCTACTCTTTCGGCCAAGGGACTCAAAGAACACTATCGACAGCAGGCACACTTACACGTTTCAGTACTTGAGAGGCCTTGAGTGGAAAATATTACACAAATACTTGCAAAAACTGTTATATTTAGGCCCAGTACATGTATTTTACTGAATTCACGTGTCACTGAAACTTATAGTCTGCTCATGTGGAGTGGCTTTGTATGTGAAGGAAAAATAATCCGTTAATAATAGAGAAGCATTAGTTATCTCTGAAGTCACTGTGCTCATTAAAACTTTGGCTTTCTAAACTCTGTAATACATTTTAAGAATGTATTCCACATTCCATTTTTCACATAGAAGATTAGTAGTTAGAAAGGTTACTATGTGGTCAATAGACTAACTACTCTGGGTTTGGTTATTTTCCCTCCAAAAAGCATTAAGGGAGTGTTAAAAGTCCCCTGTGCTGAATCTCACATTATTTCCATAATTTGTTTCCTTCTGCCAAGATATTTCTTCCCTGTCCAGCAGCAACCAGTCACAGCTTAAATGCAAACAACAGACTAGCCCAAAAGCAAGCCCCCAAAACAATTGCCACTCAGAAAACCCATGTAATTGTCTGGTGAAGATTTTATTGAAAACAGGAGGCAACATCAAACATCAGCTTCAAAACAGTCTCACCTGCTGACATAAATTCTCTATAAAGCTCATGTGTGTCTCAGACAATGGCTCATAACCTTCCAAATTTCACACTTTTTTTTTTTTTAAAAATATTTTGGAAGATTTTGTGCTCAGCCACACCCACATAAAAATAACATCAAATCCTTGTGGATTTTTTGTTTTGTGTTGGTTTGGGTTTTTTAAGTAGTATTTTTATTGTATCTTGGTAAGAGTTATAAGTGTTAGGAAATTAAATCTTGCCAAAACTGTGGGGGAAAATACTCTGCAGACATGATAAGCTTAAAAGTTTTAAGGCATTAAGAGGAATATTGAGGATCCCAGAATATGAAAGCATATAAATCTGTTTTGAATTTAACTGTAAGACAGATTGAAATCACGTACAAATTTCATTATAACAGACGAACTACACTCAACTTACAGAGTCCACAAGAATGCTGGGAAAAACCTAAAGTCAAACTTGCACCAGTATTTTACAAATTATGCAACAAACACTTTGTTAGCCTCAAGTGCAATTTAGCCTAAACTGAGAAAATAAGCAAGAATATGAATCATTTACTCATTTTAAGAGAAGAAGTTGTCATTAAGGAAAAATAAATAAATATGTCCAGGTTCTGTTCTGGTTCAAACGGGCACAACTCCCCCACTGTAGCTACATGAGTTCTGTTTTGAACATCTAAGGCAAGCGAGCAAACTTGCCTGGCTGTTTAAGTGGGCAAATTACTACCCAAAGCGTTCTTGAGATATTTGCAATAACTTTTTTTTTCCTTCCTATTTTGTCACTATATATTTATTGCTAGTGGTCTTGGTTTTAAACTCTCATAGACCAAAAGCAAAGCTAAGTCTTTGTCACCTTATATTTTTGCAGAAAAGACCATAATGCAGTCTTTTCTGATTCAGATAAGAGCCAACACTAACATCTCTGTGCTGCTTCTCCCAAAAGTTACACTTTCCTTAAAAACTTCCTCATCCTTTGAAACATGCTGTTCTTTCTGACAATTGTTTCCCTCCTGCTCTGCTCCCTCTGCTCTCATCTTTATGATCTGTATCTAGAGCCCAGCTTCTCAGAGCTCCCTGAAATGGGCAGCATCAAACACTTCCCTTGTATTGATTAGTTGCCTCAGGGATGGGGAGAACAAGGATCTGATGCCTCCACCAGCAGCCGGTGGTGTCAGGTCACACACAAGACAGAGGAGTATTGTGGAGCAAACACCAAGCAAATGCAGGAGGTTAAAAGAGCAGTTCAAAACCTTTATAACAAAGAGGTAAGTCTCTCAAATCTCCTTACTCATCAAAGGAAGAGAAGGGAAATTTTCCTTTCCCAGTACTTTTTGTGCATCGGCTAAAATACAGAAGGGCTCCACCAGAAGCACCACAAGGTCAGGTGGGAAGCATGTCCTCTGGGGCTCTGCCCCAGCTGGGAATCAAAGTCCTTTCAACACCTGAAACTGCTGCATCTCTGTGACTGACAGAAGATGCACATTAGCAACTGCAAAGACAATCTGGTGGGAATAAAGATTCAGCTGTGACCAAACTGAATTGTCAGATGAATCCTCAAGAATTCCTATCTCAAGTCTCAAACTGGAAGTTGTCAGGGTCTGCACCAGACCTGAGCCTTTGTCAAAAGCAGGAAAGGTGTACAGAAGTAAAGAAAATGGACATTTTTTTCTGAACAACTCACTGTGCATTAGGTGAAAGTGGGGATACCCCTGCACAAAGCTGGAGGAAAGTGCACTTTTTAAAAAAAAGTCAATGTGAGAAAATACTTTTCATCTGCACACAGCACAAGCCCTTGATATTGTTAGCCTGTCTGGGACGAGAGTCATGTTGATAGATATATATCCCTAAATATAGACATATGCCCATAAAACCCCAACTCAATTATTAGTTACAAGTGTTTATGATAATCAAACCCACACCTCTTGTGCAAGCATCCAGGTTTTCACCACACAGAGGTTACTAGAGGCATGATTTACTTCTCACCCTCCCTCCTGCTGAATCATAAGATACCAGCCACAACAGGTCTGGATACCACACTAACAGGTTCACTGATCCAATACGCTCCTCCTCTAAGACAAAACCATCCCTACAGTTTTTCCAATTCTCTTATTATTTTTCAGGCTTAGTGTTCAGATCAGAACACATCCACTGAAACACATCCTTTTCAGTGTCAGGCCAAAGCACAGTGTAACAGAAAATGTGAAGCAGTGGTAGGGATGTAAAAATCAAGATGTTCACGGTGCTCTGTTATCCAACCACCAGACAAAGCTAGATTTTACCTCTAATGCTGAAGCAAGAGCAGCATTAAAAGATTAAACTCTCAGGTCTATTTTACAGGGCACTGAAAATCTACAGTGCGTTTTGCACCAGAACATCCAAGAGCACACCTTTCTTCTCATTTTATTTTGTTGTAGGAAACTTCTATTTGGGAAATGAAACCTGTGCACACTCCAAAACCTAAGTAATATTTACCAGTTCAAAGCATATTTATGTCATCACCAAAATGTAAAAATAAGTGCAACAATCAGTATTTGCCTATGGGGCTCTTAACAGCAAGAGAATATTTGGGAGAAGAACACAGACACTTTAATTTGAAAGGAACTAAAAAGTGACTGGTAACAGTAACCCCTGATTTAACGGTCTCCATGATACTTCATTTTTCTTAGTATCTTTTATTGAAGTCTGCAGAGCCTCAACAGCTATCAAGTAAGATCAGATTTGACTGTGTGAAAGGTCAATAAAGGTTATCTGCATGACAAAAAAGAGGAAACTTTTAGTTTTAGGAAATAAAACATTAAAGCCAAAGCCAGCCTGCTGCAAATCCAGAAATGGAACTAGAAATCCTATGCTTAACCACTAAATCAGTTCTGACAAATAAAACGCCACCTGAAATATCAAGAACATTAATGGAAAATACTTTGCAAGTAATACAGCATCATTACTGTATTTCCCACAGTGGGTAATATTACTACAGAAACAGAAAAAACCCATTTTGCTACATTATGCAGCAGTGCTTATGGAGTATCTGTGACTGTCACCATGAATACCACGGAAGTCCATTAAAAATAAGGAAATGAAAGCCAGAACTGCAAAGGCCTCCTGGAGAAAAACACTACAGGAAAATCACTTCAAGTGAAACAAAAATATAACAAAATCCTAACAATACCACTTTTCTGATGGCTTGCTGTAACTCATTAAAGAAAGAAAAAAAAAAAACAAACCACCAAACCAACCTACACTTCCCTCTGAGAATTATTTATAAATAGGAGGAAAACAGTTACCAAAACTTCCTGAAACACAGCTATGAACCTTTTCCTCAGAATAACTAAAAAGCAGGACTTAACTGGGAAATCTCACTAGGAGCAAACATTGCTTGCCTGTCAGCACTCAAGATCTGAACTATTCAACGGCTCAATTTCTGCCTTCTGAACCAAACCCAAACACCAACTTCCACCCACCCCCCAAAAATCCCCAACAAATCCAAAAAAACAACCACATGCCTTTCAGTATCATCTGTGTGAAGAGACAAGGAAAAATAAAAAATGCCCAGACCAAACTTCTACGGCCACTATAGCTCTTGGAAACGGTAGCGCAGCCCAAATCTCCTGGGATATAATGACTACAGAAAGGCTGATTTGGTATTGCACTGTCAGCTGAGAGTCTGCGTTTTCCCCCTCACGTAGGAAGCTGGCATTTCTACCCATTAAATAGAATCTTTATTGCACGTCACGTACGTATCAACAGTCCGCAAAATTAACTCCTGTGGTTTTCAAGAGAGTTCTTAGACTTCTATAACAAAGATTAGCTTAGTTTTATTCCTGCGTTCCTGAAATACATATATTTAATGTTTTGGAAATAAATTCAATCTATTACTTACAAGCATCTATGCTATGAAAAGATTGCTTAGGAAGAGTTGCACCTCTTCGGAGAGGGGATGTTTGAGCATGTATTGCATGTCCTGCTTCCACCCTTCAATAGTAATGAAAACACTTCAACACGGGGAACGTAAATCAACTTAAAAAGAGAAGCAAAACTGACTTGAGGAGTTTGCAACCTGCAGATTATCATCAGACTCCCGGTAATGATAGTTACCACCGTAATCAACCCAGACATCTTTTCTGGATAAAGTTTCAGCTTGCAAACGTTAGCCCTTGCTTTCAGTGAGAGTGTATAAATCAAACCAAGTTAAGTACATCAGGTGATTCCCTGCTGCCTGCAGACATACTCCCTCAAAACAAGCTTTTTTGAATTCTGAAAGATAGGAGAGGAAACCGTTGGTATTGCAGGAAGTTACTTTACATCACAAGCAGCAGTTTATTATTAAACTGGTCTTTTACCCAGGCAAGGCACTGCAAAGTGGTCCTCACTTCATGTGCTGAGGCACGCTGGCCATCCAGCACATGCCAAGATCAAGTATAACAATCTCATTTCCCGACACCTCCTACTGAAGTACAGTGTTTCACATAAAATATATCTGGATAATTCATCACTGTTCCTGTCTTCAGAGACAGATCAATCATGCCAGACCTCAGCTAGAATACAGATTAGGTTTAGTTTAGTTTTAAAATTGAGAGAAAATAGGCTTCTAAGCTACTGTACGTCTAAATACTGAGCCAGAACTACTACCTTTCTAATGATCTGCTTGTATAAAACCACTTTTGAAACTCATATAAACTTTTTCACTGTATATTTTTTGTTTTAGTGATTGAATCTTTGTTTTTAAAAAGTCTCATATGGTACATCAGAGTGGTTTAATCCCTATAGTGGAACTATAACGGAAGGCAATTATTTTCATATCTATCTTAAATGTAGGAATTAAAGAACACACTCTGTATAATAACAATAGATGATAAACATTTATTCTTTGGCCAGTCCCAACATATCTGAAAGACATGCACAGTTTCAGACCTTACAGCGAACATCTTTACTTCCCTGTCCGAACATAAGCAATTTAAAAACAAACAAACAAACAAGCAAACCACAAATTAACATACAAAGTTCAGAATTACATTTTGTCATGTTTGTCAGATATCTGTGCTATATGACTTGTACAAAGCAGAAGCACAGACATTTCTCACTGGTTAAGGAAATAAAAAAGCAAGACCAGCGGTTAAGGCCCTTTAGTTGCCACTTGATCTGTTGGAAACAGGTGGGAACTTCTGGGATCCAACACTTTCTCCCTTCATTTTCAGTGAGGGACTCAGATTACACAAGACACGCAAACCTCCTCCCACAAGCACTCACTACCCTCCAGTGATGCCCCAACTCATCTCCCACCCAGCTGCTTACAAGGCTCTGGTGATTTATAACATCCGAGCTATCCCCCCAAACAGCCTCTCAACTGGCCAGCCCTTATTCCATCAAGGATTTGGACTACAAGAGTAAGAACACTGAAATTTTACCCCAAATTGAATGTATAGGCTCCCAGCTTATGAGTGTCAATTACTACATGATGGCCTCCTTATTTTCATACAAATGAAGGTGGAGTTTTGAAATATCTTCCTAATCTGACTGCCCTCTGGTTCAGCCCACCATGATACAGTATGTAGACAAAACCCCAGAAGCAGAATGATTTACTTGCTGCAGTTGCAGAAAATATCACTCGGAGCTGCAATTTCCCTGGGGGCAAAAAAACTAAAACTGAAAAGAATAAAATAAAACCACATCCACATTACATGTCTCTTCTTTAACTCTTACTGACTTAAATGTTTCATTCCAGGGCTGTTCCTTTGCTTCATTTTCTGTGCCCCCCGCCCCCCCCCCCCCCCCCCCCCCCGCCTTGCAGTGGTATTCATGGGGTGGGGTTGCAACTGAAATTAAGGAAAGAAAATGTCTTTACACTTAAAACTGAAGGAAACGTTTTCACATTCAGTAAATAATTATCTTTCTTTGGTACCTGCCATTGTCCACAATCTTTATGTACGTTCTTACACCACACACTGTATCAACCTCAAGAAATTGAACAGCCTTTACAAATCCTGATATTTTGCAGCTCCAAGATCCCCAGGAAGGCTCTGAAGTACACACCATAAGGAAGGCTGCTATTGCTTAACTAGCCCCCACTCCAACCAGTTTTCCTGGCAGATGAGTAGATACAATCCTGCAGAAGTCACTGAACCCCAGTTTTACACTGCAACCTTCCATTTCATCCCAGCAACTTTGCTTTGAACTTCCAGGCAAGCCTTTAGTTTGTCAGGTTCACTTAGCTGCAGCATGTTTTGTGGTTCACCTAATTGCTAGCTGACATGCAGCAAAGTGCTGTGAGCAACAAAAGATTTTGAATTCCAGCTGGAAGCAAGAGCTGTACCCTTCCATTAATTTAGTTTGTGGGCAGGCTTTCCAAAGGCATGGCTTAGCTAGCAAAACCTGCTCAGCTGCTAAATTAGGAGCAAAAGCTTTCTATTTTGCCTCCAAAGAAAAAGTGCATGCTCCACTACGACATCTTTGCATGGAAAGAAGAAACCAGCACCATTCGTTAGCTCTGAATTTTTTGGAAGACGTTTTACCCAGTGCCACTTAATTTCAAAACCAGATAAAATAGGAGGACTTAAGCTGACTCAGTTGCTTGCACTGCAACGGACAGCATAGAAAGCCACATGCAAAACCCTTCCAGCTCTAGAAAAGCTCCTGTCAAGATGCAAGGGTATGAGGAGCCTGGAAGACTTCAGGTCAGCTGTCACCCCATACCTGAGGCGCACACAGCAGTTACACTGTCTCAGGAGTGGCCTGGGAAGGCACCAGCCCACGCTTTGAGGAGCGAAGAAAATCTTCAATAAGACACCACCAGCCAAGCCGAGGGGTGAGAACCGCCAGGCTCTAGAGCAGCAGCACCTCACCTCCAAGTCCTGAAGCTGACGTTCATGGAGCTCACAAGAATTTGAAGAGCCTGCACAGAGTTTGTGGGATTTACTTCAAAGAAACGTCGGCTCGGAAACAGATTGTGCAGATTTACAGAGTAAAAGCAGGTTTCTCAGCAGCGCTGGATGGTTGCACACTGCGCGGCAGTGCTGGCCCTGCAGGTCAGGGTATTTCCCAGCCCAAAGGTCAGGCTGACAAAAGCACTTGGCAATTTTCATGCCACGAAGCTCACAACCTCGGTTCAGCTCCTCCTCAGCCAGCTACGTACCGAACGTCTGTCAGCAGCCAGCCCGGCCGTGCGGCAGGCCAGGAAAGCCCCAGCTCTGCAGGGCATTTCTCCTCAGCCCCGTCCAGCAGCCAACCCACACGCGAGGCAAGCCCAACGCGGGCAGGGCGAGGGTCCGACCGGGCAGGCAGCCCCCCACCAGATGCACGTGCAGTCCTTTACACTTCCACAACGAAAACAGCTCCCAAGGCCGGTGCCAGCAGCCTATGCAAACCCTCACATCCACCTGCCTTCCAGGCTGAGCCCCCAGTAGCTCCACTGGCACGGCTCTGCTCCCCTTCCACCTCAGCAAGAGCTTCTCAACATACGTTGAATGAGTGCTGCTGAAACAGAGATCACAGAGATCATGACGGGGATCACAGAACAAGTCACCAGATACTTTTAACCAAGAAACTCTGAGAGCCATATTGCATTCTTCATCTTACTACTTTTCCTGCTTGGTCAAGCAGGTCCTCTTCTGCAGCCCAAAGTAATATGTTTTTGTTTTTAATGTAGACTTTTCTATTACTGCATTTTCCTATTTCTGCATACCTGGCGTTTTGTAACCTGAATGCTTCTTTGAAAACACACAATTCCATAAAAATAATATGATAAAACAAGAAAGACTCAGGAATTTTAATATGCAGAGAAAGGCAGATCTGTATCTGCATCATTAAGCTGGTTAGATTAATTCCCCAAACCTCTACTGCTTTGACCTTACAGGCTACCAAAAACTTTGACAACAGTTTTGGGGTTTCCCCCCCCCCCCCCCCCAAAAAAGTTCACTGGAGAGCTTTAATGCTTCAAGTTGCTGAAGTGCTGGCATTTGGCAGGGAGGAGGCCATCACCATTTAAGATCAGCAATGGATCAGAAAAAGGTTAATGCAAGAATAAGAAAAGGTCTGCGGTCAATGACGGAAAGTTCAGCAGGAATGCTCAGTCTCGCAGGGCTACATGGGGCTCCCCTGAGCAACTCCTGGAACAGCCACCACCTCAGAGCTCAGTGACATGGCCAAAATAAGAGAAGTGACCCTCTGTCTGGAAGGCACTACTTTTCAGCTAGTTTATTTTCAGTCGTAATTATTGACAACTCGTATTAATGATTGAAAGTAACAATCTAGCATTGAGAAATAAATTGCCTGAGGTTTCTGAGTAGCAGCTACACTATAAATACAGTTTGTCTATATATTCCTAGCCATATGATCCCTACTTAAGGGTTTTGTAATTTTTTGTGTCTCAACTCTCTCAATTAGAAAGGGATAATGGTGTTTATTTCCTTAATCATCCAACACTCAGTTTTGACATCCCTGAAGGAAGTTATGCAAGAATTAACATTAGAGAAAAAAGGATTCTAGCAAAAAAAGTTGTTTTCAGCTTTAGAAAAAATTACTCATAAGTTGTGATGGTTTCAACCAATTTATTGCCTCCGTTCAGCTGGCACTGGACAATAAACCTTCTTCTGTATGCTAAAAAAGCACATCACTGGAAAACAAAACTGAAGTCAGAATGCCTATGTAAGGGAAATGATGATGACTAGTAAACCAAAGTTGGAGAAAAATAAGACTTCCAAATGCATTCTTATCATAGCTTTCTTAAAGCTCATCCTTATATGGCTTATGGAAACAAAATACCCACCCCAGTGAACCCAGTACTCATAAACCTGAAAGTATGAGCTTTAACCATCATCTAAAGTGAAGCCTGCATTGTTAATAGCTCAAAATCCCTTCTGTACTTGCATTCTTCTGCTCACTCCTCTTATTTTTATTATAATAGCCTCTCCTGCCATTCGATTTAGCAGTTACACTATTTTCTCACCTTTCTATGGAGACAACTTTTAAACTTTAGGACTTCAGACCCCCCTTTAACAATGACCAAGGCTGGCTCTTGGGTTCCATGGGGCCATTCCCTGCACTGCTGGGTTTTATTTTTGAGAAATTAAATACATTACAGCTAACCTACACTAGGGCAATATTTCAAATGCCTGAGGGGCAAAAGGACTCAAGTCTCTTAAAACCTGGTCTACATCAAGGTGCCTCACCTCCCCATCTTCCAAATGGGAACAGGAGTATCCATTTTGTCCATGGATTGTCAGAACATACGTTCCCCACACAGCAAAAGGCTCTTCCTCCGTGCATTCTCTTCCAAAGCAGAGCAGGACTCTCAACACAATAAATGGTAATATCATCATATTGTTTTCCAATAAAAGCAAGACTGGGAACAATAAAAATAGTAAGTAAAAAGCATATTGAGCTAGTCTTACTGCAGAAAACCCTTTCTGAATTAGATAACTTGAAAAATGACCTTAGAAATAAAAATGAAATGATCCATAACATTTTTTCCTTATTACCCCACCTCAAATCATGAGAATTTCAGATGTTCTTAAGCTACAAGTCTAGACTTCATGTTTCCTGAAAGAAAAACCAAAAAGATGAGGGAGAACGGTATGATCAAGATTCATACTCAGGCAGGCAGATAAAATAAGTGCCACAGTTTTTAATACTTGGGTTTACCAACTGCAGAACCAGCCTTACAGCTCATCTGAATTTTGGCTCAGAGACCTGTCAACGTGGACGTCAGAAATATCCAGCAGGTCCTCACCTCACCTGTGACACTTGGGCAATCCTGTGCCTTCAAAGGGCCGGGGGCGGGGGGAGGGAGTGCGGATAAAGATGACAAAAAACAAGCCCAAAACCCATAGCTATCACTGAAATTCAGAAATTCATCTATTGTGTTGTAACACCTGTGTTCATTTGTGAAAATAGTACTGTCACTCATCGAAGAGCTGGAAGCAGAACTGTAGTAACTGCTTACAGCCAGCCTACTGTACCCAAAAAGATTTCTGAAGCACCACAATAAAGAGAGGTAAATAACCTTGAGAATCCTCCTTTCACCTCCCAAGCCACGCAATCCCCACTCCTTTTCTCCTAAATCACTATATCCATAAGGAGAGGTGAAAGAAATTCCTTTATAAAGCACACTATAGTTGTTCAGATGTGTTTTATGAACTAGAGATAAGTTCTATGTTATAACAGCAAAAAAATCTTTCCAGGCTTTTCAGTATTATTCTGTATTTGTGCCTGCATTGCTCACTGACACTTTTTCCAGAAGTTTCATGGGTATCATGATCTCACACAACAGGAGAAATACACAGTTCTTTATCTTTCTCACTTCCAAAGAATCATTACGGCAGGAGTCTGGAGAAACAGTCCCCGAAAATAATATTTAAAAAAATAGGTGGTGGCTCTTAGTTGTTCAGCAACTTACAGATTTATTTATGGAAGTCCATGCTAAGTTACTGAACTTGAAAATATATCCAAAAAGCAAGCATCTGGTTTCCATCTATCCTCATGGGAACCAGGAAAGGGCTTTAACTGAAAATAAAATATTGGGGTGCAAAAGAGCAACATCTCAGGGAAGGAGGGATACGTACAAAGAAAATTCCCTATTTAAAAAAAAAGCACAACAAAACAACCTATTGAGAAGCTAAAATCACAGACTGCAAAAAGAAAAAAGAAAAGCACACCCCATATTTTTGAGCCATATCTAGCATGAAAAATGAGCAAATAACATGCCAAAATTAGAATATTATTCCACAAGTCAAAAAAAATACCATCTCATAGTAAAGAGCAAGACTTGTTTACAGAACTAATTAAAGACATATAGCTGAAAATACCTGCCAACATATGCAAGTGTTAGGCACCTACTGGTGTACGTGGCTGGCAAGAACAATTTTATCTATTTGTATTTAAACAATCTCCAAGCAGAGTGGAATTGCAATTGTGACAGCTGAAATTCCAGTTCCTTTCAGTGGCAAAGAACAATTCTGTACTTAAAAACCAACCTGTGATATTGCCTTTCATGGGAAAAATGGGAGCTTTTATTCTCCCTTCAAACATTTTGCCAACTTTCACTTACAAGCTACAAAAACATCTAAATTGGTTTTCCACAAGAGGTACATGCGCATCTGCCTCCATAAATATATTGCTTTAAGCCTGTAAATAAAGTTTTTGAAGGCGTTGCTTCAAATATCCCTTCCACCCTCTCAGGCAAGCACCAACCAACCTTATTTTGTTTCTCTTCATTTTATTTTTTCCGCTTTGCACATAAAGAATAGAGAAAGTCAAGTGAAAACCTGAGCAGCAGTACAAAAACGTATCAAGTTAAATATTTATAATAAAGAAGCTGATCGTAAAGATTTTCCCCTCTTGACTTTGCCATGTGGGCTCACAACATTTCCTTCATGGCTTTTTAAAAGGTAAACTGTCACCATACCCTGGCTACTGTGCAAACTGGGATGCTGGAACCCATCAGCCTCAGACAGGACCACTCAGTTTCACTGGCCTGCTAATTCTTAGGGTATACCGCTGCTTTTCTACCAAGTATCATTTTGATCCTCACAACACACACAAAAAAAGCCCCTAAAAAGCCAAAGCAAGACCATGTTTCTTTTTCAAATAACTACTGATTTTGGTTAGTCCTTCCCTTACAAACAGCACAGCCAGCCCCATCCGACATGCTGTGAGGCTGGTGGTATACCCAGTAATTTTTCCCTGTGTTGCCATTATCTTTGCATACTACTTCAGTCTAGACGACTATATTAATTTCCACATATCCCACATGAATCTGTGTCAAATTATGATTGATCAAGAGTAAAGCAGCCATCTACAGATGAGTGCACAGTACTTGTTATGGTTTATTGTGACTAAAGGTCACTTGGTGCTACCACCAAAAGTGTACCACATTCAATTTAGAAAATGTATTCTGGTTCCTACAGCTAATTTGATCAAACTGAGTTCTTTCACATCTTTCATAAAAGACCACAGGGACATATTTACAGTGCAAAAGCCATTAGCTCAAGCCATAACACTCTTCCGATTTTCTTGGACCTCAAAGTAACACCACTAACCAACAGACCATTGTGTTCCTTTAAAGCAGCAGCAAACCAGGGCAGTATTCGAAGAATGCATATGCTCTTTCAAGACTAACCTCAACATTCTTGTGCTATAGTTCAAGCTATCAGTTGTCTACATGGAAGCAGATAAAAGCTCAGAGAAGTGTAAATATCCCTAAAGATAATTAAAAGCAGTAAAACAAAACCGTAAGATACGCCTGATTTTCCTGTCTATGGCACCAATTCACATTGTGAAGGCCAACATTGTTTTGCATTGACAGCATCGCTGTAACCTTGCACGCGAACAGTAACAGCTCAGAATATTTTATTTGGTTTGGTTTTGCTTTAGGAGAAGAGGCAGGAAGAGAAGAATATAATTTTGGAGATCCCTCAATATTAAAATGGCTCGTCTTGCCACCTTGTTTATGCTCCCAAGCCGTCCTTCCCTGGATGCACGAGCATAAACAGCCAGCACAAGCCAGTCTGACTCCAAGCATGACTTTCTTCCAGGCTGTAAAGAACAAATAAACAACCAAAGCAAATCTTCTGCTAAACAGCAATCAGAGCAAGGAAGCTTTCACAGGCAGAGGAGCTGGGAAAGCACTGTCTACAGCTTTGGTTTCATGGAATCGGGGCAGAATTCAAAACAGCTGAGGCCATGGGACTGCAAACCAGCAGAACCAAAAGAGAGGACATCTGTGCCACCCCCAGATGCCGGAACCAAGGCTATTCCTTTGATCTCTGCTAGTCTGATCCTGGCTTAGCCTTCAGCTGTCAGGTAGCCGACGCTGGTGAGTCAGATGCTACACTGGATAGTAAGGGTGAGAACGGGAGGGGACCAGACTAAGTCATGATTAATTTAATTTTCAAACCACTCATCCCTTCACCCAGCCAGAAGCAGCCTCAGACAAGTTATAGCACGACCGAGACACGCCTGCTATTCCTTTCCTATATCTGATATTAACCCTGCCCATCATTTTATGGCAATAGGAAAAAGCAGGGCAAAGCCCTACACTCTCACTCACTGGAGTGACTCAGTGGGCTCCTGGAAAGTGCGTTTCTAAATGACCTGCCTGCCTCACCGGGAGGCAGAAAAGCAACTGACACACTAGATTCTACCACAATAAGTGATTCCTTTGATGAGCTGGTGTAATACCTTTGTTTCATCAGGAAATTTTTAATGCCACCTTTACAAGTTTCACTTGGGAAGGTGCCCTAGGCAGGAACCATGCCACAAGATACATCTTTCCTCAGAGTCTGAGCAAAGGAAATCCCCTGTTAAGGGTAGTGAAGGTCCAAAGCACAGAAGAACAACAGGAAAAACAAGAAACAACAAGCAGGGCTGAACTCTAGCCTCTTACAGAAAGCACTCCCACCACTGTTGCACTACACATCACTTAGGGCTGAGAACAAGCACCACCACGCTGGAGAGCTGGACATCTGACAGACCTACAACCATGTCATCTCTTCTATTCTTATACTGATGAACCCAGAGAGATGGTCCTTTCATTAAGGGCAGGATAATTTGCCAGAAGGTAGTAACTGCTGCAGAGATACTGTTACGGGACTCAACCAACACTCATCTAGAAACTTTCCACTGCTGAAGGCTAGCACAAACGGCAATCACGGGGTGCAACTGCTGTTTTCTTTGATAACAAGAAAATATGGTTCTCATTATGTGATGGCTTCAGAGACCAATCCTCCTCCAAGACGCTCACTCACATCATTAAATAAAAATAGCAGTCTTCTAAGAAAAGCCAGTATTTAGCCCTGGGAGACTTCTGAAAGCTTGAAGGAATTTCTTGGTTGTGCTGCTGCTCTTTCTGCTTCAGTTCCAACAACCTGCATGTGAGCAACCTGCTCCCTTCTTTCAGCCCCTCCCAAAACATAGTCCCAGGCAAACAGAGGTATGCCGAGATTCAATAAACTGCACGTTTCAGGAATGAAGCTGGACCAAGCTGTAACTTCTATAGTAGACACTGCAGTTCGCAAAGGGAGGGCGCTACTTTGCGGAATGGAAGTACCACTTCAGGAAACCTCTCTCTGTGACTCTGAGCTGCAGTACTTTCATCCATATAACTCAGGGGTTAACTGTTTAAATCCATCATACTGCTTGCCAATACATCTGACAATGTAGGACTTGACCCAAAAAAGAAGTGTCCCTAGCCAGTCCAGGGAGGGAAAAAGAACCTAGATAAGACCTGGCTTTCGTTACAAAAGAGAGTTAAAAAAACCAAAGCTCAAACGGAAGATGAATTAGACTTCATTCAGTGTAGAGCAGGTGATAGAAGGTTGGAAAAAGTCTTTGTCAAATTTGTCAACTCACATAATTAACATTTATTAAGTTTTCTAAAATGCTGTAAGTCAAGACACATTTCAGGCTACAGCAGCATACCTTTCAATTGTGGCCACTTAATTGGAATTTTGCCAAATGAAATTGCACTTTGCCAAACCACTTACATGGGTTTATCCTCCAAACAACTGTTACTATGATAATTAATTTTCTTAAAAAAAAAAAAAAAAAGAAAAAGAAAAAAAAGGGTAAAAGAAAAGGTGTCTTACCTTTGCAGAGTCATGTTCAAGTTGCCTGTACATGCCTTGATCTTGTTTTGTGCTTCTAGATGAGTCATCCCATCTGTGCTTATCCCATCAATGGTGAGAACCACATCACCTATCCCCACGTGTGCTCGGGCTGCCTTGCCACCATCATTAAGCTGAAATATCACAAGAATGGTAAATGACAAACTTGGATGGTTTATGTTTATATTCTCTGAACACAGGACAACAGTATCTTATTCACAGTGCTGGTTTAATAGAAAGAAAAACCCAAACCCCACAAAAGAACAACAAAACACGCCCAATATCTTTTCTCCTTTGTGAGTATGTGCCTGTGAAAGTTGCTGCACTATCTTTCTCTCTAGTGAAGCAATGTTTATAGGTTCTTGTTCTCACTTCACTTGAATAACAGAAAAAATATTGCACATTATTGCCTGTTTTTCAAAATCAAACTCCATTTCTACTTTATTGGTTGGAAGCTGTTTACATTCAGCAAGACACAAGCAGGGACAGGCACGTGCTGTTTCCTGAATGCCAAGTTCCAGCATCTTCTCTCTTCATATAGGAAATTTTTCTCACAAGAGAAGGCAGTCTGTAAAGCAGCTTTTTCCGTTCTAGATTTTCCATCTACACAATCTCTCCAAAGTTTATGTATTTGTCAATGACTGGTCACATGCATGGAAGACTTCATTAATAGCGAAGCTGACTTCTTTCCCAGCTGCAACTACTAGAAAGTCAAAAGTTCAACATCACAGGCAGACCGGTTACAGGACTTTGTTTTGCCTTTCTCTCAGTAGGTTTATAGCCCTCAGTGACCCGCAGTATATTCAGACCAGAATAAGAAAAGCCTCTTGAGCAGTCTGTCTCTTTGATCAAGGTCACTGCCAAAGTTCAGCTCAACTGCCTTTGGTCCACTTGTAAGAGTCTTGCAACAGAAACCTTTGTAAAGTTCACATTATTGACCCTAACTGAGCAATAAATTAATCTTTTCATCTGACGCCACTGAATTTCAACTAGCTTTATTCCCCAAAACAGAAACAGGAATGAAGCAACACATGGCAAGATCTACGCATTGATTTATATCCCCGGTCCTCAATCTGTTAGTCATTACATAGCCGGCTGCAAAGAGCAGTCCTGGATGGTGCAAGTTCCCTCTTTGTTTCCAGTTGTATTTCCTACTCTACAGCAGAGAAGCTGTGGTTGTTTGTGTCGTGCGTACAAAACCTCTGTCCTGGTTTCAGCTGGGATGGAGTTAATTTTCTTCTGAGTAGCTGGTGCAGTGCTGTGGTTTGGGTTTGGTGTGAGAACACTGCTGACAGCACACGGGTGGGTTTGGTTGCTGCTGGGTGAGGGTCAGACCCAGTCAAGGGCTTTTCAGTTTCTCTGGCCCTGCCAGCGAGAGGGCTGGGGGGCACGGGGAGCTGGGAGGGGACACAGCCAGGGCAGCTGGCCTGAACTAGCCAAAGGGGCATTCCATGCCATAGAACAACCTCACAACTCTTTCATTTGTCTGCAAGCATGAATCTATTCCTTGAAGAAACTGCTATATTTTTAGTTTAGAGGTGCAATTATTTAATCTTTATTTCCAGAAGTGGAGTTCACCTTGAGCCACAGTTGCACTCCAGCAAGTGGCTTCTCAAAGGGAAGCAGAAGGAAGGCTTTCATTTCTGTTGTTTTTTAACTGCCTCTGTTCTAGTTAATTCAGTAGGGACCAAGTAGTTTCGGTTCCTTGTGGTTCCTTTTGACAATGACTGACAACAACAAAGTACAGTCAGTCAGTCCTTTCAACAGGAGAGCTGAGCTCTCGAAAACTGTCTGTGAGAAAGGGGTAGTAACACACGAGGTACCAGGGACTCAGTCTTTCTGTTTGTGTATGAACAGTCACTTGTCAGTAAACCTGTGGAAAGTGTCCCGTCAGCTGACCTGATACGGTTAAGGCTTTCCTAAAATCTCAGAGACTATAATACATGATATCTGTGACACATGTATTGTAAGGCATCTGAAGACAAATACTTTAACTGAGGAAAAAGTATTGCCTAATGCTGCAAGGCAAATGCAATACTTGAAAAGTTTATCACATGACAATTTATAGACTTAAAGCAGGAAATTTCATACTCAGGATCACAGCTGGCATTTTTCAGCATCAGTCTATGTCCCACCAACATATGCAGTAGCAATCTAGCAACTGAAAACAATAGCCAAAAATTCAAACAAAAGCAGAAAAATCCTTCCCTTTGGTGTTAATCCGATGCTAACTATCCTGATCATTCTGGTGAAAGGGGAGGCCTGAGATGTAGGAAGACCTGTCATCTCTTCAGATTCAGAATAGTGGCCAGTTCCTCAGCATACATGTCAATATAGCAATTTTACCCGGAGTCGAAACCAAAGGGCACTAGCAAGGGAAAGTTAGCAGAGCAAGTCCCAATGCAAGGAAGAAAAGTAGAAGACAAAGGAAAAAGGAGATGCACTGATTTCAGAAAAACTTTTTGACTTGCTAAATTTGTAAGAGTTACAACTTGTATAGTCTTATACGTAGCTTATTGCATAAATTCTATATAGCCTTTTAAAAAAGGCTTCAACAACTAAGCCAAAATTCCTCCAAAATTTGGTGTTCATACCAAATCTGAGCTAAGAGATCCAGCTACTTTAAAAAAAAAAAACAGAACAGGGAACCCCACAGGCATATAGAAAGGTATGACCAACATAGCTATTTATAGGGAAGTTCTTCAAACCTTTGGGTGAGGGATGGAACCTGCCATAAACAGATCCCTAAACCGACAAGTTACAGCATGCTGACATTTGTCAGCAAGGTCTGGAAAAGGGAAAGGAACGTAAGGGCACTAAAAGCTAAAGGTCAAATGGATCACTGTGCTTTGTGGTTGGAATCCCCAAGTGAATAAAATCGAGCTTCCTCTGAACGTATGCAAGTGTGCCACAAACGGTGGCTAACGCACAGCAACCCACAACTAACCGGCTGGCTGCCAAGAGCTCACTAACTGCTGTGCACTGGGGACGAAGCTCTCAGCAAGCACACATGGGAGACAGCTGTAAAACCATTTCAGCAACACCCCTGACTGAAAATCCCTTAACAATATGGCTGGAAAGCACACCCTGGAGATGGGGGGGGGGGGGGCGGGGCGAAAACAGGTCCTGAGAAACATGACATGCCCTGGCAATGTCTGCAAGACCTGTCGTGCAGGCAGGGGACTAAACCTACCTTATAAATGAGGCTCTCACAGACACATCCGAACAAATTACTGGACAAGAATGTGAAGAACTGCACATACAGAGGGATGTCAAAGTAGTAAACTCTTTAATCAAGATACAGTGGATAAGACTTCCAAATAACACCAACTGATTTTGGATAAGAGATCTGACTAACCCAGAGAGGCGAGGTTGATACTTCTAGGAAGCCTCAGCCAGAGCATGAGTCTTCCTTGAGAGTACCAGCCAGCATCCTTGGCTTGGGAAGTGCCTAGAATGAAGTAGGACTGAAGCTACAAGGGCAGAGTTTTACCACAAATGCATGAGGAATATAATCACACGAACAGGTATATAAATGCAAACATCTACACTGAACACAGCAGGAGGAATTAGAACATTTGAAATAATTAAGGATCTTTTCCGGACTGCAGACATATTTATACCCCAGGAGTCTCTGTTTTGACACTTCTTAGTCTCTGTAACTGTGCATTACTATTATAACCAATAAATTCATATACATATTGGGGATTATGTATGTACAACTGTGTACATATTCAAACCAAAACTAAAACAAAGGCTCTCCATATTCCTTGCACAATGGGAACCAAACTCCATTTATTTCATTTTTTTCACTTACAGTCTGAAAAATGCAGCAGATGCAGAAGATATAAATACCATTTCAAAATTTCCTATACATTAGTTCCCTACATCTTTTTATAAATCATTACTGCTTTTGTACCACCTTTGGGGGTTTTTGTTTTTGGGGTTTTTTTGGTCCCGTATGAGTAATTTTGTTCTTAAATTTCAAATTTAACCTTAGCTTAGTAAAATTATCTGGCATCAGTCACCAAGGAGCTGCAATATTACCTACACTAAATACCAAAAGACTAGCAAACTGATGGGCAAAAGCAAAAAAACACCTAGTGCTTAATTCCTATTTGGAAAAAAAAGTATATCCCTAAAACGTAGCTTTATTGAATGTACATGTGCAAACAAATGGAATCAATGCAGCAAGACATGCACAGAAAAGTAGAGCATTAAAATTATAAAACTGGCCAGCTATGAATCAAACTAACTTCTAAGCACCAAAAATATTCTTCAAATTCTTGATGGATCGGTTTTAATTCTGTATTGACATTATGAGGCCAGGTTTTAAAATTAAGTGTGAATTACAGCTACCAAAAAGGGGGATGATTTTTTTATATTATTTTTTTTTTTAATGTTACACAGTACACTTTAAAGCTACAATACTGCCACACCAGAAATGTTTCCTCCTACTCAGCTCCATGTCTCTACTCTGGGAAGCTCATTTGCAGGCAGAGGGGGAGGCAAGTAGGAGAGACATTTTAGTAGGCACCTGCTAAGGCCAATCACTCCCACAGCCCCCAGCAGCAAACCAAACCTCTTTTCGGCCCCTTAGCAGCAATCAGCTTCATGGCCAAAAGCCAGCCTATGCCATCCAGAGATGCTCAGGACACTTTCTAATAAACGTAAATAAAATCACCCATCTAATATTAGATTTCAGAGGGGGGAGAAAAAAAAAAAAAGTTGTTCTTATTTTACACATCAGAACTCCAAAACTGCAAATATTGTCCTAAAACACATTCCAAATGGAGATAAAACAAAAGTAAAGCAGTTCTTGGTCCAGGATGAACTTCAAAGGCAACAGTATAAAAGTAGTCTCAGCATAGTTCTGTGCCTCAGGTTTTTAAAAGCACACAGTCCAGCACAAACTGGAATAGGACTGTTTCCCTGAGCCACATTTTAACCAGCCTATTATTTTGTTTTGCAGTAACCAACATTAAAAAATAAAAAAAAAACCAAAGCAAGAAAAATAGCTTTTTTTCTTTTACTCTCAAGCTTTAATAAAGTATTTTGAAAGATTCTTTCCAAGGAAATTGCATGTGTGAACATACATGTGTGTCTATCTCTAAATCAATGTAATTTGCAGCTTAATTTCTAATTAATATATAACCATCTATTTTTCCTCATGTCTAAGAAGAAAACTTGACAAGCATCTCTTTTTTTGAACTGTCATTATTTAGCTTTTATGCAGTAATAAATTAAATACTTACATTGCAGTTACTCATAAGACACAGGTCTATTTGACAGAGATGGAAGCTTCTTTTGCTTTTCCACACTGCCTGCCTTGAATCAATCCTAGCTGCAACCAGCTCACATGATAGTGCATCACAACCACTTTCCCAAAGAAGCTGTTTCATGGTCTGACAGTAAATTACGTTCACCCCCATCACGCAAGCATCCTTCAACGTCACCTGCAACTTTCTCTCAGAATGTAATTCATTGCTCACAATTTGAAACTCCCTGGGCTGTCTGACATCCCCTCTAGCTTAATTTTTACCCCTCGAACATTTCTGATATGCAGTTAGCTATAGCAATTCAGCCTAAGGACGTGAATAATCACAGCAGAAGTCAACCAGACAATGGTCTTTGTATCATTACCACTCTTGCTTCTCTTTCAGTCTACATCCTTCTCCCTATGATAATGCATTTTAAAGAGGCAAAAAACCCAAAATGCAACACACCCACATACAAAAAGAGCATTACAAGAGAATTTTGCAAAATCACAAAATAAGCAATCAGACAACCTCTCTTTGTAAATAATGCTCTGCCTTTTCACACAAACATGCAAACCACAGGGGCTTTATCTCCCTGCTATAACACAATTTATGCTAATATTTACACTTACTATCTGTTACTACCTTATCTGATTTCAGCTGACGGAAGCACCACCTTGCACCGATAGCCAGTATCCTAACAGCATGCTCTCATACGTAGAGCTCAAAGTACACTAGAAAGACCCCTTTTGGTGAATTGCTGCAAAAGAAGCAGCCCTTACTGTAGTTTTGGAAAATGCAAGCTTGCCCCAAAAAACACAAGGGGGAGTGGGGGTGCACGCTTGCATGCTTATGCTGGGCAGCTGCACCAGCTCCCTCGCAGGAATTGCACACGGCTGAGCAGGCTCCTGCTGGGGAGCCCCAGACCCACGCAACACACGTGGGTGGTGGCACAGCGCGCTCGGGTCTGGCACCCGAACACCGCCAGCACAAATAGAACATCAGTGGGCTCCAGCACGCCCTACCTAACAGGGCACCTCGCCAAAGCCCTTCCCTCACCTCCATCCCTGCAGGGAAGGATGCAAAAACCCAGCTTACACTCCAGACAGGTTTGGGACACTTAAGGTCCAGCTTCCCACTTCTGCATGGAGGGGTGGGGTGGGGTGGGGGGGAAGCCACAGCAGCACCTGCTCTTTGTGCCAAACAAGCTTCCTCGGCACTCAATGGAAACTGAGAGCTGTATCGTGTTCCTCACGGTCTTTACTACTGCAATATTATTTGCACAGCCAACAGATTAGCTGGCCAGCCTCGATACTTGCTTCCAAATCAAGAATATACATGCCAATTTTAAAGTCCAGATCAACTTCACACAGCTGAGTTATAAGAACCCTAATGCAGCATTTGCAGTGGAAACCACTGACACAACCAGCTATAAGAGTTTGTGAGGCAGCCCTGCAAATAAGCTAAAGGGTTTCTCCAAACCAAGCAGGGATCAAAATTAGCTTAGGTCAAAAAAAGTTTTGATTACCAGAGTCTTTTGGTATGTATCACTGCCAGGAAAGCCTGCCCTCACCTCACTTCATGAGGCTGTACTCCCACTTGCTCCTGTACATTTCCATTTCCCTCCTTTTTCTCCCCATAACTTTAAAGGTGCTTACAGACTGCTTATAAAGCTCTAACCTAGTAATTAAAGGTAACATGTAAGGAAAAAGAGCGTAAGGCAAAGTACCAACCATACTTCTTGGTCTAGCTGTGGACCCCAACAGCAGATACCACTTTAGTCCTGGCAAAAGGGATACCCATGCCTCCTGGCCTGTCCTCCCAGGTCCTCCAGCTTTGCTTCATCCCTCTCCTTCCACACGCAGCAGCTTCCTTACTGCAGCATGGCAGTGGCTTGGCTGAGGCAGACCCAAATTAGCACTTTGACTCACTGTAGCCCATAGGAAAAGCCAATAGGCATTCAGCCATTTTGCCAGCAAAAAACCCACAAAATCATCTCTCGCATTTCACACTCAGTTCTGCTACTTATCCTCAGCAGTAACCCTGACAACAACATATTCTTTAATGTGATTGAGCTGTGTATCTCTGTAGTCCCACATTCAGAAATTCAGTCAAACAAAAAACTAACACAAAGTTTGAGTTTTCTTTCTATGCAGATGTGTCTGAGCATGCCCCCATGGGTTCACATTTTACGAAAAAGACAAATGGTTTCAGCTTGCTCTCTCTTATTATTATTATTACTTTTTTTTTTTTTTTTTGTGGAGGGCATTAAATCTAAAGGTTGAAATACAGTAAAAAAAATTTAAAATTCCTGCACACTTGCTTTTGCACTTTAAATGAATTGTTGCATGTACACACACACACACCACTCACTATCCACCCTTTCATACACCAAATGCGGAGCTACAAACCTACAGAGGAGCACAAGAGGATGTTAGCTGCTAAAAACAGAAGAGGCACCACATAGTATAAATTACTCTTAGACACAATTGCGTTGATACAGAAAAGGATCAGAAAATGTGGATTAGGTTTATAAAATAGGGTAACTGCACAACACATAGGCCTTTTGGATATGTGCTTTTTAATTTTTCAATCAACCAACACTAAACAGAGTGACCAGGGGAGTGAAGCAGAAGCAGCAAACCTCAGCTTCCCTCGCTTGCCCCAGAACAGGTTGTTAATAAGCAGGAACAGTTTCCACATGCAGATGCCAGAAGGGTTATTACCTGGTGCCATCTCTCACTTGTCACGGCTTGAGTGATCATGGTTTTATTGCAGCTCTGCTCTTCCATGAGCAGGTTTCACCTTTGCTACCTCTCCCCCTTCTTCCCTTACAGCAGCCCAACTGCTGCAGGATGTAAGGAAGCAGAAACAAATTCACAGAAGGTGCCTTCAGCTTTAATTTTTGACAGAACACTACTACCTCATCTTTACTGCAAGTTCAGAAGCAGGTATTAGAGAGAATGATCCCTGATTTTGGACTTTTTGTGAAAGGGAAGCAGTTAACTGTACACACAGCAATAAATTCCAATACAATTCATGTATTTTACATGTACCTTAAACATTTTATTCAGGTACTGACATACAAGTTAAACTGTGGAAATACCTACTGGAATTAAAAGGAGTCAAAACCCACAGCTCACACAAGTATTAAAGAAACTACTCTGTGCAAGTGTAGCTCTATTGGCATCTAAGAAGACTAAGCATCTGGTTTTGTCTTTCCAAGGCACTTGAAGCTTGAAGAGAACAAAGAGGTGAACAGACTGTCACCGAGATGGGATGGGTAGTGCTTCCCGAATAACAGAAGACAACTAGTGTTCTCATTTGGAGAGGACATAATGTCACAACATCAAAAAACAAGTTGTCAAAAGGACTAAGGCAAAATAATTCAGACATCACAACTAAAATTATATTCACAAGAGCACGAATGTGGGCAATCTCAAAAAAAAAAAAAAATATGCTTTCTGAATACTTAAGTGATTGAAAATGATTTACAGTCCAGTGCCAGAACACCTGCAGATATTTAAGACCCTAAATTAGTAGCTTTCACTAAGAGTTCTCTCAAGGACCTCAGCCGTGTTCTCATGCTGCCAGGGTGCCTTAGAGCCCTATTTATTTTAACTGGCTGTCTTCTCTCTGAAGATTATTCTTCTGTTCAGAGAGCTTACAGAACTAATCCAGGTTTCTCCCTGGGAGACTATATGCCAGTGGGTAAAAATTACTGCCTGCTTTATTTCTTGGAGAGACAGAAATAGGAACGGAATGAAAGTGTAGCTAGAAACACAATGTGAACTTTGTATGGCTGCTTCAGCTTTGGGAAGCTGCAAGTCTGTAGTCTCTCCTCCAGTCATGGGGTTGGGGTTTTTTGGATGGCCAACACACATGAACTCCACAAGCAAAGCAGGTGATTACTTGGGACTGCTGACCAGGCGTCACCTTAGGAGCTGCATGAGTTGCATCAGAACATAAGTTTCAAGTGCCTGTCTCATTCAGAATAAACGGTTTGGAAAGTTACAAAAGTAAGTTTTATCGCTGGGGCCACCTGAACAAGCCCCAGAACAGCGCAGGGTTAGTTTTCTCTAACAGAGCTGAAGTGTGAAGTGGCAAAAGGGACTGAGCTCAGCTTCTTCAAAAGAAGTTCATTCCCATACTGTAAAGACCATACATCTGAAGACATCTGCAGAGCATACAAAGGTGTACTTCCTCCCTTTCCAAGGAGGATTGTTTTTATTAATTTGCAGGTGATTAAATGAGTTCAGTTAACTGAACATCCATCTCCTTAATAACCTTAGTAGCACCGATCTGCATAATCTTGTTTTCATAAGGCTTTCACGGTCCATGATTTAGTCCCTCTTAATGGGATATACCTTTCCTGCGTCAAACATGATGCAATCACCCCATGCTTTCCAGAACATCCCATTTAGGAATACAAACATAATAATATGTTATACGGGGTAATTTAAAAGTATTTTGATCTTTGTGCCTTGAAGTCCTTCCCACAGAAAAGAAAAAAAAAAAAAAAAAAAAAAGAGAGAAGAGCCTCATACATGGCAGCGGCGAGAAGGAATTGATTGCAACTAATGAAGCAGTCCCACATGTGAAAGCAGAGAGTGTTAAGAGGGGAAGCATCAACCAAAAACTCATCTGTCAAAAACTAACAGCCAGTGGGAAGAAAATGCTACTACAGATTGAAGCCCTTATGATACACCAGTTGTTGTTTCACTGCCTCCTACCCAGAAACAAACCAGGCATGCATAAACACGTAGGAAATAACCTACCTGTTTCAAAGAACTGAGATAATGATAAGCCACACCACAGAAATAAAGAGGCAAATGGAGGCAAGTTCAGACACTGCGAGTGTTGCTTATTGACACAAATCATCTGTCCAGGGAGCATAGCTCACATTAACGCCATCCCAGCCTGGCACTTTGCAAAAACTTCCACAAAGAGGTCCACTTCCGAGGTGATAACCAGTGCAGCAGTGAGAGCCACCACATCCACTGCCCACAGAAAGTTTTGCCACATTTAGGAGTCACATATTTTATTTATTTAAAATAAAAAAAAAAGAAAGAAAAAAAAGAAAAAAATTCTCTTAGCATTATAACTGGCAGCCAAAACAGCTGAGGACTCAGAGCTACACTTCTGACAGCTCTCCTCTGAGCATGCAGCTCAGTACCCAAGGAGAAAGCACAGAACAAATGCATCAAGGTGCAAAATCTTATCCAACTCAACCATGCTACATCAAAAGGGGATTCACATTTTAAGTATAAAGACACTAGTGCTGATGGCACATTCCTCTTGTAATGTAGAGGAAAAACCACAATACTGAACATATGAAAGACTCATTTCAGAGAAATAAGCATGCTCTGAAGTGCATGGAAAATAACAATTAAACCAGTTATGGCTAATACATTGATGGTGCTCAGACCTACTCCAGATCAACGAAAGCACAGTCCTATTGTAATATGCCTTTAACGCAATGGAGGGAGAACTGCTCAGGATTAGTCCAACACAAACTTCTAGCACAAAGAAATAAAACAGAAATAGGAGACATTAGTAAATCCTAGTGGGTATTTTGCCTTTTATACATCAAGGGAATATTGTAGCAGACATCTATTTCAAGCCAGACACTTGCTGGCTAAAACCCCAAAGTATAAAACTCTGTAGAAAAAAGTCCAATAAAAAACCCTCAGAAAACAAGGAACACATTTTGAAGGAGTTGCACATCGGTTAATAAATTGGAACAGTTGTTTATAGTAAGACAAAAATCTTTATCACAAGCTAATAAAGCTTATGAGAACATAGAACATTTTCAATTTTAATTTTCCATTATGAAATTACATATATATACACACAGAAACACTACACTGTATTAATTTACTTTACTTTAAATATCACTTTTACGTGATTTGTTTATACAGTTCCAGGTGGGGGTGTTCTATAGATGCATTTTTTTATATAAGTATGTAAAACACTGAATATATTACTATAGGTGGTGTTTTACACATGTATTCTTTAAGTAAATATTTATGTATAAATATTTACTTATACACACACACAACCCTATATAAATAAAAAGGCATTTGTCTTCTCTGCTGGGGACCTGTGCAAGAAGATTATCAACACTTTATTTATTTGTTTGGGCAGCACATGACAAAAAGCAGTCATTCAGAGAAAATAGGAAGCTATTCAGGACAAATACTCTGACTGCAAAATGAAACCTTCATTTTAAGTAAACTGTCCTTGCCATTCATAGCCAAGTGCATTGCAGACATTTAAGACCGAATAGAAACCCACATGAAACTTCAGCAAAACTCCAGACTGGAAAATGCTAGTGTACTTGTTGCCACTATGAACTTTATCTACATTTCTTGCTGCTGTATTTTAAGAGTCTTCTGAGCTTTGCTGCTGAGAGTTGCACCGCATCTGCTAATCGTAACCACCTAAAGTCTGCGTTATGCCACACATTTTTTTTCTTACTTGGACATCTAGAGATCCAAAAGTTACACACAAGTAAATAATGAATACGGCTCTGAAAAACTAGTGAAAAAAACTCAGCCCTTCAAATTTACTCCCTTCAACAGTATATCACATGCTCTCAACTTATCACTGTGCAATGGTAAGTGTCCAGCCAAACCCTGGACTTGCAGAGAAACCCTGTAAAATAGAGCCTTGTAGTCATGTTAGATCTCTGGTGAGTTTTTGGGTTTTGTTGTTTGTTTTTTTTTATTCACACACCCCCACACCAATTCCTACGTCATGTTCTCTGATCTCCATACTACCAAAATTAAAATCAAGAGATTTCAAAATAAAGATGCAGAGAAAGAAATCCAGTTTAAATATTCATTGTAAATTCTACTTCATCATTATCACATCTAAGAAAATAAAAACTTAAGTCATTTACAGTCTTAAATTTTAGGACTAAAAATAAGACTGCTTTAGCATTCGGGGGGGGGGGCAGGATTCAAATATGTACTGCTGGTTACAGACAACACTAGGAAACAATTCCAGGTTAAACAACACAACAACAAAACTCAGTATCCACTCATTTCTCCAACTTGATCCAAGACAGATGGTGTGGAAAGCCTGCAGGTTGGGGGTATTTTTGTTTGTATTAATTATTGCTGGTAACAGTACAAAATACTGATCACTCACATAGAAGTCACAGGCGTCCATGTGATTCACGCTTTTCTCATAACCTCTAAGACCAACACGCAGCCTCTTGAATATCGCTGAATATATTTAAGAATAAAAGCCTGATCTTCACAAAAGCAAGAGGTTTTTGATAAACATGATGACAGAGCCTACTTTTATGCCTACTAAATCCATGCAATTTCTTTTTAAGCATGTTACTTCAGGTTTTTTCACTGCACACTCACCAACAAATCTTACTGTAGGAAGACTCATGTTAGATTTCAAGTAATTTCTAGAAGTAAATTTATTACTTCAAGAACTGCTGGAAGAGTTTTACAAATGAATAAGTAAATAAAAATCAGTCTTTCAGCTTGCCTTATGCTTGAATTCTGTATCAACTATACCAAATGAAGAGCAAAGTGGCCATTATAATAATGTCCTTTTTGACCACTATTTTGGCAACAGCCATGATAACTAGTTCTTTCTGTCTCAACATACTACCCTGAATGTTACTGAATTTTGTATACCTCAATTTGTGTAGGCCACTCACACGGCTCCAGTGAAAGCTGGGAGTGCAAATATTATGTGTCCTTTAGCAGAAGAAAGTTGGAAATTTATATTCAAATTGAAAAGGTATTCAGAATAAACTGTCAGTCAAGACGCTCACTACTAAAAGCTTATCTTCAAAAGAAATTCTCCACATCAGTCCAAATGCAATTAAAACTGTACAACGAACGCAGCCTCTCAAGAGCAATGAAAACCTTTTCATCTACCTAGAAAAAAAAGAGAAGTGAGACTATGCAAGAAAGACCTTGGGAAGCAGTGCAGGAGAAGTGCCGTGACAGGGTTACTCTTCCCTCACGCATCTCCCCACCTGGAGGCTTATCCCACAGCTGGGACTGCCGGTAAGGTCAGTACCACCACGCAGGAGATGCCAGTGCCTATTGCCCATGGTGGGGAGGATGGCAGAGCAAGCCTTCACTGCAAACCTCTGCAGAATCTGCTCCTTCCCCACAGCTTAACAGCAAGATGAATCCATCAGCTACAAGTAACATTCAAAACCATAATTTAACAAGACACATAAGCATATAACACACTTCAGTGGGATGTAAGACTTCGTTGAGCAGTGGTGCATTGGGCAAAACAGTCTTCAAGGCAAAAGAAAAAATACTCCCAAATACTGAAGGGAATGCAAATACTACAGGAAATGCAACATTTCCAAAACTGCTGAGGCTCCACTTTTAGTTTATGGGAACATTAGGAAAAAAAAATCAAAACCACAAAAAAAACAAAGATAGAAATTAAGCCCTGTCCATTCCCCCTCCCTGAACTATCACCAAGCAGGGTCAGACGCATTACTCAAAGGCCATCACAGAATCAGGCTGGCCACCAGAACCAGAAGGGTCTGATAGCTTCCCACCCAAGACCACCATTCAAGGTGCACTTTATCAAACAGCAGTAGTATCCCCAGTCCTCCTTCTGCAGGTGGGAGGCAGGAGTAACCACACACATAGAAGCAGAACGTGAGACTTAGCATGCAGCCGGTGACCTTTGGCAAGAAATGTCCTCATGTCATATGAGCTGGTGTCACCAGGAGTTCATGTCGCTCCGACCCTAAAACGCACCGTTTGCATATTTACTGCCTGCTTAACAAACCAATTTTAGGGCAAAGCTTTTTCCTCGTAAATACATCATTTTTATTCAACCAGTTTCTAAAAGCCAAACAAGTTCAGTGGGACAATGAAAAAGCTACAGAAGGATCTGAGTTCTTCACACAGCCATCCATCACACCTTTCTTGAAATTAACAGCTTCATGCATTCCTCTCCGGCCATCTATCAGAAGGCACCAGATATCTTAGAATTACACAACCTAGCAAAGGGAGGCCCTAGATTTACAGCCTATGTCCCTGAGTGGCTCTTCCAGAGACTGAATGGTCTGGAAGCATTTCATACCTCACAGCAGTGTTCAGTTACAGCCCATACCTCTAATCCACAAAAAGGTTTGCTTTTCCAGGGAGCACAGGAATGCTTTCTCTGTCTTCTAAGCTGCCAGATTTAAATGGCAGTTTAGCACAATTATAGCATCCAAAGCACGTTTAGGTATGCTGAGAATATATAATGGTTTCATACATTACTGTGGTGGGTTGACCTTGGCTGGACACCAGGTGCCCACCAAGCCGCTCTGTCACTCCCCTCCTCCATAGAACAGGGCAGAGGGGGGAGGAATAAGAAACTTGTGGGTCAAGATAAAGGCAGTGTAATGAAGCAATAGCAAAAGTTGCACATGTGGAAACAAAGGAAAAGGAAAGTTGTTATTCTTCCCATCAACAGGTGATATTTGGCCCCTTCCCAGGAAGCAGGCCTTCAGTACAGATAGTAGTTGCTCCGGAAGACAAATGTCGTAAATAATGAATGCCCCCCCCCTCCCCCCCCCCCCCCCCTTTCTCTTCGCTTTTATATCTGAGCAGTCATCATACGGTATGGAATATCCCTTTGGTCACTTTGGGTCAGCTGTCTTGGCCATGTCCCCTCCCAAGACCTTGCCCACCCCCAGCCTACTGGTGAAGGCTGGGGAGAAGGCTGGAGAGCCAGCCCTGACACTATGCGAGCGCTGCTCAGCACCAGCCAGAACACCGCTGCGTTATCAGCGCCTTTCTAGCTACTGGTACAAGCACAGTGCTGGGAGGGCTGCCGCGGGGCTCAGCCAGACCCAATACAATTAGTAGGAACAAGAGCACATTGTGATAAGAGCTTTGGAGAAAAGCATTAGCACTGACACGGCTACAAAAAAATATTAAAATCTACCCTTACCTGAATTTGATACTGAAATTATTTTAATATGCATATATTCTCACTTTAAAGTTCTGTTTCACTCACGTTAAATAATTCAAGCTAACCTGCAACAATCACATGCAAGCTGAACTATTAACATCAGTAGGAGTCTTGAGGTTATAGTGAGAAATGAATCCTGAACAAGAAAAGTCTGCAATATAGCTGGAGATGCTTTGTCTTTTTCCTCCAGTTTTCCAATGAGGTCATCCTTAAACCTCTTTGGGCACTAACTGGATAAGGATGCAACACCTCGTTGTACACCACAGTATTCTGATCTCTGTGCACTATGCTACAAGTCACCAACTCAGTCACATGGGCACAAGAAACCAAAGGAGATTAACAACTTCCACAATCTCTTCATGACCAAAAATGAAGAATGTACCAATGCAGTTACTGTTTAGTAGTTCAACAGGGCCAGTATTTTACCTTAGACAAAATACAACCTCTCTCAAAAGCAACTTGCTATCCCAAGTCTTCTTGCAGATTAAAAAAAAAAAAAAAAAAAATCTTTTGCACTGTTTTTTGAGTGCAGAGATGAAGAATAAAAGCAAACCACACAAGCAAGAGGGACAACAAGCCTGACCAAAGCAGGAAAACTAATAAAGCTGGAAATCCCACTTACAAATGAGAGGAGGGGAACACTAGGTTAGCATGGCTTTACAAGTTTTTCTCTTTTCCCATTCACATAAGGACACCTGTGACCTGGCAGGGTGATTAGGTCAAATGTAGACACTGAAGTTCCTACTTACATGTATCCTACTTGAAGCGTGAACTCACATGGCGTTCACTGTTTTAACCTAGAGTTCAGAACCTTACCAGAACAGTCATGCAACTAGAAGTCTCTGTTCCAAGGGAAGGATTTGAGGGACGATGTCATTACAGACATAGAGCGCACAGGTCTGAGCACCCTCCACAAGGCTGTGGTGCCAAACTGCAGGTTTCTGCAAAGAACTCTAGTTGATATTATGCAAAGTTTGGGCCAGACATTAGCAAGACACTTGGGTGACAACACACCTTTACAGATCTGATATCAACCAACTAATTTAATACTTAACACTCTTCCCCAGTGCAAGACACACACACACCCAAACCCTTCTACATCAACACCATAGCCTACAGACTACTACAGCAACTGCATTAATGACTGCACTTCTGAAGCGTTCCATACAAATCAAGTGTTCATACCCTTAAAGCAGAAGGCAACAGTCTCCTCCAGGGCCACACACCAAGCACAGCATGTTGCTGCATGTATTCCTAAAGACTGAGGAACAGCAGCATCCAAACCAGGACTTGTTGGGAGGGGAAGGGGAGAAATTTGAGTCTTGCAAGTGTTTCCAAATACACACATGAACACAATAAGCAGTTGTGGAGGATGAAAGACATGGGTACTTCAACACTCTCACTAGGAGGATCATTGACTGGAGCAGCAGTAACAGAGTAAGTCCTACCCTCCTCTGTCTCTATGTGCACGTGTGTGAGCTTCCACTATTGCTGCTAGTGTAAGTCATCACTTATGCAGCAACAAGCAGATATTTGTTAGCCCAACCAAGAGTTACTGGCCAAATGCAACCCTGTATCATTCACAAAACTAATTCCCATCTCACTTTAGGACCAGTCACTGGTGACTTCAAAGTCTCCGTCCCCGGTATTTGTCCCATTAGCTCCCAGATGTGGATGGTGCTCCCAGGACAGCAGTCTTCCCAAGTGGACAGGACCTCATTCATCCATCAGAGCCAACAGCCCACCTACTCTTAAGTGTCTCTGGGTGTTTTGACTTTGGTCTCCCATTTCTAGGGGCTTCTTATTAAGATGAACTTCACACGGCATTAAATTACCTGTGAAGTGCTCCTCTCATTAACTACACAAACTAAACACATCAGAGGAAAGACCAGCACTGGCAGTGCTACATTTTGTAGCAAAGACTTATGTTGAAAATCATGGTGCCTCTAAGTCAACTGCTGAAGAAGTTAAGTTTCAAGTTTTTCAGATGCACAAGCAAACTCAGTTCACTCCTTCAACCCACAGTGCTTAACTGGAACGAGAAAGCTCAAGCCCTTGTGAATTGAAAGCATATAAAATTCAAATAAAAGTGACCACAGCACAAGATGTGTACCGGGGGAGTTTCTTCCACATTCCTATTAAATTGGGGCAGAGGGGTGGAATCTTCTCTGAATAAGCAAAGCTTAGAGCATAATATGACCTTTTTTTTTCTTCCAGACTAGACCAAAATACTAGTGCAAACAAAACAAAAAAAAGAAATACCAAGCAGAGGTGTGAAAATACTGGTGCAGCTGAAAGTCTGCATTCAAACATCAGCATGCATAGTGATTAACCTGCCTGAGGTTACACCAGACCTCCCTGCTTCTCTGTTACTGTCACATGCACTTCCTAAACACTAACCACAGTGCTCACTGAACAGAAAATAGCTGTCATTCCTTCCTCTGTTGCAGAGAAGGCACGGGCAGGCTGGTTTTCATCATCTTGAGGAGTACAAGGCTGATACAGCAACTCAACGGCAGAAGGGACAGGCTAGAACAACAGCAATCAAGCACAATCTGCTGGGAAACAAAAGAACTTGTCAGGCTCATCAGTTTGCTAATTACAGCTCGGAGAATAGAGGGTGACCCAGATCACTACATATAAAAGGGCACACAAGAAAAAGAAGATAGCGGAGGGAGTAAATACTTGTGAAGTGGAGCATTACTAGTCAGATATGCAGCACAAGATCTCCCTTTGTATCACCGAATCTAACACAGGTCAGTAACAAGTGAAAGCGAAGTTTCCCCACCTGTGCTGGGAAATGATGTCCCTGGGGTGGGATTAGGCAAACCTCACCAAAACAAAACAAAAATGTGCTCTAACTTCCAGATTACATATTAAGCTTGACACTTCAATAACACAATGCCCTGCAGTCACAGACAGTCCTGCAAACCAAATTTTTAGGATAAATATATCCCTACCTCTCATTGAAAAGCTGATGGTATTACCCAGAGACAATAAAAACAAAGCGTCTTTTTCTGCCCTTTTAGCATAGCATGCAAACAGATGAGCAGTGGCAGTAACACAGGGGGTGGGGGTGGTACACGGGATCAGGGGAATGACAGGGCTGAGGCGATAGTGGGACTTAAGTCAGTGCTTAAGACTATGCCTTCCTACTCAAGGATACTGCAGATGGGGCTGAGGAGCTCTCTGAACCATAAAAGGCAAAACTTGCAAGGCAGGAGGAAACACCCCAAGACTGGAAAAGAATTCTGAGTAACATTGTGAACCATATAAATATACAGCATAACAAAGGCAATCCCAGGCAAGGTCCTCTTAGTTTCTGGAACACACTGCATGAAGAAATCAGTACTAGTCAAACAGCTTACCAACACTGTACCCCAATGAAAAAAATGTTTATTTATTTTCCCAACTAATCTGATTTTTGGGTGGGTTTTTTTTTTTGAGCAACTGGTATAAAAGTCTTCTAGTTTAGTGCTGCGTAAATACTTCTAAATACTGTTTTCAAGTATGATTTAGCTAAGACATCTTAGTATGGTTGCCCAAAAATCTAATTTTGGTCAAACGGTCTTTCCCCTATAGGGAACATGTGGAAGATCACTCTAGCCCAATTTAGGGCTCCCAAAGACAGTAGGGTGGTAAGGAACAGGAACGAAAAACCTCACAGTCATTTATCTGCAGATAGATATGGTATAGGAAATAACAGCTTTGTCTCCAGAGCTGTCACTTTAATTTGGTTTTTAAAAACATAAATCATAAGTCTGATTTTAAAAAAGCAATGGAAGAGCAAGTGATAAGGTAAGCCTCCAAAATGGACACAGGCGCCCCAGAGCCTACGTGTTGAACAGCAAGCTCCAACTGTGGCGTGGGCTACTCAGCAAGGGTCTAAACTTTCCTCTACTACTCGGGGGAGATGAATGCAAGTTATTTAAAACCATGGCACACTGAGCTTGCACGTCGCTTTAATATGCTGCCTATAGATTATATTACAGCTCTGCTTTATAATGAACCTTTAGCTTCATCTCCAGCTCCCCAGTGAAACCGAGCAGAGGGCTACAGCTTTAGGGTTTTAAGAATTACAGGATTTAGTTAACGCTTCTGCCAAATCCAGATGTGCAGAAATATTCCGTGGCAGTGAAAAATGCCACAGGTGCTTGGCAAAGAGTCTCAGATTGAACAGAGATAAAATTAACAGTGAATAAGTGAAACAAACTGAGCTTGCAACTGAATTTAACTATGATTTACAGACTCCCCATCCGATTTACAGCTTCAGACTTCACTGCTTTCTAAGCATGAACAAAAGCCTCTTTTTAATACGGAAATACGGAAAGTATCCAGGTACCCACCTGAAGTATCTTTCGGATTAAAAAAAAAAAAAAAAAAAAAACCCACACCAAAACCAACACGCTTGGGTGTTTTCCCAGGGCCAGCCTCAGCCAACTATACATGAAAAATGCAAGAGGACAGGAAAGGTAGGGCAGGGAGAGTGCCAGCGCTGTGCCTGGAAGGCTGGAGATGCCTATATTAGCGGCGTGCACGTGAGGTGCCACACAGAAACGAGGGGCAGGCAGGGCAAGGGACAGGCTGTCCCATAGCAATGGCATTACCTACGCACAGACTTGACATTAAAGGTCAACATGAAAGCAGAACAAAGCACTGGAACATTGCTGACCGCTGCTGCTTCACGTGGTAGATAACAAACGCTGTGCTTCCATCAGGTAGGTAGAATGTAACACCCAAACTGAGAAAAGAAAAAGGAGACCTTGCCACTCGTTTGTAAGTGGTATTTAACTTGACAATTAAACTAATCACTCCATGTTTAAGACCCCAGTGAGGGAAAGGGCTTAAAAACACACAAACCAGGTTGGTTTTCACAGTAAATTCAAGCAAAATTTAGCCATTGCCGTTTTTTACTATGCTGCCAGGTCGAATAGAATCACAGAATCATCATTTACATTGGAAAAGACCTTTAAGATCATAAGGTCCAACCATTAACCTGCCAAGTCCTCGGCTAAACCCTGTCCCTAAGCACATCTACACATTTTTAAAATACTTCCAGGGTCAGGCTGTAACTAACCACTGGGTGAATGAGGCTGCCCTACGGGGCACGGCCTGAGGCACATCTTCCCCAGGAAGATGTTGCTTTTCTTGGGAGCAAGTTTTTCAACCTGAACCAAGGGCTGTGGTGGGTGCGCAGAGACCAAATCTGCCCCAAACGGAACAGCAGTGCTCAGCTATATATAAGTATATACTGCTGCTGAAGGTTGCGGTAATAGTGGTGTGCTGAAAATGTTTTAAAGGCATGACCCCTGCAGACAGTTTTACCACCTCTGTTTCAGGCCTGGTATGCGTCAATAAAAAACTGTAATAAGGAAACCACCTCCAATTTCTCCTTCAGCAAGGCCTTCCATGACAGCTTTCCAGTGCCTGCTGGCAGCAGGTCAGCTTGTACTTTGAACAAAAAAAAAAAAAACCAAACAAAAACAAACAACCAAAAACCCCCCCCCCACACCCTCCAAAAAAAAAGGTGTTGCAACATCTCTCATCATGGTTCTGCAGCACTAAAATAAAGCATGTAGCGAGGCATGCACATACGCATTTTTGACGTCTACATTATAAACTAACAAACATAAAACCCTACTTATGTCAACATTGAGTGTTTAATCCTTGCAATAACTTACAAATTGGCTTTTGAAGGACTTCAAGACATTCTCAACAAAGGAAAATAGTGTCCTAAATAAAATTTCAAAGTCCATTAATAACTCGAAACATTTTCTAAGGAGAACCAAAGTAAATTTTTCAGTGAACTGCTGATGAGGAAGAGCTTGTTGAAAGACAGTATCTCATCCTCCCCTGAAGGGTGTGCCTGTTTGTGTTGTGGTCCTTGTATATTTTTATTAATTGGGGGTTTTTAGCCTGGCTCAATCTAAGATTTTCTTCTCTTCCAACGTGAAAATATTTGAGGTCTGAGGAGAACTCCAAGCCTTAGAAGAACTGGAGGAGAAGACAGGAAGAACAAATTACAGTTTCAGCAGCATTCAAAGCCATCAGTGAAGTGGAAGGGCAAGGCATATTTGCAGGGCTAAAAACACCTCCTTATTGCAGCTGTGCTATATAAAAAAAAAAAAAAAGATAAAAAAATAGTGGCTTTTCAAGCACGAAAAGAGAGTAAAGAAAAAGTGGCTTTATTAGAGAAACATTTACTAAGTAAAAAAACAGTAAATGTTGAAGTTCTGGGCTCTACGTTGCATTTTTTTTTAATAAATAAACTGTTGAAGTGGGCTAGCCAAATAAAACTTTTAAACAAGACTCTCCATCTGCTGTCAGAAAAGGTTTGCATGCTTTTCCTCCAGGCACTGTCATCACTACAGCATCCATCCGTGTGCCAAAGGTGCGAGTTCTGAGCAGCACTTCAGCACTTCTTGTGGCTCCATCTCCAGAAAAGTCCTTTGTATTGCAGTGAGTCTGCACAATGGCATGCCAAAAAAGCTGTAACTATAATCTGTCACGCTGAACTATTCATGTTTGTAGAGTTAGTGCCCAAGTAAAGGAGAAAAGGAATAGAAGGTAAAATCACTATGGTGATTGCTTACAGTAGGCAACCACCCCAAACCATGCTTACAGATCTCAAACCTACGTGTCCAAGAGCTCAAAATTCAGCACCTGCTTAGATATTAAAGCACGATGGGCAGAGTTGGTTAGAATCAGGTATTTGCCCACAAACACAGAATTCCTCACGCAGCCTGAAGAAACACAAAACATTCACTCAACAGCTAAATCAGCTGTATGACATATTCCTCATTTGTCTGTAGGTTTCTGAAGCCAAGACACATTAATAAAAGTGAGGAAAATTCTCTTGAAAATAAAGATTCTATTCATCACTTATGAAAATATTCATGTACTAGCATCAAAATACATTTTAACACGTGGAAAAGAACAGGACTGTCTAAGCTTTTCTTTAAGCAGTAACTCTTTGTAGGCAGACTTCTGTCAGCCAGGACATTTACAAACTGCTAAGATAAACAGGAAACAACGGCATTGTAACAAATACACAAAGGAAAGCATTTTCCCAAGTTTCGCTTCAGATTTTGTTTCAGATTCAGATAAATTCCTTTCCACGAGTTTTCACCACCCCAATTAGCTGCAGCATGCAAGCCTGGGGTGTCCTAGGAAATGCCCCAAGCAGTTTGGGGACGAGGCAGCACGCCGGTGGAGCTGTGCAGCAGGGATGGAAAGCGTGAGCTCCGTACCCAAAGACAGCATACAGGAAATGCTCAAGTAAATTACTGTCTGGGTGAGCCAAGGGAGGAAAGTTCAAGGAGTATTAAGATTTTTCTATCTGATGAAAAACAGACTACAAAAGGTACGAGAAAAAGATTTGTCGCTATACAGCTTTCCACACATATCCAGCAGCCAGAAATGTTAAACGGCACAATTCTAAAAGGAGGTGCCATGCCAGCTGTCATATTCCTGTACATAGAGAGTGAACCAAATGAAGAATGGAAAAGATATTAAGGTTAGAGTTTCACTTCATTCCCTTTTTCTTTCCACAATGTGTTAGTTTAAAATCAAAAAACTAGTTGAACTTATGCTATAAAGCCCATTCTTACGCTGAAATCCAGTTTTCAAAGTACACACGTCAGACGTGCAGATGGCCAGTCGAAATGGTGTCCCCGTGATGGCTGTGGAGTAGTGTGGTCACACATCTGTTACGTTCTGCTCTGTTACCTCATGTTAAACAATAGCATATGGAAACATAAGGTACATATCGTAAACATCATTCCTTCTCCTCTGCAGAAAGAGGAATCACAAGTTTACCTATATAACAATCCCATACAGTTTACAACGACTGGACCCAGCCCAGATATTTCTGCAACATGGTATAGACTTTTTCCATGCCTTCTTCCAACATCTTTATGGGTTAGTGCCTTTTAAGAGTATTACAAATTTATAGATTAAGCAATATATTTCCTATACAACTCAGCAGAGGTTCAGGTTACTGTCATCCACATCTCTACTTATTCTGACATTTCCTTGGGATCTTGCCTGCCACACACCATCCCCTATTTCCAAGGATTTCCCACACACAACACGTACTTGCTAAAACAGCAGAAGACACAACAAGCAAAGCAGCTCTCTGGAGTAATACACATTTCTTACTGGCTGAAAACTTGTCTCCCCCAGATCAGAGGAAACCAGTGAAGCTGGCCCAGGAATTCTTGCAGGACAAAGGAAGCTCAAAGCTTTATTCGTTAAAGGGCTTATTCCACGTAGCACAGCAGTTTGGATTCAGCACACTCATAATGGACAAGTTACAGAAATAAGTGTACATATTCATCCTCCATCTTTTTCATCTGCATATTGCAGACAGAAGAGACCCACCGCCCACTGCCTTCCATCCACCCCATTATTTCACCACTGCACACAGAACGAAGCACTGGGCAGCTTGTTCACACCGCACGTTCGGTAGTCGGAGATCAGCAAAGTAGCAGTTCTGCTCTCCTTTTAAAGTACAGCAGGACGTCGATCAGAATTTCTGGCAAATCACATCTGAGAAATTCATGAGGCCAACGCTCCCAGCTGCCCACTCCTCCCCGCACCGCCGGGGGTGACCCTGCGGCACAGCGGGTGACATGCCAGCTCCTCACCGGTAGCACCCTGCATCCCAACATCTGATGAAGTCCCAAGCAAGACATTCCTGCATACCCCTGCTGAAAGCCCCCTCCACCCTTTGAAACACTCTGGGCTCGTGGCAACTTGCAACGCCTCGTGAAAACTAATAGAAAAATACTTCCCCCAGAGCACAATCTGTCAGAGGAGAATTCATTTACGACTTGGCTGAACAAGTTCCAGGGCACTGAGGGCTTCCTGGCTGGCAGGAAGAATTATTCAAATCCCACCTGATTTCTTCCCCCCACCCCCGCTTTCTTTTACTTTGCTTATGCTGCCACCAGAAGCTGGAGCCATCATTAATAACCTGCCACTTTGCCCTACTTATTTTCCTACCAGTGTTAAATTCTACTACGCATGCCACATACTGTTTATTTCTGAAGGTCTCTAGCACACCAGCTGCTCTGCAATTCACTTTCCTCTACCACATATACGTGAAACTGCATACATTATGTCCCAATAAAACAGCTTTTAGACAGCCAGCAACACTTTGGTCGCTACGTAATAGATTTAAATAGTTGGATTTGAGGCAGTATTCTCAGAAACTTGAAGATTTAACATGTTGTCTTTTTAACTACACATGCAACCCAGGTTATAAAAGATCTGCAAAAAATTGTTTTGGGAATTAGGGAAAAAAAAACCAAACACGAGAAAAATATTTGGCACAGCTCTGTGCCCTAAAGTCCTGAAATATTTATTATGCTACTTGACCATAGGATCTAGTGCTGCCACCCTCACACATTCAAAAACCATGAGTCAGGCCCTAGAAATAAGGAGTGTTTTTTAATCTCACAATCTGAGTGCCAAGATACACTCAGGTTTCGCTAGGTTTTCCAGTTTACTTTTCTTAAATCTTCAATGCAACACTGAGGGATTATTTCAATGATTTAAACTTAATCACATTTTGATACAAGCACATCAATAGAAAGAACTGGGAGTTTAACAGCACCCACCACCACTCCCCTCCCAAAAGTCCACAGTTACTGTGACACCCAAGAATAGCACCAGCATGAGGAGCTCTGGGTTCCTCTATAATCTCGACCGGAGCAACCTTCCTGTGGATCATCCCTTGGCAGGGCTGCGTTAGGAATATCACTCCAGCATGCAGGAAGACAGCAAAAGAGGTCAAAAACAGCTATGGGTGGTCCTGAGTAATGTCTAGCTGGGGTTACTGGTGGGGATCCCAAAGCACTTCCTCCTCCTTATGGGATGGCTGGCAAAACAAACTCAGCTCTGCTGTACTGCAGTGCGGACCCTCTGATGACTTCGATTTTGACCCATTTCAGTTCAAGCCTTTCAATAACAACTCAACCTTTACTTTTCCTCCCAGTGTGAAGAAAAAGGATGGGCATGGCCAAAGGGGTATCTTCTGGGTGAGTTTTAATCAACACTTTGCCTTTAAACTTCATTTATTGCTGAACAGGTATCAACTCAACTAAGTTGCTACTTTCCTTACAATGCAGTTTAGCCCTATCACATTATAACAGCCTCATGGGCACGTGAAACCAAACCACTCCATATGCTCTCCTGAATCAGAATGGGCTGCAGTGGCTGAGGGAGGAGAACTGCTATCGTTGCCGTGAAGCTGGGAAAGCAACAAAAATCTTGTGGTGGGCTCCAACAGGTAGCCCCATGCATGGGGCGGTAAGAAACTGAAATATGTACTGAAGTCTCCACACCCAAGGTGGTCATGAGTCTGTCCGGAGACTGAAAGGCAGAAGCCACCTCTAGACCCATCTCCCCACCTCCCATAAGTAACACCAACTACAGAATTTTCTCTGAAGAAGCCAGCAGTGCTTTCTGGGCTGGCAACCCAAAGCGTATGCATGCTGATGATGGTACCTATGCTTGTTCAGAAATCCAGTGGTACCCAGATGCACTCTGCTTCACGAAACAGCAGCTTGTTCCTTGATGCTGAAGGATTTCCTGCAACTGTACCAATAAAGAAAAAGCTGCCATACAGCCTTGCTTTTCTGTTTAAACGGAAACTCAATGCTGGGCACAGTAAAGCCAGGACATACCACAGTCTGGCACAGCAAGGAAAAAATGGAAGGAAAAGGATGGTTACAGACTTACAGTACAGTATTTATGCAATTCAAAAAAGGCAAGAAAACACTGTAAGTACTTATAGCATCTGGTATACAGAGTCCAAAACTTTCATTGTTAGTCATTTGGAGCTTTCTGACATCCTATGTACTTGAGTTTAATACTTTTGTGGGGTTTCATAGGGTGATACCTAACTAGGACTATTCCTTTCATTCCTACCCCATCATACACTCTTCTGAACCCTAAACCCGTTAATGCCACAAATAATAATGGCTTCTGAGTGGCATTTCTCTTAAATGATAACCAACAGCAAAAACACCTGGTAGACTTATTTCAGTAGTAAGATAGAAGTCCTCAGCCTGAGGAAAGTGAGGGGGAACAAACTGAAGGCAGTACAAATAGTGTTCTTGCAAAACCACCTGTCTCTTTACGCTAGAACAGGTGAGAAATTGAAAGACTCAGACCTACTTAGCAAAAACAAAAAATGGCACTAGAAAACCAGCGGATTCGAGTGGTTAGCAACCATAAATGCCAAAGTGAAGTATTTCTTAATCCATTGTTACACATTACATTTCCTAGAATTGAAACTAATATTACATAAATGTCATTGCATGTAAGTCCAAACTCTTTGCATGCTACGCCTCTCAAGTCACAAAGCTCATCTTTATCCTTTTATTCTGGATAATATTTTAACTCATAAAGGATCCCCTCTTGTGAGGTCTCACCACTCCCCCATATTCAGATCCCCCCACATCCCGCACCCCACCACCCCCTCCACCCGGTCATACAGGAGTTTCTCTCAAGGGAAAGAGTCCATGCTATAGGATAAAGGCTGATCTGTACTAGGTAATCATCAGGGCAAAGCAGGACAGTAGAAGCTCTCCAAGACCTCATTTGGTGCCACGGGAATATGTTCTGTTGCTGCCTTTAGTAAAGGAGTCCGAGAGCAGGAACAGGGTGATTACTGAGCTAAGTGAACAGGCGCAGGTTAGGCTGTGCAATAACACCAAGTACAGCGCTGCTCGCACTGTCAGCGAGTGACAGAATCGGCATTTGGAGTTACCAGAAGCACTCCAGGCACTCCATCCTGTTGATGAGGTCAGGAACCAGTTGACATCAATAGCTACAGCGTCCAAATCGTGTACTTACACCCATCTGTCTCCATTACCATGCCAAAAGCGTGCCTTACATTTGAAAGGAGGAAGCAATAGGGGGGGGAAAGCCCAGAAGTTTGTGACCTCCTGCTGTTGGAGAAGGCTAAAGTAAAGCATCAACACCAACAGGTTTGTCCTAAATCCTTACTTTGACTCCTGTAATCAGAGTTTCCTGTGAGCAATTTCCAGTTATTTAATCCTACACCATCCAGGACAGAATTATAAACTGATCTGGACTGTCAGCTGCAACAGCAGCAGTTTTCATCAGGTCAGGTATCAAAACAAATTAATGTCATTTGAAGTTCTAATAATCAGCAGTTTCAGCATTTTAAAGTTCAAGTGTAGATGTGTCAATGGAAGAAAATACTCTCACAGAGGAGCTACTCAACCAGCCAGAGTGTATCATGTTCCCTCTGACATAAGAGGGATGGTAATACTTTTACCCAGAGAGATATTGTGAGAATTCAAGTCTCCAAGATTTAAATGCACACCTCCAGGAAGCTTCTAAGTTTTCACAGTGAAAGTCAATTGCATTTCTAGACATATACACAAAATTTATTCTTTCAATCAAAAATACTCATCCGTATTTTGTTCAGGAGCTCAATTATTTTAGTCAATAGTTCAGAAAAGACAGTTGTACAAAGCTACCCCCAAAAGGATGTGCTCCGAGGTACTAATCTCTAGTTTGAGAGTGCAATAATCGCACATCGCTAAGAGAGGTAAGGGGATAGAGCATCTCTCCAGCATTTCCAGAGCAAGAGGTAGTAAAACACCACCACATACCTAATACACAAAGTCTCCTCATCCCCAAATGCTACTAAACCACCTGATTTAGCCCTATAGTTTTAGTGACAGAGGTTGACTGGCTGGTCAAAGGTCTGGTTTTAATCTAGCTCTCAGGATGTCAATAGAAATCTCTCCGCTAGCCAGTTCTCTTACAGCTAACAACCCCTGGCTAAAGCACCTTTGACAGAAAGCAGACAGTTGGCTGGGAAAGGTCAATTGTCTCCTCCAAGCAAGTCAAAGTTTCTTTCCTTCTGGTAACAGCAGTCTGAAGGCCCAACACTGCAGGGTGCTGAGCAGCAATACACAGCAACATCGGCTGAGCCTTAAGCAAGGATCATCTTACGGAAATAATTTCTATGCTTAAAATGGCACTTTTGCTCAAGTGTTTGTGTAGCACCGAGACTTCAGCTCTTAGCATGTACAGGATTACACTCAATCTGCACAATAGCAACATAATTTAATTTACAAATTGAATATGCTCTCAAAGGAGATTCATTGTAGCAGGAGCTTACATGACTTTTGCTTATAGCCAGTTGCCAAAATACGACAGCTGGAAAGTGAAGAGAATAGACCGTATCCATAGCTGACAAAAGCTGTAATTTAATAAGCATTCGGTGGCAGTTCTTACAGCTTAGTATGCTGACAGACATGTCCTAGCAAGTCTGGCTTCCACACTTCTAGACGCTATTGTCCCCAGGTACCTGCCCCCTACCACAGTGCCAGCAGCCCCGGCTCCCCCAGCCAAGCCTGCCAGCCAGAGAGCGCCTCTGCCACACCAGTGCCACCCACTATCCCTGCTTAGGGCACTGGCAGAGGAAGAGTTTCATCCGTGGAGCTGGCTTTGAGCTCCGACAGGGAGATGCAAGCACTGGTTTTCTTCTGCCAACCTTCTTCAGCCAGCGATTACCACTGACCGAGGGGTGGGGGCCGGTTCACATAGAAGTGTGTTAGGTATTACGTGAGCTTATTCCCATTTTCGTTAATTGCCAAGGCATCGGGGTTTCTTCCCCCCCACACACCTCTGTCCATTAAGAGGACAGGAACCCAGGCTGCCAGATAGGATGCAGTGCTGCCTGCTCTCACCCGCTGCTGCTTCCTTCAGCAAGGCTGGCTGCGTCCCTCGATCACTACTACTATATTTGATGAATCCAGACAAAGTCCCTCACAAAGAACTAGTACATTGTCCCCTGAGGGTTGAATATATTCTGCTTGCCAAAATACCTATTTGGGGAGGCGCCTTTTCATTCCTGAATGATAGTTACCAAGCCACGTTAAACACTAAGCAGAGAACACCCTCACTTGATCTGGACTCAAAACACTGTGATTTGACAGTGAGCTGCAGAAAGCCAACAAGAAACAAGAATTTACTCTACCAAGATGTCCTTCATGCTTAAAGCTTTACAAGCCTTCTATTTCCCTATCAGGCTAATAAAAGTGAGACCAACCCAACTTCTACAAGCTCTCTGGCTTGTAGATTTCCACCGATTTTTTGTTTGCTCTTCTCTTCTCCCACCACCCACCCCACACACCCCCTTTAAAGGCATTAGGTAAAGAAAAATAGAACGTCACTGAAGGAATTGTTTAGATACATGAGCAAGTTGGAGACAGGCAATCCCATTAGTCTACCTCTCCATGTCTTTCACACGAAGCCAAGCTATGTCTAGAACCACAAAGAGAAGAGGTAAAAGTCACTGGCAAGGGAGACTCCCCCTCCCCCACCCTCCCTAATAAATACAGCAATTTTGGCCTCTTACTTCACAGGAAAGAAAGAAAAGTTTCACTTAGTAGCAGCATTGGACTCAGAACTAACTACAGCTGGCTTGTCATATATAAGATGTACATTAGAAAGAAAAAGTTTTAACAGCAGATATTCTATAAACTTTGAGATTAAGCTGCCCTGGCTGTGGCAGCACTTGCACAGCAAAGCTGCTTTTTTATTTTTTTTAAGTGTTCTGAACAAAAATGTTCTACAGCTAGAGATTCTACCAAGGTGACATAATATTTTTAATAACAAAAAAAAACCCCTTTATTTATGTCTGCATTTTTCACATTTACAGCATTTTGCCTTCACTCTACAAATTCCTTCTTAAAAATCTGAAGTGCTATTACTACAATATCACACTTCAAGGAGACACTTGGATAATTTTTTCCACAGGTTTAATAAATTTGGGGTATAAGAATGTCTAAAGATGATCTGCTTAACAAAGGCTTAACAAACATGGAGTTTTACCTTTCTGAATTCGATACACTCTACATTAATCCATGCTTAGCATCTAAATCATTATTCAAGCCTTCAAAAGAACTATGAAGTAATTAACACAAAATGTTTCTGTTGCCTTCCTATGGTAAGTACTTCACATTGATCGATCACTTGTTAAGGAAGGAGCTAGATACCACATTAGGTCATCCCTTAATATAGACCAGGGTAAGCCAAACTCTTTCATATCCAGTTAACATGCAAACCATTTGACCTTTCCAACAGGACTAAAGACGCAGCAAGATCCACTTTTTAGCCTATGAGACTTCACACAAGGCATTACATTTTACTTGCTCTGATACAGGCACAGCTGACAGCAATTGCCAGAGTTCATACTTTCAAATACTTTCAACTATCAGATGCCATTTTCTCTTGCTTTTACTTTTACTAAGCTTAACTGTTTAAGCTGAAGTTTCTAACACAAGACTAACTCAGAGTAAGATGGCAACTACAATTACAATAATCCATAATAGGAAAATATTATGGGCTATTCTACTTGAAATTTTCTGAACTACAGTAAAAGAAAAACCACCAGCCTCTTAGGGAATGCTTAGGATCTTCCTGGTTTGAGTGGGGACTCAACACTTGGTACATATCTTGAAGCTCAACAGATTATAGGCAGGAGTCACCCAGCTGTCACAGAATTAGTAATTTCACTCCAGGTTTTCTGGACTGTAAACACTGAAGACTGCTGTCTTCCCTAATAAGTAAAAATAAGTGACTGACTACAGAAATCTCTTTGTGCTCTGTGGCTCCTTGATCAGTAGTTTTGGTGCACAGTTTATTCCATCAGTGCAGCACTTATTTATCTGCTTTGAGGATGTGCGTTGTGATACAGTCTTCAATTTATAACACGCTATTTTGTCCCCCTACTGCCTCTCTACTTGGGTCAGCATACGCAAGAGGCTATGTGGTGGGAACTGCACTGGTATCTTGAAGTGTCAAAAGATGCAAAGGTACCGTGTGGGGGACACTACCTCATTAACTGACAGTGCTGAACAGTGAGTGACAAATGAAGCAGAGAAGGGGAAAAAGAAAGTGGGAATACCCCTGTGCAGTGCTACACAAGTCATTTAAATCAGACTTTTTACAGCCTGTCCAGTAAGGGTGGCCTTCATTCCCCACTTGAAACCTTAGGTCTGTTCTGCAGAAGTGATTAGTGGCCACAGACACGTGCAGCTGGCTGGTATCTGAGCAGCAGCCTGCCCTCCTCGCAGCTGTACCAAACCTCACAGCATCTGCATTTTGTTTCTCTCTTCCTACTTCTCCCTGAACTTCATTTCCATATGTATCTAGTTTTAAGCAAGTCGTTAGAGGCTGCTTTTGGGGTATACACATAGCACAAGCTCCTAATGCCTTCTTTCCTCACACACACACCCCCCACCCTTAGGAAGAAGGGATTGAATTGCCACAGCGCGGCACTACCAGCATGACCATGCTCCTGAAGAAAACCCTTCAAGAACAGTTCCTGGAAGTGAACATAATTACAAACCTGATTTATCAGCAAACTTGTCCTAGAAGACCATCACAGCCCTAATCTAAACCCGTATAGCCCACAATCGCCTACCGACATACTTACAGCAGTAGCTTGTTTGCATCTAAACCAGGCTAGTGGAGTTAGTGATACTCCCACCAAATGTCTTCAGCATCTCTCATCAGAGCTGCAGGACAGTACAAATTCCTTAACACAAGCAAGGCTTTAAGTCAACATGGTAAGTGAAGCCACTTGCACCTCAAAGGACTCCGTGCCCAAAGTTCTTCGCCTTTTTCTTCTACCCATGTTAACACTTCTAAGAAAATACCCCTCTCCACAAATTCAGCTTGAGGAACTCTTATAGTAAGGGAGCCTGAACAGATACTTTTGTTACATTTCCCTTACTCTTACTACCCTGCAGACTTGAGTCATTCAAAAACTCGTGTAACATCGGCCTTAGCAGCACCCTCCTTTCCTTCCGTCTCTATTGTAACAGCCACCTATGGAAGTAAATGTACTTCCATTTCTCATATTTATTCAAACAAACCTCAGCCTCAATATTTTTTTTTCTTTTTCCACCACTGGCAGGAGGAACATCACCCTTCCCACATTTCCACTGCTTGAGGCACATGAGAGACATTTTTCTCTCACACTTTCCCTTATATTGATAACATGTGAAATCTATTCTTATTAATTCAAAACAAAAAGAAAAAAAAAAAAGTCAACAATGTTATCTCCTGGCTCCATACCAAAGCCAAACAAACAAACCTTTCAACACTACGTCTATTCTCACAATGCGTTCTGATAGGCATCGGCCAATGAATAATGAGAAAACCAGTTACACTAAAAATAGCCTCTCCGAATGATGGGGAAGTCGACAGAAGTTGTCAGGCCTCCAGGGCCAGATACTTACAAAGAAAACATGCCTGGTTTTTTTGCAGTTACTATTTAATAAATGGTCCTGCTTTTTGGCTTCTGGAAGGACTGCCAATTTTGCATCTGCTCTGAACATCTAATCAAGTGTTTATTTTTTCATGACATCTGTCTTTGAGAAGCAGACACTGCAAACAAATACTTTAGGTTTTTCATCATGAAGTATTTAGCTTGTACTCCTCAGACTGTAACTAAACTGTCACTTATAAGAGGAAAAAGAGTTACCAGCATTTTTTAATGTTAAAAGAGTATGTTCACACATCACATCAGATATCGCTTAGCTGCAAGGTCTTTGGTTCTTTTTCCCCCAGTACAGCCAGCTTCACTTCTGGGGGAATGACATCAGTAGAGGAACTATTTTAAAGTAAGTTTGCTTCCTACTTGGTCTGAGGAGGTTTTCTGACAAATAAGGTCACAAACAGACAAGATGCAGACACTTTTCTTCTGCCTCTTCTCCCCCACACCCTCCCTTCTTCCCAGCCCCACTCCACTGATGATGGTCTGTCGTGCTTTTTCACATTGCATAACAGAATAGACATGGGAAGGAAGACAAATGGTCAGGGGAAACATAGGCCTTTTCCCAATTTTCAACACAAAGACACCAGACAGCAATGGAAAAAGAGGGGCAACTGGGAAATTATGTCGGTACCAACTGATCTCTTTTCATCTTGAAGTTAAAGTGAGGAGCTCTCAAAAGGAGGATGTTGCTTGCAGGCAACTGCGCAAACTCTGAAGCACTAACCAGCACTCAGGATTTCAGAAAACTAACTGATATTAAACCACTTATGCAGCTGAGATCTTTACAATTGCCCATATTCCACTCTGTTCCAAAGAAAAACCTCTGCTCCTTCAGACCTCGCTGCAGAGAGGATACAAACTTTGGCACTGGTAGCTCATTTGTCATTCTCAGTATTTTTTTCAGTAAACTACATCTTGTAAACAGAATTAAACAAAACAGAGTAACACTTCTTGCTTTATGTCTTGGCTAATCCCATCCATTTCATAATCACTGATAGTTCTTGTAAAATGCCGCACTTACTGCCACAGGAGCAGGACCGGCAGGTAAGCGCTGTGATCTCCACCGGTACCTCTGACCCCATGCCACTTCAGCTGTATCTTGTGCAAACCATCACAACTTGGTAACAAATCAAACCAGCACAGAGAGGCCAGCAGCTGCCAGTTAGGGCTTAGTTAGTAGCTCTCACTAGCTTCCAGGATGAAGCATAAAGTTACTGACACAATTATCACCGGCCAGGCCAGCAGTTGTTCCAGTGTTTCTCTCCTATTTCACATCTCCATTTCCCCAAGTCCCCCACTGCAATAACTTATTTCATACTTACACAAAACTTTATTTTACTGGAAATGACGCATATGGCTTAATAAAATTCACACAAACACAAGGGCAAGAGGCTCAGCCAGACTCCAGTCAAAGCTGACATGCTCTAGCTCTATTCAAAGCATCATTTTCCTTATTATTTTCACAGATGTTAATGACTTTAAAATAGCTTGCTTCCAAATATTAAGGCAGCCAAAAGCCAAATGCCTGAATAAGCAAACACTGTGCAAAACCATCCATACACACTCCATCCACGTGGACAGCTTGCTGAGTAACCATATACATACCTGGGCAGCAAGAAAGGAAAGTGGGAGAACAGAGACAACTCCTCCGATAGTGACCTCCCAATACCAGCATGAAGAATGCCAATATGCTCACGTGGGATGAGAACTGAGCAGCAGATGTGCTGCACATGCATTCCCTACTTCATCATATGGTGGGCTGCTCCTCCACCTACTCCCTCCCTGGGTGTACCGCTGGCTGGCAGATTCATTATCACAAGTCTCCCATCAACAACAACACAGGAAAACATACTTGAAAGAGATGAAACAATGAAAACTGGAAAACTGCACAAAGAAGGGGCTATTTCTAAGGAGGGGGGGGTGGGGGTGGTGTTTGTTTGTTCTGGGTTTTTTTTTGAAAAGGCAAAGTGATCAGTGAAGCAGGAAGAAGTTGGGGGCAGGAGGGGGATGACCCACAGTGAAATATGTTGTAGAAAAACAGAGCTGTCAGTCAGGTCAGGCATTTCAAGAAGGCCATATTCCATTTAATTCCTACTGGAGAAAGACAGATAACAAAACATCTTCTGAAAGTAGATGGCTAGACTTGCCAGCAGGATTGAACAAAATACAAGAAAACATCCTATGTATTTTCATGAGGTGGGAGGGTATATATTGCACAATAGGCCGCATTACTATTCAAACTACAGTTTCACATCAGTATTTCCTTGTTTCTAGTAGTAAACACTGCCATAAAACAAAGACAAGCACTGTTTAGACTGCACCACTGACAGGCTACAAACATTTCAAGCATACATTTAGAGCAATATCTAAACCTCTCACAGGTCATCACAACATAGTGAATGTATCATCAATACCAAACGCTATTTGTTTCAATCTGCAGGGAAAAGCAGCTTTAACAATTCCAATGCTGCAGTAATGCTTATGTTAATTAAGTACTGGGTACTAACCAACTACCCCCAAAACAAAAGCAAATATAATGTTAATTCAAACTCTAAAAGAAGTGTGTATTGTTTTTAAAGCTACTGTGTTGCACATAAGCAACATGGATCATGCTGTAGATACCATTAACCCCAAATTCTGTAAATATAATACTTAGCACGGGCAAGAGCCTCTCCAGGAATCCTGCCTAGCAGTGTGTTTAGATTGCTTTATCTCCAAAACTGCATTTCCTTATTTTGATCCAGCAGAAACAAACTCTTGCACAAACAAACCTAGAAGTCAAGAATCTATTGAGTGCAGACCAATTTTATTCCCAAACTGCACATATTCCTAGCATCAGTAGGATTTATCCAAGACCACAGATCCACGCGGGTATCAGCAACAGCAGATCCCTTATTATTAGCAATCATGATTAAAATCAAAATAATTCAGCTGCAATTACTTGGTCCGATACTCTTTTTTGACCCAGCTTCTGTTTAGCAGAACATCCTGCAACTTGGACATAAATTTTGTGTGGAAATAATTGAGAAACGAGGAGGACCCGTGTTGTATATCCAACACTCAGTGTTGTGACAATGCCTCCCAAATCTATCAGGTGGAGATGCCTATTAAGTAGCTGCCTTCTCAGTGGTCTGTGTTGATTCTGAAACAATCAATTCACTCATATGAAAACAAAGCCAGATGACTTACTAAAAAAACTTTCTCCAGGGAACCATACAAGATCTTAATCTATTCAAATCATTAGTAAAAAGCTTTAGAAATGGGTGTATTTTCTGTGCTTTGTAAACTGTACTTTATTTGAACTTACTTTCAAGCAGTTTCAACTAAAGCAGGAAATTAGCCCCAGCAGTGCAGCCAGATTCATCCTCAGCAGCTAGAGGACAAATTAAAAACAAAACCAAACCAAAGAAATCCTCCCTGCCAAAGAACATAATTCTGCTGTCTCATTACTGTTTTGCTAAAATAATTCAATTAGCAGTCTTCAGATACAGGAAGGCATTTATGCTTCATCAGGAAAAGAAGGGCTGGGGGGTGACTAGTACATGCTGTTCTAGCATACCAGGAACATGGCACTGAATTCTTCCAGCTATCGGGCCAAAGCTGGATTGGCATACCAGAACTAAGCACTTTTTTGATCCAAAGGCCAGAGAGATAAATACCAAGCAGTCTACTTATCTGCATGTTCTTAATTGCAAATAAGAAACAGTCCAGCTGAGGTATAATAGGTTAATTGAGCATTGTGCTTCCCCCTCCCATGCACAAATTAAAGTTCTAAAACCACCCTGGTCCCCATCTTTTATTACATCTGCTTTTGTGGGCACTGACATTTGTTATTAGGGAATCCCATAACTGAGGCTTTTATACGTAGCTACTTAGGCCACTTCCCCAAGGTTACTCTGTGCAACAGCATATTTGATTCCTGCAACACAGTAGTAGCCTAAGCGAATTTCAACGTACGTTTCCTCTTTAGAATGTTCTAGATGGGAAGCCTGCTTACAGCAGGACTGCACTCAGATCTCCAGGACAGCAGAGGTGCCTACAAAAAAGTGCTACCCTTTCCCCAAACTAGTTGTTTACTATAGTTTACTGTCTATAGCGCTTAACTGCTCATCAGTACCATGCACAAGTACCGATGCAAGCAAGAGTCTATGCTTTCGCAATCCTTGTCGTGAGAGCACTTCTACTGACAAATCAGAAGAGTGCTATCCACATCCCCAGGTCACATTACTCGATACTGTAGGAGTAACAAGCTACTGAACAAGAAACTGAATTACAGTTTAGCTTTAAAATCCCCAAAATTTTGGAATAAACTGCTCCTCAACCCCTTTTTGACTCAGGTATCTGCTGTATTTGTCTGTAGGCAGGCATTCCTACAGCTCTCCAGTCCATTTTAGCCATATAAAAATAATATTCCAGAGCCAAACTGTATTTTAACTTCACCAGCATAATCCACAAGTGGATAGGATAAGCCAAGTCTAAATGAACTGGCAGAGTTTGAATTGCTAGTTGAGATTAGCTAAAAATATTGCCATGATGCATAAACCCAAATAGAAACCTGCTCCGTCTCCCAGGGCAGTATCAATTCTGCAGTCCCAACAGGTGTAAAAAATAATTAATCTTTGTCACTAAACTATACAAATATGCAGGAGGGAGAGGAGAGCTGCAGACAGGGAAGGGGTCATTTGTACATAAATGCTTCCACACTGCAAATCAGATTTGAAGGTTCCAGAGTATATGGAGCCATCAGAAGCCAATTTCTTCACCCAGAGAATTCTAATAATCCTATAAATTCAATACTGCAAAGTTCATCCCCGTATTTTATATGTGAAGTGCTTCAGCCATCTGAAGAAGGCTTTGAAACCCAGCCCATGCTGAAAGGCAAGCCTTTCCTGAAAACGTGGCTTTAAAGTAGAAAACTAGATAGTGCCTGGGTACAAAGATCACATTTGTTTTGACTTAGTTCCTCAAATCCTTTGAATACCACTTCAGAGCACATACTCCATGAAATGCTGATGAGAAACTGGCACGTTCATTCAGGCACACATGCATAGACTGCTATTTACAACTACTGTCACTTAAGTGCCTTTTTATTGTAAATAGTGGGATTTGCAATAACAGACACCAGGAGATCCTCAAGCTGCTAAGAGCTGCTGAATAAACAAGGGTTTCATGAGTGACTTTTCCCTGCTGCCTCCCATTTGAACCGCACAGGCTGAGCCCTGCGCACAAAATTGCTTGTCTCCTGCCAGCCTCTGCACCTCGTGTCTTCGGGGTGGGAGCAGGGAGGGGCATTCAAGGGCGGTTTCTTTTGTTTGTCACATAAATAAATGCAGATCAAATAACCATTTCAAATGAACACATCCTTCCTAAGATAATTTTGTTGGAGCCTTCAGACAATAAAGATTCATTTTCCCGGCTTCTCCTATCGCACCCCCATCACGCACACCCCGGTCCCAGCCCTCTAAGCCACAGGACAAGCTGAGCCCCAGCATCTCTAATTAACAGCTCTGCATACTTCTGTCTGAAGGCTGCAGGTCAGCCACAGCATAACAGATACCCACACGCAGGCAAAGAGGCAAATGCACTTACTCGAGAGATAGACAGCGGCACGTTGAAATCCTTGCCCCCTTGAAGTCTGAAACCCCAGGGAGCCGGGCCGACCAAAGACACGCTGTAGTTGCTCATGATGTTTATTATTCAAGGATCAAATCCAAAGAACCGATGCCTACAGAAGAGAATTAGAGTTTTAATTTAACGATGATAAAAACAAAAGGCACTGTCTCCCATTTTGAAAGTCCCCTTTCTTTGCCCATGTTCTCCTCCATAGTATAAAGACAGCCAAAAAACCACACCAGATTTGTCGTTACTTGTAGTTTTATTCCTCATGTGTTGTTCTCCTCCATAACCTGGAAAGAAATATAACTAGGGAACTGGTAAAATGGACTTGGGACTTTGAGAACTTCTGGTGCTGAGATGTTTGGCATCTCCTTACTTACAAAAGACTGGGGGTCAGGGGGAACCACCCAACATTATTAAAGCTCATCTTAAAAAAAGTCAATGCTGAGACAAGGATGAATTGATAGTATCCCTTGAATCCTAGTATGGAAGAAATTAGCACTACTAGCACATTCATTTCTAACAAAATGAATATCATATGCTGCCATGTCATCAGCTCAAAGCTTGTTTCTAAATACATTATGTCTCCACAGTTTCAAAACGATGTCAAAACATCACAGCTTTGAAGTTAATCAGAAGAAAATAAAGTCTCTGGAACATTTTTATTTTTATAGCATAGCTTCATAGTGGCAGAACGATGCTACAGACAAAACAGATATTAAAATCAACCCTCAAATAAAAGCTGTGAACTAATGAAAAATACCCACGGCCACAACTCAATGTCGAGGGAGCAAAACCCAAGCATCTCCCTCCCCACACGTATGGGTAACAAATTACCTTTAAAAGGCAACCCAGGCACCGAATCGCCGTTCAGCGTCAAAGGTAAAGGCTTCAGTTTCACCTCAGATAAGCAACGTTACAATGACATCTTAGGTAGTGGGTGCCATCTATTTTTGTATGGTAGAAGCCAGGCAGGAGCACACCAGGGCTGCTGTAAGACTACACCGGGACACAGGCAGATTCCATACTCTATAGGGACATTTAAGGTGGACCTTTAGTCAAGCAGAAGCAAATGGGCTGCAAATCTCACCGAGCTCTGCAAAGCCCGGTTTGAGCTGTTCATACACTGCAGGGGGACTGTGTTATTTTTTTGGTCACGGGGGATTTTTGTAAGTGCAGCCTGCCCTCACGGACCACTGCAGCAGGGCTGCCACACAGCCCCCACCGGTGCAGGGATGGACACATCATGTCACTCCCCACTTGGTAACACAAGTTTCTGGGTTCACCTCCCAGAACCACAGAGATCCACTGCTCTCAGACTTCTTTCTAAACCAAATGGTAAACGTTATGCACACCGACAGCTACTCAGGTAACCAGAATGGGGCTGCTGGCATTGGGCAGAACAGGATATGTATTAGGAAGCAAAATTCAGAGCTGGTAGCAGAGGTGCCTGGGTACCTGCGCAGTTCCTGACATGCCCCTGCCTCTTGGCATCCAGCAGTGGGGCAGCTCTGACCCCAAGTGCCGATTCAATCCTTCCTTAAAAGTCTCAACGAGCACCAATGTACAGAGGGGGAAACACACACCACTGGGCTTCTATGTGGCTGAGTAAGAAAAGTAACAAAAAGCCTCCACCAATTTTGAGCTAGGACTCTTAGTGGGGTGGCTCACCCCTAAAGCAAGAAGAGTGAGTTGCTCCGTGCACCAAATTCCTTTAGAAGGAGAGGGGTTTATTTAGTCACAGATTTATTTTCATATGAAAATATGATTTTTTTTTCATTCCCTCTAAATGAAATCCACCTCAGTGACAGGTCCCTATAAATTAGAGACTGCAGAAAAGCAAGCCACATCTAGTGACCAGCACACATGCAGGTCATCAGCACAGGCTTTACCTGCCCGCTGAAACTGAAGGACTGGTATAGTTGTTTGTTATTTAAACAAAGTAACAGCTAGTTACAATCACAGACCTAGGAAAAGATACAATGATATTAGAAAAGGATACTGTTCTTTTTCACTTATAGCAACTAGGGGGAGAGGGGGGGGAGAGCCTGCATGCTGAAATGCCATGCATCACGCTCAGCATCACTCATCTTTCCCTTCTCACCCCTCGACTCTGCCATGTCTGCATCTCCAGCCTTACAGACACACCGGGAAGAAACGGCAGACAAAGGAGGTCCGTTCGAAGTTTCATTTAACAAATTCCTTAAAACACGCTACAGCAACAGCTGAAAGTATCGCACCCACCAGCCCCGTTTCACGTGGGGAGAGCATTGCGCAAACAAACCAGCTAAGGGTGAAATTGTGCAATTTTCATTTAGATGATCAAACGCTTGGTGGATCTACCGCTGGAAAGGGGGATTTCAAAATCCAGGCTGACACGCTCGCCTTCACCGCTGCCCGCCGGGCCGGCCAGGGAGCCCCCCCGCCCCGGGAAGGGGGGACGTGCCGGGGGGCGGCCAGCGGGTGACCCCCCGCCCAGGGAAGGGTGGCCGCGCCAGCACAAGCCCCCCGCGCCCGGCGGCTCCCCCTTCGCCCAGCTCCCCCGCCAGAGCCCTCCAAGTGCCCCGGCACGAGCAGCCCCACGGCTGTCGCAGGCCGGGGGAGCAGACAGCCCCGCAGCGCGCTAGGTCTCTGCCCACGGCACCCCCGCAGCCCCACGGAGCCCCGCAGGCAGCCCGGAGCGCAGCCCCACGGGTGCCACCGAGCCTGGGGACCGAGGCACTCCAGAGCCCCGTGCCCGAGCAGCCCCCCGCACCCCTGCACACTCGGCCCAGGGCAAGGAGCCCCGCAGGTGCCCCGCAGCCCAGGACAAGGCACCCCATGAGCGCTGCCAGGCGCTGCCCCCGCGACACTCGCGCCCCACCGGCAGCCCCAGCCGGGCGCTCTCCAGCCCGTGGCAAACCGCACGCAACGCTTCGAAGAAAAAAAAAAAAAAGAAAGAAAAGAAAAAATAAATTAAAACTTTAAAACGCCGTCCAACCTGCGGACTTTTTGCTCGCTGCCCCCTTTTTTCCCTTTTTTTTTTGCCCGCCCGCCCCACCGCGGCCGGGCCGGCACTCACCCGGCGGCGCGGTGCAGGCGCGGAGAGGCGAGGGCACCCGCGGCGCGACTGCAGGCGGCGGCTCCGTCCCCCCGGTCTTGTTTTCACTTCCGTCCCCCGCCGCTCCTCCCCCGGCACGGCACGGCACGGCACGGCACGGCACGGCACGGCCCGGCCCTGCCCGGCAGCGCCGGGACGGGGCGGCGGTGTGCAGAGGAGCAGGGGCTGGAAAGGCTCAAAAGCACCGTCCCCGGGCGGTCCCGATTTTTAATATTTTTTTTTAATATTTTTTTTTTAAATAGGGACGCGCACACTTGGTCCCCCTTTTGCTTTACGCACATAGAACTGAAGGCGCACCTGTGGAACGCGGTGGCGAGCGGGGAGGGGGTGCTGGGTCTCCCCGTGCCGCGCCAAGCCCCCGGCCTGAGGGCACGGGGAGGGGGGAGCAGCCCCCCAAAGCGCCCCCCCTCCCCCCCCGTGTTTAATGTACAATCCCCTTAGCACAGCCCCAGGTAGGCTGCGACAGCTGCAGCGGCAGGGGACCCGACGGAAAGGGGGAGTTCGGTTTGCTCAGCGTGGTAACGCGAGGGGTGACGGGGCTGTTCTTGCTTCCCGGAGTACATCGAAGTGGGGGACAGCAGCGGGGCAGAAGAGCTGTTGGTTCAAGCTGAAAGGCGATGCTGGCAGGAGGACAAATGGCTGTGAATAAATTCGGCTCAGAAAATAGAAGGAGTCCGCCAGCCAGGAGGGCAGGGAGGCTTCTGGCACAGCCACTCCCTAGGAGCGGGTGCAAGAAATCACACTTGTTCTGAGGTGATGCTCAACCAGACGACGTTAGGTGATGCGTTACCTGCGAGCGGGTGCTGGTTCCCCCGGGGCTGTGGGTCCAGAGCCCACACGGTCCCCACTCCCAGGCGGGCAGGGCTGCGGGAGCTGCCACCCGGCAGGGAGCAACGGGGCAAAGCGGGGCGGCCGCACCTGGGTGACATCGCGCTGCCCCTCACAGCACAGGGTCCTGCCACACCTCACCTGTGTCAAATGTCCTTACAAGTAAAAAACGGCTGTGAAAGAAATGTGCATCTAGTTAACAGCACCTTAGCACTACAGTTCGAAGGACTTCAATCCCCTCTTCAAGCATGGGTTTATTGTGGTGCTGAAGATCGCTTTAAATTGTTCCTCATCACCAGCCGACACAATGCAAGGTCCTTATCATGGATGGTCCCATTTAAGAGGGAGGTACTGTCCCTTGCTTTGGTTGTCACCTGCACAGCCCAGAGCCGGTGCTTGGCCCTGCTGTCCCCACACCTACACCGCCCACCCTGACAGGGAGCCCCTGGGCTGGATGCTGTGGCAGGAGACCCCAGCCCCAGGTGCCTGGGCGTGCATAAAACCAGGGCCTGTCCCATCCCCACAGCCCTAGATAAGTGAACCTGAACAGGGGTGTTTTAACATTGTCCTGCCGAGCTGTGTGCGCCTTCTCAGTTGTCCTGACTAGGACAAATGCATCTCAAACCACCTGACAAAAAAACAAAAGCATCTAAACCCCGCACTAATGTAGCCAAACCACTCTTCTGGAAATCTGTCTTCTTTACGCTGCTCTTTTCCTATTAAGTATCTCTAATCAAGCAAAACTGAAAATCCCCATTACACACACAGACTTTCTCACATGATTTTAATCCAAGGAACTAAAAATTCCCCAACACAGGGATTTTTCATTGTGCCACAAGGGCTTTAGGTCACTCCCATGCTGTTTTATTTAATAGAGCAGAAAAAGCATCAGGACCCCACTCCCCAACGTGACTCATGTGACATCTCCAAGGTCGGCGCGTTCCTGTGTTGACTGCTTGGGTAGCGATCTGCTCTCAGCTCACCAGAGCACACAGCCAGTGGTCCTGCTTGATTTTGCACTAAATCACATTAAGGAAAAACATCTTTTTCCATTTCAGTTCTCCAAAAGCCTTCAGCTTTTCTTGTTCAAGGAGGAGCTTGCCCAAGCTACCTACACATGCAGCATCTCGACACTGCGTTGCATTAATTCATCAGGACTGAAGGAGAACTTGCAGGGAGACTTTTGCTGATAGGCATTGCAGCAGGTTTCACCCTTGGCCAGTCTGCACGTGCTCCACACCATGCCTGCCCCTTGCACTCAGACCAGTGCCACTCCTAGATCAAGGCTGGCAGGCTTGTCTTCGCTTTTCTGTGGAGTGATCCGTTCATGACAAATGAATCTATTTTTCCTTTGCCTCCAGAGACAGAGCACAGAGTTAGAGGCAACTCACTAGTTGGAGATCTCTCCATTCTTGGTCACTTTTCAGATATTCTCCTCTTCCAGAAAAAGCTTTTCAGTAGAGCTGAATAGTGAAATAAGAGATAGTAAACTGAGCAAGAAATCTCAGCAGCAGCCAGAACTGTGGCCTGTCTGTTTTTCCTACCACCACTGCATTTTTGACAGAGCTTGCATTTTTCCCTCAGAACAAGGAAGGAAGAAGTCTGGAAATTAATTAAATGCAGTAGTCAGCTAGCCATGCAGATACAGCCTATCTCAAAATTACTCAGGCACTTAAAACTTGTTTAAATGCTAATGAAATGCCTTAGGTGCCAGATAATGGGCACTGCAAAACTCTGACAGAGAATATCACCTGCGGTCCTGAAGTAGAAAAAGGCACTCCTAAATGGAAAAAGCAGCCCATAAATTATGAACAGATTAACAATGCTCAGTAAAATGATTCTCAATTAAGCAGCAGTTAATCTAACATCAGCTTTCTGTGTGCTAAGGCACTGAGCTGCAAGCTGTGCTTTTAGTGGTTACTTTCACTTTTGCTTTTCTACCAGACTAAAAGCTAATGCAAATGCTTACAGTCAGCATATAGCTGGAATTCAGCCTAAAGTAAGCATCTCTGTAAAAAGGTTAATGTGATTATAATCTATAGCCTAAAAGTTTATTTCCACTTCCAAAATAGCTCTCTGGCCAAACAATGAAATAAATCAGGTATGTTCTAAGCGTCTCTGAGAAGCAGGGGCTGCAGGCAGCTTTTGACACAGCAAGCTGGAAGCCCAGATTACCTCGAACAGGTATTGCAGGAGCACTTTCATTTTTCTGTTTATTGTTTTGTGGTTTGGGTTGCTTTTTTGTTTGTTGTTGGTTTGTTTTGTTGGGGTTTTTTTCTGTCCCTGGTTTGGAAAGATACCCAGTGCTGAATTACATCCTCTGTCATACATCCTGTCCACCACAATAACTCCAGTTAGCTGAAAGACTTCCTTGCACAGGAGGAGTCAGCGGTGGGGCAGAGTGGCTCGCCAGGGGTCAGGATCCAGCCAGCTGAGCAGATACACCCACCCAATTCACTTTGGGTCAGCTTTGTCACCAAAAAAGCCCCATAGTCAAGTTTACTCTTACTTGTCACCTCTTTTTTTTTTTTTCTTTTTTTTTTGGTGCTTAGAGCCCTGTTCTTCCTCCAGCTGTGCTGCCCATCTTCACTTCTCATCAGCCTGTTTTTTCCACAGGGTGTGTTTTCTTGCATTACTGCTTCTGTAGCTGTTGCCCTCTCTGCCTGCAGTTCACCCACCATGTCGGTGGTCAGGCCACTGTTTAAGACCCTGGCTTTCTTCCAACTGAAACGTTAAAGAGTGTTGGGCTTCCCATTTTAGCTAGTTAGCCATTAAAGCTCTTAATGTCATAAATGGGTTTATGGTCTTTTTTTGTATTCTGATTTCTTCTTTATTTTAACTTATCAAGCCTTCTTTAATTTTTCTCTATTGGTGCTTTTCTTTTTAAAGAAAAAGTAATATTTACCATTAAAATACTCCTTATTTATTATGGTCCCCAGAATCTTGGTAAATGGTATTAAAAAAAGGAAATAAATGTATGCTATTACTGGACTCCTTTGTAGCAACTGAGTAGATGCATCCAGACCCTGGTCGTTCATCAAGAAGCTGTAAGCTAGGCAAATCTGGTTCGTTCCCTACTTCTCAGGTACAAGCAGGACCACCTATGTGGAGGCCACAGCCCGTGCTACAGGTTAAACATTTCCTCCCTGCGAGTCCAAATCAATGAAACAGCTACTAAATCTTTGAATTCCAGGGAACACAACATGCCTTTTGAGGAACTCCAGGTTACATACTTATCATGTTAAATATGGCCCGTTTTAGGGACTGAATCCAATCTGAAGCTTCTCAGTACATCATAGCCTGGACAGCTTCATCCTCAGCCCTGCTGTGAAGCATTAGCCCCATTTTACAGATGGTGACCAGAGGCAATAAACATTTATACATGCAAGGAACTAACTGTCAAGGAATTGAAACCAGTTCTTCCAAATTCCTGTGCAGCTCCTAACTACCGGATTACCCTAGCCCAAGCTAACACAGCCCCCTCTGCTTCTTCAACCACAGTGATGCACGGGAAGAAAATACTAAAAAAAAATAAATAAAATAAAAATCAGACTTCACATTTACCATTCTTGACAGAGCCAAGCACGTTACAGGAGTAACGCCTTCAATCATCCACGCTCTTGCTTCTTGAAGTGAGCTGCCTGCTTAAATTTATTTTTCCTTAATGGCAGGGAGCAGTTAATGCAGAAATCTGTGGCTTGGTGTGGTTTAATTACAGTCCATCAGCTGCGCAGGAGGGGCTTGCTGAGTGATGTCTTTGAGTTACGTTTGACATATACCCGGAACACCAATTAAGTAGGGATTGGCAGGTACACAGCCAAACTTCCAGAGCAACCCTTGTGGTTATTTATGCTAATTCATGTCATGGGAGAAGAGGTGCAGCTTCACCTATAATCTTTTATGTAATATCTTGTCTTAGTAGGGAGGGAGCAGGTGCAAGCTGTGGCACGAAGAGTGCTTTGCCTGGCAGGTTGGGAACAGCCTGGCACACAGGCTTGGACAGACATCGCAGGAAGGGAGCAGGCAGCTGCCCGGTGTTATTCCTACTGGCACCACTAATTCACACCAGCACGGCCAATTCACACAGCCTTTTCACAAGGCAGGTCTTTCTGCAGTTCAAGCATGGGCACTCGGTAGATGCTGTTTGAGGCTCAGCCACCACAACCCCATGTCACCTTCAGCAAGTCAAAGCACTTCAGCCAGTTCAAGTGACTGAACTGGTACAAAAAGGAACATAGTCCAACCAGTGAAATCCTGGTGCATCAGCAGGTCTAACAAGTGCAAGACATGTGCAAGTGTCGGGAAATAAACTAAGGGGAAAAAAGAAAAGAACATACCTTTCCTGTTGTGCTGACTTAACTGACCTGGATTTTGTAACTGTTTAGGTAAATCCATACAAAAATCTCTGCTGCAGAGAAACTGCTCCAGGTCTTTGTAACCACCCCTAGAGCTATATTTCTCTGGGGAAAAAAAAATAAAACAAAATAAATCAACCATGAGAGCAGTAAGATCTGAGAAAACATCAAGGAAATCTTATTTTAGCTGCTGCCCACAAAAAATAATAAAGCAGCTAACAGTTATTCCCATAGTAAATAAAATACTTCTAATCTTTACTGACAGAGGAGAATGGGGAGAAAAAAAAACCCCAAACCACCAGAGAATATTTATACACTTTAAAAATTTGGACAAAATTTGCACACAACAGTGGCATATTTACCTGTGCATTATGTTACAATGATTTATTTATGAAAACACCTGTTCCTTGTTGGCTTTGCAAGGTTGGCTGCCACATAGACACAGCTGGGTGTCAACGGCAGAAAAATGAAACCTGCATTGTGCCAGTATTTTTGGCTGAAACACCATACATAAATGAAGACAAGCAGGAGGATCAAAAAGGACCATAGGCAACTAAGAGCATCCCACATCCCTAGCTGGCAATCAGAAACTGTCACCTCTCCATGCGCTCCCTGGGTGGATCCAGGAGTCACACAAACATGAAGTGTCACAGAACCCAAGCCTCAGCCTTTCCCTCCCCAGGGTGCTATAGCTTTTCTTCCCAATTGAATTTACATCTTAAAAGCACTTGTGCTTTTCTGGTCCCAGCTGTTCCCATCCAAAGGCTGTTCTTGCCTCTGTTTGTTTTAATGGCCAGCAACCTGCTTCTTATTTCCAGACTAAGTTTAGTCACAGACAAGTTTAAATAGTTATTCTCCTTCACCGCTGCTTCACTCCTGGGTATTTTTAGATGGAAATATATCCCCTGTCAACCTTCATTTTCCTGGGCTGAACAAGTTGAGCTTGCCTTGCCTCCATTTGTAAGGAAAGATCACGGCATTCCTGGTGATCTCAGTAGCCTTTCTTTACACCTGTTCAGATTTGTATTTTTCTTGGACATGAGACATCAAAACACAGCGTCCTGAGGACACTTTACCAATGTCATCTTCTGTAATGGATGTAGTGTTTCCACTGGAAACATCTCGTTTCACATGTCCCAGAATGACATTTCTTTCTTCTCCAAGGAACATCACATCAGTGCTCCAGACGTACCAGAGAGTTGCTCAGTTGATTTATTTTCTTCTACTTTTCCTCCATTTTCAGCTTGCTGACAAGTAATCTCTGTATGTGAGCTTTTGTCGTTTAACTTGATTGCTGAATTTAACTTGATTGCATTTTTGTTCTTCCCATAGTACTTTTCAGATCTTGCTGCCTCCTAATTGTGCCTCCCAGCTTTCTGTCATCCACAAATGCCATCAGCAAACTTGTAGTTTTTGTGCCTAGTTTACTGATGAAAACATTAAGCAGGAATAATTACAAGGACTTTGAATTTTATAACCATATATTTATATAATTATATATATTTAAGTATATAAACTTCATTAACTACCTTTCTGCCTGGTACTTCTTGTTGTAGTATTACCTGCTGTGCTCTTCCTGCTCACCTTGCGTAAAAACCGTGGCTCCAGCATGAGGATGGGAGCAGGACATCAGATGCTGTCCTAAAACCTAGACAAATGGGATCTGACACATTCCTTTTGTTTATAATTGCATTGACAAAGGAAGCTGTGAGGTCAGTCTGACGTGAGCTGCCCTTGAAAAGCCCTAGAAGCCACGCTGGGAGGAAAGTGCAGAAGTGTCACAAGCACCATCTGTAGAGATATTCAGACCAGAGCTAGAAGGAGTCAAAGGTCACTCAGATGTCTGACTGAAGAAGGAAACAGAGCAAGCCAATATTAAAATACAGAGACATTTCACAATGTCATAGACACAAAATGCTTTCATGCCAATGTTGGCAAGGCAGCAGAAGCAGAAAACTTATTAGTGTCATAGAATCACAGAATGGTTTGGGTTGGAAAAGATCTTGAAAGGTCATTTAGCCCAACGTCCCCGCAAAAGAGCAAGGACATCTTGAGCTAAATCAGGTTGCTCAGAGCCTCATTTGTTTCAAAAGAAGACAGGGAACAAAAGAAAGATGGGAAATATAGAATTTTAGAGTTTGTTTTAGGCTGTTAAAGCAAGGGTAAGAAACTCTTTTACACAGATTAAGGAAAGAGGAAAGGAAAGAAAAAGCTGTTATTGAGAGGCAAGTATCTTTCATCCATGTTTCACATGACAAGGTGGTGGCCTAACATGGGTAAATCAAAACTTTGGATATCTGGGTTATTCTCTGAGAGCTTATTTATATAGCCACCCAAGAAAAACATATCAGCCAGTTCCTGTAGAGGCTGGACAATATACAAACACCACAAGTGAAGCAGGACCTAATGCAATTGGCTTTACGTGCCGCCTTTGCATTCCACAGCATCTGTGCAGCTACAGGTGGGATGTTTAGCCAGATTAATCAATCTAAGGATAAACAGGAGCTGACAGTACTTTGGAGGATCATGAAGTGTCTGCAAAGTATTAGCTGGGCACAGGCCTGCACTTTCCTTCTCTTCGGATGAGGACAACCCTGCAAAGCACAGTGATAGAACCCTCTCATTCTCTGAGTTTTCATTTTAAAGAAAATATGACAGTGACGGGAGGGTGGCATCAATCACCTTTGGCATGGTGTACATGTGGAGTGCGTGACCTGGGGTGCACAGCAGTAGCTGCGGTGCCTGTGCTACATGGTAGAAACATATATTAGAGACTAATGAAAGCAACAGTTAGAAAGCTGGTGGAAGGGGGTGTGTGTGTGTATGAAGTGAAAATGGGAGGGCAAAGAGTGAAAAGTTTTAGTTAGCCACCACCCATTGCCTCTAAACTTGTGTTATTTCTAAAAATACAAAAGCAGAAAGCCAGCAGGGAATGTTGATGCCTGTAGAAAACTTTCAGCAAATAAAGGGCCATGCCAGTGCCCGGTGTAAAACCGAGCCTCCTGAGCACCAGGATCGAATCAGACAGCCCTGTCCTAATGCTACTGCTCAGCTCCACCATCAACTTGACCGAAAATTCAAAGCCTGATAAAATCAAGTAGAAACTTTCTGTGGCTCCAGGTCCTAAGTTTAAAATTGGCACTGGGCTTTGTCTCGCATTTCACCTCTTCTCCAGCCCTGTAGCTCGATACCCCTTGTTAGCCTGCCTGGGATGGTTTCTGCCCATCTCTCCAGAGAACATTTGTCACCCAGGACTGCTCCAGCCCCTGCTTATTTTGTGGAGAAAGAATTTTGGCAGCAATTAGCTGAAGTGAGTTTCTGGACCTCCGGCCTGTTTGTCTGACCTCTGGAAGTAGGTGGCTAATTCAAGGACAATGGAAGCTGTCATGTTACCTGTTTCCAACATGAAATCAATCAGGGGAGAGCGGGAGTGAAGTCAGCCTTTCTGTTTTGATAAGGGGGTGGCCAAAGATCTCTGGAATGAGAGGCACTCCAGCAGCCACCCGGCCGCAGGGACGCCTGCTATTTATACACCCAGGGGGCAGGGCTGGGGAACAAAGTGGTTCTTCTGCTCCCATTTTATTTTTATTTGCCTGAAACTGAAGGGGAAGGGCATAGCTTTTATCTTCCAGAAGCATACACGGGCAATGTTCTTTTTTCCCCTTTGTGGGTAAAAAAATAAAATAAAAAAATAAAAAAATCAGTATAGCAACATGTTATATACATATTATATGTCTAAATATTGTCTCAACTTTCAAAACCATAATTGCTCTAAAGACAACCTTTTATAAAAAAAAAATAAAATTAATCCTGTATCACATGTAATGATGATGTACCTGGTCTGTAAGCCACACATCGGCAAACAGAAGACCGCTTCACTCAGGAACCAGTTGCCTGAAAACACAGGATAGGGACAGCAAAGCAGAACAGCTGAGAGAGACTTATGAGGCATGCACTGGTTTGGATTTTAAATGACAAAAGTAAAATTAACAGTGTTTTGTAGAGTTTAATTCACGTGCAGAACTATGTTTGAGACTCATGATACACATATTTATGCTAAGCCCCATTGGAACCAGATCCAAATCATCCCAAAGGCTGGGATTTGTCAGACCTACCTGAGACATAATTCACACATTGCAGTGATTTTTCCTTTGAGGAAGAGAGCGGTAGCACTTAATTTCATCCAAAAGTGCCCTTTTTCTGTTGAGATAAGCCACAAGAAAGTCACATCCAATTGTCCTGTGATAAATATGACAGAAAAGAGTCTTTGGGAAAAGAAGCCTAGCACAAAACCCCAGGGAACACTAATTGTAAGCTTATTTTAAGCATCTTGCATGGTCTGAATAGTTTACAAGGCTGTTCCAGTTGCTGAGAAGTCAGAAGTCTCAGTAATAAAGACCCTTGGGAAACTGATCCATCAGTTTTACAAGTTTACAGCACTGCTGGAAAAGGGCCAGCGAGCTGGTCCCTGGAAATGAATGAAATATTTCTGTATTACCTCATATAGCTTGCCACACCGTAGTAGCTGAGTAACTTGCAAGCGTTACTGCATTCATCATTGCAGTATCTGAATAATCCAGGGAAGTGCAAGCATAAGCGGCGATAAAAATAGTTTCACTTCTCCTTTGTGGGCAGGGTTTCCATGATTCCTAGCCTAGAAGGGAAAAATCTCCTCAAAAAGCTTCCTTCTATAGGACACAACCCAGACCCTGGGACTGGAGGCTGCCCCTCCCCAAGGCAGGTTGCTCTCCCATCCCACCCACCACCACCCCCCGCCACCCCCCCCACCCCCCCACCCCCTGCCCCACATGCTCCCAGGCCGGCTCTAGCAGGGCAGCAATGCTCACCTAACCTCAATTCCTGTTTCTCAGTGGACTAACCACTGGATTAATGACAATTTTGTGGGGAGACAGAGGCACACACAAGAATCGTCAGATTAGGCTTTGTGGGCTGGTTTCTCTCATCCCACAAACCATGTGGATTGAGACATGAACCAAATGTGTTGCAAAGGGCATTTAGGACCCATAAGAGCTTTTCATTAATAGTTACATGACCTATAGCTTAGGCCTTCTCATAGATTATTACCACTATGTTATTTTTAACACTAGCAGTCACCGGGTATACATCTATGTTTTCAAACAAAAGCATGGCTCCAGCCCAGAGGCGTTTTGCAAAACAATTTGCTGCTCCTTCCCCCTCCACCTCCTCTTTTCCTTCCCTCTCCACCCATAAAATTTACATCCACATTCAGTTATCTCTGTTTAGCTGACAGGAAGGGCAGAAGAAAAAAAAAATTGATGATGGATTTAAGAAAATAACACATCGTGCATGCAGTACATAAATACCATAAAACACTTCAAAGTGCCATAAGCCAATACGTGTACTAGGAACAGGATAATCAGATTTATTTCAAAATAGCTGCTGTTAGAAGAAAAAAATCATTGCAGAGAGAACAGAGCACATTTTCCATGTCTCACCAAAACTTTTTCAAAAATAATGCCTCTAACCAGCTCAATTTACAAGAGGGAAAACAGCATGAGAAATTACTTTTTTCCTTCTTGCACAAATCAGAACTTGACTGCCGAGAACAATACACCCCATCCCGCAGGGGTAACCTTACAGCCTTGGGCGCTCTGCTTGAAATGCCTCATAAAGCAAACAAACCCTTCTGGAATGAGCCACCTCCTTATCTATTCAGCAAGAAAGGAAGAGGTAAGGGATGAGTGATGGCAGGAAACTCAAATTTCATTCCAGTGATTAATTCTGACCAGCCTTTCATTCCTGTTGCTGGAGATGCAAGCACTTAAAAGGACCACAAAGCCAGAGACAAATGTAGACAGCTCCTTGTAAGGATGAGAGAAGCTTTCTTTTTGGCAAACAAACATGTTTCCACTGTTGTTCAGTCATCAGGATCACCAGACAGAGGGTGTGGGCTTATGGTTTTTCTTTTTTTGGGACTGTCTAGCCAGACTTTTGCATAACTTCCCCCACCCTGCCTCACTGACCTCTCTGCATCCATCTGCACAACTTTTGTGTTCTGGCTGACCTGATGAGTGATTCCCTAGATCAGCTGCGTCAGCAATGCCTTATCCCCGTGTAGGTGCACCACTGGTCCAGGGGCTGGGGTGGGTCCCCACCATCGCAGGGGACAGCTCATCACCAGAGCCAGCTACTCATGCTGAAGCAGCCTTGGGCAAGGTGGGCACACCAAACTGTGACTGCCAAAATTATGGACATCTTAGCAGGCAGAGATTGCAATCGATTGCTTGAGATGGTGTTAGTAAGGTCTGACTTAAGAGAAAAACGTGTGGGGAAAAAGGTGAGCTTAACAGCCACACGTAGTTATTGCAAGCCAAAAAATATGCAGGAATGTAAAGTAGCTTTTCATATGATAGAGGTAGATACTGACGTGAAGGAAAGATAGGACAAAATTAAGCATATTGGCTAAAAATAGGTGCCGTAGAACTCACTCCATACCTCTCCTGGATAGAAGAATCCCTTTGCTAGACTACAGAAATGCAATAGATTTTATCTCCCTGCACTTCAGGAAACTATCAGATATAAGACTGCTTGGGAAACTATTAAACAAAGTGCAGGAAATGGGGATGTCTACAAAAAAAAAAAAAAAAAAAGAAAGAAAGAAAGAAAGAAGAAAGTTGATAAGAAACTCCCAAATGACGAATTTCAAAGAAATGTATGAGTCTTTGAAATAACGTTGAGAAGGGACATATGGGGCAGCAGGAGGGCTTCGTGCAGTTACTCAGGGTAAGTTTTGAAACAGAAAGTGCTATGTATCCCATTGGTTGCACTAATGCAAAAAATCTGCTTTCTCCCTTTTGATGATAAGTAACTAGGGGGGTATTCTTAACTCTGACATAGAGTGGAATAAATTAAGGCTGGCATTAGCAGCCTTGCAGGACTCAAATCCTGGAACAAACTTCAGAGCAGCTGGGACAAGGTAACCTCACTGATTTTTCTGGATGGCATTTATTCTTTTTACAGAAGACTGTGTGGTATGAGCATAATAGGAGACACAAGCTAGCTTGCTGTAGCAGAAATCAAAGAAAATGCACTGTGAGTTCTCCACCTGATCTAATACAAGTAGCTCCTCTTCTCACCCCCAGACAAAATTGTTGACTTAAGTGTAGTTTCTCAAATATCTTCAGTTTTTTCCAAGTAAGAGCAGCCTGGCCCTTCAAACTTACTGCTACCTCCTCATTCTGAATCAGAAAGGAAAACTACTGAACCTGGAAAAGAGTTTCAGCTGTTCATTTCAGCCTGTGCCTTTGATGATTGCTGGTCAACCTCTTCATGGCTGGATGTAGCTTGTGAACCATGACTTGGTCCCTTCGGCCTTAGGGAGCATTTCGCTCTCTTAAAATCTCCCTTCATGTGTTGAGACTGACAAAGGGTTGGTGTCTACTGCTAGTTGTGATGCAGGTTTGCTCTTCAGGAGCAAAACTGGGAGCTCCTCTTTTCACACAGCCTTGCAACTTCCCAGTGGAAAGATGCAGTTACTCTCATCAGTGAATTGGATTTTTTAAGGCCAAGACAAAAAGTCTGACAAATACTTTGTTGGGTGCTTTGATATCATTCAGACTGCAGGCATTGATAAAAATAAAACCTATTTTATCTATTATTAGGAATAATAAAACACACTTGACCTTTATACTCATTAATCAGTTTTGGGGGACAGCTGTTTTCAGAGAGGAATGGCCTTGAATAATTTTGCATTTTCACCTTGCCTTAAAAATTTGTGATATTGAATATAATCTTTAATCCTTGAAACATTTTAAATATCAGGAATAAATTATTAGTTTATGGCTTTTCCCTCTTCCCCATATCTTTGGGAAGTATCAATTTCTCTAGCTAAGGGCAAGATACAGGACGTACCATTCCAGTAGCGGTCGTTCTTCACATGCAGCTTTACTCCAATGGCTAGAAACCTGGCTTGACCCTAGCTAAATTAAAAGGAGGAACTAAAACAAGCAGGAGTTTTAATAAAAGTGACATTGCATCAGGTGCCGAAACTTTCTGGAGCAGCTAAAGTTTGCAAACAGAGTCATGGATTTTGGCAAAGCACTGGCATGCTTTGATGGTCACCAAAGGTGTAAAGTGACTGCAAGACATTGTATTTGATTATCTCTTAGATTTATGGAGGATTTGCTTGCTTGGAAAGAATTTGTAGAATGATTGGCATACACAATTTGTGTAAGCTAATGGCGTTAGATTTTATATACAGTTCTATTTATATACAAACTGGGGGTAGTTTTGCTTCTTGATCTAAGTTCATGCGTAGGCCGGGGGGGTGGGTGTGAGTCTTCATTTGCTGCTTGCACGTTCATTTGGACACATCTCCACAGCCAATGCCAAACCATCCCACAGCAGAAGGGCATCATTTTACTCCCACTTAAGATTGCCAGAGACCTCTAGTCAACAACCACCAGGGCAATAATGGCATTGGCCAGCAAGGAACCAAACAAGATTTATGAGTGGCCTTTATGTAATGGATGCAGAAGACTTTGTGTACCTTTTTTTCTGATAATAGCCTACCCACCTAACAAAAGGGATTGAATAGAGAAATAGTTGTAGAATCTTGGTGCTTTAAAAAAATGTCTTCTAGGCTCTGAGCGTTTATCTCTTTGCAGGCCCTCATTTTTCAGTTCCACTCAAAGGCATGTTTAGGCTGTGTACATATATGTCCATACACTTCCTAAGGCTTACAGTACAAGCCAGGAAAAAAAGTATCCAAGATATGAAGAGGACTGGGTGGGGTTAGTCTGCTGACATTAATTTATAAGCCCTATTCCAAAGGACAATTGTCTCTTCCCAAGGTCTCACCACCAGCCCCAGGGTCTGGTGAAAAAGGGATTGAACAAAATCCTCCCTTTTCCTATAGGTGCTCCTAAAAAATGAAATGGATCTTGAGCACCTTTGAAGGTAGCTAACTGTTTTGTTCCCTCTGCAAATGAGTAAAGCTACACCTGAAGGAACAACCCAGCCTATCTCAGCAGAGGCAGAGGAACAACAGCAAAAGGCTGAACACAAACACTTCTTTCTTTAGAAGCAGGCATTGCTTACTAGAAAAATGGCGAGAAAGGAGGAGGATCGTGCCATAGGGCTTTTAGCTTTTTTCTTCTTTGTTTTTAAATTCTAGAGGAAACAGTTTCATAAGAATAGGAACAACTGAGGGAGGGAAAGGGAAACAGACTGAAGATGGGGAAGCAGATGCCAATCGTAGAAACAAAGTCTCTTACCTGCGTGCTGACTGTAGGGGTGGAGAAGAAGACATCACAGGGTTTGTAGGTGAATTTGTCAGATTCACTCCACTGCCCGTTGCTCTCTAGCCAGGGCACCTAAATAAGAGGCAACACTGTCATGGCTGTAGATAGAGAATTCAGAGCAATAGAAATAAAAAAAGTTTATTCCAGCTACATTTAAAGGAGAAAAAAATGGCTGAGAAAAGGTTGAGCTAATGCATCTCATAGGCCCACAATAGCTGTCGTGCATCTCTTGTTTTAAGAGTGATTTGTAAGGCACCTCGTTAGTTAAGGACTATTTTGAGAGCTGGATCAGAGATGGAGATATTGGCAAAGAACTGAAAAAAATGGTCTGCTCTACAACGAAGGACAAAATGTAAACAGCAAAGCATGATTTCTTGCAATCCCTCTTTCTCCAGAAGCACTGACCTTCTCCCAAAATTCACTCTGTTGTGGACTTTCTCTCAGGCTTTGTGAAGTGCAGAAAAATCTGAAGTGGAGAAAAATCAGTTTCTTCATCAGATGGGGAGGAAAAATTGCTGTTTATAAACACTTTAATTAGGAAGAGGTTACAGAAACTCGATGCTAACTGTAGAGTGTGACACAGGATCATGTCAGCTAGCTCTGTTCTACATGGCAGACCTATTCCTAACAGGGTTAACTCAAAACCAGCTTCTCTGCTTAACCATCATAGAAAGCTATTTTATCATTTGCAACTCTCTAAGCTTTATTTTGCCAATTTCTATTTACAGCAGCATTCTATCCCACATATGCTGCCATCTCCTCTTCTTACAGCTAATTCCTCATGTGCTGTAATTTCCTGAATGGCTTCTTGCTTTTTCATGAGTTAAGTCTATTCTTCTTACTGTCTAATCCAGGATTTGTGCCAGTCAGCTAAGGGGAACTGGACTAGTTCATACATTTACTTTTCAGACTCTGTGAAGAGAGTATGCTTTAGTTTTGTAGATGCTAGACTAGATTTTTGCCTAAATATACATCTTAGTTTTATAGATGTCACCACCTGAGGTGCACTTTTACAGAGGAGGTCTAAGATATTGCCCAAGCCGGTAAGGGAGGCAAAAAGGTTTTCTTCTAGCCCAGAGCACACGCTCTCTTGTGACATGTGATGTTATAGAGGTTTTTGAACCTAAATTATGGCTAGACTGTGTGGGTGCCAGGATTTGGAAGTCTCTAGTGACACTACACCTGACACCTGCAAGAACTTAATTGAGGATCTGGAGCGTCTGTGGAGAGTTTAATCCCTAAACACAAACAAATGAAACTCCCTCATTCCTAGCTGCTCAGAGAGTGGATTTCCACAAAAGAAAATAAAAATCCTAACTACTTAGAATGTACTGAACAAACTCTTGTATTTAGTATTAATAATACACATACATGTCTAGGAAAAGAAGTGGAAAACAGATAAAATTCCTTTTCTCCTTTAGGAGCTTGTTTCTTTCTGACTGCCACCTCTTTCTTTCTAATCTTAGCACTGGAGATAACTGGGAGGGAGAGAAAAGAGAAAGGATCGTTATCTAGAATGAAAAAAATGGCCACCTCCTTGCCGTCAAAAAAAGCCCCCCCTTTTCTTCTCTGGGATTTGGAGGACTCAGCAGGGGAGAATGCAGTCAGAGCAGAGGCAAAAGGAGATATTTTTTTTACCTGAGGAGTCTTAACCTCTTTGAAAGTTGCTGGGACAGCTTGAGCTCTTTTCATTTGTCCCTGTTCTCTTTGTAATTTTTATAGGTTTGGGTTCTGTTTTGTTTTTTGTTGTTGCTGTTTTTGTTTTTTTTTTTTTTAATCAGGGGGTTTAGTGAGTTCGCTGCTCTCTTTGGCAACACAAAGCTCCTCTCAGACCAGGAGGCTGGGCTGTGCAGGTGCACGGCTGTTCACCTCAACGACAGAAGAGAGCCTCTCTGAACAAGGTAATTCCCGTTTTATTTTAGGGACACAGTGCTGCAACAGGGAGAGATTTGGGCAAAGATGAGAAAAAGCAACAGAGAGAGAAGAAAAATAAAATCCTCGGTAAGATCTAACTGATAACTAGAAAACAAATAAATGGAAAATTCTATTTCACTTGGTATTTTAATAATGTTTTCATTCTTCATAAAAGTAGGCTTTAAAAAATAGCTTTCTATACACTAAAAATCAGACCTAATCCTGACATGTTTTTTACTGGATAACCTGGACTCTTGGCTAGACTTGTCTGGGACAGGGATTTCAGAAACTCTTCCTGGCTTTCCTATAATAACGCATCACGATCTTGGGCAAGCCCTTTAGCAACAGCATTGCTGTGGGTTCGCAAGTGCAGATGTCCCTGCTGGAAAAAGAAACCTCGCTGATGACACCTAGTGTTTTCCCAAGTCACAGCCGAGACGACTTTAACGGGTACCCCAGGGGTCGGGTGGGCAAAATTGGAGTTTATACCCAGGGGCTCACTTTTCTACAGCCACGTCCATGAAGGATAGCTACGGAAACCAATTCACTGTCATCATGTCAGGAGGGAAGGAGCCCGAACCTCAAAGAATTCACATCTGCTGACACAGCACAAACCCCCACCGATTACAGGCTTTGCCACTCTCCCCAGCAGCCTGGCAATTAATTCTTCTAGAGGATGTCTGTGCAAGGAGGTTTACTTGTCTGAAAACCAAATCACAGACTCAGAGTAACATGCAACTGCCAACTTTCCAACTTCGCTGTAAACCTGTAACAGCATCTAATAATAAAAAACACGGGGTGCAAGAAGTGGTTTCTACTGATCTTCAGTAGGAGAAATGGACTTCTGACTGTGGATGTATAATGAGCCTCAGAACAGAAACTTCCCTTTTTATTCATTTGAAGCAGTATAATGAATTTAACAGTGAGCACTTTTAGCAGCAGTATGCAACTGTGTTTCCTGACAGGGCCTATTTTACAGCTGTACAATAGCACAGTAGAAAAAAATTTGGAGTCAGACTTCTCAGCTGATGTGAAGCACTCAACATCGATATCACAATACAAAGTCCAAAAGCACAGCTAGGAAAAAAATCAGATTGGGTGCAAGCCTGTCATACGCGAGTCCTGCTGGTTCCTGCCAAGCAAAAAGTGGAAGGTTTTGATGGTTGTGAGGAGCACGGTGTAAAGTCACACACCTTTGTTTCCATCGTCCCCCTTTGGGCAGGCAGAAAGCCCACCAAAGAGCCAAACCAACTGAGAGGATCATGAAAGAATGAAAGAGCAAATGAGTTTTCCCAAATCTCTTAATCCTCAGACACCAGACCAAACAAACAGGACCAGTCACATGCATTGCAAAAAACCAGTACCCAGACTAATTCCTGCACAGTTACAGACAGTGGATAAAGCTTTACAACCTTTTTTTTAAAAAAAAAAACAAACAAAAAAACCAATCAAAAACCAAAACCAAAGAAAAGCACTGAGACCAGCTGAAAAGGGAAGAAAGCAAATTTGTCCTTGCCTTGTACTGTTGCACACAGCATCCAGTAAAATTCAGCTTAGGTCTACAGATCTTGAAGGCAAAGAAAGAAAGATACAGAATCACATGTGGGAATGCAGATGCTGAGAATAAATCAGCAGAGACATTTCAATAGAGGTACAAGACTGGCAGAGCAAGGCATTGGCACAGCCTCTATTTAACAAATGAATTGTCAGGGCAGCATATTTCTGGGAAAGCTTTTGGTCATTCCTTTCTCACCACTCCCCTGCACACTGCGTGAAGCAATGACTGAGTATTTACAGCCTGGCTGTGTCAGGGGGGCTGACAGTCTTGCTGATTTAAAACATGGTTCTACTAGGAAAAGTGACTCTGTGAACGATAACCTCATGGCTTTCTATTTATTGCATCTCACTCATTTCCAGATCAAGTGAACTGGAGGGGGGGAGGGGGGGAAAATAAATTTACAAATCACTCAGCCAGATTGGGTTCTGTCTTGTTACCCATCAATGCCAATTAACAACCTCTGTCTTTTTTCATAACTGAGCAAATCCAAGCTGAAAGGTTCAGTGTAGCTTTTCTACTTTTGCCGTTTAAATGTGAGAAATTACTCCCTCCAGAGCTCCCTTCCCTGCAACATACAACTCTTCATCGGCAGCCAGGTGCCCTGGACCTCTGCCCCAAAGAAGAAATGCCTCAGGGTCTCCCCTCTCAGATAGCAGAGGAGAGAGAAGGGAATGCTGTACCTGCTCAATTCTTTCTTATGTAAAGAAAAGTGAACTTTAGGCACAATTTTAGTGCATGTGTTCCCCTCTATTACATTTTTTTAAGCTCTCCTCCTCACCCCAAACTGTCCTTTACACTTGAAACACCCATTGTTCTTTTACCTTAGTCCTGCTCTGCTAGACCTATATGTTGCATGGCAACATAAATCATTAATAACTCCATCAAAGTACATGGAATCAAGCCAGTAGAAGAAAAAGAATTAACAGTCCAGTTTTCCCCCTATTAATCTGGCCCATGTGTTCTCCATTTTCTTTTCCATTAGGCAAATAGCCACTGAGTATTCAATGCTGTATAGAATATACTGCAAAAATGTAACCAGGCAGCTTAGTTCAGCTGCTCAGATCGTGAAAGGCCATCAGCATTTTAAGACTGCCTCTCAATTTGCTCTGGATCAAACTCTAAGGGGGCTGCAATTTCATGGACCAGGACTAGAGCTGGCCACAGAAATTTTTTTGTTGTTTTTTCTTTCATTCCAGTTTTGCACAAAAGAAGAAAAAAGGAAAAAAAAATGAAAAAGAATGCAGAAAACTGTATTCTGAAGAGATTTTTCAGCTTTGTTTTCCATCGAAGCAGAGAAGGCTGGATTTTCTGTTGCATATTTTCTTCCTGCTCTCCCCCTTCACTCTGCTACGTGGCCCAGAGATCCTTTTCCATCAGTTCACTTTGTAATGCTGCAGCTTTTCAAAATTTGGCTATGTTTAGGAAAGTGTTGGAAAACAGCAAAAGGAAAAATGAAAAAAAGGAAGAACTGCCAAGCCATAGATGCAATTGACTCTGTTACCTTCAGTAAGGAAGCGTGGAAATCAAGGAGGAATGCTTTTAATATTTAACTACTTCCTTTAGAAGAATTTCATGAGAACTGGGAGGCAAACGATCCATATAAAGCAAAGCTTTAGCGTGTTTAAGGAATCTCGGCTCTGCTTTCTCACAGGAAGCTGAACTCAAACTTTGACCTCCAGTTCCTCCATCTCTCAGCTTTAGGTAACAGATGGGATCCTGAGACACTTTTGGAGCAATGTTTCCATATTTACCAGTTAAAAATGGAAAAGAAGGGAGCTCTGGTAATCCCCAAGGAAATACTGCTTCTCTTTGGGCAATATGTTTGAAAAATTGATTATATTAAAAAAAATAAATAATAAAATTCTGGAAGACCACAGTGCAGAACCAGGAATTTGATGTCAGCTTTTACACAGCCACTATCAGTTCTCCTGCAGGTCGGAGCACATGAAACTAGGAGCAGAGTGACAAGCACCACTTCAAAAATGTCTGTTTTTAGAAGACTGATTGCACTTTAATTAGCACATAGCTTGTCTCTTGATAAACCCCCTTGTACCTCTAAGCACAACTAATGGTGAGCTGCAGCCTCTCCCAGAAAAAAAAACAAACACCAAACCTGAAAGCAATTAGTGGAAAAATGAGTAAGTATTATTAATAGTTACATTTTCTGCACCTACTGTTTCAGTGGCAACTCCTGCTTCTATTTCATCCATTATCCTCTAGCAGCATGATGGGTGGCCATGAATACTGATCAGACTGGGATTTTTTTACTGCACTGAAAAATCCATACTTGCTGGCAGACGGAGTGGCAGAGTATCTTGTCTGCCTTTTTATAAACTTTGTTTATCTATCTTCTTCATCTGTCCTTTGTCTCCCCCTCCTCACTGCCAACTTGCTGCCCATTGGTAACATTGCAACCATATATTAACACCGGCAATAATATGGTAATGGCACCATAAGTGGCAAGACAGCCTTGACAATGCACATCAGTTACTGGGATGCATAGCGTGACAATAAAGGAGCATCTTGATTAAAAGCTTAATTTGCCTATACATCTCACAGTTACTGACTTATTAGTAGCTTCTTATATTACTGTTAGGATTTCAAAGGCATGTATTCAAAGCCACAGCAGAAAAAAAAAAAATGTATTTTTCCTTCGTTTTAAGACTTAATATGTTTTCATGATAATTTTCTCCCAAGCTGCTTTGTAGCACCAAGGTTGTTAGAAGCCAGTTTTCTGCTTCTTGCTGGCTGCAGCAAAAGTTATCATCAGCAGTGATTTTGCGGAAGAAATTCAACTCACCTATCATCATCAGTTCCTGTAATTGCAGGTATCTTATTTTCACCTGGTAGCCAGCATCAAGCATTTTTGAATCCAGGTATAAATAAATAACATTCAGGTGTAATGAAGTACCAAGGGCCAGGGAACAAACTGGAAAACAGTGCTGGAGGTTTTTTTCAAGCCCCATAGTTGTAGCTTATGAGTATCTGAGACTGAAAAAACTACTACACCTCTTCAGTATCACCTATGCTAATAAAGGCAGCTGAGAAACCTCAGAGATGCTTCTTGTACAACAGAAAAGGGGCTCAACTACAGATGTGTACTGGAGATTTTCTCCTGGGGAAAAGAGCTCTGTAACCTTTTAGCACCATTTTTGGTGGGCCTCAGGGCGATAAATCCTAGTGGGAGGAGGAAGGCGTGAGGCACAGCGCGAGAACAGCAGAGGCTCCTGCACCCCCAGGTCCCCTTGCTGCCTGCATTGGGCCACCGAGGAGGGGGTGCCAGGCTGTGATAAAACACCAGTCCATGGTAAAATGACCTACAGCGTACTGCTCAGCCAGACAGAGCACCAGGGAGAAATCAGCCCCTCCAGCAAACTCTCCCTCCTTGCATCAGTTGAGCATATAAATGTATATAAGCATGTGAAGGCCACGCTGGCAGGCCCGTCCTTAGGCTGCTGCCGGCTGGAGGGGTGCTATCTGCAATCACGTTATCTGCCCCCTCAAATCTGCATGTTCTTTTGAATCTTTCTTTGCAGCATATTTGAAGGATTTCTCGCTTGTCACATCTTATTTTGTTCACATTGAAATACTCCATTATTTATTTCTTGTCAGAACACAGAGAAATAAAAAGAAGTCTTACCTGACTCAGCTGTTTCTTCAAACCCTTTCTCCACAGGGCTGCCCCTCCCAGCCCCAATTTGTAAGGGGAAGCAAAATCACTCTGGTGTTGCCTGACATTAACTCGAGACACCTGCCATGGTGGCAGAGCTCTAGAAGAACACCTGAAAGGAAGGCTCAAGAGCAAAAACTGTGAATTATTTTCCAAGTTACCCTGCTGTGCCAGTTTTAGGCAGTTTTCATCCTGCCTCCCTTTATTTTGCACTTGCTTCTTACACACTGTGTTCCCGCTTGCTGCTCTCATCTGTGCAAGTCTTCTAAGTTTCAGCTCATATCGCTGAAATTTAGTTTCATTTCTCAGTTCATATATTTTGTGCTTTAAAAAGCCAACACCTTTGTCTTTCCTCCTGAAAGTGTGACTCCACTATACAGTAGCTTCTAGCTATACCATAGCTTTTGGTTCCATTGCATGTTCATCTTAAAAACTAAATTCTAGAAGGCATGGGTCTGTGCTGCTTTCCTCCGAACCAGGCTTTGCCAGACACTTTCTCATTATGTCACTCAGATTCAATTTCGCTTTCCTTCAGACTAAATACTGCCACAGATATCTAACACTTTCACTCTGCTATATAAAAATAGAGAGACCTTTCGTCCACTTCTTTTAAAATCTTTTGCGTTTCACGTGTAATACACCAGAAACCTTTGCAGGAAGCGTTTCTGGTTTCTCCTTGAACTACCAACCAATTACTTGTGTTTAGATGGCTGGAGTCTAGCCCTTCGTTTTTAACATGGTGAGAAGTGTTTCCATCCTCCTCGGTGCCCAGGAGCTGGATATAGCCTCTGCGTCACCTGAAATCCAAGAGCACCCCTGTGGCATGTGGCCCAGGACATTCCCGGGAGCTGCAGGCCACTGCCTTGTTTTTAGTGTGCTTGTTTCCTCCGAGTGCTTTAGAGCAGCAGGAGAATAAAAGGTGACATTTTTAAAAGAGATTGCTGCTTCGAGTTGCAGCAACATATGTGGCTTTTCCCACGATAATGTCACTAAAGGACCTCACAGCTTCACTTGTCCTTTAGCTATAAAGCCTCCTTGCTGTCACTGCTCCCCTTTTTTGCTGCTAGTGGAACTGGGAAAAGGTGTTTTTACTGGCAAACTGTGGAGACACCTATGACGAACTCTGTGTAAAGAGGGGCTCAGTGGGACATAGCCAGCTGTTCAGGCATGACACAAAATCCCTAAATCAGTCATGGGGAAAGTTAAAAATATCTGCAATACCCTTGTTGTCGAAGGGGAGAGACTAAGCCCAAGGACCTGCCTGCCTGCCCCGGCTGTCTTTGCAGACACCAGGTGATGCATAGGTGGATGTATTTTGGATCACAGCAGCATGAAAGCACCCAGGACTTAACAGCTACAGAAGCTGAAGTTATCAATTGAAAGGGTTTTTTAGGTGCATTTTCTGTGCAAAACACTTTCCCTCAAGAGGGGTGGCAGGAGCAGTGTGGAGGCAACAACCACAATATTTGACAGTCTGCTCAAAAGCGAGTCCTTTTCCCCCCATGGTTAATGACCCTCTTTTGCTCACCCCATGGTTTTGCTTGTGGGGCTACAACAGGTCTGGTGCTACCAACATAGCCACTGCAGCAGGACCTAGCTGTAAGCATTCGCCAGGAAGAACAGCGTATGGAAAAGACACGCTCATTAAATAGGCTATTACATCATGTAATGAATTCCAGGAAAATGCCTTGTGTTTTGATCACGGGCATTCAGAGCGGGAACTGCTAGTACAGCACTTGAGATAAGGAAGAGGCCAGATAGACTTAAATAGGAAATCTTAGCATGACTTCTTATGTAATTATCTGTCCCCCATCACCATGAGGTCTGCATGTCTCTGGCAGATAAAAATAGAGTGGCCTTCCTCCGCCTTTCTCTCCGTCCAGCCTGTGGGAGGAAAGGCTTGACTCACTTGCATATGTTTGGGTGAGTCCTGCAAGCCACATCGGCAAAGGGAAACAAGGGTCATGCATACTGAAGCAACACTGGCCTCTCCCTAAGCTGCAGCAGACAGACAGGCAGGGAAAATATATTCACCCAAGATATTAGTTGACCTGAATGGACCAGAGGCTGCCCCTGGCAAGCATCGCTTCTCCATGCCCTGACTCTGGGGAGACAAACACCTCCCACCGAGGCACCCTGTGCTCCCAGCCACTCTGGGCTGCAGAAAACCAGTCAGGGCTTATACCTACTTACCTTTTGGGTTTTGGGGGTTTGCTGCACCAAAAATAGTCCTCATCCACCTGCCTGCAAGCCGAAGAGAGGCGACGCTTGCCTGCAGGGGTGGCTCTGGCAGGGCACGCCGCACTGGAGGAGGCAGAACAGGCGCTGGGGGTGACAGTGTCCCTTGTGCTTCACCAGGGCAGTATGAGGACATTTAGACAGATGTGTTGTGCGCCCTCATCCTTATGCTACCCATAGCTATTTCCTTTCAAAGACAATATAAGCATAATATTAATTTTCTAACAGGACATTCCATGCAGCATATTCAAAAGATGCTGGGACTTTCACTGTCATTGCCAATGTTTTATAATATTAAGACTAGAAAGTTCAGTTACTATGCAAAAAAAGAAAACATCCTGCCGGCTGAAATAGAAGCGTGGGCCACAGTTTTTCCAAATTGGTTATTAAAAAGAGTTATATTCTTTGGGAGAGAAGGCTTGGAAACCTTGCTTTTAGAAATACCATTTTTATATTAATCCCTGGTTACTGCTGTGAGGCATGCCAGATTAAGGAGCGAAGATATTAATCCAGTGCCTGCTATGTGTCCTAGAGTGGGTCTCAGGCATACATTTTGGTGACAATTCCAGCTGTTTGAAGCCATCATTGAAATTCACTGTATTATACTGTTAGAAATGCTGTGGCAAAACTTGGATCCCAGTTGAGATCCAACTTCATGGATGTTGCCTTGTTTGCATCTAGGGGTTTCTTTTGTATTTTTGATGTAATACCTACAGAGGAAACCCAAGTATTTTATTGATTTTGACCACGTGCTACACTTAGAGAGGTTGAAGGTTCTGGTGTCTTGGCTTGGGCTGGGGAGAGCAAGAGACTGCCACAATGCTGCTACCATCTGGGCACACACTCATGCTTCATCCCAGCCTCTGCTAATGTTAGATGAGGATAATTACATTTTCCTCCCTCCCAGAAGAGCTGGGAGACAGCCTGTTGATAAGTTATCTCCAAAGTGCTTGCCAAATGCTTAAATGGTCTGTAATATTTTGCAGATACTTCTTTAACTGCAAGCACATCACATTTCTGCTCCAAGTTTTTCAGGCTTTTTCTCCATCTTACCAGTGATGCTGTCAGAAGAACAGGCAGAGGGCAGATGCACAGCAGCGTGGGAGAGGAGGGGGAAAGGGTCTGGATCAGGGTGTCCAGGGGCAAGGATAAGGCAAAATGATGCAGCGTCTCCTCCCAGAATAAGCAACAAAAGCAGCTTTGCAGTTTGCCTGTGGTATCCAGTGGCTTCACTGCACTGCTGTGCCAATGGGTTGGTGCTCCTGGTTCAGGTGGGTGGGATGGGACCTGTCCTCTGGGAGAGGAGACCATCAGTGGAGTTGATGCAGCCTCAGTGGGGCTCCAGGGAAGGCACCTTCCAGGCAGCGATCAGCCACGCTCTGTGAGAACTGGAGGGCAACAAATGCAGTTACCAGGCATTGCCTCAAAACAAGCAAAGGGAGGCTCTGTTTTGTGTAAATTACAATTAAACCACAGAGCCTGTGGGGTGTTTTGGTAGTTAGGCTTTCACATGAGTCCCAGAAGCAATTCCATAAATCCATGGGAAAAAAAAAGAGGTCTGTGAAAGCTATTTAAATACAATTTCTGGTCTAGAACTGCTGAAGGCTGGGAGAGCATAGCAGGAAAGTATTGATAGCTGTTTTTCTTCTCTTCCTAGATACTTGTTGCTGGTCACCGTTGGAGACAGGATATTAAGTTAACTGGACCCTTGGTCTAAGTCTGTGAGTTGGTTTTGGTTGGTGGTTTTTTTTCATTTTTCAGTGCAAAAAATCATGTTTCTGTCTATTCAAGCTGGAGAACAAATCTTGAAGAGAAGATCAAAACTCATGAAAATTCACTGTGGTGGACCCCTACTTTTTACGCAGTTTTGTGATTATTTTAGGGTCTGGCTTGTTTGAGTGTTTGCAGTCACTCATTCTGAGCCTCACTGTGTTTGCTAGAGTACAGATCTGGACTCTAGGAGCTGAATGGAAGAGATTCCTACCTGCCCTTAACCTTGATATGTCCACTGACTGATTTTCTCCCTTTTTTCTTCCTTGTATCATTGAAACCACTGATTTATCTGTAGGCTGTGGTATCAGAGTGTTCAGTATTTTAAGACCGTTGATGTTCCAGAAGTGCAGAACAGCCTTTTCTGAAACAGACGCCTGTGAAGAAGAGAGATTCAAACTAGCAAACTTTGTGGGGTGGTTAAAAGCACCCTCCAGATATTCCATTTTCAGCTCTTATCTTACACTAATCTGGAAAAGCACCTTAGTCAGAACGGAAACATGCCGTGGGCATTTCTCCTCTGGAAATCTTAGTTGTTAATTCTTGCTGGACAGGAAGAGCTTCACCCAAAAGCAAATGCTCAGTGCATCAGCAGCACCAGAGTGTGGCAAGACAACCCAGCTATGAAGGACCATTTGTCAGGTACTTACAGCAGCACTCAGAAGCTGTTCCAGGAAAAATCATCACGTGGGGAAAATAAATCCATACCAGCACAAACTCAAAGGCTTTCTGAGGAAGAACCCTATGCCAGCTGGGAGGCATGCCAAGGCATCCGTGAGAAAAAAAGAAAGGAAAAAGCCAACCAGTCACTCCCAAAATAGGCAAGATAGTGAAACCATGGAAAACTACAGAAGACTTCTTTTCACTTGCCTATTTCTGTGGGCCTCACAGACCAGCACATCTGGTAGACTAAAGGTTGGGAAGGCGAGGCATGTAGTGGAGAGCCCCAAAGGCCTGTCAGAGGGTTCGGCACTTGCTGCCAGACTCTCTGATGCTGCAAAAGAAGGTCTTAAGCTACACTGCAATTGTAAACATAATTTGGGAGCAGGAGGAGAAGGTCAAACCAAGTCAGCTCCCAGCCTTAGAAAACCATGTGGGTTTTCGGCAGCATGACAGCAAAGAGGGAAATAAAACAAAACGCAGGCTTGTCCTTTCCAGGCTGCTGAAGCTCAAGTTACTTTCACATTACAAAATACCTTAGGGGACAGGCAATTTTCTGCTAAATTTTTCAAAAAGGATGACAGAGATCCTACTGGTCACTCAGCAATTTTTCCCCTCAGCAAATCGGAAGCGGTTATTTGCTCGATGGCTGTACATCATCAAGAAATGTGCTGCATTTCTCCAGTGCGACTCCTGCCTTGTACGCTCTCCTGATGGTCACCCGTGCACTGAAACTCAAAACAAGCTCAGCCTACTTAAAACCACAAACAAACTGGTCATCTCAAGACATTTGTAATACCAGGATTTGATTTTTGTGGGTATTTGGACTTTAAAAAAAATAAAAAAATATTACTTTACTGAAGCAATTGGTGTCTGAGACTGGCTGCTGATGGTTGCCACTGGGGCTACAGCTGGCTATATGTCATCACTTGTACGAGGCTTGAGCTCGGTATAAAACACAGTTGTTCCTTTTGTGTCTAAAATGCATATGCCCCAGGCTCAAAAAAAAACCAACCAAAACAACCCAACACTTAAAACCCCATATAATTTTCAGAATACACTAATTCAGACAGTTTATGCTAACTTATTACTGTGCCAAAACTGACACCTCACTTGAACAGCCTCTTTTCCTCCCTAGACACGTGTAAAGATAGCAGTCATATCCCCCTCAGTCTTTTTCTGCTGAGCTTAACAAGGCAAATTAAGTTTGCTCTTGCAGATAAAAAAAAATTTTTATCCCCCTTTCCTCGACATGCTTGTGCCCAGATGGTTGAGTCTGATGACAGTGACCCAAACGTGGCAAAGCTGCTGGTGGCTCCAAGTTAATTTCTGTTGGGTTATCCGTAGATGGAGTTAGACAAAAACACTTGGATGCATTAATTGGTTGGATACAGCTTTTTACATCTGTTATGAAGATGGAGTTGGCCATTTTGCTGCACTCCTGGTGGCTCCACAATTTCCACTATAAGCTGCTGTTTTCATTGACTGCTTACCCAAGTCAAATGCGTTCAGTCTCACATTTTCCACACTTGTAGTCTGCTCTGGGCTGGATTTTTTTTCTTCATCTCAGGAAATAGGGATCATTTGTTTCCAAGAGCACACCCGTGGAAAATTAGTTGTTAACGTTAAATACATCCATCTGTTCCTTTGAAGAGCTTTACCACCTGCTTACAGTGGAAAGGAACCTGAAATTTGCCAAGGAGAAACTCTAGGGAGGCATCTTCTGCTGTCCCTATGAAAATCTATCCACTCTTAGTTCCCTATAAATTTCTGGAAAATACCATTTTCATGTGCACCCACTAGCACATGTGTCTTACTGTTCCATAGGGATCAGACCAGCCCCTCAGCATGGATGGAAAGGGCTGGAGTGCATCACCCTAAGGGAACATGCACTGCTGGTAATGGCAGCAGTCCATCTCCTCACATGTTACTGCCTCTGTGTCTGGCTCATTCAGTCCAGCACAAGGTCCTGAAGATGACAAGGGTCTTCTGAAGCTTTGCTTTAAGGTGAAGAACACATCTGCCTTTTTAAGTAAAAATGCCTACAGATACATAACCACAAATAAAGAGTAAAAATGTTTCAGAATAAAAATGTATATGTCAATGTATTGTACAAGACTCTATGCCCTACAAAAATTTTCTCTCAGAAAAATTTACCACGAAGTATTGGCACTAGGATTGCTGGCACACAGATATAATCCCATACTAGCACACAGGAGAATTAGTAACGGTGGATTTACTCCTGACGGACATTTTGCAGTCAGCTTTTCATGTCTTGCTACCACCTGTAGCACCAACAAGTGCAACCAGAGTGCAGACATGAGTGCAAGCCAGACACATCCTAAAGGAAGTAAAATATATGGACAGACATCCGAATTCTTAGTAAGCTATAGTGTATGTTAATACACAAGTAAATGTGACATGCACAGCAAAGGTGTCCCGGCACCAAACTCTCCACTTAAATACTTGTCTATTCAAGGTGTGCAGGCAGAACATTGATGTGTAGACTGAGGTTATGGATGAGGTGCAAAGCAAGAAATAATTATCAGCTTGTGTTGAGATGACCCAGGAGGGACAGTTGCATCTCAGCTCCTTCTGCCTTGTCTGACTTCACCCTGCAGTTACCTAGTACATGCACTTGCTGAATCGATACCGATGCACTGTGGTCAGTTTTGATCTACTTCTATGCGAGAAAGGAGTCCATGCTTAAAACACTGCATAATACACACCTAAGTTTCCAGTTCCCCACTAGCTTGCACAGCTTTCACCTATTTGTGAAAGAACCAGACAAAAAAAATACCAAGCATAACCTACACAGGGAATCAGTGAAGAGCAGATGTAAAAAAAGAAAAGTGAGGGGTGGTTTAAGGAAATTAAAAAGAAGGGTATTTGCCTCCCAGTATTTTCCAGTTTTGCTCATCACAACATAAATGTTTTTCAGGCAGCAGAGTGGAAACATTTTCTTGTTCAGGGGTATCTCCTGAAAGGAGGTAAATGGATGGATGTCCGGAAACTGAATGAGCTTTCTGGAAAAAAAGTGGTATTAGGTCCGTCCTTTAACCCAAGGCAGCAAGATTCATTAAGATTCAAGTAAGTAATTTTTTAATTCTTATTTGAAACCTTTATCAAACCATTGATTTAACTATTAAAAAAAATTCTTTGTCCATTATAAAAGAAAATGTTTACATTTATGGTCTGAAATTTCTGTTACTCATCAAAATAGGAGCATATCCTGTAAGTGTGTTATACAAAGATTTAGCAGAAAGAAACCATTTCTGGTTAACAGTCATTCAGATTTAGGAAAAAGATCAAAGATTGCTGTCACAGTTCAAATGTATTGACTGTGGTTAGTTTTTAAAACTTTTGTTTGCCTGATTCCTGACATCCAAGTTGAGGTCATCATATTTCAAAAGTTGCTGAGCAACTTCAGATTTTACCAGGTCGGCAGACTCTAATTTTAGATGCTCTGCACTCAAGTAGGCAAGTGCTTGGTTGCATGTGAGCAGTCTATATGACTTGAAAATAAAGTTATATGTGTACCTTACTGTTCACTGGATCAGAGCACAGGTTTCAAAAGCTTTGACTCAACCTTTTCATTCCTGAAATTAATGACTGAATAAAAAAAACAAACAATGGATAGTTTAGTTTAACTCCTAAGAATTTTTATTCCATTTCAGTGAACCAGTACATTCCTTTGTGAAATGGGAAGCAACAGTTAATATTGTACATTTTTATGTGCCCTCTATTCTAATGTGGCAGCAAAGAAGTTTATGAAGTTTTTCTGCATTGTGGTAGTCAATTTAAGACTCTTCTACTCTGTGACTGATGTTTCTGCAAAAATCTCACAATGAACGTAGTAAGTCTAACTGGTATTTCATACAACTTTATGTTTTATCTCTCTACCGCTATGTCATTTGGCATTCTAGCGTACATCAGTTGAAGTAAACAGTAAACTTGACATTAGCTTCAGAAGCAGTGGTACTAATTGTATATGACATTAACAGTGTACAAGTGAAACACTTCCTCGCATGTACCTCAAGCCCACTAGTTTTCTGAGACACTTTTTTAGTACCAGCACATATGCAAGAGATCACTGGAAAGTCATCTTGTAGACTAAGTAGAATGCAAAACTTTGTCTGGGTAAAGAGGAGTTTGTTGGCTGTTACTTTGGGTCTTACTTTCTTCATCCCATCAGAAACTACGGCAATATCCTGCCTACAGCCTCACCAGTACAAGTCTGTCAACATCTTGAGTGCAAAATCTGCTCTAGGGCATGTTTTTATATCTTGGAACAGCAAATACATTTTCTTATTGTTATTTGGAGTAATTACAACAGTAAAAGTCAGGTATAAGCCTTATAAGAACACTTGCTAAGCAACATCTGGCTCAAGAAGAAAGGAGATACAGCAGCTGAGGATATTACAAGCAAGAAGGTTGGTCACTGCACAGCTGACATAGGAAAAAAAACCCACCAAATCAGACAGGACAGGTTCAGCAACAAAATGAAAAGAATCAGAGATGACAGGACAGTATGCTTACCCTGGGATTAAGCCTCTTTCATTTTCTATGAACTTTGCATTTAATTAACATTTTATTACTCATTGTGGCCAAAACCCCACACAGGATGAACACCTGGCACCAAGGAGCTGCAGGCGAGCACATCCCCATCGCAGTCCCCAGCAGCTGCCCCCCGCTGCCTGCTCACTGTGCCAGTCCTCAAATGCAGGAATTACCTTTGGAAGTGCTGAACTGATTGCAGCTGACCTCGGCGTGATTCCTGACCCGGCACCTGATGGGCACAGCTTTCGGCAACTCAGCCAAAGGTACTGCAGCGCGGTGCTGCCCTGGCCCCGTGCACCAGGGCTGCGTGCAGACGACTACACACATGATGTGGCTCCACCACCCTTTTCCCCTCTTCTCTACAAGGTAAGGAATGTTGGTATGTTGGCCACATTTCTGATGAGGGTCTCTAGACAGCAGAGTACCTCAAATAATAGCAGCATTAAGAGTGCTAGCATTGCAATAGGCAGCCTGTCTCAGCAATCACCTCTGTAACCCAGCAGTGGATTTTTTTTCCCTAGAAAGAGCACAGCCTGTACCAAAAGCAAGTGTCTCGGACCTCTTGACGGTCTGCTGTGCTGACACCCTGCAAAGCCTCGGGTCTGCAAGTTTGGAGGCATTGGATTTCAGTTTGTTCTTCAGTGGTGTTCCTGTCTAGCTAGCGGCAAACAAGATTTGTGCTGTCTTATTTTTTAACAAAGAAATTGTTTTAAAAAATACTGCTATGCTTTCCATCTGTTTTTTTGCATCAGAAGAACAGGAAAAGAGAAATTACCTTTCAAGACCAGCCAGTGCATACACAAAACTTGGAAATGCTCTCAGTGGTCTCTGTGTGATCTAGGATACAGTCAAGGGAATAAACTGAGACTCTGAACATAAACTCTCCCTCTCGTGGATGTCTGAAAGCTACTAGACTCGCTGGATCAAACATTTGCACTATTATATCCAGAGAAATGCCTGCTTTCTACTAAGCTATACTGATATTATGTGGAGAACAACATAGTTTAAGTTATCTACAGTTAAAGTCAGAGACTGAAAGGGAGGATGTGGAGAACACAGGAAAATGAGTAACAAAAGGAGGAATGCAGTTGGGAATAAAATGCTATGAGAGTCTTGTGAACCTGACCCATAATGTGAAGCACAGATAAAATAAACACAATCAGTAACCACAGGTAACGATGTGAGCACAAATCCTGTAGCAAACACCACAGTACTGTGGAGTTGTCTCCTGGATATGATGTTTTACCTGCTCTGAAGGCCTCTGGTAAATGACCTGTAGAAGACATCTGCTGGTCGTTTTAGAGAAGAGAAGAATCTCCTCTGGAGAGACAAGTGATACGTAGCAGCCAAGGCTTTATTTTTATCAATGACTTGTCAAGCCAGCTGTGAACATTCACCCTTTAAATCACAGACTCATTAGGATACACCCATATTTAGTCAAGATTGTAACTCTGAAGGTGCTCTAAATGCTTCTACAAGTAGTAGTGTATGTTTTAGGGTATAGCACCTTGCCTTTGGACATTCAGGTGATCATGCTAACACTGAAGTAAAATCCAGACTTCTAGCACTAAATTTTAAAGGCAAGCAGTCACTTCCCAGTTATACCATCAATTTATTTATGTCTAGCAAGCTGCCTATTTAAAAAACCAAAACACAACAAAAGCAATGCTGAAAATAATTTGATTAAAAAACAGTTCACATCATCTAGCCATTTGCATTACTGCTGGGGCTGGTGGAAGCAGTGGTCTTGTGGGGCTTCCTATCACCACCCAGAAGAGAGCTGCACAGGTAGCAGAAACATTCAGTAGCTGCCCCTGCTCCTGCTCAGTCATTTTTCCTTCTGCTGGCACCTCTCTCTGTGGTTACAAATCAGGGCCCCACCAAAGCAGGCGGCCAACTTGACCGATGCCACTCAATCTTGCTGCCAGATCTTCCACTGCTCATTTCCTGCAGCACAATCTGAAAGCCTGTTTCCACGCCTGAACTGGTCTGGACAAAGATAAATCTGAAGGCTGCCTAGTGACTACTGTATAAACATACAAAAAGCCTGATGATCTAACCTACAAGGCTTTGGTTATTTGGTATAATTAAGTGGAGAAGATGCCAAGAAAATAATTACCGGAAAGTTTTCTTCTGACAAACTTACGATAGAAATTTCTCAACAGCTTCAAGGAACTCCATGGATGAGCTAAGCCCTTCCAAGTCCAGCAGATTTCCCTTTTTGTTATGAAACTGGAATAATTCAGTCTCTTCCTCTTCCAGTTCCTCTTGAAATAGGTTGGTCTCTGAGGTAGGAATGATGATGATGCGGGGGACTATATTGCTAATGATAGAGCCCAGGACTCCATTAACTTGACTTTCTTGAGTGGCCAGATGTGAAGTGCCTGAGTCTCCTCCTCTGCTGACACTGCTGCTATTCAAATGGACAGGCAGAGAAGCTGTTCTTAGGCAGCTGTTCATGAGTGTTGCAGAGGGACTGTGTAGGACTGGCTGCCCAAACACCTTCTCCAAACAGCTGGAGGAGAGTGAAACCTGGAGTGGAGACATAAGCTTTAGTGTTGTCATGCAGCATATGACTGTGGAAACCAGTATTTAAAAATCTTCATTACCGCTAGTCGCTATTTGAGTTACCAGTCATATTTTCTAAACACACTAATTATTGACTAGAACGAGGGAAATTCATGATGTGTTAACATCTACAGCTTGGAAAGCAGGATGTTAAATGAAGCAAAAGACTACATGTTCAAATATCAGCAGAGATCAAAGAGAAAAAAAACCAAACAAACAAACAAAACAAGAAAAGAAAAGCCCATTCTATACCTGATTTATTTTATGTTTAAAAAAAAATACATTTCTCCATTTTTTATACATCTCAAAGTACTGGATAATTGTACATATCTCTTTCTCATGGAAGAAATCTCAGATAAGACCCAAGTACACTGTAATCTTTATTTGGCTAATGTTTCATCATCCTTGTGACAATCTCTATCATGGTGTCCCCAAATGGCTCTGGTACTGCCTTGGAGCAGTCGGGGGGTTTGCATTCATCTATTGAACAGTACTTCCACCAACAAAGAAGGGAGAAACAGCAGCTGTGATTTTGCTTTGCTAACCATTCCCCATCTGCCTATTTTGAGAGCACGCTAATTTCTAAATTGGCCTGGATGACAACTCCCCTGTGACCTTTCCATAACTCTTCGTGAATAGTATGCAAATCCAGAGTAAACTAAGTAAGCTTTGAAAGTGTCAGTTAATATTTAAATACACTAGCAACAGTAGGCATGAGTGATCAGTTTTGGCTTGCTTTAAAAAATGACTGTTAAGGTTATAAAATCACTGTGCCAGATACAGCGAGAAGTTAGAAGTCCCTTCTTCCTGGGGAAAAATCAACATTTAAAGTAAAACACAGTTTTTACTTCATTACTATGTGAATTCCCATGAAGGTAATAAAATTCATAGTATGACTAAGCTTTACTTAGATTGCTATAAAGCCCCTTTCAGAGTTATAGTTCTATTTGTTTTTCTTAATGCAGTTGTAAAGCATATTAACTAGCTATACCAAGTCTCTCCCTAGCTTGAGCTTCCCATAATCATAGAATCATAGAATGGATTGGATTAGAAGGGACGTTAAAGATCATCTAATTCCAACACCCCTGCCATGGGCATGGACACCTTCCAGCGGACCAGGTTGCTCAAAGCCCCATCCAACCTGGTCTTGAACGCTTCCAGGGATGGATCATCCACAACTTCCCTGGGCAACCTGCTCCCATACCTCACCACCCCCACAATAAAGAATTTCTTCCTAATATCTAATCTAAATCTACCCTCTTTCAGTTCAAAGCCATTACTCCTTGTCCTATTGCTACAGGCACTTGTTAAAAGTCCCTCTCCAGCTTTCTTGTAGGCCACCTTTACGTATTGGAAGGCTACTATAAAGTCTCCCTGGAGCTTTCTCTTCTGCAAACTGAACAACCCCAACTCTCTCAGCCTGTCCTGTCTTCATAGAAGTGCTCCAGCCCACTGATCATCTTTGTGACACTCCTCTGGACTCACTCGCAGCTCCACATTCTTCTTATGTTGGGGGCCCCAGAGCTGAAGGCAGTGCACCAGGTGGGGTCTCACTAGAGTGGAGTAGAGAAGGAGAATCACTTCCCTCAACCTGCTGGTCACACTTCTTTTGATCCAGCCCAGCATACTTTCTGGGCTGCAGGCACACATTGCCAGGCCATGTTGAGCTTCCCATCCACCAACACCCTCAAGTCTTTCTGCTCAGGGCTGCTCTCAATCTATTCACTGCCCTGCCTGTACCTGTGCTTGGGATTGGCTCGACCCTCATGCAAGACCTTGCACTTGGCCTTGTTGAACTTCATGAGGATCGCATGGGCCCACCTCTCAAGCCTGTCAAGGTCCCTCTGGATGGCATCCCTTCCCTCCAGCGTGTCAACCACACCACACAGCTTGTGGTGTTGTCAACACATTTGCTGAGGGGGCACTCAATCCCAGTGCCCATGTCACTGACAAAAATCTTACACAGCAGCGGTCCGAGTACTGACCCCAAGTTTTGTAAAGTTTTTTCTCTATTGCAGATATTCCTGTTCTAGTCATAAGCTTCCTTACTTCAACTTCAGTCTCCTTGAAGTGTTCAGGCATTTAATTCTCATGGATTTATAGGGGTTTGGTGCTGAAACTTCTTTAAAAAAGTTAGATCAGTTTCTAGCATGATTACAGCTCAGCAGAGGCTGTAATCTTGGTCCCCTTTGTCTCCACCTAGTCCATGGCCTGTGATACTACCTTTATACTGACTAAACGGTTCCTTAAATCAAAAAGGGAAGGCAGATGGTGGGGTTTTTTTGGGTTTTGTTTTTTATTTTTTAAGATTTAGGGATCATCATCTCAGTCTTAGCAAGTAGATTGAGAGAATGTTATTGCATAGCATAGGTGTAGCCTGATTTTACAGACAAAAACCCAAATGCTTTTGGTTTTCACAAAAATTTTCATTTTTTATGTTAAAAAGTCAGAATTTTTAGTCTCTCCTTGCCTCCACTCCCCACGTTTCTGTCAATCTGGGTTTAAAACTAGGTACTGATATACTCTGAAGCATTGTGTAATTCTGCTCCATAAGCAGGAATCACTCACCAGTCCCCATCGATAACGGTGTCTCCAGCTGCCGTACCTACCCAAGTGCAGGCAAGCACAATGTGCTGAAAAAAGTCATTTAAATCAATCTGACAAAGAAGAAAAGTCTGTTTTTCCAAATCAAATATAGCAACAGAATGAAAAAACTCAAAACCACTCCTCCCTTCTTCAAGTGCTGTTTTCACTGCTGCAGAAGGATGGGTTTCTTTTGGATACGGCTTAGTGGGAAGGACACCACTTCCAAGTATTTTTAATAGTTGTCATGCTGGGTAATTCCCTTGACACAAAACCTGGATGCACAGAGCACACTTGGCAACTGTCCTTTGAAATCAAGTATCCAAACCTATCTTATCCTCATGATACATGCCTGCATTTTAATGCTTCCAAAAAGGCCTCTTCCCTGCCATGCCAGGTTTCTAGGTGTCAGTCTACATCAAATCTGTTACCATCCTAATTAACCGCAATAAATCATGGGGCTGGATCATACCTTTGTGGCAGCACAGAAAAGAGTCCCATGTGGTTTTTATGCTCTGGAAAGCACCAAGCCTGGGACACCAATTGGCTTTTTTACTTTCACTTGAGGGATGTCTTTTCTTTTTTGACAACCCATCTGTAATGGTGCATTAAGAATCTTGATCTCAGTCAGTTAAAAGAATTCAGAGGTACATCAGTTTTTTAGATGTTGTTGAGATGGTCTTCTTAAAGAAAACAAAGGAAGCATAAGATTCTTTTCCTAAAAAAAATGTATATTTTGTTAAATCAAAAAGTTAGGTGACCCTTCACCAAAAACACACCTGGATTTCCATACTTGACCATTTTTGGAAGTGCCATAATAGAAATTCAGTCATAAACAACCCAGTAATGCTATTAAAATTCTAAAATAAATATATAAAAATGCAGCGGGGTTTCTTTAGGGTTGGTTGGGGTTTTTTTTAAGGATAAGTGGGTGGCCTCATAATGAAAATCTCTAACTGAGCTTGACAAACAAATATTTATTCTGATAGCATGAATATCAATGCATTGCATTTAGCTAACACACAATGGATCTTCACACCACACAGGAATCTTCACCGAAAATACTGAGAAAAGCAAACGAGGCTTTGAGAGTTCAATGTAAATAAACTCCGCACATCTAAGTGACCACCACTGAAAGCCTCAGCACAAAGGTACTATGTTTAAAGACTGTTTATTGAATTAATCCAACAGATGTCTTTCAAGGACAAAGTATAGTGTCTGAGCCTTCTTGTGGGGTACACAGTTGCTAAATTCAAGAAATTCAAGAATACAGGAACATTTATTTAATAATAATTTAAAAAATGTTATGCAGAACACCTCAGACTTATTTTGCTTCTCCTTCCTTGTGAGACCAAAAGCCAGTGGTTCTCCAGAACCTGGAGACAGTCTCTTGTCTTTCGCACTTGCCTACAACCTTGGGCACACTGGTCTAGTGACGGAGGGCAGTAGATTTGAACCCATGTTGCCTGCCACATTTGAAGCCATTGTTTTTCCATCAATACTATTCACAACACTTACAGGAGAAGACCAAGGTTTCTCAGGACTTGATCTTAAGGAGACACATGAAAGAAGACAAGGCAGACACATGCAGGAACTGGATCATCGGATGGCTGGAACTGCTCCTGCTTAAAGCTACGCTGTCTCTAGACAATTAGCCTTGGAGCTGGAAGGGAGCACAACAGACAGAAGCAGATGCTGTAGCTGTCCAAGGTGTGGGTGTTTCATTACACACACTAGAGTCATCCCGTTAAAGGGTGCCTCCATCAGAAAGGGTGCTACTCAGTCTAACCACTATCGGGGGATTGTAAGTCTATGTTTTTTCTTGAAAATGCAGCACTTATATATGCTTGGCATTGTGCCAGCCATACAAATAGTCATTTTGAAACTTGTGTTATAGTTCTGGCAGAAGCTGACTTGCAGGTGACCTACTGCTCCCATCCTCAGCAGTTCCTCAAGGAAATGAGGTGCTTCTCAACAGCATGACACCAAACCTCAGTGGTTTGGGCAATGAGCATGGTGCATCCACAGAAGATGCACTAAGTACTCACCATCTCCTCTTTCAGTAAGGGAAGGGTGGCAGCTGCCAGACTCTCCCACCCTTAGGGAGAAATGGGAGTTTCTTTCTTGTCTTCCCCCTCAACAAAAGTAAAACATTGTAATGTACACTGAAAAGAAGAAAAAGGGTGGTTTCTATCATGTCAAACTCTGGTTTGCAGCCCTGACTTTGTAATAAAAGGATGCTGCCACAATGTGGGCACAAGTGTCAGGATGGGAGGAACCAGAGCTGGGGTAGATAAACAAACAAAGAGGCAAAGACGTTAGCTTACATTTGATGCTACTAAAGGTTTTAATGAAGCTTTAGAGCTATGAGCTGATGCTGGCTTTCCAATAAAACCAGGCAACATATCAGTGAAAAAAAGTTAATAAGACATTATTGGCATTCTTATTAGTCACAAAGAAAGTAATAACAGCAAAGGTGAAAAGGCCACTGGAATCCGTATAAATGAAGCCTACAGATGAAACATCTGTATAAAGGTATAAAGGCTGAGCTATTATTCCAGAGATGATGTACTGTAGCAAGATTAACAGTAAAATGGAGAGTCCTCAGCAGAGACTTTTTTTACTTACCTTTTCTGCACTTGCTGCATCACAGCTCCAGGTCTTTGGGAGCAGGACTTTCTTCTCCTGTCTCAGACTTGTTGAGAAAGAATGACTTCGGTGAGGCTGCAGTTTCTTATGAGCTGGCTCTACCGGGTCAAGCTCTACATCGCTCCAGGTCTAATCACAAATGATGAAGGATTTCAGACAGTTACATACTTTCTCCAGTTCTAAAAATTCACAAATTCTGGCAGAAACCATGCACAATTACAGAAAACTAAAGCTGTTCTTACACAGGGCTCACACTCAAAACTCTCCTGGGGAGACGTTTGATTTTTAAGCTTGTTGCTTAACCTGGACTGTTTTTCTGAACAAAAATAAAATATTTTGAAATAATGAAAAATTATTTAATCTCTTTTCACTAGGATTTTTTCAGCGTTTTTATCTCCTTGCTTGTGCTAGGCTTATAGCTGCATAGCACCTGAAGCCTAAAGATAGGAATGAGTACAATCAATCTGTTTAATATGGGTTATGGCATTCCGTGTGACCATCAGCTGGTACAACACCATGGACATGGACAGGTCCAAACCCACATTTATATACATCCCGGCTGGATTCCCAGAACACCCAGGGCTTCTCAAGCCCCATGAACTTGCTTCTTCTCTGAATTGCCATTAGGAAATGGGAGGCAACGGCTGACCTCTGCACTGATTTTCCAGGAGCATGCCAGTAATGGAGCACCATTGTGACATTGCAACCATGCCATTCCACTTACAAGCTTAGGCAGGGGCCATTCATCATCCCTAACTTTGTGGTGACTTTTTGGTTGAATATCAAAGATGAGATCATTCCACTGTTTTCCATACCAGCTTTTAGATCTGGATGAATGGATAAATAGATAGGGCTCCACACAAGTGGGAGGCTAGTGCACAATTCCACTGCATCACCTTGCTCATACATCTATGTATTGCTGCCCGTTTATTCCTTCTCCCTTGTAGAATCAAACTGTAAATACAACTTTATATGACTCATGAACATGTTGGCTCCCTACACTAACATGTGCACAACACACTGGCAACAGCTGTGTCTTTTACAATGGTGCTGGTGTCATTCCTGCCCATCAATACTTTATTGGAGCATTCCAAAATTGCACTCAGTCTTGCTGTCATGCAAAGGCCATTGAGCTTAGCTTTTATTTCAGCAGCTGCTGTTGTAGCTAAAATCTCTACAGCTGCACTGAGCTGTCAGTTGCTCCAAGGAAAATTACCTTTGGCTGCATCATCTCAGCACAATGCAGTGCTGTGCATCGCTAACAGCAGGTGTTTTAGTTGAGACTCCTAAGCCAAAGTTGTGCCAAAGGCTGAAGCCTCTTAACCACGTTATCCCATCTCTTTAAACAGCAACCCCAACCAAATGTGCACAATAACCTTCTAACCCCAATGAACTAAAACCAAGTAGTGACCAACAGTGAAGAACTGAAAGCTTCTTGAATCGGGATGGGTGATCCAACTGAAATTACCTCATTTGGCATCAGACAAAGGATTAATGGGGAGAAAATTTAGGAATAAACTTCAATCCAAGGAAAATTAAAAGGTAAAAGGGGCAAAACAGGTTGGAAATAAGTAAATGAAGATCCTCCATGTTTTAAACTATGTCAACACATTTCCACATCGCTACACATGCTATCTACAATGAGAGAATGAAGCACAAGTGTAAGCAGCCAAGTAGTCCCCATGATCTCAAGGGGGATACAGATGTGTGTGGGTGCTCTCTTTGCTCAAGCTGTTAAACAATCCCAAACAAAATATAAATATACTCTTTTTTTTTTTTTAATGATAGAATATTTGCATGTTGCATATACTAACCTCGTATTGCAAGGATAATCTGGGTAATTTGTGGTTTATGAAATCATCACAGTTGATACTTTCATGCATCATTGTGTCGTCAGTGGTCTGTGAATGGAATTAAATCAGTAGGATAGATTATCTCATTCTTATTTACGTTGCCACAGAAATATTATGCATTTGTTTATGTTTTCAAGAGCCAAGACAAACGCTAAATTTCATAGCCTATACAAAGTGAGTCACTTTTTTTTCTGTCTCATTAAGGTCTTTTGCCCTGTTATAGCAACAACCAGATAAACGTGAAAGTGCTCCCCATGCCCTGAAGACTATGAGAACCAAGGCGAGCAAATTTGGGGATTCTTGTGCTGTGAGGTGTGGTACAGTAGTCAATCACACTCCACAAGAGTCCCATCACACACTTCAAAACTCCCTTGGGCTCAAACCTGAACAACAGAATGCTAAAAAAGGCTTTGCCCAGACTAAGAGAGGCCTTTCACTCTTCTATGTACTGGTTTAATTTAAAATAAATTTTATGGCAGATATATTTTATGAAACATTATTGAAAAAGCTTGTCAATTCTGGACAAGGCCTCTCCTGAGAAGCAGCTTGTCCATTGCATGGTATTTCAAGACCTTCTAATTTTGAATGAGAAAACACGCCCCATTTAAGAGATTTCATGATACTTAAGTATCATCATTATTACCCATCTTTAATACAGTAACCTGTAGGCTGTTCAGTGATGGCCAGGAATGCTGCTGTGATACATAATATACAATGATAAAGTGGAAGAGGATCCTTGTCTCCCAACAGCTCACTACGTCACCAGCCGTATGGCTGAGGCTACCCAGTAAAGTGCAATTAGTCATTTTAATCATAACTCTGCCTGATGCAGCCGTATGGTTCATGTGCGAGAGACGCAGCAGCACGGACCGCAAAGGAAACTGTCTTTTGTAATGGGATAGAGTTTGCTTCATTAGGGTTCAGGCACTTAAAGTGGGTTTTCTGTTTTATTTTTTGATTTCACAGCCCAAAGGCCTGAATTTCTTGCCAGCACCCTGGGCACAGCGCTGGCAGCGTCTAGGACACCTGGTTTCCCGGAGTACAGTACATTTTTCGTTCAGGTGTGTTTGCTTTACTGTCTGTCAGCCACAAAAGAATTCAGAAATCTCCCTGGTGCTGCTGCCTGAAAGGAGCGACTTCCATGCTCCAGCAGAAAATGCAGTGCAAAATTAACTTGTTCGAGAGCGGTGCACTGTTCGTGCTGGTTTTCCTGGTGGTCCTAAGTCCGTTCCCAAATGAAGGACTTCCAGCCTTCCCAAGCCACCCGGGAAGGGCCAGCCTGCAGGTGACCACACAGGACAGCCCAGCTCCGGCCTTGCCCGCCCACTGCCACCTGCCTCGTGGGGACAGCCCAGGGTCTGCTGCTCAGCCCTCACAGTGATTTAGAGCCTCGTGAAAGGTTACCGACGGCAGCCATCGTTCAGGGAGGTTTCTTACGGCTGAGCTGAATGCGGGGCAGCCCAGGCCCACAGCTGCCAGTCCTCCCCAGGAGCCCCCTTCCCAGCACCTCTGCACACAAGGCCAGCCTCCTGTGACGCAGAGAGGCAGGCAGGGTCGGGCTGAGAATGGCTGTGAAGAATCTCAAAGGATCCTTTTATTTCTAAGTCCCTCGGTCACCAGCCTTACTGAGACTTGGGGTGTGCTGCTTACAAAACACCCCACCTCGCTCCAGGTGCAGGACTCTTCCAACTCCTCATGATTAAAATCCAGGGCGGGGGGGGGGGGGGGGGGGGGGGGCGTTGGAAGGGGGGGAGGGGATGGAAATCAAAGTTTCCTATCCTCCAGAAAATAGACTTCCTTTAAAATAATAAGAAAGCTTTTGGATAGACCACTCAGATACTGGATTATGGGAAGTGGTTGGTGACATAGGGAACGCCTGACAATAGCTCTTTTTTATTCATATTAGACAACCTGAACAGCCATAGTCCCAGTAAGCATCTGAACCATGCAGATATGCTGGCCTGGATAATTTTTGAGATGAGAAATCATGCACAAACTTCCCAAAAAGCTGCAGAAATGACCTCACATGACCCCGAAAATGTAGTTACCCCCCACCGTTTTCCATTCTCTAATTCTGAATACGTATTTATAGAGCTGGTTATTTTGGGAGTTTGAGAAACGTTATACTCCCTTTCCTTCACAGAAACAAGAAAAGACTTACAGCTTCTCCAGTGGAAACTGACGAAACACAAGTGCTCTTGGTCCTGCCAGCAAGAGACTGATGGCTGGAGAGAGAGGTCCTGAATGATGACTCATTTATGGAGCCTCTCAGGAGGTCATTCTTCGATATTCGTATTAGGAACCTCAAGCAGGGAACAGCATTGTGGATGGTTTTTCTGAAGGAAAACAGGAGAAGAGAAAAAATAAACGGCACGTTGAAGATGCAGCTTTGAAAGTCATGTGAAAGTACTGTCTCTTTCCATAACTTCAGCATGGCTTCTGTTTTGATTGAGGTCGTCTCATGGAAACAGCATGGTATATCTAGAGGAAACTACTCAACAGGCTGAAAGGAAAATAGCAGGTGGCTTCTGGGCCTTGCGTCAAAACACATATGGAAGAGCTGCATGGATAAGTAGTAAGAAATGAAAATATCTTGAAGACCATGATTTGTTTCTGATTTAATTAAAATGTTAACCCCAAAAAACTTTCAGGTTAGCAGGTATGAAGGTCTTCACTGTGCAAAGGCACAGGACAAGGGAAGAAAAAGGGAGGGGGAGAAGGCCAGAAGAATCAGATATTGTTATTTATTTGTATCACGGCAGCTCCTGTAAATTCCTATCAGGAATTAATACTCTGCACAAGCATAGAGGAGAAGGTCCCAAAGAAATTAAAACCTGCCTTATTTGTCAAATAATAATCTCAGTCATGGCTGTATGAGTGTTCTTCTCCTGGCTCCAGGCCTGGCCCTGCATGGAGCAGGAGAGCCCAAGAGCCTCCCCTGCACAATGCCAGCTGGCCTTGCTCCTTGCTGTCACCGAGAGCTGGCAGGACAATGCTAGCCAGAGCACTGCATTTGGTATAACACCTCCCCAGTGCCTCCCATTCCATTATTTCAGCCCAACAGACAAAGCTAATAATGGCACAAACCCAAGTGAACAAGTCAAGAAGTGAGGCAGCAAGGAGGCATATGGAAAACAACTGATACACAGGATTTATGGATCAGTGACAGATGTTGCTATATTGACTTTACACTGAGATGCAAGTCAAGTAGGTGTATATTGTAAAATCTTTGCTTCTATAGATAGCAGGTTTGTTGAATAACTAGTACATTTTAAGTTATCATTTCTATTCTCATGAATGATCACACGTGTTATAGCCTCAGAGACCTAATTCTGGGATCACAAGATGAGATTACTGGTTTGTCAATTAAAAAAGCAAGCAAACAAACAAAAACCAACAAAAAAAAACCACCAACAAAATAAACTACTGCCACCACCACACCCCAATATGTAGCATCATCAGCACTCTCAGTATACCAGACTTCTGTGTGTCTTTGCTCTCTAACTTCAAAGGCAACTGAACAGCAACTCTGTGCCTACAGTGGAGACAAGTACTGAAGAAAGCTTTCTACCTGCACCATCATTCCTGATTCTGCCAAGACCCCTGCCAGTGAGCTGGCAGACCCCCACCAAGCTGCTTGGAGGTGCAGGAGTCTGCCCATATGGTGCCGGATAAAAAAAAAAAGAAAAAAAAAAAGAGCTAATGTGGTGCAGGAAATAAAAAGTTTTGAGAATCAGCAAGGGTTTACAGGACATAAGAAAATGCCAAGCCCCCATAAGTTAATTTTCATGTTGAAGACCTCAGGCTGGTGCTGAAAAAGCATCGGCCAGCTTTTTTCCCCAGCTGAGAAGGCTAAACCACTTCCCTCCGACATAGATGTAGCTTTTTATGTCTGCCACAGTCTACCTGGGGCTGGAAACTAATCAATAACTTCAAGTTGGTGTAAAACATACCATCCCATTTATTAATTGGGATTTCATGCAGAGACCTCCTCATGCTGGAATTTCGGGAAATATATTTTCAAGGACAACATAAGAACATTTTTGATGTCTTGAGGGACCAGAGTTTTAATTTTACTAACATTTGGGAGCACTGTTGAAGGACATTTTGTTGGCTGGGATGACAGTACAGATTTTGAAAGGAGTTTTAATACTGTACGTGTGAAATACATAATAGGTACAAACTAAAGCACTTATTTAATGATATTTTTATAAGCCACTGAAATAAAATTCACCTAAAGTCAAATATGTAGTAATTGCAAACAATTCTTTGATAAAATACTGCAGTTCAAAATTATTTATGATTATTCAGTTATTTATGATGGAACAATTTTGAATAAGTCATTTTGTATAAGTGTGTTTCTCTTGGGAGCAAGTTGGAAACATGGAGATGCAGAATTTCCATTTGCTATGAACAAATGATTAAAAACCCTAAAAATTCCAAAAGGTAAGGAATTTTCTGCAATAACTAACACAGCCAAGCGATGTTCTCTCACATACAGGTTGTTAAAGGAGTGAAAACTGTCTTCCCCCACAAAAGAGCATTTTGTGAATTAAAACTTTGCATACATTTCCTTACCTACATTTGTTACTTCCAGTGATACCTGTCAGGGAAAGAAGTGTTTTTCTCCTGTGTGCTGGTGGGGAGCGGGTTTGTCGGGGGTAGTATAGCAGGTAACTTCTTAGACCAGTTCTTAACTGAGTACTATCATAAAGATCACTGTCGTATTTTCAGTTACATTCATTGCAATGTACTTTTTTGATTGCTTAAGGAAAAGAAACCCCACAAAAAGACTTATTCGATCTGTTGGGGTGTTATGATGCAGGGACAGCAATTCTATGCCAAAAAGTATCTTGCTTTGGTAGTGGCATGCCATTGGTTTGAGCCATATCTGAACATTTTAGGTCCTGATGTCTAGATGCCCTTTCCTAGAAAGTTAACTTAGTTCAGTAGTTCCAATGGAAAATTGCAATTTAACCCCTGCCCAAACCCTTAAGTCTTGGACCTGAGCAGACTGACCCATTTATCCATCATTGGATAAATTACTTTCAAGGCATAATGCGAATTATTAGAAGATTTGGAAATTATACAGCAACATTGATCTTTACATACATATTCATTATTCACTGTTCAAACAAAATTGCTCCTGCCAACATATTTTCACCAGCTGATTTCTTGGTGTACTGTAGCTGCTTTTTCACTTTTAAAACCACATGCTTGAGTCATCACGGGGCACCCAATGTTACTTCTTTTCCTGACTGGATGACTCCTAAGTCTATGAAATGCCTTCACAACAACTCCATAAACACTTCTCTTGTTGATACGTCTAGAAATATAAATTAGGAAGCAGGAAAAAATGAAACAAAACACTTGTTAAGAGTGTGTCTGAAATCCTGTTTCAGACTTCAGCCTTTTTCTTAATAAAGTCTTACTTATAAAAGCCAAGGCTGATAGGAAAAAGACTAATTGAAGCAGTTGGATGTATAGTAGCTGCTTTGAAAACACTCACTTGACCTTGCAAAATTACTGTAAGGAATCACCAAACATAATACCTTTGGATCAGAAAAAAATAACAGGTTCATAATGCATCAGCCAGACATGCAAAATTTGTCATTCAACTTCCACAAGCTCTCAGAGATTAGTCATTGCCCTGTTCTAAACCAAAATGCTCCACAATCTTCAAAGAATAAGATGGACTGAGGTTTTTGGAGGATGCGAGATGGTGTTAATTACAATAGCAGACATATTCAAACAAAATACGTATTTTCACCATTTCTGGGTGTATTGCCACTGGCCTTACGACTTTAAACCACCACACGACTGTTCATCAGACATTCAAAAAAAATGAATTCAACTTCCAGCTCCCAGATCCTATTCTTCAGGCAATATAAGTTAGCAGCTTTTCCCCTTCTTGGGCGAGACAAACCTCATACCAACGACTAACCCTGCCATCTAGTGGCACTTATACATTTATCACCACAGCATTGCCGTTTTGTCGGAACTTTTGATGCAGCATCCCTTTGTGGTAGATACACTTTGAAAGACTTGCAGAAAAATCTAAAGATATGCTGAATAGCAGCTCTGTTACAAGCATTTCTCCTTTTATAGAGTAAAGTCTTTTTTTTACCACCAGTGTTTAAGAAACACATTACATACAGCTATGGGAGGAAATTGCAAGCTTTGAGCTGTATCTTCTGTGTCAGCTATAGCTTCTTCTAAGTATACTGCTGTGAGTCATAAAGGTGAGAAAAAAAATATTTAGGAGCCTACATAATGCTGGAGATAGAGCTGAGAACACAGCGGAGTTGTATCCCTTTCCTTACATCAAACAAACAAAAAATATCTCAGAAAGCCACACACACACACACAAATATTTTTGCTGGATTTTTAGAAACCAAATATTTCAGAAGTTTTAACAGAAGTGACTGACTTTGCCAGCACTTGAACACATTTCTCAGGTGAAGCTGGGAGGACATTTCTAAATGAAATGTTGACTTCAGAAAAGTTTTAGCTTGCATAGCATCTGGGATGTGCAAGGTAAGCTTGTCCTTGCTTGAAACCATTCAGCAGAACACCATGCCAGCTTATTCCCTTGTAAAAGCATTTTGTAACTCCTTTTAGGACCACACAGCTGAAGACACAGTAATTCTTCATGTGTCAGTACTACGCATGCCTTAAGAGCAGGTGACCTTTCTGAAACACAAGGTGGTTCCTTCTCATGCTTTCCCTACATGTTGGGAAAGGCTGAGCTGGTCTCTAGAGGGCAACTGGGATATTCTAGAGAAGTTGTTAAAGGAGATTATAAAGGACATTCTTGTGCAAAGGGAAAGGTTTCTGATTCTTTGGAGGAGTGTCTTACATTCCCCTAATCTTGTAGGTTTCCCATCGGAAAGGTATGGAAATCTTTTTTTACAATACATTGTTACCTTTCTAATTATCTACTCTGTAGGAACAAGTTATCTTTATACTCTCCATCCCTTACTTTACTGCAGTCAGAGGGCCTGGATGAAAAGCAGAATTCATACCTTTCAGCTCAAACTCATTCACTGGCTGCAAGACACTTGAGAAGGAAATAAAAGGGCAAAGGGTTGTGAGGGTGAAGAAAGGTGAAGGGAGGGACTGTTCTCTGTTGGCCACCCCTGGGCTCCATGTCCAGTCTGGGATGCCCTGTACCGGGTGGACGTGGCGCAGGGTCTGACCACCCAGATCCCATCATGGGGTGGCCAGGGCAGGAGCACCGACTGCATGGGGTGAGGCTGAGGGAATGAGGGTAGTTCATTCATTGTAAAGAAACACATTTGCATGTACAGTTATACACATACCTATATGTTTACTGTACCTGTATCTTGGGTGAATTATTGCATATATGATGGGGTTGTAGATTGCAGAAGCTTTTGCAATAACTGCTGGCACAGATTTGGAATATGGTGTTAGGGTGTCGCCTCGACTAAAACAAAGCAAAAATATCACACACAGCTATGCCATGGATTAATATTAAATTGCTAAAACATAATACTCTTTTCAACTGGTTTTGTGCTGTGATCGCTTTATAAGAAATACCCCTGAAATGTTAATTCATTCAAATTCATTCTTTGCTCAGACGAAAGGCTTGCATTTGATAGTATGTACTTGGTTTCAATCATTTGGAGATGAAGGGCATGCAAATAATTAGTTATCTATTTAAGGATGACCAGGAACACAAAGAACCACCTTCCCTGTTTCTACACTAGGCAAAAAAACCCCAACAAACCAAAAACAAAACACCACCAAAACAACCCCTGTTGTGACCATCTGGGAAAAGGGAATGTCAACGGAAAAGAAAACAGCATCAAACCTAAAATTCCACGCTGCACAGTAATGGGTGTCAGTGACTCAGCTGCAAACGCTGCAGAAGGAAGAGAGGACTGGAAGCGGTTTGAAACCAATATTCTCCTCTTGTCATTAAGCTCCCAGAGTCAATCACATGTGATCAATGTCAGTGCAGGATAACCACAATTAATACAGAATAACAGAATGGTTTGGGTTGGAAGCAACCCTTAAAGACCATCCAACCTCTCTGCTGTGGGGACAGACATCTTTCATTAGATGAGGTTGCTCAAAGCCCCATCCAAACCGACCTTGAAATCAAGAACATGCACTGAGAAGACAACAGGTCCCTTTGAAGTGGAAAGCAGTTGGAGAAAGATGGAAGTTCAGGGTGAATATGAGGGAATATAAACTCTTTTCTGCCTTCTGTCAGAGGCAGCAGTGTACGGAGTAAGCTTCTTGAAAGAACAGGTATCAGGAGAGAAGAGGTAAACTCCTCCAATTCATACAAAGAAAGTATCATGGGGGAGAGAAAACAATGTGTACCAAAAATGCAGGTAGAAAATTATAATAGTTTTAAAATACATAGACAAATAGTCCCTTTTCTGGCTTTATCCACAAGGACATAGCGAAGAATGCAGTATCACCTCCAACGTAATAACTACTAAAAACCCTTTCAAAAGGGAGATCTGCTTCTTGTGGGTGACAGTACGAATCATATTTACATTTTAGAATAATACATGCTCTTTTGATTACATGTCCACTTACCCCGCCCAGGCAATCAAGGTGACACAAGCATATGGAGACCAGGACAAGACAAACACAATGATGACCACAAAAGCAATTTTTGCCAGTTTCCATTCATTCTTCATGGACTGAGAAAGGTAGGATTTCTGGCTGCAGGACCCCAGCCTTTGAACATCTCTAAGAGGGGGGGAAAATGCAGATATGTCAGCAGGAGGGAGAAAAAGTGAGGTGCACTATCTCTAATATGTTCTCAGCAATACGCAAAATGAAGCGGATTTAAACTTTCCTTGCTCTAATGCTTTTTTTGTTTTCTGATATTTAAAACTCTAGAAGGTAATTAATGAAATAAAATGGTCCCAGGCATTCTGTCTGAGCTTTGTTTACCTGTGGGACTGAGCCAGAACCCCTGGGACTAGAGGACGGGAATATCATACCCTTATCCTAACACAAGGAAGGTTTCGTGTTGGAAAGGTGAAGAAAATGGTACCCCTTGCCCTTCATTGCTTTCAGAGGTGGAGCGAACAGAGGCACAGCTGCAAGCAAAAATCAAATCTTACGGCTCTTGCTTTCCAAGGGAGGAACAGCTTGCAGAAATCCCAGCTGATGAGGTAACGTGAGCTGGAATTCTCTGAGGAACATGACCCCAAATGTTTATGGGGGCATTTTTACTTACTTGCACATTTATTCACTAGAATGTTAGTATTTTCAGGGGGGGGAGTACAACAGGCAGTCCTAATACTTTTACCAAAAAAATGTCCCACCAAATTGTCTTCTCACATCAGGTGAACATTTTTTATTTAAAAAAAAATGGTTTTATATAATTTGGCATAGAAATAACAACTTATGCATATCAGCATTGTTACATGAAGATATATTTCAGGCTGAAGACAGTAATTACCAGCCAGCAGGATAACAAACTCCTTCCTGGTGCACTGTGAACACACTTGTGAAGTGAATTTACTGTATTAGAGAGCAAAAGGCATAAAAAAAATCTTGCGGCCACTGTGCTTCACAGGTGTGCAGGACACCATTGTTATAAGCATGCATTATTTGCTCCTTCGCTTGGTACCAAATATGCATAACCAAAGCATAGTAAAAACCAGGACCAAAAACATAGAGTTCAGTAAGAACTTCACTTTAGGCTTGTAAAAATGGAATTTAGCTTTGTGAAGCCAAATGAATTCAACAAGTGCCTGCAGGCAGATGCAAAGAAAAATCATGTGAGCTGATGACTTGCAAGCAATGAGAAGGACCCACAGCTCCAGCTGGTGTTGGATCAGACCAAAGTCATGTGCTCATGAGGAGAAAATAACTGACAGAATGAAGTTACTTTACAGGGCTAACACCTGCTGATTTTTTTCCTTTTTTTCAAATATAGACAAAGAATTTGGAAAAAAATTGTCCTAACAAGCATAGCCAGATATTGTAAGTGCAGTTGTGATGCTTGAGTGAACCACAAGGTTTTCTGGGATGCCTGCCTTAAATAAAACTGTCAAAAAATATGAGGACAATAATATATTTACGGAGCAGCTCAAAGGCAGATGATGCCCCCATTGCTACATGCTGTTTATCATCCCTTGGGGCCAAAAATTGTGCTGGAATGCACAAGGACTGTGTTCCTTATATTGCAAATCTGAAATACAAATAATCCAAACTATTAAATTACCTGATGTAGTATTAATTATCACAGTCTGCAATAAGATTAGAACCACCAGAGACTTCTTTCCCTACTACAAAATATATACATCCATTCCAGTTTTTACATTGGCAAAATTATTTCTGCAGTTACAGCTGTTAATGATCTGCCACTTTACCTCCAATTTCAATTCAGATTAATTTTTCATTCAGATTTTTCTGCAGCTAAAGAAATTGAGAAAATCTTCTAATACAAGAAAAGGAGATTTACTTATTTCACTACATTGCTTACCTGCCAGTACGTCTTATGGCCAGGAACATAGATAAATAACAATGGAATATTATTATCAGGGGAATAAAAAAAACGCAGCAACACAAAATCATGGTGTAACTTCTGTTTGCAGGGGAGTAGGTTACATAGTCCCATGTACAGGATATCATCAAGCCCTCAGGCACATAGGAACCTATGAAATACATGGAATACATTATTCGCACATGCACCCAAAGCTTCTGCAGTTGCTGATCCAACAACTGAGCACTTCAAACAAACCCCGTACTGTATATGTAGTCTTAAAGAGTTATGCTGGCCATATGATACATGTGGTCTGAATGCAGAGAGGAGGTCCTGACTGCCAGACCCTCAGATACACCTAATACTCCATCTGCAATTTATTCTGCTTGAATATAACCTGGGGGTAGGGAGGAGGGTATCTGCACTGCAGTAGGTGCAGATATACAGTACAATGACAAGCCATCAGGTTTGGCTAGGCATTTCCCTGAGAACTTACCAAAAACCCCATTTTTTTTATGCCCCGAGCAAGGCTAAACCAGACCACGTAGGGAACACTAGAAGAAGATAGAGAGCAGACAACATACTCCACCCCAAGAGCGGAGCCACACTCCATCCAAGTGAGTACAGCCACACAAGAGCGATGATCTGCATGGTGCGTTTCTTTGAAGTCCACTGTATGGATCGCAGGGGTTTAGTGATCACAAGGTAGCGGTCAACAGAAATAGCTAATAAAGTCACCATTGAGGTTATTCCGAAGAGTGCCCCACAGAAAGCGTACAAATCACAGCCTGAAGCAGAAAATGGCAATGTCAGGGATTTTCTTAAAACACATGCATTTTTTTTCTCAGAAACTGACAAGATAAACCTCTTATTTTTTTCCTGGTTGAGGAGTTGAGGACTTCTCTCCCATTAGAAGAATTTTCTTAGCCTCACAATCTCATAGTTATTAAATGTTTATTAGAAAAACCACAAATACTAGTGAAATACAAACCTATGTATTTAAAAAGTCCTACTCCACTGCGGGCTGCAACTGGGAACCTTTTGTCAATGGAAAACTGCCTCAAAGAAAATCCAATCTAATTAAAATTACATTTTCCTGGACTGTTGCCCAATATATTGATCTTAACAGGCTGCAGCATGACAGATGGGTGTTTCAAAAAATGACTTTGTTTTATGTAGCTTAAAATGTAGAAGTGGTTTAAATTTGATGGCTAAAAGATCAGCTGCAAAACATAGCTCTGGCTCCTACAGTTCACAGCAGCAGTTTTAAAAAAATTGACAGTTTTTATGTGAAACTAGTTTTTTTCCCTCTTTGCATTCAGGCATTTTGGCAGAGATGAAAACTTGCAGAGTTATACTGCCCCTAATTTGATTCAGAAACCTGAGTCAGTTTTTGCGATGTCTCATTGTCATCCTGTGTGGTTATAGACAACAGCCCACCAGGAATGGGAGGCAGTCAAAATATCAAATTTAATCTTAAAGCATACTTCTACTTTATAAGCCTTTATTAGTAACCTGCAGTTAAGGACCACATCTTACTCAGCCCAAATCAATCCCATCATTTGTGGCAGCAGAATAATTTACACTGATTGCACCTAAGGGGTTGGGGCAAGACTAAAAATATCCTCAAACTAAAGAGCAGCCCTTCTGTGCCGCTAAATAATACATGGTCTCCAGGCTTGCTCCACCAATACACAGCCACTACTTGGTGCAAATTTTCACCCAATGATGTGATGAGCAGTACCAAGCAAAGCATCAAGCCTTCTGAGAAACTTGCTATACCTACATTTCAGCTACAATTTGAGCATGCATCGCCGTATCTTTCTTGCAGTTGGAAAGAAAGAACTTAAATTTGCAGACCTCTCAACTGGTTATTGTTATTTAAATCTCTGAATCAAATGTGACATTCCTAGAAGCATGCTATTGGCTATCAACATACGTGAGATTCCTAGAAGCATGCTAATGGATATCAACATACATTTCTAAAAAATATTAACTCCCTCTTAAACTAATACAAAGAAAAATATTTAGAACTTAATAAAACTTCTCTAGCCATCTTCAGCCATAACCTCTGCCCTTAAAAGCTAAACGGTAACATGATTACATGTTGATGTTGACTCCTCTCTTTCCAAAATAAGTAAGATGAAAGAATCAAACCTATAACACAAAACATGCGCTATCAAGCTGACTGATGATGTCAAGAACCGCGGCTGTTACTCAAGAATCTTGTGCTGCTGTCTCTACAGCACAAGCCAAGATTGTTACGCCTAAAATAGGTTGCAGACAGTGTAGAGTTGGTGATGTAAGTATTAATGTTGAAAAGTACCTATTTCTCCAAGTATCCACTTTCTGTGCAAGCTGTTGACAAAGCACATGGGTGCCTGAGAAGCTGACATCAGGAAGTCGCTCACAGCCAAATTCATTATGAAGTAGTTTTGGGGCGTCCTCAATTTCTTGTTGCTTAAAAACATGAGAAATAAGTGATGTAAAATAGACAAAGTGAACAGTTAACTTTATAACTTTGCTCACCAGCATAAACAACTGTTATCCAGGTTGGAATCAATAGTTACTTACAGTCAATCAATTGCTCATCATCAGTCAATTACTCCAGCTACAGATGTAGTCATTTCAAAATGACTGATAATAGCAGGGGGGATAAAACTGACTGTTTTTTCTTCAAACGGAGGAGAATTCCAGCTGTGTTGAAATACGTGGATTTGTTCAGAAGAGCAGTTCCCTATAAGCACAGTAACACTGAGCATGTCCTGCACTGCACAAGATCAGGATCTGAAGCAGGGTATTGAGCCAAAGAACCTGCTTTTGGGGAATTTTTAAAAGCCCCGAGCTGAGGAGTTGCCATATTACCACTAACTAAATGACCCTTTCCAAAGTGCTACAGCACAATCAGAGCATGCACAGAGATTTGAAAACAATGCCTTTGTTCATATACATCTCATAAGAGAACAAAAGCTCTCAGTTGCAGATGAACAGGCAACATTAAATGCCACAACAAGGAATGCGAAAGGGGCAGCCAGTCCGCAAGCAAAGTTAATCCAAAGATAAAAACCACCACTTCTAGGGTTTTTTCCACGGCATCTCACCACCTTATGTAGTCTCACTTCCTAGGGATATCTGGAGTTACAACCTCTTCGGAAACTTTCAGCTGGCATTCAAGATTACCCTTGGCTCTGGCTAAGAGGAATAAAGATACTGGTAACATGATAAAGAACCTCTTGCTTTTACTTGGTGTTATTTGGTTGAAAATGCCTTTGTCGCTCTGATCAAATACTATGTCCCACCAGGAAAGTTAAATTAATTTGTGAGTTTGGCTCACCCAAGTCTACCTTAAAACTGGCATTTTTGAAGGATATACTGAGAGGTGTAATACTCAGCTAGTAGTACCTCAGTGTTAACCACTGTATTGGTTGCATGGTGAAGTTCAGACCTTTGATACCTAGAGTTTGAATTCAGGACTTTTCACAGTGTTAGGTACATATAATACAAAAAGAGGTGACTTTGCACACCCTGTGAGACACAGGGAGGAAGCCGAATTTTATAAATAGCTTTGTTCTTGCAACCTGCATGTAGTAATTCTCAATAGTTAGAAATAATTGTTTCTTTTCCCCCAAATGCCTCCTTCAGTGTACAAAGTTGAACAACTGAGGCCTTTCTGATGTGCCTTAAAATACTGGTATCTGCAGCTAACATGAATTTCTTTCCTCAAGCTGATAAAGAAATAATGAAAAAGAAATTGAGAAAGCCATCTTAATGCTGTTGCAATTCTAACAAAATCTTGGGTTTTGTAACTGCCTGCAACAACTGGGTGAGAGAGGGTGCAGAGTTCACGCCTTTACATGTGCTCACCTGTCTGAAGGTTTTTGTACTTTGGCAATTTAATGCTTTTATTACACCAGCTAAAAATCAAATTTCAAGAGAAATGGAGAGCTTGCACTGCATTTCAAAAACCACGATCGTATCTACAGTTGCAGGGAATTCAGTTTCTCCTCTTTCTCATATTAAAAGCCAGCTATTCAAAACAACTAAACTAACCTATTCATCTTAAACATTTAACAATAGGGAGCTAATGCTTGATTCATAACCCCACCAGTGTTTCTAGCATTGTAAGCATGATGACAGCAAGCAGTGAGTGAGAAGGATATTAAAATCCAGCTTATATCCCAGTGAGTGTGGGACAGAAGGAGGCTATTTATTTTTTCCATGAGATTTCTGCATACTCTAGCTGCAGTAGCTTTGGCTGTCTATTACACTGTCAGAAGCCAAGCGAGCATACAAACTGACAGAAATCCTATGAGCTGCCTGAAGCAGGGAATACACTGATGGCATGAACTTATGTAGCATATTGCTTTCTTGGTCCATCCAGGACATCTGGGCTGCTGGGAAGAGCATCAGTTTTTGTCAAGTGTTTCTGCACATTCTAGAGAATAAGTGAAGAAGCCTGCAACAGGGAGACTGAGGTTTCTGCCATTAAAAGTATTAAACTCCTCTTTAAACTTTCATTTGGAATTGTTTCTCAAACAAGGTATTTATTTTCTCATTTTCTTTGATTCCTTAAAACATAAGTAATTTACACTGAGGTTATCAGTGTTGTGCATGGATGTATGGGGGGGGGGGGGGGGGGGGGCGGGGGGATGGTTGCCTTTCCCCACTACTTATTGCCATCAGCCTTTGCTTGGAGATATAATCCAAGAGGGAACCAATGCAGAACATCTGCACACAGGCACACATGAACCTCAAGGCCAGTCAGATTAACCGTAAAAGGAAGTTTTGTACCTGTAAAATGCGTAGAGGACTAGGAGGTTTCCAATGATGCCAATGAAGCCAATAATGAGCACACATGTTCCTACGGTGTAAAGAACATAGTCAGGGATCTCTGCCTTGGTCACAGCGTGTGGCTGGGTGCCCATGTTCAAAACCTGAATGGAAGACAGAGGGAAAGGAAAGCTTAGCCCATTCAGGACCCATTCCAGGGGACATGGGCTCAGCCTGTTGAAGCAAGGCAAAAAATTCACTTCCACAGTTCACGCAAATCAAATACACGTCCCTGAGCTCTTTCCACATCCCTGTAATCAAGTTTCCCTCAAGTAGCCTTCATGACTTTAACAGTACATATTTATATTTTAAAAACATCAACAGGGAAAATAGAGTGGAGAAAAGTGCTAAAGCAGTTATGATGATGATATGAAAAAGGCAAAGATGTGCTAGCATAAAACTCACTCTGGGTAGCTGCTGCACTTCGGGGTGCAGAGCTAGCTGATGACACAAACTTGGATTCAACATGGAATAGCTTGTCATACTTAGGTTTTATTAGGACCACTGGTATCAAATCCCACACTTAAAAACATTGAATTCCATGGGTCTCCCCAAGCTTCCTATCCACTAATTTACAGTGCTGCAAACCTGGGAATCCCTGTGGAAAAGGTAGGATACAGAGGTAAAACAGCAGCAGTAACATCACCTGTGTAAGAACAAATACATTCTATAGTCCTGATACTTCTTTCACTGCTCTTTATCTCCAGCACATGAATAAAACCCCACCAACTCTCTACATTGGCGTTTGGGTTTTTTTTTAAACAAATGCATATTTATCACTGGCTAAATTCAGCAGCAGGGCAGCCTACAGCTAACCCACTCAGCTCTCATTAGCATTATTTACAAGAAGAGTCTGAATTGCCTGATGGAGATCCTTATTTACCAAGTCAGAAGCAGCTAAGCAATGCAGAGCGCTCACACACATGATCAGATCTGGACAGCTTAGTCAAAGGTATGGCACCTTGTCACAGCTGAGGACCTGCTTTGCATTGCCATGTTTTGCCACTGTACAGCTCAGCCAGTGTGGGGTATGGGAAAAGGCTGATACGGGTCTGTGGAAAAGGAGCTAGGTGATAGAATAGGTTCAAGATTATAACTATTACCCCACTGTAGTATTTAAGCAGCCATTTGAAAATGGTGGGAACAGACTTTCCCGCACCCCCCCCTTTTCCACCCCGCTCTGTTGCTAGCTCCTAATCTCCCATACCGCAGTTTCTTCCTTCTACCTTCTATTACACCTTACTCACCTATGAAGTGCACATACTACAGGTCTTTCCTTGTACAACAGTTCTACCTGTGGGCATTATCCCCTTCGCTGTGTGGTCCCATTGTGGGTACTCCCCAGGGCAGGTTGGCATTCGGTGGTTGGGAGCACCCGATGAGATGCATCACACACCCTGAGCATCTGCAAGAGTGGATCTGGAGCAGAAATGCTGACAGCAAAGCTCCTGGGACTGAAGCGATGCAGTAAATGGTACAAAAGCTATGGCTTCAAAACAGAAAGCTGATTTCAAGCCTTATCAGCCATTTGACAGATGCTACCACAAATGTGACACTTCACCAAAGGTAACATCACTGTAAAAGCAGAAAAAAATGAAAGGGAGTGTCTGCTGGTGGCTGGCTGCACGGGAGGACTGTCAATGCTATTCCCAGTGGTTAGGCAGCAAGAAATAATGTCACCCTGTGTAGCACTTACCCTTGAAGAAGGTGTGAGAGTATAAGGGCAGACAGCACTCGGAGAGGTGGCCCAGAGGGGAAATGCTCAGTGGCACCAGGCACAGACGGTGCTGTGCTCTCAGAGTGGGGCTGCCTGGGCACGCAAATTAACCCTGTTAAACTCCTTTCCTCTTCCCTCAAACCTAATCTTCTTAGCAGCACGCGTGCACTACATCGGAACCCTGCCTCATTTCTGGCAATGCATACCAGAGAGGCTAAACCGCAGAGAAAGGAAAAGGATCCCTTTTTTTCTTCCTTTCCAGCTTATCTGTTAGGCATGCTCAGGATTTATCCCTATATAGAGGTTTATTATGTAGCGGAGTATTATATAAATGTAATTCAGGGCAAGCAGTACTTGTCGGTCATATGCATTATGCTTTACTTCACCATATGGGAACTCACTGCTGCAGAAACTCATTTGAGAAATGGACTATGAATTTCACACCCAAAGGTGTCTTGCTTTATCCCTCTGCCGAAGAGAAGCTGAATTGGACGTTTTGGCCTGGTTTATTCAGTTAAGGGTGGTAAGCTGTGTCAAAAGCTGAAAAAAGTCTTCTGACACATTTCTAAGCTGAAATTACAGTTTGCTGGCAATACTGGCTGAAATGTAAAATATTGATGCTTACAGAGTGGAATTTGGAAAGCAATAAATACCGGAGATTACACAGAGCCTGCAATCTCAGCGAGAAGCTGAAGTGAGGGATGTTTAGATTACACAGCCCTTGTAGAAGTCATCATGCTTTCAACGGAGTTCATAAAAAACTACGATAATTTTTGCTGTAATGTTAATAGCAGTAAGAACAGCTTTAAGATCTGAATGAAAAGATGACTATTACTCACTCTGTTGGTGTTACCCTGGGACAGCAGGATGTGGCAGGCATCCAGCTGTATGAAATGTGGCAAGCTGATAAAGACAGAAAACCATTCTTACACTGCAATTTGGATCCAAGAAGATAAATGTGCATATCTATGTGTGCGTGTATATATATATTTCAACAGAAAAACCTGAACTCTGATAAAAAATAATTTAAACTAGTGGACATTTTCTACATAAAACAGTACAAATAGCTGCAAGCTAATCAAATAGAATTTATACCTCATTTAACTCACAATTTATTTCACTACTTTGGCATAATTTCACAATAGAAAAACAAAAATAAAGATTTAAATACTCTTAAGGTTGAGAATTTAAAATCTACTCTATTGAACAAATGCTGCTTTTCTAATACAGACCTGTTCTTGGACAGAAAAACACAAAAATGGAAACAAACCATCAGTATCATCAAGGCTTTAAGATATTCACAACATCTAAGATTTTTCTCTTTTCCTAGAGTATCACCTTTGAGAAGCTGGCCTTTTTGGCAATTTTGATTTACAAACTAAATACTCGCTAACGTCAATATTTTTCTGTATGAAGATGAGGCCCGGAAATATGAAAAAAAATGTCTAAGCTTGGTGATGAGCTCTAATGAGAAGCTGTTTTTTGCTGATGTTCTCAAAAGCTGTTACTTCACGCATTTTTGGGGTACTTTTAGTTTCTCCCAAGTAATAAGAATAAAATTAAACTATAGGAGACTATTCCAAGTTGCTGTCACACTTTCCAAAACAAGAAAACCCAAATAACTATTACAAATCTTTCCAGATGACTTGTTAAGCAGGGCAGCAGCTAAGTAAAACAGGTTGCATTTGCCATTGTCACTGCTGAGTCTTACCAGGTTATGTCTGTATTAGCTTTTCTCTTAGCACCAAAATGATGTATGGTCAATGACAGCTGGTATGAATCAGCAAAAAATCAGTTTATAGTAGTGGAAGGGTCCTGTCATTTAGACTTGGTAAACCATGGATTCTGGACCCATCTCATGCCACCGCTCTCTAAATGCTAGAGTACACTGTGCAGCTTTACTTCAGTCTATTCCTTTTAATTTTAGTAACAGTGAACTTGGACCCCTTGAGAATGCTATTGGAAAACTTACAAAGTTAGAAGACATGCTGTGAGATGCTTTCCCAGCTTCAGCTGTTTCACACTGCCATGGTAACGGATGGGTGCCCTGGATTCAGCACGGCTGTCTCAGTAAGTTGTGTTTATGGGTGCTCAGTATCATTGCAGCCACATAATGCAGAATGAAAACCTTGTTCTGTATAAGGCACAGTCTTTCTCCTTCTCTTCAACAATGTGATTTAACGTAAAGATAATGAAGGCAGGCATTACTTTTTATTCAACCACTATATTGAATCTTTAATGGGTGAAGCAAGTTTTCCAGGGCCCATGTGAGGTGTGTTCACCTGTCCATTTTTCCCTCAGATTGGCTTTGCCTCCCTCCATTTGTGCTCCTGGAACAGAAGCTCAAGCACACTGCTGAATGCACATCCACTTCCTAAATGAAGATTTTAAAGACACTGTCCAGAACAACCTGATGGCTTCACTCAACAATACCAACGTAAACGAGCAGCCCATAAAGATGTTAGTAATTGCAGCAAGGCCAGCTTCTGGCATACTTGGCTATCCTGCTTTGTTTGGCTCCTAAATTAATTCTACCATCACTTGTGTTTTGACTCTATGAGATGTTGGACCTGACAACTCTCATAAATCATGATATGGCCTTACCATTACATGCGATGTGACTACAACATCAAAATGCTGTCACCTACGTGACTGCTTGGAGGGTTTTCATGGCAGGGCAACTAACAGATCTGCAGGCAAATGGAGGACAAATAATTAACAGCTGTCCCTCAGCTAGCTGGCAAAGGAAGCAGGCACCAGATATAAAAATAAACTTTGTCTATTTCTCCCAAAATAAGGGTGGAAAACAGAACAGATGAGAAAAGTTATTCTATGAGAGCTTTCGTAATTTGATTTTTAGTGACAAAATGATGTCCAAATAATTAGAGCCATCTGTTTCTGCTTTCCAACTGGAAGATTGATCAAGAATGCAATGCAGAAGGCAAAAAAAATAGTGGCTAAAAAAGGAGGGCAAGGGCAGATCCCTTTTAATGGGTAGGGGTAGAAAATAATGGAAAATGGTCGTATGATTGGCATTAGGTGGATATAAGAGTATCTGAAGCTTTATTTATGCTCTGATTTTGGTCATGGATGTAAGCTTATCTTGTGGAAATTATTTAGACTGAAATGAGCTTAAGTAAGGGCTTGCTTACACAGGGGATTAATGAGCACTAACAAGAGAGTGAATTAACAGCATAGGAGCCTCCCTGTGCTGACCTGCTACATGGATTCACAGTGTAGGAGTTTGATTTTACTGTAGTAAAAAATGAAGTCTATACAGTTACACTTAGAAATTTTAAAGAAAAATGGTAAACAATACTTATGTATGATGAAATAGGAGCAATCCATGTGTACCAGCTATTAGGTAGTAGTTGGTAAGTTCCTTGTAATTTCACTGATGGTCAATGTAAGAGGTAATTTCAGTATGCAGCACCATCTGGTTTGAAATGATGAAATTTGGGGCTTAATGAATATCTTGTATGTAGGAACTTTTTAATCAGGAAACAGAAGACCATTGCTATGTGGTGACCATAGTAGAGCTAGTGATGGTCAGATATTTTTCAAAATATGATCTATTTAAAATGCATACTTGTTGAAAACATTGTTATTACCTTTGGGTATTAAAAAAACAAGCCTTCCCCCCATCCCCCCCGCCTCAAATCCCCACCAGCTTCGCTTGTTAACCAACTTCTGGTAACAGTACTGCATTACAACACTACAGACTAAATACAGATTAATTTGGTCCTCAAAAATCAAATCAAACCGCGACCATCCACATGTGGAAAAGTTATTTTTCTTATCAGTCTCCGGATGACACTCTTCTTCCACAGCTCGTTCCAACCAGTTCATACGCCAAGGCCAAGAGCACTCAAACACGTATTTATAGCATGCACTTAATCAAGAAGACAATTGGTTTAGCAGATGGAACTGTGAATTTGATGCAGTTCACCCAAAAGCGACAAACAAGAACAGGAACTTCCAGTGCTGTGTAGAACAGGACAAACAGCAAAGGTAGTTGGGTACCAAAGTCTGGCATCTGCTTCAGACCTAGGCAGGTATTTATACAGACTGAGGTCACTGCAGAAAAACCTTGAGAATTTTTTTCTATAATAAAATATGTATCTAGTTAATTCCATTCCAGCAAGTGCTTCTAGGCTGTTACTGAAATGGATAGTTGAAAAAAAAGCATTTAATGTCTGACCTGAAGACTCATTTAGGGTATGTATCCTGAAGATCTCGTGTTTAGCACAGCCCCTGCTTTGACAAGATGCTTTCTTTCAGGCCCTCAATATCTGTGCTCAAACTTCTCATAGTTGCAAGCAATCTAATAGCATGTGTCGGGGGTGGGGGGCTGGGGCGGGGGGTAGGAAAATCTTAAAAAAACCAAAGGGAACACCATCAAACCCTAATCGGGTTCTCAATATCATGAAACTAAACCAGTCAGAAACTCAACAAGGTAGGCAAACCCAGATGTCTACCTTGCCAGCCTTACGAGTCAATGTAAACAAGGGGTATTAATAATTCATATGTTTATAATTAATAAGGAAATATAAAATTATTCACATGAGAATACAGAAATCAGAAGTAAACAATAAAAGTGAAAATATGTTTTAATATTTGTCTCCTTGTTACAAAGCCATCTCAAAGGCACGTTTACTTCTCTCTGGATACTGACAAAAAGCCTTAAAATGCAAAGTCTTTTCTGGAAATCATACGGACACTGTTTGCTATGTGCATCCCCAGCCACACCACCCAAACCAGTGCAAAAAGACACATTTGCTTCTCTGAGTAAAACAAAACCACAAACACCAAAATATAACTCAGTAAGAAAAAATCAGCCCAACTGAAAAACAAGCTGTCTTGTGCCAGCTCCAGCACTATCTGCGCTGCTTGGACAGGGGCCAGCAAATGTAACAGCTTACTCAGTACAAGGTACTGAGCTGAGTGTGCCTGCACAACCCGACCTTGGGAGGAGCACTGTGTTACTTGCTGCACTGTTTTCATGGGGAAGCACGAAATAGCACAGGTTTTTTTCCCTGCCGTAATTCAAGTTACTATAATGAAACCTCGAGGCAATGGATTTTTATTCCAAGACCTGAAAGTTTTAAAGCAAGATACCAAAGGCATGTTTTCTGAGGACATTTCTGTTCCAGTACTGGTGTATTTGTGTAATCGAGACCAGTAGAATTAACCAGATCTTCATAACATTTTCCTCTACATACATTTTATTTTTATTTAAACACATCCAAATCTAACCTGAATGCATAAAACCTAAAAGAACCAAATTCAACCATGACTTAGGCATTTTTGAAAAACAAGCAATTAAAAGCCCACTACCAGAAGCTGTTAATACTCAGTTGAGGTGAGGGCTCAGTCCATCGTCACCTTCTCATCTCTCACAGGTTTGCACACCCAGTCAGTTCCTTAATGTGACCCCTGAGATACCATATTGTCCCCTTGGGGATAAATGCCTCCACAGTTATCTGATGCTATGTCCAAATGCACCTCAAATTACAACACAAGCTAGGCATGCTTAGGCAGGCCGCACGCTGAACAAATCTGATCAATGCTAACACTGTACCAAATTAGCTGGACTATTACAGTTCAGTGCATATTTGCTTGGCCATGAGGCAATGCATGACTGTTAGCACAGTGCAACAACAAAGCAGAAGGCAGAACTCTCAGAATATATCTTTCAGAGCATTAAAGCATGTTAGAAAAAAGCATGTGTAGTCAAAACATGATATCAGAGTTATTTCCTCTAATATAAGAAATTTTGCATTTTTCAGGGAAAAATCATTTATACACTACAACAACATTTTTTTCTCTTATCATTCATCATACTTTCATAGGTTGTTTTTCTCCCTCCGAGTGCCTTAATGCTACCTGCAGCTCTTTAATAATCATATAAAGTCCACCTGAAAAAAGAGATCCCTTTATTCTACATTTGCCACTCTATGGCAAGAGTGCTCTGAATTCGCTGGTGCTGTAACCCTCTGGCATAACGTGGGCTCTTCACCCGACCTGCTCTCCCCTCTCCACCTCCTCTGAGCTCCTGTAGCTCACGCTGGTCCACTTCACTCATCCCAGCCTGCCAGACCATTGCTGCTCCCATTTCACCAGCCACGGATGTCTGACCAGGATGTTCCCGCTTACCCGCCATGCACCAAAAGCAATTTCATGGGCTGCCACTGTTTGCTGACAGCAACATGCTGCTGCAGCACGCACTGCCTGCCTGCACCAAGCCCTCACCCGTGCCCAGCCCCAGGCTTCAGCCCAAGCAGCAGTGAGCACAACTGCTGAGTGATGCTCACCTATTACTGGTTTTAACAGGAGTACATGAAGAACTGTCTTTGCCTGTCCACAGATGTTTGCACCACATATTGAAATCCTGATCTCTGCCAGTAGGTATAACATCCTGCCCTGAGCCTTCAAAGAGCTTGAACATATACTCTGTCTTCTGGACATCTTAACTTTCATACTTTGTTTTCAAAAAAACCTGATTTTTTTCTTCCTCACTGTTGATAACTGAGAACAAATCCTTCACCAGCCACCTTTGGCTTTATGCATCTCATCTAAATGTTAGCAGTCTTTTCATTGCACTGCCTTGCTTCTCAGGGAGACCCACACAGCTGCTGCCAGAAGATCTGTGTGCAGAAACCTCTCTGAGAAGTGGGCTTTACATTTTAAATAGATCCCATGAAAACGCGTGCTTATTTTTACAGGACTCTGGAAAAAAAAATCATCAGCTGACATCAGCTTTTCAAAGGGTGATTACAAAATGAAAACACATGCTAATAAACCAGTTAAGGCAAGAAGTTAAAAACTTACACTAATACTATATAGTCCTTCTAATGCCATTTTTAAAAATACATCTAGCTAATATTTTTCATCAGTGCAGTCATCTGGTTCCTGCTGGATTCTCTTCTCTATATTTTTTCTAGTCTGTCACCTACAATGAAGTATGGTGAATGATGAAGAAAGCACAATGCTAACAGAAATACACTTCCCCTATTAACTACATTTCAGTGAAGTTTTATGTACAATTTCTACTAGCTAAGCGTAAAGAATTGCAGGTTTCTAAAGAATTCATCTCACTCTCTACATTTCCTTATTTATAAATAAACAGATTTTTCTTCTGCAGGAAATACTCTTAACTGAAGGCCTGAAACCAGAGACATTCTTCACCAACTAGGGTAATTTCCATATTTCAACAAGAAATTTTTGTCATGGGTGGTAGGGTGGGGATGGAGAGCAATTAAAAGCAACCCCCCAGCTTCTTGACACCATTTTAATCATTCCATCATATAGATTTAAGAACATGAAAACTGATAAAAGTAGTCAGACCAGAAGCCCACCAACCACTATATCTTACACCTGGCAACAGATGCTTTTAAGGGAAGAACATGGGGAACACAGCAAGCGCACTCTCCATTTGTTAACTTCAAGAACATTTGTGATATTAGATGAATACTGTAGCATTCAGTTTCTGTTAAATCAAAGAAATATCTAATCACTCTAAACTGAAGATTACTCCTTTGCAATATCTGCTTCCATCTGTTTAATATTCCTTTATGCATGGAAGGGGGGTATGCAGAGGGCAGAGCCAGAGGGGCACAGCGAGCAGCCAAGAGGCAACAGGCACAAGTCACAAGTCACAGCAGGCAAAATTTTCAGTGAGATTGGTGAAGCACAGAAACAGGGGCCCAGAGAGGATGCACAATGTCCATCCACAGAGAATTACAAAACGTTGAAGTTACCCTTGCTTGGAGCAGCAGGTGGGACTTGATGACCATGCATCCAACCCAAAATATTCCATGACACCAGGAACAAATCCTCCAAAATATATAGTTAAAACCCTATTGATTTAAGCCATAAGGAAAACAAAATATTATTTCAGTTACTTGAGGACAAGTATGCTGTCTCAGTAAACTGAAAATCTTCCTGCCTATCTTATTTTACTTCCACAAGGAACTGGGTCAGACAACAAAAGCCAAATGAACCTATATGCATGTTATGCACCCAGATGCTGTAGACTAACTTCAACAGATAATCTGTAGAGGGACCATATTTCTTGGATGAGAAGGCTGCAATAAGTCTTCCACTTCATTTGTAACAGTTTCTTCTACTGTGGCTCTATGTCCTACATGAAAAGGCAGATTTCCAGAGTTTTTTAGGCACATCACACCTATGATTGCACTGGTGGCAATACACCTACTGCTCTTCTGTGGTTTTGAAAATATTCCTTGTGTTTAACTGCACTGGTAGGTGCCTAAGTATGATGAAAATCTGGATTTGGAATATTTTATGATTAATTTTAGAGACATTTTAAACTGGATCACTGATACATTGTCCAGTCCAATGGCCTATGTATTTTAGTCTGACAGATTCCCACTAGATACTCTAAATACTCTGTTTAGAATAAAGCACATAGCTGCCACAGTTAACAGAGGTAATGGAGATGACTGGGAAAAGGAGGACATTATCAGGTGAGATATATTCAAGATGACCCATCTCTGCAGCAAAAGGCAAATCTTTATTGCAAAACGAAAGCATTTGGCAGTAACGCAACCTCCCTTAACTCTCCAAAACAAGACCAAAACATACTCTCATACAAGAAGGAGATAATTGTTTTTCTAGCCACCTGGAGCAGGAAGCATTTATAAATTCCTTGTGGACTTAGCATTGCTAAAGGAACAAACAGACCCACATCCAATGAACAAGTGAAACTGGCAACTCCATTTACAAGTAGCAAGCTACGGCAGTACTGAAGATTTATTTCAGAGGAAGATTGAAGCAGCACTAGCAAACTAATAAGGAACTGCAACATAAACTCACAATTAGAGAGAACTTACAGCAATCAAAAGACTTACAAATTTATAAAATACTAAAACAATGGAGCATGCTTTGACACATTTGGTGGGAACAGGTGTGTATATTAAAAGCAATTTCTGCACCTCTCAGAAAATGTAATTATTTGATGGCAGTGCTCATCTTGGAGGAACTAACAACATCTCACACAAAAGCAAGTGCCTTTACTTTGGTCTGGAGAAGCATCAAGACGACTATGTGTCTTGATAGTGAAGGAGTTTCATTCTTTCCCTCTCCACTGATGTGTGTAGTACACTGAAAATAGGGACAATGTAGTTGTTTCAACACGGTCTCTTGTTTTAGTTCTGCAGACCACTTTTCAAGCCTCTATGAAAGGTTAGAATAGGTTTACCACATCTATACTAGGAAACAACATCTTCTCCAACCCTCACAATAATCTCCAGATATGGGGTACATTTGAAGCAACTCCCAGATGGTCTTTGCAACACCGATTTGAACCATGATGAGCTACCAGAAAAGAAAATCTCAGCACAGGACAGCGTCCTCTTTCGAGTTAAGGAGGAAGTGCCATTTTACAAAAAGAGAAGCCCACAATCTGGTTAGCTGAAAAAACACCCTGGTTTTACTGTGTCAAATCAGAAAGCCTCAGGGAGTCCCCACAAATTTTTTTCTACAGAGCCCTACGTCTCATCTCAGGCAAAAACTAACTCCTTCTGAACCTTTATTTTTAAAAAGCAAATAAGCAATCCAGGAAAGTAATATGCACCAGAGAATCTCACAAAACAAACAAAAGTAAGTCTAATCAAGCATGGTATGTGTCTCAAGTCACATTGATACCAAATTTAAGCTCACACTGAGCCTTTCTCAGTCCATCCAACTCCAGAAAAGCACCGCTCTAAAGAGCATTTCTCCACAGAAAAACAGGTGAAGGGACAATCTACTCACAAAAACTCTGGGGTAAGAGGGTCATTTAAGATTTCTCCACAAGTAAAGAGCCCATTGAAAGCACTGTTAATTGCAAGCTCATATTGAACTTGAACAATAGTTTATTACTGTTGGTTTTGTTGTGACCAAACAGTAAACACTGAGCTAATAACAGTGTTGAAAAGCAATTTCACAGCACTTGTACAGTCATTATGGCTGAATACAAAATAATTCTATTGCAAATGGATTACCTAAGGGTCTGGAAGCATCATCCAGGACACAATCAAACTGCTACCTCATGCACTATTGAGGAGGGACTGCAAATACTGCAGATCTTGCAGCCCTTCAGCATTTGAGACAACCTGCCTTCCCCATCAGCTACTTTAGGAGTAACTAACTGGCACTTACCTTCAGCAGCGCCACTAGAATTTTCCAAAGCACCAGCATTAATCCAGGAACTCCCTGGTTGCTCTTGCTGTCACCGCTAACCTTCATTTGCCAATGTCCATCTTCTGTGCAATGGTCTACTGCAATGCCGCGAAGGGAGGGGCCTCTTACGTCAGCGAGGGCACGGTGAGGCCAACACTGTGTGTTTCTAAGCCATGATCACTCTTTTTCTATCATGGTGAAGGTTTCCTCAGCTAGGTTTTCTGAATATTGGCACAAGTTTCAGTATAGAAGTTGTAGCAAAAGATATCAGGTATATTAGAAACTATGCATATTTTTCTTTCTAAAAAAAAAAAAAGGCAAGTAATTTATTGATCACTAGAACTATTTGCAGAAAGTCCAGAGGAAGTACTTTGTGATTTTTATAATTAAAAAAACAAATACATTTCCTGCTCACTTGAGATCAAGTCCTTTTCCAGGCATTGCTGACTTAACAAGACACGAAGAAAACACGCTCCTTCCTGTTGCTCTTTTAGCTCTAGACTAGCTGTAGCTGTTTAAATCGTGTTCATCATCTAATCGGTGTGGGCTTGGTTTCACCTAGCCAGTCATTTCATTGGCAGAACAGCTATGCTGATGGCAGTCAGTAAATTTCCATAGGCATCAGGCACATATCCCCACCTGACATTCAATCTTCTGGTCTGCATCCTCCAATTAAACTCAGCAGCCTCTCACAGTGCCCTGTCCTTTTGCACGGCAAACATCAGAAAGGTCCATCTGACTATTTCTTGGGCTTTGCAAATGCTGTCACACGAAGCTGCTGACACCATTCCCTGGGTCTGCTGTCAGCAAAAGAGTTGGTGACTTCAGGCTCAGACCTTACTGCAACAACCTGCCCCAGAGGCATATCCAGCTGCACAGCAGCCCAAGTCTGCGTATTTGAACCATGCCGTGCATTCTGCATGTGTCACATCCTCTGCTGAACTACCACCATCCAGTACCAGACATTTCTGACTGGTTAGTTATGTACTTGTTAGCATGCTCCTAAATCCTGGTATCTACCAAAGCTGCACATAAAGTCTGAACAACTTCTTTTTATTTCAGTGTTTCCCAGCATGACTGTCCTCACCACAGAATTTATAAGAAGTGTCTACTGGCCATATTTGTGAATGCTTTAGCAGAGTGCAATCAGTTCATGCAAGTCAGCCTGATGGTTGCCTCTCAGCTTGCCTTGCACCAGTATACTAAAATTTCCTACTTTTCAGGGCTTAGAGAGCTTGGCTTGTATTGCAGTTGTCATGTCTTGCAATTCCATGTTTCTTGTTATGTTTGCATAATTTTGAGAAACCCTTGGGTACATTGATACCAAAGGCTGAATCATCTCATCTAGTAACATTGCTTTGTCATGCTTTGGTAGTTCAGGAATGTCATCAGCCTTGTTTAATTACCTGCAATGATAATGCAGACACATTTCTATTCTGGGCCCAGTCTTGCATGTGCAATGAATTCTGCTTCAAACTCTGCTTGGCCAAGGACTGCTGGATTAAGTGGACCATCTTCGGCAGTCACACGCTTTCGGCAGGCTGGCACCCCAGCACACTGGAAGCACACGACATCCTGGGGAGGATAATTTGCAGCCTCTGAAGGCAGTCAAATAACGGAAAGAAATTTTCAACTTTAAATCCCTTGATCAACTTACTGAGGTATATTTCCACATACACATGTTTTTGTACAGTTAAGTTTATGGCAAGAGAAAGTAATACAGAATGTGAACTAGTTCAAAATTTGGTGAATATATAATGACACGGAAAGAAAACTTGGGACTTCCTAGGAAATTTTAGAGAAAGTTTAACAGCAAACATAGCCCACACAGCCACCATGATAAATATATGATTAAAAAGACAAAATCAATTAAAAATTAAGACCTCTAGCAGTGCCAGAATGCACCCAGTGCATTTAAATAATTTGGAGTTATAAATTACATGCTCAAACACCTGTTCACTTGCCACTTATTTATTACTGAAGAGGACTCTATAAAATGCTTGTCCAACTTTTTTCTTTCTGATTTATTCCAGGGTAACAACCTGTTGCAATGAAATGACACCCACAGCTTCCCTCCCAAGCTGGACTTTCTTCCATACTGTTCCCCCATAACCCTTTCTCTTCCACTCTCTTAAGACTAGAAAAAGAAACAAATATATTAGTATTCTCTGAATGCCTGGGTTGGGCTGGATAATGAAATGAAGTCCAAGCAAGTTATCAAAGATTTAGGAGGAAATCTTCTATCCTAAAATTTATAAGGTATTGTAATGGTATAAGGTTGGGATATACAGTGACAGGGGGGTATGAGGACAGGGATACACAAATTCTTTGTATTTGGTTTGCTGACCTACCTCAGACTTCTGCCCCCAATCATCATAACTAATTTGCAATGCACAAGAAAATCCTCTTTTCTTTATGAATGTTTTCAAATAATCCTAGATAAACGTATGAACAATTGACAAACCTTCCTACAGCACTTCATTTAGGTCACTTTACATTACATTAATCGGCTCCACCAAAGGATAACAACTCTGAAATCTGCTTTAGGACTTCATATATATTTCCTTTTTCATTGACATTTTCCTGCTATTAATAACCAAATCACAATAAGGTTTAATCAACTAGATCTTGATGATGCAACAAGTACCATCATAAGCAATCACCTGCTATGTCCTCCCCTGCATAGCCAGTTTTCCCACTAGCCAAAACTCCAAGTCCATCCTAAAAATCTAAACAAAACAGCACAAAGAAAATACATTTCCCTTTGGTGACAGCTGGGTCAGCTGCACAAAAGAATAAATCAAAATTCATTACATCAAAACAACTTCAATGAGATGGTTGTTTTTTTCCCTTTTAAAGGAGAAGCTATTAATTTAAACCATTCCTTAGAAAATGAAGCAGAAGAGAAATGCTCCCTTCCCTTCTCCCTGCCCAGCTCCCACTTTCTGAAGCCTTCCTCTTGTCACGTACTTTTTGGGTTCAGCCGAAAGCATCTCCCTTCCCTCTGCACATCCACTCTGTGCGGGACTGCCGAGCTGCGACTCATCCCGAGAAGCATTTGAAATCCCAAGGTTTAAAAAGCAACTCGCAAGCAAGCCCTCCTCCGCTCGCAGCCTGACAGCTCTGGAAGCATATTGAACTGCAGCATTATCCCCAGCAAACCACCGATCCCGTTATTCAGCCTGACTGGCCCCACCATGACTGTTTCAAGCACAAGAAAATTACTTAAAAACAAAACAAAACAAAACAACAAACCCAAATACCCCACAGTTTTACATTTTTTTTCCTTTTTTTTTTTTTTTTTAAAGGATAGACACCCAGAGGAGCTCATTTCCAGGGCATCCCAGCTGGCTAGCTCTGCCCAGCCCAGCCTGTGAGCATCTGCAGCCCCCAAGAGTACCACCCCCAAGGCGAGGCATCCTTGGGCAGTCAGCGCCTGGGGTTCTGCCTGCTCCATACCTCCTCCCTGCAGTCCCGTGCAGGCAGTGTGGGTAGCCAGAGACGGAGAGCAGCGTCTGGGATTTCCCTTGCAGTGACTCACACCCATGGCCTCTTATGCTTTTGCTGCAAGAAGCCTGGCTCTGCCTTCCCTGTCACCCCCCTTTAGGTGGCTGAAAACAGCAGCCGGCCCCCACCGCCCACCCCCAGCCTCTCTTGGCTGGTCAAACCCAGCTCTGGCTTTCTCTTTGCACACTCTGTGCTCCATCTCCATGGCCCGTGAACCCCCATGGCTAGGTTAGAGTGGCCCTGCCTGCTGCACACGTCAGCAGCCACGTGCCGAAACCCACAGCTGGGTTTCTTAGAGGACTGTCAAGAAACAGGGGCTGGGTATAAAACGTAGCCATTTCCCAGCAACTCACCCTGGAGTTATCAAAATTTCACCTGCAGCATATGCCTGGAGATTCAAGCATCATCTGTCCCACAGATGCTTGAATAACCACAGAAAATAAAGTGAGTGGCATTGAATGGGGCACAGGAATTTCTTACCTCACAGGCTCCTCTTGGAGTCATGTTTGTAAAGCTGAGCTCTTCAGAGATGCTGTAACACGATAAGAAGAGCAGGCCTGCTCTTCAAGAGCCTCTTTCTCCTACACTCTGGCCAGAAAAACATCACAAAAACAGTTACATTTCTATCCCTGTTTTTTTTTTTCAGTGTATTCACAATATTTTCAACATAATTGGTTTCAGTGCTCCCCTTTTCAAGGGCATGAATGGAGAGGATTTGTGAGATTGAGCTTTGTCTAGAGAAAAAAGGCTCGAAGTAGCAGAGAGAGGAGCCAGAAACAGCAATCTAAACATGCTGTTGCAGGGACTTACATGCCTTCACCATCTGGGGCATGACAGAGGTCACAGCTTTGCAGGAGAACCTTAAACCTATTTCTGCCAACATATTATCTCTGATAATTTTAAAGATTATAGAAATTCAACTACAGACACAAAACTTACAAATATGGCAAACCTATACCACAGAGATAATTTGTAAATGCTGGAGAATGCAATAGAACTTCCTGAATTGGAGGCCTAGATTTCAAAACAAAGTTTGCTTTGGCATTTAATATCCTAAAGACATGATGGATATGTTACAATAAAATGAATAATCTGCCAGAACAGGGGGGGAAAAAAAAAGTGCTTCAGTGAAAATGCAATATGCTGTTATGCATTATATTATAAAAGACAAAATGATGGTATCGTTGTCATACATAAAGGTTTAGACATTGGTATTGTATGTTCATCATTATTACTTCATCCTTGGTTTTCAGTCTTTGTTGAACTACCTTGTTTCTGGCGAATTATTTGACTTGAGAGGTTCTACTTTCCTTCTCTGAAGATGCCCAGTAAAACAAAAGATCAGTATTAGCTGCTGTCTCTTACAGATCCACCTATTGACTTGATCTCTTATGATGTGCTGGTTGCAGATATGTCTGGAAGCAAACTACGGTTCTCTCCATTCCTTTATACTCTCCAACCTCAGATCCACCAAATGACACATACTTTAGACATCATAACAGTTACATAGTTATTTTTTCTTTGTTCATTGCATCTCTGTGTTATCTAAATGAAGTGATCCATTAGATTACCTTTGCTGCCCTTGAAAATAGTTTGTTAATGTTCTAGATGTATTGTGAGGGGTAAAGTTTTTGCTTACCTTACAACTTTTTCCATAAACATTAGCTTCCAGGGGAAAAATTATACGCAATTCCAGTAGTGTACACCGTCTTTGCAGTCTCAGAACCTGTGGATTCATAATTGGTTGGCTGACAGCATATTTTATCACTGAGGAGTTTTAAATATTTTTAAGGCAACTGAGGCCACATGAGAAGTCATCAGCCCTCTAACACCTGCAGGTGGGTTCCCTCTTTTCTTTACTTACAGAAATGTGGAAGTGCTGCTTTCTGAAAAAATGAGAGACCTGACAAACCGTTCAGATGTCCTTTATGAGGAACTGCTTGCTTTGCTTATGTTGTTGTTCACTGCTACATCTGCAAGCTGGAGCTGAAACTTCTCTGAGATCAGGCCACTACACACAACGCCTCACAGAGTTGGACTCAAAATGAACCCTATTTTGCGTGAGCTATTCTAATTAAAGACAAGAATTGGATGCCAAGGGAAAGTTAAATGCCAACTAAAGCAAACTCTTTCAAACTTCAGACTTGTTTAGACTGACAGGATTTTTGATTGACAGTTTGAGTTGGCTCCATGAATGACAGCATTTAAGTGCAACTAAGCCTCCAGCTAGAGGCTTACTGGAGCTTTGTCTCACACATCTCTTTCCTCTTTCTCACACCAAGATTAGTTCTTTGTCAGGCCTTTCTATTTCAGCTGTTTGTAATTAATCCTGGGACATGGGAAAATACAGTAAATCAATCAAGTGAGTATAACCAGACAGTATTCGGACTCGCTGAGCATTATGAACTGCATTTGCATGCTTAAACTCACGACGTGTTTAGGTAAAAACCACTGCAAATCAGTGCCTTACAATTAGTCACTGAGAATAGATTGTTCAAGTAACTAAAGTAGTAGGTAATGTCAACAACTGCCTAACAAAGGTCAGAAAAATGACCTCTCTGAGAGTAGTTGAGATCCTAGGCTAAGGGACTAACAGTAGTAGTTCCATGTGGAGACTTAAAGAAACCAGTCTAACGCTGAACAAAATGCAGGAAAGAAGTATACATAATTTTTTTGTTTGGTTGCTTGGTTGTTTTTGTTTTTTTTTAGAAAATGGAGCAGAGTCATTTAGGATGAATAATAGCACTTTACATTTCTATGACACCTTCCATCCCACAAGCTCCCAAAGCAGCTGGCAAATTTAACAGATTGAAGGACATCATCTACCGTACACCGAAATCATTTTATGCCACTAAAGGCATTCCCACTGAAGCAAGAAGCAGTGTCTAACAGGTTTGATCTGTTGTGACAAACACCATTATCTAAGGAAAACCACAGGGAGAGCATAATTGCCAACAGCTGGAACTCTTGTGCTGAATCCTAGATTGAACAGTTGTTGGGAAAGATTCTGCTAGTATTTCTCCAGTTACCACTGGTGATGAAGACATGATCACAGATCTTTCAGACCTGCCATGCTCAGGGTAGGCATTCTTATGAGCCAGCTCCTTGGGGCTCTCGCCTCAGCACGAGGTGCCTTCACAACCCATAACCCCACTCCTTGCAGTGCCTGAGTGCTATATCCACCAGACAGGGAGAGAGCAGAGCTTGACCGTAAACATCCAGGCACAAAGACAGATCCAGCGGTCAATCAAGAGAGGCTGCACACTTCAACAGTCCACTTTGAGCTGAGCCTTCACCAAAGTCATCTTTCTTTCATTGCAGCCTGAACATGGACATTCCAGAAAAAAACATTACCTCTGACGACACAGTGAGGTTCAAAGGTGTTTCACATCCAACAGACTATTCACACATGCTGCTTCCTAGAGCACATGGGTCTGACAACAGACTGCCTGACCAGGTCCTTGGAAATCTCTGCACACTAGCAAAACAGGGTAGAAAGGCAGGCTAAATTTGGTGTATGTTAAAGGACTATTATCTAGAATGGCAAAGGAGACAGAGTTGCACCAAAAAGCTCCACCAGGCTACAGATTCAGTGGGATGGGGGTGAGTTTCACACTCCCCTTCTCTCACAGTCATGTCAGGGATCTCAGTCTTTTTAAGGAATTATAGTCATACTTGTGGCCACTGATGCTATGATCACTGAAGAGTGCAAAATAAGGTGAGCACATCATTATTGTTAAAAAAAAAATAAAATACCCAAAACTGGCAGAAAGAAGAGAGTGCAATGAAAGAGAAATATATGGCCACTGAACTGGTATATTCTAGCTTTAAAAGGAAAAGAATAGCATCCAAAGCCCTTTCCAGATTTGCTGTCAGACCAAAGGAAAGGCTAGGCTGTCAAAGATTGATGGATAATCTACAGTCACATGTTCATTTTGGAATGGCACAGAGGCACGTTTGGAAATGTGTTTTGAGCTGCAGAATAAGGAAGAGTGAAATAAAAAGTGGAATGGAATCCTATGCCAATGAGCAAAATGGATTAATTCAGCAGTCCATGTCTTCCAGTGGTTTAAAATCAACCAGCTACAAGGTTGATCCGGGAATTAATCTCAGGATTGTTATAAAATGCAGTGCAAACACTCAATGACATCCTACTGAGCTTCTGACAACTCTGAAAAGTCTCACATATTCGACGTGAAATATTTTAATTACAAAGTGAAATGAAATTCAATTACAAGGTGAAACATTTTAATTACAAAGGAAAATGAAGAGTTAGTATGGGCCAGGCTAGCTTGCCTTGTGCATTGCCTGGTCAAGTGTTTCTCAGGTAGGGTTACTCATCATGGAAAACCAATGATTTTTCAATTGCTGAACATGTAAAGTATAGACTAAGCTTTAGGATATCAATGAAGTCAGTTAACAGCAAGGGATGGGTTAGATTCAATCACAGGATTAGAATGCCTGTCTCATCATCAAAGTTTGCTCACAAGGGACAAAGACACCATGGCACTGCTTAGCTAGGGTACATCTTAGGTAAAGGTCATCTCACTAGCAAAACTGTAAAGCTGTACAAGCTTGACTCTTTTCTTCTCCTCCCCCACTAACAGAGGGCATATGTTAATGCCAACAATGTAATTTCATTATGCATTTGGTTTTTTCTTTCTGCTTTGCCTATGCCAAACCTACAGAAACCCTTGCATGTTGTCACTCTGAGAGGAAGAAGCTAGAGATACCTAAGGTGGTGGCCCCTGCTCGAACAGGGGCTTTATCATAATTCCTACCCTCTTCCCCCAGCCTCTTTCCACTTTCCCCATAGGGGCTGATATCCCTCCTATCCCCATATCCCACCAGCAGGAATGAGTTACCAGGACTCAGCCATTACTTTTCATCCGAGGTTCACCCTTTCCTGGAGTCCTTTCTGTGGAAAGAACAACCCAGTCCAAATTCACTCCCAGTCTCACTCTTCAGGGGAGGACATTCATTTTCTCAGGTACAGCAGAAGATTTTTAGCCATGTCTTAGAGTCTTCATGGCCTTTGAAACTCGTGCCTCCCAGGAGAGGGGCTTCAGCACCATGCCACAGCCAAGCAGTGTTACCTGTGTTGGAGGCAGACAGCAGCAGAGGAAGAAATGCAAGTGTCAAAGGGCCAGAGGGCAAGGGGGGAGGAATTCAACTTCATAGTCCCCTGGGGAGACACTCCCAGCTCTTAGCTGCTGCTTCTGGCACTGTTACGTACCCTCTAGAAAGGCTGTTTGAACTGGAATGGCAATGGAAATGGACATGTCCTGGAACATGGTCCTCAGATCAACATCTTTGCTGCCACCAGTCATATAAACCAACTCCAGATTATGGTGGTTCGACAAAATTTCAGTAAACAAAATACTGTATTTTTACTTTTAACATTCATTTTGGTTGAAAGCCACATTTTGTGATACCAGAATTTTCCACGGGAAAGACATTCTGATTTTTTTACTAACTCACAAGTTTTCCTCTGGCCCCATTCAATCACAAAGTTTTCTCCAACAACTTATGGAAAAACCCTAAAAGTCACAACTTTTGCTGTCAAAGTCATGGCAGTGACAGCCACACAGACCTTTTTTTGTTGTACTGTCATCTTCTATACTGAAGTTTTCCATTTCTGGTCAAAGGTGACTTATTTCTATAAAGGGAAACATTTTCGCACTTTAAATGCTTGAAACAAAATCCTTTTGTGTAAAAAGCTGGCCTGGAGAATTCCATCCTGGAAGCTGAATGCCTCAGAGTCCTACCGACACTTACAAGGGCTCTTGGTAATAAGGTCAAAAAAAAGAAATCCAAACTTTGTATTGGCTCCCTAATTCAAACACTGTTTTAAAAAGAGATATACTGAAACAAGGAAGCCCTTATAGGTCTTCAGTTTCTATATGCTAATGAGGGAAGAATATCCTTGGATGTAAAGTAACTGTGACTGGCACGTCCTTGAAGAGCCAGAGGGACAACTGTTGAAATCCAGAAGGAATACATGTTAGGAAACAGCCATATTACTGCCCCGATGTCCCAGCCCCGACCACTTAGCAGAAAATGCTCTGCCCTGTTAAGTGTCTGCTCCAAGGGACCCACCATGGCAGCTGACACAGCTCTGACAGTCCCCAGCGGTATGGTGACGTCAGCTCTGCAGGCGCTGGGGAGCTCGCAGGTAATGGTCTGCCATGTTCTAACTATGGCACTCTGCAGAGTGCAGAGATGGGAGCACGTGCGACGTGACCTTCTTGAGCTGTGCCCCAACAGATAGCACCTCAGCGATCAGACACCAGCTCTGGCTCGGCAAGTCCCTTCATTGTGATCTATTCCCACCAGCCAACTCTCAAACCAGGGAAACTAAAAAATCCAGTTCTCATTAAAAGTATAAGATCGTAATAAATTTCAGAAGCTCTCAAGATGTACTGTGAAGCAAAGACCAACACATAGCAATTTCTTCAGCCATTTTAGGCCCAATAGTCCTGTGTTTTGAATTGTTCTTCACATAAAGTTTTCTTAAAACAAGGCTGACCCAGGCCTTTGGGTCCTGGGTTGTTACGGAATGGAATTTAAACTACAAACTCCTCTAAATTGTTTAGAGTCTTGTCTTAAATATCATCAAGACTTAATGGCGAATACAAAAGCCACTGTTGATTCTTACCTCAGAAAACAGAAGCAATAGTGTACAGTAACTGAACTAGATGCATAATAATACATTTATCCTGAAGCGAGGAGAAACTTGACTTTCATTTCTGCTCTGAAAACAACCCATCAGTTATACCCTCTGGATGACAATTTGACATGTGAATCTGAGACTGGTTTTCAAATGCTGGTGCTAAAATGAAAGAAAAACAAACTCCATTTATCTAATCTTTCTTTCAGGCAGGATCTTCTGTGATTTTTATCTCCACAAATTTCAGTTCTGCTCCAGAAAAAGAGAAACACCTTAGAAAGAGATTTGATACTTAAATTCACATTTTGTCCAGAAGAAACAACAGAAAAAAAGAACACTGTTCTTCCCTTTACCATATAATCTCCACTCTATAATCTCTTCTTTGTCATGGACTGAGCCCATTTCTGGACTTTTCTTGGTCTAATGTCATATGAGTTTCTGTATTCCCTATCCCATCTGGTACAGAAGTCATCAAGGTGCACTTACCTTCTTCAGAAAACCAGATATTACTGAAAATCCAGCACATCACTAAAATCAAACATTTAAGATAAAACCCTATTCCTAAGAGCAGGGCATACAAATCAAGAGACTTGATGAATACCATGAAGGAAGCTGGTACGGGACTCTGGTGTCTGGGCTTCTGTGACCAGGCTGGTGTCCTTCCCTTTGCAACAGGCATAAGCAGGAACAGCTAGTTCTAGAGCTGCTTTCTTGCATTTCTCACAGAAACCAAAACACCAAAGGCATGTGTTCCCTGAGAAGGCGATGAAGCTTTGCTTCCTCTAGAAATAATTCATGAGGAAAGCTTTGAAATGACTTAAACTTTTTTTCCCCCAAACACACAGTGAATAAGGGATAGCCAGAATGTAAAAGCAGCTATCAGCTCTAGGCGGCTTTAGGGACAGACTTCACCAGAGCTCAAAACTGCAGAGCAGAGAGAGAAGCAGATTGGAATAAGATATTAAAAAAGGCTAAAAGGAGATATTTGTCAGGAGATGGAGGGAATATGCTACTTTGAGAACCATTTCAGGTATATCTGAAACAGGGTTCATATTTCTTGTAAACATTTTAAATAGAGTGGCTTTTTTTTAAACCACAATTTTATGCGTAAATGTTACAGAAAATTTTGGATTAGAGCTATAAACAGGTCGTATTCTATGCCCTAAGCTGCTGGGAGTGCCTGCATCTGTGTGCATTTGTATGAACACTTTGATAAAAAGTCATTTCAATTAAAAAAACACTTCCTAATATAGTGAAAAAATTCTCCTTGCTGAAGTTAAGTGGGCCTTTACCAATTATTTCTTTTGGCAACTGCAGTTTTGAACTCTCCACCTGACTGTTCTGCTCAGGAAAAGGCTGGCCTACAGAAAACAACATTTTTTGCCATTTCAGAAAAATAATGGGATGCTAGATTGTAAAGTAAGCTTTCCTACAGCTAAATTCAAGAAATATAGCTGCATAGGATAACAGCAAAACAATATTAAATAAATACTCCAGTTCTCTTACTCTTTCCCAATGCTTTCAAATATTCTCCCCACCTTTTTCCCAAATGATACAAAGAACAGGAATTAAATGTTTCTCTGTCAGAGGTACACTCTGGCAGCATGGCGTGTGTCTTTGAGGTTTACACACTTCAGCAACAGCTATACTTCAAACTAATTTCCAGATGAAAAGAGTAGAACAGTGAGAAACCAAAAAATACAGAGATGGAAAAGGTCCAGCTATATCATCTAAATATCTCTTACCCACTTCATCAGTCAAAACTGTGTAGTGCCATCATTCAAGCAATGATTGGAAGCATTCATTTTTATACATGGAATACAAGAAGAATTTACCAAATTTGCTTCAGAGGAATGAAAACAGCTAGTGCCTAATGCAGATTCTGTCAGGCAGGCAGCATAGGTTTGTGAGCTCTCAGGTATGTTTAATGTTGTAGGATTTGTCCAGCTATACCGTTAAGTTCAGTGTGGCAGCTCTGTCAGAAACCAACAGCTAATGCCGAGGAAAGAGATGAAGACACCTCATGCAGCATCACAGCAACCATGTCGCTTCATAAGCCAAGGAGGGGGAAAAAGTCCTGTGCTCATCTGGCAAGATTTGCCATGGGTTTTTTGTTATTAATAAAATAAAAATGAAATTAAACTGTCACTCCACCCACCTCAATCTAGTAAAGACAAATAATGGCAAATTTGGATTTGGTACGATACACAGAATAAATGCTAAGATGTCTTTCAGCAAAACCTGTTCATACAAATTCGGTTTTGTTACTCCTCCTGTCCATTTCTCCTTTAGCCATTGGGACCTGAGTAACAAATCACTTAAATCACACTACCAAATTCTACTGTTACATCACAAGCTTCATTTGGGCTCATATGTTTGTATTAGGGTAGTGAAAACAGAAGTTGGTCTACAGCATTGATCACACGCAACACAGCCTTATTCTATTTTCATGTTGCTAATAAGAGCTATTTCTCGGCACAAATTGCTGACTGTTAGACTTTACTACTTTTTCTAACTTCTGCACTCTGCTCACTTTTATCCCTTGCCTAATTTCTGAATTTAAAAGCCTGCCCAACACAGAGCTGTTCTCATCAAGAGCCTAGCTGGGGGTTTTGGGTGATACAGTAGCTAACAGTCCTGAAAGAAAATGAGAATCTGCCAACAGCTTTGGAGGAAACAAATTTTCCAGGATGTGATAGACCCTGAGTAGGTATTGAGATGCTTGCAAAACTGACGATTTAGGCTAATACAGTCAACTACCAAAAGCAATTAAAAGTTATTGCAGAGCAATGTGCTGTACTAGGAACCCAAAACACGATTATTTGCTCAGAGCTTCTGAATTTCAGCATGAAGGTAGGTAAACCTAAGCCTCTGCTGCTTGCCCAAAGAGCCCAGGATCCCTCGGGACATCTAGTATGCTGCCCTAAATCTATATTCAGTGACTGGCAAAAAGTACTTCATTCCATCACCAGTGAGATCTGCTCAGGTCAGGTTTTGTATGGAGGGTGCACAGTAAACAACCAACATCCTGAGAGAGAAGGGCTTTGGCAACCTGGCAGTGGAAAAAAAAAAAAAAATTAAAAATTGCTACAGTTCATGTTTCATGGCACTGCCTTGCCGATTTTAGAAGCAAGACAAACACCTACAAGTGTCATGTAGCCCTTCCCTCTCCAGGCTTTTTCACAGAAGCTCAGCGAGCAGCCCATACACAACTTCAAAATACAAAATGGTTATGTACTGGCTAATACATTCAGTAGCTAGCTAGGACTGAAGAGCTGCTAGAGCAAGGATTAAAATGCTTTCCTCTCTCCACTAGATGTCCGCTGAGCCTTTGCTGCCAGATCTGCCAGGCAGGTGGGGAAGAGCCAGCCATCACACCTTGGCCAAGCTGGTCCTTGATAGTGCTGACCTACCAGCTTCCAGCTCCCCATCATCAGCTTCAGTTTTATACTTCTTCATATCACCGTGGGGTTTTTTTTAATCCCTCAGCTTCTGATATTGCCTGTCTGCAGTTTTACCTTTCTTATCTTGCATAGCTCTCACCTCTGTACTTCCTCACAGTTAAGCAATTTTCAAAGAAGTCCAAGACAAGGTTTTGCACCTGTGCTGTATCACAGCAAGGTCTTGGACCACAGACAGCTGAATCCTTCAGAAGGGGGTCATGGCTTTAGGATCAGGGCTACAAAAGGCAACTGGAAGGAACCGAAGCATCAGCTGAAATGGCCAGCAGATGATTAAGCCTTTGAAAAGCTAGCCAGAAAAAGGCTACCAAGTAGGTAAAAGGGAGAGGAAGAAGTGAAAAAAGGAGATATATTACCAGTTAGCTGGGCTGGCAGGCTGGAGACAGAAATTAAAGTCATTACACAGAAGAATCGTAAAGAAAAAAACAGCAGAGCAGAAGGCAACCTCTGCCTGACTACAACAACGAAATAGAGATGAGCAGCAGATTGGAGAAGAAACTAAGGGGTCAGGGAGAATATGGTCAAACACAGAAACAGGCAAAGACTATTCAAATATGGGGCTGCTCTTCAGAAAACAGCCATCTCAGACATGAATATGCCAAAAGGGTCTTATTTAAATAGGGCTTATAATGGAATGAGAGAAAACCCCTCTGCTTTCTGTCTCCTTTATAGCTGTGAATAACTACATAGAGATTTGAAATACTCCCATATATGCTTGTAAGATGGGCAAGGGAAAACCTGGAAATACCACATAACGATCACAGAGATGATAGCTGAGGATGTAGCTTGGTAGGACCAAACTGCGTCCAAAATGATTTGAGGGATTTAACAGCAACAAGAGTTGATAAACGGAGATTTGACCAGAATATTCCAGGCTCTCTAGATCCCAGTGTCATCAAATGGTGAAGAAATGTGTTCTTGTGCAGGCAGCTGAATGTCTATGACCTGCTGATCCTGAAGGACCATCTGGCCATGGGAATGCCTCTCAGGACACAGGGAAACAATAACACCTGACAGTGTTACCACAGCCTCATGAGTCCCTGGCTCGGCTGAGCAACATAAGCTGCTTACACCTTTGTTCCTGGTCCATTGCATATCCATATCTCCTTTTCAGTGGATATTCACACATGGTAATTTGCAGCCAAAATAGGCTAGAAGCAAAGGTGCAACTGCTCAGTTAATTATAACGTAGTAGACTCCAATAACCAGGTCAGCTGCCTTCATCCCTGTCTGGGCAGGGACATAATACAGCCCCTTAAGAGTCTGTTCCCACCATCTGCTGTTGGGTGCATCTTGTGGTTCCTCCCCTCTGCCTGGGGAGTATGAGCATGGCCGAAAGGGTTGCTCGAGTGACTAATGTTGGAGCTCCCAATGGTCCTTGCCCAGGCAGGCTTCAGCCTCCCAATAACTGGAAAACTTCTCCCAGCGGCTGACTGCCAGGTCTCCTGTTGGGAGATGTTTCACATTGTGTGTAGATAATACTGATGAGCCCCAAAGCAGCTTTCCTACCAGTAAGTGGTATGAGAAACACCATGTCCTGGGGCTTGGGAAAGCCTAACCCATAAGTCACCTGACTATAAGTACTGGGAAAAAAAAAAAGGGAAAAAAGCCAAGTTTTTTTCAATAGAGTCAAGGTTTACATTCTGGCTTACAAGCATGAAAAAGCTAGAAAAGAAAAACACAGACATGACAACACTTAGAACAAATCTAACCTCAGTCTCTCCTTTAAGCTTGAGCAGGGATTTCTCCAAGGTATATCTTGGCCTGGGAAAGCAGGGTGGTGATGCAGCATGCCATCCATCTCCACCATCTTGTCTTGCCTGCTGAAGCCGACCTGTGGCCTTGCTCCCTCACAGAGCCAAGACAGCAGCCCCCAGACCTATCTCCCTCCCTGGCATTGTCTTTCAGAGCTGACTTTGCAGTGTAGCAGGCAGCTCTGCCCCAGCTGCCTCCAGGCAGCATTGTCTGAGATGCAGCTGAGGATATCTTCTCCCTGTTTCTTGTTTCTTTCAACACCTCTCACTTCAGATCTCCCTGATCCTGTTTTGGTCTAAGGATGCACGATCCATAGTGCAGCACAGGGCAAAATTGTACAACATTGGTTTTACTCATGCACCAACTTGTTGGCATTTCATTTAGGTGGCCTCATGGAAGGTGTGACATTTTCATTACCATTGTAACACTTTATAAACCATACATCAACCAAAGGATTAACTACATAAACATCTTGTTAAATTTGCTGTCACTATTTCACTGTGATCTGATGATAACCGCATAACTTACTGCTAATACTAATTATTAGTCTTGACAGATTTGGCATGTATAACAATTTCTACAGCCCTTTCCTGGCACAAGCATTTCCCTTCCTCCTTATCACCACTGTCTTTCTGTCACCTGGAGAGCCTCCTGCTTTCTCCACAGGATTTCTTAACTCTTTCATCTGATCCCACAGCTGCTTTACATCCAACTAATTGAAGTGGACACATCTGGAAAGGAAATGTAAGCATGAGTTGATACCATATGATTGCTTCTGGACATGGTATTTCCTAGTGATGTCGTACATCTCATGAAAAGGAAGCAGGCAAAATGCATTTTAGGCAGAATTGAAAAGAATGAAGAAGAGGAAAGAAGAGGAGTTGATGAAGGCTTCCCCCCCGCGTTGTGGCAGAAAAATCACAGCCACTGACCTGGTTTAATAGTTCTCTTGTTAAAAGATGTCCTACAGTCAAAACTCCAAAACCATAGAACTGTTTTCTGGTTTATAAAATTTACTTTAATGATTATAAAGTATTTTTGTTTAAAAGTGGTAACTCAGCATGCTTGACAGCCAGGGTTCCAGCAAACTGATAATTTTAGATTTACAAATGCTGCTATGAAAATATTTTCAAAAAAACTTTTGGCTTCAAGGTATGAGAAGTTAGGTACCTAGAAAACTTAGCTTGGGGTTCAGATTTAGTTTCCAAAACTATGTTTTTTCCACTTCCTTATACTGACAAATAAATTTCATGGTTAACAGAGGTTTTAAAAGGCACTGCTAAACCTCTGGTTTGGAGAAAAGGATATTTGGTAGATTTTGGACAGAAGTATAAAAGCAGAATTTCTGAATGCGAGCATGCTAGCTAGTGCATGTCCTTCCCATTTTATAGAAAGCAAAGGATTCCCAAAAAGAGACCAACAGTTTCCAACTATGAGTTTACTGCATAGACTTATCTTGTACCTTTTTAAGAATGAAATTAATTTTGCCTCAGAGCAAAAAAACTATCCATATGTTTACTTCTAACATTAACTATTCAAAAAGTTGGTTAGACCTTTAGAGTATTCCTACTATAGCAAAAGCCATATGTCTTAAAATATGCTAGCATATGTTAGCTAACAGATTTTCAGAACACTTTAAACGCTTAGGACTCTAGCCTCGGGGTTCTTGCTTAGTATAAAGAACAGAGAAAGTCCGTTAACAAAGCCAGCGTTGTTCTGTTTGTAAGGTCTAGTGTCAAATGGTATTACATTCGTAAAATGGTATTACATTCACCTACTGCTTTGCACTCACCCATAGCTCAAAATGTGGCTACAGAGCAATATGACTTGGTTCAATATAATGGATCTGTGATGATTTCACTGGGCTATAAAGAACTGCTGAAATTTAATTAACCTCTGAAAAGCAAAGAGACAATGAGTTATGGAGATAGCACTTTCTTCTCCCATAGTAAAGAATCTGCCACATCATAAAAGTGTTACTGTTCAGGAGGGACTTTTCACAAAAGAATGGACACCTTACATGTCGCATGGTCTGCCCTTCAAAAACCATAGCTAGATGACAGATATCCTACCTTAGCAAACAGACCACTGCAAAAGTTCACATCCCAGCATTAGTGGCACATTCTTGTCCATCAGTGGCAAAATCCCATCCAGCCTAGCTTTAGAAGCTTGTGGATAAATGAAAGATAGAATCATTGTAAGTTTATCACATCTAAAAATGTATTAACCTGCTATATATTATTTAAATGGAGTGATTTCTGCAGCCGTATTTGATTGTATAAGTATTTTTTCCCTGATTTACCTGCCTAGGAAGTGTCTTAAGTGGTCTTCCAAAATGTGTTCGCTTATATTTTCTAAACTTACTCTGTTGCTGTTTTTCCCGTTTCCTACCCTAGCTAAAATTTTTAAACACTTAATACTGCTTCTTAGTTATAACTTAGAAATTCAATAATGCAACTAAAAATAATCAGTGTGATATTGCAGAGATGTATTAATATTACTTAATAGTCAAAGTTTGCTAAAAACAAGAACTCAGTAAGGGACTAAATAAATCTTCAATGTATTACAGAGAACTAACCAAATTAGTCTTTTTTGGGCTTATTTCAAACAGAAATGCACTTTCAGTTAACTTCTTCCAAGGAAGCACAGATTTTATAGGAAGTTTTCTGTATTAATTTAGAATATTAAAAAAAAAAAAAAGATCTCATTTTAGGTTGGCTCATACATTCGTTAGTGTATTTTGTTTTGCTGAGCCAACTGACATGATTTACTTTCTGGCAGTTACCAAAACAGGAAACCACCTCGCTTTTTCCCCCAGAGGAAACACTTGACTGCCATTCTCATCCAGGAATGACATTACAAGTTCCTCTCTGGCTGAACTCCTTGATGTGTGGAAGTCACACAAAAACTATTTTGTAAGGGAAACCTATCTATAATAAAAGATTTTTTTTTAAGGGACACTTTTTCCCTTACCCACCCCTCAAAGGCATTCAAAATGGGGAACATGTGGATAAGTACTGAGGTTACAAAGTGCCTTGGGAGATTTCAGTAATTCAAGTCACATGCAGTTTATGAACCTTGAAGTATTCAAATATCTTGTTGAGACTGAAAATATTTCTACATTTGTAAATTCTTGATTTTTAAGGACTTTGAATCCCAGGGAAAAAATTGAAACATGAGCATTTCATATCAGCAAAACTCTTCAAGCAAATACCAGTCTTTCTTGTGCAGGGCAATTCCAGATCCTGCTTAGCTCATAAAAATCCCCTTCAGTCTGAGAGATTTCTGTAGCATGCATCAGGTGAGTGTAATTATTAATTTCCTATAAATTCTTCTACTAACACTTTCTGCTTATTCTTCAAGGTAAAGAACATTTCCTCACCCAGGCTACTACTCAATGATACAACTGCAGTTTCCTGGAGCTCATATTTCTTGCATCACTCTATAAACCAAAAAAATATCAACCTGATTGTGAAAACACAAGTCCATAGGGTTTCAGGTGGATGAAAAACTTTTCCCAGGTAGAGAATCCTTGCACTCTCAAACTTACTTCTCCCAGGTCACCGTTTGCATGGAGAAAACTAAATAAAACCACACCTCAGAGCAAAAGCAGTTGGGCATCTTCAATTTCTTTAGACCTATTGTCCATCAAAATGATTTTAAACAAAAGAAATTCAGAAGCAGTCTGTCTAAAGTATCCTGTCCAAATTTTTCACCAAGTACTCTCTGTGTTTACCTATAAGGACATTCCCTACTCCAGTTCAGTGAAGAACTTACTGCCTGATGACAAGGTAAAGTGCCCATTGAAGTTTTTTTGCAGTCCCATTTTTGCACTGACGAGCCCTAGGACTCAATCATTGCTCATGTATCACTAACTAAACCCTGTCAAACTGTTCTACAACCGCTAAACTAAGACTAATGACTTCTTCAGCAGCAGCGCCTGGGCTCTAATGAGCAGAAAATGACATTGATCTTAATCAGATCAGACACCAGCATCTCCCAACTCTATCTCAAAGTCTATTTGATTTCATGCTTCATTATAAAATCAATTAATTTTTCATTGCCTAGTCATTGTATATGTGATTTATAAAACATATTGTGTTGATATTCAAAAGACAGCAGGCAGTCAAGATATTTTGTACAAGTCCCACAGAGTATGCATGGAAAACAGCATTATTTTTAAAAGATGCAGCACACGTAAACCAATGCCATGAATGAGTTCACTTGATGATCTAAAGTGGTGTGATCAATTGTACCAGCCAGGGGGCATTTCCTGCATGCCTGAAAGCCCTGCTTTCACAGAGGCTTCCCAGCCTTTGACAAGGAGAGAAGTGCCGTTCACAAATCCATCCTCAGCATCACCTTTTGCCAGTGCACTCACACTTACTTCCCCGCAGAAGAGCTCAACCTGCACAGAGCCGAAAGCTGAAACATCTTCAGTGCAGCAAGGTATTTCAGAAGCTGAAACTAAGCATGGAACACCAAGTTAATTAGTACAGACATTACAACATGCTGGACCTGTGAAAAATGTAAGCCACAATGAGACTCTTTTGTTGCTTTGCAATAATTTTTTTTATTTTCCAAGCAACTTGGAAATTTGAATGGATGTTTATGGAAAATAGGATCCTTCACTCAAGCATGAATTTCCAGATTAAGTTTATTTTTAATGAAGTTCTTTATAGTTTACTCTATCAATATTTTCATTTACATCCAGATTCAGTAAAGCACTTGGCCATGATGCACTTCCTTGAATATATAACTAGAAACATTCATCTCAGACAAAGAGGATTCTAACATTAGCAATAAAAGAAAGAGTTTGCTAAGCTTCAACCATGCAAAAAACGTGCATATATCTTTTCTACTGCAGACAGTCATTGTAATGGGTGTGGGGGAAGACTGTATTTCTGGTTGATTTTATCTTAACTTTTGTCCCAGTTGCCATGCACACGTTCCAAAGAGCACTTCACCTTACCTTTCCTAAATAAGTACTTCTATAACAAATATTGGATTTTTTTTTTACCTTGGATTTAAATTATACAGTGTAGTTTTATCCATTGTTCCTTAAGCTTATTTGTCAATAATCTGTTGTGTTGTCTCCTGTGATTTACAAATTTTCTTTGGAAGTGGCACAATGACATTACTTTAACCCTGCCCTACTTTTGAGGCATCAATACTTGATATAATCCTGTCTTGCAGCTCTTCCGAAATCATTCTTTATTCATACTGAAGCCATGCAAGTCACAGCCAAGAGCCGAGTTTCACCCAGCACAGTATCCTGCTTCTGACACTGACCATCACTGATTTTTTCAGAGGACATCCACCAGATCTTACAAAAGGCAGATATTGAATAGCTTGCTGCCTACAGACATAATTTCTTGCCCCATTAATCAGAAGCTGATTTAGGTCTCCTCCTACACTTTTATTTCATTTAATCAATATCATGGGAGATTTTGACGGCTGAATTATCTGTAAATGCACATACCCTTTTCTGGAGTCCTAAAGCTCTGGGTGTGTAACAGGGCATGTCTGACCACTCTGGGACACCCAACAAAGGCAGTCCACTGCCTTTCTCAGGCAGGATATCTCATGCCTGTCAACATGATCCATACCGCAGACTTGACGTCAGTTTGGCAAGTACCCTACTGGCAATGCAGGGGAATGACTGAAATTACAAGTGACTGGAGGACGTTCAATAAGCTAAGTGATGTTCACCCAGAACACAAGTGTTTAAGGCAGAAACACTAATCTCAAACCAGCTTAAAGTGTCTTACATTTTAGGTGTTCCTCTGTCTTTTACACAGAGGCAGCTGAAGCCCTCAGTGCTTCACACCCTCCCTGCTAGGTCCATGCCTGCTGGTCGGGGTCTCATTTCTGTTCATTCCTGGAAAGTGACCCTTACACAGATGTTATATTTCTTGAAGCTTCTTCACTACTGTTCTGTCCTCCTTTCCCAGTACAAAGTGTGAACAGCTGCACTTACCTGCATTGCTTAACTGCTGAGAAATTACCTTAATCAAATTTGTCCAATTAATGAAAACCCCAAGGGCAGAAGTTGAGGTCACATGAGGAGGACCATGTCGCGTGGCAGATATGCCCCTGTGAAGGGGACGAGCCCCCTGCAATGCTTAGCTGCTGCTAGGGAGCCTGCCTTCAAAGGACGTGTTCCACCAGCTCACATACAGCCTCTCTTCTGACTCTCCAAGGGGCCTGACATATTCAGCATGTTGAGTAGAGCCCTACCTATCCCATGGGCTCCCAGAGCAGAAAAGCAGCAAAACTTTCATGATAAAAAAAGTAGTAAATGCCAGCTGGAAAGCATTAGAAAATGGTGTCTGAAAGAATGAGTCGCACTCTGAACACCTGAGACTAGATAAGCCAATTTAATAAGTCCTTTAGCTTCTGGAAGATGAAAACTATTACTCTTCTGGAATGAGGATGTGCCATATTACAGGTAAACACTTGGCCTCACCAGATTACAAATAGTTTCCATTGACGTGGTGAGGGATTTCATATTTTTTTTTTATTTAAACTGTGTGCTGCTAGGAGACATTTTTATTTAAATATCAATTTCCAATTTTTCTCTGAGGTGTAGGATTACTTATTCAGCAGTCTTTATTCTCTTTGCTTGAGATACCCATCTCTACAAATTAAGTAAAATATTTCTTCTGGCAAATCTACCTACAACAGCACTCTCATAAACTTCTGTAAGTTAGGTTGATTGCACATAGTACTCATAAGCTGAGAATTACATTTCCTCGTGTATGTCATGCATAAGAACACAAAACCTTGCTTCCAGGTTTCTGCCTTCACTATCTCAGAATCAAAGAGTGATTCAAGACTTGCTAAATAACCCTCCCGTCCTATGACTAGGAAGATAGTCAACTGATTTCAAATGCAGGGAAGAGACCACTTTCAGGACTGTGTCTCAATAGGGAAGAGGAGCTATAGCATAAAAGCTGTAGAGCGTCACGTCAGTGGTTCTGACATCCACTATCTGTCTTCTCTACTCAGTTATTGCATATGGCCACTGCAAGGATGCCACTACTGGGTTTAAGTCTAACTTAATCAGGAACAGGCCAGGCTGTTTTCACATTTCTGTTGTGTAGGATTCAAAAGTGTTTTCCTTTGTGCTAAGAGCCCACATCAAGTGCTACAGAAATTGAGATTGTACATCAACTTCCTGGAATAAGTCCTAAATTAGCATAATTTACCTAAGTAGCAAAATTTTCCCCAGGGGGTACCACAAGTCCACAAACAGTTTTAGGTTCTCAGTTCCGGTGAGTGTACCTTCACCAGCTGCAGTCACAGTTCTGGGCACTCCAGTAGAAGAAAAATTCAGACTTCCTGAAGTGAGGGCAGCCCAGGGCCACAAAGGTGACTAAGGGACTGCAGCAGCTTTCATACATGGAGAGGCTGAGGGAGCTGGGGCTGTTCAGCCTGGAGGAGAGAAGGCTCAAAGGATCTTTTCAATATTTATAAATACCCAAGGGGAGGAGGGTGAAGGTGCGGGAGTCAGACTCTGCTCAGTAGTGCCCATGGACAGGACAAGAGGCAATGGATATATATTAAAACACATGAAATTCCATCTGAACACAATAATACACTTTTTTACTGTGAAGACTGTCAAACACAGGAACAGGTTTCCCAGAGAGGTCATGGAGACATTAAAAACCCAACTTGGCATGGACCTAAATAACTGGCTCTAGGTGTCTCTGCTTGAGCAGGGGAGTGGAATTAGATGATCTCAAGAGGTCCCTTCCAACCTAAATGACTAATAATAACACCATAATCCACAGCAGCAATACTAATAAATTATTACTGCTATGTTCTTGTACATACAACATCATTTTTTTTGCATCTTCTGTAGTTTTCATTGGGCTACAAGTAACTGCAAATCATCTCTATTGATTAGTCTCTAGTTGGTGGGCAATGTGAGGAAATGAGGTCAAAGATAGCTTCAGCAATGGAACAAAGATGTCATCTGCAGCATTAGCAGTTGGCTATAGTGTCTGCAGCCAAAGTCATACAAAGGGCAAATCCTCTTTCCAGCAACTCATTGTGCTAAAAGAGAGAATTCTTGCATTGCCTGGGATTGCTTTTCGTTCAGTTCCCTGCTTAGGAGTAGAAGGACCTATGTAAAATAAACCTTGTGAGAAAGTGCACCTTACTAAACTTTTTCCTCTGCGAAGAGTGCAAACACATCCCTGAGCCACTCAGAAACCAAATCAACAAACTCATCAAATAAATAAAATCAAATACTTCTGCAGGTGACAAAATTCTCCCTTGATACCAAACATTCAAATGCACATATAGCTACTCCCAGATAAACTCTTACTGTGTTTTCATTGTAGAGCACTACGTCGTGTCTCACATGGTGTCCTCAAAGCCCTCACCCCTCCTGATTTCTACCAGAAGGTAACTGATTAATCTCAGCTTGGAAAGAGAATTGTCACTCTTCAGCTTCTACTGGGGATAGAAATCTACACAGACAACTCAGAAAAGAGGGATCCTTACTTACCTCACTAGCTGGATTTGATCATCTGCGGACTCTTCTCATTTCCTTTCTGGCCAGAATTGTCCTCATGGTAAGAGATCAGCAGTGCAGGGTGTAAGCAGGTAGCAATGTTGTTGGGTTTTTTATATCAACTTCCTTAAATGAATGTACACCTTCAATTTCAGTTACTTTCACTCAACAGCTTTCAAATGTTTGCAAAATATATTAACTATCAAGAACACAGCTACCGTCATTTCTTTCAATACCCTGGCAAAAAATTCAGAACTCCTCTCCAATAATTTTTCTGTTTCTTTAGAGGAAAAATAGAAATGTATTACTGAAGGTCTGTGTAATAGCAGAGTTTGGGCAGAAGAAAAATTAAAAAGAACTTAGTAAGTTTACTGACATCTTAACAAAAGTGGAAATTTTAAAGCAGAGAGTACTCAGTAGGAAGCATTTTAGTATGGAAGAAGAGCCATATTCAGTGTGGTGAACATATTCTGTAATGGCTTTCTGCTGCTGGAAGGCAGCAAATCCATTTATCAGGATTATATACTCTGCAGTGAAAAGATAGAGTTCACCCCTTAAGGAGACCCTACGATTTTCACACTCAGCACAGAAGGAAATGATTCAGTATCATCTTGTGCTGGGGAATGTAGTGATCAGGAAAAGAAAATAAGGGGAAAATAGCATCTGAAAAGAGACAGTGGTACCCAAGCAAGTGCTGTCTGTGTCTCTCTCAGGCGTACACCAAGACTTCAGGCCTGCTTGCACACAGGCAAGGATCCGTGCAGGACACAGCACTCAGCCTGTGAGAGCTCAAATGTCCCAGCTCTCACTTGGCCAAGTGTAGACTGCATCTCTCCAGCTCCAACCAGCACCCTGCGAGACGAGATCTCATGCCCCGTCTGACCTCGCGACTGGTATTTGCTGCATGATGGGAAAGCAGCAGCTCTTGCTATATGTAGCTCAGCAGGGAGACTGAGATGGAAATGAGATGAGGATGGCTTGGGTGACTTCTAACAAACTCCGGACACTACCTGGATGAGCAAAAACTCCCTAATCACTCATTCAGGCAGGTCAGGAGACCAGTAAAGAGGCAAGAAAGCTGCCTGTAGGCAAGCTTTTGGACTAACAGCATAACATTCAGAGTTGGACAAATACCTCTGCTTTATCTTTAGGCATGTAACCAGCCTGGTGCAACTGTACATGTGATATTCAACCCCACCCTAACAACATCGAGCTCCTCCAAGCCCCGTGTTACAACTTGCTTTCCTCTCTTCCTGCTGCTGTCTGAATTAGTGGAAACAAAAGGGTGCATTGTCTGAAGGGGTGGGTGGTTTCATCACCACTTGCAGAAAAGCTGAGCACTGAAAAAAAAAGCAGACAGATACGTTATGTTGTCTCAGTTTCAGTCCACTGCAGAAGTGCAGTGATCATTCAACATACAGCGGGCTGGGGGGAGCCTCTATTACTTGTGGGCTGCTGTATATTCACATTTTGATGCTTGGTATAAAATAGCATTGTATGTCAAACCATGTGACATGTAGTAAGACATTGCTAAATAGGTTAGAACCACAAGAAATGGCAGTTAAGAAATTATTTTAGTTATCAAAACAGTAAAAAACCCCACAAAACAAAACAAAAGCCACCATGGAGACAAGGACAACTTACAGGTTGTACTTACAGGTACTTGACGCTCTTGGAAAAATCTGTTTTTCCTGAGAAAAACACACAGATAAAGATGGTGTTGCGAAAGCCTTAAGATTACAGTAAATATTTTGGATAAGACATCAAAATACTTGTAGTTCAAGCAATTTATGTTTTCCTATGATTTTATGAGGGTGGATGGAATGGTCCAAAGGATGTACAAGTAAATAAAATGTTTTACATCAATGTCCAAGTACTTTTCCACGGTAGACAACGACAAAAATATTAATGTCTACAACACAGCAGAACCTGGTCTTTTGCCATGGCGTGCTTTAATGTGGTGGGTGTTGTTGTTGTTCCTTTCTGTTAACAAAGGACTCTCAAATACCACTTGCACCCAAACCCAGAAACATTTTTGGTGAAGTGCCAATTTTACTTGTCTAACCCTCTAACTAGTGCGGTAGTAACACTCCTAGCACATACAGCAAACATGAAGAGCAAGCTGCTGTGCAAATACCACTGCAGTTTGCCACTAAGACTTTCTGTATTTTAAAATCAACAACAACAAGCTATAAATTTAACAGAAAAATACATGTAGTCCTAACAGTCAGTATTTGCTGGATGTGTGAAGCCAGGTACATGGCAGCATCTGCCAAAAGCAGGAGACTCCCTTCTGATTTTCACTCTGTAAAAGTCTGCAGTTTATGGAAAAAAGGGACAGGAACAAATAAGTGAAGGTTGGTGGGCATTTGAATGTCTTAATATTTCTCACAGACTTATGCTGTCTCCATCTTTTGAAAAGAAATTTGGGAGGAGGAGAACGGGCAGAAATAAACATTTTAATGAAATCATGATTGATGGAGGACCAACCATTCAAAACCAGGAACCTCCTAGGAACAACTCACTAAACAGGAATCTTTATCATTTCAGACTTCTGCAAGGGTAAGCAGCTGGAAACTGGAATGTATTTTGACTCTGGCAAGGCAATAGAAATACTGATACTGACCTTGAAAGTCTCATCCCTGGAAAGTTGGAGGCATTTCACATTATTTTTTAACGAGGAGAAAAGACGACAAATCCAGGAATCTTAACAGGGCAAGCTCTGGTCTTCACATGAATTAAAGCTCAAATCGCTGAAGCTGATGAATAGTTTTCCACTAACAGAAAAAAGTAATTGAATTAGTTTTATATAAGATCATTTTACCCAAAAGTGTCTTCCCTCTAGCTATGTCACTTTGCTCAGAGCCATCTCTGTCACTTTGGAAACCGTACAGTTATGGACGATTGCTGATGATGGATATGTCTACCCAAATGCATGCAAGGCACTTAGCAGTACCTCCAAATATCTCCCCGAAGCTAAAACGAGCATGTTGCCAGAAAATATATTATTTCTTCCATTTTGCCTCTACAGAAGTAGTGTAAAGACAGAGTGTTCCCGGCTTTGCTCATAACTTTCATAACTACTGCTACACATGGTTATCAGAACAGGAACACAGAGCACAGCTGCTGTTTGAAACTGCATCTTGACCCAGATCATCCTTCCATGCTTCATGCTGGCAGGGCTATTCTATTCTGTCTGGCACCTGAGAAAAAGGGAAAGGGCAGATGTCCCTCTATTCTTCAGGGTTGTGAGACAAGAGTGTGAAGCCCTGTTGCTCTCCCTGCAAAGCTTTTCACAACTGTTTCTCATTCTAACCATGCCTGATACTTGTTAATTTTTAATTAGTTTTTCAGTTTACACCTGTCTAACATCAGACAAATACTAGCTCCCTTCCCCTTCTGCTGCATTTTAAGCCACTCAACAAAAGATTCTGCCTTAATATATTTAGCCCCTGGGCCTCAACAACTGCAAATAAGCCCAAGACAGAGATAAAGCAGTAAAATATTTATGGCTAGATTTAGAAACGGCTTCTTAGTCTATGCACCTAGCTTCGTGCTTCTTCACTTTCTATGGGCAACTCAGGAAGGCGGCTGCCTACTGCACCCGGTTACCTGTGGCTTTGCGCCCAGAGCTTCAAGCAACTGGAAGCAAGTACCATTAAAGACATGCCCATAGGCCTGACCAGAGCATCGCACTAAAAGAGGATGTGAATGAAAGTCTGGGAGGCCAAGCGATTGCGCCACAGGGCAGGGAAGCACACGTTAGCCAAAGTGCTCGCAAGGCTCGGCCAGCCAGAGGCACCACCACGTGCTGCACGTGGCACATGCACAGTGCATCCACCTCGCCTGGAAACACACAAGCTGTGTGACCAAGCTGCGCTTGGGCAAGAGCTGGCTGTCTGCAGTTTCAGAAACCATCAGACAAATAAATGGGGTGAAGAACAGAGTCAGCTAAATCCCTTTTACCTACTTAATTTGAATTTATATTGGGTATGGAAAAAGCAAAGAACACCTGAGTAACTTATGTTTAAGAACTTCAGATTATTGCTTAATCCAGGGAGGAAGGAGAACAGCTGGTAATCCAATACAAGATTATTTTTGTTTTGCCATGATCTTTAAAAGCAGAACACACATGAGTCCCTTTTTCCTTAAGCATAAAAGAATAAACGGATGATTTCCTTGCTTATAAATCCAAGACAATTTTCTATTCGTTTGTTACTTTTCTATTGACTTCCACAGTCAAAGCTTCCCTGGTTTTTGAGTTCAACTTTCTTTGTGGTGCTCAGAAAGAGACTCACCATTTCTTTTTCCTGTCTCTGCAATTGGTTCCAAGAATCACCTCAGCCCCTTGGTGTTAATTCTTCCTCAAAATTCACCATTAATCAAAGACATCCAGTGCTTGAGGTAAACTGTCCATTCCTCACCTAATATTTTCAATAGGGTTTTCTTATATATATTGTATGTCTCCTTCCTCTGAGCTTCTTCAGCATACCAAAACACCACGGACACAGTGAGCTCTAGACGTAGGCTAGCTACAGAACTGGGTAAGTTCCGTCATCTGGAAACAAATGCAAGTATTCCTCTGGTGCATTTACATTAGACTTACTAGTACTGCTTTCTATCGTGATTAGAGCAGTTGCTGTTGGAAAGTCACTACTGGAGTCGGGGGGGGGGGGGGGGGGGGCAGGGGTGTGTGTGTGCTTGCTCCTTTAAAAGTAGAATTCTGCATTTTAGGCAGGGTGAAGTATTTCGCTTGTGTTTCATAAGACACCTACAGCTTTATGGCATGGTAGCAAAACTAAGGCTTAGGCGCTGCTTTTTTTGTCTTGCTTACTTTGGCAGGTCATACCCACATACCTCCAGGAACTGAAAACTTCTCCTATAGCAATAGTCAGGGTGGGGGAAAGCTACCACAAAAAATAACCAAAACCAAAAACCACAAAGTTTTTAAACCCTGTTTTTAATCCACTTGAGTTTCCTTGAAAGTGATTGTGATATCAAATGATTCATTATTATATTTTTTTTAATCATAAGGATGACGTGGAGAGATTACTTTGGGGGGAACTCTCACATTTCAGAAGGCTGAAGTGAAGAATTTCTCTTCCTTCAGCCTTTCAGTGCATATCTGTGAACAGGGATGTGGCTTCCCTGCCCAGGTCCTACTGCTCAGGACTCCCTGGTGGCTTCCTAGGGAGCCCATCCAGTTCTCTTGTTCATGAGATGAAGCAGCTTAATGTTTTTAAGGCTTCTTTTGAAAGCTTTTGATATTTGCTTGTTAAATAACACGTTTGTGTAATGTTTTCCCTGCTGAAACTGATGTGGATGGAATCAGTCAGACAGCACATGTTACATTACATTATGAGGCTTAACATCTTACTAATTGCATTGGCCTACTTCTGTGAATCACAGATTAGTCTCCTGTTCATACAGCACATCTGATTCCTTTACGTAGTCATTCATGCAATGTGATACAATTGCAAGAGCCCACAAGGGGACAAAAGCTTGTGACTTAACTATCCAAACATAAGCAACAGCATCTCCATCTCCAATTTTCATCAATGCTTTGACCACATGCATGAAATGAGGAACAAAGTGTTCTTATCTTCTGCAACTTGTACACAGACATTTATTTCTTAACTCTTACTTCCCTTTTACAGAGACACAACAAAACATTAATTGAAATAAGAAAAGCAGCTGACTGGCCTGACTTGGCCATGTGGGTTTTTTTCAGTTCCACGAGGGAATTTCTGCAGGATGTAATGGGAAAATAAGCATCAGTACAGAGACCACAAACAGGTACGGGTCGCCCGTCAGCTGACATGGCAAGAACCAGTATTCTGTGTTTCTATGCCGAGCTGCATCTTCTGAACAGATGGGTCCTCTGGCAATTCATCAAGAATTTGTGCTTAAATATCATGTATGCGCGTGATTCCCTATGAGTTGGGAAGACTGTCATTGCTCCTCCGCCAAGCTGGAGAAGCTATTAGGATAAATGCATTCTATAGGGTAACTGGGTTTTCCTGTTACCTTGGCCAGTTTCTCATACGCAGGGGTGTTAAGATACAGAAAGTAAACAGTCTGCCAGATAACTCAGGACTTAGTGTTACTTACAAGAAATTTTGAAGCAAATGCACTAGAAAAAGTAATTCCAAATATTTTGAACAAATGAGCCATTATGGTCCTGCCCAAATTCTAAAGTATAAAACCAGCACCTGAGAGAAGAGCCTGCTGAAGTTAGCACACTTTAAGCCAGCTTCACTGGGGGTTGGATCAGGGTCTTTCATATGCAACCACTTGCACCCAGGAACTTTCCTACTTCTTATGAATAAAGCCAAGAGACCACTTCCAAACATGAAGAACTGTCAAATGGTCTGCTTTTTACTACTTTTGCTCTCCATGTAGCAATATGAAGACTAATCTTTCAAGCTGATGCTTTTCATTCTTCTATGCACAAAAGGTCCCTGCTGCCAGGAGCAGAGGAAAAAAGTTCTCAGCTAAACTCAAAACCCCCAAATTGCAGGCTTGTCTGCAGTTGATTACTTCTCTAAGCTGCTCTGCTTCAAAAGCAAATCTCATTATGCTCGTTTAATGATCTCATTGATCATTAAACATTGCCTTTTACTAGAGCTACAGTAACACTGAAAGAACATTTGATTAAGAATGGATAATTTCTTTCAAATGCATTCATGACCTTTCTGTATATTTTTTACAAAATATCATAAACAAAGCAATGCAATATGCATGAGCAAAGCAAGCCACAATTGTTAGAATGTGCTTTTACTCATACAGATGGTGCTTTTAAAGTAATTTTTTTTAATGGTTATATTTCAAATTAGAAAAAAGCAACAAGAACATCAATTCACCATAAAAAGTTTAAAGATGACAATATTTCCAAAATTAAAGACCTGGTATTTTCAATCCCTACCACATCACTTCTTTGAGCAAAGCTGTTTGTAAACTTAAGCTGAAATTGCCAAACATTAGGTCTGTCTGAAGCTGTGTTTCTCTGGCTGAATCTACTGCTTGCTAAGAGAGAAGGCAAATTGCTGACCTCTATTAGACAAACATAAAAGGCCAAGCACCTTTGTTCCATTTGCATGTTTCTAGATATAAGCCTAATATTCCTCAATAAGGGGCTTAAAAATTATGAGAAGTATCATTATTCACTTCCTATATCTGATACTAAGTGTTCGTTTGCTCAAGTCTGTGATAGTAGCGTAGCACTAATTAAAAAAATAAAAGGGCAGGGATGGGGTGAGGAAATGGCAAAGTGAACGTGATGTCTATATTTAAACTAATAGTGAAACTTCTAGTGCTTCAGTAGATTTATTCTCCTGCACACACAAGTAGATGCCCTAATTGCGGGCTACCAGTCTCTATAACATGGTCATGTCTTGTGCAGTGCAAAAGTTGGCTCACCATAAAAGCCTGGGGATTTCCCTTCCAGCAGGGAAAAGCCCAGTGCGGTCACATACTTACTCCTATTTCAGTTTGGGGAGAGCTGGGCGCCTGCTGTTCCCAAATCAAGCTGCCGGGAAATGCTTCTACTGCAGATGTTTCTGCTTCCACACACAGTAAGCAAGCTATCTCGCTGTAGAGACTTACAACGGAACACAGGCAAAAGCATGAGATGCTGTGTCCCATTTCAAAATCTTCTGCTTAATTGTCAATTCAGGGCTGCAAGGTGGAGCAGCAACTGGGAAAGAAGAGGTGGAGAAGGGCTGGCCACGAGTAAATAGCCAGACTGATCCCGCAACAGGGAATCACAGAGCAAGAGATCTGCCCTGTAGTGTACTCATCCCGTAATAGCCTGTGAATGCTCTGAAGGGGACATCTGCCAGACTAAATCTTGGATTTAATTTTAATCCATGGGACTTCCTCTGCATTTATCAGGGCTTTCAAACTGCTAGGCGAGTGCCCATGCTGACCAAGAAAGAAAATATGCCATTTAGTTAATGTCTTCACATCCCCGTATGCAATGCACAGAAAACATCCTTTCACTGACTTGGTGACTCCACGCAACACCAGACACATGCCCGCAAAGCTGCCCATGGGTCTTGGCCAACTGCAAGAAAACTTGGCATTGCTCCATGACCAAAGGGCAAAGTTGTCAAAATGCAAACCGCTGAGCCATGGGGTGATTCACTGCAGATCCTGCCGTGAAGATCCCACAGTCCGAGGGGAAGGTGTCTGACCTGAATGGATCTTTCCACTCAGGCCTTGCACACATTTCGTTTCATACATCATGATCCTGACCAGTTTGTTCGCACAGCCCTAAAGCTTCCCTAAGTTGCACAGAAGCAAAAAGCATGTTAGGTGGAGAGCCTTGTGCAACCGATACACAGTCCCAGCTTGACTGCAAACAACTGGTAGTTCAGCAAATTTTTCATGCCATCAACAGCTGTTGCAGGCTGAAAGGGCAGCAGAAATGGAGAGCTTAATCTGTAAGAAACCATCAACAGAGGGAGCTAAGGTTAAATCAGTTCAGCGCATTACTAACTTCATTATTTTAAACTTGCAGGCACAAATCACTTCCCATTTTAGGAAGCGCAGGAATTTACTTGATCTTTCACATGCACATTGAATAGAACCTGGCAGAAAGGAAGAATTACTTTTTCTTCAGAAGAAACACACCTACTGATCTCGTAAAGAACTGGACTCACCGCAGGTACTCCTGAGCACAGCTTCTGTAAATCCCACTGTTTGTATAACCGTGCTTCCCACCAGACCAGAAGGTGTTCAGTGCAGTGCTGAGCAGTGGGAATGACGCCTGCGCACAATGTCCGAGCCATTGAACAAAGGCTGAGCTACGCATTCAAAAGATGAAGCTAAAAATTTGGTCCCAGTGCAGTTCTGCCACAGGTTGGAAAGATTTTCTCCCTGATCCACGTTAAAGATTTTATACAGGCAAAGAGGAAAAGGGCTCTTTACTACCTCCTCAATCATTTGAGGCAGAGTCGTAGCACAAAGAACTGCTTGTGCTTCACACCAACTCGATGAACAGAACTCTTGGAGTGAAGGTAGAGTTTTAACTCATTAACCACCTCACATCAAAAATAAAAGCAAAATTAACAATGTTCTTACTAATGCTTTACCATGTATTATCATTGTTGACCTTGCCAAGGTAGGACTAAACTGCTGTCTGTTGAAAACAATTACCTTCAGCTTCCTTTTGAGAAGGTTGAGAACTGGATCCCACAACACTGCTTGTGTTTCCAGGCTGCTCTGTTCCAACTTAAAATAAACCTCTCTGTGTCTCAAAATCTTGCAAATATTTGTAAAAAAGGTTTATTTCATAGTCCATTTACTTGTGTCCAAGAGTAAAGCTTTAGAGAACCCTAAATATTGCTTCAGCTTTCTGTTGATGAAATAAAAAAAAAATCTCATCTGCTTCTCTGCAACTGAAGGAACTGTCATACCCCACAGATACTGCTTTATGTAAACCCAGCAATTAAAAACTGGTGAAATGTGGGTTTACTTAAACTACTTTATACTTCCTTTTTTGGGATGTATCAAAACCACCACCCCTGCACTGATACACTGGAGAAAAGGAATGTTAAAGCATAAATCTGCAGCAAAGGCACATTCAAAAGCAAGGAAGGGCCATCATTAAGGTAAGCTTTGGCAGTTTGGCTCACAACTCTGATTACTCCAGTCCCAATTAGAAGATACTTCGGGATTTTCTGTAAACTTTCTGAGAGTTGTAAATGCTTCTAGTGGTTGAAAACTCAGCTGTTCATACCATGGGAAAACATGCATTGCGTGGAAATGAGTCAGCCTGTGGCAAATGAGTCATGGTGCAAGCTGCAAGGATCTGGCACATCCGAGGGGAAAGCACTTTGGTTAGCACTGCTCTCTGCACCTGAAAAGGACACCCATAACAATTTATGTATACAAAGTGAATGAGGCCTCAAAGATTCAGATTTGTTTGATACACATCACACCTATGTCTTTAGCACTAGTAAGCTTTGCTCCAACGCTGCTGTGTTCTGGTCTCACACAAAGAAGAAAGCAGAACACAGCAACGCTGAATGGACTTTGTTAAGGTCAAAGTACAAATGAATTGAAAAAAGAAAAGAAACAGACCAAAAAGCAGAACATCCACGACAGATAAGAAGCAGCAACATTGCAGAGCTCTAACTACTAATGTGCATTACTCATAGACAGAGTTTGCTCAAGTACTCTTTCCCCTTCTTCACTGACAATGGAGGAAAATAAATCGCTTCGCTCTCTATGACAAAGGCTTGGAACCTGTATTTTCTTTCTCTGGTTGCTTTTGTTTCTCATTCCTCTGTTTTAATGAGGTTTCAGCTATTTAAGGCATTGTTCTACAATTAGATCAGATGCTGTAGGGCTTCACATAGAAATAATCTTTTTTATATACAAAGAAGTATAAAAAAAAAAAAAAGACAGACGTTTCTTGGCTTGCTCGACACTTCTTACATTTTAAAAAAACACCCGTCACCTGACTCAGCTCCCTAGTGTCTGTTTACTATTCTATTTTTTTTAAATGGCACTTGAAAGTACTTCTCGCCCTTGAGCACAAGCTGAAAAACTCTAGTACTCAATTTGCTGTAGCAGTCCTAAAAGTCACAAAGCTTGCTTGTTATCTGAAGAAATGATGCATTTGTTTTGTGTGTGAGAGGGGAGAGAGAGAAAGGCATGATGACATATTTGTCATGGGGAGTGGTTTGCATATTAATAAACAGTGTATATATAAGCTTCTTCCACTGAGGCTGGCACTCAGGACTCCTGTGCACTGAGGAAGGGACCACGTATCACTGCACCAGCGTGAGTTCTGTTTTGGCTTTGCTTACTGCCTCGGTCTGGTTCCTCTCTTTCCCCTTTCTTGTTCTAATCCTGTTCTGCCCTCCCCAGGGCTACTGTTACACCAGATGCATGGGGGTAAGTCTCATCAAATTATGTTACATGTAGATTAAGTACTGAGAGTATTTAATTTCTAAGAATTTTGCTCGGTTTATTCAACATGAGTCTCTGACCAGTGCTACTGGCATAGCGAGGGATAACCATGAGCTCTACACAAGTGTAACTCAAGTACTCCATCTATATACCTGCTTTGCTACTTACAGGCATCTTTAAACTGCCCGCTGTACTTAAGACATCTGTACAATCACATGCGCCGCTACAATCAGATTTCAGAAATTATGAACTGCTTTTCTAGAAGCAAAAAGGCAGATCACTAGCCTGTTGCAAGCCCCCATTTCTCACCAGTGCCTGGTGCTATCAGTGCTGAGCTACTTTGATAATCAGGGTACACGTCAGAGAGATGCTTTCCAAAGAGATCATCATAACAGCAAAAGGCTGGTGTGGAGAAGCTCCTGGCCTTCTGCAGGGAGTTTTCAGTGAAAAATAATTTCAAAGCAATATGCTATTAGATGTAAATGCTGATTTATATGCATTCATTTATGTAACCAAGCCAAATCTAGGCTAATGTGAGAGAAATTAGATGAATGTTAAGCAGTACCAAATAATTCCTCCAGGTCATTTTTGTGCACTGTTCTGTCCATTTTCCAAATTCCTGTCTTCTAGTTCACCAGCGGATTAACACACTCTCATTCTAATTCCCAGCATTATTCTATAGAGGCAAACCTACTGCAATCAGCCTCCACTTGCTCCATTTTTCTCCTTATTAAACTCACAGGGTTTTTTGCTGTTGATTTTGTTGTCTTTTGCTTCAGAATGATACTCTGAATTGCTGTTCAGGATTTCCACACCCCACACACCCCCAAATTCTCACTGCCATAGTTTGCCTGTGTGCATGATCCTCCTGCACACATTTCCTCTGTTAAAAGCCATCCTTTCTTTCCTGCCCATTTCAAACTATCCAAGGAAACAAACTGTAGCTATAAAATATTTTTCCTGGACTGCTGTGCTCCTTAGGACTGTTTGTAAACACTGGTACTTTCATACTGAAAAGTTGCAACTTTTGCAAAGAAAAGGAAAAAAAAAAAAAAAGACATAGAGTTCTTTTGTTTACTTTTGTTTACACTTTGTTTTCTTTAATCCAAAATAGAAACCACCTCTCCCTACAAATGCATGCGTAGTGTGAACTACTCTCTTCTGCAGATGCACGCACACCCAGATACACAAATCTATTTAGATAGAAAGACGACTGGAATAATCCAAATTTTAAACCAAAAATACACACAAAGTAATTCTTAGAGTTCTGGGTTTCTGCACACACAAGCACATCAGTCAGTCATCTTCAGTGCCGCACATTCCTGTGCCACTGACAAACACACTGCTTCTCTAAGGGTTTGCTCTTAAGATTTCTGGTTGCTGTCTGCCACACACAACCTGCTTCTAAGCAGTTAGAAAGCAGAAGTAATTGAAGATAGTGCTCGCTTTCAAAATATCTTTGATCAAAATCTTACCAGCAAGTAATTACACTGCCTAGAACCCACTGACATACTGCTGTTGGATTAGCAAGTGGCATACCATGCCACTAAAAGATATGCTTATCCACATCAGCCAAGGACTTATCATATATGCTGCAAATCTCAAACACGTGAATTTTTCACCATTTTGCCAGCTAGTCCAAGGCGGGGGGGGGGGGGGGGGGGGGGGGGCGGGGGGGAGGGAAGAATCTGCCAAATCCCACATATACATTTTAAAATGCTGTAACTTTGAAGAACCTCACTTATCTGGAGTCAATCTGCTAAAACTCTCATATAATAAGGTACAGTGAACTGGAAAAAAAAAATTAAATGCTTCATTTTGCACCTCTTTAGAAGTAACTAAAAACATTACTGAAATGTCTCTGTAAATCATGAGCATGAAATGGGACATTCAGCAATACCAGACAGACATACTGTGCTTTGGATTCGGGTAGCAGATGGCAAAGGCAGAAGGGAAACAAAGAAAGGTCTACAGAAAGGATGGTCTGAACTGTCTCACAATCTTTAGTTGATGTTTGACAACAGGAAAGAACTAGTGTGGGACACCAGTCCCTGTAAATGTATGCCTCAGGTAAACAAGCATTTTTTTTGTGCCGGGGTACCCCAGGGCAGAGCAAGGAACCCGCAGCAATGGACACTGCCCCAGAGCCAGACTCTGCCTGGCGTTTCCATGAACAAAGGCAAAATCAGCCAGAAACTGCTGCTCAGAAAGTACTTTCTTCTTAAGTGTAGGGACTCAAGGTTAGGGTTTTACATACCGAGCAGTTTGTAACTAACTCATGGTGGTCCCCAGATTTCTGGCCAGGCATTGCTCAGGGCTGTAGGTCCACACTTGCCAGTGCTGTTCCTCTCAAGAAGACTGGCAATGTCCCAAGAGCACTTTAGCGAGGTCCTGGATCTCTTCAGACTCATTCTGGCTGTGAAAACAATTTCAAAATATCTGAAAATGCATGGAATCTGTGCCCCAGCCCACCGTGCTGGTGCCTCCTGGGCAGGGTGGTATGTGCCAGGCACCCCAGGGCAGAGCAGGAGGACACCAGGAATGTGTGACCAGGAGACCTGGTGGGTGGTGCTGGAGAACACTGCAAAGCGAATAAAACCCTGCCTGGTCTCACCCTTGCCAGCTAAAGTGAGCATATACTGTGCTGAAAAACCTACCTAATTCTTTTTCTTTCATGCCCATAATTTTGTTTATTTTTGGCAAGTGGTACAGAAGATTCACAATATGCAACAGTTGAAGAGCAAAGTAGTTCAGACTAGCAGGGGTAAGAATCTGGCATTTCTACTCCCCCTTGTACATACACACACACGTGGCTGGAACAGGAAACAAAGCTAACTTTTTCACATCCAAGGAAAGATGCTAGGTGGTGAAGACAGCTGTTATACAAATTGCTGCACTGGACAAGCTTGAGAGTTGAGGAAATGGACATGAAACCATCCTGGCAAAATCAGCAGCTGCCTTGGGAGAGCTAAATCACTTAACACACAGCAACATGACTCACTGCGCTCTGCTTCCTAGGGATACTGTAGAGGGGGTGCTGATTTATCTGAAGACTACAGAGACAGATGCAAGCCATGAATTTTACAGGAATGACTGGTGTTGGCAAGAATTAAGATTATTTAGGCTTTTTTTCTACCACAAAATGCTTCAGGGAATTCTTAAAACATCTGATGAGGAAATGAAAGACTTAAATAGTCTCTCCCGAGAAATTATCCTAACCACTCCTTAGTCTGTGTCTTTCCCCACGATCTCTCCTCTTGCAATTTTATTTACCAGTATTTTGCAGTCTCAGGTGTGCAATTTATTCCTTCGAAGTTCATTACACCTTGGGAGGCTGCACAAAACAAGCTCAGAATTTATTTACATAAACCTGGGGCCAAGTAGCTGCAAATCAAAAGACTGAGGATCAGACCGAGAGCAAAAGTCATCACAGATGCTCAGGCCCTAAACCAAAGAGCCTGGCAGGAGCAGCACACTGCAGCAGCAGCCCAGCAAAGCCCTGCCCCTCACAGCCTCTCTGCCACCCTGTACCTGCTGACGTGCAAGCACTCCCTCACTCACTTCAGTTCAAATGAATGGGGTAAACTTCAAACACCCGAATTCTTACTGTTTTGACCAGTTGTCTGAGGGGCAGTCACATGAAGAGCAGCAACCACGAAATCAGCTTGGAGAAGCCCAGTGGAGCCTGGTGCTCTCCTCCAACAACAGCCTTGGCAGTGACCGCCCATTCAGTGTCCAGTCTCGCTGGACTCTCACCGTCAAAAAAAATTTCTCAGAATAAGTATTTCTCTAATCCTCTTTCTTTCACCAAGATTTTCCCCCAGGCTTCTTGAAGGATTTCTCTAGAGCTCTGATTTCCCACATCAGCAAACCAACCCTGGAGCTTCCTTGGACAGACAAATGCTTTAAGGTCTCATACAGCCTCTTCTTTAAAGCTGTGCACTGACGAATCAGGCTTTCAAAAGCCCCCACGCACACAGCAAAGCTTCACTCGTCCCGTCATGCAACATACTTGTATCATTAGTACTTCTCAGTAATCCCACAGCAATGCCTTAAAAACTCTTCTCATGTTAGGAGGCTCATTTCCATCACAGGCTGCAAATAACCAGTACAATGGGTAAAGACATGCAAAATCCCACGAAATATATATGTGTGTATATATATATATATACACACACACACACAACACATACATATGTGCTTTAAGCCATGCATATATCTAATCTTAAAAATCATGCTAAGTATCAAGCCACAGCCATTACATTTGGGATTTGTTATTTCAAAATTCAACCCTACCTCAAATTGCAAAAGCATTTACTTCAGATGATTTGTGTATTAAACAGAAAAGAGTGTACACATTTTTTTCTCTTTTCTCTCCAAGGTTCAGATTGCTATCTTGCATAGAAAAAGAAGGGATCAAATGAAGATGTTTATATTCTATAATTGGGGCAGAGCAGGGAAAGAGACTATTGTTCTTCAGAAAGAGAGTTTATGTCAGACAGAGCTGACAGGAATTAGATATACTTAAAGCTTTTCATTTTATTCTTTGTCAAAACACAGACTGCTGTGGAAATTTTCCAGTGGAAGATCTGCAGTCTTCCATTAATCTGCCAATATTCTCCAATCTTTCACCCTCAAAAAGAATTAATAAGGACATCTTTTAGCAAAAAAAATACCCCACAAACCAACCATTCATTACAATTTTTAGTTTTCAAACAGTGAAACTCTCTCTTAAACCCCTGATTTTATTTAAATTACTCCATCGTAAAAGCAGGAGACATTTATGCTCCAGAAAAAGAAAATGAGCATTTTTCCTTTTCGCTGTGCAATAAAAGAGGACCATCCTGATTCTTCAACTCTCTCTTTCCTAACTGGAATATTAAAGTTATTAGCTTCCCCATTCAGGGAGTATGTCACATAAGGTACACACCGTACCCCCTCAGTTTTTTCCAGGGAAAGGCAAAAGGTATTTCTCTTAGTGTTACTTACATCCAGATAAACAGCTTGGATTAAGGTAATGCCTTCACCAGCAGAGTGCCAACCTTCCTCACAAGCGAGGAGGCAGAAGGGGACCAACACCCACCCTGTGGCTGCTTCTGGCTGGCATGGACAGATTTTTTACCATCAAAGTCTTTTTGCCCCCAAAAGGGCCAATACATCACTATTTCTGTTTGTAATTTCAGCTCTGAATTTAGACATACAGTATAAACACAGAGAGTCTTTAGAGAGGGTAACTTTTCATCGGAGGGAGAAGAATATAAGGCATTCCTGCAGCAACTGATTTGATCGGCAACCAGGAGAGCTGCACCATGCCCTGCAGACAAGGCAAGGCTGCTTTTCAGTTGGCTCCTGCTTTTTCATCATTGCTCAAGCAGGAGAAGGTAACCCAGAACACCTTTCCCAAAACCTTTATGACTGTTAGGTTGGTTAAATAAAAAGGAAGACATACTGGAAACAGACATTTCCTATTTTTCTTACCTTACTAAAACCGTGAAATGCATTTTATAAAGTTATAGCTGTGAAAACTTTTCTTTACTTGCCTTCTACAAGAGCTGTTTAAGTCTTGTCTCTCTGGTTCCTTCCTCCAAAAACTGAACATGCAAAACATGAAGGCAGGAAGACTCACTTGGACAGGAAAATATTTTTTGAAATTGAGGAAGGAGAAAGCTGCTTTGACACTCTGCTCTCCAGTTCCAGGGTGGGGGAATTCACCTATCTGAGAAGGACAGTAAGCAAGACAGGCAAAACTGAATGTAATATCCCTACTGTTTCTGAGGTGAAATGAGGCAGTGTAAGTCTCTTTCCTGGTTAAAACTCTTTCTTTGTACTCCATAAAGTAACACAACTCTCCCCAGCCCCCAAGGATCAGAACCAAAAATCCATGCTTCATACTTGGATAGGTCACTCCTGAGACAATAGCCTAAGGAAAAACGCCTTTAATGTGTAAAGATTCTTTTGACTGCATATACAAAGGAAAAACCCCATAGACATAGCCAGCTTCTTTCCTTTCCCTTCCTGACTGGAGTTTCCTCATTGACATTAGCACCACTGGGCCTTGTGACTGGGAGTAAGGAAGAGAAGGAATATTTTTCCCTCTGAACTGCCAGCATTACCATTAATTGAAAATGTTCAGCTGATACTGGTGATACGAACATCAAGATGTATACGTGGCACGGCACATTACAGAAATATATGAGTAAATATACGAGTTGGCTGGAATTGCAGTGCCCCTGCACCCCAGTACGATACCTCAAATTAAGCTGTCTGGTATACATCTATTTCACACCTACTAGTCTAATTTCCAAGCCAACTTTGCAGCACCAGCTTTTCAAGAAATAACAACTGCTTTAAAAGCAGCGCTGAGGAAAAAAAAAAAAAAAAAAAAGTCCACCAAGCTTTTCAACTTGGACTAGATTATTGCTTAGAGAGGGCACAAATTCTGCTTCACACTTAGCAAGATGCTCCTTGGCAGAAAGATACCTGGAGGTTTATGTGAGTGGAAGCTGATCTGTTGTTATACTTCCACCTTAAAAAGTCATGAAAATGAAAGTTAGAATATCAGCTCCAGCAACCCAAACACTCTGAATTGCTATAACTGCTTAATCTTATAATAAAATAAACAGAGGTATCTGTTGACTGAAACATCATTCAGCAGTCCTTGGGGGGACTTTTTCTCCTTCCTCATCTGACATGGCAGCACCTTCCTTTCTCACACCCTTCAGCAAGCACAGGTCCAGCCTGCTCTCCCGGTGGCCGATCACAGGCCCAGAGTTCCCAGATGCAGTCCTAGGTTGTATTAGCACAGGGAAATGAAATGGAGCTCTCTCAAGGACCATGTCCTGGTCTGGTTGCAAATCAAGCCAGGACAATGGTACCAGGCAGCTGAGACCTCCAGCCTCTCCTTTATGGCAGGCCCATGGCCAGGCAGCGCCGCGTCAGGTGCTAGCTGTGGTACTTTCTGTTAAGTGACTCCTAAATTAATGAAGGACCCAGATGTTAAATAAATATACAAACAGTGCAATGCATCGTCTCTTCCAGGCAGACAGTTTGAGTCCCAAATTTTTAGAAATACCCAGATGAGCCTTAACAAAATCCTACTTGCTTGCTAGAGGGAACAGTTGGGCTTTTTAAATCCTCTAACAATAATTAAACCTTAAGGCAAGAAAATTTAATTTTTCACAGTGCAAACTACAATTAAAGGGGACTTTGCACCACGAGGTGCTTTCTCAGACTTTGGATGGATGCGAACAAATGGCTCAACTTGGCTGGTTTCTCCCCCTCCACCCCCAGCTCAGGGAAAAGCTCTTTGCTGCCTGTCACCTCAAATATTAATAACCTTATCCAAGAAAATGAAATGAAGTCCTGCCTTTTGTGGGTTTGAGGGTTTGTTTTTTTTTCATTTTTTTTTTTTCTGAATTCACATACTTTGTATCTGCATCCAGGTTTTGGTGTCTGTTACTAGCCAAAGGAACATTTCCTTGTATTACTTTGAGGGCTGGATTTTCCAAAATAGAGATGAAACACTGTTCATCTACAAAGTCCAGTAGAGTTTTGGTGTTTAGTTTCATGGTGCAAAGGCTCAGGCTGAGTGTGCAGAACTGCACACAGGCTGGCACAGGCAGCCTGCTCTGGGCGCATATCCAAAACTCATCTTGAGCAGACAAAATGCAGGCAATGCACTTGTGACTTACCCTTTAAAACAGAGCAGGGACACATACGCTATCATCTAGTAAAAGCAAGAGTATAGCATACCTTGCAGGTACTGGGATTGTTTGCTTCTGTATTCTCCCAGTGTGTTCATACCGTTTCCAGTCTGCCAGTGCTTTTTCTTTTCTGTACTAGTGCTATCTGAAATTCAGCATTTTAGTTCTCAGAGAATGATGCTGATTCCTTCCTGGAATCTGTTTTTTCACTCTAATCTTGCCTGAAGTTTTCAAGTTGATTGCTTAGTCCTGCTCGGAACTGGAATAAAAACATCCCAAACTCATCAGATAATACAGTATCTCCGTAAAGACAGTCTTAAATTATTTTAAATCTGTCCCAAGATGTTTGAGATACTTGTAACCTCAACCTGAATTTTGACTTGTAATGTAGAGGATGCCACCTTTTACACATATTTGACCTTCTCTCAGATTTTCTGTTTGATTTTTTGAAACTGAGTGGCTCCAAAAGTTGAATTTAATCACAAGATCCACTAATCTTCTGTTTAAAGGTATGTTAAAGCCAGTTAAGCTGGCTTTAAGAAAGCCACAGACGAAAGCTAGAAAATCAGCTAAGAGGGTCAACAACTTTGAAGTATTAAAGCACATTTATTAGTAAATTTCGACTTGCTGACTTCGCTTGAAAGTTGTATGCAATAAAACTGGGGCAGAGGTTTCCACAGGCACTGTCAAAGTAGGGCAGGGCAGATGCACAGGTGGGCCCTGGCTGTGTATTCATCACTTTAGAAATTGAAAAAATGCTGCTTAGATGGCAGGTTTATTGGGGGAAGGTAAAACAGCCCCCTCCTGCATTTATGCACACTTGGCTTTGCAATGAACTCAGATTTAATAACATTAAGCAATTGGCTAAATGTTTGTAAGTCTGGGCACTGAGGTCCTTCCCCCCCCCCCCCCCCCCAACATCTTCCAGTACTTTTAAACCATAACTAAACCTAAAAAAAGAAATAATGTTAAATAGTTTCCCCTTTTGTCACTGCCCCCCAAAACAAAAGTATGAATTGAAAGACCCAAAATAGACCTTTTTTCCCCCTAGAAGAGATATTTTTCAATCATTTAATAATTTTGGACATTTTTAAAGTTTTTCTGATTTGTTTCTCATCATCTATTCCTTTACAAAATTCCTGGGAAAATGAGGCAAAAAGAATAAGGAAAAAAGCCAACAACTTGCTTCGTATGTTTGGCAAAAAGCTATTCCAAACACAACCATTTCTTTCATTTAGAAATGTATCTGCAATTGTTTAGGAAGCACTACTGACATTTCACAATAAATATAAATAAAAAATAAAATCTACAAACATTTACAAAAACATGCTTACAATAAAGCTATAGAGACCTTTAAAATGTCAAGTAGTTTTGGTAAACTCCTCGTAGGGTGGTTGTTTGCTGTTCACAGATGGATAAAAATTCATAAGCTTAAATGTGCATCAGCACTGCAAATATTTGATTACTCTTCACAGTGTATTCATTAGAAATTTGTTTAGTTTTGCTTTAGACATTTCAAACAATAGTTTCCGCCATTTTCTTGACAGACCAAAATATTCCACAGCCTCCTACAACAGCCATAAGGACCTCCTGATCTTCAGCCAAAATTCCCTTTTCTTTACATCATCTCGCTACTCCTGATTATAGATGTCTTTGTATATAAAGTTCCCCCACAGTAAGAATTAGACTCTTCCAAAATACTCGCCACCAGAAGCGTTATGCTTCATTCATCTCCAGCCCGCTCTATATATAGTTGTCTACTGTTTTCCTCATGACAGTACCTTAAAATCTTCTATTCTGGTGCTTTTAAATGCCTTCCAGCTGTCAACAGCTCTCCGCTAACACAGGGCTAAGCAGGCTCGAGGTAGGTGAGATACTGGAGCCGTGTGAGAGCAGCGCGTTAAGCACAGGGTGTTCATGATGAAGCTCTGCAAACACCCCTAAAGGGAAGCGGTCACTGTGGGTTTTGCATGTAAAAGGTTTTATCCTCTCCAAAGGCACTGCATCAGTCATATTCGCTTGCCTCTAAAAAAAAAACAAAAACAAAAACAAAAAACAGGAAAGTAAGGATCAAGTGGGGTTTTTTCTCCTTTAACTCCCAAATCACTAAGTCATATCTAATTCAGATAGCACATGCTCTTCTAAAAATGCCATTCCTTGCTCTTAAACAACCACACAAAATCAGAAACAGGGGGAAAATAAAGCTACAATCTCCTCCATTCTTTGTACGTTAACTTTCTAGACATGTCATCCAAACTCATCCTGCATAAATAAATAGTAAAGTATAATAATAGACAATATTATTATACAAGCACAATAAAACACAAGTAGTAATAAATCTGGGCACAAAATTTGTAAATAGAATAGCTATAATTATATATGTATACTATTATGATATAATAGCTAAAACAGAAATGTTTTGCCAGATATCTAAAACATGCTTGAAATACTTGGAATTGTCAAAGTTTCTCTCTTTAGAGAGAGAAAGAGTTACACCTGTAGTCTGCAAGTTGTGTTTGCCAAGCAGCAAACATATTTTCTGGTAATTAATACATCTAGAAAACGAATCACATCCTGATTTAACCCAATTTGCCTGCAGCTTCCCTCTTTTATACAGTGCAAAGGAACACACTTGCCTGACTAAAGAAAATAAATTTAAAAAAATAGTGGTATCTTTTTTTTTGAAGCACTTGGAGATATCTCCATTGGTAACCGGGTAACCTTAGCAATAAATTAAGCAGCCTCCAATGTGCTCATTTGCTGTGAATTTTTTTTGGCCTTCACTACTCTGAGGACAGAAAGAAGATGGTTTTGCCTTTTGAGGAAAAAGTGGCAAAGGCATTTTGCTCTTTTCAGCATGAGTTAAGGGCAAGCTTTCCCAGTCTCTGAAGAAAGAGCAGCTCCCTCTAAGTGAAAGCTGATGATACATCTGCCCTCAAGCAAAGGTTTTCAAAGACAAGATGACTAAATAGGGGGTTGTTTCTCTTGCAAGGTTATGGAGCAGCACTCCTCAGTAAAAACATTCCCTTTCCTTCCCAGCACAGATGATCTGTGTTGCATGTGTTATTACTAACACTCTGAATCTGATGGAAATGAAAGAATTGTAAATGACCTGCAAGGTCTGCTTTAAGGCCAAAGCAAGGCTTTTGCTTTGGGTGAGGAGGTGGATAGTGGTTTTAGTTTCCTTTGGCCAGTACATTTAAATATCAGCTGAGCTCACAGATCTCTCTTACTAAGGTGGCATGTGTGCAGAGGTTAAAAATTTACTTTTGGCTTCAAGCAGCCTTAGCTGTTCACCTGTCCTGCACCATCCTTGTTGTACAAACTCATAAGTATTTTCTTTTATTGCCTATTACACCAACAGACAAATGAAGCCTTCCTGTTATATGATACCTAACTAGAACTGAAGGGCGAGGGGGGGGAACAAAAATCACAAAAAACCCAAAGTAATTTCAAGTTTTCTATTGGTTTCTGAACAAGAAACTGAGAATTCTGTTATGATTTTCTCAAAACAACAGCATTGACTGGTTTCCATAGCAAATTCTCATTCTAAAATAGTTTGGATTGATTGCCTATGCAACTAGGGTAACAGTTCACAAGAAAAATCACAACAGCTTGGTCATTCACATGATTTGCTCTTGGATGAAGGTGTCCATAAGCAATAGAGGCTGAGCAGGGCAGGCTTGAACAAAACTGCTGCTCAAGACAGCAACTGTCTTCTGTCATAGTATATGATTTTAGATCTGCACTCTGAAAAACACGTTATAAAAATGGCCTGAGTTTGGAGTCACAAGGAAAATAAACAAAAAATAAAAATTCTTAGTATGTCTGAAAAAAATATCAAGCCATCTTTCTAGAGATACACAAGGAGGAACTGCAGGTTTAACTGTCACTGTCCATGTCTGAATATTGTGGCTGACAAATGCAGAACAAAAGGTGACTAATGCAATGATTGCAATGTACAACACATCATGCTTTAGTGTAATAAGCCCTTTGCATTGTACAAGCACCTCTTTCAAAAAAACAAACACACAGTGCACTTTGGTAAAAAGGACTTGCGTTACGAGTAACTGAAGCAACGCGGTGTCTTTCCTTTTAGGGATACAGCATGCCACAGTACAAGCTGACATACTTCAATCTGCGAGGACGAGCAGAAATCAGCCGCTACCTGTTTGCCTATTCAGGCAAGAAGTATGAAGATTACAGAATAGAAGCAGCAGACTGGCCCAAAATCAAACCGAGTAAGTAGCACAGAACTAAAGCTTCGCTAGAAATGCTGTCAAAAAGTAAAACAATTTAAGAGGTACTGATGGTTTGTGAGCAGAAATACATTTAATTCCTGGCTTCAATTAAACCTATGGGAATGTTGTTGTCTAGGCAGTCAGAATGTCATTCCTAATGCTCTCACAGAAGTCCAGAAACAAATCTTCAGAAAATCAGAAGTGACTTACCTGCTGTCATCCAGATGGGCTTTTACTCCTTATCAATTCAGTTCAGCTTTTGTCTGCCTAAAGCTAACCAAATGCATGCTCGTATTTTCAGCTTCTTTGGAGGATTCCTGCTCAAAGACCCCACTGCAGCATTCACCCTGGTTTTAGAAGGCCAAATTGGAAATTAGTGTCAAGGAGGACACTCCTTTGCAACAAGAAGGGTCTTCAGAGAGGGGAAGTGATGAGAAAAAACAAAAAGAACTCAGTTGATATAGCAAAGAGAAAATAAAAGGATCAAAGAGGTGCTAGAAAATAATAATTCCTAAGAACAAGCCCTACCAGCCCTTCTGAGAGTACTCTGTAGGCTACTGCACCCCCTCTCTCTCATGGGTTTTAGTTAAAGTAACCTTTTCCCAGCTATTCAAACTATTTGTTATTTCTGTTCATTAAATTGGACTTAGTTCAGATGAAACAGATCTTGAGTTTGGAGACTGGGAATATGAAGTCAGAGATACTTGTGTCTTCTTTTAATGGATTTGACCTGTGCTTTGCTACACAGGCTATGACTCTTCACATCCAGAACGAAGAATAATATCTTAAGTTTGGGGGAAAAGCACAACTAATGCACAAGGTGATTAATAGAAACCAAGCGACATTTCTTGAAAGGCTTTCACACCATTTAACAAACCCAGCCAGTAAGCTACCAAATTCTTGTAGGGTGCAGTCAGATTTGGTCTTTCCCAGAATGTTCGCAGTGACTTGAATAACAAATATTGAAGCGCCACTGCTCTCCAAGTGGCAGCTGAAGCCATCTGTGGTGCTCAAATCTAGAAAACACTGGCTAATAACCCACAGAGAGGCGTGTAAATGAAGCAGTAGAAACAGAATATTTTCAGTTAAGGATGCCTGTCTTTGGAAACTTTTTCTTTGTAAGAGCTTAAGCCTGTTGACCATGTGGTATAGCTTATTTCTCTTCCACTGCATTTCTCAGGGATGCAGGGTAGAAACTAAAGGTGAGACTGAGAATTCAGATGAACAGAGGAAAGCTTTGCATAGGCCTTTTTCATACTTAGCTATGCACATATTCACATGTACACAGACCTACTTATGTCCTGAAACAAAGTTCAGAGAATATTAGCAAAGTATAATTCCACATAGAGTTTTGCATACTTATTTTTTAAGCAATTAAAAGAATTAAAAATGCAAAGCGTGAATAGCAACTTAAAGGCTACAGAGATATTCGCATTCTAGGAGGTGTTCTAACAGCAGATCTATTAGACAAGGTAAAGGAGTTGCACCTCTCTTTGAATATTGGTATGTTCCCAATGTCTGAGCTAGTGCAAGAAACAAGGGAGGAAAATCCCTCCTATGCTTTTTTCATTGCTCACATTGTGAATCTCCCAGTGAAGATTTATATGTTCTTTATATGTTTATACTTGTTCACTACTGTGAACGCCCAGCTACAACACCTTTACCACCAAAACACTGGGAGCAGAGGCTCCCTAGAAAACCTAAGCCATATGGTTTGTACCCGTATCTGCTACACTAATGAAGTTAGTTAAGTCATCTAACCTTTGGATGTCTTTGTTTCTCTTTCTCTGATGTGAAAATTTTATTGCCAAGAGTTAATTAAGATACTTCATTTTCCCTGCATAAAGGCCTTTCACAGCAGCCTCTGCTATGACTGATCCCTAGATGAAATTCCAAAGCAGATAAGAAGTTTAGTAAAATGTGGGAGTTGCTGCCCTCAGATTTGTGAAATCATCTGTACAAAATTTATGCTGGCCTAAGAGTTCTTTGAATTTCAGGCTTCTTTAGACACCCAGTCAGTCAGTCAGTGGATGGGAAATGGAACATATCATGCTAATTGACCAGGAAAACGTACACCTAGAAAGAAATACTTGGCCGCATGTCTGAAGTGCTATTACATCTTATACCAGGATGCTAAACTTTTGCTTCTGGAAGGCTCCCTGAATACTACTAGCTCAAGCACCAATGTAATGGCGGCATTTGCCAGACAATCAGCGTTGCAGACAATACCCAAGTTAAGTGGTTTGTCAACTAAAACAAGAGTAAAGGTATCTCATTTGTATGCATGATAACGTAATGTTGGTAAAAAAATTGCCTGGATATGACTACCACTGCCTTTGTGAAGCAATCTTTACTCATGGCATTTCCAGATAAAGTTATCTCCCACAGGGAAATCAGCAAAACCCTGAATGAAAGGCAGCAACAAGGCTTTGCAGTAAAGAGCCTTACACTGTGCCAACAAGACCAATAGCCACAGCTTCTATCTGCCCCGAGGTACCAAAACATCGACTTTGCAGGCCATGACCCAACACAAGAAAAGGTTTCCTCCTGGCTAGGGACTAGGTCATATAGAATTTGTGCATCTTAACAGTACAACAATACTGTATACAGCAGAGATGCACCATTTTCCATAAGGAAAACAAACCGCTTGCATTCTCTCCTATCCTGAATTTTCAAAATGTGCCTCAGCTCCCTCTGTGGAGGCAGGGATTGAAAATTACAAAACATTAGTCCTCAGGAAAGCAGGTAACAGGATCCTTGCCAAAAAATTTCCATTACTGCTGTGTTTAATCGTAAATATGAAATGAGGGGACCCATCCAACCTATTATGCATACAAAGGCATAGCTGACTCTGCTGGGAGATCTTCTGCACTGCTATCGTTCATATTCTGTGTTCAGATCTTTCTTATGAAGCTCAGGAATTTTTTTTTCCCTATTTTGTCTGCACTGAGTCTACCTCAAAAAAGAAAGAAAAAATAAATTAGCAGATTCCAGTCTCATCCTGCTGAAAACTAAAGGCTGATAAGTGTTTAGCAATAAGGGGAATTACACCTGCATTTGATGTAACAGCAGCTAACGTAATTAACGGCAGTTTGGTACACCACTTATTTTGCAACCCTCAAAACCCATTAAAATTGGTCCAATTAATTGAATAATTACACAATTCTATAGTGGAGTGAGGTTAAGAAATACCAGAAAAATTGCTATGTATGCTTACATATACCATATTCACATTTACCCACTTGCCTATGAACAATCTGAAACCAGTTTTGACTGTAAAGTCTGCAAACACAACATAATGTCCTTCTTTTTAAAAACTTACAGCATGATAAAATAAGATAAAGAAAAAAAATACTTAGGGAATAAGTCTGGACAGGAGCAGCACTTCATGTTTCTTGAGCCACTAAGGGAACAAATCAGAGAATTCAAGTTTGTCTAAGAGCACAAGGATTCAGGCCTCTGCACAAAGGATAGGTTTGCTTCATCAGTTTTCACAAAATTAAAGTAGGGTTTTACAAAAATACTAACCTCCCAGCCAAATCATCCACATAAACCAGAAAATACTGTCCTTATTTGAAGAAAAAGCTTATTGCTTAGTTCTCCAGTAAAATTGATAGGAAAACAGAAAATGTGTGCATTAAGATTGATGTGCAGAAAGGCCGTTTAGAAAACAGACTTGCAGCTGCTGCAATTTTAATTTTAACCTGGATTGAAGAGTGTGACTGGCTTTGTTGTTTGTTTTGGTGCTTTTCATGTGGCTTCCCCAGGAAGCTGTTGTGTTAATTGTCCTTCAGGCAAATAAGTAACCCCTTGCTTCTCGAAATACTGTCCCGCTTGATTCTGTTTACACCTAAGTGGTGTTTTGTTTTGTACAAGACTAAGTCATATTATAACATAAAAAACTATGTCATTTGGCTTATACACTCTGAAATTAGAATTTCTGTATCTCAACGTTTCTTCTTTTCCCCTTCTGTCACTAATCAGATCATCTTTGGTAAATTTTCTGGTTGCTGATTTCAGGCAGGGACTGTAGTTTGTAACATAAACAAGCTTACGCAAGCTAGTACGTAAGTATCTGTGTTGGCTAGCTTTAACACAGGATTTTAAACAACAGTTTAGTATCAAGTGGCAGCTTTAGATGACCTTTCACTCTATATAAGTCAATAATTATTTAAATAAACTCACATTTTACATTTCCTTTTGAACAGACAGACTTGACCATGCCACCATTTAAACCAGAGTCAACTCAAGATCTATACACTAGCACATAATAGACACATTTGAGATCTGTATTGCCATAAAATAGGCTCCTCACAAAAAAACATCACGCTGATGTAAGTCATGATATAGCCAAAATTCCAATGTAATGGTGCACAGAGTTACCATCCTCATCCTCTTGAGATATTAGGCTAGCAAGCAGTAACAGCTTTTGTTCTGTGGCTCATTCAGGGAATGGCAATTACACAGACTTTATCACCATAGCAAAGGAAACTTTCATTGCGCTGACTCCTGTACACATCCCATAACCTGTTTAGGAGGGGTGGCATGGTGCTTGAAAGGCCCTCAGGAAACCTGACAGACTAGTCATTGCATTGAAAATACTTCCAAGGTAAGTCTTAAGAGGCACCTGGCAGCAGACAATAATTCCTGGAGGGAGCAATTGCCATGTTGCCAGAGTGACTTGCTGCTATGTAGCTCTACATGAGATGTGTAAATAGCTATTTGGGTAAGAAGTAGGGCTTAGCAACCACTTCCAAGGAGAACATGAGTTGTAATAGCTATAGCACTAAAGCTGGGCTGTGGTGAGATCAGAGCACCATCCTGGCCATCCCTTTCTAGAAGATACAGACTCTGGATGCCTCCAGCTCCAGGCCAACCGCTTCCCAGGGGCCTTGCTCCTCTGGCAGCCTTACAAAAAAATGCCTTTCATGTGCCTCTTATTGGAAGATGCAAAGTATCTCACATATTTGTTTCTCATGATCCAACTTAAATATAAATGGAAACGAAAAGCAATTACATTAGCTTTCAAGGCAAAGGAGAACTTACTTTGACAGAGACAGCATAGTAGGAAGTGTGCCTGTCACACTTATTTTCCCCCACCTTTGATTAATCCAGCTGTCTTACTATGGCATCAACCTACGGTGCTTGATTGCAAAACCATTAATTATTCAGGTTTTGAGGGACAACCAAATGCTTAAACACGGGCTGCTTAGCATCAAGATCATGGGCAGTTTCAATACAGGCAGGAGGAAGCAAGGGGAAGAGCAGGTCAGCCTGGGGGGAACAGGGAAATCTGCACTCACCTCTGGGAGAAAAGCTGAGGTGAATCTGGATAAGTGTGGGGAGGAAAGAACAGAGATGATGAGGAGAAGAATAATGAAGAATAGAAGAGTGGAAAAGGGAGAAAGAGCTAAGGGAAGGAGAAAATTAAAAATGGTGCCCGCAGAGGTGCTGCTCACGGCAGGGGGAGAGCAGCGGTGTGCCGTGTAGCACAGCACGAGGTTCTGGTTGCTCCACACCTGCGCCCACCAGCCCAGCTGCCAGGACAGAGCTGTGCTTAACACTGGGCTGGGTGTCCCCTCCCTGTCCCCTCCCAGGAAACAGGCCCAGGTGAGCACCATCCACCGGGTCGTGCCCCAGAGAATGAGCGAGGAGCTCACAGGCAGAGGGAAGGCCCGAACCACAGTGAGAACCTATGAGCATGCCAGGCTGGGAAGAATGATCACAGCCATTACAGACTTCATGGGAGGGAAACAATTTATACACATGTCCTTGCTTTTACCACACATCAGGCCTCATCACCCCTGGCTAGTACCCAGCAGAGACTATATAAACATCACTGTTCCAGTCACAAAAGCCAACCAAAATGAAAGCAGTATCAAAAGGAATTCATCCAACTCCTAAACACTGTACAGACATTTCAGTGAGTCCTTTCTAAAATGAGACTGCAGATCAGCCCGAAAACTTACGCTCACCCTCTGTCAAGGTTTTCTTCATGGGGAGCGTAAAGTCTGCAGATTTCATTCCAGCAAGCATTTATAAAAACAACGAACAACCAAGGAAAGAGGAAAAGCAAGAATTTGCTAAATGGAAATTCAATTTAAAGATTACTACAGCTTTAGTTATCCAAACAGCATGGTTTTTCAAAAAACCCTGTTCCTCTTTTCAGTGAGCTTTCAGTCTAAATCTGGAAAGCAACACAGATTCACAGCGCCTTCTACTTCAGATAAGTAACAAACCAAATAGAAACTGAAAGGGAAAGGTCATATATTCTGTGCATGCCTGAGAAATGACGCTGTTTGTACAATGACAGCAACAGATTTTTCTAGTTTTCCTTCTTAAAAAATGTAATCGCTCAAGTGGGAGCCGGAAACTTTGCAAGACAACACTGTTTTGAAAAACATGGGAAGGACATTCACGTGGATACACAAGGGTATAAACTGACGTTAAGTATGAAGCAGCCCCCTAACCGATCAAGGTTAAAGAAAAACTAGCAAAGTAGCACGCACATCCTTCCAGTCTGCACTGCTGTGGCTTAACTGTTCATTCAGGATGGCTCTCCAATGCAGATTGTTTCATCATATGCCTCCAAAACCCTCATTCTACCCAAATGAGATCCCTCTCACACTCCAGCTTCACATGCCACCTCTTTCACTTGTTCATCTAACATAGGAACCTGGCAGAAACCAACCTACACACTTAGCTCATCTGGAGTTGCACCAACCATGCCTTTCGCCAAACACACGTACAGTTTAGCAGATTTAATACAATGCTTATACACATGGCACATTTGGACACCCCCAGAGGTTCCTTGAACGTGCATCATCAACAAACAAAGCTAGGGCCAAAAGCACCACAGGAGGCTCAGAGCAAGCCACAGAAGCCCATATCCATGAGCCTAGGGGTAACGCCGCTTAGATTCACAAACAAACAGATGGTTTTCTGTTGTAGGTTGGAGCCCCTGAGTAGATGGTCTGGCTGTGGTTTTCGCTGCGCTTCAAAGAATATGGGCTATGGGCAAGGTGTCTAGATGCCACACTGAGGTTATTTGTCAAACCCTGACCTCGCCTCCAGCAATCAAACTGCGCCCATCTAGCATGAAGGCTCTTTGCATCCATCCTTTGGATGAACTGTGTGACAAATTCACTCACCTCCTCTCCACTCTGAAAATGAAGTCTCCAGTTTTCACAGGGAACACATTCCCACCCACAACAACCAAACTTCTCTATACAATCAATCTCCTGGTTTTGCTATGAATTTATCAATCAGAAATTGTTCTTTGAAGTTACAGGAGCAAGAAAGATAATTCACTGCAGGTTACTAAAAACTTTGGTCTTTTTACATGAATTTTGGAGAATAGTGTTTTTGAGATATTTGTTTTTCCCTATGTGTTTCCAGACTGAAAGTACAACTTTGTAAGTTATCATACCTTTTCCTCCAATACAAAGGAGATTTACTATAAATATTTTCTGCCTGTTGCTATTTTCTTCAGCTGTAAAGCAGCCTGGAAGTCTACCATACTTTCTGGTGTGCAAGAATAGCATGCCCCACACCAAAAAAGAAAACAGTTTTTTATGATGATCTGCCCAGCACAAGTGTGCTTTCTTCAAACCGCTCAGAACTACACTCATTTACAGCTTATTAACTCAATGCTCGACAAAACAGTCCATCAGCAAGAAAAAAAAAATCCACATTTACATTCAAATCACAATTTTTCCCCCTGTTCTTTATAAGAAAAAAAAAATCAAATGGCATTTTGAATATACAAGAAAGGAAGGAACATCTCCCATTTACCATCTGTTATGTTTTAAATAGTTCATTGTTTAGTAATGATGGCAATAGATACACTGCCTCTTAAGAAATAAACCCCAAACCTCATTATAAATCAAATGGATGATGCCTTTTGGATGTTTAAGGATTGCAGCACGATGTGCAATAAAATCCGCTCATTTATTAATTTTATACTTGCACTGTGAATCATGCAATTGCATGATTATTTCTATTGCACACAAAGCTGTATTTGTATACTTTTAATTGTAAAATCAGTTTCTTTTCCAGGAAAAAATAACCAGATCTTAATGAAAATAGTTCAGCACTGAGGAGGAAGCACAATGTAGGCACTACTGATGTTTTCAAGGCATGAATAGCGATACCCTTGAATTCTGTGAACTGCAAGAAAAAACAAAAGTGAATCCAGAAACAGCCAGATTCCTGAGAAGCAGAACGCGAGTGATTACTACCGCTCTGCCACCCAGCTGCCTTTCACACCTTAATCTATGTTCCTCAGCTGTCAGAAAGATGCCTCCCTCCTTCTGCTGTAATCAAGGGTATCTTAAATAATGTGTCTACACAAACAGGCTTTCATTTTCCTTTGAGTGACTGACAAAGTGAAATGCCAGTGACAGCTGTTGCTTTTAGACTTTCGCCCGTATGTAAACACAGCAGAAAATGGACAGTTCAGTTTCTAGATGAAGCAATTTTTGTTGCCCAACCTGAGCAGCGATCATCTCATCATGTTTTGACAGTTATTGCTACAGAGACCAGTTAGTCACACTGACCGAACCAAAAGGGCATCAGCCCAGCAGCACTCCCACTGAGGCCTCCCAGAAAGGCCAGTTCACTCCTCCACGGACAGCAATTATTGCTCCTGAGCTGGCCACGCTTCTGCTGTTACCTGTTGTCAGGCACTGGTGTGCAGCCTTGGGCAGGCTGGGGAGGATCTGGAGATGTTTGTAAGCTGCCCACCCTGGCATGCCCAGCAGTCACGCACACTCTCATCCCCTCGACTCTCACTTGCTCGAAAGATGCACTGATACTCTGCATAAGCAAATGTTATTTTCACAGCTCTGCGGCGTTGGAGGCAGTGATGCTCAGGGCACTCCACACCATTACTCCACAGCACAGAACCAAGGCTCCTCTCACTTGTACAACCAAAGACCTTTTCAGTTTAGCATTCAGGGATGCATCTTTTCCTCTCTGGATTCTCAATGAAGCAATACATGGACTTGCCTGGACCTTGCTGTTCTCTGGATAACATACAAAGTCTTCTGTGCAGAGTCTACTCTTGTTTCAGTAACAAGTAGCAGCGTTTGCTTTCTCCCTGGGGTACAGCAGCAAATGATCTTTGAGTTCTCTTACTTCTGTGGGTCATCAGCATCAAAATTTATACCAGCTTGACAGGGTGCTGAACTTTGCAGGGTGGAGGATTGCAGGGGGGCGCAGGTATGAGTACAGTCTTCAGATGCAGAGAAAAAAAATGCACAGAGGAGTCCTGGATGTTTTGTGCAACTGCCAAATTAATTTTGCAGATACAGATTTGGTATCCAAGAACCTGCACCTAATGTGATTCACATACTGCATGCTAAACCACAGAGCCATGTGGCAGTGTTCATCACTGATGAAGCTGCCTTGATAAACAGGTCATGAATGCATGAGGCTTCATAAGAACTAAAGAAAATCTCATGGAATAGAAGTGTCATTTCAGCTGTCCCATACAGACAGTTCTCCAGGGTGTGAAAGCACTTTGCATGTTTCCAGTAATCAACATTCTCACTTTTCCACTACCATCTTCTTACATCGCAAGGCAGCCTTAAGATGGGCATACACCTGATTTACATAAAGTGTAATCCAGATGAAAATGGGGTACAGAGCAATTGGCTATGATCAGCACTTGCAGTCATGTACTCGGAATTTATGGAATAGCATGCTTTGAAATGCAAATATTTCAAGTACCTCTGGTGAACAGCAAAGGGTTCCCACAAGTGGATTCTCACCACCCTAAATGTGACAGCTTTTCCCAGTTTAAGCTTTGCTCCAAAGCTCCAGCCCCACTTGATATCACCCCAGCAGCTTCTCCAAAATGTCATAGAACAGTAGTCCAAGTTTTCGTGTACATTATGCTACTAAATTAGTAACTGAAACACTGATTTATCATCTCAAACTCTTACAGATATTCATGATGCCTTCTTAGTTTGTCTTCCCCGTACTTAAAATCTGGAGGCTTCTTCCCCATGACTGACTGAACTATTATTATTTTAATGCAAGCCATGTCAAGTAAATTTGAGTATCTTCGCATTTGCAGTTGAGTGTGAAAGTGTATTTGTCTCTTGGTGATGACTGTCAAATGAAATGTCTCATAACAACGTAAGTTCTGAAATACAGATACTTCTCTGAGTCACTGCTTCGGAACTTAATCCAAGTGTACATGAAAAAGCACCTTCACAAGTCTTTACCCAATCTCTTGCTTCACACCCCAGCTGGATGCTGCACTACAAAATCTTCGGTAGTACTTTGCTTAACCTTGCCAGTCACTCTGCTGGGGAGGAAAAAGCAGGGAAAAGAAGGAAACCCTAGGATTCCACTGAAAAGTTTCCCTGCATAAAGAATTCACGATATGTAGGAGCACGTTCAGCCTTTACAGCACAAGGCTGAGAAATAGGAAGTGCAATACCTGATTTCTACTCTATAGTTGCCTTCTTGCAGAGCGATCTGGTTATCTCTCTAACCCTACCTTTTTTTAAAAAAATTATTTAATTTTTTTGCTCATGCATTTGCCTACAGAAATACTGTGAAACTGTTATAACAGCACATACCCTCTGAGTGGTAAAAGTGCAACTATTACAGACTGCCACTGTTTAAGGGCTATGATTTAACTTTTGGCTGGTTTTTTTTTTTGTTTGTTTGTTTGTTTTTTTTTTTTCTTTCTTTCTCCTCCAAGCTATCCCATTTGGAAAAATCCCCATTTTGGAAGTAGACGGAGTTACCATTCACCAGAGTCTAGCGATAGCAAGATACCTTGCCAGAGAATCAGGTAACACATATTTGACTCTTTCTTTGCTCTGTTTTGCACCCATCTTTAATGCTCCACATTACATCCACAGCAAAAATAGAAGCAAACCAACAGCTTGGCAAGCCCACCAAGCAGAAGTCAACACCAGTGTGGCAGTACCGGTACTAGTATTTTCCCAGGCATAGTTAATAGTTATCAGCCTCTTGTTGCATCTGTAGCTTGTCTGCCAGTGCCAAGCGCTGACCACAGACATGCAGCGTACCAAATGGGATGCTATTAGAGGTGCCACTCATAGAGTGATGGTATAAAAAGCACTGAGGAGCACTGTATGGTGGCATGGCCCTCCTTACCATCATTTGGTGCCGATTTTGCTCATTGGGTTGGGGCTGCTGCGGCAATCCTGATGAGGTCTCAGGCTACGTGCCCTGCGGTTCCAACATCAGAAAGGAGAAACCAAGCAAGGCACACCTGCTAGAATGCAGTCTGACTGGGTTTAAAGTCAATCAAATGTCACATAGGAAGTAAAAAAAACCACAGACAAAAAAAGTTCAAATTAACCACCTGTAGCATGAAATGCTAGGGTGTTCAGAGCTGAAGTTGCATTACTGAGCTCCATACTATGGCTAAAGGAAAGCTCAGAAATAATCCCTGTTTACTGTGATTGCGTTTCTCCCCTGCACACATTACCTAGACTTGGGCCGGCTTCTCCAGCCAGCAACCTTTATTCACCTGCCGCTGCACAAGAAAGCACGTACCTGTGGCTTCCCCGAGGCTCTCGGGGCAGCTTCCCCAGGAGTTGAACTTTGAGCTGCCAGGCCAACCAGAGAGACGGCCAGGAAGAGGAGGTTTAGAGAAGCATTAGAGATTATCACAATCAGCAGACTGAGCACTCTGAAGCAGATTTAGGCACCAATTCAGAGCTGGCAGAGAGATTAGATCAGATGGTGACATCACTTGCATCCTTAAATACTTACATGCTATGGAAGTACTCGACCGGTTAGATAAAGTGCTATGAGACTTAGTAATGCAAGCAATCAAAGAGAGTAGTCAGGGCTTGCTTTAGGTCAGCAAGCTGTCATTCAAAACCATCTGCAAAACTGGTCTAGCTGAAGGCAGGCGTGTTTATGGTGTACTGACATCAGGAAATTGAAAAGGGGACTAGGAAGAGGGTATTTTTTTTTTTCTCCACACTCTGAGCAGAGATGTAACCTGCATTTCAAAATACCTCACATTTTCTGAGGAAACCAGCAGAGGTGCAGTGTTATTCTTCAAGGCACTAGCACAACATATTCTCAAGCATGTCTGCAATACCGTGTTCCTGCCAGCTTCCTGCATCTTTGATACAATCTACTACTTGCAAGAGAAGAGAATGACGAGCATCCACCTGCTAATGAAAAACGCTGAGAAAAGCCTGCCTTCCACCCACGCTGCCTCCCTCCCCTCCCCTGTCAGGAGGCTGATCTGGAGCTGTGCTCCTTTTACGGTCTGAAGATCTGACTTCGGCATTCCCCCAACACCTTTTACATGGGCTTGCAACAGCCACAGAGGCTAGGGTTCTGGAGCACACTCAGACCATGCTGTTCTCCTTCCAGTGTTAGTCACACTGCCAGCTACAGCAGGAAAAAGCATATATGGAAGGAGAAAAAAGTCTTTTTGACTTCATAGCCAAAACTTGTTATGTCTGCCATTAAGTCTGTATTATGTGTCACTAATGCTTTAAAACTAAGAAATAGCATTTGTAGGTGCCCATCACCAACAACTCTTTACTGAAGGCTCAGACAACTTGATGCCAAAAAGGAGAGGCACACCTCTCACCTTCAAAAGCATAAAGTTTCAGTAAGGAAGATGACTTGGCAGAGGGAGAGCACACAGTTTACGGGAAACGCAAAGCTTCCAGGTGAGGCTTAAAAGTACAGAGGGGAAGATAAAAATGACCTGAACTTGCACAGAGGTGAAAGCATGAAACGAGAGTGAGAGGGGAAAAAAGCAGTAGCATTAAAAGAAGTGCAGGCAAGCCAAAGGGTAACAGAGAACTAAAGCAAATTTGTAAACAAGACAGGCTAAGGTGCCTAATTACAATGAAGTAATCAAAAGGAAGCAGGATGTCATGAGAAGGTCCTAAATGGGGCTGAATAGGCAGGATAGAGGGAAAGAGCAGTAGACTTTCACAGAAGCACTTTTGGAGATTGTGTTGACCCAAGTGTAAAGACCACGAGATTGAGACATTGAAAGCTGGGATGAGGAAAAATTAACAGAAAGGAATTGGTGCTGACCCTTACCGAATGTGGTGGGATGGTGTATGGCAGAGAGGATAAAGAAGCAGTAGTCAGGCTGTGGGCTCAGGTGATGGAAAGAACAACTGTACCTTAGACGGCTGTATGAGGCTGGAGGGGGGAAAAAAAAGCAAAGGCAGATGAGACTGAACCTGGATGCAAGGAGCCAACTGCACGTTGTTAGCATCCACAACAGCCGCAGAGATCGTATTTCAATGGAAATGTTCACAAAGAACAGAGTTTACCTCTGGGGTATCAAAAATTCCTGCTGATGCTTGTCTCTAACCTCCCCTCATATGCTTGCTTCTCACAGGTCTGGCAGGTCAGACACCTGTGGAACAGGCGCTAGCTGATGCTATTGTGGACACCATAGATGACTTCATGACACTCTTCCCTTGGGCTGAGAAAAACCAGGATGTGAGAGTAAGACAATCACTAATTTAAACAAAGATAACACATAAGCCAGGCATAACTCTGTACCTGAGCACCTTCTCTCAAGACAGTGCCATTTATCAAGCCCTGGGTCCATCAGCTCAGCAAAGCTGAGCTGGAGGAGTTCTGTGGTTCTTCCTCGAGGCTAATCCAGACAAGGCGGCCTGATTTTTCAGCTTTGGAGGAATTGAGGCCATCACGAGCTGCCCCTCACTAGTTCACCTTGAATCGAGGATGCCATACGTGCATACATCAAACTGCTCTTCAAAGGGGAAAGACAGGACACTCCCACCCAGCCAGCACTATGCAATAACTGTATCTTGTCACAGACTAAGCTCAAATCTTTCTCCTTCTGCTAACTCAACAAGATTAACAGCCCTGCCCATCTTCTTTTTGCACTTCTGCATCTTGATTTCTTTTTGGGTTTTAGTAAACATCAGTCTTCAATAAGATCAGCTGCCAGGGACAAATACTTTTCCATGACCAGAGCCACGTAAGAGAGCGGGTACTGCTGAGCAGGGGAGGTAGCACATCCCTCACTGTCACTGTGCTCTTCAGACCTCTGCGACCCCACGTTGGTCCTCCGCGTGCTTTTGCAAATACTGATGCCAGGCTAACACGCTGCCATGGCTACCTTAACGCACAGTCACAGCGAAGCCCTAGAGCATTTGGTTTGGGGTTTTTTTGTTTGCTTGGTGTTTTTTGGGGGTTTTTTTTGGGGTTTGTGTTTTTTTTTTGGGGGGGGGGGGGGGGGGGGGGCGGGGGGCATTGGTTCAGTCCCTCTCACCAGAGCCTCAAATACAAGAACAGGCTGATGGATGAGTTAACTCCAGAGTTACAATGGCTCCACGCAGCTCTGACCCAAGCAGATGGCTCAGCCCTTTGAGGAAAGCGGTAGTATAACAACAGGTCTCACCATTAACTACCAGTGCAGCCACCTTCCATTTAATCCAAGGTAACTTTTCAGATCCGCTATAGGAACCACCCAAAAGCAATAATAAATAATGAAATTGTATGAAAGCACTCTAAAAGCTTGCAAAGGAAAACCTGAAAGTGTATTTGGAGGTTTTCGTATTGAAAAATGTGAATTACTTCATTTCCTAGTGATTTACTGAAGTTTCCTCATTTGGGGAGGGGAGTTTGACTCATGATTTTTAATCATTTCGGAACAGCCACGCTATTGCTAATGTATTAGCACAGAAGCAGCCCTATTGCCACAGCACTGCTACTCCCTTACAGGAAAACTCCTGTAATGCCTGCATGTGTCCCGGCTCATACTCAAGCACTTCTCCAAAATAAGGACCCAGATCATGCTACCAGTGATTAATTTAAAAGGAAAGAGTTTACATGAAAGCCTTGTATGCCTGCATGCATGCAAGGGAGCATTCTAGGGCCAAGGAAGATGGCAAAACTTACTTTCTGGGAATCTCTAACATTTTTCTCACTGTTAGCTGTTCTCCCTCTCCCCTCCCGGGTCCACTGCCACCACCTTGTGGTGGAAGCGGTGTCTCATGGTTTCAGAAGACCAGATTTAAGTAATTTACATGCAGTAAAGTCAGAAAAGTTCCCCAGCCCTGAGAAGTGCCTACAGGAACGCACACCTCAGAGAAAGACGAAAGGATATGCAATGCTATCTAGCCAGTAGCAAAGAGAAACCCAAGCAAAGTACAGGGAGCACAGGTGGCAGCTGCCCATGGAAGCTCCCTCTATGCCAGGCACAGACTCCCCTCACCCTACACCCCCCCCAAAAAAAAATAAAAATAGCTGGCCTTGCAACAGCTTTTTCAGGCATTGCTGGGGAGCTCCAGGGTTGAGACAAGCAGGTCATGCTGCTCCTGAAGGTGGATCCTGGTCATGTCCCCATCAGCTTCATGGATGACTACATATTTCTGTAGCTGGGGGAGTTCGCTATTGTCATGATCATAGAACAGTCTGGAGGGTTTTTTTTGCAAGGCAGGCTGGGGAACTTACCTAAACAAAGGAAATGTTACAGCACAGTGTACAAATATAAAGTTTCTGGACTGAAAACTTCTGGCTGTTACTTGCAGTCACCACACAGTTACTAAGCTCTTTACAGAAAGCAAAAAATTATGACAGATCTTCAGACACGTTCTGCAGAAAGACTGGTTTGATTTCAGCCTGCATTTTGGGGGGCCATTTAGGCTGCTGCCTCTTCTAGAGTTATTTTTTTATTAACCTGAATTTCAAAGCTGTTGAAATCATTCCATTCCTGTATAGCAGTGCTTACTTAACCAAGCCTGAGTACGTTCCTCCAAAATCAGGCCAAGCACATTAAGTGCACAAACTGTGCCACATTAGTCAGACCAGATGATCACAACAGTCTGCAATCTCAAGTGCTTCCCCGCAGGTGAGAAAAGAAAACCAGAAACAGTTTCCCTGTCCAAAGGAAACACCTAACCATCTAAAAGCAGCCTTAAAACTTTCTGCTGTGGGGAACACCTAGTGGAGATATATACATACCCTCATACTTTATCATTTTCACACAAATACTAACACGCATATGCTTCCATGTAGACTTCAGTCTTTTAGCCACCTAAAATCTCATTGCTGCAGAGACAAAAAAAAAAGCAGAATAATCTGCTAACACAAAAATTCAAAGATAAACACAGCAAAAGCCCAAACCCAGGTTCCACATTTCACACGAGAGGGGCTGATAAGGAAAGATAACTGAGCAGCACCTGACTGACAGCACGGAGAGCCTGAGCTAAAGGGATTTTGGAAGCCTGAGACCCTGTACACTAGAAAACGTAACATCCAAAAAAGTCCCAAAGAAATGACCATAAGACATTAGGAATGTTATTTTATAGATGGATTCTTTCTAAATCTATGGCAGGGCCCCCGTCTTGCCACAGCTGGGTGGCTGTTAGCACAGATAAACAAGCAGCATCACCCCCCACACAGTGCCACAGCATCTCAGGTGTTCATTAAGGGAGCAACTAGCTTAAGTCACAGCTCACTGAGCCACAAATGTCGTGTTTTGGACATCTCACCCACTTCGTGGGTAATTATCTCAGCTTTCCTAAATTCTATAGCTCCCCTTTGAATGCATCCAAATGACAGTTACCTCTGTATTTATTCGCTTATCTTAAATAATTGCTGATTGCTGTATAAATCCTGACTTGGATGTTAGTACACTCCTCCTTCCAAGAACTGAGAGCACTCCAAAGTTTGTATCGGATCAAACGATTCCACCGTCACCTTTTCCAGATTTCAGCTTTCTTTTTCACAAGTAAGAAAGCCCCAAAAGTTCAGTTTTGCTGACTACTTACGCATTGGTATGCATCTTTGTGTTTCATCCTTCCCTCAGAAAAAAGCATTTGATGATATCCTCACCAACAAAGCACCCGAGTTACTGAAAGATTTGGATACTTTCTTGGGGGATAACAACTGGCTGGTAGGGAAGTCTGTAAGTATAATTTTTGTTTCTCCCATTCCAACCAGGCCGCAAGAAAAATAAAATCAGTGACTGTTGTTGAATTTCTGGACTTCACGCCAGCCCATGAAACAACTCCCCCCTGCTTTTTTAACTCTTTGTTCTTACCAATACAGTCGGTTGCTCAATTGCAAAGTGGAAATTGTTTTCCAACTATTAGAAGAGCAAGGCAAACCAGGATGAGGATTTGCGTTTTCTCTAAACCAGTTTAGAAGTATGTTGACTCCAAACATTACAAAATGCCTTTGTACTAGTCAATACAGATGGGAGTTTAGAACTCTGCTTATAACCACTGACCAATTTACAGGACAATATGAAAAACAACTCCATGAAAGTGTAATCCCCTTTTTTACCCAGAACTGTTTGGAAGCCATTAAAACACTTCTCTGCAGCACAGTTTCAGCAGAAAATATTGATATTATAATGCAATTAATATTCATAGAAAGGGCTTTATTTAACCAGTTTTTACTTAATTCAAGCCTTGCATTGCAACCTAATTACTAGCTCTGTAATTACAGCCTAAAAAAACCCATAAAACCATCTTACACAAACAGATCATGTTTCATTTCTGCAGTTTGCTGAAAATGTTAGCCCCCGCTTTTGAGATTACTGACTAAAATTTATTGCTTTCTCTCCCATTTCCACCAGGTAACATGGGCCGATTTCTACTGGGATGTGTGCAGTACTACACTTCTGTCCTGTAAACCTGACCTGGCAGACAACTACCCCAGGCTTTTGGCTCTCAGAGACAGAGTGCAAGCACTTCCAGCTATTGCAGCATGGATCCAGAAAAGACCAAAGACTATAATGTAGATCAGCTGTTCAGACTGGAAAAAACAAATGCATGTTTAGTTTTCAACATAAGCACCCTAAGTTATTAATTTTAGAATCATTTAAATTAATTTCAGATGGGTATGCTATACAAACTCAACATCTGCCATAGGAGAAAAACTAAAAATCTGATTTAGTAGGGTAGAGCCTGAAGGAGAGGTGTGGTTTCAGCCACATTTCCCCCCTCACAACTAATAAAGTGCTTGATCAACCTAATTAATGTTCTGTGGGCTCTCAAAAGGAGAAGAGATGAATAAAGCTTCCTGCAGAGATGTAATCTCAACAATACTTTGTTTATTGTAGACTTTCAGTCTGGAGAAAAAAGTAGGCTAATTAACAGAGAGGATAAACATGTGGGAGTACTAAGGACACCACACAAGAAAAAGACCCACTTAGTCAACAAACTCAGGTTTCTCAAGCACTTTCTTTAGCCTCTTGAATCTTGTGCTAAGCATCCGAAGATCCTCCCCCACCCCAAAACAAAAAGAAAAAAACAGCACCAGTTCTCCATAAACACACCAGCTGCAGAAACACTCAGGAGCTCAGTATCTCTTCCAGTAAGCAGGAGACAAGTCGGGGGGGAGTGGCAGGGGTGGAAACCAGGTTTGGAACAAATGAATGAACAGTTTGTTCTTCCAGCACTGGAGAAAACAGGTAGGTGGAAATCCTGGCAATGCAACCAGTGTGTAGATGCAAGCAGTTTACATGAACTCAAGGGGAGACAAGTGCTTGCAAGAGAACTCCACTGTGTGGCATAAGCAGCTAAACCACAACAAATGGGCAGTCCTCTGGGCTGAAAACGGACACTATTGGGAGCGTATTTCCCTTCACGCTTGCTTTTCCCTCCCACCAGAAATATTATCTCATTGAATCATTAGTAATGCCAAACAACCGCTAACAGTTCAGCAACAAACCAGGCTCTGGCAGAACAGCAAGGAAGATCCAATCTTTTGCTCATTCCAGTACGGTATCTCCACCTGCTTTGTAATTCCTCAAATGCTTCGTTATAGCTCTTTGCAGACTTTTCCTTCTTCAGCTCCCACTCCCTCCCTTCCCCACCAGTCTTCAAATAGCTGTAGGGTTTTTTTCCCCCCCTGTACATCCTTCCCCACCAGTCACACAGAATGACAGAATGGTTGAAGTTGAAGGGATCTCTGGAGGTCATCTGGTCCAAACCCCCTGCTCAAGTGGGGCCACCTAGAGCCAGCTGTTCAGGATTGTGTCCAGACAGCTTCTGAACATCTCCAAGGATGGCGACTCTACAAACTCTTAAGACCCCCAATTAAAGAAGGCAGAAACAGTTCCAATAAACAAACAAACAAGGCAGAAACATATGAGCTTCATAGCGCTTGACAGATACTGACCCCAGGGGGTCTATGATGTTTAATATTGCTGATGTATGATTGTTCAAGAAGTAACCACTGCTCTGCTAGAATACTTTAACTGATTACATGCACATACCAAACCCAACCACCATACAAAAACACCCTACAGGGCAGGCATTTTGTTTCATTTCATATCTGAAGCAAACAGGTGATAATGTGCAAATGTAATGGGGGTAAGAGTTGGGTCAGGATCATGCTCAACAGAAACAGACAACCTAATTAACTGTAGCATTAAACACTTGTGGTTGTGTGTTAAATCCCACTATTTAGTCTCACAAAACATGTGGAATTAAAGCAGCACAGCAGACAAACGGATTCTTACCTTTTTCCCATTCCATGTAATACTATATTCCTTCACCCTATTTCAGCTGTGCATTTTGGAACATGCAGCACAGCCATGGAAAATTTCCAGTAAAAGGCAAGTAAAGTTTAGTTCATGCTTTGAAAAAATTTAAAAGATTTTATTTTCCATCCATTTCATACTTGCAGAAATCACATACAGTTGGAAAAAACACCCACAACCATAACCAAACCAAAACACACCAGATGTCCTCAGATACTGCTAGTCATTAGTCAGTGAAGTGATCTGTGAGTTGGACAAGGTGAAACACTGGGCAACCATGGACTCCAGATCCCCTTCTCTGCTCTTCACATAAAAGTGTTTAAGTTCCTTCAAAAGAGGCAAGAAGACTCTTCTGACTGTAATAACCACAAACAGAAAAGTGGTAGCTATCTGTCAGCCCCATATTAAAAGGCAAGAGTGAATTCTAGGATGCAGTCCTCAGATTCAGCCTGGTACAAATTTGATGAGCTCTGCACAGAGCATACAGCAGCCAAAGTTGTAACAGAAGGCAGGGGCAGTAAGGATTTCCCCATATTTCGCCTTTCCCCAGCTTCTAAAAGAGTGCCAATCTGAACCTTAACCACTCTGAGTTCAAAAGACCAAATTCCAGTCTTTTCCTCGATCCAAGTAAATGGACATCCCCCTCTCCTACCTCCTCAAATCACATCCTGGCCAGCAGATTATAAACTTCAGGTGGAGGCGTACCTCATCATTGATACCACTGAAGCTCTTCATTTCACTGAGATGAATTCAAACTTAACAAACTTCAAGAAAAGAGTAAGACATAAGCTTTGAGGTTAGGGCACTTCATTGGCAGAGCACAAACCTGGTATCTATACCGAGGACCGAGAAAAAACTTGTGACCTGGATGGAAAGTTCTATTTGGCAGGAATCCTATTTTTATAATCAATACCCTAACACACCTGTGATTAGAGCATAATGAAATATTAGTAATTAACTACTGCTGGATAAAGCCAAGTCAGTTCAAATGTAACATTTCAGCTAGTCTGGAAGTTGCCTGTTTGATTTATAACATGAAAGTTATGATCCAACCCCGCAATAACCACAAAATGAAAATATTTTGTTAATCTATGGAATTTTATTTGAACAAGTTGATACAAAACCAGTACAGTACATCAAATGAACCAAAACAAGCAGAAACAGACTTGAGCATTGTCAAATAAGGCACATAAAAATCTACACACAGAATCCAGTGAAACAGACAGTTTATATATATATAATTTGGAGGTAGAAATAATTACAAAAATACTGACAAATCTTAAGCAGTAGCAGGTTTGTTAAAACAGTTACTACTTAGGTCCCCATTTTGAAAAGCAATCTGTAAAATAATATCAGCATCGATGTTGGCACATTTGGGCCACTTATGTTTTAAGCATCAAAAGAATGCTATCAGTGTTAAAAATTTTCAATACCATGAGGAATACAATAAAGAAACTACAAAAAGTTATAAATGTTCATAAAACTCACGGTCATCAATAATGTAAGAGTCCTTGGGGTACAACATCACCTTTCTTCCTTGAATTAAACAACATATTTACATTTCAGAGACCTAATGAAGCTTTTAGTAGTGTGGCTATATCAGCTGGAATGGTTCCTTCTTCTCCTGAGGAATCAAACCAAGCATTAGTACAGCTCAAAATACTTCACAAACAGAAAAAAGCCTAGATCCCCAAAACTGTACAAAATCCCCTACTTGTAGGAGTCTGTCACTGATTTGGGGGTCAGAGTCAGAGGACACTTCGTGTCAAACTAAACAATAATCAGCACAAATAAACTAGAAAGATCTATTGAACATGAAAAAACCCCCAAAATAAGAAGGCTCGTTTGCATCAAGAACCTTGGTTTTTTTTGAGAATAATATATTGCAGCAACCTTATTTCACTTAAATGGCCATCATTATGTGCAAGAGACTTACCTGCATCTGCTGCAGTCATATCTTGTTCTAACTTCAGTTTCTGCTGGCTGATTTTGAGCATGGATTCTTCAATAGTCCCCTTACTGATTAGCTTTATGACTTTTACTTCCCTGAAAACCACAAAACAGGATAAATGCATTTTTATATTTTCTTTGGAGTCATGCAAAAGGGAAGGATACCATGCCTTTGCTCAACTAGCAGTGGTTTAAAACAAGGAGAACATGAACAAAAAGAGCAATAAAAAGCGCATCTAGTTTTTCTGTCTGAACCAGCCGTGCTCTGTACTGCCAGAAAACTTGTTTTCTCCTGCACTCCCAGCCACCACAAAGTCTGGACAGTCACAAAAATCTGTTAACAGAAACAGCCCAACTTCCTCCTCATCACAGACTAGAGTTGAAACATAAGTTACTAAACATACTCTGTTGCTCACATTAGCTTATTCTGACCGAGGACTCTAAAACAGTCCATGGTTTCACTGCTTATGATTAGGTAGCACTTCAGAGCTTTGAAGCCTCCTGAAGAGAACAAACAGCTTTGCCTAACAGTCCCAAAGACTTCAGAATTGCCTTGAAATAGTTCCTAGCACCAGAAATTTGAGAATTATAATTTCAGAGTTATGAAGAACCGGAAAAAAGAGGAGAAAGTAAGTAACATTTCTTCTGGAAGCAACATGTGGCGAGGCAATTACAATTACCTAGCACCCACACAACCCAGAGCTGGTTTACAGAAGTCTCTCCGTAAAATGGAATTTTACAATCATAGAATACTGTCCTTTTAGCCTCCTTTAAGAGCTTGCCTCCAAGAAAAAACAAGCATTGTAATGAAAAAGTCTTACCTCGTCTGACCTACTCTATGGCATCGGTCTTCTGCTTGCTTATCATTGTATGGGTTGCAATCAATGTCATGAAGAATAACAACATTCGCTGAGGTCAGATTAATTCCCAAGCCACCAGCTTTGGTTGACAGGAGGAATACAAATATACCCATATCTGTATTGAACTGATCTATTAGATGTATCCTGCAGAACACATGCAATCAGGCCTTAGACAAAACACCACACTGGCTCCAGAGTTGAATACAGAAGTTAGGACAATAATCTTCTAAAAGGGCATTTGCAAAGCAGTTCAAAAGTACAGATGTTATGCAGACAGAAAAAAAGGGTACTAACAGTCCTCAGCAGTGACCAGAGAAACATACTCAGAGTGGCAGATTGATAGCAAAGAAAAGAGGCTTGAAAAAAGATTTTGGACAATCATCAAATAAAACGAGCAAGTTGGAGAATGAGGGAAGACTGAAGAGCATGAAACAAATGGGAAGGGGGAGAGGAATGTAGTGTCATGATTATTTTCTGTACAGGCTTCAGCTGTAAGTGGAAATTAATACCACAGCAAGAATGACAGGTTTTTGAAACAAAGAAAAAGAGCACCTAAAAAAAAATTGAAGTAGTCATGAAACAGGAAACAGCAGAAAACCAGCACAGCTCTAATACAAGAAAAGCATAGCAACATTTTCAGCTGTGAAGGACAGAGTAAATGGTTTGTCCTAGAGTAACAAAGGGGTTTATCTGCCTGTTGTAACAGAGATACACTGTACTTCTAAGGAATATCTACAGGTGAGCTTTCGTGATGCTGAGACACAAGCAAAACTAACACACCATGAACTGCTGAAGACTCAAGTTGTCTGTTTCAACGGCTAGGGCTATAATCCAACCATCTAAAACTCACCTTTCAGCCTCATCCTTACTAAGGCAATCTGAAATCCAACATTAAACCCCTTCTATAGTCAATGCCCAGTGACCACAGAATTCCACACATTGGAAAACAAAGGTAAGGGTTTTAAGCCACCTCCCCCACTCCTCCATGCACACATCCATTTTTTCCTCTCTCATCTTCAGCAAGTGTCACGTACCTATCAGAAATCTGTGTTTTTCCATCCAACCTAATATATCTATGTTGCCGGTGTTTTAGGAAAACTTCCAAGATATCCAGCATCATAGTAAACTGGCTAAACAGTACAACTCTGTCACCCTGGAAATGACAAAGCAAAACAAAAGTTTTAAACCACACCAATTACAAATAACAAACTATACTAATACTTTACTGGTGCAAATACATGCTTTTACTTTGAATTCCTGTTTTCCGAACTAAAAGACTAAGCTGAAATTCATCAAGTCAGGACTGACTCTCAGTGAAGATACCATATCCAGTATTTCTGCTGCATTAACCCACATTTTGTCCAATAGTTTAGTTACTTTGCACTTAGGTGACTCAAGCAATCTAGAAATCACGTCAAAATCATAAATGCCAGATCTACTCCATTATAAACGTCAACAAAATGTTTTCATTAAATACCTATATTTAAGCTATATTCTATATAAAAGAGTGCTACTGTTCTGTGTTATCTGAAATAATTGAACAGATACATAGCACACACTTATGTAAATTCAGGATACACTGAAGTATTATGGAACGTGCTTATTTGTAAAGTAAGTTGGTTCGAATCTATGACTTTAACAGTGACCTCTTCTTACCTTCATGCTGCCTTAACATATACATGATTATTCTGATGTAATACAGTCTTATTCAACTGCCAAAAGAGGGTCAAAATTCATGAGCTGTGAAAATGATGCTAACCCTCCTGTACATTTGAGAAAGTAGTGGTAACCTGCGATGAATATCCTGAAACTTGGAAAAAATGGGAAAGCTTATTTTAGCTGTGTCTCCAGTAACATGCATATGCAGGGCTGCACGTGAAAAGCTGTGAGTATTGCTTTGCAATACTACACGTGCACTAAATCACACTCTAATACCCCACAGAATAGCAACTGGGTTGCATATAAAACTAGCAGATGTTAATTTAACCAGTTACTTAGAGCCACCCTTTAGATCGACAGGAAAAGGTATTTCAGCCATCTGTAGTACCAACCTTCTCTTTAAGGTCAGAGAGAATGCATTCCAGTGCTCTAAACTTCCCAGAATCCAAGATCTGATCCATGTCTAACTTGAAGTCGCTGACATGAGAATATTGCTTACAAAGCAAATGCAGCTCAAAATCTGTCATTACTGTCATATCTTCAAAGATAAGGTCAGGATTAGCATCACAATGCGTGGGTTCCTGTTAGCAAAAAATCAAGGGAAATAATGCAATACACAGTCTCACCAGACAGACAAGAAAAAACAAAAGACACCACACAATAACATCCAAAATTTCTGAAAGAACAGAGTAGCACAACTAGACATGGACAAATGCCAGAGCGTGGCTCATGCAAGCAACAAAAGATGAACTCTGCAACCCCAGGTTTTATAGTAGAGGATCATTACTTCGCAATTTAGCTTTTACAAGAATTTGTACTACCAAAAGCTATGAAGTATATGCTTAACCTCCATAGCAATTACCTAGTACCCATCAAGCCCTACGACCTTTTACCCCTGTATCAGACCTCTTCCCCTGAAGGCACATTCCCTAAAAGGGAGGTCCAATCCTTGGATAGATGGTAGAAGACATGGGAAGCCCAGCCCAAGATGTAGGGTGGGTAGAGGGATGTCATGCCTGGAAGAAAGAGGAAAAGAAAAGCCACATCTGGAGAGTACGATGGTATGAGTAGGAATAAAAAGGGACAAAAATCCTTAATAAACCAATGGGTCACTTCTTCCCTTCCCCCCCAGCCTTGACTGGCTTTATTTTAAAACAAAGCTGAAGATATTCAAAGCCAGCTGCAACTTTCTTAGGGCACCTGCTGCATATTCAGTTGTGGGTTTTTTTTTATACTTTAGAAAGAAGCAACAATTTTCCCCAAACTCCACAGGCATTAACCCCAGCCAAATTACAAAAAAAAGTCCTCAATAGTTCAGTACTTATGCCTTCCCTATGTTAGTTCTGTACAGCCTAGATTTCTTGCTACTCAGAAGATACTAGTAAACTCAAGTGCCCACCCATGATTTTTTTCTTACTTTGGTTTTAAATTTTGGGGTGGAGGGAAGAGGCATTACGGGGGAGCTAATAAAAAGGTGCTAACTGCAGTCCCACAACTGTTCCCTCCCTTCTAGTATCTGATCCAAAAAATCAGTGTTAAGCACATACAGAGCTTGATAAGAGCACTGGATAGATGCAGAGAAATAAAAAGCAGCAACAATTAAGTTTTGTGAAGACACACTTTTGACCAGAGGACTGACAATAATAAAAAAAAAAAAAAAAATAATCTATTTAAGTTGCATTAAGAATTCTGAGAATTTAATGATTGCTTTTCAATTTCATCACCTTACCTTGAGCATAAGCATGGACATTGTCCTGAGCTTGTCAGTCGTGTAATACTGACGATGCAGAAGAGGGTGATTAGCCATTTTTCTAAGTTGCATCATTACATTTCCCATATCTGAGTTTTTCTCTGTAAACAAAAAAATAAGGTAGATTCAGCAGTAGTACATAGATGCCTACCTGACATCTTCATCTCTCAGGAGAACTTCATTTGTAAGAACCGAATTTGACACTGTACCCATTACCTGAACTTACAAAAATTTCACAGAAGGGATAAAGTCAGTTTAGGATTATCAGGCGTTTCTACAAAGCAAGGGCTTTCAAAGGTCATTCAACATATGTCTGGGCATGAAAAAAATCCAGCAAAAGGAAACAAGATCCTCACATACCATTACTGTTAATAGTTTTCTTGAGCTTGTTTAAAAGATCACAGTATAGTTGTTCCTGTTTCTCAGACATGGCACATAATTCAGTGAGATCTTTTTTGGGAGGTAGTTGTTTCAGGACCTGACAAAATGAAAACATACCAGGTAAAAACTGTACTGTAGTGAGTGGTCAGTAATTCCGTACTATTGTACAAGCCTGCTTTTAAGGCACTCCATTCTCCACATCCCAACTCCTTCCACTGGCTGCAACTTGGCTAAGTCAGCAGTTTAACTTACTCATAACTTGATTTGGATTGTACATCACCCCCTCCATCAAGTAACACTGTCTGCACACTCCAAAACTGCAAAAAATAGTAATACAGGCAATACCCAGAACCTACTCCCCTGCTCATCAGAGATACCCTCTTCAAACCACTGATTAATAAATTATGCAATTACACAGAAACGCTTTTTGGATCACTATTAAGTTTTCCCTTTCTTTTATATATGCAATTCTAGAGAGAATTTAAATGGGTTTTGGGGTTTAGAATGAAAAACAATCTGATGATAGCAAAATAACACACACATTTCTAGTCATACATATACACACATACATAAATGCACATTTACAGCACATTTCAGTTAAAACATCATTACACAAATATTTTAGTGTTAACATGGAGGATTTCTCACTTCTCATCACTTTGCCATGCACTAAATCATCTTTTGCTGATCCTTCCTTACTAAAATTCTCAACTGTAAATAGTCAGCAAATAATAAGCATCAAAACCTGATGCTGCAGCAGGTCACGTTTTTACTCGCAACTTCTATAATACGAATAATAGCTCAAGTTTCTTGCTCTTCCTAGATAAACAGCTAAAATAAGTACTGAAAAAATATGACCTTAAATTCTACTGTTAGTCCCAAAGATTATCAGGCCTTTTAATAATATGAAGCCATTATTTTAAAGGCAAAAATTACCTCATCCTTTACTCTCCTTAAGATGAATGGTTTTATTATCTGCTTTGCATGTGCAATCCTCTCCTTTTCATATATGCTTTGTTCTTCAGCACTCTTCTAAGGAAAATATTGCAAGAACTTAATTACAATGTGAAATTTTCAGCAGTAACACTATATTAACTATTTTAACTTGATGAAAAACCCAGCCAGAACAGACAGATCCAACAGGACCATTAGTATTCCAAGATATCCTGTTACAACACGTTCTTACTTTAAATGGTTTATTTTGCTGTTTCCTTTTCTAAATTTTCATAATCTTATTACCTGTTTCCATAAGATACCAATAAAAGCAGAGTTACGCAGCAACAGGAGTGTTCTAGCAAAAAAAAATTAAATTATTTTCAAGACTACAGTATATAATACTTACTGTTTTTGAAGAGAATGTCCTTCGGATTTCACTTGTGCTACTGCTGAACATATGTGGCATGACAAAATTCAAGAGAGACATCAATTCCAACAGATTATTTTGAACTGGAGTTCCCGTTAGCAGTAAGCGATTCTTTGCCTGTTTGTCCAAAGTGGAAAACAGGAGTGAGAAACATTAGTCAAACAGGTTAAAAATATACATTGGCAGAAACAAAAGAGATATGGAGAAGTTAGAAAATGAGCTTGGCTTAAATTGCAACTATTTAAACTTCACATATATTTACATTTTTAATTATTTTATTTTAAAATTTTAAATTATTAATAATTTCCTCGTGAAGTCTACAAAACAGTTTACAGATCTGTGGGGAACTGAGCACCTACAAATTTAAAACTTTCAGTCTAGATGTAAGAAAAGCCCTCCTGCATCCTACTGAAGTTTTTCTTGTTTATTTTGGTTGTTTTTTTAATTAATGTGCTAATTGTTGCTCCCATATCATATCTTTTCTAACATCATACAGTACTTGCACAGAAGTTTTGAATTGCAAGAACAAGTCACACTAATTGCTTAAAGATCAGTTTCTTAAAAAGGCTTTTGATGAAAATATTATCTTGAACAATAAGTCACAATAAGTGATCATAAGTACATTATTACTGTATAAATAATACAATGCTAAATCATAATCAGAGAAAGAGCTGTACTCAAATTTTATCTTTTTCTAAATGCTGCTGCCTCAGGCTGCAAGCTACAAGAAACAATTTTTTAAAGCTAGCTTTTCTTGCACAGTCCTATCAAAAGTAGATCCTTAAATACCACAATATTTCAGCACAAGTCATCAGACTAGCATCTTTGCAGTCTTTACTACTGTGGGATAAAACTGGAAAATCCCTTAATACCAAAACAGAACCACTTCCATCATTGTAACGACGCTATGGGAAACGTATTACATTTATTTGGGAGCCTGTCTCCCTGAAAGAGTTTACAATGCAGGATCCGCTCCTAAGACCACACCACTTACATCCACTTGCATACTCTAGTTTCTGGAACATTATGTGTATATGAACTTTACAGTTAGTAATCCATTTCCCCCACTCTGTAACTACAAATAGAAAAAACAGGAGTTGTCCCCTCCAGTCCAGCAGTAACTAAACCTCTTACATTAATTGTCATAAGGTGCTGGTAGCGTACAGAGCTCATGTTCTTGAGCATATGACCTTCATCAAAAATTGCATAGTTAAGCTTCAACCTGCGAAACAGTCCTCGATCATCTGAGCTGCTAATTGCACAGTTGTATCTGTCAGAGAAAAATACCACAAAAGATACATTAAATGCAAATTCAACATGAACATGCTGTTGTCAGAATCAAATTGAGTTCTCTAAGATACTGAAGAGTTATGGAGAGAATGTGCGAGGGCCAGTAAGTAAAACTGCCTAGAAGTAACTAACCATATCACAGTTTTCTACTGGCAGATAATTACAGTTTACTTGATGAGCCAGCGCTCTCAGTAACACTTTCCAAAATAAGTGTGCAAATCTATTACAAAGTAGTAGGTATCTATTAGCACGTATTATTACTAGACAATAGACAAAGCATCTGTTACATAGTATCTGTTACACACGAATAAACCCCTAAATAACAATTACCTGAAAAATACAGTTCCCTTCCCGTCTCACCAAACTGCAAACACACTGTGCTTTGTTGTGCCGCTAGAGGTCAGCGGGAGCTAACTAAAGCTCGCTTGTTATTTAATTACCGTACTTACGTAGTTACAATCACATTGAAGTCGACAACTTTATTATTAATGTCCACCCTGAGATGTTTCCTGTCTTCTTGGGATCCTACAAAAGGACAAACCACAAAATGAATATTACGTAGATCTATATACATATAAAAAATTAAGACAGTACACAGAAATGCATTCCTCAATATGTATGTTTATTTAAACAACTGTCTTAAAAAACAATGCTTCCATAAGCAACTCATCTTTTCTTAGGCTGACCGTGCAGGCAACTGTATTATGGGACTCATTTCTAAATTAGATTCCTCACCATAATAAAAAAGGACGTTCAGTTCAGGACACCACAGATGAACTTCTCTTATCCAGTTATCTGTAAGACATTAAAATAAAGAACAAGTAATTTATACTTTATTATGTCTTACTTAACTTCAGACACACCTCAGCATTAAACTAAACAGCTGATTTTAAAGCAAAGCTGTTTCCGTTCTCCTCAAGGTTAAGAAACTTTCTGTCCAAATGCTGGAAAAGCGATAATATTTAGGGAAATTAAACAACCCCCAGCTGGGCTTTAAGTAACTCAGCCAGCTTGCACTTTAAACGCCTACAGCAACAGACCCTGCACGGTCTGTAACCACTATGTAAAAAGAATACAACACACAAATTCTCAGCCCGATTTCTTCCGTACATAGTTAATTCCTCAGAAAGCAAATCCCTTCATTTGTCAGTACTTGCATCCAGAGGCGTTTTGTCAGGACAGACTGTCCCCCAGCGGGAGCAGGTAAGGAAGCCTGACACTCGCCCCAGCTCCAGGTGTCTGGCCAGCACGGTGGCCATTGGTGATGTTATCGTGCCCAAGGGGACACTGTTTGACAGCCGACACAAATGTTGACCCCAAACCGTATCAGAAAGGTGTCTCTGCTGAATGCCACTTGACCTGGGCCAGACCCAGATTAGGGCTGAGGAGATACCTCTGGAGAAGAGTCAGAAAAGCTGGAGACTGACCATGCTTCCCAGGCATCTCTGTGCTGGATGGCTCAGGCCAACCTGCCACCACAATTCATGAGCCTCTATGATTCACTTTGCAAAAGCACCTTTCTTTACACCTTTATGTACACCTTGTGTTTTAAGTAACATGCATTTTTAAGAGTTACCTAAAAAAAAAAAATTCTAGTGGATTTTAAAATCACACTGAAAACAGCAATTTCAAACTAATGTTGAACCAGAAGCTTTTCTGATGTGTTAGGAGAAATTTTTGAAGCCCAGCATCTTCTTTCTAAATTAAACTTGCTACTTTCTCCTTTCTATAATCATTCAACAAAACCAAACTGAACCCTACAGAGAGCTAGCTTCTGCTCTAACTCATCAGCCTCCCTGACATATTTCATTCCACCATATTCTTCCTGCCTTCAAATGAGGTCATTAAACAATCAAAAGTACTAAAAGACAACTCAGCCTTATCGTTTTAGGATTTTGATCTGCTTTGACAGATCCTGTGTAGCAAAAAGGACGAATGCCTCAAATGCCACAAAACCTAACCCTAAACACAGCCTAAAAACTAGGAATTTCAGCCAAAATTCAGTAACCTAAAAGACTACTTTGCTAAACAACTTAGAATTTTAACTAGCAGCTTTATTTTTTGTGACACATACAGTGTATATTAAAAAAAAAAATTTCCACAGTGGGTCTAATTCAGAACAAGCATGCCTTCAGTATGGTTTTCATTCCAATTCAAATTACCCGAGTTGAATATCACCATAAATAAGTTAAGCTTGCTTTCACAAAGTTATCTTTGTTTCACAGTCTGGACATATTTTTTTTTCTTAAATAAAAGAATTTTGAAGCTTGTAACTTACCTAATGTTGAAGCTGGCACAACTATCAAATGGGGACCCCTATTGCCCTCTTGATAGAGATAAGCTAGAAATGCAATAGCTTGAATTGTTTTTCCTAAGCCCTAAGAGAAAACAAAGCCATTTAAACAAAATTTACAGTCTGTAGAACACAGTGCTTTGTACTCATAAGACAATTACAGTGCAGTCAATGTTAACTAACAATTAACATCTGCATAGAAAAATTGTTCTGTTTAACTGTATTGTTTTAGAGAAGACAATTCCTTAAGTACCATCACAGTCAAACTCAATCATCTGTCCAGCTCAACATTTGAGCATGAGAGTTCCACCTTTTCCATTTATGAAGTTTTTCATTTTAGTTCAAATTCATCCTTCAAATCTCCAAAAATTTACCCTCCTGAAACAGTACTGCAGACAAATGATTACTTGAAAACTCACTGCTTCTTTCTATTTGAGCCAGTTGTACAAAGGGTATTCCAGCCATTTCTGAAGTGGAATTTAATATGGAAATGAGATTTAAGATAAGCCCGTGTATCCACCAGTACTCACTTTCCAGTCTTCTGCATCATGGATTTAAAAATCCATCTTATCTATCACACAATAGGGACACAGGGTACTTCTAACAAATATGAAATATATGGAAGTTGAGAAACGTGACTAAGTCTTAGTGAAATAAACCTACCCATTCACTCATGGTTCGTCACCAGATGAACAGCAGCCAGGATTAAAAGCAATGACAACAATTTAGCAGCTGCTTCACCAAGTTTGTTCTGTTGTACAGTTGCTGGGGGTGTCAGTACCAAGCAAAACCTCAAACCCATAAGCTTCTCTCTCATGTCAAAACTTACAGGGAACACAATGACAAGTGATGGTTCAAATGCTGCAGAAATGGAAAAAGGTTTCTGCCCACTTAGTTTTTTCTGTATTGTTAACTACCTGTTTTGAAACTGATGGAAAAATGTAGAAGACAGGGGCTCACTACAACTAAATGCTGGACAAGTAGAATGAGTTCCATTTACGGGCAAGGAGCTATTAAAATGAATGGTTTGAGGATAGTCTGCTGTGGTAGAAACTGCTTCCATTCCATCAGAAGATACTGTGTAACTTATAGTTATTGGTCTCCACGAATCTTAGGCTCCCTTCAATTTTCAAATTTAAAGTATGAACTCAGCAGCTTCTAAACATTTGAAGAAATTGTTTGCAATTTCAGCTAAATTAGCTAAAACAAATTAATTACAAACTGCTTGGGGTTTCTAGGAAATGAAAGAATTTAACAAAGTCATTTCTCCAATACTTTTAACATTTCTTAAATAATCAGTTTCACACTTACCATTTCATCAGCCAATATGCCATTCAATCCGTGTTTATGTAGCAGTGCTAACCAGTTCAAACCAATCTTCTGATATGGCTTGAGTTCCAAACTGTGAAGACATCAAGCTCAACATGTCACCATCTTTTTTTCTCCACAAAACACAACTTCACACTTAATGTTAATCACAGAATGCTAAGTTTAACATTGCCTATATTTTAATGTATTCCAGATCTCCTCATGTAGTGAAAAACACGAAATTTATAACGTCATCTTAATACCAAAGAGCATTTCTGGACTTTTAAAGTAGTTTATCTGAACTTCTGTACACCCTAGTGATCAAAATGAATGTTACAATAAATACTGCCACCCAGCATACGCATTTTCATTCCTTCTAAGCTCTCTTTTTATTCCAAATATCCAGTTGGAGATCCTTACCAATTTACCTCTCTGAAAAATCCTTCCCCCCAACATATCCCCAGTGCCCCTCGCACAACATAGTGTTCTAGGTCATTTTGTACATCTCAACATCCTGACCAAACTCTTCAGTCTGGCTGACGTAAAGCTTACACCTTTGCTCAGATTCATTTCAATTTGGCATATTTGCAATATAAGGTCCCCCATTATGGAAACAATTTTGTTTGGCCTTTTGTTTTAAGTTTATAACTCATGACTCCATGACTCCAGGTTGGCTTCTACGTTCATAAAAAAATACAGCAAGTAAGAGAAGGTATTGAGAACCATTTTATCTTTTTGGTTTTTACATTCTTACCCTTCTTACCAGCTTTCCTGATACACTTAAATCATTTGTTGATTCCCTCAAGTGTTGCACATCACTATATTGCCCACTGAGAGCTGGGAAGTGTCAAAACATTTGCAACTACTTTCAGAGGCTACAGTTTTGAAAAATCCCAGTCTTCAAGTATACCTTATTATCCAACAGCCTTTTAAGTATACAAAAAGGAAAGATACCTCCGATTCAGAATGGAGGGTTGCTCTATGTTCCATCCACATCCTCCATCTTCAGTAATCTTCGTTACTTGTTTTGTCAGTTTATTTGAAATGTCTTCACATTTATTCATGAGCTTTAGAACCACATCCCTCTCCTTCAGCAGTATCTTGCAGTTCCACACTATGTCTTCCGACAAACCAGTAGTCTTCGTCATTTTTGTAAACTGCAAAATCATTACAAAAAACCCAAATTATGAACACCGGTAACAGCAGCAAAGGTGCTAAGACGAATATCCACAGCTGCTGCAGGCAGCAAGTAATTCAAGTAGCAGACAGCAACTTTGACCTCCTCTCAAAACTTCAACTATTCTTTACACACTTGGCCTGCTGCAATCCACACCAAAGGTCATCATTACAGCTCCTTGCACTGTCAAAGATACCTTAAAAATAAAAGGGACAATTTCTCTGAAGAGTTTCATACAGGAGCTTTAAACTCTTAAAATCCTCAAGGGGAAGCAACATACAGCACAAAGTAAAATCTGAAGGCCAGGCCCATTAGCAGAACAAAACCACAAAAGAAAAAAAACAAACCCCAAACCGATTATCGTTAGATCTCCTTTTAAGCAATTCCTATTAGATACTAAAGATTTAAGATGTAAGCATCACGTAGGCATCAAGACAATAGCCTTCTTCATAGGTTGCTTTAAGATTTTGTTACAAATCTGTCTGGAGCTCAGTATTACTCGGTCCCAGTTCTAACTGCACCACAAATGACACCAAGTTGGGCTCAGGCAGACTGGAAAAAAAAAATTATCAAGGGATAAGAAACATCCCAAAACTATGTCAGTTTTTTTGTGGTCACCAAGTATTGACAAGCCCAAGAGACCAGCAAGACCTGGTTCTTACTTTTCAGTGCTTCACATGTCAGTGTTGGAGAAGATTTTCTTTACCAAGCTAGCATTCACCTAAACTCTTGCAATGAGCCCAACCTCCTGTGAAACTTATAAAACATGAGCTTGCACAAATCCACCAGGTCAATTAGCACTTGCAGATACATTTTCATTGGCAGTACCGCCATCCCCACAAGGTGTTAGCACCATTCCGTTTCTCCAATTTTTGCATGTGCATATTTCAAGTGAGCCTTATCCTCATTTTACAGAGGGACAAACAAGATAAAACACGCAAATACGTTTTCTAAATGTCATGGCAAACAGGCTAGTAGAGAACAAGTCAAGACACCAGAATCTCAGTGTAAATACTAACATAAGGCCTGCCCGCCACTCCTGAGCACGCCTAATTTACAAAGATCACACCAAACGCCAGCAGCTGAGCCATGCTGACAGACCATATTCAGTATCATTGTGGCTCCCTATCCCTCAGTAGGATATTCCCTCCTATCCCAGCTGAGAGGAGATCTGCAAGCACTGTAACTGCTCTGCCACCATATCCTTACCTCCTCAAAACGTCTTCCCACTGTGTCCAAGGCTGACTTTCTCCTCTGCTTTGTACTCCCAGTCTGCTACTAAAAGCAGAGGTTGCTTCACTCATGCTTGCTAGGATACACATCTAATCTAGCAATTTTTATTTTTATTTTTAAATAATGGCTCCATGTCACAACCCTTCCTGTATCAATCACGAATGCATGCTTCTCCAAGAGCTCTTGATCTTTGTTGTGGTAATTGCTCCTCACAAGTCTTTCTCACAACCTTGTGCCGGCCACACACCTACCACGTGATATTGCGCCTTTAAAACCTGCAATTTTCCAAATCTTTTTCCTTTTAAATCATAAAGCACTATTCGTTTTGACACAGGAACCTTACTTCCACTACTTGCTTCCTTAAGTCCACACTAGTTCCAAAACGTAGCAGAAGGACATATAAAGTAACTTCACTAGAACATGGATATTCTCTGTTTTACAGCTAAGAAGCTTGATGTCATGTCAAAACAGGCCCTCCAGGCCCATCAGCTTCTCCTGGATTCCACACTGGGCCATCTGCAAAAAGTGTAAAACCTCCTCATAATTTTTTTTCCTACAGTAAATGGGGTCATATTTGTAATTATAGTATTTTCACATGTATTTATGCATACAGTTATTTCACTGTAAAAAACAGGTATCTTCCTTTCTAATTAGTGGATGTAAAGAATTGAATAATACAAGATCCTTTAGATTTGCCATCCTTTTATTAAAACAGAAGTAATTTCCACACAGACTTTTCTGGATTTTAAGTCAAGGATCAGTTAAAATTTAGTACAAGACTCCACAGGCGTATATCCTCCAAGGATTCCTTCCTTTAAAAAAAAAAAAGAAGGGGTCATATGATCCAGCCATTATGTGTTAAGTAACTGATCAATATTGCCACATTGTAGAGTAAAAGTAAGCTTTGTTAAGCTGACCTGTACGAGCAGGCTATGATTTGACACCCACCCCCATTTAAAAAAAAAAAAAAAATAAAAATGTGTGATGCCCTCTACTGACAGCCTGCCATTACGGTTTTGGTTTTTTCGGGTTTGTTTGCAGTTTTGTTCCATTTTCAACAAAACCTAGAAAGTTTACCAACACACAGGTTAAACCAGGCTAAGGCACAAATGTCAACACTTGTGAAGATGTTGTCTAAATAGACAGCCCTATTTAGAAATAAAGAGGGATGTAAAGAACATGATTTTTAATAGGCCATGAAAAAATTTCAACACTTGTTTTGATGCCTAAAGCTTTGGTTGGCATGATTATAAATCCTGTAACAAACAAATAAAGGCACGGAGAATGAAGCCATCTGTTATTAACAAATAGTATTGTTTTATGTCAGCACATAAACATTCATCCCCAAGTCAGAACAAGAAAAACTTTAGCCACAAGTTTACATGTGAAACACACGATGTTACCCTGTTGTGCAGAATACAACACAGATCCTTGGGGGGGCCTTTGGTTTACTAGAGGTTCTGACATCCTCCCAGGTTCATTTTTTTCAAGTGAGGTCCAGAAAATCTGAGACCATCACAGACAGCTGAACCCATGAGCTTCCACAGCACACTTTGAAGAAAGGTCCATTGGAGTCACGGGCTGCAGCAGTGCCCCACGGTACATAACCGCCACACCAGTGTGCTTTGCTCAGCCATACTTTACACCACTTGAAGGCGATTTAGGATTTCACTTTACTGCTTAGGGCCAAATTCAGCCTACACCTCAATCAAAAAATTCCAGTTGCACTTCAAGCAGCTGCCATTTCTAATGTGATACATTTGCTGCTTCCCTTCAGTTTGCTTTGGTGCAAGGTATTTCTGCATTTCCAGCTATTTTGGTCTTCATAGCAGTTTGTACATGTGCAGCCAAACAAAGATGAGATATAATAAAGCCAAAGTTATTCTGTACACTACTGCAGAGTACAGAACATGATGTGCAAGTAAGTCCATCTTTGACTGCTCAGTTCTCCCATTCCCCTAAAAGTGATAAGCTAAATATATGCTATGTCAGAATTTCTATGTAATATTCTGTGTCTGTTTAACTTGTGTGTACTCCTTCAGAATTTGTAATTTTTAAAACAATAGACATGTTTTAATTCACAGTCTTTAAGTGCTACAGGAGATGGCCAATTTCATGATAATACCGAGAGAAATGAGCAGATACAGAAAAATCTCATACAGATACATAAGTTTCTACACTAAAAGGGAATTCAAGCAGTTAATAATTATAAGCCTTAAACATCAGAAACCAAATAGCATTAAACTCCCTCCAGTTTGTACCCCTGCATTTGCCAGAGGCAGTGTGAAATTGCATTGGCCAAGGAACAGAACACCACCCCGGACCCCAAAAGCTCAGTGGGGCTCCTCCTGGAGCCAGTCTTGGCTCTGCCCTTGCTTCTTGGCACACACTGAACGCAGGCAGGTACTGCCATTACGTGACAGCGTTTACAGCCTGTCTGCTAAGGAAACTGCACTGAGAGCTGACGTTTCCAACACCAGCAAATTCCAATAGCTTGCAAAAGACAGGGCTGTTAAAATATAATTAGGCACCAACGAGTTTTTTAGAGAGATGAGGGTGAGGAGGAATGGCAATGCGTGCCCAGAACTGCTTCCACCAAGGAAAGCAATCTTGCTGACTGCTGGCCCGCAACGTGTGCCAGTGGAGTGTCACCAGGACCCCAAAGCAAACAGAGGAGGACAGTAGGAACCCAACATAGCAAAGGACCCAGCAGAAGGGGAGGTATCTCTAGCAGCTTGTTATCTATCTGTTGGCTTATTAATGCATGTCCACCCCAAGGAAGCCCAAGGCACGAAGCTGGTACGCAGCAAGCCTACACCGTGAAAGAAAAACATCAGCGAACACTGATCCCTTGCAAAAAAGCCACCTGACGTGACATCAGACCAAGACACCAGGAAGTGGCCTTTCCTCTTCAACCTGCCCTGCAGTCTGCTTGTCTTCACCCTGTCCTCCACAGCCAGCCACTTTCTCGATGCTCCTCCCTCCCTTTCCTCCTAGCCCTCACTGCCCCACTCTTATAATGTGCCTACCCCTGCACTCCCACCTTCTCCCCTTATGATATAATCCCCAATTCCCATCAGGAGAAAGCTGCTCCTCATGAACTTCTGCTCCGGCATCTCCCATTTGGGCATCACACCTCCTCCTCTGTCTCAGCTCCACACTCGGGCTTGCTTCTACAGGCACCTGGGACCACCCTTCCAAACCTTCCGCCCTCAGAAAGCAACGTGCAATTTTAAGCTGTGAATATGACAAGTACTCAGAAATGCACTCTCTTGGAGCACACACCCCAGTCTGTTTTGTACCTACTGCTCTCCCTATGCACACGATGTGTTCTGGAGAGAGGCCACTGGTCCTCACACAGAGAAGCATCGCTTCTCCAAAGGAGGCGACATAAAAAGGACTAAAGCCTCAAGGACGTACCCAAGCACTCTTCATGCAAGTTAAGTGTTCGAGAGGAGGCACTCCCAGCTAGTCATCTCCAGCACTGAAGAGTGCATAAAACTACCCTCCTGGAAAAAGTAATTGATCTACAGTACGAGCATTTCTAAACTGGCAGAGGAATTAGTCCTCTTGAGCAAGGACATGTTCAGCTCTCTCCATTTATTTTTTGAGAACACTGTTAAATTTTTTTTTCCTCTGTGTATTTGAAGTGTTACTAGATCAAGTTAAGCATCTGTCTTAAACATCTGCTCCAAAGAATAAGCATTTTCAAGTGTTCTTTAACTTCACAAGCCTGACATTTGTTTAAATCCATCTGACAAAAAAAAAATCTTAGCCCAACTTATAAAGCTTGTCTAGAATAAAAAAGCCTTTTTAATTTACATTTTCCTGGAATAAGACATTCCATTTCCAAATAAGTAGGCTTTAGTTTTAATCTCGGGCTGAGAGCCTCAAGATCTTCCTCGATTCTAATAACAAACAAGTGGTAACAACTTCTAGTGCTGTACGTTATGTTACGAAAAGGGAATCAGGTCACAGAAAGGGAGACCTTAAAACTAAGCCAATTTCTTTAATGCTGAAACTGAATCACCTCTCTCCATTATTCTACCACTCTTATTAATTAGCAGGAAAAAGGTTGGTCACTGAGCTACTGGAACTTTATAAACAATTAAATCCACACTGCTATGAAACATCTGCTAAAATCGGTTGCAAACAACTACTCTGGGCAAGTATTCACAATTCTACATAAACATGTGGTTGCTGACAGCAGCAATCTTTATGTGAGAAATTCTGAATGCAAACAGGCCCATGCAGCTTTTTAACTGTTAACTATTTTACACAGAAAAGGAGAACAGCCCTGTAGCAAATATTTCTGTGAAGAATTAAGCTCAGGCATAATCCAACAAGTTTAGAAAGGCACAGCCATATGACAGATGTTCTGTAAGAAGCCAAAGGCTTGGGGCAAAACGGATTTCTTTTGCAGCATACCTGCACCTTTATTTTTTTTCAAGTATCCTCCTCCTGTCTCCCCCCCTTGCAACACACCAAACAAAGATCATTTTGTTTTCCTTGAAAATCTGTTTAGTATCTCTTACTATTTTGCGGTAAAACATTTCACACTGAGTAATAAACGTTACTGTTTTACACATATTGAAGAAGTTCTATTGTGCTCTGAAAAAATACAAGTGGATCTTGCATACATCAGTGGGGGAGGTTTCAGAACACATACTGATGCAAAAACACAACAATTACTGTGTAAGAGGGCCTACGCACAGTTAACTGCTTTTAAATCCAAAGCACTAACAAATTAAACCAAAGAAAACTGCCATAATGCACTTCAGATTTCTTACCAGGACGTTGCTCTTATCGGGTCTGGTATCTTGCATTTAACTGAATCTGCATGAAATGTGAAGGCAACAAACCAACCATGGGAAACATTTGAAAGTAACATCCCAGTGACAACAGATGATCTACTTACCAAGAGATACCGTTTTCCCTTCTGTTGTGAATTGTGGTTTAGTCTTCTGATGCTTTACCCTTTATTAATAAAAACACAGCAGCTTGCTCCACTAAAAATGGCTGCATTGCTTAGCTAGAAAAACCATGCTAGAGATTAAGCTGCAGTAGAATAAAGAAGAAAAAAAAAAAAGACAACGACTCTTTCTTGTGTGAAACTGAAAATATCCATACTGGCACCTTCACTCATGGAGCTACCCTGGAAGCTGCTGCTGCTGCAATTCAAGTATCTGCAGTAAAGGTCCTGCCACGTTCTTGCCTCCTGCATGGGTTTTCAGCTACAAGAGCTCAGAACAGGCTAGCAAACACCTCCTTCCCAAGTGAAAGCTCTAATTTCTTCTTCTGCAGCGAAATCAACCAACTTTCTATGCTACCGAGTGAGTGACAGTAATGTCAGCCAATCAGCTTGAGTTTTCCAGGAAAATCACCCCTTAATTCATTCAAAATCAGGTCATATGACACTATTTGAAATGCTATTGGCTTAGGAGGAACATAGCTTTTTAGCCTAATCAGGGTAAGGCCACCCATCTAAGCCTCCCTAGGCTGAAGCCACCTTGACTCTAGGCAGGCTAAGGATCCGAAAAGAATGCAGACCTACCAGAGCCTCCCAGCTGTTAAAGGGCCGGAGTGCTATTATCTTCTGAGCCTTTTTCTGAGAACACTGGGGAATCAAAGTCAGTTCGCGCGGGGAAGCATCCTGCAGGAAGCTGAGGATTTTTGCTTTGTAGCCATCCTCCATCACTTCGTCGCCACTGCTGTAGTCCTCATCAAGGGAGCTACCACCATCTTCAGAAGCTGACTCGTCCTCCGAGTCTTCTGTGTCTCTTTTAGTACTCCAAACACTCCTTTTGCCTTTGTCCTTTTTCTGAAATCCATTCTGTTCTTTCTTAGAAGATTTCTGCTTTGGCTTCTCTTTACTCTCGTCACTTCTGCTCTTGGCAGAGTCTTCAGTCCAGTCAGAAGCCTCACTTTTGGGAGGAAATTCCATGCCTATGCATGCAATATAGAAGGCAACAGGTCAACACATACCGATTAAAGGTGAATTAAAATCCACTGTTCTTCCCAAATAAAACCTATATAGATATAAACCACAATTCTAGTATTTATTATACAACTCAACAGCAGGTGTTACTAAGAGAAAAGAGCAAACACCATGCAAGCCTTTTTAAAACACATAAGTAGTACCAACTGTGAACGTAAGATGAGCAGTGCTAATTTGTATACTGCTCCAATAGCAGAAGGTTTTAAGTAAATACAGATGATTAACACTATGTGAGCTGCAAAAGCTCCAAGGTAAGAGCAGATAGTTAAGATGTATGTATTGCTAGGATGAGAGACTTGTCCCACTCCACCCAACTGCAGAGATACTAATTCTGCTGATGTCAGAAAAGCAAGCCTACTTCCACCACAAAAAATTATCTTTTTTTTCCATTTTAACGTGTCTCAGTACAGCATTAGAGGTGGGACAACAAAAACATGCACTTGTTAAAGACATTCAAAGAATGTGGTATTCCCGACCAAATTAACCCTATTGTCTTAAAATAAGATAGAGGTTATTTAACAGAATGTGAGCAAGTTATTTTCGGAAGTAACTTGTATAGTGTTTTGTTTTCTCTTTGGAACAAAGCATTTGCAACACTTTATCCTCTGCCCAATCTCAGCTTGCTGCTGACTGACTCCAACCCCAATATCTAACTTCTCAAAAGCAGCAGCAAAGACCCAACTTCATGCACATGATGGCTCTCTCCACTTGCAAAGAATCCAGTTAAGAATACTGTCCTACTCCAAGAATATTTAAATAGCTGATACAGCAAAACATATATGTATCTGTCAGCTGTGTAACACTGAAAAATAATCAGCTCATTAAACAGTATTTAAGGTCTAACTCACAGATTTACCTGGAATCACTAGTTTTGCTCCTTAACACATTTAATGCACTGGTATTTATAACCTGGTTACATAATTTAAGGCCTATTTCTAGTATTTTCCTCTCATGGAATATATTTTAAAAGGATAAAATAGCATATGTCACTTGTCACCTATGCAGTTTTTTGTAATTACTGATTTACAGATTACTCTAGTTAAAAAATGAAACTTATTTTTCAACTATCGGGAGGGGAGCAGGTGTCAGCTTTGACACATTTCTAAATATATTTTATGATACACCCATAGGTAATTACAACTTCTTATGTAAATCTGAATTAGCAAGGCAAAGGTATTTATCTCTGCTTACAAAGCAAAAGATGAAATAATCATGACAAAAATTAAAAAAAAAAAAAGAAAAAATAGTTTCCTTCTTTTATACTCCCCCTAATACTAATTTCCAGTATCATTAGAAGCTTCTAGGCATAGTGCTGTCAGGGCTGTCATTGCTGGACATTAGAAAAAATTTGTATCACAAGTTTGTTTGTTTTATCTCGAGATAAAATAGATTATAAATCTGTCTTTACCCTCATCATCTTCTGCAAAAACTCTCAGGGCCTCCAGTGCTTCATGAAACACCCAGTTATGCTCCTGAAGCACATCTCTCAGTTCCTAGTAAAAGAAAAGAAATTTTGTATTGTGGTAAGATAAACAAAACCTTAAGTTCTGTGGATAACAACATTACAGCACTAAGTTTAAATTGCACAAGGCAAAGAACCCCCCTGTGAATCAGTTGACCCAAAATTAAGGAAATCAAAAGGAGAAAACCCTTCAGTTTATCCTTACACCCCAAGTTTAGGCAGAGCTGCACCCCACTGTTCAAAAGGGTAAGAACATACACAAACAAGCCTTGCTTCCAACAATTTAAAGCATAGTAGTAAAATGCCCTGATCAGCTAAACTAATACAAAGCACACAGTACATTCAGTCATCCAGGGGAGAAGAGTGTAAGGAAGGAAAGCAGAATACTTTCCCCATGCTTTTTTATAATAGGTTATCAAATCTGATTATGTCAGCCTTGTCATGGGACCAAAAAAGTAGGATGACAAGTTCCATATAGTCCTGATTACATCCAACTGCTCCCAGTTCAGGGCAAGTTACATTCCAAAAGCAGCAACAGCAAGGACCTTCCTACCCTGGACTCTTTTCAAGAGAGCTGCTGGTGTAAGGACTGTTTCATGTGGGCTATTTTCTTAAGCAGTCAAAACCTGATGTGCCATCAGCGGACATGAGCTCACCTCCTTATCCAGTCCAGGGAATGTGTTCTGCAGCTTCTTCACAAGCATCTCTTGCCTCTCCCATTGTCTTTGGGGATCTGTCTCATCCAGCTACCATTAAAAAAGAAATCTATTAGGTTTAATATAAATTGTAAGCACAGAAACAGAAAAAAATAATTAAAAATCAAATTAATCATTATTGTTACTCTTAAAGAGCTAGTCTAAACGACAAAAGCACTTAAAGACAAACCCAAGTTGCAGAAGTGATTTTTAATACATACTCAATGGTCAAAACAAGACCCAAACTTTTATAAGCACAAAAAAAATGTGCATTCATGAAAGACTGATATTCTTTACTTGATAAGCATACACAGTGCAAAGTTACACACCACAAGGCAAATAATATAGAACTATCCAGTTTGCATTTCTTTAAAGTAAAAAGTACTAATTCTGAATAATATTTAAGGCAGAAGATAGCAGGGTTAACAGTCAGTTAAGTTAGATTACCGAGCATGCAGTATTTAATCCACCAGAGCCTATGAACATGGTAAATGGTGTATTTATATTAAAATTTACAGGTAAAAAAATTCCACAAGTACTATTTCATAGCACCATGGAGTCACATCAAAAGCTGGAAGAAGTTTACATCAATAATAGCTTCATTAATAGCTACTATCAGCCTGCAAAAAGGGAGGTTTTCTTATCAACGAGTGCCAAAACATCTACATGCCAAAAACTACTCCATACATATTCACCACAAAAAATTATGCAAGTTTCTTCACAGAACTTTAAATGCAAAGTGGTTATACCTATCTACAGCAGGGATGCCAACAGGTTTGATCAATATTTACTTTATGGAATGATGCTATTTGCTGAAACAGCACAAACCAGATCACCAAGAAACGTTCTGAGTAACAGAGGGCACTGTTCCTCTCCTCAGTGAGCCTATGGTACCATGAAGAGTACGGCCACAGTACATGTAATAGCTGGCAACGCGCACTCTATAGTCTTAGAAACCAGCAGAAAAGCGAAGAGTGAGAAAAAAAATCCCTGCAAGGTTTCTCACTATAATTCTTTATTACAAATTCTATAACCCCATGCGTTACAGCTGTATTTTTCCCACTCCTTCCCCTTTTGACTGTAGCAGAACTGTTAAGCAGAGAAATCAAGCTGCTGCATGAAACCAGGTCCAGTGAAGCACCATTTGCTAGGCTGGCTGGGTAAGAAATTCCATAATCTCTTTTGTAACCTAACCCAGGCATTTGGTGAAGAGGAACAAACCCAAACACCAGCAAATCTTGCCTCACAAAATTCACAGCTCTCCTCCAGGAAGTATTATTGCTTCTGAGCAGTATTATTTTTGCATTTATGAAAAACTCTGCGTTTTCTTCATTTTCTTCTGCCTGAAGAGAGCATTTGGTTAAATTTCAACCCAAAGAAAGTCACACCATCCTCCATCCAGCCTCCAGTATTTACTGTAGAATTCCCTTTCGCTACCCTAAGTGGCATTCAAGGAGGTCTAATGGGATGCTGGGAGCCAGCCTCATGACAGCACTGCAGGACCATGCGTAAGATCTGTAAAATACCAACCTGAATGCACCAGGATCATTACATAGTTCCTATTTATTAACAGGGGTCAACATAATCATTCCTTTACAGGTAACCCATGATTTCCTTTTAAAGATCTCCCTAAGTCATAGTTCCAACATACACGTAAACAACACTGCTCCTGTAAGAACCACAGAACAGGCAGTTTGGCAAGGTGATCCATAGGCTATAACTTCCACTGACGTTCACAAGAACTGAACGGTACCCAGCACTTCACAAGAACTGAACGGTACCCAGCACTTCACAAGAACTGAACGGTACCCAGCACTTCACAAGAACTGAACGGTACCCAGCACTTCACAAGAACTGAACGGTACCCAGCACTTCACAAGAACTGAACGGTACCCAGCACTTCACATGCCTGTTCACTTGCTTTCAAAGGAGTGGTTGGTGGCAAGCAGCGGTAACTGGGATACAAACCTACAAACACTAAAGAACAAAGCAGGTAATTCCACTTAGAATTGCCAAGGAGAAGAAAACAGAAAAACCTCAGATGGCAAGATTTGAATTTGATTGGATTTTCTGACAGAACACACCAAATTCATGATGCCACTGTCATTGACCAAGTCAGGTAATTCCACTTATGTTACAATGCGCAGAAAGAAAAACCATTACTTACGTAATGAGCTTTTGGCTTTTTTGTGACTTGCTCATTTCTGGTTTTGTCATTTGTGGGAGAACCTTTTCGTTTCCTTTTCTGAGAGGCAGCTTTAAAAAGAATCAAGGCAGAAAAGAAGAATTAATTACTCTCATTAAATTCACCCAAAACAGTAGGATTATTCAGACCGATCCTATAGTAGCTACTTTTTAACCACACAAGATGTTTACTAGTATCCGTAATAGTTTGTTATAGTCCACAGATACATTTAAACTTCCATCAAAACAGCTGCTTGAAAGTACATGTTTATTTACCTTCACTTTCTTTTAGCAGTCCGGCAATTAATCAATTACCTCTCATATATAACAACTGAAATAGCTTTTTTTTAATTGACAACTGTTTTACACACAAATTGCATAAATGTGTATCTCTTGGTTTTATTCAAGCTGACTGCTTTTGGAAAGCCGGTATTTAATCAAGGCTGAACTGCAATTGTGAGGTGGAATATGTACATCACTGCCAATCTGCAAGCACTGATGACTGACTTCTGGCTCAGGTGCACATCAGAGACGTTACCACCAAACAGTTGTCAACATTTAATCCAAATATCTGAAAGAAAACTATGCACATTAGAGTTGGCGGTAACAAAATATCAGTGATAACCATATTACTTATGAATAGTTCATATTAGCCAGAACTTTCTGAGTATCTTTGGGCCCTGGTGATTATCAGATTAAGACTTGCCCAGTCAGGTGCATTTTCTGACTGCCACTGTGCACACCTCATGAAGGCAAGAAGACATTACCACTATTTCTCCACACAGGCTTTGCTTGAAGCAGCAGCTGTTACAAGACCAAATTATTACAAAAATTCCTAGACCATGATCTGAAATAGTCCTGCAAGTTAAATCCTTTTTGGAAGAGTAACTGCCTGCAGAACTTTTGCAGAACTTTGTTTTGTAGTGATACTTCTGAGCAATTTGCATGAGAAGATTTTTTTTTTTTCTTTCAACCTTTTCTAAAGCTTGGGCCACATGATGTTTCAAGGTCCCTTCCAACCTGGGCTGTTCTATAATTCTATGTCTGATATCAGCATCTCTGGCCAGCTTCCCCTCCCAGACTGCCCAAGGACCCCAGCGAACAAGCACACATACACAGAGTACACTTGTTTTCCAATCCAAAAGACTGCCTGGGTGATCAAAACAGTTTTAGTTGTGGAAAATTAAAGTAGCTACATCTTCTCACAAAAAAAATCATTTTGTGTTGAAATACTTTCAAATAAATTTTCTACTAGATTCATTCGCTCTTTCTGACATCAGAGATATGGCATATATTTTTTTAAAAAATAAATCACTAAAATATCCCAAAGGTAGAAGAGCAAAGCATCAGTAATTCTCCCTTAAATGAAGGATCTGGCAATAATTACCAGAAAACACTGATAAGACTTTTTCAAAGTCTATGTATTCGTATATATAGGTATAAATATATACCAGAAGCACAGTTCAAAGCATCCAGAGAACGTGCCAAGAGAAAGGAGGTAGCCCTCCTTCACCATTCAGACCTTGACCTATCTGCCCAAGAACTTCATTTAAACAATATTGCCAGGAAAAGCCACGCTACTAGCTTAAGTCTGAGAAACGTGCATTTTTTTTTGGACACCAAAGCTAAGGGTTGTTAGGTTGGGTAAAGCACTAGAAGTCATGGAGGCTTCATGCTATTACTGCTTAAGCTCAATTAAAACTGCATTCAGGATAGGTAATGCTGAATACAGTGACCCTGCAAACCTCTTTGCCCTAAAAAATACACGGGCTCCACATAAGAGTACTTGAAAGATTTCCCCGCTTTGAAGTCATGTGCTGAGCACTCAATAGTCTTTGAAGAAAGCCCAATCGTGAACAATTTTAGAAGCAATTAAACTGTAGGAAAGGATCTGGATAACCATGGTCTCAGGAACATATCAACATAGAATTATTCAGAAATCAATCTGTGGTCTTCTGAAACCCTCCACATCTGCAAATGAAAATAAAAATTCCAGCTGTCTGAAGACATCCACTTTACAGGTACACTTCATCATTCACTCCTGTACTAAGGAAGCATACAGCTAAGGGGATGAAGAAACTATTACTGCTAGACAGGAACCATCCTTGGAGTGGAGGCAGGGCACATCAAGCCTTCCAGAAGAATCGTTCTCTCCATAAATTTTATGATTAATGACAATGAGAAAAGCAGCTCCAGGGTTTCAAAATTTAGACAGGCACATTTAATTACTGCTACTGTTACTTGCTGCTATCACTACAAAAAAAAAGTTACTGTGACTTCCCTGGCTGTTACAACAGAAACAGTCATTTCTGTCTGTTCAAAAAGCAGCGAACATCAGCCAGGTTTCCATGGGCTTCAGCTCAGAAGCACCCTTACAATTCCATGGTTTTCAAGATGCACAGAAAACAACACCAGAAGCCAATTACAAGCAGCAGGTATTACTATAACTTTCATTCATACACATATTTTCAGTGAGTCACATCTGATCTTCATACCTATAAGTCATCTGCAATGCTTCTTGTTTTAATTGTATACAATTTGATTTAAGCCATAAATAAGTTTTTCATCATTCTAAAAGGACAGAAAAATTTGAGGACGACTCAGCCACAATTTTTTGGCAAAGCCATGCTTCACGACACCGTATCTTGTCCCTGACCTCTCACAGAGTCAACACTTCACAAGTGTATCATAAGTTGACACAGGTAAGCAGATGTTCAGTAATGTTTCCATTTTTAAAAAATGTGTCCAAAATGAGGTGATTTATACCATCATTTTCAGGCATGCCTACTCCTAACTAAATATTTTAAACAACAGCTGTGATTAGTGAGAATTTTGCTTCCAAGAAGATTCTTCTGTGGGCTTGTTACTGAAAGGATGTGAAACAGCATCCTTAGATCAACACAAATGGCCAAAAGGCAGGGCCTACATACCAGAAATCAAAGTGTTTCAGTTCAAACATTGAACTGCAACAAAGTTTAAGGATGTGTATTAGCTTCAATTGGTTTAAAAGGGAACAAGACTGAGAAGTAGTGTGTTCCTCACAAAATAGATTTATTTTCTTATTGCCAGCATCCAAGAAGTGTTATCTACAGAATCTGATCATGCATATAGTGATAACCTCAAAATGTTGGTCTGGTTGGGTTAAAAAAACCAAACCTAACAAACAAAAGCAATACTTCATTAAATTAGCCCAATGTTTCAAAGCTTTCTGATGATTTTTAAAGATCTTTGGAGTTGTACATAAAAAATAGAAGATGAAAATACAATTAACTACAACAGGGGGAACCAAATCAGCAAAAAATCTTCCTACTTTAGAAGGGGAGTGAAACTGTTCTCCCTCAGCACATAAGCTTCTTAGACCTACCACTTCCAAATCCACAGCATGTAGGATGAAAAGACACATGAGCCACTTGGAAAAAGTTATTTATGGTCACTCTTGAATGCTTTAATTGTTCTATCATGCCCAAACCATGAAGATGTCTCAGGAAAACCATGGACAACTGAACTGCAGAGGGAGACTGCTGAAACAGATCAGCTTTTTATGACTACATTAATATTCATATCAAACTTCCCCATTTCCCCCACCAATCCCAATAAATCAGTTAAAAAGGTAAGAGACTTAACTCTGGACTTAGGTGATGTCAAGAAATAAACCCAAAGCCCAAGTATGACCCTGCTACACACTTACCACTTTCTATGGACTTCCACATCATGCGTTGGGTCTTTTGATTTGGTTTGGGTTTTTTGTTGTTGGCGTTTTTTTGGAGCATAACAGCATTGAGACTACATAAAATCAGATGCAGAACAAAACCCCCTAAATACATTCTGAGGGCTCGAAGGCATGGTTTGAGAGATGCTTTGCTAAAGAACGGTGAGGATCTATCCAATGCCTAAGACTAACAGTTCTTATTCAGAATTACAAGAAAGTTTTGATGTCAAGCTGAAGAGAAAATTGTGATAAGCCTCAACACAAAAAACATCCAGTTATAAGTGGCTACATACTTCAGTATATTTTTTTCATACCAGCAGATTTCTCACCTACAACATTGCAAATTACTGTGGCTAACCCATTACTATTTGCCTCAACTTCTGGCCAAAGAAGGCACCAGCAAGAACAGAAATCACTTAAGGACCCACATGTAAAGCAATCCTGAGCTTCACAGAACAAATTCCGCTTTTTTTGTTCTATTTTTAGATTTTGATTCGCATCCTACTTTTATATTTCCCTTTCCAAAGCCTGTAATTTCAGTTTTGTGTTATTACAATAAAAAAAAATAACTTCAGCATATGCTTTACCACTTTTTAAATACATCCCAACCAATTTTATTTCACTGAATTAGCAACAGCTTCTTAAGTTTGTGTGAGTGTTTTTTTCTTTTGCTAAACGTACCTTCGTCACTGAACTTCAAGCCAGCAGCTATTGCTTCATCCATTGTGTGTGCCGATTCTATCAACTGGGAAAAAAAAGTCAATTAAGTGGTGAGATTTAATAGTGTTGGACAGAGGAGGACAATGACAGATCAGCATGATTGAAATACCCTTTAAAAGACACCAAAATTAACAGGTACCAAATTAGCTAGACTGATCACATGAGCTGTATTTGGAAACATTTTAAAAGTCTCCACAAACACACTGTGCAAGTTTACTTAAAAGCGCTTTTTTTTCCCCCCCAGCCGAACTATTTAATGTTACTATCACAAAAACAGATTTCTTAACTCACAAAATGTCTGTATACTGTTATGTCATACTGGTCGATTCCCTGAAAGTACACGCACGCAATTTAAAATATGCATCAAAGTTTATCTATACTTCCCTGCAGTCCTAGATTCTTTCTCCATCCAGGTATAATCTCAAACTAGGTAATTTTTACAAATTAATTGGATGTTGAGACTTTTAGAATGCTTTTTGCAAGTAACATAACTGCAGTAGAAGCAAATGGCCTAAAGGTTAAAAGAAGCACACACACAAAAAAAAAAAGTTTGAGGAATCCCAATTCCCAAGCTTTTGTCCACATTTGTAAACATCTTACAATTTTGCTATAGCCACACAATTTCCTTTTCAAAAGGCTCATGAGTTTCTCTTAATAGCCCTCAACAGTTGCATAGGGTTTTTCAGGACAGACTGTTCCAGATCCTTCATGAAGGAATATACATTTGCCTAATATTCCTCCGTCTTCCTTCAAAAATATCATGGATACATAACTGCAGACAAAAATTTGCATAGCCTCCATGTACTACAAAGCTCTGCTGACGCAGGAGTTACCTCACACTCTCCTGAGAATAAATACTGTCAGCACTACATACCACTGAGTAGTTAAAAGCACCACTGAAATCACAAAGCAGCAGTCAAGACACATCACAAGTCATTTCTAGCTAGTTTCTAAGCTAGAATGAACTCTTTGGTTTAAATAATTTCTATGTAGCCAAAAATTAAAACTTTCTAAATACCGGACATCTACAATACAGATTTTATTACAATGCTCAGGAGAAAAATTCCCAAACTGCTATTTGCAACCCCTTCTTTCTTCCTAAAGTAGAAAGTCTAAACACAAAGCTTGATGCACTGGGAAAAACACACTCAACAAGGAGCACTAGTAAGACTTCTGTATTTGTTTAACACAGTGTCAACAACCAGGAAACTTAACAGATTAAACTCATTTAGCTTTGCAAACTAAACCTAGTGAAAACCTAGTTACATATCAGCACTGAAAAATAACCTCACTAAAAATATGACAACTGTAATTTGTACTGTACATTAGACAATAGCTAACAGTATCTCAGGTCCACACATCAGTATAATCAGAATAAATTAGAGTAAGTTCAAACCTACTCCTTTTTGCCTCACTGGAAGTACTATAGGCTTTGCATATTACATTTCATAAGCGCAAGGGTGCAACATTTCATCTACTGAAGAAGACCACAATGATTTCACTCATTCTGCATTTAATCAGTTAGCTGCACTCCAACAAGGGCAGTTATCAACCAAGACAGCTATAACTAAGATTAAACATCACAACTGAAAAAAAAAAAAAAGAATTTTCTATACACTAGAATGCACTGTTGCTGAGCTTATCTTAAGGTTTTTATATATCCACACATATAAAAAGCATGTGCATATTCATTTTTATATATACATAAGTACCTGTGTATGTATGCAGGTGTATATGGAAACATTACATGCCTGCAGCTCTCCTAAAATAGATTACTTGGAGATACTCCTTTTGATAAGAATTAAGGCTTGTATTGGGTTTGTGTGCCAAGGTTTAGGTAGCAAGGGGGTGCTACAAGAGTAGCTTCTGGGGGAAGTTGCTAGAAGCTTCCCCCATGTCAGATGGAGCCAACGCCAGCCAGCTCCAAGCCAGACCCACAGCTGGCCAAGGCTGAGCCCATCAGGAACAGTGGTAGCGCCTCTGGGATAATGTATTTAAGAAGGGACAGGGGGTGTATGCAAATGGGACAGGACACTGCAGCAGGAGAGCAGTGAGGCTATGTGAGAGCAACATCTCTGCAGATACCCAGGTCAGTGAGCAAGGAGGGGCAGCAGGTGCTCCAGGCACCAGAGCAGATATCTGGCAGCCTGTGGTGAAGACCACGGTGAGGCAGGCTGTGCCCCTGCAGCCCATGGAAGACCTCATGCCAGAGCAGGGGGATGCCCAAAGGAGGCTGTGACCCCGTGGGAAGCCCAGGCTGGAGCAGGCTCCTGGCAGGACCTGTGGAGAACGGAGCCCACGCTGGAGCAGGTTTGCTGGCAGGACTTGAGACCCCACAGGGGACCCACCCTGGAGCAGCCTGCTCCTGAAGGACTACACCCTGTAGGAGCGACCTCCCCAGCGGAGCAGGGGAAGAGCATGAGGAGCCTCCCCCCGAGGAGGAAGGAGCAGCAGAGATGTGTGATGAACTGACCACAAGCCCCACTCCCTGTCCCCCTGTGACACTGGAGGGGAGGAGGTAGAGAATTTGGGAGTGAAGTTAAGCCCAGGAAGAAGGGGGAGTGGGAGGAAGGCATTTTAAGATTTAAGTTTTATTTCTCCTTATCCTACTCTGATTTAATTGGCAATAAATTATTTTTTTTCCCCAAGCTGTGTCTGTTTTGCCGGTGATAGTAATTGACAAGTGATCTCTCCCTGTCCTTATCTCAACCCACAAACATTCTGTTATATTTTCTCCCCCCTATCCAGCTGAGGAGGGAAGTGATAGAGCAGCTTTGGTGGGCACCTGGCATCCAGCTAGGGTCAACCCACCCCAAGGCTGTTCCTCTAATTAAAGCCAGAGGTTTAGGAATACTGTCTACAGAAATGTAAAGAACAGAGCATTATTACTTGTAGTAATTCATGATCACTTCTTTGGGGAAAGAGTTCCTTCAGTGTTTGCAGCTTTGTGCCTCTGATGTCTTCCTCTACACCCTTCTTCAGAACTGGCAGCTGATCCCCACCATTTACATATGTCAACTGGGGTAGTTCATCTTCAGGCTGTTCGTCATCCTCAGACTGTTCAGAGCTATAATGTATGGGAGAGGAGAAAAAGAATTAGAATTTATTTTTGCTTATCAACGTTTCACTCTACTGGAACATTACTGTAAACCAAAACCAACAGGACCATACAAAATATGTCAAGATACATTCAGTAATACTGAATTAATTTGTACCCAAAGGGATACCTCCTATTCAGGAAAAAATAAAGCATGCAAGATTCAGTACAGTCTTCTGTTCGCAGTGAACGCATTTCAACTTTGTAAAGGAAAGAAGAAAAGATGGACAAGGGAAATACCACAATTTACCCTGGTATTGTGCTATAAAAGATTACTTGCAAATTTAGCAACAGCCATCTTCATACATTTCATCATTTCAGCTACCCAAATTACAGATGATCTCGAGTTTATCTGTCTTGCTAATATATTTATTTGCCCAACAGATAAACAGACATGGATAAGTTCCTTGTAAGAGCTTTCCAGGTGCAGTATCAACTCTGTCCCAGTTCTCAGCTAACTAAGAAAGAAAATTCAAATACCCTTGTGCAGAGTCTTAAACATCTTAAGATAGGAAGAACCTTTCTGAAAAAGACAAAGTCCTGAGTTTACTGGAGGATTAATTGTTAGAGCTAACGTGCAGGAAAACCAGTCCCCATATATTTTTCACAATTCAGTTGCACAGACAAGACTGAACGTAAGCACACGTCTCCCATCCTACTGCCCTCCATACACACATAAAAACCTCCTTTCCTGAATAAAAATTAAACAAACTCTACGGAGTTTGCCATTTCATAGGGACTTTACCACCAGAATGGTTTGCCTGCAGGTCTCTTTACACAGGTAACAGATACAGGTAAAAGACTAAAAATAAACCCCATTTTCCTCACTGTATCTTTATTTAGCAGTTGCAATAGGCAGACTGCAATACGATTCTGAAAAAAGTAGTACATGCCACCTACGTAAGATTACACAGTAGTCTCAAAATACTGTGTATCAAAAAAATCCGTTTCTCCCTATCCCGTTCTAAAGGCACATATAGCTACATGGACTGTCTGGTTGTGCCTGAGAATTCAAAAAAAATCCTCAGAACAGAAAATAGCCCAAATTCCTCTTCAGTCCACCACCAAGCCATCTAGTTGTAAGCTTCAGAAGGTGAATCCAGCATCCACTTAAAAAAATAAAAAGGCTTCATGAAATGGCATATTAAAATTCTATTAGCATATTTCAGATCTTTTTGCCTTGATAAGGAAAAAGGTTTCACTATAAACTGCATTTAAAGAAGGCAATCAATCCAAATGGAAATGGTAACACTGCAATTACCCTATACTTTATCAGGGATTAACATCTAGATACTTGTCAACAAAGTCTGAGCTGCACATACCATATATCTTGTCCTCTCTGTACAAACACATTCTTATCAAGCAAGAAGAAACACTCATTTAACCACTAAACGAGCATGATGCCGACCCACAAAACCTCATGTTAGAGTTCTGCTTTTTTTCCGCAAAAGGAAACAGTGACAGGACAGGGACAGTGACTGTGGCAGTGAAGCTTGCAGCACACTTCCTTTTAGGAAAGGCATGCTTTCTGTTCTCAACTTTCTGCTTTCTGCTCTGTCCCTCGTTCAGGATAAGGGGGCCTGGGATACCCTGCAAGAAAAAAAAAATTTCACAAAACCCTGAAACATTGGGTAACACATGCACTAAAATGCACAGTGCAGAGACACTTGACTGACTCTGTGCAAAGCTAGGCTGAACTCAACACCTGCCAGATCCAAGCTAGCTCTTGCCACGCTCTCAATCGTTTCTTAGCTCAACCATAACACCACTTGTAAGACAGCTTATAGTGGGTTCAGTACACATCAGCTAGCACCTGAGCCAACACCGTGTGCCCAAGTGTCAGGCACTGGCGTGCCCGGTGCGTAAGAGACCAGTGGCTACACAGGAATAATGAAGAGTACAAGAGGACGTAGATTATGCTCATCAGCAGTCCCACTAGAAGCCACTCTGCCCGTCTCTCACTCCTAGTAATCAGAATACAGTACAGAAATAGCAAACTGTGGTTCTGCAAGTTGGGTCCTGCATGGCTTATTAGCGTCAGCTCCACATGGGACAAAACAGCTTGTACTGCTTCCAAACGGGGTTGGTCCCAGAAGTGTAACTGTGTTTATACAGCACTCCACACAAGCCAATTCAATGCATGCAACCAGCTCGCCGTCTCTCTATCCTTGCACAATCTACAACTTAAAACTATAGATAGAAACAGGAGTCCACACTGCTAACTACAATTTTTTTTTTTGTTTCTTTCTCACCACGTATCTGCCTAAACTTTGGAGAAGATGCATTTAAAAAAATACAGCATTTCAGATAACAGCAGCAGGGAAAATATTTATTTCATTTCTGCTGATAAGCTCCATTAACTCCATGCTCTATGTAAGGATTGAAAATCTGACAAGAGACTACACCTATTAAGGTTGCTATTCCCATAAAAGTTTTTCCACAGATCAGTTGAGCCAGACTATCAAAAAAACCAGGTTAAGCCATCTTGCTTTGCTTAGCACAAGAACACTTAAAGGGACACAGACAATTACCACATCTCAAGTCACACAGACATATAACTAGCAGGGGTTTCTTTAAACCATTCCAACTAGTTGCAGGACATGTCTGTCTACATCTCTTCTCTCCTGCACTCTCAATGCTGCCTTTTTAGCACCCACACAAGTGACTCCTGCATGCTCTTCCCTCCCAGCTTATTCAAAAATATCTATTTCCAATTAAGTAAAAAAAGTTTCCACAAAGCACAGCAAACACATCATACAACTAATACTTAACTTTAGCTTGGGAACTCTTATGCTATATACTGAAACTCAACTTGCTTTCCTGTCCACCACGGTTTCATTAAAAAACCCCAAAAAACCAACAAGCTACAATCAACTCCAATACAGTTTTAAACTAATAAAGCAAGTATTTTATGGTTAAGCTTTCAAATGCCATTAAAAGCATTTCAGTAGGGCCAATACACAGATGTATAATGAACATCACATAACCAACATCACAGAACCTGTCCCTCATGTCTTCTCTAAGAACATGGCTTAAGAGCTGGATTCTTCTTCCCTGAAAATCCAGGAAAGTTTAGTTAGGGGCAGGTAAATCTCAAACCAGTACACCAGAACCTAGCCTCTGATTTTCAATTCAGTATTTCAATTTAGAACATCACATCACGTTACTTAAACATTACAGAAAGCTGTCTTAAAGCTTACATTACAACAGCATCTCTCCTTGGAGCTCTGTTTTCTTTCACAGCACTGAAATTTCTCGGTTCTTCATCTTCGCTATCTGAAGACACATCTAGGAACTGTACCCCTCTTCGATGCTTGAAATAAGATTGTTTCCTTGTCCATTTGGCTTCAGGAGTTTCTGGGACGGCAGAGTACCCTGTGCAAGCCATTTCAATAGGAGAAAAGACAGACAATGACTTACAACTTATGACTTCCAATATTTATCTGTACTTAGAGCATGAGACAGCTGATTTCTTCCTAATACACAGCAACCATTTAAACAGAACTCACACCCTTATGTATGGAAAATTCCTGTAAGCTGTATTCCTTAAAGTGGGAACTTACCTGGCAAAATATCCTCACCCCTCTTACATCAAAAAAATTGTATACAAGGAATTTAAGAGATCATGTATTTTTTGTTAGTAATAAATACATTTTTATTTTTGAAAAAAAATGATAATCAGCAAAATCCTCTGACCGACTTCCAGGCTGCTCAGGGCATGGATAGAAACGTCCTGGTATATCCAATGGCTGATTTTTGATCTGCTGGTCTTCACAGCTTTTCAAAAATGGAACATGAGTGTTATACTGCAGAAAATCAGGAAGCTACACCAAGGAACTTAACAGGTTATACCTCTTACAGAGATATAATCTGTTTAGCCAGTCTTTTCCACATTATGATCTAGATCATTCTTAACAAGGAAACATAGCATATGGAAGGATACTTTGTTACATACGAAGCATCAGGATATACAGAACCTATAGTTAGGATTTATCACTGTGAAGACATCTCAGGAATCATATAATACCTTCAATGACATTCTCAAAATGGGCCCACCACACACGCGTTAGCATGTATTAACTTTACAGATCTGAACGTGCTTCTAAGACAACCAAAAACATAAGCAGCCACTCTATTCATATAATTCCTGAATCAGTCATGAATAACACGACCAAGTGCCCCCGGTGTCAGCTCCACGTGAAACCAGCTCCACGTACATATCCAGATGGGTAAAGCATGACCACACAGGGAAATCTACACAAAACCTGACATACAAAGTGGGTCTTGAACCTGAAGCCGAGAGAGGATTAGAACACTGTAAAACAAAATCAAAAAGCCTATACTAATAAAATTTTCCCTGTTGCCCTCTTTCAGCACAGTACCAAGTGCAGCTAAGGCACAGTATGCTCTAAGTGCATATATTGTGTATTTGAAAGAGGTTTTAACTAAAACTCTGATGCTCCCATAAGCCTGGGCAAGGTAAAACACATGGTTCAATCTACTGCCTGCAGAGGCAAGAATTGTTCTGCTATCATCTTTAGAAAATCCCAAGGAAAACAAATCACAGCAATTTTTAGTTGATACATATGGACTTGAACGTGCAGCTTCTAGCTTTTCTACCTTTAAACCTGCATTAAACAGAACTGAATACTTGGATGCAATTGCCACCTCTTAAGTGTACTGTTTCATGTCAGTAATTGAAGAAAAGCACTCAAGGCGTTTTGCAAAAGGTATGAGCCAAGAACTGTACGCAGCCTGACCTAGTGCAACAGTCCCACACATTCAAGACTCCATTCCTTTCTACCACTTTACCATTTTTACAGGCAGTGCTGGAAAGAAAGAATAGTTGGTAAGCCAAGTAGTTTTGTTTAAGATCAGACAAATTATGGACCCTGGAGGCATACAACTGAAGAGAGAAAGAAGAATGTGTGGAACAGAACACACGACAGCTGCAGAGAGCATTTTCTGTAAGAAAGTAATCTTGCAGAAAATAAACTCAAAATAATTTACTGTGGCAACATCTGGTGGAGACAAAAAGAAATCCTAAAAGTACAGGCAAATTGCTGACATAGGAAACTACCTGGTGATACTGGCTTTGAAAGGGAAAGGTACCCAATAAACTACAAAAATATAGTACTCAATGTTACATAGCGCACTACTGAAAAGGAAGAAAAGAACATGAAAATGGAGCTTAGGTTCAGTGACAATTCAAAAAAGCAACCATTGAAGCCTTACATCTTCAGATCACCTCAGCTACACATTGAAAAAATCCTACCAAAAATATGAAATAACTTCTAACCAGGTATTAGTCCATCCGTTTGGAAACGGAGGAGCGAGAAGAACAGCTATCGTCATCTCAGCTTTCAATACACACAAGATCACAACCTGTGAGAGAGTCTGTTACAAAAAAGGAGAATTGTCTTGTTTCAGTACCCTGTTTCAGCAGAGAAACCCATGTTTAATTTCCACCTGCAAACCTTTATAACCTGCGATTTCCATATTTCTTACTTACCAGGTAAAATAAGGGGTTTGCCTTTCTTCATGCCAAAGAATTTGCTTCCCAGATGACTGGCAAGCTTTACCTCCGACCCGCTGCTGCTGCCACCCAGGCCCACGCTCACCTCTGGTCCAGCACCAGGGGCATGCAGGCAGCAGCCACGTCCCGCTCCCCTCCTGGCTCACCAGGACAAAGGTCCGCCGGCAGCAAACACACACACACCCCCTCCCAGTCGCTGGCCTTAAGACACCCGGTCCACCCGGGAGGGAGCCTCGGTCTCCTCCCTTGCTGTCACCAGAGCACAGGAGCCCCCAGGGCCTGCACCCCACTCTGGCTGCCAGCACAAGCCCCCTTGCACAGGCTCAGACACACACACCATGATCTCCCCACCCTTTACCTGGTGGCTGACGCTGGGTCCCCTCATCCTGGGCCACCCCATGCACAAACGGGCAACTGACCCCCTGGCTTCCCAGAGCACCTCACACACTGGCTGGCTGGTGCCCTGGTACCCCCACTCCCTGTGCAGGGGCTGCACGGGGGGTGCCATCACAGACACAGAGACCCTTGCTGGCTGTCACTTCATTTTACACTTGCTTTGGTCCCTCCAGCTGCTGGCACCCCAGACACATGGGCCACTGCGACCCCAGTCCCTCGCTCCAGCTGCTGGCACTTTGACCCCTCCCTGTGCACACGGAACAGATCCCCGTCACCCAGGGAAGAAGTTAAATGAGGATTTTAATGAGAAGACAGGACTGACGATGGTCATCACAAACCAAGCACGGCCAGACAAGTATGCTGACCTGTCTATGGGTAACTGAGTCCTGTTACCCCCTTATCTCTCTATTTTCCCCACACTTGCTCCTCTTCAAGCCACCCTGATTCCTCTCTCACCTTCGGCTCCTCTTCTTGAACATTCATCACAAGTTTTGTACAAGCCTAAAAAGCTCTTATTTTGCATCTCATAGCGAGTTCCATAACCCCAAAGGCAGCAACCCTCCTCACCCTGAACGGTGCTCCCAACAGCCTTGCTGCTGGCTCATGGAGATGGGCACCAGCCTCAGCCCTCAGCTCGTAGGGCTGGTGGCCCTCCTGTGACAGCCCTGGGAGAAGCCAGGGCAGGGGTCATTCCTCCTATCAGGTTACTCGGGCTCCTCCACCCACCACCACACCTCTGTGCAAAGACAAGCCGTTTACCCATGACACGACAACACAAACCCTACCTGCATGACTGGTATTGAAGAAACTGGAGGTTTCCACTGTTGATGGCATCTGATTTACATTTTATAAAAATGGGCGAGAACACACAACAAGAGAACAGGTAGAAGAGATTTGAGAAAAAATAGCTATGGTTTATTAAGAGTCTCAGTGAATAAAAAAACAGTAATACACTCTGAACTGGGGTGGTGCATGGCTGAAAAAAAAATAAAAATCTCTACACTTTATTTCCTAGAAGACAGAGCTCTGAATCATGAATAAGAAAATAAGACCAAAACAATTAAACAGGGAAGGTGCAGGAGAGTCAGCTACAGAACTCCCAAAGAGTTGAGTATTAATAATACAACTGTCAGTGTAAGTCCTCATATAAAAGGATTCTACATCCTCCTAATGCAAATACAGCATCACGAGCATCCTCTCCCCTCTAGCGCATCAATTCCTTCTCCAATCTCTTGCGGCTATAGTCCAAACACTGGTGGTGCTTTCTCAGCTGCTAACTCTGGAACCATAACTTTGGCTGGAAAGAAAATTAGTTCCTTCTGTCTCTTCTCATTAATGCAGAAACTTGCTGAGTCAAGTTACTACGGAGCGTAACACCAGTTTTCAACGATGATTTACCAGCACGCACTAGAGACACAGAAGAGGCTAGAATAAATTCATATAATAACCAAATGCAGAAGTGAGCTACATTGTGTATAATTCCTTCATCTGTGATAAAAGGCCTCAATTTTATATTGAGTCGTAAAAATCTAAACCTTTTCTATCACTTTCAAGACACAATAGAGGATTACAGTAATGATTTTTACAAGAGACAAAAGTCTCACTTTGCCAAGTAATCTTGTTATCTTAATAAGCATGTAATAGTGCTTCCTAATAAACTTAGGAAGGCCTGAAAAGTACTAGTTCTGAAGTAGTAACATACTGTCCCAAGACAGGCCTCACTACAACCAAGACCAACATGCCAGCAGTATAAAGTTCCTCAGCAGGATCTTCTATCTATCCAGGTCTGGAAGATGTGTTGCCCTTGACAGAGTTGCTTTGCTTTATCTGAAACTGTTTAAGTTTTAAGATGAATACAAGAGAAACCTCTGGGAATGTATCAAACATTTCATTTAAAATTTAGACCTAAAGATGCAGGCAAATTTCAGCAATTCCTCTCTAACAAAAAAAAAAAAAAGCAGAAAAACTCTGAAGGTTATCAAGTTGGGCTAGTCAGGCAAGGACTATCACAATAGGACAGAAAGACAAAATGTATAAAGAGATGTGAATGGAAATATCAAAACAGGTCTGTAAGAAACACAAGAAGTTCACATCTCTACCAAATTAACAGAATCCATCAAGCCAGTTTTCCAGATCTTTGCCTTGTAGGTTAGACCATATTCCAAATATTGCCACCACAAGTAGCGTGACACACAAATGGCAGGCACTTATAACAGCTTTGTTAAGAAGCATCCTTATTGAATTTTAAAAAAGTTTACAAAATAACATGGTTTAAAAAATAATTTTATTCTTTACAATATAAACCTTGAATGAGGTTTACATTTAAATAAAGAGTATTTACTGTTTCACTTGGTGACTTCTCATTTTATATTTAGTTTAAATAGCAATCATTGTCCAGTCTTCATGACAGCTCTTAACTCCTATACCTATGAAATGCTGCATTGTCTGGGAAAAGAATTCTCCCCCTCCTCCACCTATTGTACTGAACAGAATCCCTTATTAAGGCAGGGAGGTGGGAGGGAGTAGAACACACATATGTAATAAGGAGTCCTCATATTTAGAGCAAATTATAACCTTGCATAGTAGTAACAGATTAAACAGTTATTGCCACAGCATGTTATTATTGAAGGCAGAATTTCCTGATTATAGGCAATTAAAAAGGACTATTAAGGAATACCTGCGATCGTAAGACCAGTATTTGTCTAACACCAGAAGTAAGAAAACACAGAAGCATCCCTAACTGGAGACATAAACAACAAAAAAAACCCACAACAACAGACTTTTGCTGTCCTACAAAGAGACTCCATGGAAATAACTGGATCAAACTGTCTATGGTTATATGCAGACAGTGTTTAAGTTATGGATGAAGGTACTCAGATGCAACTGTTCTATAATGTTAGCACAAGTATTCTGCTTAGTTTAGTCAGCAAACACACAGCTTCAACTGCTCTTGAAAAACTTTATAAAGTTTTTTATTATGCTTTTTTAAATCATTCACCAGAGTCTTTTCGGAAGCCATGTACCTGTGCAGAGCCACAATGCATTGCCCTATAATTCTAAATAAAACCTCCTACACAAACTATACATCACACTCCAAGAAAGCCAGCTTCTTCTCTCCCAAATAAAACCCAAACTGAGATACTATTTAGAGACTTAACACCTTTACTAACACTGCACAACATTCAAAAATTAATTTCCACCTAGTTTTGGAAAGCAGTATCAAATGCAGGTTGCTCGAGTCTAAAAGCTAATTAATACTCCATTTTCAAAGCAAAGTCTTTTTCATCTGCTAAAATAATCCTACATATCAGTGTCAGTCTAAGGTGCTTCTCAAAGACACTATTTTAAAATTATGATTACTTCTAACATTATCTTCCCATGAATCCTGAGAACAGTTCACTAGGTACTGCAGTCATTACTTTTTTCCAGAAATGCTTTAAGTAGAATTATACTCTACCGTGACATATGCAAGAGACATGACCTCTTCACATCATGAAGAAAATGACAACAAATGAGAATAAGAAAAGTGCATGACGTGATACTCTCAACAACATAACCTGGAAGTGCAGTCAATTGGGTTATACATTTGACTAGTACAGACAGTATGAACAATATCAACCATCAATAACAGGATTATATATATATAGTAGTTTATTTTCATCTACAACTTTAATTTCAATTCACTGTTGAAGCTTTGTGAGCATGCTTTTTGAATAGAAATGTAATTTTCAAATTCAAGATCCTAATTCGTATACTTCTAATACAGTTCTGCTTTATTTCTACAGTTGGAATAATCTCATTATCTTATACATCAGGCTATTTACATAAATTTTCAATTAGATTTTTAAAATAAGAAGATAGCTTCACTGTTTTCTTAACAGGCTAAGAAAAACCAAATGTATTATATTTAGTCAATAACAGTAATTTTTATGGACAATTTTAATATGTCACTCCAACGCATTTTTCCCACTCTCTAAAGAGACATATTTCAGGTATAATTTCCTAACTGCCCCTGTAGTTGGTTTCTACCCCTCAGTTATGTGATGTTCAGAATTACCACCTGCAACTTGGCTGCAAAGTCACTGCAAGCCTTCATAGTTTTGAACACACACAGGTGCATAGAGATCACCAATTCTTCTGGCCATTATTCTACAGATAGCTTATTAAAAACATAAGACACGCATGTCCAATACAAACCAACAAGAAGCATTACCCAAGGTGCAGAACAATCTACCAATATTTGTTTGTTCTGGGAAAACAAAACAAAAAAAATAGCTACAAAGGTAAATGTGTTGCATGATGCAATAGACATCTGACTATTTTCTCCAAGATGAATGAAAACAAAACAATTGTATGTTTTCAGTAAACACATATTTCAGGGGACTCGACAAAACAGAAATTTAAAGAAATCCCTAGGAAATAATACTGAACCATTTGCACTCCTGAAGGGAAAACTCTGATTTTAAGAGTCTTTTTACATAAACAATATGATTGCATGGTAACAAATGAAATAGGACAAAAAACCGCCATCAGCTATTTAATAATATTTTTTGTTTGTGTAAGTGAAAAAGAATACTCTCCTCGTTTCCCTAGTTTCAAGTACCAATATTTTGTGAATCCACTGTGTTTGTCTTCAGAAGAAGTACGAGTAACTGTTGTCCTCACATGACTTATGGAGCATCAGGGCAAGTTATTTTTAGTTATCTTGGTGTAAACTGCTTCTTGTACAAAAGAACTCTATACTTTTGACTTACATATTCAGCAGCAGAGAATGCACACAGTGCCATAAGCTGGTCATCTCTGCACCTTTTCCATGATAATTCAAGAAAAAAACCAAAATAGCCATCCATTCCATTTGACTCAAAGCAAGAAAACTTCTGTCTTCCTGTGGCTAATTAGGAAACAAGAGCGACAGGCATCTGCTAATGAAAGCCAATCTTGTCTTTTATATTGAAGTGCCTCATATTCTGCAGACAAAATTTGAGTGATTTTCAGTTAACATCTATAAATGTAGAAAGTGTTATTTGATTTTTTAAATAGTTTATCTATTCCTTTAAATGAATTACACATGATGTGTAAATAAGTGAAAAATAAGTCACCAAACCAATCTATCACCTTTAAACAGTATCTGTGAAAGATGAGCATAATGTAAATGCAATGTACTAGGAATTACATCTCAATTTATAATGTTAATTAGTGTCCCAGTTCCACACCAGCATCTCTGTCCATGGACTCTTATTTACGTTGGCCACTTGCTGCAATTTTGTCTGCACTTCTCTGTTCTACTGGTAGCTACCATCATCTCCCACTAGTTTTCCTCGCAATTACTCGGCCTTCCACAACAGTTCCTCTTTTAGGTGGCCCTTCATCTTTCCTTTTATCACCTCCTATCTAAACTCATACCTCTAAATGGGGTATTAGGTCCCTTCTCCACCTCAGTCCTACCGCTGTACAATATAAGCCAAGGGAGATCAGGATTCTGAAAAACAGGCTCCAAAGTTTGTTGGTCCAGCTACATGCTTCCACTGACAAAGTCAAGTCCCCAGGCAGATTAAAGGAATACAATATTAAAAACAAATAAATCAAAGACAAGTGAGCCACAAAAAAAGGTAGCACCACGCATTATATGACACCTGTGTTCACCGTTCAAGAAGGGTACCTGCATTCAGTAGCTCCTATACCACACAAGACAGTGACTTACCACAAACAGGAAGATGACACCTGTTCCAAGTTGCACTTCCTCAGAGTGCCAGATTCTTCATGCAATCCATTACAAAGTACATTTATGCAGAAGCCACAACTGACAGTTGCTTACTGCTTAAGTTCTCCCTGCCACCAAAAACATCTTTTCTGCTAGTGGATAGGCTACTTAACTTCAGACTGGCAACTCTCAAGCCAAGATTTAGAGGGTGCGTTTGGTTTTTTTTAGACATAAAGCACCAACTGATATTTGCTAACGTAGATGTGAGCGCACTCCAGTCAACCTGCACAAAACTGAAATTCATGGAATAGTAAATATGAATCTACTCTAGTATTTATTCGGCTCACCTTTAAAGGTGGAACGCCTCCTTGTACATGAAAGGTTCCCTGTTATCACACAGATAAGGTACTATGATAAACTGCTTTCCACCAGGGAAAAGTATGCAAAACAAATGTCATTAAACCACACCAACGGATACTGTTGCTCCATTACTGACTAAACGCACAAAGTTGTCTGATCTCTCCAATAACACTTGTACCTTGACATTGGTATCAGAAGTTATATGGAATATCTGGAATTTATAAAATCATCAGCAACAAATGATTTTTGTTCTTCCGTTCTTACTCCTTCAGTAACAGAAAAGCCACTGGTGAACATGACTATGCAGTTGACAACCTTCACAGTTGTTTATTAGTATTGATTGATGAATCCAAACAGAAACAGCACATAATTAGTGTATCAGCCAAACCAACCAAAAACACTCGCAACTTTTTCATGTTTCCATGAAAACCACTAGCTACTGTCAGGAAACAGAGCAAACACTATTACAAAACTATTAACACAATGACCTTGTGAGAATCAGCAGCAGGTTTCTCAGCTCCTCACAAAACCTGGTTCAACTGAAAGGAAACAGTTTTCTTTCTTTTTAGTTTTATCCATGATATTCCACACTCCATTAGCCTAGGACTCTAGTGAAAAAGTTGTCTATGTAGCGTTATTTATCAGGCAACTAAAAGGTTTTTTTTTTTTCTTTGAAAAACCTGAGATACTATATTAGTGTAAAATAGGTATCAGTGAAGATAACTAATACATGGGAAAACATAACATACTTAAAAAATGTAAACTGTAGCTTGCTTACACAACTGAAAAAAAAATATCTCAGCTTTAGCTACCAAGTTTCCAACTTGCCTGTAAATACACAGGTTCAATTGGAGCAAGCACTGTTACAAATAAGGATACTGTTGTGGGAATTGCTGTGAAATACGTGTCCATAAAAAAGCACATTTGTAAAACAAGCAAAAAGAAAAAAAAAGGCAACAATTATTTTATTTCTAGAAAGTACTTGCACTGTTATTATGCTACATGCAAAACACCTGACTCACCAGTTATCTCTGTCACATCTGAAGCTGGAGTATCTGGCCTGTTGCTATCATCTGTAGATTCATCCTCATCCCCTCCAGCAGCACCACCCGCTGCGGTAGAATCAGCTGCCTGGGCTGCCGAAGGAGACACATTTTCCTGCTCCGCTTTTTCTCTCTTCCTCTCAAAGCGAAAGCGGTCCAAGTTGTAGAGACTCATGTTCTTAACCTATCGCTCTTGTCTGCAAGGAGACAAGACGGGCTCGAGTGGGCAGCTCTGCGGGAAAAGCTACGAAGAGGAAAGAGGCGGAAGGGCTCATCAGACGCACCTTAGAAAAACGCTGAAGTGACCGGCGGGAGCGGCCGGGGGGCCCCACCGACCTGGCGCTCCCGGGGAGGAAGCGGGCGCCAGCGATGCCGTCAGGCGGCGCGGAGGCACCCTGCCACCCCTGCCCGCCGCCCTCCTCCCCCCACCACGGCCGGCGCCCCCTGGGCCCCGGCGACGGGCTGCGCACGCACCTGCCGCTCACCGGCGCCGACACCGGCGGGCCGCGGGCGGGCAAGGGCGGCAGCGGCGGGAGCGACAGCAGCACCGGCCGGGCCGGGCCGGCCCCCGAGGCTCCTGGTCGCTAGCGGGAGGCGGCCCGGGCGGCGGGGAGCACAACGCTCCCCGATGGCGCCGGCCGCGGTCCGCTCCCTTCGGAATCTATGCGTGCTGGCGTCGGCGCTCCGATATGGCGTCACTGCCCCCCCCCACCAATCACCTCGCCCGGACGCGGCGCGCCAGCGCGTGCGCTTTCGCGCCTTTTCCCTCGAGCCGGTCCGCGTTCGCGGGGCTGTGGCGGCGGCGGGGCCGGCGCTGAGGTGACCGGCGTGTGCAGCTGCCAGCCCCTGGGGCCGCCTGGTGCCGAGCGGTGCGGTGTTCTGCCAGCCTCCCCGAGCTGAAACCTTTGGGCAGGGGACGGCGAAGAGGCCATGGCAAAAGCTGTGGAGCTGCAGAGCGCAGGGTTTAGGGCAGGTCTCAGCCTAGGTTCCTCGGCACACTTCTGGAGCTGTCCCCCTTTGGCAGGATGGGTGGAAAACCGCCGCCTTTTGAAGCCTTGGCTCAGGGCGCCTGCCACGCTCAGCTTTTCAGCTGATGCTACGTGGCAGCGGTGCGCAGGCAGCTTGTCTGCACAGGCAGAGGCCTGTGGGGCTAGCTGGCATTGCACTGAGTGTGTTGCCAGGGCTGAAGGGGTGTTCTTAAACACTGAAAGCAGCAAAGAGTTACCAAAACTACTTTTAAACATCTGTTCTGCCAACACTAGTCACCTGTGAAATAGAGTGCTTCAAGGCCTGGCAGAAATTAGTATTGTACTGGGGAACCAGGTGCAGTAGCTATTAAAAACACTTGGGAGAGGTTGTGTAAGCTAACAGGAAAACAAAAAAAAAAAGCCACTTCCCCATCCGTCGCACCAGTTCTGTAGCACTGGGCTCACAGAGAGCTTCTTCACCGATGACATTATTTGCCATTTAAATTGCAGTAGCCCAAGCGTCCGAGGGAGAGTCATGGCTGGGCTGGGCTAGGTTATGTGCTGCTGTCAGCGTGAGTTACTACCACGCTGCGTGGAGGCAGGGCTGACTGTTGTCTGCGAGACTTGCTAGAGCCTGAAAGCTGGAGGTGATCCAGGTACTTCCAGAAATGCCACCTACACGTACATTACCTCTACCTAGAAATTTCTATCAAAATTAGTTTCTATCACCAGTAGTCAGCAAATCTAGGCCTTGGCAACCTCACACTGAATCATCTTTATCATAAAGTTTGGTTTTCTGAAGGAGACTCATGGAAGTTGTCCAGCGCTGCCTTTGCCACTGTGCCTTTTACAAAGCATCGTGGTGCTCAACAGTCAGGCTCACCCAACATGAGCAGCTGGTTCAGCTCCTTTGTGCCTGATTTCAGTTATCCTGCCCTTTCCATTGGGCAAATGGCAAGGAGAAGTTGTATGGGCTTCAAAAGACTCTTCCATCTCACATCTAAGTGACAAAGCCACCTCTCGTCATTTATCAGTAGTGTCTCCTCTTACTCCAGCCTCAGGGCTGTGGCAGAACCGTTTGTCATTTTGGTCTGTGCTAAAGCGAGAACATAAAAGTCAACACTGAACAGTCAGATAGGTTTTGAGGAGCGAAAAAGCTTTGGAGGAGCCCCTTTTCAAATCAAGCTTCAGTGAAGACGTCTTGCCTCCAAATCAAATATTAATATAATATTTGGACAGCAGATTAATTGAAATTGGTTGGAAGCTGCATTGTGCTAATCCCAAAATTCAAATGATAAGTTATAGCTGAATGTGTAAATTGAACAGAAGACAGATTTCCCCTGCAGAGGTGGGCGCCGAGGCACAGGTGGATTTGCAGAAGTAGCTGGTGGTGAAAAAGCAGATGGTGCAGAGATCATCTGAGGTTATCCTCGGAGGAGGTCTAAATTGTGCTGGAGAAGGATGAGTGCCTGGCCTAGATACTGCTGACATATAAAAAGGCAACTGGCCTAGGGCTCTCACAGGAGAGTTCTGCTTTGCAAGTCCTATCTAAAATAATACAAACAGCAGACCTGTCTGAAAAGGGGAGAGGGGATCTGCCTGTGAGCGCAGGGTCGGGCTACTGCCAGCTTGAAATTTCAGCCACTTGAAGATCAAGTTACTCCCCCCCCCAAATGCGAATAAAGCAGTTCATAGGTACATCAGAAACTAAGCTCATTATAGGAGGAAAAAGGATGGACCATGAGGACACTGACTCGAGCGTGTGGGTTTAGCTCCTTCCTGGGACCTGATAACCATCACAAAGCTCATCAGCTCCTTTGCAAAGTGTTAGTAACTGGTGTTAGCATCTCTGATGTGATAGCCTCACAGAAATGTACAGTAACACATATAAACATCTATAGTTTAAGAATCCGGATAAGATTTAGACCACTCTTTCCATGAGGAGGGGATAACAGAATACATGTATGATAGATGTTAAGCCACATTGCTTGAGTGACTTCAAGGACACAGTCAAATGATGATAAATGTACAGAGATGAATAGGCTGTGAAGCTGAAAAACTGGAAGGGTAATAATAGAAGAGCTGGGAAAAGAAATATGAAAGTGGAGAAAGCAAGTGTAAAGGGGAGCGTATACTCAGGTCAGTCTGTGTGACTCAACAAGGCAGTTGGGACCACCAGTCGTGGGAAGAAAAAAAAAAAAAGAAAAATACATGAGTTCCAGAACTTGGGAAAGAAAGCAAGTATAAGCTAAGAAAACAGTAAAAATGAGAGGGATTAAATTCAGCGCTCCAGAACGTCAGATTTTAAAAGCATTGTCTTAACAGGAGTTAGCATGGACCTAGAAAATGCTGCAGCAAATCATTTGGGTTTTTTACAGTGCTTTGAACTTGAAAAGAGTAGGTAATTGGTGGGTATTAGTATTGCTAACAAGCTATCGTGAATTCCTGGCAAGCAAAGCAGGCAAAACATCTTTTTTGAGGTGCTGATGATACCAGTTAGACAGCTCCTGCTTACTGGAGAACTGACAGATTGCTGTCTGCTATTCCTTTGAAGGCTGATTTGTGAGATTTTTTGGAATTATGGTAGCAGAAATTTGAAAAGAATCTATTTATATACAGAATTGCTTTACATGCAACATTAGAGCTGTTAAATTTGATTTGTTTTTACTTAAGCTATAGTTTTGTCGCTGTGCCAGTGATAGAGGAGCATACCAGATGGTATGTAGGCCTTCTGAGAGAATTATGAAAGTTTATAGAGCAGTGATATATAACAATGGCCCAAACACTGAGAAGAGCAAAAGAAAACAAAAATAGCAGATTAAAATTACCCTATTTGATGCAAATTGAATTTGCATTTTTCTTTAGTAAAAGTAAACCCAGTTTTAAGGGTTAGGAGTTAAAATCTGTCCAGATACAAATGTTTGTTACATTTTACTAACTAACATGGTATTGTGTCCATAGCCATTCCTAACAAGTCTCTTTTGATTCAACTATTCTTTCATCTTTGATTTATTCCCTTTTCGAGCCCTGTTAATTCAAGGAATATTGGTAGGGGTGCTGTTTTGTATTAAAAAGAAAAAGTGAGGGGGGAGCCTATGTTAGCTACAATGTGAGAATACACTAAAGTTGTTCTGTGGTATAAAATCAACAGGGTCTGTGACACAGATAGATCCTCATAGCACATCTGTTGGGGCTTGCCCCCACATATTGTATGCGATTGGTGGGAAGTGTTTCTGCTTTGTGGTAAATCGTGAGCAACAAAACAAGCTGTCAAATGCAGATGTGTTTGTACTTGATCATAAATTGGAAAGAAAAAAAGAAGACAAAAAATCTAATAAAATGTTGAAACTAGTTCAGCTGCAGCTGGAAAAGTGATGGGAGTTGTATGTAGTACATGATGTTGCTGTAGCAACCCCACAGTACCTAAATATATGAATATCTAAATGTTGTGGTTTAACTGGCTGGCAACTAAGCACCAGGCAGCCGCATGCTCACTCCTCCCACAATGGGATGGGGGAGAGGATCGGAGGAGTAAAAGTGAGAAAACTCAAGGGTTGAGATAAAGAGAATTTAATAGGTAAAGCAAGAGCTGCACATGCAAGCAAAGCAAAACAAGGCATTCATTCACCACTCCCCTTGGGCAGGCAGGTGTTCGGCCATCCCCAGGAAGGCAGGGCTCCGTCACGTGTAAGGGTGACCCAGGAAGACAAACACCGTAACGCCGAACGTCCTCCCCATCCTTCTTCCCCAGCTTATATACTCAGTGTGACATTCTGTGGTATGGAATATCCCTGTGGCCAGTTCAGGCCAGCTGCCCTGGCTGTGTCCCCTCCCAGCTCCCCGTGCCCCCCAGCCCTCTCGCTGGCAGGGCCCAAGGAACTGAAAAGCCCTTGACTGGGTCTGACCCTCACCCAGCAGCAACCAAACCCACCCGTGTGCTGTCAGCAGTGTTCTCACACCGAACCCAAACCACAGCACTGCACCAGCTACCGAGGAGGAAATTAACTCTGTCCCAGCTGAAACCAGGACACCAATCTAATTTGGTGTGTGAGCTGCACAGTGACTACAGGTCGGAACTGTCCCAGAGCTGTCTCTTTCCTCTCCTGCCCAAGGGGATGTTCCTTTTTATTGTCCATTGAATAGACAGCTTATTCTGCTCAGCAGAACATCTGAAAAAAAGAACATCCTTTGGGGAAGAATAAGAGGGTCAGACTGGTTTTGTAGTATGACTGGTTTTGTATTGGTATTACTTTACATGAGTCTTATTATTTTGCGTCTGAAGATAACTTTAAAACCATCTAATGTGGTTCATATTTACTAGGAAAGTGTTATTCCGGTATCTTTTTTTCTCATCTGAGATTATTTGAGATAGTTTATTTCAAGCACAATTATGTCAAGATTAATCTTACAGAAAATACTTTTTGTTTCCTACCTGTAAAAAAATAAACACATCTTAGTTATTTCAATTTCCTCCACTTCTCTGAAGTAATCAGTTGCTCTTTTTTGTTTTATATGTATTTGATTAAGAAACAAGAGAGAGAAAAACTGACTGTAGAGTGCAGGACATTGTGCTTGTTACCCGTTTCACTCACTTGGGCAAATGCTATCTCAGAAACCCAGGTAAATATATTTTTAAAACTGGCTAGTTTTCAGATGGCTCTGTCTTGTCAGAAACTATGCAGCTTTGATACTTCCACCCATATTTTTTTTTTAGTATTTTGAGATTTATTGTCATGTGTTTTCCAGCATGATACTTGAGAAGAAACTAAGTACTTAGTCATAGAATAAATGGATTTTGTACCAGTAAAGATGGTGGTTGTTTCTCGAGAGATTGAAGGGCAGCATTCCAGCATTCACAAGCCTGATGTGCCCAACTTTCCACCCTTGTGCACTGCACTGCCCTCCTCCTGCAGAGTCTTGCATGTGTTCTAAGTATGTTTTTTGTATATGTTTTGTATGCTGTTGTTTTACTTTATGTTCTCATTGAGCCATTATAAAGATTAGAAACTGTTTGGTAACAGCTAATGAAGCTTGGTTTCCTAATAGTTTAGTTCTTTGTCCTTCAGCTCCTGCTCCCTACCTAGTGTCCCAGCTCCCCGTTGAAGTCCCGCATGATACCTGCACCTAGCAAAGAGCCACCTCACCGCAGCACGTTCTGTATGTGCTGAGCAGCTGACCATGCAAGGAAAAGTCCTGCCTTGTCTCAGAGTTTCACTTCCAAGGAATTTCTACTTCATGTGAGGACTTCTGCATCTCTTTCAAATCTGGTTGAAACTTGGATGTCCATTTCAGAAGGTTTTGTGGGGAGCAGAAAGGGAGGGTTTGCCTGATTGGAAGCTTGTCCTCCTTAGGAAACCAGGTTAAATGTTACAGTAGCCAAACAGTCCCCCGTTGTAAACTACAGTCATTTGAAGATGCCATTTTGACAATTGTGAAATTATTTATTTACAATAATAATTCTAGGAGAAAGGTGCTAAATTTTCTCTAAGCTCTTAGGAGACTTCAATTTTTAGGCATTTCCATTCAAACTGTTTTTTATTTGAGGGGCTGGGGGTTTTTTTGTGGGTTTTTGGGCTTTTTGTTGTCCAAACTAACTTTGTTTGGATGAGAGAGGGCTGGGTACGTGTTTGGAAGGAGCAGAGCAATAGAGGGCTATTGTCAGAAAGCAATCTGAAAGAAAGGCCCAGAGGGCATTTCTGGACTGTTTAGGTGCTGAGAAGTTGCATCAGCACTTGGTACCTTACAGGATCATGATAGCATACCATGGTTAGGAGTGCAAACTGGAATATTTGCACTGTCAAGCTCCCTGGGGGCATCACCTCTGGCCTTCGTATGCAAGGTCTTGGAAAGAGACACAACAAAATCACGCCTGCATGAGGGGAGTAGTTCTTTGGCCAGGTATTGCCTATTAATGCTCCTGCATGCTTGGATAGGCTTTCCTCGTTGTCTCTATCATGGTCTTCATATGTAATACGATTCTTATAAACATTCTCCTCAAAGCAGGAATTACTCTTGAAGCATGCTAAATGGTACTGATCCAAAGGAGTAAAAGCCAATCTATTACTGATAGCACAGAGAGTAGAATTCCACTAGTTATTTTCCAGAAATACTTCCTACTTATGAAATAAGATTTTGAAAACATTTATCTAAATATGAAGAAATTTATAACTTGTTTGGTTACAAAGATGTATTACTTTTAAAGTGCTATATATTTTCTCAAAGGCCAAGAATGATCTTAAATAATCAAACTGTGTGCAATACCAGCACTGGAATAATTCCTTCAGTAGGGGATTCGGTCCAGGGGAAAAAAACCCAACAAATACTACTGCTTTCCGTATCTGTTGGAGTAGCAGTTTTATTGTGAGTGGTAGCTACAAAGATTGGTACCACTTCTATTTTATGTACCTCTTGAAAGTGTTGCCCTTATGATATTACAGTTGACATTTGCACTTTTTGTTCTAAGAAATGAAAGCAGGCTAGTCTGAGCTAGCCTTGTAGGCCACCTGATGAAAAGCTCAGTTTCCTGAAATACATTTAAATCTATATTTTATACCAGAGGACTTTCTTCTGTCCAGATCGGTTCCTTACAAGCACGTGCTGAGTAAATCTATCTGATGCTGGAATATCAGTTTCATTGGAACAATCAGGGAGTTTCACATCTCACTCTGCTTCTGCTGTACTTGCCTTTGGGCAAAGCAGATGACCCATGTGGAGTTCACCACAGGACTGCAGACTATCTTTAGATCATTTAAAACATTCTTGATAGGGCATAGTCAAGGATGATCATCTACTGCGCAGTTTGCCTTCCCTCAACACCCATGATTTAGTGGCATCCTACGTATCCTAAGCAATATTGGGTCAGAAAATGATGCTAGAAAGGAAAGCAGTAGTTACTGCTTATTTAATACTTAAGGAGTTAAAATACATTTGAAGAAAATGCAGCTTCATAAAAATCTAATTGCCTGAACTGCTGAATACATGACCTTTGGAACAATAACAAGAGACATACCTGACTTATTCCTGTAAGTAACTGCTGGTGTTATTAACTAGTGAAATATACAGCACAATAGTAACCCTACCCATTATTTTTAAAACAGCACTGGTCAGGAAGCACACTGGATGACGTTTTGAAGATTATTCTAAGGTTAAGATGTTATTTTAATAACCAGGAACATTTCTTACATTATAGATCTTTGTGCGACAAAACCTGCTGTAATAGCTGGGGGAGTTTCTTTTAATACAGATCTGTGGATGACAAAACTGGCTATAATGGTTCCTAAATTGTTTGGTTGCTAGAAAGTTGACATAACTGAAAAAACCCAGGCATGTGCTTAGGGTTTTATTCCACCAGATGACTACAGGGTGCTATGGCAGTGAGCTTAAGCTGCTCTCTGTAAACTGAGAATGAACCCAGAATGAGAACCTTAGAAAGACTTTTTGAAGATAATTTTCTACACAGCACCTTGATTTGCTACATTACATTGCAAAATATGCCCACAGTTGATTAATTAGTTACAGCTCTTCAGCAAGACAGTTTCCATTGTTTATAAACATGGGGGTTTATTTCTCTTTGTACTATATTCATAGTTAGTACATCAGGAGGAAGACTACTAGCATCTTAAGGCCATCAGTAAAAGTCAATAGCTGATGACTGAATAACCGTAACAAGGCTTTAGAAGCAAACTAGTCAGTATGAGAAACTGGGTTTTACAGGTGATAGCAAACTTGTGGACATCAGTTTGCCAGTCTTCAGGGCTTTGAAGGGAACTTGGGTTCAGAAGGGTACGAACACACATCGTTCTCAAAGGTCTTGGGTTGGTCATCTGCAGCTGAGACCTTCCGTATTATGTGCAAATCACAAATTAATCACTTTTTGTTTTAAGGAACAATTTGGTGTGGAGCACGAGTTCAAAAGTTAGGTAGATAGATATAGATATAGATAGGTGTGTATATATATATATATATGAAGTTATGATATATATATTCAAAATAAAAAATATTTTAGTCCTTCTGACCCAAGTGAAACAAAAAAATTTCCAGTGTATGCTCACATGCTTACCTTTTTGGCGTACTGTCGTCAGGCTACACTGCTGTAACTCTCCTATACCATAGCGGTTTTGACATTGCATAATACATCAAGTGAGAGAGCAAAAATGAACAGGAAATGAAAGTTCTTTAGCCCAGCATTTGTATAACTGTCCCCATATTTCACCAAAGCAATGTCACAGGGGCTTGCATAAATAAATACCAACAAAAATAAATAGATATAAAAAAATACACACTTGCACAATACACATTTATTTATTTTTTACAAATTGTATTTGTAAAATGAGATCCAGCTATTTTTACCCAGCTGCTTTTGAGAGTGAGGAGAACTGAACTGGACTTCAGGAAAAATATCTTTCCAGGCAGAATTTGGCTTTAAGCAAATAAAATTTATGCACTGGCACATTACTAATGCATGAGAGTGACAGTTCTATCATGTACTGTTCTGAATCTCAGGGAAACTGGAGCAAGGCATATACAGTATTTTGTTAGATACATTTACATGTTATGTTATGCCCCTTCCTTTGTCTTTCATTCATGCTTTTAAATTCTAAAACCTTCTTTTACTTCAATTAGAGTGCTAAAAGAAGCCTTGCCTTCACTGGATAAAAAAAATTAGCTAGCTCTAAATATACTTATACCAGTTCTTTTTCTAAAATAAAAATGTAAATACTGCTTTGCACTATTTTTGTACTTTCTTCAAGCTTCTTTATAACCTACTATAAATTGTTGCTTCAATTTTTTATATTTAAGAACTTGAGTATTGGGTTGTGTAAATGCCTTATTTTGCATACAGATACAGATTAAATAACGGATACGCTTCCACTCCTACGATCAGTGTTGCTTCCTTCATTTCTGTTTCTGTAACTGGCTCAATTTTGTTACATTTAATTTTGTTTTCCAGGAAAATAAGCTTTATTCCTAAAAACATATATTAATATTAGAGAAATATTTTTACTTCTTATCAAACTTGATAATCTTGTTAAGAAGCTATCTTTAAAACTTTGCAATTTAAAAAAGCTCATGTAGTTGGAAACCAAGATTTATGTAACATTTTTTGATAGTAACTGATTTTTAAATCAATTTTGTCATATTGTTAGAAACTTCGCAAGTAACAACTATTGTTATTAAGCTGCACTTAACTATTTGCACACAGTAAAAGCTTCACACATTTGGGGAAAGGATGCTGGTATCTGTGTAGTGAGATTTTGTAGTTACTTTAAAGTGAACAATAATTTTCTGAGCCACAAAACGACGTGGCTGAAGCTTGAAACACTTTTAATGAGAGGAAATGACTATGCCAATAAAGTGCCAAGAAGTTATAAGCACATAACACACACCTAAGGAGCAACAGCCCTCATGGATTTGTGGAAAAGCAGTATCAAACCTATTTGGTATATATGTTGACTTCAGTAAGGCTTTTTGCAGTGTATCATTATGACATATCCATAACTTGAGGTATACTATAGCATACCCATAAGCCATAGAAAGACAATCCAGATCAAACTCCAGAATTGGTTAATGGCTCAGTAGTGAATGGTCTGAATGGAAGAATGTATCAAATGGAGTGTGTTCACATGGCTTCTGTCCAATCCTTGTATTTACAACCCAGGTCAAGGGCTGCACACCACACAAAGCGTATTTAAAGATTATATCAAACAGAGACAGGACGGTAAGCACGGTGGTGGTCAGGATTAAAATTCAATGTGAAATTGCAAATTAAAGAAATTGAAAAAATTGCACATTACTCAACAGCAAAAGGCACAGGTTCCACACAGGAGAAAAAAAAAAAAAGTGTGGCACAAATACAGTGAACAATAGGTCATGCCACTATGAAAAATGGAAACACCATGTTTGGTTGTATGAAAAAAAGAACATCCCCAAACCTGCTCTTTGTTTGAGTAGAACTGTTATACTCAGCACCCAGTAAGGCAAGCGCACTGTGTCCAGTTTGGGACATACAGCTTTTTTTTGTTGTGGCTGAACTGAATATTTCAGAAAAGACCTCTGTTTATTCTCATTTCGATAGATTAAGACCTTTAAAGAAAGGCTAATTAAATGTAACGTGCTGAATGTAAAGCAGGGAATACTGAGGTGAACATGTCTGCAAGTACACAGAAAGATAATGCAAGAGGTAGAGAAACATCTGTCCCCTATTTTAATGAAAAACATAAAAAGTAGTGATTGCATTAGGCTTCAGAAATTCTTTCAAACAGTAGAAATAATTAAACACTGGAGTAGAACATCTGGTGAGGTTGTGAATTCGTCATCATTAGAAAGTTTTAAGAACCATTCAGGCAAACATCTGTTAAGCTGACACAGGTATAGTTGATCCTGCCTTCGGGCAGAGAAAGGACTGGATGATCTCCTGCAGCCCTTTCCAGCTACATTTTTTAAACGATTCTTTGTCTCTCTTCCTCTGTTGCGTTAGTAGCACTGCAGCTACTCCAACCCCAGCGACAGGCACTGCAGCTACTCCAACTCCTGTGACAGACACTGCGGCTGAACCAGAAACCCAACCTGTGCCGCTGTCAGTCATCCCTATACATGAGAAGAAATGGACGTGAAAGTCAGCTTGTTTAGTAAAGGAGAATGAAGCAGGGCCACCACAGAAACAGGAGGCAGAGGCAGAACAAGAGCTAACCACTCAATCCCTATCCCTGAATGAGCTGCGGGATATATGAAAATATTTTACCCATCGTCCAGGTGAGCACATTATCACCTGGCTGCTCCAATGTTGGGATAACGAGGCTAATAGATTTGGATATATAGGTGGATATCCATATATATGAAAAAATAAATTTGGAATTAGGGGGTAAGGAAGCCAAGCAGCTGGGAGCACTTTCTAGAGAAGGGGGCAATAGCAAGGGAAGTGGAAGAGAGACAAAAGTCCTCAGCCTCTGGAGGCAACTCCTGCCAAGTGTGAAGGAAAGGTATCCCTTCATTACAGGTTGTCCAGGCAAGTAAACTGCAGTAGAGCGAGCTATCAGGTACCTGAGGGAATTAGCCATGAAAGAGATGATTTATTGTGACCAGAACATTGCAGAGTTACCCACAGATCCCAGTGAAGTCCAATGCATATGACCCATGAGGCAGAAATTTGCAGAGTCATATGCCAATTCATTAGCAGTAATGAGCTGGAGAGATGAAGTGGCTCGCCACCTCCAGGAATATGAAGGTAGCATCTCTACCTCCCTCATCTCAGCTGTGGAGAAACTAGTCCAGCGACTCAATAGATCCTACTCGCCATCTGTTCAGACCCACATCTCAGCTGTTAACAGTAAGTGCTTTCCACTCAGGAGGGAGAATACGGGAGGTACACACCACGGAGTACCCTGTGGGTTTACCTGTGGGACCACGGAGAGGACATGAGGAGGTGGGATGGAAAACCTACCTCAACCCTGGAGGCACGGGTACATGAATTGCAAAGAAAAACAATCACAAATAGGCATTCTTCCAGGAAGGTTGCTGCCTCAGTCTCCAGTGGGCAGTTTCCTATACAGAGTGCAAGGGCTGATCTTACTCCTGATCCTAGGGAAGCGAAATTTAATCCGTTTTTACAAGAATAAGGGGAGAATCCTATGACCAGGACTGGAGGGGCCCTGTCTCCAGCTGGGTGGAGGGGAGGGATGACTGTTTACTGGACTGTACCTGGCACATCAGACCCGTATAAGGCTCTAGTAGATACCAGTGCACAGTGTACCCTAATGCCATCAAGCTATACAGCAAGCAGAACCCATTTGTATTTCTGGAGTGACAGGGGGATCCCAATAGATAACTGTATTGGAGGCTGAAATAAGCCTGACTGGGAATGAGTGGCAAAGGCACCCTGTTGTGGCTGGCCCAGAGGCTCCATGTATCCTTGGCATAGACTATCTCAGGAGAGGGTATTTCAAGGACCCGAAAGGGTATCGGTGGAGCTTTCAGTATAGCTGCCTTGGAGACGGAGGAAATTATGCAGATGTCTGTCTTGCCCGGTCTCTCAGAAGACCCTTCTGTTTTGAGGTTGCTGAAGGTCAAAGAACAAGAGGTGCCAATCGCTACCACAGCGGTGCACCAGCAGCAATATCATACCAGCCGAGACTCCCCGATTCCCATCCATAAGCTGATTCACCGAGTGGAGGGCCAAGGAGCGATCAGTAGGACCTGCTCACCCTTTAACAGCCCCATACAGCCAGTGCAAACATCTAAAGGAGAGTGGGTAACAGTAGATCATTGCAGCCTGCATGAAGTCACACCGCAGCTGAGCGCTGTCGTACCAAGCGTGCTAGATCTGCAGTACTGACTGGAGTCAAAGGCAGCCAGGTGGTATGCCACCCTTGATATTGCACGTGCGTTTTTCTCAGTCCCTTGGGCAGCAGAGTGCAAGCCACAGTTCGCTCTCACTTGGAGGGGTGTCCACGACACCTGGAGTCAACTACCCCAATTGTTTAAGGCAAGAACAAACACAGGGAAGAGGCAAATGCTGAGTAAGGACTCTGGTTCTCAAGCAACAATGAACTGAACTACGGCTTCTCGAGATAGATACTCCTGCCTCTAGCTACCTGTCTCCTCTTCCCACCGTGCTATCTGCCTCTCTGTAACGCAGGGACAAAACAAGACGGGCCATGACTTTCTGGGCAGACTTCAAAGCCCCTTACAGTAACTGCAGCTCTGGCTGAGGTCAGATATCGGCTGGGCTGTGAAGGGCCGGGCCTGACAAGAGTTCTCTTATCACTGCTGCCAACCACACTTTGTGATGAATGTCAGAAAGACAGACAGACAACCACGGCCAGCACGGAAACAGGGCAACGTTCCTTCTCCTCCTGTGATCCCAGCAAAGCCAAGAGCTGGAGCGCAGAGGTCACCCAGCTAATGCATCTCCAGTCCCAGAGATGCGAGAAATCAAGCTCATATAGCAGTACATAAAGCATCTATCGACTAATGGACACAATTCCATATAAATGCAGTGTCCCCCCTGGTTTGTGCCTGTACCACGTTTGTAAAAGGTCCCTTTCTCACTGTGAGAACCAGCACAAAATAAGCTCAGTACCATACAGAACTGATCTCCAAAGCTTTTTCAATTTCTGACTTTTTATAGTCACTTCTTTTTCGAGGACAGGGCAAGAGGAATATTTAATTAGTGTTTCTGAAGACATGCTTCACATTTAAGGCTTTGTTGAGATTTTCAATTAAAACAGAATAAACCTTTTGGGATGAAAACAAATGTGCCTTTTAATTGTCATGGCACATTAAACACAAATAAACGCATTGTATTGCCTACATAGCAAAAGCCAAGATGGTATTTGGTAAGTATTCCCTAGGAAGTACTGCAGTGCTTTATTTTCTAACTCACTGCTATGCTGACAGCTGTTTTCAAATACTTATTAAGTGAAGCTGTTAACATTTCTGTCACTTTTCTCTTAGCTTTATAAAGAAATGAATTTCAAGTACATTCTCTCTTTTAAAAAGAGTAAAAGTAATAAAATACATACCCTTAGGCCTTTGTCTTTCTATGGTTATTTGGTTAAACAATCCAATCATGGCAGAATTTTCTACTGGAGCAAGGCAGGCTCCATCACCCGTGCATCAAGTGTTTCCTTACTGCGTCATCATGTCTTGAGTGCCAGTCTGGAGAAACCTCTCACCACTGCTACTTATAGCAAAGAATGACTTCTATGCTAAACAGTGGCCCACTAGCAATTTTCATTTTCAGCAGGAATCTGGTCATCAAGTGCCTAAGCATGGAGAGCAGGATTAGGGCTGCTGCTGATTTAGAAGCTGTGACACGTGGGTCCCTTGGCCGCTGCGGGGGGACCCGCCGTGGGGATCTGTGAGGTGCTTGCATCAGTTTAAAGATGCACTGGTTTTTCTTGCTAAGACTTTGCAAAAACTTGGGTCCATCAATTGTAGTAGTAGTCTTACTGAATTAGTTATGAGAAAATGGTGCATTTCAGGTTTTTTCTAAAGTACTGTAAAACCTCCATGTAATAGATTTTTACTTAATTAATAAATACAAAATAATTTAATTATTACATGGGTCAGGCCCTCGCTTCTGTTAATGATGTATATTACCTTATTTCAAAACGAATCCTGTTATTTTTCATAGGACTAAGTGCATAGTAAGATACTTTAGCATGATTAAATACAGAAAAATATTGCTCTAAGTGAAAGGAATAAATTGTTCAAAGCAACTACACAGCCTAACGCATACTTACACCTTAGCCTCCAATAAACTCTGAATAAGAACATGAAAGAAGAAGAAACAACTCATTTAGATGTCAACTTGATACTCAAAGAGAGTAATGTGTGCTCACATTAAATTCAGAACGTAAGGAAAGAAGAAATTTAGCAGGGTTCACATTTTGTCAGAACAACTGATGAAAGCATATTTGACATTAAATGACAATAATGTGAGTTCATCCCGCAGTATCTTTGATGGATATGGTATTTTGCATCTCCCATTCTGAGCAGGTATTCAGAATAATTCCCTCATATATCTTCTGACACTGTTTTTTCCACATGTTTACATTAATTATGGGGATAAAAACACAATAAATAGGATGTATGGCACAAAAGCAAGTTCCTCAGAGGAGCTATTTAGAACACAGCTCAGCTGCACCTTTTGAAGTGGCAACTGGTCAGATTTAAGAGTTGGCATGAATTTTAACCTCAGTTGGGGCCTACAGCTTGTGGTCAGGCACACGAACTTAGGGTCAGGACCAGTTTTGGAGTGGTGTATAAGCAGCCAAAATTAGAAGTGATGCAACAGCTGAGTGTCCACTAGATGCCAGGCTTCCTTTGCGGAGCGGAGCAGAGCACCGCTTTCCACAGGCTGGGTACAGATGGCCTCTGTGTTCACGCTCTCACGGGTCTAGTGGACAGAAGCTTCAGTGTTTAGCACCAAAATCCTGATCTCATTCAGGTTTCATAGCAAACCCTCCGGATTTCTCTCTGGTGTCTCCCAGAAGTTTCCAAGAGTGGCAAACCACTTTTCGGAAGGATTAAAAATAGGAGCTACCAATACGAAGAATCGGGGCTTTTCTGTGTCCCTCTTTATCAGCAGAAAGCTCCCAGTGAAGAGAACAGGATGAGTTTCGTGACTGACATACTCAACCAGCAAACAATCCTAGCAGAACAGTGGCAAGGAAGATTGCTGACTCTGCCTCCTGTGCTCCTGGTGCCATCAGCGACAGGTAGGTGACCTCCAGCCTTTGGCTGTCATCAAATAGGCCAGGCAGCAGCTCAAAATATTGACTTAAAAGTACATCGGGCCAATATTTGCTTTCTGATTATCTCACTTCTGTAGCTGAGACAGGCTTCTAAAGTGCAAGCATCCCTCTGCACAGGGGGAGTAGGGGATGACGTGCCAGTAGCTCTCCCACCACCAGCAGTGCCTGGGGCAGGGCATGCTCCATCTCACGTGATGGACCAGCCAGAGCACCAGCGTGGGACACCATGCTCCAGCAGGACCACACACCTTTCCAGGAGGTCACGGCTGTTTATGGTGCTACTCCCTCATGCTGACCCAAATTTAGGCTTTACTGTTGGGATTTGGGTTACCTCTAAGAAAACAGCACAGTGAACGGAAACCACGCTGGCTCCAGTTTCTGAAGAGAGCAGTTATGTGGTGCTTATTGTCTTATTAAATGGAGGGTCTAGTGCTCTGACTCCCTTGTCATTAGAATGAAAGAACAGCTGTAGAGAGCGATAAGGTCCCCTCCGAGCCTCCTTTCCTGCAGACTAAACACCCCCAGGTCCCTCAGCTGCTCCTCATCAGACTTGTGCTCCAGACCCTTCCCCAGCTCCGTTGCCCTTCTCTGGACACGCTCCAGCACCTCTATGTCCCTCTTGCAGTGAGGGGCCCAACACTGAACACAGGATTCAAGATTTGGTCTCACCGGTACCAGTACAGGGGGACCATCACTGCCCTGCTCCTGCTGGCCACACTGTTTCAGAAGCGTTAGCTCAGCTCAGCAGCGGTCTGCTGTGAGCAGGGACCTTAATCTCAAAGAACTGCTTGCAGCAGAAGAAAATACCTGATTTGAGTAAGAGCCTCTGGCAAGTTAGAAGCTAGAATACTTGAATTACTTATTGCTTGCCTAGAACATTTAACCACTCAAAAATGCCTACCTACGTTATTAGAAAGCCCTTTCTTGAATTAAAAATAGGATAACGGATACAAAATCTTTCTGGAAAACAAAACACTAATTTGAAGACAGGAGTTACTAAAACGTAACAATAAATGCTTGCTTCCGCATAGCACATCATAATTGCCACTCTGCAACTGACACATTTTCTTTAGTTTCATGAAAAAAAAAAAGAAACTTCTTTTGTTCATTTATTGAAATGAACTCTGGTGAGTGGAATGGTTTACAAGTCTAGTATTCATATCCATATTTCTTCTCTCAGCTCTCCGATTTTGCCTCTGGCTCTGGGGGCCCTGTGTAGCTTTATGGCTTGATTCGCAGAGAGCATCCTGCTCATGCTCCCACAGACTCCGAGCAGAGATCCCGGCGCTTGAGGGTTTTGAGAAAATCACTCGGAACAGAGCAGTTCTCTGCTCACCTACCAGCTCTGCTCAATAATCCTGCCATACACGACACGCTGGAAACAATTAGTGGGGATAGAATAGGGCTCTCTGCCACTTTGCCTGTCATCAGCTTCCCTGTTGAGATCAAGTTGCATAAATGTTAATGGTCCGGCCCGTCTCGTGCTTGTCATTGTTACATCCCTAAACCCAACAAAACTCTGTGGTATTGAGTCCAAGTAATCAACATATGTGAAAGGATTCCTGCAGCATTAAGCTTTGTCAGCACCGTGAGCTGGAGATTTATTTTAGAACTCGATTTTCCTTGTGAGTAAAAAGGAAAACCGATAAAATCAGTTACTAGTATTGCACGTAGGAAAAAAGTTGTTCTCTAAACACGTTAGAGGAACCACCCGTTTTACAGCGGGCAGATCCTTGTAGATAGAGACGTTTCTTTATTCATGTATCTCAGTGAGTGGTAAATGAGGCATGCTCACAGAAGTTATTTGGGATGGAAATGAGTCTAATTAGTCTATCGAACTTAGGGATAGCACTGTGAGGCAAGTCTGGGGAAGACGAGAGCTAGCAACAGAAACAGCAGTGGAGAAAGAGTTATGTGCTTTCCACAGTTAAGCAGGATATTTATTTGAGGTTTCATGTGACAGAATAAACAATAGATAAGGGGACAGCTCAAGCAGGCAAACATTTCTAAGAAACTAGTTTGAAAACATTCTTATTTTAGTTACAGGGTCTATAGGTAGACTCCTACATATTCCTACGGTAGTTTTCAGCTTCATAATTTGTTGTACAGTAAACAGTAAAAAGCTGCTCATTTACTTCAGAGCTTTCTGAGTGGGGCAGGAGCAGATGCGCTCCAAACTTAAATTATACTAATCAAAATTGGTATCTTTTAACATTAGCAAAGGCATAACAATTGATTTTAAAATAAGCTGCTAGAATATGTACATGTATTTTATAAACTGACAAATCTTTTAATCTGCAAGAATCACATCTAGTAATGAATCACATTCTTGGAGTGAATAATTCAGCCCTTGACGCCAACCTCTGAGGGAGAATATTGTGGTCATGGTGTCTGAACAGTGTGGTAGCTATGGCTACCTATATAATTCTTAGCAATGGAAAAAAAAGTGACAATGACATTAAATTTAATCAGGTTCCCCTTTTCTGTGGTTCCCACTGGGATGAGCCACTAGTGTCTTGCCTTAAATATTCAAAGCCTTCAAAGTTTGCATGTGTTCATATACTGGGACAATATCCTGCTAATACAGAACAATGGATCTGTCATGTATTTCTCCTGTGGGTAGCCGTAAGTCTGAATTTAGTTAGTATAGGGTATTATGATTGCAGCTTCTTTAGTGATTGTCTGTACATTAGTCTTCACTTAGAAGGAAGAAGAGCAGTAATGAAATGTAGGCAAAAATACAATGATCTTCGCTATTTTGGTTTGGAAATATAGAGCAAAGGACTGCGTCTCCTTAAAAAGATCCAGCTTTATTTCCAGTCACACTTCATCTGATATGAATGAGCTGGTGCTACGTATCACATGGCTGAATACATTTGGGAAACATGACCTAACATATATTTAGGAAAGAGCTTAGAATCAAACTAGAGTAGAAAAAGGCACAAATTCTTTAAATTTTCATATGGTAAAATTCATAAATGCTTTTTCTCTGTTGTTAACAGAGCTGTGAAAATGTGACTTATATTAATAGTTACTGGTGCAGGGACTTCCATTGGGTTTTCCTTAATCTGCAGTAAAAGCCAGTAGTGAAAAGGCTGAGACTATCAATATTTGTGGGTATGGATTTTTTAAAACATAAACCTTAAAAAACATTTGTTTTGTTTATTTTTAAGAAGGAAAGGAAAAAAAGAAGGGTATTTTTTGCTATTAATTTGGAGGTAAAAGTTTCACAGCAGGTAAATGTGCCATAGTGAAAAACTGGTGCCTGTTAACTCTTACAGTTAAGCACATTTGACAGAAAATTGTTCCCTCAGTTCATATTTCTTTGGAGAGTCCCTGTGATTAGAAAATTACCAGATTCGGGATGATTTTATATTCTTTCTCTGACTTTTTGGTAGCTTAATGATGCCTATCTCTGTTTGTCTGGCATAATAAAGCGAAGCCTGTTCTTAGTACTTTCTCAGAGAATCAGAGCCACAATTTTGAAAGCATCCCTAGTAAGGCGTACCTTCTCTCATGCACATACTCACAAATGAATTCCAGTAGGTAAGTGAACACATAAGTGCCTGCCACTATTTCTACGTGCAAACCAAAACACTTGAGAAGAGGTGACTGCCTCTGCGCACCACGTTCTGACAGTCTGTATCTCACTAAACAATGTGCAAATAGGATACCTATTTGTTCTGTTGGAATTCAAACTACAGAACATGCCACTCTCTTCTACAGTACAGTACACCATAAATGAAACAGGATGTTATCCACCTTTATTTATTTTTCTAGTTTATTATGTTGTCGCATATGCTACTCATGATCTCGCTGCCTGAATGCTTCTCATGATGTGTTCATGTGGGAAAAAATATATTTCTTTTGCCCTTTCTTTGCTCCGTTCAAAACAGAACAGGGAGCTAGCTTTATTTTGTTTAGGTCATTTAACTTTAAAGAGTTAAATCTATATTGATTACATAGCAAAAACTACATGTTCTTCCTTTTATTTTTACATCATAAAATTCATTCTCTAGGGAAAACAATTTCTAAAAAGTGTGTTTGCATCCTAGCTAGAAAAACCAAGCTCCATGGTATGATCAGGGACACCAGTCTGTCTTCAGTCCCTGGAGCTGCAGCACCCTAGGTATAATCTAATGGTAGAAGTAGATGTTTAGGTTTAGTTTAAAATAACAGCATCTTTTTAGGCACAGTCTGTCTCTAAGGGATCACAGAAATGCTTGCCCAAACAGTAGCACGAGTAGGACTGTCCGTATTTCCCAGACACGCTTGCTTTCTCTACATGGAGGTTTTCTCCAGGTGGGATACAAAGGCTTTGTCCTTTTATCTAGGTTTTTACAGGCTGCCCCACTTCGTGCGAGCCTCTTGTCCTGAATGCAAATTTCACACCAGTGGCTTTTACACATGCACAGACTGATGACACAGCATGTGTGCACTAGTTAAAGTTCTTCCTCAATTTAACACACACATGAAGGTCGGATGTCTCGGGCTCCCCATGGATGTGTGCTGCATAGCACATGCTTCTATCTGGAGATGCCAGATAAAAATGGCAAATCTGCTCAAGACTTCTGGTTACCTTTAAGGATGAAGAGAGGAGCGAATTCAGCCTGCTCCTCTGTTCCTCCTTGCTTGTTAACCAGATGTTCTTGAGGATGATCGCCCAGCCCTGCTGCATATGATACAGATTTTAGCTTGCGATGCTTCTACATTTTAATCCTGTGTTTGGTCCTGTTGTATGGACACCAATTCAGATTTTGAACAGGACTAGATAAATTCATGGTTTTGAATATCTGGAGGGCTATTTTATTTTAACATACGTTTTACCTATAATTTTCCTTCAACCCTGCCTCACAAAAACCAACCTACCCCTACTGCAAAGCTTTGCTTTGCAGATTGTATCACTGATACGATAATGCCAGAAGAGAGGCATAGGGGAATCGTCATCCCAAACCTGTTAACATCAAAGTGATGTCTGGTCTAATTAAGACCTAATAATGAGCTACCTGTTAAGGTATGGAACAATATGAAGCAAGTCAGGAAAACTGAAAGTCTTACCTCTTGCAGAGCCACATCTGTTAACTGGCCAGTCAAGTGCAAAGACATCTGCTTTGACAAAACAACAGTTGCATCTCCAGAAAAGTGACACCCAAATTTAATCTGTTTAAAGGAGTGCCAGATCCTTCTCTTAGAGCAGTAGCAAATACCTGACAAGCAGTAGCAAGTTGAATGGTTCGGAGGCAAATAAAGGGCTGGGCCAGTTGGTTAAAAAATACCGTGCCCCCAAAACTGGCCACATGTTTCCCACCTCTCTGCTGGCACCAGGGTTCCCCTAGGAGCTTGGAGGTGTGAGTCAGCTCAGTTTGCTGATCTGACCAAGACCTAAACCAGATGGCATAGGGGAATAATTCCCATTTCAGTTATAATTTTCAAGTAGATGGCGTGTGTCTTTTATGAATATCTGGAAGCGTATCAGCTAGTCACAATGCTTTAAACAAATATTTTTATTAGTATTTCCCCCTGGAATAAGTAAAGGGTGAGTTCAAAGCAAATTACTATTAACAAGGCTTTTCTTACCCAGCCATGTAGCAAATCTATAACCTGGGACACCTAGATATAACTCCTGCAAGCCTGTGTATTATTAGATGAACCCAACTGATAAAAATGTGTTTCCCCACAGAAATCGTATAAACTGGTTTGTGTGCAGATATCACAGATGTTGAGAGGAACAAGAGTCTTCCAAGGCAGTGATGACAGCAGGAGGGTTCACTAACAGCCAGCAAGGTGCGGGCATGACACAGAGATGCTAAGGGCAGTTAGCATAACCATGAAAATATTTCATTAGAATAAGACTATTCTCTCTTCTCTGGACTGATCGCATCACTGATGGCCAAAACACCACTCCTAATTGCCTGGTGATCACTAATTGATATCTAGATGACATAGCTATATGTCTTAAAATGAGTTTGTTGGAAGGACTATAGCTGTGGGTGTTTTTTACAGCAGTAATGTGTACTGATGATACAATACATGCTGGTAGGCTTAGTTCTCATTTGAAACTGAAGGATATACCACCAAGACCAAGAAAACAGCAAACTACAAAAAGGACAAATTTACTGTAAGAGAAAGTAGAAAAGCAAGTTGCGGCAAAATGTTGTGCTTGATATGGAGAGACATAAATCCAAATATTGCGATATCGGTTTGAATTTTATCAGAGATTCCTACAGGAATGGCTACAAGAAAGCATAAGTAACCATTATTGTTTTTTTCTAAAAATTATTAGTGGTCCAAGAGAGAAATGTCAGGGACTTGTTTCTCCCCCCTCCTCTTAAAGACAAGTCGCTATCTTAGCATTACAACAAAATTTACTTCAGAGTTAAATTTCCTTTGTGCATTTAGGGAAACAATGATGTTGGCATCATTTATTTGCTTTCTGGTTACATGACCAGATCATAGTGCAGGGCTGTTTAAAAAATATATGTATTTTTCCATGCAACTGCATACTTTCAGGCATGGTTAAATTAAACTTTTGCAAGAATACATCTGTGAAAATATTTAAATCGTCATTTAAAAAGTATGGGGATTCATTCTGCTATAGCGTGATACCTAAACTTACATTTGATACATGTTGTGTTTCCAGTGACTACAAAGAATACTGCACATGGTTCACTTACCCTCATTTGACTCTTAACATTACTTCATCAACTGTTTCATTATCATCATATTTAACTTCAAAGTCCTAATATGGGCCCAAGACTGAAATGAACACCTAGTGTACATGTATTTACATTCTAGGATCTGTATATGTCTGCATAAGTATTCAATCCCAGTATATCTGCTTCACTCCTTGCATTTTCTCAAGAGAGGCACAAAACATTTTAGATTAAATAGCCAAAGTGCTAAATCTGGCAAATGTGTTCCCCAAAGAGGTAAAAGCAAATGAGATGTACCCACAGTGACCACTTCCAAAGAACAATAGCAGTCTTTAAAGTAGTCACATCATCAATAAAGCCATTTACAACCAGGGGGAAGCCGGATCATCTCAGACGTAGAAGAGCTGTGTTACTAAAATAGCATTACCAATGGATAAAAAAATGAACGGGAAGAGCCTTTCAAATCAAGGCAGCTAACAAGAGTCCAGGGATTTCATCTTGGACAAATGATCAGAGAAGATGTGGACTCAGGCAAAGTGAGGAGCTGGATCCCCACCATTCCACAGTAGCTGATGCACAGGATAATCTTGTGCTGTGTGCAATACAGATTTCAGATTATATGATTAATGAGCCACAAATTAACACTTTTGCCTTCACCTGCCAGCTCCTCCAGCCCTGTTGCAAAAAGCATGCATACCCCAGCTATTTTTTTGTACTTTGCAGATGTATTCCCATTTTCATGCAAACTCAGTCAATCACACAGTCTTATCCAAGTAGAATTAAAATAGTGGTTTGGCCAAAATTAGCCAAAAAGCTCTTCCTTTGACTTTCTACATTAACCATGGGGAAACCCTTCTGACTTGCTTTCTGAGGTATAAAAATACTAACCAAAAATGATACTGCTACAAACTGAGGCTATACAGGCTTAATGAAGGTGTGGGGCATTTATTGCTCGATTCTCTGGATCCCTATGATAGCTCTCCTGGGGGGAGCAACGTAATAAAAAGGGTAAGCTGATACAGCCCTTTAGAATAACAATCTTCTTAATTGCTTTATGCATCTCTCCTGTGGACTCGTCCCAGGGGAGCACACCCTGTTGGCAAACAGCGGGTTCTGTAATACAGGGTATTAAATGGCGATTCCAAAGTGCACCAACTTGTGTGTGCCCAGCAAAGCCCAGCTGATCCTTTATCGGCTCAGCACAGGGGTGATAAGTTTATCATCCTGTGGCACAGCAAGGTTAGTTGTAGCTAATTCCAAAACATATTTCTGCAAGCCAGTATAAGGCTGAGTCTTGGGACCACGTTAAGCCTGGGGCACGAGATACACATCTGCAGCTCGGAACGTCCTTCTGAGCTAACAAAACTTCTGACCTGGTGCATCCCTCTTTAATATCTTGAATCCCTTCAAAACGTGTTCCCTGGATGCTGCGGACCACAAGAATGCTATTGTTGTCACAAACTGAAACATACAGCGTGATGTCTTTGGCGTAGTGTACCTCTTTTTGGGTAGGATTTGGTGACAAGCAAATATTAAACCTTTGTCGTTACGACAAAGACTCGCTGTTCTTCCTGTGGCACTAAAATAAACCCGCTAAGTCAGCACCGTCGGGTTTCAGATTCCAGGGGACAGTGAGTCTCATTTGGGAGAAACTGTTTTATTTCACAGGATGACCGACATGGACAACATCAGCTGGGGGGTCACCGATTCCGTTTTGGTTTTCTGGTGTTTGTGAACTGGCCTGTAAGCTCTGCTTGCTTCAGAAGCAGAGCTCATGGGACACAGAGCTTCTTCGGTCTCACCCAGTATCAAAGCCCCAAGCTTGCCGTTACGATATGAGGAATTTTTACCCGTGGTGTTTAAAATAAAGAAATCTGTGAGAAAACCACCTGAATCTTTTATGAACCATTAATACCATCAGATGAATCAAGGGTCAAAGGGGAGGGATAACTACAATATGTAATGGTTAGAAGTAGCATTACAGGCTAAGGATAATACTTGATACTGTTGAAATGCTGGCTTACACAGTTCACACAGATGCCACAAACGCAACAAATAACTTAATAAAACTCATTTTGTCCAATACAAACACCGCTGTCCTTCAGGAGAGTAAGGTCCCTTTGAAAAAGGACACTGGCAAATTAAGACTCTCACGCGTACTTTGTCCCAGTGTGATTCTATGCTAAAAGGCGGAAAGTAAAACTCATAACTTCTCTTCTGGGCTTAGCATAATAACTGACTAGATGACTAATGGCTGGAATACATTTGCAGAGCTCACTCCTTCCCCATGACCCTGCAGGACTAAGGCAGCTCTGATGGGAGGAGTGGATTCTGCACTGTGCTGGGCAGCTGGCTGCGATCTCCAACTTCCTCAGCCTTGCATTAAATGGATTTTAAAGGAAAGGAGAAAAAGGTCTTCCCTTTTCACGATAGATCCTTGTGAGGCTGAGAACAACATTTCTTTTGTTTGCTTGGAGATGGAGAAAGTATTTAATGGATGCTTCTCTCCGGCTTTGGGAGAAAGCATACTCAGAATTGCAGTTTGAGATGACCTAATGAGGATTTGCATCTGCATGGGTGGCAGGGAAAGTTCTGCCTGCTGCTCTTAGAAGTCAGAAATAATCCAATAAACATTTTCACTTTCCAATGAAGTAACAGGGCAGAGCTGTGACTGAGTGATGAAAGAACCCTTAATTCTTGCAAACAGACATTTTGCGCCCCAGTGTGTATGTCAATTCAATTCTGAAAGATTTTTGCAGCTTTCATAATTTGCTTCCTTCCATCATAGTTCAATATTAAATGTTATGTACTCCTAAAAATATTTTCCTCTTTTTTTCATACCTAATAAACTTACAAGAGCAAACTTAGTTGAGGAACATGAAAAAAATATCTTAGTAAGGATAAATAGAGAAACATAGCTTGCTAAGAGAGGTGGTGTGCTAAAAACTCACAAGGGCTCACTTAACACCATAAAGACCTTTTATTCTTATCTTGTAATGGCTTGCTTGTTTTCCAGTACATTAATCTTTGTTCCTTTATGTCACTACACATTACCAAAAATATGTGTGTGTATTCCCTATATTCAGAGCTAATATGAGCTAATCAAAATTTGTCCCATTAGAAACCTCTGATCTATTCCTATATCGTGTTGATACTGTGATAGAGCAGATACCTATAGGCAGACAGTGTGCCATTTCTCATATTGTGCCTATTACAGCTTTTGAACCTGCAACTTTGAAAAAGAGTGGCACGCGGCAATGTGGGAGTGCAGCAAATCTACATCAGTCAGGCAAAATTACTAGTCCAAGGGGTTTTGCTGGTTGTTAAAATGCACTGACTCTCCCTGATGCAGCTTAGTGCTGTTTGCTTTTGTGTGATGTCAGGAAAATTCTTCCCTGTATATAAAAAATATGTACTGATTAATCCCATAGATTAGATATGTCAGCTTCTAGACGCTTGAACATTTTGAAATGGAATAGGAAAGAAGGGCTCAGTTGTTCCCTCAATAAAATGATGTGTTTCAGAAAACAGCTTGGATCAATGCAAATGGCAACACAGAGCCTGTAACTTTCTTGGCAATTCTGCTGGTGGCTTTCAACCTTTTTATCTCTGAAAGAGTCTCCCAAATTGCTCAGATTAATGTGAGAAATCCTGCGGCTGGGTTGCTGTGTTTGTGCACACCCCAGAGAAGCAGGGGCACCTGACTCCTGCCTGCTGCAGACATTGATGGATGTCCCTGAGCAGCGCCGGGTTCAAGTGCTGGGATTCCTGGTGCACAGACCGTGCACCGCTCTTCTCTCAGATGCCGTATCGAGAGCTAATGTGGCGACAAGGCACGCCAATCCCTAAGGTTCAGTGTCTGGTAGTTAGACTCATTACAATTAGTCAACTTGATATATTGTTTACAATTTACACCAAACAAGCTTGGGGCTAATTATGACTTAGCTAGTTTGTCTCTTTGATGTCAAGATCCTCTGCAGGAGGCCCAGCTAGTGAACAGCAACTACGTTTAGTCTCAAGCTCAGGTACAGAGAATCAACGTGGCCTTCAAATTCAATCCTAGCTATGCAAAGTCCTCAGACATTAAGAATTATATTAGCACAGCTGATAAGCTTGCTGAGAATAGTTTTCTTTCTATATCCTCTTAGAATACCTGCTATGCAGGAAAGCAGCAAATAAGAAAAAACCCCACAGCTGCGAATTTCAACCACTGCTTAGCGCATTCAGACACAGCAAGGCTTCATCCAAGCAAAATGCAATGAGAGAGTCCCAAATATTGCTTCATTGCACTGAAATTTATGGATTGTATTTCTGGTTTAAAGTTGCATTATGATGAAAGCTGTAGCATAAAAGATATGACATACGGTTGGACCATTTCACATAGAATTCTAGGTTTACTCTACCATTCCGTTGCTAAACTAGTATTGTATGAATGAAAGCTACATGATAGACATGCCAATGTATTTCACAATTTCAAATCACATAAATTAATCAGTAAAGTTTTTAAGGAAGAAACTAGATGCAGTCGGAAGTGAAATAAGAAAGAAAAGGGTTTCCAACAGAAGACACTGCTCCTTCCCTCAAGGAGAATAGTGAGTCACAAAAATCCCCTTTCCCGTGGACACCACTGTCAGATTGTTGACCTTGACTCTCACTCTCACCTTTGGCACTGGGTGCATAACTCACACTAGGACCGATTATCCCATCGACATGCCCACAGTGGCAAGAAGTGTTGTGGTAAGGAACATCTAGCATCGTATAAGCTCTCTTAGCAACTCCTAGATCACATGTGTACATTTTGTAGCTGCAAGGTTGTTTCTTCACCCTTCATTTTTGCAGCTCAGCATAAGAAAAAGGTTTCATACTCCTTTTGACTTGGTAGCAGTAATAAAGAACCCGCAGCTAGGCTGTAGCTGACAACGATGGTGCTGGATCATGAGGCAAAATAGCATTCCCTTTGTTCTTGCATACGTGGATGGATCCCGCCTGCCTCTCGCAGAAGTCAAAATTCACGTGTGTTCCCACACTAGGGTGACACGCTGGAGTGTGAGTTTATTCACTAGTTCTAACCACACCGGGATTATAGACAACATTTGAAAACTATAAGCAGAGTATTTTTTTTTCGCACCACCTAACCTGACAGAATCAGTTTTGAAGAAAACCAGAAAAGATCCCAGCCTTGGCCTAAAAGATTGTCACCTTTGGGTGACAACTGTCACCAGCTGAGAGGGTGAAGGGAGTGAAGTCAGGGGAAAAAGTCTCAGATCTCTCGCTGAAAAGTTAAGTAAAAACCAATAACAACTTAGGACTTCCTGGTAAACTGTACCCTGTTCCTGAACAGTAATTTTATCAAGTAGTACATAAGTGTTTTAAAAAACTTATGTTTTAAAAAGTGTTTTACGTGTTTTAAAAAGACAGGTGAAAACAGGTGTAAGAAACAAACTCTGAATGGTTTGAATTTTATGGTAAATTCCCAGCCACTTTGCATTCTTTTACCTCTCTGTATTTTTCTGTAATTAAAGCAAAATGTGTTTAACTACTTAGGCAAAATGAGGTTAATGCCCAGGATAAAAACTGTGGTCATGAAAACGTGAAAATAAGAGTGGGTAGTCAGACAAGGTGATGCCTGTAAATGCCACTTTCCTTGTCTGCCTCAAAATCCCACTTTTGAATAGCACTGATGAGGGAGAATCCCAGGTAAAGTCCCTGAAAAAAATACCGTGCCTAAAGTAAAATCAACCCAGTTTTGCAGACCTTATTTTTAAACACTATTTCAGTTGCAGATTTATCCCTTGAAGTGTTAAGACTTATGCCCAAACTTGCCCTCTGAAACTGGATGCAAACTTTCCCCACAATTTTAGGTAGCCCCTGGGCTTATCCACAGAGATAAATGTTAACCACGATTCCCAGAACCAGTTTCCCAGTGGAAATCCGTCTTCACTACACAGAGAAACCTGCAGACTGAGCACCCATATCTGAGAAAGCCCTAACCAGCTTCCTCGTAAGTCTTCAGCATAAAAAATGGAGCTTTCTACTGGATCCTTAGGGAATAGCACACTGGATCAAATTCTTCACAGGGACTGAAATGAAGTCCTCCTGAAACCTCACATGCATATCTGAGAAGTTATTTTCAATATTGAAAACAATTGACTGGAAAGTTTACTAGTTACAGATGAGACTTTGTGCTTCTTTTGAAGCTGAGGGAGCATTGTTTTGCAGCTATGGCTGGTGTTATTTGCTATATTTATTCCACTTGAAAATCTCAGACCTCTGCATTCCCTGTGTCATAAAAAGAACAAAGCAGTGAAAATTGATTAATAAAAGTCTTCAACTCTACTAGCAAAGCATCTACAAGCATTGGGAATTTGTGAGTTGAAGAGTATGTCCCTTGGGACTAAAGACCTCTTATTTCTAGTCTGTTGACCCACAGGAGCCTGCTTCTCTCTCTCTCCACGGAGTAAATTCACCTGGCCAGCTGGTAGCAAAATCGTATTTCCATCCCTTCTGCGACCGAAGGATAAAATTAAGGGAATGTTATAATGCCTTTATAACATGAAAACCAGTGGTGAATCTGAACCACCTGAGTTCTGTCTCTGCAGGACAATAATAAATGTCTGCCTGAAGTGCAGAGATCAAGTGCTGGGAGAGCAAGGTCAGATGCTTTACATGACATCTAATGTGACTGTCATTTCTCAGGCTCGGTAGCCGATGGAAACGTGGCGACAGGATGAACCAATCACTAAGGTACCATGTCTGGCATGTAAATAGAGTGCAGTAATTCCAGCAATGCCAAATGATTAGAGATCTAATTGCCATTGTCTAATGAATTCCTCTGTGGCATGGCACGTATGTTCAAAAAAGCGTTAAGCTGAGTCTGGCAAAGTACTGTCACTAAAAATGCATTTTTAAAAGATTAAATTCTGGTTTTCTACTTCTAAATAGTCTCATGAATTAATAAAAGGTTCTGTACAGGCATATCTGTAAATAATGGATGACCGTTTTGCTGTTTTATTGGGAATTACCTTTCCACACGTTCTAACATTTGGCTCCAGGGAAATACTGTTGTATTAAATGCCCCGCCAAGATCACAAAAATTATGCGATTCAATTTTTTGTTTTAAAAATCATTATCAACTTATTTTCTTTGAAGAGTATATCACCTTATGATTGTTTCAATGTACTAGTGACAGATACAAGATATAAAGCATTGATTAAGCCGGGGGGGGGGGGGGGGGGGGGGGGGGAGGGGGGAAATACAATTTCTTGGGAGACGGAAGACCTCCATGTATTCTAGTTAAGATGACTTGATCATACCCTCTGAGCACCTCTGAGGGAACAGAAATTTGAGGACAGATTGCTCTTCACTTGATTTAATGCAAACCATTACACCATCCAGTGGTGTCCCATAACAAGTGTAACTGGGGTAAACTCATCCACAAAATTAGCTGTCCTTTTTTAAAATGGGATAGTAGTTAACCAGTCACACAGTTCCCAAAGACTGTCATGACCTTCCTGCTCCTGACAATGCCTAAGTACAGAGGGACGACTTATTTTTTTCCTAGAAAGCTACTCCCTGTTTCAAAGAAATACAAGCGAAGTCAGGCAGCCTAACGGCCTGTGTAACGCCAAGGAATGCTGCAGGCCATGGCGATGTGGTTGCCATCTGCTCGTGTAACCTAAACATTTCCACTTGGATTCAAATTTTGACACTTGCCTGTGCCACCTCCCCTTAGAAAAAATGGTTTTCTCTCAAATCCTGATTTTGATTTGTTCCTATTCCTAAAAAAAACTTTTAAAATGCAGGTAACTAAAAGTCTTATCAGCTGAGCATCCACTGATGCGGGTTTTTATCTGCCACCAAAGTCCACCTTCCTCATAAACGGGGAGGTCTTCTTCTAAATGCCTCTCCACGTCACTTTCTGATCTCCTCCTAAAGGTCAGATCAAAGTGAACAAATGTAGGCAGATAAAGTTGAATGCAAAGGGGTCTGAGCTTTTTTCAGATCCTGTGATTGACAGCTAAGGCCTTGCACAGTGACAGTGTCACTTGAGAGACCCTACACTTTTTTTCCCAGGTTTTCTGCAGTCTCTGGTGTCACAGGGGGACAGCCCCCTGTGGTAATGCCAGGCTCCTCACTGTCAGGGGGCTAAGACCTGGACTAATTCATTGCGGTGCAGTTTAATTAAACTGCACCGGAGTTGTTTCCCTGGTAAAATAAGTGTGGGAAGAGAATGTGTGTCAAAAGAGACATGCCTCTTACTGTGTGTGCTTTATTGTTACACCACAGCTAATATATTGTGGGAATTCCCATGGAGTCAATGATAAACTATATTATCAAGCTCCATAAAATAGGCATTCTACTAGTGAGGGTTACTGTAGCCCACAATTCCATTAATCCTCCTAATTTATTATATTATAGCTGTATGTGAGGTCTCATAAATTTATTATACCCCTTTCATCTTGATAAAAATGCTTGTTTCTCCTCTCAAATAAAACCTCTTATTATTTGTTGTGTCTGTCTCTAAAAAATAAATGTATCAGCCACTTGTAAGAAAATATGATTATTGGCTGAAAAATGTAAACTGTACTTGACATGTCTTCTGCCATAAAATTAAAGAATTTTATTAAACCTTGCTTTCTGAGTACAAAAAACAGTACATGAAGGCCCACTGAATTTTTATTTGCTTTTGGTTTAGAGCATTGCATTCTCCTTTATTTTTATATATATGTTTACACTTTTTTAAAGTTTAAAGCCACAAAACCTGCATCTGTCAGCTTTGCCTTTTATGAAGGTGGCAATTTTTGAGACTCAACATTACATGTCTCTTGAAATTGATCTGGGTGGCAAATAAAATCATTTCCTCTTTTAGGGCATTTCACATGAGTAAAATGTTTGACTATAGGCTATGTTGCAGTAATTGATACTGAAATATTTGATGTATGCTAATAGATGTGCTATTTTAGGTAAGTCTATATAATGAAAGTAGCAAACTTTTCCCCTAGAGCCTGCATCCCTGAAAGGGATGCACAGTCACCTACATCTTTCACTGGGACATAATGGGTGGGATAGAAAACTTGCTTCATCCATGGTCTAAAGAGAGGAAGTCCTCTATCACAGTTCAAAGCAAAATATGAAGATGATCTTGATTTAGTGGAGTCTCACAACGAAAAATGCCAGGTTTGGTTGGGGAACACAGAAAAGACCATGCTGGTTCAGCCCAAGCAACCCTCTAGGCCAGTGTCTCAGGTGGTGACCAGAAGCAGGTGCCTGACCAAGAAAAGGGCAAAGTATATGCCACTTTCCCCAAGTGCTATCTCAGACTGCTTTCAGCTCAGAAGTTTTCTCAAGAGTGATGTGGTTTGCCTTGATTTCCTAATCCTCCATGAATATCTCTTTCACACATTTCTCCATTCTCCTCTTGAACCCATGTATACTTTTTCAAATCCACAACATCTTTTGGCAAGAGGTTCCGTGCAGCTACTTCATGTTGGGGTGAAGAAACCATCTCCTTGCATTCATTTTGACCTGGTTCTTCGTCGCAACATCTGAGAGCCCTAGATTTTGTATTAAGTGAAACAACAAAGAGCACATCCTGGTCCATTCTCTCCATGCCTCTCCTTGTTTTGTTGATCTCTGCTATGCTCACACTATCTGTTGCAAGCTGAAGAGTCCGAGCCTGCTTGGTCATTCCTTGTGCAGAAGGCACTCCTTGGACAGTTCCATTTTAAGAACAGGATTTTCTCACCCTCTTGTATCTGTCTTCCTTTTGGGATTCTACTTCTAATTATCAAGGTTTAGTATGAGCTTTGTTATGTGATGACCACCCACTTATCCAGCTTTCCTTGCAAGCAGAGTGCAAGAAAAATGCTTATCCAGGGCCAAAAATATGTCAGCTTTATCAGTGGATAATCCCTTTTCTTACTCCTTGCAACAAATAAGGCTACCAGGTTGGTCGATATTTGAGCCCTTATTACAGCAGCGGTGGTATTTCCCTGCATACTCAGTGCTTTGCGCTGTCTTTGGTCTCAGATGTGTGTTGCTGTGGTTGAAGACTTTTGTCAGTAGCTTACCAAAAGACTGCTTCCATTTGTCCTCAATCAGACCTTCGATTTATGTTAAAATACAAGAATGAACAATCAATAAGCTCACTTACTGCCTGCTAAAACCGCAGAATGGGGAACTGTACCATAAGAAGTATTCAAAGCTGGAAGGTCTTTGTGAGGAGCTTGCAGGTTCCGTGCATTAAACCGGCTCAGACTACTCCAACAGATCCCATGTTTTCTGCCATGGTAGTTAGCAATAAACTGAAGCTCACATCACCTGAAACACAGGGAGCCAGTGCTCTTAAATACCTATGACCCAAGGTACAGCCCATGGCATTCACTGTCAGTAAATGTAGCAGCAAAATCTGGTTCCAAATCCCAATGGAAAAGGTTTGAAGCGCAAGGAAATGATGCTGAAATCCTACTGAATAGGGAACGTTCAATACTCAAGAGAGGATAGTCTAAATGAATCAGCCAAACGTAAATCTGCCCTAGGCCACATTACAACAAATGTCAAAGCTACCGCGTCACCTGGATCTGTAAATTGTAAAAAGTTGCTAGGGTTGAAGATTACTTTTAAACATAAACATAAAGGCTGAGGGGAAAATTCTGAAATGTTGTGATACAGTCTTTAAAGAGGAACAGGGAGGAAGGATGCGAAGGCTAAGAAATGCTCTAGACAGAAACTCTAATGTGAAAGAGGATTCAGTGTTACCTCAAAAGCCACCCAATTTTCTGTTTCAACACAGTTTCCCATTCCAAGCTAGAAAAAGGTAACATTTTAGAAGACTATTATTCCAAGAAAATTGAAGCTGTTACAAGTGTCTGATTTGGTGTAATTAACTGCAATTCAAGAAATGAACATGAAGCAAATTTTTTTCATTGGGAACCTGGGATGAAAAAGAGTATTGTTTTCCTAACAACCTGGCAAGTATTTCCTAAGCATGCCTTTGATGAGATCCTTGGGGAAGGAAAGGATAGATTTAAAACTGCGTTGAAAATGTAGCATCACAAGCCTGGGTAATTAGTAAAACCAGAAACAATGCTAAGAGAACAGTACCTAGTACCCATGGTGGCCCTTACCTGGGCTGTGTGTATGGGGGTTCGGAGGTGAAAAAAAGCTCCTATTCTCCACATTTTGCTACTATGGGGAAAAAAACTTTCTCCCTCCAGCTGTTTAGAATAACCTGATGAGAGTTGCTTTCTATAAATCTTTATGGAAGCCTTCAATGTGGAGTGCGCCAGTCCAAGAGAGGACTCACTCATTTCTGTGCTGATCTGCACCACCGGGCATGTTTGGGCAATGCTACTAAAATGTAACAAGACGACGGGATTCTCTTGGAAGTCAGATATAAGAATCTGCTCCATATCAAAAAATCTGCCTCTCACCACATCAGCCTCTCAACTGGACCAGGACAGGTCACTGGACTCTTAGCTGCCTTCAAATAACACTGTGTTTGGTAGGGAATGAGCTCCCACTCGTGTCACCTCCTGGTGTGGCCACTTTTAGACCAGTCTGTGTCTAAAAGCTTCTGATCTCGTAACATAAGAAGCAAGAATTTTTAGATATTAAACCGAGTACGTGCCTTCAAAACTATGTTATTAGTTCAACATTTAAAATCTTTGCCCACATTTCTGTTACTACTTCTGGAACCAGTGAGACATACGCCGCTGCACCAGGCACCACGAGGTAGAGAAACAGTTGTGGAAACCTGGAGTAGGGCACAGGCTGGCTGTGCCGTGAAATGTGATACTACTTTGGCTGTCTATCAACTCTGTCGTTAAAATCTCAACAAAAATTGTAAGGTAAATAAGAGTGAGGTCTTAACCACTGAGCTGGTACATCCTGGGACACTGCTTCATAGAGAAACTCGCTGTTGGCAACATTTCACACATTCTTCCCCCACCCTTGACCATTTCCTTTCTGTCAAAAGATGGTCTTTGTTTTTCAAATAAATACATTGCTTGTGATGATTTCATTGGGCCGCACAGCCCTGTGCTAAGGTGTTTTCTCAGTTAAGGACATCTCCCCCAATGTTAGGTGTGGATTTCCACCAGCCACCAGATTGTTTCCTCCCTAAAGACACCTGGTTTTTTGAATTGCAGATATTCACGTCCTGCTATGTAATGGCAAGAAACCAAGTCACTATGAGCTGCCAATGCGAGACAGTTTTTTTCATTCTGGATTGCAAAGATTGCTCTTTTATCACCAAAGAGTACTGAATATTCCTTATGCTGCAATCTTAAATTTGCAGTCCTATTTTCAGTATTTCATTTAGTCATATTTAGCAGCCAGGTGATGAAAACAACTGAGGTCTTTAAACCTCTGTACAGCTGGTATCCTCGAACACGAGAAAATTTGTTCCATGCTATCTCAAAACAATCCATTTTCACATAGGAAACAGATCCAGCAGAATTACCAACCTATAAAACGCATGCCTCAAAATCAGTTTTGTGCAACACTGATTAAATACAACCACAGATCATGACTATCACCTTAACTGTTAGCACAGACAGACTTTTAAGCAGTAAATAGTTACCGTCCAGTTGGAGGACATATCACTGCTTTCACATAGAACATTTACTACCTGCCTTTTAAACTTTTTTTTTCTTTTTTTTTTTTTTTTTTTTTTACCTACATGAAATTTAATTCTAGATTTTGGCTAGCCACAATCCAGTATTGAGGCAGAAGGACCCGAATGTGACATTTTATCCCATTTATTCTTTTACCATGATGCTAAAAAGATTGAGTAACACTCCCTGTTGTTAATGGATATTAGCTGATTTGGGCTCAACGTTTTGAGATGCCTGTATGACTACTGCCATCTCTGTATAGGGGCAGAGGAAATGGTCTTCACATAAGTTGAGGCTTTACATTTTTCTGCCTTAGTATACGAAAGTGATCCTTCACATAGAAAATATTTGGGTTTTAAAGCCAAGCTGCATGAGTTGGAGGAGAGTATAAATACACTCACTGACTTGCCCTTGGCACCCATCTCCCACAAAGTGATATTCCGTTAGTCACAGATACAGGAGAGATGCTCAGGAGAGGGTTTAATATGCACATAAATCCAGTGGAGAAATAGGATTCGGATTCAAAAAGATATTTTGGACTGACTGCCATTAATTGCAATAGAAATGAGGCACCGAGGTAGTACATGGGTGTGGCCATGAGTATTTCTGTGTTACAATAAGATTAATTAATACACAATGGCAGCAGGAAGAGCTTTGTAGGACAGTTTTCTAGAGATCTAACTTAGATGTATAGACTAGAGACAACATGGAGATTAAAGTTTTGTTCTCTCAAGAAGGAGGAAAGAAAATTCAGTAGGATTTACTGTGCACAGCTACAAAACACAGCAATTTTCATATAAAGTCAGCAAAAGAAGACAAACTCCACGTTTTTCACCAGTGTTTAACTTTACTCACTGAAACTTACAAATTCTTTTGCCTATTAGAACATACCCTGTTATTAGCTAATCAACTTGGGAAATGAGTGCTTAGGAAAAATATTGCCATTTCCATCTTGTAAACAACCCTAAATCAGTAGTCTCATAGGACCTGAACTGAAATTGGGAAAAGAGATAAGTAAGATATTCACAGAATTAATCCTTTTTTATCTGTAGGATGTTTTGATACATTCAATTAAAATTGGAATTAACCTGCCATACAAGACAGTTTTCCTTGAACCACGTGGACAAGTATGAATCCATTGTGCGTGCCGCACATCCTATCTTATTGACACGTTGAGAAAACTACAAGAGCTGTACATCTTGTTCAAGATCAGCAATGCACCAACATACTAAGTTACCTCCAGCCCAAAGAGCAATCTGAACCTCAATGTTCACCTCATATACAAATGTTTGGAAGAACTGATCTGAATCATGCCCAGCAGGTCAATGCTGGAAGGCACTGTGAGAAAAGTGAATGCTAACAAAGAGGACACATGAGGGAAACAAGCATGCCACAAGGGTCCTTGCTCTGGAAATCAAGAAACTTCTGCTTGGAGCCTGTAACTTGGCTGAACTCCGTTGTGACATGTGAGAAGGGGTGATGCAGGCTAACGGTACAGCTTTTATACCGCTTTCTATTTGGAGTCCGGAGATTTCGTGGGGGAAAAAGATCAGAGGCTTACATGACTTGGCAAGGAAATAGAGATTCAGGGCAGAGAGGTGTGTGGGCAGGGAAAGGGTCCAAATGTGAATTACTCTAATAAAGTTGAGAAACATTCAGTTCATACAAGGTTCTTCCATGTTTATTGGCAGCAGTCCTGAATTGACAGCGCATGGTGAGGCTTGAATTTAAATAGTCTGCAATGACAGCCATTTGAAAAGGCTGTTCAATCTTAAAACAAAAATAAAGCCATTACACAATTCATCTGGAGGAAAGTTCAGGGGGGAAAAGAAGGATGAGAAAGTCTTGCAGTTGTTCAAGGCTAGGAAGATCTAACAGAAATATATGACATAGTTTGTCAACCTGGGGATTTTTTTGCTTCACTTATGCAGGTACTTTGTGGACTTCGTTTTTTTGCAGTACTGCTGTAACTTGGAAGTGCTTTTGCCATGACTAATACCTAGTGAATAGGTGAAGTGAATAAAATGTTGCCCTTCCCTTCCAAATTCCTATATTACCGTGGTGGATTGACCTTGGATAGCTGACAGACACCCATCCAGCTGCTCTCTAACTCCCCCTCCTTAACAGGACAGGGCAAAAATAAGATGGGAAGATTCATGGGTTGAGATAAAGACAGGAAGATTGCTTACCAGTTACAGTCATGGGCAAAACAGAGTCAACTTGGGGAAAATTAATTTACTGCCAATTAAAATAGACTTGGATGGTGAGAAACAAAGATGAAATTAAAACAATGCCTTCTCTTCTCCCTATTTTCCCTGGCTTAACCCTCACTTCTTCATTCCCAGATCCTCTACATCCCCAGCCCTCCTCCCCGAGCAGCAGAGGGGGATGGATTAGGGGGACTGTGGTCAGTTGATAACAGCCCCTCTCTGCTGCTCCTTCCTTGTCACACTTTTCACCTGCTCCAAAAGAATTTATAAGCATGGGTTCTCTACAGGCAGCAGTCCTGCAGGAGAAACCTGCTCCACCACGGGCCCCCGTGGGCTGCAGGGAGATCTTGGCCTCTGTGCCTGAAGGACCTCCTCCTCCTGCTTCTTTCAACTCGATACTTTCATAGCTTTTCCTCACTCCTGGGAAATGTCTTTCCCTTTCTTAAATATGGTTTCCCAGAAGCACAGCCATACCCTGCGGTAGCTCCGCTGGAGCTGGCTGCCACCACCTGTGTCCAGCATGGCTCAGTCCCAGCCTCTCCCCAGAGGCCACCCCTGCAGGCAGCACCTGGGCATCTGCACCCAGCAGCATTACTCATGAAATTTTAGTGATAAGGCCATAATTTGGCCTTTAAAAAAAACAACACCAAAAAAACCAAGAAAAAATCACAGTTAAAGAGAGCAAAAGCAAGCATATGCCAAGGGACAGAAACCCAGGTATACAAGTGATCTCCCTCCAGCACCTCCTGCTTTTCCCGTGCTTGGCTGCTTACACTTCACATTCCTCTTACTAGGTTAAAAGGGATGTGCTAACACATACACTTGCCATTGATAACCAACCGAGGCAAAGCAATTAAAAATTATACTGCAGGTAACAATCCTGCCTCTCGGCATTCAAGGAAACTTCTCCCAAAGACTTTTTAAACGTCCCCCAGTGAACTGCAGTCTCAGGGTGGAGGAAGGACTTGACACTAGCTGCTCCTGCGGCAGGCTGGATTCCCATACTCGGCGCGAGCACAGCCTGTCTTGCAATAACCCGAAATTCAAACACGCCCGACGCAACCCAGGTCCCACTAGACATAAATTTTACTTTCACATCTCCAGCCTGCCGCCAGGGCTGGTAGGAGCCTTGTGTCTACACTGAAGATGTGCTTCCAGGGGGTGGTGACAGCTCTCAGAAGAAAGCAGCAAGTGAAAGGAGAACATGACAGGGGGCTCTGTCTGACATGGACCTTAGCAGCATGGGAGAGGTTGCAGGGACGGCAGAGGGAGTCAGGACAGCCTGGCAGGGGACAGGGCGGTCAGCATTAATTCTCACCCTCAGACAGAGCCTTCTACCAGCAGCTTGAATCAAAAAGAAAAGTTTGCTTTTAAATCATAAGGAAAGTATCAGGGTGTTAAAAAAAAAAAAAAAGAGAGAGTGCGCGCAGTCCACCATAAATAATACAAATTACTATTTGGCATCATTTAAAATGGACTAAGATTAATATACATTTCTGATCAAAACAAAGATTATTTACCTCAAACTCCTCACACACAAACCAGTGTTTTTTGATAACGAGGTCGCCTTCTGCCTTGGCTGTTTATGGATGTTACTGATTTGTTTGAAACTCTTGTTGGCGACTGTTAAGAATTTGGAGTAAAGCAGTGTGTCATAAAGACCAGAAACACCGTGTATGTGAAATAACCGAGTGTGCCTTTTTAAACCTCAGGAACAGTTTAAGAAATAAAGTGAGCATTTTCAAATACAAGTTTTCTATTTCTACAACTAAGAAATGAAAATTAAAATCAGAGATCATAACCAGTGGATAGTTAAAAGCAGAAGCTCAGCATTTACTCATGGATTAATTCCAGCAGTTGTGATTGATTACCTGAGTCGGAAAGCAGCTTTGCTTCTGCTATAAGCTGGCTTTACCACTTACAGAATTCATCTTCGCTTAAGTGAGAAAAATGCCTGTTCGCAGGAAGAAGTTTAACCACCCCATAGGCACTCTGGAAAGAAAACAGGCAGCAAATGTGGAAGCAACAGCAGCTTTCCCAGGATTTTGCATCACTCTGCCTGCTCTTGCAGATGGAGCAGGCTGGTGGGGCAGAGGCTGCAGAATATACACGCTCCTGCATTTGTACCACAAACACACTTGCTGACTGAGGAGCAGCCAGCTTTATGAATCCAGCCTTGAATCTAGAAATCTGGGTGCAGTTCCTTTGTTCTTATTTTGCTGGTTTTGTTTTTTGGAGAAAAATACCAATGCATATCTAGCATTCCTAGCTAAAAGCTACAGTACAAAACACTAAGGGCTGGTGGCTTTCTCTGCTTTGGTCTGAGAATAAGGGGAGCTGGCAATAATTTGAGATAATAATATCTTGCAGAGGTGCCCTTGAAGAGTATTATTATGAATTGGCCTCTGATGACTAGTGAAGTATGTTAAACACGGGATTGATTCTTCTTTAGAGTTCTTTAAATTTAATTGCACAAAAATTCAGTGAGTTTTAAGGTCAGAGTAAATTAGAAATATGCATTTATTCTATTACAAAGTTCAACCAGAACAAAACAACAGTTTGTCATGGGGCAAACCCACCAGTATTTTTATTTTTTTACACAAATTCTTTGAAAACTAACTGAAAAACAACTTCCAAAGCACATAGATGTACATAAAGCAAGCAGAGAACACCTTAATTAACTGCAGAACACAGTCTTAATAGGAAGACACTCTTAGCACCACTGAATAAAAACCACATTAAAGCATATTGCATAGACATACTGGAAGTGTTGATAAGCAATAGATCACATTGTCACATTCAGAAAACCAAACTGACTGCCAGTGTTACCAGGCTGGTAAAATCTGTGAACAGTGCTGAGATAATGCCTTAAGTTTGTTAGGGAAAAAAGCACATCACCTGTCAGCTATCATCTTTGCCCGGCACCGGGGATAAAACCAAATAGCTCTGCAAGGAGGCTTCATGCAAAGTGTTCTCTGCTACAACAGTTTAAACACAGGAGGAGAGGTGGCAGTGCAAGTTGCACAACAGTATGGAAACCCATCTGGAGAAGAAGCAATTAAGAATAAGAAGCAGTTGTCAGTCACAGGCCATGCCATCAGGCCTTTTCTGAGCACACCCTTAGGGCTGTACACGTCGTGTCTAGCATCTCCCAGCATTTTTCTGGGATGAAGTCTTTTAGGGACATAAATTCAACTAGGACTCCCAGAAAAAATCAGGGAGTTCATTCAAAAGTTCATTCAATCATCCTGAATTAACAGAAATACTGTCCTACAATGGCCATGCTTAGAGATTGTGACTCCTGAATTCACATAAACATGGTGCTTCGCTGGAGAGGAACTAAAACGCTTGCCAGCACAGACCATCTTGAGAAGGGAAGGGCTAAGGGGAAAACGTTCTTCCAAAAAAAAAAAAAAAAAAGGCTTATGGTCAAAAAAAAAAAAATCAACCCAGGTTCACCAACCCGGTGATTTTTCTAGGCATTTCCTAACACAAGCCAAAATTCACTTTCATTTTTAAAAGTGTTACCAGAAGGAATTACAGGAATGACAGTTCTGAGTGTTTGTGCTCCATGGACATACCCTCCTTCCAGAGGAGTTCTGGGAAAGATCTGTCTGAGTTAGTCTTGCGGGCACAGTTTGTGAAACTCTGTGAGGTCTTCCAGGTTCTCTGGCACATAAATTGCAGTACAATTGCAGAGCAGTTATTGTAAAGGACAAATAATTATTTAGCAATGAGTTGAAGACAAAAGAACAAGTAATTGCTTGCTTTATTTATAGATTACTTAGGCTATAAAATAGAACTTTATGCAAAAAAAGTGTAATTTGGCATTCATTTCTAGCTCAGTAGATGCAAAATATTTGCAGCACAAAGTGAGTGTGGACCCTTGATAAAATGCAATATTTTCTCTTGTCTATTGAAAGACATCAGAGAGGAAAGCGCGAAGGAGAAATGTCCCCAAGGAAAGCCAGCTAAAGTCTGCTCACAATGAAAAGAGCCTGGAATAAACGTGTTGCCAGCTCTCCAAACCAATCTTTGTGCAAGGAAGTAAATGTTAAGGCTTGAAATGGGAAACTGAAAGAGGTCACTTTCCTCTTATTGAGTTTTTCCTGCTTGTCAAACCAGGGGGTTGTGTGTTATACCCCTTAGGGGTCACTGAGAGCCTATCACAAAGCCCCTCTGTTTGGATACCGTCCCTGAAACCCCACCAGCCAGCAGAGCAGAAACACTAAGGTAGAGCTACCGTCCAAAAAGCCTCCCAGCACAATAGCTGCTGCTGTCATGGTAGGACAATAAAGTGGATTTTGTGCTGGTATATTTTTCTCATCATATGCATGACAGAAAGTCTAATGGGCCTTGCTAGTTTCTTAGTGGCTTTTAAGGCCCTATAAAATAGCCTACTATCAGTTCAATCTGTGTTCTCAAGATGTCTGCCTGAACATCAGAGAGCTCCAGCAGAAGCTATGTTTTCATTCCCCCAACCTGCATGGAAGAGATAAGCTAATTAACTGAGAAATTAGAGAGGGAAACTATTAGCATCACAGAAGTGAAAACAAAAGCACTATGAGAATTTCTAGATGGGGAAGACCAACCCACCTACTGCTCTTTAAGGTCTGGAGGGGTTTTGTTAACATACCTTTGATTTTCCAGGGAAAAACAGTTCCTGCCAACAGTCCCCATCAGCAAGGACTTGTTTAATGTTGTTGGAGAAACACTTTATCCTTCAATAGCCTACACACAGTTGCATCTCCAACTTTAGGGAGCTTCAGAAGAAGCCTATTTCTAGAGGAAAAAAACATTGAGCTTCAAAATTACTGATGGCAGAAGCTATAGACAGAAAATTGGTTAAGCAAGTGGAAGGGGAGATGCTTCTCTTCTGATCATTACTTCACACTGGCCACTAAAGTCACAGCCCTCTCCCTCGTCTCCCAGCAGCCTAGGACTGTCCTATGTCAATTCACCTGAGGGACTAGTACATCGCCATCGTTACCCCATATCCACTGTTATCCTCAATTCAGGACAAAGTACAAAATTTTTTATTTTTTCTGTCTCTCAGTCTTGGTTATACTGTGCTGACCTACAGCAGCCGAGGCCACAGACACAGCACTCCAAGAAGAAAAGACAGATGGGTTGGATAATGTTTTTGCAGCATAATCTACAAACTTCATTGTTAGAAAACAAAGAGATTGATTTATTCTGTTTTCAGTTTCACACAGATCCAGAATAGCTGTCTCGCTCCTACAATCTCACCTGATAACTTATTAATAAAAAGTTGCAAGTCTGAATATATCTACTGCACAAACATGCCATCATTGCCCCAGATTCAGCCAGACCCCCTCACAGTAAGGAATACCTTCCTTTGCAAAAATTTCCCACAGATTTAGCAAAGCTTTCCATGGACTAAGCCTCTTACAATGTGAACATTGTTAGCAACTTCAGAATGGTGGTCTGGACGATGCTGAAGTTTCACAGAGAGCAGTTAGAACTTTTCTCTGAAATAGCTCACACGCAACTTCAGACTGTGAAAACTCTCAGGTTCGGGTTAATTTCCAGATATTACTTCCATAAATGGTGTTAATCCTACCTGAAATGAAGGCTACAGAAAATATGATATTGATGTGACATTTATCTTGCAACAGCTTATATTTGGACCTCACAGTCTGATGGCAAAATGTATCTCTATCCTACAAGTAAGTGCATTTGGATGCTGAAGTTCTACAGAGCAAATAGTCACATGTGTTTTGATGATACAAAGCAGGGGAAATTGAAACAATTAAGCTTTTGTCTTCTCTTTAAAAAATTAAAAATATATTTGAAGTTATTTAGCCACCACATGAAAAAATAGGCAAAACAAAAGCGTACAATCAGGGAGAGTCCCACAAATATTTCATACGTACTAATCATACATATAGAGAGTCAGCTGCAAAACACTTCATTTTTAAGTCCTTCCCTGGGAGATATGAAAACATCCCTGTCACTGCTAAACACTGCAGAAATCAAGACAGGAGCAGACCACATTCACCTAAAGTAGTTCCTCACAAGTTTTGTTCCTAGCCCTGACCACAGCTGGCTCTTTCTGACTGACAAGGACATCCCTTTCTGTCACAACTCCTGCCACATCTCCTTTCTGAGTTTCCAGGAGGCTCCAGACCCCTAACAGAGGGAGTACTACCAGACCTGCTCCCGACTGCCCTAACAGCACTTTGTGACTATTCCCATGTTCCCTTCTTGTTGCTGGAGTGGTTCTCGTTGTCCCTCTTCCCTGTCTCACCACAGATGCATTGCTATAAACAGATAATAAGGACCTAACTCATTCCCTTGAAGGGATTTAAGGGAACTATGCTTCCGAATAACTCCTTCTTCCCCCTGGCTCCTTCTGAGACAATTTCTGTGCATAGCAGCAAAATGAACGCAATCATCAGTGCTGTGTCCCTTTTGACTTAATGTTCCTTTAACGGCTTAAAATGCCTTCCTTTAGTTATGCCAGGCGTTCTCAGTGTCGGTTCCCAGAATTCCTCTCACTTTCACATGATCCCAAAAATGCAAGCAAGAATGTTTCTAGGGAGAAACATGCTCCAGGAGCCAGCTCACAGAGGGAAAGATACTGCTTCACTGCAAGGGTAAATTTAACTGCAGGGTACCTAGGCCAATTCTGCTTCAGGCTGAACAGGTGTACAACTGCACTAATTCTGTCACCGTGCGTAAGACTGCTCAGCTCAGGGAGATAATTACAAGATAATTTTGCAGCAACATGACCAGTACTTCCTATGTTATTATACATAAAGCTCCCTTGCAGCGGCTACCAGGGCTCTCCCAACAGTATCATGAGACAGGGCGCAGGCAGAGATGCCCCCACCCGTGGAAGTGGAGAGGTGTCTGGGCTTTTTCCACAGTACCTGCATCAGAAGAGATAATCATGCCTCACAGCCTGGTTTTCCTGGTGTGCCCCAGCCATTTTCAGGAGAGAAAACACTTGTTGTATTACCTAAACGTATGCATTACAGTGGCAGCCAGCTCTTTCACAGGCATCTGGGAACAACCTGGCTTCTTGCACTCCCCACCCCTTTCCTATGCATCGCAGTGTAAAGACACGGGATTGTGTGGTCCAGTGTCCTACAATAGTCCCTTTGAAGAACACAGAAAAAAGTAGGAGTTAATAAATTTCTCTCAATACCCTCTTGAAAAGGCAGAAGGATTTTCATCAAAAGGAAATGTTTCTCCTGGTGACTAGTACTTGCACTAAACATATATATATTTACATAAACATTTTGTAGATTTACTGCTGGCATTGAGAGACGTGATACACATGTCACGGAGGTCAATAACATTTTAATTGCTAAAGAATTTTTTTTCAAAGCCACCTGGGAATGGTTTAAACAGGATACGGGGCTTTTATTCCTGCTTGCCTTCACGAAGTGAGCTCTGTTCTCCGCTGTGCACACGATAGTCGCTGTGCATACAGATAGAGCCTTAACAATACTATTCTGACATTTAAGTATTTCACCCTCCGTGCATGACAGCCTGTTTGCACTTTTAAGCTTGGTTCTTGGGCCAAATGCAAAGAGACCACTGTGTGACTCTGAACTTATCTTCTGTGCTCCCATCTAAAAAGTTAATGCTTGGGTGTGTCAGGTATCACCTGGGGATTTAAGCAAGAGGCTTTTTGCAGTTAACCCAATCCCATGATCTGCTCTGAATTACCTTTGATTTGAAGGCAGTTTAGTTAACTACCAAACTGCCCCTTCCATTTATAAGAATCAAATTCACCTGAAATGTGGGTGCACAATAATTCCTATTTTGCCTCCTTAACGGTTCTGTACCTTAGAGCAAAGGTGTTGGTGAGACACAGGTGGAGAAGGTTGTTTTGTTGTGCTCACCTTCTTTAGTCTGGTTTTCCTTGCTGAACATTTCCCAAGTATTAATATCTGGGTATCCTGGTGGTTGTCTATAGCAGGGTTAGTGCCTCCTTGGTAAAAGTGCATTCTTGTCATTAAGAGAATCAGCTTGTTCATCACTGGTTTCTGTTTTAACTATGCTCTAATCAAACTCACTTTTGTCCACCTTCTGGAATCTGGAAAAGCAGGGTAATAGGCATGAGCTCTGTCTCATTTCTCCTCATTACTGACTGCAGGTTGATTGGTATCCAATCCTTGTGCAAAGAGCGGTAGTCCTGTCACTAGACAGGTACTCTTCTTGTTTGCAGGTGAAATAAAGCCTTATATATGGCCCTAGTCAAGGGCTGCAAGAGGATTTTGTATTGATGCCACAAGGGAACTGAGCAGGTAATAGAGGAAAGCTGTCTTTACAGCAAATTGTACGAAATGTCATAGGCAGAAGCTAAATTATCAGCTGGATTTTAGACTCGGGCAGGGAGCTCTGGGGATTTTTCAAAAGGACTACTGCTCATCATCCTGCCCTGAGTTGCCCCACACTGTTGCTGTGTTAGCCTACAGAAGCCACAGGCAACTGCTGCTGCACTGCCGTGACTCCTGCACATCAGTGCCCTGCGGCATCCATGGGATCGACTGCCACTACAGCCGAGATCAGCCTCTCTTGCACCTCAGATTACTCCATCACTCTGCAGCAATGCCTCCTTAGCTCTAGCCACTACTAAATTTGTGCAGAATTGGGCATCAAGGGGACATTTTAAGAAGTTATGTTTCAGAAAAGAAGGATGTTTGGTGCAACACCAGCGCTGGTTACTTTCAACAGTTTACCAAATTGTAACTGTTTCATAAATCCTTACCTGACAAGAATAAATAGCAACTGAAAAAGAAGCATCAACTAGAACTGTGCCTGCAGAGCTGGTATGTTGCTAGTCTCCATCCTTCACTATACCTGCCAGTTTCGTCATTTCTATAATTACACTATCAGACACATGGCATGTACCTTCTGCAGGCTGACTTCCCATGCAGGGGACAGTGTATATGACCGATATTCTGTCTTACTTCCACAACTGATGCAGAGACAGAGGCTTTGCAGCAAAACCACTTATGTTGACCTAAGGGACACACAGACATGCTTGTACACAGCAATTGTTACAATTTTTCAGTCTTAATCATTCCTTGAGGACTGGTGCCTTTTGCTTACTGCCCACTAGATTTTTAGAAGCAGCCAGGTTGCTGGTTATATTTAAGTTATACATTAAATATAACTTTTGGTAAATGAACAACACCTCTTGAAAATCCTGCTAGGAATTGTCCCCAGGGTATTTCCTCTGGGAGTACCTAACTCAGTTTTGGTGATTTAAAGGTTCTGTCTAGTTCTTTTAAATATTCCTTTGACGTTGTATTGCTCTGCTTGTAATAGATTGTTATTGCCCGATATTGAGTTTGCAGAGTGAAGGTAAATCTTTTGTGATGTGATTGTGCTACCCCAAACTCAATATTGTTCAGAGGTCCTTTATAACTCCCTGGTTTTGCTGCAACAAGCGGGACAAATTTTCATTTTTACTCTTTTAGATTTTTATTCTCTGTTCTGAAACTCTAAGGGACTATATATACAGACAACGACTAGCACGCTTTTCATGAACTGAGAACTCCAATGCCGTGGTGGGACCACTGTTATCCCCTTTCCCACCACTGCTGATTTACAATCTATAGAGGGAGAGAAGGGGAGAGGGAGAGAGAAGGGGGGAGAGAAAACACGTGCGTGTCCTGGCATCCTATAATAGTATTCCTAATACTGCGGAAAACAAACAAGCTTCCAGTTCTGATATCAAGTATATCATGGCAATTCTTGCTTTAGAACCACACAACATGTACTTTTTCATATAATATCAACAGCTTAATTCCTTATGTTGGTACTATAGGTATGGTAACTAGCTACATACCACCAGAGACTTGTTGACGTAGATGATGCACAAATGTACTAGACAGTATATAGCTATGTTTTTCTATACATGCAAATGCATACATAAACCCACATACAATGGAAAATTTGCCTATTTCTACATGTGCACAAATGTTCTTTTTCAAGGACCCTTCCTAGATGGACAAGTGGAATTCCACAAGCATGGTGTCAGGTACAAACGCACAATATGGACATCTACACATCAGGAAGACCTTTCCTTTTTAATGTTACAGGCCCAAAACATCCTGAAAGCATTCTCAACCTTTGAGTGCCCAGGACTTCGGGACAGGTCTTGAGTTTCTTCCTAGGTAGCATGCACAGAGCAGCAAGAGCACCAACTTGGCTTCCCAGCTCCCGTCTCAGATTGCCAAGAACTCTCCGGGTCAGGGAGGGCACCATCCCTACGCTTGGTATTGTTCATCGCACACCTTGTGTCTAAAGAGCTCCCCTGCTGCTGGATTTCCTAATACAGAGGTTTAAATAAAAACAAGCCAAACTTTGGAGACAGATCACATTTCTTAAATGATGCAGTCCACATATTAAATTTCCTCTCCCCTCTTTTTAGAGTATTTGGTAATGACAGTGAACGTAGTATGGGGCTTTAAAATTTTGTCAGGGAATTAGCGTGGGTTTGTATGAGAATATTTTCAAATAAAGAAAACTTTCAGCTTGTGGAAGCATCTTTTAAAACATCAACTCTCCCCAGAGCCTTTCTGTTTCCCTAAATGCTTTGACCCCTTTAATGTTTGGGTTTAATTTGGAAAGCTACACAGACTGCAGAGGCAGTGATTCTTCTGAGGAAAAAAGGAGCATTCTTTCTTTCTCATCTTTGTATTAGCAAAAAAAATATCTGTACTGCCTAAGGCTATTTAGGAAAGAGCCTCGACATTTATGCAGGTTAATAAAGCAAAGAAGGAAAATAGTTTGTCACTATTGTGTAGCTCTTCTCGTTTCATTTTGGTTTTCATTTGGGGTCTCTCTTTTTGTGTCCGCACATACTTCTGGGGAGGTTGGATTTCATTAGAAATGCTAAAGAAAACCAACCTTAATTAGTCTGAAACACATCAGTAAACTCAAGCTTGCTGGCGCAGAGTCATGTAGTGTTAAAGGCCGATACACTGGGGTCAGTCATGGTGAGTTAGTGGTTTGGTAAGACTCCCATGAGTCTACCTCTCAAAACTATAAGCAGTCAGCAAGACAAAATAGCCTTGATCAGCATTCAAAGTCATGCCTCTCTGGACAGGACGGTTAGCTACAGTTTTCTGCCTCCTAATGTTGCAATTATTCGTGGTGCCCTTTGTATCCCGGGTCTCTTATTCTAAAATGTTTGGCTCAAACCCTTTTCCCAGGTGAATATGCTTTCACTTTCTGTAAGTTAAAGGTCCTTTGTGAGATATGGCTTTGACTCAGAGAACACAATCTGTGATCGTTTTGTAAGACATTTTGGGCTAAAATCAGTTCCAGTGTTCAGGCAGACACCTGATGCGGTGCAGGCAGCGCTGGCCAGGCCAGCAGACCTACCTGCAGTATACCAAAGACTTTGGGGTGAACTAGTCTGAATTTTTATTGAGACCCTCAAAACATTTAGAACACAACAAAAAGTTGTTGGGTGCTCTGGGGGTTTGGTTTTCTGTGTGTTCGTGGGAGGGGTTGGTAGGAAGGAGGGGAGGCTGGAGCGGTTTAAACATGCCCAGCTGAAAAACTGGGACTTTGGACTTGTTGGGAACACTTGTAGGACAGTAGAGATCGGCACTCATCAGGAAACAAAGCAGCCAGTGGGCAGGGAAGTCCCAGGTTGGATGCAGTGAGAGTGTGTGTGGCATTGGGCCACAGATGTTACAGAAGGGGATAATGTCCACACCCAAACCCCAACCTTGCTAGATTCAGTCTATTGCAAATACTGGTACTCCATTCCAACAGGAACAAGGGATTTAAAAACAAAAGTCTCCTGGGGGTATAATTTCTTATTTGGTGACTTCCCTCTGGTCACAAAGCTGAAACTGTCTTGGGAGGGAGGGTGAGAAGGTCTAGAGCAGAGATTGCTGGGCGTTCACACGAATTTTGGAGCAAGGGTTTGGCAAAACAAATGGAAAAAAAACCCCTTTTTTTCAATGCTATTCTCAAAATTCTGGGTTCTGCAATAATGTGAACTGACAGAAATGCCTGGTATCAAATCTAAAAGTATCAACACTGTGAGTCATGGAGCAGCACTACAAAGTGTTGGCGGCTATAACCTAAACAGACGCAACTAAGATAAGCGTCCATTAAAGTCCAAATGCATTCCAGTCTTACCTGTCTGTTTCCTGAACATAAAGCAACAGACTCACCAAAAAAACCTGAAAACATCCTTGCATTCTCAAGAACTTCTGCTTCCCCTAAGAAAGCAAAGGAAGAAAAGGCATGTTCCAGTGTTCCCACTGAAAGAAACCACAGAAATTACTCTGGAGAGACTTCAGGGGGAGGTTTATTGGATTGTTTTATAATCCAGTTGCTGCCCAGAATACGGCAAGGAACATGGTGAAAGCATAGGACACTATCGGAGACAGACCCAGCACAGCCCAGTGCAGTCAGGCTGCTGGGGAGGTAGGGAGAAAAAGGGGGGCCAAGGCCGGTTTCGCCTTGGTTTTTACTTCCCTATCTATGTGGAGATCTATCTGGCTGATGTTTAGCTTTCTTTGTAGTGATTTTCTCACTGCTACATAACACATCCTAAGGCATTAACAAAAGAATAAAGCTGCTGGGACAACCCAACCGATCACCAGGCTCCAATATGTCGAGCTGCAGTCATCTGCCTTTTCACCGAGCTCCTTGACTGAAAGGAAGCTGGAAACAAGAGGCAAGGAGCCAGTGCCCAGTGACACTGCAGCGACTACGGTAGGAAGATCACCTAACACATTTTGCTTTCTTATTGTCAGCTTTGTCTGATTCTGAAGTACAGGTGCTGGTAGGTGACTTTTCCTAGGGTCACACCCCCTCTTCACACTCCGTCTGCGTTAACTCCTTCACTGCCTCCGTGGTGACAGCTGTCACGCACCCCATGTACAGCATTTTGAGCAGTTATGCAGAAAAATGACAAAGAGTATACAGAAATTTTGCAATGGTGAAGGATTTGGGTTGGCAGAAGTACACTGAAAACAAGATCATACTTCCAGTCTTCCCTGGAGCCGGCCCCCTTTGGGTCACATGCAATAAAGCTCGATGATTTTGTTTCTTAAAGACAATTGTAGCTTAATTTACACAAAATGGAATTTCTGAACTGCAAAATTATCCTTTCAGCAATGGGTAGCAGAGAAACAAAAATCAAGCATCACCTTCCCTTCCTTTACAGGTCCTTTCCTCCTCTTCCCCAGCCTTGTGGGATATGTTTTTCCAAAGAGTTAAACTGGGTGGTTCTCAGGGGTTTACAACAGACATAACTAACTATCCCTGAAAAACAATCTGATACATTCAACTTAGCAAGGCCCTGCTCTTTCCCTCTAATCTTTCAGCAGGACCCAAGGGAGGCTAAAGCTGAGATCAGCCTATTCTCCCCTTGAACTTTGATTCACTATTAAATTCCGCCTAATGACGATGACTTTGCCATCTCACGTTCATCAGCGGGCTACGCGCAGAACAATGCAGGCCCGGCGGCGTATAGAGGGACATTGTTCCTGCCGCCCGGTGGCTCTGTTTGAGCAGCATCACGTGGAAAATCCTCATACACAAGACACATGTAAAACCAGCAAGCAGTATTACTCTCCAGGGTGCGACGGTAACTCAAGTCATACCTTGTGCACAGGCATTTGTATTTATGTGATCTCCTGTTGAGTTTAGAAAAACAACAACAAAACCTACAAAAGAATAATGTGTAAGGAAAAGCCGGAGAACTAGGTGAAAAGGGAAACGCAACGCTGTGACGGAGGAGTCTGTGCACGTCTACTGCCCAAGTGACTTAATGATCTGTGCTAAAATCCTATACCTCAATTTGTACATTGGTGCATGGCAGAAAATTTCTACAGCCTTTTAAAACCCTTGTTCCTTACCTGTTTATAAATAGCACAGCCTTTAGCAAGTTGGCGTGTTCTCCATCACTACTAACCACGACAAAAAAAATTCACATGCAGATTTCTATGCCATTTTAAAGAAGTGTCCTAGCCAGGAACGGCACTCATTACTCCAAAGAATAACTTTGTTTTATTTACTGTCCTGAGTTTATCAATTTCTGTGTGCGATTTCCCAAGCAGACACACGTATACTTTATGTGATGTCTGCAGCATGCTGCAACCCAAGCCACACAGACCGTGCCATGGATGCTGCACACTCAAGGTCAGCACACACAGCAGCACTATCCCTGGAACTGTGGGACAGCCAGAAGGTCAGACAGGTGGCCAAAATCCATTTCTGCACCCACATTATTCCACCAGATACCAACCCTACCATACTGCAATAAGGACTGCAGCTCTCAGTATTTGTCCATTGGCTTTCTACATCCCTGTTCTTCACTTCTGAAGTTAGGGGTGCACATTGTAAGCAACAAGAGCTGAATCTTCCACACTGCTTTAGTAGACACAAGGCAAGGAAATAACAAAAGCCTTACATCTGCTAGACTCAGTTCCCTCTGCACACACTATGTAATTCTCTCACTGGCCTGCTCCAATAAATAACATGCTCAGTACACAAGCATTGTAAACTCCCTGGGGAAAAACCAACAGAAGCTGGAAAGCAGTAGTCCAGGCAGGAAGCATTTTGCTTGGAAACTACAAGGATTCTGTGTCTTTCCATCATTCCCTCAGCTCTGTCTTTAATAAAACCCCATACTTTTAACAACGAATTTGATTGTGTTATTTCAAATATTTTTCCAAACTACTTTTGCAACGAAACTAAAGTTTAGTTTTCTATTCACTGAAGTGCGTACAGCTACTCAAACTAGGTGCTTTTTTGAGCTGGAGCCTGAATGTGTTAGCTCAGCTTTTACTAATCCAGCTCAAAGAGTATCCACTGCAAACAGGAGTTGTGCGCCCTTTATTTCTCTTTCTGCTTTTTTTACAATAATAAAGACATTTTGAAACATTTCACATAAGAAGTTCGACCCGAAGTAGTTCATTACCCAGAGGCAGCAGCAAAACAAAGTGGAAAGTTAAAAGAAAAATCCTAATGCCACATACCAAAAAGAATGAGAAATTTTTAAGCTGCTCTGCATGCACACACATCAGTTTGACTCAGGAACACGATGTCTCTCAAATCATGCTAGCATCAATTTTGCTTAGGGACAAAGAAATCCATTCCCCCAAGCACAAAGCTTAATCTGATTTTTCTCACAAAGTCTATTATGAGGCTTTCACTTGAGTCACTAGGACAAACTGATGCGGACATCGTATCAGGTACCAGACCCAGTTTTATCAAATTGTAACAGGTTTGTGGAAGTTTAACATACAGAAGTTAATATCCAGAATAACTGATGGGAAGTAACTGGTGAAAATACACCCTTGTCCATGGGAATATCAACACCACTAAAGTAACCAAGGTTGAAGCTACCTGTTCATTTATAAAAGGACTTAACTCAGGCTCACATTTCGTGAGGGCACTGCAATTTGCGTGCATTAGAACACAAAATGCTGTAACAATATTACCCTCACAAGGGAAGAGAAATGGAAATTCAGAAGCTGGTGCTCTTTTTATTATTGGCTAAAAGGTCTTTTAGTCCTTTTTCTGATTATGCCAACAAAAGAACAAAGAAAGATCTAAGTACTGGCAAAGAATGTTTTAACCCATGTTCCTGTCAAAGGGAAACAAATTACTCTGCCCTTATCTCTGAAAGGAGATCCAGTCTCAGAGTAACTTGGCCTCACATGAGGATGTGCCCACTACCAAAAAGGAAAGCTCCAGAGTGAAAAGGAAAGCATGTGGCTTTGTAATTATTTTTATTACCTGCTACATCCTTTTCCATATCAGGCAGTCATGTGTTTCATTTACCTAACTGGTCACAATTTTTCTCCCTTTTTGAGACAGTGACAAATAAACCTCAGCTCACTTTGCATGCATCTCTCAACCGTTTTGAAGAGAAGGCATAGCCCTCCTGTGGGATTATCACTCAGGTTTATCCCTCAGTTTATCAAATGCCAGAAGAGAAAGTGCATGGGCTAGAGGGTGCGAGGAGCAGCACTGCGAGCAGTGCCTGATCGAAACATGCCTTTGGAAGGAAAGCACAGAGCCCCCGCAAGACGCCTTTGCTTCTGCGATTGCCATTTCATTCTTCTGTCTGGCTTGCTTTGTCCACTTTCACAGCTGCTTGCTTGCCAAGCCTGTTAGCTGCTTTAGAAGGTGACCACAGCACACCTAACAACCTACCAGACCTGCGGTCTTCCAATTTTAACAATTTAAGTTGGATACCAGGGAGCTCTGTTAAAACCATGGATCTGCAAACCTCACATGGATGAGCCCCCGCTTGCAATGTGGGAATTTTCTCCCTCACCTTCCCTGGGACAAGCAGAGTCCCACCCTTGTTCCCAAAACACTTCAGGTTCAACCCCACACACATAACTCAACAGTTTTATTGGTGGCCTGTGATGGATTTCACATCAAAAATTAAATTCAGGGTTATCTTATATCAAAGCAATACCCCTGTCATGACGCCTGCTCAGTTGAAACTGCCTCGTACCTCTGTAACACCTTGACTTGTCATTGCAGCTGGGGCAGAAGCGGCATTTCTTTACTATGTACAAATATATAGGTAAGAGCGACTTCTGATAAGCAAATGGATAAATGATTCCTCAACATTTAAAGCCAGCCTGCACTGTCAGTTACATTCATGCAATTACACTGAAGCCAGGACAGGTAACAGAAATGTGAAACCACGTTGCCAGCCTTTTGGAAACAACATACCTTTCAAGTATAGGTGCTTTTCAAAATGGTCTTTGAACAAAATATAACTGCTTTGATCAAGAGTATTTCAACTATTTTTTTTTTTCCTTCTTTTTGCTTTGGCAGAAGTGTTTGCAATCAATAATTATTTCATAAAGCAAATGTTATTTCAGATAGGAGGCAAATTTCAAATCTCCAGCTGGCCTATTAATCGTAAAAATCTCAAAATTATAAACTTTGAGTCAATTGTTCGCTGTGCAGGAGAAGCAAAAAGATTGCTGCAATATCATGTTTTCTTCCATCTTTCACTCATCTTTCAAAACTCAGATGTGAATGGATTTTTCCCCTCTCAAAGCCTCTTCCCTTTAAATGCTTGTTGTCTCTACCACTGATCAAGTTTCTGAGAAATGACTTTATGTAAGAGATTGAGCAAGATAAAGTTGCCACATTTCGTTTTATCTTTTTGGTTGAATTATTAGGACTTAAAGTTGTGGTGACAAGACTGCTACCTTCTAATAGGCCTTGTTGCCATGGGAGTGGGCTTTTTGAAAAGAACAAGGCCCACGGCCACCAAGACCTTTTTTGCTATTATTTCCGTCCTCAGCCAACACAGAAATCCTTAGTCACAGACAGGAAAATGTGGTGTAGTATACCCAGTAACACTTGCTGACAGTGAAAAACAAAAGGAGTGGAAACTAATACTGCAGAAAGCTGAATTGCATCACAGCCTACAAGCAAAAGCATTTCTTCTGTAAAAGAAATGCTTTGTGCATCCAAACAATTCCCTCACTCTGGGTCTCTTCAGAGATGAAAAGGAAAGAGGGCTGTCATCGTACAAGGTAGGCATTTTGGAACCAACAGGAATTTCTTTTCCTCTGGGAAAAGAAAACACCATGTGGCAAAAACAGGCAAAAAGCATCTGCTAATGGTCCACCAGCTCCAGTGCCTGGCCACCACCTACACCTGGAGCAGGATCCATCACACAGAGGGGATTCACAGGGAAGCACCACTCTTCGTGTGGACAGAGAGACCTGCTCCTGCCACTCCCATACTGGGAAATACCTTCAGCTGAGTATAGAGTGTTTAAAGCCCAGCTGGTGGACTCCTTCCAGAATCAACCATGGTAATGCAAAGATCAGGAGACAGGTTGGGAAAATCTGGTGCCTTTCTGTAGGCAAGCGTTTCACAGGCTTAATGTCTGCATTCAGTTAAACCTTTAATTAAAGAGGTCTACCAGGTAAAACACTGACTGCAAACTGATTTTTGTGATTTACCATGTTCTACATTGGTGAAGACTCTGAGATTTGCCTGTAGTTCAGCAAAACCTGTTGCAGACTTCTGGTAAAAGAGATGGAAATACAGTGCGGTGGCTGATGAAAACTATAAACTGATTACCTGTATGATAGACATTCACTATTACTTACTACTCACAGCAATTAAAAAAAAATCAGCTTTATTAATAACCAAGTATTCTGCTTTTTAAGATGCTAATTTAGCTGCAGTCTAAGACAAAAAAAAAACATCAGAAAGCTAGAAAGGGACACCTCCATGAATCACACTGAAGACAGTTATCCATGCATTCTATCCAGCTTTTATAAATATAACAAAAATCATGTTATGCTCCTCAGGAGTTTCCAATATCAAAAATGGGCTTATAAAAGCACAAAAATAGTTTTGAAATAATGCATCAGTAGCAACTTTCAACACACGCTGACATAAACATGCGCACACTTTCCTAAGAAGCTATCTTTCCAGACAAAGGGTGAGAACAGAAATACACAAATCAGAATAAAAGAGTACTTTAAATTGGAAAATGCATCTCATTTGGCAATGCCAGGATGTTCACAAAAAAAAATTATACTTGGTTTATCCAGTCAAGTTTTAAATGACGGTGTACTTATTCTTCCTATGCATTCTCAGCACAGCTCTGAATGTGGTATGTTTATTTGAAATGAGGTATTGTAGCAAGAAAAGACTTTATTTTTATTTACCAGAACTACAAGTTAAAATCAAAATTTTTCCCAAAGAAACCATCATATTTCACACCTTTTGCAATTTTCAAATTCTTTTCAGCAAACTCCCAGGACAAGAGATTGGACACTACCTCCCCCGTAGTGCTTTCCTGAGCACGAGTTTGCCGTATTGAGGCCAGTTAAAGCCCAACGCTGAAGCAAAGGGTAGCAAGTCAACTCTGCCTCCCATGTCTTCAAGGATGATTGCCTTGTTTGAAATTCAGGCCCCACAACTGTGACAATCGCTACTCCCATTCTGCAGTGCATCTCTTGTGAGTACCTCTGGGGGATAAAGACTCCACAGGGCAGTAATCCATGCACCTTAGCTGAACGTTATGGCTGGAAAGCAGGGAAGCTGCTGACAAGTGACTTGCCTTGGAAGAAAAAAAAAATAAAAACAGAAAGAAAAAGAAAAGAAAAACTCAAACCACCAAAACATCAAGACTGGCATAGCATTGCACACCAAGATGCAACAAGAACCCAAAAAAAAGAACCAACACTATTGCTTTCTCTTCCTGCTTCTGTTACCATCTAACACACTGATACATAAGGTTACTGGGTAGAAAATGCCTAATAAGTGTTGTCCCAGCTCCCTTCAGGAACAACATTCAAAATGAACAAAAATATAAAGAAAATAATTTCACCCCCAACTCCAGTCCTTAGTGCCCACCTTTAAAGCATCAGCACCAAGAAGAAAACTTAACCAAACACTTTTACTTTACTGTTGTTTTTTGGATGGTGAAAATCTTTTCACCTATCTAGTGTAATCTACCTGAAATTTAAAAACATCTTAAAAAATTAGCTCAGTTTATCGAAACTGATCCAAAAAAAAAGAAAAAAAAGGCTTGATTAGTATAAAAGAAACAAATGTATGCCACCTATTTACTGCAGTGTGATTCCTTAATGCTTAGCTCTTCCCGTTTTTGCTGGTTAGCAATGCCACTTCTTATCAACAGAATGGGATATTTTTTGTCTTCTCATCCCAGAACATTTACTACCAAGTCCTCTGAAATTAAATCATATACAATGGTGTTACTAGAGTTTGCACTAGAAGAAATTGTTTAAGAATTCACCAAAGGGCATAGTTCTGGAGAAGAAATTACTAAGGCAAAATTACTGCTTACTGGTAGTTTAAAAACTGGAAGAATGTATAAATATGTAGGTAGATGAAGTTTTCCCCTTGATACATCTGTGGATCTATACTAGTTTAGTTGCTGTGTCTAGAGCAACTGTTTAGTTTAATACTCTGTCTTGAGCAGTTGACCTTGAACATTTTTATTTCCTGCGAGCAAAGAGTTTCACTGAAATAAGAGACATTTTTAACTGGAGAAGTAAGAAGCTGATACTACAGGTCAAGCTGGATGAATCAAGGCATCTCAGCAACTCTGGAGAATGGGCCAAAGCAAGTCTCCTGGAACAGAATCAGGAGGTGGATGTGGGTGCTCCAGGGGAGGGCTCAAGGGATCACAGGGGTCTGTTGACACAGCAGTTTCTTTTCCTTTCTCTCCCCATGTCCCACTACTAACCTGTACCGCCCCTGCAACGCCCTCCTTCTCCTCTTATGTATGGGACACCCGCCTTCAGTCAACACCTTCTGCTCAAAGAGGTGCCTGTATTTTCATTTACACCCCTACAAAATGCTCTCTTGATTCTCAGTCTCCTGTGCATCCCCCAGCCACTTTCAGGCATCTGCCAAGTTTTTGGGAAAAGGGTTATAAAAGGGAGTGGAGGTAGGAGGAGAGGACCAGGTATACTGTTCAGAGAAGGGTCAGGACCACAGGACTTTCTACTCCTGCATCCAGGGGAAAGGGCGCGTGATAGATGTTGATGCTTGAGATTAAATGTGAAGTACTGGTATTACTAGCAGCCATTGTATATGTGACTAATTCACACCTTGAGTGTAAATAGGTAGTTCATAATGAAACAATAAGCTGTCTCTGAACCCTTGCTTACTGTTTAATGAGTTTGTGGTGGGAGTTAATGATCTTAAGGGTCTTTTCCAGCCTAAGTGATTCTATGATTCTATGAATGTAATATTTAGTTTAAAAGTGTAAACAAACAGAGTAGGTGTTGCAATGTGAAATATTTCTGATCTCTTTCATAAGCTATTTTCAGAATATATTAAAAAGCATTCAAGCAAAATGAAGCCTCTAAGTAATGATGAAGAAAATCAAATCAATGAGGCTTAAAAAACATAGATAAGTCACTCAAAACATACTGAAGAAGTATGTATATTTTAAGGATTAAAAGATTGTATAGGGAATTGGGAACTGGAAAATACTGGTAAGATATTCACTAGCTAAGGAACATCACAATTCTCTACTTACTTTTCTTCTAACTACAAAAAAACCCCACCAATTAATTTTGTGAAACATCTGTGTGTGCAGTGTTATTCCTCACATACATAATGTTGTTCTTCCCACTAAAGGGCCTGTTTCATGTTAGAAATGCTTACTTATATCAACAAAATGCCAGCAGTTTTCTTGAGAGGCACTGGGAGGTGCCTCTAATTCTCTAATCCTAAATTACATAGACATCACTTCAATTTAATTTATGTAGGAGAAATGTCAAGTGTCCATGAGAGTGGGCCTCCTGGGAAGCATTCAAAAATGTAGTTGTAAGGCCCATGCCCGTTCTATTTAACCACATACATCTTTAGAAGCAGAGACTTGAAACTAAGTAGGGGTATTCTCCCGATCCTCACCTTTTTTCCAGGCATTTATTTCAGAACTGCCTTCATTTTTAGTGCTCAGTTTACACTTAGTATCAGTCTTCTAAGGTAGTTTCCTGAGGAACTGGATATATATAGCACTTTGTAAAGAAAATAAGTCTAGCAGGCATCTCCATAAATTTCACTATAATGAGTTCCAACAATATTTCCAACTATGCTCAGGTGGCTTAACATTTATACCAGACTCTTCCTTGCAGGCCCCGAGCACCTCCCGTGTAAGTAAACAGCTAAACAGATCCACATTTCCATCTTACCTCCTGCCTCCACACCCCTACAAGCACGTGTTTTTACACCGACTTTCTTCTTTTCTCTGAGGGGATGGTGTACTGGGGGGAAGCACAAATAAAAAGCCATGGTCTTTAAATTTGATTTGAAGGTGGCAAGTTTTGTGGTGGTTTTGATCTCCTCCAGGCATTCCATAATCGTGGGCCAAGTTGCCTAGAGATCTTTGTCTCCCACACTTCCAAGTCTCTCTGTTGTGGCTGACAGATCCATTGTTTTGGAAGCATGTAGCTGTCATGGGAGGTCATGATCTCCCAGGCGTGAGGCAGTCCCTTCCCTACTTTGGGCTGGGCTTTGAAGATAAAAATGGTAAATTTGAACTTGGGCGCAAGTGCGTTTGCTAGAAAGCTTGCCTTTTGCTCCTTGAAAGCTTGTGCCAGTAGGCATTGCAACAGCAAACCACAGATTACGGTGATTAACATTAAGGTTTAATAGCCAAAATCAGCTGGGTCAGGGCCTGTAGCGCCTGGGATAGTGCAAACGTATAGTCAGTGGCAATTGCTTAGCCAAAGCACTTACATTGACCTTTATATTCCTTCTGTTGCATCCCCTCACTTGTCACCAAAAAACATCTGCAATAACATCAGCGTAACATCAATGTAATAGTGCCTGTTAAATTTAATCTGAGGATGAAAACTGGAAGTCCCTGAAAGTGAATCCTGTGCAAACCACTTAGAATTATAGACATGAAGCTGATGCCTGCTCCTGTATGATAAAATTAAAGAAACCTCACACCAAACATGTTTATATTACACCCCTGATGTTAGCTCTGTGTCTTCCTACATTATATCTGTAACATGTACTATTTCAGGGCATATTACCTCCCTCTGCATAGGGGACCTAACATAAATATAAAAAAGCCGCAGCAAATGTTGCCGTAAGCTACCTGTTGGTCCTGACAGAGCTCTTTTTTATGGTTTTCTCAGGAACCAACCCTGCCACTTGTCGTGCAGCTTCAATTATTAGCTTTTTTTTTCCTTCCTGCGCTGATGCTCTGTCATCCACGGGTACCAGCAGAGTGGATTAGAGCTGCCTGTCAGCTTTCTCCGCCGGTGCGAGCTCACAGAATAGCCTGGGCTCACGGTGCGCTGGCCCTGCTCCTGCTCCTCTTGGCAGAGGAATAAGCTTATTTCTGGCAGCGTGTCCCCCTGGCACACGACAGATGTGGGGCTGCCCTTGCCCTGGTGCAGCTGGGTAGCCTAACAACAGGGCCGGCCGGGTGCTCACCCACACTTTGCTGCTGTTGTACTGGAACAGGAATAAAGCAAGCGTGTAGCGGGATTATCAGCGCACAGATGAAGGGCTGAGATGGTGCAACCACACCGGTGTAAAACAGTTAAAAAAAAAAAAATAATACGAGCAGATTCAGCAAGGTTTAAGAAAAACACTTCTAAAAACAACCAAGTTATGTCGGCTGAGGAACTGGTTAATGCTGCCTGCATCCAACATCACGTGCCTGCCTGCTTCCCAGCCCACTTCAGGAGCTCGGGCTTCACTGAGTGCTGACCCTTGGTCATACAACCAGAGAGACGGGACTAGAGAAAAAGCAAGCTGCAAAGGGAAGCATTTGTGCTCCAGCCTGCTCTGAGCCACCTGAAAGCAAAGAGCTGGCCGCTGAAATCCTTCTGTACCCTCAACGGTGCCCTGAACTGTGACGTAGAAAGGTCAAATTCTCCCTCAGCCAGGTAGCACTGCTGCGTTACAAAGCCAGACAGATGACAAAATTAAATTATCGTAGGTAAACACTCAAGGGCCACTTTGGGTGAACCAGGAGGAAAGGAACCTTATTGGCATTGTTAATCCCTTGCTCACCCATAAAAAGTTTTATTTAGCTAAGTTACCAGCCACTACGTATTCACAAGGTTTACAATACCATAGCTAAGTTGTCATTTAGAGATGGAAACGCTGTTAATTATATTAAAACCAGAACAAACAAGGCATGTATCATTTGTCCTTGCCAAGAAGGTGTACTTGGCAGATGCTTCAGGTAGAGGTGTACAAGGTGCTAAAGGAAACCTTACCAAGCGAACTACAGCCTCTCAGGAGGTGCCGTTGTTGAGCTTTTCACGATGCACACTGGTTCTTAACAAGGGGGTAGGTTTTTTGTGGCATTTCCCCTTGCTCAAATGCATTTCTGCATAGAGGGGGTTACTCTCACCAAAGTGAAGAGCAGCCTTTTGCCCTCCCTGGGCAGCGTTTGCAGGTCAGCATGCTTGGGAGGAGGCAGCTGCACAAGTGAAATTTAAACCCAAACTGAAATACCCCGGTCAGTATGGTGGAGCAAAATACAGACAAACACTGCAGGTTTAAACTTTAATTTGCCAAAAATTAAAAAAAAATACAAACAAACAACTATGGAAAGTATTAATGAAAACATGAAACCATTAAAATAATGATTTATAATAGTAATCATCAGCAGCAGCAGCTTTTCTTGTTAAGAGAAGGGAAATAACATAGCTTCTGCCCAGCTTTGCTTGCATCAGTATGTATCAGGCATGAATGTCACAGCTTTTCTGCTTTTTTCTTCTGCCTTTTTCTGCTTATATAGAACAAAAGCATTAGTACTTGCAAGTACAGTAAGTATCAAAACAAATGTTAATGAAAATTAATAGCTTACAAGGCTGAATTTCTTAGTGCAAAAACTGTCATTCCTGCTAGTAATAATTTTTTTTTTATTTCAACTGGATTAGGTGGTTACTTTTTTAGGTAAAAAAAAAAAAAAAAAAAAGGATTAGTACTGAGTTTTAGATTTTAAAAATTAAAATTCATCTATTATTGAAGTAATTAATTACTTGGTGAATAACACTCCTTGGGAGCTACTTCATTACATTATCATTGTTTCTATTTTATAATCATGCCATCTCCTGCTGCTTTATGTCATGAGATCCTCTGAAAGTGAGGCAGCTTTGGGTAGCCCAGGATCCAGTATTTTCCAGATACGAGAGAAGACAGGAATTATCACCCAGAATGGAAAGGGAACCTGAACACCAGGGAAAGAGTCCACATATTAGTGGTTGAAGGGCATGGGTAACTGTGGTGGAGAAGTGGGGAAAAGAAACCTGATGCAGGGAGGATGATGCCTTTTGTGATATCCTTGTATGTGAACAAAGGGACCAGGGCAGCAGGGATAGCTCTCAGCTACAGCTTCCAGTGACCCACTTGCTCTGGCAGGGCCTGAATTTGTTGACCTTCAGCATCCAATTCAAATGTTAACTAAACACTTAGGCTGCATGTAAGGAGGATGTTTGGAGAGCTTTGTCCTTTGAATTTTTATTTCGCCAGTTTATTCAATTCAGTCTTTTGGGGTTTATGGCACAGGTACTTGTGAAGATCAAAAACTGACAGGCTGCATCGCAAAAAGAGAACGTGAAAAAAATAACTTCTTTGGAGCAGAGACTGGGAAAAAGGACTCTCAAGTGCTATGGGACAGGAAAATGCAGAAAAAAGTAACTTAGATTCAACCATGGTAGCTCAGTTTTGTTATAGCAATAAATAATTCTCTAAGTCTCTGCTTTAATCTGTACATTAAATGCAAAAATAATTTTCATAGGTAAAGTTAAGAAATGCCACTTCTTGGAGAAGTAGGCTGGGATAAGAGGAGATGAGCTTATCAGACAGAGTACAGCAGAGAAATGCAAAACAGAAATGGAAGAGGGAAAACCCCAGCAGAGAGGGATTGAGAGGTGTGCCAGAAGGACCAATATTGTGAATATCTGGCTTTTCAGTTGTTGCTATCTTTTATTTATCTTCCAGGGTTTTTTAAACTAATTCTTTCATAGCCAAAAATACTTAGGGACTTTTTGAACCCTGAAACCTCAAGGCAGACAAAATGCTTTTTCCCTTTTAAATGGGGGAGAAAGTGATGCACAGGTGCAGTCATTTGTTCAAGGTCCCCCAAGGAAGTTGCTGACAAAGTCAATTAACGTCTTGTCCACTCAAACACAGTGCCCTGGCAGAGAAGGTGCTTCTGTGATGCGGGTCAAATTCATTACATGAGCCATACCAGCAGACATTTTAAGTCTATTCCTCAAGAAGTTTAATAAAGCACAGATAACTTTTTTATTTCCAAGTATTCCAAAACTACATCCTAGCTCAGAGATTCATCTTGTGTTTCACCATCATATGTTACATTTATGTAGATGTATGTATCTCTCCATAAAAACATACTGATGATGCAATATTTCCATTGTTAAGCTGTCAACAAAATGTTGACCTTTGCTCCTTCTAAAACAAACTTTCCTGTCAATCAAAATCTTGTTATACATGGATATGACATTAGACCTGCGAATAACAATCTTGTTGATGGACAGCTCATCAGCAATGACTCTCTTTTTAAATTGCCCAGAGTTTAAAGCCTTGAACAGCCAACTAACCCCACTCCCTTCTAACCCGAGCGCTATAACTGAAAAAATACAAATAATAGTCATATAGACCGTCATTTTCCCAAAGCAAACAAGCAAGCTGGAGACTTGTAAGCATCTGAGGCTACACCTAAAAAGTAGGGAAACAGAGAAAAAGTGCAAGAAAGCAGCTGAATGTTTGGTAGAACTCCCCTACCCGCCACCCCCACCCTAAAGGGAGTTAAGATTTAAACTGGGAAATTTTCAGCACGTTACTTTTAGCAGCTACCAGTTTAGAAAATACAAAAAGGTGAATCAAATAGTAAAATGTAGATAAAAAAAACAGCTGTTTTCTAAACCAAGACAGTCAGTGACAAAAATTAGAGTAATCTTGGGAGTACTACAGCTTCTGCCAGCTCAGTGCAGTCACTCTAGGAGACCTCACACCTATATCACCAAAGTAGTAGTAAGGAGCTAGCACAAAAGTAGTAGTAAGGAGCTAGCACAAAAGTAGTAGTAAGGAGCTAGCACAAAAGTAGTAGTAAGGAGCTAGCACAAAAGTAGTAGTAAGGAGCTAGCACAAAAGTAGTAGTAAGGAGCTAGCACAAAAGTAGTAGTAAGGAGCTAGCACAAAAGTAGTAGTAAGGAGCTAGCACAAAAGTAGTAGTAAGGAGCTAGCACAAAAGTAGTAGTAAGGAGCTAGCACAAAAGTAGTAGTAAGGAGCTAGCACAAAAGTAGTAGTAAGGAGCTAGCACAAAAGTAGTAGTAAGGAGCTAGCACAAAAGTAGTAGTAAGGAGCTAGCACTGTTGGTTAACATGCATTTAGCACCACCCAACAACTTAGTGTGAGGTTACAGACAAACTCCTTGACTTCAGGTCCCAGGGTAATTTGCGTTGGAAGGGACAGCAAAAGGTGTCTAGTCCAGCTTCTCGGATCAGGGTTAGCAGGAGATCAGACTAAGATCAGCCCAGGTTACCTGGGGCTTTATCTGGTCAGGTCTTGAAAACCTATTCATTTTGGTTGCAAATTATCTCATTGCTCGAGTACTTCCATGGAGCATGACTTCCAATGAACTCTGCCTCTTCTACCTTTTAGCAAATAAGGACACCAAAAACTACTGTGATGGAGAGGGGGCCAAAAAAAGCTTTAATTCATCAGGATGGATAAGAAATAATACACTTGCTTGAGCCAATCACTACAGCTTCCAAATAGATACCTGTCTGCATTTTGTGCAATTTTTTGCTCTGCTGCTGGAAGGGCATCAAAAAGGCTTATCTGTTTCCTGATAAACCATTCACACGCTCTTAGCCTGTTTATAACTAGAAAGCCTTCAGTTAACTTGCCAGCAGTCATTCAGGCTTAGCATCTTTAAAAGCTCCAGCGAAGCAAAGCCATGTAAGAGTACAGAACCACAGGGGTCCATGCAGCAGAACTCGCTCACGCCACAGTTCTCCAGCATCCAAAACTCACCCACCTCCCGGCTGCTCCTGCCCAGCCAAAAGATCCTGCCCTCTCCCATGCACCCGACTCAAAGACAACTACAGCAGAAGAGAGAATAGACAGAATGGCATTGCTGCCAGTTTAGTACACTGAAAGTGCTTGGGAGAAGAGCGCTAAGCATCATGCCCTAAGCATCATGCCCTTCCCTGGACAACAGTACTCTGACAAGAATAATTCTCAAAAGACAGAACACATGGTGAAAAAGGCCCAGCTCCTGTGCATGTCAGATTCTGAACGATGCAGCAGCACTACATTTAGTAAGCACCCTACCAGACACTCACACTAACATCATTTACACGTGCCAAGACCATTTAACCTCACAGCTTCCTTCGGAGCACTGAGGATTTCCTTAGCCACTGGGATTAGGAAGTAGATTGTTTCCCAGGAATCCACGGAGTAGCTGTCCCTTCTCTTTTGGCTTTGTCTTTCTCACATGTAGTCTCTTAGCTCTCACTGCAGTCCATGCTTCAAAGCTATGAGAAAGGAAAGCTTTAGAAAACAGAACATGCCGTGCTGATTTGCTTCTCTCCCACTTCTCCCAGCTTTGCAAAGGTAACCAATTTCTTCTATGCTAATGAGACTTCTCTAGGTGTAGGGAAAAGACAACGCTCCTCAGCTTTACATGGGAAGAATGAATGTCCTTGGGCTCTCTGTAGAATAAAGGATTTGGGAGGGTTGTGAAGCTAAACCATCTGCCTGTACTGCAGGAGCTCAGTCATTGCTGAGTACCAGGACACGACCACCCTTGGTCAAAATCTGCAGTGCAGTGACTGGGGATTGTCTCAGGTTGCTCAAGTTTTAACTCAGCGTGCACTTTGTGATGATTTTGTGGACCTGCTAAGAAACTGGATTCGGGGACAAGTCACTGTTATATTAGCGCAGATTTTCTCTTATGAAGTACTAAAAGTTGAAAGGTGCTGGGTGTTCTTTGATATGACCAGATCCCTCCTAGCTTCTGTGCAAGGCAACAAAAAAATGTTCCGTCACCTATAACAGGAGCAGAATCAGGTACAGCCAGGTGGCCCACCGGACAGATTTCCACAAACCTACCCCAAATGCTTAGCCACAGGGCTCCTCCATGCACACCTCTTTCCTTTCTGCAAAATTTTAAAAAAAAAAAAAAAAAAAAATCATGCCTCATGTCTCAGAGAAGATAGAATCTACATTATTCATCAGAGCCATATCACAGGTCCATATGATTTACAGATCCTGTAATTCAGGAGAAGGCAAGAGAAAGGGGACTGAAAATAGACTCAAGAAAGAAGGAAGCATTATGTTATTCTACATTTAGTAACCATAATTTATAGAAACACTACTGTAAGCAGCAGTGTTTTGGTGTAACATTAGAGAAGATTCACTTTTACTAAAAAAAGGTTTTGAATTAATGGAAGCTTCAGATGAGAATTAAAAACTATACCTCACAAGGAAACAAAAAGCAAAAAAGTTGAACCCACAGAATGCCGTACCTGAAATATTAGAGTCAAAGTGTTGTTGTTTTTATGGGTGTCTCTTTCAGATTTGGGAAATTACAGGCACCACAATAAATATTTCAGGCAGTTGCTTACAATGAAAAGTAATTAACTCAGCTACAACAACAGGTGTTGTATGGGGAAATGCTGGCTTTTATCATGAAGTTGTGGGTGCATGTGCTAAGTGCATTCGTCATTTTCTTCTTTCTTTTATTCAGAGAATGCCCTGGGGAAACTATTCCAGTGCCAGCATTTATAGGATATAATGAAACCCCATTAAATATGTATCTGACTGCTAACAACTGTGTCGAGAAAGAATAACCTAACTATGGTTATGTAAGGCTGTCCGTCTAGCCAGCTTTGGTGGTGGTAGTAGTAGTAGTGCCGTCTGATCTCATTTACCCTGTGCTTAACTGCTGGTTTCAAGTTGAGCAAACTTATTTTTTTGTGTCACTTTATTTCATTTTCTAATGAACAAATGCACACGCCAGGATTCAAAGCTCTGCTTGCTTTAATGGAAATAGCCCAAAATACACAAAAGTATCAACATGACTGTCCATAAATAATTAGGGAAAAATGTTCGAAGTGCAAAATAACAGATGTTCAGAGAGCTAGTGCACAGCACACACGTGGGTTTGAATGTTGTTACACTTGTTCACTCAGAGCCCGCTCCTGTCAGCCAGGCTTAGGCACAGACTCAAGCACTTGCAAGGGGAGGATGCTAAAGTCACTGTCAGAATTGGACTCTCATTTTCAACTCTCTTTTACCACAGAAGCCACCCTTACGTAGAAAATCCCAACGTCCGTTTTGCAACACAGAAAAGAAAAATGTTAGTATAGATTGCTGTGGTTTTCCTCAGCAATAATAAACTTAGCTGCGTGCATTCCCCTAAGGAAAAGGGCAAAGAAAATAACATCTATGACAGCAGTTGTTATTTTTCTCCAGTAGGAATAGTCCGTTTTGCAACTACACACACACACACACACACCAAAAATGCAAAATATATGCAGAAGCTTTGCTTTCCCCCTCCTAGCTGCATTTAGAAGGAGACATGGGAGCTGTGTGTCTGTTTTTTCTGGATTTCTCTAACTTGATATAACCTTCCCTAGGCTCTTAAGGTCTCTAACTGAAGATGAAATACAAAAAAAGATGAAATAAAAAATAAAAAACAGAGCAGGCAAGCCAGGTGAGCTGCTCCTGCAGAATGGCAAAGGAAAAACAACATTCATTTTACTGACCCAAGCCGTCTTCTCTTTCAGATAATAAGACACGCCTCCTTTGCTTTTTTGCAAGAGATGTCTTGGGTTGCCTGAACTGGCATGTGATTGGGAATGGGTCAAGAGCAGTAGTTTAGCACAGGGCATCCTCTATGCATATGGACTCCTTACAGCCCATGGGGAGAGGCAAGCTCCTGACTCTTATGGGGACTGGGGGGAGAAACATGTATAATCAGCATTGGTAAGCTGAAAATTCTCTGAACTTATAAACTTTGCATTTTCTTTCCCCTTCATGGGTTATTTCTCATTAGGGCTATGCAGCAATACAGAAAAGAAAAACGTTAGTATAGATTGCTGTGGTTTTCCTCACCAATAATAAACTTAGCTGCATGCATTCCCCTAAGGAAAAGGGCAAAGAAAATAACATCTATGACAGCAGTTGTTATTTTTCTCCGGTAGGAATAGATAGAGAGGATGTGTTTGCAAGGCAGGTTTGTTTGTCTAAAGATAAACAGAGTTGTCTCTCAAGCCAGTTACATGATTTACGAGGGAAGACTTTTCAGCCTCTAAACAGACTTAACAGCCTCTAAACATGCTCATAGAGTGTAATGTTCCTCCTGTCTGAGGCTGCGTGAGTTCAAAAGTCATCTCCCACTTGTGCAGAGATCACCACTGCCTCATAAACTGTGAATTTACGGGATACAGGTTACATCCACTGACCCCCAGAGACAAAAGCCGAACCTGACATTGATTATTTAATATCTCACTGACAAATGCAGCTCAGAACAAAAAAATATTCGACTCTGGGCATTTTTAAGTCTAAATTTTCAAGTTTGGGTTGGACTTTAAAATTGCAAGGGTTTTATTTGTGGTGCCTGCCATGTTACATCCCATGATCAAATATGGATATAAGCATCTTACTAAAAAATAAATAAATAAAAATAAAAAGAAGATAGATAAAAAAGGCATTTCTTTATGACAAAACATAAATTGGTTCAAAAGAAAGCATCTTGTCCCATGAAATTACTATGACTGCTTACAGTGGCCTCAGAAGTACACTTTGGCAGGTTGAAAAGAAAGAACAGACAATGCCAGACAGGTAGAAAAGGTATTTGAGGGTAAAAGGCCCATTGCCACTTACAGATTTGGGTTTCAACATGAAGCACCTATCTCAAACCTGCTACCTAAATGGTGACAAGCAGCTTGCAATCCAAGTACAAACACATCTGTCAGAAAAGGTTTCTTGGGAAGACTGTGCCTTGACATCTCAAGATTGACTGATAATTTTAATAAGAACTGTTATCTGGCAGGGGGTTGTTTACCCCTGACATTCAGTAACACCGTGCCAGTGCGTACGTGCACTGCACGTGTGCCGAAAACACAGTCGGTCTCTGGCATCGGGAGCGTTTCCCTTGCGAAAATATTGCCACACCGAGAGAGGCAGAGCTGGACGGCTGTGCCCTGCCCCAGCCTGTCCGTGCAGGTCCCGGCAGCCCTGTGCTCCACACCCACCGCCGTGCCATCAGCCCCTGGTGTGCCGTGCCAGAGGGTGCCCCGCTGCCCAGCTCTGCGAGGCTCCCCGGGATGCTGCTCTCCAGCCAGGAGGAGCAAGAAACCAAACCGCAGGGGAGCAGCTCTCTTTGTTTAACCCAATTCAAACAGTCCCACTGGAAGGGAAGGATGGATGCTTCCTTGGAAGGGCCCAGCTGCCCGGTGTCTCTCACGACTGAGGCTGTTTCGTGCCACAGTAAGGTTTTATGCACTTTTCTTCCCAGAGTTTTCCGCACACCACTGCATAATCCTGGCAGCCAGAAGGGCTGATGAATATACTTGCTATTCCTCTCAAAGATACATACACAGAAATTAAACCCATCATCAAGAAAACTAATTTCACTAAGAAAACAAAGTAGTTGTTATGACAGGCAAGTGCCAGGTAGCTGTTGAATAAATTCCATGGTCTGAAGCTACTAAGAGCCAAGTAATTTAATATCTTGGCAGAGATTTTTCTCCCCATTTTACAAAAAGAAAAAGTTACAAAGATTTCACATTGGTTTGTTTTAATATCGTGCATTGCATAATCTTGTTCGCTTTTCCAATTTGTCTTTGTGAAAACTATAAACTGGATATCTGACAAGAGCTTGAGAAATAGCAAGGCTAAGCATCTTCAGTTACAGCATCCCTTGCCATACATGCAAAAGTCCACCTGCCTTGACCAAATTATAAGCCACAGAAAAACTCTGCTTGCAAAAGTTCAAATCGTTGGCAGACACACTCTCTGACCTACTGAAAGGATGCGGCATCCCACAGCAATGGGGACTAAATAATCCTGAAGAGGTTCCCCTGCAGCTGCAGCCCTGGGCAGAGGAGCTGAGACCAGGGTTGCTCACGCTGCTGCCTCTCAAAAAGCTGAGAGGACAGCAGTGAAGGCAGCTGGGACAGCGCTCTGATAGCGGAGGGGAGGCAGGGCAAGCACAGGAGGAGCCAGGCTGCTGCAGGGGTGAGTGGTGGGCGTGTGAAGTCCTGGCAGACAGCTTTGGACCTCAACATTGCCCTAGGGGCAGCAATGACTCCTGAACCTTGAGAGAAGAATAGACTTTAAACCATCAGTAACAACAGTTTTCTTCCAGCAAGAAGCCTAACTACCATTACCTGCTAGCTTAACTCACACAAGGGTCTAGTCCTGTTGATGGTCAACATAGATGTTAATATGGAAACACACAACAGAAACTTTAGTTTACCAACAACTCAGAAAACCTAAACATAGAAACAATAATAAAGGCATTTAAGGGTGCAACATCACAGCCTAAATCAAAATTCAGGAAGTATTAGAACTGAAATTGCTGTTACAAGCATGCTGCGATGTCTCCTTCAGTTATGCTAGCACAGACAATTTCCTTTTTTCTGTAGAATAATTGTTTCATTAAATGCATTTGGGGAACAAATCAGGATCGTGTAGCAAGAAAGGATGTTGCCTGTCTCAAGGTTTGCAGAAACCACAAGTGGTCTAGAAAGCAGTCAAGGGATGGCAGAGCAGCTTTACCCTTCAAAGCAAGCACCAGAGCGAGCCCTTCCCAGGCTGCTACAAATGTGCTTAATACTGGTGGGCAAGGAACATGGCCAAATTCTTCACAGGTGGGATGCAATTTCTGTCCCCCTTGAAAAACCCTGCTTCTGAAAAGCTGAGCAACAGCAGCTAGAGCTGAAGCAGCAATAGCTGTGATGGCTGCTACAGGACCATGAGCATCTTGGGCTGACCACCCCAAGCTGGTCCAGGCTTTAGGCATAGAGGCATAGTCTCATTTCTCCTCCTGCCTCTGCCTCCCTCCTGCAAATAAAACCAGACACTCACCCTACTGCTCTATCAAAGGAAGCAGTTTGGAGCTACACTGGTATCTGTGAAGCACTCAAGATACTGGGGGGGGGGAATGGGGGACCCTGGAAAAAAAAATGAAAAAAAAAAAATCACTAATAACTGCTTTGTGTACAAGGTAGGATATCAACTGCATACAGTCAGTAAGATAAGGGGCTAACTGAACCATATATTCAGTAGGTCATACATACTCTCACAACAGTGGTTACCCAGCAAATTAACTAATTAACCAATATTGGCATCTTATGTGGAAGATTAATACCCTATGATCATGAAATTTAAAAAATAACAACCTCTTTAGCATTTAAGGACACTAAAACCAGCCTTAGGAAGTGCATTTTCATGACAAAACGTTAATCTGGCACCCTGTAACTTCTGAAATCTGTCTTTCCAACTTTTATGTCGTTTATAAAATAATTCCTAGATGGTTCCTTTTTGTACTTAACAGAGTGTGCGTCGCGCCCTTCAGAGGGATGCATCAGCTCAGCTCCACCACCCACAGGGTGGTTATATTGCTTCTGGGAACCAATTGCTAGAAGACTGCAGAATACAGTTTTGTTTTTTACATCAATTTATTTCTAGAGACCCCTTTTGGGATGCTTGTAACTAATTAAACGGGGGGGGGGGGGGGGGGAGAAAAAAAAAATACCAGATCACTTCCTTTGGCCTAGGCTTTATTTTTTATTATTTAGAAAATATAAAAATAAACAAACTGACAAGCAATTCTTTTGTGATACAGACACTTCAGATAGGCAGCAGGCACAGTATTTGTGGTACAAGCCGTTGAGAGATGCTGAAAGTGCAGCCTTGGCAAAATAAAGGTTTGAGGGAGTCTATCTGTAGTATTATTTACAGACAGGACAGCTGTGCCGGTGACTGAAGTAAAACACCCTGACTAAATATAATCTGAAGCCAGAGATAAGTAAGTGTTTCAAAGCTGTGTCCCTACAAGAGGCACATGTTTAGCTTTTCATGCATCACAATGGATGTCCCACATGAACTTTTTTCTTCTTCAGGTTTCCTTCAACCCCCGACTGTCCCTGTCACCCTGTGCCAGATGGGAAGTGAGAGCTAAGCCGATCCACCTCTTTGTGGTGGAAACCCCCCGAGCTTCGGCTACAGGTTACTGAAGCCTTCATGAAAAATTCAGAGCTGGTATAACAAGCTTGCTGAAAGTAAAATGCCTGTCACATTATCCACCCTCCCTTTTTGCTAGCACTGAACTGCCATCGCCAAGAGCTAGAAACGGTGCCTGTAACAAACTTGTACAGGGATATAGATGCAAAAATAAACATTAAGTTTGCCCCTGTTTTCACCTTTTTATTTTAGCAGTAAAATTACTAGTGTAAAAACTAAGGACCAGTAAAAGAACACAGAAAATTGATTTATAGAGACACATAGGCAAAGTGGACATTGAAAACTGCTAAGCTGCTGAAAAGATTGGGATGTGGAAGTATTTTGCACCTTTCTCAGTAGCTAAGTCCTTGTTGTCATCCTGCATTAGATGTCATTTACAAGTGGATGTATACCACTTAAATTTTTGAAGCTATTGCAGATGCTAAATGTAGTGCCTTTTAAAGGTGTTTGCTGTATGGCATTGAGCAAAACAGTAGAAGTCAGAATGGCCCAAGGAGAAACCAGCTTTGTAATTTGGCCCAGCCTTCCCATTTGTGCTTTCACCCTGCAAGCGCAAAGGGACACACGCTCCCAGCGCTTCCTGCAGGTAAGCGTGCAAGCTCATTCCTGCTGTCCAACACGTGAAATAGTTGAGATGGGCTAGGGAAGTAATGTAAATGCAGCACATTGCTCCGTTCATTAAAGCCTGTGGGCTCAGGGAGGTGGTGAGCAGAGTTCCCCTTTCAGCCGATTGCTTGCCACATCACCCTCTGGAGAGTTTGCTTCTTGCCTACATACTCTGTATTTGAGTATTTGTAGGGAAAAGCATAAGAGTGGTGGATAAACCAGCAAGAGGCTGCATAGGGATATATCCCGGCTGCGATAAACAAGGACCGTGTAGGACATTGCTTCTTTCCTTAGCAAGGCTCCAAGTTCCAAGACTTTGTCCCATATCCATTTGTCAGGCAATGACATTTTTTCCCAAAATGAAAATGGAGTCAAACATGTCTCTGGGCATCCCCTCATGCAGCGGAGAAGAATGCCAAGTGCAAGGAGTGCCCCACGTGCCACCTCCGACTCTGTCTGCCAGGAGAACCCCATGACAGGCACACACCCAGCTCACAGGGGAGAAAGCAATACAGTCCCAGCTCTGGTCTTCTGAGTAAAACACGGTTCCTCAAATATGCAGTTTGTCCTTCACATGTGATAATCACGTGCAAGTGATGTGTGGGCAGAGAGATCTCCATGGTCTTCTTAACACTTGACTAAAACCAGTGCTTCTTCCAGCCCTGATGTGGACATGCACAGTTCGTTCTGGGTCACACACACAGGGCTCAGCCACACTTCAGGGCCCTCAGAGCAATCATGGACCCTGAGACAGCTATTTCAGCAGTATTACCAAGCTACTGAGGCAAAACAAAAACCTTACAGCAACTACATAATTTGAAAACTGATTCTCAGAAAGTAGCTTCAGTAATGAATGACTAAATAGTACTTACAGCAGAGAGAACAGTCTCAGTGGAGCTTTAACACAGGGCAGGGCTGACCTGAGGGTAATGGAGATACAGGGAAAATTTAGCACCAATACACAAACTCTGCAACTTCCTACAGCACCAGTACTCTCGTCCCAAGTAAAGGGAAACCTGTGCTGCATCCAGAAACTATACAATTCACTGCTACACATGCAGGTAAGCAGTGTTCTTTTTTCCTTTTGTCTTTTTAACGTGCAAGTCTCCGTTAAACACCCACATCTTAATTTAGAAGTGCATTTACATCAACAGTTTCAGCTCTGAGAAGTTACCTTTTCCAAGGACAAAATTTAACAACAAAATTGTTCCTGGCTATGCACATAAATTGTATTTCTAAGCTTTCAGTAAGTAGCAAAAGTCTCCCTCACTCAGAGAAATAAATACAGGCATTCGGTGTAAGTATTCCTGCAACAACTTTAATTATCTCAGAGGGTCTATTGATGGAAGGGATTTTTTTTGTAAAAAATGAAGTTATACATATATATATGTAATCTATGCAGGGATCTTGTGTTTCGCCACAGAAGGGCATCTGTCTCTGAGGTGAAACAGAAATTGCCAAGTGCTGCACTGTAGCCTTACACAACAGCTTGGACCCTATCTTGTGGATGGTGTATTGATCTGTAATGGCACGGGTAATCAAATATGTTTAAAAGAAAAAAAAAAAAAGGGAACCTTGGTTTCAATATGGCAAGACCTTAGTGTTGTTAAAAATACCCCAATACCTGAGATTAGACTCTGAGTTCAGGTTAACATCACCATATAAATCAGCTCCCACAACAAGGTCCTCCAGGGGCAGAAGGTACATGGTGAAGTTCAGGAACATGCTTCAACTCTTAAAGCCCCCTCCTCATTAAAGCCTATGGAAATTAATCTTTGCTTCTCACATCGCCCTCTACTATAATGTTTTAAGCTTTGCTGCTCATCAGGTGAAGATACTATTACCTGCAGTCCTAATGCAGAACGATTGAATGGGGGTGAGAGTGTCACAGCAGGATTAGCAGCATCCCTCCCCTTCCCTGACCCCTTTTGCCTGGAAAGAGACCATGGGTGCAGTCAGGGCTCAGGGCAGCAGGTCGTGCTGCACCGGGCAGGCAGCGGCACTGCGAGGCTGGGCAGCCCCTCAACCTGCCAGCTTGCCTCAGCCAAGCCAGGACCCCACGTGCAACAGCAGCCCTAACAGATGCCCCAAATACAATCTCCCCAACAGTTAAATTGTGCATAAGAAAACAGATTCCTGGAAGGCATCTCACTTCTCATACATACAGGCAACAGGCAAGTGTCATTTATAGCTATTGCTTTATCCTGGAAAAAAAAAACGTTTGCCTTTATTAAACAGCATTTGGATTAAGGCATAATTATATGGTTGCTTGGATAATTTAGATAAGAGGTTTCAAGCTAAAGAGTAGCCTGTGTGGATATGATGTTATTTCTACATGTGTTTCTGGGTTTTCCAATTCTTTCTTGCTGAGAAACCTTCAGTGTAATCATTTCTGCATGAATACTCACTGGTGGGATGCTGCATGAGACTACTTACATGCTCCCAGTCCTTGTGTATGTTACCAATCTCAGACACACTGGAGAGAAAACCACAAAGAGTAGAAACTCATATGGCCACATCTGCCTTTCTACTCACTACTTCCTCCTCTTGCCAAACTCAGAATTTAAAAATGGGGGGGGGGGGGGGGGGGGGGGGAGTAAGTAAATCCTAAGCATTTTTTTGTCCTAACCAACTCTAAAACTTGTAACATGTTTTTACTCAAGCCCGAGGTAAAAAATGCTTGCAACTGTTTCCCCAACCTATGTCTTTTCAATTGATATTTTGTAAAACACGTATCCATCATCTCCAACTCTGTCATCAAATGTGCAATTACCTTAATGAAATTATTAATAATTCACTGGTGGGGGGGTTTTATGGTATAGGAAGGCTTGCGACTGTTATGAATAACATTCAGTTTTGTTTGCTAAGGATTTTTTTTCTTCTCTTATTTTCCCCTATCTCTATTATCTTACAACCTAATCCTCTACCTACCTGCCCTGGCTGCTTTTACACTCCCTCATTGTTTACAAAATGAATAATTAATGGATGATAACCTGCAGCCAAATCCCTCCCTCCCACCCTATTTCTCCTGCCTGCTCTGGTCCATTTTCTCTTTTATTCCGGCAGCTTTGTTTACAGGACTTGATATCACTTACATGTTTGAAATAAACAAACAGGAGCAAATAATGTAACAAGGTGAAAGTTCATGTTAACATGAGCTATAATACTTACCTAATTGTAGGCCATTTTTGTATCATTTGTTATATAGCAAAATTAATTATGCCTAGTCTTATCTTTATAAAGTAATACAAAAATGCACAGACCAGCTAGAGCAGCAAGAAAATAACTGCAAATGCCTTGACCAGTTTCTGAAACACTTCTCCTGTTTTTCAGCACCAGCCTACATCATCCCTGTCCCTCCAGACATCTTCCCACCATTCACAAACGCCACTTGGATTCTCCACCTCTCACGGCTCAGCAAAACACTCACATCCACTTATTACTTCCATTATCATATTCTGTCAGTCCATGCACAAACTTCAAAAAATGGTCTTTGCCCCAGCCAGCAAGAGACAGCTTACAAGAGCCTATGAAACAGAGCCATGTCATGGGCACACACAGCCCACGCAGGCATGAGCGTCCGCTTCTGTGCACAGCAACAAAAGCTGGGTCAGGGGATGCTCATTTTGACTTTCCCATGATGGCCCTGACTTCTGAAAAGTAGTTTTTAATTTAATTTTCCAGTTCAGCATCTAAACCAAGATCTGGCCCTCTTCTTGCTTCCATTACTTTGCACTAGCAGCAATTCTGTTTGAGACACTGGTGAGCATCAGAGCCCACGTGCTGGCTCTCAGCTTGCCCTGGGTGTGTTCCTGAACACCTGCACAAGGAAGCTGAAGCTGCCCAAACTGCAGGTGAACAATAAAATAAAAAAAGTATGTGTGATCCAAACTAAGCATGCCACAAAATTGGGCATACGTTTCTCTTTTTCAAGCTGACGTTGCATATGTTTCTTTTGGCATCAGAGACACCCTAACTTTGGCTACAGCTGTAACCAGGAGCATTCAGATACTGCACTAGCAATGAACGCACATCAGCCTGGCTTAAACCAACTGAAGTGGGCTTGTGCATATCTAGTAGTGCTGATGAACTTCATATTGTTCAGACAATACCCATTCAGCTGGGATTTCATGAACCAAAGCAGTAAAGCACGTGTTCTGGGTTTTGCTGATGGTTCCAGAAGTTAAGATGACACACTTTTCCAGTTCTCCCGCTGATATACATCATGTGAACTACAAAGCCTGTTCAGATAGATATATCAAGTACCGTAATCATACCAACAAAGAGAATACGATGATAAAACAAACAAATGAAATGCAGAAAGTGAAGCAAAGAATTATTAAAATGCATGTAAATTGTAAAAACTGGTAATTTGGAGTATACACTTTTCATGGGAAAGAGAAATTCCAGCCCACTGACAAATATCAAGAATGGACTCTCACTTCCAATTAATTTGAGGCCAGACCCTCCGTGATGCCCTTAGCAGAGGGCAGAACCAGATCTGTGGGTGTTAGCGGCACTTTCACCAACACAGAGGGCTGGTGGTAAACCCTCTGCCTTTCAAGTGAAAGAAATCAGGTAAGATGGCTGGAAAATTGGTGCTTTGAGACTTGATTTTGTTCCAGCACCCATTCACTGGAAATTCAGAGAAATTGGTTTTCAGTGTGTGACCTCAGAGTTTCTGAAATGAAATCCATTTTGCATGCTGCCTGTGCAATGAGAGGTACAGCAGTTTCTGACAGCAGCTGCCCTGGAGTCCCAGGCACTGGGCAGATCATGCTAGGTCCAGATGCTTCCACTGCTTCGAATCACTTTACTTTCAGGCTCCTTCAAGATAATCCAAGATCCTCAAGCCATTCCCTATGGGATTTCAGGGACTTTCACTGCCCCTAGTTAATGATGGTGCCTGTGTTGGAGGCTTCCCCTGGAGCTATGCACACTGGAAAGTCTGAGTCTCTCTTCATCACAGTTAACTTCTGAAGGGCAGAAGACCTTCAAGCCTCAGTACATTTGATAGAACTACAGGTTCTTCGCAGCCTACAAAACCTAGCTACATCTCAGGAAGTGTGACTTGAACCTGACAGGGTTTCTGCAGAACAGTTTGCAAAATCCTACAGAGCAACAATTTCCGCCCCCCACCACCACCACACACACACAGTTGCTTAGTTAGAAAATCCTTACAAGTTTAATTGTTTAAAGTCAGAAATTCAACAGAGGGGCACTTGAGAAGGGTACCAGGGCAAGAGAGATGAAGAGCAGCCAGTGGAACACAAACACCCGGCACTACACACTGGATACCACCAGCCAAAATACCATTGCTGATGTCCCGGTAAGATGCAACATCTATCTCTGATGGCTTCTGCATTTGGAGACTAACACATAGTGGTAGGATGTCCAGCTGTGAGTCAGGAGGTGTTGGAATGTTCCTGACTGTATCACAGAGCTTAGGCAAGCAGCTCTGAATCAAGTCTTCCACATCTGAAACAGAGATGCTAATTCCAAATATAATTCAGCAGGATACTTAGGCTTGCTTCATCCAAGTGTGTAATAGTACTTGTAGGTTTTGGATGGCAAATGCTGTGAAATAGAAGAAAAGTTTGAAGACAACAATGTGGGGCTCTGTTGAAAGGAAAAGAGCATGAAGAAGGTAGAAATCTTCCTGCAGTCACAGGTGAAGGAAATGGGTCAATAAAAGATGGCATAGCTATATGGCAGATAAAGAGAGCCTGAACATTTTTTTAAGGAGGGTAGCAGGTGAAGCACCACATGAAAAGTTAAGGTGAGACACAAGGGCATAAACAGATAGTTGGGATGAGGTAACTATGAAACTACTGCATGAAACAAAGGGGTGAGAAAGGAAGCTCTCAGAGGGATTTCAGAATAAGCAACATTATGTATAGTCCAAATGCCAGATTCTAAGGAAAAAATGGAGAAGAGGAAGAGAGAGGTACACTGGGGAAAGTGAAAGGAGTAACGGTATTACCATGCCAGTATAATACATTGAAAAGTCATATCTTCTTTAACCTAGCAACCAAACATTTTTGTAGGTAAAACTTGTACTAGGAGAATGCATCATTGCTTAATTCCCCTATTAAATCCAACAGCTAAATCATTATGTTCTTTACATTAAAAAATTAAATGCTGAAAAAACAACTTCTGAGAAATTTAGTACCGTAATCCTCCAGAGACTTTTGTAAAAGGATCTTTAGACTCAGTTAAACAGTTTACACTAATAAGACCAGAAACATACAAAGACATTTTGAGAAATTATATCCACCTGTGTGTTGCATTCAGGGTTTGGGTGGTTGTTTTGGGGTTTTTCTTTATATTCACACTATTGCCAAAGTATCTGAGAAAGAAAAGTAACCTATTAAGCAATTAATTTTTTCTTTTCTTTCGGTGACGCAAATTTTACACAAAGCTTCAAAAGGAAATTCCTTCTGTGTGTTTTATTTCAGCCATAAAATACATGTTATAGCACCATTGAAATGCTACAACACACGTCTATGCTGTGCTCGTATGGCTTTATGCCACCTGGCCAAGAGACGTTGATGAGGCAGTCAAGCACACACCCTGTCGTGTGCACTCAGGTTTTATTGCCCATTCAGAAAGTGTTATTTTCATCATTTTCAAAAGAAACAGAACTAACACCAAGAAAAGCTCAACCTGGAAAAAAAACGTAGTCAGCTAAACTTAGACCCAAAACGCAAAGAAATCTGGATACAGCTCTCTATGCTGGAAAAATAGTTAGCTGATTCATTGACTTTTCCATTGTCACATCGTACTTCGCCGTTACAAGCAGGACTAGACCTTTCAGAGCTATCACTGTCAAGAGAAGCTGCTCTTCATTTACCCAGTTTATCATCTTTTCTAAGAACTACTTACCACCTCTTTTCAGACTGAAAGCCAGCACGCACACCTATGTGCGGCTACGTGAATTCTCAAGACCGGCCCAGCAGCGGGCTGGGCTCAGTAGGGCACGCCGGGCTCTGCCTACCCTCCCAAATCCCCATCTGCTAACTGAATAGGTATTCATTCAGGTAGGGGGCTTTTGAAACACCCCTTATGGCTGCGTAGCAAAGGGCAGACACCCACTATAAACACCATTGTTTTGGATCCCTCTAGTAGAAGATTCACACGGAGTTGTAGGAGCAGCCCCTCTCAATGGGCAGTTCCCGTGCCAGAAGAAATTGCTGTGCTGGCAAATAAACAGTTGTGTCTGCTACAGAAGCGGGAAGGAAGTAGATTTCTCAGCAAAGGAGATCAACTTGCTTATTTTGCTTTCTGCTGTTTTTTTAAGCAGAAATCTATCCCATACGACCCAGCCAACTGAAATACCCCTGGAAGTAAGTGCCTTGATACTTAAACAAAAGTATGAATCTGCTAAGAGATCTATTTCTTTTGTAAGGGGGTAAAAAAAAAAAAAAAGTGTTTCATGACTTAGAAGATGATATAATTTTCAGAAACCTAAATGCCAAGCTTAACTTTCACAAGACTACTTCAAAACACACCACAAGTTGGCCTTTGTGCAGCATGACCTTCAAGTCAGCGGTCTCATCAGTTCACTTGCTTTAATTTCTGTCAGATACATTCGTGCATTAAGTGCACAATCAATTATGAGACACTCAAAGCCACAGCTTACCACCCTTATCTGAGTGCTCACACTAGAATCCTAAATGAGGCACCCGTGTGGCTCCAGCTAACACACGCGTTTGTTTGTGTGAGCAGGATTTTGCAAGCCCTAAAGCTGCCCATATGAGAACACCAGAGCTAGAAATACACAGTGAAACTTCATTATAACATCAACAACAGCAGCTTTCCCTTCGTGCATGGGGATCTTTGTTTTAATTATGTTGGAAACCTTGTTTTATCTCGGTTTATGGGCACATCCTGTGCACTCTTGCACAGTTGAGTAATCTCATTCAATTCCAAAGGCTTATTTATGAGCATAAAGATGACTTACAGTAATAAAGAGCTACGCCCTTGTCGTTTCAGCGCTCACCTGCTTACCGAGAATGTTATCATAATGCAAACAAGGAGGGGGGAGCGGGGAGGGGAAAAAAAAAATAAATAATAAAAATCAGATTCCATTTTCAGCCATGCCTGAGCAAAGCACAGCTACGCAGAGAAAGATAAACAAGAATCCTCCCACAGCTTCCAATTCCTGCACTGCTTCAAGGTGGAAGAAGGAAATTAGAACTATGGTTCTTAGAAGGATGAAAAGTTCTTGTTTCACTGTGGATCCAAGACACACACTTCTGCCATTGGTGGGGTTTTTTTCTAGGAATTAAACACCTACTTTCAAATGCCACACTTCTGGGGTTTGGGGATTTTTTTCATGCTACAAAAATTTCCTTCTCTAAGCTCTTATGTAAAACAATTTCATCAACATGCTGCTTTGTAGTACAATTGCAAATTCAAACAGATTATAGTTCTGCAGGAACTGCGTTTTTTTAATCCTTGCTTTTCTTCTATTTTATCTTTTATCTCTATGATGGTGGGTTTATTTCAACCAGTGATAAGCCTCCACGTCTCCATCTTACTTTTTTTCTTTATGGAAAACACCCCTCGCCTACAAAGTTTTTCATCCCATTTGCTTCTTGTCTGTCTCCGATGGAGGCCCTGCTGCAGCAGAGGACAGGTTAACACCCTGAGGGCAGAGCCAGCGGAGAAGGAAACTGCTCTTTCCCTGCTGGCCACAAACTGTTGGGATTCTCCCTATGCAGAGGCAATTCAGGGAGAGGGCTCTGCCAATATAAATCTACTTGCACTGTGTAAACAGAGAGAAGGACCAGAGACTACAAGCTCTGGACAGAGATTGCTTCCTGGTGATAAACCAAGCAAATAAAGTTTTAAAAAGACCAAGACATCAAATATTGAGAGCTTCAAAGAAGGATGAGGTTATGCAAAAATTGTGGGTGATATTTTGGGCAAAAATGTTACTTCGTGCCAGTCAATTGCATCCTTTATTTAGGCTTCAGAGACTGATGAGAAGGAAACCCAGTTAAAGGAGGGAGCGAAGGCCTTGCCTGCAGCTCTGCGGCCAGTGCAGCATGCTACACCGACACGACGGAGGCGCTGAAAGTCTGTCCCTGATTTGTGACACCTGCTAACATCTCCTAAGTGATGTCAGCTTACAGCAGAGAGCTGCTATTTCATACCAGCTAGTAGAGCGAGGCACTGAGAAGAGCAAGGAGAGAATTCCAGTGATTTCAAACACCCATGCTTCTTTTTCTTGCAGAGGAGGGGTGGGGGTGCTGCCTTGTGTCTTGACCCTTTGGATCCATCAGCTCCATACTCTGAAAAGACGATCCACGCCACACACATAATTAATTACTCCAGTTCCCAGTCCTGTCCAACCCTGGTATCACTCTGTCATGTATAAGTCAAAAATCACTCAACAGCCGAAACGATCATTTTGACAGGGTACTTTATTTTTTTGATGAACAATATTGTTAAATTAAATTGCCAAACCGTGGATCTCTTTATGGACAGCATTCCTGAAGATTCAAGTCTTAAGACTGATTCTTAGCACTGTTGTTGTAAGAACTTTTATCTATATTGTTCAGGGTGAATTATTTTTTATTATTCAATATTTTGTTTCGTATTAAAGTTCATAAACTGAAGTACAGATCGGATCAACATTGCCTTTTTTCAGTTGCATCAATGAAAATCACCTGGCATGGTTTGTACAAAAGACAGTCTGTAGACCCCAGATGAAGTTACAAGTCTGTCCTCTGTGTCACGAGCCAGGCTCCTGTGCCTCGGGTGTCACTCGGGTCCCTTTGCTGTGGGTGCTGTGCAGGTTAAAGACTGACACTGCATCGAACGGGACAGGGTGGAGGGGATTTCACTCTGCTGGGGGTCGGTTTGAGTGGGTTTGGTTTGTTTGGGGGTTTTTTGTTTGTTTGTTTGTTTTGGTGGCAGTCGGTATTAGCAGGAACGGACTAAACTGAGCGAACACCCCCAGAGTCAGCCAGCGGGGGGAAATAAACTTATTAAAACCAAAAGTTTAAGAGACAGCACAAAGCCCAGGAGCGCCGGCGGAGCCCGCAGCGCGGCGGCAGGACCGGGAGCGGCCCGGGGCTACCATGGACAGAGCCCGGGGCCGTCCCCGTCCCCGTCCCCACAGGGGATCACCCCTCTGTGCGAGGCGGCGCCGCCCGCAGCGCGGGCGCTGGGCAGCCGGGTTAGCGGCGGCGCGGCGGGCGCGCAGCGGGGCGGCCGGGCGGGTTTATCAGCGCCGCTTCACGCCGTTTTATGGCGATTTCTGGCTTCGCTCTGTTGATTCAGGGCATCATCCTTCGGAACACCTGCCTCAGAGCGGTTACCGCGTCTATATTAGGAGAGCTCAAAAGCCATGAAGTTCAGTCGCAATAAAACGTTAAAAAAAAAAAGTTTATTGCAGGGTGTGTAAACCTAAAATTTTAAATTAATCAAGAGAACAGCTTACAGGCAACTTCAAAGGTTATTTTGTTAAACGTAACCGTGGCCTGCCATTTACGATACAAAAGCTTCGTTAAATACATTTTGGTTTAGGCAAACTATTCTTCCCGCAGGTTGGTCCTGTAGAAGGGGAAATCATGACCCTCATGGATTTTCACCCTGGGTTTGCAGCACACTCAGCTCGGGAATTTCCTATTACCCATTTCGTGGCCTGCTGTTTCTGAAGGATGGTTGCCATTAATGCCTATTTTTCCTAGATAACATGATGCTAAAGGGAAATCTGAAACGGCAACAGGAAAGCTGGAATGGATCTGCTGACACTGCACTTCACATGATTTTTCAAAAAGCTCCAAAAGTACAGCCAATATCTTCAAACGGCTCAGTAGGGGCCAGATGCTAGCACTGTTATTCAAATCAATTAAGTGTCATCAAAATCTGAAACTGGACTCCGAGGTAGAAATGAAAATGTGTAAAGCTGATTAAACTATCTGATAGTTATATAAAATAAAATGTTTCTTGTCCCAACCAAGGATTTTTCTGAGATTGTCAGTTTTCAAAAGGTAAACCCTCAAGCAACCTCACCCAAAAGTCAGTGATCTTAAAAACAAATTAACCAAAATGCAAAAGTCCATTTAATTATCAGAACCAGATGGATGGTTGGGGGTTTTTTCCCCAGTCTTACCATTAAGATTTTCAGGAAATGCAGACTGAGGTTGATGTGTAAGTGGGCCACAAATCTTGGTGGGGAATGGCATTGCTCAGAATTGCCTCTGTAGTTTTTCCTGTCTGTCAAACAGACACTTTGACTTGATGTTTTGCATTCCCATTTCTCAAATTTTAGTTCTTGAAAATCAAGAGGATCCACCAAAATCGATGCTTTTGTAAAAAAGATGTTCTCGACTTTGATAATCTGTTGGGGTTTTATTTGAATACACAAAGGTGTGCCGAAGAAAAACAAGCTATTTTTCCCCCAATATTTCCTGCAGACTTTGAAAAGTCTTATTCAGTTTTGCCTGCTGACCCTCTGCCTAGACCCTGATCCTGCACCACCATTTATTTCAGGAACCCCCATATCAGGTCCCTACATCTCCACCAACATCATCAAGGTGTGCAAGTATAATAATTACAACTGCAAAACGCACCTACAGATACCGATTCAGTATTTAAGTAAGAAGCTGAGTATCCCTCCGCTCCCTGCTATGCGCCCAACTGCCACAGAAACAACTGAAAACCTCTGAAAACTCAGCAGCTTTTGAAAAATAAAAGCCCAGTTTTAAACTCTCATCTTTAATTTCACTTATTTCTATTTTCAGGAATAGCTTTTCTTGCTCCTTCCTTTAAGGGCACGTGAAATTATGACCACAGAGTCTCTCTGATAAGCTTCGACCCACTGCTTTCGGTTGGGCCAGGATGACGCTCTTCTACTTACTTTTCTCAATGACTTGGAAAAACAAAAGGAAACCAAAGACAGAAATATTTTTTCTAGATGTCACTTCCCCAGGGGATGGCAATACTGGTGGGAAAGCTATGAATCACTTTTTAAACTCCTGTTTGACCAGGGATACATAGAGGTTAGTGCCCCCTGCACCTACCTCCATAGTTACATAGCCACACACATGCACAGCCACAGACCCTTCAGCACTGGAAAGTATCTGGGAGGTTGTGATCTGGGGCTGCCACCACAGGCTCCAGCTATGGAAGTGCTGCAGGTACAGGCCTAGGGATACCTGCCATGAAGGTGTCACCCAAGCATCACCACAGGCCTAGGCAGGCACACGGCGATACTAGGAACTTCCTAGGATGCTGTGAGTCCCTCACAGCTACTTAAGTTACAGTGTACTAAGCTCCAGCTGCTTGAGCAGCCCAAACCTGCAGGCCAAGGTTGTGAAATCACTACTAAAGAACACAGCACAGAGTCTCTGCACCCCTGAGGAAGCCCAGTTGAGAAATTGGTTCCTTTCAGTGATACCTAGTAGCCTTTGCATGATTAGCTCATGAAACCAACTAAAATTGTCTTTCCTCAAAACATGCACAACTGCTGCAGCCTCAGCTTTGAATCCTGCACGCTACAGTTTCCAAGGTGGGGGGGCTGGTAGGGATGGAGTCAGCAGTCACAGGCAACAGCAGCACCCACATGAAGCAATCCCATTACTTGCTAACCCCAAAGTTACAGCCAGCAATGTTTCTAAGCTTTTGCTGTCCTTCTCAACAAGCAAACCCTGGGTATCCAACGGCAATTGAGAGACCTTCTGCCCTGGTTTCTACCCTCACAGCACCAAACCAGTTTTTCAAGCTTTTTTAAACAAAAACCTTTCAGAATGTTCTGAAATACAAAGAAGTCACCAAACCTCGTGTTTGTATGGGTAAGGAAGAGAGTTATTTGGATGCATTGCTAGCCAAGTAATAAAAGCATAACTGATTTCATCCAGAAGCCTTTCCATAACCAGAGAAGAACCACATAAAAGTTTGCTTTTTTGCAAGACATTATGGTAAGCAGTGTAACATAACAATGCAAGTTTAGCTGTATTTATCACAGTTTCACAACAGACATTGCAGCACTGGTAATTTCAGAAGAATAACAGGGTTTTTTCCTACCTGAGAGGTGACTGAGGCTGGTGGGTACTGCATGTCCTGCATATCAGGCTGTGCCTTGCCTTCTCACATACCTTGAAAAACTACTTCAGACCCATAACCTCACCCATACTAGAGAGGAAACTCCAACAGGAGCAATTTGTGCTGCCTGGTTTTGGCTGCCTCACCTCCAGGTGCTCCTTATCAAACTTAATGGCAGAACAACCTATGGGTCAGGAGAATGATTTTACTTACAGAAGCTTGCATCTAGTTGCTATCCTTCCCAAGGTGTTGTTCAGCTTTACTCTGCAATAGAAAACTCTACCTCTCCCTCCCCCTCAACCCACCCTAAATAACAAGCTACAGCTGGCAGAAGGCATTTGCTTTGTATCCCCCTTCCCTAGGTGTTGGGAAGGGATGACCCTACCAAAAGGCATGGTGAACCATCCAGCCCCAGGCTGGATAGCTTTTGCTTTGAACAAAGTCTTACAACTGGAAATGTTCATGAAGTGACTGGAAGGAAGTGTGTGGGAAGGTGGTGGTGCACAGCTGCACTTGTGTCCTGCCTTTGATTCTGGGGCCCTGTTGTCCACAGAAAGTCACTTAATGTTTCTGGGCCTCAGGTCCTTCTTCACAGGCAGGATAACACCTCCCCAGGACACTGAGGAGCGACATGGGAACTGAGAACTAGATAAGCTTTAGTCAAGCTCTCAACTGTACAATTTCTGTAGGGTTGAGTACATAGTTATGACACTCATCCCACAGATCATCACAGCTTGCTGAGAGTCAGCATTTTGGGGGGCCTTCATATAACACTGGCCCTTAGTTCAGCATTAGTACAGATTATCACATGATAAAAATAAAATAACAATAGTAATAAAATAACATGTGGGTAAATACAGAACAAATACTGAAGTGATGCTTCTTCCCACAGCAACTGAAATCCAAAGAAAACCAGCTGTATGGAAATACTTAGCCCAATTTTTATTGGTTTTTTTTTTTTTTTTTAATTGAGGTCAAAAGAGCACTGCTCTGACAGGGATCCCCACTTCCCCTGGCTCCCAGCTTTGCTCTGACCCTGTGGACAGCCTAATGCTGCTCCAGTGGAAACCAGCAGCAAACCTTCTCCCAGCCTCACTGCTGGCAGTATCTCTCCTTGCAAAAAGCTTAGGCAAAAGAACTAGCCTTCCTATGTTAAAAAAAAAAAGCAAACAAAAAACAAAAAAAACCCCCACACAAAACAAAACAAAAACACAAAAAAGGCAAAAAAAAAAAAAGCACCACGACCACCACCCCTTTTTAAAAGGGGACTTTAGAGAAAAGATGTTGCAGCAGACATTACCGTGCACGGCTCTCCCAGGTGATGGGCTAGGCTAGGCTGGTGGATTTCATAAATAAACAAACAAAACAAGTCGGCCTCCTCCCACCGCTCCCGGGGAGAAGCGGGGGAGGCCTCGGGCGGGGGGGGAACGGTGCCCGGTGCCCGCCGGCTGCCGGGGGAACGGCGGGAGCCCGGGGTGTAGCTGCTGGTCGCGGATGCCGCCCCGGAGCTGGGATCCCTCCTCGGCCAGGATGGAAATATTGACTGTCGATAAATATTGACTGTAGATAAGCGAGTTGCGGGTGGGGACTGAGGACACGGCGGCGACTGCGGGCGGGCATTAGCGGCGCTCGCCCCTGCCCGTGTCCCCGAGCGTTGCTTTTGGGGTTTTACTGGAAGCAGGTGATGTCGCTAAACGGTGTCGAGCTTAGTTCAAAGTGTGCCCTGAACCAGAAAACTTTACACCTGGGAGGGGGCAGCGGAGTAGCCGGGTGCTTCGTCAGTGCATCCCGCCTCCCGGCTCGGCAGAGCCCTGGCGGGAGGGAGCAGAACACAGAAATCGAAGTTCAGAAATTTGCAGAGTCAAACCCTTCCCCCTTGCCCGGGGCCGGAGCTCCGACAGCTCCGCTGGGTCGTCGTCGGGACGCACCCTCGGGGGCTGCCCGGGGACCGGGCGCAGGCTGGCGCCCCCCGTGCGGGGCAGAGGGACGGACCACCCGCGGCGTGTCCCGCCCCGGGGAGCTGCCGGAACGGCGTGCCGGGGTCCCGCAGCGTTGGGGGGCGACGATCCCCCCGCCCCTGCCCGCCTCCTGTTAGCAGGAGGATTTTGCAGCGCGGTTTGGCACCGCGGACCGTACGCGATGCGCTGCTCACTTCCCACCCTACGCACCTCTTATTTCTGCTTCTGGATAAAACTGTGTTGCTGAGTATTGGACGGGAACAAAAAACCGCCAAACCAAAGCTCCTGAAACATAAAAATATTATTGGGTGGTTGGAGGCAAAATGATAGGCACTGACCCGGTGGGATTGAGGGATTTGCTTGTCAAAAATAGATCTTTTGCACACCGATCTGACAAGTGAAGAGGGGTTTGCCGCGCCGGTGGGCTGGGTGTCTTATTTCAGCGGGTCACGTACCATTAAAGAGGCACTTCTACAAGTTTGCGGTGAGGCGACGAGGCATTTAAAAGCTGCTCGCTGGGGAGGAAAACCCGCTTCGGCAGCGCTCGGGGAAGGGGTTAACCCGCTGGCCGCCCTGCCTATGAAATGATGGTAAATTACCCGGCGCGTTCTCCCGAGGAAGAAATTAGACTTCAAAAGGGCTGGAGCCCTCCTGAATATATATCAAGCAGATGGGCTGATGCGCTGTCTCGCTGATGTGCAGTTGATTAACCGCCCCATAAAAGTGCAGCAGCCCCGCTCGCCCGCGGCGGGTGCGCGTCGCCGCCCGCCGCTCTCCCGGGCATCCCGGCGGCGGCAGGGCGCTTCTTCGGGGCTGCCACCTCCCTATAGAGCAAGGGGAGGGAGGAAGGGGTGTCCGCCGCCGGGGACCAGGAAAGCAAGGGAAGAAGGGAGCAGAGAGGAAATAACGAAGGGAGGGGTGGGGGAAGGAGGGGGGAAAAGAGAGAATGGGGAAACAAATGGGGGTGAAATCCCAAAAGAAAGCTCGTCACGAGCAGAGGGGATTCGCTCTCCCACCGCCAAATCTGGCTTTCCCCGGCAGCGCTACAGAGCCCATCTCCGCCTCGACACAAGCTCGCACCGCAAGTCCCAGCTGCCCGCCGTGCTGAAGCGGGTGCGGCGGGTCGGCACCCCCCGCACACCGAGCATCCTCGGGGGCGAAAAGCTGCGGGGAGCGGCGGAGGAGACGAGCGCTCCCCGCGCCCGGCTGCGGGACGGGGCAGGGGCGGCCGCTCCGCTCGGCGCTCGGCGGGGAAGCGCCCGGTGGCGGCACCGAGCTGCGGTGCGGGGGTGTCGCACCCATCCTTGTGGCACCTCGGTAAAAACGCCCTCTCCCTCCTGCCGGTCCTGAGCGGGGAGGGAGAAAAGCACACGCCAGAAACCCACCCATTGTAGCGCTTAAATGCCTCGCCGCTCCAACCGCCTGTGACACGCCTTGGCTGGGCTCCCAAAGGCATCCTGTGCCATTTGATAGCACTTCAGAAGAGGCCTCTCTGTGTTCCCCGCGCCGGGGCAGCCTGGAAATGGCCCGGGCCGAGGGAGGCAGGGCAGCGGCAGCGGCAGCGCCGTCAGCGGGGCCGCGCTCCCGCAGCTCCCCGGGGCTCGCAAGGGCTCTGGGAAAGGGGACGTGGGGAGAGACGGCCTGAAGTTAAGCGGGGGGTGGCGGCAGGGCAGCAGATGGCTTCCTGGGGTCAGACCCCAGCCCCGGGAGGGTGTCGGCTGTGCGCCCCGATCCCGGGCACAGCCCCTTGCAGCGTTGCAAGGACTTGGCCAGCGCCGGACGACCTGCCCCCTGCCCCCGGGGTGCGCCGGCGGCCCCTCGCCCCAGCCCGGACGCTGCGGGGCTGGGCTGCCCAAGGAGGGGATGCTCGCCACGCCGGGCCGGCAGGGTCTCCGCCTCACCCACGCACAAGCCGCCCCCTCGCCCCTTTCCCTGCATTTTTCTCTCCCCGCTCTCCCGGACAGGCACGTCCCGGGCAGAAGCGACGGCGGGTGGCCGGACCCACGAACGACTCCTGCCGGGTGCGGGGGTCGGTGCCCGTGGGTGACAGTGGCAGAGGTGGGGCCACGTGTGTCGGGGGCGCACAGAGGAGCCCAAGCCGGGAGGTGCCCCACGCGGGGCCGGGACTGTGGGGCGGAGAGGGGCCGGGGTGCTTCCCCCTGCTCCTGCACGGCAAGAAGCGGGGGTGACTGCGTGTCCCCATTCCTGCTGCGGCGGCTCGGACCCCCGTGAGCGTGTGCACGCTCGTGCATGCTCCCACGCGTGTGCACGCCGTGCTCCCGTGTATGCCGGCCTCCGCGTGGGCTCGCCGGTCCCTCTGCGGGCGCCTGCCTCCCCGCGCCATCGGAGCAGACACGCTGGGCCGTTCCTGCGTATCCTTTTCTCCTCCTTTGTCTCCCTTTCTTTGGCTTTGACTCTTTCAGGTGCCCCGGCGGTGCCCTCGCGTGCTGCTGGTTGCTGGGAGGTGGCGTGGCTGCCACTGCGCTGCTGTTGTGCGAGGAGAGGGAGGGAAGGGGGCTTGAATGCTGGCTGTTGTGCTCGGCTGGGGTGGGGGGCCGCCGAGGAGGAGGAGGCCGGTGATGATGATGATGGAGGGGAGGGGGTGACGATGGAGATCACCGCGGGCGCGCAGCTCCCTGGGGAGCCGCCTGAAAGGCCGCTGCGCTCACCAGCTGACAACGCGTGCTCCGCTCCAGACACGGCACACCGCGGCCGGGAGCCAGGCCAGACCCCCCCACCCCTCTTCGCCCCCCAGCCCCCCTGTCCCCCCCATTGTCCGCCCCATCGCATTGTCCGTCCCGCTCTAATTAAGAAACACTGGCCCCACGGCCAGCTCCCCCCCTCTTTCCCCCTCCCCGTGGTCCCTGCGCTTTTCTGGTCTCCCCTCGCCGGGTTTAACCCTTTCTCCCCCGTCCCTCCCTCTCCCGCCGCGGGGCCAGAGGTTGAGCCCACAGCAGCCCGAGAGCTGCAAGGCAGCATTGCGCTCCGGCCGTCGCGCTGCAAACTGGACCCTCCACCCCCACGCCGCGCTTCGCCCCCCTCCGGCCCCCCAGATCCCCGAGCTGCACCCCGCCGCCGGGACGGGCGGGCAGAGCCCGGCACTGGAGCCCGCGGCCGCCGTTTATCCGGCGACCGGGGCTCAAAACGCAACGGAGCCGCCGTGCGCCTCGCACAAAGGCGACCACCTCCCCCAGCCCCCCGCCCCCCCCCCCCCCCGGCAGTCGTTTTGCACACCCCGGAGGATATTTAGCGTTCAGCCAAAATTTAACGCTCGGGTAGTGCGCTTCTGACTCGCCCTTTTCAAATAAAAGCCCGTTTAAGATGATAAAACCCCACGAAGCAAACGAGGCGAAACTGCTTCCAGGGGCTGGTGCGCGTCCCCGCTCTTGTTAAAAAACTTTGCGCTAGTCTGTACAAAACAAACACTGTCGCAAGCTCAATAAAGCGATTTATCCATCTTCATTACTTAAAGAAATGTTGTCTCTTTGTTTGTTTGGGAGATATTAAGCATGCTTAGCTTGCAACACATAGTTGATTCCTTTGCTAGTATCTTGGATACTTGGATCTGACTTTGGAAGGTAGGAGCTAATTGCTAATAATGGAGAGAAAGGAACCAGCCAGCATAGCGGGAGTGGCCTGGCATATGGGGAATGAGCAGTCTGAAATACTCAATATTCAAGTTTCCAAAATATTAATGAGATTATAGCAACCTGCAGCTATACGTTACAGCTTGTTAACGGAGTGTAAGAGAGGGGGGCTGCCAAGCGGTTGTTATGCAAACTCTATAGCTGAACCTTAAAATGGAAATGCGTCTGGGTATCTCTTTCAAAGACGTGTTTGAAAACAAAAACAAACAAAAAAAAAAAAACCACAAAAAAAAAAAGAAGGAAGAAAGAAAGAAAAAAAGAAAAAGACGCTCAGACAGCGGGCTCCGCGCAGTAGCTGCGAGCACCAACTGCGCCGTGCACTCATCTGCCGGGGGAAGGGTCCGCGGGAGCGGCAGCGTTGCGGGCTGCGCTTTTCAACCCCGTTGCATGACCGCGGCCGCCGGCGGGGCCGAGGGAGGGTCCCGCACCCCTCCAACGGGCGGCCGACCCGCCGGCACCCCCGGGTCCCCGCCGCGGGGTGCTGTCCCCGGCCACGGCGGCAGCCGCGTCTCCCGCGCCGGGCGCGTACCCCGAACGCAACAAATAACCAAAGCGACACCCCCAGTTCCCCCACCCAGCTCCCCCCGCAAACCGGCGGTGTTTTGCTCCGCGCATCACTGCCGTCGCTCCCTGGGAAGCGAGGCGGGCTCCCAAAGCCCAGAAACAAATACCGTAAAGCGCAGGTGAGCCACCCCGCCATTCCCGGCGGTTTTTAGGAAGGCAAGTGCCCCCAGCCATGAACTTTTCACCCTGCGGGACCGTAGCCCGCCTGGGCAGGTGACCGCGGGGCTGCGGCGGGCAGGGCAGGGCGGCAGCCCGGGGTTATCGGCGGGGCAGGTGCCCTGTTGCTGCAGGCGAAAGCGACACTCGTACAGGCTCCGTTCCCGCGAGGGCCGCTCGGTCCCGGCTGCGCCTGGTTAACTGATCGCCCCTTAGACACACACCCCTCCCCAGGTGTCACCTGCTGAACCCAGCGGGACCCCGGCACCAGCATGGCTCCGGTTTAGCCCCGGGTCTGGTGTCACGGGCAGGCCGGGCATCAGCGCTCCCCCACCCCCGGGTTTAACCTGAGCCCAGGGGCCCCATCCTGCATCCTGCTCCCCCGGCCACCTGCCGCGCCGCTTGCGTGTCCCCAGAACCCCGTCGGCTTCCCCCGCCCGCTCCCGGCCCCCGCCGCACGCCTTACGGCTCCCCCTGAGGCTGTGGGGGGGGGACCCGCTCGTGCCCCCGACCCGGGGCGAGGGGAGGGGGGAGAGAAGGGAGCGGGAAGGGAGCCATGTGACCGGAGCGGTGGTGCGGGGACAGGCGGGCGCGAGCCGCGCGAAGCCCCGCACCACGCACTTGTCGCAATTCCCCCGGCTCAGCCGGGAACGGCGGGACGGCGGCGGGGCCCGATCCCGGCCATTCGCAGCCCCGCGCCCTCCGGGGCACTCACGGCTCGGCCTCCCCGAGCTGTCCCGCTCATCCTCCGCCGCCGGTGCTGACACCATCCCGGCTCGGGGCGTACGAGAAGAACTAAACCCCGACCGCGATTTCAGGCTGTGTTTGATTTTTGTTTTGTTTTGGGACTTTTCCCCCACGTTTATTTGATCTCAAAAAAAATTTGTTAAAATTAAAATACATAAAACAATGGCAGCTGGCTTTGCTAGAATTAAAATAAACGATTCTTGTCGTAGAAAAGCTTTTTTTTTAAAAAAAAAAAAAAGAGAAGCAGAAATAGTAGCAAACACTCCATAATAAATACGCTTCCTATTACCACAAAAGCAAAATAAAACGGACATAAAAGTTTGACACGACAAAACTGTTTTCGTTTTTACGGGAGCATTAGGATTAAGTGGCTTAATTAAGTATTGGTCTCCAATTGGCAGTTAGTAGCTTTCCTCTTGAAACCGCATCTCCAGCCGCTGATAAAGTGCTTGCGCCAAGTTTCCCCCCGCAAAAGACGCCGACATGGTGCGCTAAGGAAAATCCACCTTTTCTCCGCTATTCACAGGACAAGTCGGTGCGTTATTTACTTCGTGTGTGTCTGTGTCTGTGTGTGTGTGTTTCCATAGCAATACGGCCCAGGACAGCAGTGTCCTGGAAGACGCGGGTGGCAGCGCGGGTGGACGTCCGGGTGGGGAGGGCGCCGGCGGGACCCCCGCCCGCCCGCCGGGCAGCAGCAGCAGTAACAGCAGCAGCAGCAGCGGGGCCAGACTTTCTCCTGGTGCATCACCTGCTCGCCGGCGGCGCAAGCCAGGCTCCGCGCTGCAAGGTGGCGTGTTGGCAGGAGGGAACGGCAACGACTTCTAGGCAAAATAAACTTTTAAAGTGGTAACTAAAGATGGAGAAGAAAAAACAAAAACAAAACCCCAAGCAACCCTGACAGAGGGGGCGGGTAGAGTCATTCGCTAACAGCCGTTCCCCTGGACAAACGCAGGAGCTGCCGGGGGTGGGAAGAGAGAGGGGGCGGATTGCGGGGCGACCGAGGGGAGCCGATGCCATCCGAGACGGCACCGCGGCCGCCTGCTCACCCCGCGGCGGAGTCCGTGCTCCGAGGGGCGGCCGCGGCCCTGGGGGGTGCTGGGGACGGCGCCCCCGCCCTAGCTGGCCTCGTCCGAGTCGCTGTAGTGGGAACGGGGCGAGAACTCCCCGTCGCTCCTGTGGGACCGAGGCGACGTTTTGCTCCTCTCCTGCGGCGGCTGCCCGGGCTGCGGCATGAGGAGGGCGGGGGAAGGGGCTCTCTGTCCCATCAGGGCGCCCTCCGCGAAGGCTGGGAAGTGCAGCGGGTCTAGTTGCACCGCGTAGCCCCCCGCGGCCGGCGGCGGGGGGAAGCGAGTCCTGCCGTGCCCGGGGGGCGAGGCTCTCGGCGGCCCCGGCGGCGGCGGCGGCGGCGGCCCCGGCGGCGGGCCGGCCCCGGCGGCGCAGGGCGGCTCGAAGGGAGCCCCGCGGTGCTCGGCCTTGCCGGGGGCGTCGGGGGGTGCGTCGGGGCTGTGCAGCAGCTCGGCCAGGGCGCTGATGTAGATCTGCGCCATCTGCAGCGTCTCGTACTTGGAGAGCTTCTTGTCGTTGTTGAAGGAGGGGATGACATTGCGCAGCTGGTCGAAGGCGTGGTTCAGCCCGTGCATCCGCCGCCGCTCCCGCGCGTTGGCCGCCAGCCGCCGCTGCTTCTGCACGCCGCTCACCTGCGCCCGCAGGCCGGGCCCGCCGCCGCCGCCCCGCGGCCGCCCGCCGCCCGCCGCCGCGCCCCGCGCCCCGCCGGGGCCGCTCCCGCCGCCCCGCGCCGCGCCGCCCTCCGCCGCCTCCTCCTCCTCGGCGGGCAGCAGGTAGCGGGGCGAGGCGGCGGGCAGGCGCGCGGCGCAGCACACGCCCAGCCAGCCCGGGGCGAAGCCGCAGCCGCCCGCCTCCGACCCCGGCCCCGCCGCCCCCGGCCCCGGCCCCCGCCGCCCCCGGCTCCCGGCCGCCCTCGGCCCACGCGGCGCGCGGCAGGCTCATGGCTCTAGCGCGGGCGCCGCGCGCCCATGGGGGCAGGGCCGGGCGGGCTCGCGGCGTGCCAGCCCGCCTCGCGCGTGGCGGCCCGACGTCTCCGGTGTCGGCGGGCGCCGCGCCCCCCTTTAAGGAGCGGCACGCGCCGGGGTCCCCCCCCCGCTCCCCCCTCCCTCCCTCGCGCCCCACCCCTCCCGCCGCCCGCCCTCCACTCGCGCCGGTCGCGTGTCGGCGCGGCCAATGGCGCGCGCGCGGGGGCCGGCGCGTGCGGGGAGCCAATGGCGCGCGGGGCGCGGCCCGCCCGGCGCGCGGCGCGGGGGAGCGGAGGTCGAGGATGGGGGGGGGGGGGCGGGGGGGGGGCGAGCCGGGGCCGGCGGCACGCGCGGTCCCGCCCCGCCCCGTCCGGGCAGGCGCGCGCCTGGCGGCCACCCCGCGCGCGGCGGTGCGGGGCGGTGCCGGGGGGGAGCCCTGACAGCGGCGGCAGGCCCCGCCGACAGCGGGCACGGGCGTTCTTCGGCACCGAGCCCGGCCCCGCCTCTGGGGACACTCCGTCGCGCCCGCCGGGGGAACATCCACCTCCTGCCCCGCCGGGCCGCCGGCCGGCCCCGGGGTTCCGTAACCGCCCGCCCCGGCGGGCACGGCGCCCTGCATCCCGCGCCCGGCGGCCGGTGGCTGCCGGTCCGTCCGGCGCTCGCTGGCTGGCATCGGCCGCGGCGACGCTGCCCGAGCCGGCGGTAAGGACCCGGGACGCCGCCGCGGGACTTTGGCCGCGGAGGTGCCGGGCGGGCGCCCTCGGCCGGGCCCGTCAGCGCCCGGGACGCGCGGGCGGCCCGCGGTACCCGCTGAGGGGAAGCGGCGGCGCCTGCGGCCGGGGCAGCACATGGGCATCGCTGCCGGCAGGTCCCGGTCCCCCGCCAGCGCGGCCTTTTGTCCGGCCGACAGCAGCTCCCGCAGGTGGCGGGGAGGGAGGTGACTCCGAGCGCGCATCCCGACTTCCCTCCGAGCAGCCTCCCCTCCTGCCACCACCGCCCGCTCGCAGAGGAAAAGTGGAGGTTTACTCATGTGAATAGGCGTGTTGAGAACAAAGTGATGGGCACAGTATGAGGTAGATACGTTTTTTCAAACCTCAATAACTCGCAGGCCAAGGAGGGAGCGCAGCGGCCCCGAGCCGCGCGGCGGTGACATGAAATGAGCAGCCTCGGTGCAGTGCGGGGCCGCTGAGCCGCGGGCGCGGTGCGGGCCCTGGGGCCCACCTTCCGTAAACAACCGCATGTGTCGGGCGAACAGGACGCTGATGATGGGTTTTCCTTCAAAAGAAACCCAGGCAAGCCAGCGCTATTCTTTCCAGCTTTGCAATTATGTTTCAAAGGCAAAGCTGCTGGATTAGTTTTTCCTCCCTAAACATGTTGTCAATTTCTGATCAGAATGAAAACTTTTTACCGGGTGAGAAAGATGAAAAAGAGAGGAAGTTTATTTTGTTTCTATCCGTTATCCATGGAGTTGCCTGGCCACTTGTATCCAGCAGTGACTTTTGTAAGTTCCTATCTTATTACTGCGCACACACAGATGCTTATATAATTTTAAAAATAAAATCCTTTCTCCCCTGTGCTGAGCAGTACCGTTTGCCAGCTAAATACCCACCACCCCTACAGCTTTTCTTTCCATCCCCAGGCACTGGTGCATGTTCCCTCACCAGGTCCCGGTGGCACCGGCTTGCTTTGCGAGGAGTCTGGCTGTGCTCCCACCAGGGTTAAGCCCCCACGTTCCTAATCGGAGTGCTGGACACTAGCTACGAGCTGCTCCGTGCAAGGATCATGGGCCAAAGCCTGGAGATGAGCAGGAGCTTTGCCGAGCAGTAGCCACCGACACACGTTTCCAGAAGCCTAGCAAGCTCGCAGGCACAGGGAGAATGATGAGTGATGACCACGTGGCGCTGAAGTCTTTAAACACCTCGCTCCCAGCCGGCGGGCCACAGGGCTGTTGTTCCCTGACAGCAGGCCCAGTCCTCCAGCCCACAAGCCGCCCGCTTTCCACGGCTGCCTGGCCAGGACCATGGGCACGGAGGGGAGTGGTGTCCCATTAGCATCCCATGCCGATGTGGGGTGGCTGGTGCCCGGAAGGGGCCCTGGCTTCTGGGTACCCCGCGTTTCTGGCAGGTCCAGGGCTCACAGCAGGTGCCAGGATGCTTCCCTTAGCGGGTCCACAGTGATTTTATGGAGCACAGGGGAGATCAGCCTAACACCCTGGCACGTTCCTCGGATGGTCAGCTCGGCTGAGAAACACTACCAGCTGCTTATTTTTCAAGCACGTGTTTTGTGAGCACGCGCTTTGAAACTAGAGGCGTTTGAGACTCACTCGATAGTTTGCCTTTGAAAGGGCATGCACAAAAAGCCTTTTTCCCCACCAACAAACACGGGGCGGGGTGGGGGGGCAGAAATATTTCATTGAAACCCACTGCTCTGCGTATACCCATATCTGCTGTGCACACACATGCACTCAGAGTCAAAGGCAAAGGGTGGTTTATGTCAGTGCTGGGTTTAGCTCTGCTCTCCCAGAGTAAGATAAATGTAAGTGATGAAGAACTCCTGGGGCTGGCTGAACTCATTTTGTATTCAACACTGCCTGACCCTTTTCTCTTCCCTTTCTCCCTCTCTTTGTATGTTCAAGCCTACTTGAGTTTCTTTTTTTCTTTTGTAGAAGTTGGTTCTTTTGAAGCGGTTCGAGGCACGCCCTGCCGCAAAGGGAACTTCACGGGAGTCGGAAACACAGGCACACCGGTCTGAAACACTTACTGTACAATAGCAGGAATGTAGGAAGCCTTGAAAATGAATCTGCTCTCTAAGAAAGTGTCAAAGCTTTCAGAGGAAAACAAACTGAACTTATCCCTCTATCTTTATGCAGATTTCCCCTCCGTCTTCCATTCCCCCACTGCCCCCCGCCCCCAGTTAAGGGCCGAGGCAGCAACTCGGAGTCAGGCACATATTAGTGTTACAGAAAAACGGGTTACAAAAGAGGGGGAGAACAGACTTGCAAAAAGCCTCCTCTATCATTACAGCCAGAGACATTTTCAAAGCACATGGGTCAGCCCTCAACTTAATTGTACTGAATAGTCTAATTGCTCATTCAATCCCATTTCAAGATCAGCTGGCTGCTCTTCAGGCATCACCACCGCTTAGGAAGGATTTTATTCCTTCTCTTCCCTTGCCCCACTTTCTGCACATATTCTCCTGTTCCCTCCCTTCCTTCAGAAAACCAAGGGGGAACTCTGTTTCTCCCCTGGCCTGTGATCTGGGCTTCAGGCAGTTAAACGCACACGTGGACAGAGACAAAGTTGTGAGTGTTGCTTACCGAGGTCAGGTAATCCTTGCTGAATCCCAAGGGCAACCTGCCCAGGCCTCCAGCAGGAGCAGGGAGGGGCGATTCCTCCCCACCTGGAATGGCAAACCCTATCTAGAAGCTACTACATTGAGCTACAACACAGAAAGACAATGCACAGTCTAATAATCGTTAGTGTCATCGACTGCATCATCAGAATATTCATTCAAAGGAAGCATTTGTATTTACATTATTCAGATCAAGTGAGCTTAAAGCAGAGGAGAGTCCAGCAGCAAGTCTCTCTTTGACTCCTCCTGTGATCCGTGCCCGATGCTTTACTGTCAAATGTGTTTTAAATACACAATAGACATGATGACTGCAAGGAATGCAAAAGCCCAGGTACCTTGGGACATCACTATGGACTCCAGCGTTCATGAAACCTGCCCCTTTCCACTTGTGAATAATCAGGACCCACGCTGCTGCTGAAGCACATGTGCCCTCATTTCTGCAGAGCGATCTTCCTGGGCGGATCATTACAATTACCTGATGTCATTTGCTTTGACTCTTAAATTGCCTGGTGGCATTTACTCCTGTAAAGATCTATTGCAGACCTATGCTCTGGGGCTAACCCTGCAGACACTTTTTGTTGTGTACAGTTAATTCTAGCGCAACTACTCCCACTGCCTCCAAGAGAAATGCAAAGCATTGCTGTAACAATACTTGCCTGCCTCCTGGGGTCATTGTAAAGCATAATGAATTCAGCTTTGTAATATATTTGGAAATTTTATCTATAGAATTTATACCTACATACACTTGGTCCTTTTTGTTTAAATGGCTATAACTGTTCCTGAGAATTTAACTTACGCTCATATTTTAAAAATGAAAAGCTTCATATTCAAGGAAGCATCACTAACAATAACAGTTTTTCTTCAGTCAGTTTTAAACACTTTCTTGTTTTTACACTCAGCTTAGCAAGGAATTTCCACTAAAACTGCTAAATGCCTTCAGTCTCACCGAAGTCTTGGAAAATTGAGGAGCTTCTCAGATGTGGAACACTTTCAACAACAGGTCTCCAAAAGAACAAAACAAAACCGTAAGGACCACTATGCAGGGGTTTGCAGGGCTGTTCCCATGGTCTGATAAGTACTGCCATGGCCCCAGACGGTTAGAGGACCTGGTCTGGAAGGCAGCAAGCAGTTTTCTCCTCTCCTAAGCTTGGAAAATCTGTCCACAGAGGTGCAGAGGCCTGCATTTGTTTGGTTACTGCTTCTGACAGGAACTGTAACCCAGAGAGTTCACAATAGCTTAGACAGGCAGCTTTTGGATTAGGGTCTGCATTACCAAGTAGAACCCAGAGCTAAGCTCTAGGAGTAAGAAGAGTTAATGAGTTAAAAATATACACTGCACAGAACTGGAAGCTTTTCCTTGCAGTGCAAGACTGCTTCAGTGCAATGGAAACACTAGTATTAAACCCAAGGGATCTATTTGTGTCAGAGGCTTTATACCTTCCCATCCTGGAGCTCCTCATGTCTTTGACACCAAGTTATTCCAGGTGTAGTTTGTTCGCCCTTTGCAGCAGGAACAATTCTGCTGGGCCTGTGTGTGCTCACATGCACCACCCACAGGTCCACCACTTCAGCCACTCCTGAAATGAGCCACAACAAAACACTAATAACTGTCCCTGCTTAAGATGCTGCATGTTAAAAAGTGCTTTAAAAACAAGTGTTGTCTAACATGCTTTCATTAGGCTGTTACTTCATACATGTTACTGACATAAATCACTTAACCAAGAAAATGAGCAGTGTCAACAGTTTTACAGCATAAGAACAACGCTTCATCTGCTTTAAGATTGGAGAATTAACATCCAACCATCCAGTCATCACCCATCCACAGAGACAATATATTCCCTTCAAATCACCTCGTTACCTCCACCTCAATGTATCTTGCACAAGAGACCACGGAGTGTAAGTACTCCAGATTTCTAGGCACACAGAATTGCTGGTACTAATTTTTTTTTTTTTAACTGGTCACCACAGCATTTCCTCTTTCACTGTCCCTTTAGCCACTGCACAGAGTATAGTTATAAAGGTTTGCTCTGGGAAAAGATTCTAATCATAGGCTTGAAGTATAAACTAAAAATTTAGCTTGCAGACTCTCTGTGGCACAGTAGTAACGTATTTCAGTGGACAAGTGGGAAAAAATAATATTGACATGTAAGGAAGAGGAAAAAAGGAAAAATCTGACATTTTACACAGTCTGCATTGCCTCTCAAGAATAGCATTGCCAGAGCAGTAACCTGGGAGCGTGGTGGGGGTTGCTTTAGTCGTGCTGGGCCTTTGATACGGTGTTCTTCCACCCATCACCCACAAAGCTCTTGGCAATCAAGCAGCCTATGCCTGAAGGAAGTTTCTTAGTAGTGGAAATACCAGCCTGAAATCGGAACCTTTGCAGGTCTCTCCTGAGAAGAGCTGGTCTCTAAAATACAAAGAGTAAATATTTACAGTCACAGAAGCCAAAGTAATGCAGAGAACAGTGGTCTCTCTAAGAGGAGAAAAGCAAGCAAATGGACCCAAGCTGGTGCTGATCAGCACTTCACATCAGTCCTCCTGAGCAGAGAGCATTTCTGCACAAAAGAAACACTTGTCAGCCAAGAAAATATACTACCATGCCATCCACAGGAAATCCTCCTGTTTAATCCCTGACAGCAAAGAGCACAGGGGTTTCTAGGAACAATCAATGTCCAACACAACAGCACCAACACAACTTTCAGACACTACCCCTGTGAAAGTCTGTGGAAACAAACCCCTCTGAAGACATCTTCCTCTGGTCTACTACCTCATAAATGAGGATGTCTTAAGAATTTGTAGACTTGTTAAAAAAGTAGAACCATCCCTTTTATCTCTCTTTTTGTTAATTTTTTCCCTACATGGGGTTAAGATACACATACATCTCCCGGCACCGAAAGATTTAAAAATACTCTCAAACAAATCCTGCGTATGACAAAAATTAAGCATTTTAAGAGGCCTGGATAGGTGTCCTCATCGGTTGTGTTCAGAGACAGCGGTGCTCAGCTGCAGGCCTGTAGCTCTTGGGAAGCAGCTCTTCTGTGGCAGCAGGCTTGCAAAATACTGCCTGTGGCAAGATCTGTACCCCTGGCATACCCTTGAGCTGCAGATCTGATTGCTCCAGGGCTTCAGAGATACTTGCAAGTTTGGAAGCATTCCTGTTTTCCAGGCAAGAGGGACGTTTTGAACTCTTACAGAGGAATTTCCACAGCCTAATGTTCATCTGCAGTGTGCAAGAGCTACGTTGAGGCAGAAGGCGACGCTAGGCACACAGCCGATGGCCGGCTGAGGCCAGGCACTTGACAGCTTTCACCAGGAACCTCGGGTTTTCACTAGCCTGGGTGTACAGCTCTCACAGTCCGTGTCACATCCCCTGCCTGGGTCACACAAGTGTTCAGCAGCAGAACACAAATGGCTCCGGCTTGGGAGGGAGGGATGGCAGGAATAACCTCCATCCCACCCTTCCTCCTTTATCAGCACAACCCCCCACCTCTAGCTTCATTGCACCCACGCCACTAGAAGTTATTTTTGCTGCAGGCCTGCGCGTACTCACATCCCAGAGCGCACTCGCATCCCAGCGCGCACTCGCATCCCAGGGCGCACTCACATCCCTGGGCGCACTTGCATCCCAGCCCACACTCGCATCCCTGGGCGCACTTGCATCCCAGCAAGAGCACCAGGAGACAACGTCTTGCTGGGAAGGCAGCGCGCGAGCAACATGCACCAAGAGCTGCTTTGCTGAACAAAGCCTGGTGTCCCCGCGGGTCCCTCCGTGCCCTGCCACAGCCTGCGGGGATGGACACACAGGCACTTCTCTCCTACCTCTCCCGGACAGACGGCTCTCCCCGGCTCGGGCCACCCGCTTTGGTGGCCACCATTTGCCAGCGGGGCTCGCAGAGCCCAGGCCATGCAACCAAAGCCACTTCCCCCCGCCGCAAAGCCTCGCCCTCGTGAGATGGCAGCGAAGCCCACCGGCCCGGCCCCGTCCTCCCCCCGCGCCCCTCGGGTGGGGTGTGCGCCCCGGGGCTGCCCCTCTGCCGGCAACAGGTTGAATATTGTAGGTGTGGGTGATTAAAGTGTCGCCGGCACAATGGCGGTCTGTGTCCCATTCGCCACGCCCGGGCTCCTCTTTGCAAAGCGCACACAAGAGGTGACACAGCGCTGGCCCCCGCCATTATCCCGGCGGCATAGCGGCGCGGCCCGCCCCGTCTCCCGGGAAATGGGGCTCCCCCGGCCGCCGCGGGACCACCGCGGCCGCGCACGGCTCCGCGCCCCCCCAGCGGCTGCCCCCCAACGTTGCCCACCCCAGCGGCTGCCGCCCCCCAACGGCTCCCCCTCCCAACGGCTGCCCCCCAACGTTGACCCCCCCAGCGGCTGCCTCCCCACCAACGGCTGCCCCCCCCAACGGCTCCCCACTTCGAACGGCTGCCCCCCAACATTGCCCTCGCCAGCGGCTGCCTCCGTCCAAAGGCTGCCCCCCCAAACAGGGACGGGGTGTGCACGGCGAGCGCCCCGCGGCTGTGGCCGAAAAGCCGCCACCGGCGCCCCCGCGGCGCTCCGCGAGGACCAGGCGCCCCCCCCCGCGGCCGCCCCCGCCGCCAGGGCCCGGCCGCCCGCCCCGCAGCCCCAGCGCCGCCGCCGCGGCTCGGCAGCCGGAGGCGGTGCCGCAGCGCCACCACCCGGGCACGGCGGGCAGAGCAGGGCGGGCAGGGCTGCCGGTCCCAGCCGCAGCAACCATCGGTCCCGATCCCTCACCGCCGCGTTTCCCCGCCTGCCCCGCTCAGCCGGAGTAAGGGCGGGCCGAGCGCTTGTTGAGCCCCTGCCCCCGGGGGGGCAACAGCCCCTCTACGGAAAGGGTAACTCCTCGGGCCCGGGCTTGCTCCCGGGCAGCGTGCAAAGCCGATGAGGAGAAGCGGCAGCATGGCCTAGTGGGGACAGTCCCCTCGTCCCCATGGCCCGCGGGACGCCCGTGCTGCCGGCCGGGCGCAGCTGGGAGCCCTCGGCACGCCCCAGCCCCGGGCCACCGGTGCCAGGCCCTTACCGGCGGCGGGGCGCGCCCGAGGCCGTGCGGGGCCGGGCCGGCGGTGGGTGCCAGCCGGGCCTGCAGGGAGGGCACGGCCACGGGCACAGGCACCCCTCCCTGCTGCTCGCAGGCACCTGCCGGCTGCCAGTTCTGCAAGGAAAGATTTGTCAATATTTACAGAATCAATGTTTTAGAAGTATTTGTGGCAGTGCGCTTTCCCTCTTCGGGCAACTGGTATGAGACAGCTAGGCCTATGTTGGTCAGGTGATGCAGCAAGCCTTTCAAAGGGCAGATCACAGTGATATTTCTTGAAGACAATGAACGTGTCTTTCAAAAGTCAGGTCTCCAGGTGTACCAGCCCTGCTTCCACCTTTCAGCCTGATGTAGGAAACACAAAGCTCCTCGTGTCCCGTGTCAGCTATACCCGATAATCTTATATACAGATACAGTCTATACATACAGATAGTCTTAACAGGACGGGTTTTTTTTAACCATATAAAGCGTTTTAAGGCATTCTGTTTTGTCAGGGCAGAGGGAGAAAACTTCATCACCTGCAGTCTCCTAAACCTGCAGAGATATAAACCTGATTCAAGCAACAGCAGATATTATTTAGAAAGGTCTGTGAAAGTTAGAGCAAGACAAACCATTCCGGCGTTGCCTGAGCACTATTTTGTAAAGCAACATGCTTTTCTGTTACACTACATCAATTTCTCGCTGTGTTCGCTGTCATGCTGCAGAGACTTGTCCTTAAAAATGTGTCAAGATACTAGGAGTAGCAAGTAACCACATTATTAGCTTTGTTCACAGTATTTGCTTTCTCTCTCCTGTTCCCCCAAGTGTAAGCAAAAGAATTAATTAGCAACAACATGGGTCAGCTGTGATTACTCGTACTGTGGTCCACAGTGAATATTCATATACAGGGAATATTCAAAACCAGACAAGACCTCCCCACTGTGTGTGTGAAGAAGCATGTCCCTGGCCAGTGGGGGAGAAAAGGGAGCTTACCCGTGGTGGCAGGGCTACAATGCACTCCCAGAGCTGCCCACTCCCCCCCCCCCCCCCCCCCCCCCCCCCCTCCTTTTTTTTTTCTTTCCTGGCACTTGACAGGGACATGAGCTAGACCGGCAGAGTGAGGCAAATAGAACACAAACAACCCATGAGGAGGTGTGTCCCCCCCACCCCCAACTATGCTTTTTAATTTCTAGAAGTCATATAACACTTACCACCTTCACACCAGCCTCCCAGGCAAAATGCTTGCTGCAGCATCTTCTGGCCACCTGTGGCTGGGCTGAGTGGGAAAGGAGGGTCCTTCTGCAGTTGAGTAAGGGGTGACACCTCTGAGCCCTTCTTTGAGTGACAACAAAAGTTAGATTAAGGTGGGGCAATCTCCTATATGTAGAAGGAGGATATAATATTTCCATTCATGAGGCTGGTTCCCACAGATGTTTGCAGCTGGGGCTTTGATCCAGTTGATGACACATCCTGTACACAGAGAGCTAACAGGAAAGCTGCGTAGTTAGAAGGGGCTGCTGAAAAGGAAAGGACTGCTTTCCCTGGCTTGCTACATTTTCCCGGTGATGCCTCATCTATATGTACATGTACCTATATGTACATGTAATGTACCAGTGTGGGAGACTGGGATACTGCTCCTTGCATAGCAATGATGCTGCCACAGCCCTGCAGGGAGGGGAAGGCCAGGCAAAGCTTGGCTGTCCCAGTGAGCCACCAGGTATGAACCCTTGAATCATGTGTGTGGGGCATCTTTGCCCCGAAATAACCACCCCTTTGCTTTCTCACTTTCCCTTTTCTCAGAGCACGCACCTAGTGGGCTGCAAGGCAAGGTACTTACGGGGCTGCAAAAGTAAACCTGAATGTTACACTAGGCAGAGGCTGTACTGGAGCTGCCAGTTTCCACACCCTGTGAGGTGGCTGCTGCAGCAGCTGTGGCATGGGCCAGGATAGCAATCTAGGGAAGCACCTGCAGCTGTGTGCTTACTTGAGGACCTCAGTGACTGCCTCATGCAGACATGCATGTGCGCACCCCCCCCCCCCCACCTTTTATTAGTTGATGGGTTTGCCAGTCTTATAATGGATGATAGCTGGATTTGCAAGTAAAGCTGCAGTTAAATTTGGTTTTGGCACTCTGCAGTAGTCCCTTATCTCATGTTGGTGCATCACCTGCTTGGAACAAGCATTTTTTTTGTAAAAAGGAAAAAAAAATATTCTGCATTGAAAAAAAGGTTGGCCTTACTAGTGCTGGTAGGAATAGTTAGCTACAGGAGCACTGAACTGTCATGTTATGGTGCAGGGATGTCCTGTGCTTGCTGGGCCAGGTAGCTTGCTTTTTCTACCGGTATGGATGTTATTGATCCCAGCCATTTGTACCAGAGCTCATATGGTCACTGCACCTGTTCACGTATGCCTTGCTTTGGGCAGCACAACCAGCACCTCTAGGGAGAGCTCCCTGTTGTGGAAAGCTAACCTGGCGTACAAAGGTCTCCTGCCCCAATATGTGGCACTCCCCAGTTGCTGGTGGGCTCACACACCACTTCTGGTGGGAGCTAGGGAGAAATATGTGACCTGCATATTTGCCTCTGTAGCCCTGTTTATGAGCTTCAGAAATGTACCTAACAGCCCCTGTGCTGTTTTTAAATGGGTGAAAAACTGGTCTGAAATGAGCACTGAGGCAGAAGGAGCCAGTGGTGAATGTGTTTCTGGCCTGCGAACAAGACAACCATTGCCTCTTCCCACCGCCAACCCACCCAGGTGGTGCAGCCCTCTCCTTGACTCCCTGCTTGCCTCTCTCTTGCCCCAGTACCCTCAGGGAAAAGGCCATCAGAGTATTCAGGGAGGAAAGATTTATTTTCCCCCTTACAGCAAGGAACTGGTTCTGAGACACTGAATTCTTGCTTCTGCCTCAAATTTCCTGTGTGACCTGACTTGACAGTTCAGTTTTCGGGCTGTAATATTTTCTTTTCTTCTGATGAATGTTATAGAAATAAATTCTGTAGTACATGCAGAGCATCACACCACTGTGATGAATGGGAGGGAAGGGGGCAGGTTTTGTAAGTCTTGACAGACAGTAAATCTATTTTTATAACTATACTTCTTGAAAGGTAATATTTTTTTTCATGAAATTCATGGCTCCTGTAATTTTGGGGGCATTGGTACAGTATTTTGGTTAGGAGTTCGTTGGGCTGTGAATCATTTCACCTGCACTGAACTTCCTCTGGAGGCTTCTGTTTCTGTCCTCACAAATGACACCTTGGATGAGACACAACAAGCCGATAGGTTGTTATGATGCATTCGCAGTCGACCACTGGTCTTGATGTGACATGTGGATGCGTGTGTTCATGTCCCAGTGTTTATCAAAAACTTTGTCTGTGACTCATACTTAGGGGTAGATACTTGATTTTGACTTTTATTTCAAAACAGCTCCTCAGAGTGAAGAGGAAACAGATACCAGGACTGAGAGAGAAATGGATAAAGCAAGGATGTGTTGGTATCATGACTTTGTTGTTTTGGAGACTCTATTTTTTCATTAGCTACATCCATGAGCATGCACACAGGAAGCTGGTTTACTTTTCGTGTCATCACCTTTGTGCAGATATGAGAAATTAAACTTATCTGTGGTATTAACCTCCAGCACACCATACAGTAAGTGTTCACAGAAAGGCAGCTTTACATTCTTAGCACTTCATAGCGCCCTATGTGAGTGGGAAAGAAAGATACTTCCAAAAAGTCTGATCTATTTAGGGAAATGATACTAGCATTTTGTTTTGTGAAGACAGGAGGGAAACCCAGGAGACTTTGGCTCTGGTCATGCTGCGGCTGAGTCAGTGACAGCTATAATCACTCACTTGATTGGCGTGGTGGGACTATTTTTTGTCTCTGGGTATTTCACTGTTGGTCAACACAAACTTCTTACTAAGTGATTCTTTGAAATCAGAGAAATATGTTTTCTTCCACTGCTTGCTTTTTGTTTGTATCTGATATGTCAAAATGGTTGTATGACGAATCGCCATGCAAACAACTCATCTTTATATACAGCTGCCTTGTATTTCCAGTGGAGCTATGGCAGCAGGTGCACTTCACAGTCTTTAACACTATTAGTTCACTGGATTTTTCTTTAAGGAAAGAGGGGAGAAATATCCACGTCTTCTTAATGTAGCGTGTTATAGAGAGTACATATATAGCATCTGTAAAACTACCTAGTTCTAGAGAGGGTGTCTGTTGAGTGTAAGTGACAGGGACAATGCCTATGTTAAAGTGAATGACTTATGATGTCAACAGGACAGCACTTTCCAAGAGGTCATGATTACGGACAAGGAATAGCCTAAAACTGGGACCCTGATCATGGAAGAATCTTTGTGGCTAAGGGAACCCCTACTAGACACTGTAATGTGCATGAGGGCTTGTAGGGCTGGTGCCTCAGTCTGCCATAGTTTGGCCTCAGAGAAAATAAGTAGAGCTCATCCCTTGGCTAATTTTTATGAAATAATAATAGTAGCCTGATCATAAAAGATTCTAGCATCCTATTCCTAGGCATTTAGTGCCCACTGATGTACGAGTCTGTTGGCATTAGTGTGTAGGCACCTTTACATTTTAACCTCAAATTACTTTCAATAATTTAATTTCCTTTAAATTTTTATGTTATCTGGATCTATTTATTTTTTTTTAATGTAATAATGAAATCAGGACTCCTTCCAGTGTATTTTTGAAACTACAAAATGAAATCCCCTGAATGCCTGCTAAGCTGAATAGAAAATTGTAAGAGGTCAAAACTATGATTAAATGAATTAAATATACTGAATGTAAAAAGCCAGCAGACCAACTTTGAATGGCTGATGTTACTGCAGTACATTCTGCATGATTTACTAATGACTAGGCCATTGAATTTAACATGTTAATGAAACTTAAGGATTGAGAAGGCCATAATGAAATATGGGCTAAATTCTCTCACACTAAAATTCTTGTCAAATCTAAATGCAGTGTATGTCCAGTATCAAAGCAAACTAACTTCTGAGCAAATAAAGATGGCAGAATGTGATTCTGTAACACTAATGACCATGTTCCAAGAGAGTTCCTAGATTACGCTAAAAAGGATGCAGGTGGGATGCAGCATTTCTACAAATTATGTCTTGTACATGTCAGTGCCAATGAACTCTAAATTTGTTCTCCAAAATGCTGTCTGTATACATTTTCTGAAATCTAAGCTTGACCTTGATAAACGTGGTAAATCTTGGTGATTTTTGTGGATGCTCTACACTGAGCTGACTCACAGCAGCCTGGTGAGGTTATCCCACCTCTGTGGGCTAAATCCCCTTCAATAATGGTGTGGCAAAAACATTAAAATATTCTCAAGTGGATGCCCTGCCACGGACCAAAAATCCCACAGCACTCAGCGATTAAACAGGAGGAAACACAAGTTTAGAAAACAATTTTATTAGACAAATTATTTAGACAAATTATACACAGAAAGCTCTGCCACTTGTAACTGAGGCCTCCAAAAAGTGTTTGTGTATCTGTATAATAGGCAACACATCAAAATAGGCCTATTTTAAATATTGTACATGGTTAACAGTTGTTTTTTTTTAATAGCTAAAATCACTGCAACATCTGGTATGTCCCTACGTAGCTTGTTGAAAAGAAATTTTCTTTTTTTTTTTTTTTATTTTACTCAGAAGTGTGGATGAGTTCATGAATGTTACAAGGGGGAAGCAAGTTGTGCATGCTCGTAGACACTTGCTACCCTGGAAACAAAATAGCCTTTTGCACAATAAGAATCTGTTCTGCCTTACACAGTAGACAATATTTGAAGATTTAGTACAAAAAACAGTGACAGTACAAGATGCTCCCCCAGAACAGAATTAGCATCAAAATAGAATAGATTTGAAGAATATACCTTTTAATTTATCCTAAAGCAAATCACATAGGCTGATTCCTATTAATCCTAGCCAAAGAATGAATTAGGTTAAAATAAGTGTATGGCTGCACTAAAAACAAAACCAAACCAAAAAACTCACAGGATAAACTGCTTGCTTTCTACTTAACTGCATTTTTAGTTTTAAGGATTACAAATTGAAAGCTCTTCCTACATTTCTAACTGTTACTTTAAAAAGCGGGTGCCGAAGTGGGCACTGGTTTTGCTCTCACTGCTGTTCTTTCTCTTGTTCTACACAGTTGGCACTAATGTAAAAAGTACATAGCTCCTCTAAATCTAACTTAACATATAAAGGGTTAAGATGGGTGCCAGTTCGTATTTTTTTTCCTTAGAACAATAAGTGATTGTAATTAAGGCCACATCTATATTTCTCAAGGGCTTTTTTTTTTTTTTTTTTTTTCACTCCGCTAACACCATTATTGTATTGATCAACTGCACTGATTTGGAAAATAATTTATTAACCTTTGATCTATGTATAAACTTCTCTAGAGCTATATTAGTTGTTCATGAACGTGGTATACCTAAGAGAGAGTTCCGTTTGTCTAATTAATTAATAAGTAAAATTATCAAGGTTAGCCTTATAGAATACTCAATAGCCAATGCAAAACCTAACCAAAAAAGTTACATCTAGGTACAAATGTTAAATTGCCCTGGATGTTCTAATAAAAAAGTATAAAATATGCTCTGTTGGCAAACAATGCAAGTCAGAATAACATTAAAGCAACCTGTCTTTTCTAAATGAAAAGACCCCCTGCGCTGTACATCCTTCCTGTATACAACACATTTTTACTAAAGCTTTATTAAATGAATTGCAATAGCAACGGCTGCCATTTTATAGCTATATATACATGTATATATATATACATACTTGTGTGTATATATGTATATATATATCTGTATGAGATACTAATTTATTTAACACAACAGGCTTCTGCCATATGATACAGTTTACTGTACATAAGAAAAACTTTTAACACTGTACAATCACATAAAGGTCATATGCACTGTTGCAGTGCAAAAGTAGATTTAACTGTAGTTTGTACTGGCATAGTAATGGCTTTTTGTAATCCTACAAAATTGCATTCTTGTATTACGGGGCCTGAATGGTCTTTTAATTTCATTTGTTTTGCTTTCTTTTTTTTCCTTTTTTTTCTTTTTGCCTTTTTTTTTTAAAATTTTTTCCATTTTTTAAACTGCAGGGTTGCCTTTGGTCCACAGTTAAAAGGACACACAGCAGTGGAGCGCTGACTGGATGCAGCAGAATATATGAAAAGGACTTAAGTTATTGCAATTATAGTAAAAAAAGGCTGTGGGGGAGGAGTGAATGCCCTTCTGTAAAGTAATCCTCGGGGTTTTTCTATGCACAAATTGCTGCACATTTCCTATATTTAAAGTATATGAAAAGCCTGAAGTAACCAAAACCTAACATGGTGATAAATTGAAGAATAAGTGATTCAAGTAGTAAAGAGAGTAAGGGGAGACAGAGGAGACCAGACTGAGAAAGCGGAGAGGAGGTGGAGGAAGAGTTGTTACTAATTATCCTGATTTTTTAAACAAAATAAGAAAAAAAACCACAAACAGAAAATAACCCCCAACAAATTAAAAACAAAACCCCTCAAAAACAAAAACTAAGGAAAAGAAAAAAAGGTTACATCCATGTTAGTCCCACAATATTACAGCTGCTCCTTGCAAAGGGAGTCCTAAAAAAGAAACAGTGAAGAAACTTGGTCTGATGCTCAGATGGAGGTGCCTCGGTCTGGGTCACTACCAATATTCAGCCCCAGAGTAGGAGTTGGTTGGTAAGGGATAGATGACATTGTTTTGATGGGGCTTCTGAAAAAGCCACCGTTGGGTGCCCTGTGCCTGAAAGGGCCAGTTCGGTGCTCAGGCACACTGCCGAAGGAGAAGCCCGAAGCAGCTTTAGCAGACAACGTGCGGCTCAGAGTCTGGATCTGTTCTGGTATGAAGGTGGTTGTGGTGATGTGAGTGTTTCTGAAGTCACTGATTTGCTCCAGTGCCTGACGTGTGGGTAAAGTGTCAATGTCCAGCGGGGTCAAGTCAATCGATGAGGTGGAGAACTGTTTATGGGGACTGTCATCATCTGTGCAGAGGCTGTTCACACGCCTGTGGAGATGCTCCAGGTCGACCTCCTTGTCATCCTGGGGAATGAGAAAAACAAGAGCCACCGCTCACCATCGCCATTTGTGCTGAATTGAAGCTTCACAGTGCAATTAGAACTGTTTGGGAAGTACAATGTGCAATTAACTACAGCTGGCTGTTGGCTGATGGCATCTCTGAATGTCACCAGCAAACTCCTCCACTGCCTGAAGCTGGGTGGGCTAAGCCAACCTGATGCAGACCCTTACACCACAGCTACTTTCAAACCCTGAATCCCAACAACAGAACTCCAAGCACTACCAGTAGGTTTTCATCAGGAAAAGCCAGGCTCAGAGCTAGGTGGGTTGGACTAAGCAACAGCTGAATAACTTTGTGCCATGAGAGCAAAGCATAACCTCAGATGCCTGGGACGATGCTAGTTCAGTTCCGCAATAGGGACTAAATTTGGATATCAACATGGACGTCAACAGCTCTGAGGGATCAGGCTGCTGCCTTTGTCATCTTTTCAGGGCTTAAGAAAGGACTAAAAACATCTCAGGTTGCTCTTTAACTTTATAACATAAGTTGTGGTGTAGAAAAGCTGAACTTCCAGACAAAACCCCAAACATTTCTGACTCACTGACGTCACACAGAAAGGGGTACACCAGGCAATTTTAAATTATGATGCCAACAGAGGGAATAATTCTCCCCTTACCTACAAAGAAGCAATTCCATTGATTCTGATGGAATTACGCTCTTGTGGGTAAGAAGAAGAGGCAATGGCCTGGGATATTTATTATAAGAAATATATCATCCCTTCTCTTAGCTCTGTCCCTTCTCTGTCCCTTTTCCTTCTTAAATGTCTCCTCCCAGAGAACTCAGTTAAGCAGGTAGGTTTGTTATAATTGAGAATTTAAATGCACGGAAGTCTAAAAAGTGGAGAAAGTCCTGGGTGACAGAGTAAATCACCTATATTGTACATACATATTTCTACTGAACTGCAAAGCTTAATTCAAAGCAGTGTTAAGTATACACATACAGGGGTATTCCCTCAGTCTAGATAGCGCAGCTCATTCAGAACAAAAATCGATTTCAACTAACCTTAAAATTTACCTTAAGCTCTGTGAAATCTACTGGCTCTTCCAGGCCACTAGAAATATGTCACACTTTAGGACCTCACAGAGGATAATTAGGCAGCCGATAGATGTGCACTGATGACTTCCAGCCTTGATTACTGCAATTCAATGACTGGCTTGATCCAGAGCTCCCTGAATCAATGGCAAAACTCCTAGTATACCGAACGGGCTTGAGATCCCTCCTTTGCCTAGGAATGAAGTCAAGCACTCTGAAAAAGTCCACACCTAGAACAAACTGCAGGAGTTCATCTGCTTAGCAAAACGGATCACTGAATATTTGCGCTGGTACCACGCCGAACACAGAGCCCGACTGGAAGGAGCTGAGAGGCCAGCTCCCCTCCGGGATTTTACCCTCCAAGGGCAGGGACAGGGAGACAGAGTGGGGGGAAAGGGGCAGGGAACAGGGCATCAGGGATCAACCAGGGACTGGACGATCGCTGACCACAGAGGCTTGGGTTGGAGCTCATCACAGGAAGGAAAAAATGCAGTGCTCATTTCTTGGACTTAGCTTTCTGTCTAGAGTTTATTCACAGGTGGACATAGACATGGATGCACATAACAACCACACAGGTGACATCAAAACCAAACGCATTCACCAAACGCTCTCTCTAAAAACTTTGGAGATGATATGGTTGCAGGAGAATTGGGGCCACATTGGAAGCTAAAGAAAAATACAGAGGCTCTGTTAGCGAGTGCAAGTCATGACTATGTCTCTGAGGGACAGTCCTAAATATTTTTCCTTTTTTGTTGTTTTGGTTTGTTTTTTTTTGTTTCCTTGTTTTTAATTTTGAAAAAGCATACAAACACTTTGTAATTTAAAATGCCAATTGGGAAAAGATTGGAATTTCATCACTTCTGAGCCTCTATAAGTTCCTCAAAATTGTCCTCTTTCTTCTCTTACAGAGATGCATTTGGGGCTAGGGTCAGACCAGTGAAAATATAAAAGCGGTGATATTCTCCCATGCTTCGCCCACAACCCGATCTCCACCCAATCGATACACCAAAATGAGACCCACTCACAGTAAGATTGTGCATATCTCCATAATATGATCTTTCCTCTTCTCTCTTGTGTGATCAGTAGTGAAATATTCAGCAGTTTTCACATTTAAATTATCATCAGGCTTCAGAGTCAACATCCCATTGAGATTACTGGGGCGGTTCATACTTCTCTCAGAGCTACTGTTTAAGGCTGTCTGCAGACTCAGGCAGACATCATTGAATGGATTACTTCTGGTACGCGACCAAAAAGTTATCTTCGCAACCATAAGACAATTTTTTTCAGTATAAATGCTTGCATTCTGGAGCACAAGATGGCAGCCACCAGGAAAAAGGGTTGGCTTGCTGACCACAAACTGGCCCAATCTGACCCCCGATTCTGGACTAGTGGCCTGGAAGAGCCAATGGATTTCATGGAAGCTAAAATGAATTTTAAGAAAGTTAGTTAAGAGGTATTACTTTGCTGAATGACACCCACATCCAGGATAGTGGGGACATTCAGCACGTACGTCCATGTTAAACGCAGTTTTGAGCCAAGCTTTTCAATTTAGCGTGGAGATGCAATTGTAAATGCTAAGCTAATGACCACATAAAAAAGATCAAGGAGGCCAAATTATACCATTTGTGGAAAGTACACACTTGAATTTCTCTGCATTTGGAAATTGAAATAGGAAATTTTATGGTTATATAAAATATCTGTGTTGATTTTATCTTTTCCTTTGTTATTTATTTTTATGTTTTGCACCAGATAAATATTAAGTATGAAGTTCTGAAAGTTTGGGTAAACAACAATCCAGTAAATTATAGGTTTTAAAAGTAATTCACCAGCTGAAATTATATGGTTTCCATTCCTGAGAAACCCAATTTAGACTAGAGATTCTTTTTTTTTTTTCTTTTTTTTTTTTCTTTTAATAATGGTCCGGTCCAGATCTTGAAAAAAAAAAAGCTTGGGAATTAAAACAGGCAAGAAAAGATTAAATGTATTCTAACATCAGTGCCAATGCTGTCTAATTAGGTAGTGTAATTAATCCTGCCTGATTACACAGCATTAGATTAGCAGGAATAAACACAATGGAGAAACTGCAGAGAAGGCGAGACTACTGCACACAAATTAACAGCAATACCCCACAAGCTACACAGATGCATCTAAGCTACACAGAAAAGCTATAATTGATAGTGCTACATTAAAGCTCATATTTAGGTTCAGCTTTGGGCATTGCTGCCAAGTACATCTTAATAACGTCTTTTTTTTTTTTTTTTTTCAGTTTTTTGTAGATCCAAAGACTTAATTATGAATTTGTTGTAAGACTGCATAAAGCTGAGATGGCTGGTAAAGGGACAGGTAGATTGCCACAGGAAAGAAAGCGTTACACATGCAGGTGTGGAAGTAAACTCATCTCTGGTGTAAAATAACATATTTGCACATGGTCTGTGGCCAAGATTTTCTGAAACACGTCTGTAGTAGGTTTCAGAAATAAGTCTTCCCTGAATCTGAAAAATACGACATACTCTTGCTTCCCTGAACTTCAGATAATAAAACGAGAACTGAAGTTCGTAGAAGTCTCAAGAGGTTAAGATTTCTGAAAATGAGGACAAGCTTATTTAAGGAGCTAACTGCTGATTAAAGGGCTAAGCTTTACAAATCTATTTTGAAAGACTCAGCCACTGAGCCTAGGGGATACATTTTTCAAGTAGAAGCCAAGAAACCTTTGAACTTACTGGTGAGAATTAGCTCTCACCAATGGGAATAATGAACTAAATATTGATGTATTAATAATGTACTACTCTACAAGTAACAGTTGTGTTTTACTCAGAATAGTTGCATATTTATACATCATCAATATATTTTTTTTTAATTCAAGCTTTTCTAGAAAAAATAGATAAGAGATTTTGAGGAGCAACATTTACCTTAAAAAATCAGGAAGCTAAGGAAATATTTCTGAATTTGATTCCCCACCCTCTCTAATGTTATAAAGTCAAGGCAGCAATCTTTAGGGTGCATGAAAATTCCCCAGGAGAAATGGAGGGTCTAATACCTCTTTTGATGGAACCCGGGAGCCTTTCCTTTTGTTCCACCATGTTTCCAACATTGCAATGAAACAGGATAGGACAATTCCAGCAGCGAGGATGCAGAAAACACCTGCAAAACTTTTTATGTCCAGGGCACCTCCTTTCTGTTTGGTATCCACAGATGAGTAAAGATCACATTGACCGTTCTTTGGCCACCACTTATGCTTCAGTATGTCCATGTCACCATTCTGCTGCAGCTCCAAAATCCTTGAGGAGAAAGCACAGAGTCAGGGGTTACAGTGGGGCAATGAAGGTGGCACCTGAGGGTGTGAAGATGTAATCCAACCACTTAGAACCTTCCCATGTGTCTCGGAAAGCCAGGCAGCTGATGAATCCGGACAGACTGGTTTAGACAGAAAAGAAAGCTTGAATATGGGTTGCCTGTAAATTTGAGCATATGGATATCTATGCTCCACTCTAGATACAGGAAAGCACACACAAACCTCTCTTTCTGTCTTTTAAGACACTTAACACTTAACTATTTTCTTAACTAGCCTTCACTACAGTTCATTACAGACTATGTCAATTGACTTTTGTAGTGCATTAGGTATTTGAGAATATATATTTTGCATTTAATCACTGGAAAAGAGGCATTTCAACTAAAAAAAAAAAAAAAAAAAAGAAAATACAGTTCAGATGTACCCCGTGATACACATTACCTTACTGTAAACAGATCTTTATCAGGTTACCTACTTGCTGCTTTGGAGAAAGAGCTGAACCGTCTTAGTTGCAGTCAGTGACGACCTAAACTAATCCTGCTCAATAGGAGCGTGCAACCTGCTGGTAAGTGATTTCCATAGGAAGGTTCTTTGCTGCGGAATTCACTCATCCTTGCACCTATGTACCCAGTCCACCACCAAAGATTTATTAGGCAGCTTGCAAGGCCAATGTATTTAGCTAGGCTTCCTGTGGGATGAACGTTTGAGAAACGAGAATTTTGTTTGGAAGAAGACTTTCATATTTAGTTCATTTATTCCTGAGGAGAGTGTTTTTATTTAAAAACATCCAGAAGTGACTAGAGTAGCAGCTGGGTGCATCTGGTTACCCAAAATAAAAAATTCAGTGATTACACTTAAAAAGAATAAAACAGAGGGAATGTTTTCCTTCATGTAATAAATTTGTTTTTCATTTCAGTGTTGGAAGGCAAACAATTACTTGTGCAATCATTTGACACAGCATGACAAAAATCCAAATGTACACAAACCAGGGGAGGTCTGGGACATTGCTACCAGAGACTGTACTGCATTGAAGTGGAAAGAAAAGCTGCTACACTGACTCTGGGATACTGTAACAACTCAATGTAGTGGTCTACCTCAACCTCAGAAATATAGAGTATTAGGAAAGAGGATTTCAATGCACCTTGGTAGCATAGGGTTCTATACAGGGAACACTCAACCTCTAATGCCACTTAAACGGGTAGTCACATCAACGAAGCCACAAAATTTGCTATGGCACATCCAAACGACCATATACTTATGCTGTAGTCCTACCAGGAATGGGAGACTTCATGCAGCCATCGGCAGCTGCAATGACAGCACGGCTCTGGAGTGAGCTTCTGCTTCCTACCCAGGAGTACGTCCTACGGCTGAGAACTTGACCTGTTCAGAAGGGAACTGCTTGTCCAGCTCTGTGCTATACCAAAGGGAACTGTGCTCCTGAGGAACAGATTGCAGGTGATATGCATGGCTTTGGAGATGCCAGAAGCACCCTGTTTGCATAGCTCTGTTTACAAGAAGTGGGGCAAATTCTGTGCAATGTCTGCTGACAATACATTGCTGAATGTCCAGCCCTGGAAAATGGCAAACAAGGTCAGAATTGCCTGGGCTATGTTTTGAATTGTCCCATACTCAATGCCAACTTAGGGAAGCCCCGTCCCGAAGCTTCCGAAGGGGACAGTGATATGTCAAGGACAGGAGGACTTTCCGTTCTGTTGCAAGAGGCAGAATAGCTGCTCTGAGGCATCCACGTCCAGAGGAGCTGTGGAGGCGTGGGGACCACGTGCAGGTGGCTGTCATTGCTGCCTACAGCTGCCTATTGGGAGCATGCAGACAATCTGGAGCTGCACCCAGGGACAGAAAGAGATTTGTCTCAGAAACAGACAAACCGGGACAAGAGCCATTCCAACTAGATAAAAGAAAAATGGAAGAGGTCAAACACTGGAACAGAGAATCTGTGGCACCTCCATCCTTGGCAGTATTCAAAGTCCCACTGGGCAAGGCCCAGAGCAACCTGACATAGCGGGACCTGCTTTGAACAGAGGGCTGGGCTGGAGACCTTCAGAGGTCCTTTCCCACCATAAATACTCCTCTGTGACTACAAACGGAGTCCACATGCTACTCTCTATCATGGCATACAGTGCTTACAGACATAACTCGCCATAATTCGGGTTCTCGCTGCCCTAACATCCTGCATTAGGATTTACGTGAGTTTGGGCCCAAATATTCCAGTCTGTCAGGTCAGCAGGAGCAGCAGATAGTCAGTGTAAACAGAACCCTTTCATATACGTTTCTGCGGAGTAACAGGAGGTTAACTTTTGATGCCCAATCCAAACATCTGGCATATATGTTTTTATATTTAGGAATAACTGTACTATCTACACAAGACAGTAACAGAACAACATCATGGGAGTTTTTCTTCAGCAGCTTTTTTTCAGCAGCTCTAGTCCCTCAGCAGGGCTGTTTTCTCTCTTTTATTCCATCAGTAATAGAATGAACCATCCAACTGATTGCTCTATTCTCATTAATTAAATGATTCTTCACTTGTCAGTATAATTCCCGATTACACAAGACATCTTTTTAACAATAGGCATTTGCATAAAGACACTGAACTTTGGCTTGTTCCTTAACAGAGATTTATTCCTAATTGTACTCCTGGTAATTACTGGCAATTTTCTTTATGGATGTAATATATAAGTTCAATTATTTAAAGGAAACATAAAAAAAAAGAAGCAGAAACCAGGGATAGTAATTTTATCATTACATGGAAAAGCTTGAGAAATGGAAAGCTTAAAACGAAGCCTTGAAAAACTGCAGCGGTAAACAGATGTTAAGAGATAAAATACGTATAAAGAGAAATTGTAAAAGAATGAGTATCTAACTATATTAACTTCATACAGAGAAAAAGGTAGATCCCACTTCCGTTAGACTTAGTGAAACACTTTGGTTTTGAATTCACCTGTTTGTGGAACCAAAATAATAGTTAACATATTAAGAAGATTTAACACTACCAGGCTGTTCCTAGTTATGAAACTTCCTATTATTGTGGCACATTTTCAGAAATGAAAACCGTACTTTTACTGAAATTCCATGAAAAACAACACGAGGAAGGGAGGTTTCTTGCACGCCTGCACAGCACGTAGGCATTGCGGTACTTGGGTGCCGCAGGAGCGTCCCACACGATGGCACTCTTTCCATAAAAATACGCGCTTTTGCTGCCGTTCCTGGTGGGTGCCCTTAGACACTCTTAACAGATACCTGTTGGGTGGCAGACGCTACCATCAGTTTGTTGTTTGATTTTCACGTTTAATAAATGACTAAAATAATAACACGCAGTAACTAAATGATATCTGAATGATAATGGTGAGCTAAATGGCTATAATTCCTGAAAGTGCCTCTTTTCACAAGTCCCGGATTTTTACAACTGCACTTTTCCTTGACAGCCTTGGCTCCTTTGAGCTGGCTGTATTGGCACACAGTAGTACTGCAACATAAACTGGTAGTAAATGTAGTGGAAAGTAATAAGTAGGGTGTATGAGTTCCTGCTGTTTTGAAATACCATAGTCTTAAACAGCTTACAAAAACCCCCCTATATATTAAAACATTCTGATTTGTCTGAAAAACGTGACCTTTAAAACTTGCTTATGTATAGAGCACAGGGCTTAATATATTTTCCTCTAGCAGGCAAACTGTTACAGCAACATTTTTCAAGGCAATGGCGGAAAGTTATTGAGCTGCAAAAAAGAAAATGTCTGCATGCACTTTAACCAATTTGGTCCTGAATTCACAGTGCCAAGTAATGTCTGGTGGATATAAACACAGAAAACTAAGCTGCCTGTGGTTTCCAAGTCTGACAGTGATGTGAACAAATCCTACTGAATCAATGGGAATAGGGCTTGATTCAGCTCAGTAACTACATACTTTGCTGCTGGCAGTGAAGTATAATTACTCCTGCAAAATACCCACAGATAACAACCTGTAACTCCTTATGATAGCAAGGTGTCACAAATGCTACAAAATTGAGACATCTGTGACAACACTTTTTTTGATGCTTTACTCTTTCCGAGTTATCAGTAGCGAACAAGAGGTGCAACAGGCCTTTTACAATGAGATCAGAAACACCAATACATGGTCTGAGATGCTGAAGACTACTGAATATCAGCTTCCTGCACCAGGAATGTGGTATCCAGAGGAATAACCTCACCATCAGCACTGATGAGGAAGAGGAGGTGATGAGGTGCTGCTCTGCCCCTAGTATCTGGGATTAGGCTGCAGCAGAGATAAGCAAAGCCATGCAACGAGTGACTGCTGTCAGAAGTGGGAGAATAAATAAATAAACAAACAAATAAAAGCAAAGCTATATGTGTACCTCAGTGGGCTGTGCCGGAGGTCCTGAGCCAAGGCCCCAGCCCTTGCACTGTCTCCTGGGTAGCTCCCACCGGTGGCCTTTGGGAGCCCTTGGTGCCTGCAGGTGGGGCTGGGCAGCTGAAAGGGTTCAAGTAACTTCTCTATTGGCTCGCCAAGAGTCACATTCCCCAGGCACAACCTCTGGTACCAAGTCTTCTTAAAATTCAGCTCCTCTCTCATAAAACAAGGTATAAAACTACCCTGATTTGTGACCATCCTTCAGTTACCAAAGCAAACAGATAGGAACCCACAGGGAGGGTTGCTGTTTTTTTTTTCTTTTTTTTTTTTTTTTCCTTTCAGTGAGGCAACTGCCTAAATCTTTCTTGTTCATGGCAATAACTGGAGTGATGCCAATTCCTATTGCATCTCCTTGAGCTGGCTTTAGGTTTTGGCAAAGCAGGCCCCCCTCTCGGCAGCCGAGCAGCTTTCGCAGGTGCCACCTGCGAGGCTGGCTCAGGGCTTCAGCATCAGAGAGGGGTGGCTGCTGCCTGGACATACGTGCTGCCTCCTGCCTGGGGAAGAGACAGTCCCAGCCGTGGGGAGGGAAACAAGGGATAAGGACGGAGGCAGGCAAGTAGGAGGTTCCTGAGGATCCTTTTCACCTGGTCCCCCACCAGCGGCACCTCATAGTCTCACTGAAACCTGATGAGTTTTCATTAATTTGATCTTATCCTTGGGGCCTTGCAGGAGACATGTTGATGCTCAAAGCTTTGACTTTGAAGCTATTCCCAGTGCCAACAAACATTGTCATTCCCCAGCTGCCCAACAAATCAAGTTTGCATCACGTTACAGCCACAGACAGTTATGAGGCTGCTGAGGAGTCTGAAGGATATATCTGTATTCACCTACAGGAGGGGAATATTCCTGTTCAATTTTGTCTTGTTCAAACACACAGAATAAAGAGATAGGAAACGGTAAGAAATAAAACTTAGAAGTGTTTAGGGAGCTGGTGGGAAGGTGTTCATTCAGAAATGGCTGCTTGCCCAGCACCAGCTGTGCTACCCAGTCAGGCATCCCTAGATCTAAGCCTAGAGTTTAAAAAGGGCACTAAATAATTGAAAAATGCAACCCAGAAGCAGAGGCGGCATGGGAAGGTGTAGGGCAGAAGTACCTATCCTGAGGTGAAAGAAAGCAGGGGAGCCATGTCAGTGCTTGCTCCTAAGCAGACCGAGGACATACTAGGAGAGCTTGCAAGATGAGCAAAGCACCTGGAGGCAGAGAGTTCATTACTATTCCAGTCCTTCCTTCAACTACAGGTCTTGATATCTGTAAACAAAAATGCTGGGTTTGGAAAGAATGTTTTCTGGTTTTCTGTGTGTCTTTTTTTTTTTTCCCAGCCAGCATTTTAATGAGCTGCCAATCATGGGCTCCACGAGAGGAAATTTTTCATGCCAGCCAAATGCAGCTTGGGCTGCCAGATTAGATAAAGTCACACTCTCTCTCCACCCATTCCCACCACTTAACTCAGCAAAAGAGCACCCTTGGGTCCAGCTGCGAAGCCTGTTCTTTGGCAGGAACTCCAAGCAGATTTAAACCCAACTTGTGCCCCAAGAGGGCAGGCAGGTGGTTGCCTTCTGATCTGCTCTTCAGCAGTGCTCAGTGTCACACTGCTGTCAATAAGAAGTCAGTGTGCAGAAACAAGGATAAGCATCTCACCTTCTAGATACAATAGAGGAAGCAATAGTAAACCAGACCTGCTGTTCAGCATTAAGGATTTGCGAATCAAACAATATTAAAGAGAGAAAGCAGCTGACCTTCTGTTTTGCTCAGCAGTAAACCACTAGCTTCAGAAGATGCAGCACGCGCGACTTGGATTCCATAAATTAGCATCGCTTTGTTTAAATTAGTGAACTACTTCTTACTTAAACTGTTAAACTTACATGGACACTCTCTCAAATACAGAAGGTTAAACTTAAATGAAACGGCACCTGCAGTAATAAGAAACGAGATATTAGCACTATTTATTATACAACTGTGTTGGAATTTTATAAGGATAGCTCTAGAACAGTTTTGTTCAAGCTGCATAGTTTTGCTGAATGCTAAAAATCCAGAAACGAGGTAAAGACAAATTTCAAGTTTTTCAAGATCTTCTGCTTACTTTTAATATAGAAAGAGTTGAGTTGAGCTTAACTGGCCTTTCACCATGCAGATGTTTCCTGCTCAGGAGAAAGTGGTGATAAAAATATTAGTACCCATTTATAAATCCCAAATGGCAAGAGAATATCTACAGACAGTTGCATAAATATCATGAGTTCACTAAGCTCAGTGCTGTTATGATAAACACTAAATTAATTCATTATAGTGAGTCATGGCATGCTACCAACCTTCTTATAACAAAGAAATACACTTTCAAGGTATATTGGTTCCTGTGCACTACCTGTATTCCAGTCCTCTTTAGAAAATCACTTGAAAAATGACAGTTACTGAGCTTTATAAAAAAATGCACTCTTTCATGGCCTCAGGTTGTGCCAGGGGAAGTTTAGATTGGATATTAGGAAAAATTTCTTCACTGCAAGGGTTGCTAAGCATTGGAAGAGGTTGCCCAGGGAAGTGGTTGAATCACCGTCACTGGAGGTATTTAAAAGATGTGTAGATGTTGCACTTAGGGACACGGTTTAGTGATGGACTTGACGGTGTTAGGTTTACAGTTGAACTCCATGAGCTTTTCCAACCTAAAGGATTCTATGTTTCTATGAGCACCTGGGGCCTAGTCTTCCTCTTGCTTTCATTACCACACACCAAAGGCAAGTCCAAGTGAAGGCAGGGACAGTTTGTGGAGTCTGCAGAAGAAGAAAGCCATCTGATGTGCTCTCTGCAACTGGAACAGCTCTGCACCTCCCCTCCTCGGTTAGCACTGGGAAAGGCTGCCTTGCTAACTGCCATGCTTCCAACATCGTCTCTGAGATCCAAAACCCAGCTGTGATGTTGCATGTGATTGCTGGGGAATGGAGACGGCATTCCTTCCTAAAATTACACGTTCTTCAAACTGTCCCCTGCAATGCTTGTGCAACACCGGAGGCAGTCATAAATGACATTTTGACTGTATGACGAGAAGTATGATCACAGACATACAACTTAAGGACTCGAGTTGTGGGTCTCAAGCTGCACGTAAGCAAATCAGTAGCTGTTTTCACAACTGAAGTAACTGATGATTACACACAAACTCAGGACACCCCAATGTCTAAGGTCAGTGTTAGTTTCATCATTAACTTACAGACAGCAGAGACCAACACAGAGCACACTTGGGAGCCCAGCTCTCCTGGTTAGGCTGTGACAAAAGCGGCGTTTTCCCGCATCAATACAGAATACCTAGGTTAGCCAAAAATGGAAAGCTTCTTACCACATACTTCTTGGATGTCTTCTCCCCAAAATCTCACCTGACTGAGCATTTCCTCCAGTGTCACTTGTCAACTGCCCCCTGCCTGAGAGGCTCTGAGGTTAACAAGCCATGTAAGAAACTGCTCTCCCGCTTAGCAGGGTAAAGCTAACAATTGAGAAAAGTAGTTTAGTTTTACTTTGTTACTGTTTTTTTCAAGAGTGAGATGCAAACAGACACTTATTTGGGTCAATTACTGTTTAACCTAGGCCATTCTCAGACTTTTTTGAACACAAAATCATAAACGTCATACATTTTCATTAAGAAAACACCAAAATGACATCTAAAAATGTTTGTCCTTTAAGGGAAAAAAAAATAAAGAAATTAGATTGTAAGGAATAACTTTACCTAATTTCTTAAGACCATCTGCTGATGTCCTATAAGAAGGATAAACAAATGAGTTTGCTGAACCTGACCTACCACTGAATGAATATGCAAGCCTCATCTTCAGCTAAGAAGTAATTACTTGAGAAATCAAATTACTAACATGATTAATCTTAAGAGTTGTGGTGATTAGTGAACTTTAATTTTTATATAGCATATATGTTTATGCTACCTTTAAAAGTCAAGCACTCATTACAGCTATGACAATATGGTCTTTGCTAATATCAAAGTTGGACTCCAATGAATTGATAACCGGCAGAACGAAAGCATGCTGAAAAGACACAAGAGAGCTGAAAAGGAAAAGACAGTAAGTCCCACAGAGACCCAGAGCATATCTTCAGTGAGAAAGGGAACACCATGGGTGGTCTTTGAAAACATCAGCATCATCCTTAAGCACACTGTGGTATTTGGTTTATCAGGTTCAGGAGAAGATCTTTCATTTAAGTGTCTAGAAGCGATCATCTTTGCTTGGAGTCATGCTTCAGGCAGTGCAAAACCTCAGTGTGATACAAACTAGCTACATCCACATTCTGAGAAACAGAAGAGACATTAGTTGCATTAAGTCCTGTTAACTGACAGTCTAGAACAGCTCATTTTTAGGAGATCTATGTGGCACTTGCATGTGGCACTTGCATATTTGACATTTATTTGTTGTTTACGGAAGAAAAGATGACAAAATATATAGCTGATGATTCTTTCAGTTTTTTTAAATTGTCAAGTGATTCTTTTGAGCCCTTAAAAATGAAAAGCAAAACCTTCAAAATTTCCTTTTAGATACTATTTAAATGAATGATTTACATAGCTTGATTTAAATATCATAATTTTGATTATAAAGAACCCAAATCAATAGTTTAAAGCTATCTCCAAAGTGAACAGTTGTTGATAGAATAGGAGAAGCTAGACAGATAAATACAGTCTGAAGATCAAATCACAGTAATATGCTTTGTGTCTGAAATTTGACATTTAAAAATATCTCAAAGGCTTTTATCTCCTAAGTACTTGGTTGCAGTAGCGAAAGTTTCCCAGATCCATTCCCATCCAGGGTTTTAAATGTGCTGGGGCTTGAAATCAGTACTTCTGAACACAAACACTGCACTAACAAAACCGGTAGATTAATGTTATATTGAGGAGAGCCCTCTCCAAACAATCCTTTGGACACTGAAAGTGAAAATATTTAAGGTATCCCATAAGTTATACTAATGCTTCAAAATCTAATTCATTATTTTGGTTTGTTCTCCCAGGCAAAAGCATTTCATAGAAGAATAATTTCTAGAAACACTCCCAAAATATGTTCTTTCTTTCAAGCCTTTCTCAAATCATACTAATGAATACTTTTCAAATAGCCAGTATACTACTGTCTGTATCTGGGGAAGCCTAAGGAATTGCCACAATTCTGCCTAGGAAATTATGAGAGTTCCTGCCAAATTTACAGGAGTGAATTTGACCATCCTTAAAAAAGAATAATTAAGATTTCTTACACTAAATCTTGCAGTTTGAGAAATGCAACTCCTGCTGTTCAGGCTAAACATGTGTCAAACCACACTTCTGACATAAGTCTGGCCCAAATTACAAATAGATCTGCCTGAGACACATACCCCTAGAAATACTGCCTAGGGCATCCCAGCTGGTCTGGGGCTAGCACTGCCTACTTGCCCTTCCAAGGTGCATCAGGTAAGCCCTCCTCAAAGACACATAGGATGATAAATTTCTCTACCTTCATGAGCATTCAGATTTTAACCTCCCCTGGGTGTAGAAGGAAATGACACAAGATAAAGCAGTACAACTCTGCAAGCAAAGCCGATGCGATGCGTTTCTGCTGCCTTTTGTAACCATGTTGCTCTTATATACGGGGACGTAAGCTAGGAAATGGTCTAGTTGCTTTTCACCAGACTTAGTAATTACCTTCAATAATACACCAGCGTGCCAGACTGCCAACCTTGTGTACGTAGGTTTTCTGCCAACAGGAGAGCTTACTGACAGGTTTTGATATCTATCATCTTTCACAGTGCACTTGCAGGACTACCAGCAGTACGGAGAGGTGAAGAAGTTTGGCACAGAAATCCTGCTAGCTACTGGGGGTTACAAAAGTTAATAATTGATGGTTTATTGCCCACCTTCCACTGCAGTGTGTGTCCTGAGGGGCTGCAGTCTACTTTGCATGATAGGAATCAGAGCTTTAAGCAGCCTGGTGTTTACTCGAAGAATCACACTATGTGAAATTTCCATATTACGAATAAGTGCCTTGATAAGAACCAGTGCCATTCAAGCTGGATAACAATCCGTGGGAGGACTGAGTGTTTATTCTGTTAATAAAGGCATCTCCCTAGCAATGCTGCAGTTTTCCAAGAGCCACAGCCAGCTACCTATTCTTGTCTCCCAAACTTTGCCTAATCAGGTCCCTTCTGCATTGCAATAAGCAAGGTCTGAACCTGTTCAGGTGCATAACTATTTTCTTTGGCCTCTGGGTTTTAGTGCTTTGGAACAAGGCAGTGCAATCCAGACCTACCATTACCTTTGCTGCTGGAGGAAGCAGAGCGGAAGGAACTGGCAGGGTGATCTGAAGCTTTGCACTTCATCTTATACCTTTTTCCTCCTTGGATCTAGGCCCGTGTTATTCGCACAAACTTGAGGAGTGTATGTTCTGAGCAAAACAAGTTTGTTAGGTAAAATATACATGTAGCAAAGCCACTAGCGTATCTAAGTCTTCTGGCAGAAATTTCATCCCAGGTAGAAACAGGAGGAAATAACTGCTTTCCTTTGCAACTAATCCATCCAGGTCAGAACTGAGACTTTTCCATAGAGTAAGAAGAGTAAATAAGCGAGTAAGCAGAGTAAGAGTATGCAGTTCTTGCCACTCTTATGCCCCATATTTCCAATATTTCATATTGGAGCATCCAGTGATTACATTCAACAGCAAACATACAAAAGCATAAATTAGAAACAGCGTAAGTAGGAAAAGTTTCAAGGAGTAATCTCAAGCTTGATTTTTAAATTGAATGCTTAACAAAAATATAAACCAGCTTCCTGACATAGCAATAGTACAATCTATTTTTTTCTTTAGCCCCCAGAATGATTTTAAAGCATTTGACATTGTGACAAAATTTAGTGCTTTTGATAGTGATGAGGAATTCTACCTTATTTCACTGCATATCTTGACGATCAAAGCCCACATGGTTAAACCAAGTAATTATATTGTATTCTTAAAAGTAAGTAACGCAATTTCAACATTTAGTTTTTCAGTCTGAGAGCCCCTAATTGTTTCTCAGCATTTGGGGGGTTTCTGTGTTTTTAGAGTTGTGGGGGTTTTCCCTCCTTTCACCAATCTATTGATAACTGACCTGAAGATTAGATTCCATTTGGCTCAGGAGAATAAGAGACATACAAAACAAAAGCTTGCATAGCAATGACAGCACACATAATTATATCCTAAAAGTGTTTTACAGCTTGACCAACAAAACCTGCAATTACAGGAGATGCCTTGAAGCAAAACTCTTTCATAGCCAGCCAGACAACGGGCACACTTACCCTCTGGTATTGTACCATCACTTCTTGCATAAAATGATTAATCCCACTTGCAGTTATGCAACGTCTACCATCCAGATCTCAGAGGAGGAAGCTTGGGAGCAAAAAAGTGAACTTTCTCTCCTTCCCCCTTTCCTCCCTCTCCAGCAGGCACAGCCCATGGAGTAGCTTCCCACAGGGGCCACTGGGCTGGGCTTGCTCATGCTCTCGTAACGCGGTGCCACAGCAGGCTGGCATGGTTTGCTATGACTGACAGACAGTGATGCCAGGGTTTGCCATCATTACAAAATGTATCCCTTCATGTTCCTGTGCTCTGCGCCAGATAAACTGTGGCTAAAAGAAATAACCCCAGAAATAAAACACAAGGCATTCCCAGGTGCTATTTTATCAACTCCTTTCTGCAGAAGGCCAATGGCTTTGTAGGGAATGTAACAGTTCTATAGCTTAGGTCGAAACTAAGCGACTTGGCACTGAGATTCAATTTGGATAAGCTGGTGAGCCTATTCAGATGATCTTTGCAGATCTTTTCCAAGATCAACGGCATGAGGTCAAATTCTGCAGCTTCTTTTTGATAGCACATAGAAGTGAGCTCCTTCTTTCTGCCAGCAGAGGTAGAGCCAAGAGCCCCATGAGGGTTTCTGTTGCTGAGTGTTGTTCAGCTCAGAGCATGGGGCAGGTCTGGTGACAACCAGCTCTCAACCTCGCAAGATCTACTGCAGTCAAAAGAAGAGTTTGGACGAGAGACATAAGAGAAAGGGAGCCATATTAAAAAAAAAAAATAATCTCCAAAGTTTAGAGAAAGAATCAAGACTATCCTGACTTCTTTTGAAAAGCTCTCTGGCAGGAGAGATGGGAGCATGAATGGCAGGATATTCCCAACCCTAATTTCCCAATTCCAGAAAGTAAAAGTTTACTTGTGGGTAGGCAAAGGAGGATATTGACAGGTTCTTATTTTTTTTACCCAGCCACCTTTCTCTACCTCTGCGTCAGGCTGAAAATTAGGATTCCACCAACTGGCCCTGTCGCCATGCTGCAAATTCGCAGCTGCAGAAGATGACACACAGTAAATCACTGTCCTCTCCCTGAGAGCTGCCATAAATAATGCCACAGGAGTTCTCCCCCTGCAACCAGCAGCTGCCTGCAACTGCTGGAAGCAGAGCTGTAATGCAGCCCCAGGTAGGGAATGGAGAGAAGGTAAAACAGAACAATCTGAAAAATAAGATCCTAGCATTTATCATCACATTAACTTGTAAGCCTTTCAAAATAATTGCCTCTCCTCTCCCACAGGAGAATTTCTATAAGGAAGTTGCCATAACTTCGGACAAATTTCATGTTAATTTTCTGAAAGTATCTAATCTTACAAGTGTTTTCATTAACAGCAAGTAGTATCACTCTGCTTTCACAGAGCAGAAAGCTGAGGCAGAGACCATGAAACAGGTACAGCAAGATCAGACCTCAGATGAGTTGTGGAAGCAGCAGCTGAACCCGGTCCCTACTCTCTCTTTTCCCTTTTGCAGTAAGCATATTTATTTGTTCTCCTAAGAGAAGGCGGAAAAAAGAGAAAACAAGGGAAAAGGGCAGTTTGGCAGGTTATATGACAGCTGGAAAAGGCTGAAGATGTGAAAGTGTATTAGCCATGACTTCCCGAGCAAGCAGGTGGCTGACTCTATTGCTCAGCCTCTACATCACTGACAGCTTTTGAAGGCTTGTGCTGCAGCACAGCCTCTCTTGCTGGTGGCAGGCACTTCCCAAAGATGGGCAGAGCCTCTGGGTTACGGCAGGGATGATGGGCTGCGGGGGAGCTGGAAGGGACACGGCCCTCCCGGCAGCTGGGCAGTACCGCAGCCCCTCTCCTGCTCTGGAGGGATTAGAGCAGTGCCAGTGGCCAGGGACATAAGGGGGTGATGGAAGAAGGGACTGAAACCCTTCTCTAAATTCCCAGCCCTTTACAGCATCGCTTGGCACCTTGAAGGTCTGCACTGTTCACACCTTGCATAATATGCTGTCTTTAAGTACATTTTCCTCACCTAATTAGGGTCACACCTCCCAAATACCTGGAGTCAAGGTCCAGGGGATACTTCTCTCCCTTTCCTGTGAGCGCTTGACTGCAGAGAGAGATCAAGGGTATGTATTTATGTACATGTCATGGATGCTGCCTGTAGCTGGGGGTAAACAGCTACTACCTATGGTAATCTAGATTCAGCCCTCTCATGCTTGGCAAAAGGTAGGAGCAGGGGCTTTCTGCAGCGTAGTCATGCTGTTTTAAGATTTGTATAACTATGATCAACTACATGAAACAGTTTTAGTTAGGAATTTGCTAATCACCAAACATCGGGCTAAAGTTTCCCTTGAATATTTTTCTAGCCAGCATGGAGGGAAAGTGGATTTGCCAGAGTTCTGTAAATACCTTTTTTTAATAAAGATGTACCCAACTTCTGAGAATTGGTTACAGGAGGGGAAAAAAAAAAAAAAAAAAAGACTACTCCAGGAACATTCAGATATGGCTGTGATTTACTGCGGAAACAGTGATGATAGAGGGAGCTTTCCATGGAGATTGTTCCATGGATATTTAAGGACTAGCAGATTCCAGTAGTTTTTTTTTTATTTAGACCAGTTTTTAATTCTGATTTCAACTATAAGAAGATTCCTTCCTCCCCACTCCCATTCTCCCTTTTTGGTTGTGCTTCAGGTCAAATTGGATGTTCTGGCTAAATTTCTCAGAGAGAAAGACACACAATGCAGGATGGATGCAAATGGGGCTCCTACCCTGTTACTCAATTCAAAACAAGGACTAGAAGCCAGATCTCCTGTATAACGGGGGTTATCAGGTAAGAACAGTCATGCCAGAGACTCTTGCCCCTGCAAGTAAATCTCTAGTTTAGGAATCTACCACAGGGTGCAGGAAAATCAGATATAAGAACCTGCCTGCATTAATGAGAGCTGTAAGCCTCTGGAAAAAACAGATACTGCATAGTTTTCTTCTTATGTGCCCCCCGCCCCTGAATTTTTGCTTTCTTCTCATGTGCTTCCCCCCCCCCCCCCCCAATTTTTGCTTTCCAACCAGCTCTTTCAAAAACTGGAATTAGATGCCCAGCACAGCATTTCTTTGTTGGAGAAGACCACCTTCAGCTGCTTAGCTTCACTCGCACTAGTCACTCACTGCTCTTTCTGGCACAAGGAGAACATGGATGCAAAAAAGGGCAAAGCTCACCCGTACTGCCTGCCCGAGAAAAGCTCTTTATTCTAGTTAGAAAGATTATGGAAGGCTAGTAGCAGCACTAACCTCTTTTTAGAGGTCAGAATAAACCCTCTACCTTCTCTCCATTCCCATCTCTTAGGACAAGCAGAGCACCACAGCCAGAGAAGAACCCAACCAACAACACACTGAGCACAATGCTGTGCCTGCACTGTGGTAATAAACCAGCACCTGATGCCCAAGGAGTGTGTAATCACAACATGTGTCCTTTGATGGTGTAATTCCAGTTACAGGTGTATGGGATCAAGGAAAACAGAACCAGCTGTAGAATAGGGCAACACAGACTTCCCCTTGCTGGAAACAGAAGCCAGCACAGCAAGGCAGCAGCTAGCGTAACAGGGGTGGAAGGATATTTTGTTTTAATGCTGCTGCTGGCAGAGGGGAAAGCCAGGCGCCAGGCCTGGCAGCCCAGCACAGAAGATGTTTACAGGCAAAAAGATACTTATACTGGCTAATTTTCTTACGTCCATTTTACTTTAGGGCAGCAGTACTGACAAAAGAGTTGGTTATTGTTCACATCTATGTGAGAATTCCCGTTTTACTTCTTTTCCTGATAGATGAGCTCCTTAAGACTACACATATTTGCAAATTGAATGAATATTTGACGTGATACACTATGGATCTTTTAAACTTCTTTTTAGTGTGAGCTTTGGGTTTAACCATGTTTCAAGCAAAACCCTTTAGATACAAGAATGAAGTTCAGACTTACCGCTTGCTTTTTGCTTCTTTTTCTTAAATAAATAAAGCAAAGAATAAAACCCATGTGAAGACTCACCATCTGATGAGTGGTTTCAGTAGAAAAATAGATTCACATTTAATCTTTAAATAATTTTGGGGATGTGCTATAGTTTCAGGTTTCTCTTTTGTAAGTTTTGTTCAGAGGACATGAACGTGAACCTATTTTGCATTTGGCACAACTATTTTCCCAGTTCTGTGCATGGCCCTGGGGCTAGGAAGAGAGGCCACTTTACTGCGTAAGTGGCCACATTACAGTGGTTTCTGAGATGCTTCAGCCTTGTTTACCTGCTTAGATTTTGAAGTCAGGGGAAGGAGGGCTCTGCTTGCAAGGGACAGGTTTAAGATCACAGGATTGCTTGAGTCTTATGTCCAGAAAATGCATGAAGAAACTTCCATGCTTCTTGGAGGTGCTGAACCTTTGCCCCAGCAGCATTTTGAACTCTCATAATAGAGCATTTTCCCTAAAGTACCTGCTGAGAAAGGCCAGTGAAACTTCCAGGTTTGCATTTCATTAGCTGTTCATTGCTTGCAGTCTGCCTTGCTGTGGGGAAAAACCATCACAGCATCACCCTAAGATGCTTAAAAACCAGCGAGGAAAATGAAAGTTGTGTTTCCTTTTCTTTAAATGTATCCCTTTTGAAAAGCTAGTATCTGTTTTTTGGGGCTCTGATTCACAGCTTTGCAGTGTGCAGTGCTTTATACCTTTGCTATTTCTCTTCAGCCTGCAAATGAAGGAATGTGATGCACTCCTGTTTACCTCATAATATTACTTGACTTCTGCTTTATAGATCACAGATTAAAAAGGAGGCAAAACAGCTCACATGCTAAGCCAAGAAAGATGAGAGGATAAAAGGTTATGAACCTGAGGTTGAGACAGGCAATTGTACATTTAAGAAAGAGAGGCAGAGGTGGGACATGAGCAGAAACTGCAAATACCTGCTGTGTAGCAGCGCAGCTGTGGGGGATGATTAGGCTGGTAGGGATCATTGGGTGGTTGAAGCTGAGACAGGACATTTAACTGAGGCCCCCTACAACGGGGGAAGGAAATCTTGGTGGAGAGCAGGGACCTGTGGCACTAACCCTGGTGAAATCCCCCTTAGCTGCAGGGAGATGTCCCCAGGCTGGGAGGGCTAGTGCACTGAGGAGGCATGGTGCTGGCGGAGTCAATGTCAAACCTCTCCCTAACCATGGCCCCACAGGTGTTTAGCGTCCCGTTCTCCACCGAGGAGATTTTGACCTTCTGTGCTTTGTTGGAGCTGCTCTCTACAGCTAAAGGTTTAGTGGGGGGAATGGGGTCATCAAACTGATTGACCTCATTTGGCTGGAGGAGGACTGGTGACAACATGGGTAGGTGTCCAAGGAAAGTAAACAGGCTAGTTTTATAGGCTCCCTGTTTTCGATCTCAGTAAATCATATATGGGCTTTCATGACAGTTTCAGAAAAAAACAGAGTTACCTGGTAAGTGGCACCGGAGAGGTAGGTGCTCATGCACTCCGTAGAGACATGAAAAAATGGCACAAAGCTTGTTAGTCATGCAGCCTTAAAATGTAATGAATTCAGAGTTTTTCATACTGACACCCAGTTATAACATATAACAGTACATTCTCTCCCAAGCTGAGAATTTCAGGCAATGTTTTCTAAAGCAGCTAAATAACACCAGCATCTCAGGATTTTGCAAAAATAGACCACAGGTTTGGGGAATTTTACCTTTCTTGCCATGTTATGAATGGTGGTGGTAAAGGTCCACCCCCTCTATCTCTAACCACCAGGACAAGTCCTGCCCATCACTGAATCGCTACTGAACTTTCTCTTATATGAATGCATCTTAGACAGTATTACATTAATGGCATATCTGACTCTTTCTTGCAGCAGTATCCCGGTGGAGTGCTGGCAGGTTTGAGGAATGCCAGCACCTCACAAGGGGTGCAAGAAGATCACAAGGAGCACATGTTGCAACATTTTTTCGTGTGTGGATGCCCTTCAGAGAGATGAACATTTCTCACACTGGTGCTTTTGCTTTAGTGCAATATGAGATCTCAGCGTGGACATTCAAACCACCAGACACATGCATGCGGCCATGTTAGGGTAGCAGGCAAATTCCATCATCTTTATAGAGCGTGCAATACCACACGTGGCAGTCAAGCAGCAAAGCTATTTTCCCCCTTGTAATTACTTACAACAGCACTTAACCTGTAAAGTGCTGCCCCCCTGCCCATGCTGCCCTGTTTAAATGCTACAAACAGCAAATGAGGTGTGAAGGCCCGCCCTCACCTCAGAGGCCATCAAGTATGGTAAGGTACAAAAAACTCTTAATTAGGCTACCGTGGGTTAGAGGAGTGATTTATATGGAAGCACGCATGAAGCTATTGAGAGGCGCTGAGAGAGGTCCCTGTCTGGTAGTGCTCGTACAACATCAGCTCCAGGTCATTACTGACCTTGACAGAAAATACAAGATGACTCCCCAGCTCCCTCTTGATTACAAGGGGCAGGTGGGAAGAGCAGCCATATGAAGCTGTGCTTACAGTGTCGGATTTTTCTCCAACGTTCAGTACCCACCATGCAGAAATAAAAACGATGCAGCCATAGCTATGTTGCTAAGCTCGATGACTTTATGGTTTGTATCTGATAAGATGCTGGTTCAGAAAAGGTGTCCAGCACAGCCACTTCATTAAGAATGGAGTCCACAGCCTTTCAAATATGGAGTCTTTCTTATTCACTAGATTACTATCTGTTCCCACTGGGCTAAGTTAAGAAAAAACACCCCTTGGCTGACTCATTGCAGCAGCCAGTAGTTGCTCAGTTTTTCTTATTAGTACCTTGTAAAAAAATTTCCCAACATGTTTAATTTCAAAAACTTAGTAGTTGAAAAAAGCTAGCTAGAAAAATAAGATAAAAGGCAACTGTAGAAAAAATCATTATCTTAATTACAGAGCAGCTTTGTCCTCTAATGGGAAGGTAATTTTTTCACAAGAGAGCATTGCTTTAATGGAGTATGTGCTTTAAATAGGACTGCAGCTTGCACACTACACTGAACTTCTAACACCTCACAACTTGTATTTACTGCATTTTAGAATTGTACTAGTGCATAAAAGACACCCATCCCCCCCCCCCCCCCCCCCCCCCCCCCCCCCCCAGGATTACAGATTCATTTTGTAGAGCTCCACTGCTATGGAACTAAATAACCTGTGATATTCAACAAAGTCAATCAATAACAATGGACATTTGGCTCAGCGGGTTTTTGGTTGGGTAGGTGGGTGGGTGGATTTTTTTGCCATGGCAGGCATTGCTTTCTCTTCTCTGCAAATACGACAAACAAACTTGCAGAGGAGTAGAACATGATCCTCTGTCTTCTGCACCCCATGTGGCTGTTGGTCAGCTAAGTGACTCTAGGAAATTGTAGTTGAGCCAAAAAGGGGTTGTTTGTCCCCAAAGAAGTGCTACCTGCAGCCCTTCGCCCTTCTGAGATTTAGTGCCTCAGCTGCAAGCCAAGGGAGCGCCCTGCAGCCCAAGCTCCTGCTTTGCGCTTGAAAATGGTGCCATTGCTCTGCCCTGCAGGCTCCGCACTACTGGCTGCTTTTGTCCCTTCTCCCATCCCCTGTACTCCTATTATTCTGTCTGTCTTCAAGATAAAGCCAAACGTGGTGGAATACTGTGGATGCCTACTTCACAAGAGACTGCTGAAAAGAAGTTATTGGCAAAGAACCTTTTTGTTCTATGATTGCTATTCTGTCTTCTTGCCTCCAGCAAAACAGAAAAAAAAAAAAAAGAAAGTAAAACCCCACAATCCTTCTTGATGTAGGGGTTTTGATGTCCCTTCGCTAATACTGGGTATTGCACTACACTATCCAGTTGGGAACTGGTCTTGATGTTAATTCTGAAAAATCACGTTAGCTGAAATCACATCATTTATAACAAAGTTGCCACTTTGCATGTCTGGAAATTCATTAAAGGCATCCTAACATGCTGGGTGCTCAAGTGGCTCTGGCTAAGGAGTTCTGTAGCAGATTCTGAAGATACAGCACTATTTTACACAGCTCATATCCTAAAGGAAAGAGCATTACAAACATTTCTCTGCTACACTTTTTCTTGCAGTCCTATAAATACTCAATTAAATTCTCTAATAGTGTTATCCTTTTAGAGGGGAATATAGAACTGTCCTTTTCAGATCTTGCACAAAAGCATGCTTCTCCTGGGTGGGAGTAAAGGCTTGGAGAGCATCAGGTTAACTCTGAGACTTAAGGCAGTCTCATAGGACTTATAGAGGACATAAAGGATGGAAGATTCATGCAAGCCTTAAGCTGGAGTCTTTACAGGGGAGGTCCTTCTGATCAACAGTTGCTCCTGAAAGGCTCAAGGGCAATTTATAAAAGAGGCATATCTTTTATAAAGATTGAAATGCACAACCACAGCTTTGAGGAACCCATTGTCAGTGGAGTGAGAAAACTCATGTTCATGATTACAATGAGAAGACATGACGGCTGTAAGGACTCCTGAAGAACACTGAAGTGACTTAAAAATAGGAAGCTACTTGAAGATTCATAACACTCCATAGGTTGGAAAAGTTGTTTTGTTGCCACTAGCTCTCTTTGGTAATCAACATCATCACAAAGCTGTCTGCTTCCAACAGACTCAGATGTTCCTTAGCTGGCAGAAAATACATTCAGCCTGCTTGCTTGGATGTAGGTAGGACAGGAACGGCCACCAGTGCCAAAGGGCAGAGCCACAGCCACAGCTTCCCAGTATCTGTAACATCTTTAATATCCCACGCAGGAAGTTGGAGGTGTTGTATGATGTTAGTCAGCTGGAAAGTATTTCTTATCTGCCCCAGTGGCTCCTGAAAACTGTCTGTCAAAGTAGAGAGAGGGTGGAAGCGCAGATCTTGTCTTCTGGGAGTATGCCAGTGGGAGGATGCTGGATGAACGGTTCCAACACTGGTGCTAGAAGTGCTCTTGAAGCTTTTGAAAGTGTCATTGTAGAGTGCTACAGGAGCAACTGAAAGCTGATGGGGGCCAAAAGTGTATTTTCCAGGAGGCTTGTAGTCAAGCGTAGCAATCCACTCTACTACACCTTTCTTAAATATCCAAGGAACTAGGCTGGTGTATACTCTCTAGTGCACCACTAGAAGAAGAAAGGATCATTGGATTTGATCAGGAAGGTGGTCAAAACTATCATCAAAAAGGCTGCCCAAAGAACAGTGGGACTCATGGCAACATTCTGGTGGCCTTCAGACTTGTGGAAGATGTGAAGTAGGGCTGCCTAGCTCACAAAAGTGTTTCCCATCTGGCACATGAGAGGCACAGCCATGGCACTGTCATGGGCACAGATCCCATACCAAAATCTCCAGCCAATCACCTCTGGGAGATCCTCAGAGATAACAGAAACAGGAGTTCCACCTTCGTCAGGGATAGAAATAATTTCTGGTGCAGTGCTGTGCAGAGAAAGTGCTTCTCCTGAACCTAACAAAAAGAGTTAGGCCCAACAATCTTTTTCCACTCAATTTTCATGAATTAGGTTTTTCTCTCAGTGGTCCACTTTGGATTCATGAGATGAGTTATGACAAGGACATGTCCTTTTCTGTCAAGAATGTATCATCCACCCTGGACCCATTCTTGATAGGGACAAACCACAATAAGATTGATTTCTGATCATAAGCATTGCTTGGGAAAGTAGTTGCAATTCTTTTAATTTACCTATGTAAAAAAAAAAGTAAACTAATACTGGCTCAATGTCTGTTCAAGGTTATTTTTGTTAAGCTATATATAGTGCAACATAAATAGGAAATCTAAATATTCTATGCAAATGTCAAGACACACTAAATATTAGGATCCTATACAATGCACAGTGTCAAACACGACAATGAAGGCAGGACTTACTGCTCACAGTCCAAACACATAAGCCACCATTAATTCAAGTGCTGCCAGTAGCTGATCTACTTTGTATAGAAAAATTACACTAAAATATGAATCAAAATTTGAGCTGTGCAAACTGAGTTTTCAGAGAAATACTTGAAAATATAGTGCTGCAATAATAAAACAAAACTACAAATTATATTTTCAGTACCCAGCTTGGCATATATAATTACTCATTTCCGAGAAAGCAGTTTGGCTCAGTTTTTGATAATTTTAACTCAATATTTTATTCATCATGGTGGCTTGTGGAACATCAGTTAAAATAGGAATGCTCATACTTGCAATTCCTCTTTTTGTTCGAATAGAACTTCTCAGACCTGTAATTCCCATTTTTGTTCATGCACTTGCAGTTATGGCTTTCTCGCAATATTTTTTCCTAGGGATAGGTGTAATATTTCTGAACATTACCATCTGTAGAAGAGCTGGTTCTGTGTTAAAGATTCAGAAGTGATAGCTAAGCAATACAGATTCAGTTCCTTACCAGGGAACAGCTGCCCAGTGCTTTCATATAGGAGAGCCTGATTTGCAACTTCATTGAAGAGGAAGCACAATAATGCAAAGTACAAATCCATCTTTTATTCTGCTCTGCCAGGGAAAAAATACATTTCCTCTACAAAAATGGGATTCCTTTTAGAGTTTCTACATCCTCATTCAAATACAATGAATAACCAATAGGCTATATCTAATCTCCTGTCTTGATCTATAAATATCATTATGACAAGTGTTTCTGCAAAAGAACTTTGTCTAAGGGATACTGCAAATCTTGACTTTCAATTCTAGAAATCTGGGTTCAAACCTTGGAAATTAAAATTAGGTCTGTATAATGTTGACATAGATGACTTCCTTTCTTTCTGTACTAGAATAACTTAAAAACACATCTCTCCAAAATTGGGAATACAGTCTCTTAAATCATGAATCAATTCTGGGCATTCTTCCTTTAGGCAAAAAATCTAAGTTTTGACAATAAGCAATGCTGATTTCAGAAAGTAAAATATGCCAACAAACTTTATGGCTATTGAGGGTAGAAAAGATTATCTTCACAGCATGGTCTCCTGCAGAAGAGAGAGAGGGAAAGAGAAATTCTGCCCACAGCTCCCACCACAAGCCCAGCTGGTGCTAGAGCAAAGGCACATCTTTCTGAAAGATAAGATTTCAAATCTCTAATAGAAAATCTTTCATGCCCCCCTTCCCTGCCCATGGAATTGTTCCAAAACATAATTCCCATTGTTCAAAAGAAAAACACAAACCAAAAGAACCAAACCCCAAGCTTTAACTCATGACTGAGTCCATCTGCCTTCAATTTCCGACCTTTAGGCTTTGCTGTCCTTTTCTCTTCCAGAATTCTCATCAAAATTTTCTTCCCACATAATCACACTATAACCACACCATGACTGATCACCTTTTCTTTCTCATTTTGATAAAGCTGAGTAGCTTGAGCTTCTAGTATCTTTCATGACAATCATGTTTCTCAGATTCCAGACTGCTTGTACAGCTCTGAATTTTTATGATGAAATGAACTCTTCATTTACCAGAAATGACCTCAGTACTAATGACCAATAAAAATCTCACCAGTGTGGCATACAGAAACAACGTTTTTGTTGTTTCAATAGCATCCAACTTGCGCATTCAATTCTCATTATTCCTCCTTAGGACTCTCCAAATAATTAATTTTAGGGGCTGTTTGTAGTAGAAAAAGATAATTTCATTTCTAGCAAAATGCTTCATCTGGTCTGTAGTACACGCATTGTTTCAGACTTAAGCAGTTAAATCTTTCATTTTTTTTAAAGTGAAATGAAAGACAAAATTAAATGAAAGATATAAAATTAATGTTGAACAGAAAAAATATTAACAACATTTAGGGCCAATATTTAACATTCATTTTTGGGCCCAATTTCTGAAAACAAAAGAAATTTAAGTCCCCATCACAGCATACTTTCTCTCCTCTTGCATTCTTTTCCCTCCCGAAATATCTCAATGATTTCAAAATTTCTATGAGGGCTAATTAGGATTAAGCCAAACTACAAAACCGAGACACAATGACTACAAAGGTCTCATTTCCATGCAGTTTATTCCACCTCAGAGTGAGTCAAGTTAAGTAAGAACATGGTACTCATTATTCTGACGAATAATCTTTATACACACAGTTATTTACATGAAGGTGGACTGTAGCAACCTGACTGCAGGGCCCCAGTACAGGCCAAAAGAAAAGGAGGGTGCCCTGAGTCACTCAAGGCGAAATACAACTCAGAGAAACTTTATTAACTGTAATGCTAAGTTAGCACTGCGCCGGTGCAGCTGGCAGCTAGGAAAGGAGAGAAATATTGCTGTTTGAAACTTGAATATCACTGATTTGAACATTTTTGAAACTATAAACGCTGGACCCAGCGATGTCATTTTAAAGTTAATTTTCAGAGAGCTAATACAAGAGTAGTCAATGCTGCAATAAACCAATACACATCACTGAACTATTTATTGTCAGAACAATAGCTATGATACGCACCACCACTATTCTAGAAAACAGCCTTGCTATTACTTTTTAAAAGGGAAACAAATGCAATAAAAGGTTCTCAGCCACTGCAAGAGCAGTAACAGTATTAACATTGTTTGAAAAGATGGTCAAAGCACATGAATCATCAGCATCTTTTGCGATGTAACTGCTGTGTTTGGAAATTGCATTTCCCCACTCATTCATATTATTCTAACCATTCTTCCAGCCCATCTGGTTTTTAAAAAGTCACTACGTGTCCAAGTCCAAGAAAAAGTAGACAAGAGCCTTGGATGTGCTTTTCTCCTGCTTTCATTACAGACAGGGAAAATATCGTTGCAGGTGCCCCCTGTGAGCAAGAAAAGCTGTCCTTCCTGACAAGCAGCTCTGCAATGTGACCACGACCTGCTGATGGAGTTGCTAAGGTTATAAAGAGGTCCTCTGTGGGAGACATCTTCACTTGTTTCGCTTAGATTTTGATGGATGCAGAGGGATGCTTGATGTGGGAAGGAGGGAAGGATGAAAAGCCATTTTATCCACACGAAAGCAGAGTTACCTACATATGAAATGGTTTTGGAGAAAGCCCTCTTTCTCCAGGAGCAGTGCACCAGGACAAACCTTGTTTCTGACATACAGGGGATTTCTGCACAGGCCAGAAGTGACAATCACACACAGAAATAAAATTAGCAGAAGTGAATCTGGTCTTTACCTGTAGATTTTCCTGCAATCTTATGCAAGAGACTATTACACTTTCCAAAGGGCAACAAGGCTACAAAAAAACTAATAGGAGTGAGGGTCTGGATATGGCAGGTCCTAAGTGAGGTTTTGTGTCCCTGCATCAGAAACACTAAAGGAAAACATCATCTGGGCTTTTCATCCTAGCTGCTTCTACTTTTGTTCCTGAAACCGTGCCTCCTCAGTAATGAAGGCTACTAATGAGGGGAAAGGCAGAAAGGAGCTGGGGAAGGTGCCTGCCCCAATTGGGACAGAATTTAAAGCAATAAAATGTTGAGCATCAGACTGCAGCACTTACAGACTGCTGAGGAGACTGGTTAAAGCATCAAACAATCAAAAAGCCTGCTTCCTCTAGCCCCTCTATGCTTCTTCTCTGTCCTTTGAGATCTGGACCCCTTCACAACAGTCCTACTCTCTTCCCCCACACTTCTTTCCACCCATCTTGCCAGCCTCAGTCAAGAGGGCGACTATCTCAGATAGCACTGGAAGGGAAGCTATGCCTCACTTTGCAGTTTATTAAACTATTTGCCTCATCATATAAAATGCATAAGTTTTTGTTCCCTCTCCTTACATCCTCATCTTAGATCTCCAGAGTAGCCTTTTCCATGGGAGGATGGGGTGGGAGAGCTACATCTGCTATAAGAGACATCCACCCTTGTAAAAGGGAAGAATGAACTGAAAACACCAGAGAGCTCAAATATTGACAAACAAAAATCCTTCCAAATGAAGTTTTAGTGAAAAAAAGGTGGCTGACCAGAATGTTTCAGAGCATGAAAAATTGTGAATAATAAACAATATGAGTTCTGTTTTACTAGAAAATCTCATCCCATAAAAAAATAGGTCTTGTGATTCATCCTTGATGCCGGTTAGCAGACTCTACGTTCAGAGCACAATGTCTTCACTGTCTATAAATATTACTATGTCCAGTAAATCCAAGGCAATGGCAAGGGGGCTGTAAAACTATCAAGGGTACCGTACACTGCAGTGGCTGTAAAAAATGCCATAAAAGAAAAATGATCTTTTATTAACTCTTTTGTTTGGGTAGAACTTCGCATTTTAACAGGGCATTTAGCATAGGGATAGCTTTCCAAAAGCAGCAGTCTCTCTGCCCACAGAGCAGATCTGGAGCCCTGTGAAATCCTAAAATGACTTCAGCCAAGAGGTGAGGCCCATCCCCATCTGAAGAAGCAGGACACTCAGTGCTAACACAAAGATCACCTTGCCATCCCTTCTTCCATACTCTTTTTCAGTATTAATCACACTTGATGTAAGGGGGAAGGTGAAATACAGCAAAGAGCCTAAAGCAGTCTTTTCTGTTACGGTTTTGCTTTCAGAAATGGAAACCCTAGTTTGCCAACTTGCTCTCTACCCAGATGATGCCCAGAGCCAGTGTGAAGCTTCACTGCCAGTGCCAAGGCAGGAGTTGGCCCCATGGCACAGTGTGAAGGGCCACTACTGCTTGTGCAAGAGTTACTTGTGAGATGCTCTCAGGACACACTTGACAGCTCAGGGGCCGTGGATGGCTGATGGGCCACATTTATCCACTGGTACCAATCCATCCATAGTTAGTATGGTAAGGCAGTGTGTGCCTTTCACTTACAATGAATTCAAGTGTGAGTGTAGACTGATAAGTCTGCCCGTATTTTTATATGTTCTCTGCTGAGACCAAACCTCCATCACCTGCTCAAATATTTTTAATTCAAATATGCAGAAGCTCAGGAAAAAAAATAATTATTATATTCCTCTGAAATCTCAATACATAACTGCAAAATCTCAGTGTGGAACTGCAAAGACTGATGTCTAAAAAGTTACGCGCAAGCCAGCTAGAACTAAATGCTATCCATTTTAAATATCCCGTGTTGCTAAGACAATAAGAAAGTTGTGTGGGGCCTGACAGGTGCTCTGCTGTGCTGTGGCTTAATACCACAGCTGATAACCAGGCTTTTATTATTCTCTTCCTGCAATGGGATATGTCGGAAAGTATGCTGGTGTATCCATAAAAATCACAATGGTGTGGAATTCTGAAGTGCATCAGACTTAAAAGATGAGGGAAAAATTTGGTCTTGACCTCTAAACTGTTTACTGGTCTTAAAGCAAATACTAAAGGGCCTTCAATGCCCTGGCCAGGGTGGAGACAACACAGATACTAGAAAACTCAGTTGAACTGCCTTCAAGTGTCAGACCTGACAGGGTTATGACCAAATCAAGGGAACTTTACAATTAGAAAGCCAGTCGCAGCATCCTCTCAGACTAGACAGACAGAAGTTGATTATTTCAATGGAATAAAAATAAATATATCTTTTACAAAATAAATATTTTAGAGGTTTGATAGCATTTGTCAACAAGTGCAATCATAACAAAATACAATACACCCTGAAGATTAAGTATGACTCTCGTGTAATGCCAAATGAGTACTTCGGGAGTTGTTTTTACATATCAGGGGTTTAGAACTTGGCCCTAAGAGCATTAATATTTCCTTTAGGAATAGCACATTAACAGCAAATTCAGCAACTCCCTTCATGGTACATTATAAACACAACTAAAGCAAACTCTGCCTCACCCACAGAGAGGTTCAATCTTTGGATAAGATAATTCAACACTTCTCATTCCTATTAAAAATATCCTTCAGATTGATGTAAATTCAGTCTGTATCATCTTTTCTATTACAACAGGGTCTCTCTATATTAGGACGTGTAGAGCCTAATCAAACACAAATGTTTACTTAAACTAGTCAAGCTCTCTGTATTTTGTACTAAAGCCAACACATTGTATCTGATGAACCCTTCTACTTTTCTGGCCATGTTGCCTGGATTGCATCTGAGAACTAAACCTATGGAATTAAACCTATGGAACCTATGGAAACTAAACAAAGGAATTTAAGTAAAGAGCTTAATGAGGGAAAAATTGCACTCTGTTCACTTTAGCCTTTTGCTGCATTAGCTAGTAACATTTTTAATATGGCCTGTATTCCACCGAAATGCGTCCCACAAATACTTCTGCAACTGCACTGAGAGGGAAGAAGGCAGCACTGCTTCCACCCAAACACGATTTGCCAAATCACACTATAGGATACAAGAGCAGGATTTGCTCCTGCAGGCACAGTAACTGAATTTCCAAGGTAAAATTGGATGATGTGGTTTGCACCGTCTCCAGAACCCCTTGATGGAATTACATCTGACTGATAAATGATATAGTTTTCAGAACTGTATTTCACACAATGCGTGGAGCCCTGTGTCCTAAAATCTCGATGGGTATAATCTACGTTCTGCTCCTGACATTCCACCAGAGGCTTACAGTACAATGAGCTGCCCTTGCTCAGACACGAGGCTGAAGGGGAATGCCCACGAGCTAATGGCAGCCTGCTCCTTGCCTAAAGGAGCTTTCCTTTCACAGAGGACTCTTTGTCCTCTCTCCCTAGGCTAATGAGAGAGACAGGAGGTGGCAGGGAAATGGGATGTCTGCTGCTGTCTACAACTCCTCTCCTTCCCACAGAAAAGCAGGACAAACCCACAGAGCATCATCTACCAGGTTTTCATATGCTTGGTAAACTGCAAGCATGACCAGCATCAGGGACAGGCTGCTGAATTTGGTTTGACCAATATGTCCTAAAGAATTGCAGCGTTCTTTTATAGCTGAAATTTTAATATGCTGATAGAAAGTGGGAATGAAGAGGGATTAAATTTTGGGTTCCTCTCATGCCTTTAAGTAGAGGACAGCACATGCCGAGGGAATGGATTTCAGTCTAAAAATGTAGAAGAAATTGAAAAATAACCTGTATATAACTTATATAACTGCAGTAGTCCTAATGGCAGCCTAACCCCCTGAGAACTGATGAAAGAACAAGGTTTGCCTTCCTCTATCTGTCCCCTGACTAGAAGGGAATACGCAATGAGGTTGGACAGAGAATAAATGAATGAGAAAATAGTCATTTAGTATACTTATTTAATTAGTTCTTTCTGCCTCTAATGGTAATGTGGCAGGATACGAGACTGAACAGAACAAGGTAGCTGCCTGTGGCATAATTAGGCCTTTTAAGGAGGGGGAGAAAGGCATCAGTCTGCACGGGCTGGCGAGAAGGGAACTTCAGTGAGCACCCAATTCCATAGCTGGAAACATGCAGCTTCTTTAACTAATGCATCTGATAAAGCATTCAGGTTGTTTTTTTTGGTTTTAAATTTTTAAATAAAACACAACAGTTATTTATCAGTTGACAAGTACTTATTGGGTGTTCTGTCTGCTAGATGATAGTGGAATCCCCAGACAAAAAGCTGCTCCCTAGCCCCAAATATGTAAAAGATTACCTTAAGTTTTAACACCTGAATGCTTTTTAAACAAAAGAGTGAGTAGAACTGGGACATGAAGAGCGGAGGTCACCAGGAGGGAGGGCTGCTCAAACCTCTCCTCATCCCCCTGTCCTGGTTTCAACAGGGACTTATTGGTTGTGAAACTACCCTGGTCTGCGTGCTCAGTGGTGGGTCACCCCTGCATGTTGGGCAGTCCCTGGTCTAATAGAAGGGCTAAAAACCCTTCTCCCCAGGGCTAATTACTGGAACATTTAGGATTTTTGAAAATTCTGAGTATCTTTGGTCCATTGCAAGCACCATGGCACAGGTCCTGTGACCCTATTGCTAGGAATACTGCGTGTGGTTTTCACCTCCTGGACTTGGTGGATATTTACACTACCAGTTGTAACTACTCTAGCCCCCATGGCAGAAACAGTGACTGCTCCAACCCCTGCGGCTGCTTCAGCCCCCGCAGCTGGCCCTGTGGCTACTCCCACCCGTGGCTTGCACTGCAGCTACCTCGGTGCCTGCAACGAGAGATGCAGAAGACCAACCTGTGTCAGTGTCAGCAGCCCCTGTATGTAAGCAGAAATGGAAACGGAAAGCAGCTTGTTTGGTAAAGGAGAACAGGAACAAGATGAAGAAGGCAAACAAGAAGTAACCTCTCATCCCTGTCTCTGAGTGAACTGTGGGATACCCTGAAGGATTATGCCCATCAATCAGGTGAACACATTATCACCTGGGGGTAATAGTTTAAAGCTGGAAGGCAGGGAAGCCAAGCAGCTGGGGTTGTTTTCCAGAGAAGGGGGCATTGACAAGGCAATTGGAAAAGTAATGTGAGCCCTCAGCCTCTGGAAGCAACTTCTGTCAAGTGTTAAGGAAAGGTATCCCTACAAGGAGGATATTATGTGTCACCCAAGCAAGTGGACTGCAACAGAGAAGGGTATCCGGTACTTGAGGGAATTAGCCATGAGAGAGATGATTTATTGTGACCAGGATGGCCCACAGTCACCCATGGATCCCAATGAAGTCCTACGCAGACGACCCATGTGGCAGGAATTGATACAGAGTGCACCATCAGCGTATGCCAACTCATTGGCAATAATGACTTGGAAAGACAATGCACCACCAGTGGTGGATGAAGGGGTTTGCCATCTCCAGGACTATGAACATAGCATCTCTACCTCCATCATCTCAGCTGTGGAGAGGCTGGTCCAGTGACCTGATGAAGATATATCCTACTTTTCACCTATACGGGCCCACATCTCAGTTATCAACCTTCGATGCATTTCTGTTTGGGAGGGAGAATGTAGAAGATGCACACCACGGCGTACCCTGTGGTTTTACTTGTGGGACATGAGGAGGTGGGATGGAAAACCTACCTCAGTCCTGGAGGCAGCACTGCATGAATTACAAGGAAAATCAATCACAAATAAAGAGCCTTCCAGGAAGGTTGCTGCTCCAGTATCTGCAGCGCCTGTTATGGGGGCTAGTTCAGGCCAGCTGCCCTGGCCATGTCCCTTCCCACTTTCCCGTGCCCCTCCAGCCCTCTTGCTGGCAGGGCCTGAAAAACTAAACAAGTACTTGACTTAGTATAAACATTACCTGGCAAGAACTAAGAACATCCCTGTGTTATCGGCAGTGTTCTCACACCAAAGCCAAAACACAGCACCACACCAGCTATTAATAAGAAAATGAACTCTATCGCAGCCAAAACCAGGACACCCCTTTAGGGCCAAAAATAACCACTTCAGGTTTTGACTGAGTGCCCTGAAGCTGGGTGCTCCCCTTTTCCTAACATACATGGCAAGGAGCATCTTAACACACAACCACACACACCCCACTGGGGAAAGGAACACCTTTTGAGAGGTTATTCAGCCCACCCAAGACACTACTGGAAACACTCAGACAATTTGGTTACCAGCAGCTTGTAAAACAAAAGTAGAGTAAGGTAAAAAGCTGACCTTGTAAAAGAGCACTCATAGATCTGTGTGATTTGTTCAACACATACACTTGTGTATCAGGAGCACACACACTGCCAAAAATTCTACTTACAATAAAGCAGCAGCCTTAACTAAAATTCTTTGATTAAAAATACTATTTTGGGCAAAACCTAAATATTTTCATTGGGCCAAAATGCATATGCATACTCACATATACACATCCTCAGGCAAAGTGTAACTCTATTATAACCCTACATCTGTAGCATTAAAATCCGGACACTCAGATAAACTAAGTTTCTAATGGATGTTTGAGCTTTTCAAAGAATCCTGCCTCAAGTCTCACTCTTTGCTGTCTTTTTCTAATGTGTCAGGTCTCCAAACAGCTTCAGTGTCCATCTGCAACATAGATCACGGCTTGGCAGAACTCTTTCCCTTAAACTAATCAAAGTTTTGCTCTAACCTACACTCCTATGAGAGATAGGACAAACGTTACCTTAAGTGCATCACTGTTCATTTAACAGGGTACAATAAAAACACAGAAACACAGATCAGATTATATCTGGTAAGAAGCTGCTCTGACTGCAGTTGATAAATAACTAGCAACTGATTTTAGTTGGAATTGAACTACCCAATAGGTCAGTAAAATTAGTATCTACCTGAAAGTTACTGTAATTACTCCAAATTGTCTCACAGAATCGCATAAAAATAACACACAGGATCAAATGAGGAATTCGTGTCAGGACATTGAAAACGGCCTAGAAAGTAGTATTAAAAAATGTGGTCTGATATTGATCACAATATTCCTAATTCAATGGCATTAATGTTTATGCCTTTCTCACTATTAATAAGCCTGCATTTTTCTGCAGCACACGGAGAGACACTTTACGGATCCTTCAGTCTTATTTATCAGGTAGACAAGCATTTCATCAATTATTTTTGCTTAGCCATGCTTTGCACGGAGTTGCCCTTTTATCTCTTGCAACGGTCTAATTATGCAATTAGGAGTTTTTTTTCCTTTTTTAAAATTCAACTCAGCTTTGTATTTCAGCACGCTATCTTTAGCTGGGGAGATGAATAACACCTCTACTTAACTTTCATGGTTAAATTTTTGAAGTCTGGAGCTGTTGAGGCCATTCCTAGCAGATGTTTGGCATCAGCTTGCCCCTGTAGAGCAGGTAGCTGGGTTTTATCAGCCTGCAGGTTGCAGCCAGCCTCCCCAGCTGCTCATAAAGCACCATATCAGATACCTCCACATTAATCTGCCCTCATATCTCCCCACCTAGGACTTGGCCTTGACATTTTCAGACCAGTCCATGCAGAGGTGCAAATCATTGTGACCACAGAGCGTGTTACTTGCACCTTCATGCAAACACAATAGGCATTAGTTAGACACCTGGGATTCTGAATGCACCCCAAAAATCAGTCTCTCTGGGTGTCATGATGATGTCCACCATGCCTGCACGGGAGTCAAGACCCAGAATTGCACTGGTGGTGGTTTTCAGTCCGGAAACCAGAGCCAAAAAGGGGGTCAGCCTGCACATAGCAGGCAGCTAGCAGGCATGCCGCCCTCACGTGTTAAGTGGCAACAGACTGCTTCATTTTCAAGAACTTATCTTTGTTTTTTTCCTAAAGGGAAAAAAAAAATAATCAGCAAACAAGCTGATAGGTGACAGCAGACTAAGCCAGTGCCTACTGAATTCCTGGGAGAGAATAATTGACTTTGGTGTGTTTTGGACCTCTCCTTCATTTTGCAGGATTATTATTTTATCTTATATATGCATTGCTTTATATAAGCTTCGGTGCCGCTCCTGCAAATATCCTGACTTTGAAAAACTAGAGCAAAGTATAATATCTTTGGAGAAGAGAGAGAGATGATAACAACGCTACAAAACAGACTGTATATCTTGTAAAAAAATACTAGTGTCTGAAGTTGCTGCTATCCCTTTAATCATACTACTTAAGCTGAAACAGAGATTTTGCAACTTTATGAGCAAGATTTGCTCACTGCTAGGAACAAAAAGTGAGCACAGGTTAACATTAGACTGGACAGTGCACCTTCTGGACATGTTTGTAAGCTTCTTACTGGAAGCAAATAGTCATACGCTTTTCAAGTTGTGCTCCTTGGAGAAGCAGCAGCTTTTTCCACTTTCAGATGGTTTGACTTACAACTGTTGCATGTACTAAAGAGAACAAAATAGTAAGTAGGTTTTGGGGTTTTTGTCAGGTTCAAAGTATCAATTTAAAATTGCTGCCTCTAGTATCACTTTAAAAAACAGAACAGGTGTACACAGCATTACTGTTTCCAGATCCATATGTATTTATCTCAGAAACCAGAATACTGGGGTTTTTTTACAAGCAGAACTTTAGCATCTCACCATTCTATTAAAATTGGGACAGGATAGATGAATTAATGGATTTTGTTTACAGTTTCTATTCAGTTCATTTATTCTAAATAAATACTTAGGTGAGAATGACACAATATCAGCAAATTGAAGTGATAAATTTCACATTTAGTGGTCATCATGTTACTTCTTTTTTACCATTGATTTATAAAAATGATAAAATGTACTATATAAACCAAATTAATTTAAAATTTACATAGGAATTATTATTTATTACCAGCAGGAACAGCTGCTTTCAGGGTTGGGAAGTCAGTACAGAGCCCTGATCTAACCTGAATCAATATGCCTGAATATCTGACAGCAGCTTTCTGAATATGAAACTTTGATACAACCCGGTATGATGGCACAGGAATAATACTGGTCCAACCCTAAAACTATATTCTTTGAAAGGAGTTTGGCCTGTAGGTTTCACACAGGGTGTGATTTCTTCTGTCCTTCCATTTCCTGCTCTTGCTGGCTGCTGGAGCCTGGCAGTGCATGTGATGTGGCTGTTCAATAGCCCAAAGTATGAAAAATACTTAATAATGACTTTTTTTTTTTTCACCACGGTTAGCATGCATGAAATGAATGAGGCTTCCTGCACAAGGGATAAATCTATAACTAAATGTCAAAAACTATAACTCTCTCTGAAGGTAGCTTATTAAGAATTTGCTATGGTTCATTTTACAGTGACACTTCCATATTCAGGAGTGTCAGAGTACAGAGGAGCAGCCTGGGATCAATTCATTCTGACATAAAAAAAAAAAAAAAAAAGGGAGATTTAAAAAAAGGGAAATGAGGGAGAACAAACTGGTATCTAACAAAGCATCTGGACTCATTCAAAGATAAAGCAGATTCAAGATTCATTACTGAGCCCCCCAGCCCCTATCGGACAGGCTCTGTGACACAGTCAGGGTGATAATAGCTCACTGGAGGAATGCATGGCAGTCCTAAAGCCCCATTTGCTTAAATAGCATGATATAGTTCTTCCTCCCAAATCACGTATTAAAGCTCTGTAGAAAAACAGTAAGAGTGAAATACACAGTATGTGTATGCCAGAAAAGACCAACACCAAAGCTATTGGGAGGAAAGTGAATTAATGACTACAGTAAACTCACATTTCTGGTACTATTACTTTTTAAAAGCAATACTGGAAACAAAGCAAGGTTTTGCTTAGAGGCAACAGCAAAACACAGCTCTAATTCTGCAAACAGAGAAAGAGAACAAGGACATAGGTTTGAGGTTAACAATCAAAACCCAAACCTGTTCCAGGTGCTGTCTAAATAACTGCAAGTGAAAACTTCCTCTCTGGAAAAGGCATCTCTGTAGTAGTGTGCCAGCCTCACCAGAACACTGGTGGGGAAAGCTTCAACACCACTGGAAAGGGAAATGTCTCTCCATACTGTCTCCCCCAACACACAAACTTGTTTACTGTTTGTCATCATCTTCTGCTTGGAAAACGAGGCACGGGCATTTTCCACCTTTAGTGAAGCTTTTAGACCTCTCTAAAAGAGAAAAATGGCAATGAAGGTCAGGCGCAGCTCCAGGGAGCACTGATCAGCTCCTTTGGTCCCTCCAAACTGCTGCAGAGGAAAATGGTGAAAACGAAGGGTAAGCACGAAAAGCCGTGTGTTCCTGCTGGCTCAGCGAGACCCTCTGGCAACGTGTCTCAACAAATGCATCGTCCTGAAGGTATTTATTTATAAATTTGCTTTCACAATACCTGTCTGATAGCTGAGGTGGGACAGTTACCAAACTACCTGGGTGGTTATTGGCTAAGTACTCAATAAAAGGGATTAAGACATGCTCTAGCAGCTCTGTGATACATGGCAGTATTCCTGGGAACTACCATCTCTTACTGGCAAAAGTTCGATGTCACCTTGTTTGCATTTAAGTGCAAACTCCTGGAGAGTAAGCCTCAGCCAGAGATGTTTGCAACTCATCTTGGCTTTGTTCAGCTCTCAGACATCTCCAGTTCTGGGGCAGTTTCTCCACTTACATATCTGAATTCCAAGTTTTTACACTGACCTTTATATCTTAGCTTTTGTAAATAAATAAATAATCAGCCATCTTTTAATCCCTTTTATCTTTTGGGGTTATCTGTAATGCCACATCAGAAATGAAACCCATCTTCTAATGAACTAAAAGCACCAGAGCTCCCAGACCCGTGCATCTTTTATGGAAGTCGGTCTCTAAGAGCCTGTTTATGAGAAAGAAAATTACTGCCTGGCCCAGAGCTTGGACTTTTAGGTGCTGCCTGCCTATAAATTTGCAGACTATACATAAGAAAAAACAAAACACACAGGGAGCAAAAATTAGGATGCTTTTAAAGGTTCATAAAAAAAATGGTAATTGTAAACCACCTGACACACCTTTATGGTCTTGGGTAGGGATAACATTATCAGTAAAAACGCACAGGTATCTCTAATAAGCTAGCAATTTTCTCCTGGGGCTTCTCATCCTATATTTGCAGTGTCTTACCTCCACAGCTCTGGCTTTGGGTGTCAGCAAGCCTGGATGTGGCCTGGAAAGGACTGATGGTGCAGGGCTGTGGGGAGGTCCCAAAGAAACCAGTCTGGGGAGAGAGTCAACACTGAGGGCCCCTTCTCTTCTCCTTTTAAAATACTGTGATTAAATGTAAATGCAAGGAAAGGTCCCTGACTTTCCAGAATATGAAGTCTGGTCAAGGCCATGAGAAGTTACCTATGATTTCTAACAAGTGGCTTTTTACTTTACCACAGAAGATGCCTCAAACTGCTCACAGTGGCATTACCTGGGCAAGAACAGCTCAAATGCCACTTCTGCTGATTTTTCCCTCCTTATGAAAATGAACAAAATTGGGTGTTAGAGTCACCTGACATTGCCGAGGTACTGCTGCTGCATCTTCTGCCAGTTTCTTAGATGCTTTAAACTGTTATTAACAAAGAGAAAAAGTTAAACAAGTTTGAATATTTTAAACAATGAACAAGCCAACAACTCTCCACCACAAGTAGATACATAGAGAACAAGTGAAAGCAAAAAGGTTAAAAAAAACACAAAATAAAACCCCATGTTGCTAAGGAATCTCCCAATTCCTGAGGTGACTCCACATGCTCTTATGGAGGTTGCCAGTAGCTCTAGTCCCTGAGGCACCTTCTGCCTAAAGACTCTTGCTACATGAACCACACTGAAATGCTCCCCATGTTTATTCTTGTGTGTGTAAGCGCATGAACCTTGGCTTCCCTTTTGGCAGCATCTTGTCCTGATTTCTTCTGTGCTCCTCAGCGGCTGGAGCTGACTCATGTGCCATCAAAAGGAACGTGAAGGGCAGTGCTGGTCGGGGGATGTCTCCAGCCCTACACTTTTTGCAAAACTCTTCTCAAGTGCATCCTGGCACAGCACTGACTGTACCCATGCTCGGGTCCTGAGCCTGATGTAAATGAAGTGCTTGGAGAGCAACCACTGTGGTTTAAACTGCTGGGAGTGTGAGCACTTCCAGCGCCCTAATGCAGGGTAAGAGGCTTCTTTAGTAACTCTGTTGCAGTCAAAGGATGATGCACATTCGGAAAGCTAATTATACAAGCACATGTTTCAGGACAAAGATCAGATTAATACTTAGTTCCAAAACCCTTCCTTACTTGTGGTTTTTAAGTGGCTATTGTCTATTCTTTCTCACATTTTTGATCGCACAATTTCTGAGTACAGAGAAACAGGATATATAAGTAATATATATTACACATGTATTACATTTTGTATTAAAATGATTCAAAAGACACCTCTGATGCACATAATGCAATAGGGGGTCTGTGCTCTCCAAGAGCCAAGGCAGGAGGTTTCTTCTGGAGAATTTTGGAGGCTTCTGGACAGAAGACAACCACATTTGCAAAGGAACAGACAGTGAAGCTCTCTTCCCCTCCATCCTGACATAATTTTCTGTCTTCTTTCTTCTGCCTGGTTTAGAAGATCTACTTTCTCCCTCACAAAGAGAAAATACCTCTTATCCAAAAAAGCGTCCATTTTAATCACATTAGCATTAATTAGCAGAAAAAAATTATATTCTTATGACAATACTAATTACTTGCGAAGTTCTAAATACCTTCAAAGCATTGCATAAGAATGAGTAGCATAATGCATAACTGTGCATGCCTTTTATCAACTCCAGTATTAGTTGATGATCATTAAATATTTTCTGGAATTAAAATGCACGGTACTTTATAACTGAAGGCCCAATTGTTTAAAAGAATAGAAGCCACAGAAGCAGCTTTCTAAGATGGAAGAAAGTTTCCTTTCCTCATCAGAGCAACAAAACATGTTTAGCTTAGTACATTTATTGTTTATCTTATTATTCAAGGGAGCACTGTACATTGCAGTTGTGTGTCTGTTTTTCAGAGGGACTGTGGATAAATACAGTTTATTAAACCCTGCTGAGACAATCTGTTGTGTCTGTCTGTTTTAATGCTGTTATAAGTCAGTTAAGCATGTACCATACTTGTTAGCTGCATATATACTAATCTAATGTATTGATGGGCTGTCAGTACAAATACCTAATGAATATTAAAATACAAACTCAGATACAGAAATGCAAAGCAGAGCCAGCATGTGGTCAGCATTTTGAGGGACAGGCAGAGAAAGGAAAAGACCAGAGTTCAGAGTAAATGACAGTAAACACTCATGAAATGAACCTGAAAACAAATCGCTAGCAGCTTCCCAGGAAAGACGGAAGAAAATAATAATTAGCAGTCTCAAAAACATGGGCTCTAAATATATGCTGCGAACTTTGTCTTCTGCCAGCTGATTTCAATATAAATGAAACAAAGGACAGTTAGAAGACCACTGTGCCAGTAAGACAAAGAGAACTAGAGAAAACAGAATAAAGACACCGTACCAGGGGAGGGAGGGCAGGGGAGAAGAAGAAATCTCCCACTCTCTCTTCCACAATGTTAATTTTCTGTTTAACAATGGCTCTAAAAATGGATAACAGTTGATACTTTGCATGCTCCGCATAATATAGTCTTTCAGCAAAAGCATGTACATACAAATCTCTCCTGTTTCGAGTGAATGTGGCAGGAGTTTGTTGAGCATGTTTCTCCCTATTAGATCATATTCAGAGCTGCAGCCAGCTGCTTGTTAGAGATTCAAAGCCTTATGCACCATTCAGTCCGAGCTTAGAGGCATGCTGTCTCTCCTTCATGAGGTTTGAAGTGAAAAGCAAATTACAAAAAGAAAGCCCTTGGGCCAGAGGAGAAAATATCAAACCACTGTGAGTGGAGAGGCAGCAGGGTAGAGACACGTGAGCAGCCACAGGGCTGACAAACCCAAGAGAAACAGCCCAAGTCATGCAGGATCTGCCTGGAGTCTGATGGCTGCTTCCTTCTCCCTCTCCTACCTCTCCACAATCATAAAAGCATCTCAAGGTGACAGGGAACTGGTACAACTACCAGCTGCAGAAAAAGGCAGAAGAAAAGAGCAGTTAAATAGCAGGAGAGCAAGAGGGAGCTCATGGTGGACTCCTACCGGGGAACACCCTGCCACCAGTGCCGAAGGAACACTGAAAAGTGTCCAGCCCCAAAAGCTACCCCTGGAGCAGGTAGATCCTTTACAGCTGGAAAGCCTGCGTGGACCTCCTGCTCCCACCCTACTGGGTGGTGACCCACTGCCACCCAACCAGCAGGGACTGTAGGGATCTGCATCGTCCCTGGGATGAAGGGACTGCAATGCAGATGCTGTGTGCTCATCAGCGTGTGGGGACACGTGGAGGCATCAGGAAATCTCTGCCTCCACAGGCAACAAGGGAGATGCAAAGCTGAAGCAGGCTCCATCAGCGGTCGTTAGGGAGAGTGGTCAGTTTTGATTTAGAGGTGAGTGACGTTTCGCACAGCAAACAACGGGGGGTGGGGAACCTGCAGATTTATCTATGGCAGGGCCTTCCTGATTTGCAGCCAGTGGCTGTGTTTGCTGATGGGTAAGATGCACAAGGGCTTGTCAAAATTTCAAGCATTATGTAAACACCCAGTGGAAAGGCAGACAGCAAGCCTTTGAAATGAGAGGGAAAATCAGTGAAATTGTAAAATCATGTTCATAATCAGAACCCCACGTTACATTAAATATAGGTGTCCCTGGCAGCATCAGTCACAAAAAGATTTAATAATAATCTTCTGATCAAATATGATCAAATTACCACACCTTATAGTTTGAGCTAGAAGAGAAGAGCTAAACATACAGGTTTCTTTAACATCCCTCTGCCCCCTTTGCTGCTCCTCTTCCCCAGTTCTTCATCAAATGACTTTAGTTGTTCCCCTATAAAGCTATGGGGTGTGAAAAGCTCTCTGTTTCCCCGGTCATTTGGGCTCTGGCTGCTCCTTCTCCAGCCCAGGAGAACTGCAGTGGTGACCATCAGAAATCTGCTTGAGGAGCCACAGCTGGGTGACAGGCTGGGATAGTAAAGCAGAGGAGGAAAGATAATCATAGCTTGGCAAGGGGTTCTTCATCACCTTCACTTTACAGGTAAGCAATCTCCCTGGGTGAAGTGGTATGGGCAGGGTCACTGCTGGTAGAAGAGAAGAACAACCTGCTGGGAAAGTTCAGGAAGAAATGACTTTTTGGTCCACTGGTTGGGTAGATGATGGAAAACCCAGCTACAGAGATCAGGCAAGGAAAAGGAGCACATGATTTGAATCCAAGGGGACTGACAATTTTGGGACAGTGAAGAGCTGAATTCTGCACTTATTAGAGCTTTCTTACTCAAACCAAAATGGGGGTTGCGTAGAGCTCAGTGCAAAGCCACCACCAGACTTTTAACAGACAAGAGGGATCTGGACAAGCACTACTGCCTAGGTCCAATCCATTTGTAAATCACTATTCTCCTAATTTCCAGTTGTGGGGTTTTTTTTGGTTTTTTTTTTTTTTTTTTTAATTTGCTTTCTGCCATCAGAATAAGGAGTGGTACACAAAGGTAGATGTCAAGCAAACATTCAGATCAGTTTAATATGATAGAATGTAAATAACACAGACTCTACATTCGACGCTTACTAAATAAGACTGCACTGCATTATTCCTGTCTCTTGTGGCTTTTTTCATTGTTTCTGGCAGGAAAACATAGAAAGGCAGGAAATAACTTACTCTGAGGCTTTGCTTCTGTAATAACTCACTAAAGGCCTAATCCTGTTTGGTTTGAAAAACTTTGATGGGACAAAGGATGTTTAATTTAATCAAGTATTAAGGTCATGCAGAGAACAAAAAATATGGAAAATAAAGATGAAATAAAATGGAACCCTTCCACCAAGAGGCTGAAGGCAAGAAAAAGAAGTAATATGCTAACTAATGGCTTCATGCATGAGTGGCTAGAAATATTTCCTATGCCCAGTGAATAACCAAAACATCTGAAATCACCCTTTAAACAGGAAACAGCTCCTATTGCTGAAAATGGACAAGCCTGTAAAATGCTTCACTGTGCAGCAGCAGCGCTGAGCTGAGCGGGGGCACAACTGTGAAAACAAGGCTGCACACACTAATTTGCCTGTAAAATAGGGAGGAGAGGAGGGATGAAGGCTCACCTCCATGTGCCTCCAGTCAGGGAGGGATGGCGGCAGCAGCCAGCTAGTGCAGCTCCTGGAGAGCAGGGCTAGAGGGGTGTGAGGCCAGGGCATCGTGGGGATGTGCTGAATGAGGCAGAATAAATCCCTGCTCAGCCAAAGCTGACCTGGTGAGCATGGGGAGGTGTAAGTGTGCCCACTGGGGTGAAACATTTCCAAATTCAACCAGCCATCCATGCATCCATCATCCAGGCACGAGGGCACGGAAAACGACCTCATTTCCTTTGCTCAGTCATCTTAACAGCAACAACAACAGAAGAAACTGCCTTGAAAGCCTGGCTTAGCTAATATATGCAACCTCAGGTTCCCATCAGCGTCACTCCTGCCTGCTGCCTTCTTCAGCCCTGCCACATGCCAGGCCCGCTTGACTTGCCTTGGTATTACCTGGGCACTCAGTGTGCAGCTTAGCTACTGTACAATCCTACTGCTTCAGCTGCAGACTCGAGCATCATCTACCGAGAGTTTTCAAAATACCTCTTTTTGCATTGCTCTGGTCTTGCAGTTTCTGTGTTGTTAAAAGTCCAGAAAATAAACTGGTCTCTGGCACAGTCTGTGGAGGAATTGAGGAAAGGGAAATGTATTGCAACTAAATTTCACATTTGAAGCTATGTAAAGTTAGTCCCAATCAACCCATCACTTGTCAAAAATTAAGAGAAGGCCATCATTAGCCCTTATTTCAGCTGGTTTGAAATCAGTAATTAACTTCTCAGAGAAAACAGATATTTTGCAGGAAATCAGAGATGATATTTTTGCGTGTGATGTACTTTTTGAGCCAAAGGAGGCTGCACACTGACAGTAAATATTATGCCAACAAACCTCAGTAGGTTGGAAGAATCTTCTTCTGCCCTAATTGGGGATGGTTTTCAACAGTGGGGAGATTAAAGCTGAAGTAAGGCAAGACATCTAAAGGGCACTAAGCAGAGCATTACCAGCGCGAGGTGTTCTTATCAACCACTAGCAGAAATGACAGAGGAATAAACGCAGCAGCGACCAGCTCTGCCCTGCACTGCTGCTGGCTAAGGGGCCTTGACCTGGGAAGAAGAAAGCAGGGAGAGAGGCAAAGCAACGTTAGCCCACCACAAACCCTAAGTTACAGGGACTCCAGGGCAGGAATGCTCTGGCTCACCGGTGCTTTCCTCTTGCTGGGATCTCATGTGGACCAGAACAAGGAGCAGCTGCAGGCTACAAAACTGCTGGCAGATCTTGCTGGGCGAGTCGCACCAGTCACAGACCTGGACAGACTTGGTTTGTCTGTAACCACAGCACCCAGTCACTTTTGCATCCGTAGGTTGGCTGCTCCTTGTTTGCTTTTTTTTAAAAAGCTGGGAATTTGGGAAATGATAGAAAGGCCTGTCTTATCTCATACGGGGAAAATGCTGATACAGGCTAAAATCAGCAAGCTCTGTAAAATGCTGCAACTCATTTAAACAAACACAATTGCACTCACAAGCATAAGTATTAAGAGTACAGCTGACAATCATAAATCATGCCAACCCACTGTGCACATAGGAAGGGAAAAGAAAGCTGTCACTTTGGTGCTCAGACACCACAGTGATGGGCACCATACAAGTGGATAGTGCTCATCTAATATAAATTAGATAGTGGTTGCTTAGAAGACTACCATTACAGAGTATAAAGTGCTGAAACTTGGGTAAACCAATAACATAATATTTCCTATAGCAAGGAAGACAGGAATGCCACAGGAGAGTGAGGTTTTTCTTATTAATGACTAGATAAAATACGTGATTCATTCCACTTTGGAAAAACCCAAGACAGCCGAAGCAGAGGGAAATGCAGAGGACATATGAAGCACCAGGAAAGGCAGAGGACAGATCTGCCTTGTCAGGGAAATGAGCTGAGTGATCTAACAAGCCTTTTCCATCTCCAGCTCCTGTGTTAAGGGCAGTGTTTTCTTCAATTTGCAAAACTGCCTCTGCCCCAGTCAGGGCAGCATGGGAGAGAACATGCAAGGGGAAATTTCCTGGCTTCTCTTTTGCAGGGGTAAAAGCATGCAAACCTGCTAACCTGCACCCTTGCCTCAGCTCAGAGGGTCTCAGCTCTACTTAAGTACCAGTGCAGCTAAGAGTCAAACCGGTACCTTTTATGTTGTAAAATAAATTTAATGCAACCGGGAAAATAAATTGTATTCTCTTTTGTTCTAAACTGGGATCTAGTTGCTGACATGGATTATTAAGTAAAGGAGAACAAAAAGGACTGGGAATAAACAAAAACCTATTTAACAGAGCAGCAGCCCTACCTGTAAGGAATAACAATGAAAGGACAATGTAGAGTATTTAAGGTGGTGGATGACTTTTCATGCCCATATCATCATGCCAGCACAGTCCAGCTACTCTGAAATTTGTTTATGTAAATAAAAAAGACAGACACAATGTACAAAAAGGAATTTGATGAAAGAAAATTAAACTCTCTACAATAGCGACACCCAGCACTGTTATGGATGCAGACCCTTGGAACATTTTTTATTATAATCTCTTATAGAAGGCTCTAAATTTTACCATAAAAAAATTGCTTCATAATAACACTTGGCACACAGCACAAGATCTTAGCCCAGAAGAGAGTGCTGATTTCTTTTCTTCTCCCCGTACAGACCAAATCCTAAATTCACTTCCAAAATGAAAACAAATAAATACATTTTCATTAAAGAAGAATTAAGCATGACAGTTTGGTCTGTCTTACACATAAAGAGAGAAAAGAAAGTTGTTCCTCATTTAGAAATATACTGCCTTCATGGGCCACAATGGCAGCTGGGACCTAAGCAATGAAATCTGTCAATTCTGCGTAGTGATTTAATTGCTTAGGGTATTTTAACAAGTTCCATACCATACAGGATAGCTATTGTTACAAACAATTGCTTTCTTAAAGCTCCATATTATGCTGCATCTAAATATATAATCAGAACTGGCTGAAAGTCATTGAAGCCTGCAAAGCCACGAGTATTTCCACTGGGTCTTGCAGGTAATTCAGCCCAAACAGACCTTGCAAAACTAGGATAAGGGAAGGTATCTCCAAGATGTTGCTGGACAGAAGAAAAGCTCTACAGATCCCTTTTTGTAGTACAGCCTTTGTTTGGTCTACTTTCCCAACAGGGACTTTAAAGAATCTGACTCTTTTCTCCCCACAGAAAGGATGCTCAGCATGCTGGAACAGATCTGTGCTAAATACTTAGAAATACTGAAGGAATAAACAAACCCGGGAACGTTTTTTTTACAAACATCCTCTGTGCAGGCTGATATATACAAAAGTTCTAGTTTTAAGATGACCAGAGCATGGATATTGCTAACTAAAAATGAAATTTGAGCATGTTTATTCTCACTAAAGAAGCAGCTATCAAAGGCAAGTATTAGCTTCAGCAAATACTTAGTTATTTCAGTAACAAATTGCACAAACAGAAAACTCCAGAGTTGGCTACAATGAGCTGATCCTTAGACATCTAGGCTATGATTAAGAACAGATGAGAAAAGACTTGCAAACCTCTGAATTATCCTTGCCTTTTATGTAGTCGGTCTGGAAGGCGATGCTTTAATGCATTCTTTAAAAAGGGATAGAAATTAAACCTGATTTTGCAGGATGTATGGAAAACTGAATTCTGAAAAATTAGTACATCTCTCCGTTTACAAATGTGACAGTGCATGAAGTTAAACGTTTTCCATAGTTACTCATGCATAATTACAAAAGATTTAAATAGCAGCTTTATGAGTTTTAAATGAAGGCAGAAGGTGTCCAGCCTGTGAGACTGCTGTGTTAAAATATATTGGCAGGGACTATACAAAAGCAAGCATTTTCTAGTAGGACTGGGTTGCTCAGTATTCTGAAAAACAAAACAAAAATGCCCCTCCATTTGGTAAACTTGATTCCTGGCTATTGTCTCCCAACTTTGCCAATGGCTAATATACGCAGGTATCCTTTATGTAATAGATCCATTACATTTTATTTCCTTGGCTCCCACCAACAGTTTCTACGAAGAATGCACTGTTACTCACTTAAATTGGACAATTTGACAATAGTGGAGGGAATAATAGAGAGGAACCACAATTCCTCAAAATGATAATAACCTGCAGAGATATTTTGCTGCTCATTTTTTAACCAAAACCTGACATTTCTCATTATTTCAGAGTGCAGACTGCCTAATCCAGAAGTATATCTATCACAAGTAATCCAGGTACAGAACTGACATTACAATTATTTTTACTAGTACTAGCCAAAAATGAACTATGTCTTGATGACCAGAGATCAAATTTCTCCTACAGATATAGCAGCGTACCTGCATTGAAAACTTCCAATTATTGGAATAAAAACATGCAGTTGTCAATCCCAAGAAAGTGTTTAGGGAAGAAAGCGTCTCTATTTGACTCCATTTATTACTTGCCAATAACCCATCCCTGTCAAGTAACAACAGTATTTTATATGTTATTTAGCATGTAAAAATCCATCAGAAAGCTTAACAAATTTATCTATCAAGCAGATAACAGTAGTTCTAGTGTAAAATGCTTGCAATAAAATTTCAATCCATTGGAAATACACCAGAGTCTGGCTTTTGCTGGAGACTCAAAAGCAAGCCCAGTTTTGCTAAAAGGTTCAGGACCCAGGTGAAGAGCACTGAGGAAATTAATGTTTTTCATCTCACAGCTCTTACATGAAACCAGGCTCTTGGTGGCAATCACAAATAATACCTCTGACTATAAGAAAAAGAGAAAAATAGACTCTGTTCTACTTCTATCAAGGCTGTTCTGCATTTTTTTTGCAATGAACTGTAGTAAATCTCAATGGCACCATAGAAAAATTCAAGATTCCTGTAATTGTTCTACTACAATGAATAATCAGAGACCAAACGTTGTGTTATTATCATCAGCTACATATCTGATGCAATCTGCATTTATTATTCTCCAGGTTTACAAAGAATAGAGACTTGCTTAGAAGCACCGTGAGCTTTAGTTTATAACAATGGCATTTTCTTCTGTGTTATCATTCTCTTTATGCTGAAGGACTGTAGGTGTGAGAAAAGTGAATGGAATTAAACGTTCTCTCAAGAAAACCCTGAATAACCAAATAAAGTGGATTTTTTTTGCTGAACTACAATAAGACATTCATATCAGGCCTTTTCCTACACAAATGACAAAAATTGGTATTACCACATTGCTACTTCACTACATGATTGGGAATTTTCTGCCAAAGGCCATCTTCAGGTTCAGAGTAAAACAAAACAAACAAAAAAAATAGCAATACCCCTATATTTATGCCTCTTATATTTATCACTTTTACTGAGGTTTCAGTAAAAATTATTTACCACGCTGAGGGCTGGAGTGCATAGCTGATGAAGAACAGTATAACATACCAGCTAGGAATTTATCGCTTGGATATGAATGAGGACAACAAAGGTTGGGGTGTAACAGTGACTAACTACCACCAGCGCGATGAAGTTACAAAATGGGTAAATGCTGTGCCAGATATGCTCAGCATCATATTACTGATTCAAATTGTGGAAGGTACAGGCGTGATCTCATCCGACACACTCTGCACAACTTCCCTTATCCACCTTCAGGAAACCAGAACCGGTGTAGATAAAGAGACAGGGGGATGAACAGGAAAACAGAGACCTTATCTCAGAGGAATAAAAGCCTTTCAGATGTGTATGAAAAGGAGGAGAGCTTAGAGTGAGTGAAGGCAGAAGCAGAGAAAAGCACTGTGAGGGAAAAGCAAATGTTAATAAAAGCAAACAGTTACACAGTGGCTACGAAGAAATCGAGACTGTAAAAAATGGGAATAACATGAAAGTGGAAAAGCTTCCCAGCAGGAACAGCACCAGAAAAACAACAGACCTCCCAGGGGAAAACACTCAAGTGAATAAATATCCTCCAGACTGGTATTGAGATTGTGCTTGATGAAATTATGAAAGGACTCATATAGTGTGCTTGCCTATCATAGCAGGATAATGGATTCGGTGACCCAGCAGATTCCTTTGATTCTTACGGTCATATAACAGCAATAAAGCAAATTGCCTGTAGCTTTGTCACTTGGGTCTTATATCAGACAAATGAAGATCTTGGATTGCAGATCTTAAACAAGCACCCCAGTGCAACAGCAATGGGATTTGGCATGCCCCATTGGTGTTCCCCCAGTGGTGAAGGAGATAAGTGGTGGATGAAGGACACCAGACCTCACATCTAACCACACCTGCCTTTCTCTGCTCTGCCCTCCTCCTGCCAGTGTCCCTTGGTGCTCCCCCTCTGCATGCTTGCCTGGGAAACCTGGCGTGGGGCAGCTACCCGGCTTGGCCAGCTGCAAAACTGCCCATGTCTAGCTCCCTGTATAGCCAAAACACGAGCGGGATCTCCGCCCAAAAAGGCCACATCAGAGGCAATTTGGAGCACCTAAGGTCAAGTAACCTCTGGAGACCCTTGTGTGGTGCACAGCTGTCAACAGCTGGCTGTCGAAAAGTTAGCTTTCAATGGCCTAGAGTAAGTGGTCTTTCTAAATATAAATGACTATATAATAGTAATGAACCATAAACTTTATTAATGCCAACCAAGCTTACTTAAAATATAAGTAAGCATATAAATAGCTAAGTAAATGCAAAGTTATTTCAGAGCTCTGCAGGGGATGTTAATAATGATAGCTTCATGCTGGTGAGATGAGACCCTGACGTTAAGTCTGCTCAAAAGTTAAGGTTCCCTTATGAAAAATACACCTAAGTCTTCCTGGTCCAGCAGAGATTTATTTACAGCAACCCACTTTTAGTACTGCAGACTATAACACTATTACTCTGGCTTTATTATTAGTGTGTAAAACACATATACTAGTGAGCTGAAGGTCAAATCCAAGTGTTTGATGGATGGATGGTTCAGGTACATCACCTCATTGCAAAGATATTACACTCCATTCTGTGCTAAAATGTGATACTGGGAAGCACTTTCTTTCCTCTCATTCACTACGTCTTTGCAAAAGAATATAAGATTAACTCACTTCACCAGCCCTCTAGATATCTGTAATCTCAAACCACTATCTCTAGTGCCTTTTGCGGCTAATAATCCTTGATATACAATGTCAGCACAACTATGAAATTAAAGCCAGCATCTTATGGCAAAATGCCTTCCAACACTGTTAAAAGTTTTGGCCTCCCACAGGAAATGAATCATTACAGTATTTGTTTCCTTCTGGCTTTGCTGTCAAGTTCTCTGTACCAAAAAACAGCCCAGGGTTTTATAATGGCTTCTGTCATCCCACGTCCAGCTGCCTCAGAAACACATAGAGTTGACTTCAGCCATCGCTTTATCCATAATTTCATCCTAAAGAACCCGAAGCCCATCAAAGCCACAGAAGAAAAATTCCCATTTTATTATCATATTGAACATGTCATGTTCTTGAAATAAACCAGCATCATGAGGCTTTAATCCTCTTTCAACTTACCCTAAATGCCATCAATCAGAAAACTGTCAGCTCAAGTGTGACAAGAAACCTGCTTCCATTCCCCTGAGGCCCTGGTGAAATGAGTATTATTAGCCCATTTTTTCCTTTAAAGGGTCTCATTACAAAAGAGCGAAGCGTCAAGAAATTCAGTCTCCAGCACAAGATCAATATTGATACATCCCTTGTTGAGAGGTTTTAAAATGCTACCCAACATGCATCAAAAACCTTTGCTGTTTTCCTAAGCCTGTGTTTAAGAAAGGCTTTGGAAGAGAGGCTGTGTGACTTCGGCACGCATGTGACAAAGCATCCCTGCAGCAAAGCTGAAGCACATATGTAACGGCTTGTGTGCAAAGACGCCTCTTTTACCTCCATTATGAAAGCCAGACTCTCAACAGAGAAGTAGGCAATGCTTGCCCAGACTTTTGCCAATCAACAAGCTAAAGGTCCTTCTCCTCTTTGTCTAAACATAAACTGGCCAGCGGGCAGCCCAGGATATTTCAAAACACCTCTGTTTATTTCAAGTTGCTCAGCAAAATAGTAAGTTCATACCGAGATGTGCCAGAAACATAATTTTGTCCTGTTAGGTGTATCTGACTTGAAAGGAGTGTGAAGCATTTTCTACAGATTTTGACAGAAATGAGTTTGATCCTGTCTATGGAGCTATGAACTGAGAAAATTTTAATACACACTTTCCCCCTTTTCCAGATTTGTTTTGCATGGAAGGGGTTGTTTTATTTTAAGAAAAGAAGATCCCAGGAGAGCATATTTGAATATGTATATATTGTAATACTGCTTCAAGGCCCCACTCTACTAATTCTCTCTGTCATTCTTTTACAGAAAAGAGGATTGATAGATTACTCTTACAAGCACCTAGCATCCTTACATAATTTTGTTTATCTTGCATTTTGGATATCAATTTATGTCTATTTACAAGGATTTAAACTTCCTCAGTCAATACAGACAAAATTCCTGTGGGAGAAATTTAGTGGGTGGAGAGGTTTAGTAGTTGAGAGCATGAAGCCTTCTTGTTTGTGTTTATCATCTGGTAAAAATAATCTATAATTCAGTTAGCAGTAATGGTATGTTGTTATCACGCATAGATCTTCAAGCTTACGCAAAGAAGTTTTCAGACTTAGTTCTGCTTCCACTTCATAAAAAATTAATTAAACCAACCCACCCATGTTAGAAGCAGCAATAGGCAGGCCTAACATTCAAAAACACTGAAATAGAAATATCAGCACGTGGGCTGCATCCACAACATAATCCAGTCAGATGACAGGAGACGTGGTTAGCCTCCGTTTCTGTAGTCTTTGTTCCCTAGAGCATCAGGGAAGCTGGGGCTAAGCTATGCAGAGAGGATAAGGACGTTGATGAGAGTTTATGATTTTTCAAACACGTTTGGGGCTCCTTTGTAAACTGCCTCCTAGTATCAAATGGCCAAACCATCTGCAGGATGGGTGGACGTATGATTACTATTGCAACTTGAAGAATGTCTTCATAGAGAACAACCCATTTCTTTCATCAGTCATTTCAAATGTCATCATGAGTATTAAAACCCAAAATAATAATATCCATCTAGGAGCTAATGTGAAATACATACAAGGTATTAATTGAAGTCAAACTATCTACCAACTGCTAGAGCCCCAAACATTTTGGTCACTAAGCTGTATTAGAAATTGATACTTTATGCCTCTTTAAACTGATACTTCTTCTGGCCATCAGTTTTCCTACCCTCCTCCAAGCATACAAGATGGAACCATCTGATGGTAATTGCCATGACAACTGATGCTGGTCCCAAGAGTGCAAAAGACAATACCGCCAGCAAAATTCAATAAACAGCATAATGAAGTAGAACAGATCACAGTAAGTTAGTTTTGGTTTCATGGTATGGACAGGGAGCAGTCTGGAGGATCTCCTGGGTGTCCTGGGGCTATACACATCCCTGGCTGGAGCATTCACATATGCTGCTGAGGGTGACCTAAGTGCCTTAAATATGTTGGAGAGATGCTGCAAAGGAGCAAACTATAAGCTTGGAGGAGAAAGGCAGCAGGCTGATGGCAGGGGAAGAGCTGTTTAAAATGAAGTGAACAGATTTGCAGTCAGCACCCTGGTCCACAAAGCATGTCTGATGTAGGAAAAGCTAGAGGAAGATTTTCAGAGTACAAATCAGGATTAGGCACCCTCCCTCCAATGCATTTTCAACTTCCTAAGCTTTCAGCTTACTGGCCTTCCCATCCCCGCCACAAAGTAATCATCTAGACAAAAGACAAAAAGACAAAAATCTAACATGTTCTTACAAAATTGAAAAGAAAAGAAATAACCACACTTGTTTTTATCTACTTAGGTTCTAGTAACTAAGGAAATGCCTTAATTATAAGCACAGGTTAACCGCACGACACCATTTTAGGGCTGATTTGGAGCTGGCTGGCTGAATTAATTGCATCCCTTACCTTCAGGTTTCTTTGATGTGGAACCTTAATTCAGACTCTCCTCATTTTATGATGACTGATTCTGGAAGTATTATAAGCATTCTTTTCTATTTCTATCAAATAATGGGTTTCTACTTTCAGCCTTTACAAAGATTTCCATTTAAGAACTTCTAATGACATTTAAGTATCTAGCTAATACTAGGTAATTTAGCTAACTATAGTGTTATCATGGAGCAGACAGGGTAACATAGGAGAAATAGTGTGCTGAAAGCATCAGTTCTGATTTACAAGACCTTGAGCAACTGCCTCATAATTTCATAATTTGTTACCTATTTTGATTTAAAAAATAATCCCTGAATATAATACTATTTCCTCCTTCAACAACAAATTACTCCATTTCATTAAAACCAAGTTAAAAAACTGAGCTGAAATTTCTTTGAAAGAAAGGTCAAGTTCAGGGTGGGTAATAAACCTCCAGCCAGGAAACAATTCCCTAGAAAAGCAAACATTGCCAAGAAAGCTTCCTTCAACCCTGCTGTCAAAGAGCTATGACTCAAGGCAAGCACCACTAACACCCCAAATGAAAGCAATGGAGACTACTGAAAAGAACAGCAGACAGAAATAAGGAACTTTCTTGCCCAGATGCAATGTTTACATTAGAGCTGGCAGTATAGCAAGAGGCTCACGAAGGCCAGCATCAGGCCTATGGAGAAAAAGACTTTGGTTTGTAGGCAGCACACCAGATAAATTGCCATATCCATGAACAGTAAATCATCAGTTTTGCCTGAAAGTATCACAAACTGAACTTTAAGAAGGTGCCTCCAGACAGGAATAAAGGATCCTGTCTATCCAGATCAATGTATCAGTGCAGACCCACAGCATTTCTGTTGAATAAGGATACTGCACTATTTACACACAGATAACCTGCACCATTACTATTAAGATTCAGCCCTGCGATAATTCCAGCTGTAAAAGATTGGCTAGATGTATATTATTGATCTAAAGGGCTGTAACATTTCAAAATTTAGCAAGGAGCTTATCGTTGCCTAGCCAAGATGAAGGGCTGTCATCTCTACTTTTTCTTCAATTTGGAAAAAGATACTAGTGTGTATGCAAGTGCCTTTGGGGAATGAAAAAGCTTCTCTGTGAGCAAGCAGATCTTCAGAATTGAACCTGAAATGCAGCACTGTGGGAATCGTCTTGAATTGCAATGGGCTGAAAGGAGCACAGTATGATCTGCTCCCAGTCCTGCCCAGGACACAAGTCTCGTGGCGAGCATCACTTACCCCAACTTTATTTCAAACACAAGCAATAAAATGATGACAGTTCAGCCCAATGAGTAGACAAACCACTCACACTTCCTAGAAACTGGGAAAAAAGGGAAATGATAAATCCTCTCTCCTTCACAATGAATAACAGCACTGATTCTAAACACCAGTTTTGGGTTTGAGGTGGTTTTGAGACCACCTCCCTCAAGGGGCAAGCTCTTACAGCCCTCTTTGTACCACCTGGACCCAGATCCTGCCCAGCCATGCTGGAGGCTGCTCCCTTGCTCCCATCCGGGACTTCACCCCGTGGACCACTATCCCTGTTCGGATGTGCATGGGACAGGAGGTTTCTACAAAACACTGAAGCAGCAACAAGGGTCGGTGTTAACTGAACCAGCAATAGGAAAGAACTTTGAGCAGAAAAAAGGAAACAGCTGGTGGTGCCAAGGCACCAGGTAATTTGAAATAAAGCTGGCAGGAGGGAGAGGAAGGATGCTGTGCCTGCACTCAGCCCACGGCTGTGCAGGCTCCGCAGCCTGCAGCCTCCCTTAATCTCAGCTATTGCAGCTCTCAGTGGAAATAGAGAGGCTGCTTCACCTCACCTCTGCCCTGAAAAAAAAAACCCCACCAACACCAAAATGACCCTGAATTTGAATTTTTTCCACGAAAGAAAGCTAGTGCTCGGAATAAGGAAGGAAAAGCTGGGAAAATGGGCAGAAAAGGGATGGTGGGAGAAGCGATGGCTTTGCTAGCCGGCTGAGTGATTTGCGGAGTTATGTTTGATGTGTCATTCATCCCCCTGAGTTTGGTTTCCCGCTACCCATGGGAGTGATAGCCCCTTCACTTGTAAAGCAGACAGAGGGTATTGCTATGCTTTAGTCCTCTGCTCTCCGCTGCTGGCCCAGCTGTGCACAGAAACATTTCATTTTGGGGGTGAGAATAAAATATAAATGCTGCTGCCGGCAGAGTGACTTACCTATATACACAATCATGGATCAATTTGTTCTTGGTTTAAACACCTATCAGTCATTCTTTCTAAAATCCCTTATTTTCAAAAGGCCTTACATATTCAACTTGGAGCAAGACTGCTACTCTTAAAAAAATTAAAATGACCATTGTAGGTATTTCTAATTTAAAAGGGACACAAAAATGATCAAAACCCCTTCACTTCTGCTGGGTTTTAACCATACTTCATTTTCAATTGCTTTCTTTTTATGGATTTTACAATTTTCTCCAGATTTATAAAAGATGGTGGAAGAACACAGGGGAACTTGATGCCACGGGTGAACCCCAATGGCTTTTTGAAAGCCCTGGTCGCTGCACAAGCATGACTGTCAGAGCTGACATGTTGCTGTAGCTTTGCACAGCATTTCACAGGCAAAAAAAAGAAATGAACATAAATTCCCTGTTTCATGGGGATATTAATCTTGAGCCTTACATCTAAATTATGCCAAACACATATTTATAGGATTAAATTCTCCAGTCAGCTAAACCAGTATAAATCTAGTGTAATTCCATGATCTGAAGATCCACTGCTAATTAACTCAAGTCCCCGCCAAACCCAAGGAAATTAATACAACCAAACTGCATTGGAAATAGAATGCATACTTCTCAGCTAATGCAAGGCTCAGTCCTGCGTGCTTCCTCTCACATGTTGCTCTAGGAATACCCCAAGCAAAGCCAAAAAATATCAGTCCTTACCCTCTCTTAAGGCTGCAAATATGTGCTTACTAATCTGCTACTTTTCTCTCCAACTATTACTGCAATGAAGTTTGTTAAAATAAAAAATTTTGAATTTTTAAGTAAAAAAATCCAAACGAACCCAAAACAACAGAGAACCTGTCTTACGGGCTTTCTGTCGGAATCTGGTGTCTTTGGCGATATCAGTGCTCTCTTTGGCTGTGTTTAGGCATCCCACCTACGAAACTGCAGTCAACAAGTTCTTTTGCCCTTTCATGCTTGTTACTAGCTGAAACCTTTCTGCTTTGGAGGGAGCAGCTGTAGTATGTAGTTATCTACAAAGCCAGGTAATTAACTGGCAGCTTTTCTTCACTGCTTTGGTAATTCACCTGTTGTTGCACTATTCTTTCAGCTGAAGACAACAGTAGCAAATATCAGGAAAAAAATATTTTTTTAATTACAATAAGCATAATAGGATCATTAGCTTTCCAAACAAGTGTGCTTCCCCTTGGGTTCGGTCCTAAAGTGTAAGGGCGTTTAGAGCGAACTAGCAAAGCCCCTGCATGTTATCAAGCACATGCGAGAGGGAGAGAGATGTGCTCATGTGCCATGATAAATTACTAGCACTAGGACTTAATCAGGAGTGTAAGCACCCTCTCGGGCTAGGCCAAAACCCCTCATTATATTGTGCTGTGGCTATAATGGACTGATTATTAAAATCCTTCTGTTGAGAGTGATCATTAGAGGAATATGACAAAGTACTTGATTATGAGAATGTCCAAGTATGACATACTTTACTGACTCATTACCAGGCAGCAGAAAAGAGCCATTTTCAATACCTTGCATATGAACTTAAAAAATTAGATTTTTCCTGATTAATTCTGTTGCATGGGATTATAAATCCTGCCTTTCCCTCCCCTCCTCCTTTTTAAATTTTTTTTTTTGGCTGGTCATTTAAAGTATCTATTTCTGTTCATTGACTCTAATTTTATTCTGTTTTATCTATTGTTTTATTGAGCAATTTCAATGTTCTAGTTCTATACAAGATTTTTCCCTTAGTCAGGACCTGCAGTCTGTAATATCAGCAATCATGGCAGTTCATTCTGACAAACGTATGTCAGAAAAAACCTGCTGTGACTTTGAAATATTGAAAGTGACTGATAACATAATGTGTGAAGCAGAATAAATGCATGCAAATGGAAGTTTTAGCTGAGCAGTCAAAGTATGAACTAAATACAGTGTCAGAGCTCTGCACTGAAAGCTCTTCGTGCAGGTGGTTACAATGGCAAATTACTAAATGCACTTTGCAAAAGTGTTTTGTGAATAAAGTGACAAGCACAGTTTTCCCCTGGCCACATCATCCTTTTCTTCTGCTTGCACTTAGTCACAAAGCAGAACGAAATCACGTTTAAGTACAAGACCTGGGTCTGGAAAGGCACTTGGTTTTCTGAAAAGTCATCAGAGCTATGACACCTGGGATCAGGGCCCTGCTTTATTTTGGGCTAACCTGATCTGACTAGCAAGAAAGCAGCATATAAAAAACATTGGGCAAAAAAGTCCCCAGCATACCTAATTGATTGGGTTGGGCAGAGACTCTTTAATGCCTGCAGCTGGATGTGTGCTCCAGGTGCCTACGTGCCCACATCCCGTGACTCCGACCTTTGGGGGTATGGTACACGGCACAGCCCAGCCAGGCTATGTGGTAATTTTAACTGTGGTAGCGCACGGCACAGAAGTTTTCCAAAGCAATTTACTGTTTATACCATGCCAGACAAAAATCTTGATGCAAGCCTCTCTGCAGCTTACTGACTTGGTTTCCTTGCTACCACCAAGTCTTCTTTGGGATTTGGGCAGGAGTTCTTGGGACCTCCTGATACCTCATCCTCACAGCACTTTTTTCTCAGGGCTACTGGCATCCCATACATTCAGAGAACAAAGGCTTCCTCACTCCATCTTCACCTTCCAACTAATCCACAATCCTCTATAACCACCGTGCTCAGACATACTGGTGAACCTCCTGGGAATACTATCCTATCCCATGGGCTTGCTCTGACACACAGCAGAAAGCTTCTCTGGGTAGTTTCCTTAGATTTCTCACTTTGCTAATCTCCTCCCTGAATGGAGCTGGGCAATAAGGAAGGCTCCATTTATTCCCCCTCCACAATAATACACAGTAAAGCACCCAGCTCCTTCCTCTCCTCTCGCTCCCTCTGTCCATGCAACCAGCTTTCTTCTTCCTCACATTCTATCTCAGCAAGGGAAGACACCTCTGCTACAAATGCTGCTACCATTCTTCCTTGGCTCTACATTCTGGAGACTTTCTACAAAGCCTTTTTTCCTTTCTTTACCTCTGAACTTGACGGAAGTCATCAAGCAAGGCTAGCACCTTTCTTTGCCTACCGACAACTCAAGGATTGGTGACAAACAGCAGACAGATGTTTTATGGCAGGGGAAATCTCTGCAGGCTGAGGTAGCCCCTGTTGCAGCAGTTCCACGGGTAGAAGCAAAATTCTTAGCTCAGGTGTGGATGAATCCCTCTAGTTGTCATACTATCAAGTTAACTATTTACCAGAGCACATTTCAGTTTTGAAAAGAAGCTCTATTTTCAGGCAGAAGCCTTTCATTTTTATCTGGAAAACAGGGCCAGCTGAAGACTAGTTTTATGGTCCAGCTAAAGGTTAATTACCTTTTAAGCCAACAAAACGGGTTAGGAAAGATTTATTGTTCTCTCCTGTTTTGCCACTCTCGCTCATTTTAACTGAAATAGGTTGACCAGTGTTTTGAACAACGTAGGTCAAGAGCCAGGAACCTCTGGCAGATAGTGCTGGTATGGGATAGGTGAGCTAAACCCTTATTTGTGGTTGTTATGGTTCTGTCATCAAGACAGCTACATGACTGGATCCTTCCTATTTCCAGGGAAAGCTTTGCACTCGTTTTCCACCCCACTTTAAAGGCAATGCTGCTGCCTGACTCGGTGGGGTAGTTAAACTTGTTCCTCTCAAGACTGACGCACACAAATGTAAGAGAAGGCAGCCAGAAAACAAAAAATGTACTACAGGAAAGTGTACATTAACTGTAAACCTAATCTCTTCTTCAGGAATAAATGAAAAGGAAAATTCTTGGAGGGAAGACACTCACTGAAACTTCTTTTAGCTTTACTGTCATCAGACTTATAACCAAGCAGTTTCACGTTCTGCAGCCATGCACTTACTCTATAAAACTTTAAAACACACAAACCACTCAGCTTACAATAAATGTTGCTTCCATATAGTTGGAAGAGGAACACTGCTTCCACTGACTGCTGCACACATGTCACTGGGTAGTATCTGGTCATTTTACACGCCAAGTCTGAAGTGCCTAAGGCTACAGAAGTGAATGGAAAGTAGCTTGCAAAGTGATATCTACTGGCAATTTAACGTGTTACAATTAGGCTGTTTTCTTTGGGGTGGTTCATCAGTAATGACGGGGAGTTACTTGCCTTTCTGAAACTTTGAATGCAGCGCCCTTTTCGAAATTAGGCATTGATTAGGAAAAAGAGAAGACATGAAGCTTAATCAGGGCACCTCTTCTCCAGTGTGCAGCAATTCCTTCATCACAGCATCATTTGGATTCAGAGGTGCTGAAGCCAGCAGGCAGCTCGCTGATTCTCATAGCTCTATGCTGTGTGAATGCCAGAAGATCTAGTGCCTTTCCCTTACGATTTTCTTTCTTGTGCTTCATCTCAGTGCTGCTACTTCAGGCTCCTTTAACTTACCCCATCAATTAATATTATGATATATTTAAAAAGCCCACTAATCTGCTTGCTGCCTTTATAAGTTTTCATTAATTAATTTTCATTTATGTGCATGTTATAAACTTCAGACCTGCCAATAGACTAAAAAGTTGCTAAAGTCTGTGTTTCTGTAGGTGTCTCCATCTCTTTCAACTTCTAATCATGAATTTACTGTGAGACCTGCAAGCACCAGATACACACCATCAGGAATCAATAGAACTATTTTTCCTGCTCTTGCAATGCGATGTGTAGGAACCACAGTTTCTCTGCAGTCCTACAGCCAGAAATCCCTGCTAGCAAGTGAGATGCAAATGGATAACAAAGCCAGGAAGCACTTCTGATGACAGTGCAGGATCTTCAAAACCTGCAGCTCTGCATTAGGCAGTTAGTGGAGTAGGATGCAAAGGGACAACGTCAGATCAGTCTGATCCTTGGGGAAAGCTATTAGCGATACGCTTATACAGGATTACAGGACACTGTTGGCTTGGATCAGATGGTCGTGGGCTTGGCAGAAAAAAGAAGAGAGAATAGTGGTGGGACAAAAGCCTTCTGCTAGGGCTTTCTATGAAGTAACGGATGCCATTTTTTAAAATCAGAATGAAGCTACATGTTTTCTTTTAGATTACAGGTCTTCATCCTGGATTTGGTGGCCCAGGAGTGAGCTGTGCAGAATGCGACCACCCTGTCAGGGCAGGTGGCTGCCTGGCAGAGCAGCGCTTCCATGAGGTGAGTTTCCCGGCATGAAGGCCAGTTGTAGTTTATTTTGGATGACCTGGGTCAGGAAAAAGGAAGGTGTACATGTTTTGAGACTTAGGGCCTGGTGCAATTCCCAGTTTCATCCTTATGAGTCTAATGTAGACAGAAAAAAATAAGGATAGGCTGTGTTAGTTTGGATGGTCAAGAAATATTACATTGGTGTATTACTACAGGGGTTTTTATTTAGTGTCCTGGTTATCTGAGAAATGATCTTGTTATTATGTGCCTCTCTGAAGTTAAGGCTTTTATTAACAGTGACTATATCTGAATCAATTAAGACTGGATTCTCATGTTAGATTGCTCAGAAATCCAGTATTTTGGATTTTTTTTCCTCTCACTAATCTAATTTCAGTTATATGAACTTGTGACATGATCTAAGGGCAGGTTCTAAGAACTAGTTTTCTATTTAAATGCATAAACTTGCTTCAAGTCCAATGATTCTCCCAATTTGTAGAGTTTTCTAATTATCTGCAATAATTAGAAAAAAGTTCTTTTGGTGGGGATTTTACTAATTTCTCTACTATATTTTTCAGAATGTTATATATGCAGCTCAGAATACTATTTCAATTCGAAGCAAATAACCAAGGCAATGCAAAGCTGAGCTCTTACTAAGGCATTCAATGTTCTGCAAATGATTGCTGTATTTACTGATGAAAAATCTAATTAGATCATTATCGTCGTCCTCTGCAGTGTTAGGATGTAATCCAAAACTCTTATTGTCTTCATAGCTGGTAAAAGATAAATCAGAGAGTAAGGGACACGCTCTTGGAATTTCATGAAGAAAAAATGGATCTCCTCAAAGGAAAGGGTACACAGTCCCAAGGACTCAGAGAAAGAAATCAAGGCAGTTAGGAAGGAAATAATTTTCCTTGCACTGGAGTCTTTGAACAATTAGTGACCTCCAAGACACAGAACAAAATCTAAAGCAGAGAATTAATAGTAAGGAGACAGGAAAAGCACATATTTATGACTCAGGGCAGGAACTTTCTAAAACTCAGCGTTTCACTGATGAGATAAAAAAAGGATGAGAGAAAATCCATACCATTTCTTTAAAGCACATTTCTAATGATTTGCTAAGGGGGAGTCTGAAACGCTACGCGGTGGCTCTCTCCTTCCAAATCTTGGTCATCTGAAAGTGCAACACTTGCTGCCAGTGATGTGTCTTCGGGCTTGCCACGAGGGAATCGTTGTAACTGTCCATTTCTTGCCCTCCCAGGACAGAAAGGAATGATTGGCTTCCCTAGCAGCCACACAAATTCTTTGCGACCTCTATGATTTATCAATTTAACCCTCAGCCAAGTTCATGTATGAAAGACCACTATTTTTGTAACATCTATTCTTTCTGTAATTTCCAAAACTATAACACGATGATTATTATTTTAAAGAAAAGGACTAGAAAGATGGAAAGGAGTGATTAATTCATGTTTAGCATATAAAAAAAAACAACCAACCTTTTTTCAGAAGTTGAAATAGAATAATATTCCATTTTCTGTCATTACCCAGAAGTGCTACGTTTCTTTGCATTTACTATGCTGCAGACTGTCATGTTGCAACATTTGTGGTCAGAGCAAGACATAGATTTACTTACCAACATACTACTAGCTAAGATTAGATAAAACATAAATGGTCAAATAATGGTGCTCTATCAATAAACATATAAGTAGCCTTAAATGACCCCACAATCAGCTAGTGCAAGAATAAATAAAAGCATAAAAGTTTTGCAGCTAGATACAACTGCATACATCTGCAAAGCACAAACCCCCTAATTAATTGCAACTGATTCAATCTGAGGTTTCTGCAGAAGCTATGTGGTAGTTGTACCTTCCATACATTATACCATCTCATACCCCACCTCTCACAGATGAGACACTACACACTAAGAGGTGTGCAGCTGCTGCATCTTCTTTTGACACACAGACAACTTTAGGTATCTGTAAGCTTGTGCTTGGCCGGGGTGAGTGCCATTCAGGGATACAGCTGATGAACAACAAGCAAGAGTCCCACACTGTGGACTCAGGGAAATCTTGCCTTTTTTTTTCTTTTTTTTTTTTCTTTTCTTTCTTTTTTCCTATTGCAACTGCTTCCTTTTATCTAAGAGTTGAGTCTTTGGGGCAGAATGCACATGGATGCTCTTGGGACATAAGGAATGCAAAACAGCTACGGCTTGATTTTTCAGTGGTACTGGTGTTGACAGCTTCTAGTTACTTCAGTAAAAAGCTGGCTGCTAGCCTCTGACGAGTATGAAATTGGTGTTTCCTCTCCCTCTGCCTCCAGCACGCTGGGTGGCCACAACAATAGTGCAGAAGAGAGCGAGCCAGCAGAGGAAGCAGGGATGTGAGTGGGATCCGAGCGCTTTGCTGCCACCCTCTCCTTGACCCCCACAAAAAGCCAGCCGCCAGCACAGAGCCTGAGCCATTGCTGCTGCACTGTAGGAAGCAGAGACATCCTATGAAATACACAGAAAGGAGTTTGCAATTATATTTATACCTCCCAGGGGTGCAATGGAAGTTTTAAAGTTTAGGGATGAAAAGACTTCTTAACAGGTGTCAAATTTAGTGTCAGCACACAGTCCCTCATGAACCGAATGACACATCCTCTTCAAACTCTCCTAGGAAATTTGGCAGCTCCTATTATTAAATCATCCGTCATTACCTTGAAAGAAAAATGTATATATATATATATATATGTAAAATTGACGTGCTACCTGGATGCTGCTGCTGCTGCTCAAAAGGTTGTCTTAGTGGCAAAGAAAAGGGGTCAGCAATCTACCTCAGCACATCAAGTGGCTGCCTAATGCATGGCCAGATGTGTTTGTTAAGGTCTGCAACACGTGAATGAAGTCATTGGGATGCTGTGACAGGTCCATCGTTCAAATGTTACCCAGATTATTTTCTATATTATTTGCTCTACAGCCACACACCTATTTTCAGGATGGACTTGAAGCAGCTGCTTTCAGAGACAGTGTTAGGCAGAGAGTGGTCACAGCCACGGAGTGGGACCCCAGCTGCCTACTTTACGATCCCAATACAGCAAAAAGCCAATCTCATTCTGCAGTCAGACCTCTCACTGCTCCTCATGTCTTTGTTCTGGCCTAGAAGAGATTTTCTGCATGTGAAAAAGAAAGCTCTCAAAGACCAGTTTCTTTGCGGTGATTTCAGTTGGTTACCCTTCTCATTCACTAAACTGTACCCATGCAAAATGTATTTTTGAAGACATATTGATATTGCACTTTGAATGGTATAACATTTCTCATCAAAAACATTTTGTTCATCCCCAAAATGTTAGATTTCCTTGAGTCTGGAAAGAATAACCCTGAACAGTGTTTCATTTTCTGTGTTGTGTCTGGAATTAACTTTCTAAAAGCCCAGCAAATGTACATGGAGTTTCTAAATTATGTGCCTTTTGCCGCACTCTCCACTAATATCTCACTATACCTGAACTTGCATTTGTAAGAATAATTCTGATCTTAAATTTCATCAGTTCAAATATGTGGGAGCACTCACTCTTCTCTCTAAAGAGTATAGGCATCACCTTACACTTGTAAAATTATAAACACAATATGAACCCATGCAAGCAAGTGTACCTCAATGGCAGCACATTCCCTTTTGAAACTTGCTTCATTGCAATAATTTAAAATCGAGTATATATCGAGCCTTTTCTGTTAATTTAGCTGTAGCCTAATATAAGTATTTTCACCTAGTTCCTTGGTAACTGGAGGCTCATTCTGTTCTGGTAGGACTGCATTCCATGCAAATCCCCAGGCGCTAGCTGGTAGCAGCGGTTTGAGGCTGGGAGCAGGGCAGCTGTCAGCACCAGCTCTGCAGCACACTCAGGGCACCGCAGCTTGTGTGCTTCGTCAGTGTGGTGGGTACTAGGTAACCAGGTGGTCATCAGCTGTGCTCCCACATCCCAAACACAGGTACATGGCCACTAGGCCCATCACCATGGCTTTGGTTCTTACAGTGTTCTCGGTTGTTTCAGGCTTCTTTTTAGCACCTCACAAACTGCCTGTGGTATAAAGGGGCACAACACCATGATCACTTATGGGAGGAAATTGCATCAGGGAACTTAATTTTTGCAAGGCCTTGGGTGTGTTTTGATGACACCTCAGTCAGCATTTCAAACTGATCACAGGTTTAATACCTTTCTTATGTAGCCTAACTGATGGGTAAACTCCTGTAGAGACTGGAATACTTAACAGAGCAGGTGAGTATCATTGCAGTCCCCAAAGGCCACAGTATTTTGCATGTGTTAATCCCCTGAAAAACAACACAGCAGAAATCCCAAATGCCTAAACTTTACCACAGTGTTATCTTGACTGCAACTCATGCCCCTTAGCACTGGGCAGAAGGGGTGGGTGTTTACGCCTCTCTATCTCTGTTCCTGTTTCTCTGGGAATCGCCTGAATGTTCAGAAAAGGTAATGAAAAGCCTTAAACTCGTGCCTGTGCTTCCTGCACTGAGACCAAAATCTGCTGTAAGCTTGCCAGACCTTTTACAGCTGCACCCTAGGGATTTAACACTGTGCAGCTTATGGGTTTATATGAAATTTCATAAAAGAGAAGCCCTGTATTTCCACATAAATATATTTATTTTGGGAAAGATCAAGAAATGCCAATATATTTCAAACTAGTTCCCTACTGCATTAAAGAATGTGAAATATTCATGTGAACATTTGCTAATCCTATACAGTGGAATCTATTTCCCTCTCTATTTAGCATACAGGCTGCAGCAGCTGAAGGTTGTTCAGCCTTTTCATTAGGAAGAAATGTAAGAATGATTTGTGAAAACCACATGGAAGTAATCATATGGAACAGCACTGAAGGGTTTTTAGAACAAAACCTTGTAAGCTACGTTGTAAGCATCTTTCATGTGTTTGTTTCTTATATGGTGTTTCACAGCTTCAAACTGTAAATTTATATTTATGGACATAATTACAAGTGCAATATAATATGCTTTCATAAAACAGAAACGAAAATTTAAGGGGCAGCACACACATTTTCATAATATATATCAGTAGGTAGCATCACTCCAAGCAAATTCCAGTTTCTCTGTTCAACCATTACTCTTGATAATGTAATGAGTAACTTTCTCATCAGTGCCAAGTTTTGCGTATCCATCCAGACCCTCCTGTGGCCCAGTATCTCACAAATAATCCCTTTTTTCATCCCCTCTGATAACTATAGTAGGAAATGGAAAAGGAAGAATTCTGAGTGCCTACGATCCCTGTTTCTATCAAGGGAAAACATCTGACCTTGGGAATTCATTTAAGTCTCCTTATGCTATGGATTCCCTATGCATTAAATAGAAATGAGATTTACTTTCCACTGAGAAATGCTAATATTTAAATACTGATTCAAAGATCCTTAGATAAAAAGAGCTATATATGTGGAAATTTTTAATGCTTCTTTCTGCTTTCCTACAGCTTCAAGATATAAGAATACACTGAAATGCTGAAAATTTGTTACGAAATAAAATTGTACTTGGAAATGTCAGGCCTGAACAGACCAAGTCTGTTCTGAACAGTCCAGAAGTCGCTCAAGGCAGTGTGTCAGGAGAAGATGTAACCTAGCCTCTCCGGATGCTGAGTACTGAATACAACCAAGAACATCATCGCTCACCAGACCCAGCCGCGACCAGTTCCCCCATGTATCAAGAACTGTAACAAGTATATAAATGATGTCAGAAGCAGTTCTTAAGGGGCAGTTTGGATACATCCACCCTGAGTTGGAGCGCAGTGGCAGCGGGGATGAGAAATGCTCGACTTTGTGGTCATGAGCCATGCCATGCCATTTGGCAGGTTCACTGTATTTCATAATAAAGACACAGCCTATGAAACTCCCCTGTGTCTTCAAATTTTTGTACTCAAGCTTACATGGGCAATGGTCTGAATAGGATGACAACACCTTGACTAGCACCTGAGATCTGCAACAGCTGGAAGCATTCCTTAGAAAGATTACAGGAAGAAATTTTACTCCTCTGTTTTGCATGGAGACCCCGAACACTACAGAGCCAGGGACTTTTAGCAGAGCCATCCTGGTCATGGCTGGAATATGAAAGTATTCAGTATATAATTGCCTATAATGCTAATTGTAATAGATAAAACATATATATGTTTCATTCAAATTAAATTTTTTGTTGATCTGTGAACTTTTGTATTACATTACTACTGTGTCAGCACAAAATTCAGCCAAATCACTCCCAATGCAGAACAGATTCAAAGAATTCAGGCTTTCTTTGTTCCTGCAGTATGTGTGAGCAGACAGTGATTCCTCTGAATCTGCTTATTGTTACTGATTGACTGCTTCCCCCCCACCTCATTCTATGGCTGAAGGCAAAGGCAAGAGCCTGAATGAAGCATATTTATATGACATAATGGTTCACATTCATTATGGCAACCACAGAAAAGAAATTACATCACAGCATCTGTAAAGTTTTGTTACATGCATCTAACACAAACCATTAGAAACTGGGTTTACAGAATAGGTTCAGAATGAAAAAGGATCATGAGCTTAGCACTCATCTTCTCCTAAAAGCCAGACTGCAGATATTACACTTCTACAATATTTTGTTGGTTTTTACTTTTCACACACATCCTGATCAAGGAATCAATACTAAATGAAGCACAAATACTACAAAGGCACAGTGCATACAATTATTTTAATATTTTTGCTCCTGGTAGAAATGCAGTATCAGAAGCATCTCACTTTTGTAGCCCAAGAGATGGATCAGTACTGGGATAAGCATCTAAGCTTTTTGGTACTAATAATGGTCTTTTCACTGAAACATCAAATGTTCTTGTTCACCACCTTCAGTTTTCCCATCAGTGCCCAAGCTTACTTTTTTCTCTTTAAGAAAAGTGTTCTGTGACAGGAAGGGTTGGGTTATGCTGTCCCTCTATATAGCAAATGAATCAACTTTTTCCTCATTTTCCTGCTAAGGAAGTTCAGCCTCTCTCATTAATGCTTCCAAAAGAAACAGGAACAATTAAAATAAGAGCAAACCAAAGTATTCTTAATGCAGTTTCTAGAAAAGTGAATAATCCTATGTCTTCAAGGAAATGAATCCCCATGTAAGAAATGAAGTGGTTTGCAAGCCCAAGATGTTTTCCCTTTGCAGAAAATTAAATTAAAAGAAGGATCCAGAGCTGAGAGAAACTTTCCCTTGGGACCTGCTCCTCCTTCTCCAAACCCTTACCTTTGTGAGAAAACGTCTCGGTAGGGGCTGCCGTGCTGCAGTGCGATCCCATATCCTCTGTCTGCAACAGTGTTCCCAACGGTGTAAAAAGAGCAGTCTGCGTCGTTGATGGCCACATAGTCCAGTACCGCTGCATCCCATACAAAGGCGTAGTTCCCATATTTCACCTGCAGTAAACAGAGGAAGAGCTCAAACTACTGACTGTCAAGTCCGAAAGGAAGTTGGTGCTCCTAAAAATGTGGCGGTTTCAGCAGTCTGTTCTTCAAAAAAAGTGAAGTATGGGTGCCCAGCAGCTGCCAGCACAAAAAGTGCACCGTGACTGGTGCCGTGCAGTGCTTTGCCTGAGCGCCTCAGCAGAAAGGAAAGAAATGTGATCTGAAAACAACATGTCAGTGAATCAGCAACATGCAGGAAACCTTTCCTTTCTAGGGAACAAGGGAAACATCAGGCTCCCTCCAGCAATGCTAAATTCCACCCCAAACTTCCCACTAAGCTTTTTGCTTGAGCCATAAAACCAGCCAGTTAGAGGGAAGGTAGGTGTTCACACTGGGAGAAGTGTGGGAGGGTAGGCATGGCTACCCAGATGGAAGACCACTGTTAAGACAGTCCATGTTTCAGTCATGATCCAGGCTGCCATAGGCGTCACCAACACCTATTTTTCCTTTGGGCTCTGTGCACAATTATGAGCAAGTTCATGCAAACTTTTTGGGATTATTTTTCCAGTATAAAGGGCTTTCACGTATCTTCAAAGACTTTCATATAGCAAGATCGTGTAAGCCATTTGAACTATTTGACTAAGATAAATCCAAAACAACCAATTACATTGAAGAGCTATTAAAGTAACATTTTATTATTCATTCACATGTGAAACAAATCCGGATTTTTCTTTTCATTTGAATATCTGGGATGTATACAAAATTTCAGCATTTGTTCAGAAGCAAGCTTTTAAAAACAGAAATTCAGTCTAAACTAATCCTTCTCTGTTTCAGTGAATTTCTACTTTCCAGTCAAATCATGTTTTTCTGAAAAAAATAATAATCTCTAGCTGCTCTACCAGATCTTTTACCAGTTTTCTGTTTTGTTGGTCTCTATGTCATACCTGAAGAATCACATTGCTTTTTTCCTGACCTTCTGCTTGGCTTCAGTCTGCGCTTTCCCTATGCCATATTAGTCAACTAAGCTGCAAAACTAGGCTGAACCCATTGACTTTGTATATCTAATGGGAAAAAATTTGTGACAGTGAAGTGAAAAGTAAACAAAACGCAAAAAGGCCATCTGGGGCCAGGCAATCCAGAGAGAATTCAAAACCAAGTCAGCATGTCAAAATAAGTGATGTCAGTGCATCATTTAGATTAGGCTTTGACAATGTAGATTATGTTTTTGAAAAGTGTTTACATATCAAAGTTACTGAAGCAAGCCACACCGGCTGCTTGCTCACAAGATGTAGTGCACAAGGAACAATTGCATTTGGGACACATTCCTTTTCACTGCCGGTCTGGAAAAGGAATATTTCCTATTTACATTCATAGGCATGGTACCGGGAGGATTTGTGCAGGTTTTGGATCAGAAAGGGAACCATATTATCTGTGGACTATACATGATTGGCAGGATAAAGAAAATTCTTTTCAAAAGACACACACACACATACACACACAAATGCAGGACTGGGTCAGGCTCTGAAAATAGTAAAAAATGCAATTTTTTTGCCTCCCAGTGGAGGTTTAAGTCTATCTAAATGGCCATGTTAACAAACAATACAACTCCTTTGTTTGTCTTACAGGCACTGCAACTCACAGAGCTCTTCCTAGCTTGGGTTATTCTGATCTTCCTACAGGCACCACTTGTCTAAGAAATAGATAGCATGATTGAGGGAAAAAACCCTTCCTGGGAGCGTTTAAAAGGCTTATGACTCAGCCTGAGAAAGAATCATGATGTGCAGACAGTAAGGGAGAGAAACAGAAGACAAAAGCAGATCAGAAGGGGAGAAATGAATCCTGAAAAGGATCAGGTGGACTTTCCAAACAAAGGAATTAAGGAAAAGCGGTGTTCAAAAGCTGAATTATTTTACATGTGGGGAGATAACCTTTGAGGTGATGATGAGCAGAGGGTTCTATTTTAACACCCACTTTAGTCCTAACCCAGCCTTTTAACGTCCTAGTGCATTGAATTCACTTAAGTGCTTGTAAAGAGACTTACCAGCTGCTCAGCTGGTCAGGAAATGTACTCTTGATTTGGCTGCCTCCTGGTAAAACAACTCACAGTGAGAATATATAAAAGTGGATAGAGCACCTACTGTCAATAATATCTGTGATGAAGCAGTATATATAAGATCGTTAAAGCAGACCTGGTAATATCACAGTTCAGGTTCCCACAAAGATACTGTGTTTCATAGATAAGATCACAGTGAGCCTCCTGTGCACATAGATAAGTGCACAGGGCAGGAGAGATGGAAGATCCAGAAGGGATCATCCATCCACCTACCTTCAAGAAGATCACATGCAATAAAATACATCCTTTTTAGCATTTCCCCCCTATCCATTTACAAATCTAGGGAATTCAAATCCATGGCACAAAGCTAAGTTGGAACTGTCGTGCTTGCGATCACTCTCTTTATGAAACTATTCCTCAGCCAAACAGTTTTAACTGCTATTCAATGTATTTATTTTTACTACTTTTTTTTTTTTTTTTTTTTAAAGGAGCACTTTCTTCTGTCATTCCTAGTTATTTCTCCTTTTGCAGTTCTAAATACTCTCACTTTGGGGCTGACACCTTTCCATTCTCAATGAACCTTTCTGTTACTAGTATATATACTGGATATAGCTTTCTTTAATCTTTCCTTGCAAATCCATCAGTTCAGTCCTCATTAGCAGTGACACCACTTTTGAACTGTCTCCAATTCTTAATTTTTATATACAAGAAAAACACCTGTTTCTCTAAGAGAAAATCAGTTTTCTGGCAGATCAGGCATATGATTCCCCTTGAAGCACACCCCTCTTATGAGATTCAGAGCCTAAATTGTCTGCCCATGGATCTTTCACACATCATAAGACTGGTTTTAGCATGAAGTTCTAAGAATAAAATTTTGCTAAAGTATAACATATCTGGAACACTGCTGATATTTTACAGATTTGCACCTACAAATAAGGGGTAGCTATACTATGAAAAGGGAGGATGATGCTCTGTTGGAAAGGAGAAGGGAATTTCAGAACAAAATTTCAATTAAAAACATATATCCTTCTCTCTTTGTCCCTCTTACTATGAGAAACACACATTTTGTAGCTTTCCAATAGCTATGCTGAAGACTTCCACTTTGGGCCTCAAAACCAACAGCAAAAAATCCAGCTCTGCATTATGAGAAAGTTAAGGAGCTTACAGTCAGTCAGTTATGAGCAAAATCTCCTTGGAAAAAGAAACAGTTCTTTGTAACATATATAAACCCAATACTTGCATAAGATCGCATCCCTGAATGTGTATTTCCACAACGTTATATTGGCATTTTGTAGTGCGATGATAACATCTCGGGATGGTGGCAAATCTGAATGCTGTTCACACACGACTGCACAGCCCAGGATCACCAGGGAAGTGTTTGCAGGAGGGCAGTGTATTATCATTCAGCAGCAACCCCAGCTTTCCAGTCTGCCAGGGCACGGAGAACTGACACTTCAGTCTCCTTCCCCGTGGCATCCTGCCTGTCAGCAAGGCAGAGGCTAAAAAGATTTTTGGAGTATCTTATGAGTATTACTTAGGGGGGGTGGTGGTGGTGGTAGTGGTGGCGGGTGGAATTACAGGCAAAATTGAACCTATTAGTTGTTCATCAGGGTATTTTGAACTCATGCACTACACTGGTCCTGCAGTGAAGCTGGGAGGTATGGTACCAGACAGAAATTTGTGACTTGACTTCAGAGTTTTGTGAGCAATTCCAAAGGAGTTACTGTAAAAAGAGTTATTACACAGAATAGGGGCCATCAGCACATAGGTGGTAAAACTGTTTCTATAAGTCTGTTATATTTCTATTTTCTATCACTGCATATTTAAAAGATTTTTATTTGTTGAAGCCCTGCCTGTAGATATTAGTTAAAATTTGTCTAAAACCAGTCGACTCATACGAGGAAAGCATTTAAAGCTATTTCGCTGTTGCATATGCACATACTTCATGCCATCAAGTGGATAGTATTTCTTCTTACAGCTAACCTGTTCAAGCAGAGTAGGCTGAATAATGTATGTGTGTACAATTCTAGCATGCTAAACGCACGTTTCTAGTCTAGAAAATTATAAATTTCAGAAAAAAGTAATTGTAAGTAAACAACAAAGTACTGCAATTTTTCATACTTGAATTCTTGGACAATATCTTTTCGGTAAATTAAATTCCTTTTAAAAAGAAATACAAAGAATCCTCATGAAAGGAAAAATGTACACAGTAATCTGCACTTTAAACAGAACTGGCAGTTATTTTTCCTGCAGACCTCTTATAAATATTTCATCATATATAAAATACGTTACCTGTTCTAAAAACAATACAACTTTTAAGGCCAGGGAAATATTAAGTTTCAACTGATTAAGATGATATTAATTTCCTGGAAAAAAATCTGAAAATTAGATAATGGTGATGAAGTACATTTTCTGAATACCCTGTGCCTACAGCCCAGTGGCGCAGTGGTGATGCTTTTTCTACTGATTTTCATTATGAGTCAGGCACCATCCTTTCCCTCCGAGTGCTGTACACCTTTCCCCGCCTATGAAGTTGTCAGCTGTATTTTAGCCAAGAACACATGAACAGAAACAGAATTCCACAGCACAGCAGCAGTGACTCCAGCTCGGACCTAAACCCAATCAAGGGCACTGCTCCACACAGCACTTTCAGGGTCATGTTCTCCAATAAGGACCACTGCACTGCACTGACTACACAGAGGGAAAACACCATCTGATGCTGCTTGCCACGTGCTTATCAGTGTGGATGTGAGACTTTGGCATTTACAAATACATTTCAGAAATGAAATTTTTGACATAATCTTTGCATATTCAGCAAGAATGCATTAGCTGCAGCCTGCAGAGGGCTGTACTCCATTCCACAAAACTGCCTCGTCAAGGCTGCTATTACATGAGGAATGAAGAAGAGGGAACAAAACCGAACAAACATTTGCAAATATCTGAGTGAGAGCCAATAGACATAATGTGGATATTGTACTCTGAAATGGGAAAAGGCAAAGATAAAATTCGTGGTGGAAGCTTAAATCTAGATTTTCGAGTTGTCAGATATTGCCAAACAGCCTGATGGCATTAACAACACTGGGTTTTGTTCAGCAGAAGGGAATGGAGACACATTGATCTCCATAATGCTCTTACAAGAAGCCAATGAAATTACTGTTTATTGGACTTAAGCAGAAGTCAGATCTACCTTGAGAGAAATTTTCATTTCCTAATTTGTTTTCCTCCAGGGACAAAGGTTTCAAGTCTCGGTTTTGTTCACAAAGGGCACAATTGTGACTAACTTCTATATGGATCCCAGTGAAATAAAATCTCACATTTCATCGTTGTTGAATAAAACCTAATTTACAGTTCTCTTGAAACCGAACTTTCTGTACTTCCAAAGTACAATTTTGGAGCTTCTTGCCCCACACTCCCTTGCAGGCTTGCACATGTGGCTGATTTGCATAACCTAAGAGTGAAATACAGTCATGCAGTTGGGGATGCAGAATACAAATTTGACCAACAGCTCTTTGCAGTGTTCTTTGCACAGGAGTTGGACTCCCATGTTGGTGTTAGAGCACAGAATAAAAATTCCTATATACATAGAACTCTATTCAGTCATCAAAACATGCAGCTAATTAAATACTACTACTACTACTGACAACAACAACACCCCCCCCCCCCCCCCCTTTATGATGTCATTTTGCAGGGTCTGTAGAAAGCTGTTTAAACTTAAGGGGCACACTCTGACAAACATTGAAACTTATTCTTCGTACTTATTCAAACAGAAAATTGCAGAATCATTTCTAAAAGTGTTATTGAGCTACTGCCCAGCAGAGAATAGCAGCAGGAAATGAAACATCGAGGAGCTTAGGGGACGAAAGGAGAGGTTAGAAATGCCAGCCTCATCTCCTCTTCAGTGTGAAGTCTCTATTTCATTACATTGTCATATCAGCTTCAATGGCATGTCCATTTGCTCCAGATAAAACTTCATCAGGAAAAGCATTAATTCCTCATATGCAACCTGCCACCAACTTCTTGAGAAAAAGCCTCATGATCACACATTCACTTGTTACCCTGGGCAGACTGTGAATAATTCATCCAGTATTAGAGGAATTATTCAGGTATGAGAACTTTGTAATGAGAGGGCAGCTTCAAGTTAGAATTTTTCCAGTGCTCACTGCATTCACATTTTGCCATTGTAATTAAATGCATCTTGTAACTTACAAGAAAGAAAGTAACAAGCAGAGCAAACCAGAGTGGAGGCCGATCAAAGGTGGTTGGGAGAACAGAGCCAGCTGCTTCTCCAGGTAATCACAGCACAGCTTTTAAAAGGCAGCAGATCACACTGATTGCTGACATGCAGCTGAACCACAGGTTTCTTACAGCTAACATTAATTTCAGATGGAAGAGAAATATGAGAAAAAAACAACAGACAAAAATAACTCAGCAAAGCAGACCTTTGAAAGGTAAGGAACCAATATTTTTTTTTTTTTTATGCTAGCTTCTCATTTATTTTATGACAGCTAAGTGTTGGAAATAGCAATGGACACTCTTTTAAGGGTATCACCAGTGAAGGTCATATACAAAAATGATATGAAAACACTTCAGGTTCCTCAAAAACTTAGATCTGTCATAGCCAAGTGGCAGTCTCAACAATGAGTCAAATTTAAATGAAATGTCACTGAAGCGTCTCCCCCTTTCTGATATATTTGTATTTTTGTGATAGCTAATCTCCAATAAAAGAATAATTAAATGAAGAAAAATACACAGATCAATCCTCTTCATTTGGGTGAAAAAGTAAAATTTTGTGGATTAAAATGTCACGAAGAAGATAAATGCAAGTGAATTTAGAAAAGCAGCACCCTTCTTTAAATCAATCCAGCACCACACTAACTGAATGTTCTTGTCCCCATTCTTCAGACTAGAAGCAGAGTCTAACTGCAATTCCTGGGTAGCATTCTCTATTCAAAGAAGTACTTAATGAATACCAACTGCAAGAATAGAAAAATCACCAAAGGTCAAAAAACTACTCATCAAAACCGTTCATCATCTGAAAAAGAATTTGAACCACAAGAAAATTATTTGAATTATTTGCAGAACCACCAATGTTACTGGAAAATCCTCCAGTAAAAGCTCATTTGAAACAATAGAGATTCATTTTAGAAACTTATTTTGAAGAAAGTGACTTAACTTTCAGTTTTTAATATTCCTTGTACAGGAGCTCTGACCACTTTCATAGTGGTAATAGGATTCAGGATGTTCCACTACTCGTGCAATAGAATTGAACTATCTTGTTTTGAACCATTTTATCCTTCTTTCTTCCATAAGCATCTCCTTCGCAGGTTTGGATGGAGCTAGCCTGGCATTGTACATCTAGACTCAGTATCCTGAAGCTCCAAAAGAAATTTTTTTCCCCCCACCCTGACATTACATTGCACAAAAATTTAGCATGTTTCCCCTCATTTTGGTACCCTGCAGGAGACAAGAAATGCTAACCGCTGGCAGCCTGCACTGCACCTCAAAATCTTGGGCATGAAGGAACAGGTTTGGATCATAAAGCTCAGTGCTTCCACATCAGTTTGCTTTCATATAGATTTTGATGGTCTTGAAAGCTACTTCTTCCTCTGGAAAACCTGCATAAAACAATCAATCTTCTCTAGCAGTGATTTTTCCCTCAAGCACAGCTTTCATGTGGTTGAGGAAATAACCAGACTGGGATTTATCCCAACCCTTTAAGGTTTCTACCCTTCAGCGATACCTGGCATCCCTGTTCCCCCAGAGTTCAATAAGGGCCACTACAGGGTGTCTCTGTTTCTTTCAGGCTGCTCATTCAGGCTGCTGCACAGATTGGCATCACAGACAGTTTCCAGCAAAGCATTCTGGCAAAACTCCACAGTGAAATTTTTGTCCTATTTCCAGCTAACGCAACCATTTTAAGCCCGATTAGGTCTCCTGCAGGCAGGTCAGTCCCTTCTGACCACGTGGTAGATGCTGCGCGAAGAAATGTTCCTGTATCCCAGGGTCAGTGCATTGTTATGAGCTGTTGTTCCTCTAACATGTGGGTTCCTAATGCCACCACACTGCCCCTTGTCGCTGGCTTCTCAGGTCTTTGGAGACCCTGCTGCCGAATGCATTTTAATTCTCACAAGAAGATACTTCAAACCCACAGGAAAGGAAAACATTACGCTATGTGCTAAGAAGGTCTTCTCTTTCTTTTGCAGTTTAGAACCCATGAAAAACATTAGGAGCTGTGGGAGGAGGAAGACGAGTGCAGCAGGAGTTTTTATTCAGTTGAGACTGCCTGCTTGCGGTTACCATGCAGACAGATAAGAAGCTGACACAGTGTAACAAGCTGTCATGTATTGTCCCTGTAGTCTTAAAAGTGACCTCCTCTCTGCTGCTGTCTGCCCCACAGCAAGCTGCTAGGGGGAGCAGGGTGCCAGGGTGAAAAATGCAGATAGCATATCTGCAGTCCAAAACACTCAGCATTTCACAGCTGCTGACTAGGAAGTCAAATCCCTTGTATAAAACAATTATTACAAAGAATGTGGTTACAGTCATTTAAAATGCGCAACTAAGCCTCTGCCAGGCAGAACAACCCAGGTAAAGAAGCAGGCACCCGAGTTCTTTATGTGCAAAGGTAAATAAAGATGCAAATGGTGTTCAGAAAGTGTTTCAAGTTCAGACAGCACCCAAACCACTGTAACTTATGCATCTGGGCACTTTTCACATGCAATTAAGGAATTTGTATGTTTATTACAACTGTAATTTCAGGTGACATTTGGGCTTTTGCATCCCTACAGAGTGAAATACTTACAGCCTTTGCCTTAACGGGTCATAACTTAGCTCATCTCTGGCCACAACCTGTGTAGGCATTTCCATTTACCCAAGGCTATAACATCCATTTTGCACCTTTGTAAATAATGAATTAAGTGCAAGTCACAGACTCCCATTGTATTTGTTACTAATACATCCTGACTTGGTCACGTAACAGCTCAGATGACAGAAATGAGTTTACAGTTGACAGAATTGGGAAACAGCAGCCAAACATCAACTAAAATAAATAAATTGTTGAAAAGCAATCAGTCAATTTGTTATCATGCTGGAAGATCCATTCAGGACTGATACCTTTCATGAAAGATTTCTAATCCCTTCTGTCTCCTGAAACAGAAATCAGCAGAAATTCCTGGGTAGTACACTTGACGCAAACTTAGGCAGATAAGGTTAAACACAGATCTTTTGCCTGATGAACGTGATACATGGAGCTGGACAGAAACCAGTTCTCTTTCTGCACAAGGAGTTTCAAGATTTTGAATTAAGGAAAAGTATCACAAATGTTGGAACCAAAACAAATGAAAAAAATCCAAACTGGAAAAGATACTATTTCAAAAGTTGATTTCAACCTGAATTATTTTCTCTGCAATGGATTAATGTTTAAAAATGAAAAAAACATATTTTGATCAAAAAGTTACTAGTTCAATATGGAGATATCCTATGATGACATGTTGACAATTTTAGAGCTTTTAAAGATAAACAATGTTTTATAAAAATACCTCCTTCCTTACACAGTTTGAATTACTGTAATATTCCAGCAGATAAATCCCTAATGACAACTCACTCTAGTTTACTTGATATATGCTTGTAGGCATCTTAAAAAAAAATCTAAACACATATAAATAGAATCATTAATACAAAAACAATTGTATTTCCTGCTTCACTATAGATTTCCCGTAAGTCTGCTAAATCATGGAAACTTATGTCTCCTTACATTTTCCCCCAAGCCTTTCAGACAAAATATTCTGTGAAATCTCATTATATCATAAACAAGAAGAATAGTTCTTTGGTAAATACACAATGCAATTAGTCAGCCAGTCTAATTTATTTTCTTAATTTGTGTTTGATATGTATACCCTGTGTCACTGGTGGTCTTTTGAAAAATATAGTACAATTGGGTTAAATTCAAGTACTTGTTTAGTCCTACCACATTAATAAAAATGCCAAGGCATCTGAGATGACTAATGAGAAAAGTGGAGTTAAAATATTTAAGAAATGGAAAAAATGATGGTACAGGGTTTTTTCAATTTAAATTGTGATGATGCAATGCAATCAGCTGATTTGCCTTCTTAAAATGAAGTAGCAGTTCACCTAGAATTAGTAACATCAGTTGAGATTTTCTTAGTTACACAGTTCACTTGCAAATCAGGTATTTGTACATGCAGCATGGTCAGCTAAATGCCCGTTTAATCACTTACACCATTAAATATCTTACTCAAGTGAATGAAATAATTTCATTAGTTAGCACCAAACAACAAGAAAGGAAAATTAAAACTACAAGCAATAACATCGTAAAATCAACAACTTGACATTCTAATACTTCATCCAATGTTCAGCATGTATGACCTAGCATCTGTGCGGGGATGGCTTGAAAAACGCCACTGCCTTGTTAAGAAATGTAATCTCACTCAGTGTTGTGTTATTTATTTTACTGAAAACCTTGACTACAAGAATAAATATCTAAACTGATGGTTAATTGTTAGTTACATTTGTATCATAATGTACCTTAAAAATAACTTTTCAGAACTATGCCATAAGAAGGACAGTACATTGGACACATATATGCTAAATGCAGGGAAGAACTGCAGGTTTTCCCTGGCTTTGGAAGAATTAGAGAGAAGCCGCAGTATTCCACTGCACCTGGAAACACATGAGCTACCAGCACAGTGGCAAGAGTGGACAAGAGGCCTTAACTTGATGCCAAAGCAAAAAAAAAAAAAAAAAAAAAAAAATTACTTGCCCAGGTCAATTGTACTGGCATTCTTCTTGTTCCTTAAGTATGGATTTTAAAATGGAAACCAATGAACACAATTTTCTTCTTCACTTATTCAGTGAGGTGTTAAAGGATGCTGCCTAGCTTCTCATAAATTGGCGATATATGCCTGACCAAGTTTTCAGGAAAAACAGCTGTGTGTCTGCATCTGTACACACAGCTCACACAGACAGCTATGCAGCTGCATAGCCTTTTGTATGTAGACACAGCTCTTTTCTATCTTCAGTTATATTTAAATATAATACACAGTGAAACTGCACACACATGGGTTCTTCTTCTGAAAATATGATCCCTTCAGACACAAACGAAAAGCATAAGTCCTACTGATGGACGGACACCTATATCAAGTTCAATGTAGTGCCTTTGTTGCCATTTGTATACCACTCATGTTAAATTTTAGGAAAAGTTTACTTCACAAGCTGTATACAAGAAAGCAGAAAAACACAATGCCAGGAAAATATATCCCCCTTTATCTGATATACGACATATCTACAAAAAGCATATTTTATTGTAGCTGAAGAAGATAAAACCACCATAATATATTCTCTTGTCTCTTTTGACTTCTTTTTAACTATGTTTATTGTTTTTGTCATATTTCAAATTATTTAGAGCCAAATAATGTGAGTTCTATGGGAATTTAAGGCTCAGTACAGGCACCTACATCTGGCAGCTACTGAATAAGTAAGAGTCAGTTCAACGGACTCAGACTGTACCTACATGGGCACACGTTGAGAGCAGAACCTAGGTCTAGCAATGCTCAAGCTGAATGAACTGAGAGATAAAACACAGACCTCTAAGGGCTAAAATATGGCAAGAGCATAATAAAAATTAAAAAATCTACAGGTTGAGTACAATATGATAAAGATTAAATCAAAACTGCAGTCGCATAATATACATATAACATGGGTTTTAGAAACACCTCACAGCTTACAAATTTTAGAAAGCAGTAATAGCTAAAACGTACTGAAATCCATATAGAATGTGTGCAATATAAATCATGAAAGGATGCAATACAATTTGACACAGTATCTGTCAAAAAGTGTACCATGTAAAACTCTATGGGGACCAAAGAAACTCCACCAGGCCAAGGACTACTATTAGAAAGAAATTAAAAACAAACTTTCTGTGAGTTTCTCTGTTATTTAGATGTAATTTGTCTTTGTTCAGCTAGGAATGGATCTGGGAGATTTCCCCCCCCCCAGTATTACTCGGGTCGTGAGGTCTGGAACAATTATATCCCCTTCCAAATTGGTGGATGCAAATACAAAGAGAGCCGAGGGTCTACCACTGACTCTTTTCAATGGATGCCAAATCTGAGCTAATGATTTTTTATGTTGGATGGAGGGAGCAGTTAACTCTGAAGATATGAGAAAGGGTGTTGTAGAAAGACAGGGCAAACCTTTGATGGGATGTTCTAGGAAGGTCGAGGAATAGGTGGAAAAGCCCGTTGATGAGAGGTTGAACTGGGCAATTCAAGATTTTGAAAATCAGGACATTAGTTTGGGAGTGGGGAGGTATGGCAAAAAGGGTAGTAAAATCCATCAGATAGTATTTATGTGGTCTTGAGTTACATGCTTGGCTGATGTTTCCACTCTACTGAACTTAATTTTAGTTTTGCAAAACTGCTATCATGTCTGATAATGTGGGGAGACTCTCAACACCACAGCATGAAAGCATGTATTCGGATGTACAATTCTCTAAATCAAGACCGTTATTGGCATCTATGGAAAACCAAAATAATTCCCTGCGTATTTTCCACAACTGTTGTCATTCCCAAACATATGTTATACGTCATTATTTTAGCCTTAATTTTGGTATGAGCTCTTTTGATTTACTTTTGGGTTTGTCTATTTTGATTCATTTCCTTGATCTCATATTTTGTTTCATTTTTTCTCTCTTTGTTGTGTTCCATCTGCTGCTCACTTTGTTAAATCTAAAATGATATAACGATCAAGCTAATCAAGAATAAGATACTGTTTAAAGAAAACCATCTCCTTCATTTAGCTCTCAGCACAGCTATAGCATAAGCAGAGCTGTTCAATTTAATAATAGCATCATCTGAGGGAGTGAAAGCATTTTGCAAACATTCATTAACTGATGCCTATATTTTCCTTTTGTGAGAAATTGTTCCTGCCTTTGCTGTTTACCCCTGCCCATTCTGTACCTACATTATTGTGTGTTGTCTCCAGACTATGCTGTGAATTGCAACATTAGGGACCCCAAGAGGGATTCATGTAACAACTTGTGTGTAAAGACAAGACTTGAGCAAAATGTTAGCAATTGAGGACAAAATTTTGATTCTGAAGGTACTGCTGCTTATAAGCACCTAATGTTTTCACGTCAAATTCTTCTTTTAAGCAAGCAGTAGATGTGTGCCTCTTCTCTGTAAGGGATGAGCAGACTGGTGTCCTTTCTGGTACCAGTGCTCCATGAAGACTCATAAATGAGGTGATAGAGTACCAGTGCCCACTGAGAGGCCCAGTCCAGCAGCTTCCCCAGTGCATACTTGGAGTGTCACATAAACCACAACCATGCCCAGAACTCCTGCAATGTGTGAAACAAAATTCAGAAGTTTTCAAATTTAGATTTGTTATCTTCTGACCACCTGCGGTGTAGGAAGCTAGCCCACACCATTTCTCCATGCTTTGGAGACACATATTTTTCCAGTGTCTCCCAGAGGCCACAAATTCTGACTGTTTTGGACCAAGGTATGTTGCAGTACCTTGGATCAATCGCAAGAAAGATGCCCTGGCCATTCATCTCTTATAACAAGGAATACTCAGGAACTGCAGCCAGCACTTAGTGAAAGATGATGAGAAATTCTGAGGTTTCCTGGGAATTTGTATCCCAGTTAGGGACAAGATTCACTAATGGGAAGGTGGCATGTTCTAGATTTGTTTACTCACAGGTTGAGAATTCTTGCTAGGAAGGTATTTGTGCTGGTTTTGGCTGAGATAGAGTTAATTTTTTTTGTAGTAGTTAGTATGGGCCTATGTTTTGGATTTGTGCTGGAAACAGTGTTGATAGTTCAGGGATGATGCTGAGCAGGGCTTACACAGATCCAAGGCCTTTTCTGCCTCTCACCCGCCCCACCAGCGAGCAGGCTCGGGGGGCACAAAAAGTTGGGAGGGGACACAGCCAGGACAGCTGACCCCAAGTGACCAAAGGGGTATTCCATACCATATGACATAATGTTCACCATATAAAGCTGAGGGAAGAAGAAGGAAGGGGGAGATGTTTGGAGTGATGGCATTTTGTCTTCCCAAGTCACCATTACGCGTGATGGAGCCCTGCCTTCCTGGGGATGGCTGAACACCTGCCTGCCCATGGGGAGTGAGGAATGAATGCCTTGTGTTGCTTTGCTTGTGTGTGCGGCTTTTGCTTTACCTATTAAATTGCCTTTATCTCAACCCACAAGTTTTCTCATTTTTATCCTTCCAATTCTCCCCCCTATCCCACCGGGGGTGGGGGCTGGAGCCGGGGGGGGAGTGAGCAAGCAGCTGTGTGGTGCTTAGTTGCCAGCTGGGGTTAAACCATGACAGTATTACAAGGAAATCCCATCCCGAGGTGAGAGGGATAAAACAAAACAAGCTTCCTCTCTTTGACTGATGTTATGGCCAGAACCCCTTGGTACTTACAGACTTGTATAATACAGCTGCTTATCTACTGTTTTTTTCATTACATATGCGTTGTATTTTCCACCCATCTTGATACAGTCCCTGGTATTTATATCCCTCCCTGTGTTATATTCAGCAGGGAATGGGGTCTGTTTTGTTTGATTAACTAGCCATTCTGCAAACAGCCATAAACACCAATCAGCCCCTGTGCAGTGGGAAAGCTTTAGAGCTGGGAATGGTAAACAACCCTCTCCTGCCACTGCAATCCCGGAGAGGGAGTTGTGCAGTCTATCTAGATCAGTTATTTTATGCAAACTGATTGAAGAATGAAATGTGATTACAGCCTGGTTAAAATACTTCTTAAAATACTCTACGTGGCACTTTAATCCTCTCCTCCCATAGCTTGGCTATTAAAAAGAAACTGATTTGTTGTAGTCACATTTTAAAACCGGACAACTCTGCCACCTAATTCAAATACAAAGAGACATAAACTGCTTGCTGGCAGTTGAACTAAAGAGAATAAAATGGTGGAAACCCCACAGTCATCATTACTTTTCAGCCTAAGGAAAGATTCCGTGTATTTAACAGATGAATTTTAGCTTTACTTTTGTTTGACACACTAAGAAAGCCAGCTTACCTACCTGGCATACCTCCTTCAATGCTAGGCAGTTACTTCTATATTTTTAACCTGATGCCTGGAAAGTTCACTCCATCTACATTGCTTTCCAAGAAAAACACTCAGAAAACATGTTCTCAGTTGCTTGAATCAGGTCAGAAAAAGACAGTAGCAGGAGGCATCATAATATATGGTACAGAACCCCCCCCCCCCCCCCCATTATTTTTTTTGGTGCTTTAAGGATTTTGTTGCATATGAAAGGTATCAGCCCAATGCCAGAGAATGAAAGGTCTTTTATCATTTTTATTTGCTGCTGCCTATGCAAGTACACCACTGACACATGCTAACCTTGCTGGTTTGAGTAACAGGAGAGAGAAAACTATTTTTCTACATCTATCTGATCCTCTGCTCAGCTGGGACTGCCACATTGGTGACTATAAACACGCAAAACCTGCAGAAACTGAAAATAGTGTTTGGATAATGTTTAGAAAAGCTCCTCTGCACATCAGCAAATGAGCTCAGAGGGGCAATGTTATGAGGGAGAGCCTAAATAATGCCCTGCTGCGCTACCCCCTGGTCCATCCCAGGAGCTGTCCACAGATCGTATGCACAGGCACGACGCGCATGCAGAGTCCCATTTTAGTTTAAAACACTTCTCTCTTAGATTTCAGAGCCCTGCGTAGATGTGAGGAAGAAAGCTGGGTGAAACTTCTGGCTGAATGAGATTTGACCCCCCCTGAAATATTCAGTGGGAGTTAAAGAGGTGTGTCTTCATTTTACATTACTCCAGAAGAGGCAAGTGAGTAAGGCTGGAGAGCAAAGTGGCCACAAGAGCCCCTGAGCGTGTCCTGGCACCAGACCTTAGTGCAGCCTGACAGCCTTCACACTGGAGACTTTCTGCTTACTGTAATTGTCCTTTAAAGAAATAACCCCTTACATCCCAACCTCAGGATTTTGTTGGCATGAGTATGGTTTAAGCCCACAAAAGTTAATCATATTCTCTGGCATCCTCTTGAGCAGGACACCAACTATTCTGTAACAACTATCCAAATTTGAACAACCGGATCTGGTGCTTCAAACTGGTCCTCTTCATCCTCTCTACCTCCTTAAACACAACATAAACATATTTTTTTTACAAACACTTGGTGTTCAATAAATTGCTGTATTCCAATAACATGCAGTTTTACTAGAACGTTTCCCACTATGTATAATCAGATGACTGAGGACAACATCAAAAAGCAGCAGGCAGCAAAAGTTTGCTCAATATCTAGTCTTTCAGACCAGATGTTTTAAGATCAGACCTCAGAGATCTCTCTGGCTTTACAACCTGTGCTTGCATTTATATGCATATAGGTGTTTAGAAGCACAGACCTGGAGTTTGTAAACATAAACACCATTTTGGAGATATGTAGGTAAAATTTTGGCTTCCTCTTCTGTACCTTAAATGACACTGGACTTTCTCCTCCCTCCTGTTCTGAGACTAGGATGGCTTTAAGGGCAATCATCTGCTTTAATTAAAGCTTCTGATACTTAGATACTTGATACTTATATATATTAGAGACTAGAAAGGTTGATTTTCCTAAGTATTCTGCCATTGTTTTTTAGTTTAAAATTTCATTTTCTTACACCATTCTTATGACTTCCCTAGCAATTCACTGCCTACCAATATGTTTATTAATATCTTGATTATATTATTTAAGGATGATAGACTAAAAATAATTCTATCAGAGCAGCTGCAGGCTCTCCTTGAGCTATCCACTTTTGCTCTCCTATTACTTATGGCTGTAAGAGTGTTAGAATTAAAAACTCCTGAATGATTTCATGAGGGACTATTACATGTCTTACAGTAGCAACTTGCTACAGATCTACTACTCACCGCAATTGCATTTGCTGGTCTCTGGAATAGACTTTCACTTTGTTTAGTAACGAGTTATTTAAGAGAAAATTTACAAATCTGTCAAACTGTCTTATGAATGATTTGTATAGCAGCTCCAAAAACACAAACCAAGATCTTCTTTTGACTTTTGTACCTCTCACCAATTCAGACTTGCAGCCTCACAGTCCAAGCCATGCTTTAGAGCTGGAATACACAGCACATTTTTACACATCCCTTTCTCATTACGTCTATTCACATCTTTTTCCTGTCACATATATCCTTTAAACAACCTTACATTCAATCCCATCATTTGCATTTGTTGGTGCATCACAATGTATTTGGGTATTATTAAAATATGCTAATACACAAAAAATGATAGCTGGAAACATTTAAGCAAGAAAGTGAATACATTACCAAGTTCTGTGCCTGAAGCAAGAGAGTGCTCTCCTGTCTCCATCTATTGATCATTAGACAGAGCCTGCATTTCCCTGATCTGTGCATGGTATGTCCCCAGTGCAGCCCACCACACTGTGAGCCTGCAAGCGGGCTTCAAAGTGACAGTCAGAGTTTTGGAAAGCTTCATTTGATTACAAATTGAAAGTCGCAGAGTTCATTGCACAGGTAAAGTGAGACAATGTAAGCCGATGGAGATAGCAAAGGGGATGCATGACTGCATAGAGAGGAGAAGGGTCGAAAGAAGAAGGGCTCGGAGAGCTGGGAGAAAAGTTGGAATAGCTGGTAACCAAACAGAAGGGACAGAGGGTCAAAAAGCAGGAAAATGAAACAATAAGAGGGAGAGAACAAAATGAAGAGAGAATTCAGAAGGAAAAGAATGAGCTGAGGTGGCTGGAGCTGTGCAGGAGTTTGTGTAGTCTCGGTACGGTGGTGTTATTCATCTTCATGGACCTGGAAAAGTTACAGAACCTCCGCAGGAAAAACACTAAGTTAAATGGAGATAAAATGGAGAAATAAGAGCAAACAGGACCAGAATAACAGATACCTAATATTTTTCATGTCCCCTGTAGCCAAACAAGTTTGGCTCCAAATGCCAAACTACTCTTCTCTGTCAGGCACTTTATAGAGTTTTTCTTAGGATAACGAGAATCCAAAATGAGGAGTCAGAGCACAGGCACATCTCTCTGCTATGGAAAGGGACATGAGCCACAGAGAGGGTTTGGCAAGGAAGCTGTGGCTTTACTATTGCCTTTGCATGAGTGAGTTAAATAAAGCAGGGGAAGGATAGGAGGAAACAACAAAGGAGGAGACATAATCCAAATTTCTATTTCTCCCTGAGGCAGCAATTTTTTACAGGCTTTTTCCACTGATGGTTTTGAAAAAGGGATATGAAACTACATTTGAGCACAAAAGAAAATGTGTCTTTGTTAAACTACACAAATTCAGATCTTTTCATCACTCTCCCATAGGAAAATGGCTGCAAGAAGCAACCTAAAGAAGTAACAAAAAATTCTTCAAAGAGGACATTTTACTCATCCCAAGCTTTGCTTCCCCACAGGTTGCTCAGAAATGGCCCACATCTCATGTGACCAGACTAGGAAAGCATATTCATAGGGGTTTGTAAGTTCCATCAGGAGTCTCTTGTTTAATAAAGAGCAACTTCAGAGGCCTAAAGTGTAACAGGACATACTGTGTCATATTCATTCCAATTCCTGCTAAATCAAAATAAATGACTACTTCCCAAAGGGGAATGATATGCAAGCAGCACACCCAGTTTCTGAGGACACCAGGTGCTAACAGAGCAGAGCAGCGAGTGCTGAGCTCAAAGTCACTCTGCAGTAATAAAACCTGAGATAATGTACATGCTACTCAAAAATTCAAAGCAAGGTATACCCTTCCACAAGCTACTGACACACAAGGGGAGGTTCAATGTTTTGCTAGCATTCCAGCACAGCTTGCTCATCCCTCTATGTTTTTTGGTCATTTAAAGCTGTTGGTCATACTTTCCTGCCACCGCCCCCCCCCCCCCCCCCCCGACAATACCGATGGAAAAGCCTGGGAAGGTAGTATATACAATTATAGCAACTGCATTAGAAGTAGATTTATGGGTTGGGAAAAGTAGAAAAATTTTATTATTGAGCAAAAGTTTCCCTGTACCACTTTTTCATTATATATGTTCAACATGCTTTCACTGTCAGATGCCATGCCAGGACTAATGTCACTCTAACAGCAGTGCCCAAATGACAACTGACACCCTACAAAACTGCCCCCTCAGTACCTTTCTGCCCCAAAGAATCTTCCTCTCCCAAACCCTTCCTGGCCTCTACAGCTGATAAACAGGATGGAGATCTTCATCATTGTGTTGTGATTTTAATTCATAAACTCATAGAACGCTTTGGGTTGGAAGGGATCTTAAAGATTGTTTAGTTCCAAACCCCCTGCCGTGGGCAGGGACACCTTCCACTAGACCAGGTTGCTCAAAGCCCCATCCAGCCTGGCCTTGAACATTTCCAGAGATGGGGCATCCACAGCTTATCTGGGCAACCTGTTCCAGTGCCTTGCCACTGTCATAACAAAGAATTTCTTCCTAATCTCTAATCTCTACCCTCTTTCAGTTTAAAGCTGTTCCTCCTTGCACTATTGCTACAGGCCCTTGTTAAAAGTCCCTCTCCAGCTTTCTTGCAGACCCCCTTTAGTTACTGGAAGGCTGCAATAAGGTCTCCTTGGAGCCTGCTCTTCTCCAGGCTGAACAACCCCAAGTCTTTCAGCCTGTCTTCACAGGAGAGGTGGTCTCATCTCCAGATAACAGCATCATCTCCATGGCCCTCCTCTGGACTTGTTCCAACAGGACCATGTCCTTCTCATGTTAGAGGCCCCAATGATAAGGATATTGTGTGGGACAGTGTCAAAAACTTTGCACAAGTCCAGGTAAATGATGTCAGTTGCTCTTGCCCCATCCACCAATGCTATAGCCCCATCGTAGAAGGCCATCAGATTTGTCAGGCATGATTTACCCTTAGTGAATCCATGTTGGCTGTCACCAACCATTTCCTTATTTTCCATGTGCCTTAGCATAGATTCCAGGAGGATCTGCTCCTTGACCTTGCCGGGCACCAGGGTGAGACTGGCTGGCTGGTAGTTTCCTGGGTTTTCCTTTTTACCCTTTTAAATAATGGGGTTTATATTTCCCCTTTTCCAGTCAGAGGGAACTTCACTGGACTGCCATGACTTCTCAAGTATGATGGGTGGTGGCTTCACAGCTTCATCCGTCAGTTCCCTCAAGATGCATAGATGCATCTTATCAGGTCCATGGAGTTGTGCACCTTCAGGTTTTTTACATGGTCTTGAACCTGATCTTCTCCTATAGCAGGTAGTTCTTCATTCTCCCAGTCCCTGCCTTTACCTTCTGTGACTGGGGTGGTGTGGTTGTAGTACTTGCTGAAGACCAAGGCAAAAAAGTCATTGAGCACCTCAGCCTTCTCCATGTCCCGGGTAACCAGGTCTCCAGAGAGAGCCCACATTTTCCAGTCCTCCTTTTATCACTGATGTACATATAGAAGCTTTTTTTGTTGCTGGCCAGATTTAATTCTATCAGGGCTTTAGCTTTCCTGACCTGATCCCTGGCTGCTTGGACAGTTTCTCTGTATTCTTCCCAGGCTACCTGTTGTCCTTGCTTCCACCCCTTGTAGGCTTCCTTTTTCTGTCTGAGTACGTCCAGGAGCTTGTTCATCCATGCAGGCCTCCTGTTTTTTTTGCCCAACTTTGTCTTTGTTGGGACACATCAAATCTAAGCTTGGAGGAGGTGGTCCTTGAATATTAACCAGCTTTTCTGGGCCCCGCTTCCTTCCAAGGCTTTATCCCATGGTACTCAAACAAGCAGATCCCTGAAGAGGCCAAAGTCTGCTCTCCTGAAGACCAAGGGAGCGAGCTTCCTGTGCACCCTCCTTGCTGCCCTAAGGATCTCAAATTCCACCATTTCATGGTCACTGTGGGCAGGGCTGGCCTTGAGCCTCACATTCCCCACCAGCCCTTTCCTTGCTGGTGAGAACAAGGTCCAGCATAGCACCTCTCCTCGTTGGCTCCTCTAGCACTTGGAGAAGGAAGTTATTGTCAACATTCCAGAAACCTCCTGGATTGCTTATGCCCTGCTGTGTTGTCTCTTCAACAGATACTGGTGTGGTTGAGTTATGCCATGAGGACCAGGCACATGAGGCTGCTCCTATCTGTCTATAGACAGCCTCACTCAGTCTTTCTGGTCAGGCAGCCTGTAGCAGACCTCCGCTACAATGTCACCTGTCCCTGCCCTCCCCTTAATCCTGACCCATAAGCTCTCAGTTGGTTCCTCATCCATTCCCAGGTAGAGCTTCAGGCACTTCAGCTCATCACTGACATAGAAAGTGACACCCCCTGCTCATCTCTGCTGCCTGTCCTTCCTAAAGAGCCTGTATCCTTCCATTCCAACTCTTCAGTCATGGGAGCCATCCCACCATGTCTCTGTGATGACAATCAGACCACAGCCCTGCAGGCTACAATATATGCGCATGTCTCTAACTCCTCTTGTTTACTCCCCATGCTACATGCATTTGCACAGAGGCAATTGTTGGGCCCCAATGAAGCTCACTTACTGGCTGGAGTGCTGGAATTCCTTTGTGTTGCTATTCAGGTGTTCTCCCGCTGATCTGTAATCTCTTTCCAGGCTCAGGACATCTCTTGCTGGCACTGGCATCAAACTGGTACCAGTGGGATGGATTGAGGTTTCCCTTCCCAGGTTTTAGTTTAAACACCTCTTCACCAGCTTGGCAAGCCTTTGACCAAAGATGCTCTTCCCCTTCTCTGTCAGATGGACCCCATCAGCCCCCAGTAGACCAGGTTTCTCAAAGCGAGTCCCATGGTCTAAGGAGCTGAACCCCTGGCTGTGGCATGAGTCCCGCAACCATTTGTTGATTTGTCAGATTTGAGAGGTCCTTTCAAACCTCTCCCCTTTGACTGGAAGTATTGACGAAAAAACTACCTGCACTCCAGAGTCCCTTACTCCCACTCCCAGGGCTCTGCAATCCTTCTTGATACTCCTCAGGTTGCTCCTGGCTATATCTCTGATGCTCATGCAAAACAAAATAGTCAGTGGACTGTATGAGGCTTGGTAGTCTCTCAGTGACATTCCTGCTACGAGCCCCCGACAAGAAGCACACCTCTCTAGCGAGCACGTCAGGTCAGCAAATGGGTGCCTCCATACCTTTCAGAAGAGAGTTGCTTACTACTATCACTTGAAGACTTTTCTTAGTTGCACTTGTTACATGGGGAGCAGAGAGAGAAACATGCAGCAGAACTTCTGTCTTGGTGCAAATATATCCATAAAGACATCTGTTTTGCAGTCTTTACTAGGGCCTGTATTTTACTTATTGAATGGTTTCTAACAGCACTCATGAGAGCTGTTTCTCTTTCAAACCTCTCCAGCACTAATGCATAATAAATGTGCTCTTCACATAGTAATTACTCAGAAACATTTTTTTATGGAATATGACAATAGCAATAGCATTGCTCTGTTAGACCCAAATATGCACAAATTAAGCTACTTGTTTGTAGGGGTGGGCTCAGCATCCTTTTCTGTTTATGTTACCCTTTCTAGCAGGTGCCTCCCTAATACTGAGTGTTGATAGCTGAGAAAACTTCAGCAACAAATAATGCCAGCAAAAATGTCCTTTGAGCATTATCCTGACATACTCATGCTCAGCTTTTATTATCACTGACTGCAAATGCACTCTTTTTCTTAAATTATTTCCTAATTGTCAGTTTTCTTACTCCCTGCTCCCTTCCAAAATTTCCCATGCCCTAAAAATCCCAGCTTCAGGAGGGAGCTCAGAATTTCTACAATTTATCCCTTGCCAGTGCAAACGAAAGCAGCGCGCATGCTGCTTACTTATTCAGAAGTTTTAAATCTCATATATAAAGCTTGGGATTATGGTATTCAGATGTGATATGGCCATCAAAACAAGTGGGGATACCTACTACTCTGGCAGCAATTCCCAAAGTTGCAGGCTGCCAGAAAAAGGCACATATAAGGGAGATAAACTAAGCATTGCCAGCTGCAAACTCATCATACAGGTAGCCATGAGCAGTTAGTCTGCATGTTGTGGTCTAGCTACACTTGCTGTCAGGGTGTGTGGTGTTGTGGTCCTACCCTCCCCACCTATCAAAAATACCAAAAACTCTCCGGAGATTTAAAAAAAGAAAAAAAAAAAAAAAGAAGGAAAGCTCCTATTTGTTATCTCAACAGTTAGAGATTGAGTGCTGTTTAACACAACTTTAATTCTACTTTTTGCATGTACGTAAAGATTGTTTTAGATCAAATACCTGGCAATGAACAGTTTGCCTTACGGTGGCAATTACCTGCGTAGTTCCACAGAGTTGGTCTCCCATCAGGACAGGGATGCATCCCGAATAGTCCACTTCTACACAAAAGAAACTCCAAGTAAAATCTCCACTGACAAAGGAATCAGTTTTCCTCTCCGGACTGTTTTGCCATGTAAAAAGATGACTACAGGGTTAGAAACAGGCTAAAGTGTGAAGCACTTCACTTTGTATTTGGCCACCAGGATGATGATCACTCCTCAAAGGGCTATCAGCCATCGTTTCTCCATCTGAAAAACCTGGATTCAGCTCTCTGCAGAATGCAGTTCTACAGGATTCAAGAAAAATTAGTTCCTCAGGGTATATTTTGCCATTTCTTATTTTTATTGGCATTTGTAGTCACAGAATATGATCTTATTTTGATAGGTACTGTACAAAATAGGCTGCCAAGAAAAATAGATTCCCAGCTTAGGCATTCCCAACCACTCTCTAGGAAAGGAAATTGTCTACGATAGCAGGGGAAGAAACCTGGGCACATAAATTAGGCATCTAAAGTTACACGTGATGGGAGTACAGTTGTAGCCATGACAGTTTAAGGATCTAAGTGAAGCAAATTTTTAAAAAAGAATCACCTTTGAACAGAAGAAGGGATATATCTGTAGGGGGATCCCTAAATAACCAAGCTTTAGGCAAACAAACCTCTGAAAACTAGCAAAAAACTTTAGGATTAGAAAACTGCCTCTGAGATTAATGCAATTATGTTAATCAATGAGACAATTCAAGAGAAGTGTGTACCTGGCACCACTGAAGCTTGAGAAAATGAGAGATAATAAGGACTGATTGCTCAATAAAATATTCCCCCCCCCCCCCATCTTTTTGTATTGTGTCAGACTGTTATGAACTTTAGCTCCCATGCTCATCTTTTGAAATATAAGCTGTAGCTGCCCTTTGAGGATGAAGGCTGAAAGGTCAGGCACAGAGAAGCTGTTTTCTGAGAAATACTTTGTCTGATAATGGCCATGTTCATTAACTTAGTTCATTTTGGGATACAGTGTTCTTTGGTTTCACCCACATCACATGAATGATGGTATTTAGATGACTGTAGTGTGAGTCCCTCTGTCCCTCTTATTTGGCAGTTATAAAATAAGCTAAAAGAAGGGAAAGAGCAAAAAAACAATAAAATAGTGCTGCTCAGTTAATGGGTAGTGATTGTAGTACACCAGAGACCTAGTTGTCAAGGTTTTTGTTAGTGTAGTAACAAAGGAGAGTGTTAAGGAGTTTGAAGAAAAGGCAAGACTACTGTCTTGAGGGAAAACTTTATACCTTATGGAAGAGTCCTTGGAGAAAGCATAAAGATGCTTGCTCAAAAAAGGAGTTGTGCTGGAAGCTCACACGAATGATTTCCAATTCAGAAATGAGAAAGCTACTGGGAGAGTTAGAATTGACCATGAAGGGCCTTGAAACTCGAGACAACTGGTTTGTTTGTTTTTTTTCCCTTTTTTAATTTTTTTTTTCCCCAGGAGCATTTTCAATTGAACTGAATGCAGAAAGAGTGTTTTATAAAGGTCCCAGAAAATAACACTGAAAACTAATGAAGCGATGGACTGAGGGTTGTATGGGTAAATCACAGACATGCTATGGAAGGTCAACTGGCAAAACTTAAACAGACACAGAAGCTTAAGCAACAGAAAGTCACAGGGAAGAAAATTAAGATGATTAAGTCAGCTACTGTAGGTTTCCTGTGGAACCAAGTTAGTGGTCAGACATGAAAGGACAGTAGAGGAATATACACAAATTTTATTTCAGATAAAAGGAGCTCAGTTCAGTGTAAGAGAGGCAGAACTGCAAGTTGTCTCCCTGGAGCCACTAGCTGAATTTGTTTGGACTTGAGAATACTCTGGGATGAGCTACAGATAGAAAAGACTATGGTCTTAGATGTAGGATGACCCACAAAAACTGGAGAACAGATCTGGAAAATTCTCTAAGATAATAGAGATAAGAGAGCAAGCAAAGACAGTCATGAAAGGTAGAGTAGCATGGCACCACAGCAGGACATCAGTCAGCGACATCTGAGGCTGTTAAAGTGACTGGCAGGCATATGCAGGCTGACCTTTGAACAGTAGTCATGAGCAACTTGGATGGCATTTCAGTGAGAGCAAAAGGGGGAAAGCACATTTGGGAGCACCTAAGATGAAACAGGAGAAGTTGAACTCAGATAAAATTTTCAGGAAACTTTGGAGACAAAAGGAATATGGCAGTAGTTGGTAGTAGGCTTGCTTAGTTGTTGGATGAGCACATGTCCATGTAGATCCACTTCTTGATATGTAGGCTAACTCAAATTTGGACTTACATTTTCATTTGAATAAAATGAAACTCTGCAGAAAATAACTTTTACAGGTGTTCTACTCAAGATAAAACCTGTGAAAACTTAAGAAAGTCAAAGTTATATAAAATTTTAGTATATGTGTAAGAGCATTTGTGAGAGAGAGCAAGCATTTTGTTCAGCCTACCTTGAATTCTAGGAAAATGAGGCAGCAGGAAAACAGTTTTGCATTTCAGGTTTAAAGCCATGCATAGAATCTTCTTCACACTCTGTTAACTGTTACAGATCAGTTATTAGACATCCAAAACACACTGACTCCCTAAGCTAATCCAGATAACTATTAGCCTTTTGATAATGCCTGAAAATAACACCGCACCATGTTTGTAGTGCTTTCTGGACAGGACTCTACATTTTTGCACTGCTGCAAGTTTGTTTAAGCCCTAGATATGGAAGCAAAGACACACAGGATTATAGGGGAAAAAAAAAGTAGCCAGACCATCCATGATAATACAAACTAAAGACAGCAGAACTATTTCGTACCCCCAGGCACCTGTCACCTCCAAGTCATGGACTGTACAGGAGACTGCAATTGCAAAATAGATAAATTGCATCTTCAGCTTTGGGTCTGAACACGTCAAGGTGTTAAGGGTATTCCTGAACCTTATTACTTGTAGAACAACAACAGAACATCTCCTCTGCCCAAGAAGCATCACCTCCAGAAGCAGAGGGGAACCAGGGAACCAGTGTCTGGTTGATAATTAGTTTGCTAACCAACGGCTGCATAGTGTAGCTGTTCTCCTTGTAGTGAATTGAGGTATACGGGCAACTGGAGTACAGTCCAAGCATTTTTATATGTGCTTGCCTTTTTTGCTTCCTATCCATTTCTTAGCTACTGTCTAACTGCTGAATCACAGTACAGATCCAATATCAAAAAAGTCTGTCTTGTTATGTCTTGTTTTCAGTGCCTTTTTATTGGCCAACTCCATGGTCAGAAATGTTCACAACAAAGATGTATGGACTTGCATATATTAACTAGATCTTTTTGTCTATCTGGCAGATCAGTGTATCTGCCACCAGAACAGCAATTCCAACGGCAAATTTGTGAGTAAATCAAGATAATTAGTTAATTCAGGAGTTTTTTTGGCCCATCAGTAGAAATCTTCATGCTGTTGCTACTGCTGAAAACAAATTAAGAATAACCATGTCCACTTACTAACAATTTATTCTAGCACAGAATCGCAAATCATTATTACCCCCTTCTTCCCCAGACAAATCACCTTAGCAAAGCATTGTTATGACCAATCCATAGGTAGTTTAAACAATATTATTACTATTAAGTATTCTCAGGAAGGTAAAAGTGCCACCCACGTTGTCCAGGGAAAAGAAACGGTCTCAGCAGCTGCTAGCATGTTTCCACTGGCAATGCAAGTAGGGTCACAAGAAAATAAAAATCTCAAGACCCAATTCCTTTTAATATTGTGTGCAAGCTGGAGGAAATATTGTTAGAGCCTAAGAGGAGTTTCTTTTAACGCACCATCCAGAGGCATTATTTCACCTGACAGTCATTCGCAAGTTTCCTACCAGCTAAATATTTTACAGATAAGAGTTAAATAGATAGAGGTTTCAAATGCATTCGGATTCTGCCTATGCAGCGCGGGAAAGGAATTTTCCACTTTGTACTGCTGAGAAAAATGCAGACGCTGTAGGCTATGGTGTCATGTTCAGAGGAACAAGGTGGGTAGGATAGGGCATTAGGCACTATTATACTCTAGGGAAGAAAGTGCAGACAGGGGCACAATGGAAGTGCTTCATTATATTTAAATGGGAATAGTTCCAAGGACAGGAAAGCCTGTGGTGCTTGTAAAGGATTAAGCAGGGTAATGTGCTTTTTAAGAAGACATAAAGAGGTATGTAATATGATATGTGTAAGCCTAAATGATTTTTCTTGGAGTCCTCAATGAATGTTTAAGCAGGCATGACTTAGGCCTCTGTAAATCCTCTCCGAATAAATAACTTCTGCAAAAAATAGAGATTCCTTTAACAGAATGAGATGCATATTTCATAACCTATGCAAAAAAGGAAAATCAATTTGAGATGCACAAACCACTTAGGAATAACAAAGAAAAAATAAGATAAAAGTGAATATTCTCCAGAATAATCCAAGCATATATAGGAATGCAGCTACCTCCTCATCCATTTTGATTTGACAGAGCAGGAAGACAACTGAATGCTTTCCTATCTTCAGCTCAGATCTTCAACTGCTTTTTGCTATCTTTTGAGGGAGGAAGAGAGCGTAAGTGGCAGAATATATCTAAAGTGCTTGCGCTTTTCAGGCTGTCTCCTGTTTGAGGTGTTTAAAACTCCGCTCTCGCTTCAGGGTGAATCTACCCAGCTGCTCTCTATCTAGACCTGATGGTGTATATATAGCTTTTCACTATGGATGGAATAGAAGCACACACAGTGATATGTATGCACCTGATTTATGAGAACAGGACCAATAAATATCTAAACCTGAAAACTTACAATGGCATGATCTTCCCATCTTATTTCTCTTGCCTGCACTGCCCTCCTGCCAGGAAAAGCAGGTCACAGTGGATTGCCTGATGCAAAATGGGACTACGCAATCATTGTCATTTGGTTGTATTGTATTTTCACTCACACAGGCGCCATTCCCCATAAAGTCACTGGTACGGGAAGCATGCAGTCCTGCTAAGTGGAATGACGCAATGAGTAAATCAGAGGTCGATCCCCCCCTCTTTCCCCCTGTTTATATATACACTAGTATTAAACTGCTACTTTCCTCAAAATAAGAATTCCAGCTCTACTGTAATTTGCAGAATAAAACCAAGACAAAACTGAAGTACTTTCAAGATATAACAAAAATGTTTGGCAAAGCCTTTTCTGTGATGGCTACTCGCAAACCCCATTTAACCTCAGAAAGGGTGCAGCAGGGAGTGTTGTTAAAGAAAAGCATGCCCACCACATCCATAACATCCTTCCTGCACACATCTCTCCCATGGTGGTCGCTTCTACCACAGTCTCTTCATGGTCACTAGGCAGCCTGGTGGAAATTCCTTTCCCTGTACCCATTTGGAAGCACTTGTTAAGTCTCAGCCCTCACTTGGCACTCCAGGAATGTGTGCCAAGGCAATGGCCTTGGAGAGCTTGGATGAACTGCTGTTCAGTCATGCTTTAAATGCTGATTAATGGTAGAAACAAAATGAAGCACAGAGGGAGACCTGTTGGCTTAGCTTGACTAAGGTTATAATCTGGTTAATAGCTCTGATGTCGCCAGTTAAATTCATTCAAGACCCTGAAGAACATCATGAAGCATAAAAATAGCCTGAGGGAACTCATGAATTCTTTCCTCTGAAATGTTTTCATTTTTTTGAAGTATGTTATAGAGATCATAATCTCTGCCTCTTATCAGCTACCTTTTCCAATATTAACTTTCCTTGCTTAAGACTAGCTCTTAACATCACATTCTTCATCCAGCTTTCTTCCTGAGCAAGCCAAATAAAATCTCCCAAAAGCTTCTGTGTGAACAGCATCTGACAAATAATCTTTTTCTATGTCATTTCTTCCCATAAGGTGAAAGAAGTGGAGGAACTGGGAGAACTGGCTTAGGCCCAATTCTGATGAACATACACATATAGGTGGATGTGTATATTCATCAGAATTGGGCCTAAGCCCCGTGATATTTTAAAACTGGAGGGTGGTTGGCTTTATCCCATGCTACAACTTGCTTTTTCAATATCATTTGCAAGTGCTTATTCCTGGGAAGTAGAGGCATGGGAAATTAAAGATCTCAAATATTTCTGGTTTTGTAGGTTTTAGGATGGCAACTGCCATGTTTCCATGAATGAGAAATCAAAGACACTAATCTGGAATTACCTGCCAGCATGATACGCCGGTTGCTTTTTTCAGCTAAAGGCCATTAGTTAACACAGCTGTGTTTGACACACTCTGGTTTTTGATTCCTCTGAAACTCTTACTATAACTTGGGAAGGCAAACCAGGAGGAGGGCAGGTTCTTTTATACAAAAGGCAAACCCCAGTTTTATCAGTCCCTTACAAACTAAACTAAAATATATTTTCTCAAAAAAAGCAATTTCCTGTAGCAAATAAATCTTCAGTGTGTCTTTTTTTCTTTGCTTTTTCAGCTTATGACTTTATCTAAAGGGGTTTCAAAAATGCAGCTCCCCAGGGCCTCTCTTGCCTCTTCTTTCATGCTGTTTAGTTCTTCAGAGGAGAAAATATGATCTCAGTTATACAGAGGGTAGATTAGTGATTGTCAAAACTCCAAAGAATCTCTGTTATTTTGTGGTTCTTTTATTATCAAGAGATCACCAGTGATTTCATAATTCTTTTTAACATATTCTTTTCTCTTACATGTTTGTATCCAGTGTCAAAACAGCAGAAATTACAGGTTTTCCTGGCAAATGGATTTCAGTGGACACAAAAGGCACTTTGTCTGGATTTTCAGAAGTGTATAAACCAAGCTTAAAACAAGTGAACACACAACTTCCTGGATATTTGCTCTCATCAGTGTTCACATTTTGAATTTTAAAATAAAATCTAAAAAATATGGTATTTCTCAGGTTTGATTTAAAAGTCTGAACATGAAAATATGGTAGTAGGGAAAAGGTTTATATACAGTCACTCATTAACTCATATTCACTCTCATACTGAACCCTTTCATGGACTAGTGTTCTTATAAAAGATGTAGCTGTCAACCAAAAAATTGGGAGGGAACTATGGCTTTCACAAATGTGCCTACAAAAATTGACTCCTGCTCTCAAAGTATTTTGCCACTTTTAAACCCACTACAGAAGGTGGCTCTAAGACTCTTCTTTAAAGCCAGATCATCTTTTTCTGCCTGCTTCTCTTAAAAATACATGATTCAGACCTACAACTGAAAGCCAAGATTTTCAGTGTCAGGAGTGTGCACAAATAAGTTAATTAATGTCTCGTACAGCACATTGCTACATATTCTGGGGTTATAAGTCCAGTGATCCTATTCCCATTTTGCATCCTGACAAATGCAGTCATCTTTCATACCTATAAAACCCTCTTGGAGCAAACATTTTAAAATGTTGAAAACAAGGTATGTAGCTGAGAAGTCCCCATTCTCTGTGCCAATGCAAGGGGCTTGCAGAAATTGGTACCAGGAGTGATCATTATTTGGGTGCAATTGCATCCCTTATAGTTAAAAGCAACAACTAAGCAAATGTGGTGTTACAGCTGAGCATCTCCAACGGGAAACAAAAAGTAAGTCATACCAGTACCTTCTGAATGCCTGCGGTCGACTCCAAGACGTTGTTCTCTGAGCCATTACTTCTGTTAATCATCCGCCACATTTGGGCATACATGCTGTCTCTCTCAAAAGGGTTCATCCCTTTCACTCGGACGTGCTCATAGACTGCAGAGTCCAAGACAGTGCCATAAGGAATATCCGTCTGCCTTGAGAGATCCTGGAGAGACCTTAATTGTTGGTGAAGAAAAGAGACACAGGAGACTTGAAGCCACATTTTCAAGAGGAAGAAGCTGCAGGCAAGTAAAAGGGCAACACATAGGAGGATGGCTGTCAAGCCAGTTTCTTTTGTTGCTGGGTGGCTTTTTTTTTCTCCTCCTTTTTTTTTTTTTTTTTTTCCTTAAAAGACAAAGTGAGACTGAAAAACTCTTTTTATGGTTTAAGACAGAAGGAGGAATACAAAATGAAAGGAGTGGAAAATATGAAACTGGATGAAAAGGGAACAATGGAAGGAGTAAGAGGATCCTATCAAATGGTGAGCTCCTTTGAGAGGGGGCAAAGGAGAAAAGGGGGCATTGCAGTTCCTCCAGCCGTATGCAGCAAGTTCAACAGAAGCTGGGTAACTGCCTATGAGAGTACGGTGCCACCACACACCCTGCTGCTGGGGAGCAGAAGAGGTAGCACCAGAACTCACCAAATCTAGCCCAAAGGATCTGGGCTGAGTACTTCTACGTGCTGCTGGGTTACTCAGTGAAGAGCAGCTTTCTGGTGGCATTCCTGCACTGAACGGTGTACCCATCACACCAACCACATCCTACACTATTTTCAGCAATAGGAAGATTTCTGTTGTGGTTTCATGAAATGCCTTTTCATCACAGTTCAAGCTATTTAGTCCAATAAATTTGTTCTACTTTACATATTATCTAGTCTTATCTATTCCCTATATGCAAGAAAAAAAATAACCATTTTAGAAGTTTCTAAAGCAACTCAAATATGGTTTTGTCAGCCCTACTTTGGACTTAAAAAGGTATATTGGAACCTTTAAAGTCTCCTTACATCTTGGCCTTTATTTTTCTGTCCTATAGAATTGCTGTCCCATACTTTTGGTTCTTTAATGGCATTCATTGAAGTTTCAAAATAACTACTGCAATATGTTTACTGCCTAAAACCCATTACAGCTTTCCTGGTGCAAATTAACTTTGTATAAACTGCAAAAATCTAGTGGATGACACCTAAGGACAAATCAAGGAGCTGAATGCTGTTTTAAAGCAGGCAATAGCAAACAGTAAAAGCTCATCGCAGCCACAGAAAATGCAAGCAAATTCCAAGTTGTGTTTCTGAAACATGTAAATATAGAAGCTAGTGAAAATGGCCCTACAGGGGGCAAAAAAAATTGAATTCTTAGGTGTTCCAGGGATGGCACTGAAGAAAACAGTAATCAGACCTCAAAGGATATGTATGCCTCTGAACACAACAGAAAGCAGGAAAAGAAGAAATCAATAGAGCTCAGTGGCCAGGGTTTAGAGGTTAGTTAAGTCAAAAAGAAATCCTTTGAAATTCAGACATATGGGCTTAGAATAATATTGAACAAGACCTATATTCTAAGCAGATAACATACAGCAAATATATAGAAGGGATAAATTTAATTTTGAAGAGTAGATAACTAATGGTATTAAAACCCCCACAATCCTCTCCTCTATCTCCAACAAGATGGCATTCCTCTTCAAGAACATAAGCAGCAGGGAACTTGCAAAGAACCAGTACACATATGGGATCATCAAAGGTGAGCTGCTAAATAAAGCTTTTTCTGAAACCAAGTATATCGGTCTTCTACTAGAGGATTGAGACATGCCCTTTTCTAGGACGAAAAATCTGAGACCCTAGTAGACTCAGATATCAGGAGAATAAGTACTGCAGCTAATTTATAATCAAAAATTATATAAAAAAAGAAGGAATAAAATTATCAAGTACAGGTAGAAACCTATAAGTTCTGAAAGATTAAATATGAAATGGATGAACTGTTAGCAAAAATGTGAAACCTCATTATGGCCAGTGTGTGAAAGGGAAGCAGTAAATATTTTTTAAAGGCTCTAGTCGTAATCAGGTGAATATGAAAGTAAACTACTAAGATGTTATGCTTAGGTTTAATAAACAAACTGAAATAAGGATTGATACAATTTTAAAGATCAGTCCTGAAGTTTAGATATAGCCACCAGGTAGGTTTCTCCAGGGAAAGCATTTCAATCATCTATTACACTTTGAAATTACAACACCCCCACCGTGAATTTCAAAAAGGCCTTCATCTCATCAGACAATATAAAGAAGGTGGAATATGGACAGGCTACAAAGGATGAATTTAAAACACTTCCTGACAACTCTGAATAGCATTAGGAAAGCCAGTCCTCAGCTAAAGTGAATGCTCTTGAGGGACTTCAAGGGTAGCAAGAACAGCTTTTGCAGAACTAAAAGGCTGAACAAGGCAAGTGTGGACCTGTTTAGGGGAACAGCACACACAGCTAAGGCTGGGGTTCTCAATGCCTTCTTTGCCTCACTTTTCCCCAACAAGGTCTCCCAGGTCTCTGTGACTAGAGGCAGGGTTCAAAGAGGCAATGAACAACCAGCAGTAGGTGGTCAGGTAAATCCCAGCCAGACAAGGCAGGGAGTGATTGACAACACTAGACCCACAGAATCCCATGAGGCCTGGCAGGCTGCATCAAAGGAAGGCTGTGCAGAGAGAGATGTCCAACGTCCTTGCAAGGTGGCTTGCTTCGATTTTTGAAAGATAAGGGCATTGGAGAATTCCCTGACCACTGGAGAAAGGAAATGTCCAGACTATACTCAAAAAACATAAAATAAAATGATTCATGGAATTAAAGCTGGTCATCCAACATCATGGAGTGAGTCCTTTCAGAGCACATTTATGAGCACATGAAGGAGAAGAAGTTGGTTGGGAGCAGTCAACATTGATATACCAAAGGTAAGTCATGCCTGACCAATCTGGTTGCCTCCTACAGTAAAACGACTTGGTTTATGGACAGGACTGAAGAAATGGATGTAGTTTACTTTAACTACAAGGCTTTCAATACTGTCTCCCACATTCTTGTACCCAAATGAGGTCTGCCTGCGTGGGAAACCAGATGGATATTTTCTGATTGGATAGTCAAGATCACAGGGTAGCTCACCTGCAGGCTGGTAACAGATACCAGAGAGGTCTAACCTGGGATGTGTCTCACCAATAACCCAGAGGAAGTGAGTAAGCACTGTCTTGTCAAGTTGGCAGGTGACGTGACATTGGGGGACCAGATGATTGCTCAAGGACAGGCTGCTATTCAGATAGACCTAGAAAGGCTGGAAAAATGGGCTGAAATTCAGTAAAGACAAATGCAAAGCCTTCCACCTGGGGAGGAGTAACGCCCTACAACAGCCCAGGCTGGGGTGCAGCTTTGCAGAAAGGCACCCTGGTAAACAGTGGTGGGCCTTGGTGAGCATTTCTCTCTGCTTCACCATTAGGCAAAATGTTGTGTAGAAGTAGGTGTATGACTATTACATTGACAGTCTATCTGTCAAAAGCATCACTGATGAAAAGCACTAGATAAATAGAAACATACTATATTCATCCATTTGTGTTACTGCTGGTGCTGTAAATACACTTCTGTATTTCCTGGCAGTGCTCAGAAGTGCAATAAACTATTACAGGATACATATTGTAATGTCCTGTAAATGTTGTGTTGTTATGCCTGCTGCTAGAAAAGTATACAAAAAGTATTTACTGAGTCTCTAATTTCTAGTGACAACACCTAGTGAAATTGCAATCATTACAAGTAATGTAAGCCATATAATTTCTAATATAAGAAGCAACAAAACATTTTTCTGAAAATTATTGCTAACTGGTATAAGAATGATATGTGCAGCTGCTGCTACAAAACAGTACAGTTAGAAACAGCATAAAAGAAAAACAGCTCCTCTGTATATCTTGTGGCTGTAAAAGCAACCTTGCTACTTTCAGAAAGACACACCAACACAAGACACAAGCTGTTAGTCCAGAAGCGTACTACAATCAGGTATGCAAACCATAATACAAACAGCCTGAGAAGCAAGCAAGAGTGCCATCACACATGAAGGCATCACCAGCAGGGAAATAACAAGGAGGAGAATTATGCCAATGCCTTCAGGAAGGCATGTTGTAGCTGTCAGGTCTGGGACTAACTACAGTTTGCAGTCCTTTACTGTTTGGTGTTCTCTCCTAAAACACAGGATGCCTCTCAGCTGTGCTGCTCTGCATCTTTTCACAGTTGCAGGTGCTTCTCTGTGCTGATAAAATGATGTCAAGAAGACAAGAGCAAGACAAATATGCACATAAACTGTTTGGATGCTCTAAATGCTGTTGTCAGCAGCAAACTCTAAGTTTTGGTTCACCTGACCCAAAGCTGGAAGTGTACATGTGCGTATATATATGCTGCTGCATAGGCAAGATGCAAGAATGAAAAAGACCTATCACATCAGTGACTTCATTGCCTCACACAAACATGTTAAAAGGGATCACAATATATATGATTTCTTGCAGAAGCTGTTTTTATAACCCACTACTCTGCAGACTACTGGTATGACATTCACAACCTAGTAGCTATGGCACAGCAAAATAAAGAGAAATGACAAACCTTAATAAAATTAATACAATTATTAAACCATTGAGGTTCCTTTCTAGAAGAAAGAACTTTAATAACTGCTTTGCCTCCAGCCTGGTTTGCAGGTTACACATTGTTCAATGTACATTTATTCCTGGATTAAACAACTCATTCACTGTCCAGACAAATATATTTAGTGGAGACAGAAATTCCCAGCCTCACTATGTCACCCAGTCTCACCACATAGCTGCCACACCAGATCACAAAATAAGGAAAAAGTATTTTTCAAGCTGATTAATTGCTGCAGGGTAACCTTTGATGCCCAAGTTCTGATACTGTTATCCGTGCTGGATGAGCATTTAATTTTGCAATAGTTTTCCTGATCTCAATTGAACTACTTGCAGATCAAAGCATACATCTAAGATGAGTAAGGGAATTATAATCCCACATTTTAAAAAAATTTATCTCTTTGAATTTCTAATTTTGAAGCAATAAGGTAATGAATGATAAAAAATGTTTAAAAATAAAAAAAGACGATATAGTTAAAAAAAAAAGAATATAAGATAAAAAACCTTTAACTGAGCTTGTATATAGACAAATTCTACTTCCAGGGAAATGACCATGCAGTCAGGTCACAGTTTAGCTTGATTTTGGTTATCACTCATGAAGCGTTGCAGAGAAAAATGTGATCCTTATGGTAAGTTTTTTTCTCGTTGCAATTACTAGGGTAATATTCCCATACAAATTAACTACAATATAGGGCTATTCTGAGGATGAATTGAGTCATTTGAGGATGAGTTATTAAAAGACATATGTATTTTTCCGCATTTGTTGATTTTGTTTAGTATTCTGCACCTTAGTCGGGCAGCAGTTGTCAGGTCACTTTCATTTTCTGGCTTAGTACAAATGAGTTGCATTGTAATGTAAGAAATTATCTCTGCTTTCACCTTGAAAAAAAAAATCCCAACATATTAGGTTCTGCATATATTTCTTTCCCCAAAGTATACCCACTTCTATAAATTAAAATCCTAGACTTAGAATTGGTAGTATGTTGTTTGTGTATGTCAGCCAAAAGTGTTTAAAAAGTACACAGAAAAGGTAGAAAAAAAAGGTCATCTCCATAAAGTGATACTGAAGGCTAGTTGTTTTGTTAGGATTGACTGTTGCACAGAACTGTCTGCAAGGAGTAGTCACTAGATTTTAGGAGAAAACGACTGATGTCATGGCTTACACTGAAGTCTTTATTTATGACTAATTCAGATAAAGGTTTCCAATGTTTTTCTTCACACACACACACACACACACACACCCCCCGGACATTAAGTGTTAATTCATAGGCTTACTGAAAGGGCAGACTAGACCAAGATTTGACTGTTGGCAGTGACTGCTTGCTAGCCAGTTTGAAGATCTGTGTGAACCAGAACGTTAGAGGTAAGGTTAAAGAACATTCTGTTTTTCAGCGTAAAGAATTCCTACTCCAATCACTGCGTTCTGGTGTAACCCCCCTGGCAGAAAAACTTGTAGGCAGTTGCTTTGAGCTGTTTAAAGCCTTGGGGACATCTTAGCTTCAAGTGAATCATGGTGTAGGAAAAATGTTGTGAAAAGAATGACTAAACAAAACAAGGATGACACAAGGCATGCTTTACCACTATGCCCCCATTGTTTGGAGGCAGAGGTCTTGCCTATCCCATAGGACATATTACTTATGACATGGAGAACATAATGTGAACTTCTTATTTGACAGAAAACACGCGAGGCAGACGCTCCTCCATAACGTGTACAATCTAAAGTCTTAATCAGGCTTCCATGCTTTTAGAAGTGCATTAGATTTAAACTTGAACATTAGATTGAAACTTGAAACCAGCTAACACTGGCCTTTCAAATGACAAATTCTTTTACTTCCCTGCTGCTCATCCCACTCCCTCAACTTTCCCACAAAATTTCAGTGCCCATGAGAATGTGGTGACACCCTCCCATTACCCAGCCGTGCAGTAGTCTGAGCAAAATCAGCCTCTGCCAGTGGACTAATTCTGTCCTAAAGGAACCATAAAACATGGTAACGACAATACCGGTTCAGTGATGAAATTCACAGCACCAGCACCTATGACAAATAGCTCAAGACCTCCAAGTTTATTTGGCATTTACCAAGAAAAGCCACTCTTAATTATTATTCGCTTATGTTGCATTTGAGACAGCGGTCTAAAGATTTAAGGAACATAGAAACTATGCTTTGCTGCCATGATGTTTTGGCATTCAAAATGCTGACTTGATTTAAATGTCATCTGCTATGTGGGTCAAGTATGAACAAAAAATACATCTAGGAACTACTTTATGACTTTTGTGCCTCTACTCCTGATATTGGCGTGTTGCCAGAAGATGAAAAGCTAAGCTCCCAAAGGTAGCAAGAGTAGCTGTTTTTCAGGAAAAGAAGATTAATGCCCACTCTTATTCTTCTTATGTCATTTAAAAATTGTAACAATTTGATCCAAATTAATCAGTGGACTGAAGAACAAATGCCATCAACTTCAAGTGAGGTTACACAGCAAAGATCTACTTCAAGACTCTCTAGGAAAGGAAACATTTAACTATCCTCCCTAGTGCATTGCCTAACAAAATTTTATATGCTTTTCTTCTGAAAATAGGCTTCCGGATACCATGAGGCACTAACTAGGAAGAGTGGCTGAACCTTCAGACCAGCTAACAAAAGGAAGCTGCAAGAGCTCTGAGCACTATCTACACATCCAAAAACTGAAATACAGTAACTATGAAAATGTTTCATGGAAATGAAATGCGCTGTGGGCTGCTTGAATCCTCCTATCTTTTGCAAAAGATATCACAAGGACCATGCCTTCAACAACACGCTGTAATATCTGACACTAGCTAGAAAGCGGAAATGAAAACTTATTAACTACTTGTTACATCTGTGCAAACCCCCAAACTTCAATTTCTTTTATTTTTCTGACTTCTCTGAAGTGGCTGGGTAGCACTACAAGCAGAATCTGGTTCATTTTCTTTAAATACTTAAACTCATTCCCATTCTGGCCTTCAAACCTCCCCAAGGTACAAATTGATTTGTTAAAAAAAAAAAAAGAAAAAAAAAAGAAAAAAAAAAAAGAGCATCAGTTTTTTTTCTTTATTGCTTATTCATGTTTCCCACTTTGCAGTAATTCAGCATGGTAAACAAACAGCCTCTCTCTTACTTGCTGATTTGAGTTCCAATTTTGGCAATTTTGTAAACTGAAGTTTTACACTCCCACCATAGTTAGGATAACTTCATTCCCTAATGGATACTTAACACTTCTAATTACTCTATTTCTGAGCTGCAAGCACTATTGAAAAATGTCTCCGTTCTTTCATTCCAGGAGCTTTACAGCTGCAACATTTTCTACTGAATAAAACATTTTCAGTGACTTTGCCCATAAATAATACAGCACAAAGGCCAATGTAGTCTCAACTGTACATAATAACCTCAGAATTCCACTGAGGATTTTCTAGTGACATCATAATAAACTGCAAGAAAAAGCTGAAGATGTATTAAATTATAGTTTGGCTATATTTTGTTCTTTTTTACACATGATGAGAAAACTCAGACATTTGTCACAGTAATTTGAACATTTTTCTGGACTACTTCAAAACTAGAAGGGACATAATTTCAAAGCAGGATGCAGGGGCATATTTCATATTTGTAAGGACAAACTGAATGAATGAATGTATCATTATTATTTATTTTGCAAGTACAAATTCCCATGCTGTTTCTTCATGCTCATTAGTCAAATGTAAAGCTTTTTAAACTTAAAAAAAATAAATTAATCAATCTCCCTCAAAACGTCAAGATCAATGTTGACAAACATTGACACAGAATATCATTTTACACCTGTCATGAATGATGAAGGGATTAAAATTGAGACTACAGAGTTAACAGTTGCGTTGTGTCAAAATACCTGCTGCACTCTATGGTCTCAAAGTCTGTTGTTCAGATCTTGAAAGAAAATGGTAACCTGATTTAACTGGTAATACAATTGTACCAGGGGAATTATTTGCTCATGTGATTTTAGTCTGGTTTATGTGTCTCTGTCTTAGAGTGCTTAGCCTTCAAATAGATGAAAGTGTTGAGGTTGTTACCCCAGAAAGGAAGGATAACAACCATAGATACTCCATTCCCACGTGGGGATGAATAAGGACTGATAATGCTTGGGTAATTTGGACCATAGGAAACCAATTTCCCCTCTCCACCCCCCAACACCCAAGGAGCAGGGAGAAAGAGAAAGGGTTTATGAAGTGTAAGAGGATGCTCCTCATGGGGAGAGTTAAGAGATAACCATGCATTCAAAGTGAGGGGCTCTTTCTCCTCTTGAGTCTGAGCTTCGGCTTCCAATCACAAATAAAATTTGGCTGCTATTGTAGATGTTTCTTTGTCTATGTGCTGCTATGGCCTGGATTGGTTTTAATATGCAGAAAATCCTTACCTAAAGGAAAAGTGCCTTAGAGAGGCCATGGTGATTGGTTGGCATGTAGTGATGCTTGAACCCAACCTATGAATTCACAGGAGTGCAAGGCTCCCCCTGCCCCCTGAGCCACACTAGTGGTTCACTGTCTCAGAGATTTGGAAAGCAGCTGAACTAGAGGCTGCAAGACCTTAGATAATGATACTCAGAAGACAGGGACTTGAATCAACAACTGGAGTGAGAAAACTGAATTTTCCCTAAGGTCGGCATTGAGTCTGAGTTGAACGTCAGAATTTTACCTTTCTGGAGGAAGAAATACAGCAGAACATGCCTTTCTTCTTTATAGTTACATTATTATTTCTGCAAAGAAACATTTTTGGGAAAGGCTAGCTTTGTTACTCTCGCATACTTTCATGGACTTGTAGCCTCAAGACTAAAAACCTGCTATGGAAAAATGGCCAGCTGCTCCTTGAAGTGCTTGGATAGCTAATGCTTCACTGTATATTCTAGTGTCTGCTGTGACCCAAAGGGAAGAATTTTGGGGGTGGGAGAGGTCAGTGAAGCAGAGGGAGCAAGGATAACTCAGCATTCGTCTTGCTGAAGGATAGGAGACCAGAGAACAAAAGGGCGGAGAGAGAGGGTAGGAGACCTAGAAATGTTCCTGTGGCATGGAGACATGAGAGAATCTGGAAAAAAGGACTGGAAGGTGTGACAGAAAAACAGTTCACCGTAAAAGGAATAGAGAAAGAGAAGGACGTTTATGTTAGGGAGGCATGAAGTAAAAGAACCAATAGACAAAAAAAGAGAACAATGTATCTGTTAATGTAGTAAGAGAGCACCTGGGAGCAGGAGCAAAGATGACTAGTAAATGAATTTTTATTGTTGATATTAACACATTTTGGTCTTGGCAAGAAAATGTGAATTCAGCTTTGAGCTCTGCATACAAAGAAGAACATTGTGCTCCTCCTGATCAAAGTGTCAGAGCACAAGTGTGGGGTGAATTTGAATGGAGAGCACAGTCTGAAACACACAAAAATTTTTACTTTTTCATTTCAAATACCGATATACTGCCTATCTCAAACTCAATTGCTTCTTTCAAAATATGTATGTGTGCATACATATGTGTATGTATATATGCCACAGAATAGTATCTGCCAGAGGCCCACAGTCCTGATCCTAAAGACAAAGTGTCTCCAGGGAGGCTGGCAGTCTATGGTATATTGTTATTTTTTTAGCTTCCAAACTACTTCTCAGGGTGATAAAAATTTCTTCCTTTTCTCACATTTAAGTATAACATTCATACCCTTCTTTACGTATATGTATGTTCACCCCCCTTTCCCTCTTTTTATTCTAAATCAACTTACTGGATGGAGTTCTCAATGCGTGTGATGGTAAGGAAAGCTGCTAGGTTTGCTGTGTAGGAGGAGATGACAATCAAAGCAAAAAGCCACCAAGCTCCCATCATCAGTCGGGTTGCCAGGGTTGTGTATGGAACCTCTCCTCCTGTGGGGAAGAAGGAGAAGCAAGAGTTTTCATTTGGCAGAAGGAACCAAGATCCTTATTGCTCATGCGTTGCTGAAGAGAACTAGGTCCCAAGGTCAACAGGGTAAAGCAGTTAACTAAAGCAAGGTGCTTTATTAAATTGAGCAGAACTTTGAAGCACATTTTCTATGCAATGAAAAGTGCTGAAGGAAACCCATACTGTCAGCTGTCATTACTGTATTTAATCTCTTTTGCTGTTGTGCCTTTGACTACAATTCATCTGCCAGTCCAGTCCAGTAATGGAAACAGACTTCAAGATCTCAGAACAAAACCAGCAAAAGTAAATTCTTAAGAGCGTTTTTTCCTTAGAGATCTTATCTACAAACTTTAATTAAGTTTTTCTAGCATTCTTGAGAACATGAAGTTAAAAAACCCCATCAAAACACAATTACTTTTCACAGTTCTGTAGGCAGGCAGATGCTTATGTGAACTATATGTATACACATAACTTCCTGCAAGTGAACTCGGACACGAAATAAAAATAATCAATCACACATATTGAAGAAGAACATAAAATTGTTTTGTATTCCCATAGTTGTTTTCCTTTAAAATCCAACTTCCATGTAAGCACAATGTTAGTAGGAATTAAATTTACCAGGATGAGCTGCGCACTTGTGTGACCAGAGCCAAGTTTAACAAGCCATGAAAAGCATTACTATTTATTCAAATAGCTGTCCCCAAAACACACTAGTTTGGCGTCTTTGAAAGATCTCTTTCAGTTAAAAATGTATGAATCAGAGATTTTTAGATGAAGGAAAAGTCATTGTTTCAAAAACACCCGTTTTGTCCGCAGAATAGGTTCTGCTACAGCTACAAGTAACTAAGGGGAACAGGTGAATGCAGCAAACAGCCACGGTCAACTGCTCAAAATGTTCATCCTTTTCCTCTCCCCGTATACTCAGCAATTTGAAAAGTTGTCATTTTTTTGAGACAGCTTTCTCAGATGCAAAAAAGATGGTACAATACCTGGGATTTGCAAAAGCAGTTTGTTACAGATTCAATCATCTGTAATGTGCTGGATCTTCACTTACATAAAAACTTCTTCACATTTCCCCAGCAAACAGGTTTAAAGGCAACACAAATCACAATTATTCCCATTCCAAGTACAAATAATTTTCAATTATGCACACAAACTAGGTATTTAATCAACACTTGATTATGAAGGATCATCTTACTGTTTTATTCAAAGTTTCTCCTACCTATACAAAGCATTGGGAACTCTGCATCACTGTAGAATAAACAAATTTGAAGCTTTTTCTTATTTCACTGATGTGGAGTTGGTACCATATGTGAAATAATTACTGACTCCATTAATTTATATTTTTGCTATATAAGTATAAAAATCCTTTGTCTTTTAAGAAAAGCCAAAACCTATATCAGACCGGCACAGTTAGAAATAAATTTCCTTTTATTTCCAAGATGCCGTGTAATAATCTGAAATAAGAATCTACCAATCAGATCAGGAGATAATTCAATAGAAGGACTTTCGAAGATGAACATCAATTTCAAAATCTCTGGTTTTCTCTCCTGCATAAATTTTAAATGATTTTAATAGAATATTTCTACTTTACTACAGTTTTTACAATGTCTTTGGAATACTTAATTTAAAAATGAGTTTTAATGAAGTGAAAAGAGCAGACAACTATATCAATTTAGTGGAAAAGGCTGTTTGCCCTTTTAACTTTCAGATGCCAATCCCCTCAGATAACTTTCATATTGAATTGAATTGGGTAGAGTGATAGAGAAGAAGCCAATGATCTCCTGGACATCCCTGCATTTTCATTTTTCAGCTTAATGAGTAAAACTTTAGGTTCTCACCTTTTTTTTTTTTTTATTGAAACGAAATGTCAGAAAATTGAGGACCACTGAAAGTCACATACCTGCCTTCTGGTTTTCAAGTGAGGATGCTGTGTAACAAGTGCCCATGAAAACCACCGCAGACACCCCAGCCGCAGCATTCCCTTACTGTTCGTACAGCATAGTTTTTCCATACACCGGTAAGGCTGTCCCCACTACTTACTGCTGCCTTTTCTTCTTTAACACCCATGTTAACAATAGACTAAAAAACTGTGAGTGCTGGTTATCCCTAGTGCTTTCACCCAGGTGTTTGTGAAGTCTTCTTCCTAATTCACAGTTGTACCTTGTATATCAGCAGCCAAGAAATGAAGCTTGAAGACAAAGCCCACGTCCAAGTACACGTATAATAAACACATCTCAAAGTAATTCATCACTCCTGCTCTACTCCAAAACTTTTGCACTGATGCTCCTTAAACCACCATTTCTAAAGCAGGAGTGACACTGCAACTGCAAAGGTGAATGATTTTTAAGCAGTACAGGCAGGGTACTCCACCCCTGTCAGTGAAAGAACGAAACAAAAATCAAAGGAGACCTTATACTGCCATAGTATCATTTCTTTGGCATCTATTAGGAGACTTAATGTGATACAGTCTTGTTCTATTGTACTGTTTGCTTAAACACTTCCCGCACCACGACAGCTCACCTTAAGAAACCTTTTCAGTCCCTTCCCCCAATTTTGTTTCTAGGGATAACACTTTCCAGAGTTTTCTTTCAGTCCAAATTTACATGTTTTCTCAGTGCAGAAGAGTACCAAGTCAGTTAGGAGAGCAACAATCATTGGCTTTCCATTCACGTTACCATGAAAAAGAGCTACAGACGGAACAGTCACTATTGTTGACTTTAAATTAGTATGCAGAAGAGACATGCATGTAAACCCCTCTGAGCTCTGCTTCCCAGTACCTAGTACTAGTTTCAAGCGCATGGACATTTTTATGGATGACAGCATATTCCAGTTACAAGGGGTTAAGCACAGGACACACAGCACAAGGGAAGAGGGAGCCAAGAAGATGATACAAGTCTTTCCCTGCTATTGTCTTTCATATCATACCGGCAGAGCTTAATAACCCCTAATGGCAAAGCGGACCCCCTGATGCCATGTAAACACATGTTGGTGACTGGAGTAAAATCTGTCCTATGACACCTTATTCATATAGCAAAATTCATTAATGGGAGTTAACATGCTGGTTGTGGTTATATTAAAAGCATTACTGCTGTAACATGCTGAGCAACACTTAAAAATGCTGGGCTCCACTTATGACACAAATTGAAATCAGACACCCAGCAGCCCTGGAGTTGCTTTGTCATTTTGAGAGACTGACTTCAAATGAATACAGAGACTGGATTATTCTTTAGATTTGCACACTACCGATAGATCACCTATGCGGTGGCTACAGCTCCTAGTATAATTCAGCTGATATTTTTGATGTCTACTAAAAATCATTTAAAAATCTAGTCTGCCTTTAAAATTTTCTGATTGCATGTGCAGGAAGGCAAAGATATTTTCCAGAGTAAATTGAACTCGCAAAAATAAATCTTATTGGGAGTTTTCTGAAAGAGCTGAATTACCGTACAAGTGACAGTGAAAGAAATTACTTTTAGTCCTCCCACTCTCATCCAATGCAGCTCTCCTTCATCAATCCTAGACTAGTTTAATGCTGGCCTACTTCAGATGACAGGTTTAGACTGCAACTTATCTTATGAATTTTTGTTTCTTCCCATTTCTTTCCAAGTGCTTCAAGCTAAATATCAGAAAGTAAGAAAAATAACACATTGTCTTGACAAAGCAAACAATATAATATATAATTACAACAGACCTAAATACCAGGAAACAAAACCACTCTAGGAGATAAAATGTGAACGTAAACAGTTCCCATAGTGATTTCTAATGCCTTTTAAGTTGTTCTTCCTTGTTAGCAATAAATGTAAAGTTTTTTTCAAGTCAAAAATTGCAAGAGAGGATTACAGGCAAGAAGGAGGAATGAAATAATGAGAAAAATGGGTAAAACAGGAAAATTGAGGATCACAGCCTGGTGAGATCTTGGTATTCCATAATTCTAGACATAATTAAAATAATTCAAAATGCATAGGCTGTTTCTCCAAACATCTTGTTCCCAGGGATTTGTCAATTGTTTCCTTGAAGAAAAGTGGTTCATCTGCGTAGTCCAGAACTATGAAAGTATTTCAGATAGAAATGGAGAAAGTTTTTTTTTTTATGAACAAAAAGAAACGTTGAAATATTTCTTGGAGAAGTTTTAACTGAAGTCAACATTTCTGAGATCAAGTCTGGTGGCAGTCATCTTGCTGAAAAGTGGTGCAATTTTTGTTACTAGTCATCCAGGCAGTAAACGTGCAAGGTAAGGTCTCTAATTTAATATCAATTTAACGACTTCACTGGGAATGCACAATATTTATAAATAAAACCCATTTGCTTAACAGCTCAAAAATATTTTTTGTTTACTATTACTACAGCAAATAGCTTGGTAGCACAGAGCCCACAATACTGAGAAAACTCAGAACTGATTATTGAAAACAGTAATGCCTTTTGAAGATTCATTATTGAAATTTATTTTATAAACAACCTCACATGCAGACAAAAGCCACAAACCACCATGATTCTATGTCCTGAACTTGATAACTCTACTAAATGATGTTTCTGTGGTGAGTTGAGAGCTGGACTGGGAGTCTGCTGCAGCTACTTCATATGTGAAGAGAGAGGCTTGGATGAGAAGTCTCTACCCTTCTCCTACAGGAAGGACACTGCAAGAATCACAGCTTGCAATTTCTATTTGTCATAACCACAACTGCCAGGGAAATCCCAAAGACTAGGTTTTCATTATAGACAAAACTAAATTTGTCACCAAGGCTTACTGTTGAGGCTACCCTACCATTCTCACTTTAAGAACGTATCTCAGTTGTGAATAAATTTGTCAGATTTCAATCATTTACTCCTCAGTAGTCTCTACTAGAGGTCTGCACTGAGCTGAATTTCTGTGTAAGGTGTTTTATCCAGACTTTTTAAAAATAATTTTGAGAACCACGAAAAAGATGTTAATTGTCACCATTTTGTTGTGGAATCCAGTACTACCAAACTTGAAAGCCAGAATCTTGATTGTGCTTGGAAGGGGAAGGCACAGAAATAATAGGGTGGGTTATCTGGAGACAGATTTTGGTTTTGCTTTTGCTTGCAAATATTCTGTCCACATTCAGTGAATTATTGGCCTTTGGAAAAAACCACAAAGGACTGGGAATTGGATTCAGTTTAGCCTTTAGCTTGTTAGAACAGTCACATCAATTATGCTGTGCATCTGCAATTTCTATTTGCACAAATATAAAGTGCAGAGTTCTGTTGCAAATAGTTTAGATCAATGTATGTCTTATGTTTTCTTTGTGAAAGGGACATTAATAGAGAGTGGATGTAAGGGGAGTAGTCTGTATTAACAAAAAGGAAAAGGCATTTTATTTTTCAGCTATTTTTGCCATGAGAAACAAAGCCTAAAGTTTGACTGAGGTCTGTTATCTTTACAAAAGTCTGCAAAGCAGAGCTCTTCAAAGGCAGAATCTTTCAGGGCATTAGCTATTGCTATTGTTCTGTTAAAAACTTTCTCGATAATATAAAATCTCTCCTGTTTTCAATTGGAAATGTTCAATTGAGTATAGGACAAAAAAAATACTTTACAGTCAATGAAGCCTGTACCTATTTCTACCAGCTGTGAAATAAATGCAGCTTGGAAGTTGTTGGAAAATCTCTCATCATGACTTTTTCTTTCTTTCTTTTCATTTTTCACCCATACTTTTCCATTCTTCCTTGAACCGCGCAGAGTGCATTAATTTCCATAACATATAAGCTGGCATGTCATAACCTGAGTTTATAATATTACATTGTGCGCTGACGTTAACACTCATTGACCACAGCAGGCATGACATGTATTCTTCAACAGGAGAATACAATCCTTTGAATTGGTAATGCCTTCCAAATAAGCTTGTAAATCACTGGTTGAGTTCCCTAGTCTTGCAGATATTGGCAGATTGCAGGGGACCGAGAGTAGGGAAGGAACTGAGCATGAGGCAGGGCTGGCAGCCAGATTCTACAAGGTCTGGACAAGTTCAAAAGCCAGCTATTGCTTTTATTCATCACACCACCTGTTCCTCCCCTAGCACTTTATTTTTATTAAAATGTAGTGATTTTTTGTTTTAAATTTTTATATGAAAAGAAACATTCAGATATTTTATTTTACACATGAAATGTTTCTTCAGGTTTTACTTCCTAAAGAGAGAGCTCTGCACCTAGGCATCACTACTACCGTTAATATTAATACTATGACAATGCTCCAAATATATGAGGTTACAAGTTACAGGAATTGTACTTTTGGTTCACTGGAAGCAGTAGGATTGAAAGGGAACCAATTTTTAATAGTAAAGTGATTATAAAATCTTCCATCAAATCTAAAAGATCAAGCAACATTTTTTTTTTTTTTAATATAAATAAGAATGTAAAAGTCATGTGTAGTGGAGGTTTTCATTGTCAAGGTATTCTCACTTATTAGTTTTCTGAAAATAAACATGAAGTAAATGAGAAATTCAGAGGAGATATTTGAAACATTTTAAGACATTAAAATATTTAAAATTTTTCATATTTTCTTCTATTTACCATAAAAATAATTTAGTAGCCATTGTAAACTCATTTGGATGTTGGTATTCGTTAATCTTATAATTTGAAATATTAGATAAATTTTTGAAGTCTGTCTTCCTAGCATACAATTGATAGAGGAGACACTTTCACATGTGTACTCCAACGGCATTACAGCTCTTCAGAGTTTATAGCTGGCCCATTCTTTTTGCTGAACACAAGTCCTTTATGTGACAAACACCGTGCTTAAGGGACATACTAAACATATCCTATCTCTGTCTATACCGAAAATCTCCTTGCGTATCCTTTGTCATCAGCTTCCAACAGTATTCTCTCTCTTCAGGTACTGTTCGGTGTCTAGCTCAGGTGTGGGTCCTGGCGATACATTATAAAGCATTTTCTGTATGCTGCTGATATACTTACCGTGGACAGTCTTTGGCTTCCTTTTCCCCATTATTTCTACAGCCTTCCTCCTCCTCTGGATGATTTTGAGGAGACAGGCTGCTATTGTAGTCTTTGAGAAACACTAATGTTTTTTATCAGTATATATCTTCAATGCCGTACTTTTTAATGGTGATATCTTTTGAAACTGTTAAGTGTTTGTCTATATTTGTGAAGTCTTTCAAGTTGTTACATCCATACCTTAAGGTGGAAGAAACACTTGAGTTGAAGGTTCAGTTTGGTCTTTAGGTTTTACATTATATTTTTCGGCTTTATAAAACCTGCCCAACACTCCAGGAGTCAGATCAACAAATAGTGGTCCTGGATGGTCCTTAACAAGCTCTTTTAAAACGCTTGGGTGAAATTTGCTTGGATGTGCTGATTTGAAAATATCTGATGTTAGTAGCTGTCATTTAGCATCCTCTTGAGTTGCTCTTGACATGGAAAGTGTTTAATTCCCTTTTTCACTAACAAAGAAAAGAAATACTTATTGCTTTCCCAGCATAACTACTTTGAATGGTATCACCTTCACCTAATGCACTACTTCCATTTAAGGTTTCTTTAGCTCCTAATAAAATTTTCAAAGCCCTCCTTCCTGTTGTTCTCAGCTCTGACTCACCTCTGTGTACACTTGCTCCCCACATCATTTTTGCTAAAGTTTGTAGCTTTCAACTCTTTGGTGTAATCAATGTTCCTTTTTCTTTCCATCTGCTTTATATGTGCATTCAAGATGCTTCAGCATGGGCAGCCTGAGACTTGAAACATACATCCTTCAGATTGAATGTCCCTATTATACCTCACACTTTCCCTTATGCATTACAGATATGTGCTAGAGGAGCTAATCTTCCTCTGCTTCAGTGTGATTTGGTGGTCCACAGCAGCCATTGACTCCCATCTCATTTTGTGCTCCAGCTATTAGCACATGGTCCCACAAGAAATCAAGATCAATTCTTTCCAAGTTCTCAATGCCTCTGAAACACCTAATGTCATTTTGACATAGTGACACTCTTCCCCTTTTGCCCACTTTGTCCATCTGTCTTTCAGTAGTTCATGGTGTCATATGTTCCTGCTAGATTTCAGTAACACCACAAAGACCACATTTATATTTGTGAGTATTTCCAGCTGTTCTTGTTTATTACTCAGATTTCCTGCACTGGTCTATAGGCAAGTCATGAATGTGTTCACTTTGTCGTCTGGTGCCCTGATTAATTACACACCACCCCCCACCCCCCCCACCCCCCCCCCATGTCTTACTTCTGAACTAAACAATCACTTACTCTTTACCATTTGTTGTTGTCAGTGTAATGATCCCCTGACTAATCTCATTACACTTGCTCCCTGGAAGATCGTTTCCTTTCACCTGGGTGGGAAGCACTGCCCTCATTGCCCTCCCAGAAGGGAAGTAATGATCCACAAAAGAAAGCTCTCCTCATTTACTTCTCCCCTTTATGTGACAGGGAGAATATCTGAGATGATCTTTCTTCTCCTTCAGGCTTATTTCAAATCACTTCTAATCATTTGAAATCTGTAAAGTAGTTTGAGAAGCTGCATCTTATATGTGCTTATAGATCCTTATCAACAAATTTGGAAGCCAGCTAACCTGAGGGCATATGTGCAACTTTGTGCAGGTAGATACAGGCTCCCTCCCACCTCCTACCAAGGAAGCCAGGCATAAACCAGCTCCCATCTGAAAAAGAGATTACCATGCTACCTTGTCACTCTTGGTTACTTCTGACCAGTAATCACCTCCAAGTTACGTTTCCTATCTTGCAAACTCCTGAAAATCCTCCATTTGCTGCTGCTGTACATCTGTTTGTATGTGCCTTTGGCATTTAACTTGCATGCTAAGGCTCATTGCTCAGCTCTTTTTCCTCATTAATAGGAAGAGATTACCCATGCTGGGATGTCAAATGATGGGGCTAATCAAGGACCAGTGACACTGCCACCAAGCCCTCATCAAGTTGCAGCCCAGTGTACGTATCTTATAAATCTAGTCAAAGGGCCCTGACAAATAATGTGATGGACAAACAGAAATGTCCTAAAGATGGCCCAAACGATTACCCACAAACTATTTTGCTTGAAACACAGAATCTTCAGTCATGTTCTTTGAAATCCTCCTCTCTGAAGCTAGGAAATGCTCTAGCACCAAGGAAAGGGCTAGTGCTACCCAGTGCAAAGCATTTCAGCCTACTGCTGCGTTGGCTCACCACTGGATTAGCAACCTGCAGAGTCTTTATAAATTTGAGCCTCTACCACTTCTATTGTCAATTTTTTTTTCTGTCTTCAAATACCAAGCCTGCCCAGCTTGCTGTCTTTACTGCAATGGCTTCATTCTAGAATGTGACAGAGGGCTAATCATTTGGCCACCAGACTCCCTTGTAAAACTCTGCCAAGACACAGCAGGAACTGTCATAGGCATCCTTGATTAAAATTTTGTTTGAAAATTAATCTATCTGCAAAAGTCAGACATGGCTATTCACTACATGCTTCCAATCACTTGTTTATACAGAGCCCCCCTTTTCTTCCTAGATCTAATTTTTATAAAACAGTAGTTAGAGGCTCTATAAAGCTGAAAAATAATCCATGACAATAGCACTACTAAGGGCAAATCAAGGAGGGCAGCCAGATACAACATCCCTTTATGTAAATGGGGGTTGTACCTGTAAAGGTCTGTTTTAACTCTGTCTTAATGCTCAGGTACTGTGTACAGGCTTTCTGTAATGTTTGCCATTTCCATTTTGAGAATGAATGAGTCAGAGTCTCTTCCAAATCACTGCTAAGCTATGACCATACAGTGCAGGATTCAGCCTCAGAATAATCTAGATAGAACTGTGCTCTGTCTTTTACTACTTTGTAAAGCTGCTGCTTTTTCACAGCTGTAAAAACATTCCATAAACCAAACCCCTATTCATCCTAAACATAATGATCAGGTTTGCAGAGAATGAAAACAGAGAAAATTTGTTGCATGGGAGAAGCAAGAGCAAGTCAAACCCAAAATCTAGTGGACTTTGTTAAAGGCTACATTAAACAGACATTCAAGCCTCTGAGTAAAATTTAGAACAGTACAATGATGAACATTTTTACTTTTTCTATTCAGGATTTTTTAGGTAAAATGCAAACATTAAAATATATACTGAAAGTACAAAAAAGGGTCTAATAACTGCATTCCAGAAGAAAGGGATCTAATGTGATAATGGAAAGTCTAACCTCTTTTCAGCTGAGCTGAGATTCCAATTTTCTGCATCACTAGCAATGATAATGTTACATAAACAGTGTTCAATCATTAAATTAATTCCCATTAAATCAATGTCCTTAAAGGCCAAACAGTCCTTTAATAATTACCTGATTAAAATGATGTTAGCATAACATATTAGTTAGAGCATATTTATATTTCCTTTCCCAATAATAAATCGTTTCTTTCCACCCATTTTGCTGAAACAGTGGCAAAGAGGCAAAAGTTGGGGAAGGAAGCATGTCGTATCACCACGTAGCAAATGGCTGTGGTCTAGCTTCTCCTGGTATTGGTGATACTTCAACAACATACATTAATCAGATTTGCACTTCTATTATATAGTTTTTACAGTATGAATCTTAAAAAGCTAAAGGAATTAATTCCTAGCTTTTGAGTCCAGACCCACAAAATAAATGACTTATTTCAGATATTGCAACTTTGCAGTGGTTGAATTCCATCTTTCTGTGAAATTAGAAAAATAATGATGTTTTCAAATGAAAATCAAAGCACATCATAGATAAAAGAAAATGTTACAAATAATAGTGTGCAGTAATTTAATACCAGTAACTTGTAGTGACTTGTGCAACATAATTGCAGAGATAGGGGATAGATACACTTTAAAGTGCTTCTAAATTTTTGCCAAATGTATCACAAAACTACATTTTGTTTTTCTCTTCTGTTATTACAAAAGAAGAGTAATGGCTGCAGCTAAAGTTTGAAATGGAGGCATCTACTTGTATTTGCTGAAGTTACTGGGAGCTCTTAGATGAAGCATTACTAGATTTATACTACACATATCCAGATGCCAAAATATCATGCAAGTCTCCATATTTGAAAGCAAATCTTTTGATTGCTGTAACTATGACCAGATTGGAACTGTGAGGCTGGCTGCCCAACTCTAATGAATAAGTTGGACAAAATCTCTCATATTAATGCTGCTAAAATGCATTGTTTTACTAGAAGATTTAGCAGGGTTTCAAATTTAATTTTGGGGTTACCCAATACAGCACTACTCAATCACATAATCATAAATAATAGTGCAATAAGCCTAACAATTTTACCAACAGCTGTTTGCTCAAAAGAAGCTTTGACCAGATAATATTTCACTGCTACTTTTACAACATGGGACAATAATTTTACATGATATGATTCTAGACATACACACACACAGAGGCAAACACAAAATGGAGCTCAAAGTACATGTGTAACAAATATGAGGAGCTTCCGAGGATCCTACCCTGTAGCACTGCAAGGTGTGCTTTTAAGATTGCACCCGACTGCATGCCTGTATAAAGGCACTATTTGGAGCCACCATGAATGCATCAAAATGATACATGCATACTCTTATTTTAAAGAATATCGGCACCTGATCTTACCAAATCACCTTGCAGACTGGCAGCCTTCTGATTAGATTTCAGGAGATGCTGAGACCCAGTCTCCCTATTACTAATGGCTGGATTCAAATGCTCTACAGCCTCAAACAATCCACCACAATTATCATCTACGGTACATATTCATAAGTGGGTAAGAAGTTAACTGTCACATATAGTTTGCATAGTGGTGGCCTTTCCACAGAATAATGGCAGAGTTTTACATAGTACCTTCCCGGATGGCAAAAAAACCCTGTGCACAATGGACTGAAAACAGGCCATCTGTACATGCAATTAACATTAAATCGAACAATGTCATTAATGAGGTATTAAAGTGCTGCTTTAGCTAAGAGCCTGTCAGGGAGGACATTATGAGCACGAGGGAGAAAGTCCCCTTTGACTGAAACTGAGCCACTATGAACCAAGTCAAACAAAAGACAATTCAGTCAGATCATAAGGATAAACAGTAATTCCAGTAGAGCCTCCACAGCTTTTGACAGGTACTTTTCCCCATCATCTTTTTTTTTTTTTTTTTTTTTACCTTTACACAGCTCCAAGACTCAGATTTTGGGGGTGAAGGGAATTTTTTTAAAGAAGATCATATACTGAAAGATTGTTTTTGGCTTGAACTTTCAAAGTATTATGAAATGCTTTATAAATCTGTTCTTGCAAGCTTTCCAAGCATCCATCATAACAGAGTGCCACCTGACTACTTTGGAGGCAAGTGAATCACAGACATCTTGGCTACATTAGTTTAGTTTTCATGTCACTAATTCTAGTTATCCTTTAATTTTCAGGGTGTTTCTCTGCAATGAACTCCTAACCTTACAGAATTCAATCATCAGTAATGCAGAAGCTCTAGTTATGTTACTAAATAACACATTTTAAAGTTTAGACTAAAATTCTCCTTCAAGGGACATCCTGTAATATTGTTACCAAAGTGATCTCTAAAGCTCAGATAACCTAAAGTAGTACGACAGGTCATAGGAAGAGTGGAAAGAAGAAAACCCTTGTCCTTTTAAGTTTCACTTAGAATAATGCTACAATGTCATTTATTGATGAAAATAACTAAGACAAATGTTTATGTTTGAAAGATGAATAACCTGTTTTTTTACTGCAAATCAGATATCAACCTGCTTAAGATCATGACTCAGATTTGTCAGAAGTGAAAAGCAACTTCAAAGATGACTTTACTGGATTGTGAGGATTTTCCTCTTTGAGAGCAGATACAGAAATGAAAGAAGCTATTGTAAGAACAGAATACATGCTTATACCTAAAAATGTTCTATTAGCAAGTATATCTGGGTGTGAACTATGAACACTCCCACTCAACAGATTTATTATCAGCATTCCTTAACAGCCTGTTTGCAGAAGACTTTCTATCTTTCCCCTTCACTGTTACCTTTATTCTATCCCAGTGTGAGGGAAGTAGACTCCTCAGTCAAAACCACATATTTCTTCATCTCCATTTTTATCTGGTAAATGGGGTATCACACATTTTTAAGCCAATACCATCTCACTAACTTCAAAAGCACTGAAAAGGTAAAGTCCTACTTTATGATCTTTCACTTCCCTACTGACAGTAGAAGAACAAAAATTAAGCAGCATGAGGTTCCTACAAGATAATGCTGCTGTAATGAAGGCAATCCTCTTAATTTGCATGCTGGGAAGCTGAGTAAATAAAAAAAAAAACAAATAAAAGCCCCAACAGCGCTCTTTTTCTCGTATTTGCTGAGAGCGGACCTTCATCTCAGCAATCAGGGAAAGCAACGGGTTGGTTAGCTTAATAAAAAAATTAATTTCGTATCTTTATATGCTTCCTTTCCATATTAATTTTGGCCTACTCCTTTTATACACATTTTAATATTACAAGAGGTCTGAGGAAAAAAAATCTTGACAGCTGAAGAACAGAGACTCCTGTCAGCAGCATCAAAATCTCTTTGCTGCTCCTGCCTTTACAGTTTACAGGCAATTTTCCTGGCACCTACCCACCAGTTGGTGTTACAAAGAAAAGCTGCATGGGTGGATACAGCTATGGCACAACTGTTGCAGAGGAGGGACTCCCCACAAACCAGAAAAGCAATTGAGAACTACCATGGGTCCCAAACAGCCCAAACTGCCAACTTAAGTGTAAGCTTCTGTGAAGAAAAATCAAATAGCAGGGCAAGTTGGGCTTGCTTTTTCAGTTTCTAAGCATCTTCACAGATAAAAATGTGGGTTACAGTCCTCCTCCATGCAAGAACCATTCAGTTCCTGGCTAAATTGGTCTACCTCGCTTTCTCAATTAAATATATATTATACACAGGTGAACTCTGAAAAGTCATAACTGATTATTTAATCTGATTCTAACTACATTCTTTACCCAAATGTAGTATAAAATCATGTTAGAAATCAAAGTGGTTAAAGAAAATACTCTGAGTAAAATATTCACCTTAGGATGCTTTTGAAAGAACAGAGAAAGATGGATAGGTGCCACAGACACCCAATTCTACTTTCCCTTTTGCCTCATTTGGTTTTGATCACCATTTATGCTATAGCCAGGCAGACATTACCTTGTCACAGTCAATTAATCAGGCTTGGAGCTAGTCCTAGGGTAATGAAGGTGTTTTTTGGGCTTTCACACTGCCATTTATTCTCCACCTCCTCACAGAAGTTGTGTCAGGCACAACATCTCTAAATATACTGCCTTATGTACCCAGTGCTATTACTCAAGTGAGCAAGTGCACACAAGATATAGAAATCCATTATTTTAGATGCCTCTGAGAACTGCCTGAGCCTTAACTTCAATTTAGGGGAAAATCCAAGTATATCTCCTGGCAGTTTAATACTAGTGATATCACATTGCTGCAAAAAAATGCCCACACTGTTGAACATTTTACTTGGAGCATGGTTATTCCTTGGAATTACATTTTCAAAATGAGACAATCATCTAAATCTCTGAAATTGGTATGCACATAAAGCTACATCCAATATCTGCAAATGTGCACTGTCTGTATACATGACAATGATTCTTAGGAGATATTGTCAGTTCCAGTGATCACTTGTAGTTTCCAAACACATTTGAGACACAGAACACAACCGCCAAAATTTAGTTAGTTTTGAATACTGTTAAGAGGGCTGACCAAACCATTGAGACGTATGGAAAAGCAGCATGGATAACACAGGGCTGTAGTAGCTCTTTCAGAGAGACGACTTTATGATGTAAGCCTAGATTTAATATAGTAAAATGAGAATTTGGGGTTTTCACATTTAAAGGTGGAAGTATAATGCCACAAACACACCTGCTGGTGTGTGTGCTAGAAAAAGATGGAAATTGTTTCTTTTCTTAATATGTTTGGTATCTGACTTTCATTTTCCCAGCTTAGTGCATTTTAGGTTCAGCAATTCTGTTCCTCTTGTTAAAGGAAGATGTCAAGACTTGGCATTAGTTTGAAGAGCAATTAAAATAGTTAATTAATGAGACTGGCATTTAAGTTTTGCTTTCTATCAGAACATATAAAACATATTTTTATGAAGGAAGATAGATAATATCTCCCTTTTACAACCGAGAATTGATATACAAATTATTAAATGAAGTATCTATGGTCAGCCAGAAGATGAGGTGCAGAGTCAAAACTGGGAACTAGGTCTTAGAACTAAAGTCTTTATATGGGATATTTTTTGTTTTCTAAACTTAAAAAATAATTAGGTTTTATTGCATGTGAAGGTATAATTGATTTCTAACGTGTTTTTTTCAAAATGCTTTCAAAGTTTTCCTCTGAATATTAAATACATAGAGATTGGTGTACAGTTAATTAAGAGAAAATGTCACTAAGATACGTTGTTACAGCATAATGGTTTCCTGCTGATATGGATATGCCAAGAGTGAGATAAGCAAGATGAAGTAACTTATTAAGCAACAGCACACTCCAGGCAGTGCATTTCAGGAGGATTCTATCACAACTTGGGTAGTAATTCAAGGAACAAGACTGAGAATTCTGAGCAGCTTTAACCATCTGCAAAGTATTATAATGACATAGAAGTGCCAAAGCTTGGAGTCTATTTTATTGCTTTTATGAAATGTAATTTAAACAAGGCAAACAGTAAGTTTTGCTCATTTACTGAGCATTATGAACATAATTGACCATTACTGACACCATTGATGACCAATCAAAACCTCCAGTTGTGACCAGAATTTTAAACTAACCAAACATAAGGGGATAAAAAAAATGGCCCACCAGTGATGCTTACATAATTTCATAACTTTGCTAGGTTAAGAAAGAGTGTTAAAAATTCTGATGAAAATAATACTTTTGTGGGTAATACTTCAAGCATCCATTATCCTGTGGTCAAACTGTATTTATAAATATATCAGAATTGTTTGTTTTGTTGTAATTACTGAAAAGTGATTAAATCTTGAATGATTCAGACATTTTAAAGATATTTTCTGTTATAGCAAAAAAGTCCCAAAGATAAAAATCTGCCTGGTTTTGTTTCTTACAGACAATGCCAAGTGAAACAGAACCTTGCATCTTTACCTGCATAATCTACAATCCTGCCAGACCAGGTCAGAAATACTTCCTCTTACACAAAAATGAAAAGTAAAATGAAGGGAATAGGATAAGGGAGAGACAAAGCCTTTCATATAAAATGCAAAACATAGTCATTTTCTATGTAACTTCATTATTTTGTTTACATTCAGCTGAATTCTTTTAAACTAAGTAAGCTTATCACTGTATTCCTGAAGGAAAATTTGAGAGGCTGCTCTCAAAATAAAATCCTCTAGAACATTCCTCTGCAAGTTCTTGGTAAAAATTACAGAGCATTTCACTTGTCTCAAAAAATGGTCTATTATACAAAAAGGCTTGGGAATAACTCTAAATCCTGAACTTCTGCTCCTTAAATCATTGGTTTTCTCTGGTAATGGTGAGAGCAGAGTGCTCTCTAGAGTATTGCATAACAAGAGCCCATAAACTAGTAGGAAGCTGATAGAAAACCTTCAGGAGAATAAACTAGGTTCTCAGCAAGTATAAAGAGACATTGTGCCATTGCAGTGAGTTGATTCAGTTAATCTCGATGAAGTTTTTAGTAAATCCAATTTTCCCTCTGAGACAGTGCTTTGCTCCCTGTTCATATAGCTATTTTCCAACATTGGCGTGTTCTAGCGAGGGCAAAGTTTGAAGGAATAGCAATAATACCAGGGCTGAAGAGAAAGAAAATGCAGTTGTACAGAACAGCACAAAAGCTGAGCAAAGACTATATAATATATCACTCAGACTGGATGAGGTAGGAAGGGACCTCTAAAAGTCATCTTCTTCAAACAGCCCCCCGCCCAAGCAAGGCCACCTAGAGCCGGTTGCCTGGTACTGTGTCCAGATGGCTTTGGAATATCTTCAAAGATAGACACTGCACAAGCAACCTCGGCAACCTGTGCCAGTGCTCAGTTAGCTGGGTGGCCCCCAACATGCTCTGCTGCATGGGGTTGTTCCTCCTCAGAGGCAGGACTTGGCACTTCTTTTTGTTGAGCTTTGTTGAATATATAATGATAGATGACTGGGGAGGAGCCAAGTCAGTGGGGAAGAGCAGTAGAGCAGCAGGACCAGTGGGGGCATGAGTGATACCCAAGACCACAACACTAATGGTGAGGACCAGTTGAAGTGTTAGGCAGGCAGAAAGCAAGACCTGTGAGGAGTGGATTGAGAAGCCAAGGGAAAATATGGAGGGAGAGAGAGAGAAAACCCACTGAAAAGGAAATCAACACCTTCTGTCCAACTGGCAAAGAGCAATTTTGAAAAGCAGCACAATACAGAACTTTTCCCACTTAGTTTTCTGAGATAAGCAAGTGGAAAAGAACAAATTCAGAAGCCTGGCACTAGATTTCAATACGACTGAAAAAAACCACAACTCCACAGTCTGAATCTACAAATTTGCTTCAATCTTTAAACATAAATACTCGGAGATAATAGATGTTATCTGAGCTATTCATACCTGAATGAGCAGTTTAGAACCAGAAGCATTTGATTTTAGTATAACACACAGCACTGCATGGCGAAGATCACTAAAAAGTCTCTGCCTTCTTAGTGGTCATAGTATATTGCAGATTCAGTGGGTATATTGGGTAGTAAGAGAAAACGTTTCAGTGCACTGGACGTAGTTTTTTGTTTAAATGAAGGGCTTGAGTACTGAATACCCCCCCTCTCCCCTTTGCAGTTTACACACTTTTGTATTAATTAAGCTTCTCCAGTTACATTGCAGTTTTACCCTCAAAATTGTCTCTTGTAATAAAAAAAATCACATGTATCTTACAAATACAAAAATAACGTGTATAAATACACACACACATACACTGATTTCTCTAATGAATGAATATAAAATTAAAAGGGCAACTGTGAAATTCTACCTCTATGTTATGGAGTCTCAAAGGAGTATCTAGACTGGTCACTGCAACATGGGGAAAAAAATAAACAATTGAAAGCCAAGTTCAAGACCTGAGTTTAAATGATATAAGAAGCACTGACAATAAGTTTCAAACTACCTTTAAGGAAACAATTAAAAATACTTACATTTTGTGACTATGACAGTAATTATAGCGCTATCTTAAAACCTATTGGCTTGGTCTGTACTAACTCCAGTCTACAAATGATGACAGTATTTTCCTCTAATGCTTCAAAAATTGCAAAAGGTTAAAACTTGTTAATAGAATCTAATCAGAACATCAGAGTCAAGGCTGAAAGAAAACACAAAGTGACACAGTGGACCAAAGCTACTTGTTAAATCTGCAGAGTTTTTTACTCTTTCAGAAGAAACAAGCAAAAGAAGTCCTCCCTGTGTCAAACAAAATGGTTTATAAGTTTCTTAAAAGAGTGACTTGTATTTTTGCACCACAGGCCTCTTTTTGCCTTAAGAGCCTTGGCAGGTCTGGAGCCAGCCTGTGTGCTTGCAAATCTTTCCTCTAGCAGTAAAGAGTAAAGAAAGAGAAGACTACACTAGAACGTGCTTGCTAACCCCAAACAAAAAATCCAGCACTATCAAAGCAGTAGTAATCCTCAGTTCATGCAGCTTTGCTCCTGTCAGTGCAGGATATGAAAGTGTCTTTGACTGTATGTTTTGATAACAGAAATGAGTACCTTGTCATGTTTTAAATCAGCAGCTGAAAGACTTCTTAAGTGAACATGACAGTATTTGAAATGTCCCATGCTGCCACACTTAAGATATGCCAATCACAATTAATAGCAACAGATTTGCTACTCAAAACAAAAAACCCCAACCCGATCCTGCAGAGTTTATCTGCTGAATGAAGAGCTGATGAGTGAAAACAGAAGCAAAATTATCACAATAGCCAGCCTGTCAGTGGAAATTACTTTCATTTGTCTTTATTCACAAGGGTTAGTAAACAATAATGCTTCAGCTAATATAGTTTTTGTTATGTTCAAATTGAAAGTGAAACACTATTATAAATAGATCTCTTTTTTTGCACTGGATTCCTGAGGTCTTCTGAGTCTTTATGTTGAAATTCATCTACATTTCATGTATTATGGTATCAACCCTATTAAATTTGTGCCATTTTTCCTTATAGCAAATGAAGGACTGTCCTGCTTGTTGCTTGAAGGAGAGATGTATCTATAGCTTTGCCTCATTCAGTAGGAACCAAGTGAATATTTTATATTATTCTAATGGATTCTAAAGAGTTGTGCTGAAAATCCACTTGGTAGGGTGGTAAGATATCTCTCTCTCTGTGTAAATGAATTCCTCTTAACTTCCAAGATCTGTGAATTTCTTTTTCTGAAGTCCCACAACTGTTTTGGTGCTTCCAGCTTTCAAATCCCACCAGGGAGTTTTAATAATGCTGAGTTGAACCTGATGATGCTCTTACAATGGGGAGTGGATGCAGATCTCCTTGAAAAAAATTATTTTTATTTCCTTTTTACAGTAAATTCTGCTTTTTTTTTTTTTTTTTTTGCCATCTGGTCCCTCTTCTTTTCATCTAATTTCTTCCTCATCTCATGCTTAATTCAAGGTTTCCCCCTAAGCCTTCCTCAAGTGCTCATTTTTACTGACTGGTCAAAACAACCTTTTCTTTGTAAGCTAACTGAGCATGGACTGAAGGGCTCCTTTGCAGGCTACCACTCTGGACCAAAGACTTAGGAAACTTTGGCACACCAGGCAACACAGGCTTACTTGGGTGGACATAATGCAAACAATTCAGATAATAATTCATGAGATTGAAGTGTGCGGTTAAATTACTTTGCCTCCTTTAAAACTTTGCTGGGCAGTCTCCTATAAAGCTTTTAGAGACTAATGATGTTGGAAGTACAGCAGGGATGCTAAGGCTAATACCAAGCAATAAACGTATGTAAAATTACTCACATTCATGCAGTAAAGAAACTAATCCACAAGTTTTAACCTAACAAGCAGACAGATATAATGAGTCTAGCTCTGTAACGGACCAACTGCTCTCTCACAGTTGGATTCCCTAAATGGTTACACTGGGAATATTTTGGACAGAAAGAAAACTTTATAAACCCACCCACATACATCCAAAAAACTTTTGTAGCTCTTAGCTAACTCCGAAGTCTTTGGTTTTCTTTAGAAAAAATCCACAACAAACATGAAACAATCTTCAGCTTTCCTCAGCTGGCCATCACTGCTCAATGAAACGATAGTTTCAAAAGTAAGGTCTCTAGGTCAATGTGTTTAAAATCATACCTCTTGTAGAAATTCTCAGCTTCAGCTTTTCTTCTTTCTTTTGGGATGTTGTTTCATATTTTATTTTCATGTATACCTTTAGCTTTTATGGATGTAATCTGATTGTTTCTAACAGGGAATAATGTAATTTCTAAGTTACAGATCAAAAAAAAATACATCTGGGAGTTTTGAGGCTGCATGCAGTGGCCATGGCTTTTTGTAGAGCAGATGCTCCACACAATTACAAATAGGTATACCTGGGGTGCAAGTAGTGACTGATGAACAATTACATAGATATGCCAGAAGGTATTTGTTTCGTTTTGTTGTCAAGCGTTATTACCTAAATCTTCTTTGTTCTCATATGAAGCTGTGCTTTCTTATTCCACTTCGCATTACAACCTTAATTTGTAGGCCAAAATTTTAAGTAGTGTGTAACAAGCCAAGATCTATAGCCCCTGATGTCTTTAGGATGCATGGTTAAAGCTCTGCCAGAAGAGGTAGATTGTGAAAGACTTGGGAATATAAACAGAATTGGGAAGAGCCTGGGCTACACCAGATGCTAGAGGGGATTGAAAAAGCATCCATGGAGACCAGAGAAGGTTGAGTCTAAACATTAGACAGGAAAACTGAGATAAATAAGAAGAGAGAGGAAAGAACATCAGATGCAATAAGACCATTTAGCACTGGTGACTAGTTCTAAACTTAGTTCAAAAGTCAAATCCCAACATTTTCTGTCTGACTGCATAAGAACATAGCACTCGGGTTAACTATGACCAGTTCTCCAGCAGATGATGAGAAATACTTCTTTTTCCCAGCAAAACATCATCTTTCTGTAATTAGACAACTACAAATCAAAACAAGCTAGCATGTAGTGCTTCGAACTTCTCACAGTTCCCACACTGAGTAGTCAAGACTCTTAGAATCCTTATAGCACAAGGCTTTGTAATGCTTCCAGTCCCTTGTGGGCTGTGGGAGGGAGGCAGGGAAGAAGAAGGTCTCTATAGTAATGGGTAGTATATATAGGTTTTCCCTCTGTCTCTTACCTTGTTGCACAAAGGATCCATACACAAACCACATGGAGTTGTAGAGGGTTGTGGAGGTCATGGATCCCATCTGAAGACGTGGGGGGTTGAGCCAGTTCAAGAGGTAGACCAATAGCCCTACTAACAGCACAGTGCCAGCTATGCATGCCCACAGGGAGAGGTCAAATGGTGCCAGGCAAGCAAACATGTCTACTGTCTTCTCTGCCTTTCGAAGCAGCACGCCCACTGAGTAGTCCATGTAACGTGTTGTGAAGTCCACCACATTTTCTCTCTCAGGGGTGATGGTTAAGGCAGAAATCCCTATATCAGCTCTCTGAGGAAAGAGGGAGAGAGAATAACATGCATAAGCTGGAGCTTCAGTAAAGATCTTTCCTCCGTGATTTATTAGCAGCTAAATTTATGAAGAAGCAGATGCCAAGGCCAAAATCTAAAGCATCATCATGTGAACACAGAAACGTGAGTAAGGCTTGACAAGAATAGCTGTACCACCTATCTTAGTTTCTGTAAGCAAATCTCACTTGGTGAACTCGGGCACATTAGCTCTCCATATTGTTATTTTCCAAGGAATCAAAATACTGCAAATACAGATAATAGCTGGAGGAAACCTACTTCTGGTCATTCTCAGCTTGGCTTTCTGAAGCCATCATTGTCATAGTGGCAAAAGGCAGACCTTTTGATTAACATTTCCAATTACAGGAAATTAGTTGCTTGACAGAGCCACCCGATACGCAAAATTTTGATGACATGATGATTGCGACAAAAGGCCACTGCACTGGAGGCACTTGAAATTCTGAAAAACTTCAATTTTAGCTGCGGAGTCTGAAGTGCAGAAGAGCAGATATTTCACACAGTTCCTTTACTATTAACTCCTCTATATCCTCCTGCTAAGCAGTTCTCGATGTCAACCTGTCCTGCAGCTACCTTGGACTTGCTTTGTGCCATTTACATTTTTTATAATTTGAAGAACCCTTTTCAGATGAGAAGAGAATGAACAGCATTCCTTGATCTTATAATTATATTTCACAGCATGTCTGGGTATTAGGTCTCCGGAGACACCAGGTACAACTACAGCAGGTGTTATTTTACTTTTCAGAGGTACAATTAGAACTGCAGTGAAAACAAGAAAGTGTATTTAAAGCAGACACATTATCACCATATTAAAAAGACCAAATAAAAAAAAGACTTTAAATTCTAGATATTTTAATATGAAAAAGAGTGCTTAAAATACTTTAAGCAGCTACTAGTTTGATTTAATCCATTCCTGTTCTGTCTAAAGCAGTATGTGGTCCTTTGGAAGGGGGTGAGGAGAGAACAAAGACTTGAAAGTAGAATGTCAAATTTTATTAACTCTCCCGAATTTCTTTCTTCTTGTCCAAAGAAGGCAGAGATTTCTAGCTCCTTAGAAATGTGATGAGAAATATTAAGTGGGAAGCTATGGCCACTGAAACTGATTAGAATCAAATTTGCAAATCATCTGGGCTCTTTTATGCCATCTGCATAACACTGCAGCCCATGGTACAAACATACCTTTAATCACAGTGCGCTTCAGACTTCAGTTTTAATGATGCTACTTCAACTTTATATTAATTGTTCACTGGTTTGAGAAAGTAGCAGAAGATAGCTGGAGGCTTGATGATTTGGACAAAAGCGCATTTGAAAATACTGTTTTGCTTAAAAGCCATGAATTAGAGCTTCAGCTTTAATTTAGGGGTTAGATACTCTAGTGTCTTAAGTGAAGCAGTGTTGATGTGCACAGCTGAAAGCATGTCTTCATGAATTCACTTCATGTCCCTTTCTAACAATTTTTTGTGAGTGATGATTTAACTGTCCTTTGCACATGGGCAACAGTAATCTCAGTCAGTAATCCAAGCAAAAATTTGATTAGAATTGTCCATGGAAACATTCAGGTTGTCTGAGTCTCTATCCTCTGATAATAAAACTTCTAGTCAACCAGTGACTTGAGTGATTCACAGTATCTGCTAATGGTTAAGTCCTAGCTCCAGTGAGCAAGTTGCAAATCAGCCATCATTTGAACTGTTTTCCACAATTATGAATATAAATGTATTTTTAAAATAATTTACAAATTTAAAAGTCCAACGCTCTGTACCAATTGCTGTCAAACAGGAAAATATGGTTATATTTAATGAATAGGGTTGTTTTGGTTTTTTTCCTGAATGTATATCAAAAAGTGAAATTGGAATTCAGGGTTAAAGGAGGACACGTGGAAACACAAAGTCCTAGACTTACCCCCTGCTGTTTAACTTTAGCTGTGTTATTAAGTAGCAGCATGTTACTAAAATACTTCCTTATCACACTAGATTATTGTTATATTTGTAAGATGTTTAAAGATTCTCCACTGAAAAGCAATACATGTAATTAAAAATACTTTTGACAAATAATAGATCACTGTAGGACTGAACAACTAATAGATTTTTTTCTCTGCCTTTCCCCCCCCATTTTTTCAAAGGGAACATTTCTCCATGAAATACATTGAAGGGCACTGCATGAAAAAGCACAGTATGTGGTAGTTGTAGAAATATTGCTTCTATTTTACATCTCTGGGGAGCAGCCTCTCCAAATTTCCCAGCATTATGGTTCAACTCTGGTTGTCAGCCAGCTATGACAGAGGAACAATGTTGCCCTGATGGAAATGTTGCATTTCCTTTGTCATACTGCAGCAGCAACTGTGATATAATTATGTCTTGCAATTAAACAGTGGTAGTAAAGTAAAAAACAGAACGGAGAGAGATAAGTCCTGATTTCTCAGTACTCCTGTGTTAAGCTGTTTAAAAAAAGAAAAAAAAGAAAAGTTTACACTGAAATACGACAACTCATATTCTTAACTTACTAAATTGAATCATAAACACCAGTTTACCAGAAAACCGTTTAGCACAAAACCAAGCTTAAGCTTAACAGTTGATCTACTGACGGTGAGTGTCCTTAACTACATATAGATTCTGTCAACTTTTATCAAAATTGGAAAACGCAAAAAAATGAAATGCTTGTCATTAACGTGTCAACTTGGATCCGAGAAGACATCAGCTTGAAGAAGTTAAGGTTCACTTAGAGTTTCTGAAATAGAAAGGCAAATCCATGCAATTATGTCAATATTTAGATATAAAGCTGCCAATCTGAATTATAAACATGTAAAACTCTCCACTCATTAAGTTTTTGCAGTGCCAAAATCAACCAACTATCAGCATCTTGGATATCTAACACATTTCTGATGAATGAAAATGTGACTCCTGAAACTGACTGAAAAAAAACGGCAGAGGGCATTATTTTTCTTTACGTGACCTGCTTAGAAATTTATGTTCCTTAAAAGCAGTTCTCCTGAGGTCATTGTAGAGCAACATTACCAGAATCAGAAAATCCAAACTACATGACCAACTGGATCTGATAGCATTGTTACTGGTGTCACAGAACCAACTCCATCAGCAAAGCCTAGAAATCCCTGAAATGTCCCTATGGTATTGCTTAAGCAAGCACATCTCGTACACACAGGAAGCTATCTGAGATGATTCCTGTGGTTCATGATCAAGAACAAAGAAAATAAATGAATCTACTTAAAATTGCTCCTGTGAGGCCTTTCATTTTATCCATTTTCAATGTTAAATCAAGTTTGAACAAATGCTGGAAGCAATAAACCATAGCCCTACAAGTTACGCAGTTATTAATATGGACATGCAAAAATTAATTAGAGAGACATTTTTGCTCAAGTTAACACACATACATTCAAATAATTCTCCTTTTACTCGGCTATTATTTTTTCTAGTCACTTTGTCCTTCCTGTGTGCTTTCTTCCTTCTTATGCTACTCCCCTTAGGAAGGTGCATTAAAAAAAAAGAGCCTCATAAGTCTTGCAGCTTCTCTTAGAAATGTTTAGGCATGTATTTCGTTTTCCTTTTCTGATGAATCTAAGTGGAATCAGGCAGTTCTCCCTATGTCATTTACTCTGTGATGGCTCCTCATTGGAAAAAAAGTACTAGCAACCGGGGGTAGCAAGGTGAAATGTGGGAAATAATGGTTGATGGATATGAATATCACTGAGAAGTCCAGAGCCATGCTGGAAAGCCTACTGTCCTCCCCCAGAAGCAGCATTAACCACATCTCTTGCCTGTCACACAGGCTCATCCCTCTGGTAATGTGGACTTCAGGGCAACTAAAGGAAGTGCTGTGAAAAGACAGATAATTAACCGCAAGAGAAAGATTTGTGGTAAAGCACTGCTCCTCTGAGATGGTTTTAGCCTCTCCACAGAAAGCTGTTCTCTGAACTGATCCTGTTTGCATGCTGAAGCTCTGTGGGATGCACTAAAGGCTCTGGTCATTTGACAGGAGAGGGACAAGAGCACTGGGTGCTTCTCTCAAAGAGCATTAATCCTCCATAGACCTTCTGGTTCAGGTGCTCAACAAACAGAAAGCATTGCAAAGCGTGGTTACATTCAGCTTATTTTGACAGGCGGTGGTGTATGGAGCAAGGGGGTACCTAATGTGGGTCTTGACAATCAAAGGAAGGGAGGTTTGAATTAGTTTCCAAAGTCAAATTAAAGACCCGTTGCTTTTACTTGCTGATTCCAGCTTCTATTTTAGCAGCCAACAGGGATCTTGTTTTCAAAGCTGGAACAGAGTGAACTTGGCATAGTGTCAAGTCTGTGAGGCCAGCTGTGGACCTAGGTCATGTACTTGGCACTGCAGGGTTTCTGCCCTGCACTGCAGCTCAAGCAGGGCTGCTGCAAATGAGAACAGTCCAGGACTGCCCTCACTGACACCAGGACCTGCATCAGAGCCCGCTGCATGGTGAATCAGGTTAATGCAAACAGTATATGCTGATCTTGAACACAGAAAATATGTGCTTGCTACAGCAACTGCCAATTCATATGGCACATTTTCTGTAGTAGCCACAGACATCCTTTTTAATGAGATGCCCTCTGCAACTATCCAGAAAGAAGGTTGTAGTGAGGTAAGTGTTGTCTCTTCTCCCAAATAACAAGCGCTAGGACAAGAGGAAACGGTCTTGATTTGCACCAGGAAAGGTTTATATTGGATATTAGGAAAAATTTCTTTACTTGAAAGGGTTATCAAGCACTGGAACAGGCTGTCCTGGGAAGTGGTTGACTCACCATCCCTGGAGGTACTTAAAGGACATGGTTTAATGGTGGACTTGGCAGTGCTAGGTTAATGGCTGGACTTGATGATCTTAAAGGTCTTTTCCCACCTAAATGATTCTGTGATTCTATTTGCTCAAAAAGAGAAGGGAGCTATTTTCCATTACCCTTGAGTAGGACTTATCTTTCACTAAATACATGGTTTCCGACTCATTTCTGGCTCATGCACTAACAGGCAAAGAGCACTCCCTCTGTTCCTGGATTTCCTCCACATCTTGGTCAGACTATCGTGTAAGATGTGGTTGGGAAAACAAGGAAACACTGTGTTTTAAACAGGTTAGACATTTAATTTAAAATTATTCTCTGCTCCTCTGCTTCCTCTTACAAAGTTGCTAAGCAGATAGATATCTGAGTTCTGGGAGCAGAACACAGTTCACAGTAAATAAGAAATCAGCCTTTCAAGAACAGCTTGTACTTGGTAAGGGGTAGATATGCGCTGGCTGCTTGCCCAGAGGTTCTCTTTTGACTTAAGAGAGACAAAGAATGGGAGAGAAGGACACAGTGAACCTTTACTACTAATTATGTAAGGGGTAAGGAAGATAAAAAAATTATACACTGCCATAGCATTGGGAAAACATACTTTCTGAATTCCGAATGCAGCTGTGTTAACACTTCACGCTTTCTAACTGTACAGGAAGATTTCATATTCATTAAGACTCATTTACAGCAAAATTGAGGCAGACTGGTAAATCTGTTCCACTCATGACATCTATTTACAGTTCAAGATGGTTACCATCTTAAGTGTAGTATTAGAATTATATGAGTCCCTGCCTACTAAGGGGACAAGGACACTATACATATTTTTCAGTGAACCATTTGATTTATTTCAGTTGTTATGAGTTCTGCCTTATGAATCATTCATTCCAAATAAATAAAAGATGTTCCAGGCCCTCTTCCATCTCCAGAGCCATCTAGGACTAAGACCCCTTCAGCTCGTGTTATGCAGTGGCCAGCTGAGTCCTTTGCTGAGTACTGTAGAGAGCAGGGTATAATATAACATCAGATTTAAGGAGCAGAAATAATGGTAAAAATAAATCAGTAGGCCATTGTGGTGCTACATCTCATACTAGACAAGGGACTTTTAGTTGTTAAAGTTTAGAAGATGGAGGAAAATATACTTTTTTAAGTGACTGCAGCTTACCATCTATGATCACAACATTCTATCTTCCAGCTACATAAAGGCATAGGGAGACGGCAGAGGAGGTTTATCTCTACCATGTAGATGTAGGAACCATGCCAGGAGTATGGCACGTGTGGCTGTTTTGCAGTCCAACAGACTTCCTGATACTCAGGAAGGCAGAAAAGGTTAAACCTATCTCTAATTTTTTTTCTCACAAGGATTGGGTTTTTTGGAACTTTTTTCCTTTTATTTTTTTTCCCCTTTACTGCAAGACTTGTTTTTCAGCATTTTTCTAAATTTTAGCTGAAGTATTTAATGATTAGGTCCTGTATCTGACCACATTAGTCCTTATTCTTTGCTGAGAATATCAATTAAACAACACCTGCAGATTTGGAAAAGCACTTCCATAAGCAACCAGTAAGTTATATGCGTGAATATGTACTGCAGTTATTTAAGGAAAAACAACAAGTGTAGGTCTCTATAGCTGTAAAATCTGCCTCTACAGGTTAACTAAGAACAAATAAAATATGTATGTTCATGGCACAAATGAGACATCAGCAGAATAGAGTCTGCATAGCCCTTTCTCGCAAGATGATAAGATGCTAATGGGGGAATATAATGGCACAATTATTTGGTTTAATTTATTTATGATACAATATTGAACACAATGTAAAATTAAGTAGACTAAATGGTTTATTAATTACAGAATACAGAATATACTACTCTTGATTCGTATGTCTACATAATGGGTTATTATGTATCAATAAAACATTTCCTGTTGATTATATACTTCATGTATTCATCACACCAACATTTTTCTAAGTGCTATATATTATTTATGTAATATATCACTAATTACTGCAATACCAATTTTTCCTCTTTCAAACAGCCTCTTCAACTCATTTGTGTCAGGTCTTGCCAAATTAATTAGGATGCTGTGCATCCCATTATTTGACTATATTCAGATTTCATACTGCTGTACTTTCGTTGGAAAAAAGAGATTGCCCGGCTGCTTGAAGAGTTGCCAGCAAGTACTATTTCCAGCTTTTTCTTTAATGCCCAATGCACCTGGGCATACTACAAATGCTGGCGACGGGCAATGAACAAAGTGCTATCAATGACTCATGAAAAAAAGGTTACTGGCTGATGCGAACATAATATACCACATATTATTTAGCTCTGTCACATGACCTTATTTAATATGTTATTAATAACCTTACCTTAAATACGAGTTCTCCTATCAGTCCGTTCCATGACCCATCATCCTGAGGACTCCCATACTTGTGATCGGGTGCAACATAAATTTCGTATTTAAAGCCGAGGTAAGTAGCTAAGGCTTCCAACACGTCTATTGAGAAACCTTGATACTTCTTCGGTTTTCCCAGAACATTTTCAGACACCATGACAAAGGGCTCTTCCTAAGTAGAAAACAAAGGAGTCAACTGTTAGTAAAGCAATTACATGTCACATTTGAGTGCTGTTTTACTGAAAAGTAAAGGAGGAACTATTTAAATCCTACAAGACTTTGGCAGTGGTGCCTCCTGCATTCTGCAAAATAGTATTTTATTATCTGTTTCCTTCAACTGAGAAATTTTATTCTCTATTATGTATTTCAGAAGCAAACCTCCTATTGTAACACTGCAACTGAAATGCTTTTTGGTGATGCCTTCTGACCGCACTTATGCCTGGCAGAGCAGACACACACTACATGTCTGTCCATAAATATGGAGGATTCTACAGTGCTGCCAGTTTCCACTGACTGGGAAAACACGGAATTCTCACAAACACAGCTACTAATTCACACTGTCAGGAATGAAAAACATGGCAAGATAGGCCATACTGCAGAAACATGCATTTCTCTTGTCCTTCTATTATAATCTGAATATAAACTAGTTAATTTTAAATACTTCTATCCAAAAAGTATGCATTTGGTTAGTTTAAGAAGAATCAATGATGGGACTTAAGTCTGTCCATAAGAACAACTGGTGAATATTCATCAAAAAGATGACCATAAGAGGATAGAAGTAGATACTGAAAGTTGGAATTGGTTGATACGATTTCCAAACTATGCTTTGCTTTTCCTTTTTCCCAAGATCTGTAACTGTTTTCTCTATTTTTAAATGAATATTTCTAATAACATTGCAGAAAGAAATGATTTTTTGGCTAACTTTAATTTCTTTCCCCCCTTCCTTCTTCTTCTTTATGTTCAGTATTTGATTTCTAGAAATTCTCCTTGATATCTTTGAAAATGAAACACAAAAAGAGATCATATTTCTAAGCACAAAAAATATGTATTTGCCATAGATGGATCTCAATTCTGTTTGTTCTTTATTTTTTCTGAGAACACCTGTCTGATCTACCTAAGTAGATCAAAAGTATCAAATTTCCCCAAAAAGCATGAGGGCACTGTAACACTGTTGGGTTTGTTTTTTTCTTTATTTGTGGTTTGGGTTTTTTTTTTTGTTTTTTTTTTTTTTAGTATGCTACATTTCCTCTTTTTTAATTCTTTACATGATGCTGAAATTTAGTATGAGTTTATCAGGAACGTCTATTCTGATGTGCAAAGTTACTTCTGGTTTGTCATGGCTTGGCCATAACGTGTACATGAAACCACTTCCTGACCACTTGCTCCCAGTCTGTACAAGCATACAGAAGAATACAGAATTGATTTTCTGTAGTAGTTGTAGCCCAAAGTTTGGTTGTATTTGCAGTGGCATTTTTTTGGAGTGTTTAAATGATTTTTTTTTTTTTTTAATTATTCTACTACTTATCTCTGTTTGAATCTGAAGCCAAAGTACTTTTCACATATTTTTCACTAATAATTCACTAAATATTTTTGGTTTCTATGTCACAGTGTATGAACAGGTATCACTGCATTGCAGGCCGGATGTTCTCGGAATAAGAAAGCATCATTTGTAAATGCTTGAGTTAACATTCACAAAGATAGCTATATGCTGAGGATGCTGCCAAAGAAACAAGGATGCAACCAGACTGCACTGGCAGGGTGTTCTTTTCTGACTACAAGAAATCCAGAAAAAAACCCCAACCCCCCAAAACTAAAACAAATCCCAAACCCAACCAAAGAACCCCCTCCCCCCAGAAAATAAAAAAGCAGAAGAGTTGACTGTCTCAAGTTACTATTTCTCAGTTGTCAGATAAAATTTCTTTTTTCCAAATTATCCAAGATCAGCCAAATGGAATAAAAATGGAGGACAGCAAGTGCAAGTGAATTTTTAAAGTAATTTCCCAGTGCCTGGGTTCCAAGACCATTGAAGGAGTTGAGACTAAGTTGATGAAAGCCTTTCCTAAATGAAAACAGAGTGAATTCAGCTTTGTTGATGACTTGGATGAGAGATTCCCTACATACAGACTCAAAACTACTGGAAAAAAAATGTTCCTTAAAAAAGTAAAAAATGTAGTTTATCAATTGAAGCACATTATGCAAAACATTCTAAAGATTTGTGTGTACAAAAGATGTTTTAGAAGTTGATAATTTTCATATTAGAAAGGATTTATTCTTATCACTTCTAAGTTATTACAAAACAGTTGTTCATAAACTGAATCTTTATTCAGTTAGTTAAAAAGGAATTGCTAATTGTATTGATTTAAAACAGTTTAAAATGCAGTTTATCATGACTAATTTCAGTCTTCTATTAAGCTAGGTAATATTGTTCGCTGTTGAGAGATTTATAAAAAAATCCAATGTCCAATGTGCTACATATTTAATGAAATATGAATAGTTAAATAGCTTTATGCAAAGCAACTAACACTTCCCAATTTCTGTTGACGCCTGGAGCAGCAAAATATTTAATCATATTCTAAACAAAGCAAAACAAATCTATTGCTATGTTTTTTGTGATTGTTTGAATTTCTCAGAAGTCATTGAAAGAGGACAAAAACATTTGTCATGATTTTTTTCCCTCCATAAATTCTGCAGGCTGAAACTATGCCAACTGTCCTTGGAGGACTGGGAGGGTATTATGGGAGCTCCTATGGAAAGACATATACATCCTTACAATATGTACATTAAAATGATTGTCTCCAATCCTTGGGAAAGCAGATCTTGTAGAAAAAAAATACACAAACCAAAACCAGCCAATACATTTCTTACCTACTGAACAGAAAAATAATAAGAACAAAAAATAAGCTTGTAGAAAGCAGGTGTCAAAAAATGACAAGTTAATTGATGAGTCTGGAAGTGGTAAAATGTACCTGGATGATGAAGCTGCTATTCAACCCCAATAAATTCAAGAAAATCCTGATATACTTTCTCTCCAAAGCAAGTGGTAATTCTAACTATCTGAGCTGGTCTTTCTCAGAGAAGCCATACAATCACCATCCTTGGAGATCCTCAGAACTCACCTGGACACTGTCCTGAACAACCTGCTCTAACAACCCTGCTGAAGGACATTCAAGGGTCCCTTCAAACCTAAATTGTTCCAGGATACAGTGAAGCAATCCAAGGAAGGCCACTGTTCCTGCTTCTCCTTTTCTTCCACTTTTGGAGGCACCTCTCTAGGGGACTGATGAGCTTTTGTGGGGCAAGAGCAGACTCCACAGCCTGTAAAGTCAGGGAAGTCTGCAAAAGCAAAGAAGTCATAACATACATGACTGAGGAGGGGGGGGGGGGGGGGGAAGGAAATTAACGGATTGCTCTCCCGTAACAAATCTTGGTTTTGCAAGACAGATGATTTGCCTCACTGGGCCCCATAGCCATCAGATACATTTAGAGTATGGCTTTGCGTCCAACCTCAATGGATATCCTTTAAGAGAGGAGCCACTTTCTTTCTACTTTACCCCCAGTGTGACTCCTTGCCAACTGAACGCAGGGCTATGAAGCCCACAATAAAGGCCTCTGCTCAAAATTGCTCCACAGTTACCACTGTCTGGTTTCTTTTCAGGATCTAAGCTATGCTGCTCGGATACAGAGGAGGATGGGTTTAAGACTCGATGTGGATCCAAAGGATTTTACAGAGTGTTGTGGATTAACCCTGGGAGACAGCTAAGTACCACACAGACAACACTACCTGCAGCAAAATGAAAGTCAGCAGCAAACAGGTAAAGTTTATATTGGATGAAGCTGTGCATATTTCTTTTTACAACTGTAAGAATGCAAAGTCTGGTTCCAGAGATGATTACCCTCTGAGCAAGAGAAGCTGCAAAATGCTATCAGACTATCACATCTTAGGAAGGCTAAAAGCCAACCCAAGATTAAGGCAACAAGGCATAAAAAAACGAAAGTGTTGGAAAGATGGAGTGATAGTACAAGTACGTTGTACAAGAAGCTCACAAAACCACTTGTCTCCATTAATTTACCTATTACCATTGGGTTTATAATTATTTTAAGGAAGAAGCTACACATAAAGCTTGACATAGGTTAACAACATGCTACACATTAAGACTGATATAATTTAACATCATCTACCAGAGCAACTAGCTACCTTCTACATGCAATAGGTCTGCTGATGCTTGGTTCCTTTATTGAAGTAATTCTACTATACAGCCATCACAAATCTACTCAACTTTTGTCAGATAAGTTGACCTAATTGCCAGGGGTCCAGACAAGCGCTGAAGTAAAACTGTACAAGCAGAAATGAGAGAAGTACGTGCCCTTTATTGTATCCGGGAATGGTTAAGCAGCTCAGGCATCTTACCCAAACCTATTCTCAGATGTTCAACTCAATATTATTTGAGCACATTTAAATGAATTAGGGTTTACCACTGGAATACTTGGTTGAGTAAAAAGAGTTATCACCGTTTTCCACATCCAGAACTGAAATGCACAGATGGAATGACTTGTAGAGCTGAGAAATGAATCCAAATGTGGTGGGTCAGGGATAATCACCTTAACCATAGAATGTTTTCCCTCTATCTTATTTTAATGCTTTAACCAAATGTACTTATCTATCTATCTATCCATCTGTGTTGTGATGAACCATGAAAGTAAAAGCAGGAAAACCAATAGTGGAAGGCAAGCAGTAAAAGAGAACAAAGCAAGGTGGGATCCAAAACTGAGATGTCTAGACCCAGGGAAAGAAAAGTCTTCCTCTTGAAAGAACTGCCTGACAGGGTAAAACTGCAAGTGGACAGAGATGGTAATGTGCCCTGGTCCAGGAAGAACTGCTAGCAGGGCAATATAGGCACAAAAAGGATGGTCACACATTCAAAACCCAGCTCTTAACCTCCACCCTGAATTTTACACAGTGGGAAGCAGGGTACAGAGAATTTATTTTGTATTATTTTAAACATATCAGTGGAAATCAGACATTGAAAGTACAGAGCTTGAAACAGTCTAGATTCAAGATTAGTAGAAAGAAATGCTGCCCTTCATTGCTTTTTCCAACAAGATAAAGGGCTAACAGTTCTGCCTATTCCGGACTTAGGCCCTGGTGCACATAAAACTGAAATAACACAAGGCTCTGAAAGTACTTCAAAAGTCCAATATTACAAATAAAAAATATAGTTTTTATCTACTCTGATTAAATTCTCAGACATGTGACAATAATTTGGACATAATAGTCTGGAGTAATGTTTTTATATCCTTTACTAGACCACCTAATAAATTAAAAATAAGAAAGAAGAGAAAAGCTTTTGGCCAGGGAAGACCTTCATATTTGAAAACAGAAGCAGCAATACTTGAGCTAAAGAGCAGAAAAGAACAATCATTCTGAGTTTAACTTGGTTATGTTAATTAATCAGACAATCAAAGAGAAACATTGGTTTGTAACTGTGCTACAGAGGTGGGTGATAAAGTCAAGTGATAAATTCAGGCCTTAGAGGAGGCAGGGAGGGAGAGCAAGAGAACAATTGCTTGTGAAGCATTCAGAGACAACTTTATATAGGGAAAAAGTATATCCCTGAACCCAGAGTCTCTATTCAGGATGATTTTTAGCAGCCAGTAGAATAGTGACTTTAAATTCCAAGTTTTAATAGTCATCTTTTATTTCTTCAATGAAAATCAGGTTTTAGAAGATTTGGTATTTTTGTATAGATTCCTTCTTTTTGGACAAATTACAGAAAACTCTCTTGAAAAAACAGAAAAAACGTCATTCAAATCTTCAAGACAGCACTCTAAATACATGACAGCAAGAAAAAGTTGCATTTGGTGGCCTGTTTACAATGAAGTGGTGGTCTCAGCCCAGCTGTTAATGATTTTACATGCACACCACATCATCACAAGATCAATGAATGGGCAGCAAGGCAGATTTTCTCTGTAATTACAAGGGTGGATTCTGTGGCTTTAAGTACTGAGACTTATTTCAGGATAGAAGCTATATGGAGGCATGATACACTGCTCTGCTGCACTCATGTAAAGAATCTTGCTTGCTTTAAAGTTAAAATGTTAAAAATAATTCTAGAACAAACTTTATAAAAAAGTAAAACAGTATGTTTGGGACTATTCTGCTCAGCTGAATCCTCTTTTCCTAATAGTATAGGCAGAAAAAACTTCCTACCCAGGAGGCTATACAGAAATTATTAAGTGAACAATAAGTACAAGTAGCTTGTGGGATCAGAGAAATTGATCACTGCTGGGATTTTACAGCACATGTTAGAGCTTGACTCTAAAACTGCAGATGGATGGCCTTCCATGCTTCAAGTATGTTTGGAAGAGAGTTTTGAAATTAGGTAATTATATGGTGTTTAGAATTCATAAAGCATGTGAAAATGACCTCTGTGTCTACTCATCAGAAATTTCTGAACACACTGGAATATAATACCTTAATAGTGACACTCTATTCGTTAAATGGGACTGTATTAATTAAATCTTCCCTTCTTCTCTACTGAAATTAGAAAGAGAGAGGATGAAACAGAAGTTGGAAATAAAGCTCAGTTGTGGGCAAGTCTGTCAATCTGTGCTCAGCCCTGACTCTAGAAACAGCGGAGAGACACATTAAATGATTCACATAGCCCAGGCAGAGCCTCAGCTATCACATGAAGTAAATATTCACTGTGACACTTTAAAACTCCCATTACCTGCAAATACTAAGAAACTGCTCCCAAACCTGACATTCACTGATTACCAGATCTCGCAACTCCCTCCCAGTGACTGCTGGATGACCAAGCACAGCCATTATAACCAACAAGAAGCACTAAGTTTCACAAGCCACAACCAAAACATTTTCAAGCAGAGGATGCTATTGTATTGTTGCTAGGTATAATTACTTCTTTCTTGACTCATAAAATAATTAACCCCCCACTTTTATATGTTAGCTATTTTGCATTTCTTTCCCCAAAAGATTTCGGTGAAATATGCATCCCCAAATACTTAATTTCCTCAAGTGCTTTATTGACCACTGTTTTGGCTAGGAACAGCACAGCAGCTTGTTACTTTTAATTGAACTGCAACGTACATTACTTCATGTTAGAATCAATGACCAAAATTTATTTGAAATGTTTCATTCTCTCATTACAGAAATTCTCCCACTAGCAATGGTTATGGAAGTTGCTGCAAAACGTAACACAATCCCCACTCCTTAATAACACTAAAACAAAGATGCAGGTTTCAAACCTACAAAATCTTAGATAATTAAGGTATTATAGTCATTATATACAATATATCTAATTGTGCCAACAGGCTGTATAACAGCATTGGTATCAAACCCCACTGGTCTCAGATCCTGTGCTTTTCAAGCAGACTGATTAGAAAGTCAGTTGTACTAACAGAAAAGTTGCCTTGTCTGCAGCAAGAAGCTAGTTCATGTCTAGAAAAGGTGAATACAATGTAAAGGGAAGGTGATTTTACAGTTGGCCTTTGTTTACCACTATCTTTATGCATCTGTTTAGTCTTTTTTTTAATGACAGTTTTATTGTCATCTTCAAGAAGACATGAGTTTGACCTTTCAGTTACAGTACTTTCAACAATATTTTTTTCTGCTGAATGAAACGGTGGCTTATGGATTTCTTATGTTATTTAGTTGAGTGCTATTTAAAAGAAACAAAGAAAAAATGTTATCCCCCCTCCTCAGTACCTCCCATTAGTCTGCAACAGGATTAAGGCTTTCAAAGCGATGTATGGCAATGGTGTACTAGGACCCAGCCAAGCTTTGTATATTGATTTTAATTCACAATAACTTAATGCACCTGATATAAGTATAATGGCTCAGAAAGAGCTATGATAGGAATATGGATTGAGAGTGGAATTGACTGGAGTGTTTTAGAGTATGTCTAAACAGCACAATGTTAGCTTTAACATAGCTAGCTCAGGTACTGGAATTAGAAAAAGAGTAGTATGGGTATATTAACCTGCTGGGAGCTGCATTATACCTCTTCCAGCAGCCATGTAAGAGCTTCTATTCATATAACAAATTCACATAATACTTCATGACATTGCGCTGTCGTGCAATTCACCTCCTTTTCTACCTTGCATAGTATGGAGGGATATTACAATCAGAGTAAGAACAACTTTCTGTTTAAAAGCCAAGTTTCCTGTGTGCTCTGGGAACTACCTGAATGCAAATATGCCCACAGAGCAGCTGGGTAAGGGTCAGTGAGAAGTTCAGAGCTAAGGAGCCTTGAGAGGTAGCCCTTGACATACAGATGAGTTAGGTTGGTCCTCCCGGGTTTGGCGTTGCACCTACCTTGCTGTCAAACTGTGGCCCTAGCCAGGTCCCAAAACATTTCAATTCCTTGATATTAATCTCATCTAGTATATAGCACCTGCTACTTCAGAAAAATGGGTTGGGAAAATTAATTGAAAACAAAAGGGGCTGGCTTTCCCAGCAGGCTCTGAGATTAAAGCTTGTAAAACAAATGATCGCAGTAAGCATATGCAGTGTGAATAACCATAAGGTTTATGACCTACCTGTTTTAATACAAGCTAGGTAGCTCCAAGGGACATAAAACAACTATTAAAAGTAACCTATTCCCTGTCAGTGGCAATCTCAATTTAGCAGTTCTATAGGTGTGCAGGGGGAAAAGAAATTGAAAGAAAGGCTCTGCTGCTATCAAGGGATATTACCTTCTGTTATAGACTCATAGAAATGTTTGGAAAAGACCCTTTAAGATCGTCCAGTCCAACCATTAACCTAACACTGCCAAGTCCACCACTAAACCATGTCCTTAAACACCACATCTACAAGTCTTTTAAATGCCTCCAGGGGTGGTGAGTCAACCACTTTCCTTGGCAGCCTGTTCCAATGCTTGACAACTCTTTCAAATGAAGACATTTTTCCTAATATCCAATCTAAACCTCCCCTGGTGCAACTTGAGGCCATTTCCTATTCTGCTGTCGCTTGCTATTTGGGAGAAGAGATCCACCCCCACCTGCCTACAGCCTCCTTTCAGGTAGTTGTAGAGAGCAATAAGGTCCCCCCTGAGTCTCCTTTTTCTCCAAGCTAAACAACCCCAGTTCCCTCAACAACTTCGCATAAGACTTGTGCTCTAGACCTTTCATGAGCTTTGTTGCCCTTCTCTGGACACGCTCCAGCACCTCAACGTCTTTCTTGCAGTGAGGGGCCCAAAACGGAACACAGTATTCAAGGTGTGGCCTCACCATTGCTGAGTACAGGGTCGCTCCCTTGGTCCTGCTGGCCACACTGTTTCTGACACAAGCCAGGCTGCTGTTGGCCTCCTTGGCCAGCTGGGCACACTGCTGGCTCATGTTCATCTGGCCACCAGGCAGCACCCCCAGGGCCTTTCCCACCAGGCAGCTTTCCAGCCAGTCTCCCCAAGCCTGTAGCGTTGTGTGGGGTGGTTGAGAACCAAGTGCAGGACCCGGCACGGAGCCTTGTTGAACTTCATACAGCTGGCCTCGGCCCATCGATGCAGCCTGTCCAGATCCCTCTGCAGAGCCTGCCTGCCCTCCAGCAGATCAACACTCCCCTGCAACTTGGTGTCTGCTGCAAACTTACTGAGGGTGTGCTCGATCCCCTCATCCAGATCATTGATAAAGACATTAAACAGAACTGGAGTCAGTACTGAGCCCTGGGGAACACCACTTGCGACCAGCTGCCAGCTGGATGTAACTCCATTTACTACCACTTGTTGGACTCAGCCGTCCAGCCAGCTTTTTACCCAGCGCAGAGTACACCCGTCCAAGCCATGAGCAGCCAGTTTCTCCAGGAGAATGCTGTGGGAGATGGTGTCAAAGGTATTACTGAGGTCTAGATAGACAACATCCACAGCCTTTTCCTCATCCACTAGACGGGTCATCTTGTCATAGAAGGAGATCAGGTTTGTCAAGCATGTTGTTATAATGTTTGCAGGCAGAGGAAAATGGAATTTTCAGACAGAATGCCTCCTTGGGGGAGAAGCAAGGCAGGTGACTGAGGGCAAAAGGCAAAAGGCACTTCAGGAACCTTATTTTCTTCCATCTTTGTTTATGGGTCATCATTCTTAGTCTCCAAGAAAGAAAAGCAGAAATTCCACTTCTTTCTGCTTCATTGCTTTAATACTGGCACTTTCCCTGCAATGATAAACTTTTTAGCAGAACCTGTTGTAATCACACAGGGTGTAATGGTTTGAAACTAAAAGAGGATAGATTTATACTAGATATAAAGAAGAAATTTTTCACTATGAGGGTGGTGAAATGCTGAAACAAGTTGCCCAGAGAGGTGGTAGATGACCCATCTGTGGCGACATTGGACGGGGCTCTAAACAACCTGATCTAGTTGAAGATGTCCCTGCTCATAGCAGGTGGGGTTGGACTAGATGACCTTTAAAGGTCCCTTCCAACCCAAAGTATTCTATGATTTTATGTTTCTATTCTATATTAAAGATTAAGTTTTCTCATTAGGCACCCAAGTATATTAAGTACATTGATGTGCATGAACCGATGGCATGCTGTCTGCATGTGTGGAAGGGAGAGGTAGTGTTGAAATATGGCCAATATAATGGCAGACATAAGGATACAGAGGTCTGGAAGGGATCAGCATCCCAGCTGACTAGCACAGTGTAGAAAGTTTTGGTTTAATTCAGCTTATGGCACTAATATGTATTCTGGAAGTTTGTGCCTGTGCAGTAAGCTAGGACTGTACAGGCAGTTTCAGGAGGCACAACTAAGGAGCAACTTTTATGCTGAAATGCTGAATGGGAGCGCAAGCTAGAAAAATAGTAGGTGCTATTTGCTATTCAGGGTAAGAGGGAGAAAGACACATATGAAGGCTTCTCTTGAATGTTCATAACGATTATAACTGCCACATAATGCAACTATTACCGACTTTCAGCCTTCATGTTTCTATCTGCCTGACAGCATAAGCTAAAAAGTAGGGAACTTCAGGGAAAAGGTGCCTCATTGTGGAATCCCCAGCACTGTCTCCTTGCTATCTAACAATACCTGGCTCAGCTGAAGTATAAATGTCTTTCCTTATTTTCTAAAATGAAAGGCTTAGCACTGCAATAAAAGTGCCTGGTTTTTATAATTAAATTGTTTCTAACTGGTACTTTCACAAGAGGAAATTTTTACTTAAGAAGCAATATAAAATGCATTATATAGAGTCTGGGCATAAAAATACTATTGCATTTCTTGCATACCCTATATTTAAAAATACCCAAATTACAAATAATTCTAACTAAATTTTCTGATCAGAGTCAGGTCAATATAAACTGCTCCTGCAACCCCCTCTCCTTCATTTCTAATTCTCTATACTTGTTACTATGTTCTTTTATTCCAATAATTCCAACCTGTTTTATTTTATTTGCCTAGAAATAGATATGGTTTCATGGAAATGCAAGCTTGAAAGAATCTCTAAAACCTTATTTCTTTCCTCTGACTCAGGATAAATCTACCTAAACTAAGCAAGATAAACATGAACCTACTCTTCCTGGACAGACCTCTGACAAAGCAGAGTCCACAGCCTTCTTAAAACAGAATGATTAAGTATTCTAAGCATTAGAAAGTGTAATAGGAGCTCTGAGAACTACACTTACCTTGTGATGGGAAACATTTCCTGCAACTATTAATAGTCTGTTTATCCTTAAAATCGTTGACAAAACTTGACCATCCAAAACGCAATTAAGTTCCGTTTTTTATTTTAAAGATATGAAAATAATTTTTAGGAGAGTAAAAGGCTATTCAAATTGTCAGCACACATCCCAATCCATTTAAAAAAATCCTCCTTACATTAGGAATGAGCAAACTATTCCTAAAAGCTGTAAAAGTGAATAGTTGGGGTTTTTTAATGTAAGAACTTCAGTTTCAATAACTGCTTGTCCAGAATCATGCCCTGAAATCTGAATTCAAGTTTCCAAATTGGAAAATTTGCTCCATGAAAAGATATTCCAATACCAACTGACTTTTCCATATGTGACAGCCAGTCTTATCATGCATATCTCACACAGAATGACACGTTTTATGTCATCAAGCAGGGTAACTATGAAGAATAGTAAATAGTAAGCCTAATCCTGTCATGCATCATTGCTTCTGATGACTTAATTCTTTTACCAATGAAATGAACACCTCTACCACTGTTGCTATAATTTACCACCATTTCACTCAACATTTTTCTTGATGTGTTTGTCTATAAAAGATCCATTCTTTCCAACTTTCCTTCAGATTTTGTCCTGGTTTCGGCTAGGATAGAATTAATTTTCTTCCTAGTGGCTAGTACAGTGCTGTGTTTTGGATTCAGTATGAAAATAATGTTGATAACACACTGATGTTTTAGTTGTTGCTAAGCAGTGCTTACTTTAAGCCAAGGACTTTTCAGTTTCCCAAGCTCTGCAATTGAGCAGATGCACAAGAAACCGGGAGGAAGCATAGCCAGGACAGCTGACCCGAACTATCCAAAGGGATATTCCATACCATAGAACATTATACTCGTTATATAAACTGTGAGGTGTTGGCCCGGGGCTGCTGATTGCTGCTCAGGGACTGGCTGGGCATCGGTCAGTGGATGGTGAGCAATTGTATTGTGCATCACTTGTTTTTTATTCCTCTCTCTCCCTCTCCTCTTCATTACAATTATTATTGCTGCTGTTATTATTATTATTATTCCTAGTTTATTTCAATTATTAAACTGTTCTTATCTCAACCCATGGGTTTTACTTTTTCCTGATTCTCCTTCCCATCTCACCAGGGGCATGGGGAGGAGGGGGAAGTGCACGAGCAGCTGCATGGTACTTAGTGCCTGGCTGGCGTTACACCACAACAAAGATGGGTATGGGCAGCCAAAAGGAAGAGAAATCAAGACACAGGGATTCGTTGCTGCCTAGGAAATTTTGAATTCTTTACAACTACCATGGAATATACTAAAATTTCAAGGTTTTCTGAAATATTTTAACTACTGCACACATAGTATATACTATATACATTACTGAGTTATAGTATACAGATTTTATGACAGACTCCAGATAGAATAAACTATGTCACTCAAGTTTTCTGCCATCCAAAGAAGGTAAGTTATCAGAGAGGGATTCATCCCTTACAGGTAAAAGAGTAAAATATGTTTGCTCAAAACTCAAATACTACAACTGATGAGGATAGTCAAGTAATATTTCTTAACCTTACCAACTCCTAAGGCATTTCTGCTGACATAGGAAATTCACTGTGGTGTACTACAGTCCAATATACTAATCATGTTGAGACACAGAGCAATATATAATTTAATACAATACATGCTTTAACTAAAAGTATTCTTTTCAAAGATTGTAGACACTGGTGCATAGAAAGTGCAGCCTGGCAGAATGAAGAAGGATTCACAAAAGTGCACACCATTCAATTGTGAAAATGGGAAAAAGGATCAGAACTACATGGGAAAAGTGAGCATGAAAAAAATGGGAGAAAATGGAAGAGGCAATATCTATGGGATTATTCTGATGGTACACTATTATAAAATATTTGTTGAGTATTTCCTGAGGTATCCCACACATAATCTTTGCAGCAGTTGATATTTATTTTACAATCATTCACTGATGTTTCTGTCCTGCCATTTTTTTATCCTTCATCACTTCTGACCATTTGTTCCTCGGCATATGGTCTTATTTCATCTCTCTCATGCCTTTTCTTTTTCCTATCAGTCTGAAAGCTACTCCAGCTTCTTGGAAAGGACACTTTTTACTTTGTTTAAACCAGTGTTGGAAGTCAAACCCCAAAGACAGTCTCAGCTTTTAAAACCAGAACTTAGCTTTGTATCTTACTTTTGATCTTTTCTCTGAGTGGTAAATTCAACAGAAAAAGGGAATGAAGATCCAGACCTCCTGCCAGCTCATGTCCCTAAAGATATCATCTGCTTTCAGGTTTGGTTTTTTTTCCTAATCTGGGAAACAAATGCTCATGCAGTTAATGCCAACCATTGAGAATTAAACTAGTCCACTACGATAATTTTTTTCTCTGGTGTAAGTGATCTTTTACTTTATCTACTCTTGCCTACCCTTTTGCCAGCCCTCTCACTACACCGTGTCCCACAGTGCCCACCTGGAGCCAAGGGTCACTAAACTGTCTCTGGTCCCTCTAGCTCTATGCAAGTAATCTAGGTAATAACACTCAAGAAATAGTGCATAGGGTTGTATGGCAAAGCATAATTCAGTATGGGTTGTTATTATTTTTCTTTCCTTCATCCTGCCTGCATTTTCAGAACCATCCAGATATGAAAATACATGCCTCCTGCTTGGGAGCTGTATTGAATTTTCATGTAAAGTCACAAATATATTTTGCACCATAAGGAAGTTACATCTTATGCACTTTCAGAAAAGGCTCTGTACTTTTCAATCAAGGTGTTAATTCTTTAAAATGGGGAATTTCAAACTTTTTCTTTTCAAACAACAGGGTTTTTTTTTTTAGAAACATAGTTTTGTGAATACCTGCTGGCCTATTCATTGTCAAACAGGCCAAATCTCATTCCATTTCTGATGGCTTAACATGTATATGAATAATTCATTAATTGCCACTGCTACTAAAATGCTATTATGAGAATATCTGCTGTATTCTAGCTCCCTTTCAGTAAAAGTGAGAAGCTGAAAAAGGGGAGAACAAACTGAAATAGCCAAAATGGATATCTAGCTAAATTTGTGCTTGGACAATTGTTCGTTCAAGACACTCTGAATTTGTTTGGACTTACTATGCTGACCTTTGACTGAGCTGTATTTCAGAAATTCAGAATACATTTCACAAATTCACGAGCAAGTCACTTGAACTGAAAAGTAACTTGTCAAACACAAAGTTCAAACTTCAGCTGCATGAGGGGAAGCAGTCCAAGACAGAGACATTTAAATAAGACAAAATAAATCTTTTTTGTGTAGAAAGTGTGGTACTAATCCAAGTTAGATTAAAACGTTGAATCACATGTACATGGGCATGACTATAGATCCCCTCAGAACGAACCACAAAGAATTATTTCTTATTCCTATTTATGCAAAGGATACAATTTGCATTAACTTCAGAGGAGCCAGGGTTCCCTGCCAAATGAAACCAGAGATGTACAATTTGGGGACACACTGTATTTTGTCATATTCGCAAAGAGATTTTGTTTTAGATCTGCAGATATGCATCCCATAATTATTAAATTTATCTAGGGAAAGGAATTAGTAGATGGATGCAGATGATGGGAATCATTCAGCACTCTCTTTTTGAAGGACTGTTTTGGGGAAATTAGTTGCAATCATTTATCATTTTCAGACTGTAGAATGTTTCAGTTCATAATAAGGATAATGCAGTATAACCCAGGTATTGCAATTCACTATCCTCTCATGTCCTACTGCAAGTTTTAGAACAAGTCCTTTTCAACCTGAAGGCATAACAAAATGAAATTGGAAGATAGAAAGACACAAGAGATTCAAAACATTAACAGAACAAATTAACAAATTAACTTTAACTTCTCAAATCTCAATGAAAAAGAAACCTATTAATAAAGTTCAGTAGCAATATTATTTAATTTTAACATAAACCACCTTGTCTCCCCAGATCAAGACCATACTGTTTGAAAGTGGCAGAATTAATAACTAATCATTCATAGTCAATAATGGATTTGTTATTTTTGACAGAAATTAATTGACTTAATTTAAGAACTCTGAAGAAAGATGGAAAAAGATGTATGATAAACATCATCACTAAAGTAAAGTTGATGGGTGAAATCCCTCCTGCACTCACATCAAAGGGAAGAATCACACATTTTCATCACACAGGTTAAAAATAAATCTCCAGTTTTGTCCTAGCCGCCAGCAGATACAAAACCAGATGAACACTGCAATTCCACAAATTGCTATGGCCCTGATTTACCTGAAAGAGTTCTGTTGGTTTGTTCAAACTAGAACTCGAAATTTTTCTTCTATTTCACAAAATTAATAGCCTTAACAGCAAATTTCCTTTGATAATAGCTGTGAAATGAACAGGGCTTAATGAAATTCCAGTCATTGTCTTTGCTGACCAAGTTTTTCTAAGAACAAGTTTTTCTAAATTGAGTAACAACAAATAAAAGGACTAAAAGTCTAATTTTGAAATGAGAGAAAACAAGTATTAATACATTTTTTTAATAGCTTTGCTTAATTTCCAGTGTTATGGCATCCTAGCTAAGACTCCACTCAAATTCAAATATTATATCTATTTATTCATTGTATTCCAGGAAAAAATAATATAATTGCACCATTGTAATAAGCTATGTGAATAAAGATGGGAACCAAGCTATAATTAGCAACAAGTAAAGGCCTGTAAATTTATCCTATAGCAACATATATGTCTGAAGTAATGATATGATAATGACAACTATTTAGAAGTCAGCATATCTTTATGATTAATCCTTACTTATAGTAAGAGCAGCGAGAGAAACTGTTAAAGGGTAAGGACTGTAACTAATACTTTGTCACCCACAGGGGTGGCAACAATATCTGTGGATATCCAAAGATTAAAAGAGGTTAGAAATAATTAGATCTTTGCAATTCTGGCATCTGCACTGTCCAACGCCTCTTCAGGCTTTTGGTTAGTAACCCTGATTTTCTGCCTGCCTGCCTGCCTCTAAGCCATTGGAGTTTACGGATGAGGGAGAAATGGTATTTTATCTTCCTGATTTCTGGCATATGGGGGAAAGTACCATCAATCAAGGAAACTGATAGTGAAAAATATTTCTTCTGGTTCATGAGTTTATGCTTCTTCCCTTTATGTAGTTTACAAAATCCTTGTCTTTCATCTTTCCTAAGTAAAATCAAACAAACCTTGATTTGTATTGTGGTTCACAGTCGGTTTCATCTAGATTGCACTGACCAACCATGCAAACCTCTACAATTTTAAGAGAATAAAGGAAGCTTTATGCTATGAAACCAATATGAAACATTTGCATCTTCCCCATGTATTGCCTTCAGTGCATTCTATATAAAATGAGACAGTTAGCAAAATGTTAAATTTAAAAAAGCACAATTCAGACTAACCATGGTTTTCACTAGTTGTGCATGGAAGTTGTCATGAGTTGTGCTCTGAAATGTAACAAAGCCAAATGGCTTTTGTGTGCTCATGTGAGGCATCGAGCAAGGATTACAGTGAAGAGACAACCACCATGTGCTGTGTGCTGAACTTTAAACGTCTGCCTTCTGGATTTATTATTGATATAGAATCCTATCAGCATAACTAATGACTTTTTTTGTATTTTTGCAAGTTGCTAAATATTCATGCTATAATGACTTAAAAGAAGAATGTTCACTGGCAAGCAAACTCAAATAACGGGATGAAATCAGAGGAATGGAATGGGGAGAGACAGAAGAAGAAATAATAAAAAATCAAAAGGTCCAAGACACTAATTTGAATTTATTTTGCTAGACAACATCCCTTTTTTTTTAACAGAATATTGTACCAAATCAATTAGCATGAGGGTCAGGCAAATCACAAAGTCCAGCCACTGCCACCATGATGCTATTGTGGTGAACATGTACTTAAAAGTATAAACCCCCCACTACTGCTTTGTCTTTTTCTGTGCCTTCACGCTTATTAGGTTGGGGTTTGCTTTTTTTTGTACGTCTCACAGGAAGTTCTCTAGCATACTAAGAGCTGGAACAGACTGGACACTCCAACAGATAATATAATTAATTGGAGGGGTACAAAACTCCTCTGTTTGTGGCACTGACATGCTCTGGTAATTTCACTTTCCACCCCTGGTTGAGCCTTTTCCTTCATCATATAATGTAAGCAATGCAAACCGTGGAAACCACTCTTGCCTTGTTCTTCATAAGCAAGTGGTCAGGCCCTCAAACACCAAATTGGTAATGGAAATCACAAGGAGATAGTAGAGACAGTGAAGTAGCTCAATATAACCTTCACAGTTCTGCAGCCTTGGGTCAACTTTATGTTTGGGCATCAGTCTAAAGAGGCCTACATGTCTTATTAATTTCTTTTTATTTCTTTCTTCCCCTCCTCCCAGCTTTAATAAATTCTGCTCGCACTGGCCTCCTACCACAAAATACCTTCCTATTCTGGAGGGAATTGTCTGTTCAGTTTTAAACCAACTACTTTGCTGCAGCTGCTTAATTCAAAGTGTCCACAGAGGGGAAGAACCTGGCTGAAGAAGATCTAGGAGGGGACAGTGGATGTTTTACTGTACTAGAGTTACTCACCCTAAGCTGACCTTGAATATTTTCTGTGTGGCAAATTGTGTCAGACTGCACTCAATTTGGCAAGGTAATTGGAAAGCAGCTACATCTTATGAATCATTTAGAGTTTTAGCTAGGTAACTTTAGCTAACATGGCACTTGAGGTTGCCCTTTATCAGTTCATATGGTTGCCTTATCTAATTTAGTATGTGTCTGTGGAAGAAGCAGATTTTAATTCTGAAATGAACTGTACTGATAAATAATTTTATTTTGTGTAAATTGCTCCATTGCTCTGGTATTTACAAGCTGGAATCAGACACTCAAACATCGATTAATTTCTTGGTAAAATGGTGTGTTTAATAAAAAGGTGAGGCAAGAGGAAGAAAATACATTCCTGCTAGTGCAAAAGGATGAAGATCTACTTACCAGCACAGTCACCACACGCAGAACCACACCTCGCATGTTATTCTCCAGCTTTCTGTCTGTTAGTGACCCATTCAGACCAGTGATGGGATTCCAGCAGCCAAGCTGAAAGGGAAAACGGAAATGATTTGCTCATTGCCCATTAAAATTTGCTAGTCATTCCTCTTAGGTAGCTTTAAGCAAGAACACAAGAAATAAACAGTACACCTTCTGGAACCAATGAGATGAAAAATCAGAGAAGGGCTTGCACACAGATTCATCTTTAATTTGCAAATTAAGCAATTAGGGATATCAGTTTACGCTCTTAAATACCAGTGTGCAATGGATGACAGCATCCAGGGTTTGGTGGTATATGTATTACTTTAGAAGAGCTCAGGGAGGACTTCTATGTTAATGGAAAATATTTAAAAAAGTAGTATGGCTGTAACAATATTTGTACCTTGCTTTCAGTAATACACTAATTGGAGAAATAATAGCTACTATAATTTTAGCATGCTGTCTGCTCCAGCCCGTCTTTCCTAGCAGAACTCTGATGAAAGGAATTACACTAGTTTTAATTAAAGCTTATACTACTCATTGATAATGAAACAGCAGTGATTTTTAGCAAGGTTAAAAATCACATTTAAAGATGATTGAGGAAAAGACCATTGAATAGGCACACCACGGTACTGAGAAAGGACTGCAACAGATAATGCAGTAAAAAAAGCAGCAGCAAGATGTGCTGCATTGGTGTTATTGCATTTCTTGGGCTTCTATGGACAGAAGCTTTTTCTTCAGGTTTCTCTGTAGGACTAACTGCCTTTCAATCTAGATGTAGTAGATACTGACCTATAAGTTAGCTTACCTAAAAATATAACTTTCTACATTTTTACACAACGGTAGATGCTTGTCTTGGGTACAGAGAAAAAGACCAACCAACCACGCATCCCTTAGTACCATGTACAAACATTACAAAGTTTCATTTTTGGAATTCATTACCACATTCATCTGTCCTGTACAATTACTACTGTTAAATTCAAAACCCAACAGGACAATGACTGATTGCAGAGGAGTTTGGAGCAGAGTCTCAATTACAGCATATAAAATAATTGCCTATGTAAACCTGTTATAGAGTAAAAAGAGGTAGGCACCTGCAGGTACCAGTTCTTGCTCTGAATTGCATCCTCCATGGGCTGTGCACAAAATCTATGGAGGGATGCTTATCTTCTGACTCATGTAGGTAACTTAAGCCTCTAAACCCAGGTGGTTTTCATGTCTCTATTTAAAGGCACAAAAGGTCTTGCTCTAACAAGACCAAGATTAACATCAGTAGGTTACTGCTGGGCCCAGTGGCCTCTACCAGGATTGGTCTCTCAGAGAATGCAACCCTATAATCTGTGAGAAATATAAACTGTAAACCATCCAAAATATTTCTGTACTTTAATGCACAGTCACTGAAATGGCAGGGTACCTGACCCAGCTGAAGGGGTCTGTGAAAGAACGGGAGTACCTTTGCTGGTTGTGATTGAACACAAATTTACAGAAAGAGTTATTTTCAGTCCTTCATGGGAAAAGCTTGTGTATATGTGTTTCATAGATCTTTCAAAGTGAGACAGAAAATGAGGAACTAACTCTGAGTACACACATTTAACAAATTAAGAAGTAGACCGTTCGAAATATTTGTTTTCTCCATTACATCCAATAAGGTATTTCAAAGCAACTTCTAAATTATATAATTTCAATATATTGATATCAATTCTTTGAAGCTGTCTCCTTAAGAAATGCACACCTCAAAAAGCAAAAACCCCAAACCTTTCTGCAATGGTATAGAGGTTAGGTTTGACTTGATGATCTTAAAGGTCTTTTCCAACTTAAATGTTCCTATGATTCTATGTTTCCCAACAGAAGATGGGCTTAAAACAATGTAGCAATGTCTCTCTGCCATTTTCAGAAGGGCTCAGGGCTGTCCTAATTCTTACCACTTTGAAGTTAAGATTATACTATTGTCAGGGGATGAGCAAGGGTAACGATGACCATACTTTTAATGTCAAGTAATAATTGAATCAAGGATCTACTGGATTCAGAACTCTGGCAGAAATCATTGGAAGTAGCAGTAGGATACGAGGAGGAATGAAAGTACGAGGCATCGTATTTTTCTCTTGCAATTACTCACCTTCCCAATAGCTATTTCTAAATAAAAGCACAAACTACCACTGCTTGGTTTCCTCATTTCACATTTCTATCTGATCACAAATTATAGTGGCCATCTCTGCTTCTTCTGTACCTCCACAGCATGTCTAGCTGTCCACAGCAGTATGGATGAACTGCTGACATGTTCCAGGTCCTCATCACTCCTCTGGCAAAGCCTTCCAATGCTTTGAGCTGAATAACCTAATTGCTGAAGTGTGTTACCTGTAATAACGCAGTGAAACATAGTGAAGGCATTTGAAGTGCGCACGCTGTGCGCTGTATGGGATACATCACTGCCATCCTGGGAAGGAAAGCATTTGATAGTCTAATTTTTCTGTACTAAAAATATTGAAAATGGCATTAAGTTCAGAACAAAAGTGCATTAAATCAATTTGGCAGTTTTCATTCTTAGTCACATAAAGAAACTAATTAGAACTTAGATACAACTAGCATAACCAAATGTGCTGGAAGTATAATCACCACAGAAATTGTTACTGCTTTTGCCAGATTTTAAATCCTAGGAAGTTACTGAAGAGCCTTTGTATCCTTTTGAGGTTAAAGTATATTTTTAATTGTGCACATTAATGCATACATATTTATATAATTAACTTTTTAGCTTGACCAATTCTACCTTTTTAAGGAAAAAATCCCCAACATAACTGATTCCCAGAAATTTATCATAGCACTAATTTTCCTTTAAAAAGGCACATTTTATTTTCAATTATCATGAATTCAATTTTCAATCCAATTGTTCCTTTAAGCAGCACAGTCATGGCAAAGACAAATGTGCAGTGCCTTGCCAATAAAGTTGAAATTGATTTTGAGTGGGAGCTGCTTACTGTTGTTAGGTGAAAATGAATCAACATTTATTGATGACAATTCGAGCTTGTCATTGCAGAAAGGAGCAAATGATACTATTGTTGAAACAGCAAGATGGAAATGGTATAAAGCTACCACTTCAGTTCTACTTTCTACCCCTCAACTGCTTCTGCAAAACATTTGTTACTTCTGTATTTACTTCCTTTTTCTTTTTTTCTGTCTCTGATAGTTGAAATGAGAGAATAGATTGGGCAATAACAGAATCCCAAGGTAAATCTGGTTGATTTGTGTAGAACAATATGGGCGATGGGAACTTTATTTAGGACAGTACTTGTCATCTTCATACCATGGAAATGTTGTAATTTACATTGCTTTGTACTTCTGTTGCAGTTTCTTTTATTTAACGACAGCATTCCCTCTACTACATTCAGATATAAAATGATGAAGATTGAGAAGCTGTCAATGTTCTGCTTCCTTTAATATCCAATTAAAATCTCTTTCTGACCACCCCACCTCCTAGCTTGTTACCCCCTCTATCATCATTATTAGAATGTGTTTTGCTCTCCTATTTTGCTGGCTGAGCCAAAAGTTGACCTCCCTTCTTCATTAGATATTTTTGCCTATATGAACTAGGCATTATAGAAGGTCTGTAATTTGTTTATGGATACTAAAATAGGCAAAATCTATTTTATATAAATCTGCAATTTCCAGACTCTGATTTATAAGGAACTTGGAACACTAAAATCTATAATGCCTTCACAACAGACAGATTTTCTCCCCTACTTCCTATGTATTCAGTGAACTCTGCTGAATACCTGAGAGCTTTCACTTTTTTTTTTTTTTCCTGACAGAGTAAAATGCAGATTTCAATTGTGTCAATTAATCAAGAAAAATACATTGGCCTGATGTGATCACAGTTGAGGACAATCACAGAAAATAAATAAAACCAGAATACTAATACAAATGCATTACTTAAGCACTTGTCATTCTAGGAGAGTGTAGAGTGTTCCGTTACTTCAATTAATAAAGAAAATATACAGGACCTGGTTTATCCAGCTCTGCAATGCAATGTAACAAACTTTGAACTCGGACTGCATCACAACAACTTCCAAAACAGTCAAGAGCACTAAATGCTCTAGAGAAGCTGCAAGGGAAATCTGAAAGATAAAACACCCTTACATCTGCAACTGGAATTCATCAGGATACCAGGATCACTATCACCCCTCTTTCCTTTATTTACCTTGCATTTAAAGAAAAAAACAAACAAACAAAAAACCAAAAAAGAAACCCAAAACACAAACAGAAGAAAAAATATGAACAATATCTTGGTTTTACTGCAGACAGCTGGACAAAATATTTCTGGTGGAAATGCTCATCAGAGAGCACTGTTGAGGAACTGTTTAGCAGCTCATAACAGAGCCGGTCACCCACAGAAATGCCGCCCCCCTTGCTGGCATTACCCATATGTTCTTCAGAAAACCCCTTCTCAATTTTCACTCAGGTACAACCTGCTTTAGGAACTGACTTTTTTCAAGATATGACTTCAACAGAAGAAATGTGCATTAATAATGCCCTCTTCCATTTCAAACAATAATAAACTCACAACTGGAAAAGACACCACGAAGCTGTCATGAAACAGCACTCAGCTAGGAGATTCCAACTCCCAGGTGTGCTGGGAAGACTCAAAATGAGATACACAACAAAAAATAATGATGAAAAAGGAGTTTTTTGTGATGTGTAGATTCAGTATTTACAAAATTTGCTAGGACACCAGCTTAGGTAAAATTCAAGCACAACATCATAGAAATAATTTTGCACAGATTATTCCTGATGCCTTTTGTCAGCTGCTGTTTAATGTCTGACAGTGACCAGGAAATCAGAAACTAAATGCTACAGATGGAATGTCCTATGTCTCACAGAAAAGCCAGAAAAAATATGTTTCAGTTGACCTTCTGCTACTATCAGTTATATACAATTTAGTTGGACACCGTCACCTGCTTAAAGAGTCCTTTCAGACCTAACTGTTGGTCAAGTAAATCTGCAAAAAGTCTGATGGTCAGGGGTTAACTGAGGGCGTCTGTACTCCTGGACTTTATTAAAGAAGCAAGGATCAGTTTTGTTCTTCACAGTAATTTCCTAATACGATTGGTTAGCAGGAAAGCTTTCTGTTTAACTTCTTCCTTCACTGGAGCTTAGGTAATAGTCAGCAAATAGTAAGTTGTTAAGATCAATAGAAAATACTGTGTTCAACAAATTGGATAATGTATAGCAGCACTTGCTTCTCCTACATTGTGTGGTCAAACCTATATAGTTCTGTGCATTCAGTTAATTATTTTGTACAGTATGTTTTATTGCTTTAATTTTTCTCTGGACCAGGAGGAGTGACCTGCCCCTGGACTCACTCTATTATTTTCAAGATATGTTAGGAGAATGTGAATACCCAAGTTCAGTTTTATATCCAGTGGCTTAAGGATTATAATTGCAGCAGTCAGGGTGGTCTATTTGTTTTACTAACTGATCACAGACACAAGTGCAAGTGACTTAAGTAAGAATTTCTTTCCTTAAAGCTAAAAACACATGGCAGAATAACACTGTACACAGTTAATAAAATATTTTGCTTTGGGGACTGCCCAAATTTCTTTTTCTTATTGAACTGAGATAAAGAAGCTAATGGAAAGTTACCTGCCGGTAACCTGCTTTTTGCTCTCCTATCAGCTCTTGCCTCAATATTTTTGCAAGGACTCACACACCCAGATTGGTGCCAGAAGTTATAACTGGATGTTTTAGATGACTGACAAACGTTGAATATACGGGGAAAAAAGCACAGACTGCATAGCTGTTCTCAACACTGCCTGCTCCACTTACGAAGCTCATGCCTGGTGATTAGGCCAAGAAGCTTCCAGAGAAACTCTATTTGTATGGTTTCTGGAAAGTATAGTAAATTACCACATCTCAAAGATAATGAACCATCTCCCCAAACCAACAGTGTCATTCTAATGGTCCCTTACTTTTCCTCCCTTCATCTCTAGCTTACTTTTCCTATTACTACTTTCCCTCTCATTTGAAATTTGGTGGTTTTAATAATTTCCCTCCTCTAAGTGCCTTCCTTTTTATCTTTGGAAAACACCCTTTTTTCCTCCTCCAGTCCTCTCTGTGAAGTTAGTACTCCAGCAGTTCCCTAACCTGTGGTTATCTTGCTCTTTCCTATATTGCAATGCCTCTTGCCATTTCTCTGTGCACTTTCAGCATACTTTCTTTGCTCTTTGCTTTTCTCTCCCTTGATCTTCCCTGCTGTTTCCTGTGCCTTTTTCCTGTCTTGCTTTTTTTTTTTTTTTTTTTTGTTTAGGGTTGGGGTTGATAAAGAGACCTCACTTTTCACTTCATTCAGCTTTGAATCATCTTTCAAATCACTTTGGGTCCTTCTTCCTTTCTCTTTAACCCTTGGATCTCCTTTTCTCTCAGGCAGTCCTCTCAGGAAACTCCCCCTCAGCTCCTCCCTCTTCTCTCATATTACGAGGCAGATGGGACATAACAAAATACATTACTGTATAGCCCTGCTTCTCTTGCTTTCACTTTTCTTATTTTTTTCACTCGTGTCCCCTGAAATCCTTACAGAACTCAGAACAAAAGACCCAGCAAGGATATTAATGAGCCAGATGGTGATCTCTCTCCCACTGCCTCCATATTTCAGTTAAAGTCAAATACTCAGAAAAGCCTGTTCTTTGACCCAATGCAGATATCATCCATTTTCTATTCGGCAGCTTCACAGTGGATTGCTGTGCAGGAAACCCTCCCCTGGAAATCCCTGTGGTGCTCAGAGATTGCATGGCAGCAAACATTCACAGGGGAAGCATCCATCCCTGTTCATGTACCCTGAACCACAACCAGAGGACAGTGAAAGCACACGCATGCAGGCCACTGGCACGTGCTGGCATTGCTTAAATGCCAAAATGACCTTTGTGAGGAAGCAGGTTTTGCTCTTTTGGTGAAAATTAAGGTAAGAGTGTAACAACTGACAAGACCATGTTGTTGGTGGCTGGGGTTCTTTGGTCAACAGCTATAAAGAGGTCGGTAACCCCCCCGAGGTGAGTAATACACTTGGCTTTCAGACTTCATGATGTGACCTAGCTCAGCCATATATCGCCCAGAATACACTGTGAACAACAGGAAGTTGGTAAGGAAGAAAAAGCTTCACTAAAGAGAGTAATTAGTCATTAAGTCTAGCATCTACTTTTATATGATTTATTTAACAATATATTTTACTGTCTAGAGTCCATTTTATCACTTTTTATAGTTTATCAGGTGACATAGGTGAACTTAAAATGACATAAATAGACTCCTCCTCCAAAAAAAGGAATCATCTTTCCCCAAAACACATATACATGTATTTGCTTTTCTGTCCGGGAGGCAAACCCTCTTCTGGACTATCAAAGTTCTTCATGAGTTTTACTCTGGCAGTATCATTTTCATTTTACACAGGAAGCTTGCTCACCGGTTTATGAATTATTCCAGGGAAATTGATAATACCAAGAAAGTTCAGGCTTGTGTGCAGTTTAGATATAGTCACTTTGATTTTTAATTGCAAATTCTCATCTCTCTTCTCATTAAGCATATTAAGGGTTTAAAAGGATGTCTTTTATCTAAATCATGTGATGTCTAAAAAAACCCCATTAAAAATCAGAGTTTATAATTGAACTTGGTCCACTTTGTGCTGGGACACCACTGCATCTTCATGAAATCAAAGCAAAAAATATTCAAAATTGCTACTCCAGCTCATATTAGATCACAATATACAAGATTTTTGTATCATAGTAAAACCTTTGATCAAACTTGATCAGAGACAGACAATGAAAAATATTGTTTTCCACTGGGTTGCCTGAAACTCCCCCTCTGCAGGTAGCAAAAATCCTGCACAGCACATTTCAGCTTTTCATCAGTTCCCTGGGAGTGTACAAACATACTTCAATAGGCTCCCAGCTTTTCCTTCAGCTTAGTAAGGTGCTTTTGGGGGACTTGATTTTTCAGAAAGGGTTTGACAAAGTGGAATATCAACAAAACCTGCTTGCACTGTTGCAGGGCTCAAAAATTCTGGGGGCAGCATTCCAGAAATAAATCAAAATTGTAATAGCATAGAACCAACCCGGCACTGTTTGACTTGGAAAGAAGTGGGTTTCCAGGGCAGGATTCTGAACAAACCTAGTCCAATAAACCACATAAGAAAATCCTTCAGAGTAGACTAAATTGGCTTGTACTGAACACCCTGCTTCTGCAGCAGACTGCTGCCAGCGCTGAGTTGCTTGGGTACTTCTACACTGCATTGCAGTCAGCTCTGTAAGCAGGCATGCTGAGAAGCACCTTGGCTTTTATTCTGCAAGGAAAATCTCCCTTTGAATATAACCAGTGAATTAGCAGTCTAAGAGTCAGTTTTGGAAGTAAATCCATATGGAGAATTATGTATTAGCTTCATCTATCTCCAAGCTGGGAAGAAAAAGAAAGGCTGTTGTCTAGCTCCAGCCTAGGAGCCACAGTAGTAAAGGAGTAGTACAGATCTGTGCTTGTACTATCAAAATCCGTGCTTGTTTTAAAGGCAGGTGACAAGGAACAATGTGTGTAGGTACATGTGGGGCCCCATGAGGCTACAGAACATCTGGACTAATCTCAGTGGCACTTCTTTAGCCCTGTTTTTGAAGTGTAAGCAGAATTATCACACTACTGTTCACACAAAACTACGTCAATTTTTGTGTGACAAAATAATTTTTTGCTTTAATTTTTTTTTTTTTAATTTCAAATTTAATTCACACACACAAAAAAGTGTGATAACTCTACAGCTGGTTATCTTTTCATGAGAAGCACAACATTGTGAAGTATACTTTTTCCCAGGTATAACATATGGGAATCTCCCTTTTTCTTTGCCAGGCTAAAGGATTTTAAATGAAACAGTTCTCTACCACCTACCCAAAAGCAGATGTATTTATTTATTTATTTAGCTACTGAATGCTCTTTGAGCAATACTGCTGCTGTGGTATTCCTTATACATGAAAAAAAAAGAATTGCATTCACGGGACTTGGTAAAGCATGGGAAATGTTCCTAGGATGCGCATATCATGGAAATACATGTTCTGAAAACCTTTGAAAGAGGACACCCGCAGTTTTCTATAAGTACTTAGACTTAGCATGTCTGGTATTGCTACGTAATTCTTGACTTCAGCATGAAACACAGAATAAGAGACACAATGAAACACATCCCTGCCTTACTCAAGGCAGTGATATACTGGCATGAAAAAACTCCTTCCAAGAGACATGTGTGATAAGATATTATTTTTATCCCAAAGAACGTGGGTCCCTGTCTCCTCAGACACATTCACCCTCTCATCACCAACATGACAGGCAAAGGAATTAATATGGAGGTAGTGTGAGAATTTGCACCACTGTTCAGTGCAGACGATATACATATCTTAAAGCATATTTGTACCTGTCTAGAAGCTGTTCAAACTTATACAGCATCAAAGTAGCTTACACTCTCTGTTGTTTAGCGCAGAAGAATTTGCCAGCTACTTCTTAAACATAGTACAAAGAAAGAAAGCTCTGATGGGACCATCTCCTATTCAGACATGCCAGTGCAACATGCTTCCCAGGCACAGGGGCTATGAAACACCTGCTTAGAAAGCATCAACAACAAAGACAAAAAAACCCCAAACAACAACAAAAAAAAGCCGATGAAGCATGAGAAATTCATATGAAAGGACAATTTAACTAATTTCCCTTTTATATATGCATATATGAAGGAACTCCTGGGACTGCCTAAACAACGGAGACCTTTGGTGAAAAAAACCAAAACAAGTTGTTACTTGAATATTGCCTTCAAGATTATCTCTACAGAGAAGCTAACATGACAATGCAGCACACGTAGCACTAGATGATAAAGTGCTTTCCGTTGATTCTCCAGATTCCTGTGATGCTTAAATGGGAAATGCAGAGATTGAAACAATCTTTGCTTACACGTAGATCAATACTCCAGTCCTAAAATCCAGGATTTATTCTGTGTTGACAGAAATAAAAAGAGGCTTGCTATGTTGGATATGTCGCAGACTTACTGGCTTGATGCTGGCCAGTAAATCAAAGCAGCGTTTTGTCATTGATATGTTAGAAAATATTATTCCAGTATAACCCATGCTCACAGGATGTATGGCTAGAGTGACACCAGTTTTCAGTGATCATGGACCAGATATTACAAGTGATTTACTGGACCATACATTTTTGAGAGTTTGGTAGTAAAGAAAATAAGGTTGTGGGGTGTTTTTTCCACTCCCTCAGCACAGAGCAGCTGTCTTAGGAATCAGAACCGACAGCAAAGAAATAAAAAAAATTAGCACCAAATGACCAAACAAAGTATCACTACCAAGCAACAGCTGAGAAGAAGCAACAGCTTCTTCTGAGGTTGTTTTTGGACCATGAGGCTTGGAGCAGTGGATAATAGAAAGGTCAAGAGTGAATTTAAGGAGATGGTCATGGCCAGCAACCTGGATTACAAAAGGCAACATCTTTCCACTAAATGCAGCTGCAATGAGAGCAGATGTGTTCACCTAGGGTCCTAAAGATCGGCACAGGGGCAGGGGTATCCGGCACTGGGAAATCTTTGAAGAACTAGGTCATGGTCTGTTTCATACCATGTTCCTTCCCTCCGTGGGTTCCAGATAATCCTTTCCAAGATTTTTGTTTCCAGATGATCTAGCCTTAGTTCCAAAAGCACAAGTCTTTTAGCATCAATAAACTGTTACTGAAATTATTTCTGTGCTAGAGGCTCTGAGAGAACTGCTATGCTGATAACCAAATGTTATGCTGATAATGATCAGAAGCAATTTCCTCTCTAACTACCAGCACTATAATCTCATCTTCAGCACAGACAATACATTCAGCTTCTTTCCATTCTATATACCACAGGACATCTGCTACATCATTATGTAACAGAAAGGCTGTCCCTGAGACAGATCTGTGCTCCTATAGCCTTCAAAGATGCCCTCGGTGACACTTCAGAGGCATCATCACCTGATCACCAGGAAAAGTGGCATTCTGAATACAGAGTGTTTTTTGCTGGTGGTGATGCTGTAGAGCAATCACAGCTGAGACACATGCTGTACAAAACCTGTATAAAATGTTTATGTTACACGTGCACATTACACAACATACATGGTTAAAGGCAAGTTTGGAGCCCACTGTATTTACTACTAATCAGTGCTTCACAGAAGAATACCTAAAGAATCCCTAGCTGGACCTGTCAGCAGCTAGTTCGGTGGAGCCACATACAGGAGTGGGTGCTTCTGTATTAGAGAAACAGAGGCGTGAGTGAACATAAATTTCATATGTTGATTAAGTGTGTGAGTGTGGGGAAGTTGCCTGTTAAAGAAGGGGTCTAATAATAGTATGACATTTTGGAAAGAAGTGAAACATTTCTATATGCCTGTTATTTACTACCGAAAAATTTTAAAAGCACCACAATAAAATAGCATTACAGAGACAGGCTATGACTCTCTCTGATGTATAAAAACCTACTCTGACAATTAGACACAAAGTTTCTAAGAAATCTTTGAAATGTGCTAACAAAAAAAAAATAATAATCTCTTCTGGTTTACCATCAGCTGGAAAAAACTGGAAGATTAAAGAATTTTGGGAAGGAAAAAGTTGAGTTTTGCTTACTGAGACAAAACATTTTTAGTAAATTGCTCTGGAGAACCTGAATGACTAACAGTGGGAGTGATTTTATAAACTCATTGCTCCATACAGTACAAGTATTTGCTCTTGCTATGGTAAATAGGCTTGTCAGAACAATCTACTACAATCTACAACATTTAAAAGGTAAATGATATGTAGTACAATACCTGAAGACTCAGATAAACGATCCTTGTGGAAAACAGTAAACCATTAGGTTAAAAGATGAACTGACACTTCTAATAAGTCCTCTCTAGAATAGCTGAATCAGTAAAATACATTTTTATTACAAATGAAAATCACAGCTTTAATGATACTAGAATTTGCCACAGAAATAAATTAGCAACATATCTTAGTAATTAAAACTACATAAACACATTATAAATCTATTTTGCAAAGGATCAGAATTACATTTGCTAGTACACTATATTCCCACAATAGATCCTGTTTAGCATACATATTGCTGAAATTGTGTAAAGAAATAAGAACTTAAAACCACTGAGATTTTTCTTAGCTAGTTTAATATTGCAAAGCGCCTTCTAAGAACACACTGTGGCATATATGGCAGTGATTATTTACCCAGCTAAGTAGTTATACTGTGCTCATTACAGTGTTTCTAGGATTTAATTTTAAGGGATAATATGAATTTTAAAATCACCTTTTGATTTGAAAAGATCTACTACTTTTAAGAAGGTAGAAATGTCTGTCTTAAGATTATATTAACAAATCAGTAATTGGGCTCAAATTACCTTCTTGAGCACATTACAGCTACTATACTATACTTACCTTCAGGCACACTACAGCTGCTATGCTTGCCCTGATTGCTTGCTGCTTCCCATTTGCAACAGTACCCACTTGATAAGACTCTAAACAATCTGAGGTAGGAACTATGTTACTGCACACGTTAGTTACCTATGCAATGCAGCTTTTTACTGTAATCATAATTGTCATTATAGATATAGCCAGAATCAAGTATTTTGTCCTCATTTTCCCCTGAGTTTCATCTATACCTTGTTTATGCTGCCTGCCTGACAGCTACCAGTCTGTTTCTCCTGTATAATCAGTTACTGAGGGACTGAAAATCTCCAAGAATTCTCTTTGTGTGTGATCCACTCATGGATATGCCAGAATCGCAGCCATTATACTATATTGAGGAAAGTAAGTATGTTAAGTTCCTTCCCAAGAGAAGAGAGAAATTTCTTTAGTTGGAAAGGTGACTTAGAAATAATAATATTACTCCAATTGTTAGACACAGTCCAGAAACAGAATCCTGGAATCCTGTTTCTCAACATCCTGTGAATACCCCTGCATTATTTTCGAAGGCACACTCAAAATTTTTCACTGGGGACACTAATTATCTTTCAATCAGTAGGCCCTGAGGTTAACAGCCACACTAAAGAAGCTGTAAATACCTTCAGGGCTAAGAATGCTTGTTTGAAAGCTTACTCTTGTCTGAGCGTTCATCTCCTTTATAGTTGTGACAGAGAATTTTACTGGTTAAAGACATTATTACTACAGTTTCAGAGTTTAACACAAACTTCTCCTACTTTTTCTTTCTTTTTTCTTTTTTTTTTTTCTCCCCTTCTTTTACTAATACCATGGTGTTTTAAAATTTCACTGTCAGACTAACCTCTATCTGTGCAATCCCAGGTAATATGCTGTAAATCCACTACTTCAGGCTGGAGAGAAAAAAAAAAGGCAAGAGAGCCTATTACCTCGTGTGGCATCTATCCATAGTCTAAAGCAGAGATGAAGGCTATTAGTCTGTCAGCATTAGTTCTGATTTAAACACTTCGCTCTAGACACTTTCATTAACTGTGTTGGCATAGCTATATATTATTCATTTAACGTGCACTTCATTACACTCCTAACATGCAGTCATGTTTTGCAAATATAAGCCTGAATATGAGGCATTCAAAGCTAGAGTCTTGGTTGCTGTAAATCGGAGTATTTAAGTGAAAATAAGCCTCATTAGTCTAGCTGAGGATCCAACGCAATCTCTACACTTGCAAATGTAAGTATATTTCTTCCTAGAATAGGTCCTGAATATGTCTCTATGTTTAGTATAACACCTGGATTTTATGCTCAGCTCACTTTTCATTGCATTAAAACACTCATCAAAATGAGAATTTGTACTGTTCTAGGAAAGGTAAAATGACTCTATGTAAGATGCACTAAAACTAACTGAATAATTCATCTATTTTTCATATACAAATTTATTCATGGAATAATATCCTCTAATAGCTCCATTTACAGAGATTACAGGCAGTTTCTCTAGAGCATTCAATAATCAGAAAGCTATGCTGGTTTGTTTGGCTGGATACATTGTCCTAAAAGAGCATCTCTGTCTTGGGACTGGACTATCAGGTTTCTGTCATGAACATCTGCATTTATGATTTCAATTCTTTCCAGCTTTAGAACTCATGAAAATACAGACCACACACTTTCTAAAGTAAGCATTAACAGTAACTTAGCAGAAGCATTACACAGCACATGATAGTCCTACTTTCAATAATTGTCATTCCAAGTTTTAGCAAATTAAAAATCCTTGAACAATCAGAACTAAGTCCTTAGGCAAACAAGCAATGGTAAGTCCAAGCCCCTGGCACACAATCCAGTCTGTCTAGTTATTTTGTAATTTATTTTTTTTTTTAAAGATAGATTTGAAAACTCAAGAGTACTATTAACAATGTTTTAAACTATAATACATTCACTAATGTCCTTCTACCCCAGCTAATGGAATTCATAATTATCTCAGTTCAGTAGCTAAGAGAAATTCCTCAAGATTTCTTTGCAGTTCTTGTATGCTATGTCCCTGATGAAAACAAGGTTTAAGCCACTCCACCAGGTCTATTCCTATCTTTAATGCACTGGCATCTTTTACTCGCATCTCCAGATAGCTATTAGAGTCATATCTCTTTTGAAAAAAAATCACTAGTCGGCTCAGTCTATTTCTGTGCTAATTATCACTCTGCTCAGAATGACTATATTGAACAGATAACCTTAACATATGCATATTATTTTGAATTGTGTAGGTTTCTGTCTCCCTGCTCATATAGAAGTGTCATTGTAGTTCTGCTGGTATAATTCTATGTACAGCCTAGGCTTGTAGAGAGAAGTAATATCTTTTATTAGACCAAGAGATACAGTCAGGGGAGAGAACAAGCTTTGGGCTCAGAAGACTAATGAAAGTCCTATGAGACAAAAAAGCTTTCTTGGTTTTCCTCCAGCTGTATTATTTGGTCTTATAAAAGATATAACCTTTTCCCTATAGGCCCGACTGTCCTTGGTTATAATAGATTACTTACAGTGGAGATAGGTCAAGAAGGATTTGTAGAACAAAATAAAGTAAATGAAAAAGCCAAAAACACAGTTAGGGAAGGTAAAATCATGACCTAGATAAATAGCAAGTCCTTGCATAAAATAGCCTGTCTGGCAGTCCTGAAGGCAGTCTTTTCAACCTTAACACCATTGATAGGGTTGCTTGCCAAGACTACTAACCTCTATACAAAACACAACCATCAGTTTTTTAGAGAAAGCGCACAGGCAAGTTGCTAATTATCACCACTGTCTGCTATGTGCAGAAAGCAGGCAAGAAATTGGATGGCACTCAGGTGAAGTTAGGTGCATCCAGGAGATTTAAGGATATGAAGGAGGTTTAAGGATATGAGGGTACTGAAAGAAGAGCTCCCTATGCATACCCATAGCAAAAGGAAGGCTATGGAAAATACAGGCTTGCTGCTCAATGGGCAGGGGACCCAGAGACAACAAGCAAACAGCTGAGGAACATACTTTCTTTGACTGAATCTTTACTAGCAAGGTCTGTTCGTGGGCTTTCCAGCTCCTGCATTTAGTGTCAGAGCCTGGGGGAATGAAGTACTACCCATGACACAGGGAAATCAACGAGGGAATGCTTAAACAAGCAAATAAGTCCATGGGACTGCACAGGTTATATCTGATAGGACTGAGGGAGCTGGCGGATGTCACTGCAAAACTCTGGTGTTTGAAAGGTTGTAGTGACTAGAAAAAGGCAAACATCACATCCATCTTCAAAAAAGCACAAGAAAGAGGACCCACTGAAGCAAAGACTGGCCAATATAACCTCAGTTCGTTGAGGGATTATGGAGCGAACCCCTTTGGGAGGCATTTCCAAAGACATAAAGAGGAGGGAGGTGCTGAAGAACAGCTGGCAGAGATTTCCCAGCCAAAACATGCCTGATCTGCTGATTGTTTTTTGCAGTAAGGATGACTGGCTTGATGGATGTTTGCTTGACATTAGCAAGGCTTTTAACATGGTCTGTATTCTTGTGACTCGGGCTACATTAAGAACAGCATAGCCAACAGAGAGCTAGGTTTGTTCAGCCAGGAGAGGAGGATATGATGAGGAATCTTATAGCTGCCTATAACTGATGGACAGGTGAGTTACACAGAAGATGGAGCCAGACTGCTTGATGGTGGTGCATAATGAAAGAATGAAAAGCAGCAGTCACAGGTTGCAGCAAAAGCAATTCTTTGCTGATAGAGTGATCAAACACGGGGAACAGAGGACCAAGAGATTTTGTTTAAAAGAAACAGCTTTTGTGTCACTGCAAATTATGACTTTCTCAAGCAAGTTAAATCATTGTAGATGTCTTTACTCAAAGGCTATATAGTCACCACAGTTAACAAAATTTAGTGGGGGAGGAAGGGAACGACATGATCCAGGTTGCCGGTCAGACAGCAGTGAGATGCCAGGCATAATCTAAAAGAAAAGTGAAGCACACACTTTCCATCTGAAGGTGATGTTCTCTGGGGATCAAGGCAGGACATCATGTCCATGTGCTTCACAGGCAGTTAATGCCTTTGAAATGGGAAAGCAAACTTCTGTAAGTAGAGTGAAGAGAAATGGTGGAGATTTTAAAGCCTCTCCTTCATCCCAGCAATTTCTATCTGTACCTTCCATACAATCCTCTGTATCTTCCATCCAAACAACCTTATTTTCTTTTTAGACTTTGATTCTTCAGATTCCAGTTTATCAATTAAGCCAGATTGCTTTTTACAGTACACAACTGCTTCTTTACTTATCTGCAAACTTTATCAATGACAATTGTCTAGTTTCTTGAAGAATGTTGATACAAATAGTTAAACAGGAAACAAGCCATTTTTCTTGAACATAAATAGACCTCAGAACTAACAGCAGCTGTAAGACAGAATCATAGCATAAACTGATGTATTACCAGGCAGGTATAATAGATGGAGGTTTAATCACTAGTTATTAAGGTCACCCTATGATTTGTGCTATGAAGCATCCTTTTTTTTTATTTGATATTGGCGATTTGAGCTACATAGGCTGAAGTTTTTCATACCAGATGTCAGTTCAGGGTAAAATAAACTCTGTCATAACTCATACACACACAACATGTGAATTACAAAAGCTAGTGTTTAAATAAATTGGGCTTTTTCAAATTTCTGAGTAGTATTCAACCTTGGAAACGCTTTAAATACTTCTTTTAAAGTGATAAGGTAGTGTTTTAACATAACTTCTCCCAGGTTCACCTCCTACTGTTTTTCTACTTGTTTCACACTTTCTGGCTGGAAAAATTCCAGGTTTTGTCTTTGACTGGCATTTTATTTATTTATTTATTTTATTAAATAGGACAAAAAAAATCCAACTCTGCAAAAGGAAGATTGATGAAAAAATATCTCAAATAAAAAAAACAAACCACAGTAATCTAAAGGTGTCATGACTGACTTTTCATGCTGTTTGGGACAGTGAGCTCGATTCACCAAGGAAACAAAGTCGTGAAAAGTGCATATGCTAGCTGAAGCATTTCTGAGATAGGCAAACAGCTTCACTGTTTTCGCTTTTAAACTGTCCTACAACTCAGGTGTTAGATCATCTTGATAAAATCTGCTTTAGACAAATTTTAAAGTCCTGCTAATATGCCTTTCCTTGACAGAATGGGACAGAAGTCTTAATTCATAGCTCAGAACACTAGAATTAGAGCTTTAGATTTTAGCAGGCTCTTTAGAGATTGTTTTCAATTACACCGCAAAAGGCACTTTTACAGTGTTAGCACTAACATTGAAAGCCTGAAATTTCCTGTGGACTTCACAAAGCTGTTTCTGATAGACTAGATAATGGCTTGCTAGTAATCAGTCATATAAAAAAAAAAAAAAACAAACCAAAAACCAAAAAACTATTTTATGGGTTTGCTTTCTGCCATTTCTTCTCTGATGAAACAATTCTGTGAGCACCAGGTATTTCTGTCTGTTCTTTAAAACAAGGAGCTCTTTTTTTTTTTTTTTTGTTTAGTAGAGCACAGAGTGCTCACATAAATACCTCAGGAAAGATGTCTCTTTGAATTGGATAAACTTGTCTTGTCTAAGGTAGACTTGACTCAGTGATTTGTAATTTCTCCAGGCATCAGGCCAGCTATTTTATTCTAACTTTAACTCTCCCACTTTGAAATCAATCATAGGTGCCTATAATAATTTGAATTAACACCTTAAAAACCAACAACACACTACACCCTTCCTTAAATGTAGAAGAACACAAGATAAAGCAACTTCTGACACTCAAGAAATATCTTTTCTGTACTTTATCTAGAACAGAGATCATGTATAAAAAAAAAATTTGCAAATCAAGGACCCAAGGAAATTATGAAAAACTGCTGACATCTCTGGATCAGAAGTGCCCTGGGTTTAGCTGCTCAGCCACATTTTTATTTTGTCTTTCTCAAATTCTTAGGGAACGTGGCTGAAAAATTCACTGTGAATAAATTATGTCATGGAAATGAACTGCCCCAGTTTCTGGTGTTTTCTTCATAGCTTTTAGGTATTGACAGAATTAATAAAACCCAGAATATGGCAGAGTCTTAGACCATCACTTCAGTATTTCATTCTTTTGACTGAATGTCTGAAACTCTTTATTGGATCATCTGATAGAAAAGGACTCAGTGGCACATCCTTGGCACAAGTATTTAGCAGGGAATTCCTAGTCAAAGAGGGAAGATGAGCTACAATGGATGACTTAAAGGTGTCCCCACAGACCACCAGCTCTGGGATCTGCCATGGGTCTGGCAACAGCACCAGCATTTGTAGCAGACCATGTAGGCTACAAAACTACATGCAATCAAACTAATATCTGCAAAAATTATTTTTGGAGTCATATATTGGTTTTAATCCCTGCATCTTTTAGTCCCAGAATTCCTAGACAAAACATGTAAGTTAAACCTTTCAGTGTATTGTCAGAATTTAGGAAATGAGATAATAAGACAGTGAAGTTCCATAAGAAATAATGGGTGTGCAGTGGGACCACAAAGGATGGGGTTAGTTGCAATATGTAAACACTCTCACCTGATTTCTTTGTGTTAAGGATTTTGTAAAACCTTCAATTATTACAGTACAAGACTGCAATTCTAAAATCTTGAGTTTAATATCAGGCTTCTTGGATTTGTTTTTGTTTTTTTCGCAAAGCAGATGCACTTACTATTCTCTTTCTCTGCAACAGTGAAGCAGCACAATAGCAAAAATAAAATACAAAAACCCAGATGACAGAAAAGATACTGTGCATCATTAGAAGAGTAAAATTCATTGCAGATGAAGAAATCTGTATGAGTTCATCTGCAAGTGTAGAGAATACACAGAAAAAAAACCCCCAAAGACAATTCTTTTGGCTCAGAGCCAGGGCTCACGACAGGTAAATTACCTAGTTCTCACAGATGTCTTCCTAAAGCTTACTGCTGCTGTATCATGTACCTCCTAAATATTTATGGAGCATAGATGCAAGTTAATGCAGTTTACAAATTTTTCTTGCCTCATTCCAACTACATGAAACCAGCAAAGCTCATAAGCACAAGGGAACTGGACTTACAAAGTGTAAATTAAAAGTGGAATTAGGATTTTGTCTGTAATGAAGCTACTGTCTTCTTCAAAGACACAGGTAAGATGAACATGAAGCTTCTTCTGTAACACAGAAGATTCTGCACTTGCAATGCCTATAGTGGGATATGTGGGAGAAACTTGGGGTGATGAGCTTCCCACTGCCCCATATCCAATATCTTGTCCAAATGAGCAGAATCAGACATAAAGATGTATTATTGCAACAAAGGAAAACACACACACACACACATAAAACAAACCCTTAAGGAAAGACACAAAAAATAGATTAACGTCCTGGTCAAGCAGTTCTGGATCCAATTAACTCAATGAAAATTCAATATCTTTTCATAAGTCTTCATTATCATCTTTAATCATGATCTGCCTTTTTATGACCCTTTCTAAATCTTAAAGGGTGGGTTATCATCAAAATCACATTAAAGAATCACTGTTCCCTTTCCACTTCACATCTGCTTTTGAAACTGTAGGAATATAATGAACCTCTTAAACTGTATATAGTCAAAGGTAAAATGTTGACAGCTGTGATGAGAAGAATGAATTTCCCTTTATGTAAAAGACATGCTTTTTAGGCCGTATATATCTAAGAGGAATATAAGTTTTGAATTTCTTCCTTGATGTAGTATTCATATAAGAGCAGTATTTCAAATAGCCACGGTTAAGGCTGGTAAGAACTGTAGTACAATATAGACTAAGTTCCAACAATTCTGTCATAGCGCTCTTACCATTCCAAGTGATCTTCAAATAAAATTCAGTAGGAAATGTCGATAGTAATAAGATTCAAGAGAAAAGAAAAAGGATGGGAAAAAAATACTACTTAAAAATATTTTGTCTCTTTAATGCTGTCCAACACACAAGAATCTCATTGTCAACGATAAACTGAGTGATCCCTGTTGACTGCAACCTTTCCTCACTGTTACACCATCTTGGTCAGTATTCAAGTCCTGTCAAGGGTTTCCAACAATTTGAACCGGCACTGAAATTAGTGCCTGAATTCTCATTCTCTAAATCATGATAGATTAGCTACCTTACCTCATTAGGATGCTAGGAGTATAGTTTTGTAAATGCCTATCACCATTGAAAAGAAATAAACTTTTATGAATACTGAAATGACAAAAGTATTTGGCTAGATAACTACAGACCCAAGTTTAAAGTGGAACAGTTCAGAACGAAACTTCAGAACTCACTTTTGTACCAAAACTGTCCATCTTTTTAGACATTTGTGACATTCTAGCACTCCCTTAGCCACAAATTAAGCCCTGAGCTGTTTGACTAGAGTCTGAGCACTCCTTTGCTTCCCATATACATTGACAAATATAATACTGACCTCACTACCTTCCTATAGAAACTGTTTCCTGTGAGGCTGACTCAAGCACACATTCACACAAATTCTATTCACATTCACTGCAAATAGCACTCATGACAACACCAAACACCCTATTTTTATGATATTTTGGTTTCAACCCTGTGGCTTTTAAAATTGCATGGCTTATTACATGTTGACAGGCAGTTGATGCTATGGAGAACACAAGTCAAATGCCAGATTACTTTTAAGAGAGGCTGAAAACTGGTAGATAACACAGATGGAATTCTATTAACACAAGGTGTGAGCTGGTCTGCAGAGTTAATGCATAATAGATTTCTCCACTTTGTAAATTCTGTTCCCACTGCTGTTAATGAGAACAGTGCATTTAATTTTCTTTGCAACATATCAACAATCTGATATCACAAAAATGACCAAGTTAAATGCTTCCTAACCTGAATGCTGATTTCTCAAATACACAAAAGCCTATCTATAATATGATAATAGCTTAAGTGCTATGTTAAATAATGCAAAAATATTTTAAAAGGGTAAATCAAGCAGGAATTATGAAAGAAATTCAATTTCAGTGACACAAACTGAAATATGATGTAGATGTGCCTAACTTGTAAATAATTGAGCTACACAAGCCGATATCTATTATATCTATACTTCAAAATAAATGTCATAAATTGCTGTGGAAGCCAAGAAGATTTCTGAAAGTTTCTAGAAACAGTTCTAATTTGGGTGAGAAGTCAGATACCTTTCTTTGCAAGATTATATCCATCATCATATATGAAATCCCAAATGGTGTGCACTCTGAGAAATACTGTTCCAATATGAAATATTTAGTTTGCATACTGAATTACCTGAAAGAATTCTATGTGATCATTGAAGATTATTAATCATATCAAGTTGATTAATTTTAATGTGAAACCAAATAAATCTTAAGAAGTTTGGACATTTTTTCTGCTTTAACACAGTGATATTGCCTAAACTCTGTCCTCCACACCCTAAAAATAACAACATTGACAGAGAAAATTCAGGGATCAATATGCACAAGACTGACGAATTTCATGACCCAGCACCAAACGAGCAGTTATGCAAGGATTTTGATACCACAAATATCAAGGAAGAGTAGAATCATAGAAATGAAACCCAAGTAAAACAGAATATGGTTTTACTTGCCTGAAAGATTTTTTCTGGGTTTTTTTTTTGTGTTTTTTTTTTGTTTGTTTGTTTGGTTTTTTTTTTTTTTTGTTGTTGTCATGGACAGAAGCAAGACCTCAAACTCTATCTTCACCATATTTCTGAGAAACAACTGATTTGTATGATTAGACTTGATGGTCTTCAGAGCTTGATATGTAAGCCAAATAGGATTCACTGGTTTTATTTCTTTCTTTTCAGGGCTTTTAAAAGCAGATAGATAAACATTGTATCATTGGATTCTTGTCATCATTATTTCTCATCATTAGAGGTAATTAGTAATAGCACTTTTAATGTAAATTGCAATCTTTGCTGTTTATTACGTGGTGGTATTACTGTGATTATTGCTGTTGTGTTTAGGTACCTAATCAGTACTAATACTAATCACCACAATGATGACTGGGAGAAGAAGCTCCCATTTGATGAATTACAATACAAGAAGGAGCAACCTCTGCTACTCAATCATTTTGAGATGTCACTGTCAGTCAAGTGCTGTCTTACAGTTCAACATCTGCTGGAAATATTTTCCTTTTCCACTCAAGCTCAGCAGCAGCTCAACTACACCATATGTAAATTTTTATATTTTTCTTATTCACATTCAAAAAATTAAATTAAAATGATTAGGAGTCTCCCTACTTTCATAAGGGATATTTATGGATGACAGTCAGTCACTAGTGGCTTGGACTGGATTCCGACCAGTGATGTAAACAAGGAACATTCTGCAATTTGTTATCATTTCCTAAGCTAAGCACAATGATGTTTTACATGTTCACATCAAGGAAAAGCATGTAATTTGTTCGAGCTGCAAGCGCAAACTTCTTGGCAGAGCCTGAGGGAAAGCAATGACAATAATAAAATGGATAGGCAGGTTCTCAAGAGAAGTGAAACTGTTTTCAGCTGCACACTTAAAGAAAATCCTGCAGTGGAGGGGCTGAAAATGTCTGCAAGAGTGCTCCTGGCTATCCTGGAGGTGAGCAATTAGTTTATGAACTACAGACATGCTATTAGTAAATGAACTCAGATAAGAGTCAAATTCATTTATTTACTTAACTCTATTGTTGGCAGTGGAGCAAATCCTCAGGGATATAAATTGGAATTGGAGCTATGACAATTTCTAGCATAAGAGTGTTGACCCTAGAAGTATTTATTTTGTTTGAAAAAGTAAAGGCAGTGTATATGTAAATGAGATGCAGCTTTCCAGCTCTGTATAATTTGTCAATATGGACGTTAATTTCACAAAGTCTGAGCAATCTTTTTTCTAGAATAGTAATAGGACTTGATCCCACCAACCCTTAGTTCTAGTAGTAATCTTATTATGGTGGTGGGACTAGAGGAACAAAATAAAGGCTACTGTCATGAACATTTTCAGGTGAATGTGCATCATATGACAATTTCTTTTATATAATTCCTTTGATGTGTTTCCTGGTGTCTTTCAACATAATGAGTAGCGCTAAGAACTAATGATGCTACGGCATCTATTAAAAGCTTTTTGATGCATTTTCAGGGAGTAGTATTTTCTGCAATTGGATCTGGATGTAAGTAAAAATATGACTTTACAGGGGAAAACTGATATCAAAACTACTGCTACCCTTTCTCCTCTTCATTATAGAAGGATTTATACCTGAATGCAGAGAACATTATGGAGCTTAAACCTGTCACATGAAGTGTTACTTGTGAGAATTTCCTCTCCTGGGAGTTTCAGGTATAAATCCAGATTCTCTGATTTATTCCCACTCTTGATAGCACTGGCCTCAATCTGCAGACTCTGCTTTTAAGGATTTGAAAAGAGCCTTAAAGCATCTTTAAAAGTGAGAGTGCTAAATCCATTTCAAGGTGTGTCGTAAGATCATAATACAGGTTATAGACATATTTTTCAAAATGGACACATTTAAAATGTTTTCTCAGACACAACACTGAATTAAATCACTTCACCTGGAGCTACTGAAAGAAAAATGCCAGACATAGAAAATAAGAGCATATTTAATTTCCATTTTCATTTCACCTTTTCCTTAAAACTTTTGGATTTATTTTGTGTTCATTTTGATCTGGCCTAATTAGCATTGACTTCAGGATTTTTGGTTGACTAACAGACAGATCCATCCTGATTGTAGTACACATGTTGTTAGACTCTTTCAATAACATTTTCTCATAATCTTTCTCCAAATCATTCTGTTTGGAATAAAGTTTCTAAGAAAAACAAAGCATAATTTTGTGTAATACATGTATCCTGCGCTATCTTTAAGTTACGTTGAACTCATCTCAAAATAAAGCTTAGAAGCATCTGTTTGTTTTAATAGTTAATCTAAGCCTCTGTGTTTGGGGCGCTAATCTAATTGGTCAATTACTTAACAGTTAAACACACAGCCTTGTTTGATTTTGCTTTGTTTTGTTTATTCCACGTTCTTTTCCAATATGCCAATGTTATTCCTGTCCTCTTTGGATTTATGACTTTATCTTTCATTCATTCTTTATATACCTTCCTCTTTCCTTTCTTATTTCCTGCTGTCTGCTAGACACAATCTCTCCATCCCTGCAGAAAGCAGTGGATATATTTCAGGAACATAATAAAAGCACATGGTTAGGATTGGCTTCTATCTACCAAAATACTATGGATGTCACTGGAATTTTAGCCTGTACTTAAAAATAAGGAAGAGCCAAAGAACTCAAGCCCTTTTCAGACTGGGATGATCAGAAAATGGTAACCTACACCAGTAATAACATTTATCTGGACTCCAAAGTCAACTGCCATAATTAAAACCAATGGAATTCATTAAATGGTATGGGATGGAGAATGGTTGACTTGTACAACACTAACAATGTTAACCAGCATCTTCCAGAAAAATCTCTTTTTCATAGCCTTAATGTCACTTAAGTATCTGTAAAGGCATTAACCAGCACAAAGACAGGTAAAGTAGGTATCTGCCAGCCCCGTACAGTTGCTTGAAATATTTACAAAGTCAGAATGCAGGAAGACATATCAACTTGTTTCTAATGCTTTTGCCTTGGCAGCAACTACTGCCATTGTCAGAAACAGGCAATAGGGCTTGGTCGATTTTTAGTCTGATTTTATACAGCAGTTCTTGTCCTACAAAACCAGAAGACCTACATGCCTTATCACAGAGTATTGCCAAAGGAACATCACTGGTGTTCAAACCTCATTTATCAGCCTTATTTAGGAAACTAGCTTCGTACAAGATAGCACATACCACATAAGCCTGCTTAGCCTTATGGGTACTTGAACACATTTTAAACAACTAAATACACACTTAATTGCTCTATTATTATTTTTAGTCAGGATGAATTTAAACATGACCTTAATTTTTTACTTGAATCTGGCCCAGTACATATTTACTTCTAACATCCATACTTGAAACTTAAATCCCCCATAAACAGCCTTGTGCCGTCAAAAACTATAAAATGTGAAGCATGTAATGCCACATCAGTTACCTACCTCACTGGAATAAACAATGTTAAATCAAGCTCAAAAGCCCAAAAGCAGTTTTAAATAAACAGGTAATAAAAGCTTTGTTTCTTTTCACTGGAAAAGGTGAGTTGCCCAGGGAGTATCTTCCCTTTTCAGTCCCCTCTCCCATTGCCTTCCATTAATTCCACAAATAAGTAGCACTTATTTTCTCCAGTTTGCTGCACAGCTCTCCAGGATAGTCCTTTTACATACAGAGTCACAGGTTTGCTGAATTTGGAACAGAGATTGATAAGCCACATTCTTTTTGATTAGGAAAATGTTAATATGCTTTCAAAAAAATAAGGGAACATCTGTATCTTATCAAAGATGATGCAGCTAGAACTTCTGTGAGCCATGCTTGTACAAAAATATTATAGGAGTATAACACCAGAATTCTGTACATCATGAAATAAGCTATTCTTTTCTTCTTAATTTATTGTTCATTGAGTGTATTCTTATTTCCTTAAATATTTACTGTAATGCTATTTCAGCAGGCAGCACATAACAAATTTGTGGTCTTCCCTTGTGTGGTTGTAGGCCATGGGCCTACATAATACATATTATGCAGTCACACAATTTGCAAGTTGTCTCTGTAACATTTATTATTCCTGCTATCATCTCAGAATACTTTTATGTGCCAAGACACCTTTTTTATTACCAGAAAAAAGAGCCAGAAAACATACTAAAAGCAAGATTCACATTTTCCAAGTTATAACTTTCATAGAATGTAGATAAAGGTGCCCTTGATGTTTCCAAAATGCATGTATTCCCGTGATATTCAAGTTTCAGTATCAAATGACTGGGAAATAAAAATGAAAACCCTGATGTTTCTAAAAAGACTTAAAAAAAATATGTATTTGTTGGCCAAAGATATACTTCATAAAAACTGCATCTTACTAAATTTTCCAGAGAATGAAAAAAATTATATGCCTTGTCTGCCCTGCCAGGTTATCAGGTAATTCAGTTATCTCATTCTCTGATAAGTGTAAATTACTCAGAAGAAAAACAATGAAGGAAAAATTTCCTTGGTTTATATCACACACTTCACCAACAGAAAGCTATTTGATCGTCCTGTAAGGAAGCGGACCACAAAATCATGATACACAATGAGATGGAAATAAAAGAAATATGGACACAATTTTATTTACAGTGTTAAGGTTTATACCTCTGTTCGATACCTTTACAAAAAAGTGATGTACATCTATTTTTGGTAGATGGGTATGGAAGTGGCTAAGAAGGTCTAAGAATTATTACATTTACGTAGATACCTCTCTCTTGTTCCAAAAAAATGTCGTCAGTTCAAATGTTGCCCAATTTGACTGCAGATAGTGAAATGTAGTTATTTCCATCTTTTATCTGATTTCTAAGAAGAGCCCAGAGCAGATATTATACAGTAGATATATGTAAGAGTGGATGTCAGCATTGCAATCCCCTTTTCTCCCTCCTCTCAGTTTGCCTAAACATCTTTAAGTGCAAGATTTTTCAGTTCACTCCATTGATTTATCTTTTTTCTTAAGTAAACACTGACCTTTCCTTCTACTCTCAACTTTTCTCTTAAGGTGTTTTAACATAGTCTTGTGCTTGGAAAAGTAACCTGTTAATTTTAGCTAAAACCAGACAACGTGGCATTTTCTAGGTTAATGAGCTAATCAAACAGGCCTATAATACCAAAACTTTAATGACAGGTAACTTGGTGATTAGTCCAGCTGTTTGCATTTTGCTTGCATTTCTTGTGGCAGACATTCCAGATTAAGTTAAGAGAGAAGTAGCTCTCCCAGCAGCCAGTCTGGATAATACCAGTCAGTTCTGTACTTGGGTGGGGGATACATGAAGAAAACCCAAACTGCATCAGAAAATGGACAGTGTTTCTTCAAATACTGTTGTTTGGAGAGAGTTAAAGTATAATTTCCAGCCCTAAATTTGCATAGACGTATTTTAAACAGCACTGTGCACTAACTGTGCACTTATGCTGTTTTTTACGGTGTTTAGCTACTTTTCTACTGATGTTTGCATTTTTTGAACACAGATTGGTTCAGCATATCAACGAGTTGGGTTTTTTTGTTTTTTTGTTTTTTTGTTTTTTTCAAGTGGGAGGAGACTATGTTTCTAACAAGATGTAGAATAATGACCTAAGCAAAGCAGGGAGTTACAGATAGGAGTGAAAATCTCACCTCTAGAACTTTGATATAGCTGGGCACAAACCTGTCTCACAGTACATCTGTGCATCAGGCTCACTCAAATAAGGAGACAGCTTCTGTGTCTAACACCCTCCCTGAAATTGTTTGTCCATGAAAAGATAAGGCAGTCATTTCTGATGAAAAAATACTTCTTTTTCCCCATTTCAAGTTGGTGGAGAACATCAACCTCTTCTGCACAGGCTGCTAGAAACCCATCAAATAGTTGTAATTTCTACAGTAGGGTATGAGCCAGGATTTAACCTTAGGCTGAATGAAAAGCTCACGCCGACTTTCCATCTCTAACATAAAATCCCAATGCACAATGTTTATATGTATTTCTTGGATTCAGGCTGCCTCTTATTTAATCAGTATAAAACTTCACGAAGTCTGTGGCAGAAAATACTCTAAGCACTGCAAAAGGACAGATTTTACATTTATAGTACCAGTAAACCCAAGACAAGTTTACACAATTGCAATTCTGTCTCACAATGAAGCATTTTGATCCAAAACTATTTAAGGAAAATATATACAATTCTTCATCTACAGTCAGACAAATAAATGGGCTTTTACAGTAAACAGGCAACATAAGATATTTGACAGCAACCCAAAAAGAGGCCATAAAACCACCACTTTCAACTTTAATGGAGAAAGAAACACCATGATTTCATGATTAGCCATAAATGCCATGCAGTGTGGAGAGTTTTGTTTAGGAAAAAAAGATAACTCAAAATGAAACACAATGTAATTCAGACTACAGCTAAAACAGATGAGGACAGCATAAGAAGAAAATGAGAGAAGAATCAGATACACTGTAAAAAAAACCCCAAACCCAAACAACGAACCAAAACCCCCACCAACTATATACAAAAGGAAATGTAGGTAGCAGTTTGATTTCAAGACATAACAATGAATTGGCCCGCACAACACCAGGATGCCTGAGGACAAGGAAGAAATCACAGCAAGGGCTCCAACAAGCAGGGCAGGCAGCTCCAACTCCACCATGCCAGAAGCGCATAGGAACTATTAAAAATGCTGCAAAAAGACAGGGCTACCACACTGCTTCACACTCCACAATAACTTGAAGAGCGAAGCTGGCAACCTCTTGCAGCAGCATTATGAAACTAGGATTGCCACATTTCTCCCATGTTGAAGTGTAACATCCCTCTCTTACCAAGGTGGATCCCGCCTAATCTCAGATTAGCCGCCAGGTTTTTTTTCAGCTTGAATATTATCTATGTTTGGATGTCAGTTCAAGACGTATGGACAGAGCTATAGTTGCACCTACTGCATTACTGCCCCTCTTTCTCAGACTCATAACTAGTCACTGCTACACTGCTGCCAACAATCCTTCTTTTCCAGGGGTAGTAGCAGTGAAGCGTGCATTTGGAGGAGCTCGAGTATTCTCACCTTGCCCTTACTACACCTTTGCTGTATACGAACTGTACAAATCAGCACAGTACATAGATTAAGTTTTGAATATTTTACTGGTAAAAACAATATTGCACATTAATTGTTCTTTTCATATGGTTCACAAGTGATTATCAGTGCTTAGAATCAAATCCTGCTATTATTACTAGTAGGACAATGATTGCCGAACACAAACTTGTTTGTGCACAGAAATGAACGCATTGGTGTGAAGCAATTAGGAAGAATAAGTAAAGATAACACTATAAAGTAAAAAATTAGGTTCTGTGGAACATAAAGTTTTGCAACCTATCAGATATAATTGCAGAGGTACGAAGGTCTTTGAAAAAGCAAAGCAAGTATAGTTGATAACGATATTCTATCTTGCAGCAATACCACGTTTTTAAGGTTGTGGTTTAAAGCACTTCGAGTTCATTCATAAATCTAGTGCTAAAAGCCTGAAACCAAATACTAAACTTATTACTTATGTGAGTAGTTTCACTGATTTCAACCTCTGGAATAAATGAAGATAAACGAATGAAAATATGTAAAAGGAATTAACCTGTTACACACGTACTTCTCATCATACTTTAGCATTTCTGATGTGCTACATTACAACTGTGTCTTAAAATTAAGAATTAGGGGAAAAATAAATCTTTCAAAATCATTTTAACAGAAGTCTACATGAACGCATGTGTCCATGCACATACATATATATTAATACACACTTGATGAACATGAGAAAATCAAAGACCTGTGCTTACAGACATGGCCACAGATTTAGATTATGTACATTCCAGATACTCAAATTTCCACAGTCTAGGCCTAATTTTTATAGAAGTTCCATGAAGAGACAATATCAACCAAAATAAACACCTCCTTAGAACAATCCTGACTTGGTGAAACAATTCAATCACTTTAAATCCAGTGGACAAAACACACAGCTTTTTGACCTGTAAAAAAACCCCCAAAATCTCTAGTGGCGTCCACAGATTTGTAGTACTAATTTTGCCTAGAATAAGCACGGAACAAGCAAGACACAGTGCATAAGTCGAGTGAACTTGGGAATATGGTATCCACAGAGACAAATTTCTCCTACCTTTCTTCTACCCATGTCAAATAGGCGGAACTCACATCCAGGAAATAAGGAAAAGGAAGAGGCCAGGTTGTCAGTAACCAGAAGAAAAAGAAAGAGATAGAAAGATTATTCCCTGCCTAAGCATTGAGGGAGGTAAAGAAGAAATAGTTGAAGAAGAAAGTGGAAAGGACCTTGCAAGGCCACCTAACTTCACCAGTTTTTATAAGGCAAAGGTAATTATAACTGTACAAACTTTAAAGACAGACCTTTGGCTCTCATGAACATATCAAGTCATCATATGTTCCCCATCAGAGTACAACATGATGCACTGCACTTTAAAGCTCTGTATGACCTTACTGAATGAAGGGGTTCACTTCTGGCTGTTAAAGAAAGCCACATGTTCTTTAAATACAAGTTAAGAGTTTAGAGCATTCTGTGACTGGATGCACTGAACAGTAAGAAAAATAATTTTATTTTTTTTTCTTCCCAGCTGTATTACTCCAGGGACTTTTCACACTAAAGTGTCAAACTTGAAATGAATGTATTCTTTTCCTCCTATGAATTAATCCGTTAGAAAAATCACAATCAAAACCATATTGGGCATAGGTCCTTATACAGCACAATATTCAAGTCAGATGAATGGAAATGTGTACGTGAATCGGGCTTGCTTATTAAAAAACTTCATTCATTTAACAGGAGCACATTACGTTGATTTGTTATAGTCCTATGGCACTTCAATAGCCCACAAGTACCACGTTACAATATTTAAGAAAAGATACACTATTAGATAAAGTATTTCTGAATAAATCAGCAGTGATTTATCTGATTTTTATAGAAATGTCTCATGAGCAAAGTATATGGGTGATGACTTTTTTCCTTTTGGTACAGGATGAAATTGCAAAATACATTTTAAAATCTTCAATGACGTTGCAAGTTGCAGAGTTTGTCATTGGTAATGTTAGATTGACATTTATCCTTTTGTTCAAATAAGTCTGCCTAATAAAATGTCCATATCTTTTTTTAACTACATAGCTTTCCTTTACACTTGAGGCTTTAAATACATTTTAAATATTAATAAAACTTTCACTGAAATGCAGAAAGAGGGTCAGGGGAGCTACTACAAAAGGCCTTACTCTGTCTCCTTTAGTTTTATGTGGAAGTATTAATGAAAAACTTCATTAATATTATATGAATTCAGAGCCTTCACTCAATTAGAATGCATGTAACTTCTTATTTACATTACTTTTACTTTAGGGTACTCCATTTAACAAAAAATGTAGGGGTCTGAGGGTATTTATGCACATATAGAAAGTGCTATATTGCAGAACTCATGCTCCAGGCAAACTTCTGGATTTATGAAATGGAAAATTGAAATTCAGTGGGAACATTTCCAAAAATAGGTGTTTGATATGACAATTCCAGCTGTGGGAGAGACTTATTATTGTGTGCTGGTTGAGGTTTCCTTCTTTCCTTCCAAGACCTGGAGTGAAAAAACCCGCACTGTTCACATATAGAAACATCCAGAGCCTCCAGGAAACTGGGAAAGGTTGAATAGATTTAGTAACTGTGCTGCTAAGTACAGAATTATGGGGGGAACAACATGCCTCTTACAGTTTAGTCAGAAATAGGAGAAGTTGTCATGGCATATAGAGAAAGTCCTTTCTTAGATAAAATTAAAGGAGAAAAATTATAAGAAAGGAACAGTTTTATATTAGCAGGATATTATCTAATATCCTTGTATCTGTACTAATCTCCTGGGATCTGTGCTTTTTGACATATTCATATGTGATCTAGAAAAGTTGATGAATAGGAGTGACAAAGTTTGCATACTGTTAGCACAATAATTCAATGGAGTAAACATGAAATTGGATGACAAAGAATTCAGATAGATCTCATGGTATTGACTATGATACAACAACAGATGACATTCCGTGTTGATAAATGTGAAGTAAAATACACTGGAAAGAACTATTTTAATTGTAAAAGAACAATAGCAGTGTGTGTGTTCCAGATTTGCATAAATATCAAAATCTTAGAAAGCTTCAAAAAACATAACGAAAAATACATTAATCCAGGTCCATTAAACATAAAGGAACTATCTAGGAAGTCTTTAAAACTTGCACTGCTGGAATGTGTGAAGGTCTATGGAGCAACTGCAATGTTTTCCTGTTCTTAAGCATTCTCCATCAGTCTTCAACAAAGTGTACTGGACTAGAAGACCTTCCCAATCCCTCTTATATGATCTGAAATACATTTGTTGCAGCCAAAATCAGACCTGTCTGATTTATTATTAAATATTACCAATATCATTTTTTGATCATATTACACTGCAAAAACACTGAAAGAATATCTGCAAATACTCACGCTCACCCCTCCTCCAATTAGTACATCTCCGTTCTTTCCTCTGCAGTATGGTCTCCCCTCCCATGCCTACAACCCTTGCATAAGCAGACAAGATTCACAAATTGAACAGGCTTTTTTTTTTTTTTTTTTTAACATTGGTTCTACTAGATTAGTCCAGCTCTACATATGAAGAAAAATTCAGAAATTACTAGTTTTGAAGAATAATATAACATGGAAAAGCAACATCCTGCAGGAATTTTGCTAACTTCACTGTAATAAAAAATTCACTTGTGGACTCAAACATGTAGTTAAGAATTTCACTAAAAGGCTTTTTGGAATTTGGGATCAGGCTGTTAACTGGGGAAAAAAAGACTGCACAATGGACAATTTCTACAAGATAAGTAGAGTGCAACCAAACTTGTATGAGGTTTCATAGTTACTTTTTTTCCAATAAGGCTTATTCATACCTTCCTGGATATGATGTTTTTAATTCCAAACAGTAAGAAAAAAATGAATAGATAGATTTGAAAACCAGAAATAATCTGTGAGCTCCAGGCAATATTATGAATGTAGTGAGCCAAATGCTATAAGTAAGCACATTAAATTTATATTCATGGTTCATTTGTATGGTGTAGACTTACTATTATTTAGTAGGTGAATTTTATATAAAACATGTCCAGTTACTTGCCTTTGCTAGTAAACCCACTCGAGCATTTTCATTATATGTATTACATTTAACAAAGTTAAAAAACTTTTTTAAAATTTAAGTGTCATCACATGTAGATAAAGAGCACTTTAAATTTCTTCTAATAAAACACATTCTGTACTCACAAAATGAGAAGGGGCTTGAGGGAGTCACTTCTTTGAAGAAGGTACAAACCTTGTGGTGAACAATTAGTGTCAAGCTCCAGTTCGAGCTCCTCCCTTTGCTTCCTTACGCCCATCTGTTCAGAGTTAAGTATTTGGGAACGCAGTTCCTGGTGTCTTTCTAATTACACATCAGAGCCCCCATGGTAATGTGCATACCAATTATGCATTTAAAAGCACTTCTTCATTTAGCCACAGCTTAGTAGGCAGAGAAATGCAGCAAAAAAGGGAAATGTGAAAGAGAGACATGCAATGTTAGGACTTGGGAAAGATGTATTACACTAAAATAGAGGCATTTGCTTCCTCCAGTCAGAATAAACACACGTAAAAGTATATTCACACATGGGTCTGGTGCACTAAAGTTCATATTGTGAATTCTGTGAAACACAAAGTCTACACTACCGAAGGAATTTTCAAGCTGTCATTTTTTTGAATCAGAGTACAAAAAGGAAATATCTCCATTCTAGGCTGGAGTACTACTCAACCTGGTTCTGAGGATGTCTTTTATGCCATTTGATACACCTTCTTCCTCTGATACTGCTGCGTAGATACTAACCCCATGCTGTAGACTTACAAATTTGCCAGTTCTCTCTCTCTGTGCAGCAGATGTCTTGCCCTGTCTTTACGTTCCATGAATGGTGTAGCTGAATAGCTGGCCAGTTATCCATGGTTTTACTATATGTCACAACAGACTTAACAGGTAAAAGCTAATTATCAGGCAAGATAGTTCAGGCAATCAGCTCAGTTCCTTAAAAAAAAAAAAAAAAAGAAGAAAAAAGATGATTTCTATCAAGGTGTTCAGCTGCATAGAAATTGTACTGCAATAGGACAAGAATAGGATTGATTAGAAGCTATGATACGTTCACAGATCATACTGGGAATATCTGGTAAGCACAATGCATCTTTAATGCAAATCAATATAGACAGTCTAATGATGGCCCTTGAGAAAGGAAGTGCAATCAAGCGGCTACTCCGAAAGACAGAGCTGGTCCAGCATGAGCACACAGGTTCTCTCTTCCTAGCATCAATAGGAGTGAAGAATTTGTCTGATAATTATGGCAGTTCAAACTATTTTTGCTGTTAAGTAGGCTGTGAAATTCAGGAAGATATTCTGGGTCTTGCCTTATAATAGCACAATTACTCATTGACAGAGCACAGTAGCACCATTGTGGTGAGCCGCCAGCAAACATCAGCCTCACAAGCTGCAGATCACATATAATTTGAACAGAAGTTGTAAAGTTTTCCCCATATTGTCTTGGGATCTTCAAAAACCCACTCTCAAAACCATGAAGTTTTGCAGTAGCTTTTTTAAAGAGAGTTTTTTGAAAGTTACAGAGTGAAGGCACATATGCACCTCCAAAGCATCCGATCTTATTTTCACATGCTTAGCTGTAATTGTGGGCCCTGTTCACCAAAGAAGGTGAGTAGTAATTTTTACAACATTTACTGATTTATTTCAACACAATATCTAGAGTTAAACTTCTTTCTATGAAAAATTTTTAACAGTCATGCTAAGTCTCTCCAAAAGGTATGGTCCTAATTCTACTGGTTTTAGTAACAAAATGGAGTGGGGGTAAGCAGCAATATTCAGCAAAGCAAAAACACTTACATTGCTAAAATGTAGTCTACATTCCATGTTAATTCAGGACCTTGAGTTAAATATAGATTTTAAAAATAGGTTGAACTAACTTCCCCTATTCCCTGTTCTCAGTAAAGTCATATGTAATTGAACTTGCAGGATTTTGAAATTAAGACTAGAAGAAAGAAACCAAACATACCTCTCCCCTAACAACCACATTTCCGTCTGAAAACATTGATCTCTTAAAGGTATTTCACTGACACTTTAAATGCCTCAGAGTATATATAGGTACACTATTGGCAGTAAGCTATGCTCCTGCAGACCAAGCGCAGGAAGAGATGAGAGAGCTTGCACCAGCCCTTGCGAGGGATGATCCCAGTGATTAACTGACCCTATCCTTTTGCCGTCCTGCCTGAGTAAGTGTGGTGGGGGTCAGAAGTCAGGAGAAGCACCTCTGAGATCACTTCAGACAGGTCCAATGCCCATGGTTTGAATGAATTGTGTGTGCCTGGACCCTTAGATCATGAAGTGCTGTGTGAAGAGCAGCACAGTCCTCGAAGCAGCTGAAATGAGCAGAACTGCTCTGTGCATGCTCTCTGCACGCCATGTATCCTCACTAGAGGAAATATGCAAGGGGGAGAGCAAAGTTAATTATTACCTCAAAGAGTAAAACTCAATCCATGTGATATTTTCATCTTTTTGAGACTAAGGGCTACAGTTTCCCTTTGGTTTTTTTTCTGACATATTACACCAGCTTTCATGTGGTGAGGCATCTGAAGGTGTCAGATGATGGCAAATTAGACACTCAAATTCACAGCAAATAGCTTTGCAACCAGAATGCTACTTCACTTTTAAGCAGGTACCTTTTTTAATGGTAAAAAAACCCAACCCAGACAAGTAACCAAGAAATCAAATGAACACATAGTGCTTAAAAATCACATGGATAAATCATCCTTGGAACTTAATTGCCCATACAGTTCTGAACATTTTGTTAAATGGATTAAATACCTGTAAAGTTGTAAAAACACCTTAGATATTATTACTTCTGCACCCAAACTTAGGAACTTAAATCTTTAATTTGCCATATAATTCTAAGTGCTTTCGTCTTTCAAGATACTTAAGACTCTTAGCTCCCATTAACTTTGTAAATTTAGATTTCTAACTTCTACTAAGCAAAAAACAACTCTCCATGCTTCTAGTGTTTTAATCAAGTATACTTTTAGTGTGGGATGATATTTCCCTCTCCAAGGAACAATTATGTAAATAAAATTAACATATATGTATTTATTTACAAAACACACACTTAAAAGCACAGCCTTTTACACAGTGTACTGTTTCATCTTACAATCTTACAGTTTAATGATTAACACATTCATTTATTTTTTTTTTTAATTCCTGATGTGTTAATTATATAAATATCCTACCACAACAAAGAATGGGAACTTTGGCTATGTGGACTTTTTTATTTAGTGTATATTCCACCACACCATTTCTAAAGTACCCTAAAGAGTCATAAATGAAAACTTATACCTAAAGGGAGTCTAACATATCTAAGGGTTTTCAAGCAGCTTTACTGAGTTTTCTGGAGATAATGTAGTCTTGTTGGAAGAAAAAAAAAAAAATGAAGTGAAGCATTCCAGTAAAATATATTTGTGTGTGTATATATATATCTGTATGTACTTGTGTGTGTGAAGAATTCTGTTTAGCCTACAGGAAGATTAAAACAGCTTACAGCAAAGAGAATCTATCACAACAAATAACTCAAGCCAATAGAAAAATCAATCCAGTATGCCACAGACAGAGCATGCAGTTTAACAAATCCACTAACACTCAAACATCAGGAACAAAATTTGAAGTGTAAACATTAAAGAATACCACACGGTGCAATAACAAATCTGAAACAAGTTAGAAATGGCCACAATAAATGATATCTATTCATGACTAGAGACCATAGCATGACATAAGAGGAAAGCATAAAGTAAAATAATCTCCTTCTCATAAATCTGTTGTCAGCACTCATGGAAGCTCTAACGAACTGCTCCATCAAAGCCTAAACCCAAAAATAAATGGCAAGTGACCCTCTTTGAATTCCCCATCCAAGTCGCTTGGCTCATTACACACTTACATTAGAGTGATAAAAGTCTGATGAGTCATTCAGCAGAACAAGAAGAAAATCCAATTTGATAGCTTCCCTGAGTCTGTCTATTATCCTGTCAGGGAGGGGCAAAAAGAAGGAGAAAACTGACGACAAGAATATGAAGAGTTAAGAAGATAAAGACAAAAGTGCTTGGAGGTTAAGAAGAAAAGAAAAACCAAGAAGTAAAATGGTTCCCCATAAAGCTATTAATCTCAGAAGTTAAACCCCAGGCACAATTTCCTACAACTGTCTCAGGTGTAATGTATTCATTACTGCTATAAAGAACACTATGACGGCAAAGCTCTGCGTTTACCATCAGTATTTTGGAAGAGAGGAGATGGAGTGACTTTCCATTCAAAGAGGGCTCAATGGAAAGAACTGGAAGAAAACCAAAGAAAGGCCAATAATAAGTGCTGCTATTCACAAGCAACTCATGAGTCTTTTACAGACTTGCAGCAAGTGAGCCCTCTGAGGAACTTAGGAACCCTCTGAAACAGGGATTTCCAAAAGACGTATGACTGCCAGGAGGGAAAAGCCTCAAGGCTTTAGAAACAGACAGAAAGACCTGGAGCCAGAAGTCCATCTCGCCTTTGGAGCATTCAGTATTTCTGAACATCCTGCATTTGAGGCTGGGCTATCTGTTTTCACACAGAGCACTCTTTGGCCTAGGGCTTTATAGGAAAAATGTAGGCCACCGGCTTTTGTGTGATTGCAGCATATATAGGTATGTATATGTGTGCACATATTAATGAGCTTCTGTACGACCTTAAAATGAAACTGAGCTCAGTCAAAATTTTTTGTCAGCTATCCCAGGTCTTCCTACTGCTCTGTGCTTTAAGAGAAAGATGCAATTTAAAGATTATAACTGTTTCTACATACATAAAATATAAAAATAAGAAATTATTCAAGTCTTAAAATTACAAGCAGGCATGGCATTGGGAATTCTTTTCATTAGCTGAATTACATAGACAAGTCTAAGGCCAGTGGCAAAAAGCTAAAAGTAAGTGTTTCCTCCTGATTGATTTTTCATCTTCTTAGGAAGTCAGTAGTAAAAGTTGGACCGTGATCTTCTAACTGTAAAGAGGAACAGGAGTTATCTGTATCCAGCTTTTGACATTTCATACTGATCACACATACTTGGAACCCTTGGATGGCAAAAACAAAGCAAAAGAAACAACACAGAAAGACAGCACAGGAAGCAACCATATTCATTCCCTTCCTAGACTTCTCCCAAAACAGTGTTTATTCCTTGAAAACTCTTCTGTTCCCACATTGACAGGGGCACAGGAAAACGAACATCCTTCTTGTTCTATCACCCAGTGATACCAGAAACTAAAAACAAAGAGGGAAAAGAGATGTCTTGCCATTCCACAACATTATTGAAAGGATTCTTCTTACCACCCACCCTGATCTCCTACCTGCTTGCTCCATACTCATGTTTAATTTGCAGCAGTCCTCAGCCTAAAACTCACCTTCAAGTGGTGATCGTCCAGACTAGTGAAATCCTATACATGGGCTATGTGGAGAAATGCACCAGCCAGCCAGGTTTGTATTTCCAAGTTAAAATGTTGGCCTTTCTACTAATACAGAAATAGCCCGTAGAGAATACTAGCTGGCTGTGAATCTGTCCTCTTCAAAAATGCAGTAGGGGATGGGACATAACCCCACAAGACTGACTGGAAATAACAGCTACGTAAGAAAGAAGGCAGGGAATAGTGTGGCAGCCCAAAGGCAGTTCACAACACTGTGTGCCAAGATTGTTGCATCAAATACATTGCATTTTTAAAACATGTCATGATTCCTTTCTTTTTGCTATGTTGAAAGAGATATGATTGTTTCCCCTTTTAAAGACACAGACAAAAAATTAATAACCTCCTCTCAGCCTGGTTCTTGAATTGTTTTTGCTCCTTCTAATTTCCTGCCAAAGCGTGTAGTCAGTTTGCAAGGTGACATTTGCAGAAGCTCCTTACAGATTGACTGGCTGAACTGCTGGGGAGCTGAGAGAATTCATATAGAGAATGACCTTCATTCATTATCAAGTCAGACCTGCTGATATTGCCACATGCCAGAAAACCCACCCGCTCCCCACTCAGTGATCAGAGAGGGCTGCTGCTGGATGCAATCACAAGCAGGACAGCAAACCGTAGCCTAGATGATCTGCAGTTTCTGAAAACCCTCTGGTGAAAAAAGGCATGGTGCTGCCTACTGAATACTAGACAGGAAAGGAAAAACCCAAATTTTTCTTGAAAGACATTCTGGGTAGTAACAAAGCATTATGTGGAGGTTAACAGTAACTTCAGGCAGTAAACACGCAAATATCTTCTCTAAGTAAGCATCTGTAGGCTCCCCTTGTTTTTCCATCACAATTTGCCTCCCTTTCAGCCTTTTCCTTGGAAGCTGCTGCGCTCTTGGTGCAGCTCAGACTTTCTACCACTGTCATGTCTACGCTTCCATTCTCTCAAATGGAGCAACTCGGAACAGGAGCACTTGCCAAATTTGCGTTTGGTACAGAACAAGTCATTGCTCTGTATAAAAACATCTAACACAGATTAAAAATGTTGCTATGTTACCGACAATGGCAAATTGTGTTTTAAATATTTCTCATCCAAAACAACATGTCTGTGCTTCAGCAGCAGAGCAGACTCTGAACTGCTTACGTGGCTCTGGAGATGTACCAATTTTCTGTTTTCTTTTACTTCTTTGGCTTGAAAAAACACATTGGCAAAAGACAAGACGTGTTAGTTTATTTTTGCCCATCCACTCCTTTATAAATATTACCATAACATAGACCTCCCGAAATATATGGCAAAACATAACTTTCATCAAAAATGAACCCTGTGGGAGCTGCAGGCTATATGTACAAAATCTGTGGCATTTCTAAATTATAGTACCTCCTGCAGTATAAATTCACTGCATTTCTGAACCAATAACGCTATCACTGAGAAATTTGCGTGATTACTTTGAAGTAAAACACAGAATTGACTGAAGTTTAACTACAGTCCTTGATTTAATCAGATTTAATCATGGCACAGAAATCAAAGCTCATGTTTTTGTGATGTTTTTCATAAGGTCTTTCATAATAACATGTGGTTAGGAAATCAGTCATGTTTCAAGGCTCCATGTATGACTTCTCAGTTCTCCCGAATATCAGGCAAGAAGCATCGGTTCAGAGGTAACTCAGGGAGCTTGCAAAACTCGACTTTCTTTTCACAGAGATATGGAGGAGGAAAGATATTTACGGACTCTGAAACTAAACTGTGAAATTAACTAGCTAGTATCTCCAGTTATCTTTTGCAGTTTTGAACTACCTTGTAGGGCAGCACGTCCCTCTACGTATCTTAGAGGGAGATTATTAGTTAATGTAGGCACCTGAATTAGCTGTCTAAAATTGATAGATTTTAATAAAATAGTGGCTAACTCATTATTCCAGCAAGCAATTAAAAAGTCATTAGCTTTTTCATTGCTCACAAGACACACAGACTTTGTTTAAGGTGTTTTAAGAATATTTTTATAGAATTATGGAAAAGGAGATATTGTCATGATATTTGTATAAGGCTGAAAACACAAATAAATATTCCTATAAACATATGTGCAAACATCATAGCTCAAACCAATGACATCACTCACAAACTTCAAGCTGAAATAAAGAATACAGCCATCCCAACTTCACGGATACTTATGAAACTACAATATCCAACTTGCTATGATTTCCTGGCAAATAACACCTTGTGCCAAAGGAAAAATGCTTTTTGCTCTTGGTTTAAGATTTGTGAAAAAGAGACCAGTTTTAACTCTCACCAAGAGAGGGCAGTGAAATATCTCAGATTATTAGAAAATCTCACACAAGAGCCACATAACTTTATAGCAAGTATGATAGCAAATAATCTCTGCAGACATTTAATTTTAAATTCTATGGAACATTCAACTGACACTATTATTTTTAACTAACATCGTCTCACCCTTGAGTAAGTGTACTGTTGTGTTTGGAACTGGAAAAAACAGAAAGAGATTATGGATAAAACTGTAAGTGCTTATGAAATAAGATTTTACTTTTTCTTCTGTTTCATACAGGTTTTTCAAAGCAGAATATTAAGAAACACCTTCCTTCTACAGTTAGGTTTATAGCAGTAAGTTTTATTTTCAGTTTCAGCTGACTTCTCCAGAATGTGGGGACTTCACCGCTTAGCTCTGTCCCATACTTTTTCTTCTTTCAAAACCCAAAATGGCAAGTTAGAGGGCTGCTTTCGTTACCAGCTCTTAATGATCCTGTTACAGGTAAGCAGCAGTGCTATGCTGTTCAGAATGATTGTGTTTAAGATGTCAGTATATCCTTTTTTTTTTTTCCCTAAGGTTATCTCAAGACCTATCTTGAGAAGTTTAAATTATTCTATTTCAAAATCTTTCATCAAAATATCTGTCATAAGTCTGCTATTTGTGGTCTCTAAAGAACTGCAACATCTTCAAGTCAATGGCCTCTTGCAATTCTGAGTCTACTGCTATCCTTACAGTTTGAAGAATACACCTGGCAAAAAGCCAGCACCTTTCCATTTTTCACACCAAGGTCAAGATTACTGTTTTGCCAAGTCAAGATAATAACAACAACAGAACATGTGACCTTTCAATGGATAGACGTAATACACAGGAAAATATTCTGTCATCTACAGAAAGATTTTGGGAGTTACGTTCAGCAGGATTTAAGATAGATCACACTGATGATAGAATCTGGCCAGTCTGGCACATGATTATATTTGTACTTGCCAAGGCACCTTTCAAAATATATGGTAAAAGTGGTTAAAAAAAAAATAAAGAAGAAAGAAAGAAAGAGACTTCCATTTCATTTTATCAATGGTCTTTGAAGGCTTAGAGCAGTTTTAAGTCCTTTTTTTTTCAAATGGATTTAACTAGACTAGACATATATGGCCTTTTTCTCTCTAAGGTAAATGGAATGAAAAAGAAAATACAAAATAAAATAATGAAGAGGACAAACATTTTTTTAACAAGGTGTCATAACATTCTGTGTTTTCCTTACTGATGTTTTCATTTTGTCTTGCAGAAATGATTTGCCTCAGTATGATAAAGTGGCACATCAAACTAGAAAGCATTTTTTAATGACTAATGGACTGATTGACAATTTAGATGTTACAAAGATGTTAGAGAAAAGCCTAACAAAACTTAGAAAAAATATACAAACAGAACAAAAAAGAATTTGGAGGAATCAATCTGTGATAAATATGGAGTACAGTGTTACATACTGAACACAGTAAACAAGTGGGTATGTGGTACAGTATCAGAAAAAGTTCAGAATTTCTTATTAAAGTTTCCTATTACGTTTGTCCTCATCCCTCCCAAATTGTAAAAGCAGCATGAAAATATTTGTCATGAAATCAGTTTGATGTGAAATTAACTCCCTTTTGGACTGAGCAGAAATGCTTCAGTACATAGGGATGCTAAAAATATTTGTGTTCAGTGCATCAATCCCTGTTTAATGCAATCTGTTGGTGGCCTATGGTCACAAAGCGACATAAAGATTGTGTTCTCATGTGGGAAGATATCCATCACTTCGTTGGTCTTGTCATATTGCTTTCCTGCAGACCCAGTAAGTGGCAAAGCTAAAAGCAAGCTGGGTGTAAGATCTTCAGCAGTAAAGTTAGTACCAAGAGAGGACAATAACTTCCACATGCTGTTCAGCATACAAGCCCCAAAGCCAAACAAAGAAATCAGTTTAACTATCCAGAATCAAGTGTATCAAGAGACTCATTATAACTTTACTGTAGACCAAATTAGCTGCGAATTATGCTGGCCTTTCAAACATATTTGAAAAGGTAAATTGTGAACAAATAGGTCACAAGATACTGGAGAAATACAATTTACCTTATCTTACACTGACCAAAGGCTGTTCTTTAAAACCTTTCTGCTAGAAACCAGACATGTTGACTGTCCAAGTACTGAAGATTGGGCTTTGGATAAAATATTTCCATATATCATTACAATTGTAGAACAAAAAGTCCACTTTACCTGTTCCTACCTTTGAAACAGACTGTTACAGATAACATAAAATCCATCCAAGTGGCATTTTTTTTCCCAGGCTATAGTCCCACTCTAGAATAAACTTTGTGGAATTCTATATCTACAAGAAAGGCAGGAAGGAGGATCCGGGGAAGTACAGGCCTGTCAGCCTGACCTCGGTGCCAGGGAAGGTGATGGAGCAGATCATCCTGAGTGCTGTCACACGGCACATGTGGGACAACTGGGAGATCAGGCCCAACCAGCATGGATTTATGAAAGGCAGGTCCTGCTTGACTAACCTAATCTCCTTCTATGACAAGATGACCCGTCTAGTGGACGAGGAAAAGGCTGTGGATGTTGTCTATCTAGACCTCAGTAATACCTTTGACACCATCTCCCACAGCATTCTCCTGGAGAAACTGGCTGCTCATGGCTTGGACGGGTGTACTCTGCGCTGGGTAAAAAGCTGGCTGGACGGCTGAGTCCAACAAGTGGTAGTAAATGGAGTTACATCCAGCTGGCAGCTGGTCGCAAGTGGTGTTCCCCAGGGCTCAGTACTGACTCCAGTTCTGTTTAATGTCTTTATCAATGATCTGAATGAGGGGATCGAGCACACCCTCAGTAAGTTTGCAGCAGACATCAAGTTGTGGGGGAGTGTTGATCTGCTGGAGGGCAGGCAGGCTCTGCAGAGGGGTCTGGACAGGCTGCATCGATGGGCCGAGGCCAATTGTATGGAGTTCAACAAGGCTCCGTGCCGGGTCCTGCACTTGGTTCTCAACCACCCCACACAACGCTACAGGCTTGGGGAGACTGGCTGGAAAGCTGCCTGGTGGGAAAGGCCCTGGGGGTGCTGCCTGGTGGCCAGATGAACATGAGCCAGCGGTGTGCCCAGCTGGCCAAGGAGGCCCACGGCAGCCTGGCTTGTGTCAAAAACAGTGTGGCCAGCAGGACCAAGGGAGTGATCATCCCCCTGTACTTGGTGCTGGTGAGGCAGAGCCCTGGACAAGAAGAAATGGCCTCAAGCACACCTTTTCACTGATAGGGTGGTGAAGCATTGGAACAGGCTGTCCAGGGAAGTGGTGGAATCACCAACCCTGGAGATATTAAAAAACCACATAGATGCAATCTTAGCTGACATAGTTTAGTGGTAGACTTCACAGTCCTGGGTTAACAGTTGGACTTGATGATCTCAAAGGTCTTTTTCAACATATATGATTCTATGATTCTATATCAATTACACCCACCAACTCCCATCACTAGCTAAAATCCACTGTATGAAAAAACCTGCCCTGACAGTAAACTGGACCCTCTAATTCAAAGCTTGGACTACCTCTCCCATAACCTTTTTTTAAGCAGGTTTTTCCAGTGTGCAAATGAACATTCAATGCATTTTATGTCATTGCCTACATCCCTGCAGCAAAGCACAGAAATTCTCAGGCATTCTTCTTTGCTAATGCAACATTACTTGTCATGCACTTTGCAAGACAAAGCAGGCTCACACAGTCTCCAATGTCAGAAGCAGGACTTGCAATTTGAGGGAAAAGCTGAATGAATTAGCAACAAACATACACTTAGCAGCTGCCCTGGATGGCTGGTTCAGGGATCGCAAGGCAAGGTAGTTGCTACAGAGCAAAGATGATTAGGAAAGGTGAAGATAACTCAATGTATACAGGAATGCATACAAAGAAAAAGGAGTTTATAGAAGTGCTTAACCCTGTGGCATGAGTGGGACTGATACTCCCTTTAGGAAGTAATTAAATACTTAAACAAAATTGCATTAACACCGTTCCAGTGAAGTGATAAATGTGGTATAATCATGGATACATGCTATTTAACTAGTTCCTAACTAAAATATTTGTTTTCTTACTCTGTATATTTATGTCAAATATTTATCTCAAGTAATATAATACACAGTTTAAAACAAACTGACTAATGAGATCTCAGACATGCACATTCAATGGGGAAATCACACATTTTATCAGTAGTTAATACATTTAGAGAGCTAAGAGTACCTGAGTACTAATTCAGAATACTAATAAGTTTAGAGTATTGAAACATTCTAGAGCCAAAATGATGCAAAATACCAGTATCAAGGCTTTAAAGTATTATCTATTATTTTTTAAAAACAGTCAAGTTATAATGAGAAGTCAGTAGAGGTGTATACAGACTGCACATTGTTCAAAAATATACATAGAAACCACTTATGGCTTGTTATTAAGCCACTCCATTAGAATGCATACTCTAAATCATATTTTTATGATTTATAAGTACATTAATTATTACAAAAGCGTATTTTAAAAATAAAAAAACCACCCGAATCCAACATTCCAGACTAATAGCTTTATGACTAGATAAGGTGCAGAAACAGCCTGGTTCAGCATGGATCAGGAAAATGCAGCAAAGATGAGACTAGTTCTGAGCTTCAAGGGGCTCCAGGAAGAAGCAAAGACGAGATAGAAGAAATACAAGGAGGCAAAGCAGGAAGTAAATTAATTGGAAGCACACAAAACTGCCAAAGATAATACATGTAAAGGGTATAGCATAATTAGCACAGGAGAGAGCAACCTGTGGCAGTAAGAGAAGAGATAACTCTGGAAATATCTGCAATTACACTGAAATAATTTGTGAAACAGTGCATGGCCCAGCCATAGCAAAACAATCCTTACACTTCTTGCTTTAGCCATGGTTTGGCTCCTAATCTCTGGTTTTGGTTTGGCTTCTTTATCCATCTCTCCTAGGCAGAACTGTTGGATACTTTCATGAAAAAAAAAAGGGCTTTATTTCCAGGGGTTTAAGGAAGACACTGTTTCCTACACCATACCCTTTACTCTCAATATATATGATTAACAAATATGTTAAAATTATTAGTTACAGCTAGTAAGTCATTAGTTTAAATCCAACTGTTATAAACATCAACTTATTTTTTTTAAATAAAACATACCAGTTTCGACATATTATGCTACATTTTACTAAACCGAGTCATATGTTTTACATATATGACCAACATGAAAGTCAATTTGAGCTCAAATTTCAACAGAACACCCTCTGCAATTTAACCCATTCCTATCCTTTTCTATTTACACAAGAAAAGCATTCTGCCCACTGCTATAATTGAGGAAGAAACAGCCATAATAATTTTCACAGGTTTTGAGAAATGCATAGTAGTAATATTGGAAGTAACAATGAGACTGTTTCCCATATAGTTATATGTTATATGAGAAATATAACAGATATTTCCCACAGGTTCCAGACACACCTTGTCAAATTTCTTAAAACTTAGTATTTCCCTCATTTACTTCTAGTCTAAAGAGTTTCAAAGTCTTGTTAGTGCTTACAATTTCCTGAAAAGCTTTATTTTTCAGAAAAAGAGGCTCTGTTTACCAAGATTAAGATGTGAAGTATTTGAGACTTTATATATATAACTTTTTCTATTACTTCTGCTGTGCATTTTAAAGCAGCAATACAGCATGACAAGAGTATTTATTATTAATTTTTATTGTAACTTACCCTTTGATTAAGGCATTATACCATCACTAGGTAAAAATCTGAGCACTGTAATTTTAATGCTGAATCAAAAGATCTTTCAGCATTATGAAAGAACTATAAATATTACGAAGTCATCAAAAGCTTCATCTTTATTATTTGTACAGAATGCAGAATATGCAAGGAGGTGGCCCTTAACAATTACACAGAAATAACTTTTTTATCTCTGGAAATCACGTTTAAGATTCTTTTAATTGCAGGATACAGCTATAGCCACGTTCTGGGAAACATATCACAGCATTGCCATAAGTGCAATATTGAGACAAAATGACATATCACTTCTACTTCTGAAGTTCTTTTGGCAGATAAGAAAATGTAATTGAAAAACTTTTAGGTTAGAAATTATGATTTATGCATAGTAAACTCTGCCATATTTTGAAATATATGAGCTGAGTAATTCAGCTGGAAACTACAGGACATTATAAACAATGATACAGCATACAAGTTGAAGTCACAGGGACACTTCTCTTTGCCTTCTCAAATATCACTATTAGTTTCTTCCCCATCTTAAAAACACCACAACAGACAAAGATTTACTGTACTTTCATCTGTGTTGTGCTAACAACAATGGAAAGCAATTTCCACGGTTTGACACATCATTTCTCCTTTCTCTTTAGCTATCTACTGTACGCACATACATTTTCTGGTCCAACCCAAACGTGAGACTCCCTATCGACTCAAGCTGTTCTCCCTGATGGGCATCACTTTCCTCTCACCAGGGAACAGCTGACCCTTGGCTCTTTGTTAACGTAACTCTTTCTGACACTTGCCTATAGATGCCTACGTCCTTCTGATGAATTTGGGAGCCTTTAGCAGCTTCATGGATGTTTTCACATTCCTGCTCACTGTAAATCTACTCCCATGGCTGTAGAGGCTGAGGGTAGTAGATATTACATATATATATATACACAGACATATAAGGGTGTTCTCAGTGGAAATCTACAAATCTACATTTTCATTGAGTTCAATTACCAATTTCCCAGTCAGCTAATGACTTGGCTAGCTCCTCTAGATCCCACAACCAGTGAAGGGAGGACTAAAGGAGTTAAACGTTCAGGTTTGGGTTCACCCGCCTTTAGTAGAAAGTGACACTGAATACTTTGTGGCCACAGAGTAAAAGATCATTTGGCTTCTCAGGGCCACTTGCCGCACCGCAGGAAAATGCTGCCTACCTACTGTCAACAAAATATTCTGCATCATGTTCAATGAATTATAGAGTTTTGACCAAAAAAACCAACAATCAAAAAATCCCCAAACCAAAAAGACACCCCCCCCAAAAAAAAACCCCAAAACCCCAAACACATAAACAAATGGCAAACTGACTTGCTTTTGTCTCTGCTATACTTTAATATTCAATATCTAACGTGTTTTCATATTTACCTGCTAATAGGCTAGCTTGAAACAAAGAGATCTTACTGCAAAAGAAGACAGTTCTGCCTACTTTAAAACTTGTACAAGCAAAATTTTGATTGATATGAACCTTCCAGGCCTTTCACAGGTGTACCATAAGGGCTCATCTGAGATTCAGCAGCCTACAAGACATCACAGCCTTCAAGGAGAAATCCCTCACAAAACGTGCAAATTAGAAACAAATTTATTGAAAGGTTGGATCAGATGATCTTTGAAGTCCAAGCTGGGCTGTTCTACCAATCTGTGATTTATTATGATGGGGAGACATGGTTGGCAGGACATAGCAAGCTATCTAATCATGTCAGTCGTGGCTTGTGGTTGTTGAAGAAAGCAGTTTATCAAACCTTGTGAAATCTGTGTGGATCTGCTTCCACGTATTATGGAGTAAGATCTCTGTTATAACCCTTAGACGCATCAGACTTCCCAAGGCTTCACATTGAGCTCTTAATTCTGAACACTGAACAATACCTTTTACTACCCTCAAAAGCTAAAGCTAAATGACTTATTTCCTACTACCAACTCTTCATGCCTCCTGTTAAAAGACACAGATCGATTTTTTCTCATCTCTTTCTCCTGTCTACATGGTTTTCCAATTACTATTAATTTTTAACTAGGATACCCAATTTACATCCAAATTTGGATGGAAATATTTAACTTACTGAAGATACAGTTATTATCCCCCTCTTCACATGATAAATTAGCTCCAACACCCCCTTCTTTTGGATTAATGGAGGGTTAAATGCACTTATTACTTCTTCCTACTACTAGAAAATGTAAGTTTGTTCCAGTGACAAGTATTCTAGGAATGAATCAATTTTCATCAGATGACAGCTTTCATGAAAACCAAACCAACTCTACAGAGCAAAAGACAAGCATTGAAAACTTTTGAAAACTTGAATGCTGAAAAGTATCTATAATTAATTGAGAATCCCCACCTTAAAACAAGTAATTCCTGGTCGATCTAAGTGTTTTATCCTATTAATTTCAAGGATGATGAACCACATTCTTGAAACAGCACCCACTGAGTGCTCCTTAAAGGTGAAAAGGAGTCCCTAGTGGGATTTCCAAAATTGAAGAGAAGCAATATTGTGTGAGAGTTCAATAAAGCATGAAGTCCATTCTTAAATCATACACAGTTCCTTCTGACATTATTCAAAATGTCAGTTTTGAGGCACTTAAAAGTCCCCAAAGCACTTCAGATCTCTGAAGTGAGTTACAAAGCTAATTTGCTCAGCTGGGGTGTTTGAGGGTAAAAACTCACCACAACTTGCCAGTCAGTTCTGCAGATCCATATTCACAGCAAAGTTTTCACAGTTACTCAAGCAGAAGAAAAAGGCCATATAACCATAGTAAAGGTATTTCAAAAGTGGTCCAACCAATCACACTGAAAACTGTGAAGCATTACTAATTGCAAACATCGAGTTTGGAAAAACAGAAGTGATATAACCCTTGGCCTGGTTGACCTGTAGCCAACCGCAAGCAGTTTAAGAGAAAGAGAGGAACCCAAAAATGAAGGAAAAATGTCTAACACATACAAATCAAGTTTCACATGCTACATTAACCTGACCAAGATTCAAATCCAAATTCTCTTTCCCAGTGTAGTTATTAAAAACCACCATGCTATTTCTGCTATTCAATATTTTTCAGGGCAAAAAGTTTGTCTGCTGCAAAAAAGAAATGAATGAAGTTCTGTATCATTCTTTGCTTTTATGCCCATTTTTAAGCACTGAATAATCACACAGGAGCCTCTGTGGTTAGGCACTTGCCTAGTAGCATCAACAGAAAAAGGAGTTACTGGTATAATTTCTAGCTTTATTTTTAATTTATTATTTTTGACTGATCTTTCTCAAGTTTCCATTGTCATAGCAAGATATTAAAGGAAGTTAAAAACCACAACTCTGAACATGGAAAATATTTCTCCTGTTCTTTGCTGTCAAGACAACTGCGTTTTTGACAGGAGATGGGTAAAAGTGTAACCTCTTATCCCGATGAACAAAAATTAACAAAACCCATGAAGCTATATAATTTAAAGTGCATAAAAAAAGATTTATCTCTTTGTAATGAAAGCAATCAGTCAAAATAGGCAGTTCACAATCCACTGGAAGTAGTTTTCAGTAAGAAAATTTGTATCTGTTTTGACAAGAATGGAAATTCTCAGCAAAAGAGAGATGGACTCATACCTGCCAATATTGCTAGGAGAAATACCGCAGAGCACCAAGGTCCCAAGGGGAATTTCTGTTTGACATCAGTGCTTCTCCTCAATGTCCCATTGCACTCTCTCCTCCTGCCACCCTGCATTTTCCCTTTTTCACCACTGTTCCCAGTGTAGGAGCAAAGCTCTCTTCACTCCAGAGTGCTGCAGTTATTCAGAAGCTTGAAAGATTTTTTTGTGGTTCAAAGCCCACTCCTCTAGCCCTATAAATGTTGTTACTAAAACCCATCCAACCTGCATGCTGGAAAGTGGATAAACCTGTATCTTAGTTGTTTGACTTGAACTTTTACCCAGGCACTTAACCTTATTTTTCTAAACTGGGAAATCTGGACACCCACTTGTCTTACAGCCTAAAATCACCCTTCTATTTTACAACAGGCTTTACTATATTCAAACGCCTGAGCACGTTGGAACTTAGTAGATGGTTGACTGTGCTGCTTCTAAGGAGAAATAGGTGGGGTAATATGCCTCTATTGCACTATGTTTGCCTTGGCTTTGTGGACATTAGTTTAGAGTTTGAGTTCTGGGTGAATTTGCTTATAAACCTGATCCTGAATCCCATGTATTGCTGGTGGATGTCCTTCTCCACAGGTGAAGAATTCACAGGGAACACATTGCTCATAATGCTGCCTGTAGTAGCAGCTCTGCTCTGCATTTATAAATGATCCCTGGAAGAAAGACTTGAATCTTGGTCTTCCACGTTCTTATGGCAGCATCCACTAAGCCAACAAATCCATCTCTGGCTTCTTTACTTTTCACTTGTTATGAACACTGAAATATTCACTCACCCAGACAAATAGTCTGGGTCAGGGCAGGCACTAGCTGAGGCCAGCACCAAGATTTAGATTTTCCCCTCCACCCTCCATCTGATTTAGAGTCTGAAACATCACAAGTTCTCCAGAGGGTACACTATTGATTACTTTGAGTCAGCCTGTCTTTCTGCAGTCTCAGATTTTAAAAGAAAATGCTTTATTCAAAAGTGGAGGTAGAATATTTTTAAACTTTTGAGTTTTTTAAAATTCAGGAATGCAGTTATGGTTAATGGCATTTTTTCCATTCTCCTTTAGACTCAAGTATGCATTTAGTTTGACTTTTAAGCTTGCAACAGAAGCGCGCTTGCAAGTAAATAACAGTTCTCTGCTAACAGTAGTTTCATTGTGATAACATACAAATTCTCAACACTTTTCAGTGAAATTAAATTTCACTGAAATTTCACAAAAGGTTTGCAGAAGCCAGCAGAATGTAAGGAATCAGTCACCTTATCTTCACCTATTATGTAGCACTAAATAAAGGAAGGAAATGGTACTCTTCAGCAGATTTACAGCAGATTTAAGTACTGTGCTGAACTGGAATAGCAGGTCCCAGTTCACCTAGGAGTTTAATTATCTCTTTACATTTAATACTAAGTAGTTTCATTCATTTCTAGCAGGCTGCTTAGAAAGAGTATCATGTTAGTACAGTGCCAGGTCCATTTTTTCTATCAGCACTAGAGGCAAAGCAGTTCGGCACAGCAACATGTATTTTCAGCTCACTAGAAAATTCACCATTAATAATGTCTCTTTAAATTGCAAGTGTATCTTCCAGTCACATCATCAATTGCATGTCAGTCTTTTGAAACAACTGAAACACACCACAGCTTAAAGTACCAGGGCTGATATATATACATTTTTTAAATCACATTACAGAGCTCTATGTTTGATCACAATCACGAAGGGAACAGGTGAACCCATCATTTACCTCAAGTAGCTAACCAAGAGAAAATACTTTTTCCGCTCTTGGTTATTAGATAGTGCTAGTTAATAATGTCAGCATTGCTGTATAACTTCTCTTTTTACCTAATGAAGCAAAAAAAAATAATAGATACGCAAGGCAAAAAGTAAGTTTTAACTTTATAAGAAGAGACAGCAGTTTCCCCAAAATCAAACTATACACTTGGAATATATGTTGCTTTGTGACGCAAATGTAAGAAAAATTATATACTGGATAACAAAGCAAAGCCACTATTGTAATCAACAACTGTTCTCAGATGAAGTGGAAGTAGCAATTATTTTACTAGACTGAAAACAAAAAAAGCAATTCAATTTTCCTGTCTCTGAACAAATAACAGAACGATAGAACATTTGATGTAACCCTTAATAATCTGTGAAATAAAAACCTGCACACATGCCTCCACAGGGAAGGTCCTGCAATTCGCATTGGCAGAAGGACAGAGGAACACCACATTTGTCAGGCATTATGGCCAAAGGCCTTCAATCACATTCACATGAAATGCTTTGTGCTACAGATATCCCTCAGATTAAAATAGTTAACATTAACTCCTTAAGGACATCAAATTAAAAAGAATAAAAAATACAATTCTACTGGACAAATATGGAGGGCTTGAAGCATCCTGGATTACACCCAGGTGCCTCACCATCTTTTTTCTTGTGTGCCCACAGCTCCATCCTTGCTCCAATGCATCCCTAGGTGTCCCAAATGCAAAGAAAACTTTCCACAGACATCCTGGTACAGAGAGAGATGTGAGAGCCTGGCATCTCATCTCGTTCCCCCACTGGAAGTGACAGAAACCATCTTCAGAAGATAAGAGAACCACATAGGAGGTAGGTGAATGCTAACAGGGATATAGAAGAAGAGCAAAATGCACCATGATCTCCAAATGTCCACATGCACAAGAAAACTACTGAGGGAACAGGAGGAAAGTCCTCTAAACTTCAAAACGTGTAGCACAGAGCGAAGATGAGCCCATTATGAATTACAAGGAACACTGGAAGAAACATGAAACCCACTTTATTTCTGCAGCGCTGATTTCTACACCACTAGGATATAAGGCAGTACTCCTCTGAGCTATCAACTCCCTTTTGTTAGTTTGTTTATTGGGTGTTTTTTCACAGGAATGGCAGCTTTTATTTCAACTGTATAGATAAAAGTATTGCACTGAAATTTAAATGTCAAAGAATACATACTCAAATGTCAAACACCAACAGACAAATGCCAACAGAGAAATGTCAGAAATACACCCGTGTCTCCACTGAATGTAACTATATCTGCACAAACGCCACAGCATGATGTGTAAAAAGAATAGTTTTTCTGCAGTTCCCTTGGGATGGTAACACCACTGGTGTCAATAAAATCAGTATCTGGCAGTGATCTAACTGTATTACTCCAAGTACTGACTATGGCAACACATACAGTCTGAATGATCCGTGCAAGGTGATGGATAACATTTACAGACAAAACAGTACAAAATTTGTATTTCAAGCAAATCCTGCTCCTGAATTTGCTCACTTATGGCTAGATGAAAGACCCCAACACAATGAACTTCCACATGAATCCTCCCACTACTTTCTATGCATGACAGCAACCCCCAAACAGAACTGAGTTCAAGCAGAATTCGGACTCTTGAGAAATTCATGTTTATTTTAAAATTTTACTGGCTTTAATTAAAATCAATTGATTGTTCCTCAGGCTAGAAAAAACGCCACAACTTTACACATTCGACTTGGTGTGAACCTCTGGTCCCAAGGACTTCAACAGGCCTTTTGTCATGATTTCACTCTTCATTATCTGTTATAAAAGTACTTGGAAACCTGTTAACTAGGGAAGATGCATTTGTTTAGAAATTTCAGTCAGTCTGCTCATTGCAGCTGTTTCCACTAAAGTTGAGAAATAAAAATGGTTAGGTAGCTCTGTAGTCAGACCACTAAATATATGAAAATCTGAAGCGCACTTTAATTAGTGTAGCTAACAAAAATATAGCTGACTCCTGTAATTATTGCGATTTGCTTCCAACACAAGTGGCTCACACACTGTAGAATAAAATGTAATCAAAGAAAATATGTGAACGTTTGTCAAAAGATTAAACCAACATATGGCATTTTCCCCTTAAAAATTTTCTTCTCTATCTCTGATGTAAATGTTTTAGGATCCCTAGCTTGGGTGTTTGTTTCTTTTTTAACTGTAAGACATTGAATATAAATATCATATTTATTTTAAATCTTTTTACTATTCAATTTAGTGTAAAAAAAGATATGACATTTAATTGGAATTATTTTGAATTTTCTTTGAAAGATGCTTCCAAGAACAATTATCACATTCTCACAATACATACAGAAATTTCTTTCTAAGGAAAATTCCTTTCTCTACACCAGAACTCTTTCTAAAGATTTCTCTGGATCACTGAATGCTGTTTAGAAAAAAAAAAAATTGGAACAGATTAAATCTTTTCTGCTCTGGACACTTTCTTCTTTTTAACCAGCTGCAGTGCATCACAAAACTCTAGGCATAGACATTTATAGTGCAATCTTCGGCAGAAAAAGTCTTAAAATGTCTATATTTAATTTTAAATGCTCATCTTGGCAAACATAAAAACCCATGTACTTTCAGGACCTTACAACTCTGCTTTTCTCCTGAACAGGGTCTTGTGACACTGAATTTGATGGTCTGATTATATTCTGTTCAAAACTCTGTTCTCTTTGACCAACTGCAAATCTATTTCCTTTCAAAGACAATGAATGTCTCTTTGTCCTTGAACTATGATAAGGCCTAAACAAGGAAGTCTAAAAAGTCTATTTGTACTATCTCATTGTTTTGCACAACTTATGGGTGCCTATGGTCATTAATGTCTTCTTTAAAAAAACTGTACTATAGTTTAAATTTGCACTAAAAATCTAAATTGTACCATCAGAAAAAAGTTAGAAAGGCTAGGAAGTCTTTTGGTACTTCTGTACTTCCAAGACTTTTCTGTGCGTCTCTCTTTCTCTTCTATCTTTCTGTGACATGGAAGAACACAATTTAATGCTGCACTCAGGCATTCATCCAGACAGCATGTTTGAAGTAAAAAACCAGCCAAAGTCAACCAATTAAATTAAATGTAGAGATACAGATTTGTCTTAGGAAAAACTACCTGGTTGCTCTAAAGAATAAATAGCTCCTTGATGCATAGCATGAAAAATAAGTCAAGTCAAAATATATTGAAACAGACTGAATTTATGGATGAGGGAATAAGGACTCATCCAACATTCTGGTCACTTAAAGACTTTGCAAAGCACATGTCCAAATATCAACAAGATCCAGTTCTGTTTAGTTTCTGAAGCATCTGTCAGGATCTCTGCTCAAGTTGACGTAACTATAGGCATGCATGTACGTTAAGGTATTGACAACAGATGAAACAGCAGGAATTGAATAACAATTCCAATAAATAGTGAAAGACAAATTTCAGGAGTTCAGAGACACTTCTAACTTACTTATCTTTCCCTTCCTTCAGAGCATTTATCTGTTACTACAGAAGGCACGCAAACAAATGATGTACTTCATCATATAGTGACACTGACAGATGGAACCAGTTTACATATATTAAGATAACTTACTCTGTCATTTGCTTTCAGACAATCACTTCAGGTTCCTCACATATACAACCTAGTGAGATCTGATACACTAAATTAAGAGATCTTGGTATTGTCTTTCAGGAGGTCTGTCTCTTTGAAGGAGACTTGCTCCTGGAAAAGCCTATTAGTCTTTTATTTTCCTAAAAGGTACCATACAATTCTTGCTACTTTTGCCATCCCAGATGGGCAGTGATCCAAAGTTAAGGATATGTGTTGCAAATAGAGACCTGCTTCCACCATTCCGCACACAGGACTTAAATTTATTTTTACAGACTAACAAAACTGAAATATCAAGAAATAGTAATTTTGCTGGACATGTAGGCCATTTCCTCAAACAATCTAAGTCCAAGTATTTGGACCTTGTCTGGCACCTGGATACAAAATGTTACACTTATTCTGTAAAAGTTATTTTCTATTAAAACACCATGTACTTATTTCAAGAAGACAAGAGATTAGAGAAATTTTGTCTATGTTACAACAGATTTTCCGCACCTATGAATTTTAATCATCTTTTGGCTGCAGCATCCCACTTTGGCCGTAAGTATCAAGTGCCTGCCTGGGTGCTTTAAACAAAATTCAAAGTAGAATTTGCTATTTTGGAAATGAGTTGCAAAAGTTACAAAACAACAGCTTTCACTGGTCTTTTGCGACAGTCAACCAGCAGCTTAACACTTTCTGTATTAGAAACACCTTGATCAACACAACCTACTGCAAGGCTTCTTTGTAATAATAAAATAGATGGATATCTAGAAGTTCAAGACTTTTTACCCATTTCTTTCTCCTCTTAATGATACACAACAACACATTATCTGCCATCAAACACCTTTCTATTAACATGGAACACAAGAAACGTTAGAAAAAAAAAATCAGTAAAAATAGTCTTTTGTATGAATATATGTAGCCTCACCTTGCGGATGCCTCTGCCAAGATCTTCTCCATAATTTGTCCCCAAAATTTCAAAATGCACATTGGGATTTCCCCCATTTTCTGCAAATTCCAGTTCTCCAGTCAAGCCATTCACTCCACCCTATTGGAAAAAACAGGAAAATAGAGTGAAAACTCAGAGGTAGAAAAGTGTAATAACCTTTTGTTTCTTCAACAGATTTGTGCACTAACTATGCAAAATACATGCACAACTACCAGAATTTGGGCAGTTTTCCATAGGCCACATTTACCTAAAAATTCTGAAGCCTAAATTGTGCCTGCATCCGTTAAGTTCTTCACAGAAGAATCAAACTCAGTAATGCTAAGCAGATGCAATACAAACATTAGCCTTACTCTTCGTTTATTTGCACTCCATTTTTTGTCCTTTGACCCATCAGTGTATATGCATAGACATTCTAGCCCCATTAAATAAAAAATAAAAATAAAAAAAAGAGACTGATTTCTGTGGAATCAAATGTAAAGACAAATATATAAAAGCAGGTGCACAAAATTTAGTTTTGTTTGATCAGTTTTGCTTTTCCCATTCAAAATATTTGTCACCCAAAAGAGATTTTGACTTAAGATGAGGTTGAGTTTTGGATAAAGTTAGGTGGGTTTTGAGCTCAACATAAGCGATCTGCACAAATGAAAAAGGGCTTGTCTAGCTGAATACAGTGATTTTTCTGTTTTCCTCCACAACTCTTCTCCACTACTAAGAATGCATGAGATGAGCAACAACTGCAGTATATTTTCAAGTTTGCTTTTAATTTTACCTTTTTTGTCAGAAAGGGTTAAAATACTAAAGGTGAAACAGTGAATATTTAGTATAAAGAGTCAGAGTTGAAAGGGTTATACGCGCCACAGCAATACTCAAAGTACATTCTATACATGCCACAGCAACACTCAATGTATATTCCAGGGTTAATTCAACATGACACACATTTCATCTTTGTATAAGATCAGTCCTGATCTGCAAAATCACCAGAGCCATGTGAAATGCCTACAATGAAAACCTTTAACCTTAAAAAAATTCTTGTTTTCAGATTCAGGGAGAATTAGATGTTTAACCCACTCCCTCAAAAAACTTCAGCAGTATTTTAAGTATGTACAAGAGAAAAGTCTGCCTGTGGTGTAAAACCATATGAAATGCATAGCTTTTCTTCAAAACATTCGGCAGGAATTTTGCAGTTGTGATTGCTGTTTCAGTTAAGAGTATTATTATTTCACTGAGAAAAACCCACGGAAAATAAACTCTTGCAATATAAACTAGGCTAAGCACATGAGCCTTGCTGAATGATGATTTAAATAGCTCTATTCTCACATCTTCGGTTTGAAGAAAATCCAGGAAGGGGTACAAAATTTGCATTGCCAATCCAGATTAGTATGAAATAACAACATGTTATCATCCTTTTATAAAACATTAGTATGACTATAATAAAAATAAGGAAGTCTATCATTGAGATAGTACCTTTAAAATTTACTAGAAGCTACCGGATTAGTATTGTCAGGGAACAATAATAAATATTTCACGAAGTGCCACTTTCAGTTAAAAACAAGATATTTTGTGTATGTATACATATACTTAGGGTGTTCTTAATCTTTTCTGTAATATTTACTTTTTAGATACTAGAATAAAAATAATCAACATTAAAAAGGAAAAAACCAACATCCTGATTAAGGGTACATCTGCACAGTCTTCTGCAGGAACACTCCCAGGTCATTTTGCCCTCGGTGAAAGCCATCCAGGCAATTTTGATCCATGTCACTATGGGTAGCATGACACTGAGGTTACTTATTAGCTTGAGCACAATTCTGTAATAATCACACCTTCATGGCTTTTAGATTGGGGTTAGCACACCTCTGGCTGGTTCAGAATAAAGACAGAGTGAGCCTGTCTTTACCTGCAAAATGATTTGAACATATCCTTAGGTAAATAACTCAGTTTCACAAATACAAATCTTTTGTGTTAACTTAAATTTGACTACGCCCTATTCACAAACCAGAAGTAAAAACCTGTTCTACATACCTTTTTTCCCAGACGGTCTCATCTGGCTTTTTGGTTAATTAAGCCAGAATTTCATGGTACATGTGATGTAGAAATGCCTGCAAAGCAGCACAGATCTTCAAGGCTTTGGATCCCCATCTAACTCCTGAAAGCCTCCATCTGACTGACTTACCCTCCCTGACAGCATAACACCTGCTCCTAGTCCTGCACCACTCTGACCCCTTACCATGTACTGCTTTTATTATATTATACTTCATATTTCCTATATTACTTCCAAAAACATTTTCCCCCACAGTGTTAATTAAACCTGTGGGTTTGAAGTAGATAAGGTATAAAAATTAATTAACCTGTTACAGACCACCTGAGCTGCACCATGATTTCAACTGAGCCACAAGCAAGGTATGGAAAAAGGAAGGGGAAAACTGGAAAAAAATGGTAAAAGAAAGGAAATACTCAACCAACAAAAATTAAAATCTGTTAACAGAGATGCTTTGTACAGCAGAAAGCATTTTCCTTTTTTCTTATTTTGTTACAAAGCAGTTTTAAATTGGGAAATTTCAATATGGAAAATTAAAGGGACAATAATTTATGGGAGACTAAGAATCAGGTTTAAAATGTAAGTAATTTTTTGATGCTTGAAACAACAATTTAAAATTTTAGTCAACTTTTAAATTTTTTTTTATAAACTTTGTCTTTATTTGAGCAAATATGATTAAAAAAAGATCACTTTTTTATTTCGCCTCAGTTACATTTGAAGTAATGAAATCCACTTTTTAAGAAAACACAGGATTCCTTGGATATACATGGCCCCTAACATATAGTACAGGTTAACAGACTTACCCACCATATTTTGGAATTGAATCCCTATCCAAAACTGTTGTGTAGATCTATTTACCTTGATTTTTAAATGGCTGCAACTGGTGGGGCAAGATAAAAACTGGTTTTGTTGATTATTTTTATATTTCTGGAATCCAGTGGTAACCATAAGAACAATTTCTCTCAGTCATCTATTTTGGCAATTTTATCATGTTCCAAAAATTTCACATAGAATCATTTAGGTTCGAAAAGACCTTTAAGATCATCAAGTCCAACTTTAAAGATTTCTTTCCTAGACTGTGTACATCTGCACATAGTGTAATAAGAGCTCAGATTAGATGGGAATGCTCCTGGATTGGAAAGGGCAGAGGCCGAAAGACAAAAAAGTGCATTAACTATAATACCAGTAAAAATACTAAATCTGATCGGAAACTTCTTGGAAGTCCTGATGCTTCCTCCCTACACGGGACGTACTTTGCTGGACCTGCGGGCCATGCAATCCTGTTATTGCTCTCTACTCGTCCTCATTGTCCCACACAGTCGTTTTACAAGGCTTACGTGAGGCTGTTGTATTGCTTAGGGCTGAGGGAATGGGACAGCATTTGGCTAGAAGTTTCAGTCCTCCAGTTTTTCTGCATAATTTTTCACCATGTGAATCCCTCTAAAACACATACTTGATTTATGACACATGTTTTATCCCTCTGTGAATGCAGAGTGGAAGGAGATCACGGAGGAAATGGCCACCTGTATGACAGCTACAGATGCAATAACTTCCTGATGAGATTTTTCCGAGTTATTTTAGTGTTAATTATGATAATGGGTAAAAGTCAAAGAAATTTTCCTTCCACTTAACTTACAGAAGCAACACTATTTGGGGAAAAATGAAGACACAGTTATTCCCTACTCTCTCAAATTTCTCTAAGGTTGAGCTGCAACCATGCAATTTCCTGACACATTTGAAACTGAAGAGAGAAATGTCACTTCTTAGGACAAAACATTTCTGATCAACGCTCTGGGCCTTGCAGGGCTGTTATGAAACCTAATAATATAGTTAAAGCCTACTTGAGTCCTGTCTAGACAAGCAAAATAAACTACAGTTTATATATGCTTAGGCCCTACTATACTGTAAGCCCCTCAAGAAAGCACTATTTACCTAGCAGTCAGGATCTCACACTTGGGAATGTCAGCTTGCCAGTCATCTGTTACAAAATATTGTACTTGCTCTCACAGTTCCTGTTCAAAATTACTTCTTTTCTCCAAAAAATATGGTTATGCTCAGAAACTAGCTATTTTGCAATTAAGGAAAAAGCTATGAGGCAGGCAGAAAAAAAGCGCTATAAGCTTTGCACAGGAGTTTCATATTTTATTCTTGAAAAAATCTGATATTGAAAATGTTGTTGAGTTTTCAACTCAACACACTGTTTTTAGCTGCTAATGAAGAGTCTAGTTTACTACCTGAAAAAATAATTTGGTGCCTTTTTTGCACGTAACCACTGAACATCACTGCCATTTCTGAGACTAGAACTAGTTGATAATTCCACCTATGACTCATGGAACAGCACATGGTACAGCTTGTTTTCTGCAAAGGAATAGGCTCTATGTTGCTGATAGCACTAAAAATTTGCTGTTTGTCACTGAACTAAACAAATGTGACTGGGCAAAGATAGGTAAGTGTGAGAAAAGGTATATGCAGTAACTTGATATAATTTTTCTGAGTTGATCCTCTATATTAACCTACTTACATTTACTTTCCAGCTATTCAGGAAGATTGATTTTTCCAACAGTAGAATTATATTCTACTAATATTTATTTTTCTTACTGTGAAATAGCTTTACTGAGAAATAAACAAGTGAGCATGTGTTTGGGGATAGTTCCTGCTACAGAAGTGAACTTAAAACTAATTGCTAGAGCTGTCAAAATTCATTAGAAGTATTGTATTTCCTGATTAATTTAACTATTTATTCAGTTCCATATTGAGTAGAAACAGATATCAGATTTTGATAATTGTAGTGGTATTAAAATGGTTTTTCAGGCTTTGTCCAATCAGTTGCATTCACACAGAAAAACCAGCCTTTGGTTTGTAGAAATAGCAATGCAGGAATCAAATGTTCAACAGTGAAAAGTAAACAATGACAATAGGGAATGATTCAGACAGCTATTCTGTCATTTCAATAAATGTTTGAAACCCCCTCATTCCCTGCTTTTCCCTATTAGCTCATTAATCATAAAGAAATTAGTCTGTTTACCATCAGAGTGCTCCTATTTTTAACAAGTGCTGCTGCAGGTAGAACATCAGCATCCCTTTCTCTTATCTTCTTCAGTGTGTAGCTTTATAGAGATTTCCCATCTTTTTTCTTGTTTTCCCCTCCAGAAATCGAAGAGAGATTCCCTCTGCAGCTAAAACACTGCCAGCTATTCCTGTTTCTTGATTTCTGATTCTAGAAGATAGATTTTCTTCTAGAAAAGCTTCCTCTAGAACTAGTTTTTCCTGCTTTTGTAGCAGCAAGAGTTCACTTGTGTGCAGCAGTAGATGGCAACATCACTTCCACTTTGCTGCTGCCAGAACAGCTACTTCAGCTGCTAGTCCTTTTCTATGGCAGACAGGCTGTAATTAAGCATCTTTTCCTTAACTCTTCCCCCCTGTTGTCTACAATGCAACAATACACTGAGGCGAGGGACAATCTGGGACAAGATGGTGAGTCCAGCTTTGCAATACTGGTCATTATGAAGGTAGAGTTAAAATTGTGCAGAGGATGGAAATTCTTTTTTCAGGAGCATTTAAGAAACATCAGAAGGTATCTTCAGCTTGAACTATATCTTCTTGTGATATTCCATTATACACTACAACTTTGAAACAGTGTTGATTTCAAAACAAAAATGGAGAACCTTTTATTCAGAAACTATTGAAATACCAAGGTAACTTTTTACTGATTTGTTTCAAAATTAGGGAAAACTGGTATGCTTGAGAAAAGCTTTTTATTTCATTCAATTTTAGAGGAAGTTCCAAGATGACAGGAGAGAAAAGATGTTTAAAGGAAAAAAAAGGTGAAAAATTGAAGTATTCTGAAAAAGAGAGATGAAATTCCTTTTATTACTTTTATATTTTATTGTTTTCTGATGCCTCATCAGATATTTGTCAATCATCTTGTTTTATATATAACAAAACAAAAATAATGAAAATCAATCTCAACTTTTTAATTTCAAAAGTACACAGCTGTGATCCTGACATTCTTCTACATAAGTACTTTGGTGAAACAGAAACTACACCACACCAGAAAAATAAAACGGAATTCCTTTTTCTTGTGCAATTGCAACTCTCAGCTGCAGTCTTTAGCATTCCTCTGCCTAGGGACTGACATGGTACATACACACACAGAGGGAATTTCTGTATTTCATTTTGGATGAAATTTTGACTTTCAATTTTAGCATGTTACTTCTAGGAATTGATCTCTGTCAGCAAAATGCAGTATAAGGAGTATCTGGATTATTCAATTTACAGCAATGAAATGGCTTTGCATCAAAGCCATCTCATTCAAATAGCAGAGAAACCCAAAAGCAACAGGATGCAAGTCTGGTTAGCTGCACATGTCAGGAAATTCCTTGGCATTTTAATCAAAATTTAATCAAACTTCTAACCACAGCCCTGAAATTTCCACTTACTCCTGCCTTCTTGATTGCCTTCATATTTCTCCCTACCATTTCTCTTTGTGTTTCAGGGTTAAAAGCTACAAAAATTGATCTTCAACACAGTGCAGCTCTTCTGTGAAAGGTCGCAGGAGGAGTTTGTTTTATTATATCACATCATTTTAGGATTGTGAGAATTGGAAGAAGTTAAACTGAATAGCTAGGATGACGTGGCAAAGAATGGAATAAAGTCTGAGATGCAAAGACATGAGATAGTGGTAAGAAATAGCATAAAAGGTGTTTATGTAGGAGAAAAGGATCAGTAGCACATCCAAAAACAATGCAAGCAATAAAATAATAGTAATGCAAAAGTCGGCAGCCCTTTCCATGGTGGAGTACTTCTAAATTTAGAGATGCTAGTAGGGCTACTAGACTTTGCCTGAAACTCCAACTCAAATAGTAAATTCTAATTCTAAAGTGGAAGTGGGTATTTTGACTCTTGTGGCTCAGGCATTCTACTTGATTTGGAGTAAGTAGAAACAGCTTTTAGTTTAATAATAAAAAAGTCTGCAATAGTATTTACAAAATGCAAGTTGAGAATAAAAGCACCAGAACTACCCTTGCCTGAAAGACAGCTTAAAATACATGGGACTGACAAATGTCAATTTGAAATTGCTCTGATAGGCTCAGAGCAATACAGTTTAGAGTCCCTCAAAGCCATATCCTGCTCCTGAAATAAGAAATGTGCCCTGGATTATCCTTGCAGCCTCATGACTTCCAAATATTAGAATGGAAACTGGAGACCACCACCAAAAGCCTCGAACTGTTATTTTGGAGCTAATGCAGACTGACCCAGGACTGGGGAAAAAATAAGCAGTGTTCAAAAGAGCCTTACATTTCGCTTCACCATCATTTCTGGTGTAGTTAAAGGCCCAAAGAAGAATGACAACTTCATGAGACAACATCATATTTTAAAGTATTTTTATGTCCTTTTAATGAAAGACATAAATATAGCAAATATAGCAGGGGTTTTTTTTTGTTTTTGTTTTTTTTTTTTTTACTGTCCTGAGTTTTTATGTATTTACAATGTAGGCACTGAGAACTTTAAATGTAAGTATACATTACCAGGCATTATATGCAGAGAAATGAGAAGGCAGTTTTATGAAAGACATCAGTAACAGAAGGAGATGAGCTGAATAACTTACAGGGATGGGTAAACTACCAACCTATGCATATTTTGACTAAATACTGACCTAGAAGGCTGTGATAATTGTCTCTAAGTGTATGGAGGCTGTAAACATCATGAGGAAAGGGAATAACTAAGAAAAAATATCTTTAAGACTGAAGAACAGGAAAAGCAGCTTTGTCATGAACGTGATTTAGGTATGAAATAATAATCACAGGGAAGTAGCGAGAACTTACCATTTGATAAAGCACTGTAGGGACTGTTATATGGAACAGTCCTGCAATGCTAGCATATAGACTGGATAAGTTAGGCTTTTCCTCGCCCTCATTTCTGTTATTTCATTATATTAATGTCAATACCAGTCCAACAGCAAATTCCATAGAACATTACCCAGGTGTAATTATGCAACCTTTTTTTTCTTCTTTTACAAATAAAATGGTAAATTTATCTGCTTTACCTCTTAACCTGTGAAACTTTTTCAGTAGAATATTTTTCATACTTGGAAATTCCACTAGTCTGGTAATTTTGGTAAACAAACTCATTGACTTGATTTCAAATACGCTCTTTATGACATGGGGAAAAGCCTAAAACAGTTGAAGACTATTTTCATTCAGAAACTGTAAGTATATTAAAATATTGCTTTGAAAAGACACTGCTGGTACTGGCAAGATTAGTATGCAACTCAGAAGGAAATACTGCCTAATGCAAGTATTTTAGAAATCAAAGACGAGGAAAGACAGGGGAAGGGTACCTTCTTGATGGTTTCCAACATTGATCGTCCTCCTTGCCAGGGCTTTGAGTTCTTCCTGATGCAGGTGAGGCTGGCCATGCTGTGCCACTTCCTGTCCTCCAGCTTCTTATGAAAGGCATTCGCCAACAGGAGGACAGTGTCATATATATACAGGTTTGAAATCTGCAACGACATTAGGAGTATTAATGTTATTATTTGTGGCTTCTTGCCAGCAGCCAGAATTTATCATTTGTTTTGTCTCACCTAAAATTCTCTGGTAATTAAATGATTTATTTGGTATTAAGAAGACACTGTAAGAGTCAAAAAGTCATATCTTTGGGTCTGGTAAAAGCTTCAGCTAGGGGCTGTCACACTACAAGCGATTTGCAGCAACAAACTACACACATGTGAAGTACAGGCAGCCCAATAGCTGGCACAGCTCCATTTGTAGGATTTAAAGTGCTACTTGTGAATGTGAACAGGCAGGCTTTCTTTTATTTCTAACCAGTTGCCTAAAACTTTCAATTTTTCAGTCACCAGATACTTGGACAACATCAAATTGTCTTCAACACTGTTTTGTGCTTTTGAAAAACAGAAACTCAGAAAATTTTAAATAAATCATTTCATAGTTGGTTTTGTTCCTGATTTTTGCAGTCAATTCTGATTGAGGCAATTTCTCAAATGAAACGTGACCCAATGAAATTTTCCTCAGTGCGCAGTTGCATGTCAATTCCGCAACTTACAGTGTTTCCTCTCAGAGTATTTGGCAACGCCCGTTAATTCCTTGCAGGACAAAAGTCTTACTGAGTAAATATGTATTATGTTTCACTGTGAACATAGTTACATACATACAGTGTGAGGAAGTTCCAGTATGGTATCAAAGAGAATAGTTGAACTTAAGAAATGACTTGTGTGTCAGTTCCACTTAGCCATGTACCATTTCTATACATGCACTTTTAAATGAACACAGTACCAAGTCAGATATGACAGATACAATTTTATGTAAAAGAACAGAAGCTCAGAATTCATTAACACTTCTGAAATGAGTAATTTACAATATAGTTTTATTTCAGTCACTTCTGTCCTCACACAGCAGGAACATTTAAGTTACTAACAGCGTCATAAAGAGAAACCACAGCTCTCCGAAAGAGAGGTTCTTGGGAAGAGAAGCAATGTTCAGAAATGAGAAGGAATGTTTAAGTATATTATTTTTAGATAACCTATTGGTTATTTGAAGCCACGGGGCCAGAAGTTATTCAGGGAAACTCAGTTTCCTCAGCTGCACTATGAAGGGGGCTGCAGAGCATTGCTAGCGCCTGAAAACAATTAGCCAGCAGCAGTTTGCCAACTGAGGCAAGGTTGCTGGTTTTTTTTTTTCCTCTGTCAGTCATGGAGAAGCCAAAAGACATTTCCCAGATTTGTGGAATGTGTTGACTGCTCTGTGTAAGGGTTTCTTCATACAGATGGTTTTCTCAAAACCTTAAAAGGAGAAGGAAGCTTACAATAGAATAGTATGCCAACTTTGTGGAGAATGCCTCTATTCTGCCTCTTAAAAATATCCAGAGACTGGGAAAGTCCTGCAGCTATTGGGAGGGGGTGTATCCAAAGAAGGATAATAATGCTGAAGATCTGAAACACTCATTGGCAAATCCACGCATCACCATAAAAAAAAAATTAACCCCCCCCGCCCCCTTCCTGCCTAATTACTCCTTTCCATATAACCTATTTTTAATGTTTTTATTTTCTCATGTAAATTCCACCTTTATGCTGACTTTGCCTGTCATCCACAATCTGCTGTGTACAGTTCTCACATGAAGGTTTTGTGACAGCCTCCTTCCCTACCTAGCATCTAGGAAAGAGGTCATCTTTCTCCTTACCTTGCCAGAGCTTCCTGGGGCATTTTACCTTCCACATTTTGTTGAAGGAGATCTAATACTCTGCTCCTTTCCCTCCTGACAAACTGCCAGGGATCCTCTAGTGCCTTTACAACTCTACATTGTTAGTAGCACAAACACAGAACTTCTGATCATTATTGTTCTTTCCTTTTTTTTTTTTTTAATTTATTTAATGTCAGTGATTCTTCATTCCCTCTTTCTGGAAGATGCTTCTTTATTCTTACTCAAGATTTTCCCATGAAGTCAGTGCCTGTGAATATTTCTGTTGCAATATTCACCAAGGAACTAATTTACTTTCCATGGATGCACAGATCAGGCATCACTGTGCATAACAGGATTAAAAGCATGGATTGATGACCTGGGTTGAGATTAATCAAGCATTTTTAAAATAACTTGGATGAATTGTCTGTGTATTATAAACTTACAAAGAATTCAAAGAATTTCTGCTAAAGCTGTATTTTCCCAAAGAAGTCGGCACCACAGGGACATTTGTTTGAGGTGGAGAGAAAGAATTATTATTATTCTGCAAGGCAAGTTTATCTTACATAAGCCTTTGCCAAAGGGAAAAAAACCCAGCCTTTAGAGAGCAGAGACAATAAGGTCACTAATGAGACTAAATTGGTACATGAAGGGCTACAGATGCCAAGTCATCATTTCCCAACAAAATGACATTGCTTTCAAGGTAGCATCTGTAACCTATTACCATCAGAATAGAAGACTACTGTAACAGTTCATGAGAAAGGATGCGCTCACTTATCTAAGAGTAATATAGCTGGGCCTTCATCAAATATTAACAGGGCTCAGGAGTACAGAGTTCAGCAGTTATTAAGAATTGTTATTCCTTCACTAATAGTTCAGCTTAACATTTACAGAAATCAATCACTTATAATGCAATGATAAAGACACACCGATTAATTTCTGCATTTCAAAATCACCCTTCCTTGTCACTACCAGAAGCATGCTTTGTTAGTAACTGTCCTGATGTATGGAGTGGGGCTGTAATTTAAAGTAGCTTTAAACTTTATTAATTTCCCAATTAAATTTACTGGGACATTTAATGCATTGCTTGATATCTATTACTGATCCTTTATTTATTCCAAGTCACTCAAACTAATGGCATTACCACCTGCATAACCTCCTGTTGACAAAATTCAAAATTCAGATATGATTTTTTGTTCCAGAGTGTAGAAGAAAGGTATTTAGCAATCAGATTAAGTATGAGTGATTAATCTGGGTTATTTTACATATACCTAGACTACTGTACATAATTTTTAGACAAAAGGATTGTGGCACTAAATACTTCCATGAATCCAGTTTTTAACTTCCTGACTACAAAATGACATAAATTTACAGTTGTTGTTTTAACCAGGACAATCTCAGAGACACAATGAGAGATCTTCACCAAAATATTTTTCAGTGTTTTAATAAAGGTGCTGAAAAAAAATAATATTCACACAGACTTTAGGGGGAGTAATTCAGAAAAAATAAATCAAGAAATCCACCCCTATAATTTCCAAAGAATATTTCTGATTAGTCACACTTCAATGGCATTAAAAAAAAAAAAACAACAAACCATTAGAAAATTTAATTTATAAACTGTTCCAACTCCCCACTGGAATAGAAGTTAATTTGTAATATTATTGGGGAGAACAAAGAAGCAGTGAACAAACCCCAAAGCTACTCGAAGGTCTGTGCATCGTACGAAGACACAAGGGAAGCTGTATCAGAGTAGTTCTTCCTTTCATTTTTTAGTGTTGTCTCATTCAGCTACTAATGAAGTGCAGCCATCTCAGGGAAAGCATAAAAAAAGCAACTCAACTGTGCAGAACATTTAAACCAGTCAAGCTTCCATCATTCCTTTGAACCAAAACATTATGAAAGCTTTCAATAGGAATATTACAGCTCTCCAAGCTATATAGGTTGATCAAGAAGCACAGGTTAAGTTTTAAGATTCAATCTAACATATTAAATCAAATTTTTCAATTTGTAGAGAAAAAACTTTGATATCTGGAACTTTTCTTTTTCCTAGAGACAGTTCATTATTGAAATGGAAATCAAATGGAAGTGAAGCAGAAAAGAAAACTAAATCAGAACATGAAGCTTCCCATTGATACACAATTCTGGTTTTCCACCTTGCTGCAGTTAGTATCTTTGTTCATTAAAATTGCTCTTTGAAATCTCTAGCAGCTGCACATAATCACACCCTCAGTTTTTATGCATTATCTGTAGACTACCAAAGTTCCCACGAGGACCATGCTGCCATAACAGGACAGTGCGACCTAAAGAATTTTCAGAGTTCCTAAGTAGCCTCTAGAGATATTCTACGCATCTATTGACCTTACACAGCCTTGTTTATTTTAGGAACTCTAATAGGATCACCATACACTGTACTATGGCCAGTTTTCCATGTCATCAATAGTTGCTTACTGGCTGCTTTGTGAACAATAAGTGAGAAGACGACTCTTACAACTGATCTGAAACAGGGCAAGACAGGCCACACTTCTCCTTTTTTTCCTCCTTACATATTTTCATTTTAAGCAAGGATGCACTTCAACACCTCCCTGTTTCTCGCCCATTGCTTTCTCTCACTCTTTCAGTAATGCAAGGCAACTGCTCTTTGCTGCTGTCAGATGTGCTCCTCCTGCACCACTGCCAATGCAGTCGTCTTTCCAAAACTTCATAAATGACCACGGAAAAAAACCCTAAATTAACATTGACATCTTAAGCCCATTTCACACTCTTGATTTGCTGGTGCTTTGTCATGATGATGCCTAAGCAGACACACAAGAGAGATAGAGGACTTGCTCATGGAAAAACTATGTGAAGTCAGGAGACAGTGACCATGATCCTGTTGCTGATTTCATGTAGTAGGAAGGATCTTACAGTTTAATTGTGATTTGTAATTAACAACCAGTTAAGAAAATGAGGCCTCTTTGGAACACAGGCATAGATTTAGATGTGTACACCAAGACATTTGAAACAGGTGATGCAGGTGCCTCCCAGGAAGGTTTTCCTACTGACAACACATTTAGGGCTTAGAGAAGCATGGCAAGTCGGGGGACATTGGCTACGGGGAGAAAAGTCTGCTCAGTGAGATGACAAAAAAATTTTAGCAGGGCAACAAAACAACTACCCCACTGCCTGGAGATCAGGCGGCTTTTTTTAAACTTTTTTCTCAATTGCTGTGGAGTGGGCAACTTGTTCATCAGCCATACTCACCCAATGCCCCAGTACCTTCCTGTCAAACCATGACCCATTAAACTACGTATCAGAGAGGACATGAAAAGTAAATGTTAAATTACACAAAGCCCCTGTGGAAAAACCTCGAACTCATGCAGAAAGAGAGATCCCTGGTGGGAATAGACTGGTATATAAACTACCTCCATGCTTTGGGAGAAAGGGTCCTTCGGATCACACAGTGATGAAGATATTCTGTGGTTGCCACGGAAGCAGCGCTGGCTTATGTTTTGGGGGACTGGAAATGTCTGACGAATAATTGTTAACCTTCCAATTGACCTTCTCACCAGCTCCTGCACATCCACATCATTTATTTCCTGCAAAATAAGGCAAGGGAGAAAACATGCATAAAGTATAAATACAGAAATATTATAATTGAATTATAAACAAAAAATAAACTGAGAGGACCAAGAGGCCTGTGATTGCTATGCAGCTATTGTCGAGCTCTGCCATAGCCTCAAAAAGAACTTGTGCATGCTTATGAAAACAACTGACATACTGCCCTTACAACATTTACAAAAGTTTAAAAGGTACTGTGCCCAAACCTCACAGAATCTTTGTAGATGTAACTGGGTTTAGTTGTTTCATTTTGGGTTTTCTCTCCTTCTCTTTTTACCTTTGATGTTTTACTTAAAGTTGTTTCACAGCATCCTTGGCAGATAAAGTGTAAATCAGTAGGAAGTCATACCATGATGTATTTCTAAGTGTAGTATTAGGAGCTGTGAAGGTACATACCTATTCAGGCCTTAAATGTTAATATCCTGGAAACAGAAAACCAAGAACCTATAAACACTGTGCAAATTAGCAAACATCATTTACAAAAGTGCAAAAAACCACCCTATGCATTAGAGCATTCTAGGTATATGCTTGTTTATAGCAAGACCCATTTAAAACCAACTTTTTACTCCATGGGGTACCTATTAAGGCTTACAGCTGAACACTCAGCTCTATGGACACACACTTTAAAGAAAAAAAAAAAACAACCCACCACCTAAGTAAATACATCAATACATGAAATGTTAAGCTTAAATATTAACTTTAAGGCATGTTAGAAAAAATAGAAAAACAGTTCTTTACATAGTATAAATTCCTGCAGTTTGGGAACATGGTGTTTAACACCATTGAATGATGAAGCCCCCAGGGAACACAGAGCAGAGGAGCACGTGCTCACAAGCAACAGCAACTGACTCCACATTCGTAAAAGATCATGAACTTTAGTTAAACACAGGCTTTTCCTGATGACTCAAATAAGGTCAAGCTGGTGTCTTTCAAGGCAATTCTGTGTCTGTGTTTTTCTTTAAAGCAGAAGAAATAATTTACATAGTTGATCATTTTTTTTACTAGAATCTGTTAATCATGCTGAACTGTTTGTCCATAATCTGTCTGAATTACAGAAGCTGATGTCCCAAACTTTCCAGACATTTAAATTTGTGAGTACCCCCACAGTAAAGGAGGTGCTTGAGGAGCTCCTATTAGCAGTCTGCATTTAACATACCCTGGCATATAGCCACAGCTTATCGAATATTTCTGATTCTTACTTGTGTATTTTCCTTTTTTTTTATTTTTTTTTTCATTTTTTAAAGGATACAGCACATCTGCACTGTTGTACCAGTAACTAATGCCATCATCTTTTTTTTTTTTGCCTCTAGCTTCCTGATCTATACCCATAATCATGAACTTAAGAGAAACCAGGAGACAGACTTGAACTACAGAATCTTATTTGTGAAAAGGAAGCACAGCTTTTTGAAAAAGCAGCTCTTTAAATGTTGAGGCAACTATTCAAGTGATTTTTGGCTTTTTTTTGAGCTTCAGTTAAGATTCTTTAATTATTTTGAAGCAACTTCTTCAGACATACTGGTGTTTGTTTTTTTCCTTTAAATTTTGGAAGAAAAATACACGAGATGTAACTTTTAACTTCTGATCTTTTAACTACAGCAAAAGTACTTTATTCTTCACAGATTGTCATAGTTTCTGAATTCATCTGTTATTAATGTTCTTATGAAATATAGATTTTTTTTTTCTGCAAACAAAAATAACACATGGAATCATCTATGTCCAGTGTAATATCTCGCATTTCTGGTCAATTAATTCTTTATGTACCACAGAAAATGGTTTATCTCAGCTTAAGATGCCATCTTTTCATTTAGTCTGTATCATTTTGCTAGCTGGACGGTAAAAAAGAAATAAATGCTGTTTTAGTAAAATGCATGTAAGTTTTTTAATAATACTTTCAATATAATCAGAAAGGAAAGCTCCAGAAGCTTCTTATGTTGATTTAAAACTATATCCTTTCTCAGGGGATTTAAAAAAAGTTTGCCTGGTTTCATTATACACAGTGCCCAAAATGTAACAGCAATACTATTACACCCTTCCTAATAATGTAATTTTGATACATGCATGGCCCTGTTATATTGTTAAATAATACCTCAAAAGAGATTTTGACTTTCAGCTGCTCAAATATTTATCTTTTCTTCCTCAAAAATGTGTTTTTTTTTTATGTATTCAGCATTTTTTTCGGTGCATTTTAATTAATGTGTTATCATTTTAACCATTAGGTTACCACTTCATATTTTTATGTATCACCTGTGAACTAATAACAAAATCCAAACACCAAAGAGATTTTTGTATGGTTGCCATGGAGTTATATACATCAGTAGATTAATGACAGCTATTATTTTAAATGCTGTGAATTCCACTGATTATATCATAAATTCAGATTTTAGGGTAACAACAAAGCAACACTACTCAAATTCAACTTTAGTAATTTGCTATATAGCTCTTTGTAATTTTTTTTAATACTTGGCATTGACTGAGTGACAAGTCTTTTATATAATGACTCTCCAATATCATCTCTCATTCTGGAATTTTGGATCTGACTTAAGAAAACTATATAAAGCAACTATTGTATGAGAGGAAACAATTTTCATTTGCACTTCAAAGAAGGATACAGTATAATGATACAAGGATGGCAGATGATCTGTTATACAAGCACCAAATGTCAAAAAAAATTTACAAAATTGGCCAAGTTGAACTGAGTTGACACCTGTATAAATACAGGCTAGGTTATATGGGGTTTTCTTTGAAAAATCAGAAATTCAATATATAGTTCCAAACCTTTCTTTTGTTGGTGTGAACTTGAAATAAAGGGGAGGTTGTCCTATTTCAAATGGAACAAGGATAAACTTAGATGTATATTTCATCTGAGTTGGCAAATAAATCAGGAAAGAAATGTTATTTTAAATTAATAGCTCTTCACAGATGAATTAGGAAAAGTGAACTGATAGAGGGTCACCTTGACATTATCAGCCAGAGACTCCAGTGTGAAGAAAGACTATATACTGGACACCTTATGTGCACTGCTGTTCAGCTTTGTCTTGTTATTTCAAGAGAAGCAGCCTAGGCAGAGACTTCCTATGCATCATAAAGCAACTGCACCAGTGCTGAGAGACATGGAGGGAAAGAATTTATTCACATGGTCCTATAACAAGCACCAAAGGCAGCAATATCTTTCCTTATGGAAACACCTCAACTTTGGCCCAAGATGATGATTCCAGTATTTATCATATACTGGACATCCTTTATTTTCCTGTGCATGCCGTGTCTTCATGACATCCTTCAGGACAACTTGGAAAGTGTTTCTTCCTCCCCCAAAAGCCAACAGCAGTAAGTAAGGGGCAGAGTGGGAAAGGGTGGCCACACTGCAGACCCCCTTGAGGCCTCTGGGCTGCCATTGCCCATGCCATAGCATACTTGTGCTATGCCCTTCCAGAATTTCTCAGCACTCTTCAAAAGAGGAATAGTTGATGGAAAGATGTAACTAAAGGCAGCTCCAAAACAAATGAACTGAGATCCTGAACTGCATAATCATTTGCTCCATTATACTTGCCTTAGGTTTCTCAGGTTTTGGGGAGGATGGTGAAAAAGAGAAAACCGATAGGACAAGGAGAAATCAATTTTTAGCTTTCACAGAGAAAAAAAATCGAGTTTGGAGAAAGCAGGGCTAAGTCTGTCTGTTCAGTGGCTCTCATCTGTCTGAAAAAAAAGAGCTGGCAGCTTGGTTGCTGACCTGTACCAAAGCGGGTGGTATTTCACACCTGACCTGCCATCATCATTGGAAAATGTAAGGGTTCAAATGAATCTCTAATACTATTATTAATCAACTATCCATATTAAAATGTAGAATTATGTGAACTCCTGGAAATGAGCTGTGATTTTAGGACCTGATCTAACTGCTCAAGCTTAAAACATAATTATGCTCTATGCTCTTCTTCATGGCATTGGGCTGAAATGCAGTGGAAGAAGATGAACGCATTGGCCAAGGACCAGCACTCTCCTAGGAAAAGCATGTGTTTATCTGAAAGCAGCCTTTGAATGGAATCTTTTCTCATAAACTGTTCTTTAAAAGATTTTGTGGGTTTTGTTTTTTTGGTTTTTTTTTTTTTTTTTTTTTTTTTTTCATTCTTTCCTCAAAGACGGAGTTTTTCTAGACTCTGATGATCTGGTAATTAGAAAACTTTTATTAACTTTTGCCCTCAGTTTATTTATGGGAAATTTGAACTCATTTGTTCTTGTGCCAACCTTGCTCTCTAGCCCTTGATAATGATGCATTTATCCACACTCTGTATGTGTTTATAAACAGAGAGCATATCTTCTGTCAGTCTGTTTTGATAGGCTAATCAAGCCAACCTTTTCAGTCTCTTCTAAGACAAATCAGCTTTTCTGTGCACCTGTTCCATGCCAATTTTAATTGAGCTGGTCATAATTTTACGTATTATTGCAGATGAAATCTAACTAATTATTTGTACAGTAGCATTAATATTTTCACCTCCTGTATGGTAACTGTAGGCAGTGGAAAGTGTTTTGGGCTGTCCTTGAGTAAACAACAGTAATAGTGAACTGATGGCAGCCTTGGGTATAGCAAGACACCCCTGAATGTTTAACAGGAAAATGCTTGAGAGAGACGTGGATTTAAAGTAAGAAAAGGGTATTTCTTTCGTTTAAAAAGAGCAAAAGAAAGAGAAGTAATGAAAATAATACAAATGCCATTTCTTCAGTTCCACTAAATAAAATCTAAGCTTACTGTACACTTGTGATTTAAAAGTCATAGAAGAAATATAATTTTACTCTCCTGGGCTTTTAGAGGTTGTATTTACTATTGCGCAGGGGAAAAGAAGCAAGCAGAGACATACAGACAGATGGAGAGAGAATGTGAGAAATCCATTTGTATGTTTTGTTAAGGCATATTTAACTATGACTACATCCAAATCTATGACTCCTGCAAATTTTAAATAAAGAATTGTACCATCTGTTTTAAGGCCCTGAAGAAAGAGGAACATTTATTTGGAGACTGTTTCCTCAGCTGACTGAACTGATCACAAGAGATCTGTATTATTTGCAAAGGACTTACATGATGTATTATGCTTTAGCAAATTATGAATCCTTTCATTTTAAGTCAATGGCCCTCCTCCCACACATGCATTTCCATTATGATACAGTTTTTAAGCAAATTTGTTGTATTACATAAAATAGCAAGTAATGGGACAATAAAAATTAAGGAACTCTTTCCAGGCATTATAGCATTTAAAGCAAGCAATTAAAATAACAGATGTTACCTCACAAAGCCTAAGCAGACTCCTGATCACAAAACTGAAGGTGGTATTTCCTTTTGTATGACTATACTTGGTGTGTTGTAAGCCCTTGGCACAGTGATGGAAAAGGAAAGACAATTCCAGCTTATTTTGGTATCTCAATGCAAGGAATAATGCAAGGAAATATATGGATTTTGCAAACCAATGCATTTTCACTGTACTAGATCACCATAGAATTTCAAATTAGAAGGCCAGAGGAGCAACATTACAGTTACTTAGTTGGCACTCTGATTTAGCCAATACATGCACACAAACACAGATGTCCAAGTTGTCTTAAGATGTCATAAAAGATTCATATAAGCAACAAAACAGATAGAGCTCTGAGATAATTTCAGAGTTATATGGAATTACTGTGGTCATCAACAGCCAATGAACAACCATATCAAATGGACTTGAATGTTGAAATAGCTATTTTACACATCACACAGTAAGGGCCCCATAAATCACTGCATTTCCAAATCTTACACTGCTGAAGTGGAGGCACTGCAATCTCATTACTGCACTGGTAAAATGTTGCAATAAGCAAGTAATGTTATGCAACATTCATCAGGAAATATTTAAATTTATGTTGTAATTTCATCATAGTGATAAGGAAAAATAGGACAAAACATGATTCTTTCCATATCACTATCTACAAATCCTATTTATTGTTAATCTGATTTTTGTGTCCACAAAATAGAGATTATTAGCATTTTGAAACAAATAGAGCTTGAAAGTAAATTTCTTGAGTGGGAATATGGATTTATGTCCAGAAGGAGATTAAGCTCAGATGGCATTAAACATGTTCACCTTCTTTAAAACCGACAGCAGGAATGACTGAACAAGACACAGAGATTTTAATGGCTGTGGTTTGCAGCACAGTTTGTTAGAATGAACTTAATCATGGCTTTCCCCATTTCATGTATAAGAAGGGATAACGTACGTTTCTCTGTGTATGTCATTCAGTTCTCCTAGCTGTTGGGACCACCGAGCACAGAGAAAGTTCTGGAGTGGAGAAGGCAGTTGAGTGGTAAACACTTCTATCAGTCTGCCATTTAATCTGCTGCAACATGCAAATAACAATGCTCAGGAAGCATTTTTTTCCCCACTGAGACACTAGTTTTTGAATAAAAAGCAAAGAGAAAGCATGAACACTAGGAATGGATCTTTGGCTTTATTTTGCTTTTTAAGGGTGGAGGAGCTGGCACAGCTAAAAGCAAGGACCTTCCTTTGAACTTTCCAATTCAAATAAGATTTAAAATGAAAAAACAGTGGCAATATCTTTAACTTGAAGAGCAAGCCAGTATCTGGGACCTGCTTAAGAAACTGGTGTCTAATCTATTGATATAGCAGTTAATGATGGACTGCTTTAGATTTAGTTAATGATTTTTAAAAAATAGTAAGTGTTAAACCTGAACAATAGAGATGATTTCAAGATTCCACTTGCTACAAGTAAATTCTAATTTAATCTGACAGGAAAAAGAAAACAGGTATGTTGTCCGCATGACCATCTGTATCTTAAAACTGGGTTCTCAACCAGCTCCATTCAGTGCTGGAAAACACACACATTGCTGGTCAGGAGCAATGCAGGACCCAGACCAAAAATTTCTGCTAGACCTGGATTGTCCTCACAGCACTTTCCGAGGCATTTTTTTCTCTGGGGAAAACTGACTAAAAATCCATTGGTTTAGACTAGTAGGCCATAGTACAATCCCACTGCAACAATGTTAGAACTTACTATAACCTTGAAAAAACAATGCTTTGGATTAAATTATCTCACAGTTAGCACACTGTACTAATGAAAATCTTGTAAATTAAGTATGAAAACAGAAGTGCGCAGTAAATCCGGAGAGCAGACCTGGAATTTACACACAATGTCTCCAAGCAATCTTTTATGCTGAGAATATACAGTACTTGCACGATCTACATGTCAGGGGAGAGTTACCTCCTCAGTGAATTCAGCTGTTCTGGACCTAAATCGTTTTCCATAAAACAGAAGATAAATCTGAATGTTGTCAAATCTACAAACAAGTGCATTGTTCAATGTTTTATATGCAAAGCCACTTCACATATTGACTTGTCATGTTTTAGCTGACAAGTGTTCACGGAAGAACTTATTTCTGTTTTAAAATAGGATCTCAGCTTAACTTCCTTTCTTTTTCCCTTCATGAACATTCACGTATGACCTGATCCAGAAGTCCACCAAAAAGCATCTCAACAATATCAAAAGGTTTGTGTATCAACCATTATTGAATTCTAGGGAAGGGAAAGATGGGATTTTACTATCAAGAAAATTAAAATATAAACAAAACACAAGCACTCCACTAAGAATGATTACATATGAAAAAGACCTTAAAAAGATCCTTTAAAAACAGTCAGTTCAAGTGAAATATGAAATCTCAAGATACTCAGAAGGAAAGGTTTTTTTTCATTCTTCTGCTTAAAATAGGCAAGATAAACCAGTGAAGTCTAAGAACTTGTAATTCTATTTTTATTAAGCAACATCCACTCCCCGCAGCATGCCTGAACTTTGTTGTTGCTACTACTTCCTGTTGCCAAAGTCAAGATCAACACGAATACGGCCAGTAAGCCTGAAAACAGGATTCATGGTAAACAACAATGTTCACTTGACAGTTACCTCATTTATAATGATCCAGTGACAGTCAAAAGCAACCAAATTAGTCTCCACGACCTGAAATAGAGAACAAACCAGCTATCAGTCAGCTTGCTTGTGAAAGCCAGAAAAAAAATTTAAAGGGATGCTCTCTGCAAATGACAAAAGCCGTGCTCTCCAAGACCTTTGTTATTCAACTGAGGATAGAGAACCTTTCTCAAAATTCTGCAGAAGCATTTGTATTATTGTTTGACTTGCTAATCAAACTTGGAAAATACATTTCATTGCCAGCATCACAGTCAAGGATAAGTTTCAGTTGACTGAGGAGAAAATGAAATAATTTCAGCCTTAATATTGTGTATTGAGAGAGAGCAACAGAGAAGAAGGCAGAAAATGAATATCAAGTAACTCTCGTCAGATTTCTGTAGCTCCTGCCTCTAAGGCCTTTCCAGTGTACGCTTACTTTGGTGAATTCAAAAAAAGAAAACAAGGCCAAACCAAAAATCTCCCACCACAAATACAGGGGTTCATAGAAATGCAAAGAACGGGGAGGAAAGGGTACTCTTGAGAAAAAGGGCTGTCACAGGGATGATAAATGATAGTCTGTCCAAGGCTTCATGGACAGAGGGCCTCTAATCGTCCGCCCACGCATCTCCTTTCCTTTGCTGAAAATTTTTCCAGGAGTTGCCTCTATACTGGACTGAAAATGTACTTTCTAACTGATCTTTAACTCAGCCCTATTCTTTCCTTCCTTGAATCCACTACACTTTTTGTTGTGGGTCATATTTGATTCACTGTTGCAGTGGAAATAAAGAGGGGAAAAAAATACGTTTGTTCTGCTTTCATTAGCTAGGAAAGACATCTTCGACAGGAAGGAGGCCAGAAACAAAGTATAAAAAAGGCTGGACACCTTTACATTTTTTTTCTAAATGAAATTAAATTAGCATTGACACAAATAGTTTTAAAACCAAATCAATCCCATTTTTTATGTATAACCACCATGCTCATCTTCATTCACAATTCAAAACTGCTGCATACTTAAAACTGCATTGAATCCCATAATAATAATAATAATAAAATAATCAAAGACAGACATAAATGGAAACAAGGCTTGGAACTTAAAATGTTTTAATTTTAAAAGAGATGACTAGTGCTGAGCTGTTACTACTTGGACCATTGCACAGTGGTCGTGTTTGGCTTTTAACGATGACCAACACAAAAAGCAGCTGCCAAGGATGGCTGCAATTTATATTGGGCCATGTCCAAAGGAGAACAATTTAAGTGGCCACAAATCTTAAACAGCAGCAAAAGACCGCGTACTGATAACCTTCATTATTAATTCAAAGGCCATTAGAATTGAGATCACTGCTTATTTAGTAAAATGATAGGCAAGATTGGAAATTCTGATCTGGAGATACTGCGAAAAAAGGAAAGAGCAACAGTATATGAATGGACTTCTTATTTGAAACTCTCACATCACCAGTGAAAAAGAAATGAGGGGAAATCAATGCCATAGCTGATAATGTGCTCCTGGAAAAATTCAATATTATTAGCAGTAGGAATCAGGGTCCTCACTTTATACAAAATTTAGACTCATTTCTCTCTGTCGTGACAACGTTTTGTTATGTTGCTTTGACATTCTTTTGCATTCTCCACAGTAGTGTCCACACAGCACATGTACAGGAACAGGATAGAAACTGAATAGCTAAGCGATGGAAAGCATCACAGCAGACCCAGGGATAAAGGATACTTGAACTGGAGCATGGGTGTTCTAATCACATCTCTCATATCAAACCAGTTGAAAGACAAACACATCCAGGCACAGAGAAAAGTTAAAAATCAACAGAATAGTAACCAAGCTCTCAAGGGAGCATTTGCTTCTTATATAAAGTTCCCAAGCACAGAAAGTGTTTCACATTTACAACATAAGCAATGCCATTTAAATTTTCTATAAGACAAAACAAATCACCACCTTACTGAAGCAGAACCGATTCTGCTAGTCAATCTGCATATATTTCTGCTGCTGAAAGCAAGCAGAATAAAAACCAAAAATAATTTAAAAAAAAAAAAAAAAGCAGCAGCACATCTGACATTTTCTGGTTTCTTGTCAAGTTCCTGGCAACCTTGTCTGTCCTAACTTCTGTAGAAACTCCCTAAAAATCAAGGCTCCCAGAGGTGTTAGGGGAATGACAAAGACAATAATGTTCCACAAAGGGCTCATAAGCTCTTTCTCTGTTTCAAAATGTCAGTCAACCGAAACTTCAGAATGAAGGAATCCACAAAATGAAAATTCACATTTTCTGTTTGGTTTTTAGTAACACAGTAAAAGCAGAGTTGATTTCTTCCTTGCACCTGAAGTTTTGGCTGATCAGATTTCAATGCAGTTTATCTTCTATTAAAACTTTGGTTTCAGTTTATGTAGCTTCTTTATAAATACTTGGTTCTTTGTATCTATTTAGCCCAGGCTTCTCAAATTTCGATTGGACAAGGCTTTTTCAGCACAGTACGGTTGGTTCTAAATGTCACTGTCTTTATTAGGTACAGCAGACAGACCACTTAAGCCAGACTCTGAAAGAGGCTTCCTGGTCTCAGAAGTCACTCTTATTCAAACAGCTCAGGCTACCTGTGACAGATTTATTCACAACTTGCACATAATAAGATGAAATGAATCAATTTTTTACTTACAGTTGAACCTCCTCAACAGAAAGATCATGTTTTATCCATTGAAGTTTATGCATTCATGAATCTACATATTAAAGCCATTTTCAAAAAGCTTATGTCAAATTGAGTTGAACTTGTAACATACTCAGAGACACTTAAACTAATATATGCTAAATTTAAATGGGCTACAAATAGCCTCTGATCTAAGAATTCATTTTCCCTTTCGGTCAGCCAGAAGCTACTTTTTGGCATTTTCCTTAGCCCATCCACCCTAAGCTTGTTCTAGTATTGACAGTGGGTGCTTAAAAAAAATTACTGATGTTGCCCTGAGAAAGTTCCTAGATTATTTTAAATTTATTATATGAAATATAGATTTACATCTAAAATGGGAATCAGCATTACTCTGGGTTTTCAAGGCCATCTTTTCATCCTTGGGTCATTCAGTCTTACCTGATGAAATCCTAGTCCCACTAATATCACTCACAAAAGAGCTCTCCATTTCAGCAAGATCAGGATATCGCACCTCAGTCCCTCACCTCTGGACACCACTTCTTCCAGTATGGCCCATGTTGTCCATTTAATTGACTTTAAGGTTGGGCAGTGCACATTCTGACTATGTCTATATGAATTGCAGGGTACTGTACTATTATCATCATCATTAATAACTTTCAAATATTTTACTATTATTGTGCTTCTTATGTTTTTCACTGTAGAAAAACACACAAGCATATCTCTTGTTTTAAAGAAAATAAATAGAATACCATGTAAACCTTCAGTTTTGATGCTTGAAGGAAAAAGTTGTTCAACCCTAAAGATTTCTTCAAACACTAACAGTAATCGTGCATAATCTCACAGTCAGAAGATTCTCTCATTCAGCAGTTACTAAGCATAAGTTTAGAAGTTTGAGATTATATTAAATCAGTTCCCAAAAACAAATAAATTAAAATATCTAAGGCCAGCAGCAATACCACCTAGATACAATTATCCACCAGTAAAACAGTCATTACTTGAACACGGCAAGCCTTTACAATCATGACACAATGTTCCACAACGCCTTTGTCTGAATTTGCTTTTTTGTGGGTTTTTCTTTTTTTTGTTGGTTTGTTTTGTTTTTTTTTTTTACTTAAAAAAGCCACTGCATTTTCACTTGGAAGGTATGATAAAAATTAAGATTGAAGTAAAAAAAACCCAAAAAAATCAAAAGAGCATGGCTGGTTCTGCTTACAAGTGAACACAACTTAAAAGCACATGTAACATAGCTTCAATAGAAGTATGTAACGCAATTGCGTAAAAGTTTCTATGACTAGTACATTCAGAAAGTTAAAACAAGTATTTGTGTGTGTATACATATAAGACATATTATCATGTGAGTAATGATCTTTTTCTGTTTGAAATTCACATCTGCATGCATGTCAAGTGAGCTGGCATGAACTTGTGTTCTGTGCCAGGGAATAATGAAAGTAAAACATAATGCTTGCAAAGGCATAAGGGCAGTAATGAAAAAGAAATCTGATAGCTGTATACTAGAAGCATTAAAAGAATTCGATGGGGGCGTGCAGGAGGTAGGGGCTTCAAGACTCCAAGCGTTTGAATACAATGCAAGGTGCAATGGCTCTGTGACAGGAAGCAGTGCTTGTGTGCACTCCTGAAAGGCAAGGGACAGATTTGAAATTTCCATACAAGGCAGGTGAACATATTGTTTATGCAGCTCACCTCTTAAGCTAAAACTGAGAAAAACTAGAGTGTGCATTCATAATGAGAGCTGAACACCAAAATCCTGCACAGCTATTAAATGGAGGAGAGTTGACCCTTTCCAAAACAAAGAAACCCACGTACATATTTGACAAATTTTCTTTTCACATTTCCTCTAAGGGAAATCATACATGAATTCAGTGGTGGGTTACTAAACACACAAAGCTATATTCAGTGCAGAAAGCTCTCTGAAGCTAAACATAGCTGCTAGCTGGGAGAGTATTGGGAGACAGTATCATATATGCCTACCCTGTTCTTAATACTCCCTCAGGTATTTGCTTAGGGCCACATTTGCAGATAAAACACAGGAACAGTCTTTGGTCTGACCCAAGATGGTTGTTTTTGTGCTTTCAAATAGATTTTGCTTTCTTAACTGCAGACACTTATTAATTCTGTATCAACTGTTGTGCAGTTCAGACTTTCTATTTACTGAAAGGGTGAATATTTGCAATGCTAAAAAATCCCATTTTGTGCTGTTGAGATGGCATTTCTGCATTCCTTCACTGTGCAGGAACGTACATAAGTAGATGAACTCCAGTATGAATGGGGAGCTGCATCCTTACAGTCTAATGCCCACAAGCAACTCCCACATTCCTGTCTCACACAACTAAATTGGTGTCAGAGAACAAGCAGAGGACAGCCAATATAGCCAACAGCTTCAGAGAATGATTTTTCTGAATTCAGCCATTTTTCATCTATAGGCTGTTAGTATTCATTTATTTTTAATGCCACATCAAATAATTCTCCAGTACTAAGAATCAAAGCAGCAAGTTAGCAGGCCAGTTCTGAAATAGTCTTCATGAAATTGTGGAAAAATCTGAAGAAGAAATTCACTCTCTACCCACTCAACCACTGCTCAGACTGTGAGTTCACACTGGAATATTTGAAAACATTGTGTCATTAGTTGCATAAATCCTGCAGCAAAGGATACAGCCCGTCAAGTACTCGGTGCCATTCAAACTCAGTCATAGAAATCCACAGCAAAAGATATAAAAGATCATTCTTAACATCTTTGTAACTTTAGAAATGCATTCATGTCAAACTCCAGCAGTGCCCCTAATACCCCATTAAAATAAATCAAACTTCTGCTTCATGAGGAAGGTGTTCCACGTAGTCAAACACGGATGCTATTGAACCAATGAGCAAGAACATGGATGAGGCAGAAAACAATTTTCATTTTCTGAAGAATTCAACTACACACCAAGGGAGATTTTGCAGAGAGCAGAAAAATGCTGTCAAGAAGACAAGTGATGAGCAAGGACAAACCATCTGTCACTGGCAGTAACTCCAGAACTTCTGAATCTTTAGAAGAGCCTGACAATTTATCACAACTATTTCTATCGTTCGGCTCAAACCTTCAAATGGGCTAAATGCAAGACAATCTAAGGCAAATAAAGCAGTAGTAGTGCCAGCATGCAAGCTTTTCACATGTGCAATAATAAGCAAGAAAGTAAAATAGCTTCCCAACAAAAAGGGCATGTAATTTAATGAAAAACGACATAGAAATTTCTCTACATCCTTCTTCCTTATACATCTGGGCCCATAGATGTGGGCCAAAACTACAAGGTATAGATCAGGACTCTTACATAGGAAACCCAGGAAAACTGTTCTTGATCTTCAAAATTCACCTTCACACATGCTTGCAAACATCTAATGAGCAGTAATGTTGCATGTATGAAAAGATCCATACAGAATCTGGCCATCTCAAATATCTCCTGCTCAAAACATAGGAGAAAGCTGCTGGGCTCCAGATTTGCCTTTGCTGCTGTTGCGACTGCTCTACAACAAGCCACCCAGATGCCATAACTCATTTCTCAAAACACTGAAGAAAAATGTCCCAACTAGAACTGGCCTTCCTCCTGACTTTCTGCTCCACCAGGAGCTGTGGTAGTGACTGTGATTCTTTTTCTGCTGGACCACCACCAAGCAAACCACATTTTCCATTTGATTTTTCACAAAAGCCAACAGATGGCATTGCATAATCTCTTGTTTTGCAAATGGCTGGTTTTGAAATAATTTAGAAAATGATTTAAAAAGTTAGTTTTCCCAAGAGTTGAACTGGGACACAAACTCCCTGCTAACCTCTTCCAAACATCCTCTGTCTACAATATGTCCTATTTATGTGGTCTTGTAATCTGAACTGCACTCTTCCAGCTGGAAGACTGGTAAATTGTTTTTGTCCAATACCACTAGATTTGTTGCCTGTCTTTTCATAGACTAACCTCTCAGAGCCTCCACTGCTATTTTGCAGGTGAATATATGCCTCTACCTAATTTTCTTTCCTAGGGACATAACAACGTGATGATTACTAAGATACAATAAAAGCCAGGTTTCCTGTATACTTATGTGGGACCAGAAGCAACCCACCCCCTCAAAAAAAAACCAACCCAAAACCAAAACCAACCAGCCAACTGAACCAAAAAATAACCACCAAACAAACAGAAGTTAGAGGCCATTTCTTAACATTTCCTTTAAATGAAGAGATGTGATTTGACTAGTTTGGGCACTGAAAGCCATCTCCTGTATTATAAATGGCTCCTCAGGCAGTGGTATGCAAAGCAAAATCTGACAGTTAAAGACTATTGTAATAGCTTACGTACATGTAGTACTAAGAAAGTTAGGTGATAAACTGAAGACTACCTTAACTGATCTGAAGTTTGGCAAGGTAAATGTATGGAATTGTACTATTTAGTATGTTGTACTTTGTTAAACACTGCAGGATTTTTGCATGGAAATCCTGAGCTTGTCTCCAAGTTGGTTTTTTTCCCTCTTTTTTTTTTTCTTCTTTTTTTTTGTATTCTAACTGCTAGATCATTAAATTACCACCACTTTATCAGACTATCTGTACCATTTCTTCCTGCTGGTGCCACAGCAAGACCTTTTCTGTGACTCTGCTCTTAGTCTTTGAGCTTCTCAGTAGGGAAATAAGTTGCTGATTTATAAAGCTCATTCTTGCACACCAGAAACTGAAGCTCATAAAAATCTCTTTTCACCAAAGGCAATATTTTTGGAATCTAATTTTAATCTCTATCCATTTTCACTCAAGAGAGAGAAAACCCACACATGGCAATACTTATTTTTGTTCTTATGGAGCATCATCTCTTTCTGGGATTCCTTTCCCTGAAGTTCCAAGCAAAAAAAGAATACGCCACAGATCCATTCTGAAACTACTTGACTTTAGCTCGGAACCATGAGCACATTGTGCTACCTGCACTGGAAGATCACTGCTAGAAAGTAGAATAGTATTCTCAATGAACAGTAATGTACTTCCCACATAGAAATTGCTTATTTCAAATAACAAAGTGATTCAAACTCTCATGTAAATTCAGAATCATTACTGTTGTACAATTGCTGATACCTTCCTTTCTTGTTAAGAATTTCTTATGATCTCTTTTATATGTAACTAGATGTTGTTCATAGTGATAGTACTAAATCAATGCTGTAAAATCTCTTGTTCTTTACATGTTACTTACTTTTTTACTTTTTTTTAAAAAAAAAAAATTGCTGAATTCCACATAGGAGTGTGAAATCTAAGCAGAAAACTTGAGTATTTGGGTTGAACATGGGCTTTGAATCAAACCGGTTGTCATCACGTTTGAAGGTGAAGAATCAAACATAAGAAGCCTAAGTCTATGCTAGTCTCAAAATTTCCTCCTCTGTATGGATTACGAGCTGGAAGCAGAGATTTCTCCCAACTGTGTTGTTTGTTTTAAACACCTCATCATCTCCCACACTCGAATACATTCAGAAGCTACCCTTTGAGTGAACTTGCTCTAGATTGAAGGCTGTTGACAAATCCAATAGAGGCAGAATAATTGCCTTCCTGATTTTGACATCTTTGTAACCAACTTCATCAAGGTCAGAATTTCTCCACAACAGGGAAATCTGGGGATTAATCAAGGTTTTCCATAGATTTAAATTTATTCTATCCACACACGTTATTTTTCTAAGCAGAAGCAAAAGTTCAATTCCTACTTTTAACCTTTTGCAGACTTCATAGGTAGCAGCAGGTTTATATGTCAAGCCTTACTGATATAAAGAAACCTTTCAACCTGTCAACGTGACATAAGAAGCTCAGACAAACCACCATTAACTCTAGGCCTTAACTTGTAGAGGAAAAAGGAATGTCAATTTGACAATGGATCATTCTTAATGTGTGCTTTAGGTAATTAGGCTGCTAGTGAAGAGAGTTTTGGAGGCTGCAGGAAAAAAATACAGATGATAAAATGGTATCTGTCATAATTTCAACATATGCAAATTTATATTTACTATCTCTTTAAACCTGTTGCCATTATGGAAACATATACATAATGTTTCTAATCGGGAATCATGATTAACCAGATAAAGTTATCACTTTATTAAGACAGTGAACAGTTAAGACTGAAGAAAAATACTCCTGTGAGGCACAAGATTCCTTCCCAGTGTGCATTATTATGGGCTGACTACACTCAGCAAAAGGACATTGATTCAAATAAAACTTGTAATGGAATCATGTAAGGGTAGTATTTTAAATAACCTTGCCCTTCTCATCCAGATCTGATTTTATACCTGAGTAATTCTATAGGTTGCAGTGCAGTTACTCTTGCTTTACACCAGTTTAAATGATAAGAAGAATAGTTAATTACGATGGAAAGCACTATCAGAAAGAGAGTGAAAAACGTGGGGTTTGATGAAGAACTTGAAGGAAGGAAGTAGGGAACAGCAATACAAGAACAGGGTGACTGATTCAGAAAGCTACTTGGTAGTGTGAACAAATATTTTTAACTGCCCCTGTTTAAAAGCAAGCAAATAATCCCAGAGACAAAGCACAAGTTTCTTAATAGCAGCCAATTTTCATTAAAAAAAAATGCTGTCCAGCCCAGGTACTAGCAACACAAATTAATAATAATAATAATAATACTAAAATAAACAACAACACCATCCCAATTGAATTTAAAGTAGTCAATTTGGCCAATTTTTGTCAATTGTTTTCTAGATACTAGGCGTGGGTGCTGCTGTTTGTAATGGTCTTAAAGAATTTAAGTATAAGAACTATTGAACATATCCATTTAATTTATACCTTCAAGCTGAAAATCCAAGGCTTAGTTCACCTTCTTTTTCCAAGAGTATCAAGGGAATATTTCAGACCTTCTGAATTGCTCAGCATCCATAAGTTAGCCAGATTTTCCTCAACAGGGGCTGCAGGATGCTGAGTGCTTTTGAAAACTTGCCCATTCCATTCAGGTTTTTAAATGTAAATTGAGTGCCTTGAAAAATCCAGCCCAGATTATGCTGGCAGCATGTTGCATATTTTATTAGTGATATGGAAATGTGGTTTCAACTCTTTTTGCATCTGTTAGCAAACTCAAGATCTGGTCTGACTGCGTAGCAGGGAAAATGTTAAACATCATGCACTACAGAATATAACGGTGCTGCTCTTTTTTTTTTTTTTTTTCTTCACTGTCTGCCTTAAAAGCATTGTTGCCAAGCGTCAGACTGACATTACTGAAACAGAAAGTATTTCATTTTCCTATCACAGGCATTATTAACAAAAGTCACCTTTCAAGTGACAAAATATCACTAAAGCCATCAGCTCATTTTGCTTTTCGGCTTTATGGTGGTGCCTCTCCTGTCATTTCACATACTACAACAGTGGCAGAGGTTCAAGCGAGAGAGCCTGCATTTCTGACTTACACATAAACTCAGCATTCAGCTCCTCTCCAAGTATACACACTGAAAGCATTTTTTCGGCTAATAGGAGTTCAAGAATAAAAAAACCAGTTTAATAGAGTTCTAACTTGCTGCAGGTTTGAAGCTCCTTATGAAAAAAACCCTGAGGCACACATACCAAGAAAAAAATCTATTCTAAACACATTGCAGATATTCTGACCACCAAATTGCAATACCAAGTGTGAAGCCTGTTTGCCATTTTGTTTTCTCTGCTTCACAAGAGATCAATAAAATGGACCACTCTTACTAAAGGTCCAAAGACATTGTAAGCCCAGAAGATGTGCACAAGGACTCACTGAGTATTAGATAGGGCATGGATGTAAACAGTAGCCTTTTTTGATAACGGTTTTAAATTTTCCTGATAAAATGCCTCTACATTTTGGGAAATTCTGCTATTATCCTACTTTCAGCCAGTCAACTACATGAACTTAAGCCATAATTTAGAGATTTTTAATATTACTATAACATATTTATGATAAGCAATGTCTGTCCTAACATCAACCACGCAACACAATTAAGATTCAGCTTCTCCCCAAAAAACTGCTGGCCAGAAATCTGTTTGCATACCTTAGATCTGAAACCCTTCATATATAACATTGAAAAGTTTTAAGAAAATAAGTTTTTTGAGTTGAATACAAAGTACTCTTACCATGTTCTTATAGTTGCTAATGGTTAAGCTAACTAAAGTGTGACAACTCAGCAGAAACTGATACAGGTTAAATTATATTCCAGCTGTAAAAAGAAAGAAAATATGTACATTTTTTCCATTGTTGTTTGAAGCTGGTTCCATGCGGTAATTGCATATGGATCCAAAGTGTCCAAGCAGCATCTACTTTTTTTTGCAAGACAGACACTGGCGATACAAACATGCCAGAACTGCAGGCTCAGGCACACCTGAAATACAGCTGCGGCTGGGACAGATTCTAACAAACTGGAAAGAACTTTATCAGCAAAAGACTAGCACAACTGACCAACAAGTATTCATTTACAAAAGAAGATGAAACTTTCTAGACATCAAGTGTGGGTGGATATTCTAAAACTTCTGTTTTAAGGTATTAAAAACAAAATGCAGAGGTATTATAGGAGAGGAAAAAGTTGCAATCATAAGAAACCCAGAAAACTATCAGCATTTAACATGCACAGTGCAATTTGAGCAATTCTGTACAGTTCTTTAATAATTTATAGGGATTAAGCTGCTAAGGATTGTTTCTCAAATTTTCACTGTGAAAAGTGGCCCATTTCTTTTGGTTTATTGAACAAAGAAGCTTAAACTAGATCCTTGCTATCATCTTTTAAAAATAAATTGGAAAGCTTTGATCGAGAAAAATGAAAGGAGTGGGAGAACTTTAAGAGGATTTGAGCATTCCAGAAAAGGAAAAACAGCATGCACTCTGTTAAAAATAGAGTTAGTTCTGCATTTTAAGTTTGTGAAAGCAGTGATAGCCTTAGCAAAATGTGCTATGAAGAAAAATGAATACCTTTTCAACTTTTGCAAAAAAGAAGTATTGAAGACCTATCTAAGCCCAGATTCCAACTGTATTTTTTTATGGAAAAGAAGCTAAAAAAAATTTTTAATTGTTTTTTTGGGGGGGGAGTTTAGATTGATAAACATCAGTAACTTGACTCATGGTAACAGTCCCTCTAAAGCCAGAGCAATTGTTCAGTTGATGGAATTCCTCATGTGAGGAAAATAATTCATATGTCTAAGGGATAACCTGCACAGATACCTTGATGTAAATCATGAAAGGCACATTACAGAATGTCATAATTTTTCTAGAATCAGATTTCTTTTTCCCACAGGTACTGTCAAACATCTCTTTATCTTTAAGCACTGCATTTTCGTAGCATTCTTTCAATCATCCTTTTTGACCAACCTGAACCAGAACAGTGATAAATTTCCTCCTGTTCCAACTATCAATATTGTGGGCACGTGGTCTTTGCTTTTGGACAGTGATAGAGGAAAACTGACAGAACCATTAGCCAGACAATCCTTGAAGTGATACACGAGCTTTACACAAGAATGATCAACAAGATAGAGCACTGTTCTTTCCAGACTGATTGATAGGAAAAACAAGTCGGCTATAAGGCTGTATTTTGAGTTGGGAGAAAGTACATCAGAAGTCCTCTGTGGGCCTCCAAATATACAGAGCGCAAAGCTGACCCAGTCAGAAGAATAAAAATAAAGAAAAAGGAAGTAAGACAGGAAGAAAAAAAATCACAGCCATGTAGGAAGGTCATTATTTGGTCTATTATCCAGGAAGTTGGAGAAATACACATCTGTCATGAAGAAGTAAATTACAGTGAAGTTTGCTGTTCACTTAAGAAAAATTCTGAATGTATGAGCATAATTATGGCCCACCTCAAGTCCAATTAAATCCCAACTTAACTGGGGCAGACAGGCTAGCACAACCCAGTAGAGCTGTGTCAAATATCAGGTGACTTCCTGAGCCATTTTCCAAAGCTAAGCTGGGGACAGGATGAGGAAAAAACCTTCCCATGTCCCCCATCCCTTCCCTGTTCAGGAACCTCACCTGTGAGCAAGAGACCATGATCACTGCACACTGCTGTGTAATTAAACGTAACTGCTCAGGCCCTGCTAATTGCAGCTGAACACATTTCTATAGCTGCTTTTAGGGGCACACTGTATTTCCTCGGTGTCTGCACTGCCTATTCTCATGATGGGTACTTATGTTTCTGTCAGCCACAGACCTCTGCTTCAAGTCACCATGCTTTCTCATCTGCCAGTACCACATTTGATCTCCACCACCGAAACACCATCAGGACGAGAAGAAAGATTTTGAAAGCAGAGAAAAACTACATCAGCAGAACCTTTCCTAGGTATTTTATTGCTTTTTCTGGGTATTCCTTGCCTGTTTTCTTCATCCTTTTGGACCGCTGCCCCCCTGCTGAGCAAGAAGCCTTTTCCCTGGCTGTAACAGCAAGAGCAACCTGGAAAGTTGTGGCACATTTGCTCCCACTTCTTGCCACTTGGTTAGGCAGTGCCTTTGGACTGAATATTTTTATGGTACTTTTTTTGTTATGTCCACACTAAGCATTTTGTCTAGAGGATCCAAGAGAATTATTTAAAAAAAAAAAAAAAAAAAGAGAAAAAAATTACGAGTAAAATCTCTTCTGTGATCAACCAGGAGCTTGAAGGGAAAGGGACTTTACATAGATATGTATTAAAGTTCATGAGGGACAGATATGTATTAAAGCTCAGTGAGAGAGACAAAAGCTCTAAGTAATCATGAGAAATTGAAGTTCACAATTTTCTGCACTAGCATCCTGCAAACATTAAAAACCTTCCTTAGTGCAATGTCTGATGCTTGTAACATTGACTACAAACTAGAGCTATCTGAAAACATAGCGCTGTGTTGACTAAACAAAAGCTTATTTTCCTCACCCTACAAGACACTATTAATGTATAAATAAATGCATGCACCACACTATTCTTATTTTCTCTATCATGTCTTGTCCTATATGCTGTCAGCTTTTTCTGAGAGATCAGAAATGTGTCTTTGTACATGTGCTTTACATGAGTTAAAATGCAGCCCCTAAATTTATTTCCCAAACCAGGAATTTTCCAGGATCCTGGAACACAGAAAGTTTTCCTCATAAACATCATAGAAAATTTCTTCTACTGAAAAAGATTCAGACTTTGATCCATGACCCTCTGTACACCATAACATGTCTCCAAAATGGAAGAGAGACCATCAAAATTGCTTATTGTGTATCTATTTCACTCTCCCCTGGGCAAAAGAAGACAAGAGCAAAGCAGTGCCATATTTCTGTCAAAATATGAATCTTCCTGAATGTACATTTCAATAGACTTTTTTAATATATGTTTATGGCAATAAAATATATTTATATCACTATTGTTCTGAACTTGTATGATGTCTAAGAATGGCATCCTGGCACATGACTGAGCAATAACTGAAAAAAAATGAGACACCTTCTCTGGCAAGAAGTTATCAGTGTTCTTATGATTACACACTGGCATTTTAAAGAAAGGAGTTTCCTTTTTGCCTTTACTTTGACAACAAATGCAATAAAAAACTTTTAATTAAGTATGCAGTACCATGTCTCCCAACCCCAAAATCAAATTTGATCTGAAAGTAGCTCAGATCAGAGGCATCGTGACAAGAACCCCTGCTTTTGTTCACTATGAAGAGGTATACATGGAAAAGAATGAAAAGTCATACTCCTAAAGCAACTTAATAAGGGTTGACGTCTTGGAATATTTCATGTTGTAAGCACAAAACCTCTTTCTGGAGGCAGCAGGCTTTTCATTACAGCGTGTACTTCCAGGACACACTCTATTTGTAGTATACCCTTACACATGCACGAAGGCTTTACACAGCCACCCACAGCTGTGCTTCATTTTTTTAAAAGGCATTTAAAGCACTTGCGAAAAAGTGCATGGACTGCCTCCTTTGGAGGTCTCTGAACCTTTGTTCAGTCTGTACATGTATGCTTCTCAAAACCCATGGTGTTATTTTGTAGGTACATACATATTCAGGGAGATGGAGGCACTGAAAACATAATGCTAGGTTAATCAGGCCTGTAAATTGAAGGCCCTACAAGTAAAAATATGGTGTACATTTTTTTCCTGCTCTTCCTCTAGTCCTAGGGACAACTGGAGAATATAGGAAGGTGCAACACCATGCTCTAATATGCTGAATGAGCCCATATTTCATGTTCAACAAGTTCCCATCTGTTGCACTTGACACAGGTCAGTGCTTTGTAGATACGCAGGCATGGTGAACAGCACCAGACCTCCTGTGTACAGCTATGGGTGTTCTTTTGCACTGGGGCATGGAGCCTGGTCTTTACACCGCTTTACACCTCTTACAACTGTCACAATTCATTACTGAGACATTAAGAGAAGGCTCTAAGGAAGGGTGCTACTTCCCCTGTGCTCACTTCAGGTTGTGTCACATTATCTCCTTACTGATCAAGACACATATAAATGGGAAAGAGTAGGCTGTACCTTCCTTTCCAAGATAGATAACGAAAGGAACAATTGTGAAATGTGCTACAACAGCTACATGGAACATAACATAGCAGGGAATGGTTTTCACTCATTCTTAATACAATTTTGTCCTCAGTGGGATTCTGGTCCTAGACTCAGCTGGAAACACATTGCTACAAATAAATTATAATAATGGTGAGGTTAAAAAAAATAAAATTAATTTCTGAAACCTTTCTCCTCACTGAAAATCTAGAAAGAAGGTATTGCCTACCAGTGACATCAGCAAAGCAGATGCATTCTCAGCTATATTCACACTAGCAAAGGTAATAAATATCCTGTTTCCCCAACACCGTTGCAGCTGAACTGGTGGGTGCAAGTCAGCATTTAAACAGCATTCAAACTTCATTAATGCCAACTGAATGCTGTCTGAGGCCTGTCTACATTAAAGCATGTGTTGGTGCTAGTATGAATGAACCTACAAAAGCACTAAATTAGATAATAAAGTGATCAATATCAATGCAATCATAACATTTTTCTGTATTTTGGTCTTGAAAGCTTCCTTTATAATCTCTAGCACATTAATTAACCAGAATTTTACCATTTCTGCTGTGTAAGCATGGAGGAAACCTGAAGGAATCCGTAAGAAAAAAGATGAGAATGATAATGAACAGTCATCAGACTGCCTCTTGATTAAACATACACACTAATAAACCCCTGATAGCCGTTCTGTATAAGCACTATTGAAATATTATTGCTCAGTAACTATAGTAAGTGCCACTGACTGCAGATATGAAAGAATACATCCCAAAAATTATATCTGATTTTAAAAATGTGACCTATATAATGAAGCAAAAATGACACCCTCCTAAAGGGAAGGAAATGTCAGGGAAATTCTATGGATATTACCACAGAGCACTGAGCCTCAAACAAGAAAAAACCTCAGACAGAGAAGAATCATGTGCAGTTTACATCTACCTGGCTTATTTTGCATTGTGTTTCAGTCTCAGGAAAGGAACACAAATCTTTCAAAGTATGCACCTTCTTTTTCAACCCTCCACCTTCCTCTTTGCTCAAAATGAGGATATAAAAACAATAGAAAAAGGATATGTGGCCATATTAAATTTGGTCCCAAATTATATCCCTTACAAAGTTAATTTTAAGAAGCTTTTATTCACACTAGAAAAAAATTATGTTGTTTCCATGACAGCACAGAACAAGCTAGTAAAAGGAGCTTATATTATTTTATGTGAATTATTTATGACAGTGTCCAAAACTTAGTGAAAGATCTATGTTGGTTAGTGAGATAATGAAGGCAATATAAATTGATTCAGCCTGTGTCGTTATATAACCTGGAAAACTGCTGTGTAATGTTCATTTAAATAAGCGACTTCTTTTTACCACAGTACCATGATCTGGACCTAAAATAGGTCCAGTAAGCTAATGTTTTGCCATCTGAGTTTCTGGTCCTCAAAAAGAAAGCTAAGTCAGCAGATCTCTGCCAATTTATAGTTGCAGAGCTTAGACACCTAGATTTTAATATGCATAGTTAAAATGAAGTTTTATATTTTATATGGTGGAAAGTAGGTGCAAGGAAATACTTACCCTAAAGGTTTTTTTGCTCCCTCAATCTTAAAGACAGGAACAAACCTTTATGTACAGCCCCAGGACCTTTGACTCTGCTTCACGCAGTGGAAGCCGACTGTTTTCAGCCAATTGATGTTATTTGGCTGTGCTACCACTTCATTCCCAGAATAACGGGGTGGTATTAGGGATTTATTAGGGCAGAAGTACAACTTGCTCATGGGAATGAAGAGTAAGTGTCTCTGAAAATAATCATATACAGATCCTTAAAAAGTCTTTTCCAAATAATTATGGAAAAAATTGTTTCATCATGAAGGGCTCTTACCTGCCCTTCCTTTTGTGACAGTGATATTTTCTCATTCCAAGATACAGAGAAACTCACCTTCCTTGTGTTCCTGTGTCTTCATAGATGAATACCAATGCAAATGACTAAGAACAGAAGGGACTACAGTGAATTATTTTCTTACAGTGTCTCTAGCTCTGTAATTAAAGGCAGGTAAAGCATGTATCAAATAGTGACAAAGAAAAGTAAGCCTCTACCAAGCTTATTTTAAATAAATAAATAAAAATAAATCCCAGGCATACGCATTTCTCAATGAGATCTGAAGCTGGATACGACCTTTGAATTCAATAAGCAAACTCTTTAGCTCATGGATTGTGGGAGGCTGCACATCAGAGTCCAGAACAGTATCAACATACCAGTTCAGCTCTTATGAAATAAATCATGACTATACCTTCTTCTTCTAAGGACGTCAATTATTGATGTACCATGGCAATGCTTGAGAAACACAGGGAGAACAGAGGTTGAGCACAAGCTGTTTAAGACCTGTTGATTTACTTGCAGTTATTTAGTCCTTTCTATCCAGTCAGTTATTGTGCTAAACAAAGTCCTTGGGGTGCAGCATTTACAGTTAATTACGGAACTGGTATAATCTGTCTTGCTTTCAAATTAACAATTTATCATCGCAAACAAATTTATTTTTTTTTTTTTATTAACAGCATATTAGCACAGCAACTGTAGTGGCCACCCAGTCTCATTTCCTCCCATTATTAAGACAGTTTTTCCTTTTAATTTAGTGAAAGCATGAGATTTTACTACTGCACCTATGACTCAGCTATGAATGACTTATTGAGAAAGTTTTCTTTTCAAATACAAAATAAGTCACAGACATAAATGTAAACAAGACTAAGCCACTGTACATATTCCTGGTGATAAAACTATTATTTTTTTTGATAATAGAGAGGTTTTTCATTTACTTCTTGCTTAGTTGCTACTTTCACGCAACATTCTAATGATTCCAATAAACAGACAAAAGTTCTCCTAATAAAATGTTTCATTATGGTTCTTTTCACAAATTCACTGCCTTCAAAATCTGTAGTGCTCACTATTCATTAAAAAAAAAAGTAATTACAGCAAGTAAGATGCTTTCATGTAACAAATTGGCAGTCTGGTTGACTCAGAGTGAATGGAACTAAATTCAAATTGTTCCACAAAGTTTAAGAGCTTTCTTCAACAGTAGTTGATTTTCAGTTCCCAGAATTTGACTAAAGTTATGTTCTAAATTACACCCTGAGAAAAAAGTTATTCTTGTAGTATTTGTGATTTTGTGAGAATCTAGGAATATTAAAACAGTTATTAAACAGTGATTCTTAGGTGTTTTCCAGACTAAAGACTGTTCAGTTAGATGGACATGCTCCCTGATGTTTATTTTCACCAAACTTGTGCTTCATCTATTCATATTACCACATAGTGAATAACACTGAATAATCAGAGAAAACAAAGATTTATTTCTAGGTTTCCTTCTCACCATAATAATTGCTTCTTAGAGCACTGCTGCAGAAGAATCAACAGGGGCATGCCCCTGAACACAGAAAAATGGCTTCAATGTTAGAGGCTCTGAGTCTCTAACAGGCTACTGACCTGTACCTACGTTAGCCCAACTAAATGGAAACATATTAATGCTATTTATGTTTGTTAATGCAAGCATGTGAGTATGTTGTCAGAAACTGATTCTTTTACTCATAGGCAATATGTACACACATCCTGCAAAACTATGAAGAAGTGTTATGATATACAAACTGAAATATTATATTTTTAGGTAATATTGAGAAACAGCTTTTCCCAGGATAAATTATAACTAATTTATCATAATTTTATAGTAGTGTGCTTTTGAAAAAACCCTTTCAGCTACAGGGGAAAAAGTGTCTCTGCATATATGTATATGTAGATGCATTTTGTGCTATACAATCTATTTTCTGTAGTATACTTGCAGCAGAAATATAAAAAGTCAGAAGAATAAAAAAGGTAATTGAATGAAGAACTATTTGAATAAAGCACAAAAAGCAAAAATCTCACATGCATCCACATATCCTTCTATTCAGAAGTCTCTTCGGTGCCAAAATGAGTTATACAGGGTTCTGTATATACTCTATAGCCCCGCTGAATTCTCATGGTAATTGGTTAATCTGCATATAAGAATATATTCTCTGGGGAGTTTGCTTTAAACTTTTCGACAATTTGAAACAAGAATAGCAGACAACAAAGACAACCTGTCAGCCCAAAGCCCGAAACAAAACCCTGTTAATTACATATAGTGACTTTTGCCTTAGCCAACTTGCTCTTTTAGAATTACAAGGCTACCTGTTGCTAAGTCCCTCTCTTCTTTGCTCCAGTCAGTACGCTGCAGTTTCATCTCAAATTGTATATATATCTCCCAAATGAAAGTTCCATAACACCTAAGGGAATGATTCCCCACAGCTTGAGTCGATAGCAATGCTGAGAACTTCACACAGAAGCATTGAAAGAACATCTAAAATAAAACTACCCTCAAAATGAGAAATGAACTAATATGAAATACAAGGTTAGATAGTTCACAACTGCATGCAATAATACGTTCACTTGCCTTTACATGCATACAAACCATCTAAACTTTCAATAATCAACTGGATAACACTGAATGTATGGCTAGTACACCCTCAAAATGACCAAGTTCCCTGCCTTCTCAGCTAGCCTGAACAGAATCAAATATGAAAATACAGGGCAGAGCAAAGGAAGCAATGACTGATGAGAAAGTAAGATACAGGACATCTGTGACACTGACCAACTAAGAGGGAGGAAGATCAGCTTCCCCTTATATTATCTACTAGAATGAAGCAGTTCCCACAGGTTTGTTATGAAAAAAGAATGCTGTTAGATGATCCACAACAACACATAAGAAAATATAGATTTCGGTATTTACGTTGATGCTTACTAACTGCTAGATGCCTTTACACAACGCACTGCAACAAACAGACAGGCAAGCAGGGGAAGCTCAAGAGAGATGAGCATAATTGTGTGGCATCTCAAAGTTCCCCCTTGTACCTGCCAACCTTTGCTCTTTTCCTTCCCATTTTCTATTAGTTTCCCTTGCTGTGCTTTTCCTGAACTCCAGCTCAGCATAAAATCCCATTACCAAAATGTCAAGGCAATAACCATACCTTTATCTTTTTCCTTCCTTTTTTCGCCTGCAAAATATATACACACTGAAGGTGTTATTATGGCTTTTAAAGTTTTAGATAATTAATGGTTAAAGCTCAGGGTGGGAACCAATTATGCTCCATATCCTGTAGTGCATTCTGGAGACCTCACGGTACATATTAATATACAATGTACATCACCAATTATATGCAAAACATGTAGTTGGTATTCAGTGGAGAAATATGGAAATAACAGTATGGCAACTATGAGGTTACTTAGGAGTCCTAAATCTTATATAAATAGTAGCAGGTACAACTCAAATGCTTAAGGATCTGTAAGTTTATTTTCTAAAATAGACAGTTATGAAAACTGATTTCTTGTGCTTTACTTCAGACACTCAACACAACCTGATAAAAGCCTGTAACAAGTCCTTTCTTCTGCAGGGAAAAGGACACTTCTGGTGGTCAGTGGAAAGTTCTCCATCACTCCTTACACACACATATCCTGCTGACTGCAATTCATCAAATCTCCAATTACAGCTCCAATTTTTCTGTGACACCTAATTGACAGTTATGCAATGGGGAGGATCGCATCTGGCTGCTCTGTCACAGTAATGACACTTGTCCATGAGCCCACCCTGTCCACGTGTGAGAAAGCCCCCTCCTAAAATGCCTCCTCTCCCATTCTACTTTGTTTTGTGAACAGGCAGAGCAACTGATTCAGGTTTAAAAGGATCACAGAACTCATGTGCAATTTCTAAGCAAACATTCCTTGTTGTTGTGGTTGATTATTTCACACCTTTTTTCCTACACAACAGGTGCTTGTGGGTCAACAGGCAGAGACTGAATTGGTTAAGAGTAAATGGAAGAGCAGACAAGGCCAGTTCAGTATATATAGGTTTAGAGTATAAACATATATACATAAAGCCCCACTAACTTCTATTGTGTCATGAATACATAGCACCACCAGAAGTGGAGTATACCAAAAGCAGGAACCCAGCAATAAATACATCTGTCCATCTGGAATAAGTGAGAGCTGCTTCAAATATTTTACTATACGGCAGCTTTCAGAGCTGAAACAAAAGACAGAATATAGCCAATTTTCTTAATCATTAGTCAGCTGTCCAGACATTGGTAATGGTGACATTTCAGGTATAGGTTTTCTTCCTCTCTTTCCTTTTTTAAAGTAATGGGCATGCCCCTGAATCCGCTCCAGAACAGGTTGCCTCACTCAGTGCAAGGAACCTGTATACAACTCTACTTGAAAAGACATGGGCACACCACTGTCAGTGAGGCATCTCTGCTACTTTGTGTGAACAAAGACAAAACACTCAAAACAACAGAAAACAGAGACAAACTGTTAATAAGGAGCAGCAATAATACTTTTCTGGCTTGCTTTGAAAATTATAGAAAGAGGGCAAATCCTTTTATCCTTTGAACATGACAGCACAAGCGCTACCTGGCAGAGCAGAGCAAAGAGCCAGAGTACCAGATCTGTTGTCATCCCTTGTTAATATAAATACATACATAAATCAGGATTAAACCCATACCTGAAGAATTTCTTTTTTTAAGACAGGTTTGCAGTATTGAGATTGAAACACTCTTCTGTGCCAGGCTACCTATTTGTAATTCCTAAAAACAGTGTGAATTGACACCCCCACCCCAAATATCAGTGCCAAGAAATGCTGCTCTTGAAGGTCTAGCCAGCAGCACTGTAATGTGGAAGGAAAAAGAACAAAAGGCACCAGTGATCCACCTCTCCTTTCACACCCATGGTTTCTTTTGCTTTCCCTGCAAAAAAGGAACCATTGCTAGTCTAACAACGCAAAATGCTCAGAGCATGGCTCTCTCCCTCTGTGGGCTGCAGGGTTCCACAGTCTCTGTGACACCCACTGGGAAACAGTTCCTTCCCTTGGGAGACAGAGGGTGGGCGAGGGCTCTTCTGGCAGTGACAGCTTGCAGACTTGACTACCTTCGCTCAGGACTGTTTGTATTTTCCAAGAATCAAATGCTGCACTGAATTTGTTGTGCAAAATGACAGCTGAGCAGCTGAGTGGCTCCTTTCTCCTCACTGAGTTAATAGCATCAGACACATATGCCACTGCAGAACATGGCCTGCCCGGTGACTGATTTGTCTTGCTTTACACATTACCTGGAATTTTAAGGTTAAAAGGCTGTCACAGTGTAGGGACTATGTAATTCTTTGCATCTGATACAGAATTGAAAGCTGGCAGTAAATTAAGCGTGAGACAAGGACAGGATATTGACAACTACCTGTTGTCAAAACCCTCACCATAATAAAAACCTTTTCTGTTAAGAAAACCCTTGAACATTTGTTTTAAAAATTTCTTTCCGTTTTCTGTTGTGATCTTTAGAGATCATATCTATCTTAGAGCTTCACTCTCTCAGTTGGCATGTTCCAAATAAGGCTGCTGATGTCATCCATATTAAAACTAAATTGTTTTAAGATATCAGGAAAGCAAACGGAACTTCAAGCTGGGGATAAAAGTAGGTCATGAAAACTTCAAGGGACCAGCAAAGTTTCTGCCTCTAATGTATGTTTATGAAAATTCACCTCAATTCCCATTCTGTCCCACCTTTTTCTTAGTACACTGTTTGCATTGTAAATGCCAGCAAGCAACAAAATGACTATCCTGAGAAATAAAGAGGAATCCTCTGTAGCAACAGTGATTTCTTTCACTTCCCTGGCTCATTAATTAGCAAATATTTTCTTTTGAATGCCCATAGACTATGTCCAGGAGACTGTCTAAGAGGGGAGAGTTTAAAATAAGCAATGGCAGAGCTGCTGTAACAACCAGCTAATGAAGCATCGTGAATCCTGTATGTGAACAATTCCCACTCTTTGCAGTTTGAATTAACGATGATTTGTAGGGTCAGACCTTCTGTTATGAGAAGTCATAAGCTATTAGCATTTTGAAGAATGTAATAGCAAACAAGGGCTTGAAAGTTTTATTCTCCTATTTTGTAAAGTGCTGGTTGTTTAAACTTCGTTTTAAGGACAGGGCATCTCAGAAGCTCTGTCACCTGGCCAATATAGAGCAGTTGCGGCAGTCTATTCCCATATTCCTAAGAACTTAAGTTCAATAATTCCTAGGTGTTGCAGTAAAGGCAAACAGGGAAGCGTTTTTCTAAAATGCTTAGAAAGCTGAGTGAAAACAAATACTGGATTTCAGAAAGGAGACCAGTATCAGTCTCTATAATGCTCCATGTGAGTATCAGAACAAAAGCAGTTTTACAGCAGAAGTATTTGCTAGTAAGGCTAAAAATGATAAAAACAGGAAGACAGTTATTTAGAAAAGCTGTATTAAGGAAATTATAAGAGTTTTGAACTGGCATCAAATTTTTATCCAGAATGAGATAACTTCACATGTATTTACACAGATTAAGTTGTCTCATGTACAGGCATTAGTCTCTCATATGTTCGAAGCTTTAAATTCTGTTTCGATAGACAAAGACCTAAACTGACCCAAAATTAAAGTTCCTTTCATTTTAAGATAACTTGACAGCTCAGTGGAATGAAATGATGAACCATGAACAAAAAGTAAGGTCCAGGAAAATAAAACTCAGTGTATATATACTTGAAATTCAACTAATATTCAATGTTTTTCTAAAAAGCACAACAGATACTATGCCTCAGCATGGCTTTAAGAGTTAAGCCCAAGATATGTCTGTCTTCATCTTTGGTTTCATCAGAAATCTTTGCTTTCAGAGAGAATTAATTTGTAATAAACTAAAACATTATATTCCAAGTGAGAAAAGTGGATTGTAGAGAAATCATTCTGGAATGGCTTTTCTGGGACAACTGTATAGACCGAAACCCCTTATTCTTCCCTCATATGAACTACTCCACTACTTTCCCCTCTTACATTTCCAATCGCAACTAAGTAAAAGAAATAGAATATGAAAGTAAAATGAAGCAGAGTGGCTTCTGATACAAATGAGAGCAGGTAAAAAAAAAGAGCTTGGCTTCCTAAAAGTATTTCTCATCTTTAACTATAGCTATACCGTTTAATAAGAAGAAGTGTAATTTCTGTAGGTTCTTGAAAAATCTTGGCAAATTCCTGTGTTAATCAGACAGAAACCCAGAATGGTGAAAAGGGCACTTCAGTTAACAAGAGAAGGCTCTTGTGTTCACTGAACACAAGGAAAGAGAAGGAGCTATGTGGAGCAGGGTGGGAGGCATGTTAAACAAAATACCCCAGGTCAATATCATAGTTATATGAGGTACAAGATAATATTATAGCTTGTAGACACTTGACTACCTCTGGGGCAGATCTCTTGCTTGTGTACTTCTTTTTTCCAAGCTGTATCCTGGATTTTACTAAAAAAACCTCAAAACAAAACCTCCTGTTCTCTCCATCCTGATCATAATATAGAATTTACAAAGGACTAGTAAGTAATAAAGCATGTATGATTAGGATGGTAGCCTGAGGATGGTGATAAACTCAGAACCCTCATTTTCTAAAAGTAATAACCATTTGCATCCATATTTAAGGGGGTGGCCACATTTTCTAATTGTTATAAATGTTTTGCATAAAACTATTTCAAATGGTTTCATGCAGCAACTCATTCTGTAGTCTAGGTACTTTTCACTATTGTAATTCCACTGTTCTAATATTTCAAAGTGATTAATTCTTGTTCTCACATGAGGTGCTTATTATATATATTTTAATTTCTGCTGATATTTTCTTTCAAAGTATTGCCAATTTCTGGGTAATAATTTTAGCCATTGCTTAGCTGCAAAGCTGCAATTGAAGCCAGGAGATCTCAGAGGAAGATGGGTTCATTTTGGCATTTCTCTCCTGAGAATCTGACAATTAAATATTTTTCAAATTATGTTCAGAAACCTTTGGCTTATCAGACAGGGAGACTATTTTTTCTTTTTCGTGAATGCAGCAAACTGCATCACCTGAATTGCTCCTTCCCGAAATAATGAAACCTCATGAAAACCCATTACCTAATTACAAAGGCCCTTGGATTCATACTGTAATAATATAATCATTCCCAGCTTACCAACAGTTAAAAAAGACAACTATATGAATCTGATGTTCTGACCTGAGTAAAACTCCATTATGTTCAAATCTGCAAAAGATTATTTTTCCCCTTGACATATGGAACAATCCTGCAGGTAAGATCTTTTTAAAATGCCTAAGGATAGGATTTATTCAAAGAACAACAGAAATCCCAACTTTTTGAATGGTCATTTGCATCTACATTGCTATCTTAAAATCTCGGATTCCAAAATTATTTGAGTGAAAAATGAAAAAGTAAGAGGTAATGTCAGTCTCCGCAGGGCACCCAAATGCTGGTTCAGGTCTTCCCTCTCCACTGCCCAGTTCTACCAGTAACACACCAAGCTTAAAATGTAAAACATAATAAAGCCAAGCTGAAAACCTTTCCCAGGGGCATAATATGCTGCAGTCTGTATTTGTCTGTTTTTCAGCTTTATTTCAGTATAAATACAGTTTTCTGTAATTGTAATATATGACTTACTGGTATTCTTCAGAGAGAAAGTCAGTTACATGTCTGACCTCCTAAATTCATCTGCTGTGTTTGTAAGGAAAAATAGCAATATATACATCATTATTCCATGTAAAACTATTGCTTTGGTTGGCAATATTTTGACGTTTTAATAGTACAGATTCTGTATAGTATAGTAACTTTTTTTAGAATACTTACTGTAGGACGATTTCTGGGGTATGATATAATCTATACTACAGAAACATGGGAGGAGTGTTACTTTTAAAAATATGTATTAATAACAATGTCTCTAGCTTTCAGCTTGCAAAAGCTTCTTATGTGACTGCTGGTAAAGGGATTAATTTCTTGCTCTGGATTTGTATGTTTCTGTTCTGTTTTCTCCAAGGTACCATTAATGAAAGCTTCTTCACATGATATTCATTGCCAGTTTACAGGATTTGTTAATAATTAATATGTATATGATATCAACATTAATTAAAATTTAGATTATATGCAGTAACAAACTGTGTAACTACTCAGCATTTTACTTTTGCATAAGTACATTTGCTAGAAGAAATCGAGAACAACAGTTACGACTGCTCAAACTACTAAGACAAATTTTTTTTATAGCTTAACATGAACCGCCACATTAGACAATCTACTGATGTAGGGGATGGAAAATGGAAGACATATAGAAGAAAGGAGAGAAGCAAAGGACTCATTCTGAATGGACTGTTTCAGTTCATAGCCCTCTATTCATTGAACAGTCAAGATAAGATAAAAGAAGAAAGGAGGACTGCTGCACTGCTGCTTTCTTCTCTACCTTTAGTAGGTACAGGTGCAATAGCATGACCTTTCCTTTGATAGTATAAAAGACAGGAGGAATTTCTAACAGCTAACATGCAGTACTTGATATCAGTAAGAAACAAGCGCTGTTTTAATTTCTAGTCTACCTTCCCCCCTTTCCAAAACAACCCACAATACAATAAACAAAGAAAACCCTTTGAAAGTGATTATAATTTACTAGATTGACTTAGCACATGGTTTAGGCAAGGACAGCAGGGAGAACTACCCATCACAGGATCATACTTCATGTGTATCTTTTCCCACAGTGTCTGAGCATGTCATGACCATTTCTTGTAGCTAACTGTGCTAGCTACAATAAGGTTAAAAGAGAGGGAAGACCCAGAAGACCTTCTTACCCTTCTGGCTTAGCTCTTCTCTCCACTGCAAGCAGCCACCTTTCAGATAAAGGCACAGCAGGGCTTTCTTTCACCTGGACCTTCCACTATGGCAGCTCAGCATTTTCTTGAGATGGAAAGAGCATTATACAGAAAAACAGCTAAGCTGCTAGCACTGCCTCTAACAGGCACTCAGGTCTGAACTCCAAATATGCATTTCCTCTAAAACACTAAAGCTCTGCAACATAGGCAGCTATTTTCTGCTTACTACTCTTTCTGAGAGGACCTTTCAGTTGCTTACAGGAGCATGAACCCTGTATTCTTGCTCTACAAAACCGGAAATAGAAACAAAACAGAAATGCCAGAACAGGGCTTAAGAATCCCTTCTTTTTTCCACTTTTTTTTCTTGCATTATATTGAAGAAGCCATGCTAATCAAAAGGAAAGGAAGGGAATGGAAGGGAACTTTCCGTGGAAGTGCTGGACTTCATTCCTCATTTTGTAGCCACTGAAAACACATTAGACACCTAGCAAAACACTTTGCCTTTCTGCAGTATCCTAGCCTGAATCACTAAGTAAATAATTCATATGCTTTTTACACTTTAGAAAATTACACTTTTCAGGCACTAGACTTAATAAGACATTCCCTCCGGGAGTTTGTTAAGGTGCTAGAAAAGTTCCTGAATTACAATACTGACTTAAGCTTGTTAAAGCAGTTGTTTAGTAACGTTCAACATAACAAAAGATTGTGCTAAGTTTTGTAGCTAGAAGCAGCATTTACTGGTACATTTGGACTACACAGAGTTCTAACTATAAAGTTTAAACCATTTTTTCCCCGACTGTTCCAAGTACTATATAGGAATCTGAAGTGATAAAGATGATACATTGTTAAATTACCTCATTTGAAGCACAAATCATCAAAACTGCATGAGAAAAAGCTGACAGATAGGTTATCACAAGACAAATCATATTTCACATGTTAGTATTATTGAAACACCTGAAAGTGGAATGTAAGACAAGGATCCTTCGCTAGAATGCAAAACAGGTTTTGCGTTAATCTTGGTCTAGTTTCTTCTGCATGACAAAAATTTGTGACTAAGATCCATTAAGTCACCTATGGCAATGTCAGTTACTCAGTGGGAGATACAGCTGAGGGTCTGGCCATCGATGGGGTTGGAATCAGTCCAAATTTAAATGACTTGAGCAGATGTCATTTAAGTTCAATCTACCTTCCACACCTTCAATTACCCTTGAAGACAGAAACATACTCCTGCATTTCACAGCACTGAACGGCTTTGTTATTAGGTCATTTTACCTGCACTAAAGTAAGTCAAGCAGCTAAAATCCACAGCAAAAGGATCCTTTGCCAACTACTTGCATTTCAAAAAGATGCAGATGTGGCAGCCACCAAGAAGCAAGGGACTCATCCACCTTTACAAAGAAAGTCATTACAGGCATAGGATTTTAGATTGCTGACCCCTGCAATTAATGTGCTTATCATCTATTTTCAAGATTTCTTTTCTGTATTTTATTTTAAAAATGCCTGCTTCCAAGATGACAGAAGTTTTCAATTTTACTTGAAAATAAATTTTAACTTCTGGTTTTGCATAACCCTGAAAGGCAGGGCTTGTAAATGGAAACATCAGCAGACCCTGACATGCAGCAAGGCTATAATGCTTCTCCTAATGACTTCATCTTGGCTAATGCAAGGTATTGCCAGTCAACAGACGGTAAAATTTCATTTAGTTATTTATGCAATATGAATACAAAAAATAAATTAGTTTTTTGCTCAACAGCATAAAATGAAAGTACTGAATTTTAAAGTCTGCAAATCTCATGCGGATTTCACCTCGATTCAGATATTATACTGGTGTTTGGAAATATGAGCCTTTCTGTGAAATTTCCATTAAAATCCAATTTACCTACTTTATAATTTTAAAGGCTTAAACTATAGTGCATGGTTTGTGTTCTCTGTAGCCTTGAAACTGATTTGGTGTTTTCCTAAGCTTTGTTGAATAGTTTGTGACCTTCCTTCTCTCTTCCAAATGTCTCTCTCTAAAATATTAATACTCAGAAGACAAGGGAAGAGCAAGCATGTCTGTCTGACAGAGAGATGAGGACAGTAGACCATGGCTCCTAAGATGTGGAGAAAAAAAAAAAAAAAAAAAGACTCCTGGGAACAGCTTTAAAACATATTCAAAGATAAAAAAGCTACCTAATGAGAAAATGTGCTCAGAAGAAGCTTCCCCTACTTTTGTCTACATTATGTAATTGCCCAGTTTGGACTTGCAGCATCACTTCAAGAAAGAGAATTGATCTGGGGAGTGGAGGGAAAAAACAATACTTATCAGGCCAGAGAAAACGAGTACATTACAAGAAATGGTGGTACATTCCATTAAGTATACAAACCTTCCAATTACTCAAATGGATTTCCAAGCTCTCCCTCATATTGTAACACCTCATATTATAGCACATTACCTCCCAAGACTGTAACCGTTTCTGTAAATATGAATACATATTACAAGAATCAAGACTCGTAAAGTGTTCTACTCCTGAAAAATGTGACTGAATGCTTCCATTATAAAATACACTGATTGTACCCAGAAGAGAGGTTTAAAAACCTGGAGAAATTGTGGTCAAGTTTTACCTCTCTCTAAAATACTAATACTGAAAGATCCATTTAATCTGATCATAACCTCAGTAACCCAAAGTAACGTGTACTCTCACAGCATTTCCAAACAATATTTTGATTGATTTCAGGTTTTGAATCTGTACAATATATTATGAACAAGTATGAGCTTGCTCTACCCATGCTCTTACCTGAAAGTCAGAAAGACACACTCCATATTAATATTCTGTTTTTGTCAACAGAGATAATTAAGTGACATTAAGCATTATACCATCTGAACTTGGTTAGCTTCCTATCTGCTCTAACTGTGGACAAAAAAAGCTCATGTCTGCCCAAAATGTATTCCATAGGCACAACCCATTGGAAATTCATCTGTTACTAGTCTCCTGCCCCAAACACAAAGGCAATTACCTGCATTACAAAAATTTCTATGTGTTTGTGAACTCACAAGTTTATGAGAATGTGCTAGTTGTAGTATGTTGTCTTTAGTGAAATATTAGGACAATTTAATTTTACTTTCTTAATTCATCCACATCCAAACATCTTGATATTGTTGTTGCTATGGATTTATACTTTTATGTCTGCATATTTATTATTATTAACATGGTATTGCATTTATGCTTTTAGTTATATTTTAGCATCGTGAAAACAAAAAGCTTCAGAAGGGTTTTTTTTCCTAACATTACATTCCAAACAAAAGTTTCAAATACTGGCTTTTCATTGCAGCTCTTTAAAGTTTAGAGATCTCAAAAATTATCTCTTCTGATCATGTCTCTTTACAGCTAAGGTTGAAAATATTCCCTTCTTTATATGCACTTAAACATGTAATGGAATTCTCTTTCAGATTTCCTGAATGAGTAATTTATAATGCAGATATTTGAACTTGACTATTATTATTTAAGGAGCATCTTTTGTCTCTCCAGTCTCTGCCATCTACACACATACTGTGCTGCTGTTTGATCAGGATGCTGATACAGTAGCAGAAGTTTGAACTTATAATTTAAGATTTGTAACCCCATATATTTCACACCTACATTACATGAATTGTCAATAGTGATTTTGGTATAAATATAACACATGTATTACATATTAAAAAAATATCAGATGCACCAAATAAAACACAGGAGTATATTTAACTCCAAGATACCTAAGACATGTGTGATACTTTATGGGCATCAAAATATTATACCCTAAAGCCTATATTTTTAAAAGGCTGCAACCAAAGCAATACCTAAGTGCACACTTGAACACTAACCCACCTGCTGGGATTCAAAATGGTCTACACTATATAAATTTCCACTGAGGAAAACTGTGGGTAAAAATCAAAGGGAATTTAAAATGTTTAACCTCCCTACATGCCAGCAAGTGATTTTCAGGTATCAATATATGTCTAATGGCAACATTTTTAATGTTTAGTATCTTTAAGATTTTAGACCAAATGTTAGCATGCATCTCATGTCATTTTGTCTCCAGATGGTGAAACAAGATGGTTTAGCTCAATCTATATGAACAGCTTGATGGAGTATTGCCATTTCATAACATCAGGAACCTACCATGAGTACCTAAATGTAGATTCAAAGCTTGCTTCCTTGTCTGCCTTGTAGAGCAGCAGCTACCTTAAGGGCTGATAACAGTAATATTGGAAACCTCTCTGCCCTCTGAGTCAAATACAGGAATATATCTTGTCCTTATTTAGTTCTGAAATCAAAGGCATGACCCATCTTGATTGCCCTGTTGCAAAGTGAAAGCTTGCTGAATTAATTGTCTGACATTTTTTAATGACTTTTTGCTTACAGTCCTAAATCTTGTCTAAATTAATTTCAAAAGACATACATAAAAGCATATAAATGAGACATGTGACAGAGGTCCTGATAATTGCCAGCTGTGAAGCACAGATTCTTTGAGGAACCCCAAGTGCTCACTGGTAAGTCCCAGTTCTAATAGTAATTTGATACCTAATTCTTTTAGGTTCTTTAAATTTGTTGTCAAATTTCAGTTTAAGTCTTAAGTCACCATATTTTTCCTCCACAGTTGAACCAATCAATGTTTCTGACTTTCTGTTACACGATACTATGTAAAACAGTAGACATCATCTCAGGGTTACATAATTCAGTACTTCTTTAAGTGTCTCATTTCACATGTAGTAAGTTTTAATTATTGTTGCTGTTCAATTATATGAAGGGCAAAGCACAATTATTACACTTACAATAAAGCAAGCTAAGGACAGTACTGATCTATATTAATCAAAACAAAGACCATTTTACATTTCTTCACTATTTAGATGGTGTATGTTTTTACGTTAAGTCTAAGCATAAAAAATAAAGCTCCAGCAACTTAGTGGCAAGGAATGAGATTCAGCGAAGAAAACTGCAGGAAAGTATATATGAAATATCACATATAGCCTGAGAGCTTTCATCAGCATAACTGTCTCCATAACTATTTCAAACAGACATATTCAAACAGATATGAACAAATATCTTTCTGCTATTATTTGATACTTATAAAAAAAAAACCCTCTGAAAAATTGAAATGAATTTTTCATTTAATAGTTCTCCAAATCCACTCTGCAGTCTCCAAAAGAATTTGGAAGTCTCTGCTCCAGCCTAGACATATGCATCTACTACAAGGCGATGGGTACAATTTACTGTTGTAATTGTGAGGTCTTTTACAGGTTCAATGACTGAGACAAGGTAACTTGATACAGTTCTGAGCTACTATACCTGAAACAATGTATGGTGCTTTTGTAATGAACTTCACATTTTCTAAGGAACTGTGTCACTTGTTCTTGCCCTCTTTTTACTGTCATCTTCCTAACGCCTCCAAAACCAGTTTCTATGACACAGCAAGAAAGCTGCTATGATAGCAACGCAAAACGTTGGATTTCTTAGTTAAACTATTAAAACTTGTTAAGTAGATTGAAAATGTAAAAATCCATGGATATGGAAAATAATTCTAATAAAAGTAATAAAAGGGCAAAAAATACTGACACTTAATATAGATTTTTTTTTTGTTGTACATCTGTTTCAAAAAAGACAGACACATTGAGAAATCGCCATGTAAAACGAAAACCTTTTCCAAGCCTGTGCTTAGATAAGAAAACCAGCCACAGGGCACAGGACACCAGAGATGGACATTGAATAACCCCCTCAGCACAAAGGTTCCTTGCATTAGATACTAACTGGCACAAACTAGTGCTGGAAATAGCAGTCGCCTCTTCAGTGTGAATGTGAATAGGTTAACGCAGCTTCAAGTTCACAATAGAAGTGTGTGCTGTCTTGTCACTGAACATTATGGCAAGCATCTTTATGAAAGTTAGTTCAGCACCATACCCTTGAAGGAATTATTTTTTGTAAACAGGCAGACTATTTTGAGGCCACACATGCTACCTGAACAAACTTTGCTTGCTCACATTGTCTTCTCACTGTTTCTTTCTAAGTTATGTATGACTCGGTGTCACTAACATCACAGAGACATAGAACTAAAGGACCTCTTATTTATCAGTTTTGATTTTTCTGATATTTTCAATGTAAGCAACGAAGATTTATGTTTTAGACCATCTTTCATTTTCTTTCTCATACTGGCAGGTAGCTCCTAATTGATATGTTAGCCTTACAATGTACTGTCCTACGGAAATAAAGAAACTTTAACAAGACTGATATAACTTGGAAACACTTCATTGTTACTGAAAATAAAGGCACATTCCTTGAAAATAATTTCATAAATTGCTTGGAGATTATATATGCATATATGCAAATAATTTATTCATACAAAAGAAAGATACTCCATTGCACAAGTGGAAACTGCAGTGTGAGAGAAGATGGTCCTCTACTTTGTCATATACACTCAGATAACCCATAATACTGACTTCTAGCTCTGATTAACCTCTCAGAGTGACAAAGGTGTTTGAGATGGTAAGTTTACTTCAGCATTGCTGAAGTTTACAAGTATGAATGCCTGCCACATTTGAGGTGAGACTTAAGGTCCTTTAACATCTTATCACTTCTGAATTTTTTCCTAGTTTTACTATGCCAGTTCCACCTTGTTTGTGAGATGGAAACAGTTTAAAGAGTTTAAGAAAGATTAAAGAAATGTATGTGACAAAAGAGTTTGATTTAAAGACTGTAATTAAATGAAGTCCCAATATTTGACTTTACCAGAAACATTTGTTGTCGGTTAACCAAGGGAAAATATTTGTCCATCTGTCACACAAAACAAGTGTTTCTGACATTTTATGAGGAACTAATTGCTATGGATAATATGATCTTTAAAAATAAAAGATTTGTGGATCCATCATCACCAAAACTGGAAATGTCAAAGATAATTAATCTGGGATGCAAGGAGGAAGGAAATGCAACCTTAGAGACAGAGATGCCAGATTGTTGTCTCTTTATAGGAATATACAAATATTGAAGAACACACTTGTTTTTGGAAAATGTTAAAAATGAGAACAAAAAAGGCTAATTTCTCTGTCCAGAGAACCTGTGTATACAGAAGGACAACTGTGGAGGTAAAGTTGCACTAGATAAATCTAAATGTATGCAAGTATTGACAGGAGACTAACAACAGAGAGAAAACCACATGTAACTAAGGTGTTCAAATGGTAGGAAATTAAATGTTATTACTTTTACCAGTGATTTAAGAAATTGTCTACAATATCTTGGTTTGTGAAGAACACCTAGAAATTAATCTGAACAAATGTTCGTGCCTTTTGTTGTTTTTTATCCCCCTCTCAGTGATCACAATGAATAGAAGGAGATATAGAAAATTTTGCACCTCAGTGGTTATGGCTGTAAAACAGCACAAGAAATTAAATTATGATATGCACACTGAATAACAGTTTATATCCAGATATAATGTTCTGATGTGTACAAATAAGGTGAACCATGATTTAGATCGAAGTTTTAAGCTAAGTCTTAGAGCAGAGGTATTTTATCCCTTCTATCCTTTTACAGTACTTAATACAAGTGGGCACTCAGCAGAACTAGTCTACAAATACTATGTATGAAATTGTAACATATAGTGTGTTCTGTAGCTAAAATTAACCCCAGAGGAATCAGAGTTGACAGAGTATAGTTTTGGAAGATGAGGAGTTATGACCAGGTCAGATGCGAGAGAGGTAAGTGTCAATAAACAAAACCGTAATCAATTAGAAAAGATTCGAGTTTCACAGCAGTCATTACAACTGCATATACTTATGCATTCAGTATTACTCAGGCATTTTAAATATAATTATTTATGTTACAATACATTTGAATGCATTAAGTACAGGAACCAAAACCTAATTCTTCCTTCACAATGGTACCAGAATTGAATCTGCCTGTTTTATTGGACTTTCCTTTCACTTATAACTAAAAAGAGTTTCATCATATTTTTGTGTTACCTGAGTTGGTTTTTGATTTTCTATTTTATTTCCAAGGTTTTCAGTAATTTTTGTTTGCAGGTTGTACACATGTTTTAGTAATTGTTTGTACCAACCGATCCATACTAGAGCTACATTAAATATTCTTATTATTTTATGGCTTTATGACAACATGAAGAAACACACTTCACGTTTCAAGTTTTAATTGGTGATACAGATCTGGTAAAAAAAGGTGCTTCATCTGTTTGAAGACTGTTATTAGAAAGTACCATTGTAGCTATCTTACTTGAGAAGCGGATAATTATCTGCTGGGTTAGAATCACAGCACTTTTAAACAACTAAGCAAACAGTTGAAAGGCTGAGAAACAACTAAGCAAATAATAAAAGAGTTGGCACAAAGGACCCGCAACATGCAATTAGGGACAGAGGGGAAGGTAGGACCACAGCAGTCAGGAAATTAGGCTAGTGTGGGACCTCAGCCCAAGGAAATTCTTCATAGTGTTGCATGAGGAAGTCCAATAGGTCAAAACCCATCTGGGCACATGCATAAAAATGAGCGAGAACCTGCCTTCTGAAAGTTAGCACCTGAACTGTGAAAACAACACAGATTGGTTAGGTAGACAGGTGGATGAGGAGCACAAAGAGGCAAGGAAATACTAGTCACTACAGTAGGCAGTTGTCTTAGTGTAGCAGCTGCCTGTACATTGTCAAGTTAATCATAGGCAAGGTGAGAAAAAAATTCTGAGGAAAGGTTTAAAGCAGGATAACGTGTGGTTTAGTGTGAATTAGTAGCGTGCTCTTTCCACATGCAAGGCAAAATCATGGCAGAAGCAAGATCACTGAGAAAGAAAACAATGAACAATAATAGATGGGCAAAGCAAATAAAATCTGACATCTGAATGCCATTTAAAATATGAAAGGCAACATTCAATACTTAAAAAAAAAAAGGTCCGAGAAAAAACAAAAGCTTTGTATTCTATACCACTAAGAAGGCAGACCCAAAAACAGATAGATGATTAGAGCAACAAGCTAGCAAAATATCCTTTCATCAATATTTTTAATAGCTTCAAAGCTGGGTGAGATTGTATTTAGCAAGACCAAAGAAATTTTGCAACTGCAAGGAACACACTGTAGCTGTGCACATTTGAGGAAGTCTGCACCTCAAAGTTACTTTTTCTAGACAGAATTATCTATATTTAAACACTGGACAGATGTGAAGATCCTGAGAAAGGGCAAAACTGAGCTGTAACGGATGGATAAGAATCTAGCAGCTTGCCTAGAATGATTAGAGTAAACAAATAAAGATTAAAACTTGCTTAAGTTTAGGTGATTAGACATTGAACAGATGTCTAGGAGACAGGAAACATGTTTAAGTTGAATGAAGATCCAGAGAGAGGGTAAATCTGCGAGTCGGCAGCAGAGAGCAGAACTGGAATTAATGTTCACAAACATAATTTTCCAGACGTTACATACATAGAGAAGATGGCAGGAAATAATTATGCCCAATTGCAAATCACCAGCATCCATACTGTGAGAGTAATCCATAGAATGAAAGCTTGGGTTACTAAGAGCTATTAGATTGACAAAACTGGCCATAGTAACATATGAGAAGCTAGGACTTACTGATGTTAAATTTTGTTGACTAATAACTATTACCATCAAAGTCTTAATAAACAAAGAACTTCCCTTTCCAAGTGCAATTTTTCATATTTTAAAATTATCACATACTGAAAGGATGATGTGAATATATATTTATACCTTTATTACTGTTACTAAACAGAGAACTTCATTTCATAGCGAATTACCAGTATGGAAAAACATAATACATAATACTAATGTAAAATAAATGAAACTTCCTTATGCAGAAATGTGACAGAAGGATCAAATTCTACACATCGAACAACAGGTATAACAGCAATGGGTTATGTCAAACAAATCCACCCTACAGCTATTACGTGAGATATGAGCTCCCTGAAAAAATCAGCACTACCAGAAAAATCAGTTATAGGTCATATAAAAGGCATCAGGGAAGGCTTTTTGTGAAAAACAAATTAATTGCAGAAAAGTAGAATAAAGCTATTTATTTGTTCAGATATGCTTTTGTGTGAAATATGCTCTTGTAAAAAACATCTAATACTCCATTTGTCTTAAATAGATCAACTGTCTTCTGCCTCAGAATAAACTTTCCCCACTAAGTGCTGCGTTTTCTGGCAAAAGTGATGAAACTGTCCTTGCTGAAAACCTGGTATTTCTGTATATCACATAATATTGAATTAAACTAGCAGAACCCACGTGCTTGTTTTGGCTGGGATAGAGTTAATTTTCTTCATAGTGGTTAGTATAGGGCTGTTTTGGATTTGTGCTGAAAACAGTGTGGGTAACACAGGAATGTTTCAGTTATTACTGAGCTGTGCTTGCGCAGCATCAAGGCTTTTTCTGCCTCTCACCCACCCCACCAGTGCGGAATCTGGGGACACACAAGAAGCTGGGAGAGGACACAGCCAGGACAGCTGACCCCAAGTGACCAAAGGGATATTCCATACCACATGACATGACATCATCTTTAGAATATAAAGTTGGGGGAAGAAGGGGGGTGGGGGGGAGGGGAACGGGATGTTTGGAGTGCTGGTGTTTGTCTTCCCAAGTCACCATTACACGTGATGGAGCCCTGCCTTCCTGGGGATGGCTGAACACCTGCCTGCCCATGGGGAGTGAGGAATGAATTACTTGTTTTGCTTTGCTTGTGTGTGCGGCTTTTGCTTTACCTATTAAACTGTCTTTATCTCAACCCATGAGTTTTCTTACTTTGATTCTTCCAGTTGTTTCTCCTATCCCACTGTGGGGGAGTGAGCAAGTGCCTGTGTGGTGCTTAGTTGCCAGCTGGGGTTAAACCATGACAACCCAGCAGGAGAGGAAGTTAAATCCTTGAACAACTAGAGGTGCAGGACTAAGCAAACTGCAGAATGAATCAAGTCAACACGATAAAGGAGAAGCAGGCTGCAATGGAAGCTGAGCTATGAGTTGTGAGGAGGTATCAAGGTTCTCCACCCTGACACTTGAGGAATATGAAAACAAGCATCAAATTTAATAGGTGGCTCAAACAAATAAAACCAAAATTTTCAAGAAACCAGGAGCTAAAAGTCCTAGTTTAGTCCTACTGAGTGCAGTAGGTGTGATTGCTTCAGGCAAGCAAGAAATGTATGCAGAAGGCAGACAGCTCACCATCTTCAAATTCCAAGCACTCTGTCTTGAGGTCAGATTAACTGGTTAAAATAAAAAAGATGAAGTAGAAACATCATAAAGCAGTCATATCTCCACCCTAGCAGACTGGGTGCTACTAAAGGAGGAAGGGCATCTCGTCATCAGGGCATTAACTCCGGCAAGATAAAAAAAAAACAAAACCAAACCCACATATGGGACTTGGTGTGAATACCATCAGATCATAACACAAAGGAGGATATAACTCAGACACCCCACGAAAAGCAGGATGTCGTCTGATCAGAAGGCACAGATTACAGAAAATATTATTGTCAGATATAAGTGTGAGTTGCATGCTTATTTTCCCTCTGAAACTATGCAGTAGGCCCCACAAAGGGAGTGATCCGTTAGCTGTGCGCCATATGGACACCAGTGACAAAGGAAGAGAAGGCAGTCATGCACAGAAAGGGACCCATCCAAAGCAGTATGGAATCTAGCAGTAATCACTTAAGACTGAGAGACTGCATGTGATTCCACAGAGATGCAGACAAACTTGTATTCCTAAAAAAGGAGGTGACAAAAAACTTCTTTAAAACAAAAGGAACAAGACCATAGCCATATTATACGTATGTTTCCATGCAAATCTTAGGAAGTTAACAAGACAAGAATGATTAAGTGATCTACCCGATTTTAAGTAACAATCCATGTACAGGGCATCTTGAAAATCTTGCTCAATGTAAGATTTACGAGGCTAAACATTAAAGAAATTTCAGATATATTGTGGTAAAGGAAAAAATCACTACAGTAAGACATTAAAAAGAGATAAATATATACAAAAGAGCAGTCAAAAGAAGAAAATGCTCTACAATGGAAACTATACGAATTGCATTGAAATATAAACTACATCAGGTGTTCATAATGTACGCAAACTATGGAAATACATTTATTTTGAATCTTCACTTAAATTGATCCTCAACAATCATTAATTTTCCTTGCCTTTCATTGACTCTTTCCACTTAAGTGTTTCTGCAACAGAGTATCTCAACAGAAAAGTAACTTTTCACATCAAGCAATATTACTTCCAAGCCCTACGAGGGGATGCACATTTGCATCAGGCTTAAAACTGTATTTCACACTCTTACTACATACGTGCTTATTTGAACTTAAATTTAATCCTGTCAAACTTATTTTAAAATCCAAACAAAATGTTTGTCAAAACTGAAAACAGCTCCAATAATTTCTTCCTGAGGAATTCTCTGCCTTTATTCCTCTTCTCCCAAGGGAAAGCATTATGCAATTGAGACACAATTTTTATCCCTATTTTTGTAATGTACATTAGAAGTATCAAAAAGCCTTGCTTATATATATCTTTTTAGTATTGTACAAGCTTAACAAAAAATTTCTTGAGGTAACACTAACATTTATACCCTAGGGAAAACCACTGTGCTGATAGACAGACAGTATACTGTGAAGTCTCTGCTTTGGCTGTTTGATATAACAAATATAGCGAACAGAAATGACAATGTGAGATTAATTTTTTATTTTGGATTAAAATAAACATTCAGTTGATTTCATATGTTCTTAATACTGTTTTCTGAAATTAAATCTCAACTCGTCTCTCTCAGATCTCCAGACTAGAAAAAAAAATAATATGGCACAAATAAACACATCTGTAAGTTATCAGATTTCACCCTCCGTTTCATTACTAGTTCTTTCACTGAACTTCTGTACTATTAGTACATATATTATATGTAAGTTTTCTTATGGCAAAATAGCTGTAAGAAACCAGATCCTTCCTTCTAACTATCAGTTTACTTTAGACCTCAGGCCTAAAAAGGCACTTTTATTTTTTTCTTCAGTTGATCATTTCTCACTGATAATGGACAGAAGTCAGATAATGGCACTGATTTCTGGATCTGTCAGCAATCTTGACATGGTTCACCAAGTTTCCCATGGTTCATCTCCATGGGAAATGGCAAACGTAGAGAATATAGCATGAGGGGTTTGTATTTTCACACTCTTTAGGACTGATCCGACAGCTGGGATGGGAAAGTGGCAGTACACTATGGGATCTCTCACCCTGTTCTGCCTCCTCTCTTGTTCAACGTGCGTGTGGTGGACCCAGCTACACTTTAGCCTAAGTCTGCCAACTAGTTCAAAGACAGCATGTAGCATTCTGTGTCCTCTTTGAGCACTAGTTTGATAGTCTACTTGGATTCACTGTTGCAATCCTAATTAGGATCCTCAGAAATGTCAGGCTGGAAGCCACTATCTAAATAATATTTAAATGAAGATTGATGAAATGGAGAATGAAAAAGTAATTTCAGCCCAAACTTAGCAGCTGACAATATGGATACTTAAATGCCCCAATACGAATGCCTTAACAGCAAAGACAGTAGTGTTCTCTCTGTAATGAAAGACCCATGACCTCAATACACCAGCCTGAAATGTAAAGCGCTAGGCTTGGAAGTAAGCTTGAAACCTAGTCAGGAGAAAAGCAACATGAAAAATGTCATGTAACTCTGCAGAGGATGTCGATATTTGAAAATTTGGTTTTATTCCACCTTGGAATAATTTTTAAATTCTATGAAAGAGATTTCAGAGCCAAGGCTATCAGGTAGTCTGCCTGACAATCTTGGAACCACAGATCATAAGAAACTTAAATTTTCTCATGGAAAAGAACACTTAGCTGGCTTCAGTCAGGATCTGAGCTCTTAAAGTCAATGAAGGTTTTCCAACATTTAACTCATTTACAGAACATAAACCACAGGCCCTATTCATTAAATAGTGTTTTCAACAGCAGCATACTGCTGGCATGATTTCTGCATTACAACTACACTTTTTGGCTTATACATGTGTTAGACAAATATATGTGAAACAGTATATAAATAAAACATGTTTTTATTTTATAATTATTAATTTCCACCTCCTAAAATTATGGCAAACTGTACAAAAATATTAAAAAATCAACTAAGCACAAATCAGATCCATATTTATATTGCTACTATGAGGATGTGCCAAAGAACTAACAGGGGATATGAAGCGTGCTTTAATTTACACATTTTAACTGTAAATTTTAACCAGCTGGTAGGTGTGTTTTGCAGGCTCTTCTCTTTGCTGATCTGCAAAATACAGAAAGGCTCTGTGACTCAGCTTTTCCAACTCTAGTTAAAGCTTTTAGCTCCAAGGAGCACAGTTCAAACCTGGCTGATATTTATCACACACTGGTTTTTCAAAGTTGTCCAATTTAGAGTCTGACAGACAACCACATTGGTAAAGAGCTGAGCACACACTACCTACCCTCCAGGCTACCATCTAACTTCACCCGAGACCAAACCACCAGAGCATTCAGAGAACCAGATCTTCACTGAGAAGGCAAAAATGACTCACATATTTTATAAACCACAGAATGGTCTATGGCTGGACTGACACATTGAATCACACTCTGAAGGGGACTAGGAGCTACTGTACAGCTCAGGTTTGAAGAGCTCATATCAATTTGAACAGGTAAAGAGATGGAAAGTTATACTTTGCCGTTGACAGAACATCAAAGCACCTGGAAAAGTTATGACCCAAAGTACCCTGAGGCTTCCACAGAGCATATCTTTCCATGTTATCACCTGGGGATGCTGAAGACTCCATAGGCCCCAGCTGCAAGGCTGTCTGTGAAGCAGGAATTCTGTAGGCCCAACAAACCCTCTCTCCTGAGAGAGGAAAATTTCAGTACTACAGTGTTTATTTATGGAAAACATATCCATCTCTGTGTCTTGGTTTCAGCTGGGATAGAGTTAATTTTCTTCTTAGTAGTTAGTACAGTGCTGTGTTTTAGCTCTGATGTGAGAACAATGTTGATGGGACACTGATGTTTTTAGTTGTTGCTGGGTGATGTTTATATTAATTCAAGGACTTTTTTGGTTTCTTGGGCCCTGCCAGCGAGAGGGCTGGAGGGGCACAGGAAATTGGGAGGCGACACAGCCAGGACAGGTGACCCAAGCTAGACAAAGAGGTGTTCCATACCATATGACGTCATGTTGAGCATATAAACTGGGGGAAGAAGGAGGAAGATGAGGACATCTGTCATTATGGCGTTTGTCTTCCCGAGTAACTATTACATGTGATGGAGCCCTGCCTTCCTGGGGATGGCCGAACACCTGCCTGCCCATGGGAAGTGGTGAATGAATTCTTTGCTTTGCTTGCATGATGGCTTTTGCTTTACCTATTAAATTGTTCTTATCTCAACCCTTGAGTTTTACATTCCTTTCCGATTCTCCTCCCCATCGCTCTGGGTGAGGGGGAGTGAGCAAGTGGCTGTGTGGTACTTGGTTGACGGCCGGGGTTAAACCACAACACTCTGAAAGCTGCAAGGGCTTTCAGGATGCTCTCTTTGTTCATATACATGCAGACAACTCAAATGTGAACTCCTTTTTGAAGAGATCCCACACGAAAAGCTTTCATTCCTCAGAGCATCTCAAAATGCCAAGTATGTTGTTTTTGAAAGTCCCAGTTTAAATTAGAGCTTGTGGGAAGTTGCTTTCATCATTGGTTGATTAAAAGTAGAGAAAGCTTGATTCATGCACTTCCCTTTCCCTTTTCCTTCTCATACTTCCCCTCAGCACATCTCACTTCTTATTCAATACAAAAAATGGCAAATAACATATGTAATAACTTCTGGCATTTTTTCCCTGCTATAATCCCACAAAGAAATGCTTAGTTACATGATGAGTATCAGTGTACTTCCCTAAGCTAAGTCAAGCTGGCACTGCCTGAAGGTCTTATTGTGACCTGTCTCCAAGTACCTGAGGAGGAGTTTAAAGGAGTCCCTGCTCTGGTGCCTCTATAACTAAATGAATGTTTTATGAAACCACTTTAAGGCTACTTCATTTACTGAATTCCTAAAGAAAGCTGACAAAAATTTATCTCTTCATTTAATCTCTTCTGAATTTGTGTCCATCTAACTCCTCAGTAATGCCGGTTCAGAAGCCAGATAACGCACAAAGGACTGAACAAACCCAACTACTTTCCTCTTTTAACCCAGCAGGCCAACAGTATAATCTTGCAAATTTCCTTTTCCTCTTTTTCTTTCTCCTAGTGTTTTCATGTCCAGCCATTGCTTTTTAAATTAATTTGAGCTGAAAATGAATGAGTAGCAGTAAGAGTTTATGTTATTTGCTCTGAAATGCAGGAACTTCCGTAAGATAAAAATATTTATCTATCTTAAGATAAACATTGATTTCCTTCCTTAGCAAATCTCATGTGGTTCTCAAGATTATGTTTCAAGAAGCCCTAACAGTCTGGAGTATGGTATCACTTTTCAGACTTTGTTTCAGAAAATTATAAAATCGCAGAGTGGTTTGGGTTAGAAGGGACCTTTAACAATCATCTAGTCCAACCCACATTGACCACCTCTTCAAGGTTCAGGTTCATTGGTTATCATGTATCACAACTAGTGCCAGAGCTAACTGATGGGTCACCACTGAACACGCCAGCAGCAAAAAGGATGCAATCTTAATTCCAAAGAAAAGCACTCATCAAATTTGTGGCAAGTTCTGTCCTAGAGAATCCTGAAGAGGTAACACCACATTATGTACTAGCTACTTTTTCATGTCACCGTGTATTTTTCATTCATCAGAGGACAAATATTCTGTCAGATTGCACCACAGAATCTGGTCTCAGAACGCTTAATGTTACCAACACTCCCAAAACAAGTTTGCCTAACACACATCTTAGTACTTGTATAATTACGTTTTCATGAGCAATAATTAGAGAGGTCTATGTTTTTTTCACTGCAGAATTAAGGTTTATCAAAAGCTTCAGCAGTGCTGACTGGCTAGTCACTTGTAAGTAGAGATAAAATGAATGAACCCTCCAAGGAAGCATGGGGCTTTTACTAAAACATAGGGACCCTAGTATGGATGACATAAAAACCCCGTAGACAACAGGTTTTAACAAAATAAAAAGGATACTTTTTGCATCTATTCTCACAACCAGCAAAAGCAGCTGTTATTATCATTCATGGAAATTCTGAGATGAATCACAACAATTAATTTTCCATTTGAAATGAGAGCATGCAGGACAACCCCCCCCCCCCCCCCCCCCCCCCTTCAAATATTTTGAAACCATTTATAAATAAACTAAATAATACAAGTCCTAACCAGGGAAAAATCATGTGGGGAGGTGAGAAACTAATATTGCCTAAAGCTAAAATCAGCTTTTGATATCAGCGGTCCACAACTCCTTACACTCTGTGGAGATGACAAAGTCAGCTACTGACTGCTAGATACTTCCAATACAGAAGAAATTATTTTATAACAGTCCTCAAAAGTAATACTGTTGATTATGAAGTGTCCACAAAAGCAAGCTGAAACTTAAGGTACCCATCATTATAGCAATTGTTTCTAATGGTGTATGAAGTATTTGTATTAATTTGCAGATAATTATCCAATTTGGTTGAATAAATTTGAAAAGAAAGAATTTAAGTTGACACAAAAATTAAATGCCAAAGCTGTCACAGCCAGAATACAACTACAACATGCATACTGAAAAAAGGAGAGGAAACATGGGAGACCCTGGCTCAGCTACATTTCATAAGCAAACTACCTTCCAACACTATGAAAGAGGTGACAGAGCATAAACTATCTTTATCTTAGAGCAAACTAATGAAATAGCTTCATCAGTGCCACCGGGAATGTTTTTTAAAACAGAAGAAATGATGACTAGTGGTTCTCCTCATTTCAATCTAACAGACTGACAAAACGATTTAGATATTAATTGATTCTGAGTTAATTAATTGTGCTTCAGGTTTAGAAACATTCAATACTGAATTTTCATTGTATAAGAAATTGGTTACATTTCAGGGATACCTAGGTAAGCTAAAGCACTGGCTATACTTCTGTTTACTGCTGGGAAGGAAGGAGGCAGAACCGTTCTGCCCATCAGGCAACATGACTTTGGAGGAAGAATTGGATTTGAAATAGTTTTGTCAGATCTTATCTCCAGTTTAAGTTAATCCTCTCTAGCTGTCATTTTATTTCAAAAAGACACCCGTCCTGTGGCAGTCAATTGCATATTAGTTTTGCAGATATTCAGAGGGGGCTTTTATAACACCTACGTGAATCAGCCACCCTCAGTTCTGTGGAAAATACATACCTTAATACACAGACTGTCCCTACCAATGTGTATATAATAGCTTTGTTTCATTGAAGTGCTTTATATTTATTTACTTATTCTGTTTGGCTGGTTGAAGCAATTTGCTCCCTATAGGAAGACATTTGCGTCCCAAGAGGAAAATACGGAGGTGTTTATAGTAAAGCTATAAAAGCAGGGAGGAAGGATAAGCAGTAACCAAGACTATCAGATCCAGTTAAAATTGCTGGTGTAACAACAGGACAATATAATTAACTATGATAGCAATTTAAGAAAGCAGAAGAAAGAACAGCCAACACAAATAGAAGAAGAAAAGAATTATTACATCTTTAAAGATCATGGGAAGTCAGCCTGTCAGTTATTTTAGTCCAGAAAACAGCATACCGAGCAAGATCCTGAAGAAGAGAATGTCAATGACTGAGTCATTAAAAGCCGTGTAGAGTAACAGAAAGAAATTTATAGGAAAGCATAAACAGTTGTCTGCACAACAGCAAACATTGCAAGTTTCTCATAAAGTACGTAGTACATCTTCTACGCAGTACTTAATCACTAAAGCTCCTCCTCTTTTTCTCTCAAACACACTAGCAGTTTAACTATTGGTTTTATAAACATTTGCAATAAATTACTTATGAAACTAAAGAGTTGTACTTAGTCATGAATCAGCATTCCATGTTACAGGTTGGAATAGAAAGAGAATTAAGAATAGAAGAAGAGATCTACAAGCTCATTAGTTCCAAAATTCAAAGAGGAGAGTAGGTTCAAAACCAGAATACTGGTCAAAGGTATTTTTCTTGTTTCATTATACTACATGATGAAAAACTTGTAGAACTACAAAAAAAATGATAGCACTGTACTATCTTCTGTACTGATGACAAGACAGAGCAATTATAGTTATGCATAGTCATGCATACATCAATATAGTAACTGTATAGACATTTTTTATTAACAAAGTAAGTTTTGGTTTTATGAACAAAATAATACGCTACAGATTTTGCTGTTGACACCAGAGAAATAGACTTGGATCACATCTCAGAATTGTGCTGCCCTCTGGCATCAGCTAGAAACGAGCATCATCTGAATATCCATCTATAATAAATAACACATCACTAAACACAATGAAGACAAAAAGAAGAAAACCCAGAAAGGAGAAAAATGTACAGATATGCTGTGGTTTTCTTTTGTTGCAAAATACACAAATGCTCTGGTTCATATCGGCTTTGGACACAAACTTCAATGACAATCTCCTTATACCACCACCACCGTAAAGGATGAAACGCATAGACAACCATGGTACCATCCACAGGATATATTGATCCCACCAGACCTGTAACATCAGGCAGGCTTTTGTCTCACTTTTCACATCGCAAGCATATGAGGCATGGTTGATAGTAAGATGAGCATGCCCGTATCCTGCTTTTCCTCAGCTGCTGTTATTAGCAACCTTAATTAAAAACCAAAACCAACATGCAGCCAACACAAGTGTGCCAACCTTAATTGTCAGGAAAAACAAAGTACAGCCCTAGTTTTAAAATTCATACCAGTGCAAAGGACCTGCTGATGGCCACCAGCTCCTGTTTTTCTAGGGCTAGACCATTTGTGTTGGGATAGATTTCCCATAATGTTTCTTCTTCCTTTTAGATACTAAAATAAACCACTTTAGCTACAGTGAGCACTGCATTCTGCCCCAAGAACACCAACACTACATTGTGAACCTGAATTTTACTCTCCTCCTGATACCTACCTGAAAATACAGGACCAGGAAGGATTGCTTTAGGTTACAGTCACAGTAATGATGCACATAATACAAATCCCTTTGAAGCTGATTTATTTCACCAGTGAGACTTACTTTCCTCTTTCATTTTTCTGTAACTAAAATGTTTTATCTTTGAACCTTTGCCCTATGTTCAACAAGTGCATGTAAAATCTATACTAACATCACTTTGTTCATCAAGCATTGGAAAATAACAGGAATTTTCACATCCAATCATTCAGCCATCAGCTGAATGGCCTGTACTCAAGGCTGCAAGAGCACAAAATGTCAAGGAGTTAGACTAAATGATAAATCCAGGAACTTTATCAGATTTTAGCTGAAAGATAAAGCCTAGACGCCACCAAGATCCCCATTTCCCCTTCTTGCAGGTTACAAAAAAAAGTCAGCAAAGAGACTTTTCTGCTACATGTAAAGGATGAAAGTTTCAACTTATTCAGCATTCTGAATATGTTTTCTGAACATCCCTTTACTACAGATTTGGAAGATGCTATGAAGTAAAAAATCCTTTAAGCCTCTAGCTCAGTTTGCAGCTACAAATTCAGTGTTTAACACAGGAGAAAATCAAAAAAAGATGTAGTTCATTAGATTGTCATTAACAACAGCATATTACAGCAGAGCATGCTGAATGGGATTTATTCCACCACAGACTATGACATAGGAGAACAGACTCAAAAGAGGCAAGTACGCTCTACAGGAGAGTGCAGGTCTAAAAAGCTTACTCTTAAAAAAAAAAATAATTGGTGAAAAAGATGACCTTAAAGATTAGAGCAAACAGTCACTGACATTGCAAGTTCTGATTTTAGCCTCTCGAGACCATCTCTCCTGGACAAATCTGAGTGTAACCAACGTATACACTTATGATAAAATGATAAGAAAAGGAGATAAAAGTAGCAGTAGGCAAGTTCATATGTCTACTGCTGATTCTTCACCTTCATCACTGCCCCTGCTTCATCAGTTGTTGCCTTTAGAGACTTCAGACTTGCATTTTATGTAAACAGATGTCCTGCTTTCAGCTGCAACAGGGTTATTTTCTTCTTAGTAGCTGGTACAATCCTGTGTTTTGGATCAAGTATGAGAATAATATTGATAACACACTGATGGTTTTGGTTGTTGCTAACTAATGTTTATACTAAGTCAAGGACTCTTTAGTGTCTCAGGCTTTCCCATCCAGAAGGCTGGAGTGGCTCAAGAAACTGGGAGGGGACACAGCCAGGACAGCTGACCCAAACTAGCCAAAGGGCTATTCCATACCATAGAATGTCATGATGAGTATATAAACTGGGGGGAGCTGGCTGGGGTCTGCCGACTGCTGCTTGGGGACTGGTTGAGCATTGATCAGGTGGTGGTAAGTAACTGTATTGTGAGTTACTTCTCTTTCCCTTTTGGATCTTATTCCTCTCTCTCCCCTTCTCACCACTATTATTATTATTATTGTTATTATAATATTTTACTGTATCTCAATTATTAAATTGTTCTTACCTCAACACACAAGTTTTACTTTTTTCCCAAAACTCCTCCCCATTCCTCTAGGGTGTGAGTGAGCGAGTGGCTGCCTGGTACTTGGTTGCTGGCTTGGGTTAAACCACGACAGCACGATTGTTTAAAGATTCCTGGAGATTGTGAATAAACTCACAAAGATAAACTCTGAAGGAAATAATTCTTCATGTCTGCATGATGGAAAAATTACCCTTTCCACTATTATTACCATCAACTACCTACCAGCTATTAGCTACTACTATATTGAATAGTACCCAGAAAATTATGACATACATACTAAAGTGATAAACCATCAAGTCACCCCTCAGCCTAATGGGAAATCCAACAGGCTTCCCATGAGACCTGCGGATGATTTTCCAGTCTATCACTGGATCACTTCATCACTGCTGAATTCAACTGACAAATCCTTTCTTCTGCTATCTCTGTGTTGCCTTGAAAAGAAGGTGGTCTTCAGACAGTAAAGCTCATTTAAAAAAATAAAATCCACAGTGGGTTTTAGAGATGGTAGATGAATACGCTTTTACTTTTGCAGAAAACATATGGATGTACACACAAAAATGTTTCTATTTAGCTCTTATGCACTATACACAGGTAGGCAGGCATTACTCTTTTTGTCAAGTGAAGACATGTGACTCAATAATACATTCAGAAGTCACATAGCACATGCACAGCAGAAGAGAATCTAGCTTTCCTAAATCCCAATTTGATGCTAAGTCCTGAGACTGGCAGCCCATGGCACACACGTAAAAGGCAAACCAGCATATTTTATATGACAGAAGATCAAAAGCTCAGATTTACAAGATTTTAAAGATGCAGCTATGGAAAACAGTAGCTAATAGCTGAGCTACAAACTCAGCTGTGCCACAAATAGAGGCAAGGTATCACCTAGCAAATGCACTTAAGGAATTCATTAGATGGGAATGTCTTCTCCAGAGCTGATTATGTGGACTTGATGCCTATCTGGAGTCTTCCACCTCTCCCAGTTATGTGTATTATCTGTCTACACCTGAGCAAAACACACTGCTATCTGCTCCCACCAGACACTACAGAATTTCTGTCACAGGTTTCAGTGGAAGTAGCACCCAAGTGCATTAGATTCTTAACTCCTATTTTCAGCTGCATTTACTTCACCTCATGCCTGAATACCACGCTTTTGACTAAAGATGGGATAATTTTCTTTATTAATGAAAAGAAAAAGAAGAACAAAACAGCTAAATGTTATTGTAACATTCCTTAGGATACATGTAAAACCTGTAAGCACAGCACCACAGAATAAAGTAAAAAATAATAATAATAAAAATAATAAAAAAAGAGCTTCCATGAACTTTGGACACACAAAGGCTGAAAAAACTTTCTGGAACAAAAGTTGAATAAACTTTCCTAATTCACAGCAAATAAGCTGTTTAAACAAGCCTATTCAGAGTACTGTGTAACACTAAAGGCAAACCTGTGTCTTTAGATCTAAACGACCTGTGATCTGCTGCAGCATCAAATCTAAAGCTGAAATCTGGTACAATAACAACTATGTCACTATATGAAAAAACTGTATTTTTTCCTGATACTTATGTTTTAAATTACCTATTATTTTCAACAGAGAAATAATAATCAAATATAATAAAACCCAACTTGCCACCAGGAATAATCTCGTTTCACAGAATAAATACTACTTCTCGTTCTATTCACAATAACCTTTAGAAAAAACACAGTGAAGGTTCAATAGTAGAAGGTATTTTAAAATTATATTTTCTCCTTAAACATTAACTTTTCTATCTCTGTTTCACTTGCCCACTACATGGCAAGAACTCCTCCTTTATACTTCCTTTATAGGTTTTATTCTATTTTCCCTGTCTGTTTTAACATTTTATTTATAAAGAATGTTTTTAGTCATTAAAGTAGTAGTGTAGCTTGTCTTCATCCAAGGTAGCCTTATTTTAGTACTGTCTCACATAAGTCTAAGGTAAAAAAAACCAATACATGTTACTTTTTTAAAAAAAATGTGTAATAGATTGTACTAGTGCCTAAAAGCTACATATTTTTAATTTTCTTTGAAAATGAATATAGACAAATAAAAAGGCACCTAGAAAGGTTGGTACAATAAGCATGTCTGCATACACACAGGACTTATTGCTACAATCCTTCCTAAAACACAAGAATTTCCATCTGAATATGAGCAGAAACTTCACTTTGAGGGTGACAGAGCCCTGGCACAGGCTGCCCAGAGAGGCTGTGGAGTCTCCTTGTCTGTAGACATTCAAAACCCACCTGGACACGATTCTGTGCAACCTGCTCTGCAGAGGGTTGGACTAGACGATCTCCAGAGATCCCTTAGAACTCAATTCTGTAATTCTGTGATTTGGCAGCTGCTAATTTTGTTGAGTTGAATATATATTTTTAATAATTATAACCCAGTTCTGTGAGGCATGTGAGCTTAACAACTTCAAATATATGTTTAACAGTGAACATTTCCAATATCTCTAGCATAATCACTTGCATGCTTGAAGTCTTGATATTATGGGGCTTTGTAGCTTCAAGTTTATTTCAGAATGAAGCCTTTGGAATAATAATAAGTTAGCACTTTTTAATTACACAAAACATACAGTGTACAGTGAGCTGAAGAGCAGTACCCTCTCCAATCTAAGAACTGACAATGCTCACTACATTGACAGTTTGGAGTTGTCAAGTGTTCTCACAACAGCTTTGTTGACTGATACATGTTTCCAGTGCTCTGAAATTTGTTTTAGACAAACTGCTGAATCTCACTGCTGCAGTTAAAATGTGTTCTTACCTCTTTCTGTAAGAGGTCACTATTCCTGCAACAGAACCAAGAGAAGAGACCTAGTAAGAGGCAGCAAAGTATATGGTCACATCTGCTGAGTTTACTGCTGGGATGGTAATCCCTCTGTCAAGGGGAAGAACTAACAGCTGGAGGTAGCAGTTTCTTCAGCTCCTAGACCAAGGTCTTCCAGAACTTTCCTGTCAAAACTCCAGCAAAAATCCCTAACTGATGCTAGGGCTCTTTTACCCATGGCTTACTGTATTTTCCATGAAAGTCTTCCGCTAGTAGACATAATTTTCTTGTATATCTAAAAAAATGAATCAGCTGCATCATCCCTCCCTTGTAGTCTTATCAGGTCCTGGACTCTGCACAGAACACCACAGTCATATTTCTGCACACAGTTGATAAGGTAGTTTCCTTAGCTAAATGGAAATAATGTTGTAAGCAGAAACATATTGACAGCATTCTGGCGTCACTGAGGACACCTGGCTTGCTTCCTAAAGCCTTGTGTCTCAAAGTGACTTTGTTATCCGCAGAACCTCTGTTGCAACCTGAGTTTCCTGGCCTGTTCCTCCTCCTACCCAGCCTTCTCACACTTGGTTTTAGAAGCCCTGACTTTGCAAAACAGGTTCAACACAGGGGTGATTTCTCTCTTACCTTCCCTAAAACTCTCCTACTGTTGCTTGGAGGTGCCTTCCTGTCATGGCTGACATGCTGATAGGGAATTTCTTGGTCCAAAGAGTCCTTGTTCTTTTGCTAAAGCACCAGGTGATATTTTTCCTCTTTTTTCTACTTTTGTTTTCTGCCACTTGACCCTGGAATTTTGCTCTCATGCTGAGCTGGCAAGGGCAACCTATTCCTTTTCCTTTTCTCTTGTATGGATTTTCATATCCTGGAAGTCCATCACAAATCAGAAGAACACATGCAAAAAACTCCCATCCCAAAACAAAAAGCTAACAAGTGGCATACAGTTCATGTCAGTCACCAGTGCTGTCAGGTAGCATAGCAATTTTTATGCAAGATGGTTGGTTCTGAGGTGCTTTCCAGTAACCACAAAAGATTCAGTGGGAATAATTTACTTCACTTGTGGGACCTGGGTGATTATTTAAGGGTACAGGAAGACCTAATCCTACTGAAAAAAACTGAACGATGTATGTTCAGTTCAGTTCACCGAATAATGCCTGGCTAAGGATTTACCAAGATGCTGCCAGAAACTGATATGGGGAGAGATCCCAGTCTCTGCTAGCTCCATACCACTGCACTACTTAGCCACACTGAATGTCACTATTTTAGCAGATTTTTTTCCGTTCTGCCCCTCCATCCCCTGCTCAAAGCAATGAAAGACATTAGAGAACTAGGCTGGCCCCTCCCTCTTACTTTACATTAATCCTTTAGACATTAAGGAGAGATGCTGTGATACCTGCTTCCAAGTCTTGCTGCCTTTTCATGCCCCACAGAGGGAAAATTAACACATAATAGTTAAAGAGAAGTTGAGTTTTAATCTCCATAGCCAGAACACTTTATTTACATCTTAATCTCCATTTTCTTGAGTATGTAAGTGTAGATCTCACCTTTGCAAGCTCTAGAGATAGAAAAGCTGGAGAGAAAGAAGGGATCTAACATCAGAAAAGCAATGCTGCTTTAAAAAAGAAAAAAAAAAAAAGGAAATTAAACCCCAAAATATTCTTACTTTAAAATAAGAATTTCAGAGAAGAAAGAAATTCTACCACAAGAAACCTCCGATTTACAGACTGCCTGTTTACGCAGGCCAGTGTCTGACTACCCTGGAAAACTTGTTACTTGCATAGTAATCAAGCCTGCGCTTACTACAGCTGTTGCAGAGTGAATGAACAATATTCTCAGCTAAACAATGAGGGGGTTCAGCCAACTCAGCCATCTGAAGGACCAAGCAGCAGAGACTATTTCAGGTCTGGGGAGGAAGGCTTAAAGCTGAATCCAACCATGCAGCTAAAAGCAGGAGAGCCATAAAAACCTCAAGGGCTTGTCTGCATATGTAGCTGTTTCTTATTAACTTAGTAAGGTTTACATGCTAAATTTACTAGGTTAGACTGAATTTTCAAGTTAAACTGGTCATGCACAAGGCACAGTCTTTGGAATAAGCATGTCCACACTTGAATTGTTTAGGAATATCTTAACCCATTGGCAGTCCATAGGCTTTATAGCTTCTTTACCACGCAGTTCAGCTTCTGATTCAACTGCGAAATAATGGCTTTTAATATCCACTGGCAAAGCTATCCCAGCAAATTTCTCCTTGCATGGACACTGAGTGTTGGAGCGCAGTTATACAGGTCATTCCCTGCCGCCAACAGAAAAAAAGTACAGCAGTAATCATACTTCTATTTGAGTAACTCTCCTATTGAGAGTCCTGCTGTCAGTTTTACTAGGCACACATTACACTCCAAATAAATGCTGTTATGCTGGCAAAACCTGTAAGGTAGCACCCGATGTGAGGCTCTCTTTTTGAACCCAACTCACAAAAGGTGATAATGACCTTTCCTGTTAGTCTTACAGCCTCCAGGAAAGAACGAACTTTGGGAACCTTTTGTTGCTAGATTTTGTTTTGTGTTTGGTTTTGCATTGTTTTGGGGAGAAGAGGAGGATTGTGGGTTTGGTTTAATTGCTTTTTTCTTGGGGTTTGGTTGGTTTGGGTTTTGAGCGGCTAATGCCAAAGTGAGAACACTAAAATAAACTGTTTACTTTCTTGACAACATGTCCATGGCAACTTCAAAAGATGACAGTGACTTTGTTATTATGCTTGCGTGTGTAAAAGTAAATTATAAGAAGGTGTATTTTTTAACAAAAGAATGTTTCTCTTTAGAAACAATACAGAAGTTTTGTTTCACTGAGTTATTGTAGTTAGAGCCCTGAACCCTGCTGCTTTTAGGTTGAAATGTTAAATATCTTACAATGCCACTTAAGAAAAATAAAACATTTGTGACTTGGTGATGAAAACAGTGCAGAATAATCTAAAACATGCCCACAAATTGTTTACATCTTGTAAAGCACTGTAGACATTTGGATAGAGCAACAAAACCTCATTACTCAGAATTAGCAAGCTTCAGTGTATAATGAGAACAGAATGCCTATCCAAAAAAAAAAAAAAAAAGAGAAAAAAAATTACAAAAAGAAAAAAAATGAACCCTCACATTCTAATGTTCCCAAAAGGCATTCAGTTTTTATTTAAATACATAGCATAACTTTAGCCTATCCTCTTAAATTCTTCATTCAGATCCAAGCCTTCATAAATTCCTTTACCTTACTACTCAGTAGTACACGACAGATCATTATTAAATACTATTTTATACCAAAAATAAATGCCAATCAGGTAAACACATTTTATCAACAAATACACATTACATATAACTAAATAAAATTGTCGGTTATAAAGAATTTTTAGTGAGAGACACAATGAGCATGGAAATAGCCATACAATAGCCACAAGCTTCAAACAGAAGTTTAATGGCTAATTCTTCTGCATATTTCCCAAATGCTTTTGCTCACACAGAATGTAGTTATACTGTTCTGTATGCACATTTATGAGCATGAAAAAACACCCTTGTGCACGATGATCTTTGAAGAGAGAATATTTAAATTTTTAATTGGGGTTCTAGGGGTTTTTTTTGTTTGATTGTTTTTATGAAGTCAAATAAGCTAAATCTTTTGACAAACAGCTGCAGTCTTGGACAACAAAACAAGAAGTTACCAGTGATAAACACATACCTCTGTTATGAATGATTTGGCTGTTGAGGGGTTCATTATAAGAATAGCCCGTCTCAGAGTATCCCGATAGCGGTTCAGTTCTTCTATTCGCATAGTGGCAAAGAGCCCTGTGATCATTTTATTGATGTTGTTTTCTACTTTCTGCAGTGCTACATCCATTCCCTGTTGAGACACTTTGTCCAAAAACTCTTGTATTCCACGGATATCTAGGAAAATCACAAGCCAAATAAGATTTTAATTGGTAAGTAGAAAAAAGACACAATTAACCGTTCAATTCCTTTCACAGAAGTGTTTTGTTCAGTGCCAGGTATACCCCTGTGGGCTTTCACTTAATATTAATTGGATATCTTCCTGACCTACGTTCATGGCATTTCTTGAAATACTTAAACAGAGGAGAGAATAGCTATGTATCAGCTACTGTCCAAAAGAACCACTAGAAAACAAATGTAGAAAAATTTCTAGCAACTTTCCTAATTTGGTCATTCAATCATCACACTTGTTCCTTATTTTTCTTAAAGCACTTTCACACTAAAATCCATAAAAAGCAGTGAAGCTATGACTGTAACACTGTGCTTCTTTTGAGTGAAGGTTGTATGAGGGCAACAGAGGGAGAAAAAGGTAGGAAGCAAATAATTTCCTTTTGCAGGACTCAAAATTATGTTATCTACTGCAAGATTATGTAGCTTAATGTATCTAAGTCAAGCTTGAGCTGTTCACTTATCAGAAAGTCTTGTTCTGTTCACTAACCACAGAAAGCTGTGGTTAGTCCTGCAAACATGAGGCTAACATGGCCAGAGGTCCACGCTGCAGGGGGAGAATTATGTGACTCCCCTGCAGCAAAGCATCAGCAACATGACAGAGAAACCTGTGTGATACACCCTTGAAAATATTGTGGAAATTTCACACGTGGATTTAGTATGGGAACTATGATGGTGAAAGTACAAGATCAATGCAACTAAGGTGTGGCTGGTAACCGCGGCAGAGGAACTCTGCTCAGCCCCAAGGGAGCCTAGCAGGAATACTGCAGCATCTAGACCTGATGGGACTTCAGGGAAGAGATGGAAATACCTGAGCTAGAAGTCTTTGTGTTGACTTTGCTGGAAAAACTGTATCAAAACTATAACTCAAGTTTTCCTCTTTTCCAAGCCAAGTGAATACTCTTCTTATTGAGCTATAATTTCAGAGTTCTGGGGAGCTCAACATACTCTGAAGTTTAAAGGTTCTGACAAACACAGGTGATCTTGATGCTTGACTTCAGGTTATGGCAAAATAAGCTATCTAAGAAGTTCTGAGTTTTACAGAAGTCCGGCAGCCCTATCAAGAAGATCTGAGGCTTAGACATTCACACCTTGATCTGCTTATTGTTGGCCACAAACAGCTGCATATGGAAATAAAAATTCAGTCTTTACATTAGAAAAAAGCTCTGCCTGTCTTCCCCAGCAAGAATGTACTAATTAGAGAGTATTAGAGATAGCCATCTTCCTCCAGCACCAGATTACCAAGATACTTCAAATTACAACGGTTTACAATCAAACAGTCCATGAAAATAATTCAGCAGAGTTAGTCTTGGAAGTTGGACAATCAGCAAGTTGGGTCTCTTGTCTAGAGCTCTAAAATACCATGAATTGGAATGAAATATTATTTTAGGCATTTAGGCTATTTCAGGCATTCAGCACTGCAACCCCATTCTTCAGACACTGCTGAAATACCAGCACAACTAAACACTTGAAGAATAGTTTAAACATGAATAAAATACATGCTTACCCTAAAAATAAACTTCCATAAGAGAATCAGATACTAATTACAGCTTCTATTTAATATCTAAATCAGGAAAATTAAATTCAATCTAATCAGAGATGTCAGATTTTTTTTTTTTTTTTGGCATTTTAAATATCAATTTAAGAAGCGACAAGATTACTTGAACTGCTACAGATACATCTAGTTTTATGCAAATAATAAAATAACTACTTTCCACTTTAACCCCTTCATTCTAAAGTTTCTGATGCTCACCCGCTCTGAGTTAGTCAACATCCAGACAAATGAAATAAAAACTGAAGAAAACTGCCCAGTTGGAGTCAAAATTATTGAAGTAAAAGGAACACATGAAGATAGGATCTAGATACACTATCAATATAGGGGGAACACTATCAATCAAGGGGAAAAGGTACTTAGGCTATAAGAACCCTTTAAAGTTCCATAGCATAAATCCATATATTCTTCTCCAACACCAGAAGAGGGTAAGCAGGAACCACCAAACAAAGTTTTATTTGTCCTTTCAAAACAAGAATGTAATCTCCCTTGACCTGAATTTATAAACACACTGGAGTTATTAGCCGATATTCTGTATAATCTGTGTTGTCCCAGAAGCCAGATTATGGGATCAAATGGCTTTGTTTGCCATGAATATCCGCAAATGTAAACAATGAAACAATTATCTTGAATCTTCACCAAATGAAGGGACAAAAGGCACAGAGATCCAGTATTATTCTACAGTTCTACATTTATTAGGTGACCGTACCAACAGTATGGTATCTATGTGATACACTTTTGGAAGAACAGCATGATTCTAACGGAAAAGATACCAAAGCAGGATTCATAAAACTTCTTTACTAATTCTGCCTTTGGCATTGATACAACAAAAAGCTGTGGGCAGGAAACAAATACAGACTTTGCTTATACCTCAGTTTACCCAGTAGAAGAATGGAGGCATTGGTGATGCTCACCTGCTGCTATGAAACAGCAGAGAGCACATAAAAAACCCCTGCTATTTAAATGCTATTTAAATAATGACGATGCTTCCAATATTTCGGCAGCAAGTCACTAGCAATGATCATATTCAAAGCGTATGCCAAAGAACAGATGCTGCCACTGAATGGGCAGCATTATCTTTCCTGCGTGGATTGTCTCAAAGTGGCACATATCCACACTGCACTCTGGAATAATCTTTCTAATACGTAAACTCCTTCTGCAGAAAAATCTGGCAAGCAACCTGTGGTACAGATGGCTCTGCTGCGGAGACACAGGACTGTTCATGTTTGGAACACAGGTGTTTCTTGCCCTGAATTTGCTAGCCAACCTGTTGCCCAGCCAGAAGACACATTTCTATTTTTAATTTAAATCAGATGAGTCACAGTAATTTCCAGAAATGCAGAAGAGCTGCCCATTATCACCAATATTAATTATCCTCCTTACTGATAAAATCCAAAGTTACCACATAGAGACAAACCAATGCAAGAGCCAAAGCTGCTATCTCCTCTCCTGACTCCGTGTCACTATTAGCATTACATTTTCTGTTTTTTCACCGTACAGTCATCACTTCCACTCTACACATTCATGCACAAGAACATAGAATCATTCTGCAGTCAAATACTCCACATCAGATGTAGGGTTAAACCAGGCTGGAAATTTAAAAGAGATATTACCAAACATTCTCTTTTTCACCAAACTTGTAGCTGATTTAAGATATTATGAAGTCAGCTTGGAAAGTCTAATAAACAAAGAGGAAGGCAAGCAAAATTTATCAAGGACTCTTGGAAATTACCTTCCCTGTCTACCCATACATAACCATGCCACCACAAGGCAGACATCCATAGGAAGGTCTTATGCTCTGCACTGCTGGTGCACAGAAGGTCCAGCACTGAACACACTAGACTGGCTGCAGCTACAGCTAAATTTTATGTGTAGAGCATCCTGCATGGGCAACCACAAGGCCCATGGCCTCCTAAACTCTGAGGATCTGCCTGATTATATTCAAATGGAGTTAACTCAGCGTAACACCACTCATGACAAGATCTGAATTCAGGTGCCAGCCTTACCACAGACTTGTCCTTACTGAGTCAGTTACTATGGACCTGTCCTAAGAAAGAACTTAGAAAATAAAGTATAAGTCAAATCAAGTGCAAGCACCTAAACTCACATTGTCTTTTCATTGAATAATATTTTTGATACTGTAGAAACCGCAACAAACAGGTATCTTACATGGTGTTACAGAGCATGCTCAGTGCAGAGTTAAGCGCACTTCACAGACTACAGCTCCTATATCTAAATCGCCTTAAATGACCAGCCTGGCAGGAGCACAGTCAGACCTCACCTAACACAAACAATAGCACTATTTAATGGAAAGCTCAGTCGTTCTGTGACAGAAAATGTGCCCAGCCAGGTGACAGGGAAAAGAAGTCAGTATTTTCAGAAGATCAGGAGGATTTAAAATCTGTGGCTTTCCTTGTCACCAGATATAGAAGAAACTGTCTTTGCTCTCTTTTCATTGAGGTCTCTACACTGTATATAAGAAGATTCCTGTCTTCCATGTCTTGATTTTAAGACAAAAAATAAAACATGGTTCTTCCACAAGGTATTATTTTAGTCACTGGATCAGATGTTCCTCTCACTTCTTTGTTCTCTCTGGCCCTGCGTCACTTCCCTTTGCTATCTCTGTTCCAATGCAGAAGAACAATTTCAGAGGGAGCAAATCTCCTACTCCATCTTGGGGAAAGCTTAATGATCAGGACATTGTAGAAGAAAATATGCCAGGGTTCAGGCATCTCATATAGGAAAACCAGTATGTATATGCAGTGAAGATTTTATAAAATCAGGACATTGTAGAAGAAAATATGCCAGGGTTCAGGCATCTCATATAGGAAAACCAGTATGTATATGCAGTGAAGATTTTATAAGCTGTACAAAATGAACAAAAAGTATAAACAATTCACATGCTAAGTACTTCTTATACCTTATTATAAATGAGAAATCTACAAGTTAGAAGCAGATGTAAAGTTCCTAAAAAAATTTCAGATCACACTATGACCAGGAGAAAAGAAAGATGGCACTATTCACCAACAGTAATTAATCTATCCACCTCCATCAGTGTATTTCATCTAAATTACATGGTGCTCACTTAGTACTTTGGTTATTTCAAAACGGGTTTACAGTCATTAGCTCATCCTCCTTCTCATACCATTTTAGATCTGAGAACATTTTCCTCACAGTATCCAGATGATAAATACCAACTGATTCAGCTGTGGCAGTAAAGGTGAATGCGCCCGACATAAATATTCACTGGCTGATTTACACAAAAGACTACTTTATTTGTACAGTTGATGAGAAAAGCCTTTGTATAATAAATGACACTGTTCAAATTCTTAGCAAGAAAGCTTTATAAGACTAGCACAGTGATTCTTCCTTACACAATGATGGCTGAAATGACAGCAACTATTAATTATAGAAATGCACTGTACAGAAGGGGGATGCGCAGCTCCAGCTGAACTATGATGGTGCCACTGCTCTGCTTAAAACCTTGAGCAGTGTTCACATTCCTGTGCATGTGCTGATATTTATTAATATGGTTAAGATCTAGACTGAGGAAAACAACAGTTTGGCATAATCATTCAAAACCAGTCCATACTACTTTCACAGGAGTGGGATTCCCTCTTATTAGTTAGCTTATATGTAGTTCAATGAACCTCCAAAGTAAAACAGACTAATAATACTAAAAAAATTCTACGTAGCTTCTTCATATTAGTGTTTAGGAACTGAGAGTGAGTAGCTATTTGAGCTAGTTTAACTATCTAGCTTCAGAGAATATAGTAGCAGTAAATTCAGGCTCACATGTTTAATTACATATGAAATCTCATTTATATTATCAAAAGTTCTGGAACCTAACATGTGGGGATAAAATTTCTTTGGGAAACTGAAAATATGTAAATGGTAAGAATGATCAGTTTTTCCTCCCTTGCTTGCAATTTTCTGATACTTCACACATGCAAAAGGACAATAAATTTTCTCAAATTTCATAAAATGATCCAGCTGAGAAAAGGGAAGAAAAATATATTTATATATTCTTTTATTTTTTGAAGATATTTAGAATTCCAACTGTAATAAAAACAAGCTCAATTTTATTGAGATGAATCTATTGTGGTACTACTGAAACGCCTATGTAATTTTTATTTTAAAGGATCATCCAAATGCCATTTCCATCAATTACTTTCTAGTTTGTCCTATATCAAAATTATTAGAGATTATACTTCAAATAAGTCAATATAGATAGTCTGAAACAGCTGAATCAATGTTGGGGGAGAGATACTAACTTTTACAGTTCTTAAATCCTACAAAACATAAGTTTCCAACATTACTGGTGATTGACACATGATTTTTCCTTTGAGTTTCTCATTTTTTTAACTGGAATGAAAGGAAGAAAGGAAAAAGCAAAGGATAAAAAAGATAAATAAAATTGAAGCTAGAGCTAATCCTTAAGAGCAGCAGCTGCTACCTTAGCTTCTCAAAAATGACAAGGGAATCAGATTGTGATCACCCCTCACCGTGGAGGCTGACAAGGCAATATACTCTATAATCACATACTTTTGAAAGTGTAACCTGCTTTCTAACTCTTCATTCAATTTCTTTTTTTTTACTATAGTTTGTATTAGAGACTTCCAAAAGGCAGGAGTTGCCTTTGAGTAAAACAACCTCTTACAAAGAAATAAAAATTTCCTTGCCTGGTGTCTCCAAAGATTATAATGGCTTAGACCCTACTGCTGTTTTTGTGCCAAACTTCAAAAATTATACTTAAATCCTATACAACTGTACAGCACAGATCTATACCTCTGTCTATACCTATATTTAATAGCAAGTGAACTACACTTCTGTCTATGATCCACCAACTCTCCCTGTTGGTTTTCATAAGCATGAGGAACCAAGCATCCCCTTCCAAGGAGGGGGTGAGGAATAGCATTCTGGTAATAAACCAAGTGTGACTATGTGTGTGATAACCTTACTGCAGAGAAATTGTTATCTGATTGTGCATCAATCTGCTCCTTAATAATTTTCTCAGTTGATAAAAAGTTTATACTATAGAAACAGGAATATTTTATGAGTGGACTGTGCTGTGAACAGAAGCTATAAAAGTGACACTGATAAGCTAAGATTTAGAAATACTGTAATAAATATTTTCTAGCTTTTTTCTGAATCATTACTTCCTCTTTTTCTTGATTGGCTAAAACTCTTAGAAAAGTTCTCTTTTCAATTTATGATAATAGCTGGCATTTCTGATGTTACTGTGCCTAACTCATGCCTTTTTTCCAACGGCAGTATAATTTATTCAACATGCAAAGTGCTTTGTTCAATAGTTTCCTCATGTGGTAACAGTTCATTTATTTAGCTGCCAAAATGCCAGTTTACAAACTCAATTTTAGTATTTCTGAGAAGATATTAAAACAGTGTGTCGAGAATTGAAAAAACATCACAAATGGTAGTAGAGATTAGCATACAGTTCAGATATTCAAATACTCTTAAAATAAGTCACTTTTCCTCTGATGCTTGCAGACTGTGTACATATATGAGAAACCTCATGCCTCCGCAAAACCTTGAGATAACATCTCATTTACAGCTATCACCCATTACACAGATACTAGGAGAACACTTACAGTTTTATTTTGACCTCAGCACTGAAATTCTAGATATAATAAAATATTTGGTGTTCCTTCCTTACTAATACAACTCAGACGGCTGTGAGGGCAAGCCTTCAAATACTTTATACATTCCATCCTTAAAGACAACAAACATGAGAGAATGAGAAACCATCTCTTACCTTCCTACATATTCACTTACAGTTCCTGGAATGCATTTCGCCAACTATTATGTGTTTGAAAAGCAAAAGCACGGCCATTGTTCCACTACAGACATTTTATAGAATAGTTCAGTTATCTCAGAAGTTGAATAATTTTAAGGTCAACCAAATTATATATTCAATTTCTGGTGGCAATGTCAACCAGAAAAAGCAAGTTGTTAACAAAAGTTCTCACAAACAGATGCTAACTTACCATATAATTGACACATTAAAGTTACACAGATGAGAAATACATGTTCCTTTCCTTATCAGGATGACATAATAAATACTAAAGGAAAAAAAAAAGTTCAATAATAAGCTTGAATTAATTATATGTTTATTGAGGCACAGTGAAGTAAATGAGTATGGGAAGCTGGCAAAGAGCCAGATGAGTAATAAACAGTTTTAGGACTGTCTGGAGACAGGCTTGAGAATATTATAATCATCAGGCAGCTGAAAACAGCCTCAGGGTAATTATACGCATTTGCAATCTATTAAAGGGAGCATGATTCTTTTATGAATCTATATTAAACTTGCATTAAAACTTTAAATGATCTGAAAATGTTATGGTTTCAAACACATCTTTGTCACCGGTCATCATATATTTATTTCTGGAAAATGTGCGTGCAGGAAAGTGTCAATGGAATTAGTTTGTTTAAAGGAGATAGTAGGAATCCAGGGTCCATATGCACAGGTGGGCATTATCTCAGAATATTACCCCTCTTACAACACAGGAGGTAGCCTTTCTGCAAGGAGCTCAGCCTTTTGAGTTCCAGGTATAATCCCTTTTTTCCCAGGATCTTTAAAGAATAGTATTCCAATCTTATTGCATTACACACTATTTGAAAACAACCGCCTTCCTGGGGCAGGAATGGGGAAAACGCTCTCTTCATATTTTCACAGACCTCTCAGACTGGAATCCTTAGTAATACAGATCTCACTGCTTTCCTCGTTGAGATTGTATTTTATATTTGTCTCTTTCTCCAAAATTCTCCCTCGGGCTGAGCCTGTGACATCTTTCTACTGATGTGACCAGGTACCTAGCACCACTGCCTTCATTCTTTCCAGGTGCACAAATTATCTGAAACCCCAGCATATGCTGAAGAACAAGAAGGGAGATCCATGAGGATGTTTCTGTGAGACAGATTCCCTCTAAAGTCTTTCCTACTGTTAATCCCCTCCCCTTTCAGCAGAGTCTTCAATTACTTCTTCAACCTCCATTTGCAATGAGAATGCCTTCTTTAGCTTCACAGGGCAAATTCCCTTCATAGCCTTCATGCTTGTTTTGTTTCTTTTCTTTACAAAAGTTAAAATAAAATTACCACCTAAAGGAATGGTAAGTACCCATTGCCAAATATAAGTAGTATTAGTAGGAAGGTGAAAAAACTGTAAGCAAAAATATCTTAGTTCTGGAATTGGTAAATACCACAAATGAACAGTGATGTTTGCATATCAAAGGCACGCTGTGTTGAAAAACAACAAAATGTTAGGTCAGAAATTTGGACAGAGAAATGGGGTTTCTTAACCTTTTTTTTTAATATAAAATGCAGAAGGGTTTTAAAATATTACTGCCACCACTATAAAAAAAAAAAAAAAAAAAAAAAAAAAAAGACAAAATTCATTCTCCAGAAACAATCTTATTTTCCTAGCCTTTCTAGATGAAATGCAGAATCTATCTGCTTTGGTACTAACAAAACATTAAAAATAAATATTTTCAAACAGCTAGACTTTCTTGCTTTCATCTTAGAAATGGAGATACCTACACTGTACATTGCACAAAATCCACAATAATGTTTTTGCAATGATTGACTGGTTTCTTCATAAAGAATTTACTACAACAGAAAAGTATCTATGAATTCCTGGAAAATACAGTGAACTGTAAACTGCCTGAAGAGTAAGACATGAATTACAAAAGCTTGCCCCTTGGTACTCTACAGAGATAAAACTCAGCAATATGCTGGGATTCTAGGTCAATTACTCTGCTTATACAGCCTGGGCTCACACACTCAGATCTCAAATGACTATTTCATTTGTTTTCCTCTGTGACTGAATGTGTAAGGGTCTTTTTCATGTTACTGTTTGGGGACTGGCTGTTGTCAGATGCCAGTCTGTGGGCTAGGAAGGATTTGCTGTTTCAAATTGCATTTTGCTCACTTTGAACTTGAAATCATAAAGTAAAGACGTAATAACTTGGCAAAGCTTGCTGAAAACATTTACAGATGTCACTGGCTCTTTTTATAAATCTAAATTTTGCGGTTTCCAAAGGTGTAAGTTATACATTTATAGTATCCAGTCTGAAAATGTCTTCACTGAAAAGGGTGCTTAAGGTCCTAAGGAAGAGTTCAGAGACTTACTGGAGGAACTGCCCAGTCTCTACACTAGCTTGTAAGGAGATGCACAACTATCCTCTGCAGCAGAGTGATCCTATGGTTTGAGCTGAGCAGTCAAAAATGTAAACAGCAGGAGCAGATTGGGCTGCTTAAATGAAGTAAATTTGGCTTGTACTTACTGCGTGGATAGTAATTTTAATAGCAGGTTGAGAAAGGCATCAGTCTACTGCATAATTTCGCTGCATTTCATGCCGCCTACTCTTTAACTCTGCAAGAAGACTACCGTTAATGGCATTTGAAGAAGTGTAGAATTGTCCTTGAACGCTTTTAATATGCTCATATGAAATTTTCTTAAACAAAATCAGATTTCATGTGCCAGGTAGGCCTTTATCTTATTTTACCTCAAGGAACAGAAGACACTGAATACAAGCAGACTGACTACACTATTTCCACTGGAATTTTGATCTAGATCATCCCAGCAGAGAACAAGGATGGTGAAAAAGATGATGACTCATCTCATTCATTTTCACAAATTCATCTGAATACACTAAATGTGAAAATACAATTATGGTAATGAAATCCAAACAAACATTACCTAAGTCTGCTCAAGTCAAAATGTTCCCTTTTCTCATCTCCTCACTCATTAATTGTTACTGTGTGTTAGCTTCACATTATTTATTGGCAAGGCTCCACCACTGACAAAAGACTATGGCTTTACTATAATCTCTCACTAGTTACTCAGCTTTAACTAAGTTGACAGCAGCAAAATACTTTTTTGATTATTAACAAGGTGTCTTTTATATGGTATTCAAATAACCAGCCTACTTACAATTTCACTTGGAAAAAACTCATCAGTTAAAAACTTAGGTGTCAATTATTTCAGAAATGCATTTCTAACTCACTTCTTCAACACCCAGCTGGTTATGACTTAATGAAAGAATTGCTTCCTTTAAAGACTTTGACTGTCTTTGTTTGTAAAAAACCTTTAAGCAGACTTGAATCTTCTAGCATCTAGATAGAAGAAGTGTTGAAATTTTAAAACTGAATATAGTTGTCTACTTCTATTCAAAAAAGAATTTGGGAGTTTTGAAATACGGTAACATTGGGGAGATAACTCTCAGCCCTGCAGAAAGACACATTTCCAGTAATAAACAATAGTCTAACTCTCCGATAATGAAAAGGAATCTATGATAGACTGCAAGATAATAATCAAAAGCAATCCAATCCATAGGACTGAAAACCTATGGTATTGATAAATTGACACATAAATGGTTGCAGCCTCTTTTAAAGGTGCAAGGGATCTGGTTTAACACAGTATTTACTTTTGATGTGAGCCCCATTTTACTGTAGGAAAATTTATTTTAAATATGAAGGGCACGTTTTCATTCATAGAGTGAAAGTATTGGAAATAATTTCAGTAATACAACTCAAGTATTTTGTAAATTGTTAAATTAAATCACTATACAAAATTTTTCAGAAAGGAAAGTGTTGGTGTTCTGCTGGTTGCTGGAACCATTCCAACAGCATTTTCATATTTTCTAACTTACAAAAAGATGGCAACAATGGGAAAAGAAAAAAGAAAAAAAAAAAAGGATTAACACATACTAGAATCTATATTCCCATTACTTCTCAAGTGCCATTTACACTATGGAGACATCACTTAATGTTATGACACACACCTTGAGAAGGAAGGATCACTACATACAAAAAGCCTCACCGGGGCAAGAAATTGCTGTTTGCACAAGTGCCAGTTCTGCAGAGGACAGTGCAAAACATATCAATAATCTCTTCCTAATATGAATTTAATTCTAATACAAGTGTTGCTCTCCCACCTACTTTAATGTTTAATACTAAATGTTACATAGAAATGTCTAATACGAAACTGCTGCAAGCAGTTAAACTGAGCAAAACTTCCAACCAGAATTTGATTTTAGGTCTGTATGAGCTGAGAAAGGCAGTAAGTCCCACACTGCAGCAGACCCTCTCAGGCAAGCTGAGGAATGAGTGGGATATTTTGGAGGGATTTTCAACCACCCTTAGCTGCACTGACACAACAATGGGATTGTTTACCCCTGGACTTCCACCCCATTTCTGCATGCCCAGTCTTGATTTCTTTCTAAAATAGGCACAGAAGCAAAGGGTAATCTGGGATTCTTGGGCCAACGCTCTTTTACAAAACCCAAACCAATGTCGTGCTTTTTGATTTTTATTTTTTAAAGTATTTCACGTCTATACACCCATCTATATGAACAGCTTTCCCAAACATCACAGAATCATAGAATTAGAATCTGATGGGAGTTCAGGACATGGTGTAGTCCAGCTTCCTGCTCAAAGCAGGATGAACACCGAATTCAAACTTCTCCACGCTACAGTCCATTAACAAGTGATTACAGCTCCCCTTTTCATGCCCTGAATTTCTCCATACCTCCCACTCTGTGCAAGCCCTCCTATGGCTAATACAGAACCTGGGAAGAGAAAACGTGCATTGCTAACATACTGGAAATGCTTTGAGTATATCAATAAAATAGCAGGAAAAGGGGGAAAAGTGACATAGTTTGTTAAGATTTATAATAAGCTCCTGGCAAGATTGCTCTCTAGGGACTGATAAGAAAATAATGTCATCGTAGGTACTAGGAAAACTACTGCTATAGACCAAAAGCTGACTAGAAGAATTAAGAACAGACAAAATGTGTCAAGCCTAATGATTTCTCATGAAACAGGGTAGGGAGGAATTAGAGAGGCATTCCAGTATGAGCAAGAAGAGAGACAAAGAACAACTCCTATGGTAATGGAAATAACAAGAGAGGCCTCAGGTTACAGTTGGTGATCTGAAACGTCTGTTCTCTTGTTCCTTATTAAAGGTGGAAGAGGAGATAGTAAATGAAATCAGAAATATAAAGTTTTATAAACAAAATGTAGGAAGCAAAAAGACTATAGAAACTGCTTGCTGCCCTAGGATGGCTGTTGAAATTAAGGATTTAGCACAATTTATAGAAACATACCTTTGCATAGGTAATAGCCCTATCCAGAGCTGCAGATTAACTGAAAACTCAGGCTGCATTTAAAACCTTTCTATTCATTATATTAGTCCCAAACTATGCACATATACAAAAAACACCACCACAAAACCCCTAAAACCCCACAACCCCATCCCCCCCAAACCACCTAAAGCACACAAATGGTTAATAAAGGAACAGATTGTTCAATATGTACTAAATGTAGAAGAAAAATTTTGCACTTTCCCCTGATGTATATGATAGTGATCACTGATCAGAGTCAGATTAGCAATCGATTTTAGCCAGTATGGCATTACTTGTAGACTACTGAAGCCAGAACACCGTAGAGGCTGGTAGAAAGACTTAATATTTGCCAAATGTCACATCTTGGGATGACATGTCACTGAATGAGTTACAAGTCTGAAACTTATTCCTTGTAGGCAGACATCTGTGTTACATAAGTCACACCATAATCAGATTCCTACCCACAAATCAAGAACAAAATGACATAGTGTCTGAACTACGTTCTCAAATTAAACAATGAAACTTGCATAATTTAAAACTAGTATGTATGAATATATTTATTCAAAACCATTAATTACAAAATTGGTTCAAGGTTTTTAAACTCAAAAATACATGCAAGAGGATATCTTTTAGCTAGCAAGATTATGATCTTCTTCATAGGTACATTGCTACTTAAATGCCCAAACTCATAAACCATGAACAAATATACTCTTTGCTGCAAGCTTTTTGGATGGTTTTTGTGTGTGTGTTTTCCTTATCCTATGGCTGATGCTTTTAGGTGCTTCTCTGTTATAAATAGGAATTCTATTCATCATTTTCTATCATTCTAATTTAAGAATTTATTATGTAGCTGGGGAACAAAAAAATCAATAACATCTGACCTGAATGCACCAGATATTATGCACAGTGAATCGCTGAAGTGAGCATTTTTCCTTAACTTTGAAAATAAGTTTTAAAATGTTCATCCAAACCAGTCATGATTACTTCTGAATAATGGATGCATCTGAAGAAAACAGGTCTGGTTTCAAAGCAATTTTCCATAGGAAAAAGATCATAAAATCAGTTAGATAATGCACCTGTACTAGGGAGAACTATCCAGCTCCCCTCTCAGCCATAGAAAATATCTGTTCTAAACTCAGCTGAGTCACCAAGTTGGATGGCGCAGTCTTGTGATGCTGCCATCTGTGTCGCACTTACTCTAGCACACAATCATCAATTCAGCACCTTTCAGGAACACTAAATGAACTCAATAGAAGGAACACTGTCTTCTACAGGCTCTCCTCCTCAAGTTATTCTTTTTACAGAAGTTATCTTTAAAAGTTTTACATTTATGAAGAGAAGCTCAATTCTTGCCAAGGCCTCTGACCTACATTCACCACTGCTTCAGCGTCTGGCCATCAAATATATGCCAACAAAGAGGAGAGATTCACCACGCAATAAACAGTTCTACAGAATGCAAAATCTTACATGTTGCTGCTTGAATTGTCACCTTATATTTCTACGGTCCAAAAAACAAGAGAGCTTGCTCAAAACTTTTATGCTTCATAAACACTGGCAGAATAGAAAGCCAGAAGAGTTCTCCATTTATCAGCAAGCTCAAAGAACTTATCAAATAAACCTGTAAACACTGATGGATTTTAGAAATAGATTTCTCTGAGGTGCTGTGAAATGCTGACAGAACCATAAATGTTCATAAGCAAAACGTAACTTATTGGAAGACTAGAAAAATGTAACGTGACTGCTTTCAACAGAATTACAGATTTAACACAATTACCCTGCTAAATACATACTTACCGTAGTCATTATCATAAAAAATAATGAATTTCTGCCAGGCATATTCTGTGACCACCCTCAAGATGACATCGTTTAAGTAGACAGGGGGGCGGACAGAGAGCGTGTAGTCATCATTGCGGTTGCTCCTGGTGAGCCCACAGCCGCTCCTCGGTGTTCCTGCTGTTGAGCGCTGGATGAAGAGGTGAGGGATGTGCATGGCATCTGCCAGTGACTGCAGGGATCCTGCTGAAGTGCAGCCAATGGAGCTGACAAGGGCCAGGATACCTTGGTTCATCAGGTCACAGGCTGTAAGACAACACAGGGATATTCAAGATGAGAGGGGTTCAGCCTGTAGGGCCTATTTTGCTGTTGAAATGCAGACACTGGTATTTGCAACACAACAGGTTCAATCAAGTAAAACACAGAAAAAAATTTGCACATTGAGTGGTTTAGACTTGAAATTCATTAAAATCATGCGGTTTCTCTATTCACGTTGAGCTGTCTTGTGGTGAAAGCTGGAAGACTGCCCTGTGCACCTTGCCCAGAGATGAATTACCCCTTGAAAATGACACCCACCCCTGGGCCTTCTGAGGAACTTTAAGAACTGATTCCAACTACCAGATTAACATGATCACCTAAGGAGATAAACACTATTCAATGTCTAGCACAACAGCTCCATGAATAGGATCATTTCATTATACAGAGAAAAATTGAAGAAATAATAGCTCAGGCTTGCCATCAACTTTTGAAGACTATGTATATGATTACACACATTAACTTGCGCAAGCAAAAAAATGAGTTCCTTTTGGATTTTAAGACATATATGCAATAATCTTATGTAACTTTTTTTTTTTTTACCATGAAAAAGCTAATCATAAGTAGCAAAATATTTTCAAAATTCAGCGAACAGTGTATACACATTTACTCTTATGGCTTCTTTAAGGAAGGCACGGAGTTGTTTATGCAAAAAGTAACATCTTGTAACTAATGGTCCTGTTAATGAGAGCTGTGTTACAGCAGACAGTCTGAAGTATACCACCAATGACATCCACATTAATACTAAAGGTGTTTATAATGATTAATGTTAATGCAATCAATAAATATCAAAGGGATTAATAATGATTAGGTCTGTAATTTTGAAGGATTTCCCTGTGAAATAAAGCAGAGTCAAGTGTTTATATTAGGTTTCTAACAGACTTGAGAGGTTGAATGAAGAGACAACATGGGTTTTTAGCATAATCCCCAGAGCACATCCAAGGCTAAATTTTTAAATACTCCATTTGCCACTGGCAAAGCTACATGTGCAGTTAACCTGCATTTACACACATACATTAGGTAATGGAATGGTAAAGAGTAATATATATTCACATATGAATAGCTAATGCTAAACTGTGCAATTACTTATTTTGCAGGAATATTCTGTACACAAAACAGGTGCAGGTAAAAACAAGAAACCCACATGTGAAAATATATTCCCCTAAAAATACAAAACCATATTTTAACACCAGACCTGTTGTCTCATATCATATGGCTCTTACTCACAGTAAGTAATGTTTTACTTCACAAACATTTACCGATCTCAATGGGACTATTTACAGTGTGAGGAATAGAGTTCCACATTCAGGCCCATGTGGAGACTGACTTTGTAGCAAAGGACAGCACTAGAGGTCAGGAATGCAGAGAACCACCTTCTAAAGCCAGTGCATTACTCTTATTAAAATATGGATATCTGGAACATGCCACGATTCCCAAGGCATACTTATCCTACTGAGACTCCGTCCAATGGGAACATTTCTGACTATGTTTATGCAGATACCTATGGGAGGGCAAGTGTTCCCACAGAGAGGTTTCAAAGTCTTTTGGCTTATGACAAAATGTTCCCTCTGTATATGTTCTGAATATAGCTCAGCTTTTGGGCCAGCTTCTGGGCTTCAGGTTAAAAGTAACACATTTTCAATAACCATAAGTATCCTTTTTCAGAAAGGTACCAAATATCATTGGTAATTAGACAAAAAAATTATCAGTATTGCACAAGTTTCGAATATTCAGAACATTTCAAAACAATCTTACTAGCTATTATTCTTTTATGCTGGTTGTTACATTCTTCATCATCACTTTCAACAAAGATAAAGGGCTTGTCAAGTTATCTTTTTTAGGGATATGCTGAATCTCTTTCTTGATATATCATTCTCCTGCACCAAGTACTGCAATATCTAGGTTGCATATCCCAGTGAGATACTACAGCTTGAGAAACAATTTTTATTCAAATATTGATCTACCCATCAATAAATACCTGTAGCTATCTATATGTCAATAGATAACTTCATAGCTAGATAGCGATAGACAAATAAAATTGATGCTAGATTTTGCAAAAGCCTGCTTTTGATTCAGCAAAAATTTAAGTCTACATGGTCCTGATGCCACCTGTTCAAATAAAATATGTAGCGTGACCCTCCAGTTTCTTAAATGAGACTTCTAAAAATATGGCAGAGTAGAACTGCATTACAAAAATTGCTTGAAAATGTCTAAATTTCCATGCACACTTACAGACTGAGAATAACCACTATACTCCCAATAATGTTATGAAGTAGGGAACATGCTTTTGTGAAAATTGTTACTGAAACATGAAGGCGAAGAAAACAGCATGGTACATTTAGCTCCACAGGGACGAATGTTAATACTGGCAAACAAACTGATTAAAGGATTAAAATCTTCCCTCTTGACACTGCACCGCATTTGTTACAATAGCCTCAGGACTGAAGTTGCCTGTGTGGTTCTTTCTTCCATGATATGCTTATGAGAATCCTGTGTGCTGGACTGGGGCAATATGGACTTAATTATGCTCACAAATAGACCTTATTCCTGTACACTTAGAGACTACTTAACATACAGAGAGTTAGCTCCTGAGTAAAGGGCTATTATCTCAGAGGCAGGTTTTTCTAGAAGATGAGTGCATAAGTTGCAGAGTTTGCCTCAGGGTCACTTTGACTGGATTGTTGTTTAAACAGAAATAGGATTTCTACAATATATACATATGAAGTAAAGCCTATATGATATGTCAACCTTATGTATGATATTGATATTTTCCTTAGTCAAGCAGAACTTCCATTGGTTCCAGCAGAGGAGTTGATTGGTAATAAACACCAGACAGGTCTACACATTTTCTTAACCCTTTTCCCCCCTATTTGTTTGTTTCACAAACAAAAGTCCTATTAAGTCCTTTTCCTAGTGATCCAAATCTTTCAATTATATCTTATCAATTGACTAAAACCTCTGGTTCAAGCATATTTGAAATCCTGCTTGCATTCCCTTCTTAAGCTTGAGCAAAAAGATAACCAAGTGATATTTTTGTCCCATCTGTGTTAAAAAAATCCACATGCTCACACATATACACATATAAGGACTTAAATGTTATCTTGCTGTTCAAAACTCTGTTGCAATTTAATCTACTATGACCTCCTCAGAGATTGTATGTTGAAGCTGGTATTTAGTCTGCTGCCAATATGATCAAGGAATATTACTTTGCCATCAACTAGAGAGAGAAAAATATTGCTCTGTCTTTTAAGTCCTCAGTCAGGACAGGAGAGATGTCCAATTCAAACGGACTTGAAAAGCTCCATTGAAAGTTTAACAAACAAGGAGCAGATTAGTAATGGTGTTCATAAAACACTATTGTTCCATACCATTAGCTATGTTTAAACGTAAGTTGTCCAGACATTCATTTTCCCTCATAACCACCAGATCGCAGATGCTATTAAAAACTGGATCTTCAGCTAAAGGAGTAAAACTCACCACAGAATTTTACACGTAACATAGGGATAATACTAAGAATACCTATAAAATAACATAATTTAAAATGTTTTTCCATTGTATATACATGGAGCATGTATAGCACACACTAGCATGTACCCAGCATTACTTTTAACTCTTTAGCTTATCTTGTCTTTTTCAAAATGCAAAATTACTGAATTTCCAACACTACTCGGCTGATCATCAATTAAATGTCAATCAAAAATCAATCAAAACAAAACTCCAATCTTTTAGAGTAAAATTTCTTCTAAGCTAGTTTGGCATGGCTTCTAAAGAAAATAAAAAATCTAATTTTTTGGTCAGTATGCTATTTTTAAGACTAAAGAGCATAGCCAATGCAATTTGAAAGAAATATTTTACATCTAGACTATCAGCTGGTATAAGCACTTCCAGCAAAGCAGAACTTAAATGGCTATGGTTACAAATGTGTCCTTAAAATGTGTTCTCTGTAAAATGGAAACAATTTTAGGTCCTTAAGTAACTACTAGTTGCTGTAAGTTAGAAAAAAAAATTAAAAATCTATAAATAAGAGCAAATTTAAAAACAGATGCAGGCGGAAAAAACAAATATTGAGATTTTACTATTGCTATAAATGTGAGCATATTACTTGTTTTTCTCTTTCTCTTCCTGATGATAAATCATAACAAATTACCTTCATACACCACAAACTGATGAGCCAAATTTAAAAGAAAAATAGTAAATGATATCTGGAGACCTTAGAAACAGTCAAATTTTGCTCCTATTAAAACTGCTGGTTAAAAAAAGTCAGACCAACCCTTAACATTATTTTTTGGAAAATGCTAAGTGCTGTGCTTAAAAAGTGGGTTGGGTAGTATCCCTTTAAATAATCAGAGATGTATTTTAGGGTCCTTCTTTTTATCTTCTATATTTTAGAAATTACCAGGGTCCTTCCAGAACTCTAATGTTGCTTGAGTGAGCCTATGTTGGGTGAACAGGAATTAGATCTAAATCCTGTTAGTCCTGGTCCCATGGGCCTGACCTGCCCCAGTGTCATTCCCCTCAACATCCTTTTCAAAGCTGGCAGAATTTCAATCTCACTGCTCCTGGATGTTTTCCACATATTACCCACACTGAGTAGTGCTTCAGAGCTATTTAGCTGGATGTAAAGCTGGGGGAAAAAACCCTCTTTACCAGTATCTCTGATTTGGACTACGTAGTGATGGTCTATAAACAAGTTTTTATCTTGTGCATCCACTCTGTATTTTGAAACTGCTATCAAGCACTCTGAAACCAAGAGGGCTCAATACAATTGTGCCAGATGAGCTTTCCCTTAATTTCTTTAGAAGGTGAGTATAGCTTTTTATCTTCTTACTCTCTTTTGGGGTCTGTATGATTCACCACCAGATGGATCACAGGTTCTCTGAAAGGATATTCAGACTTGTTCCCCATTCTAACAAAATAGCCAAGAACCTAAAATCTGGTCAGAGGTCAGGGAGAAAAATCAAGTCCATAAGAAACTCAGGTTTTCCCCATACATTAGTCATTAAGAGAATACTTACATATTTATTAATACATTCTGGAAATTCATCATCCATTCCATCACTGAATTTGTACTAACTCACATCCAAATCAGAATAAAAGCTGGTTCAAGGGGCAGAATACATTAGGTGACTTGAACATCTATAAATAGGTATTAAAAAACCAGAACTACTATGTAGCTTTGAAAATATAAGCTTTTTTTTTTTTTTTTTTTTTTTTTTTTACTTTGAGAATAATATGTTTCTGGCTGCTCCTCAAATCCTTTCTTAGTTTAGGGATGCTGATGAAGACTGAAGGACCATAGCATGTAAATTCCCTGTTGCAAAGGGTAAGAAATAAGTTTGAAGTCTGGATTTATTTCACTGAGATGTTCTGCTCCCTCCTCCTCAAGCAGCTATGATAACCACAATGCAATTTTTTTGGTCTTTGTCATCTTTAAAGAACAGTCCCAAAACAATTGTGAATTCATTGCAGAAAGATAATGTGTTCACATGGAAAAAAAAAAGTCATAAAAACTTACAAGAAGTTTAAACAGATAAACTACAGGTCTTTCTGTTTAGCGTTCATCATTTCAGATGCAAGAAGTAAGGATAAAATGTGATTATGAGACCCATGATCAAGTGAGCCTGGCTTCAAATTTTCAATAAATCTTCTTAGTCACTTTTGGATAGCAATTCTTCTTTTGCAAATTATTTTGCCTTCATAACACAATGGTTCATCTCAGACTTAGAACTGAATTATTTCAAGATGAGTGACAGAACATTTTTAATATATCTTGAAAACTATTGAGAAGGAAATAAGGGTAAGATGGGAGGAAAAAAAAATTGACTGGATTTTAAAGAATATTCTCCTCTGCAGTGCAGAGAACAGACTCTATCCTGTTCCTTTTCTTGATAAGGCTATAGAAAGCCATTTCATTTACATCTTCTCTGTAAACATTAGCCAATCTCCCCCTACCCTCCACTACATTTTACACAACTTGGACAGCTAACAGTATTTTAAATTCACTTGTAATTAACCTTTAAGGGATTTTAGTTTGTCCTGACTCTAAAACAGACTTGTGTTTGAGTCTTAACAGCTGTGCTTCCTAAGCCTTGGGATTTCTTTGTTTGGGAAAAATCATCCAAACTTCTGATATCTAAGAGTAAAAAATATTACCAGAGAGTGTATTTGCATCTCTGTTGCACAATACACCACAAACGCTTTTAGAAGTTTTTACTGAAAAGCATTTTGTGAGCATCTTTTTTGGGTCAGATTTCTTCCTGTATAAAAGCTTTGCTGATTATGGTAATGTTAAATCCATCATATTAAAATTTAATAATTCATCTGAGCCTTGAAAAAATAAACTAGAAGTCTCACAAGTTAGGAGGCAGGTAAGACTTATACACAAATGGTATTTTGATACCAATTCTTGCAGGGCACAATGGGAGAGCATGAAAGAAGCACAGCTGGCAAAGCTTACCAAATGGAAGGCTCCGCAAGTTATCTTTTTTGGACGAAAGTCCAGGATATTTTTTTTTTTTCCTCCAAGCCAACCTGCAGTTCTTTTGTCCAATTCTAGAGGCACACAGAGGGCATGTGTCTTGCCAGATTACCCCATCAGGTAGAGAAACAGCAGTACGATGTCTTCTATTTTTTGAATCTGGTTTCACTCGGTATTTAACAGTTGCACCCAGGCTTTGTCTCAGAGGAGGGACGGCTTTTAGCCCTTCAAGAAGCTTGAACTGCTTTGAAAAACATTGTTAACTCCCCAGCATTTTAAAGAAGTTACACAGCCACACATCTTCAGCTGAAGAATGGCTTAAGCTGTTGTCTCTTCTAGTACGTGAACATGAGTATATTCCCCCAAAAAGTGCCACAGCTTCTCAGGGTGCCTGTGGTTGAGGTAAAAAGTGGTTGTAGTGCTGACAGGCCTGGAAAGAGAAGACTCTGTCAGCCAGCACTGTTGTAGAAAGGTTCTGCATGAGTGCTAATGGGTGGAGAGGGGCAGGGAAAGGAGGTTAAATTGATTAAAGCCAGGCAGTGACATTTATCGAGAAAGGGCTAGAGATGCATCACAAAATTGACCTCTAGGATCCTGACATCCCAATGGGGACGTCCATCTGAAAGTTAATGTAGCCCATTAGAAAATAAGGAATGCAAGGAAATCTGGGCCTAGATTCCAAGAATGACTCCAAATTCCTCCCTCTTTTTGTGCTGATCCCTCAACTGACACAAGCCAAATCTCACCTACTGCTAACATCCTTGCTCAAAGTGTCACATGAGCGATTTCCATTCATCCATTCAGCAAAATGAAAGCTTTTCATGTGTAGCCAAGTAGATTACACTTGATTAACTATTTAATGATGAAGCATATATTATTTTAGTCTACTGTGCGACTTCCTCTGTCCCTTAGTTTGTTCGTCTTCACCCTTGCACTGTTGCTGAATATTTTAATCTCCCTAACCAGCACTGTTTGAGAAGTTATTAAGCAGCACATAGGGTCTGATACCCTTTTAGATAGCTAGCTTGCCTGCTGCAGAGCAGACAATTGCTGCATAGCAGCAATTATACAGAAACAAAAAGGCTGTCTTAATATAAAATTGAAGACAATTTTAGCAAAAGATGACATCCTGATAAAATCATAGGGATTTACTCTAGTTCTGTGTTCTCTAAAATGCTGTGTAGAAGTACTGAGGAGAAAACATCAACAAAAAACCTGTTTAAACCCTGAGTATCAACAATTCTCTTTTTATGGACTTGCTCAAAACAAGTCAGGGCAACATTCTTGTTGAGAGAATAAAACACTAAACTTGATGCCGTTTGACAAAAATTACACTTTCCTTGCCACCTACCAGACAGATTGTCAGCAATTTTCCCTTCCAGCCTTTCTATCTCAGATCTAACTTTACCTTCCTGTCTACTTTTTTTTTTTTTTCCCTGCCTAAGCATTGCAGAATATTGACTTTCATCCCCCCATTACCTGTTTTCCCTCTCTCCTTAGGAACTGCTCCAGTCAGGCAAACCAACTTGCTCTCCCTCTTCATGTTTCCTCCCTCATCTCTTCTTTTAAAACCTTTTTCTCCCCACCTATGCCACCACATCTCCTCCAGTGTGAAGAAACAAGAATCAGAGGACTTGACACTGGACTGAAAATCTGGAGGCTCATATCCTGGTCCGGCCTCTGCTATTACTTTGTAGCATGACTAATTTTGGATGACTAATCTGATTTCTTTTATGCTGTGGTGATTATCATACTTTGACACCTTTGTAAAGCAGGTGATGCATGATCTAAATACAAAGGATTACATTTGTGTTTCCCCCAATGATTTTTTCCAAGGTTAGAAGGCCCATTTCTTAGCGTAATTCACATTGCCAGAACTTCCTTTACATCTCCTCTCTTTTCTGAGTGCTCATGCTTCATAGCCTCCCTTTCTTGCCCAAACTATTAGTATGGAGACAACAGGATCTGCTGCAGAGATGCAGTGTGAAGCATAATACCACAACCTAGTCCAGGGCAGACAAAAGAATACACAGCTGGTAGCATTAGTTTAATTGGAAGCCCTACAATGGAAAGAGCTGCCTGTGCTGCCCTAGATGAGCTTGGCATTCTCCCAAGCATAGATATTACTGAACAATACTGCTCAAAATAAGACCATCCCCCAAAGGAAAAGAAATCTGTGAGCAACAATCTGGGAGAGCTTTCTTTCCTACAGTGCAAACAACCAACATTCCGAGAATGTTCTGCTAAGGGGACAGTAAAACAAAATTTTATTTTTTTTTTAATCTAACATTGTAGAAAAAGAAAACTATGTTCATAAACCAAAAAAGGCACACAATTTTTTCTCTTTTTTTAAAAAAAAAAGCAAAGAAAAAAAGGAGGCAATTCTAGTAGACAAGTGAATTGAACAGAGCAATTTGAAGAGCAAATAATACTAAGACTAGATCTTGCATTTGCCATGAAAGAAGGAAACAGACTTTACATCAAGATAAAAGAGCTTTGTATAAGAACAGAAAAAAAAAAAACACCCACAAGGAAGACAGTACATAAATTGCAAAAAATACATGGGTGTGAAAAAACTGAGAAGTCTGTAGGAGTTCAGAACATCAGTTCCATTAGCAACTTAGCCACTCAAGAAAACCTTAGACGAGTCAAAACAACTATCACCATTATTATTTGCTAAGAATAGACATTGTGCTTATTTCACTGACTGACACACAGAATAACAATCATGAGAAGAATAAAAATATCAACTACCTTTTATAGAACAGTTTTTTATTTGTAGCTCTGAAAATGCTTTGCAAACAAGCTCAGCATCTTCATCTCTATTTCACAGAAGAAAAAAACCCCACAGATGTGCCAAGGGGAATTACTTGCCCAAGGTCAGAAAGCAAAGCAAGGAAATTGTTTTCCATGCCAAGCTAAAACATGCACAAAGACAGAAAAAGTCTTTTGTTGCAGCTTTTCATTGTTTGTTTTGTGCATTATTGTGCCATTGAAAGCATTTTATGTTGAGTCCAATATAACTAAGCTTTAAGAAAAGCAAAGATTTGAAAGGCAATGTGGCGTACAACAACAGGATTAAGTGACAGAGTTCCTGATGTATAAGTGACCCCACAGCAAGAGCACTGTTGATTATGGGGGACACATACTACAATACTGAAACACAGGCACATACATAATAAGGAATGAATCAGGTAAATAAAACCAGAGCTGCAGCTGTAAGACAGTCTTGGCAGATAGCACAAAATGCCAGCAGACATGGGGAATATATTAGAAGTAGAAAGATTCAATAAAGGACTGATCATTTCACAAGGAAATTACACATACAGTGTTCATAGAATCATAGAACGGTTTGGGTTGGAAGGGCCTTACAGGTCATCTAGTTCTAACCCCCCTGCCACAGGCAGGGACACCTTCCACTAGACCAGGTTGCTGAAATCTCTATCCAAACTGGCCTCGAACACTTCCAAGGATGGGGTACCCACAGCTTATCTGGGCAATCTGTTACACTGAAGGGAAGTTGTAAGGTATTGAGGTAAGGGCGAAGAAGGAACGGGTTGTGATGACCACGCATGGAAAATTCAACTCTTGGGAAATAAACACTCATGATTGGGCATTTTGGAGAAAGGCATAGACTTATATCAGACTAGGTATCTGGTACCAGAAACAGAGGAAACCAGCATCTGAACTCACATTACTTACAAACATCCTCAGCATAGTTTCATGTCTGATATGCAGCATGACTGGTCTGAACAACCTCAGATAAGCTACATATTCACTAGCAACTACATAAGGTGGTGAAAGCCAGAACACCACATTTAAAAAGGGTTGAGGATACAATGCTTATGTAGTGAGTCTATCAATTCAGAATGTTAAAACTGTACCAGTGGAAGGCATAGGAATAACAAAAAAAGAGAACTCACATGTTTTCACAAGGAACAACAATAACATAATATGAAGAGTGAAGGATGTAATCACAGCTTTGAGGTCATAGCGAAGGGTATTAAATGCTAGATGGTAAGTGATAAGACAGTGAGATTTGCAGCTGGGAAGTAATAAATCCATTTAGACATCAAGGAGGAGGATGTAGTTTGCTGTGATGTGGGAGTAATAGAAGAGAGCAGAAGATACAGGAGGGAGGCCAGTAACAGTGATACTGTAACAGCTGAAGTGGTAGATAGCCAGTGCATTGACAAATGTGTCAGTTAAAAGGGCATTGAGGAAAAATCAGCACGGTGCATGTTAAAGGCAAAGGAGAAGCAGAGCCTAGCAGCAGTGAAGAGGAGAGAAAAGACAAAATATGCCTAATTCTGAAAGTCTATTTTTTCTCCCTTACTCCAGGAATAATAATGGTGCAATGTTCCTTTGGTGCCAGTTGCAACCTTTTACTGAGATTGTTTTGACTTTAATGGTTGCAAGAGATGCCAGGAAAAGAAGGTAAAACAGTTTTTCTGTTGCTTGACTTTTTCCAAAGTCACAGAAAAAGAAATTTACATAACTACAAAATGGAAAATAAACATTTTCAATAAGGAGCATTTAGGTAACAGTAAACATTTAACCTTAATTGAAAGCAGCAGTTGTTCTAAACCGTGCATACCATGGTAAAATAGGATTGCCAGGAGATTTGAAACCCATCTCTGACAATAAAGAGACACATGTACAACAAAAGACATAACCAACCAACTATGAGAAATCGATTGACACAAATCCTGTTTGGAATCAGAGGCAAAGCTTTCCTTTGCCTGTAAGTAGCATTTTGGAACTGTGCCTCTCCCTTACAAAGACAAAACCACGTAACCAGTGTCACCTTCCAAAATTGGAGCAGAAGTAGTTTTCGCTGTATAGCGCAAGGCAGCAGTGCCACATGCAGGTCCACCACATGGAGTGATGCAGTTGAACTACTGAGTCTACTTGCTTGCTTTTTGCTCAAATGGAAGCTACAAATTTCTTCCACTCTGAAAAACTTTCAATTCCTATTGGATCTAAGCACCTGTGCTCACTGTGTTACTTCAGATACCAGCAACTTTATTCCTTCGTTGCAGTCTTCAGTCCTGTGGGTGCAGTATTTCATGTAGTGACTGACATGATTTTCTCTCCTTTCTGCAATGCCTTCATGAAACAACTGCCACAATAACTCCATGCAAGAGTAGTTACACCACTACAGGATTCTGCCTTCTTGGGATATTTAGTCATTTTGCATTGGTATGACCTCACAAGTTTCAAGCAAGTTCTTCTGTCACTACTGGATGTGAATGAGAGTGGAACCAGGATAATTGTGTATATCGAGAGCTCCTGGCTGTGGATTGCAAATAGCTTCATACTCTTCGGCTTGATTTTTCTATGCAATGTCACAGTGGAGGCACAAAACGCAGGGATGTTAGCTACAGATATTAAATGCCTCTGGGGCATCACACCTGTGTGTTTAGCTCCAGCACCAAGTTCTGCGCCCGTGTGGAAAAAAAGACCCACTATCATTTAGCTTGCATAGCTTGCAGGGATGCCCTGGAACTGGCACTAAACCAGAGTACTACATAATACCATCTGAACTGCAGTACCACAAATGCCATGCCGTAGGACAGGAAAGAGGCAAAAAAGAGAAAAGAACTGACAAACAGTATTCTTTTCATTCAGGCATGACCAATACTTTATGAAAGCAAGGACATACATTTATTCCCATTTTAGCTCAATATCTGAGGTATATAACAGATTAACATCGGAAAAGCTGAAGTTACAAAAGTCTGTTTTACTGCCTAGTACTTAGGTAAGCAGGAAATAAGTCTGCTGTATGCATCCTACATGCACAACAGAAAAAATGTTGGTGTTTCAAAACTGTTTCTTTAATGCTGAGTAAAGCACAATTTTCTTAGTTATGTGAATACTGCCAAGGGTGTCGCAGCAATGCCTACATGGTCTTTGTGCCATTGGGCTAGTCTGATCAAAGAACAGACACTGCCTACCTTTCCCACTGCATCTCATTAGTGTGCTGCAAGAGGTGTTCCACAGAAAAACGGAAGGTCAGTTTTCAGAAATTTAATTACAGCCAAGAGTAAATATTTTCAAAATGCATTGTAATGCATGAGTTTGCATAATTCTAGTACATTATTCCATTGTCTGTAAGTCTGTTTCTGCAGAACTTGTATAAAACAGGAGGCTTAAGCTTAGCAAATAGCCATGATCTCATTTCACCAGTTTTGAAAGGTGTGAAGTTTTCTGACTTTGGCAACAGGTATGCCTGATCTTTGCCTATGAATTAGTGAGGAGACAGCCAAAGTACACTTTGCCATTTCTCAAGTTCCATACGATCAATTATTTTCCTTTGTTAGCAGGGGAATTTCAGACTGCTATGTACTAAGGCACCATTGGCCTGTATTTTTCTCTTTCTCTCCCCCTTGTTGCTTTTAATACCAGCTTATTTTTAATAGGAATGTACTCAATATAACAGATTTTTTTTTTTTAAGAATTATATGCAAATATTTTCTTATTTGGTATGTCTGCAGCACCCATACACACAAATATGTATGTATACAAGAAGTTATCACATGACTGTCTCCAACTTCTCCTTGTGCACAGGAGTATACGGGATAAGCTGCATGGGCCAAATGCAAAACCAAGACAAAAAGACAGGTTTCAACTTTAAGAACATAAGCCTTCATCGTTTGTGGAAGATGCCTGCATTTCTAAGCCTTTAAGTCATCCAACCACAGAAAGTCTAAGGTCAGTGGTTTGTAAAGTTTCAATTAACACAGGCACACATTTAGTATTAGTGCAAAAGATAACGCAAAATCCAGTGAATCTGTCTCCACAATAGAAAATGAAAGCCTTTTCTAGCTCAAAATTGACATTTGAATTAACGCAGCTTTAATTCCTTTTTATTTTGTATGAAGGCAGATGAGCAATATCAAATACCATGAAACAAGAGGATTTGCACAGAAGTTTGAAACACATATGACTGTCAAATTACTACACTTCCCAAAGTAAGAAATAAAAGGGGAGACAGCAGAGAAAAAAAAAAAAAAGAATCCTCTTCCCATTAATTTAACAGTCTCACCAGTTTCTTTCAAGGGGAGATGCTTTTTTTTTTCTTGTCCCCTCATAGTATTTGGACTGCTTGGTGCCAATCAGCACTTAAGGCAATCTAACTCCATAAATGCCTTAGGAATGCCTCCCAGGTATCATCAACAATCATCAACATGCCTTATCCCAGCTCCACCCTGAGGGGCCTTGATTTCCCCAAGACTTCCTTTCTTTTCAAAGGCAATGCAGGTATAGAGCCTTGAAGAGTCCTGTATGAAATGCTTCAGCCTACCTCCCCAGCAGAACAAACCGCAGCCACAGTTTTACCACCGAACTTGTGTGTTAACCTCACTTTTGATGTTTGCCATAAAGACAATAAGCTATATAGATATTTCTCTATCTACACTGTGTTTTGCAGTAAAGTCCTATGTGAACTTCCACAGAGGAGCCTGGGAGATCAGTTCTCTTGTGTTTTCATGTACAGATTCTTGGGAAGGTGTCCAAGTCTACCACCAAAACACAGATTTGCAGATTTCACTGGAGAACAGCAATGAAATATACCATAAAAGTTCTTATGATATGGGAGGAAGTTCCAGAGGTCTGCAGACCATAAGCGATCCTCAAACGTCACCTTTTCTAGGATCTGATTCAGCTGTTTCTCAAAAATAACAAATGTGCAGTTCAGGCCATGGTTAGTTCTGAGATACAGTCCCTGGCTGAATGTATCCTACCGCCCTATAATCATGCGTACACCAAGACATCACGATATGGCATGTTTCTAACAGCTGAAGGACAGCTTTCTTCACATGCAATTTTTTTATACCTGGGAGTATAACAGAAATAGAAACTTTTTTCGCTGCAGAATACGTGAACTGCCCACTGCCTTTGGTTATTGTCTTTTTGCTGTTAATAGGAGCTGGCACAGGCTCAGAGATTCACAGTAGCACATCCTGCTGCAGAGCTAGGGACTACTGTTATTTGTAAAGCGTTTCCTCTTTTCACAAAGGAAGATTATAGCACATAATACTGTTTCAGTGGACCAATACCTTTGTTTTATTTTTAATAGATACAACTGCAAAGGGAATTGTTAACAGTATGGTTGTTATGAAAAATAGATTAAAAAATGATATGTTTTATAGAGAACACTGCTCACATGAAGAATGATAAAAGTAGTAGGGCAATTTTCTTAAAATACAGGTTATGACCACTTTCCTGCAGCTGAAATAAAGAGGATTATCAATTCCACAAATCAGAAACCTGATCATTTCAAGCAAGGGGATTTTTGAATAACACATCCTTATGATGTTAAGAAAGCCTGGACAAACTATACTGGGAAAACCTTTATGTAAAGACAGTCTGGCACTGGGGAGGCAGACATCTGTGACACAAAAGGAGGAACGGCTGGCTGGCAAAGATCACTTTTTGTCTGACTTGCCATTAGATACTGACAGCCATGCTTCTTTCCACATTCAAGGGTCATACCACCTTTCTAGATGTTATTGTTCTCACCCTGTAACTTCCATCTACAATACCACTTGGTTTTCCAAACTGTTATGAACAGGAAGGGGACACTGCCAGATATACTATAAATTATGGTAATTTAAACAAACTAAAGACAAGGTCTTACAAACTGAACTAAGATAGCACATGCTGAAAGTGATCTAAATTACAGGGGAAAAAAACTCCAACCAATCCAATGCAGGCACACTGTGGTATCATGTTTACTTTGTATGCCATGCATTTACTCTGTAATGTAATATTAAAAGAAAGACTATTATAGTTCATAACAATTACGTTATGAATTTTACCAATTCAGGTCAATCAGTACAGATCTATTGAAGGCTATATGACAGAAAGTGGAACTGAAAGTAATACCTTAACTTCATCTTTTCAGGAAATCTATCACTACCGCTACAGTTATTCCAGACAGGATGGGTAAAACCCCCAGCACAGACAGGCTGCTGCAGGATTTTAAATGCTGCAGTGTTTTAAAAGGCTTAAGACAGGACCTCTGCATAACTCTTACCAGCAGTTGTCTCTGCAAGCAAATGTCACCGGTTTTCCATCCAGAAGCCTGCTGATGCCTTCAAATTGCTGAATTGGTTCACCTGAATTTGGGCTCATAAACCCTTCTTTTTACCCACTTGCTCTGCCACAGTGCTAAATAACATTTTCTTTATGTGATACAGCCCTTGCAACCCAAATGCAGATATTCTTTGAGGGCCTGTAGTACTGGGCATTTTTTTTTTATTCATTATAAGCTTGCTGAAAAACACATTTTTTGTGCCCTGCTTACTTGGAGAGACTTACTACTTGTGAATAATGCCTACACACATAATCAACACACGAGCTATTAAAGCAGTCACTCAAGATGTGGAGGATTCAAACTCAGGTTTATTTACTTAACACCACCATTCATGCACCCAGTCCAAAGAAGCCTGTTACTACTTGGACAGGAGTATACCAGGTGGTGAAGCCCCAGACTGCCTCTTTGCCCATTTCGCTTTTGCATAGGCTGTCAAACATGTAATGGAACAAGGACTGTAACTCAGGGGTCCAGCAGCATGCTATTCTCCTATCAGACGTTCTGTCATAGTGCAGTGATTATGAGAGATATAAGTTGAACTCTTTTGTGGCAGAAAAGACCTTGTGGTTCCTATATCCTGACCGCATACATGAATCACTCAGCTATCACGTAAAAGAACAAAATCTCCTCCCTTAGGAATTCTGTGAATCTAAACTCTCACTTCCCTTGCTGCTTCTTACAAAAACTTCAGACAACTTACTTTGCTTTGGGTAGATGCATTCTTTTAATCTCTTCTTTTCAGCAGCCAAACCAAGAAGCCTAATTGCACACAAGCAGGAAATCCCATATCATCCAAGCTGTCTTTAGTAGACTGCTGAGAAGGTATATGGAACACATATCCAGCAAACATCTTAAAGAAAGGAATTACAATCGCATTGCTCCTCTTAAGGACAAATGATATGGCTCTCAAGTGAGATAGGCTAAATGCACATTGCTACCATCGTAATTCATGTATTTAATCTCACCCTGTTGTGACCTCTGAAAATACTAAGGTAATTTATCCCCTTTACTGCAGATGGTTACAGAGCATTTGACAAATCAAAAATTTACACTCTATCCTAGTACCCAGTAACATGCTCTCAATGCCACAGTCTCACGATCTTTTCAAATGTAAATGAGATGCTTCCTCTGAAATCCGTGGACAAAAAACCCTGACATAGAATTTTCAAATCCAGCAATATAAAGAAACCTGTGGTGATTTTTACATAGATTTTGAAAGAAAAATGTGTATTATAAGGGTAGATGACATTATAAAATCATAAGTACAAAACAGGGTTTGACATTTAGCAAATATTTTGCCATTTTATTGATTGCTGAAGAGAGTAATACTTATAAGGAATTGTCCGAGGGCTCACTACTTTGTGTTGTTCAAATTTAAACACACACCACCCCTACCACAATAAAAAGCCACCCAAAGCAAAATGTACAAAAAACCCCCAAACCAAAAAACCCAACCCAACTTAAATCCTTCCAGGAAAACAGGAAATGCAAACAAGACAGTCAAATGTCTGAACATAAAAAGAAACTAAAATTATAATGCTTCAAGGATTTTATTATAAAATCAAACCCTTCAAACATTTTGCTACATCCTAAATACTCTCTTACAGAACCTAGGGAAACTCCTTACCATAATAAAAAGAAAATTATATTTATCAACAATAATGTATCAACAGTCCTGGCTAATTGGGAAGGTCCCAGAAGACTGGGGGTTAGCAATGTGCCGCCCATCTATGGGGAAGTACAGGCCTGTCAGCCTGACCTTGGTGCCAGGAAAGGTGCTGGAGCAGGTCATCCTGAGTGCCATCACGCGGCACATGCAGGACAAGCCAGGGATCAGGAACAGCCAGCACGGATTTATGAAAGGCAGATCCTGCCTGACAAACATGCTCTCCTTCTACAATAAGATGACCCACGTAATGGATGAGAGGAAGGCTGTGGATGTTGTCTACCGGGACCTTAGGTAAGCCTGTGACGCTGTCTCCAACAGCAGTCTCCTGGAGAAACTGGCTACTCACAGCTTGGATGGGTGTACACTTTGCTGGATTGAGAGCTGGCTGGATGACTGGGCCCCAAGAGTGGTAGTAAATGGAGTTACATCCAGTTGGCAGTCAGTCACAAGTCACATTCCCCAGGGCTCAGTAGTGGTGAGTTTGGTTTAATATCTTTGTCAACAATCTGGACAAGGGGATTGAGTGCACCCTCAGTAAGTTTGCAGGCAACACGAAGCTGACGGGGGAGTGTTGATCTGCTTGAGGGCAGGAAGACTTTACGAAGGGATCTGGACAGGCTGGATTGATGGGCTGAGGCCAGTTGTATGAAGTTCACCATTAAGTGCCTTGTCCTGCACTTGGATCACAAGAACCCCATGCTTGGGGTGGGGAAGGGTGGCTGGAAAGCTGCCTGGCAGAAAAAGACCTGGGGCTGTTGCTCAACAGCCAGCTAAAGGTGATCCAGCAGTGTGTCCATGTGGCCAAGAAGGCCAATAGCATCCTGGCTTGTGTCAGAAGCAGTGTCCAGCAGACTAGGGAAGTGATCTTCCCCCTGTGCTCAGCACTGGTGAGGTCATGCTCAAATAGTGTTCGGTTTTGAGCCCCTCACTACAAGACAGATATTGAGATGCTAGAGCATGTCCAAAGGAGAACAATGAAGCTGGTGAAGCTTCTAGAGCACAAGTCTTCATAAGGAGCATCTGAGGTAACTGGGCTTGTTTACTCCTAAGAAAAGGAGGCTCAGGGGGACCTTACTGATCTCTACAACTATCTGAAAGGAAACTGTAGATAGGTCTCTTTTCCCAGATAACAAGTGACAGGACAAAAGGAAACGTCCTCAAGTTGCACCAGGGGAAGTTTAGATTGGATATCAGGAAAAATTTCTTCACTGAAAGGGTACTGAAGCATTGGAACAGGCTGCCCAGAAAAGCTGTTAAGTCACCATCTCTGGAAGTGTTTAAAAAATGCATAGATGCGGTGCTTAGGGACATGGTTTAGTGATGGACTTGGCAGTCCTGAGTAAACAGTTAGACTGATCTTAAAGGTCTTTTCCAACCTAAATGTTTCTATGATTCTATATGAAAAGCTTCATTTTAGGCACTTAAAGGAATCCACCTTCTGCTTCCTCTAACTCTGCTTTGCTTTTATTCTTTCCTGAACTGAAATTTCTTGGCTGCACTAGTTTGAGACATACATGCTTTTAAGCAGTGACCACAAATGAGCACACACAGCTTTATTCATGAGGCAGTGATAATAGATATTGAGCTTAAAGTTACATGGGAGACCATTTACCTCACTGACATATTTTAAGATTTCATTAATGTCTATTGCTTTGCACCTGAACAAAACCACTACTTCTATAAGGTTTGTTGTCAAAAACATTAAAACCACAAAAATGACACTTGATCAATCTTCAAACCTTGTCTATATTTAGTGAAATAATGCAGGTGAAAAAGAAAAGTTAAAAGGCTTGGTAAGTGGTTATTTTTATAGACTGAAGATGCTGCAACAGGAAAGAAGAAAGATTGAATGAGGGTCATCCCACAATCAACTAGAAATAAAGTTCATAGCATTCACTCATCTAGGATAAGGGGAGCCCAAATGTTTGAGATGCTGATCTAAAAAATAAAAATAAAAATCACTGAAAATAGAAATACGAAGACAAATATTCTACATCCCGTCCACATATTAACCTGTCCGGTTATTTTTTTTGGGAAAAAACCCCAAACATTGTGGACCCACACAAGTATTTCCAAAAAAGTTCTTTTTGAGCATGCACAATAGCTCCATTTTCAAATATAACAGAAACAAGTGTCAGTGTAATTCCCATTAGCAATAATTAATTTTTCTGAGTGGAAAAACCAGGTTAAATTCAAAGCTAGTATAAGCAAGCAGAACTCCATGCTGTTATGGACTTTTTTTAACAAAAATCCACTGCGCTTTCATTTACGCTCTTTTTCTTTGATAGCATTTTACCTAAGTAAATGTTGCCTTATCCCATGACTACTGATAGTACCGCTCTGTATCAACTGGGATGCACTATTCAGTACTCTGAGGTTAAGAAAATCACTCTGTAACATCAGGAGAATCATATCAGATTGCTGGAGGTAACAGCTCTTCTAATCCTAACAGAGAGGCTTCATCACTCCTGGTAATCCCTCAGGAAAGAGGGGATGACAACATCAAGGATGCTTTCCTCCTTACTACACACAGGCCATTTCAGGTTGCTGAGTCATTGGATAGGATCTAAGTCATCAGATCATCCTTAAAATATCACATTTAATTAAAACTTTCTTGACCCTTGCTTCTTTGTCATCCTTCTTTCATCAAATGCAAGTCTAGACATTGAACCTCAGAACAGCCTCTTTCTTTCCTGCTGCCAAAACTAACCCTGGTATGAAGGATATTTATGTTTCTAAGTGGTTGGGGCATGTCCCTAGCCTGAATGTACTTATAAAAAAAACTTACAGAAAGAAGCAGCAAATTAATCTTGATTACTTGTTTTTTTAAACAACGATTCCTTACACAATTGCAAGGTACTGCCATACTTATTGCTTTATAACATCTCTCTCAAGGACTTGTAAAGAGAATGTTGTTAGAGACCCATGCATCTAAACAACTTTAGCAGATTGAGAGAAACATAGATAAGAAAAAAGTGGAGCAGGAAAGAAAATGTTTATTTTTTTCCAGTCCCTTTGGCATTTGTAGAGGCTTTGGAGGAATCAATATTCCCAGATTTATAAGAAAAACAAGCAGGGGGGCCCAAATTTCATGGCCTTTATAGAAGCAGACTTCTTGTTAGCTCTACCAAGGAAATGTCAGATCGCAATGACAGCCCACATCAGCAGCCACTCGAGAGCCATCACCTTGACTAAACAGCCTGGAAATGGGGAACTGCATGAGTCATCAGCTGGAAAGTGCTAAGAGGCTGTCAAAAAAAAATCCACCCAAACCCAAAACACATACACAAGATACTGTGTTGTTTTTAGCTGCAAGTGAACATAAAAATAGGTCTCCTAGTTATAAATTATTTTTGGTGCTACAGAGAAGTGATGTGCAAAGGTGATCTCACTAGATAAAAGCCCCCTGCAGAGCAAACAGAGACAATAACTACTATTGCTAGCTCACTGGCTGTGGGGTGATTGGCCATGATGTGCCAAGTCCAGCTTCAGGAGCAAAATCTCTGTGGGAAACAGTGACTGATATTTGACCACAAGCACTACGGTAGCATTATCATGCAGAAAGCAAACAGCAGATATATTGCACTCCTTCAAAAAGAAATCAGAAAGCTGCACTGTTTTTTAGTTACTGAAAAGAAAAAAAAAATCATGTAAATGCATATTAGTTATGAGCCAATAGAGCATTCATCTGGGGGGAAAAAAGGGAAAAATAGCAACTTTTAAGAACGGTTGTTGGCCTGAGCACAAGCCAATCAATCCATTATAGTTTAAGAGCAAGCTGCTGTGATAGAGGCTTTAGATCTCCACTATATAGCATTTGCCAGTTTAAGGTGGGGATGGGGGTGCTGGTGGAAGATGTTGGAACCAGAGACCTCTAGGACAGGGGCTCGCCAATAACTTGCAGATGTCAGAAGATTGTTCATTGGATGCAATGTTTTGCCAAATTACCCCACAGGTACAGCAGATGAGAAATGTTCACTTCTCAGAACAGGTGAATTCCTAGGAGTAGGGGCATCTAGATTATATATATTCTCACAACATCTAGGATGGAAGAAATTAAAAAAAACTGTTGCCAAGCCAATATGTACTGACTCTCATCAGAATGCAATTTTCAAACAGCACGCCACACCCCACCATGATATGAAATACATAATAGGCTCCTCGCCAGAATGACAGACAAATATTTTTCTTTTAAAAACAGGATTTAGGGATGGGGGAGAGCAGTTGAGAAGAATGTAACCAAGTAAACATATATATTATCCAAAAACATCACTAAAATCAAAGTATAGAAAGAAACATCCACATGCCCAGAAGAAGATGGCAGTATATCCTGCATTCATTAACAGCCAGCTTATAGCTTGCCAACTGCTTGAACTTCTTCCAAATGCTTTAGCTAGCTCAAATTTGACTGCAGTCCATTTTGGCCGCAAATATAAAAATATGTCCTTCCGTTCATGTATATTGCAATCATTTTGCGAGTACTAAAGCTAGGCATTACAAGTACAACATGCATTACACTCAAGCATTTATGTGCTCTATTTGGTTATTTTTATCACATTCATGTATGCAAGCGTTCATCTCAAATCATTCAGACCACATCAATTTCAATTCACTTAAAGCACAGAAAACCTCTATGCTTGCTTCAGAAAGTAATACATCTAAGTGATTCCTTATTAAGGAATGGGAAATATTTCTTTAAATGTCTTATTTTTAAGGCAACCTGTGTTTATTCTTTAGCTTAACTGGCAGTTACATTAGTGTAGTACACAAAAATTGTTTCCTACAATCAAAACACTTCATGGACGCTACCAATCTAAGGTCATTTTCCTGTACAGCTTTGATTTAGGAGGAAAAAAAAAGGGGAAAACTCAGATTATTTTCATAAGACTATTTCATACTCCATGGAAACTCATACAGCCAAACTGAAATTATTTTCTTGACATGGCAGTTTCCCCACTATACTTCCTAGACTGAAAAATGACAGTAAACTAAAAAGATAGCACCATAAAGATATTTGTTGACTTTTTAACACCTGAGAACTTCACCTTACTAAAATTTATTTTTTGTGGCATTGAAAGTTATATTGCCAGGATCTACCACTCTGCATGATTTGTGTGTAACAGGGGGAGGAACTGTATATAAAAATACATACCTAGTGCCATTATTTAATTTAGCAACCACAATACAGAAAATACAGTCCTGGACACTTGCTTGTTTGTCAGTATCCTCTGACAAATGTGAAGAACTAATACCGTCATTATAAATGTAAAACACAGTACTTTCTGGGTGGCCTGTTATAATTATCAGCACACTATCTCCATCATCAATACCAATATTGTGTCTTGCATTCCTGTCTCTCTGTGTGGGTACATAGATGGAGTAATGTCCCCACCTTTTGTCAAACCTGTGGTTCTCCTGAGGAATTATTTTCTAGTTCTTTAAAATATCAAGGTTGTATTAGAACAGTTTTCCCAGTAATGCAACTGCTTTAGTACTCTTGGCATGCTCTTAAAGAAACAGCAAACCCAACAACAAATAAAATTACTTTTGCTAATGGGTGCATGTCACAAGGTGCTGGCGGGGGGGGGGGGGGGGTGTGTCGCTGTGAGGTTCCTGCAGGTTCCCACCAACCCGCCACAGGGCACGGCCAGGCCCCGCAGCCAAGGTGGCGGTGCCTCAGGGAAAGCGTGGTTAACAAAGGGCAGTTACACAAGAGAGAGGAGGAGAGAACATGGAGTCGAGGAGCGGGTGATGAAAATGGCAGATGATGAAGGCTGGAGCAGGAGAGGGAGAAGGTGTCCATGGCAGAGCACACATCCCTGAGGGACTGCGGCCCATGCATCTATGCAAGATGAAGATCTGACACCTAAAGGGATGGGGCTGGGGAGACAGCGGTCACTGCTTTGGGTATATTTGTGGCATGCTTCCTTGTAGCACCAGATTTACCACAGCACAGTAGCAGTAAACATTCATTTTCATCATGTGTATTGTTACAAATCTCACTTAAACATGATTCTGACATTTTCTGGTATCAATGGGCAGCTCTCACAGATCTCTTCCACACCAGTAATGAGTTTCAGCAGTGACAAATGATACCCTCTGCAGTTTTTTCTCACTCGTCTTCTCAATACCTATTTTCTTCAGTATTCCCTGCCGAGTATCCTTTAGAAGTTTGAATCGTCTTTTGACATAATAGGCAGGCCAGTGGTTCGATAAAAAATATATTAAATCTTGCAGGATCAAAACTCCAAATGCTACTGGAGGTGGGAAAGAGGCACTCAAATGGTGGGACATCTATGCCAAATTAAGTTATCTTAGCTGAAAATCTTGGATAGTTAGTTTGTTGTTGCAGACAGAGGCTGATTCAAACCTTAAACAATTTTTAAAAGAAAGTTTTTCTGGAGGTGAAACATTTTACCTTAGAACTGTCTGTTAGAAGGCATAAACATCTCCCAATAGAAACTTATATATTTTGGTTTGTTCAGTCCTTATATGTACCTATTTTCAGGTATGAGGATTTAATATTAGGAAATCTTTTCATATCTATACATCTCTCATTCTAGCAGCTAGTATCAAAATGCTTAATTTTTAATTTTGAAATAATAGCAATTTTAAAGTTTGAAAAACCTCTGTAAAACTATTTTTCTGTATATTTACCTAGAGGTTAGATAGTTAAATATGTTTATTTCTGTCAGCCCATGTTTCATTTGCTATACATGAATCCAAATAGTATTTCCACCAGCTGACAAATAAGCTTTAAAATTTGCTGCAATGTACCAGACATGACGAATACCCGTTAATCATGATCACTTAGCCCAACAGCCACAACTCTCTTCACCCAGATGAAGTTTGCTATTTAAAACCAGTTCCTCCTTTTAGCAGACTATGCTTACCAAATACAGTGTAGGCTAGAAATACAGACAAGACCATAAACAGTAACCACAGTCAAATTCCTCTCAACCTGGGGCAAAATATGAGTACAAAGGCCCTGATTTGCCTTCTTCTATGTGAAAACTTGCAGTCTGCCTCACTGCCTGACCACCTAATTCTCCATATGTATTTGATTGAGAAATGGAAACGTCCTACTACCCTGGTCTCTCTTTGGTTTGGTCCATGACATGCATAGCCATGACAGTAACTGCAATCTGGAAAGTATACAGACAGACAAGAGACTCGATAGACAACAGCAAATAGAAATCTGACAGCAAAGCTAATTAGAAACAGATTTGTGTTTGGATATGACAAATCCCCTAGTAGTTCAGTAATAAGTGTATTAACTAGCCCTGTTGTTATATAATATTGTAAGGTTTCCAATTGTTTAACTTGGTGTTATTCATTATATCATACAAACATATCAATTGCCACAAAAAATGCCGTTTTTTGTAAATGGGCTGCAGCACTTGGAAGGTGAAGGTCCGTACAGAAAACCTGGTTCTACTGAAGACAAAGGCTAAAGTCTTCTCTTCATACATCTTATTGCTATCAACAAGCTCACTTTTCTTGCAGAGCAAGGGACTGTTTGCTTACTGTCAGACCTTATAAAGTTTTATTGTATTAGAAGGAATGTAAAAAAATTCCCAATTACCTACTCCTAAGGGTAGAAGAGGAGACTTTTAAACTGCCATTTCTTCTGAATTTCAGTGGTAGTCTCTCCCTCCTTACATGGCTGTAATAAATGCATATGTATTACACACACATAATTGTAGTATACATGACATATATACTATATAGAAGTCTCTGATGAGTGATAAAAATAATGCAAGACAATAAAACAGACTAAAACCCCTGGGTGACAGGCATTATCAGAGCTGCCCTATGAAAAGTAGGGTCAGGTCTGAGAAACCCAAGATGCTTTAACATAACGTACATCTGTCACTTAAGAAGAGTTTTAGGTTGAATTTTTATACTGAAGCACAGCAGCCCTCCCTATAATGATGAGGTCTTCACTTTTTACATGGTATAAAGCTATGAAATGTAAGAAGTTCATAGTGATGCTAGCAATCCTTCCAATAGCTCTGGAAACAGTAATTCACCCATTAAATAAAAATTTCTAAAGTTTTACCATCATTTTCCATGTCTGTTTCTTTCCCTCCCCCTCCTTCTACTTTTTTAATTAAAGCTTCTGAGGAGCACTGATTGAGAGGTCTTTTATCCTCTTATTGCTTTTTTAATTCTTTACCTCAGTCCTTTTATACTCCTCCTTAATCATGAATGCAAATAAAATTCAAAGTGTAATCAGCAGCCACCTAAGGAGAACATTGAGCTCTGTTACCATGGGAACAGTCAAGTCAGTCCTTGACCAGAGGAAGAATCACACCTACTTTTTTGCCTTATTCCCTTCACCTCCTTTGGTTTCAAACCACACATGCTTCCCTGGAACATGAGATAAGTGACAACAGATATTTGCCACTGATTAATGACAAATGGTCACCAAAGTGGAGGTCTTGTGCATACAAAATCAACCACTAGTGGCAGTGGCTTATGTGCTGGTCCTCCACATCGCACATCAGCCTAGGGGCTCGTGGGTGAGGGTCCTGGTCACCCAAAGATAAGCACTCATCCAGCCTCTGTATCTCTATAAACAGCAGTGCCTCAGAAGTTCTAAATTTTTTTTTCACTTCAACATCTAGAGAGATTACATTATTGCCTTCCTATTAAATGTCTCTAGAAAGGTCTAACTGACCTGTTCAAATAAAGGTGCCAAGACAGGAGAATTTTCAGATGCAAACAGGAAACTTCACATGAACTCATGACTCCTTTTCTACTCTATTTGAGCTTATTTGTTGAAGTATATCAATTACATAAACAGTCACCACCACATTTTAGGTGCAGCTAAACAAACAATGCCATCAAAGTCACAGAGAACCAGATTTTAGTCCAATTATTAAAAGGAGATGAAACTAGACAGATCTTCCTGCAACACTGTAATGGAAACATTTGTAATTTGAAAGATGCTTCCAGCTACCTTGATCTTGGCGTTACTCTATGGAAAAAGAGGAGCAAAGTATAACAAAACTGCACAGACAGGGCCATGGTGCTGTTTGCACCAGGTCTGATAGTGCCCTTGTAAGATGGGTTGACCCTGGCTGGATGCCAGGTGCCCACCAAAGCCAGTCTATCACTCCCCTCCTCATCCAGGCAAGGGAGAAAAAATATAATGAAAGGCTTGTGGGTCAGGATAGGGACAAGGAGAGACCACTCACCAACTATCGTCATTGGCAAAATAGACTTGACTTGGGGAAATAAGTTTAATCTATTACCATTCAAATCAAAGTAGGATAATGTGAAATAAAACCAAATCTTAAATCATCTTCTCCCCACTCTTCTCAGGCTTAATTTTACTTCTGAATTCTCTACCTCCTCCCCTCCACGGTGCAGGGGGATGGGAAATGGGGGTTTTGGTCGGTTCATCACATGTTGTTTCTGCTGCTCCTTCCTCCTCAGGAGGAGGACCCCTCACACTCTTCCATTCCTCCAGCGTGAGGTTCCTTCCACAGGAGACAGTCCTCCACAAACTTCTTCAATGTGAATCCTTCCATTAGGCTGCAGTTCTTCACAAACTGCTCCAGCTGGGCTCCTCCCACAGGGTGCAGCCCTTCAGCAATGGACTGCTCCAGCATGGGATTCCCACAGGGCCACAGGTCCTACCAGCAAACCTGTTTCAGGCAGGCATCCCACGGGGTCACAGCCTCCTCTGGGTATCCACCTGCTTTGGCATGAGGTCCTCCATGGGCTGCAGGGGCACAGCCTGCCTCACTGTGGTTTTCACCATGGGCTGCAGGGGAATGTCTGCTCCAGCAACTGGAGCACCTCCTGTGCCTCCTTCCTCACTGACCTGGGTGACTGCAGGGCTGTTGCTCTCGCACATCCTCACTTCTCTCTTCTGCTGCAATTGTGCAGGTTTCCCCTCACTCCCTTCTTAAATACGGTATCACAGAGGTGCTACCACTGTTCCTGATGGGCTCAGCCTTGACCAGTGGTGAGTCTGACTTGGAGCCAGCTGGCATTGGTTCCATCTGACATAGGGGAAGCTTCTAGCAGCTTTTCACAGAAGCCACCCCTGTAGCACCCCCCCCCCCATCCCCCCAAAAACCTTGTCTCACAAACCCAATACACTTCGACACCTAGATCTTCTGTGTAGGGGCTCTTTCTTACTAAAGAGCCCCACAGCCCTCAGTAGTGCTGGCACACTACAAAAAAATTATTATATTCAAGTAAACAGACATTATATTAACTATTTATATGATTTTAGGATGATTGTTCTAGCAACCTGCACTTCAGCCTGCTCAATGCCTTGCTGAGGTTCTTGCCATACTTTGATACTTAGCATACTTTGTCAGTGTAAACAGCTTAGACCACTGTTTCCAAAGGAGGGGGGAAAAAAAAAAGTTGGATTGTTTCTGCAAATCCCCAGACAGAACTGCTTAAAATTCACATTAGATAAACTACAAGAGATCTGAAGAAGTAGAACTATTTGATAATGATGGCCAGTTTTGTCTTATTACTATATGCTTCACCACAGCTGGAGCTTCTGCTCAGCATTTGATAAATGACTGACTCTTCTGTTGTTCTTTGGTAAGTGAACGGGACTCAACAGATTGTAAATATGCTTGAGACATTCAGCACTAATTAAACTTTTAATAAATAAATAAGAAACCCTGTAATCTCACCAACTCAGACAGAATCCTCAAGGGACAGCCGTTGTCCTGACTGAGGCAACTGGATATTTAAAGCGCTTACATATATACATGTATATACACACACATTCAAGAAAGTAAATGAAAACAAATAACAAATCCCAAGTAATTTATTTCCTTTAACTTTTATTGGGAAACTACATTAAATAGCCAAACTCTAGAATTTCATGCTTATTTAAGATATGGTTAATTGCACTTTTACCCCTTGGCACTTGTTGAATGCATCTTAATTAAGTGGAATTCTTAGTTAAAATGTCCCAATTCAGCCAGTCATCTACATTCACTCTCTTTATGCCAAACCAGTCTCATCAGAGATGTCTCACTGATGTCCCAACTCTAGTAAGTCTGTTCTAATGAAACAGAAGTAAATCACAAAGGATGCCACTGCACACATTTGGGAGAAGGCAAAAGTGAAATACACCACGTTCCCTTGCTGAGTGAATTTTATTCTGAGCCATTCCCAATTACATCTCTGGGAACAGAAAGAACCAACTTGCTCCTTCTTTTCAAACTGAGATCTGACATTCAACTGTACGTGACTACTTTCCTATAATATCTTTATTCCTCTTTCAATCATTTTGCAGCTGAGTACAGCACACAGCATACTTGCAAGGAAGACAAAAAGGCAAGTCCTTGAACAGAACTGTGTGCTTTCTACCACTTAATTTAATTGTCTGTGTCATATGAAGAAACTAGAGGCCCTTAGGTATAAGCAAAGCTTGACATTCAAAGTGCTTGTTAAACATCGTCTATGTAAAACCTATGAAGCATAGTATGAGGTCTGTGTTGTGGTTATAGACAGCATTTTTTGCTGGCAATTGTAAACTCAGTTTACTTTTTGAAACATCCGCTGCTGTAAGAAGGCTTCAGAAGTTTATTTTGAATGTTCATCTTATTTTCAACAAAGCAGACAACAGTAAAACTGTCACTAAAAAAGGAGTATCAAAATAAGAGATAAATGAAAGATAAAAACCAAGAAAAAGAAAAGCAATCTGAGAAGAAATTGCTTTGATATGCTATTAGAATGACACTTTGTTTTGGCACCATGTCTTCCTTGCTTTATGCCAGAGGCTTACTCCAAATAAAAACATTGTACATTTGTATAAGAATTGATGTAAGTATGAGCAGCAAACCATAATATAATCTAGCAGATTTATCTAACATTGCAATCTCCTGTGGACAGTCATTGTCTGGATTAAGACAGAGAGAGATTAAAAAAAATAAAGAAAATTAAGTCAAAGGTATGACTATAAATGGTAATGAGAAAACCAAAAGGAGTAAATGGGAATTATATAATGTATAACAATTTTTAATTTCTCTGATCAGGTATGATTCTCCAACAAAGGAAGCACAGAGTATCATTAGTATAAAGGACTGCTTAATGTGGTTAGGTTTCCTGTTTCCTGGCATAATGGTGAATATGGGAAAAAGGTGAAATACATTGAAAATACATTTTATCTTCCAGTTATTAATACAAAAAAACAACCAAACAAACGCCAAACCAAAACATTAACACACCAATCTGTCTACATATTTGGTTTGTTGAAGCAAGGCTAATCTGAGAAGTCCAAACTCTATTAACATTTGGAAAAAAAATAAACATCCACCTACCTCAGAACAACTGTTAATCACAAAATAGATGGGGGCACTCCGCCCTTCTCTTACAGTCTATGATTCTTTTTTATCTAGAACAGTAACCATGATAAAACATGTCATCTGTACCTACAATTATTCCAACACTGCCTCTGGAGGGCCCATGAGTTCTTTTTTTTCTCTTACTTTTTATCATATGGTACATTTATAATTCATGTCCTTTAACTACACTAATGTATTTTATCTGAAGGTTGCTACTGTTGCTTTTCGCTTTTTACTCTCATTCTGCTTAATACATTCTTTCAAAACCAAGCCCAGATGCTCATGCCTCTTTCCTAGATATCAAATTTTAAATCCAATCTGCTTGCAGTTAGTTGCAAGCCTCTGTTAGCACTGTACATCTTATGCTTTTGAGAGCATGACATGTAGTGCACACCCAGCTCTTACATCTTTTACCGTTCTGTTGGTGTACATTCCTTAAAACCAGCCTTGTGGGAGTGCAAAGCAGTTACCTATGCTAAAAGAAAGCTATAGAAAATCACATCACACACTGCCTTCTGTAAGTCAGCCGAAGATTCAGTTGGGTGATAATAAGTAGCAATTTATTCATCACCTCCAAGCACAATACCTAGAAACTGAAGCCCTTACAGCACTTTACATCCCAATCCCATTGGGCTGAGGCACAGACAAGGTCTTGAATTGTTTCATGGTCTGAGAGAAGGAGGTGGAAAAACTATTGTTTTCATAGAACAGTTTGGGTTGGAAGCAACCTTAAAGATCATCCAGTTCCAACTCATCTTCCACTAGACCAGGTTGCTCAAAGCCCCATCCAGCCTGGTCTTGAACACTTCTAGGGATGGGGCATCCAGAATTTCTCTGGGCAACCTTTTCCTGTATCTCACCACCTTCACAGCAAAGAATTTCTTCCTAACATCTAATCTAAACCTACTCTTTTGCAGTTTAAAGCCATTGCACCTTTTTTTTATCACTACACACCCTCATAAAAAGTCCCCCTCCAGCTTTCCTGCATACCCCTTAAGGCACTGGCAGCTGCTCTAAGGTCTCCCCTGAGCCTTCCCTTCTCCAGGCTGAACAACCCCGACTCTCTCAGCCTGTCTTTATAGGAGAGGTGCTCCAGCCCTCCCACCATCTTTGTGGCTCTCCTCCGAACTTGCTCCAACAGGTCTGTGTCCTTCTTACATTGGGGGCCCCAAAGCTGAAGGCAGTACTCTAAGTGGGGTCTCACCAGAGCTGAGTAGAGGAGAAAAATCACCTCCTTCTGTTGTAGTTGGAAGTCCAATCAGCCTCACATGGAGTACCAATTACTGCAGCACAAACAAACTAGCAAGCTGCAACAAGGCTTTTACCTTCTGTCAGATTCTACTGTCTGTGTTGTTTCTCCTTCCTCCAGCGGTCAGACCACACCACTCCTCTATCCAACCACCTCTCCCACAAGCCACAGGGCTATTTAACTATTTAGGAGGAACGAGCTACAGCTGCACATCGTCCATGTCAACGAACCCACTGCCTTCAAGGCAAGGCCACAGCTGCATATTATCAATGTCAATCAACCCACTGCCTTCATTCCTCTACATCCTTCAACCTGGTGGCCATGCCTCTTTTGATGAGGCCCAGCATACGCAAGCTGGGCTGCAAGCACACATTGCCAGACCCTGTTAAGCTTCTCTTCCACTAACACTGCCAAGTCTTTCTCCTTAGGGCCACTCTCAATCCATTCACTGCCTCACCTGTACCTGTACTTGGGATTGCCCTGACCCACATGCAGGACCTTGTGCTTGACCTTGTTGAACTTCATGAAGTTTGCATGGGCCCACCTCTCAAGCCTGCCAGAATCCCTCTGGATGGCATCCCTTCCCTCCAGCATGTCAACCACACCACACAGCTTGTCATTGGCGAACTTGCAGAGGTTACACTCAATCCCGAAGTCTACATCACTGATAAAGATTTTGAGCAGTGCTGGTCACAGTACTGACTCCTAGGGAACGCCAGTTGTCACTGGTCTGCACATGTGAGGAAATGAAGTCCCAAAATCTCACCTGATCTTCTTTAGGAAGACTAACTCCCAGGTCATTTATTTACTGATATAGGTAGGAGCTAAACTTTTAAAAACTTAACTTCTGTATATAGAATAATTTCCCTTCTGTTTATTTTTCACTTGCGTGGGACAGATGTGAAAGATACATCATTCACTTCCATTGAATATTTTAGTGCATTTTGAAAACCCAATACGTGGGGCTGCTTTTGTAAAAATTAAAGACAGAGATTTGTTCTTACTGGTGCATTATGGCATGTTTCCCTTAGAAATGTCTCAAAACTCTTTAGTATTGCTGGACATAATGCCCATATTCAAAACGTATATTCATGATTTTCTTTCTCTGCATTGTGATGGTTACAAGGTAAAGAGAAAAAAGTATTCTGTACATTTTCTAAAAATTATTTTAGGATTAATAACTGTACTGTGCCCTTTTCAGGAAGCTACAGATCATTTAAATCCCACATAAGTGTTTATTTATTCCCATTTAGTTTCTTTTAAAAAGAACCCTCTATTTCCCCCTGTAAAATCCGATCAGAAAAATTTTTCATTTTGCATCAGAATGCGAGGCAGGCCGTGAAGAAAAAACACCCTTCAAAATCAAGTCGGAATGTTATAATTATTGCAGCAAATGCACTTTAGTACACATTTGCCTTAATAAGATGTCAAAAGTTATTTCACCATTAATTGTTATGTATCTTCAGTTTTAACTTCTGAAACAGTTTTGCTTTCCCTGTCAGTACCAGAGAAAGACAGTCATTGTTTTAATCAAATAGCCTTCAGTTTTTGTCTTGAAATAAAATGTCACTTTAAAAGGAAAGGCTAGTTTGATGAAAAATTATTTTCTTCTATTTTTCCTTTCTGATCCAGCATGTCTGCAATTTCAAAATGGAATTATCTTCATCCTTCAGGAGTAATCTTCATTAAATGGATTGTTTAAAAAAATAACGTATCTATTGTTCTGACTGTGAAATGTAAAGGGAGATGGTACAGCAGTAACTTTTCCAGTGCAAAATAATAGTAAGGTACTGAAATGCTTTAGTTAACAAATAACTGCAATATTACTTCAAACAGAATAAACCTGATTGCAAGGTGAAATTAAAACAAAACAAAACAACCCACACTCCAAACACTTAACTTCACACCTGCATTTGGCAACTACTTATCTAACTGATTAACAAAAAATTGCACATTTCATTTCTCTCTTATGGCTTAAAGCTGCTTCTGTATCAGACATCATTGCCCCTTTCTCCTTCCCCAGAATTCAATGATATGAAAATACATTGCACTCTCAGTAACCAAGACAGCTGATAATCAACACAAGCCATGACAATGACAGAACTCCTGGTAAAGTGGTAAGGGGTTTCATTGTCATTCCTGGGAGTTCAGAGGTGCAAGAAGTATAGGCAGTTGCAAAGTAAATGGCTTAAGTACTTCTAGTTTAACAACTCTAGTTCATTTAAATTAAAATTTTTCTAGTCACTTTTGTAAGTTTAAGTTGGGTGGAAATTATTCGATGTTAAAAAATAGAGCTTAGGGACATGTCAATATCATAAGACAAATTTTGGGCATTAAAATGGCTTTTATATAATCCACAATTATTGCTAGCTTGTTTCATCTCATGTTTGCATACCCTCAGAAGTGATAGCTCTAATCCATCTGGGGTTAAAACAAAGCCATTTATAAGTATCTTTAATGTGGCTATAGAAACTGCCACTACTTTTCCATTGTGGTTGCCTTTAGTTTTTTTATTTATACACTTCAGCTGTCCTCTTTAATAACAAAGTTAGTCTCTTATTCAGGAAGCAATACCTGAATATGAAATATTATAGATCAGATATTTTTTAATGTAGATAAAATCATGGCATAGTAAAATAAAAAATAAGTTCTAGTGCCTCCAAAAAAGGGAATTTATAACTCAAAAATCACTCTTTGCAGATCATGTTTCAATACAGCTATACCCACTCTGTTTTAACTGGAAATAAAAGCAGTATTTCAGTAATAAAAATAAAACTTTCATTACAAGCTAAAAAAGTTTAAAAACCCCAAAGACCTTAATGACAAATCAAAGACATCCAGAAAAAAAACCCCACTGTCCTTCAGCACAAAAGGAGACATTTTAACTTTCATCCCATTAGTAAGTTTCCCTTTGCTTGCAAAATTTCTTGACCTATCTCTGTTCCCTAAAAGCTGTGTTCCAGAATATATAACTTGTTCCATAGGCAGAATTTTGCAGCTCTTCACTTAACCTGGAAGCATAGGAGGAAGTTACCAGGTATGAACATAAATGAACACTATTTATAACTAATTCAGACACACCAAAACAATCAAAGGACATAAAAGTGAATGAAATGTCACAGTACCATGGCCACTAACCAAACTGCAAAGAGTAAATTCAATTGTTTCACACCACAATGTACAAAGAAATATTTTGGGATTCAAGGGACTGAACTAGCCCTGAGCACCAGGCACTGACTTCAGATGATAATTTTTTAACTGTTTTAACAGAACTGTAGTTCTCCTTGCAATATTCCTGATGCAGCAAAGCTTACATGTAACCTGTTAGGAATCTCTGCTGAATCAGGCCCTTTCAGCACTTACAGGCACTTAAAGCACTGATCTACAAAAAGAAAACAAGCATTTGAAGTTATAAAGAGCTAAATGTTACCTGGTATGTTAAGGAAAAATAAGAATACAACCAAAGGTAAATCTTTAAAAGCCGGAGAAAGACAATTCCCTTCCAGTCAAAACTCTTAACTGCTGTTGGAAGTTATGTAAATATTTAAGCATGACCACTTAACTGCCATGGAGTTCTTACCCGTAAACAATGTAATGCTTTGGAACACTTCAAATATACCACTTTACGTTTCTTCTATACTGTGTCTTACATGCAAATGTGTCTGTGCTCTCCTACTGTGTCATAACATGATGAAGACTCCAGCTCAGAGAAAGAGCAAAATGGATATTTTTAAGGATTGGTATGTGTGTATACTTTGGTCTATTCTGCCTTCAGTGACTCCACAAACATTCATTCATTAAATCTGCAGTGTACAAAGGCTTAACACAATGATTTCACTTTTACATAATGGTCTCTGAAGCTTATATGTTTAACTAACCATCTCAGATGGTTCCCTTGTCATCATTTCCCATGCTGACTCTTGCTTCAGCTTACCAGCTAGCATCTGCCAGTCAAAACCAGTCATACTAATATAGAGCTGTGGCCAAGGGTGATGAGTGATGGCTTCACCTCTCTCTGGTGACAAGTTGTTTTTTAATAGTGAAAAAATGCTGAGATGGGCACTACAGGCTTGTATTTTCCAGTTTACAATTGAGTAGTTTTGGTTTTTGGTTTTTTTTTTAAATTATTTTTTTATTTGGTTGGTTAGTTGAGGCAAAAGATGTCACATCTAGCTTTACAAATGTTTAAGGTGTAACTTTTCCTCACCCCTTCAGAAACAGATCCAACCTCTGTAACTTTCCTCATGGGTCTGAACCATGCACTAGAGGAAAGAAAAGTTCATTTCCTCAAAAAACAAAACAAGCAGCAAATCTGCTTGACATATTTGACTTCTCTGAATAAAAAATACCTACTCTTTATGTTGACGAGAGCAGTTCTTGAGTTCCTGTTGGCTAAGATCAACATCTTAAGCGAAGGATACATCACAAACTTCAAGTCAAAATGATATTCATATTCTGTCAGATAAAATGTAAGCCTGCACAAGCCCAATAAAACATCTGTATGGTATCAATAGAGAGTGAAGTGCTTGAGGTAGGAATGAATATCTTGGAAGTTATGAGTTGGCTGGATATTTTGTAGAAGACAGTAAAAATAGTAGTTTCCCCTGTGTACAGCATAGGGAAACCCTTTGTAAACATTGTACATATTGTATGTACAGTATTTAATGCTCTCCTAGTTTATGTTTGATTTACTGATAAAAACGTTCTGCAGATTTCCCCAGCTGTGCTCCCTTAGCAGATTGTGAGATGCAGTGATCTGTTTGAGAGCAGCTGTTAGTTCACATGTGGTTTTATTTGCATCAGTGTAAAATAGCAGCTTGCTACATGAATAAAACATGCTTTCTCTTTGCCCTATTCTGGTAGAAAGTTTTATCTATTTAATTTGCTTTCCCATGGAGGAGAACTTTATTTTTAAATTAGACTAATTTATTTTTTAAAAATTAAACATAATTTTCAATTATGTATTTTGAGATTCTGAAAATTCTATGTAGTTTTTTTTTTGGAACATGTGGGATTTCATTTTGGTCTGAACAGACATACCTTTGCAAATAGATCTAAAAAGGTGTTCAGTCTATACTTTTGTTTGAAAAGCACACCTCCATGCCATTCATCAAAACAATCAAATGGACAATATGCTTTCAGAGTTATACGCAGAAATACGCTATCTTTGATAGCAATGGCAACTACCTAATACTTCAGAAATTTTCAAACAGTGTCTAATTTAAATATCTAGGGAGATATTAATGATGACCTTCTATCCCTATGCCACAGGTGCTAATCAGCATGTAATTTCAGTTGAAATAAGTAAGCCATAGGAGACCTTCAAGAGAGGTTTTAAAGTGTTTGAAGCCCACTTAGACTGGATTCATGCCCATCACTTCCCAGTGGGACTGACCTTGACCTTCCACATTCAGTGTTGTGTGTTAATACAGAAGTGCCCTTGCTGTACAAGGCCACTGATCTCTCATGCAACTTCCCTTGGGTTTCAGTCTCTCCCATCAAACACAGCTGGGAACTAGGTTCCAGCCAGGGACTTAAGAGAAACACTCCAAACAGCAGCTTTTGACAGCTCTGGGCTGTTCTCTGTGATCTCCCTGAATGCTTTCAAACAGCTGTTTTGTAAAGACCACCCACCCTACTGGTGCCTTAATACTGTTTTCTTTCTGTCTTAGGTTTCTTTACTATTTAGGTAGACTCATTTAAGTACGCTGCTCCATAGTTCCTTCATCAGTTGAGGAAATGATTTTTGTCAAAAACATATAGCTTTTTTGTGCTGGGAGGTGTGTGTGGTGGTGCCATGTTTTTTTTCAGAATGCTTGTTTAGTATCCTTTTAGTGATTAATCGAGTTTGATAAATATAACTTAAGACCACACTTCCATGCTGCTGCGTGACAAGAACAGATGAACTGAGGCCGTTTCCTTTACTTTTAAAAACAAGAACCAAATTTTTTATGGAACATTTTTAAATAGAGAGAACACTACCTGTTTGTATAAATGTTATCTCTATAAAGAGCTGAAGAACTAAGAGTGAAATTAAAGTGTGACCTTTATTGCACACACATTTACCTTTCCTCTATCTGTTGCAAGAGGGCGGTAAGGAGGAACTATCCAATATGTTTAATTTCAAACACACCTCTTATGAAACACCAGGATCCAAGGAGAAAAAAAAAGAAAATTAGTCTTTGAAAACACTTCAGCAAACCTTACAGCAAATACAAAGGTCAGCATCTTATTCCTTTCCATATGAAATAAGTCACAGCTTTATCTAATTTCATCAGGCATTATCCAATGTTTCTTTTATTTTTTTAAGATGTCCATTCTGCCTCCTAGATTGCAATTCCTCTGCCATTCATGAGATTACATCTTTACCAGCTACAGCCTCACCAGCCTTTACAAAAGCTCCCAGATAGCTTCCGCAGATACAGTGCACCAACTGTTTGTCACTTTTCTGCAACAGCTGAACTTTCAGATTGATTACAAAAGGAAACAGTGATAAAGTAAACAAGATGTGTCACTGGTTTGGATTCAAGGAACTAGATTTTGCCACTCCGACAAACAGCATTACTCTCCCTCCAGGGGGGTAGCCAGGCTATCCATAAAGCAAGGCATCATCTACGCTGAACAAGGGTTAAGGACCACGCTCCATATAGAATCACAGTACCACTTAGGTAGGAAAAGACCTTTCAGATCACAGAGTCTGACCATAAACCTAACCCTGCCTTGCGTATATCATCATAACTATACATCATGTATATGTGTACCATGACACACACATGGACTGCTCCAAATACTCTATTCCTGTTCTTACTCTTTTAAATTCATGCAAACCATGCAGCACCCACTCAGCACACTAGCTGGCTGCAGAACCTGCCATCTTTCCTTATGCAACCTTTGTCACCAACTAGATTTTTGAATGGATTTTAAAGAGGCATTAGCACACTACTCTGCAAAATATGCTAGACAGTTTGGAAATGCTTATTGCATATAAATTGGATAAAAGCCTTATCTTACTCCCCACTTCACTACCTAATGGACAGATTTATCTGCTCTCCCCTCCGCCTGTGCTTCTTCCCTCCCAGGCAGCAGGGAGTATACCAAGATGAGTATACAAAGCACTATGTTTTGAAACTCACTTTAACTTGTTGCCTACTAAAGTTCCTGGAGCAATGAGTCCCACTGCCTAGAGACCATTCTTTTGAGACCGTTCTCTGAAGTGATTTCATGGACTTTTCCCCACTGTACAGCCTCCATTGAAGTACTGTAAGAAACAGTGAGCAAATAAATGAAAAATTCTTCGTCTTATTTATACCTCTCGTGATTTCCAACAACACAGTTCTGTTCTCCTCAAGAATCCTATTCTATTTTAAATCTCTGTGCCTAAAAATTGCAGAGCTCAGCTAATATGAATTTCAGCTGACCATCTTTTTAATAGTGCTGTGTTTGAAAAGTCACAATGTCTCAGCTGAATCCAGCTGCATTTTTATACTTCCACTATGGATTTTACATTCCACTGAAATATCTATAAAAAGGCTTTTCCCATTTAATCATGGTGAACCTTAGGCTAGTAGCAAGAAGTTAGTATATTCAGTCCCCTGTCTCTTCACTGCTTCACAAAAGAAATACACTCCAAAATAAATGCATAAGGTAAAATGATGAACATGATAGCAACAGCCTATCACTAAGAATGCTGGGAAAAAAGCTTACTGGTATTTCTATTGAAATAGTGAAGGATAAGCATGAATTAAACTTATTGGAAGTGGTCAATAATTCAAAATAATACAAAGTTGAATAAAAGTATACATACAGAGTAAAAAGACTAGAAGGCAGACAGAAAAACTAATACAAGTGAGCTAAGGTTTATGTTACTGAGGACAAAGATAAGTCAAATATTTTTACCAAACCTGTCTCTCAAACTTACTACTGATTCTTTTTGCCATAGTTCTCTACCTGCAGCATTCAGCCAGCATGAGCTGTAGAAAACAATCTATGGTTCACTAGAGCAGACTAAATGCCCAAAGCCCATTTTCAGTTTTCACAGCAGTTTTCCAAGTAATTCCTTATTGGTATTAAAGATACAGCTTAAAGGTACAGAGTAGAAAAAGTGTCTGAGAATTATGTTTAAAAAATACCCTTAATTCGAAGTGCTCAGGAAGCAACATCCTCAAGAGCCAGACTAAAAGAAGAATTATCACACTCATTCCTGCTCCATTTTCCAAAGAAACGACATTACATTTTAATTCCTGGCTCCAAATACATCTTCTGGTTTGGATCTTATGAAATCTTATGATAAATGAGTAACAGGGTTTGAAACTACATAGAATTCAAAGTAACAAGAAACTTGTGGAACCAGTTCACTGCATACACTGACTGACATTTGAGCTGAAAGCCACCAGAACGGCTCAAGAGATTTTTGTGCCCTCCAGTCAGATTAGATCACTGATATTAATTTTCAAACAAATTTAAATACAACTACTGGTTTCTAGTCTGCTCTCACTTTTTTTCCTATCTTCTGTTATTGCTTAGCAGCCAGTCCTGTTTTGAAGTCAGATTCCTGCTAACGAGCAGTATGACTTCCCAAATTTTGAAGAGCAGGCTTGCCCATTTGGTAAAATAATGCATTAAAAAATATTCTAATTGTCTTAGAGGGGGAAAAAAAAAACCCCAAAAAACAGCAAAACACCCAAGCAATCACCAACCCTCAATATCAGCCATGTGATAGTGTCCTGAAACAACCCAGTTTGCCAGACCTTTACTATACAACACTGGGGTTATGGGGGTTTCCCCCAGCTTTGTTAGATCTTGATGTGGGCCCCCTTCAAATCTCCATCCCCTTTATACCTGAAACAGCCTCCTAACCACTGGCATCCCATCCATCATATTCCCCAGAATACAGACTTGACAAATGGCCAAGTACATGATGTATGGTTTGGAAAGGAGAATGCAAAATTAAAAGAAGGACCAGGAAAATATGGTGCTAAAGCTGATCTGCTGCTTCCTGCCTCAGAAAAGATCTGAAGCTTTTCCATCTTATGTACTCCACTGAAATAAAAAAAAAAAAAATCTATTCTGACAGCTCAGTTTGGTAAGACATCTGGCTATTGTGGCTGGGAGACTGGAGGTGGAGTGGTTGGTGTTGACAGTATGGAAGTAAAAGCCACACAGAATTACTTATTTTCAGCCTTTCTATAACTGCCAGGTAATCTGAAATACATCAATAGACTCTAACAAATAATTTTAACCAGAGAGAGAACTGGCCTTATGTTCTTCTACACAATACTAAGCAGAGAAAACCAGATCACTTTGTTTGACTTAGCACTGATAGAGCTGCTGCTGCTTCTCCTTCTCCTACAGGTTTTAGGAGAACATTTGTACTTCAACAAAGTACCCAGTCACCACATCCTTGGGTGGGATGAAACAGAGAACCTCATTTCTGAACTCAACTCTTAAGCCTGTGTCATAGGTCCATGTTTGCTCCACAGCTGCTGAGGGATGTTTCCTCGTGTAGCTTTTGCCATTTTTCTGCTGCAGCTAAAGTGTAAAGATCAATGTCAAAGGAAATATCTCAGCAAGCAAAGAAGAGATGATACTAGTTTCAGTTCTAGTGGTGAGGTTCTGCCACTCTGCATCAGAAATAATCATGCCTTTTTACCGTTGAAGACCATGAGGCCATACATAAGCTCAGGCACAGCTTGTGGCAGAACTCTGCTTTTTGGGAAGGTCAGTGAGAGACATGTTACTTTAGGCCCACACAGATACACAGACTCACACAATCCCCATTTACGTTTTTTAAAAGGATTTCATGCAGTTATATTCAGAGGGATTTTTTTTTCTTAGAAACACTACATAGTAATAATGTCGCAAAGCTATACATGCTGCAGAGTAAAAATTATCAGAACCTGCAAACAACCCTAAAAATTCATGCTCTCCCCTGAAGTTAATTTAGTAAAGTTCTTACAAATGTTCCTGTTCAATAATTAAATGGAGTATAAAAAAAATTAAACCTGGCATAACTGCAGTGCTAAAATAATCCTGCATTTGCCCAATGAACTGCTTGGCAATCAGCCAGATGTTACATTTTATTTAAATTCCCATATTACAATGCTGACATTATCCCAGTGTACCTTCTCCTTTCTTTTCTTTCTCCAGTAGCACCAAAACCCTCAGAATACCTCCTGTGGCTGATCCCAAAAGTTCAACACCAGCTTCTTAGTTGTGACCGACTGTATATTACGCCTGGAATTCAGCCAACTTGAAATTACATACAAATAGTGCCAAACATAGCAACAGGAAAATGAGACAAGTACATGGTTTTCACCTTAGGATATAAGGTTGCATATACATCACTACATTTTAGTACAACACGAATGACTTGCTCAGCTATAGCACAGTCTCCTTCCCCTCAAGGGCTGTAAAAACATAAGCAGAAAGTATCAACCAATGGGCTTTGATATTGCAATTAACTAATATGCTTTAACTGCATAATTTAATAGTGTGTGTGTGTGTGTAAGTAGTATTTGGAACAGACACTTCCTCAGTTAATAAATGTGTGCTATATGAGATCTTACTGTACATCATTCCATAAAACACACTTTTCCCCTCTGGTTTTCTCACTACCACAATGTCATGGCGCTTGTGTCTAAACATGTTTGAATAAACATTACTTTTATGGTTTGCAATGTGGACAACAAAATAAAAGGCATCCTTCTTCTCAAATGGCTTTTTCATTTTCATGTACAACACAGTAATATTCTCCCAGTATTTTCTTAAAAATAAAAACTGTTGAAAGACACTTATATGCAATTCAGAAAGCTACCTGTAATGAAATTATTACATATTACTACAATGATGTGTTCATATCCCGGTGAAAACCCCCAAAGGCGAGTTATTGCAAAGCTTAAATCACCCCAACCCTTTGGCTAAGATCAACTTGAGCAACACTTCAGTATCAGATATACGCTCTGTCTGAGAGACAGCAGAAAACCTGATTTTACAGTCTAACAGTTTTTTTCCCCTTCTCAAAATATTTTAGAATTCTAAAGTTTCTGATCTGATGATGTCTTCACCAAGGTCAGGTATCTAAACTGAACTATTATGAAGCATTTCAGAAGAGTCAGTCTTCATTATCATTTCAGTAAACTATGTATTAAAAAGGATTCATGTAAGACAACACTTGCAGACTAGAGGGTCAAATCTTCCTTTTGTAAAGAAAAAAGTGCCTCAAAATACTGTCAGACTATAACTGTGAATTTTCATGGTCCTCGAACTATTAGAAAAGTTACATACACTCTCAAAGTTGTGTTTGTCAACAAAATGAAGCAGCTTTTTTAACCAAATGAGGTATTATATCTATATTTCTCAAAAATCAAGTGAAGCTGCACTTTGCTTATTGCTGAGTTTAGAATATTTTTATCAAATACATCAACATTTTTGTAGGTACAACATGAGATTTCTGGAGGAAGCTTTGTCTTCAGAAAGTGCCAAGTATTCCATTTCTGAAAATGCAGCTCTCTGGAGTTACCCATGCTCCTCACTCTGAGCGAAGCAATGAAAAACACTAGTGAACTTCTACCTCTTCACCATTCAGTGAGTCTCAAACACTCAGTTTTAAAATGGCACAACTTGGAAAAGGTATAGTAGACATCTACCAATAAACAGCGTAATTTTATACTCTGTTATCCCCTTCTGGTCCTCCCCACTCCCCCCAGCCCCCCGTCCCCTCCCCCCCAATAACATTAACTAATGCCCAGCCAACCACCAGGTGATTAGAGAGCATGTGAGGGAATCATTGTACCTACACTAGACTGCGACAGCTTAACATTTGTGAGAGAGATCTTCAGCTGAGGTATTAAAACAACTTCACACAGAACTTCTAAAAAATAACACCAAACAAAAAAAGAAAATCCCCTTTTCTGTTCCTCATGCTGCAGAGACAAGCACCACAAAAGAACTCTTATCAGACATCCCTGCTCTGCTCTTAGCTAGGTCTATGGGTTTGCAGCTGTCACACATTAGGAGAAGACTTCAGAAACCACAGGAATTGCCAAATGGCTAACTCTACACCTTACAAACCCAATAACTGCCTGGATTGCTACAACACTGTATTTTGCACATTAAGACAATACTTCTTTCCAGAATAGACAATGGCTTTATGCAGCCTAAATGAATTGCTTAATTCTGGTCATGGTGAGGCATAATGGACCATAATTTATTTATTTTCTCAACATTTTTCGAAAACTACTTTCTCACCTCAGATACAAAGATCTAAGCTGGTTTTATCTAATCTATTCCCTGTAATTTACCATTTAAACTGAAAACCTTCCCTAAACTAGTTCAATACCCATTGTTTTTTCTTCCATAAAGTTCTCTTTCTTCAATAATTCCAACAAGCAGAATACAATGATACTTCTAATCTGTTTTAAAATACTATTTGCAAGGAACTGTGTGTTTTGCTTTTGATTACTCTAACAATTTATAACCATTTCTTTATCATTTCTCTTTATTACTAAATTTATAATAATATGTTTTTGTTAAATGTGTAAAAAAATATTAATTTACCCACACTCAAATCTTTGTAGATTTTTGTAAATCTATTACATTACCTACTACTTCATAACCCTATTTCTGTGCAGCAGAAAATTCACAGTAAAGATGGATTATTGTAATACTTTTACACTCACCTAACTTTTGGGAAAATTTTCATATATGGATTCATCAGAAAGTCAAAAGCCTACCAGCTCCTGCTAGTTTCTTAGTTCAAAGTGGCAAAAGCAAAGCAAGCTGTGAAGAACCAATTTATCTATTGCTTCATTTCTGACACAACCCAGAACCTGATAAACCCAGGTGATAGACTTTAGAGGCAGGTGTAGAGGTGTAGCAACACTAATGATCTACAGGGGAAAAAAAAAAATCACAGGGGAGTAACTTTAATGAACCCATAAGAAAACCCCCACTCGCTCTAGTTGCAATATTTAACATTAAACCAAATTTTTTCTTAATAACATGTGGTAAATGAGTGAAACTCATAAAATTAACTCTTTTTCACATTCACTAGCTTGTACTATTAATTTCTCTATTAATCCCCTTGTAGCATCAGCACTAGATGTTCTGCTATACTTTTCAGGTACGCTAAAGAGACTGACTTGTTTGAAAGTGACAGCATGAAAGGTGAAACTGAAATGCAAAGGACACACTGATTTGGGAAGGACAGGCTTAGCAGTCACTGTCCTAACTCAGAGAACAGCTCTTTTCAGTAACTCATATATAATGTTACGTTAAAACACGGTTATGTCATTGTGTTGCATCCATTTGTTTCACTACAAAACAATCAAGAGACAATCTGACCAGGAAAAGAAAATGCCCTAATCCCAACTAGGAAAAAGGCGTCTTTACTGATATTCACAACTTCTTATTTTGTTATTATTAATTGTATCATATTTTGACATATCCATCACATTGTGACATGTCAAAAATCATTGCCATATTTTGTGCTTTGACTTATGTCATGAAACACCATATAAATGAAAAAGCAAAGCTTGGGATTAAAATGAAACTCTGCATGAATTGAAATGTCATAAATTTCCCATTATTTTCCTCTGAGGGAATTTTAATCAAGTTGGACAATGGAATATGTTTTTTTTTGCTGTAACTTTTCCCAGTGCAAATTTCTTTTGACAAAAATATTCCACCCCTTTCTATTCTTGAGACATCCTAAATCATCTTTTCATTACATCAAACTACTGTTAGTATTTAGCAATAATTAGTGTTATCCATTCAACACCAAACACAATAACAAAACATATTATGACCAAACGTAATACATAATTCATTACATTTTTGAACAAAAAAGCATTTTTGATAGTGGCAACAAAGGTAAAATAGAAAATTTTATTTTCCCCAAACATCCTGAGAAGTCTGCACAATTCATACTATTTACAAAGAATCAGAAAAAGAGCCAGAAAGGATCTTAAGAGATCATTTAAGCCCCCACATCAGGATCAACTATATATAAACTATTCATGTCAGATATTTGTTTAATCTATTCTTAAAACCTCCAAAAGATGGAAATACTGCAGTTTCCCTAGGCAATCTATTTCAATGATTCACATTTTTTAGCTTAAAAGTATTTCTTAATACCTAACCTCAGGCTCCCTTGCTGAATGTACTTCCATTTTTTCTTGCCCTAGATACATTTGGAGAATCCTTTGTTTCTGTACTCTTCCAGTGTTACCATCTTCAGGGGTTTTTAGGTTAAATAAACTCAATTCTTTCACCTTGCCAAATATATTCATGTTTCTAACATGGTCAATCATTTTTGTTCATCTCCTTCATCCCCTATACAGTTTAGTTCATGGAAGACTATAACAAAGGAATCTTCAAACTTATGCAAAAGCAATTAATTCAGCCGTACAATTTACTAGTCCACTAACTAAGCTGCATTTCTGGAATAGGGAGAGCATACTCAAGCAAGTCTTGCTACTGGTTTGTACCTTCTCCTACTAAAAACTTGTGAAGGGATTGAACTTGTCAAAGAAGAAAAGAAGGAAAAATTGTGCAAAGCTATACCCGTGTGCTTCATTGAATGTGGTGCCCTTGCTATAAAATGCAGTTTCTGAGCTTCTGTGAATTACATACAGGTTCTACTTTGCTCATACAGTGACTTACGGAAGTCCATCCTGGAGCAGTCTTACAGGTTCTGTGCAAACGAGAGATCAACGGTTGCAACGGGGTACCTCATCTGGGGGACTAGCTTTATGCTTTAAAGCTTGGAGGCAAAACCCTAACTTAGAGGTGTGAATACCATAGACTCCTAACCCCAGGGATCTTCTTAACTACTTAGAAATGCTATCTTGAAAAAAAAAAGACCCTCTAAAACTTAAATTTTACATTATTACTGATCTCTTAAATTCTCTCTCCACTTATTAGTTGGTAACAAGCCTCAAATCATTTTAGGTTGGTATAAGGAAGGGAACTGTGAATAGTGCATACATTCTTCTTTGCAAGAGTAGGTATTTCTTTAAGGTTAACTGACATTTCCTCCACCTCTTTTGCTAGTCAACAAAACTGGCAAGTCACATGCTTGAGACAGCTCTACAAAAGCATAACACAATATCCTTACCCTCTTTGTAAACCACATATTAAAGACATTATGAAAGCTTTGTTAGGGTAATTTATTACATGTCCTTTAACAGGCTGATGAACAGTTATCTGAAAGCTATTAATTACAGGAATACTATATACTTGCATCTTAGAAGTGATCAGGAAATATATTAACATGTCAGGGTTGCAAACAAAACAAACTAAAGAGTTGTCAGTGGTCCCAGTTTTTCTGGGTTGGCAAAACAAATGACAGGTGGCAGAGATTCCAGTCACTCGAGATAGCTACTCCTCCTTCACAACCTACAGCTGTGCTGATTTAGCCCTAAACCATCCCACCTCCCTATTTGTCTGTAAGTCTAATTCCTTGGTTAGGTATTTAGGAATGGTAATAGCTTGTTATAGAAATTAATTATATACTCCCATCACTTATTCCTGTGCCAAAATAGATCAGTCTCAGGGCTATCTAATATTACCTTTATAATTATCCTGCTAAAAACCCAACTCAGTTCTAACAACTACAGAAAAGCACAAAAATGTATGTTGGGAGAGACCTTTTAAGGTCACCTAGTCCAATGCCCTGCGCAAAGCTGGGCTAACATCAAAATTAGATCTGTTTGCTCAGGGCATCGTCCTGCTGAGTTTGGAAAACCTCCAGGGACAGAAATCCTATAGCGTCTCTGAACCTCACTTCTAGGGTTTGACCTCCCTCATAAAGAGGATATAAGGAAAGATGTTCCTCGATATAAAACAGGACATAATGTGTGTGGGGAAATAGAACTCCAGCTCTTAAATCCATCTAAGTTATACAAAGGCAAAAGGAGAAAGAAAAATTTTCTCATCAGAAAATGCTGGCAGCAGCAAAATAAAACATAATACATATATACTCCCATGTAAACAACATCCTTCCCTGTAGCCAGCCTGCAGAGGATAGCAATGCCATTCATTTTATAGTGCTCTAACATAATGTTTGAATTGTTTCTTTTCTACAGATACAATAAATGACTTAGAGACATTTATCATACTCCCAAACAAGATCTCCTTCCCTGTTAGGCATGCACTCCATTTTACAGTAAATGTGATTTTGACAAGCCTGAAATGCTAGTTGAAAGAGCTGCCCTTGCCGCTAGATCTAAGAAATGCTTGAGAAGCTTCCCCATGACTGCATCTGTGAGAGTTGTGCCACAGCATTACTCAATAAATTGCTGACTCCACAAGAAGCATGACCCTACAAGTCGAGTGTGCTTTATTGTTAAAATGGCTTACTTACACTTACGGATTGATTAAACACAGAAGCAAAATCTGTCTGCTTTTATTTCTCTTTCTACAGTCTCATTTTATGTAGTAAACCCCCTAAAAAACAAACCCCCGACACCAACAAACAAACTTCATTGCTTTCTTCTTTCATTAGGAGAATATAAAACAATCTCCAAGCATGACAGTTACCACCATGACGCAGACTAGCTAAACTGTGCAAACCTCATAACAGGAAGTTATTTCCTGAACCGAGACAACAATTATGCCAGCTTTAGCTATGGAAATTATAGTATGCATAATCTAATTCTTTTCATTTTTCAAAGGAATTCAAGCCACTGAAATTTATGTAATTCATTCAACTGTTTTATTGAACAAACTCCAGTATTCATCTGCGTGTAACAAAGAGACAACCATATTTTCCATTTCCATTTTCAAAATTAAAGTTACTGCAGGAATGAGTTGCAGTACTCGCAGCTATTATTACCTCTCCAGCCCTCATTGTGGAGGAACTAAAAGCAAAAATCTGCTCACATACAGTCAGGTTTATGCTCAGATATGACTTTGAGAAGCAAGCAGGCGCAGGCAGTATACAGAGGCAAAGCTGGCAATCATATATTCAAAAGCTGCACTATCACTCACTGAGAGAACTGAAAGTATTTCATTTAACCAGAATATTATAACATTCCAAATATTGTGTGGAAAATTAATACTGACAGAATAAAAGTGATCACATTTACTTAGCCCCATTTGCTGATTTTTTTCCTAAACTGCACACTAAAATGCAATTTAAAAATAAACCCTCATTGAAATATGATCCTTGAAATGTTGAACATGACAGAGGCACATTAAACAGCAGCCTCAGTAGACTAGTCTGCATTTAAAGCTATTCAGTTCTATTAAAAAAGATAACACAGCTCAGGATGTATCTAAAAACATCTCCAAACTGTTTGGACAATTCAACAGATACGTGGGTGTTCTAAGTATGCCCTTAGTTAACTACATAATTATACTTAAATTTCAACTTTGTTATTGCTGTAGATTCAAAGGTGTAAGGAAATTTACAACCAGATATTTTTACCACAAACTTTTCAATGCTATGTAGTTCTTCAAGGCTGAGATCATACGTCAAGCTCAGCATAACTTTTTATAGTGAAAGATGAGAGCATTAAAAATAATAACTGCAGATAAGATCTTGAAAAATATACACTGGGAAAGGGTAAACCAAAAGTCTAAATGCCAATGCAGAGGGAGAAAAGGATACTCCTTGTGTCCATCCTACAAATATGTTTGAATGGGTAGGATTGACAATACTGAGTCCACCTCTCTGATGTTTCTCGCTAGAAGATTTGCCATCAGTTTGAACTTAACGCAGCAAAAGATTTGTTGTCTTTTTGGGAAAAGACCTCTGGCTTTCCCAAAGCCCCTTCTTATTTCAGCTGTCTTTCCACTGAGGATTGGTGGGATTGGTATTGTAATTGTACAGAAAGCAGGAGAAAAGGTGGTTTTAAGGAAGGTGCTTAACAGAAGAAACAGCTAAAGGAAAACAAAACTCTGCACAACAGCAGTATACACCACTTGACTAAATCTTTCTGTCCATAGGCTGAAAGTGTTTTTATAGACACAAGAAAAATATTGAACTCTGGGAAATGCTGCTGAAATTGGTTTTCTATATATAGCCTTACAAAGAATTATAACAGCAGATAAAGGTCAGCTACTGTGGTAGGTAGCTGTCATTATCATTTGTTGAGTGTAATGAAGGTTTTTGTGTAATTAATGTCACAAATTTGCTACATTTGGGGTTTTTTTTGTGTGTGTTTTTTCATGCAGGCAGACTTTTGCCTACGTAAAAATGCCACAGGCTACGGCTGGAATTCCAGTGCCATTTTTAGGTAGAATTTCAGAGTATAACTGTGTGTCACAACTTGTACATGGTCTTCCAAACAAATATTGCAATACCACATGCCAACACATGTGGGGCCTGTGACCACAACTTAACATCAGAGTAGCACCTAAATGTTTTAGTTTTCTAAACAGCTCATGCAGTCTACATCTATATTTAATGAGTGCATCAAATATAAACAGAAGAAAATGTTGGTCTCATTTACCCAAAATATCTGTTTATTAATGTCATTTTTTTTCTTGAAAATTCCTTGCTTGCTGTAATCAGATTCAAGAATGTTCTTGAGTGGTATTTCCCTACTTTGTTTTTAAGCAATTTTTCACAGAATTTGCCATAAAATGATAAATTAGCACAAAGAATAAAAAGAGACATGCTTCTTAGCCCCTGAAAAATTGCAAAAATGTATTTTAAAATCTCTGGTTGGTGACCAGACTCTAATAAGGAGCAAGCCCTGCTTTTATTTAGAGGAGGAAAAAGAAATTAAAAAATCGAACTCCTTCGTTTTGCACATAGGGTTTGGAAGTTGGCATAGTAAACAATCTTCTTGGCCAGCATGCTATATTAGGTCCAACCAAAACATTCTGAAGTCACAAGGGAGGAAGGGATGTGGGGGAAAAAAAAGACATGGTTTAGAGGATGAACAGTGGGAAAATGAAGAAAAAGTTATCAGGAAAGTGGGGTTGAAACAGATGTAAAAGTGAACTTAAGAAAGATATGGGACAAAAGAAGATATGCATACTTTGAAAAGCAAGTAAGAGAAGACAGTATTGTGAAATAACGAGGAAAAACATACATAGGGATAGACTGAAGAAGAGTATATCATGTGAAATCACGGCAATTGAAAACCTAGCAGCCAAAGCAACATCAGGATGAAAGAATAAGTAAAAGAGCTGGCATTCAGACAAGCTAAAATTAAAAAACAGAGGCTGTTTTATATTGAAAACAAAAGGCAATGAAGCTGTTGCAAAGTGCTAGGAGAGGGGAAGAAGTAGCGTGGGAGAATTGAAGAGACAATCTAGACTTTCACATTTAAAGTGGTTCAATTACTTTTGAAAAGGAAAAAGCATGGGTTTATTTCAGTAAGTGGAGGAGGAGTGGGGGTGAAGCTCTTCAGAGTGGGATCAGTTTTGAATATAAAGAACAGGAGATACAATAGTCTAGGAACAATTAGTATATAAATCATTTATTGCATCACACAAGAAGTAAAACCAGACAATCCTGCAAAGTGAAGAATCCTATCTGAGCAACCAGGGAATCTAAGAATTTAATATAACACATTCAACATCAATTCATCAGGCACAATAGCTGTTTGTTTATGTAAAATAATATATCAAAAGCTTTATGAATTCTGGCTCACAGACTTGGTATGTTTGATACTTGAAATTTTAATAGGTTTGAGAGAAGAAAACTCTCCAATGAATAAAGCTGTTTTGTCCTACAGGCATCTCATAAACTGTTTAAATAGAATTTAAAACATTTGGTATCAGAACCAAAACTATTTTTAAAATCAACATATGATGAGTTTAGGGGTTAATTTTCCCACAAGAATCTCAAATACATCACAAAAGTACTATATAATATATATAATGTGTCAGCTGCTTTTGTAGCTTTTACTAATCTATTTCCTAGCCTTCAGAAGCCTTTGCTCCTGAAACACACGCTCTACCTGTAACATAATCCCATCTCTGGATGCCAAGCATTTTCGCTATGGGAGGATATGGTGATGCATGCAGAGTTATTATGTGGCTCAGTGAGCTGTGACACAAGGTACAACAGTAATACACTCAGGGTTGAGCGGTGAATTTTAAGGCAAAGTCCAGATCTGAGGCAGTTAAGAGCCTCGCCGTCACATCAAGGAGAGCTCTGAGCACCAGGAACACGGAGTGTGCTGCTTGGAGGTCAGGCACTGGCCACTGGCAGTGGTCGATCTATAGTGATGCTCACCAAGTTTGACCTTTTCTGCCAAGATGACACATGCTTTTGGGATCGTCTAAATGAAGAGGAACACTGCCTACTGCTGGTGGACTCCAAAAACCCAGAAGCATTATTCCCGAGGAGGTGAGGAAGTAGACTACATCTGGCTGGGATGGAATTAACATTTCTCGTGGCAGCCCAAATGGTGCTGTGCTCTGGGTTTGTGGCTAAACCAGCGCTGATAACACACCAATGTTTTGCTTATTGCTGAGCAATGCTTGCACACCTTTGAGGCTTTCTCTTTTTCCCACTCGCCATCCTGGTTAGTAGGCTGTGGGTGGGCAAAAAGTTAGGAAGGGACTCAGTTGACCCAAATTGACTACTAAAGGGATGTTCCATACTATACGTGGTAGTCAGCAATAAAAGCTCAAGGAAAGGTGGAGGAATGCAGGATGTTTGTGGGTATGGTGTTTGTTTTCCCAAGCAACTCATGCTCAGGTCCTGCTTTCAAGGAAGTGGCTGGACAGCTGCTTGCCAATGGGAAGGACTGAATAAACTCCTTATTTTGCTTTGCTTTCACACACATCTTTTGTTTCACTTATTAAACCATCTTTATCTTGATCCCTCAGTCTTCTCACTTTATATTTCCCCCCTATCCTGTGGGAGAGGGGAGTAAAGGAGCAGCTGGGTGAGTACTTGGCTGCTGGCTGGGGTCAATCCGCCCAGGAACAATTTTTGATTTCTTACACTGTGGCTTGAAATTGCATTCAGGAACAAATTATTCATCCCACAATCACAATGATAAATGCAGGACCCTCTCTTATACCCAGATGCTGCATCACAAATATTGCAACAGGTTGATAATAATATAAAAACTCTTTCCTGTTCCAAAATTCTACACCACAAGGTGCATGGTTCCACTTGGGAAAATAACTTGAGGCCTTTATAAATATGTTTAACTTTTCTGACTGACTTGTTTGACAGTTATGTGACTACAAAAGCCAGAGGTAGAGGAACAAAACACATGATTAGAAATTTTATTGTGCTTACACAGCTATGAAATATGATACTGTGCTGGTGCAACCTAAGGGCTCAGACTCTCAGTAATCTATCTGGAATGCTAATTAATGCTTGAAAACATATGAAGGCAGTTTAACATTTCTCCTGGGTGGACTTCCTCAGAGATAAGGATTACTACATCATCAGTCTGATATATTTGTATTGTATTTCTCAAAAATATGGCATCTTCTCAAAAACAAATATCAGCTTGCTGAGCTTCTGTGAACCAGTACAATTTTGCCTGCTGCTATTTTCCTAGAATAGGAACATGATGAAAGACTGATTGGAACGATAGATCAATGTAGTACTCAGATGAAACCCAGTAGAAAACAGCAGTTCTCACCTCCACAGTATCTGTGCATTGATCTTAAAATTTTAGATCCTGGATTCAAGTCTAAAAAGCACTTTAATTTCTAAATACAGTTGTCAGCAGACATCTGCTTGCCTTTGTATTGAAGACAGCTGGTGTGGGAGAGTTAATAACAAGGAAAAAATATAAAAGAAACAGAGTCCTTCATCACAATTGAGAGCCAAATATTAATATTTGCAACTATAGGCAAGTCCAACAAGCTATGGTTTTTATCTCTTATTGATCAACACAGTCTTCATAAATCCTAGGTATGAAGCAATGGGTAGAAGAGACAAGGAAGGCCATAATGCTATACATTTAGCAGTAGTCTAAAGAAAGAGCTGAAATATATAAATTATGCTGCTATTTTCACTGGATCTTTTGTCATTGTTCTTTCAGTGAATATTAGGGACAGAAGAGAGGAACTTCAAAAGAACAGATAATATCTGAAGTATGGACAAGCTGACAAAAGAGATTAGTGATGAGATGCAAGAGATCAGCTCAGCCAGATAATCCTCAACATCTGTGTAAAATATGAAGGAGAACATGAAGGTTATGTACAGGATTACTTTCCCTAGCAAGAATTGTCTGAAGGACAACAGAAAAGAAAAAAAAAAATTGTTAACATTAAAGACAGTTACCACAAAAAGGTAAGTTTAAAAGTTAAACAGCAGTCACTGCTGCTTTATAAAGTGGGAGCTACAGGCTAAATGAACAGGGCTTATTACATATGATACAAGAGGTCGGTTCAAATACAGAAATTGCCACGAGGAAGAGGAGGAAAAATGAAATAGAAATTTACATGTCAGGAGGTTGCCAGTCTTCATTGTTCCTTAACGTTAGACATCTCTCCCACCCACCGTTTCATAGACTTTTCCTGTTTTCTTTCTTGTGTGATTTTCTCAGTATGCTTTGGTGGTGACGCTGACTTTTGGAATCAACACCTCACTACCTAAAGGAGAATTTTATACTTCTCAAGATTAGTATTTTGGGTTGTTCACAGGCTTGCCCAAACATCCTCAGTTAGGGCATACACCTTTTGGTTTACACTACAATGGCTTTTGCACAGTTTTGTGAGATACAGACATAGTAGAAATGCATAGTTTCTGCTGTACAATGTGGTGGCTGCACAGAAAGTAGTCACTGATTTCCTAAACTACATTTACACACCAGGGAAGTAACAGAACTTGTCCATTTTGCCACCACCATGTATTACAGTCTGATGAGCAGCATATGTTAACTAGAGAGGAAAAGCCATGTAGAATGAGTGAGACACTTGGAAAAGGATATCTTGCGGTTCTGCACATGCTTAGCATTCTGATGTGCATTGGTAACCTGAGGCAGGTATGCAAATGAATTTGTGAACCTATTTAGGAATTACTCTTTAGAAATTACATGGGACTGTAATGTCTTTTTTACTTTACCAAGTATAGCAAAACTGTGATCTTAGTGATTTTGTACATTTACACCTGGGAACAGAGATTCTCATCAGTTCCAATACAGAGCCTACCAAGTGTTGCACATGCCTTGCTCAGAAACCTGTGTCATGCCGTGTTACCAATCCATAAATTGTAATGACTGTCTGCCTAACAGGTTGTTGTATGACAATGCATTAGTTCTTAGCATCTATGAAAGGTACTCAGACACTTTGGTGAATGCTACATTTAAGAAAACTGAATAGGTAAGCAGTTCAATTATGTAGCATTACGTCTCAGTAATAGCCAAGTGCTTTGGAGTTTCAGGGAAAGTGAGCATGTGAAGAAACTTGTTTGGGTGTTAGATGCAATGCATTAACTTGAAAAATTACCTCTGGAACAGTTTGTTCTGCAGCAGCAATCAGATACTGCTATATTATCTTATAGCTATTTTTTTTTTTCACTTAATTGTAGGAACAAATTCATCAGACCATCAAAAAAACCCTCCTGAGAAGCAGAACAGATATAAATCAGTGTAGCTCTAGTGATTTTAATAGAACCACACCAACTTACTCTAGTTCAAAACAATAATTTAGGCCTTTTCTTGTTGAAACTCGTACTTCTTGAAAAATAGATAATTTTATATGTATGCTGTAAACAACAAGGACTAGAATCATACCACATATGGCAGACAGGACTGGGTTATAGTCAGCCCGTGCAAAATCTCTAGTAAATCCCACAATGTTACAAAACATCTCAGAGTATGGCCTACTACTAGTGTTTTTCTTGTTTGTATGCTTTGTTTTTGAATATATTTGAAATATGTTTGAGTTTACCACTAGTGTTCTTTATGTGACAGCCCATACCAATGCTGTTAAAGTATTTTTTTCTAAACACTTGTAGAACTCCCTTGGCTGTAAGTAATTGCTAGGGCTACGTTAATCTCTTTTTGGTGAGGCACCTTGCATTCATACATTATGTCAGTTACAGATGAAATCCACTATTGACTTTTCTTTCCTGTGTCTGCACCAATAGCTGAAGCACAAAGTACAGATTCCTACTTTATGGAAATACATTTGCAACCTTTTCCTCATTAGCTGGAGCTGCCTTGATTCCATCAGCCTTGGCTAGGAACACTTTCCAGCTCTTTCAGTGTCTGACTACTGCTTTACAAAGGGAAAGAGAAGGAGGGAAATCTAGGATTTAGAAACAGTTGTAAACCCTCTTTCACTTCCAGTGCAAGGGACTATTAAAGTATTTTAAAATGAATGTCTGAAAGAAATATCATTGATGCACCTATAGCACAGGCATTAAGATAAAATAGAGTGGCATCTAGAGTACCCATTGAACGTGCTTTCAAGCAGTTACAAAGATTTACCTGTATGGCTGAACAATCCCTGGCAGAAGAATCTTGCACAGGAAGATCTGAGAATAATAGAGATGATCTGCTTTTCTTTTTTTAGGACTAAAACTCTTGCCTTGATACACTGTGAACCCAAAACACACAATATAAACTGTATTACTGTTTCCCTGAAGGGTCTGATTTGCCACAACAGGTAAGTATGTGCACAACCTGGATTCAAGTCCCTCTCACTGCTGTATCCCCATTTCTTAGATTTCTGAAAACATGGATCATTACACAGTTAATACAGCACTAATTTGTTGAAGGAGCTATTCGTGGCTGGAATGGTTCAAAGATTTCTCTGTAATAGCTTCCAAGCACTTAAGTAAGGCAACACTAAAGACCAGAATTTTTTAGGCGATGAGAAGCAAAGAGGGTTCCTGTAGACCGGTGAGTTGACACAGGCTCATACAGCTTTACTGAGTAACTGCCTTCACTACAAGCTTTAATTCAAGTGTGTTTTCTACACACTAATCATGAATCTCTTAATAAGTAAAATGTTTGGAAAAGGTCTGTGCATAAAGAAACTGACTGGGAAAAAGTAAGTTAATTTTGAAAATGACAGTTTTGCCTGAACCTTGGACAATTTATTTCTGTGCTTTTAATTTCTAACCAACTCTACTTTTTATTTAGATTGCTTTCTTCAGAGCACCAGAGTATTATGTCGTAAGGATTTTTCACAATCCCAGTGATCTTCATTGCTATACTTCCATAAACTCCCTTTTGAAAGTTATTAACCTTTCTTTTTTTGTTTTAAATACTTTTCCCCATCAAATTCCCTCTAACCTTACATATTCTTTTTGTAAACATCAGTGTTCAATGGCAAACATTTTGTCACTAAAAAAGAATAAAAGGAAAACAATTAGAAATGTTTTCTAGAAATTAATTTTCGAGAGGGAAATTTCATTTATTATATGCTTATTGTATTTGGAAGAATGTAAGGATATCAGAGAGAAAGGATGAAAGTCTTCAGACCTATTAGTCTTGCTATATGTGTGGAGCTCTAGTAGTGTCATGACCTCAATTCCCCCATGATATTCCATCAATAATACTAAGGATGTGGGTAGAGTTTTCAGCCTCTTCAGCTCTTTCTGCTAATTTGTCACTCTCGAAGTTCTTGAGCTAAAAAAATCTCAGGTTTTGTCTTCTATCGATATTTTATAAAAAAAGTTATTTACTGACTTAAAAGTAAAAAAGCTGAATTTAATGGAAGGACAACAAAATTTAATTATCTAATCTACAGCAAATTCAGTGTCATGTTCAGCAAAATCAAAGATTGTAAATATATATTTGAAAGCAAATATTTGTTGGCCAAATACTAATATCTGAAAATGCTCATCTGATGCAAATTAATTGTGCAGCTTATACATTTTCAGTATTCAGAAAATACATGTACAATGAAGTAAAAAATATATTTTAAAGCATGCACCAAAACCTCATCACCCTCTTTAAAATTAAATAAGTATATACCAACATATCATCCTGTTTATTTTTCCGGAAACATCTTCTCTGATTTCTGTCGTCTCTTATACTGAGGCACCACAGAGCCCTACATTTTTAATCATCTTTCTAGATGAAACTTCAGATCTTCAAAGGTGTTTAGATACTTATTTCCCTTTGATTTAAATGAGAACTAGGCAGTTAAACAATAAAATGTGCCGGAATATGAAAACAGAAATTGTTATCTTTTTCAGGAAAATATTTAAATGTTTAAAATGTATCTTACATAACTAGAACCAACCAAACAAAATGGTATCTCAAGTATATAGGAAGAAATTTTCAGCCAGTCAGGATGCTTTATTTACTGAATTCAGTAGATTACTTCAATGGCCATTGACACCAGGGGGTCAATTTTGGGGGAAAAATGTCTTGGATACTGGTTCAGGGAAGGTCTGGAAAATGAAAAATGGTACCACCTCACTACCTGTGCAAGTCTTCATCCCTTCTGATTTGCCCTCACCTGAGACATCTTCTCACTTCTGTCTTTCCACAGTCACCTTTTTATTACTCCTCCTCCCTAGGGTATACACACACTAGGATGTGACACAGTCCCCATGCCATCTAGCAGTGATTCCCAGCAATCCTGCAGAGGTTAAGAAGTTCCAGGGGCCGTTCCCAATAGGTGTGTTTTTTCAGCACCCTGATTTTGTAAAGATGAAGTGAGATCACTGGAATACACAATGGCTACTCACATCAATTGACTCAATGCCTGGGGACAGTGTCAGCATCCTTTACAGTGTTGTCTTTGTTGACACTATTTCTGCCTGTCCTGCTTCTTATTTCTCCCATGAAGTCAGCTTTTACACATCCATGTCTTTCTGGCATGGGGAAGGGACAGGAAAGGGTAAGGGCCTGTTGCTGGGCAGCAGTAGGACAGGCAGGACAGAACCAGCCTTCAGAAATAAGGACAATGACAGCAAAGATCCCAGGACTGCAGGAAAGCTCAAAAGTCAACTTAAGACAAATTATTTTTTTCTTTTTTTTTTTTTTTTCCTTCCAGAAATCAGTGGAATCACCTTGATTAGTTTCAGAAAGAAAGGGTCCATCTGAATGATACCATAAATGGATGTTATATGAGAAAATTCAAAATGTACATTTGCCATATTATTTTTAGTTATGTAAAAATGATGCCAGCTGAATGTGAATCTTTTAATGCATAATGAGTAGGGGAAAACCACTATTTGAAAAGTTCCAAAATATGCATTAGTACTAATTAGTCTTCTGTAATAGGATTAAAGAGCTATAGTTAAGGACAATTTAACTTTATTTCATAATGATTTATTCTTATACGGCATTTCTCCAAAGTGCCATTTCTCCATCAACCTTTAAAGTTCAGTCAAACCAACTTAAATAAAATCTTTACTAAACAATGAAAGCTTCTTCCTCTTTCTTCTTGACGTACTAGTTCTATGCCTGAAAGAACATAATTGAATGAAAGAATACAAACTAACTGAAACTGCATTTTCAGAATCTCTGTAGGTGTAAAAACATAGTATTAGGAATGCACTTTCCTAAGGCAACCATGTATAGGTCCCACTGGTTTCAATTAAGCTTCAAAGAAAGCCTAAGTTTACAGAAGATATTTTAATTTTATAAACCAGGACTAACACTTGCTCTTGAAGTGATATTCAGAAGCAGATCTAAGCAAGCCTAAATAAGCCCAAATAAAGAATCTGAAAAGATGACGCATGTCTTTTTCCAGCCCTGTCATATATGAAATCAAATTGGGCTTCAGGTTCACATTCACTTGTTAATGATGCAGGGTCACTTGATCCCCTTGCCCAGGCTGGTATATTGTATGGAAAGTAGTAGAGGGTGAACCACAGAAGAAAATTATTAAAACATATAGATAAAGAAAACACGAGAAGAGTGGAGAACTGCCTTCTACCATAACTTTAGTGTTTCTTTTTAATGGTTCAAGGTCATATAAATGACATTATGATAAGTGGAACTCATTGTAATATTGGAGTACAAGTGTAGAACTACATCAATTCTAAATTCAGCCTCAAATGACTACTGTATTATCACAGTCTTCCACATAAATATTCTTTAATATATCTCATAAATATCTACAAAAATACAGTGACTTTCTGAAAAACACTCCTAGAAAAAATTACTCGATGTTTATATACTGTTTTGGATTTTCAGAAAAAAACTGGAACAAGACTGAGGTATGAAACAAACATTCTCTTTTTCATCTGAACATACTCCCATAGCAATGCCTTTTTAAAAAGCAAATCTGGCAAGTTGTGTATTTAAAGTATGCTGGAGCTATACAAATCCTTCTAAGTCTTTGAACGACAAAACATCTAGAACAGTATGTCATAGGATGTGACATAGGTATTTGTTTGTTTGTTTGTTTGTTAAGATTCAGAGGAATAGCTGCCTAGATCTCTGCTTAAGTATGTTAAAAGTACAAAAATGCATCAATGGTTGAGGCAGCAATAAACAAATCCTTTACATTTGCATGTAAAGTACTAGGGTTTGGATGTGCAAAAGTCTTGAAAATATTCCTGCTTGTTATATCCTACGTAGCCTTTGCAATTTTTGAAACAGAAAGTATGATGCTTTCATATCTGGCTGTATACCAGTTAGGGTAATTGCATCCTACCTGCATAAATTGCATTGGCAGTTTTCATTAGGCATGATATTATTCTTTATTTCCAACCTCACAGTGTTGCTATATGCTGTTAACACACAGATTTTTTTGTGCTTCAGCCAAGAAGCAGCTGCATGACTGTGAGGAAAAGCCCACATATTCATTGTTTCTTTTTTATTCATCCTATTCCCACTGCTTTCCAAAACCAGTATTTGGGCTAAAATTAAGAAGCTGTGAAATAGATAATACATTGCAATAAGTCTCTAATTTTCTAATTTTACACTCCACTCTGCCTTTTTTAAGGTTATAAGAAAACCTTTTTTTTAAAAAAAAACCACAAACAAAACCCCCACACATTTATTTGTTGTATTTCAGACAATTGTTGAGGTAGTTATAAGCTTTTCTGAGTCCGGGTTTGTTTTATTTTGGGGTTTTTTTGAATGTTTAGGTATTTGATTAGCTTATGGGAAGAGGAATGAAAAATCAAAGTGGTATTCCATCAGAACTTCATCTGAAACTAAACATTAAGGAAGTCTGGAAATACATAAAAGAAATCATCCCCCCTACATAACAGAACATGCTGCCCAAGTCCTGGTGCAGAACCTGAGAAAATCACCACCTATGTTGATGAACTGAAACCAACGGCAGCAAGGCTGTGTCTCCAGCACAGAATCTGTCCCAAGAGAGATCTTTCTATTTGTTTTGATATGTTTCTGCATATTTATGTTAATTTGTAAAATTCTGCACCAAGCTAGTCTATTTCTTTACAAATATAGTATAGTTGGTTTTGCTCGTAGTTTGCAAGCCAATGCTTATGAAATAATGATTTTCAACTTTTCAAAGTCAAATAATTAAGTAATTAATTAGATATGCATTAGCATCTCCTTAAAAATATTTGCTGAGAATAACAGTCTGAGTGGATTTGATTCAGAAAAATTGTCATTATGTGAGAAAATTCAGATTTCGGTAATAGAGTCAGGAAAGCAGTTTGGACTAAACCGTTGCAAAAAACAATCTCCCTAGCTTGTATTGTTTTGTTTTTAACTCTATGACCTCTGCAATGGAAGATAAAATATCACAACAGTGACATTAACTCCATTTTGCTGCATCAGCAGCATAAATAAAAAGATAACTTAAGGATGGTGCCCAGTTGTACTTTCTTCACTTTTTCTGCCTGAAGTAGAATTAACATAAGGTAAGGTAGATTAATCTTAATTTATCTAACAATCTTGATGACATTCCCTAAGCTAGACTCTTGGAAGACATTTTTTATAACATCAGCCTTGATGAGCTGAAGACAGGAATGAATGTGTACACTCCTGTGGCTGCAGAGGTAGTTTTTCAGACCATCTACCACAATTCCATCGTCAACGATAAACAGAAGTAGGTTATTATACTCTCTCTTCAAAAATATGATTAGGCTAGAAGCTATAAACCATACAGTTACTAGTACCAGAAAGATATTTTCTTATATGTTAACATATGAAACCAGTAATGCATTTGGGGGAGGAGGAAAGAAGGAGGGTGGCAAAGGGCAGATTACTGAGCACAGTCAATAATCAAGTCTTTAGGCAATTACACTGAATAAAACCCCCACATAAATATCACTCCAAACTGACTTCCATCAGGCCCTGACTTTTTTAATTTTTCTTTTTTTTTTTTTTTTAGCAACTTTATCAGATCTAGTAATTATTCAATATTCCTTGGAAGACGTGCCATTGATAAAAGAGCCCCATAATAACATGACATCAGAACTAACAGCAAGTACACAACATGGACCCACATTGAGGCTTTCCATTGACTTCTTCATGGATAACTGAAGAAATATCTTTTCTCTTAGTGTCATGATAAAACCAACACCACAAGAATGCCAAAGCCATTCTCTCATAGTGCACTTTGCTATCCACTATATCTGACAGCCAAGGCAGACAAAGAAGTAAATTTTTGTCTTTGCCAATAACTTCTGAAAATTTCTATGAGACAGAGATGTCAGTGAAGAATGGCCATCACCATACTAAGGATTGCGTTTCTGGAAACACACCAAATATTCCTTGAAGTGATAAATCTAGAGAACTTACCTGTGTGGCCTTACAAAGACTGGCTAAGATGTTTAAAGACTGGCAGAGATGGGGCATTACTCCATCCTCTGTTGTGAAACCAGATCAACAATGATACTCACAGTCAAAACCAAAACCCACTTCCACAGATACCTGAATTGGCTTAATACACACATACATGATTAAACTAAGGAAAAAAATGGCAGAAAATGTGCTTGCCAAGGAATGCTATTTTGTATTTTGCAAGTCAGGTTAGCACTAAGGGTTGTAGTGGTATGAAAAGAAAGATGACTGACAGCTTGAAAACCTTGATGACTTGTTTAGCAATCAGTTGCAGTGCCATTTGATCTGCAAATAATTTTTCCCTACCAATTCCAAAGAGGTGACCTTTCCTTTGGGGTTTGCCTCAAAGGTGATAACTGAAGAGGACAGCTCTCATACTCTAAGGGTTAGAAAACACTTTAAAGGTGCTCAGTGTCTGAAGTTTTAGGTCTTTTAAATTAAGACTACAATTTTTATTAGCAGAGATCTAGCATTAATAATCACAGAGTTCCACTAAATAATCAAGGAGGTGTTCTTTTTAGGAATGGAAATAAATTTTCTGTTTTTCTAAATCTTACAACCAAGTATAATGAATCTATTCTATACCTAGGCCCATATTTCCCTAAATTTTTACTGGAAAGAAAGTAAGACTTTATGTCTTGTGTTCATACAGCCAGTGCAAGCCTCCACAGCCTCTGCTGGACAGAGACATTGGTATGGCCAGGGCAAACCATTCAGAGTATTGCTGAAATCTCTGTTGTTTGTAAATTTTTATTTCTTTTTCCAATAAAGCCTTTAAGGTGAGCAGAACTACAAACATTATTTATCACCTCGCACAGGTAAATCCCCAAGGCTCAACTGTCTCCACTGCATCCAGAAAGGATGTGCATTTCTGACATTGCTCCAGTGGAGGTCAGTGGAACCTACAATTTGTTTTATTGTGTTTATTCTATTGAACAGTCTAACTCCCAGTTTTTCTATGATTTTTAAGCCATGATCTTGTGAAGTAAATGGCAGAACCATTAAAGAAATTTCAGGTGCACCTCTGATAATGGTTTATGGTGCTTCAAATATGTTTGAGAATCAATCATATTCCATTGATTCATAAAGTCAGGAGTAACAATTTTGAACAGAAAATTCTTTTATTATAGATACACATACCTGATCTAGGACTATATGCATTCCTTATTGGTAACAAGAATGAATGCTAGTGGCCTATGGAGTGCATAAAACCTGAATTACTATCACTAGACAACACCTTTACTAAGGGAGATGAAGGAGCAACATTACAAAACAATAATATTTAGGAAATGTTTTAGCAGCAAAATGTGAAACAAAATCCCTCCTTCACTAAGAAATTTTAGTGCACTGAGAGCGCAAATTAAATTTCACATTGAAACAGTTGCAAAAAAACCCCTTTTGATGTTCATATGAACTCTTAAAACAAATATAAAGTGTTTCAAGACGACATCTCTGTTTTCTTGGTGTTAACGTCACAACCCTACCACAAATTTATGTTTACTGTAATTCTCTGAGATTGCTCAATTTAGTGGCACAGTAGGCAACATTAAGAACTACTTCTTGTTGCAGGACATCAAAAAGTTGACCATTTTACAAACTGGGAATAACACAGTTGTATCTTCGACCACAAATTCTCTCCATCCCATTTGTGTTTAATTTCCATTGAAACCTCTAAGGCATACTGTCTGCACTGTAAGCCTACACTCTAGATTGGATGTTTGGGTTGAGCTAAAGTTAAAAAAAAAAAAAATCAAAAAGACATCAGTGAATATTGAAATGTTATTAGCCTGGTGTAAATGCCCCTCTTTCTCCTCCGAGTCCTGACATGATCTGACTGACTTCTCTTGAGGGTACTGGATTTTTGAAAAGTGGGTATTAAACCATTTCAATGCACTTTTTTTTTTGCCTCTTTCAGGTGCCTCTAGAAGGAATATCCATTCCCAATGAGTGGCACTTTTGTTTTCTGGCCAAATGCTAGCATACTCATTATCTCCCACAGCTTGCAATTAGAGCATCCTTTTCCTTTCAGGAAAACTAAACCCTTGGAAATGGATGGAACTGGAGCAGCTCTGCAGCTTCCTGAAAGTAACTGACTGATCAGTTGATCCATGGCTCTATGAAATATCTTTCGTCTTTGGAAGATCGTTGGTTTTAGGAAGTTTGCTTCATCAATTGTTTCACTTATATTGAAGAAAAACTACATTATACTAATCCTAGAGGTAGATGACAAACTGAAAGTTTCTCTGCCTTTGTCAAAGTTTACACAAATCTTGAATGATATTTTTGTTTTGAATCCTTGACAATTATTAATGCAACAAGTTTTCACTAGGTGACTGATTGAAATTTTTCCATCCTATATATAGTAATTAAAGATTGCTGAAAATATATTTTTTTGGCCAGAATGACCATCTGTGAGAAGAGCTCATTGATTTCAAAGGAGACGTGAATACTTCAGGTGTATTTAAACTATTACTGCTTCCTGAGCTGTGCTGGGGAAATTGCAAGATTTTCTGTGACAACTCTCAGGCAACAGAAGAGCCTCAGATCTGCTTGGACTGTCTAAGATCATGTGTATCAGTTACCACATTTCTGTCAGCTGTCTCTGTCAGTGTCCTAATAAGGAGGCAATGGCCATCTGCCTGTGCTAACAGCATCACAGCCAAATGCTGCCCTACAACTGAATACGAGGCATCAGGACCTGACTGCAGTTATACAGGGATGTAAGAGAGGATGCTCTTCATGGATGCAGTCTCTTACCACTTGAGAATATCAAATAGCATTCACTCATGAAAGTGTCCTGGCTAGTGCTCTTATCCACCTTAAAAATGACACTATCTGGAAAACTGCCATAACAGTGTTGCTCTTCCTGAACGCCCAGGAATAAAGGAGCAGATCTCAACCCAGATAAGGGATATCTCTTATGCAGTCAGACACCACCTTTTTGGTTATGCAGCACTATGAAAGTATGAAGGTTCTCTTTCTTGTTTTTAAACTACCACACTGTATCTGGCAGGATCTAAATTCTAATATATTCTGGAAAGAAAAATTATTCAGAGGAACATAGCAAGGATAAATACACATAAACCCTACATTTTGTCTCACACCTGCCACCACCAGAAAAATGTTAACTAACCACACTGATGCATATACATTTACTATCTGCCACTGTATAAGCTGAGAAACACAGACCAACATATGCAAGCACCTGTACAAGCAATTGCAAACATAGACTAAAATATTTTTCAATATAAAAGTGAGAGCGCTTTAGGCACTCAATATACTACAATTCCATGTAATTCAAAGAGTTCTATTAAGCATTGCTCTAATTGTACATCACTTACAGTTCTTGATCTGTGAAGGGGGATAATAGATGTCAAGTCACTGTGCTAGTAACCCCTCATTCAATTTGTATTTTCAAAATAAAAATCGTCCATTACTCGAAAATCCTTATGAGCACACTAAAAGCATCATCACAAAGCCATCTGTTTTAGGCCATGTAGAGCTCAGTAACAAAACAAATGTTGCATTTCATTTTCAGATCCGGGCTTATTGATTATTTAATCTCCTTTGCTGCAGAGTATGCCAGAAGGCCCTGCTCTGGAGGCAAGTTGCAATGAAAAGAGACAAGAGTTTTATTAGTGCTAGAAGACACATAGCTCTGCTTTGGGAAAAATTACACAGCTCTCCAATGAGAAAAAATAATACAAATGAATGAGGCCTGACAAAAAGCAGAAAAAAGCCTGCAGCTGCCATAAAATTGATAAATGCTGAAAGGGATCTCAAAGATAAGTGTAATGATGCCTAAGACAACGACATTTCATTATTATTTCTCTGTAGTTGTCTAGGAGAGCAGGTGAGTTTTTGATGCGTTCTCTACCATGCCGATCACTATTTTGCCAACTGAATTAGAGATGAATCATCCACAGGATCTGCAGAACAGTCTAGTGCAGCTCCTTTTGAGACAATAGATCCTTTTGACAATGCAACACCTCTTGTAACAGCATTACTGCCAACTTTATTACCTGCTAACAGAACCTAGAAAATTCATTGCCTGTATACATCTACACTTTTTAACAGTTGGGAACGGCACAAGGAAATGTTGAACACTCTGTGAGTGGGTGCTGTTTATGGCATTGTGATCTTTAAGAAGATATGGCAGTCTCTCTCTACTTCACGTATTTTCTGATAGAAGGGAATAATTTGACCCTCTGTTTTCCACTGACAGATGTTTTCAATGGACATAGCTGGGAATAGCAAACAGACTGATGACCACTGCAACCCATTCAGGCATGCAGGCACTCCCTCTCCACTACCATTTGTGAAAAGGCAAAAGTCAGCATAGTCTCAGCTGGGAAAGAAAAGGGATTTATGTGAGTGGGTATACACCCCTCGTCCCCAAGTAGGTGTAAAGACAAGCAGCTGTTTCTGTCAGTTGTGCAAAGGTGACAGATGGACATTAGCTCTAGTTTTAAGAAATCATAGTAAGTAGGAAACATGGCTGTAAAAACCCAAATTTGTCCATAAGCTAACTTTTTCAAAATCTTGCTTAGCTCCCTTCCGGACCAATTTGCTGAATGCTGACTCAGAGTACCAAGTCTGTTTTTCACCTACTCTCTGCATAGAGAAATTGATTCAATTTCTTATGAATTAATTTCTTCTCACTCCACAAATTCTTGGTCGTTTAAATCACTTATTTCTAATAATAGCGTATTAGCATCAATCCTGTTCCCTCTCTCCCAGGGTCTTGCGCACCTTGATGATACCCCCCTCATTCTAATCTCCCCAGAGCATCACAGATCAAATTTGGCTAATCTTTCACATCTTGCAGACTGTAAATTAGAGGTCCCTGTTGCAACCTAATCTCAGCAATGTCCTTCTTATTATAAGGTCACTGGAAGTGCACAAATTACTCCAAATGCAATTTTATTATTTCTTCAATATGTGCCAAAATAATTTAAAATGAATTATAAGCATAACTGTCAATTTACAACCCTATATTAAAACTGGCCTCTTTTTCTGCTGCTACGTAGTACTCTATGCAGACACTATCACCTACAAATAATATTCTTAGTTAAGTCTGCATTTCTCTTCCTTTTCCTGTTGTAGGGTGTGTATTATTACTTTTGGGTCTCAGTTTGATTGCCCTCTAAATTTTTGTCTATAATCCATTAAAATAATCCAGTATAGCTTTCTGTGCCAGTAGATTATTTTAATGGATTAGACATATTGTATTTAAGGAAAAAGTCTGAGTTACGAGCATCAGCCAAAGTCTTGCTTTGCCAGTGACACAATCTTTTTCTAATATGTCCTCCTCCAAGGTCATTTACACATGAAGCAAACAATCATTTCTAAAAATATCTGATGCTACCTAGAAATTCAGCCAAAATTTACCAGTGTTTACCCATTAAAAGAAACAACAACCAAACTCAACGTTTTAAAGCACATGAAATGTTCCTATTAGTTTGATTTCACTTTTTTTATAGCAGCCCATTTTGTAGTATTATAGTAACAAACATTTACTTGAAATTTAGCTGATGAATGCCATATGAGATAGTCCTATAATAGTATAACAGCAGGGCTTTGTGGAGAGGCAAAAGAGTTTTTACAGATACCAGAACTGAATGACTAAATTGCGGTAAACTTTATACAGTTTCTTTTTATGATTCTCTAGAATCTGACAGGAGGGATTTAATTCTCTATTAAATTTTACATAACAATTAAAATATTCAGGCTAATGTATGAAGCATACTTTGAATTACAAGTGAGATTTCTTGCCATTCATGAGCAATTATGCCCTTAATAAGTTCTTACTGTTGTCAAAGCTTTCTAGCTTGTCAGTAAAGGTATGCAAGAACTGATCTCCACAGGAAGATTTATAATTCAAAAATCTCTCCAGAAAGCTCTCAGTAAAATCTGCCTTTAGGAACTACCAATAATTTTAATGCACAGTTTGATGAGAATCACCCAGCCTGGGGTCCGAGTGAATAATTTAGGAAAATATTTGTAAGCAGATCACAATTTCTCTGAATATATTCATTACCACACAAAACTGCAGTAAGCACAAACTTTTCTATTAATCTTAGTGGGTTCTGAATTGGATACTATTTTAATTTCCTCTAAATGCATTTAAAGTAGGATTTTACTTACTTAAAAAGAACCTTCTATACAGAGCTCATTTACAGAGCACTGAGTATTTGCTGGTTGCTTTATTTGGATATCATGTTGTTGCTCACGTCAACATGAATGACATGACACCATTCTTTCCCATTGCAGGAACACGACTCTAATCCTAATGAAAGGGAGAGCATGTAAAGGTAATGGGATATTTTAATGTCTCTAGAAAGGCTCAGAGATCAACTGGATTAAGGTGTTTCAAAAAATTTCTACACCAAGTCAACATTGCTTATCCCCAGAAAAACTATGTAAATTGAACTTACATCACTATGTTATACTGACAGTGTGCAATCTTTACATTCAATTTATTCTATCCTTCATGGACATTTGGGAATCAAAGAGACAAAAATACAGAAGCAATACTGAGACTGTGTAATTTTTGGGGCAACAGCATTAGAGCTTGCAGACAGAAATTTGGCGTCCTGCTTCTTAAGCAATATTCCACATGGAAAAAAAGATCATATACTTACTGATTTTTTTCTTTCTCTGTACCATGAGCCTAAGTTTCTTACACAGATTATCAGTATGCATGAAGTATCCTGGTTAGAGTGGGCAGAGGAATACTAATTCCATGCTCATTTATGAACTTGGTGAAGTTTTCAGGTTCCTGGCAAAATCTTTGGGTGTGTCTGCAGTGCAAAAAGCACACCTCTATCTCTGTACACTCTTTGAAGGAAGAAGTTTAGCATTCCAGTTTATGAGAACAGATGTCTATGCTAGCATCCTGGGACCACAAACGCAGCGTTCACCCACGGCCACAAAGGATGTACTACAAAACTTGCTTCTCACTTACATTAGTTCTGAACTGGAAAACTTCATTGAGCAGTTGCTTAACTCAACAACTCAGTGAAACAATTCTTTCTATGCCCTCTTGGCAAATGTGCAGAGGTGAGAGTAAGAGCAGCACCAAGTTATACAAACAAATGCAGTCTTGGGTATCCGGTGCAAAGCTGTAAGCTGGTCATTTATCCATTAAATAATTTTTAACTTCTTAAAGATTCAAGAAACCTTCCTTTAATTTAGCTTTTAAGCTATTTTGCTATTCTCCTACATGTGGAATTCCTCTCTAGATGTTGGAATTACCAGCAGGTTTTGATGTTATTTTACCTCTTTCGTGAGCGTGTCACATTTCCTTTTGTAGCAGGATATTTTTTAATCCTTTCATCCTAAAGTTATTCTCCCCTCACCATAATGATTTTGGACATACGTATGACAGATAATCAATACTCTGCAAGCAGTGGTCAATGCAAACTAAACTGCATAATGCTTCTTGAGTCACCACCCCCCAAATCTCAAAGCACCTACAAAGAATCCAAATTCATTACTTTATTACTTATCTACCAAAGCTGTGCATTTGGTTCATTTGAACGTTCCTGCAGAGCTGAAGGAAAACCCTGCAGACTTTCAGCTAGCCAAAGTCCACTAATTGCACTGTGTTCCTGGGATGTGATTACTAGAGTGTAGGAGTAGAGTAGCTTTTTTTAGGTTTATTTCCATAATCACACCACCAAAGAACCACAGCTAATGTCCACTTGCATTTATAACTGAAGACTGTGTTTCATATTGGAAGTCAGTAACAGCAATAATAAGGGAAAGTATCATTAAATGGATGGGGTTTGGCTTTCCTCCAAAGCTACGGTCCAGCCACATTTCATAGCTAGATGGACAAGATATGACCTGTTACAGTGTTCTGCAGCTGGGTTGGCAGCAGGCAGCACTTCATGAGTTCATGATTTGCCTGGAATAACAGTACACAGATTTTACCACAAAATTATGAAGCGATTCAGAATTGTACAAGATTCAAATGTGTGTATGCGCAATACATATGCCTCCATGTCACAGGACTAAAACTGGGAAAACACACACAGGGGAAGAGTGGAGGAGAAGTGAGGGTGAATGAAGGCCTCTGGAGATTTTGTCTGAGAAGGTAGCACATGCTAAATGTGATAATGGCAAAAGAAAACCATGAGACAGGCAAACAGCCCAAACAAACTATGTTTCAAATTCAGCAACTCCTCCTACATTTTGTGGGTATTTTTTAAAGTGCAGATTTACTTAAGAGTGGAAGAGATATAGATATCCTGCTAGGCCTGCTGTTTTGATCAATGATTGCTCTGCTCCATAAGTGAAACTGTGCGTGCCAACCTACCCTGCCTTTCTGACTGGGGGAGTAGGAAGAGCTATTTGGGAGCAGGTATCTGCAGCCTGTCCTTCCCACCTCCCCTTCCCAGGGAACTCCAGTCACTCACCAAGGAACGTTGGACAGAAAAGGCTTCCTTACCCCTTCCGTATGATGTCTACCATGGACCTGCTGCCCACAGGTTTGACAAATCCTCTGTGAACCTCCCCCACTCTTGCCTGTTTGCATTTTCTGCTCTGGCAACAACTTCCAAAAGTTCAATACCACTCCTAAAGAAAACAATGAAAGTACTTTCTCTTCTACATTATAAATGGATTTCCCATAGTTTTGGTGCATGCAGCCCTGTTCTACTTTATCATTTTGTTCATCTCTGTCCTATCCTCACCACAGCACTTCTTCCTCCAGACCAGAGCCCTAGCCGTTTTACTCTCCCTTCAATAGCTTATTCCTTATGCTAAGAAAACTGTTACTTGGCTCTTCTAGAGCTAACAGCCTTGCCACATTTTGCTTACTGTGGCCCTAGCCCTAGAATGTGTATTTATCAATAAAATAGAAAATACTATGGTCTGAGGTTTCTACTGGAAGAAGGGCTTTTTGCAAAGCCTGATATTATTGAAGAACAGAACAGCTCTGAAATATCAGATCTTTTTGTGATGCCTTGGAAGACAGGACACACAGCTTCATGGAGCAAATTAGAGTAATGCTTTCTGCAGTCATGAAAAGAAGCATTTAAAAAGTGAAACAAACAGAATCACATTTTCAAGATGTAATTGCTGTCTCTGGAGTAACTCCCAAACCTCAAGATTTTTGTGCATTTCTCATGGATTCCCAAAAAGGAAAAAAGGTCAGTCTTGGTAATCCTGGTGAAGCTGAGGGCTACCGAGAATATCTTGAATTGCATTATTGGTGTCAATGTTGATAAATAAATTCAAATATTTTCTCATTTTTACTTTCTCTGTAGATTTCATATTGCTATAGTAGAAGGCTAAGCAGACACTGTATCTGCAGGAAACGAAGATTATGAAAGATACCTAAACTGGATCATTACAACAACTGTGTCCTTTGGGACAAGGATGTATTACTGTGATAATACCTGAAATCCTAACACTTCAATATTAATTTAGTATTTATGGAATACAACACAAAATCTTATGTCAGGAGACCTTTCCAAGACTTCAGCACTTTAACACAAGCTATTTAATAAGTAAGAAATAAAAGTAGATGGTAATTCTGTACAACTTTCAAAGCAAAGAACTATGGGACAGATTCAAAAAATAATTTAGGTGCTTACTCTGTCAAAATCAATGGATCCATGTAAATCTTGAACTAGGTGTTATAATTTGGCAGTTTATTAGATAAATTTTGTTTAAAATGAAATTACTGATAGTGTGTAATTGGTTTCTAAAGTCAATGCAAAGTACGTCTTTAGTCAAATTCCCAGTCTGTGAATTGAAATAAAGAAACACAAAAATGGTAATATTGGAGAACTTTGTTTTGCAGGTTGTCAAAACTGGATACAATTTTCCTTAATTAAATCTAATTATTAAATTATGCAGTTTTAATTAGTTACAGATTTCAGATAATCTTTCTCACCAATGTCAAAAGTACCCAAACCATGTCACTCACACGTGTGTTCCTTAGTGAAAAATTTATTGTAATGATGGCTCATAATAACATGAAAGATTTTCTTTCCTTCTTCTTTTCACATATGAAATAGAATAAAAATTAATTGCTCTTTCCAATTCACTATGGTGACTTCTGAAAGTAACCACTCAGCTGACACAATGCAGCGCAGAGGAGCTCATGCTGTTGTTTTTATTCTCATCCTCCACACAGACTCTTGGGCTTTACTTAATGAAACATCTACTGTCTCCCTCTCTGTTAGCCAAGGGTGATCTTTTGTAAATTAATGACAGACACTTTCCATAAGTAAATAAATGACACTCCTGAAGGCTTCAGTACAAGATACAATTATATACTTACCCCAGAAGAAATGGTTTGTTTATTGCCAAGATTAAAAACAGAGTCCAGAAAGAGAATAATTTTAAACTAAAGACAAAAAACCAGTGACAAATTCACAAATCTTCAGCTCAGATTTTCCTCATAGGGACAGAAGGTCTTTCTACTTGTGCATTTTACCATAAATAAAGTCACTAGGTTTAAATATGTTGTTGTTGTTATTATTATTATTGATTTAAATACCTTGATCATGCCTATGAAGTAAGCAGGACTAATGGTGACACAGCAGATCTGAAACAGTAATCCATACAGTCCCTTAAGTATTTGGAAAGAGAATTTACCTTAGTCATATTTGTATTCCTTTTTAAGGTAAATTCCTCCACTAATTTCATTAAGGATTTAGAGAAATCTGACCTATTTACTATATTGGAGAATCACAGAAAAATGAAGGGTGAGACCATCAAAAAAACAGAGAGCCCATATCCAAAACAAACACAATGAAGTTGCTATATTTATATATCATCTTTCACAAAAGCAAGCTGTTTTCTGCCCCCATTCCAACCCTCCACCACCGGACTCAGCTGGGAACCAATTAAAGCGGCATATATGCTTTTTCAAAACCCCCAAGTTTGACCCCAGGCACACATTTCAAAGCCCTAATATTATCATTTTATATATTTCTAAATCAGTTTCAAGTTTCAAAATAACCTAAATAATATACCCTCTTTTAGAGTTGTTTTTGTTTTCCAAATGAATTTGTTCTTTTTGGCAAAACTGGTGATCAAGAAGAGATGAGGAGGAGGAAGGGAGGCGAAGAGAAGGAGGAGAGGGAGAGGGACACTCTGTCCTTGAAGATGTATATTTAGGAAACAAATGGCTGAGAGCAACAACTGTGCCACTGCGATCTGCTTGCCTGAATCATCACTTCTCACCAACTACCTTTGTATGGGAACGTACACTTGTTGTAGAGTCGAGTTTTTTAATGCCTTTCAGTGCATGACAATCTAAGTTGATCAATGTACTACACGAAGGTAGGATCTTAGCCAGGAGGAGACCCCTATATTAGCTTTCATTTAACTAGCACAAGGACAACAGTAAAGCCAGAAGTTTGGCCTTCACTGCATCAACCAGCCAGGTACTTTAGGGTAGAGACTATCGAAATCTGTGTTCTTTCAGTAGTCCTACTTCCTTGGCAGGCTGAAAAAATGACCACTAAGTCCCACGTGGTGTAATCATATATTCATTTACTAGCTAGACACATCCTTCAAACTGAAAAAATCTGCAGGAGAAATGGACATCTTTGCTTCAGATATGCACTCTTTCCCAACGTTATGAAATGAGCTAGGTGTGCCCAGAACTAGTGACGAATGATACTTTATGTAAAAAAAAACCAACCCTGTCGTCTGAAATTTTGTGATCATGTATTGTAAAAAAAGGGAAACACTTCAAATGTCATGGATGTGACACACATCCTTTCCTTTCTTCTAGAAGAATTAAAATGTGTAATTTTTACAACTCAAGCTAGTCATTACATTCACCAGTTCTGGGTAACCTGACTTTCAGACCTCTCCATCCAAATTTTGGGAAAGCCTCAATAAATCTCTGCAGACTAGATAGTCTAAAACTAATAGCAAAATAATAGCAAGTGTCTTGTCTTCATATAAAGCTATGTTCTTGCAATGAAGTGTATTAAGTCTGGGGTTATTGTCCCCTCTGTAGCACTGTGCTGTCGCTCCAGTCAGCATCAAACTTTTTGCTGAAGTTTTGTTCAAGATGCATGCCACTGTACGATGCTATTTTTATACAATGTCTTTCAGAGCACGATGACAGTTCTGACTACAGGTCCTTGCTGTGATGAAGAGGTCACTAGGTCATTTTCTAGCAAATAAAGGTTTTTTGTACAACAAAAGCTTGTTGACCATGCCAATCCTTTGATATATAAAAAAAATCCTCTTAGATTCAATAAGGGGAAACTGTATGCTACTGTTCTGTATGTAAACAAGATATTTGACCTATAAAATATCCTGAAAGTAAAGGGGCAATGGAAAGAAGCCAAGTGGCTCTTCAAAACTCTTATTTTTACCTCTGATTTGGTAGTCTCAAAGTATGAATTTTAATATGTTTCAAGTCAGCACGCAGTTTAATTTCATTATTTAGATATAGAGTAAGATGTAGCTATAATTTAGAAATGAAATTCAAATGCATGTTCACATGTAAATAAAGTTTCAGTAATCTCCTACAGACTAGCCACTAATAAAATCATGAAACCAAAGCAGTAACAGTTTTAATATAAACAAACTTAGCCAAGGGTATACATGAACAAGTTTCACATGTGACATCACCTTTCCTTCACAAATTGTCATCAGTTTGCTATTGTCTCATAATAAACAGAAAGGAGGGCAGGAGGTGGAACTGGAAAGAAATAAGACATTTAGCACTGAAATGTTTCATACAAAGTGAGAAACAGTTTCATGCTGAAAGAAATACTTCTGTGAAACACAGATGCCGTGCTGTTTATCTAATGACAAAACAGTTGAACCAGAAAGATGGATGGATTCTCACTGGCATTTCCTGCTGACCACGTTAAGTACCATAGCTGAGAGATTTTTAAACTTTCCTGGAATTACTTGCCATAAGACTTGATTGAACTAAATGTGCTTTATGCAAATCTCTGAATATAATGACAACTGGTATCAGCAAAAAGGGTTTTCCTTGCATTCACTCAAACTACAGCAAACATAGCTATGTAGCCTAAAATGCAGAAATAGTGCTTGCACAAAGACTTCAGGGGGGGTAATAACCTTTGTTTGCATCATCAGAGGATTTGGGCATTTTTAGATTTCACTCTGAATTACAGAGGAAATGAGCTTGAGTTTCCACATTACTCAGTGCAATCAATTATAATACTTTGAATTAAAGCAACTATCTCTACAAATGCTCATCACCACCCTGCAACATGATGCAGACATGCTAATTCCATTAGGACATTCTGAAACCTCAGTTACACATCTTGCAATGCAGTCTCCAAATGAGCTACTGTCAGATTTGCCTAAAATTGCCAAGAGAACAGTCAAAGGAAAATTTTTTATGGTAAAGCTTAAACAGGATCAAAAGATAAACTGGGACTACCACACCACTAAGGAATTCAGCCAGCCAGCAATCCCCCCTCCCCCACAAACAAGAAAAAAACACTAGCTACAGCTTAAATTGACATAAGATCACTCACCGCTTTGTGGCTAACTCAGTGGCTAAAGTAAAAATGTAGAAAATTATCTCAAAGGCCTTTCCGAGAAGAATATGATCGCTGTTGTTGTTAGACTGTTGAGGCTATTGTTCTCAGAACATTTAGCCTCACTCAGATCTACCTTCTGTGTTAAGTTCAGCCCTTCTCAAAGCGCTGGAGCTGCGTAGGTGAGCTGCACTGATTTACATCATCTCAGAATTGGACTCAAAGACTTTAAGTAGCATGCTGAGATCGGCTATGTAACATCTATACCAGAGCATCTAGGATTTGATTGCAATATAATGAAGAGTCATTTAAGTAATTACTTTTGCATAAATTACTCTATGCCGGTACATTCCAATCTATAATTGCTGCACATTACAAGCACCATGGTTACTAATCAAGGGGAGAAAGGAACTCGAGACCTGGCAAGAGCAAGAGAAATTAGGTAGAGCAAATATACGGTTAGACTAAAGAACACATCATTCATCTGCCATCTTGGCATGTAATACGCATATAAGCAGGAAGGTAAGAAAAAGGACCCTAAAGTGACACACCTAACTACCCCAGCCCAGAGAACACATACTTCCATGTGTCGCATAAATATTAGCATACTGACTAGATTCGATCAATGTAATAAATACCCTCCTTATGGTCTAAATAAAAAGATAAATCACGTTGCCCACATTGCCATGGTTGTAATTCCATAAAGCCCAATAACAGTAAAAGAAATTGTTCCATTCATTAGAGGAAACCCTGTGTCCTGGATGTAGCAGCCCCCCCAGCCTTCCCTTGTTTTAGGAAAGGAGTCCATGGCCATAGCAGAAGTCCTGATGTTGATTTCCAATAGCAGGGAAAGCACCACACAGGACTCCTTGGAAAATGTAAGGAGAGTAAGGTGAAGTAGAGTGCTGGTAACCTGAGGGAAAGCCCACGCATTCCAGAGACAACATGGGAGCAATAGTTGCTGATGATTTCTGATGAATTTTTACAAGCTTGTTATGAACCTGGCCTGAATTGCAGGCTCTGCAGTCAAAGCCAAAGCATTTTTGACTTGCTACTCATATTTCATTAGCAATACTTGGCACAGCTGGCCTCTTATGAAACTAAATGCCTTGTGACAGTAAGCGCAGCATGATGAAAGCAGTCTGGAAGAGATGCCGAATGATCTTTGGCCTTTATTTATATGTGACATTTCCAGAAAAAACAATTTATTAGATAAGCCACTAGGGAGTAATCCTTCAATAGATGTCTATGACCATGTTCTTCTGGCAAAGATTAGCTTCTGAGAATGTGAGCCACAGGTTAGGAGGATATGTTCTGCAAAGCAAAGTAGAAATGGAAGAATAGGAAGGGAGAACCCTTAAAAGTGAGTCGTATTTGGACTGAATGACTCCTGAGGCATCACCACGTTAAAAGGTCCCCACAGCACTTTTCTTGGTAAAGCACTGGTACTATCCACCAAGATCAGCTGCCCCACAGCTCATTGACTGATGTTAAATAAATCATCCATATGTCACCATTATCAAAAATAATGATTACATACCCCCCGACCATATTAAAAGCAGAGTGGAATATGATGTAAGTACAAGCAAAATGAGAACAAAAGGTGACCGATGCAATACACTGACATTTCCAAAACATCACAACTCAAGATGGTTTTCTTTCACAAATTCCATCTGCAGTCCTGTCTCCCATAAAAGTGTGCAAGTTACAGCATCTGTGAGTTTACAGATTATGAAAAATAACATGTGGGAGAACATATCATGTCACTGATAGCAGCTTCAGCCATCATCAGAAAAATCATATATTCAGGAAACTGGGTCAAAATCTGAACTGCTTCCCTATCATCTGGAACGAAGAGATTCAAAGTTTCTGCATAAGGTATGGAGACAGTAATTAGTAATTAAAAGGCATAATCATTGAATACAACATAGAGTGAGAAATATGGGAAAGAACAGGTTTTTTGCACCCCCCCACCCCCCCACCCCACCCCTCTTACAGGTTGTGTTGATGGGCTATGCTGTCTAGCAATCTGAAGCTAACAAAGTCTTCTGTGTGGGAATAAATTTATATAGACATATGACACACATAGCTACATAAAGACATATGCCCAAACACAAACTAATCCCTTTGATGAACCTAGCCCACAACTCTAATCATTACAAATTTTCTTTATAACAGAGGCTATATTGAGATGCACAAACTCAATGCAATTTCACTTGTAAAGTACTACAAGCTTTATCCTTTCAGAAGGATATCTGGTTATATTTTCTCCTCAACTTTCAGCTCTCCTTGGGCCCAGATTTAAAATTTTCCTGATGTTAATTTCTGAAGCTTAATTATGCTACCATGGTTCTTATTCCCCACTAGACATACAGCGTACAAATCTACAGAGATACAGCTCCTGGCAAGAGCTCTTGGCAAAGTAGTGTGTCTCAGAGCCATTTTGACTATTAAAGACTAGGCACAGAAATACTACAATTTGTCATAAGATGGTTAGAACTTGCTGAACCCTCCCTTGAAGTCCTGCTGAAATGTTTGAGTCAGGTTTTGAGCATGGCCTTTTCCTTGAGATGAACAGAAGTGCAACAGAAAGATGCAGAAGGAACAAGAGAAAACTATAGGAATGAGAATATCTTTGCAGACTAATCCCTCCAAACCTCTACCCTTCTAAAACTATTCTGAACAGATGGCTAAAGGTGTATGAAGCCAAAGCTGTTACTTTACATGAAATCTGCATTAGATTTAGAAGTTTCTGCTGCTCAGTAGTACTACAAGTTGTACAAAGAAACAGCTTGCAATATACCTACATGCTTGAACGATGCTGGCTAATATAGGATATGGCCAGCTATTAAAAGTTTCCATTTGGGATTAGACTAAATATTTGATCTATGTATCCCAGCTGATATTATAGTCTGTATGATATGAGGGAATTTCTCCCAGAAGGCAAATAAGTAAATGGAGTAAATGAGATAACAACAAAACCATAAACTTCATTAAGTGAGTTACGGCTATCGAGTCTTTATTCCATGTTGTAAAATTACCTTTCAATAAATACAGAATTCTAAAAATGAAGGAATGAAGTAATATGGGCAGTCATGTAACCTTAGCTCTTTCCTCTACTCTGCAGAATTAGTGATAACTAATGTGATTATTTTTTTTGTTTGCAAGCCTCCCAGCTTCATTCATTGCTACACATATCTGTATATGTATTGAATCATGAGTAATTAATTGCAACCATCTGAAAAAAAAACCATCTTGAACCTAGAAATGAGGCTGTCAGGCTAGTCATCAGCATCAGTGAAAATTATCACCAAGATAAGTATTTCTCTCCCAACACCTCTGCCTATGATATGGCAAATTTCTGAGAAATATAGCATTGGATGCTTAGATCATACCAGTTGGCAAGTAGAGAAGGTTGTCAGCAGTTGACGGGAAAAAAACAAGAATCCCAGCTTTTTCTAACAGTAAAATCCTTGCTTTCATTCTTCTTCCAGTGAAAAATACAATCCAACACTAAAAACCTGTTTTCAAAACTACCAAATTCACTTAGAACAGAGATATTTAGGTAGTCAAACCAGGGTACAACCAGTCACGGAAACTGTTAATTGTCCAAAAGGACACAGTCTTTGTCTCATCTTTTTCCTTCTGAAATATGGTGTCTTCTGTAGACAAACAAATCAGATATCACAAGGATTAGATTTACTGCAGTTACAGGAAGAACTGTATTTGCCTTACAAATTCTTGCAGCTCTCTCTTCTTCATCCCTACTAACCAAGCACTAGCTAAACAAGGTGGAATACTGACATAGCGTGGCTAACTTTGTGTTATTAGGGCATTAAACACCTTGTTATTACTAAGACATCAAGAGCAAGGCAAAACTCTTTTCAGTTGCTATTTATCTTTCAATGGTGGCAGTAATAGCGCTGAAATTTCTCTCAAAAACAATTTCAGCTTTCACATTAAACCACCGCATACTGTTGCCTATATAGCATCTATTGTTTCCAATACACACAACAAGCCACAAATGCTTTTTCAGCCACAGGTGTTAAGGATACCCAAGACTTGATTCGAGAAGAGCACAGAAAATAAGCTAAAGTTTTTCACCTCTGTTTCCTCAGAGAACAACCAGGCTGCATGTCATCTCTGCTCATCTCAGTTGTGAGCAGATTTTAATACAGTCTGTTACACCTGGGACAGAACTTCAGTGGCCACACAAAATAAATTTCCTAGTTTTTCGCTTTTATATTACATTTTTATATTAGACGAATATGCTCTGTTACTAACATAATAGCTTGGTCTGACCTACATAAGGATATATGGACTGTCAACGTCAGGTGAGCAGAAGAGATCAGGGAGCAGAGGCATTCCCCCATCTTGTGTGCATTACTCACTTGAATTCAGCACATGACGGCCAGAATAAATCTCAATTTCTAGCTTAAGCAAGATATTAATTTTTCCAGCTCTTATTATTAACAATGATGGCTGTTTTATTTAAATAAGCTCATAGAGTACTCAGAAAGGAAGCCATGAATTAGATCCAAAGCGCTTGGTTTCCACTAGAATAAATGTGAATTTTTATCAGTGAGCAGAAAGATTTATCAACTAACTCTAAGAAGGAGGATTGAAGTCTTGCTTACACACCAAGAGACATGGCCAGACCCAGAGCTATCACATGGCTATTTTAAAATATACCACTGCTAGAAATTGTATTGTAATAAGTCAGTATAAAGTATATTCTTTAGAAATGTCATCCTGGGAATAACTCAATTCCTCAGGATCTCAAGACCCAGCTGGCTGAGGATTACCGCAGAGCAAACAGGCTTGCTGGAGATTTTGTTGGGGTGTTGCCAGTTTCAGTTCTGGTACAACCAAAGTTGTTCTTTGCTATGAGGGAGACAAGGACAAGATGCAGCACCTGATGCGATCATTAGCTGCCCACCTGCTTGTGTTCTCCAGCAGCATGTGAGGCTGGGGCACAGAAGACAGTTTTACACAAAATGCAAGCGCCAGTCACCGGGTAAGTGACGGACTTGTCAAAAGGGGACACACAGCAGCAAAATCCCACCTTGTCTGTACAGCACCCCTCCAACTAGAAAAAGCAGCTTTATAAAAATGACATGGCAGCAAGGAAGGAAGAGAAGGAAGAGAAATCAAAGAAAAAGAGTGCAAAATCATAAAGAAAGTGACAAAGATCACTGCAAAGGATACCTTTTAAACAATGAAGTGAGCTGGATGTCCAGAATTGTCCAGCTGGGACTCAAATATGACCTGCACGTTTGAAATCTGTCTAAAATTGCGTGTGGCTTTAGATCTTTCTAGGGCACTAATAGGCTGGAAACATGGCTCTCATGTCACTTCTTTCTCCTCTGTGCACAGAGACGTGTTACAGATGAGTCTAAACATCTGAGTGCCTAGGTTTTGCACAAGCAAACAACTGCTGAAGATGCAAGGAAACAGAAAGATGAGGACTTAGCCACAGGGAAAAAAAATAACAGATCACTATCAAAAGACCATAATCCAAGTATCTATCATGATTTAATGTTTCAAAATAATAATACTTCCATTAAACCATATAATCAGCTTCCAAACTAGAAATATTTCCTAAAAAATATTTACCAGTGTTAAGGCAAGTTTCTTATTCAGAATTGTAAAGACAACACAAAACAGAGTCTGTCATGCAAAGAGAGTACAACTATCAACATGGAAAATATTTACGATTCTCTGTTGAAGATGATGTTTAATGAAGCCAGTAAAAATGTAAAATTATCTTCTGACTTCAAACTCTCTGAAACATTTAAATGAGTTCATGTCGAGAGCAGCCTGCTTTCAGCAACTACTAATACAAACCATTTCCCTGCCGTCTTGGAAACAGGCCTTTCAGACTTCTATGGCCATATTTTCCAAGTCATGTACTTTACACTACAAACACATCTGTTTGAAATTAACTCATGAACATGATTTTTTAATGTGCACAATAAAGTCACAGGGTGTAGCTGGCCATATGCTAACAACTGAACTGTACACCTACCCTCATATTCACTACAGATCTGTTTATGCACCAAACTACAAAAGCCTGGGGAATTTTGGCTTTTTTTCTTGTTTTGTTTTTCCCCTCTGTATTTGTACACTACTGACTTACAAAATATAACAAACTTAGGGACTGAGATAGATGTTTTCCTACGTGGTCTTCAGCACTTGGAGTATACTATCACTCAGGGCTTGCTTTTCAAAGCAACTCTAACAAATAATTGCCAGCATGTACTTAAATGTGTGTCAATCATGAAAAAACTCACAGTCTGTCAATATGTAGGACGAATTCATTGTGCAATTTTATGTGACATTACTGAGGATTCGCAAGGAAAAAAACCCAACAAAACAATGCCAGAAAAACTACATCCTGTAATGATCTGCTTCCCAGTTACAATGAATCAAATGTAACCATGAAGATTATGCTGTGCTATGAAACATTAAAGTTGATGCTTCATGTCTTTATGCTGCTCTTAATTAATTTATCAGCAATATTCTTCAGAGATGCCAGCATTGTGCTCAAGAGCTTTGTTCACCTTTCACTACTGAACCCTACATTCCAAAAGGCAGTAACAAGCAGCAGTTTGATGTCTGACATAATACATAAAATATAGTTTTAAAAAGATTTGAAATCCCAGTGTTAATTGTGAAGGCAGAGAACGAACTGCAGAACCTTTGGGGTTTTATTTATAAAAATCACAGTATCACAGGAGTTACTTACCAATATTTACATTAAATTTATCAACTGAATCTGAAATATTTTTTGCTTCAAAGTACAAATGAAGTCTTCTTATTTCATAATGTATTCATAATATATATATGAGTATACCAGGCAGTCAGGAATCATATTCAAGTGTCTGGTATCTTAGATGATACACGATATCATACTGAAATAGAATTTCTAAATGGATTTTTTCGGTATCAACTGGGGTGCCCCTTGCTTGACTTGAAACATACTCTAACATTATCGTCTAGAAATGAGATCCAGACAAAGCCCAGGACATGGGATAATTAGAAACTAAACAACCCGCTAGCATATTTGCCCAACCTTCAACTACTGCTGGCTGAAAGCAGAGTTCATGTCCCCTAGTTAATGCTGTTCCAGGGATTGTTTCCTCCTTAAATTTGTCTAATTGCTTTGCATTTTTTTAAAACCTATATAAGCTTTGCCTATCTACATCATTTGGCAAGAAGGTGCACAACAGAAATATTTGTATGCAAAGAAGTAACTGGTTTGTGTAAAAAATATACTTGTGTGCAAGTTGAGTAAGCTCTTGAGTATAATATAGGATTTTGAACATGCAGCTGGGCCAAATAACAGATAGTTGAGATAATTTTGGTGAGTTCTATTCTGGAGAATATCTTACTATAAACGACAGCTACTGGGAGACTGTAGTTCATACCTGGACCTGAATTGTGTGATAACAGTAAATTTTCTTTTCAAAACTAGGGCTGAGGAGGATCTTTTGTTTGAAATGATGGCTATTATATGTGAAAGAAAAATCATAATATTTAGCTTACATGAAAATAACTCCAGAATACTCAATATATAGAAATGATAATTTACACATATCGGAGGACCTGACCCTTTCATATTATAAAAAGCCACAGAGCTACAAAGCCAATGCCTTGTGGATTATAGCTATGCACTCTCAGGTGTTACGCTGTAATGAGGACAGGCTTGTTTAATATTCATTACTCCTCTTTTTGTTTGCTCAGTAGAGAGGGTATTTGATCTCTACAGTGTTCAAATGGACTTTACAGACTAATTTCCCATAGGTAGTCTTTTTGTTGACATTCCTATAAATTGACATTGAATCACAGGAATAAAAGGGGGTGGGGAGAAATAAACAGTTGCAAAGCTTGCTAGGGTTCATGAACTGAAAAGTATTTTCTCTTCTGAGAGCACTGATATTTCAGACATCAGAAGATAATTTGAATTTTAGCCCTAAATTAATTCTATCATATGGTGCTTCCTTCTTATGTTTGCACAGGTGAAGAAAAGACTGATATTTAAATTATCAGTTTCTTTAACATGAATAAAATGCACATTTATAAATGAGTCATTCTGTTATAGAACATGAAAAATTCAGAATGCAGTCCTGCCACTCTACTGATCACAAAGAAACAGGATTTGTGACAAAAGATTGTCAGCTGAATGAAGCAATGCAACAGGTTGCCTCTGGCAGTGACCAGTAGCTGATGCTTTATAACACAGCAAATAAAACCATAATGCATTTAGCCACCCATGCAGTGTTGTACACAAAAGTGGGTTGGTTGGTTTATTTTTTCAATTGATTCTCACATCAATAGGCTTATATTTTCTAATACGCAATTTGGTTATTCTTACTTTCACACAAGCAACAATGCATACATCTTGGAGGTGTTGGCCAAGAACCCACTTATAAGATCCATTCTTCTATAATACAAGAACAACCCAATGCAGAAAAATTAAAATAAAAATCCATAATTAGCAAGGCAACAAATGAACACTGCAATATGCCACCTTGAATAGAGAAAATAATATACTACTAAAGACTCTCTTGGTTATCTTAGCCTGACAGTCTTGTGATTATTCTCATCTTCCAAGTTTTTCTTCTATTGTTCCATAATCCATCGTTAGATATGAAGAACAATTTCTTAGCATTTGTAATGCTCCTGAGAGCAGAAATGTTTTTATTTGTTGTTTAAGATAAATCTTTTACCCTACCAAGATAATCAGTTTGACTGAAGCAAAAATTTTCTAAACATCCATGGTGAGCCAACTGGAAGAGAAAAAGGCAAAACTGAAGACAGGGCTGAGGCCACCTGCTCAATGAACTACATGTGTTCAGATGGCAGAAGTCCAAAGTATTATACTGAAGAGACCCATCTAACTAAATGATTAGATTTCCAACAACACTGAAATTTCTGCACTGTCTTGTAGACAGTTCTTTATCCCTAGACTTCCAAATGATATAAAGGATGACATTAGAGCATTCCGAACACTGAAACCTCTGTAGTGGTTTACAGACAGTTCTTTACCCTCCTTTACCATTCATGCCTTCCACTGACCCTTTACTCATTAATCATGGTTTGCTAGTGACTTCAGAGTTTATCTATGTTTAATAACAGGGAAATATCTACAGTCTGGGAACTGAGCTTTGATTTGAATAAAAAGTTATTTACCAAGCTGCACTAACGTGAAAAAGCCCATGAGAGCCAGGTCTTGTGTCATGTTAGGTCCTCTTTTTGCCCTACAGTCAGAACCCAGAGTCAAACCCATACTGTCGTTGTCAACTCACACTACTTCTTTAGAGGACCTTTGACCAAATTCTTCACTTTCCAAGAAGGATCATGACTTTTTTGTTTGGATTTTGTCTGGGGTTTTGTGTGTGGGGTTTTTTTCCACCTTTTACTACTGTGAAGTTGGAAAAGACCCTGGGCTGTTAATCTTTAATGAAAATCCTGCAAAATAGATTTCAGAGCTCTGCCAAACATTACATGAAGGTAAACAGAATTTAATAATTCAAACCAGTCATCCACCTACATGATATTACAAGTACTTTTACCTTCCACAAATCTGCAGTGAGATTCTTACATAAAGCGTACCAGTAGCTCTCCTTTTATTTATCAACATCTCTATTGCTCATTCCACTTTCATGCAAATATTTCTCAAAACTGCCCCAATGACTGAGCCATCAGTGCCTCATTTTCAAAGGAGAATTCAAGATAATTTCTCAAAATGTCAGAGGAGAATTTTGTCCCAAACCACTATTAAATTTAAATCTGAGCTGGTTACTGGCTGTCCTTCAGGATGGTAATAAATCTGCCTTAGACATTTGGAAATTTACGAGTTCATCTGCCCTACATAAAATCATAGAATCATTTAAATTGGGAAAGACCTTTAAGATCATTAAGTCCAACCGTTAAGCCGGGATTGCCAAGTCCAGTACTAAACCATGTTGCTAAGCACTGCATCTACGTGTTTTTTGAACACCTCCAGGGATGGTGATTCCACCACCTCCCTGGGAAGCCTTTTCTAATGCTTGTCAACCCTTTCAGTGAAGAAATATCCAATCTAAACCTCCCCTGGAGCAACTTGAGGCCATTTCCCCTTGTCCTGTTGCTTGATGCTTGAGAGAAGAGACCTACCCCCACCTGCCTACAACCTGCTTTCAGGTAGCTGTAGAGAGAGATAAGGTCCCCCCTGAGTCTTCCCTTCTCCAGATTGAACAACTCCAGTTCTGTCAAATGCTCCTCATAAGACTTGTGCTCTAGACCCTTCATGAGCTTTGTTGCCCTTCTCTGGACACGCTCCAGCACCTCAGTGGCTTTCTTGCAGTGAGGGGCCCAACACTGAACACAGAACTCAAGGTGTGGCCTCACCAGTGCCAAGGTCAGGGGGATGATCCCTTCCCCTGTCCTGCTGGCCACACTGTTTCTGATACAAGCCAGGATGCTGTTGGCCTTTTTGGTCACCTGGACACATTCATATTCAGCTGGCTGTTAACCAGCACCCCCAGGGCCTTTCCCACCAGGCAGCTTTCCAGCCACTGTCCCCAAGCCTGTAGCGGTGTGTGGGGTTGTTGTGACCCAGGTGCAGGACCCAGAACTGAGCCTTTTTGAACTTCATACAATTGGAATCCAGTTCAGATCCCTCTGCAGAACCTTCCTGCCTTCAAGCAGATCAGCTCGTTCCTGCAACTCAGTGTTGTCTGCAAACTTCCTCAGGGTGCACTCAATTCCCTCATCCAGATCATTGATAAAGATATTAAACGGGAATGGCCCTAATACTGACCAATTTTTGGTCTAGAAAGCCAAGATGTGACAGGCTTACAGCATGGTCAGTACTACATATGGCTGGCCCTGGAAAGCCTTACAGATAACCAACGCAGTAACACTACTAAGCCCTGGCTGAGAAGGGCAGCTTACCCACACTGGCATTTCTTCCACAGCACAGTTTCCAGCTCCCAAGGTATCTCAGACTAGTTCAAGTCAGCTAGCAGCAAAGCCCAGCAAGTGCCAACGTGAGCAGTGACAGTTGACAGTGCCCACACCTGCCACGTTTCAGGCAGCGGTTAACTTGGAGCTGTGCTGGGCCTGTGGATTATGTGCCCTGCAGCCAACAGGCTACATCTGCCAATTGAAACTCATTTTAAAGAAATCTAGTCAGGATGCTGCAAGTTTATTCTAGGAGGTGGGTGGGGACAATTAGAAGGCATTCAAAAGCAAAATCCCCATCCAAACTGAAAACTCAACAGTGCCCAGCTCCCCACTCTTTACTCCACTGCACAACGCAACCATGCCTTCATTTAAAAAAAAAAAAAAAAAAAAAAACAAACCCAAAAACCCCAACCAAACAACCCAACACTTTGCATTGCATTTACAGTTCACACTGATCTCGTGAAGTATAACCAATTACCAGACAAGCTCAAATCCCTCTACACAAGCTATATTTGCTCCAATTGGATCCTCTTAAGATTATGGTGGATGATTAAAGTCAATTCCCTAAAAAACATTGAAACTCACATATAACTAATTATTTGAAGCTGGCAGGACTACTACAAATGCCCAAAGTTAATCACTTTGTTGTCTGTAGGACCAAGGAAAAGAGTTCGATTTTAAGTTTTAATATTTGATCCAAGTTCAACTCAACGGGCACAATTCTGCAAATGCTTCAATAGGATGAAGAGCTCTGATGAGAAAAGTTGTGCTGCTGGAAAGCATTCACGAGACAGGGCTATGGGAACTGTGACCCATAAATTAGATGTCACTGACTTTATCCAGAAGAAATCCTTCAAAGTAGGAGTGTATCACTGCTGGAGCAATTACTTTTCAACGGTTTGTTGGGGATATTTTGGTCCTTTTAAATAATTATCTAACCCAGCAGGGTCACATTAACTCTGAGTGCTGGTTCGGTTGGAGCTTGTCCAATTGTAAACCGAAATCCCCTGACCTCTGAGGCTCAGAGAAGACCTGTTAACATAATCTGCACTGATCACTTTTCCTAATTTAAACTGTTTGGGGTTTTTTCCTTCATTTTCTGAAAAACTACCACAGTGTTTATAACAGACACTTTCAGACTCTATAAATTAACTCGGCTTGACCTCCAAAAGAGAAAAATGTTTTAAAAAGAGAAGTGGTAATTATTACGCTTTTTGTCTGTGCTGCTTGTCAATTTGCATAGCATTATCTGTAATGCTTTGCAGAGCTTTTTTTTGGAGGTCATCTAATCTTGTTAAATCTGTCACAGGGCTGCCATCATATCAGACTTGGACAACACATTTGCAAAACACAAGTCCTTAGCAATGGTGATAAATGTGTTTGTTTCTGGCAGTCCTACCACACAGATGCTTATTATGTATGTATGCATGCATTTACATTATTTAATCAGCTTTAGAAAAGAGAAAAAGGTCTCAGGCACCCAAGATACAGTTTGCTTTTGTATGCACTTACAGCTTGCTTGTGATAGTTGTAAGCAAGCATTATTTGCTAGCTTATCTGGAAAGGTCATGAACTTCTTAGGGATTCCACTGTTAGTATTGTTAGTGATTATTTAAATAGTTCTAGCCATGCAGATGGAATAATAACCAAAAGTATCTTTGCCCTGCCTAAAACACACCAACTGGAAACTAAGACACAGTAATCACCATCAAGTTTAGGGAAAGACAAATGTTTCTGTCTGGACTATTTGTATCGGAAATTTCCTGTGGCTAACAAAATACATGAAACTAATAAGTGGACTGTACACAACTCAGCTGCTCTTATAAAGCATGTAGGATTGAATTAATTTTCACTTTATGAATCCAGTCCATAGGCCTGCCAGAATCACAAAGAATTGCGGGGGAAATCTACAGGCAGAGGTAAATCTTGTAAACCCACACAGACAGGAAAACAAGTGTTTCAGGCACATGTAGAACTAAGAAAGGGAATTTAAAAAAAAAAAAAAAAAGACAGATGCTATTCAGAAGTTGGCAGTTAAAAGGTAAATTGCAAGCAAGCCATTTATTTTCCTGAATATGAGAAAAAGGAGCATGTCTGTTTCTCAGTGTTTCATAAATCCAAAACCTAATATCAACCAGCCCGTTTCAAGAGCAGCGTAAGTCCATAAGCTGCTACCAGTTGAGAAACCGAGATAGAAAACTTCAGTTTCACTGTTGTCCTGAACTAGCATTTCTCACTGCTGCTAAATTTTAATTACTTGACCATGCTCGTTAGTATCAAAGATAGTAGCTTTATTTGGTCTAACTTACAAAACAAGAAAATGCATATAAACATGAAAAACTAGGTTCGGTATTCCCGTGCCGCATTCATTTACAGGTGAACAGTCTCTCAAAGCTTGTACTGCTTAGAAGTAAAACTTAATATTTCCAGTATCTTCCATTTCAGATCAAATTGATAAAATAACTAGAAAAATGGAACGATTTCCCTACTGTTAGGGAAAATATCACATACATGTAATGCTGTCAATGATGAAAAATGTTTTGATGGGCAAGCAAACAAGAAATTTGTTACTAGTTACAGTCATGATGAAGAGTGGATGAATTAAGGGGACATGCTTTCATTTTGGTAAACTGCTGAATGAATGTAATTACCAAAAGTATTATCTTAATTTGGTTCAAATGGACTTCACAATTTAAAAGACAATTTATTCTTGTCAATTTAGTGACAGAATGTGAAAAACTGAAAAAGACAAGCTCAGGTAGCCTGAATACTGACTGCTGTTCTGTCATCTCCTGTGAGGAACTTCAGCAAATAAACTGGTAGAGCGACTGTTCTGAGATCAAATGTAGCAACCCTTTGTAGAAAGGTCTGTTTTCTGGGCTTACTACGGAGTTAAGTCTGTTTCAGATTTGATGTTAGTTCTTACATTTCTTTGTATGTGGTGTACTGACCTTGGCCAGCTGCCAGCTGCCCACCCAGCCACTCTCTCATTGCCTCCTCCTCAACAGGGCAGGGGGAGAAAATAAAATTAAAAACCTCATGGGTTGACAGTAACAGCAGGAAGATCATTTACCAATTACCATCATGGCCAAGCCAAACAGAACACAGGGGAAAGTAATTTAATTTATTGCCATTTAAAATAGATCGGGATGGTAAGAAAAAGACAAAAACTAAATCACCTTCCCCCACTCTCACCTTCTTCAGCTTCATTCCTTCATCCCCAGCGCCTCATCACAGTCTTAGCTATTTACAGCAGAGAGTAGACATGCTTAGGTAAACAATGACATCATATTTTGCAGGAAAACACTGATATATTAATGCTGGTTTATGCTAAACAATTACCATACTCATATTAGAAGATACCTCTAAAAAGCTGCTGCTTGAAGGTCAGCTTGACTCTGAAGACAGTATTGAGTTACCAAAGTCTGTAGATTACTTTTACTTGTTTGTCTTTTCAAATCAAGACCCACTTTCAAGTATGAACTTACAAAAATTTAGAGGAAAGCAAAGCTGAGAACCATAGTCCCACATTAGAAATCCTGTTAATAACAAGTGTACAGTGATGATTAACACAAACACTGTGTACAGTAATCCTCTCTGAAAATATTACTTTCTTTTATAGGTAACAAATGACTGTTAAAAGCAGCATGAATAGTTAAATAATTTGTACTTAATTGGTGTAAGTCTGGTAATTTCAGTGGATTTGCCTATATTTCACAGGAGCCACGTTTAATGGTGGATTCAAACCTAGCTTTGCAATCTGCATAATTGGTTTTGAAAGAATAAAAATCACAATTAATCACTCGTTTTTATGGATCAACATTATTTTCACTCTAACGTACAGTAAGTTATTTTAGGTAATATAGTATTATCATTTAAAGATTTTTGACCTTTATTCCAAAAGTGAATTTTTAGTGTCCAATAATACTTTGCTAAGAATCTTGCAAATGTAGTAGTTTTTTAAAAAGCAAGTTCCTCAGGTAGTATCGTGCGGGGTCATGCATGGATCACCAGAAAGAGAGGATGGCAAAGTGACCTCATTCACACTGCTGCTGGTGAGCTGATCTGCAAAAGGTTGCAATGGAAACCAGTTCCCAGCTCTGCAATTATCCAAGTACAACAATTCATGTCACAAGCTGAGAATACTGTAGAACAAGACAGAAATCCATTCTGTTTATTTCTATACATGCTAAGTAATTAATAAGTACTGACTGGAGTAAATCACTTTTCCACTGATACAGGCCACTACATATATTTCTACTTGTACAGCACAAGGAGGTGGATTTTTAAAAGAGAACTGAGAAATACAGATCATCAATGAATTCTGTTAAATGATAAGATATGAAGTTCCTCTCAGCACGTTGAAAATTGCCCACATCAAGTGTTTCTAATTCTAAAATAAGAAGTGAAAATTACAGTGTTGCCAGTATGGACTTTAATCTTTCTCTCTTGGTTATGATTACAAATGTCTAAAATTTCTGGATATATTTTCTCAAATGAGAAAACAAATATTCATTGGCCTGAATATACTGGTAAAGAGAGACATATAGCACTTATCATTTGCCAAGAAAAATATTTTTAATATATACAAAATATGTATGTGTGTATGTATCTCTCAGAGGGTGAACTATACAGCTTACTGCTTATATTATTGCGTTTCTGTTTAAGCAATAAGCCACATATTCACTACTAAGTCATAATTCCAAGTCTTCCTTGACAATCTTACTGATGGTTATACTAATATTGAGTCAGATTATCTCTTAACAGATCTTCCCAATCTTTGCAATATTCTAGAAATTAAACATGACAAGAAAGAACAAATTCTTGCTCAAAAGTCTGTAGCTTTTGACCTGATTAAGGCACAAAGTGGCAGAGGAAGGGGTAGAAAAAATTGCCAATCAATTAAATTCTGACTATTGTTTAGAGGACAACAGCTTCATTTCACTATAAGTCAACTTTTGTCCAATCTCTTTGCAAAAAGGCTGTAGTGTCTTCTTCTCAGAAGAAAGAAAGCAATGAAATCTTACCAGTAATGGCAATATAATGATACTAAACAGACAAGATATTTTAAAGGAAAATCCCAACTAGGGAAAAATATAAGTACTTATCATCCATTTAATAAACTCCTTTTGAAATAGCTATTGAATCAAAATTAGTTGGTTTTTTTTTTTTACAATTACATTGAGGCAATCGTATAATTTTGCATAAATGTGAAAACAAAGTGGAATACTGTCATAATTCCAGACAGACTACTGGTTGTCTGATGGGGGGTCTCCTATCTTGCGTAGTCTCGGCATCTTACTACTCAAATGAATTAATCCTCCAGGCAAGAAATTTACCTCAAAACAAAGAGTGGGGGAGAGGCAGGGGGTGAAACAGTACACATGTTTAAGAAGGCATGAAACACTTGATTTGAAATATCTCTGTACCTTTAAATAAGAGCTCATTGACAAAAGACTTGATCCAAAACTTTGATCACATACAAAGATAATTTTTTGCTCTGGTCTACTCAGAAACACTTACAGGACAATTACCTTTGACTTTAGAGAAGTTTAGGTCATTGATTAAAGAGAGGGAAAAAAAGTGTTAAGCAACATGTGTGAAAAATGTAAGCTGGCCATTCAACGTTACTCACACTAAGTTGCTGTGAACTAATGTGGATGTGAGCAAGGCAGAGCTCTGGACACTGACATGCTTTTCCCTCCCACAAAGAAGGTGGGTGAGGTGGGGGGGATAGGCAGTTGGGATGGAAAAACACTGAGCTGTAGAAGAGATGGAGTTGACTTCTGCTGTTGACATTATCATTTTCTCACAAATTTAGTTATGCTTACAACTCTGCTTATATCCGATTCAACCCACCCCCAGTAAACAAACTTGATAATATTTCTATAAGAATAAAAAACTAAAAGGGTGTGGGGAAAAAATGCCCTAAATCTTCCATTTGTCAGACTGTTATAGAACAGATTCCTAGAGTAGGCATATGAGCCATTAGCAGAGTAGGAATAGCTGCTTTTTTTTTTTTTTTTTTAGTTTGCTTATGTTACAGGTTAAAACATATACCATCTTGATTTCCAGGTCTCCAAGGAGACAGGAAAAAAACATATTCCACTTTCAACCCCACAGATATAAAAATGCTTGAAAGTAAAGCAAATTGTAAGGAGATAATCTTTAGGAGATGATCTGAAAATCATTTTGAGAGATCTCAATTTTCTAACCTGCTATACTGGGGGTGATGTAAGTTGATGAAGTATGCTCTTTTGTGATTTCAACAACATTTTGTATCTTCCTAGAGAGGTCAGGAAGCATAAGAGAAATTACAGACTGTTATTGATCAGCTCAGTGAAGATGCTACCAAAATGAAACAGAAACTGTGAAAGATTTATGAACAATTTCCAATAACTGTTTCTCTACTACAGAGATGTTCCATGGTAGTCACCCTACATGGGCTCAGGTAGTCAAAACTACTTAGTCATTCCAGAAATATAGCACAGTCTATACACAAATCTGTAAGAGAATCATATAAAATAAGTGAATAATTGAATGAAAAGTCAATATTTCAAGGGATTGCTTCACAATGACACAACTAGACACTGTAAGAAAGAAGCAAGAACCCATACAACCATTTAAATATTACAAGCATCAACCCAAACCTTACTTCAAATTACTCGAGATTAAAGAAGTAGTCTAATTAACTTAGCAAATATTTGTGCTAAATCAGGTGTGCTGTGATCTTTCAGCTGAGAACAAGTTGATGAATCTATTACTATCCTCCAGGGTCATGTGTGCTCACTGAAGAGCAAAAGGTTGTGGTTTCAGGAGAAGGGCATGGCTCTAGCAGGGAGAAGGGGTACTCTTAGCAAAGACACCTGCTAATAGCTGGCTAAATGTGACAGAGCAAAAGTTTCAGACCTGGAAAATGTCCAAACTGAACTCCAAGGAGCTGGAGAGTGACTATTTATGTACTCTATTTATCCAATATATCTACGGTTGGACTCTATGATCTTAAAGGTCTTTTCCAGCTAAATGATTCTATGATTCTATATGTCCTGTGCAGTATTAAGTACAAATATTTTACTATTCACAGTTGCCTTTGAACACAAGCCATTTTTGAGTGCTTGTGACAATTCATTTCTGGGTGCTAGGAAAAAGCCCTGATTCTGTAGGCTCACATAGAACAGCATTTGTTTACATGTACCATATGCATATTCTTTCTTACTATGTATATAAGTCCTATTACTCTAAGAGAATACGTAATTCTGTACTCCTTTGCATTTTCTGTTTCCATCCAAAGCTCAAAAATACGGGGGTTGGGGGTGAGGTGGGGAGATACATCTTGGTTATTTCCATCCCAGGAAACAAGCAGCAGCATTATGCTTTGCAAAACAAGCTGTCCCTGTGAAATTCCTGCCTACTTCAGATTCAGTTGGCAGTCTAAGCTTTGAATAAGCTTCACAATTTCTAACATGCTTCTTGGGAAAGCTGCTGCACATCAGAGTTTCCAAACCTGTGTGAGACATACAAACTGTGTATTTTTATTTTTCATGTCAAGATTACTGAATTATTCAAATCTGGAAATACATACTAGCAAAATGCACTTGCCTCTTTGGTAAATGATTAAACAGTGAAGCAAAGACATTTGATACTGGAAATTGATGCCGCCAACTAGATGGTCACACAACTTGTGGTCTCTATATTAAAGTATTTACCCTTAAACCATTGTCTGAAGTCCGCCTTCCCAGAATACTCCCTCTGAGAGCCCGACTGCCTGCATCTGTTCTGAACACTTTTGGAACCCTCTCTTAATGCTAAGACACTCTAAGTCACCCAACACATGATAAGAGGCTCAGGTCTGTGTTTAATATTTCTCCTGCAACTGATCAAAAATTCTGTGCACCACAGGCCAGGGAAATACAACATCCCAGGGCTCTGTGTGGGTTTCTCCTCTTCCTTCTCCAAAGTTCTCAGATTTCCTAAAGTAACAGGATCCTTTATTTATCTTATTACACGGGGCTCCAGGCCACTCACCATCACTCTTTTGTTATAGCACTCTTAATTATTTTCTTTTTATATGAGATGTCTTTTAAATATGCAAAGTGGAAAGCTAGTTATGGTAAGCTGGAAGTGTCAGTGGTTTCCACTAGTCAGATCTTGTTCTGTATCTAGAGTCAATTAGATAGGTGGTGGAACCTGCTGTTTCCCTGAATAAATGGCACACAAATGGTGCATATCAAGAATGACACCTAGTTCGTTTCAGGCTAAATGAATCTTTGTATACTTCCATATGTAAAGATAACTATAATTCACTGAAGATGACTTCCAATTCACAAAACCACAGAAGCCTGACTGTACATCAGACAGGGCTGAAATCATCACCATGGGAGAATGCATATTTCCACAGCAAAGCACTTTCAAGGATCTTCAGCAAGCTGCTGCAAACTAAGAAGAATCTGTGTCTTCAGCAGTGCCTGATAATACAACACAGAGCTTTAGTTTTACAGGCTGGCACTTTGAGGTAACTGGTGTGTAAGAGCACTCACTGGACAATTGTGAAGATTTTTGTCTGCTCTATCAGTAGCTGCTATAATACATCTTCTATAGGGTATGTGCAATGCGGAGTTGTAGCTTGGTGAACATTTGGAGATGCTTGACTGTTATGTTGTAGGAGGAAGTGCTACCATGGTGTATCATGTCAATAATCCATGTTACTCAGAGTGGAGCATCAAGGGATTAAAACATTCCCCAATTACACCATTCAGCACAATAGACTGTAAGAGCTGTGAACGAGCCATTGTGTCACTATTAAGTGTTTTGTCATGGTCTGTCAGAGAATACTAAGGAAAATTCAAGTCTGTAGATTGCTGGTAAGATAAAATGCAATGTCTCATTCAAATACATATGAAATCTCCTTGTGAAAGATTTACAATCAAAGTTCCTCTTCATGCTGTGGGAATTAGCTGTATGAATTCTCCACACACATCACAGGAGAGACCCTTGTGACAGCACAGCAACAAAGGATTTGGAAATTTGCTAGTGAAAAACCATTGAGAATTTACTGGTAGATAGGCTTGCTGTCTTTCACTGGCTTTTCTTTTCAAATGAAATAGTAAGTTCTTTTTAATGCTTTTGTACTCAACCATGCAGAAGGCACTGGTATTTATCTTGCAAAACTTCAACTAAGTAATTTCCCACCCACCCACCCCCTCCCTTACAACCTCCTTTGAAAAGTATCTATACTCCTAAATCTCTCTTGATCCCTCCTTCTGAGTATAAAAGGAAACATTTGTAAATGGGTATATACAAACTTATTGTTGCCATGTTAATACTCAGGGTTTCCAGCAGTGCAGTGTCATGGTTTAGTGGTTTAACCCCAGGTGGCAGCTAAGTACCAAGCAGACTCTTGGTCACTCCCCTCCCTACCCACCCAAGGGATGGGGAGGAGATCTGGGGGGAAAAGTAGAACTCCTGGGTTGAGATAAGAACAATTTAATAATTAAAAAAAAACCAAACAAAAAAAAACAAAAAACCCAAACCACCAAAAAACAAAACACAAAAAAAAACCCCAAACAAAAATAACCCAAAAACAAACAAACAAAAAAAAAACCAAAACCACACCAAAACCCACCAACAACTGTAATGAGAAAGAGAGAGAGGGAGAAAAGAATAAAATCCAAAAGGGAAAAAACCCCAAGTGATACACTACACAATTACTCACAATCTGCTGACTGATGCCCAGCCAGTCCCCAAGCAGTGATCGACAGACCCTAGCCAACTCCCCTCAATTTTTACACTCAGCATGACTTTCTATGTTATGGAATATCCCTTTGGGCAGTTCGGGTCACCTGCCCTGGCTGTGTCCCCTCCCAGTTCCCCGTGCCCCTCCAGCCGTCTTGCCAGCAGGGCCCGAGAAACTGAAAAGTCCTCAACTTAGTACAAACATTACTTTAGCAACAAATAAAAACATCAGTGCGTTATCAACATTTTTCTCATTCAAAAACCAAAAACCAGCACTGCATCAGCTACTGAGAAGAGAATTAACTGTATCACAGCCAAAACGAAGCCAGGCAGAGAGAGGATGTGCTGCCACTTAACAGAAAACAGGACTGATGGAGTCACCCTACATCAGTGAAGCATCCCTGTGATAACCAGCGCAAGCAACATTTCCAGCATCAGGTTTATGGCAAGTCCAGGTTACTGTGCTCATGGCACAGTTGTTACAAGCCTTTAACCAGTCCCACCAGAGAAAGACATTGAAAGCTAGGATGTGCGAAGCATGCCAGAGCAGAACCTGAAGTCCTTCCTGCAGTGCCTGTGTGTGCTTTAAGATTACCACTGCAACAGGGTACAACAACCTCTATTACCACAGGCAAATAACATTCCAGGCTAGAATTCAGCAATATTCAGAGACTTACCTTTTTGTTTTGACATTGCTGTTTTCAGATACAAGAACCCCAGCTGTGTAAACAAGTATTTTCTATGAGAAAATGTTGGGTTTGTCCTTGAGGATCTCGTCCATATTCTCTCCCTTTCATTTTATTCTTTTACATACTAATCTAATATGTTGTTTCATACCATCAGAAGCCTCCGATAAGAGTTAAAAATACATATGACAACTGTAATGTAATTTTTCTTCTTCATTTAGACAGATGGTCACACACTACAGCCCACTCTGTTGTACTCACTTTAAATAGCACCCAATCTTAAGACTGAGCTAAGGTAAGACACATTTAAGGTGATGTTGTACACAAGATCCAACATGGCAGGGTACAGGGAACACTTTTACCACATCTCTAACTCACATAGGGTTAGAAGTCTACATTGGGCTGTTTGCTTTGGACACCCATTATTACAGTCTCGTGTTTTCTTTTAACAAGGTTTGTGCTAAGTCTTTCTGACCAACTTTATGCAAACCACAAACAAATATGTCACCTCATTTTAACTTGCAGATTTGTGATTCATTAGAGGAATGGATAAAAAGAAAGTCAGTAGCCAAAAGCAGTCTGACAATGCCAGACTGTCAGAAAACACATTAAATTAGAAGTTTGTATAGTTTCTGGCCTCACAAAATGAAGCAGAGAACAACTGTGGCTGCAGGGCCATTCTAATACAGAAAGATGTGTTTTAATAATGGATGCAAAGTATTTTATCAGCACAGCAAGGAGGGATGAGGGTGGAAAGATGATGAATGACTTAAAATTCTGCAGGGAGTTTCTACCTATGTAGTTGTTTAGAAAGATGCCATGCTCTGTCACACTGCTTTCCTTTTCTCCAGGCTATAATGAAATGAGTGCAGCTAGGGAATCATAACCTCATGCAAGAGCATGGCATGGTCTTATCTGTCTTTAAGATCTAGTGCTTTACTATCTGCTTCATGTAGCATCAACACAGAAGATTAATTTCCTCCAAAGAACCAAGGCAGAGTCTAGTCCCTTTGCCTGCAAGAAATGCAGTTGGGATTAGCAATCACAACACAACCTTTTCGCTGCACTTAGAGATACGAGTCTATTAAGATACGGCAGATTGTTTCAGACTCTTTACCTGCACTGCAAAACACTAGGACCTTTTTGTTAACTACCTCAATGCTAAATATTCAAGAGACTAATTATCTATAATTACTGTTCATGAGCTATATCCACTACATCAGCCTTACATGCTTTTGTTCAAAGCCTTTTGTCTTTTGACAAAAGAAATAAGGTCTACTGGTCTCTTTCACAATTTATTTTATGGTAGTGTTCTACCTAGTGCCTAACCGAGATATGGACCCTTAATATCAGCATTAAAAGCAGTTGAACTTATCTATACATACATATTCTGTTTAAGATCAATTCACACCACTGCCAGTGATCCCAGAAAAGCACATTTATATTTTACTTCCTTTAGGACCAAACTAAAACAAACAAAATTAAAGCTAAAACTTCCAAAAGGAACACTTACAAGTTGGATGTGGAAATTTGAAACTCACTGCTCTTTTACATGTAGGCTCTTTCTAGAGAGAACATGCACTTACAGAATATGGGGATGCTTATGCCATTTTAGAATCAAGATTTTTATATTTACTGTACAACAGAAGTCATAAGTGCTTGATTTTATTTTGCTTTTTCCACGCTGCTAGTAGCTAAAGAAATACACAAACCACAGTGCAGATGCTGTGTTTCAGCAATACATATTTCTTTTTTAAATCACAAGCAGTAAGAGGGTGGACTTTCACATGGATTTCAATAAAATCACTGTAAATTTTTTTCAGGTTATTTTTGTTCATAATTTCTTAAAAAAATAGTACTTTGCTAACTTCTAGTAAGACTATTCCACAGGTGTTCCAAGGAAACAACTGAAAAAACGCAAGATTTATTGACTTTGGAATGTGCAACCAAATAGACAGTTTCACATACACTACCTTGGAGCTTGTCACTGTATTATAGGACACATACAGCTCTCCTAAGATAAAGCAAACTGCAAATGCTGTGGCTAAAGCACACAAGCATTAGAGGACAAATTAAATCAGAGGGATAAAAAGCAATACTTGCTATTTTGCTGAGAGTAAACCACAGGACCACAAAGTGTTGCATACAACCTGTATCAGGCGTCAGGGACTTCACACAGCACACCCAGTGCAAATGCTACCAGTCAGCTACCAGTTAGAGCAAACAAGCAGATCCTGAGTCACACACAAACCACACACCCCTTAGCAAATTACACATAAAATAGCTAGGGTAACACCATCATAGAAGACAATTTAACAATACTGGAGATACAAAGGCTTAAAATTAAGCTGGATTATGAGTACAAGACCGGGAAACTACAGGAAAAGCCACGTTACAGTCAGGGTAGAGACAGAGAAACTGTAACATGGTCGGCACCAGCTCCGCTGCTTGTGCAAATGAGTGTAGTTCCCAGTATTTCACCTGAGCTGGAATCAGACTTCTGGCCCTCCCGAAGGCAGGAGACCCAGCCTGTTATCTCCTTTCAATATTTATCTTGCAGAAAGAGCATGAACAACACAGAATCTCTAGTAACAGGTTATGCTTCTGAGGGTCTAAATGGCTATGCAGCCAGTCATGTGCTGACAGAATCCATTGTGTTCAACTGGCTTTGAACACAGGGGAAGAGGCAGCATCATTTGATCAACTGAACTGTTAAAGGTCATTTATTGCAAATTTTAAGAAAATACGTACTTAGATTAGATTCCAGAGAAGAGAAGGATGTGTTGACAAAGAGCACATTTATTAAAGGAGACCTAATTGCATACTTAAACTTAGGTACATGCTGCCTTAATGGCAAATGAAAATATGCCAAGCATTTTATATTTTCCAGAACAAGGGCCAAAGACAATGGAAGAATCAAACTCTCAACGCAGAGAAACCTCTTCTTTTTCCCCATTTCATCACAGATAAAGTAGCCTCTGGATGCCCTCAGATTAAAATATCTGCATACTAATAAATAAGATGCTTCACAGAAGAGGATCTCTGTTTTCTGCAGTCCCAGTCACTGCTCTGCATATATACTGCATTCTTATGCATCACAATGGCAAAACAATTGTCCTTAAAACTGGTGGAGAGCATTTGGTAAAAATTATATTTATATCTAACCTGTTTGCACTTTTGTATCTCCATTTTGTTGAATTTCTGTCAAACCCTGTCTTTCCTACCAGTGCACAACAAAGAAGATATCACACTGAGGAAAACTGCCTCCAATCAACAACTATGCCTCTCAGTAGATGATAAAATCACAGAGGCTACAAGGACCTAAATTTTCCTCCAAGGCTCTGGAAGGAGATGATGCATGACTGTATGTTCAAAAATCCTTTTTGAGGGTAAAAAGAAACAAAACAATATCCTCATTGGTTCAAGAATGGGAAACTGAACTGGGAAGAAATCACAACACTGATCCCTCCTTTGGTTTAATCTGATCACCGTGATCATGTACCAGGGAATCTATTTCTTGGTCCCAGAGTCACTCTGCTAGTTTTATAAGTCTTTTATGAACTAGTGATGCCAAAACAGCAAAGAGTAGCTGCTCAGAGATGAATTTTGTCTTTAAGCAGCAAAGGTATTTATTTTGTGCAACGTTGGGGAGCTAGCCGATTTGCACTGGACAAACTAGCTCCAAAGATTTCAGTGAAAAGTTAGGAATTTTAAACAGTTTTTTGAGAGGTTACAACATCTTTACATACATACTCATTTGATTTTGACAGCTAACCATTCCATTCACAATAGGTGGGATCTAGGTAGTGAGAGAGAGAAGGGGGGGGGTTAAGAGATAGGGTAAAATTTAACGACTATGATAGTCTGCTTAGCTGTTTAGAGTAAAGTTTAACGATTATGATAGTCTGCTAGTCTGCTTAGCTGTTTAGGGTAAAGTTTAAATGACTATGATAGTCTGCTTAGCTGTTTACATGATTTGCTTGGGTGCTGTGATAAGGTATACGGGAGTAAAGGGCTTTATGACCATATAAGTCCAGAGAATAATTACAACTTTGCAAGAACAAGCCAAAGCCGGTTCTGCGGTTTGGACAAAGACCAGGACGTTACTGAGCCTGTGCCAGGTGTGGGGGCAACTAGCGGAAGACTCGCCTGCCTTCATCCTCAGGACCCCCCGACGACCACCACCAGGGGACACTGCGCAAACTCAGTCGAGAGAAAAATATGGAAATGACTCGCAGAACTAATTTTAATATGAAGCGGGGATAGGTAATGCATATGTATAGGCGTATTGCAACATATTATGAATATGTAATGAGTTGCCCTATAAAAATAGAGCAAGTTTTCGAGTCGGGCGCGCACGGTTTTTGGTGGGACTACCCCCCGTGCTGCCCAGCGCTGAATAAACATACCTACTTTACAATCTTACAGATTGTGGAGTCTGCTTTCCGCACGTCAGTAGAGTAGACCTTTCAATTTTCTTTGTTCAATGATTTCCTGACTTGATGGTCTCCTGATCTCCTTCAGGTGTCCACCTTATCTTTTCTAATTATTCAGAGTACATTCCATTCTCAACACAAACAGAGCATCACCCAGAGCATTGTACCAAACTCATCCTGACTAATCTTTTTATTTTAAGATCTTGTTTTGTTTCACTGGTCTCTGTGGAAATGAAGGAGACAAAAACAGCCCACAGTCATGTCCATCTCCACCTAACCCATGTGTGTTTAAGAGGAAACCTGTCTGAAGAGTGCAAGGGGAGCCGGAATTTTATTCCCAGGGTGAGATGGGAGGATGCTAACTGCTTATTTACAGAAAAGACAGTGTGTACCTCTTGTTCTGTGAGCAAGGATCATGTCAATGACCAAACAGAAGTGAAAACAAAAATTATGTGGAAAAACAACCTGTGAAGCATCAGCAGCTGTGATCCAAGACAAAACAGACAATGTGTCTCCCTGGTTTCACAAATCAATGGTTCCTTGGGGAGAAGAAACCGTTGTTACATTGGCCCACAGTAGCTTCTGACAAACTGGATGAAAAAAGCCTGACTATAATTCAAAGCAGACCAGCACAGAGGATGGGGAACTGGCACACGCAGATTTGGATGTTCAACCCAGTACATCAATCTTCAGGATTGTTCCTATCCTCTTACCGTGTGCTAAAGATTTATATGAAACCTGGGGCTTAGTCCCAGATGATTTGACTTGCTAAAGACTTCAGAAGAGAAGAAAAAGAAAAACTAGCAAAACAATAAACACTTTTTTTTACTGTATTTCCTTTACCTTCAGTCCTGCTTGTGCACGGGTTGTAGGGGCTCAACAGTAAGAGCTCTGTGCGAATGTGCAATCACAAACCCTCTTGAGACCGCCAGCTGCCGAGCAGGCATGTGCTGTGCATGCACCACACAAGAAACCTAATGGTATAGCAACATATTTGCCACAGTCAGACATTAGAATATAAAATAAGCAGGCACTTGAATACTAGCAAAATAACTTAAGATCCCCATAATTTATCCAAGTGTATATTAACTATGCTTCTTTCTGTGACAATGGCAACTTTTACTGAAAATAATGCTCTCTCTCCTCTTGCAATGCTGTCAGCAGATATACAGAGACTGAAATTTCAGTATGTGACAGAAGTTGCAATTTTGTATTCTCAGAGGTGTTAAAGCATGGAAAACAATAAGAATCCCAAGATAACATGAAACACCAATAACATTTGAGCCTAAAATAGTGGTTTGTATTGTGGAAAAAAGCACAAATACTACCTAATTCTAGGAACACTATAATAAGCAAGCACATATTTTCCTTCAAAATTTCAGATGGGAAATGGGGGAATAGAACTGTGCTTTTGAAGTCACACAAAGACAGCAAGGACCCCAACTCATGTCTTTTTAAATCTCCCAATCAGGTGTGCATTAACAGAATAAATGCATGGTATTGCTTATCTTGTATTTTGAGACTTCACAGGGAAGGAAAGGTTTGCTTGCTTCTAACAGCCTTCTGATATAGTTGGTTTGGCTTGGTCTTTTTAAAAGATTATCTGTCATTTGCATTTATTCCTGTAGAATTTATCAGTCACCTCTCCCATTCTGTTCATATACCTTTCCAAGTTTAATGGATGGGCAGATCATTTAATTAAAAAAAAAAAAAAAAAAAAAAGAAAAAGAAAAAGGTATGGACTATTCCCAAGACGGGGAGGGAAGGAAAAAGCCCTTTATTAATGATCCATGCATTATTTATCACTCTTATGAAACCAATCCAAACTGTTCATTATGATCCAATGAAATTTTAAGGTATTCCGAGAAAGGTGAAAAACTGACTATGCAGAGAAAAAAATGGTAAGGTTTCTGCAACCATGAAAGAATACATGAAGAATACAGAACAGTGAAGGGGGATTAAGAAAGAATTTACTTAAGAGAAGAATAATTAAAAACTTGAAATGTGCCAAGGCTGGAACTGCAGCTTATCTGAACATTCTTAAATTCCTATAAATAAAAAACCAGGCAAACAAACAAAATCAACTTCTGGTGAGTTCTTAATCCCCTAATTACCTGAAAGAAATCTGTTCACTCCCTGAAAGTTTACTTAACAGCAGAATGTGTACTTTGTGGTAAAAAAGCATATTTTTAAAAATATTGTAGTTATGAGAGCAACCTGTGAACATGTTTGATGGAACACACTGTGTATTATATTGTCTGAATGGAAGATGACCTTAAGTAATTTGTTTCAGATCCTGAAAGGATGGCTGAAAAAAAGGAAGGCTGACATTTCTCAGAACCTCAGGAGTTTCCAAAAAGATAGTCTGCAATAGGAGGAAAGCTTCATTTCTCTGGTCATTTCTCCTTCATCTCCTTTAAAGTTCCATTCAAAATAAAACTCTACGCTGAAACAACCCTTCAGTGGCTTAAAAAATGCTATGATTTCTTCAGCCAAAATGGCAGAGCTCTGTTATCCCAACTGAACAAACCGAGCTCGTGGTTTGAATCCTCTGAGGGCTACTAAACGCAATGTGTAACCATGTGAACAACTTACCTGAGTTGAAGTCTAACTAACAGCCTGTGTAGCCCTCTTTCCAGGGGCAGTCTGAACTGGGCATCTGGTTTTGAGGAACTTCAGTATTTCATTGCCAATTGAGTGGAAGCAATACCATGAGATGAAAAATCCCCACTCCGGGGGGGGGAGAAGAAAAGAAAAGAAAAAGCAGGTTGACATGTTACCATTCGTGAAATACTTAGCGACAATATATCCACGCTTTCTACTGAAATTCAAGTACTAAAGACAATAAGTACTGTCAATTTATCCCTCCACTAAGTGCTATTTTGTAAGGATTTTTATTCTCTCAATACGTTCCACTTGCGTAGGACCAGATTCTGCTGCTCATACCTACATTTTACATTTTGTCACATAGTACAGTACAAACATCAGCATCAACAGAAACAGGGAAACTAAACTGTTCTTAGAACAAATGCTTTGAGTATTAGATTTTAAAAACTTGTTTGTATCCTTACCAAATCTCAAAATACACTTTAAAGGCCTCCTACTTTTATCGCACAGTTTTCTTCAATGAAGTATGTGTTCAGGGTAATTAATGAGGGTCCTAAGGAAAGGTCTGCTTTCATACAGTAACAAAGTAGATACAGAAAGTTTCCAGAATAAATCTTTTCCTCAGTGATTACAGAAACCAGTGTATCACACATGATTTAGGACTAAAAAAAAAATAAAATTACACAAAAAAAAATCAGAAACCTCTTCTTTTCCTTATGGAAAACTTTTATTTAAGTCTAACTCAGAGAATTTGAGGGATATTTTAATTAAAGCCTACTCTAAGCATGTAAATTCAAGGATAACTGGTGAAAGCAGGAAAATACTCTGTAGAATATCTTTGATGCTTAAACAGTCAATAAGGGTACAAGCCACTTTAAGCTATTTAATTGCAAATTGCAAAAACTGCTTAATATCATCGCTATATATAGTAAGCTGTTTTATGCATAAATATGTCAAGGTCATTTGGTGCCATTACTAATATAAGAAGTCATTCAGTAGAAATGTTATTAGTTGGGGGATTAATCAGTCATACAGCAATGCTTAAGCAACTTCTTCACAAACCTTGCAAATTCAAGGGTCACCTCTCCAAATACTTAAAAAGGACAATTACTTCTTTCCTCAGTTTATAAATCCCTCAAGGACACTAAGTTGGGTCCCAGCTATCAACTTCTGAGGAATTTCTGCTCCACAGAGGAAATCACTTCATACCTTTCAAATAACAAATACAACAGTGGCTGTTACCACCCCTATCTGTCCTCAGTAGATGACTTCTTGCACATTACTAATCAGAAGCACTACGTAAGGTTTCATAAAATTAAGTACATTCACTATTACCCACTTTAGCTTATCAATGACAAACTAAACTATGAAGTGTGTCAAAACACCTTTAAACAGTATACAGTTTCCAGGTGAACAGTGTCTATATTTTTTTTTTCCAAAAAAGAAATCAATAATTATAGAAAATGCTTGTCTTAGTTTAACTAACCTAGAAGACTGTTGATATATGAGAAAGTCCTGTTCAGTGGTGCAGTTATGATGACAAAAAGCCCACTGTGACTAAAATAATGAAAGATGCATTACTGAGAGATTTCAGAAATGACCAAAATGTGATGAACCCTTTATGCTTTGCTAATTATTTAACAGTTTGTAGCAAAAAATATGCAAAATCTCAAGACCATGATGTAAACAGAAGTCTCTAGAAATGAAGGAAAACGTTAGGACTTAAAATTCTTTTATTCCTATTTCTACCAGAAATAGTTCAACCTCTTGTTTCTTTCCAAAGAACACTAAAATTGGAACAAGAAAACCAGCGCAGATGTTAATCACCAGTGTTAACTTCCAAATCCTATGTACTGAGCTAACACACTCCAGAAGATACCACTTTAAAATGTAATCCAAAAGAAATTACTGTCCTGATTACTGGGGTTTGTGTGCATCTTTCTTTAAAGCTTGATACATTTTTCAGTTTTCACTTTGCATTGGGACATCTGATACTGCTGTGGGAAGGGAATAGCTTCTGGTTAAAAAAAGATTAAAAAAAAAAAAAGGAAGAAATTTTTACAAATTGCTGCTCATACTGCAACTTTTAAAAGTCATAAGAGAAATTTAAAAATATTTGATAAATATTTTTCCATAACCAGAGTCACTAAAGACTTACCTGAAACTAATTAAGAGTGAAATGAATAGGCTTTGAATTAACACTTAAAATGTGTGATTAGGATGTAATTAAAGTAAAATGTGAAAAGGTGTGTATTTTTAAATTTCAGAAATTAATCTAAAGCTTATTGTCTTTCCAGATTCCTTCCACGTGTGTTGATAATGCAAAAAGGAGATGAAGAAAACAATAGTAGGTCAAATAACAAGAGGAGGAGCTTTAGTTTCTAAAGCATTAAAGCATTAGCAGATATGAGAAATGAGTTAAAGTTATCCATTCTATTGCAAATATTGTTCATTAAAAGACCATTCATCTGCTTTTTTTCCTTCACTTGAGCAACCTTTTCCAGTCAGAAAGCACAGACCCAATTTGATTGTTCAGAGATTGAGATGAAGCCCATGTAAGTCCATGTTTTCTCATGATGCCAACAGGCTTTGGGTTGGTTCTTTGGGAAGTATTAAATCATAGGATTTCACCTCACTCAGAAATAAGTCACTGGGTAACATGCACAGTTCATAAACATTAGCAGCATCCACCCGTATGGAATACAAAACCCCCTAAGAAATCAAATATGTTTAGCATAACAGTAATATTTTTATATAGCATATGTAACATTTGATATACACACCTGTAGGTATATATAAAAATGTATACACACACTGTATGTACCATTATCTACTTACAGTTTTTTAAGAATACTGTGCAGCTGAAAATTTAATTTAAACTCAGCCAGCTAAATATGTCTGTCAAACTGTAACTCTCCAATGATTTTTCTTCTACTGCTTATTCTTGCCTGTAATACAACAGCTTCAATACACACATATTTACAAAAGCTCTAGTTTCTAAAATAGCCTATTTCTGTTCCTCTCTCTTCCATCCTATATCTATCACAAACCCAAACCCATGATTCTTCTACAGGTGGCTTTAAATAACCTCCTTTTTTCCCTCCATGCAGCTGAGGAGAAGGCAAAGGGCAGGAAAGCAAAGCACTGAACTGACCGTCAGATACACCTGAGGGGCAGTTTCTTCATGTTAAGGCTGGATGTCAAATGGGGCAGCTGGCTCAAACTTGCACCATGATGCACCTAGATAGGACAAGTGCTCTAATGCTGTCTATCTTTGGTTATAGGACTAAAATGCTTTTTCAAGATCCACACCTGAACTCAACATGGTAATTATCTGCTATTTTAGACAGGAACTTCACCACACACAGCTTTTCCTAAAAAAGAAGCAATAGTGGCAGCATGACTCTGCTCTTCTTGGCCTGCTTTAATACCTGACACCAAGACATAAAGTGTTTTTTACTCTGACAGGGGTTTGTTGGGTTTTTTTGTTTGTTTTTTTTTTCCTAACCATTTCACATCTACTTTTTATAGTACCTGATGAGTCACAGTGAGACAGACAACTCAGATAAATTGTATCATAGCCAGTAAAACCCATCTCACAGCTGCTCTCTACCTATGCAACAGAAACATCCTTCACCATAAGTTCTGTTAAAATAAGCTGTCAATAAAAATTCCCCACATTTATCTGGAAAAGAGTTGCTGGCAGAAAAGGCCAGTAGCAATAAAATCAGAGATAAGGCACTGCTGCATCAGTCAGCGTTCAGTGAGGAAACAGAATCAAACCACTGCTTTACATTTAATTAGGATCAGGCAGAAAAAAATATGGGGCAAAATATTCAGCATTTGTAAATCACCTGAGCTCTGCTGAGCTTTACCTATTGACATCCATTAAAAACACAAGTCTTTCTGTGGAAATGAAATGCCCTGTACACTGATTTGAAAGGGAGAGGAAGATGTTTATACACTTGTTAATATCCTGTACATCCCATCCAACATTTCCCTTTCAGTGCAGCGCCACGTGGACATGTACCAGCCTACCCTGAGCAGATATTTACAATCTCTACACAGCAAAATGGCAGCCCCTGGTCCTGGATGTGGTATCTAGCTTAACTGCAGGCAAGAAGCTGTACTGCCTGGGATGCTCTAATGCTGGGTATGAAACAACACTATTTCTCTATGCACTGCACAGCCACAGGAATACCCTTAATAATCATTCTTGTTGCAAAAGCACTAATATAGTCATTTTATGTGTGATGAAAGTTAGGCAGGGAGACAGTAAGTAAATTGACCAGCCACAGGCAAAGCCAGGAGTAGAAAAGAGATTTTCAAGTCCCAATCCATTGCTGCCACTTCTAGACCATATTTTCATCTTCTTAATGCTCCACTATTGATTCCCCTATAGAGCTCCTTTCAGACTCCATATGTCTTAAGCAGAAAAGACAAAACCAGCTGATCTGTATTGGCACAAAGGCACTCCATTGTCTTGCACTGATGTACTAAAAACAAAACAATGTTCAAAACAATCCAGCATAAAGCACTAGAGCTGAGGACAAAATAATTAATCTTCTATTCTTCTAGGGTTTCACAATATTTCTTTTTGCTTGTAGAGAAATACTTACACAGCACATCTAGAATTGCATCGCTACTGTTTAGCTGAGAGCTAGGAAGAGGCAGAAAAAGTGACCTTCAAAATGCCGGTTACAAAAAGAGACTGTTTCGGACCTTTGAAGTACCTTGTTACCCCACATAAGCTTCTGAGGTCTCAACATTTGAGTAACCTATCCACTCCACACAAGTTCCTTCAAGCCTGCTCAAATTGGGTGGTTGGAGGAGGTCTGGTTCTTTAAAAGGAGCAGGCAGAGCTGCAACTCTCTGGTCCCAGTGAAGTCCTCAAAATCCAATTTAAAAAACACTGAAGTGCACAGATCTCTTGCAGGCTCCTTAGCAAGGGATGTGTATCATCAGACACCACAGAGGATTAGTTCGATTAGGTCTGCTTTCCCTCACTGCGGACTATGGAACCTAGTAAAACACAAATGCTTTTCATCAATTAGGTTGTTTGTAGAAAACTTCTTTTACTTCTGAAATTGGCTGCTAACTGAAGCCATATTCACATGATAGTTTGAAACCATGTGTTAATATTTGAGGTTTAATTACAAAACTGTCCCGGATGACGTTGCTTGGTGCTGTTTCCCACTCCCAATAGTTAGGGGGTTTGCACAGAATATGAAACTCATATTCAAAAGGTTGTTCCCTTTTGATCAGAGGGAGGTGAGGCTGTAACTCCCGCTGTAACCATCTGCGTATTTCAGTGGCTTGAGTAAGGTATTCCCAGTTTCTCCCATTGACACTGTTCATGTCAGTGAACAAAAAATGGGCTGGAATATTTTAAAGAAAAAGGGCTGCAAGTCTACCATTCATTTTCCATTCCTTTTAAAGAAATTATGGATTTGGCCTCTGCATTTTTCTTTGGGCATCCTATTCATCCAGAGATGAAACACTGCAACTCACTTATAGTTTGAAACCTCTGTGTATTCATTTCTGAAGAGCTTTAGTATAACTTGGTTTTGTTTACAATTAATTCCTTTTCCTAATCACTGATCTGAATCCTTCCCTCTGTGCATAATCCTTACTTGAGAAGAAAAAAAAAACCAAAACCAAAAAACTTCAGTGCTTTCTTATCATGCATTTTATTTTTGTACTGTGAATCAATACATTTTGCTTTAAGGCATTTCCCTTCACATTCTTCTAACCAGCGATGAGCTGAATGTTCATCAGTAGCTGTGGGATACAGCAAAGAAAGCAAAACAAACTGCAGGGTTATGCACTGCTTTCTTTGGGAATGAGGGATCAAATCCAATAAAGGACTTATACATCCTTAATCTAACTTTCCAATGACTGTGTCACAGAGCACAAAGAGCGTTCAGGGTACCCCACACTGAAAATCAGCAGATTTCATGATTCCACTGGTACCACAAACTGAGCAAGAAACAACCTGAAGTCTGCAGATGGATTATACATCTGCTAAAAGTTCACCAGCAGAAGCAGGCTGAAATTGGTGTCAATCCTTGTCACTCTGTAGGTTCCGTAACGTGAGGCACCTTGAAATGACAGTGTATCAGTCACAGGAGTTCCTGTAATGTAAGGCGCCTACCTATTCCCTGTTTGCCCAAACCTGTAATGTTCATTCATATGGTTTCATAGTGAAACTCAGCAAAGAGTGGAATAGGTGGCAATGATGCTATCCTTACTCCCCTTGCATAAGCAACAACCGTGTGTTGGAAATTCAGAGTGAGGAAGAGACAGCTCTCGATTCATTCTTGCTCCTCTTCTAGAGGGGGACTTAAGTCTACACCTACCAAAGGAAATATGCCCCATGCAGCATGCTGGATGAGGAGCTAGGAGATGCAGCACAGTGAAAATAAATCAGTGTTTACAAAGCAGAGGAAGGAGTGCAACTTCACCTTTGAAAACTCAGATGAAAGAAGTCACCCTAATCCCTTTTCTTGGGCTGCCCACGTGCGTCATCCAACAGCTGATTACCTGAGACACCTAAAGCAAAGCCAAATGGCAGGCAGGCCTCCTAGGCGCTAGAAATCAAGCACTACTCAGGGTGGCAGTGCTCCTTTCCCTGAAGTACCTTCCCACTCTGCAGTCTCAACAAACCCCTTCAAGACTCTTCTCCACTGGTCTGAGTGAGGTCAGTTCCACACTTCCCTTCCAGAGGCCTCTTAATAGTGACGTTACTCAACATCCATTTTTCCCAGTAAAAGCTTGATGGACTAATTAAATAAATTTTACAAATACCTTTACTGCAAATAAATGTTATGCCTTTGAAGTCTACAGCATTTCCAGCAAATTCCTTTCATTATGCAGTATCCTTTCTACTTCGTAATTAAAACAACTTTAAAGTAATCTGCTGGGTTTTATACTCAGGCCTTCTCAACTCTTATCTTTCTTTATGAGTAATAACAGCCTTATATTTATAAAGCATTATTATATGAGAATTCTCAAGTTAAAAAATACAAACTTTGCACAAATGCAGAGGCATGTTTTTTCTACATAACTCATACAGGAAATTCTTAAGTTTTCCTGTTGAAATTAGGTATGTACCAAAAATGCTGATGAGGATAGTTCCTATACTGATAAAAGGAGATTAGGAAGTTTTACCTCAGACAGAGAGTACACTCAGTATACAGTCTCCTGAACTACCCAGATTCAGGTGGGTCCTTGTCTGAGGGACCCCTGTGAATAATGTTTCCAGCATTACATTTTCTAGGGCCATTATGGTCAAATTTCATTGAAGTTATGATTATGTATAAATATGTGTGTGTAGTTATGTGTATTACTAGAAACTGTGCCATAAGCTGTCTTCTGTACTAGCTGTAGGAAAATAAATCTTGCTCCTCATGCTAACATCTTTAGAGACTCATAAAAAAACCAGTATCTCTTGTGGAGTGTAGGCCAACATATGATATTGAGGATGCATAAGTGTGGGTGTCTGTCCCGTATTTAAAAAGATAAAAAAAGATTATGATATACAAAGGTTAAAAAAAAAAACAACCAACCCCAAAATGAAGACTGTATTTAAGTGCTGCTTTTGGAACAAGAAGGTGCAAGAAGCATTGCAAGAATACAACCTTTATGCTAACATAGGTCATCTAGTAGAACCTTTTATTGCAACAAGTGAAGTTTAAAGTTTAGCTTTGACATTTTACACCAGAAATGGCTCAGTAAACAACCACCACCTCCACACATCAGGGATATATCAGTTTCATTGAATCTTTTTCCACAATTTTTTTCAGGTCCAGAAGAGAAATTTCATCATACAAGAGCAAGTAATGCAGTACTACCAGGGTTTGAAGAGTTTCTAAATGACTCTCTTGAATTCAGGTCTGCCATACTAAGGTCAATAAACTAATGCACATTCCAGGCTAGGTGACCATCGTACTCTACTGACTTCCTACTGTAGGTAGTCTAAGCTTCCTGCAGGGTGTTGGAGTTATTGGTCTGCTATGATAACAGCCATTCCAATTTTTCACTGCACTACTTTTCTGGAAAAAAGTAATAAAATCAACTACCTTTCATGTGACCTTTTTTTTGGTCTAGCTGTCCCGGGTCTGGCTGGGACAGAGTTAATTTTCTTCATAGCAGCTCCTGTGGTGCTGTGTTTTACGTCTGTGACCAAAACAATGCTGTAGCCCACTGATGCTTTAGCTACTGCTGAACGCTGCTTGCACAGCATCAAGGCCGTCTCTGCTTCTAACACTTGCTCCCCCAATCAATAGACTGCTGGGTTTGCAAGAGGCTGAGAGGGGATACAACCAGGTAAATGACCCAAACTATCCAAAGAGATAGCCCATGACCTATAACATTATGCTCAGAAAAAAAGAGGAGAGGAGGGGGCTTAGGGGAGTTAGCCATCTTTTGCTCTAGAACTGGGCATTGGTCTCCCTGTGGAAGGGAATGAGTGATTGCCTTTGCATCACTTGTTTTATTCTGTTTTCCTTCTCTCTTCTTCCACTTCTCCTTCACTTATTACACCTATTTTATCTCAAGTCACAATTTTCTTGCTTTTACTGTTCCTTTCTTCTTCCCCCATCCCACTGCGGGGAGGAGGAAGGAAGTGATCCAGCAGCTGTGTGCTGCCTGCCAGGGTTAACACGCAACAGCAGTGTAGTTCAGTGATACATAAAAAAGTATTTCCTGCTCATTTCTGCTCCCTGGAACATAAGTCAAAAGAGAGGGAAAGGTTTGCCTGTTCACAGCTCTTATAGTACATGACAGAAAGGGAGAAGAAAATGGCAAGACATTTGGTGCAGGCCCTCTGTCACTACACACCACCAAGAGCAGCAGTCTTAGACAAACAAGCAATGAATAACTGACTACCAGTGCTGCGCATTTTGAAATGGCTTCTAGTCCTGTGTGAAGACATCAAGACACTGGAGATTTCCCTATTTTGTCTAGTGGCTTATGTCACTGCTGAATTAACACATCATCATCATTAAATCTTTTGAATTTACCTGCCTTTAGCTCTCCATCCTCACTTTTTGTTATGCTTTCCTCTTCTGATTAGAAATACATGTCCTGTATTTTCCTTCTTGAGAAGGTGTTTATGCTTTGTACTTCTCCTATACTTCCCTATTTTCTTAAAAAAATTAAACAAACAAAACCAAAAAAAAAACCCAACAAACAAACCCAACAACTAAACAACAAAAAACCCAACCAAACAACCAAAGTCTGGTGATATTTGTTTTATCACCAGAAATATTTCTCTTATTCTTTCAACCTTTGAGTCTCATTTTGGGAGTTAAAGATTAAACCATCAGTAGACTAGAAAATGATAGTTGCCAAGGATTCAACATAATGATTCAAAACATGGGTCAGATGCCCTGCTTGGTACACAAGAAATATTGGTATTTGGTATTTCAAAGGGCCCATTCCCCAAAGCTATTCAGTATTATTTTAAAGAGGTCTGAACAGAAGGAAAGCGTTAGGAAACTCTTGCCTTCTTTAGATTGGTTTATTAGATGACATCCTGAAATTTCTGATGATGTTCAAATAGCTCCGTAATACCATACCAATGGGAAACATCACAGAGAGGTAGGTGGACAGAACAACGGCCCTGTATCTCAGACAGCAATTTATTCAAACAACTTCTGAATCCATGAATCTTTTCACTTACTGTCTCCATCCTTCTGCTGGAAAGAGCTTATTTTCCTTTCATCTAGTTTCCCCGGGGAGAACATGCTAGTGATAGATCAAGATACTCAGCAGAGATTTCTGAGGCTTTCCAGAACAGGTGGAATGTACCATGAGGATATGTAGCAGAGGGCACCACCTTCAGCATGGATGCCCAACCCTCCAGCACTGTGCTCATCTTTTGTATGGGGAAGGGACATTCAAGAGTATTCCACACGATAATACCCTTTGCTATTACTTTTCAGTATTAAGCAGAATATTTTTGATCTCCTAAACTGAGAACAGAAGTTGGCATGAACTGGACAGGGTACTTCAGGGACAACTTTGACCTGAGGGCTGAGAGCATGCTTAAATTTCAGAGCTGCTCTACATTTTCACAGGAAGAAACATCAGTCCATCCAGCTGCACTCCCCGCCAGTGCTGAAATAGCCTTCAAAAGAAATATAGATTTTGGGGCAAGAATTCTCAGGGAATACCTTTTGCTTTCTCTTAAAAACAGATGAGATACGTTGACAGTTTATATCTGAGCCTCTCCTAACCATCTTGTACTGTTCAGCCTAGGAGACAATTTCCTTCTTGCACACTGCAAATACAGACTATGAGTATATAAATGTGAATTTCTATATATTGTGCCATACTTTGGTTTTGGCTTTGCAAATCTAGTAAACTTTGTCTCTTAAAATCTACCCAAAAAGCTAGCATTCAAATTACAAGCAGTAGAGCCTACTACAAATGAACTATATTAAATACTTTCTACTTTGGCATAATGAATTATACTTCCAGAAAAAGACTATTGAAAGGGCTTCCTGCAATTGTTTCACAGGTAAAAATGTCTCCATCTATAAAAAGGATAAGTCTAATCGGAGAAAAAGGTAGTTTAAGGATTCAAATAAGAATGCTTTTCAAGAGAGATCCACTACCAGCAAGCCATTACTTTAACTGCTATTTGTGATTTGTAAAATGGTGATTTTACCAATAGATCAATTTGCTGATTTGAAACCAAATCTTTGGCACTTGAAATCAGAAACTCATTTTTCACTGAACTAAACCTTACGCATGCTTCTCTAAAAAGCCTGTTTCTAAACAGAGGAGGGGAAGAGCTGACTGGATAAATGATTCTGTTACCAAAGAACAAACACAATACAAAGCTGTTTATATTATCTTGCCTACACAGCACAGTATAACATTCTCCTTCTATATAATAGCATATTCTGCATTTATGGAACAGAGATATTGTATGTTATGACAGAACTGTTTTATCCTGTTCAAAAAATGACATGCATCAATGGGAAAATATCAGAAGAGTACAAGGAGGAGATTTTTTATTATTACAGACATGGTAGACTGTCGTAAATTAGCAAGGCCATTATAAGCCAGAGCACCGATATATGCTCCCTGACAGAAGCTCATTTCAGAAGCTCTGACATCTTGATTAATGCTACATACTAGCACTGCATTTTACACACTACGTATCTTTAAAAAAGTGTATCACCTTGGACAGGATTTTGTCCTAGTTCTTGGCAACTGACATTAAGAAGCTCGGTATGTGTCTTAGTTAAACATTAGATTATGACTACTAATTATCACTCAAATTAAGACAAGAAGCAAAAAGTCTAACAACTGATTTTGGAAGAAAGGGATTCTTGTTTTTCTACAATGGAAATAAATGCACAAACAACATGCAGTGAGCTTAGGGCATTTGTAAGACAACATATTTTCAGAAGTTAAAACAATTCAGTTGATTGCATTAAGCACTGCTTGTGCTTGCAAATTTTCTTAGATGCTGTTTGCTGGAAACTGTTTCATAGGTGTTCTGTTTCTGTAACCATTCCACTATTTCATCTTTCATACAAAAGGAAGTCAGGGCCATATGAGAAAAGCTGTACTGAGTATTTGAGATGTAACTCTACTGGGTCATAAACACACCATGTGTTTTTTAATGCCTGCATTAAATTTGCCATTACCATTATGCTTTACAAACATGGCTGAGCTTAAGCCGCAGGGGTATTCATCACAAACAGGAAGAAAACAAGAGATAGCTGCCATTTTTTAATGAATATAAAAAAAAAATGTTTATAAAGAGATTTCTTACTTACCTGCCACACCTCCCAGCAAGACATTCCTGCTACATCCATTAACATGTTAGGAATAACTGACAGGAATGAGAAACAACGTGCCCAGCACCACATACAAATTATAGCTTAGCAAAACCAGACAGAAGTAGAATTCCTTAATTTATCTGCCTCCAACTTCCAAAACCATGTCGCTCTGATTCTCCCTTCACAGCAACAGCACTGCACCAACCTCATCTTCACAGGTGCCCTTCCTACCTCTCAGGCTGGATGATAGAAAACCAAGATCAAACAAGCACAAGTGCTTTCATCATATGACTGATCTGCCCAAACTCAGGAGAACAATCTGATTTATTTTGTAGGAAATAAGAAGGGAATATTATATGTTTTAAAATAATACAACTTTCAGATCCCTTTGACCAGCAGCCAGAGTATGGCACTCTCAAGAAGCTGAGACACTTTTGTGGGTTATTGATTTAAGTGAAGCCAGTGAGACACATTACTGTACCACAGGTGCAACTCCAACAGACCTATGATTTTTATTTGGCTTCCATACTTTTATGCCGATTGGGCTGATATCAGTTTTGAGAGACAAATTGCCTTTATGAAGTGTAATTCATTCAACTGGCAGGTACAGATCTCCAGTTGTGTTTGAGACACAGTGCAGGTTATGTCCAGAGATGGCAAACAGGGTATGTTGTGGTCCATAAACCTTGGAAAACTGTGTTTGAAGAAAAACCACTGGAAAAGAGAAAAACAATAATCAGCTCACCTTGAAGAGCGATTCGGAACCATCCCGTGTGGGTGGCTGTGAATATCTCACACAGTGCACACCATTTCCTTTACTGAGGGCCAGGGGAAAGAAAGCAGACAGGAAGAAAGTCATTCCAATCAACAAGGAAAGCACTACCTGGAGAAGGCTGACTTTAGAAATATAAAGGCATGCACCCTCAAGGTGCTTCTTTTAACTGCAGCTTTGTTTGAAATACATTTGTTACTGCTTTGTGGGACCTTACAGTGGCCAAGACTTCAGTTTCTTCACAGCCTCTCCTGATGATCTTGCCCTCAGGCACATACTGGCATTCTCCCTCCTTTCAACATGTGCAGGCAGGTCAACTTTCTTATTTTTCTTTCTCCTGGGTGCATAGTGTCAGATGAGGGAAGATTAAAGTATTATCACACAGCTTTTGATTTAAAATTAGCTTATCTGTTGAATCTCTTTCAACTGGCCTTTTGAAAAGGATAATATATTCCAGCCAGTGAGCAAAGATGTCTCCTCTGGCATTGATTGAAATAAAAGAGCAGTTTTGCTTGAAGAGGATTCCCTTTCTGACCCTTCTTTCACTTGAGACTTTTACCTGCAATTCTGGTAACCCGAAGCAAATCTCTGGCATATAGTCATTAACCTCATGAACCAAAACAGAGTGAAACTTTGTAAGAGGCATACCAATTTCCACACTTCCCTTCCACCAGAAAATTCTCTTAAATTTTCTAATCACTGTTCATTTATGCTTTACCAGCTAATCTGTCCAGTCATAAAAGAAATAATTAAAAGATTGCATTCATGTACAATTAATGTTCAAATTGATTGCAAGTGAAAGTCAGTTTTTGCTTTGACATAATTATGGAAGTGTACACTAGAAAGAGTTAGACAGGTGAAGACCACAGGGTTTGATATGTGAGCGTGTGGGCTTAACCCAGCTCTTTTCTGCTTTGATGAAGCCATACAGAGAACTGACAATTGTTTTACAATAGAGAGTCCTTATTAATCCCATTACAACCTATACTGCCTGTTCATGTAGACAAGAATACTACATACTGGGAATGATGACTATACAAGCAACTCCAGCTATAGAAAAATTAATCTATCACACCAGAAAGGATCTGTAATTAAATCTGCGTAAAATCAAGCCAAAACTCTCCCTGATCACATATGCCCACAACAGCATACATTCCTTTATAAAATAGAAGGGAAAGGTCTGTGTTGGATCCTGTACTTCTGCTGTACAGAATTTCTTGACAATTTTAGAAAGTTTCCCACTGGCAAGGGATTTAGGGCCAGAATTAACACAAGGTGTGCTAAGGACATTTAGTGAAAATAAGATTTTTGGAACGTGTGGTAGTTTGACCCTGGCTGAATGCCAGGTGTCCACCAGGCCATTTTATCACCCCCCTCCCTCATCAGAAGGGGTGGGGGGAGAAAAATAAGATGGAAAAAATCCCTACTTGTGGGTCAAGATAAAGGCAGTTTAATGAAGCAATAGTAAAGGTTGCATGCGTGGGGGTGAAGGAAAACAAAAAGATGTTACTCTCTACTGCCTATCAGCAGGGGATGTTTGGCCACTTCCCAGGAACCCGGGCTTCAGTACGGATAGCAGTTGCTCTGGAAGACAAACGCCATAAATAATGAATAAACCCCACCTTCCTCCTCTTTTCTCTTAGCTTTTATATCTGAGCCAACACCATATGGTATGGAATATCCCTTTGGTCACCTTGGGTCCCAAGACCTTGCCCACCCCCAGCCTACTGGTGAGGGTGGGGGGAAGGCTGGAGAGCCAGCCCTGATGCTGTGCGAGTGCTGCTCAGCACCAGCCAGAACACCGCTGCGTTATCAGCGCCTTTCCAGTTACCGATACAAGCACAGTGCTGGGAGGGCTGCCGCGGGGCTCAGCCAGACCCAGTACAGAATGCCATTAAAACATTAAAAAGAAAGACAAACAGTGGAGAAGTGTGCAGTACAGCATTTCTAAGATCTCACCGTAACTTTCTTCAGACTAGTTAACATTCACGACCAAGTACATGTATCACTCCTTCCTTTGCCAGCATTATGGTAGTTGTTTCTCATTAAAGCTACAGAAATCAGAAAGTGCATCGTTAGGTGATATCACCAGGAAATCTCCTTCCCACAGTGAAACTCTTCTACTTCTTTTTCCTTTTATAGACTGACATTCAGAAAAAGGAAAGCTTGCCATCACTGACTTTTCAAATGTGCAGCTCAAGTGAAGGTGTGCTGCTCGAAAAACAATGCCCTGCAACATTTTTTTCCAAGTAAAATGTGGATGCACCAAATGTTTACATACTGTGAAACATTCATGCTTGCTTCAGTTGTAGTGAGTTAGCAAAATTAAAGGGCCCTAAGGTCTTAAAAGACCATCAAAAGTACCGGCTAGGAAGGGATTTTATTACTTAGAAAACAGACCTCCCAGATTTGCAAGTTGCCAAGTATAAAAAAGCATAAAAATCTACCCCCACTCCACATTATCTGCCATGTTTTTTCAGTAGATAAAACTGGTTTTGCTTCAAGCAGACATACTACTAATGAGTTTGAAGTTTGAGTTGTTTTATCACATGGTATGAAGCAGGTTTTAGCATTTTTAATGGAACAGTTGATTTCAGATGGTACACTGTATTTCCTCTTTATCATAGCCTGTAAGTTATAGGAAGCTCATCTTTAGTTTTAATACCTGTTTTACCGTGATATTTTCCAATTATGTTTTCTTGAAAAAATCTTTCATTTCCAGCATTTTTATAATTATGTGTTTTAAGATTAATGTGAATTACCGTATGGTTTAAAATTCAATACACTTCAGTGAAAATTTGCATGAAGCACACCTGGATAAGTTTGGATAATGGCATTTTTGTCTGTATGGTACTCAGTGCTTAGCTCGTAATCAAAACCTAGTACAGATCACACAAAACTCTTGATGAGCTGTAAATGAGCTTCCATCAATCCACAACCCTAAAGCAAGCCCCACCTAGCTGCTTCAACATTTTTACATGTGCCACTCTACCTGAGGGTGATAGATTTGTGATAGACCATATGAAGGTCAAGTTCTTCATGGTAACTACCTTTGAGACTCATCAGCTGACTTTACAAGCCACAAACCTGGTGGTTGTGTGCAAAAGTGTATGGGATACTGCTTTCTCAGTTTGCACCCACAGTTTGTATGAACATACACACAGACTATTTCCTCATGTAGAATGACTAGAGACCCACGTACAGAAGATCCACTCGGATTTTCGCTGTCTTGGTAAGTCTTACACGCCAGTTTAGGAGACCTCCTGACCAGACGTTTATATGCTAAAGCATCTAAAAGTGCCTGAAAGTATTACAGAAATCATACTGTGTTAGGAAACATTTTGTTATTCCACATGGCTGCAGGCACTGCAATATTGGCCAGCCTGAACACCATGGTGCTTCTACTCCATAAGGCCAGTTAGGATTCATAAACTACGTGCCACTGCACTTACATCCTCTGAGCTGCTCAGCACACACCTGACACAAGCTTGCAACACCTGACTAAGTGCAACACAGAGCAGCAGAAACACAGCAGGAGAAAAAGAAACATGCATTTTTGCAATAACCACCTATCGGGAGCAGGTGAAGGATCACAGGCTGAACTTTTCCCTACTAGAAGCAGTTCAGATCTTCTGTTTATTCACTATTAGTCAACACAAAAGTCTAAACTGGGTCCCTTAGTGGATTTTTTTTTCAAACAGAACAAGTGCCTGAGAAACACTGCAAAATTCAAAAGGACGGAATGAAAGAGGCAACTTGGTACATGAAGAAAGGGATGAATCCAAGGTACACACCATTCATCCCATCTCTGTGAAGGGCAGAAGCAACAAGAGACCTGCTGCCCTCTTCCTGGGTCTGTGGCTTTATCTGTTGGGCTACCGTCATGCGTTTTCACAGCTCTTCCCGTCTTTACTGGAAGGCATGCTATTCACCCCTCTTGAAAAAACGATGAAATGAAGTAGACTCATTACTCTGCAGCAAGACTCTCTCACTCCTAGGGTCCTAATCACAGATAAAAAAGTGAAGTTTGGCTTTAAATTCTGTCTTATGCCAGAATAACCCCTGTATGTCCCAAGATCAGTTTAGAAGTGAATATAAATTCAGAACACTTACCCAACAAAACTTTATCAGGTCATCTATTTCCCTACCAATCATTTCTTAAAGCTGGAAGAATAAAAGTAAAACTAAACATTAGAAGCCTTAACCCGTTTATCTGTACAACAGTTGGAGACTCTGCCAAACTGATGTGCTGACCTCTGAAATGCAATATAGAAAGGGGGAAATGCATGCAAAAGTATAGGAAGCTGCAATGCATTTAGGCTCTCTACTGTAAATGAAGCAGCACATGAGTTCCTAGACATATGCCAACCCGCCCAATTCAAGTAACTTTTTTGTCAGTATCAATCTCATGACAAAATGTTTTGCAGGACCAGAAATGCTCCACTGCAAGCACCACAATAAAGATAAGTAAAATCTCTGCAAGGAAGACTCTTCTCTGTAAAGGAAAACATTAGAGAGCTGTTTTAATGCTGCTCTCATATTTAAATAGTTTTAAAGAAAAAATACTTTACATTTTTGTAACTCCTAATTTATAGGAATTTCAAAACACTCTGAAGATACGAATAAATTCCATCTCTTACTTCCTATGAAGTATGAGAATGTTATCCCCATTTCAACAAAAAGAAGCTTAAGGTTCTGAGATCAAGCAACTTACCATGGGTTACAAAGGAAGTGTAAGGAGGAGAGAGGAAAAATGCTACAACTCTCTCATCTCCTCTTCCCCCCTGCTCCACACAACTGCAGCTTTGCAGAGTAATTTAAAAATGTATCTCTGTGTTTAAAAAAATCAAATTGAACTTTGTTTGCTCTCAACATTAAAAGAAATGTCTGGCATAAAGGGGAATGCACAGCTTTAGCAAAGGGGGAGGGAATAAGTCAGCATGTTCTCAAGGTCTTCCTTTCAGTAGTCTTCTCCCAGCTGCACAATTCATTTGTCTTCAAAATACTCTTCCAGCATAACTGACTCCAAACCACCCCATCTGCTAAACAACAAACTCTTCTGTTTCTTCTCAGTGGGAACGTGCAGCATAAAAGTCAAAGGTTATGCAAAAGTACCCAAGGACTCATTGTGATACACGGGATTAGCTAGAGAAGAAGAAATATATTTATTTGTTTTGATGGTATAAGCGAAAAATACTTAAACAATTGTGTGTGTGTGATTTTAAGTCAATCTGGGGTTCTTTTTTCCTCTATTGTTGTAGTGAGGGGAAAAAAGTCAGAAAAAAAAAAAAAAGTCTTCCTCACCTGAAATTAAATTATGCTAAATTTCATTTATCAGAACCGTGTGTGTGTGTGTGATTTTAAGTCAGTCTGGGGTTCTTTTTTCCTCTATTGTTGTAGTGAGGGGAAAAAAGTCAGAAAAAATACAAAACAAATAGTCTTCCTCACCCGAAATTAAATGATGCTAAATTTCAGTTATTAGAACCGCTAATAATTTTTCCAAAATAAATCATTTTCCAAAACAAAAAAAATATAATTAGATATCATATTTTATTGTTTATAAAATAAATTGAAAACTATTTTGTAATTAAACAATGTATTTTAAAACATTTCTGCCACCTTCACTCTAGTTTGCAGGCTATCTGATCCAAAGCTAAAGATCCAGCTTTCAGACACCACCTTCAAGGGCCAGGCTGACCAAGGAGATAAGAGGGTCACTGGGTGAAGAACCTCCTATCATAGCTCAAAAGCCACCTCTGCTTACCCCACAATTTGCTGCTTAGGGCCAGCCTCTGGTGTCCAAATGTACTGACCCTGTCAGGTGCTTTGATAACCTTTTGCTATGTTTTTCTGACATGCTTTTTGCATTAGGGAACCAGGTTAGGTACGATAAAAGCCTACTACAGACCTTCCTGTTGTAAATAGCCAGCTGTGAAAAAAGGGGAATTGGGGACATACCAAAGCCTTCAGCTCCAGGGCTGTAGATGTTATGGTGGGGGCTAAAACTAATCTGGCAATCGCAGACACACACACACACTTCTAGTTAAATACCTTCCTTTCCTTCTGACAATAGTAAACACATTGATAAGCAAAAGGAACTGAAGATAAGCTAGCGGGGTCACCTCTTTGTCACATCAATTTTCTCTTGAAAGAAATTGCAGAAAGTACAGATTTCCAAGAGTGGATCGAAAAAGACAGGAATATGGTTGAGCTGTGTGACAGCCATACAAGAAAGAAAAGTCACGTTCTTTAGCTACAATACTGGTAAACCCAAACTGAAGTATTTTGTATCTATGGAAGTCACCCTAATCATGGCATGCTCCCCAAAGTATTTTACTGGTCATTTCCTTTATACCCAAGCTGGGGCATGTAGTCTGTGTGCTCTTTATAACTTTGGTTAAATATGCTTCACAAATTCCAGCTGGATTCTACCCTGAGTTTATGTATGGTAGTAATAATAGTATAAAAGTCCTCTTCTGAAGCAGCATGTTACTTGTGAACCTCTTCAGGCCATACCAGTGGTGAAAAGTCAAGCTTCAACTGCAATAATCAAGGTGACAGGGAGCAATAGTGGATGGTGAATTATGCTTCTAAATATCATTACACACACACACATGTATTATTTTCTTAGAAAGAGATAAACCGGTAGTTTTTAGCCTGTTAGAAGTAGTATTTAGATTGCCATGAGTCACTGTGGATTTGGCTCAGAGAAGAGATGCTTCGGATGCTCAAGAATTTTTAAATATCAAAACCTTAGAGAGTACATATATAAGGAATTATTTCCACACATCAAAAATAACATCTCTGTTCATCATCAAACAACAATTGTGCTGTATATTTACTCAGGCCATAATGATCCTTGTTTACTATATCAGCCTGTTCTACCACTTCTAGTACTGGGACTCCACTAGTTTTGAGTATTACACTTTCTAATATGGTGTATTGCCCTGCATCCACTGCTATACCTGTGTCAGTTCCTGCCCAGGAACAGAAGACAGAAGAATTTAGCTTGGGGAAAGTGCTTCTGCATGGGGTACAGAGCTGACTAAACAACCCTACATCATACAAGCTTCGCAGTCCCAGTGGGATGCTGGGTTTTGCAAGGGGAAGGAGGCACGTGGCTTTTGAGGGATGCAGGTCAGGTGCTGGCCATGACCTGTTGCTGCTGCAGCAATCCTGCAGCCTCCAGGGGAGCACAGCCTGCCTGAGCCTGAGCCAGGATGGATCTGAGGGTGCTGTGACCTGCACCCGCCGCTGCAAAAGCTCTCACAACAGCTCATGCGAGCAAGGTGTGGAACACTACCTGAAACCCACTTGTCTATCCTCTACTCTGACATCCTTTCCCCTCTTCCTGTGGGGGACGTGTTAACCCAGAAAGAGAACACAGGGCAGTATTTCGTAAGGTAAGGTGGAACAACTAACTGCCCACTGACTCTTCTGAAAGGTGAATGTGCAGGACCTTAAACCCCAAACTGACAATCACCAACCAGCTGCTGGCCACACCACTTCAAGCAATGGTGACAGTAGCTGAAATAACAGCATGTGCCAACTAGACTTTGCTCTTTTCAGAAACTGCTTTTTCCACAGGGGCAGATATTTTAGTCTAGGCCTGAAAGCCATTTATTATCAAAGAATCCACAGAAACAAAGAACATTCAACAAGTGGAAAGGAAGTAGCATGGGTTTACAAAGACCCTGGCCCTGCAGAATGTACCCATTTCACAAGACTTGAAGGAACATTTCTTATTTCCATTGTAGAGTCTTAACAGATTAACTCAGCTATCACCCGTCTAACGTGTCTCCCACTTATGTATTGCTTGTAAACCAGGCTGTCCTTTGAGGTCAAAAGCAGTTGAAAAACTGCAGGTTTTTTCCCAGTCTATATCAGAGTTAAAACTCCCCAAAACACAGCAAGTTCCTCCCTAAGTTCCAGAGTCAATAACTGAACTATATTCTCTTACAAAGCATTTGGAAACTCAGCATCATTAACTTTCTAAAGAAAACCCTTAAAATAGCAATACTGTCATATATTGGACATGAATAAGTTTTAAAATCTTTGAACTTTTCATCAGTTTTGCTCTCAATCCACTCAGCTCCAAGCCTGCTCGATGGTTAAACCAGCTTAACTCATTGTCATTATATGTCATAGATACAAATACATTCAATTTGCATGAATAACCCAGTGTTACTTATGCTGAAGACCATACCAATACAAGTCTATGTTTAATTTATTTTTTAAAAGTTCTTTTCCTTAAACCCCAAATTTTAGCATTTTTCTACTCTTTTTGAACACTATTAAAAAGAACTTTGATATGTTATTTATTTAAAGAAACATGGTCAAATTAGGTTTCGTGTTTTAATGCAATTTGTATTCGAAGAAATCAATAATGCAGTAAAAAGGATTGGACTGAAACAGCCCAGCTCTAAAAAACGTGTCTGGAAAAGAGCTTCTACAACTACATTGGTAACCATATAACAGTATCCATAACTTCCCAGTGGTGAGGGTTTGTGTTTTTCTTTAAACCTGGGTGCTGGATGGCAAGCTACATTTTTGCAAAATGAAGTTATTTCTATTTATACAGGAATAATTCTGAGAACTTCTGTAGCCAGTATCATACAGCACTAATGATTTACCAGTCTTTCTTTCTTCCCCTTTTCTCCTTAATGAAAACAAAAAACAGGCATTTAAGTGCTTCCTGAATCAGGACCAACTTTCCTAACGCAAGACAAAGTGTAACTCAGAAAAAACAAAGCATGATACATGTGGGTTTGCAGTTTTAAAACGGTCTCTACTTCAAGATGCAGAGTGTCTAACACAGTTCCTGTGTACCACATTACAGCACCTGAATTTCTCAGAACATGTTGGGGTAGTTGTTTCTTGTCTGCTTAAATACATTTCACATCATTCTAAGTATTTAATGACAAGACATAATGGGCAAAAGAAAAGAAAGCTGTGCAGATATTTCAATAGAGTACCATTTTAATTCACTTAGGCTTAGAAACTGCTTTTTTTAGCAGGTAGGAGGACCTGTCTTCCACCTGCCCCCCCTCCTCATTTTAAGGGTAAATGATAATTAAAACTGTCATTTCCACTTTAGAGTAAACCAAGGATCTTTTGGTAGGGAAGATAACTGTTCTGACAGCTGGGTGCTCCTTTAAACATTTCACTTGCTTTCACTCTCATAATCTACAGTCTGCAAAACAGAAACATGAGGAAAAAAATGCCATCACTGTAATTAGTGAGAAAGGATTTCATCCTTCATGCATCTTAGAGCTACCCTGCAGAAGATGACATCAAGTGCCTCTCAATAACTTCATCATGCCATCAATCCCCGCTTATGTCACATGGGCATTGCTACCACTCACCACCATTCAGGAGGGCATCAGCACCTTTAAGGATGGGATCTTCATGCAAGTGGGAAGAAGATGATTTTCTGTATAGCACCCACTTTCCAGGGGCAGTGGGAGGGGTGGAGAAAGAAAGCAACATTACTACTTCATTTCTGCTTTCCTGATGGTTTATGCAAAGAGGAACAGCATTTTTTTTTGCAAAATGGAAATAGCCAGTCAATTGCAGGAAAAGTAACTCAGCCTCGTGCAGCTGCCAGCCATGTTGTCTCTGGACAAACATTTCAATTCAGTCATGTTTTGTAAATGGGCAATGATGCGTTTGGGGAGATATTTTTTTCAAACCCCCAAAATTTCTACATAAAGTCAGCTATGGAACTCTGCAACTGGCATCCTAATGAATGCCACCAATACATCAAATGCAGTTAAGGAGGTTAAAAAAAAAAAAAAAAAAAAAAAAAGTAACCTGCTACACCTCATAAATTCAGATGTGAAGACTTATTAGAAAAGTCTTTCATTTCAGATTCATGAAATGCTTTATGAAATTTATGATTTTTTTTTGTGCAATCCGAGTTTGTAAAATGAAGCTATAGGGATGAGCAAAAAGGCTGCTCTATGGATTAAGAGGGTAGCTAAGAACATCCTTTGCTCTCCGTTCTGACTTGTCATAATATGTCATTGCTTTAGGAGAAAGACAAAATGAATCACGTCCAGTTGCATTACTGGTACAATTTTAACCTCAGGAAAAATTCTGGACCAACAAGAGCACATCATTATTACTTTTTGTCACTATTATTCCAGAATCTACAGTTCTGGAGCAAGAACATAGCATTGCTAAACCACTGCCTGTTGGCAAAATAAAAAAGCTCTTTCACAAAACCCCATGATATCTGAACAAAAGGACAGAAATTATAAAAAAAATACCCTAAACAATAAAAAAACCCCAATAGCACCATACAGATGAGAAGGGTATATCTCCTCCCTTTCTATTGTCTCCTTTTAAATAATCATTTGCATCCTTTCATGTGTCTCACTAGTACACAGAAAGGGATACATCTTAGGAAGCCTTCTGAAATAGTACAAATTTTACTGTAATTTCCGCCGCACAGAAAGAGCCTATTGACCACATCTGTAAGCAAAAACTCTTGAGAAACATTTGAATCCTGAAAGGATGAATGTGATTTGACCTGAACTCCAACAAGGGAATGTGCCCATTCCCTCTCCCAGAAACCAAAGCCAAGTTATAAACACAAAACCAAAAAACTCTAATACCAGACATTTCCCTCAGTCTCTCTCAATGTTCCTTAGACAAACCTTTGCTAAATTTTTGTAATTGAAAGCTGCACAGTCCTTGTGCAGAATTGCTTTTGCAGACCATAATTACTGAACATGTTTACAGTGTGTCATAACTGTAACTTTAGCACATTATCTCCATTAGATTTTAAATGTAATCTAAAGTAATAGCAAAACTTGCTTTTACATTTTATCTGTGTGACTATCACCAAAACTAAAGAGAAACTGCAGCCAAAGTCCACCCAACTCCTTCAACATCACTTGAGTCAGACCCCTGATGTAGTAAAGCCCAGTGGAGTAACAGAGGCTCCATCATTACACCCGGACTAAAGGAGAGAGGGGCAGAAAGTTTGTCCCAGCCTCCAGATTAAGCGAGTGGAAAGCTATTTGCTTCCCTATATTCAAGGAGAATGAATTTCTCCAAAACATCCAGGATTTTTGCAAGAAGTTCTATTTTGAAATAATTGTCTCATTAAAACAGTAGAGATTAATCTTTACAGATTAACACTAGCTCTTAGTCTTACAAAAGAGATCTTGATCTGTGTAGGAGGTTTTGGGTTTGGGTTTTTTTGTTTGGGTTGTTTGGTTTTTTTTAAAGTTTTTTCTAGCCTTAAAGAAGATCTGTTCTTCCACCTTTTCAAGCTAAAGGACAGTGAAATCATATTTTATGTTTTGGAAGCCAATAAGCCTTCCTCTGGAAAAGCATTTGATTTCTTCACAAGCATTGAACAGTACCAATTTACAAGTTTATGGTCAACAACCTTGTTTTCCTCTCAGCAGGTCCAGCCCAGGAATGCAGCTACAATGCAGTCCTTAAGTCAGCTGAATTCTTCTGAATTGCAAGGGAACTTGGGAATCCAGGTACTTGTATAAATTCTTTCCATTATTATGAAATTTCTGCATCATCAAATTCCTGAATTTATTTGGTTTTTAATGGGATAGAAAAAAAAGAAAAAAAAAAAAAAAGCATTGACTACTACTTTGTCCCTCATTTCACCTACATGCAGGACTCTGGCACAAAAAGGGGCATGTGGAGAAGTTTGAACTCGCAACTCAGTTTTGTCAAGTTTTCCTGTGAAAATGGGATTATTGTGATCATTAATCATAGGAACAGCCACTGCCTCTGAAAGAAAACCCATACATCTTCATCACCACACCTCAGAGTGAAGGAAAGTATTCAAATGACTGTTTTGTTTAGTTGTATGCACTTCTCATTGTTTTTTTAGAATTTTCACAAAGTTTCCAATTGGGATATAATGGGAAGGAAAGGGAAATACTGATCTTTGAGACCTAGACAAGTAGGATCCATACCAGTGAAGGGCTTGTGACTCACAGCATGCCTTAAAAAAGAACAAGGGCTGCAGCCTTCCCTAACGAAGGATGGTTGTAAACACATAGGCACAGCAACATGATCTGATCTGATGTGACCAACACAATGATCTGGCACACAGTGAGAGATTTTCAAGGGGGTTTATGACAGATGATCTATTATACTCCCTGTTACCTAAGCAGTACATCCCAAGCTCAGGAAAGGTTATATGGATGGTCTAGCAGGCTTTATTTCTTATATGCAGCTCTAAAATGATGGTCTTGGAATTGACTTTCATTTCCTAAAAAAGTTTTCTAGCTTTTTCTTTTTTAGTGTTCCTGTAACACTATTTGTTGCTGACTCCATCAGTTTTGAGCAACACCACCTGTGTGACACAGATTACAGAACATATGTCTACTTCAAGCAATATGTCTTCAAACAAGATGGGCTTCCTCCACACGTTGCACCTCAGAAGTGGTCTTTCCCCATATATTCTACGCAAGCCAACTGCCTTGCAAAGACTGCTTGCCAAGGTAGCTGAGAGCCAAGGTACTGTGATCTCATACAGATGTGTTACGGTTATGTATGTAAATCTGCAGCATTAGAAAAAAGAAAAAAAAAAAAAAAGGGTGAAGCTCCTCTGCTGCTTAATCTTGTTGACATTTGGATCATTGCTGCTGATGGTGCTCGTGTAGGTCACTCTGACAGCTCATGAGAAGGCGTGTGACAACTCACAGAAAGAGATCTCACACTTTTAGCTTCTGCCTGAGCAGGACATCAGCGCGAAAGGACATCCACTCTGACTTGTGGTTAGCACTTCACAGAAAGCCTGGCATCAAACAGGCTTCTTCAGTTACCCGAGAGGGAGCCTGCAGGGAAACATCGCTATTTGCTGCCTCTGTTCTGGATAGAAATGAGCTTGCCCACACTGCTGAAATGAGGTAACTATTGCTGCTTCATCGCACATGGCAATCTCATTTCAAACCACATTATTTCTCCTGTTCAACAGTGAAGTCTAAAAGGGAAAACAGGAAAGCATGAACTAAGTAGTATTGACAGGTTCAATTTAATAAACAAAAGTTTTATGAATATTGTAAATCAGAGTTATTCAGACTTTGAACACTTTTGACAAATATTTCAGCCTTCCAAAAAGAACATATAAAGAGATTAGTCACATGAAACATCTCTGTGAGTCCTGAATACAAACTGATCGTTATATACGGGACGAGGGGGGGTGGGGTGGTGGTGTCTTCCTGTATCTGTAAGCACACACTTCCACTAATATTAATGAATATAATATCAGTCTCATTAGTTTTTTATATTTATCTATTTATTTTTGTAGTCTGGGTATTTCTTGGATAAATTTAATTAAACTGTGCCTGTGTTTTCACACTTGGAGAGCTTGGCATGGGTGGTTGAAATGCACGTGCCTACTTGATAGCCTGTTCTGTTTGCTTAACAGCCTTGGAGGGAGGAGGAAGAAAATGAAAAAAAAGAAAAAGAGAGAAAAAAAGCACGTCCTTCAAGTCACTTTGACTAAAACCTGTATTTCTGCTTTACTCAACATTAACATAAAATCATTAAACTTGCCTGTCTGATTCTAAAAGGACAGAAACTAATTTTAATTCCAGTAACCTGGTCACTCTACATTAGCACTATATAGGGAGGACATGAAGACATCACTTTCCCCTCTCTCACATTTTGCAATGTAAAGTAGGTTACATACCATTGCATGGGTCTGTAATATATCAGTACCAGTCGAGAAGCTGAAAGCGTATTATGACCTTGGCAAGCAGGTAAGAATATACAACAGAGTTTTAAATTAATTGTTATCTAATTGCTGACTCCTTTTTGGAACAGCCGTTATGTCTCTCTTTGTCTTCCTTTTTTTTTTTTTTTTTTTCCCCCCCCCTCACTGTGAACTCCAAAGAGGGTAATTTCATATCTGAAGTGCTTATTTGGGCCTAAAAATTGAGGCTAAAAATCTAGGTCCTGTTGTAGTTGAAGAAAGTTTTGTCACTGACTTCAAAAGTGTTATACTTTCACCTTGTGAAATTTAAAATCCTTGCTGGGTGAATCTTGCATATGTTTTCCATGAATACCCAATTGTGTCAGCTCTGAAAAAATAAGTTTAAGGGAATGTTGTAGGAAAAATACAGGACAAAAATGGAGCACTTTATTTAGAAGGAAACAGATCTGTGCGGAAGACTTGAGGGAGAGGCCAAAAGTGGGGATTCTACAAAAGAAATAAGGGAGAAAATAGGAAGGCTGTTACACCAGCAATTTACTTGACTGTCAACTTCATGTATGCGTTGTAAGCACACTGCATGTGAAAAGCTATACAATTTCACGAGCTGTTAAATTCTGCTACAAAAATCTGAAAATGTGGGTTTTGGTTAACATCCTTTTTGTCACTGAAAGCCACAAAGTACATAGAAACCCAATTTTAATTACTACTACCTTTCTGATTATCCTATACTTTTCAGGGTATACTATTGTAGTAATATTCGTGGACATTCAACCTCACAATACGATGAGTAAATTTTTTCAATGCATAATCAGTTTGCTCTATATTTTCACCTAGAAAGAGGCTCTGAAAAAAAAACCAAACCACACCCACGTGAGCAAAAACCACAACTATATTTTCATGCAAAAAACCCAAAAGGACTCAAACCCAGATGTGCAACTGCAGAATTTAAGCCTTCACTTTTAAGTATTTGAACCAGTCTTCTCTATCTATTTTGGTTTGACTGCGGTAAAGGCAAAATAGTATTCTTATAGCCACATTCATTAATGTGCAGACTATAGATTCATAGAGAAGAGGGGATACATGAGTGAAAAGCAATCTTAACCCCACATTCACTAACACAAATCATTTATATTTAGGTGGACTACAAAGCAAGTTACCTGCTTTTGCCCTGATTTCACTTATGTCAACCAGTTTTGCAACTATAGCACAGGGTCAACCAAATTCTGTATGCAGGTATGTATGACAGGTTAAGGGGCTTGTTTTCTTCCTTCTGTCCTCAAATTCAACAAAACTGTTATATTTGCACATCCCAACAGCAAGGCCTTTTGTGAGCCAGCACACTTCTGCCCCTATAGATAACGAACCACCCAGAGCATACTATATGCAAACACAGAATAACAGTCTGCAAACAAACCTTTGCATTGCATTCTCATAGATGCAGACTATGTCACCTCCTCCTTCACCTTGTGGCAAGGCACAAGCACACCCCTGTGGATCCTGCTCCTTTCCAGAAGTACAGGCAATCCTGATCTCCAGGCACAAGGATTGCACAGATTAGCTTTCCAACGGTATGCTTTCACTACTTTGCTGCATTATTCGCATTACATTTCCCAGTTATTCCTGCAACTTAACTAGCACTATCCCACCAGAACTATCTTCCCTGCAGAAAGGTGCTGCACCCAATATCCATTCATCTCTGCGTTGCTATAATTAATGCTAAGCTCCAAATTGGATTAGCCATGTAAGGCAGCTCCGTAAACAAGTTAATAGGATCTCTCTGCTAATGACACTGTTACCAATATCCAATTACTGTAACCAGGTATTAATCTAATGCTGTTAATCTGTCAGATTCTAAAACTTAAAGCACACTGCTGTAACATTTTAATACAATTAAAAATTAATTTTTCCCCTTGACTAAAATATGTGTACTAATTAACATTTTATTTTGATATCACAGCAATGGATATGTAGAAAACAAACAAACAAACCCCACAAATCAGCACAAAGCCTGGGACTTCTGTTACTGCATTAGTCAAATTGTGATTTTGACTTTTTTTTTTTTTTCTTTTTTTTTACCTGTTAGGTAGAGTAAGACCAATGTGTCCAATTCCCTTTTTTGAATAAATGGCAAGAAGTTTCTAGCAATTCTTCTAAAACATTTTAAAAACAATTAATAAAAATAAAAATTATTACTACTGGAATCCACTGTGGAATATTTATCTCTGCTCATTATTTAAAACTATTTTTTTTTAATTAACTCTCTGCTCATTATCCACTGCTCATTATTTAGAGCTTTTCTCTTCTAGGTTCTTTTACCCAAATGTTAAATACAGTGTATCAAAGAAGAAATGGTCAATTACTAAAAAGAGAGCCAAAGCTCATTTAGAATAGACCACAAACCTTATCACCCAAATGATTGAATGATTGTTTTTGATGATAGGAAAGGGACTAGACTAACACTATAATTATGATTTCTGTTTGTTTGTTCACTCTTAACATAGCAAGTCATGAGCTTGTTAAGCACTTATCCCATCCTCGGTACAGGAAGCTATTGTAGTACATCAAGATACAGCAAGATGAACCCAAAGAAAAAAACAATGATCCACTAAAATTTGCATTCCAGACAGCAGTTATCTCACAAAAAAATCCCCATTATTTTCTGAATATCCTTCCCACTGTAAAAAAAGAAGAAAAAAAAAAAGACAAAAAGGGAAAAAAGGTAACAATCAATACCTAACATCACAGATTTCATGTTTCTGAATGAATACTAACTCCATTTCCGCTCCCAGTCAAATGTGCTCAGCTCAGCTCCAGGTAGGCATGGAGATGCACTCTGCTGGGGCAGAAGCTGTGGGCTCCTCTCACACCTCCTACGGGCCCCATGCTCAGGACTTCCGAGGGAGACCTATCCCTCCCCACTGCAGAGAAGAGCTATCTATGTGTGCCCACCAGGTTGATGGGGATGGCCAGGACACCACTGCCCTGGGGGCAGCGGTGTGGCTGCGCTAGTGAGTGCTGGAGATGAGATGCTGGAAAGGCAGATGCAGAGAAACTGGTCACCGCTGTAAACAAGCCAGATCACAGCATGCGGTTTACACACCACAGTATGGGTAAGGGATTCAGCTTGCCCTGAAGAAGAAAGAGCTTTTAACTTAGCATAAGATCTAACGACTGATCTTCTCAAGAGTCTGAGGGATAAAGGAGACACTAATTAGGGGTACAGAGAATCATATCAGAAAACAGAAACTAGACTGCAATTACAAAAACATAAAACAATAACGTGAGGCTGGTGTACAAGCCAGAAATCTGAGGCACAAAATCAGATGCAAGCAGAAAGAGATACCAAGGGTAAAAACAAACCGCAAGAACTAGAAAGAAATAACATAAGTGACATCAGATGTTAGAAAAACAGATAAAAGATTGTGTCAGGGGATATGCAGAGAAGTTTCCAGTCCATCTTCTCTGGTTAACAGAAAGACACCCTTGCTAGACACTTAAAGAACCGACACAAGCACTCTCGTGGAGAAATGGGAAAACGGTAGAAAACAAGCAATGATCTTTAAAAGCTTGGGACTTACAGACCAGCATCAAGGAGCACAGTTAAATGGCAAATGTAAAAGCCCACATAGATCCAGAAGTTACACAGTTACATTCTCAGTGTGGTGGAGCACAACCAATATTTCCTGGCTGCCAATTAACTTAAAATGGCTTCAGTGCTTCCTGAACTGCGTAGGTGTGTTCTCTTTAGCACTTACTCTTCTGGTACAGACTTACTGACTCAGGTCTCCAACTGATCTGGAAGCTCAAACCTGTGCTCCAATGCAAAGTGTTATGTCCTACAAATCTACTCATGTCTACATTATATTACCCTTATGAAAAAACAGAATTTGACAAAGACTTCAAAATCAGTAATATAAAGATAGTAAACACATTATTTGTCATCTTAAGTACTATTAAAATGATAGGTAATGGTATATGCTAGTAAGTAGTCCTAACTGTCTGTTCCATGGGATAAACTGGATAAGATTAAAAAAAATGTAAATAAAATATTATCACATCATCACAGGTCTGAGGTTCAAATTATCAGAGGTCCATCAATTTCTCCTTGTACAACACAAGCTGTAAAAAAGCATGATTGCAAGACTGGGACTTGTTAGTCCACCCTTTTCTGACACCCCACATAAACATGTTTGCAGTAACAGGAAAAAGCCTTTAAACTGACAGAACTCCAGACCACTTACTGGCCCACGAATAATGCTCAAGTAACTCTTCCTGAGATCTTCTACAAGCCCTTCTTCATATACTATAGCTCACATCGCTTGTATAGTACTGTAATAAAAAGAGCAATTATATATTTTTAAAGGCCTGATAAAAGCTATCTCTTCATACAGCCCAGAAGTCTTTGTTTCATTTTGTACTTCCTTAGCTAACGTAGGTGATTGAACGCACACCACATTTTATAAAATATAAGTATATAAACTTACAGTATGTTCTAAATAATACCAGTGAAATGTTAATGAAATATAATTACTACTTACTCAGGATCAAGCAAAGAAGGACTTTGGAAAGTATCATCAAAAACTAGTCAGGAGGATCAGGACATGAAAGAACAGATGCATAACTAGCATGTCACGGGAGAGAGACCACAGGGAGATAGCCACATTTGGCCATCAAGCATAGATCTGGCAAATGCAAGAGACTTCACAGAACTTCCTCCCCAACACATCAGCCTCTGCTGGACAGCTTTTACCTTTATTCTCCATCTCCCAATAATGGGTGGGCTTATATTTTCTTTCAGACAGTTGCTAAAAAGCAGAGCCAGAGATACTCGTATTCAACATATACACACACTTACACAAAACCTTGATTCTTCTATGATGAATGAATAACCTATGCAGCCAGCAGAAGTTCTCTGAATTTGAGATGTCTTGCTGTCTGCAACACAACAGGTCAATGGTTCAGAAATCTTTTCCTAACCTTTCTGCAACCCCAAAGTGCCCTACATAAGAACAGACAGGCAAGTGCGACACTTACCAGTGCTTGAGTGTTTTATTTTTTTTTTTCCTTTTCCAGGCTAAAAGGTAAGTAATGGGAAGAGAGATTGCTATATATCTAATGACTTGGCAACCTAAAAATCAGACTTACAAACACTATATAAAGTTACACTTTCTAAATAAATCTATGATTTCCCCAACTATAATTCACATTTTAATAACTGTTGGCATGAGAAGTTATAAAAGTCTTAAAAAAGTGAATACCTCAATTTTGGCTATATAGGGGAAGTATTATAGTGGCAATAAGTTAGACTGTCTTATGCACTATCCCAGCTGTGACCTCCTGGAAACATTGTCTACCTCAGCTATTGTTAAAGCTATGACCACTAAAGGATGAAGTTTTCACTGAATCCCACTTACCAACAGCTGGTATCTGATAGCTCCAATCTAAGTAAACATTAAACATGTTATATATGCTTGCTAAAGCCACAAAACAATGAAGCAGATGTATGTTTGCACTTTATTTTTTGCTAAAGAAGTAGATTTGTAAAGTAGCCTGTGGAGGTATGGAACACAAGACTACAAAACCATAATACCTTCATCAAAACACATTTTTGTTGTGTGGTAAAGAACAGCTGGGGAAAGATTCCTATTTCATATGTGAATTCAATTGGCCAGGTTTCTCTCTAGGACCACAGTAAAGGTAATAAAAATAAAGGTCTGTGGAGTGGGGCCTTAAGAGAAGACACTTCCACTCCATTTTCTTCCTCAGACCCTACCCAGCTAACAGGAGGATTCACGCACAACAATGTCAGACAGACAAGTTATTTACGTAACACTGTCATGCCTCAGAACTTCACACGTTCCTCCCAGAACATGCCAGGACGTAGGTAGGTACGTCAGGGCACCTATTCCTACTGCCACATTATTTTCAGGCCTCTCCTGATGGCCAGAGTACCCAAGGAAACCTTGGCCAGGAGCGTGTTTCCTGCAGGGTGCCTAGGGGGTAAATCACCAGGTCCTGAGAAACCCCCCAGCACTTTGGGACTCCACCATCAGCACTTGCTGGATTATCCTGCTTGATCTTGCTTGATCCTGCTCTTCCTTCTCATATATTATAAATATACCACATGAAGAGTACTTCTCTTCTGAACTACTTTTTAACCTATGTACAACAGGGAGGAGGCCTGCTGGTACCCTTCCCCCTTATATCTTTCCAAACACACAAACAAAAATAATTCCTCCTAAAAACAGGACACTACTGCCTTAACCCATGTGAGCCTGTGTCAGGATGAATACTCTTTTCTAACACAAGACTCCCCTGATGGACTTCCTAAGAAGTCCCTGCCTCATGCACACACCTTCCCCAATCTTCTCCCACTCATCACATTGGCAGCCCAGGGTCACAACAAAGGTGCTGGATGGAGGAGGAATGGAAGAGTAGGTGCGCAGCAAGTAGCATGCCCATACACTCATTCACGAGAGGGTCTACGTACAATGTTACCTATATGCTGCCAAAACAGTTCCCTACCCATGTTGCCACCACACAGTCTGGAACCAGATGCTATTGCCCCTCCCCAGCATTCATTCTTCATTTTCTCTTCCTGTGTGTTCCCTTTCTCTGTTGTCTCTGCTCCTTTTACCCAAGTAGTAACTTGTCAGATACAACCCACATTCAGTATAATTTTATTGGAAGTAGGTGATCTACTATTCAAAAAAAGATGTGAAAAACTCTGGGGAAACACTCAAAGACATGCAAACACACAATCCTGGCTGCTCAGCTGCTGGGCCAAAAACATGTGGAAAGTTGGGGTACTTGAAGCCCATGATATTTTGCAGCTCAGCTTAGCATGTGACAATTTTTTTTTTATTTTTTTTTTGAGCTCCTGGTCTCAGACCATTTATAGTCTCCTGGCTGCCAGGTCAAGTCCCTGCTGGAAGCTCCTGCAGTTGCAAAGTCCCATTGGGGGCCACCACACTTGCATACAGGGCAGCAAATCCAGAAAACCTGTTACAAACTGTAAAAACACTTTGCTATAAAGTATAAAAACGTATCTTGTTAAGTGCAAGCAAACTGTACTGGCCTTGCAAAGGGACTACTTAACCTTGAAAGGGGTTCTACATTCAGCAGCGCTGCATAGATTTACCCATCTGCTGAGAGAACAAACAAAAAACTAAATACAAAAGAGAACATATATAAGAAGGTAAATTCCTTCACAGTGATACTAAGATATTTCACTCAGAGCACAGTCAGATTACATAAATAAAATTATTTTTTATTCTTCTTACTGGACAAGTACACAATATTCAAAGCACAGCTATGAAATACTTTTATACAGGCCACCTTTATTTATCATGGCAAATACAAACTAGTATTATTTTAAAAGAGAGCACTTAGCCACAGAAAAAAGATCCCTCAAGATCTTTTCAGATTTGCTTATATACTAGAGGCTATTTCCACGGAAGGGCAGATAACTCAGAAAAGGGACATAAATATAAAACAGGTCTGTCTTGACCCGTATAGGAAATTGAAAAATATTCTTTGGAAAGACTGATAGTCTGAAAGACCATCTAACTATGCCAAACAAGAATTAAGTTACTAGGCTCCCTTTCTTGTATTTTTCAGTCCTTGCATCAAAATTACCAGCCATTACACATTACATCAAAAAGTATGAACCATGCACTCAGAACATGTTTGATACCAAATTATTTATCCTTGCTCAGATGTGTGTGGCATCATGACAAGGCATGATCACATAGCCAGACTCAGATTCTGCAGTCCAGAGAGTGCAGGACATAGTCTGGGAACAAGTGCAGTTGTGGTGGAAGAGGAGATGATGGCTGATCTCCCAGTCCTGACCACTGGTAGCCAGAGACTCATGGTGTTATGCCCCAGTGCCAATTCAGATGCTGAGGGATCTCACCCTCCAGCTACCACTCCAGAGGGGCATGAGATCTTGGTCCACCATTGCTGCCTCCCTTTGTACCCTAGACAGTCTAAGACATTCTCTGAAGCATTTGTAATCTGGGGTGTAGCTCTCCACCTCTTGTTTCCAGATTTAGGTCCACCCTGAGTCACAAGAAGTAAGGAGTGCACAATAAAGGAGACACTACTTTTTCTGCAGTCTCATCCTGCACTAGAGTGAAAAGAGATGACAAGGTCAGCATACACCCTTGTTCTCAATATGCAATATTTTGGAAAGAAAATGATGAAAAAGGTTGAAACTTCTTGAACAGGTCACCTTTGCTTTTTATTTTCATCTCTTTTAAACCATATGCCAATCTGGAAGACAAGAGCACTTACGTGAGGTTTGGGTCAGGGAACAATCCTTGCATAGACACTGCCTCTTACCTCTGTCCTGCAGTTCTCTTTTGGGATTCCTCACCTGGTTTCAACCCATTCATAATATAATCCAGAAATGGATTCACTGACATGCTGCTCCTGCTCCTTAAGGGACTGGGGTGAGTTTCCTAACAGAGACTATTGATGCAGGTCTTCCATCTTCATTCAGGGTGAAGCAAAATGTGTGGTCCAGATGAACCCTTGTAGCTCTCTGTGGATTCCTCCTGGCTACCTTACAGCTCTAGAGAAAAGCTGATGAAGATATTTTGGCAACTGCTGGTCAAACAGAGATACTGAGGCACAGTCTCCTCAGAAAGTGGTTTTTAACCATGACATTTCTGTAGCTAAGAACCTGGTTAAGGGAAGCTTGCAATTGTGCAGATATGCAAGATGTTTGACTTTTCTTACAAGATGTACCTCCATTCCTTGAAGTCTGGTGTGCTTCCTTTCCCTCTCTTTTCTTCTTGCAATGATGTGCTTATTCCACATTTCAGATTGCGGCCTCTTTCTCAAAGCCCATTTGGATCTTCTCTGCAAAAGGATTACTTTCACAAACTGTTTTTATTACTTCAGAATACACCACCTTGACCTTTCACATAGCTTTGTGGATAGCTCTGTTCAAACTGTTCTGCATATACACACTATATTGAAAGGAAGGCATAGATCTTCTCTCTGAGCTTTGGGCAGAGAAACTCTCCAATGAAGCACACTCTACTCGATGTGGAAGCATCCCAGCAGCAGTGGGAGATGGATGGTGTGGATCATGCCATATGTCCTCTAGAGAGATGTGCTGGCAGAATCAGTCATTCCAGGTGGGTCCCTATGAGATGTGAATCATTCAGACTGTCTGTACACACTTTGGTGGGTGCTTTTGAGGTTTCACCCACACGTGCCAGATGGGGCACCCTACCGGCACTGCTAGGCACTTAGCCAAGGAAACTGAATCCCTGGGAAAACCTATCAGTGCAGTAGTCATGCTCATGAACACCTGAAGTCACAGTAGACACACTTTCAAGATTGGTGGATGGTGGTGACTGATAAGATTAAATAGCTGCTTTTATAGCATTTCATAATTGCACAGCAGAAATAGCCAAAGTGCTTTTTCTTGTGCATTTCCCCAAGACGGTGATTATGAGCATCAGATAGACTCTAATATCCGATAATGACAGAGGTTCGCCAGCTACACATGGTATTTTTAAAATGATTTCTCAGTATCCAAAAGCCTCAGTCAATAAATGTTCTAAACTGACAATGTAGCAGTTAAGAATGAAAGCGGCATTTTTCATGCTTCTATATGCCCTTAAAAATTTCAGTTTCCCTATATAACTTTAACAGGAGATACAACAAAAATCATGATGCATTAAGCATCTACAGATGGTAAATGTGTAACACTGATGTCCGAAACTTATGGTATGGAAAATAAAAACCTCATTTTCTAGTAGTTTTCTGTCTAAGACAATGAATTAATCATTTCCGAGATAAATTATGGAATTTCCCTTCTGCAACAAAACAGTAGAGTTCATACACCGTGGTATGTACTATCCTAGTACAGAAGAAACTCATCTACCCAGGCACTGCATGGGTTTATTGAAACTGATTTATCAGTTTCAATTCATCTAAGCTCAAAAACATCCTGCGTTCTCAGAACATGATAGGCATTGCTTTTCTTTGGCTCCAAAATAAAACATTAATCCAAGTCAGTTTTTCTTAAAATTTGTCAAATTAGTTTTATGACCCTACCCAGACTTAGATTCATTCAAAATTAAGTAGAAAAGAAATCCTTGAACACAGGTGCATTGTGCAAGTCACACCAGAATTTCAGGAAAGCAGTTTAAATTACTCATACTGGAATTTGTCAAAAATAGCAAACTTAACATATCTTTTTTTTGTAGAAGTACCACAGGGTTTAAAACAGTCTGCTCGGTTCTTTAGCTTGACCTCCCACCATATACACAACAGTGCAAATAACACTTTTAGCTATAATACTTCTAAGCTCCATTACAGTATAAAATGAAAAAGAGGAGGACACCTCACATTATTTCCAGCAGTGCCTTTGTTGATACCAGAAGTCACAGCTAAACCTTGTTAAGTTTATGAAATCCCATAGAAGCACTAAACAGATTATTAGTAGTAAATATAGTTATTCTATATACCAAACTACAGAGAAGTACTTTGGTTTAATTAGATTAATTCATGTTTCATAACATCAAAACTTCAGGTCATTTTGCTGGTTATACACGATTTCTGCCTAAGGTTTAAAATGGTATTACAAATTTAACATATAAGCTGCACTTTTACTGTTTTCACTCTCTGGTACCAGCCCCTGGGTGTCTCTAGGTCACCAACAACTGAATATCCAGATATGTAAACATAATTTAATTCATTAATTAAATACAGGCTTTAACATAAGAAGAAAAAACATTATATTAATTGCAAACAAAGGCAAATCAATACTATTTTTTTCCCCACAGAGCTTTATACTATTATTACTTGTCTACCACTGGAGATAGCGATTACCCTCAGGAATTATGAGACAAAAAGGTAAGTCACTACAGTTCAATAGACAATTCTTATTAAATGGAACAGTAATTCATACTTCAGCACATATGAAATCTCTGTGGCTTTTTTTCTCACCATTTTTCCAGCTAATTACAGGATATAGATTATGAAAAATGGGAGTAACCCTGTTCTTTTAAGCTTAAATATTCACCATCCAACTATAAAATTTACAGTATGGAGAACTTTCCCATAAGGCATTTAACATTACTGATCCTGAAATGTGAAAGTTAAATATAAATATAAAAAATCACCCAGAGACAGTGTCTTTTGTCACTATCACGTAATCTCTATTGACACAACATCTATAGAAATGACCATGTTGTTCCAGGAAGTTACTACAGGAACAGCACTTAGAACAAAAAGTCTTGAGTTAGATCTCCTGAATTTTATCCCTAATTAAAACACAGTGTGTTATCTACTATGAAGCATTTAATTGTCTCTCATTCAGATTGAGGATGAGTACAGTAACATTAACATGCAATATATCCATATGAATCATGTATACACATGTGTTTTCTACATATTAATCAACATCACAGATTGGTTACCAAGTGTTGTAATTGGTATCCTTGCCTAAAGTTCCTGTGTAGACATGTGCTTATTATATTAACAAAGTAGGCCTCCAGAAATATTTTACACAGTGATTGAAGTTCTGCATAAAAAAAAAAAAAAAAAAAAAAAAAAAAGTCCCTTTCGGTTTATTAAGTAGATGAAAGAGCACAACAAAAACTGTTGTGTCATATTCTTACTTGGATCATGACTGCCATCACTAATTCAGATATTTTCTTCCCGTCCCCCAATACTGCAGTCCCAATGCTCTATCCTGTATTGGTTATAGACAAGAGATAATATGTGCTGTCACCGTTTTGCTAATGATGTGGCGGCATTAAGCAGCCAGAAGCAGCAATAACTGTTGTTGCAACTGTCTGTTTGCTGGACTCTAAGTAATAAAAAGTGTCTACAGAAAATATCATAGACAATGATCTATTCCTGCTGCCTTGGCTCCGAATAACTAAAAATAATAATAAAAACAAATATCATGGCTTTGTTAGTGCAACGATGAGTACCTAGCAGGTCTCAGCAGATGACAGGGTGGTGAGAGGACTTTGGTTCAGCTGCAAGCAAAGCTGGAGCATGCTTATGTTTACTTGTGTTACCATTTAATGTACCAAAAGTGTAGTGACCCATGGGGGAACAGCAAGTGACAAGACATCAGCAAGTGACCTTGTTTATAGACAGATGTTTGGAGAACATCAAGAGCTCTCTTTGGTTTCAATGACAGAAAACCCCGAGTTCAGAAGGGCCCTATAGACAGAAAGCAGTCGGCAGAGTACAGTACTTCAGAGCCTTTTTGGACATGGAGGTCCTGATGGCTTCAGTCCAGCCCTTGGCTCTCAGACCCACTGTCCCTGACTCTGCTCTGACCTCCATATTCTCAACACAGCTGTACTCCTTCGTATCACCTGCACTTGCTGCTGCCCTTGAGGCCTCCTCAACAGAGCTCACCAGCCATGTCCTGTAGGTATAAGGGCACACATAGACAGCTAAGTTTTTTGTAGTTTATCTAAGCAATTAACTTACCTGAAAATCTTAACTGACAGCCAGTCTAATAGTTCTGAACATCCTATTGACTTGAAAATCTACGGGGCTGTTTAACGTTTTAAATCTTGATGAAAATGCGTTTGGCAAACTGATTTAGATTAAGCAGTGATCTAAGTGTCTGAGATTCAAGCTGTTTTCTTGACATTTTCTTGACACAGAATCTATTATTTTCATGTCTTCAGAGTAACCTGAAGGAGACCAAAATCCGTACACCTTTGTCTTTCATCTAAAGACCTTAATGCTCCTTGATGGGCACTGCAACAGAGCAAATTGTCTCAATGTAGAAAAGGAAATCTGTGAAACCAAGGCATGCTTCATACAATAAACAACACAAAACTACTGATTTTCTATATTTAAGGTACCTTCCAGGTATTTAGCAAAAGAATTCACTAGTCAGCTCTGTTCTTGAAACATTTTTCTTTGGTACTATTATTTTGACATCTTGTTCTGAATTAACTCCCAAGGCATATTGATTCCTTTTCTCTTTGGTCTGCATTTTCCAGATCAGGAACCCTTCATTTACACTCTCAAGACAAAGCTTAAAATACTACTACTAATAATAATAACAATAAAAATGTCAACTTCTTCCTAAACTCCTCAACTATTAAGCCTTATGGTACTTAATATTTCAAGTGTGTCTAGGCTGCATATGATTTCAGAAACTGTTGTCATGATTGCAGAAATTATTTAAATACACAAGTACTCAAATGCATACACATACATGTGAAACAAAGTATTTCACACTCAGAAGATCTGCACTAAAAGAATATTAAAGATGTAATGCCAAGTACTCAAAACCTAGGCAAAGTGCCTGTATTAATTTCTCTCTACACTATCAGTTTTTAATTTCAAAAAGATAATTTATTTCCTTCCTGAGGGATGAGTGTTTCATCCAGTGTGTAGTGTGGAATCATATGACATGAATGAATCAGGGCTGAACAGTGAAGGTTGCTGTCTATGCCTCATTTGTTGCCAATGCTGCAAGGAGTTAATAAATGGAGTTGGAGACAGACTGAAGAGAAATGAAGGTTTGATGGGGAAGGCAATTGAATGCTACTCTGGAGAATTGGATTCCATCCCCATCTCTGCCATCTAGCTCCATTGTGATGCTGGGCAAACACTTCACAGATGGCTACTAATTGTGTCTTTCATTTCCTGCATGCACAGTGGGCAACACCTGAGGCCAGATTTACAGAAGTGCTAAGAATCCAAACAGCTACTGCATTTGACTGAAACAATTTTCTGAATGGAAACATTACTGTAAAAACTTGATAATTCTGAAAATTCAGATCATGCCTCTTCAAACAAATGGTTGCTTGACAATTTTGGTCACAATCTCCTGAAGAGTCAGTCATGTATTTGTGAAATATAGATAAGGCAGTAACTTCCCTTTGGGTATAGTTAGCATAAAATCATTAAAGTTTATGCAGCACTTCAAGACCATGGCCCTCTAATACAAAATTCCCACTACAACACTGATAATGATGATGTAGAGTATTTAGTGACTAGTTGCAATGAAGTGCACTAAATACAACATTCAGATATGCATCAGGGAGGATTAAAAGTACAAATACATGCACTGAACAACTGACAATTTCCTATGTAAGACTTCTGAGAAAATACTGTGACCCCACAGGAAAAACTGTTTGTAACTATAAACAAAAAGGTAATGGATTACCAACAGAAGGCAAATTGAATTCTGGTATCTCCTATCTTTCAAATATTTGATTTTTGCAATCCTAGCGTTCATATTTTCAGACACATTTTGTACTTACATGAATGCATGTACATAACAGAAAAATTTCTGTCAGATTTCATAACAGTTTGCAACTGTTGCCTCGGGAACTAAACTTAAACAGATCAACTGGTTGCAACCTTGAGCCTTTCTAAAGCTGCGTTGAAATTTAGCTTTTCAATACTCCTCAGTATCCAATTGCTCTGAAAATGAAAATATACCACAGAGTGCAGCAACAGGGTTCCTATGAGATTATGAGCAGTTTCTGTCTACGTTGTTGTTGTACACTTCATAAATCAGGCTGGCTGATAGTAGAAGTCACACAGGTTTCCTAATGTCATCTAATCCACTTCAAGAATTATTTCTGAAATTAGCTATATCCCCAATTCACTCTGAGAAACAGGTATCAAAGTTTTATCTATATTTTTCAAACTTTGTAACTGAACTCTATTGTATTTGTCTTTACAGTTTGTGCATGTTCTCTTTCTATGCAAATGTTGAATAAATTCAAGATTAATGTTTCACAGTAGGGCTTATCTTGATCCTGTTGATGCATTGGTGGCTATACCTTGGCATTCCCTTTTTGCTTTTATCATCAGATCACAAACCGGAGCCACCTCAAGGCTGGTCTAAATTGTGCTCAAGTACGATAAACAAAACCCTTTGGGACTCTGGGATTTACTCTAGCCAAATTTTTTTCCATCCCCCTGCTCCCCAAGGCATCCAATGACACAAATTTCCTATTGCAGGCTGCAAAGAGAAGTCAAATAAGATAGTTCTCCTGGCACAATGACACTGAGGGATTTTCTTCCCTCCAGTACACTCCCTGAGCTGTGCCAGCTGCCCTGCTGCTCCTACCTGCTGGAACAGCTCAAAACAGTGTGAAAGATAACGGAAGATGTAGGCCACAATACCTTTCTAAAGAAAGCAATAAATCTCATTCTGCGTTTTGTATTCAGGATGTTTCAGATTAATGCATTTAAAACCATAGCTCTCAGGCTGAGAAAAAGAGAGTTTTGTGTTCCCTTGCCTTGCCTGCAAGAGGCTAAAGTTTAGGGACTTAGAGCACACAACTCAACGGGTAAGAGATAATGAACACAGATTTGCGTGAGTTGGTTTAGCAGCTGTCAATCTGTCACCAGCAGCAAGAAATACCATGAACAGTTCCTACATCTATGGCATTTTTTGCATGTTTCTTTCTGTAAAGAGCTTTCTTCCTGCAGAGAGTGAGCCATGGATATTTACATGCTCTTTAGGTCTAAATAATTATATTTGCAGGCTATTCTAAATAGTATCAGGAAACTTCTATCAAAAACTCAACAACCTAAATTTCTGCTGATAACGGTACTCACCAAGGAACAGTTTCTGAAGAAGCACTGTATGAAGAACTGTCAGTTTTCATTTGAGTTTAGCATCAGAAGGATGCATTTGGAATGATAAACTGTAAATTACAGCAAACCGGAAGAAAATTTTATAAATATTAGTTATATTCACCAAAGCATGACTCCGACACACTTAATACAAGACAATCAATCAAGCTTAGCTCCGTTAAGCTCAGCTACTAACCAAATAGCCGCCAGTGTCAGAAACAGTCATTGCTTTTGAAGCTCTGAGTTAGAAGTGGAAAAAAAGTTTTAGCATGTGGTATGTCATGTGGAAAGGAAAGTACTTGTGGCTTGGATGCACTGTGAAAGGGAAACCCATGTGGCTGAGAAACACTGAGTAGTGCTATTAAGATATAATTTATGCATATTTAAACTTCAGTCCAAATCACCCCCATGTGATTTCTTTTCCATGGCTTGACATGCTTCTCATTATGCTCTTCTACCTTCTGACCAAGTTGTGCTCAGCTGAAGTCATGCACTGAGCGAGACTTTGATACATTGCTATTCTGGCCCTGGAGGTCCACATTTACCAGTGGCAATGCTGAAAAAAAAACCATCAGGCAGATAGATGTATTTCATTCTGAAAGGAAAAATTTCAGGAAGAGGCAAACCAGACATGCTGCATGCTATTCTGAGTTTGCATTTGGTATCTGTCTAACTCTCTCCAGACCTAGAGACCAAAAGCCACGTAGAAGACGACAGCTGGCTTTCAAGATAGTCTTTTTTATTAAAGCGCAAGACTTGCATGCTTTGATTAATTTCCTATTCAAAGTGAATGATAATAACACTTAAATAAATAAAAATCCAGGGCTGTACTGCAGTATCAGCTATTTTAAGATAATTATCTCTGGAGGAAAATGGAATGATGGATGTACCAGCAACAAGTCGTCCTCAGATTTATACACATTTAACAGAGAAAGTGGCAACAAATCCCCAGCTTCATGATTCCATCTGCAGAATTTCAAATTCTTGTTTATGCTGCTTACAGAGACACACACATGGAAGTGCTGTGCTCATCTATCAACCCCAGTAGCCTGTACCATAAGCTTTCATAATACAGTGCCTGATCTCCTTTATTTACCACAGTTTAGTCCTGGGATAATTTTTTCAAATTCTTTTTTAAATGTTAAATACACTTAGTTTTAGCTTAATGATCATGTTTGTGACAGTAGACTCTGATCCACTTTGTGCATATTTGCGTTGCATCAATGAGAACAGGACAAAATGACCTTAGTACATCCACATAAATTAGCTTTAGTCCAGCAGAGCATTGCTACAGCTGTACCTCCTCCAGTGCTAGCTTGTCTTAATTTACTTGCAATTTAAAATTGGATTCCAATCCCACATTTTAAAATAAGAGCCTGAAGTTTCCTCATAGCTTTCCCTATTTAGAAATGTAGTTCTGTATCACCCTTAAATATTTCTGCCTGGCTACTTTTCCTTCTGGCTGTCGGAATCTTACACCAACAACTTCCCATAACATTATTTCCTTTTATGCTGGGCCTCCATCCTATGAAGATAAACAGGGCATAAGAGAAATTGAGGCCAGACATGCATGCAATCAAATAATTGTCTTCATGTGTACTACAGCCCTTATTTAAGTCACGGTTCTTTCTAGATTAAAACTGCCCTTCTCAGAGCAGAGGTTATTTGCTGAGGCTTCCACCATGCTAGCACACCCCTACCACTTTTTTCTCTGGCCCCAGTCACTGGAAAAGGGAGCTACTAGGCAGAACAAGCTCAGACAAGTAGAGAATATGAATGTATGAGCAGAGTTTCCATCCAGCTGTGTCCCCCAAACTCTGCAGCACTTCATATTATTTCCCTCTTAACGTCTTCAGCTTTCTCACCAGAAGACTCGAAGTCTGTCATTCAACCTGGAAGTTTTTTGTTAAAGCAAGACAACCCCCCACACTTCAAAAAACAAATTACTTTAGATTCAGAAGGATGCACTGTTGCATACCTTAAATGCAATATAATGCCAAATCAGGACACCTCCACGGTTCTAGGTACTTCTTAGACTTATTTTAATGTAACCTTTCTGGATTAACTTTTGTTGTCATCTTTATTCACCAAACCTTTATTTCCAGACAGTGAATTTTCACTACAAAATATCACCTTCCAATACGCTTTCTACACCAAACCATAAGTCACTAACTCATAGCTAACTGGAATAAACTCAAAAGAAAGTAACCCATAAGTGTGCTGTATATGGAGTCTTAACATAGGCATTTTGGAGCCCTCACACACTTTTGTGCAGGAGTGTTGATCTGCTTGAGGGCAGCAGGCTCTGCAGAGGGATTTGGACAGGCTGGATCGATGTGTCGAGGCCAGCTGTATGAGGTTCAACAAGGAGACATGCTAGGTCCTGCACTTGGCTCACAACCCCATAAAATGCTACAGGCTTGGGGAAAGTGGCTGGAAAGCTGCCTGGTGGGAGAGGACCTGGGGGTGCTGGTCAACACCTAGCTGAATATGAATGTGCTCAGGTGGTCAGGAGCAGCCTGTCTTGTATCAGAAACAGTGTGGCCAGCAGGACTAGGGAAATGATTGTCCCCCTACACTGGACACTAGTGAGGCTGCACCTCAAATCCTGTGTTCAGTTTTGGGCCCCTCACTACGAGAAAGACACTGCAAGAGGGACACTGAGGTGCTGAAGCGTGTCCAGAGAAGGGCAATAAAGCTGGTGAAGGGTCTGGAGCACAGGTTCTATGATGGGTCTCTGAGGGAACTGGAGTTGTTTAGTCTAGGGAAAAGAGGCCTCAGGGAGGACCCTGTCGCTCGCTACAGCTGCCTGAAAGGAGGCTGTAGGCAGGTGGGTCTTGGTCTCTTTTCCCATGTAGCAAGTGATAGGGCAAGAGGAAATAGCCTCAAGCTGTGCCAGGAGAGATTTAGATTGAGTATTAGGAAAAAAGCATTGGAAGAGGCTTCCCAGGGAGGTGGGTGCGTCACCATCCCTGTAAGTATTTAAAAGGCTTGTAGACGTGATGCTAAGGGACATGGTTTATTGGTGGACTTGGCAGGGCTAGGTTTATGGTTGAATTTGATCTTAAGGGTCTTTTTTCTAACTTAAGTGATTCTAGGATTTTAACCATAAACCTGTGTGCTCTGCTTCTAGGTTCCCATGTTTGCACACACAACACTAGAATATAAGTTCTGTTGACAAGAAGATCTCACCACCCTAAGATTAACAGAATTTTCCAGAATATTCCAGACAGAAACAAGACAACTTGACAATGTTTTTTGTTTATTTTGAGTTTGCATCCTCAGGAAATGAGGCATAACAGTATTTGTGTTGATATTTAAGAAAGCAGGTTTCCCGGGCAACCGCCATTGCTTTGCCTCCACAGGTTGCTTTAGTCCACCATCGCCTTGGCACTTGTGACACAGTGCAGACAGAGCTGTGCTGGCTTGTGCCACTGCCCCCACCAGCTGCTGACCTTAGGCTGGCTGTAGAGCCCATCGCCAAAGGACGTGACCTGACCTGACTCTGAAGCCTGACCTTGCCTTCTGGGTAGAAGCCCAATTAGTTTTCACAGATCTTTCCTACAGCTTCAGGTTGTCAAACCACGCAACACCAGGCCGGGTTAAACTGTCTCCAAAGAGACAGCAGCTACAGGCCAGCTCTCTTGTACAGCTGGCAGCCCATTTAAATGAACTGATATTCAAGAGCTGAAGGGAGGGAACTCGAGAGAGTGACAGACAGACACAGGGTGAAGTCTTTGCTTCCAGAGGAATTGCTGTGATGTGTCTGAGCAGATGGTAACAATGAAGAGGGAAACCTACAAGAAGAACGGGAACTTAATTTCTATCACAAGTTGTTAATAGTAGCTGAGGCTCAAGCCCTTTCACAGCTGAACTGGCATCTGGATTGATGGGTATTGACAGCTTGTTTACCAGGAAGAACTCAAGAAACTCCCCAAGTAGCCTAAGCTTCTTCCTTGCAATGCAGGGAAAATACAGTGAGGGGGAGGCTAGCTCCTCACACTTTGCTGCTGCAAGAGGAAAAGAAAACATTTTACTTTCTAGTTTTGCATTGAATTTAGAAAATTTGACTTGCTAATCTTTTATATGTTGGCATTCTTTCATCTTCTTGAGAGATAAATATTTTTAATCAGGCAATTCCCTTCAGGACAACAATGATTCAAATTACGCTGATGAATGATATCAATCAGTTATTAAGCATGAAAAATGTGTATATCAAAGCCTAACAATGTTTATACTAACAAAAGTGCAAAGCTTTTTTCGTTCTTCTTAAAAAAAACCCACCAAACTCTAATAGTTTTCTTATACACTCAAGAGATTTCTTTTTCCTTCAAATGTTAGAATAAATCCAGCGGTTAACTGGTGATTTCTGTTTGCAGTAGAACCTTATTAAATGTGGAATTAATCAAATTAATGGGAGATACCATGCTGTATCCCTGCAGATACATAGAAGAATATGTTTTCAAAGGCTGCTTTTTAAAATGGAAAATTAACATTAAAATGACACTGTTGACTTTAAAGTCCTAGACAGCGTTGCCTTTACTTCCTCATTATTTTGCCAGATGTCTATCTTGACTCCGACAGCAACTGACTTTTAAGGATTTTAAATGATCAGCACATCAGGCCTTCTCCCTAGCAAGTTCAAGCACAGAGCTCTTCCTCTCTCTGTTCCTCATCCTAGGAGTCAGACTATGACCCTTGCAGCAGAGAAGGTGGCTTCAGTAGAACAGGACCTCTATGAAAGGTACTCATCACTCAGCTTCTCCATGGAGCAAGGGGAACACCTGGACTACACCATGAGGTTTTTATCAGCAAACACCATGCAAATGTCTGCCCCAGGGCACCTTAGCTGTATCTGGTCATTTTGCAAACTAGCTAGGAATTTCTAGTGAGCTGCTGCAGGAGATGTAAGGGGGAGATGGTTGTTTCAGGCAGAATCTAGGGCATGTATAACGACTGGCCTTGCTTGTAGAGAACCATGAGTTGGCATGAGTAACTGCTATATAACCTGAGCATATACCATGATTGCCTTTACCTTGTTCCTATGGAGATAAACAGGAATGCACTGCTCTCAGCAGATCCTGGTGGCTTGCTGGACAAACTTAGCTGATGAATTCTTAATGGAGGAGCATTTATGCATTTCCCACCTAGTCCACGTGCCTGACACAGTCTATTTACCCTGTCTTACCTTTAGATAAGCAGCACACCTATATGCAACATTCCTTTAATCCACAGCAGAAAGGATGAATAGGTTTGTTCATTTTTAAGAAAATCCTACGAAAATTCCAAAGACCACAATGCCAACAAACCTCATCACAGACAGAATCTGTGTAGTGCGATCAACTTAAAGGGATTCATGTGATGTTGGGATAACCAAGGTTCCCAGCATCAGAAGGAACTTAAGCTTACTATTTCTTTTCCTGCCACTTCTCTTAACAACAGAAGGGACATAAGACTGCTGTCACCTTTTGTACTACTAATGTTAAGTGATAAACTCGTTAATCAACCTTGAATGTCTGTGCCTTTCTTATTGAGATTCCAAAAGAATCTGCACACCCTCTGTGAAGAAGAGGATTAACGAGGTGTATCAAGATATTCATATGCTTCTGTCAGCTACCATACTTCCTTAAGAGAGAGGAAAAAAACCAAACCCAAACAAAATGAAAAAAAAAAAAATGCCACCACTAAACCAAACCAGCTCTCATTAGCCAAACCATTTGTTTTGAGCATAACACAAGGACTAAGATCTGTAACACAGGGCTGGAAAAAACACACTGCAACATCAAGTACCAGACCTGTTCTTCCAGGTGTGCTCAACATGGTCTGCTTTCTGCACAGGACTAACATTAGGAGTCTCATTTAAGAGGCCACTTGGCTTCACCTACTGTTCACATTCCTCCCCATCACCAGTCACCAGTAAGAGTAAAGTGCTCCATGAAAATCCGCTTGCCCATTGCCATTATTTTAAGCTCCCTCTCAAGAGAAACAAAACTGAATGTTAGATCTCTGACATTCAAAGAAAGGAAGACAACTTCACTGACGTTCACAAAAGGATCTCAGTAGAAGATAAAACCAGTAAGAACCTACAAAAAAATGACATTCTGAAAATAAATCGGGAAGCACATTCACTATACAAACAACTCCCTACAGAAGGCTGACAGAGGACAAATTATGCTCATCTGGATTAAGTTATAGCAAAATTAATTCATTTTATGAACAGAAAATACGTATCAGTAATGAGCACTATAAACACCTAAAGCAATGCAAGATGCAGCTGCAAATTATGGCATAACATCTTCTTTACAGCTACTTTCTTTGTCATTATGGATCTAAACATATTGTTTAGCTGCTGGTTGCAGGACTCATTTTTACAAAACAGTATTTGTTTTATGCACAATACATCTGGTGCTGAAGATAAAAATTCAATATACAAAACATATACATGAAGATATTTTGCTTAAGTTAATGCAGTCATTTGAAACATCCTACCTTCATGAAGGAAACCAGAACAACTTCCAAGTTTAATTGTCTATGCAAAAGATATGTATGTTAACAGGGATTTCTCGCAAACCGTAAATCACAAGGGTTTGCTCGAAGGAAGGTATTTGGCATGGAGAGGTATTAAAGAAGACTTCCAAAAAATCTTGCTGAGAAACATTTTAACTAGGAGTGCAGAAATACAGAAAATACAATCCTGTGCACAAAGTTCATCTCCCAGCAGTGGGTAAATGCCTCATCCAAATTGATTCTGGCCAGTATTTCATGCTTTAATCAACAAATATATGTTTCAGAAATCTATCTGGGGAAATTAAAAAAAAAGAAAAAAAGCAAAATATAACAAAACATGGGTCCTGATCTGATGCCATGAAGGGTATTCATTAATGCAGCAACAGATGGTTAATCTGCCAACTTAAAATATGTCAATTTCATTTAATTAAAAGTCAACATTATTATAATGTTGCCATCATAAAATCATATTCTGACAGCAATCCAAATTTTCCTGCTGTTTTACTTTTAAACAGAAACTTTTTGATGAGAAGCACACACTCACAACTTCTCCTGTGAACATTCGCATGTCTCAGTAAACACAGAGCAATGTCTCTTCTGGGCTCCCTCCTGCAGTGGCTTTCCCACGCACAGCAGCATTTTGATACCTCTACTCCTACACTTGGTAGCATTTCAGGCTGCAGTGGGCTCTAGAGCCAATACAACTATGCTACTACTGGTACTCAAGCTAACCGGTTTTGTGTGTGATTGAATAGCTCAGCCCTCACCCCGAAATTTGCAGTGTAAATACACAGCAGTGGGTATAACTGTAAACGAGGTATAAGTCATCGTATGGGTATCTATAGCTGGTTTAAGTTATTTGTAAGCTACTCAACATAACGATGCATTTGGCATCAGGTAATGCTCATTCTTTAATGTCACATGCCACAAAAGTAAGCTGGTGCTGAAGCATGGAGAGGTAATCACTAGCATTGGCTGTTACCACTGGATAGAGCAGTCAACTGCAAAACACCATGACACCAAAGTTACCCTGATCTCAAGTCCATCATGTATGATGCAGATCCAGTTCTGTTAATAGTATGAAAAAAACCGTCTTGCTGGCTTGGATTAATTTGCCACTGTCCCAAGAATAAGAAAATAGATATAATGCTTTTGTCTAGAGGAAAACCAAAGCTTCCTTTCCCCCCCTTTTGTTTGTTTGATTGATTGCTTTTTGTTTTTAACTGACCAAAGAGCACCCAATAGTTGACCTACAAATATAACGCGTAACAGCAGCACCAGGACATACCGGCTCAGGGACCAGAGTATGAGGACTTATTTTCTATGTTCCAAGAAAACACCTACAGGCAGTCTTTTGAAGCCATTACAAGCACGTAGTCTGCAGAGAGGGTGAAAGAAACTCAGAATGCTGTTTCGCTGTATGTTCCCAAACATCAGACAGGGAGCTAAATTCCTGACAGCCACATCTGCATAATTAGCCAGCAGCCATCTAGCCCTTCCCTAGCCCCTACAGACATCTCCACAGCTGCTGCAGCTCTGAGCAGTGGTGCTGGACAAGAGGCCAGGGAGAAGGACAGAGCCAATCCTCCAGATACCACCACTGAAAACAAGCAGACAAAGCCTACATTTTGCAGCTCCTAAGCACAACTCTTATCTGAATGCAGTGTCTGAATTCGATCAACACGGCACAGCAGGCAAATGTATGGGAACAAATTCATCACCGCTCCAGTAGGAAGGTGTGCAATGACAATGAATAATACAGTATTTACACACGCCTCAAAGTATTAAGGCATGCTAAGCACAACTTGGTACATGCTACCAAAACTTGGTAGATACTAACTTGTTATTTACATTTCAATAACTGTGTCTTTTCCTCCAGAGTTTTTGAAGTTTACTCCTTGATGCACAGAAGAGTGACAACCACATTCCTCTTAAAAATATAAAACCAAAAAATGTACTAAATTCTTTAAAGTGGAAAGGAGAAAGGGGTTGCGGGGTTGTCTTAGCAGTTTGTATTGGTTCTTATTTTAATTTTAATAGAGACTAGATCAGCCATTTCAGATGCCAATCTGAAATCTGGATGGCACAAGAAGAAAATATGAGATTTACATACATTGATTATAAGAAGGCAGGCACCAGCAAATTCTGGTATTGCAAAGCAAGTGGGAAGGCAGAAGCTGCAGACAGCTGATACATTCTTGGCTTATATTTCCCATGCACAGCCTTGGGTGAGTTTGCCATTAACAGCTATAGAAACATGGCTGTGCAAAAAGAAACAGTGTCTTAGGCAACTACGTCCTAATCTACTTGAAACTGTAGTATCGTGTAGAGATTTTCTGTTATTATCAGTGTATACATAAAAACCTCAGTGGAAACCCAATGTACAGATCTAAAGATAAAATATAGGTCTAAACCAAACATGATTCTAACAAGCCCATCCAACATTCCCTGAAGTCCTACAAAAAAGCAGAATTCAACTGGGTCCAACTGTGAGAGAAATACACTTTCTGTTAGAAAAATATGCAGTGAACCCACAATCTCTCTATTGTAGGTTTTGTGCTAAATAGCACAGAAATTCAGTAAACGTGATGCCTTGCTGGGTACAGAGATGTACTCAACTTTTCCTGATGTTCAAAGTAGTAAACCTGGAGCGAACACTAATTATGAGTAATACTGCTGTTTGCACAAAGAAAGCACTTGGGGAAATAGGACTTCTTCCTTTTTTGTAATTGAATTTTGAGCACTGTGATTTACTTCAGTGTAAGAAATCATCACCCAGTTTTAATGATTTTTTTTTTTTTCTTTTTGGTCAATATAATGAAGGAAATTATAGTTTTCATATAGATAGCAAATGATTACACCACAAACCTCACTGACATCAGCTACCTTAGTAACTCATGTCTGTTGGAGATGCCCTGATGCTTAAATACTTCTTCAAAGCAAAGAATGAAAGTCCAAGGACACGTCCAGTAAAGATAAATTTTTTCAGAAACAAAACAATTCAGTTCGCAGAGCTCTTCAGGATACGTCCCAAGTATGTCACTATGTCAAAGAAAGAAGAGAGAAATTACAGGAAAATATGAAATGCTTACAACCTGATCCAAAGGTCACAGGAATCAAAGGAGACACTCATAATGACTTTGGCAAACTCTGGAACTTGACCATCGTCACTTGATAAAGGACATTTCAGAAATTTTACTATTTTCTTATGTTATTGCTGATCTAAAATCAAGAATAGGTTCAAAGAACTAACAATAAATACATACAAATAGTTGAGATACTCAGTACTGCTCCGTGATAATACACTGTCATTCTCACAGCATGTCTCATGAAAGTACTGTGAATATTAAACTCATACAACTCCTAAGCATTTTAGGTATGATAAATAGAGATCATAGTCAAATATAAAACTTATGCTGATTACCGTATATTTTTGGATATCACAAACTTAACTTTCTATTTCAAGTCATTTATTTTAATCCTAACTAAAAATAACAGACTTGCCAATTCCTCTGCTAGCCTGACAAGTAGTCTAGACACGGTTAGATAATAGCATTCACCTTTGACAGTCCCCCTGAGGTATTAAACATTTATTAATAGTTTAATAAATTCCAGTCAAATAGTGCTTTATGACAGTCACATCAGTTCATAAATTCCAAGATGTTTATAACTACAAAGATCAGCTTTGTCCAGAAACACCTGAATTAGCATAAATTATGAACATACAGGTGTCATTGACATATGGGATATAAATATAATTGATCAAAAACATATTGCAAAATTCTTTTCATTCTCCCATTCATCTCTCATACAGGCAAGAAAGAGATATATTTGTTTTGACAGATAGTCTAATGAGCAAGTAAACATAAAAATATTTTGTGCCATTCCAGAAATTTTCAGTTTGGCAAAACCATACTTAAAATTTCCCTAATATTATTCAGCATTCTGTATTTGTATGAACAGCTTTAATGAGAGGCAACTCTTGGTAGCACTTAGACCCACAAGTCCACCACAAGTTCCTCCACATCCTGAAGTATTTCCTGAAACAGTTTCTCTTTTCCTTATAATCCATACAACCTTGCTCTTCTAGAACTACTTAGTTTCTCAAAGTACACCCAGTATTTCTGAATAACATGCAGCGTTTTACAAAGTGAAGATACTTTTCTTACAAGTACACCAATCCACATAGCAAAGGAAATTTTTCCGTTATAGAAAAATATTTGAAGCATGCATGCTGTTTCAAGGATACGCATTTATCTAAGCCTTGTCCTTCAGCTTTCATATATAATTTCAGGCCATCACTGCCCAGCAGAAGGTTTAGCAACACAGGAGATAATGCCTCTATGTGACTCAGAAGCATCCTAATACAGCAATATCTAAGTATGGGCTAATTCTAAACCTGCAAAGAGCATCTGTATTGGTCGATAAGAGATCTATGCAATCGTTAGGTCACAGATCATTCTACCTGAATATTTCAGGCTGTTGCAGTATACCCTCACAGCTTCAGTGATCATAAATGCTTTCCTATCCCTACAACGAAAGGTTTAATATTGCCAAACACATTTATTTCCTCCATCTTTCTTTACCCCCAACATAGTGCATGAAAAACAGCAGCCTGTACAGTACGGCTAAAATGAATGAGCATATGGACCTTCATTTAAGAAGGATAAACTTGTTCTCTGCTGGTTACTTAGAGAAATATAATTGGTGTCCAGCTTCTGCAGCTACCGCAGAACATCTGGATTTCCCCTACCTCTCTTTTTCATAGACAACAGAAGGATGAAAATTCCCTTTCTATCTAATGACTGCAGAAAGGAGACCATTGTTGGTCTTGGTGGGGAAGGAAGAAATTTGATTTACTGATGTTAACCTGACAATGAGTTTTGGTTGGGATTGTTCCCATTCCTTCCAGAAAGGCAAGGCAGAGAACTTAATCCCCGAGCAGTCAAAATGAGAAAAACAGTCATAAATGATTTCCTGTACAATCCTTGGTTACTTTTTGTACTTGGCCACAAATCATGAGATCTGATCACAGACCCTTCTGTTTAAAGAGTCAAGGTCGACTGAACTAGTAATGCATGTGTGGTGGGCGGGGGTTGGTCTTCAATGTGATAAAAGCTCACTTGTCTAAGACAGACAGATCAGAGATGTTTTATCCTTTTTAGAAAATCTCTTTCAAAATATCTGTGAGTGCTTCAGGAGCTAAAATACCAACTTACAAATTCGTTCATAAATGATAAGGCTCATAGTTGAAAAGATCTAGAGATGGCCAGTCCCACAGGTGTTACATTTCTCAAACTATTACTGCATGGTCAATTGCTATTACTTTCCCTTTTTGACTTCTCATTAATTCTTTGTCCAAGAGTACCAACACGGGCCAAAACATCTGAGGAGTCACATCACTTTGTAACTCAATATGAAGAGGAAAAACATGCAGTTTCATGGAGTCCAGCACATGTGGCCACACTCAGGACCTACAGAACTTCACTGGTGTCAATGCCAGGAGGAAAGGTTGGTCTGTGGTTTGGTGTCACACTGGCTACAGCTTCTATCCATGGCCAGGTAGAACCTCAGCAATGAAGCAAACAGCCAAGAATTGTATCCAAAATACTGTACCACAATTATTTGCAGTCAGGAAATAAGATCCATACACCTGAAATAATGATGAGTCTATTACCCCATAGGCACTCCAAGATGGTTCCACACATCTGAATTTTTCCAAGCAGACCATCAGACACCAAAAGTAGAGAATTCCTACCCTTTGGATGCTAACATGTAGCAGAAAAACTGAGCCTCTGGGGTATGACCACATTTGTCAGATAGAGATGATCTGCACTGGAGAGCTGCTAGCCTCGGTTCACCTACTAAGGGGATGGGGGTAGGGAGGAGTGCTGCAAGCCTGGAGATGTGTCTGAATGTGAGATGCACATCATCAGGGTGGAATAACTCAGAGCAATCTGCTCCAACCATATTATGAACAAAGCACTGACATGCTTCCCCCTGCTGTGGACGAGCCTGCTTAGAGTCCTATCCAGGCACTATACCAGCAGAGCAGGTTTTGGTCTTTCTCTGAAGGGCAAGTGATGCTGTATAGCTAATGCTCCCCCTGGCACATCCTTTTCGTGTGAAAATACAATTTACCCCTTTACAACAGTGCCTGCTGGGTCCTGCTATGTGGTACCCTGAGGTCAATGTGTCAGCCATGGTCTGGATCTAAATGGCCTGATTTTTCCTGCCACCTCTTCTCCTTGACACATTTCAGAAGTTTCAATAGCAATAACGCTAAAATAGAAAGTAAAATATCCTCCCAAAGATGACTTAGACAAATTTTAAATACTAGTGGCAGGGGAGACTCAGAGGACACCTTATGGCTCTCTACAACTACCTGAAAGGAGGTTGTAGTGAGGTGGGTGCCAGTCTCTTCTTCCAAGTAGCAAGTGATAGCAAGTGACAAAGAAATGCCCTCAAGTTGCATCAGGGAAAGTTTAGATTGGATATCAGGAAAAATTCCTGGACTTGGCTGTCAAGCACTAGAAAAGGCTGCCCAGGGAAGTTATGCCACCATCCCTGGAGGTATTTAAAAGATGTGCAGGCATGGCACTTAGGGTTGGATATGGCAGTGTTGGATTTATGGTTGGACTTGATGATCCTAACAGTCTTTTTCCAACCAAAATGATTCTATGATTAAGATCCTAAACTCATCTCTGTGGCTCGCATTTCCCCTCTTTCTCATGAATATCATCCTGTTTCTCCCCAGCACCACCACTGTTCCATAATCAACTCTACAGGACGAGGTTTTCCCTATTCTTTCACTCCTACCTTGGCTGGATGCTCTTTTCCCCTCAGAGCTCTATCTCTCTTATCCTTCACCTCGTCCACTCTCCCTCACTCTTTCTTCTTGCTTTTTTTCAGAGCACCACCCTTCTCATACCACTTGGTAGTAACTGCACTGATAAAGCGTAAGCAAATTAGTAATCTTTTATGAATCTGTGATGTATCAAGGTTTGCAGCATCTCTCAGGTGTTAGCTAATGCTTAACTTCAGGGTTTTTTCCTCAATAACTCCTGCACTATAAACCACAGGATTTATTTGCATGTATCTTTGCTCTTGCCTACAAGTTAGCTATATGAAACGAACTCACAGACATTGATGCAGATATCTGAATTCTGGGATTTTTTTTGCCTGGACCATATTTCTCCAGATAAGCAAAACAGTCAAGACAACCCCCTTCAGAATATTTATAGTGGAATAAATTGTACAATTTGCTAGCAGCTACTCCCTATGGCATTTTGTTAATATAAGCTAAGTAGCTTTATTTGCTTTACTGCAGCCCTGTCCTGTTTGCCTTTTAATGGCTTCTGTGTGTGTGGCTTTCTTTCATCCATCACTCAACAAAGAATTTTAAGACAGAAAACAAAATCGACTATACCTAAATGATCCTGCTCCCAAATGGGAACTTCTCTTACTGTCATGAACGCTTAACTAGCCAACAGCACAAAGCATATTTTTGCTTTTGTTTATTAGGAAAAACACATTAAATACATGATAAAGTTGTTTTTTTTTAAAAACCAAAATAATTTTAAAAAGGCAATAAAACCTACCAAGACACTGTTTTCAGGTAAAGGAGCAACTCCACTTTGGTACATATTTTGGGAATGATCATGGGAGCCTTACTCGACAAAGCTAGAAGTGAGATATTTTTGCAGGTACATAATTGATGATTTGACACAGACACTGAATGAACAGCAATTTTCCAGATGTTCTGCACCTGAGTTCCCAGCTATAACTGGCAGTTGCGTGCTTAACTGGGAACATGCTTACAAACTTAATGTTTTCCACTCAGAGCACAAAACATTTTCTTTGCCTTTAAGCAATAACTGTTACTCACAGATCAGTCTGAGAATGCATGCAAGCACAGACGTCACCATGCAGAGTAACATATCTTATTTAGGCATTATGAGACTGATTTGAAATTCCTGATGAATGTTTTTTTAGTAGAAAAAACTTGTAAGGGTCAGACTCCAGCATTATCAGACAATTGCTCTGGTTCAACATATAAGCTTACTCACCACCCATCACCCCTAAACTGCAAATGCTGAGCACTTCTTGGGTTGGGGAGTGTTTGAGAGGCAGTGCGCTGTAAGCTTAATAATGAATATAATGAAAGAAAATGCCTCCAAATGCACTGGGAGGAAGAGATATTTACAATTATATATTTTCTTACATTCTGGAATGGTTTTTAGTTCTCCCAATCCATTACCTCTGTTCTCCCAATCTATTACCTCTGAAGGTAAAAATTCAATATTAAACAGATCGTATCAACATGTCTTATACTAGTCCTGAATAATTCTTCCAGAAAAACAAAACAAGTTTAACAGTCAAGCAAAGAAACAAAATTAACACAAAAAAACCCACCAAGACAGAACTGAACAAATAACTGATAACACAAATTGTTAGCTATTTGATCCTCATATATTACTCCAGGTAAAAGACTTGTGAATATATATTGCATATAATACTTTTGGGGCTTCTCTGCATCCGATAAGTTTGCATATAAATAGGCAAAGACATAGTGCGCATGACACTATTTCCTCATAACTTTTTTTTTTCTTCTTCTAAGGTTTCTTACCTAATTAGAAAGTATCTCTGCAATTGAGTGAAGAATTGAAAGTATCTACACTGAGCACAACCACAGGCTAGCTAGTGAACTACAAATTTGCCTGCTGTAATTATTCTTCCCCGGCTAGAAAGAAGGGTGAAAAAAGAACCCAAACTTATCTAAATCACACTATTCCGCCACCACATATCAGTTTCCAAAAGAAAAGAATGTCATAGGCCTGAATATAAAGGAAATAAAATTTTTTTTCATCAAATTATCAGACTATGGAAAGTTTCTGGGATGATAGTTATGAAATCTGTTGTTGATATTCTGCAGTCATTCTCTGGGATTTTGAAGAAAACTGATTAATATTTTCATGATCACTGTCAAAGTACGTCTGTAACTAGAGTAAATATTTTCTACTAATAGAGTATTCGGATGAAGATGAAAGAGAGGTTGTTGAAAAGAGGAGTTAGAACCAAGGCCATACTGAAAGCACAAACAGTTTTACTCAAAATATACCTACTTGGGTACCATATTTTGCAACTAAATTGCCTAGATCAGAGATAAACAACAGCTCAGTCAGTTTTCTGTTCTCATCCGGTTCTTAGATTACTTCTGAAATACATCTATTCACGTGGAAACACCAAGCTAGGGACTTCACCAAATGATGCCAAGTTTCTGAAAGACATTATATGGGAAGTACATCCCTTCTGTTACCTTTTCCAGGAGAAAACAATCCTCTTTAAACATAATCCCAGAATAAATCCAGTGATAGGAAAGGAATGCTTTTTAATTTGCACTGCAGTACCCAATTCTGACATGTATCCCTTGTTGCCACTGGCATGTTTTAAGGACTTTTGCTCTGTCTGGAGATCTAACGCACAGTGGAACAAGAAGATAAGGACAACACACCAAAGATTTCTTAAGGAATTTACCTAAGAGCTATTGATGAGAGATAAATAGGTTTTCTTTATTGTTGAGAGATAAATAGGTTTTCTTTATTGTGTCCATGTCTTTGTGATCAATTCCAAGCCCTCCACTTATGTCTAAGAAGAAAAAAAAAATGGTTCAGGGACAAGATTTCCCCTCCCCAAGGTAATTTCCAAAAGTGATTTTGTGTAATTCATTGCATTAACCGAGCACTAGAACCCATCTTTTAAAGTGATGAGTCATTCTCACGTAAAATCAAAACCAATTTCCTACACTAAGCGTATTATCTATAGTGCATCTGGTTGGTGTCAGACATCTTTAAAATATGTTAGTCACACCAAATGGTAGGGTGTAGCTTCAGGTTTTGTTCTTACTTTGTGCTTTGCCAGTTCACTAAGAAAATAAAAACCCCAAACCCAGACTTTCTCTATTTTCTTTTGCAGTATCTAACATTTCCATAAAATGTATTATGAAACATACCTGGAGTCTTTACAATAACATTGAGCTGTGTTATGTTTCTAAATCAAAATCATGAAACTCATTAGAGCTATTCAAAGAGTGCAAGAACAGTTCTTCAAAGAAGCCTCAGTAAATTCTAAATATACATATGCTTACTTCAAAAGCTTTCAGCTGAACAGGAATTGGATCTTCAGAAATACTTCAGGATCTAAGGAATGTCAAGGAAAGATGAGAAAAAGCAGAGAGGAGCTTTTTCTAAGAAGTGATAGGGAATCAGACTGAGCAATGCAAAATTTTCAGAATGAGGCCAAACAACTAGGGAAGAGAGAACTGCTCTCCCAGAGGTGAGAAGAAGGCTAAGATCTCCTCCTAGGACTTGGGCATCCTAAGACTAGATGTTCAGTTTGTGTAACACTGTACCGATGTAAAGATGACACAAAGGCCTCCTGTGATAGGTTTGCTACTCTCCTATTCAGCTCAGTATACCTGTCAGTAAAGTCCTGAAGTGAAATCACATCTTCACTGATTCATCAGTGTAACACACTTAAAATATCCCTAAATAGACAATCTAAGAAATTTAAGAAGTTAGGGTTTGGTTTTTCTTCTTTTTTTTTTCCTGTCGACCTGTCGATTTTTTTTGTACACTGATTCCATTGATTTGTACTCAGTTTTATGATATATCCTCAGCCCACTTGGAAATTAAACTAACACTCTGCAACAACCCCCCTCTACAGGAGCTTGTACACTACAACAGGAGCCATTCACAGCCTGTGGCTCTTTCCAGGCTTAATTTTCCAAATGATTATGCATCTTACTGTTCCTCACAAAGCAAATCCTGAATAGAAACTGTGTTTCCTAACATAGGCTGCAAGCTATGTTAGACCACCTCAACCATAGCCACCCACTTGAAAAAAAATGTAGGGAGAATGAAAGTGTCTGCACACCTGCAGCAAACACAGACGTTTCACAGAATCATAAAATGGCTAAGTTAGACGGGACCTTAAGGATCATCTGGTCCTTTTTCTTGGCAAAAGCACAGTCTAGACAAGGTGGCCCAGCACTCTGTTCAGCAGAATCTTTAAAGTGTCCAGTGTTGAGGAATCCACCACTTCCCTGGGGAGATTATTCCAATGGCTGACTGTTCTCATTGCGAAAAATTTTCCTCTTGCATCCAATCAGAATGTCCCCAGGAGAAACTTGTACCCATTAACCCTTGTCTTTTCCATGTGACCCCCTTTTAAAAAGGGCATCTCCATCTCCTTTGTAGCCATCCTTTTAATACTGGAACAGCATGACAAGGTGTCCCCTAAGCCTGAAGACTGAAAAACGGAATTCTCTCAGCCTTTCCAGTCCTTTGATCACCTTTGTGGCCCTTCTCTGGACCCTCTTCGGCCTGCCCACTTTTTTTTTTTTGCATAGTGGGGACCAAAACTGAACACAGAATTCCAGGTGTGGCCTGAATTCACTCACTGAGCAGAATGAGATAATGAATTCTTTATCTTTGTTAGTGATGCCCTTCTTGATACAACCCAGCATCCTGTTTGCTTTCTTTGCCACAGCAGCACACTGTTCACTCATATTGAGTCCACCAGGACCACCAGTTCCTTTCCAAAGAGCTGCTACCCAGCTGGGTAGATCCCAGACTGTGCTACCCTCCTGGATTATGTTTTACCAGGTGCAAGATCTTACACTTGTTGAAAATCATAGGGTTCTTGTTAGCCTACTCTTCCAGACTATCATGGTCTTCCTGCAGGGTGGCTCTCCCTTCTTAAGTGTCCACTTCCCTACTCAGTTTGGTATTATCAACAAACTTCATCAGGGTACACTTGATACCATGTAAAAGGTATGGTGTAACTTTCTGACTGGCATGGAGCTCAAGTTCCTCTTGTTTGTTCCCTAGGCAGCGTGCATTGGTATACATGCCCTTGAGTTGGCTGGTTTTCTGGTTCTCATCTTGGGAGGCAGCTAAGGAACATTTGTCACTGCTGTGGTTGGCCTGGCTTATTCTCCAGTTGGCTGAAATGGCTTAAGTATTGCCACTTGGGACCCCGCCCCACCAAGTACTTGAGTTTAAAGCCTGCCTCACCAAGTTGGCCAGTCTGATGCCAAAGATTCTCTTGCCTCTTCTAGACAGGTGGATTCCATCCTTCCCTAACAGCCTATAGTCATCAAAAAATGCCCCACAATCGTAAAAGCCAAAACCCTCACGACAGCACCAGCCATGAAACCAGAAGTTGAGTTATGTTATATGTTGATTTCTGGCTGCACCTTTTCCTCTAACTGGTAAAATGGAAGAAAAGATAATTTGGGCACCAATACTTTTCACTTTCATCTGCAGGCCTTTGTAATCTTCCTGGATTCTGTCCAGGTTCCAGCTTGCAGCATCATTAATAACCATATAAAAGAGTAGCAATGGATAGTAGTCTGTGCTTTCGACAATCTGTGGAATGCTTTCGTCAACATCTTGGAACGTAGCTCTGGGAAAGCAGCATAGGTCTTGTGACATCCTGTCAAGCCAGCAGATGGGCACAGTTGTTCCATGTAGTTGTTCAATTTAATCTCCAGAAGCGCAATCTTGCCGTCTTCCCACTTGCCACAGATGAGCACCACTGAGATGGTGACTGGGGGAAGGAACCTGTATTACATGCCCACGTTACAAGTGGCTGTGTGCAAACACAACTGTGACCAGTCAATGTAGCTGACACTGCACTGATTAAATCCTGATGAGCAGGAAAATTACTGTACAAGTTGTTCCAATGAACAAATCTGAAAGTAGTCAAATTTCATCTTAAAGCAAAGTACAAGAAGAAAGATGCAAAAGGTCCAGTTGCAATGCTGCTTTTATCACCCTAGGAAAGTTTCAAAATTTCCACGTATCCAAATCAGAAGATTACATCAAAATCTGAGGCTGAATGTGAGCTGACAATTAATCAAGCGTTAATTCCTATTATTATTTCATCCTATCCTTTGCAAATAGATCAATGAATCATATTATCTTGCTGTACAAAATAATATACCTGCCATGAACAGTCGCATGCAATATATTGAAAATTGGATGTCCTCTCATACAAGACAGAAGGTGCATGCATGAATACTACTGCAAGTACTTAAACCCAATTAACTTTATACAATTTATAATTTATATAATTTTCTTCCTCCCATATTCATTAGCACTGTTTCCTTTTCTTTAAACTTTATTTTGACTGATTTTTCATCCCATACTTCTAATAACCTCTGTAGGGACCATAGCATATATTCAAATGCTCTGCAGCACTGTATTCTGAGTCAGACAAAGCCTTTGTATCTTTAAAATATCGGGGGTGGAGGAGCATGTAACAGAGAATCTGGAAGGTCAGTAATGTGTAAACAAGTACAGATGTTCTCTGCCGAAGAGTTGCTGACCTACTAGAAGGCACTCCAAGTGATAGCTACAGAAATGGATAACTGGCAGTCTTCCACATCTGGTCCAGCTTTCACGTTCACCATATATGCACATAGGTTCTGTTAGGAAGCAATTTCAGGGACGTAAGCCTAGAGTTCAAATCCATCTTGCATTTCTCTGTATAAATCTTTCCCCTTTTTGTGGCCTCCAGCCATTGGGATTAACCAAGTTTCAAAGATGGGACATTGTCCAAGCCCAAATGAAGTCAGAGGATCCTTCCAGGCCTGACGCAGGTACCATCTACGACACCTAGCAAGCATGCTGTAAATACTAACAGGGTAACCTCCAAAGTCAACAGCAGTTTTGCTGCTCATTTCAGAGGTGAGTACTAAAATCCCACAGGTGTTACGGCAATCCCCCAAAATTAAAGAAGGGCATAACCTCTTGGGTTTTTATTATTGGTTGATCATCCAAAGCACATTGCAGTGAAGAGAAAATCACTTGATCAGTTCTTCATGCATATGCATTTACACATTTAAAAATTTTACAGAGCTGCCAGTGTCATATTATGCTATAATCCAAACTCAAATAATATCAGACACTGTCAGAGGGGATGCATTTAAACATTCCATTTAAAATCTACTGTTGATCATGAGTATAGTGCTTCCTACTGAAGCTTTTTTTTTAACTTTTAATACGAAATACAGACTCTGCTACTATATAGTTAAAAATAAAGCCTGTCTTTCTAGCTACAACCAATGTATTCATGTAACTATTTTATATATACACCAAATACAAAGACAGAAATCCTGATATTTTTGCTTAAGATAGTTACTCCAGTAATTCCATTTCTTGACTATGGACAGCTAGGAAGTGCTAAATTCAGTCCAGACTCTGCTGTTAACAGTCACCCAGTTGCAGCGGCACTTTCCGTGATGCTCTCGGCAATTATGTGCCTGGTCTTAAATAGCTGATTGTAACAATAATAGTTTCAGGGCCCTGCCCAGATTCAGATTCTGCCTGGAAACTTTTACTCTTGAAAGATTTCCCATTAGTGAAAGATTTGGCCAGGCAGGATCAGAGCCCCAATAAGAAAGATGATTGCATCCTAGGTGCACAACAATACATAAATCTGACCTCACCTTAGCTAGCAAATAGCCAAAAAAGTAAACAGCAGCTCCTTCGTTCAGCCTTAGCAAGCCATAACAGAAGTAGAGACATGTGTGTTACAAGCACATGGTCCCGTAATACAGCAGAGAACAGCAAGACTGTTCTTTCCTGATGGACACAGATTAACCACATACTCTACCACAGCATCAGGAAAAAAACAGAAGCTGCCCAGAGCAGCTGTTCCTCTGCTGTGTCACAAAGTTAGAAAACCGTCAAAACATCTAGCAGGTGAGCTTTAGTTATTAGCCTGTGCAATTAGCATATACAGAAATAACCTGATGGCTCTTGAGCCGTGACTAAGAAAACCCATTACAGAACCCAAGCTGGCAGACCATGCACGACCTTGGAATGGAGGAGAAAAACACTTCATATTCAGCTGAATGCATCTCCTTGTTTTTTGCCCCAATGGATTTTTTTTAACAACTTCACCATCTTGGGTGGTCTCCTTATATATTTAGTACTAAACACAACCTGTGCTTAATTACTCTTTTGTCAATTACATTGTAGAAATAAAGCTACAACCTTACCACCTGTGTCTATGTAATCCTCCTCTGTGTGTCTAAGCAAATGAAGTCATGGTTGTTGCAATCAGGAAGTCTCAATTATATTTTTTCCCTAAACAAACATTGAGACTCTCAGTCTCTGTCTTTCACACACACATTTAGCTTCTCCATGTAAAACCCTCTTAGAAATGTTTGAGAGAATCGCACATCACCTTCTTGTATGGTTACAGGAAACCTACAGCAATTACCTAGGAGGCCCTCTACTGCACTGCCAAGTCTGGCTGTAACCAGCCAGATATACACATAGACACACCAACACCCACATCAACTACAGCGCTCTGGAAAAATCGCTTTAGTCACTTAATCTTTCAAAATCGCTTAATTTCTTCTGGTGAAGGAGGCTGTATGAAACACTGTTGTAAGTCCATTGACAGAATGCTTAGCTGACAGTTGCTCAATTGAATAAAGATATAGAGACCAATAGAGGTTGAAAGAAGAACAATTCAGAACATAATTGTCCAAGGCCCTATTTTCTTAATCCTTCTAAATCACAGCAGTGCAAAGGTTTATGTTGCTCCAATTTGTCTATCAAACTATCAGATCTGTCTGAGACCATTTTAAGCTGCGCATTGTTATAGTTACTAATACTTCATCGACAGATGAAAAGATGTTTGTAAACTGCAAGCAAATGGTCATAAACCTTTATACTAATTCATTGCAGTCATTTTATTTAAAATTGCTTATCAGTTCTAGCATGAGGACTCAATTATCTACCAAGCATTTTCCTATTCATATAAGCATACTGTGCTCAGGGCTCTCTTGGAAGGTTCCCAGATGGATGTTCTGTGAAGGAGGCAAACAAGCAGGAAGAAAATATATGGACCAGAGTCTGCCCAAACACTTCTAAATGATTATTTTATGAAAAGAGAAAGAGAAATCTTAGAGACATATATATTATTTCTGGCAGTAGTGCTTCATTAAAAATAACCCACAAGTGAAACAAGATCACTAATTTCTTACTGAAAAAGGAAAAAGTAGGTCTTAAACATTAACTCTTCAGGCCTCTTACTGAAAACCTCACCTTTAAAACTTCTACATTGTACATAAATTAAGCTTGGCTTCTGACAGAAGTGTAAAATAAGTCAGGGCTACTTGAAAGTCCAACCTTCCCAACAGGGGTGTGGTTTGGTTTTTGTTGTGTATCCTTAGGTCTATCAAGTTGCTTACTTCTTGTCCTTGCTCTGAATACTTTTCCCCTCTGTCAGACTCCTCCCTCACACACACACCCCCACCCACCTTTTAGTTAACTCAAGGAAAAGCCCTTCATCTTTAATTTTCACCTTAATCTTTCATTTTCTCCTTCATCTTTGCTTGTGATATTTTTCTTTGTTCATTGTTCTTTCTAGCTTTATATATTCACCTGAAAGCTGTTCAACAAGCTGCATTTTTTTAAAGTCCAGAGTAGAATATATTTGCATCCATTCAGTGAGTTAATTCAGCTCACACAAGCATAAATCCTGCTTTAAAGATGTCCTACACTTGCAACGAACACAGCACTAGCTTAAAATTACAAAAGTCCAAGAAGCTTTGATACAGGACTTAAGAGAAATTGTACCACTGCCCTACAGCATTTATCACATTTCTTCAATACCCTTCTCTCCATCTGCAGCTCTGCCAAAGTCACTTGCCAGTAGCTTTATGACTACATCTATTTGACATCTTTATCCTATGTTTGTCATTCTTCGCCTTCCCACCCTTAACCTCCCCGTACCCCCTTTCTTGACCCCAGTCTTCTCAGTTACACTGTAATAAGGCTTTCGCATTCTTTTATAGCCAACAGTGCTACTGTTTCATCATAATTCTGTTTCAAAACAAAAAGTTAGAGGAACTTAAAAATTCATCTTCTAATTCATTAAGTGTTTTATTAAAAACAAAGCACAAACACTTCTGCTTTTGGAGCTGGTGTATTTTCCATGAATGCCCAGCAATATTTATTTGGTTCATTCCTCTCTGCTTTTGCTTCCATTTCTACAAAGACATCACATGGAGTTACTTAGTTTCTACCTGGCTTTTTCTTCTTTTTCTGAGCTGCACCAAGCAACAATACTATTAAGAAAATCTTGAATGTACAGACTGAACAAAATATTTTTTTCTGTTAGTGTCTCGGAAGTAAGTCCATCTACCTGCTTGAAATAATACCATTCTTTACATTGGTTAAAATAATGGGATAAACTAATTTCAGCCTTTTAAAATAACAATCAGGCCCAGAGGATTCACCTTGTGTTGTTCACCAAGTATTTTAACGTACCATGCTGTAAATAAAATACTGGCTTCCACAGAATTGACTGTGGTCTTTAAAAAAGATGTCATTATCTCCCTGTTTTGACTGGATAAATTCTTCCCAATAAATCTAATATTTAAAATGTCACATACATTTTATCAATGTTGTCTTGAAAAGGTTTATTACTGTGTAGGGTTTAATTTCAATCAGGACATTATATTAGAGAAAGAAAGAAGAGGGGGCTGGGTGAGGAAAGACGTTAAAGAATCTATTATAAAGAGGACATAATGAGGGTGGATTGAGCTCACATACTAGGCATATAAATTTTGAAACAGAAACTATGATTTCCAGTATTACATATTTTATGTCTCCTCATAGCTAAGCCGAATATTTAGCCAAAAAACCCCTGATTTCCAAACATAAACCAAAATTAAATGAAAAAGAAGGAAATAAACCAAACAGGATGGCAACTCTTCTGAGAAGCTGCCGAAAGAGTGGATTTAAGCTTTTCATATTGAAGGTCAGGATATAATTCAAGTTGGATTAACAGGCACTGCAACTTAAAATAATTTTAAACTAGGAAATTATATGAGATTTATAATCTGAAATATCAAAATGCATCTCCCACACACCTTATACAACCCTGAATTGCTGGAGAACTATTGATTAATTGTACTCCACCTACAATTGCTATTGAAAAAATAGCAAGAGAAATCGTGAACAACACAAAATACTTTGAGAATCATCAGTAATGGCATGCTTCATCTTTGGAACTGCATCCTTAACATCAACTAAGAGGCAAATAAATTGGAACTGAGAATACAACTGGATTTCAACAGCCCTGAATCACTTTTTTCCCTTTTAGGTTGTCCTACACATGCATCATGGAGGAAAGAAAGAAAAGGAAGCACGGGATATGCTGTGCTGAAAAAATATTTTTGATCTTTGGTTTTGTTTGCTGTTGTTTGGTTTTGTGGGTGTTTTTTTTTTTTTTTTCTTTTCCTGTAAATACCCTAATACCTTGTCAGAATCACCTTGTTGGTTGGTTGGAGGTGTGTGTTGCCAACCCTCTTTTGCATCAGTTTATTTGGGCATGTGCAAAAAGACTGCACCAGCGGTACATACAAAGCTTAAGAGTATAAAGCAATTACTTATGGATGAGCACACATACAAGACAGCAAGTTCAAGAGTTGCTAGGCTACTCATTACCCTGATAAAAGATTCAAAGGGGTTTTGCTGGTCAGGCAGACCCAAGCCCAGAGGAGAGGGCTCAGCCTCTGGAGCAGATTCTCCGTACAGCCAAGCTGCCACCCTTCACACCTCTGCTGTCACCAAGGACCCGACTGGCTCACAGCTACATCTGGTGACCTACAACCAGCCTCTCCATTTTCTTTGTTTCAGTTTTTTACACTTTTCCATACTGCCTCTTTTCCTTTCCATTCTTTGAGGAACTAACAGTCCTTGTCTCTACAGTTCTACCTCTGCCTGTAATTTTACCTTTTTTAAAAGAAAAATTCTTACAGGCTTTCTCACCATTCTCTCCCATAGCTTCACAATTTTCTCAGACAACTGGGTTGTGCTAGAACAAGACCTTGGATTCCTGGGAGAGACACAGGTGAACTGAGTAGAGCAGGAAGAAGTTATAGGTTAGATGCAGGTAGAGAAGTTTACAGTGTACAGAGAAATCAATATTACAAGAGTAAAATTCTCATTTTGACACAAGTTTCTAGATCCAGCCTAAACCAGAAATAAAGATACCTCAAGTGTTGCACTGAGTGGAAAAAAGTTGCTACAAAACATCAAAAAACCCCAACAGTTAAAATATCTAAACATGGCCTAGGCTTATATGTATTGCAACATTTGCTCTTCAAATTTTAGCATTTATTAAGTTATGGAAATTTCTTGCTAAAACAATTTGCCATAAAGGACTGATACTCTTCTCACCAGCAGTGGAAGATTTATGCTCTTCAGCAATTTCAGTAAAATATCAGACCTTACAATACTGGTTTTCTCCTTGCTCTGATTGCTTATTGCTGAAAAAGTAATATCTGAAACATTTTCTACCGGTTAATTTATTAAACCTGATGTCAGTGAAAGAGTTAAAGAATTTAGAAGCACATTTTTTGCCCTTCCTTAACATCCCATGCTTTGTAGAAACTGGTGACATCTTTAGAATACCTGGCTAGAGTTATTTGAAATCTTATTTCTCTTCTTTTGTGATTTAACCTTTAATTTTTAGCGTTCGATTGCCCTTCTGCCCCGTAAACCCACTTACTGTTTAAGAGCATACCAAAGCTCTTAGGGTATCCTCATATGCTGTGCCATAAATCCTGTTTCTTGATTCGTACACAGGATACTTTCATTCCTCTTATTGAGATAGAAGAAATCTAATTCTCTGTATTAATAGATCCTCATATTTGGAAGTCAGTGTTTAAATATTTCACATAGATGTACCTTATGTCTTTATTTCCTGGAATTAAAGTCTAAATGATCTGGAGACTTCAATGCAGAAAAAAGTGCAGAACAAGTCCAAAGCTACAAAATAAATCTAAAACCATCTGAATAAATACAAAATTATGTTTTGTTCTTGAACTAGCATATCTCAGATCTTCTTGGAGTTTTCTCAGAAAACAGGAAGAACTTTTTGCATCATGAGAACAACTAAGTTTCTTAATTGCATGCATAGATACTCTGATGCAAAGTCAAACCAGTTTACCCACTTAAAAGTACACAAGTTGAGATGTGTAATCTCTTCAAAGGCAGACAAACTGAAATTCAAGTACATGTGATATTCTGGCAGTCCCACGAAATTACAAAGGAAAAACCATATATGAGATGCTAAACTGCCATTTTTTTTATACCAGCACCCACATGGATACTGAAATGTGCCTTTCCCCCTGAAAAGTCATCCCTTTAAATGTTGTGGACAGGTAACAGATTTGCCTACAATGTTCTTTTTTACCATTATGCATCCAGCTTTCAAAAGAAGAGTGATCCACTGAAATAAACTTTGTAATAAATGATGTTTTCTTCAACTCAGCCCTAGGTACTTATGCAATCTAAAACATCAAGATACATCTCAGAATTTTTCCAGAATCAATGATCAGCTAAGAAAGGATGTAAATATAACAAGTCAAAAAAACCTGCCTTCCAGCCAGAAATTGATACCTTCCCTTTATTTTCAACTTAAACTTCAGAGCTTAAAAGCCTTTAGCAAGAAGAAATATTTTTTCTATAAGACTAATTGATAGATACACCATTTAGATTGCCAAAAGTGACAGAAACACTTCAGAGATTCAGAATAGCAATGTACCTTTTTGAAAGGTACCCTGTCTGTGCATTTTAATACATAACCAATGAAACTGCTGCTTTTATGTTCAACATGGGTTCATGTGTTTTACTAAATCTAAGCAGGGATTTATTTATTTTAACCTCTGCCTTATTACTTGTTCAATAGCATAAGGGATTTCATGTTTTTATTGTATCAGAAGCCCTTTCAGAATATACATTATATATATATAATTATTACCCACAATGCCTATGATTTTGTTCTGATTCTCTTTCTGACCACTGCATGAGTGCATTAAAATTATATACCACAACTATACTTGCAAACCTACAATTAGTATTTCAATCCTTAAGATAGTCTAGAAAGGTTTTTCAGAAGTTGGATTTATTATCATAGCTACAGAAAGATGGATTTTTCCAACTCCCCTGGCCATTACTTTGTAACAGAAATCCCCAAATGACATGTTGAAGTAAACTTCCAATTTATTTTGAGGTCATAGTTTCTCAGATAATAGGGGCTATCTGAATCTTACTACAGTATGGTTTGTGAACACAAAGGAGAGAGTTTATGGTCTCATTTTTAGTTGCCTTTGAAATTCAGAAACACTGAAGTTTAATGTCATGTTGTGTAAGTTATCAACTGAAACCTCCCAAGCAGCAAAACCTGCTGGTTAACCTCACTGGTAACACATCAGTGCTCCCCTTGCTATTATCTCACACATTTTGAGAATGTTAGGCTTTGCATCTTGAAGTAAGACAGAATATAAAGTATTTTAAAACTGGGCTTATTAGGTCATTTCTTTTGTATGAGGGTCAGCAGCACTAAAGCACTATTGGCAAGTAATACTTGTTCAGCTGCTCTTTCATCCAAAAAACTTTGATAGCAAGACTTCAGTTGCTGAAAAGGTTAATGATTTCTAAATGACAAGAATACGAAAACAACTGCAAGACAAGTTTTCACAATTACACCTTTTACAGATGGAGCAGATACCTTTCAAGCTTGAGACCACAATACCATGAAAAGCATTTGGTCTTGCCCATATCACAAAGGAGTTGAAGTTTTCCTAAGTAAGAAATTATGACAACCAATATGGTTTTTTTGCCAAACTCCACATCATCACTAACAGATGATTCAAATGAACAGAGAACAATGCACTTGTATTACTGCAAGCAGACTCTGCTATCTCATTACACATTTAACTCCACACTGGGTTAAAACAAAAAGTTTGCATACTGTACCTCAGTCATTTTTACAGGACAAAACCAGGCAGATTTATGAAGAGAATTTGTTCCTGACTTTTAGCCTAGTGCAGTAATTAACAAGCATTGGTGAGGACAGGAAAAGCTATTATCACACAGTTTTGGGGTTGCTTTACTGTTGTGGGGTTTTTTGTTTGTTTGTTTGGGTTTTTTTTGTGTGTGTGGGTTTTTTGGGTTTTTTTCTTTTTTCTTTTTTGTTAACATAACTTTTTACAAGTTCTGTTGGATATTTTTCCATCTGTTAAGCTCCAACTTTTCCCAAAGTCACCATTTCCTATGTGGAGAAAGTAGCAGAAGCCAGAAAAGAATTATTGTTCCCCATAAACAAGCCTATCTCAATAAACACTGAATCAATCCACTTCTCCATATTCCCAAGGCTCACACAGCTGGAAATGTCAATGGGCATAGAGAACACAGAGCTAGGCTAAGGCAAGGAATTCAAATTTGTGGAGCTATCACCCATGCAATCTCCTACCTAGGCTCTGGGGAAGACTTGGGTGACTTCAAAACAGGATCAGCCACAGCCAATGTGTAATCAGGACACTGCCTAAGGCAGCTAGAAATAAACTGAGAAAAATAAAACCAATTCCATCAAGGCCAGGTTCACAAAGAAATGTAGACATTTAAACATTATTTCAATATACTTAATCTCAAGAAAAGTTAAATAATCAGTAGAATCTTAGCTCCACCACCATGATGGGGAGAGATGTAAGTATTTCAGGTTCAGAAAGCCCATAACTTTCTGCCACAGTCAGGTGTTGAAACTACTTTCTACCTAAAAAAGAAAAGAATGCAACTCTTCTTCCTTTAAAGTATGTAATAACTCAGTAGAAAGAGGACTCATACCAAACATGAGACGCTAAGATTCAGTTACCTCTTCAAGCTTTCAGTCTTCTCCCATCAGTTGCTGGAATACACCACTACAGACTTAAACTTTTAAAATGACTCACTCTCAAAAAACCCAAAAAAACCCAAACCAAACCAAAACAAAAAAACAAACAAAAAAACCCAAAAACCCCCGAACTGCAGAGATCATAGACCATTTGAAGTGGCCATGGTCAACAAGACTTTGCCATTGTCTTTACCTTATCTGTAAGTATGCCAGGGGGTATGAATTCTGCACTGCTTTTGTCTGTGAAATTGAAGAGATAATGGCCAACATGCAGGTTGAGATCAAAACAGGTGCACGGAAAATGGTTCAATATCTGTTCATATAAATTCACGTGTGATGCTTGTGTCTGTTTTAACATATCTGAAGAGACCACTTCCTTCTCAAAGACATGTTTCTACTGAGATTAAATTGTTGACATACCAGACTTTCACAGGAGTTACTTACTGGGGAGCAGGGTTTTAAAGTTTTTCCCTGTTTTCTACTGATAAACATAACCGAAAAACAAACGACTTGCCTTTTAAATTTTATAGTCACTCACACAAACAGTATTTCCTTTGCTTCTGGGATGACATTGACATGCTTCTTTGTTACATGACTTCCAATTTACTTTTATGACAAAGCCTTCATACTGTTAATTTTCTCTAATTTTGTAAAAGCCAATGCTATTCAGATTGTTCCATTTCTGAAATCTTCAGTACAGCATTTTAATGACATTTTCATAATTTTATGAGTATCATAACTGGCAGAAAATTACACAAATAACATGGAAAACAGAGGAATTCTTGGCAGTCTATCAGCTCAGTTTGAACAATTTTACCAGAAGTTGCAGAACATAACTTAAGTCTTCCACTGCAAGCAGACCTACCTCTTATTTTAGTTCTTAAACCTGCATCTCGTATTTTATCTTGTCAAAACCAAAATGTCAACAATTCAGAGGGGAGCTCTCTTAATAGTGAACACATTCGATATCTCTAGTGTTATTTCAGGAAAAAACCAACCAACAAACAAAGAACAACCAACCAACAACTTTAATTTAAGTGCACCCTGTAAATGGAGAATCTCAAGATGAGAATAAGTTCAGCCACAACACTACAGTCAATAGGCTTTGGGATTTAATCAATGATGTCTTCCATGAGTGGTGAAGTGAATAATTGCAGCTGCCCTACTGTAGTCAAAAACATCATTTGCAGATTCATTTTAGCCTTCTCTGGAATAACACAGCAAGTAAATCTCCATCAAGTCACTCAGCAATGCTTTCCAAGTTTTTTTAGCCCTTGCAGCCCCAGGTGAAAGAATTAATTTAACAACAAAGCACTCCATCTGACTGGGAAATCATTGCCTCATTGATTTTTTTATCACTTCATAATATCACACCAATATTTCTTAAAGAAAATTTACTAAGCTTTGGTATGGCAAAGTGCACTGGGCTCAGCCAGGTGTGCAATTCTATTGACATCTTATGTGTTTGAGGTTCAGATCAGAGAAACTTATTTTTCTAAATAAGATAACTTCACAGAAAATAATTATGAACTCATTTTGCTAGTCTCGCATCTTACATGTGCCATATTAGTCTGCGATCCCTATATCCTTAATACTTTAATCACCACCCAGCAAAATTTCCATGGATAACAAGTTTCCTAGGCTTTTCAAGCCCAAAATAGCAGATTAAACAGGTACGGAAAACAAATGTCAACTTTCCTTTGAAAAGTAAACCACCACATCCACTTACAGCTTGACCTTTCTGCTCTTCAGACCATTCAGCTCGGGACTCACTGATGCACAATCCCGCCTCTATGTGACTTTGTTTTGAAAAGGTGCAAACCATTTCTCTTTGTAATGCCTACTGGATCTCCTAATGGAAATCTGGATGAGGAAGCCACTGAGCAATCAGCACAGGGGAGAGGAGGAAATCAAGATAAATAGGATCTAAATCTATCATAATTAACTTCAAGAGGGCCAGTTCTCTTGCTCTCCAGTTATCAGAAAGGAAATGGCACCTTATCTCCCATTTATTAAATTATTAGAAGGCATTCAGCCACAGCTGCATAACAGACTATTGCCAAACACAGCTGTAACTTGTTACTGCCCTATGCTGTCAAAGAAATTGTCAAAAAACTGCTTTCCAAGAAGCCTGAGTGACTCTCATTCATCTCAGCTCCTTTAACATATTCCTTAAGTGCTCATTACTTTTATTACTTTGTTCTTAGTTAAGACATTCTATGCTATTGAAACAAGTTATTGCAGGAAGTTTGGATCTACTGCTGAAAAACATTACACTCTGAGTAATTAACTGCCTCCGATTCTGCTATTGGGAATTTATTTCTTTGAATGTAAACCTCTGATAAAGAAAATCAATCCAAAAGAAAGTACCACATGAACAAAGTAGCACGAAAATATACTGCAAAATGTACTCCCCAAAATGCTCTTACTTAACCATTCAGACATACTAATAAAAATCCACAGTGAATTTCAAAATTTTCAGTTACTTATAAATAGACACACACGTCTGTATATGTCTGTCTCTCTGTCCAAAGTTATTAAAGGTCCTGGTCTAGAATCTGCATGTCAGCTAATGAGTTTGAAGCATTTGTACACAACTAAATTAATTTAAAATACACAAACATGTAAAATAGGAAGATACACCTTTGAGAAAGCAGAGGGAAGATTTTAATTATTTACAAACAATAAAAGTTTTATTAAAAACTTGACTGTATCAATTTAAGGAATGCATTCTGACAACAATGATTAATTTTTAGAAAGCTCCCAGTAAGCCAAACAAATTACATTTTGGACACTTACCAGAACAATTTCTACAAAAGATTACTGTCCCTTTAGAATAAGCCATTCATAATTGTCATTATCATCCCACTAATACAAAATTGCCAGTCTCTTGACCATTCTCCTCGTAAGTCTCCAAGGTTTTCCTGAAAATTCAACATTATAATCCATTTACTTGAAATGAATTTTTCTGTTTAAAGTCTGTCCAAAAGCTTGTGAAAATAAGATTGGAAAAATAAATGCTATCTAAGCTCTCTAATAAAATAGTGCTTCCATTTTTTCTCATGACAGCCTACAGAAGCACTATATTACAATTAAAATTTCCAGTAAGGTTTACCAAAGCAAACAGATACTGTCTTCATGCGCTAACTAACTGCAAACTACTCTCCCTTCTTGTAAATTTATAGAAACAAGGGTTTAGTGGCTCTCCTCTCACCCCTCACCTTGAAGGAAAGCAATATTCTTCACGTTTCTGGATCTGATAAGCATCTAATCATGAAAATATTCATTTGTTCTGAGCTGCTTTTTAGCTGGGCAGGAGTACACAAAACCAACCCAATTAGAATAAACCCCCTGTGTTAAAATCTCAATATGAGTGCAACATTAATAATAAGAACATTCTCACAACATGTAGAGTAGCAGTTCCCATGGAAACTATAAGTCTCACTGTACATCTATTAAAGTAGGGCCCTTCTTCACGTAAGTGCCAAAAATGCAGATAATTTGCCAACAATTTGTATGTTATGTATTTATATGGGTTTACATGCATCTTCTATTGCATTAGTATGAATCTTACCAACTACAGTTCATGCCACAGTTGTTTTCTCCCACACAAACACTGGAAAAAATCCAGTATGGAAAATTGTTTATCATGTTATACACCATTTCTCAACTATTTTGACACGCCTGCTGTGACTGTGTGACCTTCAAACCACAGACACTCTTTAAACATCCCTTGATGCCAGTTAAAAGGGTCAGAGTCAAGATTTCACAGTAGTTGCTGATACTACATGCCCTGTCCTCTTTGCAAATACAACTTCATGGATCATACTCCACTAATACTGCTTTTGGTTCCTAAGAACCTTCCTGCTTTCTCCTAAAAATGTATTTTCCCTTTGATAAAACAGTACTTGGATTAGTATTTAATTAAAAAAAAACCCTAAGTTTCTCAAGTCGTCTCTCAAATCTCTTACCATCACTCTGACAGCCGACACCTCACTTAGTACAATAACTCTTTGATTTTGCTCTGCCTTCATTTCACTGATAAATTTTTGCTTTCACTACAGCTGTCACCACCAGCCCCCTGCCCCCAACCACCCCTTTCCAGTCTGCTACAGAAAGCGTTAGACATATCTATGCTACTCTCTCAAGCATACTTTGTGATCTCCATCATGCAGGAAAAAATGCTAGAAAAAGCTTCAGGATCTAAAGACATACATCTGGGTCAGGTTCAAAACCCAAAGCATAGGCCTGGATCAACTGTCTCAAATACTTTCTCAGTCCTGACAAAACATCTCTTTTGGCAGACTCTTAATTCATCCAAGAAAGAATCCTGTCTATGACATTATCTAGATAAAGTGTATGAATACCATTATAATCTCAGTGCTCTCATTTGCATCTTTTATAAATACTGATGCTCCAGGGAAACCTCGAGTTATATACTGCCTGAACAAATTTTGATAAAGTTTAGTATGCAGTTACTTTTCAATGCTTTTCCATTCCACAAAAAGACAGACCTTACCTAACTCTGTGAAATCTTACAACCCCTTTCTAGAAGAAGTAAAGCAAAGAACACTATTCTTTAGGACATCTGGGAAGTCTCAATATGGGATTCATTTAAAGCACTGACAGGAATGATGCACATACCAGAAAAATTGTCCTGTTTGTGTCTGTTCCCAGGTAAAAAGTCTAAGAAACAAACAAAACACAAACCCCTCTGTTCAGAATGACGTACAGACCAAATCTGACTCACTAGGTATTCTGGAGCACTAAAGGAGTCAATATTTAATTTGAATGTTGCAAATATGCTGGGATGTACACTGTAAGCTTGACCCTGAAGTCAATTATCTGCATCGCAGATATCAGTAAAGCTATGTTTTTGAGAAATGTGTGCTATATTGTATTTTATCAGCTACATCTTAAACTAAGTTGGTGATGCTCACATTACCTAATCATTGCTGAAACACAGTGCACTTGAACTTCTTTAAACTAGTAAAACACAGTTAATTTCAAGATAGCCATATGAAAAAAGTTCCTCAAAAATACGTGCACTCCTAGCTTGAAGTTTAGCAGAAGAGAAGTTCAATAATTAATATATATAAAAAAAAAATATCCAGAAACTCCAAGCAGTTGGAAACTGGAAACTTGATAGGTAGGCCCTATCGTTCAGCAGTAGGATACTAACAGGGAAGTAACAAGATATGCTGCCAATGTTCCACTTCTGAGTCTTATTTTCCCTAACAGTGAAAGAGATCAAATTTGGAAAAGGTACATGAAGTTCTCTGCAAGAGGACTTCATGAACCCTGAGTGTGCTGTCACTGTGACAGCCTTGAGTAGCTTGCAACTAGTCACCGTCACCTGTCCAGTGTTCCCTTCACTTACCAGTTAAGTAGGCTCTTTCCTCATCACCAAACCTCATATGTGTAATATTTCTGAACTCACCTTCATAACTACCTTTCCATCTACTGACCTGTACAGCTCTGCAGACCTTCACAGGTCATCCTCTCACTTATGGAGAAATGTCAACAGAGCTAGCACGTTCAATATCTAATTTATCCCAGGCAACTCTGGCATCCATTTTCAGTTTCCACCCACCTCTGATTTCTTTTTTTAGAAAAAGGAAACAATGTGCACATGCTCTCTTGAGCAACATGTAAGGCACTCTGATGACTAAAAAGAGGCTTTTGAAGTCTGAAGTACCCTCACTGATCCAGTCTGCACTCATAGCCGTGCAAGGACTTGAGTAGTGCAAATCCGAAGCACTGAAGAACTTCAGTCTAGACGTTCACTCAAAAATGCACACTTTCATCATGTTTATTAAAACCTCTCCTGTCTACCAGCCCAGGCCCGAATTTATGAGTAAAATACTTCAGACTTGTCAAGAATGGAAAATGTGGGATGAGCAGAAAATAAACAGCTGCAAAAACAGTGGAGCATTTTCCTTCATAAGTATGAAGTCAAACAAGTTGGATCCCATGGGCAAAAAATCCAAATGTATTCCATTCCACTGGCCTGAAAATAAACAGCAATAACACTAGCATTCTGGATAACAGCACGCTGTGGATCTTCACATGTCTGCAAACTCATTAATGCATTCTCAAAAAGCATTCAGATACAGAAGTATGACTAACCTTCTTAGTGGATTAGTAAAGTAGTATGTGGTGAATTTCTGACTTTCTTGTTTGTTAGAATCATAGCCTTAGTCAAGAGAGATGGAAAAGTCTTTTAGGAGACATCAGAAGACAGATTTATATAAAAGCCAGTGCAAGTCATCACTCTTAACATCTGTGCTTTTAAGAAGCTGAAGACAACCATTTATAAACCACACCACAACATACACAGCTTACCAAAAAAGAATGAAAAATTGTCAGGGAATGAGCTTTACTCAAAGAATTTCAGGCATGAACTATGCAAGTTATCAACACAAAATACACAGGATGACAAAAATGTTACTGGGTTTCAAAAAGAAATAACAAAGGAAGTGGTTCCAAACAAGGAGGAGTAACAGAAACAGGAAAGCAAATCTTGAGGTTAAAAAAAATAAATAAAAAATTTCCACTTACTGTGAAAGACTTTCAGATATGGCAGATAAAGTACATATAATGCTGTTGTGCTCATAATCTATCTGTATTTCTAATACAGCAGAACATGTATACTAAGGATATATTAGGAGATATTACCAAACAAAGTGCATACGCTGCATAAAAGAACACTCAGATACAGATTTTCTCATCATCATCTTAATTTTTTTTAACTATATTCTTCCGATTTCCATTTTTTAAAATCTCATTTACTTCTTTCTTACCATTCTTTGTGCGATTTCCCCCCACTTACTAACCATCTTTTTTTTTTTTTCCTCCCCCCTTCGGTACATGTGATTTGTTTACCTTCTCCCCCATTAACCAGGTAAAACCATTTAGAAAATAAATAACGATACAAGACATTCCTGTAGTGAATTTCATAGAAGGATTAGAAAGCTGTTCATTAAATTTAATTAAATGTAGCCACATTTCTCTGCCTGCTGCAAAGGTTTACAATAATGAGTTTAAAGATGAAAAAAAATGAACCCAGAGAAGGTAGGGTCAGTCCATAGCTCCTGAAAGAGAAAAAAAACACCATTTGGTGTGTTGATTTTCCCTGCTGATGCCTCAGACTTTCAATTTTCTCCCAAGTTCACTGCTTGCTTCCCTCCTGTACACTCTGCTGAGCACCCGTATTCTCGTAATGTAACAGGCATACAGAAACAGCTTACCCAAGACTAGACAACAAACCAAAGGCACATACTGCCAGAACTAACTCTGATTTAGAAGGTCCCAACTCATTAAGAGAATTGAAAAAGGTGTAAGATACATCCCACATTAAAGATAACGTTCTCTGAATAGGGGAGTTGTAAGAGCATCATGCCCTGAGGGCTGCCAGTCACACTTTGCAGGGGTGGAGGCCAGAGCTCAATATAGAAACTTCTGCTACTTAATTCACACTTAGTCATACCTGCATAGTCACAATGACCTGAACAACAGCTTGGCTGGCACAAGTAACAGTCTAGAAAGCTGGGAACCTATCATTACAGATCAACTTACAAGTGGAAATAAGATGTTTCTAAGGGTTCAGATATGTTTGATCCAAGCATTTGATCTGGGAATTTCTCCATGTTCTATTTTAATTTATTTGTATATCAATTCAGCTAAAAAAAAAAAAAAAATCCTTAAAAACTACAGCTGCACAACTTAGCATACATTTTTTTGGATTAACTTAGTTTTCAAATAGAAAAGTGAAGAGCTATTGAAGTTATGAAAACTGGACAAAAGTTTCAGAAATCATTATGAACCATAGCATGAAAGTTCAATTAATAACACATGTAATGCTCAGTGACACTAGCCTCATAAATCACATCAATGAGATCTTAATAAAAGGGGGACAATCCTCACTTTAGATATAATCAGTATTGACACTTGGTCAGAAGAAACTCACAGCAACAAGAGATTTTATCCAAAGGACTACAATCAGATAGATGTTTCTTGTAAAATGAAATCAACTGGCAAAAAAGGAAGAATCCGTATTTTTAAAAATGTATTTAAAAGGGGAAAAAAACCAACTTTCTACACTATGGTACAAAAGCTTATTTACCTCTTTGAGTATTCTAATATTCTTCTGTAAAATTAGGAATTAATATTGACTCATCCAGAAAACACAAAGGATTCAAATAAGAATGATGACAACCCATGGGTTGATTTCAAAATCACAGTTGGGATGTCTTCTATCCCTGACCTTTGTATTCTGTTGCCATGTCTTATAGCATCTTTATTAACGTCATTCATAAATGAAGGAAGGAACTATGTCTATAAGCAAGAGTCACATCTTGTAAGGGCAGTATGTTTGACTTTCAAACAAAAGTGAAATGGAGCTTTGCTTTTTCTGTGTAATTAGCCCATTGATTTTCCAGGAAATATCATTCATCTAGTTCCATCCTGTTTGTGTCCTCTTAGCCATTAAAATGCCTGTTCCCTCAGGTACTGGTAAAATTAAACAGAACGTCGGATATCACAACACAGGACATTTCCAAAAGCTAGTAAATAACAAAAAGAGGTAAAATCTTCATAATGCTCTGAGTATTATGGGTGAAATTAATTCCTAAGGTACCTGTATGGAAGTCACAGTAACTTACCCCAATTCTGTAGCCCTACAGGAGGTATAGGACTGTCAAAGTGTTTATGATCTACTGAATTGCAAACCAATGGCTGACATATTGAGGTAAAATTCTGAAACTTTTGAAATAGGTATTGTTGCTCTGGAAGAAGAAAAGGGCACTTGTTACTTCAATAAATGTGTCATGGCTATGGTCTCTAACAAGTCCCTAATTAATATATTTAAGTATAAGAATGTACAATCTGAAATACAGCTGCTTAGTCTTTATTGTGATGCTTAAAACGTCTTAATAGAAGTGAGGATAGACAGGAATACAAATAATAACAAATAGCATTCATACTATTAAAATCAAGGGAGTCTACATGATGCTGGCAGGGCAAAAAACTGCCTGAATTCACATCTTAAGTCTTCAGTTAACTTGCAAGTGATGCAGTATCTAAAGTAAATGACACCAAGTTACAGTGAGAGTTTATATAGCTCATGTTCAGCATTGACTGACAATTTTGTAAGGTCCATGTTTTCTGAAATACAACTGATATTTCATTTGCAAGGCTTTCTCCTTGGAAATTGGGATTTTGTTGCTAAATATTAATGTGTTCAATCTCTCTCAAAGTTTGCAGTCAAGGGCAGGAAACCTTAATAATATCTTGTAATAAAGTGTGATGTTTGCCAAGAGAAAATTAAAAGCATTTAGTAGATTTCCATCACCTATAATCCATGTTCCTTAAATGCTTACCCTGCCTGATATAGGTTTGTCTGAAATGGGGCAGAAAAAGCCAACAGCTTGTTCCACAAAATACTGCACCAGTGATGTACGTGACAGCTTTAGAATATTTTCAGCATTTGTCTCTATTCCTTTCTTAATGCAACCTAATGATTTTTATGGTTCCCGAACACTAAGTAGAGGTTTTCCCTGGAGCAGTGACAATGTCTAACTTCTGGGGAATGCAGGAGGTCCCTGAGTAGTTAACTTTGATTAGAACATCCAAGTTTTTGTATTACTGTTTTGGAGCTATTTAAAGTAAGCTAGTAAAAAAAAGTGACTTTCCAGATGCTACAGCTTTTTCCCCAAATTTCTGTCCGTTTACCAGTATCTAAGATACAACCTGAATGAAAAAGACTGTTTCAAGTTTTTCTAGACATATAACTATCACCATTTTTTTTTTTTGAGAGCTGTTTAAAATTTCTTTTTCAGCTCTTAGAAATGGAATAATTGCACAACCATTCAGTTATGAAGAGATAAAAATCTTCCAATTAAATATCATTCCAACAGCTCTCCACATAGATTCAGTGTAGTGTATGAGTCTCACTTTGACCATGCACCGTATTACAGCTCACTTATGCCTCTCCCTACAGCTCATTTTTAGTAATATGGTATGTACTGCAATTAGATGCCCGAGTTCGTACATCCATCTCTTTTCTGGTGCTCTGCCTTCCATTTCATGATTCCTTCCCTCCACTGGTACAAGCTGCTCACTCATCTAGAGACCAGAAATATTTAACGCCACATCCTTACTGGTTTGCCCAAAGATTTCTGAGACTGTATTTTTGGTATTGTCATCAGAGGATATGTTAGATTTGTGTCAAATATGAACTACATGCACGCTGCACAGCATTACACGGGTAATATGTTACAAATCGGATGCCTCTGGCTGCTTTCTTGTGCGTTCTGCCATCTAAATTTCAATGTATCTGAGAGTAATCACACAGAAATATACGTTTATTCAACATCCAGTCTGCTTCTGGCAGCCTGAAGTAAGAATGTACATAGACTGACTTATTTGTAACAATTACAATGAATTCTGCCAAACTAGCATTGATAATCTAAGACAATCACATCTAAGTTTCAGATGTGGAGTGTTGCTGGAGAAGACTAGTAATATGAGTGAATAACAGGCAAGGTAAGTATCCTCCTGTTAGCTGCAGGACATCTGTGCAGAATCTGCAGTATTTTATATGGTACTTCAATACTTTGTATATAGGTTGTATACAAAATTTGGTATAGAGGCTTATAGAGGCTTTTACAAGTCTAAAACCCCCCAGAATTGGTAATCTATGTCATTCTTCAAATGAGTTAAAAATATAGCTTTAGGTGCTATATCTGCTCTAAAACCTTTCTGCCACATGAGAAAAACAACTGAGTAACACTATTGGCACTGGCTAACTGTTGTTTATGATATACATTGAAACACGAAAGCCAAAAAATACCTTTACAGAATCTGTCTGTTTGTATTTACACTGGTTTTACTAAGAATTCGTCCCAAGTTAACTAATTCAGGAGAAGCCCCTGATTTTATAAGAAGGGTTTAAATGTGGTGCAAACTGCCTGAATAAGTGACAGGCATCCTTGGACTGCATCCAGGGACAGCAGGCACAGCTGGAAAGTGGAAGTCAAAGCGTATTAGTTATATTAGAGGATTTTTAAAATAAACTGACTTACAAATCTAAGTGGATTTTTATTTCAGATCGCTATAAAGAAAAGCAGCAAAATCTTTCAGAACTGTGCAATTCATGTCAAATTCTATCTGGCTGAGATACATTAATCGGGTATTAGTCAATTGAAGAGTACACGCCAGTTTAACCTATTCTCAGCAACAGCCAAAGCAGGATTCCTACACTTTGCCAGTGAAAGTGCCTGCTAGGAAATAACTGCAAAACCCACTAATAATCTATAAACATACTTATTTTCTCTTAGGTATACCTATCTCACGTCCCTTAAATTACCTACCATGGACAGAGCAAAACCTTGGCAGGATGAAAGGGTGCAGAGGAGTACAGATCCAGGGAATTCATGTAAAATTCTGTTCCCAGTGGTGTCAATGTAGATGTTTTCCTGCCTCTAATAGGATCAATTCATTACACCCTAGTAAGTTTGCAAGAGTGAAAGAGCTACCAATTTCTCCCTTCCTAGCTGCTCAGTCTGATATACCCACATGTATATTTTTCATTTCAGTAATTTTCAATTACAACACTTTGCTCTTTGTCTTATGAAACATTTTCTGAAATCTGATACATAATACACAGCTTGCAGCTACATATTTTTCTATAACAGGATTTGCTAACACAGTTTCTTCAACACAGCTTTTTCATTGCTGTTGCTGAAGGAAGAATATTTTGACTCAAAAATGCTTCTTTTTTTTGGTCTGCTGTTGGACTGACCACCATATAAAAAGAAATCTGAAACTGAAAAAACTAGAAAGCTTCCAACACAAAGAATATTAAGAAATACAGGTGAATACTTGGATATTCTATGAGCAGGCACATCTTAATGTCAGATTTACATAATCTGTCTGAAGATAAAGGTAAGTAAAAGTCATCTTTTATCTAATCTTTTTATTGACCTTCAAGCAGTGATGTAGAAACAGTAAAAACTTCATGGCACTATTTAAATGAAGGTGAGCTGAATGCATAAAATGTTGTGATAATCAGTTACTGGAAAAAATATTCAGTCTCAGCCTTCCTGGTAACGTTTACCTAAACTTTTTCCCAACCTTAGTATATTTAGATTTTGGGGTTGAGTTTGCTGATGGTTGAACGCCCTTCTGAATAGGACCTTATTTCTTACTTGGTTTTAAATCTCTTCAAGAATTGAAGTAAAGAATTATTCTTGAAGAAACCCAACAAGTAAGCCTGATTTGAACTATTTACTAGTGACACCAGTGAGCTTCGCTGTCCGAGTATCAAGGAACACTGCAGCCTAGAAATAGAGTATTTTGTCACTGCACATGTATACAAAAAGATTGAACCTGGGAAAGTGAGGTACCCTGACTGAAAAATCTCTCTGTCTATAAGCATTCTGCACCATTCTTAAAGGTACACATTAGTCTGTAGGATGTATGGCCATACATCTGTGTGCATAAATCTTATATGTTCTAAGAGAAAAGGAAATCTCCCTAACAAATTTTTCAGCAAGGACAGACTGAAGTTATGGGAAAGACAAATATGTCAGTCTGAATGGAATACTGGTCTTCTAGAGCAAATTTCGTTTTATTTATATGTCTATAAAACCCATCCTACAGGGAAATCCACCCAGCATTAAACTATTACTCTCTTGAAAAAGAACTGTCATAAACATTCAAGAGCATAAGAAGCATCAGGTCTGAGATACCATCAGTAGTACTCTAAGAACTAGGAATTATTTTACCATGATCAGAGTACTAGACAAATGAGAATAGCAGTGGACTATTATTTTGGGTGGGCAGAACACTGAGAGACTGAGGCTTAATTCATTTGACTAAATCAGTACACCCAGTACATATCTCTGTTAAATATTTGTTGTTATGTCAAATCTTCCCTCTTACAAAAATAAAACCCACAAAAAGCATGTTGGTTTTGTGCTTGTAGCAGTACATATAGCAGAGCACAAACAGCAATCTTATCCTTCTTAGCCTTATCACACTTTTGCTAGTAAAACATCTGTTAAACCTTCAGCATAAAATACATCCATTGATAATGCGTGGTTGAGCTCCTTAAGTTAATAAGCTTATTGTTTATAATTGTCTAAAACAGCGTAAGCCATTAGCTGGTCACCAGTGAATACTTAGTCTGCAAAACTACTACGGCTCTTCTGATCATATATATGGTCACAGTTGAAATACCTGGACTAGTCAATATTGAAAGAATATCCTAGTATTACCATATCACCTAATTCAGAAACCACAGGAAGATGTTCTCCATGCATGATGGTGATAACACCTACATAGTCTCTTGGGCTGCTCTTGCATTTTTATATGATGTAGCATGGATCCCTGATCATCTGGGATGGCATCCATTCAAATTGACACTTGGGCCATACCTTCAGGTTTTCCGTGAAAAGCAACCAGTATACAACAGCAACAGCGGCAGGAAGGGACGGCTTGTGCACACTCTGGAATCAGGACACTGCACATCTGGGCTCAGACCAGTGTGAAATAATTTGCAAAATGCTCTGAAATATGCAGTATGAATGTCTGCAAACTTTCTTTCAAGCAAATATCTCAGAAACACATACTTGCTTAACAACAAAAGTAATCGCAGAACTATATCCCATACCACACTGATTTATAAGTACTTACGAAGACAGTACAGGTATGCTAGTTTGACTGGAAAAGTCAGAAAATAAAGCACAAAAATAAATTAAGTAACTTTGATATCCTACTATTGCTACATTTTATGGATGCTATAGTTATACACATCAATAGACCTGTGTTCTTTCTTTAGCTAAACAAAAACCTCTCTTAGCTAAATTGTCAGGCATTTGGACTGTACAGTAATAGAGTCCAAATACAAATACAGTATCCTTGTTTAATTTCTGATACCTATGGAGGTAAAATAAACAACCAGATGAGAAGAACCCAGAAACTTATTTGATTAAGGTAAAAAACTGCTAGGGTTTATCACATATGCTTACTTTGAGGACTGCAAGGTCTGTGCACCAAGTACAATGGTTAGCTGGCCTTGAATGAAACAGTGTAAGCATTCAGCCATTCAGCTGATAAACCAGCTGTGATGATGTTAAGGAAAGCTAAGTAGCTTCTAGCTCTAAAATAATATGCAAAGAACAAAAGAAGAAAATACATTAATTCTATTATTTTTAATGAACCTGTAGCAAAAGCTGAAAATTTAAAACTTGAGGTGTGATTGCATATAAGAGCTGGAGAGACTGGTTCAGATAAAATGAGGAGCATCACAGACAATAAATTACCTATTTCTCTGAAATGTAAAAAGTTCAGCTTTAGATGTTTGTTTTCCCTTGCCTGATTTTCCAAGCAAACTAAAATTTGAAGACAGAAAACTACAAACAAGATCAAAAACCTCAGAATTTTTCTGCTCCATTTGTGACTTTAAGGAACTACTAGAAAGCTTTTTGCCAGGACACTGCTCATCGTTTTCCCATGAATGAAAAGACTCAAAAGGATAAAATTTGAGATTAAAAAATCCCTTTGTATGTTATCAAGTGCCAAAACCATTGTTGTTGTGCATATAAAAGTTGCCTATTTTCTTAGATGATAGGGATAAAGAATGAAGTTTAATGCTATACAGTCCAAAGTCAATTAAGAACAAAACCACTCAAAAATTATAGCTGTGTACCGTTTATCTCCTTGAAAGGGCTGAGGTGGCAGGTGCAATACAAATGCTAATTGTGCTAGCCAGCCTCTGGCATTCAGGATAGGGGCATCATGTCAAAGGTAGCATGTAAGAAGTGGTGGGCGGGGGGCAAAGCCACACTTCAGTGCACATACCTTAACCAGATTTAAACAACTTAGGTGCCTAAGAGTTAGTTGTTTAAATCTAAGTCACTCACACAGATATTCCTTTTAGTCAATGGAAGGACAGAGGAAGCTCCATAGGGCTCTGGAGTTCATCTACCTTAAAATAGGATGATTTACCCTTGGAAGTCATCCATCTTTCCATTTACTATAGAAGGGCTTAAACATTAACATAATTTAACATAAAAACCTTTGTATCAGCTGGTGAATGGCAACAGTTCCCCCCAGCTGCTGTTATACATTTCAGGTAAAGGTGAGTCTGCAAAAACTATCAACGTCAGGTTCATAGCACATATGCTTCAATTCTGCAAAGTGCCAGAGCTACACCGGTGGGCCACTGAGGTTCCCCTTACACTGTTCAATGTTAGGAAGCCTGTTTTCTGGTCCTTTTTATGAAGAAGAAAAAGAGTGAAAAAATCCATCACGAAATAGTGGAATGTGAAATTGTGGATCTGTCAGCCTGTGCCCATGAACCTACAATGTGAGGCTGGGCAGACCAAAAATAGAAGCTGAAAGCATCCAAACTGTATTGACGCTTTTAAATTGATCTGGTGCTGAGAACAGGCTGAAGGGGCTGTGTAATTTCTCATATGAAAGGGTAGAGAATGAGCAAAATGAGAAGCGCACAGTCTTCAGTATGTTTTTCCTCCTGAGCATTTAAGATGTTGCAGGTCTTGCAGACATTTGGAAACACCCTGCTTAAAATGAAAGTAGTAAACAACACTGATCTTTACCAACTTAGCAGTACCAGGAAAGGAATGAAAAAGCAGCTCAAAATTCACAGGGGAGACAGAAAAAAAAAAAAAAGGCTGAAAGGGTCACTGCGGACAGACTGTAGCTTATAAAATAATCTTTGAAGGTTAAAATGCATCCTAAAGAATGCAAATAGATTATCATTATCTACTCCAGATATTTGCTTCTTATTGAGAAGCTCCATTCCTTGCAGCAATTACTTAATCTTTTCCAGCAGTGTCTCTTCATGCTTTCATTGGCTTTGGTGCGAGCTACTGTACATTATGCATGACTTAAATGGGAAAAAATGTAGCTGAAATGCTCGTGGCTACCACTTTTATGGGTTGCTGCCAGCAATATACACACTTTCTTCTGTTTTTTTGTCTTGGGTCTTATTTTAACTTGCTACATTCTAAGTGAACAACCACATGTGACCCCCTGGCTACCAAAAAGGGGAAAAGAGCCTGGTTTTCATTGACTAAATTATGATCTGTTAAGGACATTTAAGTGCGTAAGTTTCTTAAGGGTGAACTTTTCATAAAAGCTGACAGAGGGCACTTTCTGTTTATACTGTGAAGTGATGCTACTTTAGCAGTGACCTTGCAAACCCACTTTACTAAGAATGTATGCTGGGAAAGGGAATATGCTTGACTAGTTTTTCTTATTTGATTTCTATCATGTTTCTTTTAAACTTGAGTAAGCTATGCACTGCTGCATACATTATTCCCATTTTCCCACTTGCATTTTCCTTGAGATATAATTTTCAGTAATACCAGGCTTCTCCCTTTTCCTTTAAAGTCAGAGTTGCCATTTACTGCGTGGGGCAGCAGTAAGAATGACTCCTCAGCATCTCTGCAGGAGAGGTGCTGGCTGCTGTGAGATGCCAGGTAAACCACACGTGCTTCCCCCCTGCCTCACACTCTGCATCCACACAAAGTCAGTAATCCTCTGTACCTGCTTCAAGTGCCACAGAGATTAAGTAGGTTTTATTGGGGACAGCCTTTTGGCTCCCAGGACAAGTTTAGTTCCACATCTTACAATGACATTTTGGTTGATTAGGGGGCTTTGTTGTACTACTGTGAGCTGCTATTAAGCATGTGCTTTAATATGAGTCTAATGTGAGATTTACCGCATTTGCTGTCATTTCATCATTAAGAAGCAAACAACAGCTTCAGCCACTGCCATCCTCCAGCTTCAAAGAGCAATTTGGCTAGCAGCAGTCCATGGGAAAGAAGGGGCAATATTCTCAAGTAAAACAGCTGCCTTTTTTAATACTTTTCTGAGGAGATGGAGCATATGATTTCTTGACATACCCATGCTCCATGGGTAGAACCAACAGCACAGCAAAGTTATTTCTAGATTTAAGTTTTGTTTGAAATGGTAATTTTATGTTTTTCTATTACATGTAAGGACAATTACATTTTTTATGGAACCTTAATCATGGTTTCATTTTTCTTGAACATAAACTTATTTTAAAATGGCTCTGCCATAGAGTAGTGGTGACATGAAAAAGCATAAGATCAGCAGATACAGGGGAAAAAAAAAAAAGGAAGCAGAAAGCCTAAGGAATAAACAACAGATAAACAGCACCACAAGAAGTACATTGTACATGCTTTGTTTCCTAAACAAGGAAAGATAAAGACAGGCCAAAATGAGATAAATTTTGTAGGTTCCTCTTCAAAAGAAATATATAGTGTTTGGGGTTTTTTTAATTGTGTAAGTAAAATTCAGGTGGACTCTATCATGATAGGTGATATTATTTCAGAGCATACAGGAGACGAACGACTTGTATCCAAAATAAAACAAAATGTTACTTCTTGGCAAAACAATCACAATGCAGTCTAAAGAAAATCAGGCTAATTCATTCTCAGAATGATATGTCAGATTAAAATAGTTACTTTCTGGTATCATTATGATGAGACAAATCTAATGTCTCCATCGTACTGTGGAACAGTGATAAACTTTATTGGCAAAGCTTTCACTGTATTTACTGTAAAATAGTCAGTTTGCTCTTTTCTGCAGATAGCAAGACCGTTTGTGTATGATAAAGACAGACAACCTTTACCCAATTATTTATTGTATTTGGTTTCAGTGAGGTTTTAAGGAATTGAAAGTGTCATACACTATCAAAATTTTCTCTTTCCCCTGCAAGACAATCAAAATAGTTTTCAATGTAAAAACAAAACTGACAAAGTCAAAACATCTTTTTGAATTGCATTATCCAGTTCCATAAACAATGCAGGGGGAGAAAGGTGTTAAATGCCCCATAATTCACAATTGCATTGATCAAACTGAAATGGCTTAAATTATTGTGCAGAAAGCTATACTAGCTTATATCATGATTCTTCAAGCCACAGTATGACTTAAAAAAAGTCACAAGAAAGAAGAGCTTCAAGGTATTGTGTGTAGTAATTAATTATATATAATTTTACTTTCCTTGCAGGACTGGCTCTATAAAGTTTGGTTAACACAGCTATAGCTATATTTCTTGACTTAGTTCTTAATAGCCAAATGGAACTCCTACCACTCTGTTACTGAGATTTAGTACAGCTAATAAATAAGATGACAAGTTCCTTGGAGCAGGACTCACCTTATTATTTCTGTAAAACTTAAGCACAATGATAACACTACAGTAAGAAAACACAATATTATCTATTCATCGTGGTCCATTCCAATGAGCCAGTCAGAACTGTGGTCTTGTGCAGAGTTTTATTTTCAAAGCTTCAAGTATTCCAAAGGTTCAATGCATACTAAAAAAACAACAGCTGTAGCTCTCTGAGACTGGATGAAATGAGGTTCAGTTATTCATCATGCTACAGAAACAGGACAATGTGCAAATTTCTGGTCAGAGAACTGGTCTGGGGTTCGGGCGTGGAACAGAGCAATGATGAACAGTTGTGCAGAACTGCTAACTGCAACTTTAAGTGACATCTTATGTTTACTGATAACCAGGATCACCACCAAAATTACACATTACCACTGAGCAGTTTAATATGCCTAGATTGTGCTTGACAGTTATGTCAGTAGTTCTACAAAATACTATGTGAATTTATAGATTTTAAACTCTAGACAGTGAGATGACTTCTGTGATACAAAAATCCAGCACACCGTCATAACATTCATTATAGGTGCTCTCAAACATCTTTTCTTTTTTGGTCGCAAAGTGTATTAAAAATAACTGTAAGATTTGAAATGTCACCACTAATCTTTCTAGTATCGTTTAGCAGCAGGGCAACATCCAGTCAGAAACTAAGCGTCAGCATTGGTTTATATAAGGATGATAGCTATACATAGAATATGACTGAAAATAGCCCATCACCATAAAGGATTTCACCGACAGAGAGCATGTACACATGTACACATACATACACATGAAAAGGATCCAGGGAAATCCCGGTGTTCCTCTCTCCAGCTTTTATCAACTTAGAGAATCCACGGTAACGTAAGGACAGTGTAACACTTCAACAGTTCATGCAAATGCTGGATTATGATTTATGCATTAAGAAGCTATGCAGACAATGCATATAGAGCACAGCAATACTCCCCTGTTTCTTCTTTGCAGGAGGAAAGCTTTTCCTGCACTTCCACATACTCTGCCAGACTCTGCAAAAAAAGGAAAGCAGCTCCCCACAACATTGTTCCTGGTAAGAGGTGGGCAAAACCAATGGAAACTTGGGGCTCCCTGTGCCTGGATCGCTCCACACAAAAGGTGATGGAGTGAAGCAGCCACACCGCATCCAATACGTAAAGGGAAGCTCCCTCTATGCAGGTATTTTAAAAAGAGTTTTACAGTAACCTCAAGCGATATTTAAGCTGGAAGCACTGAAAAACCCCTGTATAGCCAAACTTACAGATCTGCTTACTTCAAAGCTTCTGAAGCTGAGTGCTCCAAAAGCACCTCCCAAAACTGAGCTGGCCTCATACCATACCCCCACCACCTCCGATGTAAATACCAGGAAGCAGTGGAGAACCCTGGGCTTCCTCAGCGGGAGTTTTGCCAAGGTCCACCACTTACATTCAACACAGTTCTCCTCCCCAACAGAATGGTGTTACAGTCTTGCCCTCCTCCAAAACAACTACACTTCAATATTATTAATGGCTCCTTGAGGTAAAAGCAATTTTTCTGAATATTTGCAATGATTAATAGCTAAAGAGACATAATGTGCATCCTCACAGATTAGCCATTCAATCTTTAAGTTGTCAGGTACGATGTTAGTCTGAAGTGAGATAACGCAACTCGGGTATTTAAGTGACAGTTGAACAAACGAAAGATTAACATGATGTGCCAGTGTTTAAAGCAGCAAGACAAACAGGACACAGTTCATTTTTCCTTTCTTTCAAAAATAAAAACATTAAAATGACTTGTGTTAGTATCTGTGTGTACAATTTACAAGAGCACGTAATGATTTGACTGTGGGTTTCTTTTTAACAGAAGAAATGCAAGAGTCAATGGAAGCTGGATATTCTTTGCAACTGAAAGGCAAGCCTTTAATTTTGAAATTATTGGTGTTTGGTTTTGAAAGTCTTTTCTTCTTCCCGCACTTTCACCAATTCTGTTTCCCTCTATTTTCCTACATTACAGAGGAGACTACTTTGAGGCCACTTATGCAGGTGGACTGCAAGAAGCTGCTCAGAGCTCCTGCTGTGAGGGGATTCAAATGAAGAGTCAGTTTAATCTGTGCATATAAAATAGGCCAGTGTTATTTACAGTGACAAATTTAGGCCTTGATTTTGTAAAAGAATTATGCATATGCCTAACTTGACACACAAGAATAGTTCCTTTTCTTGAGTTTATTGTAAGGCAGAACAGTTTTCAATGGCTTAGGTGTTTAATTTCCATTTTCAAGTTTATCTTACACACCTATAAGACTCCATGGTTTTGAAAATGGAACTTAGCCTAGATTGTAATTTCAGTGCTTATTTTTTTATACTAACTGAATATATGTTGTACAGTACCTTCAATTCGTTTTTCTTATCTACCAATGTAAAGGAATGAATTTTTAATACAGCACCTCTTTGGAAAGGGACTGCCTGCTGCAGTAAATAACAGGTAAAAATCAATGACAGCTGTACGTTGCTTAAAAATGAGTTCTGCTTTTTTGTCATCTCTGTTCATAATTTTCAGGCTTTAGACATGTGGTTAGAAAAAACTTGGGGGTTTTCTGAAAGACGAGGCTATATACTCAGGTTCATTATTAATATGACAATTAAATCAAACACATTGTACAAGTTCCAAAATTTAATATTCAAGAAGTTGGTGAGTTAAATTGGCGGCGATGGGGAAATAGAAATGTATATATGTGTAAAAACCACACTGTTGAATACATCATATTAGCAAAAGTCTAAGATGTCTCAGGCACTTCTATACCCAGTAAAGAAAAGAAGCTTAACAATTATATGTACATGAATACAATTTCAGTTCCCCAGGGCATTTTTACTGTGTACTGTATGTTTACAGATGAAATACTAAGATAATGCAAACATTTAGGAACACCTGTAATGGCTTTGACCAAAGGTCCATTTACTTGGTGTGCTGACTGTGATGTGCAAAGATGCAAGATACCAGAAAACTGATACCTCCCCTGCAGCATACCCCTTTGCTTTTGGAAATCAAAGATTTAGAGCTATCAAGAGCAAACATCATGGAAGTCATCTACACTTAAAGAGTTAAAAAATTTCACATGATAGACAAAAGACAAAGGACCAGATTCTGCAGCATTTATTCAAACATTTCTTTATCTCAATGACTTCTTGTGATGCCCCCTAGTATTTTGTAGTACATCAGATTTCAATTGCGTGCTAACTTAAATATATATATTAGTAGTGGCTAACACCTCATTTAACTTGATTATGACATAGATTTGATTGGTTTGCAAAAAATAATGTCATAAAAAGTGTCTAATACTGTGAGAAAATTGCACTTCTGGACCCTATCAACCTCTTGCATTTTCAGCTGACAAAACACACACGTTTTTCTCCTTTGCAAAGCACAGCACTTAACCTGAGCCTCCCAAAGAGTCACTGAGATGAAAATGATAATGGGTTTGCTCAGCAAGCGGGCCACTGCTTCACCATGCCAATGGGGCCCTTCAGCAGGCATGAGATGCCTGTGTATGGCAGAGTCCTGCACTGCCCACCCCCTCAGCTGCCAGCAGCTACAGGCTGGTGAACTCCCAAACACAAAATATAATATTCTCCCTTTTTAATTTTTGGTGGTTGTTGAAGTGTTTTCTTACCCTAATGTCCATTCCAGGGCCCAAGCACATCACACTTCTCCCACTCTTGCCTGTGATGGACAAGGAAAAGGAGCTACCAAGCTGGTCATTGAGACAATCCCCTACTGATTTTTGCAATGTGAACAGCTGGGTAAACAACTGCAGTTTTTTCTCCTTTAAACATGTTCCATGTGCTTGATCATTCACAGTGAAATCTGTGTGAATATTGCAATTGCAGAAATTCTGGAAATTTATTTTCCTGAATTTAATGGCATTAAATTATTCAAAAACTTGATAAACCTCCAGAAACTCAATAATACCGACTTCCAGACTGCATATACATTTTGGCACCCCTCATGCTAGAAGAAATGATTTTAAAAGGTTTATACCATGACGAGATGATACCATTTTGTTACACACGAGATTAGCAATGGTACCTCATTCTCACTTAACAAGAATTAAATTCAGTTTAAAATGAATTATCAAGAACAGCGATGCTGCCATAGTGAGTCAAATTTTCCTTTCACTGGAAATTCTTTTCAACTTCAGTTGTCATTCTGCTGCATTATGAAGGTCAAAGAGTCTTCAGTGCTGCAGCAAACCAGACAGTAAAAATGACAATGTGAAGGCTAAAATGTATCAAGCATTTTCCATGTCAACATGTCCCCAGTGAAAACCCCTTCCACTTCATGAACTGGACAAGCTCTATGCTTCATTAAGTCACAGACAGCAAACTCATTAAAGATCAATGGCATCTTCCAAACGCATTTTGTTTTTCTTTAGTCCGAACATATGGTCATAATAATCATCTAACAGTAAGCTTGGGCACTGATTTTTAATGGAAAATAATGTTCAGATTGGCCCAAGTAATTTGCTTTTATGTTTCTGACCTTGTTCTGAAATGAATCCCCATAGTTCCAAAACATTCTCATTCCAGGTTCTCAGTTCTCTTGCCAAGAAAGGCAGATGTCATGTTTGTAACTTACAGTATCTCTGTTTCAGTCATACCCCTTCCTATAATGCTGGTACTTGTGTTCCCCTCCTATGCACACATCAGCTCCCAAAGAAGAAAAAAGAGGTCCAAAGCATTACCTGTAAACTAAAGCTAGTTATAGCAATGCAGATATCCCTCACAGAGGAATGCTGTGCTTCTTTCTAGCATGAGAAATGTTGTCACTTCAAACATACATCAGCCTATTTTACCATCTGTGTAGGAGCTACATGAGCCCAGAAAAGATCACAGTGAAGTGTGATCAAAGGTCTGGCAACTATAGCGACATATTTCATTTCTGAATGGGGAAAAAAAAGAAAAAAAAGTCCCACTGCATTTGCTACTGAGGCACTTTGATACATTGGGGTCTTATTTCAAATACAGTGGCCTAAAAGCACAAATTCTCAGCTTACACTTTCACTTTTGTTTCCATCACATTGCTAATTACATATACAGGCGCTATCAATCCTTTCTTTTCTGGCATCCATTTGATGGTGAGTGCTAATGTGTACAATTGAAGTAGGAGTGATACAGCTGCAAAACCTCAAAACTTCAAGACAAAAGGCAGGTCCTGCCTGACAAACCTGATCTCCTCCTATGACAAGGTGACCTACTTAGTGGATGAGGGCAAGGCTGTGGATGTTGTCTACCTGGACCTTAGTAAGGCCTTGGGCACCATCTCCAACAGCACTTTCCTTGGACTTGTTCCTCCAATACAAGAACAAGGACCCAATGCTTTGGATAGCCCTACAGTAAAAAGGGCACTTCAGACACTGATATCCCGTGCTCTGATACTAACTATAATTCTGTATTTAATCATAGTCCATTGACCATACTTTTGAACTCAAATAGCATTTCTCAATCTGCTTTCATAACCATCTTAATCCCATGTGACAATTACATGACTATTTTAAATATTTTCTTCCCATAACCCTAACTCAAGCTTAACAAAATGGCAATGAACTAAAATGCCACCAAAATTAAGAGCTATTTCTTCTGACATTTGTGTTATTCTCTGAGACCATGCAAAAACCTGCAATAAACTGAGGGTTTTGATCTTCTATTGCCAAAACCTAGCCTGACCTCTGGCTTTAACCAGTCAAGCCAATTAGCAGCAGGTAGTCTTGTAGGTCTTCTTTTGTTACACAGTTGACAGTACCTTTTAAGTTCTTATTTTCCAACCCCCTTGAACTGGAAATTCGAACCAGAGCAATGCCTTATACTTTCCTTACATAGTGAAAGGAGAATTCATCTATTGCTCCTCCTCATACCAGCACCCATCCAAAATTCTGGGCATTGGCACACCACAGAGGAATACAGTGCTTCTACCTGCTGCTGCTGGATTCTTACTCCTAACTGCAGCCCTAACCTTAGTTTTTACCATAGCTGAAGGGTTCTTCACTTTACAAAAGCACATATCAAACAGCTAACCATTTAATCAGTAGTGTTCACCTGGTATGAAAGATAATGTTAGTTCTGTAAGCCTAAAGAAAACTAGTAACCCACAGGTCTTCAGTAGCTCCTTTCTCAAGCCAGCCCTAAACTTTGTTTTAATTATAGACTAATGCTGTATGTGAACCAAAGCATCCTTCAGATGCTAACAACCATCTTAATCCTAGTAGGTTTACAGGACTTCAGGAAAGACCCCAGTCCAGAAACTGAATTGCCAGCTTCAGATTCTAATCCTAGATTTAAGCATAGCTTAACGACCCATAACTTCACTGATACAAGCATTAAAAAAACCCCAGCAGTCCTTTGCAAAAGGGCATATCTCTGTCCTGTTGATTTTTAAAATGTATTAACGACAGGTGCAATGTGCAAAAAGCTGAGAGGTGACTCTATCATTCTTTTTCCAAATAGACTTCTAAGAGTCCTTTCATAACAAGATGTCCCCAAGAAAAGTGTTTTAAAAAAGAAGTATAAACCCAGGATTAAACATGCTGCAAATTTCCACATGATTTTGATTAGTTAAATGACTTTTCTTTTGTTCCTCATTTTTGTCCTACAAGGTACCTGTCTATATTTAACTTTTTTATTACACGTCATTAACATTCAAAACTGGAAATGAAGTTTGTATCAAAGTCAAATGAATTAACAGTAATTCAAGGAAGAAAAATGTTCAATTAAAATTCCAGTACTCATTTTTACAGTTTAATTTCAGGCTTACATGTCACAATAGTGCAAAATAGACAAGACATATTTGATCACTTAATGATGAAGTAATATTTGCATAGAAAAATCCTTCAGCAGTATGTTTATCTCCAAACTCAGACTGTTTGGACTGTCTGGAGTTCACATATGGGAAATGGCTCAGATATTTTGCTCAATTTTCAGTTTGGTTCAAAAGCTACTTGTCTCTTCTATCTAACCATGTCTTAGAACGCTACCACTTTTCATGTGTGGATGTTTTTTTAGCAGTGTCGACATTAGTTTGCAAAGCACTTCAGAACATGGGGGCTGGAAGGCACTACGCATATTTAAGTTGTTATTATCACATTCTGGAAAATTTATTCTTGACAAGGGTTCTTTTGTGGTTTTAGCATCTTATTTTTCTGCTTTCCCTGGATTTGTAGTCTCTTTCCTAAACCTTCAGCTGTCTAGAGGGTTTTCTAAGTGGTTGCAGCAACTGGGTATTGTGACATTTCTTTACGTTTTCCTACAGCTAGTGCTTGGCTTCACTCACTTTGTTGCTCTTAGAATTTTGTTAGACTTGTTTAAAGATGCACTTGTTTTAGTGCTTAGAGTGGTCTACCTGCTGAGTTAACAGTTATTATTACTTGTAAGGGGAAAATGTATTTTGAAAGAAATGAAAAACATGCATTAGTGGAGAAGCTTTTCTATCAGCAATTAAATAACTTATCTGAATTACAGTGACAGATTTGCAACTGAACTAAAATGTCACTTAAAAATTACACCTATGAGAGCATCAATGTGGCACAATTACTTAACTGCTATAAAGGAATATAATTCCTCTAGGAAGGAACAATATTGTAGCAATCTAAAGTCCACATACATGATTATTTTAGTAGAGCTGAAAAGAAACATTTCCCCCTCACTTTTTCATATCCATTTAAAAAAAGACATACTTTGTAAACGTAAATGTGTTTCTTTATTAGCCATTGGGTAAGACCTTTGTGCAGCCAGCCATGAAGGCAATTCTTCGGTTTAACAAAAGGAAACACAACAAATCAAAAAAAGCAAAGACGACTATTGCCGAAACAACCTCATTTTCAGAGACAGAATTTTTTAAGGGGAGTGTCTTCTATCAGTTTGCAAAGAACCAGAAGTACTAGCACATACAACTCCCCTGATGGTAGCTGATTGTCAGTGAGATTACTGCTACACAATATACCCAGCACTGGCTGCACACCGCTAGTACTGACATACCCAAATCCAGTGCAATTTTTCAGTCATAATTACATTAACTTCACAGAAACTATTTAAGCGCTTCAAGTTAAGCACAGAGTAATAATTTGTGAACTGTTCTGTACCCTCTTAGGATTAAAGACACAGACTAATTGCAAAATATACTAATACCAGTGGTAAAAAAGTATTTTTGATTTATTCACATATTGCTTAAATAGCATATGCATAATTTCACTGCAATCAATGGAAATCACAGATTTCCATATCACATGCTAAATGCTGAGGCTGATTACCATTATATTTAATTTATACTAATCAGTGTGAGCCAAGTGGGGCTTTAATATCATATGGAGATTTATAGCAATTATCTTTTTCTCTTTTTTTTTTTTCCTCCTTTTTTTTTAAGGGAAAAAAGGAAATATACATAGAAGAAATGTACATAGGGTCAGAAATGGATATTCATATAGAGCACACACAATAGGTGCTTAGAAAAAGATAATATGTATTTGAAAGCCATTTGAAAGTTGCCATTTGAAAATATTTCAATACAAATATTTATCTTTCATCTTGGAGATTTCTCTTGAGAAACAACAAAAGAATTCAGTAACCTTTTTAACCCCCTTTACTCCTAAAGATATCTAGAAATAGTTCTTATTTTTCTCAGAATTCAACAAAAATAAAAGAAATTTCCACATATTTTTTATATTGGAGGAAATTACAGATTAAAATAATATCAGCATATGGTAAATATGTATGTTACCTCAGCATAGATTGTTTTGATTTATATACTGAAAGTCCTAAGGCTTGCATTGCATCTTGTATTGCATGGCCATAAGAGAAAAAAGCAGAGTGAAATAAAAATAATTTTTTACCATACTAGGACAAGACTTCTGATTTTTCAAGTGGTGCAGCTGAAAGAAAGAAAATTTCAATTGACAGGACAATGCCAAATCTGATTCTCAAAATGCCATCAAATAACTGACATCTCTCACACAACTGAGGTAACCCCTGGAAGTGATTACCAAGAGTATAGAATACATCAGCACTGGCTTTTATATTTTATAATCTGTTTGGCTGGGGTTTTTTTTGTTTGCTTGGTTGGTTTTGGGGAAGAATGGTAGGAGATTCTACTAAATGTGTAGGGAGGACATTGAAACAATTGGTCTATTTAACCTTCCATGCTATCTACTACTTCTACAGGAAAATAAAGAGGCTGTTTTTCCTCTGTCTTCTGTTTCAAAATGAAGCGTTAGCCATAATTCCATACTAAATGAAACATAACAACACATGTCTCTCTTAATACATCTAGATTTTCCTTTTTGTTGAAACAATTCCTATTTACGGCAATAATGTTACAGAAAAGAAAAACTAGGTCCTCGTTTTTTTACACAAGCTTAAAATCTGCTCTCATACAAAATAAGGTTAAGTCAACTGAATTTGATCATCTCTGGGGTCACAGCTGTTAAACATTAATGCTGAAACTTCAATGGTTTAAGAAACTGGAGGGTACTAGTGAAATAGCACAGACCAGAGCTGGAAGGCCAATTGAAAATAGCAAGACTGTAGAACGGACTTCAAGCCAAGGAAGCTTACACGGCACGTAAGATGATATAGTCCATTTTCAAGCCTGTAAGGCAACGTGACAAACAAATCAATGGGCAACCTGTGGAGAAAGCAAACCAAGGCCACAGACATAGCGCCCACAGTCGACAGCATAAAATGCGTTTGATGTATGGGAAAAATAAAAGCTTTCTCACTTAAAACAGAGAGTGTAAGGATAACAATTCTGAATTGAAGCCTTTGAAAAAAACTCAAAGGAAAAAGGTGGCATCTTCTCACCATGAGAACCTGACAAACTATACTGGGATCATGAAAAATCATAGTATGCATTCATATCTTTCTACTGAAGCCAAAATGACTACTTACTTCTTCACAACTGACTTGCAGAAATTATATTAGACTAAAGATATATGAGATCAGGATTACTTAATTATCTCTTTGAAATTGAACTATTACAAAACTCTGAATTTAGATCCAGAGCTCTGGATTAATTCTAACTTTCAAATTATTACTTCTTGAAATACTCATCTAATTTAATACTAGCAACAGATTAATGAAAAATAAAAATAAAAATAAAAAAGAGCAGAGAATGTTAGTAGGAAATACTATTCGAGTTATGTCAGAAACTCTTTTGCTTTGACAAAAGTGAAATAAAAATCCGTTGATTAGGCTACCTGAACATTTCAACTACTTGAATTGTAATAGCAAATGAAAAAGAAAAAAAAAATAAAATAAAATTAGGCAGCCTTTCTTTGGGACTTTTTTTTTTTTTTTCCAAATCAAGACTCTAAAGCTAACTTCATGTGAATTAGTTCATGCTATTCTGATTTAGGGATAAAGGACAGAGACAAAGACATCTGGCAGAGAAAGGGGGTAACTCTGATCGATCCACAAACATTTCCTTCAAGAGGAAATTCACAAGGCAAAGGCAGAAATAGCAGTTAAGGCATGATGAAAATCAGAAACACCTTCTGAAAAAATATTTGCTTCATTAAACATGATCCTCAAACTCATCCATTTCAATTTAAAATGCTAAACCACCACACTTTGTCACAGCTTCCACACTCTGTCATGTCAGATTTTCAAGACCTAATAGGCTGCAGAAGACATTACTGAAGCAAGATGTTTTCCATAAGGAAATACTATTTCATAGTAAACAAAAAGCAAGATACTGGAAGATATTCCCCCAGTCCTCATCCCCCTACACCACTTGGGATGGGGCAGGAGGTAGAGGAGTCAGGGATGAGGAACTGAATTTGAACCTGGGAAAGAGGGGGAGGTATTTTACATTTGGTTGTTTATCACTGACCATGTCTATTTTCATTAGTAATAAATTAAATCAGTTTTCTCCAAATTGAGTCTGTTTTTACCTAACAGTAACTGGTAAGCAATCTCCTTGTCTTTATCTCAACCCACAAGCTTTTCCATCTCCGTCTTGTGGTTTCTCCTTCATTTTCTCCCCCTGTCCGGCCAAGACGGGGGAGAGAGAGAGCGGCTTGGTGGGCAGCTGGTAACTGGCCACGGTCAATGCAGCACAGTTATTACAGAGGCTGTAGTAACAGGGACAGGTGAAGTACACTCAGCAACAGAATATTCAGGGTGTACCTTAATGTGTTATCTTAAAATTACACCTCACACGAAAGTGTACTACAATGACAGAACAGGTGCCTGCCTACATTTTTAATGTCTTCCCCTATCCTCAGGTTACCTGGAAGATGAAGTGACTCTGAATGTCAGAAGGCATCACGTCATAGCATGTGGTTAGTGTTGAAGGATTGGGCAATGTTAATTTTTGCTTAACATTAATAGCTGCATGGACATGGTTGGATCAGGTTTGCAGGTCTACATATACCTATGCTGGAGCACACTGTTCTAAGAGTTCCTATGTGAAATTTCTATTTCTGTTATTTAGAAAGACATTGATTTCCAAATGATGATTCAGCGTCTACCATCACAGACTACAAGTGGAAAAGCATAAAAAAGGACCAATATGTAATTGGTTAGGTCATTATTTAGAATTTTAAAATTATATTGAGGAATGCAGAGCAGCTGTACTCTTTTAAAGGGCAATATACCATATATACCTACATTTTATAACACTGTAATAATATCAAAATAGATTTATGATCACGTGAAATAATTAGGAAGGGTAGATTTTGTTTAGTCCCTTTTACGTTTATCAAGGTTAAAAGAATGCATAACATTCATTGGACTTCGCAATAACAAGCACAAATGCAGATCAGCTCTTTCCTCAGAGTATTGTTACATTGTATTGCCATAAAAGCTGTTTTCTTATAATACGGCTTTTCTTCTTTTTGTTACTGCTAGAATTAAAGAGAAAATTACCTTCCTGAAACCCCTTACAAGAGACTGAATCCAATTATCCTTCAGCCAGTGAGGTTTGAAACTTAAGCTCTTGCCAAGAAAACAGCTTTTTGGAGTTCAGGTGCACTGAATACACATGAAATCAGAATTATGTCACTATTATCAGCTCCTCACTACACTCTAGGTAAGATTCTAACCAAATATTCGCAGACATCTGTTTCAAATATCAAGAAGAAAAAGGGTAGGGAAGGAAAGAGGTTTGGCCTGGGTAGGCTATAAGAGAATTACAGACACTTTAAGGATGGGCATTGTATTCATCACCTCAGAAGTTAAGCATCCAATTCTTACTCTCACTGGAACAAGTCAGAGAAATTGAGGATCTTGGCTCAGATTCTGTCCAATGGAAATGATGCATATTGAGAAGAAACACAATGCTGGCTTCCCAAGATGGAAAAAGAGTAGTTTTACTGCTGAAATTAACTCTGTCTCAACAGGAACCAGCATCAACACCAGTTGGTCCTACTTGTGTCTGTTTGAATAATTTGTTGATTTTGAAGACAAATGTAAAACAAAAGCAGTAATTAAGATTTATAACAGCGTTCTTTGTTGCTGCATCTGGCTGGATATTTGTCTTGAAGTTTACCTTTACTGATTTTATTTCAATCTCTAAGAATTAATAAAGGCAACAACTAATGCACAAACTATGAAGTAAGACCCAAAAGTGTGCAGAGAAAATTCTATGCTCAAAATTATTACCAATTTCAGAAATCAGCATCTGGAATGACTAAAGCAGAAGTGAGAGCAGAATTTATCCAGTTGCTTGGAAAATTAATTCATAGACATAAACTATATTAGCAGTTCCATATAACGCTAAATTTCCTTCCCCTCCATTATTTAATCTTACATTCTTTTCTTCTTAAAAATGTGTTTCACAATTGTGTTTAACCAACAGGAAATTTGACTTGTAGTTCTAATACTGAATATTGACAGCAAATTCTCATTATTACACTGCCCAGTTGTATAACCTCAGCACTTTTCATAGTCAGTTACAATATCTAAAAATAAAACTCAATTTTTGTTTTGAAATTTGTCATCCAAATTCCAGCAATAATATCAATCACGAACAGAAGAAGATAGAAAACAATAGATTATAATGGTTATTAATACACAAATGTGGCAGAGGTTGGGCGAAACTTGTCCAGAGCTTTCATCTGATTCTGAGACATCAAAACTGTCACTGAAAGTACACATGCAGCAAGGGCAATAGTGATGCTCTTCAATAGTATCAGAGAATCAGAGAGAATATAATTCTTTCATGTTGGATGGGAAAAGTCAGGAGCATGGTGCCTTCAGAAGTGTTTCCTCATGGTTACTCTGATATGTTATTCGATATAACTTCTGATCAAATGCTTTTTGAGTCCAACGGCCAAACCATGGACTCAGTATAAGACCAGATACAGGAAGATCACACATGCCTTGTCCAAATCATGCAGAAAAAGCAGGCCAAAATTCCCACTGAATCTGGCTCCATGCATATAACTGGAGGACAGCAGTGACAATACAGAAGATGCAGTCTGTTCTAAACAAATGACAAATGCAGTTTCCCTAGAAGTTGTTAGCCACGTGAATCCCATTCAAGAAATCTCCAGAAATCTAGCACACAACGGTCAATGATACCTTGCCGAGTTAGACATTTTCCTAGTTTCCATTGGTACAGTACCACTGTAAAAATCTTATACTCCTCGGCATATACTTATTTCTTTAAACACTACAGGCAAGGGCGGGGGGAAAGAATAATAATATATATATACAAACACAATAAACTGGTTCTCAGCCAAATCCTATTACTTGGAAATGTAAATTTACATGCTGAGCATGGGTTTTTTTCTTTCTTATCTCCACTTTTTCATTTTGCAGCACTAAAAGTAGCTTTAGGGTGCTTTAATATTTGATTCCATTGAGAGTCTTCAATGCCTACATCTAGCTTTGTAAACTTTTTTTTTTAAAAAAAAGAAATATCGCAAATACCATTGGTAACACTTCAATATCTAGAAAGACCAAAAGGGAGAACACATGCATTAATACATCATCCAATATGGGTTTTTTGATCCTAATAGTTATCTGAAAAAAGATTGCCACTCATAGTATTTTAGTAATTCATGTTACATATAACTTTGGCACAAGACAATAAATCTGCACAGACGAGAATCAGGTCACACGACAGAGAAATTGGAATGTAATTATATTTATATAACTTATTTTTTTTTAATTATTTTTATTGGCATAAGGGATTTTGAAGAACCCAAGAACGTTCTCCAATCTAGAGGAATTCCACAGGACACTTTTCCAGATTTGAACTGAGAGTTTATCCTGAGAGACTTATTGGTGCACTGATTCAGATAACACCAAGGAATCTTTCCAATGAACATAGATTTCTTAGGGTGAGCATCATTCATAGTTGAGAAAGTTGGGGACCGTTTAGCTGGGAAAGTTGCTGGGAATAACTTACTTTAAATAGCAAACTTTATGCTTAATTGATCTCAGCTAAGAAAAAAACATTCTGTGGTTATGCTGAAATGACAAAGATAAAAAATGACTCAATGTACTCTTTTAAAGTGTTGCATAAAACATATACACCAATTATGTCAGCAGTTCTCAAAATATTTGTCTGCAGAACTGTTTTATCTTCCTCAAAATAAATTTAGACTATGCATTAGCTTCTCTGTAGTTTCATATATATATATATACACACACACATATATATAAAGTGTGCCACACCTTTGTATCCTAAACCGTAAAATTAGTTTTAAAATAGCAATTCTGTAAGGTACTCCTTTTTTAACAGATTTTATGGAGTTGAATGCCTTTCAGCCTACCACCCTTTTTTTTTTTTTTTTCCTTTGCCTTCTAGACTGAATGAAAGCTTTCACATTTTTCTTTAGAAAAGCAGGCAGAAACTTTGCAAAAAAAATGTAAGAGAGAAAAATATAACCTACCTTGTTTTGAAAGTTTTCAGTCAGGAAAAATACCTGATCCATTAATATATAAAATAAGTTGCATCACACCTCTCCTTCCTCCTTTGCTGTGCCGATAAATAATTGTACTGATATTCATCATTAAATATTCTTTAAATTTTACTCAGCTCCTGAATACATTTACTGAACAAATTTCCCAATAAATCAGAGACTTAAGACATCAGAAATCATATTGATTGAAGTAACAAATACCACATGCAATGCATTTGTCTCAAGTCAAGAGTAAGGCTAGTGTTTTGTACATCGTTTTATCCTTAAAGGTAATAGCTTTAATTTCCCCCCTTAATCAAAGTAAAGACAAGCAAACTGTAATCATATTCCAGGAATTAAATTGGTAACTGATTTCAATATTGGCAGCATTAAAGGGAACTTTCTATTTAGGTCTGGTTCAAAGAAGCTGCAATCACAGTAAGTTTCTTTTCCTTGAGCTGGGGCTGAAAGGGTTCGTTTTCTCAAACATATTCATGAAAATAGGACATAATTCTATCTAGGAGAAAAAATGAATTCTTTTTCAACACTTGATTCTACTCAAAAGTACCTACTGAATTTGTAAGGTATTAGTTCAGTCTGAAGACCTCACTAGAACAACGTTTCCACAGCAGATAAGTAACCTTTATTTGGCGTCTGTATTAACTGTTTTTTCTGAATTTTAAAATATTTAACTTTGGAGTTTTGTCTTCTCAGTCTTGACAACATATTAGATCAATTTTCCTATGACTGAAGGTGCAACTGTCAGCTGAGAAAACAGGTCAACAAACATATTCAGCAGCCTGAGGGCAAAACATTTCGAATAAAACAAAAATAAAGCTTGATAATATAAAGACAAGCATTATACATGGTCCCCTATGAGCCTTCTCCAGCATTTTTCACAGACAGATTAGAAACTATGGAAAATTTATGCTCAAACAGTCTCACTAACTTTTAATTAATTTCAATGTACTGAAACAATTTGTTGTCTTGCAATGTAAAACAACCTCACTGAGGACAGTGCTAAAGCTCATCAGAAAATGTTTTTCCCTTTAAATCAGAGCAAAGACATATAAAGTCTAGCAAAGTTATATATGGCTTACAAAAAGCTTGTAAGCTTCAGATGTTGAGAAAGGTGCACCTAAGAAAGAACTGACAATTTAAGCATCATCAATTTCATGTTTTCATCACAGACCTCAAACTGCTTCTTAATTTGGCAATCTAAAGGTTGTATGCAACAGAACTGGTATGAAATAACGTTTGCCTTTAATGCCAAATCATGTAAGACTTTGTAGTTTTAAATGCGGTTCATTTTTCAAATGTGAATGTCAAAGCAAAGCTGAGTTGGTTTGAAAGAATAAATGCAATAAATGAATATAATTCAAACATTAACCTTAAGGATGAGATTTGAGCAACATTTGTAAGAGTGTATACAATTTTATTAACTGGTATATTTTATGTATTCATTCCTTTTCCCACTCCGTAGCAAAGCAATGGTAAGATTAGAGCACTATGTCCATACTATATTTGGAAGTATAAAAATTATCTTACAATGGAGCTTATGTATCTCATAAACTGTTTCTTCCAAGTCATAGATGTAATTTTTCTCATTAAATATGACAGCACATCAAAGCTTTCAACATAAGGTAGATACTGTTAATAACTAGAACTGGAATGTTCCCACCATATAGCACATCAGGCATGGGCAGGCATTTGGAGATATGGCTATGAGATACTTCCACTTCAGTCTCTCTAATAGACTTAACCCCACTTTAAAAATCTTACCCACAATTATCAGGGTAATGACCAGCTTTTTGAACTCCCAAGTATTTTACAAACAGGAAAGAACAGCGTCCATTAAAAGTGACCTGAAGCCATTTATTCTATCACATGGGGTTTTTTTACCAGGAATGAAATGAACAATGAAGGAAACAGAGAAGGAAACAATGAAAAAAAACAATATAAAAAAAGCACAGACAATATGGAGTTTATTGAGATCTATGTTCGCATAAGTGTTAAAATCACCAGCTGAGGATGCTAGTTTGGCAAAAAACCCTTCACCTTAGATGACACCACTGGGAACGGCCACAAGCACGGGCTCCAAAAGCAGGGTCTGAGCTAGCACAGGAAGGTCTGACTGTGCAAGGCACAGGAGTATGGAAGCTGTGGAAAACAAATCATCAGTCAGCCACCAGCCTATATAGAGGATCTCGTGGGTGGCACTTTAATGTTGGGGCCTGCAGACAAGTTAGTTGACTTCAAAGACTTAGCCGTGTACGTTTAAGACAGCCACAAACTGTCAGGTATGTAAACAGGATGTGAAGAACCAGAACTTAGAACCGCAGCATACGGGCACCTACAGCAACAGCAAATAGCAAACAAGAAGAAGAACACAAAAACCTGTCGGTGTCTGACACATGTACTGTATAAGATATATAAATAGTTTGTATAAACAATTAAGGCTATTTTGTCCAAACCCAGCCATGTAGACATGGTGTTTTTTTCAGTCCGCCTCGACTTGCGTCACCACACTTTAATGCTGGAAAAGCCAACAGCAAAGCAGCAAGATGCTGTTTCTGCAACTGACCTCCCTGCCTGTGCCATGAGATCGCACTAAGCTGTGCTGAGTACGGACCAAAGTGGATTTAAATGCCAAACTCTGCTGAGCTTTCCATCCCATCGGCAGGGCCCCGGGGGACCAGGGCTCCTAACCAAGCTGCACCTCAGGAAAACACTCACTTCCACCAGCACTCCCTGACCGATTAATAAGAGAAAGGGATCTGTCTACTCCGAGTACACATCCCCTGGGATATATTTTAACAGCACCTTAAGTGGTCCTGTTATTTCATGCTGGGATTCCTACAGTATCCCTGTTGTCTAAAAACATCTCCTTCCCATATATTGACAAGAAGGAATGTGAAAGATGTAGAAAAGCATGAGCAAAGATAATAAGAACGTGAAATATTTCCTCCTTTCACCATTTCTCTAAGCGTGACTCTTCCTCTTATCCTCTTTACCCCTACCTCGCATGTTCATAGATGGCCTTCCCTATTCCAGGATTTGAAGAGGATACTAGATTGACAGCAGATAATGGAATGAGGATCAGTATTTCAGCCTCCTTGGGAATCTCATATTCTGATTTCCAGAAACATGATACCCTGTAGATGAGCTTCTAAATACATACTTAGCTGCCAAAAGAATGGGTCTGTCTTTCCAGTATAGAGTGACTTAACCCATGAGCTGCTAAATGTTCAACCCTTTTCAATGTCAGTCTATTTGCTTAAGTATTTTTCTTTTAAGATCTCAGTCCAGCTATGTGCTCTACCATCATTCCTCACAAAAACCCACAGGACAAAGACCACAGCTGTTATTTGTTATTGACCAAACACCAACAGGTCCACCAGGTTTCCAGATTTCCATTCACCCAAGGAGTCCATATGGGAGAAGGAAAGGTTGTGATCATGCCTCGGATTTCTTTCCTGGGTAGTTAGAGAACATTTGGGGCTGAGTTTGTCTTGAAATTAGCAATGAAAAAGCCATCTTGGGTTCCAAATTACAGGCAGATTCAAAGAGACAAAATATATTTCAAAGCTAATTGAAATCATTAGAGGTACTTTGAAGAAAATAAACTGTATTTAGCCAGATTTTAAAAAGTATTAATTAAACGGTCAACACACTGACTTCCCCAGTTGTTTAATGTCTGTTTATTAAAGAAGAAGTTATCACTTGCCATGAAAAATGAACTTTTCCAGAACAGCACGCTAACTGAAAAATTATTTTTCTGTTTAACGTCATCTACTGCATTTACTGTTTATTACATGTTTTCAGTAGCAAATTCCTAATTGTACCAATTCTGTTACAGGTTATACAGATTTTAAGTGGAATTAGATAAATTAATATAGCCTCACTACTGAGCGCGCCTGTGCTACGTATCATTCCTAATATCTACTTCTGTGAGTTAAAAATATCTTTCACTGAAGCATGCATTGTCTTTTCTTTCTTTTTCTTTTTTTATTGTAAATACATTCCATGCATAGGTAGGGGACAAAAAGATGAAGTATAAGAAACCACTGCTCCAAAAGCTGTATTTAGTGTCTTTCACTAGTCTGTGAATCTTTTGTAAATATTTTCATACAGACAAAGAATTTGCACTGACTGATGTAATGGATTAATTTGCTTCAGCAACTGTGTGGTTCCAGACACAATCCATCTAAAACATAATTAAAATACATTTGGTAGATTTGAGGCTAAGCTTTTGGAGAACAACAGATTACATTAGAAAGATTTTAATGAGGACAGGGCTGATTAAATCCTTGCTTCCTCTTTTGGATAGGAACTGGGGAATCCTCTGAATGAGGTTAACATACAATTTACCAACTACAAGTATATAGAAAATAAGAAGAAAAGAAGGACTAAAATAATCATGGGGTGTTTTGAATTTTTAGTAGCATAAAATAAACATGTTTAGCTTGTATTCACTTCACTAGAAGAAAAGAAAGTGTCTGTTATGTATCACTGTCACAAAAGCACTCTTATCTATGTATTATTCCCATATCACTTCCACAAAATAGTGCTGTTTTCATATTATGTCAGGTATGTTTTAGCATGCATCATCCTCCACAGCCGAACTAAATGCTAAGTACTCAGTGAAATAAAAACTGTTTGGGTAGAAATGTGCCACACTTGTGAAGTAATTTACATTAATTAGAATTCACATTAGCAATGTTAAATACCCTCTGATACCTCTAGATGAAAATAAAAGTGTTGAGTCTTCTGTGGGATGACAGGATGCTTTTAAAGTTTTCAAAACTTATTGAGGAAGACAGAGGTAAGGTCATCCCCAGAACCCAGATGTTGTGGGTTCAATTCCCAGCCTTGTCACATATTTTCTATTTCTTTCACTTTAGGTAAATCACAGAGAATTTCTCTACTGTCTTTGACAGAATTAGGAATGTAGCAATACCCAATATTTATTCTCTGTCTGCAGACTGAATATATTCATTTATTACTACCATGCTGCCTGGATGGATTCATTAGAATTTGGGAGACAACCAGCTGCTAGGGTGGCAGAGATCATATTAATAATATCAGTGTTAATGATCGAACTCTTATAAATTTCAAAACAATCACCTGAACAAATGTCCAGATGTTCAAAACGATTTACCACCTCAGGGTTCCGGTTATAGAGATCTTGCTGGCCTGTCCATTCCCCCAGTACTAGAAACAGAGGGCATTGAATTTGGCCTCTATGAATTCAGGAGACCATGTTATTTTTTTTTTCTAAGATCCTATCCTAAGCCATCTACATTTCCAAGAAAGATCAGGTGAAATAGAATATCTAGAATAGAAGATTTCCTTCTGGTATCTTCTTTTAAAACCCACAGGAAAAGTGCAGTCACAAGCAGTGAGCTGGGACTTCACAGATTCAGAGATGTTCTAACAGTGTCATGTGGTTATCACGCAATAAATCTCCGCTGGTTCGCTATAAGAGCTGGATTCCCTATTAGGATACCTATATGGCAAGATCAACGTTGCCCAGTGTCCATCTGACCATTTGAACTTCCTCACACACAAGTCTTTGAAACCTGCAGCTACTACAACCTCTTCAGTATATGATCATAGATTTGTAAGATATTACAGAATTAATACCTAATGTTGCATCTAGTTGCTATTTTATTTTTAAATTTTATTGCAAAAAATAGCTTTTGTAGATCACTTCGGAAATGGTCTAATGTTATGCACAAAAAGCTTAATACCATGTTCCATCTTAAACATTTACACCATGACTCTGTTGTAAATCACCACAATGATACGCTCACTTTGCATTTTAAAATTGAAGCAATCTTTCCAACAGTAAAATTCAGATGAATGTGCAGACAATAGCTCTTCTGGCTGACTGAGAGATGAAATGTTTATTATGATGGTTAAAAAATAATGCTAAAAAAGACTACTGAGCTTATCTGCAAGCAGATCATAAGCAAGGGAATGTATTTCTCAATGTTAATTTGTTAGATCACTGAAATTAGACATAACTGAACTACCAGACACACACATACTGCAGAAGAAGGAATAAGCTTATACACAGGCCCCAGTTAGAACTGGGATTTTTTAACAGTGTTTTTCAGACTAGAGCTAAAATATCTCACAATACTGTGAATGTATTCTGCTAGTATGAAAATTCAACTACTAGCAACACTTAGAAAGGTGTCTCAAGAAATGAGATGATTTTTCAACAATACAGTTGAAAAAAATTTAAAGGCCCCAACAGACTACAACACTTTGGAATACCAAAGGTCTTCAAATACAAAGATATGTTCTAACAACCATATGTGTATACTTAACACCAGTTGTAAAAAATCCAAGTAAGAGGTTATGATGTGCATGCAGACTCCGTGTCAGTGAACCCAGAATCACTCAACAGAAAACTAAAGACAAAGGAGCAAATTCAGAGTGACCCAGCTTACGACACAGTCACACCAAAAAATAGGCTCTTTTTCAGAAAGGCACATACTTGCCCTGGGTGCACTCACATTGACAAAGGAGTGAGACTGCTGTGAGCGAAACCTGAGCCCGAGGAAATAATCTGTTCAACGAGACGGGGTATTTTAGCCCAGGTGGAGGAGGATGGTGCTTACCACATTCACACAGCCTGGGGGTAGCTCAGAGCACAGGCTGTGGGAGCTCAGCATCTCTCTGCCCAAAGCTGTGCTAGCACAGACAGATAAAGAGGTGTCATGGAAAGAACCGAGTGAAACAAGAGAGCAACACACAGGTCAGAGCGTGAAAGGGGGAAGGCCATGAGAAAACAAACTGGTTACCTAGAACTCCATCAGCAAACTATCAAGTACATCCTTTGCTTTTCTACTAGGAGCTTCTAAATTTCTTGATTCAACAGCCTACAACCTTAAAATATGCCTTGGTTTTAGGCATGTCATCCTATATAGAATTATATCTATTTTTAAAAACTGCAAGAACAACTACTACAATGAGCATTTTCCCATTAAATATTAAAGCTTTTTCTTTGCTATAAATATTTTATATCTTAAAATCTTGCATAATACTTTTAGTAGTGAAGTTCCACAGCCACCAAGACTTAAAGTTATATTGTAAACCTAGAGGATTCTTACAATCCAAGCTGGTCAGAGAAGTTCTCCTTATCCTCTTTCATTTAATTAGTGATTCAAGTACTAAACTCGTTTATTTTACTTCTGGGGAATCTCGCGTGCAAAAGTTTCTAATCATGTAGAACTATATTAAATACAATAACAAAAGGCAGGTTATCATTTACTGGGACTAGTACATCTTTGGACAAAGCTAAGCCAGTCAAATGCATATGATTTAATGGCTTAACATGGTACATAATTGATTCAAAAGCCATGCATCCTCCAATTTTCACTTCATTAGGCTATTTACATTTCATAATGCCTTTCCTTTTTATATTTTAGTTAACTGACATCCAAACTTGTTTTGATCTCTGATAGTTCTTCATGAATGGCAGGACACAGGCTGTGACTGACTTACTCTGTCCTGCAAGAGTAAAACATGAAAAAATTGTCCTTCAATTCCACTGATCCAATGTGTCCTTGCGCAAACCAAATCAAAATCACACTGGCCCTTAATTTCACTCTTTCACAGCAACATGAGCATTTTATACTGGGGTCACTCTGAGAGTCTTCATTCTCAATATAGCAAGTGAGTATAACACCTTTTTGAATGTGCAAAATTTTGAATGTGGAACATTCAATATATATATATATATTCAATATATATAGTAATGTGTAATGTGAGCTATAAAAAATGAAATGACAGAGAAAAACTGGCATGTGTGCATAGTCCAGTGACATTACAAAATCAGCACTCACTTCCACTTCATTTTCATTACCTGTTTTTCCCTTTGTTTTGTTTATTTTCTCTGTGAATGTATGCAGTGACATATACTTACTTCATTCCCAAGCTCTCTAATCAGTTTGAACTACATCCTTGTACTTCAGTGAGGCACTCATGAAGAACCAAGCATTTTTCATTTCAGGAACTTCTAAAGATCTTTTGTTTCAGTATACAAAGGTCAAAATATACAATTACACTATAAGAGATGGGCAGATTTCTGACATAAACCAGCACTTGCTTCTTTAGATTTCACCTTGGGGACACATTCATATGTGACACGTTCTCCTGTACAAATTATGTGAAGGAGAAAGCCCAGCCTACACAAAGGAAAAGTAAAAAAAGAAAATGATTTGCTGAGATTATTTCCATGACTACCAATTACCACTGGTTTTAGTAGCGGTCCGGCTTAGAGGTAAGCATGTGCCATTCAGGGTACCTCTGACTATGGCCACCTACACTAGCACTAGTTATTAGCAGTATTTAGATCCAAATTATGGCTGTTTTTTTCCAATAATATTGCTAACATGGCATATACACAGTGCAAGTGGAAAAGGGACTGAAGCAGGGCACCCACCCTTTAGCAAATCTGATCTCTACAAAAGAAAGCGTTCCAAGCATTTTTCTAGAAACTGTACATAATATTTCAAGTCTATTTCCTTTAAAAGTAGAGAACTATGTTTTTCAATTTCTGCTAATAATATAACTAGAGAGATAAAGGAGAACTATATGGAACTGTTCATAGAATTAAGTTATTCATAAATAAGCCCTCAGCTTGCTATGCAGCTGAACTTTCCTACAAAGTCTGAAAGGGCATTATATCCCTTCCACTGGACACTGTGGGAAGGTTCAAGAAAGCTACACAGGGTGTTATTCTCTATTCAACTTCAGAGCTGTTCTGAATTGTTTCTTTAGACCCTGTTTTATATATATATACGTATATAAATAGATTTATAAATCTAATATATCATATAGTCTTTTTGTTCCTTGGAATTATTTGATGGAAAAATCTTAGTCTTTGAGACTATTACTATCTGTATGGAGTTATTTTGACATGAGCAGTTCTTCAGTGTAAAGCCTCTTTGCTGGAAAATAAGGTTTAGCAGTTTGGGGTGATGAGTTGAGTCCCACTACACCTGTGCTGTGAGAACGTCCACCGCACAGTGCAAAAGCTAAACTGCTATGGAAGTTCCCACGCATGCATGAAGTTTGTTGGGGTTTTTTATTGCATGAAGCAAAAAGAGCAAAGCCATACTGCTAAGCAGAACTGCCAATCATCCCACACTTGCCTGGGATATCCCAAGCCAAGGTCCTGAACAGGCCAGTTTAGGCTGCACTTAAACCTATGTCACCTTCTACAGAGGACAGTGTCCTAGCTGCTGCAGCACTGAGGGATAGACTTTTTCCTCTGCCTGGCATTATTAGAAATAATTAATCATTACTTAATGTCACTCACCTACAGCACAGGACAGGAAGCTGGAACTCCAGATCTAACAAGTAGTTAATTACTAATACAGTATGGCATACTTACAAATGAGAAGATTTCAAAGAACACAAAGCAGGAATGTGGCATATTCAAGATAGGGTTTGAATTAGGTAGGGTGGGAATCTGCAGTCTGGCTTTTTCTATCTCTGCTTTTTAGCCTTTACTTTTGATAAGAAGTCTTAACACTGCCAAAACTGGTGGGAGTATTCCTGCAGAAAGTTTTGGTTTGACAAACCTGTCTGATCTTAGAAGCATAAGCAACAATTTTTCTTTTACCGAACTTATTCCAAATGTTGTGGGGAATTTGAACGACAAGAATTAGATACTTTCTGGGCTGTCTGACAGAAAGGAGACAGACACTTTGGATTGCCACAAAAAATTACCAGCATGCCTAAATAATTTAAACATAAATTAAATGGTACTGGGAAGGAGCTCTAATCTCAAATGAACACAAAGCAAGTCCCATTCCCAGATCAACAAGCAGTAGAGCAGGTCTAGCCTGGACACCAGAGAAATCGCATCTCTCCAGAGAATGCAAAAGATTTGAGAAGCATTTAAGAGGAGGGGGTGCTCCTGACTGGCAGGAACTGCAGTTTGGTCAGCAGTCAACAACCAGATCTCACTGGTATTGACCTGGTATCTAATGGAAAGTAAAATATAAAGACAAAAGAACACATATGTGGCGCCAACATAAGGTTTTGTAATTAAGGTTTTGGAAACCACATCAAGCCTAGCACACAAGTCCACTGCTAGGGCTCTGGTGCTGATGGCACAGGGCAGGACATTTCTGTGATTTTTTCATACTTGCTTTTCACTATGTTTTTTGAAAGACCAGACTGTAATCACACATTCTCATATAATAAATACAGCCAGGTTCATTTCCTGCCCACTTTGCTACCCATTCTTTATTAATAATTATACAATGTAGACTTTCAATAATAATTGAGGAAGAAAAGAATTCACAGCCATTGCTTTTGCTGATAAATACCCACGTTACCTTAGAAGACACTATCATCTAATACACATTAGACTCCCTGTGTGGAGAGAGGTTGTATCTTTGAATTGTACAGTGCATATGATTGATGCCTGAAGAACTGATTTTTTTTTAAAAAAAAATATTTAGAGCATTCAGCTGTTTTTGTAGAAGAGTCTGCTTCTTTCCATTGCATAATCTCTGTGTACACATTTAAGATTTTTACAATATGAAAGGAATATGTTCTGTCACTTTAAAAATTAATTATTGGGAAATGGGTAATATAAGAACACGATAGACAAGCAGTGTGGTGTAATGGAATAAGCAATTCCTAGAGAATGTGCTGCTGTGAATTCCTCAGCACTTTGCTAGCATCAATTCACAAGAGCTTATCTTTTGCCCTGCATGAATCAAGGCCTCTGACACTGACTCTGCAGAGTGTACTGATAATAACAATAATAATAAAAAAGTTTGGTACTTCATCCTATGTTTGCTTTTGTACTTTTGTGGCAGATATGACACACACTGCTTCCCATGATGGTGGGGTTAAATAGCCAACAACAGATGCAACATCCAATGCACTGCTAGAACTGTTCAACTGTAAAATAAACACTGCTTAGCATGTTTTAAATAAATACTAAAGAATTAGAAAGCATATGGTATAAACATTAATCTCATAATCCTCCTAGCATGTCTGCTGCTTATGTGAACACAGGCAGGTGGTTCGGGCTGGGGCTGCCATCAGCTCCAGCCTTCAAATATACGCAGGTCCTAAATTTAAAAAAAAACAATGAATAATCACATTCTGCCTGAAGCTGTTGGATCTGGCCTGGTTGCTCAGGACAGTCTGCTAACTGATGAAGGTGAGATGTACGTAAGCCCAGCCTGGATACACAGCAAATAAAAGATGCAGTTCTTGTGCCCAGAATCTCTTATAAAGAGAATAAGCAACTTCTTGCTTTCCGTTTGGAAAAAGTGCAAAATACACAACTCACAGGTATATCCAGATTTCAGCCTGTAAAGCATATCACACAATGGGACTTGGTTAATCATTAATTTTTGCAATCCACCAATGCTGCTGTTTGGCACCTTTTTCTGGAGGGCATAAACAGCTATTTGGTGTGACACACCAAAACCGCAAATGTGTCCCTAAAACATGACATGCAGTAGCTAAAGGAAACTCGTTTTCCCCAAATCAAAATCAGCATGTCACAAAACAAATGTATGTATCAGGTTTTTTTCTTTGAATATAATATTCATGACACAGTCTGATTTTCTTTCATTCCAAATAATGACAGACTATGAAAGCAACACAGATCAGATTTCTGTTGAGATTTAAAAGCCTTTTGAGGTCTTTCCTGATCCATTAGCTATTGCCTATCAGAATACTGCACATACAGTGCACAAATGCATGCAGGAGGTAAAAGTGCAACTGATTTATGCTTTTATTACTTGTCACTACCAGCTCAGGAAACACAGTCTCTAAAATTACTTAGGTCTGGATGATTTTCTGTCATTAACATATTATAACCAGAGCTCAGAGGTGATCTTTGAACTTTGAACTGTATTATTTCCAATTTAATGGAAACTGGCATCCATTAGTCTTAAAAATAAATTAAGTCCTTCAATAAGGAATCTAATTCCACTTCTAACTATAAACTCCACAATATCTGGTTTCTCACAACTGGTAGCAAGATTTCTACAGTAGGACTAGTTGATCTTTCTTAGAAATAACAAAACCACTTTTTTTTTTTTAATTAATTAAAAAATCCCCAGATTAGATGCTAAGACACTGCAGAAAGATTGTTACATATGCTAGCTCATTTTGGCAGCTGGTTTCTACTAGCTATTGCAAATATTGATGGTAGGAGCCTCTCAGAAGCAGAGTAAATAGTGAGAATGGGAGCAGAATTGGTCCTGCTCTACTACCAAGGAAACTCTTGGTCACCGTCAAATCCAGGAGGAAAATTAAAATTAAACACTTAGAATTCGTTATTGTTATTTAGAAGGAAAATTATTTCCTTACTCTTACACAACTCCACTTATACTATTCATTATCAGGGCTTCAATTAATTTACAAGTTTCTGACGTCATGACTAATCCCTCTCTGCTTTGTTTTGTTTCTCTTTCTCTCTCTCTCTCTTTTTTTTTTTTTTTTTTTTTTTTTAAACTAATGGCACAGGAAGAAAACAGGATTGGAAAGAAGGAAAAGAAACAGAGGACAACTTGTACAGGGTTCTCTTAAAAAACTGAGTTTTAGGATATCTGTGGATGAGGACAGAGCAGAGAGACCAGTGTGATAGCAGGGGAAGAGGTAGGAATCAAGGAGTTGTCAGTGTAACAGTTCTCTTTTAAATGAAGTCCATGATCTTTTCTCGTCTCTACTAAACCTAGCAAGGTTTGCTCTTTCCATCAATACTCTTCTTTCAAATCCACACTGTCTCTCCTTCAGCATGATTTTGCTCAAACCTTTCACTGTCTGGAAAATTTGGGTCAAGCTTTGCATTGCACTGCAATTTTTAAAAATCATGCAGCTTTCTCCATCCCTTCCCAAAAGCACAGGAAAAGAAGAAAAATATGAAATTGTATGTTATCTTGCAGAGGCAATGAGCTCCTTTTCACATACCAAGAAAGTAAGTAATAAGGCCTTAACAGTAAATTTTTAAAGCAGTTTTAAAATCTTTCTTACTTTTTTTTTTTTTCTTTACTGTTCTTTCATCACCAGAAAGTTCTATGTGGGGAAGAATTATGTTCTTTACAATGAAGTTTCCAGTGATGATAAGGTAAGATTTTAATATGATATGCATAACAGATAGGTTGCTTTCTAGTTAATAACACAGCAGAAAACCAAATCATGAACCAAGTTCTTAAGGATTCAATAATGTTCTCTGTTTATCATTCCTTTATTTTGATAAAAGTAACTACTGCAGCATGAATTGTAGAATCAAATAGTGCATGAGCTCAGTAATGTGTGAATTTGTTCATGCAAGTATATTGAAGTTAACTGCTTCCATCCAGGAAAAAGCAAAATACATACTCTAAGGGAGTGTCTCATTTTCCACCTTCTTTAAAATTCATTAAGTGACTCTGACTGTTTACTTTTTACAAAGCCTTTGATCTTTCAATGGGATTTTCAAAAAGACCTACATGACATGGAAGCACAACTTTCATTGATTTTTCCAGGAAACCGGTTCTAGATTACTTGTCTGCTTCTGAAAATCCAATCTCCCATGCTTAACCCTCCATTCTGTTCCAGTCAAATACATACAAAAGCTTTTGTGCTGCAAATGCAGTATGTGCTGCCAAGAGTGAGCAGCAAAGAGGAGGGGAAGGATGAACCACACCAGAGGCACCCCCAGAACGGAGAATCTGAGAAGTGCATCTCACAGGTGAAGGCTTTTCACGACTGAAGTCCAACAAAGCAAAGACCAACAGCACAGTTCCTGCATTCCTTTCTGAAAGGGTACTTTGTGACAAGAGATACCCAAGACATTCACATAAGCCTTCTCAAACATCATACACCTAAATGAATCAGGCCCTAGTCTCTCTGAGGCCTCTTTGGCTGAAGTGACTGACTTCTCCAGAAATACTTGGAACAGTATTTTGTCTGGCAAAAATGGGCTGAAATTTTATTGATGTGACAAATTAGTAAATACATATGTGAGTGCATCTTTGTTTCTAGTTCAGGATCTGTGATTCTCAGTACTGCTTTGAACCAAATTCTCATTTCTGCAACCTGAAAATGTCTGGAAAGGCTGGGTATTACCTATCTCCTACTTCTTAAATGCACCCCAGGGGACTCTGGAATAGTCTGAATGAAATTCACTGCTGCAAATTTAGCTACCAAACACTGTAACATATAGAAAAGTCAATTTCAAAGAAAGTGAGCTTCATGCACATTTACATGTAAGCCCTAATAAACTAACTAATACAGAGCTCAGAAAATTTCCTAAATAAGGCATATCTTTCTCCTCATTTAAGATTCAGCTTTACTGTTCTAATAGCAAAATGTAGACTTGAAGAATTTCAGGAAGATGGAAGGAAGCTGGGAAAAGATGTGGCTGATGTGGCAGCACCAATAGAGTTGATCTAGCGAAGTCCATATTGTTACTCTGCCTGAAACCACAGATTATTTATGCTCCAGTATTAGGGGAAAAAAAGAGAAAACTGCAGGCCACCTGCTTCTACGTTGCATAAGGTGAGCACAGTTTTGCTCTTAAAATACAGCAATCCCTCACCCTTCAGCTGAAGTATGGCTATGGACTGCATTAGAGAGTAGATGCTAGCAATTAGCACAAACGAGTCCTATTAATTAAATTAATTTTTAAACAATTACGGTTATCACTATAATGGAATGAATGAATGGGGATGAAAACACTAAATAATTTAGATAACGCACTGGAATAAATAATTTTCTTGTGTTTTTTTCAGCCATATTTCAAACAGAAATATTATATATTGAAATGCTCTTTGCTGTATGTGTGGAAGTGAAGTTTAAGTCCTATACATGGGTATAATTTCAAATCCATACCTCTTCACTACAATAATGACAAACATAACAGCTGGATTTTCATATGATCTACTGTTACAACTAGACTTGAAATAGAAATGCAACTTCATACTACCAAAAATCAGTCTGCAAGCACAGTAGCACAGGTATTTTAATAATGTGAAGCTGTTCCACCGGTACAGAAAATGTAAATATAAATCACTAAGATAAAATACAATAGTTTATTTTACAAGTACACAGAGATAAGATTTCCTTCCCTTTCAATTTGCTTTTTGCAGGTGTAAGTTCTTAGGCTTCATTTATACAAACACCAAAGAAAAAAATGCGGGGTGGGGGAAGTGAAGGAGAAACACTTCCTATGATGCCCTTCAGTTCAGTGAAGCAAAGGTTAGCTTAACCAAACTCTCCTTTTGGAAAATACATGGCTTGCACTGTGTGTAAGAACAGGCAGAAAAGGGGGAGGCATAAAATGGGCAGGTGATAGACAAGTGGGATTCATGTGTTCACAAGAGGAAGTGAGCAAGCGTCAGTCTAGTTTTTTCTGTCTATCTACTGTTCTGACTCCAGATAAGGGCTAATTCCCCTTCATGGGAGTTTTAAAATAACCCTCTGTTCATAAGCCATACAAAATCAAATTCTACTAAAAGTGTTCCTACTTGCCTAGTAAAAAACATTAAGAGCTTGGGAATTCAACATTAATTTTCAAACACCAAAAGAACAAATCATCACGCTTTTAAACCCACACAATTTTGTGCATCTCTAAACACACACCCACACTGTTCTCATTAAATCATTAAATCAAATCTGAGCCCATTTGTGGAGCTTGCAATGGCACCACAAACAAAGTGAAAGGTATTACAGAAAGTTCATGAATAATTTAGGAACAATAGAACAAGCTGTTTTTAGTGTTGCCAAAATGCAATGACGTTAATTTTGAAACTGGAAGAAATATTTAAAAAAATACATTATTAACTAACTATAGCACAAGCCACACTGCCATCCAGAAACTAGATTTATAGGTGTTTCTGTCTGTATGTAATAACAAAGTATTCTAAAGACCTGAATCTACAAATTTGTCTTACCATCAGAAGTAATTATAGATACATTTGCTACAACACTTCTGCATTATCTTCCCATAGAAAGAGAAAGGATCCACCTCTTTTTCATCATCACTGCAAGACATTTTCCAAGGTCCCTCTTCACACTGTGGAACTAAAGTAGTGACTTTTGCAATGTGCTCAGTTCTTTGGAAAAAAAATTGAAAATCACAAGTGGCTTTTGAAAAAAATGACTTAATAAAATATTTCATCATATTATAAATAAGAAGAGAGGCTCTGCATTTCAAATATTCATTACCCAGGTAGAGATTTAAGGTCAACCACAAGCACCACATGATGGCCTAGACTGTTTAATTTTCCCCACATGTATGTTTTTGTTACCAGTTACTGTTTCCTCAGCTTTACTTCCTGCATGATTTAGTATTTTTCTATTTCTTATGTCATATTTGCTCCTTCTTAATAAGACCTTTCATAACAGAGTAATCCAATCTATTGATCCAGGTTGACCAAAACCTGCGGTTACGTTTGACTGCTATGTGATGGCCCACCCTCTCTCAGTTACTCAGTAACCACACCACCTCCACCAACACACCTAGCTATGCCAGAAGAAAAAAACCACATCATCTTTAAGCCAGACAGCCTGCGTGTGATTATTTACAGCTTTGTATTTCCACACAACTACTTTGTTAAGGCCACTGTGATTTCCATGATTAGACCAGTTATCTGTATCTTCTAAGTTTTATTTGCTCTAATGTCTGGCAGAATATGATATTGAGAAAAGATATTAGGAACCACTCAATGAATGGCAAAGAATTTAGATGCAAAATTAAAAAAATAATAGGATGACTGTGAAGACCACCAATAACTTCCCTGAAACTCACTTAGTATCATCAATTCCTGTAAGTAAATAAATAGAAATTATGATTATCATCACTGGCCTTTAATACTTGTGAAAGACTAAACCCTGTTTCAGATCAGAAAAAGTGTGACAAATGGCTTAATTCTTTATTTTGGAAATTTGGACAGTTCTTAATTGCAATGAAAGCTGTAAAAGTCCCAAATTACCTAAGGGTGAAAGAAGTCACTCAAGCTCCATATTCCTGAACCTTTTCAGACCAAGGTGTTAAGTCTTTGAGACTAAGCAGTTACATCTGAAAGAATTAAGAGCCTAAGACCTAAATCTGAGGGATTCAAGGAAAGAAATAATCAAAGACAACAGCAAGTGACCTGAGACCAAAATCTTAAACTGAAGCTAAAAGTCCAAAAGGGGTAATTTTTGTGTTCCCTCATACCCCTGAACTGAACTTATCTTGGAAGTATCTTTTTCCAAGGTGGCGGGGGAGGGCTACTTATTCTTTTCATCCATAAAGTACCGTGGCAAGTGTAACGATCAGCTAGACAGCAGCAAAACTGCTCCATGAGGACACATAAAACAAGGCCACAGTTTGCAGGACCACAAAGACAAAGTAGTAATTTTAGCTCTGGTCTTATGTACCATATCAGCAGTTGCAAACAGTTACAACTACTCATATTGACTGAAAATAACAGGACTGCACAGGTGTAAGTAGAGGGCAATTATACAATGAAAAATATCATTCAAGCACACAACATCATTAAAGTTGCAGCACAACCTGATTTACAGCTCCCAGAAGTACTATGTAGTACTGGCTGTTTAGAAAACATATCATTACTTGTAAATTGAGGATACTTTATATGAAAATCACTGAAATACAGAATTGAAATTAAAAAATGTCATGCTTTCCGATTAACTTCTTGGTCTTGGACTTTCACCCTCTGAATACAGTACTGATTGAAAGAAAGGCTTGCATGCAGGGATGCAAAAAACAGAAGAAGAGAACAGAAGGTTTCTAACACAGAAAAGGTGCTTAAACTTTGACCAGACTCAAGAGGTTTTGAGCCAATTTAACATTTCTTCCTACATGTTTTCCAAGCATGTGGGAACATCAGAAAGGCATGTCCTCCCAGCAGTGCTGGTGAACCAAGAGTGCCTTCCCCATACATCTTCAAAGCCAATACAGGCTATATTAAAACTACTTTCTTCTGTGACAGGAAGAAATCTGAGAAAAATAGCAGTGGTGGATCATAAAACACTAAGATAACTTAAGCATAATCAGTATAACAGTTTTTTTCATTCTTTAATACCTCTCCAAAGATTGCGGAAGAAGGCAAAGCTTCCAGAAAGCAAAAGCAAAAACAATACTAAGGATAAATTAAATTCCAAATTTATTGCTAGGCATAACTGTGAAGCATTAACAATGTACAAAATTTCATCTAAAGTTATTAAAAACATGACCAATCTCCGGTGTTTTTTAAAGAAATTAAGCAATAATTTTATTCTAAGTGAATGTTCCAGAGGGTAAATGACTTCTGCAGTGCAATAAATGGTACAGCAAATTGAGGAGTATATTTTAAAAGCAGGAGCAATTTTCCTTCCATAACCTTCACTTGAAAGAACATTATTGCTATTTTATTAAATGGACTAAATGAAAAATAAATTAGAAGGTATTTCATGGGGTTTAAATACACTTAATATCACAGTGAGATATGTGGATTTAAATGGCAACTTTCTAAATTATACCACATCAGCAGCACAGAATATACAGAATATTTCAAAGAAATCAAGCAACATGATGCGACATTCACTATTGTTTCCTAGAGGAGCCATGAATGGTATTAAAGATCTATTCCACCTCTGCTTATGCAACTTATTATTCAAAATTTTGCTTCATATAAAACCAAGATTTTGGCAGTGTATTTCTCCTCTGCACAAAAAAAGATCGAGCAAAATCTAGTGTCTTCAAGATATACACTCTATACAACGTATGTATGGGGGAAACTGTCTTTCATGGCAGTCTGATGCCTTTCCCAACCAAGAGAAAGAACATATCACTGATGTGCCAAAAAAGTTGCTGAGCAGGGTAATTTTCTTAATACTAGGAGAAAGATTCTCAGAAAATATGGAAAGGTTTTTTGATGTTACAAGGTGTTCTACAACACAGCACAAAATAATTAAGAAAATAGGTCTTACACTGAAGCTGTACAACACAACAATAACTCATGACTTTTTGCCAAGTTGCCTGGTGGGAATGTAAAAATTAAAGACTTCTTGTTTCATTGCAAGAACAACATCTGTCATCTTTACCTAACTTGTGGGTAACTAGGGTATTCATGTTTCCATTGATTTAGTTCATTTTCATAATGTAGTTAAACTGGCTCAAAAGTATAGGGCTCTCCAGTGAATCTAACCCTAAAAGGAAGTTATTGCCTTATGCAGAAAACCCACTGGGGGAAAAAAAAAAATATTAACAAAACATTGCCACTGCACAGCATTTTTTTTCATTGTCCTGTACTTGAGTCCCTGAGGATTTTCCAAGCTGTTACATGACTGCAAGTTGACTCTGGAACTGTTGCTGAGGTTGATGGCAAAGCTAGGAGCTAGGGTGAGGAACGGCACTGCCAGGCACAGTTTGCCTTTAGCATGTGCCAACACAGGCTGCAGCGTCATGGTGTTTACCTTGCTCACATAACACTCATTGCATTTCTTTACAAACCTACACCAAAATGTCTTCTGCTCCTTCTTTATACGCTGGCAGTTTGAGACTGCTTCTTTGCTTCTGTTTTGTGTATTTTCTTGGCTGAAAATTTTCATATGATGCTTCATGAAGTTGCATAAATATGAATATTTATTACTTGAGCTGCACAGGGTAAAAAGGCATATGGATAGCCATGTGCAGAAGTACTCATTGCTGATTAAAAGTCTATAACTCCAACAATTCCTAGTATTTTTCCATGATGGGGTTATTCATTAGTTCTCATCAGGATATTCAGTCTAATTTTGGCACAATCCCAGTTTTGCAACGGGGTGCAGATCACCCTTTTGTGCAGACTGAAGGACACCCTTTTTGACATACAGAATGTTTTCTTGGTATCTGAACACCAAAGAAAGATGTTCACAGCTACAAAAACAAATATTCAAAACCCCACTGCAACAGCTTTAGCCTAATTTTAAGGAAAAAGCATTGGTCCGCTACCATTTTTTCTGCTTTTTCCCAATAGTTTGAATTCACTGGCCCACAGATTCTCAAAAACAAAAAAAAAGTGAAAACCTGTGGGGAGCAGAGGAGGACCACCACCAGGAAACCACTCTAGGAAGGTTCCTTTAGCCCTTTGCCACTTGGGTATATGTCTTTGCTGCTGATAACAAAAAGTTATCACCCATGGGCTGAGCTCCATGACCTGAACCATGGCCCTTTGCTGCAAAGACATATAGTATCTTTGGAAAGAGGGACAAGAGGAGAAAGCAAGGCACACAGTATTAATATTCTTTCAACTTAAAACCTCTTGAGATATCATAATATTCAAGCAGGCTCTGACTGAATCCAACATGAATCACTTCATTAACCGTAGATATATAGCAGGCCTTTTGAGCTAATACACTTGAGGCACAGATTTTTCCTGTGGTACAAAACTAAGAAACATCTAGAATAATTTTGAGACATTCTCAGACTCTCAGTTCAGAAAAGTGAATTACCAGTAATAGTTTCAAAGCTCAGTCACTCCTTTAAATCTACGCTGGGCTAATTGAACCATTTTCCAATTTCTCTGGTAAAGCTTTCTTATAACTCGTCCTTGAAAACCAAAAATTGGTCCAGAACTTCCAGAGTTCAGACACGACCTGTGCTCCACAAATGTATCTTAAACAAGCTTTCAAGTCTGTCACAATACTTTCCAAGCTAAGGATAAAAGTCATACATGTCAGGAAGATGCTTAATTCTGTGGTACAGCTATATTTGTAAATTATAAGCATAAAGCTTTTTAAAGATATGCACATTTTAAAAAAATTATATTTTATAGTTTAGGCAAATATTTGCCTTTTTTAATTGCAAAAGAATAGTTTAGGACTAAAGCAAGAAACTTTGAATATAGATAGTTCTGTGCACATGAGTGCAACAAGCTGTCTCCCATCCTGCAACATCCTCACAGTCTGTTGTGCCAAGGGCAGCTTTCCCTATGCTGAGACAGAGTTTACAGTGGCAGATGTCTCACCCTTGTAGTCCAAATTAATCTGGCATAGTGAGGAAAGGATGCAGTCTGAGAGAGAGAATGGGGGAAAAAAAAAAAAGCTGTTTCTAAGGCAGTTTTATAATACACAAGTTGTCTTTTTTGTTGTTGGTTTTTTTTTTTAATTATTATTATTTGGGTACCTTGCTCGTCTATGCACTCTGCCTTTTTTCCAATAAATCTCTCTTCAAGATTAACTCTTGCCTATGATCCATAAAAGCCATTAGTTAAAACATTATAGCCAAACTGATTGACATTTGCCAACAACTGATATAATTTATTTATTGACACATAAAGCAACATTTTCAAACTATAAAACTATCTTAAATCATGGTCATATTTTGTTATGCTGAATTTTGTCTTTCTGCCTCTCTCCTCCCATATTTTAGTTCTAATTATGGCATTTTCCTTCTAATGTGACTAAAAGACTAGATGACCCACTCATAAGCAAAGGTAGCCAAGCACAGAACAGATAATGAACTTCGGTGCTATCACAAACTCATAAATCCTTACCAGCAAAAAAACCAACAAAAAACAAAACAAAACAAAACCCCAAAACAAAAAAAAAGGAAAAAGAAAAAAACCCCTGGCTCCTTCCAGATCAAAATGGTTACAGAAAACCTTCAAGCTGTTGGAGTTATGCGAATAACACAACTGGTGTATTTCTTCAAACACAGACTAACGTAGGTAAACAAACTGTCATATTTTTTTTTACTGTTTTATGTTATTTCAGCTTCTTCAAGCCAAAGAAGAACATGTATTCTTGTTGTAAATGAAAATAATTAAGTGTCCCACCATGAAGAGCCATTTGCTCTTTGAATAGAAGAAATGCAGTACGACATACTTTCTCGATAAAATCTTCACCTGAAATGTATACCCATGAACATGGCAAAATTATATTTTAAAAGGTTCTCCAGAACCTGGAGCGTAGTCTGTCAGGTATTTATTGAAGTCAGTACTTTAGAGGCACAAAGTCAGTATTAAATATGGCTTTGTGCTACAATAGTAGCAAGTGGACCAAGCTGCAAAGAGGTGCAAATCTGAATTTCCAGTAGAAAGGAAATTGCTAGAAACAGACAATGACCAAGTTTTTGCATAGACAAGTAATTTGCTTTGTTGTTCAATAGTTATCTACTTTGAAAATAAAACTATGACAAAAAGTCACTTATACTCCAGCTGGATTGATGATTTATCACTTTTGCTACCCTTTCACTGAGTAGCAGACCAATAGATAGTGACTTCAAGTGACTGTAAACCCAGAATTTTGAATACATTAGAGGAAAATAATCTGTACAGATAAATGTAAAAACAAATACCAAAGTATGATTTTATTCTCTTCTTACACAAAATTGGGATGTAATTGAATTTTGTGATGACAGCTTTGTGTTAAACCATCTTTTTGGTCATCCCCCCCTTCTTTTTCTTACTTTTCCATGTGGACTTTCATGTTCCTAGGAGTCAACGGCAAAGGCTAGATTTGCTGAATTACTACTCAATTCATTCTCCTAGGGAGCAGTGTCTGAAGATGAAGATTTACAGGTCACAGCACCTAGTCAGATGAACCTGAGCAACTCTCTGCAATTGTGTAGGTTTAAAAAACGAGTTTGGATGTGTACAGGCAAGCAAATGCTGAGTAGGCTCAGGAGGGTCCTGATACCTCTGCATCTGTCACCGAATCACAGTGCTACTGGATTGCTGGGTCTTGCCTGGCTGTTCATACTTCAGAAAAATTGTTGAAGACTGAAGAAGCTTCAAAAGGCAACTGAAGAAGCTTCAAGCCCTGAGCCTAAAGAACCAGGGAAGTACGCCATAAAAAGGAGCAGTAATCTGTTTCACTGATCTAAAGGAACATGAAGGAGTGACTTCATTATAGTCTTTAAGAACTACATGAAGCAGAAAAGTTTGATAATGGAAGAATCACAAATGAATGGCCAAAACCTGGAGTAAGATTAATACAGTCTAAAAATAAGGAAGATATTTTTAGCACTGGAGGCAATGATCCACTGAAGCACCTTATCATGGGTTGACATCAGCTCTACAGCATTAGAAACATTAACATTAAGCTTGGCACTTTCCAAAAAGCATAGTTCCACAGATCAGTGATTACTATTTGGAGAAAGGTTCTGGTTAAACAGCAATAATGATCCTTCACAACCTCCTAACACTGAATCTAGAGAAATGATTGGGAGGTGCAGTGGAAGAAAAACTGCAGTGACTGGGTCTCGGGTGACAGTCCTGCACATGGAAACCTCACAGTAAAGCAGCTAAGAAGGAAAGATATGTTGACTTTCCAGCAGATGACATAAACAAATTGTTATAGCATCCACTTAATTGTTTTATTTGAATGTATTTCAAATTCAGTGGCATCCTTGAATGATTCCTAGTCAGAAGGGAAAAAAAAACCAAACAAACAAAAAAAAAAAGGAAAAAGAGCAGCTTAATTAAATTCTACGAACTCAAGAATTCGAATTGACAAAGACCACCAAAACCAAGATGTTTTGTCAAGGCAACATGAGCCAAGAATTGCCTTTGATATCTGTTAGACCTGACAGCTGATAATATCAGGCATCATTCGTATAGAATACTGATGCAACTTGCTGCGATTTTAATTTATAATGAGAGGCAAAAGCAATGCCTATAAGCAAAGATAAAATCTCATGGTTTAGACATGTGATGTAATTTTTAGTTGGATTTTTACTTATGCCTATCAAGCAATACTGAATATAACCCCTGGATGCTGGTGTCAGACTCACCACAACACTGGTAAGGAAGTGTTACCTCTAAGGGCCCAATTTAATTTTTAGCAGTTTAGGGTTTGATAAATGTTGGAAGTTTAGCAAAAAAGGAATTCCCTCCAGCTAACTTAGTCAGATAGTTTACTACAGCATGAATAACTCCATCTTTGTCAGGTAATTAGAAAGTAAAATGCAGAAAGGTATTTGAAAATCATACCTTCATGAGCAAACCAGTTTCCAAAAAAAAAGAAGAAAAGGAAATACAATAGATGAAAAAAGGATAAGGGTATTATTCTAATTTCTGTCAAGCACTTGAGCAAATCAGGAATAAAATCAAAGACAAAATACACAAGTACAGCCATTTCACGTGTACTCCTATGGGCTGCAAGACAAGATTTAACCCAGACCATCACAATCAGGGCAGGGTGGGTGTGGGGTGGGGGGCAACATTTGTGATTAGCCAGAGACTGAATATTTGCATCAGAATCCTGGAGCATTCACTAACTGTTTCTTCCTGATCTGTGAGGCAAATCAGTAGTAGTGGACAGCAAATATTTCTGCTTTCACTAATCATTCATTGCTGAAAGACCTATCTGGAATATGCACAAACCTGGAGCTATAAAGTTGTCAGAGAACTTCTATTTTTCCTCTCTCCCCCTTCCCTCTTCACTGTAGAAGAAAAGCACAACTTACAAAGCAACAGATATTGTCTTTCTAGCACTATGCTGTTCCAGTTGGTTTGGATAAGACAGGTTTTGTAGGAATTAATTAACAGGTGAATAGAATAATTCCCAATATTACTGTATAGATTCATCTGCATCCAGATGTTCTTGAACTCCCTCAAACTACAGTTGCTTCTTAAGAGACTACAGATTAAAAAGTAGTTCCCCAAAGCTTTTCTACCGAAGTTTGTTTTGTTACTCTATCCTTAGGCAAACAGAGGCATTAGAAGTTCCTTATAGCTGTAATTACAATTTCCACAGCTGATATTCAGAGAAACAGTCCAGAGTTTCCATACTGTTTCATCAGAAAGTGGAGGTTCACTGAATCCCTTTCTATCATAAAGCATATTCAGACCCTACCACATCTGTCATGCAGATCTGCAACATATCTGTTGCAGTTCCCAGAGATCAGGTCCCCAGGTTGGATGGGGAAGGTGACTGATCCCTGCATATTTTTCCAGCACCTTGTACTTTTCCACTCAAAGAGTAACTGTGCCATTCTCAAAATAACTAACTTTACAACCTGTGGTGGATTTTATCTTGGCTGGCTGCCAAGATCACCCAGCCGCTCTCTCACTCAACCTCCTCCACAGGATGGAGGGGAAAAAAAAAAAAAAAAAAAAAAAAGAGACAAAAAAAAATCTTGAGTGGGTTGAGGTACAGACAGGGAGATCCCTTACCAGTTACTGGCGAAGGTAAAAAAGACTTGACTTGGGGAAGATTAATTTAATTTATTGCTAATTAAAAATAGACTAGGATGGTGAGAAACAAAGACAAAGCAAACCTACATAACACCTACACCCAAAACACAACCTGAAGGCCAAACACCAAAGCACAGTCTGCATATCAGACACAGCCACAGCTCCATCATTATTAGTGATTGTCCAAATGTCCAATCCGAAGTGTCCCATGTCAGCTAAAGAACAAAATCCAGAAACTACTTAACATAATTGCGATGGACTAGGTCTTCAGCTTTTGTAAAATGGTTGCATATATTTGCATTGCAAATGATAAGCAACAAAACCTCATTATTCTCACCTGAGTAAACTAGGGGAGAAGACAAAGGCCTGGAAACTGGTATCTCCTGAATTGGCAACAAGGAAATGCTCCAGCCTGTTCATTGAGCATTTGGTAGCAGTGGTAACCAGCACCGACGTCGTGAGTGGAAAGCCATGTCCATACAGTCCAAGGTTTGATGTTTAACTATTTCTATTTTTAAAAGTTCCATGTAGGGTTTCAGGGAAAAAAACCAACCAAAAATAAATAAAAATTGGACAACAGCCTTGCGTGTACAGTACTGTATAAAAAACATGTATGGAAAACTAGACTGCATTTTGGAACATAAGTAATATACAAACCATTAGAGGAGAAAAAAACATATGAAAATGAACTTGGGAAAGATGATACATTTCTATGAAGCAAATTGAACTTCTGGAAAATTATACATTTCTAATTAAAAGTCCAGAGGAAAGAGTCAGTTATGTTTCTAGGCTGGCCATTAGTTCTTCTCTGTGCTTTTCTTACTGGATCTGATTGCCAGAGCTACCCATGTAAAAAGCCTCGTTATTTTGTTGTTTCAACAAAGTAGTATGAAGGTGAATGTCCCTTCCCATGCTACTGAAAGAAGATTAAATGATCAAAATAAACCTGCAGTTGAAAGTTAAAAGCATGTAAACTGTAACAGACTAAATTAAGGATTATCACAATACATGAAAGAAAATTACTTTTGTGAACTATGCTTTTCTTAAAGCCAGGCAGCATCCTTGAACTGCATTTAATTAACTGAAAACGAGCATAGCTATCTACAGCATCACTAACTCTCCACTTTTGTAACTGTGTTTTATGAGAGAGAAAATAAGGAAAAGTGAAAACAGAGCTGTCTGTACAAGACCAGTGATCTGCATGATACATTCATGTCTTTGGAACAACACCAGTCTGCTTAGCCCATAATTAGTACACCTGTATTTCCTAAGACCTCACTTTCAACTACGAAATAAAATACACACGTGTAGATTTCCAAATTGATCCCTACAGAACTTACAGTTGAATTTCTGATCCTTCTTGCTTCATGAAACTATGAAGTATACGGACATATTTTTTGCAGATATTTTAGGTACAGAGAGGTTGTTTTGTACTTCCATGTAATAGACAGTAAGTTTTGCTGTCTTGTAAATTCATGGCAGAGAAACCACAATGAGAAAGGAATTATTGGAAATTAAGCATGTAATAAAACCACATACTTTTTTTTTTATTTTGGGATTTTTTTTACAAGCTACATATGCAAGCATATGGAAGCCCACCCAGGCCTACAAACTGTAGCAGGAAGGTGAGAGGACAAACCTAACAAAGTCCTTACTTATATTTTTCCTAAAGACCTGCCACTACCACTGCCAACAAATGACCCCATGGGGCAATCATGTTGTTTTATTTAATGAATTCTCTAAATCGTTTTCTTTCAGCACTGCTAAATTATGTTCAAAGACATTTGAACCCTCAAACATCGGCTCTTAAACCTTTTAATACACTTAAGGCTGCCAAGAAAAACTGCAGTCACAGAAAAGAACAGCTCTAATATGAAGGTGAAGGTAGGCAACATACAGCAGAAGGAAGAGAGAATATTTTTATTTCTATCTTTTATCAAAAATATAGGTAGAATACATTTTCCTTAAAAATCACTCTTTGCTAGTCACATATGAATGCCTGAACATTATACGACAAACTGTTTAAGAACTATGAGAAATAGTTTAAGAACTATGAGAAAATCCATCATATGCCTAGCCCAAACTTCTACTGCCTCCAGCTGTGACTGTGAATTACAGTTACAGGTCTTTCCTGCAAGTAGAAAAGAACAAACCATATTTCATATTCCTTTACAGTGTATAATACTTAATGTGTGTAGAGAAAAAAAAATAACGAGGTCACCTCTCAGTCTTTTATCCCTCATCTAAAATTTTATCTTTGCACCGGTTTTTCATAAAATACATTTTTGTTACCTGCATTGACCCGATCATGACTCATGTGAGCTTTTCTACTCAAGCTCATTGTGATTTTCTTCTTGCTAGTATAACAGGTCATTATATTAGACAGCAAAACCATGCATAGTATTTCAGGTCTGAGACTAACAAGACCATATATCCTAGTGCTAAATACATTTCCATTTTATTGATATTTTCTCTTTCATATCCATGGCACTGTCCTTTTCACTGCAACTCAGATTATTCTTTTTATTACTTAAGGTGTTTTAAATAAAGGTAACTAAAGCTAAATCCATTTCTAATGAAATGAGGGGAAGCTCTGCCATTGACCATAGTATTACCATGTAAGCGAATAAAAGCTGTGTACCTTTTTGTCCCCTGCATACTATTAATTCTTCAAAGCACATCCAACACTTCCAAACTTTTGCTGATTTTCTAAAGTATTTACATTCTCCTGTGAACGTGCAATGTCTTGCTGCGATGACCACCATCTGCTTTATTTTTAATTTGTCATTTATTATATAATGTACATGTATACTGTATAAAGTATGTTATAACGTAGCACATTGAGAAAAAAGTGCTATTATTTGCTTTGTCTTGCTGCTGCACATTGGATCATAATAAAGCTTCTGGGGAAAGCAAGTATTTCCTTGGGGCTGAGATGCAAGGCGAGCAAAGAGAGGGGAGGAAGAAGGACTGGGAATGGGATTTTACTAAAGGGACATGAGCCTGGACAGCAGAAACGGCTGAGAGAAGTGAGAGGCAGATGCACAGACAGGTCTCAGAGGTGATGGAAAAAAAGACTTTGTCTGGATACCCTGATGAGACTACATAAACATGGCTCTTTAGCTGCAGAATTGCTGCGGTGAAACCAAGCCTTGAAGAAAGGTACTGGTGGTACCAGGGAAGGAATGTGAAGGCTGCAAGTGGCGAGAAGTCAGGCAGAGTAAAATCTGACAACTTTTAACATCAGTTTCCGTTTACATGCTATTTGGGCCTGGGCAGGGGAGGAGCAGGCAAAAATGTCTGCTTTAAAATATTAATTGCTATAATTTCTACTCAAGGTGAGCCTGGCTTTTGGATTTAAAGCTATTTTTGTCTTTTGGGGACACTTGCTACAGGGAAGAGCCTAGGAAAATCCACCTGAAGGTGTATCTGACTCAGTCTCATTGCACATACAGAATGCCAAATATTTGTGAGACTTGTCTATCACACAAAATATAAACTCATAAGCTCTCATCTGAAGACCGAGAAGCCTTATTACCTATACACAAACTTGTACTTACCCTTGTGACCTCTTTCCCATAGATAGCACAACTCTGCCAGAAAGTCAACCAAATCCTGAGCTGCATCAGAAGAAGTGTGGCCAGCAGGTCAAGCGAGGTGATTCTCCCTGTCTACTCCATTCTCATGAACCCACCCCCCCACACACCTGGAGTACTGTGTCCAGGTCTGGGGCCCTCAACATAAAAAGGACAAGGACCTATTAGAGTGAGTCCAGAGGAGGACCACAAAGATGATGACAGCTGCAGCATCTCTCCTGTGAAGACAGGCTGAGAGAGCTGGGATGGTTCAGCCTGGAGAAGAGAAGGCTCCAGGGAGACCTTAGAGCAGCTGCCAGTGCCTGAAGGGGCTACAGGAAAGCTGGGGAGGGACTTTTTACAAGGGCATGTAGCGACAGGACAAGGGGGAAGGGCTTTGAAATAAAGTAGGACAGATTCAGATTAGATATTAGGAAGAAATTCTTTCCTGTGAGGGTGGTGAGGCACTGGAACAGGTTACCCAGAGAAGCTGTGGATGCCCCATCCTTGTCTGTGTCCAAGGCCAGGCTGGATGGGGCTTTGAGCAACCTGGTCTAGTGGAAGGTGACCCTGCCCATGGCAGGGGGGTTTAACTAGATGATCTTTAACATCCCTTCCAACCCAAACCATTCTATGATCCTATGAAGTCTCCCAAATTCATGGCCCTTGCATGTAGGAGCTGCAGTCACATTTTTAAAAGTTATTGTGTATGCTCATTGGAGACCTAGGTTTCTAAAAATGCATTTGTCTACAGTTAAGTTTTAATTTCTAAGACACTTGCCCTATTCTGCTCAGTGCCAGTCTCCTTGATGACTTACTGTTATTACGTACAAGTCCCTGGATCTTTCCTGCAGGTAATGCTTGATCTCTCTCATAATTTCAGCAGTAGTACTAGCTTATTTTGCATAAGTAAAAAAACAGCTCTAGTTTATCAAGCAGTTTGATAAAATTCATTTTTTATGTGCATTTATAGCAAGGTGTTCTCTAGAACTTTTTTTGCACTTCAAGAAATTCAGTCTGAAACATTGTTTCTCTCATATTTGGTAAATATTCTTCCTTATGTGGTAAATATACCAGTACACAAAATACATCAAATAGTTGTTTGGTAAGTACAGTTGAGTTTTCTCTGCTAAATAACTGAAGTGTTTTTCAATAAAAGGAGAGGAGAGGTACATACAAATGTAGAAGTACCTTATATGTGATCTGTTTTATTATATCTTGGAAATATTAGGGTATTATCTAAATGCTGCCTAAATAGATTCATTGTCCAGACAGATCCATGGCAGCTTGAGGAATCTTTGGCCTTTTACCTTTCCCTTCCTTCCAGGAGACCTGTTATGCTTAGAGAGTTTCTCCAGCATGAAAACTTTCAAAAAATTATGGTTATTTACTGTCATCTAAAAGCTCTCATGAAAGCTTCTCTGGTAGCCTCCTGCAGAACTAAATGAACTTTTATTTTTCCAGGTTTCATAAAATTCATCCAAGCATTTGGAGCTTCTCAGTGGTTCAAGGGGTGGAGATGCAGTCACTAACATTTTGAGATTCTGCCTCATTGAAGACTAAAAAAATCTGATTGAAATGTGAATTGGATGCAAAATGTTTAACAGGGCAGAGACTACAAACATCTTCAGGACAGCTCATTTTACAAGGGGAACTATCTGAGTGTACCAGAGAAATTGCCTTACTTTCAGATTCAGCCTCTGACACATAGGTCATGTACTACACCACCAAAACCTGGTCCAGATACCCACTGCCCAAATAATCATCTTTCAGTCTAATAACGAGCTGAAAATATCTGCCTAAAAAGGAACAGAATGCAGGCATCCATCTGTGAAAAAAGTAGGCAGGGAAAACATCGGGGCAGTAGTGACTGGTCACTGTATTTATTTTACAAGGGAAGCTGAGGCAAACCATTACAAGAATGAAGAGATTCCTGCAGATTCTGGACTGAGACGTCAGGATGGGACTGCTCCTCTATAGTTTCTGCCAACTCAATACTCCCAAAAGGTAATGCCACTTGCATGTACAGCTTTTACAGAAGGAATTGATGAAAACATTTATAATTCAAATATTAACCCAACTGAATATTCCTTTAACAAAGAATACTGGAGTGGTGGTGTGTTACAGTTAAAAAAGAATTCATCACAAGTCTCTCTTGTGGTGCTAATCATTCATTGATGTTTCAGGAGAAAACTGAGGGATCTCTCTAGCAGGTTACAGGAGTTGTGTAAGGAAAAATGTGTTAGCAGTACCTCATACCTAGCAAAATATTCTGTCTTACAAGGGAAATACCATACTGAAAAAAAAAGCATGTTCATAGCACATACCAGTGTGGCCACACACACAAAGACAGGCAGCTGCTTTAATCACTGCACTCTTAAAAATTAAGAACTCAATTCTCTCAGTAGTCTTAATACAGCAACAAATATCATAATCATATTAGAAATCAGGTAAAAGAATGGGGGCAGCAGGAAAGCAGATGTGCATGTTCAGTTTTCGAGTATTTAAATTCAGGAGGGAAGCAACACTGAGCATGTGTGTTTTGCATCTGAGGGGTGGGGGGGTTTAGTTCTTTTGCTCTGAGGCAATGCTCATTTGATTGTAATGGCATGCCTTTTAATAATTGAAGGCATTTAACCTGAGTTGCAACCCAAACCATTTTCTGCAATCTAATTTACAGCTCTTCAAGGCATGAGTTCTTTGCACAGGGATAAGTAAGAGACGCACCATGGGCTGCCATGATTTTGCTATTTGATTTTTATTTTTCTGCTTCAGGAAATTTCAACCATGCAGTAAAACTAGATAATATTTTGTGGCAGATTATACAGTCTGTGGTATGTACAGGTACCATTCCACAGTTATGTTGACAGTGACATGAATAAAGGCAATTTGATCTTCCCTGGAACACATTACTGCAAAAATGGAATGATAACATGAATCAACACTATATTCCATTTTCAACAACAAGAATATAAACATCTGTATTTGTTACCTTTCCTTTCTCCTTCTCGATCCACAAATATTTATATTTTTTAAAATGCTACCTTCTTGTACATACAAAACCAGTAAATAAATAGCACATTAGACATAAGAAAATGCAAATTCTGTATGCTTCACCCAAGGGCAATGCAAAATCCAGGTAAGCACCTAAATTTCTGTTCTACAAAAGACACACCAGGATACTTGTTTTTCATCTTTCATTGATGTACATTTGCCAGTTGCATGGGATGATATGGGAAACACAGTTAATAATAGACCATAGTCTGCAGTTACTGTATCAAAGCTGAAGCAGTGCTGAAAAAGTCACTGAATGAGAAAAGGCCAGATTTCCTGTTCAGATGATAGCTAACACACAGCATGTCCTGTCACACGTAATTCTTTTTTTCTCTCATAAACCCAATCCTTATTATGACATCAATTAACATACATGCTGAGGAATGAGGGTATGAATAGATGCTAATGAAGCCTAGCAGAGAAACAGACTTAGATAACCTGGTATGTTGTTCCCAACTCTGAATTCTCCAAATCTTTGAACCATTTCAGTGTACTTCAATTTGTATGTCAATAAAAGAAAAAAAAGAACGGACATAGGATGTCTTAAGCAAATTGATTTTAACCTTAAGCACAGAAGCAGCTGAAAATAACCTCCAACAATCTTACATTTAAGAGACAGAATCATACCCAATTAATTTTAATTATGTTACTCCATTAGCACTGATTTTCTTTGACACTGCAGTGCATGACCTCCTCTACACTAGTTGTTAGCACCAAGGCAGAGCTTCCATCATAACAAACTACCTCACTTAAACTTCATTACATCCTTGCACTAATGGAGTGGAAAGGATAAAGAGAGCATCTTACACTTCTTCTTTTGCCAATATCTCTGCCCTCGCAGAGGTACTCTGCTAGTTCACAAGCTCATGTATGCACTAGAAAGATGCTGTTGTCTGCTACAGTAACTTCAGCATAAACTTCTATCTTCCACATAACTTATTTCCATCATAACATGGCAAGAGGAGGCATAAGTTAGCATATCAATTTTTTATTCTATTTCAGCTGCTTTATCCTAACCCACTCATAGCAATTCCGCTACCCCTGCCATCCCAAGTGCTTCTCCTTCCCACCCTAAAGCTCTTCCCACCATTGCCTGGAGTTAAAATTTAAAGGCATTTTGAAGTTAGAATTTAAAAGAATACATATATAGACCCTTCTGTTGCCATCATGCAACATGTCCCCTGAGCAGAAGACAGTAGGCTTCACATTGTGCACTACAGGCAAAACAACCATTCACTTGCAAGAGGAAAAGCACAATTCTACCTCAAACTCTACTCTCAAATTGACACCTCAGATGCTAACAAAGAGGAATTTAGAGAAAAGACACTGGCACCCTTTTTCTTTTGAATGTATTTACTCAGAGTACTGGAAGTTAACCCAGGCACTCAAAGGGTTCACAGATTTTAGTAAGACCTCTTGGAGACATTGCTTCCTGAAACCTAGTAGCTAATGTAACATTTTATAGCTCAATCTAAAGGTAGCCAGAGTCCATCACAAGAGATTACTTCAGACCACTGTGGACCTCCAGAGATAATTTCATTAGATCATTTGAATACTAGGCTTTAAATAGCAAATAATGCAATTTTGAAGAGACTGCATTCTTAGAAACAGTATCCAAAAGTTAAATTATAGGCAGAACTCAATATTAAACCCCCGGAGACTCTTTAAAGCCATTTCTCCCAAGAAATGAACCAAAACCTCTTGAATTATCAAAGATGGCAAATCTGCTTTCAGTAGAAACTCTCCACAGATCATTTCATTAAATCATTTGATCACTGGCTATTAAATAAATAATAATAATAAAAAAAACCCCACAATTTTGCAGGAGAGCAGAGAAGGAAAATAGCTATAATTAAGTATAGCAATTTAAAGTTGCATTCTTCACACATCATTACTGTCATTAGAAACATACTAATATGCTAGCAAAGTCGCATGCTAGAACCAGTGAATAAGGATACAGAGTTTGTTTGAAGAAATTCAGCAAAATTCATTTATCCCCACAAATATCTGAATTTCTTGCTCAGCTTTGTATGTGGAAATACTGAAAACAAAAATGTTCATCAAGGGTACCAGTAGCTGACTTTCTGTATTTCTCCATCACTATGTAGTCCAGGATTATTGAAAAATGTGCAAAAAGTATTTTAGGATTTTGATGTATCTTCTGCTTGGGACAAATTATGTTCTACACTCCTTTTTAAAGAACTTGACACTACTTCAAATAATTCATATTATTTGTACTTATATTAACAAAGTGAACTGGAATTCATACATTTGTGGTGTGACCTTGTCTTCTATTATACAACTCTGGGTCTCAGAGGGCAGTGACAAAACACCAATATGCCTGCTACATTTTTTGTGATAAAAACTGGAAAGAGATGAGGGAAAAGGAAAATTCAGCTGTGTGTATGAAGGGAAAAGAAAGGTGACTGTCATGCAGAGACATGAGAAAAGATAAAAAATTTGCTAAAATGAATAATTTACAATTACATAAAAATGCATTCAAATACATTTTTTCTTAAGTGAATCTTAGAAAAAAAAAAAACCACACAGAAACTGCACTCTTGAAGTCCTTAACAACATAGAGTTTGCCAGACTGCATCAGGCTATTGGTCTATCAAACCAGTAAGCCAGTGACAGAGGCTTCAGGGAACTTGACCATGCAGCATCTACACAATTGCTTTGGACAATTGTTATTTTCTTCTAGAAATTACTATGCATCCTGAAAGATAGATTTTGCTTATTTTTTCTTAGTATGTAGAACTATAAATGTTACTGAAGAGAAAAAGAGGTCCTTGTATTACAGGCTGATTCTCTTTTACCTATTTTCATTGCTACAAAGCACAAGAGAACAAAGGAGACTGTACTAAATGGATGATGACACCAGACCTTTAACAAATAGTTCACAAGAGACCAAAAACTCCGTAACGCATCCTGTTGTACACCATTATACTGTTATAGAAAATATCTTTGTACATGTTGAGGCTATTAATTCTTTCAAGTATGAAGACTGAAAATCCAAGACAGTTTTAAAAAATCAACAGCACTTTAGACCTTCCCTATGCACATGTAATGAAAACCTCTGAACTTCCTACGCCAAGAAGTACAGACCCCATACCAACTGAATTAATGACCATCATTCCCCGTGTCAGAAACATTTCACAGGACTGCAGTCACATCCAGAGCTTAGAATTCTCATCATAATGTGGAAATGTTCTTAGTTTATTTTTTACAAGCTAAGCAAGAGCTAATAAATGGGGTTTTTTATATAATCCTGGACTGCACTTCACTGCCAGGAGGAAGACCTCTGCTGAGCACCCTAGCCAGGGAGTGCTGAAGCTGTGACTCCTGAACCTGCTCTGAGCATGAAGTTTCACAAAAGAGCTGATCCAACAAGCTGCTGTTTATGAAAACAGGTATTTACCATGTGCCAGTGTCCTGGGCTCCTGCTTACAGTCATATTTCCACTGAACAGGAGACTCACTTCTTTTTGGCTGGGTTTGTTTTCTTCTAGATTGGTGAACTGAATTGATTATGCCAAGGGAATAAGTGGATAAAATGCATGCGGCCAGGAGTGGAGGGAGGGAAGAAATAGTTAGATCATGCAATCTCACTTTGACATTAAGTGTCATAATTTAAGTGCTGACACTCCCAGGCCAGGCTGAGATAACATGGACCAATGTTCTCAGGTGATACAACCTCCTCAAATATATCTGAGCAATAAAGGCTGTGAGATCTGCTTATTTATGACCTGGCAGTTTCTGCATTCATTTACACTTGCAAAAACGGACTGCCACCAAGTTTAAGGGCATTTTATATACCTTCTTCACAATGGTACAAACATGTAATGCACTGCTCTGGCCTATTCTGATAGGGAATATTAAATATATATATTTTAACAAGTCAGCTGATAGATTGTATGACAAAGCTGCAAAGCTTGAATACTAGAAATACGGAACATGGAGATCCTGACCTAGGTGACTTTGCTGATAATAAAACTGTTACTGATTCCTTCTTAGGTACTGGAAAAGGGAAAAACAAACAAACAAACCAACCAACCAACCCACAACCAACCAGCAATCAATCAATATAAGTGTTACAGATCTGCTAATAAGTTAGAATTAATAGACTTTATTTTATTTTATAAAATCATTTGGAATAAGAAATATATTTTAATGAAACTTGTAGCTGCACAGCAAAAGCTGCTATGAAGTCCTTTGTACAGCCCTGTACCAAGGCCAGAAGAATGGGCTAGAATCATTGTTTAAAACTTAGGTAACAAATTTAGGATTTTACTGATTTCTTTGTATTTGACTAGTCTTCTGTATGTAGAAAGTGTATTGAAATGTCAGAATATAGAATTAATGGGAACTGGGGAGAGTCGACTGGAACAACTTGTAGTTACCTGCCAAGAAACAGTGAACTTTAGTAAAAGGTGATTCCAGTAGGGGGAGATCGCAACCACCGACTCATATACCCACCTACCCAAATCGTACCCCAGACCCATTTCTGGACCTTTCTAACCTTTACTGAGCAGAATCAGATATGGGAGGAGAGTATGTTAATGATTTTCAGGAAATACTATGATTATGCATGAATATTTAATGAATATGCATGGATAAGTTCTATATATGGTGTATGATCTTGAAACTTGGTGTGCATTGGTCATGAGAGGACTCACTCACGCACCCAGCAGTCAGTAAAGAAGTGTCTGCTTATCTATATCACATTGGTGTTGATAAGTTCTTTCCTAGATTTCGGTAACATAAGCGTTCTGCTCAGCCCAAGATATTTTAAAATTCATACCTACAAGTCAATAAACAATCACCAAGATTAAAGAACCCATCTTGAGTCTTGGCAAAACTTTTTTCTGTGGGGACAAGGAGTTTACTCATCTGCTTAAAGACCAGTGATGCAACTTCCCATCAGCAAGAGGTCTGGGAGGATGTCGTTAGAGTGCTGGATTGCAACACAGATTCAATTTCACAGCTTCACAGCTGCTGGCCTAAGGCATAGGGCTGTAATCTCATCTTTGCAATTTTTTTTCACATTTTCTGTGTTTCAAAGACTGCCTGGTCTGTGTCACCATCACACCTATGCAACATAATGCAAACACCTGGATAGTCTACCAAGTCATTCCCCTTAGCCATAGTCTGTTTCACATCCAACAGAGAAAATGAGGACATACTTGCAATGACCTGGCATTATTTAGCTATTTCTCCATTTAGTTCTTAGTTTGTAGTTTGTTGAGAGAGACAGATGACAGGCAAAATAGACAGATATTTTAGTGCCCCTCACCATGGCATCTAATCATGGATCTAAGTAGTGTTTTAGGCATAAAATGAAATGAAGGTCACAATGTGAGAAGGATGAGATTGAAACTTCTTGACCTCTGATCTTTTAAGCTCAAGAGTGATGTGTCCTCTGAATTTCAAGCCAAGGAAGATAAAAGGAAAAAATGTGTGCCACCACCATGGTGTAATCATGCATAGTTAGGTGTTCCTAGCCATCAGCACTTTAGCATACTTGACTAGTGATGTATGAAGTAGGCCACCCCTGGAAATTGGTTTTCTTGCCCTGTGTCCGGCACCAGTGTAACCAGAGGCCATAAATACTTTGGCTGTTCGATATCCTTTTACTTTTATTTTTTTAGAATGATTTATTCACGTAACCAGGTTAAAATTGCAGCAGTAATTCAGATTGGGGATTGAAAAGCTGTCTGGCTTCAAGGCACTTGGGAGTTATAACCCATTTAGACTACAGGCAGAACAAGCCCTGTAGCCTGATTTGCTGACATTTGTCCAAAAAGGTTTCAGCACTGCTGTGTTAATCGACTGGCCTTGATTTGGGAAGGGGACAGAGCACAGATTTACTCTCCCTTCTTTCACCATAATCTCAATTCCTACTTCCATACTCTTTTGGACCACTTAAAATCTGTCACCAGAAATAATTAGTGACACTGAAACGCTACTGCTGCCTCTGTTAACCAAATTGTTTTAAGAACTGTGGTTCACTGAAATTATCCATTAGCTACAAAGCACAGTAAAACAATGTTTCTAAGATAACAGCCCTGTTTACGTAGTGCTAGCTGTTTGCTGGTCTCAAATATAGAAGAAACAAAAGATATTGCAATAAAAGGGAGGTTCCTGCTTTAAGCTTTCATAAAAACAGCCTGTCTTAAATTTTCAGGCACATCACATCTAGAAAGCAATTGCTCTGAAATTTTCATGATTTTCAGACCATATTCCAAAAAGTGACTTGCCTATCTACCTGACACAATCCACAGAGCCAATTTAAAGCAGACTTACACAATTCATAGCAACATAGGGGCATAATATCTGGATTATATACCCCTCATTTCACCTACTGAATTTAGTGAGCTTTCTATAGGCCACTTAGGAAGCAAATAAAAACATATCTTCTTTTTGAAACAGAAAGGCAACTTTGGGTCTTCATGTTCGCGAAATAATATTATTAGCTGAGCTGGGACAACAGTCCCAGGAATAGCATATATAAGGGAGCTGGAAAACCAAATGACACTCAGATTGATCAACTGTCATTAGTTGCTTTCACTCCTACTTTAAAATTTGGTGAACAACAGCCTATCCCTTTCCCACCAGTGTTAACACAGTAACAACCCAGATGTAGTGAAATTATTTTATAAATATGGGCTTATCAGCTTTGTTCATGGCTCTTCTTCTCACCTCAATGTAGGTCCCATATGTGACTGAAACACTTTCCTAAGCAACATGTTAATGCAAGTGTGAAAAAATGCAAAAAGCAGTGAAGGAGGTGAACTCATCTAGGAGCAAAAGCCAACCTGACACACAAAAGTACGCTGAAAGACCCTTTGCACCTACTTGCCTAGATGCTGGGGTAGCCATCCTGTCAAGTACTTCAGATCTGTATCACTTCTCCTTCTGTCACCACTTCCATATTGCTGATAGATGCAAACAGTATTTGCCAAAAAACCACATAATTTTTCAACTGGACACCATAGAGTACGCACAAATCATGCAGATTTGGAAAGAATAAGAGCGTAATCTGTTTATCTCCTTGATGCTGAGCTGACTAACTGCACAAATTACAACAGAGGAGGGGAAAGGTGATTCCGTCCCAAAATAATTTGAAGTATCCTGCTGACCTGACCTGAGATTGGAAATTTCCACCAAGCTCTATATCTGGTGATTGGTATCTCCTTTATGTTACCACAAATTACAGAAAGGCATCTAGTAGAATTTTCTCTGCCTGGTCATAGCTTACTTAGCATCGTATCTTAAGCCATAATTGCAGAGTTCATCTAGAAGGATCCCAACTTCACCCTCTGCTTGAAGTACAAGTCTGTAGGTCTTTCCAAAGGTTACATTTTTCTCCCTTCATTCTGAATGTATCTGATCAAAGCAGCTATTTTAAGTCTTTTTAATCAGATATTGGTCAAAAGGCTTTATGCTGGCATGCAGGAATTCATAATCTGAACCTCTGAGATCCACCCACAGTGGAAGAGTTAGCTTTAAAATAACAAATCCAAGTAAGCGCGACGGCACAGAGCTCAGTGAGCAATACTAATTCAGTACCAGGCAGGTCTCAGAGGTTCTGCTGAGATTCATCTTGATGCAGTCTTCAGTATTGGCAGGCTCTGTGCATAGCGGGGTAGTAGTCTTTTTACTGGGGGGAAAGAATGGGGAAAATGTAACAGCTCCTGTCACCTGAAGGGTGCAATGGATACGGAGTGACAGGAAATAAAGCAGCTTGCTGTGCCAGGGCAGTGGGGAAAAAACTGCGCTCTAGAGGGCATGTATGGGTGCACAGAACTGCAATCTGGGCAAAGCACTAAGAGAGAAACACTGGGTGCACCACAGCTGCATCGTACCCTGTCTGAAAACCTGGGCAACCTTCACAATACCTACAAATGCAAAAATACTGGCTCACACTTGACTGCCTGCTCATCATGCCAGAGGTAGCAAATATTAACATTATTCACAAATCTGCGGTAAAACACAAACTTTTCCCGTTATTTGGGAAGTATTTTCAGTCACTGGAATATAGAATCAATTTTTTAAAAAGAACAAAAAAACTCCCCAAAAGACACTCCACCACCAACCCTGCCAACTGGAAGGAATGCTTGAAGTGCTTTCCCTTCAGGTGGTTATGATTGCCAAGTTTGCTTTTGCAAGAAAATAAAGGCATTGTAGGCTTTTCAAGTGTTCAGCACAAGGATGCCGCCTAAGTAAGACAGAACTCATGTTGATTATTTCTGTCTGCAGACAAATTCAAAACTTCTTAGCTGCTTTTTACAACTTCAAGTTGTACCTTTCTGTCCTTTACAGTTCTAGTCATGGACACCTGACTGCACCTTTGGATCAGTATGGTCATTACACTACACAAAAAAAAATATTCATAAGAAGCGCAGATTAACAAGGTACATATTCTTCCTTCTTCACTTATAAACAAAAGTATTTTGTTGCATGGTGCTGGGAAGAAAAGCCTGCTAGAAGTTTACCCCTCAGTACTGGATTCACTATTCATACAGCTGCAGGAGCTCAAAACAGAATAATTTTCTTCTGATCTGAAAATCTAGAACTGAGATTTTCACCCATCCTACACTTGATGAGGATGACTCTGGACAGGTTGAATTGCCCAGCTGCTCATCACAGCCCACATCAGAAAGCTTTTATTTATAAAATAATTTTTAAAAGTGTTTTGTTTAGGTTATTGCAGCAGCATCTAATTGATTCTTGCATCCTTCTAATGATAGAAACATATTCTGATTCCTGCCTAATAGATAGGATAGATGTCACTTTACTAATTTATTTGCTAGCAAAAGGCTCCTGTCTCTGGTTTTATTGGTTGCAATGCAAACTAGTCTGAAGTCTATGTGCAGGCTGCCAAATAAGATGGCTAATGAGAATCTATGAGACACACAGTAGACAAAGACAGTGTTTTACCATGCTGGCTCCCATACCAGATTGTTTGGGGTTTTTTTACTTTTGAAGAAACTGATTTTTCTGAGTGAGAAGGAAGGTGGTAAGAATCACCGCTTGACTAGGTTTAATGAGCCTTTGCTATGGATAACTTGGTGAGCAATATATCTTACAGTTTACATTATATTTGTGGTGTTCTAAATTAAACTTTTCTGGATGTCATACCTCTCAGCCTTAGCACCTCAGTCAGTAAGAGATACAACAAAAATAAAGGATATGTACACCACAGAAAAAAAAAAAAGTAAAGAAATGGTGAAATTATCCACTGTTTTTATATGGTACATGAGCTATATATTCTTGACCTGCCTGTACATCACAGCAAAAATACTCTAATCAATATATAGTAGGTATAATTTATACATAGCTATCTCATAATAAGCTACGTCACTGATTTTCAAAAGCCTAACTCTTATTCCAATATCTGCAAAGAATATTAGCAGAAATTAGGAACCTATACCTTACCACATCTGAGCCTTTATCATTATGCTCAGCAAATACCACACTCATTTTTTATGCTACAATAGATATATTCTACAGTATAAAGCTATCTAAATTGTGATGCAGAATTTACACATTTTACTTTTCTTAATTTGGCTGAGATCTGTTAAGGTTTCTTCTGTTTGTAATAATAAAAGAATATTTTTCCTTTACATTTAAAGAAAATGGGCAAGGAAGAAACAATAATAATGAGCAGTGAAGATGACGTAAAAATAACTAACATTTAAAAGTACCCTGTTGAAAATATCACTTGTTTGCATTACATCCCAAGGGAGAAAGATTAGTACTAATTGAAAGTAATATTACTGCAGTAATTCCAGGAATAAATGACATGGCTGTGGTTCAAAACTAAGAGAAAGTGATTATACACATCATACAGATTACATACACTCTCAAAAAAAAGAATTTTTAAATCTAAAGGCCTCTCATACCTATGGTATGGGGTCATGTCTACTTCTGCCAAACACTGTGTTCATTCCTGTTGTCATTTTTATATACTATTTCTGTTTTGCTTTTGCTCTGACTGCACTTAAGATTGAGTGTATTACCAAAGGTAAATTGTATTACTAAACTTACTATTTCGACTTAGCCATTGGGCTCAACAGTGCTCATCCTGTCTTTTTCATGCTCCATCAGTGTTAATAACAATATTATTGCACTCCTTTTGGAAGTCACAGACAGAAATGACGTCAGATAAAATCTAAATCCTACTTGGCAGATATACCAGACATTTTTCCACTGGATCTGCTGCTCATCTTTGATATTTCCACCTCGGCTGACAGAAGCTGATTTTTGCCTAATTAGCACCTGTGTATGGTCTTTCATATATTATGCTAACTGGATCAACCCCCCCAGTTATTTTAATCTGTTAATGTTTTCCATTCAGATTTTGTAAATAATTAATTTTGAAAGGTTTCAGTGAGGCATTGATTTCTTTTTAATCTGTTATGTCTCAGCAATCTCACATAAATAATTTTAACATTCCCTTGTTTTATTCTGTGGAGATGTGTATAGGTAATGCAAGTCAGTGGACAACCACAGCCATAGATATGGTAAAGTTGAGGGTATAAATATGCCCCAGACTTCATATTTCTTTTCAATCACAGAGCAAACATTGAGTACATTAAACAGGATTTATAAGATTTTCGGTTTGGGTTTGGGTTATATAGCTCAGCTATAGAAATCTGAACTTCCAAATTTGCATAAGGCTCAAATGAACAAAATCTCTTGTCTTGGAATAGGGCCATCTCTAGCTGGGATGCAGACAATGCTGCTATTCATCATGTATTTGGTTAGAATTTGTATAATGAAAAAATCCCCACATTGCTATGAAAGGTCCATATGGAACAAGACTTAATTATGATTTGTGAAACGAAAAATATCCAAGCTGATGAAAAGGACAAATGGAGAAATAGGAATTGTTGCACTGGTTTGTGGGAAAAGGGTCTGCGGTAAAAACACTCTTAAAAAAAATATTTTTAAAAAATAGCTTATACCAGATACAATTTGAGATTAAAAATAACTTTCTGATTATTAACATCACCATATTCAGCAATTACCAAGTCTGTAAAAACTAAGGAACTACTTCTACTAACACCATTTTACTTTATCTCAAGGAAATTGCATTTAAATGGTTTGATCAAGATCACACATAGAATAGAGGTGGACTGCATCATCCCTGTTTTGCCTCCATCTGAAGTCGACTGTGCAAGGTAAAACAGAAAGTAGTCCATAACGAACACCGACTTTGTGAAAGTCTGTGTAACCGTTCTTTCAAAATGTTAAACTGAAAGCACAATTCTACTACAATACTTGTACAGCCCAGTTTTGCAATGCACTGTGTTCGACCCTGTACTTTCCTGAATCTGAAGGACACCTCTTTGTAAATACGGATGTCTCCTAGCAATGAGGCTGGATATGCGATTTATCAAGAAAAAGAAGAGAAGGAAGGGAACACCGTTTCTTCTTAGCATCTTTTCACATAGGTCAAGAAAGCAAAATCTACACCTATCCTCTCTCTCTCTCTCAATCTCTCTCTGGAAAAATAAATAAATAAAATCCAACAAACCATAAACTTACTCAGAACCAAAGTACAGTGTCTAGTCTAGCTTTCCTGTACCCGAAGAACAATGAGAGAAATAAAGCACTACGTGAGGAAACAGCATAAGTCAGTGGAAGAAACTTCTGCCAAGGTAGCCACATACAAAAGGGCAAATGACTTAGAGAAGCATCCTTCTGCCAGTGTGGTTTTTTTTCAGGTCAGGAGCTCTCCCAGCAGAACAGAGGTGGACTCATTTTTCTCTCTCTCTGTGGTTCACTGGCTACTTCGTATGTTGGAAGATTTCTAATACAGACTGGCTCTCAATTATTTCTGGGATACATCAGCCTACACTACAAACTGTGTTTCCCTTGCAAGAGTCACACAAGGTTTTGTATGAAATCAGAAACATGCCTCTAGCTGTAGTGAAGGAAAAAAAACCCAAGGCTTTACACAATTTGAGTGTGGGACTTTGCAGAGGCACACACAACTGCCAGAATATTCATTATCTAGTGATTAAAAGAAGCTCCACAGAAACACACAGGTGCTTTTTCCACTACCTCACTGTGAAAACTGGCATGAGACAACAAAATGGAAATTGCCGGTGTCTACACCTCGAAAAAGTTAAGTATAAATCCTTCTACTAAACAGGTGTGAAGTTCTGCTAGGCCTAATACACTCAAAAAAATCCCTTTTTATGATAAAAAAACTCAAGCAATAAATTGACATTGAACAATAAAAGCAGCTTTTTAACCATTTTGAAGCATCATAATTCTGCTTGTACACTACTTTGACGAGCAGAAGTTGAGCTTCTCACTATACTCTAAGCTGCACCATTAACATAAAAATGTATGACATCTATCAAAGTTAATAGGCATAACTTTAAAAGCTTCGAAGTATAAGAGCAGAATAAAAATGAAAGCTCTTGTCTCCAGAATGCCTGTAACTGCGAAATCCGTACTCATCACAGCACTGTGCCCTAGGTTTTTCTGCTCCAAATATAACACTGCCAGAATGTTATTTAAGCAGTGCTGTGAGTGCTCCTTACATTTTTAGAAACACAACCACTCTTCAACAGAGAAACTAACAATAAAAAAATACATATACAAAATAGCTATATTTCACAAATGGATTTCAAGTCACACACCAACTGGAAGAGAATAAGTCTTCTCACTCTATTTTAAGTACTTCTGTTAGCTTGTTTAAATGAAGTCTGGCATCATGCATTATCTGTACTCATGCTTCCAGAGTGATAGCAATACTCAACAAAGAACAAATCCAGTAAGTCCATTAATGACTGTTTTCTTATTACCATACTAAAGGGTGGGATGGTTGACGTCTGCAGTCTGTCAGCTCCTCCAGCAACATCTGATGTCTCAGAAGAAGGTATAAATTGCTCTCTAATTGACCTACTCATCTGTACATAGGCATAAATTATCTCATTGAAATATATGGGAGATCAATAACAATAGAAATTGGATTTTATGTGTGTTTATCTCATTCCACAATTAAGCCTCAATTGTTCTACATGCCTATATCAGTGCTTGATACTGTCTCTGATAAGAAATATAAAACATAAGCTCAAGCCTAACTATGTTTAATTAAGAAATCCCTACACTCCAAAATAGATGGCTGCTTAAATTAGACTTATAACATCTCCATGATAACTTAGCAGTGCAGATGCAAAGACTCATTATTTCCATTTATAATGATTATGAGAGAAGAGGATGATCATATTAACAACAAACCAGGCAAGCACATGCACATTAACATCCTGTCAAACAAGTCTGATGGGGTAGGCTGGCTGAGTAGAATTTTATGATCCTCCTAATAAAATATCTGTTGAATTTGACAATGGGTATTCGTGGAACAGGACATTAATAGACCAAGCATGAAAGCTGGCCATTTGGCCAGGCAAAAAATGTTTTCTACCTCACTTCCTTGTTACTAACCCAGGAATATAATTTTCCTGGAACCGTTAACAAATCCTCCTCTGACTATTACACTCTAAGCAGAAAATGAAGAAACCAGTTTTTACACATTAGTAAAGCCCACATGATCTGTTTCTCTCTGCATAGCTTGTCTCATCAAATAGGAGCTCAAATACAACCTAAACGTAATATGGTACCAAAAAAAAAAAATTACTGTTCAGGGATCAGTTTGTCTAATATTCATTCACCTCTGGATGAAAACACAGACACTATTTGATAATATGCAGTAATGCTCTACAGACTTCAGGAGGTATAATTCTTATTCTAGCTAATCACATACAGAGTTAGACAAGATGATCTCAGTTTATCCCTTCAACCAGTTTGGCTTTAGCTCTTTAATTCCAGAAAGTGAGTGATAGGTAGAGAGAAAAGGTGGATAAACAGAATTAACTGCGTCCACAAGCATGGAAAGTCCAGAGCAGGCAAGAACGACTGGAGTCAGGAGGAAAAAGCAGTTTGTGGAACCTGTCACTGAAAGCTTTGCTCGACAGCCACAAATAGGAGCTTGGGAAGAGATATGCGGCAAATATAGGTGCTGCCCAGCACTTCTTCTGTGTGCACATCTGCTACTGAGATGCCTGTATGGCTGAGACATCTATCTCTACAATGCTTTGGAAGGAGTTCTTGATTTGGCACCACATTTGGTTTGATGGCATGAAACAATTACCTCCATCCCAGTAAAGCCAATTTCAGCACCATGGCATGTACCTATGTCAGGACATTGGACATTTGTACCTAGTGGAGGGAAGACAGACATAGATTTTGGAAGTGGAAATACAATAAGTGCTCTTAACAGTTTCTCATCAGTCACCATTTTATACCTCCTCTTCCTTCCATTGCTGGAATCACTACATTTGATTGCCAGTACTGCTTCTCCCATTCCTTCCACTTCTCTGCAAAAATGCATACTTCGTAGTTCTTTTCTCCCCTTCTCTCTCCCTATAGGGAGAGCATCAGGGACCTTTTCAGTTTCCAGCAGCTCTTTGTATCCTAAGATGCTTGCCCTGTGCTGCCAGGTACACATACGTGTACCAAGCTGAATGTAAAGTCTTGGTACAACCATGTAGAGCAATGAATGAAGTGATGAGATGAAAGGAAACAGCAGTTCCTTCAGTGTAAGCGTACGATGAGGTGAAGATGTGTCATAGAATATGTTCCTGTAGTCTAAAACAGTTGCACTGGAAAAGTGAGATGAAATTAAGTTGCCTGCAGTTACATTTAATGATATCCTGAATGTCAGTCATTCACAGAAAGTCGGTATACATCTCAAGTTTTGGGTTCAGTTCTTTCCTAGGGATGTGGGGCTTATTCTGTATGTGGATCTACAGTGAAAGCACAGGCAGAACTATTCCTCAGATGAGAAGTTCTCACCTTACATTCCTGATGGAAAGAAGTAAATTCATCTTACTCTCTGCTGTACTCACACAAATTAGTTTCAAAGGTACCTAGGTGAATAACAGTGCTGGACACTTCTGTAACTTTCCAGGTATGAAACCCCAGCCTGCTGAATCATACTGTTATGATCTGCAAGCATCAGCATGGCAATTACTACCCCAGGAAAAAAAACTACAAAGAGCCAGTGTCCCTCTTGGAGGAGCCAAACTCATGTCACATGCTCTGCATCAAAGCCAACAAGCCACATGCCAGTTCCTCTCCTTCTTAGGCCATCATGCTTTCTCATTTGCTGATTTGATCTATTAACACAATCAAAATAAAAAAATTAGCTGGATAAATGGTTTAAAGCACTACTGATATATGACAGATAAGTAACGTCCTAAACACGTACCAAGTATTACAAAAGGTTGCTAAGCCTCTTGTTCGCTGCAATCTCACATTTTACTTATAAACTTCGTGGTATGTAAATACACGCTCGTATCTTAAAAACAGAAATAAAATAAGCAACAAGACAAGAATTTTTTTGATGCCAAGATTATTTGGACAACTTTAAGGGCAATTCTCAGTAACCACTCTTTACTTGGCTCTCTACAAGTTAATTGGTGAATGTCCTGTTTTTCTTTCATTACCCTACATTGCAGTATACACAAATGAATTACAGTCTGACTGCTCTTTATATGAAAGCACTAGTACATCACATAAAAAATTACAAGTGTCAAATATCAGAAGTCTAATGAAAATAAATTTGCTTTCCTTTGATTTTGTCTTCATATTTTTGAATAGGTTGCTGCACTGTGTATGCTGTAATAATACAATTTCCAATGGGTCTCGGTGAGTTGTTGGTAGAAAAAAATATATTACACTATGTGATGTCTTGCAAAGATAAATATTCTTGGGGAAAAGAAAAGGGAAGAGTGATGTGTAGAAGAAATTGTAACTGAATAGGCAATAAAAATTAAGTAGCTTTCAAAAGACCAGTGACTTAGGAAAACAGCCACAACTGGAGACAGCTTTGACTGAAGTTTATTACTAATGTACCTGTAATAATAATTTTAACAATTGCTACTTGGTGGGATGACACAACAGTACTAATACAATTCCCAATCAATTTTCTCTCTCTCCCTCTCTCCCTAAATCTGGGCATTTAAAACTGATGCTGCAGATCTGCATTTTATTAATAGAAAGAATAATTGAAAGAATTTAAAAGCCTAGCAGCCAAATTTCTTTGAAGTTTTCTGCTCTAAAGCCAAATACTCAAGTTGACTCCAACTCACTACAATAGATAGAAGGGTGAAAAAAAGAGTCCTCTGAGTGCTTTCTTGGCATACTGCCATTAACCAAATGGCAGCTAGTAATTAATAATCTTTATCTAAACAATAATTCATACAGGATTAAACTGCCTTACAAATGCTATGGTTTGATGCTGCTGAAATTATCGTGACCTAATTTTAAATCAGTGTTTTCAATGAAATCATCCTCTGTCCCATTCTATGTGTGTATTTTGGCTTACAAGGAAGCAGTAGGAGGTGCAAGAATATTTGATCTGGTGAGTGGCAACACATCTACCTTTTTTTTTTTTTGATGATTCTTACGTTGAATACATTACAGAGTTAAGCAGCCTAAAAATCTGCCTAATGAAAAGAAAGTTAATGAACAAAATGCCAACATCCTGCACATTATAGAGAACATCTTTGTCAACTTCAGATAAGAAATAATGAGTATATTCATAATTCTGGCTTCCAAATGGTAAAAAATATACCAGAAAGACAAAAATAATAAAGAGCATATAATAATATGGTTAAAGAGTAATAATAATAATAAAATTCCTTTTTAAACTGATCTGTTTTGGTAATTACAGCTTAATAAAACATGAGCAGTACCATTATCCATTATCAATAAATAGCCTCTTTGGGCCAACTTTAATTACTTTATTTGATTAAAGAGATTTTTTTATCTGAATTTGCACTTCAGAACATTTATGAGCTGGTTTAAAATATTATCATCTCAACATCTAATGTGGAGAATGCAGATCCTTTTGCTTGATAGAATTGCCCCTATCTCTAAGTCAGCAACAGTTTAGCAAAAGGCAAACACTAGCCATCAGAAGTCCCAGGGTGTATTTGTCTCATCTTATATGTGGCATTTTTCATAACACAAAATCTATGCAGGTAAAAAATGCTGCCTTAGAAACCCAGATCCTGCAGGCAGCCACTGGATTAGGAGACATAAATTTCACTATCACAAAATTTATATACTCCCTTTTAATATGGGCCATTTTTTGTTCCTCTGTTTCTCAAGTACACAAGTAATAATTTCAAAGTGATAACTTTAAACATTTCAGTGACAGAGCAATTAAAGGAAGCATTCAGCAGCTTTTAGCATGCCTTGGTAGCCTCTGTTCTTCCCTTTAGATTTTGTTCCTTCTCCTGCAAACATCTGAAATGAGATGAACAGGCAACACAGAGAGCTGCGAGTTATAAGTAACCCCCTGCTACTTTGTGGGGTGAGGGTGACAGTTTAATACAGGTAAGCTATTGACTGGTGTACTTGTTTAAGTTTCTGCAATATTTCCCAATGAAGCCGTCTCTAAGAATCCTAGGATTGCCCTACAGCCAATTAAATTACCATGTTCAGCACTGCTGAAGTTGCTATCCTTCACCTTCAAAAACATTAAAAATGCAAATTAAATATATGTTATATTAACTGAATAAAACATGAAGCTCTCTTGCCCTCTTACAATAATGCAGAGCAAGGAGCAAAGAGTGAATTAGGCAGTAAACTTGGGCTTATCTATCCTGTATTCAGAGTTTTAGTTGGGATAGACAGATTTAATTTGTTTGTACAGCTATTGAAAACTACCAGAACGTGATGCCACAGGAAATGGGTGAAGGGAATAGAACGGATTCAGGATGCTCACGGATGTCAAATTCTTGCTGCTCAAGTATGGTGCCTTTCAAGTGATAGCAATTGCAACCCTCTGAAACACCTCCTCTACCCCATGCCTGAATTTCGCAGCCTCCAACACACATTATGCTAAATGACACTCTCAGGACCCTCCAAAACTTGCAAATGGCAAGTGGTATTAGCTCACTCTGGGGAACATTTCTCTCTTCTGCTTGGACATCTGCGCTGCAGTGTCATAGCCTTGCTTTTCCTGGTGGGTTATCATCACACAGTCCTTCGGAACAACCCAAACACTGATGCTGTAATCAGATAGGAAGGTTGGGCTGCTGGCTACAGGCTACTGCAAAGAAAGTGGGGGAAAACAGCACTACCATTCATAAAAGCATGCATTTTCTGTATCCGTTTACATAATTTTCTGGAAACAATCTCATTCACCAAGGAGAAATACTTTCAAATAGGTAAAGTTAATGTCAATAATCCAAGAATGCTAAAAGTCAGATGAGGAAATAGTTGCTAATATGCTAGTATTAAATTTTAAAATAAAACTTGAAATAGTGGGCTTTTTCTGCAAACTAGAAGTGTTATTATTGCAGCACTGAAAGAGGGTGACCTGATAACTACAGGTCACTCACTGTGGTATCAACCATCACAAAGAGAATAATAAAAAATTATAGAGGTGATAAAGATTTAGAGAGGCTATAATCAGTACCAACTGGTCTAATAACTGTATAAGGCTGAGATACAATGCAGGTACACTCATGGGAAAATGTGTATTTTATAACATATTTTAGAAAATTCCAAAATTAGGTTTGTTATAAACTGCTATTTACCTAGAGAGGTAAAACTGCATGAAATGACAACTGTTACTAAAGCAGCTCCTATTAAGATAACAAGACAGTTTGTCTGTAATGAAATCTTATGTTAAGTTGCTTACTCTGCAGAAAACTAAATACTATCCAAACCCTCATGTTTTATATGCAGAACACCAAATAAAACACTAAAACAAAAAATAGCAAAATTCCACCTCCAGGAGCACTAAGAAGTTTTCTTCTGCTCCCTCCTGACCCTCTTTTTCCATCTTTTCCAAACCACGTAGTGTTGTTTACACATAAGAATATTAAGCAACAAGAAAAACACAGTCCTAGAGAATAAGGGATATTCTTGTTTTTTGTTTCACCCACACACACACACATTATGGTGAATCTTTGTCTCAGGTAGTAATATTTGAATACCTTAGATTCTACATGCATGGAAATTTTTACCAAAATAGCTACTCATAAGGAAGTATCTTCATGGACAAACTAGCTAATAGTTTGCACAAACTTAAAGAGACCACAAAAAGATATGATCAGAAATAGTTATTCCCCTTTTAATTCATATCATAGCTTAACTCAAATTTGGGTACAAAGTAACCTTCATCCCATTTTGGCCCACTGTAGATTTTTTATTACTAATCCATATGACCACAGCCCTGCAGATCTGTAAAGAGAAAGTCTGCCATAGGGAACCCAGCCAAGGAGCACGCACTTTTTCCACATTTAGTGAAGTCGAGAGTATAGTATATAGGAAGACAAAACATGGTTCAACTGTTTCAAAAGGCAGCTTGGAAACAGCAAAGGTAAACCTAATAAAACAGACCATTTAATTTTACACTTGTATACTTATGCTCTACATAATTCCATAGCAACAGTCAAGATATGAAAACTCGTTATTAAATTGAACTTATATGAATCTGGAGATAATGAAATAATCAGATTGCAGACTTTGAGCAAGCTCTAGAAGAATTGACAGACAAGCTACCAAAAGCAGGCAAATATTTCAAAGTTCACTTTCATCTAAGTGTAGCATACGACCTGGGAATTGTATTTTACTTTTCCAAAAGTCTGGTATTTCCAAAACTGCAATCTATTCTATCTAGATATATATTCCAGCTGCCAGATGTAATGACTCTGCATGACAGATACTTCTGCCAAATGATTTTTATTCCAGGTAAATATTTATGAAATGTCTATTTCAAATGCTGAAGTTGCTGCTACAATGATAGGTTTAATGGAAAAGATTATTGATGCATTTTAAGATAACATCATCTATGTTCTTATAGCCTAGGCAACTATAAGAATTTTATCACAAGTTAATATCCTGTATGTACCTACACACACCTCTACCCAAAACTATTGAGTATTTGTTTTCTGTTTGCAGTACTTTTTTTTTTTTTTTTCTCATTAATGCATTGCTAGGCATAATTACAGAGAATTTATACATGTGACTGATTTGAAGAAATGTACTCAGATTCCTTATATTGGCTGAAAAATGCAAACCCATTCCTTTCTTGCCATGTCACTGTTCAGGCTTTTTACAGAGTCCAATAGATATTACAAGCATGGGTTTCTACTCAATTCCTATTTTGAAAGTGACAGCTAGAGAATTAGGCTTAAACCCTTCATATCTGTGTCTGTGATCTATACACCAATTAAAAAGACATAACTCAACCCCATGGGAGATGGCTTTTCAACTCTTTTCAAAGAATTTGAGAGTCCTCAGGAGAAATTCAGAGAAAAAAAAATAGAGATCCTAGGTTAGTCAGGCACACTAATTATTCCCTCTTAACGAGTATGTGTGTTTCATATTTTTCTAAAGGTTTCTTTCATTTCCCATTACAAAAGAACCAGATACACAAACGCATTTTAGAATTTGGAATGATATAATTTACTTCCATTTGAAAAGTATTTACACTTAAATCAAATTTGGTTAATGTCACATATGTTCTTCTGTGCATCACAACTGACATCCTCAGAGGCTGCAATCCTTTCTTCAGGTTCCACAAAACCAGAAAGAAATAGAACAGAAATTTTGGTATGCACAAGTCTTTCTCCAGCTTTTCCGTAGTCTTTCTAGAATTCAGCTTTCTAGAGAAGAGGTAACTTAAGAACTTAACTCTTTTGACGTAATTGAAAAGTCTGTTAACCCCTTCAGAAGCCACATGCAGACACCCCAATACTTCTAAAGCTCTCCAGCTCTGCAGTCTTCAGACTACTATTCACAGTAGTATGTGTGTAAAGGCTTACACTTATCTTTTGAAATCACAATGCCCAGCCTACTACTCCTCAAGAAACAAAGCAAGCTGGAAAAAGTGATAGTTTCTTAGGTAAAAGAAATTTCATCCAGTCTCTAATCCTGCAGCTGAGTAGCAAGTACAGGTCTCCTGTGATGGAGAGTTCTCATCCAAAACTGCATTCAAAATGTCTTCTTTCCAGCTGGAATGTTTATTTCCCCAAAATGTACAAGCCGTCTTATATAAGTAATATGAGCCTTGCAATGTATCCTGCACTGCTTCACATGTTCAAAATCGGAGGTAGTTGCAGGGAGGGAAGACTTCAAGCCATTTTTATTGCGCTACTCTCAATAAATATTTTTTTTTTTTTACTTCATTTTGCATCCTCTTAGAAAACTTAAAAAAGCTACCATGACCTTTTGGCATTTGCCTTTTGGACGGTTTATCAAAATCTCTATCATAAACACCACTGGATTCTAACATGCATGATATTAAACATGTTTGGAAAGGCATAAAAAAATCCTTGTTACTTTCACATTTTTCACTTTGTACCATCCCTCCCTATTTTCCTACACATGAGTGGTACAGTTCAGCTTGTCAACTTCTGAGAAAGAAATCTTTGGAAAAGTATGATGGCAGTCTGTCTTATATGCTACATTGTTTCTGCCACTTTTTCACAGATCTTTCTTAAATTTCCTTTATTTCAGTTACTTTTAATAAAATTGAACATCCCTTTACATTGTGAAGAATCTGAGAAACTCTGAAATAGCTTCTCCTGAAGAATGGCACCTACCAAGATCTCACACAGCAAGAACACTTCGCAAAACACACAAAATAAAACAGTAAGAGGATAAGATACCTTGATTTCATTTTGCTTCTATTATTTTCAGTCTAAACTTCAAATAAAATCACTACAACAGACACATTATTGAGTACATGGATTTTTTTATATGTAATATTTTCCAGCGTGTTATTCTACAATTGATCTCACTGAAGTTAACAGAAAGTTTTCCTGAGCCTGGTGCCTCTGAACATGACCAACCACACTGATTTTCAGAGGTAATTTAGAGCGTGCAATTTGCATTCTTTCATAATGCCAGCTAAAGCTTTTGTTCTAGATTTTTGTATATTCATGTCGTAAAAATCAGCCAGATAAAAACAATCACTGTCAGAAATAACCCATGACCTGCCAGAAATAACCAACAAGAATAAACTGAGAAGGAGGAAAGGAGTGGATATGTTATGTTCATCCCTTAAAGAAAAGCTCAAGAACCTCTCTAGAATTTGTCTGTGGAGAAGGATACTGGAGTTTAGAAATACAAGAAGCATTCACATGAAGGATAACTGCTCAAGATTCTGCTTTTCATTATCAAATCAACTGTGAAATCACTTATCCATAGGCAGTTCTGAACTCACTTTTTTTTTTAATGTTGTAAAATAAATTACTTCTTCAGTTTCAGATAAGAAAACAGCATCTGCTGATTCACAGCAGCTTCTAACTCTGCCATAAAGTTAGATTGCACATGAAACGAATGTCTGAAGAGCAGAAAATCACCCAAAGAGAGAGAAGAAATTTATGTGAATCGTGTCATAGTTTAATCTCAGACAGCAACTAAGTACCATGCAGCTGCTCACTCACTCCTGCCCTCCCCAGAGGCATAGGGAGGAGAATCCAGAAGGAATGTAAAACTTGAAGGTTGAGATAAGAAATAGTAACAACAACAAATTATAATGAAAGGAGGGAGAAGGAGAGAGGAATAAAACCCAAAGGGAAGAGGGGGGAAAAAAAACCCACAAGCGATGAAAAAATAGAATTTGCTCACCACCTCTGACCAGTGCCCAGCCATCCCTGGACAGTGACCAGCAGGTCCCACCAAACTTCCCCTGGTTTAAATACTCAGCATGACTTTCTGTATTAGGCAATATCCCTTTCGCTAGTCTGGGTGAGCTGTCCCGGCTTGTCCTCTCCCAAATTCTTGTGGCCTTTAAGCCTTCTTGCTGGCAGGGCCTGAGAAACTTAGAAGTCCTGGACTTAGTATAAATATTACTTAGCAACAACTAAAACCATTGGTATGTTGTCAACATTATTCTCACACCAAATCCAAACTACAGCACTGCACCAGCTACTAAGAAGAAAATTAACTTTATCCCAGCTGAAACCAGGTCAAACTGGCAAATATATTACATGAATCAACCTTGTTTAAGGACTTGACACAAAACTCGGAAATTCCTGAGATATGATCTTAGCATGCTCAAATACATTTGACAGGTACATTTCATTTTAAAAAGTGATTTGAGCTTTGGAACTAGTTCTGCTCAAATTCAAAGGAGTCAGGATTACAGCAGTTGCTAAAAACAAGTAATAGCACATTGCCTTTCTTGCTGAGTTTATTGAAAGGAGGAACAGAGACTAGTGATACCCAGCCCCATTTGATATATCCACAACTGGTTTTTTATGTGGAAAACAATTCTTAAAGAATTTGATGCTATGTAACACATCACAACCTGCTAAATTATTTTTCATGGCATTTTGTCTGCAAAGAATCTGAACCTACCTCAAGCAAGCCTAGCTGACCTAAAGGCTCAGCTGGCGGAAGGTTTAAAGTAGCACTTTACAGGAATTATGACTGCTTATCCTCCCTTCTGACACAAAAAGCCCCTTCACAATAAATTTTAATACTATATTTTCAGGCACAAATTGATGAGGGTCAAGGGATCCTATGTAAAGAGACAGAAACAAAACCATTCTACAGAAATTCTTCATGGTGTATTGCAATATAAACAACCAAATATTGATATCCTCCAAGGCTCTCCAAAAAAAGAAGTTGACAAATACTGAAAATTAAGTATGTTTTATGCTTGAAAAATGGTGAATTGAGTGTGCATTGGCCTAACAGGGCCAAGCAATTCTGCACAGGGCTTCCCTGGATGCCAAGCTTCTTTTAAAAGGTTAATCCTCCAAATAATGAAAGTCGATGAAAAAAATGTTCCAACTACAGAATCCCTGTGACCTATGAATATAATGCTGTTATCTGGTATTGAAAGAAACAATTTGCCTATTAGGAAGGAAAATACAAAAAAATCCCTCTTCCTTCTTGGAATACAGAAAAACGCTTTTCTGAATAGGTTTTCTTTTTTTTTTTTTCTTTTTTTTTTCCCGAGATAAAGGTAGGACTACATTTTTTCACTCCGTAGGTTAACTAACACAGCAGAGAAGATTACTTTAAAATGTTTTCTTAAGTTAGTGTTTTTGGAGGTTTGTTTTAAACTCAGTTAGAACTATTCTAAATGAAGGTAACTGTGTTTGCCTAACACAACTGGGTTAGGCAAGGTACTTCTTGCTCCTGTGCTGCGCAAATATCTCTAGACTTTCTCCCCCGCTCACCAGAGGAAGGAATTTCTGCCCCACAATGTGTGGAACTCGATGAGCCAAACATATAAAAGAGTATGATTTTGGCTCGGCATTTGATTCATCAGTGCCAAATTAAGATGAAGTGCAAACTACATTAGAAAGAAAATTTTGGAAAGGCAAGAAAAGGCAAGTGGAATTTGTCTTTCTTCATCTATAGCCATGTACTCCATTTTCCTTTTTTTTATCAGAGAATTAGGATTAGCAAAGACTTCATGAAGAAACTCAAATTTTACATGTTTCAAGTAGAACTATTGAGCCTTTTAACAAGTGTCTGGACAAGTCCGTCTCTATGTGCCACCTCACACATCAGACTGCACCCATTAGAGGGCACATTAGCTGTTACAGTCTATGTGATCTTCGTTTTTTAAACTCCTTCTAGTGGTCTGAATGGATTTCACCTTCTCCAAACATTCCTCTTCTCTGTTCAGGAAATAAAGTTTGGGCACCCCTTCTCGCTGAAATGGCAATGCAGAAATGCAAAAGTCTCCCCTCTTAGGGCAGCTGGCTGCTGCGGTATTTGACTAATTAATGACTGTTTGCTTTCAGCTTCTGGTGACTAACATTGTAACAAAGCTGGTCCAACACCTGGCTGCATCTGGAAGGGGAAGTCATGCTTCCTTCCTCTGCCCTTTGCAAGGGCTAGCCATCACAAGGCTTACCAGTGAGCCACAGCTTGGTACTAAAGAGATGTAACATAACATTTTTTAAAAAAGAAAGTAGCTTCTTGCTGGCTTCTTTTCCTGTACCAGCTCACAAAGGGATGGGATGAACATAAATTGTTTACCTGTAACATGAAACAGCAATTTCTTAGTACAGTGCTCTGGTGCTTTTTGATGACCAAGCCCAGTACATCATAACCCCCTTGTCATAAAACACAGTGTCAGAAGCAAAACCTCTGTAGGCTTTTACTTATTTAACTGTATTTTGTGGCCTGGTATTCTGGAAGATTCATTGTGATTTTAAACTTCTTTCCAGGTATCACAAGGCATGGCCATGACATGCAGCCACATTTTCTGCTTCCAGCAACAGCAGAGGAACTACAGGCACCTGGCACAGTCATTTGGGCAACCAGTGGTACAAGCTGTTAAGATCTCCAAGTTTCTGAAGAAAATATACCCTTACAGGAAACAAAATAATGACTACTAGCTGTCAAAGAAAATTAAGTCACTGATTCTGCATTGCTTAAGTATATCCCTGCTCAGGAAAGCCTTTAAGCAGGTGCTTAATTTCCATGTGTTAAGACCCCTGTGTTAGTGCTTTACACCCTTACATAAAGATCCCAAACACAAACTCCCTCTTATGTGTCAACAGCACATGAGAGGCTCTGCAAGGGTCCTGTGTCTGTTCTAGGCTCAGAGTAGATGTTTTCTGATTACCATCAACACTACCTGTTGCATCTCCCGCTGCGAGTGTTCCGCTTAACTACTGCCTCCTCCAGAGCAGCTTGTCTCACCTCAATACTCTTTCAGACTGCACAATGAAGAACTGCAAACAATTGGATTTTAAGGAGGAAAAAAAAGTTTCAGAAGAGCCAGTAATCATGGAAACTAAAGGCACACTGGCAATCAAATAGAATGAGCATTAAAATCCCACAGCAGACATCCTTTCAAAAAGATAACATAAAGGTTATAGTCTTCTGATATGATTAGCATGTAATAAAACTCTGCCTATTTTCAAAATCTGTCCTTGTAACTGATCTCTTTTTCTCAGATAATTTTTTTGTAAATTGATATTTAGTCAAAATTACTTGGTAGTGTACAATATAAAGGGTCTAAGTAACAGTGAACCAGGCTAAAATATAATTAATTTCCCCATCTAAGAGAATGACCTTCATAATTCACTTCAGGCTTCACCTCCAGAGTGTCATGGATCATTTCCTCATTATCAGAATTAGATTTTAAAACACTACTGTCCTCCATAAAGTACACTTTTCCTCTGATTATATAGAAAAGAGTATTTTCAAAATTATTTGCAACAGATAAATACCCAGTTGCTCAAATGCAGAGCAGTGTATTTATGAAGAATACAGCCTGTGCCCAAAAAGCTAACAGATTATAACAACAACAAAGAAGCTTGTAAATGAAACAAAAGATATTTGAGAAGAGAAAGAAGAACAAGGAAGGCTCAAAGGGGAGAATTACACTAATAAAACAATTAATTAATTAAAATTAATTACATTGACTTTTAGACAAAACACAGGTGCAGATGCATACAGCAAATATGGATCTGTATGCAGTCAAATCCATATTTGTATCTAAACTATCAGGTGAAACAGACTTTCACTTAATTCAGAGAGTTTAGTCAGGAAAAGCAAAAGCAAAATCCCAAATTAATATGAATGGACTTGGGAAGACTTCATGCAGCAGAAAACAATTGAATGAAGTATTTTATTGCTTGATCGTTGCCACACATTTCTGCAAGCTTGCAGGCTGTGAGGCCTGTCTGTGAATATACGTTTCTTCTGTTGAACAGTGATGATTGACTACTGTAGTGATTTTAGTGGACATTGCTTCAGAAAAAGACGGACAGGAAATCTGGATAGGGTGTCCATTACTTATTTAAGGAGACTACTTTGGGGGACTGATAGCCTAGGGTGCTGGCTAAATAATTGGCATCTAGGAAGATGAAGCATCTCTCATTTGCTTTGTCTTTATACTTCTGTTTGTTAAAATACCCCCAAACCCTTCAGGCACAGTGGCTTTAAACATTTAAATGTACTACTGATATTATCTAATCACATCACAATTTGTATAGCTCTCCTAAAAGTAAACCACTAGCAGTGTGTCAGAGTATATTAACACAGCAGACTGAAGCACTGTGTTTAATAAATGAAAACATATTGGGCATTTCTGAACTGCAAGTGGAAACATGCATATTGCAAAATCAGAAATGATCCTATCTGGATTTAAGGTGTAAGTACTGCAGAATATCAGCCTATCTGATTATCCTATGGTAATGTGAGAAAATTCACTCTGCACTCTACCATCAAAGGGCATCACACTTGTCCAGTTATTTATTAATTTATTTGATTCACCTTTTTAATCGAACTAAAGAGGTTAATAGCCTGCCTCACAGTCACATGCTTTTTAAAGCAAAAGCCAGGGAAGGAAATTCTTTCAAGCCTATTAAAATTCCTGTCTGTCATTTGAAAGTGTAAGGTCTGATAGAAATGTCAAAATCTACCATAAAAATTAATATCGAGCCAAACTTTGGCAGCCGGCAATAGCAGCTGGCATCGGTGTTAGGAAAATAACTCTTGCTGGTTTAAAGTCATGAGAAAGCAGAAGGAAAAAAAGACTGCAGCAAGGTGGTGGGATAGGTAAAGCAAACTCTGAAACACTAGTCCTTGGTTTGGTGTGTGGTCCTACACAAATACCTCCAGCCGTATCATTGTATCTGAACACTGTGATGCACCCAAGTATAACAGTAGGATGCTACTGGGTTTCCTGGTCATGCGAAGAAAAGTGGTTTCCGTAGATACACTAGTATGCTTTCCTTAAACCACGACAAAGATATGCAGTAATCATAAAACATACGTTCAATGCATTTTAGGTACTCTGTGAGACAACGTGGATAACAGTAACTAAAAGGCAGAATCTTGCCCTAGCCTGCACTGTAGAAAGCCTCTTTTTCCCCCCTTTGGCTCAGCAATTTGGAAAGCAAACTTCAGAAAGAGCTCTTCAACTACACTAATATCTGTAGTTTAATTTTTCTAGATTTGCCACCTGCGAATACTAAGGACTGCTGAAGTTTGTACCGCTTTTCTTTAAACCATGTTTCTCACATTCCTTAAACTACCCAGGAAAAATCCTTTCTTGATGGACTGATTTATTTATTTAAATATCTGGATTTGGGTGAGTTTTCTAGACCTGAAGATAAAGGATTCTCTTTATATATATATATCTATCTTCCGGTATCTGCAAGTCCAGTGCAACTTAGAGCTGCCAGAGTTTGCTTTCAGAATGGAAACAAAGGTAATGGAAGGTGTCTTGCAATTGGAGAAAACATTGTTACAGAAGGAATTAGGAACTAGAAAATGCTGGAGCACAAAATTCAAAGACTGGAGAATGGTGGAAGTCTTGCAATTACTGTTACTGCTGTAACAGCATGAGGCTTTCTCAAAACAAATCTGATCCTCTTTTTACAGTATGCTCTGGGTACATTACTTCCAGGCAAAGGAAGGTCACAATAGCTTTGAAATTGATGCTGAAAATGCGTTAAATACACATTCTGCTCCTCCTAAACTAACTATTACATGCCCCTTTTCTAGTTCAGTCAATGCTCACACTCACCTTCTCCCTGATCTTCTCCCATGCAACCACTGTCTTGCCAACTGTCATGATGTCACCAGTGTTGTAAAGACTTTTTTCTTAAGCTGCCAACACTTGGACTCCTGTGGCGCATTTATGCAAATCAGAGATCTGATTGATTTTGTGGGGTTAGCAGGACTAAAATGAGAACAAAGCCTGTGTAAGAGTACCAGGCTTCTCACCCAGTACTTTGAGAACAGGGCACAGTGCCACCACTGCTGGTATGTTATCTAGATGCACACAGTATGGGTAATTCAAAAGACTTTGCCATATTTTCTGAAGTACTGATGATACAAGCAATTTGTAATTGCAAACATTTCCAACAGTTTCTGATTTTACAATGGAGTTTTATATCACTATTGAAATGCTGCTCCTCCTCTTCTCCCTTAACTTTTTATATTTTAAATCCTAGTTGAAAATTATTTTTTTTTCCTCAGTATTAGTAATATCATTTTTCATCAAAATCCAAATTATTGGAAAAGAAGAAAGCAAACCTGGAATGAAAAGGAAGGGCAGTGAAGAAGTGCAATCCTGTAAAGGTTTAATTTGAAACTGAACATGTACGGGTTAGTAAACAGCGCAAGGAAAGTTGAGAAATTTGAAGAAATAAGTGACACAATGTGAAAGGAAGTTTAGCAGTCCATGAAATCATGAATTTAAACAGGTTTCTATAGCAATCAGAGAAACGGGAAAGGACAATCTTATTACATTCATGTAGTCCCAAAGGCCAAAGCAGATGTATCCATCAGGCTGTAATTCCTGACCGTAAAACTTTACTTGAATAAAATCCTGCATGTGACCTTCATACATATTGCTGCCCTACAAACCTCTGTTACTCTACAGCTGAATCCCATTTAGTTATGACTCACTGACTTATTTACTTCACTGATCACAATAAGCTTTCAAAAGACATTACGAAGGCTTGAGCCGGTGTCTATAAGCATACTCTGGTGACTAACCTGAATGACAAAAAGTTTGGCTGAAAAAAATAAAACACACATTTATGTGATTGCAGTAGGAAAACTTGTCAAACAAAGTGGATTTCAAACAGTATCAGTCAAATTATTTGTCATGTGTTATTGATAGCTTATAGAAGAATACATTGGATTACAAATAGAGATATTATTTGGATAGGTAAAACATGATATAGTCAAAAAAGGAGATAGGAGAAAGGAGCAGAATAAAAAAATATCAGCACCAAATAAAAAGAAAATATTTGCCAGGAGGTTTAAAATACTGACAATGGATTTCCAAGGACCCTAAACACCTTTGGATGTTGGTGCTGCCAAGCTCCAAAGATGCTCCAGAGGCTCCTAATGCCTCCTTGCACTGCAAACACCTGCAGAGTTTGCTCCCTAACTCTTGGCATGCAAGTGGAAATGGCAGCACGGAGGCTGTAGGAACTGTGCTGCCCAAGGATACAAATCAACACAAGCAAAAGTATTAACTGTGGTTCAAGTTATCAAAGCTCCCCCTGCCCTCCACATGCCTTAGGATTGGAATCCTAGCAGACAGCAATAGCTGCATCAATGGAAAACACCTTCCCTCAAATCTAATTTATTCAGTATTTCAAGAATACAACTTGCAGAAAATGTTTAGCGAATCATTAGCAGAAGACTGAAACAGGTATTTAGTAATCCCTCTACCAAGGTAACTCATAAGAGAATCATACAAAAATGCACAGGCTATTGTAAATTTCACATTAGCCATTCAGGAACCATATGATCATATTATTAATGAGAAATTAAGGATTGGAGAAAATAGCAGGCTTTGAACCACAAAATTTATGTTCTAATTATGAGTGTATTGACGTAAGTACAAGAACAATGAAAGTAAGAGAAAGAAAAGAAAATATATTCTGACAAGCAAGAAAGAGGTGATATATTTATCTTGACCAAATTTCCCAGTGAAAGAAAAAAAAAACCCTGCACATTAAAAAGAACTATAGAAACATGACTTTTCAAAAATAATTACAGTTTATGTATGTTGTAGAACTAAAAACCTTTTGAAGGCCTATCCCACCCCTATTTAAATACTGCTGCAAACTGAAGTCTCACAGGAAAGGAAGTAAACTTTATGCTAATACATATTATTATTGCCACTAGTATGGATCTGGCACCATAATTCCTTACTTCATAATGTTAAAATACCTACTTGCCACCATGTAAAAACTGATTATCCTTACTTTCCTCATTGTCTATACAGAAACATAAATTCCGGCTTTCCCTTTGTAGCACCCGACACGGGCACAGCATAAAAAAGGCAGCCACAATATTCTTCCTCTCTCGATCACAGAAGCATGTAAATATTTTGAGACCTCACATAAAAGTATTATGAATATAGTGAAGTATATTGTACTGAAGAAAGAAAGGAAGAGAAGAAGGAATGTGCCATGTTGGACATTTCCACAGGTGCGCGTCCCTGTGACAACTCAGCGACTGGCTGCAGCTGCCGCAAGGGCCGGGATGCACCATCTACGTGTTCCAGTCACCCTTCCCAGCCACTCTCCTCCTCTGCAAACTGTCCCCTGTTCCTGACAGGCTGGAGCTACACACACTTGGCCACACACCTCGCTGGTCTTCACCCCAACCTACCAACCAGGCTTGCCCTAGCCTTGCCTCCCCCCTTCACAGGGCAACCTCAGCCTCATCCCTTATGATGGGTGTCCATGCCACCCCAGGAGGCTGATTTACAAACATGCAGAGTAAATCGCGTGCATCATGCTCCCTGTTGGCCCTCTCTGACAGAGCATACACGGAAAGAGATAAAAATTTCCCTAAATTTAAAAAACTCAATTTCACCTCCTATTTCCATGCACTAGAACATGCCTATAAATTGTTCCTGAGGGCACTTCCAGTGATATTATGGGGCATGTCATTCACAGCTTTTCTAGGATAAAACCACTCAGCTTTGCCATAGTCTCATCACTCCAATCAGAACTGTTAATGAGATGCCCTAAGGTACAAATGGAAGACATTTCAGGACACTGTAATAATTTATAAAAACAGATTCATAGGGAAGAACAGCAAGTACCTCATAGCAGCCAATCATCTTACATTAATTATCTTTACATCCCAAAAATCATTATTAAGCATCCAAGTGTTCTTGTTTACTTTGTTTGGGAGTTACTTCCTAATTTGGCTAATAAAATGAAATAAAAGGTAGAAATTATACATATTGTCCATTATGTGAACCATTACGGAAAAAAATCTGTAAATATCTCTTCTGCACTAATGTCTTGTTTTATCAGACCTTTGCTCATGTCTCCTTAGTTTCTGAAATTCAAAACCCAATGCAAGTTTTTTAAGAACCTTCTCTATGCAGTAAAAGGGGCATATTTTAAAGAAATGTACAACAACTTCTGTTATTACTGTGGCTTTAATGCTTGAAGTTAACATTTTACTGGACATTAAAAGCTCTTTCTTTAAAGGCTGTTCTGAAGTTTAGACAAGATAAAAAAAGTCAAATCCATAAAAACCCACAGATATTCTGAACTAAACCAAAGCAAACTTTAAGCAGTTTATATATAATATTAATAACTTAATAACATAATACAATAAACCCCTAAATTTTGCACATTAAGCTCTACCTAATAAGAGAGGCCATGGTACCCCAGACTCATATTAGTGTTACGCTTCCAAGAAAACAGTCACACTGGCATGGAAACAGCAAGTTTGGGCATACTGAATGCCATACACATTTAAAAATATAAGATTTAGTCTCCTTCTAGTATTTCTTTTACAAATGGAATACAGATATGGCCTAAGTGTTTAGATTAAGTGTTTCTGGCATTTAGTATAGTATATTTTGGCTAAATGTTTTTCCAAAGGATAAACTATGAAATATGGGGCAACACTTAACAGAGATTGCTTTCCCTGCTACAAATGCTTGTAAGAAATCCAGTTAAAGAACAGGGGACAAGTGATATAAAGATGTGGAGGAAAGGAGAAAAGGAGGAAACTGGTGAAAAATAAATGAAATACTATGGTGCAGCTTATGCCTATATTCAGTTAAAACAAAAGAAAAAATATTAACTGTGGTAAAATAGTTCAACAAGCAAAAAATTCACAGATAAATGCACACAAAAGATGCAACCTTTATTCTTCAACCCAAATTATGACAAACAAACCACATAAAAGATAGTGAATATGAGGCTTGGCTAGCTATGCAGCTGTATTTCACCATGCATTTACAAGAAACAATTTTTACTGGCAAATGCTTTCTTGAATTCATCAATAGCATGACAGACCTTTTCCCCCCTAACATATGGAAATAAAATTTACATCCAATCTACTCCATTTACATTTAAAATATTGACGCGACCAAGATATTTTCAAAAATGACAAATGTAACTTCTGCAAAAATAAGTAATAGAATATTGAACTATGAGATCATTAACTTCTTTGGAATGTTTACTTCAGACACCCCTACTTTAAGTAAGAAATAAGTTGCTTAAAACATCATTCTGAGAAATAATTTCCAACTGATCTAACACAACGAAAAAGGAAATTAATTATTAAGTTTTGGTGTTAATGTTAATCATGGAGCATCAGCAAACATTATCCATCTGCGACAAAATGGAAGAAAACTTAAATACTAGCCATGTGGAAAGTATCTAAAAAAGATTGACCTCACCCATTTTTCCCCTCTGGATTCTAAAAGTATCTGTCAGCTTCCATTTTTATGTTTGCCTTTTCAGACTGAAACAGATTTAATTGATTCTGATTGGAATACTCTCAAATCACTTCTTTTTCTGCCCCACCTTATCAAGCCCAAATTGTAACACTTCTCATTACACAGGTCTATGCATTTATAAAAACTAACAAAACAAACCAAAAAATACTAAATTCTCAAAAAAATATATTTTTTATAAATATAAAATTGTCATATAAGCATTAAAGAGCTTTTTATTAACATTGCCTTGTCAATAGTCCATTGAAGCCAAACAGGTGTTGACCTTTGAAATCACAAACATCAGAGCAACTGTTTGCACATTTGCTGTTTAAATCTCAGGTTCTACCTCAAGTGTCAATACAGAACAAATAAGAATACAGAAAGTCACGAAAATTTTGTTTTCTTGTTAAGAAAAGTTTAATACTATACCTACAATAAATGTCTTTATGTGTCTCAGACAGAAGTTAGTATGACAGAACAGCAAAGAAACAACAAATCCTTAGAAAACAGATTTGAGTCCCTATGCATAAAGACTCCATGGAGCTGTCTTGCCAGACAACTGCTCAGTCACACCAGCGATTTGCTAATCCAGCTCAGAGGGATTTCAAATATTGAGTCCTGTTATCATCCTACTGCTATCACAGCAGCCCAAAGCAACATCCTCATCTCTTGTCCAATAATTGGGGAATAACAAAGGACAGACTGAGTACAAAATCATATTGGACACAGGTGGCTTTCCAAGTCATCAGGTTATCTCTAATCCCTCCTATGAAAGAGGTAGCTTCTTCAGTGTATGTGCTGAAAAGATTTTCCACACAACAACCTATGTTTTCCAATTAAGTGCTATTAGTTGCACAAAATTAAACCAAGAAGTAGTATTAAATAGTCATAAAGTAAGGACTATCACTTTGACAATAACTTCAAAACAGCCTACAAAAGAAGTAAGATGTACACAAATTGTCTGACTTTACCATTCTTCAAGAGCCTTTATTTACAAAATAGATAAAAGCTAAGTTTATAGCTTTGAAGTCACTAGACCGACACAAACCATAGCGGCTAAATCCAAAATATTTGCAATAAATGCAATATTTGATATTCTATGTAAAAAAAAAAACCCAATAAAAATTACAAACTTATAAATCCAGGAAGCTATCAGTGTAGTACTTTGCATGTCTCTGCAGAAACAACAGCAAGAAATCTGTTTACATGTCCTACCTTCTTGAACCGCCTGAAATGGATTGTTGCCATCCACAAATGTCACTGAACATGTGATTTTCTCCGTTTGTAAGATTTCATCATTCTGGTTGAGATCAGCAACTGCCATTCGAAAAACTTCCTCATCTTTTTTGGCCGACTCATCAAAAATTGCCCCTGGAGGGAAAAAGAAAAAACAATACCAAAAATTACATTGCACCTTTCACCTGCAGTATCCCAAGCATTTATCATAAGCACTTAAGCATTTTACACGATAACATCATCCCTTTGCTCACTCCTGAAGAGCAGTTATCTCAACACAGAGCCCAGAAGCTACTTTAAAATATACAGGATTTCTGCATTTTGACATAATTTAAGGCATAAATTGAGGAGAAGCATTGATTCCAGCTAGAAATATTGGGGAAATCTAGTTAAAGCGCAAAACAAATAATCTGTATAGGAACAAGGCCAAGAAATGAGTACTAATTACCTTTCCAAAAGTGCCATTTAGTACACTGAATGACTGCAACAGGCTAGGATATACATTTAACATCGTGTCTATTGACAATTTAGAAATATAAAATTCAAATGAGGGGAGGTTAAGCCTAAAATGGTATCAGCACTGGGAAAATGAGTAAGAATTGACAACCATGATCAATAGACTGTTCAGCAGCTGATATAAACTATTTCAAGTCTAATTCCTATTAGATTTGTAAAACAACCACTCCAGCTAACTGCCTGACTCTTGAAATCAGTAAATTAACTTTAAGCAGTTAATTAAAATATTTTCTGCCTTTATAAATCTGACAGAAAGTGACTGTTTTGCCTTTTTCCCCAAAACATGTAACCAGTGTGTTGCAAACAAGAAACCATTAAACTCAAGAGGTGGTAGAGTGAGGATGGCCAACCCTCACCCAGCCAATTTTTCAGCTGTATTGCAAAAGAACTCCAAGGCTAATCCAGAGGGTTTAGGGTTTGGTTTCTTTCTTTTTTTTCTTTCTTTAAACCATAGGGGTTTTAACATCACTCATTTCCTATTAATTTACATTTGCTTCTTGTATGAACCATTTATGCAGAGATGGCACAAATTACATTGTTATAGTCCTATGAAGAATGTTATATTGTTTAAAACCCTCAAATCAGAGCTTTTAGATTTTCAAGCACCTTTAAAGCTTTTCTTTCCAGGCAGTACATTAAAGAGACAGACAGGATGCTTCAAAACAAGGCTTTGAAAACTGTATTTAAAAATTATGAAATTTCTTCAGTTTTCAGGTTTGTATTTGTGAGTGTCTGTTGTCAATAAAAAACTTAACTAAGGCAGCATATGTGGTTATGCAGCCAAAGAGAACAGAAAATGCTTATCACTACTGATTTCAGTTAAATACCTGCAATTGATGCTGAAAGAACTGAAAAAGGAAATGGCTACTTTAAGAGAAATAAACCTCATATGCAATGTTTATCACCTTTTTCCCACTGACCTCCAACATTCATCTCCGTGCCAGCACCACTCATCCTATATGAGCGTCATCTCTTCCTACAATCTGACCGCTTTGACTCCAGCATTTTCCCTCCTGAAGCTGCTGCCATCTGGAACAGCTGTTCTTTACCTCTCCACCTCATTCACCTGTCATCTCTGTGCAAATCTCAGCTGAAAACATTAATTTTCTCCCTTGCCTCCCTTTCTATTTCCCTTGTTTTATTTAGCTCCATAAAGTAAAACTAAACATGGCTGAGAACACACTTGGTATGGAAGGTGCTGCAAACTGTGTCTTCTCCACAAAGACGAGTATTTGTGTACCCAGGTAACCTTTAAGGGTACAAAGATTTTGTCCAACAATATGCCTTAAAACAATTTGGTTTTAACCTCATGGACCATTCAAAGCAAACTGACAAATGCTTCACTGTGGGACACCCCTGTGCAGTGATGACATAGCTCAGCAAACATCTGAAGGAACAATTCTAAATGGCTACTAAGTCACAAGGTTAAGATTAAGGAGAGAAAAAAAAAAAAAAAAAAATCAAAAAAACAAACAAACTTGGAAAATAATGATAGTAATTAGTTGAATTCTATCCCTGTAGAGTGATTCTGTAACAAATGCCACACTGGAAGGAAGGGAACACGCACAGGTTTACACATACACAGGGCAGCTGTTGACTGTGTTGCAAAACAGCATGGCAAAACAAAGACCTTCCAGCCAACACTGCAGAGTACAGCTTCTTATTCTAAAGAAGGGAAATGTCAGCTTAAGCCTGGCGTTGTCCCCAGAATAATCCAGGTCATTTATTGAGTAGAGGATTTGGCATATGCCACCATAAAAATCCCCTTGAGCTCCACAGCCCTTCCACCAGGCAGCGGAGAATTGCTCCCAAGACAGTGCATTTGTCAGTCCAGCATTAAGTTACTCAACAGATGCTCCTTCTTGAGAATCTTTCTTATTCCTATCACACACATATATCCCCAATAAACTCCAATGCTTTTTTGCCCATTTCCCAGCCTGACACAAATCCTGCATCTGATGGCATCTAAAGGTATAAGGAAGCAGATTAGATGAAACTTCATGCAGCTGTCACAAACTACACTCTCTCACTCTAGTATAATTGCTCCAGTTTTGCTCTGACCGCTGCTTATTTCATTCATGCCTCCATGTATCAGATGCAAACTTCAAAATTTCTCCTCTAACCACCGCTACATCTGGCATTTCAAACAAACTACCTCACAGAAACAAGACATTATCCTTGCTCTAGCGCAGGAGTATCTCCATCAGTAAAACAAATACATATGCAGGTGAATTGCAAAGAAGTTGTAATCATAGTTCCCGCCTGAGCATCCTAGCAGAATTAGATTGTCTTCCTTCAGAAACTAAGGCCTTATTCATTAGAGTATCTAACTTAGCTACACAAAAAGCCTTTAAAGATATAATAAAGATGACACTGCTCCTTTCAGGACATGGCGGTACAAGCAGCACGTGCATTATTACACTCCAAATAGTGATAAGAGAAATTTTATTTCATAACTGATTCTCAAAGCTTAATCTCACTTGTTAAATAAATTGGAAAACATAAAAAAACCAAAACAAACCACTTTCACCTCCCCCCCCAAAAAAAACCACCAAACCCCCCCCCCCCACAAAAAAACCACACACACCCCCGCCAAAACAAAACCCAAAATACAAAATCCCTGAATAATTTTGAAATTGTTACTATTCTCATATATACATTTTTAGGTCCCTGTGTTTTATTTCAGCTATGTTCCATGTGTCTATATAGATCTCTACATTACACAGGTTGGGGGGGTACTGTTTTTGTTTGTTTTCTAAAAGAATAGTAATTTCTATGAAAAGATAAAATATATTGTTTGGATTGTACTAATCATGCTGGAATATTTTCCTTTTCCTGTGGTTTAAGGAATCATCCTCTTATTGACAGCACTGAATTTTCTGACGTGAAACAGGTCTATCTAAATTTTTACAGCTAGCTCAAAACGTAGCCTTTAGCTACGAATACTTTTAGTATAAGGTATGATTTTCTTGAAGTCACACTGAAGTTTTGATGCTTCTTTCAAATAGTCTTTTAACCAAGTCAAACAAACAATCCAAATAAATGGTATCACACTTTAAAATTACTTCCATAGTGTGAGCTACATACGCTCTCATTTCTTCATGTACAGCTGCAAAATGAGAACCGGAATGATCACAAATTTATTTGGAGTACGTGCCCAAAATGAACCCTTTCAACTGTAAGAAAATTTGTTAAAGAAAGTAATGAACAGCTGAGGAGAAAAAGCAATTTATTCCTACAGATAGTGTGAGACATCCACTCTCTAGAAAATGATGCAACAAAAAAAAACTATTTACGAAGCAAAAAAGTCTTCAAAATTGTAAAAAAGTAGATGCTGTTCATTTCTTTTCAACCCCCACTGCTCACCTCAGCTAAAACAGGCATCACACTAAACATGTCATTACTAACTATGCTCAAGGAGTATTCCCATGATCACATCAGGAGCCGACATGCTGACACAGCAACTACTTTGCACCGGTTTCCCCTCCTGCTTTATTAGCATGTCATTATTTTCAGCTTTATTTCAGAATCTGGATGAGGAAAGCACAAATGTAATTCTCTATTGGCTTTTTAAAAAACCCTCAGCACATCACTAGTGTCCTGTAGCTTAGCAGAGAATTCTTTGTGTTTAACTATCTCATTCACCTCGATCATGTCACCAGGAATCTGTCAATTTAAATGTACCTAGACTAAATCATACAAATGCTCAACAAACTCACCAAGTAGTAATGACATCATTAGAAACGCTTTTCAAAGATCACTTGTTCTACTGACCCATACATTTAAAAATATAATCTAAATTAGATATTATCAGCTATTTCTATTATTATCTCAACTTAGTCATCAATGACCAAGATGAAGGGGTGGAGTGTATCCTCAGAAATTTTGCTGAAAACACAAAACCAGAAGGAGCAGCTGATACACCAGAAGTCTGATGCGGCCACTCAGCAAGAGCTGGACAGGCTGGAGAGCTGGGTCGAGGGTAACCTCGTGAAGTTCAGCAAAGGCAAGTGTAGGGTCCTGCACCTGGGGAGGAACAACCCCATGCACCAGTACAGGCTGGGGCTGACCTGTTGGAAAGCAGCTCTGCAGAGAAGGACCTGGGAATCCTGGTGGATAGCAACTTGCCCGTGAGCCAGCAGTGTGCCCTGGTGGCCAAGAAGGCCAGCGGCATCCTGGGGTGCATCAGGAGGAGTGTGACCAGCAGTTCGAGGGAGGTTGTCCTCCCCCTCTACTCTGCCCTGGTGAGGCCACACCTGGGGTGCTGGGTCCAGCTATGGGCTCCCCATGTCAAGAGACAGGGAACTACCAGAGAGGTTCCAGCAGAGGGCTGTGGAGATGATCAGGGGACTGAAGCATCTCTGTTTTGAGGAAGGGCTGAGAGAGCCAGGCCTGTGTAGCCTGGAGAAGACTGAATGGGGATCTTATCAATGCGTACAAGTATCTAAGGACAAGTGTCAAGAGGATGGGGCCAGGCTTTTTTCAGTGGTGCCCAGTGGCAGGACAAGGGGCGACAGCACCAACTGAAACACAGGAAGTTCCTTCTGAATAGGAGGAAAAACTTCTTTACTTTGAGGGTAACAGAGCACTTGTACAGGCTGCCCAGAGAGGCTGTGGAGTCTCCTCTGGAGATATCCAAAACCCACCAGGACAGAAGACTGCAACCTGCTCCAGGAGAACCTGTGTTAGCAGTGGGGTGGTCCAGAGGTACTTTCCAATCCTGAACATTTTGTGATTACGCAATTTCTATAATAACTTGCACAGTTTAGTAGAATCAGCCCAGAAAACATAAAAATGGGAGAGAAATGCATCGTGACTGCAAGGATGAAGTATGAAGAGAATTAAAGCAATGCTCATCTTTCTATTGACTAAGAAAAGACAAAGTACACTGCTTGCAGTGTTTTCAAGTATTATGATTTTATTATCTATGAAAGTATGGCATTTCTGGACCTCAATGTCCCATATTAGTCTCAGGAAATTAGGCATTTCATTTCAAAGAGGAGGGGGAGTACATGGATTAAATGCCATTGTGAATTGAGGTCACAGTTCAATTTCAGCACATAGGCTTGATTTTTACTCTATAACATTACATACATACACCTCACCAATAGAATCAATATACAGTTTGCCCAATAATTTTCCAGTTCACAAGTCCAGTAATGTTTGGAGAGAAAAGGAAGAAAATGAGGAAATGTAAAACACAGTAACTTTCTGAGTGACTATATGATCTTCTCAGCAGATGCTGATTTGACAAAAATTCTTTGCCCCAGCCTGTTCCAGTGTCTGAACCCAATTCCACTGTATTATCTACTGCTGCTATCTCATTATTATTCTGAATAAGAAGCTTTACCCTGCTGCTGGGAAAAGGGTGACCATTCGCTTAACACTCAGAACTGGAAGCTAGGGGGTTTAAGTCCTCATGGCAAACCTCATCAGAGATTTCCTTCAGGGCTATGAGCATATTGCCACAGATGTAGCTCCCCAATATGAAATCAGGTTAGGAGACATTAATGTCAGGGGGTTTAAATCAATAAGACGGGTATTTGAGATCCTGAGATACATTGTAGAATAAAAGACCATGTTATTTGTAGTCTATATGAGTGTCTGTTTGGAAAAAAATGTATAGAATCAATTCATTTTAACTATAATGGCAAATGGCTGGCTATACAACATACTATCATGTCTGACTGAATGTATACATACAGCTTTAGAAGGCCAACTATGTCATAATGGAATTATTATCAACAAGAACAAGAGGGACTTGATGTGTTTGAGAGTCTAGCTGCACTCATGTAGGAATTTAGAAGGTCACATACAGAGACCTTCCCTTGTGCACACAGCTGCCATTATCATGGAATTCAGTATGCACTACATACAGCTGGACCCTAAATCTCACTTGTGACACATTTAGAGCATCTGTTAAGTTTTCCAACTGACTGATAGGCAGTTGAATATATGTAATCACATCTTGATTTTTATCAGCAAAGGGAAAACATCAGCATGCTTTGCCTTTTTCTAAAGTTGACTAAGTTTTAGAAACCCTTTAGAAAGGGCACAGTAAGTTTGGTTTTGTCACTGCTGCACAAAGGGAGCGGAAATCTTCCATCTCCTCTGTATCAGGAGGGAGTTTCTAGCAGATGTGTCCTCAGCTACCTCACAATCACACAGCAGATGGCAGGCACAGCACAGGGCTTGGGGGTCGAGCCCCCGACCCGAGGACCATGGCCAACTCATGGGGGGTCAGCGGGGGGACTCTATCTCGGGGCAGAGTCAGTCCCTTGCATCTGAAGTCACAAGCCTCAGGCATTTCGTCCCCAGAGGCTCCCTACTCTGCATCACAGGGATGTTGGCCCCAGAGTGCATCTAGGCCAAGCTGAATTTTTTGAAAACACTACTTGTTTGTTCATTTTAATTTTTTAAGACTTTTACAGCTCCCATGATGATGGTGAAAGTGACAGCAGGGTAGGATGAAGAGCACCTGTGCCAGTTCCTTCTGCAGAGAACATAATGTCCTCCTGCCCACCAAACTAAAGATAAGATTTCTCTTTCTACTTTATATACCTTGTATTTTCACAAGCACAGCTAAAGAAACTGAACAATACATCAGCACATATTTTTCACTATTTAACATCAGACGTAAAAGAAAGTTAAAATAATCACCTTAACAGAATATCTTTGCCAAAACTAAATCTACACATACATATGGAAGGTCCACATGTGACTTTAAGCAGCACAGGTGAGCCCAGAGAAACTTCACTGTGGTTTTGGGATTACCACTGATGCAAGACTGCTCAAGCAACAGAAGCATCAGGTTTACTGTCTCCACCCCCCACAATGGACTTTCGTAAAGGTCTGCTTCTGATATAGAAGGGTTGATGTTTTACCAGGCCACACCACATGCAATGCCATTTTCCCCAAGACCACTGAGAGTGGTTGACTATACATTACATATACCTGCATACAGGTTGCTGCTATCTCCAAAACACATTCTTTAAGCAACCACAATTGCATTCATTTTTAATCTAACGAGAAAAAAAAAATGTAGCAAGTATACAGTCCACACCTAATGAGAATACATGAAAAAAACCACCCACATTATTTTCCAGGGAAGCCATCCTACCTGAAAATCTTGCCATCTTCTTCTGCAATCTGGTGGACGTATACAAACAAATTGCACATTACAGGTATTAAGGAATTAGAGAAGCTACCCTTTTAGTTGGACAAAACAATTAAACCAAAGATTAAAGAGCTGGATTGGAGAATGAAAGTGTTTTCCTCCACGTTTCTCCATTCACACCCAATTTCAGCAAAAGTTATGTATACACAAGCCTAACTTTAGGCATATGAATCTCTCTCAAGTCACACCTTAAAATGAGACTCTGCTGAGCTTAATGCAGAGCTGCCAACTTTGTATGGCACCACTTACTCTAACCACTGCAGAAGGTACCTCTGCTCACTCTGCAAGCCACACTGTAAAAATACACAGCCCATTTCTGTTCCTTTTTTAAGTGATTAACCCTGTGTTCTCAGTGCAGCTATACATCTGGAACATCATACAGGCAACAGAGCAATTCCTTCCCTTTACTGCTTTCAGGTTTCTAACTTTAAATATTTGAAATGAAGTGGTGAATGAGGAATTTTACAGTTCTTTTCAGTATGGCAAAGAGGCAATATCTGTTTCAAATACAATGAAAGTAAGAAAAGTGTATTTATCATCTAAACACAGAGAAATCTCTCCATTCTTCTGCTTAAGCATGATTGATTTTGTCCCAATGTCCCAGTAAAACAACCAACATAGCTCTGCTTGTTTCTGACATCTAATATTTGTTTTAAATAACTTGACTACAGAAGGGTATTACACTTTATAATTTTTTTTTTATTATCCCCCCCCTCCCCGAGTAAACTACCCAGTTTTGGAAGTAGTTAGAGGGCTTAACAGGTTGTCAAACAAAATAAAGGCTCAGCTTTTTATAAGGTCTTCTGAACAGACGTACATACAGTGAAAGTCAATGCTTCAGTAGGAAGCATCCTCATAAACTCATGAACATAATCAAAGGCATCTTAAAAGGCAATTCTAGAAAATCTCCTAGTAAATAATAAAATCCCTTCTCAGTTGCTCTCTATTCACGTTAACTTAAGTGATATTTCAGTAGTGTAAAAACTACTTTATCAAAGGAATAACAATTGACATATGTCTTGCTTTTTTTATAGCCAACTGATTGCTCAGATTGCAGAACCACACAGATTTTGTTCCTGCAAATTGAAAAATACTGCATAAATACCTGTTGCGGCATTGGAGACTGCTATCTACTTCTGTAGATGCAGCAGGGCACAATGTTACCATCATATAAACAATACATTTTAAACGCAATGTACCTTTCACAGGGTAAAAATTAAGATATATTTTGTCAACAGTTCCACTATAAACTTGATGTGGTGATTAACTACAGAGATAATATCTTCACATTCATTATGCAACAAATGAGCTGATAATAATGAGAAGCTTTTCATGTTTTCTATCATATCCATAACTATCAAGTTGGGGTCTAGCTGTGAAAAGCATCTGGTTTGGTAGATATTATTGCCATGTTATTAATATCCCATACAGAAAGCTAGTGTGATGATCATAAATTTCCTGAATAGTATCTGCATTCTTGAACAAAATATTAAAAAGAAAACTTATTATCTACATTCAGAGCTTGCTATATGCTGTTTTAGAACCAGAGCGAACACTGATTCAGTATACTATTTCGTCATTTTTATTAGCCCATATTTGTGAATGCAAGAATACCTCACAAAGCTATGTCAACAAGGATGACTGCATCCTAAAAAAAACCTTTTGTTAAGCATTTGTCATGGCTTACTGTCTTCCTGTCATACTTGTTGCTCTACCTTAACATGCAATTCTACTTCGTAATTTTTTTTAAGTTAAACTAATGCTTTAATTAATCAAATGATACAGACTGGTAGGTAGAGATGGAAGGAAGACTGCTGCCAAGCCATTTCTTTATGACATGGAGCAGCTGCAGCACCTGACTCCACTAGCAGCTGAACTTTTTAGAGACCAAGATTACCAATATGCTAAAGTCCCACAAAACTATGCCTACATACACACACAGAGAGATGTAAAAGCGCAAGGATTCCAGTGTGAGATTTTCTGAAACACAGTTTTTTGCATTTTCTTTCCTATTTCACTCTAAAATTTACACAACCCTTTGCTGCACGTAGTTTAATCATTTCATGCAGTACAGCAGCCTGGCTTATAACACTGAAATACAAGTGTTGACACTAAAGATTGCCATTGGGAGGGTATTACAGGAACAGGTTATTTCTGGAGTACTACACTGTATATAGATTTAGCCTCCTATTCATTGTAAAATAAGACAGAGAGGCGCTGAGTCAGCATATCATAAAGTCACAGAATGGTTTGGGTAGTAAGGGACTTTTAAAGATCTTGTTCACACCCCCTGTATCATAGCAGGGACAGCTTCCACTAGATCCGGTTGCTCAAAACCCCATTCCAACCTGACCTTGAACACTTCCAGTGATGGGTCATACATACTTTCACTGGGTGTCACAGAGAAGTACAGACAGACACCTGTTAAATATATTGCTTTTAAAAATCTATCTGATACCACGTGTAGTGTTATGAATGCCATGGTCGAGAATTAAATAACAACAGGGAGGAAAGCAGCAGTGAAAAACTGGTTTATGTGCCTGACTAAAAGGCAAAGGCTGACTCTGAAATTAATCCTTGTCTTAAACAGCTTTTCTTTTCTCTAGAGTGGGTTTTTATTCTGCTGGAGGAGAGGCATTCAACAAACCTACACACAAACACAGTCTTTGAATGGTAATGGAAGAAACCAGACAAATTAGTCTCATAGCCATCTAGCCCGTTTTCTTGCCAAGGCAGGACTGCCCTGTAGAATGCAATTTACATTCCAGTTGAAAATTAACATGTAACCTCTTTCACTCTTATGTCACGAAGAGGGTAACAAATCTGGAAGCAATCAGTTTCCGACTTCAACACAAAAAATAGTTATAAAAATATAAAAATCCCCTAAGAAATAGCCACTTTCCAAAAAAAGTACTAATGGCCCTGTCTCTACTACCGTTTCTTATTTACTTCTCAACACTTTTGCTGAAGTAGTGTTACTGCCCTTAATTGTAAACTTTGTATCCTATCATTTTGGTAAAAGGACAATGCATGGTGCTCTAAAATTTGCTTTACAGATATTCAGGGCTATAGGCTCAAAGTGACTTCATGATGATGGATACTGAATACTTAAATTCCTTGCCACTTTTTATAGAAGATAATGCCGTATTATCTTTGTAGTTCTTACACATGTTAGAAACAATAATTTCTAATTTGACAACTCATAATTTACACAAGTGTATAAAAAAATAGACTCTCAGAATATAACTCCCAGTAAGCTGTGTTAAACTTTTTATTTCAAAAATTTCACCCAATAGATTCTGGTAATGATGCTTCTATTTCAGAAAGGGCAAAGGAACAACTGGAATATAAGGAAAGTTTAATGTCATTCTACATGAGACACACCAAATATGACCAAAAAGGCCCGCTTTAAATTCCTTCAGTTCTCTGATGCAATTTGACTTCATGCTTTGTTTTTAATAGCCCTTAAGTTCTTCAGCAATATAAAGCTCTGAAAATTGCAACACTGTCATATGAAATGACTGTGAATTTGCATTTCCCAAAGCCTCACTGCAGGTCAATTAAATGTAGTCAAGTTGTGCTAGTAGTTCACAGCATGCAATATATGTCTGTAAAAAAAACATTATTTTTTTTTAAATCAAGCCATAATTTCTGATTTTTAAGACAGAAACTATGTGAGGACTGAAGAACTATTTCTTCCATTGGTTTCTATTACCTTTTGTGCTTTTAGAAGGCAAAATTTAAAAGTAAGAGTGAGACAGCAGCTGAGCTATTTCCATAATTTGTGCATGTTTCAAACAAGTCTTTGAATCCAAATATTCCCTTCCTCTTTCCCACATTTGTAGAAGACTTCCTAAGATAGTGCTATGTACTAGGTTAATTACAAACGTGGGGCTGAGAACCTATTTCTCTACCATTTAAAGAAGTAACCACAGGAGAAATAAATGAAGCATAATGTCAGCCTCCAGCTTCAGGTCCACAGTTGCTATAATCTCAAATCACCCCAAGTTCACAAATATTTTTTAGAAACTAACCTGGCCTTTGACTGTTTTAATGAAACCTAGAATCATACATTTGGTTTATTTCCTGTCAAGGACCACTTACAAAAAAGCCCTATGCAAGTGAATAATTATATTCCCATTTTAGAGATTAAGTAATATTAAGCAGATGTGCAGTGACTTCTCAGACACTAATTAGTTGCCTGCCAAAATTAGAAGAATCTAATAAAAACCTGATTACTCAAAGTACCTGTCTTTATCACTTAACACATATAATCTTGGAACAATGATATTAAAATAATAGTAAGTATGTTATTATTATAGATCCTAGTTTTCCTGCAAATTTAATAGGAAACCAGGCTTGGGTTTTTTTGTTTGGAGAGCTTTAAGGCGGGAGGTTGTGGGTTTTGGTTTGTTTTCTTGGTTGCTTGATTGTCATGGTTCTTTTTTTAAGTGAAGTGGCTGCAAACTGAAGGTGACAAAAATCTTGTGTGTGATGTCTTGAAGATCATTTTAAATTGAATAGACTTGATATTTAGTAACTTAGGTAAATATTTTTTTTAATTTTAACACCTTATTGAAATCAGAAAGAAAAATGCAAGCTTGAAAGTAGCTAAAGAAATTAAGAGTTAATGTTACACTGGAAAACCAAGACAAATATTGTGTCATTAACCATATTCAAATTTAAACATGCAATGTAGAGACTGGAAAATGAATTTTAAAAATTCCAGAAGTTATACTTGTGGAGGGATAAAAACTCTTTATATTATTTCAGGATCTCTACTGATCAAGTTTGTGAGGAGCCAACCAAAGTGAGAAAGAAGCACTTTGCAGCAGCCAGTTGTAGCCAGCAGATCATTTTGAGAAAATGTTCTTATTAATGTACAAAAGCGAAAAAAAGAACAAGCAAAACCCCCACTATCATGAAATATAGATTTTTTTTTTTTTTTTAACAAAATACTAATAGAAACTAAAATAGTTCCTGTTACCAACATCCTGGGAACAGATCGAGGTTTTGTTTCCTTTGAGTCAGCAGCACAGTAACTATAAACAATATGCATTTTATTTTCTGTCATTCGATAAGTACCCAAGTGATGAATGAACAGGAAAACCCATGTGAGAAGCGTAACTTTCATAGTATCCTTCTTGTAGTCACTACTAGCAACTGTCCCAGTTCACTAGCTTAAGAAAAGACATTGCTTATAAACTACCAATGCAACTTTGACAAAACAGCCCTAGTAATCATGTATATAATAAATATGAATGCTATAGAAAATCAGGAAATTATTTTACGAAGCAGAAGGATACATGTTTCATTCAACTCTAGAATCCAAATTCTGGCCTCCTTTGTACTTAAATACTTCAGTGGATACACTTAGCTCCACTTTCCAGTTACTTCTGCCTTAATCAAATCCTTTTATGGTTTGGGAAAAGGTGAGCAAACTTAGCTGTCACTGATTTTGCCTGCAGGCCTGTCACATGACTAGACATAAAGCTTTAAAATTTGTCTACAGGTTTTGAATCTTATTATTACTGCATCATTTTAATTAATTATTACTGTATTATTACCAGTTAATGCAGAATACCTTGAGTATATTGTGGCACATTTTATTTGGGAGAATGTTGAATGAATTTCTACCTAATATGAATGCTTCTTGCACCCGTTACTCCTAGTACTTGATTTCCTTTTCAGAGGTTAGTAAAAATCCTGCAAATTTAAGCACCGCAAGAGGGATTCCCTAGAAGAGTGTTGCAAACACAACTGATTCCTTAGATTTGGGGTTTTTTTTAATATATTTCTCTTGTTGGCTTGTTTCCAAGCAAAAAGAGGATATCTAAATATTCCATATTTCATAGTAACAGAAAAGGCATTTCTAAGAATTAGATTGCAGCTGCAAGCATGGCTTCAAATTCCTCATTTTTAAAGGCGGGTACTCCTTTAGTGAAGTCATGATCTTCCATGCTAGATCATCAGTGTACAATCATCTCCTGTCTGTAACTAAGTTAAATTTATTGTAAAATAAAATTTCTGAAGACTATGAAAACTATACTGCCCAGGATTAGAGCTATGTACACACTGCATAACAACAGAGTACGTATACTAAACCGGCCCTTAATGAACAGGAATATTTAGTGACAAAATGGTACTACAAGTGCGTATTCACATCCAGATCTCTTCCATATCCTGCATTGCAGATACAATGTAATGTGAGTTTATAGTCAGATATGCAGCTCTAAAATCAAATTGTAGGTTGTAATCCAAGGTGTCATGAGCAAAATTCCACTTACTTCCTCTTGATAAAAGAGAAATAATAAGAACTCAGGACCAGCTAATGCTCTACAGAAAAAAAAAAATTAAAAAATTACTCATTGGATTGACAGGGCAAGCAAAAAGTATTAAAGTATTTCACTGATTCTTGGATTACAGAGGATTTTCTTTCAGTATTACCCTTCCAGCCTCTAGTCATCCCAGTAAAACATCTGATGATTCCTTTTACAGACTGAAGAAAAATAAGCCTCACAAAGCATCTTACACACCAATCAAATATAAGCATTTCTGTTTTTCAGTGGGTTTCTGTGTGATCCCCACTCCCCCACCCACCCCCCACCCATATATTCTTCCTCTTTGGTCTTAGAAACAGAATTCTAAAACAAGACTCCCTGAAGCATAAGGTACAATTTACACCAGGCACTGAAGAAGGCACAAGAATGCAGAACCCTGCCAGTTGTGCCATTACTATACAGAACCTTCCTACATTTCTCTTCCCATCCTCCTTCACTTTCATTGGGCTTTGCTTCAATTAACTTTCAATTACTTTCTGGACAGTAGAACATCTTCACCAGTGCTATAAATATGTGTGCTACAGAATACCAAGATGCTGTGCTGGTGGCCAGGACATTTTCATGGGACATAGGAGTTTAAACTCCTAAAACAGAATAAAACGGAGCAGAGCTCTTGAGATCTTTTTACAAGTTCTTCAGTAATGTCATAGAATACAAAAGAAAATCGCAGGATCCTCCACATTCCACTATGCTTCATAAGCAAGGCAGTTCATGCATCTGACTCCTATCGAAAATTCAAGGATGTAAATCCCAAAGGACTTTCATACTATGGCTCTCTGTTTCTTACAATTCAGGAAAGAGCAAGGTTTGAAAACACAGCTTTATGATCAGCTTTGCTTATAGAAACCAATATGTATTCTGGCTGAAGTTTCAGCTTCTCGCTTTGGTCATCTCGGAACATAATCACAAAACACACATGCAGACCATGTGTGTTTCTGACCCAAGCCCCAGTAGCTGATAAAAGCTTGATGCCTGAGTAACTTTTTACCATTGAATATGTAACACCGGCTATTCCACCTCTTATAAACTGGCTTTGGAACAATTACATATCCTCAGAAGCTTTTAGTCTCCATTTCTGCTTATTTCTCTATGTCTGAAGGCATATGCCCAGAAAACTGGGAAAAGAACCTGTTAACTCAGGCTTGAATATGAACGACTTAGCATATTTCGCTTCTCTAATTACTTTAAAAAAATCCCTTGATACTTCTTTATATAAGGTGGTAGGGAAGTTCCTTTTCTTATCTACGCAGCGTATCTAAATAAACACATCATGCTAAAAGGTCACATTGTATTTACAGTCTGCAATAAGCCACCATGCAATATGAAATTCATGGAAACTTTGATTAAAAAATGAAAATGCATATACAAGCTCACAGAAGAGGAACACTCGGCAGAATTATTATCTGTGCATACTCATGCATACACACTCTCTAAAGGAAAGTGAAGAAGGAAAAGAACATGTTTCCCCAAAGAGAAATGGCATGATGCATTTTCAAAATGAAGGCAGAGCTTACTAAAAGTGTAACAAAAATTGTTCAGGTAGAAGTCATTTGGGGTTTGTAGGCTCTATCCTAGAACATGAAAGAATGACAAAGCTAACGAAGACTATTTCATTACAGTTCTTCTGTGTTAGCATATATAGTCTATTATATGAGTCCATGTCACAAGCTTCATTATAACCCTAAAGAATAAGGACCCACAATTCAAAAAAGTGGCAAATCTGGAAAAGAAAAAAAATACAACCACCATCACCAAAACCCAACATTGTGAGGCCAGTTCTGCTTCTTTAAGTGACCACTCACGCTACTGAGTCATTATAAAACCTTTTAATTTCCACCTAAATTTTCATAAATAAAATCTTCCAACCGCCTCTTCCTACGACTGTAGAAGAGCCTGTTTACCATACTACAATTATAGATTTACAGATTACCTGACTTTCTTGCACTTGTTCTTTTTATATTTGGTTACTTTCTCAAAAATATGCAGAAGAATTAGGCAGAATTTCAGGAACAAAAATAATACCTGAACTCACATTAAAAGATGGGAAAATTTATGCACAATAAGATGATCAAACAACAATTAAGAGTGATTGAGCAGCCATAATCACTCATTAAATGTAAAAGGGAAAACATTTTCTAATAAACTCCTATAATGAAGTTATTTTTTCTAAGAAGCCAGCAGTAAACAGCTATCCATGCACCTTTCATCAACAATATCTTTATTTTGTAGCCTGTATTTCCAAAAACATTTGAAAAATCAATAGCAATCTGCAGCTCTACTGTCATTTAAGTAATAAACCTTCTTTTGAAAATATCTTCCAGTATCTCCTGGGCTGCTTTTTGCAGCCTTTTTACTATCAAATACTATATGCAGCTTTTTGCAACAGTATCAAAATCCTGGCGTCATCTTCTGAAAATAAAGGGGAGTAGAACCATGTTTCAAGAAGTGTGTGGTGTCTGTGATGCAAAGCATGCAAGTACCAGGTTACCCTCAGATACTGGAAATAGTATATGTGGTTTTAAATAAATAGTTATTACCATTTCAATAAAAAAAGAACCTGTAAAAGAGTTTTTTTAAGCAGCAAGCAGGAAAGTAATCATGATAATCATTGCAGAGAGGCTAACCTGCCTTTCACCTGTTACGTTGTTCAGGTACTGAAACAGTCTTGATAGGAATGTAATTAACTGCTTCTTTGAGAAACTAGAACTAATTTTCGGAAAGGTTATTTGTGACACATTTCCTGAGAAACCTGAAAAACTCTGGGTTTCAGGAAAAGCCTGACACTTGACCTACATTCTGCAATAAATCAATGCACACAGGACTGCTTGGTATCTCCACACAAGTCGAGCATGTATCGTCCGTCATCTTTAAAACAAAACCATTCAAACCCAGATTCTCACCAAGCATGGAGACTCAGTGTTGGTAGGGCATGGTAATTAAATAGACAGAATTTTTGCAGCCTTGGAAAACCAATGCTAAGAGCTTAGCTCTTTACTCCAGGGAGCAAAAAATCACCAGCAGATAGAGACTAAAACCCTCTGTCAGGAATTCTCATATGTCCACCAGTTTAAGTTACATTATAAAAGAATTGAATATATTTGAATATATATTCAATACATATCCAATTTATTTTTCCCCCTTTTTCAATTGCAAATCCTATAAACAGGAGTCAGTGTGAAAAGAGCAGTTACAGAAGCTGCAAATGAGATAAAAAAAAAAAAAAAAAAAGAAGAGGCAGAAATGGCAAGCAAATTACCAAAAAAGAATTTCTAACTTTGCATTACTTCCCGTAGATTTACAGTGGGGTTAGAGATATTATCCAGGCAACCTGACCTGGCTGCAGCCATTTTGCAAAAGAATGGCATTGCGCAAGTGAAGTCCTGTGCTGAAGTGCTGCAAACGTAGAGTAGTAATCGGAGGTTCACTTTTTACTGTCATTTCAAGCATCTCTCTTGCCAAATTAAAGGGCTTGGCAGGTGATTAAAGAGTGACCTGAGGTTGTACTTTAAAGGAAAATATGGCATAGGCTGCATGTCATCTGCAAGGTAAACACATTCTTGAAGAGCAGCTGATCGTAAAGTCACCCTAGGACTCAATGTAGTTGAGGTAATCTGAACCAGAAAAACAGCATTTACAGGGTGCAGACAGTTTTTCCTACACATTTCAGCAGGCTCAAATACCATGCTAAGAGAAAAGCTTACCCAGTCAACATTCACTACACTGATTTATGTAGTAGGCCTCTCTCATGCACGCATATTATCCTTCAGCGTTATTACTGTTAAGCTACCAGATCTTTCAAAGCTGTTTGCTAATCAAAAACCCACCAGGACTATCCATTTGCAACTGAAGAACATAGTGTCAAGGAAATTTCTATATATATTGTGTGAGGAAGAGACACTTCCTGTAGCTTTGCTGCCTTTGAGGGGCAGACATGCCAAGTGCTGACAGGAGGATGAATAGAGCCAGTCATGCTAAACATGCATCCTATTGTTTTAGGCTGTGTTGGTCAGATCCACTGTCAACACATTTTCTGTTTCTCCCTCTGCCTCCCCCCCCCTTTTGTTGTTGTTGTTGTTGGCAACTTATATTCATCCTGTTGGATTCAAGAATAATATGCTGTGAACTATGCTGTATCTGCTGGAGCCACTCTTTTAAAGAAACACATACACATTTAATATTCTGGGTTTGGATTTTTTTCCCCCAAAAGGAATCTACAGATAACCCCTTGGGAAGTAAGAAATGTTTTCCTCCTTTTGAAATTAAACCAATCTTGTGGAAATTCACCGCATTCCCTCCTCACAACAAGGACAACAGGGTTTCAAAAGAAGGCATTGCCTGGGGGGGCACACCCCTCCACTGCACGCATGTGTGCTGCCACACACACATGTACGTGTATACATGTAGGTTTGCACCTCTTTATTATTGCTTTACAAAAATTATGTTCTGAAGGGAGCAGTCTCCCAAAATTTAATCATGCTTTTTTTAAAAGACGGGTAGCCTGACCAATGATTTGGCCAATAACCCAGCCTGAGCAAGTTCTTTTGGGCAGAAGGAGCTCGTGTTGAGTTAGAAACCTCAACGTGGGACATGCAAGTTGGGATTCAAATGTGGACAAAGTCTATGCACTACAGGCGTTTAAGACAATGCCTATTCTACCACTTTTTGTGAAAAAATTGCAGCTTTTCTACATTTTTTTCACATCCATCTAAATAATTCCTTAAGCCAAAATAAAATGTTAAAAAATGAAATTAAACCAAATAAACTCTCATGAAAGCTGTTTTATTGTGTAAAGATACTTGTGAATGATGAGGTAAAAGCAAAAAAAAAAAAAAAGTGTTATCCTCCAGATAAATATTTTACTTGCAGTGTCACAAATAGATGCATTTCCTGAAGGAACATTGTCCAGGACTTCAGTAAGGTCTAAAGATTATTCAGAAGTTTTTTTCTGCTGGTAAATGAACATAGGGGTGAATGATGCCTCAAAAGAGCAGGAGGCCTAACATAGTTTCAAGCTTAAAACTTCTGGAGCAAGGACAGTGACTTGCAAGACCTTAAAAGTCAATGACAATCCAGAAGGCAACTTTGGTTTTGTTTCATTTTCAAACCAGATTAAACCGGCAACTAGCCTTGAGCTTAAAGAACAATAAAATGTACACACACTGCAAACTGATTCCTTTCAGGTTTCCCTTTAGGGAAAGCAACACATCTGTCAGCTTAGGGAATGCCCTCTCTTGTCTTCCTTGTGGCCAAGTAAAGGAACTGCCTAAAGAGATGCTTATACCACAACCACTATGAATTAAAGCAAAAGATGGTAAAAAGATAAGTTGCCATGGCTATGGCCTACACACATCTGAAGAAAGAATGAAATTACAACCTACAGGGAGAGGCTGTCAAAGCGATGGATGGCAGAAAGTCACCCTGCTAGACAAAATAGGAAAGACTGTGATATCTGTTCTTTATCAATCACTCAAACTGCATCAGATTACTCTTTTTTTAACCCTCAAGCTTCAGGAAGGAGAAGACAGGCTTCTAAGGACCTCTATGTTATTGCAATGACAGGGAATCAAAGAAGAAATAAACGTTATGGAGGATGGGATCAAAAGAAACAGAGGCCTGTCAATCTGTTGCAGGGCACCTCAAAAAAAGGAGAATATTTTCTAAGCCACAAGATATCAAAACCTGTCATCCAGAAACTACCCCTGATCAGCAGGTCATGCATTGAGAGATTTTAAAACTATTCTACTGCTTCACAAACTTAAGCTGCTTCTGGTGACACCACCGAAGTATGAAAGATTTTCTAGATTACTGAGTAGACACATCTTACTTCAAACTCTACAAATTTATGAAGAAAAAAAGGAAAAAAGAAATGGCTTGCCAAGTTTGAGTTCTTTGACAAATATTTTGAGTAGTATTAAAAGACTGGAGAGTGCATTCTGAACTGTAAAATAATTATTTATTATTTTAAAAAAACAACAACGAACGAACAAACAAAATCTCCATGTTTTTTTAAATGGATTATTGAGCAAAAGATACTGACATTTCTGGGATGTACCATATGCAGACTTTGGAAACAAAGGAACAAATTCCCCTTGGCAATTTTTCGCACCCACATGCTTCAACTTTACCTTGCTAACTAGGTAATGGGATTGATTAGCCCATTATACTGTTCTCATCCTGTGTTATGTGACCTCAGCCTACAGCACATTCAAGCATGGGTACTCTTAGCAAGTCTCATTAATTTCTTCTTTAGTTTTGTTTTTCAGTGTTCTGTTCACTAATGCCTGGATCCTTTTTTAAACCCTCTTCTCAACTCCTCTCTTTCCCTTTCAGCTTTAGCTCCAGTTTGTTTCTCTGCTCCATTTACCACACTATTTCCAATCTATTCCTATCATCACCCACTAAGCCTCTGCGTTCTCTTGCAGTCTCTCTCAGGAATGTATTTTTCTATCATACCTATAAATCCTAGTCTGCCTTTAGAATATAAATACGATGCTTAAAAATTAAATAGGAAAAGATAACAAAGTAAGTCTAATCACTTCTGTACATTTTTATTTTCCATTCCAAACTTTTATTCTCAGTTACACTTTTAGAATGACTTTGTAAAAAAAAGCTATTTAAAAGAAATTGTGACTTCAGTTCTCTGGTTTCCAGTTGTATTATTACTTTAGAAATGCCTATCTATTTATTTTCCACGATAAACCCTAATTGCTGCACTCCTCCTACATCCACTTTCTTGCAACCTAAACACAAATAAGTAGGTGGAGAAGTAAATAGACATCACAAGAAAGGAGCACAAGTGCTAAGAGAAAACCCTGTTTTTATAAATCAACTCATTTCAGACGCCTTTATCAGATTTATTAACATAATGAAATTATCATTGGCTGCATGCAAATGGAAGTAAGAGCAGAATAGGTAATAATTTGTGGTTTGGCCGTATTTTTTGAAAGAAAAAAATATGTTTTTCCAAAAGCTTCTGATAATTGTCACTTTCCAATCTCACAGAAATTGTATGAAGATAAGTACATGAAGAAATGTGCAATCTTTTGATACTACAGTGGTTTGGGCTAAGTTGGAGCCCTAAGGTAGAATTTGTCTTGACCTCAAATTTGTCTAGCAATTCAAAAGAAAAAATAATCACTAAATATCCATATTCTAAGGGAATGCAAATGAATCTATCAAAGTGAGTATTCAGAAAGTCAGGAAATCTTAGTCTGGATTCCTCTCTGGAGCATTTGCTTACTCTTATCATCCCACAGTTAAAATCAGAAAAGCTTTAGCATAGTTATCGGTTTTCATTTTTAGAAGTGCACTAGGCTAGACTTGCTTCATAAATGAACTTGTAGTGATCCCACAGTTGCCATTTTATCAAGAAAAGATTTTTTGCCTATAATAATTACTGTTATGACATCCTGTAGCATTGCTAATTTGATGTTACAGGTTAGCTCAATGATTCCAATATTAGGTATTAATAATGAAATAAGTTGTTATGGGTTTTATATAAAGACTTAGTAACATGTAGTATACATTTTTATTATTCTAGGACTTCAAAATAATATTTTACGTCATTAGACTTAGTCTAGCTTTATTTAATTTAAATAGAAATACTACAGTAAGACTGAAATCAAACAGTCCCAGTGCAACACCAAAAATTTTTGCAGATATGCTGTTATTTCAGAGATGCCATTTCTCTTTTCTGAGCACAATGGTGCTAATTACAATATACAGTGAAGAGCATCTGGAATCTAAAAATCAACTTATGCCTCTGTAAAGACATCCATTAGCTTCAGTGGGCATTGAATCAGGCTGTTACTGCAGATCGGTCAATGTAATTCTCCTCGATGTGTCAGACATTAATGAAGTTAATGTGGGAAAGAACAGCACACAGCAAACAGCTGATGACAAAATTGCCCAAAGCGCTCACCTACCGCTGAAGCCTGCCCATCAAGCACAATTTCATAACCTTCTGAAAAGCTTTCAAACTCCAGACAATATTCTGTTGCTGTCATTAGAAGCACACTCAGTGACTTTTCTTAATCTGTTAAAGGTTAGTACTCACTGTTATTTGAGGTTACCTAGAAGCTGCATTCTGGCACTGCTTTACAACACTGATTCCAAGCAGGAATTTTTCTGCCCAAGTTTATGAAAAGTTTCATTCTCTGCTATCTACAAAATCAAAGTAACAACAGAATAGTACTTCACCACCTCCCAGCTCACCCCTGCAGCTGCCATAAAAGATGAAAAATTCACATCTTTCTTTCCTTCGGGGGCATGCTGCTTTTACAGAAATTGTGTCATCAGCTTGGACACCCTGCATTGCGTGAATTTCAACTCCACTTGTTTGGGAACGAAGAGTTTTGTTGGAAAAGTCACACATACATATATATAAATAAAACCCAGGTACCATTAACCTTGCAAAAATGAACTTGCCTTTGAAGGAGAGCTTTTAGATTCATCTCTAACTCAGCAGTTACTGACATTATTGAAAGCCTAGTCATATTAACCTTTGCAATCAAGAACCTAGAGTCTTCTGGTCTACCGATAACATAGGAACACAGATGGAAATTTCTAGCAAGTCAGTCAGCCTGTAGCCTCAGTATAGGGTACTAACTTAAGACTATATACTTCCCCAACCAGATTAACCCAAATAAAATATTAAAACAGGTCTAAGACTTCTAGTATTCTAATGACCTCATTTAGGTACCACATCATCTCTGGAGCACTGCACCACTCTGTCTGGACACTCTCTACATTTTTCCTTATAAAATGCCTTCTGTAAATATTTTTGTTGGTGTTCTCCAAAACTGCTCATACTTGGAACCTGATACACTTCACTTGCTCAGCCCCATGTCCGACAGGTGTGAACACAGACTCAGCATATTATTTCCTAATAAGATAACATGTACATAACTTCATGTAATGGTCTTAGTAAAATAAGTATTGCTCTGATTTCTAAAGGAAGGCATATGCTTGTATGCAAGCAACATTTTTAGAAGACATTTGAGATATTCTCCATTCACCTTTTCTGTGTGAGATTCTGCACACTCAGCACTTCTAACCATCAGATTAATACTGCATGCTAAACAGTTTCTTTGTCAAAGGCTCATCTATGCTGGCACACAAGAAAATTGAGATCAACGTAAGTAATTCTAGCATGAAAGTTTTCTTGCAGAGTATACTTCTCAGAAACTGTCTTCTTTTACAAAGCTATGTTCCAGTAAAGATAGAATTACAGAAATTTAATCTCTTTCATTTGATATAGGCTCATTTTTCACGCTCCTTTTGCTTGACTCAACTTTGTTTCCAGCCTGGAATAAGTAGCTACAAGAAAAGTGTTTCTGTTCCACAGCAGAACTAGCTCACTGCTACTTTGACTCCCCTAAGTCAAGTTTTCAAAGACAGATTCTGGATAATACCTCCTCAATGCCAGATTCTTTTGGGCTTTCATTTTTATCTTTTTTTGTATCATTGTCCAGAGTAGATGTGGCACTACTAAGGACCATCTCATGCACCTCTTACTTAAAAAAAATTACTTTGTCTTACAGAGGAAACACAGAATGTCTGAAACAAACTGGTAGGTCTTCAGACGGGAAGACCTTAGATAAAAATGTTACTGAACATGCAGACTAGAGATCTCTGGCAACTTTGGCAAACTTTTTTCTTGTCTGACAAACACAGCCTAATGATTGTAAGATCTGTGCTCTGCGTCAGTAGGGCGTGGAAGGGTTTCAAGGAACTTAAAGCAAGGTTTCACCACACAGAAGAGAGAGGTGTCAAGACAGTGAAAAAGCAGATACCCCCACAGTTACAGAAAAACGCTCATAGATTAGAGGTGAAGGAGACTGGCTAGGAGTGGATTTGGATGGTGACAATAAACTTTACAATCTTTCAGGCCGGTTGCCAAGCACACAGAAAAAGAATTAGCTGGAAGCTAGGCAAGTTTCTGATGGTGACTCCTTTCCAATAGGAAAATTTCTGTTGGAACCCTGCCTGACTTCTATGCTGTTTTCTTCACCATCAGTTTCTTATCAAAACTGAAACACCTTGCAATTGGCTGGTTTCTGTAGAAAATACCAACTCTGATTATTAATTTTTTTCCTTTACTCTAAATGAAAGCCAAACTGATGCTGACTGTAGTTTGCCAAGCCTCAGATGACTCAGACTGAGTTGCTTCAGGTTAGAAATATCTTTCTGCCCTTGCCGAGAAACTATTTTCTCTTCATACAGAACAGAATCAGAGACTTGCAAGTCTTCTGCATTAAGGTGAACAAGTAAAACTTCAAGTGAGACAGCGCACTATTCTCTATTCAGTAAATCCCAAAGACGTTTTAAGATTCTGAAACTGCAGTCTAAATTACCAGGCTTGCCTTCTAGATCAAGAAATAAAGGTTCATGGGTCTAGACAAATGGGCCAACAATTGTCTCTTTTCAGATGACCAGTCCAAGGAACATTATTACAGTTTGAAGACGTATTAACCTTTCGTCACAGTTACTCATTTAGAAACACACTGTATTGAATGAATTTTCTTCAGTTAAAAAATGGTGTTGTTCATGTGAAGAGGTGAGCGCCACTTAATAAGTGTTACAAACTGCATTAACTGTATCTAAAAATACTGATGGGGAAAAAAATGAGGTATCCTTTTATTGCTTACATTAACTTTATGAATTACATATATAGTTCCTTATAGAGTAATTATCACACCTCTTTTTATAGTCAGGAAGTCAGCTTTCATTTTCATCGTTATATTAAATATTTTAAACACCACAGTGAGGGAGATAAAGCACATGAAATTCCATTTCTAAAAACACAACAAAATTGGCAGGGTGACTCAGAATCAGATGCAGTTTCTGAAATGACTGTGAAATTGAACGTTTTGAAAATAACAAGATTTTGAATTGTCAACATCCCTTTAAAGTACTATTTTCCACCAATGTTTATAAACATCTGTTATAAAAGCACAAAGACAGAATTACATTGTAAATTAATGTCACAGTATGGTTAAAAGGGGAATCAAAGTTTAAACTAAAAGAAAAAAAAACCAAAACAAACCAGAGCACAGGTAAGCAGACATTTAATGTTAGCCAGCCCCAATAAAATAATAAAGATGATGCTTCCATATTGCTACTTTCATTAGATCAGCAAACTGCATAATTTTCATCTGAGACAGGACAAGCTTTGCCATGTAGCAGAACATGTTTTTTCATAAACATCACAGAAAGTAATTTTACCAGACTACATAATCCTCCACTGCTCTTTTAACAGTATAAAAACTTACAGCCAGACACAGTAAGTCTACTGTTGAGCTATCAAAATACTTGAGGATCTGAAATTATAACTTGTGTGATCATCTGGGACATACTGTTGATGCTTTATGTTAATCCAAATAAAAATGAAACTCACAAATCGAAGTCAATTATTCAGGCCTGGTCAAATTTTGAGGAAGTTAAGATGATCTATGAAGCTCCAGTGACACGTTTTTTATTATCATAAACAGGTAAGACTAGCTAAAGATCTGTCCTTTGAATTCAATTCCATACACTGGTTCTATGTAGTAAACTGAAAATAATACACAATATGTCATTGCTGTTCTTCAACCACACAAAACGTATGGCTACCTTCTGCAGAACATTTCTAAAATATCAGGTTATCTTCATTCACTTACAATAAACTGAGCACCCCGTTTATGATTTCTCACCATATAGGATTTCAGCTTCTAACTGAAAGAATAAAGTAATCTTAAAAGAGAAAGGGAGAGAAAAAAAGAAGGGCAGCCAGAAGACCTGCACTTCTCATTCAGATATTAATCAACCCACAGCATTTCAGGGCAGTTCCCCCCCGATAGAGGTTTGCCAACAGATTACAGCATAAAAAATCATAATGTTTCAGCCTTCTCTCATACACCTCATTAATGAAGTAAAAGGCCTTTATTTTTCAGTTAACTGTGCTGTTACAACGTGTGTCTTTCCCATTAAAATATAATTCAGACAACAGTAAAGCAAACACCTGCTACTTGCCAAACACAAAACAACCAGCATAAAACTCAGCTTATTTCCCTTTCTGCATCGCAGAATGTGTGCAAACTCTAGGAGGGGAAACTGTAGGATATACCTAGATAAAATTTAGCTTTCAAAGGGTGCATATTAATTGAAAAAAAAGTTTTCTAGAAAAACCTTATAGTAAAAGGTTTAGAGAATTCAGTTCAAAATGTCATGAGGATATATTTTCTCTCACCCTACATCCTAGATGAACGTGGAAATCCTCACCATAACATATAAAACTGATTTAAGAATGGCTATGGTTGGTTTAGCCAAATCATGAATAGCCTTCTCCCTAGAAATACTCCTACATCTTCTTCACTAGCAAGCCAATGCCAGAAGTTTTGCCTCTTATCACATTTTAAAAAAAGCAAAAAAAAAAAAAAAAAAGCTGTCAGTCATAAACGAGAAAGAACTTGGGTACTCAGCTTACCTGTGCACTGCCATGACTGCTAATGGTCTGAGAAAATGTTTCTTCTCAGTGTTATATCTGTTGAATGCATTTGTCATTTATTTGGTCCAAGAGCAGATCAAGAATGCTACCCTGCATGGTCACTGCATTTAATATTACAGCTGATAGACAACACCACTGACCTCTAGAGATAGGCCTGGAGGGCTGACATGCATTTTTTAGAACAAAAAGTGCTATTTCATTGCATGCCCAAGCAGTCCTGCTGTCAGCTCTCTCTTCTAATTGCCTGCCACAGGGTGTTAGAACCAGAAGCCCTTACAACTCCTTGAATATAAAAGCACTTATGTCAGGGGCATGAACAATTTCAGGTGATGTACAGCCGTGGTCAGCTTGACCCTAGGCCACCCATCTCTCTGTCTGATTCTTTTTCTCTACATTTTTGCCAACTAACAAAATATATGTGACATCAAAAGAAGACCTTTGTGTTATAAGTGTATATACCTTCTTAAAGTTAAGAATGCTTGTCTCTCAAAACTGTCTTCAGGTGGGAACGGAAATCTCACTTTAGGAAAGCCAGATCTTCAACTGGCTCTATCATCTTGTTGTTAAGTTTTTGCACTGTCACTGGTACCAGATAATATGATCTGAACAAACACCACAAGAGGTGGAAAATTCCAATAAAGATCATCTTGAAGTCAAACAAAACACAGATCTCCTCTTCCACTTTCTCTCTCCCTCAACAAAACTGACTCATTATCAACACAAGTGATTAAAAATGATAGTTCTTTGCTATAACAGGTAAAATGTTGGACATCTGTGCAAGTTAACAGTCAGGTGGGTTGGATGGGTCACAAGGAAACTTGTTGAAAGGATGATTTGCATACATCAATAAGAGAGAGAAATTGGTGCAACTCAGTTTGAGAATTAGCTGATGACTTTTGTCTGAGAGGCCTGAAATGTAGATAAACAAGAAAAGAAAATAACAAAGAACAATACAGACTTTAAATGACAGGAGATTCCGTAACACCAAACATAAATACTTAATACCATAGAAATAATAATCTGCATGTATTTAATTCCTATCTTATTAAATGTATTAACATAAATCAAAGAAAACTCATTTGGTGTGAGGATATACATCATAAAGCAGAGATACCTGTATTCTATCTAAAATTACATGGGTTTGTAATTAAAATGTCTAACTGCTAGTAAATATTACTATAATGAATTCTCCAAAGTTTAGAACTACAGCTTCCAGTCTTAAGTAGCAAGGCAAATAACTGACACCTGAACACTAAACATAATTTGGTATTTATGCCTGAACATTAGCTTCTAACCAGAAATAAATGACACCACCACCCCTACACCCCCCAAAAAGAAAAAAAAAAAAAAAATAAATAAGACTAGTCTCTCCTTCTCATAGAAATTCTTTTATAAATCTGCATTAATTCTGCATGAATATTGTAAAATCTTTCCCTGTGGCTGTTTTCTGTGGAATGACCTTGTGCAAAAAACAAGAGGCTAAAAAAAGCATAGCTGAAACTTTGTAGAATGGGAGTGCTAAAAGACTGTCCATGGGGACTAGGAATAGAAAAATGCTTTTCTTTACTATTCAGTGGTAAACCCTAGCCCTTATATTTGCTTCTCAGTCCAAACAAGATGATGCTTGCCCCTGTCATAATTGGAACTGTAAAGGCATACATTTGTATGGTAAGTGTAAAAGTACATTTTTTACTTCGCTGGCTTTCTGACTTCAGCAGTGTTTCACGGGGATAAGGAAGACTGTTGGGAAAAAAAAAAAATAATCTTGTAATTTAGTGCACTGGACTTTGCAGGCAAAGCTACTTTCCTACTTCTAAAGAATCAGTAGCATTGTTGGGCACCAGTATTATTATAAGAACAAATTAAAAATCACATTCAACGTTTCAAGCAGAAAAAAAGGTGCTGTCAATGGGGGCCAGAAACCTTAAATACCAGAAACCTTGATGATACTGCTTCTGCTACCACAGAAGAAAATTGAAGACAGAGAGTTAAAACTGAGATCTATTTTCTTAGGTCCTCCAGCAAAATATCAACTGATCAAATGACAGTGACAGTTGCTAAATCTTTCTTCAAGGAGTAGTTCAAAGTGTCACTGTGAAATAAATAGGAGTCTCATGCTTTCTATACAGATGCCCGTTGCCTTTCTACTGTACAGGTTTTTTGTACTCAAATTTTGGCTTTGTCTTTGGTTTGTTGGTATTGGGTTTTTTCACCATTCATTTTCAGTACAGCCACACCGAAAGGCTAAATTTTAGGTTGAGAAAAACAGTGAGAATGTTTCTAAGAGCTTTCAAAAATACCAACAGAATGAATAAAATAGTGCTTTCATAGAGCGGCATTTTGAAGCTCATTTCTTCCCAATCCCAGCACAGCTAGGAGACGATCTGCTGTTTGCTTGTAAGAATGAACAAGGAAATACACAATTTTCTGGAAGACTACAAACAACATTTGAAACCTTCAGAAAGCTGGGGTTCAAGTAACTTTTGAGCATAAGACTAAAGCTCATAACCATCCCAGGGTTAATGTAAAGCTCCTGCAGTTGGCAGAGCACCACAGAATGTGGGCTCACAGGGCAACTGGCACCTGCAGCTTCCACACCCACCAGAAGACAAACTTTAGTTTGTCTGGATCCAAACCTGAACAGCATGAACACCTCCTCTACCAGTCCCACAGACACTACTGAGGGGAACCTTGTCTCTTTCATGACAAAAAGCCAGAAGGGAGCTGGCATAACATCCCTGCCTTCCTGCAAGCCAAGATACAAGCGTTCGATAATTTTTAGTGACCCAGGCTGCACTCTGACTTGGAAATCCAGCAAAATGATTTCAAATACCAACTGGATTTAATCTGCTAAATGCACCTGAAAGCAACAGTTCTCTGGATTTAATACTTGACATGAGAAGCACAACATAAAAATAAATACTGTCATCTGCTCTGATTAGCTTAGTTGTATCTCTAGTACTTTCCTGCTGTGTCTCAATGTTTTTCAAGAACACATTTTCCCCAAGCAGTGCCAGTCCTTCAGATTTAACGCCTTTGCTTGGACAGCGATCAGTCAAGAAAGCTTCTGAAGCCCAGGATGAAAATTCTGGTTGAGACAGAGCTAAAAACTCAGTCCTGATTTAGAGCTGCATCCTTTACATCTCTAGTGAATGTGATATTCCCTATTGGTTGCCTCAAAATGCTTTTCCTGTTCATTTATTATTTTCTTCCAAATTGGACTGAAAAGAAATACTAAAATAAGAAAGTTTTTAATGAACTAAAATGCCTGATTCTTGTCCACCCTCCCTGTCTTTAAGGGAACTCTGGTGGCCACATCTGCCTAATGCACGTTTAACCTTGATGGTACTTGTAAGCTGGGAAAATCCCTTGGCGAAGATCTCATTTTTTTTTTAGATGGATAGCTGAGTGATATGCAGAAGTGGTACGTAGTAAGTGATTTATAACTTTCTGTATTTTAAAGTGAGTCAATGATGGGTGTCCCTGGAAGGACACAGAAAAGCCTCTCTAAAAAAAAAAAAAAAAATCTGTAGGTTTTTTTTCCTCAGATTAATATGCATTGGAAATCTTGCAAGAATGTCCTCAGAACCATGAAGAAGTGATATTTGACTTAGAAACTGACTTTTTTTCAGGTTTCTTAAATATTCTGTTTTGGTGAACACATCTTTAACTAAGACATCTAGCAAAGAAGTTGGAAGGAAGTCCTTGTGATTAAGAGCCAAAGGAGTTATGAGTACTGGGAAGATCAGCAGCGAAAGAACTGACAAAACTGGTAAGGAAAAAAAAAATCCAGACCTCCTAGGTCTGCATTGTAAAGAAGCAGAATTAAAAATAAAAAATACAGCATAGAAACTCCACATTCCAGTCCTTTGTTTCAAGTTATTTTCAGCTCTTTTTCTCAGTCTGACCATCTAATTTGTTTCTTTCACCATTTTTAACACCGGTCTTTGGATTCACATCAGACTTAATGCCATCACAGAACTGTGCAGCCCTAAGGACACAGTAGTACATAGTAACACACTTTTCCTTTCCCTTCAAAAGAATGGCAGGAAACAAAATCGGCTCAGCCTCTGAGTGTTTTTCTACATGCATCACTCAAGGGTCATGTGTCTCATAGGATGAGCTGTTAAAAGCAAGTAGTCTCTGCTTTTATGTCTGTATTCCATTAAGGCATTTAGCGTTGTCAGAAATTAAATTCAGAGTAAATTGTCAAACACACTGTATGTAAATGTGAACCTGAACTCTTCAACCCAGCTGTATTTCAGACTGTGAAGAGGATGCTGCAGCAACTTCGTTGAATATCACTTAGCAAAACCTTATGATTATCTCTTGTTCAATTTAATTCTTAGTTATTTATATTAACAAAAACATAATGAAAACCAAAACCAAATAGCTGTAAGAAAGCAGCAGGGAACTGCTTTTAACTGTTCACTCCCCCAGTTGTATTTCACCTTCTACATCTGTCTTTAAAACTCTTTGACAGCTGAGTTCCAGACTTGATAGGCTTCTAACAGCTAACTGTTCAACTCATCTCCAAGACTTCAAACTGCTCATTAAAACAGGATGGCTATAGGCAACAACAAAACTAAAAGGAGTGTGTTATGATCTGGTTGCTTGAGAGAAACCAAGATGCCTTTGAGAAACTCAAATCCACTACCAGTTGAAAAAGAAAATGGTTCTTTCTGGAGAAAATTTGAAAGTTATAGATCAACCTCATCATGCTTTTTCTCAGCTATTTTAAACCCCCATCCCATGCCTCTCACTGTATTTGCTTACTGTTATTTCTTCATTCTTGTACTTAGAGGAGAAGATCTTAGAGCAGCAACTACTTGCAGCTAGGAGAAACTGTGACCAGCACATATTTCCTAAGATGGCTTTCACATGAAACTCCAGGGTAATCATCCAAGAAAACTGTCAGCAAAATTTAACTGTTACAAATTCAACATTAATAAACAGTATAACAATAAACAGCGATCATTAGCTTAACTACAATTATTTCTACAGTAAATTTTTAAATAGGTACATTTTATTCCACATTCTAAAAGCATTTAAACATATTTGATGTAAGCTACAGCAGGCAAAAATCATGCAAATACTGAGCTTTTGCTTCAGTGTGGTTTGCCACGATGGAACTAGCTCATTAGAGCTCCTCAGATTTAGTATGTGACTGCATGAAAGGGCCTTTTCAAATTTCTGGTTTCTCTCTCAAGATGACCTTGTAAAAAAAAAAAATTACTAATGTGTTTCACTATTACACTGTAAGTTATAGTTTTTGTCAAATTTAGGAAATTAGCATACAATTTTGAAACAATTATGAACATTTTGTAACTTTAGCCCAAAATGTAGTATTTCCCAGGCCTCTGGGCTCTTCAGAACACCTGGAGAGCAAGCAGAAACAATATCTAAAGAAAACTAATATAGAGAATAATAATTTAAAAAAAAGGATCTGAATACCTAATATATAATTGCATTTGCATTGGAATTAAAAACCAACTTCTGCAGAAAACGTGCTCCTAAGAAATGCAACCCAAGGGCTACCATTATAAACAGAACAAAATAAAAGAGAAGCTGATTTGCCTGGGGACTGAAAATAGCTCTCAAGTTTAAGACAAGATTCTTCTTCTATAAAGCTGTATCTTCATTCTGATTGATTTGTCTATCCGATAGCTCCCCTAACAGTTTTATAATGCTTGTTCAAAGAACAGTCTGCAAAAGTTTGCTTCCTTTCTCAACACAAGGCCTTCTTCCCTTTGCAACTGGCTGACTCCCGGGCCAGAATATAACATTACAGAAAATCTTAATTGAACCCCATAACCTCTGTAGGCCAATTACTTCACTAGCTAAAAAAAGCCCACCACCCCAAACCCCCCAAAAAACTACCAGAAAATCCCAATTATATTTAACGTGAGTTTATCTGGCAAGTATCTAGTAACGAGAAGCTTTTCAGGATGTTAATGAAGAAAAGGTAAAGCACAGTATCAGCAAAACAACCATCTTCTGAGCACTTAATACTAAATGAAAATCACTCACATACTAAAGTATGTTTGCTCTGGAGTGGCCATAATATTAAGAATGGGGAGAACACTATGGTGAACTATGGACTACTTGCAGATTATTTATTAACCTTAGATTTATTCCTTGTTATGCCCTGAAACCTGTAAGTAAATTTATTTAATAACTCAGAGTATGTTGACAAATCTTGTATGGCTCCACTGAACCAGATTTTGGGCCAAAATTTTGACTTGTTTCCTCTTTTTAGAGTGGTCTGTGCTAGGAAAACAGTATTATCCTGTGCAGAAAGTCATGAAGATATGTATATCTATGCAGCATTTTAATAAAATACAGTTTTAAAATCCCCAAATCTTCCAGGGTTGGAAACCTGAAGCTGAAAAATCAGGAGATAAACACACAGCTGAGTGTACGGCGTCTAAGCAGTGAGGGAGATTTTGTTATGCAGCATTGCTGGAGCCCTCTCCACAAGACATCATCCAGAACGGCAAATACTAATCTATCTCTGCCTCAAAGCACAATGCACTTTTTATCAAAACACAAGTCTTGCAATTAGAGATTCCTAAGTAACATTTGACTCTATCAAGGGTTCAATAGTATCGCAAAACAGGCCACATTCATCACTCCCAGATTTTAACTTTCTATAATACGCTGACATTTACGTTGGTCCACATCTAAATGTGTAACTTTGGGTGGTGCAAAACAAAGATATATTCCACATTTATTTGTTACAACATTAAGAAGGTCCACTGTTTGGATTTTTAATCGCATACATTTTCTAACATGTACATGGACGTAAAATATGAAGAGAATACAAACTATGTGTCTATAAATGCACATACGTCAGATGAACTGAGATGCTCATGGCTATTGCCTCTGCACACACAGCTAGAAAAACTAGACATACTTTATCAATATATAGTTTAGTTATGATCTTAACTAAGAAGATAAACAAAAAACTAATGAACTGCCCGTGTGCCAGGTCATAAGAAAACCCGTCACAAAATCTTGACAGAATTTTAATTATCAGGGGGCTTAATGCTAAGCAAAAACATAGTGAAATAATGAGAATAAGTAAAACAGAGTATGTAACCAGTAAGGACCTAATGAAAACCAGTAACATCTCATGATATATAAGGGTAAGTACTATAACTGATTTTGCATGTCCTATGAAGTTGATAAACTGTCCTTGTGAAAGTTACAATGACTGTTAACTTGTCACATTGCTGTTTCTAGAAGCTTCCAGTACCAACAAGATCATAAATTTAATCACAGATATTAAGTACTTGCATGATCCGCAAATATCGGTTCATTACCTAGGCTACCTGATTCATGTTAAAACTGAAACCCGTTTTCTATCAGCAGAACTTCAAAACGTGAATTATAGGTCCGTTCACTTATTTTAAAAACATTTTTTTTCCTTTGTACTAAGTGAATACAGGACAACTCATGGCAATATCAAAATAGCCTCTAGCTATAAAGTCTCCTCTGAGCCATAACCATTTTATCTGCAGGGAAAAACCCAAGGTGCTCTGCTAGAAAGTCAGTGCTCAGTAGCTCGGTAGCTATGCACCTACAGAGTTCACTTACCAATATCTGAACGCATAAGGTGGCATACAAATGCCGAGTTACCAGTTAACTGCATCAAGCAGAATGATAGATCTCTCTTTCTGCCTCTCTCATTAGACCTGGAAGTTGACCTGTGTGTTGAAATGTGCATACTAAACTCAGAAAGCTTATTTTATCTTGTAAAGGTCACACAAGTACTCAAACTGGTATAAAAATTTAAAACACTACATTAGTGCATTTCATTTTCACAATTTATAATCTTCATGACTGATTTAGTACTGTTTAAAGAGTTACAAAGAATATATTCATGAGACTGAAAATATCCATTAGATTTGGATGACAGACTATGGATCAGCAGTCATTACTTGATCTTTTTTCCTCCTCTTCTTTATGTTGGTCTAGTCTCACACTTTTTAGTTTTGTTAGCCCTAAGCATAACAACAGAGTTGAGTACACTGTCCATGATGCATTAAAATTACAAATCAGTTAATTTTATGTGCATGCTACACAGCTGTGACCTAAAGAATCACCAGAAAACAAAAAGAAATTGATTAGCTGCAATGCTTGAAAAAATCAGATGGCACAATCCTGAGGTTGAAATACGTTACACTTGCCTGGACATCCTTGCTGAATTTCTCTTTCCATCACAGGAGATAAATTTAAAAAAGAAGAAAGAGACAAAAATTATGTGATTTGCCAAAGGTCATAAAATACATAAGTGGCTCAGCAGGGAACAGATTTAAGGAGCTCTAACGTCATTCTAAAACTATGAGTCAACAGTACCTTCTGGGTACATATTCACAAGGGAACGCGTGGTGCACAAAAAAAGAAATACATAATTTGAGTACTTGATTACTTGCTTTCTTCAAAAGCCAGGACAGTTTGCCCCTAATATATACGTGTAGCATACTCAGTATGTAGCTCACTTTGTCAACTAAAAAAAAAAAATAATAAATATTCCACAATCTAATGCAGATTTAACTCCAAATAATCTGCAATGGCAGGTGATCATTAGCTACAGGTAAGATAATTTCTTAAAGCATGTGCATTATGCAAGACCAAAGTTTTCTGGTCCAGGTTTTTTGTGACAGAAAACTCAAGATGCTGCAACCCTGACTGAGCAGCTAAGAATACAGAATTGTGTTGGCACAACATCATATGGAAAGGTGCCACACAACTTCAAGCCAAAAGCATCCTATTATCAAGAAAACTTAAAATGCAAAGAATACAAACTCTCTGAAGGAGAACCAAAGTAAATTAAGTAAAGCCTGGCAGCTTGTGTCTTAGTGAAGCATGCTAAATTTATACAGTAGGTGGAGACACCTCTTCCGCAGAGTGAAGCAGAACTCAAGTTGCATCAAGCTGGCATCATCAGAGCTAGTTGGAATTCAAGGGCCAAGGTAACCAAAGGCTATGAAGAAGGAAGCAATAGCTTTAATTCAGGCTGCAAGTTACTTTATTTCAGTGTAAATTTTGTTACTATTTTATTGCTCTTGATACCTTCTTGGTCTTCCAGGTTATCAGTTTCTACTTCTAAACCCTTCAAGGTAGCTCAGTAAGTGTCAGGCTCTGTAAATAAGTTATTCAGCCCTATATTTATTTCTGTACTTTCTGGATATTGCTTTTCTTTTAAAACGTTTATATAAATGATGTAAAATAAGAGACAATGGCGTAACTAATTTCAAGGAAGAGGGTGTCACAATATTCAAAACAGAGCTGGGAAAATTCACTGTTAGTCCTGAAAAATACAGCATACTGTGTGACTTTCTAGAGAAATAAAGGAAAGTTAAGAAAATTATCAATAGATTTAATTTCTTTTACTTCAAGCTGATTGACAGGACAGTATTAAAGGCTACATCAGATTATCATCCAGAATTAAAAATACAAAACAATGTACAAGTGCCAGTCTCAGATGTCATTCAGTGACTGACTCAACCCTTTGGGACTGAAGCAAGAATGATCTGTCTGTAGAAATATGTTCTTCCTCTAAAATGAAAAGATAGCTGAAGAGTCATTATTAATTCCTTTTCGTAAAGCTAAGCATGCAAAAACAAAATCCAGTGAAAAATGCTTGGCAGTGACTGCAGGTGACTAATCAAAGTATCCAGAGGCAAAAGATGTAACCATGGCACTAGAAACTGAACCCTAGTTCCTGAAGAAGCAATAAGGGTTCTTGGTGGTGAAAGACGAGAGCAAGAAAACACAGGGCAAACAAAGTACATTTGCCAGATATAATCCAGAGTTATCCAGAAGCGTGGCTTCTTAGACATTCAGAAGTTTGTGAACCTTCTCTAAGTGATAAATATACAAACTGTATAACAAAATTCAGTGGCCTGGCTGTGCAAGTTGCATATGCAAGCAACAAAAACCTCAAATGCTTGTTGGTATATATGGAGACCCCATGCAAGACCTATGATCCCAGTTTTCCCTGACCCAAAGAGACAGGCTTTTATAGCTAAATACAGAGCACCAAGAGAAATCCAGTATGACCAACTCAAGAAAATTGTCCAACATTTCCAACATCTAAAAGAGTCATTCAGAGCCCAGATAAGCTTCTACTCTGCTTTTTATTTTCCCTGCTCTAGTTCACACAAAGCTATCATTAGTGCTTTCAGAACACCAGAATTATTGGGTTTTAGAAGGCAAAGGATGATTTGTTCCTCTCTTCACAACTGAAATTTTGTTGCACCCTAATCCATGGCAAGACTCCCTTTGATGTCAATGGAATCAGGATCTGAAATCACACTTTTCCTGCTCATCCTCTAGCAACTGAGTTATTGGTGCTAGTTCCTAACTATCAGAGAGGATCAGAAAGACAGCCGATTTTTTTTTTTTTTAATAGTGTTGACTGAGTTACCTAGCAATAGTTCTTAAAGTAAAAAACAAAGTGAAATAATAAAAAAAAAAAACAACCAAAAAAACCGAACTCTGAGAGTCACACATGTGAAGTACTGACTCATAAACCGTACCCCCTACTCATTTGCACAAAAGTTCTGGGTCCTATCTTGGTTGAGAGCAAAAGCATAGGAAGAGGAAATTTCTTACAGTCATTTAAATCATGGGAGCCTTATTTTGCTTTTCAAATGAAAAAATCTAATCTTCAGAATAACTTTACTAGCAAAAGCTGTCTTGAATTCTGTCTTCCAAAGGACAGACCTTAAAGTCATTTGGAAGTTTTAAAGGTTTATTCTTACTGGAAAACCCATTTAAATAAACATTCAGGCAGACTTTCCTTAGTGCAAAAGGAGCTTTTGAAAACTTTAAAAATAACTATAGGGTTTTCAGCCTCCCAAGGTCAGTCTCCTTTGCACAGTGACTGCCAATCTCAGTGTCAATCTTATTTCCAACTGTTAAACTTATAGCACTGCTTGAGAAATGCTCTTCCCAGTGGAAAATATTTCTCTTGCAACACTGATAAACATAAGCACAAAATAGAAATCAGGCATATTCACTAAAACAATTTAAATGTAAACAACAGAGACAGACAGGCATCCACTATGTGAATAAGATCCCAATTATCCAACATTGGTCTATGGTTAACTACAGCAAGAAGTTACCACAGCCTTGAACACAGCCAAAACTTACTTGAACTGAAGTATCCAGAAGGTGAAGAATCTAGTTGCAGGACAAAACTTAAGTCCTTCAGCAAGAACAGGAGAAAGAAAGCGGTGCTTTGAACGGCCATGTGAATGAAGGTTGTTAAAACAACGTTTGTGATGTTTCAAGTAACCCTTTCAGAAATGGATTACTGGGATGAGTGCCAAACTAAAAGAAATTTACCAAAGGATAAGTTATTTCCATAGTATAAATGTGTATCATACTTAAAATGCTACCAGAAGACAACGCAACTTCTTTGTTTGTCATAACTTTTCCAAAAAGCCTCCATAGTAGCTTTACTTGATTTAGAATCAGATCCTTGCAAAACACTAAACTCATATTTTTTAAAAAACAATCCAGGAGGATTTTTTTTCTTCATTTTATAAAGGTTCATGTAAAGCTATAGAAATTACTTACAGTAATATATCTTCTAATATGAGGACTTTAGTCTCAATTAGAAAAAGGCAAAATCAGTAAGCACTTTCTTCCCACACTTCCACATTTATGATGTTCTGCGTTAGACTCATTGCTTTTCCAGCAGTGTCAAAGTATGCATGTTCCCCTGGGAACATATACAAATCAGTTACTTGTTATTTTTGTTTGCTTGCTGTGCCAATCACAAGGATGAGCATAAGGATAAAGGATTATTCCAACTTCATTGCTTCTGCCTCAGTGATACTTACTTAGGGAACATAGTCACTAACACATCTCCTTCAAATTTTTATGCAAAATAATATCATGATTCTGCTGTCCTGGTATTTTGAGAGACTAGAGTTTGTGCTGTAATTTGTAGTATTCTAACTTGGTTGCTTCCTGACCTCCTACTTTCTAACACTGAGTAGGGAGTTTAGGAAACTACAGTGCCCATATGTTACCCATGTGGTCCATAAATATTTCTCTTATACTTTGCTAACTAACATCAACAATATTTCTGATATTTCTTTGCAATTGTCCCGTAGTTTCTTGGATTTATTTTGATTTTGTGTAACTTTTTCTATCTTTTTGACCTAGCCCTTTACTGAAGCCTTAAGTTCTTGCTAGATGGTTTATTTTCACCTACAGGAAACTACTGTTGCACCATTAATATGTATTTTCCTTTTTACTCTCTCATCCTTTGCGTGTGTGTAGATACAGATATATACACACACAAAAAATGCATTTGCATATATATGCACGTGTATGTATACATAGACATATTTAATTGTAGTAAACAAACTTCTGAAGTACTGTGAAAAAATACCTAAAGTAAATTCCATGCTTTGTGTTTCCTTATTTTACTCTTTAGACCAGATACACTTGACAGTTTATGAAGATGTGCTGGCAGGTTCCCATTATCTAGTAAAGACTCCTTTTACTGAAGCATCTTAGTCACAATGCCCGCTTCAGCATATTAATCTTTACACCTCCCCTGAGAGACGAGATAAATACTATTATCCACTTTCACATAACCTAAACAGAGAAGTTGCATCTAAACTTGTCTGTGAGTAGCAGTGGCATCTGAAAGAGACTGTCAGACTTTGGTTTCCTGATTTGGTGGTTCATAGTAAATTCTTTTCATCTCCAAAAGAGATCCCTCCTTTTTCATTTTTATCACATCCCATAAATATATAGTGTCTAGATCCTTCCCTGCTCTCACTTGCAGAACCAGCACCTTGGCTGTTGGGATGGGTGCTGAAGCTATGCAGGTCCTCAATAATCAACAGCAAAATGTTGCTTTCTAACATTACCTACAATGATCCATTTCTACTTCCCACTGCCACCGAGTGAAAAGAAAGAAATCAAAGTATAATGTCAAAACAAGAATGGAGAGAAAGCTAAAACATAAACTGCAGTTAGAAGCTTCCATGAATTACAAGAAAAAAACCAGGTTTCTCTTCCTTGGGAAGTCATTCAGATTCTGCCTCAGTGATTGCTGCAGGGGCCAACAGAATTGTCATTTCCACAGGAAGTCATTTTAACACAAAAAGCCATAATTTTAACTTAACCTCGAGCCGACTGCTTATGGTTTTCTTCTGCTTTGCCATCATAGTGATCCTTCTGAGGTACAACATAGTTGAAAGCTCTGGAGGTGACTTTACGTAAGAGAACAGGTCAAAGCTAACATCTCCATCAGCTCTGCTTACATGTACTCAGCAGTTGCTATTGAAACAGAAACTGCTGACCACCAGCTGTAAAAAAAAAACCCAACCAAACAAACAAATAAATAAAAAAAAAAACCAACATAAAAAACCACAACAAACCGCACCTGGAAAACTACTCATGGCAAAGGTTCTCAACAAGAGCCCCCATGCCAATTCCAGATAAAACAATCTGCACCTAAGGATCCACTCACATCATCAGGCAATACAAAGAAAAAAAAACATCAGAAAAATGCATTAACTTTAGAATGAAGTATTACTAAATTTTATCTTCTATTTTGTTTTTTATAATTTAGAAACAAAACACAAAGCACCATTCTGCTAATAAGTACCTCAAATAACTCACTTCACCTATCTGCCTCACCAAGAAAGTCAGACAAGCCTGAGCCTGTTTTAGTCATTCTAACATCCCCTCCTAGCACAGAGAATTCACAGCCTAGTCCAGTACTCAGCCATTCTTGCACCAAGAAGGTCTCCTCTTTACATCCATTTTCTCCAAACTAAAAGTCTTCCTCCATATGCCTTAACTAAATCTCACTTTGGCTAAGGTAGCAGATTCCTCAAATACAAATTTGAATAGTTCCATTTTTGTAAAGGCTTTTTACATGTAAGAAAATCACATCTTATCCCAACATTTTTTTATTCCAAACACTTCAAATGACGATGTTCCAACAATCCACAAGAAACACGACATCTTCTAGCATTCCTGCTTTTGTCAACTTCTTATAGACCTTGTCCAAATTTTTCTTGAAGTCCAGAGGCCAGAATGAAACATAAAACTCTGCATAAGATTTTCCACCTCTGATGTAGAAAGTGAAATAAGAGTTTTCAGCTTTACATTTGATGCTGCAGTCCTTAATTAAATATTTTTTTTTGTTTTTCTGGGGTTGGTTTTGGTGGGGTTTTTGTTTTGGTTTGGGGGTTGGGTTTTTTTTGGTCGATACTCTGTTAATTGTCATGCGGTTTCTGCTTCAGGACCGAGATGATTTTCTATCACACTGTTTTCAACCCAGCTACATTCTCCAGTCCTAAATCAATATTTTTTTAATTATTTCTAAGAAGTAATTCCTTTGATATTTGCTCTTGTTGAATTTCATCTTATTGATCTCAAAATCTCTGAAAATTTATAACAATACAAATTTACAAAGTTTGGGACCGCGATTCTTGTTTCTTAACGAAATGACAGAGAACTAGTCAGGGTTAGTGTGTACAGGGTTACCAATAAGGCATAATTATCTTTGAATCATCTTGTATTTGAATTATTTACAATTTTATTTCTTTGAAAGTCATGTGGTGAGACTACCAAACAACTCACTATATCACATGCCTAGGCAAACGTTCCTACACAGAACGATGTCTCATTTGTTTGACGTTACTTTTCCTTTGTGAAATCATATTGGCTTATTCTTGTTTTCTAGGTTAGTAAGAACCAGTTGTTTGTTAATTTGCTCCAGCCTCTTTTCAAGTCTTGAAGGCAGGAAAGAAAGGCTATTAGATCAGTCACGCTTGCTTTTCCTCTTTTGAAAGATTAATTACTATGTTTGCCCTTCTTCAGCCCTCTGGGGCCAACCCATCCTCTATGAGCTCTCAAAGATAAACACTGCTGGTTTCTGAGCCATTGATTCTGTTAGCTCCTGAGGGATTGTAGGTAAACCTCATCAGACCTAGTTGACTTAAATACACCGTTCTGGGATAAATATTCTTTGACTTCTGCTTTTCCTGTTCTGGCCTATGTTCTCATCCTACTGTTGATTTTAATTATGTTAAATTGTTGTGACTTTTTTTTAAAAGGCTTGAAACACACAAGAAAATGGAGCATTTCAGTTTCATTTGAGGTATGCATTATTTTCTCTTCCTCTCACTTAACCAATGGATTTATGGTTTTCCTTTGTTTTCTTTTAACACCTAATGTGGCAAACAGAACACCTTTATGGCCTTAATGTCTTTTAGTCACTGGAAATTTCTACGTCTTTTCGACTTTGTCCTTAAATGTCTGTGTCACCCTTTCACGTGCCATTAGCAAGATGGTGTTATTACCAGCGACAATACAGTTCTTCCTGATTTTAGAAAGGTTTAATTAAACCATATTTTTCTTTTAATATACGTTCTGTTTTTTACAACAAAATAATTTTGTGTCTTGCTTTTGATATTGCTTCTTTAAGGAACCTATCCCAAGACCTTTATCCCTTAAAAAATCCCTTCTATCTAATTAGTTTATAAATTGGCTGAAGTCTACCTTTCAATCCTCATTGTTGCTGATTTTTCTGCTGTCATTCCTTCTTATAGTCAGAGAGATGGTTCTCAGTGATCCTTTGAAGTATTATGTTTCTAAGGTGGTTTTGGAACAGTTTCATCCTAATGGCCTTCTGCTTTCAGTCTGAGCTCTAGCCTTGCTATGTGTTAGAATCAAGTCTGAAACAGTTGCTCCCTTGGTTATTTTCCCCACCTTAGCAGGTCTCCTTTGTTTGCTGGAACTATGGAGAAAATAAAATTTATTTTGAGGTGCTTTAGCAAACACCAATTCTTTTAGTCAATCAGGTACTTTCATCGCAGCTGTACACATGAACTACCCTCCCACAAACAAATCTATTATGACAAGTTTCCACTTACTATTTCCTTTTTTTAATCAATCCCTAAAACTCTTTGATGTGGAGCCAGCTTTAGAATGAAACTGTACCTTCACAGTATTTAGTACACTTCTGCAAATTTTTGTACACAGTGAATGCATTTTTTCTGCTCCTGTCTTTTACGTAGGAACTGACATAGTTCCACATATTTAAGGAAATCATAGTAAAATGTTTGGGGGAAAGCTGTATAACTTCCTACTAAAACCTGTGCAAAACCTCCCAGCACACAATATTGTGGCAAGTTCTCTCAAATCATCAGCTCAATAAATTCTTCAGACAGGAAGAGGGAAAAAAATTTCTTTCAGCTAAGAAAGATTGTTTTCTATGACTAATCTCCTGTTAGCTTCACTGGGAATAAAAATGATGTTAAACTTTACAGATTGCCGACTAATGCTAGACAACGTATGGGAAACTGCTTGACCTGTTTGCACTCATAATAAAGAAACCGTTTTCCCCTAAGGACCTACAATCTCTATGAAAAAAACTCAGTGGTATTTTCATATTCTGCAAATCTTTGGTGTAGCCACTTACTGAATACTGTATGCAGCTGTGATCACAATATCTCAAAAAGCCTATCCTAGGACTGAAAAAAGAAAGATTCTTATATCATGAAGAGTTCGTTGGGGGAGAGGGGGTAATGAGTAGATGTAGCAGATTAGGTGACATGTTCACTTAAAAAAAAAAAAAAAATCAGGCATCTGATAAAAACTATATGCAACATGAAATCTCTTAGTTGTTTTGTTGGGTTTGGTTTTTTGGGGGTTGCGAAGTTTTTGGTTTGGTTCATTGGTCTTTTTTAATTGGAAAGATGCCCATATGGATGACAGTTAAAGACCAAAGAATCTGTAATGAAGTCTCTGAGCTAACATTCCCTTCACTGCTTTTTTAAAAACACAAACTTCTGTATATATTTGATAAAAGGGTCCTATTTTTTTAGTATAGCATTAAAAAATTATTTCAGAACATTTAAAAATAAAGACCTTTTTTTGACATTATAAATAATTATAAAGACATTAAAAATAAAGACATTAAAAATAAACTTCAGCCAGGAAGTATATCTTTATCATTACAATTTGCATCATCCCTAAAGAGGAAATGGGAACTCTTCAGCTAACATACAAAACCAGTATTACTGCTCTTGTCCTTTTGTTGTTATTAGCTAAAAAATGCTGCAATGCCCCCATTGCAAGTGCCCAAAAGGTAATCCATCCTGCCTCAACACTGCCTTACACTGAAGGCCAATAAAATGAAGCATCTCCTGAAATTTGAAAACTCTTTTGATAACTTTTCAAAGAATTCCCAAGATAAAAATATCTAATACTTGGTATTTGGGTTTTAGCACTGACTTCTTGTTTGAGTAATTTTGCCACAGAATGTAGTATATGAAAAAGGCAATTATCTAGAAACAAACATTTTTTTCGCTATTACACTGTAGACTGAGTGATATCTTTCAGAATTAATCTGTGCATTATCAACTGCAAGTAAAAGTGCATTGTCAAAGTTCAAATGTATAATATTTACTTTTTCAAATATTCCTAAGCATTTCACTGCTTAACTGATAATGTTTGAACAAACAATAGATTAGTCCCCTTGCAACTGGATAATAATGAGCAACGGAGAAATATTTTGCTGTACTCAGGGACTGAGGCACCAGAGAACAAAATATTCCTTCCAGCCAAGTCTTATAATATTTTTTTCTAAATTTGCCTAGACTGTGAATAGCGCATGACAGCACCCTCCCTAGCTACTTTAACAGGTTCTAGTGTGATGAAAATGCAATCTACATACAGGATTTATGCCTTAAAACAACACTAGTAAAAAGAAATATCCAACATTAACAAAGATTAAGGTCTGAATTAAACATTACATAAAGAAAACTGAGAAAGTTAAAATACACCTCGCAGGAATACTTCAGTAGAAGTAGTTGAAGTCTGAACAGCTGGTAGCTTTTGCTACCACTTATACTTTGCTAGATTTATGTCACCAGAACTTGCATTCTAAATGTTTAAATTACAGTCCTGCTATGTCAGTGCCATAGCTTTCTAAATCAGAGAAAGGACTGGGATCAAAGTGCCATAATTCAATGAGCAAGAAACATGTCTCTGGTGCATTCTGGGTCAAGTATTAAAATGTAATCTATTGTTTCAATTCAACATTCCTTTCATTGCATAAAGCCCTGTTACATTGATAAGAAAATGCATTTGAAGAAATGCAGCGGTGACTCTCAGGATGACATCTAGATTTCACTTTCAGTATCAAATAGACTGTTCTCAACTGACTACAGAAGAGACCACAGCTGGACCTCTGTAACAGGTCAAGTCTTTTGCATCTTCTTCGGCTAGAAGTAATGCACAACATCAACCAAAAAAGTAAAATTTAATGCAGGTTCAGTATTTACTGCTTTTTTCCATTACTTAAGTGGTTGACACTTGTATCATTGTTGAGGAAAGTGTGATGACACCAACGCCAAATAAGGACACAACAGACCTGCTATAAATTCCACAACATTTTTAGGGTAGAGAGGGAGATTATAGTAAATAAGGATGGTAAAAATTACAAAAAAAATTGTATTTCTGACAGAGTAACAACATTTTGGTTTTCCTAAATGAAGCTCAGTTCAGGTAAGTTATGTGGCACATTAGCTGTGACATTATGGCGCCCCTTGATGCTTTGTAACTAAAAGAACCCTGGAGGGGGCTGGGGGGGTGTGACATGGAAAAGCAAAACAAAACAACAACAAAAATCCACCAAAACAACCTAACAGGAACAAAAACTTCTCCACATTTCTCAAAAAAAACCCAAAAAACACAAAAACAACCCAAAAGAAAAACCACAAAACCAAACCAAACCACCAACCCTATAAAACAGTTTTTCAGATTTTACTTTGTAATCCCATACTTTCTTTGCTAATCCAAGATGTTCTGAAGGCAGATTCTGAAAACCACACATTAATGATGATTGATGTGATTAACAGTGCTGAGATAATAATCACACAAACCTCTGCAGTTGGCTGTCAGCTGCCAGACAGGCCCTTACAGAGGTGTGATCCTTTCAGCTAAGAAAGTTTGTTTCTTCTACAACTAATCTTGTTAGCTTCACTGGGAACAAAAATGATACTAAATTTCATAGATCACTGACTAAAGCTGGACAACATACACGAAAATGTTTGACCTGTTTGCACTCATAATAAAGAAACCATTTCCCCTAAGGACCTAGAATCTTTATGAAACAAATTCAGTGCTGAGGTTTCCTAGTTAATGTTTGTAAAATGTGTTGAGGTCTGGGATGGAAGCCACTACAGAAACACCACATAATTTCCTATGATAAAAGAAGAGGGAAAAGCACAGAAAACAAGCTTCTAATCTTGAAAGTAGAAGTGTCATATGAGTTGTTAATTGTTTAGCATAATTGTAACCATATGAATTCTTAAAAGTCTATTGCTCCATTGGGTGCAGCATATTTTCTATAATAGAAGATGAAAAATGACAAGTGAGGTAATATTTTTGCAAAACAATTTACATATTATAATGGATCACAAACTCAACATAAGTAAACAGTGTTATGTTTTTACAGGGAAAGATAAAAATCATACTGAAATGTACAAAGTGGCATTCAGCCTATAAAAGACATCAGTTAATTCTTTCAGTTTCTGCAGTGCTCTCAAGGAAGCTGCAAGAGCACGTTCCACTTTGCACATGTCACATAGAGAAAAATGTAAGTTCAGTGATAGACCATAAGGTGATCCTCTGGGGGAAAAAACCCACAAAAACCACCAAACACAACACAAAAGCCAGACATCAGTAAGGACAATAAAACCTGGAAAACCTGATCTGTGAGGACAGATCGAAGGGAGACTGTGTAGTGGTAGAACTATTAATATTTAATATTTGATAGTCTAGCTAATAAGTTACCTTTACTAAAGTAACATTATTTTTAACTAAAAAGGTAAGAGTCTGTGATGATTGCTAACTCCCCAGTTCTGAGCTAAGTTGCAGCTGAGGTGTAACTATGACATCAACTACATTGTACTCCAGAAACCGAATGACTTAGAGCCTGCCTCCCTTACCCTGAAATCACCCCCAGGGAAAAACCATCAGAGATTAATTTATTCACACAATCCGAATACTGACAGCATACATACAAAAGCTTTAGTGATCCCTTAAAACACATCAGACCAACATTTGATCTGATTAAAGATGAAAAATCTTCCACGACAGCCATACAATAATGGTCTCAATACCTTGAGTTACCACAACTAGGATTATATCGGAAAAATCAAATACCTTCAATTAGTAATACATCTAGTTCAAATGATGAATAATTTTCTCATTGTTTTAAAAAAGGTAGAAAAAATAGACAATAATTCTCACATTTTCTTTTGTTTGGGTAATGATTAAAAGGAAAATCCTCCAAATTTCATTTTAGAAAGGCAACATTAGGGAAAACTAGAGATGTGTGAAAAGTGGGAGTTACAAGGCAAAGTATTTTATAGCAGTTGCTACTAGTAACTGCCATAGTTTCACACACTGTATAAAATTGCTCTGTTGTAGCTTTAGATAAGTATGAACAGTAACTTTTGTATTATAATCTTTACTACCCTTTCTACTTTCAGGAAGAAAATTAAGAAAGCAAATAAACACCTCAAGAGCTTATATTTCTAACTATTCCATTTCCCACTCCTTCCTTCAAACACGTTTCTTCCTTCTTCCCTTAAGTATTTTGATGAGAAGGCAGAGTTCAACACAATCCCAGAGATAAGTAAATGATAGTTAATTCCTACAGAGACCATAAACAACCTCATCACTAACCAACTTCAACATAACTCACCTTCCTTATGTTGAAATTCCAGGTTTCAAACACAATTGGTGTGTTAAAAGTGCATGCTTCATAATTTTGGAGTTCACTAGCAATTTTGAAAAGTTGAGTAAATAGAAATCATTTAGCATTGGGCTAAAGACGACCATTCTGACAGCTCAGAAATAATTGTTTTATGCCAATCTGATTTGTTTTGCTTTCAGAAATCTTAAAGATTTGTTAAGTAAAATAACAGAGTTTGGTAATCACATAGCCCTGTGTCATAAATAATATAAAAGTGGAATACAGCATTTGGGGCGAACAATTTACTGAATTCATAATGCATTTAATATTAATTAGTTTTCTTTTTTCCTTAAAAAATAAAAAAAAAAATCTGCATTTTTGCAGTGCAAGTATCTTGTACAAGCTCTGAACAATCTGGCCACAGTTCAAGGTGGTACTCCTTTGGTCCCAAAATGCCGCACTACCTCTTCCGTCTGCAGGGCAAAAATTTCTCCCCTCTTGCTTTAATTAGAACAGAAACAAGAGTTAGCAATTTCTACAGCATAGTTGAAATTCATCACTCTTGCTGTTTTCAAGTCAACATCCCATTAGACCTCGTTCTTTCAGAGCCCTCTTTAATGCCACAGATAACATCAGATACCAGTTTCCTTTCTGGTCAGTAGCCTTCTGATCCAACGGCCAACACAGAACTTTTCTAATGATGTACAACTTGAGATTTCAATTATTTCATTTTATTTAGAGATAATTAAAAAAAAAATTGGAATAGAAACTGAAGTTAATACACCTACCGAATGGGTATGGCCACATGCACATTGCTGGTTCCTCTCACCCTCACTTCCTACAAATTCATCACAGAAAAAGGCTAATTGATGCTGCTCAGAAGCTTTTTGATTCCGAAATACTTTTTCCTTCTAAATTTCTAAGTCACATTTGTCTTCCACAGAAGCAGGAACTTAGTATCATGGGCACAGATCATTGTGTGAGATACAAAAATGAGACCCCATAACCAGACAATCAAAAAGACTTGGCTCTTTCTATTGTTTTTTCTTCTAGTCCAGCACCTGGGTCTTACAGGCTTTGCTGCACACTGAGACACAGCATCAGATTTTGTGACAATTGGGTAACAAGTGAAAGCACTTGCTCCCAAAGGGTAAGAGACTAAGATCTCAACAATTAAGAAGCTGTAAAACGTGTTGCTTAAGCACAATTTTTGACATTGGTTTATCTCCACTGTCATTTCCCATGTTGTCTTCAAGGGTTCATTACCAAGTCTGTCCTCTCAGCCCTTTCACCAATGAACATATCAACGTATAGTGTAGCAGCACCTGCACCAACGTAACAAAAATGCATCTCAACTTGCAAAGAAGCAGCCTTCCAGAGAGAAGGAAAGTTAAAATGTGAAGAAAAAAAACATGGAAGGACAGAACAAAAAATTAGTTTCTTAAAACCAGTTTATAGCACATCACTCTGAAGAAGACTGTTTATGCTGAAGGAAATTCAAAGCATGAAAAGAATTGGGTTACAAATGTTTTTCATCAGAGGAAGCCGTATAAACTTGTCATAAAACTGAATTGAAGATAAACAACAATGAAATTTCCATTTCTTAAGGAAGTTTCCAACCAGAAGAGCAAACAGAACAGTCTCAATTCTGCTGCCTGTGATATCCCACGAATATGAATATGCATATAACATAACACACACTTAAACCAGATATTCCTACTGAGAAGTCATTACCATAGTCAATTATTGTTTAAAAAAAGTGAAAAAAATCCCAGTGCCTGAAGTTAACATGTCTAACCACTGAACCGATTTTCAAAGGTTACCCGATGACATTGAAATCAGTAGAGCCTTGCCTCTGATTTCCATTAGACTAGACTGAATTATTAGAGACCTAGTCACTAAAAACTTTTTTTTCTTTCTGAATTCTGAACTAACCTGTTTCTTCTGATAACAGATTAAACTGTGGTGTAGACCTCCTGCTTTCTGAGCCAAGTTGCATTTTTGGATGAGTCACAGACACGGTTCTACTTTATCTTCAGTGAACAAATCGCACCAGAGTAGCGTGCTAATTAGTGAGGAGATGACTTACATTGACAGACAAATATCATTCTAATTACTAATGATGAGAAAAGAACTACAGAAAATACCCTTGTGGTATAACTGTAACACCATCATTGATGAATAATATAAATCCTATTTAACTATATGGAAGTTGTGCATGGAGAATTCTCCAGCTCCTCTTTTAATCAAAGCAATTGCTACAACCTCTTTTACAGTCTATGCTCTTCTATGATTTCCTCTGTCTTCAAAACTACAGAGAAGCCTGAGTCACCCTGCTGCCCCTTTTCAGTAACTGGGTGCCTTAATCTCTTCTTTGATGTTTCTGCGACATCAATACATCACATTTTACCCACCCATTGAGCTTTTTCCAAATGGTTCTAAACCCTGACTTTGCCCATTCCCAATCTCAGATTAGCTGTCCCCATATAAGAGGCTGGTTATGTCCAGTAGTGAGGAAGTGATATTTTTAAAAAATACATGCTGCAACTGAAAAGATTTGTAGGGAGGAGGTACAGAGCCTTACTAACCCAGGCATAAAATATAGCAAGCTATAAACGTTTATTTTACCCCAGTCTAAAGCCCACTTATTTTCAGATGAATCTGTAAAACTGCCTTTCACCACCCTCCCATTTGGCTAGAAATTATTCAACAGGTAGATTACTAAGAATTGAGAAAATTCTTAGAAAACAAAAAAATCAGGTCAATCAGATTTTCCACATACTATTCTTCATTTTAAAGTTCATGAATAAAAAAAATAGATTGATTAATTTATTCATTAATTTTATTTTCAGGTTCTTAAGCAGCTGGACACTCCTTTTTCATCTGAAATGCTCTAGAGAAATATTTTAAAAAGCTGAACAGTGATTCTTTATAGGATTCTGTAGTAGGCATTGTTCACCTCTTTAAGAAGTCATTACAGTACTTTGCTTAATATGGTGTTATTTCAACTCTACATAACCTACATTTCAGGAAAAACCTGACCGTAGCAGCCAGCCCCTCTGCAAGCCATACTAAGTCATACCTGTAGTTTCCTCGCTTGCTCTAAAGACATTTGTTTGATTAGCAACTTCCACTTAGAATTTTAATGCCTTTCACCACCCATCTAAAACAAACAGGGTGTCCATCCAAGCACCTCTGAACACCTAGGAACCAACTTCAAACCAATGATTTTCCATTTTTGGTGTAGCAATAATCCTCCCCTGCTGCTATTATTGTTTTACATGCATACCTTGAGGCTTGTTCGTATTGAAGCGCTCAGCACTTGTTCATGAATAAAAATTGTCTTGTTAGTAATACAGTATCATATCAAAGATGGGGATGGTCGGTTTTGGGGTTGATCATGACACCTAAGTGACTAGTTAAAACTGCAAGAAGCCGCAGCAGGAAGGATAAATGCTGGTGATACAGAATCCTCAAACAGTTACACTTAATGACCACTTAAGAGTGTCAAGGAAATACAACTCTGTTTAAGTGCAAGAATTAGAATTAAAAAGCCAGGTATGACTTTTGGTATAGTGTTATTCTAAGGAGAACAAAAAGAGGTTGCTTTGAACAAGCAAAGAAGAAGGACAAGCATCAGCATGAGACAATGCTCCAGTGATAATTTTCTAAAGCTCTTCAGTACTCCAATAGTGTAAGTCAAAGCTCACCTTAACAATAAGCAGACTGGTGCCGAAAGCGTGTCCAGTGTTAGAAGAAACTATTAGGAAGCAGCTAAAACTGTCTAGCATGTGTCTCACCTCTGACAATCTCAATCTCCTGCTAAACTAAATATACGCTAAGGTAATTTTTTTGCCTTATAACTTTATAACTCCTTCATATTACTTGGTGGGGTTTAATAACTAAAGTTGTAGGGGAAGTTAGGCTGGTTGTTTGGAAAATTAGGTGGAGTTGTTAGAATTTAGAGTCGTTAGAAATTAGAATTTCTAATTCTTTAGAGAGAAATATAATCCAAGAAAATAAGCTGATGACTGCCACTCTTAGTCCCTTCTTTGGAATAATAATAAAAAAAATCAAATACTTGCTGGGAATTTCAGACTCATAGAATCATTTAGGTTGGAAAAGACATTTAGGATCATAAACGATGACATAACCGATGACAGCAAAGTCCACCACTAAACCATGTCACTAGGCGCTGCATCTAGGCATTTTTTAAACAAGTCCAGAGATCGTGATCCCACAACCTCCTGGGCAGCCTATTCCAATGTTTGACCACCCTTTCAGTGAAGAAATTTTTCCTAATAGCCAATCTAAGCCTACCCTGGAGCAATTTGAGACTGTTTGCTCTTGTCCTGTTGCTTGTTATCTGGGAGAAGAGACCTACCCCCACCTGCCTACAACCTCCTTTCAGGCAGTTGTAGAGTGTAGAGAGCAACAAGGTCCCCTCTGAGTCTGCTCTTCTCCAGACTAAACAAAGCCAGTTCCTTCAAATGCTCCTCACAAGACTTGCACTCCAGATCCTTCACTGGCTTCGTTGACCTTCTTTGTACATGCTCCAGCACCTCAATATCTATCTTGTAGTGAGGGGCCCAAAACTGAACACAGTATTCAAGGTGCGGTCTCACCTCTGTCAAGTACAGGAAGACTATCATTTTCCTAGTCCCATTGGCCACAGTGTTTCAGACACAAGTCCAGATGCTGTTGGCCTTCTTGGCCACCTGGGCACACTGCTGGCTCATGATCAGCTGGCCATCAACCAGCACCCCCAGGGCCTTTTCCACTGGGCAGGTTTTTGGTTTTAATTTTTTCTTTACATTTATTTTTAAAAAGGGTCATCCATCTTTAACCAGCTCAGCACTTCTTGGTGTCTTATAGTCCTCCTTGGTCACAAACATAATTCTGTCCTTTCCTTCTTGCTTAGAGTAGGACTTGGCAGAGCTGTCTGGTGCCTTCCCTGCAACATGCGCATAGACTGGCCCTGCCAGCACCCTGCCCCACTCTACACTGCTCCTCTACCACCACCACCAGCAATAGGCAGCGGGGCACTGCTCCATGCTATGAAATCATGTCAGAAAAGCTGTTCTGGAGAAATTTGTTTTTAAAGATGATCTATTTCATTCTAACTCTTCATGGTGAGTTGATCATGGATAAAAGAGTAAAGCTCCTGCCTTCTCTTGGAAAATGCCTGACCTCCAGAATTCACTTTTTTAGTCAGATCTTCGAGGTGGCTACTTCATTTTTAGCTCTGCTGTTGCATTTTCAACTACATCAAAGACATCAATATGTTCTTCTGTTGTGCTTAAAATATTTCTTGGTCTCAGGAACCCTAACTGCAAAACACTTCCGCTCCCCTAAAGCAATCCATCTCCATCATAACCCTGGCATTCTTGGAAGCATTGCTTCCTAGTCACAGTGCAAAAAGCACTCTTTTCACCTTAAGACCAGAGTTACCAGTCACTTCTTTGAGCATCCTTTTCTCTTTTTTAGCATGGAGTATAGCATTCTCAATGCACACAGATTAACACCGAACCAAATATTCAGATACAGACTGGAAAGGTCTACAAGGTAGAGGAGGAAAGAGTAGCCACAGCTCTAACAAAAAAGGTAGAAGGCAGAGGGCAGCCTGATTAACTATAACTATATTTCTAAATTTCTTTGCTTTCATGGTCTCTTTCCACACAGTGCCATCTGGTCCTTAACCTACAGATTGTTTTGTGATTACGCTTGCATGAAAAAATGCAAAGTTAAATGAGGTTGCACTTGTTTTTCCGTGGTCAGATAACACATCTCTGGTTTTCAGTACCTTGTAGTCTTCACACGAAGACTACTCACTATGCAGTGCAGGCTCTACTTAGCAGACTAACACATCCACTATTCCCTATAAGTCCAGGAATGGAATGAGTTATTTGGCTTATATTACTTTATTGTGATTGCTTCACAGTTTCCTAATGATCTGCAAACTGAAAGGAAAATCCAAATAGTACAAGAGGAATACCAATGACATGGTGTTTTATGAGACTGTTCAGAAATGCCTCTGATGTACATAGCTGAAAAGCCCCTAAATCTTCGACATTAGCTATACTGCCTGCTACTTTCTTAATAATAATAATACAATAATAATATAATGATAATAAAATAATAATAATAATAATGGGGGAATGATACATTTTAACACTTTTTTCAATAATTTGAATTAACTTATTATCTATTGCTGTATTTGAGATAGATATTTCCAGCCTCACTGTTTTTCCCTTTATTTTGGGGTCTGAATGCCAGAATGCCTTCATAGAGCTGAGGCACAATTTTATCCCACTTCGGTGAAGTGAAACAATCTAAAATGTTACCTGATAAAGGTTCTAATTATTTCCTAAACAGGTATCCTATACAGCACATATACTTAGCTTCTCTGAGCTCTTGTGAGTAGCATGCATCATCTATTCAGATTACATTTTTATCTGTCTCTTAGCCAGCACAACTTGGCTAAAGACATACTTCAATCAATAAAAGTATTTTGATTTATATATACATATATTTGATTTATATAGGCATATATACACAGAGGTGCATATGCTCCCACCTATTCCTTTCACCACATGGTAGACAATGTGTTTAGAAAGCAAAGCAAAAAGTACAATTAAATATGCAATTTTATTACGTCCTCTCTTTGCTTCATTCTTAGTTTTTTTAATTCATTCTTAGGAAAAAAGTCACACCACTTCCACTGACACTTAAGCTAATGTGTTCCTAGCATATAAGTTTTTTCCACATTAAAGAAAATCACCCTAAGAGAAGAGACAGCAAGAAAGAAAAAAAGACAGACACAAAACAAAAACAGAATTACATTCAAGCAGATGTCTAGAATCAGCTCTGACATCACTGAAATTAGGAGTCTGCAGCAGGCATTAATGAACTGCAGACCTACACTGCAACAAGTGCAATACATATATTCCAGGATATTGTCTCAGCTTTTTAGTTGTCATTACACTACTACAAACAGGTTATGAAGTGTACCTATGTTGTATATTTGCAGACTCAATTATATTTGTTATGTTGACAGGTCTTCAGTGCTTATTCAGGGAGCTATTCACCACCAGTTTACCATCTAACTTACCTTTTTTTCAAAAGTAAGAAGGAAATAATAGGTTGAGGAAATAAACCGTTTTCTTCAAGACCATTGCCAGTGCAAACTAATGAGATCTAAGCAAGGTGTAACACTTAACGTTTTATCTAATGGGAAAAGAAAAACCCACAGCAATAACAAAAACCAAATTAGTCTGGTTGCGTAAAAGCTTTGGTGACAGGTACAGGCACTGCACCGAAACACCTACTTTGAAATTTGTAAGGTTTTTTCCTTCCTTTTTTTTTGAGAATTAAACAATTAGGTTAGCAAGTAAACTAAAAGCCAGCCACTAAAGAAAAGCTAGACATGTGCAACGAAGCACAGCCATCTCCACATCCCCTGTGTAGAATTAACATATATTCATTTAATGTGCATCAACTAATCAATTACTTGGTCACTCCTTTCCAATTTCTATAGGCAGGTAAGTGCCTTTAACACTTCTGCTTAGGATTGTCTCAAACTGTCAGGACTTCCATTACTGCAAATACACTGCCAAGCATGACATGGCTTACTGCTTTTTTCTGTGCTGAGATTAGGGTAAGGGGAAACTTTCTAGATCCATTATTATGTTGGATACTTAACTCAGCCCCAAAGTTCTATAATGAAAATAATACATTAATAAAAGTATTTATCATCTTCATTTTTACACTTTTGTGACTGTGCTCTCGACAAGGTTAAATGCAACATTAAGAAAGGCTGACACTTCCCAAAGCAGAAGCCTGATAAGAAAATTTTACAGGTTATCTAGTAAAAAGGATTCTTCATTACCTACTCCCAGATTACTCTCAAAGTTTTGGAAGACACCATTAAAATGTTTGGTAGGATTTAGCACTTCTCCAGTATTTATGCTTGCCCAGCTGTGGCACAAAGCTGCAACTACTAAAAAGTGTCTGGGCAGCCAGTTTTCAACACATTTTGTTATACTTCCCTTCTTGCCTCTTCCAGCTGCTTTGACATCAGTGACAACTATGTTCAAACACGTGTCAAGTTTGGAAGACACCTGTTAGAAATATGTATTTCAATTGTTCTTCTGTCTCAGAAACCTGAATGAACAACCCAAGGCATGACAGCCAATTACAGCATATCTGCATGCAAGTGAGCGTGCAGACAGGCAACTTCCATTTGAAATCCCACCATGACTGTAGAGCCTGGCCTGAAGGCTGAAAGCAGTTGTAATGCTTTTATTTACTTTCAGAAGGCCTGGGACACAACAGACTACTTACAGCTAGCTAAAAAGAATACTTTCTGAAGTGGATTCAATAAATGTGACTAAACCCATACCACTGGTTACAGTCATGGTAAATACACTAAGATTTGAGAAAAAAACAGCCTTCTCCCTCTGACCCTAAACACTGAGAGAACTACCAGCTTCCACACTAAGAATCCTTCCCATGCAAATGACATAACCAATTATGGCTAAAAAAAACCCAAACTCATTGAGTCAAGTACAATATTGACATGTAAGAACTTTTAAACTGTTCCTCCTACAGTAGGAACTTTTCAACCCAAGTGTCAAATTTTCTCATTTACCAAGATGGCAAGCTGTTTTGCTGCTGTTGCTCTTCTAGATCACCAACAGAAAGACTGAGATTTAAGTTCCCTTACTTAAACACACAAGTTGCTTTTTCAGCTGGCTGGCAGAACTCTCCTGCTTAACCACATTTATAATGAGTATTTCTCTCCCAGGTGGGTGGTACGCAAAGGAAATCCAATCAGAGCTTCCTACTGGGAATTACCATTACAAAACATCATAATTACACAGTCAATTTTACACCTAAAGATATACCAACACCTTTCTGAGATTTCAAATAACTCCAAGGAGAGCTGAATATACTGAATCTAACTTTCCACTGGTTGTCAGTTTCTTGGTTCTCATGTGGAATGTTCTGCAGTCCCTTTGCACACATATGCCATGGTAGCAAATCAGTCCCCGAGTCCTTTCAGAACCACTGCCACTTCCTTAGCCATGTCTCCAAGACTGAGATTCTTCTATGTTTTTCCCTACGAAAGGCTGCCATGCTTCCTTTCTCTAGGTGTCAGCTTTCACTGCTACACACTTCCATTAGCCCTGCCCAGCATGCATAAGTAGCTAAGCATACCAATATCTACAGGTGATACAGAAATTATCTTGCCAGCAACATTTCCATTAAAGAAAAGAAACATTAGCATAAAAAGGTACAAATCTATCTTTTCAGTTCCTTACCCTTGTCTTGATTATGAAGCCAAAACCAAAAACTAAGCTTCCCATCAGCACTTCAATGTGTCATTTATGCTACGTAGCTACTATTACTAAAGAGTGCAGCAGCATAAAAATAAAGCGAGTAAACTTGTCTTCCTGTCTGTTGGTATTATTTATAACAATTGCCAGTGGATGGGATGTTAACAAGTTCTTTTCCCAGTTTGACAATGGGCACAGCCAGTTGATAACAGTCGAGAGTGTTGGAGTAATTACACTGACTTTAAAACTGCTTTGAGATCTTTGTGCTGTGATGAAAGATATCCAAGAGGAGCCAGTAGTTACATAAGGCACAGATTAAAAAAACCCACATGTTTACTATTTTTACCTTGCCAGTAAGTGTGTCTGGATCAGTCTGCAATGGTAAAAAGCTTTCAGAATAATTTAACTCCTCTTGAAAATGTTCTACAAAATAGTATAGTAAGAACAAATTCAGAGGCAGAAAGACATTTCTTTATAAAATCAAAGTGATTCTAGGTGGCCTGTAACAGATACAAAGTAACATAAAAAAGATAAATTTCAGAAACTTCATGTAGCAGGATCTCAGCAGGCTTCAGAAATAATAGGCTATAACTAGCAGTGAAATAATTCTAAACAGTTTGGGATGGAAAAAGAGCTGTTCTCCTGTCAGAGAACAAAAAAGCTCTCACTTAAACTTTATCCCACCAACATCCCCCAAAGAAAAATATTGGGATTTTTTTATTGATCATTTTTACAAAGTTTGCTGTCTGTTGTGGTTTAAACCTGGCCAGCAATCAAGCACCATGCAGCTGCTCACTCACTCCGCCTCACCCAGAGGGATGGGGAGGACAATCAGAAAAAACTTGAGGGTTGAGATAAGAACAATTTAATAGGTAAATCAAAAGCCGCACACACAAGCAAAGCAAAGCAATCATTCACAACTGCCCATGAGCAGGCAGCTGTTCGGCCACCCCAGGAAGGCAGGGCTCCATCACGCATAGTGGTTACTTGGGAAGATAAACACTGTAATGCTGGATGTCCCCCCCTTCCTTCCTTATTCCCCCAGATTATATGTACTCAGTACGACGCCATATGGTGTGGAATATGTCTTTAGCTAGTTCAGGTCACCTGTCCTGGCTGTGTCCTCTCCCAATTTTCCTGTGCCCCTCCAGCCCTTTCACTGCCAGAGTGCAAGGAAGTGAGAAGTCCTTGATTTAATATAAACCTTACCCAGCAACAATAAAAACATCAGTAAAAACATTCTCACACCAAATCCAAAACACAGCACTGCACCAGCAACTAAGAAAATTAACTTTATCCCAGCTGAAACCAGACCACTATCATACCTGTAGTACTTGACAAAACATGGTATCACACAAAGCATTCTTAGAACCAGTTTTTGATTTTTGAGGGGAGTCCTCCAATACAGAATTGGCTGCACACAGTCCACACCATAAAAAGTTGAAAAAGAAACAAATGGTAAAAAAAATGTTAGGGATGTAGACCCTCTAATAACAGCAACATCTGTTTTGAGGTACTTCCCCAACTGGAAGGAGCTCACTCTTACTTATTCATTCCTTTTTATTTCCACGTATACACCAGCTGTAAATGAATGAATATTAATAAATGAGACATCAACTTCATAACTACTCTATTTTCATAGCTATATCTTAAAACATGTATCATCTTAGGTTCTCAGATTCTATCCTGTACATATCCTGTTTTGAATTTCAAAAGGACACTTCAGTAAATCAAGATCTCCTCCCAAAGGATTGTTCTGTGGTCATCCTTGTACAAGAACGTTGATAGGTACAGATTCTTAAATGGGTAAACTGATGATGCTCTAGAAGACAGATACTTAAAAAAACCAACCAAAAAACAACAACAACAAACACCAACAACCCCCCCCCCAAAAAAAACACAATAAAAAAAGAAACCAAGTGATGCGGGCCAGAATTTGAATTTGCCCATTCTAAGAGAAAGCAGAGGAAGAGGTGGAAAGAATCAGAATTCTGACTTTACATTTATTTTCAAGTATCACTTAGACCAATTTACTATCAAGGGTGAACTGTACTAATATAAGCAGTAACAGTTCCTGCCACAGACTAGAATCAAGAAACAGGATAACCAAACAATAACCAAACTTAGAGAAGGCTAAAAAGTTTAAAATCCCAATCCATTTCATACTCTGCTAGGCTTTTCTGAGAAATAAAAAATTAATATCATAGGCAATTATTGTTTCTACAGCAAAACCAATACACAGAATAGGAGTAGCCAGATGGGGAGGAGAAGACAAAATTATTAACATGCTGCTTTTATTTATTCCTTGGAGAGCACTGCAGCTGCAGGGAATCCTGAGTAGATGTTCAATTCCAGAATTTATGTTATGTAGAAAGAACAAACGTGAAACTCTTCACTCTGTTTTGCTGCTAACATGCATCCTTTACATAACTCACTGCATGCAGCTGCCATTCTTTCAAGTACCTGACAAGCCACTAAGCACAATACCTTATCCTTCACTGAAAACAGCTCAATAAAAAATTGACAACAGTTGATTTGTAAGTATAGTCATCAAATTAACAAAAAGCCTTTTTGTTCAGGAAATCCATCATTTAAGAGGATGCAAGCATTACCATACACTGGCACCTAATTGGGACAATTACGTATTTGTATGAGTGACTCATTTGTATTCATACTCAAGTGTACATTGTACAGATGGAGTAATACATTGATATTCAAGCTTTGTGTGTTAACATCATGCATCTTTTTCAAGTAAATTAGAAATTAATTCTGTGTACCATAAGCAATACAGATAACTGGTAAAGGAGGAAGACTATTCACACGGCTAGTTATAATGAAACCCTGTCCTTCACAGGACATCCATCAAAAATAGTTAACTTGATAACAATAACTGGTCTATCTCCAAAAAAACCCAACCATGTAACCACAAACCCCAAGTAAACTAATAATGCAAGGGGTATGTGGAGCATGTAGCAATAAAACCTTTATATTCTTACCAGGCTTCACTATCAGCATATCTGTCTTTACAGAACAATTGGTCTCTGCCGTTTCTTTTCTTTTTTTTTTTCTTTTCTTTTTGGTTCCCCTTCTTTAAGATTTGAATTCTTCCTCCTATAGACAACATGTTTTCTTTTCTGTGACCAGATTTGAATCTAGCACATTTTAGGCAGTGCTAGAAACGGAAATGACAGAGTAAGAAGCCCAGAAGCATTAAAATTTAATAATTAAATTCCTATTTGAAAGCAAAAAACTACTGCATCCTCCATTGAGGAACTGTTGTCAGCCACCAGTTTCATTGGTATTCATTTTGGGTCATGAAAGAGGCAAGAATTGCAGACAGAAGAGTAATATGGTTCGCATACAAAGGCAAATTGCTCTCCTGCAAGGTTAAACAGAGATAATTTTAGAAGCTATTCCCGGTAATGTATTTATGCAAGTTTTACTGACCTAAATGTAAACTTTAAACCAAAATAAAAACCTCAACAATCTTCGAAAGGTGGGGGCATGGGCGGAAGTCTGGGGCATTGTTACTTTTGGCTAAAGAAAGAGGAATTCTCTCCATCCATACATATATAAATGAAGCAGCCAACATCTTAAACATGCAGTATGACAGCTTTTTATAAGGTTAGTTCTTTTAAAATAGCATTTTATTATGGTCCATTTATCAATACAGACAAGATCATAAATAACAAGTTTTTATACATTTAGATACAGAACTCATCCCAGAAAAAGGCATGCTCTGTCTCCTACCCACACATACTTTCCTTCACACAATCACAGAATGTTCAGTGTTGGAAGGGACCACTGGGAATCACCTAGGCCAACCCCCTGCTAAAGCAGGTTCACCCAGAGCAGGTTGCACAGGATCACGTCCAGGTGGGTTTTGAATGTCTCGAGGGCAGGAGACTGCACAGCCTCTCTGGGCAGCCTGTGCCAGGGCTCCGACACCCTCAAAGTGAGGAAGTTCTTCCTCATATTCTGAAGGAACTGCCTGTGTTGCGGTTTATGCCCATCACCCCTTGTCCTTTCACTGGGCACCACTAAAAAGAGCCTCTGGTCCCATCCTCTTGACACTTGCCTTTAAGACATTTGTAGACATTGATGAGATCCTCTCAGTCTTCTCTTCTCCAGGCTACACAGGCCCAGCTCCCTCAGCCCTTCCTCATACAGGAGATGCTCCAGTCCCCTGATCATCTTCACAGCCCTCCGCTGGGCCCTCCCCAGCAGTTCCCTCTCTCTTAACCTGGGGAGCCCAGAACTGCACCCAGCACTCCAGGTGCGGCCTCATCAGGGCAGAGAGAGAGTAGGACAACCTACCTCCCTCGAAGTGCTGGCTACATTCCTCATAATGCACCCCAGGGTGATCCCACTGGTTTTCTTGGCCACCAGGGCACACTGCTGGCTCATGGGCAACTTGCTGTGCAGGGGATGTACTGGTGCATGGGGGTGTTCCTCCCTAATTGCATCTCCTTATGCTTTCCTTTGTTAATCTTCATGAGGTTCCTCTCCATCCAGCTCTCCAGCCTATCCACGTCTCGCTGAATGGCTGCATCAGCCACTCTTCCCAATTTGTATCATCCACAAACCTGTTGAGGTTATACTCTGTCCCTTCATCCAGGTCACTGATGACTAAGTCAAACAGGACTGGACCCAGCACTGACCCCTGGCGCACACCACTAACTAGACTCTGCACCACTGATCAGAAGAACCCTCTGAGCTCTGCCATTCAATCCACTGCACTGTCCACTCATCTAACTCACACCTCCTGAGCTTACCTGTGAGGGTGTTATGGGAGACAGTTCCAAAAGCCTTGCTGAGGTCAAGGTAGACAACATTCACTGCTCTACTCCTTATCTATCTAGCCTGTCATTTCATCACAGAAGGCTGTTAGGTTGGTCAAGCATGATTTCCCCTTGGTGAATCCACGTTTACTCCTGATGACCTTCTTTTCATCCACATGCTTAGACATGACCTCCAGGATGAGCTGTTTCCAGGGATGGAGGCGAGGCTGATCAGCCTGTAGTTTCCTGGGTCCTCCTCCTTGCCCTTTTTGAAGACTGGAATGACATTGGCTATCCTCCAGTCCTCAGGCACCTCTCCTGTCCTCTGTGACTTCTCAAAGATGAGAGTGGCTTAGCAATAACATCTGCCAGATCCTCAGCACTCGGTGATGCATCCTATCAGGGCCCATGAATTTCAATTCTATTGAGGTCTTAAAAACCCCAAAAGACTGCAAACTTGGACAGATGCTAGAAAATGTAAGGGACAATCCAGAGCGAGTCAATCTTTCTTTTTCTTTCTCTGTATTGTGAAATTCTCATTTCTAGCCACCCATAATCCATTTACATCCCTATATATATGTCATAGCTATCTCCATGGAACATAAGTTCCAAACCTCTTTTTCCATTCTGGACTGGCATTTTGACAAACCACCAGATTTCTGTCATGCTGCTGCTATTTCTACTGAGAAAAAGGACTAGCACTTGTCACTGAAACTTACTATATATATTCCCTGGCATGTAATTTTCAGCAATGATAATAAGAATCATATCACTTCCAGGTAATTCAACCATTTAAAAAATGTAAATAATATGCAACACAAACTGCTTTTTACTGATGCTGCAAGTATAATAGTAAACATGACTGATATCCTTAGAGGAAAGGCTGTACACATACAAACTAGTATCCCTAGAATCACAGCTGGAAGAATACATTTACAAAATTGGTAAAATATTTTAATAGTATGTATACCATCATATGCATTCCTAGTTATCTTGAGCACCAGAAACCTATGATTGGGAAGCTGCAGAACAGACTTTTCACGGACTACATTAGCAGTGAATCAGAGTAAGAAGATCTATTTCAATGCAGCAGAATATGGTACTGCACTTGTTTTAGCAAAAATGATACAGAAATCAGCGGGCAGAAGACAAGGATCAGCATGGCACTTTATGCTGCCCTCTGGTTCACAACATTGCCCTTGATGTTATCTTATTCTGTGACAAAGCAAATATCAGTGTTCAAAGCCAAGACTCCAGTGAACTAAATTTTTACACAGTATTTCACCAGCTGCTTTTTCAATTATTTTTTTTTTTTTTAGCAGTAACTTCAAAAATGGCTGGACAGACCACAGCTTGGGGTCACCAGCTTTCTCCACATTCACATAACATAAACTTCAGATAACTCAAGTTTTCACCAGAAAAAAAAATATTGTGTAATGAAGTATTTTATTTTAACTAGTTATAAAATTGTGATGTGAAAAAGTGCAAATCAAACACTTGTAAAAACTAAATCAAGGATTTTATTACCAAAAAGGAAGTATAAAAACTTCTCAGTATTCTCACATTCAGAACTATTTCAAAAACAACTCAGTAATTCACCGTTATGTATGCATAGCATTCAAATAATTTCCCTAAGAAAAAAAATATGAGCCTATACTTTCCCCAGTAAGACTGAGAAGTCCATCATTAAAAGAAGAGATCTTTCCTCAGGATTTTGTAAATAAACACTGCAGTGATATACCAACTCTGTACACTAATTTAACCACATTGTACAATAAACTCGTCACACCAGAATGCTGGACGTCTCATCATAGACACCAACTACTGAGCAATAAGTAACAAACAAACCTTACTAAAGGTTGTTGGGTTTTTTTAATTATTATTATTTAAAAAAGAAAGCCAAAACCAACCAACCAGCCACCACCCCCACACACAATATCAAAACTTGAAGGCTCAGATTTTTCTTTCTTTTTAAAAATAAATTCCTAAGAAACTTGACTTTCTTCCATTACTCTGCTCCAACCTGCAGTCCAAAAGCAACTTCAAAGCCTTGAATAAATGAAAACTATAGCCAAGAAGAAAAATTTTCCATGTTGTGTTCATCCTTTCTGTTATTTAGAATGAGACACAATCCTACTGTTTCCATGACTCTGTGATGTTAGTATATAAAGAACAAAGGACAGAAAGCTATCCTTTGACATGAATTTGCTTCAGTTAACTTAAGTGTCATAGAGACACCATTTGGAAGAACTTTTGATGGTTTAATCCTTCTATTTTAATGAAGATTTACCCTTGAGATGCTACTTAAAATCTGATTTGGCATTGGACCAAAAAGTACTCTGATAATGCAGAACAATAAGAAGTTCCATATACTGTACTAGTAATTTCCTTGATACGTTTTCCTTACATAAACTTGACATACATTTATAGTGCCGACACTACAGAGAATGAAAGTAAATACATTTTTCATTTTCTTTGCAACTTTTTTATTTTTTATTTTTTGTTTAAAATCATTCCATTTGCACTGGATGTAAAGGGGGAATGGGTATACAGGTAATGCCATTAAAAACTCTTCAAAATGGTATCTTGAATGGTATACAACCACTAATCTAAGGTTGTTGCAAAAAAGGAAGAAGAGACTGCATGTCTAGATTTGCTAAGAGGACCAGCATTCTTCAAGAGTTGTGATAGTAAATGCGCAAATGAGCAGGTCTTTCCTCTTGCTGGCAGATGTCTGCCTACTAGAAGTTGGATGCCACTAACATATTTTTGGTTTGCCAATAGCAGACAACTCCATTTCTCATTGGTGGTGTTTCATTTCTTTAAGCCCGAGTCGGGGGCCTTTATATGATTTCTTTTGGAAAAGATGGAGGTTAATGGAAGCCAAGCTTCTCATTCACACACCAGTTTACATTTGAGAAACATGAACTGAGAGATCACCCTGATATGTTTAAAACAAAAACAAACAAAACACAAAACTAAAACATGGAATTAAAAAAGCAATTATTCTAACTGCACATTTGGAAAGGTAGTGTGTGCTAGTTTTGCAGCTACGCACGCATTCAGAAAATCATATGTGTTACCATAAAATCATTCTCAAAACCTTTAAAATTGTGATAGACTAATAATCACAGTGGCAGACAGCTCCTTTTATTTATTTTAGGGTGAACTCCTATTCTACCGGTCAGTGGAAAGACTAAAGCAAGAATCCAACAGCAGCTCTGTTAGAAAGCTGCCTTTCATAAAACATTCCAACATTTCAGGGTTTTTGTTGTTTGGCCAACAAAAGTAAAAATTTCCTATGAAATTTTATTTTGTAAATGTTTGAATTTTTTATTACAGAAATGTGAATGTAAACTTAGTATTGTTAAATCATTCAGTTCATATTAAAATGTTCTATTTCAGTAAGTAAAACTGCTGTCCCTTCTGTATATTTACAATTCATTTCATTTTAAAATTTTTACTAGAACATTTTTATTTCATTTAAGTCTGGATATTTTATTTCTTCTGGTATTAAAATAGGAAATGTTTTATAAAGGAAACTATCCTTTTTGCCTAAATAAAGCTTCTCAACTAATTTGGAATTTTTATTTTTTTTTTTTGCTATTGAAGTGTCAAAATTACATTCACACAAATAATGTAATTTTTTAGATGAAGTATTTCTGAAAAGAAATGATTCTGTTTGAAAGTCTGAATCAGTTTTAGGTGTCAGGTGCCTGCTACAAAATCAACATGGGAAGTTTTACCCTGCTGTTGCTACACCCACCCAGTGCCAAAAATCTAAACACCAACATCATTCTGTAGACTTCCAAGCATAACAATGGCCTTCACTGGAGAGAACAAGTAACCTAGCAGATGAAAACTGCAGAAGTTCAAATCAAAGGTAATTAGAGGGGAAAAAGAATTTAAAGGAAAAGGGCAATAAACACATGCCTGAAAAAACTACATTGTCGGCATCTCAAACTTCCTTAACTCATAAATTTTATTGAATGCTGATTATTTAGATAGGAACAACAGAAGCTTAAAGTCTTTATGATACATTAAAACTTTTTAGATACAGATTCAAAGCATTTTATTAGAAAGTCTACACATCTTTTTATTTTCTGATAGAGGGAAGCAAATATCATTCTAATGGCCTTGCAAGCTGCACCTTTAAAGTGAAAGAAGGACATGTATTTAAGCTGTGATCATAAATTTATGTCTCAACTATGGAGTATCTTTTTGTGTTACTGGGAGAGAACATCTTTGCCTCCATACAGGATGTACTCATTTGTAACTCCCAGCCACAAAATAATGAGGTGGCAGAACAGAAGCAGCAAAAAAGACTAGTAAATTGGACTGTATGTTTAACTCCAGTCTCAGCCTACACACAGAATAGGTGGAAAGAGACCTATATTGTTACCTTCTGGTTCATTCAATCAGCTTCTTTTATAGGTTAGTTTTATTATTTTTCACAGCTGCAAAAGTTCAAATATCTTAAGAGCAAAAGAACACGAGACTACTTGGAGGTTTTTAAATGCAATTTTGGGATGAGTCATCCTCATAAAAATTTCCAGTGCTCCACCCCAAAGGTGATCCACCAAAGCAAGAAAGCTGATTAGAGCTGTTGGCTACAAGAGAAGCAAAATTTTCTGATATACTCAAAACAGTCACAAGTGGTAAGGTCTCTATTTAGTGCAATTTAGCTTGAAGGGAAGAACAAAAAATTTACTGAGATAGGGAGATATAACTGAAAATATAATAAATTTATTCATTATCAAAAATACTCATTGTATAAAAAAATGCTGGGATTCTCATTAAGTTGCAATTTGAAAGTATGCCCACCTTAATGAAATTTCCCATGAAAAATATTTACTGTATTCCACCTCATTTGCTGAAAAATAAGCTTAAAATTGTTATAAACTACTGTTTCTAGATATTTAACGTATCAGTCAAATGCTAGTTTTATATAAACATTAGTAATACTGAGGTCTGCTCTATGAAGTAGCTGTGTTGAGCTAACCTAGGCTAAGCAATGAGTCCAATTAATCCATTAACTTTCTTTGATGTTCTACTGCCAGAATGGGAAAAGTACCCACCCAACAATAACCATGTCACAGAACATTTTGTTTGTTCCCAACCAGAGCACCTTTAAAAAAAAAAAATATTGAAAAAAAAACCAAAACACCCATAAAACCCATATAAAAAAACCCCAACCAACCACAACCCAAACCAAACTGTGAACACTGACAAATTCCCACCATGGAGTTAACAACAGCATTTCAAGCTGTTTGCTAAGCTCCAAAGACAGATGGCTGAAGAGGTTGTAAGAATGACTTCAGGGATACTCACTGCTAAGAGATCTCTGTTTTAGGAAAGTACATCCATCACTGCTGTTATTGTGCCAATAACATTTATATTAAAGACAACAATGGAAAGAAGCAAGGTCACCTTTCTGAATCACTAAACTCCCAAATGACTCCTATATAATTTTCATGAGAGAACTAGTACAATTGCTTACTTGCTCTTAAACAGAAATCCGCAAAGTCACAATAAGAAAAAACTGATACAAGTTTTGTCGAAACTGCGTAATGATGCATCACTATTATGCACTCCGTGGTATGGTCTTTTCTTTTAACAAACATGCACGTATGAATGAACTTGGAAATTCTGCACACATACCTATATAATCAATTTTTAAAAACATGATATTTGTATTTATACATACAGAAAACATGGAAATTTTTCTATATGGATAAGCAGTAGTAACATGCTTTGTTTGAAAAGTGAAGAGGTTAGAAAATACCAAAATCAGCTATAAATATACCTTGTACATGTGAATAAAAGTACTTTTCACTCTTGGCAACGTTTGTGGTACTTATCTGGTACACTTCAGTATTTCAGATATGTCAATCTAAAGCAAATCCTAGTCAGTGAAGCATTTCCTCAACTCAGGCTTCAGTCTCATTCAGACTGGAGACTTGCTCTTTTCTAAGTTTATCCCACAATGCCAAATGTGCAAACGTTTACTAGTATTAGTGAACTGAAATCTTAAACCTGCTTTCAGCCATGGAAAATGCCTCAAGGAACTCTGGTGGACAAGGTTGTCAAATTAAAAATTTGGTCTCCATGGCTGCTCTGGGAATTGAACAAGGAAGCCAGTGTCACATAATGTTTGGACTTTTCTTCTGACAGCTCATCTCGAAAAACTACAAGAATTCTTCTCTCAGTAATTTGACAGCTGACTTCATTTCTCACTGCCCAAAAAACAGTGGGCATATTAAAGTGGTGTCACGACCACACAGTGATTTAAGAAAAAGCTATAGATACTTAATCTATTGCCAGGGAAAAAATGAAATAAGATGGCTACTAATTAAGGAATTAGAACTGGAATTTATATGTATTTTCTAGAATTTAAGACTTTGTAAGACAATAACAGATTGTAGATCCAAACAACCTACAGCAATCTCTGTTATCACTTCCATTCCAACAAATACTACAGTACTCAACAAATTTTAAAGTATGTAATAGCTTCCAGTCTCTCTTCAAAATTTGACTTGTTTCAGTTGTAAGCTGTGACAAAAATATCATGGCAATATACTTGCAAATAATTATTAAATTAAGGACAAATGAGTACTGAAGACAATTTTCTAAATTGTCAGTTTCACTTATGTGGACTTGTACTATTTTATTTCATTCCTTCCTGTTATTTCATTTCTTCTCCATTACAAAATGGTCTATATAAGTATAATCTGAATGCAATTTTTTTAAAAAAAAATATTATAATTCTCCACATACTTAAAAGTCAACTGCCTGCATTAATAACAGGGTAAATACCTCACATCTTGAGTGCACAAGATGAAAAGACCTAAAGCATCTCTTAATTCCTGATACAACATTAAGTTCAGCCTTTTATAAGTTAAGAAACTTCATTTAAGCCCAGGGGTTATAATGCAGGCCTGTTGACTCTGGGCCATCTATGGTCACATCACACCCCCAAGATACAAGAGTTCCTCTTCATGCACTGGTGTTCTCAACCTTTGGCTTGCCTACTGCTCTGCCTCCTGCTACATCCAAATTTCAAAAACAATCCACAAGTTTCCCTTTTTAAATCTACATTAGGAAATCCTTTAACAGAAAATGATAATTTAAAAAAAAATTCAGCCTTAATTATAATATATTAAGATATTTTTTCATGTCAAAATCCTTTTAACCTCCAAGAGAAATATTTAGCACAGACTTTGCAAGACTGTCCTTTCACCTTCAGGCCCCATAACAGAAGAAAATGCCATCCTTCATCAAGCACAGAAAGACCAGTCAGATCTCTTTCACTCCCTTCTCAAATACTTTATGTACCATAATACCCTCTGAAGGGCTCAGGGTGGAGAGAACTGGGTAAATTAGAGAAACAATATGAATAACAAAGTCAGCCAAACATTCTAAACTATGAATATTGGAGGGGTGCACCTAAGAGTCACTGGCACACCCAACCAGAAGCCCTACACAAATCCCATGAGCTTCTACAGCTGCCTGTGTACGCACTGACAGTCTCTCCACAGCAGCAGAAAATCCTGTTCCAGAGTGGCAGGTCTGCAAGCCAGTGACCCCTTTCATGTTAAACTGTTAATAATCCAGCTTAAAAGCCTTGTGGCATCATATACAGAGATGATGTGATTCATATATTAAGGTCTCAATAAAGTCCTTAGAGATCAAAATGAACACTCTATTCCTATACACAATCCTGATGACTAGCTACTACACTAGGAAGTAATACTTCTGATTTGGCATACCACAAATTCTGTGCAGATAGAATTCCAGACTAAGATAAGGAATTATTGGGAAATAAACTACTCAAATTCCAGAAAGAATACATGACAAAATTCTGCCTTCTCATCTAATGAAAATATAATGCTTTGGTACCTGAACCTTTTTTCTTTTCTTTTGCTCTAGATATCTTTTTTTCTTCTGATGAGCTTCAGTAAACCACATAGAAAATAATTTTCCTTTGAAATATCAATAGCTTTGAAATGATAATTTTATTGGGGAAGGGATCCAATTTCATAGGCCATACCAGTTAAAAACAAAAAAACAACCCAAAACATTAAAAAAACACCAAAACCCAATCCTACACACACACCAAAAAATCCTACAACCAAGCTTAACGAATCTTAAAGAAAGGCAAAAAAACACCAAATTGCATTTTGTTAACACTGACCATCACTTTCCCTGATAAAAAATGAAAACTACAAGGTTTCCAAGTGCCCCTGAGGAAACCTATTTCACAGTTACCATAATTTGCCATCTGTAGTTTTCTTCTTTAATGAAGTCTTTAGAACAGACTTCATTGCAGATGAGTAGGAACTGTTAACTCTTCATTGTGGGGGTTTTGACAACTTGTGCAAGCTCTTCCAAATTAGAAGTTTATGCATATTAAAATGTAGGTTTATCCTTTCTTGTATGAATCATTACATATTCTGTTAGCCTGTTAGTCAGGAAGAACATATCAGTTGCACTTTAGAAGCTACAGATTTCATTACTATCCAATGATACATTCAAACAATCTGCTACAACTGAGTACCCAGAACTTCATGTTCAAGTAAGCTACCATAATATAGGCATGACTGACGCTTCATATCTTTTTTTCACATTATTAGATGAGATAAATTTAAAAAAATATGGAAAATATTCTCTTAACTTAAAACTGTTTAAAGTTGCTTTTATATTTGTCAGTCAAGATTAAAATCATCATCTAATGCTTTATTGAATTATGGAAAAAAAGATATACTACTGAAATCACTCAAAGATCATTTGACAAGCAGCATATATTACAAAAATTATCTTAAAGCCTTATTTGCTTTCTAAATAAGCATCAACATGATGCTGAGCCAAGATATATATTCATTGCTTTATTGTCACCTCAGCCTTTCATTCTCTAATTCATCTTTCAGTCTGTTGTGACCTAGACAGGGAGTTCTTTGAAAAATATCCTGTAGGTAGTACAGCAAACTAGAAAGCATGACAAAGTATGAACAGGTGATTTTGAAAATGATGCAGTTTTTTTGTCAATTAACTGTCAGAGTCACTTCCCTTTATTTTCACAATTATAAATCATTGGCACATTTGTGACAACCCTCACTTTGTACCTGTATCTTATTTACCTAGAATTTCTTCCTCATCTGCAGACTTAACTGTTTGTTAAAACCACAGGCTATACAAAGTCATGAAACTACATGCAAGTATAAAACCTGCTTCCTACACAAAAGATTTCAACTACTATATAGTCAGCATGCCTCCAAGATAACAATTAAAGAAGAAAGGTATAAGCAGCTAAATCACTGAATATTCCACTTTCCACACATCGGTTCCTCTTTCCAATCTCACCTATGTAATTTTCACTCCCCCACTCCGGTCTATATGTTTCAATGTTTAGCTCCTCCTCTGGTGATGATCACGCTTTATGAAGGGTTACACTAAGATCTGTGCACCTGTGTATATATTTATGACCCAAGTTAAAGGTATATACTGGCTGTTAAGGAGGAAGCATGGTTTGTCAGACTAGCATAATGGAGGTTGAGAATAGGAACATAAACATGGAGTAAGATGGGAAATGGAAAAATTAATCAAATTGGATATCTTACACACTGAGATTGGACAATCACAGCCATACAGCTAATAAAATTTAAGTGGAAATACACAAAGAATCACAAATATTAAAAAAAATAATAAATGGGTAACCTTAGAAAGCAGCAACCCTGTATTGAAAAAAAACAACAATTTTCTTCCTTTAATGAAGTCTTTACATTTATGCAAACAGAAATTATTCTCCAACTGCTCCAACAATATTTACAATTGCTGTAATATAGTCTAATAGACAGTCAAATATGAACCATAAAATACACAATAAGTAAATAGTTCTGTTGCAACTTTTAAGCGCTCGCATTTAATAATACTCTTCTCTTGATTTACAATCAAGATAGTGAGATGTACTTTCAGTGTTTTTAGTACTGTACTAATGGAAATGTAATTTACCAAAACAATTTAAATATAACATCCAGCTTCAGAATACAGTCTTGTAAGATATGTCAGAAGTCGTCTTATCTGTACCATTTCTTTGGATACACTATGTATAATGAGAATATTTATACAGTTCTAGTTTTACAGTCACTTTTCATATCAGTATTTTCATTTACATTAGTAAGTAAACCTGAACTTTCAGCAAGATGTTACCTTTTTGACACCATATGCTTGAATTTCAATTAATGCCATGTGAACATACTTATTTTCCTTTCTTTCCTCTTGCCAGCTACAATGTGGGAACACTAAAGTATGTAAGGCAGCATAGTGTATGAAGCTTTATCCAAATTTCAGTTTCAGAATATTCAATTGCCCTATTCCCACTAATTTTCAACTTCCAGAAGTTACAATCACTGTGTTTCAATATACACATGCTGTCCTAAAAGCATGGAGGTCAGCTGACTGAACTCCATAGAAAATGCTGGATAAATGTCAGACCTGTTCTCTTGCATGGAAATAACACTACCCCAGTAAAAGACTAAAGAAGGTTTATTTACAGTAAGGCAGAAAAGGAGACTTCATTCCTTTTCGTTCACAGAAGTCAGACACTGAACATGTTATCCCCTGATTCCAGGACTAAAACACAAGCAAACTTCTGAATGAAATATAGCTTGAATAGAGAAAGTATTAGACTTTGAGAAAAAAGCATCCTCTTAGTCAGTCATCTTCACAGAACCTAACACAGTCTCTGCATGGAGGAAGAGTGGGGACAATCGTACAGTTCGCACAATAATAACCATGTCATGATAGACTCCCTGATACCTTGTGACATGAAGTGCTTGAGTAACCCAGTGCAAAATTTGACTTAAAAGGAGCTTACTATGATTAAATAAAAATAACTACACATTACATTAGACATATCTAAGTCTCAGTGTTAACTTGATCAATGTCTGCATATGATAGTTTGAGAAAAAGGGAAAGATGTAGAAGAAATTATTTAGGTCAATTATTCTTTCAAAGATCCAGTTGTGATCTGCACTCCCCAATACGACATAGACATGGGCATACTGGAGAGATTCCAGCAAAGGACCTCAAGAGAAGGCTCAAGGGGGATCTTCCGGATGTGTAAAAATACCAGACGTTGGTCAGTAAAAGGATGGGGCTGACTCTTCTCAGTGGTATTCACTTAGTCACTGGGAGGGTGGTCAAAAACTCTGGGCATAGGTTGCCCAGGGAGGTAGTGGAGTCTCCCTCCTTGGTGATACTCCAAACCCAACTAGACACAGTCCTGAGCAACCAGCTCTAGCTGACCCTGCTCTGAGCAAGGGGTTGGACTAGATGACCTCCAGAGGCACCTTGTGACCCCAACTGTTCTTTGATTGTGTGTATGATACTTTGAAATCAATTGAAAAAAATTTAGGGACTTCAGATGCTACTCCTTAAAACCTTCTATTTTCTAATTTCTCAAATAGGCCTTAGAAGAATAATTTTAAAAATCAAAGCCTACAGAATCAATAGCTTAAAAACATTACTTAAAGAGTTTTGCATGCTCTTCGTTTTCTTAAGATACCTTGTGAAGTTCCCCCATAGTTTCTCACACATCAGAAGTACTAAACACCATCATTTTAAGGTCTCAGTGCTCACAGAAATAAGGCGCCATCCCTCTCTTGCCTCAGTAGGGAAATACATTATGTTAATCAATCACTCCTATTTCCGTCTAAAGAGAAACAGCTAGTACTAACAGAGCAGTGCATCAGCTGGCTCTACCTTTGACACAAAGTACTTTGTTGGACTTTAAAAGGCAAGCCTGGCTTTGAGTCATTTGGCTGGTCTTGGTCTTTTTCACTGTCAACAGCAACACTGACCATTTTGTCTCAGAAAGCAGTTGATACTTCTACAAGCCAGAAACTGGTTGAAAGCACAAGGTTAATTAAATACAACATGTATATAGGAATATAAACAATCATATAAACATCCTATAACTGGGACAATCCCAGGGGGTGGGCCACAGGATTGTGGAATATGGGGGGGGTGGTGGTGGTGGAGAAAAGTGTACCTCAAATCAGTATTTTCAGCTTTAGACTCCCATAAGTGGAATTCCCACATGCTGGAACAGAATAGAGACACAACATTTCTCCCTTCCAGAGCTCCCACATACTGAAATTGATTATATTTTTGTTTACTGATAAATTGCTGTAATGCATATTTCTATTTGTTTCCTTTTTTCAACACAAAGACGACTAATATTTAAAAAAGAAACATTCTGTAGAGTCTGAGGAGAAAGATTGGGGGGGGGGGGGGGGAAGGTGCTAAGAAACTACAGATTTTCCAATCTGTCAAAAATAGACCTTTTAATTTGAAAATGCCAATATGCACAAAAATATCTAACTAGGAAGAAGAGCATAAACACAAGCTTGTTATGGATAATGAACTGCAGTTGCCCACTGTGTAAATAGGGCAATACTACTGAGTCAATACAGTACTGGTAGAGAACAACACATCCTCCTCACTTACTCAACATTTTAAAGCTCTCAAAAAGACTGTCCTGTAAACCAAAGAACGTCAATTTAGACACACTAGCTTACAGGTGATGGCAATTGTGAGCTCTGTCTAAGGCTTCTGAATTAACTCCTGACCTCAAAATTGGTTCAAACCATAATCCTTTATGAGTTCATTTGAAAGCACCTCCCTTCCTCTTGAGGGGGTTTAAAAGTGCCTTATAAAATGATTAAAAGAAAAGAAACAACTTAAGAACAAACAGGAACAAATAATCAAAAATCAGGATACAGTAAGAAAACCAAGCACTACAGCCATTACAGGTAGGATTTTATCTTTCTAAAATGAGTAGTACTCATTTTCCGAGTAGGTGACTCTGATCCATCTAAGAGTTCTACATGTTAGTAGTGAGTAGTCCTGTGAACATCAGTGCCTCCAGTTAGATATGGCCACTTATGTGGAAGGCAGAACTTTCTGTCTAACAAACATCCACTCAGTTCACTTTTCCTCATTTACTCCCCCTCCTTCCTTTCACCCTTTGCTTTTCAATGACAGCAAACATAGGCAGTTGAACATTGTTGCAGCAAAAACAAACCAGTAGACTGCAAGAAGGTTTTTACCATTGGTCAGATTCTACTGTCTGTGTTGTTCCTCCAGAGGTCAAACCACCCTGCCCCTCCTTCATCCAACCCCCCTCTCCCACACTCCTCAGTGTTATTTAAGCACTTAGCAGGAACAAGCTACAGCTGCACATCATCCACGTCAATCAACCCACTGCCTTCAAGGCAAGGTCACAGCTGCATATTATCAATGCTCACCAACCCACTGCCTTCATTCCTCTACAGAACATCTTCCTTTGAAAACATCCTCCTCCTTTCCATGAGAGCAACTCCAGACTGAATAGGTCATACCTGGAGTTAAAGCAAGGCTTACACTTATTTTTATAACCTTTGCCACCACTATAAATGGTGACTCAATTAAGACTCACTGATCATGTTTTTCACAGAAGAACAGTTACTGTGAGTCTTACAATAGGACAGAATATGTGGCAAATACATTTTAACATGTCTGTGCAGTCTCCAATACAGAAGAGTGAGAAGACAAACAAGTTAGTTACACACAGTGGTACTAAGATTTCCAACTGTGCAAGGAAACCTGATCACATATTTCTGCAAAAAATCTATCACTTCAGGGGATTAATCACTATAGGGATGATACAGCACCTCTTACCTTCTTTGAAATGGAAAAAAATGTCAAACAAAAATTAATTGGTTACGCTAATGAGTGCCGAGGTCAAGTGGAAATCTGAAGAAAAGCTGTGGCATTCGTAGAACCTAGTAAAAATGGTACTCACTATGAATGATGTAAAAGCACAGGCTGTACAAGAAATACAGGTTTTGTTCACAGTGACAACCACCTTTTCAAAACTTTGCCTAAAATTGTGTCCCACAGTGCCAACTAGGAAAAGAAATTGCTGATTTTTCTATTGTTTTTCTAAATTTCAATATAACCATGATCTGCTTGAAGGTGTGTTCTTTAATCTCAATTAAATCCATTATATATTTTCCTGTGTTACCCCATAACCCATCCTGTAAGCCATTGAAGAAAATGACATTTAGAACTAAGGTTCATTATTCTACAATGTTTTAAAGCAAAAAAATGCCACAGGTCTACTACTTGTTCACTAGAGGTGGCAGAAGGAGTGTTACGCCCCAAAAACTTGATGGGGAAAAAAGCGAGAAACACAAGCAGAATCTCTGTTAAAGGTAGATAATAGACCCATGACAAGGTTTGAGTCTCTTAATTTGCAAGTGAATGTTGATGGACTAAGACATTGTTTCTCTCCCACAATTGTGATAATACTTAATATGTGGTATTGTAAAAAATATAAATACTTGTACAATTAATGCATACTACTATATGAAATTTTTAAAAAATAGATATGTGGTAGGTCAGCATCATCACAATCCTACCGCAAGCAGACAGAAAGAAGTGGATAACTTCCCGAGACATTTCCTGGTCTACCTGCCTATGTTTTTTTGTGAAAACAGGTTGTAAGTTGCAATGCACAGCACAGTAGAAATTAATTAAAAAATATACTGTTGTTATTAAAAAAAATAAATGCATGAGGAAACTTGTGAAATTCAACAAGGGCAAAGCCAAGTCCTGTATCTTGGATGGACTGACCCTTTCCACTGGTACCGCTGGGCCTAAGTGCTAGGTTAGGAGCTTTACTGATAAGAACCCAGGGGTCCTTGTGGATGTTTGGCTAAAAATGAGTTATCATTGGACTCTGGGATAAACAAAGGCTGATAGCCTACTGGGCTATAACAAAAAAGGTTATGGTAAACATGAGTGAATCCACTGGAGGGCCACCCAGATGATCAGGGACCAGAGAAAACAGATTTGTTCAGCCTTGAAGAAACAAAAAACTCCAGAGAACTTAATGGCAGACCCCCAGTACCTACAAGGAGGCTATTGAGGAAACAGCCAGGTTATTCAGGGTGGTGCAATGCAGAAAGTTGAGAGACAGCAGTTATAAGTGGATGGTTCCAACTGGACCAAGGTGGGGACAAAAGAGGGGTTTACTATGAGGATAACGAAGCATCAGAACCCAGAGAGATTGCCAAAGGTTTGTCCTCAGAGACTTTAGAGCCCTGGACAACATGGTCTGAATTTAATGCTGACTCTGCGCTTTGAGTCCCTTTTGGACTAAGTACCTCCTGAGATGCCTCCTGACCTGCAATGCTACATTGCAGGTGATCCTGCAATGCTACATTGTGAAAGCAAAGGGATACACAGAAACACCTTAGAAAGCACAGCAAGAAAATCCCTTCTGTATTATTATTTATATAACCCTTGTATTGCTGATGAAGCTGTCTTTTGAAATAGCTGAACAACTGATTTGGGGACCAATGTATTTGACTATGCTACCATCAAAACAGGAAAAGAAAGCTGCACATTTCTCCAGCATTATTTAGTTTGGAGAGACATTTTAGCAAAAAGCATCATTAATGTTGTATAAAGAACAGAAATGTCTGAATCACCAGCAAATACAAGAGCAGGTTAAATTTCCTGCTAATTCTCACATGATACATAGCTTGGTTGCTCTCCAGAAATAAACAATCTAACACAAAAATACATCTCCTTACTCAAAAGGCAAACAAAACATCAAGTAAACTGAAGACAAAAAAAAAAAAAAAAAATAAAAAAATTACATGCTCTTATTTCACAAGAAAGAAAAGACAGGAAATAACTAAAATTAATTTTCATCTCATTCTAATATTTAGCTCAAACTGCTTCAACAATGATTTTTCTAAAGCTGTTTTCAATACTGCACAAGTCAATGCTATAGCCACAGAATTCCCAAGAGTGACTATGTGGATATTCTGTAGGAAGATAATGCACACTCTGTTATTCAATTGTAAAATACTAAGGTTGTTCCAAACTTTAATTAGCACTGACATGAGTTATTTCTGAGATATACCAAATTACTTGGGGTTTTTTCCAGTACTTCAAGGTTAGTTATATACGATATACATTAATTCACGCAATGACAAAGAAAAAATTATTCTATATGCAACCAGTAATTTATCACTGAAAACAAAGAATACGTGTAAATGAATGCCTTGTCCTGACACTGGCTTCCCTGCAGCAAAATACAGAACATGCTCCTCCACAAACACACAAATGTACTGATTTTACATGCTGTGATGGTCCTATTGACTTCAAAATACCCCCTTTATTCCTACATTCCTGAAAATCTCACATTTTTCAAGGCATCTTCTCATCCCCGAAAAAAAACCAAAAACAAAACAAAACAAACAAAAAAAACCCCACAACCCACAAACAAGAAACAAAACCAAAACCAAAACAAAAAACAACCAACCCAAGAAAACAACCCCAAACCTGAAATACCAAACCATCTTCTTTGGCACTTGATGAACACTATTCCCATCAGAAATCAAAAGGCAGCATTTGCCTGGCAGAAATCCTGCATTATAAGGGGACTGAAGTGCAGTAGCTAAAAGATGTCACACTGTCATCCTACTTCCTTGATTAAAAGAAAAAATTAAAAAAGAAAGATATAGACAATCATTCTTTAATTACTTTTATAAAATATTACTAACACCAAGAACTACTTGCTGGTAACAACTCTCACTTCAAGGCAACAAATGTAACTCTTATGAACATACTCCTGGAAGGAATGCCCCAGTTCCTTCGAAGAGAAATACGATTCTTTTGCTGCCCTAATCACTGATACATCTTTTCTCAAAAGGAATAAAAGGCCAAACGTACTGCCCTAGAGTTTAAGGCACTTCAGCATATAAAATCAATTGGGCTGTTCATGCACTTAAAACAAGGTAGTTGCTTAAACACCGCTGAATTAGACAAAGAGGTAGAAGTGAGAACAAAAGTCTTACTTTAACTCTAGGGAAAATGTGCTTGGTTAGGCCTGCTTGTTTTTCATATTTATTATCTTATCAATGTCTACAAATACCTTAAGATTGAGAGTGTCAAGAGAATGGGGACAGGCTCTTTTCAGTGGTGCCCAGCAACAGGACAAGGGGGAATGGTCACAAACTGGAACACAAGAAGTTCCTTCTGAATATGAGGAAGAACTTTTTTACCTTGAGGGTGACAAAGCCCTGGCACAGGCTGCCCAGAGAGGCTGTGGAGCCTCCTTCTCTGAAGACATTCAAAACCCACCCAGATGTGACTCTGCGCAACCTTCTATAGGAGAACCTGCTTTAGCAGGGGGTTGGACTAGATGACCTCCAGAGGTCCCTTCCAACCCCGATCATTCTGTGATACTGTGATTTTCTAGGCTGGGGTGCTACTCAGAGAAACGTTTCCCCAGAGATCTCTTGCAGTGACTATGAGAGCCACCTTTTTCTACATGGTATTTGATTCTCACATTTCTGCTGGGCAAGTAATGATGAAAACTGATTTCCAGTAAGCTTTATCAAAAAGCAATCCAAAGCCCAGCACTGCTACCAAGAACAAAAATTGTATTGATTAAACAGAAAAGTCATTCTAATAATAACCAGAGACACATGTAATTGTAACTTCTTTCTTCTGTAGAAAGCAGTGAGAAAAAGAAAAGAAAAAAAAAAAAAAGACAAAAGATCAGGTTACAAGAGGAAAAACAAAAGACTGGAGCAAATACAGGTAAAACTACAGTTTAGTTATTCAAGTGGCATTTGAAAGTCCCATTCAGATCAGAAGACATTTTTCATAATCAGAAGATGGTAGGTGTTACATTCAAGGTACCACCAAGTAAAACTAACCTCCCTGTATTAAAATCAACGATGACAGTATATAAAATGTTATTTAATTTTGCTTAACTCTGTTCTTAACCCAACCTGAACTCTGCTGGCAAACTGCTTTAATTTGCAAATTTCATATATGAAGCTGAAGGCAGAGAAAGAGGTTTGAGCAAAGCATTGTTTGAGGACAGGTTTTAGCAGAGCAGAATTGAAATTGTGGTCAACATTTCTCCTAACCAAAATGTTTCATTAAGCTGAAGCAGTATGCTAACCAAAGAGCTCTAGGAACAGGTATTTGATAGGCAGCAAATACTGCCTACTTGGTTTATTAGATCCTCTATAGAAAAAAAGGAAGTATTATTTCACACTGTTTAAAAATATCATTGGAAGGAGACTAGGTTTTCTTCTGATGTCTTAGGGCACTGTAATCACTATGTGTTGAATCAGAACAGCTAGGTAAAAAAAGGCGTTGATTTGAACTGCAATGCATGTTCCTATCATTGCATTACCTGTCCATGCAAGATATGCGACCAGGTCCAGATAAGACCGCTAACTCAGAAACTTGAAACGTTGGCCCAAGGATTGAAAGCAGTACCAAACTGACTCATTTGGGTGAGTGTGGCTTACATTAATAAAGAGGAACAGGGAAGTCATTCTTGCCTTAAGAAAAAAAATCCTTGAAAACAATGCAGTTAAAACCCATAGACTCAGTTTCAATGTCTGGACCAAAACAGGACAGGTCCTTTTTGAGGTCACTTAAAAAAGGCAAAAACCCAAACTGAGCCAAAATAACATTAAGTGATTTAAACTGCTGTAAGAATTTAAACATAATTCAGATGTAATTTCTACAGTGATGTTAATTAAACAGCTGAGGTAAACCAGCAAGAAGATAGGCACAAATGGCAGATTAGTTGTCTGAACAATGTTTCTGGCAGCAGCAGGGAAGACAGGGGAAGTAGTAGCAGGAAAAAGCAAGTAAACTTGGCCAAAGCACCAAGACCAAATATGTCTTTTGTGGAAATACCTCCCCATTCCTATTGATTTAAACAGCAATTGTGCCATTTACCAACGTGCTCAGATTCAATCAATACAGTATTTTGGTCATGCAGATTATGGAATGATAGCTGGAGTGCTTTACATGCGCTTGGCATAAAGTCAAAAGCCACTGTCCCACCAAGTCTTACTTTGCCTTCAAGAGCAATGGTGCAAATAGAGATGAAATTATATAATGACCAAGTTCACAATTCTGCAGCAAAGAGGTCAGTAAGCTAGGTATCAATAAATTCATTTCAAGAAACAGTTTGGACTCAGACCCAAGTACCTCTAAACATGTACAACAGAGTCAAGAATCTGCTTGATACATGCTAACATAATAGTTAACACATGTTCAGCTGCTGTGATTTTAACAGTGACAGAAAATTTGCACTTTATTACAAATACTGTTCTGTTTTACAAGGAGCAAGCCATGCTTACTTTCTTGGATTGTAAAGTGGATACATTCCTGCAGCAGTGATGCAGATAGGAATGGTACAAGGTAATTTTACACTAAGTAACATTTATCATAAAACTGTTAACATAGATGACAGTATCCAAGTCTCTTGTTAATTACTTGACTGTAAAACTTTAAGAGCTTTAAGTTGAAGAGTGTTCTCAATGGAACAGACATAATTAATTCCCTCGGAAAGAAAAATAAACAGCATTTTAAAAAATGCATACTTCTGTGTAATGATGCAAATGATGTTTCCCAAATTTCTACCTCTTTCTTCCTATTCCCTCACAGAATAGTAAACATGCGCAGGATTTATAACAACATTGTAACAGTGGAAATAAATGTAAAAGTTGGCTTTCCAAGACTTCAACAGCAAATATGAGGTATGAAACAAGATTTAGAATGAAGAAAAATGTTATTATAGGAAAAGGTCTGTAACTGTGGTTGAAATAAAGAATATATTTCATTAAAGTGAGACCAATTTCTGGTACGGTTATTTAGTCTTTGCTAATTATTAAAACCCAGAACAGAATAGAAAAGGAAAACCAGCAAAATAGGATCTTCCAGGTACGCCATATATTCTCATGAGGCTTTTAGGTTTAGTAAGCAAGAGGTGAGGAAAACATTAAAATCCATTATTCTTATTACAGTTTAAGTTTTTTTTACAAGCAACAGGACCCAACAATATACTATAAAGTTGTTAGTGGAAATAGAATTGATTAAAGCAGAAGTATTTTTAAAGATGCTGTGAGAAAAACAGAAGACAATGCTTGCTGTTAGTAAACTAGTGACACAAGATTTTCTTTTAAATAGCAAATGGATATTTGAAGAATAACACATTTCAAGTAAGCTATTAAGGGCTAAGTTTCCCATAATAGAAGCAAATCTCATTTTTTGCAGTACGCATTTTTTAAGGGCAAATCAGAAAAAAGTCTCAGTTTTAACTTTTTATATAATAAAAAGAAGAAGAATAAACAGAAGTATATTATTCATGCTTTACAGAGGATGAAAAATGTACTGTCGGGTTTTCTTCTTCCCTAATTTTCTCCTACTCTATAATATATTATATTGGCAAACGGAGTTACAAAAAGTTCCCATTCCTTTCTCTTCTCAACTGTCTTCAGGAAAGAGCCTGACTTTTTAGGAGCCTCATTGCATCGGGTGGAAGAGACCATCTATTTCCATCCTACACATTTACCCCATTTAAATTTTCAAGACACATTCAACAGAACTTGGAAAACTCATTAAGTTTTCAGTCTATTATCAAGCTTACATTATCAATCATGACTACGTCATCATGGAACTGAGCTCCTGAGTCCTAGACCTATACATTTTCCACACTTAGAAACGGTCTTTACAAACAAGTCAACCAGCTCGCTCTGAGACAATTTTGCTCTAGACACTATTTTCCATATGCAGTATGGACAAGATTACACCTCAGTTGACACATCATGAACACTTGGAACATCTTTTCTAACACTTTCCCAGTGAAGTCTGTGCCTTCAAACACCCTCGATGCATCCTTAAACCAAGTCCCATGGCATGTAACACCTACTCTTATTCTCTTGCTTCAAAAATACAACTTCAGCAGACTACAATACAGGCTTCACATAATATCAATAAGACTGCACCAAAACCAAACAAAAAAAACCACGCAAAAAAGACCAGAAACAATCATTACAATAAAGGCATGCAGAAATTACCAAAGGCAAGCACTCTGTAGAGTTCACTTTGCTAGAGGACCAACAAGGACAAAGTCAACTTTGCAAATGGTTTGGGAGTCAGGCATAGTGTAGACTTAGTCAAAGACAACAGTAACGGCTGAAAGCACATTTCATTAAGAACCAAGGTAACAAATTAACAGCAGACTAAAAAATCCCTACTCCATTTCCTACAGTTAGTAAACTTGAACTTTTTGAGACTCAAAGGGGCAAAATTAAAGTTGAACTGTGAGTAGTTATAAGGCAACATAGAAGCTATCTGGATCACTCAGCTGCTCCTAACAAGGTATCCAAACAGATGGGTTACCTAAAATTCATAGTTATTTGCAGGAGGTGATACTGGTTTTGGATGGCAGCTGAACACACAAAACCTTCATTTCATCTTGATGCTGTTTTACTCATAAGTTGGGCTGGCAGACAGAACAAGACAAAAATGCTGATGAATGCAAAGGGCAAACAGAGAATGATCCTTCTTCCTTTGCCTTTGCATCTCCTTCCTCAGGCTGTTCTTCTGACACATTGTGTGTTTTAAACATCAGAGATTCTTTCTAGGCATGCAATGACAATTTTAAGACAGAAAATACAAAACTAGCACAAGCATAATGTGAGGCGTATGTCTTTGCCCTTCTCCTGCATATTTCTTCCCACTGCTTTCACCTATGCCAGTGTTGCATGTCATGAAGTACTATATTGAATGTCATAGTGCATGACAAGTTATATAATTTTCACATTTGGAAAAGCTGCTGTGCCTGTGGCATGAAGTATTTTTTTCTTTTTAATCAGTATACATCTAATGCAAATTTCGAATAAAGATGCTTATTTACACAGAATGCTGTGAGCAGCATACATATCCTGATACACAGCAAATCAGCACAATGGTTAGTGTTGAGAAAGTGTAGTTAACTGATTATAGCTGGAAATTAAGGTTTAGGACTCCTGGATTCTATTCCTAGCTCTGCCACTGATAGTACTTTATAATATTGTAAAGAATGCTGAGGCATAACTGTCTGGGTTTTACCTGGGACAGAGTTAATTTTCTTCTTAGCAGCTGGTGATGTTTTTGGTTGTTGCTAGGTAAGGTTTATACTGAGTCAAGGACTTTTCAGTTTCTCCGGCCCTGCCAGCGAGAGGGCTGGAGGGGCACAGGAAACTGGGAGGGGACACAGCCAGGACAGGTGACCCAAACTGGCCACAGGGATATTCCATACCATAGGATGTCATGCTGAGCATATATAGGCTGCAGAAAGAAGACGGGAGGGTGGGGATATTCTGTGTTATAGCATTTGTTTTTCCAAGTAACCATTATGCATAGTGAAGCCCTGCCTTCCTTGAGATGGCTGAACACCTGCTTGCCAATGGGATGCAGTGAATGAATTCCTTGTTTTGCTTTGCTTGTATACATGGATTTTGCTCTATTTAATTGTCTTTATCTCAACCCATGAGTTTTCTCACTTTTACTCTTCCAATCCTCTTCTCCACCCCACTGTGGGGGGAGCGGCTGCATGGGGCTTAGTCATCAGCTAGTGTTAAACCACACCAATAACTAATATTTATAGCATAATTTAAGGCCCCAGGTGAAAGGCATATTCATCGGGATATAATATGACAATTAAAATTTGCTAGTTAAAAAAAAAGTCACTAGTGACATAAAAATTCAGCATTGTAAAGTGACTTGGGCTTACTGTTTCTGAAGGAAGTCTTCTAAAACATGCCAGCTAAAGATCTGCCCATGGCATTTGGAAATGTATGCTAACAGTTTTTCATAGAATCATAGAATAATTTGGGTTCAACGGGACCTCAGCAGGTCATCTGGTCCAACCTTCTGCCCAAAGCAGGGTCAGCTATTCTTTAATCTTTCACAAAAAGCCATTTATCATTCCCTCATAGTTACCAAGAGCATCGTGGATTGTTTAATAACCTGATTACAACGACAAATTAATCAACCCTGAATTTTACTAATCCAATTACAGTACCCTCAAAGAACTCAACACATGTTTGGATGCACAATGCAGTTACTAGTGATATAGGGCAATTCATAAAATTTTAAAGATAAAGACAGTGTGGTTTATTTAGCACTGACTCTGTTAAGAGAGTGTAGACATAGGCATTCTCTGTTAAGGAGCCAAAGGGTTTAATACTGTGTTTTAAGTGTATGTAATGGGAGAGAATGCCTACAACGGGTCTTCTATGGATGGGGAGCCAGAGCTCAAGAGCCATCAGGAAGGGGAAACATTACTACAGGTCTGAGAGTGAGGATGCACTTCACTAGCAGTAGCTCACTATTTATATGCACTGTGGCATGAGTCACAAATGGCTCACATGGCCACAACTGCCTTTTAATACAAAGCTGGTAGAGAGCAGCCTTGCCCTGAAAATATGGGGAATCATTTGATAAAAAATCCCTCCATGCATTTTAGGAATGCCTTGAATGACAATCTCTTTCATTTGAACTAATATGTATATATATTTTTGGGGCAAACAACAGTAAGGAAATGGAAACTATCATCGTGTCCGATTGATCACAGAATTCAATCCACGCAAACCTTCTTCTTTACCTCAATGTCATATATCCTATAAGGTCAGTATTATTTGTTTCAGGAATACCAATAATGTTACTAGCAGAGAGAAGTTACGAAGACACAGCTTCTGTAAAGTTTTTTCCATCTACTTGCAAGTTGACATATGTGAAGTCTTTGCCTAGTCAGATTCCTCTGACAAGACTCTTCAGCTGGCATAAATCACCACTGCCCTATTGTTGATTTCTGTGTTTTGATGATTCAGCCCACCAGAATCTAAGTCATATCTTCACCAATATTTTAATGTGCTATTTATAAAAAATCGCTTTTCTCCTTTCAAAGAAAAGAAAAAGATGACCACAAACTAATAGATGGATGATGAACACCTGCTTATTTGAACTGGCATTTAAATTTACTCACAGCCATTGGGGATCTAAACAACTGTGACTTGATCACAACAAGCAACCATGAATAGATAGATCTCAGTCTAACAGGAGCACACCTGGCAGAAGTACACTTATTTACCATGCATGTTTCATAACATCTGTGGTTTTATTTACAGATAGGAACTAGACAAAGGCTAAATTTTATTTACCAAAAACATGAGTTAAAAAAATCCAACTTTATGATAAGCTACAGAGTTGGCAAGGTTTGATTTACTCTACAGTTATGCATAGATGGACAGTTTAATCCATAGTAGCTAAGATGCAGAGCAAGTGTCAAGAGAAGCAAGCTAAATATTAACCTGCTGCATGTGGATGCAAGATAGATTTGTGTGTGTTAGCAGAAAATGAAATGCATTACCTGACTTGAGGTACAAACAGAAAAGCAGAAGAGAAAGACTAGCAGAGGCACTGCATACCCCTCAGCTGGTTTAGCCTGAGAATTCTTCTCAAAACTGTACAGCAGCTCTCCAGCACATCTAGATAAACGCTACTTTTAAAACTGTTACCATAGCTATCTCTGGAGAAATATTTTTTTTTTCCACTGCTATGTCTGTTGATTTCTGTCTTTTTTCCTTTGACAGCCCCCAATCCTACTTGAACTCTCCTCCACTTCCAAGTCTGTGCTTGTACTGAAGGTAGCCTCTAGGTATCTGGACTTCAGTGACAACAGGCTGAATCTAAACTATCTTTATTTAAATAATGTTTTAAATTATACTGTATTTCATAATAAAACCACAGCAACCTGTTTTGCTTCTGCTCCTGAGATGTTTACAATTAACCAGAGTATAATCCTATAATGCCATCACACCTCTAAATTCAAGGGTGTGTGAAAAGAGCAGACAGGAATACACACTGCACTCCAATACACATTGTGTGTGCTCCCCAGCTCCCAAGTTTATGAAAGCTACGTTCAAAATCCTCTGTAATACTAACATGATTAAATGGCTGTTTAAAAGCTCCAAGTTCATACGATGTACTGAAATAATTTGCGTAGAAATTACACCATTTCTTTTCCCAAGAAAAGAACAGAATTTAACACACTATCAAGAAAAAGCAGTATTTGTCATTCTTTATAGAAAGAAAGCAATCTCCTTAACACTAAGCAGGTAAGTGCTGTATATTTCATGCATATCCAATACAGTTGAAGAGTGGGGACACAGCAAAAAGATCACTTTCTGGATCTGTAGAATTCCACCAGGCAAACAATTAAGCAGTGCTTTGTCTGATTGGGGCACTTTGACCAAAATTTTCTCTCTCCCATCTAACATAATAGAGTATATTTTAGGTCATGCCCAGTTCCATTAATGTAAGTATACTTGCAGCTTTATGCACCATACATAAAATATTCCTATAAAGCCAGCCACAGCAGCAGTGGTATTATGCTCCTTTGCATAGTCATTCTGCCCTTGCAGATTGGGTCTTGTACAGTCATAATTAAATTCAATCAGCACTAATTTATCTTGTATTTTAGCCAAAATTATTACACTGATGGGCTGCAAGTAGCTGTAGGGCTTGCTTTACTCCATTATGACAGGAATTGCATTTGTTTATAAAAACTAATAAATGGTACCCAATACAACTAGAGAACAATATGGTGGCAAGCTACATAGGTTAAAATGCTTTTCCAGATACAAGTAAGAAAGTCCTTAAGACAGAAATACAAACTTTCAGTCTAAATATATCATTAACAAATTCAATCTTTTATTAACTAGGGCCAAACCAAAGACTTCCAAGTCGTTTCTTACTATTAGAAAGGAAAGGACTGCCTAAGCTTTAGATATACCAGTTAGGCAAATATCAAAAAGAGAATAAAAGTTAAAAAAAAAAAAAAAAAAAAAAAAAAGGTGCCAGTACCAAACGGTGAACAATTACTTCAAAGTAACAAATAGTCTTGATTTCAGAATTAACCTCCCTGGCCAAAAGAAATTAATTAAAAAGTAAAGACAGTTGCACAGCAAACAATAAAAGGCACATAACTAAGTATTCACAATTTTATTATGTAAAAACAAGTCCGGTTTTATTAAACAATGTTATATTTTTTATCATCTAATGCTACTGCTATTCTGCTGAATACTAAAAACACCTCAATGGATATAGAACTATTTTTCACCATCTATACTACTATTCTCCACGGAACTATAATGATTTATACTAGATGAGGATCTAACCCTATTTTCTTTCCTTAAATCCAATATTTCACATGAAATCCACTTTGCAGAACATGTTTACACTTCATTAATACATGATCATCACAGATTTTATTCTGTTATCTTCTGTATAAAACTAGCCTCATGAAAGAAACAGCTTGTTTATGAGGATTTCAACATCTTAAGTATATTTTGTCCTTGCCAAGTCATATTTTTTTTTTCTAACCAGATAAGCAGTTTCCTGAATCAATATTGTAATAGTATCTGAGATAATTTTGCCTCTGAAATTGGTGTTTAGGCATCCTAAGGTATAATCAGACTTATAGTGAGATGCTGTCTTGGTCTAGGTAAAAAAAACACCTTCCCCTAAGGCTACTACTGGGGGGGGGGGTGGGGGGTGGGGGGGGGGGGTGGTGGTGGTGGAATTCAAAGAATGCTCCACCACCAAGGCACATTTACCTCATTATGCTAACAATAACTTTTTTAAAAAGATTCATAAACAAAAAAAACACAAACAGAACAACTGAATGTGAAGAAGCTAAGGACAAGAAGTTACAGAGAAGTATTTCTTATTCTCTAGTAAAAGTACACACACACAAAAAGATTAAAACAAGTTTGGTGATCCTATATAGCATCATAGATATTACATGTATTCAGTGGCTGTATCTAAGTCATGCAAATTACAAGTTACAGCTAAACGCAGGTAAAGAAATACTACCTTCTGGAAACGTTCACTTTTTTGAGAGTTTTGCTGATACAGATGATCCCATAGCCAAAGACATCCCACAGCCTCAATCATTTAAGTAGACCTTGTACATATCAGTCAATGCTACTTGGCAGTAGTGTCAAAAGTACTAGAAACTGTGGCTGAATGCTTGCCTCAACAGATGAAAAACCTTTCAAAAATTGCTTTGTTGAGTTTCAACTATTTTTTCTCTCCAGATTGTGGGTAAGGGCTTCCACAAGAAAAATATATTACTATGTATATAAGTATATTTATATAATTATATATATATATACTTATATACAAGAATATATACTCTAAAGAGTAGAAAGCTATAAGTAATGGAAAGAATTCAAAGTTTCAGTCATGAATTTTGCATCTTCATTAGAATGGGGGAAAAAAATAATTCTAAGACAGCCTCCAATATGTTGAGTAAAGTATTAACCATGAAAGCAGCCCCACATGGACAAGTCATGAAGTGCTTTTAGTGATTTATCCATAAACTTTTAAACACAATCTTAATTATTTTGAAATCTTTTATACTATTTTTTTTCTGTTAATAAGGGAAATACAAATGCCAATGCTTTATGTTAATTACGTCTCCTGATAACAATAAGCAAATAACCATACTTCTCCAGATATCTTTTTTCTCTCAAAATTACCTCCCCTACTAATGTTATAAATAACTTACATGCAAATACATCTAGAAATATATGACTAAAGTGAATTTAATGTATATATTAATTTGAAACTTGTAATGCAGATGAGTTCCGATAAGCATAAATATTAATACATAATGTGCAAATTAAAATATGCATATAAAATTTATGTTGTTTATACTCTGCTTTCAGAGGGAATAACCATCACTGATAGACTGGTTTGTTGTACAAAATTACTTTTTCATAGTAATACTGATTTTTTTTTTTTTTAATAACCCAGTATAGGAAGTGGACACATTAATCTACTGCACAATTTCACAAAAATTGTGTTTGGGGCTCAGTTCTCATTTTTTTGCCTTCAGACACACAAAATGGAGGAATCATGAATTTCAGGATTAAAACAGAAGCATATATTGTCTTCTGTCTAGAAATAAACTTGCTAGAGCTCTCTGATGGTGACAGGACAATGTAAACAACTTTTCAAATATTTTGGAGTGCCAACTCATTTTTGCACATGCTTTTTCCATTTCATACTGTGCACCTGGCCAAAAGCATTGTCTTATTTTCCATTATCGTTCAGCCCTTCCCACCTAAGACTGGGATATCAAGCAGTACCCTAACCCTGTACCTTGCTGTATCCTGAGTGCAGAAACTTCTGTTCATTCTCAGTCCGACTATGTTGGGGCAAGAAATTTTGCTACTTCCCCTAATAAATCCATATTAAGTACTTCTCAAATAGGAAATAACAGGCTATAACAATTTTGTATGGCATTTGGGATAACAGAAATAATATTACTATGTTTATAACTGTAGTTATTTTAAGGTAAAACATTTTGAATCTTGCTGTGTTTCAGTCAGTGCTATCAGTGCTTTCAGTGGAGGGGAAAAAGTCCATTTCTACAGCTGACAAAAATTAGTAATTCACTTATTGATGGTTACTTAGGAATTAGGTTTGTTCAGGAAATAACAGTTTTGCTGCATTCATAAAACTAGGTAGTTAATGTCTGCAAACCCTAAAGGTGCAGTTTGTTATTTTTTTCACACACACACACACACACCCCAAATATAATGTTCTTCTGGAAAACCAGCCAATATTGCCACAGCCCTGCTGAGGCCTGGCAGGGGCCCAGAAGCAGCGTGATCTCTGGCACTTAGGCATTCAGCTTCAAAATTTGACTGTGTCCTATCGACAACATCTATCTACAACTATTAGTCTGTTAGTCATAAAACACTTGTTGTCATGGTGGTCCTGATTTTTTTCCTGTAAATATCTATCCACATATCACCTCGTCTCAGTCTTTCCTGGGCAAAGCACTGAACAGGCAAGTCTTGGAGGAAAACTTTACAATTTTTTTGCATTATCTTAACATAAAAGTAGAGCTTCACAACATATTTCCTTTGTTGAATGTGGAAATCTTAATAGTTACCTCAAATATATGTGTGGTTACTGCTGCTTTGGTCAATGTACTGGTGATGCTTTCCTCGGTGCTACAGCTTCCATTACTCTGATGAGGCAGTGGCACCCAAGAGACACAGCTTGATACTGTTCTTTCCCTTCCAAAAATGAGGACTATCTTTCCACCCTCTCTTCAAAAATATTCTGTTTGACTTTCCCATGTCCAAAACACCAAAAAACCCCACTTTTTTCTCTACCTTAGAATATGTTATTATGCAAACCTAAATAAACACAAAGTATTTTTTACACACTGAACTCCCTGTCACTGTTGTCAAACCATGCTCTGAAAAAAAAGAATTGATTTGGTTCCTCACTGTACATGAATGCTTAAAATGAGGAACGCTTCGTGGAGTTACGAAAGACACCAAGCTGGCAGGAGGCAGCAGAAGGGGCTGGAAGCGGGTGCAGGTGCCCAGGCGCCGGCAGGGGGGGCTGTGGGACAGCTCTGTGAGGCGTGGCTGGGGCTGGCCCAGGCCAGGCACAGCCGGTTCCCGCCGGCTCCTGCCAACCTGCTGCAGGGCGTGACTGGGCTTGCAGCCAAGATGGCAGTGCCTTGGGGGAAAGTGTATTTAAGAAAGGGGGGGAAAAAATTGCGTAACACTTGGTAGAGAGGAAAATGTGTGAGAAAGAGACCAGCAAACACCAAGGTCAGCGTAGGAGAGGGAGGAGGTGCCCCAGGCACCCAACCACTTATCCATGCTAAGGCCCAGGAGAGTGCCCAGCCTGGAGCAGGGGGAAGGTGTGAGGAGGAAGGAGCAGAGAAAGCGACTGTTATGGCTTGACTGCAGCCCCCGCTCCCAATCCCCTGGCACCACTCAGGAGGAGCAGCTCGAGGACATGGGAATGAAAGAACGGAAGAATGAAGTTGAGCTGAGGAGAAAGTGGGAAGAAAGTGTTTTAGGTTTTGTTTCTCACCAACTTACTCTAAAATTGAAGGAAGGCAGATGATGATGGTTTGATTCTTCACTTCAAGATAACAGGGGAGTGGTTTGCTCAAGAGTAAAAATAAGACACAGAACTTTTTTTAACCAGATATTTAAAACCACACATTCTATTCCAGTTTTAGGTCTATTTTCTGACTATGGAAAGTATATTTCTTCCACCACAACAAAATGATTCTATACATGTCTTACCAACTGTCATTGAGTTTTCATTTTCCCATAGGTTCTAACCTGCCCATTAGGTAGAAAAAAAAAAACTGTACAAAAAAGCCTGTTAAATATGACTCAAAATTGAGTTTTACCAACTCTCTGACAGTGTAGTGCAAAATATAAGTTCCCATCTGCAAGAGAAACTAAGTGTCCTTATTCCAGGAAATGCAATTTGGCCGTAACTTTTATGCCCTCAGAAATGTGTAATTTACATTCTTTCAGTTTAAAAAGGCCACTGTAAAAGGTGTCACCTTTATAAAAGCTGTTTCAATAAAACTTTACATCCATGCTATATTTTAAAATTATTTTGACCTTGAATTCTAAATTTCTGAAAGGTGAGTATATAACACTTCTTTCTGGACAACCATTTAAAAAAATATATATAGATATTTCACAATATATCTACTGCATTCTAGACAACAAATTAGGACACTTGGCAAAAAAAGATGTATTCCACCTTAGCTTTTAGGGAAATATATGCTATAGTTTGGAGCCTACTGCATTGGTTCACATAAAACAACTACATTTTTTTAACAGTTAATTAAAAAGCTTAACAGACTTGCATTTCTGGCTTCCCAAGATGGCAGAAGACAAACCGATTTTATGCCAATAAGGGGAAGGATCTGAATCCCTTCAACAGAAAGAATTTAACCCCAGTCTTGCAAGGAAATGCATAAGGTACAAATCAACACAGAGTAGCAAAGCTAAGATGATCAAATACTAGTGTAATTAAAAAACCAAACCAAAACAAAAAAAAAAACCCACAAAACCAAAAAAACACACACACACAAAAACCCCACTAAAATAAAATCAGCATTTTTTATTTCTTATAGCACATCTCTTGAGACAGATCAGCTGCCAAATCCAAGTGAACATCTTCAAAATATCTTATTTCCTATTACCCTGTAACATCCAATATAAGTGCAGTGAAACAATACCTTTTACTAAGGCGTAACTCACCTCAAGACAAGCTGCTTTTATGTGTAGCCTGCTTCCTGCTGTAGTGTAATAGTGTGCATTCCTTAATAGTACTCGCATTATGGGCCAACATCTTTTCTTCAAGGATCACCAGATCTGCACTCTGAAGTGTTTTTCTCTATTCAGACATTTAGCCTTACCTATGTTATTTCACAGTTAACAGCTATCAGCTGTACTCATGTAATTTCTTTCTGTACATTTCAGTACAGAAATTATATATAATGTATTGCAAGTCCTCACATGCCCTTTTCTCCTTGATACAGTCTTACACATCACTAAGTCATTCTTCATAGTTATCTGTTATCTCCCTACCCACTACATGTGACACTTTATACCCTTAGTTTAGTAATTGCTCTCATGGCTTTGTCCTCCACCAAAAGACATCTTCTCAGTACGTTTTTCACATTTCAGTTCTCTCAAACTTTTGGTAGCACATGACATTATTTGTGAGAACGAGAGCTTTCAAAATGACTGAAATTATTTTAGACTTCAATTTCTGTGGCTCACTTCTGGGATATACCTGACAATATAACTCTCTTGGGAAGGGGAAGAGAAGCACTCTCCTTAAGATTTAGGATTTTTCTCTGCTTTCTTATATACAGGCTGACAAAGCAATAGCATTTTGTCCTATGGTCACAAGGAAAGCACTAATTAGAAAAATGGTCAATAGCAACAAACAACCGGTGAAAAATTCTTGCCAATTGAACTCCTGTTAAGCTGAGTTTTAATTCCTATTAGAAAGAGCAGGGCTTCTGCGAAAACAGGAAGATTTTTCGGTTGAGCACAATTCCTGTTTGCAAATATTCTGCCCTTCATATTAGGAGCTGTGTTTTCAGTTTGAATGTATGCTATACTTGATGTTTTCATAAATTACAGATCTAAACGGTGCACATGAGAAGCATGGGAAGATATTCCTGAGGCTTACAAAAGCACAGAAATAAATATGCTATAACATACACATTATTTTTCTCAGATATTTTATTCATAGTGCTCTCAGGGTTATCTGTTTGCACTTTATGAACAGAAGTACATTAGTCCACTATAAACATCTACAATAAATATTGTATGAGAGTACTTTTGAATGTAGGGCAGATTCGAAAATGTACAAAGAGCTCTACATTAGTGGTATTAATTCAGTGGTATTAATTGATGAAATATTTCATTTTTATCTTTTTCTCTATATAATTATGCATTTACTATATCTGTTGTATTCTATTCAAATGGAGGGAAGAACTTCTGGAGCAGTAGTAGCATACTTTTTCAAATGTACAGAAAGAAGTGAAAAGTTGAGATCAGCACACAGACTGTCAAGAACATCTAAGTGTCCTAATTTCCCATTTTGTAGAAGACTTATGTACGTGCATCATTTCCTACACATGTTCAGGCTTCTCTGTAGATACCCGAGCTTCTCACATACTTGAATATAAACATGCTATGTAGGTCTCTGCAGGACTGGGATCTTTTCCAGCTCTTATTGACTTCAATGGGAATTATTTTATCCTTCAGCATGTATTGTCTAACAAAAAACATGTTAATGTAATTAGACTAAAGGTAAGAATAGAACAGCTAGAAGTGTCAATAATAATTGGGGCCGTTTGAAATGGCACAACACCTAAATTTTCCTCCAAATCATTAAACAGCAAATTCCCTAGCTTTCCATGTTATCTTTTCTCTCTGGTTTTTGTGCTTGCAAATACAGGAAGATTCAACTTCTCCATTTTCAAGTAATGCATTTTGCATGCCAATACAAACACAATACCAAGATGCTAAAGAAAAGAAACATCACGACTTATAAAAAAGGGCATGCTAGCACTTCATTTTCCTCTGCCTTTGAATTATCCAGGGCATTACAGAAAAACCTTTCTCCTCTCTTACTGCAAAAGAAGATTATGGTACAAACTTGGACTGTTAAAACAGTCTTCAAACTGAGGCACAAGCATCTTTAAGATTGGTTCAGGTTTTTTAATTTTCTTTCTGAGAGTGACAGAAAGAGTCCTGGGGCAGGGACAGGCAGTGGACCTGACTACAAAAGGTGTGCCCAGGTCAGGACCTCCTGCAGCTGGTGCCCGAGCTACAGGAGGTGGTGAGAAGGCTGCTTAACGTTAGGGAGGCTGAGAAGGACTTAGATAGCTGGTTCCAAGCACAGTCTGCAGTGAACCAACAGCCTGCAGCGAGACAGCCAAAAAACTCCCCTTCTGGCACACACAAAAGAGAGGGGAACCAATATTAGGAAGAAATTCTTTACTGTGAGAGTGGTGAGGCACTGAAACAGTTTTCCCAGAGAAGCTGTGGATGCCCCATCCCTGGAAGTGTTCAAGGCCAGGCTGGATGGGGCTTTGAGCAACCTGGGCTAGTGGAAGGTGTCCCTACCCTTGGTACTAGATGATCTTTAACATCCCTTCCAACTCAAACCATTCTATAATTCTGTGAATACTGCTCTTATGTTATAATCAGGACAACGTTATTAACAAGCTGAAACAAGCTATACTTCTTACACGTCATGCTTAAAGACAAGTGGGCTGAGACTGTCATCAAAGAATCCTACTGTCATCATGAAAACCATGCAGAAACAAAGCAGCCCACAGTCTGGACTAGGGATGATGGTATTTCTTGCTGAATCAGCAAGGCTTTTAACAGAGATGGCAGTTAGATTTACCACGTGGCTCTCTAGAAAAAGTGAGGAGGAAATTGAGGTTAGGAGATTAAAAATTTACAAAAATAACTCCAAACTGATAGGATAATGATAGTGTTTATACATTAAGCTAATATAACAATACTTAATTATTCCTAAGCACGCTAAACAAAAGATTTATCAAGTGGGGTCATAATGCAAGTTTGTTTTCATTATATTACTACAAACTACTCATGACTCAGTCCAACTGAGAAGCAGGAAGAACAATCACAAGGTAGTATTAAAAGCATTTGAGACTAGAAATTTCCTATAAATAGCAGTCACCCTATGCCCTCCTCTATAATAAACCCATAGACTTGTCCTTCAGTGAGATTCCCATCTGGATAAACACCTTTTTTCACACAGAGTAACAGTCCAAAATTCCTGGAACCACATTGTTTCACTGCTGCAGTCATTGAAACACAGCCAGAATGCGATCCAGTGGACTATGAAGCAAATAGGCAGGCCTTCATGGCCAGTATAGAACCATTAACAATAAAGTGTCCACCCCTGTACAGAAGTCATTGTAGCAGGTTACAGTCATGGGGTTTCTGCATGAAAATGTCCAACTATCCTGTTAGAACTTTGATTTCAAGCCAGGGTTTTGTCTATATTGCCAAGTGCCACCCCTTTGACACAGATTTTTTTGCATGTGCATGCATGTATACGCACACAGTTTAAAATACCCTGTTCACAGGTGTGGGAAGAGACAATGGGCTTTCTGTCAATGTTAGTAGAAGCAAAACAGTTAAACAGATCTAAAAAGCAAGTAGAACAATTCTGCTGTTGTACAGAGAATTCATTTTCTGAAAGGGACAAATTCTGAATAGCTTTGCTGGTTGTAGCACTACTAATCTCCTTCCAGTTAATGTTTAAAATCAGAAGCTCTAACAAAGATGGCTTATTCAGAAATATTAATATAAGATTTTAGTTCAGTATGCACAGCCTTTTCTCTGACATAAACTGGACATCACCAACTTAAAAAAATAGTAACTCACACTTCTGTATGTATTTTGTGCCTTACTTGCAAGATAAAACATAAACCCCACAGTTATTATGCTGAGATTAAAATCTTTCCCTTATCCTCCAAGGAGTGTATTTTCTTTGTACATTCTTAGTAAACGTTAAGAGCTGAACAAAGTTGAAAATTCCGGAGCTCAGCCATTTTAAGTTATTCTCTTTCAATTGCAATGCATAGTCCTGTACAGAATCTGCAAGAATATTACATTTGCATTTTCAAAATGGCTTCTCTACACCAATTGTCCTAATGATTAAAAGACAAATTATTTGGAAGAAAACAGAAAAACTGAGTGATAAGTTTTTCTGCAATCAGTGTCTCCAATATATATGAGAATGGGATATCACCAAAACAATCCATCTGTGAAGTATGCTAAGGGATGACTACATTTGGATACAGCAATTAATCACCACATTATTTATAGCACTTCAGAAGCCGCTTACAGTACATTAATCAGGGATAACTTCTGCTTAATTAACAGAGCTGCCAAAAACGTCAAACAAGACCATAAAAAATAGAATTGAGTAAGAAAGAATTACCAAGGGACTAGTAATGATGAAATATTAAAAGTTCCTCTTCAGGAAAGGTCTTCTCCCAGTTTCACTTCCTACAGCACCAGTAAGCAAGGAATTCCAGCTACAAACAGCTATGCTGGGTGACTGTATTAGTAGCACTAGATACCAGGAGTAAAAAGAAAACAAAGTAACAGGAAACTGACTGACCAAGTTTAGTGCTCTGCCATGGGCAGGCATGTGGCTGTGGAAGCCATAGGAAACAAAGAATCAATGGGGTTTTTCAATTTTTTTAAAATCTTCCTTTGTGTAATTAGGACCACTGCAGTGAGAAGGTACATGGACTACTCCTAAATTCGTTGTCTCTGTTACAGCATGGACTCTGACAGAAGAAAAGGAGTAGCATGGAGTTTGCTATTTAATCTGCTTTTCAAATCATGATTCAGTGGAAGTCTTTTTATTATGTAGAGGCTAATAAGATAAAATCCTTTTTGCCAGAAGTGTGAAAGACAGTGTAACTCTCCCATTCAAAGTACCTGTAAAGAAGTTTAGCAATTAAAACTAAGTAAAACATTAGTGAGATATGGGGAACATGAGTAATTTGTATGTTGGGGACATGCAAATTAGAAAACAAGATCTGGTTTAAAGGAATAAAGAAATTGATATAATTACATGGCTATTAAAAGTAGCTTATATGCTGAGTATTCTGATTTACATAAGTAAATTTACTTCAATTACTACATGCAAATGGTAATTATATCAAGTAAAAACAAATTTTTATTGAAGACATATAATTATAGAAAACATTAATGAAAACATTAAACTTTCAAGTTTAGGTCTTCAGTAAGAAGGGAGGATAAATAAAATACACAAAAATGCTCTTATTATTCAGTGCACAGCTGAAAGTTTAACTATGAAGCAAGTATAATTAGGTTTCATCGCTTGTTTTTAGCATAGTGTCTATAGATCTGCAAAGGTATTAAGATAACCACTGGAAATACCAGTGAAGTGTTTATTGTTACTTGTCATAATTTTAAATCCTATAATAAAAATACCCTTTTTCTCTGTTGAAACTGTCTTTTCTTAAGTAAATTAAGGTATCTAAATCTATGAATAGTCTAATATTTTACATGTATAAAGATAGGTATTTAGGAACTTCAGTTAGTCTAATAACATTCACAGAAGTCTTCATGAAACTGTCACTTGACACCAGAACACGCATACACAAAAACCTCTTTAATGTGTATGTTTGTATGTATGTTGTGTTTATGAAATGAAAAAAAAAAAAAAGAACAAAAAAACCCCCTGAAATTAGAGTGAAACCCTCTTCTTTTCAGAAGTGGCTGAAGAAAGATCCATCAATTGATTTGAAAGAAGTTATTTACATGTTACTTACAGCTGAGGGAAAAAGAATCTTAGAACCTATGAAGATGGAAAAAAACACCAATTAATTTATTTGAAAAATATAGATCTACATAAATACCACACCGAGCTTTGTTACTGTGCCCACCTCTCCACCAGGTTAAAAGTTGCTTGTAGTAGTAGAATTTTGTGCAGTATAAAAGCACTGGCCAGTGCTTTTGGTATCGTCATTTCAAATAGTATCATTCACGTAGTTATCATTTCTCTTAATGTTTCTTGAAGTGCATTTGTCTCCTTGTACTGGTAACCGAGATTGCCATAAGATCACTCAAAACACACTTAAAGGGTTCAAATTAAATACTCAGGTTACCAGATAACACTCACACTGTTTTAAATCAAGCTAGAAAATAATATACCCCTCCCAGTACTTGTGTTTTGATGACTTCGTTGAGCTTTCTCCTGATGACTCGAGTGTATTTGAGATCAAGGGGTCCTGGGGCAGGAAACCCTCTATAGTTACATACAGAAAGGATTAAGAAATACAGTTAAAACTGTTTTGTCACAATACAGTTAAGATGAAACTATCAATCAAGAAGCCTATACTTTACTCCATTTTATTATATCAGCACTTTTCTATGTTTTGTTAGTATTCATCAAATGAAGGCTGGCAGCACATAAACATGTATATATACACATGTATATAGTAATTCAAGCAATAAAACACTGTATCAGTCAATTCTCAGCAACAGCGGGCAATGATATAGTTTCTTCAAACAGGTGTGGGGACGTAAAATGTACCTCTACCTTTACCCAGGGACAGTTCACTACAACGAATTGCTTAAAATAATGGAAAAAAAAAAAAAAAAAAAAAAAAGTCTAAAGTGGATGAAACAACCTGATTACTCTTCAGACATCCCAGATTCAGAGTGACTTTAATGACAGTCCAGCATGTATTACAAATGGCAGATCAGTCTCTAAAGAATCTTACAATTCCTACCTAAAATGCAACTCAGTTTGCTATTTAGTGACAAACCCTTTTTGACTGAAACGAAACATTATCCAACTTAAGGCACTATTTCAATACAAATAGCATCAGGCCCCCAGAATCACAAATACAAAACACACTCCTGAATATCTCTACAGCTTGTTGTAAAATATCCCTTTCCTTTCTTTTCTGCAGAAGTCCTTTATCACTGATAACTGCTTTTAGACAGGCAATGTTCTTTCACTACCGATAAGTACCCCTAGACGGACAGACTATGCCAGACAGATAAAACTGATGCAGATAAGCAGTTTGAGCATTTCACAGAACTACAAATAAAATGGTTTCTAGAAATGAATGATAACACACAAGCCCAGTGAAAAACCTCTAAACACAATGAGGGTAGAGTAATTGCCATCACTTTACCCAGAAAATCTGAAAAATAGAAATAAACATGATGGACAGAAAAGACTCCATCTGTAGAAAAGCAGCATTCTGCTTTGAATCAGAATGCATTTAAAAAATGCAAGATAAGTAAACCCCGACAGGCAAGACCTAAGCTCTCTGTGACTATAATGGAGTCAAATCAAATAACTCACCACACTTGGCCACAAAATCAGACCTAAAAACTGGGACTACTATGACAACCTATCAGAGTCACCAAATGGTCTCATGAAAGGTTCTGTATGACACAGAAATTAGTTACCTGCGAACCAAATGACATGGCATCAGCTTTCGCTAACAACATCAGAGACACCTTAAAGTCAGTGGGAGGATTCTCCTAGTCTTACGCCTAAAAAAAAAGAACAGGTTACCCCCTGATCACACAGCAGCTGTGACAGAAGAAGCAATCTTCAGAAAACCAGTGAAAGAAGGAGAGGTGGTTTTGCATCTTTTAAGGAAAACTCAAACTCACTGAAACTCTGCAGGTCCTAGAATTAGCTCCAGGCATTTATGTAGGCAGATAAATACCAGTCACCAGACAACTTTGTTAGGTTGGCCCAAAATCATGGCCACAGTCCATTTGAATGACAGGTAAAGCCTCAGAGAGAACTCCCTTGAGCATGAATAAACTATTGCAAAATGTCTATCCCTCATTCAAACCTTGAAACCCCAGGGTTACTTGCATTGTCACATGTAATCCAATTAGTAACATTGAGGCTAAGCTAATTACAGTAAAAAAAAAAAAAACAATCATCAGATAAACCTTGTGGTTTCTGTGGTTTCACACTCTGCCTTTAATACCTGTCTAACACGTAATACAGGATTTTCATTCTGAACCAGCTTCCGCTGCAGTGGGACAAATAAATAACAGAACTACTTAGGAGTCATGTGCAATGCATTCTGCATAGAATATTAGGTTGGAAATGAAACCTTGCATCCTAGTAATCAAAGGAATCAGCTTTCAAAGGGAAACTAATCCTCTTTTAAACCTAAAAGACACAAATAAATCTAGCAAAACTGTACCCTACAAAACTGTTGTCTTTCACTAGCAGATGTTGGAGAGCAATCAGCATGATTTAGCAGCGCTCCTGGAACTGACATTTTACTGGACAATTTCTGATTTGTATGAAATATGTAATTCGGAAGTATTTTGTATATCCATATTAACTAGACATTGGAAATAACTCTATTAAGGATTAACCAGTGAATTGGGCAAAACAATTACTCGGTAAGCAAAATTGTCCTCTTCCCTGCTACTTTTATTAGCTACAACTTTGAGCTTAACTTTGGCATGCCTTTGAAAGCACTGTTTATCAGCCTTAATTTTATGTCTCAGCCTAATGTAAAACATAGCCACTTACCTCATATTCAGTGGCCTTTCCTGAGCCTCTCTGTAATCAGCTCTTTGGAAAGCTTATAATAACATTTCATTCACTGGGGATTTTTAAAAAAAAAGAAAAAAAAAAACCATATGCAGTGGAGTTCACAGAAATCCTTTTCTATTTCCTTTTGCTTGGATACCTGGAAGATTTTAATGTTTCTGTTGATCCTCACTATGTTAACAAGCTAAACTGACTGTGCTCTGACAAAAGAAAAAACTAATGAATAAGAGAACAAAACAACATAAAAACAAAATTATATATAAACTACTGATATAAGAGAGGTCTGTGACAAGACCAGGAATGAAATTACAGTATGGGGTCTGTGAATCTACTAAGCTAGCTGATGATCCCTGTTTCATTGTCATACACACAATAAAACATTTACATAATAAAGAAAATTTCACTGTACTTGAATTTACATCTCAACACAGTTCTGATTCTCAGACTTTCTTACAACACTCTCTTAACATGCAATAGCCTACAAATGTATCTTAAATATAATTCTTGTACTTCAAAAATATTCAATCAACCTAACATTTCAAATCAACTAACCTACAGTATGCTATTAGATAAGGATTATCAGGCTTTCTAACACTCAATCCAAGAAAGAAATATTGCTATACACACAAAATATATGCATTTTCAACTCTCTTCCTTTGCCGTTCTCTTGTTGCATTCATGCCCCTCCCATTCTAAATGACATCAACGCTACTCAGCATTGGTACCAAATTCCCATTCTTGCTCTTTCAGCCACCTGTAGTTTCTACCAGCTCGGCTCACTACTCTTCCTTTCCCATATAGTACATTCGCACCTTCCTATTCTTCACTATTGTTATTATTTGGTTCCTTTCATCACAGACCTACACTTTGTTTCTCCTTTCCCATGTGTGTGCCACCATTCTAAAGCTCCTTACCTCCAGCGATTTGCTGCTTAGGAGCTTTCTCAGTCAGTGGTGGTATATTTATATTTAACAGCCCTCTGAAATCTCTTTCTCTGCTTTTGTGCACTTGCTTTTTTAGATCCATAAAAACCACTCAGCATTCCTAACACCCAACAGCACAATTGTGCACAGCTTAATTTTGTCTTCTAAGGAGCATCTTCTCTTGCTCATTTTGAGACTGCCTTCTGCTAGCTTCATTTGATGCCTTGTTCTTGTAGAGAAAGAAACTGTAAATAATAATTCTCTGTTCATATTCGCTCAGCCTTACAATGACTTCTGGATTCCTGTCATATACCCTTTATTCATATCTTTTTCTAGTCTGAAGAGTCCTTGATTATTCAATTGCTATGAAGGAAAAAATAATTCTTGAATAAACTTTTATCATTCTTCTTCTTACCTTTGCAAGTTCTAACATGTCCATCCAAAACAGACTTCAAAATATGTGCATACTGTGAATGTATACATACCCACAAAAAATGTTTCTGGTTTTTTTCCACACTTTTCCCAGTAATTTCTAATAGCCTGGAATTATTCATTGCAGCACCTACATCTCATTCTTAAAAAGCAGTAATTAATTGGTTACCCATAATTGTGCATGACTTCAATTGGGACCTTTTCCTACCTCTGTTTGCACCTCCCTCACATTTGCTTAGACTTAATTTCATCTGCTTTTTTGCTGCTCTTATTAGTTGCTCCTTCTCTTCATTATCCTGACTAGCTTGGCAATCTCATAAGAATTTCATTATTAGTCACTATAAAACTACTTCTCCAGAATATTCAGACACTGGTGCAAAATCCTACAATATCCTCTCCATTAAGAAAACTGAACACTAACTACCACCCCGTTGTTTTGGGGTACTTCTAGGTATTTCTCCGTTCTGAGTACCTCTCATCTTCTCTCATGGGTAGTTGGTTCTTTCAATACTGTTTTTGGTGAAAAATCGTTCCAAACACTTTCTGGAAATCTAAACAGATCATATCAACAGGACTTTTCTAGACCCCAAAGTGAATTCTAACAGTGAACAAATGACTGAGTAAGCCATGTTGAGTCTTCCCCAACACATGTGTCCAGTAACTATTTCTTGTTATAGTTTCTATCAATTTGCTGAATGCAAGGTTGCTGGTTAGTAGTTCCCTAGTCACTTCAAGAAAGCATTTTATAGCTCAGCATCACAGTGATCCTGGTCCAACTCTTTGTACCAAGGAAGTTTTAGGAAAGAGACAATGCAGTAAATATAGTTGTTTAACTATTTCACTCTTAGAGGTCCTCTAGAATTCTTGGGCAAACGTCACCAGGCTCATATATTTTTAAACTATATTTACTGCTTATTTTTCAGTTTATTCCACTGCCTTTTCTACTGAATTACATTCTGTAACAACTCCTGGGTGGGAGGGAAGAAAAGATGTCAGCATGTGGGAATCTGTCCAATTTTTTTTGCATCTACTCTTACTGCAATAAATCCTTTGTGTATGTCTGCGTGCTGTGCTTCAACTTATACTCTGATCATTCACTGGCCTTACAGACTACCTGATAGGCACCCCAAGCCGGATGAGTTAAAGTCTTTGGAAATTCTTTCTCAATCTTGTTTGCTTTTCCTTACTACCTGTTTTTTACATTTAACCTATAAGATTTAATATTTTTTTTATTATTATTTTTGGTGTTTGAACGGGGATTCACTTTTGTGAATACTATTTGTGTATTTAGTAATCTCCCTAATCCCAGTGTTTAACATTGATGCTCTTTTAATTTTTTTAATTAAATGACTTTCTAAAATACTTTAATGCATACTTTTTTTCAACACAGTGGCCTGAAACAATATCCATGTCATCTGTAAAGATTATTTTTTAGCTGCCTTTCTCAGTTTATTTTTAACAAGTATCCTCATTTTTCTAAAACTCCTGTTTGCGGAATTGACTACTGCTGTACTGGTTCTTCTGTTGTTCCTGAAACGATGTTGAATTTAAGCATGTTGTTACAGCATACTTTCTCAATAACGTTGTGTCAGTAAACTGCCCCTCTATAGATGCTCTCACTAGCTTCCTCAATGAAGTCATTTATGATGTCTAAAAGTTTAGTCTGAAATGACTTGACAGCTACTACCCAATTGACATGGGGGAGCAGCAATCATGGGGAGCTGAAATAGCACATTCCTCTTGTTTCCTGACAAGCGTCTCTGACCTCTCCTGATATGCCAAATTCATTGTCTCCACTGATCAAGCACTTATCAACATAGTCATATTACTTATACTAAATTTAGGCCTGGAAATTCAATAAGGATTCTTAATTACTCCCTGACATAGTTAATTTGTTTATCTGAAATAACCTTGCATTTCATTTACTACATAGCACTATTTCTCCATGTACATGACCTACTCTTTCACACATTACCTTGTTGTTATCCAAGTACTTGTTTTCCTTCCAGAAAATTCCCAGTATGCTTTTTACAGCAATAGCCTAAATTAAAGATAGGCATCCTATAAAATGCAGGTATCATGAGTTTTACAGCTCCCCACAGAAACCCTTAGTATTTAAAGAATACAACAGTGGCAAATTCAATACCTCAGACATTGCAAAATTCCAGAAATAAGCCTGTCTAAACAAACTCTCCCCGATATCCTTGTATGCATATAGCTTATTCTCTATTTATATTCAAATACTATATTTCTACAGGACATCTGTTTTGTTCAAAGCAGGGTATGGGTAGTACTCAATTGATAGTTATTCATCTTTTCTTCTCACATTCACTAACCAGAGTGTAATCCCACAGTATGTTTACTGGACACGATCCAAACCCTGTGCTGAATACAGAATTACCTCTTTCCTCATGGGTTTTCTATGGTTCTCTTATTGTATTATCTTGATGTGCTCCTCTTTTAAACAAACGTAATTAATCTTGCTTCCTAACTTTCCTGTAAGGTGGTCCATATTATACACAAGGAACAGGGGGCAGCAATGAAAGGTAAAATTGTCCATGAGTCAATTAATAGTAGCTGGCTAATTAGAAAACAATCTCTTAGAACCCACTATATATCTCTATGAAACACATTTCCAATCGTATGATTAATGCTATAACCGCTCAGAACTTCCTCAAGTGAAATATCATGTGTATCAAGTGAGGGAGCCAGAAAAGAACAAACATGAATATTCAAGTTTGTGTGGCTAGCTGCATATTCAGCAAATGTTGGTTCTTTATAGCAAAGTTTTCCAGGTTATTTTGCTTTCTGTTCCATTACCTCTTTTTCCTATGTGCCTTGTGTTAAATAAAGACAATCTATGCAACTTTGCTTCATTCTCATAGCACAGGTTGTCCTGAATGTAGCCTTTTTAAAAAAACCCTTTACAAAAACCCAAAAAACCCCACTTGATCATATAATTAGATTTATACAATAAGCTTATGAGATAACTGTTAACAAGCACATTGTGATCCTCTGTGTAGACAGTCTGTAGAAGAACACGAGATGCCTATCCTACAATCAGGTCTCACCAGTCCTCACTGTCAACTGTGAGCAAGTTCAAGCCCAAGCTCTGGCGAGTAATACACACAAGTCAAACTGCTCTCCCATTGCTTCTCAAACTTATTCCTGTCCCCCTCTCCTGCATACACCTGCTTATGCCCAAGCTCAGGATTCTTCACTGCACTTCACCAGGGGGGCTGTCAACTACTGAAAACCAAGACAGGGAATCTGAGAAAAATGAAGATGAGGGAAAAATAAACCAATTTGAACAATCCTCTTGCCATGCAAACAGAACAAAATGTTTAGCTCAGCTCACAGGATAGGGAGCACTGAAAACAAGTGCAGCAGGTCCATGCTGCTCGGCAAAGCGATTGAATAGACAGTTGTGCTTAGACACCAAAGCCACATGTTAAAATTTAACTATCTTCTTAGTTTTCCCTCATGTTGCTCGAAAAATGTAAAGGAGTTAAACAGCTTATACCCTCAGTGGTTTCTTTGAAAAACCATAACAAATGTGTTTAAACTTCACATATATGGACATTTTCTTAACAATTCCTTTCTTTCTTTTTTTTTTTTTTTTGAAGAAAAATGTAGAAGTGTTTTGTCTAAGCAAAAAGCTTTTTCATTTAACTTAGTTCCCAGTTACTTCTAAAATGCACTGAACTCATCATGCAGTTAGAGAAGCAGGAGCACCTTGGGAGTCTGCATTTAAGGCAGACAGAAAGTCACTGAAAAATCTACAACACACAATGGAAAAAAAAATCCGTTTGAGACAAGTTGGGTATGAAAACAGTCCGCAGAGATCTGAAGGAAATGTAGTAGAGAAATTGTCTTCCAGGTAAACAAGAAGGGCTTTTTTCAGCCCTTTAAATCTACCCATCTGCCTTTTCAGAATTTCAGATAAGCTCCAACAAATAGTACTTAGGAAGCCAGGATAAAATTCTCTTATCCGAGATCTCAGTGATTACTGAAATAATGTGTAGCAGCATTGAGGACAGGCTACAGATAAGCTAGAGGAGATGCAGGGTGATAATCCACAGGTACATAAAAGGCTGCTAACAAAGGAGGATGGGAATAGCCTGTTTTCCATGTTCATTAATGGATTCAACTTGTAGCAAGAACAATGCATATTAAACATAATGGAAACTTTCAAACAGTGAAAAGAGTAACAGACTGTGACAAATTGCCTGGTAAGGATGTGGAAAGTCTGTAATTAGAACAGACAAGACAGATATCTGCTTGGAACGATACATATAAAATGACTTGGGGCAAGAGCATTACCTCTTGAGGCCCATTCCAGTCCTAGTTTTCCGCTTTTCTTTATACTCTGTAACAACATACCAAAATTAAAACTATTTCCCTAAAATTCTCTGTGTAAGAGAGAACTGGCCCTTCTCCCGGTAGCCAGCGTAAAATTGCTGTGACTATTCAAGAGAAAAGGGAAAAATGAACATTTCAAGTTTCCTTACACTACATCAACTGAAATACTGAGAACATTGGAAACGCTTCCACCTTTGCATGTGCCAACAAATGGAATAGCTCTCTGGGCACACAGAAGTCAGAGCTGCATATGTACAAAATGATTATGTGCTAAGTCAAAGTGCAGTGACACAACAGCATTCATGTAAAAGTTGATTGCCTGATGTGAATATACCTCATCTACCTTTGGCTGTTGGGAAAAAATAAAAAAAAAGTGGAGGGCAGTGCAAGGGGAAATCTGTAAATAACAGTGTCAATTTTTCATTCTTCTGGTATGACAATGATCGTTCCTTATCATTGTTACAACCACCTGAGCACTTCTTTTTTCCTCTAGTGAGTATCTATCTGAGTCTAATTTATCTTTTTTAAATGAAGGCAATTAAACTGGTATTGAAGAGATAGTGTTCCTCATGTTGCTGTTTCAGCATCCTTTCCCAGTCCCCTAGGTTTCATTTAAAAGGTGTGCTGCAGCCTGTGACCCAAGAGGGCTGAAATATACATGAACATCTGATTCGCAAGGTCTCTTCTGATCTGAATTCACTACCTACACACTAGTGAGCTCCAGCCCAAGACTGACTGAGACCGTCCCTGACGCTGCAGCTCTGGTGGACAGCAGGCAAATCAGGCCCAGGAATTGGAGCAGAGAACAGGTAGCTCATTTCTCCAGTACTTTTCCTAGATTTATCAGAAGAAAAGGACAAAACGTAGTGAAGGAATCTTCATGACAAAAATACAAAAGGAGGACAAGACAGACATCAGAAGGGGTATGGGAGAATAAAGGAAAAGTGAGTGACAGTTATAGGTAGATAAGAAAAGTGACTAAAGAAGCTGGCAGTTGAAGGTTGAAGGGAAATGGTGCAGGGGCAGGTATACGTCTAAAATTCAAGGAAAAGGTGCTTGGGAAAGACATCCAGAATGGCCCTGGGGGGAACCTGGGACTTTATTAGAAGCAGAGGAAGCATGAATAAAATAACTTTTTAGATGAGTATTGGGAAAAACAGGAATACAGATAGTAGGATATAAGAAAATGTAGATAATTTGGAGAGCAGGAGTCTGGATTTGCTTTGCAAGAAACCTGAGAAGGAGAAGCTAAGTGGAAGAAATGGAATTGATATAAAGGAAAACAAAGATCTGAACTAAACCTAGGACTGTCAGGGAGCTGAGGTGGTGGTGGTGGAATGGGACAATGGAACAGGAAGGAGACAATGAAGTCTTGATTTAGATCCAGAGGACAGGGAGAACATAACAGAAATCTCATCATGAGAACTGGAAGAGAAGGAGGAGGGGAAAAAAAGAAAAAGACTGACTCATACAATGGCAGGAGGGAGAGACACTCACTGGCAAGAAGCCTAAGTAGTGAAAACAAGGTCCCAGTAAGTAAAGAGAAATTGCCTAGAACAAGGAAAGGAGAAAAGTGGAATCAGACATGGGATAATTTGGAGTAAATGGAGTATATTCCACACCAGAGCCTGGATTGCAACCAGAGAATCCCCAGCCTCACCAACAGCCTGCTGTCAGCAAGCATCTATGAATCCCATCTGAGTAAAACCCACATATAGTGGGCTTTCATAGTCAGTCAGCAGTTGTGTGCTCTCATTTTCTGGTTGCCTGACTGGAGACCCTAGGGTCTGATTTGCAAAAGTGCTGAGCACTTGCAACAGTGACTGAAGTCAATGGAAGTCACTGTTGTGAAAATAAATTCATTAATGTTTGTGATGTGCTCAGATATAATGGCAATGAGTAGCATGGAAAAGCTCATGAGAAAATGAGTCACTCTGACTTCAGAAAGAATTTAAACGGAATGTAGTAAATAAGATACAGGGATACACATTGAACATCAAGGTAAAAAAGTATCAAAGTTGCTCACAGGGGGAATCCTTTCAGTCTATCCAATGCACTGTGAGGTAGAAGCTATATAGGGCAAAAATTAGAACATAATATAAATAAAGAATATTAATGTAGATACACAAGGAGAATATTTGTCTAGCATCATGAATGTTTGACTTTTGAAGCTGTATTAGCTAATTGGTGTTATTTGTGTAAATGTTAGCTACATATTCCACTCACATAGATAAGTAACTGGTATGACCTCAACATACAAGCTACATCTAAAATGCAGTTCCTGTCTTGCAGACTTATTAGTATGGGTCATACACACTAAAGTCAATGGGTGATTTGGGGATGACTTCCATCAACATGAGTTCAATTCCATTAGTTCCACTTCAAGTAGTAATACAAAATGCTTTTCTCAAATTTGTAAATACCCTGGAAAAAAAAAAAAAGATAGTGTTTATTGGCCCATTACAACCTAATAAACATTAAAAGAAATGAAGTAAACAATTGTTATAGCATCCTAAAATAATGAAGTGATAGTTTTAACAGCGTTGGAGTGGTTTTATTCTGCTTAGTACTACCTGATTCCTCTTTTTACTGTTCTCAATTTAGCTAACAAGGCCAGCATAATACCCACAGTTCCTGAGGCTACTCAAACTCACACAGTTTCTCCCATACTTGTTTGCTAGACTAGGGCTCAGATCAGTTTAAATCTTGACCTTCTTCACTGCTAAATTTAGTTTCTTTTTGCATTACAGTCAGTTTACCATTCTGGTTTCCAAATACAGGTGCAGTTACTGTTACATGACAGTTTTCCAGTAAAGAAAAATTCAGCTGGCTTAAGAACTAAGTAAATAAATTAAAGTTAACATTTCTGGAAGGGACTGCCCAAACCCAGAAAACAGACGGTTAGCACTCCCAAAAAGCAGGATGTATTGAGTTGGGCAACCCAAACATTTACCAGCTCAGGAAAAATCTCAATCTGATTGCTCAAATACAAAATAAGCTGGAATGTAAGTCACATGTAAATCCAACTCCTTCACTTTCAAAAATCCATCCCTTTGATTCAGAATGGATCCAAAGGTGCAAAAAGTCATTCACTGCTGATTCAATTGAATCATGAACAATTTATATCATTATCAAGATCGACATTTTTTCAAGCTACCTCCAAGGCCTATTAGATTTTCACATTATTGGATAATTTTTTATCTGTTTGACAAGATCGCTTATATCAAATATTCCTGTAAAAGCAGTAAGTCCCATGCTATTTGTACAGCACTGGAATTTCATACTTACACATTGGGAACACCTTAGAAAGCAATGTGAACTCCTGTGATTATCAACAACACGGAACAAATGCAATTTTCTTAAATGCTTATGTAGCATCTGCATATGGGCAAGCAGAGACCTACAAGAGAAGTGTCTTCTGCTTTTGTTCAGAGCTTTAAAGTGTGTTGTTCCATAACAAAACATTTTTACATCCATACTTTATCGTTTGGTGTTTTTTTTTTTTTCTTTAAGTACAACAAAGATGAAGGCTCTCATGGAAATGCTTTACACAGTAATTTTCACTGTGAATGTGTGAGCAAGTTCAAATAAGATATGAAACTCCAGCTGAAAGCATTTTGAAATTCCAGCTTTTCAGCACTTTCTGGTTCTCCCCAGCAGCACTCCTATTAGCATTGCAGTAGCATCCAGTGACTCCTGATGTGGCCAAGGACCTAAATTAACATCAATGATACTTCAGAACTTTTAGATTTTATTTAATCAAGTATACACTAATCTTGATGTCTATCACAGATGTCACCCAGCAATCCACGTCTTAAAGTACACACAGCTAAACAGAGATCAGTAGCCTCAGCACCCATGAGCAATACCCTTGCATATCAGTTCCCTGTCATCTGTGACACATGTACATCACAAATGTTCTCAATTTTGAGACTTCAGTCTAATTCTCTAAGCTGTTTGGGGTTTTCTCCATGTTTAGATCAGAGATAAAAATGGACGGGATGAAGTGGGTAAAAGGGTCACTGTTCTGAAGATATTTAGCAGATTTAAACAGCAATATCACGTTATCTGCATCTGACCTGCAGCTTCACCCCATCTGTTGAGAGCTGAAAAGAACGACTGAAACACAAACCATGTTCTCTCATGTTGTGGGTAACCATGTCCCCAAAGATTTTCTTAAATCCCCACAGGGAATTCAAAATGGAAACAAATGGTGAATAAATGCTTGAAAAGAAATGGTCTAACGTCACCCCTCAAATGATAAAATGAATATGACACAAAACATCTGTACATTTTAAAATAAATATATTTTGTAAATTTCATTTGTAAATGAAAGAGTTCCCATCTGAAAAACAAGACAAAACTTAAAAAAAAAAATAAAAATTGAAATTTAAACCCAATGAGATGTACCACAATTTGTTTGCTTCCCATTTTAATCTATTGCATTAAAAGGGATCAGAATTCAGCATTTCACACTTATTTATCACCTGGTTAAACATTTAGTAGCACAGCACCAGGGAACTGCTGTGCCACTGAGCAGAACATAGACTAATTCTACCCTGATCAAGCAGCAGTCATTGCATCTCCATTTCATTAGGTTACCCTTAAGAGAGATGCCCCAGTACTGTGGCTATTCTAATTAAGGTTGTTATAAGTAAGTGAAGTGTGGTGCACAGTAATTCAAATGTTTCTATGGCAGAACTATAGAGCACCTCAACAGGTATGCAAAAAAAATTTATTTTTTTTTTTAACCTGAAGCGCACTATAGCTCTGTTTCACAGCTATCGGAAGGAGAAACATCCCAGGTTTACATCTTCAAATTTGTCTTCAGAAATGCGGGACTGAAGTCAGCTGATAAACTTTAAGGCTTAATTGAAAGGAAAGCCTGTCAGTAGCTTTCAGTCTCATTTTGCTTCTGGGTAACAGACTCAGTTTTAATTTGTTGTGCAAGATGAGCATGAAAAGGTAAGACTGGGTCACCTAGTGAGTCATCACACAAAATAAATGACTAATGGGTCTGTCTGCATTTGACAGATTGAGGTTCAAATGCTGCTGCTCCTTCAGGAAAGTATCTACTGCTTGAAGGAAAAGGGGTTCGTGGCACAGGTTATGCAGGCAAGTTTAAAAAAAAAAAAAAAAGCCAAAAAAGCCAACCACTTTCTACATGCTGACTTTAGAAAGTTCCTGTTAACTTTGTTTATTAAGAAGAAAAGATGATTGTGTGTGCAATCGTTTGCCCACACACAAACTTTTGCACCGACAGATACCACCTTCTTAGTTTTGCTACTGTGACCATGGCTGTTATCTATTCCCTTCATTGACTGTCCTTTGAACAGTAGAGAGTAAATTTCTTCATGTGCTTTCCTGCTTGTGCTTTTCCCCACACTAACCCAGTCTGATCACTCTCTGTACTTTTTTCTCACTTTTGCTTTTCCCTCAAATTCTGAATTCATCAAAATACAGGTTTATCGTACCTTCTTTAAATCCTCTCTCAGAAAGTTTTCTCTATCATATATATAGACAAGTATTTGCTAAAACCAAAGTGTTTTCCTGAGGTTATCTACTTAACCACCTTACAGCTTTTCCAGTACTGAAGTGTTACCCCCAACTTACACACAGAATGGGGGGGAAGAGAAATACATCAAAAAATCCCAAACAATGCAACCTCCAAAATCAACACCCCAAAAAACCCAGAGAAAATTGTTTAGAAGACCTGCAGCAATCCAGAGAACCAGCAATCACACCAAGGTTAACACCAGTGTCCAAACCTGGTGTTGAGACCATTATATATATTCTATGGAATAGAAATATTTTGTATGCTTATGCACCAGTCGCTCCTAAACCCCCACACAATTACCACAGTTATTTTCTGTTGATCTACAGGAAATACTCATCTCAGACATGACTGTCTTTAAAAAGTTGCTCATTTTTAATAGAATATTAAAGAAAATAGAATTAACCTTGAATATGCAGGTTAATTAAGATCACGCAACGGCTGAGGTGGGGGATACCTCTGGAGATCATTTGGTCCAACCCCTCTGCTCAGGCAGGGCCACCCACAGCTGCCTGCCCAGGACCATGCCCTAGTTTAAGGTGCTCTTTTTCCCAGCTTTGTGAGGTGGAACCTGTCCCTTCCAAATACCCCTCAGAAAGAGTCCTATGGTCATAAAACCTAAAAACTATCCATTAGTATTTTCCTTTAGAGTGAATGACAGGACACAGGCAGAAAAACAATCCCAAGCACAGGGCTAGTCATCCTGTTCAGATGGCCAGCTTTCTTAGACTCCTACTAGAAAGTTTTAGCTGGATAAAATAAGCCAACACTGAGCCTAGAAAACTACCAGAACAGCACGTCCTTTCTTCCTTGTACAATTCTTTCAATTAGGGAGCTATGTGGAATTCTTGTCGCTTTCGTGCCAGTGCCTACCTCTTACATCAGCTCTGATTGAAAGTACTTTGGTATCGTTTGCTTTGAAGTTGGTAATATTTTCTTTTAGATGCCAACCTCGCTGCAGCAGTTGAGGAGACCACGATGACAGCATCGCAGAGTTAAACATTTGAGACCAAGTAGAGCCTTTAATTTGTTTAAAAAAAAAAAAAAAAAAAGGCAGAGCAGTGTTGAATAACATTGTTAATAGAAATAATCACCCAACTGCACCTGCATTAGCAGCTTGTGGGGAGGAAGACAACTGGAATGGAGGGAGGAAAATTGTAGCTAATAGCAAAGAGGAAGAAACAGATCGATGACTTCTGGTTTTGTTTCACTGACTGCAAAGGCGGCTTGACTCTGATGTATTCTAAAACAGCAAGTGTTTTTGTTTAATTAGAGACTTAGATTTTCCCAGTTACAGAAATTTTTATGATTTGGTTTTGTTTAATTTGTTGGATATTTCAGAGATGTGACCAAAATGCTGTTTCATTCTGCCAAACGGAGACAAAATAGTGAATTCATAAGAGAGAGAGGTTTTTTCTTTTTTTTTCCCCAACCCTAGTGGCTTTAATTAAACAATAAGAAAAATTTCAAAAGATTCAAGTTTGATTCCTTTCACAGTTATTCAAGTGTTACTTGAATAACATCTTTATGTGAGTGCTTTGTTAGCCTATTGTACTACTTACAGTGCAAATATGTAACAATGACCTTTACTCCAAGAAGTGTATGAAGGATAAAACTATAGATAACAGCTGAGTACAATTAAAGTACAAAACTGCTATCTTAGACTTCCACAGTCAATCATTTCCACAGTATATCAAGGTCTGAATTTTTAATTAAAAAAAAAAAAAAAAGAAAACATTTTAAAAGGAACTCAGACTTTTCTTGTGTATCACAGATCCCAACAGTGCAGAAATTCACTGATGGCAGGAAAAAATTCATTCTGTAGCACCAGAACATGCATAATATCTATCAGCATGAATATGCCTGAACTAAGAACATGAACTCCCACCTGCCAAGTCCACTGAGCTGAGTAAGCACCATAGTCCCAATCTTTAAAACAGATATGAGTACAGCTTTTCTCATCTTTAGAATTCTGAAATATTTCAAGACCAGTGACAACTTTATCCAATATTGCAGAGTGGGAGCTACATTACTAGTCAATAATGAAGAAAAGCCAATATGATACTGAATGCCACTGGAAAGAAGAATTGAGTTTGAGGACTCTACTTTACAGACTCTGTCTGTGAAGGTCTGAAAGGCTGATCAGCCTCAGGGAACTGTGCTAGCCAAGGCAGATTTGCCAGTGACAAATGGTAGAAATTCTGGCACTGCAGAGGACTAGATGCCTGTGGAAATGTCAAGGGCATCAAATTAGGAGAAGGTGTCTCAGCTTGCTGGACATAAACAGTTGTCCTCCAAGATCCTACCATAACAGCTTTTTGTTTTGCTCAGGACTTATAGTTAACTTTGGTGAAGGTAAGTAGGACAAAATATCCAAATGAATGCTTCAGTACTATCTATTGACAGACTCCACCAGGACTGTCAAACTCATAAACAGTGAAGAAAATATGCTACTCCATTATCTACAGTTCCTGTGCTTGTCCCTACCTTCTTTCTACACGAAAAAATTGTCATGCAATGTTAAATCCACTCTCCATTCTCCATGTTGGTCTTTCACTTGAACTCGGCAGCTGTATCAAAAGGAAGGCTACTGACGCGCACTTCACTATTAGCATCTTTTTTTTCCAGAAAGCAATGCAGTAAACTAACAGACTCATTGAAGCTTAAAGAATTACTTAAAATCAGTCACTCCAGCCAACCCAGGTTTATCAAATTAAAACAACAACAACAACAAAAACCCAAAAACCAACAAAAATACCCCACACCATTAACAGTAATTACTTCCCAACTTTTCACCGACAAATGATTTCAAAACTAAAATAGCAGAATCAGATTAAAAAAAAAAGAATAAATCACATCTAGGTAATCACACAACCCCTATTTCCTAAATTCCTTCTTCACCACTCTTTTATTCCTTTGTCACACTAGCTTGTAAAGTACTGCACTCTTGTTGGCCAGTCTCCAGGAGAACATTGGTTTGAAGGTAAAATTTCCATGATTTGACTGTGAAGGACATGCCCCTTCCAGTCACCACATCCCCGAGCTTCTGTCAAAATAATCTCTTTATTATTTGACACTGACATTCTGGAAAACATTACTTGAGGAAAAAAAAGCAAACACACACATGTAGACATGCTTGGGAGATGGATTTGGGTGGGTGGGCATATCTGACAAAACCAAAAGAACACGTTAACCTTCTACAGCAATGAATTTGAGAAGAGTCTGAGGCTCAGTGCCATTACAAAACTGCTTCGGTTTCATTTGGGGAGCACTGATGTATGGTTTAAAATTACTGTTGAGACTTTTAATGGATAAAATAAGTCACTGGGAAAACAGCATCTCTCAAAGAGCAAGTGTCCAGTCTTCCATGTGTGAACATTTCTGTTCACACAAATGTCAGTTCAGGGTACACTACGACACTGCATTTCTTTCACCTCTGACAATCCAGATAAAAGCAGGAAGAAGCAATGCCCACAGCAGTGGTGCTTATGTGATATTGATGATCACTGATTATAAAGGGTCATAAGGTCATTTGGAGTGAAACACATACCCCCATTTTCTCTGTAAGATTAGAAGACAGTATTTTCATTTTAGTGTAATCTTTACTCATCCTTTGTTACCAATAATTCAAGCAATACTAGCAACTAATGTCAGTTCTGATACTTCATTGATGCTCAGCTTATAAAACCTCCAACATTTCCTCCCCCCCCCCCCCCCCCCCCCAAAAAAAAAGGAAGTCTGAACCTGTTTCTCCTCTCTCTTCTCACAGTAATGTTTCTGGGACTGTCTGCAAAGCTGAATGACCCTGTCCCACAGTATCTGTCCAGATGTTGCCTGATCTTGTATTCACACTGTAGGTACTTTAGAATTTCAATTTACCTTCATTCTTCATCAGTTTTGTATTAACACAGTGGAATCTAAAAATCAGAGTCTCCAAGTGCTACAGTACTTCTACTAATTCCAGTACCTACAATTGTTCACTGGTTTAATAGCATTCTGTAGAGTTAGTTCAGATGTGTAACACAAGACTAACTAAACAGGTATACTGCATACTCTATACAAATACAATAGTTCAATCCTGTTGTCTGGGCTACTCTGAATGTACTATAAAATGACCCCATGATTCATGATTCAGAAAAACGTGTCATTCATAGATTAACTTCTAGCCAGATTTACATCAAACAAGCAGGCAGAAATGAACTTTCAAATTAAGATTTTAAAATTCTCCTGTTTCTACTAAACAATCTCATCACCTCAAAAAGACTTTGACAAACACACATGGGACTAGAAAGAACCAAATATTTTTGATTTCTACTCTATAGAATGTGAATATGTTAATTCTTATTTGTAACATTCAACTAAGAATGCTAAAGATACTGGTAAGACAAATATCCAAAAAGCATTTAGAACTGAATATGAAAATGTATATCCCCTGATTCTCTTCTCACTCTACCTTCACTGAACAAGAGTTTAATTACTAATCTCAGTCAGAGCAAAACTAAACCTTTGAAACCTCCTAAGAGTACATAAGGCACCGTTAGTGCAGGGAATGTATCTGTCCAGGTTACAGACTAGAACAAGCCCAACTCCATTTTGCCAGCACCATAAATGTTGCTGTAAATCCATGGCTTACGCTAAGCCCAAGGCAAGGGTGAGCCCCCTCATTTCCTAAAGTACTTCCTCATGAGCTGGGTCAGAAAGACCAGGCAAAAGAGCTCTGAATGCCCGAGAGCAGACCCAAACATCCTGCCTGTACATATGCCAGACTTTGGCTGCTGAAAGCCTGTCATTCCAAGTCTTGTTCCTCCTCTTATGAACGAGGTTGCAAACTGAGTTGACACCTAACAAACCCAATATCCATACTGTCAGACCAAGTCTGGGTCCCATGCAAGTCTACTCAGCTAGGGGTTAGATTCTACTGTCTGCATGTGAGTATCCTGATTTAAGAGTAAACTGTTCATCTAAGTGTGAGCACAGCAGTAGCATAAGCTACAGAAAGCAACTTTCAGCTCACTCCACATCTGTCAAAAGCAGAACAAAACACGAGGAGACACTAGTAAGCATAGCTGAAAACTCTCAGCTGTCCTGAATGTCAGTGACTACAGCTTGTACAAATTAGTTCAAAGTACTTCCTTGAATATCCTTTAATAGCTAGCTGCTGCTGCGGGAGAAGGTTACACAGACCGGCCAAACAGAAGAACAATTAACTAGGATAGACTTAATGTGCCATGGTCAGGGTCTCTGAATCCAGAAGCCTAGCAGCAATCCAGAGGTAATGTTATAAAGCATGAGCATACAGAAATGCCAATGTTGTGTCTCAGCAGCTTTTGCTGGAGTATTTCATAAGGCATACAAGGACAATACTTAGAGTCTTTAACAATAGTAAAAAATAAAGTTTGTTTGCCCAGATTTTTATTAGAGGCAAAATAATAACAACAGCTAAGATCACATTAGCACATTAAAGGCAGTTGACATTTCAGAAGTCTGTGGAAACATCAACAGTTATTACCTCAGTTTTCAATGAAGAGGTAAGATCTTATAAGACAAAACAAGTCTGTTGGTTAAGAACATTACTGAAGAACGGCTTTGTAGCTAATGAACACAGTGCACTTATTTTTCTCCTCAAATCCCTAAAACTCTATCAGTCTGTAGTGGTGTTTGTTCACGCTAGACCCCAACTGTTTCTTATTAGAGAGTTCATAATCTTCCTCTTTAAAATCTATTATTTGTGTTCTTAATTCTTCTTCTTCTTTCTTTTTCATGTCATAACTGGCAGATGCCCTCACCTATCTTTTCTGTCCAAAACTAAGTCAGTGAAGAACTTTTGCTGTATAGATTATAAACTCAAAGACTTTTTCAAAGACTGACTGCCTGTCTGTAAAATTATTTCCACATAAAACAGCTGTCTGTCACGACAGCAACAGGTCTGAGTTTTCACACAGATGTGTACATATAATACTAAAAAAACCCAATAAGTCTCTTCCTTTGAAAAATCCATCTTTGGAGTATTCCTCCTCTGTACAGCTGCCTGAAAGCTTTTTTCATTCCTACAATCGTCATAGGTTTCTCACTTGTAATTAAATTCTCTGAAAGCTAAAAATTTGACTAATTGAAAATAAAAATAATGAGGACTGACAGTAAATACATTACATACTTTCCTGAATTATTTAGTCTTGTGTTGCATATATAAACCTCATATTTACAGAAGTTAGCATCAGTAGTGACTCTAATGAGTTTTAGCCAGTAAGGATCTCCAGAAAAAAAACCAAAAACAAACACAAAACCAAAAACCTAAAACACTAAAAGCCATCCCCTTCAGCTACATCATAAAAAGGAGAACTAGAACACACACTTGGATTATAAATCACCGTCACTCACCCCAGAAATGAAGCCATAGGGCAGCCAGGCTGCTGAGGCCTTGTAACGTACCCCCACGCATCACAGCTTCTGCTCAGATGGAGTCGTGGCCCACCAGTCTATGAGATGGTGGGAATATCCAGGGAAGGCCTTAGTGATGGTAGCTGCTGGTTTGAGGTGTCAGGTTTAGTGCTAGCATGTGCGCCATCCAGAGTCAACAGAGGAGGGAAATGAAGCTCAGAAAAATTAGAAAGGGTTGTAAAGCTTTGGTGGCATCAGGCAACACTGTTCTTAAGGTAGCAGCCTCCCTGGTTTCAAATTCAGACACAAACCCATCTTTGCCTGATCCTTTAAGCTCAGAAAAGGTGTTTGGATTGCATCTTACCCCTACATTCCCGCCCACGATCACTATTTTAAATATATTCTTCCAAATGGTTGGAAAAGTTTCTTCCCTTAAGAGATCAACGATTTTATTAAGCAGATCTCAGTAGTTTAGCAGCAAACACTTATCCTATTAATGTAATAAACTGTAACCTCCTCAGCTGTAGGATTATAAATTACCCAGTCCCTGACCTTATCAACAAATGATTCTGTAGAAGAAGAGTTACTGAAACAAGGAGAGATACCAGTTCTCTGATATATGTTACAAAAGCCAGGCAGCTAGTGTTTGTCCAGAAGCGGGTGAAACAAATTCAACAAGGCCAAACTGATTTCATCCAGGCAGTGCCCACATAGCTCTAACTGCAGAACGGGAAGTAACAAGAAGGTTGTTTTCATTATAGTCTGAACCAGCAATGAAGAAAGAAAAGGGGAATAGAAGTTAAGATTTCTTTTAATTTGTGCATGTATCTTTGAAACTCCAGTATAAAGATCAAAGGTGTGGTATTCAAAAGGAGGGAATTTTGGCATAGGGAAGATAACCACATAAAAAAATGAGGTTAAAAGAAAAGAATAGAGTGCATGTAAGTTTTATAAGTGAAAAGGCTTGTAAAGATAAATCTAGAGAACACGCCTAGTTCTTATAATCACCTTTAGTAAAGATGTCATCCATTGTATTGTCCACTGACATGCAAGCCACTTCTAAGTAAAGCAAAACTCAGAGCTCTAAAATCAAGCTGGATTATATGCTTTTCAGCAGATGCTACATGAGTACCCACCAGAAAGCACAAGATTCTGACTCTCATAATGTATAACTGATGTAATTTCTGCGCAAGCCCATATGGCTCTTGACTTTCAAGTACAAATACAGACTATTCTATTCCTATTCAACAGAAACAATAGAACTGCACATTCACATGAGTACTCAAAATTCTTAATACTAGAAATATCTGCAACTCTGTGCTCAGAGGGGAAAACATAACATTACCCTGTTGTTTTGCAAACTGCCATATAGCCAAGTCCTGAGGCAATGCTGCTAGGCTTTGGAGACCTGCTAAGGTGGATGTATTGTGAGTTGTTAATCCAACCAAACCAGGAGATGCTGCTGGAGGGACTGTAACACGCCAACAGAATTACACAAATGAATCAATATGCATTACTCTGGTTTGATACAAATCAATATGGCAGGAAAGTTATATGCTTCATACTTCCTAATCTATAGAATGTCTTGTTTTAAGCAGCAGCAAATGAATGTTATAATAGTGTTTGATTTCCTCAGCTATCAATTGATTACATGTAACCAGCCCTCCACCAGCTCTTCATTCACACAGAGAATCCTAAGTACTGATTTACTATGGTGTTCCAGTGGGGACAGCAAAACCCTGTGTAAAGAGACAGGATGCTCAGTATAATATTTAAGCTTTAATCACACTTGCTTCAAGCTGCCATACAGAGAAATACATGCAATACAATAAAATAACAAGGCAGAATTGTACAAGTGTGACCTGTGTATTCATCCCTGGCTTTGAATCAAAGCCTGAGTGTGCGCCCCTGGCCTTGAAGGCAGCCCAAATTCAGCAACCCTGAAAGCTCCTCTCCTTGAGCAGGACAAGCTGAAACACTGAATCCTGTAAGAAATTGCCACTCACTAGACAAAGAACACCAGCTCATGGTATGACCTGCACTGCCTGCCAAGAATGCAGCTATAAATAAGAGCTTGTTTTGCTAACCCTTCAGGGTGGGAAGAGGCTGCTGATGGCTGTGCTAGAGGGGCTCCCATTTACCCCAACGGGCAGGGTCACCTCCTGTTGCTGGAAACACCCACTACCTTCTGCAGCATTGAGAAGCAGTGATCAAGATCAGAGGTTCATGAATTTGTTCCTACTTGGTATGAAACAGTTCTTACTTGTTGATTACAAGTTATTGTTAATCCCAAGCGAGCATGTGTGTGTGAAATCTGGTCCTTTCACTGTGGAACCCATGAACACAAGTCACAAATCATTAAAGGTGGTGTGACAAGTCGTCATTCTTGTCATTCTTAACTAAGCAGCACCAGTGAGATTCAGCACGCTTGCTAAGTGGCTTTGTAGGGTTGAGACAGTTTCAAGTCCCTGGAGATATATTTCCACCCACAGCATGGAATGTTCCTCTGGAAAGTGGTCATGTTTGTGGGGTAAGCTATTCCCTGTGAAAACTGCAAACATTACCAGCACCGTTCCTCTGAAGTTTCATCCATACCAAGCGCTTACTAAAATTCACAGACTGTGGTTTATTGACTTCAGATATGTGAGAAGTTCTTAAGCAGTCCTTGACCAGCAAAATTCTGAAAAAGCAATTTAAAGTTGTCTGTCTTCTTCCATACCTAATTCTTTCCTCTGCCAGGAATTTTAGCTTGCTGGGATTATTTTGGTTTTACTCTACATCAGCAAATGTGGCACAAGAAGATAAAAACAGCTGCATGCTATTTTTCCTCCCCTCAGATGGGGTGTATTTCCCACCTGGAAACAAACAGCACTGTATAGAAACAAAGCAAAACACAGCCTTGCTGACTGAAAATCAATTGTCTTCATATACTTTATGCTTTTTATACACAGTACATTTAATTTCCTGTTTAATTCAGCAGAATCTGTCTTCTTTCTTCTCAACCAGTTTGTCAATTTGTGACACTTGCAATGCACCTAAAACTAGCCTGCAGTTTAAAGACAGAAGTAACATGATGCATATAAAGCTTTTTCTTTTTATGAAATATATACATAATTCTAGAAAAGGTATTTAAATTTGGGTTTGTGTTTAAATTTATAACCACATTAAATTCAACTTGCATGTTAGCACATTGAAAATCTTTGAAGTTCTCCGAGAAGTGTTCTGCATAGGTATGCATGCCCGTCTATTCCAAAATCAATACAGCTGAACATTAAGTTGAGAGACAAAAGAGATCATCTTTCTTAAACTGATGAGAATTACACAGAAAGAGACTGTTTAAGAAGAGACAATCTGTGGCCTTTTCAAGACCCTCTGATAAAACCTAGTGTCTAAAGACAAATACAGGATGATCTGCATCTTTCCTGTGCTGTAGTGACTTCTGTTTGTGGTAGGAGACCTTTCTAAAGAACATCAGTAATGATGAGAGAATACATTCAGGAGATGTTTCAGGAAATGGAATAGAGAGGGGGTTTTTTGTTTCCCCCGGGGTGAAGGTGTATTACTTTTTATCCAAAGACTGCTACAGGTAAAATATGTACTTGCAATTAAAATTACAGCACAACAGAAAAAAACCCTAAACTTCTGATAACTGAAAGTACATATTCATTCTCTTTTAATTAACTGAAATCACTTTTATGTAGATAATGAATTAAAGTTTCTTACAGTTTTATGTTATTGGAACCACAGGAAAAATTCTCACTTTCGTGAGTACTGTGAAAGATATAGCTTGAATAATCTTTTCCAAGGCCATAAATGATTGGAAAGCATCAGCTTCAACCTCCTCGCTACAAACTAAACCTAGCTGCCAGGGCATTGGACCAACGTCAGCTCAGTCAATGAGACACCAGTGAGTGGAAAACGATCAACCTGACCACAAATGTTCATCACCCTAAGCAAAGTCCTTTCCTGTGTGGTTCTCCTGTATTTCTTGGGTTAGTAAACACGTTAGATTACTAAGGTTATTGTTATTTCTTTAAGAAGAAAGTTAATAATATTATATTTCATTTGGCTTCTTGTCACTAGATTTCACCAGAGCTGTATCCACTTACGTCTCTGCTAAACTGAGGGGCTAGGTGGGCTAGCTGGGCATCCATTAACAACACATTCCATTCCCTACCTGCCAGTGATACCACCACCATTTCTCACATAAACATCAACAGTAGCAACTCAGATTAAGACAACAGGGAACCCAGATTCACCTCAGATACCTGGAGGCTAATGGGATACCAAACTCAGATGAGTAGCTGACCCAGGTATCTTCTACCTAAAACACTGTAACTGTTCAGTGACTGCTGTGGTAATTGTTCAGTGACTTGGTACACATACGTAGAAAAAGTTTATAATTTGGCATGTGCTGTGGGCACTGAAGCCATTTTGTTATGGAAGCATTCATGACATATGCATTTCAACCTGATTTTCAAAAAGTCCAAGAGCCTACAGATTTTCTAGCAAGTTGCCTCAAAGCCGTTGCCCTCACAGGAACGAGACACAGACTCTCTAGTTCAAGAACACATTAAGAAAACCTGCTCCCTCTGCCCTCAGTTACCATTTACTCCAAAAGCAGCAATTCTCCTTGGAAAACATCACAACAGAGTGAAAAGGTAGTAGTGGCCTGGCACCTATGATTAAAAAATAACACGTTCTTTACAGAGGGCTGTACATAGGAGGAAGAGAACAACTAGAGCCCTTATGGCTTAGTTTCTGTCGCAGAGAAATCTTTCGAAGGTCACTGTTTGCCAGACAAGGGGTGGTGGGGGGTGGGGGGGTGTCCTCCTAGAAAACCAAAACCCCAGATTACCTCAGGTAGAAGTTGTTCAAACCATCAGTTGGAAGGAGCCATGGAGTCTGATTTAGATGTTGTGAAAGCCAAATTTTGTTCACATATGACTGCAAGCAGCCCAGAAGCTATCCCAGGCAGAAAACACTGCTGCAAACAAGTACTAGAATGTAATTACATTCTTATTTTGAACGTAGAGATTGAATAAATATTACCTGTCATGTATTCATCATTCATTTTCCACACCAGTCTCATGTATGGTAAAACACACAAATCAAGCAAACAATTTTGCAAATTTTATTTGTCTTTTCGCTCTTAATAACCTTAAATTCTTTTACCATTTGCCAACATCAGATAGCTGCACAATAGTATAGGGATTAGGTAAACCACAGAGTAGTTCTCTGTAGCATTTTAAGAAATGTTTCTAAACACAACAGCCAGCACAAAAACAAATTTCCTACTGAAGTCAACTATCTGAATCATAATCTGAAGTCTCCAACTCCTTAAGTGTTTTTCAATTGCTACAGACATATGTGTTGATGGAAATATATCACCTAATGAGTTTCCAGCTACTTTGACTGGTCCATCAGCCTTGTTAGTAGAAGTGTGTTTCATTCTCTTTTTCATATTGCTAATGCACTAATGGCTAAATTTTATCATCCTTCAGCACAACTGACTAGTTAACCTAACAACTCACAGTATAGTTCCAGAATGGCTCAAAATCTTAAAATATATAAGCTAATCTCATCTAGGACACTCATTTGATTCCTCTTCAGAGATCAGGGAATGTGTTTCTCCTACCTTTTTACATAGCAAAAAATACACCTTTTCCTTCCATTCTGAGCAAAGTCAGTGGGCAAAGTTGCCACAGAGTCTTGTGGGAAGTTCTGAGAACTGCTGTGGTCCAGAAACCAAATTACTTGCTTCCTACAGAACTAGACATTGCATTAGGTCTAGTTTGAGAACACCAGCAAAACATTAATAAAGCCAACAGGGTACACAAAAATAACAATATTTACATAAAAAAAGTCAAGTTATCTGCTAACGCTACCACCTACCTGCTAATATTGCATACACACACCTCCTTCCAAAAATAAACACTATTTAACTGACAGTTTATAGCTGACCATCCCTTTTAATAGGCAACTATGGATTTCAAGAACAATCAACATAATACATTTCTTCCCTCTTGTCTTAAGTATTGTTCTACATAGTTACAAACGATGAATAAGGAAAATTAGAAGATAAATTAATACCTTAATCTATTGAAATACACTGTAGGATTATACAAACAAATACAGAATTATTCATAGATGAAGAGCTACGTATGCATATTGGAACAGAAGGAAAAATACTTAGTATGCAGGAAAAATAAAAGTTAGTAACCAGAAAGAACTGTATACTCTTACCAATTCGGATAGCAGTTATCCATATAGCCAAAGTACTTAAGTCTCAGTCTAGGTTGAGGCATCATATTCAAACACAGCATTAAAAAAAAAAAAAACAACTTACAAGGAAGTTTTCATTAAGCTATAAAAATAACTAGTGTCCACCAATGCATTTTCTGTGTCTTTAATAAGAAAAAAGATATTAAGGTATGGAATTTTTTTCTTTACGTATAACTCACCTCACTTTTGATATTAGTATGTGGGTCAGCCCTGGTTCTGTAACAAACCTTCAATCAGAAGTGGTGAAATTCTTCAAATAATTATTTTCAATCAGTTGTTGAAAAGAGGCCTCTCTGGATATTGTTGAGGAAACAAAATAGTAAAAGTATGCCGTTACATGCAACTGTGTAAGTAAATACGTGCATGAACAGTCCAGGAACTATTCCCACTGCCACACTAAACCATTTTATATATGTGTTGTCATCACCTTGTCAAGATCTAGCAATACCACATTAGTTACATATTACAGATTATATCATTCAGAGGGAACCGAACATTCTGAGCATGACTCAAAGTGACATGGAAAAGCTGAAGACACAGCATTTTGTTTGTTTGTTTTGAAGCTCCAGATACTGCTTATCTGTTCAGGATGCCCCAACTTTTCCATGGTCCCTCATAAATCCTAATAATTGCAAAATAATATGCTGAAGATAGTGATGGAGCCAGCGCTACCCACAGTTGCTCACACAAAAAACCAAGATGAGCGACTTGTCCAATGTCACCCAAGAATTTGTGGGGAAAAAAATGCAGGAATCTCCAAAGTGCAAGTCAAGTGCTTTAACCACAGCATTATTCTTACTTCTAAAGCACACTACTAATCTAACCTTGTTTGCTCAGAAGATATTCCTGAAGCTAAAGTTCTACAATAAGTGCTAACATTTCTTCCTATGACTATTTTAGATAGGATTTAACTAATCCAGCCAGCATAATAAACAATCCAATTCTTTCTAAATTGTGAATGCATGCTTAACATTTAAGACTTACAATTGTTGGGTAACTTTAAAAAATCCTACTTTTACACTGCTTGGCCTAACACAAAATAACATTAAAAGATTTGTTATTTTAACGAGACTTCCAGATGAAGACTCTGAATTACTTTAAAATAAGATGAGAAGTACATGAACTTTTGAAAGCTTATTCAAACTTAATCGCCATAAATATTTTAAGTACACGATGCTGCAAACCCATGGACTTCAGTGTACAAATAAAGGAATACTTATATGATATGTTTTATACCTGTACAAGGCAAGTACAGATGGAACAAGGAAAGAAGGTTAAGGGGAGCTTCCTGCCCCGAAGAGATGTGACTAGAGATACTGACACACGCGCATTATGACAGCCAGATGAGAAGGATGAAACCCTAGTTAAAGAAACTCCAAGTGATAAAGAGGACAGCAGGACTTCTTTCAGAACATAACAGTGGACACTATCTGAATCACAGAAGAAGTGAAGCTGATGAAGTGACAGCACACAAGTAAGGATATGCAGAGAAAACACTCCTCTTGCATGCACTCTATTGAGTGGAACAATACAGTGTTCTTCTCTGCTCAGGTGTCATGGCACACTGTTTTTTTTCACACCTACTCTGACTTTGAACTGTTTACCCTCAACTCTCCACCCCCAAAAAAAATCTGAAAAATTAACATAAGCAATGACCCTATAGACAATGTTTATTCGTTGATGAAAGTCAACTGATCACTAAGATTTTTTTTTACTTTGCATACATTTTGCACATCAATTTAGTGGTGCCCTCCTTTCAAAAACACACAATGTTTGTAGCAAGCTATGGCTGTTAACTGTTACAGTGTCTTCTAATATTTCCAATGGGAATGTAATTCTCAGAAATATTTTTGCATTTGAAGACAGCACCTTGGTAAGAAGAAAGATGTGAAATGAGAGAAGCTTATCAAGCTCACCTGAAATATAACCAGAAGTTCAAACACAGGCATGCACCGCTCTACACTAACACTTGTTTTGCACTATAGAGTGCATGCCAGGGTTTTAATTAGCCCACTATTGGGTGGGTTTACAGTGCTGGAGTACTCTGTATCAAAGGAAAAAAAAAAAAAACAAAACAAACAAACAAAAAAAAAACCACAAAAAACTGTAGCAACCACCCTCTGGTAATTCAGGAGATTATTTACAATTTTCAGTTTTAGGGTTTCAAACTAGATAGTCCACATTGAAACTGAAAATGCTGCAGCAGATGCAAAATAGAGCAATTCCTTCAGATAAGACAAGTTCATCTGCAATAGCAGGTAAAAATATGTAAAAAAGAAACAGGTAGTTTCCTATACCTGTGGAGGTGCATTTACAGTGCCATTTGAAACACTGTCACAGCTACCTTTACACAAGCTAGAGCTTGACTGCTTTCGTAAATACACATACACATTTGAAACTTACACATAAAGCCCCAATTTCTGCCCATAACAGTAACCATCCACATCAGCACTTCCCACCCTCCAGTACAACTGTGCAAACAGCCCAGCTTCACCACTCCCAATCATCTTGAAAGCGTATCATAGAATAAGCTCATTGCTTGCGTCCAAATTTTGCATTCCTGAAACAGAATAGCTTGTTCTAGTCACTGATGCAAAAAATACATTTTTTACAACTAACAGTTGTACAGTAAACTTCAAAGCTCTCGGCTGAAATGGTATCACTGTGACTGGCCATGCAGACACAAAGCAGCAAGTGACAGAGATCTACCCAAAAAGTGCAAACACGGCAGACAACAAAGTATTCAGTAAAAGGATATAACCAACCGCATGGAAAACAGAGGTTCAACAACTCAAGACAACAGCTGAACAGGGCATAACATTAGCTCATAAGGAGCCCCGATGGTTTCGTTTTGACAGTTAATATGCCTCAATCATTGTACGTCTTCCTCAAGGTCAGAAAAAGGGTCCAAAACTGAATCCACCTTCCACAAATTCTAGTCTTATTCCTTAACCATAAAACTGTGGTTTGTTTCCTTTCCTATTAGTGAAAATAAAACCAAAGCATGGAGTAGGAGGTATGCAGGGGTGCCCTGGGCAGACATCTGTGTAGACCAATGGTCCATCTTGTCTTGTCATTAGTAGTTGACAGCAATCAATGCTTCAGAAAGGCACTAAGCCCACTAAAAATTAACAAGCTTCTGAATAAGGTTTTTGCCTCTTGAGACAAAAATACTTAAAGGAATACAAACGATTACAACAATAATAGGAATAATGTGTACAGTGGAATTTCCACCTATGTTTAAATCTGGAAATGAGAAGATTCCCCTAATCAGCCTCCCTCAATTTGCACACGCATGGATACTCCATCTACATTACTGAAAGGCTGCTTATGAGTATCAGCAGCTACTAATAACTTGGAATAGAACAAGGCAACAAAGTTGTTAATGGGAAGGAGAAGGGAAGGATAAAAGGACAAGAAGGAATCACAAACACAGAAGATGTGATCCAAAGTCCAATAAAGCCAATGCAATGATTCATACTGACTTCAGAAATCATGTAAGACAGTGTCTGAAAAGGCAGAGAACAGATTTCAGGCCTAATGGTAGACATGTTATTTCTCCAAATGTTCTACAACAGAGGACATGATGTTTTACTCTAAAATAATCATCTGTAAGACTAGAGTCATGGCCCATTTTGTTTCCTTTTAAATGGCTCTGGCAGCTTTTTCTAACATGTGATATGGGAAACATTTTCTTTTTTTTCCCCCATCATATCTCCTAAAAAAGATACTACCCACACACACTCGTGTCTGTCATACTGTGTTAGTGGCCATACAACCACAGTTCTAGGGGATCATGAAAATAACATGAGCTATGAATTACATGCCCTGCTTGAAAAAGTGGCAGTCAGTGGCTACTTTGAAAATCCTGTTAACCCTTGGTCATATTCTGGTCAGAAATGAGAAAAAGGAGTGTGGCCAGCACTCTTTATTCTGATGCCCATTCCAGTAGGGGCTATTACCTAGAAAAGAAATAATAGGAATAAAGTTCCATCCAAATACAACAACATGTTCAAATGCACACTGTGGTCTGGGTTGCTCAGCAGGTGAGATGAGATGATGACAAGTTCTTTCAGATCTTTACTGAACAGGAAAGCCTTTAAGTCTGAGAATATTTCAAGGCTGTATTCAAGTCAGCAGCCTCAGTGGTCAGCAGCCGAAGGCAAAAATACTGCTTTGCATGTCAAAAACAAAGGCATGCAAAATCCTTGGTTGTGCCACTGCATAAACTTCTTGGCTGCACGGTTTATGATTCTCGATTAGAAAGAAATAGAACTTCTTTATCTGCTCTTCACTTTTGATTGTGCATAAAAGCAGTTGAATACATACAGTACACTAAATAGAAGACCAAGGAAAAGTGAGTTTGGTACTGTGCCCAGGCGAGTTAGCCCTAGGACCTAAACCAGTACCATTTAAAGGCACTGTAGCATACTATGGAAACGACACCAGCAAGAACCTGAAAATCTTATTTTACAAGGAGCAGACCAATAAATAAATAATTTAAAGAGAACTTAAATAAGTATTTTGGCTCCAAAAATTATGTTGTGCTAATAAATACAATCTGTCAGCACAGATGAGGAAAAATAAGAGGTAATAGAAGCAGAAATATTTCCCAAATAGTTTCAGGCCAAAACTAATATTGATGCTTTCCCTTGCCTTTCTGAAAACATGAATACAAGAGCATTGTCCTGGGGCATGAGACCAAGTAAATGAAACTGACAAGAAACAACAAGACAACAAGATTACAGAAACTTCACCACAGAGTTGCTTTTTACTGTGTACACAGACAACACGTAAAACAGGTCCATGATCTCAGGTACTATTACCACAACATGGATACTAAGCGATGCTACTAGATAGATACTACCAGGGAACACAAGGTGCACTTCTCTTGTCATTTACTTACAAATTTCAGCGACAGCTGTTGCCTGAAAAGCTGTTGTCTCAGAAACTTCTCCATTTCCTTCCTACCGTTATGCCACATCCCAACACAAATATGCTTATATGCCAATTCATAAACACATGGTCACATTATCTTAAAGCTTTGGATCTCCATAAAACAAAGGCATTGTTTGCAACACAGGTACTGTGATGATAAATGGCATTGCAGGTATCAAATTCGGTCTGGAGGCGACTGGCCCAAGACACGGTGAAAAAGACTGACAACTGCTTGTAGTAAGTACCTGCTGAATGGCAGAAACTCTACCCCTGCTTGGCTTCACACTTTAGCAACTCATGAGCGCAAGAAACTGCTGGCATGCAGATAAAGCCTTAACTCTCCCCTGGAGGTGGCTTCTGTGATAGAATGAAAAGGGCAAACCTGGGGTGGAATGAGATAGAAGTAGCTTGCTGGCAATGAGAAAGGTAGGCAAGAGCATACAAAGCAGGATGGTCAGGGCGACCAGGAACACGTCCTAGTTTAATGGTGAGAAGGTGGTGAAAGGAAGGCAACATTACACCTGCCCTGTGTTACGTGCAGCCTGACACAAAGCTATGAGCTGGCTTTGCTGCCATGGGTGGCTCTTCAGCAAAGTGTACCAGGGTATTCCTGGGCTAAGTCATTTAGGTCCCCAACACTTTCAGCCAGGCGGCTCTACTGTTTGGCAATTATGCTTTTTAAAAGACACTTGCTTACCTACGAGTAGAGCTAGGCACTGAGGCAGAGCCACTATAAGGACTATGTTTCTAAACACTTCTAAACATTTTTATTATTTTTTTTTTAATCTTACAAAGCACCTTTCTGGACAGTTTTAAAAAAATGTGTTTAGACCCAATGATTCTAAAGAAAGAAACAGATAATGAACATGTGCCCCATACAGCATTTCACCATTTTTATACTCCACCATGGCCACAAGAACCCCATGATGACCTGCAACCAAACCACCTTCTCCCTTCCCTTGCCCCTTATTCTTTGGTGCTACTACAACAAGCACTTCTTTCCCTCGCTCCTGGTGACATCTATCCCATTCTTTGTCAAGGTGCTGGGAATAAGAGGGATCAGTAAAAATGCAGCTGCTAGAAATAGCCATGACTCCTTCCAAAAAATAAGGGGTTAATGAGATGGAAATTGTTCTCCCTAGCCCTATCACAAGTTGCCGCTTAATCAAATTCCGTTCCTGCTCATATATGCTTTGAATCTGTCAGTACTAAAGCAGTTTTTAAGAGGGAAGATAAAAATTGAAGTATGAGGAAACAAGCAGGGAAAATTAGGTCGGAATGTGTTTGACACTGTTCTCATGCAGTGTCACCATGCAGTACAACCTGGCAGAGATTACTCAGCACCCAGCCATGATGAGCAGAGAGCCCTGGAAGGGGCAGGTTTACTGACTGACAGCTGTGGACTGGCCAATTCTATTTCATCGGACTGTTATTCAGTGTAAGTGCGTGGAAAATCCACTTCTTATTCTTACTTCTCTGTATACACCAGGTATGAAAGGAAACAAAAGCCTGCCTAAGCAAAAAGCAAGAGCGTGACAAGAATACCCTTAAGTTAAGACCTTATTTTGACAGTACAAGCAGTTGCTGTTCCCCATGTCTCAGACAGACGTTTGCTAACACAATAGAATGTGGCTCTCTGTACTCCGTGTCTCATATTGGATAAACCAAAACAAGTCTCAGTGATAGTATAAGAAAACATAGCTGCTTGGATTGAGCAACAGACAGCCAAGAAATCTTTCATTTACCCTAGCTCTACAGTGACTAGTCTCAAGCAAGTAACTTTATGGGAGGGTGATCAGCCCATGTACACGAAAAACAAGGAAAGCAGTGTGGGTTCCTGAGGGGCAGTTTGAAAGAAGTGAAGATCTCTACACAAAGTAAAAAATGAAAGAGGCCTGACTCTTCAAACAAGCAACCAGTTCCAGTTGTACTTCCAGCATGGAAAAATAATCAAAAAGAATAATAAAAGGTAGAACTGGTATACCATCCAGGAGAGCTGGTCTCAGTATGTTATAGCTACATGGACCACGTAGCCATTGTACCAACAGACGTATGTACACACACAGTACCTGTACCCCAGCAAGAAATATTAATGACAATTATTTCAGCTAAAAGCATATGCGAGGTATGATGTACTTCTCAGCAGACCTAGTTAAAAGCATTAGTTATAGCTCATACAAGACTGAATAAATAAAACTCAGTGAATCCTTTTTAGGAGAGGGAAGAGAAAGACATCAAAAATACTTGAGGTTGGCCACTCTTTCTCTTTTCTTCTCAACTGAAATTTTTATAAAATGCATCATTTAATATGGGTCTCCAAAATCCTTCATAAACTAGGCGATCAACAGACTACACATAGCTGGTCATTACTAGATTTCTGTTCTCATTCCCTTCTTTAAATACTCTCCAAGTTTTAGCTGTTTGTTAATATGAGTAAAGCAGCCTTAATACTGTCATAGAAAGCATTTCCTAACAGATACCAGTAAGTTACACTGGGTTTTGAAATAGATTTGAAACTGGTCTGACACTCCTCTTACTAGATGTTGAATTACTTCTGCATGTTCAGCTGAGAGAGGTCTGGGGATGGAGATCATCTGCTACTGAGAACTTTTCCAGCAGCTGATCGTTCTCTAAGCATAGACAGATTTTCACATACAGAAAGGGTTGAGTCTTTATGTGACATTCAAAACCCCATAGGAACATTAAGCAAAGGACTCTTTCTCAGTCCACGAGAGCTAAATAAGGAATGGAGCTTTCTAAATATCCTTGGTGAGCACATTCTCTTATTATTTTGACATACCAACTGTATTTGGAGTTACCACTGAATTGCAATAGTGATGTGAATGAGAAGTGGTCGTAAATAGAAAGGATTCTGCTGAAAAACTGGGGGCCCAAGCTCAAAACTGTTAGAAGCAGGCATCACTCTAAGTCATATACCACAAATATTTACTTTTTTATGTGAGCTGAGAGTGTGACACACAATCTCTCGCAGGCAGTGGTTCCCATAAAGAGTTCGCGACTCCATGAACTGAAATACTAAATTAGACTTTTCTTCACGCCATGGCTCCTCTGCTCTTTCTGGAAATTATGGAGATTTTTAAATAGTACTAATCCTCACTGGCAGATGGTAGTAGCACTTTGTCAGAGCATTATTACATTTAAGTTAACGCTTTGGAATTTTAACGCAACAGCTCCAAGACACACTCTTCAAACCCCTCCATAAAAGAACGATTTCAAAGCTTACATCTACATCTGCTGCTGCCCACTGACTTCAAACCATCGTGAGAAGCGGCCTTTGAAACAGCAGTGTTAAAAATAATAAAATACCTTCAAAACCAAAACGGTCAGTGGGAATTTGTGAAACCAACTGCAACCAGTAACCTCTGTTGTATTGTTAAAGCAACACTAACAATACAAGACCTCTCCATGGCACTTACTCCTGGAACTGCCAGGAATAACCCAAATGCTGGTTATTCCTAGGTAGCAGGCATTTGATTGTTCACCACAGACACCTGGAGGTGAGAGGGAAAGAAAACTGCATGCGCTGGTTCTAAAAGAGAGGGTTAGGCAGAATGAAGGGATGGGGGTTACAGGGACAACTTTAACTGCTTCCAAAGCACCAGCACCAACAATTTCAATATTCTATTTATGATTCCAAGCTAGTGGTACAAAATGACGCAAGGACCTTGTTTATATAAAGTTAGCCTCTCTGTCCCTTTCATGTTCTGGACGGAAGTCTATAAACCTAGTATTTTCTGAAAACAGTTGTACTCCTTACTTGACACAACACAAAGAGCCAATTAATTCTAGCCTCAGGGACATTTGGCAGTCTTACAAAAAATGGGGGGGAAAAATGCATCCCTTTAAAAAAATGCTTAAAAAATCCTACAGTATTTTAATGAACAGTTGTGGGATTTTTTTCTTTTTCCACTCCTAAATCCTGCAGAAGATGATTTTCTGCAATAGCAGTTTCCAAATGCTATCATTATCTACCTTCCCCTGAGGAGGTATTTACCTCCTCCTCCCATATATCATTCACTACTGTTAGAGATCATTGATCTCAAACAGAAAAAAAAAATATTTAAAAAGCTATTATCCCCAGCTTTTATTGTGTCTCTTTTAGAGGAAATATAAGTCAGTGGCGGCCCCTTTCCTGTTATAAATGGGGGTTGGACAAGGCTGATGTTGACAGAAAACCAGACTTTAGCTTCAACAGCCCAAATGAGGACATATGCCACAACATAAGCATGAAAGCAGATCCACTCACCACTCCGGAGCTCCACTGAAGAGAGGTCTGATTTTTAATGTAGGTTATGCAGCTATTCGAGATGAGGAGAAAGCTAGAGCTCCCACTCACACTTCATGAAAGACACAACAGGCTGTGAAACCAGAAGTGTGCTACACCATTTTCCCTTTCCTTCCTTCCTAAATTAGGTCAAAAGTCAATAGAGCAGAAGCTGTGGCTACATCCATCCCTTCCTCCCACTCACCAGCCTCTGAAGCTGAGCTTACACAGAAGCACAGTACAGACCAGCCATAAACTGCTGCACAGAGGAAGCAAAGGAAGATTATTTAATCAGAGGGATAATGCTAAATCACAGGGAGGTAAAATACACTCAAAGTTATCCTGGGAGTGAAACAGAACAAGGTCTTAAAATAAAAAGATTAGTCAGGATGAGTTTGGTACAATGCTTTGGGTGATGCTCTGTTTGTGTTGAGAAATGTAGTCTGAATAATTAGAAAAGATAAGGTGGACACCTGAAGGAGATAAGGAGACCATCAAGTCAGGAAATCATTGAACAAAGAAAAATGAAAAGTCCACTCCACCTAGACCCCACCTATTGTGAATGGAGTGATTAGGTGTCAAAATCAAATGAGTATGTATGTAAAGATGTTGCAACCTCTCAAAAAACTGTATAAAATTCCTAACTTTTCACTGAAAGCTTTGGAGCTAGTTTGTCCAGTGCAAATCAGCTAGCTCCCCAATGTTGCATGAGATAAATACCTTTGCTGCTTAAAGACAAAATTCGTCTCTGAGCAGTTACTCTGTGCCATTTTGGCATCAGGAGCAGAGGGGTAGAAGATGGAACTTCAGTACTCGTTTGTATCTGTGTACGATGGTATTAGGCAATACAATGATAAAACAGTTCTTGCTTTTCGGCAAAGTAACCAGGTACAATTATCAGCTAAAGGGGAAAAAAAATATTAAGATCTGCCACACAAATCAAATGTTTTACAATAAAACTGTAGAGGCTGGACAGGGAGAAACAATCCCATTTTCTAATCTAAAATTTAGTTTCTTTAAAACTTAATATTATCATCTAGATAGATTGTTCTCAAAGCGTCATTTGCATCATATTATTATTCTTTTCAGTAATATTTGGGCCATTTCAGTGCCTCCTTCCTTTGGATTTCCCAACTTTCCTCACATGCATATACCTCCTCTATACAGCCTGTCCCAAACGTTTAGAGCCCTGTCTCCAGCCCACATATACATGCTATTCCCTAGAAGCGTCCTGTACTCTTACAAAGCTAGCCTGGCCCATCACTCAGGCTAGCCCCCTCCAAATGTTTCCTCCATCCTTCCACGACTGAACCAACTCCTAAGCACTGCTAACCACAACCCTCCCAAGCCCCTTCCAAAACCTCCACGTAGAAGGCTCCACCCAGACCCCTCCCCACAATACTCCTTCTCCCAGAGCCTCTCTGGTGCAGAGAAGCCCCCAACGACGCTGTGTTTCACACCGACTCACCCTGCCCTTTACCTGCAAACTCCTCCTCTCTTGCAGCTAGACACGGCGGCACCAACAGTGGCCCTAAGACACCAACCTCCGTGACAGTGACACCAAGCGCTGCTGATCATTCCTTGTCCAGCGTATACATTATATACAGGACGGGCTCTTCTGCCCGCTCCCCTCAACCACTTTATTTGACATAGTCCCTATACTCTTTGCAGCACTGGCAAAAGTAAGAGAACTTTTTGAAGTAGATGAGTGTTTCTCATGTATCTCCCTGATGCAATCCAATTCTGTAACAGGAAGGCTACTCCAAGGAGTTGGAAAACCATTCCTCCAGATTGTTTCAATAATACTTCAGTAACATTCTAGACACTCCGTGAGAGTAGCTAACGAGGCTGCAATGCTTTCAGAATCACTGATTGTATTTAAATACATCTTTTAAACAAAGTAGGGCATCTTGCAACATAGATTTTTTTGGCTCTCCCAAAAAGGGCTCTTTTCTTTCTACCTAGATATCTTCCAGAACTGTACTATGAAATATTTGTTTAAACAAGAGAGATGGAGAAAGAACGTGCATGTGCATAACCACACATTAGGTTCTGTACTAGGTAAAGCCAGGGAGCAATATGTTGGCAGCTGACGACCATTTTTATTTTGCCAATTTAACTAACGTTATTGGCAATAAAGCATTGTAGGCAATGATTAGACACACACATTGCTGGCCTTCATTTCCTGCCGACGCTCTTGCCTCACAGCTCTGTAATGGTTGTTATCACGTGTCCCAGACCAGGAAATAGTGACATCAGCCACTCTGCATCTGCCGGTCCCTATCAGGACATCCCTGTAGGCATATCCACCTGTGTTCATTCCTTTGCACCCAGACGGATCATTCACAAACACGAATGAATGAATGAAACTGTCTCTCAAAAGACACCAAAAGGTTTGCAACTTTGTCTCCTGGTGTACGAACTGCCTGAGTTGCAGAGATCCAAGCCCTCTTTTACTACTTCATCTTCAAATCTTCTGACAGCCAACTTCTTGTTTCATATTTGTACAGCTTCTAGCACAGTGGGGTGCCATTTCACGACTTGTATTCGCGTTATGACTTCGTGCCTATAAGTAGAAAGCATGCCAAATCTCTGTGTTGTTACTTAGGTGGAAACTAAAGTCATGCCAAATTAAAGGAAAATCCAGTCAAATATTTTCAAAAGAATATTCCTTCTGAATACTGAAAAAGTGTGTGTTTATATATTGTATATGCATACATTAATACATACCCCATCACTGTAGCATGCAACATGAAATTTAAGTAGTAGCCAAGTAGTACATTTTTAAAGATATTTATAGTAAATGTATTAGTGGATATACTTCAATACTGCTTGGGTTTATAAGTTCACAAAAGGGCGAGCTGAAGTAGGACTAGTCCTAAGCATGAAAACCAACTTTTGGGGAATATTTGTCTCAAAAGAGGTCAGAATAAGTGGAATTCTAAAGAAATAAAAAGCAGCTTTATCTGTCCAAATAACAGATATTTGTGTTATGATACATTTAACTTTATTCTTCCTGGACAGAAAACAATCAGATATTTAAGAGTATAAAACATAGCAACTATCACAATTGCTTGCCATGAACTTGGAATATGAGAGAGAGAGAGAGAGAAATGAATAAAAATAGTGAAAGGGAAAAGTATGTGTATTTTAATAAGACCAATAATAGCTATCGCCTTTCACTTGCCATGTAACACACAGTCCATACTCTACACTGGTTGTACACTGCCAGGACTCTACAAGCGGCTTCACTCAGCGAGAACCGGATGCTTTCTGCTCTGTTTTTCCTTTTAGCAACTCTCTAGAACATGAAATGGTTTAAAAACATTCTCAAATGTTTAAGCTGAACACCATAAAGATTGCAAGGTGGCAAAGGGTACACAACAACAAATATCCTTGCTTAATAGCGTTTGGTCTGGAGATGTCCCTGCTGTGTGCCTTCAGCCCATGGTATATTGCCAGACAACTTTTAATACTGGTTGCAATCAGTGAGGTAACTGCGCAATAGTCTCTTGTCACCTGAGAAAGACAAATGACATCTTCAAACATCTCAACAGCTCGGGAGCCTAAATGCAACTGGCAGTCAGTCAGACTTGTGCTCCTGCACACTTTAAAAACAGTCTGTTATCAGGTCTGGGTCCCGAACACAGGTTTTGAGTTGAGTCCCAGGGCAGGAAAGCCTGCCCTGTGCACATTTTCATTTCTCTTTTTAAAATGGATTTGCGAGAGAAGTCATCCTTATACCTGTGCATATTAAAATAAGGCACAGCAAATCCAGGCCTGATCCAGGCAATGGAGTAGTAGTGAAAAAGAGTGAAAATACAAAAACCACAAAAGGCAAAAGCCTCCAATAAATTTCAGCAAAAACCAGCCTGATGTTCAGGTCTGCTGTTACACCATCCTCCGCTTTCTCCGGACTGCTCATCTGGAGCTATCTGCACAGCAGCAGAGTGGTGCTATTTGATTTTGATTTATTACAAGTGAATTATTATAATGAAATCACCAACTCGATTTAAGCCTCTGAGAAAGATATGGTTGGGCTAACAAAAAATTGTTCTGCAAAACAAGCAATTACTGTTAGGTTCACTGGATATTGGCCTTAGCAATCCAACTGATTATAGAAAGCTAATGATCTAAAAAGAAATGAAGAAATAAGAGATTAAATCCTTTAAATCTGCATGAAAGACTCCAAGAGGAATTTTACAGTGATTTTCACTGCCTCTTTTATTAGATATGTGATATTTTATTCATGGGTAAAGCAAATATAACAATTAGGAATAATTAGCATTTCAGCACAGAGTGTTATCTAATAGGTTAAAATACACATACAATTCTTCTTTTAAATAATGTATCTTCACGTTTTCCCCTTTCTGATTCAGAACTTTTCCATTCAGCATAGCACTTACAAGGAACATTATACAGCTCCCGAATAAACAGAGAGAACTAATGGCTCTCACCTTTGATATGTTATTTCCCCCTCCTTGCATTTTTTACTCATTTTCAGTTTCCTCTTCAGCATAGCTTATCAGATAAGCCCAGCATAACTTTCAGGAAGGTTTTTCCTTTTCACCTTTTTTTCCACTCTACTCCCCCATCATTCCAGAACAAGTGTGTGCAATGGAAATCTGCTTTAAATCTAACCTGGCACTTACAAATCCATCAGTTCACAGTTGACTAAAACTACAGTATTTGCCTCTGTACCACCTCCACCTCTATAACTTTAATGCTGTAGTTACTGTATGATCCTTTCTCATGAAGTGTCCCTTTCTATGTGTGGTCTTTTGGGTTGGTTTTGGGGTTTTTTTTTAATACAACACTTAGAGCTGACAGGATATCCCTTTCTTGAGCTGATGCAGCTACCACAGACCAAAGCAGGAACAAGACTCTCCAGCTGAAATGCATTCTGCGGTGCAGTACAGAATACAAAATACCTCCTTCTCTGAATTAAGTATATTATCACTGAAACTAGGATATAAATTTTGAACCTTACAAAATTACAGCACTACACAATTTCAAGCCCATTCCCTTGCCAATTTTCATAACTGTCATCCAAACACCAGTACATTTCATCTACTAACCTTCAGTTTCAGCCTGTGTCCTTCCTGTTATATACAGATCAGTTATAACTCTTCAAGTCACATAAACCATTATTAATTATAGTGGTTGCAGACACAAGAGAATCTTTCCCTTACTCCATCATCTCTCACAACTGCTTGGCCAACAATAACCAGAAACCAAAGCCAGACTGCTATAATGAAGTATAGCAAAGGAAACTGCCCTGCTGGTACTCATGGGAGGACTGAAGTACAGAAAAAGAGTGAGATACACATCTTTTTCCTCACCCATTCTTCCTCTAAATGCTTCTACTTTGGTCTTTATGTTTATATTACTATATCAAGAATACACAATTAAATTATACTTTGTAGTGGCAGACAACAGCACTTCCTCTTCTTCGTGTGCTGCTTCAAATGCACAAGCCAGCCAAGAACTGTGCCCAGGTTTTACCCAGTCCTCCCTTTCCTGGTGTTGAGGATGGTTTCACTACCACAGCACCACACTTATGTAACATGCATTTAGCACATACTCCATGCTTAGTACCTCATTGCACCAGCTCAGTATCGCACCTTCTCCAGTACAGTCTACCAGCCTAGCCAAGCAATGAAGAGGTCAATGTGACTCTGAAAAAGGCCAGTGTAACTCATTTTGGTAACTCCTACAAGCAACAGGTCAACTCCTACTTCCTAATGGACATAGTAAATGGTACAGGAAGAAAAAATAACATCACAGAAGGAAAAGAATTGCACCTGTATCCAAGAAGCCCAGTAGGAAGCCAGTTGCTAGATAGCCAGCCAATCCAGGGTACAAAATGCCCCAGAGAAACAAAAGCTTTCATGCCCAGTCCCCAGCATGTGTGTTATGCCTTACGGTTGGGCTGCGGCTGTCATACCTGCCTCTTAGCACTTCTAGATAGCACAAACAAATGAGTATATCTGGGGCTCTCAGAGGTGGGTGCCAGTGTGACTGGAGTCACGAACTGGAGCGTAAGCCCTATAGGATGCACAGGGGTGGAGCCACCCAGGTTTTGACAGACATGCCAAGCGTGCCTCTGAAATCAAAGTTTTCTTCCAATGTCACGACCTTCAGATAATAACATATTCTTTCTGGAATTCAAATCTAATTAAAAAAAAAAAACAACATGTGACACCTGAGTTTGCAGATGCAGAAAGGTATCCTAGTTTGCCTCATTACCAGTGTATCACCTCAAGTCAACATTTTGCAGATACCAGAGTATCATTTATCTTAATATACTTACATACCATGTATTCAGAGTTTGCTTTTTTTCTCATATGTGCTCAAGATATAGATCATTAAATGAATATTGTTTCCTTTTCCTATTGGTTACTCTTAAGTCCAAACAGCAATTGTCTATGCCTGAGAAGTTTTTTAAACACTGGAGATATAAAACACAAATTATGTTTGGAGAATGTGTAGATGAAGAGAGGTTTACCATGCTGTCATATATGTTTGAGGTAATTAGGGAAAGTAAGTAGAAACTGACAGCCAAATAGAACTACTCTTGCACATAAACTATTTTTAAACCATTGTTAACGTGCTGGGGAAAAAAAAAAAAAAAAAAAGCAGTGGAGTAGTAGTGAAAAAGAGTAAAAATACAAACCTCAAAAGGCAAAAGCCTCCAATAAATTTCAGCAAAAAACAGACTGTCATGGCAGATTATAGATAGCTATATATCAAATGGAAGAAAATGATGTAAGTTCAAGTCTGTATCTAGGGAGTAACCTAATGGCTCACAAAAGTCATCTCCTGCCAATACCACTTGCTTTACAAGGCCAGGGAGTGGAAGAGAACCATACTTAATGCCTTTGTTCATTAAGTTAAATGAACCTTAGTTGGTAGGTTTATGTAGTCACAGTCTTAAAAGATTTTTCTCCAGTGTGTTTTTTGAAAGATGGCATTGTGAGAATAAAGACTCTGTGCATCCAAAAGTAGTCATCTGGAAGCACGCAGCAGCAGCAGCGATTGCCGTGTCCGGCATTTGTTAGGACACCACTTGAAAATGGATGGTTGGGTTTTGGTTTGGGTTTTTTTGTTTGGTTGTTTTTTTTTTCCCCCTCTGTCTTTATCAAGGACAAAGAACTTGAAATAACACTAAGAGTTATTTAAGAACACGAAAAGGAGACAACTGCTGTAGTCAGCAATCCATGGGCTCAGTTTAAAAATTTTCTGAAGTCAACCAAGCAACTCACATGGATTGCGACAGACTCGATCAGGCCCTGGTGATCACTAAGAAACACTCCAGAAAGCAGTGACACCTAATGGCAAACGTGCCCTTGGAGGATAGCAAACCAGCATCTACAGCAAGCAAAATTCTCCCTCTTTAGCTGCAGAGTAACTAGCACTGAAACACATTGCAGGGACTGAAATACTATGGCAAATCTCAACACCTGGGGGAGAGTTTAAGATGTAGCACTCACAGAAACAGAGTATGTCATGCATGCTGTGCATTTAAGTAGAACATAGCTACTAATAAATCCTACTGGCTGCTAAGCCACAGCACACTGTATTCCAGGTCTTCATTTGTATGTAAGTTTAAAATAAGCAAGTAACATTGGTGCATTCTAGAGCAGGGAAATCGGAGGATCTGAACACCCATCTGGAGACACTATAGACACATATCTACTTGTTTTTAATACACCTGTTCTGCTTGCTTGTCCTGCGTTTTACAAAACGTAAGTTCGAGTACTGTAATGAACAGTTAGTGACATACACTACATACCTTCTAATGAGGCTTTACCAATAGCACAGCAAATTAAATTCCTATTACCAATGCACAACACGATACAAGCCAAGCTGCATTGTAGTACACCAGCTTACAAGGGGAAATGTGGATATGCATGCCACCAAGCTAGAAGAAAATCCCTTACCAAAAAAATAAAAATAAAAATAAAATCTTACATTTTAAGGGCACTACCAATGTCAACAGAAGTAGTAAACAATAGACCCCATGTTGGAATTGCCCTGGTATTATTATACATGGTACAGAAAAGCTTAAAAGCATGAACCAAAGCTCAGGACCCAGCAATGCTGGGAACTTGTCTAACACAAGGAATGCAGCAGTCCTGGCCTGCAAAGTCTAAGAGCTGAAGGGAGCAAGGGAAGAGCAGATCTAATTTCATCTCTCAGCAAAAAAAAAATATAATGTATATTTTTAAATATACATTAAAAGCATATGTATAAATATATGTAAAAGCACATATAACTATATAACATATATTCTCTGAATTTGCCATTTTAAATAAAAAGAGCCAAGGGCAGTATGCAACTGACTGTATATGACTGAAGCCACTGATAAACATAAAAAAATGACTTGAAGTAATCAGGGTGCCTGCACTACTGCTACACACTGCTGCAATGAATTAGTCTTTTTAAATACTTCAGTGCATTTATTCAGGAAAAACTCTTGTACCGTACTATGTGACCGCTGCCCTAGGTGATTTTGCTGCACCTAAGACACACATATTTGTATATATGTTTCTACAGGCACAACAGGATATCCACATGCACATACAGATGTATTACTATGCACATGTCAAGGGAAAAAAAAATGAGCACAAAGTACAAAATATAAAAGCATGAGACCATCAGCTGTAGAAGAAACAAAGCATACACAAATTGTGCAGTTGACAAGGAATGCCACCTAATCCCTGCTTAATTAAAGCACTGTTCTAAACTCCTGTTTAGGGAGTGAGGAGTGTGGGATGACTGATGTATGAAGAAAATACCAGGCAGCGTGGCTAATCTCAAAGACTTTGGAGCTTTCGAGCTACATAAATCAGAGCGACTTTTTGAATAGCCTCATAAAACACAAAATCATTGCCATTCCACTCACGACTTTCAGATTCTTCCTACAGCATACAGATCATTAGGAAACTTCTAAGCAATCAAGTAATGTGGGGCTGATGAAATTACTCAATCAATGCATGTGCTGAGAGAAGCAGCATAATACAGAACTACAGAGTTTTGACACAGTAACCCTGCCCCTTTCTTTTTTATATAGGGGTAAGGGAAAATCGCAGTGGAGTCGACTCAACATTTTCACAAGAGTGCTTAGTGTAGTCTTTCTGAACTGCCAGTTCCTATTTATAATAGCAGGGCAGCAGAAACATACAGACGATAAGCAGCCCTAACAACGTTTAAAATATGATACAGGGAAATGTTTATTTTTAAATGTGTGCATTCACATACACATAGACCTGCTCTAATGATCAAAAGCAGCAGCTGTAACCATTCAGAAGACAGAAATACGAAAAAGAGTATCACATATAAATAACAGTCTCTGTACCCCTCCCACTGCCATCAAGTCATTAATCTCTGCTCACTAAATTGTAACATTTTTTGTCATTGTTTAAGAGGCAGCTGGTAACATTGATACAGAAAACATCCCTTTTCAGGAAACACATCAAATAATATGCAGGCAAGCAGGACAGTTAGTGGATTGTACTGAAAAAGTACATGCTATCGGAAAAAGGGTACGCACAGGTATCATGTTATTTCTTATGACAATCTGCCCCTCCCAAACATGGGAGAGTATTTTCCACCTGACTATCTTTACATCGTAGAATGAGAAAAAGATAATGCATGTATTTTGTTTGTTGCCTAAAGCATCGGTACTACCTCTAGCAGTATTTCTTTTCCCCTGAACTGAGCATTTTGGGGTTTTGTTTGGCTGTAAGAATTCTTCTGCAGTTAATTTGTTCACAGAGTACCCTGCCACTGCTTGTGCTAACTCACATAAATAAATACACTTTATTATTTATGTCTAAATATTTTATACTTAAGTTTACTTGCTGCAAGTGCAAAAAAACAAAAGAGGGTCAGAACATCCAGGTCACAAAATACAGTGGTGTTACTAGGGGCCAGATTTTCATTTGCAAGCTGTACAAGTTGGAATGTGTAGTTGTCTACCCATTCAGTGTTAAAATAGTTCTAATTTCAGGTCATTTGTTTTCATTGTATTCATTTTAGTAGGTTTAAAGCTCTGTGTAACAATTACCGGTTTGCCATTTTCATGGCAACATAAACCAGTCTATAAAAAAGAGGTAATCCCCTTGTCAACTGTACAAATTGTCTCTCAAGACAAATTAATCGTGTGAGAAGCAACTATTTCGGGGTTTTGTTTTGTTGCATTGGGCTTTTTCCTTCTTTTAATGAGGATTTACTGCGTGGCTGCATCTAATCGCTGGCAGCATTATAAAATCCATCAGTGGTCAAATGTGTTGCATCCATCATTTCACAAGTGAAACGAACAAAACTGTCATGAACACGAAGAGAGAAAAGCCATCGTCTCCCTTGATGCTAATGCAAAGACACACAGCTAGCCCAGCAAGGCTCCTTTAGCCAGAAGGATGGGAGCCGGGATGGCAAAGAAACTCTGCAGCTGCTACACAGTCAAATTTTCCCCTTAAACCCTAAGATGCGATCGGTCTGTTACAAGCTCTTAAGAAAGAAGTCTTAAGATGTAACCGTCTCCTAGCGTCACTTTAACAGTCTACAGCTAAGAAGAAATCATAAAAAAAAAAAAAAAAAAAAAAAAAAGTCATTCTCCCTTTAAAAGGAGGGCGCCGAGCGCTGCCTCCCCGGTGCAATGTTGGATGCGATACAGCCGCACGCTGCCGCCAGGAGTGACCCCCGTGAAGTTGCGGTACCCAAGGGGAGCGGTACCCCCGGCTCGGGGGAGGGAGGGCCACACCGGGGGCTGGCGCATCGGTGTCCTGCAGGAAGGCTCCTGACGGCCGGGCTTTCCAAACGCTCTTCCCGCTCCCCCTTCCACAGAAATCCGCCACGGATCCTCACGACAGGCACCGGCAGACATATTTATAAAGCCAACCCCAGGGAGAGCGGCAGCTGCCCCAAGACCGGGGCCAGCACCGCCCCGGGGACCTCCCCACCCCCCCGGCGGGACCCTGCCCCCAAATGCACCTTCCCCCGGGCGGCGCGGCGCGGCGCCGGCCGCTCGCCCCCACGTTTCCCGGCTCCCGCTCCGCCTGCGTGCCGAGCCTGCAGATGGGCGAGCGGCCGCGGGGGAAGCGCCCTGCCCTCCCCCTCCCTCCGCTCCAGCGCATCCCCGGCCGGCGCAGGGGGGCCGCCCGCCCTCGGGAACAAAACGCCGCTCGGCATCGGGGCTCGGCGCTACCAGGAAGAAGGAGGGCTGTCGGGCCACGGATGGCTCCGGATAACGGGGAGCCGGGGGGGGGGGGGGGAACACACGACACCGGGAGACGGGAGGAATCCCGGCGCCCTCTCCCCGGCTGGGAGCGCGGGCAGCGCCGTGCTCGGGCATCACCCGAGCCGCCCCGCCGCGGCCGGGAGGGGGGGCCCGCCGCCGCGGCCAGCTGCCCTCTGCACCCCGGCGGGGGAGGCCGCTGCCCTGCCCCGGGTGCCGCGGCCCGGCAGGCGCCCACCCAGCCACGGGGTGGCGGCCTGGGAAGGGGGTGCGGGGCCGCCAGAGCCCCCCGCCCCTGCGGCCGCCCGCGGGAGGGGAAGCGCTCACGTTGCCAAACCACCTGTTCCGCCGCGGGAGAGGGAGGCGGGATGGCGGGGGGGGGAGCTTTGCGTGGCTGTCACGATGGTGTCAGGGTCTCCCCCCGCCCGAGGGCGAGCCGGGGCAAGGGGAAGGCAGGCTGGAGCTGGGGGGCTGCGGGGAGGGACCGGGGAAGTGGCAGAGCCCTGCCCGCCGCCCCCCCCCCCCCCCCCCCCCCCCCCCCGATCATCAGCCGCGCAATCCCTCAAGGTCTAAAGCACGCACATACCCCGCCGGCAAGAAACCTTTACCAGAGCGGTAGGGGGAAAGCGGACGCCCAAGATCCTGGTGGGAAGCAATTATAAGAGGGGAACAAACAAAACAAAAAGCAAGCGAGCAAGGGATAAAAGAAAGCGGGGGCTGCGGGGGGAGGGGGGGAAAGCCTGCCAAGAGAAGGAAGGTTGCAAAGGAGAGCTAGAAAAGTGTCCAGCAGCACCGGGAGACGCAGCACCCCCTTACCGATATGAATGATTGAATCTGCAATCGCCGCTTTCCAGGTTCGAGTCCAACAGACGGACACGACCAGGATGAGGGAGAAAACTTCCATCTCCTCCGGAGGTCCAGGCTTTGTAACGACAGATCTCTTCGCCAAACGGTGCCACCGCGGCGCAGGAAACCCAAGAGTTTGAGGTGCCGCCGGAGGAGCGTGTAAATCCCGGTGGCTGGCGCACCGCCGCGGCCGGGCAGGGAGCGAGCCCGGCGCCCCTCTCCTCGCTGAAACCCCGCGTCACTTCGGGGGGCTCCTGGGCAGCACCAGAGTTGCTGGGAGCGCCGGCAGCAAATCCATCCAGCCCGGGCGCCGCCGCGGGCAGCAGCCGCCTCTGCTGGTCAGACAATCCCCATCCTTCCGCCGGGTCCAGGGATCCGCTCGGTCCCGGCTGCTGCACAGCAACTTCCAACCCACACCACGCACACGCTCACACACACACACACGGACACGCACACACGAGCACACACACACGGACACACAAACCCTCTTGGCCAGAGAAGCCCCAGGAGCCCGCAGCAAATAGCTCGCCTTCAGCGAGGGGGAGGAGCGGGCAACCGGGAGAGCAGGCGATCCCGCTTCCAGTAACCAGATTCCTGCAGGAAAAGCCCCCCCGGAGGCCAAAAAACAAAGTGAACTTCAAGGTAATGCAGATAGTATAATGCAGAGATTTCCCCCCACACACAGACCCTTCGCTTAAAAAAATTGCCCCCCACAACTGGAGGAAAAAAAAAATATCAATAAAGCAATCTGCAAAGGAAGCCCGGCGTGCTGTCTCTTGTCGCGCAAGGTAGTGGTTGGACAGGGCAGGAGCGAGAGGAGGAGTGCCCGAGCCAGGCAGAGGAAAGCAGATGATGGTCTGCAGGTTGCTTTTAGAGCTTGCTTTGCTGGTGGGATGCAGAGAGAGCTGGCAGCTCCAGCACCAGCCAGCACGTTGCCTAGAAATGGATCACCTAGGAGAAGGAGAGAGAGCGAGAGATAAGTGCTATCAGCCAGAGAGAGAGAAACGGAGAGAGAGAGCGAGCGCGCTTCTCTCTAATAACCACCTCCTCCCCCTATCTGCAATACAAGGGAGAAACAAAACAGAGCTCTCATCTCCCTTGAAATCTTCAGCTGGGACTAAGGAAGAGACATGGGCAGGAGTGCATACAGTCTAAAAATACATTGGGGGTGGGGGAGAAGATCTTTTTGAAGTGTTATGCTCAGCTTAAAAAAAAAAAAAAAAAAAAAAACCAAAAAAACAACCACCACCCCATTTATTTAACCTTGTAACTCCACTGCAGGTATCAAGTTCAAAGCTAGATGAGCACTTTTGCTTGTTGGTCTTTGACAACTGAGTCAGGGACATTGCTTGAAGGGGAAAAGGAAAAAAAAAAAATCAGGGACACCTGGCCTCAAGGGGAAAATGAAGACCTAAAAATCTATTAATATGACTTTAATTATCTGTGTTCTTGATGGAATTCTCACAATTCTTTAAAGCAATGAATTGGCTTTTTCCTTCCTCTCTCTTTAGGTAGTGGAGAAATTTCTATGGGAAAACATTTAGAGTGCACTTTTCATGCTCAGGGTACTATGAATTCATTAACCAATTAATCCTCAGACTTCTCATGCTGTAGTTAAATACTTTATCCCCATTACACAGAGAAAGAACTGCACAGAGAGGTTAAGCATGTTCCTATAAACTATTCTAAATCCCCACATTATGTCTTATTACCCTTTCTTCTGACTTTTATTTTTCTAGTCAGGCTAAAGACAAGACACAGAAGTCAAAGAATTGCTCCAACATAGTGGTTATATCCTAAACTTACGTAAGCCATTGATAGGAGCTGGTAGTCCCTTTAGAAGTCTAAGTAGAGGTCAATCAACCCCTTTTCTTCAGAAAGAACCTTTTTTGAAGGCATTTCCTTAAGTTATAGCATTCAACTTAAGTTCATCATACCTGACTTTCACCTGTCTTCTTTCAGCCATGGGACTAGTTAGCACTTGTATACGTACAAGATTTAAGGATTTAGTTCAGGAGAAAGTAGTAATATTTGTAAGGAAAGGCAAACTAAACCAGTGTTAAAGAGCAAGATAACTGAATCTATTAAAAAAAAAAAACAAAACAAAACACCCAAACCCCACCCAAACAACAACAAAACAACCCCAACCAAACAAACCACCAACAGCACTGTCTACTTTGCCTGGGTCCACATTGACAGGTGACTGCTTCCCTAAAGATGGTAACACTCAAATGACTTCAAGTGAGATCACAAGCACAAGGCAGGGCTCATCTTTTCACTGACTAGAATGGGCTTTCTCTCATCTAGGAGCTATAACAAATGAAAACTAAAATTGACTGTAAGAGACAAAAGAAAAAGTATGTAAAGAGAACAGTAGATGATGATCAGTGTGAAGCAAAAGTCTCACAAATTATGTCACGTGCTGCATCTGTCCATATCCTCTGTGCGAGTCACAGATCTGTTGTCAACAGCAAACAGTAAAAAAGGTGCTTTTTTTTTCTGTAAATGACAATTTATGCACAGTATCAGTGAGTGTAGTGGGCATTAATTTTACAAGTAATAAATTCTGATTCATCTGAGAAACTTCTGAAGCTGCTTGCTTGAGTCATTATTACTTCTCCACAAAAGAACAGAGTCCACAAGAAATGTTAATTCCCTTCTTTGGGGGGCATGTCAGAGCAGTACTCTTTAATAATGTACAATGCACAGTAGGCAGAATAGGAAATGTAATGAAAACCTTTGGAAAATTATAACCATTTAATCCTCAGTTTAGATAATACCAAGAATTTTGAGGCCTTATTTAGAAAGCAGCTATCCTTACTGACTCTTTTAAGCATCCAGTATCCTGAATTGGTCACACTAAATGGAAATTTTTGCTTAGGTCTGTAGACATATTTAACAGGACAGGAGGCACAGGACAAGCCAAGAGCTTGTACTTCACAAATACCCTCTAAAGAATAAAACCCGCTTTTGGAGTGTAGCTTTGAACAATAATTCCAGTGGTAACACTACCTGAAAATTTGAGAGGAAAAAGACTGCAGTAAATTTAAAAATAAATTTAAATAAACTTACTTTACATAATTAACATATTATTGATTTAACATGTATCCACCACAGAGATAAAATAATTTGCATTTCCTCACTTTCATTCTCTTCAATTCTTATTCATTAAAAAAAACAACTGCTGTCATCCATTTAAAAAGACTGAAAAAAATCTTACACTATGTGGTTGGTTCAAGGTATCAGAGAAAAGTGCTGAAGAAGGATAATGGATTGAATTATCCAGTTAAAGTCAGGGGGGGGAAAAAGAGTTCCAGAGCAGGAGTTACTGATACTGTGAAAAATATTGTCCTAAAAACCCCAACCCCCCCCAAAAAACAACCAGAAACCAAACCCAAAAAACCCACCCCAAACCAAAGAAACTACTAATCAGACCTGGCTGAACACCGAACACAGGCCTATGAGCACCATTCTTAGAACTTCAGCGACTGCTGTCTCAGGCACTTTGGAAACAAGTCGCACACGTTTCACCCATGCTGCCCACCCTTCGCTACAACTTTCCTCCCAAAATTTCCTCAGCTACAACATCACCTCATCTTCACCATTAGCATCCATGGGAGAAGCATCACCATCAGCCAACCAATATTGCTAACAACGGGGAGTAGTCGTCTTCTTTCTACTACTCTAACTGAAGTGTGGTTAATGGTTTATGTACCTTATGTATCCACTGATCGGCTATTACAGTGTGGCACATTAATGCAGGCCCTAGAGGAGCAGCAAAGAAAGGATGTTCTTGTAAAACACAGGCAGCGGGGGAAAAAGAGTGTCCATCTAATGTTTATTTCCTTACACCCACTCATAATACTCTGCTACCTTAACCAAGTCAGCCTGGGACCTGAGCTTCTGTCTATAGAGAAAAGACACTTAAATACAAAAAAGTCTCACGTGCCTTTTACTCACCTATGCCCCTTTTCCCTTCTGGTTGTCCATACAAACAGATCTGACTGTGCAGAGGTCAACTTTTGATTTGTTTAATTCCGAGTCCCAAGATATCCTTCAGGTATTTGAAGAAATTAATATAGTGATTGAACAGTCTCACTTACAACCTTCAGTGCTGGTAGGTGAACAGAATAGCTAAGCCTTACAACAATAGACCTAAATCACATAGCAAGTATTTACCATTCCTACACATAAACATTAAAACTCCTTTTGCACATTAGAATGCAATATTTTATATTCAAAGGTATTTCAAAACATACAAAATGTTTAGATGAGGTGAAATCAGGTTACAGCCTAGGTTAGTCCATTTGCTCAAACACCTTTTTCAGGAAGGCCCATAAGTTATTACATCAGAGGAAAAAAAACCAGTATGCATCCATCACACCCTTCTGTGCTGTACCCAGTGGGAAAGGGAGGTAGGAGAGACTCCTTACTGACCCTACTAAAGCATCATTTCCTATCTTGAAGTTTGGTATTCAATTAACCTTTTAATCTTAGCTTGCATAGTTATAAATCTTGTTAACAGTCACAGAGTTATCCTAAAATTAAAATAAATAAAAAAGGAAAAAAACCCTCTAACCCCCAAACAAACCATCAGCATTAAACTTAGTGACCTTCTGTAGCAGTGGATTCCAGAAGTGCCAACTGGCGGTGAAAAATAAACATTTCTTTTACTTGGTTCTAATTTACTCCCTCTCTTTCATGAAACAGTTCAATATTATTGCATTAAGAGGTGGGATTAAAAAGAACCAATCATCTGTTAAAGGACAGAAGCATCAATCACAAATATGTAACAGTCATACCCAAATTGTTATTGATGCCATTTGAACATGGCAGAAAGGCCAGGAAGGCCCACCTACTACTGCTAAGATTAATTTCTATTTCTGGACTCTTAATATCTTTTCTTCCCCACCCTCCATTTTTACTACATCTACCACATTTTACTACATCTACATACACTTTACTACATTACAGTACGATGTACCACTACTACTTATTCGAGTCTTTGTGGGTCATTTTTTAAATGAATGCTCCTGATGTGAAAAGTAAGAGTAATTCTGTGAATCTCCATATTTCTTTGATGGCTGTATGGAAACATGCTTTTTTCCTCTCTCTTCAGATGGTATTTGGAAGTCCTGACCCGTCACCAAGTAATAACATTATAGATGAAACACAGGACCCTGTAAGACCCTCAGTACTAAATTCACGACAGATAAGCAGATTCAGCAACCGGCTCAGCACAGGCAGCTCCCTGCAGAGCCATTTCAGTGGACCCAGGATCTCCCCTTAAGGCTGTCGTTCCCAGATCAAATCCTAATTTTCATGTGATGAGGCAAAAAAAGTTGTCATGAATATCAATTTAATTCTTGTTACTTATGATTACTTATGATGTAGGCTGCAAGAAGATCTGCCTGACTTTAAAATTTGGTGTACTCAAGGCTGACCAGATAAATATCTCATGATAGTAAGTCAACTAACCATGGGCCTCCACCCCCCAGTTTGTATAGGACAACGTGAACACTATTTCAATCTAAGTAACACTGAGTTTCCCCTGGTTTAAGAACACCAACTGACAAACATCCCCCACCTGGCACTGCTGGGTTTTTTTTGTATTTTTGTACTTTTTTTTAAATAAATGCATTTTTGAAGCATTGACATAAAGCAACTGACTGACAGACCTATCAAGAGACCATGTGTCAACAAGCAAATGTCCCTCTGCCACCGAGCCAGCCCTCAGACTCTCAGGAAAGCTGCTAGCTCTGAGAGGTTATTTCGGTTGACATGTCTACTCAGTCTTTGCTTTACCTGGCACAGCTTCAAACAAGAAGTCATCTGGGAGGGCTTTAGTTAAGAGGACATCTGTCCATTAGGAAATGGACTTGCTTCAGTGACCGCCAAATAACCTTTAAATGCAAGCTTTAGCCCTCTGCCAACTTTAGGGTTGGGCTCTGCATTATGAAAGAGGTCGGGGTTAACAGGACCATTGCAATTCTTAGTAGTGGCCCAGACATTGACTCCATAGTCCTGTCAAACTTGTGGTGAAACATGCACTCTTGGGCCTCTGTCCACTTCTGAACGATGGGGATAATCTTGCCTTTACTTAATGGAATACTTCGAAGGACTAAATTAGTTAGTTTTTTTCAAATGCAAACTATTAAATACTTTTTCTAATTTCCTTCATTCTGTTTCTCCATACCTTAAACACATGAATGTGTCTACATCTGCAAGAGTGTGTGTGTGTGCATGTGCACATTCAGATAGATAGATAGAAAGTAATTTCATTTGGCCGTTATACAAATAAACAGAACATTAAATATTTAATGCATTTCAACAGAAAGTGCACGTTGTGGCCTTGAACATCTTATCACAAAGGAACAAATACCAAACCAGAATCAGGAGTTATCCTGCTGGGCAGAAGAAATGCAAAAAGTTTTGTGCAGTACATAGGAAGGATTTCAAAGCTTTTTTTGCTTTTTTGAAACTACATTATAACTGAATTTAGTTGAGAGCTTGTGTCTTATCCTTTAGCCTCACTACACAAAAGTCAGAAAGTGGGTATGAAGTAAAGTCAACCCTTAGAGCAACCAGTGTTATCAAAGTGAAGTAACAGGGATTGCTGCTGAGGTAGATTTATTTTGCCTCCATTTATACTCATGTTATAGATCTCCTGTGCGACCTGAGCCATCCTGTTATGTACCTCACTCAGAAGCTGTTATGCTACTGGAGGGAGGACACAGTGCCTAATAACAGACAAAGACTTCTTGGCCATGATCTGAACAGGAGAAAAAAACAAAACAGAAATCAAGTCATTCATTTCATTGGCACAGGAGAGAATGTCTCGCTTTTAGATATCTATTTATGTAACATCTTTCTAATCTTATCTAGATTAAAAGATAACCAGAGAATAAATTCTCCCTTCTCATGCTTCACCTGCCCAGTAAGTACTAAATATCAAGCCAAATCCTTCTGATGCCAAGTCCTTCTCTGTCTCTATAAGCACCCAGCGAGTCACCCTCCATCTCTAGAGGATCTTTCTCAAACTCCCTCTTACTCACCACTTTGTTCTCTTCCAGGACTTTCCTGGTTCCTCCTGGAGATGACTGACCATACCTCAATGCTGTATATGTACACTTTCACTCTTCTCTCTTGCTGGAACTTTACATCTTTCTAATATTCCTCCTATCATTCACCACATTTCCACAACCATGGCCCTTGCTGCTATCTTCCCTTTACCACTTCTTTCCTTTCCCTTCAAGAGCTACAAAAAGAGTGAAAGACATGCAAGGCACTTTCTGCCAAAGCCACCCCACAATTATGCTGGGTGAAAAGCAAGTCACAAATGGTGGAGAAAGCCAGCAGGGGAGCTAAGAGAAGCAGGGAATATGCTGACACCTGCAGCCACAACTCAGTTTCTACCTATGGATCTTCTATTGGCAGCAGGAGAGGAGTCGCTTCAGCAAGTGCTTGGTCAGGTCTAAGATCTTGGGTAGGGCATGAATGGCAAACGCAGACAGCCCTCCTAGCAGCTGACAAAGGGCATGTGTGTCTTCTCTGTCTGCTGTCCATCTCACTCCTAGCTCCTCTTCTGGTAGCTGTTAATGCCTTCTGGCTCATTCTAGCCACAGGTTCAGGCTATAATAAACCCAGAGCAAGGGATGTTTATATTCTGTGGGGAAGCCACCAAGCCAAATACACCAGTCACTGGGGAAGGTGTGCACAGAGGAGGAGAAGTTGGGAAGGCTGGAGAACTAGCTTTGAGAGCATGACACCTTATAGTGGAGAGGAATCTGTAGAAAAACTGTGATAAAAGAAAGACAGCAGAGTGGTGACAGAGCACAGTGAAGTCACAGTTCACATCCGAGTAGCTCTCCATGTAGCCTTTTAGTTCATGCAGCTGCGGGACTCAGACTATTCTGGTTAGTATGTGGAGTGAAAGAACCAACCAAGAGCAAACCATTTTAACTGATCTCATTCTACATCTTCACTGCTGCTGAGAAGAGGGAGTTTCAACTCCAACAATAAAAGAAAGACCAGTCAGAAGTCACCACTGAACCAGAAATGCCACATGCTGTCTGCTTGCTTCATATCACGCAAGACCAGAATCAGCTCTGCTGCGGGTGGTGGAAGAGATAGTCGGAAAAGCCTAGTATCGGAAAACATTATTATTGTTGCTCTGCGAGCCCATGGTTCAAGCAGGGGAAAACCTGGCACATTAGATTCTTTTACCTATTTGGAAAAGTTAGAATGAAGCCTGTTAAATTTGGTGGTTTAACAAAAATATGACTCAGTCATTTGTGAAAGACAAATAGCGCAGGCTTTGCTAGTTGTTTAACACCGTGGTTAAGCTGGCACCTGCAAAGTTGTACATACTTTTTCTATTGCATCTTTATTTAGTAGTAATCATTAGTGTTATACTGGACCTTCTAGCAAGACTAAAATTTCATTGTGGCAGCTACAAAAATGCATAGCAAAATAGTCCATACCACAAATACAGTACACACTGACTACACAAGAAAAACACGAGTCAGAAAGGGAAACAAGGTAGTCAGGCATATTCCCAGGATCACATGTCATAAAATCCAAAGCAGAATTTGGATTTGCCAAGTTGCAGCACAGGAAGCTCCCTGCCAAAACTATCCACTCTCTTTCCTGGGTGCATTTGAATACCATCTGGTCTCTTTCTAGCAGAGGTAGCAACATGAGAAAAATTACTTTTATCTGTGAACTTCTACATGGTTTTAGTATCAGGACCCCAGGAACATTTGATAATTTGTTGTAACACAAGATCTGAACTAGGGTGTGTGCTACTTTCTGCATGTTGGCTTAAAAAATATATCTCCATACAAAAATAAGTCCCATGTCTTGCCTAAGATTTGCTGCCCTGTACAATTACCAGTGCTATGTTTTTCCAACAAACAAGAAGTTAACTGAACCAAATGAAGAGGCAGTAGAGAAAGATGACTGCTAAATGTGAGAAATGTATAAATCACTACTATTTATCCAAAGAGTCAAATAATTCTCCATGCCAGAAGGCACTAATTGGTCATTACATAGTTGGATATCAGTATATCTAGTAGTCTCTAAGAGTTCATATGTCTTTCATCGATGAGACAAATATGTGTCTACATCTAAGAGTCTTTAAACACTTTATGATGCACGTTTTCATTCTATTTTCAGTAAGAATTCCTCACCTTTCCTTCATTTCTTTCCCCCCAAAAGAAATACTAAATCAAGGTAGCTGAAATAACCTATTTGAAATTTCTTGCTTTGATGCATTAAACATAATTTCCTTCTCTCTGTGTTTTTGTCATAACAAACAGCATCATTATAGTTGACATTTACCTTAATCCACAGTATTTCTGTCACAAATTAAGGAAGAACCATTAGATCTGATGACAAGGCAAGGAAGAAACTACCTAACTAACATGATAAATTATTTGTGGTGATATCCATCCACCATTTTGTCTGTACAGTACCTAAAATTAAAATAAACAACCTGTTTTTCTCAGTTTTACCTGGCTTCTGCAAGTAATTTTCATGTAATATTTACCCTATATAACCACCCCAACAGGGCTGGAAAGGCCACACAACTCTGAAGTGTTACTATTTCAATGAAAACCGTCAGAAAGACTTCATTTCAAAGAGCCTCTTGAAAACATACAGTTCTGAGGAAATTCTACAATAGATGGAAAAACGGAAACACAGAGTAAGATTATCTTCCTATTATGACCTACTTTTCCTTGATGCCTACTTCATTTGCTTAGAATTATTATCAAGTGAGTTTTGAAAAGAAGAAAGCTGAATCTTCTATTTTGACTAGGTTAAACATTTTCTTCACATTAGTGAAGTCATGCTGATAAATTGAAACAAGTCCTATTAGCATGACTGTAAAATACGTTTTGGATGACTCCAAATATTGAATGTTCCTGCATCATCCCCATCACACACACACAAATCCCACACTATCTACTTATATTACAAGCTTTCCAACCATTACAGTTATCCATGTTCTTTAATCTCTTTTCACTTTTCTTCTTTCATGTTTACTTTTCTGGTCTCTTTCTTTTTTAAGCCGATGGTTAGTATACATTTAGGTGACCAGTGAAGTATAAGATATTTCTGAGCACCTACCTGTTGGGTGAAATGCTGAGAACTATCTTGCCACTGGGGACAATGACAAAGTGCCTCTTTCTGTTGTCTTTTGCCTTTCGAGTTTGTGGCCTATTCTGAAAAGGCAAGTAGTAATAATTTAGCTTTTTTAAGTGTTACTTGCACTGAATACTTTCTACAACCCAATAATAAAGAGGGTAACCACCCCCACCCCACCCCCAAGTTACTGTAAAGCTTCATTTTAATCTTCAGAAAGGAAGGTATCAACATTAATACTGTCAAAATGTAGTGAATGACTAAATAACATTCAGTACGTCTATTGGTCATATGGCTATGGAAAAGAGGGAGGTGTTCAATAAACAGAATGCTTACATATGTAACAGTATAACACCACCGTAATTTGAATGCTTATTGAGGTCTGAAAGAAAATGCAGCTTCAGAAAACCCCACCTAATAATTACTTCATTAGACAATTCTTCAGGTAGTGTAATACTGCAAATGCATATAAATTATTCTTGTAGATAAGCAGTTACATGTTTTATGACCCTCCTTACATGCACAAATCTGAATAGACTTCTACTAATATGTGAGCTAGTTATTTAAGAAGCTGTAAACCACTTAGCTTGAATATCTGTAGCCTGACTACATACTTCTCTTGGGTATCAAAAAGTTATTCAGGAAGTTCAGCTTGACTGAAGGTCTGCTGTAAATACTGTGCTATTATTTCCCACTTCTACTGTTTTTCACGTATACAGACATGGTGACACATTTACACAAACACTTAGAGTTTTGGTCCTTGAATATACATTACTCCTCCAGTAATTGCAGGGAAGCATAGTGGAATCACTCAAGCAGCAAAGGACATCTGATAGTAGTTTCCACATCAGACCACAGCAATTGACTTCTCTAAGTTAATTGATGAGCTGCAGTCCCAGATTTTAAACTAACACTCGCACAAAGTGAATCTCAAACTGACACAGGACGCACCCAGTGAGGGGAAAACAATAATTGCATTAAATCACATTTGAAACATTTTTGACAGGTGAATCTTGGCACAAACTGCAAAGCAGGACATCACCTCAGGGGTTTAAAGCTCTGAACATATCCAGAACCCTGTGTTAACATCAAGACTTGGTTACCTGACTCCTTTTCAAATCAGTTAAAGTCTCAACTAGATCAAGGCTGAACACACCTGCTCAACTCTGCTTCAGAGAGTTTCAGTGAAATCACAAGCTTTTCCCACATACAGAAAGCTGAACACACAAATACAAGTTTGAGTGACTAGAGTTTAACGGCATATGATTTGTCTATCTGTTCTCCATTGCATTTTTTTACTGCTGTTCTTAGCAAAATAAAGCATTAAAATCGATAAGCCATACGAACTGCCATGTCTCCTTTTTGGCTGTCAAAGGTAAATGGAAAAAAAAAATACACATACTTTAGTAGATGACAGAGCATAAGCAACTTTAATAAACACATTGTCAGAAAGATTCTTCTGCCCCTAACTTTGGGCAGAACTGCCAGCTGCAATACAAAGTAGAAGCAGTCTGATCTCAGCTCACTAGAATTAGAAAGCAAGTAGTTGCTCATTTGTAAAAGAAAGCAGTTTTGCAAGAGGCTATCAAACTTGGACTTGAACTTACAGTCATTAAAAGGGTTACGCAAATGAAGTCCAGTAGACAAAAGCGATTTTTTTTTTTAAATCAAACAATGAATTAAGCATTTTAGACTAATTAGCTCTGTCTTCTATCAAGCTATGTATAAAACAAGAATTATTTTAATATAAACCCCAGACTTTTAGTAGAATTAATTGAGAACTAAATTTTTGGGTCTACTCAGGAAAGCAGAAGTAAGGAAATTCCATCCCTTATCTGCTGGAAAGCCACCTTTAAAGAAAGTAAGTAATAAAAAGAAGTTTCTAGGGTCTTACCATAAAGCACCCAGAGGAAGAAAACCTACTTTCATATGTGACAATATCATATTTTCCCAGCATTTTTGACTAAGGGGGGGGAGGGGAGCGTGACAAACCCCAGACATGTTCTCCTCCTCCTGGATGAGCTTTTGTTATCCAGACTCATGTATAAAACAGCACAGGGCTGTGGATCAGGACTGAAGCAGGAGGGGGTTTTTATAAACCCTGTGGGAAATAATACCAAACCAGCTGATGGATGTGAATTTTAAATCCCATTGTCTGTTTCCTGTGGTTTACAAAGCAATACAAAAAGAACTCATCCAAGAACAGCGTATATTTGAATAGAAGGTTGGAGTTTTGCCATCAATTTAATTTTTCTTTAAAAAAAAAAAAAGAAAAGAAAAACAATGTAAAACCTGCAAGTTGAAAGACTTTGCATGATACATTGCTATCCAAAAAAAACCCCAACAAAACAAAACAAACAACAACAACAACAAAAAAAAACCAAACAGAAGGAACAGTGTCATTACAGATAAGGCTCTAAGGTAGCAGAGTGGCTGGAACCTGACTCTGTACACTAGGTGAGCCTCTGAATTATTAGGCTATAAATAAGGTGCGGCTGAATGGTGCACACAGCTCTCAGGTCATGGTTCCCTGGGACAGGACCTACCCAGAACAGAAACATTTGCTTTCCCTGGATAACCAAATCACTGGCAGGACAGAGGCTCTCATACACACCTAGGACTAGAGTCTGACACAGCGAGTGTGTAAAAGCAGACCTAGGAGCTCAGAAGTACTCCTTGGTACAGCAACTTAAACAAAGCACCTCAACTGCTCCTGACAGAGCTGTTCCACTTTCTATAAATAATGCTGTAGCTAAGGGAGATTGACTCTCTGCTTAGACTGTCCTCACATATGATTTAATTTGGACCTTCTACCTTTGCAGTGAATGGCTCTGTCCATAGAAGTAGCAGTTATTTGGAGGTGTCTTCCCCCCCCACTCCTTTCTCCTTTTTTTTTTTTTTTTTTTTTTTTTGTGTGTGTGTGTGTAGGATGCTTTTGTTGAGATTTAAGATTAACTACAGGAAGGACAGAGATTTAAAAATTTTGAAAGTGTGAAAGAGATTGGTTGTATCACATACCAAATCCATGTATACTACAAATGTCCCCACCATTTTATTTTATTTTTTGAAGGTGTAACGCTGAAGTTGCCATAGCAGAGTGAGCCAGTGGCACTGAAACCCTTTTTTTATGTTTTGAACTTTGGTTTTAAAAGTGCTGAGGAACACAAGGCAAAAGACAAAGATGTGCACCCACCTTTGCTTAAAAAAAAATAAAAAAAAGAGGAAATGAAAGACTACGAGATGAAAGCATCAAAGGTATATTCACTGGTCTTTATAAGAGTTTGTGGTAAAAGTCAGTACAGGTAGAAGAGCCACCCCCAACTCAATGCATCCCCAGAAGGTCATAACCAAAGAAAAGCTAATATATAACAGACAGACTTCTTCCCGAACTCCTACCCAGTAACAAAGCAACCACCCTTTGTTTCAGCTCCTTTTAGAACATCTAGAGGAAGGACAAGAACACTTTGAAAGGGAAATAGCCAGGGAGACAGAGAAACAGAGTTAGTATTTAGCAAGAAGTAACACTCCCCATCGCTCTTGGTCACTTGTAAGTTTTCCATCCCTTGGTAGAAGTCAGTTTGAAAAAACTTTAGAGAGAAAAAGCTAAAGAATGGTGCAATGGGCAGAGCTAGTGCTGTGTTATGAAAAAAAGTGGAAAATTATTACTAAAGATTAAGTGTTAATGACACACTACAGCTGTCAGGCAACTTTTGCTTGTTTGATTTTTAACCACAATATTTTTTTGTTTATGTATCCTCATACAACTGAGCCTCCATACACATTTCCAAAACATGCATCTTAGCCTCAGATGGGGGTGGTGGTGGTGGTGTAAGGAAACGACCTTCAAAACATTTAATCTGGTTAGTGACATTTTATGATACCACTTAGAGTATCCTACAGAAGACCTTTAGCACTCCCGTTTTCAGGGAAATACTGCTTGATGATTTCTAATGGGCAGTCCTAGTCTATAGCATCTCAGAGTTACTGACACATACTGTATGTGAAAACTACCTATGTCAATTAAGTTTCCATACTATTTTTAATAACACTGCCTACTTGACATAGTAAGCAATCTTTTTGTCATGACAATACAAAACAGACTTGTTATGTGTAGTGATGTAAAAGGCAAGGTATGTTACTTCATTGGGTTTTGTCTTCGTGATTAGGAAACTCCAAATATATTCACATACATTCAGATAATTTGCTTTCCAAGCATGTCACATTTCATAATTTTATTGTGAAGCAGACTTACAGAGGAGGCAAAACACTGCCTACATTTGATAGGCAAATATCCACATATATTTACCTCCAAATCCATATTTATGTGCACTTTAAATTTACATGCTTACCAATACTGCACATTTGAGAGTAGATCTGAGGCTTCTTTAAAAAGAAAACCTCTTCCTGAAGTACAAAACTTCCAGTTTAGAGTACTAGCACTGAACCTTAGAAAACTGAAGTTAAGGTAACTTTACCTGCATTGTTTTCATATACAGTATATAACAAACAATTTCATACTGGCTTTGAATTTATCTGAAGTAGTTCTGTTTACGCTGAGGTAGCTCTTGGTTCTTGCTAAAAGTTCCATTCATACTCGTTTTCTTTCTACAATTGATATTTTGGTTATTTATATGACAAAATGTTATACTGTCTGGCTAGGGAACCAAGAAAAGCCCATTTCCTTTACAGGGGAAAACTGCAAGTTCCTTGAAAGACACAATATTTTTGAGACTCCATCAAAACCTCCCAAACACCGCTCCTAAAAGTCAGGTATGTGCTTATATGATTTTGAACTAAAGAAGCTACCAAAAAGACAACAGCAAACCTACAGCTTGTTATACCACCAGTAAAGTCCTCCCTCTAAACACTTCGGTAATTGCCATTTATTTTCAATAAGGCATGCAAACATTAGTTTTATTGCATATCTTAAATACCCCCCAAAATAGTAACAAAACAAAAGTAAAGAAAAATCTCGGATAAAGCTGGGAGCATTAATATTCCAGGAGTCAGTAATCAATTTTTAAAAATTTTTACCTGTACACACAAATATATATAAAACCACATATATATGTATAATATACCATATATATGCACACATATTTCAGCAACCAAACACATTTTCTTTGAAGTCTGGTTTGCTTTCACTGTATGAAACAAGCCTTAATGTGATCTGCCATACAAGGCAAGATGCAAAGTTTTACTTTAAACATTCATGAATTCCTAGAAATCATAGGGTTTTTATTTGAGCTGCAGACTTAAACTATTCCTCTTTAGAACATCAACCAACTACTTTCATTAATCAGCAGTAGAATGATGGTAGTTAAAAATCCAGAAGTCAATTTCTGTATCCTGGAAATGTGTATGGTATATACTAAAAGATGATGGGATATCCCTGAAGTATTTTATTTCTCTAAAAGAAATGTCTTATCTCAGCTGTTCTCCTGTATCATGGAAGTTAATGATCATGCTGATAATAAATGTACAACATCAATCAAACAGCATTTAAAAAAAGTATGACTTCCACCTCTGGTCTCTTTTTCTTAGCCCAGAAATTTTCCTGAAGGTTTTTCCTCTGATTTAAATTTGCAGAGTTCGTCTTATACTTCAGTGTTTTTACTCATAATTTTGGCTGAAACACAAATATTCTGTGATCAACAGCAAATGAGCATCAAGAATATAGATGAATCATAGATCCACAAGTCTTTGAGATCACTTTTAAGACAGAGTTGGGGAAAAGAACAAGGTAATTTGTTGAAAACAATCAAAAAGATTGTTACGCATCCATTTCTTGTTTCCTTGCAAATTTAATGGTGACAGGTACATATCAATCATCCCTTATAATAACCTGCTCAATGAGATCTAACAGTTTTATTTTTATATATTCTTTAGATTTGTCTTTTATGTCTAGCAATGCTACTTCAATCACTAAGAATACTTATAAGTAGGTGTGGAACCCTGACAATTATGAGGATCTTTACTTTGCTAATGTAATACTCTGCTGACATTTTAACAACTATCTTGATACATCAGACTGTTTCCACATCATTTGTTCACTTTCAGACATTCTGATTTCTTTCAGCCAATATATTAATTTTACTCAAAGCTGTCAATTTGTGGTGTTTGAATGTGTAGAATTTCTTTAGTAATTGGATCATGTAGTTTACTTTCCCTTTTTTTTTTTAAAGTACATACTTTGAAAACTTACTGCTCCTCACCGGGCATTCATTTAGCCTTAGAAAGGAGTATGTCTAAATTTTGTGCTTTCTCCAAATATTAATTCCATGCCTAATTAAAATTTCTCAAGTTGCCACCAGAGTTACTGAACATTTTCAATAGATTTGCAAGCAAAGGGATTTCCTCCTTAACAGCCTCATTCCTATACAGTTTGGAAAATAACTGAAATTTCCAGGCAGACCTGAGTAATCTAAAACGTTAACATAAAGAGTCACTTATTGTAGGTGTATCAGGTTCTCTGGCAGAACTGAGGGCTGTGAAACTCCTTGCTAGGGAAGTGGAACAGAGTTTTGGTTTACAAAGAGTACCTCTCTAAGACATCCCAAACTTCCCTGAGCAGTTTTCACATCTGAAAATGACTTTCAAAAATCTAACGTCCAGAGATTTCCAATGCCTTTCCTTATTTCCTTGTACAACTATCCAGTTCAAAAATAAAGTTTGAAATAAAGCGTGGGTTTAGAAATTTTTCCAACTTTTATGCAATAAATTTGGTTAGTGTTTGTAATTTGCACTCTATTATGCAAAACAATAGTGATTTTAAAATAATTTTTAGTAGGTAGAGATTTGCTTAGCCAGAAGTTAATATAAGCAAATTTTACAGCTCTCATTTCTTTGGTGAGGCACTGACAGCTGTTTGCTTCTCATGAACTCCACCAATGTCTTCAATTCACCTGTCTTCAATCAATTTTTTGTCATCTAGTGTCAGAGCAAGACTAAGCACTTTCAATTGTTCAGCACGTCACATATTGGATTGCCACACCACCAGGGTAGGACTCCGAACTATACGCTCTCTTCTTACATATACCTGAAAGCTGAAAACTCTTCTGATCAGCTACACTTCTCTCTACTTTTTACTTCCATCCCATCACATGAGAAAGATGTCAAACAAAGCACATTTTAGAAGTTAAGGGATAAATACGTGCAAATTCTACACATTTTCCTTTCTTAAAATGTCAGTCTTCAACTTATTTTTTTCTCTGAAATATGAGTATTTTTCTCCTTCCCCACACTGTGTGTGTGTATACATACATATACTCACACAGAGTTGGACTTTCAGTGTGAACAGTGAGCATTACCAGCAGTTCAAGATAAGTATCACTGTGCAAGGGATCACTACCTATGGTTGAAGGTTTTGGAGATAATGCTTACATCCTTTATCAACTTCTTTGGATTCAAACTAAGTTGGAATGTGAGCAAGATATTTCCAAGTTATTTTCAACACTCTGTGTTTATTTATTTCACATTAGAAATAAACAAAAAATCCCCAAGCAAAACCACTGCTCCTATGAAACTATAAAACTTTCCAGGGAAAAAGCAAGCAAGCAGCAGGCACTGAAAAATGGTTTGTCCAGATTCATAAAAATGGGGAAAATAAGTACTCCAAAGAATTTGCTTCAGTTTGTCCACTTTAGGGCAGGGTATATAGGAACAGCCCACTGAAGGATAGCCCCTACCGCAGTGATTAAATGCATAACTAGCTTAAGGCAATATAGATGCAATCAGTTCTGCAAGTCGCATTAAAGCAGTAACACTTGCATTTATAAACAGGTGCATCTTAGTACCTTGAATCACAGCGCTCTGGTAAGTCTGCTTTGGGTTACAAAGTAGTATTTCAGCATAGTACTTAGCTTTATCTATATAGATGACAGTATGATCCATGTTTGTGGGAGCCATGAACTGTTAAGTCCACTGATGCTGTATTAAATTATTTGATTAATGTTTCAGTCACCAGGGTATCTATAAGGCTTTGCTGTAATTGCTAGGACATAGAAACTATAAGCAATGTTTTCTTTAATTATTCTTGGTTTCACTTCCTATGGCAGGAACATCAATTTACATGGAAATTAGGAAATTTCAGATCTCACCAATCTATTTGTCACAGATCTTCCAGGAATAGCATCACAGTCTGATCTTAGGCGTGGTTCTTGAGAAAAGACCTTAGTGGAAACAATACTGGGAATTCCACAGGCAAAAGACCTTAATGGAAACAATACTGGGAATTCCACGGGCAGGGTTTTTCCACTAACTTATCTATAAAATATTTATTATCTATAAAAACATTAGCACTGTGAGCTCCCTGGGATCAGATGCTACTTCTTATCAGCTTCCTTTCATAGAACACATTAACCTAAGTAAAAAAGGGACTGCAGACCCACAGGTACATCTGTGAAACCCCCTCTGACTTCAGCTCATTCACTCAGTTACACATGTACCTACCTATTAGTCTTAAATGGGTTTGGACCAGCAGCCCAGGGGAATAATCCAAAAAGATCTGGGTTGTGCAGAAAAAGGTAGGGGAAGCGACAGGCCTGCAGGCTTTCTCTGACTACAGACAATAGATGAAAAGGAAAGAAGTCAGTTTGACTGTTAAATATAAGCTATGCTTGCAGGGCTGCAAGACAGATTTTATGTTACAAATGAGTATACATTAAACAGGGAGAATAAAAAAAAAAACAAAACCAAACAACAAGGGAGATATAATGAACACAGAATCCTACAAAACAAGCATACGAATAGCCTATATTTTACCTAGAGTGACAACTGAAAAAGGCATACTTCTGACACCTTTCTCTTCTCCTGGCAAGACCTCGTTGTATAAATCTAACATTAAAATTCCTGTCGGATCCTTATTACAGTGAACTGAAGACTATGCAAGTTCATCCAGCAGCTATGTCTTTCAACAATAAAACGATAGGTCACGGAGTTTGAAGGCTTTTATTTATTTTCATGGTTTGTGAAGAGGTATTTGAAGATTATTTTGCCCTGTGCATTTCAGTAACAGATTCTGCTTAATTTCAGCTTAATGGGAAAACATGGGGAAAAAATCCAGGTTTTACTCTTTATTTAAGCTACTGGTATTTTCATAAACATCATTATGTACTTGGACCAGAGATAAGGATTTTCACTGGGATTTGTGCTCCTAAAAAAGGCAGTCAAGCAACAGACTATCAACCCATTGCTTTACTCCAAAGCTGAAGGAGTGCCTTACCACAAGGCATGCACCATTCATCCATGCTGAATTTCAAAGCCTCAGGAAAACACACAACCTCAGTTTCTTGGTGGCTCTCATGATTGATTTTGTGTCAACCTTACAAGATGTGCTAGTAATCCTGTGCAGCAGATCCTTTCTTGGCATTACCCTATGTTTCCCCAGCTGAACAGAAAACCCCATGAACTGAGCTACATCAAGAGAGACATCATCTGACAGTTAGGGTAGACCTTGGGAAAAGGGCACTTTGGTGTTCCTGAGTCAACACAAGGTCTTTTCTTCCTTGTGCACATAGTTCACAAAAACATCGGGGCCCACAAAGTTTTTAAGCAGATACTGCTTTCAGTGTTTCTTCTTTGATTATTTGCATTTGAGATGTTCAGTTGAGGTGTCAAAACCAGAGATAAAACCCCATGCCTCAATAAATGTATAAGTACAAATACAAAGTTGGGTCCCTGCCATTAGAGCGATAGCGTCTTTCCTGCTGCAGAAAAGCGCATCTCTGGGGTGTTTCACCTTTTGTGGTGCTGTGCAGTACAAATATCCAAAGGTGGCACCTGCCAGGGGATTCCAGTCATTTTCATAGTAAGATTTGTTAGCACCGTGGGAAAACCATTAAATTCAAGTGCTCTAGCACCCAATCAATGATTGCACAGCCAAGGAGTAGGATCCTGCTTGATATTCATCACCTTGTAACTCATGAGACATTTGAATATTTTACTTTTAAGCCACCTATATAAACCATTGAATGGAGAGGGCTGAATATCCCCCTTTTTCCTCCAATGATAACCACATAAAGAGGAAGGAATGCAGCCATGTCAGGCTTAAGGAACTTAAATGCAGCGACATGCAAGGAGAGGCCAACACAGTATCCTGAAAGGGATCTGTACAGCAATAAGCCTTCACCTTTCCACTGCCCTCTTTCTCACAGGATGTGTACTGGGTTATCACCATAATCCCATTCCTATACACTTTGGAGACCTCCCTCAAAATTTTTATGTCTTGTCAGCAACAGTAACTCAGGGTTTTTTTGCAAGTCGTCAGTGCTGAAACAACTGGGCAGATAACTATTGCAGCCCTCAAAGTCCAAAGTGTGAGGGAGGTTTCTTAGTTTCATAGGTAAAAATTCTGAGGAGTCTATGAAACATATACTCAGGTTGAGTACTTCTATGTACATGAATTTACCACCTTCCATGATTATTTGCACACCCAGTTTTTCCTTCTGAATCTGACTAACAACAAAGCATGGGGGCTTTGAGCAATTTGATCTAATTGAAGATGTCCCTGCTCATTGCAGCGGGGTTGGACTAGATGACCTTGAAAGGTCTTTTCCAACCCAAACTATTCTATAACGTTATGAAAGCAACCATCCGTAGCTTTTGGCATTATATGCCAGGAAAGTGTAGCCCCAAAACTTTGTGCCCATAAACAACTGAATGAAGTCCACAAGAGCTGTCACGTACCCTTTAAACTCCCATTCTCATACAGTTCTGCCCCTTCTTCATCCTAAAGGTCATCCACTCCATGGCAAAAATGTAGTTTGGGATATGCACCCTGGTCTTCTGTGTACATTCCACATCATAGATAATATAGTCCTGCCCTTCTTCTGGATTTTTGACCACAGGCATGAGCCACTGCCGCTGGTTTACGTTACAGTTCTGTTCATAGCACATCTGCACTTCCAGCTTTTACATTCATGATGTTTTTCTACATAGGCATTAGACTTTTCACAGATAATCACAGTCAAACAATCAATTTCTTTTTTAACAGCCAGGGGCTTGTGCCTCTGTAAGCACTCCCCAGACCCACACAGCAGCCTGCAGCTGCGGCACCTTATCCTTGTCCCCAAGTTAACTGCACAGCCATGAGAAACAGAGCCTGCAAATACCTTCCTGACATTGTAACACCATAATAACATTAATCATGTAAAAGGAGGAAACAGTCCTTGGGCTTAAAAATCTCCCAACCCCTTTTTTTCCTCAAATATGAAGTCGATATATATATTAACATGTAGCAGATCCTTACATAAGAGGATGTCACTCACCACGACCTTCCCCTGCACAGACCAACCCTGTTTGTCATGTAGCTCTTTTTCTCTGAGAGCATCCATGCTCATCTGTGAGATCCCTCAATGCTGTAAACACTGCAACACTCCCAGCAAAACAGAGATTGTCACTGTTATTTTGATCAATTAAAGTTTTGCCTGTAATTTTGGGATAGGAGATAGACTGCAGCATTCTACATACAGTGCCCCCAACAGCTGTTATGGTAACGATAGTCAGGCAGAAAGTCAGATCAAAACATAGTTCTCTCTTACTTTGCAGGGAAGTACTGACCGAGTCTAAAAATTTCACCACATTCATAATGTTTAAATTAATAGCAGGAGAATATAGTCACACAAGCTGACAGTGTCAAGATGGAGCTGAGTGTAACCACTCTGTTCAAACCAGTGGTGTAAATGATCAAAACTTTGCTCTACACGCTGAACAAATGTTTCATAAGTTTCACATAGTTATACCTGGTTTAAATGAACATTCTTCTAGCCCCAAACATCTGGATCAACCATTCCCACCAGCAGAGATGCTCCGTGGAAGCCACAGGATGGTCTGAACAGTAGCTTATGTCTTGCACAGGGCAGCACTCAACAGCTGTCACAAAAGCCCAAACTCAAGATTTAGAAGTATGAAATATTGAGTGAAGGGGAGAGAAAGGATGAGAATCAGTTGTACAATGACTCTTCCAACCAAAGAACCAGAAATGCAGCTAATATCCCAGTTCTGCAGACAGAAGAGAGGAAATGTTTCTGTCCTCAGATACAGCACCCAGACTCGTACAATTACCATAGCTGCAAGAAAATGCTTCATGCTTCTGGAACAGATAATTTTTCAGCTACTCTATAAAGATGATTTATGAAGAGTCTGGTGATTTCTGGGATCTGCCAGAAGTCTAAATAGGCTGTAACCTGAATAATTTAGCTGATGAACCCTAAGCTAAAAATCCAGTAAAGATTTACTAACATTCAACCTAAAGCAGAGAAGGAAAAAATAAGGAAAAAAAATATTTTTTCTGATAATATACCATTGCACTTCAACACAAAAACCGTATTTATACTGTTGTTTGTTTTGCCTCTCTCACTGACTTTTAATTATCATTTTATCAGAATAGTGTAGGTTGGAAAGGACATCTGGAGGTCATCTGCTCCAACCTGCCTCTTGAAACTAGGTTAATGACTTATTATTTCTATATATTTTAAGTGTTACATAGGCTTTAAGGGAGTGAACAGTAGAAGGCAGTCTCAGAGACCTGCCTTTTCTTAAGAAACATATCCCTCATTTTAACAGTATTCACAGATGAAATATTCTACTGAACTGGAACAACAGACCATAGCTATGTATTTCTATGAAACAAACACTACACATTTCTCTTTACTCCCACTGAAATTAAAAGCAATCCTTAGATTCTGCTTTACATATGGGAACTGGCAAAGGCCAATGTGAAAGGTGATATCGCCCCAGAAGAAAGGTGGCCTCTACTTGTAACTATCCCCATGTGGAATGGGTATTCCATTTTTAGTTTTGTCATGGTTTAACATCAGCCAGCGACTAAACACCAGACAGCCGCTCACTCCCTCCCCCCACGGTGCGATGGGGGAGAGGATCGGAAGAGTAAAAGTGAGAAAACTCGTGGGTTGAGATATCAAGCCAAAGGCATGCACACAAGCAAAGGAATTCATTCACAACTTCCCATGGGCAGAGATGTGTTCAGCCATCCCCAGGAAGGCAGGGCTCAGTCACGAGTAACAGTTACTTGGGAAGACAAATGCCGTAACGTTGAACATCCCCCTGCCCCCGTCCTCCTCCTTCCCCCAGCTTTATATACTCACCATGACACCATATGGTATGGGGTACCTCTTTGGCCAGTTCGGGTCACCTGCCCTGGCTGTGTCCCCTCCCAGCTCCCCGTGACCCTCCAGCCCTCTCGCTGGCAGGGCCCGAGAAACTGAAAAGCCCTTGACTGGGTCTGACCCTCACCCAGCAGCAACCAAACCCACCCGTGTGCTGTCAGCAGTGTTCTCACACCGAACCCAAACCACAGCACTGCACCAGCTACCGAGGAGAAAATTAACTCTGTCCCAGCTGAAACCAGGACAAGTTTGCAGTCCAGTATACTTTCATTTCAATCTCCCTCTATTTCTTCTGTCATTTAAAGTGAAGAAACCCAGATCTGCTTCATTTTGTGCTTCTTGACACAGTGGAATACCTGGATTTGTCTTCACCATGTAAGAAAATGGGGTCTTGTGACTGACATATGACAGTGTCTTAAACAGCTCTACTCATGTCTGCTGGAACTATGGTGATGGCTTAGATAATTAAAAATTTCATCCTCAGATGATGGGGCCAAACGACTCTCCACTTAAAAAAAAAAATAAATGAAAAGGTAGACATTTCTCTGCAGTTTGATAAATTTTCTTAACAAGTGTCTGTGTGGCTCATTGTTTTTGTAAAGGAGCTTAAGAGTTATCATTGAAAATGTAGGTTAATATGGTACATTACCCTGGGTAACTATGGAAAGAATTTCAGTAGTTGTAGTATTAAAAGCTTATTAATTATCATTTTATTGGAGAACAACATTTACCAACATGTTATATCTCAGGTTTCCTGTTTGTAGCCCTATTAACTGGGGCAATGGCACTGTTTATTCAGGCAGGCAGAGTATACTACTTATCTTTTGGCAGATCTGAGCCCTTGGACTTGCACATGTAAGTAAATGAGAATCTTCCTTTTGACTACAGTAGACTTCAGTTCAAACACTTTATTTTGAAGGCAGAAAGCTGACATCATTTAAAGAAACAACTATCTACCCACTCAACGGTACACCACATTGCATGCTGCCTTCCACCATTTAAAAACAACAACAAAATACTCGAGAAATATGAGAAGACCCAGATAGGAAAAGGAGAAGGGAGGACAAAATACACCATGAAAACTTGTCCCATGACTGGTGACTTCGATATTCTACATAGGCATTGAGCAAAGCTAGGAGCTGCTTTCTGCAGGACTTCTGTGAAGGGAATTTTTCTCACAAGGGAATTAAACAAAAATGAAGTCACAATGCCATAGGGTTTTGTTGGTCATAATGGAGCAAAGATTACTTCACAGACTTACATAATAGAATAAATAGGCTTTTGAGAAAAAGTCTGTCTGCTGACATAAAAGACTGGCTGACATAATTGCATAATTAGGATTCCACTGGAACGAGGGGAAAAAACCACATCTAAACTGTCAGAATCTACTACCAAGTAGAGGTGTTTTTTCCCTTTGTATAGTAAAATAATTATGTAAGCGAAGTTCTTGCCTTAAGGACGATACTGAGGTGCTTTCAAATGAGCTTACCAGTAATGGTCAAAGCAAAATGACTTCAAAAGGTCAGGAACCACCCTGTCTCCTATCAATGCAAATGCTAAAAGCTTAAAAAGAAGAAAGCCTAAGCTAATGTGGTCTCTTTGCGTGGGAAAATTACTTGGGGGTGGGGAGAATTAGAGAAAACTAGGACCTAATAGAAGCATAGTATTACAGAAAGCTTTTTGTAGGGTATAATACAGCTATCGCTGTCAGAGTAGTTGGCACGCACGGAATCTCCTTTACCACAGCCCCCTAAGCATCACACCCTGCCAGCCCAGCACCTGCGGGTAGGAGTAACACCAGTGCAGACCCCGCGGCCAGGCTCCATCATGCTCCCTGGTGGCACCACACAGCTGATAAGCTGCAGAGCCATTGTCACATGAAGGATCTATGAGAAGATGTCCCCTGCTGAGCCAGTCACTGTGGCAAAATTACTTTCCACAGAGGAAACAATCTCATTGTAATAGCAATGCACACCTCCCTCCCAAAGTTACCTGCCTCCGAGGTGCTACTACACCTCACTGGGCATCATCTGAGGCCCATCAGTAACAACAACATGTGTGACTGGAGTCACTCAACCTCCACCTCAATGTAAAGAAAACTGACTCTTCCTCTACTGAAATAAGTCCAGGAGGAGGGGATTTGTTGTCTAAACTCCCAAACTAACAAACTCCAATTTAGTGTTTAACTATACACAAATCTGTGCATAAAGTTAGGTCAAGCTGACCCGTTCTCTAAAACCGTTCTGAACAAAAGGGCTCCTAATCAAGGGAGTCAGCCTTGGGAAGGATGGGAAACAAAGAACAGGTAGTGAAAAGAATACCATTATTTAAGTTACTCAGAAAGAAGCCTTCAAATGAGGAAAGTTCTGGCTATGAGAGGAGACAGGCTGGTAAGGCATTGCAACCCATTGACATCAACAGAAAGTTTGTTGAAAATAGGACAAAGATAATTGTGGCAGTGGGAGATCACGGCCTCCGACTCAAATAGCCCTCCCAGAAGAGGGCAAAACCCCTCTTGAGAAGTATGTGTAGCTAGAACAGAACTTCAGTGGTGCTATCTGAGGATGGGTACGAATTTGCATTAGAAGTGAGAAATTTGTTGCCAATCCTACGTATTATAAATGAACATGCAACGTACTATGAAGTAAAGAAAGCTGACAAATGAGGGGAGAAGTTAGGGAAGACTCCATTGTAACTTCTGGGATCAGTCAACAGGCTGAACCTGTCTTCTCCCCCATAGGGACACCAGGTGGGTAAGAACATTGTTCTATGACTAATTCATGCTAGCTGCCATTAGCTATACTGCTTTAAGCTTGCTTTGCAGTCAGCGTATTATCACAGTCAATCTTTGAACCTTATTCTGTCACAAACTTGTACTTTATAATAAAAATCTTCAGCTGAAGTTATAAGTCTCCAGAGATTCAAGTAGTTGGAATGAACTCCCCTTCTTAACGTGACATTTTGTAATATACCTGCCTATCTAAAGAAAACTGAGTAAGAGCTTCTCTGAAATGCAAAGAGGAGAGGACAGCAACCCCCATATCATATAGGAAAAATCTGTTACTGTTGCATTTTGTGGCCAGGTAGTTAGAAGATTACATCAATTTAAGTGTTTTACAGACAAAATTATCTGGTGATTTCTCTTTGTCTGTACTGTTAATGAAAAGTAGTAAGAAATTCTTACTTGATTATTTGTTGAGTATGCTAGTCTACTACTAGAATAAATAATAGCTGTGTTTACATCAATATGTCTACAGAGCATCAAAAACGATATTAAAAAGCTCTGAACATCAAACTGAAAGATTATTCATGTTTTCAAGAAAATTCTGTATATCAAAGGCCCACATTGTTAACGGCTGCAGCCTCACTAAGGAAATAGTTCTACCTGCCAAATCAGAATCTGCATTTCCATCTGGACCCTCTCCAGATTTCTAAATAACTGTCTGCTATAGAAACTGCACATCTTTCTTCTATAGGATTAGCTTCCCTTGGAGGATTTTTTCCAGACCACATTACTTAGAATTAGAATTGCACGCATCAGGCATACTCCAAATCCATTGTGTTTTAAGGCTACAGCACGTCGAGTTCAGTGAGATTTGTGGCTGCTCATCTATTTGTGGAATCAGGTCTTTAAACACAAGGGTCATGTCTGCTCCTCATACTACAATATTTTAATTATATTATGTATTAATAGTATAATTTAATGTAAAACACTAGTAAATTAGTTTATGTAGGTTACAGGTATTAAATTATATTCTATATTAAGTTACTCAATTTACTGTATTTCTGAGTGCTTTCTTTCTTGAGAAATTATTTTATTCTGTACACTTGCAAGGGGAGAAATCTTATTTTCCTTTTGTACTCTGTAGTAATAATCATACTTAAGTTACGTGAATAAGCATTCTCCATAGTATTTCAACTATTTTTTAAATTCTTTTCTGCTTTAGATGCTTCCTTGTACTTGTCCAGTAGACCTTTATGGATAAACAAATACGGTAAGCTATCTTTTGGCTAGAGTATGTATTCCAATTTAGTCAGCAATCATTGGTATACCTGTTCTCTTCCTCAGCTTTCAAAATACATGTATTCCCAAGTACCTTTTAAATTGTAAAGCTAGTTCAACTGCAGGTTCAGGTATCACGTGTCAGAAGTTTCTCTCATTTCCCATTGCTTATTGGGCTTTTTGTGCTATAAACAATATGAAGATTCTTTGTTGCCATAAACAGTAGTCAATCATGTGAGAAGATGAGCATTTATATTAGAAATAGCTGCATGGTACTATAACCACGATACACATGCAATAGGTGAAGTTAACGTGAAGCATGGAATATTAACTCAAACATTTCCTGCCATCTAGTACTTTCCTTAACCATATAATGTTTAGCTTAAGACGACAGCATAAAATTAGCATTATTTGTGTTTTGGAAATAAGATTTTTTGGCACATTCCAAATAAATGTACAATTACTGGAGCATTCACTTGACAGATTATAAACTACTGCTCATTATAATTTACATTGTTTTCATAGCTATAATTGCTGGAAAAGTTTTAAAGTATTTTCTTTTGAAGTAGAGAAGTAATTTTTCACTAGTTTCCTTGTATTCAAAAGCAACTTTGCTTGACAGAGCTGATCAGAAGTTATCTACTCAAAGCAATACTATTCAGAAAGTTTTCAGGTCTGATTAGAGGGAATTAAAACAAAACCTCAATTATACTGATTGTCACAGTGCTCACCAGCTCACTCTGCGAAGAGAACTGGATGGCATTTTGATTGCTCATGTACCTTCTATATTCTGTAACACAGAGACAACTAACCTAACTGCTGCACAATCCTGTGCAGAACTACAACAGCCAAGTTTTCCAAAGGCAGAAGTTTTTAATTTTTTATGTACGTGCATATTTTTTAAACTTTCTAAAAAAACCTAAAAAAAAGCAAAGAAGGAAAACACGTTCAAAGTAACTGGGAGGGATCACTCTGAAATGCCAGTCTTTATGTTTTTTTAGATGATGATGACATGGGACTCACATGCCGTTAAGAATATTGTTTAGCTATGAATGAGAAAGAACCAGATTGTTATTCTCCAACTACATGCATCTTGATAATTCTGCAAGTTACAGTCTGTAACTTTGAAATGGAAATGAAACTTTGAAATGTATTTCTAAGACAAAGGGTGCGATGAATTATCCCTTTTTAACTTGTCTAATTAGCTTCACTTCCCCTGAGTCCCTCTTTAGTGGTTTCTTTTAACTTCAATGTCACCCTTTCATGATGACACCAATCCACATATGAACCCATTACCACAAGTAGACTGGTTTCAATGATCAGTACATAGAAAAAGAGGGAATAAACAACAAACAGGAGTGTTATGATTCTATGATTCTGTTAGCTTGATGGGTAAAATAATTGAGAAGAATCTTAAAAAAATAAAAGTGATATCTGCCACCAGAGATCAATCTTTAATTTTTTAACATAGGAATTGGAATGTAAATATCTAATCTTTCACTTTTTCATGCATGAGAAAATATATTTATATGAATATATGTATTTATTATACATTTTACTGAAAGTGACAAAAAGTTATTCTTTTGCGCTTTGGCTACAACAATACTTCATACTGTCCTAGCCTAACCTAGCAACATTTTTTTTTCTCCTATAATTACCTTTCCAAATGGTCAGTAGTTTCTTTCTTACACATTCCTCGTGTTCATTTTTCTATACAGAACCTTTTCTACAAAGTATATCTCTAATTCCTGTTTAGGGATTTCCCCTCTCAAAAAGTGTTTAGATGAGAACAAGCGTCTTAAATGTTCAGAAACTAACATATGCTTTTGTAACCACTGGGGTTAGTTGTTGCTATGACTTTTTCTTCTGTTTGGTGAAATTAACATTTTCTACACCTGAATGGGCTATGAAAATACCATGGCATACAGTAATTTGTTATTTCCGAACACATAAATGACAAAATTCCACAAAAATAACAATTCCATCCAATTAATCAGTAAGAACTGGTAATTAATTTGCTTATCCCTTTGCTTTCCAACTATCTGGGAATCTATTAGTAACATGTTGGATGCGCCATTTTAATCATACACTATTTCTGTATTTTAAGATGCTGACCTAACTTCACACAAGAGGCTGGGACTACTGTTTTCATGCAAATTTCCCTGTGAACAGAGAAAAATTAGAACACCTCAGTTTCTCTAACTCCATGCATACCCCAGAGACACAGAACAGAAGTAATTTCTTATCCATGGCAAGACTTGCCTACCTCCTGCTGTGAGCAGGGACTTAAGTCAGAGTTTCTCCTGCTTTCCATTCCCCTCTCAATCTATATGCTCTCAGTCAGGAAGCTGGAAAATTAGAAGAGACTTTCTACAATTTGGCTGGACTCACACACAGGGGTGGCTGGGATAAACCAAGTACCTTCTCCTTCATACTCTTCTTTACCTCTGAACAGGAGCAAAGATAGTCTGTCCTTAACCATTAAAGGTATTCTACCAACAACCTCAAATTTTCACACTTTCACATCTCCCTGGCAAAATATCATCTTCACTAAAACTAGCTCAAAGCAAATGTCCATAATACACAGACAGGAAGCAAAACATTTGGAAGAGATTCAAACATCCAAAAATAAGGTTTTCTTCCTTTGCCATTTCTCACATTCCAGCTAAAAATTCAGTTCAGTGCTGCTCATTCAACTGAAGGCCTGATCCAAATTTTTAGGCAGCCACTAAGACTATTTCAGCTGTACTAAAGTTCGTATTGGTCACTAGTGACTTAAAACGCTGAGTCAGGGTTATTGTGCCTGGTGTTTTTAGACTCCAGCAGAGTGAAGCTGTAAATCAGATAAAGGAGTTTTAGGTTTGAAAGGAATTCACAACTCCTGTACAACGCTGAGGAAAGGAGGAACATTTGAGTTTTCAGAATGAAACTGGATGCCTTTCTGTAAGTTAGGCATGACTCAAAAAAAAAAAAAAAAAATAAAATTGAGTGTTCAGCAGTTGTAAGAGGGCAAAATGAGCAAGTGGCTTGTAACATAAGAGCTAAAAGCTAATTTCAGTTAGTGACTCAAAATGCACCATGTTGCTATTGTGCTATCTGTATCTTCAGTCCCAGTTTTCCCCATCCTGCTCAGGCTCCAGCTGGTCCCTTCAGCCTGTCACCTCTGAGCATTGCCTCCTGCGCTGTGCTGGTTCAGGAGTTTCCGCAGCTTAAATCTACAAGATGAGCTCCCATCTGCCAGTGGAGGCCTGCTGCTCCTTAGACAAGCAACCCAAAGATGTCCCGCTGGCATAAAAATGGCCTTCAGGAAATCAGGCAACAGGAGAAATAGCAGAAGACTGGCAAAAGGAAGATGTGCTGAGCGATGATCAGAACATGGGAACAGGACGTACAGCTCTATGTTTTAGGAAGAGTAATCAGGTATATAGTAAGAAAGACAATGTGTGAACATATGGGAGTAAACATGGGAAAAGAAATAAATGGTGTGGGTTTGTTGAAAATCTAGTAGAAGACATGCCAAAATAATCTAATAGCTGGCCTGTGCATGTTTATTTCTGATTTTACTTTAAAACAGGAGCAGTGGATACTGAAAACGGAGTTGGGTTTGTATTGGACCATGGGAGCGTTACAGGGTAGCAATATAGTGCCATTACATTATGGCATGCACAATGGGATTCAGGTGTAATACAATATAACATGCTCTAACCATTGTGTAGCACTGCAAGGTTCAGTGAGCAATACAACCTTAAAAGAAAAAAAAGAAAAAAAGAGAGGAAAAGAAAAGATAGAAAACCAACAAATAATGTTTATGTTGGCAAAGATTAAAAATGCCCTAATTTTTAGGTTATTTTAAAATAAACACATTTTTGCATCTACTACCTTCTCTTATCTGCATAAGCAACTAATTACTTAATGTAAACCACAGAAGATTGGCATAGTTCAGTAGAAATGTCATAAAATCATGTTTATCATTTAGATAACTTTTCATTCTGAATTTTTTCATCCTGCCATGTACTGAAATGGCTTTAGTCACTAGGAAAGTCTAATTGCTCACCCAGCATACATGTAATTTACATTGAGATGTAGTGATAAAGAATAGTGCACCCAAGTGTAATCGTGAAAGAAGATGTAAGCAGCTAAACTCTAAAGAAGGGACCTGAAATTTCCCATGGCTGGAGTGTTTTGATGAAAAATTCTTAACTTCATCTATTTTTAGAAGTGGTGAATACCTCAAGATTACCTGTCAGTAGAAAGTCACTATCAGAAAGTTGCATGTTATTTGGGGAATTTTTTGCCTAGTACAAGGTTAGAAAAATGTATCTTCAGGCGCAGATTTGTCTTAGTAATTTACCTATATTTTTTTAATATACAAGCATTAAACATAACCACTCTGCTTTATTTTGTTTTATCAAACAAGGTATAGGAACTTAGATTTGCCCAAGAGCATATAACGTATTACCTTCTAGAAATACCAAAATGATTCACAGAACTATACCTAAGCAGACAAAAAAAACCAGTACAGTAAATGCCACTGGAATGCTACCGTAGTGAAAGTGTAGTGTTACAGGAACAAAAACATCTATTTTTGGAATTATAAAGCAATTATATAGGCAAAGAAATTATTTGAGCTATTGCTTCAAGTATTTACTAATTGTATTGCATGGCCTCCTACACCCACACATCTCCTACATGGTCTCCAACACCACATTGGGTATTGTTTGTGCTTTCTGGAGAAGGCTGAAAAGCATTAGAAAATGTTTTTCAAGATTGCCACTAATTACAGTATAATGTGGCGTATCCTACAGCTAAAAATATACATTTTAAAGCAAGAATGTCAATTGAAGAAGAGTCAAGCACTATAAAGTATATGTATTTCTGAAGTTTAGTCCGGCTTCATGAGAAAGGGAAAAAAAAAAAAAAAAGGAAAGGAAAGTACATACCACATTAGCATGAGGAAAATCTGGAAAGTCCCACTGACATATGTAATTTTAGGGTGTTTTGCCACATTTCAAAGACATTCTTTACATAGTACATTTATGAACATACAGGTATCTCTCTCTTAGCTGCTCTATAAAAGGATTGTCCCCCAAAACATGGAAGAGAGAACCTGAATGAGATTTACCAGTCCCATTAAAGCATGTGTTAAAAGTCCAGTTAACATGTACTTTAACCTTCAGGTACAGGTCTCCAATACTAGTAACTTTCGTAACTGCTGTAGAGTTCCCCTGCAATGAATTTTCTTCACTAGTGGGATGTTTGATTATGTCAGAGAAAGCATGTACTATAATAAAATACATACTGCAATTCAGCTGAAACATTCCTTCCTGCTATGACAACCATCAGTTCCTGATTTAATACTAAGTTTGTAGTTGCATCAGACTTAAGAGGTCGCAGCAATTTGTTCTGTCCAGAAAACCAGAAAGCGAATTTGATAAAGATTAAATGTCAAAGCTGATGGAGCAAACTGAACCCCTAAGAACAAATACAGGACAGAGCTGTAGAAAAAGCGGTGGTCTTCACCAGAATATTTCAAGTTAACAGCCTATTTTGAAAAAATAAAAATAGGCAAAGACTGCTGAAAATATTTCAGGTGACAATGTTATCCAAGTGATTAAACGAACCTCTTATTTAATGCTGTTAATGTAACACATGAGAAGGTGTGGAGCTACGCTCTCAGTGCTTTTGCTTTATGTATAATAAAATAAAACCGGTGTAGAATAAAAGGTAATCTGTCTAAAATATGACCAGTAAACAAAACCCTCAAAATTCAGTTGCTTATACGAGACACAAGCTTCACATGGTGGAACAATATTTTGCCTTTATCAGTTTTCAGTAACTCCTGAAACCAGAGAAAGAGGCTTTTTGTTATGTCCTGCAGATTAATTTTGTGTACCAAGGAGAGAACTGTGAGAAGCCCCTCCACCAGCAAGCACACAACCAGGCTCCCTGGCCTTCAGGTGAAGAGGGCGGCAGTCTCGGTACTTCACCAAATCTGCTACTGACACAGCAGCTTTGCAAGAAAAACAGCTTCTGGAAGAGGGAAATTCAATACCATTGAAGGGTCTGTAAATTCCTACTGAATTGTGCTTGTAGTTGAAAGTCTGCTCAGTACGGACTCAGGATTGCCAGCGTGATTTAGATATATGGTCTGAAACAGCAGTCTCCAGGTGGAAGTTGCGTGAAAGTTAGAGAAGTAAAAAATTAAACAATCTCTCCCAGAACACACACACAAACACCACACGTCCAACACCCTTTCGTGTGTGAATAAACAACTGCCGTAGATACAAAAGCGTTAACTGCAACAGAAGACACTCCTTAATGATAGCAAAATGATAATGGAAAGAAGGCATGTGACTGTCCCACTGTGACATACAATTCCTCGTTAATCTTGCCAGTCATTTTACAGAAACATTTAAGAAAACTGGGAGAACACCAGCGAACCAAATATAAGAAATTTCTTATGACAGAAAATAATTTTCCTGAAGTTTCTGGAGATTTTCCCAGATTGAGACAAACATCTTTGATAGCCAGTTACCTCCTTCTCCTTCCTTTCACTGAGTTAACTCTTTATGAACAACATATACAAGATAGTACCTTACACATCTATTCACACAAACACATGATCTCTTTTCATTGCAGGTAGGATATTACCAACCAGTTTCTGAACCTCCCCCAAAGAGTTGTCCTAAAAGTGCGAAATACTATATTTGAAACAAAACTCATCTGAATACATCTCATGGAACCTTTCTTTATAACGTAGAAGAGAAAAGATGTACATAACAGATAATTTACCACAGGCATACAGGAAAGCTCTTTGACAGTGTGACCTTCCTAAAGTATTCATTGACATACACTACAGATAACAGAAACACATTACATTTCTCAAAGAATAAAAAAGAAAAACTGAAGCATTTAATTAAAACAAATTATCAAATTAAAATGCACAGCATATAATACAGCTTTCAATCCGTCAACGCTCAGAGACATCACACAAAAACTCAAGGGCGGATGCACCAAAGACCAGAACAGCTCTTAAACTTCCTTCCCTTTTTGTTGCTTTATCATTCTGAGATTATTTGCTTTATGAGACCTGAGAGTTGATATAACTGTTGCAATCATCTCACAAAGATAGTCACCTGTTATGAGGGTAGGTGTCTTTGAAGGGCTACTTACAGCATAGACACCTATGTTCATCACATTTTGCTTCAGAAACTGTTCCTAAAAACACAGCTCTTTCACCTCTGAGCTTTCATCAACTTTCATCAGAGTTAAGCAACTGGTGGGCAAATTACCCCACAGTGTGTCTTATTTAATCTGACCTTTCAAATGGTTGAGCCTTTTCTAGCAGTATTTGGTATTTTTGTGTCTTTATTTGAGTGACCTTTATTTATACTAAACCAACCTTTATTTTCTAGCAACTGTTAAACGTTTTATGAAACTGCATAAAATAGTCCAGAGATAAGTGCAGGAAGGCAGGTGACAAATTCAAATCAACAGCATGAATTTAATCCTTGACATTTCACTAAAGATTCAGCTACCCTGTCTAATTTATTAAAGAACTGTATCTAGATAACGTTTCTAAGCCCAAACTAAAACGTAACAGACAATCATGGATTCATGTAATTGCAGACCTGGGACATATTGGAAAAAGATGAGAACAAAAGGCAACATGTGGTACAGTGTGAGAAAGTGTTCCTTTGAAAAGGGGCTGGACCCTTAAAAATCAGTAGAGTTTATTTCCATTAGGAATTAGAAGAGATTAGTTTTTATCCTTTTACTTGCTATGGCCAGAACATGTATATTATATCTGCATGTGAACTTTTTTTATTAAGTAGGATTTAAGCTTGAGAGAATATACCTGCTGTACTATACCAGCAGCACTTTCTCATTTAAAAACATTTTTACCTATACAACAAAAAGAAAAGATTGCATAAAAAGAAAACCTGGAAGTGAACAGGGAGGGGGTCCTGCTGACCATTTCACTGCCCTATAATCCTTAAGTGTCTCTCATCCCAACCGATTAAAATGTGCACAAGTGAATGGCAGCAGGCTTTCACCAGTAAACACTATCACAAGCAGGCAGCAATTTATTTGATTAAAATTCTAGGACAGAAGAAGAGGCAAAATTTTTATCATATTTTGTAAGAAAGACCAACTTATCTATAGATTCCTCAAGGACAAGATGAGGAAATAAATTCCGCCACCTAGCATTTACAGACAGAGCATTTTATTCAGTGGGAAAACACTTAATATTTGATTGAGTACAGACAAAGGTTGCTTTTAGCTCTTCAGTAACAATATAATTTGACTTTACAGTCCTTACATTACGGATCTCCAGGAAGTATTGCTTCTCTCCCATATCCTGGTAGGAGTATTGGTGGAAGCACCTTCAGAGAACTTCAGCTTGCAAGTCAGACACAGGACAGCTGCCAGGCCTGTACCACTAAAATGCCTGTTTGAACAGAGGGATGGGATACTGTAGGCCAAGCGAAGTGTTTGAAAAGAAACATTTCCAAAACTTCAAACTGAGTTGCTGCCAGAAATTTTCCTATCACCACTTGCAAAACTAAAGCTTGATCTCTCTATCAGTCTTCTGAATTTGTATTCTTTGGCTATCTCTCAAAGCTCATGGAAACCAAGGTGGGACATATTAAAGAGAGTATCTTCTCTCCTTCTTCACTGGTAAACAGCTGGCTCTTCTCCAAACAAAAGATTCCAATACATGTGCCAATATCACTAGGAAGGTACGTGTGCCTTCTGACCTTTATGTGATGGGTAAGAAATGCAGGATTAGGCTCTCCAGCTAATTATCTCTAAGCACATATCTGTGTGAGAGAGATTTCTATGTTATTCACCCCACGCCAGAAAAATCCCCTTAGTTAAATACTTAAACAACTTGCTAAAAGATATCTGGGAAGCACAGAATAACATTTCTCAGCAATGTAGTAACAAGGACAAAAAAAAGTATTAAGTTAAATCTAGACATAATGCTTAATGTTTCATAATAAAATATTTATACGTCACTTGTTTCCATCCTTTCTGTGCCCTTCCCCCCCCCTTTTTTTTTTATATTTTATTTTGCATAAGCTCTTCTGCATATGTTCAATGAAAACCCTCCAGAATATGGTTACTTATTCTATAGGTACCTTTATTCCAAGGTGGAAAACTCCATTTAAACTTTCTCAAAAATAAGAAACACCTATTTAAAAAAATCATTAAAAGTGAGGAAGCAGCAGCAGATCTATTTGTTTTGCTGGTTAGATGGATACCAGCAACATCTAAAGGAACTAAGAATCCCATAAAAGAAAAGTTAAAACCTCAAGGAATACAATTACCTGCATTATGGTAATTAGCAATTTTGTCAATTAGTGGCTTGCATTTGGTGGATACTTTAAGTGGTAATTTTGGTAACCCACAATTCATTACCACAAGTGTGTAAAAGAAAAATTCAATTCCAAATTTGGTATAATAGAAATTACAGCAGAGGTGTATAGCAATCCCAGATTTATAACACTCCCAGGTTGTTAGCCAAGGTCTGAGAGAGCGAATAACCTAAGTGCTGCATCATCTATCTTTGTAGAGATAGATGTGGGCCCACTCTAACGTAACGAATGCAAACATACAGTAGTTGATGTAATGCCTGAGCCCTTCACAATTAGATGGATGTTAGTAAGCAGAGCCAAGCAGCTCATCCTCTAGATAATTTTAGGTTTTTAGCATAGTGGACAAAATTTAGTGGCACCTACACACTGAAATTCAGAATATAATTTCCTAGATATTATGGTCTTCATGCTACACATAGGGACGCCAGCAGCAAGAGAAAACAAAGACGTTTCTATTATTTCTATTATATTTCTATTATTTCACAGCGGGCTAGGCAGAGGTGGGAGCAGGAGCAGTGATTAGACCCATGCTTAGCACAATGCTTAGCCCATCAGATCAAACATCTGTAAGCATCTTTTAAGTTGTTACATGCTTATAGAGCAGAACTACATAAATCTGGGATTTCTACCCATCTGCAAGTTGAGGGGAACACCACTTTTTGTTCCGAAATGATGTTGAAGGCTTCTGAAAGGGTTTCTGAAGTTCACCTTCTTCCCCTAAGTTTCCTCATAAAAGACAGAGAATGATTTTTTTGTGGAGCAGCCTTCTCTGGCACATTCCCTTTCCTCCTTCCCCGCATGTCGTTTTACGATAAAGAGCTTTTCCCGTTGCTCCCACCATTTCTTATTGATGGGCATCCCAGTGTCAAACCCTCCAATTATCCAGAATACTTGCCCTGCTCCCTCAGACCTCTACTCTGCACTAAGTGGCAAGCAACCTCTGCTTCAGGTATGAAGTCTGAAACAATGAGGTGGGCAGGAGAGAAATAATTTGTTGTATCCAGATGATCCTGATACACAGTGTTGGGAGACATAAGCACTGCCATGGTTTTCAGCTTGGCCACTCTGTCTTCCCTGCACCTTTCTTGCTCCCCTGGGCCTCATCTTATATGAGATTATTTGGAACAGAATAAGAAATGTCATTCTGCACAAATCAGAAAAGAACATGCTGCCAGTGAAGTGGTTGAGTCACTATCCCTGGAAATATTTAAAAACATGTGTAGATGTGGCAACCTAGGGACATGGTTTAGTGGTGGACTTGGCAGCGTTAGGTTTATAGTTGGACTTGATGATATTAAAGGTCTTTTCCAACCTAAATGATTCTGTGATTCTATAAAAAGAAGCTGGGATAGATACAACAAACAGTGGACATCTAGGAAGAAACCAAGGCAGGCAAAGATTGGGAGCTCTAAGAATCATAGCAGGAGTCTAAGAGCCCAGAACCGTGCTGCGTAAGTCAAGCTCCTACCTGTTCAAAGCACAGTACGTCAGATATACAAGGGAAGTGTCTGCCTGGGCCAGGGAGCTGAATCAATATTAAAAGGGATCAAGTAGGAAATGTTTAACTGCACTTTGAATAGCTAATTTAAGGGAGATGAGTCTTATCCTTAGGGCCACATTTCACATCCTTTCTTCCTTAGTAGTACATTGCTTAATCCAAAATTACTCTTTGCAAAGTATATATCTTTGCAAAATGAGCAAGGGTGTTACAAGCTGACACTTCTACTATATAACTCCTGAGCCAGGGACTAGCTTTTATTGTATGCAGAACAAGCTTTAGTTGTGCTGTTAGCACTATTTGAATATACAAATATTAACTAGGTAGTAAATAAGCAGTCTAAGCAAGCAAAAAATCCTGAACTTAATACTTGGTGCCAAGTTCTCCTAATGATAAAATGTTGAGTAAGGAAAGATGGATATTTTTTTTTTTCTCCCCCTAAACTTTTTAGTTACTTCGGTTAAACTCTTACACTTGAAAAATGCTGCCATATTCCCATACATGCAAAAAAGTCACAGGACAACTGAATAAAGACATTCATTATTATGGCTACAGTCACAGTGACAGTCAAACAGCTTACAGGAACCTGGCAACATGAATGTTGTATTATTCCATCGGCTTGATTACAATGCTCTGTATGCTATAGTCAGGGTTAGAGCACTGAATTTAGTACTGCACAGAACATTGGATTTAGTACTGAACAATGACATTGCACATAAAATTTATAGTGCAATTTACAAGTGAACTTTAAAGACCTAAATCAAGATATCATAAAAGAAAAAATGCATCTTTTATTACTTTTTATTACTTAAGAAATTGACCGATAATAACATTAAGTCAGGCAAGGTGCAAATTACTAAACAGATGTAATCATATCACTGACATCTCCTAGTAGCAACTGGATATGAATTAGTATATTCATAGTCTTTAAGACACTGTTACATCATCTAATCTGATTCCCAGTATTTCACCAATTATTTTTTTTTCCATTTTCCCTGTAGCATGCCAATAACCAAGATTTGACTATAGTCAACAGAACAAGAAAGAAATGATTATCTATCCTTATTTTGGCCCTCCAACATCCAAACTCTGAACCAATGCTACTGCCTCCTATGGCCCACTGGTTACACCTTCTACTTAAACCAGGGACTGATACCTACTAGAATCCAAAAGGAAGGTCAGTAGGTGATACTGCGTTTGTGGCAAGGTGAGTGGAAGAAGCCAAAATTGACTGGGATGTGTTAAACCAAAACAAACCAACTCCGAACACCCAAACCAAAACAAACATCAATTCCACTTCTAAAAAGGATTAAACTATTTGTGGACTGTTACCAAGCCTAACTGGCAGAAAGAACGGTTGGTATTAATTTGAAATCTTCAGGAAATACACAACCCACACTTCCCCTTGGCAGTTTGTTTCAAAGGTTAATCACTTTTGGCATAAAAATCTGTGTCTTATTTCTACTTTGAGTTTATGCAACTTCTGCTTCCATTCATTAGTTCTTGTTATGATTCTTTTATTGGATTAGAATAGCCCATTAGTACATTTTCTCAAGCCTGTCAATCATTTTCTATGACTCTTTTCCACATTATCTTAAGGTTGTTGTTCCATTAAATACCAACATCAGATTGTGCAGTGCAGCAGAATCAGTCTCAACATTACTTTTATTACAGAATAATGGAGGTAAAAATCACTTATTTACAGCACATCTACTATCCTGAGGGGAAAAAATAAACCAAAACCAGAAAAAAATCTGCGAGATACCATCTCCTGATAGCAAGGCAGTGTTTGTACAGCCTCATTCTGAAACCTCTAGTAATTTAGATTCCTCTAGTCTTCCTTCCAGCTGCTTCAAAACTTCCCCTAGCATATGTAAAAAAAAAAAAAACACCCTTCATTTTATGCCCATCGTATTGTGTTTGATGCATAGGATAATATGGAAAATACTTAATTCACTCTGTCAGTGCAGCTAATTTGCATATACTTGAAAACTGTCATCTTACCTCCTCTGTCTCCTTTATATCCCAGAATCCATTGCCTTCAAGAATTCTCTAAACCCTACAGTTTCCTAAGCTTCCTATCATTTTGTCAGTGAAGTTTTTTAGCCTTTATTCCCTTATTCAGAAATTCCATGAAGTATGGTGCAAAAGGTTAGAAAACCATAATTAAGGTAAGGCTTTACCAGTACTGATAAGGCAGTAGGCAGGTCTCGTTTCCTCATTTTACTGATGATCTGCATCTCTGTAGCCTGTCTACCTTTAAGCACAATCCTCAGAGGGCTACGTGTAGAACATTAATGATAAGCCTAAAATCAGTGCACATTTAAGTAAGGTTTGTATAAAAGTTAGACAGCATTCGGCAATGCTCATCACCATCATGAAGGCTCTGTTCAGACACAGTTCTATAGATCAGTAAAAAGGCATTTTTCACAATCATTGAAGAAGTGATGGCAGATGTGAAAGGATGAATGGGTAGTGGGCTCTGTACTACTGCTGCCGCCTCTCACCTGGCAAAAAAGCTTTACTTGCCCTAACCAAGGAGAAAGTTTAGTCTGATATGATCTTAGCCTGTATGTGGTATACTACTTCTGCTTTACATATTCTGTGATGAAGAACATGCTATTATGTAGTTTTATTCCTTTTGATAGCATTCAGTTTGGATCCTTGTCCATGTCTGGGCCATATTTATATTACTACCACTACAATCAAAAGCGGCATACCTATGAAAATGTACCATCTATGTTATCAGAAGAGCATCCAAATTAAATGCAGCATTATCAAAATTCTACTGTAACAGGTCTACATTAGAGATTTAAAATCACAGTTCCCTACACTTAAATTTCAGATTTTCTAAAGCCTGGTTATAGATTTGCTGTTTACAATACAGACAACAAAAGTCTCGTGTGGATAATGAATTCCACAATTTAAGTATATGCTATGCTATTCACTGCAAAAAACTGTCATTTTACCCTTTCCCTCAGTTTTAGAAATAATTGAAGGAGAGTTTTTCTCTGATACATTTCCTCCATCATAGTCTGTCTTTAATATCAAGTTAAGTACAAGGTCTTGTCTTTTATTCTTATGTCATTGTTATGAATATTAATAGTAGAAAGACAGACAGTACTTTTTTTATAAAACTCCATTGATATAATGAGTTCTTAACTGAAGTATAACATATTCTCTGTGTTCAGATTTTCAACAAGTACCGGTACTTTAACTGGGAAAAGTTTGCATACATGACTTTTCTTCACAAACAACTTCATCATGTATAAAATTTTTTTTCACATGTCCTGCAGTTTGAAGAGGCTAGTCAAAAAAAAAAAAAAAAAAAAGAAAAGAAAAAGAAAAAAGAGAAAAGACAGATAGGTATAAATATTTTGGAAAGAATTAAAAAAAAATGAAAACATCATTATAACTCTCTACAAACCCATAGCGAACTTGCTTCTCAAGGAATGTGCAGCATAATCCTCTGTCTACACAGGCTCTAGTAAAACTGGAAAGACTTCAAAAAGGGAAGATGAAAGTATTAGACTGATTCTGTACAAAAAAGTGGGGTTAGACTTGAAGACCTCCTGAAATCTTTTCAACCTGAATTATTCTATGAATGAACAGGTACAGGCTTATTAGTCTGGATAAAGAAAAGGATATGCACCAACTGTCTGCTAAATCATGAATGGCGTGGAGGGAAAAGGTACAGACAGATTGCCACCTCTTATGGTACAAGACCTAGGTTGTCTCAAATAGAAATGACTAGGTGACAAATTTTAAATAACCAAAAGTAGGTAGTTCATCACATAGCTTGTAGCAAAGCTGTAGGGTTCCTGGTGAAAGGATGCTGCAAGTTAGTCCAAGTCTGAGGAAAGCTTGGGTATCTTCATGGAAGAGAAATACTTTCAGGGTTAAACATACAGAAAGCCCTTCTAGCTCAGTAACTTTCTAAGTTATGCATGGTTTGAATCTGGGAAAGTAATGAAGTATTACTACACACTTGCTTCAGCAGCCTTATGCTCTCTCTCAAGCATTTGCATTTCCCCCCCCAGCTACTATCACAGACAAGAGAGCAGGCTAGATAAATGTTCAGCCTGTCCTAGGACAATCTTTCCATTATATTACCTTCCTTTGTCCTTAAGCTAAAGCATTGACTTCCAATGTTTTAACCTGAATTTTGCTCATGAATCTTTCTTCATACCCCTTTAGTTGCCCACTTTAAATGAAAACAACCCCCGCACTAAATCCTGTCTCGACTTTGATCTGCAAGTGAAATGTTCTTTCTTGAACCAGGTTTAATAAATCATTAGTATACTTTAATTACGTTTCTGGATTTTCTTAGAGACTTCTTATCTGGGAATATGAGGGCCTGATGGGTTTTCACAGTATGCTACCTAAAGACTATGCCTGCCAGACTCCCACAGTTGTCAAGAAACACTGCTCTGGCACAGCTCGCTCTTCCTCTCAGTGAGGTTCGTGTCAATCAATAACAGGTGCTGAATCAGCCCCTCAGAGTGAAATACTACTTTCACTAATGACAGAGCAGTCCAGGTACACCTGCAGTTCTGCTCAGGAGGAAAATGCCACTGGACCACAAGGAGGCTGAACTAAGCATCTCTAGACTACTGTTCCACAGCACCAGAATGGATGGTTTTGCTTTGACTGCCTTGAGTGTTTCTCCATCCCGTCTAGAGAGTCTTTTAATTTACTTCTATCGACCACAATCTAATGGTGATGCTACCTTCAGGCTTTTCCCTCCCTCCACAGCATGTCTTCTACACATGTGAAAAAACTCCTATAGAAGACATATATTTGGAAAACCTCTCCTTTTAAACCTGTTAAAACCTAGTTTTATTGTGGTCATGATGCCTAGAAATTATTCCTGTCTGACACTAGTTAAATAAAACACTTCATTTAAAAGGAATCCTTTATTCCATTCTTCTTCCAAGGCCTGTGTTTTGTAGGGCTTGCCCTGTTTATGTGAGTTATCTACACTCTTGTTCTGATGTGCCCTTTATCTCATGGGGAGAGCAATTATATTAGCATTTTCGGTAGCATATGTAGTACAGAAGTGTTTTACTCCTTGCTGTATAGTTCAGTTCCCACACTTAACATATATTTCAAAAGTCAATTTAATCTTCAAATTCTTGCTGGAATGGGTACAATAATCAGATATTTGAAACTATTTGAACATGTTTACCAGCAGTTCAATCCATCTCAGCTTTGGGACCTTTTTCCAGCTTCAACTTCACTTCAATTTTTCAGCTTCAAGGCTTTCAAATTCAGTCCTCTTAAGACTCATACAGTATTTAAGTGGCACTTAGAGATGTTTGAAGGAGCAAAATACAACTCGTAGGGTTTGATACACACATGAAGTTTCACCTTCTAGCAACATCTAGCTATACTAACCAAGCTCTTAATAAGTGGTCTTGACATGAATGCATTAGTCTTGTCCTTATGTGGTTAACATTTGGAGTACAAGTGTGCAAACAGTGACCAAGATACTATTCAAATTGAAGTTGAAGCCAGCTTTAGGATCTCTCTCTCTGTCAAATTCAATTGACACATCTGAGCAGTGAAAATAGATTTTTAGTTAGTTTACATTAAAACGTCACATTCTATACCATTTTGCCCATTTAATGTTGTTCCTTTTTTAAAAAAAAGGTCTGAGTTCTGGGTCTGTTCCTTCCTAGCTAATGGAGAGAGAAAAAAGAAAGAAAAAAAGAAAACAGAAAATAAAAAAAAGCCCTAACAAAACAGGAAAAGAGACACAGCCCCACAGTAATAGTTCCAAAGTACAATCAAGACTTGGTTTCTGTTTGAATCTATTCTTAAAGAGTGCGGCAAACCCTTTACTGGCTTGCAGACCCATGCCTTTAAGTAGCTTTGAAGGAAGATGACATAAAAACATGCTCTATAAGTGTGCAGTGAGCAAAAAAATAAAAAAAAGTAAACTTTAATTTGCACCATAAATTACAGCTATTTTCCGCAGAAAGGTCTAATATCTTTCCTGGGTCATCTAATTCCATCACCTCTCAGATATCTCTTGTTGATAAACATAAAAAACCTCTGCAACTATCTAGAGTTTCCATGATGCTGAGCTATAAATACAGAAAACTAAATAAAATTGAAGTACTGTAGCTGCAAGCAATGACACAATATCATCCACTTAGAAATTTCATCTACTCAGTTGTACAAAGGTCACATTAAACACTCTGAGCACAATGATTCAGGTAAAGGCCTCACATACGACTGCTGTAGCCCATCGTGGTTATTGTGGGGTTTATCCTTTCAGCAAATACTAAGGCACGGATGTTGAGATATTTAAAAACAAGTTGTTATTCTGAATACTGGGAAAGTCACCACTTAAAATGAAACAGTTGTTCTAGTAGGCTACCTACTGTTGCCAAATGTACCCCGGTACACAACAGCATGTGTACATGGGTATTTAAACATAAAGGAAACACAAACTCTGAACCATGTTCAACATCTCAAGTGTCTAATTATGAACCAATAATTTTCTTTGATACTCTGATCTGGGATAGCAGTTTTTCCCAGTAGAAACGAATTTATACTACTGGTGTGCTTGATTTCAGATTATAGAAAGATCCTCCAATGCTGTAATGAATGCTACATCTTTATTAGTGACTGATTTATTGGCCTACATTCCTGCTGTCATGAAGAAGAGGTACCACAGAATCACTTCAAATAGAATGAAATATGCATTATGGGAGAAAAAGTGAATAACCAGATATAAAAAGTATATAAAGATATATATTTATTTTCAATTTTCTGCTTCAGAAGACAAAAGTAGTTCAATTTCCTCTGCATGGTGTTGCTTTATAATAAAATACTTCTCTTTTTTATTATATATATAATATATATAATATCCATATTATATATAAAATATTTTTTTAAAAAAAATACTTTTCCATTCAGATGGACAAATCCATGTTTCAAAATAAAAAGAAGTGCTCATGATTTGGGGGCTAGAGAATCAGAAACAAGAAGTTCTACTAGCTACAGTTGCTGGCTTTCAATGTCTCGTTGAGGCAAACCCAAGAAAAATCACCGATGACCAGATTTTCTGTAGTTAGCAAAGAGATATGTGCAAATCATAGTTAAGTTAATGATTAAAAAAAAAGGTTCAATTTTTAATAAAACCATAAGTACTAGACAGCTAGAGTTTTCCTTCTTTATTTACAACATCAGCAAGGTAGCCAAACCCTTTAAATAAAAAATCAATACTTTAAAATGCAAGCGATTGTCAAAGTCATACCCTTCTCACATTTTGGGTGATAGAAGGAATATTTTAGCACAGGAGATTGCCCACAAGCACACTGAACAGAGAGAACAAGTGAACACTGCCGAAAAATTACAGAAGTTTTTTGAATCTAATATTTTTCATTTTGGAATTATTTTTCCCATTGCAGTCATTGGACTACTTTTGCAATATTACATTAATAAAACAAAACTCTTTGCAGGTTCTTGGCAGTTCTTTTGCATCATGGGGCTTTAATGATACACATGGATTCAATTTAGGCTAGTGTGCTAATGCAATCATTTGGAAGTCCATGGTTTTGAGATTTCAACAGAAGTACATATAGTGAAGACAACTCATGATGGATATAAAGATTAGGTAAAGAACCCAAAGCTGATTTATATGAGCCATGGAAAAATTCTTTTTTGTTGTTAACTACTTTATCAACAAGGAAAATTAGTTTTAGAGAGTTAATACAACTCTTACATAACCATTAAGAATGAGAAACAGAAGGTAAGAGAAGCAGATAAAGCCTTAGATAACGTGAATAAAGTACAAGTCCCAGTCATTTTAATGTTATGTAGTATATGAGATAGAAGAAGAGCCACAACTTTCACAAACTGAACAATGAAGACACGATGGCATTACAGCTGATCATTATAACGTCACATTCTGTCTGTTGCCCTAAGATAAAAAAGCAGACCATTGAAAATGCCATTTCAATTTGCAGCACTATTAAATGCTTCAGAGCAATCAGATAGTGAAGACCAATTTTAGGATCCCAGCGCACGCCCGAAGTTGTAAATGAACTAGCTAGACTAACACCTAGTTTCATTCCTGTGGTTTTGAATTGCATCGGCTGAACTTTACAAACTTCCAGGATTTTGACTGCTGTTCCTCCAGCCACTGGGTGGAAGGGCACTGGTGTGGTTACCTCCACTCAACCACGCTGGAGCCCCAGCTCTGTCTAAGAGCACCCATATAACCGAGGGCAACCTGAGACCTGGCAGGAGAACGTGGCTTCCTCCTCCATTGTGCACTTTATAGGTTATTATTTTAGAGGCAGTCTAAAGCTCATCAGTGGTAGCCGAGATGTTTACATGCTACTCTGTTCAAATAGTAACGTTAAGTAATTTCATGCAGGAAGCATTCACTGCAGAAAGTAAAACGATATGTTCTTATAACCCACACTGCCTTAAGTTACAATGGCTTAAAATGCTCTTGCATTCAGTAGTGGGAGATCATGTCGACGAAAAAGATTGCTCATGAATACTTGAGTAAAAAATTTTTCTGGTGCTGAGATTAAGTTACTTAAGAAAGTAATTAAAATAATTTCTCTCTGTCTGTCTCTTTTTTTTTTTTTTTTTTTTTTTTTTAAGACCTCTCCAATGCTGGCTACCCTGAAGTGCTTGTAAATAATTGCCTGCTTCATTGGAAAGATTCTCATATTTCTGTTACAGCAGATAGTGACCAGGTTATTGTTATAAACCTCTTTCTTAGTTTCACAAAACTGACACGAGCTTAAGCACATGTTTTAATTTGTCTAAGATGGAAGGTTCCTATAGCATGAAAATTACTAGGTTAAAAGTTCTAGTACGTGGAACAGCAGAGTATATTTTGTTCCTATAATTTAATTGCGTTAACAGCCATTGAGCCATACATTTTCCTATAGTTTCTAATTGTTATCTATTCTCTAATGTTTAAAGATGTGCTTTGGAGGGGTGGGAAGAGAACTCCACTTACTTGAGAACAAGCACTACAAAATGGAGTAGCAAGTCCCTCTTAGTGGGGACCTTACTCTGCAACCGCTTATAGTACAGCATGGAATGTTACATATGATAGTAGCAATTTGTGATTCAGGTTGACCAAGAAGAGGATGACATGTCTGCAAGGACAGCTAAGGAACGTTTATAGTGCAAGAATACACTTCATTTTCAGAAACTGGTGAAAACCTGCAAAGCAGTTGCATTTTGCACATCAAAGTTTTAAAAACAAATGCCACACCACTCTCCTGAAAGATAAATAACTAATCTATCCAAACCATTATTTTTTACAGCTTTGATAATTAACTTTTTCGCTCAGTTATGAAAATTAAACTTGGTGTAAGTAATTTATTACTTTTAATGTCAGTTTGATGACTTAATAAAATAGTTTCTCATATAGAGAACAGCAAATTAAGACATTTGTGATTTATTAATTGGTATGTCTTAAATTGCAAATATTTCTGAAGCTTATGTACAGGAGAGCACCTCATTATTTTGAATACATCTTATTAAAGGGCCAAGGTCCTGCCTCTTTCCCATGAGGAAATTGTCACTTTATATTGTGCACGAGTTTATAGAAGCAGTAAATCAAGTGAGTCAATGTATAAATTACAGGGCATCATATGAGTATCAAAGTACTTTTTCTCCACTCTCAGTTATCAAGGTTTCAGTCTCAATGGATCTGTGACTTGCTCTACATTGCACTTCCTCTTCTCATATTATAAGTTATATTCTTCAAAGTCAAAGTTCCATGTGAGCAAAGTATTTCTAGGTCACAGAAATAACTGGGATAAAACACATGTGGTATAGGACAGTTTTACTTGACATAATCAGTCCAAGTCAGGCAAGTCAACAGTATCTATTCAAAAGGAAATCTATTTGCTTCTGTTCCCAGAGCTGATAAGTTGACCTGGACCTAATCAATCTTCATGCTGGTGCCTTTCCATCACAGAAAAGAAACATAATAATAACTTACTAGCAGATACTATATATGACACCTAACCTTTGCATCCTGCTCTAGAATCATACTCTAATTGTCATTAAGGCTCCCTGCATGGAAGAACAGATAGCCTAAGTCCTTCCCTCCCTCTGTTTTCTAATAGTCTTCCAATCTGTCCTATAGAAATAACACATTAATCTCTTCTTGGTATGTTTGGGCTATTTCCACTGTGCTTTTCAAGATTTGGCATCTGTATCAGACTTCTTTTTTCTCTTTCCCCACCCCCCTCATGTTAAGGGTCTTAAAAAAATAAAGGGAAAAACCTATGAGGAAAGTGATATCTGCTTTACCCAGATTTTCAGTTTTGTGGTAGTCATGGTGTAGGTACTGTACTCATGCAAGTCAGTCATACTTTGATGTAGGAAGTTCACCAGCTTAGCTGAAAATGTCATCTGACATTCACATGTGTCATCTCATCCTTAGCCACCTATGATTTTTCTGCTCAAGATGCATCTATCTCTTTTGCTTCAGAAAGATGAACTAGGAAGCATTAAAAACAAACCCCCAACAGCCAACTATCCAAACAAACAAACAAAAAAATCTCACACACCAAAGAAGTAGTTCCTAATCACTTGGACAACTCAAAGTTTGTTAGATGTATATAACCTTACTTCTGATAGTCACTGTTCCCTCCCATTTACCTCTGTACAGCAACAGAATCCTTAACACAGATTAAAAATGGAGAAGTAATTATCTGGGGGGCCCAGGTTACAAAACTTAAACAGAAGACAAGGGAAGCTGTTATTTTAACTACTCAGGGGGAAACCATTACAATGGCAGCCCTCTGTCTTAGGGTTAATTGGCACTGGTATCTCCAATATAAATAAAAGCACTTCAAATCAACCTACCAGCACCTTTCACTTGTTTTCTATCTAACAGTTCACCTGCTGTAAAAGGTATTTCTAAGCATCTTAAGTCATAATCTTACCCATCCCGATCTGTCTTCTTCACATCACTCTGAATATAGTGCCTAGGAAAACTTATGTGCTCTCTGAGAGGCAGGAATAAGTACTGGAAGTCTGAGGGGGACTTTGAATTTTTTGATAATGCCTTATTTTTATGTGTCCAAAGAAGAGCAATGAAGCTCGTGAAGGGTCCAGAGCACAAGTCTTGTGAGGAGGGGCTGAGGGAATTGGGGTTGTTTAGTCTGGAGAAAATTGGGGGGACATTACTGCTCTCTGCAACTTCCTGAAAGGAGGTTGTAGAGAGGCGGCTGTGGTCTCTTTATCAAGTAAGAAAAGATAGGACAATGGGAAATGGCTTCAAGTTGCACCAGGGGAGGTTTAGATTGGATCTTCAGAAAAAAATCTTCACTGAAAGGGTTGTCAAGCACTGGAATAGACTACCCAGGGAAATGGCTGAATCACCATCCCTAGGGGTATTTAAAACACATGTGGATGTGCTTAGGGACATGGTTCAGTGGTGGATTTGGCAGTGCTTGAGTTAATGGTTGGACTTAAAGGTCTTTTCCAACCTAAACGATTCTGTGAATTTGTGTTTTCTTTTTTTTTTGTCTGTTCACATGGAAACAAGTCGTCCTTTTGTCATTTTTCTCTGGAGCTTTGGAGCTTTAATCCATCAGAGTTGAGTCTGAAGTTTCCGTTTTGGAAAAATAAAAGACTTAACTATGTGCTGGTACTATACAGCCCCCAATAATAAAATAGACTTCTGGAAAGCATTTTAAACCTTCTGCTAAATAATAACACTTATCCACAGAAAAGAATATCAGTTTGTTGACCTGAATATGATAGTGTTTGTCGCCTTGAAGCAACAGCCATGGAGTTTTCTAGTAGTGAGATGCATGTCCAGAAAAACAGTATAATAGGGAAGAGTGAAAGAGTAAGTACAGATTGCACAAATCATTGAAGGCCAAACATTATATAAAGGAGAGTAAGATCAAGTGCTGCATAACCATTTTTATTATTTTTATTTCATCTCCTTTTGCTCTGATCTGTTTAACTATGAATTTTTCGGTAAAGATGTGAAGCATTCTTATCTTAAAATGTACTACTAGTACATAGCTAGATTAAATAGTATTGACTGAGTTTCTTTAAAATTTGGGTTTGTTTCAGCCAAAAATTGAGAGCAATTTTTTAATTTATTTATTTATTTTTTAAATCACAGCTGTGGCTTGAAAAAAACCAAAATATTCAAATACCCTCAGCATAGCAAAACAGATCCAAACCAAACACTAACACAACACTTTTCCCCAGTAAAGCCTGCTTACTGTTTATGAACTCTATTTTTATTACCAACTGTTAGATTAAAAAAAATCATGTAATTATCCTGATACCCTCTCTAGACTGTATACATTTATAATAGACTATGTAAATAATAAATTAAAGTGATGAAATAAAGAATAACTGCATATTCTAATTTCTTTCCTTCAACTGAACACTACTTTAAAACAACTGTTTCAGATCAAAACATTATAGTCATTCTTTTCATTTCCATTCATGCATTAGAGACAATGGGATATAATTAGAGAGCTGTGACCATTTTTAAACCTTACAATTCTAAGCTACAATTTTGTAACAAAATAGATTTATTTTCTTTAGCTATCTTTCTTTTGTTGCACTGTTAAGCACTTTTCACACTCAATTTCCATTTTGTTTCCTTAATCTGAGTGTCAGGAAGTCTCCATTCATGTCCTATCAAACCATATAAACTGCAATGGATTCCCTGTAAGCAACTGTTTGTCCTATAGGTATGTGCTAATGAGATTCCGTGACATTTATGAAGTAAACTGACTCAGATGATCTAATAAGATAGAAAAAAAAAAAGGAACCATGAAACCCCATTGTTATCCAAGATCTTTTTGTACAAGTGCTCTGAACACATGTCCAAATCATTCCCTTTAGGTACCAGGACTTTTTGCATGCATAAGAGTGAAAAGAATGGTCTCAGTCAGTCACCTGAGTTTTACCACATATACTGAACACCTGTTCGAAAAATCTTACTCGTCTGATGGCACATTTTTCACATTTGCATCAATCCTTACCCTCAGCAGACAGAGCACTGCCTCATCACACTCTGGGGACAGGACCTTTCATGCTTTAAAGTTGTTTATGACACCTCATCTTCATACCAGTGTGAGTTTCTCGTCTTCTCACATGCACTTTTGTTTGTCTTTCCTCAGCCCTTTCACTCCTCCTCTCTCCATCTACTGTCCTTCATCTTTGTCTAACATCTCCAGGTCCTCTGGTTTTCTCTTATCAGTTAAATTCTACTTTGTGAGATCTTCCACCAAGCCTTTATTTCTATTTGTTCCTCAGTGCAGGAAGAAGCTTCTTTGACAACTGTATTGCTTTCTCTTCTAGCCAGTCTCATCTTTTGCCTTGCCCTTCACAGCATGAGCTTCCATGGCTTGCCCTTATGCTCTAGATCTGTGCCCCCTTTATATCTCGTTGAGTAAGTATTTGCAAGTATTAAGATTATCATCTATTCTTTTCCTACATGTTCCTTAACTGCAACCTGTCACTGCCTCAGCTTGTGTCTAAACACAGTATAAGGAACTAGACATAAGGAATATTAGAGATTCTGTTAGCGTAGGATTACAGTGCTACATCTAATATTAGTTATAATCACATCACACTTTTCTTTTCACATTAGTTACAGCTTGTTTATATGGCACAAGTGATGCTGCCGCTCTGCAATCACAATGAACGCTGAATGACTTAATGGATGCTGCAAGGGGTAAAAGTCCATTTAGGACTTGCAAGTATCAGGCAACTTTTCATAGCTTCCCCGAATTGCCTATTTACAAGATAACTCCGCATCGTCTCAGAAGTGAAGTGGAACCTACAGAAGGCAGCAACTTTATCAGCTGGTCTTGTTATGATCGCAAAAGCAGGGCACTGCTGCACACAGTTAAACCATCCTTGTAGACATTTGTCTATCCTGTGTCACAAAAGCTACTATTTTGCCTCAAAATACCTTTAATCATAGTTTGAATAAACTGTCTGAAACACTCTTGCTCTCACTGCTCTGCTGTTGCTTTTTCTTTTCCTTAAGTTTAAAGAGGGAGAGAAAAGAAAATTATCTTTAAATCCAGAAGTGAAGTTGCTCTTTTCCTTCACCCACCTGGCTCCTGTCATTGCTGATTCTCTGGCATTTCAAGCTCTTTGTCTAGTTCAGCCTTGCTATGCCCAGCAGCCCGCTGTTGTGACTAAGGGGAGGTAATCGCCTTTACCACCAAATGACTGAGACATCCAGAGGCACCCAGGGCAGGAATTGCTGTCTGCCCATATTTTGCAAACGTATACAACCTTTGATTTCTACTCAACCTAAGCATAGATGTGCATGTAACTAGGCACAATCGGAACTAGAAGAGACTGGGGGTGGGGGAGTGGATCCCAAAGCATCATTCCCATTGTGGATGATCCAGCTAACCATCTTTGAACTAGACAAAAACATATTCTACTTGATAATCCCAACCATGAGGTCTTTAAACTATGGTAATATTGCATATGCTTTAGCATAGTGACTCAGGGAAAACGTCTACACCTTGACTGCTATATGTGAAATCACAGGAGGAAAAGTTGAAACCAATTTACATCCTTCGCACATCTATTAGTCTACTGAACTTCTGACAAGATACAGAGGAAAAAAATTGTTCCTTATAACTTACAATCTGGACAAAACTAATTGTTTTTCAACACCTCAACATCAATTAAGGTGTTCCAGTGTACAAATCTAAATTTATTAATATTATATTTCTAACTCATTTAAGAGAACAGTTTTCCCCATTCCCAGAAAGCAGAAAATTCAAATATGATAGAATTTGCACAAGGTTAACAATTTAGGGTGATTGCAATATCCTTACTCATATTGGACAACACTTTACTTTGCCAGTAGCCTGAGTTACTATTTACAGATAAAATTATCACCCGAAAGCAGAAAGCATGACAGAATTCAGGTCTGAATTTTAATAAAATCCATTTTTTTTAAAAAAATGTACAAAATTATATAGTGTATTTACTATTAGGAATACTAATATAATAAAATTATAATAGTGTCCCTTACACTTTTGTCAGATAGATAGCAGCAATTCAACACGCACAGGATTGTTGCATTTGTACTGAGATCCAAAAAAAAAATGGTTGAACCTTTATTACTGAGCAATTACAGATACTTGTTTCCTACAAGAAGACTGAGTCCTTCAAAAGCAAAAAAAAGTTGTGTCCTGTAAGCCTGGATGTGAAGTTACTACCAGGGGTGAAACAGCATTTTCTCTGCAATAAGTGCAGCACAAATAGCACAAGTAGGAGGTTGAATGAAGTTTAAGCTATGTGCTTTATTTTTCAGGATCATATTAAAAGTGTTTAGGTAAGATCGAACTCTCGAACTAGCTGGGTCTCCTTCCTCATTTCTTTGCTTTTGTTACTTGCAGAACTAAATGATAGTTCTCAATGGTTACTTGCATAACATACCTGAATGACAATGAGGAAATGTTATTAGCTAGGAAAAAATTTATAACTGGAAACTGGTACACCTTAATTGAAAAAAAAAAAATCACTTATAATCACATTGCATAGCACATGCCTCGATAAGGACATAATAAAATATATCATTAGCAGAGTGCCCTGTAATGCTCCTTAATACTTCTGTTGAACAGTATGCAACATTTTCATAGGAATCGAGATGCCCACAGTTGTGAACATAAATGTGTCATTATCATCAAAACGGGTAGTCAGCTATGTCAAAACAGAAAACAATCAAGTTTTAATAATTATTCAGGAAGTTATAGCTTGCAAGTACATTCTTTCCTGAGAATTAGTATTTTCAAAATAGGTTATCATCCATATGTAAAGTTCCATATGTTTTAATCTATCACTAAGCCTAGAATTCTTTCTGATTATGCTGGAAAAGTTTTAAATCCTCCAGTTTTATGCATGTAACTAAATAGTAAACAGAAAAACTTACAGAAAGCAGATGTGCCTTGCCACCCTCAAGAAACCAAGCTGAAAAACTGTTTTTCCTTATACCAATGAAAATTCTAAAATTTATAAATCTGGGAAAGCTGTCATTTACAAAAAAAAAAAAAAATAATTAAAAAGGTGAAAAGAAAAACATGAAAGAATACCCTCACATTGCATATTCTGATTGCATTCAGAAAATGGAGGCAAAAGGAAAAACTGAAAATCCAATATGCAACATATATACTTTTCTATTTTGAGAGTTGAAGAAAGTGCTGATCTCTACTATCATCTTTGCAAAAGAAATTGAAACCACGGAAATTGTAACAAAAGGATATTAAGTGTTGATAAGAATATCAAGCACTGCAATAAGTTCTATGTTAATCCTACCCCTTTTAAGTAAGTATTATGGTGCAGACACTCATTAGTCAGCCATGTCCTCTTTTTCTCTTTCTTAAAAAAGCTGTCCTACCTTTGGGATGCACATAGAAATGTGGAGAAAAAGACAACATGTAGAATTAATATTCTTGTAGTTAGTACTCTTGCATTTTCTTACTTTCAAATACCTGACATTTCATACATTTTTTTTTTTTTGAAGATGACACAGGACATGAAGCTTTTTTACCAAGAAATCCGTCAAAGACTCACTTTGATTTAAGAGCCTAGAATTGATAACATCAGCTTTAAAGAGTCACCTTCCTTCAAGAAATCTTGTAGCTAGCAAACTGAAGACAAGTATAAGGACAGTTACGAAAGAAGGGTCTGTCACAGCACTCTCCAAACTAGCCAGCTGCAACAAAGTCGTTTACCATCACATACCAACATACTCTTCATGCCAGCCCCTCTGCTGCTTTCTCCTCATCTCCCCTCATCCAGGGCCATCTCTCTCTTCTCTTGCTTCTTCCTCTCTCTTCCTTGACTGCCCAACCCCTTCACAGAACCAGCCACAGCTGCACCTCATCTACATCGGCCAACCCACCTCCCCTGAAACCAGCCCACAGTTGTATATTATCAATGTTAATTAACGCAGCTTCATTCCTTTACAAGGTTCTTTACTAGATCATCTTTGAGTAGGTAGAAGCTCAACTAGCTCTTCATGGGGGTTATGTCACTAAGAAGTTGCAAACAAGTCCTGAAAACAGGTACCATGCCAGTCACAGTGGCAAACCCCATGAAGTACCATGGTTACTACCTTGCCTTGCACATGTTCTTGGGTTCACAGAGGGAGGGGAACAAGCATCATTGCCTCCAGTATCTCTTTGCAGACCTTGACTAATCAGTTATGTCTTCAGAGTAACTCCTCCAAGACCTGTTTAGCACATTTGCCTCATCTTTCTACAGCTAAAGCAAGCGACAGAGAACCAAAGGGTAGAATCAGCACACTGAAAACATGTTGTGCTAACAGGCTGCTTTGGAAGTCTGCAGAGTCCTAATTAACCAGCATGGTTCCAGAAACACCAGTGCCAGCTTGCTGGTGGTACACATTTGCAGTGTTATTCTGAAAGGTCTTTACCAATCAATTATGAGTACGTGGAGCGTGGTCTAGTGGAGGCTGGTCCCAAACTGTGTGTGCATGAGGAAAGGGAGGAGCAGCATGCTGAACTGGACCCACCATTATAACTTGAAAGGATTATTTGGCTGGTTTTACCCTTTAGCAGTGCTGCACTGGCAAGGTGTGCAAGGCCAGGATCCTGCAGGGCCCCGATATGCTCAAGATTGCTCAGGCTTCTATTCTTTACTGATGGCAATTGTAACACATTACTAAGTTAATTGATGCTGCCATCAGTAAGATTCATTTGCTTATCATTCTTTCAAGGACCCCACTTATTTGTTGCTGTTGTAGATGATGGATCTGCATTCGTACCACAGTCAGGACAACTGCAAAATACAGTTGTATGCTAGGCAGTTGGACCAGTGTGGCTGGCTGAGCACTTGAAAGACTGAAGGCAAGATGGCACTAGCTCCCAATTTGGATGCAATGGCTCAAAACGTTATTTATAACTCTTGCTGGCTACCTACTGCTAGCATAGCTAAAAGTGGATGTTTTCATAAGGCATGTACCCTGCACACTATTTTATTTACTGATTTGTCCAACTGGAAATCAACACAACTAGCAATATCAGCCCAGCTGCAAGAAAGGCAGTGATGAGTACAATATGAGCACATTTCCAATAACATGATTTGCATCTTGTATGTACATCTTGTCTTGTGCATTGCCACGGAATTTAGTATACCTGCATGGTACAAGAGTTTAAAAGCATGCTTATTTTAAATTTCTGGGATGCTGTGAAGTGTAGTATTTGCAGAGTGTGTTGTGATCGTAAAGCTTAATAGGCTTCAGGCAAGTATAGCTGTGCTGTTTAGCGAGCGTTGTATCAGAATTCTCATAAAATTAATTTCTACAGGTAATTTAAATATCTCTCAAAACTTTTCTAAAAGCTTTTGGCTTAACCACATCTATGAATTTCCTCATAGATATCTTAAAGACAGCCACCTAATAAAAGCAAAACTAAGCACTTAATAAAATATCATGGAAAAGGAAGTCCCAGGCAGACCAGCTTATCACTTGCGATAACAGTACTGACTCAAGGTAATCACCATTTAAGACTAACATTCAAACAAAATTTCACATTTTAAGGATGGCTACAGGCAACTTTAATGTCAGTAACGTCCATATCAACAACTTTATATCTCTAGTCTGGTGGCAACAGTCTGCCTTCCCTTCTCCTTCACATGTGCTGCAAGAATGTGGAAGGGTTGTCCGTCTCTGTACGCACCCTGCAGTCCCCAGAGGCTCAGATCCCACACTGTATGCTGCCCAGAGCAAGGCGGGCAGAGCCCCTCACTTGGGTAGACATCCTTGAGCAGGAGCATGGGCTGCTCCAGGGCTCTGCATCCCAACCACCAGCTGCCCAGCAGGTCTTTCCAACTGTCACTGTCCTCCAAGTAATGACTAAAGTTTGTGAGCACTTCTCAAGACAGCTACGAAATTGCACATTATGAATACCTCTGCAGTACGGCACAGCAGAAGTCATCTCAAAACCATGTGACAGAAATAACATCTGCAGTCTAGCATAGACTGCAAGGAAAACGAGACTAAGCAAGGTGATACAGTGTGCCATCCAACTACCAGAGAAGCAGGTGGAAAGACTGGAAGATGATGGCACTGAGTATAGACACCAAAGGTGTGTCTATAGTTGGGCTGTGCTTTGCTGGGATCAGGACAAGACTGTGCATCTCAAACTCTTGAAATAAACCAAATACTTTCCACCCCCCCACCCCCCCCTTTCTGTTAAGTGTGCTACAAACCAGGGAAGTGGTTTTGGCAATCTCAAACGCAAATACAGGCTGGGCAGAGAATGGATTGAGAACAGCCCTGTAGAGAAAGACTTGGGGTGTTGGTGGACAAGAAACTCAACATGACTCAGCAATGTGTGCCTGCAGCCCAGAAAACCAACCCTATCCTGGACTGCATCAAAAGAAGTGTGAGCAGCAGGTCACAGGAGGTGATTCTCCCTGTCTACTCCATTCTGGTGAGACCCCACCTAGAGTACTGCATCCAGCTTTGGGGCCCCCAACATAAGGAGGGCATGGAGCTGTAGGAGCGAGTCCAGAGGAGGGACATAAAGATGATGAGAGGCCTGGAGCACTTCTATAGACAGGCTGAGAGAGTTAGAGTTCTTCAGCCTGGAGAAGGGAAGGCTCCAGGGAGACCTCATAGCAGCCTTCCAGTGCCTAAACGGGCTACAGGAAAGCTGGGGAGGGACTTTCTTCAGAGGCATGTAGTGATAGGACAAGGGGTAATGGTTTTAAGTTGAAAGGGGAAATGGTTTTAGACTGAAAGAGGGTAAATTTAGGAATTTGGAGGGAATTCTTTTCTGTGAGGGTGGTGAGGCACTGGAACAGGTTGCCCAGGGAAGCTGTGGATGCCCCATCCCTGGAAGTGTTCAAGGTCAGGTTGGACAGGGCTTTGAGCAACCTGGGCTAGTGGGATATGTCCTTACCGTGGCTTGAGGGTTGGAATTAGATGACCTTTAAAGTCCCTTCCAACTCAAATCATTCTATGATTCTCTGCAATGCACAAGTAATTTGGTACTGTTCATATATGACAGATTAACAGAAAGGAATATTATTGAAAATCAGGATTCACAATCACATATCATTCCTTTTTTAAAAAAAATGAATTGGAAGATTTAAAAAAATAGAATATATAATGTCGTATTTCTATCAGGGAAAGAAATATTTTTGATAAATTTATCTGCTGTGGATAAAAGAATACATATAGAGCTATGTTGCAACATTGTTTAATGAGGTACACTGAAATGGAATTACTTGAATGCAAAAGCAAGTGGGGAAGTTGGGGAGAAAGGAAGTTGGCCCCTCAAAGAGATAAAGAACAAGTGACAAAAGGACAAGATATGACATTTTCTTACTATGTTCAATTATAGGTGACCACTAGAGAGTGTCCACAGCTGAAGAATCATTTGACACAAACTACTGGTTTACAAAGTGACCTTTAAGAAGTTTGGATTTTTTCCTCTGCCTAAATGCAGTGCCTGAAAAAGGTAGTTACTTCTCTAGGTACAGCAGACTATCTGCAGAAGACTGTCTATATTGTGCTATCTACAAATGCAAAAAGCCCTCAAAAATATACACAAGCCTGAAGAAGTGGTATCAAGCAGTGGTAATGTGTGGACCTTTTTAAAACACATCATAATAAATTCCAGGTGTGAGTTTAAAAGGAAAATGTTTTACACTAACTTGTTTCTTCTATGTACGACCTTACAGAGAAAGGGGTTTATTTACATATGTCATTATTTAGAATGGAAATGATTAATCTAAGTCAGCTATTTCATTTTAGACTACACTGAAATGAATGCCACAGTCCACCTCATGGGCTCATGCATAGCAATCTAACATGAACAACCTTTGGATGATGCCAAGAATCCACATTTACCTGCAGGGTCCATTAAAATAATAATTTTTCCAAAAGGGTGACTTTGGTTGAGAGTTTTTTGTTTGGTTTTTTTTTTTTGGTTTTGGTTTGGTTGATTTGGGTTTGTTTTTAAATTAGGGAATTACAGAAGACACTACCCTAGCTAGAGATCCTTGCCTGGCAGTCCCAAGGCTGTACATGGATAAAGCAATACTAGCAGAGTTCCCCTGCCAAAAATTCTAGCCTAAAGGAGGTCTGTGAGACCTGACCTGGAGTAGTTATTTCTGCATGAACAATCCCAACTTCTTGATGATCTCGGGGAAACTGTGTATAGTTATATAGCTTTGCCACTGAAGAGAAGAAAAACCTTTCAACTCCTTGTGCGATGACAGCATAGAGCCGATTTCCATGGAGGGATCATTCTTTCCAAGCTCTTCAGAGTTTTCTAACAGGAGTCAATCGGAACAAAATGCATTGTGTAGAAGTGCACATATACTGGATACAGAGCATCCTGTAACTGTGTTTATTAGAACCGCTCAAGAGAAAGAATGTCACACAATGTTCTGATTTTGACTTTAAAATATTTTATTTCCAAAAGTATGACTTTTACATTCAGGAAAACTAAATATTTTACCTTAAAATTATGAAACCCAGATAATTACTGGAGAATTACTAAGTTGGTAATCATATACTTAAACATACGAGTAACAATTTTGTGGGCATTGGTGTCAAAATTGACCATTGATAATTTATAGGAAATGTTCACAGGCTAACAGGAATCAAAGCACTGATCATAAAGCCAAATTTCTATACTGACTGTAGTCTTTCAAATTTGCTCTGTAAGCCTAGAACTTGAAAGAATTTCTGGTGAAAAATAATTTATTCTTACTGCCACTACGAACAGTGGTCAAGTAAAAAGACTAAAAAGACATTTAATTCAGACACTTAGGAGGAGGAAAAGAAAATGCAATGTTTTTAAGCAAGAAGGAAGCACAAAAAAATTTCTGTACGAAATCGGAAGATGCCACCCATAGGGTGCAGGGAGCCTGGGACACCACACTTCAGGCTTAGCACTAATAGTTGTAACAGGGCACCAGGACAGAAATAAGGATATCCACACTCTGCAGTACTTCTTTTTTCACATATACAACAGCATTCACTAATTAGCATTCTGATAAATGTCACACCCCTCTAACTAGGACTCCTGCAAGAGAACAGATTCATCACAGTGTATTGGCATGGCTCTAAACAATAGATTAGCAGTACCCCTGCCTACAAAGGACCTTAATTATAACCCTGCGCTAGGGACAGCACTAGATTGTCATTATTTACCCACAAGGGGAGAAAAGCCTGGTGATATGATCTAATAGGTTGGAACATGGCTTGATGTAATGGATCTGGCCTTGATTTTCCTGACAGAGTGCTGAAGGTAAAGCAATTTACAGAATTAATAGCACCTGCTGCCTAACTGCTTTTGTTTATTAATAACTGTTAAGTAAGAAGCCTTGCATCAGGTTAGGTACAGGAATAACTGAGTTTTTAGGAGTCTTGGCATCTCAGGTGGAATCAAACACAGTGTTAGGGGCCACGGTTTTGCACACTGCATGAGAGAGAGCTGGGCACCTCAGAAACCTGTATCAGATGTGACAAACACTTCAAACTAGTCAATATAAAATCTTATGCTATAGCATAGTATGTATACATATCACACATATAGTATGTTTATATACTGTGTATATATATATATAATCTGTCACATTGCATGCCTATGAACTGCTTCCCTTCCCTGGGTCACCAAACCCTGACTTGAGCTCACACTGTGCCTGACACTGAGTTGTTGAAGCCCCAAATCGTCCCCAGGAGTCAAGAGGCAAAACTGTTCACAAGGACAGTTTTTCCACTCAACTCCGTGTGTGTTCTGTTAATGTCAATAGTGGTTTCCTCATCATGTTAAAGACTAGTTATTAGTACCCTCGATTCAGAAAAGTGGAGACAAAGTTCAGTTTCTCTCCTAGAGCCAGAAAAAGCATGATGCTATTGATGCTCTGTCATGCCAAGTAGTGTGCTTAGCTTGGGGAAGAGGGAATATTTTGTTCTCATTCCAAAACACTTTTTATATATACACCTGCACACACATTTATAGCTCTATATATACACACATAATATATGTATTATAAACACTGAATAAATGGTAAAGAGTAAAAGCAATTATTTTTATTATTTTTTTTTACACTACAGAGCAGTGTTTCCAGAACTCCTCACCTCCCATCTGAGTGCCTTTGTCACTAGACTGCTCACCTCTTATTGCTCCTTCATGAAGTGTTTTGCCTGCAGATGTGCAGCAACCAGACAGTACAGTTCCGTATTAGCTGTACAACTTCTTTTGGTCTGGAAGGGTTTAAATTATTTTTGTATCAGGCTATGAAACAAAGTGTTTTCCACTTCTTTATATCTGTCCCTTCCAGTGGGTGCTGTAAGCACCAGGAGAAATATTATACATCTCTTAATACTTATTAAGACATTATTTCCAATTCTTGACTTAACTATCCCTCAATATCTTTTTACAATATCAAGAAAGAGATCTAAATCAAAAATTTGCCCATAATTTTTCTTTCAATACGTGCTACTGTCTTTCTGCATACCACATATTTGCAAGTAGACTGTAGTAAAGACATTGAGAATAATGACAAACTAGAAAACAAACAGCTTTGGCAGCGAGTAGGAACATGTGTAAATATAGAAAAAGACAGCAAGTCCCCCAAATAGTTACCAAATTATAAAAGCAAGTAACTAGCTCTTCATTATATTAACTGCAGCTTCTCTTCTACTGCTGGAGTGCAAATAGTTACTGAGCCTCAAATAATATCCAGGGACTCAGGGCATATAAGTACCCTAAAACTAATTCAGAATAGAAATAATTAAAAGAAACAAAAAACACATCCCCAAGGTGTCCAACTAGAGTAAGCCAACAATTGCAGGCTGTTTTATTTCAAAGATTTGGAGTTTAGCTCGGGTCGAACCGCACAATTGCAATGGTTTCTGATTCTCCCAATAAAAGTGCTTGGGATCAAACAGATCAATCACTCTCTAAAGGCTTAAACCTTTGAAATACTTGGTTGTTTGTTTTTTTTTCATGGCTATTCAGTTGAAAAAGTTTGCCCACTGGAGTTGAGCAGAGTTAGAGTCCTGCAGACCTGCAAAAGCACACATCGTGACATGCTCCCTTGAGGCCCTGCTTGCTTCCATGTGGAAATGCAGTTGCAAGATATTTGAGGGGAATTGTAGTCATTTCAATATTTTTCCACAGGTTCTGTCAAAAGGTTGGGGAAACCTTTGATTGAGCAAAAGGCCATAACTATCACAGCATGGAAAAAGCACTGTGCAGCTGCTTGAACAGAAAGGTTTATCAAAAGGGTGAGAGAAATCATTCTATTTCAAGGTGATTCCTCATTGATCTTTCACGAGAAAGAGGGGATACTCCTCTCAAAACAAGTCTTTGGAGCTAGGTCGTTTGAAAGCTCCTGGTAGTATTCTTTGGGGACTCATCTCTGCAGTAATTTTTCACAAATAAGATAACTGAAAACAACCCACAGATTTTCTTATCCTATTGTAGCCATGAATCAGAAATGCAAAAATGCTAATTTGTGGTGCTTGACAAAAAATGATTTTCCCCATAGTGGTCTTTGTGGCATTATTTTCCATCTACAAAGGCAACACACAGTCTTATCTTGACATCAGAACTAGAAGGAAGATATATTAATTCTCACTGAAAAGTAGCGTATTTGGTCCAAACCCAAACTAATAGTTCAATTTTGATTAAGAACACATCTTGAAAACTTTGTAGCCATCTAGTAGGACAGGAATTCTCCTTCAAAAAGAACTGTTAATTTCCAGTCCTTTTCAGAAAAATGACAATGTGAAAACGACAACTTTCAACTCTCTTCACAAGCATCCAGTCTCACATCATCTGATTTCGGGTCAAATAAAAGATGATACATTTTACTCCTCTTTGTCCTACAGGACTGGGATAGAATGAAAAATCTGCATGCTATTTCTACACCCAGCTGACAGAACAGTCACTAAGTGCTAATCAGTTACACTTTGCAAATGTATTTTGAAGTGGGTTTAAAGTAGCTTGTAAAGCTCCATTTTCAGTGATCAAATGGATGCTAGAAAGACATGGTCATAACTGTACCCATAGATGTTTTCAGAGCTGACAGTTTGCAAGGTGAATAATTTCTAAATTAACTGTACTCCTTTAATAGAAATAGACACACTTCATAGTTAGGTCAGTTAATAGCTAATTAACCCAGTCAATAGACAGATGTATTTAGAATAGATATTTTTCTATCAAACAAGCCAATGACAATGATATTTTAAGTATAAGTTGACTTTCAAAATAAAACTCCCCTTTACTGCCATTGTCAATATTTAGGTGCTGAATGAAGCAATGACCATAAAATGCGATTTTGTAGCCACTGATCCTGAAAGGTACTGCACAGTCCTGGTTTGAGGGGGAATTAAAGGTGTCAGAGTAAAATAAAGGAGTAGACAATAATATCATAGAAAAGTTTGGGTTGGAAGATCATCTAATTCCAGCCCCCTTGCCATGGGCAGGGTCACCTTCCACTAGACCAGGTTGCTCCAAGCCCCATCCAGCCTGGCCTGGGACACTGCCAGGGATGGGGCACCCACAGCTTCTCTGGGCAGCCTGTTCCAGTGTCTCACCACCCTCACAGGAAAGAATTCCCTCCAAATACCTAATCTAAATCTATCCTTCTTCAGCTTAAAGCCATCACCGCTAGCCCTATCACTACATGCCCCTGTAGAAGATCCCTCCCCAGCTCTCCTATAGGCCCCGTTTAGGCACTGGAAGGCTGCTGTAAGGTTTCCCTGGAGCCTTCTCCAGACTGAATAACCCCAGCTCTCTCCGCCTCTCTTCGTAGGGCAATCTAATGTCATATAGGGATTCATACCTCATGCTTTGGGGTTCATTCTGCAGATCATAAGATTCCTCAAAAATTTTGCATCAGGTGGGTGCAACAGAAAGAGAAGCCAGGCAGCACCCAAAGTTAAAATTGGTAAAATCCCCTGAACCTTCCTCTAAAGGGTTTTTCTTGCAAGAGAAAGCAACAGTTGATTTATTTCATCTAGACAACATGCTGGAACTGATTGAAGAGAAGTGTTTTGAACATACAATACATAACCATACTGAGGTTTTTTTTCCCTGCCTTTAGGGTAGGCCAGTAAAACATTGTTTTACAAGTGCGTTCTTTGGGTTTACCTTTCTTTACAAGGTCACCTTTTATAATTAGTGATGGTTTCAATTTTGCAAGTGCTCCATCTATGGAAGCATTCAGAACTGTGAGTTTTAATCTTGGCAGCTTTCGCTACCAAGTTTCTTGCTAAAGACAGACTTTCATATGCTTCCTTCCTCCAAGCTACATTTAACTGTGATCATTGACCTGATTTAAAGATGCAGAGGCTAGACAACTATTTCATACAGAATTAATTATGCCTTCAGCCAGTAAGCTGGACACACTGGACACCACAGGTGTGATAAGCTGGGTACCTACATTATCTATCCCTGTGTTGACCCTCGGCTGCAGTCACACTGCATAGTCATATAACCTTCCAGATTGCCTCTGTGATGCAGAGGCCTCTGAACTCAGCAGATCAGGGGCACATGCTTTCTTACAGCAGGTCCCATGTGTTCATGCTGAAGTGCCAAGAGTACTTCAAATCTACAGGAGAAGACGACGCAGAATTCAGAGGCAGCTCTGGATGCCAATGAAACAGGTTGCAGTGCAGCAGCATCCAAAAAACCCTGAAGACCACTTGCAATACTGAACACAAAACAGAAGGAGGCTGCTGCCTGCAAGCACTCTGAATGGAAGTGTAATCACAAAAAACAACAGCTTGAGGAAAATAATTACAAAATTGAGGCTCTACCTTGCACTTTGCTTTCCTCATGGTAACAAGCACATCTAAGGCATCTACGTGATCCTCAGACCTGACAATGGCCACATACCATTAATGCATCTGTACAGCCTTAACGTTTAGGTAACATTCAGCCACATTGCACAGAGCTCAGGATGAGATAAAAGACTTACCTGGGAAGCATCTTGCTGTTATTAATCTACTTCTGGGACCTGACCTAACCTAGTGATATTTATGAAATACGTCTACTGACCCAAAGTGATTACTTGGCCAGTAATATTAGCCAAGCTTTGAAGTGCTGCCTGCCTTTAAGTTCAGAAGATGAAGAAGATGCTTGGTGCTTGACCACACCGGTACCTGCATATAGCATGCAAATAAGTTGCTTCACAGAAACTAGTACGAGATGGTGACATTTCTGGTCTAAATTAAAGCACAGGGACACTACAGAAGTTGGAGTGAGATACTAGAATGATGTTAGAAAGATTCTAATCAACATATAGAAATACTTCATAGGGCCGGAATTCATGTAATGAACACTGACAATTACCTTATTTTCTTGTTCTGATTTATAGTTCTGGTGTCATCCCCAACCTTCTGCTTTGCTAACACTGTCTCTCCTAACCTGGTACTAGATCCAGACTACAAGCAGTTATAGGGGAAGGATTTAATTTGTAGATAGATAAACCAAGGCCCCCCGGCAATCCACAGCACAGTAAGCAAGCAGGAGCTACGTTACTCACATCATATCTTAAGCCTGGTTAGTGATAGCATCAACTGTAAAGGAAAGTTATAGTGCCTTCATGCTACGGTACCTTAAAGACTGTTTTGATCCCAAAACAGCCTAGGGCTGAGAGGGCATGAAGATACTGTAATGCTAAAACCTACTTTACCTTCTACTCTCTAAAGTTTTATCACACTATTCTGGAAAAGCCAGGGCAAACTTATTTTCTGTGGGTTTTGTGAGGGTTTTTTTTGTTTTGTTTTTTTTTGGGTTTTTTTGTTTGTTTTTCTTTGTTTGTTTGTTTCTCTTCTATTTTTTTCTTCAGCTTCTGGGATAAAACTGACATGCAATACAAATAGGCCACAGCAGTATTTCATATTTTTCTAGGAGCCCAAAACTCACATGGCTTCAAGCAGCAGAGGTACAGAGACAGGTGTGTTGGTTGTGGTTGGGATAGAATTCATTTTCTTCACAGTAGCTGGTATGGTGCTGTGTTTTGGATTTGTGCTGGAAACGTTGATAACACGAGGATGTTTCGGTCATTGCTGAGCAGGGCTTACACAGAGCCAGGGCCTTTTCTGCCTCTCAGCTACCCCTCCAGCAAGCAGGCTGGGGGGGGCACAAGAATTCAGGAGGGGACACAGCTGGGACAGCTGACCCCAAGTGACCAAAGGGATATTCCATACCATATGGCATTGTGCTCAGCAATAAAATCTGGGGGAAGAAGGAAGGAAGGGGGGATGTTTGGAGTGATGGTGTTCATCTTCCCAAGTAACCATTAAGCATGACGGAGCCCTGCCTTCCTGGGGATGGCTGAACACCTGCCTGCCGCGGGGAAGTAGTGAATGAATCTCTTCTTTTGCTTTGCTCACATGTGTGGATTTTGCTTTACCTGATAAACTATCTTCTTTCAGTCCATGAGTTTCTCACTTTTACCCTTCTGATTCTCTCTGTCCCTCCAGGGGTGAGCGAGCGAGCAAGTGGCTCTGTGGTGCTTGGTTTCTGGCTCGGGTTAAACCAGAACAGCACACCAAAATTAAGTAGCAGATATAACCTGGCAGTCCAAGTTGATTCAGAAAAGCTTTTTACATCTGCCACTATATCATAACTCATTGCAGGTGAACATAAAGAAAAGCTTTTAGATTTTATAGCAGCACCTGCAGCAAAAAGTTATCCTCAAAGTATGACTCACCCTCACAGCTTCATTCATAACGTGGGTAGCACCTACTTCTCAAGTGCACGGCTTTGAGAAAAGCACACGCAGCTACACACAGATGAGCAGAACCGTATCGCTACATAGCCTGCAGTCAGCAGAGGGCAGTGGAAAGTATTTTCTGCTTAGGAACTTCATTTCTGAATCTAATGTTTCTATTATCCTCTGCATTTAGAAACATTTTGTGATGTTCTGCCCTGATACTGATCTCCCGTGGTTTTATAATGAACTGGGTAGAAAAGCTCCGTGGTTTTTGTTTTGTCTTATGCCTTCAGGCTTTTGGAAGGTATTAGTCTCTCACCCCTCCTTGATTTTAAATTCTGCTTCATAATAATAGAAACTCTGGAAAATAAACACGCTTAAGTATTTCTTTCACCACGTACTAACAAATCTGATTTTAAAAGACACAAGCTTTAGATATAAAACAATTCACAGCCCCTCAGCAAACAATAGCAAGCAATTTCCCCAATTTGATATTCTTACAGTATTTCTATGAGTAGCAGCAAAGAGACTGCTAGTTTAGACAGGCCAGGGGTCATCAACAGCCCAGGCACTGCTTGAGCTAGTCTCATCTCAGCTAAAGTAGCAATCGCTAATTAAAATAGATCAGTTCACCATACTAGAAAATACTTTGAACATAATTTCACATTATTTTGTCAAATTAGCTAGCTGCGTTTAGTAACTTCAATTAAAAATAAAAGACAAATTAAAAAATAGAGTGGTAGTATTGCTTAATCCACGATTCCCATCTTGTTCCCAACACATAACAACTGGGAAATCATTTTTATTCAAGGTTCCTCATCATACTACATTAAATAAAATATCATTAAATAGAAGTTAACAGATTTTTAAATTAAGTTTTTTAACCGGACAAATGGTTAAAAGGCAAAAAAACAGTTCACCTTGCACCATCCAAATACCATATCAACACAATTTTTCAATAAATATCCTTTCCTTGCTGAAATGCTATTTGAACATTTTGAGAAGAGCAGAATATTGCTACAGCAATAGTAAATTTTTAAAGATTTGCAACTAGTTTATTGTTTCTGAAGTAGAAACATACACAGCCAGAAGGACCAGAGCCACCACAAACAAATCTGCACCCCTGGAAAAAAATGCTATGGCTAAAGGGCACTTTGGTTTCTTAGACTTAGAGAAGAGTTACTGTAGAGCAAGGACACCATCTTAAATGCAGGCATCTGCTTTCTGATAAGCCTTTAGTATGTCTTATCAAAGGACCATTAGCCTTGGTTTTATTCATAATCTGTAGAGGGGCCAAAGAAAGGAAGACAGACAGATGTACCTCACTGGGAAATAAAGCTACCACCAGCAGCTTCTTAGTGTTACTTTAAGGTTTTCAGTTTCTTTGCAAACCTTTATCCCATTTCTAGTTCCCAAATGACTAAAGATTTCTGGAAAAGCGTCTGAACAGACATTTGGCATTCAAATTCCTGTCTTAAGATTGGCATACTGATTTCTCTCTGCCAACGTCTTGTAAATCACATGAACGAAACTAAAAAAAGCAGCATTGTGACCAAAGCCAGATAGCATGTCCTATTAAACTGTATTTTATATTTATAGCCTGCACCAGTAAAGCAGCCATAATTAAAATAGAGAAAATATACTGTGAAAAGGCTACTTGCTTTTACTAATCATTCCTGATGATAGGAATGTGTCCAGTAGCTTTCAGCCAAGACCACATGGTGCTAAATCTTCCATAGCCCACACCGTAGGTTGCCTTTACGTTACACTGTCATTGCTTGCTATAAACCCTAAATGCAAAGGCAAGCTCTACCGTGTTTTTATTTTTCCTCTAGCTTTTTCTTGATATTGAAAAATTATGTGGTGTCTTCCTAAAACTTAGTCTCATTCCTCTAAATTTCAGGCGTTATTGATAGTACATGAAAATCATTGTATGTAAATAATCTTAACTTGGGGGGGGGGGGGGAGGGGGGGGCATCGAAGACAAATGCAGTTTCATCTGTAATTATCATCCAGTCCTAATATCCCACATTATCTCTGAGTCATAAAGCAACATTAAAAACTTGCTTTTTTACTTCCCCGAGTTTTTGTTGATTGTCAGTGTGGGGTTTTTTTTAAATATTTATATGTGTATGAAATTGACATTATACCAGAACAACACAAATAGCATCTTCCTAAAAAAGCTCTGTAAGAATATCAGTTGCTGGCAAGGAGTACAGTCTATGAAGTCTAATCGTTACAGCAATATAATACCTCAGTAGGGACCACGGTTGCCTCCTCAGCAGCACTGCAAAAAGCCAAAATTAACTCTGTCTAACCTTTTGAAGTTGAGCAGGTAGCTCAAAACTACCCCGATCCTGCCAAAGATCAATGTTTCCACTAGGTATGTCAACATCACAATTTGTTTTCTAGGCATACACACAAAATGCCTACGACCTGATTACTCGGCATCTAGTTATGAGATCCTTGAAAGGCTTTTCATCAGGAAAGGAAAAAAAAAAAAGTTTTGGCATCCTAAGAGAAAAGCTAAAGCTAATGAAACGCACCCAATAATGTTAAGGTTGCTTACAATTGTGAGGCACAGAAAATAAAGGTGAAGGGAACATAGACACCCCACCCCATTCTCCACTCCCGTTCCACTGCTGGCTGCCTTATGCTCCCTTTGAGCAGTTACCAGCACTGTCTGATCAGCACTTAGCTCAGCTTTACCCAAATCTGACCTTGCTTATTTTATAGCAAGTCTCAGTGGAAGTTCTGTAACTTGTGGAACAGTTCAAGCCAGAAAACTTTGCTAGCTAAGAGCTTCAAAGACATACATCACACCCCAAGAGCTTACCCCATTCCAAAAGAGGGTGCAGGCACTTACCTGCAAAGGAGACTCAGAATTACAGCTCCAGATTTGAGCTTGCAGCTCTGTGAAAGGTCTTAGAAAGGTCCCCAGTCAGCACTGATTTATCAAAACTTGCTGTTACCCCTGCCTACGTATCCTAGAAATTTTGCCTTACTAAAATTTAGACCATAAAAACAGTCTTCAATAGCAGAGCTCTTACAACCATGTACCAATGTTGTAACTTTAATAGAGGAGTGGGGGGTGGAGGGGGGTATTTGTCCTGAAATCAGGGTTTTAATGATTTCCAGCTGCTGGCAAGGCAATTTAAAGCCAGCTGTTGCAAAAGGGCAAATCTGTGCCACTGATTTGATCTGTGATGTCAGCAATACTTAAAGAGATGATTTTTTAATTTTTTTTTTTTTTTTATGGTGTGCTAGTCAGAAGGCAAGTGTCAAAAAAGATAAAAAGGAAAAAAACCTGAATGTTATATAGGTTGTTCAGGCTGTATAAGGCTGCAGGAAAGTGCACTTGAACCTTTTTCACTATGCTAAGCCATCCTGCGCCCAAAATAGTTACTGAGAATTGATTGCTTTCCAAGCCCGTAGAGTTTACACAACTATTCACAACTGCACATAACTCCTCATACTGAAAAAAGGCACGTTTTCATACAAATATTTCCTACTCTCTAGCTTTAAATTTAGAAGTTTCTTTTGCTAGGTGCTGTCACATTGCAGATGTCATATTTTCTCCATTTCCAAGCATCTGTAGGGTCTTCACATGTCTGAGTAGGCAAAAAGAGTCTCTCAATACATTCTCATATTTCAGGTAAGGCTGAGAGGAAAAAACCCAGCAGGTTTACCCTTCCCAAATGATGTAAAACCTCAATTTCCATGCCAGTAGCATTTGACAGTGCCTTTTGAGGGGCATTATTTGGAGACTCTGCTATATAGAAACCTAGCTTGCTTTCCCTACAAGTAAGGGATAAACCTCTAATGCACAGTTTCTGCAAAATCATCCTATTTACCCTGGGAATGGTAGCAAAACTTAAGAGTTTAAATATGGCAAAACATAAGCACATCTCTAGAGTTCCACAGCACAGCTGCACAGCTCTCAGTGGGAACATTCTTGCCTTTCAGGCTATGACCTGTCTGCTGTGGTCAATCAGCACAGCTCTGAAAGGCTTTGTGTTTCGGATTGTGACAAGCCCAGGATGTGAGCGGTAGACACCACTATGAGAATTCACCAGGCCTCAAGTTTATGGGACTGGTTTGGAGGTGTTTTTTTGGTACATCCCAACTCTTCCTACTTCATAGGGAAAATACAGTACATAAAACCAACCTGACCCAATGTTATATCATCTACTGGAAAGTGCCTGTACAGGGATATATTATAATACATAATTATTCAGAATGGCTCTCATACCCTTGACAGAAAAGTGCTAAAATATTAAGACTGTTGTAAAGCAAACTGTTTTGTGAGTTACAGAATTATTTGGCACTGGCTTTCCTTTGTTCTTGGCTTGTGTCGTCTTTAGTTTTGAGTGGTATCTGCTCACCAAGCTAAGCCAACAGGTGTAGATATACCTTTGACAGTGAACAAAACCTAGATTTAGATGCCAAGCATACAAATACTTTACATTGTACTCCACCTTTCTACCACCCTCAAGAACAGACTCAGGGTATGCAGATGATCTTTTCTGATCAGTTACTTGGCAAGGTCTTTAGCAAAAATTGATCATTGACAGTAGAGCAGCACTGACAGTAGAGAGAGCTACAGAAGACTCAGAGAATTTGATTTCGTTTGATACCACTTGCTTATGCTCTCTGCCCAACAAAAGATATCCTACCATATAGCAAAGTTCAACAATGTCCTCAAGCTTTTATTACCAAAAGAAAAGAATTTCATGGTAAATCTCTTTTAGATGCTATGCTTGCTTCCAGCAGAGATATTTCTCTTCAGTAAACTCAGTTGGCGAGAGTACACTCCAGCCACAGCATTCAGTCCTTGCACCCTTTACTCAGTGCCAGCTGACCAATTCTCTTCCTGGAATATACCTCTATACACCACACTCAGAAATGCTGCTGTATGCAGTAGAATCCACTTAATCCTATGTATGTCCAGGCCCAAAACCTGAATGGGAAATGCAAAAGAGAAAAGTATAACCAGGACTGCCTTTTTCCTCTCATTTTTTTAATTAGCCTGGCTGACTGCGTCTGCACACTGCAAAGGCCTGTGCAGAATGGGAGAGAAGCCGTCTTTGTATGTGGAAGAGGTTTGGTAGTAGCTGAAATAAGTGCTCTTCTTTGACAGTGACTGACAAGCCATTTGGTAGGAGGCATTTTAAACAGCAGGCATCTTAAAGTAGCTGCTATCATTTAAAACCCCATTCAGTCGTTAGAAGTAGCCAATACACAGCAGTGATGGGGTCTGTACCCGTAGCCGTGCGAGAGGGCTGATCCGCACATCCACAAACCCATGGAGAACGATGTGGCAGCGCTGCAGCCACAGTCACAGCTGCTTACAGTTAGTCTGCAGCAGCCGCGGAGAGCAAGAGCTGTATTACGCCTTTCTGAATCAGATTCCCCAGTAATTTTTCATAAATAAGCTGCAGTGAAGAGGATTCACAGAGCATTCCCCTTGTTCCACAAACCTGAGTGATCTGTGCACGCTTACGGAGTCTGTGCATGCATGCAGTCCGTTAAACCAAAAATCTGCGGCAGCAGTGACACAGATTCTTTTTGCATTATCAAGTCAGTTTTAAACGGAGGAACATAAAGGCTCTGAAGGAATGGATTTGTGCTCGAGTATCTTCATCAGAACCCTCGGGGGAAGGTTGTAAATAAAGCTCATCTTTCATTTCAGCAAGAAATCTGTCATCCCATTGAGCCATAGCAGCATGGAGTGACTTGTTACTTACACAAACACTTCACACTGAAGCAGGGTGGTAACAAAGGAGAAGACAAAGCCACAAGCAGCCTGTAAGAAAGTAGCAAGTGCTAAGAAGAGGTAAGCAAGCCGGTCTACCACGAGATTGTCACAGAGTGAATGACGTACTTCACTCATAAGAGGGAAGCAAAAATGCATTTATTGGTATGAAACAGAAATTTAACAGAGTTTGATAGTAAATGTGACACTGGTTTCACAAGATTCGATGGCAGGGTACACTTGGCCGTTCAGTGCACAGAGGATGGTCAGACAAAGCTGTTGGGGAGATCCTGCTGTTGAGTCATGAGGTTCAGGAGGGACCTCCTTGCCTTCTGAACTCCTCACAGCGGACTTAAGGCATGGCTGGATCCAGACTTGGCCAACAGTTTACATCTAAAAGATTATAAGTGAGCAATCAATCCTTCACACCATTTAGCTTAGATTTCAGTTTAGCGTGCTATTAATTACTCACCAATAATCTGTTGCAGCAAGGAATTTTGACCTCAAGGAGTAACCTTGAGAGGTGTACCTACTCCAGGGGAGACCCTGTCACGCAGCCCGCTGCTGTGCAGGAGAGCTCAGCAGGCTCTGGGGCTGTCCACTATTTATGGAGTAAGGTAATTGACTCATAGTCATATTTGCATACCAGAAGTCAGTTTCTTTCACACTTAGCTTGAGTCTGACCAGCACCATTAAGTGGGCACGTCATTCACAACAGCCCTTGTCTATTGTGTCCCCTGAGTTCACTTTGAGTTGGACATAGCCCTCACCACCCAGATCCATCCATAGGGATGGCCACAGATGGTTATCATTTGAGCACTGTTATGGAAACAAAGTGGGGGAGCACATTTTCACACTCCACCCTGTGACTATAATAAATTCATCTTGCCCTCACAGAGCAATGGTACAGTCACCTCTTGCCTCTGTGCTATAAATAGTATACTGATAATTTATATGATTACAGATCCACGGTAAGTAGACAGTCAAGCACTGCTATTTGCTATGCACTGATTTGTATGTTTTGGGTGGTTGATATTGTTTGATTGGGTTTATGATGTATTAAAAATTTATATATAAGTAATAGACGTTAAAGTTAGTAAAATCACAGCTGGGTGAAACAGTAAACTAAGAAGTTCCGTTGCTGTCAGTGACCATCCAAGAAGATTTTCCCACCAATTGTGTTCTCCATCCTTCTTTACTTTTTCCAAGACATGGTGTATCTCTTCTGTGTAACGATGAACGATGATTAGAGTTATTTGTCCACTGATTCAGATGTATCCTAGCAGTTGACATGGATCATCGTGCTGCAGCAGTTTCTTCATCAATGTAAGATGTATTCCAATGGGGGTAGGCAATAAATCTGGAGTCAACATATAATTAGATTGTAATAATTGATAAGAAGTAACACAGGCTGAATAATTAAAGTCAGATCCCATAATTTTAGTAGAATTACAAACACAAATATTTGAATGATTACTTGTTTTTACAGCGATGTTAACTACAAATAATAAAATCACAAAGTGTTCTCATACAAAACCATCCTTTTCCAATATATACAAGTATAGTTTCAGGGGTTTTATTGGGATGTATTTCAAAACAACGGACATTTTGTTCATTACCAAGACAAACGTCTTAGGCTTTGATAGTGTTACTCTCACAAATAAGTCCTTGTTGTCCCCATGCAACTCATGCATTAACATCAGTAATTTGCCATTTCCTTCCATTTCATTGGGCCCATACTCTATGTTCTAACGGATATAGTTCCATTGTCATTTAATAACAGTGCAATGATTGGGTATATGGTATATACTGAAACATTGTATATTGTTAAGACAAAAGGCACGGCCTTATTTTTGACGGAGTCATAAGTAAAACTGACTAGACACCACCTAGAGAAATAAAGTCTTTAACACTGTGACTCAAAGAGTTAAAAAAACACCTGCTTTTTCAACCTAAATAGGAGGTCCTGCTGCACAGAAGCAGCCTCTCTATTTATTTTTATGAACTACATTAAAATATTTTTCCAGATAATTCTGCTATTGCAGTATTCCAAAAGGATAGACACATACTAACGATTTCTAAGCAAATCTGAAAGGGTAATGATTTTTACATCCCACACGTCATTTGGTGCTTGATACAAGAACTGTTTTATCTTAAACATCACAAATACAACACTTCCTAAAACAGCACAGGTTGCACTCTGCTAAGCACCACCCAACAGCCACTTAAGAGGGAAAACCACAGGTCTAAATATTAACAACATAAAGCCTGACCTATTTATTTACAATTTAATATAACCCATTGCAAGACATGGGGTCAATTTTACAATCTTTATTTGGATAAAGCTCCCATTAATTTCTAAGATGGTTTTACCTTCTCAGGAAAGATCAGGCCCCCTATTCACCCAGGGAAATATATGGAAAAGGAGTCAGATTTGTCGTAACCACAGATACCTTCAGTGTTAACAAGGCATGCAGGAGAAACTATTTTAAATGGATCAACACCAGATATTATTTGTTGAGAAATAGCTGGGAATGAGGAGAAGACAGGTGAAGGCTAGGAAAACCTGAGCAAAAGGACAGACCAGAACACTTAAAACCAATCTCACTCTAGCCAGCGGTAGGATTTCTCTGTTCTCCTACTGCTCTCTACTCTTAGTCCAAAGAAGTAGCAAACTCTGGTGTTTACCTTACAGGTTGAGAAGGTCTCACAAACACTGATCAGCTGTGGTCCACCATGATCTGATTTGTGGGTGCACCAATTAGAGCACAGTAAAGCTTACCCATTTTTGGTATCTGACCTAGTCTTCTCTCTTGTTTTTCAGATGTTTCTAATTCATGCATTAGGTTTCAGCCACTGGATTTGCTCATAACGTAAGGTCAACAACATGCTCCCTTTGGAGTCCTCTGCATTCTTCCTGAAAGGACTTTTTGTTACCTAATGCTCTCCACCTTCTTCCCTAGCATGCAGGCTTTTCCCGTCTTTCTACTGAAGAGGTATGCACAGCTGTCAGACTGAAGCTAAACAATGCATATGTTCAGTAACCTCAAAAGGTTTTCCTGTATTTTCTGTACATTATAAACCTTTACATACCTTTATAAATGAAGCCACCAGAATCATGGTCAGTGAGATGTCTTCTGAAAAGCAGCAAGCCTTATGCACATCTGATAGCTGTGTGTGCAAGCACCTGAATACTATCATGGATAAGGGGACACGTAGGGAAGGGCAGAGAAGATACCACAGAAAGCCTAAACTGTATTAAAGGAACCTACGTTATCCTTCCTACAGTAATAGTAAGAACAATTCAAATATACAGATGATGTTTCTAGTGTAAGTAGAAGTCCAGTGTCAATACATACAGACATACTTGAACAAAGTTAGGTTTCTCATAGATAAAAAACTTCTCAAACTCACACTACTGACTGCCTAGAAAATTATCTTAGAAATTCATCACTCAACCTCTTTATTTTCATTAGTCTTTCTGGCGTATAAGCCTTTTCCTGTCAGCCAGAAACTGCAGCGATGCAGGCTGAAGCTCATTGAAAAGATACAGAATGAAATGATACCAAGAAAGAACTGTAAAATAAAAAATAAAATCATATAAAACCAAATAGATCAAATCACTGTGACCAGACTAAAATCTAAAGCAACAGATGAGCTATAATAACAAATCCTCTATCACTGAGACCAGTGAAGTATGCATATTTGTTGGAGGGAAACAAACTCTGTTACAAAGGACAAAGCATCTGTGATATCTTCCATCAGCCTGAAGAGGAACTCTACCTGAAGGGCTTCCCAGAAGAGCTGTGTGGAGCACCTTGGGAAAATGCTGACAGTGAGAGCTTTAGAGAAATCAAAACAGAATTGCATGCAAGACTAAACCAACACATGGCAGTCATCAGCAAAAGCCCAGCCAGCTCCCAGCTAGGAAAACATGCCTTATCCACAGGTTATAGAATAAACACAGATGCAGCAAAATGAGTCACCAGAGAAAAACAAAAATTTAAACTGGAGGCAAATGAAGCTTTTTGCACATGCATGACAAGAAATCCATTGAGCAAAACTAATTTTATGTCTCCGCTGGAATAGTTGTCTTGCATGTTAAAAATAAAAAGACTACAATGGTGAGAAGGAAGTACCATATAGTTTCAGAGTCTCGGGAAAAAAAAAAACCAAAACCCAAACACAAAATCAACCAAAACCCAAAAAGCCCATCCAAATAAAAGGGAACATATATCCCAGAAATTTATTTTGTAAATGAAAAATATTAAGAAAATAATAAAAATAGTTCAGTGTTGTCAAATCAATGCGAGAGGAAACAATATCATGCACATAAAATAAACATTCATACTTCTTTTATTAATTTCAAAAAAGTTAGATTCTTTTCACAGAGCCTTATGTTAATATATTTTACTTTCAGTGCACCTCATCTGACAGACAGCAGCTCATTAACCCACAATAACTCGGCTGTGGGTCTAGTATACTTAATTTGTCTTTTCACACCAATAAATCTTACTTTGTTTCAAATGACAAAGCATAACTACTGTAACCCCGTATCCTGAGGCATACAGAAAATAAGTGGTTTCCAAAACACATAAATACATGAGGAACACATAAAGAAAAAAAAAAAAAAGAAAAAAAAAGGAAAAACAAAGGAAAAAACTCTCACATTCTCACATCATAATGATTTTATTTTCTTTTTCATGAGTAGCAGAATTGGTCATGGAATTAGACCTTTATTCCACTTGGTGCTCTGCAAACTCTGAGTGAAAAGCCAGGTTCAGTTCCGTGTATGCAGTTAAAATATTAATCAGGAGTCTTCTGAAATGTGTGTTAAAGATAACAAATATTTTCATAAAAGCTCGAGTATGAGGGTTATTTCAGAAGAATGCACTGTGTGATGCGGGTGCTTCATGCCCAGCAGATCCTAGGCCTTTACTCTATCAAAGGAAATGAAAAATGCTTCCAATACTCTGCAAATATTTCTACTGTAAAGTAAACAGGATTTATAAACTCTGAAACTTAAGAAAATGACCTCAGCTTCTATAATTTTTTTTGTATACTATTACGATTTTACATCTATTTATTTCCCAATAAATAGCCTTTCTAGCAAAAAACTCTGTTCATAGCATAAGAACCGTTTCCTACAAGCCAGCTCTGCAAAAAGAACTGCTGTCAGGTGGCAAAAGACATGGTTTTTAGTCAAGTGTCACAAGTGGGTTACCCTGTGTGACTATATCATTTTAAGAAGTTGTTTACTCTTTTGGTGGACACCTTACCACCTGTGTATGCTTATTCTTGGTTATTTAACACAAGAAGGAGCTGAATAAATACTTTGAAAGTGATCTGCTGTTCTCAGATAAAAGGGGGACACAGGGCCAGATTTTCAGCAATATCCATGGGTATATGTATACTGACATTTGTGTGCATTCATGCTTTATGTTTCAAAAGCTCAAATACCGCAGATTTCAGAAATCTAAACCTGTTAGTTTGTACAGGAAGGGAATATATCCCTTCTTTTAAGAGATGTAAAATCACAACTAGTGAACTAACATATGAAGAGAGAGTATTCAGCTACCCATGGATAGCTGGGCCTTACAGAGTCGTCTGTCTTTTTCTACGGTAATGATTAGTGGTATATGCAAGGTTGTAGTTTGATTTTGGGCATGGACCTGTAGGAATTGCCATGAATTCTGTTACAAGGCAGCTCTGGATTTTTTAGTTTTTCTCATTTTTTTTGTTTGTATTTTAAATAGGTAAAAAAACCCAAAAAACAACAGATCCAGACAGACTTGTCTGGAGATATATTTGCAACAACAGCAACAACAAAAAAAAATAAATGGAAAATAACAGTAAATGCTAGTTGCTAAGCAATACACTTTTCATAGTCCAGATGGAGTCCCATCCTGCATGGGATTCTTATTGTTTCCCTTTAAATACTGTATAATAACATCAGTTGAAAACATCCTCTCCAAATGGCATCCTGTGATTCTGCAGAGTGCTTGATCCAGCCTCACTGAAGTCCTGAGTGCTGCCTGAGGAAAGCCCGGCTGTCAGGCAGTTCCCATGCCCGAGCCATTCAGCAGTTGTCCCATTAGGAGCTCGCTGCATTTATGGGGATAAGCAACAACATTTGTAACTGCTCCGGGTTTTTTGTCTCTCTGGCAGGTGTGGAAGGGGAAAAAATAAAATATGGAAATTCCACTGGTTCATGCCTAGGCACTGCCCACTGCCGGAATAGTCTTTCTTGCCAGCTCATTTCCACTCAGGACAAAACTAGAAAAAAACCCAAAAACCTAAACACACGCATAAAGGCGATCCACAAGTAAACTACACAAACAGGAAAAAAAATTAACTCAAGAGCGGGAAGCCAATGATTTATCACAGTTCAGCCTTGCGCAGTGCAGGCAGGACCACAGGGCACTGTACTGCCCTGTATGGGGGGGCAGCTCCACCAGCGTGCTTCCCGAGTTGAGGATGCTTCCTAATATGCCATTACATCTCGAGCAGAGCAGAATAGATGACACACATGTACTTGCACAAACATAAAAGTATGTCCCTTCCAATCACCTTTGCTAGCTTAGTTTTCTGAAATATTGATCAGTATTATCAAGTTTCAAAGCAGATGTACCAATAAACATGTCAAGCCGAAAACTCAAATATTTATTTACTGACAGCTTTCAAATTTCCTGAGTATCACTCATACAAAAATAACTATAAGATTTAAATATCACAGTGTGTTATTGCTGTGAGATGATGTGTAACAGCTGGCAATCTGCATTTTCTGAGTATTAAATATTACTGAACAACGTTAAAGAACAAACATACTGTTCTCATAGGGCCCGATTTGGGAAAATGAGAAGCTCTGACTCCTACTCCCTTTGCTGGGAGCCAAGGGAATTCATCTCAGAGGAATGCTTTGGAAGGGTAAGCTTCAAATTAGATTATTTTTTTTTATTATTATTACATTCTGGATCTATAATAAGCACAGCTGTTTACTTATGTGCTAGCTATATTTAAATAGACATTAGAGGTTAAAATTTAATTTTCTAATTTCAATAGTATGTGCAAATGGCCTTGCTGCTGCCAAAAAGTCATAGCATGCTATAAAAATCCATAACCATCTTCATCTCTGTTTTCATAGTGTACATGTGTATTAGAATGGATAAATGTGCTGACATTCAGAAGCAGCAATGAGCTTTTCAAATTGTCTTCTCAAAAATGGATAGTGTAGCTGGATGCATGTCGTAGCCAATGAAATGTATTTGAAAAAATTACATGGCGTTTTGCTTGCTTTCATGTTTATCAGATATTTTCCCAAGTGAGCCTATGTTATACGAAGAACAAACCAGGAGGAGTTTCGCTTTCCTTCTAGTTTCCTTCCATTGCTACACTCTTCCAGAAAATGCAATGCCACCACTTGTAGCCCCTGCAGCTAAATGTAGAGCTGTTCTTTAGTGTATCACACTAAAAGCATCACAAGAAGACTTTTTTTTTTTTCAGAAAGGGCTACATTGTGCGACAAAAAGAGAACAAATGAATGTTTCTTAATTTCACTTTAGCTTTATTGCGTTTTCCTTATTCTGTATGTTGTGCCTGAATGTGTTATAGTCTTCTCGTTAAATAAGGTAATTTAGTGAATGTGTATTGTTTGTCTTTTTATCATTAGAAACAATTCAAGCAATGGGAGGAAAGAGAATTTATTCCATCGTTTCTGGTGCAATGGCTGGTCTTTGTCAAGTTTACTGATTAAAAAGGACGTTTCTTCACTTATAATTCTGTTATACTTTAAAAGGCCTGTAAAGAGAGTTTGCATATGAGCTCCTATTTTGTGACCTGCAGGGGTATCTTGGTTGGCTTTTCAGCCTTTGGTAGTTGTGTCATTTTAAAAATATCATGATATATGTTTATATTATTATGTACAGTATGTATATTTATGTGTAGATATAGAGTAGGTAAACCCCTAAGTTTCTGTTATAAAAGGGTAAAATATAACAAATATAAATGGCATTATGCAGCACTGATAGGGACAGCTGTTGAACATTCATTGTTTAACTATGGAAATAAGACTTTTTAAAGGAATAATGATGTTATCTTAGCTTCCTCAGTGTTGTAACATTTCCACTCTTTTGTGACTTAAGAAAGCTTTATTTTTATAGTCTAATGCCAAAAACAATATCGGAGAAAAGTAGAGAAATATGGAAGTCGAACAAGGGAGGGTGACCTGATATGAGAGCAAACCTCATCAGAAAAGGAAGAGAGATAAAAGAAACCTTCTTCCACATGCATGAGCATGCTTAAGCTGCAACGATATTCTCACATATGTGCTCTGTAGGCAGAGGGAGGGCTTCAGAGTCGGTCTGAGCAGTACCAGGTAAGAGCAGTCAGTTTGCGGCTAATAGCAAAGCACGTGGGTACATTGAAAATGGAAAGGCTTTAAGGCAAGAAGGAGGAGGGGAGAAAACTGCAAAGGGTGTTAAGTGAGGACACACTTTCAGAGAATATCAGTAATCCTTAATGCAATCAGAGGTCTGGTAAAATTGAAGTACATAACTGCTTTACAGCCATGGAGAACGGGCTGAGCTCAGCTGGCCTTGGCACACTGTGCTTGGCAATCTGCTCTGCAAGATCCTTACTGACTTCACTGGGGTTCTTCAGGGCTCAAAACGGTTTTCAGTGTGAGCCCAGATTCATACCCAGAGAAAGAGGCCCAAAAATAGCCAAGTCAAATGAAAAAATGCAAAGGAAACAGAAAAGGAGGAAGAGACTGGCTTTAAGATGGTCTTTGAGAACTTAGTATGGCATTGCACAGCTTAAAAATTTACAGAGTGCAGAAATGAGAAGCAAAACAGAGCACTGACACACATGGCAGTCTGAGGAATTTAAAGATGAGTATTGGGAGTTGAGAGATGGGAATTAATTCCCTAGTTGCTGAAAGCTGAGTGCCATTCCAAAGTGGCAGAAAAGGAGGCACTGCAAATGCAACATCAAACATTCAAGAAAACCTGATATTATACCATATTTCTACTAAAAAACAGGGTGAATGTCTTAGTGTGACATCAAAGGAAAAAAAGGAGGGTAATGTTATTACTAAGTTTGGTTTGAGGCTATCTTATATTAAAAGTCATGAAGTATAACTGAACACAGAAAAATCCTGGGCAGCAGAAAATATTTCCCAACAACTTTTATTTGTCTGTGGAAATCATTGAGATAAGGCAGAGTGAAAATGTCTTAATATGAGTTCCTTAAAGAGGACATCTACCAGGTGGAAAAACATAGGCAGACAGAGCGAATTCCCTAACGATCATCGTATCACACGTGTAATAAGCAATGAAGTCCAACTTTCGGTGCCCTTCCACGTGGAGAGAAACACGCATTCAAGTGGAAAGTCCTTGTAGCTTCAGACTGACAGCCTGGTAAAGTACAGCTGTGGGTTTAGTTCGACATTTTCGTCTGTCTGAAAGTTCCAGCCACCACCTTATACTGGAGGAGGAAGATGGTCAGGCTGAACTGAATTCCCTTCTTAAAAACGCTCTCACTCTCTGATTTCCTTCAGAAAACTTTAAGACCACTGATACAAGCTGTAAGATCTGTAGCAGTTTGAAGCTCTGTCAGCTCCATTATACTGAGGCCTCTTTCTGCTAAACCAGTCAGTATGGTCTCTTTGCCTGACCCTACAAATATTCCTCTGTTGTCCTCTGCTTAATGTTTAGATCAGGAACCATTTGTGCAGGAATTCCGTTTTGTAAATACTTTTACAAACTTAGCACAATTTAGTCCTACCCTAGATTTTAGACATGGTCATAACAAATACTAACAACAAGAGTGGCCAGAATAAAGAAGCTGTTCTCTAATAAAGCTGTGTCACTTGGAGAAGGGATTAACAAAGCAGTAATTGGGTTTTCTGTATAATTTTCACTTTAGCAGTAGAAAGAATACAGAACCTTGCAGTACTTCATGTACTAATACAGTCCTTGAGACAAGCTGTAAAAGAGATTAAGCATCTAATCGCTGGAAGATAGTTATAAGACTTATTTATGCCAGACAGAAATACGAACAGTCATTTCTCTGCAAATGTAACAAGATACTCAAGATTTAGAGATATTACTTGCAGTTTTTTTAACAAATTTCCAAACTTGGAGTGGGCGATAAAATAACTGCAATTGACCATGGTTTAAAAAATGTAAACTGATTTTTTTTTTCTCAATTTATAGCTGTGTAAAATGATGGCCATTAACATGGCAAGTAAAAAAAGTTGTGCAAACTGGCACAGCTTAAATGAAAACAAATGCCAGTTCATGTCAATGTGCCCCCAAAAAAGGTATTACAGCTAGAAAAATGTTCTGGTGAAAGGAGGTGACTTGCAGAGGGAAAAATGGCTGCTTACTAGCGTTTTATACCATGCTACCCTCAGATTTTAAAGAGAAAACCCAAACCTCACTAAAGCTTAAAGTAGCAATAGCTTTCCAAGGGTTTAAACTGCTTGAAAAGCTGGCTGTAGTGAACATTGTTAGAAGGCACAAGGTGCACCGGAGGGGTTTGCAGTAAAGCCAAAACCAAAGTAGCTTTCAAGATCAGCCAGAAACTGCTGTTTCAGGAGCTGGGCTAGAATTAATGCCAAATAAAACGCATGCTATTCCATAGAGATTTTAATGAACCTGCTTGAAGGCTATGGAATGAAGGTGCCATTGGCTTGGAGCGACATTTCAAAATAACCCTGAGCAGGCTGCTTGAAGTCCAAACATTTATAACAAAACTGAACAAAACATGAGCAGAAACTCTGAAAAGGGTAATGAAGTTCTGTGAGCAGCATCAATCGCTTCCTAAAACACACAGAGAAAACAGACTATGTTCTTTTTTTTTAAAAAAAAAAAAAAAGCACCATGTGAGATACATTAAAATCCTTTGAAAGGGACGGAAGTTTGCTTAGCTCCTTTGAACATCTTTAAACAGTGACATTCAGTAAACAAGACCTGTAGAGAGAAATTATAGTCGAGCCCTCCTGTCCCTCCAAGCTAAGTTCTTTGGTATTTGTCTCTCTTTTTCTTCTCCATCCACCCCACAGTCCTTTTCATCTGTGTTTCACTTTCAACATACCACTTGGGATCAGGAGACAGCAACAGCCATGGTATTTCTGCATAACTGTGCTGTGCCAGAGCTAGTGATGTTTATTCACCCGTATACCTGAGCAGCAATTCCAAGGCATTCCTTATTTCAGGTTTTCTGTTAGGAGATTTTCTCACTACTACTGGAATCTGAAACATGTTCCAGTCAACTATGTCGTAATTAGAAATTATGCTCTAATAATCGGTGCAGTTTTCAAGCATCTCAATGTTCAGAAAGTGGATCTTTTTAAAGCCAGCACTGGAGAAGAAGGGGTGCTTCTTTCATCAGCTATAATATATTTTACACCTTGCCAACCCCCCAACCCCACTCACCACCCCATTTATGTTCTATGCACCCTGACCCTAAGAAGAAATGACCATCACCACCCGACACTGACAAAGCTGGGCTGCTGTTGCAAGGATGAGAGTGCTTCTTGTTTGACCTCTGAAGGCTGGGCCAGGTTATTGCTCTAGTAGTATTAATTAATGGTGACAAGTTCAAGTTGTACCAGGAACAATGAATGCTGGATCCTGGCACTGTTCTCAGGACAGCTTCTTTGTAGTAGTGTTGCCCAGTGGTATGAGGCTGCAGCTGAATCTGTGAAAACATGGAAGGAAAACCTTAGAGGAATAAGAAAAGCCAGGCCATAAGTTCTACCTTGTTAAGCTACTGCAAACTTTCTAGTGAAAGCTTAGCTTTTTCAGTGGAGACCTTTCAGAAACCTGTTTTTATTTTGAGGAGAGACTCTTTCCTTTTCATTTTTTTGCAGGGAGCTACAGGGGATGATATTAATGCATAAGGTATAGTATCTCAACAAGTATGCCACCCTGATGGAAGAGTTTTTTTAAAACAGTCTGGTAGTTAGATTTTTTAGCCCATTGGTAACTAAGATTATGTCATCAGCTTCAGACACCAAAATGACTTGTAATATAGACACGTTGTAGAAAACGTGTCCACATTTCAATTCTATTTTTTACTCATTTTTTTCTGTTACTTTTGAACCAAATTTTACAAGAAAAGAATGGATTAGACAGTTACAGCGTATCAATGTTATCATCTTACCCAAGTGAAATGCAAAAGCAAGTAATGCTTAAGTGGCAAAAAAAGGTAAATTAAATCCTTGAAGGTCTTTACTATTTAGTACTCACATTAACAGCAGCACTGTTGATGGCCATTATGAATGTCACTCATTGCCAGTTCTGACTGCACTCCTGTACCTGAACCTGGGCTGGCTGGAGTTAACACGCTTCCTTGAAGAGTAAGAAATCACAATAATTTACATGTGCAGCTATTCAAGCCTGGCTGAACATGGTAGGGATGAACGTGTTTGGAGCAGGTGTTGAGCAGCTCACACATAGCTTGTTTGGTCAGAAAAAGAGAATGTGTTTTGTTAGTTCTATGCATTGGGAACACTTAACTATAACAAAGAAATATTCCCAGTACCAAATATCTGTGCTCTTGGCTATAAATGGCAGACCCAGTGGGTGGGGTGGGGTGGGTTAATTATTTTTTTTAGAGCTTTTAGACATACTTTAGTGAATTATAGTTTGAAAGGCTAATGGGATATTTGCATGGCCCCCAGCAAAGCTGTGGGAAACGTCTGTTTCTGGCAAGCAGGTAAGTGTACCAAAGCTATGAATATCCTCAATAACTGCTTCCCCAGCCATATAAACAAGTATTAAGCACAGCCGAAAATTGTCATCCTCTTTGTGTTTGGATTCATAGCAAGAAATATCTTTTTCTAGACAAGACCAGGAGGAACAAAAATGAGCATAATTCAGATATGTGTGTGATGAAAAAACAGCAACCCCATGCAGAGTACCATTTCCATTTCCCTCTTACTTTCTTTTAGAGAGTATATACAGACATAAGTCTTGCGGACCATCAAAAGTCACAGTGATGCTGAAGATGCACACAGTATAAACAAACTCTTTCAAAAGAAACAGTAGACTGGGTGATATCAGGTTTAGGATCTCAACAGCCTTTCACCACAAACCTCAGGGATTTCAGGACTAGGCTGCAAAGGCCTACTGAGAGAAACATTCATTATTTGCGACCTTGAATAAGGATAAACATAAACAAAACGCTGACAAACAAACAAAAAGCTCAGCAGAAATTATACCAAGTGGTTTTACTACATTGGGAGTTTTGGTTATTAAAGTGTGTGGGGGTTTTTAGCAACAGTGTACCAATTTAAAATAATAAAATCTAATGAAAAATTAACAATAACATAAAATGTTTCAGTAATGTTCCCTGTAATGGCTGTTGACATGGGAAATAAATCATCAAAAGGATTTCTGAAGAACAAATTTAACAAAGAAATATCTAATAAGAGTGGCTTAGATAGCTATTTTCAGTACATAGACTTAAAATGTAATTCTACATTCTCCTACATTAAATATTTAAATTCTCATAAGGAACAAAGAGCGCGGGACTAACTCTCTCTCTCTTCAGGCATATTACATTTCAAAGCAAGGATGTCCTTAGGATCCAGCTAAAGCCTGGACCTGCCACTGTATTCTGTTTTTTGGCCTCAAACTAATTGTAGCAGAAAATTAATTATGTCCAACATTTCAAACTTAAACTTTTTAAAAAGCAGCTTGATCCTGAAGGGCAGGAGTTGCTCAGCATGTTACATATTGAAGCTCTAAGTGGCCTGATTTTTCAGAACTGCTTGACTTGTCTAACACATTAGCTTTTGATAGAACCAGATGGTGTTTAGGTCTCAGTATTTCCAGGCACCTTGACACAGATCCTTAAACGCATTTCTGTATAATTCAAACTGATTTTTAATACCCCCGAGGGTCTTGCCCCTGGGTACATAATGGCAACATTCAGAAACTGCAGTCTAAGCATTAAAACGGTGCGTGACTGTGTCTGTGTAACATGTGCAGGACAAACACAATTTGAGGAGTAGAGAACAAAGGAAATAGGTCTTTTTGTATTAATCTAAAACACAGGAGAAAGACTGTATTAAAGTTCTGGCCTTTTTTTTAGTATTATTTTACAGCCTGTGACTTGAAAAAGGACTTCAAGGTTTAAAATCTGCTTAGCTATCTCTAGCTGAAGATCTCTTTTTTTTTCAGGGATATCAGGTTGTGTCTAACAAATTTTAAAACAAATAACTGGAATGGTGAAAGTAAACCAAGGAGAAAAATCCCATGTATATAAGAGATGATTTTACATTTTTTTTATCACCCAAAATACATAAAAAGCCTGAATTTAAATAACTAAAAGCAAAACAGCTTGAAATTAGGGCTAGTTGATTTGCCAGAGTAGAGTGCAAGTCTTCTAGAAGATTTTGCTTCTGAAAAGTGGTCAAATGTTGCACGGAAAAAGCTCAGTTGATCGCTGCAAGGTGATTATGCTGAGCCTTCTGTAAAAGGACTGACTTGAAATATAAATGTTCTGTCCTTGACTTCTATCAAAACTCTAACACTTTCTGAAGTTTATCACAAATGCAAATGTTGCTTATACCTTTTGGAGACTTTGAGGATTTTATGAAGTTATTTATAAACTGAAATAAAAAATAATGTCAGCTACAGTACCTACTTTGTAATTGAACCCCATCTTCTTTTGCGGGAGCTCGTGGAACCTCAGATATAATTTTCTAGATCTCTTTTGTTTAATATTTGCCTACAGCTTGACATGCTGCTGCCTGAATTTAACTAAAGCTATCAGTGAAGCAATGCTAAGGTTTTAAAGCCAGAGCAATCTGCGACATTCACCACCCACCACAAATACCCTATTCATCTTCATTTTCTTTTGAGTGCTACACTAGTCCAAATATCTTCATCAAAATTACTTCCTCTTCTTGACCCTGCTGTGAAATGAGCTGTATGACTTTTACAGACCTACTAGGGATAGCATGCAGAGGGGGAAATGTATATCGAAATAAAAAGTCCTACCGCATTTTAATTCTTCTTTTGGCCTTTTAAATACTCCATCTTCAAAACCAGGGCACGGGTGAGTGTCAAGGATAGTAATTTCTCCAGCTAGCTGTATTATTCACAGCATTGCAGATTGTGTAAGCAACTCCTTTGCTTTTGTTACAAACAGATACAAACAGGTATTACTGAGGTTTATTTTGTGGGGTTTTTTTGGTTGATGTTAAAAAGCAGGGAGGAAACAGGAGGTTGCAGAGGAATCAAGATGAAGCAGCAACGTGCACAACCAATCCCACTTTCAGTGCAACATCCGAGGCAAGGCTTGGTGTGCAGTAAATGTCTCACAAGAGCATTTATTGGCAGCAGGATCCTCTAGTGGCCCTGAGTAGTCAGAGCAAGGAGAGCTCACCTCCTTGGCTCCCCTGCTAAAGCAAATCCAAATGCAGAAAGGCTGCTTGGGTGTCTCATATTGTCTAAAGCAGATTTTAAGGCTGACAGACTGGCAGTAATTATTAGTTTTTTCTTTATTCTTGCTGGATCCTTTTGGCTCTGTGAGCATCTTACTTCTCCAAAGAACTCTGCTAGAATAACCTTATTTAACCTCATCTTTTACTCTCAAATTAGTCAAAAAGTATTTTACATTTTAATACAACATTCCTTCAACTTGTTATGTACTCAATATCCTAGCAGGAGAGCATCCATTACCTTATTTTGTTTTCATGAAACCAATTTCTTACAGCATCTGTGTATTCATGTGGGGTCTTCTCCTGTCAGATCTGACTTTTTATTGAAGATACAGGCAATGTGAAGATATTTTACAATGTTTGCCCATTTAAACTTACCAGCAAAGTATCACAGCTATAAACAGTGTTTTCATCTGAAATGTAAGGATTAATGTTTATACAGAATGACCTGCAGAGCATGGAGATTTTAAAGTAACGCCCACTTTGTTTTGATGGAAAATTATGGAAGCACTTGGAATTTTACTGTAGAGGAAATGAAGTAGTTGACCTTTTTTATGCTGTTCAATGTGATCTTTACTGTGAAGTAATAATGATAATGATGGCAAAGATGACAATGCTTGCTGATTTGAGCTACTCAGAATAATGAGGAAAAACACGTCCTTAAACCTGACTTATAAGTAAAAATAAGCTGTTAATCCTCACAGGTTCCCTCTAGTATAGAATCAATAAACTCACAAATATATTTTTTTTAAAATCCATGTTACTCAAAAAAGCAAAAAGTAAACAGAAGAGGTAATTGTACTATGAAATCTTTGCCTAGGGATGCTGCATTTAAACCAGCTTCCGGAATGAAGAAATATAACAGTATTATTGAAGTAAATACAATTCAATCTTATTTAAAATGTGATGCATTTCAATGGTTCTGACTCTACTCTCATGAACATTGATAAAAATAATTCAAGACAAGAGTTTCATTGTTAAACTAGAGACAGGCCAGGATCAGGCCCTTGCTACTATGCTCTGCAGCCATACAACTGATCATATGTATTAGACTTTGCAATATTTTTTTTCAATAGAGCTTGGTAAGACACTGAACCATGGCTTTTGCAAAGTGCTAAAAATGCACAGCAAGAAGGAGCACTGAATAAGCAGAGAGATGGATGACCTGAGTTGACCGGTCTTTTCAGTTTTTACCTTGTTATCTTATGGGTCTCTCAGTAGGGAATGAAGAGAAATCCAATGACTTTCCCAGCCTGAGGATGGTGTTGAATATCAGACTCCTTAAAAAAAAAAAAAACAACCCAAGAAAAAACACCAACCTCTGGTCTTTCAGTTGTGATAAGCTAGAGTCACAAAAGGATTTTGCTGTTGCAATTCTTTAAGCTAATTATTACATCAGTTTCCAATTCCACAATGGACTTCAGCAAGCAGAATTGTACCCCATACATTTTCTTCCCCACGCAAAAGAAGGAGTTATTTTAGTCAGAAAAGAACAAATTCAGAACTGGAAACTGGACTGCCCTCCAACACAACCAAGAGTTCACAGTAATGATGTCAAAAGTTTTAGTCTAGTGTTCCTCTTGAAAAATCTTAAGGGTTTTGGTCTAGTTTTTTAAAAAATGCATCATATGTTTTTATAGGTGAGATATATGCCTTCAATACAGCTCTAGCAATTGTACTGAACAGCCTTGTACAGAGGAGCACCACTTAGCTTATTTCTAAGACAGAAAGGTTTTTTTTAATCTTTTGATAAGAAAAACAGTGATTTTTTATACCCATTGCAGGTTTTCCTTTACATATTGCTTAATACTGGTTGTATGAGAGTTGACATGAGCTGGATTTTGAGAGAAGAGTGGGCACGCAGGGAACGAAATCTTCTCAGTTTAAGCTTCTACTGCCAATGTGTTCTCTGCACCAAACGGCTATCCACAGGTATTTTGATTAAAGAGGAGATCGTGCCTATGACCTAGCCTATTCAAAACCTTATAAACAAATTAAACTAAACTACCTAACAACTGCAAAGAAAGCAACACAAGATAAATACGATCTAAAGAGGGATCAGGAATCACCATTTCATTGTATCCTGAATAAGCAAAAGACTGAAATAAAGGGAGCACAGCAGTCAAAGTTTGAAGTTGGAAAAAGTGATCTGTCATGTCTCCACTGATAGGCACATATATAATGTATGCAAATTACCTACCTAAAGGTGTAGCACAAGACAAGTATCTTTCTATGAGTAATTTAATCACTGAAATCTTTTAACCGGATTAACAGCCTTGAAGAAATTCCTCACCAGCTACATATTGGACAAATTATTCCCCTAATAAGAAACAGTCCTGTTCAATACTATCAATTCCGCCTGCTCTCAGAAGTGGGACAACAACTCTGAGGCATCTGGTAGCAACATTACTCAGGTGGTCCCATGGAACCAAAACCAACCACCAGAAGATTTTTGTATCACAAACTGAAAACCAGGCATCCTCAGTATATCAAAGATCTACAGGCTTCAGGGCCACACACCCAGCTGGATATATTGCGCCACGTGGGCAATGAAATGGACCCTTTTGAGATACACCACCACAGCTGATATTTAGAATTCTGGCATGATATATCATATTCAGGATAATTTACAAACTCACTGAGAACTGAATAGAATTTATATGTTATTAAAATGCCAGATAGCAAACATTCAGCATAACTCAGACACGGAAGGTTACGTACCAACAGGAGCAAGCTTGCATTCATGTTTGTATATTCTCACTCTTTTATTTTTTCAGCCCTTCAAAAGCTGAACACCATATTACTCGCTCAATATTCATTATTTACCTATTTCCTTGATACCCATTAGCATTTTGGTTTTCTTTGGTGATGGATTAATATATAGACATCTTTATGGTTTTTTGCTCTATTATCTTGCCAGGAAGACTAACAGAATAATATTAGTTACAGAAAGAATACTGTGATTTAATGTACGAAAACAGATGGTTATTTAAAATTACTGAGTTCTAATGTTTAATGTTAAGAAACATACTTAATAACCATAAATGTGATGCTAATTAGGCATAATTTATTCATGTATCCCTTTGAATCATTGATGAATTTATTTGAGAAAACTAGGTTCTTCTGCATGTTAGTTTATTTATATGCCACAAAACCAAAAATATTTTTAAACAGTATCTATTACTATAGATCTATTTTTACTCTTATTCAGAAGAAAAGAATGACACTTCTGTTTTAGCTTGAAAGTTTTTCTGCTGGCAAATACATTTTGTAAACTGACAAAAGAATTGGTAACTTCAAACAAAACCTAATTTTTGACAACGTACAAAGAGAATTCAATGAACATCTTTATGTCAATAGGAATATATATATATATATGGTCTGAAAACTCCTTCAGCTAAATAAAGCTGCATTCACGTGATCTTAAAATAGGATAGCCAGGCTACAAATGTATTAGCAGTTTGATTAGACATGTAAGAGCTATGTACAGCACTGCATAGTACCTCTTTTGTAAAAACACCTGTACATGGCAGTAGTTTCAACTATGTTCCTTGAAATGCATTTCTGTAAACTTTTTTCTACAATTTGCCACCCCACATGTAAGAAAGGGTGTGACTATTGGACATGTTATGCTAGCCTATACATATTGACAGATATAATAAGCCCAAACCAAGCTTCATATTCCCTCAGGTGTCTGGATGAGCTAGTAGCTGCAAATTTGCTTAGTCAAAAGTCTAGAACACTCAATAAATAGACATCTATAACATCTGTTCTCCTTGGGTTCTGTTTTCAAATGACAATAAAAAGTTCCAAATGTTTGTTTGAAACAATATGCTTTATATCACAATGTAGTGTTGGTCACACTGCATGTCATCTTTAACAGCCTTTAAGATCTTTGTTGGCATTACACTACACATCAGGCATTTTTGTTAAGACCCATTTTCTCCTCAGTGATATATGTACTTAGTCCACATCTCCAAAAAGATTCATGACTGACAAGAAAAGAATGGAAATTCTTTCTCCTGCCAAAGCAAATAGTTTTATACAAACTTTGTTTTGCTATAAGGTAACTGAGGGCAAAACCACAAGAAACCTTTTATCCTCAAAGGAATTAAGTCCAGCAACTGCTCTGTATTGCTAAAGCTGTTGCTACTAGTGTAACAGAGTCTTTACTGTATGACTCAAACAGGGCTCCAGAGCACACGGAGAACTCAGGGAGTCCAAGTATGACTCAGGCTTGAAGTGTCAGTAGAGCCTCAAAGAGATACAAACTGGCAATGGTGATGAGGTATAAAAACAAAGGAACAAAATAGCTAAAATTGTTTGTGGGTCACAAAGCACGTATAAGGCAAAGAGCATCAGGCTTCTGTCCATTTTACTACAAAATTTCCAAGTTAGCACCTTTTGCTTTTGCAAACAAACAAGCATAAACCCAAGCGAAAAACACAACCCAGGTTTGCTGTTCTTAACCAACCCTGGATATTTTTGTCACCTGGTGAAAACAAATCTAAACTGTAATGAAAAAAAAAAAAAAAAAAAAGATTAAGAAAGAAACTCAAAATAACTTTCTGAAAAGCTACTGTTGAGAAAGAAATACAGAAAATGGACAAAGAGAGGGAGGAAACTTTGCATTATCATAAGCTATCATTAGCAAAAAGCCATGCTGAGAGAAAGATATTTGCTTTAGATAAAGCACTGACAAGCTAACATCCAAAATGAGAAAGCATTACAATTACTACAGTAGTATTTGGGTACAAACATTACATTAAATGTATATGTAAAGAACAGGGGTAACAAGGCCCTCCAAAACCCCTGGTTTTCATATCCCTGTAGAAACGAACGACCTAGGAAAAAAAAAATCCCCGGGTACCCATTGAGCCAAGGTATGAGCAAACCTGCAATCCTACAAGCCTGTGTAGCCATGAGATGGCACGCAGAATGATGGTCTGCAAAAAGCATCTCAGGACTACAGGGTGCCTGCGCTCTCATTAATTACAGTTTCCACTGAGCCATACACAATGCCTGTTTAGTCCTGGCAGTTGCACCCTCTGCCATGTTACTGAAGGAAGACAGGAGTACAATCTTCAAATGTTTCTCAGAGACAGAATACCAAGTATGAAGGGGAAAAAAATAAACAATTGTAAACAGATGGTGAGACTCATAAAAAGAAAGCAATAAGCAGTTAGATTGCATGCAACCTTTCACCTCAGTAATACCAGTTTAAAACTTGCATATTCTAGGGTAGCACCATTTCTCAGACAATAAACATAAATATAAGACTGAGCCTTTGGCTTTATTATCTCTTGTCACAGAAATGGAGAAATTATGCCTTTGGGAGTCTCAGCTCAATGGTAGAAATGATTATTAGGAATTTAAGAATTACTGAAATGGAGGGAAAGAATGGAGTATCACTGTACACATCATAATTCCAAAAGATAATTATTTCAGACATAGATAAAGATAACATAACACTGATGGTTTTAGTTTGAGAATACAATGTTGTGATGTACCAGGACATGCATCAGCTTTACACAGAAAGTGAAAATGAAAACCACTTTTTTGTATGTGTCGGTACGTTTTTTAACTATTAATATACGCTGCCTCTGCAGCAAGAAACAGTTCCTTTAATTGTTTCCAAAGTATCAGCTACTCAATGAATGCTGCAAAAATGAAAACAACAACTATAGGTAAAGAAATTCAAGTTCCATTGCTAAGCTTGACCATTCGATAAGTTTCAAGAAAGAAATCCAGGTACCACAACTTATTTTCATCACCTCACATGAACCCTTCCCTTGCTGACTGTGCTGTACTCTGTAAGGTTTTGGTGCAGCTTTAATTTCTTCTCTATAAGCATCAATAAACCTGGCTAAGAAGCATGACAAGGATTACTCCTGAATATTCTAATTACAGTGGCCTTTGTATCGTCTCTTGTATTATCATTCGTCTTGCACACTGATGCAAGACAGCTGGGAAAGTCTAATCCCTGTCTGCTGAAATTATTCCTTATGGGCTGCTTACAAATGGCCTGAAATCTAGAAAAGATACAGGTGGCTTAAAAATACTTAACTTCAGCACTGTTTTTCTGCTGAGAAGAGCTTGGACAGAGGCATGGTCTCCAGGGACACTTTTTTTTTATGGTATGCTGCATCAGTTGTTACAACTAGAAATATAGCAACACTTTTCAATACCAGTTTCTATGCAATGGACCTGGCATCCACAGATCTTCATCAGGAATGGGAAAGAAATTAAAACAAAAAAAACCCCAACAACAAAACAAAACTGAAACACCTATGAAAACACAGCCTTGGTGAAGAGATGAGTTCTTCAATAGAATAATAAAAAGAAAATCCATTCTGCTCTCAAAATCTGCAAGATTTATGCCAAATGACCTGAGTCAAAGTAAAGGATGATGAAAGGCCTGGTTATTTCCCAGCACAGTTGCACTCCTCTTCTGAAGCAAGGCTGGAGCTTACAGTCTGAAAATACTCCCTTTGTTATGATATAATGAAATAAATATCAGACTTTCTGAATTTTGTCCCACCTCTGGAGTTACTGAAAAAATATTTTTATTGAAAAAAAAAAAAAGTTATACTGTCCTAAAGATTCATAAACTAGAGCATTCTTTTTGTCCTTACTTAAAAAATAGTATCAAATTCAAAGCTACTTTTTTTGTTTCAAACTTTTATGAGTAAATCATAGATCTAAAACATCAGGGTCAAGAAAATACTTCCGAGTTAAGGTCCAGTTTATTTCAGAAGAATGAAAACACACTGAAAAAAACCTGCCTAACAGTATTAAAATAAAAAGGGCAATTTCCCATTGACTTTTATGAAGGCACAATTTTCCTAAGCAAACCAGGACACTTGTGTACCAGAGAGGACAGTCACTGATTTTAAAAAAACAAAATTATCAGTATGACCATCCCAAGAGACATTTCAGTAGTGAACAATCACCTAATACCTGTAGGGAAATAAACTTCTTGTTGCAGTAGCAACCGCACACCTGAGTGAGGTTGTTGCTGCATTTCTGTTTACGTGGCACTCAGGAAAAAATAACATTAAAAATGGCTTGTCCAAATTAGCAGAGCAGCATGGTGGGATGTCTTCCAAAATCTTTTCCAGTGAATCAAGCTGTCCTTCAAACATATCCATCATTCAGAGGGTAACATCTTCCTTTGTGGTTTATTATACTAATTCTTTCGAACAACGAAAGCTTTCCAGGCAAGTACGTACTGATGTGAAAATCAAAGATGTGCTGGGTTGAAAGGCATCCAATGGGACTACCTGGTTCATATTCCTCCTTTGAGGCAAGATGAAGTGCATTCCTAGGACACCTCAGGAAGATGTTTGCACGACCTGTTCTTAAAAACTCCTGGCTTACCTCTTACCTAAATCTTATGTCTACAGATTAAGATTGTTATGTCTCATCCTGTGTGCAGAAGTGACACAAATTCTTGATAACAGTTTTGATGTGCTGGAAGATTTTTTTTCCCTATCAACACTTTCATGTACCACTAAAGCAAACCCGGCACTGTCAGACTTGTAAATCTATATTAATTATTATTTGAAACCTGTTACTCCCTTCTAAACACCACATTATTTTTAAAGGGGGGTATGTGGGAAGGGTCATGATACTTCTGAGTACAGCATCTGCTATTATATTCCACGCAAAAGGGAACAGAAACAGTGCCAGCATCAGCAGCAACAGAATCTGTTTGCCTTCCTCCTCCAGGAGCAATCCAACATGTGGAAACATGAGGGCTCTGTTATTTGCAGAAAGAATGGCGATTTTAGTGAGACAGGATTTATCTGCTTCAAGTTGAGCAGAAGACTGTTTACATGACAATAATCTCTTCATATGCTGCAGAAGATCTCTGGTACGTTAGCACCATGAGGATGATGTGCAATGCTACATTTACTTATTTAGCCGTAAGTCGTAGGTATCAATATTATGGAGGATTTCACTGAAAACTGACTTTAACTAAAGAAAAGATTACAGAGTTACTTGAGAAGATTTGGGAATCACTTTTTACCAAACTCGAAATTTTTAACAAATCTCAACTAACATGATTAACATGGACTGAATTTCAGATATTTCAGGTACAATCTAGAGGATTTTACCTCAGGAAAGGACACTGGACCAAATGTGGGTGTGGAAGACGTATCTTTTATTTATCACAGAAATAAGAGTAAATACCTATTTTCCAGGATTATCTAGCTTACTGCTGACTCTTCATCTGTTACAATAGTCTCCTCTGTTTATTAATTTATGCCTATAAATAACTTGTGTCTGGTAATTATATGAAATGGTATGAAGCACTCATAGTAAGACTAAGCTCAGTGCAGGTTTTGATAATAGGTGTTAAGCATGTCTGATCAATCATTTTGACCTGAATTATCAAATAAAAGCCTAGAAAAAATAATTAAATGAGCCCCTGAAGACACAGATAGGACACCATTCCAACAAGTCACCGAACCCAGGAGATCTAACCTGCAGCTAGTTTACCTGAAAGTCCTTTCTGAGATTTTTCTCAGGAGTAAACATTTAAAGTAATTAGTGTATGTGAAGGATGAATTGTAATTCTCTTCTACCAAAGTGTTAACATAAATACAGCAATTAGCAATTATTGATTTGGTGCTCAAAATATTGCCACTTTAAGGTTGTGTTCTCCCCTTTCCTTATTTTCAGAAGTGTTTTGCACAGTGGTGCAGTGACCCCTCTAAACTGGAGAATTATGATGAAATAGTGAAGGGACATGCTATGTCACAATGCATATAACAATACATCTGATGGGTGGGTGCATTTTAATTTTTTCTTTTTTTTTTTTTTTTTTTCCTTTTAGCAACTCTATAACCTGGCTTTTAACTACTGAAGTGTCGTTCATAAAGCATAGATTATATTCTTCAAAATACTAATGCATTAATCCCCTGCTGGAACATGGATGAAGAACATACATACCTATCCCTGCTGCTGGCAGGTTATCTAGTACCATAAATATAGAATACCTTTGCTAAGACACACTACGCTGCCATGGGAAGAGACACAGTAATAAAAGCTCAGCCTATGTAATACTAGTCCAGAGTTTCATTGTTCTCCTTTTGTTCCTCTAGCAGTCTGCACAGATAAGAGTAGCTCCCAGGTTATCTCATCAGGGACTGGCTCTATAATTTGCTCTGTGTTCCTTTGTCCTAGGAGAAGGCCCAATTTTTTCTGCTTTTTTTTTTTTTTTATTACCACTTTTTTAATTTATTTTTTTAATTAATGACTGGAATAGCGGCAAGACCTTTTTTTTTTCCCAGGACATTAGCTGATCTTCCAGCACCTATTTGTAATTTAATTTAATTTCCATTACTAACCTATGGATGAGGATTTCCTTGCATACAGAGTAGCAGCGGAAGCTTGCTTGCTTGTGGATACCTGAACAAATACATTTGGAATATTAAAACCTGCTAATTAGAGGCAGTTCTCCAAAACCAACATGTGTGCCTACTTATGTGGGCAAATTACAAATTCCACTCCAGCTGGACAAGAGAACTGGTTCAAGGATTTTGTTTTCAGCAGAGATCATAGCTTTATTCATCTGGAACTGCTCTGTATATAAGGATGCCTCTAGACAGGATAACTGGCCAATGGACATGATTTAAACTAGTTGTTTTCTAATAGCTATGCTGTTAGACTAGCCAGTTATATGCCAGGTTTTCTTTGCAGCTTTATGGAATATCTTTATATAACCATTCATTTTCACTGTCAGACTGTATTTCTTTTATCTTAGTGTGCTTCCCAGAAGGAGATCTAATCTTTAAACATAACAGCAAAATGTCAGCTTGCACTGAGGTACCTAAGGCACCATTCACCGCACAAAGATTTTGAGAAATAGCGATGTTGCCACTTAATAAAGTATGAGACAAGTAGCAACAGCTTAAAATGTTGCCTTTAAATAACCTATTGTCCACTAAATTTGTATTGAATTAACAGAATTATAACTAAACCCCACGTTATTTTAAATAAGGTTCTAGGACTAATATTGGCATAGCATTTGCCTTAAGAAAAAGAATTTGCCATGAATCAAAAATCAAATCACTTTTGAATTAAAAAATATTATAAAAACATTCTGTGTTAAAATTACAATAATATCCTTACCAATGTATTACTTGTCATTTTATTTCTTTCTCAACTCCTGGTTATACATTCCTGCATGCTATCGTTAAACTTAGAAAACAAAAGATCTGGCTTTTTTTCTTTTTCTTTGCAAATACATTCCAGGAGTATAATTTTCTTACAAGTAGACTTGTTATGAAAGTTTTTATACTGGTTTTTTTTTTTTCCCCCAGGATGTAAATATACCCAAAGGAGTACTGGCCTTATCTAAAAATATTTTGCAGCATTTTTTTAACATGTGCCAGGCTTTCTGTGTACCAGAATGAAAAAAGGGGCTTTACAGAAGAAAAAAACTCAGAACAACCTAACAACACATTTGGGATATGTTTTTCACAATAAATCTGATTAAAATTATCAGTGGCACAAATTTCCAGGAGCAAACAGTCCCCACCTCTAAAAAGAAATGTCTTGCCTGGAGAAGCAATCACAGTTCTGTCACTGGCAATTCCAACTTCAGATCCCTAAGGAATGTTCTTCAGAAACCTAAAAATTTCTGATCTTAGATCTGATCATCTCCTTTCTCTCTCTCAGTACCTCTTACTGCCTATTCGCTGGTAATCCAGCATGGATAGCAAAAAAACCCCCAAACAAACAAACCAAACCCCCACAACCCTAAAAATCAAAGATACTTAGGAAGATGGAGAAAATCTGAAATGGTGCCTTATACATTGGGATCAAAAAGTAAATGACATAGACTAATGTGTGAAGACACAAAACCAAGGTGTATATAAATTGATGGATGATTAAAATGTTAAAATTAGAAGACAGGGGAGAAAGATGGATAATCTGTCATTTTCATAATACATCAACATTTGCTCATATCAGAGATTTTGTTAAAGCCCATTTTATCACAAACTTCAGACTGCTGTTTGCCTTAGGAACAAAGCTTCTGAACAGAGGGGATAGAGCAAAAATGTCTGAAGAGCCTTAAACAGAGCATTACAATTGGATGTTACTATAATAAAACTGCAACACTGCTCTGAAGCTGAAACAGAACCTCATGGCTGTTACTCAATAAATTTCTAAAAGATAGGTTCAATAAAAATATATCCAGTTTCCGCATTATGGAATCTCACAAGGCCACAAAAGCTTTATATATTGTATTGAATTATGCCTGAAGCATGGATTTGTAAATGAGAAATTATCTGTTCCTAAAACCTAGCAAGAAGATATCATTTTGTTCTCCAAAACTGATTGTATCTCTCCCCTACCTCACTTCTTTTTTCCTGGACTCTAAAGAGCAGGCTAAAATAGCAGAAGATATTGAAGATTTTTTGACTGTTTAAAATACTTACCTGCATACCAAAAAATGCAGATGATTTTTTAAAAGTGAACAGTGCCATGGGATATTGTTACACTATGATGGGACAGTCTTTTTCATGTTCTTGCTATGATTTTAAGTAGGTAGGATTATTGTGTACAGCACTTGCTCTATTAGTGAAGCATGAACACAAAGGCTGTTGCTGAGATACAATTGTTTTCTAAAAAGCGTCTAGGAAATGCTCTGTGCTTGCTTTGTTTTCAACCCTAATATGTCTTTTTTGATACATCTGTGGGTTCTGTCTATGCAAATGGACATACATGCACACTAGAGTAAGCAGTTAAAGTTCCTCTCCATTTTGGATAAAAGAATATTCAAATTATTCATTTAGTTTTCAGTAACTCACTGCCTTGGAGTCATGGATAACATTCACTTGGAATAGCTATGATAGATCTGCAAGAAATTTGTCAGAAGTCATTACATTTTAGCTACTAACTTAATAAGACTTCACCATTCAAGAGGATCAGAGGATGAAAAAAAAATATCTAATGAAATTTGGATGCATCTTTCCAACAAGCCCAGAGTTTCTAAACCAGTGTGGATTCTAGTTTTTCATAAGCTCTGAAACCAGTGCTGCAGCCAGAGATTGCTGTGTGTCCTCTGTAATGTCGCCCGGTGAGGGGCTGTATAATTTAGAAAAGCAAATCAGAAGACTGGTGCCTCCCTGTGGAAACATCACTGCATTTTCACAGACAAATGTCAGACTGATCCAGCCATCAAAGGCAATGCTGCTGACTGTCTGAGTCAAAGACAAAAAAAACCCAAATCTAAAGATAACTTTAATGGAACAAATATAAAAGGATCAAAGACATAGAGGAAAGGAGGTGCATGCAACAGTAGCACACATTGGAGTGAAGCTGAAAAACAAGGAAATTCAAAGAGAGGGAGGGGACATGATTTCCTACTTCCAACATTTTGACATAAGCATGGCACCTAAAAAAAAAAAAAAAAGGCATGAAGTCATGAATCTGGTTCACTTCTCCATCAGCTCTGTGAGCTTACCCGCAGTGAATTCAGCAACAACCCCATTGCACACAGTGACAATGTGTTTCAGGCTGACAGCACTGAGTGCAGGGCAAACGCTATGGTCCTAAAAGCATACTGAAATTTCAGCTACTACCAACTGGAAAAGTTCCACTGGACCATCCTGCTGAGAAGTCACTCTTACCAGTTTTCCACAACTGCCACCCATTGTCATGGGGTTATGAAGCTGCTCTGTTCTTTCCAACCCAAGAGGTACAGAGTCGGATATGAATGGACTATGAGAAGTAATGATGAATAGATGCTAAAGACTGACAGTGGCTGGTTACTGACCTGGTAGGTCTGAAAAATGTTTGTGGACAGGAACAGAAAAGGATCTAAATGGATTTAAAACACCATTTATGGGTTTAGTCCTGTTTTAGGACTGAATTCCTCTCCTGATGCAGGAGATTCACAGCAGTGGTGAACCGACTCTTGCTTTAGATGATTCCTGCACAGCTCGTGCTGATAAGAGCTCAGCTTTTGCTCCAGTTAATGTCATCTAAAGAATAATCTTTTAAGGTCCAAGCCAGATACTATAAGGATAAGCTAATCCCCTTTATGTCTATCTATCTCCAGACTAATAGCAAGAGAGAGTAAATGTTAATATTGTTATATTAGCTCTATTATTTATAACAGAAAACCTCAATCTCTTAACTTCACATCAGCTGCACTCTGCCTAGCTCTGCAGCTTATGCTTCCTGACCTTACCAGTAGCTAACTATATGGCTCTTTAAATAAGATACACATTTAAGTTACAATAAAACCAATTTGCAAGTATTGTTATTCCAGTAGGCAACTGGAAATTGCTTCTTACAGATTTAGTGCATTTTTTGATAGTAAGAAGAGTTTTTAACAAGTCCTAGGGCAATATCAGTTTGTCATAATCAGTAAATTGCATCCCTGTCACAGAATTTTACATAATGACTTCAGCAGAGGTAGCTACAACTATTAACTCGAGTAACTCTTCCACAGTTTCATGAGCAGGAAACCTCTCATGTTATCTCTAAAAATGCATCATTAAAGTTAGCAGCTTTTCCAAGCAATCTACAACTGCAGCTTGCCTTACTGTGAGCATCAAATAAATGTAATTCCTCAGAAGTACCAACAGGAGAAACCCACCACAACATAGGTACCAACTACTTATTGACAACAAATGAAAAAATGTAGGAGTACCTTTTTTCTGCCCTGGACGTGTTAATTTCTGCTCCTCTTTCCTCAGAAACATATGACCACAAGTCAGTCATATGTTGGGTATTGGCCAACAATGTAATCCACATTTCCATCATCTGGAGGCTGGAAAAATTAGAAAATTGTTGTAAAATAAACCTTTTATCAGAGATCTTATGGATTCTTTTCCTATGGTTCTTACAAAAATGTTTTGAAGTAATACTTTTTGAGTGGGTCTACTGGTAATATCTACATATTGCAATGATACTTCAGTAAAGTCTACCTTGCCTCAGATTGTAGCCAGAAATTAGCAAATTTTCAATACCTGCTCTTCTTGATGCTTTAAAAATAAGTTTAAAAAACTGAATTTATTAGGGAGAAGGGCTAACAGCCAGGTTTATGGAAAACCACAAAGCACCAAGTGAAAAGGGGAGTCAGAACCTTGGGTACAGATGATTTTTTAAAAATTTTGTTTTAACACATTTTCAGAAACATAGTGCATGGAAGGAAATTTAAGATAGTCTTTAAAAGACCATTGGTTTCAAATTAGACAGTTAAGCTGTTAAGAAGCAAATAATGAGGAAGTCAGTGAGAACAAAATTGCCAATTATGAGAGAAGTGGAATCTGAAGAGAGTATTAGTTCTCATTTTCATTTTTCATTTTCTACACCTGTTATGTACTATGCAGAATCCAGTGGTTGTTAATCACTCTGCAGTACCACAAACATTCAAATATTAGAAAATATATTTACGAACATTTTTCATTACCTGTTTCTACATATTTAGATATCCACGTACAGGTACTTCTTACCTATCATGTATCTATGGTTTCATGAGCTTTTAAGGTTCAAACTTCAAAGCTTTCTTTAGAACCCTGAGCTCCAGAACTTTACTTAATTTCTTCTCCTTTAAATAGATATGAAGTTGAAATGGTTGAAAAACCAGAAGAATCAAAAATGTCTTTCATGAAATTGGAATCAGCTCTAGGGAAAACCAGCACTGTAGGATAAGGATTCTGACTGCTTCTTTGATTAATGCTTGTCATCTGGGATGGTTTGTGTTGTTGGAGTTTTTTACTCAATATTTCCATAGATCCTAAACAACTCTATAAAATGTATCTTGATTAAATGCAATACCATGTAAATAGAAGCAATGAGGGGTGGGGGGGTGGGGAGGGGAGTGAGATTATCAGAGGCTGGTGTGACTTTGAGGAATTGCCAATCTAATATTACCAAATGTATGGTCATAGTTGCATAGGTAGATAATGCTAGTTCTGGCCCTTCAGCTTAGTCCTCAGTTGCACACTGATTTTCAAGTAGTCTTCAGTATTGCCTTGCTTGGTCATATGAAGACATAACAATGACAAGTACAGTAGTACAGAAATGTTACATGTACACAATAAAAAATTAATTAAAATTGCTGTGGGAACTATGACTTTGATTAAACATTGTACAGTATGTTAAGTAGTCCCTTTAGGTATTTGACGCTGAATACTTAACACTAAATTTCCTTCAGTTACTTTGGCTAAAGTATTTCCACGGTTCTTTTTGCAATAAGATTTTGTAAATTTTGTCATATAAAGAATCAGACTAAAGTTTTGATAATTGTTTTGCACTTTTTCATATACCTATAAGGAATTAATAGTGTTTTTACAGGTCACAGTTCTTCTAATCACACATAACAAGGCTGCTATTGTGAACGCTGTACCACTGATGGTAAATAAAACCTTCTCATAGTTTAAAAAAAATGGTAATATGTTTTCTGCCATTACATAAATATAGAAAAAATTGGTTTAAACTAAAATAAGATGTGAAATTAAAAATTTCAAATGTATTATCAACCTGTATTTTCATAACTGCTACTAGATTTTTGAAACCTTTCAGCACTTGACTCAAGTTTTGCCAAAAGTTTGACTTCAGGTGTGTCTGCTAAATCCTTCAAACCATGGCTCATCCAGCTCTCAAGCCACGCATTTGTGTCTGTTATAAACTGAGATTACACTTTCTCTGATTGTTTTAGGATCTACCTAGAACATCACCCATTTCAAATGTGCTGGAAACTTTCCATAGTAAAAGTTTCATTTCAGTAAATTAGATTCAGGATATGTTAGAATTAAGATAGGATATGTTAAACAGAGAGAGTTTATAAAAATATGTGTTTTCCCCTTAATTTTCCATATACAGTTTGCATCCTTTGTGGCCTAAATTAGCCTAAACCCAACAGCAGACAAACTTCAGCTACTCTGACAGAAATTATCTATGTTACATGTCAACCTCTGGCTACCTTCTTTTTCCTTCAAGTTTCATTTAAATTAGTTCAGCCTGCTTTTAGGGGATGAGAATACAGTGCTTTACACTGTGATGGAAAGTTTTTGTGCTTTGAAATGAAGGCTTGAAATCAGAAAGTGAAATGTCTGAGTGTCAAGAATGTGCCTTTTGCAGTCCCTGTGAAAATCCAAGAAAAAAAAAAGTGGCAGGAGGATAATACCCTGTGTTCATCCACTCGATTGAGCTGCTCAATGTGGACCCTCGGGCAGGAAAACATGCCTTCACGGGAGGCAAAAAAATATCCTAGTTCTGACCTTTCCATGGCAAAAATATGGCACGTTGAGTCAAGACAGATCCTCCCCAGGCTCAAGGGGTTTGTGTAAAAGCTTGTGTCCTTTTCAGCAATATTGAAATCAGTGATCAGAAATTTGTGTTGATTGGTGACAATTCAAGTAAAATTCCCTGGCCTCCCTCAGATGCCTTGCCCGTGACCCTGTCTCCTACAGAAGCAGCCCTGCTCTGCTGCGGCATATTGATACTGATGTTAATACTGCTGCCCCCACCCAACGACATGGGGTAGAGGAATGAACTGTGCTCAAAGCTTAACCAGCCAGATTTATTTAGTCATTTATTTATCCAGACCTAACCTCTAAAGAGAAAGTTCTCCTTATAGACAGAGGAGCAGTTTATGCTGGTTTAAATGTACATGAAACTATGGCCTTAGAATTGCCTTTCAAGGAAACAAAAATCACGTTTTAAATGGTGTTTAACAAGGCATTAATGGGTGTGAAACTCTGAGCTACTTTATTAATAATGAAGTTGTTGACTAAAAATTTAAAGAGGCAAAGATCAAATAAAGATGAAACAGACTGAATCTTATTTTTATTCTTGCATCTTTATACAGTGGAGTACTTCATGTCATTTAGTCTTTTTAGACTTGAAGGAAAAATGATCTCCTGCTGTTTTGGGAAAGCTGTTGAACTGGACCAAAACTGTCCACTGAGATACAGTCAGTTAAGGAGAGATTATGGGACTGCACCTTCAAATTATCATTCCAACATGCAGTCATATGTATGGAAGTGTTTTTCAAGAGCAAGACCCAGTTCCCCATAGTTTACAGGAATTTATTAACATAGGCACAAGAGGATCTCCTGTGTAAATGCAGATTCCTCATAGGGTTGTATTCCCATCACAAAAGTTGAAGGGAGGACCAAGATAATACTTTTTAATTCAATGTACAAGTCCACTTTCCATTTTGGCTTTCAGTTCTTTATGTTAGGGGAAGGAACGGCAACATGTTCATAACAAAACGTGTAATGACAAAGCATGTGCATAAAAGCATCATTTATGGGTTGCTTTGTAAGAGCATGAGCTAGTCAAAATTATTGAAATAACTCCCTCGCAACTTCTTGCAGTGAAGATATTGTGAATGATTTTTGTAGTGAATTTTCTTCTCCAGACAATAATTTCCCTGCATGCTTATATTCCCTTTCCAGACCCTCTTATACACAAAGAAAAGGAGGCAAATGCAAAACCAAAAGAGTTTTAAATGTAATACATTATGTACTGTGTATTATATTCAAATGCATTTGATTAAAAATTATAGTCAAAATAAAAAATGTTAGAAGTGAAAAACATTTGTAACCATTTAAAAGAAAAAAATAATTTCTCTGGTTCTTTTCAAACTGTCTCCAGATATTGTATTTGACATCTTCAGTTAAAAGACTTCAGTGTAAATTTAAACTTTAGTAACTTGTTTATTACATTTGCATTGCAAATATGCTCTTATAGCGTAGTCTGTTGCCTTGGTTTAATCCATTTTGTAACATAATGTGGTTGGTTCTGATAGTCCCATTTTAAAAAAAAAGATACTAAATTATTGTGTAATTATATAGCAGAAGGCACAGGAATTCTGTGCTTTCATATGTTTACGTTTGCCTTTGTTACAAATCTATCCGTTCTGACAATTAACAGTCCCAATTAAATTGCTTTGGAAACTGATAAAAATCTCCAGGATGTGGCCTTGATGTAATAGAAAATCAGGCATACTCATTTTCACAAGGATGCTTTAAATTTCTACTACCACCAAGAAGACTAAACTCAGGTGCTGACTCTTTACAATTATGATTGCCATTTACACTAAGGCCTCTTCACCTTTTCGTGCTTTCTGAAGTAGCATCAGTGCAAAAGTGAATCAGATCCATTTAGTCAATGAGACAGTAATTTATATATTTAAACTTGGGGGGCTGTGGGTGTGTGTTTATAACTGGCTCCTTGGCATTTTTCTATGATTATTCCTTTAGCTGTAATCAATAACTGTTCACACAAGAAATAAAACCTCTTATACAGTCCTTCCAGGGACATTTCTGTAGTTTCTTTATGTTTGTCTAAATAAAAATGAAAATAAAATATGGAAGGTTAAAGCAACCTCCACTTTAAGACATTGCGATCATCTAACTTGTACAGGTTCAAGTAGGATATATTAATATGATGGTTAAAAGTATGTAGCAGTCTAGAATACAATTAGATGCTTGAGTGTGTTTTTGAAAGCATGTGTTTGCCTCACAGCCATTGAGATCGCATGAAACGGCAGCTTCTATCCCAAGATCTAGTCTCGCCACCAGCAAAAGCACTACTTGCATTCTGGATGACTATGCTCCATTAGCAGCATTCAAACTCTTGAATAAGAGCATCCTACATAAAAATATCCCAAATGATTACGATTTCCCCTTCTGGAGGGTTTGGTGTTAACAAATTAAGAGCTCATTTTCTCTTATGCTGAGACAAAGAGCTGTAGCAAAACAAGCTTGTGCTCATAGGAAAATGTTACCAACCAAAGAGCCTACATCCAGGTTGCTTATTTATAGCTCTCAAGGCATTGTTAAAGAAGGCATGTGCTGCTATCGCCATCTTCCAGATGAGTAAATGGGACAGTTTTGTCACAGAATAGTAAGAAATCAAGGCAAGTGTTACATTTATATCATTTTCTATTCAAGTGACACGGGGCTTGCTCTTCTTTAAGCTACGTGCTATATTCCTTTTCTACAGCAGTAAGCCATGGCTACTATTATAAATTTTTTCTGCTCTGAAATTACCTTATTGGAAAACTGCATAATACTTTAAGAGGAATTTAAACCTCCTGGCTCTTCCTGTGTCCTTGGCTTATGTCAGAGCCCCAGCAGCCTGTGAAGTGCCTTAGATGCACACAGAAGCTGAGTAATTATGGCTCTGTTAAATGGAATTCTAAAGAGAGTTCATCAGGGATGTTTAGAAATTAACTAATCCACAAGATAGGCTTGTGAATCTGTTTACCATCCAAACATGAATAAAAACATTAAACAGATGATGGTAAATTGCAGCAACTGTTAAACACTATTGTAAACACTAAAAGGAACAAGAGTAATGGCAGGAGCAGGGCCCAATATTCATGGGGGAAAGACTCTTGTACTTACACCTTTTCAGCTGAAAAATGATGAATAAAAGTTACCAGACTGGAATTTGGTCTTCTCCATCAGCTCTTCTGTGCCAGCCTAGAAAAGCAGCCAGAAATATTTCTTTCAGCAATGCAGTATTTACAAAATATGGCCATTTTCCTGCCCCATATCCTCAGACCATCAAGATAAAAAAGATGCTTACGAACTCCGAGTCTCAGTGAAGAAGCAAGGACTAAAGAAACATCTACTACTCTACTATGAAAGATCTCATACTAGCTTTGCAAAGCTCAACTTTTATTATTACCTTTCCTTTCCATTACTTTGACACATCTCAGTATAGAAGTGCAGAGAGGTGACAATAACATCTGAATATGTTTTATCCCTCTGGTTCATCTCCTTATTAGGTCTTTTCTTGAGAGGACAATTGCTATGGCAGGAACATCAGTACTATTGCTGCCCAAAGTAAATTCCTCCTAAATGTAAATGTTTAAATATTAGCACATTTCTATACGGTAAAATTGATCATGGCTGCATGTCAATCTGCCACCACCCTGAGGCTTGCCTCAGGTTCCAGCAACATCTGCTAGCAAAGAACTGTCTGTGATCTGCCCTATTCCTTCACGCCCCTGGTGTTCGCTACTGCAAGAAAAGGCCATGAAGACTTACTCAGGCACCAAGGAAAACCAAAAATCATGAAATTGTACATGTAAATGTTGATGGTGTTTTTTGTGGTGGTTAGTTTTTTTGTGGTTTGTTGGGGTTTTTCTGGGGGTGGGGCAGGGCTGCAGGGATGGCCTCTGCAAGGAGAGGATTGGGAGCTGAAATGTAAGCAACTTTTTTACCTCGTGTGATATTCTGTAAAACATCAATACAATTAAAGTTGATACGCTAAGGACATCTAAGAAGCAAGGAAACTTAGTTATAACCAATTCCACAGATTTTCAAGTTTTCACAGACACCCACCCAAACTATATGCAAAGTGCAAAACATAGTGTACCTCATCAAAATGCCTCAGCTCAGATCTGCCATTGCTGAATTTCTTCCAACCTGAACTGCTTACCTTTAAAATGCTGCTGCTCTCTTACAGTTTGTCAGATGGATCACTTTTTTTTTTTTTTTTAATAGCTAATTACCTTGTCACAGCCAACAAATGTATTGCTGACCCTTCTCGCCCAAGCAGAAGTGCTTTGGGTTCTTTCTATTCACAGAAAACATCACTGAAAAAACGTCCTGTACTTGGAGAAATACTGTTGTTTACACAGAAGATACAAACTGCCCTTTTCCTTTCAGCGTAAAGTAACAAATCCAGCAAATTCCTTTCCCAGAAAATACTGCCCAAAGAGACATTACTAGCTCTCACTTCAGGGTGGCAGCAGCATTTGATGCACAGCTGAGACCAGTTGACCACTCAGCCCCAGCTGCATCTGCTGTCAGACCTAGGGCATTGCCTTACCTTTCGCTGTTGAGTCTGAAACATCTAGGGCTGCTTCTTGTGAGAAACGGGACTGCAAAAGGCAGTAAAACAGCTATCTTAATCATGCTGGTGGTCTTAAAAGCTAAACTGAAAGAAAAAAAAGAAAAAAAACCCCACCACAAACCCTACAACCTTAAACACTCTGATGGTGATGCTGTTTGGTGCTTGGAAAAAGATGAAAGAACTATCCTTTACCTGAGTACGTGTACACCAGTGGTGTTCCTCTTCAGACAGAAAGGAGAAAACCAGCTCTGTTTTCTGAGGAATTCTTCCTGAGATTGGTAGACTGCTTCAGGGTAAATGGATTTTTGCTCTGGAACTGCTCATTAATTTCAAGTTGGACTAGAGGATGTAAGTCAAAAGTTTGCTAGCAACACTGATAAAAGCATCAAAAGAAAATCCTTAAGTCACAAGCACAAAACAGAGCAAGACCATATGTTTTACGCTGGGGCTAAAGGCCCATTAAAAAGTGCAGGGGAGTGGGAAGGAGAAACAGGGGGAAGTGCTGATGATAACGAATCTCTTTTCTTACCTTGGTTGTACAAAAGAAGAGCTCACATGATCTATTTTGTGATTAAAAGCTTTATTGCTAAAGGAAAATATAGAAAAGAGCTTAAATTAGTGCAAGAGGAGGGTTGCAAGTTAAGTGACTTTTTAGAGTAAAAATTCTGAATAAACCTTGGAGTAAATGGAAGATGGGATTCTCCCACCCAGTTATGTGCCTGAGACTATAGTATCACAGTCTCCTTTTCTTTCTGTTCATAGTTTTGCCCTTTTCTCTTCATATTAAAGAAATTATGGAAAACCTCTTAAGTAAATATAACTACAATCTACCTAACAGGGGCATGAGAATTGCCTCAGGTAGAGAATGAAGCTGAACTGGGTCTCTTACCATCACCTACAAAGACATTAAGTGGAGCTATTGTACGAGCAGAGAAAGCAGTGAGAGATATTCCTCTATCTCTCTTAAATGACCTGTATCCTCTAGTAATGACTACTGTGTTAAATCCATGAGGCAGAAAGTGGCAAGGGAAGAAAATAACCTTTTTCTGGATAGAGACTCTTTTTAAGCATGGACTAGAATACTCAATCCTATCAAAACTGAAGCCTTTTTAGGCATGAACAGAAGCAGTCTTCTATGTGCCTGTGGAAAATTGAGATTAAAAAGTATGACAGTATTAGAAGAGTGAGGCTAGAGCTGTTTGAAAATGTTTAGGGTTGCAATTTAGGATTTATTTATTTTTTCTATCTCTGACTTTAATGGGTTTGAAATATGTGATGTGCTTTAAATGTACTGACTCTAGCTTCCAAGTCTTGGTCCAGAAGTCTTCTAAACTTTCAGGGGTTAGTGCTTGTACGAAGCGTTGATTCTAACATTTGTTACCTGAGCCCTAGATAATATTCTCATAAAGCAACTATAAAAGTGAGAACCTGAGTCCTGCTTTCAGACAGCTTTATTCTATTGACAAATGTGTGCTTACTCACTGGGACAGGGAGGTAGGCAGGGTGGGGAGAGAAGGGCATTTAGTTACTCTACTACTGCTTTCAAAAGAAGTCCTACACCACATCTGTGATGTGCAAGGGACTTCTGTTTGAAGATAGCTCTGCCTTTCCCCTTATTCAGCTCTTATATCCACATAATACTGTGTCAGGAGAAAATATCAGCTCATGACCCGGAATCACTCTCCCTGTAGCCCCACTCCTTCTCAGATCCAGAAGCAGCATGGTTGGTGCTAGAGTCAGTAATCTCCAAGCAGAATGTCTTTGATCTCATTTTCTAAACCTGTTTAATTATTGAGTCTCTATATCCATTATGAAGTACCAGATAAAACCGAATCATTTAATCAGTGAGTAAAAATATGTCTCTCAAAAAATGGAGGGAAAGCAAGAATGAGTGGGAGTAAACAAGGTCGTGTTTCTGCAGTTATACTTGGTCATACCAGAAGACTATTATCCCTGGCTCTGGGGATTTTTTGTATGGTTATCTACATAGTAATGCCTGGTTCTGGATGGGGAAGGACTCTAGAGAAAATTGAAAATGTCCAAGGAAGAAAAAAGTTGATTCTTCTTATGTAAGTGTGAGGATGATGGGGGTGAGAAAGGTGATTTCTGGACATTTATTCTTTTTAGCACGGTAAAATTTGGGACATTTGGTAGACAGTCCTGTCACGCAGACTTCTTTAAGGGTAGTATAGAGGTGTTGAACCAAGGAACAACAAAAATCTTGCCTTAATGAAATGCAAAAGCCCCATACATTATGCAACTTTTAGGTATACCGTATACCGTATATACGTATATATAAAAAGTCTTTTAAATATTGCTGTTCAAAACCAGCTAGACATACTAGAGAAATATAACTAACTTGCCCCTCCCAAGACAAGGACTCACTGCAGCTGAACGACTTCTCTGAAGTCAGATGAGATCATAAAGTTAGTTATTAATACCGTGTATGTAAAAAATGAAGAGAAACTTTTCAAAACAGCAATTCCTTCTATTAGTAATGGTCTTCAAGGGAGATCACTACTCCTGGTGTCCATGCAAATTTGAGTCAGTCTTTATCGTTCATTAATAACCTCCGAGTTTCTACCAAGATAAGTTAATTCCTCTCATGTTTTAGGTTTAAATTTGTTTGTTTTCCTCAAAGTTCTTTAACGGGCATGTTTTGGAGAGAAAGAAGCTGTCAATTACATTTTAGAATGTGATTTTGGGCAGAGACATTTATTTTCTGAGCATTGAAGTCAAATCTGACTAAGAACTGATAGGCCAAAGTCCAACCACAGTGATCTTTGCAAACTAAATACTGTATCTTTTTCAGTATTTTGACAGGAAACAAACTTTTCCAGCTGAAGGGCCTTGGTGATACAGTGTATGGAGAGGTGTGCAAATATATGTGTGTGTGTGTGTATATATATGTATGTGTATGCATTCAGAGCTGTAAACAACTGTGGCCTTTGCTTCTAACAGCATCATCCAGGTGATCCTTGCTGAAGTGTAAGCTTTATGCTACGATATCCACATTTCTATAGGAAGTAGGGAAAATGTGTTTGGGGTGCAGTTTTCAGGAAAGTACTTATTTTTTCGAAACTTCAAAGAAAATTGCATCCACTGCTAAAGAGAAGTAATGGTTAGAAGTAGGGGGATAAATAGATTCAAAGGATTCACAGCTTACAGCGTTTTAAGAAGTGATTGATGAATCAAAAGGACTGTGGGTTAAGTGCAGATACGAATGAAATTTTCAGAATTTACAGATCCTAAATATCTGTACTGTAGTTGAACACAAGGCACAACAACAAATTGATGGATGGGCAGTTCTGTCCCTCCAGTCCATGATTCTTTGGGGAATCACATTAACGTATTATTGATAATTCTGCTGTCTTCCCAGAAGAACCACAGAAGATAATGCTGCTTACTAATGAGACCAGCAAAACCAAAATACATGGGAGATGAGCTCCTATCCATCCATTCTTGCCTGGGGCTGCACTTCCGTGCAATCTATTAGTCTCCTTGCAAACTGTCATGTTGGACTGCTGTTGTCCTGAGGACAAATATGATGAATCGGGTCTCAAACTTCTGTTACCAGATGTAAAGTTTAAATTTAATTTCATCCTAACTCTCAAAAGCAAAAGTATCATTTTCCCAACAAAGGTTGGTTAATTTAAATATCCCAATGGGAAAAATACTAGCAACATTTCTGTTTTCCCTTGTAACCAACACATAAAAGATCCCAGCTGAAGGAAAGGAGAAAACCAAGAAAATATCGTGGCGGGTAGTCAAAGATAGAATGATGTCTAGCCAGCTTTAGAAGAAAGATCACTATTGTCAAGGAAATGTGAGATGTCTTTTTATGACAAGAAATATACATTTACAAGGGTTAAATGCAGGTAAATTGATATTTTCACCTGAAAAGTGAGCATATTGCTCCCTTTTTACCCCATCCATATGTAAAATAAACATTAACCGATTTTAATCTTTAAAGTGTGCTCCTAAGAGTTCATGGGAAGCATGCTTTATACAATTCTCAATGCATATTTGAAGAAATAGTCAGAGGTATTTATATGGATATTAAAATCAGCAATGTGTTTTTTATTTAGATTTTTAAAGACGCTCGAGGACTCTGGATGTTCAAATGTTATGCGCATTTGCAACACTATTTCACCTAGCATCACTGTCTGAAGATCTCATGACTGCAAAGAGTTATTAGACATGCAGTTATGGTCAAGGATCACAGCAGTATTACAGATCTGTGTTTGTGCTTTTATTGTTCAGTTCTTCTCAAATTAGTCAACGCTAGAAACAATGGTCTTCCAAGACCTCTCACCTCTGGCATCTGGTTTCACTTTTCTGCAGCCTTCTTAACATTGGCAGAGTTACTGCTTTTCTAAAGGTAGATTTTCAAAAATTGCCAAGATTTGTTTAATACTTGTCTTGGAGTGTTACAAAGCCTTGGTCCCGTTGAATGACAGAATGAGTAATGGGTGGTAGAAGCCATTCCTCTAAAAAGAAGCACACTGGTATAAAATAAAGCATTTAAGAGCAGTACTGCCTGAAAGGTAAAACAAAACAACAGTTTCCCAAAATTGTCACTACGCTTGCACTGACTGCGATTATTCTGTCCACATGCAAAATGCAGCCCAAGATGGAAAACCCAAAATTTGGTTTTACAGGGTTTGGTTAACTCACATAACAGTAATGATGAATGCAGTAACAGTATGTGGAGAATATATTGGAAAAACTACAGATTTTGAGATCCAGGTTTGAATATTTTTTTAGAAAAAAATAGGGAATTAGATATGACTTGAGAAAATATAATATATATATAATAAAAAGAGTAACTTAATTATTGTTATGAAACAAATCATGTGGTTTGGTGCAAGGTTTTTTTGTATACTACTGGATATTGAAAAAGAATATTTGAGTGTATTTACACTTATGAAAGCAGGGCAGGATTATAATTTCCAGCTTATTTACATTATAAAATAGAGTAGCTCTCTCCTCCCAATAAGGACGGAAATAGGGCATCTTAACGTTTAGTTATTGAACAGTTGCTGCATGCCTGCAAAATGCAACAAGCATAACAGAGAGGAAGAGGAAGATAAAACAATCATTCTCAGAAAAATTGATTTTTCTCTAATTCTCCCTGTCACTTCAGCATTCAGTCATACAAATATTTATGTCTACCTAAATGAACAGAGAAGAAAGCTTTGTTGGGGCTTTTCTGAGATGAAGCTACACTGACATGACAGAAGTAAGTGTGGGAGACAGTAGACTCAGGAATAAATATTGTCTTCAGTTTTCCCACTCTGCTGCTAGTTTATGTAAGTGTACACCACTCACCCATCTATCAGCCAGCCGCTTCTGTGTTCAAACCATTAAGACTAGCACCTGCAAGATTTCTCAGCCTAAAAGCTAGCCTAATAATTCAAATTATCACAACTCATGTATATATTTCTCTCTAGATTCACATATGCATACCAAGACTACTTCTGGATATCACACTGCAACTAACTTTCACTAATTATGGAAAGATTTCATAATACAAAATCTTCAACAGTAGAAGTAAAATTAATTTTCTGCGTAGAATTTTTGTTTCATCCATCTAAAAGTCTTAATAAGAATATATCTGCAAATTCTCCAATTCTTGCATTTTTAATTCAGGCAACACTTTTTCCTTTAGTTGTTAGGGCTGCACAATCAAATACATTCCTCCTGCATTGTTTCCTAGTGACCATGTAAGTTGCTTTCCAATTCCAACCTGCATGCGTATTTGGAGAAAGGTGCAAAGGAAGGTGACACGCTGCATTTTTAAAATGGAAGAAGAGGCTAAATGTGGCCCCTAGACCTTACACCCCTGAAAGACAGGCAGGCTATATTCTTTTTCCTCTACAGTCCTCTATACTAAGGGGGGCATAACAAAATTTAAATTGTTGTCTTTCCCCCTCCTTTTCTTTGTTTTCTTTGAGGCTCGAGCTAACAAATTTCATTAAATGGGAGCCTGGAGAAAAAATAAAACCACCTAGAAACAGCAGAAACAAGAATACCATATGACATTTTTGGGTTTTTGTTCCCTCTACAATCTACTGAATAAAAAGAAGTCTTGCTGCTGAATTTCCTGGCTCTACTCTAATTCAGACGTCTACTCTCGTGCTGTTAATCATTAATTTATAATCTGACTTAAAATATTAGAAATAACCAATACAGAACTCCCACAGAGAAAACAAGCTTTTAAGAAAAAACTAAGAAAGAGAACAGGTCCAGCATAAAAAAGAAAGGTCAGGGAATAAGCAAGGGTAAGGCTTTCTCAGATACTGTAGCCCTCAATTGTTGTACACAAGATGCAATAGCGTAGTGCAGGTCAACAATATGCTATAAAAATTGATCATAAATCTGAGGATCATCAATAATGCAGCTGCATTGCAGTTTGCTGTATGTAGTTCCTTACAAAGCTTTTTTTTTTTGACCAGTGTTAGAGGGAACACACTGACTTTTGTCTTCCTTTAACTCCTTCCCTTATCAAGGCACAAATGACATTGCACTTCAGGATTCTTACCTCAGCCCCTGACCTCCAAGGGCTGCTTAATAAGCCTTGTATATTATATTTTTATGTTTTCACTGACTCTGAGCAATAAGCAACCTTGGAGAGATTCTGCTTGAGCCAAGTTTTCTTCCATAACTTTTTTCTACTTTATGTACTTACCAGGTAAGCGAGAGGTGAATTGTATCTAGCACATTTAGAGATCTGTGATAGAGGTAGCAATTGTGAATAACTGATTTAATATCTGAGATAATAAAATGGGTCATGAAAGAGGGCACAGACTTTGTCAAATATTCTAAGACAGAAAAAGGTAAAGAAAAAAAAATTTCGCAGCTGCAGGAAGTCACAGGTCTTTGACTTGTGCTAGCCAGACCAAAACAAAATATAGGCAAGAACAGCTTCTTGAAAGGAATAGTTTGATGCAAGTTCATGGAAGCAATCTTTATTATGGCCATTATCATCACTTTTTGGCCTCACATTTTAGGCAAAACCAGCAACCCCATGTTTAAATCTGGGTTTTTTTGCATTGATTAGTGGTGCCTTAATACTTAAAAATATCTGTCTTATTCACAGTCTCAGAATGGTATAGTCCTATTTTACAGGGGCACACTGTAAATGATGTGAATATCACTTATTCTCAGTTTAGCTGTTATAATTTATGTGACATGCTGTCAGATGTCTTCCAGATTTTGAATATACACTGTCTACAATGCCAACTGCTAGGTCTGTGATACTTCGAAAGAGCTAAGATTTCTCACAATTGCTTCAGCCTCTAGCCTCAGTGATCAAATCTCAATATGCAGATTTGGAATGCTTAGACATCTACATGCAAGATTTTTTTAATTTGCTCTTTATGATGAAAAACTCTGGTCTTTTTAAGTCTCAAGTGAAAATATTTCTGACTTTTAAAAAATCCCCTACGTTGCATGCCAAATTCTCACCATATAATTGAATATGACTGATCTTCTGCCAAGGCCTGAATAGGAGAGAGAACTGCCTGCAGACATGTTTTAAAATTGTGGTTAATAAAGCACTTCAGTCAGAATTATTTCCTTTTTTTGTGTGTGTTAAAACTTCATTCTAATGTTGAGGGGGGTGGGAAATAATCTGATGCTGAAATTAATTACAAAACAAACAATTTGATCAAGGCCCCAGCACAGATCTGTCACCCACCTCATTACAATCTCAAATTTCCATGAAGTTATCCATAGTTTGCTTTGGTGTTTTCTCACTCTGTTTTCACGCTGGCAAATTGTCTGGTACTACTCTGACTTCAGGAGGTGCAGAATCTGTCTTCTGGATGGGTAGTCCGTTCAACAGGAACAAAGCCAAGACCCCCACACTGGACACCTAACATTTCAGTGCGCTTCTAATTTTTGCACAATAATAGTATTATTGCTCCCACCCTCACCATTCTGTTCAACAGACCCTGGTATTCAATGGGCATACATCTCTTACTGGTGCTGAGTCTGGAAATATTAACCAAGGTCTTTAAAACCAAGAAATTCCTGCTACGATGTTATATTCTAATCCTTACTTATTTCCTGTTAGCTGTAAATTGTTGCTTTTGAATGTTTCTGGTATCAATTTGTTTTGTTTTGTAAAGCCAGAAGTCTGCTTTCAGCTACAGCAGTATCACTGCGGGTCCATACTTGGCAGTTTCTGTAGAATCACAAATAACTTTGTCTTTTTTCTCTTAAACACAGATTCTTTGAAGACACCATTTGGGCATGCCGGAATGAATGATTTCTGGTGGACAGAAAACAAGCCATCCTTTCTGTCACTGCTGTGGTAGGCTTCTGAAACCAGACAAAAGCTACTAAGGAGATACCATCCCACTTACTGTAATTGTATAACCCTTATAATTTTCTGGTGCTACATAAAAGAAAAGGAAACTAGAGAGAGAAAGCTGCACTGATCCTGCAAACAGAATTTTCTTGAACTTGGTCTGTTTGCTGCGAATCAAGTTTGTATCATAAAATTACTACACAGTATTTTTCCTTGATGCTTGCTAGGAATTATATGAGTAATACCTTTCTCCCAAGCACTGGTAGACACCTCATGACTAGCATCCCAGAGGAACACCTGTGGCTGCACACCTAAGGTGAAAAAATTAATGCTACTGCAGATGGCAAAGATGATCGTGCCAGCATACCTTTCTCTACGAGACTGGAGGAAAGCTCAGTTTTGAGGCTCTACTGACCTGGGCAGTGACAGCACAGCAAATGACTAACTCAACCACAAAAGTTTCAATATCAGATGTTTGCATATGTGTAATGTCATAACTCTGACTCTGTGTTCTGGCGTAACAAAAAGGCATGGGAAAACTACTTGGAAAACGGTTGTATTATTACATCGTCTCCTTCTGTCCCAAAGATCAAAAGATAATAATTTAAAAGGCATGCTGTGGTTGAATAGTGACCAGCAGAATGACAACAATGCAATAACAGACTTCAGTATTTCAAGTGATGAACAGTATCAACTCCCCCCAAGATGTTTAAAAACATACAAATAGAAGTGATTAATTTTAGCAAGTTACATTACTGAGCATGTCTTAATAAAAGCATATTAGAAATGCTAAACCATGCTGCCAATACAGTTTCAGCTCACCTTGAGACTAATAAGATAAAATAAATGTTATGCCATACTATATTTATTAAAACCAGTTCCATATAAATATCTACATGGCTTTTTTATTTAACTGTAACAAGAGCTGACCAGAGTATTACATCATACTGGCATAAATAGTCCACAATGACTTATATTTCATGTCACACAGCACTTAATAGCTGTTTAACAGTAATATTGGGATTCAGTTAGAAAAGTAAAAGCTTTCAAAAGGAGATATCATGCAGTAGGCTTCTACTGAGTGGTTCTGAGACACCTTTTGTAGACTGGGGGAAAAAAAAAGGTAATATTTTCTGTATGTAATCTTTGGCAAATACAGATATAATCAATTCCTTATTCCCCTGTTAAACCATTTGAATAAAGGGAGGTTTCAAATGTGCAAATGCCAGCCAGCTTTTGATTCACCCAAGAACAAAGAGTAGGTTGACTATTTTTTATTGTGTTTGTTGAAAAGTCCTTTTTTGTTCATTAAGAAGTAGTTAAAATAAAATGTACAGTTCCAAACCAGACCATGGCACAAAACTGGTCATTTGGTGTCTGATGTGACAGATCACTAATGTAAAAACAAAACAAAAGAAGGGGATGGAAAATAGATTTGACCAAAATTTGAAAAATACCAAATGCAGAAAACGTACAGTCACATTAAGGGAACTTAACCTTGAACAGAAGAAATTTGACTTCTTCCTCTTGAGAATATGAGACGAATCAAAGTTTGGGAGGATCTTTATCCAGAGATCTAAAGCTATCACAAGTTCTTGCAACAATAGGGCATGTTGTGACACCAAATCAAACTTGTATACAAGCACACCAGAGACCTGGTTGAATATTAAAGGCATAAATAATTCCTCCTCAACTCTTACTCCTGATCAGTGAGTGTAAGTTGCTGACAATAAGCTATGCAGCTCCCTGCTTTGCTGTTCTGTCAGATTGCCAAGTGGTGTGAAATGCTTCAGATCATACATAGCATGTGCTCATCATTTAGGAGAAGATAGAAAAAAGAGAAAGGAACCCTATTGTCCTGCCTGCCCAAAAACTGTCTCAACCTGCAATAGCTATGTACAAGAGGATCTCTGAGAAGCTATGGCTTATGGGTTCTATTTCATGCTGACAGTAGATCGCTGTTCTAAGCAACACAACCAGAGCAATGCACATATTGTTTGGGTTCTTTTCAATAATATTACCATGTCAACACAGGTTGAACGAGAACAGAGTCACATTGCATTCAGTATTTCCTAGACACACTGGAAAGATATTCTCCAAGACAAGCAGATGAGCAGAAATGAGCACTGTGAGACTGAGCAAGAGAGGGAAGAAGGACCCAGGTTTTCTTAGTATGTCAATCATATAACACAAGAGCTTTTTAATTCCCATTTTGCACATTGTCCGCTCAGTGCCAATTACTCTCTTTACCTTTTCCCAAGAATCCAGCCCTTGACCTACAACGCTGTGATGATTTTTAATGTTCTGCAGGAAGGTTGGCTTAGTTAACCCTGATACACAATGAAGCAAACAAAGCATTCCTACTGGTGACATGAAGAATACCCCACTGAAGAGCTTTTTAATCCGCAATCCCATAACAGTTTATTGCAAAACATATCAGACTTTTTATTACTCACCCACTTTTGTAGAGCTATTGTTACACTGCTCCTGAACACATCCCCATACTCTTGTCATTTCCCCTATAACTAGAAAACCAAAAACTATAAACCTAAATTCATGCCTCTACACAAAGGTAAACAAACTCTATAACACATTTTCTGCCTGAAGGCCATCTATAAGCTACTAAGCTATAAACCTCAGAGCAATGTCTTTTAGAACAGAAATGTTACCACATTACAAATGGATCTCAGTCTTAGTAGTACGAACAGCAACTGCTATTATAATGAATCAAGACAGTAATCTGGATAGTTTGATTTGTATGATTAATATGCTTTGTATTTTTTGGATCATTTAATGAGGCCTATCATGTCTTTTCTATACCTGAAATTGAAAACGAACTATTTCACAATTTACAAATGGGGATTTAACTCTTTCTAAAACCTTGCTGTTGAATATAGTTTTGTTGCTATCAAAATTTATATCATAAAATATCCTATTGTCTGAGATTGTTGTTACTAATAGAACAGATCATGCTAACTTTTCATTGTTATTATGGACAAGCACATGGGTGAAGCAGCAAGAACAGTGGTATATTGGAAGCCAAGCAGACTTATGAAACTTTATTCTCATGATAGAGTTGACTAAAACTCATTATTAGGTTAATACATTGCACTTGACAAGAAGCAAAAAGACTCATTTTGTTCACACATGATAATAGAGCATTTGGATCTCAGTAGATCTGTATTCACTTTTTTGAAGTTTACATATCCCAAAGGAGGTTTAGATTAGTGTACATGGGATAGATTGCAGCAAGGACATATGTCAGAGAAGAACTGACACCAGAATGGCAAACCTTTAGTTACGCTCAGGTAGCAAAACCAATCCCTTTAAAATGGGTCAGGAATTCCAGCTGTGAAACAGGACTTTAAAAATCCCACCCTCCAACAGAGGAGCGTGCTTCTAAGTGGTTGCTGCATATGTATCATACCATCTTTCAGAAATTAACCAAAAATATATTTGAGAAGATAAGGACTAAAACTCTCATGCAATTTTTTCCCCCAAACAATGAAATATCTTATGGAACCACTAGTAGGTACCCACAAAGGCAGGCTGTCCTGCTAACATGAATATGATCTTTCTGTTTTGAGTCTGGCTGTAATGCTGTGGCATTACTAACGGTTAATACATCACATTTTATTCTAATATTGGGATGCTGAAGTTACAAGTTGACAGAGGACATAAAAAGTCACATGTACAGGACAGTGGCTGCCCATTAAGAAATTCCTGCAATTTTTGTCAGTTTGAAGTGTGGCTTAGCCATTGCACTACTCAGCCCTGTGACCCTTTGAGGCAATGAATGCTCAGTGGGAGGAATGCTGTTGCCACCTTCACTCCGATGTACAAATCAGCCCATCCTTCCCACTATTAGAACATTAGTCTTTTTATTGTAATTACATCCTAGAAATTACAGTGCAGAAGATATAATTTCCTTTAAAAGTTGTAGAGGAGATGAATGGTAGAGGAAAAACTTTCTTGCTTACTACAGTAACCTATTTTTGACATACTTTAAAACAGTATAGTTAGTTGATGTTTGTTGCTAGTAGTGCCCAGAGTTGCCTCTCCAATCGCTGCTAATTCTGTTTCAAGAACCTATTCTCAACTACACTGGTTTTGTGTCATACCACTAAGCCACATTAGTTGCTGCAGAGGCTTTTTCTCCACTGCCCTACCCTCCCACACCCCCCACCCCCCCCCCCACCCCCCCACCCCGCTGTGTCCCATCAGCCCACATTCAGTTACTTTTATCACAAACTATAGAAAACCAGGTTTGGCACACGGATTTCCTTAACTCGTGCAGCACAAACACCAACAAGTATAAAGCAGGTCCGAAGAAGTTCAAGCTCCAGCTTCCCCTTCCACAAATTCAATCCTGTTGTTGTAATTTGTAGCCCAGATTTTCCTTCTAGTTGTTCTCTCCAATCATGCATTTATCAAGAATTGGTTAATTGATTTTTTTTTTAAGTGAAAGACACACTGAAAGTTCCTTATGTATGGCAAAAGGACATTTATCAGTTTGCAAATCCATATTTCATAATGACATATTTTCATTAGACTGCGAGATAATGTTAAAGGTGCAAATGGGTGTCGAATGAACTACTGACAGAATTCTGTGTTTATGGTCAGTTAACTGAGGAACTGACTCTACCACAGGAAAATTCCAGTAATCTTTGACTTCTGTTGAATTTAGTTGTTAGAGTTTGTTTCCTAGGGGATATAAAATACCTCAATAAAATGCCACTTCAAAAAGTAGAATAAAGAAGGAAATCCTAAGACATGGAATAACAAGAGGTTGTGCTATTGTTTACCTCTACTGTGGATAGCAATAGCACAAAATGTTATATTTTTTATGAAGTTGGATTTCTTTGGTTGTGCACTTAAATGAAAAAGCAAAAAAGAAGAGTTCTCTAGGGTAGTCAGAGGATAAAAGAAATAATTGTCTTAGCCTAACATAGGAAAAATCAAGGTAGCAAATGGAGGAAGAATGCTCTTTAAGAAATTTTACTTTCTTCCCTTCAGCAGGGGCCCAGAAGCTGTCTGAGCTTAAAGGTAGTTTTTTGCTGTTGCCATTGCATTGCCACAACTTCTTAAACTACCAGGTGTCTCCCTGTCTTTAAAGCCATGCAAGCTTCCATGGCAGAGAAAGTATGCTGTAAAATATTAGAGAGGAAATAATCTTGACAAGGCATAGCAACCCTTTTCCCTCCATTCTGGGCATAAAAAAGCCAACTAACCATACACACATCAAACCCCAGAGAAAACAGCTGAGGTAGTTGTGGAAAATTAGTAGTTTTCAGTGTCAGGATATTTCTCTAATATTCAGTTGAGAATCACTTTCATCTACCTCTAGATTCCGACAGCAATTGATCATACTTCTAAACTTTCCCTCTGTCAAGCTAATTGCTATGACAACTTTAATACTTTGGTTGTTCATTATTGTGGTCCTATTACTTTGTTTCCAGAGTATATTTATCTTTGTCAGCCTTTTCAGATAATTTTATTCCTGCAGCCCACCGGTGTACATATATAAAAAGATCTACCGTTTTTTCTAGTTCTTAACTGCATTTGCAATAGTGAAATGATATAGGCAATAAGTATGATTTCACTGAATGGTATCATTTCCCTGCCTTCTGATTAGAGGCGTCCGTCATGTGTTCAGGTGCTTCACATCATCCACGAATACACACACAACATCATTTAAGTAATATTCTCTCAGCATTGCCTTCATGGGTAAGTATGGTGGAGAAGAAGCATACAAACCTAAGTCACCAGAAAAAAGGGAATCTTATGTCAGAGAAAGGGGTGAGAGGAAAGTCCTAAACTGCTAAAAGGATTCAGTAGTGTCAAATACTTTCTTAATAAGATTTGACAGAAAGCTTTCTCAAGGTCGGTCTGCAAAAGCACGTAGCTGACTTAAGAGTGTATATCTGTTGATGTCATTCAAGGTTCTTGGAATAATCCAATTTGAAATGTGTTTCACTTTTTGGTGTGATTACCACGTGTGTCTTGACATCCATGTCAGAAGTCAAACTCCATTGATGCTTTTGCATGTATAGAGAGAAATATTCTTACCAGGAAAGCAATGTCAGCTTGGGAAGGTTTGTAAGTCAGGCAGAGATTGCAGTTAGTTCAGTTTCCAAGCCTGTACATAACGGTGTTAAGATTTTTACCTTATAATAGCACTTTTTCTATTAGAATAATTTATTTTTGCTATTTTTGTATTTAGAGTATTGTTCTTGATTAGTCATATTAACTGGCGCTGTATCATGGTTAGCAATTGATTTTTACTTTGAATCCTTAAGGCCATGACTTTTATTTGTTCCATCACAGATCTCCAATGTATCTCTAAGGAATCAATGTAATTTCTTTTGGAAATTACAGATCCCAGGATGTTTTATACGTATTCTTCACCTATATTTTAATTTATTTCTCCTGTTAACAGGATATGTTTGTGAATTTAAAACATGGTTTTGCTGAGGATAGGAGTGTCTTTTGCTGTGTGAAGTTATCTGCTGTGCAAAATTGGTATTGAATTCCTGGCCATAAAATGTGTGTGCGTGTGTGTATTAATCACCTGACTGCAATACTTTGTGTAGTTTTACTTGTATGTTTTCTTTTGAGTGTATTTTCTTGTCACTATTTGTGCTTCTATTTAAGATTACTTTGAAAAAACTGATGATTTAGGCCAAAGTCTTGACTTCCTTCACAAAATTTATAATTGATCCCTTTCTCTCCTGTTCATGGTTAATGCATACACACTTTCATAGTATTACCGAAGCCAGTGGGTAGCTTACACCATTAGTGGATATGTACTTTATATATATAGATCTACTTAGCCTCGAAAAAAGAACTAAGACACGTCCCTAAATGTACCCACTGCCAAAGGAAAACCTCAATGAGATTTAATTGTCCTCTGTAGTAACAGGGATATTTTTCATGATATTTCAATTGGGAATACAGTATAGTGGATGTATTATAAAGTGTTCTTGTTTTGTGTCCTACTTAGGCAGCACAATCTGCCAACTTGGGTAGCATATTCAGGGACTGGAACTGGCATAACTCACATCAGCAAGGCATTCACATCACAGCTAATGCTGCTGATCAAAAGGGCACATGTAATAATACTGTTCTGCTCACCTCCAGTCCACTTCCACCCTCGCCTTGGTCCAAATATTTGTGCAACCAAACTGCAAATCACACCAGGCAATGCTGTAGATTAAAACCATTATAGGCAAAACTAAAAATCATAACCTAAACCCAGTTCAAAGTACAACTCTAACAACTACAAAGACATCAAAATCAGCTATGAAGTGCCACTGACTGCAATGGTCCACAAAACCGTGACCCAAAGAACTCGAAAGGCAGATTGCATACCTTTGGCTTTTTCCTTTCTCACTTGCTTCAGCTCCAGCTTCCCCTGCATATCCTGCATACCCCCCTTTGGTAGAATTTCCTGCATTTTATCACAACTTCCCAACTTATATCCCTTATTTTTCACACAGCTAACCTTTTAGCACTCTTCTGCTTTAGAATTCATTTTGCATTTGTTTAATGAATTCAAAAAATTCAAAATAAGTGTAAAATAAATCCTGCCTCGGGTATGATATCCACTGAAGTTACTAGGTCTTTTTCCTGCTTGAGCTAAGCAAATACAGGCTCTGGTCTATTGTGAAGTTCATATTAAGGACATAATTAACTGCTAAAAGAGAATAGCAATCTAGGCAAGGACCTAACAATACAACAAAAAGGATTTTACAGTAAAAAGGAACAGACATATTTTGTCCTTATGGTCCAGGACTGTGTTTTGAATAAACTGTTTTAGCTTAGTATCTGAATCCAAGTGAAAAACGCTGTCAAGAAACTTCAGTTACAAAAAACCTCTGCTTTATAATATTACCATTGTCATCTCTGAAAACACAGGATGGGCTAGCGTTTCACTAGGTACCAGTCCTGTGCTGCTGATGGGAGACATTATTTTTCTGCATGAACAGAACGGACTGACAAAGCATTTTCCTCCTCAAGTTTTAAGAATGAGTGAGCATGTGTGTAAGGATGTATACCCACAGCATTCTGCTGGAGAAGGTGAACTTTGAATCATATACCCCCGGCAGAGAAAAAAATAAGTGTGAGCTAACAAAAGCAAAAGAATGAGGGGTAACACTCAACAATTTCCGGAATAAATTAGGAGTTGTGATAAGAAGGGAATAAAAGGAGGAAGAGAAGCAGTCTGGTCAGAGTCTAAGATAAATGTTGCATTAAGAATAATCCAGAAGCAATATTGAAGAAACAGCAGTGGCAGTGATGTTGAAATCTGCAAACATGATTTTTCACATATATATTTGGGGAGGATCACATAAAAAAGGTGATTGACCTGGATTTTTGCCAAATGTATCATCGGTCAGATAAGATTTTATGGTATGTCTGCTCCTGGTTTCAATGTGTGTGCAGTTCAGGAATTTGCCTTGTAAGCAAAAATTGCTCATTGAACTGAGAGCAGGAGGTCAAAAAGAAACAATCTTCTTCCTACAGTAAGTCACATCATCTTGATCTGAATTCAACCTAGGTAATTGGAGAAATACTTATTTGGACCAATAAGAGTTCAGATACAGAGAGAGTGTATGAAATGTCATGAGCTAAACTTAACGTAGAAAAACTCAAGAGAGGAGGGCAAACAAATTCAAGCTTACTTTTTGTCATCAGTGACTATGACTGTGGGGACCGCGGCTTAAGAACAGGTACTAAATAATCTAGAAGAAAAATAGATGAGAGTTTCTTATTACTCATCCCTGTTGTTGTTCTGTATTGTTGGTTTCCTGTGGTTTCTATCAGTAAGGCCTTTACATCAGCAGAGCATCTTCCTGGTATAAAACTAATGTAAACCATATAATCATTATTATTACTCTTCTCACTTGCTGCTAGACCAATTGTTGACAAGCAGCCCATGAGGATTATCCAGGTTTACCAACATTTGCTGAGCAAAGCAGCAAAGCAAAAAGAATGGACTTGCACAGACATGAAGAACCCACTAAAGAACACCGAGTCCTTTCCAGTAGAGAGGATGTTGCCTCAAACAGCAGGGCAGAACAGCAGAGACAAAATGTTGTCTTCAGCAGGAGGGAAAAATCCTGTCCAAAAAATGGGAAAAAAAAGGGTAGCTGCTCATCTTTGCATAGACCTAATGTCCTACCTTAATCTGGTAGGTGCCAGCATAGGAAGAGGTTGCCAATCAGCAAATGAGTAGGAACCAGGACCCGAGTAGCTAGTCCTGTGTTTGCCTCTGTTCTCCAAAGCCAAGCTTTCCTGTTTGGTTGTTGGGTTTTTTTCAAACTGGGGGTGGGGAAAAGCAATTTAATTCCTTGGAACTGCATATTTCTTTCAGGACTTCATGGGGTAGCCTCATGGATGGTGTTTTACAGCCAATGGCTACCAGCAACCCATTGAGGGCCATTAGTACAGTCTTTAGTCTCCAGTGGCTGGGGCAGGGATGGGAGAGGGACAACAGACAGACAGATGATGGACACAGGAAAAGTGTTAAAGAAGTAATTTGTTTGAAAATCGTTTTAATACATTGATTTATTTTGGATGCTAGATTATATATCCATCGGTAAGGTTTTATTTTCTCCCTTCAGAGCCTTTTTTTCCTCACATTTCTTTCTTAACTGCCATGCTAACAAACCACCAAAAAATTCAAGCCAAGACAAACTAAGAAGTGTTCTCTTTAACATTTCATGGCTATTACAGGTTATTCAGAGCAGAAAAATATCTGATTTGTTCACATTTCAGGATTTGGATTGATTGACAAATCATCACAGATTTCTGCAATATGTCCTTTTAAATGAAGTTAGAAATAAAATGTTTCATCTTAAGTAAAATGAAAGCACATCAGAGACTACCATATGACCCTGCTCCTTCCAAGTATTAAAAGGCAAGCATATACTTTTATGAGAATGACTGATTAATGAAGGTTTAATTTAGGATAAATCTCATTTTATGCAAATAATCTAAAATTATTTTCTAACCATGTATTCTACCAAATATGTAATGATAGTCATTTAATGAAATCATATTTGTGTTAGGCTGACAGACAGGCTTTGAATGTCTCATGCTTTGGTAGAACAGAGGCTCACATTTCCAATAACTCTTTGCAATAAAAACTATTTTATTTGAACTACTTTCAATACTTTATGGACCTTAGAGTATTTTCTTAATGATTATGCTGTACAAATAAATTTGAAATACTTTAAATCACACATTCCCATCCAGCATCACAATGTCTTACATTTAAAAATTTACATGCTTGTATGTCACAAATTTACCAGGGTTCAGGGTTGGATGAGGGGGGTGGGGGAGTTTTAGGCAATACCGTATTAATTAAATTATTGTCTGGGCTTATATCCTTTGTTAGGAACCAATCCTTTTTCAGTCAAGTTACCGGCCAACTTACACTAAGCAGCTTTTTGATATTATGAAGCATACTTAAAATCTATTAAAAAAAAAAAAAAAGTCAGTTGCCTGATTTGATTCAGAAGAAACAAGCATATTTTCTCTAAGAGATACGTTAGAATATAGGCAGCTATAGTTGTATTTGCTATTTTTAATTTGTGTATAGGTGCATACATATGCATCTCCATCCACAGTTGTATTCAAACACAGAATGAGAACCAGAACATGAAGGTGAAATTATTCTTCTATTGAAGCACCTATAACAAGTCTATGTATAAATACTAAACAAAGTGACATGCACTCAAACAGCCTGGTCAGTTCCATTGGTATAGGTTACTCCAAGAGAATAGACCTGTACCAATACAAAATAGGTAAAGACTCAGATATTTTTTACAAGGCACTTCTAAGGATACCTTAAAATGTGTGAATTATGTGTGAGTGTGTGTTCACGAGATGATAAGAGTGAGTGCTCGTTGTAAAACAAATATTTATTTTTGGTAGAATATTCCTTTTGCTTACCTCAAAGACCTTTAAAGTGAAATATCCATCTCAACAAAGCACACTTAAGCAATTAACTATTTAAATAATTTTTTTTTTAAATAAAGATAAAATTTAAAAGTGCTAGAGGATTTTTTTTCGCAAGCACATATAGACAGACAAACAAGAGGGAAAAGTACCTCGAGGAACAAGGAGAATCTAAGCAATCTAGTATAAGTTGACGCCTTTATAGATCGTGAGGAAGAGTTATACAAAGATTATAAAAAAAGAAAATCAAAGGTCTCAAAATGCATATGAAGAAAACTGCATCTCATTAGATAATGAACTTGTTTTTAAGTAATCAAAATTATAGTGAATCCATTAGTAATGCTGTTCTTAGGATTAATAATGAAGACGGCTATTGTGAATGCCATGTAGAACAAATATTTCCATTCTAGATGGAAGAAAATTATATAAACAACAGGTAAATGAAAGTTAACTAGAAAAGGGGAGAAGAAAAAGATACATGTTAATAACAAAGAAACAATAGAAACTTCACTCAAAAATGAAAAATTTCAGAACAGAATGTGGTATTGTTAGAGCTGAAATTGGAAACTATACAGTGCAGATTAAATAAACCATGAAAGATATGAATGCATACCTATCTTTTCTTATCTCAGTTTGAATATTGTAATGTATTCTGCAAGTCATCTATATGCTTTTAAATAAACCATGAGCTTATAGTTTTTATCTTACAGCGTACCAACAGCATTGTTCCCTATAATGTAAGTTTTGAAACTTTTTTACCTATTGGAACTCAGAGGACACCTACAAAGTTATTTTCAAAGGAAAGATGCATGAAATACAATTTTTACTTCAGTAGTGATATGCATTGTCTTGAATAAACATTTTGTATTTCCTAAGCTGTTCGAAACTGCAGTCACACTAAATAATATTATTTTGATACATCTATTCTCATTAGCTCATCGCGTGTGGAATTTTAATCTCATTCTCTAGGCATTTGATGGAGAATTTGGATTGAAAAAAAATACTATTTCTTTTTTTAAAGGGTACTAGGCATTTAATACTTTTAATAGCATGTAACATCTCACAGTTCAAAAAACTAAGTTCATTGCCCAGAACTCACGAGTAAAGCATCTTCCAGTTCAAATTTCAAGCAGCTGCACTGCACTGGTTAAGATAACAAATGTTAAAAAGATTAATTTCTTTGAATACTTGGTAGATCAAAATGCTATTATTGTCCGCATTCTGACCAGCAACATGCATGTGCTGTACTAAAATATATCTTTGACATTCATCAGTCTACTAATAAAAACATGAAATGGCAAGCTGTCGGTGGAGTTAAAGAAAAGGAAGTGATTATTAACTCTTTTGGTGGTTTTTTTTGTTTGTTAAATCTAAGAACAAAAACCAGGGCTCATTTAACGCAGTGTTCAAAAATTGCATCCTTTTTTCAGAGGCAGTACAACAGACCAAAAACGTTCTGAAAAGAAAACGCTTTCTGAATGGTGGTTTCATCTCTCATTGCAGAAGGGACCAAGGAAGGATCTGAGGGCACTCTGTGCTGAGAACAGGGGGAGGGAAAAGCTGTCTAGGTGTAATAAATTGTGAGGCATGCCGGGATAAGAAGTATTCAGGTACTGAAGTACGCAGCCTGCTATATTAGATAATTTCAGGCAGCACCTTTTTAAAAGTGACCTTAGGAAGAAATGGTACAGATGCTGCTGTCAGTGTTTCTTCCAGGAGTGAGGGTACACTTCAATACAGCTGGAGGAAAATTTTAGTCTGGTTTTGGTTTATGTCATTTTAAAAAAAAATTTAGAAAATGCCTAATTATTATCGCTTTTTGTCCTCCCCATCCCTGTAACAGACAAGACAATTTGTCACTGCAGTGGTCGTGCATGGAAGCTAGAAGCTATCTATTCATACACAGCCAAAATCTGTTTACTGATTTGGACACAGTTCTCCACAGTGTCATGCTGGAAAGCAAAAGTTCATCCCATGAAGTGTATTTTCTTGTAAGGTGTACATCAGATGATTAGGCCCTTATTCATCAGGCAGGACTATTTCATTTCAATGGAATGACTTCGATCAGTGAGTCACTACTTCATTCAATGCTCCTGTTCAAACACACTCAGCTTTATGCTGTTTTTAATTTAAGTTCATTTGCCTTGTCCTTTCGACTGATAGATATACTATCAACAAGTTGTACAGCAAGAGTCAACCCCCACCCCCCAAAGTACCGTGGCTTCTTCATTATTTGGTTTGATTGCTGTTACTATCTGGCCTGCTCAATGTCATTTTGTGGGAGGTAAGATAAGGTGGGAAAGAGATCAAAGCATAGAATAAAAAGTAATATGTAAAGCACAGAATATAAAGTAATATGTTTATTTTAGGGGTTTTTTTTTCCAAAAGTTATTACTGCAGTGGAAAACAGCAGATGAATTTTACTGCATGTACATCCATTTCTGTGAAGGGCTACAGAATCCAATGCAGAAAATGCATTAATATTTACTAATAAAAAAGGATTATATGTATTAAATATGAATGCACTGATATGAAATGTGGACTATTTGATGTATGACGGCTGCAAGAATTCACAATGTCTCAGACTGAAACAATCAGGCAGCTGGAGCTTATTCAGCCTCAATGGATTCACAGCAAAAAAACTGCTGGGCTTTCTGCTCTTTGGTAAAAAACATCAAACACTATTTTATAAATAAGTGACAGTGAGCAAAATTAGCTGATGGTCCATATCTAGAAACACCTTCAGCAATGCATTATTCATTGAACTATGTACTGAATTTATTGAAAGAACCTTTGGTAGAGTTCGCTTAAATTGGCTTTCTGTTTCTTACACGAATTGCATGATACAATAAAATACTTGTAATGATGTAAGACATTTTACATGCTGTATTCTACATATTAAAGAAATTGACAGAAGTATATCTCTAGGTGAATAAACTGAGCATGATAGTCCAAATAATTGTAACTTAACTGTCTCAAATGAGCAGGATGTTAAAGCAGAATCAGTTAAAACTCAATATCAGGCTGCAAGTGTCAGGTTCAGCCTGGAAAAACACCTGTTAATAGCCTTATTAGATTTTTATGAGTAGACATAAGAATCAAGATAGCTTTATCCATAGGAGCACCAAGTAGTGGCATCGTGTCAAGGCATATGGAGCGATTTCTACTTTTATTTTATATTGGTGCCATTTGTAGGATACTCACTTAACTTCTGAAGTCTTATGGTGGGTACTAGATTTTGTTTCCTGTCTCGTTAGCTGGAAGTGTGACCACTAATGGCGTGGCCCTGAAATCCGGACGATTTTCTTCTAGCATATCTCTACCGATGATAGAGACAACAGGCCCCTGTGTGACCCTCAAGGACACACAATTTTACAACTCTCTTAGCCATCAAGTCTTTTTCCATGGTGCAGGACAGGGAGGAGAAATTGAAAAACAGTTGCATCTGCAGTGGCTAAATCAAAAGAAAAGGTTTCCCAGGACCAGAATATAGTGGAGCAGACACTAAGGAATAAAAAGAAAAGTTTTTGCCAACCGTACCAGTTACAGAAGGTGCCCTAGATTTCCATCATAAAAAGAGAAGTTGGTCATAGATGAGAAGAAATGGTTAGCTGAAGATGCCAGAAAGAGCCCTAGAAGATAATTTTTTTTTTATTTTATTCTTTCTCTCTTTCTTTAACTTTTCTTATTTAGAAACTCTGGGAGAAACTCTGTGTTATCTTCATCCAGTCTCTCACAGAACTCGCAACCTCTAGTTTCCTTCTCTTCCTCTACACCCCACGTTCATTTAGCACTTACTCCTTTTACGTGAAACCTGGACATTTTAAAGCATGTGATATCACTTTGTGGTCAAGAGACCATAATCTCAGGAGTGGGTGCCAAAAAGTAATGACATCTGCAGTTCCATTTAGTCACCTTGCTTCTGAAGCAGGTCAACATCCTTTCTAATACGTGCATGGGTTTTTGAAGGATTTATGTGTGACTTACATGCATAATATGGAGATGTCATTATTTAAATGGCATTCAGCCAGTTTTCAATTATGTGCATGTCTGAGGTGAGTTTATTGTGCATTAGTTAAGTAAAACAATTCATTTATAATTACAGAAGTATCTAAAAGCACATATCCTAGTGTACTCATATTCTCAGCCTCTTCTATCTTCATCCATTACTCCCACAACAAGAAGAAGAAAAAAAAAAAAAGAAGACAGGGCTTATTTCTTCCATGTCTGCTATTTGAGAACATTCAGTTCTTCATTTGAACATATTCTCTTAAGCTTCCTAGTAAAGAATTGATATTTCTAGACATGATTGAACACATTTATAATTATTGGGAACTACTTATAGTTAAGCAAACCGTACTGCTAAATTAAACAGTGCCAGACTAGTTGACAAAACAGACAGTGATAAATATTTCTTTTCAAATATTGTGATTGAACTCGATAATCAAATATCTACTGAGAATCAATTCATTCCAGCCCTGTAAACTGTGAAATCCTCTTAAAAGATTATCTTGGAATGTAGAACTATTACAGCAAGAAAAACACTCTTCATGCCTAGGAAACCAAGCACAAACAATACCACCAAATTACTCAGAGAAGTAATAGTGTCCCTCTAGAATGACATTACAAGGAACAAAATTAAACAACTTAACACAAAAAAATGAATTACAGTAAGTGATTACTCTAAGTCCCCTGTGGTTTCTGAAATTCATCTGCCTCAAATCACAACTCACAACTTAAAACCTCAGAAATGCACCTAGGAAACCTCTCTTCTCCGAACAGACTCTTTCATTATGCTTTCCTTTCAGTTTGTTCCCTCACTTTCCCCATTTATTCCGCCCCCACCCCCACCCCTACCTATTTGACTTTCCTTTCTTCAGCTGACCTCTTTTTCTGCCCCAAACTAATCTATTAGTTACCTCATTGTTCTTCCATACTCCTCCTTTTTCTTTGTCATGCTTTTTTTAGCACTGAAAGCTTTGAACAAAGAATGGTCAAGGCTAGGAACAAGTTATGTATCATGTTATGTATTGTCTTCTGATTTAGATTCGAGTTCCTTTAGGCACTTTAGGTTTACTTTAGACTTTTCAGAATAGGTGAGATGTTTTTTCTTTCCCATGTTTCTTCCTCTTCACTCAGGTAATTTTTAAATAAAGTTCAGTTCTTAGCATGATATAATGTCTTCAGCATCTCTTTTTATCTGTGTGGTGATAAAAATAAACATAAAGCTATACTAAACAAAGAACTCAGCAGACACAATGCATGTACAGGCCACATTGCTGCTTGTCGTTTTCACCTCTTAGAACCTCGCACTTTCCTTTGATGGGCTCTGACATGGTAGTAAAGCCATGGTACAGGCATAAGCAAAGAAAATTACCCCTAAAGTTCTCAAAAATATGCTTAGCATTATGCAAAATTTAGGATTACTAAAAAAAGTTCATACAGTTTCCTCAAAAAACCTCCAGCAATGTTTTTGTCACTACAAGCAACACTAACCTACTGCAAGAGCGAAGAATGCTTTGGAGACTACTTAAACACAGAGAATACACTCCAATAGGCAAGATACAAGAAATGACAATGATCCAGCACCTCCATTATCCTCAGAAAAAGGAGTAAGATTTCAGATACTTAGTAAAAGCATTCCAAGCACTCATCTTGAAGAAATTATTCTAAGCAGAATCCTGTTAGCCAAGAACAGCAGAGGTAAGGTGCAAATGTTCCCTGAATTCTCAATGTCAGAAACTGGGCACTTACACAGTTAAGTGCCAGACCCACTGCAGATTCATGCCCCCCAAACCAGTAATGAATTCTGATCTGGCTGAGTACAGTTCTGTGTATTATCAGCTATTAAGATGTGTCTACGTACAATGAGGTAGTTGGAAAAAATGAAACTTCTTTCCATATTAAGATGCCCTAGTTTCCTACAGATCCACTAAGAAATATTCTCAATGTTTTGCATACTAGATGTACTGTATCAAATCAACTTTCTCATATTTTCAGAAATGCAAATCACTGAAAATAGTCTTTCATAGTGAGATGAACACAGTGAGATGCGTTAGAGGGTTTGTTGATGATGCATTTCATACTGCAAAAATTTGTTAAGTGCCAGCCATTGATAGATTCCATAGCATGATGGCACACTTTTCTTCTGCTACCCTGTAGGAAACAGATCCTCAGACAGTTCGTGAGACTCCAGCTTATGAGCCACAGCACAGTTCCACCTACACCTACACAGCAACTGGAGTGTGAATGAGCTAAAAGTACCATTGTATCTATGTCAGATTTACTTTAGCTTAACCAATTTGTGAATTACTTCAAATGACGAAACTCCTGTTAAAGTGAAATATGCAACCTTTTCCTTCTTTTTTTTTTTTTTTTTTAAATAAAGGATTTTAAGAAATTTACCTACCTTCCTGTCATATATGGTTTATACTAATAAATAAATCAGCTCACTCACTGGGTCTGTACATTTCTGAGGTGCTCAAATTTTCACCGACACATTAAAAGTGAAGTTTCCCTTCAAGCCAAGTAGAACAGTATATGATGGTATCCTGTTCTGAAATTTCATCTTGACCAATGTCAAGTTCTCCAAAATGTGCTCCCAATTAGAAAATTTGAAAAGATTTTATTTTGGCAAGTAATTTTCTGATAACACATTTACAACAGCTAAAAGAATATTGACAAAACTGAAGAGTTCACATACAGTCTAGGTACTTGCAGACCTTAACAGTCCTCTGGATTAACTCATTTCAGGACTTTTAGAATGCAAAATAGTAAACATGCATATACAGTCAGGAATGCATTTTCAGTTTGCCAAAAAAAAAACCCAACCAAAAAACCCAAAACAACAAAAACCCACCCAAAATTATTAACCCAGGATCATTTTGATCACTTAAGGACGCTGCACGGACATATAAGTTTTCTCCTAATTTTTCCTTATATACTTCTGATGTGTTATCTCACTTCAGTGCTACTATCCACAAGCTAGATCTTGTACCATGTTTTTCAAGTGTCCTTTGCCATTTCAAATCCCTTTAAAACTACTTCAAGTGCATTTTTTACCCATTGATAAAGCAGCTTACTCTAACCCAATTTGACAAATAGCATTACTTGTTTCCACTGAGGCAACCTTTGTCTTGCAGTTTTTCTTTGCCCAGTTCCATAAGTATATACTGCTTATATAAAAACCCTCACAAAAACAAAAACCAGAAGCCTAAACCAAAACAAACAGAATTAAAAAAAAAAAAAACACAAAAAACCACAGAACAAAAAAAGCCCATTAACCACCACATTAGAGCATCTTTTCTTCCAATTCAACAAATAAACTGTTTTCTTCTATATTCAAAATTTTTACAGTATCTTGGGGTTTCAGTCAAGGGTCAGAGTTAATTACGTAATATACTAAGCTAGAAGGTGTGGTTTGGTTTTAAAAAAAACGTTTATTGAAAAGGTCCTTACCTCAAAGAATTTATAATCTAGGTAGGACAGGATTATTTTGTTGTTGTTGTTGGTAAGTGTTAATCCTATCTTTCTACTCTGTGGATAGGAGAAAAGAAATGGCAACAAAAGTAACAGTCCTACTTTTACCTGGTAATCAACTTGGTATTACTAGAAAATACTGTCCTTTCACTGTATTTGAAATCTTTTAAAGGAGAAAATGATCAAAGGAAGTGTTCTTCACATATGCATTCACAATGGTGTTTACAAAGCACATGAGGCTGAAGTAATAATCTGGAGGGGAAAAAAGCAGAGGTTTGGAGGCTTGGATGTTTTGTTTTTTGATTTTTTTAATCCTTTTTATATTTTGGAAAAGTTTGTATTGGGGGGAATCAGCAAGAAAAGTATTAATAAGTGGAAGAGAAATGCTATTTTCTGTCTTGAGGTGCCTGGAGTTAGTATCTAGTACCAAAGAGAGATTACATTTCATAAGCATGAGATAAAAATACCTTTCAGATGTTAATGCCATTGTTAGCTTAAAATTTATATGAATCTGGAGAGTCTGAAAAGCTATTGCATTGAATAACACTGTGTAGAAAGGGATGATAATTAGAAGCAAATGTAGAGTAAAAGAAGGTTTTTAACTGAAATGTTAATGGATTGGAAGAAGCTTAGAGGTTTTATAAAAATAAAATTACATTTTCTAGCACAAATTTAGTGAAAGTCCACAGATTATTTTCATCTCCAAGAAATGTGATTTGTTTTAATATTGTATGCTATTCCATTTAGTAATCTGAAAAAAATTGTAAACTCTATATACTACATTTTTTTACTTACTACATATTCTAAGGAACAAGTGCAGTGGGAATAAGGTATCTACATGTTTCTGTGGAATTGTGTGGGAATAGGTATCCACATGTTTCTGTATTGGATTTCAGAGGCAGCAATGCCAAGAAAAAGAATAATTTCACTCTGTTCTATGGAATTACTCCGTATTTACAAGGTTGTATCTGAGAAGAGGTTTTGGATTTGCATTTTTTTCCTGTAGTACTTCTCTCAGATAACATATGACTTAAGAATGAAAAAGATCCTACTCTTCACCATTCATAAACTACCTACAGAATTATGTTCCTTTATTAAAAATAGAAGAATAAAGCTTTTCCTAAAAACAGTGGTCTACAGTAACTTTTATAAGTTTGAGATCCGACAGAAAATTTAAAAATCAATAAGATAAAAAAGGACTAGGTTATAAATATAGATATTTAAAACATTGTGAATAAATACTAAGGACTTTCTGCCTTGTCTGGTTTTTGTAGTCATTTAGAGCTTTGGGGGGTTATTTTTTTTCTCTCCTTCTCTGCATTGCCTTTTCAGGTCTGTCTTCAGAGACTTCAGCATTCACAGCAACAGTAGTGCAGCAAATGGAGAAGTAATATGAATCCTAGCAGAGAGTTTGATCGGAGTGGGAATGAGACCAAGAGCAGGCAGATCAAGGTGAGTGACTAAGAGGAGGGTTAAAAACAACACGTAGAAGAAAATGTAATCAGAAAACAGCAAACATGAGAATTACAGAAGGTGGCTTACAGAAACAGGTGCACATTTTGTATTTTGTGTGGTGAATGACTGGGGGGGAAGCAGTGATTTAGCAAACAGAGGTTTTATAGCTGATGAAGGATGAGCTAAGCCGGCTTTGTTTAACAGCTTTGTGTAGGAGCAGGGAATGCAGTGTCCCGCAGTAATTAAAATGAGTGGGAGGACTGAGCAATAGGGACCCTGGCACTGGACCTCAGTCAGCAAACGGCTGAAACCTGTGAGAAAGACAAGTAGCATTCCTCAAGGAGAGCACACCATAAGGGAAGAGGCCATTATTAAGATATTTAATATATTATCAGTTCAAAAAAAGACTACAGTATTGGTGTGTTGAGTTCAACATTTTCCTGTTTTGTGGTTAAGACTTGTAGTTTTATGCATGCAGCAATGCAAACTCTCCTGTTTGGAAAAGAGTACAAAAATTTACAACAGCTGGTTTTGTCTGCACAAAAAAAAGAAGAGAACCAACTGGACAGGTAATCACAAGTCAATCCTTGTGAACCTGTGGGACAGGAAAATGAAAACAGAGAAATACATTAGAGAATGATACTTAGGTATTAATTCTTTAAGCCGCTAATGCTTTATATCATGATGAATATGAATACGATAATGAACAGAACCTGATCTTGAATAGTGAGATACAAGTGCAGCTACATCCCACATGAAAAGAACAGGATCATGTGCTAATCTTTTGTTTTCACAAATATTGTCCTACACTAAAAAAAACAACCAAACAAAAACCAAGAGAGTGAAACAATTACAGCCTTTTGCATCAGTGGCAGATCTCTACCAAAGATAAATCACTTCTAGGGGAGGGAAATGTGATGAAAATAAAGATGACTAGTAGTAAGGTAACATTTAGGTTGTGATTAAAGTTGGTTCTTCTTCAAACATCAGCTATAAAGAAGAAAAACACTGAAAAATCAAAGCGTGTATGTTTCTGTGTGACATAGGAATTGGAGCTTATAGTTTTGACAAATACTGAGGGACATCCAAAGTGGGGTTAAAGGGAGAAGAAAACAAAAAACAGACAAAGTATCTGCACTAAAATCTGAATCCAAATAAATTGATCTATATTGTCAGTTTTCTACAATCTCTACCCTGATCAATAGTATTCTACTAGCAATTATTATTACTTTGGACTGTACCTTGGAAAAATTATGGAACTGCTTATATCTCCATTGTTATTTTATGAAATCAGGGTTTTCCACTATTCTGTCTCTTATACTTTTATATATGCCAGAACCAGATGTTAAATAATGTTATTTCATAATGCTGCTCAGTTGCAAGACATTTTTGTAGCATAAGTGAACTTGATGGTCATGTTCAAACTCCTGATTACCTTTACTGTAATAGGTGTTACTAATTAAAATGTAGGGCATCAAAAATATTTGAAAGTTTTCAGGGTTATGTACCACCTCTTTCATTCTTCTTTCTGTAATACTATCTCCATCTGTCGCTTTAACACACACCCCACCCCATATTTGTGCACTTTAAAATGCTAAAGCCTTTGTGCAGAGAACTATATACACAAAAGCTTTTCTGTTTTGGGCAGACAGGTATTTGTCCTATATATCCAACATGTATCCATAAATTCTCACAAAAAAACAAAACCAAAAACCAACCAACAAACAACAACAACAAAAATAACCACCCCAAAGCCAAATAAAACACTTTTGCAAGGTCTCTAGAATTTCAGATATCCAGAAACAACCTTTCTGGAAATGATAATTGTCTCTAACTGCAGATTACAAATATGATAAAGATATCTATCCACTATGGCAGCATGCGGGCATAGAGCACAAAAATCTCTATTACTGATGAGTCAGGTACCTGACTACTCATGTGACACTAAAAATGTAACCTTAAAGCAGGAGGATGGTTGGAGTAAAGAATTTTCTTTCCAAATTTTTATTTTAGAAGATTCTCCAATGCTGCCTGGTGTTTGGCTTTGTGTTTTCGGGCAAACTGAAAGGTATGTATTAGCATGTTTTATAAAAGACAGTTTTTGTAGACCTGCTATGGTGCAGGTAAAGAAAGGAAGAAGTGATACTGATAAATCTTTTGTCATGCCTTTCCCCCCCACCCCCTCTCCCCTCAAAATCAAACATTCTATAGCCAGAAGAAAAGGAGCTCCACAACAAGAAAAATTGTAAAACTGTTTAATCCAAAGGTGGTAAGACAGCTGTGCCAAACTAAAGGCTCACTGCTGTCAAAAAAAAAAAATAAAAATCTGATTCCACCATTTTCTCCTTTCATTAAGCTGTGCCCTCACAGTGCTTCAGTTGTGTAAGTCTGTAAGTCTGGCACTTTCTGCAGTGAACCAGGCTGGTTTATCAAAGTGACAGGAAAGCATTTCAGAAAGAGACAAATGTTTCATGTTTTCTGCAGGTTTATTGAGCAAAACTGGCTGATCAAGAGGTCAGTCAAGTGCTAAAGCTGACACAGGAAAGACTTTGGGACCTCCTGTCTTGGAGTACTAGTTGGAATAGTTAGGTCGACCCTTTGTGGCAGCACCGATTTTGGCTCAGCCATCTCAAACACCTCTCAGGATTAAATCTAAAGGTTTGCTCTCTGCCTTTAGCCAGCTGACCTGCTATCGATACATTCCTGACACTCATTCTTTCAGGATTTCTGCCTTTCTGATAATGGGAATCCGTTCTTTGGTTGCACACATTAAAGAAAACTACCACCTATTGCATCATATTTCATAGCTTTTCTTCATTTCTGAACATCTCCAAGGGCTATAAATTGACTTGTTAACTGTCATCATCCCTACTCAGTGGAAAATTGTTTACCTTTACAAGAATCCTTTAAATTGTCTAACACTAACAGAATTGTTTCACTACCTTGGAGGTGTGAAAACGTCTGTTGAAAGAAGTGGCAATCTCACAGGCCTGGCTACCTAATGAACAATTTCTCCCTTCTGCCTTCTAAGTGATGAGTCATCCTGAGACTACAGTTCAATTTAGAGCGAAGCAGCTTCATCTACTGAACCTTGCATAATTCTATACATTAACAAACATATACTTGATACAAACATCCAAGTGGGATTACTGTGTTAGTTATTGAAACTTCATTGAAATCATAAAATAGGCTGAGTGCTGGAGTAATAGAGGATTAACAACTCACACTAAAATAGCTCAAAATATACATTTTATGGAATTCAGTTGTGCCTCGCTCCCAATGGATTTTGTTGCTTCTGTATTGCAGCTTCTTTCTATAATGAGAAGACTAGGGAGTATACCTGATGGAACACCATACATAATGCCCTTTGTTGTATGCTGTGATGCACATTGTGTGGACACTAGTAAGGGTTATGCAGTGAATGTGGTAGAAGCATGTTGGTAAAGGCTCCAGCACTGGTTGCCCAGTTTAACAGGCTTATAAGCAATTTTAACAAGGTTGAGCACCTTCAGTTACTATGATTGGCAAAAGAAATCTCAAGTGCTTGGCAAAACAATAGTCACTGACAATCACTGCTGCATGTACGCTTGTTCTTGTATGACAAGGCAGAATTAAAATTAGTATGAAAATTCTTAGACCATCCATGGAGTATTTAATAGTGATAACTTCCCCCCCTTGTACCAGAAGAATTGTATTGGTGAATGTAGTGTTTTAGGGAAAAAGGAAGTGCAGGACAAACCTTGCCTCCTTGGGGCAACACAAAATTGTCTAGTTATCTTTTACCACAGAGCTGTTTGCATTCTTTTTGATAGACAACAGTTCTTTTGTTAGAGGAAGAGCAGAAGGTCAATGCAATTTCTTGCTAGAAGAACATGGAAATTGTATGAATAAAACCTATAAAACCTGAGCTTGCTAAAGCCAGTGCTTCACAATCAGCCTTGGTGCCATCTAAAGCGTACATGGTAGGGATGTATATCAGTTCTTTCAGTGGACTCCACAGAAAATTTCCCTGTATAAAAATGCCCTTTTTAACCTCTGCTTGGAATACATGCATACACACAAAAGTGCATCGGTTGAAAACAAGAGCACAGGTTTGGAATAAACTTAGCATAGAATTATTTAAGAAGTAGAATTTACTTAGACATTTTCATTAATTTTAATTCGTATCAACCAAGCAATTGTCCGACCTCAGATTCCAACATCCTTCGTCCTGAATTAGTTCTACTTGAATTTTTGGGGACTAAGGAGCACATCAATGTGGATTCAGGTGAGGTGATGATATCATATACTGCCATTTCTACATTTTTCAGTGTCTCATCATCTGACTGTAAGAAAAAGCCATGGAAACAGCACTAATGATGTGCTTACAAAACATTTCCTGAAATGGCACTAGGCAGATGAAGGAAGTAGTCATCTGCTGCAGCTAGGAGCAAACTCTGTTCACTGTAATATCAGAGAAAAATAAGGCATTTCCCCTATTTAACTTTTTGTTCAAAATGAGTCAAAGATGAACAGGTTTAACACTTATAGACCTCCAGAAAGTTTTGTGTTCGTAGAGCACTTGTGGGTAATTTACAGCTATTATTGATTTAACCTATCTACAGGCATTTTTAATGCAGTGAATATGATTTGTTCTCTGACTTTCCCTCCAGAGACTCACTTTGGTAGCAAAATAAACTTTATAACAACAGACTAAATAGCATCATTTTTGCTAGCACAGCTTTTCAGCACAGTAGAAGGAGCAGTCTGCTGGACCCCTGCTGCTGCTCAGATTTCCTGTCATTGTTTGAAAAGTTAAAGCTGGGAACAATACTTAAACATCTACAGTCACAGATCCATAGCCCCAACCTTGGCATCCTAGTCCTCAAAGGATATTGTGGGTAACTGAAACCATGCCACATGTAATTAGAGATTTCCCCTAGGCTCCGGCACTTGACACATTTCTGATCTGTAAGTGAAAAGTAGCTTCTACTGTTGAAAATCAGTTTACATTTAACATTTCATTCAAAACAATACATCTTCTAGCTCTAATAACATAAAAACCTTTAAAAAGGTGTATCTCAAGTATTATCTTGCTTAGGGGCTAAACCTATGCCTGTAGAATATCTCCTGGATGTCCCTGAAACACTACTTTTACTGATGGAGCCTGTTAAATATGACTGGTCCCAAAGCACTGCGTGAAGTGTAGAGCCTTCACTGAAGTCAGGAGACAGTGAACCTCTTCCAGGGTCTGGCTCTGAGTCTTTGTCCTCACCAGAGACAAAATAAAATAAACCCTGGAGGCATGGGAGCTAATCAGAAAGCAGATTGCTCTCCAAACCCCTTTGCGGTGCCATCACACTGTTGGAGTACTTCCAGTTTCCCAGATGGCTAGCTTTATGTTCAATTTGCATGTTGGAAGTTCAGTGTTTTGGGGTGATTTTGTTTTTAGGTTTTGGGTGGCGTTTCTTTTTTACCCTGTCAAAAAGGTGACCTGAAGTTCCTTCCACAACTATTTGCTCATTATAACCATCCTTCTGCAGATACTCTCTTACATTCAGGCATTTCTTGGACTCCTTTTGATACTAAATTTCTTTGAAATTAAACATATCACTTTCTATGTCCATGGAAAGAACAAAGTTGAGGTTTTAATATGTAGTTGGGTACCTTCTTCTGTGCTGATCTGAGCACATTTCATGAAATTAGTCATTTACATCTATATTGTTAAAACCTTAGGGATGTTCCTCACGTGATTTAAGCTTTCTATGTCCCTTTTAACAGCTTGCTTTCATTACAGGAGAAACAATGCTTAGTACTCCATATCTCTATTTCCAATTTCTTTTTTTAAAACAAGATTATTCAAAACTTTAGTCCTTTCAAAAAATACTACTCAGGTCTTGAAGGCTTTTAGTCAATGATGTGTACCTATAAAGAGGCTCAAATGCTAATAATGTCTATAACATAACAATTTGGTTGCCAAGAGTGTTAAGTTTGTGTTAGAGTTAAATTACACTAAACCAGACAAATTTCCTTCCTGGACATGAGGATCTATTAGACTGCATTACAGCAGTGTATTTATTCTTCTGGTATGTTTGAACTAAATAACTAAGTTAATTTAAATTGTTATTATTTGTGTGGCTCTCCTACTCCCTCCTTGATATTGTAACCTGGACAAATTAATAGTTTTGGAAACTTCCAGCTCTCAACTACATGTTTTGCAGTTCAGGCTTCTTTGCAATACATACCAGTTGTTGCACATCTTTTAAATTGCCCATTTGTGCACAATCCTCTCCTCCTTGCCACAACCTCATTGCATGACTTCAACAATTATTTTTTACTAAAACCAGCTAAAGACAAGATATCAGAAAATGTATTTCCAACTTTGTTATTTGTTTTCCTCTGTTTTGCCTGAACTACTCTGTCACATGAGGTTAGAAACTAGTTTGGCCAAAACAAATTCAACAAATTTATACTTCTGTTCCAAATCAGAGTGCACTCATGATCCCAATTTCCCTGCTTTTTCATTGTTTTTTTTTTTTCCATCAGTTTTCTTTGCATTGTCTTCTTGCAACTTTTGTAACCCAATATATATATCAAATGCTTGTGAAGGTGTTTTGTAAATCTAACAGTAAAAACAAGTTCCAGGAAGGTTGCTGGAAGAAAGGAGACACCAAATAGTTCTGGATACTGTCAGCAAAAAGTGTAGGTTCCTCATTTTGGTCAGAGGTTAGAAGGTCGAGCCTTCTAGCATTTGGCTATTTCTACAGTTAAGAGTGTAAATTCCTCCCAAACACAAACGTTGTACTATCACCTCCAGTCTGCTGCTTGTTTAGCAGCCTTGTTAATATGAAACAAGCTCTATGCATCTATGAATTCCTCACCAGGGTGCTAATCAGCAATTCTTAGTCTAGTCACTAACATGACAGATTTTGGATAATTTCCAAATCTTTTCCCTACTATAGTTGCACTTCAGAGAAACTGGTTGACCCTACTCTGAGACTTCCAAAACACATCCAATACATGCACTTTTCAAAAGTTTCTTGTAATCTAAACTGAATAATTGCACAAATATATGCGTCTACTGTGGAAGTAAAAGTTTTTGTAAAAGAAGGGCAAAACCTCAGCAGTAGTCTTTGTTAGACTTTCTGAGTCCATCAAGGAGTATAAAGACTGAACACCTTCCCAAATGCAAACTCTGTTCATGGTGTGTGTTGAGGGATGCCTGAAGAGGTGGGAAGGAAGAAGAAAGATGACCAACAGGCTGAATTCTCAGAGCAATATTAGATTTAAGTTATAGCACCTCTGGCAATAGCCAGAAGCTAATTTGTGGGAAATGAGATTCACCAAATAAACATCCTGACTGCTTATGTGACACACCAACCCCAGTGACAGCATTCACTGATCTAGGGACTTTGCAAGCATGGTTTAATGGTCATGAGAGACCTGCTTCCCAGTAATCAGTCTAATCCCAATTTGTATCCTTTTATAGGTTTTGGCAAGCCTGCTTGAATAAAACCACAAAACGGGCTTATGGTGCTTCATTCCTGGAATATGTTTCCAGTATAACCTGATACAGTCTGTGCATTCCGAGTCACGAGAAGAAAAAAAAAATTGATAACTTTTAGAATTGATATTATTACACATTGTAGAACAAATTGATAACTTTTAGAATTGATATTATTACACATTGTAGAACAAATTGATAACTTTTAGAATTGATATTATTACACATTGTAGAACCATATGAGGTATGGATCATTTTTTCAATATTATGGATTCCTTGTGTAAAGAATTTGAAATATGTTATAGTGGTTTACACGTCTTCAATAAAGATTATTTTCTTCTCCAAAATGCTCTTATCTTGAGTTACTTTAGTACTTTCTTAGTCATTATAGAAAAGAAAAATTAAAATTGACAGTCAGGTGAGTTGTTAGACCTTATATATTTTTTTTTCCTTAAACTCAACACTTTGCAGATAAGATCGTCATTTCAGTGCACTCCCTCAGAGAAGCATTAGGGGCCAGAAGAATTTACAGGTGAAATCCAGGATTGACAGGTTGCCCTGCAGAGCAAGACAGGTGGCAGTTTTTTTAAGAACTCGTATTAAACTCCAGGAACTAAGCAAGGGATTAAAGTTCAAAGCAATTACTCACTGAATTCAGCTAAAATTTGGCTTAAATTGTGGAAGTGGCAAATTGGCTGAGTCCAGTTTAAGTCCTTGCTCCTCTGTTGAAAGTCAAAGCAGCACAAAAATTTGTCCCAAAGGAAGTATGACTTTATTAACCATAAATAACAGCCCATTTCCTTAGAATATAGGAGAAGTGTGAGTACATGCCCGCTGGGAACAATAGCTATCATGGGGAAAACTCATGTCATGCTCCCAGTAGAATAAGACAACTGGTCATGTATAAACAAGCAGGTGTTCAGCATTCAGATGTGTTTCTGCAAATCAGTCCTACCTTTTGCATGTATTGAGCCTGCTGGGCAATCTGTAAGGAAGTTCTGCTGACTTAGCAATAGAGGTGTTTCTTTACTTCATCTGGGAACAAATAGCTAGAAATGACTAAGATCTAAAATACAAGCTGAATTTATCCTCCTAGAACTGCTTTAGAGCAATCAGTCATAAGGAAAAGCTAATTGCTAGAACAATCTGGGAAAATAATGAACTAACAAGTAAATTTTTCTCTCAGGATTTAAACTGCTTTTCTTGTTCACTTTTCTCCTTGCTTTGCAAAATTAGCATCTGTACAAAAAGTAAAGAAAGAATGCACTTCCCTTTCTGAAGTATTCAGCAGCTAGGTAAAGAAGCAATAGACCTTATCTAATGAACTGGGACATGTATCAGAGTCAGGCAGTTGTAGTCTGTAGAGCCAAGCAAAGAAAATAGCCCAAAACCTTAACGCAGCCGGTACCACAACCAAACCGGCAGAAGATCATTGCTATCAGAGCTGTTTGGCCATGGTATGCGTATTAATGGGTAAAGGCCACATCACTTACAACTAAGACCATTGTTGACACCCTGTATAGAATTTTAAAAAGCTGTAAGTTCACACAACTTTTTTTATTTCCAAGGAAAGTTAGCAATTAGCTAACTGAATAGGCATGTGTCTTACAAGTATTTTCACAGTTTAAAGTGCTGCCAAAACAAAAACAACCCAAGCTCTCTATCATGGAAATGTATCTTTTCCTTGGTTGTCTTACTGACAGAAATAGATCTCTGATCTTTGATAGCTTTTCTGAAAACATACTAGTTTTTTTCTTTCTTCATTTCTAACAGCAAAGAAAAACAAGACAAAACTGGGTCAGAAATGAAATAAATATATTTAATAACAGGTGCAGATTTTCTTAAACACAAGAAAAAGCTCTGCAGCCTTAGACATTTTAGGATGCTTTGGTCTGAATTATTTTGCGGTTATTTGAGTGCAAATGTGTGCATGAAAAAACCCTAATATTAACATGCAAACATACTGAAAAAAGCCATAAGTACTCCTGGAATGAGAAATGTATAAATTTTTGCACAGTTATTAAAAAGCCCTTTCGTAGTTCAGCTTTCACCATTTCATAGAATTTCACTTGACAGTGAACAAAATATCCAGATCTTACTGCCAGTGTCCCAGAATGAGCAGACAGAGCAGCTAGACAGAACCACTGCAAACCTGATTTTTGTAACATCAAGGTACACAAGCAGCAGAAACCATTCAGCAGGACTTTTGCCTTAAAACTTGCTAGCAGGAGAAAGAGAGAGAGAAATAAAACCTCATGGAGCAAATTCCAATCCTCCCCTGTCCCCAAGAGCCTCTCAGATTTTTCCATTGCAATAGATAAAACATTTGGGGTTTATTATAAACCTAACACTGTGACTGAGGTACATTAGCATTCAAAATACCACCAAGGAAAAGATTGCTTCATACTTGTGTTAAATGTTTTGATAACAATAGTTTAATCATTGAGAGTTGTTAATACATGTCTGTACCTTTATCTGTCTTGTATATTTGTCTACTGAAAGGTAGAATGCAATGGTAAGATCTTTATCCCTGGATTCCCTTTTGCTTCACTTTGTTGTGCGGCTTGAAGAATGGGGGGGGGGGGGGGGGCGGGGAGGGTGGAATGCAGACAACTAATATGCCTGTGTATAAAGATTAATACCTTATTGGAATGCTACCTCCAAACCCCTTAAAGATTTTGGTGTAGGGGGGTGGTTTTCCAGCCACTCTTAATTTGTACTGAACTTTTAATGAATTTTTATTCAGTTAAAGATTTTTTTCTGGGCTGAAAAGCAGAAAAAAAAAATCTTGAAGTCCGATTGGTTTTTTTTTATTTAAGACAAAGTACAGGAATTGTTATTCATCTGAGTCCCCATATACAGAAAGGTGATCACTTAGATCTCACTTCAGTACTGCACGGTTATGTACCTGCAAGGCAAAGTACTACAAGTGGCTTTCATAGTTTTGCTCCTTCAAAACAGACACAAGCTCCCATTAACCTGAGTAGAACTAGATTTGACTTATTACTCATGACAGAAATACTTTTACAAGTATCAAGTCAAAAGGCTCACCTACAACCTCAAATACTTTAAATCCACAAGGAACTGAAGTAAATATTGGTGACACTGATACTGGCATATCCAAATTTCAGACCTTATACAGACTGTGACGATTACAAAAACTTGCTACGACCTGGTTCAGGATCAAACAATAGTTCAAGTTAGGAAAAACATGTCTCCAAATATTTGAGAATTAACTTGTATTGAGCTTGTATCATTGCTTACACAGCTTTCAGTGTCCAAACTACGATACACTTAATGATGCATTTAAAACTGGAAGATTCACCTTCTCGCATGACATAGCTTTGTTACCTGACTGATGCAGAAGGACAGGCCATTACAATGCCGTTAGCCACGTGCTTGGAGGGGGATAACCCTTCCAGATGGCCCTCGCATGAGGCATACACCAAGAATGGTTAGTCACCTAGAACACACACCATCCTAGCTCCTAACAGTCAGCTTGGAAGAGGTAACATGTCCTACACTGAATAGGTCACAGTTTTTTTGATAGTCATAGACTGGAGAAAATGATATGCACTAATCCTTGCCCTGCAGCCCAGGCTGACATGCTGTTACTATAATCGCATGTACAGACTGGTGCAGAACAGAACGAGTATTTTTATGGGGTTTATCAGTACCTAGAAAGGTGAAAGGAAAACTACAATATGCTCCTGACACAAGGGGAAAGCATTTGTTAGCACTACTGATGGGCTAATGAGGGGTCAACCTTCAAATATACCTTATCTTCTCAGCGTCTTAAAGTATCCATCTTGTTTCTAGAAGCCCTGCCTATTATTTTGATGCCTAGTGCTTTGTCCTTGTGCCCATCCTCTCCTTTTCTCAATTTTCTTCTCTCAAGCTAGAAATTTGGCAGATGTCCTTGCAAATTAAGAAGGAAGTGTATATTTCTCCTTTCTGTTCAGGCTTTCTGCCGGGTGGGAAGCAGTAACCTTCAAAAGGTGACTGGCAGCCAGATTATTGGCAAGCAACACTCTTGTAATACCAAACAGCAAAGAATAAGGGACAAGGACAAGTACTACTCTGTTTTTTCCCTCCCAATATAGCAACCTGCTTTTATTTTTACACAATCACCATTATTTCCATTAGGGACATTCTTTGAAAAGTTCTTCGCCACCAAAGATTAAAACTGACAAAGCAGGATCAAGAATTGCACCAGACTGTAATATTCGGAAATTACAAGCCCAGCTCTACCATTAGGTGCTGATGATATTTTACAGTAACACTGATATGGCTAAATTTTGCTATATTGTTGGGATAAACTAGTAATTTTAAAATGTATCTTCATTTCTGTAACCACATTCATCAATATAATTTCTTGACCCCCCATTGCAGTTTCTGTCACTGAACATAGTTTCAAGGCCTCCCTGAGAAAAGGATTTCTATCTAGGCACATGATTCTACTGCCTATAGAACATCCGACTGGACTGATATGAAGTTTCTTCTTTCTCTAAAAACAGAGTAAATTATTTTTATCTAAACACAGTGACTGTTGTGACAGAAATAGTGACCAGTGATGCAGACATTGTGCTAAATTGTGGGTGCAGATGACTGCAAGCATGAAACTGCCTCTGCAGGGACTGTGCATTTTTGTTTGTTTGTTTTTGCACCCACAGAAAAACACCTGTTTTCAGGCTCTGCACCCCTCCACCCATATTACTCAATAGTCAAGGTGATTCAGTTTGGAAATAAAAAAATACCAAAACTACCTCCCATGGTTTTCTACTCTGAAAGCAGAATTTCACAATACATTCTTTACTTCATTCCAAAAAGCATGTTAAATTAACTATTACTCATGTTTACTATCAAAGCTCTGTATTTTCATTCATGTTACTTTTCATGATTTCCACTGTTGAAAAATAATAATAATAATAATAACGAAAATAAAAATCAGTTTCAGTAAATATCTCTCTCCAGCCACCTCAGGCTCTTAAAAAACCTTATTTGTTCACACACACAAGACAGTAAAGAAGATGGCAAAGATTTATCTTAAAAATAAATCTGTAAGAATTTAGACAGATCCTTTGGATTGCCACGAATAAAATAGGAGAATTTCCAGATTATAACTTCTGCCCAGACACTTGGTGTAGTAGTCACCTTCACCACTCTAAATTACATGCAGCTGTTAGGAAGTTGAGAGAAGGCGCTTTTAGAAGCATAGCCCTTGGATTTATGCGATAGAGTTTCAAATACTCGTTTATGCTTAAGCCACTGGGCAACCTGCAGAAAAACTGTTCAGGTTGGGTTATGAATTATGGTTTTCAAAATGCAATTAGTGTCCAATAGGCTTCACGAGAATATATGAGTCCTTCTTGACATTAATTGTATAAAACTACTCATGTAAGTTGGGCACACATTTAAACATTCTACTCAAAGTAAAATGGCAATTAACCTTATTGCTTTGTTGTTTTGAGAATACAAGCAGGGGGAAAAGTTAACCTTGAAAAGTTTATTTGGTAGAACTATATTGAAGGCACAACTGAAAGTTGCTTTCCAGGTTGTAGCAATGCTCTCAAGTTGGCTCAAGGAAAATAACTGAAGTTTGTGTTAAACTGTTTGAGCTGCTTGCTAGAATTCTTTTTTATGAGCTTAATGAAGTGCACATTTAAATTTTGACAATAGCTGCTATGGTAATATGTAAGCCAGTAATAATTTACTAATCTAATTTAGTCAAAGTGGTAATTTTACATACATAATACACAGCAGCTACTCCCAAGGGAGTTGCTCTTTCCCTATAGGAATATTTAGTTTTCTGTTTCTGCAAAGATATACTGCAGCCAGCCTTTGTCATGCTGAAATCAAGAAAACTTGTCACTTCATTTCTGCTTAAATAAGCACATGACTTTCCACAGTGTTTTGGTGAATGGCGAGAAGCACAGCCAAAGAGGTAATCGCAACCCACCTAGTCTTCTATTCCAATCATTAACAGCTAACAAGAACAGAAAAAGGCAAAATTTTCCTAAGACAACCAAGGAGGCAGATCATTGCTTGGGATTTCCCTTTCCTTGTTTTAAAATCAAAACTTCTTCCAGTAACCACATTTATAAAGCCACTTGTGCTGGGACAGCAAGGTAACTGATTTTGGGTCCTTCTTTATCCCTCCTCACTCTGAGCATTGGCACCATGAGGGTCAAATGTTGCTTAAGTGAACTTAACTAACTTCAAAACACTACAGGATGTGGAGATGAAGAGGTTTAAATGCTTTAATGCACTAGGAAAAGCAAAAAAAGTTATTTGACATTTTCATGTGGACATAAGATTTTAAGAGAATTAGGATCTTATTTTTTCCACCATGCTTATTTCTTAAAGGACAAACTGCTTAAGTTCACCTTGAACTTGTAAAGGTTGGTTTTACAGCCATGTTTATTTTGATATTATTATTATTTTCTTCTTCATTCTCATTTTTTGAGCCTAATCAAAGCCACCAAAACACAGGCATTCCTACTCTGAGATTGCAGGACATCCCTGAGAAGGAAATTTGAATAAGAGGAAGGCACATTTTTCTTCTTGCAAGCCTTCAGCAGCAGTGGTGAAGTTCCCCTGGACTATGATGAATAGTATATCCCAGTTCTTCACAAGTGAGCAGGGCAAGAAAATAAAAAAAAATAAAATAAAATAAAAAAAACCCCACCAAACACATCACCACAAAAAAACTTTGCTTCTGTTACATTAAAAAAAATTAAATCTCCCCCTTGATGGTTAGAAGGTGGAGGCATGGTTCCCTTTGACAAACAACACCAGCTTATGAATTTTGATCCACCTGTCCTTAAAATAAACTTTACAGTTCCACCCCAGTCCCATGTTGTAACATGCTTTGCTTGGCTTATCCAGCATGTTTTCTGGTCGACCCTAAAGTCTAGACAAATCTGGGAAAGAGGTCGATTAGGGAGAGATGAGCAAAGCACCCCAGCAGGTTTTTACAACATTTTTGCACTAGAGTTTGTATTATTAGACAAAAATAAGCATAAATAGATCGTGAATTTGACCAAAATGTTCTATGAGTATTTCTTTCATTTAGCACATCAATAACTTCTGTTTACATACTGAAATCTAGCTTCTTTATTTCTTCCTTAGTTTAGCAGAGGTTAAGCATATTTTTTAAGCAAAAATTTCATTCTCTAGGATAAATTACCAGTAATTTAACTAGGTTACGATGTATCAAAAAGCTCATCATAATGTACTGTAAACTAAGTACTGTTGCAGGATGCTAGACAGGTGGTGGGTTTGGGTGTTAGAATTTGACTTAAGAAAAAAAAAAACCCAATCAATGGGAGAAGTTAATTCAATAAGCTTCTGTTTCACTTAATACCAATAGCACCTCCACTGTGTTAATTTGTCCTCCGCATACCACAATAAAAAGTGTCAAATTCTTAAATTTCCCATCACACTGAAGAAAGGTCTTGAGTCTGCCCAGAATAGCCAGCATCTTTCCTAAAAGGGCAGATGCAGTGTACTAGAAAAGCAATGGCCACAGACTTAAGACTCTAGAATCCACTTGGATGGCACTAATTTATCAAGGAAACTACACTTTTTGTTAGAAGACAAATGTAGGGCCGAAGAGCCCCAGGTATCTTCAGACCTTACACAAGTGATTGCCAGGTACTTGTTCTGAAAGATGATACTATTTTCTGCTATTAGTACTGCAGAGCAACACAATTACGTAGCTAGACTAAATTCCAGCATAGATGCAGCTGCCAGTCCTTCAGTGTGCTTTTACAGGGCGGTAACAGAGCCACTGAAGGAGTGGCTGTAATGGGAACCCTCAGGGCATCTTATCTAGGGATTGCTGGAGTCCTCTGCTTCTCTGATACATAAGAAACTGCTTAGAAAGTTCCAATGCACCCCACACCATCCAATACTGCTGATAATGGGGCTGTTGATTCATAGACTGCGACAAGAAATGGTGATGATCAAGCAGTTCTGTGACAGCAGCTTTATGCTGTGAGGCAATGTTTCAGACAAGAAATCAAAATAATACTTTTGCAGGCATTTGTCTATACACATTACACCCCTTCCCCAGAAGATTAAGCATTAACAGACTCACCCAGGTTGTCTTGCAAATTGATTAATTTGACTCGAAGTTATCAAAGTACAAGAGATGTATTGGAAAGACATAGAGTTTAAGGTGGAGGTTACTTATTTTGTTATTTAAAAATCAGAGCTTTTTTCCCAAAGGCATCACAGACATCACTTTCTGGTTTTGTTACATATGTACAATTGTATGTATAATTTTCTTAATCTACGTAGGAGAGAAACAAATGGCTTCTCTCCCTGCCCTGCCTTTCTCAGACTGCCAGACAGTTTCAAGTATTACAGATCTTGAGCAATCATCAGTACCATTTTTAGGGTGACAGATGGAAATTGTCATTATTTCTATAAATATTTAAAGTAGCTTAGGCAATTTCTATGAATATTTTGCTGCTTTATAAATACCTCAAGTAATTCACTTTCTCGGTTGGCTGTAACGGCCACAAAGTAAAATACAAGCGTCCTTCATTATTAAACGTGCCTTCCAAATAGGAAGCAACTGTAGCTCTTGTTTTCCTATCTGCTATTTTTTAATTATGCATATATAAAGCCCACGCAGTGATGTATTTACCACCAGAAGGTTTTTACACTGGGAAACATAGCACAATTTCAGTGACACAGCATTGAGTTTAGTCTTTTATGGGCTAAAAGCTTGGCATCTGTGAAGTTATGCTACATGTAGAAATTGGGTTTGGGGAACTGCACAAAGTCTTCAGTGATCTTTTGTTATGTCCAAAGACAGAAGGCTAAAACCATCTGGATAAATTAAATACCCATATGGCACGTCTGAATAATATGACATGACCTGGTGGCCCCATGCCTGAGCTGCTGTGGAACAAGCTGCAGCTAATTTCAGAAGGCAGAATTTGAAATTACCTGACAGCATAGTACCAAGGTCAGAGGATGCATCCAATTCGGGTCAGGGCATATGTGTTCCTGTGGGTTTACTACCTATTTATTCAATAATGCTTCTAGAGCAATCGATTAAGCTGTAGACTAAAAATGATATCTAATAATAATAATTTTAAAAGACTCTTAAAGAAAGAGGGGAGAGCAGTTTTTAAGCCTGGGATGGTTACGCATCCAGTTTACAGCACAGTCCTCCAGTTTGTATGCAGGCAACCTCTTGAAAGGCTTTAGAACCACATCCATGCACAGCTGAAATACGAGCTAAGTAAATCATAGGTTTTTCCTGAAGTAGCCTGCTCTGAAACACTGCATTCTCTATTTCTAAAAAAAACAAAAAAGAACATTCCTCATTGAGACAGTTTAACATTTAGGGCTGGACAGTTATTTCCCCATAAACAGTTTAGCTCTAAAGTATAGATACAGACAGCATGATTCAGTTTGTATCTGTTGCCATAAGCGTGCAGCAATTTGAATGTTCTTTCTGGTACTTGGTACAGAACACGTGGTACCCGAGATCTTCAACAAAACCCCCAAAACTACGGAACTATTTTTGAACTGGGAAAGGGTACATTATAGAATAGTTCACTCAGGCCCACAAAGCCAGAGCCTTTGGCTTCTTATGGAAGTACTGAAGGATACCTGTTGTCTCTGTGCCTGATTTTCCAGGCCTACCCTTGTAGGGATGAAGGTATTTAAGCTTGGAGAACTGGGAAATGCAAGACAGAGGGGACATCCCGGCAAGAAGCAGGGAAGGGAGAAGACGTGCGTTGCAGAAAGGCAGCTCTTGGGTCCCGTGCCTGTCAGTCTCCACTGCCCAAGTTCTTCATGGATTTCACAGGCTGGCTGCTGCAGAAAGCAATCCAGCTGCAGCCAGGTCGGGCCCCAGCAGGTTCACCTCAAGCAGCAGAAGTGAGATACATGACCAGGGTCTTCAGCAGAGTAATTTCTAGAGAACAGGCTAGCAAAACAGTCCCTCAAAGGGTTTTGTATGAGGACTACAAGTTACTTTTAAGTTTAGGATAACTGCAGAATGCAAGGAAGACAGACATAGAAATATTGGAAGCAGTTAACACAGTAGGAGACATTTCTTTAGTAAGTACTGAGATGTGTAACTGCTCCTTGAGTGAAAGGCATTCACTGGTTATTTGGACCTATCCCTCCCCAAGCCAGCACAGGAAAACCATTTCAGCACCAGCCATCCAGAAGCTGCCAGCTGCTGAGGGTGGGGAGGGGAAACTAAAGTTCTTCAGGGTATTTGGTTGCCTATTTTTGACTGGATTATCTGAACCATGATGGCAGCTGGCTGCTACTGTGGCACGTGTATTTTTCTGTAGATTATAACCCTGATGTTTAGAACAGTTTATTTCATTAACAAGCCAACACGAACAAGTTGGCTGTTGCCAGCAAACACCAGCATGTAACAAACCAGACCATTGTGTGCCATTGCTACCAGCGTATCTTAGAAAAAATGAGTGCTTGCTGCACCTTCCCGAGAACTGTTGCAGACAACAGCCGCCTTTCAGCATTTACCTTACTGACTCTACCAATGTATATGATCACACTAAAAGTGAGAACGCAGAATTCTGGAAAGAAAAGGCTAGCAATTGTTTAGGTGCTTTTCTTTCACATATCAGTGTCCAGAAGTCACTGTCCTTCTAACTACTTTTGATCCACACCACAAACATCTGCATTTTCTGAAGACTTTAACGTCTCTCATACACACACCAACCACAGAGGAAGCATCAAAGGTCACTGAAAGGAGAGATGCTTCCCAGTTATTTAACTATCAGATGGCTAGGCCTTCAATAATTTTTTTCATTATAATTTCTTAGCGAGACACTGTGATGGTAGCAGACTTTGGCTAAAACTTTTCAACAAGTCAAGGAAGGGGCAGCTTCACAAAGAAGGAGGCCAAAGCAACGATCTGTGGGCACATCTGCTGGTGTAACAACCCTGTCCTCCTTCCAGAGTTTCTTCTGTTCCTCCAATCAGAACAGAAATAACAGTCACTAAAAAATACTCCCAGCATTTCCAAAGGGAAAAAAAAAAAAAATATCTCAGCAGGTTGCTGGGTCTGGGATATTCCTTTACTGAATGTGAAGTCAAGGTGACAGTGTAATGATTGTACATATAGTCATAATGTGCTTGGCCCTCTCCCCCCACAGTCTATATGGGCCAAACCATACATTACTCTTCTTTGAAGGCAATCAGAGCCCTGTGTTTCTAGATTTTCCCAAGGAATTTGAACAAAACAGGTGCAGAGACAGTACCAGCGAGCCTGGCTCCCCCAAGCATCTAATCAACAGCCCAATAAGTTTTCTGTAACAACTGACATTAGAAAATGTATTATTCAGAGGGAATTACAATCAAACAAGGCAGATGGTCAAAGTGGAGAGTGGGATGGGGAAAGAGAGCTGGGGTTCAATGAAACAATTTCACAAAGCTGGCACGGAAATAAAATACCAAAGTCTTGAGGGATCAAGATGAATGTTATGTAACTGCTAAGAAATAACGGTAGGATACTCACAACTTAAGGAAACTAAATCCATATATAAAAGACCTCTATCATTACTACAAAGGGGAGGGGCAAGGAGTTTCTGAGCAGACAGTTCATCCTTAGAAAAAAAAAAAAGTGTCAAGAGTCATGGTCACTGAGCCACCACTGCCTGTGAGACCTACAAGGGGAAGTTCTTTTGCAAGGCATAACCTGGGAGGGTTTTTCAGGTTGTTTCAAACAGATACACCAGAACCAGTTAGGAATTTTATCCTTGGAGTCTGCCTTTCAACTCAGGATCCTTGTAGCAAAGTCAGAGCTGTCAAAGTCCCAGTGGAATTTATGTGGAAGTGTAAAACACTTCACAAAAAGGAACCCAGTTACTTTGCAGGATTTGTTGCCTTTATCATTCCATCAGTTTTTCCACTAGTCACAAGTGTAAAGGTCTTTCACAGCAAAAAAAGTTTTTTATCTTGCTTTCATTATTTCTGTAACAAAGTATAAGGTTTTTAGGAAATGGAGATGGTCAGTATCTAGAACTGCTGTCTCCCAGTCCATGCAAATTGCATTGCCACAGCAGTACAATTCAGTGTTACAGTTCCAAGACTCAAGCTCTTTAAGTTAGGTTGCTCCCACTATATATTGCTGTTTTCTAATGCCTTTATGCATCAGACAAAAAGCAACAGTGTACACACACGTCCTGGTTCTGGCTCAGAGAGAGTTAATTTTCTCCTCAGTAGCTGGTGCAGTGCTGTGTTTTGGGTTTGGTGTGAGAGCACCGCTGACAACACAGGGGTGGGTTTGGTTGCTGCTGGGTGAGCGTCAGACCCAGTCAAGGGCTTTTCAGTTTCTTGGGTCCTGCCAGTAAGAGGGCTGGGGGGGCACGGGGAGCTGGGAGGGGACACAACCAGGACCCAAACTAGCCAAAGGGATATTCCATACCATACAATGTCATGGTCAGAATATAAACCTGGGAGAAGAAGAAGAAAGGGGGAGGACATTCAGAGTTATGGTGTTTGTCTTCCCAAGTAACTGTTACACATGATAAAGCCCTGCTGGTTGGTCTTAAACCACAACAACGTCGTTGAATAATACTGCATTTTGTGGATGTACTTATATTTTTAGAGTTATCAGAACATAAAGCATTATAAATAACAACACGTACCAAACAACAAGGAATTACTTTGTGGTCTGCTGAATATTTCACTCTGAGTAACCAGTAGGTTTTAAGGTATTTATGTGATAAGGAATAGATGCCTGCCCTACTGTTTCACAAAAGATGAGAATAATTTACAGGGAAGTAAGGAAAAACATATAACATGTAACCATGACAAAAATTTTCCAGGAACTTTACAGACTATCACCATGAAAAGACTAAGCTGCCCATCATTTTGTACGCAGGCAAGCTTCATAGAAGTGTTGCCACATAAGGAAACTTAGCTCCCAAACACTGTATAATCTTTGAAAATTTCAAAGAAACTTCCTCTTCCTTGCACTTGCATCTAATTTGATGTTCCTTCAACTTCATTGACTAGAAGGCTGATAATACAGTAACTTAAACTCACAGAAAAATATCAGTCTTCTGTACAGGTATGGACTAACACTGTTGTAGATTAAAAATTATTCTTCTACTGAGATAATAATAAATGTATTTGAGTTTTATTTTTTCCTTGTAGGATATATATATATATATATATATGCATGCAAGTAAAATAACCTATTAAGTTTCATACTCCTACAAGGCACCCAAATACTAGAAAGAATTATGTACACCACTGAAATGGAGCAGCTATTGAACAGTGTATTGTAACACTAAGAAACAGCTTAGAGTAGGACATATATTTTTAACAGTATTACTGACAGAGTAGTAGACATCCAAGCAGTGTGAAATGAGCTACAGCCATGTCTACATGCAGAATTAAAGACTTTCAAAATTGGGACTGAAAATGGTATACTGCTTGTCATGAAAAAAAAAAAAAGCAAACCCATAAGCCAAATAAACCCGCTGGACTAAGAATGCAGCCCATAGGAATTATTTACATGCAGGAATAAGTTGAAGTAGAACTCCGCTGGCCACTAGACAATCATTTATGACAGGACTAAAATTCACTTTAGTCTTCATTCTTCTTTTATTAATAGAGCACTGTTAGTGATGACAAATATTTTATAGCCTTACAAATATGATTATTTCTTCTATATTTGAATCAAAGTAATATTAATGCTTTTGGGCTTTGAAGGTCAAGGCACTCATTTAGATATGGTACAAAGAAAATGAAGCAAAGTGGAAGAGTGTTTTATAACACCCTGACTTGAAAAGCTGTGATGGACAATACACAAACATGCACATAATATAAGCAAAAGAATACAGCAGAATGAGAAGTTGAAGAGAAGAAAAAAATCAAATTAGGCCTAATTTTAATTATGGAAATTACTATTTTCACACCAAGAACAAGTGGGAAGTGGAGTAGGGAACTGAGAATTGTGGATGCAAAATTACTTTGATAGTCAGGAAATTGTGTGATAAGGAATTTGCAAAATACAAGGCAGAAAGAAAATATTTTTTTCCTGCAACACAGTAGAATTTTTGTATGTACCCTTTTGACTGTGTAAAAAGTTCTGAAGAGGTGTTTGTACTTAATTATTATCACAGTATCAAATAGTTTCAGTCTACAGTTCTCATCAAGTGATTAAAGAGCCTAGGGAAAAAATAACCACAGAAGCACAAAATGGTCGGGGTTTGGAAGGGCCCTCTGGAGATCATCCAGTCCATCCCTCTGCTAAAGCAGGTTCACCCAGAGCAGGTTGCACAGAATTGCATCCAGGTGGGTTTTGAATGTCTCCAGAGAAGGAGACTCCACAGCCTCTCTGGGCAGCCTGTGCCAGGGCTCTGTCACCCCCAAGATAAAGAAATTTTTCCTCATGCTCAGAAGGAATATGCAACACAAACAGCATTGCAGTTTGTGCCCGTTACCCCTTGCCCCATTGCTGGGCACCACTGAAAAGAGCTTGGCCCCATCCTCTTGGCACTCACCCTTAAGACATTTGTAGACATTGAGGAGATCCTCTCAGTCTTCTCTTCTCCAGGCTACACAGGCCCAGCTCCCTCAGCCCTTCCTCAGAAGGGGGATGCTCCAAGTCCCCCCATCGCCCTCGCAGCCTCCGCTGGGCCCTCTCCAGCAGTTCCCTGTCTCTCTTGACCTGGGGAGCCCAGAACTGTACCCAGCACTCCAGGTGCGGCCTCACCAGGGCAGAGTAGAGAGGGAAGACAGCCCTCCTTGACCTGCTAACCATGCTTCTCCTGATGCACCCCAGGGTGATCCCATTGGCTCACTTGGCCACCAGGGCACCTGACTCATATAAGTCTTCTGATTGTGACAGATTGCTAACAGCATTAAGTCATGAAAGTATTTGAGTTTATTGAAGTGCAACATGTAAATCACCAACAAAAGTATGAAAACAAGTCAAAGAAGTGTAAGCTATTTCAAAGAAAACAACGCAGGCTTATCATAGAATAACATAGGATTTTTATTAACCAATTCTCTTTTGGCAGAAATGAAAGAAAAACTGTAAGAGCCCTTTATGTTCACTTCAAATATGGAAATATCTGAATGTGCACCTCTACAGTAAGGTTTAAAATAAAAATTCTGTATACATATTCAAAAAAATATTTAATTTTTTCCATCAAACATAGAAGTAAAAATAATGCCAACTAGAAATAGGAACAAATGTGTATTAAATAATACTAACAGAATCCCATAGCACTGTTTTATGAACTGCCTCCTCAAAGTAACCCATAGAAATCATATCCCTGGTAATCTGATTAAAAAACCAACAGAATGCTGCTTGATATTCTTCAGAGACAACAGTGTTTGTATCCAAAGGCTATGCATTTTTTTTTCAGTCAGTGCACAAAGATTGAATTTGAAACAATCAGGTTCTTATTGCACACAAGTTACAAAACCTCAAAAGAATTTAAAAAAAAAAAAAAGAATAAAAAAGGAAAAAATCAGAAGACATAGGGTACTGTAATACTAAAATCAAATGTCAGGGTTGTGCCTTGAACATTTTAAAATACTAAGTAATACTTGCCTGTTAAATAGGAATTTAACTCATTTATGGCTTTGTAGAGTAAAACCACTAAAATCACCCATGAACTTATCCAGTCAGAACTTAAGATATTTTTTACAGCTTTCTTTCCAGGACATAACTGGAGTTAGGCACCTTGGAGCAAATATCTTCACTATTGTAAATTATGCTCCAAGCTGGTTTTTAAGTTGCCTTTTTCAGTGCTTTATCACTTAGATAAAATATTCTTGTGTTTTGGGTTTTTTTTTTGTTGTTGTTTTTAAATTTAAGTTACCATCTCAATATCAAAGTTAAATCCTGCACTAGAGTATGTTCAGTGAAAAAGCTTTCCATTGCCTCATGTAGAACTGTACTCTTCTCAATACTCTTCAATGGTGCATTATTTATACTTAAGCTTCAAGTTAATATTTTCCTCTTTTTTTCATCTTTGTTATACTTTTAAAGCCTCTAATTCAAGTAATCTGTATGGTATTGCCAATTACATTTAAAAAATTGTTTTCAACAGTATATAACAACTGGCCTTGCAGTGTAGTGCTATTGAAATTAAATGGATATTTAGCAGCATACAATACAAAAATCAATGTTTCATTAGTATTTCAATGTTTATAGTGGTCAGTAGTTTTAAAAAAATTACCATCCTGAACAGCAAGATACTCATAAACAAGTACACAATGAGAAAATGATCAGATATAATGTCTAATTTTAATATAAAAAGCAGAACACTTCCATTAAAAAAAAAATGCCTAAAGCTCTCTAATGGCCTTTGTCAATATTAAGCACCATGTACAATTTTCAAAAATAGGCAAAGTTGGCCTAATTTTAATCCTCCTCAAATCATTTTGAATTTTACATAGGCCAAACTGGAGAGGTATTTGTGTAAAAGTTTTCTCACAAGAAACATGGTCCCTCATTGGAAAGGAAAACCACTTAACAACCCCACTTAATTGCAGCTGTTGATGTAGGGTGTGAGCCATGACTGTCTCCAGTTTTCCTTACTGTTTAGAGGATGCCAATACCTAGTGTAAAGGCATTAGAATGCTTGCATGAAATACAATTATACAAACCTACTTCAGGTAGTTAGAATTGACTATGCAAAGGTCAAGGCTTTACGGATATATTTTATTTTTTTTGTCTGAATTGTTTCTGCATTGCAATGCAATTGTGTTGTTCTGTTCACACATCCTTCAGATAAAGATAACACCCTGGTAATAAAAAAAGATGTAAATTCACCCAGGTGCTGCTTGATCAAAATATCAAAGCACCCTTATCCATACTTTGTGGTGTTACGTGATCATTTTATCCCATTTCTTGTTATTCCAAGAGATTTATTTTACAAATTTTACTTCAGTGTATTTCACATAAAATGGCTGTGCAGCACCACTCCCAGAACAGAAAAAGAGCTATCAATCTGTCACCCTTTACCCTTCCATTAGATTTTTCCCAGCTACAAAACATCTGTTCTCCGCATACACAGGTTTTTATATACCGTCCATCCTCTTAAACAACATCAGATGCATGCATCACTAATTAAGGACTTTTAAGTGCTTATATTCTCCTTGTAATATTGACCATCTCTACACACAATCTGTAGAGTATATAAAAAAAATAATTATGTTTTCTGCACTGTTAACCATGGGAAACAAATATAGATTTTTTTGAAAAAATTAATGATTTGGAGAACAAAGCCTGATAGTATAGCTGGACAAGGGACTTGAGTAGGAATGCTGTTTCTTACCTCTTCTACTTATCTGGGGGTTTTGAAGAGTATTTATATGTAGATATAAGTAAAAATACTTTTTAAAAATATTCATTTGTTACCTTGTCAGAGAAGCAGGATTTGATTGTTTTACTTTGATGGGACTGTTCACAAGCTTAAAGTTAAGAAGAAATTTCTGAACCCTGTTGAAATCTACTTAAGGTAACAAAAAAAATACAAGCTAATTTGTAGTTCATATTAAGCCTTCACATAAAGTGCATTGACATAGTGGAAAATCAAAATAAATTAAAATTCTACTACTACTGTTGATATAATTTAAAAACTACCCTATTAAGCCCTTTTCAATGCAATGAAAGCAGGCTTAAATCAGGCAATGCATTTGTTTATACAGGTGCTTAAGTAAGTTTGTCAGTCTTTTGGGGTTGATGTATATCAGCTGTAACCACAACACATCAACAGAGCTGGAGCCTTCAGTCAGGAAGCAGAATTTTTTCTGTGATGTACTGCTTGCTGTTCTAGCAGCAGTACAACAGTTCTGGGAGAAAATATTAAATATTATAATGATCAGAGATTACAAAAATCCAGTGGAGCCTTCTTAAAGCAGAATGACACTATGGCGCAACCTGTCTACATAACCAGCACAAGTCCATACCTAAAGGGAATGTTTCTGAAATCCAGAGAGAAACACTGAGGGTCACTATACAAAACAGAGGGAGATATTCTTTGCATGCTAGAAAGATGTCCTCAGTGGAGCAGTTTCTGCTTTATAACCTCTATAGGGTTTTGGAAAGCTGGCTGATATGATGCTGCATCCATCAGATCCTTACAAATCTTTCATAGTTAAGAACAATCAGAATAGGTATTCCACCCCCAGGAATCATGTAGGGACCTTCAAGTAAGTTTATAGTTGCCCTGCTTTTCATAGGACCAGGATTACCTCTGCAGAAATCCTCAACAGTCCTCCATTTGTGTTTCAAATACAGGACTGAGGGCAAAAGGACCCATAACTAGGGTAATGATTTACTGGTAATGAAGGTAACAAAAATGGCACATCCAAAAATATTTCACAGCTGTACAAAATGCAAATGACAGCTGTGGCTACAAATTCTCTCAGATTTATAGGACATTTATGCTAACAAAAGTTTTTTTTTTCTTTTATTTGGATACAGAGAGATATTTTAACTGTATTTTAAAATAAAATTAACCACAAAAAAGTTTTGAAATACTTCAGTGTGTTCCTTTACTATTAACTTTGCAGCAACAGAAAATCCTTGAAGATAATTACATCCAGACAGTTCTCCTAGACTGAAATTACACTGCAAATCTCAAGCCCCTCAGAGAGGACAGATATCTAGTGTCTTTTATACTAGGAGTTAGTATGATATGCATCATACTGGATACACTCTCACAACCTGGACAGATTGTCAGTGAGGACACAAGATCCACACAGAGAGAGTTTACTAGGTTAAAAACAGCACATGGCATTTTTATCTTTAAAAAAAATAAATATGAGCAAGGTATGTTCTGCAGCTGCTGAAATTTCCAAATGATCTTAGAAGTGCCTTACAGAGGACATTACAGTAAACTCCTTTTAAAGGCAGTCATGGCCTGCATGATTTGAGTATGTTCTCCTGAGAGATCTCTGCCAACTTCTTGCTAACTAGAAAACACTAAAATAGATCCTGGAAATGCTGCTGTGTGTTTCTCCAAGCTGGGAAAACACCTCCACCATTACTTTCAATGTACTTTCTCACTCCGTACTGCCTGGCTCATAACAAGCTTCAAACAGTAAATTCTCTTCCAGAAAAAAAAAATAAATCACCAGTAGCAAGAGTGGAAAAAAGAGGGCATAGGACATATTTCATTAATGCACTCGGATTCAGTATGCTTTTGAACCACTACAAACATCTGTAAGAGGACTCCTCTGGATTTTTTTCTCCAGGTAGTTATTTTAAAGTTTTGTTAGAGGTCACTTTTACTCTACTGGACTTCATTTATGATGTGCATAGATGTATGAAGAGTCCTGCATGGATTTTTTTTTAAATTATTTTTATTTTTATTGTTAATGTGAAGGGGAAAAAAAAAGAACATTCACTATAGATTGTATGGCATTTTTGCTAAATTAAATCTTTTCTTGTCTTTTCTGTAAACCAGGAGAAATTTCTGATTTCAGAGGTCTCCTATGTATAAACTGAGACTAATTGGATTAAAGGCCACACCAGGTGACTTAACTCAGTATATTCTGATTGAAGTCAGTGTTACATCAATCATCAAACCAGTGGAGATATGGCACAACAGTTATGGCATATAAACTACAGTATTGACTCGTAAATAGACTTTTTTTTTTTTTTTTTTAGTTTGGAGAATATACTGTGTATTTAACAGTATAAAGTGAATCAGCACAGACAGAAATCAGTACTTCCATACTGGCTTTTAGGAAAGGAAAAAATATAAACTTTTAGGCAGTTACTGCAATGAACTTGTAGGACAAACATGAATATCCTAGGTAAGCTTTCCAATGCTTATCTAAACCTCATGTGAACATCTTAGTCTGGATATAGTCTCTTTAAAAATTTCCAGAAAAAAGACATGTAAGGAAAGTCCTTCTAACATTCATGTGGATGCGTGTATTTTGGAATGAAAAGCAATGAAGTTAAATAAAACAGTCTGGATTGAAAAAAAGGAATCCATTCTGGCTGTTTCATTTTAGGTATAGAGGGTCAGACCATCTCGAAAAGGTGGCAGAAATTTATGTCGCTGCATGCTTTCAGATGTCGGTAAATAGTCTAAATGAAGAAGAGGCTTGTAGTAATACTTATCCCTCTGGTATGCACCAGTACACAGCTTGAACTTCATTCATGTGTACAAGGTATACCAAAAAAACATTTCCACTGCTCTGAAAGCCAAATATAATAACAGTACTGGACAAGTTTTCCTTCCATCTTAATGATTTGTGACCAGGGTTGGCCCTAGCATGTTACTGTATCTTATAAACACATCTTGTAGAAGTATTCTGGTAAGCAAAATAAGGGTAAGCCTAGAGATGATATACTTTCAGGTGTGGCTCTATTAAATTACTAAAAAATATTTAGGACACAGATCTAATGTTTCTTTTGACCAGTGATTGTTTGAAAAAATGGGACATTGCTTCAAATGGGAACAGCTTTTCTTTGGGGATTTCCTCCTTCTTAAAATGCCCTCTAACACCCTAAAAGATACAGAAGTAACAAGAAGTAATTTTCAGTAGAAATTTTACAGTTATGCTTTGTTATACAGAAACATATTTTTAAAAAAGGAAAAAAAGGTACATCTGTGGAAAAAATAATAAGTGCCTTTTCCCCCTGGTGTCATGTCTTTGGATATGTACAGCCTTGGAGAAATGTATAAATAATTTTATACATGGAACTCTTAAAAAACTAGAGATTTTTAGTACAAAGGAATCAATTCACTGCAAGAATGCCCACATGCTGTTGTTTTATGATTTACTATATACACAAGAGGATCAAATGAAGGACCTCTGTTTTAAAGTTACTGCTGTACTGTACATTAACATGTGGCTAATACCCTTCTCCAGGTGAGATTTACACTTAGTATTACAAATGACATAACAATGCTGAAAATACTGATATAAAACAGATTCAAGATGACATTTTAAAAATATCCCTCACTTTAATTGAACTGTTTTCTCCCGGTTTTTTTAAGTATCAGCTTTATAAAAGATTCTCCAAGAAAATAGTAGCATTTAAAATGTTCTTTTTGAAATGTATAGATGGATTTTTTTAATAAAGTGTAATCCAAAAGTCTATTATTCCAGGACAAAAAACAACTATAGATTCAGCACATAAGTTAAAATTGTAGAGGTTTTTTGTTGGGGTGTTTTGTTTTTTTTTATCTTTTGTTTGTTGTTGTTTTTTTTAATGTAGTATTGTGCATTTGTATCCTGGAAAAAAAATCTCCTTGATTACTGTGTATGTTAATTTATTTACAGATCTTAAATATAATTGCATACATCAACATTTGAGATGAGCAAGACTAAAATGTATTGTAAGAACCAACTGTCCTTTCAATCTACCATGACTTCATGAGATTGCTCAGAAGAAATGTGATTCTGAGTAGTGAAATTCTGTTACTACTATTTTTAACTTTTTTGGTAGGCTTTAAACTATGAGTTTCAATTCAGGACTGGGAGTCGTGAATACCCATAGTTAATTCGGTCAAGCTGTGTTTGTGATTTTTGCACATTCTGTTTTGGCAGTAGCAAAGCACACACGACCATGAAGAAGTTTGGCAAATGTTTGTCTTGGTTCTTATGTATCCAGCTCTGGATACACAAAATTACCACTACAGAATATTTAGACAAAACCTGCTCTCTTCAACATCAGATAATGTCATAAAATTTGCTCTAACCAAATTAAAGCCATCAATAAATAGAATCCTGAAAGTTTATGCTGCTGAAATTACTTTGCAGAATATCTGCCAAGCTCCTAGTTTATTTTTTTCTTAATCTAACCAACCCTTGTATTAATCCAAATATTAAGTAGTTAAGCAGATATATTTAACATTAGGTAGATTTTGTGTGATTAATTAATTTTATATGCCCTATGCGATTTACCTTTTAAAAGTTACAGCATTTTTTTTTTGTGGCTACAGAAGCCTCATTTTTCATTATAAGCTACTTCAGTAAAGTCACATCAGTTTGGTTCTTTATGTGATGCTCCTTTGTCTTTCATTATTAAATCACCAGTTAAAGACAGAGGTGACTTGTCTCAGATCTGTCTCAATTGTATTTAAGCCACATTATTTATAATCTACTAACTATATATCCTATTATCATTCAAACAGATTACCCTCCATCAGAGACATTGTAAACTAAGTGTCATGTTCAGTATAAGTGACATGTTTAGAGTAAATTGACTGAGATGCCTGTTTTCAAGCCCTCTGAAAGGGAAAAACAGGATCTTTTGCTACTGACAAGTCTACAAGTTCTATGGTGTGATTAGATGATTTCATATTCCTATGAGACCAGTATGCTACATGTCAGGCAGCATTAGATTAATCTCACTGGTGTGTAATATGTCAGGACCAGTAAACCCACTGACATGGTATAAACCAGGTCGTTAAGTGCATATGATACAGTCTACAGAAATTATGACAGGTAATTTGGACTGGGTAATAAGACAATTTCTCTCACTTTAGTCTTCCACCCATTTTTGGTTTGGGAAGTGAAACGAAATTATATGATGCATTACATAGCACAGAATGTCACATTGTGTCATGAGTGATACAGTGCCTGTACAGCACAAACATCACCACAACTTGACATGCCCCCATGGAAAAAAAAAACCAGTCGAACAAATGTAGCTAAATAAAGGTGGGGAGAGGGAAGAGAAGGTTGAGGCACCAAGCTGACATCCTTAATTTGGGACCCAATTACTGACTCAAATACCCAGAAAGCCTCTATGATCCTTGCTGTAGAGGAAAATCAGTCAATTCCTCTACCTGTGGCACGAGGCATTAATAAAGTACATACAGCAAGAAGTGGTAATACACCTCTACAGGTGAGCAAACTTCATTGTATTAAAAAAAGTGTAAAAAGAGGGTCCTCAAAGATTTCTGACTCCTTATTTCCCTAGTCTCTATGAAATTCAAGAGGGTTTACTAATTACTTGTCTATTCATTCCTCACATCTACTTTAACAGTAACATTATTAAACATACACAGTATTATTTAAGATCACCTTCTAGAACTTCAGAGAATGATAATGGCTTATAGAGGGGGGAAAAAAATATTTAGCCAATTTTGGACTAGCAATGCCAGCCAAATGGTCCCATTTATTATACCCATTATGACTTCTGCATGACAAATCAATCTAGTTACCTGACAACCTAGTTCATCCTTTTGTGACAGTCCCAGATGAGAAAGTATGGAACCTACAGAAAATGTTAATTTTTTACTTTATTTTTTTTCAGGTAGCAGCAGATGAAAACTGAAGACTGATCTATAGGTGAGTTTATGTTCCTCTTTAATCAACTCTCCTTCCATGGAAAGAATACAAGCACCTGGTTACCCATCTTGTTGACCTAAAGTCTGTAGCTCTGCTGTGTGTAAATTGTGGTGAAGGAAAACATTTTTTCTGCTGTACATGTGTAAAGAGATGGGCCCCCTTGGAGGCTGTCCGAGTCTGCCTGTGAAAGTGGTGTGCTGCCGAGGTACAGCAGTTTGGTCTTTTGGAGCTCCTGAGAACATTGGGTAGCTGTCTGTCTTGGATGCTGGCTTTGCTGTACTTGGTGCCGTGGTGGCCAAACCGTTCTGGGTGACCTCTGAAGAGAGGGCTTCGTATGTGCCTCTAGTGTGCTTGATGACTTCCACGATCTCCTTCTCTTTTAGGAGGTTGCTCAGACACAAATTAGACAGCTGACAGCTCTTGCTTTCATAGGCCATTGCTTGGTTGCCTGAGGAGTATCTAAAAGGGTCCTCGATGGGAGTATGTGCTGACTTTCTGTCCCTTGTGCTGAGATTTTGGCTCACCATTCTGTTTGGATATGTAGCCTAGGGAAACAAAACAAAAAAAGTATTAGTAGCAGAACACAGCAGGAAAATGGTGTAGGAAAAAGCACTCCTCACTATAGATGTACAGCACATGTGGCTGGCAGATTCAAATGAAAGCCGAAGCTCAAATTTGTTAAAACTCTCAAAGCACTGCTAGCATAAAATAGGAGTATTGTTCATTGATATTTAACAGAACTAATATTGAAAACTACTTATTACAGGTAATGATTTGGGCTTTTTTTTTTTTTTTTTAATAGTTTAAATCAAAGGAAGTGTTGTGGTTTTTTTTCCAGAACATAATAAATGGATAAATAGCTTCCATGAATTGTAAGCAGATTTTCAGAAACATGATGAAAAAATAAGAGTTTTGATTGCAGAGAGTTCAACACTTAATTATCTCAAATACTTATAAAATTTAAACATCTTTTGTGAATATCTTCATGCCTCAGTTAGGCTCAGAACATGCTCAATTTTCGTTGTCCCTTGAATCTAGGTGTTCTGTTGTGTACCTACAGTTAAATACATGCCAAAATGCTCTGCCAGAGCAGAGCAATAATTTTATTTCAGCTGCCTGGAAGAAATACAGTGTAAGAAGGATTCCAGCATGTTAGCAACTTTTGATGCTGTTTCAGCATGCATGCATTTGTATTTGTTTAAATAAGGAGAATTTATCTGTATATGGCAAGCAAGATGACTGCATCCCCTTAGTCTGCCGCTTCATTTTGTCCTCCACAGAACACCTGGCTGGGGAACAGATGATGGGGCTGTGGGATCTTCTCTCACACATTTTAAATATATACTTTCAATGTATAAAGTAAAATAAAGTGTTAAGGGGAAAATGCTAATACAGTCAAAGCACAGTTCTGCCTGTTCCACGACTGACTATGAGGTAGCTTCCAGAGGTGAAGTGCAGGAACTGAGATCACAAGATGTGCTTGTGGCTGAGGAATGGCCTCAAGCTGTGAATGTTCAGAAGGCTGGTCCCTAGAGGAACTCGAGCTTTGAGCCTACATGGCTTCGTAAGAAATCTTCATCTCTTTACATATTGGTACAAAACTTATATAATACAAATTTGCCCAATTAGAATTAAATACCTGAGAGCTGTATGAAAGTTTCAAAAGCTGTTGACGTAACCTACTTTACCGTCTTTTGTCATCTAATAGTGTGTGTGCAAGTTAAAAAAAAAAAAAAAAAAAAGAAAGAAAAAAGCATTGAGTGGAGTGGTGGATGTGTTCCACTACCTTCTCCAGATACATTGCCATACAATGTTTCAAGGAAATCTTTACCTTACATTGCAATCAGTGCAGCTTTGAATTTATTTTTTTCTTCTTTTAACTAGTCAGATTACAGTAACTAAGAGGCAGTTATGTGAAGGATTATAATAGAATCAATTGTACCTTATTTTAAAATTTTTTTTGGAATACACATTTGCCCTTGTTTTATCACTGTCACACTTTCCCAGGTACTGGTTAAAGCATGTGGGTAATTTGCAACAAAAATCCAATTTTACTCCGGATAGGTTTTCCGCAACAGAACTCTGAAACGACATAGTAGCAGCTTTGTGACATTTACATTGCTACATGGGCTCTGACATTGCAGAGCAAAGCTGAGAAAATCAAAAATTATCCCAAGCCTTACAACAGTACTTCACTAAAAACTTTTCAGGATGTTTCCATGATTCCATAGGAAACTTTTATATGTTGTTTCAGGACAATCAACATCACTTCACACACATTTCTATTTTAAGCAACACAGAAGAATGATACAGTCAGCATTCACAGCCTACATCCTTTATTTTAGCATAGGCAGGCTAATGGTCATGCTTCTATGCAGGTCTGTACACAGGTTTGGATACAAGTACTGCAGTGCATTTTAGGCATCAGAGATGGCATTTTCAAAAATTATTAGTACTGGAGTAACATTTCCCCCATTTAATTCAGTGTTGAATGCACCCAGACTCACAAATAGGAGTAGAACACTTCTGGAAAACATAATTTAAGTTTTTATGTCTGCAGAACGTAGAGGTATTTATGTATCTCTATGCCAATAAATAAAATCTTCCTACTGGGACAAGACAGTCAGATTCAATGTTCTGCCAAAAATCCCTGCATTTGTTCTAAGGGAATGGTTCTGGAATTATCATGTCACCCTATGCCCTTTGACAACCTAAAGACTGATATCATAGAACTGAGAGGAACTTAATGATGGGACATCTAGTCTATTCAATATTTCTGGTTGGGATCAGTTCATCCCTGTGTTGTTCCTGACATACCTTTTCTAACAAGTTGTGAAGCACATTCATCAACATAATCTGTACAGCCTCCTCTTCCACTCTTCCACTACATTACCTTTACTTCTAGGAAAGATCTTCCTAATGTATAAACCAAATCTTCTGTCTGCAAGTCTATTCCTTCTCTCTCCTTCTTCCATGGAAATGAGGAAAGAATTGCTGTTTGACCTCTGAATACCCGTTTCTGTCTTTGAAGAATGCTGCCAAGCTACCCCTTAATCTCCTCTGATCTAGAATAAAAAATATCACATTGATATTTTCTCATAGGACTCATCTTCTAGACTCTTGAGTCATTCACCCTTGTCTTCTATATAGATACTTTACAGGAATTCCACATTTTTTCTTGAAACAGATTATCCAAGAGTATAGTACTTAAGGTAATCTCCTGCCACTATGAAGCAGAAGAAGCACTATTAATCCTATGAAGGACTTCTTCACCTGTTTCTTTTTAATTCACTCCAACATGAGGTTAGTAATTTTCTTTGGAAACAGCATGAAATTGTTCACTCATGTTCATTTCATTGTCCACAATAGTTCCAAGATTTTTGTTCTACAAAATTATTACTACATTGTTCAGCTAATTATTATTACATAGACATAATTCCTCATTCGCCCGTGTTGAATTTAGTAATTTTTTCTCTGATTTTTTCTCTCATGTATTAGGATCATTCTGAATTCTGGTTTTATCCATTAATATCTTTTCCATCCCACCCAATTTCATGTAAACTGTAGATTTAGTAAGAATATTCTCTAGTCCACAATCCAGGTAGTAAATTAATAGTATCAAACACTATCAAACCCTACTTACTATAGCCTTCTGTTTTAACACTGGGCCATGGGTAAGTAATTTCCAAGAACAGTTTTCCAGTTTAGTCTGTATTTGTTTAATTTCATCTGCATAGTATGTTTATCAGACAGTATTAAAATCCTTACTAGAAGCAAGAAATCTGATATCTAAAGCTTTTCTTCTAGCCAGAAAGCCTGTTACTGTGCTGTTGAATGAAAGTAGATTGGTTTGGCAATTTATTTGATTTCTAATCCATGTTGGCTCTTGCTCATTTCATTTTCTTCTATGTGCTTATAGTTTGTTTGATTGTTTGCCTCAAGTTTTTGTCTAAGAAGTGAAGTTAAACTAACAGAAACCTTATAATATATTTAAGGTGAATCACAACATCTTCCAACACTCTACAAAAACAGACACTGATACTGCACTCTGATCAGTAATAAATAAATACACCTCAAATCTTTTCATAGTGGTATACACTGCTCAGTAGAAAGTCTAGGAATTAAGAACTGTTTCTTGTCTTACACCAGTTATTAAAGTGCCAATGAAACATGTAATTTATCTGTTTAGTCAGCAACTATCCTTGTTATTCTCTTCATTCAGTGAGATTATTCAGTCATAAGCAGCATGAAGTGAATAATCCGAGTGTAAACGTGTTGCTGCAGACCTTTGTAGCCTTGGCTACAGAGACCACTTCCAACGAGAAGCATGACCATTGCAGGAGGTCTTGGATACAAGCTGTTGTAAGAGTCTTGAGAATGGTTTCACTGTTACCTTCCTTTCTTGAAATTGAATAAAAATTAAAAACTTTTAGGAAAAAAATCTTATTAAATGAATTATACCAACAAGGTAGGTGTTAAAGTAAATACAGAACAATCTACTGCTTTTGAAAATGAAAAGTGCAGAAGCAAGTACAAAGTAAGGCATATTGCTGAAACTGGCTACCAGTTAAAGGTACAAGGCATGATTACATTATGGTTTTTATATTGCTTTTTTAACTTGATCTTGATGAAATGCTGTTTTGAATATGTGGAACCGTGGCGTTCCTTTGCTCTTCCTAATCAAGGTTATATTTCACACAAAATATTTTCATTTTAGAAAACACGTGCTGGGTTTGTAGGTCTCCAAGATGTTTGCTTCTGGTTGCTGGCCAATGTGGTGAGACAGTGTGCGTATATATATGATGAAATATTTAATTATATATATATATATATAAAAATATGTATGATGAGGGAAAGCCCCTAATTTTGTGAACTTGCTGAAATTCCCCTTCTATTGAATAATTAAACAAAAAACAGGTGGTGACAAATTAAGATTAGATTTTAAAACATCAATAGAAATGTAGAATATGCCATCAGTATTCTAAGGCATTGGTATGACCCTGTCTCCAGCAATAAGACACAGGTGGTTAACAAGGAAAGACAGAGTCACTCTATGAGATGCATAGTTAGACACCAAATGAGCAGAGATTTTAAAAGAAACACTGCCAAAAAGCAATACTATCATTGCTATCTATGACACATTACTGAAGAATAACTTCTGATCAGGAAAAGAGAGAACAGTGGTCAGATGGGAGTCAACATCAACAAGATATCCTTCCCCCCACCCCTGCCCCAGTAACATTATTCTCCCCCCAAAATATTATCAATAAAAAGTCCAATGCTGATTTGAATTTCATGCAAGTTTTTTTGCTGTCATTCAAACATTTTTATGAAAATCACAACATACAGAATTTTAAATAATTGCATTTTGTTGTTCATTCGCTGAGTTCAGATAGTTTAGCCTGAAAGAATGTAGTCCAACCAAGTTTTCTTACTGGCCCATTTTACAGTTATTTAGAATCGTCATCATCTGTTCAGAATAAGAAAAATATCCCAGAATGAAATGCTCAAAGGTGAAAAACACACATGCAGCACCAACAAGAAAGATACTTTGGAGAAACTCAAACCTTTCTTTTTAACCTACTTCTGCTTATCTTCCTGTAAATGTTTCAAGCTAGATTTTCTGCAGTGGACTCTTAGGTATACCAATTGCATGCTATGAGTGTTATATGTGAGCAAGCAAAGCCACAATCCCAATGCATCTGTTTGCCAATTTGAAGGCTGAGTCCTTATCCAAAGCCGAAGGTGGCTTCATGCCAGTCATGTTCCAGCCTAGCCCAGAGCAGCTGCAGGGCTGCTGTAAACTGCTGCTTGGCAGTGCTCCAAGGAGCTGATCTGCCAGCTGGTGCCTGCTGAAGCAAAAAATCCATTCATCTCTTTCCCTTTTATTTTTCAGCAGCTCAGCTAGAACCAACAACTTCTCTGCCCCAGAAATCCCAAAATGCTACCCTACAGTATGCCTAACTGTGGACCCAGGAAATGGGCTGTAATTAGGATGCAAATGTGGCTCTGAAATTTCTTTCAAAAATAGCCCATTTTAAATATATGGAGAGAAAAAAAGCAGCCTCCTTTGTTCTTTCAAATATGTCTTAAAGTTCAAGAGAACATCTGGATTTGAATTTCCTGATCAGATTAAGTACAATAAAAATGCATGCTTTCTTGCTTCTATTTCTCAAAAAGAAAAAAAAAAAAAAAGAGAAAAAAAGAAAAAGTATTTCTATTAAAATCTGATTGGCTGTAAAATTTTGATAGGTTTGTATCATGATCATTGGTGATTTAAGGTACATGAATTTCTAAATACAAAATTTAGAAAGATCTAAATATTTTCGGTTTGATTATTCCACACTGGTGCCAAATACATCAAGATTGAACCAAAAATGGGAACTTAATATTCTTAAAATATTTCTTCCATTATTTTTTTTTGAGAGTTCCTCTTTTTGACTGTCAGTCTGGCAATTTTTTCTTATATTAAGAAAAAAATCCCCCAAACCCCTCAATGACCCACTTTAAAGTAATGAAAACTGACTACTCTTACAGAAAGCTCCAGAATGGAACATGCTATTAAAACCACACTGCAGCCATTCATCACTTTACATTTTCAAACCCAATGAGTGAAATACGACAAGTTTTAACGACAAGACAATACTGCTGCAGGACATTTGAAAATGGATATTGTTGCTGACTGTCTTGTGATAAAGTACTGATATAAAATGATAGAAAAAGACATGAGTTACAAAAACACCCCAAAAAGGGTGCAGATATTTAAGATGCCTGTGCCCAGAGGCATCTTGGAGTCTTAGATGACTATTATGCAATTCTACCAAGTAGAACAACTTTCTTAAATGCGTCATTCTGACAGCTGGCATAGAGAATAAACCCAAACAAAACACTCTCTCACCAGCGTACCCAGTGTACCCTGACAACCAACTAACAATGGCATATTCGAAGAACACGGTTTTACCATCCCAAAGGATTTTTGCTTTCAGGGGTGTTAATGGAAGCACACCCTAGAGAGAATAACTATTCTGACAGAAACCTGAAGACTTTCTGGATTCCCTCAAGTTCTCTACCACTTAACTATTTTGTGTTTGTGAGTACATGATACTGTAAAATGTGTTCTCCAATGTAGTATTAACTATAAAGCCCAGCATAGCTCACTTGGCCCTTGTCAGGTCTCAGCTGGACTGAAGCATCTTCTACAGAACTGCCTCCATTTGCAGCCTAGCCCAGAATTCATAAAATGTAAAGCAATGTAAAGAACTCCAGAAAGAAAACAAGGTGCTATAGCTCTATATTTCTTCAAAGGATGGAAAGGATGAAGCCCTGCATCATGCATTTGAATTTATATCCCTTCAGATGCTTTTCACAGTTCTGACAGTTTATATAAGTGCAGATCTAATTTACCAAAACACAGGTTAACCCAGTACTTTGGTATGCCACATTTGTCACTATGTCAGCTCCTTAATTTCTACACCTCCTCACTTATGTGCTTACCAACTTCCAGCCTAAAGATGATCCAATATAAAATGTAATTCAGCTGCAGCATGTAATTGTTCTTCATCCAAGTCTCCTAAAAAGCACTCACTCTTACTGATTTCAGTAACACCTGAGAGTAGCTTTTACAACCGAGATCTGTACTTATTGATCAACTGATGCTGCCTTCTGGCAACACGCGACACATGAAAGAAAGAAAGTCCAGTGTGGCAAAATAAGGCATGGACTAGTATCAGCAGGTTATGGGTAAGAACCAGCTGCTTATCAATTTGCAAGCTGTCATCTGTTACAAAATGAATGCAGCCAACATAAATCAGAAACATTTCCCTTTCTGCCCTTCAAATACCTTTATTTGCTTACTGAAAGCAAAAACTTATGACACACCAAAATGCATCCCTCTTCCCCATAATGCCCTTTTAACCAACAGGCCTGTTGAATACAAGTGAACTACAGCAGTGAACTAATGTCCTAACCGGATTTTATGGTAGTGGTTATACAGTGTGACAGAGGGCTTAAATAAGATATTAATCTTCTCACAGCATAGAATGATCTTTGAAAAATTTCATTTATGTAATTAACAATGCGCAGTTAAGGTGTAAATGGATGTAGTGGTGTTTTATAAAGTAGGAAGAAAATAGTGAAGAATTCCCCATTAATTTCTAGTAACTTACAGTAAATCACTATGCATTCTCAACACTGCATTTCAAGGGTACACTGGAAGATTTTTCTCATTAGTAAAGCTAATAGAAAATTTTGCATTTTACAGCTGTTTACTATGCCTTCCAAATTAAACATTTGGAACTATGGAGTCATTCACCATTGTTAGTTATTTTCTTAAAAAAATGCTACAAAATTAATTTAGATGATACTGAATACACCTTTTTATAACCTATGACTTAAAATTATAAAATTATAACTACAAAAATACAAATGAAAAGTAAAAGCTACTAATTAGCGTGGATATTTCAATGACATGACTACGTCATATCACACACTATGTAAAATAATAAATCTTATTTTACTCAGTCCATATCTAAGACATCCCAAAGATCAGAAAGTCAATCCAGGAAAAGTACTTTTTACCAGACAGACTTTTCTTATTTCAGACCTGTGGATAAAATGGTAGGAAAGGTGCAATGGACTTTTACCCCCATTTAAAAAAAGTCTGTTAAACCCCTAATCTTGGATTCTTACAACACCTCTGTTTCTCTTGATACCTTTGGCATCTTTTACTGACCCTCAGTTTCTTGGGGTAGCTGCAGCTACTGCATCTAGTGATGAGGAAAATATGTTCATTACGGTATACACAGGCTACACCTTTGGTTATGGGCAGCAGTCTAGAAGAAGGTGCCCAAGTCAGAGTTGCTCAGGGACCTTCTAGACTCCATTCAAGGGGACTGGAGAGGCCCTGTGTTCACCCAGCACCACAGGTCTCACTGTCTCTGTGCAACCCAAGAATCAAGGGTCACTTGTGCCACACTTTTAGCTACAGTCTTAGAGAAAATCGTAAGCGTCTACGATCAAGGTCCTCTTATGCCTAACTGATGCAAAATGGACTGGTAGAAGTGGATCCATGGGAACACTAGGGTCACTTCAAAAGAGTTCATGCAGTGTAAGAAGTGGAGTATGACACAAAGGTCTGGGGAGACACTAAGGGAGCTTGCTCTGGAATTACAAGTAGGAAAACTGCACAAGTGCTAATTAGCCCTTCTGAAAGAGTGTGCTACTCAGCTGATACTTATTGTTATGCTAAAACAGGTGTACTGGCCTTGCAAGCCAAACTAGTATTTCTGTACAGCATTTGATGTGCCATGTTGACATAATAAGTTGTTCAAAGACCTCTGCCTTGTGTCTTATCTATGTTTTTAATGGCCATATGCCTGAAAGCTGTGAAGTCCATTTCTAGCCTCAGGCCTGATGTGTGGTCACCAAAACCTGATTATCACATCTGTAGATCATCTGAATTAAAACTGACTTGTGGGTAGCAATTACCTTTGTCAACTAACTTCTATTATATGCGTGTTCAGGTTTTACAAAGTTTCTAATTACAGTTATCTATTTTCCTACTGTAATGTCACCTAATATGAATTCCTATAGTACCAGAAATTCCACATGTAAAATGAAATTCCTATGACTATGTACTCAGATAAGATACTACGATACAGTAGTCTCAAAAAGATTTAAATTTGCAATGTTCATTTGTCTACACACTATATAGCTCTATACCTGAGACACACTTCTAGGAAAAGAAAGAAAAAAAACATAGTGTCCACATTAATTGCTTATGAATTATTTAAAAAGTGGAGGAATGCATTAGACATTATGTTTACAAATGTATCCCTGTTATCTTTAGAATAAGAACCTTAAATATTTTGGCATATGGAGCTCTTGCTTTATCAGGTGGACATGCAGGAACTCAAATCTCTGTTGAGTCTCTGTGTATTTTTATTATCTCACCTTCTATGAAGAAAAGAATCATGTATACTTATCCTTAACTTCAGGACTTTCTTGTCTCACTTTCAATTGAATGTCACAAATCAGATTTCTAATGAACTTGTGCCTTTCATAAAAGGGCACACAAACCCCCAGATGGACCATACTTGGGCAACACTCACCGTTTTGCATTACACTCTTTAACAACAATAAAAATGCTTCCATTAAACTGAGTTTCATGAATTAGCATCCTTAGTTTTGAAACCAATACAGGCTGAACTTACAAGAACAGCAGGGGAAATTGTATACATTGGCAAATGATGTTCAGCTACTGTCATGTTAATCAGTGACAGTGTCCCTCAGCTCAATATACAGTCTGCAAAGGAGAAATCAAAGGACTGACAAAAATGGCATATTTTATCCTGATGACAAGAAAAGAAATCCTAATTGCCCCTTTAATTGACTTGTTTTTTTAATTTTTATTACAAGATTTCTGAGATCAAAACATCCTGAAGAGAAAGAAAAAATAGTATTTTTATTTCAATATAGATATAAGGACACCTCTTTAAGGAATGAAATATCACAGAGTAGCCAGATTTTTTTTTATCCCTGAAGAAAATTTCCATAATTAAGTTCTTTTTTGTGGTTAGACAAAAAGATTATAACATCTACAATCAAAACCTAGCTGTAACTGGTCAGGTTCAGTGTGTTCAAAAACATGCAGAAATAATTTAGACTTCTATGACAGGATGAAGCACTACTGTTCTGGAAGGATACTGACTCCCTGCTTTAGGATTCAGCCAGGAAAAAAAAACCAACCCTGTATGCACTTTGCACCATAGGATAACACTCAATGAATCAGATTTCATTCATAATATAAAAATTTCCCTTAAAATATTTTCTTCAAAATTCTTCTTCAAAGATTTTACTATCTATGATGGCTGTAAATCTATGCTGAGTGACTCATTCCATGTCTAGTTCTTTTTAGGTATCGACAATCTTAGAAATAAGGAGAGAACAAATAGGATTCTGTTGGAGTAGGGAATAACAGCTCTGCTTCTTTTTGGTTTGGGGGTTTATTTCCTGTTAAACCAATGACCCAAGAACGTATTGACTTTGTTGGTATGGAACTAGTGCATATAAATCCTGTTCTCTGATCTCCATCTGTCAATCTCAAATATATTTACAGTAAGAAAATCTTGTCAGGGAGAGGAAGGGGACTCACAGCCAAGAGGTATAAGTAGTTGTGGAGGAAATGTGACCTCCATAAGGAATCCATACAACTGATTTACCTGAAAGAGATATTGCTCTAACAAAACAGTTAGTGTTTGTAGTTCAATGATATAATTTCCCTCATGTTCTAAAAAAAATCCAGAAATCTATCTCCTGTCATTTCAAAATTGTATATAGTCAGCGGTGATCAAAAATTTCCTTTACTGCGTAATTTCAAAGTTTCACATAGGTAAGACAGCCCATCAGGTAACTACATAAAATAACCTCTTCCCATATATGTCAGTGGTTTACAAAAAAGAAGTACTTCACAGCATCTTGAATATACCTGTATAAAAGTCCATTCAGTTCAGCTCTCTTTAAGGCAGCTAGTCAGCTCTTACAAGGTGAAATTATCTCAGAAATTTCATGTATTTTAAGGCAAGCAAAAAACATTATAATCATCTTGTCTGACCTTCTCCGCAGTAGAAGCCATAGATTTCTCCTGTGAAATCACATAATCAAAAAAGAGAGTAGAATTAAAGCATAACTTAAAAGGCTTAAAGTAATGGAGTATGTATTTTATTTCCTCATAATCCACTAAAATATTTTTGTAACAATGCAATCTAGGTCCTTACTGGAAATGTTGCTATAATCCTAAATTAGTATTTGAAGAAAAGAAAACAAGCAATATCTTCTGACAAAACTGCTGCTAAAATACACTAGGAGATAAAATGTCTCTAAAGAGCAGTGGGACTACCACCTAAGACATTTAGGAATAGGCAGTTCTTGGAGAAAGCACTGGTTGCGTTTGGAGTTATCCCTGTCTGGGAAAGTTTTGGTCATGTAAGTAGTTACATGATTTGAAGATCCCATTTGCTTTTATAGATTGTTATAGAGGATGCATGACCATGAGAAGCCCACTATAACCTGCAAAATGACAACGAACCCAACACTTCGCAAATCCTTGTAGTAACATGATCATGTTACTTGGATAAATAACCTTACTTCCCATCTTACTTCCCTGGAAACATGCAAACAATTAATGCAGCTATTTCTAAATACTCAGCTCCTTACTTCCTTCAGCAAAACCGTATTACACAAATGCAGTAAAGGAAAATGAACAAAAGGAAACAAAACCACAAATAAGCACCCACTGCAATTTCTTACTTTGCCTTTCCTTCTAGGAAAACCAACAACAAAAATTTTGGCAAAAATGCTGAAATCCCTTCATTGGTTTCTGCTTCTCTATTCCTAAGAAAGTTTAGTAAGATTAATTTTTATATTATACCCCCAACTTTTTGTAATAATGCGACCCACAAGTTTTCTTACTTTTACTCTTCTGATTCCCTCCCCCCTCTCACTGTGGGGGCAGTGAGCGAGTGGCTGCCTGGTGTTTAGTCACCAGCCAGGGTTAAACCATGACAAGGTCCTGGTGAACACCAGGTTGAACATGAAACAGCAACGTGCCCTTGCTGCGAAGAAGGGAAATGGTATCCTTGGCTGCATTAGACGAAGTATTGCCAGCAGGCTGAGGGAGGTGATCCTTCCCCTTTATTCAGCACTAGTGAGGCCATGCCTGGAATATTGTGTCCAGTTCTGGGCTGCTCAGTACAAGTGAGATATAGACATACTGGAGAGATCAACAAAGAGCCACAAGGATGATTAAGGGACTGGAGCATCTGTCCTGTAAGGAAAGGCTGTGAGAGCTGGGACTGTTCAGCTTGGAAGAGCAAAGGCTCATGGGGATCTCATCAATGTGTATAAATACCAGACAGGAGAGTGCAAAGAGGATGCTCATCACAGGTGCCCAGTAACAGGACCAGAGGCAATGAGCACAAACTGAAACACAGGAGGTTCCCTCTGAACTGCAGGACACATGTTTTCACTGTAAGAGTGACTGAACACTGGGACAGGTTGCTCAGGGAGGTTTTGGAGCCTCCATCCTTGGAAAAAGCTTTCAAAAGCCATCTGGATATGGTCCTGGGCAACTGGCTTTAGGTGGCTCTGCCTGAGCAGGGGGGTTGGGCAAAATGACCTGCCAACCTCAACCACTCTGATTCTGTGAAGGTATTTGCTAGTCTGAGATCAGATTAAGGCCACAGGTGAGAAGCAAAAGTCTGAACAGCATGGGGTTTAGGAAGTTACATACACATAAAGCCTGCAATTCACTTTCTACTTTCTCTTTTTATTTACACTTTATCACCAGGGCTGAAGCTCTAAAGTCTGTCAATGCACTGCATTGGTCTTAAATAAGATCAGAGGAGTTTACAGCTTCATCTGGCAAGGAACACAATTTTTTCCAGGAGGTGAGTCCTTTGACCAGCTTTAGCACTGGCTTGCAGCCATGCCACTCCAGCAACAAATAGCTCTCAAGCCACTTTCAAGCAGAGAGATCTTCGACCTGACCATCAGACTTTCTGCTGTAAGCTCAAATCCTTATGAAGCTGAATTCCTTCATTTTGTAGTGTTAGTAGTGTTGCAAACATTCTTAGTTTCCCCCCATCAGCCCAAAGAGCACTGTTTTAAAAATGTGATTTATCTATAAAAGTTTCGTTTCACGCAACCCACAGGCAATGAACCTGCCTATTGGTTGAGAGGTCCCAGCACTTAAACTGGCTAAAAATGTAGCCAACATAGCTAAAAAGGCACCATGTTTAAAACTCACAAAAGCCCTAGAAGCAGGACCACAAAACTTTGCATGTAGACAACAAAGCTGTCTAAGGCAACATACCAGACATTAATTCACTGTAGACTGAAAGATAAAAGACAAGCAATATTTGAAATTCATGAAGGAGGACAATGTGCACACACACACTCACACGCACCCCAGGGACTGATAAAAGATAGCCTCACATTTGAATGACATCCACCAACTCATAAAAGCCCATAAAGCACACACAAACACACACACCCCAGAATATTTCAACAGCACACCCAAAATAGAATATGTAGCCTATGCTTACAATGCATCCTAAGTGATCATTATTTAGTAGGGGATATCTCATAAGCTGCTCATCTCACCTCTGGATTTCTGCCTCTCAGCCGTTGGCAAATATCTGCCCTCACTTTCATAAACCTTTCAGGAAACAGGGAATACCGTTATAATTCAGGGCACATATCTACTCTGCTGCCTCCAGGCTTCCAGCTAGTGTATGTCATCTACCTTTCAGTCTCTCAAACACAATCTCTGTTGTGACCTGGAAGATGCTTAGGCACTAGTTTGGCAGTTCTTTGCTCGGGTCCCAAAGTGAAAGCCTTCCTCAGCTGTAGAAACAGAGATTAAGCAGGGTGTCCTAGAGTAGTAACAAGTATACTGGTGCTATTCATACCTGTACTCCTAGGTGTGCTGAAAAAGCACCTTTGTCTCGTTAGGAATATCAAGCAGAAACTTTGAAAACCACATTTCACAAACATTTCCATATCAACCAGGAGTGAAAATGATGAATCAAGTGTTTATTTGGCATTGGAACACAACTAAGCATATTTGTCCTGACATGTATCTATCTAACTGCTGCCAGGATAGTCCCAAGATTACATTTCCCTGCAACAGGCTGAGCACTTGTATGCAGAGCTAACAGTAACTTCAGGAGGACTGGCAAGCAGTAGGACACCCACCAACTGCTACCTGCCACATGCAATAAGCAGCACAAAGCCACACCATCAGAACAGTCTCAACAGTTCATCTCCCCAGGCCAAACAGGTTAACAGCTGACTTGTGGCTTTTCATGTAGGAATAATTACACACTTCTCAGTGGACAAACTCTTGTGCTATATGCTGCCTGCACAGTGCTAGGGAAGGAAACTAAATGCAGAAGCAAGCTCTATACCTAACCTGATTACCTCAAGCCTGCAACACAGTCTCTTTCTTTTATTTTTTTTTTATTTTTTTTACCACATCAACTGTTTCTTAGTGCACAGTATGCTGCTGCTTTGAGAAAATTCAGGCTAAAGCAGCATCTCTGTTTCATCTTTCTCTTCTTTGTTTTCTTTTTCCACTTGTTCATTTTCCTGGAGGTGCAGCTACAAGGAAGAGGAACTTAAGGCAGCTGCTTCTATGCCAAAAATCAATCTGTTGACCAGTCACAGGGACAGTATGTCAAATAATGCCAACAGAAAGTGGTGAATATGCCTGAGGGCCAGGCTGCAGTGCAGAGAACTGCTCCTGCCCTGAGCTCCAAAGAATTTGAATGCTGGTGTCGGAAGAGGAGGAGATTATCAAAGTGGGAGTCAAAACCTTCCTCAAGCTTGACCTGTGATGTGGCACTCTGCAACTCCCTTTCCATGAACTATCCTGCCTTGGAAAGTGGGAAACACACAGATGCTTGAAATCCTTTCAGGAGATGCAGTGATATATGGAGTACATCATGTTGCAAAAGAAAGCTCTGACTAACTCCTTTGCAAACTGGTTTTGAATTGAAATAGGGATCTTGACTTTTCAGACCACTTCCCTTTAAATGCAGAAAAGCATGTGTCAAAAAATAAATAGAAAGCAGCTGCTATGCGGAAAGAAAAGCACTCTCCTTTTAGTACCTGAAGATGGATGCTGAAAGTGTACAGGAATACCAAACTTTATAGCGGAAATATGTCACATGCCCATTCAAAAATGAAACCACTTTTAAATAGCAGAAATGTAGGTTCTCCTTTCTCTTCAGAATTATTTAATTGAAAAATAGTCCATATTTAACATATTTCATTTTGAGACAGAGCACCACTGCTTTGAAATCTTAATAGTGGATTTAACAAAATTCATGCTATAAGCTCAACACACATCATTACCAGAATCTGTACCAGAACGCCTCATCGTAATTTTTCATTAATATTATACCACATGCCTCTGAAAGCTCTAAGGGCATCTAGTATTTTCTTTTCTTTTTTTTTTTTTTTTTTTTTTGTTAAACCTGGTAACAGTCATTAAGCTTTATTTTAATAGGATTCCAATCTTATAATATCACCTGCAAATAGGATCAAGCAGACTTGTATGTCCACATAAAGGAAAACAGAATTAAAAATAATACCTACAGAACAAACACAGAAACTTTTTTCTTTCTATGTTCAGTATACATTTACACAGAAAAAATACTAATGATTGTTATTTAAGATCCTATTTAATGAAAATATTTCTCCTTCAATCCATGGAGCTTTTAACATTAAATTGTTTTCAAAAAATGTTGCCTATAATAAATCTCATAAAGGCAGAGAAGCAAAGGACTCGCACAGATATCAAAAAGCAGAAAGGAAAAAGAAAATTAAAAAAAAAAACACTGAAAAAATAATGAATTCCTCACCCACAAGAAGCATAAGAACAGGTGAGGTCAGACTAAATCCATGTGTATGCGTGCACATATTTGGGCTTATGTCTATGCCCTCATCAAAATATACATGTCCCAGTATGAAACCTATAGTTTGTACAGGTTAATACTTCCATAATGTTGCTAGAAATTCTGGCATGATGTACTGGTTGAATTTGACCATTCTGTTTCATACAGCCAGTGTAGAAATGAAGTAAAAAGCACACTAAATCTAACTAGTCCACAATGCCATAAACAATATCTATCATACTTTATTTCATTCTCTTGGGGGGAAAAAAATACACTGTAATTTGCTAAGCTATTTTCACTTCATTCTTAACTTTTATGGCTATTACTAGTAGAAAACAACAACAGCTTGACTTTTTAGTATGCAAAATGCTAGATCAGAAAAAGACACATAAAAGAAAAAATATGTGCTACTCTCCATTTGTACTATGTCAGCAAAGCCTTTAACTAGGTAATCTTAGTAGAGTTTGCTAATTATAGGTGATTTCCAGTTCTTACAAATTACCTGGGGAAGACAAAGAAATGAGGTATGAGAATAAGATAATTTATAGGTGTATGGCATTAAAAAAAACTGATGTCCTTACCTTGCCAATATTTTGCATGTGAATTATAGTAAAAGCACAGTATTCCAAAGCCTATTTCAGAAATGCCCCATATTTAACAGATGTGTCTCTATTCAGACTGTATATTGCTATGTTTAACTGCGGTCATTATTGTTTCCTTCTCAAACATGGGGTAACAGGATGCCTACACTGTAGGGAATCACCTCAAGCTCTCACTAAAAAGAAGGATGTAACACTTACAGAGCATTATTTAAACTTCTGCCCTGGAGGCTTGGGGTTCTCTGCAGAATATTTCTCTTGGGAACCACATTTTTGAAAACTGTATCAAATAACATGGCCACTGCTACAGTAGCTGATATGGGGCACAACCCCACTTGCACAAAACTTACCCCACTATGTAAGTTTTGTACTTTGGTCCTCTTTACTGTTTGACTCTCAGTAAATGTTTCCTCCTGCTTTGGGGGGTGGCCTCACCCCCAGCCACCCCTGCCTGCTAATTCCCTTGTGCCAGTGTCAGGGTTTGAGTGGCTATGCAGTGAATTAGATAAGGAAGCTGCCATAGCTGGAAACTATGTCTTTCAAATCTCTCTATATGTGGAAAGTTATATTTCAACCAGAACAGTTCACTGATCAAGCTCACCATGCGATTGTACAAATGCTTTTTATTCACACAAGGAAAGCAGCCAGACAAATCAGCCAAAGAGGAAGATGGAGACCAAGATCTCTTTCCTTTTTTTATGAGGGCAGCAATGAGGTAAGTGACAGTGGGTTATGTGAAAAAGTTTGGTGGGGATCCACCTCCTCTTGTGCCCGAGTTCTGCGGCCAGGTGCACAGTACTTCTGCTTCTATGGCACTGTGGTTGGCATTTGGCCCTGAAGGGAAGCGAGACTCACGTAGACCCAGGGAATTATATAAAGTTCTGCTGGGAATGGATCCCACCTCCAGTGCCAGAGTTGTCCCTGTGCATAACTATAACCTTTATACTCCTAGTGCAACCTCCACTGGCACCTCCACCTAGCCTGCTTGGCTACTGGATTTGCCGCGTTAATCTCTGAGACTTTTGTTCCTCATTCTGGTTTGTCAAGGTGTAGAAGCAGCCGCAAGTACTAGCTAAACTTTCTCCTATATTTGACATTAGTGAGAGTTATCAACTTTGGAATTTCACAAGGTCACCATCACTATCTAACTACTAATTTTGCTTTTAAAGAACTTCTTATTCACTCCTTCACTATGAAAAGGTCATAAATATCCAGCAATTATGGATATTTTCCAGTATATTAATAATTACTGTAATATTAATATTGTGGTAAATTTTCTTGTCTTCAAGTACATAATGATGAAAAAACAATCAAACCCTAAAATACATAATCAGCTCTTCATTATTCCTTCTCGCATGTAAATTATTAAAATACTTTTTAATATCATTATTAATTAATATAAATATATTGGACTAAACACATTTGCATGGGGTTTGCATTGGTTATATATCATTCAGGACACTAACCTGTCAATTCACTTCCACTCTGAGATCAGATCTTTTCAAAGACAGACATAGGATATTGTTCTCTAGGGTGATTTTTTTTTAAATTACCTGCAAAGCTGTTATATTCTTAAATTAATCAGTTTTTTTAAAGAAAATATACAGATAAAATTCATTATTTCGATAAATTTCATAAGAAACATGAAATGATTCTGTAAGTGTTGCTATGAAAACCTAGTGGTCACAAGAGGGTGTAAAACATTGTTACCCATATTATGGAAGTGTCAGTTGAAAGGATGATATCAGGAATAAAGTACTGGAATGTCTCATTTTTCAGCAGTTCAGCTTTGCTAATTTTTTCTGTTTGAATTTTAACTTCTCCATTCATACAACCACTACCCCTGCTGTATGATCACTTCACAAATATCAATACGATTATTCTTATGACAATCAAGGGAGAAAAGGAAGAATTATCAGCTTATAGGTATATGGCAGACAGACGGTTGATGATTTCCTAATCTTACACAAGGATCTCTTGACCCCAGGATTGACTCGGGTTTTCTGGATTCCAGTCCAGAACAACATGGTTCTCACCCCTTCGCTACCTGTAAAAGATACCTGCATCTACACTTATACAATAAAAGGGTCGTCATTTGTTATTACAAAGATAATGAAATTATTAATGCACTCTTGTACTGGAACACCTGAATTCCATCTGCTCTGGTTTGGCAGGCATTTGCTTATTTTTAATATGTGACAGAGTCTGTATCAGATTATTATTTATCACCTTTAATGTTATTCTCAAACATGCTATTCAATATAGTACAAATAAATCAGCATCATTTCTATGCCCTGTTATATATATAGAAAAACACTTTTCCAAAAATTTTACAAATTTTAATTACTTCACTATTTCTGTCTTGAGAGGTAAGATACTAGTTTTTTTGCTTATCCACGTTGCTCACAAGCAAGTGATTTAAATGACCCAGACAAAGCCTTTTTCATGATTAAACCTTTCTTTTCTTTACAGATTTCTGGGAGGAGATCTTGAATTTAGACAAATGATTGCAGATGGTGATATAAAGCTGTACAGAAGATAAGCGGTAGCTGTAGCTTTCAGGTGAAACTCTCTATTTTATACAGAGCCCTTGTAAGATCTCCAGAACATTTTATCCCTGAAAATAGAACTTAGGTAGGATTTAAGTCTTTTGTATACACTTGCGCTAGCTGCTTACAAAGAGCAGTTGCTCAGTGGATCTATTTCTATAGTCAAGCGTATACCTACATGATTCCTACTAAAGGTTTGGGCTTTAAGGAATACACTTAAAAGCCTTCTTCAGTTGGGTTGTTGTTCCCGCCCCCTTCTGATATCTTTTGAGTAATGGGAAAAACAGGAGCTGCTGACTCTCAGGAGTATCAATTGAGTCAATACAGTATCAATACTGTCCCTGTTTTTATAGATAGCATGTCAGATAATTTAGAAGGAAAAACCCTCTTTTTCTTCTCCATTATATTTAGTGGAACGTAATGTATATATTCATATTTTAGAAGTAGATATTTTAATCAGTGTATATTTTAAAGCAGATCATCAAGTACATAGTCAGAGTTTTTGAGCTTTTCAGCAAGGACACAAAACAGAAATCCTTGTTCACCTTCCACATTCTCTGTTTACGATGGAAGCTCTGACACTGCTATGAAGAAGTTGCCACAATACAAGAACCCTTTGCTCCTAATTTTTATTTCAAGTCTCTGAACTCTACATGTTTAAGCTATGAGTTTTCTGATAACCTTGTTTGAGACCTAAATTAAGCATCTCTGAAGTCAGTGTATACTTCCATCACTGGACTGAGCAGATTTGCTAAAAACATCTTTAATCCTACTTCAAATTTCTGGTCTTCTTTGTCTTACTTTTTTTTTTGTTCCCCTTCTTTTTTTTTTCTTTTTTTTTTCTTCCCTTTTCCCCCCTATTTCTTTTAATGATTCATATAAATTCATAGCTACTTTTACTGTCTCCTCATTCATTCAGGATTGCTTTCCTGTCTGAAATGTTCCTGCTCTGCCCTTCCTCCCCAGCATTGCTAACTATCACATATATTCATTAAAAAAAAAAATGTAGAAAGAATCTAATTTATATTTCCAGGTGCAGTTATATAAAATTCTTAAGCTGCTGCTTAGGCTCCAGTTCAGCCCATAATGATATAACTCAGTAGTTTTTTACCAAGGAATTTACAAACTGACCCACTAACTTTAGAGAGCTGTGAATTAGGCCCTTAGTGATTGGGATTTATTTCTGTACTTTTTAGCATGTAGGAAGTTCCAGAGCACATTAAGCCCCTGCTGGAAAGAAAACTCCTTAATACTATATTAATGTATTAGACATTTTAAAAGAGAAGTTCATATTACTACTCTGATCCTGAAGTGATATATCCCAAGTAATACTGAGTACTTACCTGGAAATAACAAAAATATCATTCCTCCTTTCAAATAAACCCCAGTATACTCGACAAGATTTACCATTATCATGCAGCAGGACAGTAGGCTGAATTTCAATGAAAATAATAACCCCGCTAAAAATCATTACATAACAGTAGAAAAATCAGAAGATTTCTCTAATGATTGAGGCTTGAACTTTGTTAAAGTGTTCTACTAATCCTTAAAAAATGTCTGGAGGAATTATAAAGGACCTTTTGCAATTTCACTAAGTCTCTGTAACTCCAGTTGACTGTTTCTGAAAGGGAGATCATGGTATTTAGTCTTTTGAAAAGTCCCAATAAAATGTAACGATGTAGTATTTAAATTAAGTTTGGAGACTATGTCCTAGGGAGCCTAAGTAAACAGGGCTTTTCATGTTATTATTTCCTGTTGTTGTTTTAATAAAAATAATAATAAAAAAAAGAGAAGCTAATTGATTTGTAACAGAAAGCCATTTTATTTTTCTTAACTTTATTCATAAAGTTGCTTGTTCACATTCAAGCTAATTCAGTCCTTATTGAAACAAACGGGAAAAACTTGATTTGGTTTCATTGGGCTTTGGGTCAGGACCCCAGTGAATTGCCGTAATTCTCGGGCCTTTATTTCTTCCTTCTTCATCACAGACTGCAACGGAACAAGAAAAGATTGCGTATGACACAGAACACAATCATCTATTGTACTCTCATATAAATTTGGGATCATAATTTCACTGAAAATTGTTGCAGTTCTCTAATTTTACAGAACATGGTAGTCAGCTTGCCATGTTTCATATGGAAAAAATAGCTTCATGAAAAATACATGAAATCTTTAGGATGCAATGCAGAGGGTTTGGGCATATCATTATGTCTTGAAAAGGAGACATCCCTAATGTCTAATCTTCAGATCTTAAAACTCTTGTTTGTGCTACCAAGGTAGAGATAGCTACCCACCTCAGAGGCTCTGTTAAAGCTAGAAAGAACTGCCTGCCCTAGGGCTGCAACTAGTCAATGTCTGAGTAATGACAATCCTAGCCACCGAGTTGTTTAGATCGCTGTGGTTTATGACCCGCTCCCTGTGGTCATTCTCTCTTATAGCCAAGAATCAAAATACATCCTTTTCCCTCCTGAAGACATAAAACTGATTAGCATTAAAGTCAACAACTGACTTAAAGCAAGAAATTTGGTTATTTGAAAAACTGCTCAGATTACAAAATCCTGAAAGTAGTACCAAAACATTGGAAAAAGGAAAAATGTAGACTAACAACTCAAATGTGGCAGCATGACAAACTGCAGAACCATATGATACAAGCTATTTTATGAAGTATATTACAAATATCAAACTGTTTTATGAAATACTAATTTGCATCTTACTGTACATTGCATTATAGATAATATTTTAAGCTTCATTTCTGAAACAGCTATAGAATATTTTCAGCCCATTTCTTTCTCAGCAAGTGCACAAAGTGTCTCGTTCTGTTGATAAGGCTGTTGTATAGCAGTGTGGTCAACAGTACTCAAAAGCAAACAATGCAGATTTTCATGGCAGAGTTCGTATGAAATTTCACTTTATTTTGAACAGTAAAGCTGAAAACCTATCACCTTGTGGGAGTCAAAATTAAATCTGAACCCAAACTTGTTCAAAACTAAGAGTTTTGAGCCCATATAGCACACCTAATATTCATTATGAAATGCAACATTCAAATTTCCAGTTTAACATTACGGTTCAAAATTGCCAGGGGAAAGATTGAAACACAACCTCCATATTTTCAAGGGAACAGCAAGACAGATTATAATTTACAGAAACTTATTTTGGTACTTTCTTAATTTTGTTCAGTCAAGCGATAATAAGAAACACTGTAATTCTTATGAGTAGTCAATATTCTGTAATGATCTTGTTCAGAAAACCTCACAAGAAGAAACAGAAGTCCCAGTTAGCTTACGCTGTGTAATAAAATGGTCAGTTTAAGCAATGCACGCTATTCTTCATTTTCGTCCTTATAATAATGCATTACTAACACAGCATTAGTATAGATTACATTACAATGCATTCTGCAGTTTAATTAGGGAGCATTCCTCTCTGAATCAGCAATCCCCAGGTTTTATGCTCTTCACCAGCCAACGAATTTTATTCTCACTAAGAAGAGTACGCCCTGTGAAGTCTACAGGGCGTGTTGCACCCCTGCATGGAGGGCTTTATCCTCCTACACGGCTTCACAGAGGAAGAAAAGGTGAAAGCAATGAAGCTCAAAGGGATCCTGCTTTGGATAATCTTTCTGCGTGCCTGTACTGAGTGCAGGGGCCGGGTTCGGGGGGAAGGGGGCTGCGGGGCGGCCCTGTGAGGCGCGGCCTGGGCTGGCTCGGGCGGGCACAGCCGGTTCCCGCCAACCTGCCACAGGGCGCAGCTGGGCCTGCAGCCAAGATGGCGGTGCCTCGGGGAAAGCGTGGTTAAGAAAGGGAGAAAATGCTGGGCAGAGAGAGGATGAGGGGAAAAAGGAAGGAGGGAAGGAAGGAGGGAAGGAGGGAAAGAAGGAGGGAAGGAGGGAAGGAAGGAAGGACAGAGGGAAGGAGGGAAGGAGGGAAAGAAGGAGGGAAGGAAGGAGGGAAGGAAGGAGGGAAGGAAGGAGGGAAGGAAGGAGGGAAGGAAGGAGGGAAGGAAGGAGGGAAGGAAGGAGGGAAGGAAGGAGGGAAGGAAGGAGGGAAGGAGAGAAGGAAGGAAGGAAGGAGGGAAGGAAGGAGGGAAGGAAGGAGGGAAGGAAGGAGGGAAGGAAGGAGGGAAGGAAGGAGGGAGGGAAGGAAGGAAGGAGGGAAGGAAGGAGGGAAGGAAGGAGGGAAAGAAGGAGGGAAAGAAGGAGGGAAAGAAGGAGGGAAGGAAGGAGGGAAGGAAGGAGGGAAGGAAGGAGGGAAGGAAGGAGGGAAGGAAGGAGGGAAGGAAGGAGGGAAGGAAGGAGGGAAGGAAGGAGGGAAGGAAGGAAGGAAGGAAGGAGGGAAGGAAGGAGGGAAGGAAGGAGGGAGGGAAGGAAGGAGGGAGGGAAGGAAGGAAGGAGGGAAGCAAGGAAGGAGGGAAGGAGGGGAGGGAGGGAAGGAGGGGAACATAAAGGGAAAACTTACTAAGTATTAATAATTCAACAGAATGTTTTTCCATCTCTATGTCTGTTCAAAAAGCCATCAATGAATATGTTTTGCGTAACTTTGCTATTTACATGATGCAAAAAAATATGCTGAAATCTGATCTTCACTGGGCACGTTGATCACTTGCAATGAATAACGAGATGTATTTTTTGGTGCACCTGTAAATTCTATTTCTTTTACTTGAACACAGTAATAACATTCAGAGAAGGAACTGACTAGTACATTCTTCGAAATTAAAAGTCAGCAGACTATTAGCACAAAATAATTCCTTTAGAGGTATTTTCAAACTATATTTCACTGAAGTATATTACTTACAGATGTATTACCAGAGCCATTCAGTATACTTGCCAAATGTATTTTCAGCACCACAACCAACAAACTAATGTCTTTTAGATTTGATAGCAGCATCTCAAACCTCACAGTTTCTCTGCTTTATCAGTGTGAATAATAAAAGAACAAATAAGCTTCTCATAAGCTTGACTTGGTGGGTTTTTTCCTCATACTTATAGAAGAAGAAAGTCTTGCAGCAATGTGTATAAGGCCTTTGTTTTCCAGATTTGTTGCTTAAAAATATATTTTTTTCTTCTTAATCTGAAAAGCAGTTTCAGTGTTCAGTGGATGTGAAAACGATTCATAATGGAGAGGAGAACACTCTTGGGATACGAAGTGCTTCAGGGAAGAGATGTAATATACATACAAAAAGTAAATAAATTCCCTTCTCACTACCCTCTGGTGTGAATTTTTGTAAATATCTACAACGTGTTCTGTCAATACTAATGCTGAAAACATGTATCAAGATTGTGACACAGAAAAAAATAAACCCAAGTAAAATTCATTTAAAAGTCTCTTTTTTAGCTTAGACCAAGGAAAATCAAGCAATGACTTTCTCATTAACAGAGAAAGTAATTCTCATGTTGCTCCAGTAGCTTCTCATTCCAGTGAGTGGTTTTCTGATCCTCTACAAAAAATAACCTTGCTAAACAGACTCTGGTTATAGATTCTTTTTAATTCTATCTCTTAAGACAAAGAAATAACAGGAGCAGCATTGAAAATTGTCTTCACAGCTTCTAATATACTCATGATAAGTCACATCACACCATCTAATATATTTCCTAACACAACATCTAATTATATAATGCTTATGCAAAGTCAAGCTAATATAGAACAATTAATTCATATTAGCTTGCCACACTTGATTGAAACAAGCAGTTTTTATATGATACTATGGGGCTTCATAATCACTTAAATAGCACATACTGCAGAAGTTTTATTGAACGATGACAGGACCAGACATATTATGAAGGCAAGCTTTTGCTAAATTAATTCAGTATAGCAGGACCATATGCAATTACAGTTTACTTCTGATGTTATGAGGGTCTGATACCCTAGGTAGTGATATGACATAACTTGATACTGAAAATTATATGCATGAATCTTAGGGTTTCCTCAAAGCTTCTGACTCCATGGTTACTACTAGGAAAGCATCCAAGAATTCACAAAGGCTAACATTATAACATTATACATGTTCTATACATATATGTACTGCACAGTGAAAATCAGTACATAACCAAATTTGTATGTTTCTTTACTCCTCCTTCCAGTTCCTCCTTATTCTACAGAGCTCTTAGTGTCTTCTAATGACAAACACTAGAGGACATACAGTTGACAACATGATAGCAAATTCCTTATTTGTTTATTGCCTACATGGGACCCACAAGAGAATATATGTCCAAGTATTGTGGATCTGTCACTTTTGTGTTTCATGTCTTGCACATACACGTCAGGCTACAGAACTCCAGGAGTACAGAAACGTAATCTAAAATTCTACCAGTAGTAATCTTAGCAATTTCCACAATGTAAGAATTGACCATAACAAATGCTTTACCTTATCCTTGTAATGTCATTTGCTGAAAATGGGGATCCTACTTTTTCATTGTATATGTCCACTATTTTAAATGGCCTTACACCTACGCATTAAGTTAGCCTGCCAAATTTTAATAAGGCTATACCATAGAGCAACAAAGAGAGTTTTAAGGACTCCAAAGGTTATATGCATGAATTGAGTATGCTGAACTTATTCTTACTATGTTAATTTGTTGGCAGCATCACAGCCATTAGACTATTTTATCAGGACTAAAATCACTGATAAATTGATGAATGCTGGATTATACTTCTGAAGTATTTCCACATTTTAGTACAATTCTGAAATTTTCTCACGTTCCTATTGTAAGACTGATAGCTTGGGCTGCACCAGCAAACTAAAACGTGACATTTCAGTCTGTTGATTTAATGGACTGTAGGCAACACATTTTCATATTAGTGTTGTCAATATCAGGGGGGGGGTTACATATTTTTTTTCTTCCAAGTCAACCATTCAACAGATAAGTTATTTTAAACTTGATACCTATTTTGTACTCCTCCTCATTCCTCCCTTACTCTGATAATCACTTGAATGATACCTATACCTCTGTAAAGATGCTTCTTTAAAATTCCAAATCCTACACTCACATTTCCTATATTCTTCCTGTTGGATATTACTTATTTTAAAATCAGGAAAGAAAAAATAATCCTTTTGGCCATCACCTCTACAGCTCTATACATCATAAGCTCTCTGTGAATCCCTAAAATTGGGGGTTGTGTTATATTGCCACACACACTAGCGTACAACAAGTAGATAACTAATCACTGCATTAAAAGAAACAAATCTGGTCCCTGAAAGCTCACACTTAGGGACTACGTGCGCATTGCAGTATCTGATTTGCATGTGCCTCTTAGCTATATAACTGTAGGTAAGCTGGCCAAGTTACTACAGGTGCACAGGTGACTGATTTTGAAAACCTGACATAACACGCAGGAAATACTTTGATGTCCACCAAAGACATGTCACTCTCAGATATTTTTTCCCCACGGTAGCTCTGCTAGAAGCCAAAACAGGAGTTTAAAACACCACACTGAAAAGCTGCAGTTTATTTGGAATGCAATGAACGTTTCAGTCTTTCAGCCCTGACTAAAGCTAAACTGGCATTTATTTCAGTGAGTCATGGTAACAGAACCAGATCAGATAAAAGTAAAAATGTTTCTGATTAGAGACACACACAAAAAAAAGGTGCTCGTTACAACAAGTCCCATATACAGGTTGTCAATATTGAGACACCTAAAAACACAGGCAACTCTTGAAGTGATAAGGAGAGTTGCTTCAGTGTTGCATTTCTATAATAGATTACACAGTTCATAAAGACCTTTGACATAAATTAAGAAAATCAAAGTATGCGATTTTGTAGAGTGAATGAAAGGAGACAAAGAAAAATATCAAGGTAATGAAATAGTAACACAAAACAGTTTCTCGGGGAGGAGTTTGTCTAGTTCCTGACTTTTTCAAATATATATTTCTCTGAATCCTTTTAACTTTTTGAATATACAGATTTGACAATGGCAACCTCCTTACAGAAGTGAGATCTGTCATTTTTGCTGAAAGACTTCTGCTTAGCAAAACTGAATTTTCACCTTCAAGGGCACTGTAAAATATTGCCATAGAGACCACCTATTTTTAGAAAGAACTATCAAACGTGCATCTAGAGCTCTGCACTTGCTTTTTCTTGATCTGAATAATGTGGAGAATAACATTTTGTGAAGCCAGAAGGGAAGTACTGTTGATACTGAACACTGAGAGAAAAACAACAACAACAAAAAAAAAACCAAAGTGGGAAGGAGGTAGGGTACAAAAAGTGGTAAAGAGTAGAATGAGAGAGAGGTTTTGATTTCACTGGGTTTTAATTTTAGTTGCAAGCTTTTGTCTTATCATCAGTTTGGAAAATAGTACTTTTCCTCACGTGCAGAATTCTGATGTGCAAAATTCAAGTTCAGCTCATTCTCATTGTGTAACTTGCAATCATTCCCTTGAAGGAGATGAACACCCAATACTGCTCCTTGTATTCTTGAATAGTAAACCAGTGGAATCTTTGCCATAATTTTCTGCTTTTGTTTACTTATTTGCTTCTATTTTAGCATGTAATTCCTTGACTATAGATTTTTTTCATCAGCTTTTTTTTGGCATCCATTCCACTGCAGCTTGGTGGAGGAAAGCCACAAAAGACTTGGCAAGTATTAATAAGCAAACCTGTAGTGCTTGCAACCCCTGCAGCTTGGAACTAGCACAGCACAATTAACTAGAAACAGTTGAGCACTGCAACAAGCCCCTATCTATATTGCCCTGGTTGGGTTAGCTCTCTGATATGAGGATTTTCTGTAGCTGAAAATCTCCTCTAAGCTGATTTATGTAACTACTCTAGGTTGCTTTTGGAAGAAAAATTATTTTCTACCATCTTTGCCATAAAAGCATAACTTCATACACTTCCCCTTCTCCTGTAAACCAAGAACACCAACAAAGCCAAAAAACGGTGCACATGATAGAAAGATGAGAAAAAACCTGAGATATTTCTTTTCACGCTTTGTCCACCTAATAGGACTATGACTTGTATTAGATGCCAGCTATGCCTTATGATTGGTCTGAAGACTAAGAGCTTTTTAAAGATTCATGGAATAATGAATCAAATCCATCTGTTCTATCGTAAATGCCTATTCAAGAAAAAGCCAAACCTTCCCTATTCAAATTTTATATTTTTATCATCTACATATGTGGCATATTAACATCTATTTTGTTGCTGGAGATAAATACATAAAACAATAGACTGTTTTAGTGGCCCATAACAGCACAGACATGAATTACTACTGATGTGACTTATTGTTCATGGTCCAAAATAAATTCTAAATTATTATATTCAAAGCTGTCTTCACTTACTGTTGTTTTTAACCACCATCATATGAATTGGCTTTTATTCTTTGAGATCATTCATAGACCAATAACACTTTTATTATACCAATCCTCCCTTATGTAAAAATCCTTTTATAGTTATATTGAGACATTCTTTACTGTCTCAATGAGTGTCATTACATTCAATGACAGCACATATTCAGTAAGGTGTTATTTGGTATAAACAGAACATTAAGCTCCAGCTCCAGATTTTCCTTTTTTCTCTACATGTACTGTGTTCATCAAGATCAGATTTTTATCTCTTTTTTGTTCCTCCCCTGTTCCCACACATACTTGTTTTCCTTGGACTCCAAAAGAAACAGTTTCAAACCCAGAAAAATTACAGTCCATGTTTACAACAATGAGCAATGTCACTGGAACAAACATTTTGCAAACTGGTAAGTTAAAAACAGGAAGACTGATTTCTTCATTTTTTAAATGAAATGTAACTTGCCACAATTTGTATTACACACACACACACAGACACACACACAGAGACATACACAGAGACACAGACTCTCTCTCTCTCTCTCTTGCACACGCACGCACGATTTGCTGTGGCATGCTAGGGACCTGTGTGTCCACATCACACCTTGAACGGGCAGTGAACTTCACACCAGTTGCTGGTTCTGGTTGGCAGTGCCCACACAGAAGGAACATGTTGCCTGTCTCTGCATTGCAAATAGCTTCTGCATGCAAAATCAGCTGCAGCTACACCAGGAGGAAAGTCAGCTCAAACATCCCCTCAAACACACACGTGAAGACTCAGACAGACAAGGCAAAACTGTCACTGCAGAATGAAACTCTTGGGAATGTGAGGTCACTTTGGGGTTATTTTAACTTAGTACCAGAGGTATAATGTAGTCTTGCTTAAAAATCTGTTAGAATTCTGCTTTTTAAATGACACAAATGGAGATGTGGCACCTGGAACAGTTTTTCCACTGTTTCTCAGAATTTTCTTTCCAAGTTTCTAATGCTGAATTGATTCATCCTATTCAATTGTCAAAGTGTGTCACCTACAAAATTTCCTTAACAAAAATTAAACAGCACATAGCCTTTGTTCCACTATCTATTTCTAGAGAAAAAAAATATGTCTCACATCCAATAATAAAATCACAGGGAAGCTGGGAAGTAACTTTTTTCTTTTTCCTTTCTTTATTTTCCTTTTTCCTTTCTTTATTTTCCTTTTTTTAAAAAAAATAAATAATCACATATATAAAAAATAACATAACACATCAATGGAAATATGTATGGAAACTACAAAACACACCAAGAGCTGTGGCAACCTCATTTATAAACCAGAACGCTAAAAAATAAAATAATATTGCATTACAACTATTTATATATTAAAAATGCTTACTAATAAGAAATCATTAAATATGTTATTTGGAAATTCAGCTAATGGTGTGCATTCCAGGAATTTACAGTACAAAAAGAGTAAGCAGTGACTAAACAGGTTGGCAAATTACTTTCAATCTATGGATAAATATGCTGTTTGATATTTTTGGAGGGCGACAGACAACAGCATCTATCATATATAAGGTTCTTCAGCTTTTCTTCTGAAACACTACATCCCTCCAATAAAAGAAAACTGAAAGACACTATTGTGCAAAGTCTGATAACAATAACTCACACAAATGTCAATGGTGTCTCTGCTCAATGCTGCTGTGACTCGCAACCATAAGAAAAAGTTCCAATGGCACCAAGGTGTGAAACCTGAAACACTGGCTGTGAACACAGAGATAAAGTACTAGCAAGGTTTTCTGCGGGGTGACAGAAAGATACTGAAAGAGCTTCTCAAGTGAAAACACATCATATTCATAACAATGCAATAATAATGCTACAGATATGAAAACCTGAGAGAAGCAACTGTTTTCTATGTAACAAAGCTGTTGAACAAGAAAGGCTTAGAAAATCTATGCACTAAAAAAGAATATGTAAGGTCAATGTGACAGATAAGTTCAGTGGAATTAGAAATACCCATTTCATGTATTTTAGTATGTGGTTTTTAATATCCTAAACCCGGCATTTAATGTGGTGACTACTGGTAGGCAGACATGACTTTTATTGGAGGGATTATTAAAAATGTACATTAAAGTGTACCCTCTCCAGCAATGATACTGAGTGCAATGTAATGTTTATTTTGGGAGATTATGCCTTGAGTTTATATGGGGCTAGGCTGAAATACATGGGGCTGGGCAGGATGAACCCAACCCACTGTCAAATTTGTAACACTTTATGTGGAAAATGACACAAAGCCAGCAGGCTGTGGCTTTCCAAGTGCACTCTGTTTAGATCTAATGTTTACACCAAAATGATCACTACTTTGTCTTTCAGTATAAATCCCACCTGTATTCATTGTTCTGAGATTAGAGACGGGAACAAATATAATGCAAATCATATCAAAACCACTGCATTAAGGATACTGTGCAATAATGATGATGACGATGATAATGATAATAATAGTAATACTACTAATAATAAATAGATAAAAGGAAACAGGAATAGCACAACTTTCAGAAGTTATTTGACCTATGTGCCTAGGCAGAATCATTGATGCTTAAACCATACTCTGTAATGTTAATTTTTTAAATGAAAGCTCTCAGTAGAGCTCCACACTCTTGAGTGACTCCTCCCACACATTGGTAGCAAATCACCACTGTTGTGACCATGTTTTCTTGTTTGCTGGGATTAATCAGTATTTGAACCTATCATTTTGTACTGAAAGCTTCTCTGGACAAAGGTCTTCTCTGCTATTTCCCAGAGTACTGACAAAGCTTTCACTTAAAATGTTTTATCTCAACAAGAATATGCTGCCACTACAATTCCCCCCCACCAGCAGTTCTTCTTGTGCCTTTTGTGGCCCACAGGTAATAGTAACACCTAAATTTTACGGTCTTCGGAAGTAATTGTGGTTTAACCCCAGCCGGTAACTAAGTACCACGCAGCTGCTCGCTCACTTCCCCCCACACACAGAGGGATGGGGAGGAGATTCAAGAAAAAGGTAATACTTGTCAGCTGAGGTAAGAACAATTTAATAACTAAAATAAATATAATAAAAACAACAATTGTAATGCAAAGGAGAGAGAGTGGGAAAAAGGAATAAAATCTAAAAGAGAAAAAAAAAACACCATAAACAAATGATGCACAATTGCTCACCACCTGCTGACTAATGCCAAGCCAGCAGCCAAGCAGCAGGCAGGCCCTGGCCAACTCCCCCCAGTTTATGTACTCAGCATGATGTTCTACGGTATGGCCGGTTTGGGTCACCTGCCCTGGCTGTGTCCCTTCCCAGCTCCCCGTGCCCCCCAGCCCTCTCGCTGGCAGGGCCAGAGAAACTGAAAAGCCCTTGACTGGGTCTGACCCTCACCCAGCAGCAACCAAACCCACCCGTGTGCTGTCAGCAGTGTTCTCACACCGAACCCAAACCACAGCACTGCACCAGCTACCAAGGAGAAAATTAACTCCATCCCAGCCGAAACCAGGACAGCGATGTAGGAGGAAGCCATCACCCTCATTCTGATCATGTGCGCTTCCTCCCCAGCACCTGGAGCCTCTTTGCACTTTGCTTAGGCTATCACACAGGGACTATCTACTTCTCTTTTGAAATAGAAAACCTGAATAACTAATTTATTTTATGACCGAGGGCAATTATGAAGGAACCAGAAAGCAAATTAGATTGTACATGTTTAGGCCTCAGATATAAAATAGATCAAAGTAATTTCACCATTCCACATTTCAAAATGAACAACAACTATTTGATGCTGTCTTCATGAGAAATCACTGGACTAATGAAATTTTCTGATGAAATCTTTATTTTCATTTCCCAATCTATTTAAAAGCCTCACAAGGAATAACTTCATATAGCTTCAGTGAATTCGTGGTGTTCCATCAAACTTACACAGAGGAGAATCTATCTGGGCCACGATTTTGTGGCAACCTTACTTACAGTTTGAAGACATAAGCTTATGAAAAACTCTAATAATTCCAAAGTTTTATCAGACTTCAGAAAGCATACAGAGTTAGGATAGCATCTGGCTTTTGACAATTTATGTAAGGAAGTAGCTTATTTCTACACCCTACCTGCCACATCTGAGGGTTTTGAACAGAGGCCCTTCTTAGTAGCCAGTAACAAGCAGTGTTTACATGGCTATAAATACGTTTACAATTTGCAGAGAAACCTATGGTCAATCTTGTCTTATATTAACCTATCTTAAGGTGATTGCTGACCACCATCTGCTCAAATACTGGGACTCACATCCACAGAAGTTCTTTCATTTGCTTTGCTGGAAGAAGGAATTATATCCAAGAAGAAATAAAGATAAGGATGTTCAAGGCAAATTTTGAAGAAAAAGAATTCCATACAAGAAAGAAGAATTTTGTCTCAATTTACAAGTTAATCCTGTGATGCAGATCTTAAATGTGAACCATCTGGAGAAAAAAAGGTAGATTTTTCTGCACTAAGATTTCATTTCAGGTACGTGGGACAAATGCAGGACAATATATGACCCTGCAAAAATTCATAAAACCAGCAGAAGGGGTGGGGGGTGGGGTGGGAAGAAAGCAACAATTGTCTGACAATTGAAACATGATTTTCTAGAGTTACTCCTTCATTTCACACCTATGGAAAACCCCTTGAATTTCCACCTAAGACTTCACACCCAGAACTACAACTAAATATGCCAACTTAACAAATCAAACAAGAAATATGATGATAAAAGCCATTAATACTATCCATACAGACCACCATGCTACATACTAATTAGTTTTACTCACTGGCTGTATTACTCTAAATATCACTGTAGTTCTCTTGATTTGTATAAAATTATATTTCCTTTACTATCCTACCTAATACTGTTGATAAAGAAGTCAGTCGCTGACATGGTGATTTGCACTGGATTATATAAATCAAGGCTTTCTCTTTATCCCTCTTTTTTTGTTTTTGTTTCTGTTTTAATGTTCTGTGTGAGATGTGTGTTTATACATCGGAATGTGTGTGCATTCCTGTAATATGCAGGGAGGGCGACAATCTTGCTAGCAGCTGACAAAGACCCAAAGGAGAAGATTCATCACACACACAGGCTCCACAGACTGGGATGTCACCTATGATCGTATACATTTTACGGGATGAACACTGGCAATGATACAGTCAAGCTGCTATGGTTACATCAGTTCTTCAAATGTGACGAACATTTTTGTATTCCTACTGGTAAGGTGGCTAACAATTGTCAGAGATATATGTATTTTTTTCATTCCAATAACAACTGGTGCTTTGTCTCTCCTCACTGTTGTATGTTCAGTTGTTTATTTATTGTTATTGCTAAACAAACCAATAAAACAGAGCCAACCGAGAAAAATGATATAATTTTGATATTAAGTACTGCAAATAGGGAATTATCCCAGTAGGGTGGTGTTGAAAACAGCACATTTCAGATGCAACCATAAGAACAAGCTGAAAAATTGCAGGAATCCTACGTATGAGGACACAAATACACTGAACAAGATGTTATTTTTCAATATGTATGCCTGTGTACGTGTGTATACGTACATGAGAGAGACCTTATTCACAGTAATTAGCACAGATCTGGAAATAATTATTTTATGAAGCTATAGTACTTGCTGAAGGAACTGCCAGATTTCTTCCTGTTTATTCTTATGAAGACAATTTTTATTTAAAAATCCTAGAGTTTTTCCAGGAGACTGCACATTAGTCCCTCATATTTACATATACATTGCAGCTTCCCATGCCAGAAAACTTCAGTAAAAATACTTTTTTCTATAGGCATGCTGTGATTTTTTTTGATCCTCATACAATCTGTCAAAGCAGAATCACTTTCCATAAGAACACTCAGCAGCAACTGTCTTCTTGCAACTGAGATCTGTGACCTCTGACTACCAAGCAGCTTCAGTGACACGCTGCCATGACTGGGGCTGTTTCACACCAAGCTCCAGTATGCTACTTCGAGGAAGTTTAATGCTGAATCTGTTTGTAAAAGTAATTTTTCTTTCTTTTCTTCCAAATCACAGAAAGGTTTATCACTTTCACCTCTCCTGAATGTGGATGACATACATTTGGCCACCTTATAAAAACTTGAAATTGTAGCTTCACACGTTATAAAAATCAGAAAAGCCAAAATGGAAGACAAGACAGTTTAATTTTGAATTAATTTTCAGAAGGGTGGCATAAATGGGAAGACTTAATTGAGGATGTTCTTTCATATATTCTTATGAGTGGAAATTAAAAGCAACAGGAACACATATAAGAACATGAGATATGCAGAAAGTAAGGGATGTCCAGGAGAGTGGAAAGCAAATAGGTGTTTTAAATTGGCATTTGTATAGTGGATATATAATGTAGGAAAGCGCATAAGTAGTGCTAAGGCAGCAGTCACAGAGGATAAGACAAGGATAACTCACAAAGAAACATTTGGGGACATGATAATGGACTTAAGCTAGGAGGAGAAGATCTCACATTGTCAATCACAGAAGAGTGAATGAATGGAACACAGGAACAAAAGCATGACAAGACAGTAATCATCACTTCAAGATAAAGAGCTATGCTTTTACAATCATAAATGTTCATTTTGAGGAAAACTTTGGAACTATGTCAGTCCATACGTATCTCCTATCTAGAATCAAGTACTACAAATAATGCACTGGTGCAGCAGTGTTCAGGGACTGTATGTGATTTTAGATTTAAAATCTTTTGTACCGTAAGGAAAGGATTGCATCTGCATTGTATACCAGAAGCTACAATTATGCAGATAGCACAATTCAATCCATTATCCTTACAGCTCTTCATATGGAGTTTGGAATATAGAGTTTGTCTGTGAAGATCAATGTGATAGTGAGTTAACACCAGACACACTGTACTGAACATTAAATTGTACAGTACAGATACTGTGTTTTTCAGATAGCAATAGGTGCACTTTGTTTTTATAATAATCCGGAAAATGCACACTGCTGTTGCAAAGTGCTGCTCAGAAATTCACAGATAGGTTTTCTTCTCGGACTGTCCTTTGACATGTGTACATTTGAGGCAAACACTAACAGACCACCTGCTGATCTGCAGGATTACCAGATGTTGCTTGTGTGTGGTGTTCTCATAGTTAAAGAATAGCTATCGTCTAACTGAACTGGGAGCTAAGTTCATCCAAGCAGGCTGTTTTTTCTCTAAAATAAAGGAGGTATATGACTAGGAAAACAAGATCAGGAGTACTGTAGCTCAAGTTTGGCAACTGGAAGCAAATGTCCACCTGAGCTGGTGGTCAAACAAACAGTTTGATCTGCAGATTTGATTTAGTCTGCAATTGAAGAGGAATACGTTCCTGGGGCATTAGAAACAGCCAAAAGTGACTTGCAGAAAGTGAAGACTGACTGTTCCCTAGAAAGACGGAAGCCTTTAGTGTGGAGGAAAATTTTCTAGCAGATGTTTTTTCCTGTTTACTTGTCCAAATGTTTGGCAGTTCTTACTGCTGTTGTCCTAAATTCTTCACCTTTTTCTGTTCTTTCCTTCTTCAGAAAAGTAGTATCTTTTGAACTTACAGAATCCAGTGTATTTAGAGATGCTCCAGGCTGTTACTACCTCTAGACTAAAGAAAGCTACAATTGCTTATTTCCTTATTTCCCAACCTCAGTTCTCTTTTAACCCCTAAGGGGCATAAAAAATTTTAAATGCAAAGTCTGACTGCTTACCATCATTGCTAATGTACCTTCCCTATTAGAAATTACTAAAAATAGAGCCTATACAGAAAAAGGAAAACACAAATTTATGATTTCAGAACATCAGGTCAGTGCTGCTTCCGAGTGTCATCTGGAAAATGTGAAGGGCTTATGCTGCACTAGGGACATGTTGCTGGACAAATAATACTGCAAACAGGTATGGAAGAGAAAAAGAGCAGAGTTGGAGATAAAGTAAGTGTGTTTGTGTCTCCTAACCTTGTAATGCTAAAGCACCAACAGACTATTTCTAAAAAAAAATAACACGACATAATAAACCATCTGCTTAATGGGAAAACTAAATGCAGTCTTTTTCCATTTAAAAGAAAAACTTTATAAGCAAGGTGAAAGAGCTGGCAAGCTGCTAGCAACAAATCTAAATCTGTAAGATGTGTAAATATGCAATTTATTAAACACATTTTATAACGAGACAGAAAAACCCAATGAATTCCACAGATTTTTATGGAGATATCCATATACATAACTGTAATGTTCATATTTACAATTATCTCAGACACCTGCTAAAAAATTATCTTTTCAAAGGTAATGAACAATGAAAATATGAAAAAGAGGGATCTGTTTTCTTGTAAGAAATAAACAGGGCATTAAGTAATTAAATATAGACAATGGTTTGACTGTGGGGGGTTATAAACTATTCTGTGATCATCCAATTCTGGTACTAAAAGCAGCACTTTGGGAAGCAGAGAAGAAAACACATCTGCAGACTACTTAACAGAGGAGGCTGCAACGCTTACAAACAAAATCCGTCTCCTTAGTTAAAAAAAATAAATAAATAAAAAATACTGAGCATGTAGAAGGACAATGTATTCATTATGCTGGGCACAGCAAGACCAGGGTTTCAGAGGGGGACTGTGAGCAGGCACATCACACACGCATGTGAAGTACATCAAGGTTTTGCAGTTTGAGCTACTGTTGCATTACACCTCTGTACAGAGAGAAGGGGACTGGCAGAGCAGCACCGAATCGTGGTATCAGCTGCTTATTTGTTTCTAATGGTCAACATGGGTCTTTTATTTCAGGTGTCCCTTGGCATAAAAACAATGACTTACTGTTTGATGGATATGATGTGATGCAATTTAGTAAATGACTTGTCTGCACCTAGAAAAGCACTTAAACAATAGCCTTAATCTGAAGCAATTTAGCAACTGTCATTGACTTCAGCAAGACTATTTATATGCTTAAGAGTACCAGGGGTATTAAGAATGGATGAATTGCCAACTTTTGCTGATTTTTTTCTTCACAGAACACCAAACCAAAATTCCTAAAATTACATGAGCTGGTTTCAAAATTTGGAACTCCTGTTATTGCTTCTAATTGACAGGGAAAATAATCAGAAAAAGATACAGAAAACCTACAGCTTGCCTAAGACTTATCACTGTGCTGAACCACTGTTATGCTGTATGATAGAGTTCAGTTCTTCCTAAATTAAACTTCTGTCAGTGACAGCTCATAAAGAAGGCAAAATCCTTTGATTCCTCTGCAATACAGGAAAATAAACCTGAAATTCCCTGTCCTTCATATTGATAATTCTTTAAGCTGTTTGCATAAATTGACATTTGACTGAATTCCATCTTAGATAAGTCAGCTGAAAAACAGGGCTGAACCAAAAGCACTAAAACTCCCTTTGTTAACATTTACTTGTATAATAAACCATTACTTTATCGTGCCGGAACAGTTCACCTATGGCTTTTCCCATTCCCTGTATATTTATTGGTGTGCATGTAGATTATGTAGGAACATTTTCATGTCCTATTCACAAGAGGAGAATATACTGTAGCAATTTCTGTATCTAATGATTGCAGTAGGTGTACCATTATTATGCCCTTAGTTCCCAAGCCTCCCTCTGGCATTTTTAAAAGCTGTTGTTGCTAGTAACCAAAACTCGTTTATGCATTACTGGAAAGGAACTATAAGAAGCCAAGGCAGGTTTTTTTAATGCTGCTACAAAGTGAAAGAAAGCCCAAAGGAAAACAGCAAATTATGAGAATCCAAGACCCGGCAAAAGTCAAATAATTTTCATCATAAAGATAGTGGAAGACTGCAAAAACAATGGGGTCTCTTGCTCAAAGATCCATTTTTAAGGGAGTTTAATTAAAAAATGTTTGATGTACTCTGCTTTGAGCATAGCTTTGACTTGTTTCAACTTCAGTGTCACAGCATATGGCATAACTTTTTAGAGCAGCTTAGCTCCAAATGACTTGGTGAAATGCATTATTCTAGCGCTCTTGCAGAGAGACACAGAAATTTCAGGCCAAAGGTCCTTGCATGGTGATCTTGTTACCTTTTCAAAGTCTAGGAGCACTAGCTCAAGCAGATAGCTAAGCTAAGCTGCCTGCTTAAAACAGGCAGGGGAACTGAAAACTATTCTCCACAGTTCAAATGCTCATTGTTCAACACGGAAATGCCTCACCTAATGTTTTGTTCGGTAACCCCAGTACCATCTGTTTGGACTATGGCTTGCAGATTTCTGTGTTAAAGAGTTCTTGCCAACCTGCCTTGTTTCCTTGCTAAACACAACCCTCATCATTATTTAAAGAAGCATCAAATAAATAAATGTTACAACAATAAATTCCATATGATAATAATAATAAATTCAGTGTAACAATACGTCTCAGTGAACAATATTTGGGTAAAGGCAGAACATGTATTTGCAGTGGAAAAAATATGTAATATCCTATTTAACATACATTATTGTAATATTTAATAATGATATATGTTTGAGTGGAATGGTTCCACTGATCAGGACCATTGTGGCAAATAAAACTGCTTCCAAAACACCAAATAAAAGGTAAAACATATTACTTGTTACTGCACTCCTAAAGAGTCACTGAAGCATCTGAAACCACACAGTAACAGCTAAAGAGTAGTACGCTATCATGTTTAGTGTGTCATATTTTCTCCTTCTTCATACTTTAAAAAGTATTTTTGTCAGAGTTGCCCATGACTTCATGAAAATATAGTTTCACTTTTCCCTATCATTTTGTAACAAAGATGCAAGCAAAAAGGGGATAAATTTATTAGTTAATATACAGAAATATTTAAACTATAAATCTGACATGATTCAGATACGTAAAATCACTCCTTCCCATATTGTTCCATTGCCTCCACAATCCATAGCTTTTCCAAGCTTGTCAAATCATCCTTTTGTCCTCCAACGTACTCTGGAACAATATCTTGTGATGACAGTGACATTTAGTGATGACTGTAAGTCTGATAAACTGATTATTGAGTTCCTATCATTTCCTATTCTCCTCCCCCACTTCTATAAAGCTGGAATAAAGAAACTCAGCTACCTGCACTACATTAATTAGTCACAGAACCACAGAATGTTCAGGGTTGGAAGGACCTCTGGAGGTCATCTAGTCCAACCCCCTGCTAAAGCAGGTTCGCCCAGAGCAGGTTGCACAGGATCGCGTCCAGGTGGGTTTTGAATGTCTCCAGAGAAGGAGACTCCACAGCCTCTCTGGGCAGCCTGTGCCAGGGCTCTGTCACCCTCAAGGTAAAGAAGTTTTTCATCATACTCAGAAGGAACTGCCTGTGTTTCAGTTGGTGCCCATCGCCCCTTGTCCTGTCGCTGGGCACCATTGAAAAAAGCCTGGCCCCATCCTCTTGACACTCACCCTTAAGACATTTGTAGATATCAATGAGATTATTATTTGATTAAGTCCTTTCGGCCTTCTCTGTAATATTGGTCTCAGTAAAACTGAGCCATCTGCAGAATAATGGCAATACCATGAACTGTTGTTTCTTGTGCATATAAAACTAGACTCACATCTACATTATATCAACCCTAATATTGTATTTCATGAGCCAGAGATTCAAAGCCGATTCTGATGTTTATATGTATGCATTGGTTATCTTGGTTGTCAAGCAAGAGGGTCTTTTAATGTTGCAGCTTCATTTGGAATGGAGTAGAATGGAACAGAATGGGCCAGAAGAGAATAGAACATTTCAGTTGGAAGGGACTGGCAATGATCATCTAGTCCAACTGCCTGACCATTTCAGGGCTTACCACAAGTTAAAGCATGTTATTAAGGCCATTGTCCAAATGCCTCTTAAACAATGACAGGCTTGGGGCATCGACAACCTCTTGAGAAAGCCTGTTCCAGTGTTTGTAAAGAAATGCTTCCTAATGTCCAGTCTGAACCTACCCTGGCACAACTTTGAACCATTCCCACACGTATTATGGCTGGATACCAGGGAGAAGAGCTCAGCACCTCCCTCTCCACTTGCCCTCCCCAGGGAGCTGCAGAGAGCAATGAGGTCGCCCCTTAGCCTCCTTTTCTCCAATACTAGACAAACCTGGAGTCCCCGGTCGCTACTCATAAGACATGCCTTCCAGCTCTTTCACCAGCTTTGTTGCTCTCCTTTGAACACATTCAAGGGCCTTCATGTCCTTCTTAAATTGTGGGGCCCAGAACTGCACACAGTACTCAAGGTGAGGCCCCACCGGTGTTGAATAGGGCAGAACACAGCTGGTTCTCCCGTGTGTGACACACCACAGGATGAAGTTTGCCCTCTTGGCTGCCAGCGCATGCTGCTGCCTCATACCCAGCCTGCTGCCGACCAGCGGCCCCAGGTGTCTCTTCTGCAGGGGTGCTCACTGCTCTCCAGCCACTCCTTTCCCAATTCACACTTGTGTCTGGCGTACTTCCCACTAACTAGCCTTTCCTCCAAAATCCTTCTGTGTACCAGTGAAGACTGAATTCTCTTGTACCTTTCTTCCAACTGCTTGATCTTCTTATCTTTGACAAGTATTCTTAAAACAGACAAAGCAATATGCAAAACAACTATTCTTGATTTCTGCCTGAATACTGTTAGTTTCGTATTTGCAGATGTCCCCTTTTTTCTAAGCTTAAGTTTCATTTTGCTCATATTGAATTAAGTATAGTAGGTTGCAATCTAACTTTTAAAGGTAAGTTAAAATGTGGCAAAAAGAACTGTTTGAGAAGGCATATTTTACCATATTTCTAATAATTGGGTAAATATTACCTATTCTTCGTTAGGGAAATGTAAACAGAAGGAGAATCCAACTCACCCAGAGTAGTCTGCAAGTCACTAGATCATCTAGGAAAAGAACAAATGAATCCTAACTCCCTGTTGTTTCCAATCTACTGTATAATGCACTGGTTTAACCTGTACTTTCAAGTTCTTGATTAATGAGTGCCTTTGCAGAAGGACTTTATCAAATCTTCCCTTTGCTCCATCTGGGTGAAACCGCTTATGCTTTGGCTAAATGAATGTTCTTCCTCCATGGAGCACGGGGGAGGAGAGTGAGAAAAAGGCTGTAGCACTGTTTGGCATAGTCCTTTTGCACATCAGAAGACAGTGTTTCTCATGAGCAGTTCTACAAGCCTGACTCCATGGTCTTCTCGTCAGTGCGCATCTACACTTTCTAATGAAAGCACATAACTTTTTATCAGCTACTCGTCCAGCCCATTAATTTAAATAGAAAGAAGTCTTCTACACCTGCTTATGCTAAGAATCCTAATTAGTATGAGACCTCTGTGTAATAGGATGTCAGTTATGGACTTGTGTGAGTTAATAGTACATTTATTGTCTTCTGTGGAAGCAGATCAAGACCTTCATCAGGAAAGAAGATCCTATTTCAGTCTTTGACACTTTTAACTCTTGTTTCTGTAGTATTATTGACTTCAGTGGAACAAGATACAGCTTAAGTCAGGATATTAAATGTGGTTCTTATTTAATACGTCTCAGAGATGTTCTAGCTATACACTTCAGCAGCTCTATTTCAAAAATGCTATAAAATTTTATTATGTCGTTTTGATCAATTTTGCACTTAGGAAATGATAGTATATGTTCTACTTCTTCCTCAGCAGAGGAAGTAGAACAAAACCAGGTGAAGGTGAATCATCAGGATGTGTCTGAGTGAGTGTCAAAGAGTCACAACTGGAAATATAGCTTTAAACATATACTTCAGGCTTCGCAAAAGATTGAGACAGCATTCCATTCCTGTAGTCTCTCTTGTGTGCACTGTGTCCCACCATCTCACTTCAGCTTTCTGGAATTTGTCTTACTTTACATTTCCAGTTTGCAAGTTTCCTTTTTTCTATCAAAGGTATCAGAACTTCATCTATGTGTCAGAAAACGCACACCTCTAAGTTCTTATTTCCTTGTTTATAAAAAACGTAGCTGATCCTGTCATGAAAACCGACACAAAAGCACAAACATAAGTGAAACCCTCAATGACTTTTTACCACTGCTTTTACACATCCATGAAAATGCAAGAATCTTGCTCCTTTTTGTTTATTATACTTCACTTCTCCTCAATTCCTTTCTTCCCTTCCCCTGCATATGCACAATTTTTCAGCAGGTTTTAGCATTCCACATTTCATAACCGATATACAGAGAATTTTGCTTTCTGAGACTCGTGCTGTTCCTTGAGTGAATCAGACTACTTTTCTAATGACTGGAAGATGCTCCATTAATTCTTGTAATCATGATGTTTTCTACCTACTTTATATCCTCCAACCAAAGCAAATTGACTCTGAATGAGAGTTGTCCTGTTTCCTTCCCTCTCTCTGTCTAATAGGTTGAGATATACAAATGACAACTGGTATGATGCCTATATAACTGCGTAAAATAACATTCTCAGATGTACTGCCAGACATAACTATATTGTAAAAAAAAGAGAAAAAAGCTGCAATCTTGCAACTACTTTGTGAAAAGCGACTAAAATCAAAGCAAAGCTGTTCTGGTGGTATGTGCACTCTTTTTTCATTTTATCCTTTACAGCATTCATTCACAGCATCAGACACTAGATTAAGACCTCAGAATTTATCTCTAGACAATCCAATCAGTTTTTAACAGCACCTCAATAAAATAAAAATAAAGCCCCACATAGCACACAGACTAAGGGGTCTAAGAATTCAACTAAATTATAATCCAATAACATTTATTTTTACCAGAAGTAATATCCAGCTCCTCAAAAATGTTTGAAGACATGAAAGCATCCTGAAAAGGCTAGAATCTATCGTTCCTGTCTAGAGAACAGATAGAGAAACCGAATGGAAAAGAAAATCAGATTCCCAATCCAGCTGCTGTTTACAATGTGACCTTTGCACAAAGTGCAAAGTGACTGAATATCCAGATTTTCTGAAGCTGAAGTACCAGAAATTGGCATGTGAATGGAAGCAAGTAGCCTTCCCCATGCACCCCTCAATCCAGAATCTACACATTACCACTCATGCTGAAGCTCTTCTACTAACTCTTGCAGAAAAGACTTTATATTGGTAACCTAAGTATTGAATAATTATGCTTCTGTAGAAAAGGCAAATGCATTAATCAAAACGACAGAAAAAACTCCAAATCAAAAAAAGCAAAAATACAAAGAAATGCAAGTAAAAGATTAGTATAGATAGGACCATGTACAGGGCATCATTTGTGAATATTCAAATAGCACTTCTCTCAAGCAAACAGCACACAAGGGGAGTGGGTGTTTCAGAAGGCCTGGTGTAGGATTCCTACACACACGTAAATTTTCACACCAGAAAGAACAGCAACAAGCATAAAAAATAAATGTTTTAATGAAGTAATTTTTTTCCTGAATGCAGTGTTATGTTTTGTTTTTTAACTGCAAATTTTATTCCTATCTCAAAGTCTAACAACTTGACAGAGCTGCCACAAAGACAACCCAGTAAACATACTGACAAAGAAGGGCATCTTAGCTGGAAGCCCTGGGACATCCCTGATAAGCTCTGCTGAAACCTTCTTGATGGGGAGTACTTGGCAGGACAAAGAAACCTTAATGGGTGTAGGACAAAGAAACAGTGATAAAGAACTGACCTTCCAGGAAAACAGAAGTCTGCAAGAATTACTCTAGAGCTGATGTTCTACATCTAGTTGCACCAAAAGGGATTAAAAGTAGATTGCTACCTACCTGAAATCAGCTTCTCTGCACAAGACCTCCTGGACAGCCAAGACCTGAGCTGGGGACACCTGGCTGACTCTGGACTCTGTGGCACAGGTCATCTTTGAAGTGTGACTTTTCTGTCATCTATTAGCTCCACTGCTGGGAGCAGTTTGGTGACTGTCATACTGGTAACACCTCACATAATATATTTATAGGCACACACAGAGGTAAAAGTTCACAAGTATATACTTGCTTACTAGTTGGAATTATGTAATTACTTTTAATATAGATATATTTGCCTCCCTAGCGGTAATTTTGTAGTGACTTGCTCTGTGTGTGTGTATGTGTGTATATATATTTACTAATAGTAGTTTTGTAATAATTTGTAATAAGGAAATTCTCAGAAATCCAGACCTGTGTCCTTGTGTATTGCAGAATCCTGCTCCCACTGTCACCATTTGTACACACTTGTGAGTCAGGCAACCCTCACAGGCCATCCCCATCACCACTACTGAGCTGAGAAACTATCCATCAAAAATTTGGCATTCACTTATCTCTTGATAGCCAGGGCCAATGTTCAAAGCTTATACTAACTATCAGTGTCCTTTCCTGGAAACATCAACAGCAGGTCTGGACTAAGCATTTAATTTCCATTGGGGGATCCTCTGTTAACTTTAGTGTCAATCCTTTAGCAGACATTTTACTACCACTTTGAATATGTGTAGCAACATACCTCTATAAAAAGTCCAATTAACATAATTTGCCTCAGGACAGACTAAAAAATCCTGAAGTTACAAATACAAAAATTGGTAAATTCAGAAATTGTCCAAATGCTACGAAAAAGAAAATTAGTTAAGTGAATACTTGTTCAAAATTAATTAAGTGAATTACATGCACAAGTCTATGGGGACAGATGGGATCCTCTCTCCATCATTTATGGAGTCCTGGCAAACTAGGGAGGTCCCAGAAGACTGGAAGTTAGCCAATGTGACACCCATCTGCAAGAAGGAGGATCCAGGGAACTACAGTGCTGGGAAAGGTGATGGAGCAGATCATCCTGAGTGCCATCACACGGCACATGCAGTACAGCCAGGGGATCAGAACAGCCCGCATGGGTTTATGAAAGGCAGGACCTGCTTGACAAACCCAATCTCCTTGTACAAGATGACCCGCCTAGTGGATGAGGGAAAGGCTGTGGATGTTGTCTACCTGGACCTTAGGAAAGCCTTTGACAACATCTCCCACAGCATTCTGCTGGAGAAACTGGCTGCTCTTGGCTTGGAAGATTTACTTTATGCTGGCTGGATGGCTGAGTCCAACAAGGGGTAGCAAATAGCTGTGCATCCAGCTGGTGACTGGTCACAAGTGGTGTTCACCAGGGCTCAGTATTGGGGCCAGTCCTGTTTAATGTCTTTATCAATGATCTGGACGAGGGGATTGAGCGCAGTAATTTTGCAGACATCAAGTTGTGGGGGAGTGTTGATCTGCTGGAGGGCAGGCAGACTCTGCAGAGGGATCTGGATGGGCTGGATCGATGGGCCGAGGCCAATTGTATGAAGTTCAACAAGGCTCAGTGCCGGGTCCTGCACTTGGGTCACAACCACCCCACACAACGCTACAGGCTGGGGGAGACTGGCTGGAAAGCTGCCTGGTGGGAAAGGACCTGGGGATGCTGGCTGGTGGCCAGATGAACATGAGCCAGCAGTGTGCCCAGGTGGCCAAGGAGGCCCACGGCAGCCTGGCTTCTACCGCAGTGTGGCCAGCAGGACCAGGGCAGTGATCGTCCCCCTGTACTTGGCACTGATGAGGCTGCATCTCAAATCCTGCATCCGGTTTTGGGCCCCTCGCTGCAAGAGTGACGTAGAGGTGCTGGAGCATGTCCAGAGAAGGGCAATAGATCTGGTGAAAGTCTGGAGCACAAGTATTTTGAGAAGCAGCTGAGGGAACTGGGGTTGTTTAGCCTAGAAAAGAGAAGACTCAGGGGGGACCTTATCTCTCTCTACAACTACCTGAAAGCGGGTTGCAGGCAGGTGGGTGTCAATCTCTTCTCCCAGATAATAAGTGACAGGACAAGAGGAAATGGCTGTAAGTTGAGCCAGGGGAGGTTTAGATTGGATATTAGGAAAAAATTCTTCACTGAAAGGGTGGTCTAGCATTGAAACAGGCTCCCCAGGGAGGTGGTGGAATCACCATTCCTGGAGGTGTTTAAGAAACATATAGGTGCAGTGCTTACTGACACGGGTCAGTGATGGACTTGGCAGTCCTGGGTTAACAGTTGGACTTGATGGTCTTAAAGGTCTTTTCCAACCTAAATGATTCTATGAATAAATACATTTCTAAAACAGCAGAATATCTAAATACGGAGAGTCATTATTGTCAATCCTGAAAAAGTAATTGTATGAAGATGATTATAAAATATGCCACTCACTTTTATTACTCAATATTAAACCAGACATAGCACAATAATTACCATTACTGCTGACTGTTTGAACTGCTTTTACTCTGTGCTGACTGTATTTAAAATAATCTTGCCTCCAAGGATCTCTTCCCTCAGAAGCGAAAATAAATGTTACTTCTGTGTACAGTTACTTACCCTCTCAAATCTTTTTCAATAGTTTACTGCCTTTTCTCCACTGAGGTCCTGAGCAACTTTCCAAGTGCTTCTGTACTCCTGCCATCTCCCACACAACGACACCAAGCTCTCTCTCGTAGACTGCCTTTAAAAATGCTCTTCATCCATTTTATCTTTTAAGCCTGGAGCTTCCTGGTATATTTTACACTTCCTTTATTTTCTCCTTTTTGAAGCTTCCCTCACAGCGCCCACATTCTAAGGGGCAGCAGCAAATCCATTATGGCTTCCTATTGCCCTCAGTACCCCAAACTACTGCTCTTTGTGAGTTTGTGTTGTAGGCACTGGGAAGGTGTAGAGGAATGAAGCTGGGTTAATTAGCATTGATAATATACAGCTGTGGGTTGGCTTCAGGGGTGGTGGGTTGGCCGATGTAGATGAGGTGCAGCTGTGGCTGGTTCTGTTAAGATGTTGGGCAGCCAAGGAAGGAGGGAGAGGAAGCAGCAAGAGAAAAGAGAGGTGATTCTGGATGAGGGGAGATGAGAGGAAAGCAGCAGAGGGACTGTATGAAGAGTACACTGGTATGAAATGGTAAAAGACCTTCTTGCAGCTTGATGGTTTGGAGAGTGCTGTGACAGGAAGGTTCCTACCTGCGTAACCAAATCACCCCCCTTTGTGAAGACTTCTGCCATAACCACGTGCCGACTGTTTTGGTAGTGTGTTTGACGCTGCAGCATCCCACCCACAGTAAACTTAGTCTGGAGTAAAGATATGCAGGGCTGAGCCCTGGGACCACATGTTGGATTGGCATGTGTTTAATTATTTTTTTATGTGTTCCCTATTGCCTTCTGATGATTTTGATGCAAAGCACAAATGTAAGCCACTTTATGAGATTAGAGATAAGAGAGCATAGGTAACAGAAGACTTTCATTCCTGAACCATACTGCATGCTTCATGTATTTTTGTAAAAAAAAATGCTCTTTTTCTAACATGGAGATCTTCTCTTAAGCTTGATGTTGTTACCTGGGTAGGTCAGGTAACTTGCCAGAAGATCTATGATCATATTTATCATGTCAGCCTGCTTAAGCCAAGATGTCAGCCTGCACTTTTCTCACCTCCATATTTCTTCTGGGAGACAAGTTCCTTAATTTCAAATGGATTCAGGACACTCCTTCCATCGTTTTGGTCAGTGGTTAGTGGATTAGCTTTCACTCAGCCTCCCTCCACACTTCTTCAATCTTAGAATAATATTATTTCTTCTTACCAAGCCAGAGCACGCCATTGGTATTTAAGGGATAAAAATCTGATACAAAACCCCAAAGTAATCATGGTGCACATATTTAAACCCACAACTAACAGAAAGGCAGTATTTCTAGTGCCAATGAAAAAGAGGTGCTGCAAGAGATACATAAGGAAAAGAAGCATCCCTTGAAAATAAAGACTTTCCATCATTTTATGAATTCTAGAATATAAATAGAATGTAAATAACAAATGCCCTGCTATCTATCCCAGATTTTCTATTATGCAGTCAGTCAGCTTAATATTTGGGAGCTTTCTTCTTTCTTGGAAGTAATGTAAGATTCTCTGCTAGGTAACCACACATCCCAGCACAGTGCATGCCAGCCCTATGGGAGATCACCACAAAGTAAATCCATTTAACTCTGCCTGCTCTTTTATTTCCCCAAACAGTTAGGAAAAAAATGATCTACTTCCCAATGGAGGGACAGTACATGGATCATTTCTCGGGAAAGTGGTTATGTGAATAATGATGGTTACTGTAGCTGACTACAGGTTTTCTTGTTCTCTGGGAAGCCAAGTGAATTTCGTTGGATAAACTGCCATAATGTTCTGATCAGGTGCATCAGAAAAGTCTTCGTATGTACACAAACTAGCTTCCCCCCCCCCCCCCCCCCCCCCGAAGCACGTAAGATATAGAAACACTTCTGTACATCAAAATGCTCTGCAGAGTTGAACAAAAAGGGGTGGAGTGCATGGAGAAGCAGAGAAGAAACAATTTACACAATGCTGATTAAGAAAAAGAGGAATATGCATCTTGTCCAGAGACTCTAGGTCAACAGGAAAAATAATCAACTTTAAGATCTTTTGGCTTCTAAAGCTGTGCCTAAAAGAAGGGAATAAAGAGTCTGCAGGATAAGCAGTGTCACAGAGTACAGAAAGAAAAGTTTTACAACACAGAGAAATACCCTTACAGTTGGGAAAAATGTGTTGTACTGTACCAACATCAGTCTAAGGTCAGTCATTTTTAAGCTACATAAAGTTAATTCTATCATTTCTGTATTCATGCCAGTTACAGTCAATTATTTACTGCAATTTCTTTCAATGCTGATAACATGCCAAAGACTAACTTTTCAAGTCTTGCTGTTAAAAAATGTATTTTTTATAATTATTTCCAAGTATTGGTAATAATTGCCTTTATCATAAGTTGAAGATGTATTATCAGACACGTTTTCAAAGGTAAACCTGAATTAAAATTTAAAACAAAATACGGATATTATGGAAGAAAGCTTTGGTGTTTTTATCTAGCATTAAGAACTTTATTATTATATTTTCAATTACAGTTTCAAAAGAAAAGATTTTTCAACAAAATATTAAGTAATTCATCTACTTTTTTCCTCATTTTGAAAATAATTGAATGCTTTGTACATTTTGATGTGTGAAGATTGTTCCCAAACATGGTATTAATAAATCTTATTTTTTAATTATTTTTCTGCATTCTTATTGGTCAGAAGTAAGCTTTGGCCACAAACTACGCACAAAATTGTTTAAGTTGTATGCATAAAGAAACAGCATTTTTTTAAAACAGTTATACATAAAACATTTTTTTAAAATGTTGGTCTTCTCAAATGAAAAAAAAATCCTATTCATCAACTACAATCCAATATTGCCACATGGACGATTTGAAAATGAAGCTGTTGATAAAGAATTGATGCTTGATTATCACCACTGTGTTTCTAAAGACAAGACTTGCAAAAATAAAACAAATGTGTATTAAATCCAGCCTAAACTGTAAGTACTCAAATGCAGAAAGCTAGTCTATTTTAATAATGCCAATGTGAAATGCATGTAAAATCAACTCTGAACTGCCATGTTTTCCTAAAAATGAACTTTTTTGTGCACAGCTTTCCCTAAATGAATAATCTATAAAATGTTAAGTGATTTGTTTGACAAAGCATAACAGAAAAAAAAATATTCTAGTTTCTTCTAACTTCTGATGCTTTACTGGATCTTGTATACTTCCTAAAGCCAATGTTACAGCTACCGTCCTTATTAAGAGTCATTAGGATGATTCTTAACCATATTTAGTCCAGATGTTATCTGACATACATACATTTCTTTTTATTCCTACCAATACTGGTCAAAGCATTCAAAAAATTATTCACTTTCTTGGTAAGGGCTTCCTTAGGGTGTTATTTTACCAAATCAGATGTGAGACACAAACAAATGCTTGATTTTGCCTTCCAGCTGTAAGTAATTTCCTACTGATTCAGTTTTTTAGTATATAAATGAGGCAGGTAGGTGTTAAGTACAAAGAATAGCCCAGATGAACAATTTCCTTCTGTAGAAAGTTAAATTAATTGCAATTCAGCAAATTTATTATGCCTATAACAAAAGTAGGGCTATTTAATAGCTGACTGGGAAATACTGTACACATTTCCTTCCACTATTGCTGTAAAATTATATAAAATATACATGCCAAATTCATTTATTTCATAAATGATGACTCACTGCAACCTGATAATTCTTCTGACCTGTCATTTAGGCGGTATCTTTCTTTACTCCCAGCAATCTCTCAAAGCTGAGCTGTGCAATGGCCTATACGCAATAACACTTCATCTTAAACATACATTGAATTCCAATGTGGTTTACTTCTTCAGCACAAACTAAGCTGAACATTTTATTTTCATATGCAGCACTACTGTCATTGTATATCTGGAGAGAAGATGACACCTACTTCTCATGCTGCCACATGAGCAAATCTTAAGACTTGCCCCTCTAAAAGTCAGGTTTTCTTTAACGCACAGTATTAAAGTGACCCATTAAAGTTCAAGTATTCTGGCTTTACCTGTTTAGCTTAATAACATCTGAAAAAAAATATGTATTGAGGCTGGGCAAATTGATTCAGTCTCAAATGAATCTATCCAATGGACAGATTTAATGCTGCTCATGCAGTAACAGTACTTGTGCATCAGTGCTGACTTTATTTTAGTCCATGTTCCCTGTACCAACATAAAAGTCTCCTAGGACCTGACACACCACTTACATAGTACTGAAGGACACAGGCAAACAATTAGAGGCCTACATATTTAAAAGTCAGAGAGTAATTTTGATAGAAAATATGGAGAAAAAAATTGTAGAAACTTTGAATTAGGCCTTCCTTTCTTTTCCTAAGCAAAGCAATTTTTTTCTTTGGCTTTTCATTACAATAAATAAAAAAATCAACATCATCTTGATAAAAACATTTCCTTTTTTTTTTTTTTTTTTTGTCTTTCTAATCCACAAGACCGTATATGTTTCACTGATAAGGTCTGGATGGAAACTGGAACTGTTTTCAATTTTTATTAAGAACCGAACAAAAACGATCTAGGTTTGCTGAGCTTTATAAATCAGAATAACTATACTCAAATATTGCACTAAGCTTCCCAGAAAAGTATAGAAATTTTAGCTTGAAGAAGGAGGTGAAAAAAGAAGAGACCAGGAGTGATGCTGCATGGTATATAAAACAAAACCGGAAATAATGCAAACAGTTTGTAACACCAGAGAAGAGTTCAATCACTGCTTTTTAAAGATTACCTCCTTTATGACCCTTGCTGCCACCAAACTAAGTGTAGACACCAATTAGCTGTTCTGTTAGTGTTAAACACACAGATTATCCTAAGCAATGACAGCAGGAAAATGAACACAAGTAAACGTGGTGCAAGTCAAGCATTGAGTTCTGCCAGTAGCTGCAGAGGAACAGACAGGATGTAGAAATGTCTAAACATAATTAATAAAGTTAAATATGAAAAAAACCACGTACTTTTGGTTCTTTCAACCTCCCATCTGAGTTATACAGAAGAAAAGGGATATGCTAAAATCATAAGGAAACCTACTTAGGCAGAGCTGTTCCCGTTCTGTTTGTACAGAAACATACCCTTGGGTCAGCGTGAAACATTTGTGAAGTACAGCCACGCTAAACCATAAGCCCATTCTGAGTCTTGTCAAGCCTGTATTCTCATCATAGGGCTAAACGTTATGCCTGCTGGTGTACCCATACTTAGAAAAAGTGCTAATACTCAGTAAATATCATGTGTCAATTCTGCTTTAAAGTATGCTTTATAAATAAATCAATCAAAAGTTGGTTCAAACTTGAAAGTACATTATTAAATTTATTTTCTAATGGAAGCATCTGATGCTGCATCTTTGCTACAGAAGATGCTCATCTTTGAGCTCCAGAAATTATCGTTCAACTAGTCCCTTTTATTTCCATTGTCCCTTAGTGTAAGGCCTTTTACAGACTACAGCGTGCAACTTATTCTTAACGGGCCACAGCTCTGGAGCTAGGACACTATTAAACCACCACAAATATTTCCTCCAGTTGTACAGGTTTTGGTTGGGACAGAATTAATCTTCTTCATATCAGCTTGTTTGTGTTTTGGATTTGTGACCAGAACAGTGTTGATAACTCAGGGATGTTTTGGTTATCACTGAGCAGCGCTTGCACAGAGCCAAGGTCTTTTCTGCTTCTCACCCACCCCACCGGCGAGCAGGCTGGGGATGGGCAAGAAGCTGGGAGGGGATACAGCCGGGACAGCTGACCCCAGCTGATCAAAGGGATGACCATATGACATTGTACTTGGCAACAAAAGCTGTGGGGAGGAAGGGGGGGGACTTTTGGAACTGTGGAGCTTGTCTTCCCAAGTTCCCATTACGCATGATGGAGCCCTGCTTTCCTGGGGATGCCTGAACACCTGCCTGTGATGGGAAATAGTGAATGAACCCCTTATTGTGCTTTGCTTGTGCATGCAGCCTTTGCTTTACCTATTAAACTGTCTTTATCTCCACCCACACATTTTCTCACTTTTGCCCTTCTGGTTCTCTCACCCATCCCACTGGGTGGAAGCGATCCAGCATCCAGAGGGGCTGAGCTGCTCACTGGGGTTACACCATGTCACTGGTGCTACCAGGCTGCAGTCAATCACCATAACAACACTTACTACAGCAATTTTTAGCGTTTATAATATTGGATATAGGTGGTTCAGAGTTTTGTTATAGAGTTTGAGTTTGTCATAATTGCAGCAGATAGTTCAAACTGGTACCCTCAGATAATTAATCTAAACTATTATAGTGACAGTGGAACACCATAAAACAAAAGCTGAAGCTACAGCATGATGCTGCTAACAATACTAGATGTACTGGTCTTTATTTAAGCCTTTCTGCTCCCACCCCTTTCTAAAATTGCAAAAATTACTCTTAACCTTTAATATTTCTATGAGAACAAGAGAGGAAAGAATGACCTGATTCTACTCAGCACTCTACAAAAAAAACCCTGAAATGATTTATGCCATAAAGACCTCATAAATTTGGATGTTAAAAAAAGCGCAACAGGAGAGACCAGTAAATTGGAGGACAGTCATGTTAAGTACTGACACCCAAGCAACCCTGTGTCAGATGGCAATCTGTCAATAGAACGGGAACAGAACTGAAGTACAGTACTGAGGATTACTCTAGAGAATAAATGTGAAGCTTTGTGATTTCTGATGTAGAAAGAAAGACAAGAGAAAACATTTCTTGTGAAGCTAAATAAATGGAAAAGTTGAATCCTGTTTGGATTTACAGCATTCCTGCAGCAACACAAGTAGCTGATACAACTTTCAAAACTTTTCGAAGTTCATCAATGACTACTCAGCTCATCAATATGAGCTGAATATAAAGTTCATCAATATGAGCTGAATATGAAGTTCATCAATAACTACTCAGCTGTGGGTGCTTACGGTGTGTGGGCCCCAGCATAATGCAGTCCAAGCACCGAGGTGCCTGGAAGGTGTCCTACATAGGTATCACAGAGGGAAACATTTGAATGGGTGGCTTTACTTAGCATTACATTTTCTACCTGAAAAGGAGTTGTTGGACATTGCCTTGAGAGTTATTCTGGTGTACCCTAGAATGCAGGATGATCTGGGTTTCCACTCATAGGTTTTCTGAAGAACAGCTGATATTTGAATTCCCACTCCATTCAGGGAATGACTTCTCTATTAAAAACTGCAAGAGGTTCTCTTTATCATATGATGACAAAAACTGTCTGGAAGATATTCAGTATTATATTCCAGACTATCAGGATATGGATATATGCTACATAGGTAACAACAAATAAAAAGAGAGTGTCTGATTTATCAAGGAGAACTTAGAAGTCCTTGAGAAAGGAACACGAGATAAATGAGGACAGAAGATGGATGATGACTGAATATGCTTCAGATGGTGAGTCAGTTATAGGGATAGATTGTTGGCCTTATTCTCAGCAGAAAAAGCAACTGGACTATGAAATGATCGTACTAATAAAATAGCATTTTAAAAGGTTGGAATGATAGCAGTGTAAAATTTAAATTATCCAGAGAAATAGAGCCTAGATTGCATCTATTTGAAGTAATAAGACCAGGGGGCAAAATACACTATCTGGAATGTGACTAAATTCAACATATACATCAAATTGCAAGGGAATAGAAAGAAAGTGACAGGTGTGATTTAAGGCAACACAAATTTGATTAAAAAAGAAGTTAGGAAGAAGACATATACTCTCAAGGCTGCGTACAGTTAAAACCATATGGAAGCAAACAGAATGAGGCAGAAAAGTAAGAATAAGTGAAAAGGGCGGAATCGAGAATGATTAACTGAACATACAGACAGTGTTGACACTGATTACAGGAGTTAGAATGTAAGTAATACATTGCTGCAATGCCACAGCTCTGTGACATTTGGCTGGAAAGGTAGATTGACAAAAGGACTGAGAAAAAGTCTTGATGGAACTTACAAAATATCAGTGAAGCAGGCTGAGTGAAAGATATACAAATAGAAATTAAATTAGAATCTCAGCATGGATGAGGAGGAATAGGAGCAGCTAGTGAAATAAAAATAGCACAGAAAATAAAGATGAATTGCAGGCAAGTCTTTAAAATACACAGGATATGAGCAGCTCAATGAAGAGACAGTGGGACCATTAAGGGACAAGACTGACATTGTGGTGACAAATGAAATCAAGATGCTAAGAGGTTGCATGAAGTCTCTGCCTAGTTTTTAAACATCAAAAGCTGAAGGTGATCCCTGAGATATCTTTCTGATAGAGAAGTGCTTTACTTACTATTTCATTACTACAGGGTAAAAACCACATGATAATAGGGCATGACTTCAGGCACAGAGTAAATATTTAATACCCTGAAATCAATGAAATAGGTCAGTGTGCTGGTAATCAAGAGCTGAAAGATGCACTGAAACAATTAGAAGGACACAGGTCCAGAAATTAATGAGGGTAACAGCTAAACCTTTGGTGGATGGTTTTATCATTCACACAACGTTGAACAAATTCCAGGAGATAGCCAATAAGTGCAGATGTCCCCATAGGGAAGAAAAAAACCCAAGAAGATGAAGGAATGATTCTGTCTTCGGCTGTGAGTGCACACTAATAAAAAGGACTGTATACAACATGCAGTGAATTAAGGGCCAGCCAGCCCAGATCCATGAACAGAGGATCACACCTGTCAGACATGCTTGAGTTCCTGCAAGCACATTATTGAGCTGGAAAGCAAAAATGTGAAGTAATAGATACTATTTGTCTGAAGTGAAAAACCGTCACAGTGTAAAATCCACGTCTGCAGTGCAGTTTGCTCGTGTCTGAGTGCCACAGCAGAACAGAATTGTTAAAATTAATTAAAGCCTACTTACAGACAAAAGAAAAGGTCTTAGCGAGAAGTAATTATTAGAAATGGAGGAAGATAAAAGATAAACCTACCTGTGCCACAAAGCTTAGTCTTGGGTTTGGGTTTTTATTCCTTACATATGAGCACCCAAGGCGATGACATAATTTTCAAGTACAATGGAACAAAGGAAATCCTTTCAAGAAGCAGATGCAATACCTTCATCAGCTAGGCAGGGATAAAAGCTGAACTGAAAGAGTCTCCGTAACTGTCATAATATGCAGATGATAAGTCTCACAAGAAAATGTAGAGTAAATTGAAAATTATGACTACTATAAAAAAAAGGGAAAGTGACTTATGTAGGAACAATGAAAGCCCTCTTCAAAAGAAATCCTGCAAATGAGATTATCTTATTTCTGCCAGTTATAAACCAGCAAATAACCATACATACATACCCTTCCAACTCTCACACTGATAATTTCCAGCTCACGCAGGTGTTACAGAACATGTAGTCCTTCTTATGGAATTCTTATGGAATAATCAACTGAAATACTGCGCGGAGGGAACCTTGTTTTAATATATTCAAGATACTTCTAAATTACTCAGAACAACTATCAGTAGCTACATAGTCACTATTTTCTTTAATCATAATTGAGCTGCTCCCACCCAACCGATCCATATTACAGTTATGAATGTGGCAATAAAAGCTGTGTTCCTATCTTAGAGATATACACAGCCAAGACCTATTCTGACTCTCCAGTCTATTTTTTAATCTGGTCCACAAGTTTTAAATCACACTGTAATTTGACTTTCTTTCAACCACAGCAAATTTGCAGTGCATTATAGACAGGAGAGAAAAAGAAGTAAAAAGCAAGAAAAGAAAAGGAAAAAAAAAAACCCAACTAGAGAAAATGTCAGCTGCAGAAGGCTCTTGATTTCCACTTCTCATCCATCAATGTTCTGTGAAGAGTTTAAGGAAAGACTGACTAAACCATTTGCAACTAACTCTTGCTGATTACTGTAAGAAAATACGATCAATGTTAAGAACAGAGTAAAGCCTCAGATAATATAGTAAAAAGCGATCCTGCCCTGACAGCCAGGACGCCCATAAGACCTGATAACCTTTTATTTCTGTATTACTGTGCTGAATTTATCCAAAGCACCTTTGAGAAGGGTGGATGTCTCGGGCAAACTGGTAAGAACAGTAGGCATGTTTTTTCTTTATAGTCAGTTACAATTTTTGTAACAGATAATTCAGTGGTAAGAAAGTTAAATGCAGCTCCACCTATATTGTTTTTTAGAACAATATATTGATTATACTACATTTTCATCAGAAAAGTAAAACTAAATCGACTTATGATGATGATGATGTAATTTTTGTATAACACAAACCGTCACTCAGATAACTTAGAGCAATCAAAAAGGGTATTTAAGTGTAACACAACGATGATTTTACCATAATATAAATGTGACAAATACAATAAAAATTAAACATTTTTGCCTTCTGACTAAAAACATTCAGGAGTTTTATTCTGTAGAAAATTTAATCATAGTCTTCCAGTTTGGAATGGAAAGTACAGTTTTATGCATTTGATATTCCAGACATATAGAGCGCACCACTTCTTCCTTGCAAAGAATACCAAGGGTCACATAAACAGGTGCAAGGAAAAGTAAAAGTATAGGCAACAGGAGTGAGTGAAAATAAATAAGAAGGGAGCACAGCAAGAAGATGAAATGAAGCCAGGTATATGTAAGAAAGAAATAAAGGGGAAAGGGAGAAAGAAAGGACAGGGAAAGATCAATCAAATGTAAGGAGAGGGAAAAGCAAGGTAAAAAATGCATATGCCCAGTAACAACAAAAACCTTCCTATTTTCATTTCTCATTAAAAATCTGAGGCCTAAACCACTTTTCAGAAACTGCGTGCATCTGTTTTTCACGATATAGAGGTAGAGTAACCACTTTTGTTTCTCTTCATTTATGTTAGCGTAAGTAAGAAAAGAATTCTAAATGCCAGCAATAAGATTACCTTACTGGTATCTCAGGTGCAGAATTGTAAAAATCTAATACATAACTCTATGTTTATGAATATAAAGTTATATTTTATTTCTCTGGATTATCTCTTCACCTTTACTTTAAACTTTGCATGTGGTTTGACATATTTTTGGTCTCATGACCCCAGTGAACACAAGCATGCTTATTTTAAATAGATAAATAGGTAAAAGTGGCCTAATGTGACATTTTCCTGCATATCCCTCACGGCAAAAGACACTGCTGAACTTGGATGCAATGCTCACAGAATGCCTATCCTCTGAAAAGGGAAATTAAATCCTAGTAGCACTTTTACATTAAGTAGATAATTTTGGTATGAGCCACATTTCCGTGGGAGCTGTATCCCTTTATAAGGTCAAAAGAAGCGAGCATCCCTTAAATGCAGAATAGTTCATATTTAACAAATAATAGGCATTCTGCACCTCGGCTGCTCATCTGGGAATTAGATAACAGGGATTTAACTTTGGCTTGTAAATCACAGTATCCAAACTACTTGAGCTAGCATAGAGCGTTCAGTATTGCTGCTGTTATACATTGGCCCCAAATTCTTGCTTTCCAAAGGCAGGTGAGACTGAGAAAGGATATAAAAAGCCACATTCCTGGGAATTCCTGGGACCACCAAAAAATAAAACAATAAAAAAAATTAGCAATATCGGATCTTATACTCTCATATAAAAAGGTCATTCATCCCTGTGAAGTTTGACTAACCTAATACACTCAAGCTGTCTAGAATTAAACTATAAATCTAGGCCCACCACGCTCAATCCCCTGCCTGCATCACTGGCTTTCATGAATCCATGATGACAGCAGATCAGCTGAGGTGTCTTTCCATGTCATCATGCTGGAAAACATTTAACGCTGAGAGCAACATGAAAGCTAAAATACTGCTACCGAAAATATGCAATATGACCAACAAATCAGGTACACACTAGTGTTTTCTACTTTATATGGTGCAATTACAACAATTAAATATAATAAGCCTTTCTATATTATTTCCTATTCACTTCCGAACATGCTACTTGAAAATAAGAATTCAATTTTTTTCAAGAATATCATCAGCTTGAGAGCAAACAAAGCTACGTTAATGGCTGACATTCATTTCAAGAGAAAAATCAGCTTCTGTCTATATTGTTCATTACTCCTCATCTGCACAAGCCTGGAAAGAAGTATCATTTTTCAGATTATCACCCTGTTAGCACAAGGAAGGAGAAAGTGTAATGTATCATAGATTATAAAATATAATTAAAGCTTGCACAGAAGAAACATCATTAAAATTATGTCAGCCCATTGCAAAAAAAAAAAAAAAGAAAAAAGCCCATTAATTATAATGGGGCAGAGGGATGAGAAGAAAGTGGCAAGTAACAAACTTATCTGTAGATGCCCGGATTAATTTCACCCGTAAAACTGTCAGTACACCACCACACATATAAATTCCATAAATACAATTTAGATGACTGCAATGATGGTAGTCATGAATAATGTGAGCACTAAGTATCCCAGGACTGCATATGAAGATTAAAGCCTAAGGTCACAAGTTATAATCGCAGAGCAATGCTAGGATCAATTTTGAGCCACTGGTGAAGAGTCTGAAATGACAGAAGAATCCCTGGAGTAGCTAAAAATCTCCCTTCTGGAATAAAAGAAGATTATGCAGACCATCATATATATTACATTATAGTATGTATTATGTTCCTATAATCTACTTCTGTATGCAGCTGGAATCTTTATGCATTTGAAATTGCAGTAGAGCACCACAAATATACACAAGTATGTTATGTATGGATGAGTACACATAGCCAAGCTTCCTTTCTTCCAGGAAGGAGGAGATCTAACGTAATGGAATAATTTCTATTGAACTAGCTAAGAAAAAAATCTGCACAGCTTTACAAATAACAAATAACTATAATAAGCAAAAGAAACACTAAGGTTCAAAAAAATCAAACATTCTCAAATAATCTAAAACATTTCTGATATAATATTAATATTAATTACACTATTAAATATTAAATGCTGTACCACAAAATCTGTCAAAACCTTGTCACCCTTCGCTTTGACATCACTTCTTCTACTTAGTTAAACTTACGTTGGGAAGTCTTAACTTTTCCAGTTTTCCATTATAATTTCAAAACATATCAAGAATTTAGCCATACAGTCTAGTGAAATGAGACATAAATACCACAGAAAATTTTGACCACCGTGTATTTATCTTTACAGTAACCTTATTTATCTTAGAAACTGCGGCCATGAGGGTCCCTATCAGAGACAGTAGTCATCTTTCAACCTTGGAGAAAGGGTAAGAAGTAGTTTAAATTTAAAACCAAACAAAGCAACCCTACATATCACTTCAGGAGAAGATAACTTTCAGACACTTCTTTTGTTCAGCACAAAGTATTTTTTCTGAGAACAATGGAGAGTATCAAATAGCTCCAGCTCAAGACAAAACAGATTTGTATCTCTATAATAAAAAGAATGAATGTGAAGTCCCATATATGAGCAAGGGCCATCATCACAGGGCTACACAATATTCTAAGACCCATCATTTTTTCCTGTTGGTATTTCTTGATTAAAAACCTTGAAAATGTGCTGAAATAGGGACTGAAATACAGGCACTACTTTCCCAAGTGTTCACAGTCACTTACGTACCCCCTTTTTCCTTGCTCAATGACAAAACAAAAGAAAACAATGGGTTTGAAAGAAACCAGAAGGAAGAATCAACAGGAAAGCCTAAAAGTAAGTCAGCCTGTAACACATGATGACACTATGTCTAGGATGGTAGGTGGAAACTGTGATTTCATATTCTCCAGTCAAGTAAAAAAGTCAATCTAGGCGCCCATTGCCTAGGTTATACGCTACCTAAACTGAGAGCACGACGTCCTCTTGCTTTCTGGCACTGCAGCTGGCTTTAAAAGTTAGGCCTACATTTCTGTGGCTTTATTTTTACTTTGAAAAATAAATAAATGCTGAAATGCAAAAAAAACCCAAACAACCCCACACACAAAAAACACGCAAAAACCAAAACCACCAAAAAAAACCCCTAACAAAAAACAACCACAACCCAAAACAGAACAAACAACAAAAAACCCCACCCACAATTCTATTGTAAATACATTTGGCACAGGTTTTGAGTTAAAAAGAACATAAATCCAAGGTTTTTTTTTCAAGAAAACAATTGGAAAATAAAGCAAGCAGTTAGCTATCCTTCCAGGGGAGGAAAAAAAAGAGTACACTAAGCTTCAAAGGCAACTGGGAAGGTATCGAAACAGTTTCTAGATTAACTGTAAGGACACGTTTTTACAGCATACAAAGGCATATCACTACAGGGGTGTATTGGACAAACAAAACCCTGCACACACCCAAAATATATAAAGAAATACATGATTTTAAATAGACTTTCAGAGTAAAGAAAAATACAGCAAAGTTACAAAATCCAATCATTATTTTGCAAAGTAGTGAACAATTTAGTATTTCACTTTCGTGTGATTCTTCAAGTCCTAAAACACCAATCTCTCCCACACAAACTTTTATCTCAGATCAGAACCTTATTTATCAAATCTGTTTCTACAAATAGCTTAAATGGAACTCAAATTGTATACACAGTGAAATCTTCTGTTCCCAGTTTCCTAATCCCAAAAACTCAAAATGATTTTCAGAAAATCTGCTATTTATTTATTTTTAATGAGGAATACGAAAGTGCTAACATATGCTCCTTTGAAAGAGTTCAGTAACTTAGTGATCTGCAGGGAGGGAATTAAAATTCTCTGCCCTGGGGTAATACTCAAGATAATATAATCACTGATAAAGTAATATCATACTTTATATAACATAATCACTGGATAATAATCACTGCTAGAACAGCCTGCTGTATAGTTTTATGCTGAGAAAGACCTGTCCACATGGGACCACCTGCAGTACACTGGTACCCTACCAACATAATCTTCCCCAGGGAAACATGGGGCAACACATCACATCACACCAGCACTACATACCTTCAGCCTTCTCTGCACCTCCATAACCTGGAAGAACCTGGTGTTAAGATTTGAGGAAGTTACCAGTGTGGAAAAATACAATTTTACTTATTTCACATGAGTTGCATAGTGAGTATTGTTCTATGACATCACATTTCTTACCTCCAAACTTACCTAAATTTAAATAAACTCAATATAAAATGTTTGTATCTGTCCACATTGGCATCTCTTTTTCTTATTTTTTCTATACATGAAATCTTCAAACTCTTATACAATGTACTGCACCAAAATTATGAAAGTTTGGAGTCAATACTTCAGTTCCAGAAAAAAAAAAAAAAAAAAAAAAAAAAAAAAGCGAGCAATCCTGACAATTAAGGAAGTGATTTTTGCTCTTCAGTTGTGCCTTGCACACAAAACACCAGCAATTTTTAGAGTGCATTGCCTTTACAAAATTCAAATTGCCTGTAACAGGGAGCATTGGAACAAGGCAGCCACTGCCATTCTGGTCATTGTGCATGGTTTTCTGCAATGGTATCACACACTCACTGACCTTCATATGACCTCAGGAATGATGCTTGTACAGTAAGTCACTTGCCCAGCCAACATACCTTGTTATATCAAAACACAATGGCAGGCAAAAACTTTTCTCTTCTTCTGCATGACACTCAAGGTCAGCATGGCATGCCAGTGAGGTTAGCAGCAGGAACGAGGGCTAGGCACACTACACAATCACTCTGAGAGAGACCCGGGATTCATTTGGGACAACTTCCTAAACCTAGGCCAATTCAAATCCCTGAGGAGGATTTGAATAAGCACCAGCCAGCATTTCTCCTTTCCCGTTCTCTTCCTTGACATGCCTCCAAACAATCCCTGTTCTCTTTTTTTCAGTCTATAGATAGCTTGGCATCAAGATTTCTTTCCACTAAAAAAGGTCAGAAATAAAAGAAAATACAAGGGATGCAGCTCTATCTGAGGACTACAGGTATGATAAAAAGTACCAGAGCAGTTGTAACTGGCATCTTCATTTAAAAAAGGACCCAAGTCAAGAACCAGTCATAGGTAATGAAACATGAAAGTTAAAAAAGTGTCTTCAATTGCTGTTAACTCTTAATTTACACCCTAACACTGAGTACAAAATATAGAGGTTTATGAGTAAAAAAAAGTAATCAAAAGCTTAACTCTCTCCTTTTTACCAGGCTGTACACAATGTATTTCAGTTCTCCCTGCAAGAGAAGCCTTTCATTGTGTTATATGCACTTTCACAATGCTCTCATCGCAGCAGTATCTATCAACGTTTATACTCTGTTTCAGTAATACCTGCTCTCCTGGAAAAAATAAAACTCATCCTTCTGTTCTCTACAGTGCTTCACGAGAGTTAGGTTTCAAGTACTTTAGTCAGGGACAGAAAAGAAGCTCTAGCTACTTGAAGATTTCTGCAATAGCTAATAAAAACTGGAAAGGGCAGAGCAAACTGGAGTTCAATACCAGCTTATCAGTGCAGGGACGCAGTCACGTGAAGTTTCTTTGCTTCAACAGAAGGAAATTGCAATACTTCATCTTCTGACAGCACCTTTTTTTCTTGAATCTCTTATGTGGTCTTCACGGCACTGAGATTCAAGTGGCTAACATATGTGGCACAATTGTGTCTGTCAAAGGATAAATTTTGGCTCAAGAATCAATGTATTTATTATCATATATATAGATATATATATAAAAAAAAAGGTGCTGTGAACTGCAAATGTTGTCCCACTCCACATACACAGAAAGAGAAAAAGAGCTTTTCCAAGCAGAAGAGTGAACTTCTGTAATATGTACCTGTATTTCTGACATTAGATCAGGGCATGTTAGCAATACCCAGCACAGACACCCCTCCAAAGGACAATGCACCCACCAAAGACTTCTTAGTACTCACCTGTTTATCATTTGATAATAAAAGAACTTCAACCATGTCAGATGGACTGCGTGATGCACAATTTTGCACATACTATTTGAAGACCTCTACAAGAGCTAATAAAAAAAAATTCATAACAAATCTGTGTTGTGCTTGTACGCACCCTTCTATTCATACCACAAAACTGAAATGTTAGAGAAGACCATCTCCATTAAGGATGCAAATAATTTTGCAGCTAGTGATCACATTTTTCATTTGGGAACATCTCATAATCAAATATCTAATAAATCATGTTTTGCTACTATCAGCTCTAACTCCTCATATAATTCTCAAAAATGGAAGGGATTTTCTAGCAGACGTCTGCCTAACTAGAAAACTTTTCCTTAAAACACAAGTTTCCATGATGCACTCTGAAACTATTTTCTCCCGAATAATGCTATAAACGAAACCTTCATTTTATTGCTGTGCCTGTACAGCTTTGTAGCTAGGCTATAGCTAAAAAATGGAGGAGAACACCTGGTTAAGATCTTTTTACCTGTCTCCAGGGCTAGAAGGTGTCTTTACTCGAAGCCCTAGTTATGACAGAGCTTTTACTGCTTTTTTTCTTAAATAACTGTGAAATGAATACTGCATACAAAGATGCTTAAATTCACTGTCAAACAGACTTTTTTTCAGCATGCCCTCATTAGCATTTGGTAATCACCAATACTACATTTAGTGGAAGACTGTTCAAAGAACAGTTGAACCATGTACCAAGGAAGTTCTGGAACACTCCCACACTAAATGCCAAATTTACAGCAGGTTATCAAGTTGATATTTTTTGTTCAGTTAGAAAAATACATTCAAATAAATTCTTGTGAAAGTTTCCCACCTTCCATTAGATGCAAAGTGCCTATTAAAGATGCGGTTTTACAAACTGGTATTTTGCCTAATTCCCCTTTGTATTTTTCTATATTTTGTTCAGCTACATAGACAAACTTCCATTTCTCTGGCCCTATTATTGCTTACACTGGCAACACAATCATCCTTTTCGAATTCTGTGAGTCTGACTGTTCTTCACTAACGCTAACTGACCTAAAAAAAGGAAAAGCACTAGCTTATTGTACCTACTACAGATCTTTGGTAAGGTGCATCATATTCTCATAACCTCATATATTTCCTTCTTTAAGGACAAATAGTAAAAAACAATGCTTACCTCAAATATTTGATTTACGCCTATTGGTTTTATATTATGTAGTATCAAGAACAACAGGAAGCACTAAATGAAATAATATATGTTAAAGTTTAAATGAGTTTGTCACTTTTTCTGGTGCTTTTTGGAAGACAACAAGAAGATCACCTAAGGGGTTGGTCAGGCTGGGTTTTTGCTGGCTTTATTACCCAGCAGATGGAATGGCAAATGTGTGACATACGGAGAAAGCTATCTTATATGCCAGTTTGTTAAACAGATTGTCTTCATCATCTGACCACTGTTAGAAAGGCAATTGAAAACCACAGGCTTCTAGCTTCTCCATAATGAATGTTAAAAATGCAAATATGGAGCCATTTCTCACCCTTCAAAATGACTGTCAAAACCACACACACAGTTAAAAACTCTACACAAGCCAAGGTGCGCTGGTATCGGCAACAAATCCCTGAAATCCTACCACAGGACCCTGTGAGAATTTAAATCTTGAGAACTGGTCCTTGGTTCTATCCTCATGGGTATTCAGTGGGAAAAGATTTCAAAAGTCTGTCAGTGCGCACCAACAATAAACACTGCCTTAAAAATTAAAAAAAAAAAAAAAAAGGAAAAGGAAAAAATATGTTCTTGGTCAGCACACAAGATCTCAGCGTTAAAAATCAGGAAGGTAATTTCTGTTGCATTGTTTGTGCTGATGATGTACTAGTGTACCACACTGACAGATTCTGTGCATTAAACAGGTTGTGCTACTATTAGCATTCTTATTATTATATTACAGCTATATATTATCATAGGCACATATATTCTCTTTCAGTGTGTGCAGTTGGTATGATCAGGTGATAACTGTAACTTACATGGCAGTGTACAAGTGGTCAAATACTTCGAAGCACTATGTCTATGCACAGTCTGATTTTCAAGATATTAAAACCAGTTAGTCTTGCAATATATTTAGATGCAAAAATAGGAGAAGGGAGTTTTGGAACTGTCCTCCACACAGTGCAGCAGGGCAGGAAAATTAACCAGTTTAAGCTGGAACTTGCAAAACTTATGGGAAGGAGAGTGGAAGTCTGAACCACATTTTAATTGTGTGATTCATGTGTCTATTTCTGCTGGTTCAGCACAGTAATACTTGTCAGCACTAGGAATACCTTTTCCCTTTTTGATGCATAGTTTACTTTCAGTTGCTGCAACTGCTATAATTGCAAATAGGATGTAAAGCACCGTAAACTGGCATGACTTTGTGGTACCATTTCTGAAGTACTTGATGTGTATCTGCTCTCATGCTTCAGTCAAACCAATTAGTATTTTTGGGGACAGCAAAGTTTTTGCACATCCCACTAGGTCGATAACATCACTGGGGCTTTGGTACGTGCCATGGGGTTATAAGGCAGTTGTACTTTATGCAGACACTGATACTACAGAGACCCAGGACATTATCAACATCGTTGTCCTCTTACCTAGGGGCATGTTAAAGGTTCTACTTTGAGTCTCTTACTACAGGTTTTGAGACTGCCAGAGACAGTTGCACCTGCCCTGTGTGCAGAGTTGAGTCTTTGTGGGGGCATCAGTAGCCTTTCCAGGGCACTGTGTTCAACAACAGATATACTAATTTTCCATCCTGTGGTCCTGTATGCAATTATGTTTGTGCTGTTGCTGAAATTAATTTTTACAAAAAGACATTTGAAATAGAACTCCTTATCCTTTTTAGCAAATTTCATCTTTAAAGCTTCCCTCTTCCCATTAAGCCAAGCCCAGGGATATGACAACAGCAAGTCCCACAAGAACACCAAAATGCACAAATATGCTCAGAAAGGTACTTGGAAATATTAATGTGTAAGAGATGCAACTTTGCTGTGAGCCTACAGCAATGTCTCTAATGCATATATTGCTTAGCATACGAACAGTTGTAACACATTTTAAATCAAGAGAACATTCCCCTTCCCCCAGGGAATTTCAAAGGTTAGCATTGCTTCAAACACTTGCAAGCAAGCTACATACAGCTCAGTCACTTGGTTCAGAACATAATGCTGGCTTAAGTGTTAGATGTATCTTACTGAGAAATGTACCATTTTTTCTAGCATCATTAAGCTATGAATGCAAACAATTAGCAGAACTACAACTGCTAGAATCATGCTGTCTTACCATTTACATTAATACAGCCCAATGCCATGACACAGTTACAGCCTGTGCCACTGGAAGGCGTTCATTAATTTCCACTTCTATGCATTCACTCCACTCATGCTCATAATGATTATTTTTTACTTTTATTTTTATTTTAATACCATTCCCACACTGCTTGCTTTGGTACATGCTTTATCTGAGCCTATGCCTTCAGAAAAAAATGAACTAAAAAAATTGTCAGTTTGAAACTTGAGCTTTTTACTTTATGACAACATTTAAAACCAAGTTATACCATTTACTGCTTTTAAAGATCCTTGCTTTCAACTGTTTCTGATTCCTTGCAATACTTTGATACAATTAAATCTTACCACTTTGCCTTTAAAGAAGGCAGAAAAAGACAAAGAGATTAAGTGAGTCTCTCAAGGCACTGTCAATGGAAATAAGAACGAATGATAATGAATAATGCGGAAGCTTTTTTTAAAGGAAAATTTGGTTGTTGTTGTTTTTTTTTAACAAAAGTATTTGCTTCTTTTGAGTTTTTCTTAGAAGACTGAAAACAAGCAGTTTATTCTGAAGACATTATGTGCCTTTGGTCTTCCGCTGAAATAGTATTTTTTTTTTAATGAGGTGGCACAATTTTCTGCTGTTTAATGAATATAGAGATATTTTCTGCCCAGCTATGTTTAGACTCACAGTTCAATACTCCAGCTTAACTTCATATTTGCAAGGTTTGAATTAGAGATGCTCCAGTAAAATGCACAAGCACACCCAACACCCAAATACCTTCTCTTTCAAACACTTACTGGTTTTCACCTATTTCCATGCATGAATGGAAACACTCTGTTTCAAAAACAACCCATGAGCTTGACAGCTCAGCAAATGTGACAGGTGAATGAAAAAGCCTGCTGAACCCAACAGGAGACTGCCAGGCTTGATGCACACAGTACGGGAATCTCCTTGGAAATCGCAATGTAGAAAATGAAACCACAATCTGACATTAAAGAAAGGCAGACATCCTTCTCTTAATATAAAACAGAAAGAAAAATAAATATTGTGTGTGAAGTTTGGATCCTAACAGCCCAATCTGGAGAACTAGTGACAACTAGGGAATCAAATGCCACTTCTTATTTTGACTCCCTAGGTTGAACAGCTTTTTAATGCTTCTGCAGTGTGTAAAACTGTTATAGACCCATATCAGGCTCAAATCAGAAATCCTTAGTGCAGTAATGGCACAGATTATTTCTCAGGTTTAATTCCACTGAATTTATTAGGATTAATTTGAAGCAAGATATTAAATACCATAAATAAAGATACCATCTAAAACATTACAAACTTCATGAAGAATTACTCATTCCATTCTCTCTTAAGTAGCGTACATTCATGAACAACAAGAACCAATGGAGTTCCCCAGGATTTGCATGAACAGTTTAGAGCATCTCAAAGACAGGAGAAGAAACCCAGAAGCAGAACTATTGTATGAGTCTAATCTTTAATCCTAAATAAAGGGGAATTTTCTAAGTCTCCTACATGCCTCAAATCTTTTTTTTTTTTCCTTCCTTTCATTTCCCTCTCCCCCTCTTTACCTGTATTCTGTTGTCCATGAATTATAACAGAAGTACTGCTTCCAGGTCACTGAATTGATTTTGTAAACCTTTTCTAAAGGCTAGATTTCAAAGTAAGCTTGGCAATCCATGCATCCAGATCTGAAATAAATACAAACTACACCACAATTCCATGGCTTCTTTCAAAAATCCTGTCAAAAACTGGAAGTGTAAGTGTCAGATGACACAACTTACAAAACTTCATTTTTTATAATGCATTTCAGTGACCTGCTATAATGAATTCCCCTCAAGAGTGGAGGAGCAGTAGAGTTCACTGTCACTTGGAAAATCAGAGGAGTAAGAGAACAGCTTAATCATGAAGGGGAAAATAAATAAATAAATAAATAGATAAATAAATAAATAAATAATTATATGTTTCTTCTAATGCACTTAGTATAGGCCCCAGCAGGGAATATTGATTATTCCAAATGCATATAACTTTTCTAGAAAGAAGTAAGAGCATACTGTGTAACTTAGATGGCCAACAGTGAAATACATCCATATTTGCCTTCATATATCTCCAACAGTTACTTCAACAGTATTACCTTTAGTTTTAACTGTGAAATGTTTCCGTCATAAATGATTCACAGTGATTTTAGTAGGAGCTGATTTGGGTCAATGCTGAACAGATCTGGAAATCTGTCCTCAATTATTCATCATCAGACTCAGTACAAATTGTAATAGAGAAGAAAAAGCAGGAAAAATAAATTCTCCCTGACTTTTTTTTTGTTAATCCTATTGCAACTGCCAATGAATCTTCTTAATTAATAAATATTTACTTCTGAATACTTTATCTTGGTCAAAGCTGTCATCAAAACCACATGCAGATGTTAACTTTTGAAGTCCGTACTTCAATGCAGCTTAAATTACTTTGTTCATTGATAACCCAAAGAGCTAAGTATCACAAGCACTTTAATGACTTAAATTAAAATTGGCAACTATTAGAAAATAAAAATGTCTTTTGTGATTTTAGTTGCTTAGGTTCCTTTACATGTATTGTTTATGGACAGATCAACATGTCACATGAGAGTCTTTTCTTCATTATACCTTTTATTACTACAGTAGCTGGCCAAAGTAAATAACAGATCTGACAGATGTAGTTAATAAAAGGTATTTACTAAATGACGTCCAGGGCTACACTGGGACCAGTCAGAAAAACAGCATTTCTGAAGTGAATGATATAAAATGTAAAAAAACATCAGTATCATTGCCGTAACAAAGTTCCTATGGACAGCATGGATTAACAAATCACGTGAACAGCTTCATTCCAAACTAAACTGACTACAGCAACAGGTATATATAGCCTCACAGGTCTGAAAGTGTGTATTAATTAACAAACCGATATTTCTGTGCCCATTGCAATACTTTCTTTTTGGCCCTCATGCCAATCTTCCATGGGGTTTTATTGTTCTTTAGTAAGTAAAGGCATCTACTGTGTCAGCAAACCACCTCTTGCTGAATCTGCAGCAAATTTGCAAATATTCATCAGAATTATTTTAACTCAGGAAGTCGTCTTTAAACTTGCACAGTTTGCACAGAAAAACATACAATAAATTTTAGGCTTAGTCAATGACTCACTGTAACAAGTGATGACTGTAACAAGTGATGACCTTGTGAGTGGGATGGAGGGTATGAATCTGATAAATTAATGAGAAATCTTTTTCTCACAGAGTACAGAAGCCAAGTAGGACTCTGCCAGTAGATAACGTATTGTGCTTTGCTTTATATTAAACAGCTCCTTCTAGAAGGAAAGATAGTGAAAAGTATGTATTGGTGTGCAAACCTCACTGGTAGGCAGCATGTTACAGGCAGATACTATCAGGAAACTGATACATCCACCAAGGATCAAATCCATACACCTGACTGGTGTAGAGTCAAATCTTTCACACCATCTGATGAAAGATGTAAGGACTTGGTCCAACAGGAGAAGCTATCAGATGTCCTGTGGCCCAGAGCAGCAACTGGGGACAAAAACTTGAATTCTTTTATTGAGTCTAAACACAATCCTTGCAGCTATCATGGAGCGCATGAAAGTTATCACGGGAAATCAAGATGCAGCTACCTGAATGGCTACCTGTTCACGCCAGAGACCTCCCCTCCTGTAAACCGGAGAACCAGAAATTCTAAAAAGCTAAGAAAAAGGAATGTAATTTTAAAAGTTCTATGTTTATACAGAAATCGTTAAGTGTTAAAAAAATACTATGTACTGGCCACTGCCGCCTTCATATATATGGGAAACTCAGATTCTTCAATACAATCAACATGTGCTTGCATATGGAAAGTAACTTCATGCTTTTAACAGTGATCATGCCACAGGCTTCCTGGCTACCAGCAAACAGGACACCTGTGTGCACTCTTTGATTAAGTGTAGAAGATACAACACTACATTTGGTAGTCTGTGGAAGTGTGCTCACTGTTACAGGGACACCACATTGCCATGTTACTAAAATATGTGCCTCCTACAGCAGCAGTGTTTTGCAGTCAGCACAAGTATGGCTATCCACAGCCACCAGCTAGTTAAAGCACATAAGCGTAATTGCATCACTGAAAGTTACACTTGAAAACGTACGCAAAGTGTTAGAGACAAAAAAATTCAGATGAGGTTAAAAACATTAACACAAATGGAATTCACACACTCATTGAAAAGAATCACTTCTGACTGTTTCCCCATCCATATATTTGTGTTTTTTATTGCAGGCATGTGTTTCCCACTGACCCATAGACAGGCTGGACATTAAGGTCAAGCACATGACACAAATCAAAAGTGAGGAGGTCATTATGATAATGTTGTTCTCCAAAAAGCTACTATTATTTGGAGGATAATAATTTTAAACAACTCTTTGAACAGAGACTGCATTATGCTTCCACTGATGTCATCAAACAAAAAAATGGCTAAAAAGAACAATCACACAAAACCAGAATTAGCAGCCAGTGCAAAAACTTTGCAGATTTCTTTTTACCACTATATCAACTGACTTACTTTTATTTCCTCTACCTCTGGAGGAATAAAGAATGACAGCAAATTAACTATTTATAGTTATAAAAATAGTGACTTCCATCTGCTATAACTTGTAACTGCTGTCCCAACAACTTGCATGCTTGATGAGATATGAACATCAGAATATAATTAGGTAATATGAGTGATGTATAAAGTCACTTTTCACTAAAATACCTTTTTAAAAAAAACATACTACTATACCAGCCAGCCAGTACATGCCAGGTATACCCAGATAATCAGAAGTTTTGAAAATTTTTGGAACATTATATGGAAAAAAAAATTCCACTTTGATGAGCTCTAGAGGACTAATATTGTAGTATTGCCATCCACAAATGAGTACATTACTAAGACAAGCAGTAAGCAACCTTTAATAATAGATAATATTTAGACAATGATACTAAGAATCTGGAAAAAAAATCCACCCAAAATACAAAATGAGACTACAGCTGTTCCCATTTTTAACCTAAAGTATCTCAGCAAAAGTTAAAACTTTAGAAGTGCTTATGTGATACCTATTAACACCATGTACCTATTTTTTATGTAACCCTGATTTTTTTATCCAAGTATCAATTCAATTATCCACTGCAATGTACAGGAGAAACACTGTTGTTAAATGAAGGTCTCACTGAAAATAACAACTGACAAACTGAAGCATTAATTCATGTTCAGGAATATTAAATACACTTTATTCCTAAAAGAGCACATCTAAACTTTGCGAACTAATACACTAAATAAATAAGCTTCACACTTTATCTCACTATGCTTGACTCTTTCCATTTAGGAAAATCCTAAAAAATTATCTCATGGGGCATCCTGGGAGAGGTTGCACTGCAAGTATTTAAATTGTAACTGTTCTTTAGAAAAGATTTTCCCTAGCAACTTTTGTAAATAATTTTTTTTTTTTCACATACTAGAGGAGGAACAAAGGCTTATATTTAAATATACCTTGAGGTCTAGCAAATAACTTAGCAGCCAAGGTCTTATAGCAGTACTTGGAAAAAAACCAGAACTTCTAACAAATCTGCAGTTGTTATGGGCAGCTCATCTGTAGCCAGAGGTTTTGTTTATTTAGGAGAATAAAATCCCTTTGGTTTCATAACAGAGAGAAAAAATATGATTTAAAGTTATACTTTGAGTACTTGATTATATTTTCTCTGCAACCACTATTAAGAATTATTTTTGGACAGCAAGCTGACCATGAGCCAGAAGTGTGCCCTGGTGGCCAAGTGAGCCAATGGGATCACCCTGGGGTGCATCAGGAGGAGCGTGACCAGCAGTTCAAGGGAGGTTGTCCTCCCCCCCTACTCTGCCCTGGTGAGGCCGCACCTGGAGTGCTGGGTACAGTTCTGGGCTCCCCAGGTCAAGAGAGACAGGGAACTGCTGGGAGGGCGCAGCGGAGGCTGCGAGGGCGATGGGGGGACTTGGAGCATCCCCCTTCTGAGGAAGGGCTGAGGGAGCTGGGCCTGTGTAGCCTGGAGAAGACTGAGAGGATCTCATCAATGTCTACAAATGACTTAAGAGTGAGTGCCAAGAGGATGGGGTCAAGCTATTTTCAGTGGTGCCAAACGACAGGACAAAGGGCAATGGGCACAACTGCAACACAGGCAGTTCCTTCTGAATATGAGGAAGAACTTCCTCACTTTGAGGGTGTCGGAGCCCTGGCACAGGCTGCCCAGAGAGGCTGTGCAGTCTCCCGCCCTGGAGACATTCAAAACCCACCTGGACGCGATCCTGTGCAACCTGCTCTGGGTGAACCTGCTTTAGCAGGGGGATGGACTGGAGGATCCCCAGAGGGCCCTTCCAAACCTGAACATTCTGTGATACTGTGGCTTTCAACAGACAAACAGCACTTCTGAAAGGGACATTCTCTTTCTCCACTGAACAAATCCAACTGTAAAATATTTGTCTCAAGTTGGTGACTGAGAAAAACCAGATTTTCAGCTTCAGAACAGTCCAAATGATTGCTCCCCAAAATTAATAGCAAGGAAGCTCACAGGAAATAAGTTTTTAAATTATCCTTTCCAGTACTGGAGTATATTTCTTTTTTATTCAATCATTGCAGGCAATGACTCCTAATAAACACTCATAATTAAGTCAAGTTTAAGTAGCATGATGATAAACACCTTGTGATTATACACTGAGGACAACCCCTTCCAATTTGGAATTGTTTCAAATGGTTGTGGTTAATCTTATCATCCCCTTTTATACAAGAACTGAACCTGGGCTCATGATGGAATATAGGTCCCTAAGTTCTGCTGACTGCAAGGGTAGCCAGGTTCCAAGTGTTTCTAGCATCCAAGGAGAAATCTCTGCCTTCTGGTGTAAGGCTAGATATAGCTGTCTTGACCACACTGAGAAATGAACCGCTTACTGAAAAAGTCCTTGCTTTTCCCATGTGGACAGCTCCCCTGTTCTGAAGGTTATAAAGCATTGTTTGCCCTGCTGACCCTTCAGCACATAATTAGCTTTTAATTAACTAAAGAGTATGTGAATTAACAAGTTGCAAAACCAGTTGACAGTTAAAGGTAAGGCAAATTTGTTCATATTTTGTCACAATGGAAAAGTTAGAAGAACATGCAGATCTACCTGCTTCAATCACTGTAAAGTACACCCATGCAGAAATTAAGCCTCCTAAATACAGGACTCAGCAGTTCCATTTCTCACCATAATATATGCTTGATTTATGTACATACACAGCCACGTACTCATGATCATTAAAGATAGCACCCACAGTGCTCTGCAACTTCATTGTATTTTTGAATTCTTACCCACACATTCGTGGACATAGCTGTAACACAACAGGATTTACCTGATCAAAAAACCGCAGACTCCTTTTAACAATCCATTTTAATTTAGGAGGGATAGGAAGGGCTTATTACACACACACACATGAGGTTTCCTAAAACAATTTGTACAGATAATTTCTTTCTTTCAGTTATTTATTTTTGCTTGTATGTATCTTGGAAAGGCCAAGCATGAAATTGGAGCTGTAAAGTGAGTCAGAATGTATTGATATGGCTCTGCTCTGAGATCTCAATAGCTGTGCAGCAAAGCAAGAAGGGTAAAGGGGCTGAATTATTCATTGAACATTTAGGCATCAGCAAATAACACTTACAGTGAAAAATGCCCATTTTGCAACAATAGGTGTGAGGCGTACACATGAAAGAAATCAGATGTTCCAAACCCCACCTTGTAAGACCATCATAGAATCTTTTTCTTATTAGTAATTCTGACGGAAAAGAATACTAGCAAGTTATTTACAGGAGGTGCACAGCACAAATGGGTTTTTTATTTCACTTAGTATAACATCTTGAACATCACTGTATCAGCTTAAAGGGAAAAGACAAACTGATGAAAAATTGATATTTTTTTTCTTATCAAGCAATTGCAGTGCTGGAATAAAACAGCTAATATTAGTATAAACTTAGTACAAGAAATGAAAATATGTGAACTACACCTAACTCTCTCTCTCTCTATATATATATATCAAAATATATGTATCATGTAACACAAGCAAGTTGTTACTTTTAAGTTCCTGCTTCCATTCCTAATTCCACTTCTGTGATAACTTTCCCAGACAAATCCTTTCAGTCAGAAATTATCTTTAGGCCAAAATTTAATTATTTTCTTATTTTCTAGCTATTCAAATTTTAAAAGCTTTCCTCCCCCCTCACCTTTATGCCCACATCTGTAACTAGATCCATTTTATGGTGAAAGCGACTCAACCAATAAATCTGAATCACCTTGTTGGCAAAGTCAAGCAGCTGCAAAACTTCGTAACAGTGCAAATGGAAAGCTGATGTTATACAAGACGATGCAATATTGTTTTCAGATTGAATTAATCTTTGATGAAAGGTATTTCTGTTGCAGTTTGAAAATACATGTTTTTACTATTTGCTATTTTTTGACAGATCCAGAAACAGCAATATTTCTCATACTCAACTAGTTTTCAGTATTCACAGTTCTAGTACTTTGTTTTGTTTTGATTTCATCTGCTGCAGGGCTAATCCTACCATTTTACCAGAAGCCTACTGCTACATCTTCTGAAGGACCACTGGCAGTATCATTTGGGAAAAAGGGGGAAAAAAAAAATAAAATAGTACAATCACCTCTACTTTCATTGGTACCTCAGTGAATTCAAATCTTTTACTTTTCCTTTTCATTTTCATTGTAGTTTGTTTCTAGCCTACAGACTTGCCAAATTTCCTGCCTGCTGCTTATGAACAAGAGAACACAGAAGGAAATAGGCAAAATTGTCGCAACACAGCATCTTGCTTCTGACCGTAGCCAAGACCTAAGGCCTAGGGCAGGACGTGAGACCCCAGGCAATCATACAGACACAGTTTTCAAATATGCTCCACCAGCCTCCAGACTTTTTAAAAGAGACCATGTAGATTTCTACCTCGGCTTTTCTTTGTGGTTCTTCAGGAACAACATCATATACGAATGTGTTTAGTGACTGCTGCTCTTAACAAAAGGAAGCAGCAAAGCACGAGAATTTTGTCCCCTGCAGACCACATCAAAATGCCACAAAAACACCTCCCTCAACTACACTGGCCCTGCTTTCTGCTGCTGTCAAAAACCTCTGCACCTGCAGCAGAGGCAGCAGGAACAAATGTGTTCCTCGGGCTCAGTGGCTACAGCTCATTGCTGGAGCACAAAAAGGACTGTTGGCTGGCCATGGCAGTCTAGACATACATGTCTATCCACTGCTCCTGCTGTGGCATTACTAACCCTTCACACAGAGGGTGGTAACAAGTGTTGGCAATCTCTTAGAACTGCAGCAACCACAGCTGAAAGAATAAAGGTGAAAATTGACATCGCAGTAAGACTATTGCATCACTGGAGGTGGCTTTGTGCAGAAGTGGCTTTGACCCTGATTCTGGAACAGGGAGATGGATCCAGACAGACTGCAGCTCAGCAACAATATTAATGAAGTGGCATAACTCATGTATTAGATCAAGTTGGATAGACATGTAAGATGCACACTGCTTTTTGTTTTCAACAAAAACTTCATTGAAAATATTTCCAAAACCATCACCTGTATTGCAACATGGCACAGCTTCTGTCATGTGACAAAAGTAATTTCCTTAGTGTGTTCTCATCTGTAAATGTCCACTTGCTCTTTTCCTATGCCAGGCCCACATACTAACAGAAAGTAGAAGAGCTTATAGTTTGAGGCTTTTAAAGAGGAAAACAAGGTTGTGATGAATTACGCTTCCATTTCCTAATAAATTATATACACCTTTATATAAAAGAAATTATTCTCTTGTTTTGAAGTTTGTACAAAATAAATAGCATTTCCAGAGAGCGGAATAATTCAATTGTACTTCTACTTTTAATTAACTACAGCAATTATTTATTATTTTGCTGTACTACAAAGAATGAGAGCTATGTATGAAATGAAAGCCACATAAAATAAAGCTTTTTATTTAATTCAGTGTTATTCCTTTGGCACAAATTTTGTAAACTCCTTGATACCATTGTGAAAAAAAACTGCTGGCTTTTATAGAAAGATTCTGTAAATGAAAGTAGTACATACACATCTCGAGCAAGAGCAGACTCCTAATTGTCATAGAAGTTGTGTAAGTCATGGCAAGGAGCCATCTTTAGCTGAATAACCTTCAGGTTTTTAGCCAAGATGATACAGAGATACAAAACTGTAAAGCAAAGTCATAAAGCAAATGGGGGCAAAATAGTCCCAGACAGCAGATTCACCATTGCATCCGCTGAAATTCTCTGCCCTTCTGCTTCTAGCCCTCACTGATAAGCTCAGGATTGCTTTTAAAAGGACCAGCTCTTCCTAGAAATTTGCCTGCTGCTCCAGAGGATGTTTCAGGACTGTACTGCCTTAAGAAAGTTTACTACAACAGCTGAAGAGAAATGGAGCAGAAACTCCCAGGGAGCCAATTCTGATTTTGTGGAAAGGTGTGAATGACCTACTGCCTAGCCACATGGCTAGGTGGCTACCACGGACCCTGCTATGCCTCAGGAATCCTTTCAGAATAAAGTAAGATGGAATGAAACTACAGGAAAAAGTCACATGAAATTACTTCATGAAGAAGTATCATGCTTTCCTTCTTACTTTTCTATAATATTGCTGCATTCTGTGTAATACTTCAAACATAGGTCTGCTCTGCTAGGATGAAGTCATCCACAAACGATCTGTGTTAGATCTTATTTTGAGCCAGCAGTTAGACCCACAAGCAGAATGTAGCCTCATTACTCTTTGCTGTCCATCACAGGGATTTTACAATTGCATCTACTCCTATCTCCAGATAGACATCCTGCTCAATATTTATTAACTTCTGGCTAGCGAGTGCATGTTCACCTTTTATGTCCTTTATCCCATGTTATTGTTATTCTATATTTCTCCACACAGAATTGGAAATCCATCTATCCAACTTGAAGCCAAGCCTGTCTAAATCACTCCCAAGTTCACTGCTTTCTTTGGCAGTTCCAGCTCAACAGAGGATTTCATCACATTTCAAATTCTTTGTCTTAAGTCTTTAAACACGTACCTAACAAAATCCTTCTTAACGGCTTTCTATCCGGAATAAATCAATTCACCTCCCTTATATCAAACTGTGTCCACTCACGTGCTTTCTAGCTGCTATTCTCTGATATGACCCTCAGTCCTTTGTCACAATTTCTAACTTGGAATTTTAGTTATTTAAGGCTGACTCCCAAATAATTAATCAGATAACTTCCTCCACTGTCAATTCAGAGAGAAAAGAGATCTCGTAACATCTCTTCACCAAGTTTACTGTATAAACTACTGCAAAACTTCAGGGGTGAGAAAAAAAGGAAAAGAGGAAAAATTACATGCAGCAAACTGTTCACTGCCAGAGATGTCTATCAAAGGGATCACTCTCTAAGCTCCAGATGGCAGGTCTCCTACAGGAAGCAGCTGGTCCTTTGGCAGCATGTCGTCAAAAAGTGCCAATGGCTAAGTCCGTCTGGTAATTCAGGGCCACCACAGGAACTTTATGCTGAAATTATTTCAGCTGTACAAGCTAAGCCTTTGCTCTACAGTGGACCAGAGACAGTAGCCAGACCCACTGCTTTAGCACATATCACCCACCATGCCAGTGGTGCTCTCTTCCCCGTGAGGGGGTATGTGGGTGTACCAAGTGCTTTGAACTGCTTTTAACATAACCACAGAAGTTGGTAAACTTGATCTGTTAGTTTATACTGTTTGCAATTTCTTTAAGCAATGATATTACTGTGTGTGTAAAATAGCTAGCAAACCTACAGTCCTAACGTGTGTAAGAAAAGTAACAGGTCATCTTTAATGCATGGTGGTCAATACCCTGATTTCCTTAAACTTTTATTCAGCCCTTAAGCTGAAGAATTCCTCTAAGCTCAATAGTACTTATTACTACTTGTAAACTTAACACATTCCTCAGCTAAAAGACTAACTATAAACTGATTTTCTTTTCAAATGTATCTTTATTTCTGATCAGCGTATTTGGTATATAGGGTCTTCTAGAAGCTCTTTAGAACAGGAGCCAGGTAGCTTGCTTTCAATCACACTTTTAAAACCAGAAAATGCATAGCTCATCTTCCTTCTATATTAAAACTCTCCTCAACACTTTAAAGATACTGATCAGTGATTCCTCATTACAGCATTTGTAAGATGACCACCCAACTTCTCCAAAGAGCAATTAAAGTTAGTGGGTGTTCAGCAGACTGTTTCCACTAGTGTGCAATACGCTCACCATTCGTAGTGTTGGTCTTCCTACACTAGCGATATCAGTTGACAGAGAACATAATCCCCTAAAAATTAGAACACTTTCTAACTTATGTAAGTACGGTAATAGCTTAGGAAACAGGCAATGACACACAATGTCGAGACTTCCAGTCAGACTGCAAAGCCCTGCTCACTCCACACATCAGTGGCACCAGCTGTAGCCCAATTAAACTCAACAGTGCACAGGTGTTCCCAGAAATGAGTAACAAAAGCAAACTTCCCTTTAGGGTTCTGAAAAAAATTACAGTTCTTTAACTTCTTCAGGTCTCCAAACATCAAACAGACTGAGGAAACAGAAAAAGAGAAAATGACAACCAAAGGAATAAAAATAATCTGAATTAGAACAGTGTAATTTAATATATATTTGTACTAGAAAATACATATGCTCATGATTTACTTGTACGAACCCAGACTCATGAAACATTTTAGGACTTTGACATGAAAGCTCACTTGGTTTAGCTCTGGATTACAGTTCTTCTAACCCAGGAAAATAGCATGTATCATCCAAGAATCAAAATGCAATATTTCTAAGTAATATTCTAAAGCTTCATCTTTTATTAACTCTTATAAGCTATCTGCAGCAAAGACAATTTGGGGTAAAAGTAACGCAACTAGCTGTCTAGCAAATTTTGGCAACATTTCAGCATGTCTGTGAACAGAGTGGAATCAATGCACATAAAATATCAAATAGAAAATGTGACCACCTCATTCTAAAAGCTTGAAAAAGCTCACAACCACAATATTCCAAAGAGCTAATTGAAAGATGAAAACAAGGAAAATAATTATATGTAAATGTATTAATGGGAAAAAAAACCATATTAAAATATCCCTAGAATAACCTGTTCGATATAAGAAATCCACTTCATTTTCATGCTAAGAAATTAATCAAGCTGAAGATTTGGAGTTTCATTAATCAGTAAAAGATTATTTCATTATACCAATAAACTTGCTCTGACAAAATGAGCAAATGCATGTTTATTAATTAAACTACTAGAGAGTCAAGATACTACAGTACAGTTGTCAGCCTGTAAGATTTATAGATTAACATACTCTTATTAAAAATAGAGCACTTATACTGAGTAATTGATCTTATTTTCTTAACAAAAGCTCTACGAAAAGCTGTGCGGCTGTACAGAGAGCACAAACAATAAAAATTTAATTACACTATGAATGACAACCTTTTCAATTGGAGGCAATATTTACCTTTATTGATATGCCCAGCTAATATCATAAATATCACTGGCAGATGGTCAATTGTCTTATAAATTATTCTAATATATTAACTGGCAATACAGCAGATTTTCAGGTCATAAAAATATACTCATTAGTAATACTGTTAATTCTTACTCACTGAACAGAGAATTTGCAATTTGATAAGGTAACAACGGTCCTACAAAATGGATAGGTCAATAAAGGAGAAGCAGGTGTTCAAAAACTCAAGACACTCAAAATAATCAAAGTCCATAATGCGGCTACATTTGGTAGACCATGGGACAACATTAGTGCCTAAAATAGTCATTACAACTGCAGCACGATAATGTGGAACATTTTTGGTCCTGCAGCTTCTAGGTGGGTAGACATAACCAACTTATTCACAGATACCAGTTTTAACGTTTTTTCTTACCTGACGTTATCAGTTGAGAAAGATAAAGAATGTACAAGCACGTTGCTCTTTAATTAATTAACATAGGAGTTGGACAAGGGAGCTGGCCCAAAAGGAGGTTTTATAAGCCCTCCCTCAGAAGTAGTTTGGAAATGTGATTCAGTGTTGTGATTCCAGCTAAGAGATCTGATGGATTCAGCCAAAGGTTGGGATGTTTTACAGGTTTATTTTAAGTTGAAATTTAAGAATGTAATAAGGCAGGAGAAAATACCTTGTGAACTAAAGCTGGAAAGTGGATCACCGAGCCTCTGGGACCAGAAACCTGGATCTTATACTGTGCTTTTGTTAAGCCAGTGTGTATGACTGTTAACTGCCCCACACCTACTGCATCAAATCTCTCTTCCAAAGAGAGTCATAAAGTTCCACACATCCCCTGAAAAATCTATTCACAGAAATTGTTTTTATTTACTCTGGAGAGAAAGGCTCAGAGACAGGATTCAAGCTTTCTGTGCCGAGCTCAGATCACATCCCTCCTTTGTAAACAGCTGATTCGAATCACAATACTAACATAGAAAAAGTTTTTCACAAAATAGCCATTCATATTCTTTTTCAAACTGCATACAGAAATAATTTTCCCTATCTCTCATTCGTAATAGGATTGCAGATGCTGCTTGATGACAACGGCACTTGTGAACAACATTTAGTTTCCTTAATTGGGGTTGCATGGAAATAGGAACCTGAATGCAAAAACCTGCAAAGTTTGCCTGTAGGTTTCATAAGACTTTGCCTATTGTATTGCTGATACAGCCCAGAGGTCAGCCAGGGAGCTGGCTTTTCAAGCAGCGTTTCAGAAGCTTGGCTGTGTTGCCAAACTGCAACCTGACAAACTATGGAAAACCAGTGCTGCAGACACCTCAGAACTTCTGCCTTGGTCAAGTTTGAAAAAGAGACTTTTTTGTGAAAGTAAAATTTCTGCATTTCCAGGACAACTGTGCTTTCACTAAGACTCAAATGGTCAGAGGCATGGCAAATCAGTCACAACGGTGAAAGCCAAGAGGTGGCCACAAGATGCCACAACAATTGTAAGCAGTGACAGTTTCGCTGTTGATCGTTTGGAAAGACTGGTACAATGCTAAAGAGACACAGTGCTTTAAGTCTGCTTTCTGAAGCCACCTTGAATTACCAGTTGTGGGACAGCTCTTTTCTAAAAAACATGCTTAATTTTGAGGAATACCTGGCTGAAAAGTGACCAAGAAAGGGATTATTTTTTTCAACCTTTGAACATATTACTTTTTTTCTTGGTATTCTGTAAACCTAATCAACATGCCCTAGATGGTGCATGGAACATGAAGAAGTTTTCAGAGAAGAAAACGCAGAGAACATTTTCCATCTTTGCCAGTTCATCAGATTTTTATAAGATTGCTGCAACCAAGCCTAGACTTGGTAGGTTTCAGATTACAAAACTCTGGGAACAGATGTGCCCTTTGGCATTTTCACTAAAATGTTTTTCAATAACACTAGTGAAAATTCTGGAGAGATTACATTAGGATAAGAAAGTATTTCCCAAATTGTTACAAGCTCTAGGAAAACACATAATAAAGAAAAACTACAGGTAGCCTTAAGTATGTCACACTTGTCTGACAAGTATTATACTCATTGTGATATAAGTATACAATTTATATAAACACTGTATTACACTTTCAAAATATAATTTAGGGTGTCAACTGCCACGTAAACACAAATTGTTTTGTGGTTGCTGGGGTTTTTTGTCACAATCCTTGAGCAAAGGGCTGAAGAAAGATAGGAAAACATGTCTCAAAACAGTTTAGTCATGCCCCTCCCAGGCAAAAGAGATGAAGTGATTAGTATTAGCCTTACTACACTGCAAAAACTTCCCAATAAGAGAGGAAACAGAACCAAGTTCCAAAATTAAATGTAAATCTCAGGGAACGAGGGAGCCTTAACAGACTCTCAGTTCCTTCTAGAGACATACAGTAGCATGACAATTTGGTCCTTAATTTCAGGAACAACCTACTAGTTTCTCCTAGTTTCATTTCACTGGTCCAGAGGGCTTTTCTACAAAGGTTGGAGATGAAACAGAAATAAAATAAAAATGTAAAAATTTTCTGATTGCAAGTATAACCAAGGAAGAACTCAATTTCAGAAAGTCTTGAAAGGCATTAAAATGTTATAACGAGATTCCCACCACCCCCCGCCCCTTATACAACAGTGGATAATATTCTGAATTACAAGTCTCTTTTTACATATAGTCATAAATTACATTGTTAAAATATTGATAGAGTCAGACCTGGTTACTTCAAGCCAGTTTTGCTTCTCATTAAGATTTAACAGAGGGTGAAGCATGTATGGTATAATGTCATGCAGACTTTGGGACACAGGGAATGTAGCAAGCATGATGAGGCAGGAATACAACAGCAACTGAAATGTGTTAGAAATAAACAGAATGTTCAGTGGGGAGAAAACGGTTTTCTTTTGGGCTAATGGTAAGGCACGGCCACCGCATATCCCCAGAGTTTACATGCAAGCAAGACTTCGGTGGCTCCTTCTCATCTGCCACTTCCTTTGCCCAGTGAGTGCCACCAGTGTTTATCAGAACACCTCTCTGCATGCCACACACACCTTGTGGGGCGAATACGACCTCTCAGGTGACCCACTTCAACTGCCGCCATCCATCACAGCTGTGTGTTGGGGCTTGAGCGGTAGGCCACGCAAACAGACGACATAGTAAATCTAAATGGGCTTTTAAATCTATTGTGAAATAAAGGAGTAGTTCAAAGTAACTGCATTAAAAAACACTTTACAAAGTCATCACTTTGCAGAGTGGCAGCACATGCACTGTAGCTGCAGATCAATATAAGATCCCACTTCATTTAACCCAGAAGAAACACCAGCATGTAGTAATTGTGACAACGATAACAAATGTGTTCTTGAGAAGTGCTGAAAAGAAGCGACTGTTTCCAGGCAATTGTAAGTTGTCCGTACTATCGGAGACTGCAGACCAGCCAACAGCAGCAAAATATCTTTTGAGTAAGAATTTGAATGAGGAAAAATAAGAAAACACATTCAAGAGCTCAGATTTAGTCCCAAGATACTCAGCTGAAGCATTACTATGATGGCCATTATTTAGTATCAGAAAATTGCCTGACTTGAGACTAAGTGACAAAATACAAACTCAGGGAAAAAAAAAAAATCAAGTTTTTCTTTCTTATAGAATCCAAGTTCCCAATGATGAACAAAGATTTCACATGCAAATTCTTTGTTCCATAATATATAAGTTGGAAAATCCAAACAATTGCAGAGAAAAAAACACCCTCCCACCACATTCCTACAACATTACATCTCTCAACAAAAAAATAATCTATAAATATAAGTAAAATATTACAGTAGCTAAGAGAACCTGCTGGTCTACATTGTGACCATGCATTATTACCCCAAAGCAGTTACAAAAGCATGGGAATATCAAGAAGGGGAAAAGAAACATTCTTACCAATGTTATGAGTATAGTGAAATGATGAATAAATTCCAGAGGGAAACAGCAAATACTATCTTTACCAACATCCAAGTGGAAACTACAGAAATGTTTATTTGGAATTAACTTATTGCATTTATTTAAAAACAAAATTAGGTAGAGTAATTTTCCTTAGTGTTTCTGAGTTCTTGGGAAACATGCCTCTTTCTGGGTTCCAGCAACAGGAGTATAACATGCAGTAAGTCTTACATACAGTGTTTTAAAATCAGAAAATCTGTGATCACACCCAAGTTTGCCTGTTACGGCCAGTTATAGATTTGTGGTATAGATTAAATGATGAAACCAGAATTTCCCAGGTCATACATTTATTCTTCAGCTATCCCATTGCCTTTTTATCAACAGAGAAGACAAACACATCCTCCTATAACATCAGACTACACCATCCACCTGACTAACAATTCAAGAACATAAAAATGGTTCCTTTTTTACTGTATATCGGAACCAGACTTCTTAAAAATGTAAAAAATCAAAGAATTTAACTCATATTGGGCATACTAAGTCACACTACATTTGAAGGCATTTCGGGCCTTACATCAGAATTAAAACATAACTCTCCAAACTTTCACAAAAGGACCTTAATAACACATCTCCATCGTTTCTCAGTGTGGCAGCACTGCACAACTCTACAGACATTAGAGAACTAGAGACTACAATTCGCAAATCCTCCTTAAGCAAAAAGCTATGCTGCTGCTATGGTTTAATTGTGATGAGGTAAGGTAAATTTTATGGTAACACAAGCCTTTTCACTTGCGCTCTCACTTCTGACAAACAGAGTATATAAATAGTAAATAAATCGCCTCTCTATTATTTATCATGCATCAACCTGGAACTTCCTTCTCTGATGTCAACAGAAAAGTAATTGAAATATTCACAAGTGTCCTAGTTTACAATATTCGCTACAACTGTAGTGTTTAGCTACAACTCCAACCAAGCTCTGTTGGTCTTGCATAGAAGGTGCAAGCCTTGGCTTGAGGAACCCTGACAGGTGGCTCCCTCAGACAGTGGCAAGGCACCACCAGAGGAAGGGTGTTCTCCGTTCCCCAGGAAGGCACTACAGCCCACCTGTTTTGCAGTTCCTCCGGTTCCACTGAGTAATACAACACTGCCATTGTTACCGAAATCTCGGACTGAAGAACTTATCGACACCAATGTGATGTAGATAAGCAGACACTTCTTTATTGACGGCCGGGTGCGTGAGCAAGTCCTCTCACGATCAACGCACACCAGGTCCCAAAATCAGATTCCATATATAGAACTCATTAATACATATTCATTAATTATTCATACATAATCATAACATTTCCCATAAATCATTTACATACTCTCCTCCTATATCCGATTATGCGCAGCAAAGCTTAGAAAGGTCTAGAAATGGGTCTAGGGTACGATTTGGGTAGGTGGTATATGAGTCGGTGGTCGCGATCTCCCCCTGCCGGAATTACCTTTTACTAAAGTTCACAGTTTCTTGGCAGGCACCTACAAGCTGTTCCAGTCGACTCTCCCCAGTTCCCGTTAATCTCATATTCTGACATTTCAATACACCTCTGCGTACAGAAGACTGGTTAAATACAATGGAACCTTCCAACCCTAGAGTTATTACAATAGTTCCAGGCCCTTCTTCTAGCCTTGGTACAAGACGTACAAAAGATTCCATAATGTCTCTTATTGCGTAGATGCAAGTTTCCTATAATTTTTTCCTTAACCTTCTACATTTCAATTCTATTAAATGATTTTATAAAATCAATTAATTAATCAAATAGAATCAATCGATTTTAACTTATTAACTAATCGGTAACACCATGGGGCTGAGCTTTTTGCAACCCCCCCACCTAGCTATTTTGGACATCAAAATAAAGCACAGCAGTTGCACTACCATTACAATGTAGTGGGATATAAAGTCCCGTGAACATCTGGAAGTAGATACAGGTCTATACGTGAATAAATAAATACCTGAATAAATACTCCCTAAAGTGAAGGCATTATTCAAAATTAGGTTTTCTGACTGAGTGAATGTCTTGTATCACTTCTTTGAGAAGGTGGCACAAAAGATTTTTAAATACAACCAGGAGGCAGTATCAATTTTTTCTCACTTCTTCATACACTAAAAAACTAACAACCCTCCCCTGTCCAACTGTGCGAATGAGAAAGAAGAAAGAGGGAATTCTGCTAAAAGGCAAAGAGACTCCAATACTGAAATATAGAGTAAATATAGAAGCTCAACTGTAATAGTAAAGCACCCCTTTGGGAAATTCTATATTAAGGCTACAAATGTGGCCACAAGGACAATAGTCAAAGGTACAGTAAATGACTGTAAGATACACTAGTGAAAGAAATGAGAAAAAACTATGTTATCACTGTCAAAATAGATTGCTGCTACACTTAGATGTAATTAAGTGAAAAAATCAGAGAACATATCCTTCAGATTTATGAGACAGACTCATTAAAAAGTTGTGAACAACATGCCAAATTAGATGACAGAAATTACATTAAAATACTGAAAATACGTTGTTCGTGGGTTTTGAGAAAAGAAACTATCACTGGGTTAATATTCAGAACTGCATGTTCCTTTTACAGCTTCTTTGCCTAGTGGTTCAAGCTACTACTTGTTAGGTGGGAAGTGACATCCTCTGTTCTATTATTATTGTTACTACTACTACTACCATTACTAAATCAAACCTTGCTTTTACAGATTATCCAATGGTAGCAAAACAGGCAAACTCTCAGATCTGAATAAAAGACAGACATAGGTTTGTAGCTGATGAGCAGTGAAGCAGACCTCAAAAAAGATTAGCAAGCACCAAAATCCCAGCGTTGCCTGTAGCTGGTTGTTGGTATGAGAAATCTCACAAAGCAAAACAAATGATGTTACAGGACCTTCTGCTGACCCAGATGGGGAAACCAGGCCTCTTTCATATTGGATCTGGTTAGATCAGAGATGGTTAAAAAGGAAAGGACTAAATAAAATTTTGAAGTTTTTGTATATCCTACTAAATGCAAATGACAAAATACTACTGACAAGGTCTCACCCAGAAAGAGCGTAATTTATTTTTACAAAGTGAAGACTTTAAAAATGATACGTCACTTATTCTGCTTCAGCCTTTTTAGAAAAAGCTTATTCTTTTAACATGGTTATCCACATCTAACAAAATGGCTGGTATAAACCTGGTGCTACCTGCAAGTCCCGTACTTAACCTTCCCCTTTGGGTCCCTGGACAGGCTGGCTGTAGGTCTGTCGCTAGTCTTAACTGTCATGGTCTAACCCTAGCTGGCAACCCAGCACCACAGGGTGGGGAGGAGAATCGGAAAGGAATGTAAAACTTGAGGATTGAGATAAGAACAGTTTAATCATTTAAACAGAATAAAAGGGAAAGAACAATAATAATAACAACAGTTATAATGGAAAGGTGGGGGAAAGGATAAAATCCAAAGGAAAAGGGAGAAAGGAAAACAAGTGATGCACAGCCCGACTGCTCGCCACCCGCTGACCGATGCCCAGCCAGTCCCAGAGCAATGATTCCCAGGCCCCAGCTACCCCCCCAAGTTTATATACTAAGCATGACATCACATGGTATGGAATATCCCTTTGGCCAGTTCGGGCCAGTTGTCCTGGCTGTGTCCCCTCCCAGCTCCCTGTGCCCCTCCAGCCCTCTCGCTGGCAGGGCCCAAGAAACTGAAAAGCCCTTGACTCAGTGTAAACCTTTCCTGGCAACAACTGAAAATGTCCACGTGTTATCAAAGTTGTTCTCACATCAGAGCCAAAACACAGCACTGTACTAGCTACTAGGAAAGTTGACTTCATCCCAGCGGAAACCAGGACATTAACAATCATGACAACTCCCAGATCACCTAGTAATGCAAACCTGGTAAACACCTGATGTGAGTCCAGGGCCATATTTTAGGCGGAAAGCACAACAACAAAAGAAAAGGCAGTTTTAACATTACTCAGGCCATACTTGAAGCCACCGAAGACTTCCCAGGTAAAACTAACCTGTCAAGATTGAGTCAAACAGTGAATTCATCCTGGATTGGCACTTTAGTTGATGTAACTGTGACACTTCTGATTTGTATACTAGGAGGTGCACAAACACTGCTACCACTTTCCTATCTACAAGTCCACAGTTCAGGATCTGCTTGGGTAGGGACATTCAGCTCCAGGTGTTGGCCACTTTATAAAAGAAGTATTCCTTCACTGGTTACTACTGCCTGCAAAACACTCAATTTTCTGTCTTCCACAGACAAGGAACAGCAAATGAAGAATGATTCACCATTTAGTTCCCCTCAAAGGATTTCGTGTGATGAGACATATAGAGGCACTAATAGACTATGAAAGAAGTGTAAGCTAAACTAATTGAGTAGTATTGATCCACTAGTGCTAGGGAGATTATCATGCAACTTTACTTGCTTGCCTAGCTGCAAAGTCCTCACAATATGGAAGACTTCAAATGGAGTAAATTGAGAAAAAATTCAACCCTTTAACCAGCTCTCAGCTGCGCATTTAGCAACCTTGTTGCAGAAATACTTAACACACACCCTGCATAGCCTAATTTCTCTTTGGAGCTTCACAAATATTAGATAATTAATCTTTCACCATTGCAGTTTCACTCTGCAGCACATCTTAATTTTTCTTTATAATTGAAGCTCAAGATTTTAAATGGCACAGAACTGTACTATTTCTAAGGAGAAAGCTCCATGATCTCATCCAACTTAAATTTGTATCATACCACAGCTAAAAACATTTTAAAAATGGATAGAGGAAATATGCATATTTATAGAATGAGCGACAATCACTTTTCTGATTACTATTTAAAATAAAATGCATGTTGACAGTCATAACAATAATCCTGTTTTACTGGAGGTTTAATGGGATTTGTGGCTGAAGTTGGGACTTCTGCATTGCAGCCAGTTGAAGCGCTAAAATGTCAAGCATTGACTGATTGCTGTCTAATTACAGACCCATAAACAACTTTATATGGCTGTAGAATGACTCCCCTAGGTTTTGGCAGTGTTGCCATCACGACTAATTTCAATTGTGCACTGTATTTGACATAAAATTTTCTTGTTGGACATTTTGGCATTAGAGCTGGTTAAAATCTGGGTAAAGCTTTCCCAGTTATCTTTGCAACAAAAATTTTGTCTCTTGCCTCTAAAAATTGTTTCAGCATTTATTTTAATTTCTAATCCTTACTTGCTGTTGAAGCTGAAAATTGCATCAAGAGACATGGTGGTTTTGTGAACATGTAGATGTTAGCTCAGGACAAGAAAGAAATCATCAATTCACTGCAGCTCAGTTGTGAAAGGGTAGAGAAGTGTGTATGCTCAGTGTGCCACCTCTTACTCAAAGCATTAAACCCCCCCCAATCATATAGTGTATAATTTTTTACAAATGTATTTATCCCTGTAAGGGTGTGAAACCCTTCTGAGCTCTTTTAAATCATACATGACCCCTACCTCTTTCACAATACAGCAAACGTGCAAGGCAATGAACTGTCTAAAACTATGACTCTTCCCTCCAGGTGATGTAAAAAGGAAAGAAATAAGTAGGAAGAACCAAGAGTGAAAGAAAGGTATGAGGAACTTGTCTTTTACTGAGGAGCAGGGAAAAGGTAGATGTTTGTTTCCAACGGCTTGATTTTGGAACTATCTTACGAAACCTTTGCCTATAGCTTTAGATTATCTGACTCCCTGAAACATCTAAACGGCAACACAAACAAGCACACGTTCATTTGGAGCAGAATTCATAGAGGATTAGTGTGCCATCAAGCTCTGCAAATCTAAATTGCCCCCAAGAACACAAAAAGCAGATTTTAGTAATAAAATAGTTTCTTATTACTCATTCATATTTTAATAATATTTCAAGTTCTTAATAGAATTCATATGACTTGTACTAATGTCTTATCATTGTTCTTCAATTGGAAAATGAATTTAAGTGAAAAATGACACACTGTTGTGCATCAGTCTCTAAGGACACTTCTTCACCTGTTCTACAAGGTATAGACTGATTCACTCTTTATTGACACATCTGTTATTTTTTTTATTAATGCTTTATTGAACAGTCCATCTCATTACCTAATTATATCATGCAGATTTTAAACAGCACAACACTGTGAGGTCAATTAAAGATTTTGTTAAACCAACACAAGAGTAAAGTATATGTTTTCCTTGGTGTATGCTTTAAAAGCCAGTCTCAGGTTTGTTTGTTTATTTCATTTCATGCAAATAAGCCATTTAGCTCCCACAGAAAATTTCACATTTCCCAACACACTTTCAACTCATTTTTCTAATCTGAAAGTGTAAACCTAATTTGAAAAGTGTACAATTTCAGTACTGATACTGTGTATAATGTATTTCCTTCATATTGAAAGTGATTCTTTCTCATTTTTCTAACAAATACCCTATTGTATTTATTACATATTACTTTTTTGTTTGTATCTCACTGTATTTTGTTTCACATACGAATAACAACATTTTCACTGCCCTTTTAAGAGCTCTGTGCATTTTCTTAAGAAATTGGTTCACTGAACAGCATAAAAAAATGCTGAATATTTGAAACAGCCACCCATTCCCATTCCATTCTGTACTGCTGAATGCCCTGCAAATCTAGTTTTTACTGTAAATTTGCACAGTTCAGTAAAACTTTAAAATTACACCATTATGTTTGCCTCTCTTTCCTACTGCCCCAAAAGACTGTGTTACAACTCTGACAAAAAAAACCAACACAACTGATCTTGGCGACTAAGCCCAGTAAGACATATTTGCATGGAGTAGTAGCGCTGGTGCCTGAAGTATTGCCACAACACTCCTATTTTGGTCTTACTCAGTGTGTTTTAACCCTGGCAGTTTGGCTGAAGGCTCATTTAGACCTAAATCATGTACCTCTGTGGTCCTTTGCGCAATCTTAGTCTATGCTTGTGTATATATATTAAAGGAATTATTTTTTTTCCTCCCTCTGAAGATGTAAAATCACATTGTTTTTGTGACTGACAATGAAGCTGGTTAAACAAGTTTCCCATCTGTCTGTCCCTTGACTGCTCATTCCTGTCTTCAGGAGTGACAAAATCTCTCTCTACTTGAGCTGTGCTGTAATAATTGGTGGCACAGCTGCTCTGTAAACCAAATGCCTGATTTGCTACCGAATAAAAAGAAGCTTTAAAGTTATTTAAAAATTAACCCATTCAATCTGTGCTGTTTCTGTGAAACAGACAACAGGTATGAAAAATGATCCCACAAAGCACTATATAATCAATACACCATCACTTTGTGACAGTATCTTTTTATATCAAAATGAATAAGCTTCTGAATACCATTTTCTACTATGGCCTACTCATGATAAATACATGGACTATCATTTACCCCTACTTACACCTTCTTTGGAAAGGTTACATACAGATAATATGAATATTTAAGATTTTTTCCATCAGTCAGAGAATGGAGAGAAGCATCACTGCCAACAATAAGATATTAATCTGATGGGCTTTATAAGTGAATTTGTAGAATTATTTAAAAGCCATAGTTCTCTTTTTTCTAAGACTAGAAATGTGAACTTAATGGTTTTGTACATCCTACACTGGAAATACAAAAAAAAAAACCAACCTGAAAGCATACCATTATCGTAGATGATACTATTATCACAGGTTCAGGTTACATTCTGAGTTTTACTATTTTATTTGAATGTTTTAATTCACCCTGATGATGATTGCAGGGCCTCCAACATTTGGAAACAGCTATGCACTTGTGCGCTTGAGCTCTTTCATTCTTTCCTCTGTTGTCTCACATTCTTCACAACTTCAGCAATTTTTCCTTTCTGCTTAAAGAGATTTGCTTGACAGTAGCTAATAAATCATTGTCCCTTAAACATGCTGTTGAAGTTTCCACAAAGCTGGAGCTTCCTAAATTAGTACACATATCTTTATGCTCTGCATATCTGCAAAATGGTGTGGTCAAATCCTCTGCAGAGTACTGCAATAACCCCTTCTCCCCAGTCCTACCATTGTAACTGCCCAGCACTGATTTGCTGCTGAATCCTGTACCATAGTATGAAGCAAGTTCCGTTGCAAAAAAAAAATGTTCTTCATCCTAAGTGCCACAGAAGTGAATTTCACTCATGAGTATCCCTTTAGACTTCTCTCAGAGTTCTTTTCATTCCCATTCTTTCCTTCTCTGCCCATTTTGCTTCCTGTAACTCTTTTTGTACCTGGCTGCAAGCTAGACTCAAAGAGAGATTTAGATGAGGCAATGACAGACAAGGCAGCCACTCATTTTCAAATGCCCAGACCTGGAGAAAATCTATAATCCTTAATTTGGCATCTGCATTCCTTATTTAGTTCTTAGGAGTGCTTCATAAACTGCCTACTTCAATGGGAGGTAATCCCCTCTCATGCTAGATCTGCTGACTCAGGACTGCAACGTTTGCACCCATGGGGTACCCCAGGGCACGCCACCCTCCCCGCCAAGGGAGGAACCGCCATCAGCTCTTGGACAGAAAGGCAGCAGCTTCTCACTCCTCGTGCAAAACAGGAGGAGAAGGTAGACACCTGGGGGATCATTTTTTAAACAATATTGTTTTCATGCCCTCCTGAGCTGCGTGACTGAAGTCGGTCATCTCCACGCACCTACTGAGAGGCACTGGTACTGGCAGAGAGTCAGGGAGAGCAGAGCCTTTGCTGCTCATCCTGATGATGCTGTGCCACTGCAAAGGGGGAGATTTATAGGCTCAGAAAGAAGACAAGTGATATAGAGAATAATTTAGAACCTTTGAGGTAAGGGCACTCAGGAGACATTAGTCCTGAACCGGCATTACAAAGATGAGCAATTGACTAAAACAAGAAACTGCATTTAAAGTGAGGCTGGCCACTAGGGCTACAGCAACTGAGAAGAGTAGAACAACTAGAAGGAGGAAGAGAGTAAAAGCTTGGATAACAGTATAGCTGCTGAGATCTTGATTCTACTTGAAATCCTCCTTAAAATACCAGTAGCCATGATTTTATGGCAACTTTTGGGTTGCTCCTCATGCTTACAATCTCCTTTATGTCCTACGCAGGTCACCTGGATTACCAGTAACAACTCTTTCTCCATCACGGTTGCCCTCTGTTATATTCCTCCATTAATTTCTGATTTTTTTTCCCAATTACCAACAAATATATCTGACTACACTTAACTGTTACATCCCTTATTGATTTCTTACCAACTTGTTATTTATTTGAAGCAAGTGCTATACCTCTGAGCAGACACAGCTCTCCCTCCCTTATTTCTCTATGTTGGGTTTTTTTCTGCTTTACGGTTGGACTCAATGATCTGAAGAGTTTTTATCGACCTAAACAATTCTATGATAAATACACATTAAAATACTTGAGGAAAACAAAAAGGCTTGGTTAGACAAGCTAGTAGAAGCACATGTTTTCCTGGATGAAGTTTCTGAAACAAAAAATTGTGTTCAAGAAATTAAACCAAAACAAGACAGAATTGTTACTTTGGAAAGCCTCAGCAGTCAATTTCAAAGGCCCATCAGTAGTCTGTGATTATTGTGAGTGGTTAGCATGGGAGAAGGCAGTACGCTTTCTCCGAATAAGGTTTAATGCATATTGATCCTAAACTCGTTCATCCCTTCCTTCAGGAAATGACCTGAAATTACAAGCCACAAACCTCCATGGCACTATTCTTATCTTAAAATGTAAATTATTACTGAACACATAGATGTCCTCGTCCATACTTTAAGACCTCCTGTGGTGTCATGCATATGAATACACTCTCCTCCAGTGGGAAAAAACCTCAATGGCTAATTAGCAGTATGCATAAATAACTTCTGTGGGAAACACACATTTTGGAAGTAGTAATTGGCACGCTGTCTAGCATCTAGTTATGTTGCATGACACACATACGGCTGGAAAGAAGAAAACAATCACTGCCTCAGCCTACTGTAGTATCTTCTTAAATAGCTTAGATGAGTGGAAATGGATATAAAGTGATTATTCCAATTATCAAAGGCTCACAGGAATACACTGAGCTATGAGAAACTTCCCCTTATTTAATGAACTGCTTGAAATTAGAACTGTAAAAAACAGCAAGAGAGTCAAAAGCTGGATGATGTTCAGCCAACCTAACTGCAGCAGCGCAGGGCAGCAGCATGCACCAAGCAAATGGGGACATGTCCCTCTTCCCAATGTGTGCTGACAAACACCACTTAAGATCTCTGAAGGACTCCAACTAGACTTGAAAAGAACAAAAATGACATTTAAATTTACTTTGAATATCATTTATCTATTGCATAGATTTACTGAAACATGCTGCTCTTTGCTACTATCTTCTGGCGTTTGTCTGTTACAGTGGTGTGCCAAAAGTGAACCGTTTCATTAAAATCTGAAACAAAAGGAACTGGTACTCTCAGTTACAAAAAGTCAGGTTTTTTTAAAGATACTACTTGTAGCAGAGAAGTAATGGAGAACACCTGATCACCATGATTCAATGTCTGCACTTAATTCCATTAAGTATTCATTCTCCCAGTGCATTTCAAAATCACCCAAGTGCATTTTCTGAGAAACCTGGAGCAGTATCTTCTTTATAAAATAAAATTACAGACAGATTTGATTTCTTGGTTTTCCACAAAGTTATAACTGTGCAGAATTTCAGCTGCTTCATGAATAGAACTACAGAGGTCTCCTTTAACTTAAGTCTTTGGGAGTTTGGGGATATTTTTTTGCAATTTAACATGTTCTGCATAAATCCAAACCAGCCATATAAGAAAATCCTCTGGCAGGTTTTTAATGATCTGGGTGAAAACCCACTTTGATATCTCACAATTTAATCAGAGAATAACACCTATATATAATCTGAAATATCAACGATATACTGTTTATGAAAAATTACAGTATTAATTATATGGCATTCCATTCTTATGAACAAATATATTGATCATATGTCTTAGCAACTAAATAAAAGCAGCACTGATAAAAGTATAAAGTATTTAAATACCAATAGTTTCACCCATACAATCTCAGTAAGGTAGCTCAAATTGCTAAGATGTGACCACAGAAAAAGACTTTACATATAAAAATACACAGAACAAAAAAATCAGTAGCACAGGCCAGATACAAATCATACCCCTTACATGGCCTCATTTAGTAATGACTACATGTAAAAAGTGATAATCTATTCTATGCAATCATTTAAGGGATATTTGTGATAAATAACATAATACTAACTAATGTAATCAGAGAGGGCTTAGATTATCAGGACTGAGTTTTAAATAACAGTAGCTAAACACAACTTGTCTTTTTCTCAATTCACTGTAAATTGGTGGTCAATACAGTATAATAACACTTTGGTGTGAATTGCCCTACTCTCTTGCTAGCAACATATAAGGCAGAAAATAGGCTGCATTATTTTGCAGATTTTATTAGTGCTGTTGTAAGCAGTGCTACAAGATGAGGCTTTGCTGTGTGTTCTGACTGTTCCCAGAAGCAAAACACAGACCTGTACATTTTATTCAGATTCTCTTCTCCTCCATTATCATATATCTTTATCTTCGCTTACCAAAACTTTTTCAATGCGTACAATTTACTGAACTTTGACCAAGAGACTGAAGGTTACACTAAATATATATATGTATATATATATATAAAAATATATATATAAATATATATATATAAAAAAATATATATAAATATATATATAAATAGCTGCTGGAATTATATGGTCCTCACAAATCAAAAAAGGAGATGCTTGAACTTCAGGAGTAATCTTGAGATTGCAAAACCCTTGGAAAAGTGGAACGTGTAAATTAGCAAACAGATTTAAATCTTCTTTAAGTACCTGACAGGTTTATCGTGTGCTTTTTTTGACCCAAATACTGTTCATAGTGTGTAACTATCTCTAATTTGAATGCAAGAATGCTGCAAAATCACCAAGTCTACTAGTGGGATTAGACTCACAGTCATGTAACTATTTGTCCATCCATTGCATATATGTCTAGTTATCTCAATGTTTACGGTTCTTACTTCTCTAGGAAGCCCACTGTTCCAAACAAATCAAATTTTAATTATTTTAAATCAAATTACAATTGTGCTTTTGCACAATGTGATTCTACAGCAGGTACTATAACAAAGCTATTACCCCACGTGACTACCATAACTGAACCATGATCCTTATCTATTGGTTTAATTGAGGCAATTAATAGCTAATTTTATATCCCACATCTTTTACCTTTCTAATAAGTAGGGAAAATCCATTAAGGTAATGCAATTATTTAGGTTGGAACATAACAAGGAAGCAATGATAGTTCATTTAGGTTGACCTCACAATAATGTACCTTGCAGTTTGGATGCTACAAAGCTGCAGCTTGCAGCTGTCTAGGACCACATTTTATTTATGGCAATATACATCCTGAATACCTCTACATAAGCTTGTGAATGACATACTGAGATGAACCTTAGCAGCTCTAAATGTTGTTACCACTAAATACAAGAAAAAGCTGTGCATATAAATCCAGCTGTTTCAGAGTATTACTTATAAAAGAAGTACTCGCTACTCCCTTTTTTTGACTTCCTAAAATTTATTACCATTTTACAGTCTGAAGTTGAGGGAAGAGACAAACCAGCTCCTATTGTCCCAGCAAAAAAGGAATTTACATAGCAAATTAATTAGGTTTACATGGGAAAATGATTATGCTGTTAAAATTGTTGCAGAGAAACTAGAGATATGAATGTAAAGGCCGAAACATGACTAAAGAGCCTAGAAATAGTCATGGTTTAATTTTCAAGATTTTTTTTCTCATTCTGAAAAAGTTATACTTCTAGGTACACTGCAGCTTAGAGAATCATAAGGACTGTAAGTTGTTCCAAAATAAGCATTAAATAGAAAAGGTTGGCATTTCCAGTGGTATATGAGATGTGTCACCATCAGAAGGAACTGGGTTATATTAATTTTTTCACCAGCTCTGGATCTGGTAACTTGAATATAGAAAGAACTTTTGATCTTTCTTATTTCTTGTATGAAGCGTGCTTAGGAACAAAACACTTAGGTTTAACATGTCTATGTATAATAAACGTGCATATGCTCAGGAACTCACAGTCATTAATTACATGTTGTTTTTTTTTTTCCTGAAAAACAGGTTTAACACATGGTTTTCCACTATCACCAACAAGTTTACTTGCAACAGCTTATAATGAAATTTTCTTCTGCCAAACTGCAAAAGTAATCAAGCCACAAGCCAGACATTCAGAAGCATCGTTAGAAAGTCATAAAAATTAGCATCTATAGGTTCTTTCTACTTTCTCAAAAAACCAAAATAAATTAAAAGAATCAGCTAGCCATATAGCAATCTGCACAAAACAAGTTTCTGAAAGCCACATAAACACTGATATTTTGGATACCTAGAACTAGAACAATAAGGAATGAAAAAGTACTAATTTATTCATCAGTGCTTACCGTTACAGAGGTGCAAACTACAGCTGAGTATCAAGGATTTAAATAAACCATCCACAATCACTATGAAGACTAACTGAACAATGCAGCTTAAAGATTTTTTTAAAACTGAAACTTCATAGCAGATGTTAATCCATGGACAATCAAGAACCTGCTTTCTAGCCCATTAAGAAAGACAGTACCTCTTTGATGCAGAGCATTAGCTAAAATAACATAAAAAAAAGAAAAAAATAATTCATGAAATCACATTCCTGCAGAAATGTTAGTTCATATCCATTGGAAAAGAAAGAGAGAAAGAAAAAAGGTTAATGGAAAAGAAATCTGCTATGAAGATGCACAACACTAAAAAGATTTGAGAACAAACATCATGTTTCCACAGACATGTGACACTGTACCTGGTGATGTGGGAATTGCCTTCACACAGTGGTAACGATTACACAGACTGTAATGAAGAACACAATGTGTGACAATGGATGTAGGGAGGGAAAAAGAAAGGGGGGAGGAAAAAAAAAAAAGAGAGAAGGAATGAGAATGATATTAATACACATATAACAAAGATGAACAACTAGAAAACTTCATGGACATACTGAAGAATTAAATGCCCCCTCCAACTCACTTGTGAGACCTCTAAACTAAACTGATCATTACAGACTTCACCCTGACATTTGGTTACTTTCTGCAGTAAAGACCGGCCTTCTGTGAATACAGCATTTCAGTTGGTATAACCCTCCGTTATTAGAGCATTACAGGCTGTGGAAACAAGTCCCACCACTGTCACCAGAGGGCAGCTGGGTTTTGGTTGTTGACTATCTTGACCTTACATGTTACATTAAGTCAGGAAAGCATGGAGTTAGATGTTTAACACTTTTGCAACCACTGGAGTCAAATTTTGGTTAAATCAACACAAAACCCACTTAATATATATCATAAAAGTCCACAGAAGGATAGGGGTGTGTATATATAAGAATATATATAAAATGATATATATGTAGAAAAACCACCTCCAACTTCATCCCATGACTGTATCTTCTGTTTTACACTATCAGCCCCACTATTTTGTGAGGAAGAAACAAATGGAGCGGTAAGAGAAGCACGAATCTCACCAAACTGGTTCACTGGTACCCAAGGGGAGCTAAACAAGAGTGGTGTGATGCATCTGTTTTCAGGAAGCCTAATCCAGGCGTTATTGGACCTTATGTGACTGGTTCCCCACAGTGTATTCTGCAGCTGAAACACCGCTTAGGAGGTTCCTGTTGATTCTCTCTTGTACTTCCTTCACTGATGTGCTTAGGCTCCCTCCCCCTGAAAAAGGGCATCGTGTAACTGAAGGGAAGAAGTCTGCTGGGGTTTGGGGGAGCAGGGATTGGGGGCAGCAAAGGGACAGGACCTCTTTAACCACTGTGGGCAACAAAACAAGGGCAACTTTAAGCAGTAGCAAGACTGTTCACGACTCTTCAGCTGATACGCAGACAGAAAAATAAAACTGCAGATAACCTCGGACTACAGCAAACCACCAATTTTTATCTGTCATTTTTATGTAGTGTTTTAATCACTGCCGTAACACTGATATCAGATTTACAAATTTTCTGATACTTTGGTCCACTTAAGGAGTAGACTCAACTGTCAAGATGTAATCGCTGATGAAAAGCATTCATAGAAAGAAATATAAAAGAAATTACACTATAAGGATCTGCTGTTATTATTCATTGTATCCTTTTTTTCATTTTTTCTTTAAGGGTAAATAGCCAGATTACTAACTGTTGGGGGAGGAAAGGGTTGCATATTTAAGTGCAACGCTCTCTTATGCATAGAGAGCACTCAATATGAAAGAAGCTGAGGGACTGCATTCTGCATTTCTGGATTCACAATTAGAAATACAGCCATAAGGACTGGGCTCCTACTATGTTTTGGGTTTTTTTTTTAGTTAGAATACTAGTTCATGAGAAATTAAAGATGTTAGTATTCCTTGGACTGCTCTATGTTTGAATCTGTTTAATAATCTTCTCTCGTCCTGACAATATCCATTTCTTAGAAAGGAAAATACTAGTCTAAATATGATAGAAATTTGCTAGTAAATATGCAAAAAAATGAAAACTTGTTGAACTGGTACTCCTTTGTTTACCGATATTATCTGTATGACCTCGGTTAATATAATGTTATTGTATTTGTATACTATATTGACTAAATAGATTGTATATTTTGCATTTATATATTGTATATTTTGTGTATACACAGATCACGTTCATTTTCTGAACACTACCAACCATGTTATTTTGGAAATAAATGTAAAAGGCTATGGGTCCCTTAAGCTGGCAAGCAAATGAACAATAAATTCACAATAAACAATTACACAGTTCTATTTACTAAAAACTGAGTTTGTATCCATCTTATGCATTTTTTTTTTTTTAAGGCAACTATAATTTAAGTACTATGTAGAGGTTTTGGTTCAGACATTTTACTAGTGTAATTTGAAAAGCATAACAAATGAACAAAATTGAGAAGCCAAATACAACTAAAGCAACACATAATGATGAAAAATAGCATCCATTTTTGCTGGTATTCAGCTGATTTATCTGAAAAATCATTAATACTATTTTCAAATTAATTTAAATTACTTTGTAAATCAGCAATAATTAGATTATAGACTGAAATCCCGTGTTGTAAAGCAAAATTGCTATACATCATGCAGCCAACTGATGGTTCAAAGGGAAATTCTGGAATCTCTGCAAGTTGATTCTTTTTATGCTACCATTCTCCTTAGCGCACCATCACAGCTCTCAATTACTGAGAAAATAAATCTAAAAATAAAGCATGAAACTAAAACCTAGATCAACACAATGTTTTATGTTCTAAAGTCACGTATAAATCAAAGTGAAAGCCATTGTAATAACAGATGAAGTTCAAGGCACCAGGATGAAACAGCAGTTGAATCTACTGATGCAGGCAGCAAAGTTACCGTGTTATTCCACTTCTTCCTCGTATTTTCATTAAAAGTGGGAAATTTGGCAGTAGTTTAAAATACAGATTCTGCTAAAATTTTGATGGTAGGTCAGCAAAACCATGGTTAGCTGATAGAAGTTAAACGCCTCTACTACTAATTGGATACCACTAAAGACTGAAGGAAAACACTGAACAAAGAGCATTCAACCCAGTTGCCTAAAACAGAAAAGAAGAATCCTTTTCAAAAAGTCTGCTGAGGACTGATAACAATCCCATAATGTGAATAAAAATAATCCTAAATGCAAACCAACACCAGCATCAAGATTCAAATTTCAGTGCAAAGGGTCCTGCTGAAGCCACCCAAAGCTCTGTCACAGTTCATTTGGCTTTCTGTATAGCTGGGCTTCATCCTGGACTGACAATGTCACCACAGGCAAACACAACACATTCCTAGAATTTGGTTTCTACTTTGCATTTTATTACAATTTCAATAAAAAGTTCGGGGAATAATCCCCCTACTCCTCCATCCTTTGCATGGCAACCTATTTCCTATTCCCACACGAATAAATCAGTATTTTAGGGGGGCAGGCACATTTTCTGTCTGCTGTTGAAATTCACCCACAGAGAAGTTGTGCCACTTAATCACTGGTTTGGGCGGTCAGGAAGAACACCTGGAAGGCATTTTTTCCTCTTTCACCACAGTCCAAAACAGTCATGGGACAAACGGTTCTCACTGCTGATGTAGACATAGTTAGCAGCTGTAAGATTTGAAAGGCAAACACTGACATGAAAAGGTAAAAATCCTCAAGAAGGACACCCACCCACCTCCTAAAAAGAAAAAACAAAAAACCCCCAGAGGATCAAGGGACAGCCACCCAGCAGCAGGATTAGCTGCTCCAGGGAGCCACTGAGGGAGACCTTTCCTCACCCGACTGGCCAAAAGGGAATGAAGAAGGTCGTATAAGACTGATTTCTCTGAGGGTTTTTCCTGTGACACCCTTTCAGCTCTCAGTCAGCAATGCTCTGTGTTGAGCGCATCAAGTGGCAATTTCTTTCATTAATTTCTGCTGGGTAAACTCTGTTCTTCCACATGTCACTTCCCATTCCCTTGCATTGATTCTTTGATTGATTGCACCCGTCTGCCTATGAATCAATTCAGAATCCTTATTCCTACTGCCCTACACTGTAAACTACTTCTCCCAGATGAAGCCATAAAAAAAGGTTGTCCTAAAAATATATGTCTCATTTCCTGTTTTAGAAAGACAATTTGTCCTTCTCCTTATTTTTTCATACAATTTCCTTCACGAGTATCATCAGTACTACATTTCTTGCTATGTCTTAATTTGAATGGTTCACAATTGTGTTGGCTATGTCTCTTTATTGGGAAAGAAAAATGTTTTTGTCTGGAAACATCCAATAATCACTTGGAAACATTCCATAAGAATTGTTGCAAAATGAATGTTTATAAATACTTCCTTGATATAAATAGATTTCCTGACACTTTTATAACAAACCTCCAAATAAAAGACATAGTCCTAAATAAATAGCTAATATTTGGTAAAACAATTCATATTATCTCTCCAATGGAGCATGTATAATAAGTATTTTGCCACAAAAGGGAACAGTTACAATTAATTATTTCTATGATGGTTAACCAGCATGAGAGTACTGCACACTTAATCTTTCATCAACAAATTTTATATGGGACTGTAACAGAGAGAGATTTATAGGAAGACTGGGAAAAGACTCACATTAGTAAATTTTCATGGGGGTTAACTCCACATGTAGCGACAGCACAAAAACAGGAGGTTAAGGGAGGGGATTTGTGAGTTTGGCCTCGCTGGAAGTTTTGAATGCTGGGGGAAAGTGACAGGACACAATTTAACAGAGGCAGGCTCACGAGGATTTGTATTCAACCTTGAGACTCAGAATGAGACTTCTACATTTAATTCTCAAGGTAAGGGATCAAAAAGTCCGGTGCAATAACTCCTCATATATATCATGCTCAAGTACCTTACTCCATGAGTAGACATACTGATTTTAATTAATCAATCCATTTATTTCCAGGCATTTTGCTGACTGGAAAAAATCCTTCTTTCCAAACTCACTAAGTTCTGCCTTTAATTTGCCTTTTAATGTAAAAGTAGGAGTGCTTTGGCATGAGAGATTCATGCACAAGATAACCTTTAGCTATCCAGAGTCACGTCCACAGCAAAACACAACAGCAATCCAGCTGTCCTGTAAAACAAGAGTTTGGTGCCAGGTACCTTCAACAAACAGCAAGAGAAGCAGGCAAACATTGTCCTTTACACGCTATTTTGGCAAGCACCCACATCTGGCATCTTCTGTGAGGCCCTGTTGGAAGCCACAGAGTCTGGGAACATTGCTGTATGAAAACCATATCTGAAACTTAAAGTTTGCTTAACTGCTTCATCAAGATGGTGATCAACATTACTCTGGAGTTGTTCTGGGCAAAGAACAAACTTCCCTTCATGTCCTCTTGAAAGCTCAAGGCTGCTTCCTAAATTCATTGGTACATTGCAGCAGCTATTCAAGAGGATGAATTAGGTTTACACAGACTTTTTTAGGGATTTTATTTCGTCAGAATGATCCCCTCCACCAATTTAACACTAGTACACACTTTTCCTATTGAAATATTAGATTGCTTCTCACCATATAAAACCTAAACTCGACAGCAGCATAATTGCAAAATGGTATCGAATATTTCATCTTCCACCAACCCAGAGGATATATATGTAGAATCATACCTATCACTGGTTCATCCCAAATTGTCACTGTTATAATTTAAAAGAATCAAAGAAGTTATACCATCAAAAATAAGACTGACTGAAGAAGAAATAGCTAAGAAAATTGCTGGTAGGATTCCATACAGAGCCCAGTATATACCAAGTCCTCCTTACAAGGGATGCTGAATACCAATTTTTTGCAGAAGTTCAGGAGTTTTCAGTGTGGCTAGACCCTCATCTCCGTTAAACACAAGACATTCTGTGAAACCACTTCAAAATTTTCAGCAAGAAAATCCTGTGACAATCATGAAAGATGCAGTTAGGGACCCTGATTACTAAGCCAGAGCATCAGTTAGGAGCTATTGCAGACTGCTACAGTTTAAAACAGGCTTGTGGCTTATAGTAAGCTACGCAGGGACGACAGAGAATGCTGCAGGAGAATAGCACTCTTCCAGATTCCACACTGGTGTGGACCTACCACACACTTACAAGAAACATGGACTTTTCCAATAGACTCCAAAAGCCCATTAAAGCTTGTTGACCTTTATGAATTATGTGTAAATGTATAAGAAGAAACCAACTCTGTGCCATAGAAAAATGATTTCATGTAATGCAAACACATTAAAAAAATAAAATACATTGTGGTTGTGATAAGAACAATAGTGGGGGGGAAATCAAAACACCTCAAAGATAAAAAAAGATAAAAACACCATCAGCCTGAACAAATGTGTGAACTTTCTGACATTACTTCCATTGAAGCAAGGGATGCTTGCCATCTAAATACTCTCAATACCTTGAAGCATTTGTTCTTGAGGGATTTTTGTTTCTTTGTTCTACAGAAAAATTCCTAACTGGGCGTGAATGACAAAGTGGGGGCACAAGGGATCCTAATGGGTGAGTTTTGTATATTCAGCTTGTACAATGTGTCTAAACATTCAGCTTGTAGCAATTATTTCATCAGCTTGTACTACAAGCTCTTGGTTTTCCACTGTGCTAATGAGTTGAGCAGATGTAAATAGAAAGATATTGCTCAGAAATAAAATGTCTCATGTTTCTCTCTGAGGATACCAATCAGACAAAAAGAAAAAGAGCAAATCAATCCCAGATTTACTTAACCTTGCTATAGCATAAAATCCTAGTTACAGCATGAAATTTTTTCAGGGCTTTTTGATATTGTATTGGTCTTGCATCAATCACATGTAATGAGGATGGTTATAGACCTGTTACAGTTCCATGCTCTTTAACTATAAAAAAAAGAGAACAGTAATATCAGAAAGAAAAACGAGAGCCTTATTGACAAAACTGAAAAGATGATTTCTTTTGGCAGATGTCTTCCAAAAAATCACAGAACAACATAACATTGAAAACTATTATTCAATAGCAACATGGAAGTGTCATGCATATATATTTTAAATAATTCCATAATTGTTATGACATTTCAATTTATATCTGTACGTCTCATATCCTCCGTGGAGGAGGTCAGAACATGACAACTGGTTAAATCTGTCAAACTGCATGGTTTTATGTACATCAGCGTGCCCTGTTACTATCCCAGTTATTTTGCTGACCTAGAAGGCCATATTGGGCACATTAGATTTTTCACTGAGATACACACACACACACTCTCTTAGAATGTATCTTCCACGTCTGGGCTTGAGAAAAAGCAATCTGGGTTTGCAAAGTCTTTTAAAAGCTAAGTAGGGTTTCCTTACAAGAAAATAATCAATGTCACTTCCTGAATAATAAGTGGCAAAGATTTGCAAAAAAGCATGTGCAAACACTTTGAAAGGTGTTTGAGTTTTTACTTCTAGATTTCCTACTGGAAATCATCCAAGAATTATGGCAGTATGTATAGTATGATTTGTATAATCTTGCTAATTCCTCTGTTCAACTTCATGGCTGAAGCAGAAGAGTTTTCAACACAAAAGTTTCAAGAACTGGCAATGTCCAAGAGTTTGAATTAAATGTCATTTCCACCCTTGCTGCTGCTGTCAGTTTTATGAGCTGTGGCACACACAGAATATATTGCATACTTCGAGCATGCTCAGCAGTGTTATTTTAAAACCATGACAGATGTATAGCCCCAGCAGGGTCTCGCATTACAGAAGCCACAGCAACCCTGCCACACAGCTGATCCCTTTGTTCACAGAGGCAGAGTATCACCCAGGAAAGCCAACTGCCCAAACCCATACAATTCTTCCACCTATTAAGTTCCTACTGAATTCCAGCTCAATTTCTACATTTTATTCTGCTAATTTTAGGTTCTTCATGAGACTGACACAATTACTGGAGACGTTTTTTATTTACCAAGTGCTCACCTGTAAGAAGAGGAACGAAAACATACAGAGTAACACTGGTCCTAACACTGAAGATTGGTCTCTTGACTTGGTACAGTATGACTAATTTGTTGATTATGTCTGAAGAGCTCTGAAGTTCACCACCTTCATAGCAACTTGCAAACACACTTTTTTCTTCAAGCCCATTCATGATAAAGTCAAGGAAAAAAGACAGTGAGTGGGAATCCACTCTGTATATTTCCAATGAAAATTTGATGTAATCAATTGTCGAGGATGATGAATCCATAAAAAATGAACTGCTATAATTGAGAGAACATTATGGTAGGATCTTTAGTTAGCATCTCTCCCATACATTTCTTTAAAAACTCATATGCCATCTTTAAAACAAGTTTTTAATATATCCAATTATACATCAAACAATAATCTATCTCCTGGTGAGAAAAATAAAATTGTGCATCTATAACAAGCAAAAACTCATATGAGAAGCAATCTAAGCTTCTGAAATGACAGTTCTGTCATGACAAAGTATTTATTTGATGAGAAGGAATAAATTTTTTCCCCATCATTTTCCTAGTCTTTCTAACCCAGGAAAACTTTCTTTCTTGAGCTGGCTTTTCCCTTGTACAGAAAAATATCAACTGTCTTTGCAATGTTAGGAGGCTGTCATATACCACAAAGCCCCAGGGTTGTCTGTTCACAATATGGAACTCCACTTGTGAAAGCAAGAATTTTTTAATTTCCTACGGAGATACCAGGACTGCATAGGTATTTAAAGTTCTTGCAGGTAGAATGATAAAAGGTTCCTCTTTCATGAGAGGGACACAAATACCGCTTATCCCACCTGAGCGCCAACACAGCTATGAGTATGGCTGGCCTGTCAAGAGTATCAGTGTTTAAGGTGAAAATCCAAACAAAATAGCTACAGTTGTAGCTTCTTTTCTTAGAAAGGGTACGGATTCCAGGGTATTTGGCTTGGTAGCCCACAGCCTTAAACCCCATTTCAACCCTGCTGCAAAGCTATTACTCTAACAAGGCAGCAAATTAGACCAAGAATAACTTTGGTGTGAAAGCTGATTTAGAGCTACCTTAGCATGTAATACAGACAATCCTTCCACCAGCAGCAAAACAATTGAATGTGTGTGATAACTGCCAGAGACAAAACAATCATGCTAATCAACCTCATATTCGCACACCTAGTCACAAAAAGGCCAGATACTAGAAGCCTAAGAGCTTAACCACAGCTTTTCAAGGCTTTTGTTACGGTTTTCAATGGTGAACTTTTATGAAGTGAAGCCACAGTAGCTGTTGTTGACTCCATTTGCCTAAAAATCTCAAAAGTTTTAAAAATTTAGATTTCCTCAAAACGGGAAAGAGATTCAATACACAGAGTTCAAAGTCTATGAGGAATGTCTTCAAATCACACAGGACGGAGGGACAGGACTAGATTCAGTTTTGACCCAGACATATGTACAGAGCTATGATAAGGTTGGAAAACTCACACGTTATTTGCTGAATTTGAGACAGCTTCAATTATTTTTTATAGCTTTGTCTTTTAGCCAGAATTGCCTAAATCACATCCAGAAAGCTTCAGTCAAAGTCCTGCTACCATCTGCCTTGACCTGAAATCTAGCCAGGTATGACATTGTATAATTTCAGGTGTATGTGGCCTGTCTTCACTGGAAACTGGGTCATTAATGTGCCCTTCAACTTTGCTGAACTCCACTTCAGGTGAGCTTTGTGTACTTCTGGGTTTCTTTGGGAATCATTTGTCCAGCTCTGCTCAGAAATTTCACCAGTTAATTGGATGTTGTCCCTCCTTCAATTGGATGCTCTCCTTCCCTCAGCAGCAATCCTCGGGCAGCCAGATCTGCCATTTTATATTAGTCTTCCACTGAGTAACAAACACAAACAGATTTAATAAAGTCGAGAATTTGTTCAGTTGATTCCCAGATGGGTCTGAGATGGTAAGGTGGCAGTAAAATGGCAAGGCCATGCCCAGGGTCTCCAAAGAGGATATGGTTGAGAGGCAGCATTTATTGAGTCAATGAATTCTAACAGCATAAACTTATTCACGTTTCAAAAGGAAAAATTATTTTCACACGAAATTACAGGGCAAACAGAAAGAAGGGATTTGCTCCTCTTTAAAGACAGAATTGGAATGGTAAATCATAGGAAGGGACTGCAGAAGAAATTAATTTCAGAATGATATTTTTTCCCCAATACTATGTTAAAACAAAAGTTAGAGAAATAGTAAGTAACACAATCCTTGCTACTGTCATCCCTAACAAATATCCAGGGAATACTCACCAGTTTATAATGCCTCTCTAGCTTACGGGCTAGTTTGAAAAAAAGTGCTTTCCCCATGTTTTATCATTTGTAACTACAGTAACCATCTTATCTTTTCATTTAGATGCTGCTTTAGTAAACAAGTAAGTGGCTGACATGCCATGACAGGTGATTAAGATTGTGTATTATACAGTATTCAGAATTCTCTTCCCAGGTTATCAACCCAAGCATAATGATGTGTTTTAAAAACATGCACACTTGGAGAATTCCTTTGATAACAACAGTATCCCAAATGTTTATGCAGCGGTTTAGCAAAGATGCTCTTTCGGACAAGAGTGGCTGGTTTAGACATGTGCATAGAGAGAAAATTTCTCTGTGATACAACTATCCTTATAGATTTACGGAGTCAAAAATAGTTTAAATGTGGGTTTGAAAGTTTAGAAAACTTTTAGGTCAGCAAAAAGGGCTACATACTATCAGGCCATAATTCATTCTGCAAAATGTTTCATTTTGCTAAAATACAAGTTCCAAAAGATTTTACAAGAACAACTGGTAAATCTTTCTTTAATAATTATGATAATATATTAAAATAAAAAAGTAATAATAATAATAATAACAACAACAACAACAATTGTTTTAGCCTATCAGACCCCTCATTTTCTCTTTTATCTGTTTTGCTAGCTTGCTTCTGAGATTTTTTTGTACAGCAATAATAAGAGAATCAAGGGTACAGGAAATGCTTTATATTACTTGCTTTTAAGTTATACTATATACATTTACTTTATTCTTACTAGAACGTCATACATAGTCCTTTATGACATAGGACTGAAAATGAGCATCAAGCTTTTTGAGTTCTAAAACAAGCTGATATAATTCTATTTGGTTTTTGCTAAGTAAAAAGCAATTCATATCCATATTTAGAATAAGTAGACTTTGTTTACAATATATCACACATTACAGAAAATATTCTGATGTTTGGGTAATTCAGACCTCTGTATTAGTAAATTTGCCTCAGCAATATAACTAAGATGTTAAATTAGAAGTCTAAAATATTGTCAAAAATATAGTCTACTTAGTCCTACCTATAAATGTATCTTTTATGTTTAAAAGTTATTATATTTAAATATAAGCTAAAATATAAATATTTATTCATATAGCCTTTAGAGTACCTCCTGGTTATCCTTGTTGGTACTATTACCTGTTTCACTCTGCGAACCTTTCAAACTTTGTAATGAAAATTTGAATCTAAATCCTTTGATATAACCTCCCATGGAAGTAAATAAGCTTTGAATCCAGCAGAAATTTGCAGTTTTTCAAAAACTATCATAAACACTTTAAATGCTTAAAGCTGTCTCCTCTTCTTTGGTCTCAAAATAGGAAAAGTTTTTTCCCCTCTAAATCAGGGGAAAAATAAACACCATCAAAAAGAAATACATCCAAGATTAGGTATTTTAACATTTATGATTGCCTTCTATCCTCCCCAAAACTATCCAAATAAAGTTAAAGGCTTGACATCATGTTTTCACTGTGAAAACATTGTTCAGGTTGTTTTTCTTTAGCACCAGCGAAGACAAAATTTGAATACACCATTTTCTCTGTTGGGGAAAAAGTTTCAACACCTACCACCTACCAAAACCTAATATACAAGGAACCCAGAACTTCAGCATCAAGTGTATAATCTCTGGTACTAATACACCACACACAGCTTTAAAGGCCTCTAGAAGATACAAATGCTCGTAAAAAAATAAGTCAGTAAAGTTTTTATATATGATCAATAAAAACAGATGACAGTTTTAACTGAAGGATTTTAAATACAGCACTGCTTCTCCTAAGTGAGCACTACACACTTCTCCAGCATAAGCTAAGCATGAAATTCCATTCATAGGAATAACCCACCTATAGGACTATTCAGTAAAGACGTGACTCACCAGAAGGCAGCTTTCTGTTTGGAAAAAAAACACAACAAAAAACAAAAAACAAAAAACAAAACCCCCACACACAAACCCCCAAAACACCTCCTCCACCACCATAAACCCCCAAACAGATAAGTACTCCAGTAAGTTGGAGTATAAACTAAGAAAAAGATGGACATGGAAGAAAACATCATGCCAAAGAAGGGGGTGGGGGTGGGGAATAACAGAGGCAATGACCAGATGTTGTCTGCCTAAGAATCCTAAAGGACCTTGGGGCTGCAATAGCTAAATACTACTTGCAGGATATAATGTCATGCTTAAAACAGCCTTGGCATCTAAGGACTGAAGAATGATAAATGTGATTTCAATGGGGAAAAAATACATGACAGATTGAGAGACCCACAGATGTTGATGTCTGTGCTAGGCATATAATTAGAGATAGCAGAAAGTCTAGAAGTGGCGTACATCAGAATAAATGTTTTCTGCTTGAGAAGAGCTGGCTGGTTGATGGTTTGCCGATGGTACCATGTTATTCGGGATACAGAAGGCAAAGGCTGACTGTTAAGAAATGCAGAACATTACAAGGCTGAGTGGATGGGCATGAAGTGGCTAGAGTGAGATCATCTCTGAATTATGATCTGTGGCTCTGGAATATCAGTTTAACGCTCAGCAGTGCTCAAGAAAACAAAAGGTACACCGGAATTTTTAAGAAAGGGAGAAAATCCAAAGAAGGGTAACAAGGGCTATCAAAATACGGAAAAGTTTCCTGTGCAAGGAACAACCAAATAAAAAAGGGCACTTTATCCTCAAAAAGAAATCATGATAGGACAGGAAAAAGTTGCTAGGAATGAACTATCCACTTAGGGTAATCAAACGAACAAACAAAAGGAGATGGATCTTCCTGCAGCATGTCGCAAGTCACAAATATGCCCTGCACAATCAGTGGGAGGCCTGGAAGCCCCCAGACAAATTGCTCGTAGGCAAGGGACAGAGGAGGGCTGATCTTGTAATGTGTTTAACCCTACTCTGTGCTAACGTAAGGCAGATCAAAGCAGTCTGAAGGCTACAGCAAGTAGGAAAAAATGTGATGTGAGGGTTGACTATTTGTGGATGGTGTGATGAAACCCCTTACTGGAGAGCTATTTGTGCACAGCTCTTAGGTGCCTGTGAAGAGTGATGGACATGTGTACGGAACCAAAGGGTGGGGTGGGGTGGGGAGGGGAGAGAGGACAGAATGAAAAGAAAAGAAAAAAAAAAAAAAAAAAAAGTCCTGACTCACAATACTAAGGAACAGCACGAGCATCAAAGAAAACATGAGGTCGTAAATTCCCTCATGAACATACCTAAAATCTGATCAAATCCCAGCTATAGCTGTGCTTGCTGGTAATAGATACAAAGTTAATTTTACCACAATCTGTAGTTGTTAATTAAGTCATACCTTCAGCAACTGGTAACATAGAGTCCCTCTGCTGTGAAGCATCGTGGCAAGCCATAATACATCTCTACCCTCACTGTAGGGATTACTTTGCACACTGAGATTGAAAACCAACAGGACAGGTATGGAAAAAATATTCCATTGAGGGTTATGACATAGCTGGAAGCATATAGGATATGGAGTTGAAAACACCTGGGCTGTGGGAAAGTATAGGGGAAGGCACTATCACAGGGACTTACCACTATTAGATATAATACAGGGTAAGCTGACCTTCGTATGCTTTTATTTAGAAAAATCACTGCAGAAAGCAGCCTAGAATTAGAGAAATGAGGTCCTCTGATCCATTTTAACAATCAGGTCAAGTTGTATGTAGGGGGGCTAAGCTGAAGAATACTCAGTACTAAGTCAATTCATGACTTTAAATACCATCAGGCTCTCACAGCAAGACTATGAAAAGGATTCTGGATACAACTGATTTTCTGTGTATGTTTTTTAGCCAAAAAACTGAAAGCTCTTTTACGTAGCCTGAGTAAACTCTTCATTCAGTTCTATTCTTCAATACAACTAGGTTCTACTTTTGGGTGCACGTGTGAAAATACTCTGTCCTTTCTCTATACATGACTAAGCATGCACATACAAAAGATGTAGTTGCTTCTAGTGCAACTAGTTGCTGCTGTGAAATAACTCAAGTTTCTCTTGTACCTTTTCTCATATTTAGAAGAGCTGGATTTTAATCAAGAGAAATGAATGTCAAACAATTACTCTTCCAAATAGAAAAAAAAATTAGATTAATTTCCCATTAAACAATTGATTTATAAAGTTGTGACTAATGAATAAACATCTCAATTTTCCAAGATAAAACTAATGAATCATTTTACCATCCCAAGTATTCCAGTCTATTAATATTAAATTGTGATTTCATCTTGTTTTTCTTGTCTAGTGTTGAAAGAGAAACAGAATAGTGCCAAGTACTAAGGATGTGCAGGCACATTATTTCTAGCAAAGTAATAGTAATAAAGGAAGAAAGATCTGTGAATTGGCTCATGTATTAGCCATACGGAACACTGCCAATGCAAGTAAGCAACGTTCAGTTCAAAAACTGAGTGAGACCATGAGTCTGATTCAAGACAACACACTACATGGCTGTGCCACATACTTTAATCTCTGCTTTTCTGTGGAATGCTAACAACTCTGAAAGAAACCTTGACCAACAAAATATTTCTGTCTTGGTGTTTTATCTGTCTCAAAGCTGTCGATAAAAGACGACTCCTCTGTTTTCATTGGCTTCATAATTAAAAAGGTGACAGAAAAATCAGAACAGAGGATTAGCTGAATAAAAGGATGGGCATTCTAGCTAAAGCATCATTAACTTATGTGGGCTGTTTTTGGTGCTCTGTTGATACAACACATCTGTTTCATTTTAGCAGGAGGTCAAGCAGCATAACCAAACCCAACAAATGTCAGAGTTAATGTGGTACTGCATCCCAGTAAGCTCAGTTTCAGACATACTTTGGGGTATTCTCATAAAACAGTCTTCCAAATGTACAGGAGACCAAAAGTAGTAGCAGCTCATGTATACATCCCTGTAGCTTCACTTTATTTTGTATCTTAAGCAATGTATTGATCTTTTTGTTGTTGATGCTCTTTTCATCAATACTCACTGATATATATTGCTGCCTCACCTTTTTAAAACATTGCCAAAATGAATGGTACGAACAAACTATTATTTACATTTAAGGAGCTTCATAAGCCGTCAAATGCTTACAGAGGCCAAATTCTTCCAGGACTTCCAGAACCAAAACTAAATGCTAACCATGTTTGCACTATGTTTTTTTTTAAGTGTCTTTAAGTCTTTAACTGTATTTTTTTAAGCATCTTCTATTGCCAGTAGAAACAAGGATGGAAATATTAAAACCTAAAATAATTGTCAGATTTTACAAGTTGTAATAAGGGAAACCTCTGAAGAGTAAGCTTCAGGAATTACTGTCTCTACTTGTTTCTGTACTCCACTTACACGATAGGCACTCAGAACTGTAATTGTTGATAATTTCCTATCCTCAGGCCTATTCAAAATTGCTCTGTAGCACCAGAAAGAAGAAAGAATTAAAATGCCCGCTTCTACATCTAAGGGAGCTATACCACATGGAGGTTAGCTTTTTTGCTGACCCGTAACGAAGAAGGCATACATTGATAATACGAGTAGAACTATGACCAGCTCCCCCTCTCTGTCCTGTGGTTATCCTAGCTTTTGTTTAAAAGTGTCAGAGGAAAATTAAAAACCCTGTTGAACTGATACACTTACAAAACACACTCCATTGTGTATCCGAGATAATACAACCGTGTCAGACTTCTCAGAAGTGGGCTTGTTCCAATTTGGTCAATGTGGTATACAGCATAGTAATTTCTACTTTATGTTCTCCCACCACGTTTTTCAAGACAAGTATATACTCTCAAAGACCATCACATAGAATGAATTGCAGTATGATGACATTAAGAAAGATCAATTACAAGTTCAATTATCTGCAATTTTTAGTGCAAACATTCGCTTACTACAGCCAGGAACTAACTTGGTGTGACCCACCTCTAAGCGAGGTGCAATGTGCTGGTAGCTAATGTGTATGCCCACTTGTGCCTGCGCACCTGCCCGCGTGGCACCCCAACTGTGTAAGCAGGGAAAGAAAATGTTATTCTGGAAATTTTGTATGGTGGATGCAACTGAGATATTTTCAGCTGATGGTTATTAGGGAGCCTACAACTATTAGCACAGAAGCAGGAATAACAAAAATAAAACAAGTGTGATAAAAACACAGGGATCCACATAACAAAAGGTCATCAAATCCCTCACAGAAAGTAGTCAAGCCATGAAGAAATATAAGATATCCACACAGAATGCTTTCACAGTTCTGACTTCTGTGTACCAGAATATATTATAGCTCCATAATCCTCTTTTGAGGCTATGTAATCAAAAAGGGTGTTTCTGTGGGCTTTTTTCCACTCTGATATGGAAGGATTATTTACATTTCAAGCTGCAAAACTCGCTACAGCAACTACTTCTATGCAATCAGATAAGTTTTATAGAAACTGATTACCATAATTAATTACTATTTTCAATATTTTATTAGAAATTTATTACACCCGTCCTGAAAATAATGGATTTTTTAACAGATCAAAGAAACACTGTCACTGAAAATTATTGGTTTGCAAATATAATCATTACTTTATCCCACTACTTTCTGCATTTATGATGAAGTCATTTTATAGCTCTGAAATCAAATCCTGACATAAAAATTTCTCAACTTGCAGGCAAAAAGCCATGTTGTTAGTATTCCTGCAAGGCTTCAGAGCACCTGTATATCAACCAGCAACCACAGCAGGACTCTGATTTGCTAGATTTGGTATTTAAACTCCACTACACAGCAAACGTGATTTTGTATGTGAAACTTGTCTGCATAGCTTGTGCTACTGTTTCATGCCTGGAATATTCAGTTAGAAAACTTAAAATATATACTTTATATTAGAGAATATTCATATTCAGAATTTGATTGGAGTGCTGGCACTGTCCTTATTCTTTTTAATGGAAAGACTGTCAGCACACTAAGATTTGATACTTCCAAGCCCATGCTCTTATTTTAAACAAATAAATCAATTAATGAATGGATTTATGGACAGTTGCTTCCATGGAAAGCATTAGGACCAAAAATCTTGAAACTATTCCTAGGGAGTGATTAATCACAGAACAAAGAACAGAAGGCAAAAATCTTACAACTACATTGCTTCAAGGAACAAAACCACTGTATTTAAATGTGATTTTTATTCTAGCCTTAAAAAATACCAGGTGATCATTGCTCCACACATGGGGAGACCAAACAAACAAAAAAAAAAAAGTAAGACTGTATGTGGTCAATGTTTACTCAGGCTTTTAGTATCCTTAGTATTTGGTGACTATGAAGTAAAAGAAACGGCAGTGGTCCCAATCTCCCAGAAGAAACAGTGTGGGCACCAGCAGCACCCTGAAACCTCCTCATCTCAGGAGACAGAAGCAGAGGCTGTGTTTCCATCTCAAAGAGCACACTGTGTGTTGTGGGGACCAGAAAGCAGCTCACATGCCTCTCCTGTCATCAGGTAGCCACCAGCTAAACTTCCTGGTCTTTCCTCTGCTGTGATTGTGTCTCAGGACTGACTGTGCTAACTCTGAAAAACCTGGGCTTGCTCTCCCCAACAGTGAAAATTCAAGAGGCTTCTTCTAATTGCAATAAAAACACTGCAGCATTATCTTTGTTTGTTAAGATACAACAATTAATTAATTTAAAAGACAGGTGAGACCTTTTTCTCCTTGTGCATTATAATACGGTATCTCATCCCCAATTTTTTTGTTTCATTTTGTAGTGAAATGTTTTTAAACCCTTAACACTACCACCACCTATAGTAAATTTGTTAAAACATAATGAAAAGCTTCATCCAGAAGGCTACAATATTCTGAAAGACAGATAACACACAACTATCATTGCTTTGTGGAGCCCTTTGCGGTGGGCTGAACTCTCTCCTTCAGCAGTCGGAGAGAGCTCCCCACACGCATGAAGGTAGCAGCCTCCAAGTGAAACAGCTCGTCCTGGGCTCTGACTTTGCCATTTATCCCTACTTCTTCTTTCACACTCTTGGTATTCCACAGGCAACTTAACCCCCACCCCACCCCCCACACGTGTGGTTTGGTTTACTCACCAGAAGTAATCAAATTACAAGGTTATAGCCTGTCTGGAAATAACTTTCTCCTAGAATTCTAGTCTGTAAGATAACAAATTTTCATAATACGGTTAGGAAAACTATGGAACAAAGGAAACAAATATTAGGGATGCCTTATGCAGGCATGCTGTGTCTACATATGAAGCTGCAGAACCGCATTCCCACAGCACAGCAGGAGCAGGGCACATGGGGTACAGCTATTAATTTATCTATCTATGCTACAGATAGACTAATTGGATTAATACTGAGGGGTAAGGAATATCCTAAACTCTGCAGGCATAACAACTTGCTAGAGATGTTAATCCTTCACAGGAATTGCTCTGTGAAAGACGAGAAGTATAAATCACATTACTATGATCAGTCTAGAACCTTTTCCAATTAAGAACCACTTTGCTGCATCAACTGTCCAAGAAATCAGAATTGATAAAAGCTACTACAAAACAGGAATAAAAGTATCTATAATTTACACTCTGGCTTTACAAATTAACATTTTGTTGTGGTGAAAAATATATTAAATTTCAGATGCCATTTCCATTGTTTACACCCTATCTAATAATTTAAAAAGCACAAAGTACGTAGCGTTATGTGAATAAATACACAAATAATATTGAGTACTTCTGGTCCTGGAAGCGCTATCCTCCCCTGTTGAAAGCGCACCTATAGGGAAACAGGTAGCATTTTTGTAAGAACCACCTGAATAACAGACAGGAATTTACTGTAATGCACTGTTAGTGACCATACACCCTGGATGCCACATACTATCCTACCCTTGTACCAAAAGTCATTGAACAGTTATACCTAGCACCGGAAGATGATCAGTCTTCAAAGTCGTCTTCCCAGAGCCATGTTTTCTATAATTCAAGCAGTTCACTATCCTGACTAAGCTTACCATCGAAAACATTCTCTATGAGAACCAAGATGCCTCAAGAATAGCTAGATCATGAGTGCTGCCTGTGTGTAAAGCAATATGTACATAATTTTTTGATCCTTCTCCTCAATTATTGGAGTCAATACTTCCCAGATAGTCCTTTTTTTCCCTTTCTCCTAGGAGAATCTCAACTATACGTAATATTACACAACTATAACATAATTACCTCCTTCCTGCCTCCACAGTGAATGAAGCATATATTATTGTCTTTTTTCTTAGACACCAAACATCTTATTACACCTTTTTGCTACTAACTTCTCTTCTGTCTCAGAAGTACCGGCTGCAATTCCACCCACATAAATGGATGCATGTCTAAATAAACTCATAGCAGTTGGCTTTGTTTTGAAATTTGCTGTGTCTGTGCAGCCCTTCACAGACTGAGAACACTGTTGTTGAATACGATACCAACTATGACACAGTCTCTTCAAACGGGGAATAAATGCCACTTTCCATTTCCCTTCAAAAACTAATATTAAAGAAAGGTGTAATTTTAATGTTTAGGTTGATATTTAAAAGGGCAAACTCCCTAGAGAGATTATATTTCTGCTTTTCAGCATTAAAATCAATAGTGCCAGCAATCTGTATCGCTTTCCACAGATGAAGAACACAGCAGTTTATCAACTAAGTTCACTCCAGGATCAAATGATTGGCACTGACTTTGAAGCCTTTGAGCACTTTAGCAATGCTATCTGAATATAACCTAATGACTGCATTATAGCAGAACCCACAATTTTCTTGTATTAAAGTTCATATATCACATGTAGTGATGCTCCTGAGACACTGAGGTTTTCTAAATATAAGTTATTTCTTAGAAGGCAACGTTAAAAAAAACAGTAAAATATGCTACTTCAGACTTTTTTTCCTTATATCCTATATTCTTCTTGTATTTCTGGCTCTTACAAGCAAGACAGCAAACCAGTAAAATCAAGATAATTTCCAGCCTACAACTGTGAAAATTAATCAGATGACTTGTAGTCAGTCAGCAAATAGTTAACACTGGCATCGACAAGCCAGAATGGATCCACACAGAGGAGATGACACCCATCCAGACAAGTCCAAAGAGTAGCAGTTGAGCATAAATAACTACTTAAGGTTTTGTTATTTGCTTGGTGTCCCTGACTCAGTATACAGCCCTCAGCAATGCCCAGTTCCTTAATAATAGCAGTGGCAACAAAGGTACTGAAAGAGTTAAGTTAAATTTATATGTGAATGTATACTTCTAAAATATGTTAAAGGTCCACATCCAACCCAATCTTTAATTAGTGCAAAGATGGTACGCTCCATTTATGGTCTAATAAAGGATTCCATTAATTTTTCTATATACTACCATTCTTTAATACTGTGTACAATGGAAAGCTTGTCTTGGAATAAGTCACAGCAAGAAGGAAACCTTTCATAAGAATACAAAGTGCTCTGGTTTGAAAGTTACTATGTTTTACCAAGAAAACTCTAAAAACAGAGTTCTCAGGTGAATTATTTCTACCTCACTGACAACCAGAAATATTTTTTCCACCAAAAGCTTAAGTCCACTTCACAAAATTAGTTTATTTGTAATGCTCACTGTAAGATTTCATCTTGTATGCTGTGGTATAACTACAGCTTACACGCACACTGTATATGAGGGCTAAGTGTAATCTCAGACAGATCTGCACCAAGGATAGGAAAGATCTTTTTTCTCTCTTTTCATCCTGTTAAAACACCACAGGGTAATGTACACTTAATGGCATCTAAGTATATCAAATGATTTATACGGGGTGGGAAAGTACCAAACTTATTTCTCATGTCGACAGACTCTCAAGAAAAGCCATTCAAGCATAGTCTCACTTTTTGGCCTGATCTGGGGCTGGGCACAACCTAATAATATAGTTTGAAGACATTAAGCCTCATTTATAACTTTATTTAAATTATTTTATTTAAAATGTGTTACCATTAATACTTCAAAGAACGTATATACAACACCTTTGTGTAAGATTTGGTGCAGCTCTCCAGCTAAATCAGGAGGACAATACTCATATCTCTCCTTCAATTTAGTCATTCAGGGATCAGAGTGGAGAATATGTAATGACTGCATCAGGCAAGGACCAAACTGTGTATTAATAGTAATCCTATAAATTATAATATAATTAAAATCATAAGCTTATTCCAATTTTCAAAAAGGGTAACAACGTCTAATCACACTGCCTATTACGAACCACAGTTGGCCTTAAGCAGGTAGGTGACTTCAAACCTATGAAATGTGTATTTATAAATGTCAAGCACCTCAAAATTACTCTGACAAGCAAGGAAAAATTATAACTGACCAAAAAAATGTAAAACCCTGGAAAAGCTAAAATCATAATGCCAGTGGACCAAATGCTAAAACCACTGATATCAGTGGACCAGCATTTCAGTGACCAGGAAAAACGACAAAGCTAAGCACTTAAATATTCTCATTGAGAAAACCACAGTTTATACCTCTATTCACTTAAATTTACAGTGAACTGACAAAACTCAAAGCAAAATTAAAATTTCTGAGGCTACTACCTGGTAAAAAAAGATATGGAGAATTTAAGCTAAGTCTGACAAAAGCTGTTAATGCTTGCCCGAAGCACAAAAAGCATATAATAATTTTGATGTCAGGATCTCAAGGTGAAACCAGCATGCAAAATTTTGTAATGTGAATCGCCGTGAAGCCTTTTCAAAACCTATGCTGGAGATCAGATTGTAACAAATCCATCTGATTTTACAGATTTGCATTTGTACCGCTGATTTCAGTTGGGAATGGAAAACCACGTGATGTATTGTCTCCAGTTTTCCTTCAGAGGTGTGACTGCGCACTACCCAGTTTACCAATGAGGACTTCCACTGTTTTCTGAGCGAGATCTGGTGATCAAGAAGGTAAAAAGCCTGCGATAAGGTGAAATAATGCAACACTTCCCAAGCCTGAGGACATCGCCTTTTTAAACCTGGCTGAAAAATTTCCTAAGTGGAAGATTGCACTGTAAAATTACAGCTACATTTCCTGGTATGATGAAAAATAGGGTTGCTACCATTCATATAAGGAAAAAAAAAAAAAAAAAAAAAAAAAGTTCTGTCAGGAATTTGTCTTAGGAGAGTAAGAGGTGATACCAAAGCCTGTCGTTATGCTTGCAAGATGCCCATCTCTGCGTCTAGCTTGACTGCACAAGCTTTAGATAAACATCTTAAGCTGCTTTACCAGGACTCACATTTATATAACTCTTGGTAAATGCAGTGAGGCAGTTAGCTGACTGCAGCATAAAGTTAAATAAGGATATTTTTTAAATTATTTTTATTTTTTACCTGAGGAAAACTGATCAGATGTCCTGCTTTATAACCGTACCAGCTGCTTCCATGGGGCAACGGATTTGACCTCGCAAGACAAGCCAGTTGTGGAGCCAAAAGCACGGCCATGCAGATCTGGACTGATGGGAATGAAAAGTGGCATTTTGCCTTTTCTCTTCCCTTTCACCTTAACTGAAAGAGCATACCTTAAACCATGTTCAGTTTAGATCAAGATGAAGTATAATATAACGCTAAGAGTCTGAATCTCTTGTTTTGTCCAGAGTCCTGCAAGAAGGGTAACACCATGGCGACACAGTTTCACCTCTCATTTTCATCTTTGAAATACAAAATGGTAATTCATTTCTAGTGGTGGATAAGCTCGTCAAGACTTACTGGCTTCTTTTGGCAACAAGTGATACAGCATTAGTACTGACTACTCTTCTCTGGTATCACTTACTCTTCTGAAAGAATTACCACTGAAGGCATAGAAGCCCTCATGACAGTGACTGCAAGAGTAAACAGACATTAACTTCCTTTGTGTTTTTTCTGATTGTTTTAATTAATCACTTATCTTCCAAATGCTTACTAAAATCATTTGGCTTACAAGAAAATGCAAACAATGGCAATAACATGGAAAGTTATTTCTTCTACAAAACGTATTTACACATCTACACTTTTTCTAACTGTAGAAAACCAATGTTAAATTATTTCAATCTGATTTTTTATTTTTATTTTCACTACCGATTCTGAATGGCTAGCACATAATGTGCTATATCTTCAAATACATTAATGTCAAGTTGTACCAGAAAGGGAGTAAAAACAGCAATTATGTGTCATTTTGAAATCACTTGGTAAAGCTAGTAGGGTGACACAGGGGAAGTAAACAGTCAAACTATGCAGAGAATATTTGTATTCTGATTTTTTCCTTCCTTCCCTTTCATTTTATGAGGTCGACGGCCCAATATTTCTTCATTTTCTGCTCAGACTGAACTACTTTAAAAAAAATCGGCTTCAACTAAGTTTTAAGGTGTATGTTTTCCAGGTTCCTCTAATTTTATTTTAAGTGAATATATTATCAGAAAATACATGTTTTACTCCAAACAAAACTATTTTGACAGCTTGCATAAATATGTTTTATGAATCTAAATGAAAAGGTCTGGTACCACATTAAGAAATACCATATGCAATAGTCAGCCATTTCAAGTTATTTTGACTGTTATGGTAATAGTGCTTCCATATATTCAGAAAGTCTTGTAAGAATAAAATTACTTCTTGCACTGTTTCTAAATGCAGTACACGTTTTCATTGATATTTATTTTGTAATAAGGTATACATTTCTGTTATAATTCAAAATTTCACTTTCTAGAGATGCTGAACATGCCTGTGGATTTCACAGGGCTGCAGAAGAAAGAAGCAGCCCCACCACGGCTCCAGTAGGTGCTGTACGGCACAGCAGCTCAAAGGGTAGCTGGACAAAAGTCAGGAGGTGACCAACAGATATTAATTCTAGCATGGACTGTTGACTATCACAGTAACAGAAGCACAACTGTGTTAGCTATATAAACTTAATTTAAGCCACTTCAAATTACTCGTGGGGGGCAAACCAATCCAAATCCAACTACTGGATGATTCTAAGAACTGATTTCTGCTTGCACTTTATTTTGTGGACATATTCTGCACAGCCAGACCTCACATTTCATACACTGAGTTTCCCAACCACTCAATCTATTTTTTATTTCAATACCACAATAAAAAGAAAATGTTTTAAAAAAAATCTTTTTTATTTTTTGTTACAAAACCCTGGTAAGTTAACCTAGGAGCCAAGAAAAGACTGCAATCTCATGATGGCATGACAGTATGTTACTTTTAAATGCAATTATTAAGCATACTTTGGCTTATGGATGTCAAAGTAAACATATTTTCTTCAATAATAGCTATAAAATGGCTCCAGATAGCCATCAGTGCCCTTTCAGAAAGGCTTATTTGTTCACTTAAAGTCTAGCCAGAGAAATAAAATGTGAATTAAAAGAAAGCAGTACCTAAACTGAAATTATGTACTACATCTTTAACTAGCCAAAAAGCAACACTTAGTTTTAAGTACTTGTTTTGTTTATAATTCTCCTGATTTTACTTAGAGAGATGCTGTTTCTTTCTCAAAGAAGATTAACTTCAATGGCTGAAATAGATGAGCTTAATGCCAGAATTACGCTAAACACTACAAGGCAGAGTAATTTCATGTAAACTCAGTATCACAAGTGTAGAGTTTTAGGGAAGACATCTTGCATTCGTTGTTACTGAGATACTACAAAGAAGAGGAAGCTTGTAACTTCAAAGTTAGAAAGTATTAGAAAGATGATCCCACTTCTGAGAAAAGAATCCTTTGTAACTTCAATATTCATTCTGTTGGTAGCTTCCTACATCAAAACAATTCAGTTATTTGCTAGGTAATGCTCTCTAACACAAACAAAAAACAGAGTTCAACATATTACCTTCATTAGCAATAAAGGCACAAAAGTATTTTATAATATGAAGGTTTTTTTCCCCTCATAGATTTAATTGGAAAAAATCTGAAACCCATTAATGACACCAGAAAGTAAACATAAGCATTTAGGAATCAACATGTCTAATATATCAAGGGATTAGCCTATAAAACTCATTATAAAGCAGTCCTTTTGGAAGAAAAATGGGCAAAAGTGTATGGACTATATGTAGATGCACTGTTTTTCCCCGAATTGGCTACCTAACTTTTATAATTTTATACCTTTTCTTTAAAAGTGTGCCCTCTCAGACCACAGCTTATTTACTGGTTCATAGCCAAGGTTAAGCTACTGCCTAATATCCAAGCCAACAACTACACACTGATTATGTAGAGCAGTCGCAGACTTTCTTTTTTGAAGAAAAGAGATTTGTATCTTAGCATCACCAGTGCACTTTGTCTCCAGCCTCTCTCTTGCTGGGAGATGTCTGTGAAGAAGCAATACAGAGCCATGTTGTTCAATAATGTTACAAAACATACACACATGAAATATAACTATATGGCTGCAGGATCCTATAAAAAAAAAAAAAACAACCAACCCCACAAACAAAGAATCAAACAAAAAAAAAACCCCAAAAAACAACACAGAAACCTGCCTTTTGCATTTCTTGACATTGTGATCAGGTTCCAGGGGAGTCGAACGGCCATTTCATGCCACACGCTTGGCAAAATCTACTTGTACTACAGCTGTACTGCCATCGAGGAAATCAGGCACAGCAGAGTCCCTCTGGTGCCACTGTTTCTTCTCCAACAAGCATTAATAAAAACAGAATAGGGAAAACACACTGTGCCCGGGGTGGGACTCCACGTCATCAGCAATCATAAGGATTTAAATAAATCCTGTAATATTTATTCATATTAATATTATTTAGGGTAAGGATAAGGCTTGACATGTCACTGGGTTATGACCCCTTTTGTGACTTCCCAAAGGAATGCTTGCAGACTTTCTTTTTAGCATAAGATCCGGCCACCGAAATTGGGATGTGCTAGGAATAGTTTTGTAGAATCTCTTGGCATTTCATATCAAATCAACACAGGTAAGTATAACATTTTTCCTTTGCAGCTGATATTAGAACTAGACCTGATACCTGCTAAGAGCCACATTTGGACGCTGAGGGTCAGCATATGCAAATCCCTTAGTGGGATCAGAATGTTAATTGCTACATGCTCAAATTATTTGCTTTCAGCTGCTTTAGATACGTCATCCATCAAAGATAAATTACAGTATTTAAATTGCCTTCTGGCTGTTGTTTTCAAAGGAAAAAAAACCCCAACAAACCCAAACCCCGCCCCCCCCACAAACCCAAACCACAGATCAAACAGTTATCAAATAGTTAGTTATGAAATAAGGAATATGAAGAATTACTCCACCAAATTCAGAAGCAGGGCAACTGCTTAAACAGTATACTTGGAAAACTACAATATAACACATCATCCTATAATTATTTAGTTAAGCATTTTGAGGGAATCTTTTTTCCATTATATTATAAGTCACAAGTCCATTAGGAAAAAACATTATCAGCCTGCTTCCTGCAGTGGTTCCTTATGTACTTTATAGCTCAATGTAAATGTGAATACAGAATCTGTAGCGAGGCATCCTATGCTTACAGCAATGACACATATGTTTGGCACGCAGAAGCGCTCAGACTCAGTAGTTTTCCTTCTCAAATGAATTAATACTGCAGGGTATTTTTCATGCTATTGTTTTATTACATATGACTTATTTCACAAATTGCATTTAAATTTATTTTAGCACTGAAGTAAAAAAGAACTGTAAAATATCCAGATGTGATTCTCATTTTAGTCTGTGGCTATATTTGACAGTTCTTTTAAAAACATTTGAGGTACTTATGCTATCATAAACATAATATTTAATATCATACTGAATAAACAATAAAAAAGATTGGGTTTGCATCCAAAGACAGATCACACACTTCATAAAGATGAGTAGAGAAATAGTTTTTCACATCTTGAGATTTGTGTTCATATTCAACCTGGACATCTAATTGAAATTATTGTATTGTTAAAGCTTTCACTTAATGAGCAGCTCCAATGCTCCTAACGGATCATTTGGATGTACAAGTTGCTGGTAAGTTTGACAGTTGGGTGTGAGATCTTCCAAGATTTTATAAGCATTTTATAAAATAATAAAAACCCTTCGCTGTCACAGGAAGTCCTCCTAAATGCCCCGACCGTCCTGCTGTGTGGTTAGTGCTGAGGCAAGGAAACACAAAATCCATCACGGGATGGAAACACCATCATGCTTGCTCCAGGAACACAGACACATTTAGTCATACACGGGAATAGTCTCATTTTGTTCTCATGAAGTTAAGCACATACAACCACCCACCTGGCTGAAAGGCATTATGCAAAAACACCCACAACCAATCTTGTACGTAGAAGTAGAAAGGGAAGACTCACAGCCCTCCAGGTGAGCATCCCTCCTCTCTGTGTTCTGCTCCCGTAGGATGCTTAAGAGGTTGAACAAGTAGGTGCAAGTAGAAAAAAAAATAAAATATATGACTGCTATTGCTAGCATCCCGTCATTATACCTATTTCACTACTTCATGCCACGTGGATACTGACAATGTAAAATGAAATCTGCAGCACTTTCCTACGATCTCAGCGTAGGTAATTTAAGAAGAAAAAAGGAAAGGAGGCACTGCTCTTTTTTATACACCGTCTTTGATGTTATGCTAAAGTATAGCCTTACTGTTCCCAACCTAAAGTAGCAGTTGCTTTATTTTGTTTTAATTAACTCAGCTTATTTTGCTATTATAAGTGACTATTAGATCATTCTGTAAGGTCAAGAACGCATCACAAAAATGAATACCTTGTGTATTTGAAAATGGAAAAATATCAGAATGCTATTTCCACTGTAACCCAAAGAACAAACAACCAAATATTTCTGTTAGGCATGTGTTAGATAAAACATTTTAAATATAATTTCCAACTTATGAACAATTACTGCTGCTGAAAGAAAAAAACATGTGCTTACAGATAGGAGACAGCAGCCTAGCTTTACTACTTTTGTACAGTACAATTACATTTCATTCTCTGAAATTTCGCAGCCAAGGAATGCCAACAGGCCAACAGAAATCTTTTGCTGAGCTTTCTCCTGTTAAACCCGCTATATGTTCACATGTCATTAGCCAAGAAAGGATTGACATAGTCAATGAAACTAAAATTACAGCTATGGCTGTAGTTTTGCTTATAGCCATAAACCGGTAAGCAAGAATATTATCCAGTGTGCAGGCACCACCATACATGCCATGGCTGAGGGCTACCAGGCAGTGTGAGGAGACAGGGGATCTTGTTCATGCAGAGTCACCCCAAGCTCAGAGTTTATCACCTGCAACTCTTATCCTTCTCACGGCTGGCCCTGGCTGCTAGCAGAAAAGCAAAAAAAACCAAACCAAACCAAAAAAACTAACAAGTCCTGTTTAGCCTCAAGCTGCGCGTTCTTCACAGGAAGACTCCTTTACCCTTTCTAATGAAGACTGAGTACTGACTATACTGATTATAATTCATCCAGGTAGGAGTGAGTAGGCAAAGCAGATGCTAGCAAATACACTGCACACAGCCAAGACAGCCAAAATCCAAATTAATTCAAACTTTAAAAGCTTTCCACAAGCCCCAGCAAGAAAAATCACATGCTGAAGATCTCTGTCAAGGTTTTACCTATAAAAGGAGTAGCTCACAAAGTAGAAATTCAGATGCAAACTGTAAGCTAGTGAGGCTTACAAAACACTTGCTAGTGACAAGTACAGACCAAGCTGAGCCCCCAGTAGTATTGTCTCTTTTTTCAATCTCCACAGATTTTGATTTCTTTTTTGAAAAGACACTATTAATAAATTAAAGAGAATGATAAGGCTTTTCACATCAGTACCTATTGTTGATGTTAGAGGAGATACAACACAGTCAAATAGAACAGGCTGCATTGAAAGGACAACCCAGAAGGAGGCAGGGACACATGGTAATGCCAGGGATTGTTCTGTACATAAACCCAAGACCAGAGCAAGCTGAGCTAACCTTAATCCTCCTGGAAGAAATACCAAAAGTCATGAACTCACAATTTTGGATTGTTTCTGTATCTAACTAGTGAACCACATGTCTTTGTCCTGCTGCCTGTGCTTGTCTTCCAAACACTGCTGTTTACCTGGATGATGGCATTCTTTTTTGGAGTCATGCTTCAGGTAGCTTAAGTGCCCAATCCCTTAATTTCAGTGTCTAAACCTACACATAAAAATTAAATATAAGTAGCCAGGTGTAATGATGATAATTTGATGACTAACATATTAAATGCTAGCATAAGGCCAACTTTATGCATGTACACACTATCCTAACAAATAATTGTCTCTGTTAATCCTTCTTATATCTTTTAACCTGTAAACCCATGAAATACTGCATACTTTTTTAGAGAGGGAGAGTCAATTACCTATACAATCTAAGTCATAAAGCATTTCTACTTTCTGGTTCTCCGGTCCAAACCTAAAGTAATTCCCAGAGCTAAGTTGAGAGAGCAGGAAGGAGGCTGTGGTAGAGGAATGACAGTGACCAAAGGAAATGGAACAATTTATTCCACTAGGGAATTACCATGAGCTTTCTTCAGCTATCCTGTCAGCACAGAGGAGGAGGTTTTTTACTGCCAAAACCTGTAATTTTAAAATAAGTAATAAAATCCCAGTATATATTTATTATATATGGTACAGTTCATTTTTACTACCTTAATTTTCACATATGTTTTCTTTGGAATTATGGTCTTTCGAAACCACAAAGATCAGATACGTAGGCAAATGTCAACAAATATAAATTATTTTAAAATAAAATTCTGAAAGCAAAACCTCTATATAATACACTATTTTAAACAACAAAACTAAGGCAATTATTGGCCTTTTGAAGAGAAGGGATGTAAAAATTATTATTGCTTTATAGAAAAGCTTAACGAGGTTTGTAGTGAGTACTGCTTTTATTGTATTTTCTTATAACAAATGCTTGAAATAGCTTCCAGAGAACATTCAGCAGATATTTAATTCCCAACAACAGATGACTAACAAAGCACATAAAACCCTCTCATTCTCTTCCTGTATGTTTGAGCTTCAGCAGTATGACCAAATGACAACAATGAATTGACTTTTCAATAAAAATAAAGTACATACTTTCCAGATGTTAGAAATGAGTGGATGTAAAGGAAGGAAAGCTTATTAGAAAAATAACTCAAAGAGGAATGATAGATAAATTCAGTTGATATATTGTATAAAGTATTATATATATTGCTACTTAAAATCGCACTATACCAAATGTTCATTTTTAACAAACCATACTACATTATTTGTATTTATAGTTCCTATGGGTGAACTTGATAAATACCCATGAATAATTCAAGCATTACTAATGTCTTGCTTCATCACATTAAAAACAAGTAATTCTAATTAGTGATCTATGAAGCATATAAAATCTATGCATCTTATAGGAAAATGACAAAATGAATTAAAAAAAAAGGGACAAGGAGAGGGAATAATAGAGTAGATCATTTGTCCAGCTTCTCTGTAGAAAGGTACAGACTGTGTTATGTCTGCAAGGGACAGAACAGCAAAGGGTGCATTGCAAGCATACGTGTGTGGCATGGAGTAACGGTGAATATTTTTATTCCAACTTTTAACTCTTTTACAACCATCTAAAGCAAAATATCTATCAGACTGCTTTTTCTACTGTTGAAAGAATGCAAAATCCATTGCAATTGCACATGCCTAATCTTAGAAGGGAAATCTGGGGAAAAAAATCATGCCATCTGTACTAGATGTTGATTAAAAGGTGGCATTTTTAAATCTATCCAATGGACCTTAATACAATACAGAAAACTGCTAATAGTTTAATAGCTCTAACAGAAGAGCAACGAACGGCATCATTCATTATTCAGCCTATATACACCTAAAGTTATGCCAAAACAAAACATGTTCATGGTATCTCTAGTCATAAATGCAAACAGCAGTACACAATAAATGTAGTTTCATAGAATTTCTCCACTGCATTAAACATAGTCTAATGGAAATAGCTTGAAAACTTTTTAATACTGACTTGCTTATTAAGCCATTCAGTAATTTAAATAACCACCTTCAGCAGTCCCAAATTTCATTAATCCTCTGAAGACAGAACTACTGACCAAAAAAATTAATACAATAGTTTTTAATTTAACTACATATGAGAGAAAAGCACTATTCATTACAACAGTGACTCAAAAAGTAAATACAGTCTCCATAATTGTAAATGTTGAATATCACCTAAGGTAACTAAAATACAAGTGTGTAAGCTGTTTAGTCTTCATCATAAAATGATGCAGTTCCTCATATCATAACATTTTTTTCATTACTGCACATATTTTAAATCAAAAGAACATGGGTCAACATTTTCTTTAGTTTACATTCTGCCTGAGATTGTTTCACTTAAGTCTGTTCCAACATCAGTGAGAAGACCAGTTGTCTGACACAAAGATCCTGAGAAAGAGGCTTTTAGCTGCAGGTTTTACATTTTCTCAGCAGATAATGTTCATTGTTCACATCCATCCTAACACATCCTTTCTCTACCACAGTTTCTTTGATTGGAAGATTTATCTTGCATTGCTATATGCTCTGCTACGTGACTATACTCATCAGTGAGCTAAAGCATCAATTTTCTACAAGTTCTTTTTCTTCCTTTTCCTGATGCTTTCCTTACATAAACATCTGATAACTATGTGATCAACAGAATGTTTATAATAATTGAACAACTAAGCTGCTAGTAAGAAAAAATTTTCACAGCAAAATTTAACAATAGGCAATTTGAAAGTATGTCTTGCTATTACTATAGCCCAGTAGATGGTCACCTGGAGAAAGTGACGGGTTTTTTTCATGGAAGGGTCCAGGAACAGCAGTGGTATTACATTGGTCTAAAGGGCAAGTACTGAATGAGGAAGGTTACTCCACTGACAAAGCATATGCTAGCACATGCCTATACTAGCAAGTCATTAAATTCCAAAACAGTTGTAAAAAAAAATAAAAAATCTGTCAGATTTTAGATCATTCACTAATAGGAAATAGGATTACTTTGATAGGTAAAATATTCAGAATAAATGAATCACTGAGTTTACTCCTGATAGAGATCTGTCAGATATTCAATTATATGACTCAAAATAGAGTTAGGTAAATAAGGGACTCTTCAGTTTGATGCCTGAATGAAAAGATCAGATTAATCAGAAAAATCTTGTTAGGCCTAAAACGAAATCTTACTTTAATTGAAGAATTATTTAGCATGTTAACCTTATTTTTAGGTTAGGAGAAAAGTATCACCACTTCGAAAAATCATTCTCATCTAAAAAACTTGAAACCAACCATTAACTTCTTAAAAAAAGAAAAAAAAAATCAGTTGTTTTAGTAGCTGAAGTTTCTTAGATTAACTGCATAGGAATTTGCAAACAGAAAAAAACCTTTAAAGACAGGTGCAGCTTCAGGGGACTGCATTTTTTCCCCTTTTTACCCAGCTCTGCCAGTGCTCCCCAGACTGCAGAAGCACTGGCTGGAAGGGGCCTCTGGAGGTCACCTTGTCCAGCCTCCTTCCTGGGACTACCACCAACTCCAGGTGAGCTCTGTCATGCCTCTGCCTGGTCAAGTCTTGAAAACCTTTGAAGATGGAGATTTTTCAACCCAAGTGACCTGTCCCAGAGCTGCACTACCATCCTTGCAAAAATTTCTTCCTAACGTCCAGTTTGTACCTGCCAAGCTGTAATTTATGGCCTGCATCCCTTGCTGCATCATCTGGCACGATCAAGTAACTCAACCAGCGAGTAAGCTCTCTTAACGAACTATGGTTAAAAGCCATCTTTTTGCAGACACAAGCTCCAGCATTAGAGGTATAGTACTGAAAGCTCCCTCACATCATGTAGAAGCTTCATGAGTTTCTGTAGAAAATACAGAGCTCAGTCTTAAGTACAAGTATTTATAATTTTAATTATATACATTTTTCTGAGGTGTTAGAGCACGAGAGGTCTTACAGATCTTCTTCCCTCCTGCAGTGACCACAGACGTAGTCACCACAGAATTTACTCCTGGAAATGCAAAAAAAAATATAGGGTGTAAACAACACTGTCTGTTGGAGGCTGCCATTTCAGCTCATTTTCATGGGGGGGGGGGGTGTGGGTGTGGGGGTGTGTGGAACTTACAAAAACCCAGAAGACTAAAGAGTTTCATATTGTAATTACTTTACAACACTTTTGTAATAATTAAGTATATTTTACAGATGTCTTGAAGACAGAACTTCCAAAAACATACAATTACAGCTACCTGAAGTAGTTCCAGAAACCCAGAGAGGAACGCTTTCTCTTTAAAATTATTGAGTGTTTTAAAATTAATTTAGCAAAAGCTACCTAATTTCAATGGATTCCCTTAGTTTTCACCTTTTAAATTTAAAAAGAAGCATAAAAGAATGTGTCTCATTTTTACACACTATAATGGCAGCAAAAAAAGAAACAACAAACAGAAGAAGCAATTTCTCAAGTTCATTGCTTTTGTAGTCTCCCTTGATTAAGGTGTAATCAACTCTGTGAATGCAAAGCAGGACAGGAATAACTGATTATGTCTGAATTTGGTGAATTTTACCCTGATAGACTATTTACTTCAATGATGACAGATTAAGTCTTTGAAGGACTACTTTGTTTGAACTGGACACAGTATCTGGGTTTTAATACAATTATGACCATGGTGTTTTTTCTGTGCTCAAGGATAAGATATCCAAGGTGGCAACAATGTATTTGCTTTATTTCTTCTTCCATATTCAGGTGTAGTATGCACATCAAACTTGAAGACTTTTAATGTATCGCTGTACATATGTCTAATAAATACTATTCTCCCTCATGAAGCACAAACTGCTGAACACAAAAATTCATTTTTCTAAATTCCTTAATGCTGTCAGGTAAAGAAACACATCCCTTGGTGTAATACCCTGTTTGGGGAGTTCTGTGCTAGCACGATCTAAATGCAATATAAATTATTTTTCTAAGAAGAAATCCTTCTTTTAAATCATGGAATTAAGAAACAAAGACAAATAAAACTCACATGCTAAGCTATAACATAAAAACTTTTTAATTCTATTCTACATCTAAGTTCCATGTTTTATTGAGTGGGTTCCAAATTTGCTTAAATGAATTCTCCAGTCCCCAACGTTTTAAAATAATAAGTTTTTAAAAACTTTCACTGTGGTAATATTTGTTTCCATAGAAACAGGACTGAAAGCAGGAGCTGCTCTTAAAAGAATTAGAATTCTCTCCCAGAAATGAAAGACTTAAAAATAATAACATATTAATAAAGCTATTGTCAGAATATATATTTTATCATTTTGGAAAAACAGAGCATGATCTTACATCCACTGGAGTTAATAGGACTATAATTTGTGATTACAATAGAATAAACCTAAATCACTGAGAACATATTACTGAGCTAAAATAATAGATCAAAAGATTATTCACTTAAAGGGATAATTTTCTAATGAAGTTTTAAATTAAATTTAGCAGGTGACTATCAGTTGAGGCCATTTTTAGAAATATTACAATGAAGAATTATGAGCCAAAAACGTTAAACAATAGATACTAAGGATTATTACTATTCACATAATTCATTTCTATTACCGTTGCTTAATTTTTTTGAGAGTGAATTACTTCATTAAAATCTGATTTTACAGCCAGCCAGGTGCATTTCTAAGATCCAGCCACACAGTAAAGGAACATATGGACATCACGCTGGCATAAACCTAAACTTCTATAGGATTAAGAACATATATATTTTATAGTAATTAGTTTTGCTTTTTTCCTCACAGAAGTCTTTCTAAGTGCACTTGTCTGCGTACCTTGTAAACATTCAAGCATCTCCTGTAAGAAAATTAGTAACTTAAGAAATAATAATTTACCTCCCCCAAACTCATAACTCCAAACAGAATCTTGAAGAAAGAATGTATCCAGGATGGGCTTGCAGTTACTAAGGTTCCTGAACGCATGCAAATCTCACCTCTGCAGAGTTCTGCTGAGTTAAAGAGTTACTCGGGTTCACTGATGCACAACTATAATTTTTAAGTCTGAAATGATAGACAAGGACAACTTTTTTCTCCTTTGCATCCACTCCAACCACTTCACTCTCTGGATCAGCTTCTGTTATACTACACATATATAGTACTAGAAGAGCAACAAAGCTGGTGAAGGGTCTAGAGAGCAAGTCCTACGAGAAGCAGCTGAGAGAACTGGAGTTGTTTAGCTTGGAGAAAAGGAGGTTCAGGGGAGACCTTATTGTTCTACAACTACCTGAAAGGAGGCTGTAGGGAGGTGGGCGTTGGTCTCTTCTCCCAAGTAGTAAACAATAGGACAAGAGGAAACTGCCTCAAATTGCACCAGGGGAGGTTTAGATTGGATCTGAGGAACCATTTCTTCACTGGCAAGCACTGGAAGAGGCTTCCTAGGGAGGTGGTTGAGTCACCAACCCTGGAGGTATTTATAAGACGTGTAGATGTGGTGCTTAGGGACATGGTTTAGTGGTGGACTTTGTAGTGACAGGCTAATTGTTGGACTGAGTCTTAAGGGTCTTTTCCAACCTAAATGATTCTACGATTAAGGCAGACACAGCCTTTGATAGCTCAGGTTTGAGTAAGGCTTGGGGATTTACAGTCTCCACAGCTCAAAGAGGCCCAAGAAATCAGTATTGGTCACAGCGACAGCAGCACCCAGGGTTTGGCAGGGTAATTACCATCAAGTTTGGAAGGAAGCATGGCAAAAAGAAAATCTGAACAGCTTCAGACTTCAAGCATTCTTCCAGGTTTTCTACTACTGAGGAATCAAGTAAAGCTGCTGCAATTCTCCTACACAAGGTGTGTACATAACTTTTCCTAGAGCTGACTAAAATTGCACATTCTGTGACACATACAAAATATTTTCATCTTCAAAGGTTAATTCTTTACCTTTTCAACAGTTAATTACCTATACTGCTGTTCTCAATCTGCCATTCTGCTGCACATACCTGGTCAAACCCTTCAAGTTATCCTGAAGCCACCAACCTAGCTAGGCTGACTAGCTTGAATAACATTGTCATCGTAAATTTTACTATGTAAATACCTTCGTTATTATTCTGAAAGATGAAATAGGTATTTGAATAATTTCAAGATGAAACCTGTCAAACAAGTGATACCAGTCTTACTACAGACTTTGAGACCCATCACTGAAACTGGTGACCCTGTGTAAAATTAAGACATTTAGCATTTTCTTAGTCAGATGTTCAGTCTAGAGAACTTGTATCTGTCTTACAGTTGGGGGTGAGTTTCACACCCTTCTGTGAGGGTGAAATTTCCTTACAAAGCTCAAAGCCCACCAATTTATTTTCCTATGCTCACAGGTTTTATCATACATAGAATAGAATTCTGACAGACAAACCTTTGCAGAAAATACCATGGTTGGACTTTACAAACGTGCATGTATTTTTAATAAGTTTTTTTAGCCATTACTTTAACTGAACTACTACTCACATCTCTTGACTCCATATATTTTGATCAACTCTACAAGAAAATGACTGCCAGTACTTTCTTCCTAAAAATCTATTTTTTACTAGCAGGTTAGCCGACTCATTTCTAAATTTCTTTAAAATTCTGAAAGACATTTTAAAACTTTTAATTTGCAACTTACACATTTACCATCACCACCTCAGGGTTTTTTTTAGCTCTGTATTAGAAAACCACTCCCATGAAAAAGGTTTCTTCCTCCACAATGCACCATGACTCAAGAAAACATTTAACTTGTCAGTATTGCATCTACTTTCCTTGTTTTCTCCCTCTGGCTGACCAAAGAAGCTATCCACTCCTTTGAAATATACTGACAGTGGGGAAGTACTTCTTTAAGATTATTTTATTACTTGAACTATCTACAGTATGTAGAATGGAAATTACAAGAGTTAAATTCCTATTTTCTGCTATAATTTATGCCTTTAAAAAACCCACCATGGCTGAATTTAAAACTTTGAAGTATTTATGCTTGCACCAAGTAATTAAGCTTTTTTTTGTGAGCTGATAACATTAAAGTGTCATTTAAGAAAAAACTAAGGATTTCACTTCCTTTAATTTTGATGTTAGGTTCATTTATTTTTAACAGTGAATTCACCGTTACATGAAATACCCAGCCTAAAGGTTGGTTTAACTCCGGTAGATTTTGGCACTTGGCTTCTCCTTAGATGGTATGAAATTATTTGGATACAATATGACTATTTCAAGTGTCTGAACCAATTTGTTCTGTTTGCAAAGTTGATTGTCAGGTACCATGTAACTGTATTGATTTTTGTTGAGATTCTACTGTCTTTCAGGAATATCTATTTTATCAAAGGTTTTTCTTTGATATTTCTTCTCACTGATTTCTTCTTCTAAAGTAGTGGTAATCAAAAGTGGTAAGCATTTTTCATTCCCTGAATTACATGTAAATGATAATACGTTTTCTGAAAAGGTACTGCCCACTGTCACCTTCAGTTGGCAGCTACTTAAAGTTTGAGGACATTACACGTTAAACAAGGAAACTGTTCAGAATAAAAAGTCTTGATAAAAAGTACCGTAGATATAAAAAAAAAAGTTAAAGCTTTGTCATCTGGTACACAGCCCACTAGTTTAATCCAATGGTCCAATGGTTTAACAACGGATATAAACTTAAAACCTTTACTTTAAACCATTATGTATTTTTGCAGGACAAAAGTGGAGTTTAAAGGAAACTGCAATGAAAAAGTGTATTTTCAGAATTATGGGGTTTGCTCATCTTCACATAATATGCAAATAAAATGTTCCAGCAGTTTACACTGCACAGTATACCAGTTTCACTGGTGCATTTGTGCTTCTTTTCTGTGTAATGAACAAGTGACAGGAAAAAAATACAATAGCTTGTCTGTCCCTAGAGCAATTATACTGCAGATCTGCCCAAAAACCCAGGAGACACTTTTTTTTTTTTTTGACACAACATTTTATTTAGTCTTAATTGTATTTTGTTAATCTGTATTTTTCTTTTACGTCAACAGTACTCCAATGGCTAAAGCGGGGTCATATAGCTATCACTGAACTTCTGATGACATCTGTATTCACTCTAGACTCTCCATTCATTTTGTCCTCTGTCTTTACATCTTATTTTGTTGATAATCACAAATGATCTCACATTTGCGGTGAGTTTGGATTATATGTTCCTTTATTTCTGCTTCTGCTGGTGTCTTCATCGTAAAACAGAAATGAAGATGCAACTTACTCCATTTCAAAAGGCATGTTCGTGTCTTGTGTAAAGCAGTCTTAACTCCTATATTGGAATCTATTAATTATCCTTGTACTAAGTGTCTCATAGTTTGTATTCAGACTGTTAAAATGCCCCATCAGTAGAAGCTTGTTATTTTGAAATGTTATATAGACAGCATCTTAGTCTCAACTACTCATTACCTTGCCACAGTTCCCCAGCAGCTTCTTTGGACCCTGGGCTACAAGAGGAAATGTCATAACACAGCACTGGCCCAGATGCCACTCAATGTCTATGACATCTTCGAATGCCCAGAGGTGCATGACTTCCCGGTGACCCGCAACACCACCATCAAGCCTACCCTGCTCACTCTGGAGGCGAAGCAGCCACAAGTCCCCAGTAGTCTAAAACATCTTGTGACAACTCAGATCAAATTAATTTTGCCTCTTGTATTGCAGTAGATTTACTGTAGGATCCCTGGTAACACCAATTGGAAGAAAACACAGCCTAACTTTCAGTATCTATGTGACAGGACACAGTAGCATTCCTGCTCTGGATTCCCAGGCATTCCCATTTCCCACTTTTGTACGTGAACAATAATAATCTTCAACACTTTGCAAGGACCAGAAAAGTTACCACTAATTTCTGGAAGACAAGTTTAGGATGTTCAAGCTCTATTTTAGCTTGCCGTTAGAAGAACTTTACCATAACATATTCATAGCTCCATATAATCTTTGCCTCCCAGTATACATAAAAGCAGAAAACAGCTGGCTGAAATAATCCAGCACCACCTTGTTTTCCCTCCTAATGTCACAGATTTTCATATATATGTCTTTATTTTGCTTTCATTTGCTTCACAGTTAAGCCACTGCTACACTCAACATATGCAGTTTTAAACCCACTTCTCCCATCCCACCATTTCAGTGATTTAGTTTTACTGTTAAATCATCAGCTAATCTTGGAGATTCTGACCACTTCTTCCAAACTATTCATGCATATATTTAACCCAACCATTATCCATTCCTCTGTTTACTTCACAGCTCTGCATCTTTATTTAGGTACAAAAATCTTATCCTGTCTTTGCCAGATAAAACATTTCCCGCCCTTCCCACACCTTCCCTTATGTTCAAATCCCAGACACATCATTACATGACACTCGGTCGTTCATCTCAAACAGGGGCTCTGCACAAGGAAGCTGTCAACAGTGGTACTGTGCACACTTCCGATTATTTAAAACTAAGCATGTTAAAGGCATGTTATTATGTCACTGAGCTTCTGAAGTCTTCACTGATGTTGTTAATCACGTAGACCAGTCACAGGATTAATTTAAATGGAAGTAAGGCAGGCAGCAATTTGAATTTTCAATTTAGTAGACTTCTAAGTGTCATACATATATATATATTGATAAAAATAACTTCAGCATTGTTTTTCTGAAGGATTCAATGAGAATATTAATTCTTTTGACCATACCTTAAAATAACTCTAACAGGAGCATAATTGTATTTCATGAAGTGTTTCCTCTTGACAATTTTTCTCCCCTTAGATATACCCAATAGAATAGGAACATCTTAAATAATTGCACAAAAGAAAAGGACAGTCATATACAGATCATACTTTTTGTTACTTTGGTAAGACCCACACTCATAGACAAATATTTTACATTTTCTTATGAATACACAAGAGCAGCGTCAGTGAATTTATGCAAGCAACATGTTTCAAGACTGCCAACAATGAAGCATCGTTCAAACTGCACTGTATTTTATGAATAAGCCTGTAATGTTATATTCTAATGAATCTATTTGACATTCAGTGGTGTGATGCAGTGCAAAGTAATTTTAATAATGCAGTGCATGGCTGTAGCTTATTATATGCATATGGAAGACACCAATGTCTTTAGGATGGACATTTAACTCAAGGTAGGAGGAGAGAGACAGAAATAGACTCAAGGAATGTAAGAAAGTCCTCATCTCAAAGTCTGATGGTATTCTGAGAATCTATGTATTCAATATACACACTCACACACGCACACTGTTAAAGCAGCAGAGAGATCATTTGGAATTAGAATGTAAGCCTTTCTCTTATTTTAAAAAAATTAACACATTATTTTTGCAATTTCTCAGGTTTTTGGGTGGACAACAGGGGAAATTATTTTAATTTAAAAGAAATATTATCTATTGTCAATATTTCCAATGGATTTAAGGAAAACAATGAATAAGATTCCTCTACAAAGGTTCACTTTCCTCCCCAGCTCAGGGGATGGACTTGTTCCACAAATTAATTAGAAAGAAAGTCTTATAAAAAATACAGCTGGTCTCAGTAATGTCTGCCTTGCACCATATTGTTTGATTTTCTATATCTTAGTTTTTTGAGATCCAGATTCTTTTTTGTTTGCACAATGGAAAGAATAATTTGAAGAATAAGAAAGAGATTCTTCAGTTTTAACAATGCTACTCATCAATATGTTGAACACATGATCTGAGGATATTATTCCCCTCCAGACTTTGAGTCATTATGGTATTTTCTTCCCTTATTGCAACTCTAGTGCACAGCGCAGCCCCAATTCATGATGTGTTGGACAAAACGCAACAAAGAAATAAAGAAGGGGTCAATAGAAGCTGTTAGCTACAAACACATTACAGGCAATATACAACACCAGTGGTTGGATATTGACCTCAGGGCATTAACTCTATATTAGCATGCCATGCTACAGCACATGAACACATAGTCATCTTTACAACACAGAGCGGAATTTAAGAGACTCACATAATTGCCTGCGAGAAGGTACAGGAGCACTTCCAAATGCTGTGCCCTGTAAATAAAACACATTTTTTTTTTTTTTTGGAGCAAAGGATGTCAGATTAACAGCAGCAGCAAATGAAAAAAAAATGACAAGACATGAAGAAAATGAAGGCAGTGAAACAAAAGAGGCTGTTTAGGTAGAGGAGCTTGTTATTACTAAAAAACCTGCAGTTCCTACTTTCAGATAAACATAAATTATTAGTTGAGAACGTTCTAAGAGTAATCCACACATCAGTGGACACAATGAACCAGAAAGAGAGAAAAAGAGAGAGAAAGCAGGCAGAAAAAAGTATCAGCATAAGACAGGCATGCTCACACTTGCCAGAAATTAAATTTGATGGAAAGAACAATGGACAGAATATATATAAAACTAATTCCTTGACAAAAATAAGAAGGTTTAATTACACCAACGTCTTAGCTGATACCATCACTGTTTGAAGGTAAAGTACATTTCAAACAGGTAGGAAGGAGAGCGAGTGCAGTACAGTTTGGTTCCTGCCACTTCGTCCTCATCTCTTCTCCAAAATCCTTTAACAAGTCCTCACTGGGTCAGTTTGATGACAAGTGATAGGAAGCACCTTTATTAAAACCCCGATCAATATACGCAGTATGCTTTTCCCGTAGATAATACACAAAAGATGAAGCAGTCTGTGGCAGCAATTACCACAAATCTCTGAAATACCAACCGTGCATGGAAAGAACATATGAAACAAATGCCAAGCAAGTCATACCAGTTGGGATATGTAAGGAAGCCTCTTCTCAATGCAATCCTCTATCCCCACTCCCTGCCCACCCCCACCCCCCGCCAAGGCCAGAAAAACAAACTCATCACAGAAAGAGATTAAAAGAATGACTACATAAAGAGAAACTCTAGTGTATAAAATTTGAAGAGCAGGGTTAAAACAAACTATATTGTCTGATCTTTAATTCAGATCACTAATCAGAAATTTGCTTTGGCTTTGTGTCCAAGACTGCTTCCTCCTTCCCAATGTAAAAGGGTACACTGATCATTTGGACTGAGTAGTCGAGAATGACTAATTACAGTAATATTTAGACTGCATTTATTGCCTTAAAAAGAAATAACAAACCACAAAAATATAATAAAACACCTGAAACTTATGAGACTTGAGTGGAGCTTGGCTTCCTTTGAAGTAATTTTGACTTCTATCATCTTTTTGAATTCAAGGCTATGAACCTATTTACCAGGCATTTAGACAGTGCTAGGCATTTCTTCTTTGGGATCATTTTTTTTTCCCCCCAGGTTTTCTAAGATTCCATTTTCCTTTACCTAGTAAGAGTGAAGCAAATATATGCGTATCTAGAAAGCCCCATAGAGAAACCATCTTTACACCACTGCTCCCACATTACTTCATTTAAGGAAAGCCAGAATAATTAGGATTATTTGTCACTTCAGAAGCCATGGCTGTGCTGCTGAGACCACAGCTTGCTATGCTGTGGCCACGTGCAGTGCTGGGTAGCTCTGCAGAAGCCATTTGTCTCACTGTGCCACAAGCTTATCACTCTGAGGCCAACTCCTTGAGGTCACAGTCACCACAAGAAGTAGCCAAGGGAGCAAGCTGGGGTTAACTTGTGTTGGAGCAGCAAAAAACCCACCAGCTGCCTCCCTTGTTTCCAAGGTTGCATGGGTGCCAGGAAAAAGCAGTAAGCTCTCTTGTTTACCAGTGCAAGCAGGCAGTGTGCTCAAAGCCCTTTTCTCCAGGGCAAGCAGTGCCCTGCCAGTGCACTATCGCCAAATCCCACAGTTATCTGTGAAGTTATTTCAGCACTCCCAAAGTCCACCTTTCACCTCCAGCAAACTTATCAATGTAGCCAAAGGACAGCCTGGTTTGGGTACCAAACCAAATTGTACATTGGCACTTAAACCAGTTCTTCAGTGTCTGCTAAGGCTTTACCAATTATTTCCAGTGCTCTCTTAAATCTTTTGGAAACAAAATACAGTTATTTGCAATACTAAGAATACACCTATTCATCTAAAGCAAAGCTAGAAGTATTGAAGAACACACATTGCGGAAGGACAGTAGCCACAGCGTCCCCATTCTGCCAACTATATGCTATTCTGCTTTGCTTAAAGGCAGCTTTCTAAAAAAGCTGAGATCCTGTTGTCGTGTATCTTGCCTCCTCCCCTGGGCCACTCTACAATCTCAGGAGTCCCTGTGTAGAGTTGGGTGGATAAGCATCCCTTGACCATATCAGCCAGCACTCTTGCATGGCTGAGGTGGGGAACTGACTGTACCAGCAACGTTACCTATCTGAATTGTAACATCCCCTTATGGCCTTGTTACATTCTTTATCTGAATCGGAAAGGTATGGTACCACCATCACCAGAATTTGAAAATTCAAGTAATTACCAACTCCGGTTGTGGCCAGAACGGAAATTTGTTGTTGGCTAAAGCCAATCATCTCTGATCCTATACATGGCAGTCCTAAAGCGAGGCACTTTTGAGCGCTCCTGGACCACAGGGGGCTGCATCCAGCATCTGCCTCTGAATGAGATGCCTCTCAGAGCTTGCAAACTCCAAGGTTTGTGAAGTTAGGAGGACTGTTGCCAAAAGCTGATGATGGAGCCTGGGCTGACACGCCTACTCCTTGAGTCTCAACCCTTCACCCGCTGAGAAATACAAAGGTATTTGACGTGAATATTTCACTGAACTCGAGGGGAACTTTTAGCAGGTACATCATTGTACATTCATATATATATATATGTACACATGCACACATTCATTTGTGTCTGAGTGCACGTGTGTGTGAATTGATTTTGGTACCTCATAACAAGTACAGAATGAATGTTACCATCTTGGATCCATGATTAATTTACTGTTGTGATTATAGTAAATCATATTGGTCTACTTTGTAAATGATAAATTAGTCAATGATTAAGTGCTGCTAAACTCTTGTGATCAACCTTAAACTGTGGATAAACCTTAGACAATCTTTTGATATAAACTGTTGTCCAAGTGTGAGACTGAGATTGGATGTAGCTGCACCTAAGCTCTATCAAGAGTTTAGAAAGCAAAGAAGTCCAATCTGAATCTCATGACTAAATAGAAGGGTGTGCCTTTCCCTTTTATATCTCCAGTCTCTGTGTAAATCATTCCAGCTTAATTTTAATTTGATTCTTCTTTGTGTGATATATCTAAGCAATAAGTAATAGCGGAAACCTTGCCATCAAATGTCATGAAGTCACACTCCCACAAATTCATATTAAAACTATTTCGCTAATACCTTTGTTGGTGATTCTTTAAGTGACCTAACTACTCACTTGCGACAGGTACACAGTGGTACCTGATATTATGGTGCCTCCTAAAAGTCAGTTTTCAGTTCATCATTTAAAGACATTGAAATGATTTGTGAAACCATATATAAAACCAAAAAGCACAAAGTAAATTCATCTGACAGTGGTTACCTGACTGCTTCCGTATTTAGCCGAAAGTATTTATTTTTTTCCTATGCTTTCAATGTGTACCATCTACATTTTCCCCTGCCATGCATCAAAAAGTAAACATTCAGACAGCCTTATCTTACACAAATCCATCAACCAAAGAATTGGGAATTTAATTATTCATAGTTAGTTGCTATTTTCACTACTGACACTGAGTACTGTATTTCTAATGACCATAATGCTCCTTTGAAAAGCAAGATGCCAATGCATTTGACTGCATTACTTCTTCATGTTTCTGATTTCCAAAGTAAATGGCCTTCCAAGAGGACAAGGATATATGCCTTTACCTTTTACCAAGCCTTCCTTTCCTTTCTTCCCCGCATACTCCAGAAATAAATGTTATCCTTCAGTACCATCTGGCACAATGATAAGGAGCGTTTTTCAAAACTAAGTCAAGTTTCAGACATTCTCCATGGAAAATCCAGGCTCTGCTGGAACTCTTTGTAGTTCCACAGCTTAATCTTGTACAGCTTTTTTTTCCTGTCTTCTCTGTGTGTAGTATAACACTTAATCCTAAAGGTTTCTAGGTTTCCATGATAGCCTCAGTGGTAAATACTATATTAAGTTTTCCAAATTCTCTGTGATTCCTAGAAATGTAGAGCGTTACACAGGAATAAGATAATGCTATTAATAATGCACAGGCATTGTAGATGACTCATAGTTACTAAGTTAATGATTTACAGAAGTTAGCACACTCTCAACTGAAGCTTCTAAGTGGCTAACCCTTCCCTAACTTTTTACTGCAGAATATTAACTAAGAGTTCACTTACAGAATTACATCTCCCAAAATATTGCTCTTAGTAACAGCAAAGTCTCAGTTTGGATTAATCTTTAAATACTATTGCAGGTATTATGTTCACCACAGGATGCTGATGTGTATAACAATTTCCATGCATCTTAAACCTATGACTTACATACATACCTGTGACTTATGTGTAACTCATTTTCACTTAAAATGTTTTTAAGTTCTTTTAAAGGGTACATAAAACATGCTAACAGTAGCACCTTCTAAACCTTTATTATGTAAATGCACAGAACAGAGGTACAGATTCAGCATCTTGGGATTACTGTGCACATTTTTTTTATTTTGATTGATCCCTCTGCCTATATCAGCTCAATGTCGCTCAAATTTTGAATGCTAAAAATCTCAGCAAGTCCATGATAAGACTGATGAGAAACAGGAAAAAAGTTTTAATGATGACTGTATTTTTCAGCTTTCCTAACCACTTTGAAAGGGTCTTTAGATCTAATTAATTTAACATACATAAATAAATATCTCTCTGCTAATTCATTTAACATGGAATTAATTTTAAAAATTATATTCTCTATATTAGTACTTACATTATGCTTCCAACAAATGTCAAAATAGTCCAATGAGTGCAATAAGTTACACTTCTTCAGCAGCCAACTAGTGTGTCAAAGGAAACTAAGGGCAGGGGGAGAAGTTGATTATGATTAGAGACCTTCTGGAGGGAAAGCTTAAAGTGACAGCCCCTCAATTTCACCTTTCAATATACATGTAAGGAGAAAATGGTCATCAGTCCCTGAAAAGTCAGAGCTCAGCAGACAAGAAAAAAATCCATCAAGCCTCTAGAAGTGAAGTTGCCAGGCTGCCTCATTTATAACACCTGGCCTATTCAGTGGACCAATAAGGGAAGTAACAGTTTTTACAACTGCTTTGCACGTAAACAAGTTTGCACAAGTACGATGAGAAGATACACTTGCCCAGGGCTTGATTCCTGCCTACTTCTTTCACTCTGTGGCACAAAAATGCCCAAGCATTGAGATTTCAGTCTGAAGTGCTTGCTGGCCTGCTGGCCTGGGAGCAGCCAGAGCTCATCCTCTAGGACTAAACTGCTAAACCTGTCAGCACCTTCTATTTGTTGATGCAAAGCACATTCAGATACCTTTGGGAAAAAAAAAATAATAAAAAAGGCTTAAATGATCTGTGCAACCATATCAATTTACTTAGTATTTACTATAGCATCAGATGCTGAACTCAGCACTAACCAGCTAGTTAACTTCTGTGCCATGCAATTCAGTGCTACAGTCTCTGTTCCTGATGAGCAAAAAATAAGAGAGGTTTTTATTTTCTTTCCTGCCCACGTGTAATATATCCTCAGCACCCTCTCATTGTTAATGCAGGAATGTTTGATTACCCAAGACATCCTCAAAGTGAATCTGGATTTTATGCACCAGACAAACAGATAGACTGTCATTCTGTTTACATTTCTTCAGTCAGTCATTTATAATTTCATTTCACTTCACTTTCAGAAATGCAATCAGAACACTACAAAACTCAGTTCTTTTTGAAAACACTATCAATTTTTAATCTTGTCAAGGTGAGAGTATGACACAGTTTCTGTCAGAAGTCACAGTTAAGTATTCACTGGAAGCTCCAATGAACTCCGCAAGGGAATCTGGCATTTAATTCCCACAGCTATATTTCTCACATCCACACATTGAACAAAACCAGTTACTGGCAGTTTTTTAAAGTAATGACCACAAATGCCAGCCAGCCTACATATTTGTTACTGTAGCTATACTGGAGCAACAGCAGCAAGGAAGTCCGGATGAAAAGGGTTCATAATGCAGTCTATTCAATGGAACAAAACATCCATGTATTAGTTTGCTGTTTGAATGAAGCCATTCAATAAAAATACTTTAGCAATTGCATACATTTCCTGCATCTCTCTGAACTTTGAAGTTATGAGTTCACCTGTTATTAACTGCATATAGCAACTAAAGTCCTCTGGGTTCACCTTGAGCAACTTGGAAGTCTGAGTACTGCAGTATATGAAATGATCAAATCAATTCAGCTGAACTGAATACCCCCCCCCGGTAGCATAACTACACAAATATTGCTGTTCTTTTTGTGTCACTTTCTATGAGGCATCTCCACAGAGATGTGTATTGACAACAGACCAATCAATGCCAGAAGAGAGCTCGCTACCCATCAAGTGAATGCTTTTCCTATAAATGCCCCTTTTTCTCTTACAGCACAAACCCACCTCTTACAGGGTTAAAAGAGTGCTAATTAAAAAAACCAACAACAACCAACAAACAAGAAAAAAAAAACCAAACAAAAAAACCCAAAACCCAAACCTACCACCCCTCCTCAACTCCAGATTATGATTTTTAAACAGACTACTCACAGCAGGCAATATTTTCCCTAGGCAAAGTACATAATACTTTGACATGAACTTTGAAAATTAACGTATCCCTTTTTCTCGTGACAGAAATTAGAGCGATAACTCAGAATATTTCACAACACTGCTAAGAATAAAAAGCACAGTCTTAAATGACAAGCTGTACTGAAATCTTAGTTATTACTACACAATAAATTGTTGAAGTGATCTTACAAGATTTCTGAAAGATAAGTCCTCGTCAATACATGATGGCATAATACCATTGATATGTAAGATCTCCCAGAGACAGAAAAAACTGCTAGAACACCACCAGATTCTCCTATAAGGGCAAAACATGCTCCTTTCACAAAAAGAGCAAATACTAAAATGGTAAGCTGTGCTCTGATATGACAGCTTTCACTTGTATCGTGCAGCACTTCACTGGTTGAGTACATCAATGAAATGATGCACCGAGTAGTGTGCTGCTGCTCCTGAGTTCATTAAAGGCTGCCTTGGATCTACTACTTTTCCATTGCAATGTCACTCTTAAAGGGTTCTAAAAAATATACTTAATTCAATATAATGACATTAGCAGGTCTCCAGATATTATGGTGCCACCACATTCTAAAACATGCAGTCTTTACCCAACTTCATGCCCTTTCTCCACAGTTTCAGTTTAGGTGCAAGAAATTTATTAATATGTTCTTGCTCACTGGATTTTACTGTGCACACTCAACCATTCGGAGCACAAATACCTCAAAAGCCCTTGCACAACCTAAGACCTATATCTAGCTCTCCAGTATCTCCTCTTAAAGTCACTTTAAGTTATCATAACATGATCCAAGGCCCCCTTGACATAAGTATTGCCTCTTCCAAATGTATTTGGAAAGTGATTTATAACAGTTGATTTTACCATGGGACTCCCTACTCGACTCCTCACCTTGGTACTAATATCCCACCACTTATTTTTCCATAAATGCCTGAGATGTCTGCTGCAAGTTTCTTAATTTGAATTCATGGAAGATCACTCATTTTGTTTTTAAGATTTTTTCCATTTTTATAGAAAATCTTGCTTTTGTCACTTCACCTATATTTGTGTGAGATGATTCAACGGGACTTATGTTTGTTAGGATAGCTCTTCCCTGTTTTCCACGTGAAATTCATATAATGTCTTTTAGTCTTCACTCCATTTCTCATTTTAAAAAAATCCCCTTTAAAATTCTAAGTGCTGAAATCACTTCTACTTAGTAGAAAACATCCATCCTTCAGGCTCATTTTGACAAGTTGAAGAAATGCTCATTTGAATACAGAGGGGTGGAGAGTTTGATACACTGGAAGAATAATCATCTGCATAAATATAAATGAAAATTTGTAGTCAAAGTAGTACTACTAAAGACAAAGACCAAGACTTTAAAGCAAAACTCACGCAAAACAGGAAATCTTTTTCCTTTCAGACGGAGATTAGAAAATACTACCAAAAAAAAAAAAAAAAAAAAAAGAAAAAAAGGCAAAAAAAAGCCCCACTACTTTTCACAAGCAATTGTTTACAACTTAATCTCTTTTATAGCATTATCCAACTTCAATAACACCCAACATTGTCTTTACAATCCCTCTGATGAAAAACTGCTTGTCATTTGTGTCTTTTTCCTTTATTAGATTTCAGATTGCAATGTGTTTTACCTTAAATGAAGAAACAAGAAAAAAATATTTTGTTCCTAAGGTGGCCTGAAATACCACAAGGCCTTCTTACAACTCCAAAATATTTAAAGCTATGTGCAATTGAAGGTGATAGCACAGCAATCCCACGTATATATATATATATTTTTTAAAGTTATGCCCAGGTATGAACAAAATTACTAAAAGAAAATAGCCTGAAAAGCAAATGCAGCTCCATAGTCTACAGGTATATTAATACAAATATGTTCCTCCTCCAAACACCTTCCAAACTGGAGTTATAGCTCAATAAGAAAGACATATTTCCATCTTAAAGTTATCAATAAATATTTTAGTAGCAGTCTCTTGGCACATTTTCAACTCTGAACCAACAATTACATGCACTTTTCAGCAATCTGCTTCCACATATAAGTGAAAGATCCTAAAATACACTTTCACACCACATTTTGGATTGCAATCTCATAAGGCCAAACTATACATACTACATTACATCTAGATACAATCAGGCAAGGCAGTAATAGTTTTTCTGGGTACCTACAGTCCCTTACATGATAGCAATAGGATAATTTTTTGAAATGGATAATCCAACTAGCTAGCTTGAATTTGTTAATTGAATGCTTCCTTGCCACTATCTTACTAGCAACAACAATCTGCTCAAATTGCTTACGTGGAAATTTCTTATAAATTGTGAATTTGTATGCCTCAACATCTGCTGAAATACTGTTCCTCCATTTAAAAAAATAACACTGTAATTTGTAAACATAGTAAAAAAGTCCATGAAATAGGAAAATATTAACTCATTTGCAGACATCTCATTCACGCTAGAGATGTTATGATTTCTGAATCACTTTATGACCTGTCTGTCTTTACCCTCTCAGGGGACTTGACTTAAAAGAACTTGAATTTAGCTATTGCTGCCTTCAAGCTTGTACAAGTCGTTTTAAATATACCCTATTTTGCTTATTTAAGTCTTTCATGAACTTGGTCTTACAAATCCCCTAGGCGCTATTGGCTACTGACATCTTTCATTTAGGGCTTATTAACTGTACTCACTTCAGTAAAAGTGTTTCTATTTTAGGGCTGTCCTTTGTAAATTCAGACTGAAATTGCTGGGCATCCTCAGTACTTGGTCAGCTTCCACCCCTTCTCTTGTTCTCATCAGCCGAACGTCGCTCTTCTGCTGACAATGTGATCCAGGTTGATAGCATGTATTTAGATCCTCTTGCACTCATTTTTGTAAAACTGGGAACTTTTTGTCTGCTTCTACCTTGTTTGTAACTATGATACCCAGTTCTGCAACATGATGTTCAGCCATTGTTTGGCAAACATAAAAGACCCCATTAAAATTATCATCAACAACAAAAAAAGGAATTAACTACATTACACAGCAAGTCAATTTGGCATATCTTTTAAGGACAATTAGAAGCCTTCTCTGCAATGAATTGTCGCATACATTAGATTGTGTCACAGACAAATAAAAACCTCACTGTTTAATATTTTTTTTTTATGTCAGAAAAATATATTTTGCTGGTATTACAGGACTGTAGGTGGCTTAAAGAGTAATAGGTACCTCACTGCCTCCCAGAGTGCGTTAACTTTCTAATGGGTGGATGTAATTTCTTATGTCAACCATTTGGCTGGAAGCAACACCTGGTGGGTGTATCTGATATTGTCCAGGAATATCCGAGTAACAGTAACTCCGAGACATGGATACAGAGGGCTTTTTTTAAAAAAAAACCCTGATTTTACTTAACCCTAAATTACTCCCTGCTTCATCACAGGAAAACTCTTGATTCAAAGGGAAGCAAAAAGGCAAATTATTTTGTTTGTGAAATTATTTTTTTTTTTACTTCCCATTCATAGCTGCTGCACTTTTGTTTACAAAACTGGCTTCATATATGCACATATGCACATGTATACAAAGTGTATCCAGAACATACAAGTAACACTTTAAAAATGTGCACGGTGTAGATGTATGCACATCCTATTGACCGATTATCACAGAACCTGCACCATTCTGTTTGGAAGAGGCGTCAGCTGGTCATCTAGCTCTCCCTCCTGCTCAAAGCCAGGTGTTAACAATGAATTCTAACTTAACCACCCCCAAATTAAAAATTCACTAGAGAAAGGGCAGAGGCCATTGGATGATTATATCTACATCAGAATATAACACTGTGGTAAATGTTTGTATAAAGCTTAATGGAATGCCTAGAGATTAACATTGCCATTTTAATTTAGTCAAAACCTAATGCTGAAGCACATGTTTACCGCTGCCTTTTCAGCTCATATTTCCACAGCGCTCCTTTATTTCTAAAAATAAACACCAAAAAATCCCAATCTCCTGTGCTTTCGTAAAAAAAAAAAAAAAACACACAAAACCGTGTTAATGCTAAATAGAATTACAGGCCAATGAACAATAAGCGTGTGAAATTTAGACTTTTCTCCCAACTACAAACTGCAAACCTATCTACATACTTAGAATGTGCAGACCTGCAACATTTGCTTTGCCACATTAAATAAATACTTCCACAGTTCTGTATACTATTTTCTGTAACAGTCTATGTTTGAAATATCCCAGCAAGACAAACTAATTTTCTTATTTTCAAGGGGTGAATATGGAATTTGTACAAATCACCATGAAAGTGATTACCACTGCAGGTTTCAATGTGATTACATTAGAGGTCTGACCAAAAGTCACTGGAAATCTTTCACATTTGAGAGTACTTTCGTCTTGTGCAAGCTCAAATATAGTGTGGAGCTCTTTTTCCATATATGTGTTGTTCACATGAAGTCAGACACTCACAGTACTCGAGCTGTATGAGAAATTTTTAAAAAGCTCTTATTTAACCGGGTTCATTTTAATTTTATCTGTCACAAATAGCAAGTAGGTAACATGAATAGCATGATAACACAAGTAACATGAGTTAAATTAATTTGATGGCTCAATCAGGAAAAACAAGGATTATCTAAAAAAATCGCATGATTATACACAAGCAAAAGGCAAGACTGGCAAGGAAGAAAAGAAATAGATATTAGGAGATGAAAAAAATATTAGCATGAAAGCAATTGCCATCAGATCAATACTTGATGGCCTTCATGAAACAGTGTTACTACTCCTGAACTGAACAGATAAATGCTGACATTACAACAAAAGACTACTGCAGGGGGATGGAGATGAGGTAGGCAGGGAAGGAGAAAACATCCTTCAAACAGATAGAAATATATTTTTTTTCAGACTGTTGATTCAGCTTCATTTCAGAAACAAATTATAAATAAAACCACACACCATACAAGAAAAGGGACAAGATTCTGGACACATCTCATTTTGATTTTTATTTTATGGGCAGTGTGACAAGCTTCAAACTGCCTGGTAGGAAATGTGTTAATCTCTAAGCTCCTGAAGACAATTCTCTTCCCTGTGTATTCTTTTCCCTTAAAAAGAAAACCTTTCTTTTTTGTTTTCAAAATAGGTTGATAAGAGCATCTTTCCCGTTGAACCTTACAAATAATAATTGGAAAAAACCCAACCAAAACAAACAGCAGGAAAATTAAAACAGCAAAAAAATGTATTATTCCTGTTCCTAAACCATAGCCTGATTGATGTGGGGTTTTTTCAGCTTCTGAATTAATAGAATAAAATATGATTCTTTGTTGAACAGATGGTCAATCATGGGAGTTTGCTATTATATTTAGCTTTGTTAACTGTTTCTTGGCTTTGATTTCATTTAATTTTACATATATACATATATATATAGTTAATTTGACTTATGCTTATCTGAGCAATACAGAGTTTCAGCTTTTTCGGCATGTCCAGATGGAGATCGGTGACAAGTGGGGTCCCTCAGGGGTCCGTATGTAACCAGTACTGTTCAGTATCTTCATCAGTGACAGAGACAGTGGGACTCAGTGCACCATCAGCAAGTTTGCAGATGACACGAATCCGAATGGTGTGGTTAACACACCTGAGGGATGGGATGCCACCCAGAGGGACCTGGAAAAGCTTGAGAAGTGGGCCTGTGTGAACCTCATGGGGTTTGAGAAGGCCAAGTGCAACATCCTGAATCAGGGCAACCCCAGTATCAATACAGGCTGGGGGATGAAGGGTTTGAGAGCAGCCCTGTGGAGAAGGACTTGGGGGTAGTGGTGGGTGAAAAGCTGGACATGAGCCGGCAATGTGCACTCACAGTCAAGAAAGCCAGTTGTATCCTGGGCTGCAAAAGAAGCGTGGCCAGCAGGTTAAAGAAGATGAATCTGTCCCTCTACTCTGCTCTTGTGAGATCCTACCTGAAGTCCAGCTCTAGAGTCCTCAGCACAGGAAAGATGTGTACCTGTTGGAGCGGGTCCAGAAGAGGGCCACAAAAATGATCAGAGGAATGGAACACCTCTCCTATGACGCAGCTATTCAGCCTGGATAAGAGAAGGCTCCACAGAGACCTTATTGTGGCCATTCAATAATTAAAGGGGGCTAATAAGAAAGATGTGGACAGACATTTCTACTACAGCTTGTTGCAGTAAGACAAGGTGTGAGGGTTTTAAACTAAAAGAGGGTAGATTCAGACTAGATGGAAAGAACTTGTTTATGATGAGGGTGGAAAAATACTGACACGTTGTCCAGAGAGGTGCTAGATGCCCCATCCCTGGAAACATTCAAGGTGAGGCTGGACAGGGCTCTGCACAACCCGGTCTAGTTGAAGATGTCCCTGCTCTTTGCAGGGAGTTGGAACTAGATCATCTTTTAAAGGTCCCTTCTAACCCAAATAATTTTGTGATTCTATCATTCTACGTAATGTAGGACTACCCGTCATCTTTTTAGAAAAGCCTTTTAGCATAGTGTTTCAACAGCATTTTAGCTGTTTATGGAGTTTATTGCAAAAAACCACAACACAACATTAAACATGGCTACAGGGAATAACTCTGTTACTGTCTGTCCTGGTTTTGGCTGGGACACAGTTAATTTTCTCCTCGGTAGCTGGTGCAGTGCTGTGGTTTGGGTTCGGTGTGAGAACACTGCTGACAGCACACGGGTGGGTTTGCTTGCTGCTGGGTGAGGGTCAGACCCAGTCAAGGGTTTTTCAGTTTCTCGGGCCCTGCCAGCGAGAGGGCTGGGGGTCACGGGGAGCTGGGAGGGGACACAGCCAGGGCAGGTGACCTGAACTGGCCAAAGGGATATTCCATACCATAGGATGTCATGCTTGGTATGTAAACCAGGGAGAGTTGGCTGGGGTCTGCCGATCGCAGCTCGGGGGCTGGATGGGCATCGGTCAGTGGGTGGTGAGCAACTGTATTATTGATTGCTTGTTTTCTTTTCTCCCTTCCCTTTGGATTCATTCCCCTCTGCTTCTCTATCCTTTTCATTATAGTTGTTATCACAATAATAATAACAGTTCTTATTTCAATTATTAAATTGTTCTTGTCTCAACCCCTGATTTTTACATCCCTTCCCAATTCCCTTCCTCATCACTCTGGGGAGGAGCAGGGGAGTGAGAGAGCAGCTGCGTGGTGCTTTTGTTACCAGCTGGGGTTAAATCATGACACTAACCTGTGTGGTGCTATTACCACCTGAATGTTTCTGTTACTTGATTTTATACTTTCTTCAGTGTTGACGGCTGGCAAACCTTTCAGAAACACTCTCTCTATTCCATTCAGTCCTGTCCTTTCCTCAAAATTAATCTAGAAATACTCAGTCAAATGTTATTTTTTCCAACGTCTTCTACTCAAGTGCTTTCAAATCAAATGAATGCCTTAGAACTACATTAAAACATTGTGAATGCAGCTCAGTCCCTTGCCTTTGTTTCTTGTCAGATGCCCTGAGATGATCTTAATGCATATTTCCCTAAGAATACAATGCTGCATGCCTCACACAAAGGCGTGTGTGGCATAACGAAACTTAATTTGGCTCCAAACATTTCTTCCTTCCCACACTCCACAACTGAACTAATATTTTTATGCAGTCCCAATATAGAAAAGTCTTTTTAGCACTTGATGCATTAAAATTCATTACTATAATTAGATTTACTGGTATTGCCTATGCCATAATAACAACTTCCAAATTTTTACTGAATGGACAGTAGGCTCTGAGGAAAAAAATATGTATCTATTTTACTAAGTAGCTTCATCACTGAGGCATACAACAAGAGAAAAAGAGGTGGGGTGGTGGGATGAAAATCAGAAAACAGAAGAAATGGAGAAACATGGGTAGATGTTGCTGGACTAAAACGTCTACTTCTCTTACTAGAATAAATAACAATGCCAAAGTCAAGGAGATCTCAGCTACAGCATAAGGATGATGCTAGTAGCTGTGTGGAAATTACTTCTAATAAACACAGCTCCATACACAACTAAAAATAAAGCAGGTGACATTTCTATTTTGAACTCCAACCTGCTGAAGATGCTTTGGGTTTAGGTTTGGGCATCTTTGAAATTTGCATTTGATTAGAGCTGATTCACAGCAACATCTAATGCAGCTTTGTACAGCTGGAGATACATTCAAGCTGTGTCTAGTCTTCTAATTGAAACTTCATAACACCCAAATCACTGATATAAGGCTACTACAAAACAGATAAGATTAGATATGAATAAATCATAATTATCAGAAAGGAGGTTATTAAACACAGTAGAATTGAAACTTGTATGAGAAGGCAAGATATTAAAAGAGGTCTCCGAGTGAGGGCAGTGTTACACACATACTTATACATGGGAATTGATGCCATACCAAAGTTTTCAGCAGTAACATAAAAATGACAGTAGCATCTTGTGGTTTAACCCCGGCCAGCAACCAAGCATCACACAGCTGCTCACTCACTCCCCCTCACCCAGAGGGATGCAGAGGAGAATCAGAAAGAAATGTAAAACTCAGGGGTTGAAATTAGAACAATTTAATAGGTAAAACAAAAGCCGTGCATGCAAGCAAAGCAAAACAAGGAATTCATTCACTGCTTCCCATCAGCAGGCAGGTGTTCGGCCATCCCCACGAAGGCAGGGCTCCATCACACATAACAGTTACTTGGGAAGACAAATGCCATAATTCCAGATGTCCACCCCTTCATTCCTTCTTCCCCTCAGGTTTACATACTCAGCATGACACTATACGGTATGGAATATCCCTTTGGCTAGTTCAGGCCACCTGTCCTGGCTGTGTCCCCTCCCAGCAACCCGTGCCCCTCCAGCCCTCTCACTGGCAGGGCCCGAGAAACTGAAAAGCCCTTGACTGGGTCTGACCCTCACCCAGCAACAAGTAAAAACGTCAGTGTGCTGTCAACAATGTTCTCACATCAGAGCCAGAACACAGCACTGCACCAGCTACTGAGAAGAAAACTAACTCTATCCCAGCTGAAACCAGGACACATCTGTTTGTTTTCTGTATCACTGATGAGAGTCACCTTGACTTTTCCTTATTATTTTCAGGTGGTTTTTTTTTCTTTTTTACATAGCCTTGAGGCTATGTTACTGTCAAGAAAGGACACCAGCTATTAACAACTAATGATGGCAGACAAAACTGTCCTAGAGTGACAGTGGTAGAGTTAATGACAAACATGGGTTTTCAAAATGTTTCCCCCTCCTTTTAGAGAATGTCTACACTAGAAAGAAGGAAATATTACCAAGAGCATGAAGTATACATGCAGAAGCCTGCCTGGGGGTTGAGGGCACATTTTCTCTGTCTCCCAATTTAATAAACATTTAAATTGACATATAAAGGGAAATCAACGGGGTACCTGTCATCCCATCAAAGAACCTGGACCTCCGAGTACTTCTTGTCAAGTACAAATCTCATTAAAACAAACAAACAAAAAATTATAACTGCAAAAGTTATTTTAAAAGCTGCCAAGGCATGACTAATAATAGCTAATGTCAAATTTAGAAATTAAATCCTCATTTACAGATCACTCACTGCCCAAATGAAACACCTTCAAAACAGAAGTCCCATCTTTATAGAATTGCATGTTTTGAAGCGAAACCCATGTGATCAAAATGGTTTATCTTACTACCCACTAAGAATCATACTTGAGAATTAAAAAATATTAGCAATTCTATGGCACATAGCATTTCAGTATTTTGTTTGACACACAATCACGTAATTACCGTGCAGTGAAAAGAGGCATGGCTCTAACTATACTCTGAGTAACTCAAAATCTTTGTGAACACACAGGAGTGAAACTTCTTGAAGTGGCTCATGTACCTAAGCCTACAAAACACAAATATTCTTTTTCTCCAACAGAATATATAGTGGACACACACTGCCACTATGCCTTCCTCAATCAGACATACAGCAGGGAAACAATTCACACTATCCTTGCTTTGAGAAGCTCTTCAACTTCTTTTTCAGAAACTCAGGAAGACTCTAACAGGGAAAAGGCAGAGAATGGATGGTGAAGAGATAACACCTGTCGAGGAACTGTAGTTACTATTAAGCCCCCTTCACGTGGTACCTGCAGTCACAGGAAGAAGGGTAGGATGGGAATGCCACCTAAACTGTAGGGATGGGGCATGGGGAAACAAAGAGATTCAAAACTGTTCATTTTCAAAGTCTACTAACCTGGAAGACTTCAAAATCTTCACACACACACCAAAAAAAAAAAAACAACAAAGATTTTGTATAGCAAGCTCTACCTTTCAAAGCTCAAGAATGGAATAAGAGGCTTAAAGTATGAAAATCCTCCAGACAGTTTGCAGCATGTCAGTGGAACCCCATCCTACTATGAAACAGATGCAAAGAAACACTCAAAGGAAAACCTAAATTGCCCAGAAAATAAATGTTACATTGTACATGGAGGTAACTTCAATGACCCAAGCCCCAACAAATATTCGCTGTGGGAACCAAAGGAAAAAGCACCAGACATGTCAAGGAAAGACAAGCCAAAGATTTTTGAGATCAGCAAGGAAATACATCACCCACCCAAATATATGCAACAATGTGCTCTCCGTTGGAGAGATCGAGCCAGCTGCAAAGGAGTCTGAAACAGAAAAATCACATGAGTGTGTTGACACTGCAGCAACTGATAACAGTCAAAATAGAAATGAAGAATTAGAATTGAAGGACTATAGCTCAGAATTACACCAATTTCCTGATTCCTTGTGCTTTACTAACACAGACAAGGCCACCAAGGTCTTGCTTGTGCTCCCAGAGAGGACCTACTCTGTGTCCAGGGCCACAAAGGTGGAAGGTTAATGTACTGACTCACAGCACCAGCTCATCATTTCCATACAAACTATCACGTCTCATTTGAATAGCTTTGTGTGTAGCTGAGCTAGTGCTAGTTAAAGTGTGCCAAAACCAATTAGTGAATAAAGATGCTGCTATAGCAACAGCATCTAATTTTCCAATTAGTAATAATTGCTGAAACACCTGCCATAAATCATAAATACATTTAGATTGGGGGTGTGTGTCTCTGAAATAAATTTTGCTTTAAAGTTGTTTTTTAAGTTGACCTTCACCATGATAATGAAAGAGAAGAAAGTGCCAGTTCTCTTTTTCATGTTATCACATGTAATACAAAGACAAAGTATTATTTATTTTTAAGGGAATCCAAGGAATGTGTCCTAAAGTCTTAAACTAATTAACTACACTGTGCTTAGAGATTCCCAGGCAAGAAAAATTCCGGATGGAAGTCAGTTTACAATGAAGAGCAGTTCAATGAATGCAGTATTGAAATACCACCTGTAAGATGCAAATGCTCTGAGCCAGAAAGACAAAGCATACAGTAGTGTTACAATAAACAATTGTGGGATCAGGCAAGATACAAACCTCCGTGTTTACCCTCGATGTGTTCTGAACTCTGAACATGTATTTTTTTTTACATGTAATTTTGAGTATATCTGTACTGTCCAGTTCCATTCACAAATGGAAATGGGACTCACATTTGCTCTGTGTTGGACCTAGAACGTTTTAGCATGCTTTCATAGCAGCCACTATCCAGCCACATGTTGGAAGTATCTGAAGTCAGTAAGCTGATGCCGACTTCCACTCTTAGATAGCAGCCATGGATGAGAGTGTAAATTCCTATGATTCTCACTTACTTAAATTTTCTGTATTTCAAACATTTACCCTTGCTCCCCACTCATGTAGCAGGTTTTCCAGCAGTTCTGAAAGATTATTCTGAAAACAATACCTCGTTTTCCCCACTTTCTGACAGGATCCATCTGATTACACAGAGTTAATTGTGATTGCTCCCCTAAATATATTCTCATACACAGTGGATTTAGAATAATGTGACAGCAACCATACAGTCAACATGCTGATGTGTGTAAATCGTTTTTCAAACACACATTCAGTATGGACAACAGGCAATCCTTGAGGAAAGAGGAGAAAAGTAGGGGGAGGTATTACATCTTACAGAATAACTATGCCCCAGCTTTTTGTTGTTTTGAGGAACACTAAAACCCAGGCAAGCTCTTACAGAGGGAGAAGACAGTGTGCTGTTTTCTCCCCTGTAGTAAAATGATTGATTGTACAATGGCAGAGCATTTCACATAGGTCAGCAACTGAGACTGTAAAAGACCAGCCACACATTAGTTCCCTGCTCGTAACAGCCTAAAATCACACATAAGGATTCCCATTTAAGCCTCTTCAGAGATCCTAATCGGAGTGAACATAAGCAGTTAATCAGAAAGGCAGGTTTCACAACAAATTTAATAAATTCCCAAATGGTCAAGCCTAGCAGTGCTTCATGAAACAGCAGCAACTGCAGCGAACAGATGTGGTTTCACAAAGATAAGTTTTAACAAACACTTTAAGACATGGCTCAAAAATAATGTTTCTATATCACAACAGAGTTTTGACTTGTTTTTTGATATGAACAGAAGAGATGTAGAACAGTGCTAAAGACAAATTTACACTTTTAATAATGTACACTGATCACTGCATTTACGTTTGTAAACTGATTATGCCATCTGTTGGGACCAATGGAAACAATTTGTTGATTAGTTTTCTGGGGGCGGTGGGGTGTAGGGGGTGTGTGTGGTGTGTGTGTCTGTTAGCTTATCAAAGATAAGCTGCTTTTTGTGGTTAAAAAAATAGAAAATAATAACTTAGAACTTTAAATTCAATATTTGACAGGGAAAAACAGTTGTTACTACATCAGACAGTCAAGTGCAGGAGCAACTAATGGTGTTTTAATACTCTATTTTTGCAAATAACCTAATTAACTTTTTACAAAAGTGTCCTCTAAGTTACATACTAGTGTATTGTGCTTCAGAGTTTCAGTACCATGTTAACTTCAATAATTTATATAAAATCACGGTCCTTGCCCGGTTATTATTCCTGAACTCCAAAGGGACATCTTTGGGTAGAGAGGCTTATCTAAAAATTACTATTTCATTAAGCAATTCACTTTCACTTCACCTTTGAAAAGAGATGTCACAGTGACAAATACATTTTGAAAGAACAAAGTTTGTCATAAAGGCTCTTGCAGCATTATTAATTATACTCACACTTAAAATGCTTAAATATAAAACATGCTTCCTTTATATACTTAAACCATATTGAGGCATATAGGATGCCATGGAAGCTATCAGAAATCTTACCACTGAAAGGAATCCAAAATTGTGTCAGGACTGAAGAAAAGACTTAAGGGCCATTAAACAGCATGAGTTCTGTTATGGGGAATTCTTTTTCTGATTTATTTCAGCCCCTGCAGAACTAGCTTTTCATCCTGAAGCCACTTCCTAGAACTTCTATGAACCAAAAGAACATGTAGCTTAAAAAAACCAAACCCATCCTATTTGGTATTATACAACAAGCTGAATCCTCTACACTTAAGTTTATGACCGGCTTTTCGGAGAAGGCCTTCTCCTGTATTTCTAAATCAGGTAGGAAACAAAGTATGCTTGAAACACCAGGAGAACTCCTTCAACTCAAGTTTTCTCATATATATATGAGATTTTCATATATATATGAAACTCATAAAAATAGTTTTAAAAATAACAGTATTTATGAGATTCTTTTTGGTCATTAAAAAAAAAAATATTTTCAGAACTTTCACACCACTGCAGGACATAAGCCCACTTGCCTTTTAGCACTAGTAATCTCATTGACATTGATGAAATTATTAATGCTTTCAAAATTAAGTGATTAAGCATATTTTAAATTTTTTTTTCCTGGCCCGGACCTCTAGGTAATAGGCTTAACATACTGCATAGGCTGTACACAGCTATCACAGGATAAAGTAAGTTTTAAAACAAATCAAAGAGTCAAGTATACTGTTTATCTCTGGTCCTTTTGAACTTACTAGTCTTTCAGGGGGACAATTATGAATTGTGCTTTCTGGAAATGCCCAGGCTAGTGTGAGAATAAAGGATGTAGATATGCAATTACTTCACAAAAGGACAGATCTACAAAGAATTGATGGTGGGCTATACTTTAGAGAATGAGCAGACTTAAGATTTGTATTGTGAATTAAGTTTTAATGAATTCCCTGGCAAGTTTTATCAAATGAACTAAAGGAAAGGGAAAAGAAAAAGAAGACTGCATGATCATGAATTAGCTAAATGAAAATGCTATGTATGTTTTAAAACAAAAAATCCATCCAAGACAGAATGACCTTGAACATGTAGCTATAGCACTAAACATCAGGAGGTAAAACACTCTGTTATTTCAGTGTAATGATGAATTGACTGCCTTGGTAAAAAAATATACATTGTAAGAGTATTTCAAAATAACAGTGGCATATTTGTAATATGCATTTTCTGACAATAAGAGACTGCAAAATATATTTTTTCTTTACAGAACATTTAAAAGGGAACAGCTTTCTAAAAGAACTAAAATAATCAATTAAATGTACAAAATTTTAAGCAGAAGAACATTTATCTCTTTTCTTAATATCCCTCTGAGAGACAGTAATCTAGAATTAGATGGGCACCATATCACGTTCAATACACAAATATAACTATCAAACGCAATTATCCCAATGCTGGTAAGAGTTCACTGCACAAAGTGATTTTTTTTCCTTTGATAACTACACTAAAGAACTGTTTTTCATGACAGTAAATAGAGTTTATGGAGTGATGCAGATATATTATAGGCATGAAGTGGTTATTTGGACAAAACCTTTCAATCCGTCTGTCACAGAAGTAGTTCCATTTCCCATTTCCAACTGATGATAATTTTAAATGTAATTGATGGCAAATTATTTGGGGAGCTGGGTAACTAAAGTTTTCAAAATCATAAGTTTAAGGAAATTTTTCAACGGTTTTTATTCTATATGAGATATAAACTGACACAAAGAACAGTGGAGAATGTTCTGTTCCCAACAAACTGAACTTATCTGTGCACGATATAATCATAGCCCCAATCTCAAGTACCAAAATTGCTGGTTAAGAATGCAGCTACTAAGGAGAAAGAGCATGATCCAATGACTTTGAAAGAGCTCATCAAACATTGCACATTCTACAAAATCACAGCGACAATGGCAATTTTATTCTAAGGGATTCAGTGTTCTTCTGTGAAATTACAAGACAAAATTCTCTATGGGAAAGCAACGAATTTCCTAAGATTTAATTCCTGTGACTAGGATCATAGTCAAAGATGAGGCCAGAGGCATAAACCTGATGAGAAACATTACAGCTCATCCCCATGATGTCATGGAAGCCATAGGAGCATATCTGACCATGCCGAGGCCCAAACTAGCCAGAGGAGGCTCAGTCACCCTTTCTGCTCCCCAGCAAGAATCGTTAAACTGCAACCTGTATGATATCCTTTGCACCAGTAAGAATTTAAGGCTGTAGACACATCTTCAGAAACAATTTTTTTGTTTGTTTTAAGGGTGGATCTCTCACAATCTATTATGGAAAACAGATTTGTTTTTTTAAATTTATTTATTATTTAAGTAACAGAATAGTCAGAATCTTAACTTTTCCCCCCTCCAAGTTTAGATTTTCTTTAGAAATGAGACCTAAAGAGATTAACTTCCTTCTGCATCAAACAAATATAAAACTTCAACATTAATGAAGCTAGTTTTCTGTTGTATGAACACAGTATTACAGGATGGTAATATAATCATTAAAGTTACAGTAACCAGAGAATAGCAAAGCACTGAAAACTCCCATCTACAAACAGATTTTTAAAAAGTATTAAAGAAACTGGCCATCTTCATAATTTCATGCAAAATACTACTGTCAGATTAATTACATGTCTGCACTTTTCCTTCATCTGCACTTACCTGAAAAAAAGATGTTTTTTATTTGCTATGAGATCCATGCGCCAGTAAGTTAAAACTTCAAAATTCCCAGTGAGATATGGCCTACTAAGAACAGTAAAGAAAGAGCCTAATACCTGCCCTAAAATGATACTATCTCAGTAACAAGAATATGTTTCTCCTCTATTCAGGACACATTTACTAGCAAATAAAAAAATAATTTTGCTCGTTCAGTGCTAGAAAAATACTTTTTGAGGCCGTCTTCAAAAAATCAAGAAATATTTATGCATTAATAGAGGCAGTAAATTGTGGTCCTGATCAAAGTAATTTGGCTTTCAGCTTCACCTTCTGTTTTCTCCTTCTCTTCATAATGCAGCTGCTAGCAGCTGCCCTTTATTCCAATAAACTTCTGGGTACACATAGATCCTTCCTGCCAGTCAATATAAAGACTCATTAGACACAAACAAGGTGGAAAAAAATCCAAGCAGCCTGAGAAAAATTCTGACCCACTGACATCAACAGCAAAACTTCTGTTTCTGTGTGACCAGTGCACTATCTCCATGCACTTCCCCAGAGACGTAAAGTGGTCTAATGGTTTCATCTCAAGTCAGAAAATGTCCAAAACTGCCAGATTTCAGGTATGACCCTGGGCAAGCCACACAGCTGCTCTCAATTTCCTCATTTGCAACATGCAGATCATAAATCTGGCAAATGTAATAAAATAACCAAGTACAATTACTTATTTTTGCCTTATAAAAGGCAACAGTACAGACCTGATGTTCAGAACTTTGTAGCCAAGTGCTAGTAAACAGGAGGAGCTAGAAGACAATTGTCTACTTTTATAATTATTGATTTTTATAGGGTACATATCACTTGATTACCTTGACACTCTTTAAATATGGAGCTTCATAAAGAATTAACAAACCAAATACACGAATAAATGGACCTTATATAAATGCCAGTAGCAGACCTGCTTTAAAGGACAAAAATGAAAGAAATGTTATTAAGCAGGCTAAATGTCACAGATTCCTGAGTGCTTATGCTTAATTAGAGGAAGACTTTGCTCCAGCAACATATTCTTAATTGAAGAGAGTTCATAGTTAATTGTATACCTGCGAGGAACAATCTCCATGGATTGCTAAACTCTATAAACGTGAAAACCTGAAGGAGGCTTTTTTAATGTACATCCCATTGGGGAGATCTGTGAAGAACAGCTAAGCGCCCTCCCATATATATCGAATACAGAAACTACTTTTGGAGCATCTCCTAAAAGCTAATATAGTTTGGTAGTTAGTAATTTGCCACCAGGACTTTAATCCTGCAGGCTCCACACAGAAGGTCCAGTTGTTCTGTCCACGCAGTGCAGAGGTCTGCCTGCGCGGGCAAGCCCTGTATTTGCAGCCACACACACTATCCTCACAAATACAGCTCTTTTGATTTGTAAATTCTTTTCTTTCATTTGTTCATTAGCAATAATAAAGATGCTTAGCTCTTACACAGTAAAAGGTTGTACAGAAGTCTTAAAACATCGAGCAAACCTCTCAACAGGATCTCTCCATCCCACCCTATTGACAAGAAGTTGCTGGTCAAAGGGCTTGTCTTTGTGCCATCTGACCTGTGTGATTTGGTCCTCCAGTTTGTGCTCCTTCTGGCAACGTCACCAAAGGGAAATTCTTCACAGAGCAATACTGTTTATGTTACCCTTTACCTACATTAAGTTAATTTTTTATGTGAGCAGAGACCAGTGACAGTCGATTGTGTTTTCCCAGAGACCCTCCAACCACCTGCAAGAAAACACCTAGTGGCTGAACTAGGTTCAGTGCAGACTGAACCACTGGTCTTCCCTCTCACAGGACTGCCATTAAGGACAGTACAGAACGGGGGAAATCAATGAAGATCGCCAAGGCAACTGCTGAAAGGGAAAAAGAAAAAGTGAACTGATCAACAGATATACTTTTTACCATGGAAACTAGGGTACAAATCCACACAACTTCTTTTTAAACAGATTTTTTTTAAAAGTCTGCTGAAGTTTTCTCCTAGGTCCACTCTATTCCAACCTCTCACCATTTCTTGCACCACGTCATTTAAATTGTGGGCAGTAATTGTCACTGTAGCAGAGACAGGACCTGGTAATGAGCAGAAGAAAAAGCAAGGGACCATAACCTTTTAGGCTGTTTTTTTCAGGAGCGAAATCATGCTGCTGCTAAGTAATGGCAAATAGAAAACACCTTTATTGCAAAACATCAGAAAGGTTGCTGCAACTACCATACCAATCACAAAAAAATAACAGGAACACTGACATTATTATACCTCTCTGTGGCACACCAAGGACCGACAGTATTTGCCACCTCATGGACAAACTGTAAAATACAGACAGTATGTATTTGTGAGTGGCAGCATCTGGAAGCAGGATTAGAGGCTTTCAGATGAAAATTTGTTCTGTTCAGATGAACTGGATTTGCAGTCTTTCACAACAGTTTTGAATATTGACTACAGCTACCTGTACTTGGACCTAGCGTTTTCAAATCCCTTGTAAACAGAGGAAAAATGCATCTTCCTAAACACAGTTCTTTCTTTCAAAGGACAAGGTAGAGTTAATATGAAATAATAAAAAGAGGGAAAAAAGGAGAGAGACTATTATCCTATTATGTACCCTTCTGGATCAAAGATGTTTCTAATGTACAATTTCTAGAGCAAGTTTACTTGCAAGAGCTCAATAAAAGTAAAAATCTTCTGTACTAATGCAGAAACTAATTTTCACATACACATCACAGCCCATCACAAACTACATTTATCAGAGAAAGTAACACGTGTGATTACTGCGTACCAGGATAGAGCATGTGATGAGCGTTCCTTTTCCCTCCTCCCCCACCAATGTTTAGTAAGATTTATTTTTTTTCAGTGTAATGTCATTTGAAATGTGTCAATTAACTGGCTCTGAATTCCCAACCCTTATCCTAAAAAAATCCCAAACCTGACCTGCTGCTTCTCATTGCAGTCAGTGACTGCTTAGAAAACTCATGTTCAACCCCTTGCTTTTCTTCTCAATCTGTGACTAGGTTGTTTGAAAAAACTATTGCTAAGCTGGGGAGTTCTGCCATTTGTCTTAAAAAGGTGTTAATGTTAAAGGCCAAGCTCAGCACTTGAATGCTAGCACTGTTAAATTATTAGATAAAATATGAAAGACTCAGCCTGAGTCATTAAAATTTCATTATTCAGAAGAGGATTAGACTAATTTGGTTTTAAACCTCATTACCAATGTAGAATAAGGATCAACAATACAATCTCAAAATTAAACCTAATCTGAAGTGAAAACTCTGCAGTTCTTTTCATCTTCCTTTTATATTTCGGCAGTCTGCTACACTTGGTTATACGATTCCCTTTGCAGGTTTCAGCAGTTTGAGGGTCAAATGGCTGATTTTCCAAGAGATTGTGGTATCAGCTCTTGCTCAGATTCAGATATGTTGATGCTGGATTTCTTTTTTTTTTAAACTAGTAACTAATAAATACCATAGCATGTCCCTTCCAACTATGTAAAACACCCTTCCTGCAGCATTTCTTCATAGAGCGCAATGCATTGCAACTTAGTGATCTTTCCTCCAATTTAAAAGGAAAAACAAGGACAAAATTATGCCAAGACCTGCATCTTGTGGTTTGTTGGTGTTTGGGTTTAAGTAGTGTTTAGTCAAACAAAAAAACCAGTCCACAAAGAAGAGAAAACTGAATAATAGTATTAAAAAAAAGAAAAGAAAAGAGAGAGAGACTTTGTGAGGATTAATTCAGAACACCATTCTGCTTCAGTGTTATCCAGAATAGACTAAATACAGAATTTAATTTGTAGCAAGGTGGTAGAATTTATATACTGCCGATAAATCAATTCTTTCATCCTTCTATATAAAACAGAAAATCACGAGAGTAATTATGATATATTTTATACTCATTACCTTAAAGGCCAGTCTTACAAAACACATCAAGAAGGAAGGTGAAAGAAATCTCAGGCATCTCACCAAATGCATCTCACCAAATTGAACAAAACACCTACCTGCAAGCAAACAAGTCTGCAGACTGGGTCTAATGGGACCACTATGTAGACAATTGTTCTTTTCCTCATTATTTTACTCATATAAGACCGCCTTATTGATGTTGATACAGAAACTCCCATAGAAACTCCAGTTCTGAGCAGAGCCAAACTATTGGTTATTAATCTTACTTTACTCCATATTTTCTCACTTCCTTTAGATATCCAGTGAATCTCATTAAAAGACAAAATTAAACCAGACTAGATTTATGAAACTAGTGTAGTCTGAGTACTTTTTTCTTCTGAGGACAGAATCCAACAGGATGTCTAGCTTATATGCCAATTTCATTTATGTTATTTATGTTTTCGCTATGGCTGCTGTTCATTATACAGATCACTTAATAATAAGTTACTAAGACTTTTAAAAGCAACAAAACACACTAGTGCAATTACAGTGACCAGCAAAAATCTTCCAAATTCCATGTCTGTATCATAAAGGAAATAAAGACGACTCTACCTGAAACTAAACTCTGGACACGTTTTCTAAAGCTGTCATTTCTGCGTCTAGACCAGTATTAATAGTATTAATCCTTTATCCTCAAATTGACCTCTCAGTTCTTGGAAGTGCTGAGAATTCCCTCTTTTTCAGGCTTCATGTATCTTACCTTACCCAGGCTTACATGCTCCTCCACCCTACCAGAAGGGCTGTGACAGTAAGCCTCCTCTCCCCTTGCTTAAAAGTTTTCTTAGGTCTTGTTCTTATAAGCGCAAATCCTTCAACTGTTCCGATTTCTCTCACTCCCCTTTTCATCAATTTTTCTATCATCATCTTTGCTAAACCTTTCGGCTTCTCTGGCTTACTTCTTCCAAACCTCATACCCTGAACCCCAGAAGTTTTCTGCCCTGCTGAGTCACTACAGAGCACCTGAAAAGTTGCACTGAATGCCCATCTATATATACAGAGATGGGGTGGCTACTCCTGTAAAAAGGCATCTGCCAAATTAAAGAGGAAAACCCCTTTTCTCCAGAAAGTTCTTGGAAATGTTGGTGCCTTTGCCACGAGGAATGGTACTTTGCTTCCTGCAACTGGCTAGCTTGAGACAATGAAACTTGTGAAACCATATAATAAACATCATATAGCTGCATCTTCCTGCAGCACCAACGATTACAGGGGTTTTTTTCCCAGTCTATTAGAACTACTTATTCTATTTTCTTTTTTTTTTTTTTTTCCTACTGAAAATGACAGGCAGGAAAAATATAAAAATCAGCATAATTGCAATGAATTAATCTGGACAGCACTTTTTCCAAGTGAGTTGCCAGCACATTAGCAAAAATAGAAAAAAAGAAGATCACAGTCACAAGCTATCAGCCTGTATTGGAAGCAGTTGGGAATAACTGTCCTCCAATCCCATTTTGCAAAGAAATCCACATCTAATGCTTTCTCACGCACACACACACACACAAAAAAAAACAAAAAACAAAAAACACACACACCAAAAACACCCCCACAAAAAAAACCAACCAAAAAACCACACAACCAAGAATACCAGGACTGAAATATATGCTTCCTTCCTGTTTCTAAAACTCTCTAACACACTCTGCAGGTCACTAGGCGTCATGTCATCATTTTACATTCTCAGTGGAACAGGGGAAAGCGTATCAGGACCGAAGAGAAGGGAAAGTAGATTGTAAAGTCTCTTCAAGAGGGGAACAGAAAATAAAAAATAATAATAATTAAAAAAAAAAAAAACAGGTACAGCGGCTACAGTTCAGGAGTTTGTTATTCAAAGACCAAACATCCCGCTTGCACAGGAATTTAAAGAGTTTTAAAAGTTTACTCAAACATGTTATTTTACTGCTTGATTAGAATAATGGCTTTGTTTTCCATGGCTGTACCTCCTTTCCTTGGAGCAGCACTAGGATGGCAAGTGAGCTGGAGGCGAGGTGGGGGGGGATTCAGTGCAGTATGAGCACAAAGGCACTCTACTGAGTGCAAGAAGGTTTGCAAGAGGGAGGAAGAGCGGGAAGGAGATTCTCCAACTTCAAAGCATGCTGACCACACCCTGGTGGCTCCTGCAAAAATGCTAACAGCCACCCACTGCAACCCATGACCCTTGCAATTACACTTGCACTGGTCTGCATAAAGAACCATTCCTTTTATCCCATCAGAGCTTCCTGATGCTCCTTGACATCTTCAGCTAGCCATACAGTATCAGAAATCGGATAGAGAGTCTCTTGTTTTGCCAAGTATGACACTGGTGTCCACTCCCCCATGGTCAAACTGGCTGGAAAAGGAGTAAACACAAAGATGTGCAGCACAATACTTTATACAGGATGTAAAGGTCTAAGTAACAGGTAGAGTGATCACAGACAGTGAATCAAACTCGGACGCATCTTGAAGTTTACAATGGAAAAGAGAAAATAGACAGCGAATTTAACAGTGTCGGAGGGTAATGAACCTCATGAAGTAGCCACAAGACCCGAATTATTTTAAGCATTTTGGTGATATCTACAAAACCTACAGTAACTTCTCCACGTAATTTCCAATGCTAGTTAGTTCCCTGTAGGTGCTGCTAGAGTAAATACATGTAGGCGTGTGAATTTTAAGACTACAGTCTATACCTCTGAACCTGCCACTGCTTCTTTCTTGAGATGAGCTCTCAACTGTGACAACTGGCTTCTTGTACTATCTATAAATGTTCTCTTCATATAAACAATGTCTGTTCTACATCTCAACAGGAGTGACTCTCCAGGAATAGGGAACAAGAAGTTGGAATTACTACTTAAACCCAGGGGTTTATTTTACATTTCTAGCTTACCCAGACTCTGAAAAGTATACTCTGCTATAAGCAGCAGAGCTGCTTAAAACTTAAGAGCCTTTAAACTGAATGGTCAAGTTTTATAGACATGGCTGGTATCTACTGATTCACCATTACTGATCTGAAGTTCAGAAGTACAGATCTCAAAATGTTCTTAACCAATTATAAATGCAATTTATAGATATTTATTTTGGCATGACATTTTCTACCTATGAGAATTGCTCTTCTCATCAAAAATATCTTGTTGAAGCCCACTAAACAGAGTCTTCCCCCCAATGATTTCAGTCAAGGTACCAGACAAAAAAATTGGCATATAAAAAAAAAAGGCAGGTACAAGGTACCCTTCATGCTAGAGGATGCCTTTTTAAAAACTCTTGCCCTACATATACTTATCCCAGAAATGAAATCTTAGGCATGATGCATCATTTACAATTTCAGAGATTATTTTATTGTGGGAGAATCTTGGAGGCTGGTTAAAAAAATAAATTTGACATAATGGTAAGTTTGATTCAGCCTTGAATATTGGGATAGCTTCTGCTGCATTATACAATCAAGATGGATGACGGGATAAAGAAATACTGAACAAAATGCAAAAGGGTTTTATAAAGAGCCATCTCAACACTAAGGTTGAAATAACAAAACCTAAATCCTGCTGAATTACTTGAAAGGATAGAAAATGTATCATTATGGAATCAAGATAAATCTATAATAATAAAGATATATTAAAATACAGTAAAGCTGTCTTGTAAGTCTTTCTCCAACACTGACAGTTTTGTGATGTATATGTAATCAAAATATGTTTGTTGTTTTTTTCCTAAATAATGGGTTACTTGATTTGAAACAAATCACATTCAAATCTTGTCATAATATTTCTTCTTCCCTCCAAGTCCATCATGTCTACATTTTGTCACTATATGTGCAACAAAAATGTTAGTTTTCCAAAATGGATAAGCTTTTAGCAATCAAATTGTGCAATAACTGCAGTAAATACTTGCTGAGAAGCTTTTTGGGGTATCACATTTATTATGTATTATGCAGCTAGCCTAATTAAACTAATTAGTTAAGCCGACAAGTGAGCTAAACAACTTGGTGATTATATTCTTTAATAAACATGTCTTCTTGTTTGACTTTGGGTTGTTTTGGTTTTGTTTCAGCCAGCTTTCAGTGTTAACTTCTGATGCTAAACCCCTCCAGAGAAATCTTTACAAAAGCAAGCAAGCAGTTGATAGCTAAAAGCTACCTTCTATCAAGCAATTATTTACACCAAACAGCAAGGAAATACAATGTAAACAGTGTTTCAAGCATCTAAGTCCATACAAAGAATTGCACACAACTACCTGATTAATTTTTTACATGAAAAACTATTAGCGTGCACCCGTAGAGTTTTCTTAATCATTATCTTGTGCAGCAATAATGTTGACGAGATAGAGCACAAGCCCTCTTTGGAAGGACTTTGCCAATCTTTAGTCAGGCTGTCCAATGTCGAATCTCACAGATGCTGAGGAAATTTCACGCTTACCTGGCTATACTGAGTTCACGAACACCATGGTTCCACCCTTTACTATCCATAAAACAGTTCCAAACTTAACTGTGCCTTCAAACACATTGACCTCTAGGCAGGGGAAAACCACAACTATGTTATTTTTTGAATATAGTTTATTTGTACTAAATTTTCAAGTTTGGCGGGGGAAAGAAAAATGAAGTTAAGGAGCAATGTCTCCTTTTGACTATTTAATAGGCAAGCAAAGAAACGGGTAAGTGATTTAGCAGTGCCACAGTTACATAAGCATACATTTGAACACACATTCAATTCAAAACCCCTACCCTCTGGGAATGCGTGCCCTAGTTTTCCTGGTAGCCTACAGCACATGCCAAATCTGAAATGGAAATATTTCCCTAATCAGCTAAATCTGGGTCAAAATGTCAGCTCAGCTTAGGTCCAAGTCATTGCCACTTATGATCTCTAGAACAGTTATAATGAATACTTGTGTGGCACGAGGGACCCCAGACATTAACGGTGGGACACAGTCTCCTAACAACTACCACACAGTGAAAAATACAGACACACTTATGCTTTCCTTTGGTATACATGGATCTGGCTGCTCACCTTAGGAAAGTAAGCAGTAGGACAGAAACACTGCACTTGTCTCCATTGCCTTTGTGCCCTCTCAAAGGCTGCACGATAGTTCCTGTTCTATACAAAACACATGTTGCAATCATGATTCTTACCGGGATGCAGCTAGTTTTCACAGTAGCAGCTTTTGCATTGTAGCTATAGCAAATTAAAGGCACTTATTTTTAGCCAGTCAACTAAGCTACTTGACTAAAATACATAATACACACAACGTTTTCAGATAAAAGCCCACTTAAAGGAAGGGGCAGACACACAATACTTGGCAGGAATTGCTCAACTGTGCTGAAGAGGCGGCTGGTGACAACAGCTAAATTCGGGGTTAAGCAGGTAGCCTCTTACTGAGATGTACTGAGCCCCTTGCCATCTCTAGCCAGCAGCTACTGATATTTTGCAAACTAAGATAGCACAGACATTATTAGCTGTTCCTGTTCATTTACATTGTATTAAAAAAAACAAGCCATCATTGATATAAAAATAGAACATTACAGAAAAAAGCAAGGTCTGCACTCCACAAACTGCTAAATAAGAGGTGGGGATTTATTAATTATGGAGAACAACTGTGCTTATGCAATTATTGCCTTCAGTGAGTTATACAGATCAAGAGAACAAAAATGAAACAAAGTCTTAAAGCTAGCCCATCCTCTGGCTTTACTAGGTTTATAGCAATTTACACCAGCAGCATGCCTAGCTCTTTGTTATGACACTTCCATTCTTTAAAGCCACTAATGCACAATCTCAGCATTAATTTCAGATTTTTTTTTGGTCTATGGAAAAAATTTACATACATTTGATGCATATGAATACATGCACACACATGTATCAATAGTACTATAGATATGGACATGTTACAAAAACTTAAATTGAGTTGTCATGTGTTCAAAATCACCTTCCCTTACTTTGGAAATGGTTTCCATTTTAATGTAATTATCACATTAGTCAAAAGAAAGCAGACTGACTAGAGTACAATTACACTACTTGATTGTCTTGGACTACATCATTACATAGCCTGAAAGTAAGACACCATAACCTATAGAAGGCTACACTCTTCACCTAAACCTGATGTTTTTGCTTATTATATACATTTTGTTGAAAACAAACCTTTGTAGGGGGCTATCATTTATACCTGAGGCAATCCCCCAGAAGTTCCTGTACTCTGCCTAACCTGGTGCTGAGAGCACGCAAACAGCTTTCCTTAGCTACAGAGAGTACTGTTTCAGGGCTTAGTCATCAGGGATTGTTTAAACAGAGGGACATCTGGCACACCTCCCCACAGAGACCAAACAAATAATTTCTAATCTCCCTCTACTGTATCAGGGTCTGCATTTCATCCAGTGCTAATTTGCAATTTTACTGTGCATTCCATCATTTCCACAATACTGTGTAGTAAAAATACCCTGCTTTACGTTTATTCCAGCTGAGAGGAAAAAAAAACCACCAAAACCCTAAACAGAACGGCAACCAGAAGAGCTCTGAACTGCGAAAAGACCAAAAGAAAGTTTATTTTTCTAAAGAACACTCACCTAGTACTGTTGATATTGGTTTTAGAAATATATTTGTGGTATTTGGCAGAACTACTGAATTGTGCAAAGTCAAGAGTTTTAAGAATAAACAGGGCAAAATGTGGCAATATAAAATGTATGTAATTTGAGATAATGGAAAGGGTAAAATGAAAAAAATGATACTCTTAGAAGTACCAGTTCTATAAAAATTTCAAACCAACAATTTTATGCAGCAAAATGAACAAAGCAACTCTACCAACAAGGCAATTACTTACTATTCTTTGTACTACATGCAGAAATGGAATTAAGAACAAACATTTATGTTTGCAGTGCAAAAACAAAGCTTTAAGTTTTGTATGTTAAAAGACTTTTAGACTTCCTCCTCACCCCCCTTACTTATTTTTTAACTGTTCTACTCTCACTTTTCATCTGAATGTTTTAATGTAAATGAGAAAGAGGATTGTAAGGTCTTCCACCAAGGGGTCTCAGCAGTGGAGATACACAGGTGGAACTTTGAGTAGGATAAAATCCACTACATTTTGTTTGAAAGATGAAGAGGTATTAAGAAAAAAAATGATCCTCTGAGAAGTATATCACATGTCATCTGTGTCAAGCAGGGTAAAAAATATGACTATATTACCCAGCTGTGCTAGGCAGAGTATCATAAAACAATTTGAGCTTCTCTCTCTTAGTTTCATCTGTTAGCATATGTCCTGTTTTTCAGGGAATAACCTAATACAATACAAGTAATTTAGAGGTAATTAACTGTAAAAGCCTTTGAATGGATTATCATTTCAACAAAGAAATCAAGTCATTATCTATACTCAGATACATTCAGGGACTCTTTCATCATAGAGCAATATTACTGCTATGCATCTTGGGAGGTACATTGCCTTCTACAGTCTCTCTGTATATCTCAGCCTTAGGACAGTAATCTAGGCTTTTATAATTATATCCAAATTATCATTTGAAGCTGTTTCTACAGACTGACAGTGTTTTGGAAGAAAAAACCCCAAACATCTTGGGGTGTGTGTGTCTACCTGGGATTTGGAGATGTTGCTGCTCTTTAACTGGCCATACACATGAGGTGGAGGAGCAGGCCGAGTGCCCCCACTGAACTCCTAAGCTCTGGCAATGCCATCAGTCAGCAAACAAAGCCCCCAGCCTTTCTGAAACTTATATATTTTTGCTCCCAAACCATACAGGAATCAGCCTGGACAATTTAAATACGAAGATTGTGTCAGCAAAACCTCTAAGCTCAGTTCGTGTGCACATTTGCCTGTGCCTATTTCATTAGTATTAAGAAGAAGAAATCATGACCATGATCAAGGTGTCTCACAAAAAGTTCTGTTGTAGCCCATGAAATTCAGTAAATCCTAATTCCTTTTCAGAAGAATGTGTAACTGGCTTTTTTTTCCTCCACCCTAACAGCTGGAACAACATACAAGTAAACTGATCCAGGTATGGCTCTACCTTCACCTTGAAGAAGCCTAAACATTCATAGTTAGTTATGCAAATATTACTGAACACAATTCAAGCCATTATTCATACTTTAGACTGAAGAGCCTGAACAAAAGCTATAATAACATGATACCAAGATTCCAAAGTGGAAGATAAATTACATTTACTCAGCAACACCACAGCTTCTGTATATTTAATGATACACATTAGAAAACCCGCCAACATCTGCCAAGGAAGTGATATATTAAGCAGAAAATTGGTCAAGTTAATAATACTAAGGGTTTGTAATTTAACCTCTGGAACCTCACTATTACTGGAAGGCATTTATATACAAATAAATACAATCACACGTATATCCAAATGGGCCCATACATAATGCTAGGCCATACTAGCACTTGTCACGGCAGCTAAAATATACAGTATCATTTCTGTGTAATTGTCCACAAGAAGAAAGAATTTACATCCTTACACTTACATTTCTATGGCTTTTCATATACAGCTTACTTGTACATTATAAACACAGGGATGTTTGCAGATTTTTTTCTCTGTATGCAATTATACCTCACATTATTTTCACATGTATGTGCATCTATATACATGCTCCAGACTACAAATATCTATGTAGATACTATAAGTAGAAATATGTATATACAAAAACAGCGTGCATTTATGTTTTACTGTTAATTTGACATGGACAAATTTCAGAAGGTATAAATCATTTACTTCTCACAAAAAAAAAAAAAAAAAAAAAAAGAAATCCATCCTGAAATCCTGACATACTTGAACAAGTAACAGTTTATCTTCAAATCTTAAACTATTATTAATATGATTTCTATATATGTATAAGCTAATTATACATCGTTATGACCTAAAAGCTTTTGAGCAGAACAATTTCAGTTCAGTTTCCATAACCAGTAAAATCTTGGTTAATAAGTTGCAGTAATGTGGGGTCACTTCATTCTGAATTGGGGCAATCAGTGGAAGGAAAAGTCAGTCTGTGGCACAGAGACATTTCATTCATCCTGCCTTGCAGATGTAAAGCCTCAGCCATTTCAGATGCACTTCAAATTGTCTTATGTATCAGATACATACATATTTAAATACTTTACACTACTGAAAGACATATTAACATTTATATTGACTTTTAAGAATACCTGTATAGACTCAGGAGCAATAAATGTCAGTTAACTGCATTTTGAAGACAATACAACCTCATCTTGAAAAACAAAGTTTCCATTTCCTGTGGTTTCCTAAGCACCACCAAAGAATATGAAATTATATGTCTGGATTTCCTCTATAATGTAATATATAATGCTATATAATAATATACTAGCCAAGAAGCAGCAGGCATCAGTTCGATCCATTTAACAGGTGGTCTTTATAGTTTCCAATAAAGATGCAAGTGTGCTGGAAAAGGCAGAGTTAAAAGGGATAATAACTACAGGCAGGTTTTTATCTTCTAGGAAAACGCAGACTTTTATTGTCTGGAGGAGATCCATACACACAATAGACAGTGACCTCATATTGGGCACTACATGCTGTTCATCAAGCTTGGCGTTTCATTTGCAGTAACTGTTACATATACTGGAAGAGACCAGCTCACAGTCTCTAAATGTGGATCATGATGCTACCATAGACTGAGATATAAATATAAATGAACCACTGCAATTCATTTAACAGAAACTTACCTATGTTCAATTAGGATTTTGAGTGAATTACATTTGGAAGCATAGTAAATTTATTCCAAAATCTTTGTATGCATAATGACCTTTCAGATGCTAAAGTGCTATTTAGAAATCCAGTGTTATAAATGTAATAATCAAAAGAAATGGGCATTTGCTCTGAGCTCTGAAACTAAAGAATTCTTTTATTCAGTTTCCAAGGATTCACAGAAATTTAAACACTGAAAAGAGTTCACAGTTTTGAACGGTAAATGAACAAATACTTTGCTAATTTGTTCATTAAAGATGGGTTTAATGTCCTCTGGAGGATTTTTGAAAACTGCAGAGTAAGTGCTTTGACTATTTATTTATTTATTTTTAATACTGCCTTTTGAATAGAAGTAGTTTTAGGTTAAACCAAGATGAAAATTTTGGCAGGTATTTCCACAAAAGAGATACACCTCATTGCCTCTGCTTTCCATTACTGTGTCAAGGTCTGCACGCAGCAATCATTACCACAACCTTCAAACACGCTGCGTACTCTGCCAGTGCTCAGTTAGGAAACAAGATAGCCAAGCCAGAGGCTAAAGTGTAAGTACAGGGTATTCCTTGCTGATCTTCTTGCATCTCAAAGGTCAACAACTCTTACTTCCAAAAAGGAGGAAGCATTAAAGCCTAATACTACCAATTTGAGAAAGATGAAAACAAGGGAATTGCGTTAAGTTTTAAGCCTCTATGTAACAAAACTAGCACAAGAGCTTAGTTAAAAATCAGATTTCAGACTACAGAATACTGATCTCAGTCACAATTTTTCACTAGCACCATAATAACATCCGGGTTTTTTTTCATGGAAATTATACAAAATAATCTGAGGAGCACTCCTTAGGCCTTAACAATACCAAACAAAAGCACTTGAAAATGGAAACATTTGTTGCCACTGGCTGGTACATGTAAACTTGTATCTAATTATATTGGGGAAACTAAAAATGAGTTTTATTTCATTAACAGCTTTTTTATTCTACCATCTACAAATAAACAGGACATGAAACTCTACAATGCTTACAAAGTTTTCATAAGTGACACTTCTTTTCAAGTAAATGCTTCATCCTTTAAAGACTGTCCATGACTTCCAAACTAACGCCACAGCAATACTTCTACTCTATGAGATATTAGCACTACAGCATAGAACGCAGCAGAAGGGGGAGGTGGGGGGGAAGAAAATAAAAGGAAGATACATGTTTATGTAGGAGCAGATTTTTGGGGTTGGCAGCTACATAAAATAAGTAACAGGAATGGAGGCAAAAGGAAAGCTAATACACTCTAGATGAACCACTCAGGTGATATCTGAGAGTCACAAAAACATTTAGAAATAAAGAATTGTTTTGTTTACGATATAGAAGTATCTTGGTAGAGAGCTGCACTTCAGCCCTGTGCAGCCAGACCTTCAGCTCATAAAATGGTGTAAGCTTTACTGAATGAAATGGGGGTAACGTCACATTACATTGCAGAAATATCTGCTTGGTATGTTTTTAGGTACCTATAAAGTTCATTGTTGCTAAAGAACAAAATAATGATGGTATATAAAAGCAATACTGGTTTACAGAGCAACATTAAGATGAACTTTATATAATCATTAAGCCTTATGGTATCAAACATATATAAGTATAGTATGCTTATAGCTGGAAAGATTTGTATTTTTATAGAAATTATTTTTATAGAAATGATTAAAAGTGTTTTAAAGTTTGGGAACTGAAGCGTTTCCTTTTTATTTCCAAAAAGATTGTGTATTTCAAATACGCCATTTTTAACATCAAATTTTAAAAATTTTGTCAAGAAACAGGAAACTAGTTTCATATAAAAAAAAGGAAATGCTTGCAATGCTTTTTTTCAAACTCTAACTTCACTACCTGCTGTAAATATAGTTTTATAGTGTCATTATTTTCAGTGTTAAAAAGCAAATTCTTTACTCTGTGATTTTCTCATCTTTCATTAGAACTGAATGATACCATTATCTCTGTGACCTCCTTCCTTCTGTCATCATTTTGATGCTTGCATTAGTAAGTATCAGTATTACAAGTAAAGTCATAATACTAATTCACTGATTTAGTACTATTTCCTGTATTTCTCCTTTCTCCATTCTCTTCCTGAGCCATTCATACTCTATTTCAGACCTTTCTCCTCGGTGTCTGTGTTTGGAGTCCTTGTATGGTTAGCAGAAAGAGCTATGCTTCAAGTTTACATGATGGAGACAGAAGACGCAGGGATCTTAATGAGATTCAGGATTATCATAAGAAAAGCAGGCAAACAAACATACTTTTCTTAACACTGTGAATGACAAGTGTAAAGTTAATGGCAATATAAAATCTCAAATCTGATAGATAAAACAATTGGCTCAAGAAATACTATTTGCTTTCTGGACTACAAAAACGTCTGCATATCATCAGAAGATGTTTGTACTGTAAATATTTTAAATACGGTTAAAATTTAAGACAAAGATTTTAAAATCCACAAAAGCTCCTGAAAGGCACTTTTACGACCTTCCTTATTTATATATTACATTAAATACATTTATTACTTCCTTTATTGCCCTTCCCAGATTTGCACATGCAGACTGTAACATCTTCATCATAACTATCTGCTGCTATTTTTTTCTGCATAGGAGGCTCATTTTTTGTGAGCAGTTAGGTCATTGTTTCCTGCTTCTTGAAAGCAAAAGTAAGATTTTAAAGGACTCATCATCAGTTTGAGACACCCTTACATCTCCCAGCTTTGCCACTGTCTTCGGCCCTATGTTAGTTACCTATTTACCTCCACTGTGTAACAGGGCATCCACAGATACTCCAACATGCCAAGATATGATAATGGCATGAGTTCATATGCATCCTAACAGTACGTAATAACTTGCATCCCGACAGCAGTAGCAGGTTGTGAGAAGAACATAAAATTCATTTATTCATAAACTATTGAAGCTGTTTCTGAGAGAGGCAGAAAGCTGCTAATCAAATCTACTGATGCTAGACAAGAACAATTTTCTCATTTTTAGTTTGGGAAAAAAAGGCTTCTGAAACCATGGGAAGGTATATCACAGGCAGCAGATACATCAACTACATCTGCCCATTCCTGGAAGATTCCTAGTGTGCAGATAATATACAAATAGTAGCACAGACTAACCACTAAAAAGGTATCAAACCAGTCTGAATAAGTCTAAAGAAGTTGAACGTTCATTCTAGTACCATAATGTGAATGGGTACAACTGCTGGGGAGACCAAATGGTTTTCTATTACCCTTCAGGAAACACTTTAAAGTGCCTTTCCTAAAGCAAACTTAGCATTCTGGATTCTGATAAAAAACATGTCACAAAATTATAAACAGGCTAACCAACTAGCTATTTTTTCCAGGAAGCTTATTCTGCCTGAAGCTCATTCTGATATGAAAGTTTCTCTGATATAATCCCACCTGCAACCATGAATTATACTTCTTATTTTAAACTAAGAAGGAAGATCGATTATGCGTCTTTTCCTTCAAGCTTGATACAGCTGTAAAAATTTTAAATGTCTCTTTCATGCAAAATCGTAGCTCTGCAAAGGGCTATTCTGACAGGAAGTTTTCCAGACTGAATGTGTTTAACTATTGCTGGACATGTTTTTTGATTTTCTGCGGCACATATACATGGATTTAGATTGCTTAATAAACAACAGTTATAAAAGCACATCACTAGGAATAGAGTTTACTTAAATGGAGGAGGCCATTAAAAGCTACTAGTGCAACAGAATGGTCAGCAGCTCACCCTCTTGGTGCCAAGACTAGTGTCAACTCATATAATAAATTACTTCAAGGGAAAGAGACAGACAGCAAGCACAGTAACTCATCAAAATGCTGGATTACTATATATTTGCATGTCATTAATTCTGTCTTTTTATTATCACTAGGAAAAAAACCAACAAACCACAAACAGGAGGGAAAACTGCTTAGAAATATGAAGCTGTATTTCACAAGTTGTAATGTGAAAGAAAACTGCAAGGACCTTCATTTCCAAAAAAGAACTCCAACCCTAAGACAGGAATTATTAATCTATATCACATGCATCTTTAACCATTTGTGGTACATCTTTTTAGCAGATTTCATGAAGAGTGGGGAATGACTACTAAAGCTGGGAAGACTCCTTCATTTTCCAATCAAAAATTGGAGGATGTTGAGCAAATATCTGAGGCCAGCTACTCTGGTATAGCTTATAAAGTACTTCCACATAAATAAATACCATATTTCACAGGACAAAGCTTGAACTAGCTCTTTAGGACACTGTAGCATTAGCAACAGTTTAATGGCAGCCATAGAAAGTAGATTAACTCTACCACAGTTTTCCATAGTGAGATTTGACAATACTGTGACGCTGCAAGTCTTCCGAAGAAGGAAAGTGTGTGTGTGTTTGAATGGCACTGACAACATTTTGAGTGCCACCACAATAACAGCAGTGAAGGCTTTTGGACTCAATCCAAGCAACAGGTTGAACTATCTTCTGAGAGAGAGAAAATCTAAGCTTTAAAAGTTTAACACTTGCTCAGACAATGACAACATTAATACGAGTGAACTTTTCTTATGAAAACAGTTTGTAACCGCTTCAGAAGTCTCTAAGCTTTATCTCAGCATTAATCTGTCAAAGCTGTGTAACAATAAGAGAAACATACACTTGTATTCTATTATCTTTTTATTACATTCACAATTTTTACTGTCAGAAGGCATCGTATACATGAGGTTTTTGTCTCTCCTAGAGCAGGACACCTCGCTACGCATTTGATAGCTGCAGCTGGATGTTACTGCTCCACCTTTTGCCTCTTCCTGCCCCTTTCATTGGTAAACAAAGAATAAGGGGTGGGGCGTGGGCAGTGATTTTAGACACGGTACCTTAATTGACAACTTGCAGAACACAGGACTAAACAATTTCACATAGGACTGGAGAATTTGCATCCTGACAGGGCTTCTATGAGTGTTATGATTTGCTTCTATTCCTTTCTCAAGCCTGTTTACACCTGGTGAATTTCCAGCTGATTTTGAAGTTTTAAAGCAATTCCTCAGTTTGATTTGTTGCAAAAGAAATCTTCCACTGATCTTTGTCTACTACGTCTATCTTATTTACTTGTAAGGTCTTCCATGTAAATATTTGACTAATGCACAACATTACTATACTGTAACAGGACTGCCTAAACAGTATTCTTCAGGATAAATTGCATCAACACAAGGCAGTTTTACAGGTAAAAGAAAATGCGGCACTTCTTAATGATGTGCAGCACACTGCTTTGATCTCTTCAAAAGGCATTTTACTAGAATGACTCCTATAACATAAAACTTTAGTTAGTAGGTGATCTCCATTTTTTAAATTGACTGTTTCTACCCACTTTTGGTTAGAAATACAAATATATATACATAAAGCCTTTCTGTCCCATTTTGGACAAAATTTAAGAAATTCTTTGAATATGCATTTGCCTCCTTAACTATAGTATCCATTAAGGTAATGAAAACACCTTAAAAATATTTTGTGCCTGGAAAAAACACAAGGTTTATATATATGAAACAGAGATTAAGAAACTCATATTAAAAAAGTCCTAAAAAGAACTAAAATGTTCCTAAGTCCTAGCTCCCTGAGGAAGTCATTTGGATTTAAAATTATCTGTAATAAAAAAATGAAAATTTAAATTGTCTCAGCACTGGCTTATTCTCTTAAGTAATTGCAGCAAACTGAAGCACCCCTTTAGTGTTTCTCAAATGCAAAAAATAGTTTGTAGTTTCGGCAATTCTGTTGATCTTTAACGTAAAACAGACTTGAATTAGAAGTAATTCCTGAATATGTGAATAATTTAATGTACCTTTTATGTATAAATGCGTTCTATCATGCTTCCTCAAAAACCACACCATTAAAAATACATTAGAAGGGTATTAAGAGGTTAAGGCTATCTTTGGCCAGCCTGCATTTTGATACCGATAGAAGTAAATTTATGAGCACTTTAGAATATGCAGAATACTTACTACCTTTTTGGTGTACATACATACACACTTCATAACCATTCCTTTAGGGTGGAAAACAATACATAGGATTCTACAACCACAACAAAGAGAATAATGAGGGCTTCAAAAGACTCTTTTGCAAGAGAACTTCATGTGTTCACTCTACGTAACTGAGAAAAAATTCTGTCTTAAAAAACCCAAAGTGTTTAGATTCAAACCATTACTTCATCTAAGTAACTTATTAATATATTTCTCTTTTCCTCTACCTCATGAATTTCTCAATATTTGTTTGGGAATGGCACTGGATTTTGAAGTCAACTAACTTTTGAAATTTCACAACTATTTTTTTTATATTAAGTAGTAGAAAAATAGGCTGATCATCCTCAGGAGGACGGGGGGGTGGGGGGGTGGTTGGCAGGAGAAGAATATAATTGAAGTTATAAGCGAAGCTGGCTGCTACCCAAGAACTCTACCAGCTGAACTACAGAATTAATTGTTGATCTGAATTCTTCTTATATGTAGCTGCAAAATTATACTGCCCAATTAGGTTGGCAATCTAATATTCCAAGTACACCTTAGATTTTTTTTGTATAGTACCCAGCAGTGAATTCCAAGAACTAATTAGATAGCAAATTTACATCCTTATTTGTAGTTTTAAAAACTTTTAATGCAAGTTTTTGTTATTTCGCTGCTGTTTTAACTCAAAATCCCTTTTAATTCCTCCCTCCCCTTCAATCTGAAGAAACATGGTGGAAGGATGGCACATGAGCAAAATAAAAATCTTTTGACACTGGCTATGAATTATGCATTAATTCTTGGTCAATAATACAAAATTAGTTCAAAATTCAAAATAATTCACAATTCCCAAGCTAACGGTCACAAGTTTTCAGATTTTATTGGAAAAACTCAAATTAGAGGTGTGCCCAATTATGCAATACAGGCCTGGTAATGCTTAGCCACAGAACAAGTGAACAATCACTGGCACTCTCAGATTGCATTTGCTTTGGTAATAGCTGATCAGCACACCTTTCCATCCCTCAAGTGGATGTTAAATAATGGTTTAATTCAGCATCTGGACAGAAGTTAGATGCAATGCATTAGTCTGCTAGGGCCAACAGAGTTACAAATGTGTTTCCAAATGCTCACTGACAACAAAGCAAATGTCTCAGGTCTGTCAGCTACCTTTATCACAGACCACAAAGTGAGAATATAAGGTAAATGAAAACTGTCAATTCAAAATGACTTTTCCTTTTATAAATTAAACTCTGCTTGAATGAATGGATTGGTACCTTCTTTCTTCCACAATTGGTCAACAATTATATTTCTCAGTTCTGGGATAGGGTCAGACTGAATGGAGTAGCAGCAGGGAAGAAAAAAACAAGGACAGGCAGGAGAAAAAAAAAAAAAAAAAAAAAAGGAAAAATACTCGAGGCATTTTCTCCTTTTATCTTGCTGCAACAGACCAGTCCTCTAAATACACTGCAAGTAACACTTTCTTGCTAAGATGCCTGCTGTGCATTGCTCCTATTAGAGGGCAACGCGTACCAGAATAAAACCCAAGTTAAATACACATTTTAGTCCAAAAATCTAAAGGCAATGGTGCTAGAAAATCCAGAGGATAAAGAAAAAAGACGCACTGTAGATATAAGAGTCCTGGATGAGTTGAAATCTTGATTTTGAAGGGTATGAAATCTGATCCTGATTAGTAGGTCTGATCAGGCTTCCATCACAACCTCTAGATACTATGTGGAAGACTAGCTCAGAAATCAGCAGGTTCCAGGTAATAGTAGCAGCTTACACTGAAACAGTATGGGCAGGGAGCATTAAGGCCCCAAAAGAGTTTGCTCAGTAAATTTTTGTTGGAGTTACCACATCTGCAAAGTAGCCCTCAAAAACCTGATTCTTTAAAAACTTTAACTTTTACAAGAATAGAGTAGGTATTCTAGTGAGCTGCTTTAGTAGCCAAATGAAAACTGAAGTTGCTGTCTTTCTTCCAAAAATGACTGGTATTTTGTTCTTCCTAATCTCATAGCATTCAGAATTAAAACAAGGTGTCTTTCATTAGGACATCTATATGGCAAGGGGGAAGGAATACAATTTGTTCTAAAATGAAATAGGTCAGATACATACACAAATGACACATCAGGTAGATAGCAATGACTGTGAATGTGACTAGCTGCTCATATAGAAGGAAGGTTGGAAATTTAAGTAACAACAAAAAGCCAAAGACTTATTCCTCACTCATTTAACAGGTCCAAACTGGCAAGCCCAGAGATGAAGCAAGTTTGTTTTCTGATGCGTATTTTGCGTAGAAATGCAGAATTCTGCTGCAGTCTTTTGCATTGTTGCAGCTTGTCTATTGGCTAACTTAAACTGTACTGCTAAAAAGAAAGAAGAAACTGAAGCTTGGTGTAAACACTAAAGGGTAGCTGAAATAATCAGCATTTATAGTGGTCTACACTAGTGATGCCCTACCTACACATTAGCAAGTGGACAATTCCAAATGCACCAAAAGGAAATATCTCAAGACAGAGACTGTGATTCCAAATCCCCCTTCCCAGTTTTCCTGCAAAAAATGGCTTCCTAGTCATTCTGTGAAAGAGTAAACTTTCACAAACCTACTAATAATTAAACACCACACTACAAGGAAATAACCAAAGCAGACAGCAAGTTCTGTGAAGTAAAACGAAAAGTATACTCCACTTCCTAACATAAATATAAAAGTGGCAGCATGTATGAGACCACTGACACAAATACATTTTTATCACCCTACTGACCAATGTATACCAAGCAAACATAATGAAATCTGAAAGAATTTAAGTGGGAAGAGATACTAAACAGTGTATGGGTAACAGGATCTGGTTTACAATGTTTTTTTACATAGTTAAATAGATTCTGGTCCTGCTGTTTCCCAAGTAGGAAAATCACGGTGCCCAAGTTTACACATAACTACTCCTTGATAAATAATCGCTGTGGTTTTGTACAACTATTCTCTTAGAGAACATATTTCATTTATAAAAGCAGCTTTCCCCAGAAGCTTTGATGAGCAACCCTGTGATGGCTGGAGTGTATTTTTTTTTTAGGGAGTAAAGGAAAAAAAAGCAGTTTAATTTCCAAGCCAACAGTATAAAACAGTCAGCACTCAGTGTTTTAATTGAAGCTCATTCCCACTCAGTCTAGTTTGAAATAAAGTAGCACGGGTACCTGAACAGTGTCATCAGCCCTACACAGGCTACCTAAGCCCATGCATGTGCCTGTATACTCAGACAGTGCTGTCTAGATATGTCCTAAAATATGAAACTATACTTTTCGTCCCCAAGCAACACCTACAAACAATTTGTCATGCAGATTTACTGTATCAAAATAAGTATGCAGGATCTGAACAGAAATCCAAATATGCATAGATAACAAAAAGCAGTTCCCTGCCTTGCTTCACGTGCTGTCTGATATCACTAAAAGTAGATCACAGATGTGACTTTCCCTGGAGTCACCTGCAGCTCTGTCTTCAGCGCTGTCACTGAAAGGGAGTCACAGTTGAATGACCCTGCTCACCTTTGCTTCCCTTACTGCTCTTGTGCCTCTCTGAGGCAGCTTGACACGGCCCCCAGCAGCTGCGGTCAACTCGGAGGCCATGTTCGGTTAAATGCTGCACCTCTGGGGTTGCCTTTCAGGGCTAGCGAAGACCCTGCAACCGGAAAATATGCCAGAATATATACCTATACATGCACATGCGTGTGTGTATATACTTCTGCACAAGTGACACGCAGGAACGTTATCATGACATTAGGGGGTCACGCACCAGCATCATGAAACAGTCAGCGTAACTATCATTTGTTGAATTTGTGCTTTCCAATGAATCTCTAATAAGAATTATCATCTTTCTTTTAATCCATGGCCTAGATAAAACAAGTGACAGAGGAATTGCCTGCCCTTTTCTTTTTGGAGGTGAAAAACACCCCCCAGATTACATACGTAGTAGTCAAAGGACTATGGAACTAAGTGCATGTGGGGCTTGCAAGGTCCCACTGTTTGGGACAAAGGAGGGAGAATAAGCACACTGAATCTTAATTTTTGTGTAGGGGCCAAAGCCATGTTTGAAAAAAAATTATCTAGTCTTCCAGTAAGATATTTTTCCCTTGATATTTTAAGTATTTGCTGTTTGATATCCTACTAAATTTATTTAATGCATGCATTTGGTGGATTTATTTTAGATTTATACTCTTCTACTTGTAGTCTGAAATTAGGAGAATAATATTCTATGTGGATAATTATTTTTTTTCTGAGAACACAGAAAATAAGTATTATAATTTATTTGGAATAAACAAATGAAGTGAAAATAGGGTAATAGCTCTTTTTAAAAGAAATGAAGGAAACCTAAAGTTCCTGATTCTTGAAGAATGTAGACGAAATCTTACATACATGTATAACTATAAAGTTCCACCACAATTAGGTTTTTCCTGCAGTTTTGCTTTTGAAAATGTACAAATATATGTAAGTATATAACATACAGAACAAATCAATAATAGCTACTCAAAATAAATGCTGACTGTATCCTTTTATGGAAATGCCTGTGGAAAATGTAATTCATAATAGACCAGTTCTTCTTCAGTACATTTGTTTTACTATTTCTGAAGATTTTACCCCAGCGTGATTTTTTTACCCTCCCTTGTGTTAGTCAATTTTGACTGCTCTGTGTGTTCCAAATTAATTTCTTTCAAGGTACTTTATTTCCTTTTGGGGAAAAAAAAAAAAAAAAAAAAAAAAGGGAACATTGACAGAGAACAGTTGCTGTGGAAAGCATATTTCCCCTTTACAACAGAAGCTGAATTGAAGTACACTGACTTTTCCCAATACCAGTACAATTTAGAAAGTGTTCTTCTATTGCTACACAAAAATTACCTTTCACAGAAACCAGCTACTGTATTTCATGCTGTCCAAAAATGCCCCCCCAATCAATGAAAATGTTAAACCTAACATTCTTCCATTTAAATATCAAATGAATAAAAGAACTTTGTGACTGCAGAGTGTATGTGCCAAAAATTCCAGCCTAGCAGCTCAGTATGCTGTCCCTTGGAAATCACTTTCAGCAGTATGTAGGTCTGGACCTTCCACGTGCTGAAACACTCCTCTCTGGTTTGAATTTGTCCAGTCCCAGTGACAGAAAGTCTTGCAAAAGCTCAGGCCTGGGGTTAAGTTCCCACTGTAACACAGTGACAAACCTGCCACACTGCAAAACTCACCAGGTCTTCCACGTAGGTAAGGTTACCCTGGTGGCATGAAGTAACTTCTCTCAACTAATTAAAGCACTTGCAAGCCAACTGGATTCTGAGGGAAGAGGGGGGAAGAAAGGAAAAAAAACCAACCAAGTGTTCCAGACTGGTACAGTTTGTGTTTCTGCAGGAACCAAGGGAATAAAAGTATAGCAAAGAAGAGGGAGGAAATAAGTGGATTGGGCAGATGCTGAAGCGTGGAACAATCTCAAAAAATGAGACAACCCCATTGTCTTGGATGTTGATCTAGAAGCATGGCTATCTGCTACAAACTTGTTGATCTAGAAGCAAGGCGAACATAGCCAAAATTGGGCTCAATTTTAAAGCTGTCCTGTTCACTTTGTGTTTTGGGCTTAATGAATTGCTTTCAAGGGCATTGGAAAGAAGCATCAATCACAACTGGGACACACTCTGAAAACTCGAGGGATCACATATTAGAAGTCATGTCCATAAGAGCTGAATACTATCTTGAAAGAGCTGCAGAAAGCCAATCCTACCATACATGTAAAACAGACACTCAAAGGGATCTAAGGCAGAAACTCATTTGAGGACTCCCAGCACAATAATGAATGAAGATAATTAGCTCGTTAGTAAACAAGATTTTGACATTTGGGACTGAGACTATGCGATTTAGACAACACATGTTAAAACCCTCACATAACTAAACCTGTTTTTTGACCCTGTAGATCCTACTGCACTACCTTTTATTCAGAACCAAGTAACCCATCATATTCATGACCTGTCTTTTGAAGGTTTTTACTTAAGGTCAGGGGTAGCTTCTGATACAGGCAGAGCAGTTAGCAAACCAATAGGAAATGAAACCAACAGACTGGCTAGCTTAAACACCTTAGCACCAGCCACAGCTCTGGGTACAAAAAGCCTGAACCCCTCCCCACGCCAAGTAACAAGCAGCCAGAGCTCTGCTAGAAATAGATCATAGCAACTTCCACTTCAGTTTCATCTTCAATAACCCCACAAAAAACCCTTGCTAAGACAGTCAAATAGAGTACGAAAAGAGAAAGAGTTTCTTACCATACAGGACTGTAATAAAACAAAAAAGAAATAAAAAAACCAACAATTTCAGAGTACAAATAGATTAATTTATCAGCAGAATGCTGAAGATGTGAATCTTCGCTATCCATCATACGTGAGAAACTGTGGCAATCCAGTGAAGTTCCACAGACTGGAAAGACGAAAATATTACCCGTATTTTTAAAAAAGGGAAAGAAAAAAAAAAAGGAAGACCCAGGGAACTACAGGCTGGTCAGTCTCACCTCAGCGCCCAGCAAGATCATGGAGCAGATCCTCCTGGAAACTGTGCTGAGTAAGGGACATGGAAAATATGGAGGTGATTGGTGACAGCTAACATGGCTTCACTAAGGGCAAATCGTGCCTGACAAATTTGGTGGCCTTCTATGATTCGGCTACAGTGTTGGTGGATGAGGGAACACCTGACTTGTGCAAAGCATTTCACACTGTCCCACGTGACCTCCTTGTCTCTAAATTGAAGAGACATAGATTTGATGGATTGATTGCTCAGTGGATAAGGAATCAGCTGGGTGGCCACACTTGAAGAGTTGCGGTCAACGGCTCAATGTCTAAATAGAGACCAGTGACAAGTGGTGTTCCTCAGGAAATGGTATTGGGGACCCTCAGAGGTTGTTATTGGGACCAGTGCTGTTTAACATCTTTCTCAGTGACATGAACACTGGGATTGAAAGCCACCCTCAGGAGGTTCGCCAATGACACCAAGCTGTGTTGTACCGTCAGCATACTGGAGGGGAGGGATGCCATCCAGGCTTGAGAGCTGGGCTCATGCAAACCTCATCAAGTTCAACAAGGCCAAGAGACAGGTCCTGCATGTGGGTCTAAGCAATTACAAGCACAAACAAAGGCTCGGCAGGGAATGGGTTGACAGTAGCCCTGAGCATCAAAAGATGCGTGGCCAGCAAGTCAAGGGAAGTAATTCTCCCCCTCTACTCTGCTCTCATGAGACCCCACACCTGGAGTACTGCATCCAGCTCTGGGGCCCCCAACATAAGGAGGACATGGAGCTGCTGGAGCAAGTTCACAGGAAGGCCACAAAGATTATCAGGTGGCTGGAGCACCTCTCCTACACAGACAAGCTAAGCTAGTTGGGGTGGTTCAGCCTGTAAAGTGAAGGCTCTGGGGAGACCTTACAGCAGCCTTACAGAAGGGGGCCTACAAGAAAGCTGGAGAGGGACTTTTTACAAGGGCATGTACTGATAGGACAAGGGGGAATGGCTTTCAACTGGAAAAGGGTAGATTTAGGTTAGATATTAGGAAGAATTATTCACTGTAGGGTGGTGAGGCACTGGAACAGGTTGCCCAGATAAATTCTGGATGACCCATCCCTGAGAGTGCTCAAGGCCAGGCTGGATGGGACTTTGAGCAACCTGGTTGGGTGGAAGGTGTCCCTGCCCATGGCAAGGGGCTGGAATTAGATGTTCTTTAGGTCCCTTCCAACCCAAACCATTCTATGATTGGTGATGACCTATGATCTAGGAGTCTGCTGGTCTTCTTGTGTATTACCATTTCCCTACAGCATATAATAGAAAGGTTCATGAGGTGACAATAATGGAGGTGGTAAAAACAATGTCTCAGTTTAAAATTCAAAGACACAATTTATTTGAAAATATTTTGTATGCAATCCTTCCCATAGCATGGAGAAGAACATCAAGAAGTTGAGCTACTTCATGTTTTGCTGGTGTCATCACAAGTTCATTCCTAATTCAAGATAACATAGCATTTTCTCCTAATCACCCTGTCCACTTCCCTAGCCCCCCAACAGTATTATCACAGTAGGAAAATAGGGGAAAGGGGGTGAGGGAGCCTGAAGATGTAACTGGTCTGTTAGTAATGAAGATACAGACAAGCAGCCATCACAGGAACTCTTGGTAGGAAAAGTGTCCATGCAGAGTAACATTCATCAAGTTATCTCACTTAGGCTGTGCCAGATGGAAAAATTCTGCACTTTGCAAATATCTGGCTCTAAAATGTGAGGTTATGGCAAACTTCTGGCACAAAACACGTGCCGATAGTAAACAAATTAATGAAACCAGTGCAAAGCCACAGGGACCATATTTCCTCCGCAGTGTAAGTCACGCTTCCATTAAAAGGAACAGCAATACAATTACAGTACCCGTTTCCTGTATATCACCTCTCATCAGACATCATTTTCAGCACATGCATTATTCAAGCTCTGTAACACTCTCGGATTCGAGAGTATTTAAATTTGTGCTTGTTTTGCCACCATAAGTTGATCTGACCATTTCCACAACTAGTTTCTCAAGAGAATCTCATTGCAAATTTGGTCCCAAATTTGATTATTTTTTATTGCTTAAGATCAGCATAATTGAATGAAGAGCACTCTCCCATATCTATTTGTGAGACATGTTCAGAAAATTCAAAAGCAATGGACAGCTCCAAAATTTCAGCATTGCACAGAAGCATCTGAAACCAAGAAATCTAAGTATCCCTGTATATGAATTCAGATGAAGAAAAAAAAGGAAGGAGAGTATTAGTAGATTGTAATATATTTAATAGGAAACTCTAATGATTAATTGTCCATATCTAACATCAACATGGTAACTTTTTTGCTGATCTTAAATATAAAAATATTTTGGCCTCAAACAAAGCAAAATAATTTTCTAGATTAAACTTTGGAAGTGTTTTATAATATGACTCCACAGTAGGAGCAGCTATTCCTGGTTTACCTGTTTCTTTTAGATGAGGGAACGAGTATCCAAATGCAAGCCATGACAGAAAATAATGGAAATTTTTTTATGACTCAAACCAGTTTAGTCTTGCCTGAAGAGAGTCACAGTATTGAATTATTACATTCTTCTAAATCAGGAAAAAACAAAAAGAAAAATAATTAACTTTTAAATATCTATGCTATTTTTTAACCTCATATTCTTAACATGATGTATATAAATCATTGAATTGAACCAATAGTCTATTTTTTGAGGAAAAACACTAAACCCACAAACTATAAAAAGTATTTGTTTTATGTCATATAGTGTAACAAATACTAAAAATTATCATTTTTTATTGACAGGGAATATTCTGTATTGAGATGTTTCTCTGTGTAGATAAACTAAGTAAAAATGTACTAATGTGGACACTGAATTATTCCTTTATATTCAATTACAGAGACTAATATGTCAACTTAAATATATTTGCTTTAGTTTAGGTTTAGTCATTTCAGTCTTTGCCAGTTACTATACAAACTGATACAAAATGTACTAGATTGAGAAAGAAAGTAAATAGGAGATATTGTTGATATTTTTTTCCACTGATTTATAGTATTTACACGAAGATTCCATTATTAAAAGGATGCCAATTTGAGTACTACCTCCACTTTAAAAATGTCAAAGAATTGACTGTTTACAAGGCTTCAAAGAAAAAGAAGTTATTTAAATTAACTTCTCATGTTTTCATCTCGTGGTTTCAACAGTTAGCTAGAGGTATTCCCTACTGTGAGACAACTATTGTGTGCAGAATACAGTTCATATCAATTAGATGGTAATGTTTTTAAAAGGTGACAGCAACCACAGAACAGTGAAAAACTATTCTGTTTCGTGAGAAACTCTGTTGGTTTCCATAAAATTCAACAGACATTGCCTTTGGTAGTAGCAGGAATAATTAAACCCTCCGCGACTACAAAACCATGTATTAGTTAAAGTGAATTCCATGAATTCTGGAACTTGTATACATTTTGTTGTTGGTGGTGGTGGCGTAGAAGATATATCTAACAGGAAAGGGGGAGCATTTTAACAGCTAAGCAGCAGTTTGAGAACATAACATAGACATGGGCAAAATGAATTAAACTGCTGCTCATGTATACAGTTCTCTCGTGCTCTTCAGTAGGAATTTTAATGTCCAAAGAAACCAACCAGATAGAAGTGTTAAGAGCCTAACCTATATCCACAAATCTGGAATATTATCCTGTATTTTGATGCTCCAGAATACAATCAGTACAGCTTTTAATGGGCCTTACAAACATCCGTGCTGGTTTGGTTATGGTAGAGGAGAGCTAGAGTAACACTACACAAGTTCAATATCGTGATGCTATGATCAACATCAAGACTCTGCTTGCTTTTATCATAGAGTTACTGGGATCTGACGCTACAAAGAACAAAAGGTTTCAAGACAAAATTTAAGATATTATCACGGTAACCCAGAAGTGAACAATTCACTACCCATGCATGGAAAGACAAAACAGAGGCTTGCTAAAAAAAAAAAAATCGTGGAAGACAGAGGTAAACAATGATATCAAGACTTCAGAATTTGTGAACAATTTTTACTACATTTATAGAGCTCTTCATGGAGAAGGGGTGGTTTACACTACAAAATAGACAGAAAGCCAAACAGTTATCTGCAAGTCTGAAGGATACACAAGTGGCAAAGAAATTCCTCTGTTAAACCCGATTTCTTGCTTGTCTGAAGAATACAATGAAATAATTCAGTATCCACAGCAAGATGGGGGGAGGGAAGGAAGACACTGGTTTTAGGGCTTAGGTTGAAAGCCTTTACATTTCCAGGAAGAATCTTTATTTGGGCAGCCCACCCAGATGATAAGAAGACACAGAAACTGTTCTTACTCCCAAACCACATGTGGGTTTTTTTTATAACCACATTTGTATTTTTTTCTTAAAAAGCTGAAGATCACATTGCTAGGACTGTAATCCAGCATAGCTCTTAAAATGACATTACATGCAGGTATACGGAGACATGTATCTGTGTATCTGTTTTTCTAGATCAGGACAATACACTTGAATGAAAAACTGAGTCAGTGAAGAGGCCGAGATTATAATTATGTAGTTCAGTTTTGATAGCCAGTTTTGAATTTTCTGTATCGTAACCAATGTTATGAAAACATTTTTAGTTGCCGAGAAACAAAACAAAACAAAAAAAGCAACAAGCACATAACAATACAGCCTACTAATTCGTTGCTAAGGAAAAAGTCTTAGCCAAGGGGGAGAAAAATTGGCTGAACAAGAGACATGAGACTGTAAATCATCCATTTAAAAACATATCAGAGTGACACTGTTGGCTAGATTTTCATTTTTGCCACACAACGCCTTCTCCTATAACACTATTTACACAATCATCTCTGGGAAACTGTCTGGGAAAGTCAGCTAATGACTAATTAAAGGGATTGCTTGTCAAAGATGGCAAGATGACAGTTTGACCTTCCTCCCCCATTTTTATACTTCCCCAAACAAGTTGCTGCTTTTCTGATTTGTGTCATATCCATTATATCATTTAATTATAATTATATACGTGACAGCAAGTAATCTTTCCACAGCACACATAAGGAAAGCATAAATATTAAAAAAGCAGATGATTGCAAATGATTTGAAAGAACAAGTGATTAAGCTTAATGTTTGTAATTTAAAAGGCACAGGCAAAGCACATTCACCTACACACTTCACAGAGATCTCTTGAGCAAATACAAGCCAACATAGCTCACTAGATAATTTTAGTATTATTTAGTTTATAAAGAGTGCTATAGAAGGAAAAACAAAAACAACCAAAAACCCCCAAAAAACTCCTCGCAACAAAATAATCCCTGCCTCCTATGGTGGCCAAATTTTGATGGCATATGTTCATGAGTACTACATGAATACTATGAGGATCAACAAAAAAGAAATTTAAAGTGAATATATGATACACATCCCTTTCAGGTGAGGCTGCTATCTGAACAGGTTTAAGCAATACCAGCACTGAATTCTGTATGCTATTGTTATGCAGTAAAATATATTTAAAGCCACACAAAAGTTCAGTCACTGAAAGTAAGAACAATACCTTTCTCTTTCTTTTTTAGTACAGAATATAATGTCACACACCACTATGCATATTCAGTGCCGGATATGGCTTTCTGTTGGCATTTTTCTTTTTATTTTTCAGGTTTTTTTATTTCAAATATCCAGGTGTAGTATGTGAATCTGGTTTGCATACAGTATGGCAAATGTATACTGCTTGCTAACTTTGCCCTAATTATTGGCTGCGGCTGGTCATATCACTCACTTAGTCCCAGCAGAATACTGTGGCAAAAGTGCTGGAAGTCATTAGTAATTAGTCACAGTCTGACAAAAGCCAAAGATGCATTTTTTAAAAAAAATTATAAAAAGTGTTGTTCTTTTTTAAGGGAAAACAAACTCCCCCAAACAAACTGCAACAAAATTCTCTGCATTTGTGAGTTAGTTTATAATCTCTGCAGAGACACTGAATATTTAGGCTTTCTTTTGAAGAGAAGCTTGGAGCTGCCTGCAAAAAAGGGACAAAAGAATTTCAGTGGCACACAGGGGCATGGATTTGAAAATTAAATTTACTACTCCATCACAGCTTGTCAATTCTCTCTGAAATAAGAAACAATAATTCATAGAATCATAGAATCATTTAGGTCAGAAAAAGACCTTTGAGATCACCAAGTCCAATCATTAACCCAGGACTGCCAAGTCCACCACTAAACCTTGTCACTAAGCACTGCATCTACATGTTTTTTTAAAAAACTTCCAGGGATGGTGATTCCACCACCACACTGGGAAGCCTGTTCCAATGCTTGGCCACCCTTTCGGTGAATAATTTTCTCCTAATATCCAGTCTGAACTTTCCTGGAGATTCTTGAGGCCATTTCCTCTTGTCCTGTTGCTTGCTTGCTGTCTGGAGAAGAGGCTGACACCCACCTGCCTGCAACCTCCTATCAGGTAGTTGTAGGGAGAGATAAGGTCTCCCTTGAGCCTCCTTTTCTCCAGGCTAAACCACCTCAGTTCCCTCAGCTGCTCCTCATAAGACTTGAGCTCCAGACCCTTCACCAGCTTTGTTGCCCTTCTCTGGACACGCTCCAGCACCTCTACATCCCTCTTGCAGCGAGGGGCCCAAAACTGGACACAGAATTTGAGGTGCAGCCTCATCAGTGCCGAGTACAGGGGGACAATCACTGCCCTGGCCCTGCTGGCCACACTGTTTCTGACACAAGCCAGGCTGCTGTTGGCCTCCTTGGCCACCTGGACACACTGCTGGCTCATGTACATCTGGCCACCAGCCAGCACCCCCAGGGCCTTTCCCACCAGGAAACTTTCCAGCCACTCTCCCCCAGCCTGTAGTGTTGTGTGGGGTTGTTGTGACCCAAGGACAGGACCGGGCACTTCTCCCTGGTGAACTTCATACAACTGGCCTCAGCCCATCGATCCAGCCCATCCAGATTCCTCTGCAGAGCCTGCATGCCCCCCAGCAGATCAACACTCCCCTACAACTTGGTGTCATCTACAAGCTTACTGAGGGTGCACTCAACCCCCTCATCCAGATCATTGATAAAGATACTCAGCAGAATTGGCTATGATACTGAGCCCTGGGGAACACCACTTGTGACTAGCCACCAGCTTGATGTAACTTCATTTATCACCACTCTTTGGGCTTGGCCACCCAGCCAGCTTTTTACAACATAGAGTACAGCTGTCCAAGCCATGAGTAGGCATTTTCTCCAGAGGAATGCTGTGGGAGACAGCATCAAAGGCTTTACTACGGTCCAGGTCCAGGTAGGCCTTTAGGTGGGTTATACTCCCATTACAGGAAGTATTCAATTAACAGAGAAGTCATCCTAACTAAGTGTGTTTAATTGACCATTTAGGACAATAAGAAAACATTTTTCTCAGCTGTTTCCTCTGAATGAGCTCTATGAACTCAGCCTTGTCTGTGAACATAAAGGGTTTGGATCAGGATAAGTTTATCTTTAATCATTAGACTGCAGGTTTAGACATATGTGAAAGTCAATAGGTTTGAGTCAAAGTGCTTTGATGCAGCTTTTACATCCTCATTGCTAGATTAATAATGAGTTGTTTTCTTTACTGCTGGTCTGACTGTAGGCGTCTATGTAGAGGAACTGAAATGTCCTAATTAGAAGGAGAAAGAAAGCAATCTACTATGGCAACAAAGCCAGAAAGTATTCCTCTCAATTACACACATACACAGTTGAAACGAGCTGTAGTAACTGTGCATTTTTTTTCCTTAGAACACTCACCTCTTGACTGGTAACTCTGAGTGAATATGTGCTCTAGTACAGACCTTCCTGACGTGCTGGAGAGGTTCTTGACCTTTTTTGGCCAAAAGGATCTACTGCTCTACCAGACAATGACTCACCTTTTTTTGGGGGGTGGTGGTCTTGTTGACCTGCAGGTCTTGAAGACTCTTGTTGCATACGTGAAATGTAAAAGCCAGCCAGCAAAGGCTGAGTAGGGAGGAATGATTTTCTATGGTAACCTCTCTCTCCCTCATGCTTGACATTTTCCTTTTACTGCATACTTGAGAGTATTGCTTGACATCCAGTTTTAGGAAGGGTGGAAGTAAGTGGTTAAATTCCCAAAAACATTGTCACTGATATCTATGTGCATACAGAGGTATTCAATGTTACATACCAAAAGCAAACAGCCTTTAGGCTTAAAGAATTGATTTTTCTTCCATCAAATAATCCCTGCTTTTCCTAGTTATCATTATCTTTCATAAACATCTGTCAGACTGAGTATATCCATGCACAGTAACATCATTATGGAAGTGTGAAGCATTGAAGTACCCTTCCATACAGACCGAGAGCAATTATGGTCTGATCTGGGGGCATTGTGAGCACACCTAATTTCCACTGACTTCACTGGAGTTTTGTAAAGCAGTATGTGAGTCAGAACAAAAGGGTAGATTCAGATGTCAACAGGTTTCACAGAAATGCATGCAATCTCAAATCATTCTTGACCTGTCACTGAAATATAGGAAGAACCACACGTCGGACATTAAGTATATTACTTTAGAAGAGTGTGGGAAAGAGCAGGGCCCAGTTCCAATCACAAGCAAAATTTCAGTCACTGAAAAAGACTAAGTATAAGCCACTTATCTTGCACAGGAATATCCTAAAGACCTTGATAATGTTAGGAAAGAAACAGAGAGACATTTGTTATCATTCTCTTCTGGAATTACTGCAGCTAAAAAGTTATCATGTATTTAATATATGATTTTTATTTTCTTTGGGATATTGGATTTGGGAAAATCCTTTTTAGTAACATATGCTAATGCACAGGAAAAAAACATTATAGGCTGAGCTCTTAGTTCAGTCCTATGTATTGTTCTGGTTGCTGAATACTTCTCTAGATAAAAAGTTTTTTCAAGCGCTTATCGCTTGCTAAATTTTAAACTGTCTGGGCTGATATTTCCCATCCCTCAAGCTGACTTTTAAAAACTGTGAAGCTGAAATAAGTTGGCTAAGTTTGAGAACAGCATCAAAGCAAAACACTTCAAGATAGAGTTCCCAAATCAACACCATTCACTTCAAAGTTTTAGTGCCTCAGAGTATGGAGGTTAGAGAATCCTTCTCTGTATTTCTTGGATATGTCCTTTTTCTTTCTCAAGAAAGGAATCCAAACTTGGGCAAATTACAAGCTACTGAATAGCCTTCACCCAGCTTCATGGTAGAAAAGGTGTCATTTGGCTTCTACATTTTCCTAATTTTACTTTTTTTTTCTATCCCCAAAACAAACCCTATTTTCTCGTGTCCCTAATGTGCCTACAAAGCTGTAGCAGCTGAGCAGGACTTCACTGGCGCTCATTCCTCCCACCAGATGTCCAGGGTTTTTTTTCTGCAGTTCTTAATGTGCTCCCAACCCCCTTCCTAACCCCCAATTATCCTGTTATTCTGCAGATGCTCACACAGTAAAGAAAACGAAAAAGCACTGGGTTTAAAGACAAAGAATTGAGGGGAAAGCCAGAAGAAAGGCCACAGGATCCAGAGTGCACAGGAAGAAATGGAGAAAGAAGGCAAGAATCATAGTGGAGGAATACAGACAGTATATAAAGACATTAGCAATCAGATGCAGGCTGAAGCTGCAAAGTTGAAGAGAAGATGAAAAGAAAAGCCTAGAACTACTAGACTTCTAATTCTGGGACAAAACCAACCTTCTTTAGTCTCAGCAGCCACCTGTGAAATTTTCTTGTCCCAATCAAATCTGTGTTGTTCCTTGGTGAAACAAAAATTTTCATCAGAAATCACTGAAGTTACAAAGTCAAACGTTGTCAAGAGAGGAGACACCGAATTTTAGGTACTTCGTATAGCCTGAATGTACAGCATATTGGGGTGAATCATAATGCAGAACCTGATAGCCATGCATTTTTCCTTATATCACTTTTTCAGTGCTCAGGGTAGTACTACCCAGTGAATGATCACATCGGTAGGATAGATGAACCTCCTGTCTACATATATCTTTATTAAGTAGAAACTGGAGACAGTGATGTTACTGAGGAGTACCTATTGAATTAGATCCTTGCTTCCACCATCAAGTTTTTAGAAGCAGTGAAGCCAACACACACACACACACCCCGCCCCAAGTTTCCACAGCTATCCACAAGCCTATATATTCTACATTTGCAGGGTTATACGAGGCATTTAGGGATTGATTTGATAGAGTACAGAATGCTCAGGAACACAAATTAATGCAGCTGGATCCATACTTAGAAAAATACAGAACTAAAACCAAAGAACACTTAAAAAACAATCCAGATACAAAACTTATGCATTTTTGACAATTTCAAGTGTTAGCATTCCTTTGCCTCAGTTTTCTATATATGTAAAACAGGCATACAGCATTGTTGCAATAAAACCATTATGTTTGAGTCCCATAATGCTATTCTGTAGTAGATGCACCCAGTTAAGACTGCGAGAACTCCGATTCCACCAGTTCTAACCAAATTTGAAGGTGTAATAATCTTTTAATATAGCTTTTGAAATGCAATTTCTGAACACATTTACATACTAAACGTAATAATGTGCCATTAAACTTTGTAATCCAGGTATATTCGATATACATGTATATTCTAATAATGTGCCCCAATATGATCATCATTATGTATTACTGGAATCTGCAGACAAAAAATTTAAGGTAGTACCTAACAATGACACAACAAAAAAAAAACAGTTTACCATCATAAAACAACAAAAAAATAATTCAATTTGCAACAAGTTTCTAAACGTGTATGGCATATTTCCACCTAACATTTTCAAAGCACTGCATGGATTGCTTCCAAGACCTCAGAATGGAAGCAAAGGGACTGTTTATCTTTTGGTAAACTGAGTTTCATACAAACCAGCACACTTTCAGCACAGCTTAGGAGAGGAAAAAGCTGATTTAATGAGATTAGAAATTTAATGACATTACATATGCACAAATACACATACTTTCTATTTAACTGGGGAAAAAATGAAAATATCCATCTTGCCACTGACACCTATCAATGAAAAATAATAAAAATTTCTTTTTCATGTGCCTTTCAAAAACCAGTCCAGAATAAGATCATATATCTAGCTGCAACTGTGCTAGAGTACAAAATGACAATACAATTAATAGCTCCTCTAGCTGTCATAAACCGATTTTACAAATTACTTTTGTGGTAGCAGCATCAAACATCATCTATATTCCCCAAAAGTTGTCTGGAAGGACAAATAACTCAAGAACTTCAAGCTTACCATTGGATTAACAATAAAATGACAGATATTTGGAGCAAAAATTTCTTACACTGCATTTACAGTGTCACCTGCCTATGAACAGGAACTGGAAATAATGACTTTTCTCACTGTCCTAATGAAGATGAAATATATGTTCCCTTGGCTAATCTTTTAGCCAGGGTGCACAGTTTCAAACGACAGACAAAGGTAAATGAGACAGAGCCCCAGAAAACACTAGGGTTTTCTCTTTGTGCAATAATCGGTACAACACCATGCTAAAAGAAATACTAGGGTAGGGGGAGTAGGGGGAGCAATTAGCACACATTTTAAAGTTGCCTCATGGTTTTAGTTAATTATAAAATATAAAGATAAAAAGTTGAGTTTGATCAGTAGTAGATAAATTTCCATTCAAAAGCAAGACAAATAAATTGGGATCTACATCTAAACTCAAGACTTGAAATAAACCCCAAAATAAAAAACTTCCTCAAAATACCATTTTTCCAACTCATTTTGCATGAATACCATTCCCAAAACATTTCATTTTTCAAAAGTAGTCTTGAATACACATTTCAGCTCTAGATCCATTTCCTCAGTTTCATTTTGTTTGCTTCTTAGATGAAGTTTTATTCCAACCCTACATAGAAATAAGGGTTAGTAATTCATCTGAGATTACACAAAGAATAATTAAGGACTTTTTTGGTTTTGTTGTATGGGTTTGGTTTTGTTTTTGTTTTTTTTTTAAGGTATGTTCTGCTACAAAGCTAGCTAACGGTCCCTTTAAAGGACATGGTTCGAAAACCAAAACGTGCTTTGGATCCCAAGAATCTCATCATTATAAAATTAGTGGGTTTTTTGCAGATGGGCAAGAGAAGGAAACACAGACAAGAAACAACTAAGAAACCAACATAAAAAACCAGTCCATCCCTAATAGTTTATGTCATATGAATGCCTATTCGATCCAAGGTTTCCCTTTGAATCCTATCAGGAAAGTCAATTCAGAACATAGCGTTCAATGAAGACAAACTTCTGGGTGTTTTTTTTTCTTCTTACAGGCATATCAAATTGCAAATTACAGTCAGAGAAAACCAATCCCTTTAAAATGGAATTTTAAAATACTATTTTGAAAATAAATTTGCAAATTCAGCTAGAACACCAAGTACACTCTACTTAAGGTGCTGGGAAAGAAAGCCATAATCATGCATAGAATATTAATATTCAAACCAGTACCAATAACAAAATGACACAACATAGTTACAAAATTAATTTTTATCTAGTTTTAAAGTAACAGTACAACCTCAGGCCACTACAAGATCAGAATGTTTTCAAGTTTGAACTGAGGCAGTAAGCCACATCTCTAAAATCACTTGCTTTGAAGAGCGAAACTTCCATGATCCAACAGCCTTTTTCAGGGCTGTGGATGGAAATCTATTTAGATGATCACAGCCTGTCAAAGTTTATGCTTCCTGTAACAAAGAATTTTCCAAGTACAAGAGACAGGTGAAATCTTCCCTACACGGTTCCCCGAGGATAGGCAGCTATTGGCAGCTAAGGAGCTTCCTCATCTATGGAAGAGTAACTATTTCTAGAGCACAGCTAGTGAGAGCTGCTCAGTGCAGCCCAAGCCTTGGGACGTATCTAGCTCATAGAAGAAGATATTTCTACCTCTCACTAGAGCTCCAGGAAAGATTTTCATTTATGCTTTTTAAACCGTAAAACACTCTATACCAATTAAAACACATAGTGACTGTTCAAATGGACTAATATTTGTCATCACCTACAAAAAATTAAAAATATTAAAAATTTAAAAAACCTAATCTGACCACTATAACCACTATCTCAGTGCTTATGTAAAGTGCTATATATCATGCAAGTCTGCCGCTTTTGCATATGAAGATTGTTAGCATAATGCCCTTCCTAAATATTCGCTTAACTATCTCATACAGCTACAACAAAAAACCACTAGCACTTCCACTGACTACGAATATAAAGTTAGTACCTTTCAAACTGTCTTTGAGATGGGATATCAATTAGAACGTCAATATAGTATAATTATGTACTGAAATCCTAAACCAGATAAACACATGATTACTAAAGATGGGCAAAGACAGATGGCCATGAAAAGTAGCAGTTGTGTCACAAAATTTTATTACCTATTCTATATTTTAATCTCCCAGAGGTCTGCTGAATTCCTGAAATCTCCACAGTACTTTAAACATGGCAGACATGACATTAGGTAAAGAAGGATGCATGCAAATATCTTTAGCTTGCCCTTTTACTAGATTTTTTTTTTTTTTGCATAGAAGTAAACATGCTACCTTTCCTTCAGTTTGAAATATTATAGTGTTTAAAGGCATTGCAGTTAAATTTTTATTTCTAAATTACCTAAATTGTGCATTTATAGTGTAGAGGATCAGTTACTGCAAACCTAAAGCTGTTATATTATATCAGCTTTATTTCTAAAATAGTTTTTAGCTTGAGTTGATACAGGAAAAAATAATTGTTAAAACAATGGATAGTTCCAAATCAAAATATATTTGAAATCTGGTTCCTTTCAGTGGAAGGACATCAGATGTTCAGCAAACAGTCCAAGTAAGTCTTTTATACAGAGAAACATCTTTTTAAAGCACAAGTACCAGCCAAAAGTTCTGATTTTTCACCAGTGGGAAGGAATACAAAAAATTATCTTTGCATCATCTCCCAGGACCACCCCCAGAAACACACTGATACACATCTACTTCCTTTGCTGAACGGGGACAGCTGCTGGCCTTAGCTTTGAAACATTGATCTAAAGACTATAGGCATTCCTTTGGCTGGGCTGAATTATCATGCACTTACAGTGTAAATTACTGGTGATATTCAAAGAGATTATTATGGCAGAATCTACAGGCTTCCAGGGAAACTTTCAGCTTAATCCATCTTTATGTCAGTGCCATTAGCAAAAGGGAGACTATGTTAACCCTGAAATCAGAAAAGCAGTAATGGGTTGTGGGCATGTCCAAACTAACATTACCCGGCGCGTATATACATAGCAATGAAATAATGGCCAGACTGACCTTAGCTTTCCATAATTATCTACCTAGGGTCCAGGATATGCATCGCATCATACGTTCACTGCTGCTCCATCTCTAATACCAGGACACACGCAGTGGCTCAAGCTAAAAATCACACTTTAGCACAGCATACAGTCACCACTGAGAATTAAGTTATATTTTCCTGGCTGAAAAAGAGTCGTAGAATATTAAACATAATGGACCTGAACAGCAATTTACGAGCAAAAGCTTTGGGCTTCCACTAACATCTGTCTTGGTAAATAATAGGCAGTAACAGCAATTTTTGATAATCCACATGAAAGAAGCGTTCGAATGTCCTATGAAATACTCCTTGAAAAGGTCTTCAGAATAAAAAATATGTATCAATTTTTAAGCAAATACAGACATAGATATTATAGGAAAGAAAAAAGTCACAGACTATATGATTTTAAGAGTTATTTTAGAATTTTAATTTTGCACTGTTTTTGAATTTTTTAGGGAAAAAACCGGCTAATTTACAATGTGATAATACTGCTTTCAGGAAGCAAAAATCTACGTACTGCTGAATCACTGGAGATCATCTATCTGCAGCCCCTAGAAACGGTACAATGGGCAAATACTTTCTCTTATAACCTAGCAATTATCAGAGCAAGGTATGAGTTTCAAAGAAAGCATATCCACTTAAATGTTGCTTTTATTATTTTGAGGAGGAAAAGATAAAGTTTGTCTGCATTTATCACTTTTCCTGGAAACTCCAAATACGCCCAAAATGCTACAAGGGACTAAAAGTAAGATATCTGACAAATTCAATTTTCTGAAGGTTTTTAAAACTTCTGCCTAAAGTTCCACTTTTACTTGACCACAATTTATATTACACAAAGTGTTACAGAACCTGTATTTCAGGTTAAATAACTTCCTTCATTAAACTAAATTATTTTCAGCGTTGCAAGCGCCACTTGCTGAGGTTAAAATCCAGTTAAAACTTCAGTAAACTTTCTAATGCCCTACTTACCCAGCTGATAAAGTTCATTCTTCTACTGATAATACTTAAGTATGAGTGTCGGTGATACAAAAACAATTTGTCTTCCCCTAGTTTGTTCCCCCTGTCCTGACTCTACTTCTGTTCTCTCATTTCTGTGGTACTAGTCAAAATACATGTGATTTGCTAAATGACTTGAGCTCTGAATATCTTTGAGATTTATCACAAAGGCTGATACTTGAACTTAAAACTTTAATGGCACACTTACAGTCTTATAATTCAGAGATAATTTCACCGAGGGTAATTCACTAAGATCAATCAGATCTAAAAAAAGATAGGGTGGGGAAGAAAAAAAAATATGAAACTAGCAAGTAATATACAAACGAGAGAGTCTTTAACAGAACACCTTTCATTAATACAAATTTCTAATTAACCATGGAACATTTGCAAGTCATGGACAATGAACATCTACAAATCAACTAAAAAGAAAAAAGGCACTGAGTTTGCCATGGAGATCACCTACCAGTCTGTGGAATCTGAACTAACACACTATAAACAGATGTTTCTGTGTATGTAGAAACCAAAACCTGAATGTCAAGCACCACCAGAGCTTTGGATTCTCATTTATCATTTTTCACATCCGCATTATTTTTCATCTCTAAATTACCCCTCTGTGTTTACTGTAAGTTATGCACAATAACTTCCAAGTTGAAACGAGCTTAGCAGCATCCCGACTGGTTTTGCCAGAGGCAGGCTTTGCTCTGGCTCACCCAGCAGAGCTGTACTGACCATTGTGCCTCAGGACCACCACAGGTCTCAGATTCTGCTGTGGTAATGTGAAAATTGTACGCTCTGTGGAGTTTGCAAAGGATGCTGTAACCCAGATTATTACACAGACAATCGCTCCCCAGTAATCATCAAAAAAGTGCTTAGTGTAGCATTTTTCTATTATGACTTTCCTTTGTTTTGACAACTCTAGCTTCGATTTTACCCTGGTTTTCCCCTCTTGCACAGTCTAAACCCAAAAGTGCTAATATCTAGTCCTGCCTTACTTGAAATTCAAAATATGAAAGTAAAAATACTTAAAAACTTGAAGTAGGCTAAGGATAAAATAAAAGTACATCACCTAAGCATGAGAACACATCCAAAGCCACTACAAAAGCAACATATCTCATTGCACACAACAAACACATAAAGCACAGGATCCTCTTGCTACATCCACCTGCAAAATGAGTGAATAAAATCCAAGTTCACCTCTTAGAGAATCCCCTGCATGGATACGTTTCTTTTTCTTTTCTGGATGGACTTTAGCAGAAGGTACAACAGCTGCCCTTAGGAACTGAAAGTATTTATGCTTTTTTCACAGTCTGCCCACTGATTTCTGACCCCACAGAGCAGAAGGAGAAGCACAGGGACACCTTTTATAGCTCATACAGTCCAGCTGAGGCAGCTTCTTTGCATGATTGCATAATGGCATAGGGATACTTTGAAATAGTGGGTTCTTTTCATTGAATATTAGACAACTGAAAATTATACGCTCTTAGGAACTACAAATAGGAAGTAAACAGTTGTATCTTTCCCAAGGGTAGGGAAAGCTGACATGTCCTAAAATAAATAAAATGCTCAGCTGTTCAGACTAGGAATGATTTAATTCTGTCTTCATTTTTTTTTTTTTTTTTTTAACCTTCGGAAAGAATGGGTGGCAGATTGATTTGAAACGAGGTTAACTTCACAAACCTGTGTGACTCCCTCTCCCTGTAACCCTGCTGGAAGCTCCTTCTCCACCCCCACCCTCCCCAGGAGCCTGTGTAGCAAGGACCCTGGCTCTGACACAGCCCAGCTGTATTGCCTTGACTCAGGTGGCTAAAACAGACCCATGGAAAAATCTGTAGAGGGCTAGGAAGGGTTAAATTACAGCCAGAGGACAGGCTCCTGAGATGGAATTGTTGGCATCTTTGTGAGTCAAGAAGGGGAGTACTAGGGTGGAAGGTAGTGCTGTGTCCTGCTGGGATGGAGGCAGCCCTTGGTCACAGGTGCTGTGCCTTGCCTTTGTGGCTAAACCAGCATTGATAGCACACCAGTGTTTTGGCTGTTGCTGAACAGCATCAGGGCTTTCTCTGTCCTCATAGCAAATAGGCTAGGGGTGCGCAAAAAGTTGGGGGGGGAACGACACACCCAGGACAGCTGACCCAAACTGATCTAAGTGACCATATGGCATTGTGCTTATCAATAAAAGCTCAGGGAAGGAAGGTGTAAGGGGGGTGTTTGTGGTTATAGTGCTTGTCTTCCAAAGCAAGTCTTGCACATGCCAAGGGGTCCTGTTTCTCAGAAACTGGGTCAACATCTGCCTGCCAAGGTGAGGTAGCGAATGAATTCTCCTTTTTGCTTTGCTTGCATGTACAGCTTTTGCTTTCCCCATTAAACTGTCATTATCTCGATCACTGAGTCTTCTCAGCTTCTATTTTCAACTTCAAGTGAGAAGTGAGTGGGTGTTGGCTGCGGTCAACCTGCCACAAAAGGTATAAAATCCTAAAGAGAAAACCCTTATTTGTTTCTGTCAATGGAGCTGGTGAGATTCAGCAACTTGAGGATGCAATCCTGACAGCTCTGGAAGCTGGACCTTGCCTGCCTGACTGATGCCTTCCCTGGCCAGCAAAGACTCTTTGGGTGCCTTGTTAGCAGTGATAAGCTAGAGAGCTCAGTAAATTCTTGCTACCTTATTTGTGTGTTAGCCAATAAGGAACTGCTTTAGGTTTTAAGTTGCTTACATCCTGGTTGCAGAACACTCTCTGCATCAAGCCAAAGATGCCCAAATAAACTGGCACATGCTGCTACATAGAACTCAGATATCTTGACAAGCTGCATGCAGAAAATTTAGACTTACATGTACAGATGCTGTGCAGGGGAGTTTGATCTGTTCTGTGCAGGCAGTTGCTATCGGGGACTCTAGCGTCTCAGAAAAACATATTCTACATGGCCAAGTTATGCACTTTCAAACCAATCAGTTTATAAATAGTAATGACATGGTGTGCTGCAGGTCTGCTGTGAACGAACTATTGTACAAACTACACAAGAATTCACCTAGCAAAAGTCTGCTGTCAATATTCCACAACTCATTCCAGCTAATCAGACTGCTCTGCTTACTATCGCACCAAAACTTTTCACCAAGGGGCTAAGTATGAGATAATTTTTCCATTATGTCAATGTTTGTTTTATGCCAGCTAAGAATCTATTAATGAAGAAGGAAAAAAAAAAAAAGCACCAAAATAGCTTCATCTGGACAGGCAACAGCTGAGGGCTCAACACTTCCTTGGCAAATAAGAGCACAGTTCCAGACCTGCTGCTTTGAGACAGACCCCAGCTTTTCTGCCACCCACATGTCACAGGAGTCCCCTGGGACCCAGCCACAGGATACTCCAAGGTGCTCTGCAGTTTCTCCTGAGAACTCACTGAATATGCAAATGAATATTCATTAGAACAGATAACTGAATCTTTACCTCCCACTTTGTGGCTGACTACTGTAAAAAGCAGGAGAGAATCTCATCTCTCCATTGCTCTAGCTGTTTCTTTACGCACAAATAATTAGAAAGTAATTTTAAAAAGCTTTATCAGAATATTCCTACCAGTTCCAAGTCATTAGCCTTCGCCCCTGCCACCAAGACTGGAGTTTATAACTATTCGTGTCTCTCTGGTTTATTCACTCTTAACAGATCCATTTAATCTCATAGCACACAAAGTTTTTGGGGTGAAGGGAGCAAAAGACTTGATAAAGGCAATGGTAGAAGGAAACAATCTTGCAGCTCAGATTTTAAAAGTTTCCTATGGATTTGGACACTGAAATCCCTGTTAATTTTTACAGTATCTTAAGGAAACTATTAATGTAAACACTTTGGAAAAGCATCATCTAATTCTCTAGATACGCAGTTTGCACCATTTAATGAAGCTCATAAGAGAAACAGCACTGAGATGAACGAGGAAATGAACTAGAATTTACTCCCTGATTTATCCATATGTTTTCTGTGCAAGCTACTTGCATTTAAGTCTGAACATAAATTTACATTTTCTCTTTTATAGATTGCAAATTTAAGCACAGGATATATTAAGTCATTTTCTGTAGACTATATAGTAGGTCTGTAAAAGAACAAACTGGGTATCTCATAAGGACAAGCAAAATGATGGCACTCAGCAGTATAATATTGCACTCAGCTTTATGGTGATGAAACCGATAAGTTATACCACAATATAAATGATGCAGTTTTAACAAATTACGTTGGAAGGTATAATAATGGACTAACAGTAGCATTCCTCTCAGATACTTAAGATGTTTTTGGTAATACTTACTGGTAAAAGACATTGTTAATATACGGACACATCTTCATACTTATGAGTTATAATGCAAGTGACACAGAAAGCACCATTTAATATTATTAAAATTGATATGCCAGTGAATCAACGTACTATTCTCCACTTTTAAAATAAATTAAATTAGATTTTAATCTTTTCTTCTTAATTTACATTTGTACTCCACATGCTGTGTTCAATGTTTGATATGCTGTCTAGCAATTGATTAGGAGTATTTACTAGTTAGCTGATAGTATACAACTGCCTGCTTTTATTTTCCAAGCATACCTCAACTGCTGTCATTTCCTCCAAGAAGCAAACAAAACTTCTTTTTGCATTGGCACAGCCAGCAGTCACCTTAAAACCATCCAGTAATACATGCTTTGTAATGTACCCATGACCACCCCATGGGAAACAGCTGCAGTTTGCACTACAGTAAGTCAGTGCACCACAACAGGCAATTATTGATAAAAAATATGTGATGAAGCTCTGAATGTAAAACCCACATTTCTACAGCGTGACAGTCGGCCCAGGTGTCAGGCCAGAGCTGCATGCCGTTCAGCTGGAGATCTCTGTAGCAGGCCTGCACCTGTGGCACATCTAGATGGCGAGCCACAAACCAACTTACTGTCCAAGTCAGTCAGTGACCTAAAAGGAAATCCGCAGACAGACGTTGCTTACACCAGACCATGAGGAACCAGGGCTTCTCACAGAAAGACTTGGGCTAATCAATCTTCTGGACGTCACACCTGTGATGCCACTCTCTGTGGATGTGCATTAGGAGCCACACTGTCAGCTACCACAATTACAAATCATATGTGGTTTATGTAATCAGTAAGGTACATCTGATTAACAGCCACTCCTTGATGAGGTGCAAACTTGACAGTGCTCCTGAGGATCCTACCAGCTGGGCAACTGAGTAATTTGCTTTTCTGACTCCTTTCAGCAAATCTACCCAGCCACCACACAATTTCTTGATGTTACATATCAGCATAATTATTACTGATTTCTCATAATGGAGTCAAATATCTTCTTCAGAGTTGGTGTTCCATTAATGTCTTTTCCCAATCAAATTTAAAAATCAGTCTATAAAATAATTACCAGTCATGAGGTTGTTATGGATAATATCAAAGGAAATTTTAATCAAAATGGAAACACTGAATTGTGTCTTTTGCAAGCCAGTTTCATGCTGAAAAATCATATCCATACTAAAAAATACTTTTATGTGCTATAAAAACCATTTCTGTGTTAGTCTTGCTTGTGTTCTGTTCCCGTGTTCACTAACTAACCTCTATGAAAGTACATAATTTTCCTTGTACCTAAAATAGTGGTGAAGGGTCTTTCTTTGCTACTTGTGAAAGTTGGACTGAATTAAAGTGTCAGAAAAGCCTATGCATGTAATTTTGGCTTACATGTCCTTTTTCTTTTTATCCTTTGTCCTGACCTATGTATGGCCTTTCTTGCAATACAGCTTGAGTTACCTGTACAACTACACTTTGAACAACAGTGTAACTTGTAATTATCTATCTTCAGTAAGTAACTATCTTCCAGGAAAATGACAGTCCATATTTTAATAACGTTTCAGCTGTAAAAAAGGAATCCAGAAAATGTCAAAAGCCCCCTTTAAGAAAAGTTCTGAATATATTTGAATCTGTATCTTTTTGTATGCATCAACATGATCACACATGAATTCTCCTGTACATGGATTCCTTGTGTCATTTGAACCATCTTATATAAAGGCCATATCAGAAACTAGGCCTTATCTAAATATTGAAGTTATTTCACCAGAAATATCCCCATCTCACCTCAAGGCACTTGGGTAAACTTATCAGAAGAAAAATCAAGACAAGAATTATGTGCATAGCTTAACGATAGCAGTCCTATTACAATGAGGAATGCTATCATGTCAGTTCCTGCATTCTCCCTGCTCCAAATCTATCAATCAGAGATGTCTGGTCTGTCACATAAACTGGGACAGAATTCAATTGTTCTCTGTTTATGAAACACAGACAATGATATTACCCAGTTCTTCCAGTCCTGTATTTTAAAGCAAATGAACTATAAAGAAAAAAAAAATATTTGCAAACCTGAAGACTATGTTTTTTAAAAACTTCAACTACAACATTACCAAAAAAATAATAAAGGGAACACAGAATTTTTCACAGCATATTTTAAGATGAACTAACTAGAACAACTTTAAACAATCTAAGCTTAGAAAGCACCAATTTAAAAAATATTATTGGTGTGACTTTTAGGGCCAGTGAGATTCTGCTAAGGGTAACCTAAGAAAGATTCACGTTACACTGCATATTAAGATACAGTGTCTTGATACTACATATGAAGGTACAGAAGTCATTTCAAAGCCAGAGTACTTTGCTAATAAACCAAAAAACCTTAATGTCAAACAATTAAATAAGACAGACTGTTCCATGTCTGTGCTTTCACAGACTGCAGTGCAATTCATCATTACTCTATCACACTCAGCCCACAGAAAAAATACATCTTCTCAAAGCAGATCACTGAGAATGAACGAGACAGCCAAAGAATGGAAGAAGAAAACCATTAACATATCATTTTCATAAATAGACATAGTTAGATAATGAGGTCCAGAAATACTGAACCACATGACCAATGTCACACAGGAAGCCTATGGCAGATTGAAGATGTTAAGACAGATATGTCAAACGCTAGTTTGGTACCCTACCACGTACAACTTCCCTCTCTCTAAGCTTATACCTGTGCAGATCTTGAGAGAAGTAGTTTAACATTAAGAGGAAATGCAAAAAATATATACTAAGTTGTTCAGCCTGGACAGTATTTTAGATATGGCTTACCGTGCTTTGCTTGAATGCTTGATTTCTTTTGTTTTAACACATCTGTTTCAAGAACACACTGTTTTCACTGCAGCTAATCACAACTGAAACCTGTTCAGGTGTCCTGGTTTCAGCTGGGACAGAGTTAATTTTCTCCTCGGTAGCTGGTGCAGTGCTGTGGTTTGGGTTCGGTGTGAGAACACTGCTGACAGCACACGGGTGGGTTTGGTTGCTGCTGGGTGAGGGTCAGACCCAGTCAAGGGCTTTTCAGTTCCTTGGGCCCTGCCAGCGAGAGGGCTGGGGGGCACGGGGAGCTGGGAGGGGACACAGCCAGGGCAGCTGGCCCGAACTGGCCACAGGGACATTCCATGCCTCAGAACATCACACTGCACATACAAATGGGGGAGAGTCAGCTGGGCCCTGCAGATCGCTGCTCAGGGGCTGGCTGGGCAGCGGGTGGTGAGCACCTGTATTGTGCATCACTTGTTTTCTTTTCTCCCTTCCCTTTAGATTTCACTCCTTCTCCCTCCTTTTCATTATAATTGTTATAATAATAATTATTATTATTGGTTTTATTTCATTTTGTTTCAATTATTAAATTGTTCTTATCTCAACCCTTGATTTTTATATTCCTTCCTGAATTTCCTCCCCATCCCTCTGGGGAGGGGCAGGGGAGCGAGCGAGCAGCTGCGTGGCATTGGTTACTGGCTGGGATTAAACCATGACATCAGGAAAGCGTTTTATTAAATAACTCTAAGTGGGGGGTGGGGGTGGGAGATCAGATGTTACTCAGCCTGCCTGGACTGATACTGCTAGCTCCCTGTTTAAACAGGCAGGCAGAAAGGACTGCTCATACTTGTTATTCAGTGGGAAAAAAAAGATGAATGGTAACTTGTGCCAAATATTTTTAAGTGTTACGAATTTACATCAGCTCAGAAGTATATGCTTTTGAACACTGAATTTTAAAGTGGGTTAGTTTTTTCTTCTGTTGCTTAAAATGCTTTTCGCCTGTTAAAAATAAAAGAAAAATATGATATTGCAGTAAGAAAATGAAAAATTCAACAGACTGACTTCTATAATCCAGTACGCATGACACATCTTCATGATGAAAGCTACAAACTGCTGTTTGCTTATGCTTTAGTTTTTCATTAATAGAAAATGACTTATAGGTCTTGTCTGTGAGCAACACCAGTTCTGGTAATTCTGAGACAGAAATATTATCTAGATGAAATGATAGATACTGAGATGTTCCTTGTTTCTCTTCCTGTATCATCTTGAAAATGAAGTCCTTTTTATCTTTCTCCACAACAAAAAAATAAAAGTTTGTCTATTGCTTACTCTACAATTACTTCTGCAATCAATATAAAAGATTGTTTGTCAGTCATACAAAGAGATCCAGCCATTTGGAAAATGGCAGTGTTTTTTTTAAAAAAAATTTATATATATATGCACAAAACAAACCTGGCTTTTAGTTGTCATCTTTTCTGTCAATAATAAAAAAGCAAACACCAGTGTGGATAATGGATGAACTAAATCATGTACTGTGTACTCAAAACACCTACGGAACCAAAGGGAAAACTGGGGACTCAAACCAAAGAAATACCAATTGGACAATGAATGCAACACGTGACTGGGTAAAAACAAGTTTTGATTCCAGGAAAACATATTAGGAAAACAGTGATTTTTTTAAATTTTATTTTCTTTTTTTAAAAAAAAAATACTCCTATATCAATGCTTTGTGGAAAAAAAAATAATTTTCTATGTAAGTATGAAGAACACAATTCCCAAAGCAAAGCACTACTGTATAGTCAAGATTTTCTGTATTCTTTTAGTATTTTGGTTTCGCTTATTACAAACACAGTTCTTAAAAAAAAAATATGCAGTCATACATAACAGACACCTTCTACGTGTTTAATAACATGCATAGTTCTAAGCTTCTGCTCACTTTCTTGGGAAAAGGGGAATGGCAGGCAGCAATCCTTTCTGCACATTGCTTACATTGGAGTGCACGGGAACTGCATTGTGCCAGCTGTTTTGCTCAGGAATGAATCAATATTGTTAGAAGGGTCAGCACAACACACTGAGCATGTATTTATTGTCCTAGCTGTCATTCTTCTCTCTACGCTCACATAGTCAAACCATAGAAAAACTGGTGAATCACAGTGGATGTATCTGTGAGGCTGATGTCACCAGATGACAACTCAAAGCCAAGGTGGGCGCTGAAGCAGCACTGCTCACCCTGGAAGGTGCTTTGGCTGTGGCCCTCTCCCTCCCGTACCCACAGCCGCCCGGTCTAAAGGAGCTTCCATCTCTTTCATTTTCAGATGATCTAGTTTCTGAGATCATAAGTCAGAGCAAATGATGCTGGCACTTAGAGGGGGATTACTGGTGTGTGTGTGTGTGTGTGTTATACGTTTCATTGCTCTGTTTCATTTCTATTCATAACATTTTAATGGAATTATTTAAAGGTCTGAGGCCAACAGGTAAGGTTGGGTGGAAACAAAGCAACACCCACAAACAGAAGTATACCACCTGCACTGTGGTTTGACACATTTAAAGCCCCCCAAAAACTAAGCAGTCATTTCAGTAGCATCTTGATTCAGGGGAACATATATTTTGTTCCCATTTTATAAAATATGATGGCACCTGATCCTACAGGGTGACAGAGACAGCGACCCCAGACTATTGCTTATTTGCAATGTTAAAAGTTTATTAACTTCTGTTTTCACAGCTCCACAGTAAACAGGCACAGTACTGTTTGCCAGATAATCTTCTCCCTGCAGAAGCTTGTTGCTGTAGCAACCTGTTGGAACAGCTGGGATGCCAAAGTGGCCACGCCACACGTGCACGCAACGCACGATAGTTCCAGGAGAACCAGGTTGGAACAACAGAACAAATCCAGTTGCAGCACTGCTGAATGAAGTATTTCTGCAGTTATAATATTGTTAGGTAGTTAAATCCACCGAGAATGAGTCGTTTTGTACAGGTGAGAACATCAGGAGATCTTATGTAGATGGGAATCGCCATAAGTGCAGTCTATTAATTTCTGGTCAGTTTTTCCTCTCCACTACAAAATGTAGTCCTGAACCCATCAGAGATTACCTAAACATAGACTTATCACCCTGACGATTCCATTTTCAAGCCAGCTGGCACCTGGATGTTCTTTGCAGCCAAGTCTTACAGTGACCTTGACTACGTCATAGTTATGGCATAATTCCTATGCTAAGTTTGGGTATTTACTAGAACTATATTCTGTTATTAATGAAGTACCAGGTTAATAAATTAATAAATAAAACACAGCAAAAGGATAGGTAAGTGCTGATAACTAGGATGAGTATAATTCACATGACAAGTAAAAACCATACCCTTTATGTATTAGCCAGTATAGTTAAAAAATCCTATTTATGCATTTCTCAAATCTGCTAAATTTAGATACAAAAGGCTGCCCAAACCAGCATCTCCTTACAACTTTTGGCAGGAATCTTGGCTTTGGAAACTGCACAACCTCACCTCCCTGTCTCTCTCTTATTCAGTTCGCACATGCAGGGGTTTTGTGGGTATTTTTATTATCTGGGCTATCTCAGTCTCTCCCACTGATCATGACGTTCAAGAGATGTGCTTACATATTCAGGCATATGCACACATACCTACTTCTGACATAATAGTCTCTGTGTGCATATATGTATACATACCTGTATATGTAACACACAGAAGTATTATTCATATGTATCAGGAATGGAAACACATATATACAAAGTACTGTAGGCATACAGCACAATAACAGGATTAAGACTACAGTCAACTCTAGTAGGCTTCTAAGAAACATGCAAAATATATTAAAAGAAACAGAATTAGAATATTTATAATGACTGAGTACGTAAGAATGGGGATATGATTAGATACATTTATTCAATGTAGAATAAAACTTTAGATATAATTCCCTATTGAAAATGAGAGAGGAAATATATTTCCATATGGAAGTGAGCAGACATACCTGGACACATCTAACATGCATGTTTTCTATGTATGTATTAATTATGCGTTAATTACAGAAACACAGAGTGATTGAGGTTGGGAGGGATCTCTGGAGGTCATCTTATCCAACTCCCCTACACAAGCAGGCCCAACTAGAGCTGGCTGCCCAGAAACATGTCCAGACGGCTTTTGAATACCTCCAAGGATGGAGACTCCACAACGTCCCCAGGGAAATCTATGCCAGTGCTCTGTCAGCCTTGCAGGCAAAAAGTGTTTCCTGATGTTCAGAGGGACCCTCCTGTGTTCCGTCACCAGGCAGCACTGAAAAGAGCCTGTCTACATCCTCTTTGCACTCTCCCTTCAGGTACTTAAATATGCTGGTAAGATTCCCCCCGGAGCCTTCTCTAGGCTGAACAGTCCCAGTTCTCTCAGCCTTTCCTCATAGGAGAAATGGTCCAGTCCCTTCATCATCTCGGTGACCATTCATTGGACACTCTCCAGTGTGTCCATGTCTCTCTTATACTGGGGAATGCAGAACTGGTCCCAGCAGTCTAGGTGTGGCCTCATCAGTGCTGAGCAGATGGGAAGGATGCCCTCCCTTGACCTAGTCAATAATTTGCCCAAGGTGGCCCAGGATACCATCAGCCTTCATCGTGGCTAAGGTACACCGTAGGCTCATGGTCAGCTTGGTGTACACCACGACTCCCAGGTCCTTTTTTGCAAAGCCACTTTCCAGGTGGCACCTCTCCCGGTTGCCATGATCATTCATAGATTACTAAGAGTGGCATCACAGTGACAACAGCCATCTCCCCAGCACTTGTGGGTGCATCCCATCAGCGACCATGGGTTTATGTATGTCCCATCTGTTGAAGTATTCTCTAACCTGATCCTTCTCTAACAAGGGCAGTAGCTGTGGTAAATTAGTTACATAGAGATAATTAGTAGATGTATACATAATTAGTACCTTTGTACAGATCAGAAACCAAATTACAGAAGTTATCTAAATTTAAAACAAAAACAAAAGCAGAAGTGAGGTTTTAATTCAAAAACTGGGTCCCAGCTTACTGCTGCTATTCTCTTCTTTAAGGCACATCCTTCCAGGCAGCAGAACAGACTTTAATCTTTTCTGCCTGGAATTCAGCAGCAAGGGTCCTTTCTTGCTCAGAACATTTTCCTGTATTTGTTTAATGAATAGATTCACTTTATGTAACAAAACACAATCTGGACTTTTAATCAAGCTGATTTAAGTCCCTGCTTTTAATTACAACCAGATAAACAATCATAACCAGTGGAAGTTAGAGGAGGTATAAAAGATAGTCTAATATGACTAATTTTCTCCATAAAATGAAAATGTTATCTTTTCTAGCTTATCTTGCATTGTACCAGCACCAACATCTGTACATCCAGTAAATATTTGCATGTCAATATTTTAATAACATTAAAACCCTGCTTAATTATAACAGCACAGATCAGTTTCCCCTGAATTGTATTACCAAAAATGCTTCTCAAACATAATTGCCAAATGGCTTGTTCAGATCTCTACAGAAAGGGCACTGCTCATTGAGAAACAGCGTCAGATCTTTGCTATCAAAATCATCCGCAGGGGACATATTTTACTGTCTCATAATGTTTCTAAATCTTTTGAAACATTTCTGTGGTCTCATAAAGATTTCCCTTGATACTCTGTAAACAAAAGGTCAGATCTGCATTTACCCAGGTTCCACAGTTATGGGAGATTTATCACTGCATTATCTGAAGATAAGGCATGGGCAAGCAAGCTGGAGCACTGTATTGATTTCAAGCAGCAGAGGACTCCGGCTCTTATTTTGCCTTTTTTTGGTGGATTTTTTTCCCCCCTCTTAGCAGAAGTGAAAACTAGGCTCAATAGAACACTTTGGTTTGTGAGATCACCTAAACCACTGAATTAAAATGTTGGAGATAAAGCAAGCCACCCATATGAAGAGGCCCCAGCAAGAAATTTTGATTCTTTTTCTAGCTTTGGCTGATGAGCAGTCTTGAAGCAAACTAGTTATCTGAAGATACAGTTCTGGCACAGAAACTATTCCGGATTGTCAAGCACTGAAGGAGCAGAAACAGTTTAAACATCATAAGCGAGCCTGGAAAAGCTTTACATAGTAGGGTATGGTTATCCTAAATCACACAGCAAAGAAAACAATGTTTGTCCTTTCCCTTTTGTTTACTTTAGGCATTTGACAGAACTTTCTGCGCAGTTTGTTTTCTCTGCAGTGCCAATTCTCTGTGCCGTCTCTATTGTCAGCCAGCACCAGGCATAAGCAAAGGACCAGAAGCTATTTTTAAGTTTTTCCTTCCATCCCTTTCCCCACTTCCATTAATTGGCTAGGTTCAGGTCCACATTTTCCCTTTAAGCTAGAAATTGCTTGAGCTTTTAGTGTTAGGTTTTAGCAACAGATGGTACACTTCCTTCTGAGTTAATTCTGAACCAGTATCTCAGGGCTGAGATAGCTAGAGGTGTTATCTTTCAGCAGAGATCCTGATTTTATAATCATTACCAATCCAAAGCTGACTTTAAAGAAAAAGTTGTTAAGCTCTGCTGTGGCATTATTCTGTGTCAAACAGCTGCTTCAATCCATCTAAGAAAAAGATGCTACCAGAATGCTGAAGATGCAACAATGAAACGGTATTAAATGAAGTTATTCGCTATTTGCTATAGAGTAAAATATCCTCTCCAAACTCTCCCTCCAGAAATGCCCAAGTTCCTGCAAGTTCTTTCCAATACCAATGAAACAGCTTTCCTCAACCTGGGGTGTAAGCAAAAGTAATAAAATAAAATTGATATTAAAAAAAAATCCCCACAAAATGGGGAAACACAGGGAAGAAAACAGTTAAAAAAAAAAAAAAAAAAAAAAGATCAATCAACTGTGAGAGCAAAGCTGGAGTGGAGGGAAGGTTAAGACAATCTGATAAAGTTAAAAGGAGAACAAGAGACAGTTCTTGGCCAATAAAAATGTGGAGAGTGGTGTAAGGAATCCATGGAAGCCTGATGGGATGAGTAAAACGGTAAAAGAAAGACAGCAGCAATGGGAAGGGCAGAGAACACAAAATCACCTCATCAGGAAAATGCCAATAGACTGAACTGTGAAATCGAGATCTAATGTTAGGAAATTCAATAAACTCTAGAAATATGTTGGGAATTTAGCAGATGGGCACAATAAATACATATTTTTAATTTAACATGTTCTTACAATAACTCCAGTATTATCACCATGGGTCATGAATCTATTAAAAATATGGAAATAAAGGGAAAATGAAAGGAAATGAGTTTGGCTCTCAGTATTCTTGATTTCTTGCATGAAGAGCAAAATTCAATTGAAATGTTTCCTAGGGCAGAGAAAGATTGAAAGAAAATTGATGGTACTCTACGGGCACAAATAATGTTTCATAGGTTTGTCTGTGGTTATCATAGCTAAAGGCTAAATAAAATATTAAGTTTGAGTGAAAGTTCAAATCATACGATATGCAGCTACTCTTACTTTTTGTTGTCTAAATAAATTCCTTTGCAACAGTGAGTAAAGAGCTGAAACTGTAATGAGCCCTACTGTTTTGACCTCTGAACAAAATCTTTATATTTAGGTATCAAAAGGTTAGATAACCTGTTTGGATTGTTGGGTTTTTATTTTCTCCCCCAAGAGAGGCTGTGGATGCTCAATTTGGACGGATCTTTTACACAGCAGCCTCTGAATTGTCCCAAAGGCAATCTCATTTGCCTTTCAGCTACTGTCTTTTGAGCATATTGACCTTTATCCTTATTTATGTCCAATAATTTCAAACTAGCATAACATTATGCAGAATTTCTTTTGTAAGGGACCCTTACATTTGTCTGCAAGTAGGACACTTTCTCTACAGTAATTTGCAATCAAAATTCAACCACTTATTCCCATTAATTAGATTTGCGGAATAACTGGGAACTCTTAAAACATGTATGGCATGATGAATAACCTTTGCACTAAACATTATTCTCTGGTCTCCTTTACTCCTTTCAACACTAAATTCACTATGTCATCACTACTCACTTCAGCAGTTTTTCTCTTCACGTCTCTTCCTCCTGTTCATAAATCCTGTAATTCATTTACTAGCGAAATTTCTACCTTTCTTCTACACAACATACAATATACACAATAATATAAATAGGAGAAATGCCCAATAAAACACACAGAAGAGGAAAATAAATATATTGTTGCTTGGAGTTAGTGTGGACCTGATTGTTAGCTTGCTTTCTTGCTGGCAGGGCCTGATATTTTCTAAGAGGAACAATGTTTCTGTATTGGAAGTCATTGTGTGATGTAAAGTGTTAAAAGAACGGTATTTGTATTATTGGTATAAAAATGGATAAAAGTGAACAGTCTGAGCATTGTTAAAATACAGACTATCAAACAACATTACAGCTACTGTACAAAGCCAGGAGGGACTAAAATATGTTTCTTTTGCTTCGGCAGATAAGCTTTTGTGCCCTTTCTCACCAGACATGGTGAAAAGCAGGGAGGGGTTTTGAAGGGAGTGGCACGTTTCTGCTGATGTAACATACAGTTGCAACACCCTGAAGCACATGTAAACTGTGGGTCTTGGAGGACAGGATTAGGAACACGCCATCTGCCAGACAGCTGATTCCCATGGGAGGAAAGCAAGGCACACAGGCTGGAAGAGAGCAACAATACACTGGAAGAGGTTCTCCTGTGAGGCAAACCAGGATGATGGTGGCATGGCTGCGTGCATCAGTCCTGCAAGCTAGACACAACCTCAGAGCACCAAATTATCTGCTGATGCTTAACAGTGATGTTCTATCGGTAAGTAATTTTGCCCAGAATGAGTTCATTAGTTTTCTCCAAAGATGTTTCCAAGATGAATAGGCTAATGATGTATTAAATCGGCATGTATAGTTACTACTTGTTTTTAAAATCACTGCCATAGCCTGTACTCCAGTCTGACCAGTTTGCATTTAAAAATGCAAAACCTTTGGGGAATAAATAAATAAATAAATTCAGAAAACGTGCAGCGCAAATTACTTAACAATGTTTTCTCCCAAACCAGTTCAGTTTTGATCTCCCTGTTTATCCCTCTGCTTTATTTCGCAGCATGATGATATACTCTGAACACAGGACTGCATTTGTGGAGCACCAGGCACAACGTCCCAGCCCTGTTCCCTAGAAGTACTTAAGGGCCATCACAGTATGAAATAATCTTAAAGGGTTTTTGTTACTTTCCTGTACACCTATCATAGCACTGCTGAATAAAGCTGTGATCCTCTTCAGAAGATCTCCCTAGAAACCAGAAGTTGCATGAGGTTTTAAATTGGTACCTATTGTATTATACTAAAAATGTGCTGTGAGAAATGTATTATGCACTTAATTGTGTGTGCTATTGCCCTGGCATTTGCTTACTGAACCCAGGACCTCTAGATGCCTTCTCACTAGCATTTACTTTGGAAACAGCAGCACGAATGAAAAAAACTAAAAGCTTTAATTCACCATTTTAGATTAAACGGGTTAAGGAATATTTTTGTTTAGTACTGGTTTCCTCTAAAGACAACTGGGTCAACTCCTGTTGCCCTGTCTAGAGCTAGCAGATAATCAGGAGGACTAGAATTTTTCACTGAATAAGGTACCTATCCTTGGCAGGAATGTCTTTTTTAAAAAATATGTATTTTCATTCAAGCAACCTTTCAGCTGGCAAGTTCTGACCTCTCTTCTACACCGAAGGTTTGGGTTAGGTTTACGGTTGACACTGTCTGGCCTGTTGTAGTCAATACAATACACTCAACAAAAGTGAGAAGCTTTCTGGAATAGTGAGCAATTTATATTGTCCACTGAACTATATATGACACAAAAACCAGTAACATTAGACTTCAAATCTCTTTTTTTCAAAAGCAGCAGGGTGTGCATGAATAGTGCCTATCATGGATAGGAACAGCCTGTTTTAAAATAATTTTGTTTGTTTTTTTGAAGTGGAGATACAAAAATAGAGCAACCCAGGTGCACAGACAATCAGCCAAGATTACTTCAGTCAGGTTCAAAATCTCTTTCAAAGCTGTAAAGTTAAAACCTATTATTTGTGGAAGTGGATAATAATTGCTCACTTTAAAATAAGGTCTACTTATTTTAATACCAGACAATCGCAGCATTCTGGAAAAATATTAGTGTAGAATATCTTATATAATTTTTCCTTGCATATGGAAAAGTTGTAAGAATTAGCGCAACTTCACCTCCTCTCCACCAAAGTCTTACAAGCAGATTTCTCATTTTGGACATTGGATTGCTTGCCAGCCAGCTTTTGTCAGGAAAACCTTCTCAGCTCCCAGTGGCAGGTCTCTCAAGGCTGAGTATCTCTCCTCCTTGTATGTTGAACTTTTATGTTTAAATGCATTAGAAAGAGTTCTGAGTATTTAAGTAGAGCAGATCAATATGGACAACGTGCCACAATTTTGGCCTCAGTAGTATGTGCAACAACCTTATTCACCCTACATGTAGTTAGTGCTCGCCCAATCCTAAATGGCTCCAATCCTGGAATGAACCCCACCTCATTCAGCTGGTGTTTCCAGAACTTAAAAAGAAAAATCCTTACCATGTTAGAATATATAAGAAAACAGACTAAATTACAAAGCTCATACACTTCAAATTCAATCTGGACTTAAATTTAATTATACTCACAACAAATTATTTCACTCATTCATAGTTTGGCAAGGCAGGTGATATCCACAGAGTGCTAAAAACTAGAGCAATGCAAGGGTAATGAAAAGAGGAATGTGACATCTTGGAGAATGTCTCCAGACGGTTTGGATAGTCTCCAAGCTGCAGTCAGACTGCAGAGGATGGACAAGCTCAGCTGAAATCTTTTATGTACAAAGGCCACGCTTCTAAAGATGCTTGGGTACTTCACTCCCAGCAAAATTACAGATCGCAGAAGTGCTCAAAAGCGTTTTGAGGATGTATGCAGTTGCCAGCAATCTAACGGGATAAGCATATAGGCTTTTTGTTGAAGATGTAAAATAGGAGGAACATCAGGATGGAATCCATGAAAGGCAGGATGCTGAACAAAAAGTTTCCCCAACAAGACATTAGAAACAGGGGGCTTCAGCCTGAGGTCTAAGAACTCATAACCAAAAGTTAAGTTGTTAGAACATGCACCCAGAATGTGAGAAAACAGTTTGATTTCCCTGTTCAGCCTCAGGAGATTGAATTCTCCCAGCAGGGTGCTCTATTAGCAAGCTGTCCCTTCTTGTGGAGTGGGAAGCTTTGATCTCCCCCACTGAAACTATGTGACTTCAGAAAACAGGAACAGTGCCCTGCACCGTGCAGAGACAAAACTTCTTCCCCCTGCTCCAACCGGTACTCAGTATACCTGAAATGCATTAATGCATAGACCAGACCTCTCGCTTCCTCCCCAGGCATCTGTCTCAATGGCTATATTCATAGCATCATAGAATAGTTTGGCTTGGAATGTAACTTTAAAGGTCATCTAGTCCAACCTCACTACAGTGAGCAGTGACATCTTCAGCTAGATCAGGTTGCTCAGAGCTCCCTCCAACCTGACCCTGAATGTTTCCAGGGATGGGACATCTACCACCTCTGGGCAATCTGTGCCAGTGTTTCACCTGCCTCGTTGTAAAAGACATCTTCTTTATATCTATTTTGAAATTCCACAAACACTACTTACTGGTCAAACAAGTCTTTAAAATGCTGTGAAAATTAAACAGGTTCAACAGACGGAAAGCATCACAGACATCCAATAGCCAGTGGGTGTTATCACCTTCTGGGAGGCCAGTGATGGGCAGTCTCACCTCAAGAAGAAAGGTGCACAGCTACTTGGTTTCCTGAATCCTAAGGGACAGATCTATTTCTTCAAAGAGGTAGCAGGAGACTGTAAAAAAGTGGGTTACAATCCAATGCATCTGCTGCAAGAACAACCACTATGGTGGTTATTGCAAGAGAGATGGAAAAACACTGCCTAATTTGTGGAGCTTGAAGAGCAACAAGAACGAGATAAGCAGCAGGCACCTCAGAACTGCATCCCACAATATCTAATTTCAGAAATGTATGTACCCTGCCCCAGGAAATAACAACACTAACACAGGCTTCCCAGGATAAACCTTGCACTCAGATGTCCAAAAAAGCTTTTAAACATCTTGTGCCTTTTGTAGATCTCCCTTCTGGGCTCCTAGTTCTCACGGGAGATTTTACATTAAGTTTCTGTCTATCAGCTACTGCTGGCACAGGAGCAGACAGCCTATGCTGTTAAATGATTGGTATCTAAGGATATGAACCTCTGAATTTTTCAGTGAAGAGCTGATTAGCCAAGGATATAAGAATGGTTTGAGATTTTTTGATGGAAGATAAGAGGAGACACTTGCACTCATTACACCGATGCGTAAATGCCAATGACCCTTTGTATTTAATGAGACAACATATGTATTACGTGTTTACAAATGTGGATAAAGGTTCCCATCTTGGAACCCTTCTGACAGATACAAAGTTATGCATGCACGCATGATCACGGCCCTAGGGAAACTATAACAAGTATTAACAACTAACATACCTCTTCAGTAATAAGCAAACAACTTCTACATGGTGACAAAAACTTTTAAACATCATCCCATGTACCAATACTTTTGCTCTGCACTTCCTTTTTTGCATTACAGTTTCTTTTTCTACACCAAGATACAGTACTTCGATACGGAAACTTGTTTTGTAGTTTGACCTCCACAGAGTCACCTCCAAACTTGAATTCTTTTAATTGTTATTTGACACTGTGGGAACCAACCTGGCTTGCAAAGGAGGCCAGGTGAATCCCCAAGGTTTAGTGTTCTGTTTCATTTCTATAACCAGTCGCTAACTGTGAGACCATTTGGCAGCAGCAGTCTTTAAGCCTTCAAATAATTAGTTCTTGCTAAAATAGGCAGAGATTGTAGAAAGAACATAATATGGAAGACTAAAACACAAAAACCCCCACCCAAAACCCCACAACCCACACTTCTGCAATGTGCCCTACTTGGAAATAGTTGCAGAAAACTTTGCCAGCTAAGATTGTACCTGTATATACCCTTACATTTCAATTAAAAGTAGTGTAAGAGAAAGAAAAACCTCTCAGAAGTGGTATGTGTACAAAGTAAAAAACCCCAACAATTAATCTCAGCAATTAAAATTGGCAGTAAACAGAAAAGAATTTGAGTGGGGAGTAATTTTCTCTTTAAATATTCTGTACAGCTCCACAGTGTTTTCACAGACTACTTTGAAGAAATGTTAACATAGAGGAACATATTTTAAAAACATCTTTTAAAATCTCTTACTTGCTTAAAAAAAAAAAGAGAGACCTGTAAGAATTTCCCATAATTAGATCTGTGGGGTGTTTGTTTATTTGTTTGTTTGAGGTTTCTAATCACTATTCGTAATGCTTATTTATATCCAAGAAGAAACACAGCTTTTCTGATACCAACAGAAACTTTCTTGGTGGCACTGCTGGAGGCAAGATGTCATACCCGTATCTTAGTCTCCTGGTTCTGAAGAAAGTGGTCTTTAATGACACTGTCGCTGGATTGAGAACATCTCAACGTTAAACACAGAAAAGGGAGGACTGGGGATGACAATCCACTAGATGACCTTCACATCTTAGAAACTACCTGTGGGGACTGGTGGCTAGAGACAGGGATGCAGATGGGATAAAGGGTCTTAAAAAGCTACAGATCTGTCTACAAATGATGCCAGAAAATGGGGGATGGTCTTCAGAACTGAGTCTTCTGTTGTTCGGCTGCTAATATTTATTTCAACTGTAGAGCTGGACCGAGCATCATGCAAACAAAGTATAAAAAAATCTTGGAGGATATTCCTTTCCCATACAATTGACAGTCAGCATGTTGACAGGTTCATTCCACCCCTGGAAAAAGTTACTTTTTTTTTTTTTTTTTTAATTAAAGTAACTCAAAATTAATTTCTTTCTCTGCTTTCCCACTGTTTTCACTCCCCTTTTAATCTCCAGAAAGTATACATATCAGAGTATCTATAAAGTTTGATACTAGTTACTCCGGGTTTTGGGTGTTGGTTTCTTTGGTGTTAATACTTGTCTTTTAAAAATATTCTTAAAATATTTGTTTGGGAAAGAACAGATAATGAGAGGGAATTTCTTTGATTTATCAGCAAACTGGAAACAGATAACTGAGGATTCTCACAGCAACCAGCTGTCCTAACTTTTCTGTTTTCTGTTGAAGATAATGGAAAAGGTGAAAGGCCAAATGGTCAAAAGACACTCTTTCCTGCTGTTTCTCAAATGTAAATCAGTGTTTTGAGGTCTCAGCTTCTGAGTTGTCCCCCTGCCCCCCACCCCATTGATGTATCAAAATGCAGTTGAAAAGCGAACAGTGGATTTAATGGTTCCTGCTACTGGTGTTTACAGTTTAGATAAAGTGTTTCTGTGGGCAAGAGCATTGCCATCATCTTTCAGCTTCCCTGACTGTGTTTGTACATCAAAATTCACCATATACACAAGATCTCAGATGAATTCTGTGATATACTCAACTCAGCACACCAGAGAACCAAAAGTCCAAGTTTTCCAATCGCCTTTTCTAGAATAAGGAGAGCAATATGTTTTTATTTTCTAAATTAAGCAGCTGTTATATATCCTGCTAACTTCCAGCTGGGGTACAGGACTTAAGGGTGTTGCCAATGCTAACGATGTTCCCACACACTTATAACTTCTAATGATCTAACATTGACAAGTTTGGGTTGCAAAAACCAACCACACCCACAAAGAACCTTCCCCAAACCCCTTTGTCTGTTGTGATCATCAAGATACAGAAATGAACTCTGGAAATAAGCGTATGATCCTGACAATATTCTGATATTGATGTGATTATGTTATAATCTTACTCTTATACTTAACAAATTTCTAATCTCTGGAGAAACAAAATGCACCTGCAAAAGAAAAACCCAGCACTCCTCCTTTCAGGTGATCCTTCTGGACTTAAAACATGTGTAATAAAAACCAAACTAGCCTATGTTCAGGGGTTGAAATCATGTTATGAAATATGAAGTTTCAATAGAAAAGTTATTCATTATAAACTGTTGGCTGCTGCGCTATCAACAGATGGCAATCTACGCATGACAAACTCATCCTGCTGAAGTCCATTACTTACATCTCCTTATGCTCCTGACTATTTGCTATTCCACATAGAGTCAGATACTTTAAAGAACCATAAATGTGCTTTTACAGAAAAGGCATTCAAAGTATTAAAAAATTGAATTTTAATTTATGTTTAGATAATGGAAACATTCCACTGATGTCTGGAGCTGGGAAGCAGTGAAAGGCTCATTATTTCTTATGAAGTCAGGGAATAGCTTCAAACTGCTGATTCGGGGATGTCCACCTCAGAACACCATTTTATTTTCAGTAACTACTAATACCAGCTGGAAGTAAAGGATTTGCAACAATATCTAGGAAATCACCAGCAATCCTATAAAAGTCTCCAATTCTGTTTATACATCTACACAGCTAAAAAGTGTCGGTTTAGAATTTTGTTATATTTGTATAAAAGCAGGAGGATGTCAGTGGTTCAAGACTGCACCCAGTCATGGGTAGGGGGGAATCACTCTGGAAATCGTTCTTTTTAAAACAGGTGAACATGGTTTTGCTTTAATAACCACAACAAACTCAGAAGAGCAATCAGAAACACTTAAGATCATGTTACATACTTTCCACAGTGTGCACCCCAGTTCAGTGTGAGCAACATGCTTACAAACACCGCCATATACCTGTGCATATATGAAACCGCCTAGTATTTTTTGTAGCTTTGGTCAACTTTGAACAGGTTTTAAAAGTGAGACTCAATTTAACAACTAACGTAGCTGAAGTGATTATTATCTACAAAATAATTAGCTTTCTAACTTAATTTTAAGAGAGTCTGTCCTGGAATACTTTTAATATAGGCCAAGTATAGTGGAGGAGAATTTTGTCTGAAACAGTTGATCAAAGTCTTTCCCATAAAATGCCTGAATTCTGACAATTATATAACTTAACTCTCCCCATATATTTCATAGCAGCTAATAATCAGCTATACTATTAAATGTCCTATGGGTGATATAATAAAAATTAATGCATGTTATTCAACGACTAACTGATTAGAAGTATTTATTGTGTTTAACTACCATACTGTGTGATAGCAGATCAGTGATTTCAATGAATGCACTAACATATAAGGTAATCTATATAAGGTAGTCATTGTAATAAATTTAAATAAAAACAGTATCAGGGGATCATATTTCTAATCAGCATCCTTTATTCAAATTCCTGTTAGAGTCAGGCTATTATCAACAAGCAAGAGAAGATACTCTGTCAATTGCTTGTGGTAGAAACTAGTATGAGTCCACAAATATTAGAATACAGAGACAACATGGGAGCTTTGCCTGCCTGTCCCCAGAAGTTTCCGAGAAGGAGACAGCTGCGGGTGGTGACAGCAGCCATGAAGAAGCTGGCTCCTGCTCCTCAACCCCGGCAAAGCCAGCAAGCTCATCAGAGCAGGGATGAGTCTCCTGATAATTACACATTGCCACCACTGCTCTGTCAGGCCTGCAAGACTCTAACCCCCAGCACGACTTTCCACGACTCCATACATTCCTAAGTGAGAAATCAAGCAAAGGAGGCAGGAGACCTGCATGGATGAGCATGGAGCTTCTGGCAAAACTCAGACAGAAGAAGGAAGTTTATATGATGTGGAAAAAGGGACAGGCCACTTGGGAAGGATATAGGAATGTTATCAGAACATGCAGGGAGGTGACAAGGAAGTGCATCAGCAGGAAAAGGACAACTGCAGAAAATGCGGACCCACTGCTGAATGAGGTGGGGGCCCTGGTGACAAAGGACAGAGAAGGCAGTTACTGAATGCCTTCTTTGCTTCAGTCTTCACTGCCAAGGCCAGCCCTCAGGTTTCGCAGACCCTGGAGGTAAAAGAGGGAGTCTGGAGAAAGGAAGGCTTTCCCTTGGTTGAGGAGGATCAGGTTAGAGATCATTTAAGCAAACCTGATACCCACAAATCTATGGGCCCCGGTGGGATGCACCCGTGTGCTGAGGGAGCTGGCAGGTGTCATTGCTAAGCCACTCTCCATCATCTTTGAAAGGTCATGGAGAACAGGAGAGGTCCTGAGGACGGGAGGATAGCCAGTGTCCTTCCAGTGTTCAAAAAGGGCAAGGAGGAGGACCCAGGAAACTACAGGCTGATCTGTCTCACCTCCATCCCTGGAAAGGTGATGGAACAGCTCACCCTGGAGGTCATCTCTAAGCATGGGGAGGAAAAGAAAGTTATCAGGAGTAAACAGGGATTCACACAAGAGAGACCATGCTTGATTAAACTAATAGCCTTCTGTGATGAAATGACTGGCTGGGTAGACACAGCAAGAGCAGCAGATGTTGTCTACCTTGACCTCAGCAAGGCTTTTGACGCTGTCTCTCTTAACATCCTCACAGGTAAGCTCAGGAGGTGTGGGTTAGATGGGTGGACAGTGAGGTGGATCGAGAACTGGCTGAATGGCAGAGCTCGGAGGCTGTGATCAGCGGTGCAGAGTCTGGCTGGTGTGCCTCAGGGGTCAGTGCTGGGTCCGGTCCTCTTCAACTTAGTCATCAATGACCTGGATGAGGGGACTGAGTGCACCCTCAGCAGGTTTGTGGATGGTGCGAACTGGGAGGAGTGGCTGACACACCAGAAGTCTGATGCTGCCACTCAGCGAGAGCTGGACAGGCTGGAGATCTGGGTCGAGGGGAACCTTGTGAAGTTCAACAAAGGCAAGTGTAGGGTCCTGCACCTGGGGAGGAACAACCCCATGCACCAGTACAGGCTGGGGCTGACCTGTTGGAAAGCAGCTCTGCAGAGAAGGACCTGGGAGTCCTGGTGGACAGCAACTTGCCCATGAGCCAGCAGTGTGCCCTGGTGGCCAAGAGGGCCAGTGGGATCACCATGGGGTGTATCAGGAGGAGTGTGACCAGCAGTTCGAGGGAGGTTGTCCTCCCCCTCTACTCTGCCCTGGTGAGGCCACACCTGGACTGCTGGGTGCAGTTCTGGGCTCCCCAGGTCAAGAGAGACAGGGAACTGCTGGAGAGGGCCCAGTGGAGGCTGCGAGGGCGATGGGGGGACCGGGGCATCCCCCTTATGGGGAAGGGCTGAGGGAGCTGGGCCTGCTCAGCCTGGAGAAGGCTGAGAGGGGTCTCATCAATGTCTACACATACCTTAAGGGCGAGTGTCGAGAGGACGGGGCCAGGCTCTTTTCAGCAGCACTCAGCAACAGGACAAGGGGCAACCGGCACAAACTGCAGCACAGGCAGTTCCGTCTGAACATGAGGAAGAACTTCTTTACCTTGGGGGTGTCGGAGCCCTGGCACAGGCTGCCCAGAGAGGCTGTGGAGTTTCCTTCTCTGGAGACATTCAAAATTTGCCTGGACACGATCCTGTGCAACCTGCTCTGGGTGAACCTGCTTTAGCAGGGGGTTGACTGGATGATCTGCAGAGGTCCCTTTCAACCTCAACCGTTCTGTGGTTCTGTGAACACCTTTATTTGCTTCAAGCCCATTTATATCATTACTGTTATGAAGCAGAAAAAAAAAGGTCACAAAAGTGGCTAGGTAAGTAACTTTGCAGACCCATCTCAGCAACAAAAAGTAATAACTGAAAATTTGGACTTTAAGTAACTCTGATTTTCATAGCAAACTGCTAATCTCCATACGTTATTTATTGCTTTCTGGTGAATGAAACAACAGATCTGGCCATAGAGTTGTGATTCTATCTTATGTAAAAGAGATGGCAGGCTTCAGTAGAAAAACTACAGTGCTTTTCAAGAAGATCAGAGTTACACAGGTTGCTACTACAGCTCCATGCAAACCTTTCACACAAACAAATGCAAACAATCTCGTTTATGCAGCCCTTCCAACAGTCTTAAAATGAAGCTGTTTGCAAAGACATTTCTCTGCTAAGCAAACTGATGGGCCAGGGTCAAATATTTTCAGCTCGATGGCATTTGCTTAGTTGCAAGTATTGGGAGAGTTTGGTTAGGGTAGATTCTGCACCACACAAGAGGGAATAAAAAAAAAAAAAAATTATTCGAAGGGACAACACAACAGAGCCCTTCCAGAGATCACAAATAAACACACGCAGGTGCAATTTACACATGCAATTTATTATCAGTGCATTTTGTCTCCCCTGCATCCCAGTCTCATAAGCTAGCAATTAACTGAAAATTCCAAGATTTCTGCATCATAAATTATGATAATAACATATTATGAAAAAAAAAAACTCTTTAAAATCTTTAAAAAACTTTTTAAAAAAGTGGCTGATAACTCATGGTGTAACAACTATGGGCTGGTAGGTCTTCACCAAAGTTAATGACATCACAACAGCATGGAACTGGTATAAACTAAAGGAGAACGATGCTCCCTTCTAACATATAGTAATCCAAGGCCTTGAAGTACTCAGGAGGATCATTTTATAAGCTGGAACCACACAGAAAATTCAATGCATGTGATGGCATACATGATGAGGGAGGGGGGCAGGCTGCAGCAGCTTGCATTGGCGTTTTAGAATTCCTCTAGTAGAAACAAGCAACCTAGTTTCCATGCTAAAGTCCAGGACAGCAAACAGTGCACAATTTGTGCAGCTGAAATGCAAAAGACAAAAAGCCTTGAGAAAGTTTTACAATCACCACCTTATCAACTAACAAATACAATTTTATAAGAAATGTCCGTATAAGTGTGCATGGTTTCTAGAAAATAAAAAATGTGCGCCATTAAATAGATTCTAGAAGAACTATACTATGCAGTTTGCATAAAGCGAGTAATTTTAAAACAAGACACTAATATAGTGAGTTTAGTTTCAAATAAGGTTATCCAAATTTTCCTCTCCTACATCCATGAAAATTAAAATACAATATAGCTAGGCATATGCATACAAGACTGAGATTGTACTGCAAGGAAACATTCAATAATCAGTTATATTTTAGTATTCATTTTGTGTAAGCATGTAAAAAATAAATACCAATATATGACATGGCTTCTCTATGTATGAAGCTTATTAAAAGACAGTAAAATCTCTACCTGTACATTTGCAGCAAAATTATGGAACAAAGGAAATATTAAATTATTTACTTGTTCTAGGAAGCATACAAATGTTGACTTAGAAAAAAAAATCCACATCTTACATATTTAAAATATTGTATTAGACATCTATTTCATAAACATACTGTATTTTTACCTAAAATGCATTCTAAGCTTCTTATTTTTAAACTAACTGAATCTCTGCAGTTTCAGGAAATTAGCTGAATTTCTCTGTTGTTAGTGAGCAGATGCAACATACTTTCATTAAAAAAACCCACATTTTCAACCTATGCTACATTTCCTCTGTACTGAAGCAAATTATCTAACCCTTAGCTACACAGCAGCTGGGATTTACTTTTCTAAACAGAAATTTTATGCTGGCAGCATCAGTTCTGCTTCATTTGTGATAGACCCACAGATTTTTTATTTTTTTTTTAAATGAAAACAAATGGAAATGGAACACCTGGTAGCTGTCATGTCAAAAACAATGTATTGCAGCCCATGGCACCCTCCATACCTAGGGACTTCTTGCATTAATGACATGAGAACTTTTCAGTTCTAGCCTCCTCCTCCTCCTGCAAGAGCTTTGCAATAGTCTAACTGCTCATAATTTTATACAATAACAAATACAATAGAAAAAGTATTCTATGAAGTCAGATGCTTGCAACTCTTGAAAAAAATGTATCCTAGAACTCTCAATGTTTGTGTTTACAAAGTTCGCAAAAACTATTTAAGAACATATTCCTACCTACAACTTCTTACCTAAAAAAACCCCAACAAAACCCAACTTTTTTCATCTTAAAAACACACAGAACTTTCCTGATCACAGAATACAAGAGAAATTCTCCAGAATTTAGGCTACCACAAATAAGTGACACTCAACTGTTTGACAGTACTCTTTATGTTATTTTTTAAATTTCTTGGGAATATCAAACTTTGTAATTTTACTCTTTATCTATCTCCCTCTCTCTGTTGTGCAAAAACACACACTCCCAACTGTGCAAGAGATGGTCACTGGAATCAACTCTCACCTTTCTAACATCTGCACTACATTAGCTCTGTCGCTGGCTAGTAACAGAAAGCTGCCATCCTTTAAGTGCTCCAGTTCTGAAAAAAATACCAGATGACATCCTCATACAGATTTATTAGTTAATAAAAATGAATCATACTTCATTCATGAGAAACTATCATTAAATCACTTCACTCAATTTGTCTAAGTAAGAAAAAACAATTACTGTGGTTTCTGACTCCAGCTGTAAAAAGAAAAGAAAAAATCAACGATAAATAGTGTATATTTATGAGAGGACAATCTACACTTCAAATACTCTCATGCTACGTGTCCTAGGAATTTAAAACACCAAAGCACTTTTAGTGTTGTCTCTCTTTCCAAGCTTTGCACAAAATAAAACCAATCTCATATATATGAAAAAACCCAACCCCAAAATATTTTTCTTTGATAGCAACCTTTATAAAATACCATGCAGAAAATAAAGAGATGACAGCATTTCTAAAAGTATCAATGTAACAGCCAGCAAAAAGAAATGCTGATAGTCACATCTGTAAGTGCTATATCCATTTGTTCTTCTTTCTTACAGCCAAACTTTGGATCAGTTAAACACTGATAGCAGCAGCGGTTTGATCATTTACTATGAGAATTACAGAGACATATATCTTCAAAGCCATTGCTGGCTTGGTAAAAATATAGATGGAAATAGAAGTGTTATAAAGCTCTTATGTATTTTCCCATTATTCTTAGACTACGTCCCTTTCTGCTCAGCAAACTAGCCAGCATACACAACAACTGCAAATAGCCACACAGATTACCAAATCATGGTCATGTTTGCCTAAGTCACTCAATGGAAAAGCAGGACTCAAAACCTGGGCAAATACATGCTATTTTGAGTAAGATATTTCTGAGAACAGAAAACAGGGTTTTTTTCCTTTTTTCTCTAGTTGTGTCTAATTTGATCCGATGCAAAAACATGCAATAGCTTTAGAGTCCTCTTTAATAAGACTATTAAGATTATTGAAGCAGAACATTTACCTGTTTTTTTTAGTAAGTTATAAGTAAGTAAATTAAAAATACATCGAACAACGTAAGGATTCATCCTAACCTGAGAAGATAGGTACAGTTCACCTGGGCAGAAAAAATCCACATAAGAAATCAGAAAGCTAAATTTACAGCAGCTGAAAAGTAACCTGCCTGTGCAGAGCGGTAGCAATCAGCTTTGCAGTTCTGCCCAGGTCTGTAAGCCATCAACAACTAGATGACCTTCACAGATTCCTTCCCAAGTTAATTTTTCAGTGATTCTAGGGAACTCTGGACCCAGAAGGCAAAAGGACATCAAGTAAAAATGGATAGGTAGTACATGGACCTTAACAGTGAAAACTGCTTAGATGAACTGTAGAGTGCTGAAGACAAATTCCTTCACCAGACTTTTAGAGATAACTGCAAACACATCTGAAAGGTACTCTCCAATGATCTTTCCAAACAATTTGGCAGCTCTAATTGTTAAATGCAATTTTAAAGTAACCAATTTATATTCCTTTGTTCAGTATTAGAACAATACAATCTGTCTTTAATTTAAAGTCCGCAATGAAAACCTGAGTCATATTAATGGATCCTTCAGCCTTGAATTTAAATTCTTAGTCCTCATCCTTTTATACATTCTCCCACTGTCATTTCCCCCACATGCAAGAGATAACATCTAGTGCAAAGAACAAGTCACTGTACAGAAAAGAATCAGACCTCAAAAATCAAAGCCATCATTTAAATTCATTCCTACACTGAGAGCCACCAGTACCCCAAGTCATCGTCATTCCAGTACGACACCACTCTGACACCTCAACTTTGATGTTCCCTCCGATGCTCTTTCTTACTCTGATAGTAATGCAATTAAAGTATCTAACAGAATAAATGTTTCACCCATCAGCACATCTTAAACTCCCCCCTGCCCTGCCTTTGGTATGTATGATTTTTCTTAATCCAAAATGCAGTAGACAAAAGGAGAAATACTGCTTCTCCTAACTCATTGCTGAGTTCCTTGGGGAAGGACCAGGAACAACACTCTCTCTTCAGAACACCTCTGTCAGGCACAGTAGCAGCATTCATTCACCTGACTGTCTGGCAAAAACTCAGACAATTTATCCTTCTAAAATATCCTAGGATTTTGCCAGAACTGATTAAAAAACTGTATCGATCCATAAGTGAACTATCCTACTTAATTTCACTATATAAACAATAAAACAAAACACCTTCTGCTTAGAAGATGAAGACTTTCAGGAATACTTGTGTATTCGTGACTCACTGTGCACATTTGTACTATAGGTCTGCTTTAGCCTCATGACCTTACTGAGGTCAATTACCCTCACATAAAGCCACTGAAAAACTCTGTATCATCAGAAACTTCGTAAGAGAACATGTTGCAGCTATAAACAGAAAAGGAGCTTCAATGATAGAATAAGATCCCACAAACGTGCCTCAACTATGCAGCTCCACCAATCCTTTCCTAAAGCAGATACCTGTTAATACACAAAATATTTAAAGAATCAGTATGAGGTCCACTCAATATTTTTTCCAGGAACTGAAGACAAGGTCAAAAACATCTACTTAACTTGTTGGTGGGGATACAGTATGTGAGACCTCATTTAGTTGACAGGAAAAAGGAGATTTCTTAAAATTGACAACTGCATGTGCATCTCAAAAAGGAAGTTCAATAAACTTCTCTCTCTAACATATATATCAGTCTGTCTTTAGCAGGCTGCTTTGACTAATATCTAAACACTAACCTTGTGTTCTGAATTGCTTCACACCAATGTTATTTTTAAGTGGCAAAATTTCCCATGGGACAGTGGTATGAGAGATGATGGCATTTGATTATATTATGGCAGCATTTTAATCTAAAACAAAAAAGGAACAGGATTAAATATAAAGGACAGCATTCAACACTAAAAATAACCAGGCTCACGCATAGATACATGATTTGTCAAGAGATTTATCTGCACTTATGAAGACTGAGTAACACAGATGGGATTACCCTCTTCTGCACAGTTAGACTCTGAAAGGACAAAAGAAGGTTTAATTTTTTTTTATTTCAAATTATTTCTGACACATGCCACAGTCATTATTTAGCTTGGCACAATATAACCTGTATTTTTAATGAGAAAAAAAACCCATTGGTTAGAAAAGATTTAGTCACGCTATAGCAAATCATTCTCATAAAGTTTAAGTGTATGTTATCAAAACAAATCAAAGCAAGTGTTGAAGCCACTTGAAGTATGGTTACAAAGCCTTTATTTCATAGATAGCTAAATATCTTTTTTTCACTCTTTTGAAAGCTCTCAGTATGGATCGCGTTCTTTAAGTAGTAATCTGACTCACTGCCAACCTCATTAGTAATTTATAATAAATGTTCCCTTTCTAAAGAATCCTGATTTCTCCATCAGAGTAAATGAAATGTATATAACTTTCATTAAGCTTTCATTACATGCTTATGAAAGACTATTTTGATTATAGTATGAGAACTAAAGAACATCACACGATGCTTAGGCTAGAGATAAGAACTTAATGGAAATGAAGAACCTTCTTCATCTGTCATTGATCTAGGATGAGTAATTTACCTCTACCACTATTTACCCATCTATAATAATGCTTGTCTGTTTCATATTCACAGATTTCCTTTCATCTAACCCTTAGTTCTGGAAATGTCTTCTCTATTTTGCTTCACATTATTTGGAGACACACACCTCTTACAAATTATTTTCTCCCCCAGGCCTATAAAGTATAGGAATTGACAAAATACTTGAAAAATACTGGGTAAAAAAAGAACTTTTTGTCTTCTGCTTGAATGGAAAATGTAAAAATAATAATTAAAAAATGTATTAAATAATGTCCCTAGTTAAAAACATCCTCAAACTTGCTTTACTTAAGAATAGGATTAGAAAAGTATTTATCAAGTCACTTAAACTAGTAATTTAATGCTTTTCTGAACTATAGTACCTTGGCTACAAACCTCTGAGAACAGACATCTCTTTTTTTTCACATCTCCCTTTACTTAGATGTGTCAAGCATCAGTTCAATCCAATGACATGCCATGGAATCTATCATGTTAACACCACATTATATAATAAACAAATCCAGTTAATGAGATCACAACTATCACATGAATGTATTTGAGGAGTCAGTCCTCAAATGGGGATAAATAAGATGCAAAATTATGATGTGGTTTGCAAAGAAAAATGTTTACACAGCTTCAAGCAGAACAAGGTTGACAAGCATTAGCCTGTGAAGCACTCCCTCTTCAGGATTTAGCTTTATTTTTATTTCCATGTTGTAATACATCTTGAAGAATAAAAGTAATGTTTGCTAGCTCACAACTAGTACGTGACAATGTATTTTGAAACAGGTCTGAAACAAAATAGTTGCCTGATTTACCTCCTAATCTATAATTTTCACCTTTGGGTGATAGAGTTCTTTACAAGCACACAGTACTCATGATATAGGGAATATTAAGATGCTTATGGACAAATTTATTGCAGATATACCTCCCTGCTCTCCCAGTGGAATGGATGCACACACAGGCACGTGTGAGTATATACACACATACCTTCCTAATAGAAACAAGCTGACAGTTGGGGACAAACAGGCAAAATTGAAGCAAAAATGACAGGATAAAAAAATAATCTTATATTGGAAAGTCTCACGTAATTAAATAAAGAACTTCCTTCCCACCCCTTCAAATAAAGGACAGTTTTATGATTCCTCATACTCTTCTGTGCTTGTCCTTCCCTTGTAGTCAGTAATGGAGCATTACCTGGCAGAGGCTGGCACTGCATTGCTGTCTCTAACAAAGCAACACAGACTTATATCTGACCTCCTGCTCTTCAGTTCTTTTCTTCATTCAGTTTTAATTATCACTCCCATGCTCATGATTTGGACAGTTCAGCCCTTCTCCATCTCTACTGCTTGTACATTATTTCTCCATGTTTACAGCTCAAGTATAAATTTTATATACATCCTGCCACCCCACAACCACATTAACTTATAACAATATTGCAGTATGCATAGTAGTGTAAAAAGGAGCACTGCACAGTGTTCATCTACTGACCATCTACTAGCACTATCTGATCTTAAAAAATAATAATAATATTCTGGAGAATATGAATGGAAAGGATAGTTATTTTAATCCCACTCATCAATAAACTCCAGATTAAAACAAGTTATGAGAAAAAATGCTTAGCCTTCCTGCAAAACATACTAACCATCCGATCCCTTTAGTTGCATGGCATACAATTCAAGTAATTAAGTATCCCTGTTTTTAAAAATACTGCCTTTCATTTTTTTTTTTTTTTTTTTCTAAAATACTGGTAAAGTAAGCCCTGCCTTGAATTACTATTGCATCTGGATCTTTATCTTCCCATTGCTTAAGCTAATAATAGTTTCTAACATATTAATAATGTGTATTAAAGACTCTCAGATGCTTAAATGATTTTCTGTGAAACTTTAAAAGCATTCCTTCTAGACCAAACTCTATCTTTCCAGAGCTAATAACAACATTTTCAGACTCTTGGGAGACAATGCACATTACGTTCACTGGGATTGAAGCTTTCTGCCTTTATTTTCTGTGCACATATAAATAATCAGAGAATTATTTACATGAATGTAGAATACAAACAAACAAAAAAAGATTTTATACTATTACACTGCCAAATGTGGTTTCTGCAGTGAAAAGCATTTAAATAAATAAATAAATGATATCTATAAAGCCATGCTCTCATGTGGTAATTTTTTTATAAGTTGTTTTGTAGTTGCTGAAGAATTTGTATCTTAAATTCAAATATTAAAGAAGCACCACTCTTCCCCGCCCCCCCCCCCCCCAGCAAAACAAAAAACATTTCAGTTCATTTCAAACTCTTCTCTAGTGGTTACCTCGTATTTTATTCTGCTTTTTTCATTGAAATCTATTCATGAAATGGGACAAAACATAATGAAATAAAGAACTCTTTCAAAAAATATGCTGAAGGTATGACACTTTCATGCACTCTTATGCTTGACATACCACTGCCGGCATATTTCACAGTACACTAAAAGGACACCTGTGGAAATGCAGTTATAGTTATTTATTATAAAAGACAGAGCTGCTGGAATGCAAGATGCACCATATTAAAAGACTGCACTGTAATTCCATATCACAGGATGCTTACTAGTCCACTAGCAGGTGATGTCAAGAATTGCAACAAGCCCTACATCTGTGTCAGGGTTTCTGGGATTTACCATGGTAACAAACCTAGGTCACCCCTCCCCGAGGAGAAGATGTGACAAAGAAATCACAGAAACTTTGACAGCACTGGGAAGGGACCCTGATCAGAGATTACATTCATACGAGCTGGGCTCTGGCTGCAAGCCGAACACATGCTTGAACAATTTTTCCAGGAAACTAAAATAAATATCTTCTACTTTCATCATTATTGCCCAATAAACTATACTTTTTATTACACACCTTCCAGCTAATGGTGTGCAAAAACATGGCTTCTCACTTCAAATAGGAGAGTTTAAATCTGTTTAATAGCCTTTAGAACTTTATGATAGGTATTAACTCAGAAAGTACTTACGAAGTTTTAAATTCTCACAAAGTCAGGTACAACTGAGGCAAAATGACAAATTTTGACCAGTCACTATATTTGTTGCATGTTGTTGGTTTTGGGGTTTCTTTAAATAACTTTGAAATTTTTAAAAGTCACATACAGAATTTGTAATCACAGACTATCATGCTAGCAAAGCTTTACACTTATGGCTTGTACAGCCGGGAGGACACAGCAGTTTTACGTTAAGTGTTTAAACAGCTACTACTGTTTCAATATACTGAAAAGAATACATGCAGTAAGAAATATAACTCATTCCTGAAATTTCTTCACTGGCAAATTCCAAATAATCTAGTATTGGTACAGATCTATAAGAATGATATGGACAAAGCTGGGTATTTCATATCCAACTGTGTTTTGGGGACAGAAGTTCACAGCATGCAAATGGAAGGTAAAAAGATGCAGTGCCTGAATGAAAACTTAAAAATAGATCTTGTCTTTGGATAGTGCATCTTGGTTAATTGTCAAATAAAGTAAATGGGATGGATGATGATTATCTCTTCAGAGCCAGGATAATGTTTTTAAGTATTACGGCTACATTTCTAGCTCTGCTATAAATCTCCCTTCTTGCCTTAGGATGGTCAGTTTAGTGTCTCCAATCCAGCTCAATAAGACTCCAAAGAGTGTGTTCACTTCTGTCTAGCTTATATTTCTATCAAATGAACACAACTTACAAATATATTAAATATGTTACTGAGTTACAAGCTGTTTCTCATAGACCTCTCCTACCTCTCTGGGCTTCTTTAGGGCTTACCTTAATGAGTAAGTGTACACCTTCAACTCATGTGATTTTTCTTACATACATAATTGAATCATTAAATTTCTTAGAGAAAGACAAACCTCTAACATGTGTCTACAAGATGGAGAAGAACCACTAACTTTCAAATTCAGAAAGCTGCAGCGGCTAAAAAAAACAGAGGAGAGAAAATATTTTAATAACAATAAATAGAAGATCTTTCATAGATGCAGGATAAATGGGACCTATTAGTTTTAATCACTCAGATTTCTTTTATGTAGAGGAGAAAAAAGCCCTACAAATTCTGGTAACTTGTTTAGGCTGCACCAAAGCACAATATTTAAAGAAAATAATCATTTGAGTGAGGATCTTCATCTTGCCCTATTTTCTTAGGTAAATACTTGGGTTATTAGTTTTAAGACAACAAAAACAGACTGGAAAATTGTACTGATGGCCAAACAAAATCCCACTTGTCTATTATATTCATTAATTTAATTTAATGTCTTTATTCATCAAACTAAAAATAAACCAATTTAGGCTATTAAATCTCCTCATTACTTGAAATTTTCAAGTTAATGACAGCCATAAAGAGCCTTAGAAGTGTATAAATATAAATATATTTTATAAATATTGAAAACCTTCATAAACACAGTCAAGGAACTTAGGCATTTCTCTTTCTCCAGTACTATTTTTGCCATTTAATACAGAAGAGAACATTGCTTTTATCCATGGCACATTTAAACTGGATAAATTGGGGTATACGCTTTGAATACTCCTAAGGCAGTGCTCAGGGTCACTGGACCTCAGATTCTATTTGTTTGAAGACTTCTGCTTTCAAAACCAATTTTTCTAATTGCTTTTTGTCTAACTGGACGCTTGTAAAACATTTAATTTTCACAAGTCACTTAAAAAGATGTAAAAATCTCTGGAACTACTCATGTTCTTGATCTGAGACATTTTATTACATTTAATAAGCAATACAATGTGACTGTTAAATCATGTCAGGAAGTTTAACAACAAAATTAAACTAACTTGGCTTGAAAGCATCGCTTGATGAATCACAATCAGTGACAAACCATAAGTAAAATTGATCATAACAGAATTCCATCTAGTGCAGATGAAAAGCCTACTCCACCAGTGGCTGGATGAGTGTTAAAATACCATCATTCTACAAGTATTCATTAAATGAAGAAGCCATTAATTAAATCTGCAAATGATGCAATACGTGGGAAGATAGTTAAGTGCTAGACAGATGAAAAGAAAAAGTGGGCCTATGCTGAGAAGAATTACCAAAAAGAGAATGAAAAAATGCTACTTAACACCTCTAAGGGAGATAAGTGAAACTTTACATGTATAAAGGCATTAGATTTATGTTTCTATATAAATGCAAAGTAGCATTAACAGTGCACTGAGAGATCTAAGGCTGAAAATGGAACCCACAGCTAACTACTCCCCGCACTCACCCCACCCCGCCCCGCTAAATATTAAAAACTGTAAAATCCGCAAAAGCAATTCTGAAAACTGAAAAGTAGCGTGATGCTCTATAGCAGAGACTGCTCCTTGGTTTGTAGCATGGAATATATTGAAAAGTCTCCCTAGAAAATTTGGTAGTATTTCACAAGCTGCCTCATGGGGAAAAAAGTTTAGAAAAAACATTGGCTGCTCTATTCACCTCCAGCTTACTCGGACAGACTGATTTGTGATTATCAGTCTCTGGGGTATCAGTCTCAAGACTCACCAGGTACATTCAAACAAAAATACCTAGTGTAGACCAGTAATTTAGCCCTCAAATTCCTATCATCACCAGAAATTTGTATTGGTATCATCAGCTAATGAAGTTTCAATGAAAAACCTGCTGCTGCTTATACTGCCTTATTGAGTAGGATTCCCGTAGTATTTCTTTCTGGGAATGAAGTGAACTGTTCTGATACGCAGACAGGCTCTCTCTATATCGCCATACAATCTACAGACCGAATACCAACCAGCATGAATCAAAATTGCTGTCTTTTCATATGGTCAGTCAGTAAAATGTTTGGTTTTTTTCTTTACAGAATACAAGCTACTGGATCTAAGTAAATTACTGTAGCATGGAAAAGAACCCTAGTTTGTCTGTTTATAGTGGGCTTTCATTGTAGATGAAGTAGAAGTAAAAATTTATTTCCTTTTATTTTATGTTAATATTGCTGTGTCTTTTATGGTATAACTCTGATTTTATAGGACATTACTACCCTGTGCTTCAGGAATAGCATCCAGATCTTCACCAGTCCCCCACAGTGCCTTACATAAAGCTGCATATTTTATCCCATCTTACTTGCCATTCATGCCCACCCACATGAGACACATTACTCAGATCCAAGGAATATAGCATTGTTATGCTGATGATACCTAGATTTATTTCTCTATTAAACATTAATGATGCTGCATCCCAGCATAAAATTAGAGTGCAGTTTTAGATGTACAAACTTGAAGATAGCCATGAAATATGTCATTTTTTCTGCAAAACAAATTATACTGTTGAAACATAGTTAACTGCTACTATTTTACCTTGTCTCTTCTAACTAATTAAACACAAAACCACATTTCTCTCTGTATTTTCAGCTATCCCTCATAACACTGCAAATCAGCAAAGTAACCTAAAACACTTCATAAGAATTAATACTTCTGGAAAGATGATATATAAATTAGTTCTGTGCCACATTGTTGAAGCTTGCACTCATACTAGCACATCAATTTTCTCATGTCCTTTAATAACAGAATTAAGAGTTTCAATTGACACTAACACAAGAGGGCAATACTTTTTTTTTAAAAAAAAAAAACAAACAACCACAAACCAACTATTTTTTTGCATAAGAAAAGAGTTTTCACAATTAAGTTTAAATTGAAACCCCAGACTTGATCAGACACCCAAAGGATTAACCAGTACAGTACTTGTTAATCCTCCACTATGGAGTACAGCAAGAGAGACAAAAGACATGTAAACCAGCCCAAACTGGTTTTGGATATCACCATTTCTAGCACACTCAGTAAAATGATTCCTGTGACCTATCATTCAGCACATCTCCACAGCCTAAACAATCTGCTGCCTCAGCAAAACTGCTTGCTTGCAGGCTGGCTTTCACAATGTGGCTGATGTTCTTTATCATGGGGTCTGTATCATACTGAAAAAGCAGAGGTCCTAGCTGTTGCAAAGGCAACAGCAAACTATGAACGCAAGTGAAAGAGTAATAGGAGGTTGTTGCCTTCCACAGCATTCTCCATTTTATTTATCCCCAACAAATGCTGTTGCAGAGGTCAGTTCTGGAGCCACCACTTGTTCCAGTGAAACAGGACACATTTTTTTAGATTTCATTCCAAGCAAATGCTAGACTTCTCACTAAACTGGCTGTTACATTAAGATACGTACTATAACAAAATATTTTTTAAATACTCAGATATAAATATTTTTTCCATAATAAACTATATTTTCCTTTGGACCAAATCCTCTACTGTCTTCAATATAATGCCTTCTTGAAAGGAAGCAGGCAATAAGATGTAAGTGAAGATTTTAGGTTTTACAGTTCTTGCGTTTCACTGAAGTCATAGTATCACAGACTTGTCAAGGAAGGTGTAATCTCAGTTGGGTGTGTTTGGAGACAAGAATCCTTCTATGCTACAAGAGGAAAAAGAAACCTAAACTACCACCACAAAATGGCTTGTAAAATTAAACTTAGTGTCCTGAAATCTTTACAAGGTAACCCAAAAATGTGTCTATCTGCAATCAGAAAGTACTTAATTAACATGCTGGTTTATTTTGATGATAGATTAGAGAAAGAAAATGGCACACCCTTACATTAAATCCAACAGAAGAGCAGAATGCAAAAGTGCAAGTCAATTGATTGATCATCCATAATAAAAGACAGTAGGACTCACTGGTTACAAGCAAATTCTGTCTTTTTTTATATTTTACTTTTTCATTAAGCCTGGTATTTTAGAAGCTCAACCTTGCTATGGAAGAGTAGGCTATAGTGGCCCACAGGGAAAATGAGATATTACATATCAAGAATGATGAATTTAGAAACATCGTAAGGCTCATGGGGTACGTTGCTGTCCAGCTGGCCCATATTTTGTGATGCATTAATCAGAATAGCATCAACTACAGTAGAAATTAATCCTATCATAACATGCTAAAGCAGAACACGCTGCATAATGGTTCCATGCCATGCTCCCATACACCTTCAGTAAAATAACACCACACATGAAATTCTTCTAAACAACATTATATAATTCTCCACACATACTTGTAACTGTGATTTATGCTAAATCAAGGGATGGGTGTCATAGATGTTAATGGAGCTTTTGGGGGAATAATGCAAAAGTTATATCTGAGCATGCACTGCTCTTACTGGAGAAAAATTTGCAGGTTTTGTTGTTGTTTTGCTATGAAACAGCTTACTCAGTAATAAAAAGTTCCAAAACTTAAGCATCCAAAAACATACAGGCAGTAATCTTAGTCAGAATAAGTTATCTTTTTAGAAACCTACTGTCATTTTTCTGTTAGATGAATTCTGTCTCAGAAATCAGTATTAACTTGGTCTAATCTCAGCACTGTAGGATGTACTTTTAGATGAAAATTCTCCAGATTTATTAGAAAATAAACATTTTACCTAATAGGCAGAAAACAGCAAACCACACTGCAAAGTATTCAAAGTGTAGTGCCATGAACCACCCCCTTCACCCCAAAAATCCTGAACAACAAAACAACAGAAAATACACCCGCCAAAACCTGCTTAGGTTAAAGCATGTGAACCTCTGATAAACATTCCATTTGAAACAGAAGGAACAAAGAGAATAATCTTGAACCTTCCATTCCTGGATTGTTGAAAACACTGTCCTTTTCAGAACTCTGAGTTTAGTTTTGAGAAAAGTTCCAATTTGTTCAAACAACCTGGCACAGATTCAGCTATATTAATTCATTTATATAATACATTACTTACAGAATTCAATAATTCTCTCTCGTCACAGTATGGGCATGTTACAGACAATCTCAACAGACAATGGTGGCAGTGTCAGAGCAGCCCAGTGCCATACATTAAAACTGCAGACTGACTTCTGAGCACATACATTTCATGGTTTAATAGGAGCAGCATATAAAATTAAGAGCAATGGTATTTAAATTATGCCAATTTATGACCCACTAAGACTCTCACTGTATTACTTTTCAAGCTAAGTAAAGAAAGATAAGGCTTTTAAAATTACCTATTTAAACTGTTAATAACAATCTCATTAGCTAATGGCTTTCGTATTATGAACACTCATTTTTACTTTGAAGTGTTGACACAAAGCCATCACACTTGTTACCTCTACTAAACTGCTATAAATCAATAATGCAGTATCGCAAATTTAAATATTTTATGCAAATAGTAACAAAAAAGCCAGTACATTTTCCTAATAAATAATAATTCTTGACATTCAGAGAATTCAAAGCACTTCAGTAAATGACAAATAAAGAAACCAATTACAGAAAGGAAGAATTACCTAGGTGAGATCATACAGAACACCAGTGGAAGCATGAGGTCAGAAAACAGGTTTTCCAATAATGAATTCAGAAGCCTTATTGCTAAACCATGCTGTGGTGATAAATTAAGTGGGTACAGAAAAGTAAAGCAGACATTCCAGAACAATCCTCAAAACACTGAGTGACATCACAGCTACATATGCAGTGTAAGATGCCAATGACACTGAAAAAGCAAAAATACCAATATTAAGACATCAATTCATTGTCCCCTTCAGGGCTGTAAAATATATTACAACATTTTATCTTCAACAAGTACCTAATCAACATGTAGAACTACTTCTGCATTTTTCCAAAAGCTATGAATTTATTTGAGTGGTAATCCTGTGCAAATAGTAAAATACAAATTTTCATATGTATCATGCATTGGTGATAGCACCTACAACCCAGGCATGGACTACTTCTGTTTGAATATGCTAATTTAGACTTATGTATCATTTTGAGATGAAGAGAAATGCTTTTGGTAAGACTGAAATTCAACTGCAGTATCCCTATGAAAGTTTTCCCTCCTTCTGATCTTTATCTTCTTTATTTATTCTTATTACCAATTGTGCATGTTCTCTTTTTTTTTTTTTTTTTTTTTTGCCTGGTGGTGTGTAAAGATTAGGTTTTTTTAAGCACCTTGCTTTTCAGAGAAGAACTTGTGATGTTTGTATTTCTCAAAAAGAATTATCCATGTCACCATCCCTTATTGTCAACAGCTGCCCATAACACAAAGGAAATAATTCTGAAGGTATTTATAACATTGACTACATCAATGAATTGATTACATCATCCAGAATGTGGGCTGTCAACTGCTAGTGCCTCACTAGTCACACTCCTCAGTAGCACTGGACATTTGCATTGTGGCTCTCTAGAACCCTGCTTGCAGCATTCCCTCTCAAGGAAGGTCTGTAGTAGCATGAGGAATGCTCTCCAGGCTCTCTGGGTATATCATCATGTTTCTCCAAGGCTTGCCACACATGAGAGTACTCTGCTTATGAGCAGCCACCAGAAAAAAGTCCTGACTCCAGTGAAAAGTTTCCTTCCCACTGTGCCACTTGGCAACACTGGTTCCTGATGCTGCCCAAGGAGCACCTGTGTGTGTTACCACTGACAGGCACTTCTCAGAGTGTCCTGGGAAGCTGTGTCAGCTTGCTTCGCTCCTTGTTTTCCCTCTCACAACTCAAAGTACAATTTTTAATTTTGCCACAACTAACCTGCTGCAGAGGCAAGCTGCACTGAAAGAGAAACCAGAGGGTTCTTGCATCCCTCCACCCCTTTAAGCCAGCTCAAGAGATCAGGATGCTGTAGGACAAGTTGGGACAGGTGGACTTCCTTCACCATGTCAACTGACTCACAACCTTGGCTCCACAATCACTACATTCAATGCTACGTGGAAAGGAGGAACCGTTTCAGTTAGCATCTTGCTGTTGGAGCACCATAAGCGTAGTGGAGAACCATACTGTCATTAGTTACTGCTTCTCTTCCTTTCCTTCCTCCACCCTAAACAAAGAAAACTATTCAGTTCATCCCATCAGATCTAGCAACATTTGACTGAATAGCTGTCAAAAAAAGAAAGAAATGAACATTTTGAGCTAATTCACTATGTAAAAATCTTACTCCTATAGTTAGGGGTTTGCAGGATGCTAGATTAAGGACAAAGCTATGCAACATACTGGTTTTGGCTGGGATAGAGTTAATTTTCTTCTTAGTACCTAGTATGGGGCTATGTATTGGCTTTGTGTTGAAAAAAGTGTTGATAATACAGGGATGGTTTTGTCATTGCTGAGCGGGGCTTACACAGAGCCAAGGTCTTTCCTGCTTCTCACCCACCCCACCAGTGGGCAGGCTGGGGGGGCACAAGAAACTGGGAGGGGACACAGCCAGGGCAGGTGACCCCAACTAACCAAAGGGATATTCCATACCATATGGCATCATGCCCAGCATATAAACGTGGGGGAAGAAGAAGAAAGGAGGGGGACATCCAGAGTTATGGAGTTTTGTCTTCCCAAGTAACCATTATGCATGAGGAGCCCTGCTTTCCCAGGGATGGCTGAACACCAGCCTGTTGCTGGAGAGTGGTGAATGAATTCCTTGTTTTGCTTTGCTTGCGTGCATGGCTTTTGCTTTACCTATTGAACTGTCTTTATCTCACCCCTGAGTCTTCTCTTGCTTCTACTCTTCTGATTCTCCACCCCATCCCACCTGGGGTAAGTGAGCAAGGAGCTGCTTGGTGCTTAGTTGCTGACCAGAGTTAAAACACGACAAGAACCAAGATAAGCACCAAGACTCTTCAGTTGAGCCTGGGGAATATATTTAAGGATGGGTGCCTTTGAAAACGGTAAGATAAATTTGTCTAAATGAAATATTGATGAATAAATATTTATCTCTTGCCAGCCTGACATTAATAGCATTGAGTTTTCCTAGCAAACATAAAGTACATCTTTAAGGCTTCCCTTTCAATAGCTTCAGGGTTTCAGCACTATGGTACATATGGTAACTGAACTATTTTTAATGACCCAGTTGAAAACACAGTTAACAAAATTAGTACTTTCACTTCCATTTATTTAAAAAAACAAGTTTATCAACTTCTATACTATGTGGCACTTCAGGATTGATTACTCAAGGATTTAATACATTAGAAATGCTGGCAAGAATATATACCCACCCATGCAAAAACCTGAGCATGCATGTACTCTTTCCATGGCCTGAACTCAGGCTATTTGTACCAAATTTAAAATTTAAACTGGATTCTGTTTATCCCCGTGAACTCTCAAGGCAAAGTAATAATTCTTCTGATCCCACATTTCAAAAACTATTGGATCAACAGAGTAACACGTTAAGTTCAAGTTCAGTTCCTTACATCAGCAAGATGCTACTCCTCCACAGCACCAGAAATCAGTCAAAGCTTGGGCTCTACTGTCTTGTCCTGCAGCCCTACCCACTATGTAAGCAGCGGTGACCATCACAGGTGAGTGGCATGGTGAGCCCTCTGAGACTACCCCAGATACCTGAAAATCACTGTCCATTATGGGGAAAATGGAGAAGCCACACTACATTGTCCCTGGGCCCTCTGCTTTCATGAACACCTGAAGCGGTACAGCAGCCAGCTGCAGTTTACAGCCATGGTATCGTAGCGGCTCCTGCTGCACCCTTCTTAACAGCACTGGCATGTCTCTGGCACTCCAGGGAGCCAGGGCAGGAGCTCAGCCAGTGGTAACTAACCCGACAGAGAAGTGAATACCCTCCTGAACTGGTTCACCAGCCTGTCTGGTGAGAGCTAGTGCAAATTCTGTGGCAAACTCCCACTGACAGGCTTAGCTGGAGTGAGTAACATCTTCAGGGAGGAGTTCGGCTTCCCTGTAATCACCTACTCTTCCCAGTTTCATGATACGGCCCTTTAAACTGCCAGCCCTGGTATTAAACAGCTCCTGCACTTAGACAGCCAGCAGGAAATCGGTCATTTTTTGCGGAGTTAAGTTGTTGGTCCATAATATGAACGAGCAGTTCAGCACCATTGCAGGCAGCAGCAGGAGGACACAAGCCTGCTCTGTGATGGAACTGAATCCCAGGGGCGATCCTTCTCAGGTAACCTCAGCTCTGGATCATTGAGGGCTGCTTTTGCTAATAAATCTCACTTCCCAGGTTCCCATTAATAAAGAAATTGATATTTTTCTCCATCTGACTTAGCTTTAACTATCTCAACTTCACCATTGTTTATATGCAGTACCCACATTGCAGGATAACTGCTATGCAGACAGGTGCTCAGAAATCCACATTGAAGTTTCTAACATGGCTTCTTTTCCTTAAGCTATCCAGACTCCAGCAAATTCTCTCAAGAGGTGGTTTCTAGACCTTTTGCTCATCTCCTTATGTTTCCATTGGACTTTCACAAATTGTTTTGTTTCTGATCTTGAAATGCATTCCCAAAACACAGCAGCAACCTCTGGACACCTTTCCAGCACCAAATGGACAAGAAAGATTATTTTGGGTGTCTTGCTGATAAATTTCTGATTTGCTTGCGTGTATAAACATATATATAGAATAAAGTGACTTCTTACTGAAATTTGTCCAGTATGTGCAACCACACTGATTTATCTGAACTTTCAGCAAGAGTGAGGAAGAGCTAAAGTGGAAAATGCTGTAGCAATACAGGTTCTGGTAGCAATTCAGAATCTCTCCCTGCAGATAACTGGTGTTGCCAACTGCAGTCACTCTGCTTTCTTAAGGTCTTGAAAAAGATGAAACATTTAAATGTGACATTCAAGTAATTATGACAGCAGAAGCGAGTACCTCAAATGAGGACGCACACGGAGACTCAAATTGCCTTGGCAGTGATTGCTTCCAGCTTCTGTAAATCCCTGGCAATTAGTATGGCATTAGTACATTAATTATTGATGGATCACATCTTGTGGACAGTCCTTTAAGTTCAACAGCAACATTATTTTAAAAACAACAATGCATAAATTACATAGTTTAAGTTTTAAAAATAGTGGAGAACCAGGGAGCTACTGAGTAACTAATTTGCCTAAATTGAATCCCAGTGAACTGAATCCCAGGTTGTTCTATTTATCATACCATGTGTTTTGATTTTGAAGAATTTTCCTAGAAAATCTTTAAACAGACAAAAAAATCCAAATTTTAGAGTAAAAGTCATCAGTACTTAAAAATCAAATCTGCAGTTGTGAATAAGATCCATCACTTTTAAAGCTTTGATGAAATGTTACATGTTATACGAGGTAGGCAACTGCACAGAAATCTGCAGAAATTTCAGTGACACAGCAGTATCACATCATGTGAATGTTGATTAACATGCTTTCCACAGACCTGGTGAATAAATATGAGGTTAAGAGCAAAGGGCTTGATTTCAGAACTTAAAATGAGTGAAGACACACATGTGAAGACACAGAAGGTTAAAAAGATGCAAATAATAACGGAAACTTGCAAACAGAGGATTGGGTTAAAGTTTTCTGAAATCAATGCAAACAAAAGCCAATCATTTGATCAAATCATTTGAGAGACCCTCGTCTTGCTACTTCAATCCCAATAAAGTTTTGTTCTTGCATACAAAATCTTTGTCTTCTTCTGGCCCCAAAAATGGATTAGATCACAGATTTTTTTAAAAAATAAGGTGCATACAATAATGTGACAGTGCCTCAACAGTCATAGGTGGATGGAGCACTGTTAAGAAAACAGACCTGGAAATATCAGGTAAGTCTCCACTAATCAAACAGGTTTTGCCTTAGCTGCTATCCATTCAATGTCTTCCCTCCCCCCCCAACGACTGCATTTGTTTAACATCTAAAGACTCAGCCTCCAACAAATGCATCTCAAAAGCTTACCTTGCAAAGTTTTTTCAAGTAACTAATAAAAAAATCGAGAGCACATACATGTAAACAGTTACCATATTGATGAAAAACCTACAGAAACAAGCCCATTAATTAAAACTGATGTTCATTTTTTATTCAGGAGAATGCATAAACACATGATAACCTGAAAAATTATAATACATTTGGCAACTTTTAAAATATTTCCAAGTATAACCACAAGCCCTTCAGCATCATCCCTAAAGTTGAAATTCACAGACCAAGTGAATTCACAGGAAAATGGTCCAAGGAAAATAACACTGGATAGTCATTGCATCTCTACAAATAAGGTTATCTCTAGTTAATTTGAATAACCTCTAAATTAGGCTTACTGAGCAATTTCATTGAGTTTTTTATAAATTTATCTCTTCATCAGTCTATGCTGCAGCTTTCCACATATTCAATACAGACGATTTACCCATCACCATATCATGGAATTATGTGACCAGAGGAAAAAAACAGGTTACAACACTGACCGGCATTACGCCCCACTATGAAGCCCAATGTTAACCATGGAGGCAATGTCAAGATCCTCTGTGGTCTGGAATCCTCTATTTATTTAAGATAGAAACTTGAACTAGTATTGTAGAAAATACAATAACTATAATAATAGTTTTTAAAATGTCTGAGATCAAATGTATTTGCAAGTCTTCCCCAATCATAGTTAGTTGGGGTTTTTCATTACGATAGCAGGTATATCCAAAAAACAAAACAACAAATATTTCAATAATTACTGATAATAACTTATTTTATGAGATGGTGAAAAATGTATGTATTTTTTAACTCTTGTTAGTAAATGTTTGTAAATAACTTTTTGACTCATGGTAGGAAACTAAAAGCAATTAAAATTATTTGAAAGCAGTGAATGGGTTTAAATACAAGATAATAATTGGGTTTCAGCTATGGGTTTTAATTTAATTTAGAAAGAGGTAGTTTCTAATAGACCAACTATAAAAATAAAATCTGTTAAATTTTATTTTTAGCTTATCATAATTGAAAATTAGTACTTTGCTTAAACTACCACATTATACAAATTACATATTTCATCACAACATGCATATGCACTTTTTAATCTCCACTGAAAACAGAACCAAAATTAAAGCCTCCAAGAATTTTTTTTCTCTTTCAGAATTTTTGATTGCCCACATTTCAAATTGTGCTTACATATCAGAACAGAAAAAAAATGTATATAAAAAAATCTTCACAAATAATTATTACTGTTAGCACAATAAATTTCTTCTACTGCATACTGACCCATGTGTTATTTGTACACCATGAGCGAGTTTATGACTACATAAGGGTTTACCTTCCCAAGAATAAAAAAAAGAGGCATTCATACAAATGGTAAAAAAAACAAAAACAAAAAACAGAATTTCCCTCCCTTTTATGTGCAGGTAAATTTAATTAAATCAATAGCACCTGTTAAATAAAATGCCACTAACTAGTTCAATTCATCAAAAAATGACTCAAAATCAGGTCTACAATGCATATTTTGGATCTGTGCCAAAAATGGCATGTTATTTTCTTCTGTTCACAGAGCACTAAGTTAGGTAATGAGAAGAAAACATGTTTGCAAATATAAATACAATGAAGCAGTCTTTAATTAGCACAAGCAAATGTAAGTTCAGAAAATTGCTTACTATCTACAGTGTTCAAAACTGTAACTTCTATTTATTCAAATTTAGAGATTATATTCTATGTAATTAGGTGTTAATTTTAAGGATATGCATTAATCATAATTTCTTTTTGCAAATAGGATTAATTAGTATTTGTAATAGCATATGCAAATGGAGATTAACTGTGATTCACACTTGCTCAAGTAATAGACTAAATGAAGTCAGCATCTTATTTTTATTTTTTTTTTAAACAAAGGGACCTACATACTTCAGTATCATTTCAGAAATTTTCGTAGTAGAAGAAAATCTACAAAAGCACAGATCATGCCCATGCCACAGACACTGCAATGCTCATTGCTTAGGATGGAGCAGACCAACTTGGCGCAGTGCTATAGTTCTGCATGGATCAGGATCCCAGAGTTCAGCATGCTAAAAACCGGGAAACAGCTGAGAAAAGGTGACAGAATATTTACATCCCTCTGCCTCAGAAGTGGCAAATGCCTGAATACTCACACTGTGGCCTTCTATGCCATGTAGTTTCATTAAAAAAAAACTGGGTGTGATCAGAACCTAATTAAACAAACTACAAAGGTAATACAAAGCCAAACAGTGGCAGAGATAAAATGACATAACATTTTACTTTATATATGCATACTGTATTATATTTAAAACTCTAATGTTTTCACCAAGCACTTTGCAGGTAGAAAAATTCAGATTCAATTTGCAAACGTAGTAAGATTCTCTAAATTTCAAATGAGCAGTCCCCTGGTCTCTCCAGTCACAGTGCAAGGAACAGTAGTAATAATAAAAATAAATACTACCTGCCTACCTCATCCAAATATTTATTTTTTTTTTGATAGAGACTGATAGGGAATGCAGCCCTTAAACTCAGTGGAAGGGGAGCAAGGCATAACTTTTACATATTTTTTTGAATTTGGAGAGCAAAACCAAGGAAACCACAAGCCACCGCTGTCCCTCCTAGTTCTTATAATTTGTAAATGGCTTTTACATCAATCCTGATATATGTGTTCACATGAACTGTACAAAAAATGTCACATTATTTATGCCACAATAAATGAAAAACATAATCAATTTTAGATCCCATTATAAAACAACAAAAAAAGGATAGATCCCATCTTTGACACCCTTCACAGCAGCCTATCTGCAGCTTTTGAAGGCAAAGCAGATTTCTGTTTTAGCAATGGTGAAACCTCTTCCAGGGAAATACATTGAAAAGTCCTTACTTCTAGCCATGACAATTTCATGCATTCATACAAAGTGATACAGCAATTAATACTCATTAGTACAAGATAAAGATTTTAGCACATTTTATGTACAAAAGGTTCACACCAGAAAAGCTGCATTATGCTAATTGAGAGTATAATGGTGGGAAAAAAGGAGATGCACTAATGAAAGAGTGCTCTATAAAAAAAAAAGGAGAAAAAAAGAAAAAAACACAAAAAACCCTCAACAAAACTTTAAAATAATTATTGTTTCTTCTACAAAGCCTACCAGATCCTCATATTTGCATAAAAAGGTTGTGCCTGGGTCATTTACACTGCAAAGATATTTAAAATTCCAACAGTTACCTTGATCCAAATCCACAAACTATATTAAGGTTGTGGGAGGATGATGACTGCAGCTGGTACTTAAAGACATCTCCCTATAGGGACCAATGTGTTATAAGACTTAGCATATTAAGGTGTCTCCTAGTAAGTTGCATGTGTCTGCAAAATCTTTAGTGAAGATAAGGATCTGTGTACTGATCTGACCCTGTTCACCAACAAATGTCAGTGGTGACTGGTTTTAGAAACCAGTTTATTTTTGAAGACACTGTTCAAGATGATGTTTTAAATTTTGTTGTAAGAACGTCCTGGATCTTAAATATTCATTGTAGCACAACCTTAGAGAGAACTGGCGGAAGCATATTACACTGTTCCAACTAATAGTAACCCTGATGAGTTACTGAAGTTAATGTTTGTTTGTAGGAAGTAACTTCACCCTTTTGAAAAGGCAATGCTATTACAATGTGGAAAAAAGCACCTGTGATATTTTACATTATTATATTGCCCTTAGAAATCCTTTGACATTGTATGCTGTGATTTGGATTTTGTTTCCATTTACATCTAGTGATGAAACTGTAATCCTTGTATAGGTAGTATAATCATGTACATGTACAATTATAAATTGGTTTGCCAATGTTGCTTAACTAATGGCATCATAAATGATTTAGACAACAAAAAGAAAAGGTTTCAAGCACGGCTATCAGTCTACCTGCAAAAGCTAGAGTTGCTACTGCCTAACCCCTATCCCAGCAAATATAGCTTCCTTTGAAATTAAGAGGGTGCCAGCACAGCTATCCAACATCAGCACACTGCTTCTTATAATCATCGATCATTTGATCAATTACTTTGGAAAGTTTGCACTCAATTCAGAGGAGTTACAATGGGTAGCTAGCTTTCGTATATTATGATATTCATAGTGCCTATACCACTTTGTACATGGTAAAATAACAACTAACTAATTGGTGATAAAATAAAGTACACTAGAGACAGATTCTGGCTTCCTTGTGCCTTTTTTTAACCAATCCAGGAAATAGTTTGCCTGTAAGGATAAGAGTCTGAACTGCCCTGTGGATTAAATATGCTTTGTCCCAAAACTGGTCACATCCCTGAAGTGCCCTGTAGAGTAATTTTAAAGGATAGTTTCAAAAGACACCTTGTATGTGGGTTTTCTTGTGGTTTTTTTTGTTTTGTTTTGTTTTTTGGGGGGTTTTTTTGTTGTTTTGTTGGGGTTTTTTTAATTGGAACTGAAGTTATGCAAAGTAATAGAAATTAATGGAAAATAAGGTATTATAAGTAGGCAAAGGCCTCCTGCAATTCCTTCAGTCACTGCAATTCTACAACAGCTATAGAGTTATCAAAAATGGGGCTAACTGGCAGAGCTGTTCCCCATAGTGTGAGGACCAAAGCAACCCTGATTTAAAACACTGCCTCCAGAAACCTCTACTGTAAAGATTACAGCTGAAGTGCACAGTCTGTCATGTGGATCCTCTAGTTGCCAAATACAGCCAAAACTGTTGCCACAGATGTTGACTATGTAGCCAGATGTTGGCTTCTAAAGGCAAAGCTGGTGAAAGTGGTAGCAAACAGTAGGAGAAAGTGTCAGGATGTTTAAATATCATAAATTTTATTTCTGAAGTGCCAATGCACAAGTCAATGCTTACTTTTACCAGTAACATTGATGTGCTAATTCAATACACATTCAGGAAACCTGCTGCTGATGCAGTAACTCAACAATAACCAAGAGCCTGGTGAATACACTTTCAAGACAAAAAAAGACAAAATAGCTAAGACTTTTGTGACAATCCTTGATTTAACTTATTTTCTTAATACGGACACACAACCTATTTTGTGGTAACTGATATAGATGATGAGTAAGATAAAACATGTTAGCAAACATAAGCAATAACTTTTTTCCCGATTGGAAATTTTATTCTAGCCCGGTTTTCCCTTTTTTCCAATTGGAAATTTTATTCTAGCCTGGTTTTCCCTTTTGACTTCACTGGTACCTCCATATAAGCTTGCACTCCAAGTTATTGGATCTGCACTATCAATACGACTACAAGGAAAATAAAAATGATACATTTCAAGGGAAGATTTCAAGCAAGAGTGAAAACTGCAGATGGAGAAGATGACTGTTCACAAATGAGCACAGAAGCAGCACAGAAACCAAAATGCTGACAAAGAACAAGTCAGGGAACTACAGAAAAAAAGAAAAGAAAGAAAAGAAAGAAGGGAGGGAGGGAGTCAAAATACAGGACACAACAGAGACTGAGGAATTAAAGAACTGTAATGGGTTAATGAGGCAAGTTTACCAGAATAGGAAGTGAAAGCACCAGAAACTTCCACAGATAATTTCAAAGAAAGATTGAATAAAAGTATGAAAAAAATGAGTATTTCATTAAACATATTGTACAGTCTTCATCCCTGCTCCCCTCCCCTGTGCCTTCCCCTCTTGCCCCTTCTAAAAGAAAATCGTTCCCTGTAGGCAGCAGACTTCTTCCAGAAATAATGTATTTGTTAACCTTTGAGAACTTACCTAGACCACTCTTTTGAGAGCTGAAGATTGAATAATTGTCATGTACTGTGGGAATTTTCCCCACTAGTTATTGGAAACATCATCTCTTACACACACGCACAGTGGAACACATTTATGCAACCAGGGGTTACAGAGCAGCATGCCACATTACTGTTGTGGTTGTATTTAATGAGTTTTGGCAAAAAGGAAAAAAACCTAAAATTTACTTTGTGTAAAAGAAAACAAAAATTTTAAGAAAACGTGCAGAAGAGATTTTGAGTGACTCACTCTAGCACCTCAGGACAGTTCAATACAATGTTCTAGCATCCCATATTGAAAAGGAAGTTGAGTCAGGCTGTCTACACTCCCTTGTTCTTCACAACAAAGCTTCCCCCGGCTATAGATACTCAGCTGTACACCATAAATACTTCTGTAGAAGGTTTCTCTTAGTCCACCGGTTAAGAAAATCTGAAGCATCAGCATGTGTCCCTTGTATAAGAATTCTCTAGACAACCGGGTAGTTCACTGATTTCTTTAACCTGAACTTTAGAGGCCCTCCCATGAGAAGGAGGTAAAATCTTGCCATGCGAAGTTTTCAAGGGGTATGCTTTCCCAGGTGTATTTAATAAGATTTTTATTTCGTCCTGCAATAATATATTTGAATTAATACAAGATGAGTATTGAATGAGAACATCTTTGAACATTTTTTTAATGTTTATGCAGAAATTTTTCAAAAATAAAGCAGCACAATACATTCATTACTTACAAGCAAAGGGCAAGGGGAAGCAACAGATCTATCTATCTGTTCCATCCTGGAACAATGCAGGATAGAAACAAAGCTGAAATGACCATCTTTAGAAAAAGGAAAGCTGCCCAGTATTAAATTCTTCTATCTTTACTATAAAAGTAACTCACTCACCTAGAATTTTAGAAGTCAGCTTTAAGAATTTTATGGCTATTTGTATGCAACAACAACAGACCAGCAATATGAAAGAGGAATATATACCATCAGTGCTCTCTTCACACCCTCCTATTTATTGTGCTAGGATCTTCCATGAATGTGTGACATGATAAACACACAGCAAGCATTCTGTGTTTAGCCAGAACAGTGGCAGGGCCTGCTGAAAATCCATTACAGTATGGAATATAAAGTGTACTAGAAAGCACTAATGCACTTTTTAGATTTCTGGCAGTCTAAAAAGTTTTTTGTAGGTGCCCAAAAGGATTTGAAAGTATTTCAATTAAATTCTACATCTGCATGGTCAGCTGAAAATAGCTGTTCTCTATGCAGTTGCCAACTAGCAGAATCTGTTACAAATAGTTAAGAAAACCAAAGGGTGCCTAAACAAATTTTACAGGAATTTCTTTCTTGATACAAGATGGAGTAAACCAATATAATTTTCTAGACATTTTAAAAGATATATAAAACTACCTTAATATTCACAGAATTGAAAATGGCATATTTTTTTCATAGATTTTGAACACAGCAGCTAGCATTCAGAACGAGAGGAAAAATATCACTTCCTAGTCCCTGAGAACTATTCTGTATGGGTATTTTGTCTTAGATGTGGGGTTTTTTTCTTCCCTTCTGCCTAAAAATAAGAAAAAGACTGAGGAAAAACAAAAATTAAAAGAAAGGGCGTGACTTTATGGTTTCTGTTATTGTTGAAGTTTTAGAAGCACGCTTTATGGGTGATAAAAAATATGTTTTATAGAAAAGGAAGAATAGAGAGGATGAGCCAAATGGGACTGTAATGTGGAGAGAGAATAAAAACAATACAGCAAGATAAAAGGAAATGAGCAAGGAAGCAACAGCAGGGGAAAATAATGAGCCAGAACAAAAGCCCCACCACTAACAGAGTTTGCAAATATTCCCAACAGCAAGAGAAATCTGCAGACATGGCAACAAGAGATTTTAGAAAGGAAGACAGAAAAACCTGGGGTTTAGGAATGGAGTCAGCCAACTAATTTCTTCCCTTTCTGCTTAAGAGATTATCAAAAGCTCTTGGATTCAAATATTTGGCACCTTCTTTTGGCAATATGTGCCCCATATACATGATATTTACTTAATCTGCTTCTCAGCATAAGCATGTTCAATAAAGGCAGAACTACAGCGATAGTATAGTTCTGAAAAACACCCATTAAAAAATAGTGAACATTGCATACTAGTTTTATCACTACTAAAGATGATGAGAACCACATTAATTAAAGTAATACCACAAAGAAGAATAATCAAACTAAACCCAAACCAGAAGATATTCCTTTCAGGATGTTGGCACAATAGAGAATCACAAGGGAAATAAACTAAACTAATAAATACATACATAAACAAATAAATATTCTACCAGCAATTACCTGTATCCAGGTCGATAAAAATCCCTAATCTGATTTGGTAAATGGCAGTTTACTAGTATCATCCCTTTGCACTTGTTTTTTTCTTTTGATTTTTTCTCTCCTATGGGCCAATATCAGGAAAGAGCACTGAGGTATAAAGACCTTCCGAAGACAGACCTATTGCTCTTTGTGCATATTTGTTGCAAAGGGAAATATTAAAAACAAAACACTGGATGGATGTTGGTAGACTCTGATGGATTCCTCCTTGTTCTCACTAGTTTTGTTCTTGTTTTGTCTTTCACACTCCTTGTCTATGTTACTTTACCAGTCAGATCACTCAAATCACATCTAGGAGTTCCATAACAAGTGAATTCATAATGGTTTTGCTATTTAGGTTACTCTTGAGTTCACACCTGTACTGTTTAAAAAAGATTGGAAAACTTACTCTCTAATAATAAAAGAGCAGGTATAAGCAATGTATGTACACAAATTTTATTCAAATTTCTGTGAGAGACTATTCTTATAATTTTGTCAAGTAGTTTACTCCCACAGATTAAATTGCTGCTGATTGACAAATGCTTGTGAAATGGCTACCACAGAATTTGTGGCTCAATTTTGAAAGGTAAACTCTGCTTGTTGTTCCGTTCCTATTTGGCTGACATCAATCTTGCACACTCAAACGTTGTATGGGTTTAACAGAAAACACAATAAATAATCACCACATACACAGGACTGCTAGTAAAGATGTGGCACACCACTTGGTCAAAGATTTTCCAGAATAGTTATATTAAATGCAACACTAATCCACTGCCAATAAAAGGACAGTATCACCTTCTTAAAAAAATGTTATCCTTAATTTGGCCATTCTGATACAAAATCTGATTGCTAGCTTATGTCATATGAGAATAAGGGAAGTCTGTATCACAATAGAACATGGAGTAAATACCAGTTTCTGTATTTGTTTAGATTAGACCTTTTCACTGACATAGATAATTTTCTCCCAAATAAATTGAACACAGTCCCAGCTACACCCAAATCACCTCTAAACCAAACACTTGTTCTTAACTCCATATAATGAAGAATGAATTCCAGTATTAACGCAATTTAACACAGTATCTCAGTCAATTTATTGATTTTTCAGACCAGCTTGCAAGCAAAACCCCAGTTTCGGTGTAATTCATGAAGGGTAATTGTTCTGAGATTGTAATTAAAGAGGAGAGATGTTATTTGTAAAACTTTTCTGCCGGAGGCATGGGCCATCTATTTGACACACTTGATGCAATGCCCAGCTCCTGTAGCAAAAGGTGGTCTCTGGGCCTGAGGCACCAATGGAAGTTCTACAGACTTTGTCTCTCTCACTCCAAGGGCAAATTCAAAGTAGTTGTTACTAACAGCACCAGGTGCTGGTGTATCCAAGTATTTTGGAACAGAAGTTGCACTGTGTTTCATTAGTTTCTGAATTTGCTAGGTGCCTAAATACACACAACTAATCAAGCATTTTGTAACACTAATCTGTCACATATTAGCAAATCTGTAAATCCAGGGAAGTATTTCCCTAACATGAATACCAATTATAAGATAATTAATGTTTATCCCATTCAGGTCAACTGAGAGGTTACGCTTTGCTTTTGTTTGCTTTTGCAACAGGTTTATGTGGCAAGGTGCTGGTATTGGGAGGGCTGCAGGATGGTCTCCGTGAGATCGGGGCTGCCCTGTGCCAGACACAGACACTTCCAACCAGCTCTGCAATAGAATCACTGTTGCAGTGGGTCCGCAAACAACAGTGAGCATCCGTAAAGATAGTGGCACCTCTGTGAAAACATATTCAAGAAAGGGTGGAATACAAGACAGTGGAGGCTCGAAGGGAAAAAAGGTGAGAAAAAGCCCTGCAAACATCAAGGTCTGAAGAAGAAGGGAGCTGAGGTGCTCCAGGAACCAGAGAAGATGTCTACACGGTGCCCTGTGGAGAACACTGTGCTGGAGGAAGTGCATATGCCCTGAAGGAAACGTGGCCCACGGAGAGCCTACCCTGGAGCATCTCCTGGAACACAGCCAGCCCCTTAGTTCTAGATCCCAATTAAAAAACAGGAAAGAACAATGATACCACCTCATAGCCATGCCTTGAGCTCATTAGGATGCTCTTGTCATTTCCTAAGAGTCTCATAATAACGTTATCCGTGGCTTCAGCTCATTTTATCAACACTTTTGCAATTCAGAGAGATTCTCACATAGAAACAATGTCCAGTTACCACAATGATTTAAAATTCCTGGGATTATTTTGCTATACATATATATATGAAACAGCTTTTGGTGGGCAACTAATCTGCTAGCTACTGTTTCTCTAGCAAGTGCCTCCTAGTGTCAGGGGACAGTTCCACAAGTCTTCAAAACAACTTGTGACAGTGGGAGTATGAGAAGATACATGACAATGTCTGAAGAGCAAATTGTTCATCATTAGTCTTAGGATTTTTATTCATATTCTGCAATTACTTGCGTTACAATCGAGTTACCATTACTCTCCAGGGTAACTGGATGATTACAAAACATACAGGATTTTAAAAGCTGACTCCACTGATGCTAGGTAAGACCATCAAACTGCTCCTATTGCAAATTTCCACTTTATCCACTGAAACTTGTCTTTCTTCATGTTGTCTTTACTTCTTTAATACCTGAAATTTGGCAGTTTCCTAGGTTTCTCTTTGCAGAATTTATTCATAACCTGACAGGACTCCAGTATTCTCTCCACATTAATATTTTCTCCTTGATCATTTAACAGACTGGAAGATGAAATATTTTGTACACAGATGCACAAATATATATTAACATGGCCACTTTTTAATACTTGCACATTGGGAAGCTCATGGCTCTGATGTGTGCACTTAAAATTGCTTCATATATTTAAGGTATGATGATCCTTCTGCCTTTATCATCTGCTCCTCTCATGCAGTTATGCTTTCCTCATTCTTTGCTTAAAACATAATATTACGACAGTAAAGATGTTGACACTTCCCTCCAAATATTCAGTAATATGTATGTACCATGACGCAACATAGATCAAGCCCCCCCTATTTTAGTGTCAAATACAAAGCTATCACTTAATTTCATCATGATAGTTAATAACATCATCACCAAGTTTTTCCTGCATGTTTTAATAAAAATCTCCCTGAAAATAATGAACCTGGTATTGAATATAAAGTTGCAATATGGTATCTAATTCATATGCTTTCAACTTCAGCATGATTTAATACAAGCACATACAAAAATATCTTTGCAAGGTTTTCTGCAGTGCATTTCCTAGTCACCAAACAGATATTTTTTTTCCCTTTTATTGCTGGTATCTAGTAGATTCTGTTTTCAATTTAATGCCTTTTTGTATACTACAAAAGAAAAGTATTACTATTCCCCAAATCTCATTTATAATCCCTTCCCTTCATGCTCCTTCTTGCTGTTTTATCATTAGTGTTAATATTCTGTTGACTCGTAAGAAGTAGAAACTTCCATTACTAAAAATGAATAAATGAATACGAAAAGAGCACTGTATTGAAATGAAGTCAGAGTACACAGCCTGGATATAGTTGTCACTGCACTTCTATTGAGAAAGTACTAGTAATAGGTCAGGGATAGAAATGGCTTTTTCAGTTTCTATTATTGATATAACACAGGTCATATATTACATGCTAACTTTATCCTCCTAAGCTCTTGCAGTTTTAACACCAAAAAAAAGTCTAAAGCCTACTGAGCAGATTAAACTATAACCTAATGACCAAATAGTGTACATATACTTAAATACCACTGGTTAACACTGGGTAAACTCAGCTCCAGAAGATAAGCCACTGTTCTAACTATTTAAGAACAACAAAACTCACAGCTCTTTCACCATGCACACAGTACCTGTGCCCAGAAACAGCCTCAATGATTATGTTTCAAATTCCTTTAGAGACCTGTTGTAAACATCCTAAGCTATAGGAATCCTTTATTGGCCCGAATGCATATTGAGCTACAGCTGAATAATTTATTCTGTATGTTTTCATACAGAAATTGCTTCAAAAGTTTATTTTAAAAAAAGAAAAACTGACAAATAAAAAAACAACAACAACAACAAAACCTCTCTTCAATTCAAGCAGGATGTAACCTTTCTGCTTCTTGAGCCCACCCCCAGGCATTTTGCAACATGTTTAGCTCTCTGACTGCTTACAGCTCTTAAAATCACTCTTGTTGCTTCTCAGCCTTTCAACAATTACCACAGAATATTTACTCTAGCTTTAACATTTCTGCGCCTTTGTTAATTTTAAATCCAGTGACTCAATTTCTACTTCCCCCCCCCCCCCCCCCCCTTATGCTGTATAAACCAGCATTGCACTCGCACTTTCAGAAGTCCCTGAAGGAAAGCACAGAAAGCAAGCTCAAGTTACCTGATACCGCTTCGAAAGCATCACATGGAGAAAGAACGATGTGTGCTAGTTAAAATAACAAACCTCTGCACTTGCTAAAATATCAATGCTCAGAATGGGAACAAAGTACTTTGTCAATACTGCTTTGCCATTGCATCCAGTTAACACAGCGTCACCATTGCTTGTAACAAGGCACAGGCTGTGGATCAAGCTAAGAACGTGGGCACCAAGATGTATTTTTGTCTGGCCTGCCTGGATATTTACCTCAGCTCTAAAGAGCAGCTATCCAATGACCAGGTTACTATTCCATTTTCTGCACCAGCTGTTGTTCAGCTTTTTATAGCTGTGTGGTGTAACACCTTGTGTTGGGCTTAAATGGCACGGTTTTGGTAGCAGGGGCAGCTTTATCAGCTATGTCTTTGTACCTTAGAGAGACCAGTAACAAGTACTTACTCTGTGAAGAATGATCTTCCAGTAATGAACAATCCACATAATTACAGGCATTTTACACCAGAGGCCCCCGCACTATGAACGACTCAGCAATAGCCAGTTACTCACCATCGAAGGAAAGAAACCTCTGAAGCGTGGTAAAACCAGTTGTAAGGTTAACAGAGATGTCATGTGAACTCGAAAACAATAATAAAGAGCAAGATGTACAACACGTTAACTAACATATCAGAGAGAACCGGGTTAGAATGTGAAGAAAAAAAAAATCATCAATGTTACCATCAGACTCCTGCCAAGGAGTTGCGATACCAGATTTACTTTAATGCCACCACTACCACAGCGGAACCGAAGCCATTGACCTTAAGATCACTAGAGGCTGTACAAGAGGGAGCAATACATCAAAGAGAGAGGTAGGTACCAGGAACTTTACATACTGTAACTGGAATCATTAAAAGAATAAAAAAATAAAAAGTATTTGATCAGACTGTTAAGACTTCAATTAAACTAAGATTAAGTTCCTGCTTCCGCATATAAAAGTGCCCACACTTTGCCGACACTGATTGTGTCTCCTTGAAGTCTGAATATTATCTGTCAATAATCATGATTTTTTTTCCAGACTATTTGAATGCTATGTGGGGAAAAAAAAAAAAAAAGAAAAAGAAAACCCAAAACAAACACACACCCACGTAATTTCTTATTGGTTCATAGTGTTTTTTAAAGTTACAGAAAAATGAATGTAAACCAAAGAAATGGCAAAAAAAATGTATGGGAAATGATGTGTAATTTCACAGGAAACTTAAAATCCGAGCTTTTACGCTCTTTACCCCAAAAGGGCCATCTTCAGTTTTGCGCTGAAATGACAGCTGCTAGCAACAGTTCTATCAGGTGACAGGTTTAGAAATACAAGTTATTTGGGTATTTTAAGCATTGTTTCATGGACCTTGGAGGAACAGGTAAAAAACCTTATTAATTTCAGAAGTGAAACTAGTTTTCTCATTGGAATCCTGAAAATATTTTTGTTTTGTTCCATTCTTCTTCTTTCACTGATTTATACAGGTTTTTTTACAACCCTCTCTGTTCCCATTAAGTATTTCTTTAAGCAAAATACAGATCTCTGTGCCAAAGCATCACAATAAAAATGTTCTCTCTATCTTCTTCCAGATAACAGTATCCTGCAAGGACTGAAAATATTACCATAATAAAGATGGTGAGGAAAAAAAGAAACATGACAGACAGCAAGAGGTAGACATTTCTATGCTCATTAATGATTACAGAAAGGAATTTCTAGTACTGAGGAAGAGAAGGAAGAACGGCAACAGATAAAGTTCAACATAGAAGGTAAAGTTCAAAAGGATAATATGCACCTGCTCATTTCTGTTGTTTCTTTAGATTATATATTTGCTACTTAATTTTTTCAAGATAGTTCCAATGAATACAGTAACTACTATGCAATTATACATGCAAAGAAGTTTCAGGAAGCCTGACCAAAAGGTTGAGAGAAGATACTGAAGATGACTATTAAAAGGAGAACAGATGATCTAAGATTGATAAACAGCAATACCATATTAAGTGGTACAGAATCAGCCAACAGAATGCAACATCACCTGTGAAGAAGGTTCATTCACATCAAACACCTGCATGAACATTTAGTTAATTGCTTTTATTTTCAGTTCAGATCCATTTAAGAATAACTGGTGAAATGTTATTTTCAAATAAGAGTAGTATGTTCTCTGTTTGAAACTAAAGCTACAGGTGCTAAACAGTTGCTCCAGTTGAATAACTGTTATTATATACTATGAGGTCTGATCGACATGGCATAGTAATAAGATCCAAGTACTGTTTCTCTTTGGTAAGAAAAGGTATTAGCAGGAAAGTTTTAAGAACATTGCTGGTGCAAGCACCTTCTTATCTTACCTGGTAAGGGTGCGTGTAGAGTACATCCTTGGGTGAAGTCAGTCCTGGGTAAGGGAATACTGAAGCAATAGTGATGACAGGGTTGGTGCTGAACTTGCCAGTTTTCTTCCAATTTTTTGTTTAATAAAGCCATACACCAGGAATTACACCACCACCACCTCCTCCTCTGGACAACAGCTATACACTCAAGTAGCAAGTCACGTCCAGCAAACACGATATCTACTTTGGTGTCCTGGTTTTGGCTGGGATAGAGCTAATTTTCTTCTCAGTAGCTGGTGCATTGCTGCATTTTGGATTTGGTAAGAGAATAATGTTGATAGCACACTGGTATTTTAGTAGTTGCTAAGTAATGCATACTATAAATAAGGGACTTTTCAAGTTTCCCACTCTCTGCCAGTAAGTGGGTGCACAAGAAGCCGGGAGGGAGCAGAGCCAGGACAGCTGACCCAAACTGGCCAAAGGGATGTTCTATACCATAGAACATCATGCTCGCATATAAAGCTGGGGGAAAAGGAAGGAGGGGACACACACATTTGGAGTTACAGTGTTTGTCTTCCCAACTAACCACGACCCATGACAGAGCCCTCCCTTCCTGGGGACGGCTCAACACCTGCCTGCTGGTGGGGAACGGTGATGGGGAATGGTGAATGAATTCCTTATTTTTGCTTTGCTTGCATGCGCAACTTGTGCTTTACCTGTTAAACTGTCTTTATCTCAACCCACGAGTTTTACATTCATTTTACTCCTCCAGTCCTCTCCCCCAACCTACCCAGGGGGGGAGTGAGCAAGCGGCTGCCTGGGGCTTAGTTGCCAGCCAGGGTTAAACCAAGACATTTGCCCACATTGGGTGCTGTCCCAGCAATATCTTTCAGAAGCTGATGTACTCAGAAAATAAGATAAACAGTAAAGGTATGATTCTAATGGATTAAAAAATCAGAGTGTTCTGTGTTAGGATCAGCTGTCCTATCTCCTGGGATAAAGCTGGGTAAATTCTGACCTTGCTAAAGCTTACCAAAACCCCTGCAGAAACATCTCTTGAACCGCACATAAGAATTACATACATCAGTATGAACATTCATCAAATAGACCACATATTGAAAGGTGCTGACCCCATACACACCATCAGTGCCAAAGTATTATTATTGGAAACCGAAAAATACAGGTTTTAAAAACTATTAGTTTCCTTAGGTTTCCAGATCTTGACGATGTATTTTTTCAGAGACAAGCATCATTGAAGGATTTTCTTAGTTGTAGTGAATCAGCAATGGATAATTAAGTGCACAAAATAGTAAGAATAATTTAAGTTTTATTTCAGATAGTAACTTTATGATACTTCACTAATAATTTATTCTTTGATATATTTAATAATGAAGATATTACTGCCCCCCAAAAAAGTGATGTTTGACTATTGATAATACAAATATTATGTTAAGTAGTATAATTTTGCCAGTAATGGTAACTTGCAGCTCATTTAATATACAGCAGTATTTAATTAAATCCGTAAGTGCAGTGTCCAGATGTTGTTTTTTAATCTAATAATGATGGAACCAATGAGATGCTGATAGGTTTGTAAACTAAGCCTTCAGAACATGGAGAATTCCACAGGGCCTTAAAAAACAAACAAAAAAAACAAAAAAAAAGAAAAAAACAAAAAAAAAGAAAAAAAAGAAAAAAGAAATGAAACAAAATCTTTGATGCATGGTTTGATGGCAACACAAAGTTAAATGAAAAATTATCATTTCTGCTGAACGCAGACATGCAGGCAGCATGTAATACTAAAGCTTCTTTCACACTAATGATCACCATAAGAAATTAAGTGACAATGCATACAAACCCAGACATATGACTTGCCAGCCTGTGCATGACATGGGTCTGGTTAGAAAATAGTTATGTACAACAGATGCCATGTTTGTATAGGAAAAAGGTCACCAGAGTGAGCTAATTTATGTTAATACAGGCAATCTACATGCAGCATGCACACAACACGAGAACATTTCCACATTATGATAAAACTGTTTAAGTAGGTCATTCTGCATTAAAAAGCACTAATTCTAAACACATTAATATGACAAAACCCATACACATTGCTTTATAATACAGTGGTTATCCATGCCTCATTTCTGAATTTTGCTTGTTGATCTTTTCTTCAAGGTGAATCCATGGTTTTATCATCTTTAAGAAAATATACTCAACGCCTACAGCAAAATGTTGCTATGTTTGAGAATTTCTGCTTGTTATTTATTTACTAAATTCTTAGTTTATTTATTATTTTTTTTAAATCAAGATTTCAGTGCTGCTATGATATTCCCAAACCATTCTCTGGCCTTACAAATTGGACACTGCTAGTGTTCAGCATAATGCATGAGCAGAGTCAGCAAGGTATGATCTAGCCAGACAACAATGGCTTTTCAATTTCCATAAAGTAAAAACTATTGAAAGGTCTCATTTCTCAGTGCCCTACTTCTTTCTGTCCTTAGCATAAAAGGTCAGAGTGGATGTAGTAAAAATATGCTATTAATTCTAGGGATAACTGCTCATTTAATTAATAGTTAGAGATGTCATGAACTGTCTGGTAACTTCTTTATGACAGAAACAATGTAACTATAACATTCTGAAAATATATTACTGCAATAACATTTTGGTAAGTCATACTGCACTAGAAGTGCACTACTACACAGAAATTAAAGTAAAAATAAGAAATGAGACAAAATGTCTAGGTGGATATGCTTAAGTGAAAAAGTAAACTTCTGGAGAACTCTAAGGAGATGATGATGAAACCAAAGCAGAAGAAGTAGGAAAAGCACCATCTTCAAAAAAATAAGTTACAGGATAAATAAGTAGTAGTAACTAAACACACTCCTTCTTCCCCTTCTTTCCCCCACCCCAAGACATCTAAGCAAGTCAGTGACAGTAAGTTTGGTCACTATTTCTGTGTACCTCATATTTTATTGCACTTTAAAAGCAAGACAGCAACAGCAAGCGTACCTGCAGATACAAAGACAGTAGTTTATGACAGAGAAATGTAGAGTAAGTTGAAAGAAGGAAAACATAGGCAAAAAGAACATTGCACTGTTACTGCAGATTATATTACAGGAAAACAGTATTTTTAAAGAGACAGACTAGAGTGTTATATTAAGTTCTGGTCTATGAAGAAAATCAGCTGTTATATCATCAAGCCACATACTACTACAAATATTTAAAGAGCACACAGTTTATACAAGCAGTCAGAAGCCAGCTTGCATTCCACAAATCAAAACTGAAGATCATTCATACTAATTGAGCACCACTACAGAATGTGAATTTTACTGTTCTTTATTCCTAGAGATGGCAAAACTAAATGCATAATACCTGCAGATAATCAGCCAACGAATTAAAGTGATTAGTGGAAGCCTGTCTTTTCTATATGGCAAGTCTCTATTTCTGTCCTAGAACCCAGTTACTTTTGAAGTTCATTTATGTGAAAAGCTGCTCACTTTTTGTATAGCACCACAGATACCTAACCCTCAGCACAAGTAAGCACCCTCTGGCAAGTTCAGCACCAGTAACCTGAACTGCTCAGACCTGCAGTGAGCAGCACTAGGTGTAGCAATTCATTCGTGCTCATGACTTTGTGGTGTAATGGAATACAAACAGCAAGTACCTAGGGGTTTGGTGGTGAGGCAGTATGTTTTATAAGGGTTGGTGGGAGGCAATCATTAAAACCAAAACAGTTTCAGCATAATATTTCACTATGCATGGATGAAAAGTCTGACAGAATTTGCACAAGTCAGGCAGCCTAAAGCACAGGTAGATTTTGAAACGGTATTTTAAATTTGTATACTAAAAAATGGAAACTGGACATGAGAAGAGGAGAAAATGATTGCAAGAGGAAGCGGTGGGAAAGGAATTAGCATGCCAGGATATCCAGATATTAATAGATACACAGAAGTACAAGCAAAGCCTGAAACAGTTAATGGTTTATTTGATTTCTAAAGGTACTTTGTTAAAAAAAAAAAAATAATTTTCCATTACAGAAAGGTATATCATGCATGAGTTTGCATTATTTCACTGTTTAAATTACAAAACAAACTCAGAGAGAATATAAGAAATAAATGGAGAAAAATAATCTAGTAGTAACATACAATAGCAGGTGGACATCAGTCTTCAAGTCGAGGGGTGGGAAGGAAGAAGCAGGATGTATTGTCTAGGTGGCAAAATGCAACTCACTTCACACTCTAACAAACTATACAATATGGTGGGCAGAAATATACCTAGACTAAAATGAAGAGTTCAAGAAGTTCAAGTACTTTAACATTCTCTTCTCCTGCCTTCCTAAAGTAGAGGACACAAGTCTACGGTTGTTCACAGCATCCATAAACCACTCTCCGGCTGGCAGGGAGGATGAGGACCACAGAAGGGAGGCGGAGGGGGACAGTTAGAGCATCCCCCTCTCAGTAAAAAACAGAGGCTCTACAGAAAGCAGTGCTCAGGCTTTGAGAGGGAAATGGAGGCATGCTGTCCAAAGTAAGATACAGCAGGCTACAAAACAAATCCCCTGAAAAATGTATTAGTATGTATACCTGTTAATTTTAATACTGCATGGGAGTGCAGGTGTTTGGAGTCAGTGCCTAGTTCTTTATCACCCAGCACTGTTGTATACACAGTGCTGCCCATCACCAAGCAGAGGCAGTTTTTATTTGTAGCTATGCAAATCAAACAGTAAGCAGACTGGGAGCAATACCACACAAGTTTGCTGTCTGAGACTCCAGAAGCATAATAGAAAATGTAAGGACTACTAAACCAGAAAGGATTCTATTAACTGGGGAGTGAGTTAAGGACCAGTCCAAAACCTCTTTGTATCAGATTTACTCTCATTAAGAAAGACAAGTAACTAACAGAATAGCAGCTCTGAGATGTGAAACCCCTAATATCAGCACAAGGCACACACAGGAAAAACATTGTAGAAATCATATCAGCTCTTCGGAACGTCTGCTCTGTGTAGAATAAATTTAAGTACAAATTCTTTTCATCCAAAGACTGATTGTTTTCTAAGATTAACAAAGTGGTGCTGAGTTTGACGTCTCTTGGTGACAGAAATAGAGAAGTGTACTGTGACTGCTTAATTCTGTCTTCAAGAAGCATTTTAATGAAAACTCAGTAGCACTGACACATACTGCACAGTGTTTGTGCGATGGCTGCACGATATTTTGGGCTACTTGTTTAGCTAGCAGCCGTTACAAGAGCTGTATTACCTAACATGATCTTGTAAACAGTCGCAATACTAGTTGACTGTATCTATTCATCTTCCAGTCTGTTTTAGTAACCTGATTGACATGGAAGAAATTATCCTTTGATCTCTCAATAAAATAATGCTTTACAAACAAAGGAAGGTGAAGGGGGTTAAATTGGCATCGATTATTTAAGACGTATTAATCATTTGTTATTTAGTAGTCTCCCACATCAATCTGCTGTGCACATGGCTCTTTCTGCAAGATTCCCAATACCTTTTAAATGATTCTCAGTAGACATATGGAAAACAGAATAAATTTACGACTATCGTAAGGTGGAAATCTCTCGACATTCTGTAGCAGAAAGCAAAAAGCTTTCTAAGAAACCCAGATTACATTCTAATGTGTCCCTTGAACACACACAGCAGCTGGCTTGACATTTTACTTTCAATTTAGTCAAGTAGCAAAGTGGTCCTGTTAATCACTTAAGGAAATTGTAGCATTTCTCATCCTGGAAGACTTTATTCCTCCTTATCAAAACTTCTTTTAAACTTTATGTTTTAATTCCATAATTAATTTTGATATTAGATCATTTTAAATAGGGAAAGGAGATTAAACAGCATGCTTTCCAGTTCAAACAGTTCTTCATGGAGAAACGTTATCTTTACTGCTACAGACTTTAGCTTCAATTTGCTTGCTAACACAGTACTCTACAGCAGTTTCCGTTGAAAAATCTCAGTGTGATTCATGGGAGAAAACAGAGATATGTATCAGAAGTTTTATCCTACAATTTACAGGTATTGCAGGAGATTGCATGATTCAAACTTTGCTGATCACCTTGATAGCAGAATCTGACTCTAATTATGTTACATCCACTAAAATAAAATACAACATATTAATTTCCATTCTGGCAACTTCTCAAATACTTACCCACGATACTCAGTCAACACTGTTTAAACCTTTTCAGAGCGGCTCCACAGAGACAAGAACATTTCTTCCCTTTGAAACTTTGCATTTCTTCCTTCACCCATTCCTTTCTAAATATAAACTAGCCTCCAGCCTTATTTTCATTACTGTACACTCTATGGATGAAAGGATTCATTCCTTGTCCAAGTCGAAGACAGAACTCCCATTTAGTTTTAACAACACATCTAAATGAACTCCAAAGCTAAGGAATAGTCTCTGAACTACTGGAGACATTTTCCAGAAGCCAAACAAAACAGAACATTGCTTTCTTTGGGGGGTAACCTGTCTCAGGGTTTTTTTGCACTACAAAATAGGTAACAATAATAAGTTTATACAGAGAGAAACAAAAGAACATGAAGGAATATAAAAAATACAAACACAACTATTTGCAGAAGTAGTAAATTAAGGATTTCTGAAATTCTACACTCTGAAGTGCGTAACAACATTTGTACAACATTGATAAAATAATTCTATACAAACTCCTGATAACATTTTTATCTGATTACTGTTAGCTTCTAAAGTGGTATTAAAGAGAAATAAAACAGGTGACTTTTGGGGTTTTTTTTGGAATTACAGAAGCAAATCTGTAGTGATGATTGAATTAACTTAAATTTTCTGTCTACCTGTTAAACTAGATAAGTATTCAATTTATGGTATTCTCAGAATGTGTGACTAATGGGGTAAAAACCATATTTTGCATTTCCCTGATCTGTTTTGTATATTTCTAGTTAATCTATTTTCACATTAGCACAATATTCTTGCAGTTATACACACTTATATGCATCCTGAATAAAATTATGTACAGATGCTACTTGCCATTGTCACATCTTGCTCTTTAAAATCTCATATAAAAGCAAAATATAGAAATGTAATTGCCACTTGGTTTCGACAGAAACACAGTTGAACCTAACATTACCTGTAATAGCTATCCTTTGAAGAAAAGCTGCACAATCTAATAAGTGACCAACGTTTTTTTAACAATATTACGAAAAGTGTTAACACTATTTATTTGCACATTCTTCTTCACTGAACTCCTTTCATGATGATCATAGTAATCACGTCTCATTCCTCTAGGTCAGTTCAACTTTCTCTGTAATTAATTCCTTGCAATGCATTTTCACAAGTACTCCATACAAGATAAATACAGGTGGATGTGTTGTTCCGTATGAAAACATTCCACGTATCTTTTTGTTCTTGCATTGCATCACCCTACATAAGAAAATACATGATCGCAACCATGATATGGTAGAGGCATTTTACTAAGAAAGGTTGAAAAATGTGTTCCACTAATGTTGAAGAGAATGCTGCTAAAGAAAAAGATTTTTAAGAAATGTTGTTACTATAACCTTTAATACTCAGATCTCAGCAAGAAAACCGTATCTGTTTGGGGGAGGGGGTTCTAATTTTATTGCAGAATCAGCAACCATCTACTTTACTGACAGAAGACCTCCCCCCTCCACCTCAACTCCAAGGGAACACAGACTGGAAAAAGGAAAAAAAATTAAATCTGTTAACAGCATAGATCTCTGCAGCATGAGATAATTTGATTTTGGAGAGAACAACCAAATGCAAAAATCATACCTGTTTTCTAAAAAACAAAACAAAACAAAAACTGCACACCCCTACAAATTGATTATTCTCATTTTTAGTGGAAGACTTACTTAACATCTAAGTTGTAATGAAGTAACTGTTAAGAATAATTAGTCTCAGATAAAGGGAGATAGCATTGCAACACATAAAAATGTTTTCAAGTATTTTTGAATATTATGGGGTTTTCACTATTAATATATACACCTCATAGTTTCAGTAAATTTCAGCAGACATTATTTCACGGACACAGTAGAACGTAAGTGTTCATATGTGGCAACCCATGAACAAAAAATTAGTGACAGGAACACTGAGAAAAGTATGGACTTATTTTCTCTAAATAAAAAAATACTCAAAGAAAAAGAAAACAAACAAACAAAAAACAACCCACGAGTGTTGAGCAATACTTATAAAAAATAATAATGACTACATGTTTGTCCAAAGTGTTTTACTTCAAACAAAAACAGTTAGTACTCCTGGCTTGAACCAGCTTAAAAGACAGCCTGAAAAAATACCAAAGTGTTGCTTGCTTCAAGAACTTTCCAGATTAAAATGTAAATTTTTTATATTTCTATCTTCAGATGACTATCCAGAGACTCAGAAGACAAACCTTTAATGTTACACTGATACAAAACATACTCAAAGAAAGGTTTCAAAACTGGCTTTAATTCCAGTGTTCTTTTTATAAATTTGAAGCAGCATGTCAATATACACCAAGGAACTACAGCCTTATTTTGCAGAACAGCCTTTTTTGGTAAGAAGTATTGTAAGATTTTACTCAAATCACAGAATAGAACTGTACTAAATATTCCACATTGTGGTATTCTTAATCAAAGTTATTCCAGAAGGCTCATATAAACAAGTGAATCTCTTACACATACTCAACCAATGTCCCACAGACAGAATACTTAAAAAAAAAAAAAACCAAAACAGGGAAAAAATCGTATCTCTACAGTTAAGGAATCTTCCTTGCCTGTGCTCTTGTATGAGGGTACACACTACCTATTCACCTTCTAGCAGAAATTCTGACAGATGCTCTTCAGGAAACAGAATTTGAACATCACTTGGCAAAAATGTATTTATTCCATTATCTATTAAAACACAAATATTGCTGGGGCAGCATATGGTGATTATAAACATAACAACCTCATTAAATTCTCAATAAGTGTGTAAACGAATACTGAAAAAGAATTACAGTCCACTAATACATATCTTCCACATTCACTTATGCTAATTCTCAGCTCTTTGTAAAGCATAAAATTAATAGGGCATCAGTGTGCTGGCAGGTCGTTGTAATTGTTTTCTCATGTTTCAGAGCATATTTTAGAATCATTGAAGAGCAACAGATGAATGGGGTTCCAGTAAATCCCACTAAATCAACACACGGATACAACAGCAGCAAAGGCAAACAGGCTGACAGAAGTCTGAACACCCACAAAGATGATAAAAAATACTGTTCTACACAGCTACTTACATCATGGCCTATGAGTTCTGTCTGCGTGGATTTATCTGCTTGGGAAGCAAGAGCCTTCTGAAAGCACTGAGCCTTTTCCTGTAAAACAAAATAACACATCCTAGGTGAGTCATGGTTTTAGTCACTGGGCTCTGCAGCTACAAATATCCAGGTAAGTTCAAAACTCCTGCATGGACAGTTGTTCAGAATAGACGTATTCTGGGACTATTCTCACTGGGAGGTTGATTTCCTTAATGATAGTCCCTTTTATCAACTTATCTTTCTCTTAAACAGATAGTAGGCTCAGATAGTTCAACTGTGCAGTAGAGCTGGGCGCACTAGAAGGATGTCACTGAAGCATGACGCAAAGCAACCATCTTCCAGAGCAGATAATGGTACAGAGCACAAGGTAGCTGTGGTGATTCTTGCAAACATCAGCACCACTCCAACAGCAAAGAAACTGGTGGGGTTTTTTAAGAAACATTAAGGAACATGCAGACTTCACTGCAGATCGCAACGCTGAGACAACTTCCCCTTGCCTGATGCAAACACGTTAGCAAAGCCTTAACATTTCTTGGGTATTGTACTAATTTCTGCTTCTCCCACCCTTGCCCCTCTATACTTCAATGATTTGTGGAAGTATGGCATGGAACGTTGGAGAAAGGCTTGAGCAAAGAAATCTGGGCACTTTAAGACAATTATGTTTCACCCAAAAAAAGTATTTTGATACTTCATTTGAAACTTATCACTAAGTAGAAATGCTGATCCTGATCAAGCCCTTACATGTACTACACTATTTTCCAGGAAAAAGCATATGATGAAAAAACTGTAAATACATGGGGTAAGGCAGGAAAAGGCACACAGGAGGGGAAGGTTCCATGAATAGAGAGCACAAGGTCCTTCACTGCTCTGATGTTTTCCTATCTACTGTTCAGTATTATTCTTCAGCTATATCTGTACAATACACTAACTAAAATTCCTCAAGTACAAAAGTCTGTTTTACTGATAGGGACAGGTATTACAGCAAAACAGAATTTGTGTAAATTGAACGAATTTCATTTTTACTGAGATAAAGACATAGAAATATTATTATTTTAAGGTATTGCCTAAGTTGTGTTTTCCTTTAGAAGTATCTCTTCTAGATGTTTTAAGTACCTCATGTTACTCATTTCAAGGCAAGATGCACATCACTATGCTAAGTGAATTTTGGTCAAAACCATGTAAACAGCTGCAAGAAGACAACCCCTAATGACCCTACCTCCAGTATTTCAAGTTGTCAAATAATGGGGGTGAAGCGGAAATCAAACCAATCACTTCACTAGTATGAGACAACTTGTGCCCAAACTTCTTAATGTAACTGCTAAGTTAAAACGCAATTCATAGCAAAGGCAATCTCATTTCTGACAGAAAAGCTTCATCTTCTTAAGGTTTGAATTTACTAGTCCACTGCCCACAGCATTTTTAGGTGTTTAGAAAACAGACATTGTTATATATCTACTTTCTTATGTAGGCAATAACATTTTACTGCTCAGAAGCTCCATGAACGTTGTAGTTACAAACCCAGATATTCAGAGGCTGAATGTTCAAGTAACATTACGATTGGACCAAGACCAATATTAAACTGCTTATCTGATCAACTTTAACATTTGCATACTTTCTCTGTGGATTCACAAATACATATTTTTAAGTTACTGGGGGGAAAAAAACCCAGAAGACATCAAAACCAGCATTCATTCAGGTGTGAATCAAGAAAGGTTAAGACAAGCCTGTCTCTAAGCAGCTTGTAATACTTTAATAATTAGTTACTGTCAAGTCTGAATATGTTTAATGAAAAAAAAAACCTTCTAAAAGTGCAATCACAGCTCTGTGAAGATGAAAAATATTTAGGAAGATTTCAAATCTTAATTATGAGCCTCACTATAGTCATACCAGGTAGCCTTACTCACAATAATGCAGAGGTTTATTAGATCCAAGCCAGAAAGGGTTATTACTATTATTAAAAAAAATAATAATTTGAAATCTTTATAATCCCAAGAAATTTCTTAAACATTTAATTCCCAAGCTCTACAAGAGAAAAACCCTTCAGCTGCGCTGAGTGCTTGTACAACCTTACCAAAAAAAGAAGGTTCCAAGCTTTGAGAGCACAGGCTATCTAATCAGAAACAGAAAACACATAAAAAAGTGAATCTCCCAGTCCATTGAGCTGATGAATGCCAGAGACAGGAAAAGAGCCTTGAAAAGTGTATCTTCTGACTCCCATTTACCTGACTGGACCATGCTGTACGTTAAATATCACCATTACCACTTGTGTATGTATTGCAAAATTAAAAATAAATGTTTACAAGGTCATGAGATCACCACATAATTTCATTATAAGGATTTTGCAAACATACCTGAGCTTTTAACTTTATTTTTCAAAAGCATATTTCAAAGATGCTTTAAGATACAGCATTAAACAATGGCAGATACCCGTCTATGCTATATTAAAATAGCACTGCATTTCTCTAATCAGAGGATTTTTTTTGAAAATAAAATGTATTTTGATTATTTATTTCCTGCTTTATCTACCGCATCAACAGAAGGTAAAAGACTCCATTTCCACGTGGTATTACAATTTATAATTTATATTTTAATGCAATACCTGGTATTGTTTATTATTATCAATCAGTCATTCAGTAAAGCCGTATGGCACGTAGTCATTTCCTTACAGATTATATTTCCCATAATAAATCAATGCTACCTTAAGAAATAAGTTTATGTACATACATCACTGGAAGTATAGAGGAACATTTTCTACTCATCACATCTCTAAAATAAAAAAAATTACAAATCACACATTCATATATGGGCCAGACGTGGCCATGCATGCTTTGAATAGTGCAACACAATAAAAATTTTATATGGTCACACTCTATGAATAATATGGTCATAACAAGTGATGCCAATCTTAACCTCCCCAACAACAACAAAACCCAAAAGCTGAGAAAGTTATTGAAAGAGAAAACAAGCAGTAGTGCAGTCATAAAAACATTCAAAAGGGTGACACATCAAGCATAGTCATTCATGCAGAAATTATCTCTACAAGTACAGTTTTGAACTTCTAATGCGCACTGTTGTTAGTCTTGATTTGTGTTCTGGTTGCACCCAGATGTCCAAGAAGATACCCCAAGTCTTACGATAGCTCATCTAAACAAGAATTAGCTCTTTCTCAATCCGTATGTCTTTAGATTATCACTGCTACACCACTGCTAGGACAACCTAGATAAACACAGTCCTGTCCCAAAATAGAAGACACTCAACAAACAAGTCTAGAAGACAACATTATTATCCCAGTTTGATAATTCAGAAATCGTGATACAGGGATGCTAAGCTTTGCAACATCAAAACACAAGAAAAAAAAAAAAAAGAGTACTACTGACTTGATCTTCCTACAAATATTTGAAGAAAAATAGTCAACAGGTGATTTATTTTTCAATGTCATGTGTGAAGCCACCTACAGCATTATGGAATGCTGCACAGATCCACAGTCCAAGTCTTATGCCCTATGCAGAAAAGCAGTTTTCTTCACACCATTAAACTTGAAGACATTGACTTTGGATAGGAATTTCTGGGCTCAGTTACTTTCTGAGAGTCCCAACACGGAACAGCATTCAGTAAAATTATGTGCGGGATTACTGCAAAGCAGGACTATGAATTTGGGTTCAAAGGTCCAATTTGTACACCTTCGATTCACAATATTTCAGCACTTTCTTTCTAAATGGACATCACATGCATGACAGTGAAATTCTCTCCAATTACAGCTCTCACTTAATTAACTGAACAGTACTAAACAGCCCCCCTGAAGACGTGAAACTGGTAACTGTTATTTTACCCAGCAACTGTTAACCCATCAGCTGTAAAATACTTGATCATCGAGAATAACCAAGTTTTACCTTATTTAAGTTGATCTTTTCCTAAGTTTACTAACTGAAAATGGAGATGAGGCAAGTAAAGTCTCTAATTAAATCACTTATAGGCCAAGCAAACCAGTGATCATATTTTTAGAAACAACTGCAAGTTATAAAATCACTATCCTAAATATTAAAGAAGGATATAAACATATTTATTTCAAGTATTTGTCTTGTGGGAGTAGCACAGTACCGTTCTCATAAAGTAGTGGGAATTAACCCTTCCAAGAAGCTAGACTGGGACAAAATGGATTAGATAATTAGTCCTGCACTCCTACTTTCACTACAATACATTGCCACAACATCGCCTCTAGTTGGTACGCTGATGAGTCAGCTGGTAGAGTTGTGCTGACACCCAAAACTAACCTGAAAATAAACACAAATCTATCAAGTTTGGTCAAAAAAGAAAGCACACAGTTTATAACCTTGGGGTTTCATCTTCCTTTATCCCTTTTTAGAGCAATTACATTTATCATTTTCATGGTGTACACAATTTTAAATGCTGGCAGGTTCTGCATGGGTACATGAACAAAATTTTACAGTTTGTTTTGGAAGGGTTGAGGGTTTTTTTCCATAACTTCTTCCATGGGTTTTTAGTGACTATCTGTATTCACTGAAGGAAAAACTCTCTGGTTAATCAAATACAATACAAAATAACAGCATTATGAAAATCCTGTAGCAATAACTACCGGATGATTCTGCAACACATTTAAAAGAAAATTTTACTTGTAGAAGTTATTTTATTAACTTTCCAAATTATCAAAGGCACTCACCAACTTTTCGTTATGTTTTTCTTCCCTACCATGTGAAATGCTAACTTTGTGCACTCTGTCCTTAAGGCCTCTACGTGGAGATGTTTAAGTGCATTGCCTATCGACTGTTTATGTTGGTTTGCAGTTTCCCTTCCCTCTGTACACACAGGGATGTTCATGGGATGTGATTAATGTCAGTGCCAGCCGCTTTGCACATAGATTTAACAGCACATGCATTAGGCAGAGTGCAGGAATCATTAACTCAGCACATTCCAAATTGCAACTGATGTTTATTGAAGGCTTCTAGCATTAATTAAACCTCACACAGCTAAGTGTTTACAATGATTTTACAGATTGCTGTTCTATGGAATGAGATTCACAATCGTGGCATTAAAGTGCATAGTACAAACACAATGAAACGGTCATTTTCAAGTTGTCCCAGCAACAATTGCATGGGGCAGATTTTGATCACTTGTTGGTTAAATGAATAGAGAGAAATAATCATAAAAATTGCTGCCACCATGAAAATCAATAAAAACATGTACCAATCTCTGTGATAAATAAGGTTGCAATTTTATTCACTGATATTTACAATGTATGATCCCTGAATCACTGTAAATATACTTAGCAATACTGAAAACAACACACCCCTGCCATTCTTCGAGTTGTTTCCCTGTGACATTATGCCAATTAGTCAATAAATTATTTGTACATTCTGACATGTATTTGGGATAGAACCCAGTTTGCGTTTAGCACGGCCAGAAATAGGACAACTATGTGACTTGGTTTTGTCCTGCGCTCACATGCAGTCCATTAACTGTGCATATTTATATGCACACGCTGGAAGTGATCACACTGCCTGTCCATCTGTTCCTCAGTAATTTTTTATTACAGTGGTCAATACTAACTAGTCCAAGCACCGGAGTTAGAAAAGTAAAGTTTCTGTAAGTTTCATGAAAAGGGCCTAAGCTGGCAAGGGGCTTCAGCAAGAGCTTCAAGCTCAAAGTCAGCCAGCTGTGCAGCTGGCAGCCAGCTGTGCAGTGCCTTCAGCTCAGCCCCAACCACACCGGGCGGTGTCTTCAGCCCAGGTAACACTTTGAAGCCCAGAAGGATGTTTAGGCACTGTATGGGAAAGTGGGGCATGGAGAATTACAGAGAAACAGAGAACTTCATTAAAAGCTGAAGAGACATACACAGAATAGGATTTAGTGACATCGCTTGTTGAAAAAGCTTCCGTCGCTGCACCAGGCTCTCAGATGCACTGCAAAGACTTTTTCCCAGGCAAGTAATGCTTAAGCAAGGACCAAAAGGCAATTCTATCCTTTGTGAATCTGATCTCAGGAGAAGTCATAGCATGGGTTTTGCCCATAATTGACACTGGAAAGTTATTAAAGCAGATACCTTTTTACTGTGAATCCAGGTTCATCACTCATGCCCTCCACTCTTACTCACTCACCTCAATTGAGATACTGAAAATTAAATATGAAGTACATTATATTTAATTCAGTCAGACAGAACCAAAACATTTTTATATGCATTATTGTGACATTCCAAATACTTTTGCACACCTAACCAAGGCTCACAAGTAACATTCAGCAGCTTTGTACTGCTTTGTCAAAGCAGAATAGTTTTGACCAGACAACAAAATCTGCTTCCACTTTTACCATACTAAAGCAATCCAAACCAGCCTTCATGTTTTTGATAATACTTGACAGACTAAGACACAGTAGCATTCCAGCACAAGATGGGTCAGAAGCGTATCAATCTCCTCTTCTTTCAAATATTTCTTTAATTAATTCAGAAACTTTCCCAACTATGGGAGTTTAACTTCATGAAGGCCATGTGACTGCTACAAATTCTACAACAAATCATTTGATTCTGGAACTTAGTCAATCATTTACAGCACTGATGTTTTGATTTCAGTTGATGAAAGTAATGAAATAACATAGCAAAACATTTTCATCGATGTATAAAAGCTATACTTTTCAAAGCACCTGCAAAAGATATTAACAACTCTTATCCTGTACAAGGAAAGTAACCATTACATTCTAGTTTTGGTTATGATGCATATGCACAAAGAGGCTATAGCACAAAGAATGGGAAATAAATTTTCTCTTACTATTTCGAGAAGCATTACAGGATCTTCAGGAAAGAGTACTGGGAAAAAAATCTGCCCTTTTAAAAATACAGTTTCTCACCATTATTTCCCACTAACATGTATCATAAGCAAACCACATCGCTATGGTCCCCAGATTACTGCAATAATGGAACCAAAAAGACGACTTATAAACATGACCATAAGCAGCTGTCACACCAAACTGTTTGAAGATGAGAAATTGCAACTCAAACTATGATTTAGTCATAAAAGCATAAGAATTACATTATACAAGTCTAAAGAGACACCCTGATACTATCTTACAGAGTTTTTTCAGCCAAAAAGAGGAATAAATTCTAATTTTGCCTCAGAAAACAAGTGAAAAAGAGATAAAGGTGAACCTATGGCACTTGACAAACATCAATAGTCAGTTTATACCGTAATATAAATCCAATCTATTAAATAAACCCTCTTTATTGGCTCATAATCAGTGTTTCTACACTATTATTGATAAAATTGTTTTGCTAAAAATTGTACAAGTGTTCTTTAATGCTGCCTCACTGCTGTCTCAGCTCATAATGTGTGCCTACTATCAAAAAGGGATTTGTTTGTAAGCACTGCTTTTAGATAATCCAGCGTTGCCTAGGAAGATGTGTCATCTGTCAACACATGCTACACACTACAGTATCTTGTAAAGATGCAGAAGACAACAGCTGAATCCTGTATGTTGGTCAAAGACCAGGGATTCCCTCTGATCTGTTAGTGTAAACCAATAAAGACAGCTTAGAAACAAAAGCATTGTCAAACTAGGCATATTAAAAGATGCAATGAATGGCTGCAGCAGAAGATGGAGGTATAAAACTACACTGTAAAATTGGACTGGACAAGCAAGCAGCAGAGATCCTTTGGGAGTTAACAAATAAACAGGTAACAAGCAGTTCAGGAGTGTCCCGAGCTGCAAAGTGATGGACTGGGAGAGCTCTGAGGAAAATAGCATGTGCTTTCATGTATCAGCTTTTCTGTAAGCAGCTGCTTGTGGCCACCACTGGACACAGACAGCTGAAGGGCTGGATAAACCCTTGCACTGTCCCAGTTATTTCATATTCTATAAAGCCTAAACCAAATCCACTCTGTCCTGAAATATTGCAATATCAGCCTTCCAAGCACCCATCTCACACTGTTTCAACAGATAAGAAACCGGTTGCCTCTACTTTTCATCCAGTTATTCCTTGCTTCTTAATAAGGAAAAGCTACCTAACTTTTCCTCCTTCTTCAGTTAAGCTTATAATACTAGAAGCAAAGGAAAATATAAAAATGAGCAAAAGCCACCAAATGGCACATGCTGGGGAGAACTCTCCAGCTAATTAATATAAGCTCAAAGAAAATAGTAATCTCTGTGAATATATTTCAGCAATAAGTGTCATGTGATCTAACAACAGTGTGTATTCTCAAACTGGGTATTATAAAAATAGTCTACACAGCATTACCAACTTTGAAAAACAAGCCTTGTCTACGTATTTTTACATGCAAATCCAAACCTGACTATACTTGGAAGATCCAGAATCCAAAGTTTAAATCAGGAATACTTGAAGACACAGAAAAAAAATAAAAATCTTACCATAAACAAAGACTAATGTGGCAGATAAGTGTATAGTTTATGTAATTGGGTGGTGGGGTGTGGATGACAGGGGAAAAGGCTATATTTCAGTAACCAAAATTAGTGAAATACAGTGAAAAGTACTAAGTCAACGTTACAGTCCATGGGTGATTTTACCCATGCACAACAAAGTCATGTTAAAAAAAGTCTCTGCCAAAACTACTACTACTACTACTACCATCACAACCACCACCACCACCACCACTACTACTAAAACCATCATCAAATAGCTCATTGGATGTTTTGATCTTGAGTTATAACTATTTAGCAACCACACAACATCATCTATGGACTAAGTACTGGTTAGCATTTTTAAAATACAACAAACATATGTACAATATAAAAAAAAAAGATCCCAAACAACTTCTTTTAATCTACAACTCTTTGCATTCAGTTGGGAGCTGCATGGCAGCTCTCAATCGATTTTCAAAATTTCAAACTGAATCAAAGTTAGAAAACATGCTAAAGAAACAGGTATTTTATTAACACAGAAGTGGAAAGAGACTGTACAAGACCCTCTAAAGGTGCATCCAAAAGCTGGTGGCCAAAGCAATTTAGAATTCACTTGTGAGATCTTGGGATGGGGTAAGCACCTGTGTTTCTACACCATACTACTGCGACTTAGTTCAGATTTCCATTTTCTCCAGAAACTTCCTGCAGTGTCCACCGTAACAAGATATCCGTGGTTCAAGGAATTACCATAACATAAACAGCACCCACATTTTTTTTGTTGTTTGTTTTGATTTGGTTTGGGTTTGGGGGGCTTTTTTGGTTGTTTGGTTTGGTTTTTGGTTTTGGTTTGTTTTTTTGTTTTTTTGTATTTTTTTTTTTTGTCAGGACATCAACTAATTTGTTTCCCAGTTTCCTATACATTTTCTTGAAACCCAAACTGACTCAACAGACAACAGCTCAGAACACCACTGAACTCTCATAGCCAGATGTACATGGACAAAATGGTTTAGATTGTTGCGCATTTTATAAAACCAGAAGATTTGTCAGTTTTCACATATTAAGCTTTTATGTCATGCTATTCCACTCATGGCAACAAAAAGCCTCTGTCCTCTGATTTCAATGATAAATTTACAGTAGGCCATCACACCTCTATTTCCAAATTGCATAAACATGAAATACAAAAAGCGGAAAATAAAATAGAATTATTTGAACAAATGCAATCTCAATGTATAGATATTATCAGAAATGGAAGATGTATCTTGTCTTTTATGGAAAAAATAGCTGCATTTTTCACGAGTTCCACAGAATTTCTAAAGTAGGTCGTCTTAAACTTTCAGGTTATCCAAGCTATATGTTCAAGAAATGCTGCAGACAAAACTGACTTGTTATTCACAAGCACCACTCTATGTCAAAAGAGTGGCAAGCTTCTTGAAATGTGATGCAGTGTTCAACATTTTCAGGAACAGATGCTCAGTTTATTCTGTATACACTGACTTTTCTAGCATCACTTAAAAGAGACAGCATCTGCTTTCCTACCAGAATTTGCACACAAGCAAAAGTGAAGAAGTAAAGGTATCACGAGGAGGACAATGATGAAAGTCATTTCAGTGCAAAAGTTATCTCTGAACTGAAACTTTTATGGCCTTAGAACATCCTGACACATGAAAATACAAACACATAGCACCTTCGTTACCCTCTTTACCCTTTTTTTCCCCTGACAGCAAGGGGAGCACCTGTCTTGTCCATCACACTCACATACTTTATACATTTGTTTTATATTATATCCTAAATGTGTATCTAGACTTTTGAGTCATGGTCAGCAATCCTTCAGAGGGTAGGGTGATGCTGTTTCACCTTCCAACCACTGCCTCATGTAGGATGCTTCGGTTTCTCTGTCTGGCTAAACTCCAGGTGGCTACACCGCAGCCAAGGCAAGGCTGCCGCTAGATTGGGTTCTGTAGCTGGGACTCCACAAAATCATCAAGAATAAAGGACTCCCCAGTCACACTAACAGCAGGGCAGTATAGCCTCCACCACACTGCAAAGCACCAGTCTTACTTTCTCACACCTTCCCCACCTCCAGGACCCTGCTGTGTTCAGCAAAGCAGCTTGCACAGCTCAAAATTTATATGAAAGTCCAGCAGTCTGGGTTGTCTGACAAGTAAACGTGGAGGACACAGTCAACACCAGTTGTCAATACACACTCCTGCATTACAAAGTTCTCAGAAGAGAAGATAAGAAGACCTCTTCCATTAACTTGTTGTCCACACAGCTGGCACGTTTAACATATTGGGCTGTCATCAGAGACAAGAATGCTTTTTGTGAAATGGAGTCCTCTACGGTTCATGTCCTAAGAGCCAGCTGGAATTGATTCCTAGAAACTTTACTTATCATGGCATGAAAAAATACAATTCTTGATGCATGCTTACCCTACATGGTACACAGCGGACAGGACAGTAGAAGACTAAACACATTATAAACTTTTGCTAATTATATATATATATGCACATTTACATAGGTGAAAAAGATCATCCTTCCAATAGCGGGTGACAGGTGGTGCCTTCCACTGATGGAAGCCACGCACCATTATACCTTCCTGTTCTTGATATAATCCAATTTAAAGAGAAAAACACTTCTGAAGTTCCAGTTCAAATCACTTCCAGCTGCAAAGACATCATTAGACAACGCAGTTACATATGCACTGTGAGATGACCTCAGCTTTCAACAGTTTTGCAACCTACACGTGTGATGGAAAATTTCTTGTCACTAATTACTGTTGTGTATTGTGTCTGGCTAAAATAGTCAATTATCCCCACAGTAGCCCTCAGAGGGCTGTGCTTCAGAGCTAGAATGGTATTGATAACACACCAGTGTCGGGGCTATTGCCGAGCAGTGCTCATACAACATCAAGACTGTCTCTCCAACATTCCCCTCATGTAGGCTGGGGGTGGGCAAGATCTTGGGAGGGGACATAGCCAGGACAGCTGACCAAACTGACCAAAGGGATATTCTGTAGTGTACACTGTCCTCTCAGCAATAGAAGCCAAGAGAAAAGGTGGTGGGGGGCAATCTCGATTACAACATTTTTCTTCTGGAGTAATTGCTGTCCGTACTGAAGTCCTGCTTCCCAGGAAGTGGCTGCACATTGTCTGCTGATGGGAAGTAGACAATAAATCTTGTTTTTCTTTGTTTCCACACACAGCCTTTACTTTTGCTTTATTAAACTGTCTTTATCTTAACCCACGAGTTTTTTCCACCTTACTTTCTCTGCCATCCCCCACACCCCCCATCCTGCTGAGGAGGGGAGTGACAGAATAGTTTGGTGGGCACCTGGTGTACAGCCAAGGTCAACCCACCACAGTCCTTGTTGGCACCCAATGTGGGGCAGGAGGAATTCAAGATAAGGATAGTAACTGGGGGAGGTAACAGGCAAAATGTAGACTGAAAATGTCAGAGAGCAGAAGGATCGTGGGGGATTTCTTTTGTAATTGTGGTGAAGGGACAAGGAGCAGGTTTGCTGGCAGAACTTGTGGCTCTGTGGGAGACCCACACTGGAGCAGTCTGCTCCCGAAGGACTGCACCCTGTGGCAGGGAACGACACTGGAGCAGTTTGTGAAGAACTGCAGCCTATGGGAAAGACTCATGTTGGAGAAGTTCATGGAGAACTGTCTCCTGTGGGAGGGACCCCACGCTGGAGCAGGGGAAGAGTGCGAGGCGCCTCCCCCTGTGCAATGAACTGAACGCAGCCCCCATTCCCCATCCCCCTGTGCCACTATGGGGGAAGGAGGCAGAGAAATTGGGAGTGAAGTTGAGCCTGGGTAGAAGGAAGGGGCGGGGGAAGGTGTTTTTAAGATTTAGGTTTTATTTCTCATTGTCCTACTCTGATTTGAATGGTAATAAATGAAACTAATTTCCCCAAGTCGAGTCTGTTTTGCCCGTGACTGTAATCGCTGAGTGACTGCGATTGTGAATGCCCTTCATTACATTTTCTGTCCCATCAGGTTGAGGAGGGGAGTGACAGAGCAGCTTTGGTGGGCACCTGAGGTCCAGCCAGGGTCACCCCACCTCACAGTTCCTGTGAGCCTGCAGGAGATGCACTGTGCAGTTGAAGTGCCCCTGGAAAAGTGGAATGAAATGTTGAGTGTACAATCAGGACAAAAGTATATTGCTGCACTGTGCCTTTACTGCTAGAGGTCAGGAATTCTGGAAAATTTAGCTGCAGTGGTCCAAAGAAAGGCTGAAGAATCTAACATGAATGTAACATCAGTAGTACAAACAGTCTCAACTATTGAAGTTATACCTAGTAGAACGAAAGTATCTCTTTTGCACTCTAGGAAAAGCCCAAAGAAAATTTAATTTAACACCCAGGCATACATTCTCAGGGAAAAAAAAAAAAATGCTCCAAATGACATTGCCTTTGATTCTGCCTTTCCAGGGAAATCTTTAAATCGGACATAAAGAGAGATCCAAGGTCAAAAGGGAGAGAGGGAGTTGTGCTGTACCATACTTCTCTCACACACCCTTTCTTCTTACATTTCCATTAATTTTGCAGTTCAAAAAGGTAGTCACCAGAAATCCAATGTTCTATACCAATGATTCTTACCAAATTGCCTTGCAGTACAGGTCACGTAGTTCATATACTCCCCTCTGTTATGTCTGCTCTTGTGTTTCGACTGACTGCTTTACACAGATGGTTTCTTTATCCATCTCTGAATTTCTGTTCCCTGCAGTTACTGAGTGGTAGTACCAGGATGCTACTCTGTGAAGAACAATAATTCTGATTTCCCCAAGTGTACCATGTCATTACAATCTGCCAGGTTAGCATACCCAGTTTATCACTTCATTCCCTATCCAAAAAGAAAGCTTCAAAATCATGTATACCCATCAGACTTCTTTTGCAAACGTGAACCATAAGCACATCAAGTTTTAGTCAGAAATACAAATGACAGAATACTACACCACAAAATCAAATTATAAACATTTGTGGAAAATCAGAGGGAAAAAAATAACATCTTCCTGCATGCTTGAACAGGTATTATTATTTATGCAATTCAGGATGTCACAGAATAGTTGTCTAGCCCTTGTAATCTATTGTGAAAGTCATCATACTGATGTGGTAGTAGGAAAATGTTCCTTAAAATGCTTTGGCACCTGTGGGAAATCAAGTACAGTCAGACGTTAGTTCACATGAAATATCCCAGTGAATCAGATTCCAAAGATGACATGAAATAATAATAATAAAAAAAAAATAAACCCAGTTCATTTCTACTGTAGTAAGTTGTCAGAAGATTTGTTTACAGAATTTTTAGAGCTTACTGCTTTCCAAATTCAAGTTTTTGTTTTGGATTTTTAATTGAATGACACCATATAAACATATTACCCTCTTACTTGTTCCTTAATAGTAACAACCATACAAAATGTTGGTCAACCTTTGCTGTTTCTCAAAAGGCATAGTTTTCCATTGTGAATAGCTTTGCTGAAGTTCAACTTTCAGTGAGTGGTTTTTCTTGCCAGATTATTTTGTCTTGGGACTTTTTTAAAAAAATGCGTTTGATGTGTTATGAAAAATTAATTCGTGTAAAAACCAACTTTTTGATTGATTTCTAAGGCCTCCATCCTTCAACAGCAACTTCTGGCAGGAAGGTGGAAATTTCCAAGGCTTAGACACGCTATTCCAAGGATTTAGCTCTCAAGGACAAACATTTTGTGTTTAGCTGAAAAAAAGGAAACAAAATCTGAACTGCATAACAATGACTACATTAAAAGCAATAAATTCTCAACAAAAGGTTAATTTCTCCAGCTTTTGGGGGTTGAGGTGAGGAGGAGGAAGGCAGGAAGGTGGCTCATGCAGCAGGAAATTTTATCACTGCCAGCAGGACCACGAGCAGAAACGAAGGCAGTCTTCACTATCGTACTTCCCACGGGAGTGCTTTACTTTGCAGCCTTCATTTTCCTTCAAAGTTTTGTAATTATATTTCCATAATTTAGTCATATAAACAATATTATCATTTAGGTACTTCTCATTAATTCTACCCCACAAAAAGGGCAGATTTGAATTTTTCACTTATCAGTGTAATAACTGGCTTATAAAAAACATGTGGCAGAACTAAGCAATAATAGGATATCCTTGCTTTGTGATATTTCTTTTAGAAATACTTTTACATATCTCCTTGGGACACAGCTTCTTGGACAATGTGGCTGTCTTCATTGTAAAGTGGTTATATCAAAATGAATTTCATATGGCCAGTTGATGGACTTGTAGTTCAAAGACTACAAAATGTTAGAGTTGATCTTTTAAATACAAACAAATTTTTGGTGATCGCCTTACACTATTAACTGAAGAAAGACTGTTCTCAATCATATTTCCCTGTGATCAGCATAGAAAATTTTGATGCTCAGCCTCAGATACAGGTTTAAAAAAAATTAAAATCCATTTATGAATTACTGACAATTAAACTATTCTTTTTGATTAGGATGTCTAGAACTATTTTTTCCAAGCATCCATGCCATCCAGACTTCTGAAGCACTTTATTAAACAGACGACACACTCACGCAGGTTGGAGTGGGGTGCTGTTGGTTTGTGGTTTGGTTTTGTTTTTTAATAGAATGCAGCTCTGGATTAAGTTATTAAGGCCATGAACAACTCATTTTTCAAATGGTGGAAGCACCTCATGATTTGTATTAACTTCTGTGAGACCCCTGAGTAGTAATTGTTTTTGAAAACTTAAGCGATTTTCAAGGTAAGGATCCAGAAGCAGAACTGTAGGGGGGGACACGATGACCCCAACAACCAAAAAACCCACGTAGTCTCTAAAACTTGGCCATATGATAAATTCATGCCCTTAAACCAGAGGAGAGGAGAAAGGGGTGTTAAGTACTTTACTTTCTATAGCACCAGATTAAAATAACATTTACATATTCACAGCACAACATACTGTCAGCAACTGAATTAAGTTTTCAAACGCCAATGAGCAACAATTGTTGCCATCAACTTGTCAAGTAAAACTAAATTAAATTAAACACTGAGGCATAAGCATGGAAGTAAAGGCATTTAAAAAATAAACATGAATACAAGAAATTACGTTGAAGGAAATGATGGATATTTTAAAAAACATAATGAAAACCATAACCTGGAGATTGGAAAACAAGTGCTTTGTGGAAAAAAAATAATTCCAGTGAATGTAACAGTCTGTTTACTTTTATTTATGTAAATCTTTAGCAGGTATTATTACAAGTATGTAACTTTACCTTTACAGACTGAAATCAATCAAATAATTACTTAAATTAATGAATGTACCTCATTTCTTATTAACACAGTAAATGGTTACAATGGTGGAAACAAACAGAATGGAAATGTTTTAAAGCAGCATTGACTTAGGTCATTAAGTCATGTTATAGCAACAAGTCTTGAGTCTACATAGGTTGAAAGCAATTAAGGTTGATATATTATAAATACTGAATTTGCACCACGTTTGACCTTGGGCCACACAGTGTGAATCCAAACATTAACAACCAAAAGTGCTAAATCACCTCCTGAGTTTCAGGTGTAAAACAAGAAAAAAACTATACTAAATTTCACATAGGTGGCAAAGTAATTTAAGGACCATAATCCGAACACCACATCAGTATTAAAGTGGAGGGATAAATTTGCAAGCACTTGCAATTTAAGAAATAGAGGCTTTACTTTACAGTCAGAGGGATTTAGTCTCTCAATAATTACTCCTGCTATGTATTATTACGCAGTGTTAATAATCTAATCACAGAATTTTAATGTTTTCTTAAGCTCCATATAAAATGACATGTCTGGGGAAACGCAAAAAAATACTTGAATGCTTGTTTTTGCAAGAGCAAAGAAATGGGAAAGCAGAACTGAAGTACAGCAGTAGCAAAGACAAAACCAGCCATTTTAATGTTATAGGAAAAAAAGCTTAAAAACATGATTAAAATAAGTATCTGGAAATTCAGGGAACCACAGAAGATGGTAATGAAGTAGATACAGTCACTGCTTATTAACCGAATAAATAAATAATAGTATTTTACCAAGAATACTAGCTGCTAATTGCAGAAAAAATATCAGCAACAGTACTTGTATGGACTTTGCTCTGTCCGAACTGGGATATTTCAGTAGATCAATACAGGTACCATAGACGTAAGAACACTGACAGTTTAGATCAGAAGACCATATGATGATAAAAAATTATTAAAACCTTGACATTAGGTGAAGGAAGAACATAGAGCAACCTAACTGGTAAAAATACTTAATAAATGTATAAGAATACATTCCTTACAAGAAATAACCCTAGTGCAAGGCCCTATTTCTGTCTCACACAAGCAAGGTAGTAGCCAAACAAAAACCAATACAGACAAGAAAACAGAACCAAAAAATTTCAGCCGGTGTTTCTTCAATCTAAATGCTCTGTAGGGCTTGCTCCCCAATGGACAAGTCATTAACTGTGCTATGAACCAGATCAAACTCCTAAAGCAAATACAAGTTAGAAATACCTATTGCTGGGTTGAGTGAAAACTGCTGGATCGTGTTTTTCAACTTCATGTAGAGGCACATACACCAAGTACGGTTACAGATAAGTTACCAGCTGTATGGATTTTTTGTGCATATTAAAAAGAAAGGCTACAGAGAATTCCAGCAATCAGTATTAAACACGCTGCTTTTTGAAGTGTGCTCAGACTACCTTAATTGCCTTTGTTGTAACTCAGTTTGATGTTTTCTATTACTCAGATACGAATCTATAACACTAGATCCAGACTGAATAGATAGGGAGCAATGGCAGCTGCTTTGCGTTGCCAGGTCTTTTTGAACACAAAATGACGCGTTTTCTTAGTCCACCAGAAACACAGCTACAGGTTAGATATCTCTAGATGCCTAGATCTCTCTTCTTCAACTAAGTAATCCCCTAAATGTGGATGAGATACCAACCATACTGTCTACGTTCTTAGAAAGCAATAGTTTCATGGGATGAATGGATTAGAAATTATGATTATGAATTTTATGGAATACATGTGTCTATATAAACATGTATGAAAGAATCCAGAAGATCTGGCTATCCAGAAGATACTTTTTTTAATTGCCTTCTGAAAATTTGAGACGGCTATAGTGTTTTGGACTTCCTTAGTACACCATATTATTTTTAACTGAAACTGACTGAACATCCTTTGCAAATCTGTTCTACCCTGTCAAATTCCATTCCTCTAAGCTAAATTCCACAGAATACATTTAATATATCCAAATAAAAGAAATTTGCAAATCACAAGGCACCATGTGCATTGACCTTCGCTCTTCTTTTGAATTTGCAGTATGGTTCATTTTAGTCAAGCTGTTGAAACATTTGTGGTATAATGCATCAAATTAAGGCAACCAGCTGTGATGTTTAATTTAAGCCGAAAGTTTATGATCTACAACTACACAATACCTTCGGGAATAACTGATATTTCATGTTACTAAATTAAATGCAGTTACAAAACGGTTACAATCTTCCCCACATTTTACCCAGAGCACACTGTCATTTAAACTTTGGGTCTGTAAAGAGGACAAGCATTCAAACCTATGTATTACAAACAATAAATGAACAACCAGTTCTAGCCTTTGCTGAATATATAAATTGAAAACCTTCTGGTCTAATGTGTTGTTAGATTACTCCTATATTTTATCCTTCATTATGTGTAATGGAGTTTCTCCATTTGTGAGAAAGTGAGAATTCTGAACAGTCATTAACTATTTTGTCATAATGCACCATTTTTAGCAGATATTTTGTCTAAATAGATACTGTACATAGAGCTGAAGAATTGGAACAAAGCCGACAAAAACGCTCCCCAAGCATTTTCTAGCTATGAAGCACCCTTGAAAGAAAATCCCCACCAACGTTTAAACCATTGTATTGTACTTGACAACTGCAATGTATAAAAGCAGAAAGAAATAACTTAACACTTCATGAATGATTAAGTAACAATATCTTTTGGAATGTCTTGAGAGATTTATAAAGGAGAGAAAAACTAAAATACAGCTACATATTAGATGCAAAAAGTGTGAAAAGTAATGTAATAGAAGTTGCAACTTCAGGTTACATCTAGAAAGGAACAAAGTCAGCTAGAATATTCATATGTGGCAAGAACATTGTGCATCTTAACTAGCTCACTACTTTGTTCCTCAATGGGTCAGCTGTTCTTTTTTAAAAAGTCTAAGCTATAGTTGTGGTGGTTTATAAACAAAGGATACATAAGGCACATGCTCCAAATAGAAAGATATTTTGATAACTCTTACTGACAATGTGCCTCTAGTGAATTAGAAAGCTGATTTTCATTGATTCCAAGGTATTCTGGGCAGCTCACTATTTTCTTAGTCACAACTGACTTAGCAATCTTCTGCAAGAGCCAAACACCCAGACAACATCAGCAAAGCAAAAAATAAGATCTTTCTGCTTACTGCAGCCTCCAGATAACAAGCTGTGTCATGGGCAAAGAGATTCCAGTATAAGGATGGTCCATAAGGGATGCAACCACACCACAGAGGTGCATTGGAGTCTATAGTTTGTTGTTTTTTTTTCCTAGCACAGGACCTATATGAAGGCAGGCAGCTATGGGAAATGTAATCTTATTAATTTTATTAAATTAAGCATTTTGTAGATTCATTCTGCTTGATTTAGTGCAGCTTCCCTTACTGGAAACTGGGAATTTACTACTACATCAACAAAATATCTCTATTAGAACTTGCTTCAACTAAAAATCTTTTTTTGTTATTACTGCAAGAACGACAAACTCCCCACCTTTAACATCCAGAAACTCCCAGAAATTTTAAATACATGTTGGTAAAATAGATCCCCATTTCTATTTATCTAAATTAATTTTAATCACCACCCTGCTTCGCTTTCATATTTCAGTCTTGCATGATGCAGCTGGCAATTTCATCAAAGGGTCATGCAACTGAGAAAGCTTGAAAGTTGATTACTACTCCAACATCCTTGTGATATTAACTATTAAGACCTAGTTAAGAATAAAAGCAAGCAAAGACTCTGCTACGTTCAAATACATGCTGTTTGATACCCCTCTAGAATCAGAAGAGTCTGGTTTATGAACATTTGAACACTGGTACAACGTAAACATCTGCTTTCCACAACAATATTTCAAAATCTTTGCTTCAGACTCAGGAAAAAAACCTAAAACTCAAAATGAACAAAGCCGACCTCAGCCTAAGATAGCTTATAATGTTCTAAACAATTGCTTAAAGGATTTTTAAAGTGAAAACCTGGTGCTGAATATTTGGCTTGATCTTTAATAACTTAATTATGAAGTGGCAATCATTAAAACACTCATATGAAAGTTTATGCAAACCATATGCCATCTGTACAATTTTAAGGAAGCACTATAATTTCACAGTGAGAACTAGAAACTGTGAAAAAGCAAAGAACTTTGTGGATACACGATGTTGGAAGGCATAGCTCTTATATCTACAATATTTTCAACTGATTACAGTTTCTCATTCAAGCAGACATTAGCTACAACCTAGAGAGGAACAAAAATAACCCAATACACTACAAAATAAAGACCCACAATAATTATACTTAAACACAAAATATTTGACAGTCAATTCCTCCTTTGTCTGCCTGCCAAATACTGAAGTCAGAATTTTATGTTACTCTGGCAACACTGAATTAGATCAAACTGCCTGCAAAAGCAGGCTTTAAATTCTGTTACACTACAGAACACACTACATCAAGAGTTGGAAAAAAACTATGAAACAAAAAAGGAAAAAAAAAAAAACAACCCGGAAAGTGAATCCAGAATTTACATTTTTCAAGATAAAAAAATTCTAAGTTTAAGCATTTTGTTTAAAAATTAAATTTATTATGCTTATCAAACACCTAGAAAAACGTTAATCATAAGTGATTTTGTTCTGGTTTTAACAGTTATCAGAGAGGTTTTCAATCTCAGAAGCACTTTCCTTAGTGGCCATGTAAATATCAGCAAAAGGCACTGAAAGAACAATGTTGATTCTTTCTGTAAGATTTGGCTGTGTCAGAGAATTCCTGGAGACGCTGGTATTTTTAAAATTCAACCAAAGCCTTGTCCATATGTGACCACGAATGATTTGAGACTGCTGTTGCTTCAAACATTTTTCTATTTTCTCCTAAAGATGCCAGAAAAAAAAAATAATCAAAAAAGGTAAAAGTAAGTACATGCTAAGAAAACAATTTATTTTATTCCATACTGGGACTTTAGATGCACAAAACTGTGGCATGTACTGCTGAACTGTTACTATGGCTAGGAAGTGCTTTGCGTTGGTGGCTTCCCATCCATCAGTATAAGTGCTGAGATGTTTGCTCTGTTTTTTAGATGAATAGAATTGAGTTCCTACAAATATTTTACTTTACGATTCCAGGTTAGCAAAGTAATAAAGCAAGTGTTTAACAATGAACATATGCCAGAATCCCACTTGAATTTCATTTAAGAGTTGACTTTATCTTTTCCCAACCTGTACTGATTAAAATTGGTGGAACTTGCAGGGGTAAGCATTTGAAAATGTAAAACTATCCCATTTTTGTGTATCACAAATTATGCATGCAGCATGTAACTTCGAATTGCTGGGTACAAATGGTGGACTTGGTGGAGTATCACTTGAATTTCCATTTTGCAGCAACGTTACAGTGGATAACATGGTATCTTCTGTCAGAAGCAACTGAGAACCTGCCAACATTGATAGATGCATGTGTGAAAAACTGGACAACACTATTGAAGAAATATGGCCTCCAAGGATTTGATGTAGCTGCAAAAGCAGTGTATTAATTTATTTTCTATTTTGTCTTGTGGAACAGAAAGAAAACAGACAGGAAAGATTTCCTGGAAAAGTTCATATTCTCCAACTTTTACTGTAATATTTTACTGAAGTATTACCTACCAAAGAACAGTAACGTTCTGTATTCTGTTCTATAGCAGCTTTGCTGACTGCAGGTTTCCTACACACTATTCTCTGATACATAAATTCAGAGGCTTCCCCCCTTCTATTTCTTTTACATTCCAGAAGGACAATGTTTTTATAATTTTTAAGACTTATTTTGAAGTTTGTTTTTACTAAGGATATGTGTATAACTTTCTCAATAGTTTTCATTTTTGACAAACCATTTTGGAAAAAAAAAATCCTTGTATTTTGTAAGGATAACTATTAAATATCAACAGTTAAGATTTGAGCCCTTTTTGGAGGGGAAGGCAGGAGGGGAAAGAGGGTAGTAATGCTTATAATTTTCCACTAATCAAAATATATGTACTTTACACAACAGGGATAGTTCCTGAAAACGTCAGTTCTGGTAATACCAAGAATTATATAGCCAAAGATTTTATGGCAAACCCATATGAAAAATATTTTGTTTTCTCACCATGAAATTACCTATATCATATTCTATACAATCTCTTTCTAAAACACATTAGTGCTGCATTCAACAAAATCTTAAAGAGTACGCATTTAACTCTTTCCCAGAAAATCTCAAGAAACCAGTAATGCCTAATAACTCTCATGTAAAACTGACCAACAGGCTTTTTAGACAGACAGACAGACAAGACAAAAAGTTTTACAGCTTTAGAACTGTATCCCACAGAATAAATTCGCGTGAGGAAAAGTTTCAGGACACTATCAAGTGCCGAAGTGCTTCAGCGGTTTGTACATTCAGTAAAATGTCCCATGGAATAATGGAAATGTTGTGCTTTCTCCCTTTTAAAATAAAAGCTTTGTTTGTTATTAGGCTTTTGTTTCTGTTCAAGAAAATAATATATTAGTTCCTAATTACAAGGGAGGCTACCGTTTGGTGGGTATGGAATATGTTTTTTGAATAAAAGCATTGTTTTCATGGTTGAAAAGCCCTTCTAGACATGAAGTCATTCCTTGCAAGCCGCTGTAGAAGTGGCTTGTGAAACACAGAAAGCACCTATTGCTCATGAAAGAAAAGGATCTGAAGGCTTCAGTACCCCTTACTGGCCAGCCTGTCACACTTGCTCTTTCTATAGTTCAAGGAAGGTAAGAAAGTTCTATAAAGGAATGGGAACCAGCAACCTGCTCCACTAGGGACTGCCTGGGGGACCTCCAGCAAGCTTCTGGGGAAGAGGGAAAAAGAAGTCCGAAATCCTGCTATGAGCAGTATTGGTTTTACTCACCTAACACTGCCATTCCAAAGTATCATAGACATTTCCAAGCCTAATTTAAATGCACAGCCTAATCAGCCTATGAGAGACATATCACAGTGAATAGCTAATACTGATGTGCATATTTTATTCTCATCTACAGATCTGAAGGAAGATTAAAAATTTATCAGGAGAACGTATGAATAATTATGAGACATGTTAGTACATATCATTACCCGTGGAGTCACTGTTAATTTCTTAATTCCACATTAATGGAAGCAAGGAAATGGAAAGTGACATAAATTAGTCATGCTGAATATTGATGGAGTTTGGGTAGGGATCTGAAGTAATATTGAAAACAATTGCATATGTATGTAAATAAACAAGTATCTACATCTAGGTTAACAGTATATTAAATAGAAGCACCCAAAACAAAGGAACTAATTAGGTATTTTTATACACCTTATAAAATATTAGTACCTTGGTAATAGTTTAATAAATGCATTTTGTTTGTATTTGATTCAATTATGCTCAAAATATAGAAATATCTTCAGTCAGTATGTTTAATTTTTTTTTTTGTCTTAGGCTGAAATCAACAGTGAAATTACCACTGGAATGCTGGGAGGTGGTAGTGGTGTAATTTATTTTGATAGTCACTACTCAAAAAAATACCTGCAAATAAATTTGAAGAAGAGAAAAAAAAATAAATCACACATCCACCTGAGATAATAGTGGAGACCCTGAAAGGTGGCCTCAACAAAAAATTTCTTCAGTATCCGATGCTAAAGAAACCCCATTATTTGAAGAATTCCTCTAAGCATAGCAGCATCTTGACATAAGACAATCTGGCTGAATCTGAATTTCAGAGGAAAGACTGACAATCTATAAATGTCATCTGATATAAAATGGTAATGCTGACTGCATGTATGTTATAGGGGAGGAGAGAATTTATTACTCTCTAGAAATCTGAAGTTTGCGTTACCCAGGCTTATGGTTGAACTTTACCTTACACCTAACCTATATGAGACATCCTTATCTATCCTTACTGTCCTCCCTCAAACCCCCACTGTCCAGCTGTTTGTTTCCACTGCATCTCTTGCGTCTTGTGTAGCACTTAGGTGACCACAGGATGTCACTGGATCAGCTAGCTCTTTGATGTGAAAGCAAACTCATAACTTACTTTTGTTAGATTAGTTTTCCATTGTATTAAGATTGATGCTGTTCAGTTACTAGCCCTTAAATTGGAAAGGAGGAAGGAAAATGAGCAAAGACAAACCTTGCAGAAGCAGATTCTGTGGTAGATTCAGTAAAATTGATGGATAGAAGTGTGATACCTACAGAAACTAAACATACCTTTGTAAAGATTGGGATATTGTTCTTTCACCCTCTGCTGTTTCCTACGATTCAAGAGGTGGGAGGAATGCTCAGGTGGGAAGCAGAATGCAAAGGAAAGAATTTTTGCACGCACATGTTGCTAAATAATGCCACTCATGGACAGAGCATATTGTGGATGTAGAAAGTGTAGATCGTTTCAAAAAATTATCTGGCAGATTTGGAGAAGGAAAAAAAAATTAAAAATCCATCAGTGTTTATAAAACATAAAGATAAAACTTCAACACAGAATGCTCAAAGCCAGCAGATCAGTATAAAATGTGAAACTAAGCTAGGAAAAGCAGTAGTGTAGTGTCTTTCCCAAGGCATCTGCTCCTGACCGCTGTTAGAGACAGGACTCCGTATGAGATGAACAGTCCAGCTGAACCAACTGATGATGGTTCTCATGTTTTTAGAAATTAGTGAGTGTTCTTTTATACTCTTATATTTTTATGACCTTATGGAGAAAGCTGCAACCATTACAGTGGAGCAGGCAATATAGCTCACAGTGAAATTTCAGGAAAATTAAAGCCTAACTTCTGGCCAAGCACTTAAACATATGCCTGATCATGCATAATTCAGGTCACTTAGAAAAAACCTACGTATTTAAATGACACATAATGCTCAAGCGCTTTGCTGCAGTAGAAATGACCCAGAGGATGGAACTGCTCATAACCTTCCTTACTCCCCCATTTTAGGTTAACCTCTGGCTTACAAAGAGTTTTTGAATACAATTGACTCAGTGTCTTAGAGACTGGATGAACATTAACATACTGACAACACCACTAATGTTTTTTGAAAGCTAAACCAAATAGTTTCTGTCACTTTTTCATAAAGATAAAGGGGGGTCAATGAAGTCATTAAATGAGAATATGAAATGCTTCATTTTGTTTAAATATGGTTAAAATAGTAATTGTACAGTTGTCAGTGTTTAAAGGCGTTAGCGTTAGGCTATTCATCTGGAAGTTAGCACTTCATATGTAGCCTGTAAAATGAAAATAAGGTCTTAGTTACATTCTGTAATTAATTTGTGTTTGGAAGCACGTACTTCAGCTTCAGAAGAGAAATAAGCTAGTACCACTAAACATTCACTTTTGTATGTTACAAAGCAGGTAATTTTGCTTGCTCGAGGAAAATGAGGCCTTAAACATCAAAATGTTATTTCCCTTTACATTACAAAAAGGTATGAGTGTTATGGAGGGGTAAGAAATTTAAGTACCCAGAAACATACACATTAGATAACTTCTTTGTTGTTCTGTACTCACCTCTCAGTGGCAAAATACATTTGCTCTCTTATTCGTGATCTTATAAGCATTAATCTTCCCCATGGCAATAACTTTGTTATCCCCATAAGACAATACGGAGATGTTCAAATACTTCCCTAGCAAAATCAGCTTGATCACACTGAACTGTTCACTAATGATACTGTTTGGTAATTCATTAAACTTCCATAACCAGATAAGCCTTTAATACGGTAATTGAAAGAGATACAGCACACCTTGGCAAAAACTATTTCAGTTCTGATCTTTCAGCTGCTCAGAATAGAGGCTGTTGATTGCTGCACATCTGCACTCCACCTAACACAGTTCGTGTCTACTCTTACATCTCGCCCTTTAAAGTAATACAAATAGAAAATAAAGTTTTCTGCAGATAAACTGGCAAAATCAAGATCAGGTTCTTGTAGAACCACTGTAAAACACAATCATTGAAAAAAAACCAACAACCCTATTTGAATAGTTTTGCTGGTGGTTTTTTTTTTTTTTTCTTTAATTAAAAAGATCTATTCATATTGTTCAGTAAATAAGGAAATTTATGGCTGCAAAATATGGATTTTCATTTCAGTTGGCTCCCAGAAGCTGAAACATGGAAAATAATAATAAAAGAAACCAACCAAACAAAACCACACCCCGTGAATTACATACAATCGTCTCTACATACCACAGTCAAGAATGATACCTTGATTTCCAATACAGATCAACTGTATTTTGATTTCCAATGTATTCTTTCCCTTATAACATAGAATCATTTAGGTTGGAAAAGACCTTTGAGATCATCAAGTCCAACCATTATCCCAGGACTGCCAAAGTCCACCACTAAACCATGTCCCTAAGCACCACATCTATGCATTATTTTACTTCCAAGGATGGTGACTCAACAACTTCCCTGGGCAGCCTGTCCCAATGTTTGACCACCCTTTGAGTGAGGAAATTTTTCCTAATATCCAATCTAAACCTCCCCTGGTGCAACTTGAGGCCGCTTTCTCTTGTCCTATTGCTTACTACTTAGGAGAAAAAACTGACCTGCATCTCACTACAACCTCCTGTCAGGCAGCTGTAGGGCAATAAGGTCCCCCCTGAGCCTCCTCTTCTCCAGGCTAAACGGCCCCAGTTCCCTCAGCTGCTCCTCGTAGGACTTGATCTCTAGACCCTTCAACAGCTTCATTGCCCTTCTCTGGACACGCTTCAGCACCTCTACGTCTTTCTTGTAGTGAGGGGCTCAAAAACCTAACGCAGTACTCAAGTATGATATGACCATATGCTACCATTTATGAATGAACTGCATTAACTGTCATGCATAGGCAATTTCCACACTAGTTTTTTGTATATAGCAAAATATCTTAATTGCTAAGGTACTTAATCATAAAAAGTGTCCTTTAAAAAATACATTTGTTCAGTGCTACAAAATGCTCTTCCTCTTTGATCTAGCAGCAAAGAGCTACTGAAAGCTTTTAAGTCCAATAAACAACCTGTATTCTGTGCTATGCTTAGACAAATCTCTTGTAATAAGGAAATTTCTCTTAATGCACATAAAAACCAGAAACATTATTTGGCAGCCAGAAACAATTTTAAAATCATTCTCCTTCCTTTGCTTATGTTAGTTCCTAGCTCCCTCTGAAATCCCATTTGAAATCTCAGTCAATGGGAACATCAGAAGAGACACAAGACCTTCAAGATAAAGAATGCAGTAGCTTTTCAGCAGCAACCGAGGTGTTCTTCACCTACGCCATGTGTTATGGTTAGGCAAGCACCTTCTAACTGTAGTAGACAAACCTGCATATTGCATATCATGGCCTTTGTTACGACTGCATTTACACTGAAGAGCCAATTGCTTCGTTGGTATGCTTAACTTTTATACAGCTCAGGTCGTTGTGAGAGAGGCAGGCAGCCCCTGCTGACAGAACCTGTACCTGTGCAGCTTCTGTGTATGTGGAACATAAAGGGACAGTGGTTGTTTTTACGTCATGTGTTAGTTTGCTGCTGCAGGTAGAAGCCAACTGCATTCAGCAGCTCCATCATTCAGACCTGCTCTTTAAAGACTTCTGCATACTCACATTGCAACAAATAAACTCTGCTACAAATACTGCTCTGCTGACATAAGAGCTTTTGAACAGTGGTAAATGGATCCAAACTAGCATTTGTATTATATAAAATTAATTTTAATTATTTTGTAGAGAAAAAACTGTAGGAGCGCAAAAAAAATTCAAAGCAACAATTGCCTCTATATCGCAAAACACATCTCAAAGGGTTATGGGTCCACCAATTTGAACTTAAATTGACAACTAGATGAGTAGATCTGCACAATGCATGAAGACTAAGGCTATACTCTAATGCTCTTGCAATTCTTTAACTCCATAATCATGGCCCTTCAACTTATGGAGGTTGGTCAAAGCACATCTCCAGTACCTCTCCAGGTACGGGTATATCCTTGTAATATTCACCCATAACGAAACACTCCATTCAAAGCTTTCAAAAAAGCTACTTCTCGCTATCATAAAGAAAAAGAAATAAATCTAACCTCAAAGCGAATATCCTGTGTTTTACACATTACATTGAACACTGGAGCAGTGAGGATAGTCATCTCTGTTTTCTAACAGGTGTCTTAATGGAAAATCTCACTTAAAAGGATAACAATTTTCTATCCCACTAACTAATTTCTGCAGTAATTCAGAACCACTGTACATATTTAATATCAATTGTTAATAACCGTATCCCATTTAATGTCAACTGAAAAAATCACAGATTTCCTGCTTATGATAGCATTTAATGTCAGGTACTACATGTCACACAGATATCTTTTTTAAGCTTTCAATAAAATATATGGATACCATTTGTAGTTCATTCAAATTGTTTCTGTGGTCTATTTGAAATAATAGCTTCAAAGAACAGGACTGAGAAAAGCACTATATAGTGATAACTGTATATATAGCCTGAGAACAAACAGGCCAGGCAATTAATAAACCGGGATAGCATAAAAAAGTAACCCTACAACAATCTGGAATTCACTTCAGATTAAGGGGAAAACTTCCAATTTCCCTCAACCTTTTACAAAAAGAAATAACCTGTAACTACACAAGTATTTTTACAACAACTGCAAAATCTGGGGAAACATGAAAGATCTTATCCAAAGGACATTTTTGAAGATTTTGTTGAATTTTATAAAGGCTAATATGCGTTCTTATAATGGCACATCAAAAATAAGAAAATCAGTACTGTATCAGGGGTTTTCATGTATGTGACAAATGAAAATGACTGTATTTTGAAGCACTTCACACAGTCTTCCCCTAAATACCAATATGGACTACAGAATGTGTAGGTCTTACAAGTGGTATGCATAGCATTTAGGATATGGTTGTCCTGTTCATTATTAACACACAAGTCCTTTCACTTTCTTCATAATTGAAGGTTTCTAATGTTAGAAGAAGTGGTCCAGGATTCAGCATAACCTTCCTAGAGTGTAACCTGCCATCCCAGAGCTGGGAATAACACAGTAAGAGCCAGACATTCAACAAAGCTCTTCAATTGCCTAGAGATTCAGTCCAAGTTACTCAAGTGGAATAAACCTAACTGCCAGATGCCTCATTTCCCCTAACTTCTAGTAAATATAATGCCTGTCAGAGGCTCAATGACTTCCCTAAAACTATACTGCTTTATCTTAAAGAGATTGTTCACTTTGCTACTTAAAGATCGAAGACAGGCATTTACACTTGGACATCTCATTTTTAAGTATCCCCCATCAGAACTAAGCATTGTTCAGCTATTCACGGCTTTGGTTTGTTTTCATTATTGTTGCTTATAATTTGAACACAGAGATTCCAAAATCTGTTTTGTATAGCAATATATTTTACATATTGTATCAATTTTGGAAGTAAGCATCACTCACTATAAATACAGAATTCAGATTTTGTCTTTGAATTCAAGAGTCCTAAACAGACTAGAGGTTACAAAAGTTCTATTTGATAAATATATTTAGAGGAAACGTATAATGAGAAACAACATTCAGTGAGACAGAGGACAAAGCTATCTGCAGGAAATGGGAGTTTAAATGGGAGCAAAGCCCAATAACCATCAAAAAAGGGAGCATATTTGTTTTCTTTGTATCCATAGTAACATGGGATAAATCTGACCTAATCAAACATAACAGAAGTTTTGTCAAGAAGCGGCTGATACCTACTTGCTTGAAATTGTAGAACTGCAGAGGTTTTTAATATGATGAATCATTCAGAGATAATCAGAGAGAATTAAATGAACTCTGTGCTAGTTCCTTCATTAACAGCAAAATTTTATGCTATCACCCTGCATTCAAGATCCCATTCCCTCTTTAGATCTACACTGATGATACCACAATGGCATAAATGCTACAATAATGGGACTAGCAGGATTTTTATAAACTGATTAGATACCATAAGGGAGGAATAATTATTTTTTCACTTGCAACCTGTGCATCATTCAGTGGCATGCAGTCACTGAAAAGCAGCAAAACATGGAATTCAAGTGAACATTTCAGTCACTTCTTAGGGAAAGAGACTTCAAAACATTAACAGAGCATTTCACGGTGCCTTCCTCAAATATCAAAGAAATAACATTGTTTGTGCTTACCGCAGTCATGCATCACACATTAAAGTTGTGCAAACAATCCATTTCAGATCAGCTTAAAAAGGAATACAACTGCATATAACACTATATAGCTGCTCATCCATGGTGGCCCTTGAATATATTCAATTCATATCATAGCTCCAAGGTGAGAGGAAAATATTGTTGTCATTAAATCTTTTGACAGGAACCAGAGCAGAGTAAAGAGAAGTCCGCTTCCACTTTATTCTACTAGGTCACACTTCCAAATGTAAAATCACATGCAAACCGTCTAGCTTAATCCATCAAAACAATTCACCAGAACCTGAACCTGTCTAGTGGTGTATCTATATAGACATTTGAGTTCAGGTAGGGTTTAAAAACGTAAACTCCCATATGAACTTCTGGTTCATACCAGATAACAGTCTCTGAGTGCACAAATGCAGCTCTTTTCAGACCAAATCAAACAAAACCTTATATTTCAGGAACACTATATGCTTCAACTCCTAATGATGGTCTGACCCAGAGGACCAGATTTAAGAGTAAAACCCCATGAAATTGCATAGAGTGGATACTGGATTGTCAGAACCAACCGCTATAATCTCCAGATCTGTTCCTACTCATGCTGCTAAGTACTAATTGATAGTACAGAAACAATTGACATTTACAGACTCACGACATAAGGAATGCAGACAACTACCCAGGCTATAAATAACTGCTCTAATAAACAATGATAGGAACCCTGCCTATGTTAAACAAATCTTTGTATCTTAACATCATTTTCCTTTTGTCAGGTTTTCAAAAAATGTTAACATGAGGAAAAAAAAAATACTGATACTAAAGTTAATTCTGAACATTTCAGAGAACTTCAAACAAATCACAAATGCATTTCCTTGGCTTTGATTTGGAATTTAACCCAATTTCTGAAAAACAAATCCTTTTTGTCTTGAAATAAAACTAGTTTAAATCTTTAGGTTTTTTCCTTTTCAAGACCTTCAAAACAATTTTAAATTGAAATTAACTGAGTGTTAATTTGGCCACAGCAGTGAAACCAAAGATGCTTTGGGCCACTAGACCTGCCTCGCTGACCTGGAGTTCTCTTCTGGATTTTCATCTGAGCAGATTCAAAACCTAGCTACACTACCAGGAATGTTACAAATGTTATAGAAGTCCATAGAACCATCTGTTCTTTCCGGTCCTACTTGAAGTGAAAACGAGCTCTTCTAAAACCCTCAAAACAACCAACAGCAAAAAAAAAAATATATTTTCAATAAAAATTAACTACTACATAAAAGGTTGCACTAAAATTTTTAGAATCTAAGCATCCTGACACCAGGGAGAGAAAAATCTTTTCACTTTCAACAGTCAACTGAGAAAAATATTAAACCCTTGTGAAACTGCACACTAAAAGCCTAGAACTGCTGAACTTTCATTCCTGCTGAACAGGAAAGGTCCCCACAGCGGTTTAAATGGAGTTTCCCATTGTTTTTAACACTATTTTAGAAGAATGGCCTGAATGGCATGGTGTGTTCAGCCATACTTTTTTTTTTAGGAATGCATAAAAAACCCTCTTGTGTTAAATAGACTGTAGGGGCTTCTCAGATGATCATTTGGAACTCCATCCTCTAAAGCTTAAAGGGTAATGTACTCTTCTAAATCCCTATGAACCATGTTGCAGATTTCTCCTTGCAAAGCTAGCTTTATATCTCTCTAGGTAATCATTACAGTATATTCTGTATATATACAAAAAATGCCCTGTCTATTAAACTATAAAACTGTACTCTGCTCTTAGTGCTTTAACTGTCTCTTCCCCAAGAGATTTTTTTTTTTTTCCTCCCCTAATAAAATTCTAGTCTACCAAGTTCATGAAGACAATAATACAGTTTTGGTAGGGTGAGCCTCCTCACCATGGAAAGTGAGAAATACAAAAAAGCACAAATGTTCTTTCTTTCATTCTTGTTAATCTTCACCAAGCCTGGGTGGACATAAATATATGTAATTCTACTATCTCATCACCAAAAGATTCTGCAATAAAAGTAGCATCTAACTCCTCTTCATAAAAAAGAAATCTCATAGCATATGCAGCTTTTTGGTAACTGTCAAAGCTAACATATTCTGACTTGGTAAAACCTTTTTTTAAGTGCAACTGAAACAACCCTTGAAGCTGACGCTAGTGCCCAAAAACCACTCAAAGTAATTTCCTACCTAAGTTTCATTAAAGCTTAGATGTGTTTTAATGGATTTCTGATTTCTCTTGGTGACAAAAATATTACAGGATTCACAGCAGTTGCAGTGAAAAGGACAATAATAATCACCTCCAACAGACGACCTTGTGAATAGAAGAGAAATTTTCTCTAGCATTCAAGCACAATTTTTTCAAATCTTCCCTAAAGGCCATCTGCCACACTGGCTGATTTTGAGATTGCACTCTATTCACTGCTATTGTGTACTTCTGGTACCATAAACCAAAAATGTCTCAGAAAACAAAAAGAATTACTAATCCTTCAAAATTATTCTTCTTGTCTCAGACCATGTGAAGTCTGAGAGACACTGTTGCTATTTTACTTTAAAAATATTAGTTCTCCATTTTCTATCTAGATAATGGCAGGGAGGGAAAGCTGTGTGTGCTTGCAAGAGAGCATAGTGCATTGTAAACCTTTTCCTTTCCTCATTTCTAGCCTGATGTTAAAAATAACGTTTTGTTCTTTTGGTTATTTGGTTAAGGAGGTCACACTATTAACCACAAAGGGAAGCATGCAACTTAGTTAACACTGGCCTTTTTTTGCACTCTATTTCCAATGTAGTACACAAATCATCTTTAAATCAGAAGACAAAATCTGATCTAATGATGACAAAGTTGCCAACAATCATCTCGTGAGCTATTTCATTAACACACCTGTCCATCAAAAGACTGTTATTAAGTAAATGAAGCATTCTATTATTCTCCTACAAAACGGATGCGTATACCTTTCCCCTCTAGGCATACAATAACAGGACTTGCTGCAAATCAGCACAGCTCATCAGCCCATCAAGTACCTACGCTTATCCATGCCTGCTAAAGACTTACCCCTTTTTGACAGATAAATCATCATGAGCAGAAACTAGAGTTCTCTTTCCTCTTACTTCACAATGAAGTTTTGCACAGAAAAAAAGTGTAAGTCACAAAAAAATATTTTTTTTCTTTTTTAACATTAGAAAATGACTTAATTGTGATTATGGTAGACAAGCTCTCACTTAGAATTTGTTTTGTTTACTTGCCTGTTTTTTTAAAGACTTCTTGCCTGTGCTAAACAACATATGTGGGTATCAATACAACCAAAGACAGTTGCCAGGAATGAAACCTACACATCACAGCCTTCACAGCAAGATTTAAGGTGATTCCCAACCTTGTGCGAAGAACAGAAAACAACAGCTCTGTGGCTGGCACTAGGGAATGAGAAAAAGACTGTATTATTACTTCAAGTACTACAATGGAATAAGAGATTACATGGCTCTAACACTAAGACATGAATGCGATGCTATCAACTTGTTTTCTATATCGCATTTAAGTTCAAAGCAGACACAGCAGGGAATCAAGTCCAATGTACATGCTGACGTACAGCTGACAACTGGAATTGTTAAATGCTATTGTTTGTGAGCAGCAAAGAACCATGCATAAGCCTGTCCATGCAATTCTCTCACAATACTTCCATATGAAAAACCAAAGCAGCCAACATTTTACAGAAAAAGGAAGGATAGTTATTTTCACTTATTTTAGCATGAAACCAGATGAGCCATGAAAGATGTCTCCTTGTACGTGATCATTCTCAATTGCATTAATTAGTCATAAGTATGAAATTCTACTCCCATGCCTCCTGAGAAGTATAGCACTATTTATAGTACAATTCAGGAACTACTTCACTTTACCAAGTGCCTAGTGGAAGACCGGCAACATTATGGAGCTCTGGAATATTATTCTATGTTTTATTTACTCACATCAGCTTATACAAATACAAGGACTCTAGCACCACAAAACACAGAGGGATGTTAATGATTCATAGAGCTCTATGAAAGAGTGAAAATCAGACACTTCTTTAACATTTCTCACCAATAAACGTTTCTAATTCTGCAGCTTGAAACAACTACCAAGAAAGCTGCTCAAGAAACACTATGGTATCCATAGAGCTAGACTCATGTAACCTGTAAATGTGAAGCCCTTAAGACCCCTTTAAAGATGCTGTTCCATAAATTAGACATATGGTACAATACAGTTATAAAGAGATGTTTGGCAAACTAAATGAGAAAACTTTTATTAACATTTCATCTTGAAACTTTTAATGCACACTACTGTAAATATACATAAAAGCCTGAAAAGCATTCCAAAGGCTACCTATACACAAAAGCCTCTTCCTGTACTAGGTTAGCTACCTGGGCAGCAATTCCATGGGAAGAGATGAATAACTTCCTTACCTTTCTAAACAAACTTTTGTCTTTGTGTTGATCGACCCTACCAGCATGGGATGTCCTTTCTGTTAATTTTATCATGCCAAGTTAAAAAATGATCAACCTACAAAGCATTCTGTACAAATGAATGATACCGATCACAAAAATTGTAACAGCAAGACGTAACCATTAATTATACATTTTTTTTTGAGCAATGCATGCATGTCTATCTATGCATATTGAATTAACTGGTAAAAATAAAAGTAATGTCAATAACAGCCTAGAAATTTCACAAACCATGTTGGTCAAAGCTGTGGAAAAAGAAAGTGAGAACAAGTCTGTTCTGAAGAGTGATCCCATAAGCCTTCAGTGTCTTATTTTAAGAAGTAGAAGTAATTAAGGAGTGATTACATCCTGGTTTCAATGTGACAAAGCACAGAAATGTCTAGCTGGTGCACCATGGGGCAGCTTGAGCCTGCTGCTGATCTGAGTTACATGGTCCCATGCTGAAATTCTGACCTGTAATCATTCATACATTAATCCCTTTTTTTAATCTACTTCAGTTTTATGTCTTTATGGATAAGTTTCTCACATGTTAAGAGGAAGAATGCTAGACAGCAGAAACACCAAAGCATTTGATCTGTAGAGTCATCAAATCAAATCTAGCTCAAACCCACAGTGAGTCAAAGCCCTTACTATCTATTAGGTGATTACTAACTTATGTAAAATGAGCTGAATCCTGCTCCTGCTGTGCAGATATCTACACCACCAAATAATCATTTTTCATTAATATCCACCCTTTGTACAGCATAATCAGCCCCATGAAAGATCAAATGAATAGGCAGGCTGGACTCGACTCTTTCATGTCAGTTGTTAATTCTCAGTCCACGGCTCAGTCATACCAATAAATCAGTATAGGAAAAGACATAAGAGAACAAAATTAAGAGACAGTATTTGGTGTTTGTGATAAACAGGTTGATTTTTTTAATCTATACTTAGCACTTCCCAAAGGCCTCTGGACGGCTAAATGGAGCTAAAAATACAATTGTAATTAAAATTTGCACAAATACCAAATCAATACCACTGATGTATGCCTGCTTGAAGCAGAACTCCTTTCTCATTATTTAATCTCTTTACTCAAATTTTCTCTGACATGCCATTGATCATTTCATAAGGTGTTTTTTAAAGCAGATCTTAATATTGAACTTATTTCCATGAAAGAATAAGCCCTGTACTATTAGGGTGTATTTATATTTCCAGACTCTGACAGCAAACAGGGGAGGTTTGTTACATTTTACTCAACAATAGAGCTAACAATTGTAATACATTGTACTTTTAACCCTTTCCAGAGGCAAAGCAGTTTGCATAGGAGAATACAGGCCTCTCCTGAGTCTTCCTTTTCCTGTGTTTATTTCATTTATTTTTAAGAACATGAATTTATTTAGAGAAGGAAACACGATGGTATATGGAAGAAAAGGTGTCTGTGATGATTGTTTCTGAGAGATTTTAATGTCTCAGTCTCACAGATAAACATTAACATGGATTTAAGGCATCTTTCATGAGTGAAAAACCAATATCTGCACCTTGTCCACTAATAGGAATATTATTATTCAGCAATACATTGCACATGGTCTCAATTCCCTATTCTGGCCTGAATCCATATTTTACAGTTTCTTAAAAAAGTTCCTAAATAGTAGCTTGGCATCTGATATCATTAGAAGACATACTAGAAGCCTGATAAGTACCTAGATTTTTGTCTAAACACCCACACGAGAGAAGGATCATGTTTTCAATTAGCCCAGCACTCCTTAAAATACAATAATGTAACTAATACTTCACTTATGATTTGATCATGATACTGAATAATGATGTGATTTATGCTCAAGACTCTAAGACCAAAAGTTTAACATATGGTGGGCTACCCTGCCAAGGCCACCACCAGCAGGTGGCTGGGACTGTTTTTTCCCCTTGAACCAGTGCAGTGGAGGCTGCACCTGGAAACAACACACATTGTTGTGGGGGCACCAGTACAGAGGTGGATACAAACTGGAGAGTTCAGTCCACTCAGATGGTGGGTCAAACGACCTACAAGGAGAGGCTAAGGTACCTGGGTTTGTTTAGCCTGGAGAAGGAAAGGCCAAAGGGGGATCTATTTTCTGTTTCCCACTATTGAAGAGAATACAGACAAGAAGCAGCCAGATCCTTCTCAGATGGGCACAGGGAAAAGCAAAGAGCCTCAGTTCATGTTCCAATGGGAGAAACTCCTACTGGACACAAGAAAAAAGAAAATTCTTCAGAGGACTGGTTAGACAGGTTGTCCAAGGAGGCTGCAGAGTTTCCGTCCCTGGAGAATTTCAACACAAGACTAGAAAAGGCCCTGAACAACCTGGTCTAACTTTAAAGTGACCCCCCCTTTAAGCCAGAAACTAGGACTAGAGCATGCCTGAAGTCCTTCTCACCTAAACTATCCATCATTTTAAATTCCCTGCTTTTGGTCTAGTAGTCTCTAATAAGAAGCTTTCCTGGTAGGCTACACACAGTTTTTATTTGTGTATGACTTTGTGGTACATTTTTGAAACATCATTTCCAGTCTCTATGCTAACACATACAGAATATTAGTATCTATATGGTACAGTATTCCAATAAACAGTGGGATGACAGAGGTGACAGTGAGATAAAAAAATAAACATCGATGACTTGGACTTTAGAATTTGCTATATAAGTCTGCTGGAAGATGTAAGAGCTAATAAACGGTGTTATGTTTCTATTTATTTTGTTCTGGAACTGGTCTTACAGGGCAATGATTGGTTTTTATTTCATGTTATTTTTTACAGGAATTGAGCAAATAGTGCATGGGAAAAGATGGAACAGGCCAAACTTAAAATGTTTGGAGTTCAGCACTACTCACAGGTAGAACTGAATTCAATGACTGCCTGTATCAACAACTCTGGCAACACGACCACTGAAAAAAGGAAAAACAAAGCTAAAATGGAATTAAGAAAAAACTTCACAAGACCCTCGGTTTTGCAGACATGTTTCACTACTGACTCTAGGAATTAAAGACATAGCCTTGGCCTTGCCAGTCTTTTAGGGTTCTTCCTTTCTACACAGACAAACTGGACATGCATGCAACATGCAGCTTCCTGATTCCCTACAGGTTATGGACATTTTGCACTTCCCAGTTAACTGTCACCTTACTGGTTAATAACTAGCACTGCTTCTCTCCCCACCTCAATCTCCTTACATGATTCTACAGAAGAAAAGATTTTGTTAATAACAACATATGTGAGAAAAGTTCTCTGCTTGGGTTCTTCTTAAGTTTTGCTGGCTAAGCAGAATGGTCCATGAATTTTAGGTATAAAAATCAAGAGAAACAGACATACATCACTAACTCTGATTTGACAAATTAAGATCAAATAGTCCTAGAGAAGATGTCTTAAGCTACTTGAGGGTAGAGAGAAAGAAGGTAATGAACCACATCATCCCAGTGGTTCTGAACCAGAGGGATAAAAAAAAATAAATAAAAAGCAAACGTCTTTGTCCCTTAAACACTGAATTCCATTTCCATAAATTAAAGAAGATGCAACAAAATACATTTCACAAAGTTCCAGAAACTGATCTAAGCTTCTTTATTTGCACTAAGTGAGGATAATTTGGACAGCATGTTCTATAGGTTGAGCATACCTATGTTTGCAGTGGTCTTAAAAGTGGGTCTAGTGATAATTTTAAAATCCTCAGTCCTCTCTATACTACCCTTCCCTTCAGAATTCATCATCCTGCTCTTGAAAGTAATAAGATAAATGCACAGTTCAGCTGAAAAATAAAATAAGGTCTCCTGCTGCTTCAGATCATCCTCTTAATTGCACCATTTTTTATTTTTCCAGCCTATTAGCCTGAACTCCTCCACAAGCACAACAACCAGACTGAAGCAAGTTTACATAAGGACAGTTTATTTTTCTTCCTTCTCATCACCATACTACTAGCACAATAGTTCCACTTGTTTTTTTCCAAAACCGTAATAACACAGCATCCTATTGCCCAACTAGCACTGTTTGGTGAAACCCTCACTTGTGAGACGGAACACAAATATCACACTGTGAGAATGTCTGGTTTTATAAAGTCCTGTGTTGATAATCGGAGAATTCTGATAAATACTACAGCCTGCAAACTCTATTACTCTTCTGGTAAATCATGAGAGCTCCCTTTGAGAAAAACAATATCATCTGTAAGTCAAATTGGGAAATGTATAAGATAAACGACTTGCCTTATTACTAGAAAACTCCAAAATATGTTAAGTACATTTCAAACACACTGAATAATTCATAAACAATAACTCTGGGGGGAAAAAAAACACCAAGCAAACCCAAAAAGATATTATTCTCAACAAAGAATAATAAGAAACAGTTTATTGCTTTTATTTTACTAGTGATACAGAGCAACCTAATGAAAAAATATTCAGAACTGAATACCCCTGACAAACCAAATAAATATATAATGTGTGAGATTAAGTGAATTTACAATTAACCATTAGCTTATTTTCTTCTCCTTGTAATTTAAATGTAATATGTGGTTAAAGGTCAGTAAGATCTTCTTTTTTATTTGATTTTCTGATGATGACCATCTATCACCTTTTTATCTTCTAAATCTAAAGGCACAAAGCCTTTAGCTCATAATGAGCTCATAAATAGCTCATCTAGTTAAGCTATCAAAGGAGCTAAATATGAAAGGAGATTATGTGAGCAATATTTTTTGGAAAGAATTTACCGATGAAAGCAGAAATTTGCAGGCTACCTTTTCTGCTAGGGAACTAGTCAGGCTGTTGTATATCGCCTTTAACATGCTGTTTATCAATGATATCCCACATGGCACTTTTTACTACTGCTCAGTACAAATGCATTACAGCATTTCAGTCATCCACCTCCTCGCTGAAGGGCAATGAACCATTTGTATAGACACTGTCTGTCTCACCAAACCTCCAGTTTAAATACTAGGTAATAGGCAGGTCATTTCTGAAAGCTTTCCCACAGAATCCATCCCCTTCTTGTTGTCTGGGGATACTGGAGAAATCTCGAGAGTCAAGTTACAGATGAACATCAAGCCCAATGACTGAACTGGAAAATAGTAGCAGCCTCCACCCAAAACCCAGAATCGGGCATCAAACTTCTCCAACAATGGATCAAACATGCACAGGACACTTAAAAATGCACACTGTGTGCAGTTTCTATAGAAAGGAAGAGTGAACAATGTTTCAAAAGATGAAGAAAGATGCAGGAAATCAAAACAGCAGAAGAAAGACCCGAAGTGGAGCATTAAAAAGCTGGATGCAGGCAAGAGGCTTGGCACTGGGACCAAAACCTACCTCCTGCTGTCAGTTTACTACTATGCTCCAACACAATCTGTGCAGCCTTCTTGCCCTTCCTAGCAAAAATAAAACAGGACACCCAAGCTGCTGATTAACTACTTTAATACAGAAGACCATTAATAGTTTATTCTATTTAATTCACTTCTCCCAAGCACAGGAAAGTTCCTCACGTTGATGTCTCCCATCTCCTCCACTTCTTGGCCACAAGATCAAATCAATCTAACACAGCTCTGGAAAAGGGCATTTTTGCTATCAAAAAACTGGAAAAGAACAGAAAGACATTCCCAGTTTCAGAGCTGAGACTTTACACAGACAAACTGGTTATACAGCAGTACCTTCTATGAAAGTTTCATTAAAGCTCCACATACACATTCCAGCTCTAAGCACAACTTAAAATCACTAAAGACTGCATCTCAAAGAAAACAGAGCACCCGAGGAAGTGTTTGAGCACCCAGAGTGTAAAACATACTTTCATTGAGAAAGTGCTCAGTCCTTGAAACAAAGGCTAAATGAAACCTTTTAAGTCTCTTGTACCTCAAATAGCATTTTTTTCCTTACATACAAGCTGAAATAAAGTAATGAGAAAACACAAAAAAATCTCAAACCCCAACACAGAAAACTTGGAGAGAATCTTTGGAGCCATTTTCTGTGAAGCAATGTTAGTGAGATCTAACAAATAGTTTAATATAGCTAATTTCTGGTTAGGTTATTTATTTAGGAAAGGACAGAGACTGCAGTTCAGCTCTTCACTATGTTCTGCTTTTGGCTGGGATGGAGTTAATTTTCTTCTTAGTAGCTGCTGCAGTGCTGTGTTTTGGATTTAGTATGAGAACAATATTGATAGCACACTGATATTTTAGTTGTTGCTAAGTAGTGCTTACTCTAAATCAGGGACTTTTCAAGTTTCCCATGCTTTGCCAGTGAGCAGATGCAGAAGAAGCCAGGAGGGAGGAAAGCCAGGACAGGTGACCTGAACTGGCCAAAGGGATATTCCATACCATAGAACATCATGCTCAATATAGAAACTGGAGGGAGTTGGCTGGGAGCCACTGATCGCTGCTCGGGGACTGGCTGGGCATCGGCCAGCGGGTGGTGAGCAGTTCCATTGTGCATCACTTTTTTTTTTCCCCTTGGGTTTTATTCATCTCTCTCCCTCTCCTGTTCTTTACAAGTGTTATTGTTGTTATTATTATTATTTACTTTATTGAAATAATAAAACTGCTCTTATCTCAATCCACAGGTTTTACCTTTTTTCAATTCTCTTCCCCATCCCAGCGGGTGGGGGGCAGAGGGAGTAAGCAAGGGAGCGGCTGTCTGGCACTTGGCTGCTGACTGGGGTTAAAACACAACACATCATCTTAAACTGAGTTTCCCAGTCCTTACATCAGAGTGTTTTCAAATAAATGTAAATTCTCATTTATGAACAAAAATGTCTCATTTGCAGGCAAAAATATTTTATGTCTTTACATGCTGGAATATACTGTGCATAAAAATAAAAATATTCATTGAGGATGAAAACTGCATAATATCTTCCTTACAGAACTTGACTAGAATGTAAAGAAAAATGTTATCTTACAATTAAAATACAGATAATTCTTCATTTGTGCTGTTTGTTATACCAGCATATATGCACAGACTTTTCTGTGAATCGTGCCTGTGTATGGCAAAGAGAACTGGACAAGACACTAAATTATAACAGGGGGGAAACATTATTCTTATATTAGATCCCTAGTGAACTATACAGACAGATATCCCCACAACTTCAAAAGCAAAAGTATTTCCCCAACCAGAAAATTAATTATTGCAAGAAACAACAGTACCAGTTTATTCATTAAACATTGCTATGCGGAGCTGAGAATAAAGCATTTATTAAACTGAAATTCATCCACATCAGATGACTACAGTAAAAATAAGTCATACAGATGCCTTTAGCAACATACTGAAGCTGTTAAGTCATGCAAATTAAACTGCTGATCTTAAGATGCAAAACAAGCTTTCCAACATATTTGTATTTAGTTTTAAGCAACATTATTTTTCTTTCTGCTCTTACAAACACATATAATGCAGGTCATTAGATGCTACTGGAAGCAGTCATTTTCATGGAAACTCAAACTTTGAGAATTTATCCAATATTGGGAATATACAGTTATGTCAAGCAACAGTAAATTTCTGTATTTTTAGCCAACTTTCCTGCTAACACCTTCTTTATCATAAAAATGTTAGCAATTCTTGAGTGGAAAGTAATTATCAAGAAATACACTGAATAAGAGAGACAGACTGTGTGCGAACGTGTGCATGTGTCTGTGTATCTATATATACATATTTCTGTATATATCACAGAATAACAGCATGTTTGGGGTTGGAAGGGACATCTGGAGATTGCCTAGTCCAACCCCCTGCTAAAGCAGCTTTACCCAGAGCAGGTTGCACAGGATCACATCCAGGTGGGGTTTGAGTGTCTCCAGAGAAGGAAACTCCACAGCCTCTCTGGGCAGCCTGTGCCAGGGCTCCGTCACCCTCAAAAGTAAAAAAACGTTCTTCCTCATATTCAGAAGGAACTGCCTGTGTTGAAGTTTGTGGCCGTTGCCCCTTGTGCTGGGCACTGCTGAAAAGAGTGTATTTATATGTACGTGCACAAACATCCATGTATGTATGTATGAAAAACACTAATGAAATCTAAAAAATCCAGGATTTTGAGCAATCAAAACTACACAAAAATCACAGTCTCTTTGCTGCCTTCTTCATATCCTTTATTCCTAACACTTAAAAAACAGCATAGGTTTTCCTTTGCCTCAATTACTCAGCAAGCCTTGATACAAATCCTGTTTTGCACCATGAAAATTCCCTTTGCAAGCCTTAGGTGAGGACTGCTCCACTTAGCTCCTCAGGTGAGGCACAGCAGCCTAGCTCCACAGAGCTCCAAGGACACAGGTTAATGCTTTAGTTTGACCTTGACACAGTCATGGTATAAAATACACACTACACTGTATGCTGCTACATAGGAAATATAACCTACCATCATCATTTAAGGAGAAATTTGAATCTCTAAAATTGTCAGTCAAAAGTATGCAACATCAACAAAACTGATGAACTGAAGCAGTCTTTCTTCCCACCACACCTCCAAGATGTTGCCATTTCCATTTATCCTAAAATTCATCTGCTGTTTGTCATTTTTTGTATCTTCATTGGAGTTAAAATCGGTTAATTCAAATTGGTTAAAAAATTAAGTGAAAAAAGGCAAGAGACCTACTCTTTGTCTTTCTATCAGACCAAAAAGTGAAGTTCTCTGAGATCTTGGAGTAAGGCCAGATCATATTAGCCTGCTTATACTAAAACATCCGATGCTAAAATGCTGCACGTCTCATGAAGCCAGCAGTCTACAAGTGACACTTCTGCCAAAGACAAGCATATGTGGTTCGTTATTATTAAAGGAGCATAAGCCTCAGCAATGTGTCTCAAGGGAAACTCTGGACAAATTTTGTATTTCAGATTTGCTCATTTCTGCTGTGTTATTTTTACCAAACACTCAGGAGCTTCTGTTCCTCTCTCTCAGACCGGGAAGACATTTCGCTGCACTACTGACCTAATCGTTTATCTATGCCAAACACCACAATATGACAATAGTTTGTGACAGGGACTTAAACTCATATGCAGAATCACCTCCACAAGTGCCCAGGAATATTAAAGATCCTATCTGACCAGCAGCTTCTCATCAAGGGACTGGTGTAGATGAGGAATCAGAGCCTAATCCCCATTGTGTGTCATAGGATATTGCCACTTTTAACGCTCCATGTCTGTCTTGTGAAACTGATTCAGAGAGTAATTACAACTCAGATAAGCCTTTTCTAGAATACGTGCAATTAATTCTCCTGTAAAAAAGGGGGAATGAAGCCTGACACTTTAATAATGTTTAAGTACACCTAATCTATTTCTTTTCTGCTCCTAATGTTTCCTAAATATGAGGAAGAAAAAGGATTTGAAAGTACTTACAACTACCTGATTTTATGTAAATCATCCACGGGTTTGTAATATCCCATCACAAAACAGCCAATGTGAAATACTACTACAAACAAGCAGAATGTAGAGCAAGTGGGTAATCAGTGTAAAGATTAATATAGATTTTTTTTTACTTTTTTTTTAATATAAATACTACTATTCTTTTCAAATGGGAATTACCTAATTACTGTAAAATTTCATGGACAACTTTTTAAAAATTTTGAAAATAGACTGGATTAATCAAAATTTCTCTTTTTTCCTAACAATTCAAAAAGTTATATGCACCACGAGTTCATTAATTTATTTTTCTAAATCTCGCTCTTGGCCTGTCAAAACAAAAAAAAAAAGTTGTGATTTTTGGACTGTACAATACAAGGCATCTATATTGGCATAACTGCATTTGGAGGTGATTTTTACACTCAACCCAAGTGTCTTTCACAAACAGTTCATCAACATCATTCAAGTGCATCTCAGGTTTTCTATTACACTTCAAAGCTGCATAACAAGTATTCATCTTCATGATGCTTCAAAACTGCAGCAATTGACTAATTGCCCATTATTGAAATCAACCTACAGAAAAGAGCTAAACTTGCCATCATTCTGCCATCAGGGCATACCCTATATTTAAGGAACAAAAAACCACCACTACCCCAAGCCCCCACACCCCCCAAAAAATAATTCCCCAAAACAAATAAAATAAAACCACCAGTCCACAACACAACACACCTCCCTCATCTCTGATCATTTACCACAGGTTTTGGACAAGAAGGCAGAACTTGTTTACAATTTGAAAAGAAAAAAAAAAAAGTTATTTTTTTTCAGCTGATTCAAGAGTATCTAGTCCTAAAACATTAATTTCTACAGCTTGAGGTAAAGCTCGCTTAGCTAGCGCTGTACCTAGCTATTCCATAAATACAGTTTAACGTTTTATAAAGACCCATCTCCACAGCAGAAAAACATCTCCAACAGCTGGGCTATAAGTGGGATTAATTTCCTGATCTAACTTCGCCTGCAGTTCCACTGAGAAACCACCCAAACCGCCTCACTACGTTTTATTTCAATGGGACAACACACATGACTCGAGTTACACAAGGAAATCAAGGATAATATTTTTAATGCTTGTTTTTCAGCATGAATGCTGCTGTACCAATGACAGCAGTGGAATAAATGTTACTGTAAACAGCACTCAGGTTATTTTTGCCACTATACCATGAAAATATTTTCTGCTTAAAGTCATTCTAAGGGCTCACGTTGCAGTGGGAAAAGATTGATTTGGAAAATGTATACGAAGATGCAGTGTCAGGTAGAGCTGGGTAGGAGACAGCTGTTTCAAATATTTTCCTGTGGTCAATGAAAAATGATACTTCATTTATTTTGTTTATTGGGGGCTGGGGGCTGGGTGGGGGGTAGAACAAGTGAGTGACTCCTACTACCAAATCCTACTGAATGTATTCACTTTGTTTCTCTGATTTTCTGGATAAGAGGATATCGTTATGAACAAGTACAGCTTTGAGACAAAGTGATGCTGTGAACCCAAATTTTAAGTTCCTGCTCAGGTTCACCATGTCCAAGGAGCTTTAGAGCAGTTTTGGGCACCTGACATCTTGGGAGTCAGTCTCCAGTTTCTGAATAAGGTATTTTTCAGGAAATAATGAGAGAATAGAGAAATTAATTCCACTGCTCTGTCTGCCTATAATTATTCTTCCAAAGACAGACAGACACACTTCTGGTGACCAAGGGAGTCAATCCAAAATTATCACTAAAAAGAGATCAAACAAAAAAACTGGTGAGGAACTTTTTTCCTGTTGTTCTTTGTTTTCTCAGAAGTAGGTGAGGGCTCCTTGCATTTTATCCTTTATACCTGTATCTTGTGGCTAAGCATCTCAACTGCTGTTCTCATTCCTCAAAGATTTACCCTTTTCTTCCTTCAAGTTCTAGATAACTATTAGGCAAGAGAAGAGTTGCAGGTGCCCTGAAGCATCATTAGCTTACAGCAAGTCAGCTAACACTCCATTGACATTTTCCACCCTCAGCTCTGCTCATGGTCTCCTTCATCATGCACTCAAATGTGGTAGAAACACTTCTAAAATGTATTTGAAAATTAAAAATAAAAACAAAATAAATCAGAGAAAGGAGAGGAAGACTACTAGAAAAGTCTAGGGGAAAAAAAAAAAACCCTAGAGAAAAAGAAACAAAGGTTCACTAAGAGCAAAAATTGACTTGAATTTCACTTTAGGTTTCTGCAGAAAAAACAATTAACCAAAAGTTTTAAGTCTACATGCAAGCATCCAACTTAACAGAAACCCACAAGGAGAGAAGAACATGAAAATCTGTACTTTCAAGAAGTATAAAACTGACTCCCACTCAAACTGATTTTTATGTTAAAATGCTATCTCTGAATTAACATCATGATGCCATGATTTCGAGACAGGCAGGTTGTATTTACAGCTGCTGTATTTCCATATTCAGAATGACAGTGGAACACGGGTTGCCCTAAGATACAAGAATAAAAATGGTAGTTATCTATCAAGAGCGATGTCTGTAATGTATTGTAGCTAAGTGAAAAGGTGTAGAGTTTCATTAGCCAAAAATTACTGTTCTACTTGTCTTTTGTAAACATTCACTTTCCTAATATTTACAGCCTTACCAACACATAACTGTAGGATTTGCAGAATATTAAAGCATGCTTTGCATCAAGTTTTAGACAATTTTATATAAATGAAGAAGACATTTTCATCACCATTTTCTAGCAATCATTTCAAATTTACCTCCTTTTTAACAGCTCTAAAAAGAGAGTTTACTTTCTCTGAATAGTCCACTGCACGGAGCTCCTTAAAACAGCTTAAGCAACGAGGACCAAACCGCACGAAGCTCCCATTGGGAGGGCACAGAAACACAAACAGGAGATTGTGAGAACCACCTGGCATCTGGAGTGGCTTTCTAAACCTGCCAGAAGGTGGGCAAAGCTGCAGCAGGAGCTTAGCCTGAGGGCCTGGGGTCCTGCAAAAAGTCCCAGGGCAAATCAGAGGGGGAAACCTGGCTATATCTTTTGGTGGGCCTCAGTATTTAGTAACGCCATGGTGGCAGGGCACAGAGCATCTCCATGAAGAGGACACTGGATGTGCAGCGCAAGGGGTGGTGGTCAGAGGGACTGGAGCCCAACTGCTCTTCAGAGGACTTTTAAGTTGCATCCTCAGCCTCATACAGGTTCATTACAGGCCTCAGGGAAACAACAGGGGCTCACTGTAAGTATACTGAGGCTTTTTAGATGCTTAAGATCTAAACCGTGGCTGGAAAGAGCTGCTCCATAGCTGCCTGACTTCAGAGAAGCCTGAGTGGGTGTTTCCCCTAGAATCATAGAATGGTTTGGGTTGGAAGGACCTTTAAAGATCACCTAGTCCACCCCTCTTGCAATGAGCAGGAACATCTTCAATTAGATCAGATTGCTCAAAGCCCTGTCCAACCTCAACTTGGATGTTTCTAGGGATTGGACATCTACAAGCTCTCTGGGCAACCCAAGAAGCCTTAGCTAAGTCTCCCTCTGTCCACTAGATCTTCAGGTCTACTTCCCTGCTGCACCAGCCAGCCTCCCAGGAGCCAGACATCTTTCCAGGAGCCCATGCTCAGTTTTTCCCAGAGCCAGAAGTCCCTTGCCCTCCCAAAGCACTGCTCTGGGCAGGTAAGCACCTCTCCCGCCACTCTCTGACCTTTTTTTAACTTCATATATAGCATTTGAATGCCATCTGACAAGGAAGAAAATTAACCAGCTAGCACAGCATAGCTGGTTCAAGCTATGTAGTAAGGAAGTAGGTGGCAAGCAACTAACTCCTATATTAGGTCCTGAAAAGAACTATTTGGTAGAGTTACCAACGAGGAGTAAAGATGATTCAGAGACATTTCCAGTCCTACATGCCATTGCTATAGAAAAGCAATCTTCAGCCCTACAAGATTATCTCCTAGGACTACCAGGGCATGGCTACAGCTGTCTAATTCTAGGCTTAGAAAGAAAGTGAATAGGAATAACCTCTTATTCCCAATAATTTTTAATTCTTAAAATAGTTTATTTTTAGTGATCTTTTTTTTAACCTGCTCTTATGATTTTGGGGCATTCTCTTGCAATTTTTTCTCATTCACAGCATCAAGGAACCACTTAAAAAAAATATCAAGCCCCTGTTGGATTGCTGTGGTCCTTCAATAAATACACTTTAGTTTAGTGATGCCATGGATAATTAACAAAACAATGCAGTCCCTTTGTTTCCGGAAGACTGTCAAAACATTCAGTTCTGCTGAGCTCTTTTACTACCCTGTTACTCTAATTCTAGCTGCTCTAGAAATCCTGGCAGCTCCTACACAACAAATGTAAACAAACAAACCTCTTAATTTCTCATAGATAAATAGCATTGCAGGAGAATACACAGTACAGATTAAAAAATATACAGATGGCCAAAGCTGGCATATTGACTCTGTATTTACACACCTCATGCACAAAAGTCCTGTTTCCAATCCCATGGGCACCCACTACGCCTTTTGTTTCTAGGTTTCATAACCTTAAGTCTAGCTTCTGTCATGTTCATCTCCCAGCCTGGCTTTATTTAGTTCAACAGGAGAAAATGAGATATACTGAGGCCTTTCAAAACTTAGTTTCATATGAATATATGTGGTCTCAAGACTCCCACTTATAGACTCTTTCACAAGTCCTAGAGTATCAAAACTGAAGTCAGTTAATAATGGATTAAATCTATGATACTTTCAATTACATGGAAATCTTTATTTTGTGATACTAGGAAGAGGTACATTTCTGTCTATTATGAGGTACATGAACTAAATCCCCTACGGGAATTTTTTCTGCAACTGGCATATAAATATGAATTTTGACAACATTTAACAGCAAATAAGCTACATCTCACTGTATCAATATAGGATAATTTTACGCTGACAAAACTGTTGACCACGTAAACAGCATATATGTTCCTATAAAATTAATGCTCCAGGTCTGTGCAGAAGCTTGGTGTTCCCTGTGACCCATTTTGTCATTTAATTTTAGATAATAATTACAACATACATAATTTCTTTATGTAGCCAAATATGAAAAGAATAATATCAATTATCTGTATTTATTTGGCAGATGTTCACATAGCAAACCATTCCTTAATCTTTGAGCAGCATTACATTTTTCCCATGCGACTTGAAACTTAGCTATTTGTGCTGGTGTAAAAGTATACCAGTGTTTTTGTTTACTATATAAAAGATGCAGTAACGGATGAACCTGAACTCATTCTTGTCCAAGTTCTGAGCTAGCTGCCAGGCATGAGACAGAAAGGCATAAAAAGCCCCTGAGCTAGATCAGATAATTAAGATCTAACTAGAGAAACAACCCCACCTCCCAAAGGGTGCTTATACAAAATCTTAGGTCTCTGCATACCTGCAACTTGAATGGGGTGACCCTACATGCTTTCTCTGTGGAGTCTTTAAGTTCTCTGTTTCTGAAGAGGAGGTGGGAAAATCTCCCTCCTTTATTTAAAAATACTGAAGAGTTGTGTGGCAAGATTTAGGTAGTGGAGGGGTACCGGGGTTGTTTCTGTGAGAAGCTGCTAGAAGCTTCCACCATGTCCGATGGTGTCAACGCCAGCTGGCTCCAAGTCAGACCCACTGCTGACAAGGCCGAGCCCATCAGCAACAGTGCTAGCGCCTCTGGGATAATGTATTTAAGAAAGAAGAGGAAAAAAATCTGCACAAAAAATAGCAACAGAAGACAGGAGTGTGGACATGTGAGAGCAGCGACTCTGCAGACACCCAGGTCAGTGAGGAAGGAAGGTCAGGAGGTGCTCCAGGCACCAGAGCAGAGGCCCCCCTGCAGCCCATGGTGAAGACCATGCTGAGGCAGGCTGTCCCTCTGCATGGAGGTTAACACTGGAGCAGATATCCAACTGCAGCCTGTGACCCAGCACTGGAACAGGTGGATACCTCAAGAAGGCTGTGACCCATGGGAAGCCCGCGCTGAAGCAGGTTTACTGGCAGAACTTGTGACCTCGTGGGGGACCCATGCCGGAGCAGTCTGCTCCCGAAGGACTGCACCCTGTGGCAGGGTCATACGCTGGAGCAGTTCATGAAGAACTGCAGCCCAAGGACTCACGTTGGACAAGTTCATGGAAAGCTGTCTCCCATGGGAAGGACCCCACGCTGGAGCAGGGGAAGAGTGTGAAGAGCAAGGAGCAGCAGAGACAACTGTGATGAAATGACCATAACCCTCATTCTCCATCCTCCTGTGCCACTTGGGGGAAGGAGGTAGAGAAATTGGGAGTGAAGTTGAGCCTGGAAAGAAGGGAGGGGTGGGGGAAGGTGTTTTTTAAGTTCTGGATTTAGGTCTCATTGTCGTACTCTGATCTGAATGGTAATAAATTAAACTAAATTTCCCAAGTCAAGTCAGTTTTGCTCATGACAGTAATTGCTGAGTGATCTTTCCCTACCCTTATCTCAACCCATGAGCCTCTTGTATTTTCTGTCCCCTGTCAGGTTGAGGAGGGGAATGATAGAGCGGCTTTGGTGGGTGTCTGGTGTCCAGCCAAGGTCAACCCACCACAAAGACATAGCCATTTTCATCATGTACCATCAAAAATGGAATTTAAAATTATATTAGTACAGCCTTAATAGGACAGCCATTTTGCTGTATTTTTTCATGTATTTAGGTTTTTTAATTGCTATGTCACACATTTTATGTCAGTCACTTGAGAGTATTCTGTCTATCCTTAAAACAGTAGTACTCAAGCATCGGTAGCTCATGCTAAGGAAAGTTTAAGTGGGTTTAAGAATATTTATTATTTTAATTAAAGACATCTATTAAGGAGAAAAAAGTATTTCATTTTCTACTGAACAATCTTTTGCATGTGAAAAGCAGCTCACAGGAGAAATATTCACAATTCATCAGGACACGTGCATGACCCTTCAGTATTTCTGGCATATGCATACAGTGCTGTGCTACTTCTCTGCCGCTGATATTGCAAGACAACTGTCAACACAATCTTTTCAAAGAAACTAGCAGTGCATCTAGCTAGTAGCCACTTCAAAGGCTGACAGGTCCTGAGAAATGTACAGTGGGTGTTATCAGTGTTCATCTGAATGATTAACATAGCCTTAGGCTAGCTATTCTGTAGCTGGTGTGAAATTGTATTCCTTCAGTTTCTGGTCTGGAGCGACATTATCAGGTAAATGAACTTAAAAAAAACCAATTGCTTCTAAAGCTTACCAGCTCCTCACGAAGTTGGGCTATGAGTTCATCTCTTTCTTTCAGCTGTAGCTTCAGCACTGAGCATTCATCTTTTATTCCATCCTACAAAAACATCAAAAGAGATGTTATAATAAGCTTAACGGTTTTACTTTTCTATTGACAAGAAAAGGCTGTTTCACATAGCGTGAGATAATTACATTCAAGTAATGAAACTCAATTCTCCTTTGTCATGTGTGGTATTTTCAATAACATATTCTAAGTTGGTGCATAAACAAATCCAAAGACATTACATAGAAATGTGAATAGCTGTCTGCACAGAAGTCCATTTTAATTTTTTCTGAATCTTTTAAGCCTTTTTACTGAAGATACTATCAGGTCATTCCTTTTCAGTTAAGGAACGGCTCTGAAATGTTGTAATTTTACTCATACAAAACAACATTAGAGAAATACCAGTTTAGACGCATTACTGTGGAGCTCTTGATCTTGGAGAGGATAAAGAAAAAAAAAAAAAAGCCCAACAGACATTCACAGGGAAAGTAGAGCACCCTTCGCTTGTGTACATCTCTTGTTCTACATCAGCCAAAACAGCAGCAGTTCTTATTTTAACTGGGTGGAGAAAGAACATAGTTAACACTCAATTTGACTTGCAGGAAAATTAACCTAATAGCTAAGACTGTAGCCAAACCCAGGTCTATGAGAAAGTCTTGCGAGCTGCCCCCCGGTAATTTTGTGGGTTCGTGTAAGTCTAAACACCTTATTTGGAGAAGAAATGTCAATCACGTATTTTTTCTGGTGTTCTAATAAAAGCCAAGAGAAGAAACTCAAATGAAATAACTGAACTATTTAAGAATAAAACCCCAACAAACTAACCAGCCAACTAGCTGGTTGTTCAACTGTACATGACAAACTGTATCTTTACATCCTCCTAGTACAGACACATATTTATAAAGTTTGGGAAATGTACTGGTCTGGAGTATCATCATTTTCAAAAAAAAAACAAACCAAAAAGAATCAAAAAGCCAAGCAAGAAAACTTTTGGAAGTATGGTTGTATTTGCACAACACTTAGTTTAAAAATCAGAAAACTGAAGCTCTAGCAAATAGATAATAACAAATATGAAAATGCAGAAATTATTCAGACCACGAAGAACTCGGGGGTTCAAAAGGGTATAGCCAGCATGATTAATTTGAACTCTGTCAGTACTAACATGTTCGTAGCTCCAAATGAACACACAAATAGAAGACAGCAAAGTAAAGAATGTGAAGTCCATTTTCCTAGTTAAATGCTTGATTATAATAATTACCTTTCAAGTAATTATATCGCTCAACGCCCACTCTAACACAATTGGAAGATGAAACAAGATACTCACATATAAACTCCCAAATATTTACAACTACAATAAAAAGAGATACGCTGTTTCTGGCTGACAAATAATGAACCTGCTTACACACTACTTCAGTACTATGCATTTTCCTGAAAAATAATAAATAAATAAATAAATAAATAAATATTTCCTGAATAATACATATATGAATATATAAATAAAATAAAGATATGAATAAAAATATATTTCCTGGATAATAACTAACTAACTAACTAACTAAATATGATCTCCTGAAAGATTCAAATTTAGTGCGAGTTCTGGCATTTTTCTATCTCCTTTAAGGAAAAACTCACAGGAATTTTTTGCTGCTATATGGTATAGCAGCATTTCACTCTTACTAACAGATTGCTCTTTAGGAGTATTAGCTGAGAATAAAATACTAGCGCATCCCAGAATACAGTCCTCAGCAGGGGATATGTTATTAGTACATAGTTAACATTTTTGTTAACAGGAATACCTGCTTATGAAAAATATACTTTAAACCATAAAGTATCAAGAACTTTACTGCTATTTTATCAAACTGAGGTATTTATTTTTTAAAAAAAAGTTTTAAAAATGATGTGGTATTAGCTATTTTACCTCAATTTCTAGTCACATTATTCTGAGTTCTTTTTGTCAGCATGGTTTCACATTCTTGCTATCTCCTGATTTTCCCCTTTTTAACTTAAAAAAGGTTAGCAGAAAACACAGTGGAAGAGGGAAAACAACAAGGTCGCATGGCCCAGACTATGGCAAAAATAGCTTTTAGAAATCATCCGCAGCATGCAGGCCTGTAAGTGTGTGGTAGCTACAGTAGGAACGACTACTGAGATCAACTTTGGAATGAGGCGATGCAGTTGCAGGCCGCCCTTGGACTAGTGAGAGCTCGAAGAACGGTTTTGCCTGGCAGGGCTTCCAAACACTTAAAAATCACAGCACATCTCTCCTGGCAGAAAGCAGTCATGCACCCGGCTGGATCTTCCTCACCCACTTGACGGACTGACCCGTCTTACCCAGTTCTCGAGGCTCTTAACTTCTATATTCCATGCAACAGTTTTATCATACCATATCGACCATAACTGTTGTTACAGTTTGGAGAAAAATACCTAGGGCTAAGGTAATTTTTCCCTTGTCTTGCCACGCATCAGTGGAACTCTGATTAACACTTGCCAGTTGGACATGGTTCTTACAAACCAATACCCCGCATTATCAGCTCCCGTGCAGACCATTGCACCTCTGTAAAAGGGCATCCTGCACTCCGTGGGGGACCACTGTGCTGAGACTGTGAGGGTTGGGGCCACACACTTCATGCATTTGCCGTCATCAGAGAAAACAATACTTATTTTTTCCATGCCTTACTTAGCTTCATACTTGAAAAATATTTAAGCTAGCAGTTAGGTAAACTAAAGTGTAGAATGCAGGTGCTACAATCATTGTCACCAAACGGAAGCCTTCATCCTCACCCAAGCATCTCAGCAAAGCTGACCTTAGACAGGATTTCTCTTGCAACTTGCTGTACAGGCACATCAGTGTGTATGCAGGAGTTACCCAGAATTGTCTGGTAAAAGGGAAATGCTAGCAATTCACAAATTTTTGAGTTTTGTTTAGTAAAAGAAGTAATAATGAACATAGTCTATATTCCATCCACTCTGTACTACACTGGATTTGCAAACAGCACAGAGCCCTTCTTCCTGTTGAACACATGTAGAATTAGGACTTTAAAATTCCATTTTGTTGCATGGTGTCTGCACAGGCATCATTTGTTCTGCAAACAGAAGACAAAAGAGAAAAGAAAAATGGTGCCTGGTGCTTCTGTTTCTATTATGTTTTGAGGATGTTTCTGCCACAATAGCAACTGAGAACGTGAATAGAACAAAGAAAATAACATACAGGGAAAAAAAAAGAAAACCCATCGACTACAGAAAGGTTTGGGTAATTTTAATATCCCATACAACTGTCTGAATGTACTACCAATAGAATAAAGTGTTATGGAACCAGCTATGTGTTGCCAAAACAGTGAATATCATTCTTCCAGAAAGTAACTATTGAAAGCTAGGGAAAAAGAGGAGGCGCCAAAAATCACATTCTTGTGCAAGAGCCAAAATATTTCAGCAAAGGCTTGTGTTCAAGGTACCAAAGAAGTTGTATGCTATGGAAAGGTGCGGGGCAGGAAAACCTGGTGGAATGCTGTGTTACTTAATAGTCTGTGGGTGAACAGCAATGCCTATTAGCATGAATTCAGGAACAGTTCACCTTCATTCCTCAGAAGGCCTGAAATGTTTCATTATCTCCTGTGTGAAAATGTGGTACAGTGCAAGGCCGATATGGAAAGATCAAGAAATTTGTTGAGACAAGCTTCTCAAAGTGAATGAGGAATAGGAGACAGTCCAGTGGGGATTTATAGTTTAAGAAAAAAACCACTACAAAACCACAATCTACCCGAAAGCCAAAGTTCCCTTCTAAAGAACTGCCACAACAGACATCAAAGAGGAAGGGCCTTGAAAAGGATGGTATGCTTCTAGCCAGGCATGCAATCAGTGCATTCTGAGTCTACACTAATTGCAAAGCTGGAAGAAACATTTTTCCCTGTAAAGTAGGGCTTTTAAAACACACTTGAATACTCGGGGGACTGCATGATTCAGGGTCTTCACTATCTGCACATTCCAGTAGATACCTGACCCATGTATTCCTATGTTCAGACAAATAAGCTTATTTATAATGCTGGGTATGATCATGTATGCAAATTATGTCTCATGTTTTTGCAGCCCTTACAATATTTATAGAGTATAAGAGAAAAATGGATTGGCATATAAGTATATCCAAGTTCACAAGTCAACCGGAATAAATTAAATCACCAGGGATTTAAAAGTCTGCTAGGTACCATTTACTATTTCTGTTTGCTAAGCCAAGATCCTTGGACACTCTGGTTCCTTATCTTTCTGCAAAATGAGTTTATACTGACATACTTTATCAAAACTATCAGTCCAATGAGAACATGGATTTTATGAAAATAGTAGTCCAAGTAATTCAATCATATGCTCTATGCATGTTTTCATGAGCTACCTGTATAGACTGTAGCTTTGAGACCATTTTGTTGAGTTTAATAAATTATATGCACTACATATGACACACATTACATATGTATTTCATAGTATAATGATATTCTCATTTTTACTAACATTGTTTGTGACCTTATTAAAAAAAAAAAAAAAGGGGGTAAGAATTCTGTTCTCCATTGCAGTAAACATGTTCATAACAGGCTTGTCCAAGACACTCAAAATACTTGACAAAAAGAGAAGTCACTTAACAGGCTATTTGTACAAAGAACTATTAGACACAGCCAAATTTGTAAATAAAACGGTGCTTCTTCAAACTATTTTAATAAATGGAGGTAATCATAAAGGTTTGTAGTCTAAACTCCAAGTGTACTTCATAAAAATGCAAAAGCAGCTGCGTGCAAAATGTCCATCATATTTTCCTCATTCATATTCTCTGACATTGTAAAAAAAAAAAAAGGTTATTAAGGATTCAGTTGTATATTCATTATCAATCTGCTGTTATTGTACATGTTTATGGTTAGAATATTCTTCAAATTATCACCCTTTTACTTATTTTCATTTGTAGGCTGCCATGGTTTAATCCCAGGCAGCAACCAAGCACCACGCAGCCGCTCACTCACTCCCCCTCACTCAGAGGGGTGGGGAGGAGAATCAGAAAGGAATGTAAAACTCAAGGGTTGAGATAATGACAGTTTAATAGGTAAAGTAAAGGTGTACACACAAGCAAAGCAAACCAAGGATTTTTTTCACTACTTCCCCTCGGCCGGCAGGTGTTCAGCCATCCCCAGGAAGGCAGGGCTCCATCACATGTAACGGTTACTCGGGAAGACAAATGACATAATGCTGGATGTCCCCCTGCTTCCTCCTCCTTCCCCCAGCTTATATACTCAGTGTGACATCCTATGGTATGGAATATCCCTGTGGCCAGTTCAGGTCACCTGCCCTGGCTGTGTCCCCTCCCAGCTCCCCGTGACCCCCAGCCCTCTCGCTGGCAGGGCCCAAGGAACCGAAAAGCCTTTGACTGGGTCTGACCCTCACCCAGCAGCAACCAAACCCACCCGTGTGCTGTCAGCAGTGTTCTCACACCGAACCCAAACCACAGCACTGCACCAGCTACCGAGGAGGAAATTAACTGTGTCCCAGCCGAAACCAGGACATGGCTATGACAGCAATTGCTGCGTCTCTGTGCTAGCAATTTCCTATTTTAGTTCAATTTTGTCCATCTGGGAAAATGCCAAACATAATAGCAAATCTGTTTCTCATCAGATCAGGTCACAAGATGACAAATTGTACTCTGTTGTGTGAGGACAGCTGCAGCAGGTTATGCATAAGTGCCAAAAAGTATAATCATTTCCATTTTGAAAACTTACTTTATACCACTTCATACTTCGGAACAAATAGGCTTATCATGCTTATTGTAATCGAAGCACTCAGAACTAACCAAGTACTATGGAAGATGAATCTACTGCAATTTTACTATGATACTGAACAGACTATGCTGCCAAAATAGTACCATAAAATTAGAATATTACAAAACTCATTTGATAAATGCGCTGGTTTTGAGATTCTAAGCAGATTGCTTACCAACTCAGGGTAATGCAAAAAATCAGCAATTACTTAGGAGGTAGTGTCTTGAAAAATATTACCCTGGAACAAAACAAATCAAGAAACTTAAAACTGAGTATCAGGTCCAGAAAGCTAAAAAAATGCCATAATAGTTGAAGCTTCCTCTGAATTACGCAGGAGATTTATACAGCAAAATTAATAAATTTCTGGATAACTACCTAGAACATTCAGAGAAAACATAGGTTATTTTAACATGTACAGGGTTTTTTATGCCAGCAGTGTAGGAGTCTAGACTATGTACAGGATTACAAGTATCTTTTACAGTTCGCTTTACACCACCTGGCATCTGAAAAGCACCAAGTACTTTTGTGGATCTTGAAATTTGTAGAGAAGCACTGTTACCTCCAAACTGAGATCCCACCTGTGTTAACATGTATTGCATGTTGACACACAGTTTTATTAAAATGAAGAGCATCTACATACTTGAGATTACTCATATGAGTAGACTTCTGGATATTACAGGCTGTGTTTTCAGAACCGTGTTCTTTGTCAGATCATTTGTAGTTTTACTGGTTGTTATTATTATTATTGTTACTGTTTAAATGAAAGTCTTAATGCTCTAAACATGAGGCAGAGAACCTGAGACTGCATTATTTGTTGCAGGTGGCAAAACAAGGTCATTGGTACCTCTTTGAGAGAGAGTGTCCTGATGTATTTACACCATGTTACCATATGAACACAGTATGACTTTCCAGTGTTTTATTTTCTCTTTCTTGGTTTGCTCTCGCTTTACATACTGTATCAATTCGTATCTGTCATATCAATTCCTTTCAATCACACCAAGAGAGAAATTAACTGGCTGGCTGCAATTCTTCACATGTGCAAAGCACATTGAATTTGCTTCTTTGGCTCATCTGTTGTTTTGGTGCTGTGCCAGTCCAGTTAGTCTTGGCTGGAGTCCTGACAATGCTCCCGAAGAGCGTCCGCTGACTGCAGGCAATGGTCACAGTTAACGTGCCTGCTTCTCATGTCACACTGCCGTGCCAGCTTTGGCTCAAGCACAGCAAAAGGGCATGCTTCAAAAATTCCCTTTAAAGCATAACACAGCAACTCCCATGGCCACCCCGACTCAACACAAGCAGAGTCTCACTACAGGGTAACTTTCCAGTAGCAACAAAAGAAATTAATAAAATCCTGAATCAGCTTTGGAAGCTATGGTCATGTCAGAAACAGACATCACTATGTACATCTTTCATGCAGCTACAGCATTCAAATGACATTTCTAAAGGAACAGGTCTATTTTTTATTTCTTATTCATGAAACCAAATGGAGTTTGGGGACCACAGGTTCTGATCTTATAATGATAAATAAGGGTGATTAATCCTCATAAAACCTAATGCAATTCTAAACCATATTCTACCTAAGTTCAATTACATGGAATATGTCAATAAATATTTTACTGGAACAATTTAGGGCAGCTATATCCATTTGAATACTGGAATTATAATGATATTTTACTATGAAAGTAACACTCAAAGAGACTATATAAGCTATGCTACTTTAACCTGAGACATTTATCAATACAGAGCTAAACAAATAACTTTTTCTTCATAGTGTTCTAATTGGCGGTTAACAGTGAAATACAAATTGAGTAAACTAATGTGGTTTTGTTTTGGTTTTTTGCTTCAGCTGAATTTTGCTCTCTTCAGAAGTGATAGTAAAAAGGATGGAGTTTAAAGGATACAGCTTGATTAATAAACTGCACAACATAAAACAGAATGATCATACCAGGTGAAGCACAGGGTGTATCTAACCTGCAGAAATCATGAACAGCAGCCAGGAGTGGAAATGTGTAACAGAAATGTGTAACGAACATACAAATGTATTTTCCCTAGTACTACCACTCCACTTACCCTTTCCTTATGGCTCTTCCTGAGCCAGAATTCATATACAAAGTATCACACCTCCTTTGGCGATATCTTTAAATAAATCATATGTTCATTAAAACATACCAAACCAAGCGAAACAAAATACCCAACCCCATAAACCTTCTTCTAGTTTCAAATCCACTGCCCAAGAATGTCATTGTTCCTGCCTTAAGACATGACAGGAGTATCTGCTATTCATCTCCTCCATGTCTCCCATGGTTTTGTAAGTCTGTGTGTTTAATGTGCTATTCCAGCCATCTGTTTGAAGCTTGGGAATAGCTTCTTTCTTACATAAACCATTGTGTATCTCTGACCAAAACCTATGATCCACCCTTTCTAGTTAAATTATATCATTCCTTCGAACTGGGTACTCAACATTCCATATAGCACTCAAGCAGCCATTCAACTATCCATTTGCACGACTGCATTATGATATTTTGGTTTGCATTTCTAAGGGATTATTCAAAATAATTCTTAAGAGCCCAGATTTACAGAAAATCCCTAGTGCCTTCCATGTTTTCTGAAGAAGGGAAAAAATTCAACCACAACCCCTTCTGTAAACTGAAAATCAAGTGTCACAAACTTCGAAATAAACAGACTTTCGAAACAACATCCCTGTACCTAAGGGGTCAAGAGCCCTGCAAAAGCTGTTAAGAATAACAACTCAAGTCTGTACTTTTCTTGATTTGGTAAGTACTAAGCTGGTGTTTTCAGGGAACTATGCACAACGTCTGAAAGTTCTCTCTCCTCATTTAGAATAATAGGACTGTTCTTCCCCGTGTGTATTCCTTTGTGTTTGATGACATTGAATCTCAAGTGCCTTTCATCTTCAAATCATTTGGTATGATGATATCTTTCTGCAACATTTCACATTCCATTTTAATTCTGATTATTCTGGACCCTTCTGGAAGTATAATTCTTCCTTTAGTAAATGACTACTTACTCATCTTTTGTATTCTACACCTAAACTGCCATTAATCCAAGAGAAGACTCTCCTACTCACCCTCTTACTTTTTAAAAGCCTTTGATGAAGGGCCTTTTTGAAAGCTTTTTGGAAATCGAGTTAACTACACAAAACAGATCATCCTTATTCACATGCTGATGACTCCCCCAGAAGACTTCTGGGGGATGATTAAAACCTCAGGAAGTCAGGTCTGCTCATCCCCATTTATTATATTCATTCATGGGGCAACAAAAATCTATTTTCCAGAACTTCTACTAACTTAACTGGTAACAAAGTCAAAACAAAAGAACCTTTTAAAAAATGCAGCCAAAATATAAAAACCTGTCATCTTACTTCCATCTGTCATTTCACTAATATTCAAGCAACAAAGAACAGGCAAGAGTTACCAATTCAGCAATTCCGTGTATCAGTTTCTTTAGCACACTTGAATGAGCAGCTGGTGCAAGAGGTTTCTTATTCTGTGCTTCTGTTACTATTCTCAGATACCTTCAACTACCATTTCAAGACCTGTTCTTCAAACTAGTTCCCCCAGTGCTGCTGGTGTATCTACTTATTGGAAACAAAAAAGATCATTTACTATACTTTTTTTACGATAACCTTATCTGTCAGGAGTGCTTCCTTACACAAAAATTATCTTTCAGCATTGCAAATTCTCTGGAAGACCTCATGCCACTTATTAACTTGAAGAAAGCCTTTTATAATCAGGGTGTGGGGTTTGTTTGTTTGTGTTAGTTTTTTGGCCTTGCTTATTTTATTTTTACATTAAATCGTAACCATGAAGTTCAGCAATTTAAAATATCCTATTCGTATCTATTTTTTTGCCATAGTGCTAAATCAATAAAACCAAAATCCCTTCACACTCTTACATGCAAACAACATGAATCATGTAATACATAGAGTTTCACTACCACCAAGCCAGTAAATGCCCTTCTTCATGTTCAGAGAAAAAATGTCCTACACAAAACCTGATGTTCTCTAAATGGCAGGAGACAAGTCCACATCAGATCCTGGCTCCCCTGGGAAGAGATCAATATCAGAGTTCCTTCTGGCACCAACAAAGCACAGACCACTGAGCTGAAGTCTCCCCTGAATCTGCTACAGTCTTCTTCCATCAGCTTGAAAACGTGACACCTTTTCCATTATTTTATGCTGCACTCAACTTCTATGCTTTAAAACATTCTTTCTCCTGCTTTCTGGAATCACAAGAAAATTTCAGAAAGGAGGAAAGGGGAGCCTTAAAAAATAGTGACTTCAGCTCTTCCAGTTGAGGAAAAATGTGACAAAACAACTTCTTGTGCACAACCAAAAGACAAAATTGGGTGGGTTTTGGTGTTTTGTTTTGTTTTTTTCATTTTCCAGTTACTATGTTTAAAGCCAAGGCAAGATTTTCTTTAGGATCCAAATAAAAGCAATTTTAGATTGACCAAGATGATCTAGGGAGGAGACCAGGGAATAAATGTTTAGATCTTCCAAACACACAGGAATTGAGAGAAGTAATCTTATTAAATGCTCTCAAGAGAATAAGGAAGTGGAAGAGATCCAGCCATCTCTGTCTGAGTTTATAATTATGAAAATAATATGTAATTCCAGGAAACTTTTTAGGATCAAAAACATATACACTTGCACGCATGGATAATGTGTGCAAATAACAAATACGCATACAATTAACAGTGATGTACAAATTAGCATTAAATACAATTTAGTGCAGGCCTGTATAGTAAGTTAGAAGAACGTGAAAGGTCATGGTGGCAGGGTACCTGGTTCTCTGCCAGATAGTGAAGAAAACTATTAAATAGAGAGATATATAAAAAATTCTTCAATTAATATAAGCAGGGTGTCTTCATGAGACAGACTTTCATTTTTTTTCATACATCCCATGTTTTATTTTTGTATAAAATGGGAAATATGTTCTAGAGACAAATGAAAATTCTAAGGAAAGCAGTATCACAAGAGCTTATAGACAGCAGAGGACACACAAGTATACTTTGGAAATGAAAAGTTGACCCCAAATTAACCTAAATGCTTCCCTCACTATTTTGGACTCTCAAGTTTTGTTTGACCACAAACTTTTTATGATATTAAGAGACCAAAATTATTAATTCTAAAGATCATCTTTATTTTGGTAGGTAGGCTGGGGAAAAAGCTGATTTCAAAAATGCCTATTACCTAATAAATGTTGAGCACACTACCATATATAAAGAATAGTACTATTTTGAAGGTAGGTACATATCCATTTTTAAATTTGAAAAAACCTTTGATTTGGTATTTAGACCACCTTAAGACCAAGTGACTTTTAAGATGTTCATCAAAAAGAAAGGCATGAAAATAAGCCACCTGTTAAGTAAACTACAAAGAGTCTGCAGCTTCTTTGATAAATGTTTGTAGGAATCAGTATTTATTTCATAACTTACAGAGATGCCTATAAATTCCCCATTACCTGATTCTCCTAATCATCTTATGCAAATTGCTGCATCCCGGTTTAAAGACCTTTGTGACTTCAGCAACCAACATAAGCATTCTGGAGTCCTGATGTCAACAATTTCAAAAAAGACATCATATTCACTAAAATTCTATTTCTGTGTGCCCAATCTGAAATGATTTCTTTGCAGACACAGTAAGTTCTGGAGCAGTGACTGAAATAAAGTTTTATGAAATCAGTATCTCTTGAAAAGGTCACAGAATTTTATCCACAGCCCCCTTAATTGGGGACTTATTAAAGCAGTAATAGATTGAAAATTACTCTCAAACTTTTAAAATACACAACTACAAAATACAAACCTACATTTTCAAAAGCATATCTATTTCACTTTGCACATTTTTTTGTTACTGTATTAGTAATAGAATACTGTATTGAGGCAAACATATATTTTTTAATATGGGGAAATTGGTAATGTTAACATTTTAATATTAATTTTAAAAATATTATAAATAATATTATATTATTTTCAATAATAATAGTTTATATTAGTAAATTATAATATATTTGTAATTTGATAATATTGATATTTAATAATGCTATATATATCATTGAATTATTTTATATTATTGTATAAAGAATATAATAACTATAAAAGTTTAATAAATTTAAATACAAAAATATAATATTATAAATTAAAATAGTAATTTTAATAGATTCCAGATTGCTTCCTTGTTTCCACTTCCCCCACAAAATTCCCATATACACGCTATTTTGAACTGTGGGCTCTTTTCAGTTGTAGGTTCCAAATACTTCCATACTAAGAGGTTTGTGCCACCCTCTTTTTATTTTTTATTTTATTTTCTCTAGAGTACAAAATTCAGATATACAAAAAGGAGGTAAGCACTCACCTGGGTTTTGCTTGGATATATATACCTGAGCTTTGTGCCTATGAAAAGGACTCCCCTGCTAACATCACATGACACACCTTGTAAACACCAATATTATTTTAAGCCTATTGACATCTTTATCTATGGCCATAGTCATTCCAATTAAAAAAGAGTATCTTTTCTGTGGCAATTCTTAGAGTACTTTCACACCAGTCTAACTCCAGTTATTCCCAACGGCTCCCTAGACCCACAATGGTAACACAAAAAAGTAAGACCCTCCTATCTAGATAAAGTGAGACCACGGAAGTACCATACACTCTGTTTATTTTTATATCATTAAGTGTTATGGTGCAGGACGTGATGCCCCCTCTGAAACTATAAATAATATTTGTAATTTGCTACTGCTTATAGACTATCAAATGTATTAAATCCATAAACATACTATACAATATTACTGAACCTTTAAATAAAATACGAGCAAATAGCAAAATGATGCCTAGCTGGTGGGCAAATCAGTAATTCATTTTGATATTTCAAAACATCTTGCTACACTTCATGTAGAACTTGCACATATAAAACTTGGAAATTTTTTCCTGCCTTTATCACACTTGCTAAACGTGGCTGGTTTTGTTTCTCTAAACAAGCACTTTTGTGAATTACTGACATAACCTCTTTCACCTACTGCCATTTAGTACGCTGAGCTCTCAGACACCCCCTTCTTGTGTAGAGCTGCTGAGGTTTTATTCCTTCTTATCAGGTAGGCAAGAGTAGATTCTGAATTGCAGTGAACATACTTCACACTGAGTACAGATTTACAAAGTCAATCACTAGGCTTCTCAAATAAATACAAGGAAATTTCAGGGTAATGGAAGGATGTGATTTTCAATATATATCCTACCCAAAGAATTACTGGCTGTGTTTATGTTTTATTCAAACTATTCATGCTACTCATTATTTTGATACTTTCCTTGAAATATTTTGGCTTTATTTTCCTCTTCAAGTCAAACAGTCACATTTCCATCAGCATCTAATATTGTATAAAGAATTCTTGATTTTGCATGTCAATGTTCAAGCTAGGCAGTCATGAAAAAAAAAAATAAATCTAAAAAGACTTGACTAGACTATACATTCAATGCAACTCCCCGAAAAACTGCATACCCAATTACTTACTCACCTTAAATAAAAATGCATTTTTCATTTGGGAGTAAATCTTCGTTCAAGCAATGTGACATTTTGCTGGTACTTTTTATGCAGCTATATAAATCTTTAAATACCACTACCTTTGCACAGCTATAGAAAATCTAATTTCTGGACTGACATTATGATCATTACAAAAGAAAACACATCTATATCTCAATGAGTTTTTAAGCGGAAAAAAAAAAGGTTTTGTCAGAAAACTGGGACAAACAAAATTCAGCTATTGGAAGACAGTTATGCTGTCATAAGAATATTAAAAAGATATGACAAAATTTAAGTCTTTTAAGACAATACAGTACCAAATATAAATACCTACCTAGTTTGGCCAGTATGGAAATCAGTACAGTCTAACGAGTAGAACACTTGTTGGCATAATAAACATGCTAATACAGAACTACTCTTCCGGTTTCTGAGCTACCATGTATAGTGATACATCACTGCACTAAGCCAAGTAGAAATAAAATCCTATGCATAAAATGCTATAGAAATAGGGCTGAATTTTGTTTGGGTTTTTTATTTTGTTTTTCTTTACATACTTGGATCCCCCTACATTGCACATTTTAGATCGTAATATTGCAAATATACAACTCTTGCAGAAGAAACTTGAACTATATTGTTCTTTTCCTAAAAATAAACTAAAAATGTATTTAGGAGCACTGTAAATTTGGCAGCATCTATAAAATTTTCCTCTGTAAAAAGAATCAAACAGAACACCTAATAATGCCAAGATACCATGGGAAACAACAATGGCCATGAAGAAAAGACATCTTTTGTTCATATCTTTGTAGCTGAGTGGCAGATTACCACTTTTTCGTTAAGACTGAAGCCAGTTGGGGATTTTATAACAACGTATTTTCTCACTTTAAAGTGTTTGTTAGAAAAAGCCCTTACCTTTTTGAATAAAAATTAAACAGTTTTGCAGAACCTTACAGGGGCAAAATCTTTTCATACCACTGAGCTGGAAGAATAGCCATTACCCTGCTCCGCCACCTACGCGGGAGCTTAGCAGCTGAGGTTACCCAGGGAGGTGGATACAGAGGCATGTGCTTCCTCAGGCTCACAACAGGGACTTGAACCCAGATCACCTGCATCTGCCGTGGCTACCCTGGTCACCGCCTTAGAGAGATTTTAGAGCAGACTGCACTCTTTGTCTCTACAGGAAAATGAAACAAAGCCTCAGTAGTTTGCATAAAAATTAAATCCTTTTTCAAGTAGAGCATCATTCCAGCTCCTTTGCTACAACCAAGAAAAAAAGCGCAGTCTGTGGCAGAGAAGGCATCAATGGAAATTTGCTGTTGAGTATGGCTGCTGCTTCTGCTTTGGAACAGTGTATTTGGCTTTATCTTTCTTGCATATGCTGGAAGCATACATTTTGCAGAACTTTTAAATGATATTAATATACATGAATGAATGGAGGTAAACTAAACATTAATTTGCCTGGTAATAACGTTGTAATTATGCCTGTAGGATTTGAATTAAAAGCATCCAAATGCTAATAAGAACTAGTTAACTTCAGTGGGTAGCTGTGATTAGTTATTACTAGACTTGATCTTTTACTGATGGGGAAAGTTACAGGGCTAAAATCTAAGATAAATAGGTGGTTCTTCTACAAGGATATTCATATGAATCATCTCTTTCCACTCATAAATCTTAGCATTTAATTATTTAATATTTGTCATTATGGAATTGGGAAGCCTAACCTTGCAACCTCTGCTCATTTTGTAGAAAGAAAAATGCCAAGAACCTCAGCCACAAATGAGCTTGATGTTATTTTCTTCGGGCAGTTTCCCAGAGATCCAGTTACTAAGACTTTTTTTTAAGTCATATTTTAAGTGAATTGTGTGTGCCACAGAGGCATTAATTATGCTGTCACTTGCAGTGCAATATTATACCTAGTTAAGTTTCTGCATGATTCTTCCTTCACCACCGTTACAGGGTCTTAGCTATTTACCCTTTCCCATTTCAATTATTAAAAAGCATATTCCACTTACAGGAGACCTCTGACGTCTCCTGGTTTTCGTCAAAAAAAAAGGAAAATAGATGCATCTCAGTATCCATTTTTTACTGGGCAAGTTTTCTATCCTGACGTACCCCTGGAAAAGCTTAGCCAATAGATGCGGTGAGTGAGACCAGATAGATTAATGAGCTCATTATAATTCATTAAAGAGTGATGTGAGGATGACTGCCCACCTTAATTAGTTTTATTACTGTAGGAAATTGTTTCATATGCCAAGCTCATCACCAAGCATGCCTGGAAAACATTAGAGTGGTAATCAGACTTGATACAAGAACCTTTCACTTGCCTGTAAGGCTAAAGGCACTTATAATGACAAGGAAAGTATTAAAAAGATGGACATGAGGGTGGCTAGCATAAAACAATTTATCGTGTCTAGTAATTCAGTGATAAACAACACAACGGTGATTTCAAGTTAAGAATTTGGTGGAACAGCCGTGTTGCTATGGCACACCGTGTACTCTTCCTGTAATCATGACATTAGCTGACAGTAATAGATTTAGAAGGTTTAATAGGTCAGGTTTGCTCAGATAATAAATCCTAATGCAAATTAACTATGACTCAAATATTCTAATGAAAATGTTAATTGGTAACTGGAATTTCTGCAGAAATATGTGGGCCTCTTTTTCCAGTCAGCCCCCAGATTAGCAAACGCGTTTCCACACATTTCTTGACAATTCTACGTTGCAGGTAAACAACAGGTAAAAAATTCTTGTTGGTAACAACAGGTTAAAAAAACCCACATAAAATAGTAATAGATTTGGATGGAGAGAAATGCAAAACTAGTTTAAGAGAGTTGTTCAGTCTGCACAAGTCCTACTAAAAGGATTACATCCTAGGATCCACTTTTTGACGACTTTAAGGGCTAGAACATATTCACATTCAAGGTCTTTTCATCATTACACAAATGGTTTAAGGTCTCATCTCTGTAACCTCAATAATGTATTACAATCATCGCTACCTTATCATCAATTTAATTACATTCTCTTTCACTCTAAGCAACAGTAAATCTTTCTAAGCCCTACATTCCTGATTAGTTGTATTTTGAATATATTGTTTAGTATTATCAAGCTCTGTAACTTATCAAGAGTTAGGTATTTATTTTAACAGAAATGTTAAGGGAATACCTACAAATGTCCATGAGCAGAAGAAAATGTTGAAACTATCGTCTAAATTGGTCATTGATAAGGTCATGGAGGATCACATTTTTCAACAGTATGTCATAATGATGTATGGTAAATTGTGGCTGTGCATGTCTTTAGTGATAGGAATTCTTCCCATTTTAAGATAATCTTCAGGTAGTTTCAGAGTAGCATAAAGGAAGATTCTGCCTTCCCCACCCCACCCCCCCAAAAAAACCCCAAAACAAAACACAAACAACAAAACACAAGAGGTAATTAAACAAGAAAATAAATCTGCTTCTAAAGTTGTCTCAGTTCTCAAACATACCATCATATTTCCATGCCTTGTGTTTTTCAGCCACTCCGAACACCCACTATTTCAAAGCCATTCTTTCTCCTCGCATTTTCACAAACAAATTGCTGGTGACTCTTTAATTTTCTAGTGCAAAAGAACGGGTTTCTTTCTCCTTCCATAATGGAGTAACTGTCCATTGTTATTTTGCTTCTTGTAAGAAAACAGGTGTCACTAGCCGCTCACTCCTTTGCATGAGCCCCACTGGTTACTAGTTGGGTATGATACTGTTGAGACTGACAGGGCAGCAGCATCTGGCTGTCAGGTATTTTCAGATATTACAGCGCATATAATAAGTGTCACAAATGGAAGGTTAACGAAAAGAAATAAAGATAGCCAACACACAGATTTCTGGATTGTCTTCTGTACAGTTCTGTGTGCTGTTACCTTCAAGACAGTCCTTGTTAATTGCACTGTGGCTCATGGTACAAGAAAAGTACGAGTCTTACAGAAATCTTCTGACATAGGTCATTATTACAATCTTAAAGAAGAGGAAACTGAACAGAAACAACAATGAAAAATCTCTGAATAAAACTGAGTTTTTTATTTTCCATTTGTTGCCATGACTGTAACTCAATTCTCTCTTTTGCTTCTTATTGCTCTCACATCCCTTAATCCTCCTTATCCTTGTATTACACCTGGGTCAGGCATAATTAAGGGCTGTATAATTTTCCCAAGCCACACTGGTTCTGAGTCCAGGACATCATATACCCAAAAGATTTCCAGTTACCTGAGAGTGGGTAGGGTGAACCAATACTACCGAAACTGAAAGTATTTACCGATAAGATTCCTGAGTCTACTTTCAGTCATTGAAACATATGGAGGGATTTTTGTGGGTGTTATTTTAGGAGTGATTAATACGCATTTCCCAATCAGTTAGTATTTGCATGTTTCTCCCTTTTGTACATAATCTTTTTGAAGGCTCAACAGTATCCTTAGCAACTGAATTGGCGTACCTAGTCCAACATGTGACCTGGGAATCATTTTATATTTTAGTAGTCCAATGTAAGAAGAAACATTTTCTGCAGTTTAAGCTGTAAAACCAGAAACAAACCAAACCCAGCACACCATACCACTCCCTTTCACGTCTAGGTGGGGGGAACTGAGCAGATTTCAGCATAGTCATCTAACAACAGTACACAATAGATTTATGGGAACTATACAAAACAAAGTAATTTCAGCAATGCAAGATACAAAAAATGCAAGTAAAATTTGTTCAACATCACCATTGTTTATGTATATAGGATGAAGCTAGCTGTAGCTTAGCTAATCCATGCAGACTGAGCACTCCGCACATTTTGAAGACTGCCAAATTACTGTCACCTCACCTTGTTCTCACTTGTACCACATACTTATTATTTCCAGTTTTCTGGGAGCTGTGGAGTTGAACTGGGGTTAAGAATCAAATCTCAAGCAAAGCAGTAACAGAAAAGAGACATTGCAGAGCAGTTCTGTCTTGCTACTTTGAGTTGATTCTGAACTTGAAGTACGTAATTGCCCTTGATAACACAAAAATAATGTAAAAGTTGGGGTTTGCCTGTTTGTTTGAAAAGCCTCTCAACATACTAAAAAGATGTGTTTGACCTGGAGTAAGACCTATTTGGTTTGATTTCATAGTTTTCTTTAACAAGGGGATTATTTTGCCTTTTAACTCAAAAGGTTTATCGTGTATCAGAATAAATCCCTGTTGGGGGTGGGAGGAGAAGATTCTGGAGTTTGGGATTTATTTTTTTTTAAGAAAGAAAAGAGGTGGAGGAATACTACATGCAAGTGAGGACACTTCTTTTTTCCTTCTGCATTATAGTTCAAATATTCTGAAAAGTTTCATTCTCTTTATTAAGTATGCTTTATTTAGTGTCGTACCATAATACCAGCTTAAAACCATTTTAAAATGGTTCCCTGAGATATTAGAAGATTGATCTGTATAGTTTCCATTTTCTTTTTATAAGGCTACATAACAGAACCCCTTGTACAGGTAATGCTTAAAATTCTAGCAACAAACCTGCTTAGATGTTTTGTAAATGACTATGTCATACACAACAAAGACATAGCAGGAAAATAATTTGTTTGCTTGTGAAAAGAATACTTTGAAAATCCCTGTTGAACTGGTCACTGAATCAATAAACGATGCTAATATTGCTCCCTGTTGCCACTGAATATTCCATTTATACCAGTTTGGCTGTGGAAAGAACACAGTGACGCTTCTACCACTCGCTGTCAGTTGTTACTACTAACAACAAAAGCTGTCACTGAAGTACTTGACCACTTACACAAGAACCATCGTTTTGTTTTAAAAACTAACAGCAATAGGATTCTTCAGATGCTCAAAACCATATATAGCTATACAGAAACAAATCAGCTACACTTTGAAAATAAACTTACAATGTCAGTTCCTTCAAGGTTTTCAGTACCTGACATGGAAAATCAAAACAGGGCTCCAATTTTGAGGAAACACTCATAAAAATCTCCAGTACAATGTGAATAAGCAAAAATCACTGAAAATGATGGTGACTTTTGCTGTGTTTGGACAGTCAAAACTATTATTTTGTTAAATATTTGTTTAAAGAAAGACACTCAATCAGATTTAAAATTATATGTGAATGCAAAAATTGAATTTCCTATTTCTCATGTTCTATTTAGCTTTAATAGCCAATTGCAATGTATTTTAAATAACGTTACACAGTCTTTCATTATATTATTAGAACTTTATTTACCATAGTCTATTTCATTATATTTTCTCAAACATGTCTTTTTGAAATCCATATTAAAAGCTATGGTGTCATTCATATTATTCTCCTCTCATGAAAAATAAACCTGAATTTTTCATCCATATAACCTGTTCGTGACAAATTACTTATCCAAATAACATCACTGATCTGTATCAATCTATATGTCAAATTCAGTCTTTGGGACTCCCACTTCAAAGATCTCAGTCATTAACCTTTATTTATTTTAAAGAAAAAGTACTTACTGTCCTACACTTCATAGTCTTTCTACACACATTTTCCAAAAAATGTCAGACCCAAGCACCACCCCCGTCCATGAAAAGCAGTAACAAGGCAGAGACTAAACTATGGGAACTAATGAAAAACAATCAGCAGAATAAGCCTGAAATATTAAAGATCACATATTTATGTACCTAAAAGAAAAAGCATATTACGCCTATTAACCTGGACCCTGATTTTGCTAGCACATATATGTATAAAAATGTTTAGTATTGAGTACACTCCCTCTTGTACAGTTAGTTATGTGTTTTAATGCTTAAAAGTTATTTTTTTTCTTGCTCAATTCAAATTACATAGAACAATTGCATCAGCAAGTTAGGAGTGGAAGAAAGGGCTATTTCGTTCTCAGTTAAGTTTCTCAATTGGAGACTAAATGAAAAACTGAATGAAAGAAGATGATGGCTCTCAGGGCTAACTTTAGCTGATGGACATGGAGTATTAGTAAGGTCTTCCCAAGAGTGTATCTGCTGTTGTCAATTCTTTGAACACTTGTAATTCAAAGATCTTCGATTTGACACAATAGCAAGCAGCATATAGACTTAACTCCTCTTTCTCAGCTGCTGCTATATTTATTTGCCACTGGTATTAACTTGGTCCTATAAAAGTCAAATGCTATGCCTGAAAATACAAAATGGCTGATTGAAGCAAAAAAGCAGAAGTTTTAACTAAAATTAGTAGAGAAAAGTCAACTGAGTGTGAAACTGCAGTGAAAATATGCATGATTGCATCTGTCTTCCCCCCCAAAGGAATTAAGATGTGTGAAAAATCCTATGGCAACAATTACAGAATGACAGAAAATGATGTCATCCTGGAGATACTGTCCTTCAACCCCTTTCAACTTGTGGATTGGGAGTTTAATTAGGGCTATAAACTAGGGATAAAGATGACTTTCATATCTACATGTATGATTAAACATCTGCCCTAATGAGGCCCTGATCCTTAAGCACTCTATCTCATCAGTTAAATCTTTGAGTCAAACATCAGAATTTACCGTCATTGTTGATCAAATGACTCATTTTCACAGGAAGCACTTATCCCATTAAAAGATGCCTCCAAAGAATATCTCCTCTATAGTACAGAGACACACTGCTTTGTTTCTTCTGTCTGCCCTATATATAACAAGAACTCAAAAGCTACGAAAACATGACCACACCTGTAATCTATAACAATCAGTTACATGCAGTATGGGACACGCTCACACCTTGAACCAAACTGAAAAACATTAGCAAACACATTTTAATAAGCTTCGGTAAAACAGAATCAAACAAAGGTCATGCCCTTTGGTTTTTTAAAACTTGAGCATTTTTAAGGTTAAACAAGTTTGCCTGTACATTTAATAGACACAGAGGTAGTATCCAGACACACTAACAGCAAAGCTGCAACATAGCCTTCCTTCCACGTACATGGAAGCAGATCTTGCCCGGGTGAACACTGCTCCATGCATTATCATTAATAAAATAATTACTTTTGTACAAAATTCACCCTCCACCAAAAGACCATTGCCACAATATTCATGGAACTATATTCTCACCCTCTATATATCTCCACAGGTGTATGGAGATGGAGGATTTGCCCTGCATATATTCCCAACCAGTAAAAATAGGCTTAGTACTTAGTAGTTAGTGTTATGAAAATTAATGGGACTATGCAAACGAGTAAGCCTGTGTTATACATCTACAGGACTGAGCAGTAATTTTTTACATCCTGCAGAGAGATGAGCTTAGACTTCAGAGAATAGAAAAAGCCAGACTGATTTTGCAGAGTTATCAAATAGAATGAAAACCCCAGAGCAGAACTTCTCCACTAAAACAGAGGCATAGATTTTCTTGATTCAATGGAAAGAAGCAGCTTATGGGAGAAACACAATGGTTTATGGTCTCATAAAGATCAATCTGGGCAACCCCTATTTTGCTGTCTACAAGAGCAATGTGTGTCCTGCCAGGCATCTTACTGCCTGGCTGGTTTATATTTTTTTAGTCTCATCCCTACAACTTTTTAGGTTGTTGGTACGTAGCCAAATCTGTCAACGCAAGGATGAAATTATTTCACTCTACATAAAAAAGCAGATGAATTATTTACTGTTTAACACTATTGCCAATTTTCTACTAAAACTCACAACAGGGAAAATCCTTTTGCACTGATACAAATCAGCTATTGTAAAATGCTTTAGGAATACTATTAGCCTTTTTAATCCAGTGTATTAAAAGCAAAGTAGTATGTATGCATTAAGTATGAATGAGATCAAAAGGCATTAAACTTCTAGTCACCAAAAGTAAATCAAATTCTATTTTATTAGCAAAAGAAGCATTTGCTGACCATTTGCTGCATAAGAAGTTCACTGAATCGTTTTTGTCAGTGCTAAAGGTGCCAATGAATATTCAACGTACTTCATATATAGAATTGTATATTCAATGACACAACTGAACAAGAAAATATATATAAACCAGCTTATTTCTAGAGAACAGAACCTGTTACACGCAACAAAAATGTATGCATTTGAATGTAGACATAAAATATACAATTCTTTCCAGTGGCTGTAACTGAAATCCTACACTTTCAAAGAAAGAAAAAAAAAAAGTGTCTATGCAGTTCCTTATTTGATATAGGTGACAAAACATGCATCAAGTAAGGATTGCACTTTTAATTTACTCTTATCCCCTCATTTTATTTACTGACTACTACCTATCCTACCTGAAGTTATTCCATGCTACTGGCAATACAATAAGATGCAGAAATTAATATTATATTGCTCTGGACACCATGTCTGCTTACTTGGTCTTGGGTATCCCACAGGGGTGCTGCTCCCTCATGCAGGAGTGCAGTAGGTCAATGCTGTATCAGAATAGCTGCTTCTATGCCCTAAATCCTTAATCTGCTCGATGAACACTTGCTAAAGGCTACCTACACATTAAGCTCAGTCCAGTTCAGATGCAGTTTCTCTTTTCCTGGGCCCCCAGAGCCTGCTAATACCTGCTGGTTGAAACTGGGCTGAGAAAGGGTTGATCTCATTTTGAAAGTGATGCTTTCTCCCCTGCTTATCAGACCCAGCTCTCCAGAAAGCCTAATGAAGCACCCAAGCTTGTGTCTGCAGTTACACAAACCCACCCACCCACCCTCCAATCACAGAAAGGGAGGAAAAGCTGTGAAAGAAGGGTAAATAAGTAATAAAACAGAAGACTAGATTAAATAAGACACAGAGGAAAAAAGGTGATGTGATAGAAGAAATATAAGGAAAATCATTACAGAAAAATTAAGCTAGAGGAGTTATCAAAAACAGCAGAAGAGTTTACAGCTTTCGACAGAAAAAAACAATTAAAAGGAAAAAAAAAGAAACAATAGATTAAAAAAAATCTGATCTTAATTTTTTATGGTACAATTTATAATAACCAATACCAGAACAGATTCAGTACTGTAAATGGTGCCGTATCATGTATAAGCAGAATATAATTTTCTCATAGAAGAACCTAAAAAAAAATGTTTTATCAAATGTCTAAACTTTTAATGTAGAAGAAAGTAATTTGCTGAAAGACTGACTGCAGCATTCATCTTCCATTCTTGCCTTGGAAAGAAAGGCAATCCTGCAAAAATCATCTAAAGGAAATAATGGCCTAAGGAATGAAGTCAGGATTACATCAAGAAATGCCCACAGCTAGAAAATTCTGGGTATTAAATAATTTTTAAAGAGACAGCCCTACTGGAAGATTGCTGTTCCGGCAGGGATAAAAGACTCAAATCAATGAAAAGACAGAAAAGGAAAGAGAGAAGAATTTGGTGTTACAAACCATAAGAGACAAAACATTAACGAGTTAGGGGAAAAAAAACCAAACAAACCCAAAGATCAACTGGACCCTGAGCATACTGTGCATCTGGACAGGAACACAAGCTAAGGATCATTTGCTATCGGGGAAGCTGAAAATTACATATAGAAGACAAAGGGCCAAAGCAAATGAGGCAGCATGGGGGGAGGGGGGGGGGGGGGGGGGGAGTAGGCCACACCTCTGGGTCCTAGATGAAAAGCGTGGAGTTTGATGGAAGGAAAAACATGCATAATACTTTTTAGCCTTTTCTTCTGTTCCCCAGATAATGCTATCATCACTATAAATTATTTCTGTAACATTTTCAGCCTCTGGATTCAGATAAAAGACAGACCACTTATGGCTGGCAGAGCACTTCACCTATGTCTCTTCAATTCAACCCAGGTCTTAAAATAGCCACGTATTGTGCTCATTCTCCTAAGACAGAAAGGATGGATCGCCACCTCATACAGGCTTCACTAGTTAAGATTTCATAAATGTTTTATAGCTTTATACAGTACCCATTTCAGTATCAACAGAATGTGATTTAATGGAGGAATGTGTATATCCTGAGACAGATCTGACAGAATATAATAAAAATTTACTCTAAGCTTGATATAATAATCAAAATTAAATACCAGTTGGTACTATTTCTGCACTGACAAAAACATTCTGTCTATGTTTTATGTCACTGTAATAATCTTCACGATAAAAACTAATCAATATTTTACTTCAGTTTTCCTTGTAATGCAGGTGAAACTATTATAAGAAGTTATCTGGTTTATTTTTCAAACACAGAATGGCCGAAGAGCCATCTTGCTCATCAGAGGATAGTGCTGAGATGTGCAGCCTCAGAACCAAGAAAGGAATTGCACCTCATTTTATTCCCTTCTCAAGCTTTCTGCTGAAAGCCAGGATGGTGTATGACTTACTCTCACCCGCGTACTTGGCCATCTCATGATATTAGTAGGCAGAAGTCATAGTTTATCCTCTCTGATCATACAAAAAAGTTCAATGTGTTAAACTGCCAAGCTTTCCATCCTCTGTCTCCTCATTCAATACTCGTTCAGCAATACTTCTGATATTTTTAAAGTCACAGTACAAAGAAATGGAGAGATTGCACTTTTGACTGTAAAATTTGTTCATTAAAGATGTCTTCTAATTAGGTCAATCAATACTCAAGTCTGTAATCTCATAGCATTTACAAGCTAGAGGAGCTCCCACTTAAGCTGCTGAACTCAAATTACATATCCCAGAGCTGAGGATCATAATGACTAGAAAGCCCAGCAGAAGCTTGCTGCACGGCCAGGAGAGCCTGGTAAGGGAATGCCTCTGTCCAGAGCACAGCCTCCAGGGAGGGCAACCAGAGGGAGCACAGCTATGAAAAACACACAGGCAACCTGGAACAGAGGGTGGCAGGGTGAGGGAAGACATGACTTGAAGGGGTGGCCTCCTCTTTCCAGGAGAAGTAGCTAGGCAGCTCAGTAGTCTAGCACTAAAAGAAAAGGACTATTATTACTCTGTCAAGAAAGAAAACCAATGTAAATCCAGGTTTCAAAACCAGAAATAAAACCAAAAATGGTTGTGTGGGAGACTACATCTCTTTGTATTTGGCATTTCCAGAATTCAAAGCTGACAGTGGAGGCTGGTACAATTCCTTGTTTCCCATCACACAAAAAACGTAAGGATGTTTATAGTAATAAAACTGATAAGAGAATTACAAAAATATGTGGAATTTGTGTCCAGAAAGACAGGCCAACAAAGATCAACATGGATCTAGGAGCCCAGATGGGGATTTTACCTAGCAAAGCTCATTATCTCAGGAAGGTACCCCTTGTCAGAAGGTGAGGGGGAGTCAGGGACTGACTCCTGCTGAAGGTGGAGCGGGTTTCTGTAAGCTTTGAGGGAGAGCATTATACAGATCAGATTGAATGTATCTCGCAGGTGGGAATGCTATGGATTACATCTTGTTTAGTTAGACATAAAATATGACAATTTCTAAAAAATTACAAGTGTATTATCAGGCATAAAACCTGAATCTTTCATTATCTGAGCTGCAGCTAAACCATTTCTAAAAGTACATGTAAAAAACAGTTTAATTCAGCTATGTAATAAAACACTTTGAACCAAAATACATAATTTCAACATTCCCAAAAGCATTTAGGCTATGTAACCTTAGCTAATAAAGTCATAATAAACGCAGGATCAAAGTAGGAAGATGTCAGTATGCCATATGGAACAGATGCAACAGGAATTAATATTTATTGATACCATTTTGTAAAACTTTGGTAAAAAACAGGAGATTTTCTTAGTCAAAGTTACCTGACTACTCAGGATGAAATGAAAACAATTTATGCTTATGTAGACTGTTAAGTGAAGCACTTGCCGAACCTAATTTTTGGCTTTTGAAATCTTTAGAAATTAATGATGATTTGACAGACTTTTTATCTGTATTACTATGTTCCCAGAGTATAAAATGCATGTTACATGTTACTCAAATTAAATAATATCATATCCCAAAGACCTATTAATCATGTAACTTTTCACCGACTAAAAAGGAACATGTATCTTTCTTGAAATATTAGGTTGCAGCTGTATCCCCATCAGAAAGGTTAAACAGATTTATCTTTCAAGCACAAATAGGATGGTCTTGATATTCATCAAAGATTCCTTTTGGGATCACAGGTCTGTGCTTTCTCTTAGCAGACATTCATTACTGTACATTCACTTGGCAGATGCACAACATCCAAACCGTCCAGTTGCCATGTGATGGCTATTCATTCTGAACACCAAGTTTGATGTAATTGTTTCCATACAAATCTGAGGGCACGACACCACTTCAGCTCTTTATTATATATTTTTAAATCTATTTGTACAGTAGCACTCCTAGATAAGGACATTGGTGGCAAAGATAGCAAATTATCACATTTTCTTCTGAATTTGGCATGGCCATATAATAAAAGAATGTTAGGTAATCCATGTGGTTTTGGATTATTTTTGTTGTTGTTGTTGTGTTGTTGTTTTTTTTTAAGAAATAATTACTATTACTACAACACTAACAAACAGAGTAATGTTCAATTATAAATATGTAAAAGATTTTTAGTTGCTGAATTGGTCTGAGTGTTGGTAAATTCTGGTTTTATGTATCATGCTCCAATAATTAGGACCTTTCCTCAAGAAAGCATTGCTGTTCAGTATGGCTGCTATCATTTTGAAGAGCACAATTTTAATGACTCTTTGATTTTATTTCTCCAGCACTGAAAATGCCAGAGTAAGCACTAAAGAACGCAAGCATATGTGCAAAGATAAGCACATGCTTATATTAGACCTACTTTTAAGACCATAAAAGGGAGTTGTTGCAGTTGAAGTTACATTTTTCTAAATATTTATTAATTCAAGAAGTAGGATATGTCAAAGTGTCTTCAAACAAAGTGCAGGAAACATCTTACGTTTTAAGCAAGACATCAGGGTATAGAAATAACTTTTAATGAAAACTGAAGGATACTTGCTTAATAATTTTGGGCAAACTACTGCAAAATCAATATATTGACAGATACCAATGTTATATGGACATTTCTAGCAGCATCTTATATTTCAGTCGTTAAGTTTATTCAGCAAAAAGTTGAGAGCAATCTACATATTGCGGTGGCTTTACAAAACAGGACAAATATATTAACTACAGTAAATATGGACATGAACAAGTTTTCTAAACGGAAGAATTTTATAACACTACTTCTTCAGAAATATACTAAAATACGTAGGAACCTTGTATACCTGTTTGAGTGCATGCTTTGCTGTACATTTTGAAAACTGTACAATTTGCACATTTGAAAATATTTTTTCAGACAACCCTGTTTCTCCAAATGCTCTGTAAAATGTGCAGCTATTTTTTATTACAAAGACTTAATTTGTATTAACTACTGTAAATTTTCTTCAATTTTAATTATAATCGATGACAAGCACAGTGAATCCTTTTAACTGATATTAAGCACTACTGCACATTCAAATGAACCGGTAATAGACTTTACAGTAAGTATTAGAAATACTTTGGAAGACTTTGACAATATGTCTTTGCAGACCAGCCCCCAAATAAAATAAAAAAACCCAAAACCAAAAAAACCCAAACCAAACAAAAACAAACGAAAAAGCATAAGCTAACTTAAACTCTTGGCACCTTAATCTTAAGCACCCTAGCTGGTTGCTCTATTTGTAATTTTCAAACGTTGAAACTTCCATACAAAGCCTTGTTACGTATAAGAGCAGGTACTAACTGCTTGGAAGAGCAGCATTTCTTTTTTGTACAAGAGATGCTTATCAGTAGCTTTTAAGGAATCTTTCATTTTATATACCAGCAATTCTTAAAAGACCTGACTTGAAAAAAAAAAATATTTTGAGTGCAAAACATCAGTATTTTCTTCATGTCTTATGCTAAGCAGCAAAAACTAAGGAGCAGTTTATTATGCCCATCAATGCCCATTAGTGGCACTTTTTTGAACTGTTAGCTAAAACCAGCCAGTTTTGAATGACAACAATAACTACATCTGGGAGAGCTACGTTTAGAGAAAGAATCTCCTGGAATCAGTGAACCATTTCTGTCCAGGCTTTTTTTGCTTTACAGACACTGCAGGGGGTCGCGGCACAGGGGCAGGAGGCACAGAGTAAGAAAAACACAACTATTTCTTTTACTTTTGACAGCCTTGAAACTTAAGCCCCAGCTATATTCTCCTGATTTATCTTGGCACTGAACTGCACATTTGACTCTAAACACTCAGTTAATCTTCTGTCTCTCTGCCCCTTCCTCCCACATGGAAAACCCAATGATGGAGAAGTACATTTTCAGGTTAGAAAATAGTTTAGTGGTTTTCATTTGATCAGGCAGATTTTTATTTTATTTTACTTAGACACTGCTGATGCATCCCTTTTTGCACAGGTGAATTTCACAATTCAAATATAGTGCTTTCCCAAGAGCAAGAGAAAACAATGTTTCTGCAGAAGCTTACTGTAAAAGCTCCTAGAAAGGGACACTAAATTCATTTGGTTTTCTGAAGAATTAAATAAGACAATTTAAGAAAGATCTTTACCTTTTTAGCAGGAAAAAAAAATTCCAAATAATGTGACTGGGAATGGAGAAAGAGCTGAGGGGATATTATTTGGCATCACTCACCATTGGAAAAAATTAATAGAAGCTTGTATGACTATAATGGAAAGACAGAATTCCCCCCTCCCCCCTTAGCATCACCACATCTTAGAATTGAAAGAGACAGCTGCAAGTACACAGTTGATCTACTCGGGAAAAACATAGTAGCTGGCTTTGCAACTAGCAGAGTCCCTCACTTCAGGTAATCTTTGTCCTTCAACCTTGATTGCTTCGATTGGGGTTTGCCAGCTTCTGTTGTGGAGCCAACTTGTCTGTTCAGGCGACTTTTGGACAGCCAATCATTTCCCAAAATAGTAAAGTAGGTGACATACTCCAAATAATGGAGAAAACAGTGGCAACTACAAGATCCATCAGTGAGAGAACCTGTATCTCAAGGAGGTCACAGGGACCCTGCTCAACCCTTTGTCCTCATGTACTTTTCTCATGCTAGCACAGATCCCAGCTGGAATGATCCCGCTCCTAGTGTGGGAGCATCTCTTATGTAGCCAAGGTGTTTTCCACAGAAATAACCAGAGTAAAAAACAGAGCCTCCACATCACCATTGTGAGGGATGCTGCCCTCCAACCCATCCAGCAGTATCTTACTACTCCCCTTCTCCAAATTCAGTCCTTGCTGCGTGCAGGGTCCCCCAGCACAGCCCCTTCCAGTCCCTACAAACAGAGCCTGGAGGAAGGGGAATTTGGCAGTAGAAAGCAAGCTACCTTCAAGTATAGACTAAACTTTGCATCAGAATACTAACCTTGCTCCTGTGAGTCCATCACATGTAAGTCTGTCAAACTAGCATTATTGAACTGCTAAGTCATGTCATTTCCACACGCTCTGGCCAACTAGCTAGACAAGCAGCAAAGCCTCAACTTCTCCTCTCCCTGTTCAGACTTTCTTGCAGGGGGGCATGGTTCATCAGCCATTTGGTGACTATCACCAAATTGGGCATCTTCTACTGCTCTTTGTTGCATGTCTTTCCTGCTATTTATTATCTTTCTGCTGTTCTCAAAAAAATGTTCCTGCCTTATGAGATGTACCATCACACGGTACTTGCAATCTTTTTATTATGACACATTTTAAAGTTTTCTTTTTGTCTCCATCTTGTTAATTGCTTTACTAAAATTTAATTTTGACTGATTAACTGAAACATTGTTATCATGCCCTAATAGCTACAGAAATCTGATGGATATATTTAGGAGCAAGAAATTAGTGGTATCGTACTAGAATGTGAACGTAGATCTAGCTGTCTTCACAGTCAAGTTTAATCTGTCTAGTGATGTCGTACTTTTGCTTTTCATACAGAAATTATATCTTCCTTCGACATCTGAGCAAAGCATCAGCTCTAAGCTTATTTTCTGATGAAAACAAATAGGACCAAGTCTTACAGGCTTGAGTTTGGTGGGTTTTGTTGTTTTTTTTTTTTAAGTGAAGGCATTGGAAATATAAAACTTACATCACCCTTACCATTATGTAACAACTTTATCTCTCTCTCTGCTCCCAGCCTCTCAGCTACCTGGGTGACAGGAAAATGGAGGGATGCAAATCATAATTTGCTTAATGGAATTTTCATTGTTATTTGAATTTCAGTTTCATTATCTGTTAAACAGGAAAGAAGTGTTTGTTTCCTCCTGTGATATGAGGGGACAGGGGAAAAGACTTGGAAATAGCCAAAAACTGGTAGTGAAGTGTTGCTTAGAATTCAATAATAAAGACTCTTATCCTAAACTTTCAGACTTTATATACATAATGTAATAGATGACTGCTCAGAACTTAAACAAAATTTTAAGATTAACAGCCTTTTTCAAAATTTAATCATGTTGCGTTATTTACAGCAACTCTCTTGATCCAAACTTATTCATTAGGGGACAATGTTACTTAGAGGGGAACCTAATTTTCATTGAAACCATCAAACAGGCAGTTTTTAAAATCTCATCACATGCACGTGATTAAAAAGAACTAGTGCAATGCAATTCCAACATGTTTCCTGTAATGTAAAGCGCCAATTCTTCTGAAGCTCTGTTATGTTCTTAATATGGACAAACTAATTAAGACATAGCTGTATTAAGGCAAGACATTGCCCACTCCTTTCATGCACACCAGATCTAATCTTACCAGTTTGATGGAATATCCTTAGTCCTGCCCAAAAGTAATAATTAACTCATAACATTCATAACAGTCAGTCAGATGCCAGCATGGACTATTTGATGTGAATTAATATTCTTATTACCAATTAGCACTCCCATCGTTTTCAGTATGCAGCCTGCAGTATCATGTTCACTGCCTTATTCTTATGTATTTTTGTGTCTAGAACATTTGTAAGTACTAATATTTTGCACATCTACCATGGCTGCCTTCTGAGCACTTCAAAGACTTAATAAAATCAGTCTCACTATGCCATTAAAAAGAAGAAATGTACTCTGGCAATTCTCAGAATTTAAATTACCTACATTATCTTCCCTAAGAAGATATGCAGCTTCTGGGACAGAAGTTCCACATCCTCCTATTTTCACTTTTGTACCTTAAAACCAAGGCCATCTTTCTCTATAAATAAACTACCAAAACAGCACAAGTCTTCCACTATTTGCAATTTAAACACATTTTTATAAGCCAGAAATGGAAATTCCTGCCCCTTCAATCTTCTCCCTTTTGTCTACCTAGATAGAGAAAGAAAAATCCAGTGCTGCTTTTGAAAAATCACAGGTAAATGCAGTCTTTTCTTCTTCTGAAGCACTCGATAAGAACCTTTGATTGACATTTGATTTCCTACCCCCCCTTTCCTTTATTGCCCTTTTCTCTCATGAAACAAAGGAGAAAATGAAGAAGAGCAGGCTGTCATCATCAAGAGCTACACAGATGCAGCTCTAAACAAGAGCAGGTGTAATGTAAAAAATAAGCGTCCTAGGAATTGATAGCATGTTTATAGTTAAGTATTTCTGTAAAAAATATATACTTTTATCTGTGGGTGGGTATACATCAGGTGAAATCAGTTCCCAAGCGAGCCTGCTGGTAAACTTCATAGTAAAATAAACTTTAGAATAAAAACTTCCTTAAATCTCCATGAAGTCCAAAAGGCCTGTAACTCACACAACCCAAACGGCTCTGCTAGGATTAAAATGAGAACCCATAATTTTTCAAGTAGACAAAACTTTTGAGTTTTCTGGGGAGAACTGAACAAAACTACAGTCACTTCTCAGCTACCTTTGCACCACGGGAGATATCTCCACGGCTTTGCTGGCCTGGCTTGAGCAGTGCCGCTCACTGGCCACAGCCAGCTTTGCCCGGGAGCCCAAGACCACCTGCAGGGGCCAGCCAGCCACCCTCAGTACAGTCACCTGGGCTCCCCACGCAGCCCCCAGACCCCTGCTGCCCCCCTCACCTGCCCCTGGAGTGGGGAGGCAGCCGCTCCTCGCCCTGCTGGGGGCTGGCTAGCTCTCTCAAAGGCACTGCTGATCTCCCCCTGCCTCCAGGGCACACTCTTCTCAAAAGCAGAATAACGCTTGATTGTTTAAATGGACTTTGGTAAGAATTGTTCAGATTTCTTGGGCAGAAAAGCATCGGTCATCTCACGTAACACTCCACTACTGCCTGCATTCTGTTAAATTGCATCTTCTCTGTGGCAGTGGTACAAAGCTGAACTCTTGCTGCCTGTTCCAGTTCTACCCCCTGTAACACCTTTCAGACAAGTCTTGTGGTGCTTCTCTTGATGTACCAAAGTCCCACTATCTGAGAAACGATGTGTTCATTCCTGGTATCTTTGCTGCCCGTTGGTTATCCTTCTAGTGGGAACATACTATAGTTGAAGCTGGATTCTTACGTGTTCTTGACCAGACCAGATAGTTGTCACCTACAGACTTACTTAAAGCTGTTACACTCAGGTAATTTTGCTCTAGCTAGTCACACAAGGAAAAAGAAGGGGGTTTTTTTGAACTAATAATAGAACTTACTGTAGGTTACTTGTCTTGAGCTTACAGTTCAATTAATGATTTATTGGAATGAGCAGGTCCTGGGCCAAGAGATCAGGTCCTACCCTTTCCTCAACTCCAGCTCGTTTCCCACCTGTATGCAAGCAAGCAGTGTTGAACCAAAACAGGGATCTCACACACAGACAGGTGTGATGGCAGAAGTGAGGCTGGAAAGGTGACTGCTTCTTCTGAAACCTTGAGATTACACCAAGTTCAAAAAGAGATTAAGCGAGAGAGGCACCAAATAGCAAAGTGGAAGATCATGAGGCCTGGATCTGTCACTGACAAGCTGTTTAAGTCACAGCTCCATGCTCTACTTTTCTCTTTAATTTTGTTACTTTAAATTGGAAATTTTTCAAACTTTTTTTTTTTATTGAAGAATAATAATCGTCATGAAAAAGAAAAGAATTAGGAAAGTTCATGCCTCCTGGGTGGTTTATGACCTTGAGAAAGCCACCCAGCAACTCCACGCCTGCATAACTGTGGCAGCCCTGCCAACCTATACTATACCTACACATTGTTTCAGTGACTCTTTTTTTTATATAGTCTTAAGAATTTCATGCATGTAGTAAAGATTGACAAGCATACAATTCATTCTCTAAGGTCATATGCTACACAGATGTATTCTACATTCCTTCTCTGAACTTTTTTTTTGGTTAAAAACAAAGTAATTTTGGATTATCAAATTCTATTCTGGATTATCAAGTCTTCCCAGTTCAAATTATAATGGATAGCATCTATCCACAACCCTCATATTTATTTATGTGTTCACAGTGTTTTTCACACAGCTCTAAAATACAACAAAGAAAGCAACCCATATCCTACCTTTGTGGGAAAACAGCACAGGTCTTTCAAAACTGTGAATCCTTGTGCATGTACCAAAAATCCACTGTTGAATAGAGCTCAGCAAGCAGAGAATCACATAGCTCTCACCATCACAAAATGTCCCTAAATCTGTTAAGTGTATGAAGTTTAAAAAGTGACTTCAAGTCTAATAATTGTAGCATAATCATTTCAATAAGCTCTAGCCTAATATTAAAATATATGTTTCCCAACTGTATGATGTGATATATATTTTGATGTGCTTCAGGAATGCAAGAGATCTGTTGCCTTAAAATGTTGTATATTTACTTCTCCTGGGTAATTCTTGATCATTTGCAATTCATTAGATACAGACCTCTTCCAGCCCCCAAAAAGAAAAGTAAGATAATGAGTTAAACCAAGTGGGACTACAGGGCATATAAAAGACAAATCAGAAATGAACTTGTATCTATCACCTGCTGAGTATCATATTAGCTAATATGACTTGATGACACATGCTTTCTCCTAGTGACCACATACTCTGTTCATCTGAGGAGTCTACTAGCTTTTCTTGGCTTATAGGCTTGTTCTTACAGTGCTCCCATCTGGCATATAAATAAGAGCTGATACTCCTAAAAAAATTACGTAGGAAGTTATGCAGATCTATTAATGCTTCCTATATCCTTCTTCAGAACAGGAATGTAACAGTTAACAATATGAGCTTTTAAATAGAGTTTTAAAATATCAGTGGGCGACTCTTAGTTGACTCTTCCTAGCGAGATGATAGCTGTCATACAAACAATATTATCCTCACAAGTATATCATTCTGCTAAGTCTGTAATGTTGTCATATTCCTAGGTAATTGACTGGAGCTTCATACCTTTTTAAATCTCTTTTGTACTCATTTTGTCTATCAGACGTTTATTCGGTGTTTTTAAATAACTTTATAGCTAGAGTTGCAGTTTAAATAAATGTCAGTAATTTCTGTAAGGTGTTTCTTTGAAGTATGTGGCATTACTGCTGTTTGTTTATACCGCCGTAATACCTGTAAATACTCATTTTCATGCAAAATGGTTTTAATATCAGAAACAGCTATCACAATTTGTCTAGAGCATTGAGCATGTTCCTCTTTGCTGAACAATAGCATAACAAGTGGAGCTCAACCTGCTCTGCAGGACACTCCTAACACCACCACTGGGGACAAGGCTACACTGCGACCAAAAGAGTCGCAGTAGGAAATAACAATCAGCTCTCCAGAAAAATCCCAACAAGCCCCCAAATTCTTACTTTTTAAAATTCAGTTGCCTAAAGGACTGAGAAGGAGTAAATGTCAATACAAGAAGCTGGAATGACACATTAAAATTTCCTAAGATGCTCTGATTTTTCACAACATCTTTTCACAATGGCACAAAAGAAATACTCCCCTCTATTCATATTAGCAGTGTTTCTCACCATATACCATTCAAATTTTTTTATTTAAAAACAGCATTATCATCAAATGTCGCATTGCAGACTGTATCTGAACCCTTTTTAAAGTAAAATATTTATAGAGGAGAGATTTTCTAGTGTTAGCCATTTGGTATTTTGTGCAATAATTTCGTTCTGTAAAAGTTGATATCATAAAGATAAAACCGAGTCAAGAGGGTGAAATGATGAACATGCTGTTATGTAAGACAAGACAGGGAAAAAAACAGATGGAGAAAAGACACCTGATAAACTGAATTCATGCAGTGCAAAGAAAGATGGCTTCTGTTGATTTAACCTAACAATTGGCTAATTCCACTAAACATCTTGGTTGTAAACATTTCGGTTATGCTGCCAAATGCTTGGTTTTGCTCAACAGCCTAATGCTCCATTAGCCACAGCATGAGAGTCAGGTTTTTATTTCCACTGCCATGACACCCACATACCAAGGGATGAAGATGCTACTTGATTAATTTAAAGAAACTGTACTTCCTTAACCCGAAGGACTCACAGGTAACTTCCTTTAACCATTCTTAAACTTAAGATGATCTCACAAAAACTATATCTCAACTGCAAAAGAAATATTGCCGGTTACAGGCTTGTATGGCTGAAAAGTAGCACAGCAATGCTTATGTATATTGTATACCTTGAGGGATATCTTTTCAGCTGAACCCTTTGATAAATTTCCCTGGCAGCGCTCCGAGTTTCATAATGTAGAAAAGTCAGGTTAACACTATCTCATATATTAATCTGCCTTCAGACTAATTTAATGCAGGTACAAAGTAGAACATTAGTCACGTTGATTTGGATGGTAATTTTGATTAATACTTCAGCCACTGGTCCAAACTACAGGTCCGTGGTGCCCCACAGTGCACATATTATGCTTTGTTAGAGACCTGGGGAGGCATCATTCCCTCATTACACAGGAGAGAAGTGGCACGGTCCATCTGACGTTACCCATCCATCTGTCCATCCATCCATCCATCTGAATTGGACACTTTTGGCACAACTGACTGCCTAGGAAGACTGAAACTGCAGGGCTCAGACTTTGGCTCTTGCTGTGTGAAATAACAAGTCTCAAACCTCTGGCCTGAAGAGCCTACAGAATCACCATACCGAGCTCTCCAAATACAGAGCCGGTGCTTTGTTTGCTTCTGATCTTCTGTTGACTTAAGTCAAATCACTGTTTCTTGACTACTTGTTTCTCTGCCATTAGATTCACGCTGACATTAAATGCCACCTTTCTTTGCAATCACATTTTTCCTGCCTTTCTCCTGACAATTACCAAGAGTTGGAAGCATACAAACACCCGACAAAGTGATTAGCTGTACTCTAGTTCACAACATCATGTTTAGTTATATTTTTCACCCTGCCAATACAGTCTGAAGAGATGAAGCTGCTGCAATTGGACAATCAGAAAGCAACCTCTTTGATATATCACAGAACATCTGATGCACTTTAAATCATAATCATAAGCCAATTTAAGTTAAACTGTTCCCCAGTGAGGTGCACACTTGCTTAGATTCAGTTAGTTTTGCCTTTTTGCACCCTTCTGGGAATACTCTTTTAAGCTAACTGCATCGCAAAGCTCACCTACGCTGCTGCTTCGAATGATTCATGGAGGTATGCAAGATATTCCTACAAATAGGTGAACAACTACCACTTCCACAAACCACAAAGGCGTTTACAAAAATATTAGAGAATGGACTGCAAACAAATGGACACTTGTGGCAGAAGACTGACTAAAGTTTTTCAGCAAATGCCTGCCGTGTGACATGGAAAGACCTCTGTGGATAGAAAATAACAACAAGAACTGGGCAAAGGAATGTTTAACATTCCACATTTCCCATGGAATAAAGTGATGCAAGCTGGAAAACAGTTTTCTCAAGATATCTTTCCATTCCTATAAGCAAAGAATTTTTAGTATTACACAGAGAACTGACATGTCACATAGTTACAATTACTTATCTGTTTAATACTATATGGAATTGAAAGTTATCTTAAAATATAATTACCATTCCTCACATACCACTTCTTCATTGAAAAAGAAATTATAGTTTCCTACAAATGAGTTTGAATGGGAAGATCTGTTTGCAGTGTGGTTTTGGCTTCCTGGTTTGGGTACCAAAGGAGTTGCAGAATTCTTGTTTTGAATGGGAAGTTCAGCCCTTTGAGTAAGACACAGGTTGGTGAGGAATACCTAACAGCTGAAAATTGAAACCAGGAAAAGCAGAATCAGTTCCCCAGGCTGAGAGCTGAACAGCCTGCAGTATCACCAATACAGTGGTAATACCTCAAGCCTCTTTCTCTGAAAGGAAGATAACAATTCCCCTTCATCCTACAGGAGTCTTAGAAAGATGAGTGTTTGCAAGAGCCTCCGCACCTCAGAATTAGTTGATATTTATGATTATCAGTCCCCCCAGTTTTGCATGCTGAAGATATCTAGATGTTATGAGTACCATTTATAGGATTGCAGTACTGATACAGAAGGGGGGGGGGGGGGGGGGGGATGACACAGCTTCATAATATCTGTTGATTTTTTCCCCAATTAATTTCATTTACTCCAAGGACCCCTTTCTAAAAGGTGCATACCGCTTTATAAAATAGATTAAACCAAATAATAACATTGGTTTAATTTATGGACAGAATAATTCTGTGGGGTTTTTCTTGTCATCATAAGGAATTATCATTTTGCTAACAAATTTGAATTCATCCTCACGCATCACTGGCAACAATTATGGAAATCAGATGAAAAGTACTGGAATCAACCATTCTGTGGTTGTAGAGGGAGAGAGGATAAAGGTATTCAAAAGAGGAGACTGAAACAAATGGCTTAAAGGATTAATAACTTTAAGGCCTGTCTTTATTATTATTTTAAAATGTTTATAAGCACGGCAATGAACATCAAATATACAAACTTGCAATTGAAGGAGCATTTTCAAGAATATAGCAGAGCATAAAGCAAAATAATGAAGATATTCAGAGCTACAAGTACCATTTTGGTCACTTCTAATTATGACAAATACCTTACTATCACACCTAAAGGCTTTGCTGCTTATAACTAGGGATGGCCGAGTGACACTGCACATGATCTTATTTTATACCTGTGCAGAACATGAGAATGTCCTGAAATGTTTGACACTTCCATGGAACAGAAAAACTGTTTCTCATCCAAATTTTATTCTGTATTGATATGACAACTAGCGTTCAAGTGGTCAGGTTTGACAAACTTTCCACAAAATCCCTTCTCTTAGTGCTGCTCAGTGCTTATGCAGCACATTATGGACAGAGGAGCAAACACACAGCAAGAACTACTTGCAGAAAGATGCTGGCCTGTTGAGCTTGCAAATCCAGGAACACTTATTTTATGGCTAAAGAGGCTGAAAGTTTGATCGAAAAAACCTGACCTATAGAATCCAAACAATCACTCAGAAAAAATAGTAAGTCAACATTATATTCCTAGTTCCTCTCTCAAACAGTACCCTATATTCATGCTACTTCACAGCTGCAATGCCAGCACAAACAATATTTAATGTCTTTAAATTTTTTCTCTCATAGCACTAAAAAAATAGTTAACTTGTGTGTGTGTGAAACTCCTAAATTCTTTAACACTGGCCTGCCAAATTAACTACTTTATTATAAACGTTCATTGTCACCAGTTGTCTTCCCATTTATCTTTTTTTCATGTTTTAATTCCATGTAATTTTTACAAGACACATAATTATACCCTGCAGATTTTCAGTTAGTGCATGTTTCCTAAGGATTTGGAATTTGATGCAGACGTATCTGTGAAAGAGGTGAGGCTCCAGGTATTTTAGCGAAACAAACAGAAAAACTTTAGCAAGTATTTGTTTGAAGTTGCTAGTAAAAACTTCATATTTTATTGATATTTAATTGGCCTTGAAAACAACTTTTTATTCCTCAGATCCAATCTTCCCTTTGTTCAGTTTTAGATAAACATTTATTTTTTTTACCCTGAACTTCATTTCTACCAGTTTATTGAAATAAACTGGCTATTTAAGCATCTTTTTAAAGCACCAAAACCAAAGATTTGCTCTGTACAGTCACACAAAGCATTATGTACTTCTCCCTTTCACATAAATACGAAACTTCACTGTGTTTTGGAAGGATCCTGCCACGTGAGGGGGAAAAAGATAAAATCAATCACGCCTGTTCATTCCTTTCTTGGTTACTGACCACATCCAGAAATATAGCAGTTGCAGCAAACGGTAAAGTTGATTTCAAGCAATGAAGCTAATCAGACAGCAGAGAAACAGAACCGTTCGGGGATGAAAAGCCAGCGCTAAGGTGACTTTAATTAAATTACAGTTGGGACTATACAATACTGCTGAGAGTAAATACTACAAGAATAAAGAACTGGCAGGAGGTCCCTGTCATTCCCTACTCCTAACAATGAGCAACCATGCTGCTCTCAGTGATGAATTTTTTTATCTGCTATCTAGGAACTTAAGGACTCAGCATCAATGGAAAAGGATTTCTCCTACCCCTTTTCAAATCTTCAGTTCTGTACTTAAGGATACCTACCCATTCATTGTTCGTATACCCTGATCTGCAATGCCTTTGCTAATCTTAATCCTACCAAAACCTACAATTATTTGAACATAAATGTTGTTCTCTGCTCATACCAAGATGAAAAATTCTTGACAATTAACTACAAAGCCAGATCCTATGAAGCAAAATGATCATTTTATCCCAGAGGAAAGCTGCCTTTTATGACAGCAGACAAACATCAAGTTTTACAGATACAGATCTGAGAATCAGACATGTCCACAATCTGTCATGTACTTTAGGAGAACTGCTTTCCACTATGACCTCATTAGCTTTGATTTGATTTTTCAGAAGTCCTGTTTGAAACACCAAAACCTATCACAAGGTTACCCATAACAGCGTACAGCTCTTCTCCTCATAACTGTGAATGCTTCAAACACCATAAAACATCATCCAAACCAAAACTGTTATTTCTTCTCATCTATAGCATTTATCTTTGCTTGAAGTTATCAAATCAAAGAAAAAAGAAAAAATAAGTTTCTTCCTCAGTTCATGTATTCCCTCTGAATTTGTCAGACTATCTGCAGAATATTTTGTTCATTATTCACCTGGTCAGAATCAAGTGACTAAGTCTGTTTATGGGCCTTTTTACTTCCCGCTCATCTACTCTCTCAACCATGAAGGCAGCGCTCTTTCTTTCCTTTTACTTTTTTTTTTTTCTAAACAGCAATTTGTAAATTAATCATTTCTACATCTGTTTTTTATAAAAGTGTTTACAAATTTTTATTATCTAAAAACTATAGTGGGTTTTGGTTTGGTTTTTTTTTTTTTTTTTTTTAATTGTCACAGCTATCTATAAGGTACTTGAAGTAGGAACGGTATTTTCCTATACGTGTTCCCCATGAAAACAATGCAACATACCCACAGCCTAGAGACTAGGGCTTTAACATTTTAATAAGAGATAAAACTGACACATTTAGTTTTCTCCATCTCCAGTATCTTTCAGGACTGTTATTAATCACTGATAAAGGAGGAAGTCTGAATAAATAGATTTCTTATTTTACACATGTGGTGAGACACAACTTTCCTGGACCGCTATTAAGAACCGGATCATTCAGCCACACTTCAGAATGTTTCAACAAAGATGTCCTTTTACTTGTCCTATTTTGTAAAAAACAGTGTAAAAAAGCAAAAGACAACTTGATGATTCTTGAACAAATGATGACACATCAAAAGGTCACCTTAAATACACCAATACATTTCATTACCAATCAACCGTGTACTGAACTGTGCTGGAAGCAAGGAAGAGGGCAGAGAGTAAGCGGAATGTACATGATAAGGCTTAAAAATCAAGAGTATATCACACCTTTCAGAAAGGACTTACCTCAATAATACTATAACCTTGTTATAGTTCTAATATTTAAATACAGGGAAAATATTTTTTTCCACATAGAACTAGATTTAATGTTATGCAGCCATGCATGGGTTGGTGGGAAGAACAGCATTTAGGAAGTCCCAACCAAACACTGTAAGTCATCTAGTGCAGTTGTATCACACAATCAAAGCCTCCCAGACAAGCCAATTTTCTCAGCAAATTTAAACAGCCCAGTATAAATACACGGTTTGAAGGGAGGTTATAACTTACAGAGACACACAGCATGACGAAAAGACAAACTCAACATAAAAAAACCCAACACCCTAGGAATACAACAAAAAACAAACTACAGTAAAGCAGCATTTGTTACCTCTCAGTACTTTGCTCTACTAGAAAGGCAGCTGGAGAAAAGGCAAGATACAACTGGGTTTCTGAAGTGGCACAAGGTGTCTGTGTTTCAGCAATTAAATCCTGCCTTTAATTTCAGGTGATTAAAATTAACAGAATATATCCCCCTCTCCTTAAAAGCTGTCTAAATTGTTAACCAAAATATCTGTCTCTTTAAACTCTAGGAGAGCATTACCAAAATCAGTCAGTTATTTTTAGTGCTGTACTTCTGAGACATCCAACTTGATAAGAATTTCAAAATGCCAACCCTGTATTTCCTACAGTAAGGATTATGTTTGAAAACATGTGGCTGGGTCATTAACATTACTATTTAGACATATATAGTCTATGTCTATATACGTACGAGAAAGTTTTTTTGCACATTTTAACAGAAGAGTCAAACTTTTTAAGGGATGTTTTCCATTTGAAAAGTTCTGTTTGACAAAGCTGAAACTTTTCAAAAACATGTGAAGTTTCTATGCAAGTGCCTTTCAGAGATTCTCTAGATGAAAAATGCAATCACTGGCAAGAAAGAGACGATCTGCTACTGTGAGAATACTCATCTGAGATGGAGGAAACATTTGCAAGTCCCCAGTTCTTTTATTCTAGGAAGAAAACATCTACTGTTCTAACACATACTGGAAACTGGACCATTATTATTAAATAACTTCTTGCATTGCAAACAGTTCTACATTTTAATTATATTGAATGAAATTCATGAAAACGCTCCAATCTTATCTCACAACAATACAACCACAAAAAATACACCTCAGTTAGAATGGTCAATACGGATTTACATTTTCAACTCTGAAATGATTGATGGGGTTAAAATGGTCAGCACAGATTTATATTTTCACTTCTAAAGTAATCGATGCCTCTGACAGAATCCATGCCATTCATGACCTGAAGGCATATGCCACTGTGGTCAATGGGCATGGTAACATTGATTTAAACAGTATTTCACTCCAAACCCCTTGGAATAACTCTGCTCACTAAAAGAATGCTCATCATATTTTCCAAATGCCAAAGTCCTCCCCGACATTTAGTTAAGCCTATTGGTCCCTAGCCAAGGGGGAATCAGGAGGATTTACCGTCTGCATTAAGATGATTAAGACGAAGAACTTTAAGTGCTCTTACTGGGGATGTCAGGATCCTCCCACAGACCTTAAAGAAAATACTTTTTCATAGTCTTAGTGATAACATGTTTTCAGCAACCTGTAATGCTACAAGTTTTATGATTTTTTTTTAATCTTAGATATCAAGTACTCAGCAGGAAAAACTTATGATCTAGGTATGTATCAGAATTCACTGTGTGAGTGCATGTCTGCCTGAGGGAAGGAACCTAATACTTAGCCTTGTAGTACTGATTATATTAATTTTTAAGTTATGCTGGAAACCCTGTTAACTGAAAAAAAAAAAAGATAATCATTCTGCATACCTTTGGTTGAAGGATCATCTCTGCTTCTGGTTGCTTTTGGAGATTTTAGTAAGACAGATATTAATAATTTTTCTGTATGTGGCTCACTGAGAAAATAACTGAATTTATAGCATTAAAAGCATCAATTTTGCCTAAGCCAATGGCTTTCAATTTTGAAATATTGAAATAACCCTCACTTTATGCAGAAAGTTTCAATAAATTCAGGAAAACATAACAAAAGAAAGGAAAATGCATGTTCACAAAATCTGGAAAAGGCAGGCAGCTCTGCCTGAATTTCAGCTCAAAGCTTATAGGCAGAAAGAAAACAAGCAATACAGGCATAGTTCCCTGTAACATAACCTGAATGATTAACTCACATACAGTATTCCTAAAATTGTATAACAGTATTTTTAGATTATACAGTAGCTCCATTGTCTTTTGTATGTCCTCCTTTAAAAACCTGTAGGAAAAGGTAGACATTTCTGGTTCCACAGTGTACAGGACAGCTTTTTCAGTGGATGCACACAAGGTACATAAAGACACGTTCAAATCTGCCCACAAAGGTAGTGCATTTTCAACAAGACCAAGAAGTCAGAATCAATGGCAGACAAAGAGTATGTTGGGAGTGAGATAACTTGTTTCCCAGACTCAATTTACAGGCCAGGATAAACTAAGACCTAAAACAAACTATTAGGTCAGGGGAAAATGGGCAAGTATATACATAGACAAGCTTTTTTTTTTTTTTCCCCCTTCCATTAAGCTCTGTTTTGATGATGTTATTCTTTGTCATTCCACTTTGTATCAGTCAAAGTTTAGGAGAAGAATTTCACAGCCACATCCCCTCCCCACTGGATGAGCTGATAGAAATATTCCTCATGAAACAGGTGATGTGGTTCTACTCAGAGAGACTTGCTGGCAGAGCCTTCTTCCTCTGGAAAACTGTACAAAGCTACTGAGAAAAGGGAAAAGAGAGTGAATAGATGCACAGATACTTCTTGCAACAGGACCCATAATACGTGCTTCTCACTCCTACCTACAGAATAATTTCAGTGCTTTTGTAGATCTCGTATAGTACGATGATGGAGAGTATGAAACAAATCAGATGTATAAGTCTTCTCAGAAATAATAAAATTGAAGGCTTTCATCAAAGGCAGAAAGCCGCTGTGATGATGAAACTTTTGGAAGTCTGTGCTACACCAGTAAAACATAAGAAGTCATAGAAAGAGTGAATACTGATACAGGATATAAAAGTTAAGAGTGGGAGGAATCAATTAAACCACTGAAGAATGATGACAGACTGGTTTAAAATTTGCTGGAGACTGGGGCGGCAGATTAGAAGAGGTGGGATTGAGTGAGTCATACTTCCATAATGCTATTCACTTTAGTACAAATACCAAAAATATTTCAGTAACAAACAAAAAAACGCAGAGGCTTCAGAGCTTACATGCTGCTCTGTGGAAGCAGAAATTCAGGTGGAGGGTGGAATGAGAGGGACAAGAGCTAATGAGGCCTCCAGCTCATGAAAGAGGATCACTGAACCCTAACTTGTATCTGCCCATGGGTCATAATGTCTATGTGATTATTTTAAAGTCTGTTTTGAAAACAAAAAGAAACAATATATCAAAATGGTCTTAATCCAAGAAGTGCCAGCAAATACTTAAAATATTGGAAATAGTACATTTAAGGAAGAGAGGGTAAATAGGTTGGCTGTGTGTCAACTAGCATAAGAAGCTTTTTGAAATACAGGCCCAAGTTGTTGTCATTGTTGCTCAGTTAGGACAAGACCTCACTCCTCAGCTAGACATGAAAAGTCACACTCTCAAAGATAAGTCACTTGCTAACCAGTGATTAGTACTGCAACTGCCATATTGATTATTCCAAACATCTGCAGTCAAAATAATATTATTGACCAGATGGAAAATTTATCTCATGTTGAAGTTGTAAGCACAAATGTCATGAGCTTCCAGACTCATGCCCCTTAGTGACTGTAAAGATCTGCATTTACAGAGCCTGTAGAGCTGCAGGACGAGTGGTAGAACTATTAGAATAGACCTAATTTAGCATAAATCTATACCTTATTAGACCTATAGCAGTGGTAACACTGCTAAAGGACTGTTAGTTTTTGCCTCTTGTGCTGGCACTGCCATTTCTCACTCAGGGAACTAGCATGAAGAGTATTAATTACACAAGACAGAACACGGTAATTTAATAAATGCTGAAGGAAATTCTCAGCTCCCTCAAAGAACAAAAGAAAGAATGTAAGGACTTTTTTTGATGTTTAATGTCAGCTAGTAAAGCATAGCTGAGATTAATCACAGCATTAAAATGTAATCAAACATTGCTATAATAAATTACTAATGTGGCTACTATTTACAACTTGGTTGTGGCTAATAACCAGTGAGACTGATGCTCATTATAACAGAATATGTATAATTATGTAATATTAGATTATTAGATATCTTATGTACTAAATGGCTGTCACAGATCCCTTATTAAGTGGCTTTTACTGTATTTTAGAATAATTTTTAAAATAATAAAATAATATTATAATCGAGCACAGTATAATAAGTAGGAGAAAGGAACAGGTTCTAAAAAATAGATGAGACATTGCTTGGTAAGTTGACCTTTCAAAAATATCCCCTCCTTCACTGATCTTCTAAATGAAAGGCAAGATTATTTTTAATTACAGTCTATCAGCACAGATATAGTCATAATTAAAAGTCAGTTTTGCTATTATAACATAGAATAACACTTGAGTTAAGGTTGCACGACAAATACCATTCTGCTCTGCTGTATTTCAAATTCTTAATTCTGAAATTTTTTCAACTGTGCCATAACTTTTTTCCACAAGGTAAGGCTCTAATTCTTCAAGACATATCACACAGGGACAGAAGGATAAACATCTGTTCAAAGGAAGAGCCTCCCTACAGAAAAGTTTAAGTGCAAAACCACCAACAAAGATGATGTTCTTTTGTGAAAGAAGAAATAAACTTTTCACATAATATGGGAAAAGAGCTTGCTTTTTTAAATAGCTTTAACCACAGAAAACAACAGAGGATTGAAAGCTGGAATTTGACTTAAAAATAACACCCAATAAAAAGAAATAACTATAAGTATTTTGTCAAAAATTGGTTTAGAAAAGCTTTTCAAAAGTGCACTGTCTGCATACATGTCTGAAGAGGATCATTTTCTAAGTTCAAAGAGCATGGCTAGGGAAGACTGCTTCAAGTGTGTGTGTGTTGCTGACTCCATAGGGTGAAGGAAACCCAAAGCCACATGAAAAATTAGTTGCACTTCTGGCTACTGTGCAAAGTTTCTCCTTCCTTGAGCAAAACCAAATTCCATGGCTATTTCACTATTTACAACAGTTACGAGTGAAGGTTACTGAATGGCATTAATGATACATTTATGTTTTTATTTTTTCAGGGTTGCTTTTAGGATTAAATAGCACTGGAATTTGGCTACCCTTATTTATTACTCAATTGTTTTATATTCCTTTTGCTAGGTATCACTGAGACTTCTCTAAAAGTAGTGTCTCAACATAAATACAACATAATGATTTCTTTAAAATAATGGTATACAATGGACCCAGGTGGAGTATCTCTTGCTGTACTGGAAAAGGCTTTCCTCCAAATTATTCCTGAGTATGGTTTCACATATTTGGATCTTTCTAGCAGTGCTGCACATCACAGCATGTGTGATATACTGCAAAATGGTAGCAGAGTTCAGTGTTACCAGAGCTGAGATGCAACATGCAAGCATTCCCATGGAATCTTGCTTTCAACTTTCCTTACATTCAAAATCTTAAAATATTTTTCAACAAGCTTAGGTTCTCCTGCATATTTATAGAGCACATATCCTGTGGGATTAAAAATCAGAGGGATCTGCTTTGGTGAATTTAGATGTAATAAGTGTATGATGACAGGATTTATATTCTTTATGCAGAAATACAGACTTACTTTTTAAGATTAATTGAAAAAATCCAAGAAAGGGCAGTTCTCTTTCTTGGTATAAAACCAGGAACGATTGAGAACAGGGGCTTGGTTTCATCTCACAGTCTAAAATAAAAGCTCATTAGCTCAGAGATCTTCAACTATCCCAAAGAGATGCAGCGTTTATACTGCCCTGCTTCGTTACACCTGTGTTTTCAGAACCACAGAACGGAATTTCTTTTTCAATCTTTATTTCTACAGCAAGGAGGTGGGAAAGGTTATTATTATGTTGCTAAGGGAAATGCATCATCCCATCATCAAAAGCCATTATTATAGACTGACAGTATGTGCAGAGGGTTACGGCTTGTAAAACCAGTCATTCACATTACTACTGGAACAATATTGCTCTCTCTTGGAGTAAGTCAGGGAGAAATAACAGAAACAGTTGCATTTTATATTACTTTTATTTCTACTTAAGGACATTGGCTGTGAGATGTATTTGACTTATTCCTGGTCCAACTCCATTTTACTTGAATTCCGAAAGAAAATGTTTCCCATTTTGAAAATTGACTGAAAATGAAAGATTAAATAATGCTTTCTGCCTTTCCCTCCCCCCATCTCTTGTACCATTTTCTACTATAAAGTATAAAGGAAAGATACTTTTAATATGAAGAAATGCCTCCATTTTTCTTATTAGAGCAACTATTCCACTCCAAAGAAGTAATTTACAACCCATTTTGACCTATACAAGCACTGTTACCTTTAAAAATAAAGGCACTACAGTGTATTTGTCAGAGTTCTCCTGATGCAGAGCACTGTTTGCTTACCTCAGCTGAGAATTTAAGCATGAGAGTTTATTGTAAATATTTCAGGTTAGATTTTCTTACCTCTTACGCTTTTATCTAAGCTAACCAGCCCATTTCTTTATATCTGTCTTAGTGGTTTCCCAGGCACAGGAAGAAACAATAACTACTGAACCTGCCTTATAAAGTTGAGTAGACTTCAATGTGCATTTAATGTGGTATTCCAAGGAAAAAAGATGTGTGTGCTCCAGTATCCTGGCACAAGATTGCTCAATGTCAGCCAAATCTGATTAAGAGGTAGGCGTCTTGAAAACATTTAACCCCAAAAGAGGAATGAGAATCAGTGAACAGCTGACCACAGGTATCCCATCTGTACCTCCACTGATTACACCACTGAGCAAGCACAGTCCTTAACCATTCTAGTAACAGGAATCAGCTGGCTAGCTAGCTGATTGTGAACTGTAGGGTACAAGTCTTGCACAGATATACAAAATATGGGGAAAAAAAAATAATATGAGATTGGCCAGGTCTGAAGAAGGCTGGCATTTCCTCTGCTAAAGGCATGTGTAGGAGAGATGCAAACTTTACATCACCAAACCTCATTAATTCTACTTCCTCACTTTAATTCAGCATTATCACAAAGCAACTGAAAGCACAACTCAAGCTACTAATTGTTTTCATACAGTAGGCAGAAACTTACTGGGGAAAGGGGAAATTTTAAAAGGGATGTTCCTGTCAGCGTAACTTTGTCCATATTATGACACACGTTTGAAACAATGGTGCTGAAAACCCAGGTTCACTCTCCCTTATCTCAACAAACAACTGGCAAGGTGACCACTTTGCTTGTAGCCACAGCACTGCTCTGAATACTTGGGTGGCCTCAGGAGCCCTCTTCCAAGAGTCAGGCTCTGCCTAAGGCCATTCCGTGTCCCAGAGCTGGATACCAGGAAGTCAGGTGAAAAAATGACATAGAGCCACTTGTTCCTTACAGCTTAAACCTTACAAAGCTGCGGACATCATTCCATCATTTATTATTAATATTAACATTATTAACTAAAGCTTGTGACTTACACCAAAACTGTATTTTGACATATTTTTAACATCTCTATCTCTGCAGTAACTAATCATTGTTTCATTAAAACGTACTTGAAATGCAATATAAAGAGAAGTAGGTTGATGAAAAATGACATACACACATTACCAGGATATCAAAATGTATCACCAGCAGATGAGACGGATCAGAAAAACAGTCTCGCAAACAATGGTTTACAGCTCTAGTCTGCTAGAAAAATAATCCTCTCAAAACCAATAACATTTTATTCTAGGTATTTCTTGAAAACTGCATGGTATATATATAAGAACAACGGCTGATATCACAGTAATTTAAAGAAAAGGAAGCAGTGATAATAGCACTTCATACTCCACCAGATAGCATGATAAGCCAAAACTCATACACATTTATTATGAAATTAATTAACTATACCTTGAAAAATAATGGCTCCTCAGGAAGAGGGCTGACAGGGAGTGAGGTGGTGCTACTAGCTGGACTCATGTCTGTACTCTGAAAGAAAAGCACAGAGGAGTTTGCATTTCCAATCAAGTTCTATGGACATCATCTCACAGAGGAGAGAAAAAAAAATAAAAAGAGCTCAAAACCAACACTGAAATTCCAACAGAACTAGACTGACAAAGCAACTGCAATCTGTACTGTATATACCTTTAAATAATAAAAGTATTTCACTAATGGGTAAGTGCATTGCATTTTCTTTATTTTAAACTAACTCCCCATTCAAAGTCCCAAACACATACAAATACGCAAATACAGTGTCTGCAAAAGAGTAATATAAGAGGATAACCCAGAACACAAAAATTTGTTCATATAGAACTACGATATACATTTATTGTTGTTACTTATACATATATATATAATAATATACATATATTGTTATTAGTAGCATCACCATTGTCATCATTGTCATTATCATTAGGGTGGCTCAATAGTAAAGTTAGAAGGCAAAATTAACAGGAAAGCAATATATGGAAGAAGAGTATTTGGATCAAAGTTTAAGTAAAGATCACTTTCAAATGAGTCAATACATCTTACAAACAAGCACAAATATATGAAAAGAAACACTGAGCAGCAAAGTTAAGAAAGAAAAGAAGTCAGTATACTTCAATGGACCCATTCAGTTAAAATGCTTTTGAAAGATTGATCTACAACCCCACTCTTTTTTAGGTAATATTTCAGTAATCTGCTGGTTAGCATGGTCATTATATTTAAAGATGTAACAGATATCAAAAGCAGTGTGGAAAATCTGAATAATTTGAATGATGATAATAAAAAAAGCACCATCTGGATTTAAAAACATAAACACTAACATTGTTCTGGAGAAAACTAGAATATATGATACTTCTTGGGAAATAAGTCCTTAAGTATTAAAATGAAAAAATCCACTATCAACAACAATAAAGCAGAAAAGATGTAATGGAGAATACAAAAACACAAGTCTGCATGAGCTAACAGTTAATTTCCTTTTCACACTTTGCATTTGCAATGCAGAACGATTTAATGAATTCAACTTATGCAATTATCTAATCAGATATCTGGTTTCACATCACTATGAATCTATTATGACCTCTTTAATAAACCCAAGTTCTGCAAGTGAAGAATACTACTCCACCCATGAAGTTCTGACAGTTCATTCATCAGAAAATTTTTGTGCAGAGATACCACATTTTATACACCCAAACGGTGCAGGATGAAAACCGAGACCAAATTTTGGGTATGAAATCCCTATTTCAGATCTGAAATAGAGGATACAGACTTCTAAGTTTATGCCTACTGAGAAAACAAATGAATTTAATTAGATACATATCAGTTATACCATACCTGAAAAGACAAAAGTTACTTGCTAACTAAAAGGGATGCAAGTAAAGGAGAAAATAAATAATCACCATGACCCCATCCTAAGAGAAAGAGAGAAGTTACTGAGGAATAAGGGAGATTATAACATGTCAGAAAGCCAGTATCTTTGTTGAATCCATTGCTCTAGTGTTCAGAAACATTACACATTGTAACACAGACTCCTGAACTCAATCTTCAAGGAAACTGGCTGATAATATTTACTAAAAGGAAATGAAACATAGCTCTTTTAGATTAAATTCAAAGTACAGACAAAACTGCAGACCTCCTCTGTGAGAATGTTCTGTCTCAAAAGCCAACAGTTCAGCTGAGGACAATTCATCTTTCAATTTACAACAGAATAGGAAAACACTAAGGGTGGTGGGGGTGGGACAGGGACAGGGGACAGGGACAAGTATCTGCTTTCCAAACCAAATCAAGCACCCTAATTTGCAATTAGAAGTGCCCAGGAAGGCAGTCCAATCCTTTACGCATTGGAACAGCCTCCCTATGAAAACCTGCAAAGTAGATTGGTACGTGTACGCTACACAAGCTGCAAGTCCTTCAGTGATAGCTGGAATCTAAGACAGGTTGAACAGCCCCAAGGATGCCAAAGGTGCTTTGATAAAACATCTCAGGACACATCTCAGGGCACATCAACACAATGGCCTCAGAAAAAACATCTGCTCTTCTCTGATGACTGGACAAGAGCCAGCCCAGGTCTGGATGCCATACTGATGTGGCACCGTGCCTGAACTAGAAAGGCTGCTGAGAGGTGGGGTATATTAATAGGGACACCTACTAATGGATAATAATTACTATATAGCTTCTGGACTGCAAACGGTTTGAGTCTGGCCAGACAGGAGCATTGGCAGAAAAGCCTGTGTTTGCCTACAGCTGTCCACATATAGGTACCTTCAGTGGCCCCTCCAACAACTTCAGTAATTTTCCTCTCTAAGGAACACAGAGCAGCTTCTCTGTCAGTGTAAATTAATTAAATCCAGTGGTGCTAACACAGTTTATTATAGTGGAGAATTGAGTGAGACAGTACCAAAAGGGTTGTTTCTCAAGCTACTAAAAAAATAATAAACCTTCCGAACTAATCACTGCTTTGAGAGATGTTGTCAGCTTGTCCTCCTGAAGGGACATATTAACAAACAACATCCCACTTCCCATCTAAATTTACTGTCCATGGGGTACTTGTCATAATCACACTTTGTAGTCTAAAGCTCCCCATACATACAAAAAATCTACCACTCTAAGGAATTCACCCAGCGAGGACTTTTTATTTAATGTTGTGTAAACCAATTCTGTTCTCATAAAAGCAGCCACTCACTTTAAGTCTGGCTTAAAGTTGATAGATTGTAGTTATAAATTAACCAGAAGATGCTATACCATTAGGCTACAATCATACCTTGTAAGTTGTAGTAGATGTTAAACATCATTTGTACCATAATTATACATATTAGGCAAAATTAGGCAAATTAGGACATCTCCTAATTTTGTGGTACTTTGCTGTGCAACTGTAACATTTTAAAATGTATTTTTGATGCACAGTGATACCACACCAGGGTTTTGAAACTTTTCCCTGTGTCACTGGAAATCTCCGAGTGTTCTGGAGGGCAGAGAATTTGCAAAGCTTTAATCATTTAAATTCTATTTTTAAAATGTCTCAATACCAAGAAATTCTAGTTTTAGAAAACATACCTTGTCCATGTCAAAAACAACCCTGTGAGCTTTTCTTTCAGTGTTTTTATTCCATTTTTTGATTTGGGGCAGGCTGCTAAAATCCAGCAGGTGGATATTATTAGAATTTTGCCAATAATTGTTCTGTGATTACAATGATCAATGCTCAAGTTTTCTTCTAATTTCTAGAACTGATCAGTCTAAATATTACAACATCCTCACTGTGCAACTCAACAGGTACCATGAAGTCACGGCTAGGCCATGCCAATAATTCATCCTTGGAAAGCAATATTAAAAATGTGATTAAATATCAGGAAATTTCTTGATAATGAGGCAAAGGCAGAAAATAAGTCTAACAGAACAACCTTTTTTCATTTCTGCATCTTGTTTGGAGATCCAGGATCAGGACACTGCTTGAGGACAGATTACTACCATGTTAGCTACATGAAAGAGAAAGCAGCTCTTTCTGGAAGTGTTTTAAAGTAGTTACAGGCTTGGTTTGGTGGTTGGTTTTGTTTTCTTCCACTTGTATACACCTGCCTCAAAACAGAATGCTTCATAAAACTACAGACTACCATAACGGTCTTATCGCAGATTAGATAATGTAGTCAGTGTTTTTCCAGCAATACAGAATATCAAGTATATATAAATGCACATTATTAAAACCATGCTCCTTTGGAAACAAAGTCATCTTCCAGTCCTTAGCAACTGTTCTTTAAATGAAAACAAGTTCACCTCACCTCATAAAATAGGGGGTTTCTCGCTATAAGCCCTTGTCTTTAATCTGAACTTCTCTAGGAAGAGGCCTATGTATCAACCCTTGTTAATTGTACCATAAAATATGGACCAGCCACTGTCTATCACCCACTGACAGCAGCTGATTTAATTTGCTACTACTGCTTTTCAACAAGGGTAAACACTGCAATGATAGCTGGCAGGCACTGACTTCTCCGGAGATCAGTATCGCAATTTATTGATCTAAGAAGTCAATTCTGACAGAGAAACCTTTAGTGGGTATTAGAGCTAGAGATCAAATAAATCATTATAATAACTGAAGAAAAGAGAATCTGTGTACTCCATAGCTTTTTCTAAGGAGTAGTGGATAAGTGTTGAACTGACTTTCAGGGTGATAGTTTTAGTTGTATCACAAGTTATGCCAGGAAGTATCATTTTATAATCTAGAAGTTGAGTAGCACTGGGAAATTAATAAGTGCAGTCAGAAAACTCAGTAGAGACATTTTGGTATACTGAAGGTAATCAAAGACCTGCAAATGGATTTATTAATGAGTCTGCACAACACCTTTATGAAATATTGTGCTTAAATATTATTATACCATTTTATCAACGGAAGTGAAAGAGAAGGGGAAATTATTTGCTCAAAACTATGAAGGGCTGTTTAAAAATAAAGACAGAAATCAGGAACTCCTAAGTCCAAGCACTCCAGCTTTTTATCCAGGGTGTGCAATGCTCCCCTGCACACTTCTGGAGTGCTGTGATTTCTGTAGTTTCTATATTATTTAATGTCATCAAGAGTTTTTGCTGATACATATGCTTCCTGCAAATAAAATTACTATAACCAACTGAGGCCAGAAAAATAAAAAGTAGTTTTGATAAGAAAAAATAGCAGACACGTGAAATGAGCTTTCATATGCCACCCATCACCATGTTTGATTAATTCTCCCCAACATCTGCAATCTCACTCAGTAACAATGGAAGTGACTCCTTAAAATGTGTTTAGGCCTATTTTCTAACACCTTTGAATACAGCCCAGGTAGTAATCTATAAACTCATTTCATCTGTCTTTTATTAGTAAGTATAGTTAATTATTCTTACTAATTACTAATATGTGCAATTATCAGCTGAGACATTTAATTATTATTTTCCAGTATTTGCCTGGTCTGTTGCCTAAAGCTTGCTGCTCCAGTAGCTTAGAAGGCTGCATGGCTCTTGCATCTGACCTGAGCTATCACAGCTCCTATTGCAGCTGCAAACCATAAATTACAGCTGCTGCTGCTTCTTGCTACCTCTTTTTACGCTGGTATGTGCGGTGTGTAGATAGTTTTTAGGGGCTTAATTATCTACTGATTCTCAACCAGCATTTAGTATATGGGCAGACAGATTAGCGTAGACTTTTCTTGCACTCTAAGCAAAGCTAATCACCTGAGCTGTAAAATGCCAGTGGGAAGTTTCACCTCCTTTAACATAAGGTGCTGATCTGTCACGTATCAAACAGCATTTGTATGTCTAGTACTGTTTATTTGAGAAGACCCTGAGCTCTCAGGAAGTCAGAGCAAACACATTAAATGGAAAATTTTCACAATATTATTTTTTTCAGCAAGCAGGGATCAGGCTGAAGGATATTTTGTTGACTGGTATTTGTTTCTCCAAGAACAGACTAGAAAGATGCTGGTTTAGCCTTTTAATTAGGCTAAATTAATTACAAAGCCCATAACCAGCAAGCAACATAAAGAGTATATAACCAGTCCATGGTTTGTTGCAGGGCTACAGTGTTTGAAATAGTTTAGATTCAGATTATAGTTTCACATTATTTAATTTATATTTTCATATATTTAATTTACTAAAATATTTACATTTACTGAAGTAGCTATCTCTCCTCTCCTTAAATTAAATGCAGAACTGTAAGAATACCAAAGTACCAGGCACAAATTACTTTTATTATCTGCTTTTCAGTTTCTAAAAATGGCAATATGAAAATACCGAACATATAAAACATCTGGTAGCTGGCACAAAGAGAACACCTTAATAAGCATGTTTTAAAATTTGTAAATAAAGTAGAAAACTGAACTAAGTCTCTAAAGAGGTTCAAGAATTAGAGGTTGTTGGTTTACAATTGAGTACATACAGAGGGGAAAATCAATCTTTTTTTATAACAGAAAATGACATATATATTACTACATATTGATATTTAATCGTAAATATCTCTTCCTTTCTGCTCTTTATTTTCATGTTGCTTTTTCATTGTTCTTTGCTCTGGTTTATCTTTATTCCCTGCTTTCCTTTATAAGACTTGTAATAAACAGACACAAGTTTCCTTGGTCAGATAACTGTCTGGCACACAGGTTAGATGAAGGGTCCATCAATATGTAGGAGAAAGGCGCTTTTACTTTCCCAAACAGCAAATTCAGCTCCAATTAATCTCTAAAAAACCACTTCACTTCTATCTACAAGCAGAATATAGTTTCAAAAGTAATTTGGACAATGACTTTGGGGTTAACATTTCTTTGTGAAGAGTACCGCAGGACTGTCAGTGGCTGTCACTGTGTGAGTTGGGACTGCTACTATGACACATCACATTAAATGCAACTCCAGTCATATTTTTATCCTAATGAAAACCAGGGGGTTGCTTTCACAGATGCAAATGCTTTGTTGAAAACACAGTGAAGAACTGATTTCCTTGAGCAAAACTCTACTCCCTCTTCAGTTTCTATTGTTTCTTTCATACTTCATTGACTATACTATCCAGCCTTGACATTTTTTTATTGTATATTCTTCCCTAATAATATCATATAACATCAGCTTTTTCTGCTCTTTCAGCAGTCAATTGAGAGAACCAAGTACTCTCCTGGGATTTTAATCTGCAGGCTGCCTATTTCAATTGCTTTTCTTTCCTTGCAGGAGATCTTTCAGGTTAAAATATACTTTTTTTTTTTTTTTTTCTCAAACCACATTCAGTTTTGCAGCAAATACAATGGTTGTCTCATACAGTAGGTTCAGTGATTTTTATTTTTTTTTTAACTCCAGTCACAAAAACATTTTCTTTCTCCTAAGCCTGCATCACAGCACTAAGAGGAACTACTCTGATACTCCATACTACAGCCATAGCCTGAATTTGGAAGAAAATGTCTGCATCCACTCAAAGAAGAGTCTATCAGCAAAGTATTTCTGGGATCTCTCAAACTCCTACATTTTCCCTGCACACAGATCCATTGTTTTTCTGTCCTTTCAAATAAAACACTTAGAAGTAATCAATTAATTTAACAAAGAAGGATCAAATCTGATAACAGAATCACCTCCTCTCCCTCCCTTGCATATTCATGCATGTTCTGCATCACTAAGTATCATAACATACTGGGACCAAGATATAAGCTGGAGCCAAAAAGGATCATCAGATATTAATACAAACAACGGATGCAAACACAATTATATTGAAGAGGATAAACACATACACAGGATGTATATTTATATGCTTCTGGACATGTGGAAATAACTGCCTTGACGGGTTAGGGAAAAAATGCTCCTGAAAACAGGTTGCTCTGTAAGTTCCCCTGAAGTATCTGCAGGTGGCCACTGTCGAAGCCTGCCATGGATTTAGGTGCCAGTTTCAGCAAAACAGTTCCTACACTCACATACTCATACAATTAATTGTTCCCCATGAAGATGTGAAAGATGTTCATGATCTCCTTACAGTTTTACTCTACAAGAGAGAGGCATGACTCCTTCAAGACAAAAATCTCCTTGCATTTGCTATTAATGAATATTTTTCTTTAAGGTACAAATTTTCTCACACACTAAACTTATGTGCAAAAAACTACACATGCTTCACCATTCAGTACATCCATTTGAAAATAAGAATATAGGGACATGGGTGATATCTCCTGCAACACTGTGGTCAGTTTTCTGCCTACAGTTTCCCTGCCACATATTGTTTTCAACTGAAAAAGGACAATGTTTCATAACATCAACAAACTCATTTTTTTAATCTGAACATAATGGAGCCAGCCTGATTTTTATTTTTCATATATATATATATATGTTTTTAGATAGATATATATTACATACATAATGTATTTTAATATATATTATTTATATATAATTTGCTGCTCAAGTGTCTGGTTCTTTTCTACCTCTATTTTACTTGGTAAGCATCAAGAACAATATTGCCAGATTTTCACACTGATGTTTTAATGTGAGGCTATGTTTTATTTTCCTGTGTTTCTCAAAAAGATTCAGATGCCTTCAATTGCTATGCATTTCACCAAGGTTTTAACAAGCCACTTTGTACTTTCTAAATGTTGTGACTGCAATTATTCTCACTTCTTCATCAGTTCTCAGAAGGGTTTTTACAATTTCAGTATGGAACTACTTTTGACAGAGTACTTTAACTTATTTAGATGCAGAGGCTTCATTCTCAAAACTGTCTTGAATTCCCCAATAAGAGCTTAAAGGAAACAGTTTAAACATCTGTATCTGTCTGCTGCTAAGTCAAGGAAGATTTTTTTTTTGTTTTCCCACTTCAAGAAAAGAAGCAAGTGACATCTAACAAATTGAAATATGCTTTCCCTGGTTGCAGCATTTCTGTATGATGTCAGGGAAAAAAAAAAAAAAAAAAAAAAAAAGAGGTAAACTTTCAGTATGTTTTGCCATGTTATTTGCTTCATGGTGTTTTTAACAGTAATGTTCCTTGATGTTTTTAATAAGTTGAATCCTTTTGTGTAATATAAGGCAATATTTCAGCTCCTGAAATGTAGAAATTCTGATTACCATAGGCAGTTTTGAAGCATGCTAAGCCTGCTTTTTGGTTCAGCAAGCAGGTTCCAAAGTAGAATTGTTCAAGGCAGAACAAATAATCTCTGATTTAGTAAATATGTGGCACACCGAGTTTCTACCTTCAGACGGCAGCTTTCATTCTTAAGGGAAGGATTTGGAAGAGTAAGGCACAAAAGGAACTTCAACTCCCATCCTGGCAGAGGGTTCAGCAGAAACTGCCACAACTGCTCTCCACAGTCTTTCTAGCTCTACTTGTTCTTCCTTTCTCTAATCTAATACTTACATCTCTGCCCACCAGCTCAAATCAAGATCTTTCAAGACTCCCTACCTTTTCTTACATCTTAGGGTACTTGCACAGCATCTTCTATTCACTGCACTTCCCACTCCCGCACCCACCCCATCACCAGCACTGCTCTTGCCATCAATCTGAACCTGAAAACCTTCCCACCTTCTGTACCCTTCTCCCTTCCTTCGGTAGACGCCCATCCCCTTCAGCCCATGTATACATGGTGATTTATATAATATATAGTTTTATTATTTATATTAATATATGTGAAGTCTATATATTAAGATGTTAACATATATATTTAGATACAAACATACACACATAAAACTGATTGAAGGAATCTCTTAATGTAGCTGCTGTGATTCAGCAGCCGTATGATTGGTTTGCTACTGAAAATACACACAGTGAAGTTGGTCAAATCCTGCATGTCTGAAAAACATGTCAGGTTCCACTACAGTGAACTACCACTTGGACACAGCTTCTCAGTCCCAGGCTCCATACAGCATGGGGAGGCCAAGAAACTGTTGCAACTTGTAAAGGAATGGAGGAGTTAAAAGTTGCCTGTACTAGTACTTAGGCATTGCATTATCATTATTTTTAGAGCCTTCACCCAAGCATTTTGTTTTCATTTTTGTATTTTGCAATGGAATTATATACTAAACTTGCTGAGATATCTGAATAGCATTTTATAAAGCCATTAGCAATAAAATATTCATTTTTCATTTATATTATGTCCAGGAATACAAATGAGTATAATTTCTTCCTACCCTTCAACATTAATAGGGAGAAAAATTGAACATACCTTTCACATTCTTTTAACTACAGTAATATAGAAAGAGTTTTTCAAATGAAAAATACTTTTTTAAAAAATAAACATTGTCTGTTTTCTTTGGAAGTATTGTTACATGCATCTCCACTATTGTATTTTTTTTATTTGTTTATTTTCGAGCTTGGTAATTCTACAAAGCAAGGTTAAGGCACTGTCTCAATCACCATGTGATAAATCAGTACTCCCTGAAATAGCTTTGGTAGAACTATTACAAAAATAAATCAGCAAGAGGCAAAGCAAATCAGGAGACATGTCAGCAAACTCCTAGGCTCATGCTATGGGCTGGGAGTTTATCCATATTCATGTTATGCCATGAAGCAGCTGGCACCCTGGCTTATCTGATGACAATCTCTCTACATGGCTCCACTGAGTTTCTTTTATCTGCTTCTTTTCCCTTCTCCTTGCATCCACCACTATGATTTTAGCTCTCAGCAGCTGCCACTGCTTACGAGCTTCTCTGTAGGCTGTTATGGTAAAACAGAAGTTTTTCTTGGCGTCGTTGTTGCATCTTTCACTCCTGGACACCACAGAGGTGATGGCAGGTGCTAACACTGCTTGGCTGCTGCAGGGAGGCTGTGTGGTTGTCACTGCATCAGCTGCTTCCAGAGGCAAGCTCATGAAGACCAAACCACATGTGGCTACCTTGTCCGAGGCATGAGCTGTCATCTAAGTTACAAGCAAAAGCTAGTTCCTCGGCTTATTCCTAAAAACCCCAAGAAATCCAAGACAAACTGATATCTGAAAGGATATAAAACAACACCCTGAGAGATCATAGAATCTGCAGGCAGCAGAAACACTCTAGGTTTAAGTAACGTCCATCAGCAGAGCTGGGCTGAAAAGCCTGGCTCACATAATTCCTTTTGTACTCTGGCTCTTATCATATTGCTGCAAAGAACCTTTCAGGGGTGCTAAGTGCACTACAAAAATTTCACCAGTCTACTTTTTCATGCCTCTTGAAGTTGGGACAGTTTTCTACTTGTCTGCATCAGATGCTGCATACAGAGGAGAATCATGTAAAGGATGTTGCTCTGAGAATAGAGAGAAATGTTTTTTGGCAAAGAGTTTGCACTGGAATAAGGAAATTAATAGATCAAATATAAGAAACATTTAGCACATACACTGCAGATGCAGAAACATACCTGTGGAACATTGCATTTTCAACAGAAGAAATCAATACTGAGGGAATGCCACAATCAGTATCGCCCATGCCTATCTGTTTTATTATATCTTTCAACTAATGGCCACATACTTTTTTTACCAGAAGTTCTGCTTCAATCAAAGGACATGATGATGGCTTTTAAAAACTTTTCAGGTTTTGTTTGTTTGTTTGTTTTTTTAACATACAACACTCATATTGCAACACTGGGATGTTGCAACAGGTCTGAAAGCTGCCCACATATAATCAGAAAAAAAATAAAAATCTGCTGTCAGGTTTCAATCCTTTCTAGTCTAATGCCTCCATTTCTTTCACTCAAGTTATGCTTGTCCTTCAGCAGTATACAGTCTAATTAGTTTCTGTATCAGAAGGATGATGGATAGGTGCCCAGAAGCAGTTTTAACCCATCATGGCCAAAGACAGAGAGTTCAGTGCCAGGACTTCTGGTAATTCTTAAATCAAACAAAATGTCATTAAAACACTTCTTCAAAATAAGAATTTGCAACTTTTATTGATGGCTCTCAAAGACAATATATTAACAGTGAATAGAAATGGTTCATACATCACTTCTCATTTGTTTGTTTTTGCAAAGAAGGTAGAGAGCATCTGTCTAGTAAGCAGGGGAAAAAATGCCATTCCATAGCCTTTTATCAGATGCACACAAAAAAGCAATAGAAAATTTTCATCATTTAAGTATGGTTTTCATGAAGGAGAACAATTTTCACAGAAATCTTGCTAAATTGTTTCTACAAGTTATTATAGGCAGGTACCTAAACTTAAATTTAAGTAAGAATATTGTGGTTAGGAAAGCTATTTGCAGGTATCTATTTCTAAGAGGATTTCTACAACGGCACACAAACTAAAAAAACATCAATGCTACTATTTCTACCCGTTTCTATAAGTTTTCTAAAAATAACAAACTTTACTTTTAAAACATCACTAAATGTTTATATTGGAAGCATGTGAAAACCAAGCCTAATTGCCCGAAAGTGAGACTGTATTATTTCAGAAAGTGAGATGTCTAGTATCTCAAAATCAGGAACCACCCAGGCTTGCAAACTTAAGGATTTTGTAGGAAATGTCTACGCCATTCTTCACAGAATCACAGAACCATAGAATTGTTTAGGCTGGAAAACACCTTTAAGATCATCAAGTCCAACCATTAAAATTTATGCAATCGTAGACAGCTCAGGCTGGAGGGGACCTTGAAGTATCATGCCGTATGTCTGCTTGCCCTGAGGAGGATCAACATGAATGTGATCTGGCTAGGCCAGAACAGAATCACCCCACCAAATGCAAACCAAATCTAGGTCAGATATATGTATTAAGTATACCTAGTAAAAGTAAGAAACCATAAACCTTAACAGAACTATTGATACTGTTAAAGTCTTTTCAGGGGAACCTTGTGCAGCTTGAAGTGTATCAAGCAGAAGGAAACTGCCCATCAACAATTGCCAGAGCCCCAGAAGATACTCTCTTCCAATAGGCAACAACACTGGATTACAAATGCCTACAAATGCATACCTGATGTCCTGTGTCCATGTGGATTCCTAACCTATCCTAAACTTCACGTAAGAAAAAAAATGCACAATACCTCCAAGTATAAGTGAGCAAGTAAATAATCTCAATGTATTTTGAAAACGCACTCATTCCATTTAGAGGCAAAAGTAATGAACATTTGGGAACAATTTTAGTTAGAAAACCGAGTTCTTCCTTGAACATTGGATGTCATAGAATTCCAGATCTTCAAAAAGTATGCACCTTCAAGCATAAAACAGATTTACAGGGCAGTGACTTACACCCAACACTCACAGATTTAAGTGACTCATATTCCTGTTTTGCAAGCCATTTCAAGTGATGAAGGGTACAGCCTGCATGGAGTGTCACGTATAACTGGGGCCTGAAGCAGTGAATCACAATTAATAAAGTTCAATTTATGAAACCAAAACCACTGGAAACACACAAGGCAAAAATAAGTGGTGAAAAAAATCTAAAAATGCCTGAACATAAAATAGCATTGATAAGTTTATTTTCTATTTTGAGAGGTATGCTCACTTCTGCAGTCTCATTTGAATACATTTATAATTAAAGCTGATTAGTGGTTTATAGTAGAAAATCAGTAAAACTTTCAACTCTCATGATCATTTTAATACTTTTCAAGAGAAACAGGGCTTTCTTCTGCTTCTTCTCATTTAAATCTGTGCCTTGGGTGCACAAAATCAACATTCACCTCACAGCATTTGTATAAGAAAGGCTAAATTAACCTGTGAGCCAAAGTCAGCTGGTTCCTCCAGGACTAGAAGTATCTTCTCCTCTACAGAGTGTCCAAGCAAGGAGCTACCACACAGTTAGTTAGGACATAAGCATACACAGGGAATAATCTGTTCTGGTCTAACTTCCCACATGAAAACTCTTCACACAAATGCCACTGTGAAATATAACTAAAGTATGTTTTAAAACTGGAAGAAACCATAGCTTTGCAAATGCAAATTGTAACTCTGTAGTAAACGCCTCTTCTGGATAAATCCTGATTTTTTTTCTCATGCTTTACATTTATAAACAAAATAGGGAAACTGGAGATTTGAAAAGGTCAAAACCTTCTGTACATCAACATGCAATTCTCCAACTAAGAGTACTGTACTCTTAACAGCCCAGCTTAAAGTCTGCTGAGTGATTATTATCAGAATAATTTCTAAAAATACCATCAATTGCTAGATGCTGGGAGCAAAGAAAACCAGGTATGATTGCTGAAAAACAAGCCTGAACAAAAGAACCTATGTCTTTTGTGCTTATTGTGACATGAGCCTTTAAGCATTTGATTTACTGAATTTCAGTTACCTACACAAAGACACACCACTCACTTATATGCTATGTTTAAACAAAATGTTCTTTTTTTTTTTTTTTAACACGTTTTGTTTTGTGAAATCTGGAAATCTGGAGTTTGTTCTCTTTATCCTAACCAGACTAAAGAATAACATTTAACATTATATCAAGAAATAAAATAAGGTGATACTGTTTTGCTACAGGAATCTTGAGAAATTCTGAGAACAAAAGTCACATCTCTCAGATTTCAACTGAATATTAAATATTAAGAGTAATCTGCATAAAGTACAGCTTATTTTTCTGCATGAAAAAGTTACAGATGGAATCTGAAATATATCATATCAAAAAATGTCCTACAACTCGATCAAGAACTAGAAGAATTTGTTGATTGATAACACCAAGTCACAAAGTCTACTTTTTGTTATTCTTACGAAGAATTCTTTATGAAGAATGGGTGGAAGTGGGCTTCTAATGTTGCATGATTGTCTTGTGAAAACAAATGAACTTTCAAATGTGTTCTTGAAGGCCACCAGACAAGAACAGATACATTTTGTTTCTAGTTGCCAGGGGATACAGAAGACTGTTTTTACATAGTGAATCATCACGGCATTTAAAAAACAGCGTTAGCAGGAATTTCTATCACTGACATGTGGATGAGTCTTTCTGTCACCTTCAGTGATCCTGCAGGGATCTACAGTCCTGATGTAGGATGACACATTTGGTTTTTTTAATTTTCAATAATTATCTATCCCCGTGGCCTTTACAAAGTACATATTGCCATTAATACACAGAAAAACTCATAAACATGATTACACAGGGGTTGAAACACTTCTTCAGAACAACATGCTTATAATTCAATTCTATAATAACATGAAGATTCAGAGTAAGATTTGGTATAACTAGAGCCTCGTACGACACTGTTTTCACCCAGCTAAATGACAGCTGAAGACTTTACAGACAATGGGCAAAAAACAATCTGATAATTTACTCTCTTGTAGTGGTTTCAGTCAGTGTTCTGACAGTTCGGTTTTATGCAAAACCACTTGTATGCCACATATGGGAGCTTCCACAAGAAGCAACATCAGTTGCAGTTAATTTCCATTGAGCAGCACAAACCTGGAGGATGGAAGGAAAGCCTTCAAAAGATAGTTTCTCTGACATGAAAAGAATTACGTTACGCAGAAATAAAATTTTGCAGCTCACTAAAGGACTGTCTCAAAAGACAGTTCCTGAAAAAAAGTCTCAGTGGTATACTATCAACAACAGTTCTGGTATCTGATTTCTGTTAATACTTCTGTAATTTTGAATATTCTATTTAAAGAAAGACTAATTAAAATATATATATATATATAATATAATTATATATTATATATATATATAATATGTATATAATAATGTATGTAAAATCTAACAAGACAGGCTTATTATGGCCTCGGTTCAGCTGATGCCTGAACTGCTTGCTGTGATGAGATGTGCTCCTGAAACAAAGAATCACTCAGAAGAACGGAGAACAAGGGCATTTTACTGGTACATTTTTGTGAGGGAGTGAAAAATCAGGAAGCCAAATACAATAGCATCCTAATGGTGTAATTGATTCCAGAAGAAACTACAACAGTGAACATAATTAAGTTCAGAAGTATATCATTGCAAGGTATAGTTAGGCTACATCGGTATTAGGGCAATAAACAACATTACACGTGACCATATAGGGCCTCACTCTGGACTTACTCAGATTTCGTTTGAATGAAACAAAACATAACTGGAGAAGATTATGAAAGCTCTGAGTTAACCTTTTATTTGACAGATTAATGTAGTCACATAAGATAATTCAATTAGGTGTGAATGAAGAAGAAAAGGACAAAAAATGATTGATGGCATCCAACAGTGTGCTGGTGAGACAGTCAGGGCATTCAATATTGAACAAACCACTAAACAGTCTGAAGCCAAAGAACAAATTACCCACTGATGCCAAAAAGGACAAATCTTGAAGAAGAATGTCTCAACATAGGTGGTTGGCAGGTCTGAAACAGGGGGAATGGAGTATTGATTATAAGTTTGGGCTAGGAAGTAGTCACTAGAAACTGAAGGTTTATGAAGGAAGGAGGTGAAGGATGGACTTGAGGAAGACTAGGACAACTGGAGAAGCAGAAGTCTAAGCACAGTCTAAGACAACTGTCAGTAAATCTGAAAGAAGCCATTAAAATGGTCCAGTGGCTGTCTTCAGTTAAGACAGAAGGCATTAAAGAAGGCTTGTCTTGTGACAAGCAAGACATGGAGAGGTTGAGGAGGACAAGTAGTAGGAAATGTTTATATTAGGTTTTATATGAAAAGCTAATTAAAGTACAGTGGGCTGCCTGGGGCAAGTGGGGAGACTGGAGAGTGAGAACAAGTGAGGATCTTGACATGAGCTGAACAAGGAGCAGTATGTAAGTGTCAAAAGCAAAAAATTACTTGGAAGAGGAAGGCAGAAGAAGGTAATGCACAGAGAAGGTTCTTCTCTCTGGAGGGGGACAAAAGTAAGAAACAGAGCAACACACCACCCTCCCTATTATTTGGGTTGTTCCAGGGATGGACTCCTCCATTTCACAGTGTGCTACACAAACCACAATCCGAGAACAAAAAAGAAGAAACTCATACAAGAAAAGAGAAAGATCTTGCTATTCCTGGTTAGAAAACAGGAGATTCCTTGTACAGTTCCATGTGTATGCTCTAATAGGATTTTTGTATGTAACTGTAATCCTGCTATACCTTCCAATAAATAATAAAATCAAGGAAAAATAAAATAAGAAGCATTAAAATCAGGCCAAGACACTAGCCAATATGAAGGATATGAAGAATAAAATCATTTCATGTGCTTAGAAATTAATACAAAGAAAGCCAAACCAAACTAAAACAGACTACATTAATGCACATAACTACTATTTTTCATCTTGACCAACATTTTTTTTAACTAAGAAAAAAAATCTATGGCTATCTATCAATCTATCCTCAACACACATACTCAAGTACGTATGATTTACTATCCACTGATATTCAAACAGAACAGAAGTATTTTCCTTTTCCTGCAGAAGCATTCTATAAGATAGATGATAAAAGAGATAAAAAATGTCTTGTGAGACAGTTTACAGTGCCCAGTACAATATACAGACAAACACAATTAACCAGATAATTATAGATTGATTTCGTTACCAGCAGAGCCCATTGTTTTTTTTCCTCTCTGTTAACGCATTGATATTATGTGCAAACCAACAAGTTTATAATACTTATGAACATGGAAGACAATATTTTCTCCAAACCCAAAAAGCAAATAAAGTGTAATTTAAGACCAAAAAGTGTATCACAGAAAGGAACAGAAAACAGAAACCGTGATAATTAATTGCCCAGGTATTGATGACCTTAGCAAAATATCCCCATTCAGAGCACAAAACAAAAAAGCACAAGTATTACGTATAATTAGAATACTAATATTAGACAAGGTCCCCGCATTTCATTTACATAGTTTTGTTCTAACAGCTGAAGGGGAAACCTGTAAACTAATGATCTTACAAATGCTGAAAGATTTCAATTTTTCTCATTGATTTGGCAGTACACAATTAAAGTTACTCACGTGTCTGCACTTAATTGTTTCCAAAATTAGGCCTCTGGGTACACATAAGACAGCTTGTAATGACACCTACAGGCAGCCTGCCTAATATTTTTCATTATAAAGAATTCCTGTGACCTTTCCTTGAAAGCTTTCATGCACACCCTCTTCTCTGCAGGTCTTTTATATTTAGTGCAGAAAAGAGCCTTGAAGTGAGAAGTGACTTTTCTTTCTCTCAAGAAATCTTGCTGAGATATAAACCACTTTAAAGTACAATTTCTCTACACTTTTTCACATTCCTTGGGAAACTGCTGGTAGTCTACCTAAAACAGTAACCCATCACAGCAAAAATCATACAACTTAGCCCATTGCACTACAGAAGTACTATTGGTGATACTAAATTCCCAAGTGAATAGCTGTGAGCTGCCAGTGAGAGGAAATTGTCCATTTGCTGTATGACACAAACCAATTTCTACCAGGAAATAAAGAACTTTTCACCTGAGTTGAACCATAATGAAAAATTCATAGTAGCACAAAAAAGGTCCTTAAAATGAAATTGCACCAAAGACACCACACCTAAATTCTATGGACTGACATGTGACCTTTGTTACCTAGAACTGTGGTAGCACATACCAGATGCAACACCTGCTTTCGCAAAAAAAAATCTTTGAAATTTATAGATGCCTCAACTATCTGAGAATGTTATTCAATCTCAAAATGTGGGCAAAATCACTAAGACTGGGCTCATGTACTGGGTCTGGCTGAGCCCCGTGGCAGTCCACCCAGTGCTGTGCTTGTACCGGTAACTGGAAAGGTGCTGATAACGCAGCGGTGTTCTGGCTGGTGCTGAGCAGCGCTCGCACAGCATCAGGGCTGGCTCTCCAGCCTTCCCCCCACCCTCACCAGTAGGCTGGGGGTGGGCAAGGTCTTGGGAGGGAACATGGCCAGGACAGCTGACCCAAAGCGACAAAAGGGATATTCCATACCATATGATGACTGCTCAGATATAAAAGCTAAGAGAAGGGAGGAGGAGGGAAGCAGGGGCATTAGTTATTTATGACATTTCCCTTCCAGAGCAACTGCTGCAGATGCTGAGGCCCTGCTTCCTGGGAAGCAGCCCAACATCACCTGCTGATGGGAAGTAGAGAATAGCATCTTTTGTTTTCCTTTGCTTCTGTGGATATGATTTTTGCTATGTCTTCATTAAACTACCTTTATCTTGACCCACACAGGGTTTTTTCATCTTATTTTCTCCCCTCCCTGTTCTGCTGAGAAGTGATAGAGCAGCTTGGTGGGCATCTGACATTCAATCAAGGTCAACCCACCACAGCTTGAAAGATAGATAAATGTTGTGAAAGCATGAAAAGAAACCATAAAGCTCTGTTATTATGGTTTAACATTACTCAGCAGTCACTAACAAATAGGCTCATTTAATCAGCACTGTAAGTGTTCTTCCCTTGCTCTTCTAATACACAAAACAGATTAACTATGACTCCTTCTCAAGACAAAAGTGTTCACTATCAAGCCTTGCCTGTTGATCCAAAGCCAAACAGTGATATTGCAGGCTCAGGGTCTCAGGTCTGTGCTGACTGGAAAACACCTGATTCCCAAGTGACAGTCTTTCTGGAAGCATCGCTGAGGAGAGGGCGAGCTACAGGAGGACAGAAGGGAAGCCAGCACTAGGGAAGTGATGGACATGGATGGACGTGGCTGCAGATGGACCACATAGCTCAAGGTGGCTTACATGCCTGTTTGCATGGGCGAACTTAACAACTTGGCGACATACAGTCTGTTTGCTAGAGGTATGCTATTATATCAGAAGAGGGTAGAAATAGTTATTGGTGCCAATAAAGTCACAGTGATAGCATTTAATATGATTAATAGTTCATTTTGCCTAGTCTAACCACCATTCTCAACATTAGCCTTCCTCCTGCTTACACTACAAACTGCAGTGTGGCATAGCCCACAAAAAAACCACCAAAACCTAACTGCATGTAGCACAGGAGAAACACTGTATTTATGCCTTCTCTCTTTAAAGCATGAACAAAAGTCGCCTTCACAATTTATGCGAGTAGAAAATACTGCAATAGTGAATCTAACTCCCTTGTCCAAAAAAACCCTGCACCTCTTCTCAGACATTTCACTGGTATCCTAAGAAAACTTCTACAAAATGATACACACCAGCAAATACGTAAATGATTTTCAGCAAAACGTTTCCTCAGTTTTGCGAGTAGCAACATGAAGTAAAACAGAAGACAATGTAACACAGCTTTACAACTTGCCTATAAACCTATTTCCTCCTTTCCCCTGAGACATTTGTCACAGTATCTTAAGCATCTCCGTGAAGAATAGGCTAGAACACACACTGTTTACGCATGGTGTTGCATACATATTTTTAAGCGCAGATGTCTCATGCACTGGTCTATATAACAGATGTGCAGGACACTAATACACTGTTTTCATTTAAGACAAAGTTTGTATTTCACTGCCTTGAAACCACTACTCGAGCAAAAAGCATTCAAGTCAAACTGCCGCCTTAGCGGTAGCTATAGGGAATGAAAGAAACTGGGAATGCATGAATAGTAGTCGGCAATCAAAATAAAAGTATATGTAGAACTTTTCCTGTGTATTTTGCAGACTACTCAGAAATTACAGGGCTTTCTTCAGAACCAAAAGAAGTCAAGGGGGAAAACATCCAAGTTATTTCAGTAAGTCTCCAAAGTAAGCAGTCTTAAGCAAACCAGCACAAATCATAGATTTTGGGGAGGGTTTACTGCCCTATTGTTTCTGCCCCATAGTAATTTTGGGGAACAAAGGAGACCTGTAAAGGGGGCAAGTTTAGAAGCAGAAGCCAAAAACATGCAAGTCTTTCTGCTCTGACTGATTCCTACAGTGTGTCTGAGCAGTTCTTCAGGTCTGCTAAATGAAGAATTAGGCTCAAGTATCAATTATGTGGTATAGATTCAAGCACTCTTTGCTAGTGCCAGGGAAACAAAGAGAGTATGCCAGACTCACTACTACCCTAATCAATGCAGATAAACTCAAATAAACTGAGTAATAGCTGCTTATGCCAGAACTGAATTGAGTAAACACCTTCAGTCTGCTTCTTGGCTAACAAGCACTTATTGGTTCTTCTCTGTAAGCATTTCAGAGACTCAAAACCAACAAACCTTACGCTACTTTTTATCGTGTTTATTAAGACAGGGCTAACTATGGTATAGCAAAAAAAAAAAAAAAAAGATAATTAAGCCTAGTACCAATTAATTTTTTTTTCACAATAGTCTATGACAGTAACAGTCAAAGAGTAAACAGAAGTCCCATGAGTTAAAGACTCTAGGGCTCAGGCACTAATCTTGTATTTGCCAATGTCTCAGATCCAAGCTTCACCCACACAACATTTTTTCACCCTTATCGGCTTTAATCAGTCGCTCACAGACCATAAACAAAGAGCTTACCAAGAAAAATAAACAATAAGAGCAATGCAAACATTATCACTGTAATATAAACACTTTCTCCCTGACAAGAACTTGTTTCACAGAGATTACAGGCTAAATTAGGAAACAATAAAAGAGAATTAAAGCAAATTCTAAAAGGCTGGGTGTAAAAAAATCAGAAATACAGCAGTGGCACATGCTGCTAACTACACAGCTATCATAATATATTTTCATATCCTAATATCTCAGTAGGGCATTAGAGCTTTCTGTGAGATACTGGGTTGTTTTGTACTAAAAATTGAAAATGTTAATGTGATAACTAAAGTTATTGTTGACACTCTCCGAGTAGAAAGACTAAATCACTGATATCTACCCCTGAACTGTCACGGAGAAAAAAGAACCAAAGGGAAGAGATCATAAAGCACTACAACCCCTTCATCTCCTGCTCAGCTCACAAAGCAGCTTGCTTGAGAAGTAGTTAGGGAAAGTTAATGATCCACTGCATTTTTCTGCAGCACATATGGTGAAGAAGTTTTAAGGACTGGCAAATTTTGGGATCCCAAGCCTAAGTCATAAAGGAGGACCATGCTGATTCTCATCTCAGCAAATCTAGCTACTTGTAAAATTAACGTGAAGTGTGCAGCCTTAACTTGCAAAAGGTGATCAGTTAGCTTAAGCTCTTTCCAAATAAATATTGCACAATAGCACAATCACACCCATTTTCTCAGGCTTTGGCATGACATTCTGCACGCTTCCTCCCAGAGTTTGGCAGTCTTTCCTCCAGCACCTGTTTCTTGTAAATTGTCAAACTTCTGCTCTGCTCCTCTCTCTGAGGACAGTCAGAGCCCTCTTCCAACTGTTCTGGGCCAGAGATGTAGCAGAGCCTTTTCTCATACTTTATCCTCATTTCCACCCAGTTTTGATTTTTTTAAAAATCCCTCTTCATTTAGACACTAACAATACTTAACCACTTGAGCAGACCCTATTCAAAACGCTCAAATAAAAACTTACTAAACAAATACACAGAAGCATATAAAAAATATAAATTCTATTGACTTCTTGATATGATGCAAATAGATCTGAAAAATGTAGACACAAAGGAAAAAAATGAAAGCAAATAGCTTTCATTACAGGAAGTTCTGATGCCCTAAAGGCGCTCTCTCGACTTCTTTGAATTGCTGATGCTGGTCTTAAGCACGTATTACAATTGTTGTGAATTTCAAGGATTGCCTGAGAGGAACATGTATTCAGGTTTTAGGTGTCTTTGACACAAATCAAAAGCATAAATATTTCAGTCAGGATGAATGCTTTCAGTCAAAGTTTTTTAATAACTATATCTTTAAAAAAATTCCTTTCTATATGCAAATGATATTTAGAAACTTCTCTTTCATCAAAATTCCCCACTCAACAGGTGACACTAGTGTATCAGAAATAAATACAGCACAATTCAGCACATATGCATGCGCAAGAAGGGCCATATCAAATTAAATAAAACCCCACAGTTGTGAGTACTTAGTCTGATGCTCTACACAAGCCATTCCATCACTGTCTTGTGTTTAGGGAAACTCTTGATACAAGGTCAAAACTACTAGTCTGACTGAAGTCCCTAAATGCAAACCTTGACAATAAATTCCTAAGGAAGAAGAAAAAGGGCTGGAGAGAAAGACAGAATAGAAATAGGAAAGGAAATCAAGTTCCAGAAATTTTCTACCTTGCAGCCAAGTTCCTTATGAAAGCAAAGCCTTACAGAAGGGAGTAGAGCATTGATTCATTTAATTAAACAGCTTTGCCTCCAACTACTGGTAGCTGTTAACATCATTATTGATATGGTATTTCCTTCCATCATACATCCCACTTTTTAATATTTTTATTAGGTTTATGTGGCAAGGTTTTGGTAGCAGAGAGGGGGTGCTGTACAGGGGACTACTGTGAGAAGACACCAGAAGATGTCAATGACCCCATGTCAAACAGAGCCAGTTCCAGATGGCTCCAAAGACAGACATGCTGCTGGCCAAAGCTGAGCCCATCAGTGATGCTGGTGGTGCCTCTGAGATAACGTATTTAAGAAAGGGTAATACAAGCTGTGCAGCAGCTGTGAAAAAGCAGTGAGTATATGTGAGAGAAACAACTCTGCAGACACCAAGGTCAGTGAAGGAGGGGAAGGATGTGCTCCAGGTGTCAGAGCAGAGATTCCCCTACAGCCTGTGGTGAAGATCATGGTGATGCAGGTTGTCACCGTGTAGCTTGTGGAGGATCACATCAGAGCGCATATCCAACCTGCAGCCCATGGAGGTCCCCGAGCTGGAGCAGGTGGATGTGCCCTGAAGGAAGCTGAAGCCAATGCATTGTGAGCCCATGCTGGAGCAGTCTATTCCTGTAGGACTGCACCCTGTGGAAAGGACCCCCACTGGAGCAATTCTTGAAGAACTGCAGCTTGTGGGAAGGGCCCATGCTTGGGAAGTTTGTGAAGAACTGTACCCCATGGGAGGGACCTCGCGCCGGAGAAGGAGAAGAATGTGAGGAGAAAGGAGGAGCAGAGACGACCACACCTCCCATTCCCTGTTCCCCTGCACCACGAGGGGAAGGAGGTAGGAAAGTTGGGTGGACATTAAGCCTCAGAAGAAGGAAGGGGTAGGAGGAAGGTGGGTTTTGTTTTGCTTTATTTGTCACTATTCTACACTGTTAAAATTAACTGGAAATTAAATTAAATAAATAAATTTCCTCGAGTCAAGCCTGCTTTGCCTATGATGGTAATTAGTAAGGGATCTGCCCTTATTTTGACCCATGAGCTTTTCATTGTATTTTTCTCCCCTTGTCCTGTTGACGAAGGGAGGGTAATAGAGCAGCTTGGTGGGCACCTGGCAGTCAGCCAAGGTCAACCCACAACAATATTGCACCGTACAAAAAGAATCAGCATTAAGAAGTTACAGAGCTGAAGAAATTCTGGTTTGCTGTGGAAATATTGGAATAGACCCTCTTTATTTGGAAAGATCTTTGACAAAGCTCCAATTGACAGGTGTCTGCTTTCACCATCAGCTACACAGGAGATAACAAAATAGTATTTGAAAGGAACGATGTCCAAAGTGGATGCAATGTTGAGCATCATTCCAAGGGAGAGTATCTAGACAGATGGCCAATTGTATGTGAGTGAAATGGACTGACAACATGCAATTGTGAAGAACATCATAAAAATAATATGGATAAAATTTCCAAGACTTAAAATACTGTTCCTCATGAAAAATAAAAAGAAAAGGCACTATTTAAGGAGCATAATGTGTGAAAAACAAACATTAAAATTATGAAGTTTAAATAAATAAAAGTGCAAAAGTATATCTTCTGTAACTCGTCAATTGAATCACAATTCATTTTCACCAGATTACACAAGACACCAGCCTTGAAAACTAATTTTAGAGCTAAGGGCCTCAAATACCTGTTGACAAGATTCTTTTGTTACATGCACTGGAAGAGCAGCAAGGACTGACTATATAGTGGACCAGAACATAATTATATGAGGTCTATAAAAACAGAATCAAAAGATCAGTCCCTAGAGTAGTTAGCCATAACCTTGTGCAAACAAAGATAAAAAAGGAATAAGGCTTTTAAATTCTGTCTTGTTTTGAAAAATCTTTTTTTTTTAATGAGTGAAATAATCCTGCAGTTTCCCCCTCAACTTCACCAGCAATTATTAAAGTTTAAATTTTAATTTATTTCACCACTACAAGCCCAGGATCTGTAAGTGTTCTCCGACAACTGTAGCTTACACACGATTTATAGAATCTATACAATATGTATAAACAATAAAATATACATCATCAAAATGCACGCCAATGTGCAGTTATTTTATGTAACATCCATAATTCATATACCCAACGAATAATGGGGCCAAGCTAATGTATAATGTGACATTGCCTTGACTCTGCCTTTAAAGAATAATGAACATTCCAGTTCATTTTTCCTGTCACATAAGCACATTCACATTGCATTTATAACCTGGCTTCTATACATAAATCTGTTACTGCCTTACTTCTGCTACACATCTGCATCCTAGGATATAAAGCTTATGGTTATTATTTTTAATTGTTCTGTTCAAGTACAATACACTCATAAGACTTCCTAGACTTTACTATTTATAGAAATAGACCCCAATTCCTAGGCAGGTCAGCTTTCATTTCCTCTCAGTCTTGAACTGTCAAGACTAAAGCCTTATAACATTCTGGAAAGAAGAGTGTGGAGTGAACGATGTAATTGTAGTTAGAATACTTTTTTTTTTTCTTTAAGACATCCAAATATGCTACAGCTGTGTAGCAATAAAACTTTACTGCACAAATGCACCAAACACTCCATAACTCAAAGAAAATGCCTTATCGTCACCAGAAATCTTATTTGGAGAAAAGGCAGAGTCTTCCAACAGAACAAAAGGAAACTTTCTTTCAGCAACAGAGGTCTTTTTCAGTGGACATCTAACAATCCTTAATCACATCAGTCTTTGGTGAAGGAGGGTGCCCTTAATAACTCTGATCAATAACATAATCAATGATAGAAAAGGGGAAAACTATACATCAGATGAGTGAATGCCTCCAGGTTACAGGAACAAAATAGGAAGGTGCGGTGAAAATTTATTAAATTGATTACTGCTTATGACAAAGTCTTTGTCTTTAATTAGGAATTGTTTCACTTGGACAGGAAGCTCAGGGAGCTCAAGGAGAACTTTAATGAGCTGGTGGTGTTTGTCCTGAGCCCCCTGAACAAGCAAGATATGAGCAGGACCACTCAGACAATAAATATTGTGTGGAGCTGTGTCTTGATGGTAACTCCACCACGCTCGGGTATCTGGCCAACATCCCTGGCACGTGTGAACCTTACGAATCACAAGACCGTGCATGCCTGCACTTAAAAGTTTACATACACTAGGTGTGTAAACTATTTTTGTTTTTCACTGAGTATAAAGGCAGGTAAGCTTCACTAAGGGGCGAGAAGCTTCACCTATGGCTGGATGCACCGTGCAGGAATTTTCCCAGTGACCAAGAGACTCCTGGCGTTGGCTACAACAGGGCTTCCCAGCAAAAGTGTTGGCCTGCAAGGTGAGTAACTGGTGATGTATCCTTTTCTTAGCCTCTATAATGCTTTGCAGTAATGATTTGATGCTTTGCTCCTATTGCTCTTTTATCATATTGTGCATAATATCTCCTACTGTTTCCTTCTATCATATTGCATGCTATTTTCCTTTATTATATTGTAGTATAATAAACTACATTTATTCTTATAATTGATTTGGATTCATTTTTGCTTGGTATCCAGTCAACCAGCAAAACAGGAGGGTGGGAGGCAGGGAAGGAAGGAAGGAGAAAGCGAAGCTGCTGTCAGAAGCTTTGAGGGACATAAAAAATACAAGAAACTTGATCATAAAACTGATCTGCTTTAGAATAAGAGGGAAAAATCAGCAAAAATAAGAACAAATGCTTCCATAGAAAGCACTCCCAGGAGCTATGGACTGTACAGGTTCCCTTGGCAGGACACATCAGATTCCTAAGAAGAGCTGTGAGTTTCAATCACAGAGTTTAGCACAGGGCTATTCAGGAGGCAGACTATAAATGGTGGCTTTCTGCTGCTTTTCAGTTCTGCTTGATGCCAAGTACTTCTAGAAATTCCACTGACGGTCTCTACGTTTGTAGTTAATGCATTGCAGGATGGTGTCCGGACAGCGCTGGAGGGGTCCATATAACGTGTCCACAAAAATAGTATGTATTTTGGGAACAGAGAGAAAGTGCTGTGGAGAATCATATTTGATCATGGAGAAGATTATGGGGATTATAAAGAACAAAGGGAGAGCTGATGCTGAAAATGCAAAGTTGTGCATAGTTGAGACAGATTCACACTCCTCCTGGTGAGGAGAAGGGAGCAAACCCTTCAATAAATTTGTATCCCTATATTACTTTATCTTCCTACTTCAAGTCAATTAAATTCACTTGAAACCTTAAGTCCTGTGGGTTGTCCATTTCCTAAAACCTGTGTATCACTACTACATCAAAATAAAGGCTATGACAAAATCTCTGCTGGTTAGTATAGAAACTGCACATTATGGAGTATTTTTCATTTCTTTAGGAAGCTGAGACTGAATTTCAGTGACCAATTTAATGCTTCAGACCAGGAGAAAAAGCAGTAATTCTCCCAGAATTGATGAAACTGCCAAATGAATGAGCGTATCAGCTAGAGGCATTTCTCCTTAGGTAGAAGTTAATGAAGTCAGGATCCTGACTTAGGTATTAGACTATGTTCATAATACATGACCTGCAGTTTGCGCAGTGCCAAGGGAAAACTGAAAGGCAAGACAGACCAAAATAACATTTTCTAAGATCCCTGTTCAGGAAACAGGGAACTAAAAAATTGTTCTTCTATAAATAGGATTTTTGAGGTATTTTGTTACTCATCTCACTGAAAAAAAGGCTTATTAACTTCCAATTGAAATATATTAATGTTTTACTTAAAGCCAGCTGTCTGCTTTCCACATTAGCCTAGCACAGCAATCCCAAATAATTTCTGCAATGCATTAAATTACTTCAGTATTTCGATGGCAACTTTTCTTGATGTGTTAGTCACTCCTAAGAATATAATTTAAATAAAAAGCATTTCATTAAATACAGAGATAGTCCCTGGATCCAGAACAAAAACAAACAAACAAAAAAAGAAGACATTTCCTTCTTAGACAAGTGTTGAACAAAGACCAATGCAAAATCACACTCACTGATACTCATATGACGCTTGTTGGATTTTTTTCTCTCTCCCTGAACCAAGGAATATTGGATACTTTTCTGCACAGAGGAACAACCTTGAAGGGAGGAATGGAAAGCATTCACCTCCTGCCTTCATAAGCCGCTTGCTCAATTGCCAGAAGTGGTCCTGAATTTCCTTGGGTACAAGAACATAATCACAGGCTTCCAGCATCCCTCCCACCCTGCTGTTGTGAAAAGACAGGCACCACTGTTACCACTTTCTCTGGTTGCTTACTAAAAAGATCATTAGTGGGACACCTGAGAAGACAAAGTTTTATTGGTGTTTGGTAAACATGACCATGGAAAACATGTATGAGAGACACCGTTGAGTGCCATTAGATGAAGATGTGTTTCATTTTCCAAGCTTAAGCTAGACCTTGCATGAGCAAGGGCAGCATTCTGGCAACCTCATAATATGGTAGACAACATTTGCTAGACATCAATTTAGCACTTCAGCAACAAAATTCCCAAATCACTCTTAAATGATTTAAATTTCTTTGAATCTGGACCATTAACAGTTCTGCAGGATCAGTATAAGCTAGCTTCATAAAAATAGACGTGCTTGTATCTATATTAACATATTTGGAAATGGTGAAATATATATGTAAATATCTGTCTGCGCCTAATCAAATAGAGATTTTTGCTTTTCCACATGACTGGCAAACTGTACTAGCCATTTGGCAGGGCACATGCTTAATTCAAAACATGCCTACACAGTCCAAACTCAAGTATGCAATAAAAATAAGTTTAGTAATATTCCCAGTTACAAAGTTATCCACTTAAAATGGATAATAAATTTAGAGCCAAAATGAGATTTGCTAATACACCACTATACAGGCAACAGTATGCACCTTGCCACGTACTGTATTTTACAAGAACATGAGTAATTTTGTGTGCATGCACACACACGTATATATATAATGCACATTAATATACACATACACACTAATGCACATACATAAGTTTTAAACATGTTTTTCATACTTCAACATATGTAACTTCAACATACTTCAACATATGTAACAGACAAATATTATTGGGGTTTTTGTTTATCTCAATTCAAAACTTCAAGTGCTTCTTGGTTTTGAAGTTAAATCTGATAACCTTGAATGCATCTGGTTTTCCTTATTGTCAACAATAGTTACGTAACTAAACCGCTTTGAATGTCATCCAATTATATCTTTAAAACAGACTAAGATTTTGTGCTTTGGATCTGATTTGACTTAATGCAAATTGAGATTAAAAATAATTTACTGAAGGGTCAGTAGGTGTTCCTATAAATAAGTGACTACCTGCTTACACATCAGCTCGAATTTCTGTTTTACTTTATGTCGATGCATTCTAGTTTTACTCTTTTGTTGAACAGTCAGCAACAGCCAAGAAAGATCTGAACCCTATATTCTTTAAAAAAAAAATCCAGAAATTAAGATAAATCTTCTTTCTAATAATGCCTAATCACTACACTACATTCATAATATTTACACGGCACAGCTAAAAAAACTTCATAACAAAATTTCACACTAGTAGATGGGCATGCTGAGACAACTTCATACCATCACATGGAACCACAGTAATGTGGAGACCTGGTTGTGAACTACCGCAAGCCTAGTTCAGCTTGTTTGAAAACGCAGATTTTAGAACTGTCACTACTTTGGCAGGGCAATTCAGAAGGAAGGAAGCACTCTTCAGGCACCAGGGAAGTTTACGACAAGCCTGAGGCATTCTCCAGGCTGGATTAACAGACTGATGCATGAAGCTCTGCGGAGAACACTGCAAAGATCACTTTGATACACTTCTGTTGAAAGCAAAAAGCCTCCTGTTTTTGCAAGGGTTTTTAATTCCTGAAATAAGTAATAGTTTTTTGAGAAACAGAAATGAGAAGCATTTCAGGGTTAAAAAAGGAAGAGTCACTTTTAGCCTGAATATTATCATCACATTAAATACTTTCCATTGCCTTGAAACATTAACCTCAGGATAGACAAGATAGGGGTTTGGTTTATTTCTTGTATATATTATTGTAAAAAGTAACCAACTAGGGCAAATTTCTCCTGATTCCCTGGGGGATCTCACAACCTTCATGTAACTCCCTCCAGTTCCAGGTAAACAACTATAAATTTTGCATCACTACTTTACAGGTAACATTTCATATGTAATACTAACAAACACTTAGCACTAAAGCGTAGTCACTGGTGTGACTGCAATATTGTCATATTTTGACATCTTCAGACAGCACTCTTAGTTTTTAAGAGGTGGGCAGATTTGCCGGTATTAACATCTTTATCATAATTTCCAACAATGTTTTCCCCAAAAAGATGCTTCACTACTGATTTGCTAAACATTAAAGAAGGGAAAAAGAAAATACAAGACTCTAGATAGATAATTAGAATGATAAGCAGTCCTTCCTTTCTTCCTTGTGTTACATTAATTCTTACAGGTTGAAGTTGAAACATGATGCTTATAGTATTGATATGCATATAAACAGATTCCTGGTTAGTAGGCAGGCCTTTCTTGCACAAAATCATAAACTGAGGTCAGCGTTTCAGAACAAAACAATAACGAACATTACTCCCTCTTCAGACAAACAAATCTAAGCAGTGTTTGCACCCCATTGATTCCCAAAAGATTTTAAAACAAGTTCACATGCCACTTTAAACAAAAGCATTTTCAACAATTGCATGGAATACACGTGGCCATATAGCTAATAAAGAACATTTAGTTGACCTCCATAGTATTTCAGATCATACTCTGTGCAACTCCATGAATTCCAGAGAAGAAATCTGAAAATAAGCCAGGGTTTGAGTAATTATTCCAAGCCCAGCCCACCCTATCACTGCTGCTTTGACTTTCCACCCTCCCATCTCAAAAAAACAGTGGAACAGATTGCTTTAAGTTAAATTCAGTATAACATTCAGCTCTGGTTGTCTGTAATTTAGAAAACAAACTAAAAAAGGTCTTTGGGACTTCTCTAGTATATAGGCTTTATTTTCAACAGACAAGGAGAAATTAAAAAGCATTTTCCTACCTCACTGTGACATTCATAATACAGGAAGGTAAGCAAATCAATCAGAAATTTAAAAAGGCAAATAGATTAAACAAGTAACTACTGCATGGTCATATTATTCAGAAAAGCTACTGAAAATTTTATTTCTGATCAATTTGATGGACTGGCTTGGACTGAGTGCTGTCATTAGCCAGTATGCTACCCAACACTAATAGTATATGCTTATTCTAATCAACAAATACCATCTGGCTGCTGGAACACTCCAGGTTAGAGGAGAGTGTACCTGACAAACAGACACAAGGAGAGATGAGCTGGCACCAGGAGGCTCAGAATTTAGTCCAACCTTACGCCTACTACTTCCCCCTGCAAAGAGCCTAGCTTTGACTTCAGCACTTGAACGTATCCCTCAGAGAGCCTGAGCCAGTTACAGTTTTCAGATCAACATCTCAGCTACTGCATGATTTCAGGACTGGATTTAGGAGACTGGTTTGGGTCCAACTCTCAGAATAAATGTAAAGAAACTACATGCACAAGTGCAACTTTCTTGCTTTATATTACTTACAGATAAATAATCATGAGAGTGACTCAGAACAATTCAATACTGATTTATTTCAATAAAACTATTTTAATCAAACAACAATTGTGTGCAGTATTTAGAAAGACTAAGCAACCAGAGAGATTTAAAAGACAAAGCAAGACGAAAGGTACTTAGGGAGCTGTGAGGCAGACAGTGTGATTTTATGGGCAGCTGCTGAGAACCTAGAGCTATGTGTCCCATGAAACTAGCAAAAATGTAGCACTTACTCTTGGATATAAATATAAACTGACCTATGTTTGCTTTTTCAGAATGCAAGTTTTTTACTCCTAAATTGCTGGAGACTCCTAAATTATAATTAAGACAACTCACACTGAAAGCTTCTTTTCCATGAAAACCCCATAGGTTATTTTAGACTTTTTTCTATTTAAAAAGCTTTGTTGGCATTTTTCTAAATGCTATTTTATGCCACATTTTCCCTCAAAACGTGAACCATTTTTGTTCTTTTGGTCAACTGAAGTGAATACACGAGGACTCTGTTGTTCGCAGGATGAAATGTAAAGGTATAATATAAGAGACAGTTTCAGGACTTCTTGTCAAGCAACACTAAACCTATGATTTCTTAATTTTCCCATACTGCAAATGCTATAGGCAAAGCAAAAGACATCCAAGCTATTATTATGTCCCACTGAATGATAGCAAAGGGCACTATGGCAAGCTGAACAGAAAATGCATCCTTCACTTTAGCAGACAAGCCCTGTTTAGTAAAGATGTGATATCCTAGCATAACACTAAAAACGAATGGAAATTATACTTATTTTTCAGGATCAAGAATAAAAGATGCCATCACAGAAACACACCATCCTCTAATTTATAGTAATTTATACCCATACATTCCAGATGGAGGATAAAGAAAGCTTTTCTATACACATACACAGGAAAATGTCATTGCTGAATGCTTCCAATTTCACTTGATTTATGGGGAAACACTCTACTATCTTCCAGAAGCAACTATTCTAATTTTAAAAACAAACAAACAAACAAACAAAACCCAAAACCAACAACAACATTCAGGATATCCATCTTGCTTACATGGATAGTATGAGCTGTGAGACAGATATAGTTTATAAAAAGAAGAGGAAAAAAAGCAAAAAAAGAAGGAACAAAACCACTTTAGGGATTCACCTGAATTAAGGGAAAACCCATAATACGCATCACTCCAGGAAGTGTTACTCCTCGCACTGTTACTTCTTTCCAGGTAGCTACCAGGCAATGGGAAAGAGAATGGAAAGGAGGAGGAAATTAGGAAGGAAGATTGTTTGTTGCTGGTCCACGCTTGTTTCTGTATTAATAAATCACAATGAAAACCAGGACACAATTTCTTTTAATGTTTTTGATCACTGTGAAAAATCATTACCAAAAAAGGTGATGCTTCCCATGTTGACTAAGGAACAGGAGTGAGTGACAGAGCACATGTGACTGTGCATGTATGTATGCACAGAAGGCATGATGTGGATTCACACTGCCTAACAGCATGGCATGAATCTAGTTTTTCTCACTACTGAGGGAAGCAGAGAACTTTGTCAGGAGACGTACCAGTCTTCAGACCCTTATGAATAACACATTAGTATGTTGCACGTCACGGTCTGATGCTTGCTTGCTGAGCTGCTGTACCTGGAGAAGGGAAGGTTGCCCCTGGATCTCTCTGGATGGTACCAACCCTCAGAAACACAAACCCATCCCAGTTCACAAGCAGTTGGGAAACCACATGCCTTTACAGAATGACAACTGGTTGGTTTAAAACCACTAACTCATCTTAAGAAAGGAAGACAGACAGGAGCTTCAGATGTGCCAGGCAGAGTTTATGGGACAAGCCAATTTACTTCTTCACTAGCTTGGATTTTGTTCCAATGCATCAGTTTAACTTTTGGCCTGGTTTCTGGCCTTCACCTAGCCTAGAGGCATATAAGCTATTTTAGATATAAAATTGCTTTGCACTACAGGGAATTACTGAGACCAGATAGATGCATATGATGAATGTAATTGCTAGTGGGAAATCCCAGAGGGTTTTTGACCTTGTTGCTAATTTTTTTTCTTTCTTTGGGAATATCCTGAAAAGATCACACAGCTGGGAGATTGCCTCAGAAAGAAATGATGAAGCAATTTACTCATTATGGAACTAATAGCTTCAGAGGCTAAAGAGTTTATGAACAAGAACATTAAAAAGATCTTAGTACCAATACATAGGAAATTATTAATAGCAGTCTGTCCAACTTAAAATCTAGTAGGCTTAATGTCCTTTGCAAAAAAAAAAAAAAAAAGCCTTGGAGATGACAAATCAGCAACATACTACACCACAGTTCTGCAGAAACACAGACGACATGAGCTGGGGAGCACCTGCTGCATTGCGAGTAACACCATTCACCATAGATAAAAATAATGGAACTGAAACGACTCCAATGAGTTTTTGTAACTCACTTTCATATTTCTTTCCAAAAATGAAAAGAGAAGTTCCTTAAGCCAATGCAGCGTTGAAGCCATAGGGAAGGCTGTACTGAAATCACTGTTGTTCAGCAGGACACCTCCACCCTCAGCATTCAACAAGCTAATGTGGGCACTGCCAGCAAAGAGGCTGGAGCAGCCTGAATTTCACATCGGCACCAAGGCTGCCTTAGAGCCCATTCAAAGTCTCCGGCAGCTTTTGAAGCTCACATTGTGCTTAATGGTATAGCAGCCACATTACAAGCTACTTCAAGGTTAAAATAAGCTCCATTGCATCTACACAAGCTGCAGCCTCTGCACTGCGGGTATATCCTATGTCTGGTCCTTTCCACTTTGGTGTTGACAGTTCTTTAAGACAGGTTTGTATTTTTTTGGTGTGTAGAGCTGCTCTGAGGAAGCTATGTCCTACACAAGAAGGAAGATTAACTGGCTAAGGGTAGGGCTCCTTCACCTGGTGTTCAGAGAAACTGATAAAAATAAGTGTTAGACAAAAAAAAAAAAAAAAAAAAAAAAAAAGTAACAAAGTCTAACAGAAAACGTAATAACACTCCTTGGGTAACCACGAGGAATGCTCCAAGCTTCAGTGGAGCTTGGCACCAGATACAGTGGTAAATATGTATCCACATAAATCATTATGCCCACACTGATAGGTAAAACTTTACCCCAGCTGCCTATTACACGGAAGGTATCTCAACATCCTCTTGCAGCGCCTCAATAAAAGGAGCATCAAACGGAAGGTTTAATTTTTCATCATTGTACGAACACTCTGATTCCCTCAGGAGTCCTCTCTGCAAAGGCAGGTGGATTGTGCAGTCAGAGAAATGCAGCAGACCTATGCCTTGTAATGAAATCAAACAGCTCACTAAATCTAATATAGACTAACTGAAATCTGAGCTTCAAAAGCAACAGCCCACAACTACAGAGATTAAACCTAGCAGAAAAGCACCGATGGTGCTGTTAGATATACTATTTTAGTGTCATTCTTGCCTCACATGAAAAGTTTCTTCTGAAAGATAGAGCCAAGCTGTGTGGGCTTGATACTGCCATTAAGTCTTGTAACTGCATTATTTTACTGCATGCTTAACAATGCTTAAAAATAGAAATTTAAGTTTTCTTGTCTAAAAGGTAAGCAAACATCCACATAAGCTTGATTTTATTTTTTTGCTAATTTTTTGGGTTTTTTTTTTTAATGCCGGTTCAAGACCTTTTCCTTAAAAAGAAAGGTTACAACACTGCCAGCAGCATAAGGGAAAACAATTTTCTCTTTTTTTTTTTTATTTTTTATTTTTTATTATGGAAAATAGACTACATACCTTCACCTCAGTAGCCCTACTGCAGCAAACATAATTAGAGCAAACAGTACTCCAGCTTTATATTCTGTTGCTTTCTACAGTACTACAAAAATTCAGACATGGTAGTTATCTTGACCTGTCTGGTTTCTGATTTGAGATTCTATGAGTAGTTCAGTTGCCTAAATATAAGTAACTCTGAAATAGCTAAGGTATTTAAGTCATATGCCTAGGCTGGCAGATATGGGATCTACAGGGGACCCAAGCTCTTCAGGAGCTGGAGCTAGAAGTTACAGGAGATTACCATAATGCATATTAAATGGCACCTAGCATCAACAGTATGGGAACTGAATGAAGCCCTTTCAATATTTAAAAATATTTATTTTATGCCTTGCTAATGTACCTAACTTAAAAAAAATGCAGTTTATGATAAGGTAGAAGTCTGCAGAACCTTTGTAAGAAGACAGGGTTCTTCCCCTAAGACACCCTGAACTTGGAGTGAGGTGTTGCCACCTCAGGAGGTGCACCTAGGAAGATCTCATCAAAACCAAAACAACGTGGGATGCTATGACACTGCCGACCTTCAAGAAAAAACTTAAGAATACCTAATCAAAAAGAATAATCCTTACTGAGGTTTGTTACGTAACTGATTGTGCCTTTGTCTTCATCTATTCATTTTTTCTTCTTGCTGTGTATGGAATTATGAAAATAGAGCGCACAATCCCATCTCATTCACAACCCCCCTTCAACTCTTATACACATGCATCCCTACATTATGCTGCAGAAGCCAGTGGAAGCTCTGAATTTCCAGAACAAATTGAAGATGGCTGAACCACCATGGTGTTTGCTCAAGTTTATACATTCTTGGTTAAAGACAACCAGAGTAATTCCACCCAAACCTGGCAGAGTTCCAAGCAGGACCACAGACTGAAAGTGGTATTGGCACAGCATTTCTCATAGACAGATGAACTCCAAATTGCTATTGTCACTGAATCCTATGTCATTTCTTACTTAGAGAAATCACACGGGAGAGCTTGAGGATACACAGTACTACCTCTAACATTCTGTTTCTCAGAATTCAGTGTATTATATCTGAATATAAACAAATGGTTCTACCATTCCTAGTATACCTTAATACTGCTTAAAAAAATCTCTTTTAGTTCTTGTATTCTCATTTCCTTCCCCTGCACATATTAGTAAACTGCTCCAGGAAGGATGGTTCCTATTCCTTACAGTCTGATACTGATAGATATATTTTATTTTCCACTTCCCACACCTTACCACTCCTGTCCATATAACATCCTGTCCTGCCTATAACATTCTCTTTCCCCTCACACACACTTGGGTATTTTCCTGTCCATTCTCTCTGGTAAATAGACAGTACTGTCTATCATATCCAAAACCAAACCCAAATGTCCCTACATCTTTGGGAGACTCTTCCCAGTGAGGGAAGCAGCTATAAGAAGAGTGTTTACTATTCTTGAACCTATCACTAAAAACAGCCAAAGATCTAATTTTATCCCTTTTTTAGGAAGGAAAAAAAAAAATGTTTTCCATTTCCTACCACAATTTTGACTTAGCATCAAAATTAAGTAATCTTTCAATAATTTTCACAGTGTCTGCCAGGCAGCAGTACACATTACCTATTCTCTATCTTCCCTCACTGTACTACTATATTAATGTGAACTCAAGGTCTCCTGCCCCCTTTCATAATTTCTAATTATCTATAGGCAATATTATAAAGAATGTCCATTAGCATAAAGATTATTTTTGGCATGGTAAGACACATTTTAAGGCTATCAGTCTTTCTCCAGACTGAAAATGATACAATTTGCCACCTTTGGGTTTCTCCTCATAACTTCTAAAAAGCAGTATTCCATGAAAAGAGGTTAGATTCACTATATTCTGTTTTAATTTTGTTCCCAGCTATTTTTATTCCATTAAATTCCAATTCAAAGTTGAAGCCTGCCATCGTGTATAATGACTGACAGAAATTTTAAAAAGGATAATTTCATCTTTCCCTTATGTTCAGCAACAGTGTTTAGAGTTTGGTCTGTCATGCTGTGAAACTTGCTTGGCTCTGCGATCTGCAAATGCACTTCTAAGTACCAGAAAACGTCTGTGTGAGCATCAGGCAGGAAACAAGTTCACCATTTGAAAAGGCTTGTCATTTGAAAATACAAGTAGGACATATGTGGCTCATAAATGCTAGACCTCCTTGTAGGAAGAAATGTCTAGTTAGTTGTCTGTTCTACCTCATGTATTCCTCAATATTTAAAGGTAAACCTGCATGTGACAAATATGAGATCATTCACAGAGGCACTGTAAAACACATATGCATATTTATAGTACACATTCAGAGGTAAATAAAAAAAAAAAAGTCCTTCTTCTTCTCTGTTTGCAAAACACTAGTAAATGTTGCCCAATCTGAAAATAAATAAAGGGGTTTTAGTACATGGAAAATGCAGAAGGAAGTCAGAATTTGCTGGTGTGCACTCAGACATGCAGAAGAATAAATCTACTTCCTCCTCCAACATTACTTGTTCTACCCAGAAGCTGCTCTGTTCTAATGACTCTCTGGGTGACTGCCCAGCAGATTCTCCCTTCCTGCCATACAGGTGTTGAGGCTATACATCAAGACAAGGCAGAGGTTTAGTTTTCCCAACTTGCAGTTGGGATTCCCTCTTTCAAGAACCCTACAAAGCCTTCTCTTTCCTGATTCTCCCTTGCCCAAAAGAAGAGCAAGGCAGGAAATGAAACATCATTTCTTCCTTGGGCTTCCTCTAAGAATAGTTACCAGCTGCTCCTTTCATTGACACATACTGAAAGACTGATGCTATCCCAATTCATCTGCTCTAATCTTGGTATAGAGTAAACTATTTTATAGGAGAGAATGAGAAAGCACCAGATGAAAATCTCCTGGGCTTCCATCATCTTTTTCAGAATGAAAAACTAAGACTATAGGAAACATTTGCTAGAAGTTTTAAAACAGAAAGAAGCAGCAGCTTGGCAGAATAAATCACCAAGCTCTTGCCGTTCTGTATATTGTTTCTAAAACAACTGCTTCTGCTCCCCGAAGGCATTTAACAGTGGACATAGTTTAACAGCTGCTAAGCATGTAAAACTGTCTACTTAAAAATGCCTCTTGGAAGTTTTACACAACTTGTTCATCCCCCACACAAACCTATTTCTTTAAAAAACTATTCCCACCAAGAAGTAGCTCAGAGGTAATCTCAGGTAATCTGAGAAGCCTTTTGACTCTGCATAGTATACATTTTTCTTCCTTCTTTCCAAAGCTATGTTTGCCTTTTCTGTCCAGGTCTATTGCTTCTTATAGTCAGCATCTGATTAAGCCATCCTATTAAAAAAACCTAACAGTACACAAAGACAAATAAACAACTGCAAATTTTTCAGGTAGTACTAAAATTCCTGAAGATCGGTCTTAAAGGTATGATTTCATTCAAAACTACATAATAATTCAGGATACATATACCAGTTTTTATCTTGCATTTACTGGAACTTAAGACAACCTTCTTTCTACTTCCAAAAGTCATTATATATATATATATATATATATACGTGTATATATGCATGCATGTCAAAATTACTTCAGTTTTGTCTTTGAAAGCAATCAACATCACCATTTTTATATAAAACTATGTGAATATTTGGGCAGTATGGCTTGCAAAACCTATAACCTGTAAAGATTATACAAGGTGTAGCACTGATTGGCATACAAGTATGTATGTGCCCTAAACACAGTGCTGTATGACCTTAGTGACTGACCTCTTTCTGTCTTTTTATCAGTGAAGGTGAAAACACAAAAAGCAAATATACAGGTTCCCACAGAAAATGCTAAATTTTTCATAGGTTTTTCAAGTCCTACAAAATTCTCTAGTAACTGTACAATAAACTATTAATTTTTAGAGAATAGATTAAAAAAAACCAGAAACACTTAAGAAAGGCTTATGATTCTACATTAACCCCTGTAAAATTTATTTTAAAGGAGATGGAAAAACTGTCTTGGAGACTTCTCTCAATTGGCATTTATTATGCTTAATGGAAAGTCTTGAACTGACCTTTTATGTACCAGTCACTGGAAAAGATGGATATTACAAAAAGCGATATGCATATGAAGAGCAAGAGGCCACTGATACACAGTAGCAGAAATTTACTATGAATTAATCTACCCCTGGATAGAGTAAAATAAAAGGAAAATATTGGTATCTTGCAACATTCACAAAATATTCACAAGCATTCACAACGTACAGAAGCATTCATGGAGAAAAAAAAAAAATAAATGTTTGAAGCACAGATGACAAATGCAGACCAAGAACAGCATCATCTGTATCTCTGAAAGCAGGTTTAATGAGCCTTTTGTCCCAAAGTCCTATCTGAAATGCAATGGTGCACTGGAAGTACAGGTGAGAGCCACACAGCCATCATGAACTTACCTTTGCAAATATCTAACTTCCAGAATTGATTTGGCTTGAGAAGGTCTTAAGATCACATTAGAGCATGACAGTATTTATTGTAGTTACAGGTAAAGATTAACTTTGTAAACAGAACTAGCCTGAGCTAACTTGTGCTGTACCGCTTCCATACTATAATCAATCAAATGACAACAGCAACAAGAAAGCTTTTTAATTTTCACAGCCAAGGATCTTTTCATGTTCTAGTCAAAGACAAAACAACTGCAATAGGCAGACTTTCAAAACAAAACTGATGACTGCCCTATTTCATGTTAGTATGCAAAAGAATGGAGTCATAAACGTAGCACCGCTCAGAATTCATCTGTGCTGCGCAGAGACACAGAAGCTTCTTGGTGCCCACAGAGGCCTCAGATGTGAAAACTGTCAAACTGTTGAGATCCCTAGCTCTCAAAATTTAAACTAGGTCTTCCGCACTTAAAAAAACAAACAAACAAACAAACAAAAAAAACCACCAAAGTACTTCTTTTGGGGAGGGGAGAATACATTTTGCAGGAGAGCAGCTAAACGAATGTAACTGTAAATTCATACAACCATTATTTTCTTTTCACCTACTGCAGCATAAGTTAAGTACCACAATCACTGGTCTAAACCGACTATTTAATGTTACTGAAATCTAAGTTGCTTCAAAAACATTATTTTCTAGATAGACAGTCTTTGCAGAAAAAAAAAGTCACTGTTACAGAAGTCAGTGTTAGTCAGTGCATACATTTGCTTTACAAACAAGCACAGAAGCATGATGTTTTGTCAGTAGTGCCTGCTGTGCAGCACTCTAATTATTGCACGTCGTGGTCCAGCTTGGATGGCTGGTCCAGGCAGGTTCTACGGGCCGTTCTAGGTGGTCAGTGGGTGAGGAGTGTGTCCATGTGCAGTGCACTAGTTATTTCACAACTTGCAAATTCAAGTTGCCATATCGACTTCATCTGTTCCATGAAGGGCTCTACATCATGCTGCAACTAAGCTGCTGTGTGTTGGACTGAAGTAGAAAACTGCAATTCAGTCATCCATGGCAAAAACTGCACGAGTGAATCTTTGATTACTTATGCTGTAAGACCATGAGATGAAGCAGACTAGTATTTGAAAATGAAAAGAATGGCAGATTTCAGGTATGTTGTCTTTAGAGAAAATTAAGAATTGCTGGAATGAGTTCATGTAAAAATCACAAAAATAAACCAACTTCAGTTTTTGCTTGATTTTACTTAAAAATTTAGCCCAGTTTTCATTAATGCCATTATTTTAATTTCAGCTCTATTTTGCCAATCATGGTGTGAAAGTAAACACTGTGCTTTGGTACAAGTATCTTTTTTGCTGATATCCAGCCGTGCACAATATTCTCTTCTCTGCCAATACTACCAGCTATCAGTGTGTTCTGCCTGGCTAAAACCTCTCTAGACAAAGCTCTGCCCTACAACCTAATATAGAAAGGAAAAAACCCACACATTTTAAGTTAATTTTCTCACTGCCAGCACCCTCCTAAATCAGAATAAATCCTGCATGTTAGATAATTATAAACACAGCAATTTTTTTTTAATACACTCCTAAGGTATTTTTTTCCTTCTAAAGCGGGTGAGTCAACTTATTCTAGTAGTGATGAACAAGAAGAGCCTAAGTAATGTCATGGGTCAAAGCGTACTTTCAGGCTAATCTGAGCTAGCCAAGCCTTTGTCTTTTTGCCTTCTCTTGCAGCTAGAGCTCACAGTTTTACAACAGGAGACAGTATTTAAGGAAAAAAAAACCCCACCTAGTTCTCGATATGTTAAAGCAATAAAACTTTTAACACTAGTAGTAATTGGGTCAGCAAACCAGAGGCTCGACTCTCACATGATGCAATGTTGCCTTGTCAAAAAAAAAAAAAAATAAAAATAAGAAAGCTAAAAAGCTCAGCTGCTAGATCTGGAGTTCATGAAAACCACTTGCATACACACACAAACCACTGCAAGACCAGTAAGACAGATGTCAAGAAATCCACAAACAAGGAACAAAGCATATTTGTTCTTAGTAACAAGGGAGAAGGTGTAATCTTAGTGAAATAGGATTCTTGCAGTACTGGCATTACTGTCAGGATAAATTACTTGCATCAGCAAATCCAAATACAGAAGCAGACCTGTCAGGGTGCCAGACTAGCTCAAACAACTGCCCTTTCAGCAAGGCATTTCTATTGCACACATTTAGTTCATATTTCACTGCTTTCCCTCTGTTCTTATTTTTGTGTCTTTGCTTCATGCTCTCTCTTTTGTGAAACTATATTCCACATCATGGCAAGAATTTGCAATTCAACATTAAAACCAAGATGGATGCAATTTAGAGGGTTTTTTTGGTGTAACTTGCACAGAATGCCTTCCTGAATGACACACATGAATAAAGCTCACTGCTGGTATTGCGTTTCCCATAAAGAAGATATGAATGAAAAATTAGTTTATGACTATATAAATTTTGATTATTCTGACACATTGAAACAGTTCTAGAAGAGCACATATTTGCAGTTCTCAGCATGTCAAAAAGGTTCATTTCCATTGTTATTCCGCAGAAAATAGAATGCAGTTCTTAACTGTAACCACAGTACAGACAAAACTAAATGAGACCTTAAAAGATAAAACTCAGCACGAGAAAAACATGCTCTTGAAGAGTCAATATATATATATTTATACTTTGGTCCACTACATGAACAATGCAAGTAAGCACTGGCTTTGAAGACGTGGGGTGATTCTGCCACCATACTACATGCTTAGGGTGCCTTAATCCATCCCTGATGGAAACATATTCTATAAGACACCCTATCAAACTACCAAAATCTCAGTTGTTTTCCAGTAGCATCTGTAAGACCACACTGCATCTCAGGTATCTGTCCATAGTTCTGAAAATCACTTATAAACTATCAATATAAATACTACAGAGAACATTTTATTATGCAATGAAAATATTATAGGACCAAAGCTCATCCAAGTTTGCTTAAGGATACAATGGAAACGTGGTGTTTATGCAACTCTATTTTTTCTATCTTTAAATGCTGTCAATATATTAAAAAACGCTTCTCTAAGATCCTCTACAGTATTCAGACAGAAACATATGGGGGGGAGGAAACCAAAGAATATCAAAATAATGAGAAGAATATTGTGTACTAATTCTAATACTACTACACTATTGTATACTAATTCTTACTAATTCTAGCCAATGGTTACACATAATGCAAGTCCTAAAGTGACTAGAATATGAGAAAATAATTTATGCAAATAATAGTACATAATTACATTTCCAGAAAAGCTGGGATATACACAGTAAACAATTACGTTTTGAACCAATAAACTGCCCTAATAAATTGTTCAAGAAGCTGCTAAAACATGCTATAACCATGAGATAAACAGAAAGATGCTTAAATTTTGGGGAAAAAAATCAATTTTGCAAATATATAAACAAACGAACACTCAAATATTTTGTTGCATGAGGGAACTACAGTATACTGTAAAATACAGCCTGCAAAACTGCCAGACAAAATAGTTCTGAAGTCTGCATTGTAAAAACATAATGGCATCTCAATAAAAAAGGCACAACTAAGAAAGAGATTAATCACAAAAGTAAAAAGAAATGCATAGAATTTAATATTAATTAGAAAAATCAGTTGTGAAGGAACAGTCCAATGACAGATGGAATGACGCAGGGTAGGGAAGATCGGTATATAAACTAATGTTAGAAATACATTTTTAAAAGACTTTCTATTTGGAATTATATTATGGGTTTTTAGTACGGTTTCAGTTTTTTAGCAGCAAATTCAATACCACCGTCAGTGTAATTAACAATAGACAGTGGGCTAATTTTAGGTGAGAACTGTATGCTCATGTGCATATTACAAAGCCACATGTATCTTCCTAACTAATTAACTGTAAAAATATATAAATAATTTACAGCTATATACCCACATTTTACCCACAAAGACATGCACAATCGCAATGCAAAAAGGCAGCCTGGCACCATGGGAATGTGAATTATAGTGACAACCACATACAAATAAAAACTGAATAGAAATTCATTTTGATGTCACTATCTTATTCATTCAGGGAGTTATCCAAAGCTCACTAACATCAATGCAGAGTTCTCCACGGCCTCAATGAGATTTAACAGAGATCTTTAATGAGAAACAGAACTAGCCAGCATATGCTTACAATAGCTGACTGGGTTTACAAAGGTCAGTATGATTAGCAGTATTTTTATCCTGGGTTATCTTAAACTTTACCTTGAATGCTCGGTGTGAGTACTCAAAAAAAGCTAACTCTATTTAAAGCTAACTCTATTTAAATGTCAAAGCAGCCTACACAAACAGAATACAAAGCTCTTCCTTCTGATGGGGCAAATCAGGAAAGGTCCCACATGAGTGTGACCAACTGGTTAATAGCTCTGATTTGCTTAGACCTTGAGTGATTATTATGGTGTAATCTTTATCTGTAAAACATCCAAACACAATAAACTTTCTCTCTCTACATGCACCACGCTAATCTTATTTTGAAAGCAATTGTTCCTCCATAGCACTGTGCATGAGAAACTGAAGTATCAGACAGGCCAGGAGTACCAGTTTATACTGTCTGATCCAAACTTGCACCACAAAGTGTAGATGGAAAAAACCCTGCTAGGCCTTCAAACCTCACAGGGGCATAAAGAATGGAGAGGAAAAGAAATGCTCATTCTCACAGCAAACAGTCTGACACAAACTGCTTGCTTTCTCTATGCTATGGCCAGAAGTTTAATAGAAGCAAAGGTCTTACACAGATAAGCAAGGCTGGCATGGCTATACACTGGAGCTTCAAGCATTTATTTCACCACTGATCTAAATTTATAACACAGTGAAGTCAAAAGTGAAGAATAATTTTTAGAAGAGATTTTGCATGAGGTGGCAAGTAATAGAAACCTCGTCCTCTTTTTCTACAGTGACATATTATAACTGTGACCCAAGAGCTGTTTACCTCATATTAAAAAAAAAAAAAAATCAAAAATTATTTGCCCAATAGAAACAGGAAAAATAGAACCACATAAGAGAAATAAAAATCCTAGGATATAAGTGATCCTGGCCTAACCATTCATTCTAGTTATCTCTAGCCTGCTTAAAAGAGGTAAGTCATCAAACTGTATCCTTGCTTAGCTGCTTTATGACATGGTCAGTTTCTATTGAAGCAACATCAGTTATTTCCAAACATATCTTTGTTCCTGTCTAGATTATCTTCACACATATTTGACATAAGAGCTGTTGATAAAAAGAAGAATCCTTTCTTTCAAACTCATAAATGAGGATATTGCTTCTACCTGACAACTCAAATTTTGAGTCCAGAAGTAAAAACAAAGGAGTTTTCAATTCAAATTCAAAAAAACCCTACAACATTCCTAGGCATGAGCTAACTTTGCATTTTTCATTGATGAGTTCTTAATCACATGGATCATTACTGTCTCTGTAAGGGAAACTCACTGTGAACGTGAAAACCTGAGAAAGAAAGACAAATAGAGATGCTTTCTGAGAAGGCACCGAGTACCAGCTGGAATAAATGGGCCTATGCTATTTTATACCCAGCTGAGGCTCTGACCAAAGGCAGAGAACTGCTGTATTTATAATATTAAGGTATATAAAGGAGAGAGATATAGATTGTTGGACATATGCAATGTTTCTTTATATACACAGTGTGTTCATAAAAAATACATGTGACTACCAGCTGACACTGGACAATTACAAAACAGGTGTAGGATATAACCCTGATGTGTGGTTTCTTCATCCTTTTCCAGAAAAAGGTTTCCTTTCCTGCCACAGGGAATCATCATGTCACCTTTCAAACAGATCAACTTCATGAATTGAAGTGGAGTCAAACTGCACAAAATCAGGACTATTATTTTGGCCAAAATCATGAATTTATGTAAGCATGCTATATCAACATTTTTCATATATTTTCTTTCTTCCACTAGGAAAATGATCAGCACTGTTCTGATAACCTGGGCTACAAAGCAATGGCATGCACTTTGCAGAGAAAATATTAAATAAATCTGCAGCACAGAGCTATGCCAAGATCCATGCTGTGAACTGTGAGACTTTCTCCTGCAACTACACTAGCACTCGTTACATAAATTCTGGCTGATCAAGAGTAAGGGATAATTAATTAAGAAATTAAATTCAAATTCTGCCAAATCATCTATATGGCCATATACAAACATAAATACTGAAATGGGCAACTACATGCATGGTTGGCACTCTGCTACCTGAATACTAGACCTACATTTTTATCTATTACATTTTTATTCTTCTTGTACATCCATTTATGGCAACAGTTGCATATCATCAGTTTTACTGCTTTATGTATATAACTACTCATTTCTCCATGTCATGAAATCTCTGAAACTTATCATAAGGAAGAAAAAAATTTAATATAGCAGGAATACAGAACTGTGAAACCAGAATTTGAGAAGCTATTTAAATAAGGATAATTCTTTTTGGTTTTAACCTACTAGACTTGAAGTCAATGGCATCAGCTATAAGCTTCATATCAAATGGTCTTTTGTTACAAAACTGTTTGACGAGTTGGTATTTTCATATCTATAACCCAAGTACATTTGCAGGAAATTCAAGTATAGTGCAGCTTGGGTGTTGTGTACTCATCATCACACCATTCTTTTTTGTTAAAAGAACTGGATAACTCATTGATAAATTTGTTGAATCTGGCAGTATTATTCGTTTTCTTATCATAAACTCTTCCATCTACCCTCTGTACTAAATGTGTCATGTAGCTCAAAATTACTCATGAACTCTTAACAACTGAGTATAATCAATCACTTCTATAGGCTTTTACAGACAATCTGTATTTCTTCCATTGCTTGCTCATTATTTTGCAATGCACTTTTCAGTATTTGCAGATTTATCAAAAAAATGTAATTGGTGAGATCAGCTCCATTGCCAAGGAGTGTTGGGTGGGATTTAGCCGACTGACCTGCAGCAATTGATCAAAACCATGGCAGTACTAAATGGGAAAATGGTTTCATTTTTGTAGCTGTACAGCTTTATGGTCTTCAGCCACAAGTTAATCACAGCCAATTGCACAGAACTGCTGATGTTTGGACATTACATATTAATGGGGTTGCTATTTTTAATGCTTCTCTGCAAGGTGCCGTTAAGACTCGGCTGTTGAGAACGCTGGGGCAGCACGCTATGCAAGTCCATGCTGAGCTGGAGCACATCGCACTTTTGTATGAAAATGTTTCATTCAGGCAAACACAGGAGAAGTAAGAAAAAAGCTAATCACTTCCCTTCTGAATACATGGAGTAGACATGTATATCTTTGTAATCTCTACATCTGGGAGGACAATGTGTTTCACTGCGAATGTGGTTTTAGTAAGACTGCGACACACAGACACATGTAGTCTACAAAGATTAAGTGACTAGATCAGCAGCAGAACAAACAGAACATAAATGGAGGATAGAAAACTTCCATTTTTCAGTACTAAAAATTAAGTGTATGCATTTGAGACTATGAATCTCTAAGTGTGGCTCAAAAACACTCTGAATGTGACCTGCAAAAGAACATCATGAACATGGGCAATGAAATGAACTGATAACTTGGTTGGACCACTTCAGAAGATCTTTTGGTTGAACTGAGATTTGTGTGACCCCGCAGGACCTCAGAGCTATGTGCTAGTCCCAGCCTGTAACCTCACACTCATTAAGTACTATCATCAGCAAATTAACACACTGTCAGGACTGCCTGTTGTAAACTATGAAGATCCTGAAAAGCAAAGGAGCCCAGGAAGGCTGGACATTCTTCAAGAAGAAAAATCTTAATGGCACAGGAGCAGGCCACCCCGTGCGCCGAAAGGTGAGTCAGCAGGGAAGAAGACTGGCCTAGGTCTGAATGGAGAGATTTGGCTGAAACTTGAAGCGGGGGGGCGGGGGGAGGCGGGGGGGGAAAGTATGGAAAAAGAAAAAAGACAGACCTTTGGAAGAAAGGGCAGGCCACTCAGGAGGACTACAAGGATTTAGTGAGATTATGCACGGAAAAAATCAGAAGGGCCAAAGTCCAACTAGACCTTTAAATCAGGCTACTGTGGTAAAAGACAGTAAAAAATGTTTCTCTAAATACATTAGCAACAAAAGGAGGGCTAAGGAGAATCTCCATCCTATATTGGATGTGGGGGGGAACATAGTGACAAAGGCTGAGGTACTTAAGGTTAGTCTTTAATAGTAAGGCCAGTTGTTCTCAGGGTACCCAATGCCCTGAGCTGGAAGATGGGGATGGGGAGCAGAACGAAGTCCCCACAGTCCTGGAGGATACAGTTAGTGACCTGCTGCTCCACTCAGATACATCTATGCAGCTGGATGGGATCCACTTAAGTGTACTGTGGGAGCTGGCAGAAGTGCTCACCAAGCCACTTTCCATCCTTTACTAGCAATCCTGGCAGTTTGGGAAGGTTCCAGAAGAATGGAGGTCAGCCAATGGGATGCCCATCTATAGGAAAGACCAGAAGGAGGATCAGGGGAATGACAGATCTGTCACTCTGACCACAGGGCTGGAGAAAGTTATGGAGCAAACCATCCTGAGTGCCATCACACAGCACATACATGACAACTAGGTGATCTGGCCCAGTCAGACCGGTCCTGCTTGATGAACATGATCTCATTCTATGACAATATAACCCACTCACTGCATGAGGCAAAGTCCCTTGGATGTCATTTACCTGAACTTTAGTCAAGCCTTTGACACTATTTCCACAGCATTCACCTGGAGAAACTGGCTGCTCATGGCTTAGCTGGACATACTCTTTGCTGGATTGTTCTCTGGGTAAAAAAAATGGCTGAATGGCCGAGCCCAAAGAGTGGTGGTGAATGGAGTTACATCCAGTTGGGGGCCATTCACACTGGTGTTTCCCGGGCTCAGTATTGGGGCCAGCCCTGTTCAATATCTTTATCAACAATCTGGATGAGGGGATTGAGTGCAGTAAGCTTGCAGACGACACCAAGGTTGTGCCGGAGTGTTGATCTGCTTGAGGGCAGAAAGGCTCTGCAGGGGGGTCTGGATGGGCTGGATCAATGGGCTGAGGCCAAGTGACAACATATGTGAAAACATATAAGAAGAAGTGCCTGCTGGGTCCTGAACTTGGGTCACAACAACCCCACAAAATGCTACAGGCTCAGGGAGAGTGGCTGGAAAGCTGCCTGGTGGGAAAGGCTCTGGGGGTGCTGGCTGGTGGCAGATGAACATGAGCCAGCAGTGTGCCCAGGTGGCCAAGGAGGCCAACAGCAGCCTGGCTTGTGTCAGAAACAGTGTGGCCAGCAGGACAAGGGCAGCGATCGTTCCCCTGCACTGGGCACTGGTGAGGTTGCACCTCAAATCCTGTGTCCAGTTTTGGGCTCCTCACTTCAGGAGGGGCACAGAGGTGCTGGAGCGTGTCCAGAGAAGGGCAATGAAGTTGGTGAAGGGTCTAGAGATCAAGTCTTATGAGGAGCAGCTGAGGGAACAGGGGCTGTTTAGCCTAGAGAAGAGGAGGCTCAGGGGGGATCTTATTGCTCTCTACAGCTGCCTGAAAGGAGGTTGTAGGCAGGTGGGTGTCAGCCTTTTCTCCCAAGTAGCAAACAACAGGACAAGAGGAAATGGTCTCAAGTTGTGCTACAGGAGGTTTAGATTGGATATTAGGAAAAATTTCTTCACTGAAAGGGTGATCAAGCATTGGAACAGGCTGCCCAGGGAAGTCATGAGTCACCATCTCTGGAGGTATTTAAAAGACATGTAGTTGTGGCACTTCAGGACATGCTTTAGTGATGGACTTGGCAGTGTTAAGTTTATGGTTGGACTGAATGTTTCCGAACCTACATGATAGACATATGTAATCTTTTTCTTAACCCTTCATCTTTACATCATTCCCCAAACTGCTCAACTTTTAGCAAACAAGTTCTTTAAATGACTCAGTGAAGAACACGCCTTGATCTGCCAGGTAAATAGCCCTCCCAAGTACCATTAAATAACTGTTAATAGTTTTGAGAAATTTTAAATGTTGCACACACTGAAATGTATATTGCACATACTAAAATAGTCTGCCAGGTTTCCAGCACATTTCTTTATTATCTGAACCAAGGCTTATTCAGCTAAGAAACCTAAGCAATAGGACTGGGACTAAAATTGCAACATTACAATCTATTTCAGAGCGCTATATATGCTAAGTTCAGCACATATGATGTACTGTTGCAGATGATAATTGCCCTATGCAGCTTGCCTAAAAAAAAATGGGGGGAAAAAAGTTGTTTTCTTTACCTTGAGCATGTCTAGCTAAATAACAAACATTGGGCTTGTTTGTTCTTATTAAATACCTTATAATGGGTAATCTTAGAACAAAACACTTTCACTGCCAAAGAGAACATCTGATTATATCCACCAGCTCACAATGTACTCCGTTACCCTGAGATATGCTAATAGAAAACACACATAAAATATGATGCCAATAGGATGTTCTGCTCTCTCTTTGCAAGCAGCTGGGCCAGGGTATGCCAGTGTATATTTCTGAGTGAAAAAGCAATTTAATACAATAAAGTTAAATCCTATTACTAAATCTAGTACATTTTTATTATTAGTTATTTAAATTTATGGGTATATGCAGTGTCAACACACCATGAAATGAAGGAATTACCAATTTCCAGCATGAATTACTTGATAAAAGGGACTGCATTAAATACAGAGTTGTTGAATAAATCAGTAATGCTACAGTGGTTAATTACAAAGTTACTTAAAGGAAAAAAACCTGCAGTATTTTACAGTGTATTAAACTCACAATTGCTTCTTAAGTGGCTAACAGACAACATTAGTAAACACAATACATTTCATAGTGGACTACAGGAAACACTTCCATGTCTTCAAAAACCATAGTTTAAGGCCACTTCCATATTGTTTAGCAATCAAGCTACAAAATATCACAAACACTTAGCTTTCCCTTAGTACTTACCATTAGTAGACTGCAAGTGCAGAATAAAAAAAGACTCTATAATTACACTTCTTTTACTGATGAGGTGAAAGATACATGCAGAGAAATAATGTAGCTAGTGATATATGACAGACTAATTGCAGACTGAGTGGTCTCACTTGGTCGCCCAAGTCTCAGGCAACTGTCATGATGAGTCTCACAGTGATTTTCACATAATTTTCAACATTTCTCATTTTTTCAAGCGCAATCTAAAAACATTGTATGGACACATTGAATTTTAATAACTGCCACAGAAAGCTGCAATTTCCCTCAGTAAAATAAATGATTAATTAGTAAAACACAGTATGCAATATATGTCCAGAGAAACTTAGCTCTCTTGTTAATCATGGCAATTAGCTTCAATTTCTAAAGCTTCACAGCCTGCATGGTGTTTTGCAGAACTGTGAAAGAAGCAGGGGCATGCACTGAATAATTTATATTCCAAATTACACAAACATAAAGGCAACGTACCTTAATTTTTTAGATTAGCAATCAGCAAGGTCACTTCTGATAGGTCATAAATATATCTAAAAGTAGAGTTATGTAGTTGTTAACCTATATATTGCATAAAGAATACAGGGAAAATGTGACCTGTAGAAATAAGCATAAATGTGGGCAAGATTTTCTTTTTACTGGGACAGTCAACAAGTCAACATCTCAAGTTTGAACAAAAAACCATTACCACTGACTACATGGATTCCTTCCCAAAATAGCTGTATTTTTTCACTACATTTATTTCAGCATAAAGACCCTCTCTGGCCAGGCACAAAATCATATCAGTTTTCTTCATATATCTCTGCCTAAAATGTCCTCCCAATTAGCCAGCCTTCAACATTGCCTCAGTTAGCCATAATTCAAATGATAAAGAAGTTAATAGAAGGAAATAATTCCAGTGTCATCTGGAAGAGTACAGGAAAGCCCATATATCATTTGGGAAAGAGTCATTACATAGTCGTTATTGTTGATAGCAATAAGTTAGGAAGAAGCTACAGTCTAATTTTTAGAACCTCACTGACTACGTGAAAGTAATTAGTGGCCAGAAATGTAGAAATTATAGCATGGCACTTGAGGGAGAAAAGATGGTACAGATTCTGAGTTGAAGACCAGTTCAGAGCAGAAAGGCCTGCCTAAAGTCAGAAAGTGAAGAATTAATTTCTTAAGAGAGGGCAAACCTAGCAATTTCGTCCATCCAACTGTGCTGCTTTTTTTTTTTTTTTTTGAATGAGAAGAGTTATTACTGAGAAAAAGGTCAACACCAAGTAAACTTTGAGGAAAGAAACCCAGTTCAATAAACATCAGTGACACAGAGAGAAAAGGGAGACCAAGAACTGTTGGTAAATCACAGACAGGCTACACGACAGTTTGTATTGTCTTATATGCTGAAGTGGCTTTTATCAAGCTGCCTGTGCTGCTAATCTCTGGTAATGCTTTTGCATGAAACTTTGCAGCCCACGCGTCCTGTTTATTCCATTTATTGTAGATTTGTCTGTCAGAAATAGAGCATCCATGAGAAAAACCTGCTGAAAAGATTCAGATGTACTTTCTGGACCAATATCTGGTGGATCACAAGTTTCTCCATGAGCACATGGAGAAATAGTATGTCCTCCATACTATCTTCAGCCTTGTTCAATGAGGTTCTCAAAGCAATAAGGGACAACTTGCCTTATAAGACTTGCATGGCCAAAGCTATAAAGAATTTTTAGGAGACGTTTTCAAGGCTTTTTCACTGGAAGTGAATTGGTAATTAATTTTCTTAATTGAACTATCATTCATTAGTCTTTTACTAAATACATTACCTAACAACATTCTCAATCTTGCAAGTTACTGCCATGTCTTCAATTTCCCTTTTCACAAGACTAATAACAAGCTAAACTCACAGCTTTATAAATCTGCAGCACAGTACAGCATATATTGCATGCAGTTTTTCCATTTAGATTCTTAAATTACAAGCAACTGCAACAAAAAAAACAAAACAAAACAAAAAGCAGCATATCTTACTAGCTAGTATTTCATTTTGGCAGATCATAATTAAATTATTCCTCAGAAGCAGTGGTCAGTGCTTATGAAGAAGGATTATACTGAATAATAGGGATAATATTTTAAGTCAATTAACAGTTATTTTTCAATAGAGGTGTACACTACTGTAATTTCTTCTTCTATGGATAACATCAGCTATAAAACAGAAATACTGCAGCTTTTTTTCTAATAACTTATGTAATTTTTCCCTATGTAGATTGTATGCTTTGTATATTTTCTAAAGTGCATGAAAACATGTGACATATTATTATTTTTATAAATAAATATACTTATTTTATACTGTTATAGGCATAAAATATTTCACTTCTATACCATATAAGCCTGTCAGTAGGAACTATGTTTGACTACATTTAAAAATACATGAAAGCTCCATGGTAAGGGAATAATTTTTCTTTTATGTCTTTTACTTTGTACTGTTGTGAGTTTGATTTATAATATTGGTTGGGGCAGAAGTGATTTCTGGATGAAGAAATTACATCTGGTTACAATGGAAGCAGGGTACCTTCTCCATGGAAACTGCCTGACAAATACGCTCAGATGACTTATTTATCAGATTCTTCAACACAATATTTCAATTTGCTGAAATTATATTTTCCTGAAATCTTTCACTAATAATTTAAAAGTGACATAAATGTATAAATGTCTGTATTTCTGAAGATAATCAAGTTGTGTCATTCCAATACAAATTTGTAATGTATTTCAAGGTCATCTTCTCTTCGGATGTTCAAACTAGCTATTTATGTTCTTTTGGATCATACTCCAGTTTTGGTTTAAGTCCTAATATTTTAATGTGTTTATAAGACTGTGTGAATATTTTGTTGTTACTGCTCTTTCACCATGAGTAATGCCTGTATAGTGGATGAGTTTGTTAACTCTTTATGGAGAAATGAAAATGATGTAGTTTAAAAATTACCTTAAAAAGTAATTTTTTGTTTCAAGAATTACTACGTGTATTTATATCAGTAGAACTCATACTGTACTACATATCAAACAGCTATTTCTCAGATGGGGCTACTAAAAATTACACTCCCGTACCACTTAACAGTATTCATATCTTTTCTATCACCGTTACTATGCAAATTGCTCTTTAAAAACTGAAATGCAAATAGCAACTCAAGGTAGCAAAAGTTTTCAGATTGGTCATTTCATTCTAGCTATGTAAAAGTTTTGTTTAGCTGTATACTGGAACAATGTGTACTACTACTAGGATAATCCATCTCAAAGGTCCTGAAAAACAGGGAGGTAAATTAGAGCACATATATCTTATATAAGCAACCACATGTAATATCCAACTGTAGAATTAGAAAAAGGCCATTTTGATTTTATTATGAAGGCAAGACAAAAAGAAAAGGAAAGCAGAGAATCACACTGTGTTACAGTCAGCTGGAGAGATGGAAATTATATGGTACTATGCAACACGTAAGTAAAAGACTGAATGATTAAGATGAAAAAAAAAAACCAAAAACTATGTGAGTTACACAAGGACATGAAATTCCAGCAAGTCGCACAAGAACTCTTGTGTTCCTTTTGTGGAGATCACCTGGTGAATGTTTTTAAAGATGAAGTATTACAAGGTCCAACATATCTCCATATAGAACATCACAGTAGATTCTTACACAAGTTTAATGGAACTTGGTAAGTTAAAAATAAAATTCTTACGCTTACCATTGTGGTAAAAAAGAACTTTCCTGAACAAAACAGAGTTATTCACACTAGAAGCAACAGAGCATGCTTCCAATGTCACCAGCTGAAATTTACAACTATGTCATGTAATATTATGATTCTTATTATTTATTTCCATATATAATAGCCTTACAAATCCTTCTCAGTGGACAAGAACCTTGAAATCCACTCTATATTCCAACATTATAAAAGCAGGAACTGATGGAGAAGTAATGATTTCAGTTCCACCTTCAGCAAAACAGATGTTCATCAAGCAGTCCAATTGCATACATTATGCTTCTAGTGAACTGAAGGGAACTGGAAAGTATGAGGCTTGATATCCAACAAAAACATGTTATTTAGAAGAACTAATGGATAGCTATCATGGCTAAATCTTTGAAAAACCTTGTCAGACAGCTCAACAATTTGTTGAATTTAGATAAAGATAATAAAAAATTCAACATTAAAAAACCCAAACTTGCCAAATTCTATTTAAATGTCCCAGTTAAGTGACTAGCACTTCATCATACGATGAAGCTGCAACAAGTGAAATTCTGTTTATATCTTCGGGAAAAAAAATACAATAATGTAGTCAAATATTGGAACAGTTGCCCAGAGACTATGTGGGAACTCCTTTAAGGTACCAGAAACAGGTGGACATGGACCTGTACAACCTGTTCTAAGTCGGCCTTGTTTTGAGTAGAAAGAGGGGTTGGACCTCCAGAGAGACCCTCTGAACCTAAATTCTTCTGTAATAATATGAACAAAAAAGATAAAAAACAAACAGAAAAAAATTATCTTTCTTATGTATCTCAAAGAAGATGCAAGCTGTAGTTCATAAACAAAGATGAAAGCTTGTCAAAAATGTATCTAAGTCAAAGCCTCACAGCTGAAAAGTGTAAAAAAAAAAAAAAATTCCCAACCCAATTTGTTTTCTTCTAAGTGTAAAGGGAATTGGATGTAAAAGAAAATTTTCAAAGCAACACCAGCAGTCCGTGGGGGAAGCAGAAGAATACAGCAGAACAGGACAAGCCAGGACCCTTGAAATTTTTAGAAAGCCCTAAGAAATCTGATTTCAGCCATCATTTACAAACTCAAGCTAGTAACCTTTAATTTTAGTACTGTTACTTAAGAGAACATTTTTTTCCCTTGCTTCTCTCCACTGAATAAATTGCATGCAACTTCATACTGATTAATAAATGTAGTAAAAAAACCCTGAAAATTCTAAAATACTAGAGGAAAACAATACAATTCCATCTGATCTAAAGCAGTTTGTCTCCCCTGCCTCTTTTTTAGTAAAAGCTCATGAGAAGCTTTACACTCTGCACACCAAGATGGCAGTATCCATTAAGTTCCACTATAGTATAAGCTTTCTGACCTCCACCATGTTGAGACACTACTATTTATACTTCTGCATCAATTCCATATATTCAAGACATATTAAAAGACATCAAGTCCATAAACTTTTCTGACCCTTTTCTGCTGCTTAGCTCATTAATGCTGAAAGCTATTAATTTAAGAAATGAGTGGGTGATTACCTCTTGAAGAACCCTCTTCATTTTCAGAAGCAATGTCTTTACAGCTGTGCAATCTTGCAGCATCAATCTGAAGGGCAAAGATTCAATGCCTCCACCTTCTTCCAGACCAGTAAAAGGCCACTCCACAGATGGGCTGCCAGCCAGCTGGCTAACACGAGGGTACCTGGCTTCTCCTTGGTCAACCTCCTTCGACAGCTTCAGAGATAGGTTCCTTACAAGACAAAACAGAAACATCAACACTGAAATATGAAAAAGAACTCAGTAATTTTAGGCTTTTAGTTTGAGTTTAAAGACACATTACACATTCACTTTTTGAGCCTGCTAGCATGAATGGCCTTTATAAAGTACATGTAGCCATATGGTGTTAGCAATAAAATATGCACTTATAAATGTACCATTTTCAACAGGAATTGAAACCATGCTCTGTCCCATGCCCTTCAAAATAAAGCCATTTTCTTAAAACAAAATATTCTATGGGCAAAGCTGCTATGGGTCTATTTTACTTCAGTTAATGAAAAAATGAATCTGTCATGCACTTTCAAAAGTGAAATCATGTTCCTCTTTATGCTTTGACTTCGAAGTCAAACAGAAAAGAAAACCACCAAAGAAAATACTCTCTTCTGAGCTAGCCCAGCGACATAAGATGAACCTGCTTTATTTAAAATGGAATTTGAAATTTAATTAAACTGTACTTACTCTGAAGTTTAGTTGCCATTGAAGTGGCTAAGAATCCATTAAAGACAACAAACAGAAAGCTTCAGGAAGATTATGATGGACTTCAGAGGTAATGGAATACCATTATTTTGCTGCGTACATATGATCTTCAATATTACAGCAAGATATAAGACTTCCCCATGCTGGAGCGAGTCCAGTGAAGACCAACAAGATGGTGAGGGGGTTGGAACGCACAACAAATGAGAAGAGGCTAAGAGAAGCCAGCTTTGCTCAGTCTTCCAAAGAGAAGGCAAAGGGAATCCCCATGGCTGACCAGAGCAATGTCCCCACTGTGAGAGTACAGAGATGATGCAGCCAGCTGTCCTTAGAGAAGCATAGCAGTGGGATGAAATACAATGGAAAGAAGCTGGAATACAGGAAACTGTGACTAGACCTAAGAACTTTATTTATTTACTTATTACCATGAGGGTGGTCAAACAAAGGAGTAAGAGTTCAGAGATTCTATGGGATGCCCATCTTTGGAGATATGCACAACATGATGTGGCAAGTCCTTGAGTAACCTGCTCTAATGCTTTGAGTAAGGGCTTTGAACAGAGACCTGGAGAGGCCCCTTCCCACCCATTTGATTCTATGCTCCAGAGGGCATAGATTCATCAGCCAAAATCAGTCACAAAGAGCCAAAAGTTTAATAGCAGAAAAAGAATTTAAATAGAGATTACTTGACATTTTGGTGGAATGTCGAGAATGTAACTAAAAACACTAAGTATTTTTCTGGCATGAAAGCATTCACAACTTCAGTGCTGTACCTACTTTCTCTTCAGCCAGCAGGGAAAAAGGCCAAATCTGAATGGAGAATAAATCTGAGAATGTGGCTGCACTGTGCAACAGTAGTATATTAATTACTACTAAATTACAAAAATGCTGTAACAGCAATGCATGACACCCATATTCATACTAAATTTATTCACTACAATTAAAGATGTTAGCATAAGTAGTGAAGAAAATGACAATTATTATCCATTTAATGTATAGTTCTAATTTTCTATTCCATTTGAATTTTCATGCAACACAAAACTGAGTCTGAATTTTAAGCATGGCCATACTTTGGAAGGACAAAGAATATTTTTCTACATTAAATTTTCCTTAGCTAACTTTGGTTTCATAGAAACCAGATACAAGAAGGGATTAATATGATTTCTCAAGACAAGCAATTCCCAAGGCCATACTAACAAATTGGAAATGAGGCTACTAGAATTATCTTTCATGGATGGTTCATTTTTGTATTTTGCAAGCTACATAATGTGCAGTAGGGACAATGTGTTAGATCGAGACATGCACCACAGATCACATATATGGACAGATGCTCATGATGGCCAATGGAACTAAAATTTTCTAATCCAGCCTTTTCAAGATTCTCATAAAACAATGAAATTACTCTGTTTTAATTTTTAAATACATTGGAACAACTTTTTGAGTATAATATTTTGTGTCCTTTAAAATAACAATCCAAGGTGAATGGTAAAGGTGCTATTGACTGAAGGATATTAAGCCACTGCTAATTCATAGCCTTAATTAAAGAAGCCTCAGGTATAAATCATGCAAAGAAAAAAAACTTCTAACTGAAGTTTCATAACATAGGCCACTTTAAAGGGTTTATAAAAGAAGTCATATTCAAACTATTGGAATGTAAACTTACTTATGTAACCAGAAAAGCACATTATTTAAATTTAGTAAGACGAAATTACAAGATCCTCTTTTTTCCTGCCCAGTGCCTGCAGGCTGGGAAACAAATTATTCCTTAGAATATTCTGCATATTCACTTTGCAAGTCCCACCAAAGTTCCACCTTTCTCATACTCCTGAACAGGCATCTTATGTGGATAACATCCTGACACTGAGAAAGGACTAACTTAAGATGTAATTCCTCCTTTTACGCTATCATGGAGAAGAACTGGTTATCAATAGCAATACTCTGATGGCCCAGTGATGAGACAAGCAGTAGTCTTGGAGCACTGTCATCCTCTCTAACATGGAAGAGATGCAGTGTTTATGTATAAGCTATAAATGTACTAGAAATACAGAAAATCTTAATTTCAGCTGAAGAAAATACCTTTAATGACTTCAGTGGACTTTATATTGATATTAATACTGCTCAACACACAAAATTACCATCTTTTCAAACCTTGTACTAAACTATGAAATGCACCATAATAACTTATCACCACTCACTGTCATAACACTTTAAAATCTAACTCAATTGCTACTGGAAAATAGCAAGTCAGAGTTGGCATACAGTGAACATTCAGGTCATATACTACCTCTGAACTGTCTGAAACGAATATAACTGATTTGTGACAGAAAAACTCTTCAGTGTCTGATACAACTCTTTCTATTCACTGCAGGAAAAAAAAAACAACCTAATTTTAAATTCATTCCAGAGCTGATACTTCAGCAAGTTCATTATTAACAACGTCCAGGTGGCCTATTACTGTATTATTATGGTAATCCACTGCAATTCATCTCAAGGCAGCAGTATAGATCTAGTAAGGAGGAAAAAAAAATAGAGTTCTTACTAAAAGTAGAGGTTTCCCCTTCACTAGTAAAGCACCTCTTTGGCTTTGAAGTTGGAGAATGGGCTGGTTCCTCCACTGGCAGTGCAGGAGCTTCTTACAGATGGCCAGCCCCCTTCACCTTACAAAGATGCGTATATTGTAATAAAAACATTTCACAAGCAAATGTCATCTGTGACAAACTTCTGAAGCTGTGGATAAAAAGCCTAAAGTTTTTTTTTTAATGACTAAATAAAATGTATTTCATTTAAAAGACAAAATTAATTCTATAATATTATCAACATAAAAATTCCAGAAAAGTAATTTGGTTACTTTCAAATATATGGCTCCTGTCTGAGTTTTAGATTTGCCTGACATACACACACAGTTAGGCCATGTCCCTGCTTTAATAGAACCATACCTGAAAATGTGCCCGGGCACTGAAAGTCAGTCAGTGTTAAACCACTTCTGAAATGCCTTGACCCAACCCAGCTACCACACTCTCAAATGATTCCCTGGCATGGTTTGGTTGTCAGGACAGGAAAATTGGATGGGACCACTCCATTCTGGATGATGTCAGTTGTGCAGATGTGCGCTAAAGAACTATCCCAGTAGAAGTCACCTCGAATCTCTGAATGTGACTATGCAGCCATCAAGCTCCAAGCTGAGATGTGAAACCAAGCCAGACTCCTAGGCAAGAGAAGAACCAGCCTGTTTTGAAAGGTCTGAGATGAACTGTGGGTACAGTGGCAAATCACAGCTGAGAAGAGTGGTAGGAAGCTACTCTTGATTTTCTCCCAGGTATTACAGACTTCACTTCCCAGATAAAAAGTGGTTCCCATATTGTGTTTGATGGAGATCAGACAAAGCCCGACAGATGGCATACTTAAAACTCTGCCCAGCCCTCTAGACCACTGTTTCTAGGGAAACAAGGTAATTCAAGGTGCCGAAGTGCTGTCAATCTAAAGCCTGTGGAATACCTGCTATACAGCTGCATGTTACATCTAAGGGGACCAGAAATGACAACAGAGAAAAGCAAGCTTAATGTCAGTAGAATTTTCGTCACCGTGAAGTCTGAAAATGCACAGAAAGTTTGTTACAAATTTGTAAATGTTAAATAGGGTGAAAACCTGTGCAAATCTGTACTTCAAGCCTGCTAGCTTGTTTCTGTTTTATCTAGACATATCCACTGAACACCGTGAATATATTTCCTCATTTCTAATGGATACAAAACCCAGAAGCCTCACTATCCACATTTAGCAAAATGGTAGTGCCATTAAGACAGAGTTCTATTTCAAAAGCAGTCTTTATTGAAATAGTGAGATAGCATTAAAATAATCAATCAGTGACTTTTAGCATTTTAATATCCTCCATAAATCCAAGGCAACTACATGATCACTAACTGAGGAAGACAAAATTGTGCAGCTCTTTTCAAAGGTTCTTTCTGTTAGGAAGGTAGAAGAACAACTTTCTTATTCCAAAGCATCTTTAAAGAGGTTTATGGGGGAGGGGGGGAAGGATCCAAAGATTTGCAACTTGAGCTAATGTGAGTTATTCTTCCCTTCTTACTGATCCTCAGGTCAATTATTTGAAGAGCTTATGGTAATTTGAACTTCACTTACATAATGATTTCCAGATTACGTGGAGTTTAATCTTCTTAGTTTTCATCAGCAGTGCTCAAGAATTTGCTATAGCAGAATTAGCCTAAACTAATACAATTGGTCCCACAGAGTCTGTACTTCCTGATACCAGATTAACAGAAGAGAACACATGTAACATTGTGGGCAACAGGAAGGCTCTGCAAGCACAGCAAAAGACCCCTGTCTCTATGGCAGGAGCTGAACATACCTTCTTTCTTCTCTGAGGGCTTAGCTTCTAAAGCAGGGTCTTGCAAAAAGCCTTAAATCATTTATTTTCAGCGTTTGAGTGTGTAATTCTATCTGTATATACTCACATATAAATACAGCATGTATATATACACACTTTTTAATGTATATGTATAGTTACAAAAATCAGGCACACAATCATATATAAACACATATAAATTTGATCTTCAAATATTTCAGCAAAAACACTCTCTTATTTGTTCATCACCTGGCCCACCAGGAAATACACGTCCTTTTATACTAGAAAAATGTAATTAGCTCCATATAGAGGTTATAACCTGAAATTCTTTTTCATACAAATCTAGATAGCCTTCAAACTGCACAAGAATTTTCTTTTTTCTCACCAACAGCAAATAGATGAAAGGGATCCTCCTGAGAAAAATCATTCATTACTATTTTGAGAAAGGTCCCTCAGCTGGACCATGTAAGACACATAAGAGCAATTATTTCTGATTTTTAGAGAAAAATCTGCTTACCTCAAACACTTCCAAAACTCAGTTCAAAGCACTCAATGGCTCACTTACAATGATGTACGTTATAGTCAAGTGCTACAATCAACCCAGACCAAATCTTAATCTCTGTGTAATCTCTTACTAATCTCACTTAGTAAGAAACATGTTCCATCCCAAACAGTTTACAACTGAAATACATGGACACCTTTCAGAAAAAAGAAAGGTCTTGCCTCATATTTAGCAGAAATCAGGCATAAACTTTTAAAAGCATGTTCCTAAATATTCCAATGGGCATATCAAATAATGCACTGCCAGATGCCTAAATATTCTCAAGCTCTAGTCAAGGAGGATAAAAATTGTCAAACTCCTTACTCAGTTCTGAAACTGCAGCCTTTGCAATAATGAAAAGATAAAAAGGTAAGCAAAACATAAACACTTGGCAAATTACCTGTACTAACATTCTTTGGCATCAAAATTTATACCTCTCTCTGTCTCACAAAATTTCTCAACATTAGTTCTGTTCTAACGGAGCATGCTTCATTAGTTATAGGGATGACACCTCAGAATATTAAACCACACCATGTCACAAGGTACCTATCGTTTGACATTTTACAGCTTTTAGAACTATGTATCATTTATTGATGCTCTAATGATATGATTTTTCAAGGCCAGCCTTTTACAAAAATGATGTTCGGTACCTGTCACTATCAAAGTAGCAACCACACAAAAATGGGCACAAAATTCTAATGGCTAGTGCTGCCATAAGTTAAGACTGTGTCAGCCTTTTCCATTATAAGCTCTTTTATTTCAAAGGTTTATATCAGAGCCATAAGGACTTCCTTTGGGCTAGAACCTGGTGATCATGAAATATGGAATAAAATTTACAAAAAAAAAGAAAGGGAAAAAAGCCCTCCATTTTTCAGCTGATGGTAGAGTACAGCTGATAGGGGCATGTCAAGCATTTCTTTCCTTTCTCTAAACCCTACAGGAGTCATAGAGCTTTGTTTATACCCCCTGATCTAGCACACAGAAACACAACTCTTGAGATTTCAGTTCTTTCCTTCCTCCTGGAATCTATTAAAAAAATTAAATGTGATACAAATAAGATAATGTAACACCATACAGTAAATGGATAACATCCAAAAAAATAGCTACTTGGAAAAGATTGGTGGGGCTTATTTAATTTCAAGTATTAACAGTGCAGTAGTAAATAAAACATTACAGACAAACCAGGAAAAGTAAATGCAGCTGTCTGGGCATTGAGAGTATGGTAGAGTTTCAGTCTTTTTAATATTTTTTCCCTTTTTTTTCCACCAGAAAAATTCAGTAGGGGATCGTTCCTGAAACTATTTTACAACAGGCATACAAAACATAAATTGCAGTTTAATTATGCAGAAAAGCAAGCAGTAGCTCAAATTACTTCTCTCATTGGGATATAAACAAAAGAAGGTTTACTTTTTATTTGGACAAAGGATAAATCTAGCTGCAGCCTTCATAAACACTATGTACTTCTGACTGGAGACAACTTCAGCAAAGATAAAAGCTGAAGGCAATTGGGGTCCTCTCCAAAACTCACTCCTAATGTACTCGATGAAGCTGACCAACTCAGCTCACCTGGGACTAGAATAGCAAAATTTTAATCTAATCTGTTAAAGAAGACAGCCATTCAAGCGTGCCCAGTAAACTTTATGGTATTGGGGGAAAGGAGAAAGACAAATCTTTTTTTTGCAACTGTCACCTCCTAGATTAAAACAACACTTCTCACCTTTGATCTCTGTTCTCAATGCTTGAGTCTTGGCTTTTAGAAACTGTGCAAATGGAACATAAAACTTTCAAGTTATTACAAGGTTAAAAAATGTAAAAGCAAGCTGGAAAATCACAATGGGTACTGGATATGATGACTGCCTTCCAAGAAGCACAAGAAGTACACTCCTTTCAGTTACCAAACTAATTTCCCTTGCTTAAAAACAAACTGTCAAATACTTCCCACTGTAGGTAAGCATTTTTTGCTACCAAGCCTTTTCAAAATTCTGCTCAAAATTTTGAATATTTCAAAAGAAAAAAAAAAGAAGAAGAAAAAAATTATTTAAAATGTTTTCTGCGCCTGGTAAGAAGCTACCGAACGGTTAGTATAGACTTCAGTTAGAAGACAGGTACCTCAAAAAGCAAGGTTAAATCAACTAAAAGACAAAAGGACAGCAGGGTTTGAAACAAATATTTACTTAGTGCCTAGCAGAAGTCACCGACATGCGTTACACAGGTAGGACAGAATTCCAATGATACCAGAAAATTATGTAGAAAATCCATTTACTTTATAAAGAAGACAAGTCACTCACTTCAGGTCCTGTCTGACTTGTTTTTGAAGTATTTGGAAGCACTTAACCACATTACTACTGAGTAAACCAAGACAGTATTTTCTGATGAGGTTATTAAGCATTAAGAACACTTGTGAAGCAAGCAGGCAGTTCATTGTACCTTGTATTGGCTGAGAGGTTCATCTGAGATGCATAATAGACTGTTTTAAAGGTCCAATTAATATTTACCAACATCCCCATAGTGGACTACCTTCAGCATTCTGCTTGCTTTCCTTGCATCCCAACCACTACCTGCCTTCATCCTGGGCAGGTGATTCAGGGAACTCTTCCTGGACTGGGTCCAATTACAGAAATGTCTTGGCTGCAGACTATGCCAAGGCTTGAGCACAGATACAGACATCTATATAATCATTCTACAGGTTACCATGCTATAGTTACACACGTTCCTCCACCAGCAAAAATGCACATACCTACAGGATTAGATGGCAGCTGAATGCCAGGGTCTATAAGAAAGAGGACTAAACCACCAGTGGAGGTGAGCAGTTAAAAGTTGAGGGATGCCCTATAGAAAAATCAGGCAGTTAAAGCTCTGCGGGTGTTCAGAAGATTCCAACCGATAATCCTAAAATTTATCCTTAGCTCTGTACATTTCCACATAGTGAAATATATAACGAGTAATATAATACAATCACCAAAATAACCAATAATTGCAAACACAGCTTTCTGAGTGAAGATAACCTTCAATACTCTCTAATGGAACTGACACAATGCACCTTCATTTTGGTGAAAGTATATGATTAAACAAATGTATCCCTTCTCATTGTCCTCTAACAGTTTAAGAATAATAAGTAGAAAGAAGTTATGTTTAAATTCAGAGGATATTTTCCACCTGCTTTATGTAGCAAATTCGATTAATATGTCAGGAAGAAACTGCAATTTTAAAACCCATCCTATTTCATTACCACATAAAATAGTTGGAACCTAACATTATTGTTAGAAAAGCTTTTATGTTAAATCCTCCTTTATGACCAATAAATGAAAGCATGTAATGGATTTAGGCACATAATTTATACAGAAATCCAGAACGTGCATGTTACTATATATTCATTCTTAAAAGACAGCAATCTACTAGAAGGGGTTTTTAATGCTTAAGTTGGATTCTTTTGTATGTTTTTTTAGGAAACATTATTAATTTAGTATTTTACAGAATTTCCAATTCCACTGACAAACATAAGAGCCATAGTGACTTCAAAAGTTTGATTTAAAAAAAGTAACAAGATGAGAAATCCAGCACCAATGCTAATTAAATACACCAGTTATTTAGTGAAGTTTGCTGACAAAACAATTCATGCTGCTCCTGGCACAGCAGTTGCAAATACCATGCTTTTTTACTAGCTGACTACTCACATGTGTGTCTATGTTTGCATGTACATATGTATATTTGGGTTATATTATCAAGGAGACTCAGAATATCCTGAGTTGGAAGGGCCCCACAAGGAATCATAGTCTAACTCCTGATTACCTAAAAGTTAAACCATGTATATAGAGAAATTGTTGAACTTTTAAGAAAGCAAGATGAGAGAAATTACCTTCAGTTCACTCACTGATTTGAAAACTGTTGTTTCACAATTAAGAGCTCGAGGCAGACTTAGACACAAAATAATATGTATTTTTCCCACAATTAAATAGTATATACTTTCTGGGCTCCAGCCAAAACTGAACATAAATGAAGTGCACAGAACAGAAGAAATAAAGAATGTACTTTTAGAGTAACTGCATAAAAGCTACCCCAGATCTGTAGGTCTAACACTTTGAATTAAACCATTAGCTGGACCTTGTCTATGAAAAGTGCCAGGTACCAACATAAAATAAATAGCTCATATCGAGATGTATGTCCTCTTAGAACAAATGTAAGAAGCTGAGAGCTTCACAAGCACAGAGTTGTCCCAGGAACCACTCACCTTCCAGAGACTCAAAACCTCCCCCCTTCTCTTCTGAATGCTGCACAGCTCAACACATCAACTTACAAAAGCTGCCATTGGCATGAACAGAGGCCGATAACTTTTAAAGAACAAATTCCCAGCTATATACAGGGGTTAAAAGCTTGTAAGTTGTGGGACCCTTTGGGTATTATTTCCTTGTGAGTGTCCTCTCAAAACACCAGAGGGCTTGTATTCCTTCAGGTGGGTTTCACTTACAAGACAGGTGTTGCAATGTGGGCAACACATATTAATTAGTGAAATTAAACCCCTCCAAAAGCACATGCTCAATTTTTTAAACCAAGGCATTAGAGGCCAAACAAAAAGCAAGCAATAAACTAATTAATGTCTAAATTAACCTAATTGCTTTGTTCTCACATGACATAATCAATCACTAAGTGCCACAGCAGAAATGTAATTTTATCATACCGTGAAACTAGCCCACCTACAGATTTCTCTGCCTTTGCCAGCATGGTCTTCAATGTTTTTCCTTTTGATTGTAAACAACTCATTAAAAAATAATCAGAATATTTAGTTTAATTTGACTAAAGTATTGCAATAGCATTTCCATACTGCCCACTTATAGAAGAAAATATTCCTCCTCCCTCCTTTCTCCCCTAACACGACCTGCTACGAAAAAGTAGATCTAAAAAAGTGGCAAACTGAGGCCAGAGGCAGATGAAAAAGAGGTGTTTGGTTAGGCTGACTATGAAGGACCAAAGCTCAGATCTCTGAATCATATTTAAATCTCTCTAAATTTTTATTGGTACACCAGCACACAAAAGGAAGTAGCGTGCTACAACTTCACTATTAGCACTAAGCTGTTTGTTGCTTACAATATTTTTATGTTGATGCAGCATTACTTGATACATAAGTGCTTACAAACTATATCCCACCAGAAGTTTCATTCTCTCTACAATGCCTCATCTCTCTCTTCACTTCCAGGACATAAGGTCACCTGCCTTTTCACTTTGTATTTTAGATTGTCACATTAAAATTAAGTGTTTAAGTTGTTTTCTTTCTGGTTGTTACATTCTCTACTTTGAGGACCCTGCCTGAATTGCCTGAATATTTGGAGTTATTGTAATTGCTTCTAGTTTGCAATGCCAGTCTTGTTTACAGTTGAGAATAACATGAAGAACAGTACTGTGCGAAATTATGCAGGTTTAGAAAAGGTGCATCTCACTGAAAACATATGGCCCATGATTTGAATTTAATGTCTGATGTCTTAATTCTTTTGCACTGCACATATCCAAATTTTAAGCAGTAAATAACAGTAATATTCAGAAAACAATTTTTTTAACAATATGGTTATAACCCGTACTATTAATTTATTCATAGTTGCAATAAATAGGATAATGAAAAACCACACTTGCAAATGTTGCCTTATGCCTGGACTGTCTCAGCTTTAAGTCTAATGCCACAACTTCAATACAATATACAACAGAACACACTGTTCAGAAGTGCTCTCTGTGGATCATTCTGGTGTGTGTCCTTCTTAAGGCTTACACACAGGTGCAAATACCCATCTCCTGGAGCCATACCTCTGCTTCCAGAAACTGCCTATGTGAATGCTATCTCATCTTCTCTTTTGTGCACACTGAAGGGTATTTGACATTTAAAACCAGATAACACTGGCTGGCAGCAAAGGGGAAGGTTTCTATTCACCGGAAGCCACATAAACACCAATCTCTGTCTTTGCTCAATTGTCTTTTAAACAAAGCCCTGAATGCAAATACTGCTCTGTCCAAAGATAGTAAAGATGATAAAAGTCTCCCTCTCCTCTGTGACATCTCCCAGGAGAGGCAATCCCATTCTGGTGAACATAGTGAAGGGCACTGTTCAAAAAGGAATAAAGTTCATTTTTTGTGACAGGACTGACAGATGTTACATGTTTGATATATGCACACTGTTTTTCACTTGCTTTGTGGGGAGCCGATAGAAAAAGAGGAGCCAGGTATCAAATTATTGCTAAAACCCCCCTTGATGTCACAGAACCATAGGAAAGCTATCAGCATTCACTTAAATCCACAGTTCTTGGGCCCCTAAAATCAGAATGTCACACCTCTGAGTCTCCATCTAGCCATTTATGGAGATTTTTACCACTTAACTAAGAAGTTATTTTATTGGTTAAAATAGTAAGTAGATGTAAAGTGTGGTCAAAACTTTAGACAGGGAAGAGGGCACTAAAGTCTTATGGCCTGCAGAATGCATATTTTCAGTTGTTTCTTGGAGTGGTCAGGTATTGTCCACACTCCTCTGATGCAATACAGAGGAGCAGAGATATCTGCCCTTGGAAGTTTTATTCCATCTCACTTCTTTGGTCTACTATCACTTCTCCCACAATCTCTGTACCTGCATCTCCCATACTTTAGCATCTGGCAGCAACTCTCAAAACTACTAGAGGTGTTTCCACAAAGGAAGGAGATTATCTCCCTACACACACCTCCAACAAGCCACTAACTTTCTTCACCTGTAAGGCTTCACTCAGCCAGCATAATAAATTGATGTAATTAGGCACAGCTAAGCTGAAAACAGGCTGGTTTAGAAGATCCTCTGACCTTCACTAGAATTGAGGGTTTCAACAAAACTCCAAGCATAATCTGTAAATTCTTCTCCTTCCCAAAAGAAACACTGGCTATGTTTTGCTGAAAGAAGTTTTCAGCTTGGCCAGAGTCATACAGTAAACACAATGTTTGCCAGCCAAATCTGGCAGTAGACTAATAAATAAGTTTTCCCTTAGAGATATTTTTATTAATTCTAGAAACATCACTCTGAAATTTTAGTATCAGCCATCAGATAAGATTAACAGTCTGCAACCTGCATTTTTTTACACAACATCATTTCTAAAGCTTTTTTGTTTCATTTTCAAGAATAAAAGCCCTGTTGGAAAAATACAAGGAAAGAGAAATTCCTAGATCAGAGCTCAGTGTAAGCAAAAATATCTTCTAAATTACTTTGTAATACCTGTAATATTAAAAATTAATTTTAAAAAACAGAAAATACAGTAAGATTTCATTAACCTAATGCAGATGGTTTCTCCTTCATCCCATCACTCCTAAACACAGCCCTTCACAGGAATAACTGAGAGACAAATGAAGCAACTCATTTAAATGAAGACAAAAACTGTAAAATAGACAATTAACACCTTTATGAGTCAGAAAAGAGGGAACAGCCAACCCAAACCTACAGGACCTTTGATTTGCACTTGCAAAGCTCTCAAAGAGCATGGTGAAAGGTTGGAGTTCTTTATCCTTGCTACTCAGGATAAGCCACTAAGAGTTTTTGACATGCAGAACTTGCATGTCACAAGTCATGTGCTCTTGCCACAGCAATAACAAAGAAAAGAGAAAACCCGAAAATGCAAAGCAGAAGGCACAGGAATACTAACTTCATTTTTAAAGCAAACCAAGTGAGGATAACCAAAGAAATAATTGCACTTTTCACACCTTTAAGTAGAAGATGAGAAGCCTGCTTCTTACAAATGGTGATCAGCTCACAACCAACACAGAGGAACCCTGTGGACCCTACATGGACGATTAAGCTACACAAGAATAAATGATCGTCCCTTCAGAACATGAACATGAGAAGTCACTTGGATATTTAATGCAGACACTGCAGTATCAATATAATTGTTGAGGCAGCCACTGAAACAAGCAAAAGTTTTAAGGAAGAAAGTTTGAGATGTTGTTTCTTCATTAGTCTCTACTATTCTTTGCTTTTTCTCCTGCTTGGCTGACTAAGTGAGACAACTGGTAATGTTATTTGTGTAGATTACATTTTTCCCCACAACATCATCTAAAACAACAGGGTAAGCATTCTACACTTAATTACTTTATTTCCAATTTCGTGTGTGCTACATCTTTTTAAAAAAAATACTTTGGCATTTTAATCAGCATTAAATTCCAGTACTGCAAGACACACAGTGGGTAACTACAGTTGAAAATGGCACAGAATAACCAAGGTGATAAAATAGCAGTTCCACACCTCGATTTATATATTTATGTCTATCTCTATATCTCTCTATACTCACCTCTGAAACCAGTGAAAGCTGTGGAAGGTTGGAAAATACATACATACTCTTTAACCACAAGATTCCTGGAATTTAACCAAACTGAAACAAACTGAAAATGCTTTTGTTTGTAAGCCCGTAATATATCAATAGAAAGAGGTGTAAAATGGGTATTAGAGGTGTGTGGTAGCCAGCAGTGTTGTCATTTTGTGAATATCTAATACATGTTTCCTCTTTTATTCGTGATACGGGCAGCAAAAACAATTAAATTCTTGGATAGGTGCACTGCTTATTACAGTAGACATAAGTTAAAACACATAAACTTTTTTGCTGCTGAAACACAAATTTATCTTTCTAAACTAGCAAAAAATCTCTCCAAGTTTTTGTACGATATGTTGTCCAGTTTAAGAGTAGAAATTTAGAAACATCAATCACAAATAATACCTGGGGCTACTGCTCTTATGTAAGAAATATTTGCACTCTTAATAACTTAGTATAGGCAAGAATTCTACTTTACATCCCTGCTTAAGTTGGCACATTTTATCATCACACTAAAGTATTCCTTAAATGTGAAAAGAAAGTACCAAGCCCCTCATTAGCACTACTGGCTACAGGAGAAGGAAATTTCATGGCAGTCATACATCCAAATGTTGGTAATAACACATAAAATATATCCTGAGAAATTTTTTGAGAGGAAGGGAAATAATGTAGAGTGAACATACAGGGAGGTACTGTTGAAGGACATCCTCTTCCCAGCCCGGGGGACACTATTTCGCCTGTATTCCAGCATCCTATCTCTGTGCATGTTCCAGCTCAGGAGGAGATCAAAAGCAATTTCATATTCTGCTGAGGCATTTCAGAGCTTATCACACTACTTGTGTAACTTCAGCTGTGGTCCCTCTTGACCCTCTCCACTGAATTTCAAATTTCAACGTCTAAGTGGAAAAAATTCCACTTCCACTTAGCTTGCCATCAGTGTTTAAAGTTGCAAAGCAGAATTAAAGCAGGGGACTTAAGAAAAGTTATCTTCTACTAAAAAACCTGAAGAGTAGGAGCAGCTCTTACACTGGGGATTGTAGAGTCCATCCCTACCAGAACATTAGCAAGTCAGCTTCCTCAAGTATTTCTCAGTCATTTTACTCCTGTCTCAAAGGCCCAAGGGACATGGCAAAGCCAAACTCAACACTACAGCACCTCACAACCAGAAGTGTATTGTGTCCCCACAGTGGCCTCAGGGCAGGGGGAAGTAGGGAAAGGGTGAATCCATCCCAGCTAAAAAGCCTAAGAGCTGCTCCTGCTCTAGGAATGAACTAATCCTGATATGGTTTTGAACGACCAGTCTAAAGCTCTAGAAGATTATTCCTCCTAAAAATATTTTATTGCCTTCCTCTATTTCATGGTTGTAGAAATTAGGATAAAAACTTAGATATGTAAGAGAAGGAGCTTCTTGTAGCAGAATGCTGGGATCTATCTGATGTGACAAAGTCTACTGCTGATGAGGGGAACTTTTTAGGTGAAAAAAAAATCTCACTTATGTAAAGGTGTGGATTTTACCTCATACCACCACATATCTCAACCCATTGTATAGACTGCATAAGGTAATTAATTAATGCTGTTTGAATAATGGGCCATATATGATTTATTTAAAGAAAGGTGTGCTCATGTTTATCTGAGGAGACTCTTATTGTTAACTTGAAGATATACTAAATCCTTGAATGGGAGGGTGCTAATTGTCCAGGCACAAGATATGTTAATATTGTTAACTTGAAGATATACTAAATCCTTGAATGGGAATGTGCTAACTGTCCACGTGCAAGATATGTTAATGAGTTCCCCTGAAAGTTGATGAATAGACATGAGCGACTTGTATAAAGAGGGGGCTGAAAGGTTCCCTTGGTGTGCATGACTTTGGTGGAGCGATCCCCCATGCACCCAGGGCTGCCGAATAAAGATAACCTCCACTCACTCGAATATTGGTGACTGATTCTTTAAATCATGTTTCTTGACCCTTTGATGATTCCTGCCATACACGGACAAATTGCACTTAGGTAGTTGAGAGCAGGAGGAAGCTCTCAGCCACCCACAGCAACAATGAATGCAAGGGCTCAGGTAAAACCAGGCAGAAGAGAAAGGGCATCTAATAAAAATACTCCCTTCCTCAAGGACTTGTATGTGAAAGCAAAGGGTACAGAAGAGAAGTTATCACTTCATTTTGTGCTGTGAATCCCCTAAACTATCCTTCCAAACACATTCCAGTAATGCCAGACAGATGGTAAAGAGTGATTTCAGTGGTTCTAGGTGAACACACCTGGCTAAAAGCCTTATTATTCATTTGTTTCCCTGATCCTGTCAAAGACATTCAAGAAGTTTACCTTGCTAGTATTTTCATCATTTATGTATATTTCCCCCATTGTACTTGTTTTCAAGACACAAAACTTTGCTAATGGACAAAGGAATGGGAAGATTTTTCTGCATTAGAACTCACTGGGGCCATACAGTTATAAGAAAATACAAATGTGGTTTGAAGATATAAGTGACATCTTTTCCTGCTCTTTAGGGACAGTTGCTTGGAAACAAAGGACAACAACAGAATCTAGTCTTTGCTGTCTGAATGCGCAAACCCGGAAATACTTCTTGGTTTAGATATTCTTTCCAAACTTGTGATGATTGTTACTCAATGTAATAAAAGCAGTCATGATTCATGTCAAAAATAGGATGTACTGTGATAAGTGTAATTGTTGTACCCTGTGTAAATCTGGGACCTGTATCGCAGTTGTGGTGAGTGGGCACATGTGGTTCTCCTTTAAGACAATGTGATGGCTTCCCCTTCCCCTGAGGCAATCGCTGCCTGGAAAAGCCTGCCAAAGGACATAAGGAAAGGGAACCATGCCAGAGAAGGCCTGCTGAAGGAGACAAAGACCTTGAGATTTGAAAAAGCGCACCAAAGGAGAGCCAATAGGAGGAGAAGGTATACCCTAACGACCCAATGGGGAAAGAGCAGGACGAACATCCGGTGAGAGATTAGTCAAGATCTGGGGATAAAAGATGCTGCTTTTAGGACTCAGGTGTGTGTGTGGTGGAACTAATTGAGTTCTCCACGCACCCAGCACTGTTTTTGCTTATTGTTTCTCAACCTAAATTGATTGAACCCAAAATAAAATTGTTTTAATCGTTATCGTTTATAACACCCAAAATCACAACCGGGAAAACTCTCCAAACCAATGACAGTTTAGAAAACTGACATGGGTTTATTGCAGCACTGGGTGCATGGGGGAGTAGAGTACTTTCGTATTCTTAGTACATTACATATTCATTTTTACTCACACACAGGATTGGTTACAAGTTTCTTGCTTCTAATGCAAATTAGTGCACATCCTCAGATAGCACTGCTGAAGCTTTTTACCAACTACACACCCTTCAGAAGCAGGGGTTTGCCCTCTTTCAGCAAAGTTATTTGAGTTGGAGGTCATGATCTCCCATTACCACTGTTACCTTTGCCTTACTTCAAACTAATTTTCTGAGGACTGCAACACCTTATCAGCTCATCTCCTTTTGTGACCAGAACTTTTTCACTTGGAGACTTCTCTATGCATAATTTACATAACGGTGTTTTTATCATTATCTTTTCTTTGTTTTCCAAGGTTGGCTCCCTTGATTGGAAGTCCTTTCATTCATCAGTTTTGAGGACTTGAGATGGTAGGTTCTTGAGAGGGTGACTCATTTAAAGACTTGAGAGGATGGGTCAGCATGACATGAACTTTGTGCACATTCTTGTTTAACTAAGTCAGAGTTCCTTAATTCCAGAGTTCAGACAACATGACAAGACCTGTTATTACTGTGCTTTGAAAATTCTACCAAGTGCCAAAGCCCAAGAGCCACACCACACCACCAGTTCACTACTTGCCACTGTTTCCTAGTAGAAATGAAGGCTGAAAAGACAAATAAACATCAACACAGGCATTTCATAAGAAAGTGGACCATAGAAGCTGAAATAAAAACCCTCACTGAAACACTAACAAATAGATAAATACATGATAACTAACTATTCATGGAAAAAGAAAATCAGTAACCGAGAAGTGAAATTTACAGTAAGAGTAATTTGACTGTCTAACACAGAGAATGACAGCTCTGAAGAGCAACAGAAAGAAACTGTAAATATGTACAATATATTAAATAATCAGTGATGAGAGGCAACTGGAATGACACTCACATCTGTGCCTTACTTTATCACTCATGACCACCCAAAACCCATGAAGAGAGAATGACAATCCTGCTCTACAAGCTACATATCCTGGTCCTGCAGTCCAAGCATATGCAAATGATAGGATAAAGTAAACTAAATGTAGGTATTTTAGGCTCAATTTCAGTTTAGCATCACCTGTGATATTATATAGTTCCAAGCAGCCCAAGTGAGAACTACACAGCTGCAGGCAAGTCCTGACTGACAGCCAAGAGAAATGGTGAATTATTGTCACCCATATACAGATGGAAAACTTGGGCATAGACAGATTATGTTTCTTGTCAGAGCTGACTTGAAGAAGTTTGATGTCAGACTTTGAAAAAGAAACAAAGCATTTCAATGAGACAAGCAAGTTAATCAGTGAAAACTGCTTCAGAGTATTTATTTGTGCTCAAGTGTGTTTGTACTTGAAAACAAACAAGGGGAGAGTTTAACTGCCATTGTTATACCTTTCCATCCCTTAAAAAAAAAAACAACAGAAAAAGGAAGAATTCCTAGTAACATCCTGAAGTTGTCTTCAGCACTAGTTTGTCCAGATGTATTGCTTTTATGAAACCATCACTCAGATTTACTTGATTACAGTATACATTCTAGAGGATGCACAAAATAAATCAGCTGCATTCTAGAAAAACAAAAAGTTCTCAAATACTTAATTGGGTACTATATTAAAAAAACCAAAAAGCATTAATTATGAAAATAGAGATCCGAACTGTACTAGGAATGTTTTTTTTCTACCAAGCTGTCAGTTAAGGTTTTTATAAGACAGCTCTTCCACAGACAAGGACTGCTATGATGCATCCATGCCTAAAGAAAGCTGCCTTTGGGAAGGGGTAAAATTTTATTTTAATCTAGCTCTAAGTTTATCTCGGCTACAGTGTTTGAAAATGACTCCTGGAACCATAGCCTGACTGAAACTCTCACCCTTCCTGTTAATTAATTTAGGAAAATCTTTATGCTTAGGTCAAACTGTTTGTAAGAACCCTAAATTCATTCTCCTGCCTATGAAGTTAATTAAAACTCAATCTCTCAGACCTATTCTTTCCCAGATGAGCCTCACAGTAACTTGCAGCTTGCATAATATAAATAATATGTATGCAACTCTTACAATGGACTCAATTCAAGACACAAAACACTTGACATATTAAAAGTATACTTCTTGACTTATCATTCAGCACAAATAGCTCCTTCTCCATCCTTCCTTTGTTGCAATTTTTTCAGCGTACAGACATCATGTTAATCTTCATGTATACTATAAAATTTTTTGCTCATATCTAGAAAGACTGAGTCATATATTTGTTTATTTTCTTTAAATACCTTCCAGCATAGTAGAAACAAAATGATGGAATACAAGTTATTTATCATTCTTGTAAATGGGGAAAAATGGGCAGAAGTAGCCACTCAGCTAAGGGGAAATGTTTTTTAATAGAAATAATATGGGGGAAGAAGAGAAGAAAAATATATATGATAACCTTAGAGACAGCAATAAATAGCTAATTGTTGCAATTTTAATTGCATTATCAGTAAAATTTTCTAATTTGATGAAGAAATTAATGGAAAACTCTCTGCCACATGGTGTTTCTTCACAGAACTGAGATTTACACCTGTCTTTTTAAATCCTTGTAGTGAAAGGGCATAAAAGCAATATGTGATATAAACCACTTCCTACAACCTCATTTTGAATAAAAAACAATGATTTTATTTCACTTAATGTGAAAATCCTTTCTAACTGTTAATGTTTTCATAAAGAGTTCAGTCTCCACTGTCAGAAAAATTTAAACCCCAGAGGGAACTTCTGAAGCATAAACAGGATTAAGACTTCTTGATGCTTTTTATGTAACACATTTCATACCCCAAGATGAAACACTTCAGTGTATGAACAGTTCCCATAAGCCTTTTCTATGCAGATGCTTTTCTTTTTTATCCCAAAGCACAAATACAGTATAAATAGCAATGACAGAGTTTCAGCCTTCATAATGTTAGCTTATTAAATAAATATTAAGGATCACATAAAGGGAGACCTCCCATTATAATAATGTACAGCAGGCTGTGGTTCACTCCCTATGGAAAATACACCAGACATGCTCTCCTGCATAAAATACGTAGCTGAGAAATTCAAATTGTGAAACCTTTGTTCTTCTGCATGTAAATTGCCTTCTCAGTTTTGTGTGCCAGAAGGGCTTGATATGCCAAAAAGAAAGCAGTCAGGAAGAAAAGGAAACAGCAGGAAGTAGGATGTGAATTTGGTGTTACTCTAAAAAGCATTGAATACATTTAAAATGTAAAAATCAGTAAGACAAAGAACTGGGTAAGTTACTGCTGCAGCTACCAGGTGTGGCAGATATTTCTGAAACTGAGGCAAACTTTGCAAAATTGTTGCAATTCTTCCAAAGTGAGGTTCATGGGGGAATAACCAGGCTGAGGAGCTGGTAAAATACAATAAATGGCTTCCTCATGGTGACCTTGCCTCCTCCAGCAATGCTCCATGAACAAACATGGTCACACATCTTTGTATGAAGATTTTTCACCAGAACACATTCTGATGGACCTCAATTCTCCCAAATTGACACGGCTATCAACACTTAAAAGGGTCATCTTTCAACAAAGTTCAGCTTTTGGGTCAATTTTATCAGTCAGGTCAACATCATCTTTGTATGCTTTCTTGGAGGAGAAGTGAACCATTATCAAATATACAACATCGGAAACAGTCTACTATTTAATTTTTCTTTCTTTTACTGCTCAGTTATAACAGCAATTTTTTAATACTACTGGAATTAGCTCATTTTTCACTGTAAAAGCAAGTGTTCCAGTTTGTGTTGTAATTAAACAGTTGGAACTAAACCTTTCAGAGCCTCTTTTTCATTGGGAATGTAAAAAAAAAAACCAAAACCCAAAACCAAACACCAAACAAAAAAACTCACAAACAAAAAAAAATACTGAATTGAACTAAACATACATTGAAAAATTCAAGGCAACCCATGAATGTAGTCTGCTATGTTTTGCCACCATCATTGCTCTGGTGTGGAAACAACAATGTAATTGTGTGAAGTAAGTTTCTGCTTCGGACTAGTGTAAAGCCACTGGAGCTAGCAGGGAACTCACACCGGAGCTTCCAACCTTTTGCTCAGCTTTCTTTCCTGCTTTTTGAAGAAAGAGAGGGTTTGCTTTCTTTCCTGGACATAAATGTTGGTATTTTCTAAATTGAAAGCTGTCTCCTTGACTGTATAAGCATTCTTAGAGAGCGTTTACCCCTACAAAGCCTAAATTTTGGTTACAGACAGACAAGAGTTTAGCTTCAGTAGTGTAAACTCTGCTGCTCTCAGTTCATGACTGTCAAGAGTGTACAAAATGCATATATTGTATCAGGGTACTAGACAAAAAAAAAAAAAAAAGTAGATCTTTATAAAAATCTGTCTTTTTTTTTCCCCACAAAATATTCATCATCACATGTGAAAAACACACTTAAAGAAAATATGAGGAAGAATTTTGGTCAGAACAGAGTCTACACCATAAGGATTTGTTTTTCTATATTTGCAAGAATGAACACCCGTGACTTTTTAATTCTCCCCACCCCCTCATCCCCAAATATTTGTCATCACATCTGAAAAACACACTTAAATAAAAACTGAGAATAATTTTGGTCAGAACAGAGTCTACACCGTAAGGATTTGTGTTTCTCTCAGCAGTTAAGTCATTCAGCACACGGGAAGGAAAAAAAGAACAGAATGAAAAAAACACAGAGCAGTAGCCACTGGCCACATTGGATGGCTTTGTGCGCTATAAAATTTGGGACATTTTTACAGGGAAAGACATGGCTAAAATTGTAAATGCTCACAGGATTCATAGAATCACAGAATAACTCGAGTTAGAAGGGACCCATAAAGTTAATAGAGTCCAGCCCCCTGCTGTTTACATGACAACCTAAAACTAAACCATATGACAGTACTGTGCAGACACTCCTTGAACTGGCAGATTTGGTGCCTTGATCACTTTCCTGGGGAGCCTTTCCAGTGACAGACCACGCTCTTTGTGAAGAACCTTTCTCTAGTGTCCAAACTTGAGCTTCCCCTGATGCAGCTACACCATTTCCTATCACTGGTCACTGGAGAGAGATGATCAGCACCTCCCCCTCCACTGCCCCCCCTGAAGAAGAAGACTGTAATTAAGTCACCTCTTTCTTGCTTAACAAAGCAAGTGACCTCAGCTGCTCCTCATAAGTCTCATCCTTCAGGAGTTTCACCATCTTGGTCGGCCTCCTCTGCACACACCCTAATAGTTTGATGTCCTTCCTACATTGAGGCCCCCAAAACTGCACACAGTACTCAAGGTGGGGCCACACCAGTGCACAGTAGGACAATCACCTCCCTTAAGCTTCTAGCTCCTCTTGTTTACTCCTCATGCTGTGTGCATTAGTACAGAGGCATTTCAAATGAGCTCCAGAGTACTCAGCACATCATGGAGCAGACTAAAGAGCCTCACTAGCACACTGTCCCTCAAACACTGGCATGCCATCCCATGGCTTACCAATAGTTAGCCTGGTTTTATCCTTTTCCTCCCTCAAATCTAGTTTAAAGCTCTTCAAATCAGCCCTGCTAACTCTTGTGTGAAGATAATTTTCCCCCTTTGAGAAATGTGTATCCCATCTGTTGCTAGCAGGCCTGGTGTCATGCAGACTGTCCCATGATCAAAAAACCCAAAATTCTGCTGGTGACACTAGTCATGTAACCAGGTACTGATAGCTGGGTCTGCCTGTTTCTTCCAACATCATCCCCTGCGACTGCAGGGAGGATAAAGGAAAACACTGCTTGTGTTCCTGAGTGCTTAACCAGTCATCCCAAGGCCCTGAAGTCTCTTTTGATTGCCCTTGGACCCCTTTCTCACCGCATCTTTAACCCGGGCCCCAGACAGGCAGCGATTTTCCTACCAAGTGGGTCAGACTGGCAAACTTGGCCTTCTGTTCTCCTCAGAAATTTCTTATGACAATAACCTTTTTTGTTCTTCATAGAAGTGGTTTTGATGCAGGGCACAGGCCAACTTCACCTTGGCAACACCTCCAAACTCAACAGACCATCATCCTCCTCATTGTTTCCTTCCACTTCCAGAGCCTCACACCTATTGTACCTGGGCACCTCGAAGGTGGGGCAGTCACAGAGGAGATAGGCCTGCTGCGCTGGGCAGGAACCTGTCGCCATTCCCTCCTTATCCCTTAAGTCACTGTGTTCAGCCAGGTGGAGGGAGAACAGAGGATCCTCCACACCACGTGTCCTGTCTGCCTGACAGGCCCGTCCCAGGGATGGTAGGGCATGGTTCCAGGTTCCAGTAGCCTGTCTCCTCCTCGGACTCCCTGATACACCTCAACCTACTCACCTCTTCCCGGAGCTCTGCCACTGAGCTGCGGGGCTCCTCTCACAGGACACACCACCACAGGTGCGCTCGCTGCTGCCATTGGGTCCAGCATAGCAAGCAGTAGGGCACAGCCTGGCACCTGGCTGGCAGCGTGCTCCCACTGGAGCTCTGCCTGGGCAGCTCCACCAGCTGCAGACACAGCCTCCTGCCCGGTGGACACCGCTGCTCCCTGGCCCTGCGTGTGTGCCCGGCCGCGGCTGTGCTGGCCCTGCCCAGCTCTCCTCAGCCGGCCAGGATTGCTGCGGGCTCCTGCCGGCCTCCCACTCCCCTGAGGTGTCCGCTGCTTGGAAACGGGCTCCGCTGCTGATGGCACCTCCGCGACAGATCCCAACTGGAATTAATTCATGGAATAAACTCAAATAATATTTCTTCACCCAAGAAAACAGCTTGCCAGTACTTAATATTTAAAAAAAAAAAAAAAAAGTGAAATGCAAGAATCTTCAAGTCCTTTCCCTGCCCTGTCAGCAGTGTGATTTCACACCCTGAAGTATGCAGCCGCTTATTGTATATGTGCAAAATGAATAATGAAACCCTATGTGCTATACAGTAAAATGTAAGCACCTACTGCGTAAGAGCCCTTAAAAAGCCACTTACAATATGCATATTACATGCCTCTTGCACATACGATAAAATCAGATTTTATAATGTGACAAGAAAAATTCTACCAAGCTTCACCTCTACCAAAACTGGGAAAAATAAAGTGGTTGATGTTTGAGATTTTAAAATCCAAACATATTTTGCTTAGGGAGAGAAGTCCAGCCCTGATACTTTTGCATTACAACTGAGTTTATCTATTTGCATCCTAGATTAACTCTCATGTCTGCAGATGCCCCCTATCTTATTTCTGAATTGAGAAATGCATACACCAGTGATTGTTACTACTTCTGAGAAACGTAATAATTTCAGGAAATGAACCATCAAATTAGAAATTTTTTTACACTTCCTGCCCCCTCCCCCCCAACATTTCCATGCAGCTGGTTTGGTGTGAAATGATGCATAATGCTTCAAGAATAAAAGTAATAAGGATCTATTTATACTACACATCAAGAAGGGTAATTTTCTCAAATTCAAACCAATGAAAAAGTAACAAATTAAACATTTACTCAAAAAGAGAATGAAAGGTACAATATATCCAAAACAAAAGAGACAGAGATGACTTAACTATGACTGCTGGTGTTTGAACTATTCTTCCCATGCAAGAACCTATTTAAATGGAAGAATAGGATGCATGCAAATTCTGCAGTCCAATTCAGTGCAGGGAAATCCATGCAGAAAAGACAAGAAAGTAAGGGCTAATCTCTCAAGTCTGCACAATATTCATAGTAGTTCTGTTCAGGAGTACCATTTGTAAGCAATTACAGTACTAGGTTATGAAAGAAAAAGTTAACTTGAAAAAAAAAAGTTACTTCTAGATGGGTGAATTCAGATTAAAATGTTCCAATTAATTTGCATTTAGTTTGTTTTTAACAAATGAACTATAAAAACAGCTTCAAAAGTATTACATTTAAACTGGCTACTTATGGCTTGGACAGGTGTACTGTATGCTGGGTAAAAAGCTGGCTGGACAGCTTGAGTCCAACAAGTGGTATTAATTGGAGTTACATCCATCTGGCAACTGCCCACAAGTGGTGTTCACCAGGCTCAGTACTGGGGCCAGTCCTGTTTAATATCTTTATCAGTGATATGGACGAGGGGATCGAATGCACCCTCAGTAACTGTGCAAATGGCACCAAGTTGCAGGGGAGTGTTGATCTGCTGGAGGGCAGGCAGGCTCTGCAGAAGGGTCTGGACAGGCTGGATCAATGGGCTGAGGCCATCAGGTTCACCAGGGAGAAGTGTGAGGTCCTGCACTTGGGTCACAACAACCCCACACAATGCTACAGGCTTGGGGAAGAGTGTAGGGCAAGGCCTCAAGGATGAGAGTCTGAGCACTATTAGCCTGATGAATGGAGACAGGTTAGGACTTGTAGGGCATAAGTCCTGGGAACAAAGGAACAAGTTAACAGCAGACTCTTGAGCCATAGTGGTTGAGATGCCAACCCAATGGACAAAAGAGGGACATACAGCAAGATAAGGGAACTGATAATGCTGGTAAGGAACTTTGTTATTCATGAAAGTCAAGTAGAAAACAAACCCCTAATCTTAGAATAAAGATTGATGCTAAAATAAGATAGACTAATCAGTACCTACTGTATAAATGATGTGTCTTAGAAGATAACCAATCTGTGTAGTTCACTCTTAAGAATTAACCAATCAGTGTCTAACATGTAGAAGGTAGAAACATATATTAATGTAAAAGAATCACTAATAAACCGACATCTTGCTTGCATCAAGCTTAGTCCCCTCTCTTCATTCCCCACAGAAGAGGGGTTGGAAAGCTGCCTGGTGGGAAAGGACCTGGGGGTACTGCTGGTAGCCAGATGAACATGAGCCAGCAGTGTGCCCAGGTGGCCAAGGCTTGTGTCAGAAACAGTGTGGCCAGCAGGACAAGGGCAGTGATCATCCCCCTGTACTTGGCACTGGTGAGGCTGCACCTCAAATCCTGTGTCCAGTTTTGGGCTCCTCACTTCAGGAAGGGCACAGAGGTGCTGGAGTGTGTCCAGAGAAGGGCAACAAGGCTCATGAGAAGCAGCTGAGGGAACTGGCATTGTTTAGCCTGGAGAAGAGGAGGCTCAGAGGAGCCCTTATTACTCTGTATGGTGATCCGAAAGGAGGTTGCAGGCAGGTGGGGGTAGGTCTCTTCTCCGGGATAACTAGTGACAGGACAAGAGGAAAGGGCCTCAAGTTACACAAGGGAAGGTTTAGATTGGATATTAGGAAAAAATTATTCACTGAAAGAGCTTCAAGCATTAGAACAGCCTTCCCAAGGAGGTGGTGGAATCACCATCACTGGAGGTGTTTAAAAATGCATGGATACAGTGCTTAGCAACATGGTTTAGTGATAGAATTGGCAGTCCTGGGTTAATAGTTGGACTTCATGATCCTAAAGGTCCCTTCCAACTTAAATGATTGTATGTATGATTACCTGTGCCTTTCATTCAACCAAATTCCCCTTACCATAGACTTATATAAAGACCTTTTCTTTCCAGGATTACAGCCATATTCATCATAAGCAGCTGTCTTCCCCTATTATGTCTTCCCTAACTGCAAAAATATTCCCAACTGTCAAGGCTGGAGACTACACATGCCCAGTTAAACAGAAGTACTATTTAATCTAGGAGCCAAAAGGATTCCTTAGGGATATAAGTGTTTCACAATCAATTTGGATTAAGAGTTCTGTATTAATATTAAATAATTACTTTATCAGCAGACAATTTGTCCAACCAGATTGAGAAAAAACTTCTATTTAAAACTGATTTGTGACTGTCATGTGTAACCAGCATTCCCCAATGAACTGTTTTCAGATTAAAAAGACCACTCATTTTGGTCTGATGTCAGTTCATAACTTTAACAGGAATATTTATTGCAATATTCAGCTAATCTGTAGCTTCTTCCTATTGTGTTAACAAAGTCTTCTTATTTTTCTGCTTTATATATAATAATATCAATAATATCACAGGGGAGAGATTTTACAGAACATCCATAAAAAAATTCTTTCTTGCATTACTTTGCAATTTCACATTTCAGAAAGTTCAGCAATTTATCTTTAAAGAGAAAAGAACACTTAATCTAAACAGTGAAACAAAAAAAAACTACATAGCAATTTATAAGGAGATGCCTGCAATAATACAATTTCTGCAAAATACTGTGACCAGAAGTAAGTTTCCATAAGCAGCAAAATAGCAGAAGTTTCAAAAGAACTTTCCTACCAATACTTTAAAGGCATCTAACTGCTGTCTATTATATCTATAATACTAATGTAGTAATAACAGTAAAAATTTATATAGCTATTCCCTTTCCAGGACAAAACAACAACAAAAACCCTTTGGTGATGATTAGAACAAAGTTTTAAATCATCAGTCTTGCAGTACAAAACTTCTGTGCAATTAGCAATGGGTAGACCAGGTGAAGACAAGAAATAGAGACAAAAATCCATCAGTTTCATAATGTTGTAACAGACAGAAAAAGACCACCTGTCCTCCTCCCTAGAAAAGCCCAACCCTTCATCAGCAGTTTTCCTTTCAAAGTTTGCACCATGAAATGGAAGACTGAGTTGAATTCCAGGCCATATTCCAACAGCAGAATTCAATTAGCTGTTTACTATGGATTCTTTTTTGATTCTTGACCCTTGTTCCCCGTCTTTCTCTCATATTTTTCATTACCACAGTTGGAAGCAAGGGTCAGATGTTTCCATTTGTACGGCTGTGTTACAAAAAAATTCTACAACCATGACACACCACTCCCTTTTCTTATTTCCCCCCATCCCCCATCATAAACTGGAGGATTACAAAAGATAGCCAGTAAAGAAACTGGCTGGTGATAACTGTTAAAAGGTAAAGCCAAAGCATCCAGGACACCAACAGTTGTAAACACTTGTAAAGCTCAGCTTTCACTGCATTTCCCTCTTCAATTCAACATCAGTGCAAAAGGGGAAGATTTGCAAAGGCTGCAACTAATTCTTATTACAAATGGAAAATATCTAAAAAAATCTTCTAGACATTAGTGTTTTACAGGACTTACGGAGCACTGCAAAGTAGTTCTTTATTCTGCTTTATATTGCAAAAAACAACCCACCTTTTCACAAGAAATTTGAAAATCAGGTCATGGAAGGCATTACTGTTTCCAAATTGCTTTGGAATAATGTTTTGTCTTTTGATTTCTAGATTCTTAATGTTTGGATGTTTACAACTTTGGATGTTGTAAACTCATTTTTCTTTATTGAGAACTAAATGCATATTATAGAACCATGGAACTTACCAGTAATTTATCCTTTTTTTTTTTTTTTTTTTTTTTTAATACATCTGCCAATATATTAAAAGGATTTATCACAATGAACTACAATTGTTCTCCAATTATTGTAGAAATCTGACAAACTGCCTGGAGTCTATGTGACACATTTGGGATATCTTCTGTCAATTATCAACTTCATCTACCCAAGTTAATTGCATTATATCTTCTAGTGGTACTGCCTCAAAGCAACTCAACTCAGTAGGTTTTATAACAACTTGGGACTCAAACAGCAACAACTAACAAAATATTTTAGGTTTTTGAGCAGTTACAGGGATCTGTATTGAATACCTTGTGCTGTTACCTTTTGATGTGACATGCTGGAACATCTGCAGCTCTGCACAGAAGGAACTTGGTTAACTTTCTCACAGCTGATTTAAAAGAGCTACAACAGATGAGAAAGTTAGCATCTAAAACATGCAGTCACAGTAACCTCATTATTACAAACTTAATCAACCTGTTCCTAGCCTTACAGTTGTGCTCACTAATCTGTTCACCGCAGATTAGTTGTTCTACTCTTCATCTGCACTGTGGCAGACTCAGAATCATGTCTAATATTGCATGAACTTCAGGCAGTAGTAATTCCGCTGAGGTTTAGTTAGATATTCAGAGTACCACTGACATGAAAAAAATGTGTGCATCCTGCCTTGTAAATCTGCAGGTTTCCTACCTTCCCAGGCTATTAGTACTGGTCTTTCAGTGCCTACAGGTATCAGTGTTTATTCTCCATTCTGACTTACAGGGTAAACTTGACTGTTTTCTAGAAGTGGTAGAATGGGTTATTCCTAAACCCCTTATTAACTGCCTCGTGTAACAGTCCTAACTTTGGCTGAGTCATTCATCTTCCATGCTCCCAGACAGCGGCTCAGAGAGGGAACCACAATCCTGAAACATTCAGCATCAGTTTATAAACATTACCTTGGGTTTCCCCAAATTTTTAAGGCCCAACAAGTATTTCTTGTCAGTGCTGCCAGAGAAGGACCCAATTTCTGTTTGTATAGATTCTATAGTTCTGAAGAAAATGAATAAATTGAACACAAAAAAATGCTGACAGTTAGTTAGGCTTGGGTCTGATTCACAAAATGCATGTGCCTCCGTTTCCCAGTTCTAACTGTGCTTTTGCCTTGCAATTCAGTACTACAGAACCCTGCTGCTTGGGAAGAAGCCTCTCAAACAACACAGGAGTACTGCACATATTTTCTAGATGCATCCTGTACACTGGCAATAAACTCAGTCCTACAAACTTTAATTTGACCAGGGACAAAAAATACTAGAAGGATCTTGCCCATGGTGTTCAGCAAGGGAAGCAACATTGCTGCTGAAAGATACCCTCCTGCCTTGGAATTTCCTGCAGAGACTACAGCAGAGACTGCAACAAAGAAAACACCTGCAGCTCCTTTAAGATCCCAATAGTATGCTCCTCACCAATCACAGCTTTAATATACAAGAGCTTTTAGTCTTGGTAATTTATAAGTCAAGCCCACCCTGGGAAAACAGAGTTCATGTAGCCACACCAGCTGTACCAGCTGGCGTAAGTCAATGAATACACACACCTATGTAACTGGGGAAGAGGCACCTGGAAGACAGAAAGACAAATTGAATTCTGACCTTATTAGTTTCAGTAATGCTTTTAGTCCAAATACTTCTACTCATCTTTTAAAAAGTATTAACAAGTAGTATGCTCATATTTCAGCAAAGAAGAAGAGAGAATGGGAGGGAGAACAAGATACTGATTACATCATTAAGTTACCAAATATACAGACGTACAATTAATTAGCTTTCATATGAAAAAATGTGGTTTGGGTATTTTATCTAGTTAATTTTCCTGAACTTTCTTCCAACTGGTCTGGCTTAAAGGCTAAACACTGAAGTAAATATATCTTTATGCCATATGCCAATAATATACATTTTATACTTTCCGTCACACAGCCATGGCTTTTCAGAATTGCCACGGCTTTGCAGAATTGCCACATCCACACAGGCGCACACACACGTATGTGAAAAATAAAGGTAATGATTTCCCTCACTTCATGTAAGTTCTGTTAAGGCTTCTTATACAGAATAATTCAGAACTGGTAGGAACACAGCAGTCACTGAGTCCAAGCCCCTGCTACACCTGGCAAACCAATTCCATGATAGAAAACAGTTATTGTAAGCATGGAGTAAAGGATGAATTTTAATGACCACTGGTCTGCAGTGCAATTAACATCTTGCTGTGCTGTGTTCCATAGTTACTGAATTGAGCTCCGTAATTATCGACATGACATGGTGCATTATCTTAACGTTATCCTTTGCACATTGGTTAAGAGGCACAGCTCAAAACATGTGCCCAGAAAACTCTTTCGTTATGGATTATCAGCACAATCTGCTCCCTCCCTGTCAGTCACCAGTGAAGAGACTGGGTTTTCACAAAAACACAAGCAATTAGTTTTGTGTGTGTAACCTGGCTTATCAATATCTAGGGCCCAGGATGTAGGCCATGTATTTATTTTCTGTGAGGAACCTTCTAACATCAGCTAACACAGTCATGTACCCTTGTGAAGCTGAAGAGTGCTTCCAACAGCAATTTTAACAACTGTATACAATGCAATTCATTCAGCACACCTAGGTATGATATGTAATGTTCTGAAGTTTTAGAAAGGAAGAATTTAATTCCTATAATTTTTGGGTTTTTTATTTATTTATTTAATACTGGTAATGCCAGGGAAGACTTGCTTTTCTTTGTTTTTTTACCCGGGGGGGGGGGGGGGGGGGGGGGGGGGGAGTAGGTGCAAACATTGATTGTCTAATTACCAACCTATTTATAGAAAATAGAAAAGGTTTACTAGCCACGAGCAGAGAGAATAGAATTCAGCTACACAAAATTCGTGACACTAAACCTGACAGGGGAAATAAATCAAATTAAACCCAGAAAGGGTCTCGTACTTATTATGGAGCTCAATTTTGGTTTTAAGTGCCATATGGTGCAACAAGTGGGTTTTTGGCAGATCTGATTGCTAGTTTCTGAAGTGGCATCAAATGCCTTTCTACTATGAAAAGAAATTAAACAGCAAGCACAGAATGAGTTGTATCAACAGTTTGTGAGAATGCAGCACTGGAAAGTTACATAAGAATCAATCTTACAGAAGTAGTTATTTTTCTGCTTATCAAGAAGCAAAAAAAATTTGAATTAAATTGCCCAGCACTATTTCTGACTCATGCCTATATGACCACAAAAAACCTGTTAAAATGCAAGCTTAATGCTCATCTAATTTAAAATACTTTTTTTCATACTTTTTGACAAATAATACAAATTAAACCAAATGGCTGAAACATAGTGCACTTTTGTTCTGAAAGATCTTCATGTACATGATGATATAAAGCCAAATGTTTCACAGTTAGAAATTTATGGTGGCATATCATTTCATTGGCACAGTAAAAGTCTACAGTCATGTTAACATCTTTGTATATAAAATACTGATCTGCTTCTAAATGCCCATCCTCCTCTACCCCCTTGTATTGAGAACCACAAAAAGCCGTTTTTACTGGCTTGTGGACAATGGTTAAGTCCCTTTAGCTCAAAAACTTTGATTTATTTCCCTCTCCCCCACATTTGGGCCAGCCACAAAAAGTCCAGGAGCAGCTGGAGTGTAGCACTTGAAGGGTTATGAAGACTATATTTTTACCCACCTCAACGTTCACTTCTATGCCTTCACAAAATTTGTGTGTCACTGCTAAGATATGAGGGTAAAAAGGCAGTTTAGTAAAACTGAACAGTGCAATAACAAGTGTCTCAAGTGTCTGTGGCACAACAAAAGGAAGATAAGAGCTGATATTGCTCAAGTGACTCAGATCTTCGTTCTCCATATCCAGAGCTGATGCCTTCCGTTGCTGGTGCAGGGGAGGCCATCAGCTACATGGTCAGCATTACACCCCTGAGGTCTACTCCAGAGAGTACAAGTACTCACTAGAAGTTAATTTATACTCTTCCCCCGCTACAGCTGCAAAGAGTCAGTCTGCTAGACCTCTGGTAAAGTACCCTTTCAGCTCTGCCAGCCCAGCTTTATGAACTAGGGTTTCACCTGATACAGCTATAAGATGTATGCCATAGCTTTTCACCCCAGCACTTCAGGAAAGCTTTTATAGCTGTTGGGAAATCTCTCACCCCGCTACCACTTCCAACAGCTGAGCCCCTTGTAGAGCTGATAAGCAATAGGGAAAGTGAGTATGTGATAGCAATGATTATAAGAGAAACGGTTTCAGAAGAGATCAATACCACAGGCAGTAATGAGATAATCTACTGTGCAGAAGACAGTGCACTGCAATTCCTGTGTGATCAACTAAAAAGGTCAGAGAATGTAATGCTAAAATTATACCGTGATTTTCAGTTACTATTAGTAAAATTACTGCTTTAGGAAAGTACCTAAGAAACAACCATTGAAAGAAACGATAAAAAATTATGGCTTTGCAAAGCTGGAATCACTCTGCTCCATCTGTCCTGGGGTGAATTGAAAGAGGACACATTTTATGTTCCAAATCTGAAGTATTAACAGACTGGAAAGCACCATATGGATTTTGGCATTCCTTAGGTTTTTAAAAAAAAAACTGTTTAAAAAATCAAGACTATGAATCGTTAAAAAGACAGACCAAGGGTGGTTTTGTTGTTGGTTTGGTTTTTTTTTTCTTATTGTGGAAAAAGTCGGTCTATATGACTGAAAATGTTTAAAAATAACAGAAGTTGTCATATGCCAGTTACTCTGAAACAGTGTCCCAAAACCCCCCAAATTTTTGTTCCCTTTTCTTCAATTTCTGCAAGTCTTACAGTATTTGCAACAGAAAATGGCAATTGCAAAGTAAAATCTACTAGATTTTAGTATTTGGTGTATGAATAATTTGTCAATAAAACATAATCTAGAGACATTTGGCTTTAGAATTCCAACTGTATTGAGCTTCAAAGCAGTAAATACTCAGATATGGTGCAGAGAGAGACTGAATACTAACGGCTGAAAACATCAAGAACACAATCAAAAATGACATTTAGAATCGAGGAACTGTAATAAACAGAAGCAAAAATATATGTTTGTGAATTAATTTTTTTTTCTCTAACTAGGAAGAAAAATGCAAAAATTATTCCAGGCAGCAGTATTCAAATGCCTTATTTCTTCTTTTTTCTTTCCTTCCTCCCCCTGCCCCATCGCCCCCCCCCCCCCCCCCCAAAAAAAAAGCCTACAGCTAGTAACATATACAATTTTTGTTCCAGTGCATCTCTTAAAACAGTAGAATATATTATATATTATTTGAAACAGTTCCTGTAATGTGTTATAAGAGATGCTATTATATGCTATACTGAATTAGAGTACAGAATAGAAAAGGTACTTTGCTTCATTATCATTGTTTATTATTTATGGAGAAAGAAAATGAAATTTGAAAGAAAACCATGATCAAACATGTTGAACATCACAAATACATGTTAAAAAGAAGAATGCAAATAGGAGCAAAATCTTCATTCTACAAGCAGTAATAACATTGATGATAAAAACGGTAAACTGGTGTAATTTGCATGCTTTTGTTTTGGCATTCTGTAGTAAATGACACTTCTTCAGACATAAACTGCCTTTTAAAAACAAAACAGAAGATAATTTTAAATGTAAATTTCTTACATCTCAGTGCAAAAGCTCATCCTTTATTAGAGATGGTACTGGCATCAGAAATTATAATTATACCACAGAGTTGCTTCTTTCTGCATCTTAAGGAGTTCAATATTTTTGGAGTTGTTTAGCACTTCACAGCATTTATGTTAGGCTGCCTAACTTCTTCATAAAGGGATATTAAGCATTAGGCACAGTTGCCTGATCGTAAGTATTAATATAAAACAATTTATATATAAAAGTAAAAATACAGACCAACTCCTTTATCCCTTCTCATTAAAGACAATGTTATTATTGGCATCCTGATGCATTTCCAACAGTTCGTATTCTTTACTGCTAGCTTTCCTTACGCTGAGATACCATATCTGTCCAGCAAAATAAATACCAGAAAAATCATTATTGTTCATTTTGCTTCCAAATAATTTTGCTAATCTACAGGAAGCATGTTATAAAATAGTTTTCAGAATGACGTATGGTATACACTGTCTAGAAGAACTAACTAGACGAGAAAAAATGGGCTAAAGAAAAGCAAGGGAAGGGGGGGAGCTAAGTGTCTTTTTTCTTTTTTTCCTTCTTAGATTGACATTAAATAAGCTTTTGGAGATTGATAGTAAAATAGCAATTTAACAAGGAAATACTTTTTGAAATCAAATAAACAAAGCCCATTTCTAATACAAACCACCAGTCTTCCTATGTCTCAGAAAGGTGAATTTTAACAGTGTAAGCTGATCGTTTTTCCTTCCTGCCTTCCTATTAAAAAAAAAAAAAATGGACTGGAGGAGAAGACAATCACTGGATCTTCTAAATAACCCGTTCGTACTTGCCAAAATTGACCACTGGGGTCATAGACGTATCTTTGTTTTCAAAATTACATAAAGAGAAACTGGATTCTTTTCCTCATTACGGACACAGTCAACATTTATTTAGCAATATATACCAAAGAGAGTTGAATTTAAGAAAAATGCCTACATTAGTTCAGGGTTTGAGCTGCTATTATATCTAGTATGCAATGCATGGAACATCAGATAAAATTGTCCTGAAGCCGTGAGAAAAAGACAGGAAATACTATTTAGCAGGAATACTCTAACACTCTCACTTTACTTTCTTGACTCCTGTTTGCATTAATACAGTTCTTATCTGCTAGTTTTACTCATGCTAGACATCCTAAAAAATACATTACTCATCCAAATAAAGAGAGAATAATTAGGCAAAGAATTATAGGCAACAAGCTAGTGAAATTATAATTCCATCAAATCCTTCAATCCATGTAATTTTTCATCAACGTATGTACTTAAAACACTTCAGATATTTTTAGATATTCCTTAGGAAGTATGCTCTAGGTATACTTCAGGTATACCATAAAAATTCCTTTAATGAGCTAAGAACAGTTATGATGTGAAAACTAAAGAGACAGAGAAGTTGTAAAATGTGTTCATTGTCATCATGAAGACAGACGCAATCCCTGGCACCAAAACACAACTTTGATGACATGAATTCTATTTACTGCCTACATCGTACAGAAGGAAAATTGGAGCTAGCCTGATTTTTTTTTTCTTTTTTTTTAAAGTACTATTCTGCTTTCATATGTATGTGACATACCGGACAAATGGAATTCTGGCGAGATTATGGCAGAATTCATTCCTCAACATACAAAGGAATATATAACAAGAATTTTTGTACATGATTCTGTTTCCTGTAAATTCACTGTCAGGATTTTACATAGTTTAAATCACCAATTCCTACTTTTAGCTGCTTTAAATCAGAATTTTCAGCCTTCATAACGATCTCTCCTACCACCTATCTAGCTGCTTAGAAGTCCTCGTATTCTCAGGGATGGTAATAAATCTACAACTGTTAGATAAAAACACCTGACAGGATGGATTTCTACTAACACAAACAAAGAAGACTCCAGAGCTTTGCAATCATTGCATCACAGAATGATACACAATTCAGTTGCAGGTATTCCAGCAGGGTGATGAAAAGGCAGCCTGAGGGCTTTCAACAGGACAAGGCAGGATTCTGTTGCTCTCCCATCCTCTCTACCCAGTGCATTCAAACACAATTATCATTAACTTAGCAAAATCAAAGTAATATGTTCCATAGCAATTTTGTTACCGCCCTTTGCATCCCCTCATTGAAAATGGGAAGCATGTTTTCAGTTCAACAAAATCCACCAACTAGGTGGAGTGTGCAAATGGTATGGATCTTCACTAAATCTGGAATATTCTAGCCCAAGAAACAGTAAAAAACTTCAGAATTAACAACAGAATTAGATCTCTGCTCGGCCAATAGCTCCCTAACTGTTTCAAAGAGCAGGATCCAGTTTAATCACCATCAAACACAGGCAGAGGAGGGCCTCGAGCTCACGTAAGACTTCCCAAGTCACAAGCAAGTCTTTGAACTCCACACAGCCATCGGTGGGAAATCAGTCATGCAGTATGATTAAACCAAAGTTGCTCCAGATACTGTAATTTGTAATGTCTTTACTGTTTTTTACTTATTTCAACATGACACTGGAAGAACAAAGGTTAACTTGGGATATCTTGTGACCATGTTTTACTTCAGATTTTTACTTCACACTTCTACGCAGTGAAATGCACAGAACACATTCTCAATAACAACATCTCTGCAGATCTCTAAGGTTCAATTGTCCAGGCTGTGATCCTTTTTTCAGCTTTTTCAGAAATATACTCTGAAGCACTTTTCCCCTGTGACCTGCCAATTGCAACTGAAGCTCTTCAGGCTACCATTTCTAACAACAGATTTCCCAAAGTGAATGAAGTTTGATGCAAAGAGGGAGATTTTTCTTCAAATGCAAATGTTCTTTATATTCTTCTTCCTTAGAATAGCAGATGCAGAAACAAAATAGCATAAATTAGGATTGACCTCAGCGGGAATAATGTGGCTACACACTTTATGGGTGTAGCCAGGAGGGAGCTGTCTGACCGTATGAATTTTTACACATCTTTCAACTAACTTACAGATCTGCTGCAAAATCAAACTCTCAAGGACATTATAAATATTTGTGGCACCCTCTAATGAACTTTGGGTTCATAAACCAATGAATTGATTACACCAATCCATAAAAGTATTCCCTTCATCTCCAACAATCTTCGTTTTATTGAAGTGCTTCAGAGCAACCTAAGAGAGGGCTGATAAAACAGCATTTTCATGGTATGAAATGTGCGTGTCTCAGTGCAACAAGAGGAAAGCCACATGCTGACCTTTTCTAAGACATACCAAAGAATTTGTAACCATTACTGTCAAATACTGGAAAACAGAGTGGGGGCATATGTTACTTGTGATCCACCATAATTATCAGAAAGTTAGTATCTACATATAGGTCTCCATCTGTTAATGGTACTAGGTCTTAACTTTTGTCAACTTTCCACCTTCCAGAAATTCATTTATTTTTAACAATGGCTAATATGTCCTTCTTAATAATTACTAATGAGTCATTTTATGAACAATAAGGGACATCTTGAAAAACAGGGTCAGATCTCACATGACTTAATTAGCTAAACTCCATTAATTTTCATTTTAAGTGGCTGATTTGCATTAATAGAAAATTTGGGCTTTTACTTCAAAACACAGCATGATAATAAAGATCCATTTTTGACACAGGTACGTCATCACAAAAAACCTTGGCCACAGATGGCAAATTGCATTTACTGCCACCTTCTTGCAGAGTCCCATAATTTGCCATTCAAGGGAATAATCTTGAAAGAAGCCAAGCTCAGCGCTAGACGTTAAAGAGAATTTCAATGCCCATGGTACATATATTATCTAGTTTTAGATTCTCAGCCTCTCTCCCTTTTATATTTTTGAATGATTTATGCTTTTTTACTTGGGAATTTACAAAGGAAAACTGCTATGTTAAGAATAGAGGAAGTAATATGTAATTAAAAGGAAAATAAACTTATTTAATTTCTTTTGCAGTGCCTTTAAAAATTACCTGTAATCATATAAGGTTAAAACATTTCACAAAAACTATGATTTTACACTGCTGTGTTACAACCACTGAAAAAATGCCCATTAACAGTTTAGATTTTTGTTGACTTTGCTGCTGGTAGTGTTCCCTTAAAACCTGGATATTAGTATTATTTCCATCAATTTTACCACTGATGTTTTAGCAGTTTCACAGACATTTCCCTACTCCTACACTGGCTGTGTAGTAGAGCAGAATCCATCAGTGTTGCAAAGAAAGGAAACAGTTAATGTTAAACAGAATTTTATCAGATTAGAAAAGTGGGAAAGCATAGTAGAAACAACACCCCAATCACCATATTAGATTAGCAGGGTAATGCAACGACAGTTTACATTCATTCTGTAGTTGCAATATAATTACACAACACACTTGAAAGATCCCACAAAGGGCCACACTACTGAAGCCAAGGTTATTATAAGAAATAGCAGCATGTGGTTGTGGGAATGTAAGGTGAAACAAGTTAATAACTTCCTATTATCTACTGGTAAAGCTGCTACCTCCGTATGTGGAAATAAATGACATGAGAAAAAAGCTAAATTAAACAACCAATAATTACGTGAGGTAGCAACAGAGTACAGATGGCAATCCTAAAATGCACATACCAAGGCAACAGCAAAAATCACCTTCTATTTAGGAAACATTCATTTAAATGGCTTCTTTAGTGAAAAGCATGCTAAGGTAGAAAGTAATTGAAAGCATTAGAGGAACATTATGGTAAGTACTCATACACATTAACGGACAAAGAAATCTATGAGTTTCTAAGCCTCCTCTGTTCCAAAGACTGATAATAAGAACTAGAGAGAACATTTAGAAGTCCTGACTCAACCTGAGGGAGTTTTGACCTACCTGTTTCTAATCCTCCTCATGATTCAGCCACAAAGCTGCAGGGAGCTTTTCAGAAAACTGTTGAATGCTCAACTGATTTTCTGACCGTTTTAACAGAAGAGCTCCAACAGAAGGGAATGAAACAGCCTCAGAATACTATCTTAAGCCAAGGAGCTCTTCTCAAATGTTGAGCTTCACCTTCTCTGTGACAGAAGGACTGAAATGGAGGTTTCCCAAATACAGTCCACTTTTCAAGTCATTGACCTACTGGATAAAGCAGAAGCCTATGATTCATCTTTTCTAAAATTTTCTGTCAGGTCACTTACAGCCCCTTATTTAGCAGAAAACCAGTTTGTACAAGTGGAGAAACATTACAAGACTACCAAAACACTGAGCAAAAGAAACTGGCAGAAATACTTCTGTGTCTTGGTTTCGGCTGGGACAGAGTTAATTTTCTCCTCGGTAGCTGGTGCAGTGCTGTGGTTTGGGTTCGGTGTGAGAACACTGCTGACAGCACACGGGTGGGTTTGGTTGCTGCTGGGTGAGGGTCAGACCCAGTCAAGGGCTTTTCAGTTTCTCTGGCCCTGCCAGCGAGAGGGCTGGGGGGCATGGGGAGCTGGGAGGGGACACAGCCAGGGCAGGTGACCCGAACAGGCCACAGGGATATTCCATACCATAGGATGTCACACTGAGTATATAAGCTGGGGGAAGAAGGATGGAAGGGGGGGATGTTTGGAGTTAGAGTATTTGTCTTCCCAAGTAAACATGATGCATGGTGAAGCCCTGCCTTCCCAGAGATGTCTGAACACCTGCCTGCTGATGGGAAGTGGTGAGTTAATCCCTTGTTTTGCTTTGCTTGCATAGGCAGCTCTTGCTTTACTTCTTAAACTGTCTTTATCTCAACCCACAAGTTTTCTCACTTTTACCCTTACGATTCTTTCCCCTGTCATGCCATTGGCGGAGTGAGTGAGCGGCTGCCTGGTGGTTAGTTGCCAGACAGGGTTAAACCACAACAGTTGGTTATGTATATGTATGTCAAATTTTGAACTGGTTAAAATGGTATCATACAGAACTTAGCATGGGCTGCAAAACACAAAAGCTGAGTAAATACCTAATAAATTTTTAACCAGGTATGAATTGGAGAAAGCAGTGCTGAAAAAAAAATGGGCCATGCAGATAACATCAGATGGAGCTACTAAAGGGGGTATATTCTCCCCTCTTACCATTAGGCTCCAGATGTGGTAGCTACACAGCTAGCAGCCACCAAATGGAGTGGTTTACAGCTATCCCAGTAACAGTATACAGACACCCCCCCTGCTGCAAATTCTTTAGGTGATGTGCCCTATCTTAATTTTTGTATGCTTGTTTCATACCAGTACATCTGGGTCCCAATCTCTGATTAGAAGTTCTGCATGTGACCTGTTAAGGCACAAGGACAACAAAAATCATCCTCAAACAGACCACAAGAACTACAAATCACCATATTTACAACTGAAAGCAGCAGCAGAGATCTTCTATTTGCTTTCCAGGAGCATAAAAAAAGTGTAAAAGTCAGTCCTTAAATTCAATAACTTATGTGCTAGACAAAAAAAGGGCTTCCATTCGATAAGCAGTATTACATGATATTATAGATATAAGCACTGAGACAGTCTGTTGTCATGATATAAGAATTAAGAACATGAGAAATCAGTGGGAAAGATTAAGAAAAAACATACATATTTCTCACTCAAATAAACAACAGGTATTTTCATTCTTTGTAACATTCATGAAGATGATGCACACAGCGTGACTGGCTTGTTTAAAGTCTCTGAGAAATTTGGGCTGAAAGCAGGCACATAACCTTTGCCTTCTACTTCCACTAACAGCTGGAACACTCCATGAGAATAACCAGACAAACTGAAAATTCTTATCTCTCCCTGAAAATTATCATTGATTCAAGGGCTTACACACAGTCTTCTCCCATGGCTTTCACACTGCTAAAAGAAAAAAAAGGTATCTCCTAAAAATTAATAGAGCTCTACATCCTTTTCAAGAAAACAGCCTAGACTGCTACTGCATGAGTAGGTTCGTACTGTATCTGCTCTAACATAGCTGCTTTTGTCAAGATTTACATACCTCTTCTTCATGTGAACTTGATTCCTTCTTTCTTAACTTGCCCTAATGCCAAATGACTAGGGAATAGTGTCTACAAATTAATCTAGCACTAAGACAACTGTGTTAAAACCCTATCACCTATAGTGTGGAAGTTTTCTGTGATGTTGCTGGGCGCATCTGCCAAGAAAGCTGCTCTAGATTTTCCATTCCAAGCTGAATTTCATGTGCCAAGATTTTTGAACCTTAAAGCTGATGTCTACCAAATGACTTGTCAAGTTCCAAAAGAGATTTTCAAAGACACTCAGAAATTACTGTGCTTGCAAAAGAATAGTTTCCAACATTCAGAAAACCCTCTGCATCGATTAATTCATCCCATCTCAAATTTACTCCATCTCACTTCTGAATTATTTGCCAAATACTTCTCCCTCTTATCTTATTCAGGCTTTTGGTACCTTTAAACACCAAGTCCTTATTCTCAAAGATGAAATATTATGTCTTCCCCAACTACCTACTAATACCATGAGGCTTTAAAAATACTACTAAAAAATTAGTAGTCACAAGCAACAAGTGGTATCCTGATTTTAACTTCCATCACTGATTTCTGTATTTTTCTGGACGCACACAAACTATGAAGCTAATATTGATCTGAATAATCCTGTTTTACTAATATTATACCCTGCCTACTCATCTGTGCCTGTGTTCTTTGACTCTTCAAAACACTAACAGAGAAATTAAACCTCTGGCAGCATTTCCTCTCAAATACACAGTACGACCCTGTACACATTATTAGGACTCAAAGATGCAGGTTCTTCTTAAAGAATTTATTTGCTAAATGGTTTCAGGGAAACCGCTTACTGAGTTTCTCCATATCATCATACACGTAAAAAATAACAACCAACTATTTAATAGTATCTAGAGATCCACAAACTGACCTAATTTTTTTTTGCAGCTCTATACAAGGTGAGGAGTTTACCCAGGTTGAGTGTGATCCACTTTTGCAAGAGGGATTTTTCCACAGAAGCATTGTGTCCTTTCAGGGCTTGAATAAGTACCTTGATGCTGCCAATAGCATTTACAAAGGAAAGAGGTAGTGCAGAGTGGCCTGAAATACCTAGAATTCTGCTTTAATTATTACTCTGTTTACAATACAGAGATCAAATTAAAGAAATGAAATGCCAAGGAAAAATATATAATAGGAATAAAATAATAATAATAAAAAAATTGATTCCATTTTATCTCCTGAAAATGTAGCATCACATTCTTACTATTATTGTGGTTTCTTTTCTTCTGGACTAATGATGCTTTAGCACTCAATTCTTAAAGCTCTCATTGCTGGGATGTAGACAGTAACAATATCACCACAACTCAGATTTGTGTTACTCAATGAAATGTCAGCCTTACCTTTTTAAATTTTTCCCTTACATGCTCCCAGATTTTGATCAGCATTTTTAAATGCCTACTGTATGGTACAAGTCCTTTCAAAAGGAAAATCACAATGATCTCTTTGGCTGCAGGTGCTAATTGAAACCAGATGCAGACTTGCCGCATGCCTAGTCTATGCTCAGACCGATGTTCCATAGTCCCACCTTTCGACAGTGGGCAGCAGTGTAAGACTACACAACAAAAATATTATACTGATAAAAATGATTACTACTTGTGAACAGAACTATTCTGTAACACCTTGTGATTGGTGTCTTGACATTTCCCAAATCACTGGTCTCCACAAGCCTCAAAATGATTCACAAAATTCAATGGCTACTGGCAGAACAATACCTTACAAAGGTGACAGGCAACAGGCAGTGTAATGTTATCCTTTTTAACCTGTGTGGCAGTACAGATGATATTATTGTTGTATTTTTAGGTATACATGGCTCTTAATACATATAAATCTACATGGAAACATACAGGTAAATAAATAATAGTTGTTGAATCGATGAGATTTTAGACTCGGTGCATGTATACCACAGAGGAACAACAAGAAGGAAAATAAAGCTGAGGCTGGAGAGAATAAGGGCTACTCAAATATATAAATACATAACTGCTATGTCACGTATTCGAGTTCTTCACAGGAAAAAAGCCACAAATAGGTTTTACATACATATGGGATGTTTGCTTACATATGAAAATGTTAGTTATTTATATTTGTTTGTGCAATCACATCCCAACATGCAATCTAACATCCATCAAGTAAAGCAATGACTACTTCAGAGATAATTTCTGGTAAAGGCTAAGCCCCTGTTCTCTATTGAGAACCCTTTTAGACACTTTGTTTGCAGTAAATAAATTCAACTGTTTTATTTGTAAGAAATATAGACTATAAGACAGAGGAATTAATTGTAGTTTGAAAAAAAAAGGAGATTCAGCATATTGGAATACAGCAGTGAGACCTGAAAATACTGATTTCATAAATATTTGAGGAAAAATTGGGAAAAAAAAAAAAAGGATAGCATAAAGTAAGCTAAAAGACTGACTGACAATAGCAACTTGAAATTGAGTAGCAAAGTACAATTCACATGGGCTCTCATTTTCCAGGATTCTGTATCCAACTTCTGTTTTCATTTGGAGCTAGACACCTAATTCCCTTATTGCCTCGAAAAATTTCCATCACTGATCAAATTAGTAAAAAATCAGGACGCATACCTGAACTAAGGATCTAAACAGCTCTTGCTAATTCCCATATTTCCAAATCATGTCAGCACAGTGAACAAGTTCTAGCTGGCAGCAGCATTTTGAAAAACAGGAGGATGAATAATTTGTGCTTCAAAATTCAATCATTGACACAGGAGGGAGGGAGTTTGTGTTGTGAAGTCCTTAGTCTTGGAGCAAAAGAGAGAGTAACTGAGCAGTCAAGGATATCCTAAATGGTGCTGACACAGAGAGTCAACCCAAGCCAGGCAACGTGGAGTCAGAACTCCATTCATTGGGTCTGGAAGTAAATACAGAAATAGAGAAGCTGTAGAAGCACTTTTTGTATTGTGGTTTCTTCAGCATCTCTCTGTTGCTTACTTTTTATTTTCCACAAGACGCAAGTTTGCTTTGGATTTAATCACCTATGAAAAGAAAATATTACAGGCTTTTAACATTCTCAAGCTCCAAAAATTCCTTCTTATCAAAAAAAGTTTTATATTTTCAAAGATATTACACTGATGTCAACAGAGACCAAGTAGTTCAACAATGAACTGGAAATCTATTAAGGCAATAAATGGATGGTTTTGCATATAAAAGTACTTGCATAAATTCTGAACCTAATCCCCAGGTCCTCTGAGAAATTGTACTCTTCTGGTTTTGACACTGTTTATAGCTATAAGCTAATGCCATAAATACTTCAGTTGTATGCAAAGTGTTAGAGTAACTGCATCGATACAGTCGTATGTAATTCAGGTGATTAATCTTATCGCTGGAGCTCACCACACATTTGTCAGTCACAGCAATGTTTATAGTATCATGAAGCTCTCTGTTACTTCCCAACATGAGCACAACTAGAAATGCATCAGAAATCCATCTCTTTCCTGTAGATCTGTAATACTATAATCAAGGAAACATAATTTTAACATTTCCAACGTATTACTGTTTGTAAATCACATGTGTGTGGAAGAAACCGATGCTGAAAATTAAATAAGTAAAATCATTTGATATGAGCCGATCGTTATCTGACACTCCCAAGGTTAGTTTAGACAGTCCACCTCAGATGCAAATAGAAAGAACGTCAATTCACAGCAGCCTTTCAGCCATCAGACTCCAAAAAGTGTGCTCTCCAGCCTTTGCTTTGGGATAAGCTGGAAAGAGGATGAAGGGAGGCATGAGTTAGAGAGGACAAAAACATACCATCAGGGAACATTTCCTAAACCTACAGGGCTCAAGCTTAAAAAGAAATAACAACAAAGGTCGTGCTATTCACAGCGTTCAAGAAAAAACCACTCCCATCTTTCAGTTTTCTCCTGTAGTTTACCTAAATGAAAGACAAAAAGATGGAAGAGAATTTTGCCTCATGAAATGGTGAAAAAGTGCTGGGGGACCAGAAGGGGGAATCCCCTGCCAGAATCTGGCCAGAACCACTACAACAAAATTGAAAAGCATTTTTGCTCTGTATCCTTTTCATTTAAAAACACAAAAAACATAAGACCTGACCACTTGTGAACATCAAGATTCCCAGAGTACAGGCTGCAAGAAATGAGAAGTAAAATTTAGAAGGTGTCTTAAGTAATTAATTTCCCTATATTCTATAATTTAAGACAATTAGATGCTTATCCTAAATGTCATTAATGGTTAATTGCTTCTAAAATATTAAATGCACAAGCTACTTCTGAAACTAGGATTTTTATTTCAAAGTGCTTGAGAAATTATGACCCTTGATGCTGTTATCAGTGATCTATGGCTTCCCCCAGCGCTTTCTTCCCTAATGAGAGTATTGCTAATTATCTTCCCTCCCTCAAGCCCTTTATAGTGTACATTTTACCCCAGTATAAACTGGGGTCTTAAGCTTCCTGATGGTTGAAATAACCTCCTACCTGCTTTGTATATGGCTTCATTACATAAGGAAAAGTGATTATGATCCGCTTTGACTGGAGTAGCAAATTCTTTAAAATTGGTTGTAAGTATACATAGTTACAATACTCCTAGTGACAGACTACTTGAAGGAAATTCTTGTGCTTATTTTAATGAAGAGGTCAGACATGATGGCCTGCTGACCCCAACTAGCTAGAAGAATCTATGAATTATTTACTATCTTTACTATATGATTAGAATATATATTTTCACATGATTTATACTGTTGGATTTGGTTTATTTATGCCAAATACAGTAAGAATGAAACTCGACATATCAGGGTTTTATACCAGCATGAGTAGTAACAAAATAAAACAAAAACATGTAAATTGTAAGGAAACCAGGTCAGATGTCAAGTTTCTGATCAGGAATGAAATTCTGCTGTATTTTGAGGTCATAACCTGTAACATAAATTCTCATCAATTTTTCAGTAATCTTGTATATGCACACAGAGGGGAGGATCTCCAAAAAGGCTTAAACTATTCAAGATTTTTCTGTTTCGTTTTCCTGAAGTAGAGAACAAGGATAGCATAGAAAAAAAATAAATAGGAGAGCTGTCTCGAACTACAAGGTCTAACCGAGACTTCTGACTGAAGATGATATAAGTGTGCATCTTATTTATACAACTAAATCCTGATGAAGTTTCATAAAACTAAGTTATTTCTAGCTAAAATGCAGAAAGATATACAATAAGCATGTCCTCCTACTGATATTTAGCTAAAGAGACAGTGTTATGAGGAAGAAAATAGTAAGGAAAGTTCATCCTCACAATTTATTTCATTCTGAGACATATTTATAAGATACTCTGACTGAATCCCAATCAACTCGGTGCTTGTAGCCCTCACTGACAGACGCAAAAAGCTACAGACCTTTTCAATGGGAAACACGTTGTTTCTAACAGATCTCATTTGTGCTTTGGGCAAATTCCTTTCAAGCCAACGACTCACATTTATATTTGGTCTCACTCAAGTGAGTTGGGAAGTTTATAATCCAGCCTACACTCAAGGACTGTCTCTCCCTAGAGAAAACAAAGCAAACTGACAAGTGCAACATAACTACAGCTTTCTTGAAGTGCAACAAAAGCCTCAAGGGCTTACCCCTCAGCAAAGAGAAAGGGAAGCTGCAAATGCATCTGGCTAAAACTTCCTAACATAACAAGTAGTAGGCGACCATTAAGCTCTTGGCACCCTAGCGTAACACATGGCTTTCTGCAAACGATGACAACAAATGTAAACCTAGAGGACTTTACATGACTCGGACTTCTGGAGTACGATGCTGTGTGCCAGGCAGGGCTTGTCAATACAGATGTATATCTCACATGTGTAAATCAATAGCATGGAGATACATGTATGCAACCTTTCCAGAGAGAAGCATGGTTTCCCTGCAGTACAGTTATATGCATGCATAGTTCTACTCTGGCATATAACCAATAACCATCAATTTAACACTGACTATCAACTCTTTCACTGGAGCAAAACCCAAGATTTATACCATATTTTTGAGAAGAGTGCTGTCAGTGTGGTTATCGGATTCTAACTCCTTCAGCGAGTTCAGTATTACTGGAGAGTAACTGAAGAAAAGCTGACCAGCGGACATGGATAATATCTTCTCATGGTAGTTTTTAAGTGAAAACTAATTTATCAAAAGAGAGTATTTTGGTGAGGTAATCAGTCTTACTTTATTAATATAACCCAATAATTTTCTCTATCCTTGCATTTACAAATATTTACAAAAAAGTTTGGTTTATAAGGACTAAAATACGAATGCCATTAACGTACACTGCTAAAAATAAAAATGGGATTATACATTTTACTTCTTCATTGAAACTTGGTTGATAAAATCACAATTATTTCACCTCAAGTTCCACTACATGTAGGAAACAAAGAAGAATTACGTTGAAAACTTGTTTTTTTGCAAAGAAAATCAACACCATTTTACAATTAGCAGACTGATTTAGCCACATCTATATTTAAATACTATCTATATTATTTACATAATCCATTACAGCACTGAATTTTCCTCATTTCAGGCAGCACACTGCCTATGCAAACAACCTACTCATCCTACAGATTTCAATCATGTCTACTATTATTTCATAAATAGCGGATGATTTATCATTTGTAGTTTAGGCAAGTGCCACGTTTCATATGGTATGTCAGAATAAGCTCTGTTCCACATGCCATTGCTTTCAAACATTTCTCCCATCTCTTTCACTAGTCGGTCATAATGGAGTTTCTTGCTTGTGTTTCACTCTTGCATTATTACTTCCTGGGGTTTTTTCCTGTGAGTAACTTTAATATTACAAGGGAATTACTTATTTCCTCCCACCTTTAGCATAGTACTGAAGTGACACTCATTCTCTTACGCTTTCTTATCCAGATTTGCTTTTCTTCTGAATGTTCACCTTTTTGTTCAATAATAACCTATGAACCACCATGCCCTAAAAAAAGCCTCTAAGTAAAATAAAAAGAAGGGCACTCTATTACTTTATGTTCTTGCAGCCTAATGTATCTTACATCTCACAGTACTTGTTTCTCTCACATGATCTAGTACAGATGAATAAACAGTGAAGACCTTCCAACTAATTTAATTGAACCTCTGACCTTCACATAAATGTAATAAATAACTCATTTATGAAATAACGCTTGCCTATGTCTACTAGTTGACAAAGATAAAAATTGCCATTTTTCAGCAAACTGCAAATTCTTTAAACCTACATTTAATAGCAGCTAACTGAAGACTCAAGGCAAAGGTCAGGGTGAGATCCCAAATAATATTTGCTAAGTAGTACTCCCCAAGACATATTACCTGTACATTTCTAGTGCAATATCTTTGTGATGTTGTTTAAATTTCTTCTAGATTCAAATTTCATAGAATATAAAATGTGTTCCTTTCTTCTCCCTCAGATTTGCTTCTCAACAAATTTGTACAGTAGCACGCACATGTGTAATAACACCGAGGAGTACAAATACTGCATTGAAAAGATCGCTTAATTAATAAAGACATGCTACTTCTGACAGTGTGGAGTAAGATTGGTTTGGCTGATCACAGCACACATGAAGACAATCTCTGCTTCAAGGAGATTACAGTATCTTCTGCAACAATAAATGAAAAATAATAACAATTACTGAAGCTTTAGGGAAAAAAAGGGGTTGCTAACTTCATCTTTTTTTGTCCTCCAATAAAAATAATAATAATAATAAAAAAAAAAAACAAACCAGTGAAGGGATTTTCTGACAGTGGCTTGTGGCTGGTAGATTAAGCAGCAGCAGCCCTTCTATGAGAATGATTCTCCTGAGACTTCTTGGCTGGCTGATGGCCTGGCACTAGGCTCTTGTTACAGGAACACGGAGGAAATCCAGGAAACAGATTCACGGAAAGGATCAAAATACATTTCCATGGCATCACTAACAGCATACTATAGGGGAAATTCATGTGTACTTTGTATATATAATTCAGTTATTAAATATATATGTACACAAACCCAAACATACATATGTAAAAATCCATTTCTTTGAATAGAAGCCAAGAATATCACTCAAAAGTTTTCTGAAGTCTGGCTCTACTGAATACAGCAAGACTTCACCATTATTCTTTACTCAATTAAGGAGTCACCTGGCAGCTACTGTATAAATTTCATAATGCTTCCCTTTATTTAAGACTTTGGTCATAAGTCTCATGGGTTTTCTTTCTATTTCAAACTGTAACCATATACACAGACTTACGTTAAACCTAGATAAAGATCACTGCAATTAAATGGAATTGCTAATATGTGTGTTATTAAACACAGAAAAGAGAGTTCACAGGATCGTTGCCCGAAGGTGTGTTTGAACTATGAGACACAATGTTAGTACAGTCCTAATGCAGGATTTACCCAGATAACTTTCAAGCTACCAGCCTGGGTACAAGGGCAGCACGGATTCCAGGGCACACTTCATCCAGTTTTCCAGTAAGTCTTTGTGAAAAAGAAATCCGCTGTGGTATGTGCTTGCCATTGGCATCCTACAGAGTGTACCTTTCTTTCAGACTTTCTTCTTTTGTTTCATGAAATTGAAGCTTTACATGACAGAGAAATGTGTCTAGGGACTGTTAAAATTACTTTCACACACTTTTTGCTACTTTCTTCCACTTTTGCCCTGTATTTTCAGTGTGGTTTTAACCTGTTGTGATTGTCTTTCCCTTTCTAAGGCTTGCTTTTTCCTTCACGCCTACAATCATCATCTTGTTTTAAAAAATTCTGACTCCCAATTTATCAAATGGATATTTCATCCAAATATAAAAACTGACAAAAAAGCACCTATAGAGTCTTGTAAAACTTCCTCAAAAATCTCTAGCACAGGCATTTACAGTATTTTTTTAAGCTTCATAACCTATTACAAACCTATTGCATAAAACAGGCAGTGAGTTTTCATTTAATGCATTTTTTTATCAAATACGAATTACATTAAAAGTACAGCAACACTTCTGCCTATCTTCCTTCTGCACTTCAGTTTTGGGACACACACTACGCTTTTTATCACTTTTCAGCTCTTTTGAAGATGTTTAACTGAAGAGGCCCTGCTAAGCTTAGAAGCAAGAAAATTTGAGAACTTGGGAAATCTGTACTTAGAGTGAATCAACTGAACGTCTCCCTCTATCACAATTCCTGCTGAGGATCAAGTGCCAAATGAACATCCCTGACAACCTTCCCATTTTTCATTCAAAACTGGAGTCTTCAGAGAGCTAGTGAAGACCTGGCTAGCTTCCTAGTAACTATCCTATGCAACCTGGATGACTTCAGTGAATTGCATCATGGTCATCAACTTGGCTGTCACAATGTCTTAAAATTACAGTTTACACGTCAAGAGAGGATAAGCAATAGTTCAGACAGAGATCCTTGCCCACAGAGGGAGAAAATGGCATCAGGAACTTTCTTGTCTCATGACCTCAAATTTAATCTGCCGGTATACAAGAAAATGGCAGAACTTGGCACCGTTTATTGACACGTTGAAGACTTACAAGATGAAATAACCAGACAGTGCTAATCCTTCTGTCCTGCCCTTTGTCTTACAGCAAGATTTACAGGAAAAAATCAACAACACTTTTCAGTTGTGTTATTGTAGCAGTTTAACCAAACACTGTATGAAATTGTTCTTATTTTTACAGTGTCTGATAATCATTAAATTCACAGCTTTTATATTCCCCTGAATTTTCTTTTTATTTTCAACAGGCAAGAAAAATCAAAAGAACAACAATATTGTTGAACAAAAATAAAATTTTAAGAAATAATAAACACCAAGGTCTACTTTAAAAACTCTTCATTTGAGGTGGTGGTTACTGAAGTCATTTTCCCGTGCGGATTGGGGTTGCTCCTAAATTCTCAGCCACAAACATATTACATCACACACATTCAAACCAGCTGCCTGATAGGCATAAAATTGTGCTATGGTTGATTGCAAAAGCAGGCAATGTATTGCATTCCTCCCTGAATAGAGTCAAGCAATTAATCTTTATTAGGTAAACAGTCTCTCAAATAAGGCCTTCCTTCTGCTCAGTAGAAAACTTAAGAGAATTTAAGATAAACATAGCAGTGCCTCCTGATCACCAGTAATGACTTCAAGGCTCATTTTACTTCAGTGCAAAACACTCTGCATAACTTACGCTGGCTTCAATGGGAAAGAATACCGAGGGGGCAGCAAGTAGGGTTTTTTTCTTCTATTTCCCATCTTGTACATCAGTTAGTCTTGACCAGATGCACATACCCCTTTTTTCCTACAGAAAATTGCATTTGTGGGTGGTAGAGGTGTTTGGGTAAAGAAGGGCCAGCGTTTCTGGACTTTTGACCTAAATAAATCAGTGTGGACTTCCAAAACATTCAGGACACAGAAGATTCACAGTACTAACACTTATGTAGGAGAGACTATGTCCTCCTATGCTAGTCAACAGAATTTAGGGCTAGACAAGGTATACTTTTGGAAAGTGAGTTTTGGCGGGTACACTCTTTGAGCAAAGCTGTGTAATCTTTCATGTCAAATGGAAAAGTGAAGTAAGAGCAAGCGAAGCTCCAGTATGAGAAACAAAGACTCCATATAACTAGGTTGGTAATTCCATTAAATCCATTTCAATAACTACCTCCGTATACACATGAAATTCTGTAAGCTTATTTATTATCACTCTGACCTTTCAAGTACTAAGTAGAAATAAAAAAATCCAATATGCTTTTTCCACAAACAAAATATTAAATTTTGTATGTAATCAGGATGTCAAATCCATGTTCAGATGAAATCTATGAACAGGTGCTTATAAACTGTGTAAGATCTCACAGAATAGTCTGTCTGAGAAAATGATACCAATTTATTGTTTGAGAGAGAGGAAGAAGTAGTAGGAAACTAGGAGTGCCAAGTGTTAACAGAGCTAAAATACAGAAAAAGTATATCAAAAACCTTGAAACTAAAATGGTCATCTCACTAGGGCTTTCTGATATGCTGTCACAGCATGCCGAATCCATCAAAAGAAGCCTCATACTTTCCTTGTTGCAAGAAATGTTAACATACAACATTTCATTTGCTCCAGCAGTTGAACCACCACATGATGTGATTTAGAGTCAGTTACAAACTTAATATTATCCCAAAGCAACTGATTACCACTATGTCTCAGTCCAGAGCTATTAATAGGCTTCACACACTAATCCAGTTTAGATGTTTGTGTCATGTAGAGTTGTTCATTTTATAAATTAATATAGAATATAACATTCAAGCAGTGAAGAGACTTATAAAGTGTAAACACTTGAGTCATCCAGAAACAGCAGAAAAAGGAATTTTTTTACTTTGTTTAGTCCAGGAGTTAGTAACAGACCATGCAACAATAGGAGATGACACTTGATCAGAAAAAAGGTACCTGTGTCTTCAATGAGACATGGTAATCCTTAATTTAGCACTGTCAGACCATCCGCTGAGTTGCAGTGATAGAGCTCTGTGCACATGTAAATGCATGTAAATGAAGGTCTTGTAAAACACCAACAAAAAGGCTAGTATACATTTCAGGAGATGAATTAGCTGGGACAGCAAAGAGGACAAAATTCCTGATGAGCTGGGTCAGGAATGCATCTAAATAAGGTCAAAAAAAATATAGGGACAAAGCTGGTAACTTATAGAAACTGATGTGGCATAAAGGAAATTAACTTTTGGGGGTTTTTATTTCCATCCTCTTTTTTTGTGGGTTTGTTTCTTTGTTTTTTTTTAAATGAATATTACTACAGTCCTTGTAAAGAAGGGCAAAACCAAACATTTATGTTTGATCTAGAACTTATGTGAATTAAAGGTTTCATGCTATTTTGCTAATAATATCAACCATTTGACATCTACAGATATTGCAATATTAAAAATTAGAGTGTAGCTCTTAAGAAGCTATATGATACTGGTGGGGAAGAAGTATATTGCAGTGAACAATGATCGCTAAAGCAGCTCTCTGGCACTGAATAAAGTAAGGAGAAGCTCACCTGAACTCTGATGTAGCTTGTGAAATTATCTCACTTTGATTTTCTATAAGATTTTATCTAGATGCCCCTTGGAGTCCGAAGCAACTGTCTGTGGCTTATCGTCGTCACAGAGCTGATCTCACAGGACTCATTGTCCTCAAAACCATGACTGCATCTTGGTTCTTATAAATGTTCTATCTACCTTTCCCTTAACAGTAGCAATGGAAAGAGAGAAGGGCAATATTCATTTTTATTCCTGGAAGATATAAGTGAGAGAAATCGCTGCCTGCTGCATCAGGAAGAGGGAATGTCTCTAAGAGGGTAGAAAATACAAGCGACCATCAACTTGGAATTATCCAGAAATGTGTCATGGGATTAATCCTGGAACGTCACTCTCCAAATTACTGTATAATCATTTCACAGATTCACAAGTAAAAAGACAGTCCAGTATGTTGCACAAAATCTAAAACCTCCTTTTCTAGAAAAGCTATTCACAGCTGCCTCGAACAACAGAGAAGAAATAACAGTGAGCAGAGCTGGTACAGCTCTAAAACCAGCCCAGGAGCACGTGATGATTTCTTTCATTTTTATTGCAGGTAACAGTGAATAACAGAACAGATTAATGCAAGAAGAGAAATGGGATTGCTCTGGCAACAGGGACTCAAGTAAAAACTCCTGCAACCAGTACAATGCCCAGAAAGGAAGGATCTAACCAAATAAGCTTACACACATATACATTCCAACCTTGAACATGCAATCTAGGTATTTAAACATGCAAGGAAGCCAAGAATTTGGCTCTTTGCTGCAAATTTGTAACTCTCTAAGAAAAAAATGAAAGGGCAAAAAAAACTGCTCTAACTTTACTTGAATGCAAAACAGTTAATCAAATGGAAAAAGAATTACAGCTCTGAGCCAATTTTATTGGAAAACCTTCACTAAAAGTAGAAATCGCTAGTTCTCATAATTTTTAAAAAATATGCAGTTTTCAGTTGGAAGTAATTCTTGTTACTAAAATTGCATTTTATTTTTAAGAAAGCCAAGAGAAATCATTAAAAGCTCAAAACAGAAGCTAAATACTTTGAAGACGTCCAGCTTACCCTTAGTTCCACATCTGCCAACAAAGGCTTTAATTCCAAATTGGAAGAATACATTTTAAACTGCCAAGTATCCAGAGCATAATAACGCAATCACGTCATACTCAAGCTTTCTGAACTGTTTATTCAAACACTGTAAGTTGACTACGAAGCACATGGAGTGTGGTAGAAAATGATGAGTGTTAGGTAACTGAAGTATTTAAACTGGAACTCTTACAGTGAAAATAAATTTGATGTCACTGTGCAAATAAAGCTATGTAGCAGCCCATAATACAGAAGATACAAGACTGTATTATTTACAGGAAAACTTCACTCATGAGCTTTCCGCTTAAGTTTACGCAGTGAAGATAAATCAAAGTAAATGTAAATTCATAATTATTTTTAATGCAGAGCAGATCCAGAAAAAGAACCAATCAGCCTGATAGCTCACTGGTTTAAATCTAGAGTACTCCGTCTTACTCTAATGTACTCAGTCTTAATATAACGTACTCAGTCTTAACATGTTAGCCTATTCTCATCTGTGTTTACCTCAATACTGTCCACCCAGTTGTTTCTGCTTTTAAAACTGATAAGCAATAAAAAATAGTGAATGATGTTATTTTTCTCAGAAAGAAAGTAAAACTCTAAGTTTCTGGATTTTAATGGGGCCAAAGATGTAAGGAAAAGTGATCCCTCCATCTCCAGAGCTTTGCAAAAGCTTTTACTGGAAAACAGGTCTGAGTGTTGGGCCAGCCAGTGCCCAGTACGATACTATCTTCACTAAATCTTGCAAGCCAAAAAAGCAGAAATTTGAACACCATTGGCAATGCACGGGAACATTTCCTTCCATGCTAAACAGACAAATTCATTTAGGGATGTGAAGGTCCTTAATGCTGCTGACACAGACTTTAACATTGTGTGATTGGCCACGTAAAGCGACAGAACCTATCTACTATGTGATTCCCAGGCTCTTTCTTTAACCTAATTACCAAATACCACGCACTAAGGGTTTGAAAAGTTTGGTTTCATTTATGACTGGATTTTCTACACCTATTCTTTATCTGAAACTTCTAATAGTGAGGAGTCACCCACTAATTCAGCATTAAATAAGCACTGCTGACCTGTCTACATAAGCGTTACCATTTGTATTCTGCAGAAGTGTAGAATGGCATGCCTTAGCCCATTACAACTCCCTGGGTAGAAATTAAACATTACAGAATCACAACTATGAAAAATGAAAGCTCAGCTTTAAATGGGTGTGAAGCTGGAGATGAAACCCTTGGAAGCTCCTTGTTAGAACTGTGCTAAGAGCATTATTTTCCATCCTATGGTGAAGTTTACTGTCTTTCTACATACTGCTCTACATACAAAGACAAAACTGCCTTTGTCAGGATCTGATTGTGCCAACTAGCAGGTATTTCCCCCAAGGTCCTCAACTCTCTGTCCAGATCGTATCTCTGCCTGTGGCCCAACTGATCTGTTTGCTGGAACCACAATTTTGTATCCAACTTTCTGTCTGAAGTGACAAAAGCTGTTCAGCATGGTGCTGTTAAGGCAAATGCTTTTAGGGAATGTAAAAATCTCTCAGGTAAAGAGACAGATGAACGAACGTGCACGAATGCCATGTTCCACTTTATATATTCAAATTCGTACTTTTGATGGGGTAACCCTGAGGATGCTGCTTGGCTTCAGAGACAATGAGGAGCTACGGGGGGAGTCTGTCCAGTTGTCTGTGCTTCATTCAAAGCATCCCAGTATAGCTGGTGATCCTGAAGCATCTCAGTTTTAATTTCAGCTATAATTACAAGATGTTACTCAAAACTTCATAACTGTCCTTCAAATTAAAAAAAATAATAATCCCCAAGGCCATTATTCAATAAGGAGTCTATTTTTTCATCTTGCTTTACATACATACTTTCCAGCTTCAATTTGATTTATCAGGTTTGTTACTAAAGATTGTCACAAATGAGAAACCAAAGCAACCGAGCCCTATTTGCATCAAAAGAACTTCATTGCAGTGCATGAAGCTTAACTCCATGGTTTTCTTATTATTCATGCAATCGTTACCAGCAATGGGGAGAGAAAAGGAGGAAGGGGGATGGGGGCAGGGGGGGAGAAAACATATGAGAGAAAGAACAATGTCTATAAGCTTGACTGGCACAAATGCTCTTCTTACTTTCTTCCTGCTGTGTGAAGGCTTGTTCTCATCTAAACTGTTGACTATTTGGGAATCTAATGTGATCTGACAGCTAATCTTAAATTGTGTCATTATATACAAAAGGGAAAAAACATGACCACAGACACTCCGTTACTTATCATACTTTCAGGGAGTACGCACAGGCTGGGGCACCTCTCCTGTGAGGAAAGGCTGAGAGAGTCAGGGTGGTTCAGCCTGGAGAAGCAAAGGCTCTGGGGAGACTTTAGAGCAGCTGCCAGTGCCTGAAGGGGGCTACAGGAAAGCTGGAGAGGGACTTTTTACAAGGGCGTGTAGTTATAGGACAAGGGGGAATAGCTTTCAACTGAAAAAGGGTAGATTTAGGTTAGATATTAGGAAGAAATTCTTCCCTGTGAGGGTGGTGAGGCACTGGCACAGGTTGCCCAGAGCAGCTGTGGATGCCCCATCCCTGGATGTGCTCAAGGCCAGGCTGGATGGGGCTGGGAGCAACCTGGGCTGGTGGAAGGTGACCCTGCCCATGGCAGGGGGGTTGAACTAGATGATCTTTAAGGTCCCTTCCAACCCAAACCATTCTATGATCCTATGATATTTTTCAAATCACATATTAAACATAACCATACACTGAAAAGACTGCTTAATAGTTTCTACAACCTTTCTTGAAATGCATCCTTCAGTAATTAATTGGTATTTCTGGTGCAACGGGTGATCACCGGGCCCTTTTCCCATTTTTTAGAGCATATTTATAGGCAGGGATCTCCCAATCACATGAAAGGATCACTCAAAGCATTCAGCAAGATGCCACACAAAGCACTGTGCCCCACCGCAGGCTGGAGTCACTTCCCCCTGAACTGCCTGGAGGGAGAATGATTTCATAAACCAAAAAGCTCTGCTAAATATGTCCTGCCTTCAATCCTACTGCCTTTTATTTCCAGAATCAAGAGAAAAGCGTTTCAAGGCATGTGGAGCACAGTCACAGACACTGCTCCTCTTGAGCACTGTGCCTGTAAACACAAACAGTTGAAGAGTAAAGTTTAAGTGGCTGAGATACTAACTAGGTCTCCTGTGGCTTATGAAACCTTATAAATATTTTGGAGCCTAAAAAAGACAGGTGCCTGGCTAAATCTAAAAATTATCTTAACTCCTTGCCCACACTAAAAATAGTAAAAGGCAGCATTTTTAAAACCCTATTTATTTTTTAAAAATCTGCTTTTTTTATGTATCTAAATTCCATGAAGTTTCAATAAGACTGACCAGACAAACTTTAACAACTTTGAACATGGATCCTCTATTTGCGGAAGTACCTAAATAAGGTAGTAAGTGTCATTTACACATACCTAGAAGCTCAAATGCTTTTTCAACCTCCCGTTCAGCTACAACACACATACAACTAAGTATATACTCTAACCATGCACTCAAAAACTTCTTACTTAAAGAGTTACAGTCAGCTGAGATCTAGGCTATGTCAGCACTGTATGTTTCCTTCCATGCAAAGAAACCTAACATAGCATAGAACAGCTCAAGTATTTGAAGCAGGCTCATTTATTGTTTCTTGTACTTTACAGAATTTTGGAAAACATCAGCTCTAACAACTGCAATATATGTTTTATCATTTTATTTCAAGATCTTATTTTAAAGGCGTTTTACAAATCCCTCTAATATTCTAAATCAACTTTTTGAAAGAGATTTTTACATTGGACCTTTCTGGAATTGATTTTGCAGTCACAACTAATCTCTTTTGGCTGAAAATGCTACTAAATATAGAGAACGCAAAGCTAGAGTAACACTACAAACAAGGGGTTTGGACATGATTCTTGCATGTAACGTACATCTAAAGCCAGACTAAGAAGAATGAGGAAGAGGTCTGAAGAGGTCTACTAATTAAACATAATTTTCACTATTATCATATAACAATTAACTTTACTATCATAACCAGTCTTTATTACCTAGGATACTCATTCATCAAAACATCCTCCTGCGCTAACCAGTTTTGAATGCTCCTGTTCCAAAGATCCGTTTTGATTAATGTCAAGTACCGGTACGAGCTGTCACAACATAACATGCTAACTTCACAAATTCTGTTGTTCCTAAAAAACTGATAGACAGCATCATGAAACAGCACTACTGTTTAGTAACATTTTTTTTAGAAAAGCTACAGCACAGAATACAAGGTGGCTTTCTGCACAGTGCAAACTCTGCTGAATGTAGTTCAGTCCCCAGGATAAGGTAAGACATTTTGCCTGTTTGTCAGCTTAATATTTTGCCTGCAGGGGATCTTCAGATCTGCTAAATTAACTTCTTTTAAACAATTTTTTTTTCCAGACTGCCCGGTGATACATTTAATCTGCAACAAAAGATGGAAATAAATCATAAAATGGACTAAATACATGCCATAGCTGATGTACAGACTGTATCCTAACTGCTGACCATTCAGGTTGCCTCTGAGATGCATATGTTACGTATAAAGTGCTGGCTGGGGTGATTTGCAGTCAGTCCTGGAGCCCTCTAGCCTTTGTGCACAAAACCCATGGCACACATGTACACAATTATCACCTCCACACAGAGATGGGACATAGCTGGAGAGCATCCTTCGCAGGAAGGCACCTTCTTTTAAACCATCATCCTCCCTCCACATGCTAACCCCTTTGTCCACCCCTGACTCTCCCTCGGGTGTGGATTCCTACATTTTGGGAAGCTTGTGTTGCCTACTATGTTCAAAACAGGGACTGCTCAGATAAATGCCACTGTCACAGGCATCTGTCACAGGAAAACTCTACATTTCTTCTGGGCTTTATTTATTTATCTGTTCTGGGTCGCACTTTAGAAGACGTGGAAGCAGTAACTGTTCATTTTCAGTTTTTTTTCCAGCCTTTCTTCTCTTTTAAGAAACTGTACTGTAAAACTACCCTCTTCTCAACTTTCCCCTTCCCTTTATACAAAAGAGTATTTCTGCTTATCCCCCTACCATCCAACCTAAATGGATCTCTGAGATCCCCTTATATTTCAGCTCTCCCTAGGAATGGAAAAGGAGAAAAATAAACAGCTTCTGGTTTGGATCGGTTCAAAGCAAAAAATAAACCACCCAAGAATTCCCCATGAAAAATCATCTGAAAGTCAGTATTTTAATATGCCGTAGCAAAACATTTTAGTATGTCCAGCATTAAAAGGGTCTAACAAGGTGCCTATAAAATCTGTTTTCTTTTATCGCTTTGTAACTATAACCTTGGCACATATATATACACACATATTATGAGACACCATAATTGTAAACAGAAGCTAAAAACAATAAATATATAAAAAAACCACAACAGAAAACCAAACCACCAACAAACCTGATCTAAGATAGTCAAAGTTTATTCATGTAAGTAGTGATTCAATGTAATTTGCCAGTATCTAAAAAGCACAGTAATTCTTGTCACATCAGGTTATTAGTCTGCAAGTCAGCTCAGACTTATCCACTAGCAATGGCAACAACTGTATTTTGAATATATTTCTTTCTTTTTGATAGTTCTACATATGTACTTGAGCAGTGACATAATTGTAAATAACAAAGAACGAAATATCCAAACTATCAAAGAGGTGACATTAAGACATATTTTTGTGAGGACCCTGGGCACTAACCTGTCTTACTATAGAGGAAGAATCATTTACTCTCATAAATAGTCAAATTTCACAGGAAATAAACTCTGCTAGATTGTGATCTTCAGCTTGCAAACATGGGAAGCACTTTAATGCAATAAAAGGAATATAAGCCATAACAAAAGGAATAAGAAAAACTTAGCAAAATAGCCCACATTTTGAATCTGGAGTATGAATTTCATACAACTAAGCCTGTGATTTTAAAAATACTCGACAAAGCCATTCTTTGAAGATATTCAGGTAGCTCATCTAAAATGTGCTTTCTTCACAAACATAAGCCAGAAAAGCAAGCTAAATATGCCAAGTAAATTATGCAGAGTGATCCAGTCACTTCTGAGATCCAAAAGATACTTAAAGGCTGTGACATTGAACATGGTAACAGATGCTGAGAACCCAGCTTCTGGAGCAGAATCCACAGCCCTAACTTGGGCATCTGAAGGTATTATAAAGTGGGTGGAGAAAAAGAAGTTGCCTAGGGTTAGAACAGGCTGAGAACAGGAACCCCTAAGAAACCCATGTGAAACACTCGTAGAAGGCTGCCTAAAATCTTTTACATTTAAGGTGACTAAACTGGATGGAAGCAACATCCAAAGCTGCAAGATTGCAATCCACATTGTCCAGCAGCTGCTCTGCTACAGATTAAAACTGTCTGATTGACACTGATATATTTTATTGTATTTAGGCACCTTAACCACCAGAACATGTTCCACCGTTTATTTTGCCAAATGAGTGCAAGCCAGAGGGGGAAGCAAGAATACAGCAGTTTTCCTGCCTCCATGATTATGCCATGTAATACAGAGTGGGCACTGACCAGATAGAAAGCAGCTTTGTGGCAAATGAGGGGGGGGGGGGAAAAAAAAAAAAAAAAAGAAGAGAGACTTCAGGCCAAGTCTCTTGAGCCCGAACATGCCCCAGCAGTGATGAAGGCCAGCCACATTCCGAGCTGCAAGAGTGGAGCCAGCAGGGTGAGGGAAGTGATTCCTCCCATCCATTCAGCACCGGTGAGACCACCGCACCATGGTACTACACCCAGTTTGGGGCTTCCAGCAGTAAGACAGCACGGATCAACTGAAGCGAGGCCGGTGGACAACCACTAGGACCGGGGGCTGGAATACCGTATGAGGAGAAGTTGAAAGAAAAGGGTTTCTCCAGCCTTAAAAAAGAGTCACATTGCTGTCAAAAACTCCCTAATGCCAGTTGCAGAGATAATGAGGAACACAGTAACATGCAGATGTGGGATGTAATAAATTCTTACTAGGTATATGGGAAAAAATTATTTCTCATAAGCATTGTCAAACACTGGGAGAGGGCCTCTGAGAGGCTGTCAGACCTCCATCCTTGGAGATACAACTGAAATGGACAGTCTGGAGCAACCTGCTCCAAATGGACCTGCTCTGAGCAAAGAGTTGGTCTAGATAGATCCAGAGACCCCTTCCCACCTAAATTATTCTATGATTCTATGACTGAGCTCTGGGATTATCTGTTTTTACATTATTATTATTATTACACATAGATTGAGATACCTAAATTCTTCCTAATTTTTGTGTGGATGTGAATGTAGTTCTGAATACCCAGCTACTTCTCATTTGAATAGTTCTTCTATCCCTACTGATACAAGAACTAGTTACTTTAAAGAAATACATAAATATTTATGTAAGAAAAACAAGAGGTCAAAAGAATTTTAAAAACAATGGATGTTAGTCAACCCCTATGAACAGTTAATAAGACTGTTCATGACCCTGGGTGAAGGAATAGACACCACAAGTATGTCAGACTAAGAAACAACAAGATAAACTCAATGAGGACCAAATGGTTAATAAGGTCAAACAGAAAATTACTTTAACTATGTGTGAACTATCCTAATTAGCATAATAAAAGATCCACCCTCGGGCAAAAAAAGCCGCCTCCTCATAGGACCTGTGCCTGTGAAAAGAGATACTAATGCACCTTTACATAGGGATGAGACTCACAAGAACTAGTAGGAATAAGGGTGACTGAAAGTATTTGTAGAACTATTAACACTTGCTTATTGCGCATCAAATGTTTTACCATGTGTAAACTGGTGTCATAGCTTTTTGGATTTATCAACTAGCACCCATCTCTGTGCAGACATGAAATAAACATTTCGACTTTGTGTGTTGACTGTCTCTTTACACACCAGGTGAAGAACCAGATTTGGGGTAACACTACTGCCTTGAGCGCTTCATCATTCTCTTCTGGAAGTATCACTGCTTGATACTGTCCATTGCTAGACACCACAGACAGGTATATTACACACACTTTCAGTTCCTTCCAAAAACAACATTATATTCAACTAAAATTATGGATTGGAGAAATCCAAAGCCACGTATCCTTTGGCCATCTGCTTACCCTGTCATTCCTCTCTCCTCCTTTCTTCCTTATTTCCTTGTCTCTAATGATTTTGGCTATACAAGTATACAAAAGCAGATGAAAATTACAATCACAGAACCATAGAATCACAGAATCATGACGGCTGGAAAAGACCTTTGAGATCATCAAGTCCAGCTGTTAACCCAGGACTGCCAAGTCCATCACTAAAGCGTGTCACAAAGCACCACATCTATCCTTCTAAGCACCCAGTCCTCCTTCCTGCCTTTCTTGTAGATTAACAGGCTAACCATTCTGTAGCTTCTACTCTGTACTGAACTGCTAACAATCAATATTAACACAAGTATTTTGATTAGCCTACTGGTTAATATGAGCACATATACCATATGTAACCACCACAATAATCCCAGATAATTGTCTAAAATATGACAGTTCAGTGTCAAATAACAGGTTAATTTACACATTGATGAAATATCACTAGGTTGCAAAAATATTCCTATTCTCTCTTACGTGAACAACAGAAACATAATAAAGCAAAGACATAAAAACCTAACTGAATAAAAACTTTTTTCATTTTTAAATCTGCAATTACCTGAATCCTTTCTAAAATAAAATTATATAATAAAATATGTTATTACATCATTTATTTCACAGGTTTCAAATTGTTAAGTGTGAATACAATTTCATGCTTTTACAAAAAAAAATGAACTGCCAGGTAAACACTGGATGTGTTTAAGGGAGATACAGTTTAATATTATCATCTCAAATGTGAAAAAGTGAATTATTAATCTACAATGTAGTTTGTTTCATAACCATGATTAAATACTTGTAAATAATAAAATTTAGACTTTTGCAGAAATTAGCTTTATATGTCATACCACAGGAACAATATAGTCAAGCTACAGTACTTTAGAAGAAAACTGCAAGTGGATCTGTAATTCCCAAACAATGGCAAAAAATGAGCAGGCTGAACTGAAAAATGTATCTGACATGTCTTAGATCTGAAATATTTGGAGATATAAATTGTATTTTAACGTGGCCAGGTTTTGTTGGCAAATCTCGCAACAAGTCAACTAATGCTCCAGGTGGTATCAATGACAGAGCCCTCACAGATTCCAAGCAACTGCTCCCATTCAGAAAAGCAAAATGCTTTCCTAGCCCAGGGGAATAACTCAAACTCTTTCAAGATCATACACAAAAATAGAAAGACACAAACAGAAAAGAAAACCATAACTCTCTTTACTTTTCTTTGCATACTTAATGTAGTCATTTCTCCCAGATCTCCTTCCAAGTGAGTTTAATGGGAAGAATATTCAGCAAACCCCATAAACATTTAGTGATGTTCATAGAAGGAAAAATTATACTGTATGACACAGACAAAAGTAGCAGAAAACCAGCTCTAAAATCCACCACATAAATCGCGTGTCCAAAATGGACATCCATTGTCATTCTCCAACAGACACTAGAAACCTTACCTAGCTCAGGGTAAGTTAACAAAAGCATTCAAGAGAGGCAAACCTAGATTCTTCGTAGCACCTACAAATCCTCTAATTTATTAACTTAGCTCCTTTCATCATGATTTCTGGTCACAGAAAAGGTAACCAAAGATTGTACCTATAAGAATCTTGGAAAGCAATCATGTTATTATTAGCATGATAATTACTTATGGTCATCTGAGAACGGTAGAATACTGACAAATGACAGAAATCATGGATTAAGAACAGAGGGGAGAAAAAAGGAAAAAAAAAAAAAAAAGAAAAAAAAAAAAAGAGACAAAGACAGAAAACAAACCAGTATGTCATATAAGCCAGCAGAGTTGACATGATGATTTATTTCACAGTTTTCCCTGGCAAGGAATACCTTCGTTTAACACCCTTAGGTTTTGAAATTGATGACTCAAAGGCTTTCTCCGCTACTAACTTCTGTCAACTGAGACTCAATAATTTAGCACTGGTTTGTCATATGACTCTGACAAGTAATGTTTGATCTTCATCATCCCGTCAGAGGATGCCATGCAACATGATGAATTGGCAATAATATCCTAAGATGTTAAGAAATGACAAGCACCTCCCTCTGTCTCAAGTCCAAAGGATCTTTAACACGATAGTGCACAAGAAGATATAATCTAAATACATGGAAAAAAAGAATACAGCTACAGTCAGCTCATAGCTGATGACAAAGACAGGGCCATTTCTTCCAACACAGGGCTGTGTATCACATGGAAGTACAGCTCTGCACAGGGATCAAAAATAACACATGTGAGAAAGTTCGGGAGTTTTGATCTGATGGGACAAATTTGTTCCACCAGTCCAAATTGCTCTGTTATTCTGAGTTACAGCTGCTAAGCCAAACTGTGAGACTGAACCATAAGAGAAAAATATCTGACTCCAGAAAAATCTTGAAAATTCCACTCCCAGAAAAGCCATCTAACCAAGATGTAGGAAACACATTACGGTGGCTGCAGGGAATCAGAGGAGTTATTACATTTTTTCTACTTATTTTCATATATACTAATATATGAAAATATATTTTCCCGCCTCGTCTCCTAGTTTCTAGATCTCCTTAACCCCCTGCTTAAACCACCATGCATTTCAGAAGAAATTCTTCCCCATTATTAAATCTTTGGTGCCTTTTTTTTTAAATTTCTGAAATGACGATTTCCATAGCTGATAAAATCCAGGATATTAAAAAAGCACCTCTGTTTCATTGAGCTAAATTTTATGCTGTTGTGGCTTTGCAAGATAACAGTCTGTTCAAGATTTACAAGCAGCAATGACAAGCCTTTTCTTTAAATTATCGTGGCAGATTAGGATTTCTGCTTGAGTATTTCTATTTCATAGTCTACATTCAGTGCCTCTATCTAATTATTCAAACAACTGATGCATATTGTGCAACAGAAATGTACACCTCCACGAATCATTAGTTACATATATACACCCTAACATATAGTGAGTTCAGAATTAATTTCAAAAAAATTGTTCAGAGATATGCCATTTTATGTGTGATGGCAACATCACAGTAAACCACATTAAAATGGTATTCAAATGGATGTATTAAAAACAGTTCAACATGCAGAAGTGCCTGACTGGACGCTTATGGTGCTTCTGTAGAGCTAATCCAGCCAAGGCAGAAAATTATTATTCATTTTATCTGAGCAGCTAACCATAAGGTAATATAATGAGGAAGCTCAGCTAGCAGGCTACTTAACATTTCTTCCTTGAAGCACTGAAACCCCTATTAAATTTCTGTACTAAGAGACTTACCAAAAAAAAAATCTAACTCTAAATCTAAGCACCTTATGATTAACCGGTGCTTGCTAGGGAAGGCACTGTAAAATCATCAATTGCAGTGGCACAGCAGAGCAAGGCTTTATTTAACAAACAAATAAAAGAAGCCTGCAGAGAGAACGACCGCATTTACTCAAGACCTGCATGCAAAGGCAAAGGTCAAACAAAATTTTCTGCTATACCCTTCATCCAACAATAACAACTGGGTTTTTTAGGATGCTATTGCTTAAGGCACCATAATGTTGACCTAAAGGCCTCACTTCTTTGAAGTGTGCAATTCTTGTAGTAAAGGCTGCCTTCTCTTTTTTTGGGCAACATTATATTAATTCACCATTACTAGATAAGGCACTGCTCACAAACAAAAGGAGTTGGTGGAGGGTGTAAACTGGGAGTTAAAAAAATGGAAAACACAAGTTTGTTGACAGGAAAACTAATCCATAATGACTCATCTTCAGGCATGATTACCAAATGAGAATTTTTGTCTTCAACTTTCAGCAATTAATTTTTAAGGCTTTAATACTGGTCAGGACAGCTCCTCCGCTGCAGCAGCTTGATATTGTCTCTCTGAACTTGTTTGCATTCACACCATTACAGGATTTGGAACTATAGGTATTTTATTGATATTGTAACGTCTTCCCTGTTAGAGAATCCCCCGGGGACCCATTTGCTGTAATCCTGGACTAACTCCACCAGCTCTCCAGCACCCCAGAGGTCAGCTTCCAACAGAGTCGCCCCAGGGCTGCTGAAGGTTTTGATGGTCCCCCCACTTCTGACTAGAAACCTGCAAAATGACGCAGTTTTGCTCAACAGCTGGAGAAAAGTGGCACAAGCAAAATACTAGTTTTGTACAGTCACCTGCAAACTGAGAGGAAGCAAACAAGACAGAAGAAGAGATCCCGAAGTATCGCAGCTTGTTCAGCCAAACCTTCAAAAATTCAGCAGCTTGTTCCTATCTTAAAAAATAAATAAATATATATATATAAAAAATTCTGGCATAAGATGACTTTCTATTTAAGACTCACACTGGCGTTTTCTGTCTCGGTACTTGCCAGGGAAAGGAAAAGACAGCCTCAGAACATACCAGCTTTTCCAACTGTCATCCCAGCTAGAAAGCAACATAACACGGCACAGAGAAGTTTTAGATTTTTCAAAGAATCAATTTTACCAATGTTTCTCAGAAACATATGGCAGAGATAGGGCATCCATTTTTCCACCCTAAACACCAGCTAAATAAAAGCATCTAGTGACGTAATGAGGAATTCCTCAAGTGGGATACGAGAGCAGGAACACAAAAGACGATGGGAAAGCGAGTGACCTTAATGCCACCATCCCGTCTACCTGGCAAATCCTCAACGGCTGTGCCAAGCTCTGTTTTATTGTAGCAGATGAAACTCTGCAGGTAGAGTTTGGCCTCTGTGTGCACTTCGGGGGAAAGAAAGAAAGAGGGGGAGAAAGGGAAAAGGAAGGCAAAATGGTTAAATACCTTCCTGACTTTCTAAAGGAATTATCAATTCTAACGAGGACAAGAATCTGTAATTGCATTATCTGCTACGCAACAGTATCCAGTTTTGCATTTATCTTGTTCTTTCTGCAGCGAGCAGGCAAACTTCTGTGCTTCAGTAACAGGCTCATAAAAAGTGCCTGATGGACTGCAGAAGGTATTTGTACTGCCCTGGAAAATTACATAAATCAAATGCTGCTCGATTGCCACTTTCCAGCTAAATGCTATTATAAATAACTGTTTGTATGGCCTTATAATTTTTTTCTACCTGTCAACTACTGATAAAGATTCACTCCCTAAATCACAGCAATTTCCTTTTAGCTGTCAGAAAAGAGATTTAATATGGTGATAAAAAATAGATGAAAAACGTGTGCTTTACTTTTTAAGAGAGTTGTATAATTTTTTGTAGTTCTTTCGAAAGCATCATGCTTTCATTTTTTACTTCATGTCCAAATAATGACATCAATTTATTGTGACATATGATACCCTCTTTGAAAACTTTGATATAAACAACTCAATAAAGTTTCTTCCCTCATTCAAACTTAGCACAAAAAACTTTACTTTGGAAATAATGTCTATTACCAGGCTGCTTTCAGATTTTTGAAGTAGAACCACAAAATCAGTCACTTATAATTTTCTTGGAATTAGCATTCAAAGCTGAATATCCTTTTTCATCATTTGTAATATCACAAAGATCATTTTAAAGTAATTTATTCTGAGTACCTGAAAACAGAGATTCTGTCAGAGACAAAAGGATTGACGCATTCGCATCTAATGTCACAGTAGCATTAATTGTAGAGACTAATGTGTGAATGGCAGAATTAACACATAAATTTGGGAGGTAAAAATTAGATAGACTATGTAAGATCCGAATGTAAGAAATTCAGTCCTGCTCACTAGTCTAGTTTCACTTCCCCATTCTCACATGCCATCATGCAGATGGCAGTAACTGATAGTGCAGAAGCTGACACGTTTTTCATCCTCCGAAATAATACTATTTCTAAATTTAAAAATACTTCTCAAAGTAAAACTGTGAAAAATGAATTATATTATGTACTGAAAATTGCAAATAGAAAGAGGAGATCCTTCAAACTGCAGCTGCCAAAAATGAATATATACAAATATTGTGTTAATCAAGAGCTTTAAACAGGAAGTGATATATTTCTACATATAAATAATACCTTTGAGCTGCGATCATCCTTTGGCAGCACTGAAACGGCATATGTAATAGCTAAAGTTAACAGATTTCCTTCAAGAGCTTTGCTGCTTATGTTTACTATCCAATTTTACAGAGATTAATTTCACAAAAACAGAATTTTTATGTGGCAGTATCCCCAGGGGTATGCAGTCACCAGTTCGCATAATGATATTTTAGTAGATAGTAGAATAGCTCTAAGAGTCTTACAAAGAAATACAGCTTATCCTTTTAAAAAAATGCACACAAAAGAAAACAAAATACTTATTCCAGAATATTCATTTAATATTTAATCCCAACCCATCATTTTCTTGTGTTTTTGAGGGCTGAAAATAGAAATGAAAACTGTGAATGTTATTTTCAGTATTTCAATGAACGAAATGGTCCTCTCATCCCAAAACACAATTTTTTGTGTCTGGCTTCATACTTAGAAATGCAAATAGTTCAATGCTGCTGGGGCAGACACAAACAGCGGTGATGCCCTGTAATGCTCCAGGTGGGAATTCTGGACTGGTTAACATGGCTATTTCATATTAGCTTCTTTTCAAATACCATTTTTTTTCCCAAACCTCACATGATATATGAAAGAACAGTTATTACCTGGTTTTCACACCCACATTAGGAAATGATGGACAACTGGTTTCGACATACACCTTCGTTCTCAGTAATCCATTATACCCGATGCAGGTTTATAAACCAACTTTTCCTGCGGTGTCTTCCCTCACTTCAGCTATACCACTCCTTCTTACAGCCAGGAGGTGACATATGGCAGAGGGCAGCCAGGCAGATTCTGGGCTTATGAGGGCTTTTTCACTACTGACTTCCCAGGTGAACCATTTCAGTCAGGAAAGAAGAACGTTAAATGAACTGACTGACAGATCCCAACAGGCAGAGGTAAGGGCAACATATGTCTGTCCAACCTTTACTTGCTCAAACCGGTTTTTGTCCTTCCAGCATCCCTCAGCTTTGCAGGATACGGAGTTCTTACAAAACTTCTCCCTTTGACAAATTATTTTCTTTCCTGGGATAGGGAAAGCATTCTTCTTGGCCCTATGATGCTGAGAGAGATATATTGACCTGACTTGTAGTGTTTTTTAAAAGATAGGTTTTCATCACAAAGGAGTCACCAGTCATCAATTTAACCAAGTAGATACTGTGGATCTTATCTGGAGAGACAATCTTTTAGTGTACAGAATTTATTGCTATTTTTTTATTGATGGCACCAATATAAACTTGAGCTAGGGCACGAAAATAAAAATCAAATGTTACAACAGCCCTTCTTCTTCATTGGCCTTGTAAAACCATTCAGATTTAGTATTTAGGCATTTGTGGTAATGAGTATGATCCCCATTGGACTTAATTGACTTCACAGACCTGAACAGTAAGTGAACAAAATATGTGTGGCTATAATGCAGGTTTATTAAAGATCTTCCTGGCAGGCTGAGGAACAGAGCTTTGAAATCTGTTCTAGAGTCCACCAGCAAAGAATCTACTATTTCTAGTCAATTCTATCCAACAGTCATAAGAAACATTTTTTTAAGCAGATTTAAACCAGACTTTCCTCTGAGGACATAAGGAAAAGGGCCAAAATTGGACGGATGTCAACATTACTGTTTGTTGCTTTTGTTCTTTCCGTTTTCTGGCTATTTACTATATTCCTGAGAATTACAAGAAAGAAGTGTGCCCTGTTACTTTTCCACACTAAAATCAATGAAGAGTCTCACATCAAAGTCATTGTTGCATTTCAGAACAATAACCACGTTTTTCCTTATTTTGCAGTTTCCTTTCCTTTCCTCCAAATGCTAGAAAATATTTTAAGATTTCTGAATCTGATGTTGTAAAAACTTCCCATATTTTAATATACCACAAGAAATAAAGGGTTCATATTATTTTCTTTAACATCCATATAATGTTACTAAAAAAAATACATTACAAAAAATCACTCTTCCAAAACGATAAAGGCTTCTCATGTCATCAAAGGACTACAGACATAATTAAACCAGTCCTTTTAAAAAATACTTTGGTCAGATTTGCTTTTTAGTATTTCGAGGATAACCTGATATTTGAAAACCCATTTGAAATAGCTGACTCTGTCTTTGCATTTCCTATCATTCAGATGATTCAGCATGTGTCCATACCATGATCTGTTGGGAAAGGCCTTTTTGAGACAGTATGTTAAAGAACATACAACTGCCACACTCTTACAGCATTTTGTGATTTCTAGTGTCACAATGGGGCTTACTTCCCCTTTCAAGTTAAAGTATACAAATGTTGATTAAAATAAAATAAAAGCTATCACGTCAGATTATTAAAAGGAAGGCAAGACAGACAGCCAAACAGGTTTTAAATACTAAATTCTAAAAAGCCAGATAGTCTTTGAGTTCATCGTATCCATCTGTTATAAGTAAGGCATAGGTACTGTGGGCTAATTAAATGTTAATGAAATATAAATAATCTGCTGGTCTCAAAGCAGTAGCTAAGGAGCAGTAAATGCACAACAGCTGCTGCAGCTCATTGAAAGTGCTCATGTCACCGCAAACAACATCCAAAATCTGGCTTCAAAACATCTGAATGAAATAATAATGACTTCACGTAACTCATTTCAGAGATCTGCAATAATTTTTGCTTTAGACAGAGGTGAAAGGTCCAAGTGACAGCAACAAAAGCTGAAAAGTCTCATGGAGCAAAACAATTAAACATGAGATTTTTCATCTGCTGTTTTGTTAAAATCTTTCTAAGTAAAGCACAGTGTCTGTAAAAGCTGTACTGTATTAAGATGATAATGGCATCAATAAAAGAAACTGATGCCAGAAATATTAATGTTAGGTACACAAAAGCTTTACTGCTCTTCTATAGCATCACTGTTCAACAGCACATGAGACAAAGGTAAGATTTAAGCTCACTCCCCATTTAAAGCCTGATTCCTGATTTTAACGCGCAAACTTCCTCCTAGCCAGAAAGTAGGCATACATCTTCTTGTGGTCCATCTGGGGACAACAAGGAAAGACAGGAAGGACTGGGATGGCAAGTGAAGCGCCACAGACACAACATGTGGTAAGCTAAGCTAGAGCTTGAGCTAGATCACAGGATGTGCTGAGAATAAAGCACATCACGCCTTATCCATAGCAAGAAATTTAAAGGCCAATCCCAACAACCTCATGCCGGCACTCTTACAGCCTCCTTCTGCAAGCCAGCAACTTGGGGTTAGGCAACACATCTGTTTGGGGGATCTAATACCGGCACAGTTCAGGTGGTCCGAGACAGGTGCCTGTGCTCCCTACCCATTCTTAGACAGACAGCAATGCCATCTACAAGGAGAAGACTCTGAACATCTTGCTTGAAGACCTGAGGTGCCATAAATTAAAGAGCGACTATCCTCAAAAATCTCCAGTTCACAATAAGACAAATCCTTTTCCTCCTAATATTTGGTCAACCATTTCACTCCATCCCAAGTCAGATGCAGTGGCATTCTCAAGCTATCAAACCGCTTCTCCCCCTCCTTAAACCAGCTTGTGCAACAACAAAAGAGTAAAGAACATTTTGTGTTCTGTTGGAGTGAGTTATCTTTGGTAAAACCTTTGCTCTGAGTATTCTGTGCCAGAGGTTATAGCTGCCAACTATGCCAGGTACCCGCTGCATCCTGGTCTCCAAAGAAAATAAAGCAAGGACATGGTTGCAAACTGCCGAGGTAGATTCTAGCCTTCAGTTTCCAGTCCTGATGGCCAGGGGACTGAGATTTCTCCTGCCCCATTGCCTAGACAGAGGCTCTGAAATGGAGCTCAGGCTCCTTCTGCCAAGGCCAAATTAATGGAAGCGCTGTCACCAGACTACTTGAAAATGATCAGATCCATCATTATCTGCATGTTTACAAAGACAGACACAAAATTAAGTATAAATCACTCCACAAAAATTTGAGCATGCAACAGTAATGCAGGTGCTCCTATGTGCACACAAACACTCATCAGCATGCATTACACAAACACACCTAACAACTAGAAAAGATTATTGATTGATGTTTTCTAGGGACCTTTTATAAGCAACCTGCAAATATGGGGCTGCTGCTTGAAGCTGTATCAAGAAAAAAGATTTCCACTCCATACCAAAACTCATTCACCTCAAAGATACGCACCATTACTGCAAAGATGTAGTATTTTTCTCTAAGAGGTACAGCAAAAACGTTCCTAAAAATACAAAGCAACACTACAGAAACTCTCCTTGCCAAATGCCAACAAAGTCCATCTGACACAAACTGTGATTCTGAAATATAAGGGAAATGTTTTACTCTGCTCTTGAATAATTTGGCATCTCTTCAGCAAGAAAGAAATTGCTGGAAATGAATTGAGAAACTTGACCATCAGTATGCTAGTCACATTCACCCCTTTCAAATAATGCAAAGGAAAATTAAACAAACTACAACATTACAAAGAGACAGTGTCAAAATCAATTAAAAACTTCAGATTCTTTGGTGTTCTCAAATCAGGAGAGTTCTTGTTATAACCTTAACAGAAGTAGTAATTCCATTTACTATAGACATAGCACATCAATGTTTGTAAAATCCCTTTAAATCCCTTAATACTGGGTGGGCACATGCATTAACATTGGCATTTGTCATACAGGAAGTCTGCACTTCTGTGTTCAAAAGAAAAATAAATAATCAAACACTGTTTTCGAACCATTAGTCAGGAATTCTCCAGTAACTTCTTGCCTTTGGAAAATACAAGTTCTTTCCAGCTCCTTCACTGAGATTATGACACACATCACCAGACAGTGTGTGTGTGTGTGTCTATTGTCAGAAATATGGTCACCATTTCAAAGAATCTGATTTTTAATTCTAACAGGTCAAACATTTTCCCAGCACCTGTAAATTCATGCTGCCTATGCTGGGTTCAAACTGTATTCTCTGTCTAGCAAAAACACTTTTCCAGATGAATCCAGGAGCCTCCTAACTGACTAGCAAAGGGGAAGCGTGCTGCACCTCTTGGCTCACTGCTGAACTGCAATCGTCTTCAGGCTGAAACCTAAGGACTAAGCAACATCAAAGCAACCCACATCAGGGATTCAGAATGGGAAGCAAGGAATGTCACGTCTAAACAAAACTGCAAGGAGAATAAGGGAGTCACCATGGAACTAATCAAAATAAAATTTTGCCAGGACAGGAGGGTTTTTTCCTCAAAAGCACTATGAGGTCTTTAATGACCACAAATGGTCATAATCATAATTTTAAACCTCATTCAAAACCAAACACCTCATGACTCTGAGCCCTCAACATCTCAGAATGCAATGCGGTTGTAGAACAACACCTGCTAAACCACCAGCATCGATCTCCACTTTCTTCAGGGATGCCTTACCTAAGTACACATCCCATCAGAATTATTTAAAGTCAAACAAGACAGTATCTTTAGCCATTATGGCAATAAAGTAGAAGAAAATCTTGTTTATATTGTGCTTTATATTACAACTTCTGTAGTCCTAAAAAGCATATACTCGTTCCAGATTTCAAAATATTTTACTATGAAAAAGATGAAACACAATGGAATATTACTGTCATAATCAAAGTTCTCCTACTTAATTTGGGGGAAACACAAAGAGATTTCATGCTTTTCTCAATTTTCTTTAACGTTGAGATCTTATCTTTCATCTTTTGAATATGTCATGATGCTCTTTTAATCTTTTATATTTTGCTTCTTTTCAAGTTCTTGTCCACGTGCAGGGAGGCAATTAAGAAGGACTTTTCTTGTGTGCAACTGCAAATAGATAGGTTTAATAAGTCTCTCACACCACCAGTTTCTCTGATGGAAGACATATTAAAGAAAGCATTAGTCTTCGCAATGAGCAGTATCTATGGACCATTAAAAAAATACCCATCACACTTATTTCTGTAGAGAAAAGGTAAGAAATGAGGTAATATCTGTTTTAATTTCACTCTATATAAATTCTAATAAGACTCCAAAAGCTTTCCTAAACTTTCCTATCAAAGGAGCCAGTATGGAAAGCCATCACAGACATGACAGGTGTAAAGCTTCCACTTAATTTTCTTTAAGCATAGTGAAAATATATTTTATTCAGCACTCTGGAAACCAGAAACTGAGTTTTAGCTTTTTACCTCTCAACCTGCAATCTGACCTCAGACTTTGACTTTTCTCTTTGCAATTAGTGTATTAGACTAGAACATTATTCCTTCAATTAAAAAACAAATAATCTTGAAAACAGGATCCCCTCTATTGTGATCGTGTGGGTTTTTTCCCCGATAAGTCATCACTGGAGACTGAATCCTGGATGCACATCGTGAAGTTCCAATGCCTGTTCTGAAAGGATGATACCAGGCAATTTCCAAGGAGAGACAGATTCCTGTATCTTAACATGTTGTCTCATCATTAGTAAAGACAAAATAATTTCTGCACGATCACTGTAAACTCCAGAAGCAGGGCCTTCAAAAGCAGCACAGGAGTAGACTGGAAATACATTTCTGCAGTATTTAAGTATCACATTCATATTGACAAGACACTGATGAACTGGCATTCCAAACCCCATCCATATTCAGCACAGAAATTTGCATGTGAACACCAAATAGTTTAGTTTAAAGCAATATATACAAATATACCTGGGAATACAGTGAAAAAGTGTCAATGTTTTCTGTATAGCCTCAGCTGGTCTAATCACTGCTCTTTAATTCATGCAGAAAATCTAAAGTTAGCTATCTACACACTGTTTCTCCAAGATACATATTTTTAAACAAGTCTTTATTAACAAAACTTTTCCCATTCATTGCCGATGTTGTGGGGGTTTCAGCATTCTTAGTTGTATTTTACAGATGTGTTTAAGATGTAGAGGCAAGACAAAACTTAACTATATTGCTGATACACAACCAGTGCCATGAAGTGACACGTGGATAGGAGCAAGAGCAGCCCCAGCCAGCAACTCAGACAGAAACCTGGCGTTTCACAATGTAAAGCATTGCATGAAACAGCACAGTGTCATGTGAAGAGACTCCAAATCTGTCCCTCCGGTTGTTCGGTGACCGCACATAATTTACAAAAGTATTTTCATTAGTTCAAATGAAATAACAATACCGAAAGCCCTGCTGAACTGTGGTTCTTACGCATCTCTTGAGGTATTTTTGTTACTCTCTTACTTTTGTCAGGCTCATGTAACTGAAGAGCCTGTTTAGAAAAACATGACAGAGGCCTTCAATATTCTCCTCTTTTCCAGCATTAAAGCTTGTAGCTTTCTTCCTTACTAGTAAGAACTACATGGCATGATGAAGGACAGTATCATAAGAAAAATGTTTAAATTCCAGCCTACTGTGAGATTAATAAATAAACCACAGAAATCTGACATTACTGCAGTTACAGAGAATTAATTCCTTCAGGCTAAGCTTTAAAAAGCACACTCCATAAAGGTACAGACAAAATACTTTATCTGGGGGAAAGGGATGGCATCAATGACTGACTTCAAAAGAACCCATATTTTCTGAAATGTTACCCCACCTGTACCGTGTAGTTTTTTGTATTTTAAAATAATTAAAACAGAGATGATTACTGAAAAAAAAACCAACACCACACCAGTATGCCCAGGCCAACAGATGCAGGATTTGCAGAGTATCCAGACTGCTCCCACACCTCTGCCAGCATGCCCACTCTGTTACATCGTACTGCTGGGCTGTCCCCAAGCATCTCCTGCATCACTGCATCCCAGCTATCACAACTGCTTTCATCGATTTGTCTACAGCATCTACATCCTTCAACATTTGTTACAAATTTAGCTTCCATACCCCATATGGATGGTTGCTGCCCAGTATAATTAATTTCCTAGGCTTCTCTGGGAATCCATCCTATCGTTTGGCAAGGAATGCAGCTCTCCATCTGACTCCTATCATGAATCAAGATTATAGTTCAGGGAAAAGAGTTTATGCTTTCATACAGAATATTTTGAAATATGAAAGTCAGTACATTGATCTTCAAACAAAACACCATCGTTGGCATTCTTTGTAAATTGTGACAAAATATATCTGTAAATCGGGATTAAATTTAATCGCCATTACAAATTGTAAATATCAGTGTATGATAAATATCAATTCAATGGCCAAAAATTCTACAGTCTCAATCTTTTTAACCACTGGGGTCCTCACTGCAAACTTAACAACGGCTGGTGCATCTTCAAAGCATCAGTCGTCTTCACATACCCACCGTGGCAGAAGCTCTGGAAAGGCTGCTGCTGTCACGAGGCTGTTCTACCAGGACAAAATCACAGGTTGCGTGTGTGTTTCACTTGCACCCCACACTCCAGACAAGCACTGTAATGCCTTTTATGCTCAGTGATGTGAAGATGACCTGTACGAGCAAAGTTTACCCCATTCCCTTCTGAGAAAACCTACACCAAAACTAACAGACAGACCAATATCAACACAGAGAACGTAACACTGCTGTAACAACATCGGTTCAGCTAAAGAAATTTGACTTTCTAAAACATGTGATGCCTTCAAAGGACAAGATGTCAGCTGAGAAATTCTGGACAGATGCACAAGTAGCGTTACACTCTTTACAGACACATAAATTTTCTTACTCAATGTGTGATCTGTATTCATAAAATCTACGTATTCATGAAATACATATTGGTAAATAAATTTCACGCAATCTTGAATTCTAGTGATATGCCCTGGCCAGATGAGAAGGAGATAAGAGGCAGGGCTGAGACATGAAACTGGACTAATGGGCACTGAAGTATATGGGTTTCTAGCACCAGGCATCCAGACCTGAGTTTTACATGTGAAAAATTGGTGGGTGGCAGCTACAGTTACAGTTACTATGAATGTGTGTAGGCAGAGACACAAAGAAGAAGAGTACATAAACTACACCTGTGATGGGCAATGTGATCTGGTGGCAAAAACTGTGATTTAGGAGAGCCATAAAGGTAAAAGCACATAGCTTACATCTATGACTGGTGTAACTTCAAACAAGGTCTGTGACCAGGAACTGCAGCCCATGTAATCACAAGAGGTATGAAAAACCAGTCAATATGAAAACAAGCTAAGTCTCACCTTCAGTAAGCTTTTACTATCTGGAGGTAAAGATCCAGCTATGCACTTGCAGCGAGAAGACAGCTTGAAAACAGCCACGTTCAAAGTGGATATCGAGGACTCAGTGATATAATGTTATGACAGAGCTTGGGGCTTTTCATTCATTTTTGCTTGACTATAGCAAGTACTATCAATTGCACATGGCAATGTGCACTACAGTTCATTAAAGTAATATTAAGTTGCCTGGCAATACCATAATTTTTCATTTATAGAACTTTGCAGAAATACTGAGGCAACACAAGAATGCAGTATAATATATGATACAGATACAAATTTAAGAGCAATAAGATGTTTCAATAACAAAATGAAGCTTCTTGCCCAATTACAGATTTGAGAGTGAAAGAAATAATGGTTTATCTTCTCTGATGTTAATCTTTGTTGATATTCCCTAAGGTCAAATATATCCACATAAGCTTATGTTTTTACATGAAATTATGACTACTGCACAGGAGATTATTCTTTACATTATTTTCATAGGGGGGAAAAAAAGAGGCCAATTTTGATTCTCAGTCACTCAAGTGAATCTTTAACAGTTTCCACTGCATTGCATGTATTTGAACAAAAGCTGAATCTACACCAAGGAGTTTTATCTGTAGGCAGATGCATGCCCGGCATCTAAAAAGGCAGAAGCTGTTCTTCACATGATGTATCTTCTCATTATACACACACAAACTTCTACATTCAAGATATAAAAACTTGGAAATATTAATTTTATTTTAGATGTTAGTCACAAATCAGAACAAAACATAAAGTTTTCCAGAGATTCCTTGTGCTTACCTTATTTATCATCACTTTGGCTTTGAACATGCTAAACATATATTGCCCTGCTCAGAAAAAAACAAGTAATTCTGGAGAAAGGACAAGATTTTTTTTCTGGAGCTATGTTAGGTTATACAGCTGATCATTTCAGGATCATTGGAAAGGAAGTGTTGGATTTCCACAAAACTCTTCACTCAAAATTCCTCTGATGGACTGAGCAGCCCTACAGCAAATGCAGAGTATCCTCATGCAAGCTGGTAAGCAAGCTAAAGGCACTGCATCATAAGAACCAACTCCCATTGGCTGGACAGGGGGCACTAAAAAGCATCTGAAAGCATTTTTTTCCAATATAACATTTTTATAGGTGTCATATACCATCTAAAAATCCTATGCAAAACTAATGAGGTTTTTATATTTTGCTATGTTGGCAAATTACTTCTCTGCTCCTTAGATCTCGCACACTACTGCATACTAACAATACTAAAATCTTTCAAAGGGAACATTTTAACGCAACTCTTTTCTTGCATAGTAATATAATCCAAGCAAGTCTTTTTTTTTTTTTTTTTTTTTTTTTTAATGTGTTTATAATAAAATGCTCACAACAGTGAGAAAACTGTTGGGCTTCAAACAGCATGAGTTCACTGGAACAAGCTGAAAAAATACCTGAACACAATCATTTTGTTTCAGCTACCACCTCATGATTTCTGAACTAAAAAAAAAACAACCAAAACCAAAACTAACAAATAAACCATCCAAACCCAAAAAATAAATCCATTTCTAGCTTGGCAATGAAAATGAGTTACAAAAACCAACCAAACAAACCCCCAATTTTAAGTAAGCAAAGTATTAAATAAAAACAATATATACAATCAATATTCTGGTATCCTTTTTTGCTCCCAACCACATTTCAATTTTGTAAACGAAATTATACATTTGTATTTCCTTGTGCAGCAACATTTTAGGGAATTCTACTTGTGCAATTACTGCCAAGCACATTGGACATCAACTAGAGATTGGCTAGGTTGTCACAAATGAACCTATACAGAAGAAAAAGTAGTAAATTAGTCAAATTAGTAAGAAAAAAACCCCTATGCATCACAAAACACGGCAAAGAAAAATGTAATAGATACAGCTCCTCTACCACTAGTATTTTAGAAGTGCAAGTACAGACTAAAGTGAAATACATTCCAGAGAAGGTTGAGGAAATAAAGCTGCCATATCCCATCCCTGAAAAATCCGAGAACTTTATTACAAAGATTTTTCTGCAGTTACTTGAGTAAATCAAATACACCAGGGAGTTCAGCAAATTAAGTGACTAATGACCTAGCAAATAAGGCAGGGGGGTGTGGGGTGTCGGGGGAGTCAGGGGAGTGTCTCTGGCCTCGTAACAAACCATCTCTGTCAGGATTGCTTTTTGGTTTTGCCCGTATATTGTCAAGCACACTGCATACAGATGAAGGATAGGAAATTTTAAGCCACAGAATGTGGTTTCTTAGCAACTTAAATAAATCCAAAATAGCTTTGACCAATAAGAACTTCAGTCTTGTATTATCTACCTAAGAGGATGCCACAGAAGATCCCTTAGAGAAAACCTAGAAAAATTACCCCTGACTTTAAGGGTACACATTAGTGTCTGCGTCCCCCCAGCTCAGTAGGAATAAACACTCCCTCAGGTTATGTTCTTCGAATATTCCAAATGCAGACTATGAGATTTCAGCATAAAATATGAATCTTCTTCTGAAAAAAAAAAATCAGCCTTGAATCACATGAAAAAGACTACATTATTTGTGTTAAAAGTATGAATATAATTTAGAAGAAAAAGATGGCATTATGTTCCCTGATGCGCCCTTTAGAAAAACAGCGCAGAAGTCATGCTTTTATAAATTATATATACAATCAGTGAGTTCCCAAGAAAGTCTCGTCACAAATAGATATTAAAGGAAAATATTAAGCTTTTAAAACCTTATCATTACCTAGCATAGTTTTAAATTCTTATCTCAAAAACTGAGTTAATACAGAGGCATTTTGCTTTGGCTGATGCTTTTTGTATGGAGCCATTCTTTCCCACAACAGTTTTCTATTAATTTCAGAAATTCATTGGTACCAGAACATACAACTCATCATTAATTAAAATCAGCTATACAATTTATTCCTGGTGTAGATGAAGCTCTAGTGTGAGACATCTGACAATACCTCTGGCTTCTTAGATCCCCACAGTACTTTTATTCTGTTGCTTAACTAGATTTGCTCATTCCTGCATTGTAATAAACATAGATTAGATCTGTTTTGCACTCAGACCACTACAGTTAATTAAACATAAATGGTTCATACTCTGCCCGCAGGTATGCACGGGTAACTCATTCAGCTGAGCCACTGATTTTTACTCTTACTAGCCAATTTCTTTTTATTTCAAGAACAAAACAATGACCAACAGTTCAAGTCTGGATTTGATAGAGGTGAATTTAAGGTGTGGTGAATATGAACCCTGTATCTCAGAGAACATTTTGATCTAGAGTGACTAAAAGACACTTTACAATTTCAATGGAATCGGATTTTTAAAAGCGAAGAATTCAATTTCATAAAAGATGTACCCCTACATTGTCAGTATTAGTATCTTTTTTTTTTTTTTTTTTTAAATAGGAAAAGTAAATACTTTTCCACTATAACAGCAAATACACATGCAACTTTTCAGTTTCCACTGTTTGGAAATGCATCCATATGCTAAAGATTTTGGCCTCAAAAAGTGACTTGACTCAACACTTGACTCGACTCAGCACAAAAAAATCAGCTCAGGGAACCCTGTTGTGGACAGCTGTGGTATGCTCAGTTCATGCAGGACCAACAAATATGTTTAATCCAGATCTCAGTAGGTAGATAAGGAGATAAGCACAGATAAGAAATTCAGCAGCTAGATATGGAGTCCGCTGCCACTGATTTTTCTTTTAAAAAATGTCCTCATCCTCCATTTTCAGCTTGTATACCAAAATTCCTAATGAGCTGAGATGTATTCTAAGGATTATTGAGATTTGGTCATAGTTGAGAATTATTTTAATGGTTATCCCTAATGAGTTGAGATTTGTTTTAGTGATTGTCACAGGAAAATACAAGAAATGTAGAAAGTATAAAGAAATACAGAAATTTAAAGAAAAGATGTGAAGAGCAGTGGACTCTTGGCTATTCTCTTTTGTGATTCAAGAGTGCTACTTTTGACAGGGATGGCTTCTTACAAAAATCCCATTTCTTAGTAACCTCTACTGTAGCACGCTACATTTTCTACATAATTTTTCAGCACCTGAAAATCCATGAAAAGAAATGTTTGAGAACAGTAAATACTGTAAAAACAACTTGTACTACACCTTGTAGCCTGCAAACATCTTAATCGACTTAAACCACATCGGTTACCATGTCCTTACCAAAGTACGTCCTTGAAACTCAAAGCTATGTATCAGCTGCATAGTACTTGGCTAGGGATTAAGTAGATCTGAAGCAGATTTGCTGTTAGAAAACCCCTCTTACTCTGTTGATAGAGGTTATGCTTTAGCAAGTTTCTGCTTCATTCCCTTGCTTCAGACATTCACTCCTCTCCCTCAGTTGTCTGCTTTAGGTTTCTGCTCCCAAGTGATGCTGAAGTAAGTAAATGGGTGATTGCATCCTCATTGCAAGGTGGGGCTGGGAGGAGGGAGATGGTGGAATAAGGACAGCATGAACCTTACCTTTCATCATCCATAGCTGAGAATAACTAGGGTGAAAGTAGATGCTGCGCAAACTCAGAACACTGCTGACAATATGCAATTACCAGTTTGAAAAAACTGTGCAAGTATGTAGAAATCTTTCCCTAAATGATCTGGTAGACTTGAAGACTGCAGGTTATACCTTCCTCGCTGTTGGAAGGTGTCAATGCAGTGTCAAAGTACAATGAACAAGGTTTGGAGCCTGCAGAAGGTGACACTTGCCAGGGGAAGCTTCTCTACAAGGTGTACAGCTACTACCTGATGCAACTAGAACACTGCGAATAAATTCTTCACTGTTTCAAAATGTGATTTGGAATCTTTATCCATTGGAAGTGGTTGTGATCCAGATTAAGCATCCCCATCCGGAAGAAGATCTTAAATATCTAATAACTAATACTTAGTTAAAACTCCATTACACTGAAAGATTTCAGTTTTCCCTAGTGAAATCACTATGGGTAGCAAATGGATTTATAAATATAATTAATATCCAAAGTTAATTTTAAATGTGTATGTAATGAAGGACAGAAAAGGTAAGATATCACCAAATTTCTTTTTAATGGTTAAAACGTTACAGGAGATTTTTTTCACTCTACAACCTTCAAAAGGAAGAGATTAAATTATTCAAAATGAAAACAGTCCATTCTTTACAAGGACACAACCTTCACCTGTCTGAATTACAGCTGTGTCCTTTGTATCCTCCCATTAGATAGCTGAAAATTTTTGAAACTATTGAAACCATTGAAACTATTGAAAAATAGTTCTGTTGGAAATAAGAATGCTTTTAACTGAAATTTCTGGTTTTTCTTTCAGTTTTCAGTAGTTATTTTCCTAAAGTTCTTTAAATATTGCCATGCAAAAGTACTTATATTTACATTTCACAGACATATTATCCCAGTTTGCTTTAGTGAATGAAAGAACACTGGATTAAACAGCACAAGCTTGCCACAAGGACTTATGCACAGGCTTAAATTTCAATGGACCAGTCATTTGCTTAAATTTGAATAAGTATGCAGATCTTCACAGCACTCCAGTTGAATTTTTAAAATACATTAACTTTATTATGACATTTTCAGACTTCAGATAAAAGTGCATTTGTGGTAAGTTACATTTTCTGCAAAACTCAATACATCAAAATCTGTGACTTTCAGACACAGAAGTAATACAGAAGAAAATTTTTCAATCTTCTTCTAGATGTATTTTTTTCTCTTTGCAGCTGTATTCATTTGAGCTGTATGAATCCAACTGGCTCCCATGAACTTTGTTGACTTTGTAATATTCTAATGCACATAGTCATGGTATTTTAGCCCCTCACCCCCCAAAAAAAATCCCCAAAACCCCAAACAACCACCATTTCCAAGATGGGGGTAAAAAATCAATGGCTACTTGATTTTCAAAAGGTATTATTTATACATGTTAAAGGGCCCCCATTTTACAAGCACACATATGTATAAGGACACATGTTCTCTACTAGCTTTTGGAAGTCACAGCAGCAGCATTAGTCTCAGGCAGTACAAATTTCTGGGCAAAAACACTCAGTAGAATGCCGTATCTGGAATTTTTATCATAGAATATAGAGACCTTTTAATGTCAGGAAATTAAACTCCACAAAGCAAATCTCAACTTTCAACTGCTTCACCACTGTATTTGCATTAATATAAAAAATGGGAAGGGAGATTGTAATTAGTCTTCTGAAGACACTATAACAGCTGCCACATTTTACACTTACCTAGCTATATAACGAATGGTTTAAAGTTTCTACTTTTAACTACCTTAATTCATCACTATCTGGAGGAAATAGCAACCTCAGGATAGGGATGATCTTCAATCAAAGTTTCCCTACAAATTCTGGCTGACCCAAGTTTTTTCATCATTTTTGCTTTGGCAGATGGATAAAACCATTGTGAACTAAATTTTAATAAATACAGCCTTTGACCAGCATGTGATGCAATGTGCTCATACAGCCACCAATATGTATGCAAGGTGACAGATCTTTAGAACAGTCATGAATTTTTCATAGGTGCGCTTGAATGAACAACTTTATCCCTGTGTCATCAATATACAATGGGATTCACGTCCCCCAAAAACCTGAGGAGTAAATGGCAAAACAGCAAACCTGCTTTTTTGCTCATCAGCATTCATAGGATAGACAGGGCTGAAGTGAATTTTTCAGCAGCAGTCCTGATCACAAAATGCATACACCCTCTTAAAAAAGAATGTCCGAATGTAAGCAGGCACAGATCCAAGATTAGATGCCTCACAAAACATAACAGATCTATCAAAATGGTCTACAGCTAATCCCTCTTGTAACAAAATCACAACTGAACAAAGATGATCCTGTGTTCTTCTGTTCACCATCAACAATGAAGAACATTTACATGATACATTAATCAGTAGAATAGATCTAAACCATCAAGTTCTTTCCCAATGAAAGGATGAAAAAAGGAAGAATGAAGAATCTATAGAAAGAGGGCTGCAACATAAAAGAGAAAAATATCTAGATCATACTTGATAAAAAACATCTCAAACACTGATAACTGTGTCAACCAAAAAGAATTTGCTAAAAATAATTAATCTGCCATCATTTCCAGGTAGCTAGTTGGCAGTATGTAACTATCTACTTATGCCAACAGTGATATGCAGACATACTCCAATCAATTTAGGTAGCATTCCATTCGAACTAAAATACTCATTTTTTCAGTAACACTAATAAGCAAACAAGAAAATACTAAGTTAACTGTTGTTTCTAGGGTCCAAGAATCGTTGCTCAGCAGTTATTTTATGTTTCTTGTCATGGCATTGTATTGAACCACTGACACAGGCATGACTGCCTAATATTAACTCTTCAAAAAATATCTCTGCATTTTCACTGTTACGAGACAAGATGCTTCTGAGGATAAACAATGGAACTGCCTTGGACAGCCAGATTTATTGGCAAGGCACATGGGAATCCAAAGTGGATGGCACAGAATCCCATTTCACGTGAAGTGTTTCTCCCCATTCTCCCCAATGAAAATGCAACAAATGAGTAGATAAAATTATTTCCGCATTATCAGGAGTTCCCTAAGCCAGGGTCATCATTCTGGTTTTATCCTGGTGTAAAGAAGATGTAGGCAACAAAACTGAACCTTACAAACCTCATGTACGGTCAGTTAAAGACCCCTAAAGATGCATTGCTTACATACATACATATATACGTGTATATATATATATGTATATATATATATTCTTTTAACAGATTTGAAATTTTGGCAGCCTTCACTGGTTTGAAGGTAATCACAGGGAAGTGTGATATATTAAACTCATTTATAATCTCTGCTCTTAGTTCTGACTATTTACTACTGACTTTATTTTGTTATATATAATAAGAAGGATATATTTGGAAAGTATTATAGGAAGTATTCAGTCTAAGGAAAATTAGTTTAGAATTCAGGAAAACGGCTTCCTTCACTTAAGTCAGGCTAACTTCAAGCAAACTGCAGCATAGAAAAGCAACTCTGACTATCACACAAGCACATGCATGATAATCATGAATACCTATTTCTAAGAAAAAATACAAAACCCCCAAATTAATTAGCTGGTTCCATAAGAATGACTCTACCATACTTTCCATAGGAGTATGCTTCCTCCTTAGCCAGTGCTAACAGAAACAGTACATAAAAGCAAGCTTTCGGAAAGATCTGTTTTGTCCTTTACTTTGCAAAGGTCATTTAAGATAACAGGTAAAAATGGCAAATCAGGCTAATGCCACCTGCTGGAATAATGGATACAAGACCGCTTTTACTCCATTGAAAAGAAACTAATAATTGTATGATATATTGACTACCTACAATCACTGGGGTACCCTCAACCCCATTTATGAAGCGTTCGCAATGGCTAAGCTTCAGTTAGCTTTCTCCAGCCCAAGCGAGGAAAGCAATCTTTCCTTGTCTAAAGCTGGACTTCTCATCTTTTATTACTTTTTTTTGACATGTTCTGAGGTCGCCTTTGAAGCAGCTGTCAACAAGCAAAGAAAAACAGCCCTTGCTTTCTATCAGTGCTACAGAAGGCGTTCTCCTGCCAGAGGAAGCACAGCAGCACCCGCTCCTCCCAGACCGTGGCACGGCCAGGCAGAGCGGTGCCCTGCTCACTGCCCTGCTCCCTGACCGCCAGCAACACCACCAAGCTAACCGATGGGAAACAGGGTTCAATCAAGGAAGGATTTCCTTGATGATGATAATGCTGAGCCCTAAACTCATTTCAGCTGACGATTTGTCCGCAGGCAGCACAACAGATTTGTCTCAATTCCCATTAAAGAGAATTTCATCAGCTTTTCAATACTGCTTTGGACAGGCTCAGGATGGCGATGAAGCAGCGCATAATAATCACGGCAACTATACGTTTGGAGCATATGGCCTCTGCAGCAGCGTTCAGAGGGAATTTCACTAAGGACTGCTAACAGGGATCAGCACAAAACCATCTGTAACACAGCTTCCTAGCTTCAGAGTCCCTGAACCCTCCTCCTTCATGGAGCGGGATATCAAGGTCAATAATATTTGGGAAGCTGAGGCAGCCATTGAGCTCAACCACCCCCAGCACTACTTCACCCTAGTAGTTCTCTTTTCTTTCTTTCTTGACAGCAATTTGGACTTAGATTGAGAAATTTTTGGTTATTAAATGATCTAAACAAATTAATGTGGGTGAAAGTGAAAGCAATTGTAGAGCGTGATGTTTGCTTCCCCCAAAATGCCGAATTGAGGAAATTTCCATTTATAACACTGTGGCTGCAAGATATACAGCACTCCCTCACTTTTTAAAGGTGACTTGTAAGAGAACAGGAACTGCACACACAGGCAGTGTGTATGCAACAAAGCAAACAATCAAGCAACCAACACTGAGTTTAAATCTAGAGACTCTCCCATCACTTGTGATTACACACACCCAGTTGGTCCCTAGTCTCTCAATAACAATACAGAAGCATTTTCCACAACAGTGCAGAGTCTTTCTTTTACTTCATATACAACTGAAAAATGCTGCACACCAACCTCCTAAATGGTACATTCAAAACAAGGGTTGAGACTTTTTAAGTACATGTCTTTTGTGTCCCTAAACATGTGTTTCCCGATGTACAGCACTAAAAAGAAACAAGCTCTATGGTACTCTGCATTAAAAGATAGGCACTCCCACTTTACAAGTAAGCACAGAAAATTAGAGGACATAATTAGCAGAGTTTACGTAGCTGCTGGGTTGCAGTTCAATATCAAGACGTCGCATCTGGAGTTCGAAAGAGATACACAGAAATAACACAGTATTGTTTAATATATATTTCGATAATCATTGATAATGTATTTCCCAGACAATTTATTTCTTTTAGAAGAAATCAAAGAACCTACTCCTTTTCAGATTCATTGTCACACTTTGAAAGTAAGCGTGCTAATTGATTTCAGCTACAGTTTTCTTTACTCCAAGGGACCAAATTTCAGATGTTCCCAACTCTTGCGGATTGTGCCAGTTTCAGTACAGGACTGAGCATTCCTGATGATTAAGCTTTTAAAGCTTCTTCAACAGATACATAAAAACTCTGGTTTAGATGAAGTATAAAAGAAGCTTTAAATGTTTTTATTTAATATTCGCTCTACTGCAAATTTGATGCTGTAAGTACTCCCCCACCTGACATTCTTTTAATAAATGCTAAACCTGAGGTAGAGATGATAATGTTTAGACCTAAAAACGAAAGGAAAAAGAAAGTTAACACCTGGCTTAGCAATAGTATTAAGTGTAACATACATAAAGTGACTGTGCAGTCCTATTTCAAAGCACTTAAGCTTTAGTGAAATACAGAACTGGTAATTTTCCTTACTTCCTCCTCCTCTAGCTTGTGCATTCACTATTTCTAAGTTAAGAGAATAAAGAGAAAAATACATGGAAGAAAGCGTGAGGCTATAGTACAGATGCCCTGACTGAAGTAAAATTTATGAGGTAGGATTAGATCTCTCATGAATGGCCCCAGAAATCAAGTAACTCATCCAACATTGCTCTTTCATTCACTAATCCTCTTCGCAAAGTGCTTTTTGCTATGGAGCTCAAATTCTTAAACTCCAAAACTTAGTGGCAGAAAAACGGGGAGAAAGCAGGAAGAGGGAACACAAAAACACCAACATATTGGAAAGAGATATTTAAAAGCTTTCGCTTTGAATATTTTGTATTATTTAGTCTTTTCCTTGGAAAGCTTTCATAGCATCTTTTGACTCAGAAGAACATAATTTCTCTTGTATACACACAGTGGTTTGTAATGCTGAAAACTCCTTCTGTAACTGTTTCCATAGTAACCAAAACCATTCTATTATATGTATTTAATTGTTGCCTTTTCAAGTATAATCTATTATTGCAGCCAGAGTCAGTGTGTTCTGTTGCCATCTAAATTATGGATTCCCTGAAGTCTATCAGGCACTCATTATAAGTTCCTTTTCAATAATTCAAAATTTAAAGCATTTAGTCTAGTTCATTATGTTGTATTACATTAAAAAAAATAATTCAGGAGTAATTATGTAGATAGCACAAAGCTGGAAGCACGAATTATTATTTTGACCAGGCGAATTTTAGTCATTTCAACTGTAACTACAAGGATAAACAAACCTTGCTAGAGCCCGTATCAAAACTCCCTACCTGAATGAGGGTATGACTCCTTTCTGAACTAGGCTCAGCTTCGTGACTCACAGGATTTAGAAACCAACATGGTAATCCTACTCCTGAACACTTGTGCTTTCTCACTGTCCTATAAATGCTGTTTTCTACCTCTTCCATTAGTTACCCCAAACAGAGGACACTGTTCCTTGGACAAGAAAACAGGGAGGTTTTTATTTACCTGTGGAGGTACATGGCACATTTCAGTGTGCTGCAACACACTTTGTCAGAATTGACAACAAATAATCAATATAGCAACATTATTCTAGACCATATCTCTGAAAATGTTTATTTAGAACATTTAGATATTTTCAGTCAAAAATATCAATCACTTCTATTTATTCAGGTCCAAGTAAGGAATAGAAAAATAAGATTAAAACATTAGATTAAAACAGGATTACAAAAATAAGGTTCAAAACACAGTCCCATTAATAGGGGGCTATTGTAGCACAAATTAACTTGGCATCACCTAACCATTTAGGTCATCTGTCAAAAAGGACTTCTGCTTCTCCTGTTCTGCCTTTAAACTGTGTGCACGAGACATTTACATTGATGCAACCAAAACTAAAAGAAGTGTATTTTAAAACAGAAGAATGCCTTTCATATTTGGCTCTCATACCATTTATTCCAAGTTGTTTTGTGGTTCTGATTTGAGGTCTGTCGCCTCTCCACCTGCTATTACCAGGAGAAATAAGTCCTTTTCAATTCAATATCTTCTAAAGCAGTAACCTGAGCACATACAAAAATTGTATATAAAGATGTATAATATACAAAAGGACATAATAAAAAGATAATTTGAACTGGGACTGGAATACTCCTGAAAAAATCAATATTAAAAATTTTAAGTAAAGGACTGGGGATGGAGGAATAGGTCAGTACAGCAGTTAGATGAACATTACCATACTCTTGGGTGAATACCCTATAGGCTTTCTGTATAAACAAACAAAAGGATAGACAGATAAAGTTTTACCAAGAGTATAGGTTATAAGCACGACTGAATAAAAAATGGGAAAGTTTAGCTCAAAGCTACCCTTCTTTTTCCCCTGCCCGTGCTTCCCTTGATTTTTTCCAGTATCTCACTCCTAGTAATCTCTTACTCACAATTCCTTCCTCCTACTTTTCTTGCTTGTCACAGGAATCCTCCTGGGATCTGGGAGATTCGCTGAATATATACACCAGCTGATCCTGGAGCAAAAAAGGGAGAGGGCTGCAGGTTGTAGCCTATGTCATACTTCCGTATGTGTGTACGTGCTCCTGAAAAAGCCCCCTCACAGTCGTAACGCAAGCACTGGCCTCTTTTCTTTCCCTGCTTCTCTTTTTTGGACACATTAGCTGTACACGTGCTGATGTTGTGGGTGCTGCGATGGAAGCTCTACCTGGATTATTAATAGGTGGATATATTTGCAATACATGTTTTTACATATTTAATCAATGTAGCGACAGCATATATTTTTCATGTGCAACAAAAGCTACATACTACTCCACTGTGTAATGATAAAGAGAGAATTAAATACCAAAAGCAAAACAATTTGTAATCAAAACAATTGGAGTAAATTCTTACCATATCCACAAAGACCTAGTAAATTAACTGTACAGGAAGCACATGAAACACAGGTATAGCACAGGAAAAGAAACCCAAAAAAATATTCTCCCTCCACAAACATCACCGAACTTTTTACATGGTGGCTACTGCTGCTACTACTGATAAAAAGCAGCTTGGCCAGTCGATCTCCTTTGTATAACAGAGCTTAACCCTGCTCAGGAAGAACTTTCATTAGTACTCCCCTCCTAACTGTATGGATATCTTTTGCAGCACTCTGCTACTTCAAACTCACTGTTGCTTGGCACAATATTTTGTCTTTACAGCTTAACTTTGTTGCAATTTAATTGCAAATTTATGTCTCAATCCAACTACACCAATGCTGCATGGGTCCTAATGTGTTGATGCAGTGTCCTCTCACTTTCATCTCCTCTGCTTCCTACCTTTGCCATTTCCCAGATTGTTTTCTTTTTACGCTGTAGGTGTCATATATATATTTCCCATATGGTGGCTGACACAGCCCCTGTATTGACTGGAAAAAGCCAGGAGGGGGAAAAGGAGAAAAACAAAGAGCAATAGTAACACTTCACATTTTCAGCTGTAGCCTTCCGTCTCTACTATCAGTAAATCCATGCAAGTAAATCACAATGTATTCAATACTCAATGTAAACATAGATTTTTATTGGTTACTAAAATCTCTGCTCCTCGGGCTGTTCATGAGTACATTGGAAATGTACATACAACAGTAAGAGGGATATTGCCTCTGTATCTTGATTACCTCCAGGGAAAAATAAATAAGAACAAAATGAACTGGAGCTGGAGGTGGGTGCAAGGAAATTGTTGTTAAAATTACTTCTGTCCTTTCTCTAATATAGTTTTCTTAATTTGCAAAACAGAGCAAATATTGTTGTTAGAAATACTAATATTTAGATACTTCTGGAGCATCTCTCCCCATTTAGTTTTACAAAATAAAAAGTGAAATTCTCATTGATGGTATGTGAAGCATAGCATGCAGGTATGGGGTTTTTTTCCACATAATTCATTCCCTCTAGGATGCAGGTAAATCTCAACCTGAAGCATGATGAAGCACTTTCTGTATTTTAAGCAGTATGCTGATTAAACTTTGTTTGCTCCACCAGTATCCTATTTAAGTCACGATATGACTCTGAATAGTATGTTTTCTAACAAAATTAAGTCTAATACAGCCACTGCACAGGATGATGTTTTTTAGGAATGTTCTGCAAAATATATGGTTTAGAAAACCTCTAAATAAAACCAGTAACAGCACCATCACAACACTGTTGTTTTTCACTGATCAGATTCAAAAGAATGCCTGATAATGTTTTCAATGGAAGTGAACAATGAGCTATAAAACAGCATGACATAGTTCAATACCATACAATCATAAATGCAAATATACCTAGTTTTCCCTGACATCTTTCCTTTCCTCTACCTTCCAGCGACAGCAAGAAATTACCAAGAAATGCTGTTCTTTGTTATTCAGAGATATTTGCTGTTCAGAGATATTATTAAATTACTGTGACAGTGAAACAAATACATCTGTGCTATGTACTTGATCTGTTTTTTCTAGTTTTAATCTACAATGCATTTGTCTAACCAAATTAAGTACTTTGCAATCCGAGCATTACATGTACCAGCATTTTTCCTTCATATTTGTTTTCCATTTTATGATGCTTAAATTGTTCACATGTAATAACATAGTTGATTAATTTCTATATTTGAGCTGCAATTATGCTTTGAAATCTAATTTGTAGGAACTGAGGTTGTACTTTAATACAAACACCACAGATTTCTAAATTACAAAACAAATTATCCCCTGGTCCCTTCTCCCCTACCACCATCACTCCCCACCTCCTCTTCCGCATTTAGACAACACTACCTCTGACTGATGTTTCTGCTGCACAAAAGTACAGACCCAAATGTGCCTTAATTTTCTTGTGAGATGACAGAATACAACCACTGGCTGTGGCTCAAACAGAGCGTTAATTACAGTTTAGCCACAGCCAATGCTTTTACATACCAGAAAGTATAATTCTGTTTCTGGAGCGGTCACCTAAGACTAAGCACTTCCACTTAATTTTGAGCAAGCTTGAGTCAAAGAAGTCAAGTCTAACAGATATTTTTGCCCCGCCTTTACAAAATATAACTTCTGTATCCTTTCAAGATTTTGAACACACTAGCATACACGAAAAAGGAATAAACGGGCAGTGCTGAAGGAATAAATGGGCAGTGCTGAAGGAATAAACGGGCAGCAGTGGCACTTCTCTCTTTCTCCCCATCTGATTTAAATGGGCTTTCTCCCAAAGCTCCGAGTTCTGTGCTTTAAAAGCATGTTCCTTCAGTGAAGTCTCACAGCAACTGTAAATTCTCATTAGGCAAAACCAGGCATCAAGGTTAACACTGGGGTTTAACATTGTCTTCCCAATTGCTGCAGTATGCTACAAGAATATATTACTGAAATACAAATTTAACAATCGCTATACAACATAAATGCATATGAACTAACTTAACACAAGACTATCGTAAAAATGGCTTTTTTGAAATGATGAAAAAAGACCAGAAAGTAAGACCACAGCATTTGTTCTGAGGTTTCATTGTGCTGTCCCAAAACCAAGTTCTTCCAGCCCCTTGAACAAAGGACCTGCTAAATAAAAACATTAGATCATTAGATCTCCCTTTAGTACATGAGGTTGAGGGAGCAGTTGTGCTTATCTGAGTGGCTACGTTGGACATAAATTCAGGCTAGACAAAGATGAAGTCTGTTTTCCACAGGGAACTTTTTTTTTTTAATCCCAGGTAAACAAGTGAGTCATTTTCCACATGCCCAACTGTAACCCTGGCTCAGGAGGACATTCTGTATGAGTGGCTTTCTACAGTCGTTCCAGCAGGCGATGGGTGTGCTTTACAGGGCTTCGGCAGCTGCCACGTAGGATAATGGAAAAAACCATAATTTTATTAGAATAACAAACCCTGTAAGTGACTAATGCTACAGTTTAGAACAGCAACTCTTCAGATGTGGATCTCCAGATAAAATAACTGATGTTCAATTGCCTAAGCCTGTTCCAGTGGCTCAGTTTCCTCAACCCTATCAACCATCTCTGCCTGCATTGCCTACAGTAACTATTTTCTTTTTAGGGAACCAGGCAGGATTTTACTTACCTAAACTACATCTCCTTTTAGATTTCCTCCAGAGGTTAAGGAGGCTTGGTGTATCATGTAATCATTCCCATTTCATCACATAATAAAAGTCTCAGCACAAAATTCAAATTCAAACAAACGTCCTATCTAGTCATAACTGTGCCTTATGGTTCATTGCTCTAATTACAATGTATATGCCAAGAATATTTTGCAATGATTACTCAAGGCCATTAGCTTAGAAGAGTTCTTGGTTGCTGAGTGTTAGGCTGCCACTTTGGGATTTAGTTGATACCGGTGGTCTGACTCATACTTCTCAGTAATGCAGAAACTTCTAGACGCTACAGCACACACAGGATAAAATTTCCGCTCTTGGACCAAGTGTATCTTAAGCACCTGTCTTTATGAATCTATCTGGGTGACAACTGGCAACTTTTCAAACACAAGCTCTAATTTAACACTGCAAGATTACTTATCTTGATGTATTTCTTTTGGGGAAATTTCTGGACATGAAGGCTGAGCAAGTCAGATGACTAAAGCTTCCACTACTGCTGAAGTGTCCAGAGGAAAACATGATGATTCACAGAGAACATAGAAAAGGATGCAGGGGAATGCACAGATTTCAATTTAATTTAGTAATAAAAACCCTGTCTCAGGTCTGATACATAATGGGTAATCTTACTCTAAAGGACATTCTTACTAAAGTGATGGCCACAACCAGAATGACGTTATGGCATCATAAAGGTATGTAAGTTTAGGGATGTGAATGGAACAAAGTGATCTTTTATTCTTGCTTCAGGCTAAACCAGAGCCATTTTCTAAAGGCGACTGTGATTTGGTGACAATATCTTCCTTATAATGACTTCAGGTATAGTTAAAAAATTGTAGTTGTTGATGCAGTTATGCTGTCCATTGCTTGCTGCTGAAGCAGTGGAAATTTGTATTCCAGATGGCTGTAACTGCATTGTCCTTAGTTTGTACAGTCCAGTGCTTTAAGTCAGCTTTGGTCATGCTCTCTGCCAATGTCAATTACAATAACTATTTTGACTCCAAAAGTTCTAGATGAATTTTCACCATTTGGAGCTCAGACACATCACTTTTCAGCAAAGATGTATTACCCCTAAAGGTTTCTATTTCTTTCATTTTCTTGTATTAGTAAAGATTAACTACACCATGATACAACGCACTAGTCCTGTATTTTGAAATTACAACAATTATTTCAGCTTGGAAATGCCATAGTGTTCTTGATCTATCATGCTCTGATTCAAAGTGACCTCATTAAGTACCTTGCTTAACATACCATCCTTGCCTCTTTTTATGAAATATTGTTCAGTCACATCAGTAATGCTTTAAGCATAATGACTGAAATACTTATGGTCAATTGTCCACTAGAAAGCAAATCTCTTCTCAAGAGGGAAGAGGAAGCTTTCCAAACCATGACCTTATTTGCAAAGGATTGGAGCTTTCTTGGCAGAGCTATAGATAAAATCTACATAACACCTTTCCTCCATAGGACAATGACCATCATTCCTCTGCCTCCTGCATTATTCACCACCACACAGGAAAAGACAGGACTTAATATTTTCAATATTTTGTAGTTGAGTACTGTGATTACAATTACTTAGAGGCTCTCAAAAAAACAGTTTATTCAACATCTGCAACTAAAGATCAAATGAAGCTGTGGAAAACATCTTAATTCTTTGGATGCAAAGAGCTGCCTAAGATATTTAAAATACTTATGCAGATTGTTTGCCTGTCAATCTTTCTTGTAACTTGCTGGTTGCTGTGACTTAGAAGGAACAATGATGCTCTTCCCATTTTACAACCACATACAAACTTTCTTCCATATTCACTTTGCAGTGCAATTATATTTCCTTTGCACAACTATTATTTATAATTGTTTACACGAAATCATTCTCACTTCCACAGTGGCCAGACACAGAGAAAAAAATAGAAACATCCGAGTCTGGGTTATTGCTTTTCTTCAAAGCAAGGAGAAAGAGGTTACAATTTCAGCAGCCTACTCAAGAGGCAATGCCAGGTAAGAGTTTCAGGTACTTAGGGTTGGGGAATAGCAGACAATTAAAGAAGTGTAAATATTATATTTTTCCTATTTTCTGAAATGTTTGCCATTTCAGAGAAGACATGAGTACAGCAAAATAACTGATTCTCCCAATATGTGCAAAAAGCAATACAGGATGTACAAGGAGACCATGGAATTGTTTTGGCCACGGGCTACAGTTTGTTTTTTCTCCACTTTATTGCAGAGGGACAGGGAATCAGAATAATAAAACTGAGTTTTTAATCAAATGTAACAGCTTAGTAGTGCCTTTTAAACAAAGAGTTAATTTCTTGTTTGTTACCCTGATTATGTTTTGGGTATTTATTAATTCTTTGCATAGTCATAGCTAGAATTACATATTTTTAATATGCTCTCCTTGAAAGTATAAAGATTAAAGATTTAAAAAAATCAATCAGAAAATATTTATTAAAAAAATGTTTGCTTTTTCAAAATAAAACCACCTTTGTTTCATTAAGCATAACTTTATCAATCTCGTTAGCTGCAGGGAACAATGGGGTGTGTAATTAGAAGATCCCAGATCAACACCTGGCCCTGGGCTCATGTCAAAGGCTTAATTTCAATTTTTTTTGATCATAGGTCAGTTTACATGGCAAGAGGCCTGCTGGCAACAGATGGGTCGACCTGTCTTGAAGTGGGAAAAGGATCCTCGGTCAGGAGTTAGCAGGGCTCATTGACAGAGCTTTATACTAGATTTGAAGGGGGAAGGGAATCCAATCAAGCTCATTAAGGGATGATCCTGGGGGTGGCAGGCCAGGGTAGGAGCTGAGATCAGTAGCACAGCTGAAGTGCTGTTTTCTTATGGGCAAGAATCAGGGGAAGGTCAACAAGGAAGATATCCTGGTAGGAATCTGTTACAGACCACCCATCCAGGATGAAGAGGCAGATGAAACATTCTAGAAGCGGCTGGGAGAAGTCTCAAAATCACTAGTTCTATTCTCGTGGGGGACTTCACCAACCGGATTGTCCACTGGAAACACAACACAGCAGATAGGAAACAGTCTAGGAGGTTCCTGGACTGTGTGGAAGAGAACTGCCTGACACAGCTGGTCAGTGAGCCAGACGTCAGGGAAGGACTCAGGGGTGATCTGGACAGGCTGAAGCAATGGGCTGAGGCCAACTGTAAGAAGTTCACCAGGGAGAAGTGCCGGGTCCTGACCTTGGGTCACAACAACCCCACACAACACTACAGGCTGGGGAGAGTGGCTGGAAAGCTGCCTGGTGGGAAAGGCCCTGGGGGTGCTGGCTGGTGGCCAGATGAACATGAGCCAGCAGTGTGTCCAGGTGGCCAAGGAGGCCAACAGCAGCCTGGCTTGTGTCAGAAACAGTGTGGCCAGCAGGGCCAGGGCAGTGATTGTCCCCCTGTACTCGGCACTGATGAGGCTGCACCTCAAATTCTGTGTCCAGTTTTGGGCTCCTCACTCCAAGAAAGACATTGGGGTGCTGGAGCGTGTCCAGAGAAGGGCAACAAAGCTGGTGAAGGGTCTGGAGCTCAAGTCTTATGAGGAGCAGCTGAGGGAACCGGGGTTGTTAAGCCTAGAGAAGAGCAGACCTTGTTGCTTTCTACAGCTGCCTGAAAGGAGGTTGCAGGCAGGTGGGGGTAGGTCTCTTCTCCCAGATAACAAGCAACAGGACAGAGGAAACAGCCTCAAGTTACAGCAGGGGACATTTAGATTGGATATTAGGAAAAAAATATTCATTGAAAGGGTGGTCAAGCGTGAGAACAGGCTGCCCAGGGAGGTGGTGGAATCACCATCCCTGGAGGTATTTAAAACACATGTAGATATGGTGCTTAGGGACATGGTTTAGTGATGGACTTGGCAGTCCTGGGTTAATGGTTGGACTTGATGACCTCAAAGGTCTTTTCCAACCTAAATGATTCTGTGATTACTAAGATATATTCAGTTCATCCTATGTTTCCTCAGAAGACTTTTACATAATTTAGTTAAGCATAGGCATATCTAACATGCAAAACCCACTTTTCACTAGGGTCTAAAGTCCATCAAATATCCTACCGTACTTTGGAAACTACCTTCCCAAACACATCTACTGTGATTTCCAGCCTTTTCAGGTGGCCGCTCACAAAAGGTAGGTTATGCTCCTCACCAGTAATTCCTGCACCTGTCCTGTCCATTGAGGGACAGGCAGCACTCATGACTGGTTTCCACAGGTGTGAGAAGGAGACAGCACATCAAAATTTCCTATCATGTGAGACACATTAACATGTCTTAGACAACCTTAAATCTACACAGAGAAAGAGCCACACACCCACCAGCAAAGGACCATAAAGTAGGGGAGCTGCAGGGTGCTGCAAGGAGCACAAGCAGCAGGGAGGAAGGACAGCTGTGCTCCTGAGGGGCGCTGGGAGCAGACATGGTGCAATGAAGCAGAAGCAGCAGCCCATGGAGGGGACAAGTGGGACCTGGAACCACGTACGCACGCCCCACTGTTCTGGCCTGCATCCTCAGGAGATTCAGGCCTGGCTGGTTTCCTGAGGAGAACCTCCAGTACTCATGGCAATTCTGGGAACGTTATTTGACCCTCACAGAAACATTTGATTCCTACCAGTCCAGGAAGTGATTTTAATGGTGCATTTGACCACTGACAGCATAATCATATTGCTTATATTTACTCAAAGAACCTGCTTTAAAGAAATGGATATAAATTCTACCTTGTCTACATCTTACCTATCACTACAATGTTATGGTGGAAAGTATACTGTAATTCAGTTGATGGGTCTTTTGTTTTTCATCTGAGCTGGAATCACAGCTTTCAAAGCAATGTCATTCCAGAGCGCCACTGGGCATCCCTATACTCTCCGTATTACCCAGTGACACATGCTTACATAGTGCATCATCCCAATTATCCAGGAAACTGAAACAGCTCAATCATCTTTTATCAGGTTGTCCAAACAAGTCTGAAAAGCATTCATTTTTCACATTGCTGAAACATGCCTTACTGAATGGACTGTCAAAGCCGACACAAATCTTGCAGTGGGGTACCACCACCTACCAACCTGGCTGCATTAGAGAGCACACTTCGTGTCACCATGAAGGAGGCACCAAAAGTTATAGAGGTAAAACAACACTGTTGCTCTGAGGGAAAAAATGTCTTTGCTGAGATTTACCGAAATACCAAAAAAGATTAGATGGAGAGAGAGAAAAAGGAAAAGAAAAGCTGCAACTGAAATCAGTGAAACGTAATATATAATCAGCTTGGTTTGAACACTTGTTGAAAGGAATTAGGCAAGGCTGCAAGAGCCAAAAAGGAATACCAGTGTCTTCAGATATAACTATTACTTTTTTTACAACTTGAAGATCTCAGAGAGAAAACAGCTCCCAGATTTTGGAATATACTTACTGCAGGTAGCAAATATAAGACATATATGCACCAAAACCTTCCTAGATATCAAACAGAGTAATCTGTAGTAAGCAGTGCAGTACAGAATGTCATCAAAGCTATAATTCGCCCACATACCACCCTGTTTTCCATCAGTAAGCACCCACCTATTCACTGTGACTCCAAGGAACCTTCTCATGTATTTGAAGTTGAACTCATGCATATGAATTTTGCTCAGGTAAGTACAGTAGCAAGGTACAAGTTGTCACAGACAGAATATTGAAAAGACTCGCTACATCGGCCCATTCACGTAATTACCAGAAGAAAAATCTTGATTTCGTTTTTAAGAGTCTGAACTGCCAAATGCACTGTAGCATTTAGAATCATAGAATAGAATCACACAATAGTGTGGGTTGGAAGGGACCTTTAAAGATCACCTAGTACAATCCCCCTGCAATGAGCAGGGACATCTTCAGCTAGATCAGGTTGCTCAGAGACCCTCGAACCTGACCCTGAATGTTTCCAGGGATGGGGCATCTGCCACCTCCCTGGGTAACATGTTCCAGTGTTTCATCATCCTCATCACAAACAATTTCTTCCTTATATCTAAGTCTGAACCTACCCTCTTTTAGTTTAAAACCATTACTCCTTTTCCTACTATTTTCCTAGGATCTTCATCTGGAAATGTCCCCTAAAGATCAGGAAAATATTCCTGACATGGAAAACAGTTGGCAAATTAGTGTCTGCCTCACAACATAAGATCTGTAGCTCTAAAAACAATTTAACAGCAAGTATCTTAAAAAAAAATAAAAATCAAAACCTTAGACATGACAGCAGTTGAAGTACAAATGCACAAACCAGCTTTAAATTGGTCAGCTCAGAGGGCTACACGTTGTCACCACAACCCTGACCTGCAGGGCTGTCATATCCAAAGACACCAATCAAACAAAGTACATAAGCACCTGTTCAACTTTAAATCCCGTAAATTAAAAATGATGAGCCTAAAATTCACTGTACTTTTTTCAGGCACTAGTAGCACATGAATGGGTTCCTGTGTTGACACAAGAACAGCACACAGCAGCATTGTTTGCTCAGACATGTGTGTCTGAGAAACTTCTTTTTCCACACAGCCCCTGGCAGCGTGAGTTTTCAGTTGACAGCTTGGCCAGAAGCTGTTTTTAAGTTGTTTTTAAGCATAACATCCAGTTCTCTGGGCCATGCCTCCTTTCCCATGTTTTCTTGTAAAAACTTGAAATGGAAGGGAGGATTCCTCACGTCATTGCTTCATCCTGGCAGCTGATTTATTTATATTTGAATTCAGATACGAAGGACTAAGATTAGGACTATGCAAACAGAATACACTGTTCAAAATGTTCGAATTGTTTTAGCATCCAGGCACCTTCGAGAGCAACTGACTGATTTATCACTACAGCAACACAAAGAAGCCTTGATAACTTGAATTCTCAAGAGAGCATCAGGTTTTTAAGTCTTGCATTTCTACAAAAGAGAATAAAGATAATGCAACGTCCTAGACAAAGTACAGGGCCTGGAGGACAACGTCAGGAAGAGCTCACATTTCCCGGTTTTTGTCCTGACCTCACACTGACATTCAGACTATGTGTTTCTCTGTATCACAACCTGTTACGGAGTAGAAGGACAAAAACTGCAATGGGGTGCTCTTTCTCTTGCCAGCTGAGCCCTGAAAGCGTGCAGAAACCAGGAACTCTCAAGCGGTGTTCACGTATTAAAAATGGAGACATCCCCCTGTTCCATAATGCATATTCACAGAAGAGCAGTGAACCCCTTTTGTACCCTACCAGCCTTCAAGGCAATGCAGAACAATAGCCGAAGCACCTGGCAAGGATTTAATCTTCCTTCTGCAGGTGCTACAGCTTCACCAAACAGGTTCCTTCATGCTTCTCATGACAGGGATGAGGAAGAGGTAGGAGGTGGAGAAATTGGGAGTGGGGTTGCGCTTGGGAAGAAGGAAGGGGTGGGGAGCAGGTGTTTTTTAAGTTTTAGGTTTAGTTCTCATTGTCTTACTCTGATCTGAATGGTAATAAACTAATTTCCCCAAGTCAAGGCGGTTTTGCCCATGATGGTAATTGCTGAGTGATCTCTCCCTGCCCTTATCTCAACCTACGAGCATTTTGTTACATTTTCTGTCCCCTGTCCAGCTGAGATGGGGAGTGACAGAGCAGCTTTGGTGGGCGTCTGGTGTCCAGCCAGGGTCAAATCACCACAGCACTAAACAGTTTCCAAGACAAAATAACTTCAATAGTCAAATATTACACAATTCACATTAAAGGCTTTTTTTCTCTGCTCAGGCTTCGCAGATTCTTGTGTCCTGAAAGTCTTGGATATAATTCCACTGTGCTTTACAATATATATTTTTTTCTGTTACTTTTAACTGTTTAACATCATCTTATCATTAATATGTATTTTATCTGTTTTGGATTACACACTGCTTCCTAATGTGTTTTTAGAAAGCATTAGTTATTCTAAACATACTCCATCCAAGGCCCTGACGGCAGCAACTTCTCTTTACAAGATCTCAATGCCTGGCCACTGCTCAGCCCTCCAAGATGCACAGAAATTCAGGACACACAAGTCAAAACCATTCAGGTAAACAAAGATAAGCATAAAAATCAAAGCATCAATGTTATTTCCCATGAAGATAATTACAAATACCCGTAATTATAATTCACCTGTGTAGATTAGCCCATACGTGGATTTTGCACTCAAGTCAAAGGAATTCAACATGTGCCCAGGGTTCCTCTTGCTTGCTGTTTATACTGGAGACAGAGGACACTGGGATATTTAGACACCAGAATTGGGATCTGTTTTTCTTCCATTAAAAATGGATATGGGGAAAATGATCTACATGTAGAAAGCACAGGGTGAAATGAGGGAAGTGAAAGGTATGCTAATGTTTCACAACGCTTGAGGTTTCCTTGAAGCCATATGCTTTCACCTCCCCTACGATTCCTTTGAAGGTTTCTACAGTATTTCCTGAGTTCCCATTCTAACAGCACGCAACGGTTTTCCAGCAAGATGATTCCGTTTCATTTCCAATATACTTGTAAGAAATGTTGGTTTGAAGATACTGATGCAACAGTACTGTTTCATGTGAAGAAGTTCAGGTACATTTATCTGTTTAAGCACAAGCTTGTTTCTTTTGGAAAGAATTCCAGAGCCATAAGTCATATTTTTAGACATGAGAATTGGAAGAGTAGCAGAGGTTAGAGCATGTTTCTGAGACTTTTGGGTGTGGTAAGACAAGCACGATTTAAGTGTATGTGCTTAGAAGATATCACTACTCAGGTTGTAAAGAAAAAAAATAAAAAAACCAAGCACACCAGGGAGCAGATTAATATACTTGCTATTACCAATAAGGTGAAGGAAAAAAAAAATATCTAGGAGGCAGCATCATTCAGCTTTCAAGCACATGCTATACAGATCCAGGAGTTTCCTTACTTCGAATTCATACGGCATTACGAAATGCTGGAACTGCTGATAGTAGAGAAAAACCCAAATCAAACAATAGTGCAGGCTTGCCTTTTAGTGGAGAAAAGGAAAAGATATCCTATACCATTTGAACTAACCACAAAAATTATTCTGGATTTCAACACAGTATTTCGCAGACCATTGCCTTTCCAATCCCTTAGTATTCAGACAACCATATGACTGAAACACTAAAACAAATAGATGCTACCAGTATTTCAAACATTAAGTGATTGTAATAATACCTAGATGATAGGCAATATACTGTGTTAAATTTTAATTACAGGTAGACTGGATGGAATTGGTTTATCACTAGACTGAAAAATGCCAGTCAGGTACAGACTTAAGCCATAGGTCTGTACCAAGATCACATCCCATCCAATTTTATCTAATCCACAAGTGGTGTTTCTGGGATTTTTTGCAGGGGTGGGGGGATGTTTTAATTTTCTTACAGTAACAGGCATACAAGCTAGGACTTTATAGACAAGTTCAAAGCTGAATTTGTATACACCCAGCAAAGCAGAAAAATAAATGTAAATGGTAAGGACCAATAATGATGTCGTATTAATCCACTGTCATGTTTTTAATTACCTTCCACACCTTACAATGCACAGACCCGAAGTTTGTGTTGTGATAAAGCATTACTGTTATGCTTGCTTTCTTTTCGTGAAAAAAAATGTTCTCTTCATTCTCCAAGGACTCAATTGTTAAGCAATACCAAGTAGGATGGTGGTTTCAAGACAAATGGTACTGCACATGCTGTGATTATGGTTCTCATCTAATGCAAGATATCAAATTACAGTCTCTTTAATTAAATAGAATTTCCTTGGAAGACCACTACCACATTTCCAAAGATGCCATCATATCTCATACCACAGCAGTAAAACAGTCACTGAAAAATACTGAAATATCTAAGATGAGCAGAGCATTTAGGAATTATATTCTTTCTAAACATCAGCTACTGACTAGAAAAATGGTGCAAGAATGAAAGGACTATTTGAAGAAAAAGAATCGCTTTACTAAGCCTGTTAAAAAGTCAATTTCTCAGAGCATAAATGCCCATTCCCTCTAAATACCTCATTACCAAAAGCCTTGGAAAAAAAAAGGTAGGCTAATGAACAAAAGCAGCAGCCTAGCCTCAGGCCAATTCCTGCTTTTGGAAATGCCTGTGTAACCACTGATGAAACAGAAAGTAGGCATATGTGCATGTCCACCAGAAAGAATCTGGCCTGGTGTCTGAATTACACTTGTAAAAGATCTTGTTATTTGAATAACTCACTGTTTAGACAGATCAGGCATTATTGGCTGTTCTTTTTTCCTTGCATCCACTGTCGGCTCTACAGGGGTAAGTACTACAGCAGCACATGAGACTATTGACTGGTATGAGTCTTCCCGGCAAACTGTAAAGATAAAAAAAAAATAAATAATCTCAGTGTTAAAGGGTGAACTCAGTTTGTATTTTAAATATTTAAAGGAAAAAAAAATATAATCAATTCATACTGTGATAAACAAAAATGCAAACAATTAATCAGACTACACTGTGGTTACCTGCAATGAAAACCTAATTGTTTTTCATGTTTCCTAAAGTGCTTGCTTGGCACTTTTTTTTTCCCCCCCAACAGACTGACACTCCCATCATCATTTACTGTGTTTTACCTAGCACAAGATCAGATGTCAGTCTGCTCTAGCTCATTGGTGCATCTGCATCCTGAAAGGACTCATATTGCAATAAATGACATCAGAATATGACGCACTTGTTTCTCCTTTTTCATCACAAAACTGAAATGACTGGAAAGCATGGAAATTTTCAGACAAACCTCCCAAATTAAAAATACAGTCTTTGTAAGAACACAGATGTGAGAAAATCTGATTAGTGATTTTTTTTTTTTTTTCTTTAACTGTTACCTCCCACTTTAATACAAAAAGGCCAGACCCAAAAGTTCCAGGAGTGGCATCTGATATATTGATCCATGCTTTTCATTAATACAAATTACCTATGTATTACTGTGCTGGATGATATGACTTAGACAACACTTAGAGCTAGAGGAATGATCATGTATTTCAGCTGAGCATCTGGCTCAATTAGCACTAGTAAATGAATACCCAAAAGTTCCTGACCTCCAAACAGGCAACTGTATTTGTTAAAAGTTATACATATTCTAAATTCTTCTACTGATTTTGAAGACACAGATTTATTTCCTTTACAGCAAGGTGCACCTTTATGAGCCAAATAAAAGCTGGAATTAAGAGATAGCTGTATTGAACACAGCACAGCAGCTTCCTATATTATACATTTATGGTAAAATGTATCATATATAAACAAGAATATATGTGATGACTTATCTTTTAAGCAGTAAGACACATGGTATTTTATAAGTAAACCATACATAACTGTTTTCATAGAGTGTACACGTGCACATACTCAGTCAGTAACACAGCCTGTAAAACAGGGATGACCACGACAAATTCTCAGCAATTCAAAACCAGAAAGAACCTATTTTACAAGTACATACATGTACGCAAGATTATGACAGCTGGGAACACTGAACTGTGGCATTTATCTATCACTGGAAAACTTGTTTGTGAGGACTTTCCTAACTTCCATTCTCCACAGTCACGTGCCTCCGTGCTGCCCACAGGCAATGCACCTGTTGCAGAGCCTATGCTCCTCTTACAAGAGGAGCAAAGCTGAAGTAGAACTCCATCCATATCGCCTTGATTGGCTCAAGAACAACTAACTGTGGTGGTTTACCCTAAGCACTCCAATTACATTTCAGCGTGGATTCTGCACACATCAACAAGATACACTGCACGCCCAACAAACGCGCTGGAGCGGTAACTGGTGCTTTAAAACAGCTATAGAGTGGGTGTTAAGGAACAGGTCAGAGGACGGCTGTATGTTTCTACAAAGGTCAGAAAAGTGCAAAGGTATTTTTGTTTTCAGAGGAATTCTGAGCAGTTCAGTAAGCAGCAAAAATGGCTGGAGCACTAGCAGATTCTGGCAGGAAGAAAATCTTCCTGTGGAGTACACGTAATTAAGTTTATTGCATTTTAAGTTCTCCAGCATTGCTCATGCTTGTATTTTTAAATATTAACGTGCACACTGTGTTAAGACACATAAGATGGCCAATACTGAAACCTTACCTTTATTTTTCTTTGGAACCAGTGCTACTCAAGATCTTTGTCACTACCACAGACACCCATCTCCAAAACATGGTCATACCCTAAGAGAACTTGCTATATTGCCTACAGTTATACAAGTAGGATACACATTTTAGCTTCATGCATAACAAATTAAGGAGGGAATTAATGCAAAATACATTGAACTAAAGACATTGCATAAGAAAAAAAAAGTGATTTTTGTCCTACTATATTATGTGCAACCAGCAGACCATCAACTACCAAGGTGCCATTTGGTGGGCACCAATGTACAAAATAGCATCTTCTCATTACAACCAGCGACTGAATATGTGCAAATAAGAACATTTATGTCTATTTGACTCTTGATTTACAGTCAAAGAATTGTAAAAAGACAGGTTTGTCAAAGGGCAATACTGTTATTCAGTGCCTGAATTTTAAACCGAAATGCTGATAAAAATGCGTGAGTAAAGGATGAAGCAAATACATTTTTCTTTAAAAGACCTGTGGTAACCCTTGAATAACTAGTTATTACTTTAGAACCTGTAAAAGGTCTGGTGCCTATGGAAGCATCACAGGGCAGGATCATCCCTAGATCAGCCACTGTCCATCAGAGCAGTTACAAAGAAAGTTAAAAAACAGGAAATCACAAGCAACAAAGAAGACACTGCTAGTCTCCTACCCTTTACAGAAATTCCACGAATTAATAAAACTGTGAAACTGCTTTTGTTTAATAATTAATGCTATATAGGCATTGTATAACCCCCTAATTTACAGCTGAAGACAAACCCAGTAGTCATCCAGTGACCTGAGCTCACGGAATTTATTATCCTCCCATTCTAGACAGTGATACTGTCTGGCCTGGCTTTTGAAAACCACTACAATTCCTCCTTTTTATCTCATCTCTGTGCATGCAGTCAAAAGTCATTATGGGACACTATAATTAACTAAAATGTCATGAAACAGCAACAACACAGTAGCAAGTAATTTTCACCTATTGAAGTATATTCTTTTATTATCTGTTCATAACTTTCATTAAAATAATGAGAATGTGCTTGAATGTGGACTCTTTAGCAATGATGGGCACGGGCACTGTTTCACTTAAGGAGAATGTTTTCATTTCACTCTTCAGACTTCTCTTAGGTGTACCTTCTCTTCTGCACCTTCATTTTTAACATACAAGTGGCTTACATTACCCCCCAAAAAGCCCATTACCGATGTATACATATGGCACCCTTCGTGAATCCAAATCTGTTAGATCCTCGAAACACCAAACAGTTACACTAAGGGATTACCTCTTTTAACTTTAAGTCCTCTCACGTGTCCAACTTGCACTTTAACAAGCAGCAAGAATTTTACAAATTCAGCCTTACCACATGAATTGGTAAGGAAAATAGAGAAAAGCAGAATTTTCAGTAATCTAATTTGGTGTTTGAAAAAGCCAATGTAAACAGCTGCCCCAGCCAATTACATTATTCCTGACGTGAGTGTGCAAGTTAATCCCATGCTCACCACCTTAAGGGCCCAGCCATTCAGCCAGTTTCCAACCCACCTCACTCTGCTCATCCAGCACATACATCAACGGTTTGTCTGTGAGGATCTTACAGGAAACAGTGTCAAAAGCCTTACTGAAGTCATGCCATACAATATCCACTGCTCCAATAAAGAAACCAATAAAGAAAATTTTCCCATCTATCTGCTACATGTTTACAATGGCACACAAACATTAAGTACATGTTGTAGGTAGAAGTTCATTATCACACTTGCTGTTGCATACCTCCACAAGTGTGGAAAAAACTCCAAAAGCATCAGCATCAAGGGAAACAATCAGCTAATTTTATACTACATGTAGCAAATTCTTTAAGTTCTAATAGTATCTCAGAATGTGTTATGCATGGAATACCTTCTGAAAAGAATGAGTAATTTGCAGTGAGGTGGTATTTTTCAGTACCATTACATCTCCTTTATTCACAACTCAACCATTACACGAACTAGCTAATCAATGTAGTGAAATAATACAATTGGAGGAACATCTTTGCTATGTATTAATATTAAAGAAACATGTTCTTATTGAAATAAGAGACTACACATACCAACTACAATTCATATAAAGGATAACTCTACAGAAAGATAAAACAGTCTAACTTCATATAATACTATTATAAAAAAACTGTACTGCTTTTCAAGTTGTACAATTTCTCCCCAGATTCTTCAGTTTCTACTTTGATGATGCATAGTTTGTTTTCTTACACTGCCAAGTGTTTTAAAAATACCCTATATATTTATCACTAGGAGTGCTGGCTTGGACTTACCCTAGTTCACTACAAGCAGCCCCAGAACAGATCTCTATAGCTAGAGAAGAAAAACATTAGCTTTTGTTTTCTTTGCTGTTTCTTACAAGAACAATGAGAGTGACTAATTAAACAGTTTTATTCTACTTTGAACCAACCAGTGAAAAAAATTTAATTCCCTAAATAATAGGACAGTAGGAAGCCTTCAGCAGCTACTGAATAGAATGTATCTCTCTGGAGAATAAAAAGATTTTTAAGCTCTAGGGCTGTCATTTACAGCATCTATTTCAAACAGTGTTAATTGTACACATTTTTCCCTTTTTTCGGTTTGTGGGTTTGTTTGTGTTTTTTTTTTTAATAGAAAAGAAAGAAAATCTAGTTATCACCACTCACTATTAAAATAAAAACCTCCCTTGACACAAGATGCAAATGATGGTTAGATGAAATTAGCAGCAAGTACTACCTGCTTAGAGAAAACAGAAGGGAAATGTTCATATGCAGTGTGCAATGAAGCATAAGGGATTCATGACAGAGGAAGACAAAAACAGTGAAGTATTTCTGGATTTCAAAAAGCTGAGCACTTACTCGGTGTACAATTATAAGTACTTACACTTGTGCTTATAAAGTTTAAAATAAACAGCTCCCATTCTTCAAGAAACACACCAAGTCTGGAAACAACTACTGTTTTATACCAAAAAACCTTCTGCTTTGGTAAAAAATGAGGCAGCCAGCCAGGAGCATGGAAGATGCTAAGTACTTTCCCCTGAAATATCTTCCAGCTGCCACCGCAGGAGGCAGGGGACTGAAGCACGGCAGGGAGCAATGTCCAGATCCCTAGCAGCCAATTACATATTCCTTTTACTAATGAAGGCCAGCAGATACGTTTTAATTACTCCAGAGCACCAATTCTCAGTGCAGGCATTTACATTTTGGCACACTGTTTCCTAAAGGTGGCTCTGCCATGAGCAGGCACCCTGAGGTGCTCTTGAGCAAAGGACAAGGAAGAGCTGCAAGATATGCAAGCCATATGCAGGTTCTTCGAGAAAAGCAGCACAGGACAAAGAACTGTTACACGAGGACAGAGAGTTTTTGCTTAAAAAAACCCCAATCCACAATGCAAAAGCCAACCAACCAACCAAAAAGGAATAGAGGATCTACTGTAAATTCCTTTAGTAAATTGGTCTAGTTTTGAGGACAAGAGCTGAGGAAATAGAAATAACCACTCCAAACGTGCAATTCAAGCTATTTACAGGAAGCCTGCTGACACTAGAAATAGTTTACAAGAGAGGATCTTGAAATCTAGTCATTAATTCTGTCATGTGCAGTAGGAACAGTGGTTAATCGCTGTGCTAACCTCTTCCTCACAGCATCGGCACGTCCTCCAATATTCTTGGTCCATTCGGTGTGCTCAGACAAGAATCACTGTTCAGACCTGTCCATCAACCCCAAACATCACCTGCATGAAACACTTCAGCAAAACCAAGTGTATGATTTCAGTTCCACACCCTCTTTCTCAGCCCCAGAAATACAAAGTCTTTAAATACTTTGTTATTAAACCCTAAAGCCCAAGCAGACTTTGAGGCTCTTTAAAACAGAACCTCAAGGTACTCTGCATGAAAGCCAATTTTGCCCATCCACTTAAAAAAACCCCACCATCCTAATATTAAAAAGTAATAAAAAAGGTGCTTTTGATTCCAGACTTGATGATAGTCTTTGGGGAAAAAAGAAAACTAAATGGATCTCTATTTTATTATTAGTTCAACAGTTATTCCAGGGCCTCTTGTCCCTTAAAACCAGCTACGTTTCACAATATTGGTCAAATGAATACTTAAGAGAATGAGACTATACGAACGCTCACAGTCCCCAAAGGGTTTGCTGTAATAATTCTGCAATAAAACCACAGGCCCAATTCTTAAACACAGCATAGTCACAATCAGAAATTTTGTAACAGCAACAATTACAGGCCCATTATGGGCAAAATGAATTACTTTCTATCGGGTTCTTCTGTTTCCTAGCTCTTCTGTAGTATTCAGGAAGAGCAGCACACACATATCTGCTTTGTGCCACCCACACCGGTACCCAGTGGGGAAGGGGACATAACCTGGCGTTAGGCAGGAGCCAGGGAATCCTTCTAACACACCAGCAGCTCTGCACCCTCGCTTTTGTATCCTAAGCCCGTTTGCTGTCACAAGCCACTGCGATAATATGGTAATAGCAACGCATGAAATTTGCACCTACTGACTCGTACTCTATGTATAATAAATCAAACTGTAAGAAGCAGCATTCGCTGCTTACTTAATGTTAATGCTTGATGGAATGCTGCCGGTAGCATTGATACTGAATGGAAGGGTATGCCCTGATCACCTAAGGACCCTACAGACACAGCAAATGATGGAAACACTGACTGTTAAAATAATCACCTAGATAACGCTGACACTGGTGGCCCAGTTCTTGCACATTTTGACAGAACAACTGTACTTTGCTCTCTCGCAAGGACAGGGCAGCGCCTTAAATCCTGCTCAGTCTTCTCAAGCAGCCTCTCCGGTTCACGACGACTCACAGACTTGCTTTGTTGTGTCTGTATTTGCTAATCCCTCATGGATTTTATGAATTTGTTCGGTTACTTTCATCCTTGTGCAAACTTGTAGCATCTGCAACTCCTGTGGAGTTTCAAAGCTGAGCTATAGGTTACATGAAGAAATACTCCTATTAGTGCACTTTAAACTTGCCACCGGCTAGTTTCATTTGACTCCCCCAATTTTAGTACTGGAAAAGACAATGCACAATTCCCCCTTCACTTTCCACTCACAGTTTTACAGACTTCTTTTGAATGCTTTGCCAGTCATGTTTTTTACAGGCTGCAGAATCTGCCTTTGCTCCTGTATGAAACCTCTTTCCTTTCTCTGGCCACCCTGCTAACCTCTCCATAAACAACTGCTCCTTGTTGCAATTCCTGCAATGATGGATCACTGTAGCAATACCAGGGGAAACTATAACTGCAATCACAGAAAGTTTTTCAGCTCTAACTACTGTACATCTAAAATAATCTAAGTATAACTATTTATGCTTCAGGCTGCTTCTAAAATACTTCTTATTCACAGTGAACTACTGAAAGCAAATACTGTTCCAAGCAGCCTGCACAGGATTTGAAAAAACAACTTTTTAAAATAAATGCATATTCCATACCCAGTAGTAGGCTTTGCTTCTCAATATCAAAAAAACATCTTTTTAGTGTTAACATTAGGACTTTCAAAATAACAACTGACTTTCATTAGCTTTTGGCAACGCTGTTGGTCAGGATGATGTCACAGGCTTGTATTTTTAGCACTGTAGGGCTGTAACTTGTTTTGTGATGTGGATGTGAATAAAAAACACACGCATGACGGAAAGGTTACGATGACAGACTAATGATCTGAGCCCCAGTAATCACGTCTAATTCTGCCAAACTGCAGGAAGCGTCATAACTGAATGGCACGAATACCCATTAGAATAAAAAGTGCAGGTTTAGTCATTTGGTCTAGGAGGCACAGTAATAATCACCATGATGCCCATATAAGTGCAGCAAGTTTAATCACGGAGGCTTTGAAGATAACTGGTGAAATTAACTTAGCACAGAAAACACCCACGGTAGGTTCACGGGGCAGAGGAGGCTCACCCAGACCTCCCCTACCAGCACCGCATCTGCCGTCCTTGGCTTGTACGCAAGCCTGAGCTCTCAGACCCCTGGGTCCTCCTGGCTTACCAATAAAGCCATAACGTGCAAGGCTGCCAGCAGGAGCACTCACCAGGCAGCAATAAAGAAAAACACCACAGTCCCGGGTGATGGAATAAAACAGAACAGCCAAAACCTCCACTTTTCCAGTGAGAATGCAAAAGGTGTTACTGAAAGTGCTGATTTCAGATGGCAGCATAAAGCCACCCCCTGGTAAGAGCCACAAGGCACCAGAAAGTGGGGAACACTCATCCCTCCTCCGAAAGGACACAGAGGAAATCCCAGCAGGGATTTCACCAGCCACAAGAGCTGGGTGCCTCCAAATTAGCTTTTCAGCCAATGGAAAAACAATTCTTTTAGCTCTGGTTTTGATCATGTTTGGGTTTCTATTTAAGCTGTGTGATGTCTTCAAGAAAAGGAGAGAAATGGGAGCAACTGTGACACTGGCATTTTAAAAGGAGAAATGTAAGAAGAGCTGCAGGGCATTTCTGTAGGCACAATACATGCCCCTGAAGGAATGACTACTCTAACAACAATATCCTCAACTCTTACCGCAAGTAAAACTGTCAAAACTCAACAGCAAGTGTTTTCACAAACATAGTCTCCTGGCTTCAACTATTATTCTTGGTCTAGCTGAAATAAAGACTGGCAGGCAAGCAAGATTAATTTATTGTTGTTTATATTGAATGGCTGTAGTCACAAGAAATTAATTTAAACAATTAATACACAGATAAGCCTCCAAAAGCATATTTTCCCAAGAGAAATTATTAAATAAAATCACAATGTCAGCTCTCCCTGCATTTTCTAACAACAAAAGCTCGCCAGGAAAATTATGGGAGGTATTTTTGTTTTGCAAGAGTATGAGGCTGTTCAGCTTTCTATTATAAATGTATTGGCACCTGCTAGCAGGAACACAAGGTACAGCTGCCAGTAAGAGCTGTATGTCTTCTCAGTTGCAGAATGACAGCCTTTGTCAACCTCAGTGACAAGAAACCCAGTGAGCAGCACCTGCAGCAGCACATTTGTCATAACTATTCCTGACTCATACCTTCTTTCACGAAGTCACTCATATACCATGTATTAGAAATTCACACCAGATATTAAAACAATTAGAGCACCCATTACAGAAATGCCTGCCCTCTCTTTTCTCAGGGAACACATCTTCCATATTTATTACAAAGAGCAAACAATGTATTTCACACCTTTGCTGTCTGTAAGGTGGGTGGTTTCTCTCTCTCTCTTTTTCCTTTAAGAAAACAATCTCAAGGGAATTTTGTTGTCATTGGTTTTGTGTAGTGATTAAAACTGGCCCCCTCCCCCCCCCCCCCCCGAACCTTGCTTAGTTAATAACTTCAATATTTACCCATGTCCCTTGAGAAATGTCAAGATCACTATGCGCTTAACTGGTATCGAGGATTGGTTTCGTTTTTCTTAGGGCTAAAATCATATAAAATGAGTTTTCTGGTACTATTTAATAAGTCTAACAACAACACTTACCAAATACAATCACTCTTTTTTGAAAATAAAAAAATACATACTTGGGAAAGTCAGTTCACTTTATTTTTCAAGAGTCTGTCTGGTGTGGTTACAGACCTTTCCAAGGCTAAAGCTGCAGCCTGGTCCTCACACTCATACAGGATCCTGCAGGAAGGCAAGTTCAATGCAAATATCTCCACAGTCACTTAATCTTGCGTACGAGCAACCAGCTGAGTGCTGTAGTGTGACCACAAAGCAGTGGGTAAATGAGGAAAGGTGGTACAGCATCACCCACAGCCTTACTACTCGGTACTCCAGCAGCAGAGGATCAGGCCAGCAGCGTTATCATCATCTATTGATACAGCTCTGAACCAAGAGGGGAAACAGCGAGGCTCTAAGGACCAGCAGGTTAAATCCTGAGATGAGAGAGAATATACCACACCTTTCTCCCATGGGGGCATCTGTGAGTAGGCACCAGCTAAACCTGCGTGTGAAGAAAGAGCACTTGTATATCCACAGGACTGGAAAGGGAAGACTCTTCACTTGTATGCTGTGATAGAAACCAAAAGATGGACTCCAGAAGACAACCAGGGTAAGAATGTCCTAGGCTGCTCACACAGCTTTTCATGCAATACCAGGGAAATGGTGTTCACAAGTTAGCTAGGTGACAAGACAGGTCAGGGGCAGCTGTGGAAAGGGAATGGTACAAAGCCTCCTGTGCCAATGAAGAAAATTGGGAAACAGAATATGACCGTCCATTTGTCAAGTCTGCACTTTTAAAACTCTGCTCATTTACACAGCTTGCAGATTTTGCTATGCTTTATGTCTGTTGCATATTATTTACCATACTTCAAGGCCAAATGTGGTCATCTGATCTGACACGTGGCACAGGTACATACTGTGGTTCCTCCAAAAGTTCAATAATATAGTCCTGATGCAAAACTTTGAAGAGTAGAGGTCACTGATGTACCAGAATCTTCAGTGATTTGCTCACTTTTTCCAATTAATAGTCAAAATAACAGCATAATTTTTCCAATTGATTTTCATAAGTACAGACTCCTAGCCAAACATCTACGCTTTTAGATAAAGCATATGCCAAGTAAAATATATGCATCTGTCTGAAAAGCAATAAACTGATTGATCATTATGCTGATATTTTTTCACGCTTCCTCTAAAAGTCTCAAATATTTTTTTTTAAAAAAAAATCATTAAGGCTTGAAATCTAACCAAGTTTTGAGGGCAATGTATTTTACTCTAAAGGCAAATAAACTGAAATAGGAATAGATTATGCTTGGCAAGGAGGGTCAGGGTCAAAGTGACAGGCAGGTCAGGCAAGCTTAGGGGTCCTGAAGAGCCATTAAACTGGATGAGCCTAACAAACAGTGTTTGAATGGAGCTCTGTGCAGCATTATACCCCTAGAAAAAAAGAATGCAGACTAGCACTATGCCTCTGAAGTGAAGTTTTGGTTCAAAAACCAGCAACTCCATGTGCTGCTTCTGCAAAAGCATCCAACGCAAGCCTTGGCTGTACAAAAAATGAATTGGTGACTCAGAAGACACTGAAGTCAGGCTCAACTTAGTTACAACCTTGCCTTCTCAGAAAGATGACCAAAGGGTGCATTCATTATGCTGTATGCAATCCTGTACTGGAGAAAACCCCAGACCTCCCTAAACAAACAGACAAAGGTGTAACAGAAGTCAAATTGCAGCTGTAAGAGCACTTAAACTATTGGGGGGAAAAAAACCAAACAAAACTAAACATAAAATTGGTGGCTGTCTGTCTTTAGACATAAGACCAATACCTTTCTGAAAGACGTGTGTTAATCAAGTATATATTTTAATGTTCATTACAAGCAAATCTGTGCAAAGTATAATCACTTTGCTACTTAGGAGACCAGACTTGATGAATTGATGCCTCTATCTAACTGTGAAAGTCACAAAAGCGGGTTGCTCAAGGTCACACTACAAGGATGCAACACAGATGCTTCAGTTACCCTGACCTATAAACCAGTGGTTTTCATTGTATGAGCCATCGTGGCAAGCAAAATAACATTAGCATATACAGAAGTATTTTGGAGGCTGGTTTCCTTAATAAAGTTATCTAAATCATTTTCCTCTTCCTGCAATTTTCAAATCCGATACTGAAATTTATATTGCAGTCCCACCGAGTTAAATGGAGTGACAGAAGAATCAATTACAGAAAAATTAGATATAAAACTACACGGTCTTAATTTTTTCCACAAATATTTCCCTCTGCATGGGTCACAACTCTGCATAACATGCAGATGTCTGTTAACTGACCACGCAATTGGCACTCATGTAAATATGCCTGAAAAACTTCTGAGCAGGCTACCACAGGACACATATTGAGCACATGGGTAAGCGTCACTCAGACAGACTGGTACAGGAAGCAGAATAGCCAGAGCTCAGTGGTCTCCCATGAGGAGTAATTCAAATTCCTAACACGAATCAAATAAAACAAGAAGAGAAAACCTGAGTTTCTCTGCAAGTTAGTTTTTTTTTATGTTGTGTGTGAAGTTCTTCACACAACTCAGCGATACGAAAATACAAACCAATGCAACACCTAAACCTGAAGCGTTACCAATTCGTCAAGGTCTGTTCTGATTCTACCAATCATAACAACTGCAAAGCAAAGCATGAATAAATAAGTCACTTTTATTTTATTGGCAACCAACGATTTGGAGGCTAGATAATAAGGGAACATATTTGCATATTATCCCTCTAGGCTGATTTAAGCACCTTTCCTCTCTTTTTGGCTGTAGAAAGGAATGAGTGCCATTTAGTGGTCAGGTAGATTTACCGCACCTTTTAAACTGCAGTACTGCATGCTGGTAATATCGGTCAGATAATTGCAAATGCTGAGCAATAGCATGTTTATTAATACTGTTGGTTTTACTTGATGAAATACTGTATCTCTTTTTTGGAGAGGAAAGGATGCTGCTTTATTTAAAGCATGATTTGAAATCGGCACTGAAGCTTTTTTGAGCCTTGTCTCCCCCAATAGCAAAGATCTACACTCTTTCTCCTGCACTCCACCAGGTGATAATCTAAGCTATATATTTTATGAGTACAGAAGAGGATGCAGGGAAATTCTGTAGGTGCTGGCAGGAAGATAACTTGAAAAGCTGTTCCTGGGAAAAAGTCATTATGTTCTAAGGCAGCACAAGATGCACAGGAAATAGGAGTAAAACACACATTCCTGATTTTCACAGGATAACTTTGCAGCTGAAGATAAAAAGTAAGTGGCCAAAAGCACCTGGAGCTTTCTTTGGATTCATCAACCTCAGGATTTCTGAACCTAAGGTGAACTGGTTAAAAAGAAGCAAAATATGAAAGCTCAAATCTCAAATTGCACCATTTGTCAAAGCAGATGAAGAGTTCATGAATATGGAAGACTGGTTGTGCATCTGTGAATCCAGCAAAATCTGGCCTAATGACTATTTAAATAGTGAGAACACATTCACAGCCCCATGTTCCATTTCCCCTTGGGAAATCTTCGATCTTAACTTCAGATGTCATGCCAGAGGCATCTGAGGAACCAGTCAAGTACAACAGATCCTTTTGAAAGTTAGCAAAGTGCAAATTGACCAGATTTCTAGAGGAACCTAAAAATGAAGATAAACCGCTTTCTTCTACTCCACAGTAATTCTGGAATCATCTTTTAACTACAATTATAAACCAGGGACTACGGCCTTATATAAAATCAGCTATATCCATCAGTGTCCACCGCTTGTTTCCAAGGGACAATACTTCCCTTTATTACATATTTATGTAGCTTGCTAAAGGATAGCGCGCACAGACACTACAAAAAAAAAAAAAAATAAAAAAAAAATATCCAGGGTCTTGAAAGACTGTAACCTACATTTCAGGAGTCAATGTATCCAGCTAAGTTTCCAAAATGCACTGCACATAATGGCACTGCTCCGTTCTCATCCAAATGTCAACAGCTGTCACCTCCACAACCTAATTTAAAATCCTAGCATTTGAAAGAGTCCCACCAACTTCATGAATACTCTAGACAACGAGGCACAAAGGTTATCCTTGTCTCTTCAAAGGGAGGGTGACTAATGTGGTCTTTGGTATGCAGATCATTTACTTGCATTTTGGAGTGCATGACCACCAATTCTGGAACATCCTTCCGACTAGTTCTTTAAGCCACTGTGTATAAGAAGGTAATTTATTTCACTCTCTAGTGAACAATTATGTTCTTAGCTGATTGGAATTTAAGAGCAGGCCTAAGATTATCACTTGACATTTGTTGAAAGCCCTCCAATTTAAAAACAAGAAGAATTTGGAAGTTACCCAATATTTTAAATATCATATGTGTTAATCAAAATAAAGCTTCACTTCTGATAAAATCTTAAACATGAATGCTATGTACTGCATTTACACTAGAGTTAAAATAATATTCAAAATACAAAGATCCCCAAACTGAAGGAAAAATACTTAACACATCACCCTCCTTAAAAGCACCTCTCCATAATTGTTCTATATGATTAATTTGTACCGTCAGCAGCATTTGAACCAGCTAGATGCTTTATACACTTAACAGTATAAAAAAACCTGGAAAATCAGCTATGTATAGTCACATTATTGCATTTAAAAGAGTAACTCCTGTTTCAGTGAAAATATAGCTCTATAGCTCTGCAATAAATATACATAAAACACCACCACTCAAATGTGAGATGCCATGCACAAAATGTGCTGAAGTTACCGTGCTCAGGCCATCAGCACCCACTTAGTTTTAAAGAGCAGGCAACACATTTTCTACTCAGATTGTTTGTTCACTGTGTATTTTTAGTTTTCTTTCACACGTTCCGTTTCTCTTTATTAGCTTTGGGTTCAGAGGTATTGTCTAGTGTACAGCATAAAGCACAAAATACTGTTGTTATGAGATAGCTGCAATCCCCTGGGATTAAACACTTGACCAAGGTTTCATTTGACTACCATTCACACTCTGTCTCTGCACAAGCAATGTGGATAGCAACAATTATATACAGAACTGCTACCCACAGATGAAAAACGCTATGAAAGAGCAATGCATTAAAATTTGATGTTGATACTACTTCTGAATTCTGAGCATCTATTTTGATTTTTAGATCTACTAATGGGTTTGTTGCTGAAATGTGGTTTTAATATGAAGTAATACATTAAACATTTTGCAACCTGTCAATGCCAAGACAGCAGAGAGACTGTTCAATCTAACTAGCAAATGATTCCCAGAGCTGTGCTGTCAGTATTAATGATGTCAGGCCACAAACATGAAAGAAACGAATGATTACTTTACGGAACCATGATTCCTTCTGATAGAGCAGGAAGCAAAGATTGCACAGTAAGGTATGGGTCACTGCAGCTTCACACAGCATATACGTACCCTGCTGTGCCTCCCAAGGAGGTCAAGAATAACAGAAGGACCAGCACTCCTCCTCAGCCCCTTGAAACTCAAAGCTGTAACAAGCAGCTAAAGACTGAAATCTAAGTCTGAGAATCAGGATGATGGTGCAACCAAGGCTGACCACGAAGATCTCAAAGACATACATTTACTGTGGGGTACATGAAACTTTCCCTCCTTTAGTAACTATTAAAACTATTTTTATTTGTATAAAAAACCAGCAAACAAATGGTATCTTTTCAGGATGGTGGAAGTCAGGATTTCTGGCTGGCTGTCAAAAATAACAGCCCTCAGCTTGTCTGACCTAGCAGCTAAAACCTAAAGGGCAGGACGTTTTAACCAGTTCTGAGGGTCACTCTTATGTTACTCTCTGCAATTTTCTGATGGCATAGCCCTGAAGGAGCCAGAGGAGGCACTTTGTCTTCTGGTTGCCAGGACATGTTGAGAGCAAGAGAAATGTTAGTAAACCAGAAGGAAACTGTGTGCTTCAGTACTCTGTGCAAAACCAGCTTAATGTTAAAACCATCCAGTTATGCCTCTAAGTAATAAGGAAATGCACTGAAAAGGTGTATACAAAGTGTATAAAAAATAAAACCTTATGTAAAGTCCAGGATACAGCTAATGCACCCAGTAGGAGCCTCCCACACCTCAGTTAAACACTAAAACATGAAGATGTGGAGGTTAGCAGTGATGAGCTCCTTCTGCTGATGTACAGAGGTCTGTACAGCCAATTACCACACTCATTAGTTTTGTTCTCTCTTCCTTGGTTATGGAATAACTAACTTGTCAGGAACATAAAGAGAATGAAGAAATACTTCTAAATGCACTAACCAAAACCAGTTTGAAGTTCAGGACACAGCAATGTATTAGACAATCTCCAGGGTCTGCCTCGCTGACACATGGAAAACAAGGGCAGTAACAATCATTTTGGGTTTTACAGTTTCTCACAGGACAATGAAACATCACAAGAAATGTTTGTGGGGCAAGACACTACTACTGAAAGCAACCTGTTCACAAGCATTTGGAGGGCACTTGCACAGTCACAGAGGTACATCCCCAGTGACACATCCTTGAAAGATGGCAAAACGCTGCCATCTTGCATGAATTTTTGGGTAACATACACCGATACTTACACAATGTCTTCCAAACAAGTAAAAATAAAACTGCAGGAAATTATGAACTGATTTAAAAGAGAGTTTGTCAAATGAGAGAGGGCTCTTGTGATAGGCTGCACAGTAAATGTCTCAGCTAACTAGCCATGATTCAAGAAACGACTGGGTGGGTTAGTACTACTTTCCAGTCTCCAGCTTCTCGCTTTGAAATCTCAACAGGAACGGTGTGTTGCTTGCTACAGCCCCTGAAAGGAAAGGCAGAAAAACCTCTTCACATCCAGCCCCATCTTCTAGTGAATACAAGGCACATAAATAAATGCTTTTGTTTTCCCAAGTGCTCAATACCAAATGAATGTCACTTTTACTGTCAGAAACTGAATGGCTTTAGTTCGTTGGGGGTTTTTTTGTTTGTTTGTTTTGTTTTGTTTTTTGTTGTTGTTGTTTGTTTTTAAATTGTGTATTTATTCAGGTACTCACACAGAGATTGACAAGTGTTGGGTTAGACTCACAACCACAGAAAGCATCTACACGCAGGATTTCAGCACTACCAGAGATATTCCTGGCACCAGGCTGTACTGCTCCAGACTCATCCCAGCAGAAATCCCAGAAAACAATGAGGACTGATAGGGACTGTAGGCTGTACTGCGTGCTGCAGTGATGCTCAGCTTGATGTGCAGTGCCTGGGCTCTGGGAAGGAAAAGGAGTCCAAGCGGTCACTGCCTGCTCCTGCCAGCAGGTAAGGCAGAGATGGGCACGCTCCTGCCAGCAGGTAAGGGCAGGCAGCCCCAGCCCCACGAGCCATGCCCCAGCCGTGGTGACAAGGGCTACAGAAAATTTCTCTGCCTACCTAAGCAAAGGCAAATAAGGGGTTAATTCTTAAGGTGCTTCCCAAGGCACCTTTGGAGGCAACACAAGTGCTGAGTTGGTTTATGACACCCACCTTCAAGTGAGGGCTCACTCTATCTCTTCCATGGTTTTATAGGCTTACCCGAAACTGTGAGCAAAGTCTGAAAATATGACTTCAGTGTATCACTGAAACTGGAAGGCAAAGAAAAAATACAAATTCTCCTGTATTTTAAAAGACTCAGCACTTATACACTAAATTTTTTGAGTATTTGAAGTTGCCCATATTTTGTTGTGATCCCTGACAACGCAGCCCTGCCTTCTAAGGTCTTCATGTTGACAGACCATGGATGACAATATAACAAATTTTAAGCTTAGAAACACCACCTTTTAATTGTTAATGATGAACATGAAACAAAAATTTACAGAGCTGCTACAAAAGCATATGAAAAGACATTTGAGCATTTAATAATACTAATAGTTCTTCATAATAGCTTAAACAACTCTAAGTTTTTGTAACTTACACCTAAAAAATTGAATAGGAAAGCTTTTTTAAAGTAAGAATTTCCTGAAATTGTATATACACTCTACATTTATGCATGCATATTGTCATTTGAAGGCTAATACTGGGGACTCCTGTTAATAGCATAACACAGCTGCTACCACACATCTAAGAATAACAAACATGCTGAATGGAAAACTTAAGAGCCCAGTTAACCTCTCCTTAATGTTAAAGGGCAAGAAACAGGTACATGAGAAATCTCACTGCTACAAAGCTTGTTTGGGAAAAGGCTTGTCTAATGCATATCGTGCACGTTGCTTAGAATACTTAACAGCAAAAAAAAAATAAAAATGTTTATTGCATACTCTGATAGTTTGCTCCCTCCCTCCCATGTGCCATTGTCTTTACAGGTAAGTGAACTGGCAAGCTGCAAAACACGAGTCCCAATGGGAAGCTTCGGCCACTTGTTTCCTTTAGCCTCTATTTCTGTATATGAAAACAGAAGACATTCAATTCCTACCACTTATCTCTCTATCTGCTGAACAGATGACTTTTCCCCTCCCAGTTACAGAGTGTCTCTGCTCTGGATTTTTAGGAAAATATGACTGCCAGCTTAAAGAAATTTTCCAGTTTTTTCACTGAACAAACACAGGCAAAAGGCTGATATCAATTTGGATAAAATAACTTAGAAATTTTTCTGTAGAGAAAATAAAAGTACTTCCTACATTACAAGCTGTATTCAGGTAAACTATTACACTGTTAAACAAGTATTTCAGTCTTGACTATGGAGCTCTATCCCCTTGAGCAGTATTTTCACAGTTTAGTTACTATTATTACAATGTAAGAACGTTAAGTCCGATATAACAGAAATTACCCTTGCATATAATTTGCAAGAATGCTTTGTCATGTACATAAATTAGTAATGCTATTAGGATAGAATATTCAACAGTAGTCAACTTTAAAAATTGTACATAGTAAAATCCACATTAACACAGCACTAACTTTGCATTTTTAAGAACCTAGTAATCAGTAATGAAGAAGTAAGCAATTCACTTAAGTGGCTTACACTGTGTATTAAGGTGCACATTCAAGTGGGCAGTTATTTCAGAAAGCTCCAGTTCCCAGTCAAGTGCAAAAATTAGTGAGGAAAAAAGCACACAGATCATGCATACACTGCATTTTGTATGCTGAATAAAAAGGCAAACAAATATTCATTTCTGTGGAATGCTGCAGGCTACTTTTCTACGTGAAAATGAAGAAAAGGTTGTAAAATCATGGAAAAAAAAAAAAGGTTTAGTCATTTATTTTCCTTGTGCCTTTGCAATTCATCCAATATTCTGTTAAATCAGAAACTAACTCTCAGGGCCCACATCCAAACAGCAAACATATTGCTAATGTCAGAAAGCGTTTGATTTGACTAAGAGAAACCCCACATGATTACACCTTAAATTTTAATTCTTTTTCTAATCTTTTCACATCTACATTTCTTATGTGTTTCAGATATGTATCATTGCTTCCCTGATACAGAACGCATGTACCACAGAGACCTTACACTGGAAAAAAATCCCACAGGGTCTAGCAAAGGCATAAGCAGAGCCATGACCTTGATATGTAATGGGAACAGTGGCAGTGGTACATTTTATAGAAGAACTTGCTGCTTAAGAATCTGATAAACTTTTATTAATTAGGCATTGGGTAGAGAAGAATTAACATTCAACTTCTCAGTAACTTGCTCTGTTCATTTTACAGTGATATGACTAAATCTGCAGTTGCTAAATGCAATAATCTTTTTGGATTTTGTTTTCAGTGGTGTGGCTTTTTAGGCATATTGACAAACATTCACTTAAAACCCACAGCCTCTGTAGACATAATTACCTTGTTACCAGGCTGCCAATTACTGCTGAAATTGAAAGTATCATGTAAGATTTCAAAATTATTATATAACATGCAGGTAAAGATTAAACTTACCAACACATAAGCAAATAAACACACTCGGAATTACTCTGCCTACAACACACTCTTTGAGGCCCAGGGTCACAGCTCAAGATCACAAACCACCCCATCAACACGTTCTGGACTTTGTTGGTTTCAGGTACATACAAACAACAGTTTTGACACAGGGACTGGGGAGGAGGTGAGGATTTTGTGATATATCAGATAACCAAACCACTCAAGTTTTCCCTAACGCTTCAGAAGACAATCAGGGTACAGAAATTTATCTGAGGGATGAATTTGGCCTTTTCTGCTACTGTCTTCTTTGTGGTTTTGAGTAAAGAAGTTTTGAGTATATGCCGTATTATAAAGGGAATACATTAAGTTCTGCAAGATCTTTTCTACAAAAAGATGAGTTTCTCTTCTCTTTTGCTAAGGTCTCCCAGGTAAAGAGAGAAGAAGAATGAATGAGAACAGACATATTTCTAATCCAGAACAGAAACTCCCAGGTTACCACGCTATTCTGGCCTTTTTATTATAATATCTATATATAGGAAATCCCTGTACTTATGAATCAATTTTTATGAAATGAATTATCATCTCTATAATGAATTACATACATTTAACTCCTTATTATCCCAAATTTAGGTAGACTATGGTCATAGCTACAGTAAGAAATAAAATAATTAAACATACCCGATTTCTACCAATGCATACTTCTACAGTGACTTTTCCATGTGGCCTTAATTCACATATTTCAATCATTTTATAGCCACTGAGTTATTGCTTTAATTCACACATTCCATGCAAACACTTCAGAGTCACAGCCTTCCTTTATATCTTTGTATTTCCAATACGTGCTTGTAGTTGAAACTCTGTATGTGCAGATCATAAAAGCATATTCCTTTACAAAGTAAAAAAACTGTTTTCAAGGATTATTTTAAGCTCTAAGGATTTTTAAAAGTAGTTAAGCACACCAGATATCACAGTTAAAACTGAACAGGCATTTGGAGTGAACTTTGAAAAAAACCCTTTTCAGACAAAACTGGAGTGTAGATGAAGAGGCTAGACACAACCGAAAATGGTCATCATTCCCAAACCCATCACTGATACTGCAAAACTCCAGTAAGCACGTCAGTGCATCATGCACATGTCTTCTGAATTCCAGCCTTCCATTTTGTCCATCATATGAAAAGATACAGCTAAAGCCAAGGCCCAAGTTTTTAACACGGATGTGGCACATTGCTTTGCTTAGGCTGTAGGGCTTAACTGAACAGAGTTTTAGTAGATCCGAAAGTTTTAACAACCATGAAAGACAACACCTAGCTTTTTTTGGACTAGACTTTGGTCTGATTTCAACAGTCCATCAGCCTCTGGGAGCTTGTATCTCACTGAAAGTCAAAGGAAGGACCCAAAGTTCTTCTATATCGAAGAACGTTATATATATACAACCAAGTGTTTCTATAAAATAAGACTTGTGCTCTGAGGTCAGTTAGGTCTTGCAATGCGAAGCAGAACAGTACCTTTAAAAACCAGGCAACAAGACCTTTAACTGAGGAAAACTGGGAAAAATCAAATTGAGCGCTAATATCTTTCATTGATGTATAGTTCAACATGGCTATTTAATCAGCCCTCCCGGTAGCTCGGGAACGCGAGCAGTATAAAGCATCCCTGTACTAGAAATAGCCTATCTAAAGCAAATAGCTACAATAGCGTAGTCCCTGTGCAAGTTCAGCATCTCCTCACACCATACAAAATTAGAGGGGGATCTCACTCTTGCTTCCAGTTACGCTCTCAGCACTAAGTTTTTTGGAGTAAACATTAATTTCAATTTTAGGTAACACCCTCTGAAGCCACCATTTATCACCCGCCTCTGTAAAGGACAGCTAACACCTTAAAATGCTACAGCATTAATTACGTATATAAATCACTACACAAAGGACACACAGTTAATTTTAATCATTAATTAATTGTTTGCTGTTTTTTTGTTACAAAGACTCAAGACTTAATTAAGTACCACAGGAATAGACTTTCATGTTTTCTGACAGACACTGTCACAGATGAAAGTGTTCAGAGACTTTCTTCCTCCTCCCAATTAGGCTCACGTCCTCTACAGTTATCCTACCAATTCAAGGCACTATAACAAAGCAGATTAAGAAGTGCTGCATGGAGATACGCTTGACAGATCTAGCTACCTGCAGTTGACCACGTACCCCCAGAGCAAAGCCTCTGAGACTCCGAGTACTCACTCAAACAACCGAACGCTATTGTAATACTATTTATGCTGCAGATAATAGAGCTACATGGCTTATTTTCCAGCTTCTCTGAAATTTTCAGAGACTATCACAGAGAGTCTTAGATGGTTGAGGCTGCTCTTACAGTTAAAATTCATTGACTTCGGAGACCTGTGCACCACCAGAATCTCCACCCACACACTGTTGTTCAGGTAATTTATTAAAAGACGTTGCGGCTTCTTTTGCTAAATAGCAAAGGATAAAACAGTGCAGCTAGCTACATATGAAAAACAGCTCCTACAACAGATGTGATAATTAATTTAAAATGAAACAGTAAGGCACTGTTAAACCAAGGTAAGAGCGTGTCCATGTATGACAGCAGTTGGCTTCACTGGTTTCTAAAGCTTGAGATAAACCTTTTTCCCTTTCACTAGAACCCTCACAGAGTAGTTAATAGATAAACTCTCTTGCTTTTGATCATCTGGAATGAATCTTGCCTCACTGTTTTGCTAGGATTTAGCTTTTCCACATTCTAGTTGTCAATGCAAATCCTTCAGCTGCGTCTAAATTCTTTCTTACAACAAAGACTATAAAAACAGACACGTGTAAAACAGAAGGAATTCTTTCTTATTTCAGAATATTATTTATTTTATGATTTATTCTACTATTTCATCGGCAGTACTATTCATCCGGAGAAGCTGATACCAAACAGCAGATGCTAAGGATTTTGGCAAACAAACCAAAATTATGATTTCTACTGCAAAGAGACTGCTATGCCAAAAGCACATTAACTAACAGAGAGTCTTGAACAATGAGCTGATGAACCTGTGATCCTGACGTATCCGGACACAAATGAGGAATTTACACTACTGAGCTACTCGTCTTCACTTTTAGCCCTGTAAGAGCACTCATGTTATTTCTGTTGTTAAATCTGTTATTAATTTTCCATGTGAATGTGGAACACTTTGGGAAATACACTTCATTTAATGACAGCGAGACAGAAAAAAACAAGTTATCTTTTGAGAGCAACATGAGCACCAAAACCAAACTATTGAAACTGGTACTATTGAAGTTGCTATTTAGGCACCTATTAAGCATTCATGGATGGTCAAACATAGAAAAGTAAAGACTAAGCGTGGATCTAAGAGTTAAAGTGCAAATTCAGCTGACCAAAGCCAAATCATGCGCCACCTTTGAAAATTCTGTTAAAGCACAAAAAGATATAACAATATGCATATTATTTTGGGCGATAGCGTATGTATTTACTGAAAGCATCATCTCAGCGTGACCATGTATGCGAGAGTCTCATAAGGCCCTGCATTTATTCTCAAAATTACTCTAGAGCAAATATGCTCCATTTATTACTATAACCTTTTTTCTTTCCCCTTGTGGCAACATCAGAATGCTTAACATAGCCTCTGAGTTTCTTATTAGGCTAATGAATCATCGCTAATGAAACTCAGAAGCAGCTCACAGTTCTGTTGATTGAAAAACCTATTGCTAAAGACCAAGAAGAGAAAAACAGTTGACTTCCTCCCTGCCTTTTTACACTCTTTCCTCCACTAACGAGGTAAAAGCTCAAACAAAATTTTAGAAGTCTGGACACTCAGTTTTGTAAGAAGGCAGGCAGATAAAAATCAGAACATGCAACAGAAGCTAACTTAGTGAGTGAGATGGTATTGACCTGGACATTTTCTTTACTGCAACACAGAAACCATATTGCTTCACACAAAAATATACACAATGCTATAATTTCTTTTATTTATAGCTCTGTGTGTTATAAGAGGCTGAACTAAACCTCTGTGGCAATGAGGTTTAAACTGTCTGTTTATAAGTAATATGGCAATTTCAAGATCATCTCTTCCACTTCTTTTACATCCCATAAAGAATACGTTAAATAATAATGTGGCCTACATCATAAAAAAAAAAGGTGTTTCTGATTTCTTACCCACATTAGGAGGAAAAAAAAAAAGAGAAAAAAAGAAGAGATTTAAGAGATTTTATTTGCATCTTAGATGAGTATCCATTAGGTTTAAAATAAGCATCTGTTAGAGAAAATCAGAAAAAATATAATTTTGTTTAGAGATTCAGGGTCACAGAGGTAAGAAACAAAATAGTGGAACTCTAGGCACATCTGTTCGCTCATCTCACCGTCTGTTTTCCCTCTGCATCACTTCAGGCATCACTCAGGTCTATGAATGCTAGATACAACTCAAAATAAGAAAAAAAATGAAACGTGGAAAATTCTCAAGGCAACTGGCCACAGTTTCATAACAAAGGTAATGGAAAGCCGACAGGAAACACACCATAGGAAACATGCTGTATTGGCAGGAAAAAGGAAGAAGGAAAACAAACCAACCCAAACACACCAGATGAGACAATTAGCTCATTCCATCTGTAACTTCTGTGTTATCCAGCCCTACTAGGTGATCTGAATGCTGCTGGTGAAGTTATTAGCAATGAAAGAGGTAAAACTGGCATGTCAATTTTCCACAGGAAGCTTTACGGTTATCTGCCTACTGCTGTCAGTGGCCAGTTTATACGAGCTGAAACAATCACGACACATTCTTTTTCAAATACATTGGCTTTCACTGCAGGTATTTGGAAAGAACCCCATAAAATGAGGCTTGTTAGGCATAGCTGGAAATTGAGTTTATCTCATATTTAGGAAGTCATCTCTATAGCTGTTGAAGTTAGCAACTTAATTTGCTTTGAATTTAAAAATTAAAATTAATGGCAGCAAAAGAAAACAATTTTCAGTTCAATTTCAGCATAATGAACAGGAGCTGCATACATAAACACCACAAGTGTTCTGCATTTTAAAATTACATAGTGAACTTGATTCTCCAGCAGTTCTTCAAATGGAATTCCCATTTCAGTCAATTATAGGCTGTTGAATCCATTGCTTTTTCAGCCTTCAAACACCACTGGGTTTAATTATTTAAACAAATAAGCAACAGTTTGATTAATCAAGTGCACATGCAAAAGCCATCAAAAAATCAGAATCACAAAAACTTTCCCAGGAACTTCAAGCAGCTTTGTGATCAGGCTCCACAAGACCACGTTGATAATGGTCTACCAGGAAAATAAATAAAAGACAAAGAACTGAGATTCTGCAGATATGTATCCATATGCACGTGTGTACAGCTTTATCACAGAACTTAAACAGGCATCTCGCACTTCTCAAAGACAACCCAGCTGTATCTGCAAACAAAACACAGACTGAGCCCTTTATCTGTTTTAAGAAGCCAAGACAGAATCCACAAAAACAACAGTACGATTCACATCAGCAGGCATCTACACCTAGTTCAGCCTGCTTTATAGCCTGTGCAAAGAAACGGGCACACCTGAAGTATGTCTCATGAAAGCACCGGTGCTCTTGGCCACTGAGCATAGAACAGTCCTTGATGGTTCAAAAGCAGATTTCTAAAATAAGGCAATATTATCTCTAAATTTCTAAAATAAGGCAATATTAAAATGAAGCAATCTCTCTCAATGACAGAGAAAAGGGGAGAGGGAGAAAGCGACCAGGTGTACAAGCAACAGTTTGAAGTTGCCTGCACTCACGCTCCAAGGTCAGTGACAGACATTGTAGGACAAAGCGATACATCTCTGGATGTAACCTGAACGCTCAGAATGCCCGCTATTAATACAAACCAGTGACTGCAATTAAGGCAGGTCCTAAGTGTTAGGGTCAGTGTTTCTGCCCGGATAGTCAGCCAAACCAAGTGGAGACTAAGTGAACAGCACCAACATCTTACTTGCAAGATCACCGCTGTTGGTCTATCCATGCATAAAAATTTCTGGGCAGCTCTTAAATCATCTCCTCAACCACATTTTAAGGTAAACCGCCATTGATCTTGATCTGTCTTAAAATACCAAGTTCTAAACTGCATAGGATCAGGAACAGCTCAGACACCTTGGCAGGGGGCACAGGCTTACCAACGGGACAGCTGTCAATATTAACTAAATCGTGGAGCACAAACATGATTCTAAGTAACTAGCAACAGTAAAACTTATAAAGAACAGTGTGGTTCCATGCTTTTCATTTTTCAAATATGGGAAATTCCTGCAAGTCATAAGCACAGCCAAGGCAGACCCTACGTGGGCAGATAAAGAAAAAAACCAAACTCATGTATCTCTAGCAGAAGGAAGATTGCAATTACACATGACCAAAAAAAGAACTAAAATAATTTTAACATGCTGAATACAACCGATAGTGTAGGAGAAAGTGGAGTGAAATGTTCTTTAACATGACCCCAGCGCTACTGATTTTTTTCCAGAACTAACGTGCTTCATACTGGCTCATAAAATCTATGTTTGTTGGCTGGATGAAAGATGTAAAAAACATTTTTCACACAAGTAGGGATGGTCAATTATGTGTTCTTTCAAAATTTCTGTATTTCCTTCTAGTTTTGAAAAAACATGCTGTTCTGCTTCTGCAAATAAACAGATGTTAGCAATATCATAATTAGTAATTCCCATAGCAGAGAATCTAAACTGTCAATACTAGTGGATGCCAGGAAACAGTACAGAGGAGAAGGTCTTAAAATCACGATTCAGAAAGTCACAAAACAATCCAATCTGCAATTGGGTATAGGGCATACTGGTAAGTGTAGATGGTGAAAACGGCTCAGTTTTGTCATCTTGGTGGTTTGCACGGTTTTCTTCCCCTTGCTGTAGTTTGTTTTCCAAATTAGGTTTTAAACTAGGAACACAGTTAGGGATATAATTATATTAATATTGCTTGTGATGCCATAAAATGTTTCGAGCTTCTTCAGGATAAAGAGCTTCAGTTAAAATATGGATGCATGTACAGAATAAATACTTGTGAACTAAATACGTGTTGGTACAGCACGTATGATGAGAGCTCACCTATAGATCTGCTAAAGGCAGAATGCCCGCACAGAGCACTGGAGCCTTTAAGTCAGCCCCTTCTTCAGTCCAGGCTCATTATCACAGCCTGAGGATGCAGATCTTGATCGTCCTCCCCTTTCTTGATATTCCAGATCAGAATCTCCTGTTTGCTTCCATTCACTGTCAATCAAGAGACCAAGCTCCCCATAGAGCATTTTGTTTCACCACTCTCAATTTTAAAGCTATTTAATTTCTCTTTTGTTAGAAGTAAACATCACTTGCAAAATTAGAGCAAAACATTTCTCAAACAATCCAGTCGGTATCAGAATCTTATTTGCAAAACACTTACTGTAAGTTATTAAACTGCAGGATATATTATAGCTGGAGTATATCCTGGAATCACAGTATATAAACACCTTTGAAATAAAGAATACATCCCAACAGGATCCTTATGCAAGAAATAAATACTGATGAGCAAATAAAATAGAGTGTCTTGCAAAGGACTACATAGACAATCTGTGGCACAGAGAGAAGGAAAGCTCAGTTTTCCTGAATCGAGGCTATACACTTTTCCTGTAAACTGTATGATTTATTTCTGCTTGTCCAGAGTAGGGCTGTAATTCCATTACAGTTTCTGGGAAGACCATAAAACATACCAGAAAAGCAGCTGTTCAGAATACAAAAGACTAACATGTAAGTAGAAAGTTATTGCTGGTTTAATTTAAGATATTTATCAAGTAAAACTAGTTTAAAAATATATTCATTCTTATTTGTTAATGTTTACACAGCCTCTACCTGCATCCAGTTAAAAAAAAAATATTATCAAACCCAATAGAAATATTTCGCCCCTTCTCACATACTCTTTCCTTTTTTCCTCCTCAAAACTGAGAAATGCAACAACCAAACCTAAAACATTTCTGTGTCAGTATAATTATTGATTTCTGGACCAGAGGTACCACAGGGAATCCACAAATCTGCATGGTACCCGTGAGTGCCAGATGCACTGTTAGAATCTCTCTGAATTATGTGGAAGAGACACGAGATCTCACGTTACTACCAGACAGTTCCCTACTGGGTACAAATGTGAAGAGGAACATGAATCAAACATCACTCTCTCCAAAGTCACTGGAAGTAAATTCTTTTATCTGACTCAATAGTCACCTATTTAAAATGATGGTACTTGACTAAATTAAACCTCCCAACAATATTTTACATCCATTTATTTTAGTGTATATAACATGCTACATCTCTAAGGAAACCAGCAAGCCTACACTAGAAGATATGAATCGCTGAAATTCAGGTTCTCCTTGCTCCTCCCCAGTTTCATTAAAGCTGAATCAACTCTAACTTCATAAAGCACTAAAGACCAAGGACGACAGTCTGATACAGTAACAAAATTAAGTTGTTTTGCATTTTGTAACTGGAGCAATATTAGGTTTCTGTTTGCTAGAGATACTGTCAAAAGCAAAGCACAGTTCTGCATTCATTTGCAAACTGAAACCAAGTTCCTAACACAAATATTTCTTTCAAGTAGACATGTTTATAAAATTGTACGGAGAACACAAAAACATTTGTTGCTGTTCTCAGAGTCAATATGCATCTAAAAGTTTACTACTACCTCACCAATGCAAGACTTCCTTTTACCAAAAATGTTGGAAAAATCATCTAACATAAATAACGTATTGAATATTAGGCTCCTTTCCCAACTACTCTCCAAATACCCAGCAAGTGCTACAGCACATGAAGAGATCCCTAGATCAGAACCACAAAACCCCTTTTGCTACATTAAAAGGAAGGGAAAACTTGCTTCTTAAAGATGAGTGAAATTCAAGGTGACTTCTACATTAGTAACTCCAAGTAACTGTCATGCTGTTCATGAGAATTCTCGTAAAAAATCCCCTGTGTCACCTCCAGAATACGTGAGCTGCTCTTATTCCCATTTTCAGGTGACAAACTGTGGAATTAAAAGTCAGTTGTGACTCATTAGGATTGGTTTGCCACCACCTCAAGAATTAAGAAAATAAACGAGAAGTTTTAAGTATTTTCAGTATGTAAGAAGTCTGGTTTCTGTTAAGTCATCTCACACAATCACACTGAAATGTTCTCAAGATAATACACGATAATTTTCCAAAGTACCAGTTAAGGAAAAGGGTTTTGAAAAAAAATCACAGGAAATGTTCCAAAGCTGTACAATAAATACAGCGTAAGACTCCCTATGGTATTTGCTATGGAAAATACAATTAGTCCTTTTTAAGCTACTACATTAAATTCTAAGGTAAAAGCCTGCAAAAAAAAAAAAAAAGCCAACAAACCAAATCCCCCAGATAAGTATTTCTAAATCCTATCCTCTGCTCAGACAGGACACTGGCAATTATATTTTAAATAATTTGGTACACTAAAAGGTGTGAAAAGTTACCAGCTTATTCTTGCAGTCTGGGCAGCTATACTACACACAGCGATGCATATGAACAACAAGGAAAACACCCTCACAAAACCAAAACCAAAACTACTGAGACCATTAAAGAGCAGAAAGCCAAGTATGGCTAAGTATCAAAAGCTTCATCAGCATATGCAAAATTATAGCTCACCACATTGCTAACAACCTAAAGAACAATGGCTCCATAGATCTATTCTTCCCATAAGTAGTCTATACCTAACCTACTTATTTTTTATATCTATACATATCCTGTTTACTGCATGTAGGTACTGCATCAGATAAAGAAAATACAGTCTTTTGATTTTTATCAAATCGTAACATTTGACACTTGAACGTTGAGTGCGCTGTTAACTCTGTAAAACCACTTTAATCAGTGCGTTGTACCTTCGTAAGTGATTTGATTACTTGGCACCTAATTGTAAGGGTAAGGAGCACAGGTTAAAGCACTTAATTGCACAGACCACACACTCAGGCAGGAGCTAGGACACCATTAAAACTCAGTTCATCCAGCCCCTACTTGTTGAGACAAAACTGCTTTTCCAGAAATTGTGATTCAAATCTACAACACACAAGCACTTTCAAAATCAACTCATTTAAGTCTTTCACTGGGTTTTGACTCATTTTTTCCCAGTGGAGGTATTCTAGATGTTCATATAGGTCATGTCAGAGATAGAAAATGCCATAAAAATCCTGTGTTCAAAAAACCTTTTGAAAATATGTGTGGAAGAGGAGAAAGCACAAGTATAGTTTTAGTCACCTGTTGGCAAAATTTATGGGAAACTAAATGCTTAAGGTACAAAATTCAGAAACAAAATAGTGACATCTTGGTCTTTGGTTTAGGAAGGAAAAATCAAATAGCCTCATTAAGATTCCCCTATTAAGGTTAATCTAATTATATAGGAACCTACATATGTGATCAAGGTTGCCAAGACAGACACAGCTTCTGTTCAGGAGAAACTCAGACCATAACACTTTCTAGGCTGACTTGCAGCGACTTCAGCAGAAATTACTACAGAAATAATTGACATAGGGCCCAACTCTCTCTTCTGTTAGATGCAGAATACTCAGGCACTACATTTTTGCAAGAGAAACAAAATGTATTTATTTAAGAAGAGAGATAGTAAGGGACCTAACCCGCTTCTAATCTATTTCTACTTTATTAAAGAACATTCTCACACCACTTCTTAAACAATAGTCTAGTGGGTTGAGGTTCATTTAAAATCTCAGCATGCCTTTTATCTAAATGAACCTTAAGTTCAATAAGATATAATAATAAAAATAAGTTGTTTTTGTTGCGGACTTTCTTTCCCCCCTACATAATTGTTTTCAAGGTCTCCTCAGACTACTAAGTGTAAAAAGTTGGCAGTTAAATATTTTCTTTAAACAGATTTTTTTTTTATTAGAACTGAAGTCTTCATATTACCTATTTCTACGCCGCTTGGATGATTAAGAACAAATCAGGAATGATACCCATTATTTTGGGAAAATAGCAGACTTTGTATGGACCAAGCTTCACCAGAGAAGAGTACCTTCTGAACGATTTATTTTTGAAAAGATGTTAACATTTTAATTAAAATATGCATTCTGTACTTTACTACCAACTCTAATTTTCCTTACAATATAAACAAAAACATTGTGGTATCTTCCTATCTTTTTCTTTCATTTCTATACCTAGAAGACACATGAAATTAAACAGTTAGATGGCATCCCCAAATTTATTTTATGAAATATGATCATTACTCATTTAATAATATGAATTTTTGTTCCTCTAAACTATGCTGCTATTAGAACCATGGTGCAGTAGAATTTAGTGCATACATTAGTTACCTGTAACTATATGTTTCCTCAGCTGGGCTACGCAGTTTAGTCTTCTACCATTTCCGCTAGCAATACTGTACTTACACATACTTTTAGCCACGACATAATTATATTGAAGGAGAGAGACGGCAACTGAATAGCTCTAAAATTTCAGTCTCACAGGGGGCACTATATGAACCAAGTCCACCCTCCTAGGACTGGGGTCACCTATGGATGAGCTTAAATCTGAAACGTATGATCCCACTGACGCCAGCAGAGATAGCCATGTGCCTCAGGCTAAACACATGTTTAACGCCCCACTGAGACACTTCCATAGCAAATTCTTGAAGCACAGAACAATATCTCTTTCCCAATGTAAAGTTTTATTTTTTTTCTAAGTCCTCTTTGATACAATAGCTATATATTTCCCACAAACTAACGAACATGCATATATGCGAATGTGTAAGGATACAGAAGGGATCTGAATATATAATGGACTTAAACAAAGAAATCAAGGGGATAAGTGGTAAACTTAAACATGCTGAATCATCCTTGATAGAAATTTGAATATAATACTAAGCACAGTGACCTAAATCCTGATGAGATATGAAAATTTCAAATGTATTTTTGCAGCAGTAAATATAGGGACAATTCATCCGCACACATAATTAGAAAGGAGGCTGATCTCCAAGGAGTTCTACTGACTCCAGAACGTCGAACCTATAATTTATAAATACAACTTTCGTTATTAAATAATCACGGAGTTTCTATTCCATAACCTAAGAAACAAAATAGTCTGTTGGGAGACAGTTTTCTCCATTATTCTATCAGCAAAAATCTGGCAAACTTAACTAATGTCTTGGTTGCGTGGACTTCTAAGACTGGGTGCAAGCGAGACTTAACATCTTTGACCTACAGTTTCAAAAAATACCATTACCTGAATACGCCGTTACCTGAAATCAGGAACTAACTGAGGGTTGAAAAGATACAGGCCGTCTGCATGTAAAGCACAAAGAAGCCCATCAAAATACAATTTCTTTCACAGAAAAGCCAACAGAGGTAGGTCAGAAGAAGGACTAAAGATGAACAAGTAAGATTTTTCTGCACACCACCTCTAAAGTAAGCTGAATCTGCTAAAGTAGTAACCGATAGGCCACACATGCAACCATACTAAATCCATATGTCAGCTAAGATAACATAGGCTCCTGCATATTCCAGAAAAGTACAGAAAGTTTGTCAGGAAAGAAGAGAGAAAATACATGCTAAATGTGAGGGGTTGGGGTGGGGCTGAGGGACTATAAAACAACCTTAGTTGTATTTAAGAAGAAAGTTACACAAGTGTCGTCTTTTACTTACAGTTACAAAATCTGGGAAATAGAAATTCTCATATAGGAAGAAAGCATGGCCTTTTCTGTCATCTTCTCTGGCCTCACTGTGTTCCCTTTCCCACCCTTCCACACCTGCCACTGAGCTGATTCAATGGCTCATTAGTCCTGTACGGCAAAAGAAGAAATCCCCAGAATCTGTTCTTGCAGATTTGATAAGAGTGCAGGCTATTGCGAGCCTAGATGCCGTGTACCGTACCTCTCCATCACTCCTCACCTATACTCTGTGTGTGCTGTGAGGAACACTGGGAGCAGTGCACACAGCAAGCACACTTGTGTTACAGAGAGCTCCTACTTATGACCCCTGCTGTCTGAAGAATGCTCACCTGGATTTCATTTAACCTGTGGATTTCTTTCCAGAATAAAGGGACAGAACAATACACCTGCTGGTACCTGAAAGCTGGGAGAGTTTGAAAAATTCTTTTACAGCCACTTGCCATACATCTTTCTAAACCAAATTTCAAGTAACTTCATTCCGAAGTATGTTATTTTACCCAGAAGCTAAAGGTTTTTCCCATGCCATTTTTCCTTCTTACCTATATTTGTTTCTTTCCCCCTCTCTGTTTCCCCCAACTATTTACTACCTGTGATAACTTAAGTGTCAGAGGATCATGGGACTAGATTGCAGAAAAACTCAGTACAAGGTGATGCCTTTTACCTGGTGAACCTCCTTCCACAGGCAAAACCGCATCTTTCCAGATGCGCAGTGATACGGTACCAGTTTCCCCACGTGAGTAAACCACACAGCTCCATGCAGCTCATCTCTGCATACACTCATGCTGTGTATTCATGTGGCTTTGACTGAAAATCCACAGAACCAGGAGCTGTTTGCATTTAATCTAATACACACTGACAATAAGATAATGGTTAAGTAACACATCTATATCATTCTACCTTCAAAATCATAATTTAAAAGTAGGTAGTGTCAGTGATGTCATATTAAGAGGTATAAAAAATACATTTTCCTGAACCCCCAATTCTGCAAAAATCTCCAAAAGAGTCAAACGAACAAATTAAAGAATTCGTAGGGAAGAAAACAATGGAATTGAACTTTAGAAATAGAGTTATTCCATGTTTTATTCATGGAAAAAAATGTATTAGAAATACAGAGGCTTGGCAAAACTATTTTCTGTGAAATTAACAGGTTTTGGAAAAAGGAAAAATATAATATTACAACACAGCTGTACTTTCATTTTATCTACTGCCTGCTTTTCAACTTTCAAATAAGTGTATTTTTACAGTAAATTGGTTTTTTATAAAGAAAAACTTCCACGAGAGAAAAACTAGTTAAGTCAGGAAGATCTTCAACAGGTTAATCATGTTGCCTGGGCTTTTGACAGTCAGCAAAATCATAATCTATTATAATAAAGAGAAGTTTACCACCAACACTTTCTTTTTTATTCGTAAGAGTTTCTCAGGCCTTAGGGGCCTCTCTGGCTTCCTTAAACTTTGCAAAGACATTGCTTTAATCCTTTTGCCTAAAAAACATGTGAACTGTGATTGCGAGGCTGGAAATACTTAAATGAGGGAAAATAAAATAAGCTTGTTAACCATCCTGCAACCAAAAAAACCACTGCACTCATTTAAGTCCCAATTTTCTGTTTCATTTCTCACTCATGCTGATTCAGCAGTTACCGTGTTACAAACAAAATCTGTCGCTGGTTCTCAAAAATTGGGTGCGAGGAATTAAAGCATTTAAAACCCTGAAACAGCTCAAAGAAATGGCTTTGGTTTGTGGTATATTTTACGTTTACATTCGTACTGCTACTAGGTAGGCACATTTCCATATGTGCTACTACCAGCCCATATGGGTGAGGGATGCTGCTCAGGGCCATGGCCTCCGGTGGTTGCAGGGCTGAGGAGATCCCTCCTGCCCGGCCGCAGGGGCTCCGTTGGGAGGTTTGTGCTCCTGACTGAGGATGCTGCTGCCACTTGCCTGTGTGCAGCTTCAACCAGTAGCAAAAATGAGCTCATACGGCAGAGACAGCCATGCACAGGCCACCGACATGGCCGGACACAGGGGCATCCGCAGACAAGGCACTGTCTGCAACAGCCCCTAGTGCAGGCGCTGCATCAAATGGAAGCACAGCCAGCCAGGTCCCCTCCTCCTCCTGGGGTGAGGAAGACTGAGGGTCACTAGTGAAGGCACACGTCTCCCCGCTCTCTGGATTCACACGGCCATTCGTGGATCCCTCAAGTACCAGCACAGCCCCTCTGCCCAGCACCCCTGCCCGCATCCCAGCCCCTCTTACTTCTGCTTTAGCAACTGCCTACTTTATACTACTCACCACACTACTAACTGCAACCTCTTTCCCCCAGTATGCAAGGCACTGCTTGCAGGAATATGCTCATTTTTTTTTATTTTATTTTTTTTTGTGCGTATGTGAAATAATTTTAGTTTCAACATTGTGGTGAAAGAGAAAGTTTTCATAGAGCAAGATGCAAGGAGCTCTCACTCATTCATCAGACTACACTCTTGGAAGTTGAGAAATCTTCACTGGCAGTCAGCTTTTCACAGGCTAATGCATGGTTCAGCAGCTCCAAATATCAAACTGATACATGCTTACTTCTGTGAAAAAAAAGGAAAATTATGCAGAACCCCTTAGATTCAGTGTAATATCAATTTGTGCCTAATTTGCCACTTGCAAATCCATCACTCCATACATTATCCATCCTGCAATAGACCACTTGTTGCTTGTTCTCAAAAGTGTATTCTGAATATTTTCAACTGCAACCTCATTTTCATTTAAATATTAACTGGAAGTAGACTCTCTCTCCTAAAAATGTTACAACATTATGGAAACAGCCGGGAAAAAAATCCCCAAACCCAGTAATACTGATGCTTTATCCTCAGTAGGCATAATGAATGCATTGTCTTTTGCAGAAGCTACTGGAGCAGTGGCAAGCAGGTGCTTTGACGAACTTTCATTTTAAAGCTGTTCCCTACAGTAAGGGTTGCATGGAAGAATTCTTAAAATCAGGCATATGAGAAGGAGATGTCTGGTTGTTATTCACTTTGGGTCAGATCAAAGAATCCTAAAATAAGCCTAAGTACAGAAGGTAAACCCAGAAAATTCCTTTAAGGCCACCTTTCAGAGTTTATCTCAAATAGTTCCCTTGGCAAAGAGAGGTGTACAGTTTCTGTAGTGCATTGTAAGAAGGAAAACTAGCTAAGCTATACAATCAAAAAGCACAGACTTATGGGGGTCTCCAAGAAGCCAAAATATTCTCAGGAAGCTCAGGTACCCCTGACGCACCTCCGAAGCATTACCTACCTGCTGACCACCCTTCTGAAGCTGAAACTAGGCTGCAACAAATCGTAGGGCTTACTTACCTGCATGGCATTTATTTGTGAATTCCTTCCCCCCTCAAGGGAAGTCTGAAGTAAAAACAGAGATAAAAATCGACAAAATCCAAACAATATTACGTATTTGACAGAATCCTCACAGGGACAAAAGAAGGGACAACAGGCTCTTTCATCACAAGACACTCAGGTACAAGATATACAACAATAAAGCCAACTAATATTTTCAAACACTGCAGCAGGTATGACTCAATCTTTGAGTAATGACTGATGATAGGTAAAATTTTGGAAAGATTTAGAAAGTAATTTAGTTTTGAGACCAGGCTTTAGTTGATGAGTACGATAAGCTTTTGCAGTATTTTTTTCCCTCCTGCTATAAAGCAAGCTGTGTTTGGCATTTTTTAAAACAGGAGCAGTAACAGTAGCGGAGACACTAGCAACAGCAATGGTCATGTCTGCTCCACTTCCTGGAATGATGTGTGAAGAGGCACAAAATATAACATAATTGGCCTCTAAGGACCATAATGACTCTAATTATTACTGCAGCTCCATCCCAATGGTATCTTGAGTATCTCTCAGACTTTAACGCCAAATCCCTGTGACTACCAGAGTACCACTTTCTACATACTACAAGGAAATTAAGTGACTAGCCCAGAGTAACATTGGAAATCTGCACCAAAGACCCCAGCTCAGCCCAGGAGACCCAAACTCAAGTTTTAACTATCAGACTGCCCTTCCCTCCTTTCTTTACCTAAGAGTGGAGCTACAAGGATCTCAGAGATAAATACTTCAAAATGTCAAAACCCATCACTAACTCACACTTTCTAGACACACAGTTTCAGTCTGACCTTGAAGTAGGATGGTTGCAGAAGTGGTATGGAAGGTGCAGTTGTTTCTATATAAAACTGAGTTATGGCTGTTCTGCAGTATAATTGTGAGCTCACTGTTGTTCTTAGTCCCTAAATCTCTTGGTTGTACTCATGGAAAACTGAGAAGAAACATCATGCTCCTCTCTGAAGCTCTCATCACATTTCCATTTTGGCAAGACATCCAGTCCAGATCTTTCTAAACTCACAAAGCAGGACAGAAAAGCAGCACTTGGCACCCTACTTAAACTTTGTTATCTAAAAACGCTGAATTGCTTTAAATAGGATGGTATGCTTTGATTTGTCATAATGTTTATTATTGCACTTATTTTCTGCCTACAGATATTATTAAAGAAGATGTTTCATCTCGATGTATGTATAAAATCAAAGGAACGAAGCAAGGCAGTATGCCTATTTAATTACTGTCCTGGTTCTTTCAGTAAATGATGGCTGAGCATACCAATATGAATAAGGATTTGTAACTAAATGTCACAATATAATTATGAAAGTGCACGAAACTGAGATGCAGACTCTGATTCTAATTGCTCCATGATAACCATACAAATGCATCTCACTCAACAGTATTCTTTCATGACCCTGGAGTTCAGGACTGTGCTCCTTTGCCCTTCTTGTCTATTTATGAAGGAGCAACCTCTTGGCGTCTAAATTATGGCTGTGATGTTCCATGATGCTGGTCTTCCAACTGCTCCATTTAACTGAATAGGATTTACAAGCATATATCATTAATAAAATTTCTATCAGGCAGAAAGAAACCTAAGTGATACCCACCAATTGAACATTATCAATCCTTCACCCCTCTTCACACCAAAAAAAGAGCCATAAATACTAATTTGCTCAGGAAACTGAGTATTTTCCTTGATCCGTTGAGAACACACTGCACAGTCCAATTATCTGTATCTCAGACATGTTTTAAGACTTATCCTGAGGGAAGCACAGCTAGAATCTGGTGTTACATGCCTCCTGTGGCTCATCAGCCAGGCTCATTCGCAACTCAACTTTTCAGGTAAAACACACTAAAGGAGTTTTAGGGTAAAGTTAAATTGGTACCAGTTCTGGGTTGTGGGGTTTTTTTTTTTCTCACTTAAAATCGCAGTAAGATTACACTGTTCATTTACATAAATAACAGAACAGAATAGGACTCTCAGCTCATTACTACTTTCCCAGAATATGGAGCAGGGTGCTCCAGGATACTGGAGGACTAACCTTATATATTAGCCTATGATTTCTATTTAGTTTCATTCCAATTTAATACTAACTTCTTCTCTACTCATTATTTCTTCTTCTCCTTATTTTCAGTAACTTAAGCTTCAAGGCTGCTAATAACATGCCTAGCCACAAGCATGCAGTGGTGATTTTTGACTAACACCAATACGCTCTCTTCATTTAATAATGCTACCTATTATTTCACTGCAAAGCCCACAAAAATCTCTTTTCTCCATGCCCAGTACTCTTTCAAAAGCTGTAGATCATGGTTAGAAGAGTTTAGAAGACTACAAGTTTTATTTCATTTCCCTGGAGACTTTAAGTTACTCCATTACTATGTCAGATTTATTAAACAATGCTTCAGGGGGAAACGTGTAGCTTAGTAGAATAGGTTATTCTGAAAATATAAAAATCCCTCCACTTTAACTTTTCAGCTATGGAGAAACTAGTTGCATGTGACTCTCCACTCCATACTTCAAAGCCATGCTGGAAGCCAGTGTGCACATGCGAGTCTTCTTCCCTCGCAAAATTAAAAACTAACACAAAAACTTCCCCTTTTAATTTTTATTGGGATACCTATGCAGTGGCATAATTAACATCGCAAAATCACACATCAGTTTATGTTCACTATTAGTACTGCTTCCTTTTTTATTATCTTATTGTCCAAAATCTGTAGTGGCAATGCAAGATGCTACTGAGCTAAATAATCTGTGACCTTCCTTTTTGGCACAGACACAGAGCTCTTTATTACTTTACCGTCACAATCTTTATTTCGTTCAAAGACTGTAAATATAAACTGAAAAGTTATTATACATTTCAAGCAGAAAACAGAAGGGATGCTGCCCTAGTTTAACCTAATCTGTAACTAATATATCTCTAAAGGTGGTATTTGAGAACGGTGAAGATTTTAAAATAGCTCAAGGAGTTGGGTGCCCAGTTCCAATTAAAAATCAAAACATGTCATTGTTTTTAAACACAGAAACATAATTTGCTGCAATGATACATTCATGAGTAAAGCAATACACTCAAACTACCCAAGTATCTCTTCTCTGGTTCTAAGCAGTTGTCTGACAAAAATACATAGTTAGGATTGGGGTTTTTTCCTGTTGTCTATTTAAAGGGAAATTAAAAACACTAAAAAAATCTGCTTTCCTTGCACTGACTAACACAAATGGATTACACAGGCGCTTTGTCAGACTCTCAGAGGCAACTTCTGCTTGGGAGCAGGAGGCCTGCTTTGCTAGAAATCTCAGGAAAAACATCCAGCAAGTGGTATTTGCCCCATCTCAGTTTCTGTGCTGCTGCAACTGTATTTCAAAAATGCGACACCTTATGTCCAGACACCGCCAGTGGTAGGGCCAAAGCTCAGTGCCCCTGCACGCTTCCCTGCATAAACACTGATGAGGACTCCAGGCTTCCGACAAGGGCCAGCTTTTGTCACACTGAGGACCAGCCCCGGAGCCAAAGGCACCCTGCAACACCCCGCGTCGGCCACGCTAACAGCTAACACTTCTGGTTTCAATGAATCCCAGCTGATCCACCATAGCTGGGGAGCTGCCTTTTGGTGCTTTGCTGCCAGAACAAGTAGCATAATTTGTAAGTACAGCATATTCTTCTATTCCATTATTACATTTAGAAGGTGTTTCACATTTCAAAAGCAAGCAAATTTACTTCTGTTTTACAGTTTGCAACTCCCTGTGTTAATGACCCACTACCAGCACTGAATCTTGCTGTACTTTTTCTTTAATAGCATTTCTATTTCTCCCACTCCTGGTTAAAAAGAAAACAAACCACCAAAAAACAAAATGCCAAAGGGGTTTCATCTCAGCTCTCCTACCTTACATTAAAAAATTAACAAGAATAATTAGTACATTTAATTAATAGACACAGGAGGAGCTCCAAACCCACCACAGAATTTTCACACAGCTTGTTCATTGCACTCAAAATAACTCAGCAACTACCTAATTATAATCACTGGGTCATTACACCAACACTTCCGTTTGGCTGGGTACTGATGGCAATTGATCTGCAGGCTATCTATATTTAAAGGAAATACAATAAAAAATCCTGACTTTTACTTTCTAAATAAACAAGTGCACTGCATTTTTCTTGGCAAGGCTGCTGATAACATAATTATGTTACTAAAATATCATAACCTGATATGATGACTGTAATTTGACATTTAAATTACTTGCTCATCCATCTCAAAAACCAAAACCCTGTTTCTACCTTGCCCACAGAAGTTTGCAAAAACCTTACATTAAACTGTCAAATTAATAATTTATTTTCCTTAAATGAAAAAACAAGTATTTGCGTTGTGATAGAGTACTCTGGCCCAACACACTACATTTTGGATCTCACTAATGTGCATGAAATGAGAACTAATACAAACACACGACAAATGTTAGAACTGTTTCCAACCACCTCACGAAGATGTGCCTCTACCTGCTCATTACTGACAGCGGTAAGCAGGCACCATACCATAGCTTTACATTTTAAAATAAAGAGCACTGATTTAATAACTATTTTCCTATTTCTTGTTAGGTGTACATGAGCAAGTACTATATCATAAGAGTGATACTACTACATCAGACCTTCACATGCTCATTCCGTTCCGTTCTATTTACACCAAGCTACCAAGAACAGCCCCTTCTTTCTCAACATCTGCTAACACAAGAAAATATATATACGGCACAGACGAGCCATAGCCACCATGTCAAGTCATTTTGTCAAGTCACATACACTCTTTTTCATTCACAAACCTTAAGAAAATACCAAAGCATGGATTACCACATACACAGAACTAAGCACACACTTAAAAAGCTTCTAACAGAGATGCTCTTAAGTTAGGTTTGAACAAAATGCACTCTCTCTCTGAAAGTGGGCTTGGTTTTTCTGAGTTGAACAGTAGAGGGATGCTAAAGTACACTTTCATAGTTCCACTTTTAATTCATTTTCTTCCAGCAAATAAGACAAATAATTCTATTTCTGAAAGATCCTGGGTGAAATAAATAACTATGCTTTACATGTACTTCGGATCACTGCCTTACAGACGAGGCTGAGGCATTAAACCCAAAATGGCTAAAGCTCCAGCAAAAGACAAATCTCTTCTAAAAATTATAGTGAGCTACATTATTCAAAACAATGCAGCAAACATTCAAGCAACAGCATGATGGATGCAGCAGGCCAGTCTGGGTACACAGCTAATCAATATCGCACTCGTGAACAGTCACTGCGTAGTGTGGAGCCTGACATGGGGGTGACACGCACATGTGCTTAATATTCAGTACCATGAGCAGTCACTTCAGCCGGATTTGTCACTACAGGTCCCAGCTACACACGTACATGTTTGTAGAAAGATGCAGCGGCACTGGTTTTATGATACCTATGGCAAATACTTAAGAAATTACAAAAGACCTTAGATAGCTATGCCTTTGTGAACTTTTAGAAAAGGCTACTATTTACTGCAGTCACGATTTAATGACAACACCAACCATGCACAACCAAGTATCTGGATTTTCAGTAGGCTATGGCACAACACAAGTACGTAACTCACCCACATTAATGTGCGTTACTTGAATAAATTTCCCACTGCTTATGTCACTGAATATAAAGGTCTTCCTTATACATTTGAGTAATCAATTCTTGTAATCAAGTAAGTAAAGTTTCACCAGGGAAAAGGAAAATGAATGAGGTTAAATTAATGCTGTCACTTTCTATAACTGGCAATAGTTTCCTCCTACAGAAACCACTAACTTCATTATTTTACAACAGGAAATCAACACTGTAGCGTGTTTTTAAAGTCTAATTTACTTAGAGTAATAAAAAGGCACCCTCAAGGCTCATCGTGTATGTCATATTATGCTTAGTTTTAAACATTCCAGTTTAAGAACAGTGTGCAAAATTCTCAGTGAATCAAGTTGATTAATATTTTGCATTTGTATGCAGTAGTGCTCTCCACTCACTGAGTACTATACAAATATTATTTCATTAAATTTCAAAGCAATTGTGTAGGTGGGATAATGAAATGTCTCTGTCTTACATTCTTTATCTTGGCAATACAGCCTTTAAAACAGAAGCAAAAGTAGTAAATTCATGCAGTAAACTCACAAGACAAAAGGTCAGAAATGAGGAAATTCCAACTTCTAAAGCCCTGCTAAGACTAGCAGGGCACAGAAGTCTACATTCAAAGTAGAAGCATCTACATGATGTTTGCAGGTGTCTACTTATCTCAAATTGTATGGTTAGAGAAACAGTTAGGGCTATTTTTTTTTATTTTCTAGTACTCAGCAGTGTTCATAGTGCCTTTCTGCAGGAACCCTATTTCATGAGGATGCTGCTGGAGGGCAACCAGCTCATTAGGGAAAAGCTGAGAGGACAGAACAAGAACACGTGTAATAATTCAGTTCAGAGTATTAATTGAAAAAATAATAACAATCACAAAAATGAAAGAGGTAACAGATCTGTCTCTTTCTCTTTTCTAACTCTGTGTTTTAATTAATACAGCATTCCACTTTCTAGAACAACGTTTCCTTGCCTGCCAATTGGCTCCTAGCTCCTATTTCAGAGCTCACTCCTTAATAGCTATTTCTCCCAGAAATCTTTTCAATAGTATCTTATTTTCTATTCATAAATGGCCACTAAAATTATGGTGGATCGATACAATACAATTATTTTGTTAAATTACTATTACGAACTTCAGTAGAAAGTCAAAAAGACACTTCCCCATCCTAGCAAATCCTGTTCTTTTCAACCACAGCAGCTAAAAGCAGAAGCTATTATCAACTGGGCCTTAACTAACAAGAGTCTCTAAAAACCGGGCGCTCCTAATGGCAGTTAAGAGACTTTCTCAACTTGCCTTTAACCACCATCAACTGTATTTATTACCGTTGGCACTACACTTCAGAATTGCTATCTTTTAATGATACAGCTTGCTGCGTACAGCCTCCTGACCAAGGAATAGTTTCTGATATTCAAGTCAAGGATGTGATGTTAGCCCTCATATTCAGCTAATTTGTCATTTCAGAGATATTCATAGGCTCTTGAAGATTAGGAACTTGTCCGATTCATTAGTTATCCCTCCTTAACAACCTAAGAAAGAATTATCTTCCAATTGCACTTCTTCATATTTCAGTGTCTTTGTTAAAATACTGCAATGGAGCTTCTCTTGAAACATTTCCCCCTATAGTAATTCTCCACAGAATTCCTTATAAAGAACCAAAGTGGGGCACAAGTGAATTTTACTATGGCTCTATGACTTATGGCCCTAATAAAAATCAATGCTATAATCAGTATTTAGAACATCAACAGGATTTTTATTGCACTGTAAATAGTCACAGCAGTGTTGATAACTTGAATCCCAGAAAAGAATAATTTTAAGGTTTCCATGTAAAAAGCAGCTTTTAATGTCTTATTTTTATACTCAAACACCTTCATTTTGATAACAGATCTAGAAGTACATGCATTAACTTCCAGCTAACTTTAGTATGATACACATGTGGATGTCAGATGTACAGATTCCTTTCAGATATTGGAGAAACACATGGAAATGTGAACAAATATTGCTACAAAACTACTCAAATATGTAAAACTGACATAACATAGCGCTGAATCTGGTACACAATGGACAGCATGTACCAACAGAGAAGAGGAGGCTCACAAATCTGCACATCTGGGATTGTGTTGAATGATTTTTGTTGAAGCAAGCCATAGGGGCAAGCTATCAAGCCCATCAGCTTTAAGAAGCTTTTACAGAAATTCCAACAAAATGGTTACTAGCAAATACTATGGAAAATCATCGACTCTTATTTTCAGGCTGGTACCATAGTGAAAGAATCAAACAGTCCCTTGGTTTTATTAAAATTCACTTAGAATAATAAATTCTACCATAAGAGTACTGGCTTATCCCCAGCATGTAATCTGTTCTCTTCTTCTTTAAAAAGGGGACAAGATTGAAGATCTTTTTAAAATCATATATTGCTTCCCAATTATCTGCAATAGCTTATATGTGCATGCCCAGAAATATGATCACCTCCAAACTGATGAGTTTACAAAAGTTTAAAGGTCTGCATTAAACCAGTTGTATATATTCAAAATTATCACTTCTGTATTCTGGTGCTTATAAGGAATTCTAGACCCACCAAAAATGGATCAAAAAGCAAATATTAATAAAATAAAACCCGTTTTGTTTAAAAACAATGTGTGTACTGCAACATGTGTCTTTATATTACTGCTCAGAACAGAAATGTTCACCATGCTGCAAAGGGCAATGCAGGTCTTTCTGTTCTAAAAGCATCCCATTTGCTATGGATAATGACACAAGAGTAGAAACATTGTATGTCATATCACATCTCCATCTTAAATACTTTTCTATCAAGTATAATGTCATTTAGGCATTGTGATCTTAGCTGTGTTCCAGAAGCTGCTACCCATCTTAATAACAATGATAATGATAATAATGATGATGATTATGATGATGATAATAATAATAACAACAACAATGAACTGGACATGACTTTTCCATCACTTAATTCCATGCTTCATAAATATAAAAAAAAGATAAAAAGGAGGAAAACACAGATAAGTCCAAATGCAACACGTTAAGGAAGTTCGTTTATGGAAAATGGTTCTGCCAGTTAATTTGTTTCCATCAGGTCCAGGGAAAGAACGTCTACACACTACGATTTCTTGTAAAATGTAATGTTTGGTTTCAAAGATTTTTGACACACATTTCTTCCTCTATGAGTTAACTTTCTGTAACCACTTAATAGCATAATTCAGTACAGTTTGAAAGGTCCTTTTCTGTGCAGTTAATTTGTTGCATCCTAGCTCCCAGTAAATTAGGAAACTACGATCATGCACATATTGCTGCTACAACCCTCCTTTAAACAGGAGCACAGCTCAAGCAGCTCATCCATAACCATTGCTAAATTTGCATCGAAGGAGGGACCAGAACTAAAGACAGCATACACAAGCAGGCATATGTCTCAAACCCCACTTCCACGTCAGTTATGCATGAATATGTGCTTACAGGTACCTACATTCATGGATGGAGAAAGAGAGGTCAGAAAGCAGCAGGTAAAAGAGAGGGTGAGAATTACTCCTGCTTAAAAGCATGTCAGTGCCATAAGAGAGTATCACATCAGAGTACAAACTCGGAGCTCTACCTGTGGTTAAGTACAAGTCTCACGTATGTTTTAAGTCTCCCTGAACCCTGTGGAGTCAGCAGGACTTTTCCTGTTCACGGACTAGTCCCTGCACTGTCCCAATCACAGCCAAAGGAAATGCAAGATGCCCCACTGCAGGTACCACGACTTACCAAGACCCTGCATAAATCTATTATAAAATTGTTCTGAACACCCTGCGAGTTGACCTTGCTCATTGCTATTAATCAAGGTAGTGCAACATGAGAGAAAGGATCAAGTTCTGTTCACATCTCAAGCCACACCTTCTTTATTTGAAGCATATTATTCCAGTACACACTAAATAGGATTGCAATTATATCAGCAGTGGTCTTTCTGGGAACCGCCTGGGGTAAGCAACAGTCATTTTAAGTATCTAAAAAAGCAGATGGGTCTGCCCTTGGTGCTGGAATTTTTCTGTAGCTGTAAAAATGCAGCGTAAAGAGTGTATTTCTGTCAAATGGCAAACACTACCAAAAAAAAATGCATCCTGCTTCTCCTCTTCCATGAAAATGAGGGGTTTTTTATTTCCAAGTAATTGTACTGAATGCATTCTCTTTATCTTTCTAGAACAATACTTCATTGAAGATATTCAGTACCTATCTGACTTACCAGAATGATGGTGATGTTGTTCTTCTAGGAACTCCAAGTCAAGCATTAGGTCATCTTCATCCAACTCACAGGAACCCAAGTTATTCAAAACATCCTAATATATATTTAAAAAAAAAAAGGGCATTTAGACAGATGTGTTAACCAAACAAAATAATGCACAAAATAATGAGCAATCAGTTCAGAGTAATACATTTAAGCAGGAACTACAGAAAAAATTTCTAACATTGGACCAGTGAGACATTGTATGAAACACCTGTCCAACTAGAAATGTATCACTCTTCTGGTTTTAGAGAATCTCAATTATTTAACAAAAAAACCCCACCCAAAACAAACACCAAAACAAAGCCAGAAGTACAAGTAACACCATCCATATAACTACTTTTTTTTAACTGATCAATGATGGTTTTGTGTCTTTCAAGTTTAATCATAACTTTTAAAGAACATTAAAATGTTATTTTTAGCTCAACGTAAGAAGTATCAGTACTTGTCTTTCATTAAATTTTGGAATCCTAAGCACTGCCTGCCCTTACCAATATACTCTGAAGAGAGATTTATAGTTCTACTTTTCCAAGGGATAGATTCACAAACTTAGGATAAACAGGAAATTCAGGCACAAATGATCAGCTCATGATTTTTTAAGTATTAAGGTGGGTGGTAAATGCTTACCTGGATAGAAAGAAAGCCTAAGTGTAGCTTAGGTCCCCATTCCCTTTTTGCCTCTGTCCCCTGCTCCTGTATTCACCATGGGCAACTTCAGAAAATGAGATGATGAGGCAAATGTTTTCTCTAGCCCCTACCAACCTAAAGCTGTTATACTCAATGTGTTAAGAGAAATACTCAGTCTCAGTTTTCTACTATGGTCATTTCTTTTGACTTGGTAACATCAGATTTTCTCCATAGTCACCAACATCTAACCAAACATAACTCATGCATTCTCCAGCTGGCATTTTGCTTGCAAATCTGTAAGTGACACTGCCACAGGCTTAATTCTCCAGCCCATTCACAGGCAAAGAAGGTCAGTAGATCCTGCATGAGGTGCTGGCAACCCAGACGTCGCACAGGCTCCCAACACAAACATAACCCAGAGAACATGGGAATTCAGTGCAAGAGAGGTCAGGTGATCTTCCCAAAGTATCCAGCTGTCCAAGATCCCTGTGTAGCAATCTGCCATACAGAGAGCAGAGAAATATAACAGGAGTATATATTAAACTAGCAAAAGCCTTCCCTGACTTAAGTTTGAACTATATTTTTCTATGCTCCTTCTAATCCTTTGAAGTATTTTCCCTCCACAACAGATGTTAATTCTTACTCACACTCACAACTTACATTCATTCAACCCTTTTTGAGTAATTATTTCTTCAAATCCTGCTTTCTACTCTTTCACACACTCCAGGCAGTCAACAAAAGGACTTTTTTTTATTTCACATTCTTTCCCTGACTTGAGCATGAGAAAACCCATGAGCACAAGAAAACCTCTTCTGAGATACAAACCCCACTGCTAATGCCATTACTACATTTACAGATGCCAAGCACGGGAAGTGACAATTGCCAAGTGCAGAGACCTCCACACAAGCAGTGAGCAGCATGTTGCACAGAAGGAAAGTATACATCACATGAACATTACAGTGACATCAAACATAAAGCATCTTATTCCCTCTAACTCAAAGAGCTGCTGACAAGCCTTCATCAGTGACTGTTTCTTTCCCTCATGCTGACAAAACATAGGCATTCAATAATCAAATTATTTATTACTCTACAAAACAAAAGCATAAAAATAAAACAAGAAAATGCAAAACACAGATGCATTATATCAGGTTACTGTACCTGATACTTATGTAGACAGAAACTTTTCTAGTCTGGATTGGCATTAACACATAACAAACCCAAACTAAAACTAGTTTACTAAAAAAAAAAATAAAATTAAAGACAATGTTTTCTGTATTAAAACAGAAGTGTGAGAACACACATTGCTCAATGCTATAGATAACCTAAAACTTAAATAACTTCTGAATCACTGTTGTAACTACTGAAACACTGAAGATTGAAAAACTCATTTAGGACTCATGTGTATCCTTTAGTACCTAAATATCTTTCAAAATAGTAGCAGCAAGACACTTCCCAGATTTGTTTGCTGTTCTTTTACACAAGTTCCAAAAGCGCTGCCTGACGTGACTGAAGTATCTTCAGTCCAACTGTCATTACCAGCTGTATTTCAGAAGAAGAATCAATGATTATGGCATGTTAAGATCAGATGAACATAAGGAAACCATGTCTCAATCAAAGGAAGAGTTTGAGGGGGTTTTCTCCCTTTTTAAATTTAGACGCTATTATGCACTCAAGCTTTATCAAATGGTATATTAAAACTGCTCAGAGAATGTACAACATACCTTGTTTCTATATTATTTTCTTAATATACGAAAAGCATTTTGGTGACAAACTTCAGAACATTCCCTGCAATTTTTAAGCAATAGCTAAAAGTTCTTCATACTAGTAGAGGACAAAGGTAAAAGGGTTAAAGTACACAGGTTTGTTCTTATTAACTCATATTGATATTAATGCTAAGCATCCTTTGATGAGCTGTACCAGCAGTAAGGAGCATGACTTCATGCTAACTGAGCATCGCCTATATCTTGTGCAGTAACCTACACGTGTTCCAAACTCTTGGGAAACTGACTGCAAAAATGTAGCGATTCACAGCCTTTATCAAAAAACAAATTCTATTTGATTTGGGAAAAAAGCACACACAAACGGAACGACAGTTTTCCAAATTGAGAAACTCCCCCAGGTGAGATGGACCAAAAGGCAAAGATTTGTGTACCATTCTCCCCCTGCATATTACCACCTTTCAGGAAGGTCTTCGCTTCCAAGAACCTTCAGAGTGGGGGCGAACTGTGCTCCATCTATTCTCTGTCCTGCAAGGCTGATGTGTGTGCACCCTGCTCCTCACTGCAACACCTCTGCTTGTCCACCCTGAGCTGAGGGCTCCCAGCTGCCTCCCCCACAGACCTGTGATGCCCTTGCCTTCCCTCTCCTACGGCCCCTTCGGCTGCACCAACAATAGCAGACAAATTAAAGTGACAAATAAAAGCTCCCCCAGATTTATTCTTCTCAGAAGTACCTCCACCAGGGGAAGCCTCCCTCTTTCCTCAGGACTCCACTCGTTCCTTATAAAGGGACAAATCACACAACTGGAAACAAACAAATTAAAGCAGCTACTGTCCATCAGGACGAGGAGGAGGGCTTGGCAGAGCCAGAGGTGTCAATGACATCAGCCCAGATGCTTCCCTGCTCTCATCACCCGCCTCTGTGGGTACAGTCCTTCCTCAGACAGAACACAGAAATGAACTCATAAATGCCTAAAAGCACATCCAAGCAGAGAACATTAGTTAAGTTCCCAGGGCTGTCCTAACTGAGTAACATTTTCTGAAAGCATATAATTAGAAAATATAATAAGAGTTCCTAGAATGACCTGCCTAATGCCCCAGAACAGCTCAGCGGTATCACTAACATTGGTATCACCAACGTCCTCCGGCCCTCTGCCTCCTCACCGGGATCCATTACTCCTTTATTGCTATGACAATTAGTAACAATTGTAATTTCTTTTGAAGTTTAATATCTCTTGACCCTTTCCCTGTTCTCCCTCTTACCACTGCTGCTGCATTCTTTGAAGAATAATGCAATTAAATTTTAAAAGAAGAAAATAGGAGAGATCAAGCCCTAAAGAGCATTCCAAGTGAATAGTTTCAAGGCTTTGCTACATAAAGAAAAAGAAATTAATGCTTCCATCGAAGTCCCAAGGAAACATCTGTTGTCTATTTATGGTGGCATACCTTCTATTTATTCCAGGAGGCAAATCATTTAGTTAAGGCAGAAGCCCTGCAGCAAAAACTTCTCCATTGGCTCTGTAATAGCCCCTTGGAAACTTTAAGACATATTTTGCTACTTCTGGTGTCTGCTTGACTTCTGATACTGTTTTGCCATTAAAATGGACCCAAAACTAAAATGATTCTGCTTTTTTCTTCCATTCGATCTGGAAGTTGGTCATAACCCGTGAGAAGCACCCATGAACACACTTACTTAGTCAATCATTTACCCACGCGTCTCGGTTTTTCTGACTGCAGACTCGATTTTGGTTCTTTCCGCTGGACTTTGGATATTATCTCTCCCCCCCACCCCCTGTAAAGCAATATAGGATCAAACAAGATGAGGCTTCGAAGTTTTAGCACCTTTAGTCAAGACAGGCTGTAATCCCCGTTTACCTACCACTCTTTCCACTTTTGACTTGGTGAACTACCACTGTTAATTAAACAAGTTTAACAGTGATATATAAAATGTTACTAATTCAGAATAAAAAGCAGTAATTTGGACAACAGTTCAGACTGTTTTTAACAACTGATGATGCCTGTAGCAGAACAGAATGCTAGTCTAAGAATATTTCAAGGCATCACTAACTTTACATTAACAATTTTCATATTTAAAATTATTGCAGCAACAAGAAGTGTAAACTGCTGGGTTTCATCCAACAGCTCGGTATCTTACTCAAAGCTCATTGAACTCAATGGTACTCAAATTAGTTGTGACTGGGCCTAGACATTCTTAAGAACTATGACCTAAGGAGTGTTTTATTGTTAAAAGATACGTGGTGATTTGCAGGGATATAGTTCAGAAACAACTGAAACATTAGAGGGATAGAGATGTATCAGACATACAGTTCCTCTCAGCCAGACAGCACGTATTTGATTAGTAAGTTTACTCAGAATTGCTGCAGGGGGTTTCCTTCCTACCTTAGTTCCCTCCCTATGTCCATCTTTCTCTTCCGAGTTTCCCTTCGTATAATCACTCAAAGGAAATCTAATGCATAATACAAGAATTTCCACTCCTTTTCCAGAATAGTAAATTATTTCATTATTTTTAGACCTGTTCCAGCTCAGGGTCTACAACACTTACAATGAGTTTGAAATCTGGAATAAATAAAAACAGCTTTAGTAGTAAATACACATAAAGTGCCCAACATAACAATCTCAAAGCTACTATTGGGCTTAATCAAACAACAAACAGCAAATAACATTTCTTTATAAAGTCCCCTTTACAATGTGGGGGTTTTAAATTATTATTTCAAATAACCAACTTACACATATAAATACCGAGTGAAATTACTCCTTACAGAATTATTAGTATACTCCTCTAAAAACTGGCTACTCTGGTATTCAAAAATGACAAGAAAACATACATATTAATATACAAATACATTAAAGCACATTATTTTGTTCAGCAATGAAATTCACTTTTAAAATGGACCTAGCAAAATCGGACCAATTGCATAATATATATAAACAAAGCTAGGTAAATCCTTTTAAAACCAAATATTTACAACTAATATGCAAAACCAAGATGAATAATTGGGTTTACGTGACAAATCTGCCCATTTGAAACAGACAGCAATCCATAGCACCAATCAAAAGGTTAACTTGTTCGTGTTTCCACACATTTTTATTCTAGACTCTTCTTCCTCCTATACCATTGAAATAATAAAGTAGTAAGATCCTAAAGGCAGCAGACACAGGTTGTCTATCATTACCAGCAACTTTGAAGAGTTTTATATATTATTTTGTAATTTTATTCTAATTAATACAGTCAGTATGATGTTCAATGGCTTCTGTTTCTTTTCCATTTTCTATGCTGCTATCTCAAGGGAGATTCAGCCCTGACAAATTTTGTTTTTCTGGACAAGGGGATGGAGATTTTTTTTCTGACCAGTGCTGTTGTGCATCCACAAAGAAGTTGCCACTGGGGCCTGGCATTTCCCAGTGTTCTTCAGGGTTCTTTGACACAAGTGACTGAGATTTCCATTATATTACAGTACGGTGATGCTGCAACAAAATCTCGACTGTTGCTTGGAAAATGTTCTAGACCTTCGAGAACCTGAGGTCCAGTAAGCAACTTAAGGAAGCTACACGACTGAAGCACTAACATGTTTGTAATTACTCAGCTCATAAGCACTTTTGTCAGACACGTATATGGCTGAAGATAGTATTCACAGAAGTCACTGCAAGTTACTTTGCGCTATACATACATTGATATAACCCTACTATCATGAAAGTGAACATACTGACTGCATTTTAATCTTTAATGTATCTTTTGATCAAGCTTCCCACCGGTTCTCAGCAAACACACTTTTTCCTGGAAAGCATTTTATCACTGTGCTTCCTGTGATGCGTGCCTATGCAAAATGCTGCTGCTGCAATTCAAACCAAGGCGATAAGCTTTGGTCAGGGCATCCCTCTTTGAAATGCCATTCATCATCACCTCCTATGTTGTACACAGACACATTTCCCCTCAGGAATCCGTAATCCTACTTCACTGCCACTTTAGATTATATCAGGAAAGCCCTAAAATCCAGGGGAATAATTTTTTAAAGCTTCTTCCCCTGACATAATAGCACATCTCATTTCCATAAGTGATTATGCAGCGGTCACTGGATTTTCAAAGATATTTTTAGAACTACAAGAACAAAATTCTAAAAACGCACTTTCTCAGAAAATGCTTTGGGTTCCTTTTTGTTTTCCTTTCTCCCCATGGTGGCTTTTACACACCTTTCTGATAGTCCTCCTCTGTGTTACTGTTCTTAACTACCTTCTGAATACAGATTTGCATACCTTATTGGGTGGGGGGTTTTTTTCCACAAAAAAGAAGGATGAAGTGTTCAAGCCTCCCCGCTGAAATGGTGTACTAAATGGCATTTATAAAATTATTCTCAGAGAGCAAGAGCCTAATTTTTAGTACTTAATACTATAGATTCCTTTTTTCCTTCACTGTAGAAACATACATGGGGGGCTACTCGAGATCAATGCTTTTGCAGTTGCACATAGAAAACACTCTAGGGAGAATAATTTGATTCTTTTGTGAAGTCGTATGTATGACAATTCACCTGTATCTACTCAGGGTCACTGTATATCTAATGCTGGAGAAGATCAGAATTAAATACTTATTTCAACTCTGAAATGATTTCTAGAGATTGCCAAAAGATAGTACTTCATCAAAATTGTATTCAGCAAAGGAACATAACATACAGTCAGCATAAGAATGAAAACGGAGATATACCCAAGGAAAAAGAAAGACCTTGAGCTATTTAAAGTAATGTTAACTCCTAGAACCATACCTGAATAATTCATGGACATAATGAAGTATCTCCCCTTCTGCACTCTCCCACATACTTCAAAGGAAAAATGAAAGTACATGAAACCCAGCAAACAGAAAAACCTTTAAAAACACAGAATCCCTGTCAACAGTCTAAAAATCTCTGTACCAAACGTAAAGCTTATGTAAAGCCTTTCATATACCAAGAGAAGCTTAAAAGTGTTTTTTTTTCCTGAATAGCACCACCCAAAAAGCGTATCATTCCCTATTTGAATAAACCAGAGACTTTAAAAAGGAAAAAGTACATCTTGTAACATTTGGTAAGAACATTTTCTGTAGCTAACGTGGAAATTATTTTATATTATAAATCAATGTGCCCTTAAGAACCAAAGACAGAAAATCATCAGTGGACAGAACTGCCTAACTTTACAGCTCAGATTCATCATACCATTCTTCAAAATATTTTTTGCATGCACGTTTTCGGCTGTGTGAGGGAAACGCAGTATTTTCCATCCTAATCTCGCTTCTGCCCTTTCAGTTCTCTCTCTGCATTAAATCAATGTCTGTAATGATGCCCCTTTCGCCTGAATGATTAGAACTAATGGACTCTCTTGACAGGTCTTAGTTTACGCCCACCCTGTCGCCCACCCACACAGGGTTCAGAAGCGTAACACAGCAAAGCATAGGCACCGATGGTGGCAGGAGCAGGAGGTCAGCTTGCTCCCCTCTGGCCATGGTGTCAGTGAGGATCAGGTAACAGGGGGAAATGGTACCTACCTGCAGAAGTTCAGAAACAAAAGCTTTCGAGCAAACATGTTGATGCACAACACCAACGTCACTCTCCCCATGCGAATCAGCTTTCCTGTCACTGGGACAGCATGCAGCAGGATCATACGGTAGGGTACTCTGACACCCGGAGGTCACTAGCCCACCTCCCACCACAAATCTACACCAACTTCTCTTCCTACACAGCAGCTGTAGACGCTGTGAGCTGGTCTTGGATACTTTTGCTGATGTTGAGTCATCCAACACTGTAACCTTGGTGAGGACAACATGCCGCTGAAAGCCATGGCTGGGCAGCATTGATTGTAGTCCCGTAGTGTAACCTGCCTCTACGACAGCATCTGTGAATGCCGATGGATTCACCTCTGCAGGAGTAACCAAAGCCACACTTCATATTTGCTTCCCTTGAACTCAGACATATGCACGCTAAAACGGATAGGCAATAGCCAGTGTTTTAGTAACACAGCAATGTCACTAACAGTATGACTGCTAACAACACACCAGTATTTTATAGCACAGCTAAGCACAGGTATATACGTAACATGCAACTGCAAAGATTCAAACAGACAGTGGTGGCATATTTGCACAAATGATGTACAGGGAAACATGCAAGTAAAAGAAAAACCACAAGATGACAACAAAGGTGGTATAACAGGCAGGAAAGGTGTGTGATGGAACCAGAACTAGTCCTGGTTCCAAAAATAAGATGACCTATAGGAAAGGCAGATGAAGTCCCCTCCCTTTCCTTTTGGGGAGGAGGCTGAGAAGCACAAAACCACTGAGGATGAGCAAGCAAAGATGGGGAAGGAAGAAGCAGCACACTTTGGCTTCAGTTTCCAATACCTGAGAGTGCAGGAGCTTGGCCCCCACAGCCTCAGCAAGGGTGATGGTGAGGACCGCCATCAACACTGGTACCTGCAGCCCAGTGAAACCAGCCGTTTGTCAGTCTCCTGAACAGCCCTGTTGCAGCCACCTTTAAGTCTTAAATACACATACACCTGTGTGCATGCACCCACTTGCAATACGCCGGCCAGCTGCACAAACAGCTCTTACAGAGCTGGGAGGCAATAGCTGCCCTCACCATTTCAAATTTAGCTTTATTAATCTATTAAGTGTTCTAATAAATCCAGGTTCAAGTCAATCCCAGATAAGGATCAGCTCTTGAGAAAGCTGATAAAGACAGCAATCACCTAACCTTGAATTCACCGTCCAGCGCGAGAATATCGGAGTAAAAGCCACATTTGAAATATGCACAAGCTTATGTGCATCAGAAACTTGAGATTTGAGTCTGTGAATAAAAGAAAGAACAGTATCATTTCAGACTGAGAGGCACTTTGCTGACTGTTTGCCATTCTTTCCAATAATTCTAGCGCGCTCAGATTCACTTTGTCTGTAATCAGAACCAAGACAATTGGATTTTGCGTTCAAAAAGAAGGTGTATACATTTTTCATACATAAATCCATAATTTCATTAACAGAATCATAGAAAAAAAATTCTTCCGTAAGGAAAGTATGAAAATACAGTCAAAGAAATGCAATAAAGCTTAAAATAACCAAATAAGCCTTCTTGAACAGATTTTTTTCCTCTCACTCACATATACATATGCTCTCCTCACAGCAGAGGGATACATCTGCAACACATAATTTGCCTTGCGGATTAGTTGATTTTTTTACAGCTTTTGTAATAGGCAAAGCACTATGCAAGCATTCTGATGCAGTCATTACCATCATATAAAGTTTTTTTACATCTCACATGCCAGATTTTTCTGCCAAACACAGAAAAAGCTCCTCGAGTACCTCTATCCTGCACTTATATAGGATATAATTTAGAGCATTCTGTGAAGCTTATTTGTATAAACCTTAGACATGTCAGTATAACAGGTTATTCAACACATGGAATGATCAGGTAAATTTTTCCAAAATCACTTAAATAAAACCCATAACTTACAGCTAAACATTTTGGCAATTGAAACCTTGGCAACTAGAGACTTCTGGCTGCATCCTGACAGCACCCAAGTCAGTGCTTCAGCCAACATTTAAAGGGTCAAAAATTGTTTTTTGACACCTAATCGATTTCATTTTTGCCTTTTCTTGGCCAGCAGTACATGGGGGTGGGGGGTGAGGGGTGTCTTACAACAGTAGTGCATGGTGGGGGTTCTTACAACTAGTATGAACCTTGCTGCCAAAAAAAGAAACATTTAAATTCAGGGGATAGAAGAGGGAGAACCTTAGCGTTTATAGTTGTGATAAACCACTACCACTCCTGGGGTAAACCACAGCACTCTCTTTAAAGAATATTCTTCTGACAAAGCATAACAGGACAGTTCTCCTGCCACCATGCAGCACCAGCCACATTCAGCTGTCAGAGACAGGTCCAAGGCCCCATTCCCCCAAACGGGACTAACATTGTTCAGCATGTGTTTTCAGTATTTCTGAAAAGCAATGCAGGAAAAGATACAGGTATGGTACCAAGCTCAAGAAGCAATCAGTTCTTCTTGCAAATAACTTGTCCCCAAAGTGTCCCAGTTCTAGTCATTCATCTGCATTGTTGGAGTCAGCACTGCTGGATTCCAAATGGAGACAATTTCTTTTATGGTTTGAGCATTATTTTATTCCTAACAAAAGACTAAGATCTTGCTACATACAAAAACCTCAAAACTCTGAGCCATATGATTAAGTAAATAAAATATTTTTGTCTAGTAAAAGAAAAATTTAATACTTTTTCCCTCCCGCTATTATTATAAGCCAATTCAAGGCTGAACCTTCTGTTTCTCATTCTAATTTGTAACCTGCAATATTGGTGATAAATCACAAAAAAGTGAGCCCTGTAAATGAAACCACAAGTGACCTTTACTATAGCATCGTTAATGCAATATCATAATAGATATGCTATTGCTAATATTATTTGAATTCTTTCTGTTTCCATGGCAACTTTGGCCTACGGCTGCTCTAGTAAACAGGGGTTTAAATCATTCTTTGAGAAAGGCTTCTGCTCAAATGTCATTTTTCTGCTAGTGCATACTTTTCTCCAATTTCTTTTTTGGGTTTTGGGGGGTTTGGTTTGGTTTGGTTTGGGGTTTTTTTGTTTGTTTGTTTTTGAAAGGAAGAATGTAATGGCAATTACTGGTTCAGAAAACAGATTTTTTTGGTTATTGCAGGTGAACGAGCAGTGAATTCAGAACTTGAGGAAGCAAGACAACCTGTAACAAGCTTTAACATCAGCAACACAAAACGCAGCATTCCATCCTGTAGAGGTATCTAAATTTCACAAAGACTGAGAGAAAACAACCACCTGCTGGAAATTTCGTAATGCGTACATTGCGTAGGCTTTGTTACTTCTCTCCTGTACTTTCAAAACTCTTTGATGCTTAAAAGTACTCTCTCTTTCAGTATCCACATCTGCATTTTTCTTCTAACAAATACTTAGTCCCCTAGACAACAGAATGGAAAACCAGCATGAATACACATGGAGCTGTGTCCAACTCTTTCCCATGATTTACACAGGTGTTTAAACTGAACAGACAGCTTCAGTTTGCCAGACATGCCCAGCTTAAGAACAGAACATTATACTGGTATCAGAGGTCACCTGGCTTTTATGTCCAAATTCAGAGATGACCAAACCTGTACATTCAGCTGCCAGTCACCTTGCCAGCCACAACTAGGGACAACTGACAGCACTTGGTTGTGTCCCAGCACTCACCTCCAGAAAGACCCAACCATCTGCTGATGAAGTCGGTACGCTATTAAGGGGATGATATCCTTGTAGGAGCAGAGTGGAAATGCCGAGAACACTACCCTCTTGGAGTGGTATAACACTCCTTGAACTCCAGGGAAGATGATTAGGCTAGTTCTTAAACTTTTGGGCACCCCTGATTGTTCAGCCTACGCCAACAATAGCACCAGTTTTATTACTGCTTCAGAGCCCAAAGCTTAAGATGATTCCCTTTGTAAGGCAATAAACTCACAGCTCGTTTTCAGTTCAACATAACCCTTCCTAATGTTAATTGCATCACAGACTGTTACTTGCTGTCAGGACATCCAATCCTTCAGTAATCTGAGTCAAAATCAGACTGATGTCAGATTTATCAGGTTGGGAAAATGTAATTGATGATGCATTCTAGCCAGTGAAAGCTCAAATAATACTGTTACATATAATATATATTATATATGCATACATATGGAGCCCAAATAATGTTATACGCATATTCTAGGGATTGGATCGGTGTCTGGTTCTTCAGAAAAAAACAGTATTCTAAAAAACTACATACACAAAACCTGCTCTTCACTCTGCTTACAGGCCTTTTACTCCCAATTTTGTTTCCATTTAATTCTGTCTGCTGTGTGGCTTTGCAGCTTAAACAGCATCTGCAGTATTTCTTTGACAATTCCGATTCTTCCTATAAATTTAACAGAAATAATGTGCATAAAATAAAGAATAGCAAAGAAATAGCACTTTTTTGGTTTAAAAGGACAACCAATAAAAATATGCACTCACTAAATCTGCAACTTACTTCTTAAAGGTTCTCTGGTTTGCCATATATCATGCATCAAGTCACAGAAAATCTTCATCCTGAGCACGTGACAAATCTGCTATTTGAACAAACGGGGGTGGGCAGCTGACTACACTGACAGCTTGGACCTCGGTCAGGAAAGACTTAGCTCTGCTAGAAAGTGCTCCAAAGACCTTTTGCACTAATCAACATTTATGTATCTTCAGTACAGACAGCTATTGAAACTCTTCGAGGTCACGGTGACACTGTCAGAAACTTTCTCAAAGCCTGACCAAAACCGACTGTCATCATGATTTTCACTTGCCATTAATTCCCAGCTGCCTAATTTAGTAGGGTAGAAAGCAGTCTCCCCAGTACTAATTGAAATAAATTTTTAATTTAATAGTCTAATGTGCTCTAGTTTGGGGTTTTTTTTCCCCTTTCATCAAATCAATGCTCTCATTATTCCTTAATGGCTAGGTGCTCAGGGCACACTGTTAAGAGGCCTAAAATAAGATAGCCTTTTGGTCAAAAGTCTAGATTTAAAAAGAATCAGCAATTCATACATCACAGGGTACGTTCCTTTAGTACAGTTATCATTTCCTTTCAGAATGAGGTAAAACACAGTCTTTTGCTTTGATTAGGATAGCAGCACTTGTAAGTTCACTTAAAAAACAGCACAAAACCAGACTTGCTCACTGCTAAGGACAGGTTTGTATCCCATAATGTGACCAAACCAGATCCTCATGGACTAAGCTTCAGTAGGGCCACCGCAATAAACTCATGGGGAGAATACTACACAAAATGTTATTCAGCATACAACATATAAAACTAATGCTCAAATTTATGTTAAGGACAACATGGACTCTTAAATGAGACCAGTTCTCAGTGCCTATGTAGTCAGGACCTTACAGAATAAATTGAAGTATTACACGGTAAATATTTACTATCTTAGAGATAGCAGACTGCCATTATTTTCAAATTTTTACTAGAATCAGAAAGCACTTGTACTATACTTTTAAGTATAGCACTTCTATTCTACCAACATTAGTGATGTTGAAATTCCTTAATTTTATCTTGTGCCTTGATTTTTTACTCAGATTCAAACCTCACTTCAGCCAACAGGTTCTAGTAATGCTTTTTACAAGAACTAGCAGACATCTTCACACATCCAAAATACAGCAACATGTTCTTTCTTGGTCAGTATCCCTGTTTTTAAGATGCCTTTATGCATGTAGGCACTTTCTGCAGCTGCTGCTGCTTTTAGGGTAAGATAAGAGGCAAGTACAGAAGTAAAGAGGTTTTAGAAATATGCAGCAGAATCTACATAAAGATAAGACACTATTGGACATGCTGAGCAAAAGAAATCTGATCAAATATATAGGCCCATGCCTTCTACAGCCTTAATTCTGTATAGACTGGATTAACAAAAAATTAGTTTGGGTTTTCTTTCTGTTTATTGGAGTCATAAAGCAAACGTGGTAAAGCCAGCACATGTAAATGCTGTTCTGGTGCTCAGTGCTATGCAGTACTATTATTCCCAGTTCTGCAGTACAAGTGTGCATGTACTTTTACAAATGATAACTTATTAGCCTACTTGCCTAAAAAAATAAGGTTGATGTCATCCCATTATCTAAGCACAACCTTTTTTTTTTTTTGTTATTCTTTTCCCAGAAAATTTTGAACCACTTTACCAACATTAACTGAATTGGACAGAAGAGTAACAGTCTTAAAAGACAAAATGCAGAAGCTAAGCAACAGGAAATATTGGGACAAAAAAGCGAGATTTAAGCACTGCATCTGCTATGAGCAGAAGTGCTGTACAAGCTCACACTTTACAATGCTAGGAATGGAATATTCTTTTTGCCTTGACCACAAGAAGTTTCTGCTGAAACCCACATCCTTCTTTGACATTGACATTGATCCATCTGTTACAAAACACAAATCCCCTTGCAAGTCAGCTTTCCCTAGTCCCAAATGCTCATAAAACTCATTTGCTTGCTACATGATATTCCCATACTCTAATTAATACAGGCCAACTCATCATCCTATTGCTTTTAGGACAGGAATCAGAGACAGGGGAAGTTATTCCACAGAATGAAGTGGCTGCGCTGCTGGGACCAGAGCGCAGTCTTTCATTTCTGCTCCTCCCTTATTCAGCCATACTAGGCAATTGCTTAATTTTATTGCGTCGCAATTTGAGCAAACATCCACCCGCTGGAACTGACTAAAACAAAGAGATGAAGTTCTTAACTTGCCAGAGGTTCTTAAACAGGTTTGTCTATGCTGCCACACTAGCCACGAAACCAGCGTCTGTCCTTACAGCTGCTGAAACAACGAGCACGTACCAACATAATCACAGTCAGCCTGCTGTTACTAACAGAAGGGATGGGTTTTTCTTCCTTAAATCTGTACTCACTTCAGACAGGTGAGCAACCTAAGCTGTTAACAGAATAAGAGAGCAATACACAAATTACTGCAGACAGAGATTTACTGAGTTAAAGGTTAGATTTAGACATTGTGGTTGTATTATTTATAAATAAGTGATAATTGAAACTGACTGAGGAACAGGCATGTTCCTTCAATACAAACACATAAAAACACATATACAGCACACCAACTTTTTTGCTTCAGCAGCACTCGTCACCACAAACACACAATTTCAGGATCTTCCTCCCTGCTCTGACTCACCACTGAATTGAGTCCATTTAAAGGCCCAATGACCAGGTAATAAAAGATGTAAGGAACGGTCCTATCAGAGAGATGACCAAGTAGTTACAACTTTAACCTCCAAAATGCTACATAGACACAACAGCCCTGCTGCCCATCTGGCAAAGATTTAGGAGACCAAGAGGCAGGCATTTGAAAGTCCTGAGCCAGAACACTAAAAAAACCCACTCAAAAACCTCAAACTAAACCATACCCTTACAACTATAAGAACTATGTACTAATTTCACTTTTCATTTGTACTTTTAGGGGATGAGAAAGGAAACAAAAATTAAAACTGTATTTTCTTTCACTGGTCAGTACCTGGGCAACACCACAGGTGTGATGAGCTTGCATTGGTCTCAGCTCCAGTTCTCCACTTCAGCCCCAAGGCAAGTGCCCTTCTACACTCCAAATCATTTGACAGCATGTTCCTCCTCCTTCAAGATGAAGATTCAAGACTACCCACAAAGGTATGAACTGCAAAGATGTAACAGGTTTGTTGTTTTCCCTTCCCTCAGAATACACAGGAGGCTAGCCCTGCAAAACTTAACAGTACAGTGTATCAATGAAAGTTTGGCATTCTGGTCCCTGGGGAAAAGTCCAGTTTAATTTATGAGAATGTAAACATAAAATGTGAAAAAAAATATGTATCTTTGTGTGCAAAAATGTTCTTCAGGTACCAGTCATGAACAAAGCAATAACTGTTCATCTACTGGATTTTCCATGCACTATCTACAAAACTAAAATACAACACTAAAGATTTTTGTGTAATTTTTCAAATGTAAAGCAGAGAAAAGCTACCAATACACATGTATTTGCCATGTATAAAACAGTTCTCCAAAATTATCTATTCTTGCTATTTTATAAGGGTACATTAACAGAACCATGGTTTGTGGACCATAAAAATCCAGGATTTATACTTATACATTTGAATATTTCCCAGTGGAAGATATGCTTGCATCGATGAAAGTAGCATCCTTCATATGTTCTACTTGCTGCATGGGTTGGGCTAAGCGTCCAAGGAAAAGTGGATTTCATGCCTTTTGGAAAAAAAGTCAGGCAATAACTTGCTTTTACTCAATGACACTATGCTTATAAAAAGGCATCTGCAGGGGAATTGGAGCCGGTATATGATTTGCTTTGTTATGTAGTTTGCCTTCTGAATTACTGTAACCGATATTAAACTTGTATATTTATCTTGTTTGGATATGAAACGAGGAAAAACTTGACATCTGATTGTATTCTGCTTTAATTTTTCTTAGTTTGATGAAGCTATAAAGTAGAAGGACTAAAATATTACACCTGAAACGCAGAATAACCTAAAGGAACATCAGTCAACTGAGAAACTGGGAGCTTTGCTACACTTGCTGCACTTTCTACTTCATTACATCAGGTAATCTCTTCAACATGAAGGTACTGTCTCCACTCCTAGCCCATGTCTGTCTAGCTTATTCAGGTAGTAAGTCTCAGAACAAAAAACTGTGAGCAATTTTCCCACTCACATTCAGCAGGAGATTCAGCAGGGACAGCTGAGATCACCAGCCCCATCTCACTGCTCCATCCCTCCTCTACTTTATTGCAACCTTATGAAGACACGTGGAACAAGTATTCAGTTCTGAACTTCCACAAGTTACCACTAGAAGTGTTAAAATAAATACCTTTAAGGTAATTTATCCTAATAGTCTGTGATGTAAATTTTTGTGACCCAGAAGCAATCACCCATCATGTTCTGCTCTCCCAGCCAAAAAAGGAGCCAGGTGAAAATTGGAGAGCTGTAGCTGCCTCAGCCATAATAGCTTCTTTCACTTGTAGCATCCTATCCCTACACAGAATGCCAAGTGTGTCTTTCAATCAATGCCTTTATGCCAGTGCTCATGCACTAAAAACCCAGAAATAATGACAATTCAGTGCAACAGTAAACAAAGAAAATTCACAAGGTATCTGTACTTTCTTTTGCATGGTGTCTTATTGCATGAAATTTAGCTCTTTCATTTGTGCATAATGTCTGTGCGCAATGAAATCATTATTTTCTGAAACGTCTTGAGACAATTTATAGCAAAAAAGAAATCACACCTCTGTTATGCAGCAATACAGTAGGATTTTATTTCCCTTCTGTATAGTATCTGCATTGCTACCAAGCAACAGCTTTGAACAACTGGACACTCTAAACTGTTACTCAAAAGTGTGCAGATTTCTTTTCCAGCCTCTTTCTGTTTACAGAGACAGCGTAAAAGCGCGCTGAGCTGGCCTGTCCATATCTTCCCTCAAAGCATTTCTCCACGCCGCAAGAACTGCTTAGCCTACCTGTTGCCCAGCGCCTTTCGGCATCTTTTCCCATGAGCCACACTGCACCACTCTGATGTTGAAGCTTGGCCCCTGACCCTGCAGAGCTTCAATGGAAGGATTAGACTAGCCATGGTAATTTGTCTGTCAGGCTTCTTTACCGCTGAGCGATCTCTGATACTTTTTTTTTTCCCCCCCCAAGGACAACACACTGCCAAGTACATAGCATCGCAGGGTTACAGCTTCCTGGCTATGACAACATCGTCATCAGAAATAAAAACCTCCAAGAGGCTTATTTGCCACAGGCTTCACCTGCTGAGATACCAGAGCACCTGACTCGCTTTCCTCTCCACACCTCCATACATTTTTCCATGCTGCAAAGGGGCGCGCTTCTCTTAAATGCTTCCAAAATATTATTGCACCGTTATTTGTATAAAATAAGGAAAACACAATTTATGTTTTAATCAAAAGGCTCAGCTGTCATACTACAGAAGAAATCGAGCAGCCTTTTACCCCGAAGCCCAGGCACATTTTACATCAGCATCCATCATTACAAAGAAGCTTACTGCCACCGAGTGGCTAAGAGGGAAAGGCAGTTTCTTGGTGAAATGCACCTTTTAATCTCTTGATGCATTTCCCAAAAGAACGTTTTTGAATTGAGATTTGACAGTGTCTTTGTGTTAAGAAGATCAGGTAATCAAAAATTAATTTCTAGGCACAACAATCTTCCTGTATGTCTGAAAGAGACAAATGGTGTATTGATACCACAGCATAATTGCCTTTAACTTTTACCTCAGGGTTCTATATCATAAATGTCAACTTTAATGGAAAGATACACAAACTTAAATATTAACACTACCAAGACTTTAAGAAGTACATCATTATTGCTGTTATTAGTAGCAGATCTGATAGCTCTCCGACATACTTTTAAATTAACTCCACATACAGGAGTTCAAATCACATTCTCAGTTATACATTGATTTCAATCACACACACACACACACACGCGTGCTTTCTTTTCAAATTAAAAATAACAGGATGATACGGTACTGCCTTCTGCCTTTTATACATAAACTTTATATTTCAAATTGTCACTTCAAAAAGAAAAGCTTCTAAAAAGTGAATAAAAAAATAATTATGCAAAAGGATTATGCAAATCCTCAGAACAAAGTCCCACTTAAAAGAAAAAAGCACTTCGCTTGTGATTGACAATCACTTGTCTCAGTGCTTATTTCTTCGTCTTAAACTGGGCATAATCTTGTTACAGGACTGTGCCCCACTCCTGGTGATTTGAAAGAAGACACTGTTCTTTCTGAAGAAAGTTCTTCAGGAATGACTTTTCATCTTCTCTTCCCAAGAATAACAATTGTAACAACTTTCTGTATCTGTATACTTGGTATCACATGGTTATGCATTACACCACACAGCTATTCTAAATTTTTCTGCTCCAGTATCAGCAAAAATAATCATCCAGGAGAGCGAACACTGTCTTCTGTTTCATGTTCTACATGGTGCTAGAAACACTGATAGTTTCTACTACTAGCTGATGGTTTCAGCTCAAGCACAAACCAAAGAAAAATTATGTCTTCATTTTTGCAAACCTGAATCTCCTTCCACTCAGGTCAGAGAAAATAATAGTCTCTACATAAGCAATCTTCCTGTAATCTGGCAGTTATAGGCAAAAAGAAAAGTTGCTAGAGATTGCATTTGTTTTTTAAATACTGGGAGGTAGTTAAATTCCACATCAAGATAGCTCTATTGATCGTGAAGTCAGAAAATAACTCCTAATTTAATCTCTACAGTTTAACTGATACTCTTTCCTGCTTTTAGCTGATAATACAGCCCTTAACACTATGAGAGACAAATGGAAATAAGAGAAAAAGGCTCTGGGAGGAGCTAAAAGCAGGCTGCCATTAGTGTTGAGAAGGTTACAGAGAAGACAGAACACCAAGCTCTTCACAGCAGTGCATGGCACCAGGAGAAAAGATAACAGACATAGACATGGAAACAAAAGATTCAGACTGGGTATAAGGAGAAACTCGTTCCCCATGAGAACAGCCAGGTACTGAAACAGTTCCTTGAAGCTGTGCAGTCTCCTGCCTTGAAGGCTTTCAAGCCCCAGCTGGCTCAAGCACCAAGCAACCTGGTCTGATCCCACACCTGACCAGACTGGTGACCTCCCAAGGTGCCTTCCAACCTGAATGACCCTGTGATTCTACAAGGAACTACCACACATAAGGTTACAGAGACAAAAGACCTGCCTTCTTAATTTGTATTTTAAATTAGGCTAGTAAGAAAGAAAATGACAGGAAAACAGAAGCATGAAACATCACAAACAAGAAATGGTAAGGTATTTCCAAAAGCAGTATTAGGAAAACAAGCTTAATTGGAAATAGCAAAATTGGTATATTGCTGTGTATTGCACGAAATAATTTTCCAGTACTGATAAGGCATTAACATTAGAGATCCTGTCACAGAGAACTCTTGTATTAATTACATGTTCAAGCAGAAATTCCTATCTCTAGAAGCCCAGAGACTTTCCTGGGATTTATTAGAGCAAGTTAGATGACATTTCTTATTAAATAAGGTTGTCCTCCCAACAATTTCCAAGAAAGAATTTGCAATCTTCTGGAGATTAACTACTCATCCTGTACTTTCATTTACTGCCACCAGACGCCTGCAGTTTCATTTTTTTTTTAATCATCAATTGCATTGTGTGTTTACAATGAAGAGAAGTCCTTCCTTATCCAGTTGCATGCAAAGCTTATGAAAGTTTGACTTCTATACAGGGGGGCATTGAACCTTCTTGGTTGCCAGCTCATGGTTGGGATTCAACATGGACACTGTACAGAAGAGGTTCATTCACACAACATTCAAAAAAGCAGCCAAAGCACCTTCAACATCCTGTGGTTATTTGATGTACAGAATTATTTTTCTAGACTTTTTATTCACTGGTCATCCTTCCAGAGTTTGGCTTCCAAATTTGGGAGTTATGAAATTACTTTACGAGACCAGTTTCTTACTAGAGTACTGCTGAAGAAAAATTTCAAACCCATTTGCAATTGCTGATAAAATATCATAGGATTATGGTTTATGCTGACATGTCTGGGAGTCAATTACTTGTGGTGGGTTGACCCTGGCTGGATGGCAGGTGCCCACCAAGCTGCTCTACCATTCCCCTCCTCAGCAGAACAGAGAGGGGAGAAAATAAGATGGAAAAAAGAAACTTGTGGGTCAAGATAAAGGCAATTCAATCAAGGAACAGCAAAGGTTGTGCACACAGAAGCAAAGGAAAACAAAAGATGCTATTCTCTGCTGCCCATCAGCAGGTGATGCTGGGCCACTTCCCAGGAAGCAGGGCCTCAGCATCTGCAGCAGTTGCTCTGGAAGGGAAATGTCATAAATAACTAATGCCCCTGCTTCCCTCCTCCTTCCTTCTCTTAGCTTTTATATCTGGGCAGATGTCATACGGTATGGAATAGCCCTCTGGTCAGTTGGCTACATGCCCTCCCAAGACCTTGCCCACCCCCAGCCTACTGGTGAGGGTGGGGGGAAGGCTGGAGAGCCTGACGCTGTGCGAGCGCTGCTCAGCACCAGCCAGAACACCGCTGTTATCAGCACCTTTCCAGTTACTGATACAAGCACAGCGCTGGGAGGGCTGCTGCGGGGCTCAGCCAGACCCAAGACATTACTACTACTAAATTTTAAAAATAAAAGTTAGAAAAAAAATAAAGATGATGGGGTTTTGTAATTCAGTTTGAAGCTTTATTTCATCTCTGGACAGTAAATCCTAATGAACAGCAAAACTCTCCAGGTGAAATCCAAGTAACTTGTGGTCTGTCCACAAGTATATTCAGAGCTCACGTTACAAGTCCACAAAGTTTAGTGAGAATTATTTTTTGGTTAAAAAGACACTGATGAACACTTTCATTAAACTCCCAGAAGCTAAAACTATGTGTAAATTCAGTAAAATATATTTGCTTTTAATCCCAACAAAATTCAAAATCTTCTTTAAACCCAACAAAATTCAAAATCTTCTTATCCCCATTTCACCTTAGCTGAATATTCAGCCCTTGTTTCCCCAAATTCCTGACAGTCTGGCACAACCCTAAGCATACTCTGTTCTTTCCTTACTATCACTGTGGCATTTTCCATGCTGGGTGTTTTGTTTTTGCTCTGGAGGTTGATTTTTGTGGTTGGTTGGTTTTGGGTTTGGGTTTTTTTCCATTTTAGATGTTCTTTATGAGCAGCACAAACACAAGTTCCTGATTTTCAAAAATGATATTGTAGGCATACTAGGCAAATCCCACATGAACATAAAACAATTCTGTATCATTAGGAACCAGATCTTTTGCCTTTTTTATAAATGCCGAAGGTTGTTATAAAGGAGAAACAGTTGCCTCGTAATTTCTTACAACACACAATCTGACTATTTGGATTCATCGGAAAAAGTTCCAGTTTTGACTCAGCCGGTTTGATTACCATGCAACCCTAGTACCAACATCAACACTCTTGACCAAAGCAAAGCTTAGCAAGCATCAATGTCTTGCATTTCTTTCATTTTTCATCTCAGTATCCAGATCATTCGGGATATGCACTAAAATAACAAGAAGGCAGAAATACTGTTTTCCTCAAACTCCCAGAGGCTTTTACTGGCATAGCACAATGAAGAAAACTAAGGGGTCTCCATTCCTGTGCTACAGCCAATTCTTCCCATGAATACTGTTCTATCAAAATGGGCCTCTCGGCAAGTTTTGATTTGAGTAAATAAAAACCTCCAAGTATTGTATTACTACTGGTTCTGTAGCTTTAGGCTTCAGATCAAGATCCATTAATTCCCCAGTGAAGATACAGCATCAGTATAAAAAGCTGTATTTTCATCAGTGGTCATTGCAGATACAGAAATAAGAGGACTACCGTGATGCCCAGCAGATGTTTTGGGGCTGGGTGAAAAAATGACCCACATACAGTATTACATCAGCACATCATTAAAGTGAAGTTCTGATCTGAAATGAATCGCATTTTCATAAGGTGGCACATTGACTAATAAGAAAAAGTATTTGCTGGAGGCTGCCATTTTTTCCTGTTAGTAATGCTTCTGCTAATCCCAATTATTCTCATGAGCACCACAGCACAGGCCTTAATCAAGGGTAGAAAGAGAAAGGGAATAGAAAATGAAGTGGCAAATGTGCAGAATGAGGGGACACCCTTAGCAGAGCTATCTCCCATCTTAAATACTGGATATTTTTCTTCTAAACTGCAGATAATACATTCAGTGAATACTAATACATTCTTTCAACTACCTAAAATGCAAGCTGCTTGGTAAATTTATTGTTGCAGGACTTCCATATAATTCTGAAAAATAAAGAGGATAACCTGTATTAACCTAAATTCTATAAAATAAGAGAATAAGCAATATTGGAGGGGTGGTGGTTTTTTAAAAAAATACTGTGATCCTTCCTTTGGGAAGGCAAACAATACTTCTGCTTCTGAACACAAGGCCAATTATCACCTTTTCTCCTTATTTAGAAAACTCTAGAAGTATTTTTTCATACTCAGGCCAGTTTCAGATTCTCAGAACTTCCTATTGCCAAAGTCACCCTACCTAGCTTTTGCTAATGCTGGCTGGCTCAAGGCCTTGGCAGTGGCCAACAAGGTGCACTAAAGGCAAAGGAACTTCACAGAATTTGAGGTGACTGATCCTGCCAGCACCACCCAAAACATCTGAAGCCTCGAACCATAAAATTTTGCTACTGGAAAAAAAGAGAGTGGGATTACATCACTTTGGTGGACAAAACCAGCACTTAGTTTCCACCAGGTGGCTGGCATGTTAGCATACTTTGGTATGTGTAACTGAAGGAAGTTTATAAAATGTCACTGTACGGAAGTTTATAAAAATAAGCTGGCTGCTAAAGTTAAAAATATCTCCAATACTTTTCCAATGTAGTTTTCCCAAGTGACTCACTCCCTCTCACTTCCCCCCCTCCCTTTAAGAGGGACGCAGGGGACCTGGAGCATGTCCAGAGAAGCAACAAAGTTGGTGAAGGTCTACAGCACAAGTCTTATGAGGAGCAGCTAAGGGAACGGGGGTGGTTTAGTCTGGAGGAGACTCAGCAGGGGACCTTATTGCTCTCTACAACTACCTGAAAGGAGGCTGTAGGTGGGGGTAGGTCTCTTTTCCCAGATAACTAGCGACCGAACAAGAGAAAATAGCCTCAAGTTATGCCAGGGGGAGGTTTAGATTGGATATTAGGAAAAAAATTTTCACTGAAAGGGTGGTCAAGCACTGGAACAGACCACTCCAGGAGGTGGAGGAATCACCATCCCTGGAGATGTTTAAAAAATACATAGATACGGAGCTTAGTGACACGGTTTAACGATGGACTTGGCAGTCCTGGGTTAACAGTTGGGCTTAATAATCTCAAAGGTCTTTTCCAGTCTAAATGATTCTATGACTGCTATGCAAAGACGTGCACTATGACAGCTGTTATTTCTGGACGTTTGAAATCATGACAAATTCATGTAAGTAACTATATATAAATGCACACATGAGCTAGTATAATACTCTTAACTTCACAGACAAATATGCACCCCAGAATCTCAGACAGAAGATATGGGCCAAATGACTTAATAACAATGACTGCTACCGAATGGGAAAGATCCTTTGAGTTACCGGTGATCTAATAGTCCTTTCAATGAGTACTTCAAGTTCTTGCTGATTCTCTGGTGTTGGTTCCTCAAATAACAGCTTTTTCGTCCTCCTCCACTCCTCTGACACATGCAGAGAATAAATGAATTGCCTATTGAAAACACTGCCTGTTTTGACGTTGTGCCTTCTACGTACATCAATCTTACCTGCTGGCAAGTCATGCTGAAGCTTCAAAACTGCCCACAGAGTGCACAGCACATAACTCAGAATCACAGAAAGTCACAGAAAAACTAAAGCAGGATAAAAGCAGTTACTGAGTTAAGTCTGCTACCCCAAGGCAGTAAGAAATACATGTATGTAATTTCTATCCACTGCTTATCCAGTTTGCTCTTAAAAGATTTCCAGTGACGGAGATTCCCCAATACTTAGACTACCTCTGTTTTGTTTACCAACCTACCATCAAAAAGCATTTCTTAATACACATCCTGGTTCCTCCTTAATGCAAATTAAGATGAATACTTCTTGTCCTAACCATTTTGAATACAGAGTAGATTATTTCCTCCATCCTTCCAGCAGACACTAATGTATTTGAAAGTAATTGTTACTTCCTCTTCAAGTTTCTCTTCTTAGGCTATTTGACCTCAAATCATTAAAAAATATTGCCCAGAGTTTTCTTTGATCATTCCTATTGCTTCTCCTTCCCTCACACTTCACAAATGTTTGAGAGACAGGTGCCTAAACTGAACACAGCACTCAAGTTGAAACTTGAGTTCATGTTTCTGCATCCCAGAATTAGGGAGTATCTATCCCAAACACAGAGTTTTTCAGTAACAGCTATTCAGAGTTATGCAGCTTTCAAGGCCACATTAAAGTACTGCTGTGCAATATACTCTAAAAATCAGCATATGGCTGTTAGAGACAATATAAGTTCTATGCTGAACTGGGGTCACGCAGCACCACAAATGGAAACATCATCCTCTCAAACTGCCAAGCAAACAGGCACAGTTTTCACCACAGCTTTTATCACCAGTGCTTCCCAATCCCAGTACTATACTGGCTTAAAGAAACTGAAAACCACCTTCACTCAGTGAAAATCTCCATGTCTTTATTCTCTCCAGGAGCATACCAATGCATTAGAGTTACTCCTGTGTTCTCAGCAGGAGGTGGGCAGGGGGAGAGAGAACGACACCCCAAAAAACCCCAGCAAAATCGAGAACATGAAAAGGAAACCCATCAAGAAACGAAAGGCACCAACAAGCGGGATGTTCTAGAGTACACATAAGCTATAAAATGGAGATGTTAAGACATGAGGGATGATAAAGACAAGTTCAAGGTACATAAGGGAAAAGCCATGGAAAGTCGGCCAATTATTTGGCTTCTGCTGGGTCAGGCTGCCACCTATCAATCTGTATCATAACTGTTAACGCCAGTGACGCTTGAGAAAGCCATATTTTAACTATTTCCATTTTAAACCCTTTTCTCCTATCACTAGTAATTCACCCATGTCTTTCACAGCCAGCTCTTCCTAAGCTCACCTTCCCTTTCACATAACATTATACCCAACCATCTTTTTGTTAGTTCTGGAAGAATGCTGCCAACTATGAAAGTAAATGAGTAGCTGAAAACTAAACATACATATTCCAATACAAAAGCAGACAATAGATGGGGTGGGGAAGGACGTACCATCAAAGGCGCTTACTTCCACTGCTCTCTTCCCCTGCTGCAATAAGCACAGGATTGAGCCTGGCTTTTCCTATTTAGACTGATTCTTCCCCTGAATATAAGTACAGGACATCGAGCCTGCAAGGGCTCACACTGCCCACCAGCAACGTGCTTTCTTCTGCTAGATCAAGTTTAATATAACTGAAAAGTGTGTTCTCAAACACAGTATCTCATGATTTGTGCCTCAAGCATCAATATTTTTGTAGCACTTTATCTACCTGCAACAGGCTATATGGAGCTCAGCATCGGTATCTCTTAATCTATAAAAAGTGTGTTTTATTATTATACTGGTGAGTGAAAAACTAGCTACCTCACAGTATAATATACTCAGTACTGCAAATCCAAACTCAGGTTTCTCATCTGGAGTCCTGCAGCTTGTGCTGATCTGTAGGATCAGAGCAGAGCCCAGCCAGTAAAGATTGCTCCCCTGGTGATACAGAGTTTCGTTAACTTGATCAAGGGTTGTATTAAAGCATTAAGTAAAACCTTAAATCTTTGCCTGTTGCAGCTCTTGCACAGACACTCACATACCTAAAATTTATTAGTATAGGCAACCATATTATTGATAAACACAACATATGAACACACAACAGCAAATAAAACAAAATAAAACTGCAAGTTATAATGAGTCCTGCACTTCTCAGTGAATACACAGGATTAACAACTGATTATTCTCCATCCTCCATGGAGAAATTCAATGGGTTGGTTGTTTTGGTGGTTGGTTGTTTGGGGTTTTTTAACATTTTCTTCACTTTCTTTTAATACATAAATAAATAAAAGGCAAGAAAACTAACACCTGCAGATCTATACACTGCAGTGAGAAATTGAAATGCTCCGTTCTGCCTATCTGCCCTTTTAGTACGACTTGGATACCATTATTTCATGTCCATAGATAAAATTATCTAAAGACAAAAAAATGATACATAGTATTGCAAAGGGAAGAAGCAGAACTCACCACATGTACCAGTCACTGAAGTACTGCCTGGAACACTATCACTGCTGATCTCAATTCAAGTGGGCAAAAACGTTTGATCCAGTAATCTGGAGAAAAATCACACCTCCACCTTGAGCATAGAGAATCAATTAAGCCTAAACCCATTGGTTTTCACACAGGCTCATAGACAGTCCAGAAGTGGGGGTAAGGAGTGGTGTTTGATTTATAGTTATATTAATAAACCCATAGAATTTTGGTCCCTTACCATGCATAGCTGCTCCCTTACTCATATTTGATATGTAACCAAAATAACATTCCAAGGGTTCCAGAAAAGCAAAACTCATTTGAAAAAAACCAACATTTCTATTCTAATACTTTAACCAACTTAGACTGAATGCTCCCAATGATTCCACCAATCATCACGGTCCCTGATGTCCCAGCAAACCACTGTCAAACCACATCCGAAGTATAAAAGGCAATAAGCTTCAGATGCTTCCTACAAATAGTTTTTCTGGAGGCACCGTTCAGGCAAGGCCTTGTTTTTCTTACCAAAATAGAATATTCATTCTCATGCTGAAGTTTTTTACATCCAAATTGTTGTATATTCTAAGGTGACTATCATGTGCTTCAGTGTAACACCTGCAGGAATAATGGTAAATTTTAACTCTATATTTATGCAGAGAACAAGGAATGTAAAACCTAATAGCGGATAACTAAAAAACAAACAAAAAACCAACAGTGCACTCACAAACTGTACCTCTGACACTAGCATGAATGCCTCTAATTGTCAAAGCAATAGATAATTAGTTAATCTTGCTGGCACTTTGCTAAATTTCTTTTACAGGTCTGCTTTACCAAGTTTATTCTGCATACATGTAATTTTCTGCTCCAGATGAATAGCTTAGGTTCATCGTAACAGTTCAGCCATGCCTGCAGGCTAACTGGAGTCGGAGTTTTCATTTTCAACCTAAGATTGGATGCACTTGGTCAGTCAATGCACCACAAACTTCATTTTTTTCCCCTCTAGTAATATAAACGCAATAAAGCCAGTCAAGTTAATGGAGGTTTGCGCTACGGTAAAAACTAGAACAGGGTTGGCTGGGTAGATAGCTGGTTGGGTTTTTTTAAGTGCAACAGGAAGGACATACAAAGACATTTTTCTTCCCAGATTAAGGAAATAAGTTTTTTCCTTAAACAAATCAAGAACCTTTTTCACCCATGAGAATATTAATACTTGAAATAAATGTTTTACTGAAATAAAAAAAGAGATTTCTGTTTATTGCTTGTAAGGCTAACAGGGAAAAAATTACTTTCTTCTTCACAAATGCCACTGGCTTGAAATGTCAATAGCCTCATAAAACAAATTGATACCTATAAATTAGCTATGACATTTTTAATGAATGAAAAATAATTCTGAACAATGTAATAATAACTTTACTTGTTGAATCAATGTTTCAAAATATATGTCCAGTCTCAAAACCACCAGAAATATGTAGAACTGTATCAACAATAACCTGAAGAATATATACCATGAAGTAGCTACCTCAATTACAAGCATAAATCTTTATCTTTCCTTTGTCATGCATGTATACAGAGCTGCTGCTGATTCTATTCATTACAGCAAAATCCAGAACTCATACAGGTCTTCAGCTCTCGCATACATTCAGACACTAAACTGAAAATGACAGATTAAGATATAGGAAAAACCTCCACTGAAATACCTTTTATCACCGTATGTTTCTAGGGACATAATCCCTCATTCCATCAGCATTTTCACAGCCAGCCAGATGACTGTATTATTTATATACGTTTTTTCAAATAGGGAAAAAAAGAAGGCATTTAAGTAACTTAGCTCAAACTATGCAGCGAAGCCATGGGAGAGGCTAAGGGACACCCTCACAGTTAACAGCTCCTCATCCTTTCACAAACTAGAGCTCCAGACGTGGCAAACTAAAGTCCTTCTCCAAGAAACATAAACTCAAAAAATCTGTGCAGGTTTTATTACTATCTCTTCACTGCGGATTCTCAGAAAAACAAAAAAGACATTCATGCTGTATTATACCATACGTACATACAGCATAACAAATATTATTATGAATAACTTTGTTATAATAAAAAAACCTGTACTACTCACTGATCTAGATGAAAATATCACAAATGTTTTAAAATCTGTACATCATTCCAAGCCTGCCACAAACTTTGTATGGATATAAAGGCAATGCTGTAACTATAAAGAGTCTGCAATTTAAAATGATGAGATAAACAGGGTTTTTATCAGTCCTGGACACAGAAAACAGAAATGGAAAACAAACATCAGCATGACTGACAACGTTCTACTAATGCAATGGAGACTTCCAAGTGAGAAAACTTTGAATAAGGAGAATTTAAGGACACAGTGATTACAGGATTTTCCAAAAAGGAACAGCATAATTTCATAACCAGGCTATAACTTTCTTTTTATAACATTGAGCTTCCTATCCATAATATATGTATTTGTGTTAAGGAGCCAAACATCTGCATTATTTTCTGAGTGAACTGTAACTGTATCTAATTTACATCTAAAGTCATCTAATGTATCTATGAGTATTACTGGGGTAGCCAACTATGCAGAATGACCCTCAATGCACTTTGTCTTTTTTCTTTTTTTAAACACCTTTATTTGTAATTTCAATGCACTGTTCATCCTTCTTCCCTTCTTCTCACTGTCCTGTTTTCGGCTGGGATGTAGTTAACTTTCTTCTTAGTAGTTAGTACAGTGCTGTGTTTTTGCTCTGATGTGAGAACACTGCTGACAGCACACTGATGTTTTTAGTTGTTGCTGGGTGAGGGTCAGACCAAGTCAAGGATTTTTCGGTTTCTTGGGCCCTGCCAGCGAGAGGGCTGGAGGGGCACGGGGAGCTGGGAGGGGACACAGCCAGGGCAGCTGACCTGAACCAGCCAAAGGGATATTCCATGCCATGGGACATCATGCTCGGTATATGAACTGGGAGGGTTAGCTGGGGGGATCGTTGCTCTGGGACTGGCTGGGCATCGGTCAGTGGGTGGCGAGCAGTCGGGCTGTGCATCACTTGTTTTCCTTTCTCCCTTTTCCTTTGGATTTTATCCTTTCCCCCACCTTTCCATTATAACTGTTGTTGCTATTGTTGTTCTTACCTTTTTTATTCTGTTTAAAATTATTACATTGTTCTTATCTCAATCCTCAAGTTTTACATTCCTTTCCCATTCTCCCCCCCACCCCTCCAGGTGGCAGGGAGTGAGCGAGCGGCTGCGTGGTGCTGGGTTACCAGCCGGGGTTAAACCACGACACTCACGCAGTGCTTACACTGTTGCAAGAAAGGACAGAAGCAGCCTCCAATTCCTAAAGGTCCTATTTATAAGTTCTTGTCTTCCAAAGACCTATAATCATTCGCCTTTCTTGAGAATGTAATGGGTGAAATTTAGCGTATCGGGCCCAAAACAGATTCCACCTTGGCATCACTAAGCAGGAACGCTGAAGTACATGATGTAGTGTTATATAATATGCATGTCTTTAGAAATAAATCCCAAATGCAGCAGCAAACCAAATTACCCTAGTACATCAATCAACAGAGGGAAGCAGGTAATGAAAGAATGTCATCTGCTCTCTAAGTATTAAGCTGTTATCTCTTTATCTGTTATTTCCATATTCTTTTTACCTCCACCTGTATTTTCAGCTTATTGGCTAAATTGAGATAAAATCCCTTCTGCCTTAAAAAAAAGATATTTTAAAACCTGCTTGCATTGCCAGTAATCTCTTTCTTATTTCTGTTGTACCCTTTTTCAACCCTCTATGAGGGGCCAATGACACAGCAAGCACTTTCCACATCAGATTCTTTTCCCAGCAGTAGGAGCATTTACCATGACAAGTTCTTGTCAGTCTTTTTGCAAAAATGAGAAAAGAAAATTCTTGTACTACCACAGGCATTTTTGACAGCAATGCTACTTTTTGCTTCTCCTGACCCTTTTTTTCCTGGAGAGCATGTTAGAGAAGAAAAGGGCTTGAAGTACTACTGTTTTGAATGCATTTTTTTACTTAGGCAAAAAGTAGTCTACTTGCTTAGTGACTGATATTAAGTTGATGACATTAAAGGTTTACTTACACACTATAAAAATCTAGTGTGCTTTTTCACCCATTTTTCAGGTCTTTAATTCCGGGATTGTACAGTAAGAGGGTAGTATCGCTTCAAAGCATGTAAGAATTGGGGGAAAATATAACCTCATTAAAAAGAAGCTTTTGACTAAATTTATACCGTTTCTTTTCTGGACTTGAAATAAAAAAAAAAAAGGTCATACTGAGAAAGACGATTAAATGGAGCATAAAGTAAGCAATCAAAACTGCAGGTGTTCCCAGTATTTGACAAGGCAGCTTGTATTTCAGTGTCATGAAGAATAATGGTATGATCCTTGGCTATATCCAACCTTTTATATCCCCACGTAAAATTTCAATTGATTTTATTAGGAGTTCCCCAATACATTATTTCTGTTCTAATAAAAAATGCAATCCTGAGACAAAATATACTATGACTCTCTATGAAATGAAAAGGGAGGGTGTATTTTTCCCAAGGTTACAGAACCTTATTTCAGATAACATCAACAACTAAACCTCCTTGACATGCAGTCTGAAGTATTATTAAAAAATGCTAATCAATCTATGAATTTCAGAGCAACAGTTGTAGAAGTCAGTCCTACTTTCTTCCTGCAAGTCTGCAATGAAATATTTAGGTGTCTGATAGGTAACAGACTTCAGCTGCTTGAGATCAGCTGAGATGGGTATGATGAACGGTATCTAAGCACACAGTAACTGTACGCTTTTTAGACTGCTAAATTCAAATGTGGTTTTAAGTGTGAGTATGGCCTCCTGACTTCAAGGATCACAGACTACATGGAGAAAACTGTCCTGAAGAAAACCGCTGTAATTTGGTGGTTTGTTTCACAGTTTATCATATTTGTGCTAGTAGTTAACCAATGTACTGTTTCTACCTTGTCTACTAATGATGAGTAACACCCTAGTGCTGGGCACTTGCATTTCTGGTTAACATCTACTCTTCAATAAAATTGTCTTCCATCTCCCCTCCCCGAGTCCATCCCTTCACCAAAAGGCTTCTAAGGACACCCAAACTAAATGAAAACCTGAAACAAATTACTGTCACACTTGCTGCAGCTGTCTGTGATGCCCTCTGATACCCTTCTAACCCAGATTTTCAGATAATTTTTTTGAAAATATTTAGCAACAAAGCCGAGAAGATTGTAGGATGCAAAATAGCCTTGCAAATAATAAATAAAAAAAAAACCTAACAAAAAACCCAACAAACATTTCCAGAGAAAACACAGATCCAAAGCAGGGCAGCGAAACAAAAATATGTTGGCTCACATCAATTAGAGATGACAGCACCAGTCAGTATGTATCGGCAAAAGAGCTCTGTAAAATGTGACAGAATATTTATTTAGCTTTATTAAACCATCTCCCATTTAATAAAATTGGAACTATTGTGCACAAAATTTCAAGTGGATCTCAAAGAGTATCAACTTGCTCAGATGCGATGAAGTTAAAAATCTGCCTCATTTACATAACGAGTATCAAAACACCCTGCAGATACTGAAGAATCCAGCTAACCCAACAGTACAGAGAGGCAAGGGGACAAATGCTACCCAGTTGAAACTGGTAGCCATGTGATACACTTAAAAACTGGGCCGGATCCACACAGCACGTGGTTTGCAGTCATAGAGAACAAGAAAGAAAACTGGGTCAAGTGCTTTATCAACAAGCCGGATTCTCAGAAACGAACCAGCCTAATGAGGCTAATCTGTTGAGGTCCTCTCAACAGTCAGCAAGGGAGAACAGTGAGAAAAGTTACACATGGTTCCGAAGGGAGGCTGAAATGAGCCACTGTTAATCATCTCCTGAAGGAACCGCCTTCTCCACTGACTACAGAATACATCAGGGAAACTAACAGTAAGTTACAGTCAAGTTTTACAAACAGGTCCTACCAGATATGCACTACACAAGATCAGAGGACAAATGTCCAGTGTTAGGAAATGAGAAGACTTGAATCTATATGCTGTAGAAACCAGACAGTAATTAATTTATTTATTACACTTGAATTAATACAAAACATTCTTAAGAGTTAGCTAAAGGTTCTCTTCCTTTAGCTCTAGGCTCAAAGACTAGCTCAGTTAAAAAAAAAAAAAAATCAGAGATGTAATCTTCCATATATAAATGAGAAATATGGGATGCTATGCAAAATATAATCAGCTCCGCTCGCTAGTTGTAAGAGACCCTGAAGGAATGAAGCTGTTCGTGCCACTCCCTTGAAACAGTTGGTTAAGGCCAGATTCACCCAGCCTTTAGAAAAGGCAACAAAGGAAAAACAGCCAGGGAAAAACTTCGGTGTCTGAAGTCCTACAAGAAGTTGAAAGCATGAGCATGGAAAAACCAACAGGGCTGGTGATGTTACGTGTCAGAGAAGCAAAATATGTGGGGCTGACACAGACCTTGACAAGACAGCAAACAGGCTTTCTCTTCAATGGTTTGTGTGTTCGCACAGGATTTTGTTATCTTAGAAGGGGGAAATTAGTGAGAACTAAGCCAGTTTCCACCAGGGCGAACCAAAGCAAATACAGATTACCACAGCTACCACACAGGAACAGCCCTACTCATCCTCTTCACAAACCTTTTTTAAAGGAAGGGAAGGAATGGCAGCCAAGCACAATAAGAAATTCAGTAGATAATGCCTTTGCTCTCTAAAGAAGTAATCAGAAACAGCACAATAAAACCAAACAGCCCACAGGTTCTCAACAACATCTGGTGCAGAAGGCTTCATCTCCAGCAGCCATAAAAGGTTTATCTTGCCGTCCTTTCATACAGCAATATGAGATAAACTTTCTGTCTTTGTGGTATTTTTAGCATTTATTCCTGTGGATATCTACCTCATTTTTGTACTGTTGCTAAATAAAAGGGACGCTTTTTAAACACAGTCCTGAAGTCATTACATCCACAACCAGGATATAAGGCTGAAGACAGAGTTTCAATTCTTAATCGTGAATGACATGCCTGTGATTAGTCGAGAAACTCGCAATCAGCCCAGCTAGATCGCATACCTGCTCCATTGTTCTCTGCTGTCCACATCTCTTAGGAGAAAGGACCCCATCAGACAGGACCGGTGAGACAGCAGCACTGTCTGCAGCTATCACACTAAGATACACAAAGCATCGTTAATTATAAACGCAATCAAAGCGCAAGTCCCTGAGCTCATCACTTTCACTATGTACAAATGAGATTTTCTGTCACCGCGAACACTTTCTATTAGCTTATGTCACCTCCTGCAGCACCTCATACGCAAATGTTATAAGAGCACTTTATAGGTTGACAGTTTGAGTTAACAAGTGCGGAGAAAATAACATGACAAGCATGTGGAAATGACACAAGTATCCCCCTTGTGAGCTCAGCCCCCTAATAAAGCTTGGCAGCTTTCACCTAAAAATGTAAATGATAGAAACTGCCAAATTAAGAAAGGCACCACTTTTTCTTTTATTAATCAAAAGAATAAGTAAGAAGACACAGGAGTTTGCGGTAAATAGCTACAGTGGGAGATGGGCCATAGGATTGCCTTTGTAAAAAGCAGCAGTATAAAAAAAGGTTGATTAACCAGGCATATTTTTAATTTCTTTGATGTACTACTGCTTTTTGAGACTTTTACATGTGTGAAAAGTAGATAGCTTACATTGTGCTTGTGTTGGCTGAAGGCACATCAAAGCAGGGAGATGAAAAACCACAAGCTGCTGAAAAACTACATTAACAGAATTGTTGTAACCATGATTGACTAAAGATCAAGGAGAGGCAAGGTATATTAGAAGAAAAAATATCTTTTACTGGACCAATTTTATAGCTCAAAAAACCCAGACATGTTCCCTGGACACAAACGCTTCCTCCGGGATGACGACTTACTACGTAAGGAACAGGCCCTGGAAAGGATTTATGTACCAAACGCTTGTTCATTTTTTCCTCTATTTCTATTAGAATAATAAAATATATTACCTGTACCACTTGGATTCTTTCTACACTGTAGTGCAGCACATCTTTTGACAAGAACAAGTATGTCTTCACAACAGCTGTAGAATTCAATGCAAGTGGATGACAGATGATTTAATGGATAAAGAATATTCACTTAAAGGCTGACAGACAAGCAGTTATGATCAGCAGCCCTTCCAGAAAATAATACATGTCGCCCTCAGACAAATAAAAACCATTAAGAACAGCTGCAACAAAGAAAATCCAAAGTCAATTATTTCCCATAACACACGGGAATAATTTCATACGCCATCCTACTGAGCTACCACAGGACTCCTACTCCAGTGAGTACAAGTGATAACACAAAATGTGTGCTGCTGCCTGCACTTTATTTTTTGTAATGCATAAATAGGTGCATCGGCTTTACAGAAAACAGCACAGTGGAAAACTGCCAACTATGCACAAATTTAGAAAGAGCTGTTCTCTTCACTGAGCAAAATGCTCTATAAGGGACTAGATATTCATATCATTTGCATGAGTAACATCTAGGGGATGTCAATATACTTTGCAGCAAAGAATTAATCTCCTTGGGAGATGCAGTGTATTTTACCCCGCAGAATTAAGGTGTTCACTGCTATTGTAGAGATCAAATATACATACAACAATAAGACAGGAATGAGGTGGTGATTGTTGTCTTTCTGTACCAGTTATTTTCACAAATGCTTGACAGGATATTATTTATTATTACGTTGCTGTTAGAATCAAACAGATCCTTTTTTTTCCTCTCTACTTAACCCACCCACCCCCCAAAAGTTTCAAGTAGCCAATTAAAAAATGCAAAATATTCTGCGAAGTAACATATGTGAAGACCTCAATCTGTTCAACTGAAAGAAGAAAAGATAGAGAAATCAGCTTTGTTTATAATTTACAAACAGCTTTAATAGACACAAAAATGCCAGGTACTCAAAGATGCTCTTAATTCTAGGTACAAAAGACAAACTGAGGCCTAATGGCTGGAAGTAAGAACACAGTTGCCATTAATATAGGAATTAGGCACAATTTCTTTCAAGTAGTCTTTGGGTTTGGTTTGTTGGTCGGTGGTGTTTTTTGAAAAAAAAAAAACCAAAACAACAAAACAAAACAATCAAAAAAACCCACCAAACAAACAAAAAAAACCCCACCCAACCACCCTCACACATTTGGAATAACCTAGCAAGTGAAAGCACAGCTATTCCATATCTTCCTATTTTTTATATCCTTACCCCAGCAGAACTCATTGTGTCCTTGATCCAGAGGTAACTGGTAGAGTTTTATGACATGTCCTATACAAAATGTCTCACCAGAGGATCCGATGCTCCTTTCCAGCTCCAGAAATCTACCAATCTTTATTTTCTGTTAAAAACTCACTACATAGGTACCAGGAAGTTGTTTGATACCACCATACACATGAGCAAATACTCTCTTCTCCTCTACTCTCTGAACCCACCATCTCCAAAATTCTGTCATACCATACACCTTGATACTTGCCTTCTGCTTGTAAACAGCACGACCTCTTACCTTAGTAAACACAAATACAGGAAAAAACAAAATGGTCCGGTTTCACTCTAGAAATACTGTTAGTAAAAACAATTTCCAACAGTTTGTCTAAGGAAATAAATGCTACAATAGAAGAGATCTCAAGCAATAACAGAATTTTTTCTTCTGCTCGCAGATGTATAACCTTTTAATTTATACTCGGAACATCATTACATATTTAGTCCTATTCAAGTTCATCTTTATTGTGAAGCCACCCATAAGAGTCAAAACTTTTATTTCAATCTTCCCTACATTATATCCTGTTTGAACTTTGAAGTATGACCATTCCCTCAAAATACCAATTAGCATGTGGCTGTTGTACTGCTAGTGTGCAAACCCTGTATGTAGCAACAGCACATCAAAATGGAACTCAGGTCCGAAATGAAATCCTAATTCATGTTGGGATCTGCTAATCCTTTCTGCTCATCCTGAATACAAAAATAACCTGCAGTACTTCTATACAAAAATGTTGCCTGAAGCTGCACCTTTCTACCTTTGAAATATGCAGAATGAATAAAAACAGAAATTTGCTTTGCTATTTGCCGAACAATTCTAAGCTTGAACAAAGCGCTCAAAAGAACCTGCAATGTTTGTTCTAGTTTTCGTAAACAAATACTGTTTACCACCACGACACAGAGACAGAGTAACAAGTGATGAGTTTTTGCTCACCCACTGTAAAAACATGCAATAACAATTAAAGCATCTGAACATGAAAAAGTTCTTACTGGCTCATAAGAACATTTGGTTTTCTTTCCTCACAACAACCACCGGTCTCATGAACAATTCAGTTTTGGCAGCTCCATGTGTCAGCTCCAAAAAGGAGAGCTCCATTAAAGCAACTGAAATGTGCATTACAGGGACAACAGAGGATCCTAAAACCTTTTATCAGACACCCTGCTGCACGGATTTTTTTAAAAAAATAAATACTGAACAACAACAGCTATCTTTGAACTTCTCCAGTTAATAGACCTTACAGACCTCCTACAGTGCAGCAATAAATATGCCTGAAGAAATCAGTGTATCACTTCATACCATTTAATAATACCACAATTGCCTTTGTTATGCAGACTGTATAGAATGGTGAATGCTATCCCAGAGCAAAACCATGCATTAATAGCGCTTTTCTTTCTTGTGTTAGTAAGCATAGCATCCCTGCTTCAGTTCTATTCTCTTCCACCTGTAGGTCCTTCCAGTATACAGCTGAGTCCACTTAAAGCGTCGAGTTCAGAACAGTTTGGCATCCAGTTTCCCAACTCAAGTTATTAACACAAGAACTGCTGTGATTCATGAACCATGGCTGAACGGCTGACTATTCCTTTCACTTACGTTCAAGATTTTTATTCATGTATCTGTATCTCTTTGAAATAAAAACCTCACAAAGACACCAACACGCTGAGATTCAATGTCTCATCTTATCAGTGCCTAATACAGGCGATGAAGAATGTGACATTCACGAACCCCCCATCCCAAATCTGTCTCTTCTGAAGAGTTCATTTGCACAAATAAGCTTTGTAGGTCACTACTCACTTCTGAATGACTTCTGAATGGGTTATTTTATTCCTGATTTTGCAACTGGGCACAGTAAAGTAAGAAGGCCATTTTACTTTTCCATTATTTTCTTACTCTAGAAATACCAAGATAAATACGCATTTATGAATATACACACTCGCAAGAACTCAGGGACACTCTATTTAATGTAAATTTACCAGTTCTGATCATATCTTGTTACTAAACTGTACTGCTCTGAGGAATTAGCTTCTGCATCCCTTCTGCTCTTTGAAACCTGAAAAGTGGTATGAATAGCTTGACAGCTTGTCTCGGAAACAGAGGTAGTTCTCATCCACTGATGATGATTCTTATTTGTTTAAAAGACATACAAATTCTCCCACCATAATCAAATCACAGGAAATCATCAGGCTTTTTAACCTTTTCTTCCAATAGGAAACTTTAGAAGCGATTCAGTATAAAACCAGGTTAACCTATGCATTCCTTTGTAGTTGACAGAGAACTAATTTACATTAAGTAGACATTGTGTTACATAAAACACACATCCTTAACATATGCCTGGGAGCAAGCAGCATTGGAAGCCAAATCATTTCTCTTTCCGTAATCTTTAATGGTCTTTAATGGTCAAGCGCACACTTGCATCGGGTGTAGGAATGGGGAATAAAGAACAACATCCCAAGGTATGAAGAAAGCAAAAGTTTCCTGGAAGTTACCCTTCTGTCTGAGACGGAGGAAAAAAAAAAATTTGTCCTGACTCCATATCTCTGGTTATCAGTTTAATAGCGGAGGTGGTAACAGGGCATACTAATTAGGCATCTCAGAAAATCTCTGCATCACTATGAGACCCACCTAACACAGCAGCAGCACCAGCCTCTAATCTCCAGCACAAGGCTCTAGTTTGAAAAGCGCTTTAACAGCCATGTCAAAAGATGTTTCCTCTGCTTGCCACCCTCAACTAGCAATTCCCCTGTGCCCACGTCACTCACTAAAGTGTGGTGCCATGACTACAGTGAACCAAATCAGGGTCAGTGGATCCAGCTGTTGCTTGGCTGGTTTTGACCACAGCATTTTCTGAGCAGCAGAAGACCTGAAAGCGTAAGGTTAAAGCAGTGAAGGCACAGTACAAATAAACAGGTGACACGACATCTTTTCATAATTTCCCTTCAAAATATCAACACATTAGACACATAAAATTAATCTCAGAAGCTTACTTTTCTATCTGCAGCTATATACTCTCCTGGATACAATTCTGTCCATAAAACAGTTTGTGGTCCCTACTGATGAGTTTTTTTCCCCTCTTTATCTAAATCCACTTAATGAAGCCTCACTCTTGTTCTGAAACTGCTCATGAATTCATTTCAATGTGTTACATTTATATTTTTACATATTGCTATGAAGAATGACAAATCACTAAGGAAACATTTCATCACATTAAGGCTTAATCATAGAGAAAAGAAAATAAATATTTCCCATGTTACATGCCTGCAAAATAAGGAACACAACTGTGACTTGTAAACAGCTGTGAAAACAGTTGTACCTGGTGAATACCAGGTGAAAGGACAAAAAGATACAGGAAAAAAAATAATTGTGACCTATTGCAAAAGGACCACACAATTGCCACCTCAGAAAGGAGAAAATGTATATTGTAGTAAGACCTGAATTAACAAATTAGGGAAGATGTCAGTGTTGGGGATACTTTGGGATTTTACTTCGATCAGAGCTAACATGAATGGAAGTTGCAGGCATAAATCTCTATGAATCTAGATGCAAAAAAATTCCTTTTCCTTTTTTTCTTTCCCCTTTAACAGGCTCAGAGAAGTTAAAGTGTTTCAGAAGAAAAGGTACAGCTTTGGTAACAAGATCCAATTGGTATCCATGTCACATCTGTCCTTAAAGAGTGAAGACAAAAATGACAACTTCTTATTCTCATTTGGATAAAGAACTCTCTTAAAATGCAACTCATGAAAATACGAAAAGACTTACACTGCCATGCACATAGCCATACTTACTGCAGGAATATTGCATTACTTCCCTCTTTCAGCTGAAAAGCCTGACAAGCTGCTGTCAACGAGGCATATTTTATAATTAAAAATATATACATTTATAGTAATTTATATAATTATAAAATAAAGCCTGCCTTATTTTCCTCTGAACAACGTCCCCCATGGATTTCAGTATTTCAGGTAAGAGAGATGTGATGAAGTTTTCTTAGCAACCAGTTCTGCAAGCTCTTGACCTGTTTAGTTCCCCATTTCTCCCTCTATTCCTGCCTGATTTACATAAATATAGAAAACCTCTCCCCTCTATCCAGCTCCTTTCCACTGACCTACTTCCCATCCTCTTAATTTTCAGAGCTCCGCTAGCCCCAAATCTCCTCTAAACTTCTTTCCTTCCCAATGCCTCATCGCCTCCTTTTCCATACTACTTACAGTGAACTCCACCCCATACTTAATCCCACTTTTCTTACCTTCAGCCCTTCCTCTCTTACCGTCAGCACTTCACACTCCTTCCCATTTTCTAATGGGAACATAGCCCATCCTCTGGTAAGTCCTGCCCTTTCTTTACCCTACTCGTTTCTCTCTGGATCAGGTCCTCACCTTCCCCCACTGCAGTAAGCAGCCAGATTCCAAAAGCCGGCAAATTTATAAAGACAAAAGTTTGCCAAGGTAACAGTCTGACAAGATGGCAGATTTATAAAGACAATTTCATTTAACTAAGTGATCCCTCCCAATAGTTACTTATTTTACTTCGCAAAACACGAGTTTCACAATGCTTATTTCAGGGTAATTTCTTTAAAATATATTCCAAACACTTAAAATCTGATCATGTCAGGTTAAAGTACATCACAACTGGTGGGCTTTACTTTTATCAACTACAACATGTCAAAAAAAGATGACAGGAGACTTCTCCTGCAAAAACAAACTTTTGATTTTTGGAGCAGTCAAAACTAACCTCACTTCCTTTGATACACTCCAAAATGTTATCCCATGACGAATCTTGTAGGAGTCATTTTTAGGAGATAATGTGAGTTCTGCTACAGGGCTGCCCGTTTTACAGGATCAGACATAACAGGGTGGGTATGGTGGGAGTAATTTAAAACATGCACATGAATAAAAAACATTAAGTAAGAAAAACTGAAGCCTGCCTTTTTGTGCAAGCTATCTGTCCAAGCAACAGAAATATACTTTGGTGAACAATCTTCCACTTGCCCTGGATTGCTTAAAACTCCCCATCCCATTGCAGATGTTCAAGATGCTGAAACAGGCTATTACTAAACATTTTAACTCCCCTCCCCAGGTTTTCTTTAGTATCCAACACTGCATTTTGTACATGTCACACAATGAATTGCTCCAGCTATTAGTAACTACTACTTTCTTGTACAATGAATTGCTCCGGCTATTACTTACTACCACTTCTCAAGTACCAATGTTCCTCTGGCTACCAAACCTCCTAGTTCTAACAGCCACCCAGACCATTGATGTAATTATAAATCCTAGTCAATTATCTGACACTGATACTCTTCAAAATCAAGAAAGCATCTCAAAGCATAAAAGCGCAAAATGTTTATTTCTTTATCAAGAATTCAAATATAAAAATACACATTCCTGTCCTGAAATTGAAGTATATTAATTTCAGAAAGGTTTATGTTATCTGGGGGGTCACATGTGTTTTTTTTTTAATGAAGACATCTATTCTGTGAGTTATGAAAAATTAAATAGAAAGATATTAAGCTATTCACCAGGCCTATGTTGTTCCAGTGAATTTTATTAGTGTTACTGAATGAATTCTATGAATACAGAAAATGAGCTCTGAGGTAGCAAAATGTGTTTTAACATCTCATTCCTTTCCTGAATGATCTCTTTTTGCCTATTCCTCCATTAAAAGGTGAATTAACCTAGATAAGCATTCCCAAACCTAATTTCCATATATCAATCAGTAACATAGCATGCAAACTGTAATCCCGACTCTTTAATGAGCTAGCACACACTTGACTAAACCAGAAAACACTCTTGTTCTAAATGGCGAGCTTTTGGGCTGTGCACCTCGTTTGCCAGCCACTGCCATGTCCTTAATCCAGGGTTCGCCTGGCATTGCCTCCAGCAACACACTGGCAAGACAAAGACTGCAAATATGACTGAACAAGTGGTCCAACAGTGTTTCCATTTCTCACCCCATTAACTTCTTTTTATCAATTAAAGGGATCAAGGATCTGGAAGAACCCTACCCTGAATTGCTGTAGCCTAAAGGAAAAAATACTGTATTTATTCTGAGTTTATTCTCACACAAGCAGAAGAATACAAATAGGCAGCTTATGGGAAAGCATTGCAGAACTCTCACCATAAGACTGGTTTTGGTCACATCGTTTGAGGGACCTACACAGCAGGAAAGGATGTGCACAAGAAAGGACAGGAGCTGAATTAGTCACTCTATGAACAACATCAGGACAATTTTCAGTTTGGATTTTCATAAAAAACGAAGTGAGCACAAAGTACCTGTGAATCATCTGACCTACATGATGAAAAACCCAAGACATTGTTTAATTTGTATTCACTAGTCATAAATTTCAACTTCAGTGAATCAGATCTCCATTAACTGCCTCCCTTAGAGAACTCACCTAGTGATTTCTGTTTTCCTTCTGAATCTATTATTTTTATATGCCAACCTGAGAAGATAAACTACAGCTGCAAAAATACTGCCAGTGCTGAAGTAATCTTCCAGTGTATAGAAATCATTAAGTTAAAACCATTTACCTTTTCTTAATAAGTACTTTCTATTACCAATACTGGGCAGAAATATTTTTCCACTTAAGTACACTACTCATTGCATAAAGACTCCTATTTTATTTAAAATGCAAGTATAGTAATTGAAATTTGGGCATTAGATCAGCCACATTAGGTCATATAACCCTATAACTCCCAGGTTGCCCTGACCTGTGTCCCTCCTGCAAGTGGAAAGAGATCCCAGTATGCCAGCACACTGAGTACATCATGTTGTACTACCTCTTCCAACTTCTTTGGAAACACTTGTTGGGGTCCTGGTTGCCTCCCCCACTCCCGCTTTCCCCATCCACCATCATCATATCACGTCACAGGAACTCCCTGTCAACAACCTCCTTCCTCTGGCACAACTGGTCCATACAGTATGATGTGGAAATATAAGAGGGTGTGTGTACACGTGAGGATGATCCCAGTTCCTGTGAGTTTACCGTTTCTTCCCACTCCAGCATGTCTGCAGGCACAACACAACTGGGCAGAGCCCACTGGCACAACAAATGATTGGGAAGCTCAATGGGAGGTGTCAAAGGAGCTCTGTTCAGTATTCTCTGCGGCTCCCTGTCCTTGCATTTCAACCTTGGACTCTCATTTCTTCTCAGTATCAAAGGGCTTTGAGCATCTGACAAACGAGGGTGGTCATGGGGAGTAATGAAGACAGAGCCAGAATCCTCTTGGTGGCACTCAGTGAATAGACAAGAATGTGCAAACAAAATACAAGAAACTCAAGAAAACGCTTTTGGTGTTTTTTTTTTAAAACCAGAAGGCTAGACAAACACCTGGACAGGTTGCCAACAGAGGTTCTGCAGTCTCCACCCTCGGAGATACTCAAAACCCAACTATACGCGTCCCTGAGGAAATCCTAGCTGACCCTGTTTTGAGCAGAGGTGATGGACCAGACAATCTCCAAAGCTGCCTTCCAACCTCAGTGATTCTGCTCCTCTCCTACTACTGATCAATGTATTGTGAGAGTCGATAGGGACTATTGATTAGATTTGTCATAGGATTTTGGTAAATCCCTGACTTCTCCCACGTCTCAACAGCACGACAGCACTGAGCAGGAGGTAAAGGTCTTCACCACAAATGAGTTGTTTCTTTGGAGACAGCATGGAAGTGGTAACATGCAGATTTTAGTAGCCTGCATACACAGACTGAAGACCATAGAATTGTTTTTCAATAGCATAACAATTTTGCTACAGGACTCGCCTGTACTTAGAACATGTTGTGCTTGCGGAAAACGTGATCATGAATAGGCAAGTAAAATGCAAAAGTCAAAACAAACAGAAAAAGAACAAAGCTGCTTTTGCTTGGCAAATATAGTTAACTTTTAAACAATATTGATCATTATTGCGTATTTTCACACATTTCCAGATATTTCTGTGCAGAAAGAAATCCTTCAGAACAGTATCAACTCAAAAAGAGAAGCAGCTTTGGAACAAGCTATCCCTTAACATTAACTGGCAAAATGGTTTGGGGGATGTAGTGAGACTAGCACATAAGTGTGATTTTGTTGGAAAACAACATTAATTCAGTGTGTTTTACACTTCCATTTTTGAGTCTCAATAATCAGCTAAGTATTCCAGAAAAATATGAAAACAGAAAAATAAACATAACTCATTACAGAGGACACCTAATTGCCCTAGTCCAGTCCTCTGTAAATTAGTTCAAGCAATATTTACAGCAAGTACTCCTATATTAGGCCTTCAGAAGAAAACACCAGATATCCAACTTGCACTGGTTCTGGCTGCAAGAGCGTTGTTTCTTCACAGCAGCTTGTGTGGTGCTGTGTTTTGGATTTGTGACCAAACCAGTGGTGATTACACGGGGATGTTTTTGTTATTGCCGAGCAGTGCTTGCACAGTGTTAAGGTATTTTATCCTAATCACCCCACCAGCGGGCAGGCTGGGGGGGGCACACGAAGTTGGGAGGGCGGACACACTGGGACAGCAGATCCCAACTGACCCAAGGGATGTCCCTCACCACATGACATTGCACTTGGCAATGAAAGCTGTGGGGAAGAAGGGGGAAGGGAGGCAGGACAATTGCAGGTATCTGTCCATCCAAGTACCCGTTACGGTTGACGGAGCCCTGCTTTCCTGGGGATGGATGAACACCTGCCTGCGATGGGAACTCCTGAACGAACCCCTTATTGTGCTTTCCTTGCGTGTGCAGCTTTTGCTTTACCTGTTAAACTGCCTTTATCTCCACCTGCAAGTTTTTGCACTTTACCTTCTGATTCTCCTCCCTACCCCACTATGGCAATGAGCTGCCCACTGGGGTTAACCCACCACAGAACTAAAAGAACTAATTTTGTCCTATTTTCACTATGTAACAACATATCCATCCACTATCAATATTACCCTGGAATTTAAAATTGCTAATAACTCACTTTTCCTACTTGTACTGACAGAACTATTCACTCGGAATAATTACACCAATGTTAGAATAACAGTTTACCCTTTTGGGGACTATAATGATTATCTCCTTAAAGAAGTGGATAGAACATTATAACCTAAGTATTAAGTCACATCTAAATTAACTTCTGTTAGTTACTTGATCTCAGGAATTAATTCAAAGTGTCTAACAACTGCAATCTGATTTTCATAAGCTCTTAACATGTTAAGAAATGTATATTACACTACAGACATTAATTTCCCAGAGGGCATTTAGCTGAAAAGCTTCTAGTTGACTTGACCTAAAAATCACAGACAAAATGCTTAAATCCCAATTTGCCATTTCCTTTTTTTTTTGTGCTAATAGTATGTGAAAGGTGTTTTCCCCATGCTAAATTAAGAATGTAAGGCCCAAATTACCACTTACCTATAATCAGCAGTTTATTCCTATTGAGATAGCACTGTTCAGCCTCATACCATAAAAGTAGCCCTGACAGTTCTTGCTTTAAGTGGCTTCCACAGTTCCTTTCCACAGAGGAACAAAGCGCCAAATTCATTGCAAAAGGGGCAATTTTGTTATGTTAGTACAAAGCTAGTTATAAATGAAAGTTGTCAAGTCCACTTCACATGAAGGGTGAACCGCTGCCTTACAGGGCTTGCTTGAACAGTTCAATAAGAATTGATGCTCCTAAATATCATCCCTTCAGAAGCCCAGCATAGCAGAGAGGAATTCAAATTAGGCATAAATCCCATAATTCAAGTGACAGAACAAAATGTAACGCCTACTTAAACTACAGAAAAACTTTTGTGAACATCACAGACATCAGAGATAATATTTGTATAGCAAGTTAAAACAGGTTGCAGTTATTCAGAGAAAACAATCTTGTTAGTTCTAAAGAAGGTTGTTGCAAAAGACATTAAAGGAGTGTGTGTGTTTTGCTTACCTGGTTCGTATTTTTGTAACACTTTTGGTATATCTGAAAAAGGCTGGGTTTTTAGGGGTTTGGGAGTTCTGTTGAACCTAAACTGAAACCCTGAGCACTCAAATCCTACCCATAACCTTTCATTCACTGCCTTTCCAGTGCAACCTGTCAAGACAGAAGCTTATCTGCTGTTAAAATATTAATCATTAATGTGCCTTTAGTCTGTAGGTGGAAAGTGTATCCTGTAGGGTTTCCTCAAGCCTCTACAGGGCACATTTACAGGTCACAAAAGCAAGCACCTTCAATTCTACTTTTAAGTCTACTGGTCACCCACTGGAACTCAAACTACTCGATTCATGTATTTTCAATACCATCTTCCACCCAACACGTTGGCCACAGATTGCATAAAAATCTCGTCCTCCAAATAGTCTTAGCGCAGACTGTCAGAAGGTATGAAGCAGGTGGTCATGTCCATACTCAATGAGAAAAGAGCAGGAGAAAATAACGTTAAAGCAACCTGGAGCATGTAAGAAAATCACTTCAATCCTCCCTAGACTAGCAGCCAACCTAGTTTTACCCATGCTCACTGCTTCATCAGTCACCAGCAAAATATCATACCATTCAGCATAGAGAAGAGGAACCCAAAAACCATTTTATAGCCCTTATTCATGTACACTCAGTGAAGTCCATGGAGGTGCAGGATGCTGTTGTTTCTCTCACGATGCAGCAACTAGGTTAGAACTGGTGGTTGTTAGTAAGACTACTCAGGAAACATTAAAAATAAAGTCATCTGTGGGAAGCACTGGACACATTTTCACGAGCTGCAGGTTTGGATCCCGCTTTGTATTGTACAATATCAAACACAAGGAGAGACTTGAATACAGTGGTTTGGATAATCGCTTCATCATCACAAGTACCATTTCTGAAGTACACTAGAAACCTGACTATTAATTGCTAAGTCACCCCAAATCCCCCAGGTAGAGTTACTCACACAGAACACCCCAGACACCTAACTAAAATTTAGACACCAGCTGCTAATTAGATAATTACCACAGACATTCCAAGCAGGGGCCATAACACAGTTCCATTCAAGTGACCTATGAATCACCTATGAGGCCCTTCTGCTCCCTCTAGAGAAACATCAGGAATCCCAGATACTTGCAGTTAATACCTCTTTTGCTAGCACCTCGCTATTTTTGTGTCAATCATTTACCTTTGTTATATCTTCCCAAAGTTTCAAAGGCCTGTCTCTACACTAAATTAGTCAATTACTAATTTTGCAAATTTAATGTTGAACTGACATATTAAATCTCTCCCATTACCAAAACGAACCCTGCAGTAGCCCATGAAATACTACCCTGTATTCCAACACTGATTTTTGAATGTACTGTTCTTGCTTTATATTGTAAATATACTTACTGAGATGTTACGCACTCAGAGCATCCTCACATAATAAACCTAGTACCAGCATGAGGAAAAGGGGAATTTGCCTAAGTGTCAGCATCGGAATGATAAGCAAAAAAGCCTCAGTAATACAGCACCAGCATGCATCTTGAAAAATTATCTTAGTTCAGTATCGCGTTGTCACCTGTAGGAAAGGCTAAAAATTAAATTAAAATTGAGAAAGGAAATGAAGCTTTGTGGTAACTGCAGTTACTCCAGTGCATGATAAGCAGTGTGGGGGAAAAAAAATAAATGCAACTATTTGACAGTTTGACAAGTGGGCAATGAATACTTGTATCACTGTTAAAGCTGACGGGGAAAAAAGCTGGGATGATCTTAGGCCATGAAGTCCTTTAAGTGGCAACAAGCAGTTTTATCTAATATATTGGAACCATGAGAAAGATACAAAGAAAGAAATGTCACAGTCAAAGCAACGATCTGGAAAAATAAGTTGTGCAGCTCTAATTGGACTGACAGAATTAGGCAAAGCTGCTGTGCTCTAGGCAATAGGAGACAGCAATGCAGCACTAAGGGCAAGCATAAAATTTTTTACCTACAAGGTTTTACCCGCAAGGATGAAAACTTGTAGCTGAATTTACCAAACAAAAAACAGATAATACTTAGAAAAGATTCAAGTATGGGAAACTGAAGAAAAACCTGTGCTCAAGAGAGTACCCAGAGAAATGTGGTCCTGAAGAACACAAAGGACAGTGGCAATGTTCACCCACTGAGACAGGAAAAAGCTGAAAAACAGGGTTTCTTTTAGTTATATAGCACACACTGATACTCAGGTATGGGCATGGGAGCAGTCACAAAGACAGACAATTATTTTCTTTGTAAACAGTCTCAGAGAGGCAGAAAGGCAGGTCTGTGAGAGGCAAATATAAGTGGGCAGTCTTGCTCTACCACGTGTGTGCAGTCGTATTTCTTGACAGAGTAAAAACCCATGGGTGCATACAGCACAGTGCAGCTCACAGCCTGAAGTTGGGTAGTGTGGTCCAGGAGATCCAATCCTCTGAATGCTCTTTTTTTCACTTGTAGTAACATATAGCTACTTTCATTCACATCATCCGTTATGACTATCTGGTTTTAATGACTGAATGTAATTTGTTAGGATTTCAAAATATCTATCAGCACTGCTTTTTTCTTAAACATTTCCTCTATAGTACTGGTAAAGGAGATACTTAGCATAGTCATCTTTCCATATTAGCCACTACTACGAGAAGTGATGGATAATTGTGTTGCTCACACACACCTCAATTTCACCTCTTAATTCTAAGTACCTTAGCACATCAACTCTTTCTTTCCTGCTGTTCTGTCTACTAATCCTCTTTAAGAACTTACTTAAAAGTTATTTGGGGGTCTGATCCTATTTTATTTTTTTTTCCACGACATGGTTATTTCTCCTACGTTTCAACTACCCAGGCTTATGTCCTTTTCATTGGTCTTGCAGGGCTGCATATTTCAGGCCATTCAGGTCTTTTATCCTGCTGCTTTGCATTTTTCTTCCTTTTTTTTTTTTTTTTTGCCTCTCTCACACATTGGAAAAGAACCACCACCTAGCTGGAGACCAAAGAAAGGTCAGCGATAGCCTCTATCAGTCTTCTGAGACATAAATAACTAGCCTAGGTGCTACATCTCAATATTAAAAGATCTAATTGAGGACCTCACAGTCGGAAGATTTGAATGACCAGAGTTTCTATAGCAAAATGAATCTCTTTAAAATGCATCAGTATCAGCCATGTTCATTTGAAAAGAGTCTATCCTACTGCAGAGACTAATCAACATTGAACTGTTCCAAAAACGTGTCCCGAATTGTAGTTTGCGCGTTTCGTGTAACTATGCACGAGTCCAAGACCACTTTTAGTGAACTGGTGCCATCTCGTGGCAGAGATCGGTCACTGCAGGAATGATGGCTTTGAAAGAATTCTGATGAAACCCACACGTCATTAGTAACCTACGCAGTTCATCTCAAGCGTCTGTTTCAGTTCATTATTTACATCACCACGAAACCGGCACGTTTGCACAGCTATTTTGAAAGATTTTTTCTTACCCTAAATCTTATTTTTGAGCAGCATTGCTCCTGCCCAGTTTATAAATTACTTTTAGCATCTCCCAAGTGAGTTAATGCCACTCTTGGAGGAGGTAGTGACCATCTTTGTAGGTTTGACACATATTCTCAGTATGTAGAAGATGCACGTATCATCCTCAAAAACAGCACTGCCAATCATGCAAGATACTCTGCTGAGCAAGTTGTTTAGGATAAAGAACACTTTCTCGGACACTAATATTTGCTGCTTCTTCCTCTTATCTCCTGTGAAAATCTAGCACCCCCTTGGTTCTTCTGGCTCCCCACTCCTGCCAGCCCCTCAGCAGAAGCCACCGACACCGTCTGCTAACACGAAAAAGAAAGCCAAGAGCATCTTGAAAGACTTCTTTCAGTTTGTGAGGGAAGGGAACTTCCACACCACAAAGCTTCTTCAGCGTAACACGATGTCTGGACGATGCCAGAAAACTGGCATCAGCAGCTACCACCACTCTCTGTTCTTCATTAGGGTCATTCACCGGTAACAATCTGCTAGTGCGGTGTTAAACATTAATTGTTTGTGTACAACATTTTGAAGGGCCTTTTTTACTGGTCAGATATTTATTATTAAGAACATTCCATTTCTTCAGGGTTTAAATACTTTTCCATCCAGGGAACTCTGACTTCTGGATGTGTGGGGCAGGGCAGGAGCTGGCGAGGGGTGGTGTATGTGTGAGGTGGTGGTGGTTTGGGGGTTTGTTTTACTTGTTCTTAAACATCACTTTTTCCTAAAAGAGCTTTCATCTAGTATTTTTCTTAACATATGAGGATGATACTCGTATGTATTGGGGGGAAAGCAGCAATAATTTAGCTTTCACTCATGAGCACACACAATAGTCTTCATGTAAAAGTTTGTGGTCTGTGACTGCCTGTGACTGACCCATAAGTAAGCACGAGCAAACGCTTGTGAATTTGCAGACAGTCTTGTTAATGGAAGTGGAAAAAACCCATGTGGATTTCATACACAAAACATCAATAAGAGACTTAACACCTAACCCCCCATACACACCTTGCTTACTTCCTGCTGTTTCTGTGTTGTCACATTCATTAATACAGGGCTAAATGGAATGAGGTGCTATGGCATCGGTCTGGCCTCGTATTTAAATGAGCGGAGAGCTCTGCGTAATAGCTTGGGTCTAATAACCCGAATCAGGTTTACAGGCTTGAGCCAGGGGTTAACCAGCTTTTTACAGCAGGCACTACATCTGCATAACCATCTCTGTCTGTATGCCTACATGAAACAGCATCTTTAAAATGTCATCATGTCCGTTCTGTCTTTGAGAAGTAAGATGTTATTCACTGATACTTGGATGCGAACTTCCTGCAAAAACAGAGAAACACACTAGAACTATACACTTCACTAGCACAAAGGTTTCTTCTACTACGTAACAATTCTACCTCTTCATTTCTATGCTGTGTCTCTGGGTGTAATAATCCAGTGGATAAAAACACTTTTCAAAATCAAGGTTTCATTGTTGAAATAAATTTTGCATTACTGTACTACTTCATCTCATCTGACAAATTGGCAACAATCTAGAAACTAGAAAGATGTGTAAGATCTTCTTCTTCCTAAAATTAATTTGCCTCTCACCCTTTTGTGATAGTGTAAAATGAACCAGTGAATACTGATAAAACCGCACAATCTGATACTGCTAAGGGAATAATCCTGTCATTGAAGTGGAGGTAATCCAATCTGCCCAGGTTACACAAAGTAAGTATAGGGGCAAGTGTTTCTGTTAAAGGCATCAAGTGGCTCCATTGTAGTTGAGTGGGTTTAGTGACCATTGCTTCAGGACACCGGTACACTGGAAAATTATGCATCGGCCACACACAGTACAAATGTGCTTGGTACTGATGTGGATTTCCCCTGCCATCTGCAGTATCACTTGAGAGCCCAGCCTCAAAGGAACATTGGATGATACATTCAGACACGTGGGCGAGAGCCACCACAACAAAAGACAGATTTCACATCCTCTTGGGAACCCCCAACCCCCAATTTCCTGCCACAGTTTCTGTAAGAGGATTTCACACTGGATCAGATCCTTCTCTGGGGACCTATTTTTATATGACCAACCAGGAACTGCTATGGGTGAATCTCACAGAGGAAGACAATTTTAGCCTTACTTGGCTTCTTGGATGAGAGAATGTGTAGTGGCACCCAAAGCAGCATACTGTCATAAAAGTTATCTAAGTAATGATGTGAATTGTTGAATTTTGGTATTAGCCTGTAAAACTACATCAAAAAAGCACATAACTCAAAATCTAAAGTCAGTTTGTACCAGTCAGTTTCACATCTCTGAAAAACTGCAAAAGTTGTCTCTTATAAAAGGCATCAGAGTCTCTCACGGATGTGTTTGGTCCTGCAACGTAGTAACATAATGGCTATCACATAAACCTAAAAAGAAAAAGCCCCTTTATTTATACATCTGTTTAGCATCTCTAGGCAGGGAGAACAAACTTGGAGCTTTTTCTTTTCTATGGAAAGCAGTGTTCAGATGAGAGTACAAAATGAATCCTCCTTTTTTCAGCTAGCCTGCTGAATAAAATATTTCAAACTAATAATGGCCATAAAACTTGTTTTAGTGATTCCCATAAACTAAAGAGTGGATGCCATTGCTGTAGATTTTCAATCTTAGCATCTTTATTCCTCTCACTAGAGAGCACATGCATAAGTTACACTCATCTTAAAATGTTTATTCTGGCTATAGGAAAGCACAAAGTTGTCAGTCCCTTCCTTCTACTTTTGTTCTACTCAAAGAGGTTTCAAAAGTACTCTCCTGCAGTTACCTGCTCTGTCTTAGCTCTTCCAGTCCCTCAAGGGTTCTGAGAAGAGATCCTTTCCTCTCCTCCTTACCTTGTGCTCGGAGTGAAAGCATTCAGACTTGTCACTTGTTTCTAAAGGGGCCACTGGGACCTCTCAAAGGAGCCTCCTTACAGACCACTTCTATCCCACTTCTGATTTGAATCTCTCATCGTTCAGACCAGACATGAGTCCATGAACTAAGTAACACAGTAACAATAAAACGTTGACCCAGAATAGCCCGCTGTATTTAACCTCAGAAATAGTCATGGTGAGTTTTGCCGCAGTTCCCTCTCCCAGTATTTCTCTCCCAGGCAAATTAGCAAAGCATGACAAGAATCTCCACACAGAAAGTATGTAAATCTTTTCACAATGTCACGCCCTGAAAAAAGTACTTTTAGTATCTATAGCTGAGCTTGGATCACATTTTGGAAGCCTGAGACGGCTTTCCCCCACCTTTATTACCACCCATTATTAGTAAAGTTGCTGCTTCTCATTACAGTTACACCGATGACAGAAAAACAAAAAAACTCACCATGCTGTTCATCTTTGAAGAGGATGAGCTTGCTCTCTGCTTCCGTAAGCTGTTAAGCTCTTCTGTATTTCCATCCTTTGGTTTTATGATCAGCCGACTGCCCCCAGCAGTACCTTCTGAAGAGGACCTCAGTCGTTTCTCAACAAATCTGCCTTCTCGGTACGGACTGAGGCTATTGGCAAGATCAACTACAAATAGAGAAACAATCAGCAATCACAAAAGAATTACTCTCTACAAATATTTTCTTAATTAGAACGGTGCTTTTCTTGAGATGCTTACATTGAAAGGCATTCATGTAAGAGATGTTCCATAGAAAGCAGATCCTTTTTACCTAGATAAAAGTGTCAGCTGGGCCACCAGTTTGCTGTTCAGCCCCCCATGACTAGGACACTCCACATACTACAGCCCAGTCCACAGCTCCTCACAGAATCCAGAAGGCCCTTTGCTTCATCCTTTCCTCTCTCCACTCGTTCTAAGACACTTCCAAACTACTGTCCAGCAAAATCCACTAGAGAAGTTATTGCTGGTCCACTGGAGCCAAAACCCAACCTGCCTTACCTTGCACCCCGAGGAAAGTCAAGGTTTTGTAGGGCCAGGTCACAGCTTTGTCATCGCTGCACAGGACAGGGATGCATCCTGGTTTGTTTCTGTTTGGCCTTTCTAGCTCAGCTCTGCATCAGCACCCTCCAAACCCAGCCTACAGCCAGCAGGCTGAATCCCCATCCCCAACACCAGTTAAACAATAACACATCAGAAAAGAGGAGGAACAATTACATTTTGAGGTGTTTGGGAAAATTTAGAGATGGGGAAAGAGAAAAGTATAATAGCAAAATAAATGTAACAGAAAATCTTATCTTCTTTTGCCTTTTGTGAGAGAACAGACATTTTCTCTAAGGCTTTTCAAAAAAATACATATCACACAAAAATATATAAAGGTATACTAAGAAATTTACGGCACATCAAACCTGCTCTTACATTAATGTCATGTTCACGATGCTATCTATAATGATATCAGCTACGAGACCAGCTATAGAAGAGGAAATATCTATTACCAAAGAAAATGCACAGAAATATTTTGCATCACATCTGGTTTTCAATACTGTTTTAGCAAAATGAAATGTTCAAACCAGTCAGTTTGTAACATATATAACTACATATAACCATACCTTATTTCTTCTATATTTGTTTCATTTCATATGGCAGGATTTTGTATCTTTTTTCAATAGTCCCTTTGTATGCTTGTCCAGTTCCTAATTTAAAATACATTCTTCACCACACAAGTCAAAAACCAATAAATACACATTTTGAACAGCACTATAAAACCCTAACAATTAATCATCAGCTTTTATATAGTGCAGCATTCGCTCTAATGTTCCTGTGAACAGGAACCCCACTTATAAAAATCACCCTACCACGATTTCAAATCCAGTTTGCTCTCTTCCAGAAATACAGATTAAATATACAACTCCTGATGCATGAGTTTCAAACACACTGTGTATTTCTCAACATCACTCCAAGCTGCTCACTTGCTGTTCTGCAGTACACCCTAATAAGTCAGATTCAAAAGATGAGCTCATTCACAGATGAGCCAATGTTGCAAGGAAGACCAACCGAGTGCTCAGGACTGGTAACACACATAAACAGAAATATTTTTTCTCCCAATTGACTAAGGTTCTGAGGGAAAGAGGTCCCTTCTGGTGAAAGGTAATTTAGTGGTTTAATTGGACTTTATATTTCCATTTATGTACAAGATATCCAACCAAGACTTACATTGACAAATAATTCAAATAGCAAGATTGCTTTTGATTACTTAGAACTTACATACCTAGATAAATATCCAAGCCAAAAGATGGGTATGAATTCATATGAGTTTACACTCATTCATCTTCTAATACAAACACTACAAATGCAGTCTTGTTAACTCTCACAAATTTTGGCCCACCAGATATAGCCTCAGGATTACGCAAGAAAGCACCAGCCTTCACGTTGGTTTGAGAAAATAAACTGTCAGAAATAAATGTCTTCTGACAGGTGTCCTTCACTCAAGGGCCTGGTGCCTTTATTCATACGCATCTCTACAGACTGGGATTTCTAGGCACAGCCTTTCCACTGAATCTGGTTAATATTTCCCAATTCCTTTTCATAAGCTAAAAATCCAGTGTGAAATCTAGATGGTAATTAACACTCTCTGTTTCATAGATTACATTATGAGGACATGCACGATGTTATTTCAGATGGAAGCAGAAACAGGATCTCTCATACTCTGCCACAGAAACATCCACTCCAAGCTACTCTGTAACACCAGTTGCACACAGCAAGCAATATTTGGGAAATTTCAAAGCCCAGATGAATGTAAGGCAAACTGTGTTATTTTCCATAACCAGACTAAAAGGAGGTTTATTTCTGTGGTGATGTTTCCATCTCAAATAATGCAGCTCTGTGGCTCAAGTTCAAATCAGGCACGCCTCAAGAAATTCCAGCTTCAGCAAGAGGCAAGAATCAACACTCTCTTTCTTAGTTCATTTTCTACCACAGGAAAGCATGGCTACAAACAGCACTGACAGGTGTTAGCAAACCGTAAAACACAAACTGAACAAATCATAGACTCTTTATTTAATTCCTCCAATTTTGGGAGGAGGACACACTTCATAACTTTTGAACTTCCTAGCTAGCACTTGGAACTCCACAAGCACACTTTATGACTAAACAATTTTTTACGTAAGAAGTGAGGCAAAGAAAAGCCCTCCAAACCCAGCAACGAAAAGACCACAAGACATACCTTTAGAACAGTTTGTTTCGTAATCCTGTTGTGTTTTAAACGACTGTGGTTCAGAACACAGAACAATCTTAGACTCCATTACAGGAACTGTGTCCCTCGTGTGTTTGGATGGCGTGCTTTCACCTCTGTCCCTGCTCAACGCCTGTGCCTTTGGAGAGAGCATCGCTCGATCTTCTCTATGCTGTAACACAAAGGTTTCTAAATGTGCATTTGCTGAGTTCATTTCTCCTATGTGCCTGGCATCATTAATGTGTAGTTCATTAGCTTGCAACAATACTTTTGTTTGATTAGCAGCTGAGGTTTTGAATAAGGTATTTGATTCAACACTACACAAGCTTGCGTGACTCACAGGAGATGCATCAGCAGAATGGCCATCCACAATATCCATTTCCCTCGCAGGAGCAGCAGCAGGATTAAAGATGATCTGAGAGGTAGAGACATGGTGGCCATAATCCTCTGTGAGCAGCGCCCCAGTCCCGCTGCTGGGCAGAGCATCAACCTCTGAAACGGAATCTTCCGTCAGGGCAACAAAGTCAGAAGGGGTCTGGGCAGCCGTGAGGTCAGCCGAGAGCAACGGGGACTGCAAGGAGCTTCCCATGCACTCTGTTGTCTCAGCCGAACACGGAGGAGTGGACTTGGCAATCACAGGTTCACTTTCCACATATGATTTAACTTCCAACAAGCACCTTGACGGCTGCACAGAGGAAACCGATTGACTCTCCGGAACTGGTTTGGAAAATCTGTAGTGCGATGAAAAAGATTTAGGGAGAAGTTTTCGCGTGGACTGTTTGACAGAGTAACGGCTCTGCTCCTCTGCAAAGCCTGAGTCATCACCCTCGTTCTTCCCAGAGCTTATGCAATTTATAAAGACATTCTTATTAGCTGAGGGCTCCTTTCCCTTTTCAAAATCATCTGTCAAAGACCTTGTTATCTTCTTGCTACGTGAGCTGCCAAAGCCAACCGAATGCCTTCCTCTGCTTTTAATGTGTTCCTCTAAACTCAGTTTTTGAAAAGTACTGAGAGAGGACTGAACACCATTTGAGATGTTCACATTTTGACTAGCCGAGTCAGGCTTCTGCTCACTCCCCTTCTTGTTATGGAAGCTAATGGAAGGAGTGCGGAAAATACTCCGGCGCTTGCCTGTGCTCCCTGAGCTGGAATTAGTGCTGGATGGAGAGGAGGTATGGATACCAATGGCATTAGCAGAAGAAGGTGATGAAGGCAGGGAGTCATGTCTCCGGCTAATACTTCTCCTGAATATTGGCAACCGAGACACTAGAGTCGATCGTCTGGATCCCGAGTCCCCCATCAGGTCACAAAGCGTCCGTGGCTCCTCGCAGTCAATGAACTAATCAGGGAGGGGGGTAAAGAGAGAGAGAAATTATTCAGCCTCAAAGTCCACTTGAACAGGCTTTAAGTCAGCCTAAATACACGAGATGTCAACATCAATTTTATGTACAGCTGCAAGTTGTTGCATATGCATTACTGAAGACTTCTAGAATTTCAAAGTGATGTTCAATAGGTAGCACTGAAAACCCAGCAGCTGAGCAAAGATATGGCTCAAACATTCTATAGATGAGACACAGTATTATATATGATATATTATACAATACAGATCACACTGGGTAACAGTATAAAATCTACGTGCCAAAAGACACACAAATATATCACCCAAATGTCCTTGGGTTTATAAGTTCTTGGAACAAGCCTTATAAACTGTAAGCTCTCTTATTAGAAGAGACTTCATTTTTTTATGATCCGAGTAGAACAATACATTATTTTGTGTTCCTAAATACTCAGATTTCTGCAAGAGAGAAGAGGATTTAAATTTTCCAACCTTCAACTGAACTTTCAGTTGGATTTTAAATTCCTTTATTTGCTCCTGCTAAAGGATGTATGCACCACCTTATGGCAGAAAAAATGCTGGCATTGCAGTCAAGCTATATGTACCACTAAAAATTCCTCCTAAGGAACTGTAAGTTCTAGGAATTTACTGTCAAAATATGGGATCATGCGTTTAGATTTGAACTTACTGTTTCCTTTGAACTTCTCTGAAATCCTCTTGTAGCCTACTTGCTTACAACTAGTTATTTTTGCAGTTTTTTGAAAATAGTGGTTTCATACACAGACACTCTGCATTTTTTTATAAATATTTAAGCAATAAAAGCTTATTTTAATCAGCACAGCAGATGCTGCAGAGGAAAATCAATCATTATGAAATATATACCAGTTCTATCTCCTTTTTGTTCTTGTGATAATAAACTACTGCTGTAAGAGACAGGACCATTGAGGGAGCAATAAAAACATGATATATAATCACAAGAACATATACCACAAGAGAGTCTATAGGTATAATGCCCAAGTACAACTCCATGAGCTGCAAGCGTTCACCACATAGGAATAAAAATCAGGTCATTTATCTAAACAACGCTTGTATGTCAAGTGCAAAACCAAATTCATTCATCTAATGTGCAATTTAATACACGTTACATGGCCACAACAGATATCCGTGAAGAATATATGTATTTATAACAGTGGGTATATATATAAACAACATATATAAATATATATGTATATATAAATAAAAATGGGAACAATATTTAAGGAGTAATAAAACTAAATATATGTTATATTACTGTGAAAGAAAGGGTAACAACCAAGTTCAGACACTACTCCTGACTAGACACTGGATTGTGCTTTATGCATTGTTAACATGCTTTTTTAAAAAGCTAGTACAGCTCCAGTCTGAACACACACTGCCAAGCAGCCCCAGTATTCACAGGCACCAGGAATCAATAAGCAATTTTGTAGTTTAAGATGAGAGAAACAGCTTGGGAATGGCCACCAGTTCCTAGAAGTCATTGGTGATCTCTGATGACAAGCTAAAACCCTAGACAATACCCAGGTCCTGCAACCCAAACCCAAACTGACGGTCCAGGCGCACACACAGGTTATCAGAATAACTTTACACCCGCCAAATGAAGGGATGCACAACCGGTTGTTCCATTCCACTGAAACGTCAGGTAGTTTGCATTTCAACCACGGTAAGAGCAAAAGCAGAGGCAACAGCACAAAGAAGCTGAGACCCTGTGAACCCACACAGGGGCTTACGTTACACCAGCTTGTTCATCTGTCCACAACCCAGCCTACTGAAAATGGACTTTGGAAAGCCACATGCAACTCCCTCCAACCTCCCTGTACAAAACCCTTCTTGGTTCTTTAACCACTGCCAGACCCACTCTGCTGTGTTTCTTGTGCTTTTGTCGACGTGTACCGTGCAGGCACACTGATATGTATGGATCTGCACATCACACACAACACAAGATTATTTACAGATTTTGAGGGGGTTTCATTGTATTTTAAAGAGACCTAGTAATTGCTGAAAAAAGACTTTAAAATGCAGTTTTACAGCTGCAGCAGACAAGCAAAGTATTGTTAACGTATATTAAACCACTACAGGCACTTTACGCTCAGACAAAACATTTGCTTCCATCAGTCTCTCTCCTGCCCACACCTTAATTGTCCTTTCACTGGAGAACAAACCATCCTGGTCTATCATCACAAAATTCTGTGAGTTGAGAGCAGAAAGAAGCAGAAAACTGAGCAAAAAGCACATATGGTAACTTTCACTGGAAATACAAAAGCTGTGTCTAAATAACAATAGAGATTATTCCTAATAACCAATCCATGAATGTACACAGCCTTAGCTTTCCAGGTAGCAACAATTTTTAATAGAATATGTTGCCTCTAACTGCAGATAACAAAACAGCATTTATTCAGATATTCTTCCTTCCTTGCCTCTTGAAGGAAGAGCACAAATAAACTGTCAACATTTCTCTTATTGTATAAGTTGCAGAAATCCTCACCTGTAAAATATGACCTAATTATAATGCACTGTTCTTTCTAGGTCTACAAAAGCTATCAGAGGATATTTCTTCAAACACACAAATCCATGCATACATACACATATATATGCATATATGAATGCTTATGTGCATATACAGTTTAAATAATTTGAATATTTTATTAATATTTTAATATTATTTGCATATACCATGTATATATATATACATGTGTATATATATATATATATAAATAAACACACACATCTTGCAGTGTGAAAGTGCCAAAGTTTAGCATGGAGTTAAAGTGACCATTCTACCTGCAACACAGGAAAAAATAATACATATTTCCAGATATTAATACTCTCACATATTAATCAAACAGGATCTTCCAGTTGTTTTTTCACTTACTGCAGGAGTCGTAAACTGTCATGTCTGTTCTAAGCAAAACAGGATGTGTTGCATTTCAGTCTCCACATTTAACGTAACTGCTTGTGCTTACCACTTTACAGATGTAACCCTTACAGAGTGAGATTCACTCATGCTACTTATTCTTTACAAACCCACCAATTTTCTCTATGTAACTTCTCCATCCCTACTAGCATCATTCATAAAAGCTGCAACAGAGGAAAAAGAAAACAGCAGAGAAAGACAACTTTGCAATGGTACTATGCTGTTCCAGAGGACTCTCAAATTTGAACTGGACAACAATTCTGATACTATGTAGTCAGTATAAAAGCTAATACAAAGCCCCATGTATCTTAAAATGTTACTGGGGGGTTAGAATACTAACAAGAAGTCAAGTAAACAAGAAAGATCAAGGAAAAGTGACAGTCTAGGCAGGCTTTCAATTAGATCTGGCTCCTTGTTTAGGACAAAACGTATTTTGCATCATTATCATATGTGAACAGCACAAAAAATAGTCTACACAGTGTTCTGTACAGAGGTCTGAATCCTGCTCATATACACAAACCATCACTTTGTAGTACTTTTTAGTTCTAAAATCCGGTTGTTGCTGAAACTGAAGTGTTTACTCAGTGCTGCAGTACACAGACATGCAAATTTTGCTTTTTCGGGAATGGATTTTTGACGCACATTTTTGCATCTGGTATTATGCAAGACAAAGCTTGATATACTGAAGGAAAATAAGTAAGCAATTTCAAAAAGATTTAATTGCAGCCAGAGTAATAGTGGATTATTTCAGGACCTGCTCTTCTTCAAGAGCCTGGCTGCAGATCACAGTTTCTGAACTCCTGTGCTGAAAACCAATGCAAAAAGAGAAATGGACAAATTGCAACCAAAATATTTTCCCTCTTGGAAGCAACTTAAGTAGTTAATCAAATTGAAATAGTTTCACATTGATCTGCACCAAGATGTTGCAAAATGCAAATTAATCTCAAAAATATCTTAAAGTCATGTATTTAATTTCCAGAGAAAACGAAAAAGGCTGTGTTTTTTATATTTGGGGCTTATTCTTTCCACACAGGAGATCGTTGGAGGAATCATCCAACTATACAATATTAGGCCCTAACCTTGCCTACAGCACTTGTATGAGCATAAAATGTGTAAGTGTACAGGATAAGAATTATACAAGCATCTCTGATGTTATATATTACTGTATCTTGTCAAAAGAAACAAACTGCTCAACTTGCAGACAGTCAATGTGACAGTGGGAAAAACTCCACAAGCGTTATAAGAGGTAAAACTGCCAAGCTATCACACCACTGTCTCCAGAGAAATCTGTTCCACCAGTCCACCAGCTGAAAAAACAACCCCAGTATTTTTTTATGTCAGCTTCTGCCAAGCAGTTACTCACAGAAGCACGCTGGAGCACAGCTCGTTCAACGAGGAGCAAGTCTCGACGGAGGTTTGGAACTCCAGTAGATGGAGCCGCAGATCTACTTTGTCTTTCACCTTTTACATTTCTCATTGCCTTTGGGCAAAATTTAGAAGTTGAAATTATTTGTCAATTTTACCATTACCGTGATAACGTGTACACGTGCAAAAAGCCAATACATGTACAAAAGTTAATGTATGCTTATTCAACAGAGAACTGTTCATGTGTAGGCCAGCACAAACACTACCTACTTCTCAACACTTTTTAAGCAAAGCTTTCCTAAAGATGTTCTCCTTAAAGGTGTACCTCCTAGATATACCAAACATTATCTTCCACACATAGAAGAAAATTGAATTAGCTATCTAAGTTTAAACTGGGACATGATGTGACACAAAGCTGAAAGGCTGCAACCTTACATCACAGCAGAACCTCAATACTCCTCTGCTCCCTACCTCTGTCCTCCGCAGCAGTATGATTTTTAGGCTGCACTCACAGTTTAAGGGAGATGATACATTTTCTTTAATGCTTTGAATCAGAAACCATATAATATAGCAAAACACACGGGACTAACATGTGACTCAAACTGCAAACATACTCCATCCCTCACGTGAGCATTACCATACGGCAAGGACCACATAATACACATAGTCGCCATGGACTAGCTGGCTCCAGACTTACACAGAAATTAAATTTACCCCAGGATACTACAAACACCCACAAAACACATGAAAACAAGTATTTTTAATTGTTGGTGAGTCAACAGAAGTCCTAACACAGCTGATACACCTGTAAGGAGCGGTCTTTTATCCCAACAGGTAACATTCAAGCCTGTGTCCCCCTCCCAAATCATTAAAATTCCACCAGATTCCAGCACTACGTTATCCTCAGCATTTAAGCATTACCGCCTTCAGTATTGTTGCAATATTATTTGTCTCTCTAGTACATTTGTGACTTGGTTTTATCAGCATAGTTCCCAGAGATCACTATGTGTGACCGATTCTGTACACAAGGAGAAAAAATAGTGTTTTACATTAAAAACAAAAGCAAACAAAGAAACACCTGCACATAAATACTTAGGGCTTTAGCTGTTATCAGGGATAATGTAACTGGACTAATAGGGCCTTACTGAAAATTCTAGCAAAGGCAAATGCCTGTATAATAGAAAGTACTAGCTAAGAAGGGTGGGAATGTTGATACTGAAGCAATTTGGTTTTGCAAATGAAACGTGGAATTCCTTCCAATACATCACAGCTCCACTTGCTTGTGTGAATAACACTCTTCCCTTTTCTTTCCTTGTGCGTGTAACCCTTGCAGCGTGGTACAGAGCTCAAGAATGTATCTTGTGCAACAGCAGCCACAGCCATATTCTCACTGCAAATTTTTATAAGCTACTACCATGTCCACACTTGCTTGGAGTCAATTTTTCTCAACAGTTTTTATAAATAAAAGACAAATACCCAACATCGAGAGCTAGACCTTTAAATAATTATGTGTGTCTACACATGCACACGCATACTACTCCACACACTTTTTCCCTACGTACTGAAAACTGACTGGCCAAAATAGCTTTTATGTATCTGGAAAAACAGAACACAGAATCCAAGCCCTGAGGTATACCAAGGCAAGACATGAAATTTCTTTCAGTTTCCTGTATTCTGCAGCCCAGGCCTATCTTTACTTTCAAATGCTCCTGTGTTTTCAGAAAATAAGAGGGGAAGCAGACAGATAAATTTCCAATAAACAAATTTGAAGCCACACATGCATCAAAACCACATCTGCCATTTTGACTAGTCTTGTACCTGTTGAAGACAACCCTTTCTTAAGTCCATTACTGCTATTCCCATTGCTGGTATGAGATTAGAAGTGTAACAAACATTCAAAGAAGAAAACTGGAGAGAACTTATCTATATATCCTCTTTTGACTTTAGATTAGCCAGAAGGCAAATGAGACAGGTGACATGTGACTCATTCTTTCATTCATTATCCGTGGGTATGTAAATTCATCCTACTTGTGCTATGTGAACTGTGGGTTTACTAAAAGAGAACCAGGAAAACTGATCTCTAGAAACCTAGAGGCCACAATTGTCTCCTACCTACATTTAAATCATTCCCTACTTCAAATGTTTCTGTATCATCAATATCAGATTATATTCTCTCAAGGCACTTTGGTATAACATATGAAATACCAGGACAGAACTGAACCACTCTTACTGATAGCCTTTACATACACCCAGCACCCAGTTACTCTTCAGTTATCGCTGAGATCATCTACTGGCAAAAGATTGACTGTGTGAAGGAGATAAAGTACTAACTTTTACCTGTTCAACAATCGGACACAAACAGGTCGGAAGCAGGGCAAGGACCATACCACAGCGAAGCAGCAGTCACATTCACGTGACTTGGTTTTGGTGGGTTGTGTTAGTTTTTTAACAAGAAGAGAAACTGTATCTCACCTCTGCGACTCAACTGGATTCTGGAGAAGCGTACAATGCATTTCTGGTATTCACAATACTTACAGTTTAATTAGAAACAGTTACAACTATAAATAATAACCTGGAAATAGAAGTACTGAAAACTATATGCTTGCTTTGTGATTCAAATGTTATGGCATCCACTCCTTTGACTACCCGTACCAAATGTGTTTGACAGCCATGAATTATTCACTTATAAGAAGTGAAGTGGACTTATACAGGTCTCTGACCGCACATGGAAATTATACCATAGTGGGACAAAAAGACATTGACTGATGTCGAGACACCTTTGGTGGACAGAGATGGCAGTCTGGTGACGAGATAGGATTCAATAGGATCAAACAGCATCCTTCTTCCCCTCGCACCTCTCTCTCCTCTCACCCGCACTCATGATACACACAGTAGCGTTTTCACAATGCTTACAAGATAGCAGAAAATCTTATTCAAGTAAGGTTTTAATGAAAATACCTATGTTTGGACTTCAGGCTAAATACTAGGATTTAATCATAAATAGGGGATGTGTTCATTTCTAGACAGCAATTTTACTTTCAGCTGTATTTTTTTTTAAGCAAGAAGGAAAAACAACCTAGAAAGAATCAAGGACTTTGCTTCTTTATGCAGGAAAAAAAAAGGTGTAACCTGCCCACTAGAGCACCGACTCATTTACACATTGGAAAACCGCAGATCCAGCATTTGCATTAACCCAAGACATTAAGAGAGGGAGAGACTCCTTGCCAGCCATTTGCTCTGGAATTCAAGTGGAACAGATCACTGCTGCACAAGCCAGCCAGTATTCTCATGAGGAAAATACCAGGAATAACATGGCCCTAGCTCCGACCCCATGGTGCACTGTTCGCTGCATAAAACTTGTTGGTAGCATAAAGCAAAGCACCATTATCAGCTACAGCTTCCACAAACATACAAAGCATCCGCTCCCCCACGCAAAAAATACCAACAAAACCAAGAACAAACAACTTCCTTAAAACATTCTGCTGGCTCACAAAGTGTCTTAAGTGTCTCTAAAGCATGATCCAGCTGATTTGCACAGTCAGTAGTGAATTCAAGTTCTGCTTTCATGTGTTCCTTCTGAAATCTGTCTTTCAGCGTATTACAAACGTGTACCTCTTGCTCACTTCAAGCAATCACTTCACAACTGTCTCAGTACTGCACAGCCCCAGCAGAACTACAAGTCTTTGTTCTGGGTTCTCCTGTGTCTATTCCTCTTATCTTCCAGAATCACTGCTTCAGTGTCATAAGCAATTTATTTTTTATGCTAAAGCTTCCTGCATTTTTTTTCCAGTCTGGCTGCTTTTCAGTCAAGTGCTGCCTGCTTCTGCTGTGTATATGGCAACCTCAGTGACAACAAGGGCTGGGGTCATTTATTACCTCTGTCACCAGCTGAACGTGTGACCTTAACAGCATTTAAACCGGACCAAATCCTCATCTGTTGTAAATTCATGGGGCTCCACTGAAGTGAATCATGCTGATTTAAACCATTTGGCCTTTCATCCCTAAAAGCCTCCGTCACCCTGTCTGTAATTCTTCTTTAACTCTTGTGAAAGCAACACTTAGACATGTATGATCTAATCACTCCTAGTACGCAGAATCCCAGTTTAAGTTAATGGAAGCAGGATTTTGTTTGTGTCTTTTTTTTTTTTTTTATGTTGACCAAGTACAGAATCCCTTAAGGGATTATGATGAAAATTTATACAATCCTAAAAAATTAATCATGTAGTTCTGAAGATCCATACACCTGTGCTCCATTCCTACTTCTAAGTGTCTCCTTAGAGCTGCTTTTGAAAACAGAGTACTGAGACAGAGGGACCCATGGTCCACCTTACATCCTCACGGTGAAAAGGACTGGGCAATAAGAACTCTTCCAGGGGATTCAGATAAGTGAAAGGATTTTAAAAATTAAATTAAATAAATCAATGTGGCTAACAGTATTCATGAAAGCAAATCATAAAAGCTTCACCTAACATTTGGCAGACTAATTTACAGACCGGTCTTTTCTTAATAATAAAGTAATTTTAGTACATCGCTGTAGCAGCTGTTGACTACGTTACCACAAAATAATGTATCATGAACAGCAACAGGAGCAAGAATGCTCTTTTCTAAATTCTCCCAAGCTCAACAGAAGAGAACAACAATTCCCAACTCATGCCTTGAAAGCAGTCTGGTGGTACAAAATTAACTGATAATCCTCAGACTGACTGTTCCAGGCAAGGTACTCACAGCATACTAAACTCTAACAAAAGAGAAAGACATGATTCACGTTCCCTGCAGGTTTCACCACACATAAGATGCATGCCTTGTGGGGCTGAATATTAAATACATTCATAATTACCATCCCAAATATTGTATAATTTTATTACTTTAATTAGAAACCAATTGCTTTAGTTTCTTTATATATTAACGTACTCCACTGGACACCACTTATAAGAAGAATGCATTTTTAGGAATCAATTGTACATGTTTAGAAATAAATCATAATACTTATAATGTTCTACTGAAGACCTCCATGAATCTTATCAAAGGCTCAGGCAATTCCCCTTTTGCTATATTGAAAATATAATTATTTCTAGATTAGATTTATCAGACTCATTTCAATCTTCTTACTAACAAAAACAGTAAAAGAGAATAAAACTCAACACAACCGAATATATTCATACACTCCAATTCTGATTGTGAATTGTTAATCAAAGATTAAAACACAGCGGCTCAAATTTCTGTGACAATGAGTACAGCATACATAGGAAAACCCAGTGCCATAGCAGTAAAGCCCAGAACCACATACACCACATTTACATACACATAACAAAGACGTGTATTTTGTTTTGAAAACCGAAGGTTAAGAAGGTCTAAGCATAAAACTGAAGCTCACAAAGCAAGCACAGAAAGGGCAAAAAGAAACCAGCTTGCAAACTCAGAACTGCCTAACAAGAAAAATACATTATCTTAGGTCATAGGAGTCCTAGAAAAACACCTAATTTCATTTGCTTTCTTCTGGATTTAGGAACCCAACTCTCTGGAAATTCACAGCTTGTAGTCATGAAACAACACAGACTTCCATTAATGTTAGGATTCAAACTGAAGTTCAACACAGAAAAGTTTACAAAAAGATGGTATTTCACAGTTTCCACTTACCCCAAGTACTAAATAAGTATTTAGATATTAAGTGGAAAAGTAAGGCTTTTTGAAGCCATCAGCTGTGCTCCTCCTACTTCACAATGGTCTGTCTGTGACCAAGGGACTCATGAGAACCTATCCTTCATCTAACGTGTGCATCGTAGTTTTGTCCTTTAAAAGCAGCTTGAGACAGCTAGATGAAAGGTTGCAGGAAAGTATTGCTGCATTATCAGAGAAATATGGTGTATTATACCAGGAATATTTTAACCCGATATTTTAACTTCATGTTTAGAATACAGAATCCTCAGATACAAGGAAAAAATTCTTTCCTGTGAGGGTGGCGAGACACTGGAACAGGTTGCCCAGAGCAGCTGTGGCTGCCCCATCCCTGGGCGTGCTCAAGGCCAGGCTGGACGGGGCTGGGAGCAACCTGGTCTAGTGGAAAGTGTCCCTGCCCATGGCAGGGGGCCTGAAACTAGATGACTTTTAAGGTCCCTTCCAACTCAAACCATTCTATGATTTCATATTTTAGAAACAACCAAATAAAGAACCTTTGGATGATACCTAAAATTTTTTAGGAGGATTAATTAAAAAGTAAGCAAAATAATTTGTCTAATTTTCTACAACTTTTTCACATAAGTCTTTGTTAAAATTATTCACATCAACGTAAACACCTTTACAAACTTAAGACAATTCTAATAGCACTGTACAAGAAGAAGCAACCCGTCCATGGTTACTGTCAGGTCAGTACTATTTGGGAAGCAAATACTAAATCCGATTCCCCAATACTTCTCTGACTCACCCCCACTAACACAGAAGATGCTGTAGCAAGAAGAGGTGAAGGACAGAGTGCAGTGAAAAGCAACCCTTTGGGAAGAGTAACGGGCAAGGGGAAATAATGATTATATTAAAGGAGAGTGTTTCCAGAAAAGGGAAGCTATGCGGTGGCTGCTATGAACAAACGACTAAATTTGTTTCATTGAGCTTGCTCAAGAAACAAGGAAGCGCACACATCAGCCCAAGATGGGTGAAAACAGTTCTTTCAGATGAAATACTCAATTAATAATCTTTCACAACTGCCTTTTAATCCGAAGTTTATTGCCTTACCATATTGCCTCTTACAACTGATGCAGTTACCTGTTATTTGAGCCTCCCTCCACACCATTTTCAACTGTTTTGAACAATTATCCCCAAAATTAATCAGAGCAGGTGACAGTTAATCTTGCCAGGCAACGCTTTTACTGTACATTCCTGGATGTCTCTGGTGTGCCCTGTCATTGTTAACCAAAACAAAGCTGTACAGTTTTGAAGGGTCTTTAATCAGAGTCCATCATTACGTCCAAGTTGGTATCACTTGCTCCCCTTTATTGTCAAATGTAACTCTCAAAGTGAGTCTGACTTTTCTGAAAGATCAGGAACACCTGTGAAGGCATTTTTGTAAGAGCCAGCATTTTAAGTCAGTCCTGGAAGTCCAAGCAAAAGATTAGCTTCTTAGTGGGGTAGAATCCATTTGTACTCTGCCTCCTGGTTGGGACAACAGAGAGCAGAGATGACTACACCATGCTTTTAAGTTTGGTAGGAAGACCAACTGCTATTTCCTTACAACATGTCCTGTCACATCTAAGAAACAGATTTGTAGCCCACTTTTCGTCTCCAACAATTTTCAGCATACAAAGTTCAGCAAAGAAATTTTTTTTTATATATAAATAAAAAGAAAATTGGTGAGCCAAGGATGCCAACAGCAACAGGGAAATGATGACAGAAATAACCTCACAGGTCAATTCAGGGTGGGCAGCTTGAAAGCCTTTCTCAAGGCAGAGGAATATAGACAACAGGTAATGCAGCATCCTAACACAAGAAACCTCTATTGAAATTCCGAACTGCTCAGAAACTTAAAGGAAGAAATTCAGCTTTCCTCTTAACCTAGAGCGAAGATGAATGTCTAGAACAGACAGTTCAAGAAAGTTCATAAAAGACAAAAAGATGGAAAAAGACGACGCTTGGTGATAAAACTGTGTCCAAATGAGGATGACTCCTAAAGTCATCCTGATTTTTTTTTTTTTTTTAATTCCATCGAAACATATTGCACAGAAGAGTTTACTGACACTTATTGCCTAATGACATTATCTTGGAGCCATTAAACTCGACTGGAGCTTACAAAAAGGACCTTCTCAACAAGTATGCAGACCTTGTAGGTTTGCTTTTTCTTCTGCTAACTCATAGATGTTAATTCAATTCTGCCGAGCACTTAAGCACATGCTTGACTTGGAGAATAATCTCATCCTTATTCAGTAAAACACTTAAAAGCACATACTTAACTTGCAAAACATGAGTGGTCCCATTGAAGTCTACGGGACATACGCACAATGCCAAGTGCTTTGCTGGATCAGTGCACAAGGATATAATTTAGCCCCCCCCTTTGCTGGATCAGTGCACAAGGATATAATTTAGCCCCCCTTCAATAGACGATTTGGACATCCTGTGTCTTGCCATTTCATAATGAAAGACAGAATAGTAAAACAAACTGTAAAGGGTAAAATTAACTATACAGTAACTGTAAACCAAATTGCCCTAATCTGAATGCTTTTTAGGGTTATTGTAAAAGCTGAAATGAATTCTCAGTACATTTTATACAGTAAGACCAAACGAGTACGTTATTTTCTTGAAATTTATGCACAAGCCTAATTGCTATGCAGGCACAATTACAAAGATCTAAAAAATGCAAAACCAAGATACCATATGGTTCTTGGTTCCAAAAATCAGACATAAAAGCAGATTTCACACACTGGTGTGTGAACACAAAACTCCAATTAAAAGGCAGCTAAATACAGCAGGTCTCCATGCTTTCCTGAGTTTTTTAAACAGGGTTTTGAATGCATAAAAGAGGTGTCAAAAAACAAGCCTGGGTATTTCCCAATTACTTCAATCACTCTTAATAAGTAAACAGTTTGCACATGAATTAAAGTTTAATAATTTCAGGTTAAAAAAATGGGATTTAGAAGCACATATTACTCCATTTCTGCAATGTACTTACAAAATACCAACATTTATGTACCACTGACTTCTGACTCTAAACAGATCCGAGGTTTTGCTCGTGTAGTTATTCTCTTTTGAGATAAGTGAGAAAAGTAGTTTGCACATTGTTCATTTTACACAAGCATTTTTTGGCTGCTTTAGTAGCACTGCTGAGTCTAAATAAAGTTGGGTGTAGGAAAAATTAGTAAACGGGAGGGAAAATTCAGAAAATTAAGCTGTATGATCGCATTTACTATGTAAGCACTCACAACAGAAACCTAAAAGTTTTGGACAATTTTAAGTTTTAGCTCATGGCAGTGCCTATTCATGACCTCCTCCATCACACCTCAGCTCTGCAATATGAAGTAACAATAGTGCTTCCATAATTTCCAAGTAACCTACAAATATCAGAAAACATGTGAATACAAACGTATAGTCTCAGCCGTTGCAAAAACAGTTACTCGAGACCTATCCTTTCTCCATGGCCGTTAAGTGATCAGATAACAAAACTCGCACTCCCAGCTGTAAGTACTATTCCTATTGTGGCTTGTATTACAAAGGCTGGTCCTTCCCAACGGTCCCAGATTGCTTTTACATATTCAATAATTTTAGCTTATTCGGCTTAGATGTATCTGTGTCCAAGTAGAAATGTCAGTCAGAAAGCTTTGTTGCACCTGCAAGCGAAGCCAATGATTCATTACATTCAATAGCTCAATGTCCAAGTGGGTACCAGTAACGAGTCATGTCCCTCGAGGGTCTGCACTGGTACCAGTATTATTTAATATCTTCATCAATAACACCGACAGTGGGATTGAGTGCATGGCCAGGAAGTTTATGGTTGACCCCAAGCACAGTGGTGCTACTCATGTGCTAGAGGGAAGGGGTGTAATCCAGAGGGATCTTGACAGGCTTGAGGAGTGGGCCCACGCAAACTTTGTGAAGCTCAACAAGGCCAAGCACAAGGTCCTGCCTGTGGGTTGGGGCAAGCTCAACTATCAGTACAGACCGGGGGATGGATGGATGGACGAAGGGTAGCCCTGCAGAGAAGGACTTGGGAATACTGGGGGATGGAACACTGGACAGAGGAGGACCACGAAAATGATCTGCAGGCTGGAACACCTCTCCCATGAGAAAAGACTAGAGAGTTGAGGTTGTTCAGCCTGAAGAGAAGGCTCCAGGCAGAATGTAATGTGCCCTTTCAATACTTACAGGGGGCTTATAGGTAAGACAGTGAGAGACTTCTCACCAAGGCATGTAGTGACAGGACAAGAGGCAACAGTTTTCAACTGGAAGAGGGTAGGTTTAGACTGGACACAAAGAAGAATTTTTTTATGATGGCGGTAGTGAGACATTGGAACAGTTTTCCCAGAGAAGCTGTGGGTGCCCCATCCCTGGAAGTGTTCAAGCACAGGCTGGATGGGGCTTCAAGCAACCTGGACTAGTGGAAAATGTCTCTGCCATGGCACAGGGAGCTTGAACTAGATGATCTTTAAGGTCCCTTCCAACCCAAACCATTCTGTGATTCTGTGACAGTGCCCAGTTCCCAGAGCTGCAAAGAAACATGGAAAGGCATCTAAAAGTTGTCAACTGCACAAAGCCTGCTAGCATAACTCAGAAAGCAAGAGATCCTGTATTCTAGTGTCAAACTTAAATTCCAGGTGACCCACAAAGGTGCCCCCAAACTGATTTTGAGGCATGTAGCTCTGGAAAAGTCCCTTAAGCAACATAAAAATGAAAATAAGCCAGCAACAGGATTCAGACGCTGCACACTAGGTAGAAAAATGTCTTGTGTTCAGAACAACTGCTTAACCAGGCCCTCCTATACCATAGCACAACTGCATATTTTCATCTCAATACAAAAACATCTACTGATCTCCATATTCTAATTTTCATGTACTTCTTGATTTTTGTGTTACATAATGAAATTTTCAAACTGTCAAAAACTAGTAAATTAAAAGCCAGAACAGACATTTAAGCTACTGTTACTACCAGCTTCTGTGCATAATAACTCTTGTTAATACCGAAAATGAGCATACTGTTCAACAGTGAATCTCTTTGCATATTTGCTGCTTTCCTTATATTTTCATGATTTTCCAGAAATTGAATGTGTACTTTGATTATTCTTCTTTATGAAAAAAAGACAAAATAAGCTAACTGAAATGCTCTACTACTTATTAAACACATATACAGGGAACGTTCTGTTAAAAGATGCAAACTGCAACCCAAATTCAAAATAACAATGTCAGCTCAATTCCAACAGTGGCAGTCATATTAAGCAACCTTATTTTTGAAACTTGGAAGCAACCTTCTGAATCCTGGTATAGTACACCTGCTTGTTACTCTTGTGGGGATGTGCATGGATGGCATAACCAAAATATGGATAGCATGAATCAGGAGCAAGCACACAGGATCCAGAAGTCTCACCAGGATGGCAAGTGTATTAATGCTTAGCCTAGTAGTTCTCATTAGCCCTGTCAACTGCATGTGTTAGTAAGCAGTTGCTTTGCCTTGTAAATCACTCATTTAAGCAAGTATCCTGCTTGTAGACTCTCTTTACATGCTGTAAAACAATGCTAACAAGATGACAGGGAGAGAGTTACAGTCCACACAGAGGAAATGTTTGGAAGTAATAAAGGAAAGCTCTGTTGCCAGATAGCAAAGTGTCAGCTTCAGAGCAAGCAAACAAACCTCTCTGCTTTAGCAGAGCAGGAAGTATTTTGTATGAAATTTCTAGAACTTTAAAAGCATTCCCAAGAAACTGAAAGAGTGACAGTGCTGTGCCATCTGTCAGCTGGGATGAGATATTCAGAAACACCTGACCCACAGCAGTCTTCACTAGCTAGTCTTACTGAGATCTTTCAAAAAAATCTCTATTCTGCGCAGAGGGACAAGTTTAAAATCTACTGTGTCTGACTACTGCTAACATAGGCTGTAGCAAAAGGTCACATAAACTTTATGAGATAATTTCAGAGTGTTACATTCAGTGCCTTTACGCTCAGTGATGACATAGGATGGGAACAGCAAGTCTCACTCATTTTCTTCTGTCAAGAGCATGTGCCACAAGGGCAAATCTCACACATACCACATGCAGCAAATGACTTAAGAAACAAGGTAACAATCCTCCAGAGTCTGACAGGGACCAGACATAACCTAATAAAGGAAAACACCAAATGGAAATTAAGTTTTTCTTAAAAAGAAAGATGCTGCCTAAAGAAGCTTCAAGATAGTTTTTCTTCTCCATTTGGTGACAAATGTATCAGTATTAAAAGAGAAGAAAAAAAAAGGAACTTATTATTTCAGAAACCATTTATTACTTGGATTAGATCAATGCCTGCAGGTCTTGTCTCAGGCACCCTATGGTATACCATATGCCTACATTTAAGAAAATATGGTCCATACCTCAATGGGTTTACAACTCAAATACAAAACAGGTATCTGAACTTCATAAATGAAGGTGCAAGACAAAATCATAATAATGGTACAGAAACAGTGGCTATTTTGTCACAGTCTGAAGTTTTCTATAGTGCTTCTAAGTTAGTCTTACAAACAAGGATTACACATCACAGACTGCTGATGGAAGTCAGTAGAAATCAGTCTTCCTCCTCCTCTGCCTTGGCTCTAGAGATAATATAGGTATTTTGCAATTCTTTTAGTTAGCCACAACCTCTTCTTTCATATTACATGTTCTTCTCATGACTTTTAACTCAGACCAGGATTTCTTAGGTCTTCTATGGTCAACCAAAAGGCTTAACAAAATGCAGGAGATGTCTCTTGATAGCACACCTTTTGGTCTTTATCTTCTTATCTGCATTTACCGAGTACCTCAAAACAGTGGAATAACACTAAATTTCCTGTTTCTTCCCCTCACTGACTTTTGATATTCCCTACCAAAGCTTCTGTGCAGACCACAGTCCCTGGGGGATTCCAAAAGCGTCCCTTCAGACATACTTTTAAAGCCTTTGTCTTATGTTGTTCTTAGTTAATAGCCAATTATCAAATAAAAAAAACCTGTGTAGTTGTTGACCATATATGAATTTTAAATTTTTTATACGCTTTGGAAAGATCATGTATTTTACCCTTGCCTCTCTCTTTCAGTCTTCAACCTAGCTAGAAAATGGATAGAGTCCTTTAACTTCCACCACATGCCGAAAATTACACTATTGCTCTACTCCTTTTCCCACACCACCACCAGCAAAATTAAGTCATCTGCTTTAGTCCTGAATTCCTGTCAAGCAGGGCAGAGACTGCACTCTCTGTTAGCTCTTAAGCTCATTAATGCTCTAATAATTATGTCCAGGGTTACAACATATCCTGGCTGTGGGCCAAAGCCCATTCTCTAAAATATTATGATGCATTTTCTTTCAATTTGTTCTTTTAATCCAACCACAAACTATTTTAGAAGTGACAGCTCCAGGAAAGTCAACTAACAGCAGCCCTGATCCTCACGAGTTACTTTCCCTTCATTATGTACACACCATAAACACAAAACACACAATTCTTCACACTGCTACAATACTAAATATATATTCTCTCAGATCCCTATGGTCAGGTCTCAATTTTTCGTGCAGATTTATGTCCGTCTTAGAGCAATGGGGCAAGACATAGCTTTTCTCATGTCAAGACTCTAGCTGACCGCTTTTATGCTCTATCTTGTCCTTGACTCAGAACCCTTCGACTTGTTCACTATAAGAGTCAGGCAGAACAGGCACATATAATATTTTGACAACAACTGGAAATATGATCACGAGATGTATTTTATTGATGACTACTTAAAAGGAAATATTTGTTACATTACTGTGCATACTGCGCCAGCGTGTACCACAAGGCACAGGGAGGTGGCTGGGTTGCACCAGAAGGTACCTGGAGGACCCTGGGGCACCAAGAAAGGGTCTACCACGCTGGGTTGCTCCGAGGGACACACAGAGGTCCCTGGGGCACAAATGAAGCTCAGACAAGGCCTGCATTCACCTGCCAAAATGCATACAGGGGCTGCACGGCTCCATGGAAAGACACACGGGGAGTCCTGGGGCACCCCAAAAGTAGTATACAGCACGTGGGCCAGGCCAAAGCCATGCATGTCCAGGAGAGGTGAGTGATGGGGGTCAGGTGAGTGAGACTGTGCCAGGTGGCTGGTAGCCAGGACCCGCCAAGGCCTTAGTCTTCATCCCACATGTTACTGCTGGGCAGATGTCATAGGTCCTCTGCCTCTTCCCCAGCCCTCTGCCCAACCCCAGGAGGCAGATGTGGGTCTCAGCCACGGAAGAGGAAACGAGCACAGGCTGACCCACAAGGGGAACAAAACAAAGCCTGCCTGAGGTCGTCTTCACACAAGCCGCTGCCTGCAGCAGCCCAGCCAGGACTGAACTTCTCTAGGGGAGGCAAAGCCCAAGTCTGAGAGGTCTTAGCCCCGAGGCCCCTGCCGCCCCTTCCATCACGCTCCCTGCCCTGTTATTTCCAGGAGATGGGCCAGACACCCTCAGGTTCTCCAGGGACATGCTGCCAGGGTGATTGCTCCTGCAAGAATGGCAAGTTGAAAAGGAAAATCCTGACTTGATGAAGAGGTACCCAAGGCACCTGTCCTATCTGCAGGAGGACATTCTCTGGATACAAGACAAGAAAAAAACATGGGAAGAGTCGGAAGAGGAAGAGACCCATTCCTCTGTTTGACCATACATCCACAGTTGCAGCAAGGCACGGGGTGGGGCGGGCAGACAGGACATTGCAGGGGATGCAGCAAGCAATGCTGGCCCTGTGCATTGGGACATCAACAACAAAATATTCTATGTGAAACCAGCTCTAAGCTAAATGTAACATCAAATGAGTGGTCACAGATAGTGGCGAGTCACTCTGCACAGGGATGTTGCAAAGTGCCTCCCAAACTGAAATCATATTCATGCTAACTGTTCAGGGTTCTCCAAAGAAAAAGCAGGAAACAAGGATGACTGCATCAGCAGCAGTTACAGCACAGTCACAAAAATCAGACCCTCCTACACTGCCTGTGAATAACATTATTCCTATAATTAGTCCCACAGGATTAAGTGAGGCTGTTCTCACATTCAGAGTTAAACACATCCAAACGCCGGCACAGACCAATATAAAATTTTACTTCTTACTAGTTCCACTGCCAAAACACTTCCTTTGTTCCTATCACCCTGTTAGGCATCCCTCTTCATTCACAGAGAAGAGGCTCTCATCCTCAGCCAAGGTCAGAGATAATTGCATCTTTGACAAACTTTTAGCCAATTTAAGTATTACTACCACTCAAAGTAACTTTTTGTTACTTTGTAACAAAATAAGTAAAGATTTGGGAACTGTAACAGCTCTGAGTTTCCACTATGAAAAAAGGAAAGCCACCCAACACACACAGGGACACAGGAACCCAATGAATGAGAAAATGCAGAGACACAGGAGGCAGATCTGACAGAAGTAGTGTTGGAGCTTGAGAACCCTTGGTCACTGGCTGAAAATGAACTTGTCAGAATCTGGTCTGAAACTCCATTATTTTCAGATTTTGGGTATGTTTAATGAGGCCAGCACACTCCCAATGAGGTATGTACAAGCATGTCCGTGAACAGATGATTGGTTATGCATGTATACACAAGCAAGAAGCCTTTTGGTGGGACTACAAGATGTAAAGACCATTTCTTGTACCACCATCATTTCCTGCTGTAGCGTACATATCTTGCATGCAAAACTCATCAGCAAAAATATGCCATATTCAATATTTCTTTCGTAGTGTTACAAGAAGAAGAATATCTTGCACTACTCATAACGGCTAGCAACATATCTCTCAGACTTCTGGACAGATTTTGTCAATACAACACAGTAGCTCTGCAGAGAGGGGAAAAAAACCCAAACAAACAAAAAATACACACATACATGCAACACACTTTGGTTTTAAGTAATAATTTTATCACAACACCCTTCTGCAACTTATTTCCCTGATCGAATTACTGCTGTTACTGTACAAGTTCATCATATATCAAGATTTTTGGTTCTACCTCATGTTCAGTTAATTGAATCCATCAGTGCCTTCAGTAGTTCAGAGCATGCAATGAGTCAGGAGGAAGTCTATAACTTCTTTTTTAACATCTATTTTCTTACCATAATCTTAATTTCAGAGCTGAGTTGAGAACATCCATTCCAGTGGGTTTGAGAGAGAACACCATTACTCAAGACAGCTATTTGAAACGAGAAGGAGGCCACGTGCAGGCCATGACCCAAAAGCACTCCAGTATCATTTTACACCCAGTGGTCAGAAGAGTGAAATTTTGAAATATCACTCCTGAACAAAGCTGATAGAGCTGTTAACAGAAATGCATGTGTAGTCTTTCAAGGCCAACCAAAGTTTCAGAGGGTAAAAGTGTTTTGAGTTTTGGGAGGTATGTCATGCTAGTACTGAAAGCGCTGACGTATGTGAAAACAGGTTACTCCAGCTTAAAGGACTGGACACCATTTCTTAAATAAACATGGCTTTAAGACAAGTGGTTTATAACTCATGGAGAGCTGGTTCGGTTCAAATCTGAAGCCTAGGAGCTTCCCTTTTCATACAAACTGATGTAGTCTTAGAAGAAAAGGCACAGAAGAAAAACAGATGTGTTTCAGAGCCACAGCTATGCAACTTTCCTGCAAAAATGAACAGCACAGCAAAAGTCAAGTGAACACATGCCTTTAGCAGACAGGAAAGTTAATGGCAGAGCAGCTCCCTCCACCTCCTAACAACTTCAGCTTCACTAAAACTGACCTTCATTAAACTGCACTTCTTTCTACTCATGGTCAGAGTTAAACCTCTTCAGGGCCAGGATTTCATGTCTGCATCCAATATAAAGTCAGCTTAGATCAGCAGCACAGTATTTGTATATTACCTGCCCTTCTAACTCCTCTAGAGACATCAGAGAGGCTGGACAAAGAAGAAAACCGAAAAAACAAACCTTTTTAAAAGAAAAAAAAAAAAAGATCATTCTTTAGACAAAAGCAAAAGAACAGAACCTTTAATTTTGGTACGCCCCGTAACTGGACAAGTCCAATGCCATCCTCATCCCTTGAGGCAGCTACTAGATAGGTCCAGGGGCAAAAAAGTGAACAGTATGTTGTATGCTTTAGAATTAAATCTGACTGGGAGAAGACCTGGAACTGTCTTAGGAGCTAGACCAAAGTGGAACGACTTTGGGAGGCTACTCCTTCAGCTTCTTTAGAAATCGCAATTAAAAGCCCAACCGGTAAGACATGCTGAACACTAAAACTTAATGACTGTCTTCCTCCTGAAAATAATACCCATGCCTCACCACCAAAACTGCAGTGCATACCCCTACAGAGCATATCCCAAGAAAGTACAGAATATCAGTGCAAATAACAGAGTCATACAGAATTTGATTGCTCATCCAGACATCATCAAAAAATACCACTGAATAACGGAAGGAATTTTTGCTTGTGTTTTATCCTCAGAAGGTACTTCGAATACCACAGTGGCCCAATAAAGCAAAATAATCCAAGTTGCTACGAAGAAGTTTATTAGACATTTGTACACACACACAAAACATGCCATTTGTTCCCATTTATTGCACTCCTGATAACTTCGTGCATAACAGAAATGAGTATTCAGGCTTGACTAGTCCTCAATTACACAAGGGATAGCGTTCCAAACATCTACAGCCTGCAAAATTGCTACTAAGGAAAGTTCTGACAATTATTGATTGGTTTAAGCAGACTTAAAGAAACAAAAAAGAAATTAGTTGTGGACTTCTAATGCACTGTAAAAAAACTGTCGAAAGAGACAAAAACACTTTGTAGGGAACAGATGTAGTTTCACACTTGACAAAACTGCTAAGAGCTTTTACAGTTAAAAAAATATTGAGCAAAAGGGAAGTCCCTTGCCTTCTCTTGCCGCTTTGGTACTATTTTCAAGAACTTAAGAATCAAAGTCCCAGAAGACTAGATTTATCTCTAGCAAAGGGCTATGTAAGAAAGTCATACGATCATCAGTTTTCCATAGAAGGAAATACTATACATATTCCTACACCTTATACATGTATTTGACATTTTTACGTCTAACTGTAAGGCTGAATTGGAAAAGGAAGTTAATCAATACATTCCTCAGGAGGCTACAAAGGCTAACATACCATTCACAACCAACAATACAAGATTTATCTTAGACAACATGACTGGACAGGAAGAATTTTAACTGACACTTTAAAAAAATAATTACAGCCAGTCAAATCCCTTTTTGCTTCCCATAGCAAGTCTGATCCTAGCAGACTTTTAATTCAGATTATATTCTTCAGAGTACTCAAAGGCTGAGCTGATCTATCAAAACTTGCAGTGGAAAACCAGTATATTGCCCTGTTCCCACTATCTTCATCCTATTCTGACATAACTTCATACCTACCTTCCACCTCCTCAGTATTCAATGGTATTAGAAAGCAAGCACCTTCCATCAGTAGAGAAAACTGGAATTAACATCCAGTACCTGGAATTCCCTTTATTAATCAAATATCTAGTATTTACAAGGGGTCAAGAGACTGAGGAGACAAAGTCTTTCAGCACTGCCTCCAAGGTGGTACTGTGTCCTTTAACAGATGCAATGCCCCTGGGCATCGCCCCATCAACCCTACAGCTGTGGCTGTCTTTGCAGAAACATTAGTCTTCAAGACAACCATGGTGTCCCCCTGCATCTCTATGGTGCCTTGTGTGATCCTGGAGAAGTCATCTAGTCACTCAAGCATTAAACCGGATAATCCTTTTAGGGTTACTGAAAAGATTCAATGCAATCTCTATACAGGAGATCTAAAATCTTTAAGTGGCAAACCCTTCCAAAATACAAATACGCACAGCAACCAGTGGGCACAACTAGGACCAAAAAGAAAGACTGCCTTACAAATGGAATACAAATTAATTATGAATTATTTTATTATTACCCCAAGCCCTCAAGTGGGAAAGTTCTGTTGCTAATTGTTAGACCATACACCTGCTGTTTGTTGAGAACATATGGTGCAATTGTAGCAGGAACTGCTGACTAAGGGAATACAGCACTTTATTGGGATAATAAAGCGTAACTTGAGAAGCACTCTCATTGTTCGTCATCTTGCACTAACCACATACAAGTCGCCAGATAAGATACATTCAGTATCAGGATTTGGCCACAAGTTTTTTGCACGGCCCTGTCTTGAACTGTTCACTCTATCCGTATTTTCTCCTTTCTGAATGCATAGCTAGGACCCAAAGTCACTCAACACACCAAATAATACAGGAGTAAAGGACATCTCTCACCCTCTGGGTTAGTTGGCAATAATGGGCTAACCTCCAGAGAAAATAAAGATTTTCAGAATAATCTTTGTTTTGATAATATTAAAAAAAAAAAAGTCTCTAGGGGACAGCATCAGACTAATGATCTGTCCTGAACTCTACAACCAAAATATGTCCATCAAAAACCTGCTAATCAATTTGAAATGTATGTATGAGTGTGAATTATTTCATATTTACTTGAACTTATTACTTCAGTCCTCTACCACAACCTCTTCTCCAGCATGCAAGACACTCCTGTGTTAATTTGAGGAGATCAATCATCTAATTTGACACAAAAGCGAGTGGACATACTGGATGCTATGGACTAGTCCTACTGTGTTTCATCTGCTTTCAACAGAGGAAAAAAAAAAAAAAAAAAAAAGATATTCAGCACCTTACTGCTCCTTTTACTAAGGGCTTCTATTTTCCTTACATTCTTGCGATGAATTATAAAGTACACATTTTCCTCTTATTCAGCTTTGAGATCAGCAGTCTGAATTTGCCAAGCACAGGAAATTCAGCGTTCCACAATTTACTGAATGAGGAAGTCATCAGCAGGTCAGAGCTCCAATGTTGGCGTGCCTGTTTAAAGTTATTTTCATTCTTATACAAATACTTTACAGGCATGCAAAGCACATGGCACTTTCACAAACTTGCTCCTGTCTAATTTGAGGAAAACGTGTGCAAGGAAGTATTTGCAATATTCAGGCCAATAGGTTACATCAACTGTTATGGTCTCATCTTTATCCATAACGACTGTAGCTTTAAGAATCTCCTTTTGTACAGAGAATCTGAAGAAAGCTATAAACAAAAGGCAGACACTCATGAAATGGAGAAAGCAGCCAACTACTCAGCCTTTAAACTTTGTTCAGAAGATGGCTATAGAATACAAGGAACAAAATACAAAGGAATTTTAAACAAAAAACAAGGGAAATGAGGTTTAGGAACAAGGCTACTAAAAATAGAGGTGGAGTCAAAAAAAAACACCTGATGTGTTCCTAAAGATACATAGGAGATATGGTTGGGCAGGCAATTCAGATTGTACTGAAAATGTAACTAAAAGTTATTTAACATAAAAGGGTATTATAGATAGCATATTATGGCCATCACAAAACTTTAAGATCACAAAAATATTTCAGATAGCGTATTACAGCCAACACAAAAGTTTAAGATCATAAAAATAAAGCATTGCTGGTAATTTCCACACCAAAGATACTGGTAAAAAACCAGAAGCCTAACACCAGCCTTTCTGTAGCTGACTTTAAGCTATTACATATATCTGTACTTGCAGATATATGTAATATATAACATGTAACTCTGTTGCTTTAATCCAGACCAAGTGAAGTTACATGGCAATAGCAAATCATCAAGTCCTAATCCCAGCTCTGATCAGCCAATTCATAAATGTCATCTGCAATCACTAGAGGTGCTGTGGAAGAGTACTGTTTTTTGAAAGGAGAGATTAATCTGGTTTTGTTCCTCTCTGCTCCTACAGCTCCTGCTCTGACCTTTTTCTCTTCAGGCTAGTTTATTGTGTAAATCTTTCAAGCCGGGGACGGCAGCGCAAGGCACAGCCCTGCGTGGCTGCTCCAGGTCTGGCGCTGACACCTGTCCATTGCACCCGCAGAACTGCGCCATGCTCAGGGACCTCCTCCCAAACACCTCCCCAGCTTCAACCTCTAACATCCTCCAAATGCTTCACAAGTCAACAGCCAAAGCAACAGCCATAACCCGCAAGCTCTGACAGGCACAGAAATGACTGAACTGCCCAAATAGCACAAACCCAGGTTTCCCTCTGCAGTTTCTGAAGCTGAGACTACTACAAGGCAGCACAGCATGCTTCTGGGAAGGCAGTAAATGCAGAAGGCACGGTAGCAAAGCAAAAGAAATCCCCCGAGATGCTAAAATTTCAGGGCCATGTGGAGGGTTGTCCAGGTGATACCAGTTTAACATAACATTTAGCAGCTCATACTGGTTCTGTGGAGATTGGGAAAATACCAGATCTCGATGCCATGAACCAGAGTGCTGAAGTAAGGCAGATAGACAAGACGTTACAGAAAATCTATCTTTTTACACAACTAAGACTGTTTCAATAGTTGCAAGAGTTGCTGTTGACAGGCATAAATAAAAGACAGTGTTGAATGAATGAGGAGAAGTCTTGTAAGGTTGTCTAGGGATACTTACTTGAATCACTCCCCCATTTAGGAATGGGTTATCCATGAACACAAAACCTAATAAGAAGCATTTCCAAGGCAAAACCTGGAAGAGAAGCTGGCAAAAATTCCCTGGTGCTCTGTTTTGGGCTACATGAACTGTTTTGTCTCTTTATTTAAGGGAGGTAGAAATACTTGCGAGAAATAAAAATCCCACAGACCAGCTTGCATTCTGATAACCTCTCTTTAAATTGCACGGCAAAGGACAATTGGAAAGTGTAACTCATTAAGCAACAATTATTAATTTGGTCAGTAAAAGGTCAAATGAACCCCTCCTTCTGAGAATATATGCAACACCTCCATGAGGAAGGAGGAAATATTGTGCTGACAAATGTCTGAGAGTAACAGGCCAGGTGCCATGATGGCACAAATGTGCCAACAGCTACAACGCTCCCAAGAGAGGGCGGCCACAGCCATGCCACAAGAACACTGTATCAGACATCAGCTGGGTCCTGCTTTTGGCTGGGACAGAGTTAATTTCCTCCTCGGTAGCTGGTGCAGTGCTGTGGTTTGGGTTCGGTGTGAGAACACTGCTGACAGCACACGGGTGGGTTTGGTTGTTGCTGGGTGAGGGTCCGACCCAGTCAAGTTTCTCGGAAACTGGGAGGGGACACAGCCAGGACAGGTGACCTGAACTGGCCAAAGGGATATTCCATACTATAGATGTCGTGCTGAGTATATATAAACTGGGGGAAGAAGAAGGGGCAGAGGGGGGACACACAGGACAGACATCTGGCATTATGGCGTTTGTCTTCCTGAGCCACCATTACGCGTGATGGAGCCCTGCCTTCCTGGGGATGGCCGAACACCTGCCTGTGATGAAAGTAGTGAATGAATTCCTTGTTTGCTTTACTTGCACACACAGCTTTTGCTTTACCTATTAAACTGCCTTTTTCTCAACCCACAGTTTTTCCTCACTTTTCCCCTTCCAATGCTCTCCACCATCCCACTGTGGGGGAGTGAGCGAGTGGCTGTGTGGTGCTTAGTCTCTGGCTGGGGTTAAACCACAACAAACTGAAACAACATCAACCTGACAGGATTCAGCAACAAGAGTCCTATGAAACTTCACCTGTAAACACAGTCCACAATTCACAATCAGAACCGCCTGAGGTGCAATGTACAATAACAGAGGGCACAACTCATCACTTTATACAAGGAAGGGCAAATTATACCTAGCTTGCCCATCTACCTACATCATTTAAGGTTAATGTTATTATATCACTTCCACTTCAAAATTGGGAGAAGCCTTGTTTTGTGCCCATGCTTTACATGTTCACACATACTGAATTTTATCTGAAATACAGCCGTTAATTATCCAATAGTTTGGATCTTTCTGTTACACAGAATAAAATACACCAACAACTTTTGACCCCAAACCAGCGCTTGCAGTGTAACAGAGGCTATGACTGCCAACATATTTGGAATTGAGTCAAAGACCTCAGAAACTAAAACTAAAAATGAATTTTTTTTAGAACAAATCCTTTGGCTGCAGTTTATTCCGGTGAGCCATGTAGAAATTCAGTTCTTCCACAGATGAAATCTAAAACTTATGTTGACAGCTGCACTCACTAGAGGTAACTCCCTCAATCTGCCTCACACAGATTCTGAAAATAAAAAGACAATAGCCAAAAAGCTCTGTAACTGCTCGTACTAAATATTCTAAACATGACTTCAACCAATATTAGCATTTGGATATCTAGGGAAGCAAATACAGTAGATGAACCAAAGGTGCCAAGGTTTTCTCTAGTTCAGAGCTGAGCATCACATCTAGCAGAAAGTCCCCTGGAGAGCCCGTACTGGTGCGAGAGCCAGAGAACAGGCTCTAGATGCACAATTTATTGCATCAAAAACATTCCATTGCCAATCACCAACTGCTGAAAATAAGACTCACCATCTCTTTAAAACCAGGATCCAAGCACAGCAGAGAGCAACAGGAAGAAAATGCAGGCCAAAAAGATAAAAATCCCAGTTTCAAACTGGAGGCATGGAAAGCAGAAAAAACCAGGTTAGATTAAAGGTGGTGAGAGGGATTGAGCAGAAGAGACAAAAGCAAGAACATATCCTTATCACCTGGACACCAATAATTTTTGCTATTTTTCTTCTAGTTTTATTTCAGCCACCTTCTCTATCATAGAACAGCAAAAGAAAATTAACAACTCAGAACAGAATGTAAGGGAAAATAATCTGGAATTTGAATCCATTAAGTTAAAAAAGTAAGATGTGACAGCCAAACTGTTTTCATAAATTAGAAACCTTCCCACTCTCATGGATTATTATTATTGACATCTCAAAATGAATGTTTTAAAATAACTGAGGTATTTTACCTGAAGTACTGAATTAAACTGCAAAGGACCTATTTCTTGCATTTTTCTTGCTGTGATCCAGCATGAAAGGATAAGAAATTTTATCCCACCACACTACCACAATGGCTTGTCTGCTGATTAAGTAACAAAAGCGCATCATCTTTGCTGCTGATTCTATTGGTAAGGTTTAAATAGCATCCATCACACTACCACAACCACCAATACATGGCAAACACAGAAATAGTAAGAAAACCGTGCAGCAGTTGCCTGTAAGTGGTTTTAGGGCACAGCATACCTTTTAATTTCATGTCTCTATCTGAACTGTCATTTTTGTGCTATCAGTATCAAAGCAGCAGAAATGTCTGACTGCTATCAAATTGAACTGTGCAGGCACACAAACTCCCTAGCACGTAAAAATCAATACTGTTATTTAGGCTAGCAACAATGAGCTGCATACAGTGCTCCTTGGCTAGACTCCAGGAGTAAACACCGTTTTCACAATGGCTTTTACAACAGCATAAAAATAGCTGCAAGTCAAAGTTAGCTTCCTGATACTTCAGAGGTGGTTCTTGAGAGGGTTTCGCAATGACTTGATCTGAAGAAGCAGCTGGCTATGAGAATGCAAGCCTATGGCTTTGAGTCTTAAATCTTTATCAAGCATTTTCCAATCATTTTTCCCCAAAAATGAACATTAGCAGGAGAGGACATCCAGTAACATCAAAACCAGATACTAGCATCTGTGTAATTTATAACATAAAAGAAAAGAGGCTGTAATGTCTAATAATGCAAAGTCATGTTTATGAATCTACCTGTAAAAAATTGTTCCTTCCATCTCTAAGAAAGCCAGAGAAATTTAGCTGTGCTTCAGTTAAGTAATTAACAGCTTACTTTCAGAAAAAGAAAACCACAATTTTGCTCATCCTTTACAAATTGAAGTGAATTAAAACCCTATAATGAATAAATACCAAACAAACATTTTTTTTAATAAATATTATTGGTGAAGACTTCTTTATTTTTCCTGATATTACATCACTTGAAAAAGAAAACTGAAGTTCTTTTTATACATGATATACCCAAAGTATTCTCACCATGTCATGGATCAATGCTTGAAGCACAGTATATGTCTCAGTAGCACTTAAGTGATCAATACGATTGGCTGAACAGCATCAGAAAAGGTGTTAGTTTTAGGACGATTAGGTCCTTGAAGACACATAAACACCATCATGACTACTATCTCAAATGCCCCGTGTATTACAGAAAATTATTCTAAGGAGCTATTTTTCCATCCTATTTTGCAAGTACGTTTTAAAAATCATAGGCAAACGCAGATGATTGTTTTTAGCAGCAATCTTTTCTATCTTTTTCCAACTCTTAAAGTCTTGTTGCAGATGAGACTGACAGTTAATGCACAATTATATCAATTCTTAGATGGACAATGACAAGAGAGGTTTCATAACTAACACAAAATGAGATGTTTTTAGAAACAAAGAAATACAATAACTAATAATCACATATATAAGCGCTAGTTGTTTGTGTATGCATTTTTAAGTGCTATCATACCTAAATATCTTAAATATCCATGCTAAGATACCTGTCCTGGTATTATCAGGTATTGTACTGGCAAGGTATTCGTGACCCAGAAAAAAAAGGCCAAGTATCAGCTGCTCCTAAAGACTGAAAATAACTGTGGTCTCCCTGCTGTAACCAGTGCAACCCAGTGCTCACTCCTGGATGGCAGCTTACTTGGGAAAGGATTTGCTCCCCAGATGAATTCGCAGCAGCAGACACGCAATGCCAGTTCAAAGGCCCTTGCTGTCACCAAGTCCAACTTCATTAACTATTTTCTATAGCCTAAAGAAGTTGGAAAAATCTTTAGCTTATGACACAGCAGAATGGGAAACATGGCAAACTGAAAAACTGGGTCACTAGTATATCGGTCTTCCACACTACACGGGCAAGTATTGCAATGAAGATTTTGCCACTGTAACTTATGTACAACTGAAGTAGCAGCACTTCAAAGTAGTTTGCCTTCAAGATCTTTTTAACCGAAAAGAACAAGTACCATTTTTTATTTTTAACACCGCTAATTCTTCCTCAATTGCCTAGAATAACACTGGCTTTTACCTCGTCTAAGAATGAAATGTTTAAAGACAAATGTGTTAAGACATACCTTCAGAGCAGACCACGCAGCTGTAATGATAGGAAAACACCGTTTCATCCATTAGCCAGCATGGTCGCTAAGAACAGAGGATGCAAGTCACCCTGGAATAGCACAACACCACATTTCCAATCCTTTCCTTCCAGAAAGGGATTTTTGTGAGCCTGGGTTCAACAGCTGACACAGCGGTTCAGCAAACTGGAGTGCTACCTTGTTACTACAGGTTTTATCAGAATCACTGTAATTAAGGAACGATCAGCACTTCCATTATGAGTTCTTCTCCAAGGATTAGTAATTGAGCTCTAAAATTTGCTTTGGGATGGGATTTTGCATCTGGGTGTGAAAACCTTTTTCAGTGCAAGAAAAAAAAAGGGATCTGGGGTTTTCCCCTCTGAATAGAGAATTATAATGCTAAAAAATATCTGAAAGCACTCTGAAATACAATGCCTATAAAAACAGAGCAGCACTTTCAGAGTTTTTAAGAAAATAATTCAGTATGAATGTCTTATTGTAGTTTTGTGGACATCACGTGGACAAGAGATTTATGAGATGTGGAGTCAGTTCCTGCCAACAGACTCTCTTGTGACTTTAGGCAGGTAACTTAACATCCCTGTGCTTCGTTTTCCCTGTCTCTGGAAGGAGGATAATTGGCGTAATGATCTACACATGAAATGTACTCACTGAAACCTAGGGAATATGCTGTGCAACCGACACGTCCTTTCTAATACAATCTGTGACTGTTGACCCTTGCACAGCTCTGCACTCTACACGCTTCACATGCACGTATTTGCTGTGCGTGTGATGAGTCAGGACACTACGGAAATTCAATGTCAGCTTCATAAATATACCTGTCCCATATAATCAGTGAGAGGGCTAATATCAAAGTTTCAAGATCCTGATTACACCTGAATGTTGGAAGTTTAATCACACAAGTTTAGAGAGCTTAATACACATACAATAGCCTAACTATTTGTTACTACACAGATAACTCTACCAGGAAATCTTTCTAAGCGGTTTAATCAAAAAACATGTGAGCAAGGCTTTTGTTTACTCCAAGCTTTTCAAAGTTATCCCTGTTGGTATTACCTTTTGCCACCTCCCTACGTATACCTGACCAGAAATGTGTGTTCTAAAACCTGATCTTTTTAAATTCTAGAGAACTGGGTTTTGCCTTTCAAAAGCAGAATCTCTTCTACACAAGTAGTAAACCAACAACAGAACAGGTCTTGGAAGCAGCACAATTAGAAAACTTGACCTACTTTCGAAACTCTGAACAAAATAACTCTTCTAGGCAGTATTCATCATAGGCATACTTTTCTTCCCTGCGGGTTTTTAAACAGAAGGACTCGCATCAAGACACCTAAAGCTACAGTCATGCCATCAATGGAACCTCAGGGTAGTTTGTGAACAGGGTTATTGCAGTTATCAGTCTTTTCAACATTGTATTTTCTCTCCTTGACTTGATTCACAGTCATTGTGGAATCACTATCCATGGCATAATAGAGATCAGAACAAAGAACTGTTATCTCTGTACAGGGAAAATGAGCTTTGGGTTTTAATCCTCCGACACTATATTCGCAATCGTAATCAGTTAATACTTGCAATGCTTCTTCTCCAAGACTATAATAGTACCCTTCTTAAAAAAAAAAAAAAAAAAAGCTGCTCTGCTGCTCCATAATAATAATATTTGCCTATACCTATAGCTTCAGAAAACATAAAAACATTGCATTTTAATCACTACTAGAGTTGCATTATTCCTTCGAATAAAGCCAAACAAGCAAATACAAAAAAAAAAAAAAAATAAAAAAAAAATTCATTCTTTTACTCCAAGTAAGTGTAAAGATCAAAACCCACACTTAAGTACTCCTTCCTTCCACATAAGAGGATCTGAATATCCACATTCCTGGCACTCCTCAGAACCGTGGAACCACAGGAAGCAGACAGGGGAACCACCAGATAGTATGACAGTTAGGGATGCTCTAATACATAAAATATCCCAGTCTTCCTTTTCATCTCTACTTTCAGAGAACAACTAAAAAAAAAAAAAAAAAAAAGGAAACCTAAGCTATTTTTGCAACAAAAATCTACTGTAGGTTTAAGTGTCTTACCAAGTAGAGATCAACTTGAAACTAAATCCACAACCAAGTCTGGTTTTGGAAGACTGTGTTAAACCGGTAACAAAGTGACAACACTTTCCTGAAAAAGCTGAAGGTCCTCCCTCTGTTTTCTTTTGATTGAAAAGCCAAGTACTTTACTAAAGTCTTGTTGATGTTAATATACCGCTCCATCACTACCCGATGATGAATCCTGCACTTGGTAAGTTGTGTGAACTATATTGCAGAACCTGGGAGGCCATTACCTGGCCTGAGCCTCTTTATCACTTCACCCAGCCATTGAAGTACAGCGGCAAGTGCGGCTTGCAAAGGTCTCCTCCACAAGGAGCCAGCGTCATCACACCATCTCTCTCCTTGCTCTAAAAGAGTTAGCTTACAGAGTTTACCAAACACTAGATTTCATACTATTGCAAAACACAATGACCCAGCAATTTCCAGGAAAAAACCAAGGCATGTTTTACAGCTGAGTTCAGACTCAGCTGACATACAGAACACACTTGGCAAGCAATAATGAACCGTCAATAAAGACTACTACTACAAAAAAAAAAATAAAAATCACACTTAACAAAGGCTGCACAAGGCCAGAGGAATACATTTTATTACAACTGTAAACAATGTTTCAATAGCAAATAAAATAAAATAAAAAAGATAAACCCCCCCAACCCCCCAAAAACCAAACCACAGCACTCAAACCTCAAAGTGCTATTTTACAAACTACCTTGTAAAATCATAATCTGTTCAAAGACTTTACAGAATATTTTCATCCAAATCTCCTGGATGGTTTTAGATGTTTTCTAAGCCACACATCCACCTTAAAGATAATGACATTACAGAAGGATAAATTGAGACAAAGGATACAAAGTTCTCACTGACAGCCAAACATCAAAACAGCGTTAAGAGTTGAAAGCAGCTTCCCATTGTAGAATTTGGGAGAAGATTTCACAAACTTGGGAATTTTTAGACTCACATTCATTCATTGTTAAAAATAGAGCAAAACTTCAACAACTGTATGTACGTGTCTATGTGTGGATCTAAGTTAAATCTACCTCTTGTAGAGCAAAGTATATGAAAAATCGCAATTTTTCAGTATTTATTTCTTCTAGAAACTGGGGAAAAGCTTGCTGAGTCTTACTCAAGGAGTGCAAAGTTCAGACAGTTCATTTAGTCCCCTTACAAACCCCACTACCAAATTACAATGTAATTTGAATGAAGGAATCTCTCTGTATGTACTGCTCAGCCTCTTCCATAAGCAAATAAAATAAGATGTTTATCTCCCTGAAATCAATATTGATAAAGAAAATCCATAATGGCAAAGAAAGATAATACACTGTGGATTTAACCAGGTGAAAGATTAATGTATCTTCATTTTTTATCTCAAAGGAAATAAACCAATTATTTGCAGAATGAGTTGTCTGTAACTGGCATTATGCAGCCGCTAAATTTTGTATGCTGCTTCACTCTCTTTTTAATAACACATACTTCTATAAATGGGAACTACTCAACTAAAGAAGCCTTATAACTTCTTCAAAAGAAGCCAATCTCCTAAAGCAAAACCTTATTCTACTTCAAGTAAGAAAAAGAGCAAAAAAACCTCAGAGTTTTACTGTAAATACTGTCATATGACACTCATTCAAGCACAAAACTTGTAAAACAAGGAAACAACTTTTGAACTACATGGCCTTACCTGTATTCCTCTTAAGCAAATTGTTGTAAGATTTAGTACAGAATTTAGCAGAACAGGACAGTATATGAAGACAGAAATTAGTATAGTTGGAATCTTAAAAAAAAAACCTCTCACTGAAAATCATTCTTAGAAGCAGAGTTTTAAATTTAAACATAATTTAAAAAAAAATAAATGAAGCAGCAGGGTATAGAAAATAATGTATTTCTGGTCCATACGAATTGGTATGCACACTTAATTTACGCCTTTTTTACAATGAAAAAGTGTTTCTTCGTAAGTTCCACAGACTATGGTCTCTTTATGGCCACCTGAAGGCAAACGGGCTAAGAACTGTTCAGGTTTCAGCTCCAGCCATTCAAGGGTGCTTCTGGGTGGTGCCAGATCGCTTTGTAGAAATTAAAGAGTAAGCATCAGAAGCACAGTCATCAATCACAAGACAGCAAGCAAAACCAGCAGAGGTAGCAGGAAAGGTTACAGTTCAGAATCCTACAAGAACCCTAAGGAAAAAAATGAGGATTGCAGGGGAACCTGACAATGAGGGGAGAATTATTTTTTTTTTTTTTGTCCAGCAAATTTTTTTTTTGTCCACCAAAAAATAATTTGGTGGACAAAAATGACCTTACAGAGAGGAGAGTGAGCAATATTAGAAGAGACGACAACTATGGCATTTGAGAGAGAAAGCGCCTTACTGCTAATGAAAAGGGCAGAGGCAGAATTTTATTTTCCTCACTGCATTTTTGGAAGCTCAGCTATCTCCAGTCCACCTCCTTTCAGCTGCTTATGCACAGATCCCAGCACTTACGCGGAGCTCGCACAAATTTAACTGAACACTGCACTTTTACATCTGTACAGATTAGACCACAGAAACAAAGCCTGAATCACTTAGTAAAATCCACAGCGATTTGGTCAATTTTAGGGGCATAGAAAGCAATATTTTAAGACTGTATTAAAACAGCATAACCGTACTCCATAGTTCCACACCATCCACCTCCTTCTTGTTCACTTGCCACATTTCACCCATTTATTCTCCTCCATCCCAAGCCCACATTCTCACAGCCCTTAAATTCCATATTTTAAGTCTTCTGAGCACAGTTTTTCTACCAGAGACTGCTTTGCTGTGTAGGCTGCAATCATTTAAAGCAAAATCCTTTTTTAAAAACTTGTCCACTGCCTAGCAGGGAAAACATCAAGCACTGCTTGCCTCACAGACCTTCTACCTTCTTTAACACCTGTATGAGTTTACCCATGCTCTGTGGTGGGCTTCCTACACCTTCCCTCTTGCTTTTTATGCAGCATTTTCCCTGGTGAATGCAGTCACCCTCCGGGTGTAACTCATCAGGTAACAGCAGACAGGCAGGATGGTCTTAGGACAGGGTGAAGCACAAGCTGGCCCTTGGCAAGGCTACAACAACCCCGTGAAGGTGACTCCAATCCAGCCGCCAGGGACAGGGAGGACCCAGGACGCCGTTTCCCTCTCTGCGTGATTCCTAGCAGGGAGATGTGAACTAGGGGCTGATTCCCAGGCACTGCCTCACTGACAGGGTGTGAATACCCTGGGGACTCTCCCCAGCAGTCTCTCCTGCCACAGCAATTCCATTTTGTACCAAATACATACACATGCACTCAGCAAGAGAAAAGAAAGAGAAAGTTGTCCACTTCAGTGAGTGATGCCAGAGTCACCTACCTCACAAAAGTCAGTCAGGAACCCAAAGGAGAAGATAAGATTCCCTAAAGGACTGTTGATACTTAAATATTTTCTTTTTATCGAAAAATGTCCAAAACCCAGAACAAAACAAATTGATTTTGTGTCTTAAACAGCTTTCAAGCTAAATTAGTTTACTTCAGTCTGCCGTATATTGAAGCAACAATCCTTGTTGGCTGGCCATTATTATTTAAAAAAAAAAAAAAAAACTGTTTTATAGTTCAGTCTCCAAACTAAACATCAATTGAATTCCAGACCTTAAGACTTCTTGTTTCAGTACCTTAGTACAACTGCTGCAGCTTTCAAGGATTAAGACATATAGAAGTGAAAGATCAATTATTTGCTGAAAGCCCCACCTGTGTAACAGCACATTAGACTCCTTTATTTTTGTCTTTGACTTTATTTTTGAAAGAAGCATATTCTACAATATATGGAAAAGAGTTAAAACAGACAGACATATATGACACAGAAGCATATGGAAGTATAAGCAACACTGCTGTACCAAAAGGCAACAGAAACAATTCCACCTCATTCTTAAAACCTAGCAATCCTCTTATCCAATCTTTAAAATATGCAATGTTCATTATACAGTGTGTAAGCACTGTCAACATTTGTTAAAGAATACATATATTATGTTCTAAACACGTACTAAACACACTCCTATTAAACTCAAAACAGCATCGCTATCACACAGGCTGCTCACAAAAGCACCCTTTTTACTGCAAAGGTGTTTTCTAAAAGGGAGCAAAAATCTTAAAGTTACATGGAAAGGGTCATGTGTATTTTTTCTACGTACAATTATACTTTTTGAAGTCAATAGGATCCAATACACAGATCAATAGGTATTCACTTAACAGAAAAATTAATCTTCAATTAGATCCATATGTACACAGAATGACAGAGAATAGCAAAGCTGTGTGCTGTACCCATACTAAAACAGAAAACAATCCTTGCTTTTTTCCACTTTGCAGTACGAAGTATCACTTACTATATATGTATCCATGAAGGTGGTTCTAATTAATTATGGCATTAAATCAACAGAAGAGCTGGCACCAAGACAGTTTCAATACACATATGTACAAATCCACTTTCCTACCCTTTCTAAATAAACCTGGTGTTGAAATACACCTTTACACTAATCCAGATCTTCCACTGACAGCTACTTAAGTAATGAACTTGACTGACAGATCAGAACTGCTGTATCATTTCTTGTCTTCACATTGATCATGGGGCATTTGGATTCCCATTACAAGGTTCCTAATGCAAATACACATGTAAAGACCTGACTGTGAGGCAAGTGTAGACCTCATACTCATCAGCTACACCACACATTCAAAACGAAGTTACACACATTAGCTAATACATGATCACAAATAGAAATCTACTCTAGATAGTGCCCATTTCTAGATGAAGCGTAATGACTTTGAGATCTAGTCACCAGAACCGGGACACAGACTTCCGCCAGTTCAGAAATTCCTGTATTTCCACAGATGGCAACTACTTTTACTCTTTACTTGGAAATTTTGTTTGCTAAACTTACATGGCAGCTGCAGCTCTGAGTTGCAATAAAACTGCACGTAGTAGGAACACAAATCACCTCTTTCCTAGATATATTAAAAAAATCTGGAAACAAAGATTTTTCACATATCAATGTGCAGGAAATACATACTGTTAAGTGTATCACTGTAATCCATTACTAAAGGAGTTGCTTTAGTGTTCACTGTAATGGTTAACATAAGAATCATTCTTGTGCTAAAAACATTAAGAGTTTTGCCTATCCATTTGTTGGATCTTTCACTTATTTTCCCAAACCTGTTTTTCCTCATGCCTTGTACCATTTGTGCATCCAGAAAAATGCTTTATGAATTTTAATTTGGAATCTGTAATAAGGTTCAAAGAAGAGACTCTGACTATTATTTATCAATTAACATTTCTCATAGCAAATCGTAATGCAACTGTGTTTCAGAGAGAAAAAATTTCCATGGATGAGATGAGAGGTAGCAATTTCAACACCACCACCAAAAAAAATCATAAGCATCACCATCAAGCTCAACATATGCTCCAATAATGCAATTAGTGTGATCTCAACATGTGATCTGAACTATTGAACTGTAATTCAAATTGAACCCTTTTCCAATGTGCTGTATGGACAGAAAAAGATACAGGATGCATATCAGATTTGGAAATGGACAGTGAAGCTGTGGCTTAGTAAAATACTGAATTAACTGGAAAAATACATGAGCTAGCTCAAGGGCTTGTTTATTAGAGTGCTAAATACATCTGACACAACTTCACTGGGTTGTTGAAACCAAGTCCTCAAATGAAGAAATGGGAATTCTACCTGGCAGCAATGCACCAGTCACACAGAAGACTAGTTATGCGCTTAGCAATGCCCTAAAACTCAAAAGCACAAGACAGATAGCCGCCGAGGTCTTAAGAAAGGAAATTCTCATGAAGCCTCACATTCCTCTGCTTTGATCCTTCACAAAAGGCCAGCTGAGGGAGGGGGGTTAAAGACCGGGATTTAGGAACACAGTCCAGTCTGGAATTGCAGAGGGAGTCAGAACAACATCTGGAGCAAGGGGTGCAACCTGCATCCTAAGCAATTTATTCTACTTAGCTGGTACACCAGCATATTCTGCACCAGCTAGAAATTCCTCCTGGCTGTCACACTGCTGTCCAGACATGCTGCTTTCCATTAAGAAAGCTTATCAGTCATAAATGTGTGTGCCTCAATAATATTCAAAAAGTGAAGGAACAGTCATTGCAGATCAAATCTAGTAGTATGAATCTGTTTGTTGTTTTCAGTACTGAATGAAACTTTAATTTTCCTTTATTTTTTCCTTTTTAAATATTTCCTTTCTTAAGAGTAGAAACAAAATACAATGTTTATTTTCCTTTTTGCTTGTTTTCAGGTCTGCCAAATCCCCCAACAAACAGTTGTGAGACATTTCAACCCATCTTGCCACTACAGATGGGCTCAGGTCTCCTCTCCCACCCAGCTGTGTCTCACTTCCCCCTCATCCCTTCCTGCTGGCATGGGTGCTCAGGGCACAGAACAAATCGCATCACAGAACTTGAATAGTTGAAAACTAACCAGATAAAAACAAAGTGAATTCTCCACAGGCTTCGTTGCGATGCAGCTACAGTGAGGAACAGCCACACAATGCTAAAGCAGTGCACTGTCTTGCTATAATGCTGCTCAGTTTAGTTTTAAAACACGCCTCAAATGGTTTGTTCGTCCTCACTCCCCAGGGGATGACTTAAGGCTTTGTCAAAAGCACTTAAAAAAAATCAATATTCTTTGCTGCTAATTTGCTACCCTTACAAAAAGCATCCCTGTCCATCATTACACCCTGTGTTTAAGAAAGGATTTGTAACAAAATGAGTAATACTAGTGTTAGAAATAATCAGTGTACACTATAGCGGAAAAGCTGCTCGTTACTTCTCCAACCGTAAGCCTAAGAAAAGCTCATTCACCTATCTGGCTCCAGAGAATACCCGAAGGCATGCAAAACTATATGCAAATATATGGATATATCGCAATCTATCCAGGAAACACCTGTGCACATGTAAGGGAACTCTACCATTTCCGCAGAGTTTCAAACAAATTATTCCTTCCTTCCTTTCAAAGCAAATGGCTAATACTTTTTCTCTTGTGAGATGAGTAAAGGATAACATTTGAACCTTTACATGTTTCCAAATTTTTTGCAGGAAGCTTTTACACTGCTCCCACCACCTCTTTCCTGTAACCACAAGGCTACACAAAGACCTCTCTCTTCTTCACGTGTATCCTGCAGCAGAGAGATTTCTGCGCATTCACCTGCACTGTTTTGTGACTATAACTTCCCTGCACACAGGAAGGCTGCCCTGTCACCACTAATTGCATTCCAGACACAATAACTGTGCAGCCAGCACTAGCCAAACCTAGGATACGTAGATCCTTACTTGATAAAAGCATCATAATTTGAATGGCTATCACACCTTATCCTACATTTACCTTACACCCTCAATAGCACTGTGAGTAGTTCCATGGCGGGGAGGGAGGGGGAAGACTTCATAAATGTTCACATTATTTCCTATTTAGGCTAGTATCCGCTCATGCTACCTCGAGAGAATAGTATTTATCCCCTTAAACACAGTGTGAAGAACTAACATATGAGGCTTTGTGATACTTATGGCATGTCTTCCATCCTGTACGGATGAACACAGGAGAAATCTGCATTTTCCAAGTCTGATTTTGTGACTCACTTCTTGTTCTTCCTCTATGGGAAGGGACTAAAGAACTGCACAGAGCAGTCCCTCAAATCCTGGGAGCAGAAAGGAAGTGTATATTGTTTAATGCTTGGATATCATTTCATAGAAAAAGTAAATTTAGTACATTAATTCCTCTGTTGCCTCTAATTTTAAGTTGTCCATAGCATTCATTGTTACATCTTGAAACAGTAATTTCCATTAGTCAGACTGGATAAAGAAACTGGTTTATTACATGATACCTGGTAGTTTTCCAAAACAATCACCTTTGTGCTCCAGGGAAATCAGCTGTCTCGAAAAAAGACAGACCACAAAAAATTGCAACATTTTGTTATATATATTCTAAATTAAAAAAAAGGCAACGCCCCCTTGCCACCACCACACAACAACAAATAAACAAAAAACCCCAAAATCCATTTATTTCGCCTATTTTTTTTCCTTCTTCCCCACCTTCCACTGCACTTTGACAACAGATTCATTTGATGAATTATGTGCTGGCTCTGGGTCTACAGCACAAATGAAGGCGATTTTCTTGAGGGCCATTTGCCAGAGGAAGGTGCAGGGAAAAAGTACACATGCTCTCGCCAAAGCTTCAGCTCCCTTTGTCCCATGCTGAGGATAGCAGGAAGATGGCACAAGAAAGATCTGTTTCAAACAGAGAGATGTCTGGATGCTTTTATCACAATTACTTTTGGAAGTACAGCAAAAACGTTCCAAATTTGCAGGAAAATATCCTGAGGATACATCTTTCTCTTCCTGTTCTATCAGTACTGCTGTAATAATACTTCGCTACACTTTTTTCTGAATCTTTAAGGATAATCAGTATATGCACATTTCCACTTACTCTTTTAAATACTTATTTTCAAAATATTTCAATAAATTTGAACAGAACCAAAACAAAGCCAAATCTAAGCCCCATGATCGCCTCTTAAATGCTTTGCCCTTCTGGTTTTTGCCACTTTTTTTTGTCTTCATGTTTGGTTTGGGGTTTTTTCCTTTTTTTTTTTTCCCCTGGATCTATGCTTTTAGGGTTTCTACTGCAATTGCTTGAAGAATAAAAACCTCACAACTGTTACAGAAATTCTACCACCTTCTTTTCTTTCTTAAAAATTTTCTAACATTTGAAGATATTTTGTTGATGAGTTCAATATGAAATAACAATACAGGAGTCCCAAGCATCATTGTGTAACATGCATTAGAAAAGAAGTCCCTGAGAAAAGATACTTCTGTTAAATAGGTATTAAGAGCAGACCCCTCACAAGCTTACATTCATGCAAAGAAACAAACTAGGAGCATCAGCAGCTCATTTTATACTGGTCAGAGAAGCTGACAGGTGGTGCCAACTACAGGTTCATGAGACTTTAAATGAATAAATACATCCAAATCCAACCGCAGTGTATAAATAGTTGTCTGAACTAAACACCGAATTTGGTTCTGGAAGCACAACAAATTATTATCAGCATGCTGGATCCTACGTCCTCTGACCTAGCATCTACACAGATACACAGAGGCACCCATGCTAGGCTTGCATTAAAAGGTAAGATTTTTTTAAAATATTTCTTTTGGCATGTTCAATCCTATTTACACGCTACTTTTTATAGCTCTTATTAAGATGACAGAAGTTTATTACATTTGAAGTAATTTTCCTTTGAACACAGAATGCAGCAAGGCACTAGTTGTCAGAATATTGAAACAAGGGCCATGAATGCCTTTGAAAATACACATCAATTAGGTGTGAATTATTTAAATAGCAGATGAACAATACTCCACCTCCGAGACTCCTTCTTTGTATAGAAATGCTGTACCTACTATGACAGCACCTTTAACATTCACCTTTCTGAACGACAGTCAGCAGCCCCGTGACTGAAGTGCCTGTCACAAAGACATTTTTTTGTAAATAAACTGAGAGTTGGTTTAACCCCACAAAAGCATTACAGGGAATTGGAGGATCTTCCTTTCAAACATGTGCCCTTCAACTGTGTCAAGACATTTCAGTGAAATAAAAGCATCATAGTGATGCCTGAGAAGCCTGGTTCTTCCACCAACTGGCTATTAAATTTGTATCATTAGCTACGCTTGATCAACCCCCACACCTCAGTGTATTGTAGCGAACAGAACTGATATCACTTGATGCAAATGCTTCTTGAGGGGGAAAGAATCCTGCAAAGGAAAGGGTTGGGAGTTGGGCTCTGCAGGGAGAATGTTTTAACAGCTACCGTGCTAGCATCTCTCCTTTGTAAGCTAGGACTTTACCTTTCCCTTATCTCAGCGTTGAAACACAGTGCAGATAATAGCAAGAACTGTAGCTGATTTTTATTGATTCTGCACCATTTCACCATTGCATCTCCATGTTCAGACTGCATTTTGAATATGTATTTGATACAACATATACATCTTTGTGATTGATTTGGAGCACTAAACAGAAAGCTAGAAGGTCACAACGTGACATTTTTTCATTCATTCTTAAGAGCCCGAGAAGCTGAGAAACACATTTGAAGAAAAGGCAACCTAATTTAATAGACACAGCTTTAACTAAATGAGTATGAGAAAAATAACTCAGAAATAGATTCTAGTAAGGGGATTACAAATCACTCTCAATAGCATTTTGAGACTTCTCTCAATCTCAGTACTGTCTACGTATGCTTACAGGTGTGATCTGATGTGCTACTTCAAGGAGGGGACAGATGCCCTCAGCGTACAAACATTCACACCGGGTATAATTCAGGCTTTACCACAATCTAGCTGTTGCTCTGTGAAGGTCTGGTCCCGCACCGCACAGACAATGTGCTTGTAGAAAGCGGAGTCACCTCACTGCTTGTTTCTGCAGTACAGTTCAGAGGCTTACACAGCATGCTTACACAGCAGCAGAAAAGATTGAAAAAATTCCATGGGAGAGGAAGCACTTGTTAAACAACTTGTAAAAATGGGCTAAACTCAAGACACAATACTAGGATATGATCACCCAATTAGATTAAAATAAATCTGCTATTCATCAACATTTTATATAAGCAATATCTGTACTAGAGCATAGTAACAGTAAACTGGGCATTCCAAATTCTCATTTATAGTCAATCTATACTAAAATAAAAATACTAGGCTTTCTTATAAACTGTGGGACTCACTTGAAAAAATAGGCCAGTTTTTCAAAACTCTATCTCCAAATCAAAAGCAGAAAAAAGCTTGCACACACTGAATCCTCCTGCCAGCCCATGCTTTTTGCTTTTAGAGTTGCCCCCAACAGAATCAGTGAGAGACCTGAGTGATTTTGCAAATGCATTCTTTCTCCTGATGTTCAAAATTTCCCAAGCATCTCTAGCACATATTAAATATTTCTGAGCAAATATCATCTTCGAGTGCAATGAGATGCACATACAACAGCTTGAATTTTACACTTGCAAACACAAGTGTATGTGGATGAGTAAGCCCAAGAGACTATAATCAGCCCAGTTGCTCCCTGTTCTGTCTTCACACATTGGCATATAATCAGGAGCAGTCTATACAATTGAATCTTATATGGACTGACTAGTTTTGCAAATAATGAGCAGAAAAGAGTATTACACAGACGTGGGATGAAAATTTCCATTTTAACATACTCCAAGTAATGCATTTCAAAGTCAAACTCTGTTTATTTGGAGAAAATACCTGTTCCCACTAAAATACTAGTGGTTTAAATGCAAGAGACAGAAAGGGACTGCTAATCTGCCTTCACTTCTATTAAAAAAAAAAAACCAAAACAAAAAAAAGAAAAAACAAACCCAAACCACCACAGATTTTTTTTCACTTCAACCTAAAATAATTGGTTTTCAAGTAACAGATGAAAATATCCATAAAACTGTTTGTCAAAAGATAAACAGATTCCATCAAATCATTCAGCAAAAACATCGCTGCAACCTAACTCTGGTCTAGCAGGCTATGTTATCAAGTCATTTAAAAGAACTGTGTAACATGCTGCCCTTCAAAACAAAATTACTATTATAAGTATCAAAAATGGATACTTACAAATCAAACAGCTTGCCAACTTGTTTTAATGGTCTCTACTACTCCCTGTTTATGTACCAAGTACCTTAAGCAAGTACACACTTGTAGCTCTACAAATGACACAGAATAATGGTTAAGTGTGACATTGTATATTATCACAGGCAACTATCAATCAGGCGTATCTAAGTTTGTAGGCATAATTTTATTAGCTTTGTTGTCTTAGAGATTCCGAACTCGCACGATGAGACCAAGGATCATTTTGTCACTGCTTCAAACGCTAAGTGTGCTGTGTCCAGCGTTACAAGCTCACTAATAATCCAGTTCAGATGCTCTTGTGTACTTTCACAAATTGCTCTTAAAAATACGTAAGAAGCATCACACAAAGCGTGCTAGCTCGAGCCTGAGCTGTAAGTGAAGCCAAGCAAAGGCTGTGCTGAGTTGGAAGGGGTGTTGATGCCTTACCAAGAGCCAGCTGCCACATGAAGCCCCACTCCCAAGGAGCGCGGGTCTTCCATCAGCTCCAAAGATACTACAGGTCACTGCTATGCTGCTGTTCGAGCTCTCAGGCCCTTTTCTAGTGTTATACACCTTGGTTTTTTTGGTGTAAAGTATTTTGCAGATTGTAAGTAAGCTAAGAATAAAGCCAAAGCCTGTGCAGTTTACAGTTAGCTCAATACTCTGAGTAAGACAGTGGCTTTCTTCATCTGAATTCTCTAAGTTTGCACATTTGTGCTTCTGGCAATAGGACAGCTCCTAAAATCAGTCATTCAGACACTCTAAGTGGTTTTATCTCCAAATATATGTACGTATTATCCTTCAATGGGATGAAGCCTTGAAAGTCCACTGAGCTCACTAGCTTAGCATCTTGTAAATTAGTCTAAGACTATTTTATTAATGTTTGCCCTCTACTGTAAACCCAAATATTTCCAGGGAAGATTTCTAGTTCATGAAAATATTTTTCTATTTTATGTCCTTTCCAGACCACATTTGTCAACTGAATTTTACTTTCATTTTGGGATTACAAAGAGATATAACTCCATATTTCAAATGGACTACATAGCATTCTAAACATTTTCTCATTTAATACTGTTGTCCAATGTCCACCAAAGTGTCCATGGCATATTTCTTTTATATGAAAGCACCAGCTGTTTGATCGAGAGCACTAAGAATATGCTACTGCAACAGACAGCATAAACTTTGTCAACTTGAGACTAATTTTTAACATTTCTTATTTGATATGAAAGTTACTGAACCACAAAGTTGCAAGAACGTGGTTTTACATGTATATTTTGTTTCAGCCTAGTGAGCAATTCTTTTGTTACACCGAAATACTGAATCAATATGCCTATATGCTTAACTTGAGTAACTCTGGTGATGTTATTGCAGCACCCTTTGGACCCCCTTCCCAGGCCTGGCCAGCAGACACCACCTCCCTGCTTCCCATTGCCGCCTATCAGGCTGCAAGTCCCTGGGGCTGGGAACTTCTCGCTTGTACTTCAGGGAAGGTAGAACAATCTGAAAGAAACTGTCAGGAAATGCCTGACACTGAGGTGACATCTTTCAACTCGGAAAAAAACCGAAACAACAACAAACAAACAAAAAAACCCACCCAAAAACCTGCCCCCCTTGAATTGGAAATAATCGAAAGACTCAAAAGCAGATTATAATAAATAGAGGCAGGATCTTTTGAGGAAGTGAACCGCTGACCCTGATCCAACAAAGCACTTCGCTAATGATTAACTTCAAGTACACAGAGTGATCCTACACAACTCACCAAGACTATTATAAAATCTGCTTAACTGTCAGCTAGGGAGAAAGCTTGACTGCTTGTTGCGTACCAATTCTGCTGGTCAGTGATGGAGATCCAAAAGCAGTACTTCTCCTACACACTGTAAACGTTACCATGTATTAGTAATTCAGACAAATTCAAATACTTGTAAACACATCCTTAAAACCCACGCACTGGAGAAGTTTTACTCGTCAGTCAGCTAACTGCTTTGATATACAAACAAAAGCAAGAGTATAACACTTTCAAGAAGTGTCTCTGACCATTACTTACTCTCAATTGCAAAACATACAGAACTGAAATATGTGTCACAGACAGCATTAAGACTATTTTTGGAGACACAATCACATATGCCTTACAAATAAGTTCTTTTTCCTTCCCTTGTCATAATAAATATTTTCAAGCACGTAGCACAATACCGTATTTTATTATCCCATCTTGAATGAAACGCTCAAAAGCATATGGAGCTTGTTACTTTTTGATGGCAGTCTAAATACACTAAGAAATTTTGAAAGTGCCAATTACAATATTTGCCATCACCAATGTCTAATGGAGAATTTGTTTCCAGAAGTGTCATACTTCTGAATTTCAGGTGGTTTTCTACCATATAACGCAAATATACATTATTAATGAAGTTGGGTAGAGGACTTTCACCAAATCTGATTTAAAAGAGTATATTACGAGTTCAGCTTCCCTAAGCTCCCTTTATGGAGAACAGCGGGCTCCATCAGGGAGCAAATCAGAGAATTAATCCCATTTAGATTAATGTCCTGAACTACTTTACAGAAAAGCTTTTCTGTCTCCACTGACCATAGAGGAAAAACAGACTTCTGACAAAAGAATTCAAGTTAAATGACTGAAGTTAGATTACGTGGATGCTTCTTCCTCTCAAAAATACACATACGATTACTTACTGCTTTATTCATGAAGCTGAAGACATCTTGAAAAGACACATCTCTACATCACATCTCACCTCTTCTGAAAAAGAAACCAACTGCTGAGGCATGTTGCATCCCCCCACTGATAGTCAGTGCCGACCTGCAGCAATTGCAGGTACACAGATCTGCCCTGGAACACTGAAATAACTCATGGCACCAGTTCACCCACTGGCTTGTAAGCCAAGATGGCAGTTTTTACATAAAACCCTGGTTTTTCCTCCAAGCAGGTAACTGAGAACAAGCTTTCTACTATGCACACTCATTTTTCACTAGTAACTTCAGCACTAACGCCATTTTCACCCATTCCTCAATTCACACCAACCCAAACACACAGCAGAGGAGATAAAAAGCACCCCCACATGACTCCACTCCATTCTCTAGCACAAACTTTCTGTCTTCAGTCACGCTTTATTTTAGTTCAGTAAAGCTAAAACACCAACAGCAGACTTAGGGCCATTGCTCTCCTGGCTGAAAAGTATCAAAATTAATTCAACATCGTAGTTGTCATAAAGCATCATAGCCCCGGAGAAGTGGAAGCTCATAGCCTGCATTTACTGACACGAGATTCAGAAGGGTTGTGAAGATGACATCATTTGCAGGAGGCTGTTCAACTATTCCCACATTATTCTTTCTCTGCAATGCTACACAGAACTTATTTTAGAAATTTTACAAATATGGCTTACCATATCTTGATGGTAGCAGAAAATACTCAGGAAGTTTCCTGAAAAATATCAGGGGATTAAACCCAGAACATGAACCTGTTTGGCCACATTAAGCTTTGTTGGCATTAAGCTAACCGCCTTTCACCAACAGGAAAAATTAAAAGTGACACTAAGATGTGAAAAAATAAATCCATGCTCATTGTTTTGCCAAAACTTAACAAAATATAATGTAGCCCATCACATATAAGTTTGTAATTTTTACCCACACATACACACAAATAAAAGTATTTCAAATAAGGTTATTAAAAGAAAACATTTCTCCTGTCAAAACATTTCAATTAACAAACTTAAAATGACCAAATACAAGGAAATAGAATTCCCTGGTAGAAAAATGTAAGGCTTCCTGTTGGAGATCACAACACACAAAAAACTTCACACTAATCTTCAGGCAGTAATTTCACCGGGGTTTTTTGTTTGTTTGGTTGGTTGGTTTTGTTTTTTACTTTGGAGAAAAACACAACAGATTATACTTTAGGAGGGAAAGGAAAGGATTATCATCTTATTTTTATCTCATATGAAGCACAAGCTAACAAAGATCTTTCAGACCCTTGTTCCTGCCCCCTTTACTGTAACTTGCATGTTTTATTGTAGTTTTTTCTCATCTAACCAGCGCTAGCAAGAGTTTTTACTAGCTGCACCCATCCTCTAGAAGCCAGTTTGTTTCTCCACAAGTGGTAATTCCATCATGCTGAATTCAGATACGATAGGAGCCACTATAAGGCAGGCAGGCTGCTTCCTGCCAGTGACGTATAGCAGCACAGCTTTTACTGTTTGAACGCTAGGTTGTTTCCTAGTGTGATGCCCACGGAGTAGTTTTAAGCTATGATCAGGTTAGAAGAGAACTCTCTAGCCCTGGTGCCATCAACCTCATTTCCAAGGGATGAGTGCTTGTGCACAGAAAGCTTAGTAACCATCTGCACCAAATTCCAAGTAATCTGCTGACAAGCATCTCCTGCACAAGCCTTCAGCTAAGATATTGAACTTACTCATTACTGAAAAAGATTTGGTGTAAACAAAGGGCATACCACCATCTATTTCAATAATTAACAGAAGTTCTACTTAGTATTTGCCCACATTAACACCATAGCTGCAAGAGTAAAAGAGTTTCTGATGCACAACACATATACTTAAAAGTTATACCTAGCACTATACATAAATAAAGACACCTGTAGGTTTTTTTGCACAGCTATGCAATACCTTTGTTAAAGTAACTTCACTGTTTTTCCTGGATGAATCAGTCAATTTCTCCCTTCCTGAGAAGGCATTAGGAGCTTGAAAGCCTTTTCAGTTTTTAAAGGCTTGGGGGTTTTTTACCATTACTTGTAACAAGTTTTCACAAACCAAAGAAAGTAAAAGCGTAAATGTTTATATTATTGGAGGACTGATGTGTACCAGTGCAGCCACATTCAAAACTAAGCATTCCTTCTGTCTTCCATGCCTCTAATCTAAGCAATCAGATTTAAAAGGTCTCTGCAATTTCGAAGACTTAGGTAAAAATCCTTGCTGAAACCCTGATTTCTTTGCATGGCTCCTGACATTTCACAATGGTACCAGACAAACTACATCCTCTCCAAGAGATCCATCATAGCTACATAGGGAGTCATTTACTGCGTCCCATAACAGACCGCTAGACCAATTTCAGTACACAAGAATTACAGTAACCTCCAGCATGAAAAAGGACTTAGATATTCAATTAGATGAGGGGATTGTTTTCTGCTCTGCAGATTGAGGTTGAGAAGCGGGGAGGGAATCCCTGTTATTGGCAGGCTTAAGGCATCTGCACATCCCTAGCTTTTGTGACTATTTGGGGGGGGGGGGGGGGGGGGTTGGGGTGACGACTACAGGATTGAAAAAGGTGCAAGAATGGGGGCATAAAAAAAACACTAAGGCCTCTACAATCCTCTACATTATTTTTTTTGTAAAATAAAACAAAAACAACTAAGCACATTTTGTCTTCTCTTACCCATTAAACGTGTACAGCATGAACCTTATCTTACACACCAAGTCTCCTTGAAGTATCTGTTGATCACGACAGTGAGTGATGTTAAGTAGATGCCTGTAACCCCACTACGTCAAATGGTTAAGACAGATGTATGTACTGCTCTGATCAGAACAGTAGCCCACAGAAGCTGGGGTATTGTACTCAATAAAACATCTCAGCCTATGCAAGTTCCAATTTTCCAGTTCAATATACAACAAGGGATAAAGTTCAACCCTAAATGGCTTGAGACAACACACAGTGCATTTTTGGGGTGGTTGTTTTGCTTGGTTCTAGTAAGAAACCCCATGTATGATCTTACTGCAAGGACAACATACAGAAAACAATAATTCAACATTTCCAATGTTCCTTCACCTCCCTGTTGATTAGGAAAATGGAGAAGAAAAATGGAAATGTAACCAAGGAAATAGATTTCCAACAAAATGTGGGAAAAAAAGTAGCTATGTAATATAAAGAGGGAAACAAACTAGGAGAACAAGTATTTCGAGTGGCAAGGTAATCATATTTTAGGCTAACAGCTCCCCAGTCAGTGTTAAAAATTATATGTAAAATGAAATTTCTATACACAGACTGGCTATCAGAGTATAATACATTTCACCTGCTGAATCAGTGTGTTCAAGCATCAGATAATAATCTCTCAAAAAAACACAGTACCTTCTGTTCAATATTTGTTTATAAAGTCCAGATCAACAGAGAGCATACTTGAAATTGCAGCCAGTCCTGAATAAACAGATACTAAGAAGCAGATTTTTTTTTTCCTAATTAACTTATCTGGCTCATATACTTTGCCGCCTTCTCTCACATCACTAATTGACTGCAGATTTTATTACAAAAAGTATGCTAAATCAACAAACAAGAAACATTTTACTCACTTTTAAACTCTATTTTTATTCCATGTTTCCTTATGTGTACTCTTTCAGTAGTAAACAGATTAAAGCTGTTCAGCTCTGATTAGCTCTTGTAATAGTCTCAATATGGCAGTTCTACACATCTTTTCCCAAAAGCTTACCAGACTCTCCCTATCAAGGTATCCGTCTGTACTGACACAGAGATTAAGAGTACCTAATCCACTTCTAAATTCTGTAACTCATACAAAGCTGCCCCTGTTACTCTACCTTAATAATGTTTTTGGCAATACAGTCAGGCACAGCACTGCATCTGCCCAAGGCGCTGCGCCAACCCTCACGTACCACCTCTATGTTGCAAGCACCTCATCGGTATAGATGAAGTGATGCAACATTCACTACAGAAGCTGGGATCACCGGACCTTTAAAGTCCACTCTCTTTCTTTTTATAAAGATGATTCAACCATAAGAAAACTTTTTTATCCCTTTCGTGCCACTAGCTCTTGTGCCTTCTAAAGCTAGTAGAAGAGGGAAGCAGCACCACAGGTCCCCACAGCAATGAGTTTACAGAGCAAAGCATGATAACCTTTACCTCAGCCTGCGTAACTACTAATGCTGTTATGGTTATTAAATTATCTGGCCATGTTAGAATCCAACTGCAATATTTAACTCTCCGGCCTCCAGCAGGCAGTCTGCTGTGACATTTCCTGGCTGACACCATATACGACAATTTAAACTGCAAAAATTGCTTGGGTATACAGCATTTATGATTGATACTTCCACGAAGAATGTTCTAATACAGATGAAAAACACCTATCTCGGCATTATACTGACAGCAACATCCAGATGGGTAGAAAAAACAGGCTCTTCCCATCACTTGTCTTTCTATAGTCATTCAATTTTGATTATGTAACATGGAATTCAACATTCTTATTAAAGCCAAACATCTTTCAGTTCAATGGTTTCTAGTCTTTTTCGTTCATTCAACTGATTGGATTATCACCTATTTGGATACAAACATAGAACAACTCTACTGTCCTTGGCAGAGTTACTGCAGGCTGATACCAGCCTAAATTTGAGATTAAAATTCTATCCATTATCAGTCTTCCCACTACATGAGGTGTTCCAAGTGACCCCTGACTGACCAGTGGTCAGCACCATGCCTACTTAGATACCAGCAAGCGTAACTGTATTCTGTATTTGCACACACACAATTACCCAAGCATGTTTTTTGAGATCTCTAACACTCTACTATTCTGGAATATACTTTTTAGGTTGCACAGATGTCTTAACCGCTGAAAAGCTGCTAGGGCTACTGTTCACAATACTACTTGGATAATTTTCTAAAAAATTGTACAACCAAATCAGACCTGATATTCAGATGACTAAAAACCTTGGGCTTGTAATTAAGAGATCTCAGCATTATACCACTTTAAAAAAAAATAATCCTGTTAACTAACATGGAAATCCAGCTTTTTTAATAAGCAGCAATCAGGATCTTTTCAATTTTCAAAAAACTTCAGACTTTCTGTTCTGATCACAGGATTTACCATTCTTGCAAGATCTAAGCTGCCAAGAAAATGAAAAGATAATCCTGTGTTTCCAAAACAAGTTTTTCCGTATGAGTAGAAAACACGGCAGAGTTGTTTCTCTGTAAAAAAACTACTGAAAGTATAGGCCTATGTGTGATACTGAATTGCTGGTTTTCATATACACAATGCATTAACTTAGCAATTATATATCAACTTAAGAACTTCACCACTGATCAGTTCAGAGAAAACATTCAGATAACGTATTAGCCGAGTGTCACCAGACACAGTGCAATGAGACCCTAGAACAAGAGTGGAATTGCTGCCTGCTGAGGTGACAAAGTGGGCATTTAATTACATCTATTCAGACTGGTCTTTTACAGGAAAAGAAAGTATTAGCTGCTTCAGCCCCATTTTCAAAAAAATCCTAAACATTAGTATATATTATCATATTTAACTGCACACACAAAAATGGATAGGACTTGAAAAGAAGCAGAGAGCATAATTAAGCGAAGATGTGTACTGAAATTAAAATCTAAAAGACAAAGTGAGCTTTTACTTAGAACTAACCTGTGCATATACATTAGCTTTCCAGGTGATTATGATTTTTACTACAACAAGGTGCCTCTAACAATAGGTATTCACCCATTCTTAGCTGCCTCTTAAAGAGCCCAAATAAACCAACACTGAAGATACTCTATGCAGATTATGCTGTTAGAGTCTAGTCATCTTTTTTAATTTTTAAAAAAAATATTAAAAATATCCCCCTACCATTTAAGGGTAATCAATATGCTGCACATAATGATAAAAATCTGTAATTCCATGAGATTTCAGCAGATTTGCAGGCATTTTACAACACAGTGATTTATGCTCCCAGCTCTTATTTCTTGAGGGGTGTCAAGGATCACAGATACCTGGCCCGTTAACATCACAAAGGTAGAGTTTGGCATGAACCAAAGCCGTGTTCAATGTTACAGAGAAGACAATGTTGATGACTATAGTATTTAACGTCAACACCCTATCCAAATACTTTGTTAAATATCAACTCATCAGGAAATCTCAAAAACGCAAGGAATAAAAGCAATGCCTAGGTAGGAGTCACACCTGCATCTCCTCCTGGAGCCTTTACCGCTCTTGACCCTGCAAGGCAGGACACTGGATTAAAGAGGCCACAGCCTGATCAATTCCACCCATATTTCTGTTCTTACTTTGTAGAATGCCTAATAGAAAGTCCAAACCCTAACTAAGATGCACAGGGAAAGACAGCAAAGAGATGCAATAATGTATCGGACATATTAGCTAACAAAGACGATTAAAAAAAAAAAAAAAAGTATCTCAGCTGAGTCTGTTAGACTTGTCAGAACAATCATTTACCATAATCATCAGCAAATCAAAAGTTTTTGTTTCTAGAAGGTCAAAAAAATTGACTTTCAATAAAAAGCAATTTATTTATTTTTATGTTTTAAGTGCCAATATCATTTCCTGAAATTGTTGCAGACATTGCTCTACAATGTCTGCACCACTTATACCAGGTTATACTAACCTTACGCCAGGAGAAAAAAAAAAAAAAAAAAAGAAAAAAAGTCTGACACATTTCAACATGAACCTTCTTTCCTGATTTTTAGCTGTCTTTTTCCTCCTTTCTTGACACATTCTTCCCTTTCCTATTTGATTTTTCAACTGCAAACCCCTGTGGGATCACTGGAAATTACATCTGTCCTTGGCCAGGATGGGACAAGATGCACTCAAACTTGGCAAGTGCAGTCCAGGCAACTACCGCAGACGCTCAGAGGAGCGCGGGAGGCCAAGGCACATGTTATAATCATACCTCACCCAAGGCAGAGGACCACAACACTAAAGCTACGCCTAGAACTGGCAGCTGGAGGTGAGGAAAATCTTTAACAGCAGCCGTCCTGGTTTCGATGTACCAGTGAAAGACAGCACTGGAAAGAAGTGTTCCAGTGCTTCCAAAGTGCTCAGGAGGAGCATAGTTTAATGAGCTTGGTAACAACACTGGGATTTAAACAGAGATTTGTGCCAGTTCCTCTGCTGGGAAAAATCAACACTGGTCTACTGAAGTGTGCGGAGCAATGGCGACGGGTGTGGTCCAAGACGGTGGATTTTTTGCTGTTGGCACTCAGTTTACTTGGCCATTGCTAACCAAACTGCTAAGGAAATTAAGTAACAATGGTAGCAATTGTTTTACTATGCAAATTCCCAGGCGTATGCACTGTCTTACTGTGCAGGCAATTCAGCATGCATGGATATTGGCTTTTCCTTTCCTCCAACTTAAGCATGGGATGTGACATATATCGCACCTCTTAAGTCCTGTAATCATCTTTTTTCATAATCCAAGGCATTTCTGCTTTCCCTATTAACACAATCTTATCCATTCACTTAAAGGGAAGCTATTTGCCAGGAGACCAACATGCTATTTCCAGTTCTGTCTTCTCCAAGCTTTTCTTTTTCACTCATCTGCAGAACAGGGAAATGCCAACTTTTCCCTCGACTCCTCGAGATGACTATTTGGAAGGCACCACACAAGTACTCATCAGTCCTCATTTGAGGCATACTGTGAGAATACAGCTACATTAGCTGGTTTCCAGTGAAAACCTAAAGTGGGCCTAAAGGTATATATAGGAGGCAAAACTTCATTGTGTATTGTCAGAGGAGAGATTCATTAAGAAATAGTCAGGGTGGACTCTTCAAGGTAAGACCTATCAAGAGGGAAGAAAAGGTGGCTGGCACCTCTGATGATAGCCTTTGCAACAGGAGACACCGAGGTGTAGCAAACACATTCTGCTCTCCTGGCTTGCCTGTCCCCACTGCTCCCACCCGCATTCTGAACTGCAGCTTTTTCAGCCTCAGAAAACAAATAATTTGTATTTGTAAAGTGCTTTTGGAAAGGTCAAGCACTGTGTAAGCACTAAAAGTTATTGCTATGGTAAGGAGATAGAGAAGGTTTTAACGCAGTTGAAAAATACATGCTATTAGTTTCAATAAAGCGTTACACATTCTCATAGCAGAACAGATACTTGTTCTTAGGGTTTAATCCACCTTACTTTTTCTTATACCACAGTTCACAGGAAAAAATATATTTTTTAAAAATCAAAGAAATGTAAGCCAATGTGTAAGATCATTGCTACTACAGAAATCTCTTAATAAAAATTTAGTCAAATGGATCACACAACAATTTTCACCAGGCAGCAGCATACACCTTTATCATAGAAATAATTTATGCAAAAGGATAGAATCTTATGTAAATGTGTGCATTTTGCACAGCATATTTGCACAAACACAGTGTATGTTACATTTGCTCAGGAAAAAAATCATTAAAAAGGAGAAGCAAAACAACGTTCCCCATCAGAGTGTCCATCTGACACTGGTGCTGCTGCCTTTTCTCTAAAAGCACTTTTACTCTCCTGGGCCCTAGCTGAACAGGTTCATTCCAGAGAGCTACAGCTGTCCGGCCACCACACGGCAAGAGGAGCATCATTCAAGGGCAGCAGTCCTATTGCCATCCTCTAACACACTGTCAAGCTCCTGGCACACAACCTGCACACATACATGTAAAACATCACTCTCCTTGATACCAGATTCTTCCATTCCCTCCTCACAGGCCCTTACTGCTATCCCTCTCTACCTGTATCACTCATCATCCACATTTTTCATGGTCCACGTTTTTTCCACAAGGGCACGTTTCTATTCCTGATGTAGGTACCACCAATGTCCTGAGGATCTTACCTTTTGCTATAACTAAAACCGGATCGTGGTATCAACACAGTTGGTCCAGGAATACATCTACCGCTGCTGAGTGGGCAGAAACAAGGACAGTGCTCAGAACAGGGCACCCCCATCCAAACCCTTCAGTCACAAAAACGCTTATGACCAGCCTCTCAGTCTGCAACCAGTGCTCCCACTACAGTCAGTTACTGGAACATGGCATCCCAGTAGTTTTAGCTGACGCACAAAGGACAACCTGTGAACACACCTTTTACTTGCAACATCCCAGATATCCAACATTCAGATTCACCACAGATGCCGCATTTTGTGGTTTCATTTTTGTCATATTTCATTAGCGTAGGGGGCAGGTTATCCCTCAAAATCATTAAAATATGGAACTTCCCACTATGTCATCAGCTGTGTGTGTCTGCTGACTCTTCAATCATATTCTGAAGAACAAGAAATCACAGACATGGAAACCACATTAAAGAAATGGCCTCAGTCCAAAAGGAAATAATGGATCGTCCTAAACTATATAACTCAGTACTAGTTTAATTATAGCTTGTCTAATTATACCTTATGATAATACTCTATGATAACGTAGTATAAAATCAACTCTCGCATATATACATATACACACACAAAACCTATACTAAAAAAAACATCATGCCTGTGCTATACACAAGAAAGTCAGAAGTTCATAGTCAGCCAAGAAACATGCCATATGTCCTCCATACACTTCACCCCATGAAATGCTACCACAACAATCTTCTGAAAAATCCAGCTGTGGCAAAGTGGCGGACAACATATGGTACGCCTCAACTATTTACAGACTTTTTTTTCAGTTTGTGTCTAAGTGTTTGTATATATAACTCTTGGCACCAAGATTTCTTTGGAGAACTACTATTTCCAAGAAAGAAAGAAAAAATATCATCTACCGAAGCCCTAAAAACGCAGAGAATCATAGTGGAATTATACCAGAAACCTGGTTAAATTAGGGTCTTTGTTGTCTTTGGACAGCTCAGACTAAAGACTGGTAAAGTTCACTTTCACTTTGTGTGAGTTCAAATTCACAGGTAAGGTATTTAGATATCTGCTAGAGTCCAAGAAAAACGTCAACACAAAAATAGGTTCATAACAGTTTCAAGCCATATATCAGCTGCATAAAGTGTCCTGTAAAACTCCAAGTCAGCATTGAACTGCTGTAGAAATACTGCGCCAACACGCGAAGACATAGGAAAGTAAAAATATTTCCCCCTTTAATCTTCAGATGATAATGGACCTTATTAAACAGATGCCACCCATCTTTCATTTCAGTTGGCTGAAAGAACGAATTAGATGCACGTTTTCATAATGAAAATGTGAATTCAATGTGAAGCTTTGTCTAACAGGGTTGTGCAGCAAAGCCTAAGCAGAGTTAAGCCATGGTCTCCGAGGGCTCTCCTGGCACAGACTGCTAATGTAGGATAGGGAGTGGCTGTAACTGCATGTGTCCACAGATGTAAGAGGCAAAAGGCCAACAGATAACAAGGAAAGCAGCTGCAATCATAGCTGGGGGGTGAGGGGGGGAAGAAACATAAGTTTCCGATTAGCAAAACCCATAATCACTCAGTTTCCGAGTCAGAAAAATGCCTGATCATTTCCATTTAGCATTCTCAAGAAAGCAAGACTTCTAGTGTACTCTCACACAACAGAACTGCAAGCATTTAGAAAACCCACTTATACTAGCAGGACAAGCCTACCACTGAAGAGACGAACAGCATCCAGCCATGTGGACCACGCAGAGGACAGCCTGCGGGCCACACCGGACACACGGGACACTTCCATCTGGCCTGTCACCTGGAGGAGATGCAGAACAGCTGCTCTAGCAGCGATCACAGACCTAGCAGCTGAACACCTCCTCTTGGACGCAGCCCGGCATACAACATTGATGATACTTCTGCAGTGGCCTGGGGGACATTTGCTGCCAAGGATGGAGGGAAGCACTTTTCAGGTCCCAGATCCCTCTTTATACCCCATAAACTTGAGCCATCCTATCCCTTAGGCCATAGCAAAATAAGTTCCTCCAAACGGATAGTAAACCAAATTTAATTCAATATATAGGCTTACAGAAAAGAGTCTTCCACAAGAAAATGAACTCTATCCATATTTATTTTTAAGTCCCACGGAAACCAATTAAATTAATTAACCTCTCTCCATCAACTTTCTTATTAAGTCTGTCTTAATGTGCCGGAAATGAAGATGGAAGAGGCTAGATCATTTTCCTACTCTAAGCTGTAAAAAAAATAATTAATGGACAGAGTAATCAGCATAAGCAGTGAAAAATGCTTCCATATTGAAAATATTTTAGTATTAATCAGAAGATACCTAGACTACAGACTCTTCAAAAATAATCAATTTTATAATTCATCCACCACAGAATCTTAAAATAAAATTGACTGTGTGATAGCGTGCATCCCAGGAATAACTCTATTATTCTCAGATTTTAAGGACAGAGTAACTGAGATGAGCATTGCTTCAGGCTTCCTGTATAACAGTCTACACAAATTACTTCCTTCATATTCAGATTCCAGTTTTTAGAGAAGCTCTTCCTGGACTTCCAACTACTAAACTATAACTAAACATCACCCTATTTCAAGAAGCCTCCTCTTACCTGCACTTGCACTTCCCTGCCTGTTTCCATTTATAAAATTCCTTTTTTTTTTCCTGTTAAGTCAGACCTTTCCTTTATAAAAAAAAAACAAAAAACCACAGACCTTTTAAAAAACATTTTCTGATTCCTTAATAAGCTTCCCTCATTTTCTTTAAACTCTCCACAAGCTAAAATCATACTTCTCAATGTAAAACAACAGACTGACTCATTCCAGCAAGCCACCTCACCAAAGAAATATACAGCAGTAAAACCACCTCCTTTATTTCTGCTCAGTACTCCCCCACACAGAAACATATTGTAGCCCCATTCCTTGTATGAAATAGGGATTGGTCACCTACTACTTCAGCGAGTCACTGTTTTTCTCATGTAGTTTAAGGGTGACCTAAATCTTTGCTTCCTATTCAAGCAATGTTTCATTTAGCTTATAAAATGAACCCTGTACAAGTGAGTTCATCTTATTAAGCAGCACAGATCTTTGAAAATAAATTCCTCTTATGTATACACCAACAACCTTTTTGTTAGTGTAGAACCTGAAAGTTTAAGAACTGATTTTTTTAAAAAAGAAGCGAAGGTATTCATGGCCACAGCGCTTTTCACACCGTTATCTGCCAAGGGGTCAAACTGTAACACACACGTGCTATGTAAGAAAGTAGGGGAGATCAAATTTAAAACACAAATACCTCAGAGAGAGGATTTTTTTCTCCCTATGCATACAGTTGAGAGGCTAAAATACCACTAGCTATGAGAAATCTAACGTTAATCTGAAGTCATGTTACAGAACCTGAAATTAATTCAGCTGCCAAGAAATTGTTGCCATCATTTGATACATAGAAAACAAGATCTCCCTTGCTTGGTCACATGAGACAGTGGATTATCAAAGTTCAAAAAACAAAAAGAAGATCAGCAGCATTCCCTTAGGTCAGAGAATAATTCCATCAGCTCATGCAATTTGCATTATCTTGGGCGCTGCGGACGTAACTAGCTCTTGCTAAGAGTTTCAGTTCTTAATTTCCACAACTGTAGTAAACACTTGTAATCTGAGAATGCATTTTGTGAACGCAGAACTTTTACCTTCCATGGCCATTCCTAAGATGCAGCCAGCCCGCACACCTGCCTCAGGCACAAGCAAAATCTTACCTCCAGGAAGAACATAACATACTGCCCCCCCAAATTATTCTTCAGTGTCCTACCATTTTTATGCCAGCATTTCAGCATGCTTGGTAGTGCTTATTGGATTTCACTTCCATAAACTTGTCCTGCATTTCCTTGAAAGCATACAGACTTTCAGCCTTCGCCACACACTCTGGCACGAAGCTTCAATTTTACACACCCACTGCATGAACAGCATGTATAAAAATACTCTTTTTTTGAAACTAGCTACCCCCTATTTCATTTGTCACAGCCAATGACAACCAATAAACACCGATAATTTATTTTAAGCATGAAAAAAAATTACCTTATTTTTTTTTTACAATTTTTCACATCACAACTGATCTAGAGATTGTATACATTGGGTAGGCAAAAATCCTTTAAACCAAAAATCTTTAAAATCTGATAATTACATTTTCTAAGAGCACATTCCTTTCATTAAATTGTGTGAATAATTCAAATTAAGTACAGCCTTCTCTCGTAAATCCACAACTTAATTTTAAGTAATGTTCACCATGAAATCTAAAATCTTTTAGTATCTATGCCTTACTGTACCCAAGCAGTGACATCAACAATTTCATGTCTTGAACTAACAGCTAATTTCAATACAGCCTAAGGGGGGTGGAAATAATGGCACACCTGAAACCTCTATCATGAGCCAGAAAGAACTGAAGAGAAAAATCCAAAGAAGTGAGAGTTGCTGAAATGGTGTTTTAAATACACTTCAAATATTTTAAATATTTTAATAAATTAGTCATTGAATATTTGAAAATACAAGGATTAGTTCTCAGATTTTGTAACTGTAGATTATTTTCTTGATCTCCATCACTTGCCTGGTCTGTGCTTTCTAGGGAAGAGAGCTGAAATCACAGTAACAGCCTGAATTACTTACGGATTTAGGGAGAGATTAACCCAGCTTTTCAGTAACGATAGTATTTTCTCAAAAGCCCACAGAGGTCATGACTAGCTTTAAAGACATACTGTTTATTACATTCAGGACATTGACAAGACGTGAATTAGATGAATGAGGTACTTCAGCATGGAAAACGTTGCTGGAAATTGTGCGCCTTAGCTCTTCAAAAGACAACAGCCTGTCCCTCCACAGCAATCACAAGTAATCATACTCCTTTACACCAACTCATACACACCACAAAGTAGTCCAGGAGCTCCCAGAAAAGCTATTGTCTTGCTAGAAGTATATGCCACCCCCCTCCTCCTGTGGTTTCAAATCTAGCATGATCTCCCCAACAGATAGAAACCGTGAAGTGTCAGATGAGGATAAAGGATGAGCACAATCCAGAAAGCTAGCTAAAGGGTACAGTTGTTCACATGCTAGGGATTTGGAGACACAGAGCTAACAAGGCATGCAGGGTTAAAACCAGCCCATGAGCACTAAGATCCCAAGGATGAACAAGCTGGAAGGCACACAGTTCCTCTCACTGGAGCAGACCTAGGAGACCTGTTCCTTGTGAAAACATCATTATGCAAGCTGTTGTTCCAGGTACAGCATAAAAAGAAGGTCCCAAATCCAAAGCTGCTAGGCTGAGCAACCAAAGCAAAGGATCTGAGGATCTGCATTGTTCTGGTGAAACAGAAGACTCTCATGCTGCTCCATTTGAACTGACAGAGCCTGAAAGAGAGACAGAAGGTAAAAACAGCATAAAAGGCTGCAATACACGAGGAGTCTGTCAAGCTGCTCACAATATATCCTTACAGTGAATGAAGGGTAAGCACCAGGACAGATGGCAGAAACTTTTAAAGCCTACCAGTGGTCTGCCTTTCTTTTGTAATCAGATGTAGCTGTAGAGATTAGCACAACATAGTAAACAGTTTGAGGATTACACTGAAATTCATCTCTGTATGCATCTACTCCAAGACAAATAAACAAATACAAAATATATTCGGTTTCATCTCCAGACAGGATACCATTTCAATTTCCATCAAATCTGACCTCTCCAGTAAATGCCACTCAGTAGAAAAACCCTCAGGGCATTAAATGGACAAAGTAAGGTACACAAACGCACCATTCTAGTACAGCACATGACTCCACAGATCGTCAATTGATTTTGAAAACTAGATTCGCGACAAACATTGCACCCTTAATAAAAATCTTCCCAGAATAATATGACGGGCTCTGACCTAGCATGCATTACAGGAAAAACACCTGTTCATTCTTCATGCATTGATGAACTAGTGTCAAAAATCTGGTTAACAGAGAAAGAAAATCCCACATATTCATGGCAAAATATCTCCTGAAGTAATTTCACCTATACATATTGCAGTGACTGGCATCTTTCCCTAATACCATGAATGTATGTAGAATGTAATTTTGCGCAGTTATATTGACTTCACTGGAAGCGTATTTTGAGTAAGGATTGTAGGACAGGGAATAAAAAGAATCACATTTTGTTCATAATAGCTTTTGACTTGGGAATCCAGAAGACATCCAAGCAGCATATTCTCGTTAATTTACTTTGATATGTGAAGATAACTCCAGGGAAATAAAAATAATACATTCAAGGATTCTTTCTACCACTCCTATAATTGTTTCTATTGTCACAGATTCATTAAATCCCTCTGGTAAACCCCTAAGTATTATAGGTCGGCAATATTCAAGATAATAAAGTAGCCCATGAAACTACTTTCCTGAATAACATTCATTCATAATTGATAAATTACAAAAGGTCTTTCTAATAATACACATATACAGTAACCAGAGCACAACTGAAGTGCAATCAGCACAGACTGAAGCACAACTAACATGAACAAAGGCAAAACTACCACAGTGCCAACGCAAGAATCCCAGCTTTAAAAAGAATACTTCACCCTTGAGTCATTCTGTTGCACCCAGCCTACCAGTTCTAGCTGAAATTTTAATTCCAATTAACAGGTGCATTTTCTGCACACAAGGTCAGTAAGATGTTTTTCATTACAGGAACACAGCAATGCACATCTGTCTGACACAGCAAACCAAATTCATTTTATACATAAACATGCTCTTGAATAATCGCTATAGTGCCCTGCCCAAACTGTTTTCTAAAATAAACACACACAAGGAGGTTTTTGCTGTTATTACTGTGCCAAACACTCACACCAGATCATTTTTTTCCCCACTCACTCTAATATTTATTCTGTATGTTCTCCACTATAAATTGTGATCAGCTACAGTTCAGAAACATAATATGCTTTCTAAATCTTAGCATAAAGACTGGAGTACTGAAACTTCCCCTTCCATGTGCCTGTTAAGCTTCTCCTGACACAAAGACTCCCTTGCTTTATTTCTAAGCTCATTTTCTACTAGAGCAACAAACCACCTAAAACACTTCGGTAGGAATGCACACTATTTGAATACAAATATTTGTATTTCTTATTCTCTACTAATTGGTAAGAGTTTTGCTATTGCACAGAAAAAGAGATGCCTCTATCCAAAGTTTTCTCCTACTTCTTTTAACACACCTCCTTAAACCAGAGGTATCAGGGAGATGTTGAATGGCAACAGAGCACAGTTTACTATTTTCCCCATCTTCAGCTGGGTATCTGTAACTGGGATCCTTCCTTCCATCACTTACACCATGTCCAGCCCAATACAGAGTTGATTATGTCGGCACGGCTTCTGTTCTTCCAAGCACTTAGATGCATTAGTTCAAAGCAAAACCAATTAATCTGGATCTTCTTGACAACAGGATTTGTTTGGGCTTTCCCCATCCTTTTCTGACACTACACAACAAAAAAAGTCGACTGGCCTTCTTTGCTTCTACCCATAGTTTTGCTGGATGTCAATGAAAACAGACTAATTGAAACACAATACCTGTTACCTTTTCAGTCAAAAGCCGAGTTTAATACAAACTGCACACCTGCAACATGCTTCCTTGATGACTTCAGGTAAATAAGTATTAAAAACAGAAAGCCAAAACCTCAGTTGGTGTAAATGGATACAGCATGTGGACTTAAATCAGTTCCCATCAGGCAGGTGTCAATCCAATGCCCTGAATGAGTGCTCCATCCTACGCTTTTGGAAGAGGTGATATAAAAATAACCCAGGGGGAGGGAGGAAAACCACCAAAAAAAACCCCAAAACCAAGCAAACAAAAAAAAAACCCACAATAACCAAAAAACAAAAGAAAAAAATTTCAAAAACTGAAGGAAACCACTCGGTTTTTTTTCTCACATACCATTATAAGCACCAGATCTAACAAGGTCTAGTTACCTACAGATTTGCACATTGTGGTTAGCTCATTTTAATGTCTTAAGAAGCTCCCAGCAGACAGGACACACACAAGATGCCTCTGCCAGGCTGACTCTTTGATGCTAATCATAGAATGAGCTCACCAGACAGCTTTTCTCTCAGCTTCAGAACTTACATGAGTCTCTCTCTCCCTCTCTCCGCACCCTCCAATTTCTCAAAACTTATTAATTCTTTAATTAAATTTTAAGACTTCCATTCTTTTGTCAAATATTGCTGAAAGCAATGAACAAGTTCAAAAGTATCTGGTGCGGATTAATATACAAACAATATACCAGGACATTAGGATAGCAAATATCGTTCCCATAGGAAATCAGGATAAGCTATTGTCACCATACTGTGCTTTCATCTATCCTCCGAACAACACAATTTACCAAAGGTTTGCAAGCTTCATGTTTAACTTCCAGGACAGAAAACCAGTTTCAAGAGGAACAGAGGAGAACCAACCATGTAACAAGCGAGAGGTGCAAAGGCACTGTAGTTCATAAGCTATTGCATTGCCTGCCTACTCCATCCTTCCTTCATTCAGCCGTGGGCAGTCGCTGTTCAGCCTAACAAATACAAAGCCAAACAGGAGCTACAAGCAATAGGTGCACTTGGCTCCACTGAAGGAAGCAATACTATAACACTAGCTGAGGATCTAGACACACAGGCATACATTTGCAAACCGCTTTTAATTCCTTCATTATTTATTACTCAAAAAAACCTCCATAGATTTCATATAGTTGCTGCTTTTACTGTCTAAATTAGAAATAAGCAGTGGTTCCTAAAAACTAGTAATAAAAACCTGAGCAACAAAAGGAGTTCAAACTCCTGTATCTTTATCCTTATCTTGAAACAGTTGTTCAGTTCCTTACAGTTCCTCACCAATAGTTCTCATGCCTCTCTCAAGCTGTTCCATGTCAAGCCAAGTCTTGTTTTATTTTAACTATACAAACTCTTTATGACAAGGACATAGCCTATATTTAGAAAATGCTGCATAAAGTGCTGTGTAAGTGTTTTACGATTTCTCTGGTGTTCATCTTCAGCATTTTGGAAGTCACATGCATTGTCCTGGGCAATTGCAAACTATAAGGAAAAAAGAATCACTGATGCGAGAAAAGATAGCTTCCTTTTATACATATTTTTCCCTTAACTATTTTCAAAGCATAAAGAATCACAATAAAATAGCTACAACTGTAGAATCTCAATCAATTTCAAATAAAAGCATGAGAAAACAGAAGCTCTAAAAATCTCACACCCTTTTCCAATGGTAACTTCTTGCTTACCTTCTTCCATGAATAGTATCAGCCTAAGGCCCTCTTAAACTAAGGCTACAAATACTGTGTGTATTGCTACTATACAGCTTTCAGAAACAGCTTGCCTACAACATATTAAACTCCATAAAACCAGGATGAGTGGGGGTTTTTTGTTTTGTTATTTTCTCTCCCCGGTTATTAAGCATTTAGAGATCTCAGAACAGATTTTTAGGTCTATGAATTTATGTTTGGATTTTACTGTACTAGACAAGTAAATGAAAGAATATATTTTTTCTGAACGATTCACTATTCCACATCTAGAATAGAGTGTAAACTTCCACTGAAAGCACCACAGCTCCCATTCTGACTTTCACAAAAATATTTGTTTTATTTTTATATATATATATGTATACATATGTATGTATGTATGCAGTATTTACCCCAGAAAATTAATCCCTACAATGTCTAGGGAATATTACTTCTCCCTGTAAGCAACTCACAGAATGGGTTAGCTAAAAACTTCATTCAAGTCTCAGTAATGCCCTAGTTCTCTTCATCTGCTAACACTCTTGATTTGAAACCGTTACAGGTATAAATTATATGCATCTCTTCACAAAGATGCAGATGCATAATCAAGTTATTAGGCCTTTAGCTATGCCACATAAGGCGCCTGCATGCTCTCAGCTCGTGTCAAGCACTAAACGAAAAAAGTTCAAACTAACTTTTCTGTACATTAAAAATACACACAAGTGTAGCACAGCTGCAGATGTGACAGTCTAAAACAGCCTTTTAGCTTCTGGTTCTGATTTCGGCCTGTTAAAAGTTCAACCTACAACAAACCCTATCATTAACAGACAATCGCATGTTACTCCCTTATTAACAGCAATGAGCAAGTACTACAAACTGGTGTGAAATTTGCTGAGACCCTGCCACAGACAGTCAGCCACCAAAACCATATTTGACCAAGATCAGGGTGTTAAGAGGAAGGCTTAGAGAGGATAGAGATTACCTCATGCCTAATGTGACTAATCCCTGAATTTCTTCTAACAGCCTTTTTGTGGTAGAGCAGAACAAAGGCACAGAGCTGGGAGAACATAACAGCTGACTTCTCTTTCATTTCCCACCACCCCTCCTCTGCGTCTTTTTCTTCCCCATCTGAGCAGATGCCCCAGAGTTTAGCTATAAAATAAAGATTAGCAGATAAAAAGAATCCATTTGCGGTGTCAACTTAACAGCTGACAAACTGATTTCTCTATATTCCTTTCACTTCCTCCTCATCCACTCCATATGCATGTTTTCTGCAACTTTCTTCTGAATTTTATTTTGAAACAGTTTTTCCAAACCTTATATTCTTCCTTATACTTTCCCATTATTCATCAACTTCTGAAAGTTTAAAATCCAGGCAATCATTTTAACATCCCTGGTCTTTTTAACCTCCGCTCCAGCTGGACTTCATAAAAACTTGAAATGCCTTGTTTCCCACCTAATAGTAGTTCAGAATAGGTGCCTATAGGCAGAGAACACTTTATTTTCAGACATAGTGAATTTATTCCTACCAGTTCTATTTGCAGTGTCTTGACCACTGTAAAATTCCTACTCCTAGTCTTCTGGACTCCCAATTCAGTGTAAGAAAAATGCTGATAACCTAATTTTTAGCAGTAATAAGAATTTAATGATAGAAAAAACCCATCAAAACAGTGCATGCTCAGTAACTTTTGAAAATTAGTCCTTGACAAAAATAAATGCTGTACAAAGCAAAGTAACAGACACTAAATTATTATTTCAGGGTATACTCAAGGCTTCATTAAAGTCAGTATCAGTTTTGCCACTGGCTTACGGGGTCAACATTTCTCACACAGCTTATAGCTGCTACATTAAAAAAATGGGTTCAAAACATTAACAAATTAGGATGCCTGCATCTTCTACCCACAGTATAATCACCACACTAACTATAGCTACAAAACAGTAGAGAATTCACACAGAAAAAACCCACATTATTTTGCTGCTCACATTGAGGGCAGAACCTGCTGTCACGCTCCTTATAGCGCATCTACTTTCATGTTGGGGAAACAGCAAAGCCAAAAGACAACAGAAGATACCTACATGGCTCTCCCACCGCAGGATCCTTGGCAGCTCATTAACCTCTACCAGAAGGAACACAGGTGGAATAATTAGAATGCCTCCACAGACTGCCTCTGGAAGACATACAGGCTCGCCTTCATATACTATATATTTTTTTTCCTCAAACAGCCAAGTAGTCATGCAACAAGTGATATTACTGCAGCTTTTGCATTTCTACATGCCCACCGAAACTAACATTTGTGTTGCATGGTATGAATTTGTAAATGCCATTTCTTAGAGACACGGTGTGTCCCAAATAATAATTGTTTAAAGTATCAAAAATATTAAAAATTTAATATGTATAGATATTTACTGTCTATAGCTACTTTGTAATTTTAAGCACCTGTGCTGGTTTCAGCTGGGATAGGGCTAATTTTCTCCTCGGTAGCTGGTGCAGTGCTGTGGTTTGGGTTTGGTGTGAGAACACTGCTGACAGCACACGGGTGGGTTTGGTTGCTGCTGGGTGAGGGTCAGACCCAGTCAAGGACTTTTCAGTTCCTCGGAAACTGGGAGGGGACACAGCCAGGGCAGGTGACCCGAACAGGCCACAGGGATATTCCATACCACAGAATGTCACACCGAGTATATAAGCTGGGGGAAGAAGGATGGGGAGGACGTTCGGTGTTACAGCATTTGTCTTCCTGAGTCACCATTACACGTGACGGAGCCCTGCCTTCCTGGGGATGGCCGAACACCTGCCTGCCCATGGGGAGTGGTGAATGAATGCCTTGTTTCGCTTTGCTTGTGCACTCAGCTTTTGCTTTACCGATTAAACTGCCTTTTTCTCAACCCACAAGTTTTCTCACTTTTACTCTTTCAATCCTCTCCCCCATCCCACTGGGGTGGGAGCAAGCGGCTGTGTGGTGTTTGGTTGCTGGCTGGGGTTAAGCAAAACAGCACAAGTGATACCTTGCACTCACAGCTGAAGGCATGATCCGCTCTCAAGGTATCTGAGAGGTCTGTGAATCTTAAAGAACGTACACTGACTTGCAGCATCACTCTAAACAAACAAGGAGAAAGCCATATCATTTAGCCTAATGCCATTTTCTGCCAGTCACCTCCCTTCAGCAATATCTAGAGAAAAAAACTAACTTATGATTGGAAGAATCTGCTTACCAAGGCAGTTTATTGATATTTCTGAATATTGCAGATGAAATCAGCTTGTTAGCACTTTCATCCTTCCGATACATAGATTAGGTTCTTATTTAAAGCTTCTGTTTTAACAGCAGAATAAATATTATTTTTCTTGAACAGACTAAAGTATGGTGACAATAAAAATGAAAGGCAGTCTGATTTTTGGTAGGACCATTATGCTATTTCCACTGGACTTGCACTACATGTTCAGTTGGTCATCAAGAATTCAGCCTGCGTATTTTAAAGTTATAAAATCTGTTAATACAGTCACCAAGGTTCCTATTCAAATTCATAGCAGTTCTGCCACTTGCTTAAATGGCCAAAACTTCTCCGAGAATTGATCAAAGCTTTGCTCTTCTCCTCTCTCCTCACCAGCCATATAGTAAAACACACTAAATAAATCAATAAACAAACATATGATCCAGAACACTTCAGAAATACACCCCCCAAGACTGGCACTACACTAAATATAGCTAGAAGACACCGCAGAATTTGGAACTGCTATCTAGTACAGAGAACAAAATACGAAGTACCAAATGCTGCCGTATTTGCTTACTGCCAGAGGTGGCCAAAGCTGTCGTTACCACCTTAGCACACTGCACACCCCTCCTACCACACACCCGCTGGAGGCAACACCATCTCTCTCAGGGTCTGAGACTTTGCTGGCATGGCTAACAATGACGGGTTAACATCACTGGAAGGTGCAGTTGCACAGATGTCATTGCTTCACAGGTTCTGCTTCAAATGACGAGGTTTAGACTGTGTCACAAGCAATATACAGGTAAGGAACCTGTTGAATATTTCTGTGCTCTCACCCAAATCCAAATCTCGATGTGCTATACAAAATCAATAACTTACTTGAGAGCTGCCATTTTTACATTAAAACATTGGAAGAGATCACATCACGATAGCACATCAAAGAAGGAGCAGGAAAGAGGCCCAAAAACAAGAGTAAGAGATGCAAAAAACAAAGATGAAAGCCAGAGCTGCAAACGCTCTAGGAACTAACCAATATATTTTCAGAAGCAATGATTTGCATTACCAAAGCATATCGGCAAAGAGTATATTTTAAAGCTTCCTGTCAGTCTGTCAGAACCAGTTCCTCACACTGGAAAACAGCTGTGACCCTCAGAAGCATTACTGACTGAGCTGGATCTCAAATTCCTGATACACTAGAGCATTATAAAAAATTAAGTGGTATTTCCTTAAATAATGTAAAAGTGTCGTTACATTCTAGGAGTGCTGAACTACTTTATTTCAAACTTAACAACAAAAATAAAGTCCAGGAAAAACTTCTTCTCTTAGACTGAATAATCCGCTAGTAATTAGTCTTAAGGGAGAAAATGCTGCATAACTTTACACCCAAATCGTGCAACTGGCTCTGTAGGAAGTTTCCGTATCTATGCCAAATTATCAAAAAAAGCTGTACTAACACAGTTAGGTCATTAAGATAAGACTCTGGGACTTGAGATGCATATTCCAGTTTAACTGTCTTTTCTCTACCACAAATCAACGGTGTGACTTCAATGCAAGCACTGCTTCAATCCAGGAAAAAAATAATTACACATTCACACCTCAATACTCACAGAGGCTTTCACAGTAATAATCAGGGCAAAAAAATAGCACCAGCTATACTCAACTTACAACACTTGGATAGAAAAATATCATCGCTCAGCTTTTATAACACACCTCAGTAGTGTATTGGGGGTCTTTTTTTGTGTGTGCACAGAATTACAAAAAGCACACAGACTGTAGTGCACATTTTAAAATCTTGTGGCTTCTTCCATACCCAGGACTTTTTTGCTTTAACTTATTTCTTGCCCGTGGTTTCTTGTCCCTTACGCTATTTTATTTCATTTTAAAACTATTCTGTACAACACAGATCATATTTCAGGTGGAAGCAGTAGACTTTGTAGGAAACATTAACATTTTGTTGCCATACAGTGGAGAAATGATACTACAAATGATACTACAGTCTTCAGTCACAGAGTGTGTGAGTTCATATCATCTACACAGTATCTACACTGTCCGTGTAACTGCAGTGAGACCAAGTTGAAAAGCAGTAAGTAACCACATGTTTAACTGCCAAACAGCTACAGAGGTTTAATACAATTGCATGTAAAATATATAGCTGCATCTTCCATAATCTCAAAAGTTATAGGCCTTTGCTGAAGCATAGAAATATACATGAAATGTTACCGGTACAAATCACACTTCACATTTTAGGTGCTTCCAAGTTCTGTATTTTACATGCCACCTCACACAGCCAGCACATTCAATAACTAAGATCTAATAAAAAGCATATTTACTTTATCAAGATAAACCAGTTTACTGTCATTGCAGAAAGCTGCCAAATAAATGCAATAATGAGAGAAAAACCTGATGAAGCTGCATAGTCATTTCTCAGGAAACAAACTCAGCCTCTCTGCGCCATTATTTATGAATAAATTTCCTTTTGTTTCCCCCTCCTGTGATGAGCCTCTCGAAATGCAGCACAACTACTTGCAAGGGGAAGACCTGAGGCACTGAATCTTATAACAAGCAGTAACTTCTGCAAGATAGAGGATATAGTTCAGTTCTTCTCCCTAACAAGCTGGTAGTTATTCCAAAAATAAACTGCACTGCTTATTAATTTGACTTGAAGTGTCTATAAGGTTTCTTCTCCATTAATACTTTCACCGACACACAACTGCTATTTCATCTCATGCTTTGCTTGTACTAACCTCAGAAAAACAACTGTGCAGCTTTCACTTTTTACTTTGCCTCAAAGGTCTGTAACACCTAGTAAATGAACACGCTCCTTATATTAGGACACCTCCAGAAGTACAGTGAAAATCCAGGAACTTAAACTCTAGGAAAAAGTCATGTACCCAGAATGTGCAGATTTGTTATGCTTTTCAAAATCCACCATTAAGTTTATTTTGACAAAATATATTTCTCAGTGACTGGTATCTGCGCAATATGCAACAGCACCTAAACCCTATACATTGACCTTATGCAATTCTGACCTTCCAAATATTCCAGATGGTCTAATCCAACAAAGCCACGGTATCTTCCACAAACCTCCATGAAGGAGTGGGAATTTGTCCAGATGAAGCAACATCACTACCTCTCTCTTGCAATTTACGGAACAGTCTATCTAGCAAACGAAAACATTGCCAAATTTATTTTAAGTTGTTCAACGTCCAGCTACTAACTACAAAGGCTTATGTGAGGCATTCGGCTTGAATCAAGAAGGAGAAATTCAACCACACACAGCTTACGCAGCATGCGAGATCATGCTCTCATACAACCACATGCTTATAGCTGAGGATACAAGATGCTTTTTCAGCATCTCCTGTGACTAACAGACTGAAATACTAAACACTGTCTGCTGTAACCCAGGCATGGTACATACCCTACGTGCTGTTCCAGGTCCTCCTTCTGGTACAGCTCCCCATGTCTATCGCCCTACTCAGGCCTGCACCAAGGTCTCCAGAAGGCAGGCCTTGCCTGAGCCAGTGTGCGCCAGCTATTCCAAAAAGTCCTGCCAGGAACTACAGCCAGGGCTACAGGACTTCACCCTGTGGGCTGGCTGACAGACAACTTCCCCACTTTAAATTCCCTCGCCAAACTGCTGCCGAAAGCTGCTGCACTTAGTATACCCACAAGCTGAACTGGGGAAGTTCTTCAGATGACAGGGACCATTGCACGCTGGACTCCAAGGGTTAAAGGAACCACAATTTGCAGAATGTATCCTTGTTTGTATGATGCACTTTAGGCAGATCCTGGACAGACATGCATTACCTTCTCCTGAGACAGTGCTGCCTATTTAGGGGACGTTGCTCTCCATTTGGTATGCTAGAGATTAATAGTAACATCAGGGTAAAAAGAGTTGTCATCATCATGTTTCCAAGAGGACTTTCTAAGGCTAGTCATTCCTCTGGGTTATTCCAGGTCTGAGACAGCCCTTCCCATTTCCATTTCTAAGAAAAAATTCTTGAAATATTTTTTACCGTTTCTGCAATAATTCCCTGTCCTGCAACAGCCTCAAAATTCATGGCTAAAGCAAACTGGTGCAGAGATGATCAACGCAAGAAAATTGTATGTACTATTTCTAGCTAGATAAATACAAACATTGCTGTCCTTCACACCAACTGCATTTGTACTACAGACACACATACAACAAGGAGTTGTAAAGAGGACAAGAACCCTCCTGAATGATTAGGCGCAATGTCTTTGCTATCTGAGCTTTTCCAGTTCATTAATATTTCACTTTTATATATTCCTCGGCTGCTTTTACAACATGCTCCTTTCTCTCCTTCTTAAGTATGAGCAAAGAGAATTGTTTGAAGTAACTAGTAGACCTTGCCTCACATCCCCACCTCCGCACCCCCTGAGAGTTTAACACTTCAAGTGCAATATATACCAGATAGAAAAACACATCTGGCGTAGAAAAGGATAAGAGGAGATTCTGAGTCTCCCCTCTAGTTACATACAACTATAAAGGTGTGCAATAAAAAATAAAGCGAACCGACGTTTCTCTCTATGCCAAGACATTTACTGCTGTCGATTTCAAAGACGAGACAAACACGAAGCTGAGGGGGGGTGGGGGTGTCCCGTCCCTGTGGAAAAGCAGAACCACCCAGTTCCTTTGCAAGACAACTCTCAGCAACATTCTTTTCCTTGCCAAGAGTGAAAGCCAGCCTCTTTCAGCCAGGAGAAGCAACATGAAAACTATCTAGAGGAAATACAGGATTTTCACAAACCTTTTCCGTAATAAGCACTACCATCACCATCTGCTCCACTTTTGAAGCATACCGTGCGATGCTGGAAAACACAGGCAGCATCTTCCAGCCTCCGGCTCCAAACCCAACCCACGGCAAAGGCCACCCACGGCCGCCAGTGCCCCGGCCCTGCCCACCCACATCTCCCGAGCCGCTCCTCCGTGTCATCCCCACAGCTTCGCTGCAGGATGCTTCATCAGCGCGGGGCGGACACGCCAAAAATAAACAAGGAAAAAAAAAAAAAAGGCAAGGAGAAAAAAAAAAAAAAAAAAAAAAAGCAGCACCTGATCTTTCTCCCCTTCACCTGCGGCAGCGAGGCCGGAGCAGGCTCCCCGCCCGAGGTGCAGCCGCCGCGGCACAGGCTCCCCCTGCTGCGCCCCAGGCCGCGCCCGCCGGCCCCGCAGCGCCCCCGGGCCGCCCCCTCCTGCACCGCGGCCCCCGGGGCGCTGCCCCTGCCCCGGGTGACACCTGCGGGCGCCGAGCCCGTGCCCGCCCCGCCACAAAGGCGCCAGCGCCGGTGTCGTGTGTGTCGTCCCCCCCCCCCCCCGCCACCCGCTGCCCGGCCGCCCTCGCTAATCCCCGCCGATACCGGAGCGCGGCTGCCGGGGATCAGCGCGGAGCTGCGGCACCGCCAGCCCCGACCCTCCGCCGCCGCCGCGGGTCGGCGCAGGGCAGCCGGCAGCCGCCGCCCCGCCGGAGGGAAGGCGAGGCCAGGCTGGGGGGGCCGCCCGCGCCCCGGGGCGACACCCGCCCGCGTCACCTCGGCACCTGGGAGGCGAGGCGGCCTCCACCGCCGGCACCCCTGCCCGCCCGCATGCCGCCCCGGGCTCCGCACGCCCCGCGGCCTGGGCCGGCTGCCCCTCACGCCGCGCCGGCCAGCTCAGCCCGGCGGCACCGCCCGGAGGGGACGCGTTACCTGGCCGGGCTCCGCCAGCGCCCGGGGCGCTCGCCGTCCGCCGGCGGGGGCTGGGGTCCCGCCTGGCCCCCTGCGGCGCCGCCCCCGCCCCGCTGGCTGGCTGGGTGGCTGGGTTCCTGCGTGTCCCCGGCGCGGGGTGACAGATCCGTCCGGAGCGGCTGCGCCCCAGGCCGGCGGGCGGGCAGTCAGGCGGGCGGGCAGCAGGCGGGCATGCTGCGGCCGGGCGGGCGTGTGTGCCTGCGTGTGCGTGTGTGTGTGCGCGGCGGGCGGCGTGTGGGGCGGGCGGCGGCGGGCGGGGGCGGGCCGGGGCGGCGCTTCCGCGCGTGTGCCGGTGCGGGGCGCGGGTGCCCGCGGCGTAATGCGGGGCGGCCCGTGCGCGCGGGTGTGTAATGCTGCGCGCCCCCGCGTCTCTCCGTGCCCGCGCCCGTGCGTGTCCCCCCCGCCGCGCTGCCACCTGCCGGCGCAGCCCCCGGCGACGGGGGGCGGGGGGGGCCGCACGCCAGCGCGGGGGCGGCCGGGGCGGGCAGCTCCCGGGGGGGACACACGGGACGTCCGAGTCCCCCGGGAGGAGCTGCCCCCCCCCCCCCCCCCCCCGGTGTGTTTACCCTCGCCATCTGCTCGGGGACGTGTGTTTATTTATTGCCGTTTCCCGTCGGGGCTGGTGGCGCCTCGTCGCCCCCCCCGGCCCGTGGTTTGTCATTTTCCAGTTGCCCCGTGGCCGCCCCGGCGCGGTGCCCGTCCTGGGAAGGGAGCGAGGAACCGGCGCTGGAGCAGCCGTGCTGCCCCGGACAGGGCTCGCCCGCACCGCGGCGGGGGCAGGAACGATTCCCCTGGAATCCCGGGTCAGGGCAGAGGTCAATTACATGGCATTTAAATGTAATGAGTTAAGCTCCTTAGTCAATTCAGAAAGAAATCGTAAACCAGAGCAACAGCCATCTCCTCCGCAATGGATACTTCAGGAATACAACTGAGTTTTCGTACTGTGTTTTCTTCATGCCAATTTATGCCGGATCCATCCTGCGTCATGTAGCAAAGTGACTTACCTTGCCTCGGTAAGGACATCATTTAGTAAAACAAGCAGCGACTCACAAGCGACAGACTGCAGGTATGTGCCCATCCCCTCGTATCACAAAAAATAACATCCATAACTCCATGCGCTGAAGAAACACATCAATTTTGCAGATTTCAGTCGCCACAGGGACAAAGTGTGTTCATTCTGCAACACCATTGCTCATCCTGAAACCAAAGAGCCCAAAAAAGTGTTAACTATTAGGTTTATACAGAGAAATGCAGATCAGAATGGAGCCAATGAGAATTTTGAAGAATTTTGAGTAAAACACTTTTCCACAGCTACAAGTTAACAGCAACAAAGAGGTTCTGCTGAAATTCTGAGTAAGAGTTGTGTGAGGGTGCAGAAGCAGTTGTGTCTGTGTCACATTTGGTATGAAAGTGTCGGGAAACTGACTGACTTCCAAAAGCCAAACTTGCAAACAAGTCTGTTCGCCGTACCTGATTATATTTAAATATAACTCTTGTCAATCTGTTCAACACGCTCACAAGACTGTTCTATGAAGTGTAGTAACCAAACCTAAAGGTGTTTCTGTTTCTTCTTGGGCCACATAATAAACGTAAAATAGATCAAATGGTCTATGGTCACAGAGGAAAATTTGGCGTACACAGCATGCGGTAGTACCACAACGATGCTACGTGGAAAGAAAGATTTTTAGTAACCCATCATCCACATGTAAAAGGCAAAAAAAAAATCACATGTGACGCTGCTTCCAGAGCAGATGTTCATTATTGAAAGCACCTACCTTCACCATTTGGGAATTTGAACCAACGGTAAGCAGTAACCAGACCAGTTTACTGCGAGCTAGTTCACAACCCAGCAAAGCATTTAAGCATGTACGCAACAATATGTGCATGAGTGGTCTCAATGGAGACAAAGAGTATTTGCCATAAGAAAAAATATGGGTTGCGTAGCTGCTTTGTTAGGCTGAAACACCCTTGAAGTCAGAGGCAGAGGAACTGGTGTTTTGTAGCATCAGGGTTCTCCGAAGAAGAGGCTTGCATTATTTTGGGGCTCCGTCTCTTGCCCTCCTTCTTCCTTGCGTTCAGCAGGAAATTCCCAGAGCCTCCTAACAGTTAACTCCTACTCTCTGGCAGGTTTCTGTGGGCTCTCCTGCCTGCCATTGCCCTGAAAGGTGAGCCCCTGTGGTTAAGCAGCACTTCCAGACTCAGAAGTGATGCTTCCAGTGAAGCCAGCAAGGCTTTGATCAGCCCAGTGACACAGGCAGATGAACAACAACAGCTAGAGAGTGTATGGAATAATGGCAGCTTTTCCAACACTAAATTGCATTCTAGTAAATTGCGGGGGAGGGGGAGGGAAGCCCCAAACATTGTAATACACTTAAGCATCAAGCAATACCTGTTTTGAAGTAGGTTTGCTAACAGAGACCCCAGCAGACAGCTATGGGAGCTATGGGAAGAGAAACACTTGTGGCCACCATGCCCTGGACCTGCCCAAGCACACACAACCTGGTTCTCTTCTCCCACCTGTTTCCTACTGGTATGGCCCCGGTGACTTCAGCAGAAAGCCTCTCTGTACTGCAGGGTATTCCAGCAAAATCTTCATTAGGTTTTGCTAGCACAACAAAGCCTTAAGAAGAAATTCTAGATTCAGAGACATGTGGATTCACCAGGAGCAAGACATTCTTGTTGACTAAGAAATAAATGTCCCAAAAGCCACAACTGACATGTCTGATTCCCTTGCACCACGTATCCGCTCTTCCCACTCCCTCTCAGTTTGTGTTCATCCCTTCTTGCCTGACCGATAGTTTCACATGATGCCATGTGCTTGATGCTGCCTCCTTCCTCATAAATCAGAGGGATGTGTTTTTTTCACACTTTTATCACTTTTTCCCCCCACACACGTCATCACAGGGGAGGCACAGGGGGAGCTGAGGCATATGAGACCAAATCAGTTTTAACAGCCGTGTCCATCTGGGTTGGGCATGCATCCCTGTGCAACCTTCTTCAAGGCCTCCACCCTTTTCCAAACAGGCATCTCTGTATTCCTGAGCTAAGCGCGTGCCTGTCTGTCTTCTTCAACAGACCGGACAGACACTCACTGGTTGCCTGCATGAGTGACCCAAACTGCTTGAAGTTTTGGGCTGGCCTTAGTCATAAACAGCCCTTTTGGGGTAAAACAGATTCACCCCTGTTTTGTAGGAGTATTTCATGAGCCTGAAAGGAACCAGTTCTGGGAGGACAGCTAAGCACGCCCAGCAGTGACTCATGGATACAGGCTGGGAGAGCAACCCAGCCTTGGCACTGTGGTACTCCGGGGCATCCCGGGTGGTCCAGGGGATGTATGGCTGTATTAGACTTCACTAAAGATTTTTCTCTAATGATATTATTTGAGCCAGGTTGGCACTGGGGGTGTTGCTACACCACAGTGACCATGAAGCACTCTGGTCAGACCCTGGTTTACCATACCATCACAGGAGGGGGCAAAGGAGGCCCTCAAGAAATATCTGTTCAGTGGAGCATTGCCACACTAATCGATATGTATTGGTTTTGCATTGCATATGATCATATCCACTTACACCCTTGCAGCAAGGATTAATCAGGTGACCTTCCACTTGCTGTATAGTGCCATGTGTGTGCAATGTGCTGAATAAATACTGCCATTGAAACCGGTCAGTTTGTTAAAAGCGATGAATTTTATCATGCTAACACTGAAATCTCAAAGGAGGTTTAACCTTAACCACTTTGGTTAATCAAAAAGAATAGTAATCTGAAGCAGTTCTTAAATTAATGTTCAAGGGGTTTGTTCCCTGCTTTTAAACAGGCTGTAAATTGATTTATGGTTTGTGTCTCTGGGCTCCTTCAGCACAAATGGCACAAATGACATTGCTATTTGGGAAGATAACCACCGTCACTACTGAGCCCAGGAAGAACAATTACAATTAGAAATACAGAATTTCTATTCATTCAGAAAGATAAATGCTCCTTACACTCTCAAAATTTAGTTTATTAAATTGAACAAAGAAAAGTTATTTGACTATCTCTGTAATGTGATAACTGACACAAATTTACCCTTGATTAAAAATCTGTAGTTTGGCATTAAAAAAGGATCAATCCCCATGCCCTCGCTTTTCTCGTTGTCTAGTCTGTTAAAACGCTCAGTTCATCTATTTTGGCTTTGCTACTTCTTTTCAAACAGGTTCAAACAGTTAACACAGATATTGTTATCATTCTTTGCTGGAAATTGCGATGTCAGTGAATGTATAACCACCACAGAAGGGCAGCAAAAAGGTTTCTCTTTAACAAACTAGCTTTGTGAATGCGGTTTTTTTTTAGCTAGTCCAATTTCAAGTACTGTCGATATGTAAGCTTTATGCTTTACTGTTAGCAGTATAATCCAAATAGTAAAAATCTTATCAGCTCTAATATTTGTATAAATGAGCTTAGCAGTATCATTTGTTTACATTTCCATATAGAAATATGCCATAACTAGAGAATACGATTTTGTGTAAGTGTAAATGTATTTATTTCAAGGGTTCACTGGCAAAACTGTCTTGGTGAAAAAAATTACACTCCAGACTCAGAGAGAGATTTTCCCAGTAAAATCTGTGCACACTGGCTGAGGGTCTGATCCTGTAGCAAGTGAGCAAACTCCTGGTTCTCCATTGTAATCGGTGAAGCTCCACATGGATACATAAAACTGAAGGTCTCCAAAGGTCTGGGGAGTTGTATTTTCACAAACAGCATCTGATAAAAGCACACAATGCCTTGTGTGTTTGCATGCCTTTTTATTTGGACAACAGAAGTCTGCAGAAAGTCAATTTTACTTTCCATTCTGAGGTCTTCCACTTGGAGGATCCCTATAGCAAAATATTTTGGTTCTCCAAGCTACCAGGGTTTATTTGTTTGTAATTTGTCTGTTCAGCTTTGTGATCTTTGCACTTAAATGGTGGAAATATTTGGGTTTGTCAGGGGGGGTTTAAAAGGTTGTTTTCATAACATTTACATGTTTGGCAAAACAGAATTTGACCAGCATTCTTTCCAGCATTGTTATTTATCCCTTGTACAAAACGTGAATAAGGCAGGAAACCTGCTGAAAGGGAAAACTGTATTTCTATTTGAAATAGATCAAGTGTTAACATTGAAAACACACTCTGAGGGTGGTGTTCTGTACCAGAAAATAGAAGATTAAAAAAGAATAATGTATGCCTCATTTTATCATATCTGTGACTCTAATGCATCATCACAGCAGGAGCTTTCCACAGTACCACTGAACCTGGGGGGCTGAGCAAATTCCTCATTTAAGTCTCATTAATTACATTTGCCTTAGGCCTAAATAACACCTGAAGTTGTTCGGTTAGCATAGAATTATGAAAGTTTTCCTCGTACATTTAGTGAGCAACAACTTCTCTGCTTTTCAGACAAAAGACCGCACAAGAGACAAAAAAGAAAGAAAAAGGTAGGCATCATCTGAGATTATGCAGAGGAATGTAGGATGGCCAGGTATATACATTAATTCATGGAAATGTATAAGGTGCACCTATATATTATGCAGTGTGACGCCTAAAAGACCAGTTAACGAGAAGGCTTCCAGCACAAATACGCCAAGGGCCCTGCAGCCCCTCGTTACAGCTGTTCCAGGCGCTCCATACCAAAGGTTTTGCTTGGTACCATTCACCCAAGTAGAGCAACACCAGCTTTCCAGCACACCCTTCCCAAATTTTCCTTCACTTCTGCTGCTGTAGATCTAAATTCTTTCCTGAAATGCCCATTCTTCATGCACCTATCCGTCAATACTGACTTGACAGAGGAGAAAACTTTTTTCCTCCACTACTTCAGCTTGGTAAACAAACAAACAAACAGCCACCAGTAAGAACTTCTAGTTAAACTTTAAATATTGGTCAAAGATTAAGAATGAATATCAAAACCAGAGGAATACGTGATGTATTTTATAGATTATAGATGGTTATAGATTATAACCAACATCTTGGCAAATGTATAAGCTCACTGGAAAAATGCATAAGCTCATTCAGTTACTGATGTTCCTCTACATAGCCTTTCAGTTTGATCTTCAGTAGGAGGAATCTACCTGGAAAAACATACTGGAAATAAATATGCAATAACTTCTGAGACCCCTCGGTGCATTAGCTCTATATATCCCCTATGTAGTGGTCACATTGGCAAGAATTTGGAAAGCTGTATGTGAATGATCACCAATGCTTTTTCAGGAAGGCAAAGGATTTGGTCTTCATATAAAACATCAGCTTCGTATTTCCTCTAACACAGGAAAAAGCACATTCGTTTTTGGATCTTTAGCAGTCACACAAACCAGCCAGTGGCAGACCTTGAATGCCTATACAACAGTACAGATGTACCCAAATAAAAATGCAAGCATTTAAACTCCAACTAAAACTCTGATTATTTTTTTTTGATCTGGGAGGCAGATTGTTTATGGGCTACTACAACAGGGTGTGTTTGAATACTCCGCGAGCGCATTGCTGTGCCCTGTCTCAGGCTGCAGCTGGAGAGTGGACCTACGGGACTAAATGGACAGACAGTCTTGCATTGGAAGCCCCTTGGAAAAAAGCTTTCCCAGTCTGACCCTGTTGCCTTTTCCACAGCACCATCCCAACTTTCTATTTGCCACCACATGTAATGCAGTCTCAGGCAGACACGTGTAAATGCGAGATAGTGGTTTTACAGAGTAGTATTTGCGTGGAAATTTCCAAATTTTTTACCAAAGTCTGCAAGAGGTGAGTTTGCAGTAGGGGCAGCTTTGCTTCATCAGCCATTGCACTGGCTTGTGTGATCACGAGGCTCCAGGGGAGAAGGCATCAAGCCACAAGCTCTCACAATGTGCAATCAAACCGAGATACACAGACACGCTAAGATGCCTCCATTTTCACATTCATGTCTATTACACCTGGCTTTGTACTTAGTATTTATGGAAGAGAGGGCATATTCATTATTCAAACATCCCATTTTAAAGTCAGTTTCCAAAAATATTCTGGTGTCTGTTAGAGAAGGACAGTCACTGAAACCCATGTTGTGATGCTGATTTAAGTGCAAGGTCTGCAGCTAGCGGTGGGAAATCTAGTCTGCTTAATGAATTTATTGGGCTTTGGCTCACATCCTAAAGGATATTTATTACTCCATTACATACTCTATTATTACACCGTGTAATTGTTATGAACATCACAAACACCCATGATGTATAGCTCTATCGGTCAGGATGAGAAAAAAACCAGCACACTTCCCCAAATATAGAAATGCTCAGTATTGCCTCATGCACTGAGTATTTGAAAGTGCTCATATTTTGGCTCAGGTCCCTGGAGCACATATCCCTTCCTAGAGAACATGCATCTAGAAAAGAGGATCTTCGGTAACGGGAGAAGTCTGGTGTTCAGTGAAAGCACCAGCTCCCTACGGCTCTTCTGTGAAAGTTTCTTTCCCAGTTTGTATTCAGTTTAAATGACCTGAAGGATGACAGCAGAAAGGTCTGTTAACTTCATCCTGGGTATTTTATCTACTTACGCTATTTATAGTCACATAAATGTGATAACTGACATTAAACAACCAAATTTTCAGTAGCGTGGATTTCAAAAGCATCAGTAAATGCAGCAGTGTACAGGATGCAGGTAGAAAGGTACCAGAAATTTGTGGAGTTCGATATGCCCAAACATTGCCAAACACATACACTTCACAACTAAATCAATAAGAAAACCTGTTCAAAACACAAAACTTGTTTCACTAATATATAGTAATAATAATTCACGCGTCACCACATTTCCTGACTTTTATATCCCTATTTACTCTTCCCCAGAGTATAATTTTATATTTATCATGACAATCTTTGAATCATATACAGATAATAAATAGGCTCCTTCTGAGATACGTGTACAGAGTAGTTATGAAATAAACACAGATATTTGTTCCCATCTCTATGTAATGTTCAGAGTTTTTCAGATTATTTTAACTCATCTGTGCCTAGACCATAGACAATTAAGTGCCATTGGAATGGACGTTAAATAAAAATAGAAAATTAACACCTGAGTGTTGCAGCAAGTAAAATGTGCCAGTATATTAAACGTGTTCATTAACACACACACACACACAAACACAGTGTGTCTTTCTCTCCCAAGGGCAACAGTAAGTTATGCCTCAACAAGCAGCATGGATTTATGTCCCTAAATGCTTCTCTCCTGAATAAACATCTGTATACCTGCCATGAAACGTGAGGAATCTTGTGTCCTTTAGTTAATTCCAAGATACTGAATTAATCTTTGAGAAAAAAATGTAGTAAGTAATTCTATTAACTAAATTGTGATTTCAAAAAAACACTAGGGCAAGACAAAATATTTTCTCTAAATTGTAGGTATAAGATGTTTTTACGCAAATCTGTGGTTTCTTTTCTTTAAATGGATCCTATATTTGAAGTGATTATAAATAGGATCCTTTCAGGGAGAAACTGTCACTTAGTCTGTGTTTTAGCCCAGCAGGATTCTGGTCTTCATTGAATATTTTGAGGAGTAAGTCTGATAGATTCTGGAGAGTATATAGGAGGTAGGGACCTAAACCCAACTAAAATACAGGAAATTGGATACTAACTCCCACAGACTTCCTCAAATATTCCATACTGAATGGATGTGGTCTTTACAACCACACTTTCTTTTGAGTCAGTATGAGACATTTCTCTCGTAAAAGGAGGACCTCTGAAAATACCAACTGGTGCCCACAGATTTTATTTACGAATTGTGACCAGGATCCGCATTATGTAAGACTAAAAAATTTTAGCCCTTGTAGAAGATACCCTGACTCAGTGAAAGACGAAGCTTGCTATGGAAGTTCATGAGTGAATATACACGTATTTTGCTAATACTTAACCAAAGAACACCAACTCATATCTGCTGAACTTGGTGGCAAAGGTCCCAGTAATTTTAATGGGAGGGGCACTGGAGTCATAGCAGTGGGTGAATTATCTATAACCACAGTACTAAGCACATCCCCTATACAAGGATGGTGCTTATATTTAGAGTTCCAAGAGTTTCTCCCTGCCTCTTTGGCAAAACTGAAATTTAAGCCTTAGCTGTTAGGAACAGAGCAGGGCTTGGAGCTGTGTGTTTCAAAGCATATTTAGCATTAATAGCCAAAACATAAAACCGAGATGGGAATAATTACATCTAATAGCTTTAAAAAGGGAAAGGTAATTACACATGTTTGGGGGCTGATCTAAATACTATTAAAAACATGTGGAGAAAAAAAGCAGTTGTCTGCAGAAAGTACCTAGAGTTACTCAACTGCCTGCCATTCCTTAACAACTGCTCCCACAGTAGTAGAGGTGGCAATAAAGATGAAATATTAAAAAGTGTTCTTCTACAATAATGGGTTTTTAATAAAAAGTCAGTAGTAAGGTATAAAAATGTTTTTTTAAAACTATACGTGTTCTAAATCTACAAATGCACGGAGTACAACCCTGTGAGCAGTGGCAGAATTTTATCCTGTTTCAACTCTCACCACCTAGCTCTTCCACAAAGACGCCCACTCTCAGAAGCACTAAACAGAGCAAATTACTTATCTGCAAATAGAGAAATGTCTTTAAAAATTACTTAAACTTCCCTTCAAAATGCATGCAGAAATTTCTGAATTATACATACTGTGTTCAAACAAAACTCGCTGTTAGGCTCAACTATCAACACCACTCTGCTTTAGCTTTTAAATAGTGTGAGAAAAGAGGGTGGGAGAAGAAAGGCAGCAGAAGTGCTAATGCAATTGTTTGATGTGAGTATTCAAGAGGCAGAGAGGAGGAGGCAGGCATTCTGCTACTCACCCTTTTTAGCAGCAAATAGTTATAGCTGTCCATAAAAAGTCATACTGTTGATTTTATTAGTCTAATGTTGCTATTACTTACATCTCCATGGAACAGTTCAATGTTCATGGATCTTTTTTTCCGTCCCTCGCAGTATGCTATAGCCGGTGAAAAGAGTTGTGCATGCGTCTGCCCCTGCACCATCCAGCATGGCAGTTTGCCAGTGGAGAGTGACTGACTTCACTTCAAAATGTTTTCTGTTTAATTAGTGTGAAAAAAACCAGCAACCCAATTATCTAAAAGGACTGTGTGGGTTCTCTTCATCATGAGGAAAATAACACCACCAACATCCTCTAGTGCAGGAATATCTAGGCTGTTTTATTAGAATCAGATATCTAACAGTGCATTCTTAGAATAACAGGTTTGGCTATAAAGCATGGAGTTTCCGACTGGCCTACTAGGAGGATGCTGTGTTAGAGTTTCAACCCTTAAAGCCTGGGTTCAATCATTTCCCCTGCGAGGAAGCTTCCTCCCCGCCTGCACCTTCCCCCTGCCCCTGTACAGCTTCAGAAACCCCCAGCGAGACATCGGGTAAAATGCTTTAAAGGAATCAAGACTCAAGAGCTGGCAAATATACGTAGGGAAATCTTAAGCAGGTATGTCCTCAACACATCACTAATATGAGAAATAATGTAAGGTTTTGCAGCATCCTTCTTGGCTCCAGCATCCTGTAGCTACCAAAATCAATTGGAAAATTATCTTTGACTTCAATGTTGGGCCCATTGCAATCTATTTGTTCCTTGGACTATATCCAGACCCACTTATTTTGATTCCATTTACATTAATCTAACGACGCACAGAAATCTGGCTGAGGGCTGAAGCTCTGTTCTGCAGAACAGTTCCTTTTATTCTAATAAAACACCTAAAAATATTACTTCTATATGTTGTAAACTAATCCATTGATTTATGATTAAAGTGCATAATTTGAAATGTACACTGAAACATTTTACTTCTACAAGCCAGAGGAAAAAAAAAAAAATTCCTTTGCAATAGAAAGCCCGTAATATCAATAGTATTTTATGTGTGCGTGTGTGTAGAAGTTCAGTGTTTTACATAAAATTATCTGGATCTTACTTATCATATTGTGGGAATATGCTCTGACCCACCACAGGATAAATTCCTAGAAACTCAGATTCTAGTATTTACTCAGCAATTCAAGGAGAGATGATGCTCAGCACTGGTTGGAAAACTCATTTTTGCCCATTATTGCAGTATTTATATAAGAAAACCTCCTGACACCGATTGTAAAGATTTTCTTGAGGAAAAAAAAATGGGCAGAAGACTTCCAAGCCTCACTGTGGTTATGCCAGGGGGGCAGATTTGCAGGGACAACTGAGGGCGCCTGTCAGCTTCATTGAGGGACCGCTGCTGTCCCTCAGTATTAGGCTGCCTGCTACCGCGGCTGGCTTGAATCCATGGTTCTGATGTTGGTACAGAGGTAACTGCGTATATGGTGATGCTGCCCAAAGAGCTGGAAAGCTTTTTGAAGGCACGTAAGTGTCAAAACATCTACCAGTGCAGTGAGGGAGCTGAGCCAGGGGGTCAGAGAGTCACATTCAGATCCCGGCTCAACCCAGCCACCTGCCATTCAGGTGAGCACAGTAACCTGAGGTTATTTTTTATTTTTCCTAGTCTACACTGCATAAATAATTCCACATTTATTAGCCTGGTCTTTTACACCTGCAGGCAAGTGTGACAACCTATGGAGCAAGCATCCCGTTGTCTCTTTCTCAAGTGACATTCAGGGGAACACTTCCAGAAGAAGAAACTGAGGGAGACCTCAGCCTTCCAAAGTATCTACTAACTTGTTTGTCCGGACAGTGTCTCTGGGGAGTAAATCACAGGGATTCATGTTTTTGTGAAACAGGCAGGACTGGAATGTGAACTTGAGCCTCTCACATGCAGCTGCTTTGATCACCAGCCATTGCAAACCGGGCAGTGTGTGTCAGGTCCCTCCACCCAGTCCTCACTGGGCTGGAGTGGTTTGGGTCAGGAGGGATCTCAGGACGTCACCTGGTCCAAGCTCTGCTCAGGGCAGGGCCAGCTTACAGATGTGTCTGACTAATAGCACATTTTGGAATAAACTCCCAGGAAAGTGTCACACTTGGAATCCCAAATGAAGGGGTGGATGGCACGTACGTAAACTCCAGATCTTTCTTCTGGTGTTCACTTCCTAGCTGTTCCAAGCTATATGGGCTTTTCTGGTTTCAAAGGATCCCTTCCTCAGACTTATTTTTACTTTTTTTTTTCCCCCCCCCCCAAAGAGGGTGCCCAATTTACACCTGAATACTAAATACAGGTTGAGTGCTGAGACACATGGGGAAACCCCAAGGAGGTGGCCCTGACCTGCTGCACACCCTGACTGCTCTGGAGCACCTTTACCATGACAAGGGGTTGTCTGCGGACCCTCCAAGATATCACATCGGCCCCTGTAAGAGGGACATTGCCAGACAAAGTTGTCAGGCAAAGGAGAGACCAGAATCAGTGACTCTGGCCTCAGAGCTCTAACATTGCTTTTGCCTCTGGTATACAACTGCAGGTAGTAGACATCCTACTCACAGGTTTTCACAAGGGGTTTTATGAAGCACATTGCTTGCTGATTACCCATGTCAGCTGTTAAAAAAAAAAAAAAAAAAAAGTCTTACAAATCTAAACAAGTCTTTACAACGGAGAATATAGACTGAAACCTCAGCTAAGAGCTACGCTTTTGGAAACAGACTCAAACAAAATTCCATGAATATGTGAATTATTATTATTTGAATAAAGAAGATGCAGGACAGAATGTGAGTGAAGATCATTATGGTAGAAAAACTATAGGTGCAGCAGAAGAAAATATGACTCAGTACCAGTCACCCTAACACATGACAGAGCTTGTGATGTGGCAGAGCTGAGGGGGAAAGGCTGTGGACTAAGCAGCCTCTTCACAAGCTGACAAAAATTCTGAGGAAAGTAAGACAAAATGATCAAATAAACCCATTCGAACATTAGAATGATAGCTGTGCAGTTAATTAATTACAACGGGTTAGGACCAAGGGATAGGAAGTTTCTAACTTTCACATAATTTTATTTTTGAAATGGTCAGTGACCAAAGGGCAGTGATTCACCAGGTGGTTATAGCTACAACTAGACATAGCTTAAACTCTAAGCCAAATCAAACCGTACTTTATGGCATAACCTCAGATGAATCAGCTGATCATCCTGTTTCAGGCATCCAGGCGGAAGAGCTGTGAAAATCTGAGATGATTGAAACCATAACACAACTATCAAAAATAATAAATAGCTAAGAGAATTCCATGTGGCTGATCATTACAAACTAATTAGTAGGGAACGTTGGTCTGGTAGCTAAAAGACCGTTTGCTCAAAAGGGATGGTAAGGGGCGTTGAGGTGTTGGTGTGGCTAGGGTGAATGCCGTGGTCAGGGAGCTCATCCATGCTCTGCTGCCGTACAGCTGCAGGAATCTCCATCAGTCTTGTGCCAGAAATAAATATGCTTTGATCTCTTCAGTGAACAGACCGTGTGAACCATGACAGAACCAGATTTTCAAGTTCGTTCACCTCCTGGGAAACTGAATACCATCTCTTTGACCCAAGCACCTCCTCTCCCTGCGGCAGAGGCCGGGCTGGGTGCACAGACAGTCCCTGGGTGGAAAGGATAGGAGGCTCCTGGGTCACCCCATGGAGCTGGAGGGCGGCTTTGCCCTGGCCCTGCTCTCTGTGCTCACCAGCTCCTCCAAGCACCCCTCAATATCAGAGTGCCTGAGCACAGTTTCTCACTGTCCTGCTTCTTCCTTCACCCTGGGGTGCGGGTTAAAGCCAGCACCTGAGGCAAACCCCCAAGACAGAGATCCCCAAAATTTCATGCTGGCCCTTTGCAGCATTTTCAGTGCATTTGTGTCTGAACAAATGGCAAAATTGTATCTCTGGGGAAGAGTTGTTAAGCAATGCTCTCAAACTAGTCAACCAGCAAGTAACTGGCACCCAAATAATTTTATACTGGCAGGGAGAAGAGATGCACGTGCAACACAAAGCTCAGCGTTTCTATTCACACGACGACAACAGTGCATTGGCAAACCATTTACGGCATTTTTCAGTTGTTCCCTGGCCCCTCTGCAGCTGAGGATTAAAGACAGCAAGGCCCTTTGTGTGCTGGAGCTGGCCGCCTGAGGAACACGCCTGGCCCATGGGGTGGGCTCCCCACGAGCCCTCCAGCCGCAGGGCGATGGCAAAGCAATCAGAGGAACAAGGAGCAAAGACAAGGAGGCCCTTCGGGAAACCCTGGGAACGGGCCAGCAGAAAAGCCCTCGCTCCGGTAGGTTTTTTGTTACCAAACACTATGGAGGGGGCTTTAAGAAACAGTTCAAGCTTACCTTTTAAACGAAGTAAAACTTGCACATGACCTTTCCATAGCATCTCCTAATTTCTTCTTAAATGATATATGACACATACACATTAATCTTTTTTTTAGCAGAAAGAAAACATTTCTAACAAGTACTATGTCAGCACATCAAACTAATGCAAACCCATGTTTATAAGTAACAGCTACTAATAGCATTGCACATCTGAGGTATTTCCTTCTGTCTGCTAACCATAAGACAGAGGAAAGTGAAATTATGTTCTATGGTACAAACCAAATACACCCTAGGAAAAATAAAGCCTATGTATTTAATTATTCTTTGCCACTGTGCATTCAATCAAATCTTCTATCACAGTTGACAAGGCCAACTTTGCACCTTCCTGTTGTTTTGTCATATATAAACAGGATGTCATTCCACTGGGGAAAATAATTGTCAACAATAGAGGTGGTTTCTTTGACATTTGCAAAGATATTGCTGAAAAATCTCTTTAGTATGGATTACTTCACCTCGCTGAGTAGGAGAACTGACTGGAAACTAAGCTGTAAAGCACGATGCCTGCTATTGTGCCTAACATGAAAATGCAGTAACTGCATTCCCTATAGCTTAGAGGAAGACATACCCCCTGCCAGGCAAAAGACATGCAAGTACTCCTCTCTCTCTGCCAAAAATTCATGCTGCAATATAACAAATGGCTGTTCACAGATACTTATATTCCATTGGGGGGTTAGGGGGCGGAAAGCAAAAAGAGTGCTAAGATCAAGGTGAACATGATTTTTAGACTGGTTCAGAAAGATAACCTTGACAGTTCAGTTACAGTGAAAGCCCAGTGGTAGTTCCATATCCATAAAGATATGAGAACTTTTCGTTAAAAAAAAAAAAAAAAAAGTGTGCGGCATACAGCTGAAGTCTCAAGGATAAAGAGGCCTCAGGGGCAGAGGGAGAAGGAACCTCAGACAGATTCCCTGACCTGACTCCCATTTTCCAGCGTTGCACATAACGCATTCCCAAACAAAAGTTACAGTTTTGTAGGGATCTAGGATTTTCTTAATTTCATGAGAAGAGCATTACACATTAGACTGTGAAGCACATGGTTAGGTAGTTCGTCAGTCGTTATCTGATAATATAGGACAACTTACAGTGATTGTCTACAGAGCTAAACACTTGCAGTGTCATCAAAATTAGTTGCTGAGGTTTTATTTGACATGCAAATTAAGAAGCATGAATAAATTGAGAAGAAAGATCCTGCAATTTCTTTTTAAGTATATTCAGGCAAATGCAAAAGGAATCTCAGAATGGTGTTTCATCTTTTTCTTTTTTTAAAATCAAGAGCATGATTACATTATACATGGACTTCATCAGTCTACACAAGAATAACTTAAATAACTGAGATATTATATCTTAGCGCCTGCGATACAGTACCATTTGGGCTGAGTCAGCCGGTGGTTAGAAGGAGCAAAAGAGATGATACACCTGCCTTCAGTTGTCCTTGGTGTTTGAGGTTGTCAGAGCCCAACCTGTCCTTGGCTTCTGCTACAGGTTGTGGGAGGTGATGATGGTTTCATAGTCTGCACGGTTTCCACCTGTGACAACTCCCCTTCAGCCCAACCCACAGAAGCATCCTTTGTGCCTATCTGGAAGGAGCAGGAAAAACTGCAGGAAAAGCATAGCCCTAGTAACCTCTCCAGCTCCTGGACAAACCTAGAGCTGCTTTGTATTCTGCCTTACAAATATGAAAGCTGCACATTTAACCTCACCTTTTGTTTTCCATCTTCTTTTTCAATTTGCTGCTACTTCAGTGTTGGTCCCGGCACTTAAAACAATTGCCTCATTAACAAAGGCCAAGTACCAGCTGTATTTCCTTTAATGCTTAAAGTCCCACCTTTCCCAGTGAACTTCATTGCTCAACTAACCTTAAATAATATTAAATAGCTGCTGCAGCTTCTGTGTACTGCTTTGTCCATGTTCAAACAAATCTTGCTGATACCAGCTCACAAAAGAACAGCACTTACTATAATAAGAGCAGGGCTGGACCATGTGCCAGGTGTCTTCTTTTAAGCTGCATGTATGTTAAACAGTCAAGTGTTGCATACATCACTGTAGATTAATAACAAAAGTGTTTCCGTTATTCCTTTCAAGTCATTTACTTTGCTGAATGCTCAAGTCTTAAATCTTTTTCAGAGAACTACCCACCTATATGTACTTATTGTAAATGCCTGTGATATGCAGAAAGCTAATGCAAGGTTGGTAATAATTAAAACTAACTTAATTACAATGGAATAGAGTAAACACCAATAGCAATATGTGCATTACCTTACGTTGTCAGTAGCTGTACGCATTTAAGCACTCATAAAGAGCATCAGATATTTCTTGTAGCTGCACATGGGTTTACCACCTAAGCAATTCACAGTATGTGTGAATTCATGGTAAACTATTTTAAGAGTGTAGCAATTAATGCCACTGGATAATTGCACAGCACAAATAGTAATACAGCCCGCATCTGTGTAAACACTGGGGGGAAAAAAAGATCATAATGATTAGTACTGTTTCAAAGCCATATTAGATTAATTCAGAAGGGAGACTTAAATTGTTATGCCTTATTTATGATTTAGATAAAGTACTCACAAAACAAATGAATGCTTATCCTTGGAATTCATTCTACTCAATACTCTGCTTTTTCATAAAGCCCGTGGTTTGTTTTCATTCATGAACTATCCCATTGTAAATCGGATGACACTTGTCAGGGCATTTTTGTATTTCATCTTTTTATCAAAATGGAGCATCAATTGCCAAAGATAGCCAAGGTAATATGAAAATGTACATAAATGGGAGCAAATGTACCCACAGAAAATTTGGTCAACTGCTTCTATTGTTATTTCAAGCATGTGAGGAGACAAAGCTATATTTCACTTAACCCATTTGCAGTCCATTTTATATTTATGAAATTGAGCTGATGGGTGCAGATGGCTGGCAGGGTAATTTGTAGTTACAAGCACAAACAACCTTTTTGTCAGGAGCTCTGGAGTCTGCTCGTGGATCTTCTCCAGGACCAGCAGCAACCTTCATACACTCAGTGTATTTGTACCTCTGTTTAAAATTAGCAAAAATGCTGCCTCATCTTGGCAAAGCTTTTTTTTTTTTAATGGTTTTAATTATTGTGGGGTTTTTTATTATGTTTTTAATAAAACAAGAGGCAATATATGTTTAAAATACTACCGTAACTGGCGGTTTTGCACTGATTGGATGAAAGTAACAGTAAAAAGTAAAATTACTATGATTTTACTCTTCTTGATCTGCTACATGGGTAGAAAACCGCATAAAAGAATGTCAGCCGAGGATCAGATGATCATGTTACTAACTCAGGTAGTTCCATGTGCTAATGGGTTGGAAGTATCCCACCACACAGACTGAGCAAGTTGAAGTAGTGGTACAAAAAGCTTTGGAAGTTTTACCAGGAGTTAGAAAAATAAGAAATTGAGTCTAGCTTGTTTTTTTTCCCCCAGTACATTATTTCCTATTGCCATCTACCAAGTAGATCTATTTGCATCTATCAAAAGAAACCATCAGGTTATACAAGAGGCTCTGGGAGTCCCTGTGCCTGTTAACAAGCCCGCAATAGATAAATCCAGATGTTCCCACACTGCCTCTGCTATGAGAGCACCACAAGACAGTTTGGCAGGGAAAACCAAAGCAAATGACCACAGTGTCAGATGCGGAGCCATCGATCAAGTACTGACCCGTGACAACGAGCTCAGTGCAAGCCACGGTGAGCTGCCTGGCTCCAAACTTCTCCAAGAGCAGCCTGGGAGCCTCACGTTCTTCCTCAGCAATGTCAGTCATTCCTGGGTTTCCCAGAGCAAGCTGACTCCCAGCACCTTCCAAAGAGAGAGGAGGGGGGCGGGGGGGTTGGTGGTGGAACTAAAAGTTGCATCTTTATCATCTTATCAGGCTTCCCCAGGGCTCTCCCAGAGACCAGACCTGGAGACTGTACAACAGCACTGCCTCCAGTGTGTCCCCAAGCATAGCCAGAGGCCATCCATCAGATCTCTGGCAACAGGAGGAAGCTTAAAACAGATGCGGATGGGTGTTTGCAGGCAGGCTGTCAGCATCAGGGTGCTGGAGGGCTGCAAGGGAGCCCTGCATGTGGCAGGAGATTGGACGTGGAAGGCTTAAGCCTGCAGCCACTCTTGCTGATGTGTGCTGTCAGAAGCACGTGTGTTTGCAGAAGCATTATCAATAATAAAACCAGTCAGTATCAGCAATCCAAAGATGGTTATGAGAAAAGGGGAAGGGTCTGTTACCAGTCTTGTCATCTTCCTGCTGAGCTCTACCCTTATCGTCACGAGTTGTAACTACAGTCCACACTAGTAGGAGTAAGTGTACACTGACATATCACAGCAGAAACCAAGCCCTTTATTTTCCAAGCAGACTCCTGCTTTATGTTCTTCTGTGATGAAACAGAGATTTTGTGTAGCCTACATTATAAAACTTTATTTTTATATATAACTACATTATAATTTTTAGGTTACTTATCCTAATACTTTCTTTTCAGAGCCTTGGAAGTGTTCTGCAATGAACAGTTAGCAACAGCAAAGTGCCTAAGTTTTTTATTTGCTTTACAGAAATTGGGGTTGCATTAGAGACCAAAGCAGGAAGGGACTGGTTTCAGGAGGCACTTGGCATCTGCAGTCAAAACATGCAGGGTGGGGAAGAACTAGTTTTTTAGTAAATGTCTGGGGTCAAGCTGCTTCAGAGTGGGGACCTGCATTATTCTTGAGACAATTCTCTGCTACAGGGAATGGTACCAATAAGGAAAAAGGCTTTATGCACTTGCTATATCCTTTCTGCCAAAGTACGCTCAGCAGCTTCCTTAGGCTGCTTCAGCCTATCTCACAGCAGTAGGAACATTTGTGTAGCTCCCACTGAATATGTGTTTAAGTGGCTTGGATTTATTTCACTCTTCCCTGATACATTCAGAAATTACTCTAGTCTACCAGTCAACAGCAGACCACGCCAGCCCTAACCACAGATGTTATCATCTAAGCATGTGATAAACCAAAAATCTCCTTAATACGGTTCTTTCAGTAACAGGCACTACTCCATGTTCAAAAGCAGCATAAAAATGATCAGGCTGAGCCCGGCTGCATTGCTGGAGAAAAGTGTGCAGGGCAACCGTGTGTCTACACAAAGAAAGCTTTAAATCATTTTCACATCCTGTAGTTCTAGATCTCCTCCCCAAGTCCACGCTCTTGATACGGCTGTCAGAGCACTGACCCACACTGAAGGATGTGGGGAATTTCAACACTGCATCTCCTCTGTCTGCTCTCAGAGAGGTCAATGTCACATCAAATAATGTGACAGCGTGACATATGGCAGCATCCACATGATGCAGGAGATTTTGCACCTCGTTCTGTAGGGACAAACACCAAATATCTTAAAAACAGCCATCAAGCTTTCTGAGCTACTAAATACTCATTGATGGGCAGGGTTGTGTAACAATAATAAAGATGTATTTACCAGATAAGGCCCAGGGGTAGCAAAATATTTCAACCAGGCAACACAATTAAGTCATCCTTTCTGAACTGCAAAATATATTTCAGAGTTTGTTTTGATCCTCTGGTGCCCAAGCTCAGGAAAGGCTCCTGTGTTAGCCAAAGTCATCTCACACACTACTTCCTCCTAAGTACTGCTGAATTAGATAATCGGCTCTTACAAGTTTTTATTGATCACTGTTGACCACTCCACCTGTCCAAAAACTGTTTTAGCTAGAATAGGAAACAGCATTCAATCCTGCTCTAAGAGTGCAATCTGGTGCTTCCCTTCACATATCAAAGAACAAAATGTTATCTCTGATATTAAGTTCACTAGTTATGAGGAATTACAAATATCTCTTATGAACTCAAGTACTTTACTAGATTAGGTGTTAAAATCTAACCTAGAGATGTCGACATTAGAACTAGCTTTTGCTTGAGCAACATCTCCTCTTTTCAAAAGATATCCAGATCTAAGGATGTCAAATTGAGGAAAATCACTTTTTTCTCCAGGCATTTTTATTCCAATGGCTAATTACTGTTAAAAGTAAATATTAAAATTCATAATTAGCTTTCTCAATTACTTGGAATAATTTGGCCCTTATGCTATTCATTTTTCATGTTGCTTTTAATAAGCAGCAGGCAGAGGGCTGGAGAGAGGAAGCAGTCTGTTTTCTGCAGGAGGAAGGGGGTGGAAAGGAGAAAACCCCAGGAAACACAGCTCTCCACCAAATGGAGTAATTTTCACAATGTGAAAACCTAGAGAGCTCCACTGAGCTCACTAATTGTGCCAATTAAGACTAGTTGATAACCAGATTTCATTTTCAATGCTTGGATCTTTCTATGCTAACTTATTCCAGTTTCTACAATAACCTATTAACAGACAAAATACCTGAGCCAAGTCTAAAAAAAAAAAAAAAAAAAAAAGGCTTGCAGCTTTTCCGTTGATAGTTTTGTAGCTTGCAGAGAGACTCTCCCAAGAATCACTGAAATTCAGTCCAGGATGAAGTTTTACATTTACATCAACAAAGGACTGTCATACTAATATGCAGAATATGGATCCTCACACAAGGTACGTTAACAGCCGTAATTCAGAGTTCTGAAAATGCAAATTAAATCTTAACATTTGACTTCACAGGCTTGAAATCTTGTACTACTGAACAGTAATTCACTCTTTCCAACTGTCCTATATAATTAAGCCATACAACACTATAGAACCTGAAGGCTGTAGGGAGGTTGAAAACAACGTTTACCTCCCTACAGCAAGAAGCCAGTGGAGGAGTGGGGAAGGGATCAGCAGCTTTGTCACTTACTGAAGCAGAGGTATCTGCAATAATTAATGCTTGGATACTCTCCAGCCTGAGCAGTCTTTCACAGGCCAGTGATTAAAAAAAAGGTCATGGGTTTATTTCACAGGTTTCTGTCTGCATATGCACTTACCAGAGGCATGTTTTAGTATAGGTTTGCTAGAACACAGACAAATGCATCACATTTTCAAAACAGGAATAATATTTTAACAGGAGCATCAGCAGCAGATGCAAAGCTATCTGTTGTTCCTGACATGGCCTGCCTTTTCAAAATGGCAAGTTCAGTCCCACCAAGTTAACGGCATATTCATTTTCAGCATCTCAGAGCGACACGACATAGCAGAAAAGTTAAGGTACTTTTAAGGTGATTGATAGGTGAGTTCAGGTTTAAATCCAGATTAATAAAATAAATTATTTTCTAGCACTTTTTCCCTCTCTTCCCACCCCCCCCCCCCCTTTTTTTTTGTGGCTGTAGAAAAGAAAATATTTTTCAACATTACCTTAACAGATGGATTGCTAACACGTGCCGATGTTTGATACTCAGTTTTATGAGCTGTTTGTCAGGTGACAAAAGGAGTTTGATTTTTAAAGCCAGCACCTTCCAAGTGCCCAGTCACCTGGTAGGAAAGCCTCATGTTTGCTGCTTAGCTCCTACCTACGCTCCCTCTCAGCCTCCAGGAGGCCACGCTGGCAGGATTTACGCTCCCTGGGCTCTCTGAGGGGACCAGGAGGTGAGTTTGCTGACATCAGGTTGTTGCATAGGCACAAAGCACTTCTTTTTCTAGATCTATCCTTTTGAACATATTACATGTATATTAATGTTATTACTTCCATGGGAAAGACTTCATAATTACTTCTGCAAAGAAAGGAGCTCAGGCAGCTCTTCATGCACGGCTGTTCTCTAAGCTGCCATTCCAACACCTAGGTTTACCTGTTGTACTTCAAAAAGTTTATAGAGATAAGATGTTAAGGGGCAACACTTGCCACTATATCTTTCTTCTAGTTTTCTTCTGTATTCTCATTTTTGTCTCCCTAGATAAGAATGCATATTAATTTCATATTCTCTTGATTAGCTGTTATCATAGCTGGAATATTACAGATCAAGTTGGGCCTCTAGAGTGAGATTTCACATCTCCCCAGCATACCAGTTTGACAATTAGGCAGAATGGAAGTGCAAGCCTGCACGGTAACCGTCTAAACACACCAGACTATGAACAGCTTTATACAGACAACAAAATGAATGCAAAATGTGGCTTTAAGAAAGGCTGTTTGCTATTTTCTTTAGTCATTGTGCTGCAGTTACAACCCAGTCCATGCAAAACAGGGGAGCTCAGCATCTTTCCTTGCTCCCTTTTTGCTCAACTAAAGAAGCCATTATCTGTTCATCATCAATTTTTATGTTTACCTCTGCACTGCTGCTTCAGTTCTTCAAGGCATATCAGGAACACGCTGAGACCAGTGAGGCAAAGCACTTGGCTGCTTATAGTTGTACTTTCTAGGCGCTGCAAGTGGGTGTAGGGTCATCTTCTCAGCTTTCTCACATCTCTTCCTTGGGCCTTGCTTGCAGAGGGCACAGATATATATGGGCAGAAGCAAGGTCTGCTCTGCCTACCCCATCACACAGCAGATGGAAGACACCTCTCCTGCACAGCAGTTAAGAAGCAAAGAAGAAAAGCAGGATCTCTGTCAGCTGGCATATACTGTTAATAAAAGACTCACGATGTAGGCACAAGTTGTTGGTAAAGACAGCAATCAAAACATAAGAGCCCCTTGAAGAAACAATACTAAAACTCAATTCTCACTAAAACCAACACAAAACAAACAAAAACATCTCTTTATAAGTTGGGATTAAACTGAAAGCCAGACTTTTTTCCAGGCATCACAAACTGAGAAAAAGGTATTTTATTTCTTCTACAACTAATCATTCTGCTTTCTTCCACCTGAGAACCGCTGCAGCTCTTCACTAGCACAGGACTGTAAAAGCCAGTGACAGGCAACTTAGCCAGAGCCTTTCCCCACAAAATAAATGGAAGGAATAGTACACGTACACCTGCTGAGAAAGAGAGAGAAGAAGGAAGAAGAAAATAACAAGCTTTTTCTTGTCCTCATTTGTTCAGGCCACAGTAGCCCTCAAGTGATAAACCAGAAACTCTCCTACAAGTTAACCCTGAAGCCAGCCCCAAAGGCTCTGTCCCACCTGAACCCTGCTTAAATCTCTCAGATGAACTGGTCGTCAGCCCCCAGGGCTTATTTTATTACAGAGTGGGGCTAGCTACTCAGCTGTGATGATTTTTAGCTTATTTCAGCAACAAAATGTGGTTTTTGCCCTTGAGTTGCTTTTAAGCAATACATTTGCTGTAAAATGGAAGAGGAAGAGATTTTTTGGAGAAGATAAAACTTTCCAGACCATTTAAAAGGGGTATAACATGTTCATTAATTCACAAAAGATGGTGAAATAAGTTGAAAGTGGAAGTCTACCCTGCACAGAAATGTTTGATGTTGGATGACATTTTTATTCTTAATTTTTGTCTATATTTTTGAACAAGTGCCTTTTTTTAAAGGGGTGAATGCTAAGATCAAAATAGGAATCAGTAAGAGGGAAAGGAATCAGGTATTACAAAAAGTTGGGGGGGGTGAGGACTGGAATTTCATTACACTAATACCTGGGTGTACTGCAAAAATTAATTAATTTTCATTGCACTCTTTGTGAGATGAGGGGATGATAGTATCTCTGTTATACAGCAAAGGAACAGAAGCACAAACAGCAGGAAAAAAAAGGTGACACTTTCACCATGGGGATCTCATTTGATCAACGTAGCACACTGTTTCACAGAGCACTTAACATATTTAAAGCCCAGCCTATGTACACTAGTTTCTCTGAAATAAATAAGTACAACGTGATCAATCAGCTTCTGTAAACAGTGTGTTCAGAGCATTCTCATGCCAAAGTATGAATTAACAGTTAATAACAGAGAGCTTTGCCTCATTCTTAAAAAAAAATTAAGATTATATGAGTCTCCTCATAGTTTCTGTCACACCTGAGATTATGAAGCACTTAGTAAGACAAATCATTATAAGGACAGAAACTTTTGCAGATAAAATAGTCTGTATGTGAATTAACACCACGAAATCTGTTTTCAGTGTCAGCTAGCCTTCATTTCCTGAGATCTGTATCTGATGTTAATGATACAACAGGAGCTAATTAGTGAATCGTCAAGTGTGTACTAGAGAAATCCTACCTTTTCCCCCACTTTTTAACTCGTGGCTGTTCCCTGCTAATTGCATTGTATGGATTACTTAAGTGCCAAGGTAAGCTGCATGAAAAAGATAACATTAAACTGGGAGATGAATGAAAAAGATCTGACCTTCTTCATCAAGGTCACTGATAGTGTAATTATTCTGATAAGCTAGGCATAATGATCTCATGTGCTATCAAGACGCCCAGGCTATTCAGTTCAGCCAAAATACATTGCATTTTCCAGTATACAATCCAGGCACATGCTTTTAAAATGCATATTACAGGTTAAAGCTACCCATGCTGACCTGCCTGAAGACAGGACTGTGTGCTGGGGTGATGCTGCCACTGGGAGGAAGAAAGGTACTGGGAAGGGTTGTTGCATGCAAGGCTGCTCTAGACATCCGTCCCAACGAACGAGCAAAGGCCGAAGGATCCGGGTCTGAATTTCTCTGGACCTTTTCCAGTCTTGCTGTCTCTCTCAGAGCTCCGGGAGATCGCGGTGAGTGGTACAGCAGCGCAGCCTCAGCCTCTGCTGCAAAAAAGTCCAGTGTCTGTGCACAAGGGCAGGGAAGCACCGCCAGGTTCCCCAGAGAGGATGCACCAGCAGCAGGACCAAGCTTCAGCTGCTCTCCTACTTCTCAGGACAGGGCCAAAGCTGAGGAGAAGACACCTGACAGCCCCCAACTGGAAGTCCTGGCTCAATCAATCCACTGTCTTTCTGTGGGTTCTCACTATAGCATCCCACCAGGTCTAGTGCAAGCTTTGGCCAAAGTAAAAGAACTAAAGAGAAATCACCTGCTCTGTGCAACTGGCCTACGTTTGCAGAATCAGATGAAATGAGCCCACGTGGGTTTATTGTGGGGTGTAAAGTTCAGAGGGAATTGCTCTCACTTTTCCAACAAACAGTGGGTTGAAAGAAAGCTCAGCCCTCATAATAATCCCTGAATTTAGAAAAGCCTTAATCTTTATTCACAAGGAAATCACTTATGCATGCACCATTGACAGGACAAAATGCAAAGTTTCATTGAACTTCAGGCTGGATGCACTTTTTTCTTTTTTGTTCCTTAGGCTTTACAAACAAATCTCAATGTATCCAGGAAAAACAGGTTTATATCATGCAGGTCCCTATAAAATCAAGGCAAAGATTTGCAGCACGTAGAAAACACTCCTAGCCCATGACTAAAATGCTTAAACAACAGAACACAAAATATCAAAAATGCTTGCAAGGAGCTGTGTTTAGCACATGACCGGCCACTGTGGGCTGCTCTGTGTGACTGGCATGGAATTATGTACCCACCGTGCTGGGACGGCCATCCCCATCGAACAAAAGCCGCTGGGGCCGGGGCTGGGAGGCGAGTGGAAACAGCCAGGCAGCACGCTGAAGGCTTCCATCAGCCCTCCGAGGGCATGCGGAGCATCCCACCTCAGCTGAAAGTAGACCTGTCCCTGAGAGGAGAAACCAGGCAAGAAATAATGCCCGAGTGCCAAGGTTCAATGAAAAGAAGTTCATGCCAGTGAGCAAAAGCAGGGATTCTTGTGGAAGGTGTCCCTGCCCGTGGCAGCGGCACTGGAACCAGATGATCTTTAAGGTCCCTTCCAACACAAACCATTCTGTAATTCTAGGATTCATGTTCCTGAAGGTTCCCTCAAAGATCAGATGTCTTTTGGGCTCCTTTTTATGCTGCAGCAATGGCAGAATATGTATTTATTTGATAGGAACAATGTCCTTTAGCCTCAGAAGGAAATACAGCGTTTCCCATTGCAGATATCAAAATTACATGCTGGTCTGTGACTTGTTCTGTGTATTTGCTGCTCTAATATAATATCACCTGCTCAGTAGCTTCTGGGCTGGGGTAAATGTTTGTGCCACCACACTTAATCTCCTCATCAGTGCATCTTCTCCGCTTTTGCTTGTTTGCTCACAAGTGTGACATATCTCTAAGTAAAGCAACAGAGATTTAAATAAATTAATCATAGAAATCATCGCACTGTAGTGGAGTGTGTTTTCCCCTCTGTGCCTTTGCATTTATTTAGTGATCCTACCGGCAAAGCCTGTAGTTGCTTGTGGTACTTTCACACATCCACAGAAGTGCAAAAGATGCAGAAAATAAGGAAGCTGATGGACAGACATTTAAGATGGAGGATAACAGACAACATACCTCCCTATTCCAGTTCCTAGTTCCTAAATAATATTTTTATTTCGCTTACAGATATTTTTGCTCTTTGTGAAAACACTGAGGCTGGTTTAAGAGTTGAGACTCAACAGCTCACAGATAACACTGAAGCAATGTTTCTATCTTATTTTCAGATCTGGTTCATTATGAGTCTGAGGCAAGAAAAGCCCAAGCACTGCGAAACAATGAGATTTGGGAAAATAATCTCATTGTCTGTTTAATTTTCACTTAACTGCAGTCCCAAAAGACAAGATGAAACATGGCGGGTTTTTTTTTTTTCTCAGTGACCTAGCCACTTTAATCCTTGGCTGCAGTCTATCAGATATTATTTTCTAGCCTAGGATATTTGTTCTTTGACTCCTAAATAAAATGTCTTCTCATCTGATTCCACACAGGTACACTCTTTCTTCTTGATTTCAGGTCAAGGAAGGCACTAACTACACTCCACACAATAGAATTCTCTGTATTGCTATGTAAGCTGTTAGGAAAATTAATGTATTCAAGTCTCTGCAAACCTCCTTCTTCCTTAATCCTCATTGCAGGGTTGGCAAATCTTCTTTTCCTTGGTGACTCTACCTCTCCGGTGAAATACGTATCTTTAATTACATTTTGCTATACATAATCCAAGCCATCCAATGTCATATATGTGACAACACAGAAAATGGCTTCGTAGCTAGGATGGCAGGCTGAAGGAAGGCTGCCAGGAATACAAAGAAAAGCTGTGTGTTGTTTCCTGCATTTTGAAAGATTCAAGGGGCATAGGTAAAAAACCACCAAAAATCTGAAATGTTTCCGATTTCACTATTTTCACATAGCTATGTTAACTTGATAATGAAAGAAAAGCAGCAAAAAAGACTTCAAATTTATGATGAAAACTGCCTTAAAATTACATTTACTTTCTCTCTAGATTCCTACAAGTCATTTTTCTCGCGCTTTGCATCTCAGACAGAAAGCTTTTCCCAAAAAAAGAAATGCCTTTTGCTATGTGTCTGTGCAGCACATTTCACAAGGTCCACAGAAACTGGGATCTTTCAGTGCTATGGAAAAAAAATCAGTTTAAAACTATTGCTTTTACAGGAAAAACACACTCCACGGGCTTTCATGCAGCAATCATCCACCAGGACTAATTTGAATATATGAGAAAACAAATGATTTCTGAGAGCTGCAGTAGTAATCAAAGGATTGCCTGCATTGCATAGGGAATCAAAAGCAAGAACGTACTATGTGACAGACCACTGCCCACACAGGCTGAGATGATATTTGAAAGTTGCTTTTACAGCTGCTAAGATGATGAAAGACTGCTGTCCCACATGAGATAACATTTCTGGAGTATCACTAGGGAACAAGCAGCATCTGGATTTACCTTGTCATTTGGCTCTTGCTCTATCCTCCAAGCAAGTCTGGGGTGCCTTGGTTTTTTGAGATTGCACCTTACTCTGCCTTGCAATAATTGTGTAATTACTGTACACTGTCATCTAAACATCATCCCCTTTGGAGGTGTTGCCAGTTGGACAGAGAGAAAAATCAAGGTATTCCTAATAACTAATAATTTTCAAAACCGTTAGCCAAAAATGCTTTTAAAAGCAAATCCATGTTACAAGTACATTAGCAATGCCAGGCATTTTCAGAGCTGCCTTGGGTCCTATATGCCATTAAAACATTTGATGGAAAGTGCCTTAAATATGGTCCTCCTGTTATATGTTCTGTTGCTGTATTTCTGCTTTAGATAATTAAGCAAGAAATTTCCTTTTTTTCCCTGTCTTTACTAAATCAGTCTCTGCTCACGTTTATCTGATCCATATGGTCGTTAGCTGAGTTATATTTCATATGCAGGATAATAAGATGGGATTTATTGTAGACATCCCACAATTCCAGATGTGGTTGCATGGTCATGGGTTGAAAAAGTCATTTCCCCTCTCTGCCCGCACTTCATTCCTGTGTCAGATATTACATCTGAGTAGCTAAGTAATATGCCACTGCAGCCTGACAGAGGGCACAGAAGAATGCACACCGTAAATGCCAAATTAATAAAACTGGTGGTTTGCTGTGATGAAAAAGCCTGTAGGCTTAGTTTCAGCTATGGGGAAGCAAATATAGCACAAGTGAACAATACGTATGGATGGAAGGATTACAAGTTTCTCAGTTCCAAACAAATTATCTTAATTAGACAAGTCTTTCTTCTCTCTTCATCTCTGCTTTTTTTCTCTGCAATTATTTTTCTCAACAATGAATGCTATGCTCTGTCTGCTACACAGTAATGAAGAAGAACAGCTGTGTGTCTATGTTTCCACAGCAATTCAAGAAAAAGGCAAATAGTCTTTTTTTTTTTTTTTCTGTAGCAATCACACACTTCTGATACGAGTGGTGGGGTTCAGACATGTAGCCCAGTGAATGTCAAGAATGCTACAGTGATTAGATATTATCTTGTCACATCTGTTTAGAAGCAATACATAAATCTTAAAAAATCTGGGTCATGATAGCTTATTAGCCACCCATCTACCCTGGCAGGACATGGTAACTTACATAAGACTAAGACCCATGCTGCAGCTAGAAAGTCAAGGAGAGATGTGGGAGGTGTTAATTATAGGTTTGGGAGGAAATTCTGTACTTGCAAAGAGAGCCCCCCTGCCCCTTGATCAGTGCGGTGTCCCAGGTGGTATACCAGTGGGGCTTTAAAAAAAAAAAAAAAAGAGAATGAAAGGTGGGGGGAAAAAAATCCCAGTGAAAGGATTAAGCAAATAATGATCCTGTTACAAGTGGCATACAGCCATGTCACAGTTTATGATACTTTCCAGAAAAATGAAGAGCAAAAAACATTTCTGATAAGAGACAACAGTGTGGGAGCTCTGGGTTGAAGTCTTTCATCTTTCATATGAACAGTCTGCAAAACTGTTTGTTTTTCTGTGCAGTAGATATAATACGTTTTTCTCTATATGGTTGATTAAGGTCTGTTGACAAGACTATACAAACCCAAATTATTACCTGATCCTAATGGATATAATGTGTTGCATAGAATATTTCATTATAAAACTTAACTGGCTAGGAATGGGAGCTGGAGGTATATTCCCAATGACAACTGACATACATGTGTTAATGAGCTATCTGCATACTCTAGATTACCCTACCAACCACGGTGCTCTGTGAACAAGGAATACAAGTATTATAGAAACATAAACTTCACATTGTTCTCCAGGTTTTGGAGGAGACTATTATTTATTTTGTGCGTCTCTTCTCTGCAGTATCCTTGCCTTCGAGGAGGTGAGTGGGCAGTTGTTGCAGTGAAAATAAGACATCTCCAGGGCTGATGAGCTTTTAAGTGTCTCTAGTCTGTATTTCCAGCTGCCGGTATGGAAACGCTTAGAAGAGACAGAGTACGGTAGGGAGAAGGTTATCATGTTTCCTATGTCTTTTTCCATGTGTACGGATTTACAAAGAAAACACTGGATGTTGTTGTCTACAATCCACATACCCACAGAGCAGGTAAATCTGTGCTTGCCAATGTCTTCCTGGGAATGGGCTTCTGGAATGAGATGCCAGATAGAAATCAATGTAGCATCCTTACATCAATTTAACATCCAATCTTTCTGCATTTATCATTAATCCCAACCTCCAAGTTACATTTTTACCTCGTATTTGTCAAAGCCTCCTGCAGCCTTCCCTCGGTTTAAGCTACAATCTAATGCATTTGTGAGGGTGGATGCCTGTGCTGGACGAGCCTGGGTCCGTATGGAGGGATGGCATCAGAGCTGTGCCTTCTTAGTTACTTGTATAGTGCCTCACACATGTTTTGGATTTTCAGGATCTTGCCATAGAGGTGTATTAACAAACAAAGAAAAATACAGCAGAAAGTAGAATAAGTGCTTTGGAATGGGTAAATGAATCATTTTTACAAGAGTTAAAGGCACTTGCCTACTTGGTTTTGAGCCAGGAATTGGTCTGAGAGTAACTCTCTGGATAAACACAACAGTCAGGGATCTTTGCCAGTGATACATATTTAAGTAGAAGAGGCTGATACAGATCCAGCTGATCCAGCTGTACACTTGCGGGCTTTTCTTCCATTTCAGTTTTGTGGGGGTTTGTCTTACTTTGCTCTTTTGTGATTTGTTCCTCTCCAGTTTCAGAGATTGGAAGGTTTTAACATGATGAGGGCCCTAGGGAAATAAGCGGCAGAATTGCTTATGCCATTACTTTTGGGACTACTTCTGTGTTTTTACTCTAATCCTAGTGTTTTGGTCACATAAAGAGAGATTATGTGAAAGAATAAAGCCATGTTAAGCAACAGAATTGCCTCCCTCTTGTGAGCACAGGCTGGCGGCACTTTGGCTGGAAATCTTTCAGATGTAGGAGACCAGGAGAGGGTAAAGGAGATTTCTTTTGAGTGATGTGAGATGGACTCCTTTCCTGGATTTCAGTATGATCACCAAGGTTAACAGCAAAGAATTAGCAGCAGTGAAGGCAGCAGCCTGTGGGGAGGCTTTGGCAGCTGCAGGTCTGCACCACGTGTGTTACTCAGTACCCATCACCGGTATTCAGTAAAAACGTATTGAAAGACAAAAACTCAACCATGCACTTGCCAGAAAGGGTGTGTGAAATAACGGTATAGGAGGACAGAACCTTGCACCTGCTTGTCGGTGTGGTGGCAGAGCTGAAGGAAGAGCGCAAGCATTCCAGCTGTGGCTCCATCCATAGCAAATCTAACAAGACCTTCCTGTCATGTTGAAACTGATGGCAGTTTTGCAGTTTTATAGTTTTACTTAAATGAGAAGCAGGTGTTTCATAAAAGAAACTTGTGCAGCAACATGTAATACACCACCAAACATGGCATTGCCAAAAATAGTGGCAGGATACCAAAATACTTGGGAATTTCTCCCTTCCTCCCTCCAGCATTAATGCACCTCTTCTGTCACCTCATCTTTGCAGCTATTGATTTATAACGTGAACTCATTTTCAGCAGTAAAAATGAATCCAGCTCACATTTTGTCAACGGTAGAAACATCTTATTCCTGAGGCTGATGGGGAGACAGGGTGAAGAGTGAGGGGGATCTGCAGAGGAACACATCCAGGGCACACCTCGTATCTTCTCCATACTTTCAGAGCTGCCCAAAGAAAGGAAAAGAACCAACACATCACAGGGTGGCTGGCTAGAAACATGCAGGTACCATTGCTTCACAGAGAGCTGAAAGGAAGAGACACACCTGAAATGGGAGGGGAAAAAGAAGAGCACAGCAGAAAATAACCAGCAGCAGACAGGAGAAGGTGGAGAGAGGAAATGAATTATTGCTAGCTAACAAAGCTAAGGGTGGTAATAAAAGCCTGTTTAATGGAACGGGCATAAAAGAAGAACCAGGGAAAAGCAGGCCCAATGATAAATGAAGTGGATAATCAAATTAACAAGAATTTTATAATGGCAGGGTTAATGAAATGTTATCTTATATCAGTCACCCAGAAGAGAAAAAAGGTGGTGTCAGAGGTTATGCATTAATGAAGACCTAGATAGTAGGGAAGAAAGAGTTGACTCAAGTAACGTAACACTACTGAGGAATTTTTAGGAGATTTTAGTTAAGAGATGGGAATAATAAAAATGTGTTGAAATCTCCATTTCCATCGTTGCTCAAATTCAAGCTACAAAATGTTGAGGGAAGCCAAGAAAAATTGCTGCCGTGAGAGGGCCCTGTGGAAGGGCTGGTGGGGGAGCAGTGTCCATGAACAGCCAGACGCTGTTCCTTTGCCTTCATCAGGTTTGGATTCAGACCGGAGCAGGTGAGCTGGTCAGGTAGAGTGCTCATTCCTGCAAGGCTGAGACACTTCTGGGGCTCCCAAAAAGCACTTCAACGGGCACTAAAATTTTAAGTACAAAAGTTTCTTTCTTATCTCCCATGTGACTCTGAAGTTGTTCGCCGTTAAGCATGTGCTTTGCTTAACCTCTGCCTGATTGCTCTGCAGTTTTCAGGACTGACACCATCTAAATTTGGTGTTTCCATCCTCCCAAGCTTTGTAGTTTGAACTTGGTGGTGGCTGACGCATGGGCGCTGCCGCCGTCTGCGACGCACCTTTCCCAAAAGGGAAGGAATGAACTAGATCCATAAATATGTTGTTACAAGAGAAGAATTCAAATGAGGGTTACTTGTTTTACAGAGGATTTATCCTTTTTTTCGCCTCCCTCCCCATGTCCGTAGCAGGAGCCATCAGCTTCTGATCAAGGTAAAACATAGTGAAAAAAACCAACAAACCAAAACCAGAAGGAAGTGACTGGTAATCGGCTCTTTTACTAATACTCTGCAGAATAGCTGGAATTCTTGACACAGATTATAAGTGAACACTGAAACTGTGGTTTCTGTGGACATAGGTTTGTATGTTGATGCCGGTTTTAGTGGTTTTCACACAAAAGGATTTCTGCATTCAAATTACAAATGCACAAGAGAGAAGAGTGGGGACTACAAGTCTGCTTTCTAGCTTGATGCTTATTTTATATGTGGAATTGACAGACAGATTTGTGATTGCTAATTAGGAAGGGGGACAATTCTTTAGCTGGGAAGACATTTTATTCAAATTCATGTATTTCCATAGTAAAAGAGGATTATAAAATTATTAACCTTTTTATGTTCCAGTTAGCAGTCATACTTCCTGGCATCTCAACATTTGAATTTAAGACCTTTTCATGCACTGCCTGGAAAATGATTTGTATAAATAATTTTTTCCTTTATAAACTGTATTAAAAATAAGGCAGCCAGACATTCCGCTGTTGGCAAGAGGCAATTCAAATCATCACCCTCATGGTCCTTCTAATCCAGTTGTGTGTTCATGGAGAAGAAAGTGCACGTAGGCACCTCGTGTCGCCAGAGTACGGCTGCCAGGGCTGGAGGGCGTTTTGTCTATGGATTCCGGCTTTTCCTAAAACGTGGATTTTCCTGGAACACATGACAGCTGTCCTCGGTAGGAAGACTGCAGGGAGTTCTCCGTGGATGCAAAGCTGCAGCTGGCTAAGAACATTGCAAGGAGCGGCCTGCGGCTGCCGGCACTGCTGGCTGGCCATCGGCAACTCCCTTCCCTCTGCCCGTCGTCATCCTCTCAGTCAGAAGGGGAGCTGGAGACAAACCCCCTTTTCTCCAGCAGATCAGCTTCACTGGTTGTGCTGTTGGATTTCCTTTTCCTCCACAAGTTTATCTGGAAGGCCTTGGACTCGCGCCTGGAAGGCTCTGGCCCCGTCACTGTGCTGCAGAGCTGTGCCGCTACCGCAGCCCTGAGGTGCCTTCAGCCATGAGGGGCCGTGCGCATAATACGGTAAAACCGTGAGAGTCCTTCAGGCCTGATAGCATCGTTTTCCCCCTCTTCTAACTTGAAGTAGCAATTAGCTCCCCTAAGGACACGTGCTGAGCCTTCCACTGGACTTGAAGGAACATTTTAGTTTGCGCTTACCTGGCTCAGAAACAAACCCAGCCCAACAGCCCCATCCAAGAGGGGGGTCCTCTGAAAAGTCCTGCTGAAAAGCAGGAAAACTCCAGCTGTTTTATCAAATACCAGAAAGAGCTGCAGTTTTTCTGAGCAAGTGGAATGCTTGTAGAAACAAATTACATCCTACCAAAAGTTTCAGGTTAGTTTAATGTTAGCTTCATGTGAAGCACGAGCTTCCTGATATTAGACAAGCAGATAAAAATTACTTTTTTTTTTTTTATTTGAGCCATATTTTAAAATCATCTAATGATTTCACTCTGTTTGTATGTGTTAAAAATGTGGAAAAGCACAAGTTCGTTTCTTACTAGACTGGAGAAATGGTCTCATTTAAGTCTGTAGTATTTCAAATGAATGACTGCTCTTCAAAAACCCGATCATCTGAGGAGCTATTCCTTCCTGCCCAACATGCCTTTTATTTTTCAAACAGTCTCCTGATAAAATGATTGTATTGTTTCTCTGTATGAAATACTAATTCATTTCAACTGACCTGTCTTCTTCTGTCACAAGTGTTGTCAAATAGAATCTCTGAAATTACTTTCCTTAGTAGAGCAGGGAAAAAGAGCTTTCACTGACACATACTATCATTCTTATTTGATCTGAAAGCAAAGTGTCACTAGACATTTTAAAAATAAAATCTAAAGAGGATTTATGTATTAGTCTCTTTTCAGTACAATTTGTAATCCACTTGCCTACATTTCTAAAATTACTCACATATAGTTACATATACAAATTCAATACAAATTTTTACTTGAAGTCTTATTTTTCTGTTTCTTCTGAAAACACCTGTAATTTTTGTTGTAGGCCTTGTTTGATGGCACGGGGCTGTTAAACATATTAGCACATTCCTGGACTCCAGACTCATCAGGCGAGACATTCGAGTAGCATGGCAGTATGAGCAGGATAAACACATTGCACACATTTATAAAGCCCGTTCATTAAAATTTTGATGTTTTTCTACCCATGATAGACCACAGCTTGTTTCAACATACCATGAAGATTGAGTATGGAAGCTTAAGCATCGATGGAATAGGTTTCTAATAGTTAATTTCAAGGTAAAGGTTTTCAAAGGTACAATGGATGCATCCACTAGAACTCCCACCTGTGTTTTTGAAAGTTCCTACATCCAGGCATTTCTTGCCAGCCTGATCCAAAAATATTTGAGCCCTCCTGCCCTGTGACACATTCAGTATATTCAAACACCAAATTTTCTGTTCCTACTTGGAAGCAGAGAAACCAAAAGTTTAAGCAATATTCCTAATACAGAAAAAGGCAGTATGTGCTATAGATCTGTTTTTCCGTCTCACTCATAATAACAATTCTTATGCAGATAATTTTGGTGGGTATTTTACAATTTCAGAATATTTTGAAGGAGCCTGAAATTCAACAGACTAAAGAATACAAAGGCAAGACTTCTGTGGAGAGACACTAATAAGATGGTGCGTATAAAATGTTCCCCTAGAGACTGTATTGATCATAGAAGATCACCTTAATCATAGATGAAAGAATGCCAGTACCAGTTAAATACAAAGAATGACTAGTAGGGGGTGGGGGGTGTGGCAGGCTTATATATATTGCATAAATGTATAAAGAGGTCTGGGGTCTGGAAATTTTACATTAGGAAGATAATAACTGCAGAAGAGTAGTATCAAGCATTTCCAAAAGTATCTATCATACAGCAGTACTGTGATGATGTGCTGCTTCAGTATGGTTTTTGAGCCTCTAGGGAGAGAGAAAAAGCAGGGCTGGGATAATAACGTAACAAAAATAAACCAAACCTGCAGGGAAATGAAGTTACAGGCCAAGATGAGGACACAGACTCCAGTTTACAAGCCTTGCATAAGAGCGGTGGGGAGGAGCGTATAATACAAGATCTGCTCTGCTGCTGTCTTGCTACAAGCCTGAACTAGACCTGGCAAACGGATGAAAATATAACTTGGCAAAAGCTGCACGTAATTCTAAATCTGTCTTGGCTTCAATATCAGTTACAATGAAGCATGGTGATTTTGAAATCCCTAGGAAAGTAATATTCCCGGAAAAAAATTATTTTACTTGGAAGCTTTTTTGAATAAAGGAAACATTTCGTTCTAAAAATATTAGAAGATACAATAAAAAAGAACTGAAAATTGAAAGAAAAGTCATTACAGTTGTAAGCAGTTCATTTCACAATGTCAAAATGTCACCAGGCTTTGATCTTTTTAGGAGAGGTACTGGAAAACAGGAGAGTTAAAGAGATTTGGGAAAGGGAGAGAGCACCTCTGCTCCAGAGGAGGAATGTACCAAGAGAAATAAGAGAATAAGACGGTTTCTGACCATGACAGCTGAAGTGCATGCTGTCTCCTTGGAAGGCCAGGGCTGCAGTATCAGAAATATCACCAGATCAGCTCCGTTTTGTTCTTTCCCCCAAGTGCCTCTCCCCACCCTGTTCCCTAGCCACAGGTTTAGCACGCGTGGTGGGCTGCCTTCCCTCACAGGCTCTCATTAACCACAGCTTCAGTGCGTGCTTGCATCTCTCACTGATATAGCTGCTGTCATCAATAATATATTCTCTTTGATTCCCTTCCTTACTTTCTTCCCTCCATAGCCCTCCAGAAAACATCAGGAAATTTGCATTTCTATCTTAACAGTGCGAGACTCGGGAACAGCGAAGGTAACTAACTTATGACACACGCAGCTGGACATGTCATCACAGACAAGTCCTATCTGACACACATGCAGGCGTGTCCCACACCGCTCCTTTAGCAAAGCACTGTTGCCCCGTCAGCCAGACGCCTCCCGTGATTATAGCCGTTCCGGTAGGATTTTCAAAGCGATCTCTGCATACCTTTACTGAAATGGGAGAAATCAGTACTCCTCCACCAGCAGATTTACAAGGAAATACCTGTTTGTTTGGTTGTTTTTTTTTTTAAATAAGCACTCAAACAGACAAAAGCGATGGAAATGTTAACATATTTGTATCACAGATGTTATCGTACACTTCACAGCAGAAGTGGTTTCAGGCATGCCTGTATTATTCCACATGAGACACTTGTTACTTGGAAAGCGAGTCTTTGGTCTCTTTTGGGTCCTTGTTTTTTCGAGATAAAACAGCTGGGTTTGTTTCAACATTTGTTTTTAAAATGCGGCATGGGCGAGTGTTTCATCTTGATATACTATTTACTTTGGAAGACTTTCCAGGCTTTATTGGTTGCATCCAAGGGTCTCCTCAGTCTGCCAACAGACAGACGGCTAAAGAAAGCAGAGCGTTTAGTTATCCAGGACAACTGCAGGTGTGCTTAAAACCAAGCCTGTCCTTCAGGTTCTTTTGTGCCTAAGCTGGTGACAGAGCACAGAACACCTCCAAAGACCAAAGCCACAGCTGCAATGTTCAGTCTCTGACAGGTCTTGCTGTTTAGATTACTCAGTAAAGTAACAGACTTGGCCACCTTGTTTCCCCAGTGTTTGCTGATGAATTTTTAAAATAAAGATTACTAGAACGATGTCATTGTACTACTCAGACTCATATTAATATAATGGATTGCTTGTCAGCAGAAAGGAGTAATGAGTCACAAATGGTGTGACAGTGGGGAAAACAAATCAGCTTTATAATGAGGGGATTAAATCTGAGGTGTGACCGTCTTTGCCATTCAGAAAGATTTTACAGCAGGTGCCACTCACATTAAAAACACAACCTCACAAGAAAGCTAAAGACCAAATGTGTGGTTATTACAACCTATGCAGATATTCAGCATTCAAAAGGTAAAAATGCAGCTCAGACGTTGTAGATAAATACAGTTGAGTGCAGTGCAAGAGTAGAATGCAATTATATCAACACACGCAGGCCCCTAAAGGACGGCAAGAAGACAACTTCTTTCTGATCACAAACAATTAGCAGCTGGCTGACGTCCCGCAGCAGGAAGACCGGCATCCTTTTTTACATTTTATTCTAATGAGTGCAACTGTGGAAATAGCATTATTATTTATGTAGGCCCCGGTCCAAGACAGCACTTAATCTTATCAGCAGGAATTTTAACCCCAACATAAGGCTGAGGCAAATGGGTTAGTAAGATTAAAGGGTGATTAGTTGCTCGCAGCCATGGTTCAAGAAAGTGTTGGTGCGTGCAAAGAGCACTTTGCTGTGTGGGTCCCGGAGACACCCCAGCCCAAGCTTTCTTGTCGGCATTCCCATGGGAAGGGCGGAGGAGCAGGGACAGCACCTGCCGAAGGGGCAGCTTCCCCGGGACACTGCAGGCTCCTGGGAGCAGCTGGAGCACAAACACCTAAAGCAGCACTGGCCAAAGCAGCGAGCGGCACGATGCCACATTCTTTTGCCTCTCCCTTTGCTTGGCCTGCAAAGTTCAGCTTGGTCATACTGACAACTGTTTCAGTGCCTCACTACGTTGTAGCTCAGGCTACACAGACTTTACGTCTTTCTCCGACTCGTCCTTTGGAGGCCTTGCAGCAATGCAAAGAAATCACCAAGAAAATAAAATCAGGTGTTTACACTTCTGCTATGCAGTGTATTTATTGACCTGAAAAGGAAACCTGGCGGGAAGCAAATGAGAAATGCAAGTGAAGACACCCACTGCGTAAACTCTCACAATGGGTGTTTTGGGTTTTTTGGTGAAAGGCTATTTGGTCAACAAATCTTAGTTTTTCCTTCTGTGTGTCAGTATCTCCTGGAGTGTAGCATCCACCTGTACCTTCAAAAATTATCTTTGCTTTACTAGCTGTGCCTTCCAAGCTGTGCTGCAGGTTTCTAATTTTTTTCCTTGAAATTGTAGTCCTTTATATCCACTGTTTGTTTCAATTTACTGCATGGCTACCTTTGCTTGACCATCGGGTCTAGCTGAAACAATACTAAAGAAGCTGTCGTCTTTAACTCCTTATGCTTTCTCTTTAAATTTTTATCCTTCTACCTTCGTTTTCTAAATGTCTTTTTAACAACACTATTATATTTTCACAAGACTTTTAAAGTCCTTAATTTTTACCTTGGAAAATTCTCGGCCTTTTTTTTTTTTTTTCTTAAGGTTTTGTTTCAAGGTATTTTTCCCCTTTTTTTTATGCAAGGAAGAAACAAAATTCATAGAAATAGAGGGAAAGTCTTAAACAAATCATGTGTCTTGCTGCTTTAGCCTTCTGATACAGCTCTGCTGTACTGCTCTGCGTCTTTCATCTGCTTTATGAACACTCACGATTATTTTGGAACAGTTTAGAGTTGCTGCCCAACTACTTCATTGCAACACCCTAGCTAAGCAGCTTTTCTAGGCTGCGTGAAGGTTTTGAGCCCACTTAGAAAAGTTAGCCAGCTTATTCTGAAACACCTTCAATGGTGATTTAAATTAATTTGGCTCACTGCCTTGAAACAGGCTACGTTCCCTGAGCCCATCAGGACACGCTGCCTCCAGGAAGGCTGGCGGCACAGACTGGTAGCACAAACGGCAGTTTAGCTACGCCATCACAAAAAGACAAGCAAAGTTACTTTCATGAAACCATCATTATTCCCATTCACAGATCCACACTGAAATGGCTTTCTACTGCAATCTTTGTTCCTTCTGTCGCCAAGGTCTCTTTATTCTGTATGTTTTCATATATATGTTTAGCATACAGTATTTGAAAAAGTCATCATTGGGTTTTATTTCAAGCCAAAGAATCATAATAAATAACCTGTACAGTTATGTCTAGGTCAAAGCAATATCCCCTAATGTAGTTGCAAGCCCATAAAAGCCCAAGGTACATATGCAGGACCATAATGCAGTATTAATCACCACAATAACTAATTTAGAGCTGCCTGTTGATTCTACATTTTTTTTCCATTAAAATACATTGAAACATCTGTCTTCCTGGTTTCCCTTTTAGGCACCTATGAAATCCATAGGCCTGCTCTGGGCTGATGCCTTGCACCTTACTGGGACACAAGCAGAAGGTCACGTTTGTGGGGTCATAAGTACTCGGTGCACATTACTTACCTCTGATGTTACCTGAAGGCAAGCCAGGTTTTAAAATACACATACTCAAATATTACCTCTTGCAGATCCAGTATTACTTAGGCCCAAAACAAATAGCATACCGGATGGGTTAAAGCTCCTTATTGATAAAGAAAACCAAATCAGCCAAGTTTGGTGGCTGAAGTGTTGTGACATTATGTATTTGCTCATCCGCCCTCCCCCCGCCCCCAATAATCTGGTTCATAATCCTTAACACTAAACCATAGCACATCATCTTACCTTTTTGCCCCAGACCTGAACGGTATGAGCTGTTCTGTGCTCTGAAAAGGCTAAACTGCCATTTTTAAGTCGGTGATGTAAGCACCCTTATATTCTCATCACCTTGAGAATGGCTGAAGGTGCCCAGAAGCCTTGGCACACCTTTCCGTATCCTTGCGGCATTTTACAACAAATGTGCCTGACACAGAAAAGCCAAAGTCACATGCTGTAATTGCTTAAAGGATACCACAAGGTGTGCCAGAAACGTGGTGTTTCTCAGAGCAATCCAGCCCAGCCCAAAGGTATTACTTAATGCACTCAGCACCCTGCAAGACCCTTGTGGAGAGGTTAAAATTGGTTAAAGAAGACCCTGTGCAAAGACCCTGTATAGAGACAAGTTTAACTCAGGGAGAAACCTGATTCAGTCCCCTAAAAGCAGAATTTGGCCTGGAATCAAAAACACAAGAGCACAAATTCTTGCCTACCCGCCTCACTGACCAAGAGACGCTTTACCTGCTGTTTGCAATACAGACCAATGTCACTGGCGCTTTTCCTGCCAACAAAGTTATCAACCCAGCTTTGCTATTTATTGCTGGCGCTGTAAAAAGTATGAAAACCCCAAAGCGATTTTTCTTTCTCAAACTCAATTTGCAGCACAGGCTGGAAAGCCCACACAAAAATCCCCACCTTTTCTTCCCTATGGCAAACTGAGCTTCCACTGGATTTCTAGCATTTTCTTTCCTCCACTTCAGAGAAGCAACGGGGTATGTCTCCCACACAGATTATTTGTGCAGATGTTCTCATCTCTGTCAGAGTCCCAGCTCTCCCCTTCACTTAGTTAAAGTCCCCTTGAGCCTCAGCTGGGGGACAGTGGAGGAAGCCCTGTTCCAAGCTGATTTATCTTCCTCGTAGGATCTTCAAAAGGACATAGGAAAGTGACCCCTCTAACAGTCTGCATTTGAAAATTCCCATGTATGCTCTTCCAAGTGATTGCCCAGGGTGATTTTAAAAGACAAGAGTGATGCTGAAGAGGTAACAGAGCCTTCTGAAGGGAGATTCCTGCTTTCACCATTGGTGGCCATCACGGTCAACAGAGCAAAAATTTCATTCAAATGACAAATATGAGCTGAGCCAAAGTGCCTGCGGTGTTTTTGTAAGATTCCCCTCACCCCTAAGTATCAGTCAGCAAAATCTTCAAAATACACACAGCACAGGACTAAGAATGTTTTGGGTCTTACTCTGAAAGTTACTGAATAAGATGTATGCAGTGCTTTTAAAAAAAAAAAAAAGTTTTTTTCAGATATACTTCTTTTTTTTTGGGGGGGGGGGAAGAATATGTGTTCCTGTTAATATATACATATATATGGGGAGAAAAAAATCTCAGTTTCTAAAAAAAAGAAATCTCATATTGATCAAAGTGTGGCAAATATTGTAAAGAAGGATTCATTTTAAATTATGCAGTGTAGAATCAACTTGGGCATTTCAAAGCACATCATGAGATGCTTTGAAAACATTTCAATCAACCTTCACATGGCTCAAAAATCCCTCTGTTCTGATTTTGCATAAACAAGCTTGCCCTGTCCTTAGTGATGCTGTGAGGGCTACCAGCAAGGTGCTAATGAGGATTTTTTGTGTGTGTGCCAGTAGGGACGTATCCCTTAACAAAGAATTTGACTAATCTGACAAGGTCACTTCTATATAAGCAGCCAAACCTCTGTTAGCCTGTAATGACTTCTTCTGATCAATAATGACATGGCAAGATTTGAAACTGGCAACCTGGAGGCAAAAGGCTTTGTACCCTGATACTAATCTGAGCTCTCCAGTCCCCTCGAAGGTGCTGCTTTCTAATGAATACATTCTACATTCAACATGACAAATAGCTTCAATTAAAAAGAGAACTCTGGGAAAACATTCCAGTTGTTGAACAAACAACCCTACAGTATTACTCATTTATTCTTTTAGGCCACTGGAGTTAATATGTCAGTTCTATAAATTAAATGTTTCTGTATGAATCACCAAGAAAGATGCCTGGGAGCCACATCACCCTGGAACGTGAGCCATTTCTCCTGGGCTCACGATGAGATGGGAAGCACGGACTGGTGAGGGCTGGGATCAAGAGATATGCCCCCAAGAGCATCATTGGTATCTATAGAACTGAAGCCCTGCCCTTAAGAGGGGCTTTACAGTTACTACAGATGCCAATTATAACAGACAGCAAGGACTGCAGACACTGCAACAGCGAGGGAACCGGGTGAGCTCAGTTACCATGCGAGGGAGAGCTCGCTGCTGCTCATTACTGTGAAGGTGTAGGAATGAGGCAGCAAGGCCAGCTTGTGCAAAACTGAGCTTTCAATAAGTTCTCCTTTTTTACTCCTCATCCCAGATTATTTTTCATGCCGTTACCTGCAACATAAACACTTTCTTTCAGCTTCGGTTGGTGGCAACAGATGGAAAGCCAACAGAGACGTCTCAGCGCACAACAGCCTGCTTTGTGCACGCCACAGACCTTCTGGCCGCTTGGACGGTGCGCTCCTCAAAGTTAAGCCTTTAACTCAGGTATTCAGGATCTGATCCTGACATTCCCCCTGAAGCCTGAGGTCAAGTGAAAGCTGTGCAGATCACAGTGCTCCCGACAGATGTACACACCAAGCAGCCCCAAGTCCACCCAAGTCACAGAGCAGCGAGTTCAGGAGATGAAGGGTAGAGACAATGCTAGAAGAATTATAAATCCTTGCCTTGATTTTAAGCAAAATATTTTAGAAGCGTATCATTGTGGCAGGGCAACAAGAAATGCAGTAAAGTTTACTGGCTCACATAACTCGATTAAGCTTAAGCTTTGCTGTTTAAGCATTCCTGAGGGAGCTGAACAGGGATGGAGGCAGAGAGTTTACAGCAGCACTGAAGCTTTTTGGACTGAGTTTTCACTACTGAGGCTTATGGAGGATTTGCACCCACCCTGGAGCCCCCAAATCCTCAGAGCTAGTCAGGCTATGACCAGTTATCCCAGCATGACCTCGAGCAGCCCTACCGATTTACATCCAACTCCTGTCTCATATCTGGCTGCCACAGAAGCAGCTGACAGATCATCCAGCTTCACTGGGCCTGTGCTGACCGGGGCTCTGGTGTGAAGAGGTCCTCATCTTGCTCTCTGTCTTTGTCACAGCTGCCCTGGGATTGCTCTATCAGGTCACCATTGGAATCTCTGTTGGTTTGCACCATATTGCCTGTGCATTAAATTTCACCAGCAATTTAAACTCCACCACCAGAGACAACCTGGGTGTGAAGCGTTGACATCTGAGCTCTTCTAAAGGGGTTCACAGCTACTTCTACTGGCATAAATGGAACAAAGCAGAAGGCTGTGGGAAATCAAACCGCAAGCTTTAAAGTGGCTAGAAGCTGATCTAGAGGGTTATGTTGTCTCCAAAAAGAACACTCAAGGACAAGAAATCACACTACTGCTTTGGAACCTCTTCTGTTCGTAACATTGCTGTGAAATAGGAGCTTTCCTTTCCTCCCTCCAAACTGTTGTAGAGTTTTCTATGACTTGGCTTTACTGAAAGGTCATCTAGATGGTTGTGTCCAGGAATTTCCATCTGTCTCTCTTTTTTCAAGTTCAGGGACTCTATACTCATCTCAGCTCTTTGAAAAACCCTCAGAGATTATCACCTTTGATTTGGACCAGTGAGTTTTTTACCTAATGAGCTCCAACAGAAACAAGTTGGTTGCTTCACCAGGAAATACTAAAAGGACATAAAGATGATTCTCGTTGTCAACGGAATATCTGAAAAAAGCCCTACACAGCTGAAGTGCCGCAATTCTGACTCCTGTCTGTGCTCCTTTCTGTAGGATCCCAGAATATAAAACTGCACTGGCAGTTCAAATGAGATCCTGATCAGCTGGAATCCTCTAGATCTGATTACACTCCAAGTCCAGACAAGCTAATATCTACAGGTCTTGTTCACGAGCAACCATGCCACTATTAAAGAGGTTGTATAAAGGGAGCAGCATTTATGCAAGCTGAATGTCTATGATGCCACGAAATTAGATGTTACCACAGATGTTGCCATATCCTCAATGCTTAGGTAGTACTATACATTTTTCATAAATGTGAAATTACCTACCTCAACTTTCACAAGAAAAGCTGTAGCTGTCATATAATCAAGTGGAAAAAGTTGTCAGTACTCAAAAGCAGCGAGCTAATAGTAAAAGGCTACACACCATAGTCCTATCTTCAGTGTGTCATGCTCTGTGGCTTGAAACTGCAACAAGGTCAACCCACAATACAGTTTTCCACTAAACGTCTAAGATGCAACACAGCTGGGGAATAGTTGGTTTGACTTTCGGCTAAACTCTTAACAAGTTTTTGGGACACCATTAGCCTGCTGCGCCCTGTGCATACACAGAAGTTCTGTTGTGTATGTACATGGTGATGCTGCACTCTACCCTTAACCGAATCCAGGATGCCCAACTCACTCAATGTCACCCTACGTTTACAGGTATCCATTCAAGTGAGAATTTCCAAGTTGCACCCAGCCATCTGGTGTATCGCTCCGTTTAAAGTCTACAACCCAAAGCATAGCAGTAGGCAGGTATAAAGCTTTGGCATGAGGAGTTTATTTGGTTCTGACATCAGAGATCTAGAACTGGAAACCCACCTTAGCAAGATATCTGTGCTATAATTTTAGCTATGTTACAAACCTGAATTCTCTGATGCTTCTCTTCTACTGCATGAAATGCTGAGGAGTCTGTTCAGATTTACAGTTCACTGATCTGTGCTGAAAGTATCTATTATGATAAGCAGAGGAATGAATGGAAAGGAAAATTGTCTATCAGCACTCCCAGGGAGGTGAAGTTCTCAAGAGCAGCAATCACGAAAGTTACAAAACAGCTACATTTTGCAAGGGTAGGTCTGAGAATATTCCCCTGTCAGCTCTAGTAAATTGCACCATACATGGGTGTATCTGTCAGTACGTTATTGTCACTATTAAACATCTGATAGAAACAGGGCATCTGCAGAATGTGAGAGTGAGAGAAATGAACACCACCAGTAGGACAGCAATTCAGTAGTAAATGCATTCATTTTCATTTGAAAGGGACTGCACAGAGCAATCTGAACTGTAATTCAGCGATGTTAGGAGCATTCAGAGGGCTTTAACCTGAAGAAGCACCGAATGTCACTACGGTTACTTATGTAACAGTCCAAACTGCTATGTAAGAAGTCATTTAAAGGCTTAAGGTAGTTTAAGGATTTTCTCGATGCTTACACTGATACTGCCATGGCACCTGCTTTATGGTACACTACTATTTTTTACATCATTTTTATAAAGAGGATTTAAAGCTCTAAACGATAACTTAAATGCAAAAAAAAATAATAAAATAATAATAATCCCACATTATATATCTCAGAAAAATCAAGACAAACTTTTGTGCCAGATTCAGCCCTGTAGCTTTCTAGTTCATGTAACCGGTATGATTTGAAGTACTAAGAGAGAAAAACTCACCTTGCTAGCTAGCTTGTTTATGTCCCTGCATACATTCTTAGAGTCAGGAATCAAAGGGCTGACGCTTTTTAAAATTGCTTTTTATTCTTGTAAGTGCTGCAGGATTATTTTAGCAAAAGAAATGTCCCTCACATCCCTCCTGACTCCCACATCCCATCAATGCTAACCAAGCACTACCTGCAGGATCTTCATCAAGCCCAAATCTGTACCTCAGCTGCCTTAGCACCTAGGATCGAGATCATTGACAGTAACAGCTGATTTATTTGATTGTTATCATGCTTGGGAGTGGCACAGTCTCCTTTCATGTCTGTCAGCACTTAACAGACAATAACAGTTAATTGTAATTAGTAACCAGCATGTAACCTGTGCCAAAACCCAACTTGATTTCAGATTCCTGGCTGCAGGTACAACCTATGCACATTTCTGTGCTCATTCTGCCCCAAACCAGGGAGGCTTTCTGCTCCTGTGGGCAGGATCAGCTGGAGGATCCTTAGTGCTTGTGAGGTGCAATGTGATGTTAGAAGAACAGAGGAGGACAATAAAAGGACCTGGATCTTACCTGCCCTTTCTCTCTTGCCCTGCGTGCTCTGTGGGGGCACCTCAGCACCTTGTCAGCCATGGCAGCTGAGAGAGGTGGGGCAGGCAGCTTTGGAAGGGCTCTCCTGCCTCACTGGCTCAACTGTCTTGGCTCTTCCAAGCTACAGCTGTAAGGAAGGAAGCAGAGTCTTCAACCCAGTTCCCAAAGGACAAAGATCAATGTCATGAGTTCTCACCATTAGCACCAAGTATTTTCTACAAAGCCAAACCCAGCTCAGGGCGTCCTCAGTGCAAGATTTAAAGTGCATCTGCCCTGTGCAATGACTTATGTGTTGCAGTGTCTCAGGGCATTAGCTCTGACAGCCGACACAGGTGCTGAGTGGGGTGCCCCATGGGGAGAACAGGGTAAGACTGACTCTCAAGCACCTCCTGCTGAAGGCCAGGCAGCCGGTAGGTTCCACGGACATGGTTCGTGTCAGTATCCTGCACTTGAAACACGCTGGCATTACAGGAGTAGCTGACATTGCATAATTAAAGCTTCCCTTCTCCCTTCCATCTGCATAGGATGGATGTTGGAAAAGACAAAGTGATGCGACTGTAGTGGGAAATACACGGGCAGGGATGCCAGCCGCCTCAAATGAAGAACCAAAACAAATGGAAATGAAAGGTGGCAAGAGCAAAAAATGTTGTGAGCAGTTCAGATGCAGGAGTGCCCGACCAGCTACCTCTGGGGAACCAGTATACACCGCCTAAATGGTATCTGCACCGTAACTCAAATATCAGTGCCTCCACAGGTTGATAGTTCGCTCAGCGATGAGTGGCATCGCTCAGGGCTTCTGAGCCACAGTGTGGAAGCGCGAAGTGAGCAGCTTGTTGTGAATGGATCCCTGTCCAGGATAACAGCCAGGAAACAATACCGCTGAGTCCACGTAGGCGGAGGCTGGACCACTGGAAGTACACTTGAACGGCCTTGAAGGTAGCTGGCTGGGCAAGGAGTGCTGCAGCCAACGTAAGGTGTCCATCAACTCGTTTTTATAAAATTGCAGTCAGAGGCAAGAAACCTACAGCAAGCTCGGAATGCAGAGGTGTCTCTTGTTTTATTTAGTCATGGTGGTGGGCAGCAGCCTCTCATTTCTGTGGCTGCTTCTGGCCAGATCCACCTAGTACTTCTCCACCTGGAGTGCTGGTAGCTCCTGGAGGAACCTCCCACCCCCTCCAACACCAAGCACTTTGCCACCATTGTCACACACTTACTCAAACGTCTAATGCTGATTGCCCGACCTGGTGCCATCCCCCCTCTCTTTAGTCTTACTGAGAGTGCAAAAGAGAGGACTCCTATCCACAGCCTCCTCATTACGACCCACAGTATGGTGCCCTTAAATAACATCTTTTTTGTTTAGGTCTAATTGGCCAATATACAGTAGCTGCTATTGGCTCCTTTGAGTACTCACACAGCACATTGGGCATGCACGCATGTAATTTATTATGTCAAACTCGTTTTCTTTTACGTGGTATTGTTCCTGCCTTTCTTCTCTCAGAGAGTTATTATTCTGCGTGAATTTCTTTTGTAATTAAGTGGCTTGGTTGCTGTTCCCAGCTCTGGAAAAATGACAAAGGGAAAAAATGAAAAAGCCGCCGCCTCAAATTGGTTTACATTCAGCAGGGTTGCCTGCCATTTGCGGAGACCAGCAGATGTCAGCCTAAATTGAAAAACGGAAAAAGAAATACTGAATCATAACGTTAGCATCTCCCATGCCAGATGGGAGCCTTACAAGACATGGCAGGAGCCGTTAGCCAGCAGTGGTTAAAATTCAGCGTTGGAACAAGTACAGTTACGCTGCATGCACTGATAGTGTATTTTGATTATAGAACTTAATTGTATCATAGATCAATGATAGTTTAATTTATGAGGATTGATTTTGTTAATCCAAGCAGTTCAAAAGGCACTGTTAAAGCTTCAGTTCATTTAACTGTATCTGACTTAAGCTTTGCTCATGCTATCAGAAGATAAATGACTGTATATAAACTCATACCTTCATCCCCCTATTCATATAATTATCTCAGCATCCGTCACTAACTATGAGTTACATTTAAATGCAAAGTGTTAGTTGGGCAGGATACAACACTGGACTTTGAATACTTAAGATCTAGTAACAAAAGTGTCATACAATTATTTGCACATGCACACTTACTGATCCTTGTGATGTTTTATTATTGCCATGTCCCTGAATTTCATAATAGTTAATTGTTGCACTCATATTAAACAGCAACAGGACAGTCACGAGTGCTGTGTCAGAAGAAAAAAAGGATGAGCAAGCCCTTTCAAGACGTGGCTTATGTAGACCACCGCTTACCAGCTATGGTACACAAACTTGACATGCAGTACAAGCAAACATAATGTTAAGTTTCCAAGAGTCTCACAGGACTCCTTCTTAAAGGTCCAGATCACAAAGCCAGGGTTTACATTAAAAACTTCACAACTGCTCAAAACTGACATTTCCCACCAATCCATCCCACACATATTTCTGTCACTAATTTTTCAGGGAAAAGATCTGAGAGTTAGAAAATCCCAAACACAAACCCAAGTTCATTATTTTACACAAGTGCAGTGCATTTTTTGAGCCCTGAGAATTCTCACCCTAAACTTGAAAGTGATTTATTGAAGCAAGTCAAATCATGGGGAGGGACTGGGTTTTCAGCTTTAAATAGACTGTTTTCAAGGAAAAGCATTCATGCACTCACCTTAATTTCACACTGATTTTTGCTTCCTCCTCTGTCTCTTCCTTAACCTGATAAAATCCGTCAATACTCACTGCAAGCTTGTGCTGCCTGCGACAAGCCAGATCTACACAGGATGCACCTTGCTGCAACCTCTGCACTTCACAGTGAGTCTGAGTAGACTTTTGTCACCACAACCAGGCAATCAATAAACACAGGTTTGCACATCTTTGTTTTAATCTTAATCCCATGCTTATCCTGTACCACTTGCAATGGAGTTGGGAGAAGGAATAGAATCATAGAATAACTCCAGCTGGAAGGGACCCATGTATTGATCTCATGAAAATCCAAGAAAAGAAGAAAAATTTTTCTACAGAGACCCAGTGAATCGGGAAGGCTTCACAATGTGACAAGCATGAACTATTGCAGAGATACTGGGAAAGCAAATAAATCATCTGTCAACAAAGCGTCATACCACAGGAGACTGCAAAATGGAAAGCTTTCCTAATATCTATTCTGATTCAACAGCATTGTTCAAAAAATGAGAAACAGAATCATATCTACCACTATTAAATTTGTGTTGTGATGTCAGAGGAAAGTTCCTCTTCCCTCCAGCCCCCTGCCATATCAACTCCTCAAGCCAGCTTTGCTTCACCTGTTTTGAAATCAGTTGAACAGTGCCAACTCAGACCATCTGATGCTTTCTGGAGCTTTTGGAAAGAACGGCAGAAAAAATCCATTATGTAGTTGACAATCACAGCATCGCCAAAAACACAAGTCACAAAATTAAGTCAGAGCATTAAGAGAGAAAGGCACACAGGGAAAGATTAGCCCACAAATTGCAAATTGCATTACAACGGCGATAACCAAGAAAAGGGATAAAAAGCAAAATGAAAAAAAATGATCCAAAACACATAGGTATTCATTTCTGTCCCCTGTCTATTCCTTCCATATCTTTAATAATTAAAGTCAACAAAGCTGTAGCCAAGTAAGCGTGGCTCCAGGGGTCTCTCAACCCACACAACCAGAAGGTCACCCAGGCTTTCCGCAGCCATGTCAGCCATCAGCTCCTGCCCAGGCCACACACACCTGCCCTGCAGGGACGCTCCCGTCTCCTTCAGTCAGGGCGCAGGACACACTCTCACTGCGTGTTTGTGTTTCCTTTGCTGGTTTCAGGGGGTCTCTGACAGATTTCCATTTTACAGGACAGGTGGGAAGGGGTGATTGGACAACTCTGAACTCCCCAAAGGATGTTGTGTCTCCTCTTCAAAACGTCATGAAGAAGTGTTCTTGCTTCCTCATGAAGAACAGGTCTCCCCCACACCTCCTAAGCAGAGGGATGTTCTTTGGCTGGAAGTGGCAAACTGGAGGGGACAGAGCCAAGTAGGCAAGCTGATCTTCTCCCTGAGTGTTCCCGTTTGAGCTGAAACATCTTTTCAGCACAACCTTCAGTTTTTCCGAAACCCCACGGTGTTTCATCTTTTTCCAAGCTTTACCTGTAAGGAAGACCACCTCTTTCCACTCCACCCCCAAGACTTAACCTTGTCTCTCCCTCTTCTGCTTCACATAATACCAGCTATTACAGCGTATATCAATGGGCAAGGAACCAAGCAGCAGCAATTTGTAATAGGTTTCTACAGAATAGTACAAGGACAAATTGATCTGGCTTAAAAAAATCAGGAATGTACGAAAACGTTCTCTGCTCATCATAAAAATCTTTCAGCTCTTCCCCTCATGGTGTTATAACCAGAAAACCTGATATAAATGCTTACTTTTGGTCAAAGGGGTGTGCTGGCTGGGTACAAGGGTGCTGCCTAGCTAAAGAACGGCTGGAGTCACACAGGCAGAAAATCAGCAGTAGGACAAAAATGCTTTCTCAGTGTCTCTCCTGCTCTTTGTTGTATCTTTCTCACCAGCTGGACTCATCCCCCCTTCCCTGAAAAGACCTGTATCTGTTGTGAAGCATACCTTGAGCTGAACTTTAGCCCTCTGGAAATCATACAGATCCCATGAATCACTGGCCGCAATAATTTTTGCCTTGTATTTCCTTCTTTTCTTAATCCTGCTTTTCCCCTCCCCCCCTCCCCGTATTTTTCTCCTCTGTTTCAGTATCTCTTGTCAAATATTGCTTTTCCTTCATCACTTGCTGCTTTCCGATTTTGGATGCTTTCCTCCAGCAGCGTTCAGCCTTCGGTTCACAATACATCTTTCCCTTTACGTCCCTTTACTAGACAGAAAATTTCTCATTAAGAGCCAGTTTGAATTCTAAAGCAATTAATTAATTAAGATCAGTATAAAGGCCTTGCCCATGATGTCCAGACCACACATTGTTCATCATACAATCCAAGATGTGTGCAGCATGATACCAACAATTACAGCTGCTGACAACACTCAGCAATTTGATTTTCCCTTACTGCTGACTTCTCTCGCTCCAGAACATACTTTCACCATTATCAGGATGCATCTCACACCCAGGCTTTACAGGGTGCGGTTCTTTGCTGTTGTACATTCCCAGTATAGTTTCCCCCTTTTTTCCCACTCCCACTTTCACTTTCAAGTGACATTCCCAGACTCGGATCCTGCCGTGCAGCCACCTGTTAGGAGGCAGAGTGCGGGAACCTCTGGGGAACAGGCTGTCATAGCTCTCTCTAGCTCGGCGCTGAAGTTACAAGTTGTGGGCAGGTGGCGTGCAGCTCCTCACAGCACACGCACAAATGCATTAGACTGGTAGCAGCGTCACAACCCTTCACGGGGCGCAGACCCTGTAGGAGAGAGAAACTGGCAATCTGAAACAGAGCCACATGGCTACTGCAGGAACACGAGTGAACCCTTGACAGTGTCATTAGAATCACCAGAGCACTCAAAAATAATTGCTAGCTTTAAGAATCAAGCTGCTTGTTTTAATCTTAATGGAGAAAACTGTTTTAGATGGTGCCAGTGCAAAGGAAGGAGAGGCCAGACAAAGCAAAAACTTTCCTTTTGTTTTCATTGGGTTTGTCTTCTCTGGGATTGTTACCCTTCTACATGTCTACACAATACAATAATTTGCAAATTAACTGCTGTAAAGCCCAAACTCATTCCATATGGTTGGAAAAAAGGATCATGAGGAAATATATACATGATAAATACATTTAATCTGGAGGGGTTTAGATCTGCAGGGATACCTTGCAAGCTGTGTAAAACTGGCAACACAGAAGTAAATCAGAGTGAGTTTCCAAAGCAAAATCTCAGTTTCCTGAAAGATTATAGCAGGTCAACAACCTGGATAGGTTTGTGGAGGACTTGGGTTCACAGCGCCTAGGAGACTAGAGGGAAGCTTTGTGACTTCAAAAAGTGCAGTTTAGATCTGCTAGGTACAAGGAGAATGAGTCTTGTAATGCAACGGGGCCTGAAAATGAAGGGATTTTTTAAAAGGGTTGCAACTATTACTGTGAAAGCATTTTTGCGTCTATGTATTGGAGCAAAGCCTCTTTGAATTTTAAAGTGTTTAGCTTCAAATGTTTTGGGGACTCCAGAGGCATACATAGTTCCAAGCTAACCATTTGAAACGCTGTGACAAATAGTCCCACTCCAACAAGAAAGTATTGGACATGAAAGTGATCCCAGGAGGAGAGGAAAACAGAGTAATTCAATGTATTTTAAATTACTTTTCACAATCAAACTGTGTAAAGCCATGTATGACGCCAGGTTAGGAGCTAGGGTCTCTGCCGTTAGCGGTAAGTGTAGCTTTACTGAAGTTAGTTTTTATGCTGAGGGACACAGAAGTCGCAATTTGTCTTCAGCTCTGGGTGTTCGTGGCACTTTTGGGTTCCATGTGAAACCCACCAGCTGGAAATTGTCCCAGTTCACACTGCTCTCAAGCTGGGTGTCCCCGAGCTGGGCAGGAGAGCCCAGGCTGGTGACATGGAAATTGCGATTGAGATCCCTGCGTCACGGGAAGGCACGCCTGCGTGTCCCCGCTTCCACGTGAGAAGGGAAAGCTGCTCAAGGTGCAGCCCCAAGGGGAAGCCACACCAAAAGGAGAATTTAATTTTTTAAGGCCCCCGTGAGTCAGCTTTCTGGGGGTGACTGAAGTGATATGTTCAGAGACTGGACCCTAAAGAGCTGCAGGGGAACCCAGTCGTGTTTGTAAAGTTCATAAGAAAAGAATGGATCGGAGATCACACAACACACACCTTTAAAAACAAGCATGAAACTGTGCTGAGGCAGTAGAGAGAGATGTCATTCCCAAGGGAATTCCTTTTGCACTCCTGGATCATGGAAGTAATAGGATTTGAAAGCAAATTCCCAAGCATTTGATAAATAAACTGGTGAATCATTGGCATAGCAATGATGGTGGAAATCATGTTGAGTGCTGCCTGTTCCAAAGAAATGCAGGAGCTCAGCATGGGTGCAAGAACCGAGCCCTCAAGAGAGTGTGCCTGGAGCGAACTGACAGGAAAGAAAAGCAAGTTAAAAATGTGAAACTGTGTGGGGTCCACTGCAGAAAGGTTGAAGCACCGCAGAAATACTGCTCTGATCATTTCTGCCCGGTTTGAGAGCCCGGTCCAACAGCACCAGCGCCTGCAGCACGCTGTTCTCAGCGCACACGAGCACGTGGCTGGCGCTGTAATTCTGCAGAGGAGAGTCATCATGCTGGGGAAGGACCAAAACCAAAATGAAAATTTCTTATTAAAGCTGTTAGCCGGAAAGCAGCTTCATAACCAAGCTGTCGGTGCCAGCACTTTTGAAAATAATTGTGGGAAGAAAAGTAGCGCATTGGATGGTGATGCAAGATTGCTCCAAGACAGTCCTTTTGCCACCAGACATCATTATTTTAGTCGATGGTCGAGAAGCAAGAACTATCATCCCAAAGTCAGTGATCCACCCTGACACTTGGTGGCATAGGAGCAGGCTGCCAGCATTCACTAATTTTGGTCACACTCTTCACAGGTGGCAAACAGACATTGCTGTTCGCAATAATCGTGCCGGTTGCAGGCTGTGAGGCTCACGGTCATTTCTTAGAGTGGCCTCAAGGTGGAAAGGTACAAACACAACAGGAGACTTGCAAGAAAACTTGACATGAGCCGGCACCTGGCTCTTAACCTGTCAGTGTTGTCAGGCATTTCTACTTCTCTGATACTCCCCAACTTTTTATATGCTTGCTGTAAATGCTAATTTACTTCTGCCAGACGTGTTGCTCTTTTCAGCACCGTTGCAGTAAAGTACCTGCCATGCACATGTTGCTCCACATAGCTCTATTCCATCAGACAAGAAGAGCAACACACATACAGTTTGGTATTTGTTCATTGCTATAACCACGTAAGCCTGAGATTTTAAAAACTTTGCTGCACTAACACTGCCACTAGCGCTGCTCTCTGTATGCAAGAATCTTCCTCCCTCCTACAAGGTCAATGCAGCTAGCAGAAATAAAGGGCTACAAAACCAATTCCCCTCTTTTAGTTTCCCCAATATATATACTGAAAAGTTGTTGGACATATTTTGCTACATTTTTTTAAGTCTATCTTTGAGATTTTAACTGCGAAAAGTAATCTCATTATTTTCTCAAATATTTTTGGAAAAGGTATTATTTGGTTTAAATTCAACCAAGTGGTTCTCATTTAGATAAGGATTCAGGTTTTTTCATTATAAGTTTTGCAAAACTGTATTCAGAATTGCATGCAGCTGACATCAGGTCATTTGACAGGAGACAGACACTTCACTCAATGAGTTTATTTTTATCAGTGCTCCTAAGCCAAGGGGACATCTGCACAGCCACCTCAAGGCACAGGCTGGAGTTAGGGTTGTTACGTACCCATTTGTAAGTTATACCCCAGTTTTGATCTAATACTTGGAGATGGCACCATGAGAGCTGAGATTGCCCAAAATACCCTGGATGTCCCCAGTTTAATCATGTTCTTCCCAGTAATAAAGCGAGCATCCCACTCAGATCCGCTCAGATCCAGGTTTGCTGTTCCCATCCATAGCTTTCTTAGCAAGTTTCAGGAGTCGCATGATTCTTGTTCTCTACCTCCCTTCTGCTTTCAGATGGACATCAAGGCTTTACTCGTGTTTAAATGCTACGATGAAATCTGATTTCACAGGTTTATGTGTCTTGCAATTCATTCTCTGCCTACATTAAATAGGAAGTTTCTCCGATCACGCAGAAGAGAATTTTTCACCTGATTCTCAGCAGTGTTAAAAAGCTCTGTGGGTCTGTCCTATACACATGGCAACAATTTCACATACCAGCTCTGGAGTAACTCTTCCTGCAGAGTTTTAAATCATTCTCTAGTTTCAACTGCCCTCTTCCATTTTCACACATTTGAACCTGCTTCTAATCCCGTTACAAAAAATAGATAAGTTCTCCCTGCCGGCTACAGCTTTCTGCTGGCAGCATTGCTGGGTGACCAACAGTTTACCTTAATCTGAAAGGATCTCCATGTATTTTTATAGCAGGTCGATTATTTTTCTCTGCCAGTACCGAGCCTTTGATGTGCACACGTTGTCTCATCAACAATCACTGGGAAAATAACCTCTGAGAGTACAATCTGCAGGCAGAGGTATGAAACAAGCTGCCAAATGAGTGGTCAGATTGTATATACATCTATAAAAATGAAAAGTGTAGCACCAAGTGGGACAAACTTTAAACCAGGGGACTACTAGATAGCTTCTCGGCCACGCACTTGCTCCTCTAACAAAAGTCTGTGTTACCTGGTTGAAAAGTTAATTTCCCCCATCAGCTTTCCTGTTACTGCCTGGAAAAGAAAAATGCACATGCAAACAACAACAGCAATGAAATACTGTGTTTCTGTACAAATAGATTAAAAGAATACTCTACCCTTTCCTCCACACAAGCTTTTGGGAGTTTTCTAGTGAAAACAACAGTAATTGGGTTGTCCATAGGACTTAGCAAACTAAAATTATTTAGGGGAAGGGGAAGATGTGGGTTTATTTTATGTCTCAGAAGAAGGCTGGTGCAAGGATATTGCATCATAATTTCCAAAGTCAGCACTGTCGGGTCATTTTCAAAACCAGCAGGGAAGTAGAAAGAAATGCAGGGTAGGAGAGAGGAAAGGCTGGGAGTCACCAAGAATGCACAGAGGTGCTGTGCGACCTGAGGAGCACATCCTGAGCACACGTGGCAGGGGGCTGCACACACAGGAGCAGCGGTTCGAGCTCTCAGCCCCCACTCAGGTTTCTAGTGAGGCTTTGTACTTGTGTGGCAACATCACACGCCCACCCAGGAAGCTTCATATCACTCCACAGAGGTGAAGTCCCACAAGAAAATCTACTTCTCACAGTGAAAAATTGAAATTGGTTTCCTAGACGACAACTCCATGTCCTACAATAATTCAAATATTGGGACGGACCACTATAAAAACTCGCCTTTCATACAGCCCCTTGCAGCTGGGCATCCTATTTGTTGATGAACTATCACCCATGTCAGTTGAGTATACTAAAATATCCTAGTTTTAAATTACTTTTCTCTTCACCCGTGTTTAGGAAGGTACATCACGCAAGCCAAAGGGTAAAAATTTATTTTGTGCTTTACTAGGTACAAACAAGGCCTGTGTTATTTCCCTGCTTATGCACCTGTGCCTTTCCTTCACAGTTATTTAAGCATCTGAAATTCTGTTGGGGAAAATGGTCATAGGTACTAGTTCAGTCAAAGTCCAAACCTATGCAAACAAGGCAAGCTCACAGGCAAATTGATTTAAATTCTTACAGCTCTCATAGATCTGTTTAGCTCACACACAAAAATTCAACATGTAAAGGGTTGACCTTTAGTACTTTTTGGCTAAAGGTAATGTAAAATGTACTTAATGCATTGCTGATGGCATTGCACAGTTTCCTTTGCTGCCTTTTAACTTTTAATGCGCTCTCTCTCCTTTTCCTGTAAGCATAGTTCCTCTTTTTCGAGAATTAAGTGTATTACGATAGTGTGTACCTACTGACAAGCTGCAGTAATGTCCAGCTCTTGGGGCCAAGGCAACAGGGGGATCAACTTAGACCCTAGAAATTACTGAAGAAAACCATACTTGAGGTCTGCTATGTTCTTCTAGAACGTGTCTAATCATTGAGCCTGAAAATTGTCTCTTGCCTGTATAAGCTGGTAGTGGCACTTCCTTTGTTAGGAGTAAACAATTCTCTTACACGTATTTTTTTACTTCAGTAAGCAGCAATAAGTAGCCTAGCAATGGATGGCGGAACTTGGTTTTTTGTTCCTTTCCAAGGAAATCTGCAGTCAGATCAGTCTTGATAGAGCTGAAGATAATTCTCTGTCTAAACATGTCCATCATTTTAGTGATTTTATTTTAATTGCCACCATTCTTGACTTTGCCATCAGGTAAGAAGGAAGGATGCTCTAGCAGATGTTTCGGTCAAATATGCCATTTCATTTGAGACACATAAGCCTTCATCATGCCGAATCTGTGTGGATGTGAGACATACTGGTTTCCAATAATGGGTTCAAAGAGCTTTCAAAAGGCTTTTGGTGTTTATAAAGAACTTCTGGGCACTTCAGATCATTTGCATGGTATCTCCCAACTCCTGCAGACCCAAACAGCAAGCTTTCCGGGAGTACTTGCATGCTGTTTGTAAACAGCCACGGTCTGTTTTGTTTGCGACTTGCATTTCCTAAGATAAGAATCTTCAGCAGCAACCACCACCATCAATATTTTCAGAAACACTTCAGTTTGTTTACATGTCATATGTGAATGCAGAAGCCTGTTTTCAGCTCGCAGCCACCGCAGATTTCTGAGGGTGGGGAAGAAGGGCAAGGAAGTTCATTACGAGCCAGTGTGTTGGTTGTAACATATCTGTAGCGACTTCAGCTAGAAAGCAGCTTGCCGATAAAAGTGTTCCTACCAAACCCTCTCGACTGGACTCCCATCAAAAGACAGTGTCTCATTATATCTCACTCTCGCCAACTCTCCTGCCGCCACTGCTATTGTACAAAGCGGGAGAACGGCAGCGTTGCAAAGCGAAAATGGCTACAGCGCTGCTGCATATTTTAAATACAAAGTGGTGATAAACACTTGTACTTCGTACGGAACCCTGCGAAAAACGTGATTCCACAGGGAAGATTTAGTAAGTAAAAAACCCTGTTCAGCAATAACTAAAGAAGATTCCTGTCTTCTGGTTTTGGTAATGCTCTAGTATAACAGGAGCATGGGGGTTGGGCTTTCTAGCAGTCAGCTAAGCATTAAAAAAAATATGGGTTAAGAAAATGAAAACTGGACGAAAAAATGTAGACCTTGCTAACTCTGTGATACATCTGATGGCCTTAAGGGGTTAAAGAATTCCATGGAAGTGCTAGGCAATAGTTCCTGCACCCAAGCAGCAGCCACCAGTGAAAGACATTTAAAGCCATGTTATATATTTTTATTCTTTGGAAATGTCAAAAGTAGGGGGGGGGGGTGTGGGTGTGTGTCTTATTTTGTTTTGCACGCTCCTGCTCACCTGCCCAAATTCAGCTGTGAGGAAGATTTCGTTTTGCAGCTATCTCAATGCACTTATTATCCCACTGCCAAAGGTACTTAATCATCAGATACCCACGGCTTTCGGCGAGGTTTAGCTGCAGTGTTGCTTCTAATAGATGCTTTCAGGTCAATGCCTGAATTCCAAAATAATAGCTTTTCCCCCCACACATACTGCCAAAGTAGATGTTATTATCTTGGAGAAAAAAACGTGATTGAACAAAAATATCCCAGATGTATGGACAGACAGTGATACCTGCAAGTCAGCATCAGGCAGGCATGTGTTAGCGGGGAAGTTTGGCATCAGCTGGAGCGAAACAGGGTCGTGCTGGCTATTCAGCTAGAAAAGGTATGTGAGGAAAACAAAATGCTGATCTGAACACAAATGCTAAGCATATGAGGCGCTGGGGAATGCCTTCAGCGATAACTTGGTTGATACGTGTGAGGAAATGATAATGCAAGCTCCAGAGAAAATTGGATGGGCTTGTCAAAGCCAAACCAGACAAAATGTTGCCATGGTTATTGAGTCACCCAAATAAAGAGAACACCGCTCACTCTGAAGTACAAAGGCTCAGGATGGCTTTGTGGTCCCTTACAAGGGCTGTGGGTAGAGATGAACGTTCAGATTTGCTGCCTGCTATCATTAGGGAATGCAAATCAGAGCATGGAAATGAAAGCTGAGGGATGACAAGGTGCCTGCCTTTCCTCGTTGATGCCTAAAAAGTTATCCCAGGAGTTCAGCCTGATTGCTGTCTATTCTGCATAAAGGCGAGGCTGACTGATTTTATTGATCCTCAGTTATTTTTCAATATTGTTTGCTTCATTAGTCCAGGCAGCCAGGTACATAGTCACAGACCCATTAATAAGCCTCAGTGGCCAATGCAAACGTCCCTTCATGGCAAAGAGTCTGCATTTTAGTTTTTAACAGTAGACAAAGCCAAGTGTATTTAGTTTTATTACATCTCAGGAAAGATTTGAATGGATTATTGCACAGATTAAAAAAGGGGAGTGTACCTTTATTATATTTTCAAAATATAGTTTCTTCCATATTTTAAAAAGTACAATGAGAATTAGCTTCAGTACTATGTTCTGTTAGGGAAATTATTTTTCTGTGCGTTACTCCTGCAGATGCAGTTTTAATCAGAATTCTTACTGTACCCCAACAAATTTGGAGTTTTGTGAGGAAAAAAAAAAGGGGGGGGGGGGAAAGAAAAGAGGAAAGAAAACCAGTACAATGACAGAAAGTATGTGGCTGCCAGGGGAAAATAGCACCTGTGAAGATGGGAACCCAGCTTGAAGAACTCAGTGACAAGGGCAGCGAGGGTGAAGAAAGGTACTTTAAAACAGAGATGCAGTCTCTGGTGGGTCATTTGAATTTCATCTGCAGAGTAATTTTCATGCCATTTAGCCATAGCCACTGCAGGGATAAGGAGGACTAAATACAATTAAAATGACAAAATCATACAAGGAGGGATTTGGGCTTGTGGTCATTATACTTGATAAAATTAGATGATATGGTAGGCTAAGTTATTGTTGCATCAAAGATTTTGAGTGTTTACAGAAAAATATGGCATGCAACAGGAGAAGGATCTGTGGTGCACTCATTCAGGGTTCAGGGTACATTAAGAATCCATCAGGTACGTAGAAGAAAGGATTTCTGGCCTCAAAAACACCCAAACAAAAATACGAACAATAGCAAAACATTGCAACCTGTTACCAAGATTTGCAGTTGGCCCTTAGAGTAGCGGCTTTGCTGTTGTCAGATCCTTCATGGAACGTAGGATATTTTAATCACTATTTATGTGCTGCAAGGATTAATTTGTGAATTTATGGCTTCAGAAAATGGGCTTCGGTGGAAAGCTTTCATCAATTCTCAGCTGCTGTCCTTAACCACAAGCCATGGTAGGATGCCCTGCCAAAGCTGGGAGAATGCTGCATGCTGCATGGTTCAGGCAGCCACTGCACAGTCGCACGCCCACAGACACGCTTCAGCACCAATGCTCCTGGTGGAAAATGTGCACTTCAGTTTTGAAAAACAAAGTGTAGCTTTATACACCTGAGGAAAAATGTTGTGGATTCTCTTATCCACACACAGTGTGGGAGAATTCAGTAATTTTATGGACGTGCATCTTAAGATCTGATAAAGTCCATGAAGTAATACTAAGAAGAGAGCTGAAGATTCTCATGTGTTTTCAAGAAAAGTTCCTGATAGTGGAAAACAAAATAATTCAGAGAGCTTCAAAACATTCGGGGCTTCAATAAATTATCACAGGTCGCTGGAGCATGCTGATTAATGCTAACTGCATGTAAGGGCCATGGAAGGAGAGTGTCTGCAGCTTGAAGGATAGCTGGTCAAAGGAACCATAAAGAAGAAGGTGTAGGGAGAAGCCTGGCACATGGTAAGGGAGGCGACGATGGGAACACACCTGGTCAGTGGCACCAACTGGTAAGAACATGCAGAGTGTGAGAAAGTTTTTTCAGCTGGGAGGATAAGAAAGGGGAGGAAGACAAACACATAGAGAGATAAAATCTGATCAGTTAGTGTTAACAGGCAATAACCAGAAACAAACTCAGTCACAGCAGCTGGTAGGACATCAAGAAACTGCAGCAGCCCAGGACTTTGCAACTGATAAGGACGCAAACTTGTTGGTTTATTTGTTTTCAGGCAGTCACAGCATGAAGTAAAAATATTTTTTTTTATATTGTATTGGTGCTTGCAAATCACATTCTGGTTTATGCAGACCAATGTTCATTTCATCTTGCCTCAGTAGTTTGTGAATATAATGCAGAAACAAACAAAATCATAGATTGATAGACTTCAAACTTAGAAAGTACTATGATTATGTCATTTAACCTTGTGTACTTTATAGGCTAAAGTTTACATGCTAAAATATATGTGAAGCCAATATACCCATGTTTGCTCAAAAACATATCACCAAAAGAAAATCCAGCTGCAGTTTAAATGTTTCAAGCAACAGGGAGCCTCCACCAAATCCATTATAATGTTTTTCCCATGACTAGTTACATTCACTTCTAAAAATGAGTACCTTCTTTCTAATCTGAATGTATCAACATGCAGCTTTTAAGTATTCCTTCTCATTCTTTTCTGCTAGATAATCCCCCAGTTTGTTATCATACTGGTTACGTTAAAAATAATGAATCAAATAAACACTGACATATCAAGGTAAGTGGAGAATAACATCAAGCAAAATGAAAAAGAAATATATTTTTTCCAGACAGAATATATACATGATTATCACTTGATACAATGACCTAAGTAGTAACCCAGCACCTGAGTCATCAGACTCCATCCATCACCTCTCTTATGCACTTAGGTTGAAAAAGAATAATCAAAACCAGCTTTGAGAACTGATTATCAGCAACCTTGTGTAAGTATGTTTATACAATGTAAATGTAGAACATAATTAGATTTGTGCTTCCCAATCATGCTAATATAAGGAAGATGCTTATTTTTCCCCCCATCTCCAACCTGTGGACTCTTTTTATAAGATGTGCATGTGGCTACAAACAAGCAACCTCTTGGAGAATCCACACTTTAAATGCCATCAGTATTGTTACTCTGAGAAACTTACTGCTGTTAAGGAAACAAAATATTTAAAGGCAAAGATAAATTCACATGCAGGTTGCTGCATTTAATGGTAACTATTCACATTTATGACTGACTTAGGTACGATACAACAAGTAACCACTAAATGTAGTTACTGGTGGATACTTGGCTGGAATAGAGCCAGTTGCCAGTCTGAGCCAGACTTCTTGACCATAATTTAATTCTAATAAAGCATTTCCAGTAATTACTCTGTCCGTGTACTTGTTACTATTAATATTTTCAGCCTGAAAAGTGAGTTTGTCTATTCCATCAACGACCAGATAGCCAGAGGCACGTGGACTAAACGATTCGATGGTATACTCAAAAACATAGACTCCCAGATATGGAACGTGGAACTTCCCGGTTGCCGGGGCAAATGAAGCTCCGTAGTTGACATCCAGATTGTTAAATCTGATGGGTCCTGGAGTCGTCATTCCATATGTATGAGAGGCAAAAAAAGCCACCATAGGTGCATATCTGTATGATCCTTTTGAAAAATCTGGAACGGAATAAAGAACAACTTCAAGTAATGTTACATTGCACAAAGACAACTCAGACCAGCCAGAAGATCAAAAGCAGCTTTTCTGAAGACACATGATCCACTAGCTTGAGCAACTGAAACACAGTATTTCTGCATAAACACAGTTTTTCTGTATTTTATAAAAAGTAATTTTCTGTCACAATTAGTGCTAGGTGTATCCACAGAAGAATAATCTTAGAAACAGCAAGGGAACCTCATGTCTGTGTATGCTATGTTATCATTTAGGAAGCTGTTCTTTTTCTTTTCTTTCTTTTCCCATCCCCACCCCCTCCAAAAAGAAAAAAAAAAGTTTAAAATCTTAGACAAACACCGAAAAGGTTTAGCACTCCTGATGTTAAATGAGGGAATAAAAGTATATATTATTCTCTTCAAGCTGAGCCTGCACACCATGATTCCCTTCCTCTGTACAAATTATTTTATTCACTATTCTTATACCGTCATGAGTGAGATTCAGCCAAATGGCTGCTGAAATCTGCATAAAATTGACATTCCATGTGGCCTGGATGTAAATTATTTATTTGTTTTCTGGACTGAATAAGCAGTTTCCGTCTTTTTTTTTTTTTTTTTTTTTTTAATATCTTTCAAGGGCTGCATCCTCTACTGATGAAAATCAGAGGTGTGCCTAAAATGACTCCTTGAGGCCATAGTCCCACATATCACGGTAGCTACTTGTATTTATAGAGCGTTTATGGCCATGCTGGAGGTAGTATTCCCCAGTGATGTGATTTTACCTCCCCTTTCAAATTCCATGATATCATGTTCAAATACATCTATTGCACACATTCCCGCTCTGCACAATTCAGCAGGGAGCTTTCCAGCTATTATGGCTGGTCCCAGCCCAATTTAGTCCCGTCACCTGGTCATATTAAAGAAAGACATCATGAGTCACCACAGGACACTACTACTTGAGTTGGCACTCATTAAAGTGAAATGCGGGACCTTTGACCAGCGATGCTTTCTAATTAGGCCCCAGGGCAGAGGCCCATGCCGCTCACATATTGCACTACTAAATTCTTTACTTGCCGACACTTAGAGAATTGTCGTTCACCAGCTTCGTACTGCAGTTGACTCCTCCAAAGGGGTGGCGACAAGCGCAAATAAAGCTCTGTCTGTCATTGATACAGGTTCCTCCATTCTGGCACGGGGAACTGACACAAGCTGAATTCTGCCCTGTGATAGAGAGGGAGGAAAACCAACAACCTCAGTCGCAGTGTCATGACAGTGACACTTCCCAAGTTGTCACTGTTTTGGAAAGCCTCTTCGTCAGTTCATAAAGCTGGTGGAATTTCTGCTGGGGTTCTGCTTGAAGGCCAACTTCAGATCCTGTCCAGGCTATTCAGACCCTTTTCCAGTCCAGCCTCCCTCTTTGCCTGAACACAGCACACCCTCAGCTAGCCTTCAAGATATTCAGAATTACCTGGAAATACTGAGTTCTGCTTGTCTCAGAGGGTCAAGTATATGTATTAAGATGAAAGATACTACAAAGCCAGTGTCTTTGGAACATCTCACTCAACAAACACTATGAGAACCATCAAGAGATTGGGATATCTGACTAGCTGTGAATGTACAGTCCGAGAGACCTCTGTCAACAAACAACAGCCTTTCCTTGCTCATTTCTTCTCTCCTGTCCACGCTAATTTAATGACCTCTCTTCCCTGCAATGTAAGTTTAAAGCCAGCAAAGCCTGGCTACAGCAAAATGTTAGGAAATTCTCCTTCTGTTGTTCCCTACACAAATCCTTCTATAATAATCTAAGGCAGGATGGTCCCACAGGTTATTTACTCCCATAGGGAGGTGTGGGGTGCAGGCAAGAACCCACCCCTACTTGCCACAGCCTGACAGAGGCCCGCAGTCCAGCCAGCACCAGCTGCTCACTTCCATCTTACAGCCGGTCGCAGCGGCAGTGGACTGCTTCTGCTGAGCCCCGCACAGCTGGCTCAGCCTCCTTCTTCCCTTCTTGTATGGCAGCTCTCAGACACCACAGCAAACCAAGAGACAAGTGAAAACCAGGTGGTCTGCAATCATGTGATTCAATAAATATGTTGGATCAGCTAATTACTCTTTACTAAGAATGGGAATGTGCCTAGAGCCTTAGGGCTGACCATAGTTCAAGGAGCCCTTCAGAAACAAACAGTAAAACTTGGAAGAGACAATACTGACGTATCCAATTATTTCCTTCTTTTAGTCAGAAAAAAGAAATAGTTATTTTCACGCTGGTTTGGGCAAATCTGTGCTTTGGTTTGGTTTTACTAATGCAGGCACAGAAGGCTGCTCTTTTCAGACAGAGCCAGCTTATCCTTGGGTGTACCAAAACACAGATTTTGTACTGCTGGTGTACAGGTTGGACTGTCCTGTCTATGACATTACCCACCTAGATGTGTCACAACCATTGCGGGAGAGTCTGGCTACTGGTAATGGAAGATTTTAAATGCCATCCAAACTACATCCAGTACTTGTCCTTGCCCATAAATAAATCAATTCCTGGATATCTACCAAGATTGTTGTATAAGTTTAGTATTGCAAGCAACACAAATCAAACCGAACAGGTGGCTGTCCTTGCCTCCGTTCCTGATTATGTATGAGCTGGCCAGATCACACCCAGCCGATCCAGAAAAATCTGTTGGCCAGTGCTGCTGAGCTCTGAGATCACAATTACTGAGTGTCATCGTATCATGTGTTGTCATAGCAGTCTGGGGGGAAGAACATTCAAGCCACATGAAAAATTAAGTATCGCTGTAAAAAAGTTTGAACCCAAAGCAGTCCCAAGCCATACATTTTTCCATTCTCTTGCTTTGGTCAAATAGAAGTCAGATGTTTTAGAAAATGAACCTTTTCTTTGCCAGGAACTACCAGCAGAGTTCTGGAAAGAGAACATACAGTCCTGTGATGGTGAATCTAGATTGGTAGATGGGAACTGAAAAAGCCTTTCGCTTATTACCAGGGAAATGCTGACCTGGTTTTTCACATAGATACTTCAGTAATGCCCGCAGTTATCTTCAGCTTCCCACCCAGCCATTTCACAGACTGGTGCATTAAGGCAACCTGTTTCCATGAGAAATTCTAGTTCGGTGAGCAGCATGCTGAAGTGCATCTTACAGTGCCACTTGAATTTGCACTGATGGAATATATGGACTTCAAAACACAACAATAATTCTTTTTACAGAAAATAACGTCCATCCTGTAATGCCTGAAATAAAGTGATTTAGGACTGTCATAACCGGGGTCACAGCACAGGCAACTGGACATGAGGAAATAATGTTTTTCTTCTCAGATAACTGTTTTGCTGCACACTTAACTGAAGTTATTTTTCACTCATATTTACCAAGCATCCACAACACTTCACTCATATTTATCAAGAATCCACATATTTACAAAGTGTGAAAGGAAAGCAGAAAAGGAAGGAAAACAGCTGATTGTGCTGACTACATCATATTCCCAAAATACAAAAGCTTTGTGTAAGAGCATGGCAGTCTCTCTGCTAATTGGTCTCTTCTTATCATGAACAAGAAGTAAGTCCAAGAAGCAGGAAAAGATCACAAAAAGGAAACGATAACGCAATTGAGACTGGAGTTTTAACAGCCTGCTGAGAGATGACTTTTCCTGAACTTAACCTTGGAGTTAAATCAAAATCAGACATAGCTTCACCTCCAATAAATTAACCCTCCAGGTGCAGCATTGCTTAACAGCAGCTGGGGAGCCTGCTCCGTCTGCTAGAACAAGGAGAAGCTGTGAAGAGATTTGAGTGAAATTAGCATTTTCAGAGTGAGAGCTAAATGCCCTGGATCTCCACTGAGCAGGTAATCTCTGTGTAACTACCACGTGATCTTACAGTAGCATGTTTTTGCTCTTGTTTCTAGCTGATGCTGCCTCTCTGCCCAGTATTTTCTTTCTCCTTGCTGAAGGACGTCCTGAGACATTATGTCTATATTCTCTGCTTGGGGTAAAGATGCCGAGAGCTTCAGATTAGGCAAGGATTTCCTACTGTAGTTCATTTCCGATTTTTAATTAATTTTTCACAACTTAGTAGATGAGTCAAAAAGAGAAGCTTTATAAATGAAAGGCTTAAATTGCAGCTATTAATAGCAGAGAATAAACCGAATGCAGGTTCTATTTACGCTCAGTATGGTAGGACTAGGGGGAGCCAGTTAATGCTAAATTTTGCTACTCTTTGGGAGGGCAAACAGCCAGAAGCTCTTTTGGGAAATAGACTGCCAATGTTGTACAAACAAATCTTCAAACAAATAATGAAGCTCTGTCAGTATCTACTGGGGTGTTGTTTAGAAGTAAATCAAATATTTAGCAATTTAATGGTCTCCTTAAGGAAAAAAGTGAGTCCAGTGGTTCAATTTGGAAATGTCTGAACAGGAAGTAACTTACCCTAATTTTCTCAATATTTAGTTATCAGTAACTGTCTCTCAGGAAGCCCTGGGAGACTGGAAGACCCTGGGAATCTACGAAACTACCCTGCTCGCACACAGTCGGGCTGACTCAGTCTACAATTATTAATCACCTCTGGCTTAGTGCTCTCAGTCTGACAGCGATTAAAGTGATGACCATCCCCAGCAGCCTAGATGCAAGGAGTGCCAGGGAGCAGTGGGAGAGAGGCAGCCCCACCAGGGCTGGCACCCTGGAACCGAGGGCAACAGCAGGGCTGGTGCCTCACCTGGCGAGGTGACAAGCAGAGCATGGCAAGTTAATCATGGTAACCAGGGTTAGTGACAGCCCAGTATGACTAAAAAAGCCTGGGATTTTGATTTGGGCTGAAACAGGGATCCCAGGGCCATGGACAGGTTGTGCAGTCATGAGGCTAGGTCAGGATGCCCAGGGCAAATAATGCTATAATTGCACTAGGGCCCTGACAGGGAATTCAGATATAAACACCATGTGGGGTGTTTGTGGTGCAAAAAAGCACCAAGATTCACCCGCAGCTCTTGGGCAAAAAGCAAGGAGCCTCAGCTGTGCTCGGCAGTTTTTGAGTGGGGACAGATTGCCGAGACCAATCTGAGCTACTTGGACTCTGGCAACTCTGCCTCTTTGTTAAGCAGAAGTATCTAATACTCCCAGTGTGATGATTTCAGGATCACTAAATTAAAACCAACAAAATAGTTTCATCTACTACTTTGTCTAAAGAGTAAATATCAAAATTTGATGTACGTGTCATCAAACTGACCTAGAATAACCATCAAACTTGTGCAGTTAAAACACAAGATGGAAAACATGTAAATAGGTTAATTTCGCTGCAAGCTTGAATGATAAAGTGACAATGGAATCTTGCATTTCTGTTAGGAGCCAGAAATCATGTGAAAATAAAATCAGGAATAAGACACAGAGAAAATGAGAATGAAAAGAAATTGCCTCTCTTTCACATGGATGCGCTGTTGTAAATACATAAATATAACACATCTGCAGTATCAGTTTTTCATGTTGATGGGAGGGTGGCATAATCTGAATAAAGCAAAACCTCAACGAATGCAAGACATGCAACAAGAGAGCGCATTCACCTTTGGAAAGCACAGCAGCCTCTAGATTCTCCAGCAAACAGACACAGCACTAAATGGCAACAGGAAAACGGGAACTGAGCTAAGCTGCCCTCACGCTGCAACATGTTTCTGCAGTAGAACAGTGCATTGGAAGGTAGAACCAGACATAATCCATAACCAAGACTAAGAGTTTATTGTATATTTTTTTCTTTAAAGGCTGACATCTCCCCTATGTTAGATACTTGAAGCTGTCTTAGACCATCACTTTCTTATTCACCCTGGGTTGCCATTACAGCTAGTATCAGGTAAAGTGTTAGATTTTTTTGTCCCTCATAGACATATTGCAGCCTCTAGCTGACTTAAACCTTTTCTTTTATTCATTCCACAGTATGGGAAGTCTCCAAACCTGTATGTTCCTGCACTCACAATGCAAACACACATTGTTTCTCCTTGATTTCAATTAACTATCTAGGAAAGTATTACCTCAGGGGTCAACTCCTGAACACATTAAACCCAATGAAAATCCTAATCTCTTAGAATGGGATCAAATATTGAACATACTGGCATCCATAAGAATCATCGTTCACCTCTTTCTAGAATTTATTCTAATATTTTTGAATTGGAAAAGATAGAAGATTGAATGCATTTTATAATTAATCAATTATGCCTTAGGGTTTCTTCTAGAAACTTTAGTGTAGTCAGCATATATCTCTGGATGGCCTCCTGGAACTTGAGAAAAAAGCTTTCCTGGAGAAGTAAAATCTACCGAGGCAGAAGATGGATACTTGTTAATTAGGATAATGGTCTTATTTCTTTAACTTACAGAAAGGTAATGTATGATTTTGCTAGGCATGAAACATCATTGAGTGCAAAAATTCATTACTGATGGAAAAGTCTGCATAAATATTGCTGTGCAGAAACCTTGCTTAAAAATAGGGTTTTTCAACATTTGCAAAAACCTGCACTTTCTGTAAGAGTGAGCATACATCCAATGTTATCAAGCTATTCGTTAAAATTCAGCATGAGATAAATAATAAATAGGAAGGACATTTATTCATTAACGTGCAGTAAAAGACAGAGCAGGTGGCAGCTTCCTGCGCTCCAGGCAGGTACACTGGTGACGTTTTCCAGGCAGAAGACTTGGGAAGGATCAAAGGCATCATATCTCATTTTCCCTGAATTTTAATTGTGAAAAAGGGTTTTGAATATCCATCCTATGCTATGGCAGGAGCAGGCAGGAAACAAAAACGACTGAGAAAGAATTGCCATTTTTATATCAAAATATTCAAATTGCTTTGGAGTAAGAATCTGGCGAATCTTGGTGCATTTTTAAGTGTGATTGCCTGTTGTAATAGCTGTGTGTCCTCTCTAACTGAAAAGATAATCAAAGACTGAAGTCCCTCAGTGGAGATTGCTTTTGGCAGAAGCCAAGCTACTGATGGGACTGGGTCTTTACAAAGGATCCTTTCCATTGATTATTGAAAAGTGCTGTGCCTAGGACAGGAGGAGACGAAGGAGGGAGGCAGGGGAATCAGAGGGAAGAGGTGGGGAGAGGGAGAGGGAACAGGAGATTGTCCATGGTCTTAGCACACGAGCAAGAGTTGTAGCTCTTACTACCCCTATGTGCTTACAATAGGGACCAAATATGGTTTCAGAAAGGTTCATAAGTTTAGGAATGCTTTACAGAAAAGATTCAGGATTAGGACTTCAAAAGTATCTGGACATCTGTCTGCCATTTAGGAATCAGTCTCACTTATTTTTATGTGAATTAAGAGTCCTCTGAGGATTTCTAGTCACTTAAACACTCTTCATTTTTCTGTATTTTCCCAGAAAAGATATTTCCTTAAAACATTAGCTTGTGCTACTGATTTTCACTCATCTGATTCCAAAAATCATAACATAAGAGTTTGTATTTCTGTGAATAAAACCATGTGAAGTAATTTCACATTATGATGTTTAAGTCCAGAAGTGAGTCACGCTCTATGTCCTTTTTAAGAATGGTAGTTTCTACTCAGCTGAGTTGTTCTCCAGATGGACTTGAGTCATAAACCTACGTTATTGACTGGGCCTCTGACTCTGCAAGAACACACTGTTGTAACTGCACTAATAATCTCAATGAAGCATTGAAAGAGCTGGCAAAAGCCTCATTACAATCGTTCAGTGTATTCACTTGCTTCAGGTTTTTGATAGTTTTCATCCCCACTGACACTGCAAAGTACTGATGCAACTCCAGATTTCCCTCCCAGCTTGCATGTTTTTTTAACTGAACTTGCTAACTGAGATGCAGGCACAAAATCCTTGCAGTTTAGATTTTGTCTAAATTGTCGGTTATGTTTTAAAGGTCATGTACTCAGCTGGGTGTGTGTGCATGCACATATATATCTTACGCTCATCAGACATTAATAAATCAAGGAAAATTAAATGGATCTTCTAGATGCCTTACCGAGAGTCTTCTCTTAAGATAAATAAATTCTCTTGTAAGCAAAAGACTGGAGTAACTCCAAGTTCCTCTGAAACACTCTTTATGGCAGTCTTCAGACTTTATATTCACCCTCACTCAAATTCTGCCCTCTGAGTTTATCACGATGGTTACATAGGCCTTTATTACAAAGGCCCTAATTTTTAGTACGGTAAAATGCATTACCTGGATCTATAGCATTATCTGTGTTTCTCTGACTTCGGCTTGCCAGGCTCATGGTGACATTTGCTGCTCCTTTTTTCACTGGGGCTGGTTTCTTTATAATTGGTTTCACTTGCTTCTGAAGTTTGGTGATATTGTTCATGGCATTTCCCACTGATATGTCAACATGATGGGTTAGATTTGTCAGGATAGCTCCCGCTTTTATTTCAAGCACAGATTCGACAAGCTCTTTGAGACCGCTCTGCAGCAGGGGGATATCTGGCTGAGCAAGTTTAATTAGCACAGGGATACTCGCATTCACTTTTTGGATGCTGCTGTTAGCATCCTGACACAGCCCCCAGGCCTCATGAGCAGTCTTGTTCAGAAGTGGAATGCTGTTTGAGAAGCGGATTGACTTGGCTTCCAGGGCCTTGATCCTGGAACTCAGGGTCTGGAGCTGAAGTGAGACCACTTGTTCTTTCTCTGTCAAGGCAGCTTTGGTTTTTTTCAGTGAGACACAGTTGTTTGCCAAAAACTTGGAAATTTTTGACTCCACATTCAGAAGGCGAACCTCATGATCCTTTGATCCCTCCACAGAGTCAAATAGTTTCTCTTCCAGACGGCTGATATCTTGTCGTTGATTTTCCACTTTTGACGATGTATCATTTAACATATAGAAAACTCTTCTGAAACTGTGGAGGATAATTTTGTCAGACTCCTCGTATGGAAGATCAGAAAGGGATGGTGCTACTTGTGAAGTGAATTCATACTTCTTGCCACTGAGCAGTGCCTGGAGGGATTCATTCAGCTGCTGGAACTGGGGAATGAAAGCCAGGAGGCTGTCCAGTTCCTCATCTCTGCCACAGCAGACTTCAGTCTCATTACTTAGAGCACGTAGCATGCTTTTCATTACATAGTTATCTTGAATAGAATCAATAGCACTGTTTATTATTATCATGGTCTTGTTTAATCCATCTTCTATTTCCATGGAGCATTCATTAACACGACTCTCAAAGAGTTCCTGATAAGCCTGAGATTCATTTTTAAGTCCTTCTTGAGTTTTGGAAAGCTCCTTAATTGCAGAACTCATTCTGTTAATGACAGTAGTGAGGTTTTCAAGCTTCTCATTGATTTCTTCAGCTTGGATTTGTTGTTCATACCCTGAAGTCAGACTAAAAGGTACCCCTTGCTCAATCAAGGGTTGCAGGATCTCCATATCATAGCACAAATCATTAATTTGCTCATTCATTTTGTCCATCTTATTGTCCAATGGAAGGACCAGGTCAGAGAGACTTTTGTTCAGGACAAGCACATTCTCTTGGGTTGCTGCCAGCTGTGTTTGGAAGTCCTTCCTGCTTTCTGACAGCATGTCATCACAGATCCCCAGAACAGAGTCTCTCTGAATTTCCAGTGCAACACTGAGATTGCTGATCTTGCTGTCTTGGACTCTTAAGTCATCAAAGATCTGCAGCACCATCATGCCTTGTTTCTTTACTTTCTCATGAAGTGTCAACATGTACTCTGTAATATTGTACTCTGTCACATTATCTGCTGAAGGGATGTGTTGGCTTGAAGACTGTTCAGCTGATAGCAGCTGTTCATGAGCATCTTTCAGTTCAGTAAGAGTCCGATTTAAAGATTCATAATAAATTACACTTCTTGACTGTTGATGCTCCAATTTATCTTCCAAGGATTTCTGCTTTTCCTGTAAAGCTTTCACAGGCTTGTCACAAGCGAGAGTTATTTCCTCTTTCATCTGCACCATATGACTCTTTAGCTCCAGAACGTCAAGCTTTGTTGGCCCACTGTCTTTCTCCTGAGCAAATTTGTGTTGGGTTTCATTCAGATGCTTGACTAATTCTTTTGTATTTTCAAGATCATCTGACAAACTAGACACAGTCTTGAAAATCTGAGCCATGCTGTCTTGCATTTCACCTTGAAATACTTTAAAGTGTTCTCTGACAATGTCTTTGACTACTTCATTAATACTTCTGGATTTGAGATCTTTGGGAAAAAAAGGAATATGGAAACAATCAAATCAATTGTGTTAGCTACATCTATTTTTTTTCAACAAGGTGAGCAAACACAGTACTGTAGAGAAGTCAAACACACACATTCCTGCACCAATTCATCCCTCCACAGAACAAAATTTAAAGCTGAGAAATGTAAAGGATGGCTAACAGTGTTTGAAGACTCATCCCTGTTTCTACTGAAATCAATGGGAGTTTTGCTATTATTTTGAAAGGTCAAACTCAGAGTCTGCATGTGGTATCAACTTTGATCTCCTAGCTAAGCTGTTTCTGAGCACTGAAACAGTGTATGCTTTTGTGGATTGTTCATAAGAACATGATTTTTCCTTTCTTTGCTCGGAAAGTAAGGACAAAACTCCTGCTTTATCAACATGATGGTCAAGAAGTGAAAGCAGAGATTATTACCTTCCTGTTGTTTTATATGTGCTAAGCAATCATACACTGTAGCAAGAAAGAAGCAACGTAAAAAGAATAGCCTTATTGAACATCTAAAGTTAGTAAAACTACAACTGCTGCAAAACCCAGACATTGTAAAGATATAAATCTTTAGTTAGTCTTACATGCTACAACTCTTTCAATAGCTCCTAGGAACACTGATCCTGAAAAGCACTAGGCAGAAGTGAATGTGTGGGAAGTGCTCCTGTGAGTAATGAAAGTACCTCCTGTATGGCCTTAGATGGGTTGAGACAGTCATAAAATAGCATTCATCAAGAATGCTGCATAACATATTTTGATTAATTACAGCAGTAGTTGTGCTCTAGTGTGAAATTAGTAGGATTCTTTTCATTTGTTCTCCAAAGGCAGCTGGTATGTCCAGCTAAAACACTGAAGCATTCTTTGCATGTTTTTTCTAAACCCGATGAACACTTGCGGCCAGCTTGTGATATAATGGCCAAACCCTTCAACCACTACAATGCCTTGATGGCCATCGGTTCTCTGATTAGAACTCTATTGATAAAGGCAGAAATTCTCGGTTGCCTTCCTCTATTTTCCTCTCAATTACTTCTACAACCTGGATTTTATTACTTCATCTCTAAAACACCAAGGCACGTTCTGAAAACTTATTTGGAAGTACATTCTCAGCAAGAGCAGTAAAAAGGCAGGAAATCAGATCCATGAAAACCAGTGCAACTTTGGGCTCCAAGGGTGAAAAAGGATTCCAAATAAAAATTGTTTTGTTCAGCAAGCGAGAAAGACACATAGTATTTTTTTCTATTTAGGGGATTCATTTGAATTGTGCCTGTTTCCAGCTGGAAACAGAGATATAAATTAGCTGATAATATTTGCCTTTTATGAACTATAAATGAGTCTCAGTCTTCATTATTTGTGGTAAAATGGACAGTAAACACCTCTGATGCTGAGCTGAGAATACACAAGTACATTCCTGGATGTAACTCAATTTCTCTGTTGCTCATTTTGAAGTAGAAAGGCCCAAACTACCTGTGAACATTAAAAATCTCTTACACTTTTTATGAGATTATGAATTTTAACTCCCTGGCTGAAATCCAAAGTGTGTAATTACTTTGTGTCAACATATACTCCCTTTGCAGTTTCAATTATTTGAAGAATAATGTGCAAAATAAATGTATGTACACAAGAGACTGATTTAAGGCTATATATCCAGCTGTAAATGGCATCTTTGACTTGGAAGTGATTAACACTCCATCGCTGAGTTAATTTTCAAAGTGTACATTTTATTAATGAAGAGGAAAGAAGTCTATAAAAAAGCTTGATGTGGAGTGAAAGGAGGGAGAAATAATAGCAAGAAGTGTGCAGAGTTTATTAAATTAAAGGGGGAACACCAAATTATTTTCTCTAAGAAGTAGGAACAATTTCCTAAGTACTGAAAAAAAATTTTAAAACATGCACAACAGATTTCAGTAATCAAATTAGAGGAGCATATCAGTTACTCCAGTGAGCGTTGCCCTGTATCAACAGATGACAAGTTTACGGAGTCAAAGACTATTTGTAGATGAAACCAAGAAATAAAGACTTTGTGAACTGTACTGAACTATTTGTTCACAGAAAAAGACCTCACTCCTAACAAGCCCTGATACAAAGCTGGACAGCCATTAGCATTTCCGTGATAAGAAAAAAGGTGATTAATGGGTATGAGCAAAGGACCTGGGCATCATGGGAAGAAAATGGAAAAGTAGGGGAAGAAGTCTGAATAGCATGAAACAATTATGGGCTCAACTGTGGTTTGAAAGCACATTGCTTCAGGATGTAAGTGGTAGCGGGGAAAGTTGTGGTTTACTTCAGGTGAGCTTCTAAGAGCAATTTTTAGCACGTATAATGTGCCTATACTGCACATCTGTGCCACGTTAGGGGACAGCATAGAAACTCCTTCCAGCTCCTGCTACTTTAGGATGCTCTTTGCCTGCCTGGAGCATGACTGACTGACATTGCCCGGGCAGAAACTGTATTTGCCCCATTACATCTACAAGCCAACAGAAACACTAACCTTGTTCTCTCTCCCATCCTCCCTTCTGTTTACCTACGTACATGCCAAGAATAACTTGTATTTGGAGTGAGTGCCCATAATTAGTCAAGGGAAGTAGTTAACAACAGCATTTTCATTAGAGCTACTTGATTAGGAGATGAATTGAGAGCATAAATCAAAAAAAGGTCAGCAATGGAAGATGTCATCTAAGCAGGTAAAAACAATAAAGGCTTGAAACATATTTGCAGAGCAGTGTGAAATAATGTGGGGGTTTGTACTGCACATTTTAATTAGGACTTAGACCCTTAAATATAGGTAGCAAATGGGGAAGCAGGAACATAGGATGCAGCAAAAGACCTCTTGGAATAGCATAAAAATGACAGCTATAACGAATGGAATATAAAAAAGAATGAAGAGAAAGCAGAATGGAAATTGGAAATATTCAAAGATAAATTAAATGTATGCCCAAGGGTCAAGAATGCCATCCAGCAATGTGTGGAAAGGTGAAAACAGGTCACTGAGCGAGAGATGGGATAAACTTGATCCAGGGTCCAAGAGAGCCACCTACCATGTGGCATAAGTGTCTCAGGAGACAGAGGACTGAAAATGCAAGACATGGGACCACGTTTGGTAAATTTAAGAGAGATACGAAAGCACTTAATGTTTCATTTAGTTTTATCCTAATGTAAGGAGCTCCAGTTCCCCCATTCTATTTTTAGACAACAGAAAAGTCCTCTGGATTCTAGTGTGTATAATACAAACAGTTTGGGGGAAATTCCTGAAAAATTAGAAAAATATTGCAAATTAAGGAAATGAAAGCTTCAGTCCCAATCTGCTTATTAAGGACCATTTGAGGTTGGGTAATAAACAGATCTTACTGTGGGATTCAGAAAGAATGGATGCATAATTCTGCTGGCGAGATTTTGCCCGACCTCCTGTTCCCTGGCCATATCTTTCTCATCTACCAAACACGAGTACAGATGTTTATCAAATGTAGCCTAATACGATCAGAGGCAAATTATTCAGCAGGATGTTTGCCATGTTATAACTGTAAGAGCCACAGAAGTCCTCATGTTTCCCCTGCATATATGAATTACATAATAGAGAATATTACTTAGCCATAGTAGCAAAACAAATACTATGTCCTTTAGCAGCTGTCAGATAAACTAAAAACAGAGATTAGAATATTTACAGAAGCTCTAAGTAAATGAAAATATTGGCTTAAGTTACCATGTAGATGATGTAGTATCCAAGAACATAATTTTTTTGCCCCTATAACAAATGTCAGAATAAACAAATCCCCTATTATGAAATGAAACTAAAGGAGAGGTCTCCTTATAAACACTGAGCAATAGAACAGTCTACAAATGTTTTTAGCATTATTTTTTTCTGGCACCTTTAGCTGCATGAGTGATTACATTAATTTATTTTTCTTACCTTTTAGAAAAGACTGGAAGTCTTTGCCCTTATCTTCATTGATTTTGCCTTCCAAAGAAGAAAGCATCTTGCTCACATCACTCATCGCAACAGCAATGCTGTCAACATTCTTCTGTAGAAAAGTCAGTTTCATCTCCTGGCTGCTAATCTTCTCATTCATTTTTTGTGTAAGTGCTTGGTCAGAGAACAAAATGAGAAAAAAAAAAACCAAACAGCAGTGTTAAAACATGGGGGGTTGGGGAGATGGGGGGAATGAAAGCATAATTGTCTTGAGATATATTAGCTGGAAGTGGGGTGGAAAGTTTCTGAATCTTTAGTCTTAAATGAATCATCTCGATTTTTGTCATGTCTCATATATTAGTGACATTCAGCAGCACAGCAGTAGCTAATTACCAAAGCATCTGTATCCATTATAAAATATTTATAATTCTACATCAGTATTTTGAGTGGTTAACGTATTTTAATCAGCATAATACCATTCTTCCTCCACCTAGCACCCTACGGCTTATGCAGTTAACTCTCATTTAGTCTATTTTCTTTAACACAATCACAAAAAGATTGAGTTTTACTTACCACTTATAACTTCATGAATTTGCAAGGCTTGTGTCTGAAGGAATACATCATCTTTTCAGTGTCGGGGTCAAAATAAAGACTCTTAAACACAGCAACAAGGCAGAAAAACAGCTAATAGATAAATGACTTTGGAATAATCATCAGCCTGTCATTAAGAAACGATGCTCAACCTGTGAAGTTCATTTTAAAACCTGCCCAAATTGTTCCTGACACTTGTAGTCTCTTTAGGTATAAAAAAGCCTAGACGGATGCTTTTAAGACAGGTAGTGGCGAAGGCAGCCTTGATCTTGCAAATTAAGACTCCACATGACTTCAGCTAGCCATCTGATTTTACAGCTGACAGAATGAGACTTAGTCTGGGATTTTCAGAAGATGCTGATAATATTAGATGTTCTAATCCCGGTAAGCGAAGCTACAAGATCTCTTCAGTTCTTTCAACAATTTGCCTAAATAGCCTACCTTAGACACACAATATATTATCCTATATGATCCAGGCCATACTGTGACTTAATAAACTGCTATGCAAGAGATTCTTTAGCAGTACATACAAATATTTATTAGTGTAAATTTACAGTACTGCTATTGATCTTATGTCACTTTTCATTGTGGCATCAGTGTCTATTCCCAGGGCAGTAAACAGTTATACTCAGAAATCACGTAGAAGTACAGGGCCTAAAGACTACCAAAAAAAGAAAAAATCAAGTTATATGTAAAAGGGCATATTCTTTTGACTAGACTCTTATTGTTCAAAATTCTAGTATGTAAAAAATAAACATATCATACCTAATTTGACAGCATTTGGGAAAAAACAGAAAATTCACTAAATACACCCAATCAGGACAGATGAATTGAAGCAATGCCCATGAGAATACTCTTCTGTAGAGGCACATTGGTTGTAAAGTTAGTAATTGGTAGAGCCTGGTGAATAAGGCTAGCTGTTTTAGGTTAGGATGTTAGCATCTCCAGCTGCTCACTTTGCCCATGGTGTCTACTTACACAGACATAAAATTGTTTATAACTCAGCCACCTAGTTTAGAGTCTGGCAATCCTCCCCAATGGCACTGGGGAGACAAGGTTTTGATGGATTTTCTTCATCTGAATACTCTTTTCCATAATGCTACTCTGTGACAGACAGACAGGTCTGGATACTTCTGCTCCTGGTTCAATTGTTACTCTGAGAAAGTGATTTGCATTCATTACCGGCTTATGCATAGCCACCCAAACTGATAACAAACCTGCAGGGTGCAATGGTTTCTTCAGTTTGGTTTCTGTCAGTTCCTACTGAAGGAGGAAGACAAGCTGCATAGATGAACTTGCAAGCGAGGTTTGTAAGTGGTATGACTGCATAGTGAGAGCTGGAAACAGAATCTGGCTTGGAGTCTTGGTAGCTGCTGTTGGAACAACAGACCAGGGCAGTTAGTCCTGGCCCCAGGTCATGTTTGCAGGGCTGACAGCCAGAACAGGTATCTGTCTCCTAAACTGACCCCATTTGATTTAAAAAGAACTGAAAAGCAATTAACACGGAGCTCTGAGATTCCAATTTCAGAGTTATTTTTCAGAGCAGAATTCCTACTAAGACAAGTGGCATGTTTTAATGCTCTATTGATCAAACTCACTTTCTCATATGGGTCCTGTCGTCTTTACTAGACATCCTCATCCCTCCAGACCCGGGAAGCTCAGTTGCTCGCACATTACCAAGGGGCAACAGCTTTCTCCTAACTCCCATTTGAAAATACCTTTCTATGTCTCCATACCAGGTTTCAGTCTTTTTGTCTCCCACCTATGCTTTCTAATTTTTTCTATTTGTCTATTATGATTTAAAGTAAAACACATATACAGACATAAGCCCATATGTGTACTCTCTCCATAAAAACCTGTGGCAGTCTCACTTCTGACATCCTGTTCTCCCAGCATGCATGAATATCCCAGCACCAGAACAGTATATTGACACACAGAGACCTGAGAACATAATTTGACTTATTATTTGGTTCCATAAAATGTTTTCAGATATATACCAACCCTGTGAGTGACAATAACACCATAGTGTTATAATCATCAGCTGATGATTATACAAAAAGACAGCATAGACATCTGTAATCAAAGCATCGACAGATTCAAAAGAAAAGGGAGGTAGTAAGAATGTGCAAGGAACATGACTCGTTTCCACTGTCTTTTACATCTTGTCCATCCTCTGGGTCCTCACTATGTAAACTCAGGCTCATTTGACAGTGTGTAGAGAGTGTTGCCAAATAACTTACATATAATTTGCCACCAAAAATTTACCTGACAAGTGCAATGTCACTCAATGCTGGGGAGTATATCACAAGAAGAGAATAATTTTTTCCTTATTCAAGCATGTTTCATGTACTTATTTTGTTGTTATTTAAACACAATATGCTGATTGTTAGCAGTTCTTTGAGTACACAGTGTTTTTAAATAATTCTGCACTATCAAATGTCTTTATACCCTCAAAGACATATACACGTTCAGGTGGTACAGACTGGAATACAGTATAGTCTGTCAACTACTTGAATAACTCTACATCATGGCTACCTTTTCATGTTTCTTTATAGTGAGCAATTAATATTTGAATTCATGGACAATGATTGTTTCTGCTCCCACTTCAGTGAGTGTGCAAACAGGCCTGGCATGAATAAAATTCCATTCCCATGAATACTTATGCAGACAACTATGAAATTAATTTTCTGGAACATTTGTGCTGGTAAACTTTAAATCATACAGATGGTAATGGAACATAAATATAAAGGGAAGTGAGCACCCCCAAGAATTCTAGAGACTACAAGGTGGAGAAGCTTTCCATGCAGCAGTCACCTAAGGGAACTTCTCAGTGTAGATCGCTACTTGAATAAAAGCATTATTGTTACCGACTACCTCTTACAATGCTGAGGTCTGTACAAGGTTTCCTGCAAGAAAACACTGACACTATGTTCCAAAACCTTACGGTGTAGAAAGGTTGAAGTAAACACAGTAGAGAGCAAATGAGTAGTGTAATAAGAAACAGTCTCAAACATCTGTGGTATAAAGCCATAAACTGTCCCTGTGTTGCTTACCTATTTGATCATCCTAGATGGAGTAGCTTAAAACACAGTTAAGCTGCCCTTGCTAAATTTTGAAGCATCATTGTACTGATTTTGAATAAAGCACTAATTTTTATAAGAAAATATGTAACAATCACACATTCAGATAATACAGTTAACATCACTACGCTTTCTTTTGTGACCAGTGCTGGTCTATATTACTCCTGGGTTTGCTTTTGGGTTTGGGTTTTTTGCCTGTATTTGGGGGTTTCTTTCTTTTTTTCTGAAAATTTATTTATTTTAATAAGTAATATAATAGTTGAAATATTTCTATGCTGAATGACTTTCCTGGGTTTAGTTTAGTCACAAGACACTATAAATGCTAAGCTACTGGTACCTTTAGATTCAGTTTCTTCTACCTATCTTTATCAGAGAAGCATACTGCTGAACCATGACTGCTAGAAACTCTAACGGTTCATTCACGTCCCTTCAGCAGACAGTTTTTTCTCAAGTTATTTTTGGAGTGATCTTAATGAGTCACATGGTCAGCAACTGGGCTAGAGGTGATAGCAATCACAATAACCGACCTGGCCCACTGGGGTCCTGATGAGCTCCTGGTGTCCTCTCACTGACAGTTCTGCTGCTTTCAGCCTGGTTGCTATGTATAAGCGATGGTTGTTCTTGAGTTAAAAGAGGGAGAGAAAACGGAAAGTGTGTGAGTGAAACAAGGAACACAACAATCAGGATTCCACAACACTTGCTTTGTCTATTCTATACGAACTTTATCAAAGCCAAATCAACTGCTATGATTCTTGTTATCTGCTTAGTCCACCTATAACACAGTGTAGAACCACACTGATGAGACTGTGAATGGTTTTAAAAATGGCTTCCTGAGGCTGGCAGGGGTTGGTGTTAATACTAAAATGTCATACCTTGCCCTCTAATGAACAGAATTTTGGAATCTCCAGGGCTAAAAATTCTATAGGAATACTTCAGATCAATATAAAACACCAGTACAACAACAACACAGATATTGTCAGCTGTAAAATTAATTAAGTTTTAGTACGGCTACAAAATCAGACATGTTTGTCAAAATCAATATTTTATTTTTTTACTTGTTACACAAATCTTCAAGCATGGAAATCTTCCCAGTAAAGGCAATAGTTGCTACATTGTTGTAGCACCTAAAAAAATAAAACCATTTCAAAACATAATCAAATTCCAACAAGCATCTTGCAAGATTTGTGACTGGTATGTACATTAAGAAACTTTATGAAGGTGATAAGTTTGTAAATATTTTCTCTGGTCATGGCAGATGGGATTTTCTGTGCTTATTTTACTTCTCAGCCCAAAGATCCCAAAGCTGTTTCCAGAAACCTAGATTAACATTATTCTTTCAATATTGCAGCTGGGGAAATAGGTCCAGAAAAATAAAGTGCCTTCACTCACAAAAATTAGGGAACAACTAATGGAATAACTGGTGATTGAACTGAGATTTCCACCTTCCTGACTTACTCCTCTAGTCATTAGGCTTAATGGCGGTGTTTTCATTTTGTTATTGTTTTAGAAAAATGAAATATGTACTAAGTGGATTGCAAATTTGCTAGTATACATTCATAACAATTTTATATGCTTGCTCAGTTCATGAAGCATTTTGAAGTAGATGTTGTTCCAGCTAGAGCACATCTAAGGAATGCCAGTCTTTAGTACAGTACACACAGAATAATTTGGGTATGGTGACATTATTTTACAGTTCAAATATTAAAACCTTGTCTGGCCATACTGTGAGTTTCCAAGGAAACAGAATAAAATGCTGAATCAAGAAATTCCCTATGTTTCATCAGCCTCTTAACAGTGTATATGAGGATCAATAGATTACATTTAAGGATGATATAAGGTGGTTTATATTGCAAATTAAGGGAGGGGGTGATGTAACAATTAGGACAGGAACTCAAAGGAAATTATCATATGGACCAAGAGTTCCATAGAATTTATTGAAATTGGCTGATGAATACGAAATCCTCAAATAGTTATAATTTCAATAGCTTCAGTCATCGTTCTGTAGCATAGTTATTGACAGGAGTTAAAATACTTGCATTCAGCCCAATTCATTACACAGGATTTATCAGGTAGTGATGTGATGATATAATCTATGACAAGGGAGTCAGTTACTTGCCTGTGATAAAGACCAGCTGATCGATGTCCTTTAGTTCTTTCATTTACCCATCTTTCTGTTGCTCTAAATATATTCACTGCCGGTGTTAGTGCTACAGACACCGGATATATTTTTTTTATGCTATCCATCTTACCTTTCATCCCCACTATTAAATCAATTGCCCCACTCACAGCTTAACATTGTAGAATACCCAAATCTTTACAGTTTTATTGCTTTCAGAGTTTCAAGGATATATATATTTACCACCATGTGCTTGTCTTACTAATGCTTTAAACTGTTCAGATAACTTAATCCCTGTAAGACCCAGGACATAGTATCACTCTTTTGCAGCAAACCAGCAACGGAGAAAGCCCGTAGTGCATTGTACTGCCTCTAAAAGCAGCAAGGGCTGTAGCCAGTGATGCAGACAACACAAAAAAACTCACCCAGAGAGAATACCTCATATTGTACAGTTATTAAATTTCATCACTGTATAGGAAAGGGACTTCTCATGCAGCATTAGAAATGCAGGGGTTTCATTTGTGAAAAAAATTCAGAAGAGTCGCTGGCAATATAGCTTCTCCTACATCATTCTTCCAGTGTGGTTCAATCCTTTTCCAAAGAAACCACTCTGACACATATGGTGATTAAGTCTTACGTGCTCCTTGGTCCCACAGCTGAGATTCCCCATCCTAGATGCTGTATAGCAGCAGATGTGATGGGAGCACCAGACTGCAACTCTAATACATGCACTCTTCAGGGTAGAAATAGCCATCAAACAATTTACATTTGAGACCTTTTAAAAATTGGATACACTATGCTCAGTTTAAGCTAAAAATATCAAATAAATAAAAATTAGATTGCTAAACCCACCTTATACAGGCCATTTACAATAACAAAGCAGCACCACAAAAAAAAAAAAGAAAAAGAAAAAAAAGCAGCAATTCAAAACGCTGAGCAATAAGCTCTTCCAGTTCCTCCAGGAGCTTCAGCATTTCTGAATATCAGGTAACGCACACAGGAATTTAACATTAGGCTCCTATCATTGAATATATTGGCCTAGATGTATAATTTATTGTCCCATGTATTTTTAAATACACCATGCAAAATGATTTCAGGGAATATTAAAAATATGGAAATTGGATCTTTTTCTCTCAATATATTTTTGATGAAGCGGGAGTGGCTGAAGGTGAATCCCTGTGGGGAGTTTGATAGTTTCCTCCCATTCCTTGTGTTTCAACGTGAATTGCTACCTTTTGTGTCTGCAGCTCACCCACGCAGAGGCTAGCACTCACTCCTGTGTGGAACATTTTACAGCCATCTGCTGGAGAAATCCCATTACTACCCTGTGAGAGAATTCAGTGCTAACAATGGCTTTGGCATTGTCCGGAACTATGAGAACCAGCCGTTTGCTCTAAACCGCAGCCAGGGTAGATGGAAATGAATTTATCCACATTAAGTCACCTCAGCATCACTCCACAGCAAAGCTGAACTCGAACACAGCATGATCTACGTTTGAAGATGCGTCTTCAAGTTCTTGAAATAATTTGTGACCCAGAATATAGTGTTCAGGGACCATATGCACATGAACAAACTGGGATTTCTTCCCCTCAGATGTTACTACACACACATTGCTTTCTCCACCTTAAGGATGAAAAGTTAAAATAAAGCTATGTTTAGTAAAATGACATGAACTTTGCAACTCAGAACTTACAAGCCCTTTTATTTTAGCAGCTTTGCTCCCAGTTAAGCATTTGATATTCCCAAATCAAAATGATGATGTTTTATTTGTTGAAGTGCCCACATTGCGCTGTTTCATGAGACTTTAAGAAATGTCTACATGTTTCCCTTCTTAAAAAGTTTCTTGTAAAATTGGATTTTCCATACTGGACTAGGATCCATGTCTCATTCAATTTGGTCCCACATGGGAAGTAAAGTTAGAAATGGTGATCTGAACGTGTCTCTTTCCAGAGGCTCGTCTGTCTCACTCACTACATTACCTTGAGAATCAGCTGTAACCAAGCAGTTGCAATGAGGCTACCAAATACAGTTTACAGATGTCTAGTAATAACTATCAGATGTTGACAAGCGTTTCCTTCTGCCTAGACTACCAGACTGAAACAGTTATGTATGATATCACTTGGTTTGAGAGAGAAGGCATTTTTAATTGGCATTTGCTATAAGCAACCCACGCCACGCTAGAAGTGCCTTCCCAGGATCTAAAACATATCGTCAGAATAACCCACCCAGTTACGCCAGCACAGAAACCCTTCAATAACAGCTCTGCTGTTCAACGGATCAAGAGCGGAGAGGCCAAACAGAGGGCTCAGCAACACCGGAGAGCCGTGGTCAGAGCTTTCAATGCCTCTCCCTGTGCCTCTGCAGAAACGGAGTGCCTGAGGACAAGGCTACTGGCTTCCCAACTGTTCAAGTTCATTAGCTGACGTCCCTTCATGGGAACTGCGTAAAACAGACAGGGCTTGTGCTGGTGGTCTGCTCCTCATGGCAGGTGGGATTCCAGAAGGAGGGAAGAAGAGCCTTTCTGACATAACACCTTTCATCCCAATCTCTTTAAACACTTCTACCAGCATTAATTAATTAAATACCCCAATGCCCCTGTGAGATAAGTGTCATCTCAATTTTCTAGATGGGTAAACTTGGATATGCAGATTATAAGTGGCTTCCCCAAGTTATTCAGCAAGCCAGAAGAGATTTGAAAATAGAGCCCAGGAGATGTAATTTCAAACCCACTCCTATAACACTTGACAACATTTTCCTTTATTCTTATTTTTACACAGACACCACTACAAATTGAGTTATACAGCTTTTTTTCCTGGTCAATGCTTCCCTGTTGTTTTGATGCCATTTCAATTTTATCAGCTGTAGCCTCCCCCTTCAATAAGCTTTTTTTAATCTATTTTTGCTAATGTTTGCATTTTTTAAAAGCAAACTTTTAAAACGTCTGATCTGTGCTCATTGGACAGCCTTGCTGACTGTGTCCCATGTTAATATCCAAGTCCACGCTCAGCTGCACAGGAGAGAATTTTGCACTCACTGAGGCCCTGGTTCTTCAGCATTGAAATTTCCCTCCTGGATGTGAATATCAGTGATTTCTCTTCATTCCTCTACATTAATTTTTAATCACAGCCTCTACTTTACTACTGCTGATTGAATTCCCTACCACATCTAATGCCCTTTCTTGTAATACTCATTCATTTAAAATATGTATGCTGATGCCATATCTTATTTTTCAAAAGCTGCTTGTTTAAGGCCAGCAGCGAAGAAATAGCTATTATACAGTTGTTAAAGTACAGTATGTTGCAATATGTTTGATCACCAGGGCAGAGGTAAAACACTATTCTGTCAAAAAAGGGTACGATTATACAGGGATCATGTGTAATACTAAAATTCAGTCACTGTGGAAATGAACAGCATAACTTCTACTCAATTCAGAGGGAAACAACGTTGATACATTATATTATCATGCCTAAAAAATCTTCTTAGAGCCTGAAACTAAAAGCCAAAAGAGTCACAGTGCTGTAGATCAATTTTACAGCAAGTATTCAATAGAGGACCTGGATATAATATCCCCAGCACTGCGATACTCAAAAACTAAAAGGTCAAAAGTAGACACACTGAACGCAAACTCCATATTTTAGCAAAATGGAATAAGGCTGAAGTTTTTATGAGTTTCATGTAGACTGGAGGAAAGGAAAGGACATTCTGCTCAGCTGCTCTGGAAATTCATGTGCGGGGAAGAGTCAACATCCCAAAACATTTTAGTTTACTGACCATTTTTCCTGGTTTAAATTAACAGTAAGGACTGTATTGATTTTCAGCAGAGCCATTTGCTTGCAAATCAGATTTCATTGTTTTCTTTCATTAAAGTGAATAGTTTCAAATCCTTACAACTCTACTCACCTTTGGGTTGGCAGTTTTGCCCACTGTACCCAGGACAGCACTTCCACTCCAGTGATGTTACTATTTTATGTTTGATTCTGTAGGCTTGGTGTGTTGTTGCTTGGGACCTGCAAAACAAGAACATTTTAAACCTATTTTAGGTAACCAAACAGGAGTTGTAGGATACCCGTATAACTACATTACATTATCTTACATGTCAGATGTATCCTTTCATTAACTGCTTGAAACTGTAAGTGAAGTCTAACTAGTTCAATGTTTCAACAGCAATCACAGTTTTAATATTGCAGCCTTCAGATCATCTGCATGGATTTTAAAGGAACCTGATATCTATTTAGTGTTGTCAGACTTCCTCCCTAAATATCTTATTCAGTAGTCAAATACTGCTAACTTTTATGAAAGATATTACAATTAATATCCACTAAACTGGACAGAGTGAGCCAAAAATACAATTGTGATATAACATTTTCTGTGACATCAGTGAAAAAAAGCATTCACAATGAATTTATGCCATGTCAGCACATGTTTAGTGCACACTGGAAGCCCTCCATTCTGATTATTTAAAGCAAGATTATACAAACATTAATCCAATAAAGTTGATGAAAGGAGGGTATGGCTATGTAATTGTGATGCCTCCGTTACTACTGTTACAGTACGCAACTGCAGAGGCAGCAGCAATTTTGTTTCTGTGTTCCAACACATCCTGCACATCCTAGCTACCAAACTACTTCTTTTAACTTTCTTTACCTCATGGAGAACTCTGTTTAGAATGAGTACGCTGCAGTAGGGCATACAGAAGAAACTACAGCAAGTCTATTTGCCTCTTTTAATATGTTAAATTCAAAGTCTGAATAAAAAGAATATTGCACAGTTCTGCTAGTTCCTAAATACTAACATAAATAACACCTCAAACTTCAGAAAACGAAAATGGTTACAGAACTGTTTTGGACATACAATCCCTGTCTAAATCATTCCAGAAAGTGGGACGAATGTGAAGGCTGTTGGATAAAAAATTATCCTCCAAATAAACTAAAAAATGCCACCTTGTTTTACCCTGTAGTTAATCTTGTCACCCCTTCATGTGGGATGTAATATTATATATATTAAAATTCATAGCAGCCGGCAGGAGCTTTGCATGTGTCCCCAACCAGGTTTGCCTCTGAGAAATGGCTTTTTCAGCAGCAAGGCTCAATAAAGATTAAGGTGACTGCCAAGAGAGTTCTCGGTTATTTTGCTGTATGGATGGTCTTAATAATAAAACTACCATATTTTGCATTAGCATAATCCATTCCTGAAAGAATACATGGAAATGAAGTGTCCATGAAAGGAGTTAATCAGGAATAGCCATTTTAAAAATAACTCTCCACATAGACAAGCCTCAGAAAATATTTCTAGTAGAGACTTAGTTACAGGGGCAGCACAAGGAGCTATTTTCCCTACAAAAAAGAAATCAGTTATTGTGAATCTTCTAGCCTGAATTAGAAAAAAAATGGCAACCACAGGGCCCCTCCACACTTTTGCAATACAATTGTTTATGTTTCAGAGTTGTTTATATTTCAGAGTCACCAGATCCTAAGGATACTCTATTCCTGGTTTCACCTCAAAGCTTTAAGCATGTTCTGCTGTACCATCTAGAGGACAATGCTCAGAATGGTGAAACTGACTTGTAAGAGGCTTTTGAAATTTTTCAAGGGAAAATATATGTTACAACCTCTGTTTTGTTGGTGCTGTTTGAGTTTGACATTTTCCAGGCCCATGCGTTAAAACCCATTTTAATTTACTACTGAAATCTAATGTTTGGAGAATACAATGAGGCACCCAAACCACAAAGGATAAACTGAATATGTTTAACAGTGTCATTATTTATAAGTTGTATCCAATTACTTCTCTGGGTTCGTCGCCTGACCAAAGCTGTGCCAGAAATAAGTGTCCAGCGGGGAGATAATAAAAATATTTATACCTCTCGGGGGAAGCCTTTTCCTTCAACAGTGCACAAGCCTGGAAAACTGCACAGGAAGGCTATTCTTCCCCACATGTGCTTTAAAGCTTTGTACATGTGCACCTTCCCTTGCCATACTCTGGAAGAGGGAAGCAGGCAGTGGGCTTACTTGAAGACTGAACTAATTGGAGGGTGCCGCGGTGAAGGCATGCCAAATCATGAGCCTTTACACTTGCTATAGGGACAAGTCATGAGCTTTCATACTTTTGATAAGGACACATGACAAGCTAATCTGCTCTCTCCTGTTTTCATTTTCATTTCTAAAGTCATTGTTATATTAATTATGCATCTGGTGATAATTAAAATACTTGCAAGTACTCTTTCTTACTAGTTCTACACACCTCTGAGCACAGGATCCAATATTCCAAGTACAAGGCTTTGCTCTGCCTGATGAGAAGGTTTCCAGGTTGTCCACTACCACTGTAGGTAAGAGTCTGGTATGGACATAAGCACACCGGTTTCTGTTAAGATACAGAAGGTAAATATAATTAATAATACAAATAACATTTCCCACAATATGATGATATATGATACTTAAAGAGGAAAGTTAAACCCATAATTTAGGGATAGGACTAAGTTATGAAAATTAAGTTTGGTTTCTCTCAGACTGCCAATGTAGTCTTGGGCAATTACTTAGTCTTTGTGCTTCAGTTAAGAAAACAGACAATAATTTCGCTATCTCTACATATATTTACATTGCAAATTTAAATTTTCCTTTGTAAATGTTTGTGGAGCACCAAGTACAAAGCAGCTCTTCTAGACTGCAGTAATGACAGGTCTTAAAATGCATCTACGTTTCAGACTACAGAAACTGTTTATCCAGAACTCAAAGGATTGTCTAGTAAGGTTCTTAACCACCCATAACTTTCACTTTATGGATAGACATTTCTGCCCCTCCTTTCCCCAGCAATACCATGAGTACACAGAGACTGTTTTGCAACACACCTTGAGGTCAGAGGCACACACAGCAATAGCGTGATAGCTCCACGCTCACCTGTGCCACTGGTTATCCACCCAGAGAAGGAAGTCACGTACAAAATGATCAAACTTGTTCACTGCAGCACAGGACATAGGAGCTGGCAAGTGCAAGGATGGGCTTGGGTTTTTTAAAAAGGATTCTAAGGGGGTTGCAAGAAACCACAAACTGTTAGATCAGGCTTTGGAACCAGGCGACTTGATAGAAGCTAAAGTGGAGAACAGAATTAAGCAGAAATTATAAACTGAATAATGGCTTGGGACAGATTTCTACAGGGAAATTCTGCCTCAGAAAACTATTGGCATTCTTTGAGTCATAAGCAGATAGATAAAGGAATGATTTTCAGAGTCTTTGGCAAGGTCACTCACCAAAAGCTGTTGCGGGGGGAAGCAATCTGTCACATACTAAAAAGGATAGATCCTGTTATAGATTAATAAGCCATTAATTCAGAGAGGTGAAAGACTAGGTAGCTTTCTCATGAAACAGTTTATCAGAAGAATCCCACATGAATCTGTAATAGACATTATATTCATTAATGAGGGGGAAAGTAGGTGAATAGGGAGATGACAGAGTTATACAGAGCTGTATGAAACCATTTTGTGTAGTAAACCTAAAGCTCATCTCGAAGAATTGCAGAAATCTCATGGTACTGAATTTCCAACTAACTAAGTGCCAGAAACGGGTCTTGTAATGCAGAGTCAGACACAAATCAAGACAGGTTTTACAAACAATATGACTACCTAAGTTAACTATCATCACGAAAAAGATCTTAAAGTCACGATTAGATCTTTGAATATACCAATTTAGTATTTTGCATTAACTAAACTAGTGAATTAAATACATGACATTATTAGGGAAGGACTAAAGAACAAACAGAAATCACCTACAAATAAAAGATGAAGAGCAGGAGGGATGAGAAACCATTGTCTCATGTTTTGCTGCTAACCTTTGCTTCTGGTTGTAGTAGTTCTGCCAGCATTTCATAATCCAATATGGAGATATATATATATATATATTTACCCCTGAAATCAGTATCTTTTTATAGGCTCCTTACAGTGGAAATCAAAATACAATTAAGACCAGATTAGTTCCATTTACTTAAGGGTATTCATGCCCTTAGTACAGATTCACACTGCTTCAAACAGGAACAATGGCACAGAACACAAAATAATATCATTGTCCGTCCTTAAGTGATTGCTTTTGTCTGCTGAGATCCTACCAGTGCACTTGCATTAAATTCAGTAGTTCTTTACTTGGAAAAGGATTGCCGAGAAAACAGCAGGATAAGCTGGGAATTAAGATGCTAAATAAGGCCAACAGGCTGAATTTCATCATTTCTGCTGTCAGTATTGTGGTGCTCCCTCATACAACAAGTATTGTTTAATCGATGAATAATGCGTTTCATATAAAATGGGGGTTTACTGAGTCTCTCCGATCTGATTTTGCTCACTCACTCTCTACTTCCTTGAGAGTTTTCATTATGATAATATTTCTTTTTAATTGGGTATAAAAAGGCTGTGCTTTTATTTGATGCTTCCTTTATGTTCTGACTCCTCTTGCTATAGCCTTTTGTCTGTGAGTATAAATTAGAGACTCTGTGAATAAATATTAGCTAAAAATTAAATGCACCTCTCACGCATAAGCTTAAAGACTAGGTACTCTTCTCACTACCTCTGCGGAAACCGGGAGCAACTCTATGCAAGTGTGAGACTCAAAATTTGGCAGAATCAGGAGATTTAAGTCTTTTGAGTTTTGCAGAGGGATTGTAAAGTTACTTACGCCACCTCTCTGTTTGGGGTATATGGGTCCTTTACAGCCTCCTGTACCACAGAGACTAGCAGTAGTAACTAAATTGTAATGACACTTGCAGCTAAACACTACCAACAGTTAGCTAGAAAGAGAGCTTGCAGCTCACAAAGAAGGACAGGCACCCCCCGTCTTGCCAAGCCCTCAGGAGGAGCAGAACATGGCAGGATACTTAGCTCCCATACAAGGGCAACCAGGAAGCGAGCTCTTCCACAGGGCTTGCTTGCCAAGCATCAGGGAGCAGCAAGAACAGAGTTTCTCCCTAACAGAAAGTGAGTCAGGAGGGGAAGGCCAGCCACACAAACTAGGCACTGACCTCACCAGCAGCATACAAGTACCACAGCACCAGAGACAGGCAACCAGCAGTAAGGAGTCAGGTATGGATCAATCACCAGCCCACAGCAACAATCAAGAAGGTACTAGGTAACAAGTCAGACCCAAGAAGACTGCTAGAGACAAGCACCTTTAGGAGGAAAACAGCCTCTAGCCTGGGCTTAAATGGTGCCCTGGCCCATGAGTGTGGGTGGAGGTTTTAGGTGAGGTTGCTTAGGGTCATCAAGGCTTGTTACCTTGCTCAGGGCATTACCACTGAGCTCCTTTTTCACTACAGGCAGGAGGTCTTTTCCATTTCACAGCTGTAGCAAGGGCTCTGGATATTCATACCTTAGATTAAAAACTGTTTTTTTTTTCTCTGAATTGTAGCCCAGAGATTAAAACAAAAAAAAATATCTCAGTATATGAATGAGATGCTAAAAATTTCTTAACACATGTAGAAAGTGATGCTGGGCCAGACTGAGAGTGGTCTGTTCAGGTGAGCTCTGACTAAGCATGGTGGCTTGCTTATGATTGAAACTTGGTATAGAGAATGTAAACATCTAAATTCATGAATAACCCTCGGCAATTAAGTGAGGGTATATAATGTCTGATCAGAAGATATCTGTAGCGGTAACACCACCTCAAGCAGTTTTGCAGCACCACACCTCTTTTACTGTTAATATCAGCTGTCTGGAAAGTGAGGAACTAAGAGCTAACACCTGGCACAGCTGGGTGCTAAGCTTACCACCTCTGCAAATCCAGAACCCAAATATTGGAGTCGGATTTTATTTCTGGGCTACAGTGAGGTTAGGACTTGAGCTCGTCGCTTCCTAGCTTGTGCTCTAGCCTTGCATGCAGACCTGACAGCTCACCAGAGAAAAGGAATAAGCAGAAGACATATAGCAGTGTTGTCAATGACAACCTTTTCTGCAGTGCACATGGTTGGGGTATAATTTTTGGTAACTGAATGCCATTTTACATCTGAGCAAATGTGGTCAATGAAAAGATAAAACAATGAAAAAAGGCATAAAAAGCATAAAAAGCAGTTGTAACATACATTACAGCCCTGGAATGCAGAGAGTGCAGTTAAACCACTACTTTTTAAAATTCATCATGTGAATCCACTAATTATTGTTATTATTGAGGGTGGCTAGCTTCAAGGTAACAGCTATTGGAACCTGCCCGTTTGGAGGTGCCCTCCAAAGGAAAGCATGGTACAATACATTCCAAATATATCAGTTAAGTACTGCTTTTGTTTTTTAAAGATAGTCTGAACTCAGCCTCTGGTCTACCAAAAATTTAACTCAACTTGAGCAGATTGTTTCTATTTAAAATTTTTAAGTCATTCTTAAGCGACATGAGTGCAATGTCTGAAGCTGTGTTTCTCACATGGCCCAGCAATCTTTGATCAGGCTAAATTGGAGGAAATATTCACAGCAAAAGAGCCCCTGGTGTGATTCATAATTAGGTTTACACTACCAATGAAATAAGCTCATTAAGAGATGTTAAGAATGTAAATATAATTTTGAAATCAAATTGTCTGAAAAAATGTAGATTTGGAAATAGAAGATGAAGCATGGCGGAAGAACTATGACAGGCTGTGTTAATGCAAAGGCAGAACAGAAGGCAACTGATTTGCATAACAGGACTTTAAACCTGAAAATCCTCTTTACCCTCCATGGAATAATATATTCCAGATCAGCAACACAGGCTTCTAACATGCAGATTTTGTTGAAAGCTGCAGAATCCTGGTGTTTCTTTTGCATTGAGCCTGGTTTCAATCAGGAAAGCTGTATTTAAAAATAAAACAAAATCCTTGCAACGTACAACAGAAATCCAGCCTGGAGAAAGTGGTGCAAGTCCCTGACTGGTATGAAGCCTATGTGACAGATTTCATCTTCCTCTTGGCCAGGAAATGCACTGGTAGCAAGGTGAGGGAGAGTACTTCTGAGTCCTCAAGCCTTTGAAAGAGTCTCTTTGCTTGTGATATTTGCAGCAGTTTTTCCAGTTTGAATCAAAATACTGCTACCTCAGCTCTGCATCAAATGTGGGTTGACCATATCTGAGAAGTAAGGCATAGTACAAACAGCAGCATTTGTTTCTTTTGCAAGCAATAAGCATGTCTACTCTGCAGCCTTGGCAGGCCCGAGTCCTCTGGCGTTTATGGCCATTGCAAATTCAAAGTCCTGAGCAGCTAAAGGGCCGTGGAGCCTGCCCACAAAGCGGGAGCAAAGCACATACAACTAGCAGGGCATTAGTGGGACCCAGACAGTGCCTTTAAGCCTGTCTTTAGCTTTTGGGATCCTACACATCCCATAGAGTTTATTCAGACCTTGCATTAACACCCTCTCAGAGAAGTTTTCTCCTCTTCTGCTTACACCAGTTCTGTTTCTTTTCCCACAGAGAAAACGTTCTCATGAAGCATTTCTTCATTTCCACAGTTGGCCAGAAAATAGAAAGGATGCAGCCTGGAGACAGCTGTGAAACAGAAGTAGCTTTGGGGTAATTGTGCGCAAGGAGTGCCTGCATGGTGTGCATGGCACGAAGCCCAGTGCCCAGCCTACATGAGTACATACCAATAATACGTGTGTTTCCCTCAGCTGGGAAAAAAAGCTGATTTCTGACAGATTACTGTAGTGTTTCTGACAGATTACTGTAGTGTTTCTGACAGATTACTGTAGTGTTTCCCTGTGTTCACCTGACATCCTCAGTGATTTACATGGTATCACAGTTTACATGGCCTCATGGTATGGGGGTATATATGGTGTGAATTACTGGCCAACATCTTGCAGCTTCAAAGGGATGCGATTCCCTGCAAAAAGCAACTTTCCCATCCACAAAATGAAACTTTGTGGCTTATGGAAACTGGCCCTGCGATGCAAGTAAATAGGTAATGTCTTAGTGGTAGTTATCTACTTATTCTTGATCCAAGCTTTCATAAACAGCAAATGCAGTTTCTTAGTTGGCTGTGCAGGTTTCTGAAGCTGGACTGGACTTCGTAAGATGAAAAAAACACCTCACTTGGTCTCAGGTAGCTGTACAAACACGTGCTGTCAGGCAGATCCCTGCCTCCCCATTCAGGGGACACTTGAATCCCTAAACCAGGGGTCCTCAAACTATGGCCCGCGGGCTGGATACGGCCCCCCAGGGTCCTCAATCCGGCCCCCAGTATTTACAGACCAAGCAGCCGCAGATGACTGCCTGCCACTTCATCCGCGCCGGCCCCCCTGGTTAAAAATTCTGAGGAGCCCTGCCCTAAACGCATCGCTTCACCGGCCTGTTGCCTGCACGCTAAAGCCCTCGGTTAGCAGGACTCATGCTCCGCCTCAGCCCCTCTCCGGCGGGCCTGGCCCGCCTAAGCTGCTCGCCCCACACCCGCAGCAGCGGCGGGAGGTCACCCCGCCGCCCCCCGCGGGCTGCCACGGCCGCGCCACAGCCACCGCCGCCATCTGCCTGCTGCTGCCGCGGCTCGGCGGAGCCCTCCCCGCGCCCCAAAGCGCCGCCGGCGGGCAGCCCTGCGGTGGGGCGGTGGCAGGCGCTGCGAGGCGGCGGGCGGAGAGGGGCGGGGCGGGAGGCGCTGTGAGGCGGGGCGGCGCTGTGGGGCGGGGCGGGGCGGGGCGGGGCGGGAGGCGCTGCCGGGCGGGCCCGGCAGGTGGCGGCCGTCGCTCGCTGAGGCGGGAAGCTGCCGGCGGCGGGTAACGCGCCGCGCGCGGGGCTGTGTGGGCGCGTCCGTCCGCGGTCGCCGCCCGGCTGGCGCCTGCTGAGGCGGCCGTGCCCGCCGGGGTCGGGGCCGTGTGCGGGGCCGTGTGCGGGGCCGTGTGCGCTCGGGTACTGCCCACAGCGGAGCCGGCACCAAAGGCCAAGGAGAGCCCCGCCGCCTTCTGCTGGGCTTCCCGGGGGTGACTAGGGAGGGCGGAGGGCAGCAAAAGAAAACATAGGTGTTTAACTCCGAAGAAGGAGAGCAGTGACTGCTTGCTGCTGAAGTTGTCTGGTCTGTGACAGGATGGTTCTAAATACATTTGCAGTCAATGGAAGTGTTTCCATTTAACATCAGCAGGCTTTGAGCCACGCCTCTTGACGCTGCGATACCCAATGTTGCTGAAAAGTGAAGTACAATTTACACTAACAGCAAAAATTTATCATTTCCTTCAGATGAGAAGGCAAGTAGAAGCTTTTGGGACTGCAAGCGTCCCTTCCACAGCACATTGCCGCTGTAAATTCTTCTTTGGGAACATTGCCAAGAAAACAAACAAACAATCAAACCCTCACAAAAACTGCCAGCTACCAAATATCAAGTATATCCATACAGGATAGCTTCCACTTGCTTGTAAGCGCAGATCCCTGTGAGTGAGTGGTCCTAAAACGGCTCAAGAGCAACACTGGTAGTAGTCGGGCCACAAAGGGTATAGATTTTGTTCTGCCCCTTTCATATTATATCTGAAAATGAGTTATCTTCATCTGTGAGTGAATTAGATCACCTGGCTTTTAATAGAAATGCTATTGAATCAGCCCGGCTGAACATCACTGAATCATGAAAATGAGATTATCGTGTTGCTGAAGGAATACAAAAGGACCCAGAGCTTGAGCTGTTGTTAAAGTCCATGCACAGCTTGGTGGTTAGGCCTCATTCACATTGTATGCCATTGATTTGTATTGCGCAGAATAGTTTATGCAATACTAATCTGGATTCTAGACATTTTCATTTTGTCTTGACCTTTACACCTCAGCAGTGGGGATGTGGAAAGCTGCTACAAGCATCTGGAGCCAGCAGCTGCCTTGTGAGGAGAGGCAGAGGGATCAGGGCCTGTTCCGGCTGGGGAAGGGAGGACTTTGATGACACCTCACAGCAGCCCCCCAGGCCCTCCAGGGAGGCTATCGAGAAGCTGGAGTTAGGCTATTCCCAGCAGTACATGGCAGGACAAGAGGCAACAGGCCCATATTGAAACAAGAGAGTTTCAGACTGAGTATGAGAAACTTGTTTTCCCTGAGGATGTGCAGGCAGTGGAGCAGGGCCCAGAGAGGCTGTGTAATCACCAGCCCGGAGCATGGAGCTCAGTACCTGACTGGATCAAGCCTGGAGCAATCTGGTCTCATCTCACACCTGTCCCTGCTGGGCGCAGGAGGTTGGACTAGTGACCTCCAGAGATCCCTTCCAACCTGAGATCCTATGATTCTGTCTCCTTTGTGTGATATGATTGTTCTTCTGAATACAGTAGATTAAGTGCATTCATACATAAAAACATATAATGACATAGTGTGGAAGAAATCCATTTTTTCTATTATTTTTTTTTTTCAGATAATATCTTTCCCAGTCTGAAAGACTGTTACATGAAGATAAGAGTATAGGCCCTGAATTTAGGTTGTATAAAAGAACATTGCTGTGATACATTTTCAATTTGCTTTAAACAACCTGCCAAGTCTGGATGAGGAGAGATAATGTTGATGGACATAATGTAAACACTGAGATTATAAGGATAGCAAGCACCCTCACAAGGGTTTTTTACTATTACATGGGAGACCAGGTTTTGGTTTCAGCAACTTCCTTTCAACTCCACTAGGTGACTACATAGACCTCTTACCTTTTTAATACTAGTGATACAGTAAATTCTGTATCTTTATATGAACATCAGTCATCCTTCAAAATATAAGCTCTAGTTCAAAGAGAAATTATAAGCCTGAACCAAAATCAGTTAATTTTTTTTATGTTCACTGCTTAGCTTCTGCTCTGCAGTGTATGAATCTCAGCTGAAATAAAAATTCAGTACTCACTAGGGACTGACCATAAACAAATCAAATTGGGAAATCTGTTTTACATGCTGATTGGAATGTAAAACCAGGACAGCCTCTGAAAATTGCATTGAATATGTAATATAATATAGTATGGGATGATAAAATACATTATAGGATATGTTTTTTGCCCTGAAAAAGAGCTGCCTTGTTGACATTTAAGTATCAGGTGGGGGGAATTATACAATTTGTTTAATGGGTTTTTTTCAGGACTCAGGGTCTTGACATTTTGTCCTGTCTGTTACAAAACACAAATTCTACTCTCATCATTCATTTCCTTTTTCTGTATTTACAGTGCTGAAGCCTTGGACTGTGAACAGCCTCTTTGTCTCATCCAAGTTTTTATTTACTGTTTTGACCAATTTTGTGTTCTACCTTGTGCTGCAAAAATTAATTCACAATTTCCACTTACCTAGCACTGTGCTGATCTATTTTAGTATTTAAAATGTCTTGTTGTGAACAACATCAGGTCTTTTAAACCTTATCTCTCTCTCTGTTCAGAGCCCTTCAAAACAATCAAACTTTCCCACAAACAGAACTGAGATTTTTGAGAAGATACCCATTAACCTGCTTTAAGAATCATCTGATAAAACACATTTGAAACCCCAGAAAAACTCTCTTTCAAAGGGTCTTAATTCTGCATTTTTTCCTCTGGAATATAAATGTGTTTTCCATCGTCTAATTGACCCAGAGTACACAATTCATTTAAGGTAGTTCTGGTCTAGTTTACTGTTAGTGCTTCTCAGATGACTTTCAGTGGTACTGGTTTTCATTGGTTTGTTAGTCGTTTTGTAAACTACAGAAAAGTAGATTGCAGTATGTCAGCAATGGCCTCTCCACTGTGAGAAATACCGACACACACACAAAAAAAGCCTTTTTAAGTGACAAAATGAAAATGTTAAAAAAGAAGATCCACCCCAATTCCAGGGGTGAATGTTGTTCTTTAATCTCTTCATAGTGTTATTCTGGGCAGCTTCTCTTCTCTTATTTAGGTTCACTAAATAGTCAAATGCCTTGCCTGTTGCTTTGTACCTTTGTTACTTACTCATGCAGACCTACTGCTTTATGCTGTCACTGATGGATTTCTTAGGGGGCTCTTGAACAAAAAGGATCTGAACCAAAGTCTGTGAAATTCAAGGTGATTTTTTTCTGAGACTTTTTCTCATGACCTATGGTGTTACTTACCAGGAGCGTAATTCAGAATGGTTCCTTTGAGATGTTGCAGAAAATTGTCTTTTGAAACACTTGCATTCTCTAACTAGCAGCACAGATAATGCTTTTGGAAAACATTTGGGGACACCTTGCTACTGTGCTTTTGCTTGCCAAGTCTATCCTAGGAATTAGTGTCAGTTTTCTAAAATATTGATTATATTTAGATTTGTAAGAACGCATCTTTTCTGTGCAGATTTGAGCTGGTGTTTCTGGTGTACCTTAAATGAAATGTTCCAAAGAGTCAAATGTTTGCAGTGGCTGGGAAGTAAATGGTTACACTGTGTGCAGTTTGTTACAGTAATCCTAATCTATGCAGAGGGGTGAAGAGACATGAGTAGGGATGGAAAACTGTTTGTTCCTAATCTTCGGTGTTCCCATAGCAAATGAAACAAAGAGCAAGAATAAAGATAAACATGACCATTAATGCAATAGTTGGTGTAACGAGATGTACTGAAACCATTATTACAGTCACTAAAAATTTCATAATTCATCTGTATAGTAGTGCCTTATCTGAATCTGATCACAGAAAAACTAAATAATCAGACTTGAGAAGATAAAAAGATGCTTGGCTTTTTGTCTTTTATAAGTACTTTGTGAGTGTCTCAAAAGCAACCTGGGTGGAAATCTGGGGTTTTTTTTATTTCCCAGTGCTATGTTTCCTGTGCTACTGAAAACAGTCTGTCATGACTCTGCCTAGCCATCATTACTGAAAGGCTGTCTTAGAAAACCACAACTCTGGATTGTGTTATTTCCCAGTTTTTTATCTGGTTTCAAGAAATTATTATTTTATCATCTACACAACAGAATTGTATGGAGATGTGTTTACCATTTCTTCTCTCCCTGAAAGACAAAAATATCCTACAGGGTCTCTCTGGGAAGCAGTGCATGCTGAGTAAACCATCACAGCAATGACTCCTTTCCACCCCAGTACTGGATGTGATTGTAAAGTGACCACCACATTGGAGCAAACAGGTTCTTTAATTCATTCTGTGCATGAGAGATCAGAAGTGGAAAAGATTTCCTCAGTGCACGAGGTATAATAGCACTAACACAAACAAAATGTCTGTGAATTGCATGGACCTTGTGCAGCTTTTGCCTTGTACCAGGACTGCTGTACAGTGTGCAGTAGCAGCTAATCTGCAGGATGCAGTAAGGTATTTCACTACTTCACTCCAGCAGTCGCAGTCATCAATTAACTGTTTTACTTCTGTGCTCAGCAGAAGACACCAGTCGCTAAATACTTGTGTTACATTTCTCTTTGGACAGTTACATTTTTTTTGGTACCATGCCACATGCATCATTATGGAACTGCATAATTATGTCATTGCCCCATTTATTCTGTGGATAAAATAGCAATAAAGTAGTGAACACCAGCACTTGAATGAACAATTTGCTTTGGTCTTTAGGACTGCAATGGGAGTAACACTGCATTCAGCATGTGTAGGAAAATTAGATTATGGGCTTATAGCCAAGTGTCAAAAGTACGTTCAAGCTGCTGCTGAACAGGAGGGGCTCATCGCAAAGGTCTTCTGCATGACTGGAATACAACATTGTGAGGGCAAAGCAAGCACTACTTGTCAAACATCCTCTGACACTTAGCCACCAAGGCAACCTAAGTACCAGTGTAAGAGGTTCCTTCTTCCAGGTCATAATGAATATACCTAGTGAGGCAGAAACCTAAGCCATGCGTGACTTTATTTATTGTAAATGCACAGTGATGCAAAATCTAAGAAATCGATTCAAGAATTGTTCTCTCTGCTCTGCTAAAAAGTGACATGATTAAAAGAGACTGTGAACCTTGCATTAACTAGGCAGTTAAACCAGGTTTCTACACAGCTTGTGTATTTGAACCATCTGCTGAGATCAACTATTCATTTTTATTTGTCAGTGCCCTAGAAATTCTACCAAGCTGATACGGGCACAGGCAGTTTCCAGGGAGAAATGCAGAGGTCTGGTCATGAGAATGAAATATTTCAGCACTCCTACCACATTTGACAGCTAAGCAAATCTGTCCCTGGTGCTGACTTTATTAAACCCTTTGGTGCTTAGTAATAAAATGCTGTTACCTCACCACTACCTCAGGTAATGGCAGAGAAAGTCTATGAAGACCCTCAGTGGATTCATGGTAATTGGAAAATGTGTAATATACACACACTAAGAGAAAAGAGTAATGCAGAACTGTCAAACAATGTGAAGATACTGTGGTTAATTTACAGCCCGAATGAATGTCTCACGTATTCAGGAGCTGCCTGGAATGGTAATTAATAAAATTGGGTTCAGAATGGAAGGATGAGTGTGCTAGTCTCAGAGATTTGCCTCAGACTTGCTCCATAGCACCAGTGTTACTTAAGCTGCTTAATACAGTGAAATACTTGCTACTGCCTCTCTCCACAGGTTAAAAGAGATGTCTCTCACATGAACTCAATTGGAAAGAATGTATCATCGATTTTCTTCTTTGATACCAAATTGATGCTCACATTTAATGTCACTGAACCTGTGAAAAACTCGTGCTCTGCTGCTGAAGCACAGCTCTAGTTTTCTAGCATGTCTTTATTCATTGATGGGGAATCCAGGAAAATTTGAAGATAGGTAGAAATAAAAAAAAATATATGTGTTTGTTTGTAGAGACATAAGCCTTACATTTCAGAGTTTAAGTTAAATTCATTATTTTATTTAGAGTGAAGAAAGGAGCTTTCCTTCAGCTCAGGCCGTTCCAGATGTGCTTCCTATGAAGTTTTGTTATCCTTCTGAAAGTTTGGGTGCAGGCCATCCTGGAAGCAGGGATAACTCACCAGAGAAATCACTCTTCTGAAATGGTTTGAGAGCAGGTAGCTACAGAATCTATAAGTTATGTCCTCCTGTACTTATTGTAAGGTTAACTATAAAATTGTTCCACCTCACTGTGACAGAACAGGACTTCATTACATTTTAACTCCAGGAAGAAAAAGGAAGAGTTTAGCGTTTTCAGAGATAAGGATATGACCAATATTTAACACGTAAAATACCACACCAGGATGTAATATAAAGAGGCTCAAAGACAAGTTTTGCCTTATTAACAGCAGGATCTTGAATCTGGAGCCTTTAGCCCTACTGACTGTACTTCTCATCAGGTAACTGCCCCCAGAAGTTCTGCTGATATATGAAAAGCCAACCTGACACAAGTTTTTAAAATAAAGCCATAGTCTTTGTCAATATGCTTGTTTCAATAGGAAAAACAATACTAATTTATTCTGACAGTTCTAATAGTGCATTTCTTTCAATAAAATGAAACAGAAATTTGCTACAATCCTGATGGCACTTGTGGGTCTTAGTCAGCCTGACCAGCCTGACCTGGGCTCTCCACCCATACAACCTGCCCATGGGCTCAGGAGCTCCAGTGAAGTTCACCCCAGGGTGACATTGTACCTGTGCCAATCCTGACCAGCAATCTGACATCCTGGCCTGGCTTTGGCCTTTGGAGCTGCCCAGTGATCACTGGGCTGTGTTTTACCCTGGTCGCTGTCACCAGGCTCGATCCTGACTCCCTGATTTGACTTCCCAGCTTGATCTTGGCACTGCAGCATCACGACAGCTGCACCTGGAAGTTTGGGCTCTGAGGTGATGCTAGCTGCCATATCTGGGTGTGTCCTTCATGCCACACTTGGTGGTTGTCAGAAATACTCTTCAAGGTGCAGACTTTTAAAATCCATTAAATATTTCCAAATCGTGCTCTTCTGACATTTTAATGGGAATTTTGCAAAAATAGAAGGAACCAGAACATTTTTCTGATCTAGTTCTAGTATGCATATGATATGTGTACAAAATGCTGTCCTCAGGAAATCTAGGGTAGAGTTAGCAAGGGAATGATCTTTGTAATTAAGCCAGTAAGGCACACAACCTCCTTCAGAAAGGGGTATTGGGTAATTAAGTTTATACAATGGGCACGTATTGTACCTTGTGGGTAATCTGACAGCCCTGGAGACTCGCTAGCAAAGTGCATGTATTGCTATTTTAAAAATTGTAAATATATTAAAAAACAAGTGCTCGTTCTTGTTTTGTTTTCCTTCCTCTTGTCTCTCCTTGACCTCTCTCTATTGTTTCTTCTATATGGAGCCTCTTAACATCACCATCCCTGCACATATGTTAGCACAATGGGTTGCCATAAAGAATTATGGAGTCATGCAGTTCCTACAAGGTCACTCAAAAATTCAGGTTGGAATACAGACTATAACCAAAGAGTTGTTTTAATTCAAAGTAAATTCAAAAAGCAAATCGTGCTTCCAAATTTCCTCTGAGGTAGTACATTTTACAGCTATGAAATCTGCTATTGAGTCGTTCATGCTGTGTTCAGGCATTGCATGAATAAACATTTAAGATAGCTGTATGTCTTTATTGGAAGTTTTACAGCATCTCTTTCACTTTATTTGCAATAAAGATGCAAAAAAATTTTTTTTGAAAAGAAAACACATGCTAGAAATTAATTTAGGGTATAGTCAATAACACCTGCAGATAACTAAAAATGCATAGTTTCTTATGCATAGTTTCTCAGCAGCAGCTTTCCAGGTGTTTCACAGCAGTGATAGGTAACATTGAGTACACCAGACTTGGCATTTTTTCCTGACTTTACTGAAAAAAAGATATAGTCACAAGTGACTTTATTATTCATCCAGGTCTAATTCATAGGGAAAGGGAAAAAGAATACTGAAGTGACTCACTTAAGTCACAATCCAAGTCAGTGACAAAACTGAAAGAAAAGCTTAAAACCGCCTTATCTGATTGTAAAATACACTTTTATGTGGTAGGAAGAACAAGGCTTGTAACACAAGAAACTTCCTGTGGAAAGGATCAAGCTGTGCCTAGAACAGTAGACATTTGCTAGAGAGGCTATGTAACCCAGCAGTTTGAGAAAGAGAGTGGGGATTCAGCATTCTGTTTTATGCTGGGGTTTCATGCTGCTACACATTCCTGTAACTTTGATACGCAATCCTAGCTTTATCACTAACTTGCTCAATGGACTGAAAAAAAAAAAGACCTTTATGCATGTGGCACAGCAGGCTGCTCCTCAACCGCTCATGAAATAAGGTGCTAGACAGTACAAGTTTTTCTTATTTTGCCTCTCTGCAGCAACAACCCCATCCCATTATGATCAATAAAATATGAGGCCTTGTTCACCCCAGACTGATTTTTTTTTTTTTTGCTTACTATATGTATCTTATGTAAAATGTTAGAAACAATACCTGCCAATTGACAGAGCTTTTCTGAAGGTTAATTTCACTGGAATACTATTGTTGAAAAAGGCTAGAAAGCTAAAGACTTTAAGGTTAGCATGTGTTGCAACCTGTTTTAATGGAGATGCAGTTATCAGCTTTCATGTGAGAAGACAACCCATCTAACTCAGGTTAACTCAGACACTCTGCCAAACACCGTAGTAAGTCATAATGGATGACGTTCACAACTGAAGGAGTATGCTAGGAAAGCTATGTGGGAAACACAGCTCCTTACTGTGGTACCTCTTCCAAGCAGAGGCAAAGGACTCCTTTCCTTTGGGTCTTTGTGCATTATTTCATTTATGCATGATCCCAAATATGCTCAGGTCAATGGGAATTTTTTTTTTTTTTTTTTTTTTTTTTTTGAGATGAAGGAGCATTAGCTTTCAGCCACATACAGCAAGGTAACTGTAGTATTTCCAAGGGGTGATTTAGTCTCGGTGTGAATTTAAGCAAAAGTGGTTTTCCTCCTTTTGGATGCTAACATTTGGGCAAGTACTATGAAGAGGAGAAATCTGTATTCTGAAAGCTCACTTGCCATAAATACTATGGAAAACCAATCCTCTGTAGTTTTAATTTTCTACCAATATCTGAATATATATATCAGCAATTAAGTGAACCTTGCAACATCTCCAAAGTCATTATTAACATCCCCATTGAGAACTGAAGATGTTGGGGAACAAAAAAAACTTCCAGAGCTATAAAACTAGACAGTACGATTTTATACACTCTGTTATGCATAGCTGTTATATATTGAATTATGCAGTTCTGAATGCACATTAAATTGCAATGCCACTTTTCATAAGTTTTTATCACAGAATAAGGTGTTTCAAATTATCAGATCAATGCATTTTGTACACTTAATTGCTTGTATTTTCAATCAGTGGAGAAGTTTACAAACACAATCATTTTTTAATAGATTCTAAATGAAAAAGTGCATTCACAATTTCATTTACCCACAAGAAAAGAACAACAACAACAACAAAAATCAGCAAAAGTTTACTGTGCATAAAACAGGGAGACATCTATTGTATTCCTTTCCTACCAGTATATGATAATGACTTTCCTGTAGGTTTTGAGATAACTACCCTAAGGAATAACATATTGCAGCATTTACTCTGTTACAAATGTATGGTTTTGATTGAGTAAATACTGCAGGTTTACTCCCTTGCTTTTTTAGATGGTCTTCTTTAGGCTCAGAAAACAATTTTACTGAAATTACTAGCACTTTTGCAAATTGTTTCACTGGGAACAGGAAAACAACCATTCGTAAGCAGTACATCGGAGACAAGAAAAAATAGGTAACTTTCCTTACTTTCCCCTGGTAGTTTCAAAGCCAGATGCTTTGGAGTTGGCATCCTGCTGGGTGCTGGTGATACCAGCGCTGCGGGATGACTGCTTGAGAGATCTGTTCCCTGTAGCTGCATCCCCGCTTGTAGTGACCTCTTGCTGGAGAGCGACCTCTCTAGCATTGCGTTGTAGAGCTGTCCCTTTGCTGTTAGAGGAGTTTCCCATTTTATCTTTGTGAGGGTCACCATCACTGTGACCCTTTGACTGGCTGGCAGGGGTAGAGGTTGTAGGATTAGAGGTTTTCTTCGCTGCTTCCATTCCCACAGTCTTGCCTGAAGATACAAAAGGAGGTCCCTGCGAGGCACTTGCTTCAGCAGCTTGGATCTCAGAATGGGATGACCCCACAATTGTGGTCAGAGATGGAGTCAAGTTGGAGTGACTTGCCTGGGTTTCATCACCTTGGCCTGTGGTCCAGAGCTTTCCTGAAGTATTAAATCCAATGCTGCCACTCTGTAAGTGCAACAAAAGCAGCAAGATAATTATCTCCTTCATTCTGCTGGTTTGTAAGTGCTACAAGTTATCACACATTTATTTCCCAAGCAAGAAATTCTGTAGTTTTTCCCTCCTCCTGAGCTGCTGCTCATGCAATGAGCCTACCCAGAGGATGCCCTGGCGGGCTTTATTTTTGTAGAAAGGAAACAGATTTTGGTGTTTCAAAACTGACTGAGGAAGCCTGTTTTCCTGTTTCTGTGGATTTCTCTGCAACCTGTGACCCCTCGGAGAGTGGGAGCCTGGCAGCCTTTGTGGGAGGAAGAAAGAAGTTTCTGCAGAAGGCACAGGATAAAGATAAATGGCACAATAGAAATGTGGAAAAATACGTACGGTGAAGTAATCCTGAGGGATAAAACCTGAAATGATTAGGTAATTTTCCTTTCACATGTATGTGTATGGGGAACAGAAGTGGTTTGTCACATGTGCCCTTTGGATGGTTCGTACTTGTGACCTTGTTATTAAAAAAAGAGTTGGCAAGACCGGTGTGCTACATAAAGCTGAACGTTTTCTGTGTCTTCTCTCTTTGTTTGAATGTTTAACCATACTGCTGTCAAAAGTGGGAAGATGGTAAGGAAGACATTCATGCTGTATTCATCATTGTACCACATGCCTTCAAATATAATAATTTGCCTGTAGGTCACTGGCCATTTATGTCATGTCCTATTTCTATACTTCATACAATGGTGTGTATGAACTATTTCTATAGCATAGTCCATAGGTGTCTGGCATCATTTCAGATTCTCTAGGGTATGAGAAACACCTACCTGGGTCCAGCAGATGTGGCATATGATCTATGTGAGATATGTGCTCTTCTGGGGCAGGATACTTGAGGGCATTTGAAATGGTGTTAAAAGCTCACACAGGGGCAACTGAATTCCATCCTAGATCCCCATTGACTGTAACTGGAGTTTAGACACATAGTTCACATGCAGATACATATTTATGAACCTCTAAATCTGAATCTTTAAATCTGCTAGCTCAATGCCACCCATAGACAAGACTGAAAGGAATATCCTGAATCACTGAGTCCATTCCTTCCCTTTTATTGCAAACGTTTACAGTTGATTAATTGCAATTAATATTATTGTAAAATAATACTAATCACAACCTAAAAACAATATTGGGAACTTTACATGCAGGAAAGATCTGGGGAGATGGATACTCGGTATAAAGAGTAAAGGTAATTTTGTACACCAGAAGGGTAGATGAATGCTGGAGCAGGTTACCCAGAGAGGTTATGGGATCTCCGTGCCTGGAGATATTCAAAACTCAACTAGATAAGACCCTGAGAAACATGATCTAAGCCCTGCTTTGAGTTGGGTTTTGGACCAGATGACCTTTGGATGTCCTTTCCAATCTATATTAATCTATGAAATTAGCTTAGTAGCCACAAGGTTTAATATTGCAGTCAGGGGAGAGAAGATACCTTTCCTCCTCTGCTGCCATTTTCCAGCTCTCTGAGACTAAGAAGAGTTAGTTTCTTGTTGAAGGAAAAGAAAGGGAAAAGGTAATTGCTGAAGAAATTGCATGCAGAAATGTAACATGAAATTTTAAAGCTGACACAAAGCAGTAACTGAATACACCTGTCAGGAACAGATCTGAAAGGGTATTGTCAACCTGTTCAAAAAGCGTGTAGCCATTGACACAAGTGCTGTACCAAGGACTATGGACAATACATCTATGAAAGCAGCCTTACACCGCTGGAACAGAACAGCATCTTCTGGGCATGGTTCATATTCTTTGAGGATCACCTTTCCTCAAAAACAGAATCAAAATCCCCATTCCATGGAAGTTTGATGATTAACAGGGACACAATGGAAAAGCTGGTAAATGACTTGCATTTCTTTCCAGAAGATACTTGCAAAAAAACCCCACAACCAAACATGGAGGGTAAACCACTAGCTCTAATTGCAGTCAAGTAAACCTCTGTGAAGGCTGATCCTGCTTTGAAAGATTTGGTTACCAGTGCCTTGTTTTCATTTTCCAGGTGATAATCTGGCCTTTTAGGTGTGCTAAAGGTTTGGGGTTTCCATTTGCTATGATTTTATTTTTCTGTTTTATTGTCTCGGTAAAATGTAGGCTTCTACTCTGCAAGTAAAACAGATGCAATTTTGTGATACAACATGTTAGAAAAGAAATGCAGTTATGCATTTTGGAGATTTTATTTCCCCTCTCTTTTTCTTATTCAGTGAAAATCTGTAAATGCCCTTTGAATGTAGGGTGCAGGAGTCAGTATGATGAGCAATCTCATTTCAAGGCTAACAGAAGTTATTTCATATCAGTGCTTCTCGAGCTCTAAATTTTAGATTTTGAATTAATACCATTACCTGAATTAGCATTTGTTACCCCATAATTTTAGAAATCCCAAGACAAAATGAGGGGTAAATTAGCCTTGACTGTATTTGCAAATTAAATGTGAGTTGGCTTTAAAAAAGAAAAATCACAGCAGCTGCATACTGCATTTATTTATACAGTCGGAGTCCCTACTAACAAACAACGCTTGTATTCTGCTTTGAGTTACTCCACTGCAAGTATTAATTCTGCCTTTAAAGTCAGGGAAGCAACTGCAGATTTCCACCAGTGAAAAGAACAGCGGTGTAAAAGAGTCTGGCTTTTGGTGGTGAGTAGATTTCATTAAAACAGTGTTTATTTCCCTGTCTGAACACTCCAATATGAAAATTTATTGTTAATATGATTTTATTAGTACATGTCTGGGCTGTTGATTAAAAGAAAAAATTGTTTGAAGCTGTTTTTATTTAGCAAAACAATCTTGGGACTGTAAGAAACTCAGGATATCCATTTTCAGATTGCTGCATGCTGGATCTGAATTCCAAGCTCATTATAGATCTTATTTCAGCATTAATTCACATCCAAGTGCTTCTTGTCTCAGTGCAAATTGAACCTAGGAAACAATAAGCACTTGGATGCGCTTGGTGAAACTTAGGTAGAAATAAGTTCAAAATCATCCTGAAAACTCCCACTGAACATGCTGCTTACTCCCTTATGCATAAATCCATAGGTGCCACATTTTTTGTATTAGTTGTGTATCAGTGTGTCATATTAAGAAGGGGTGTTTCCTCAGACCCTTTATATTTGATCAGCCTGTCAGTTTCCCAAGACGAGCCCCTTCTGTCCAACCAACCCGTCTGCTACCTGCATTTGACAGCCCACTGTATCCGAGGGTGATTTGACTAATCTACTCAGGAACCCCTGCTGACAGCATCACTGAGTCAAATCCCTTATAACAACTACTTGAATCTCCTAAGATGCACAAAATGAACTTCAGCTGAAGATTTTTATTATAGAAAATACAAGTTTGTGACAGAGTGAGGTTCGGGGATTGCCGGTGATAATACACTGACTGCAAAACAAGCTTAAAACCAGCTAACCCGAGTTAGTCATAGATTAAAGTTCTTACCCAACAGGCATCCCTATGGGGGAGAAGACAGGTTTAGCCTGTCAACTGATCACAGAAGCTGTGGTGGAGACTTCCCTAACTTCTCCCCTCATTTGTCCGCTGTTTATACTTCATAGTACATTGCATATCCATTTATCATATGCAGGATCGGTTACAAGTTTCTCACTTCTGGCGTAAATTAGTACGCATCCTCAGATAGCACCACTGCAGTCTTTCACTAATTACACATGCTCCTCAGGTGGGGTTTTGCCCTCTTTTGGGGGGGCTATTTGAGGTGGCAGTCACGAACTCCCACTACCACAATTGCCTTTGACCTACTTTCAAGCAGCTTTCTGTGGATTGCAGCACTTTACCACATCCTCTCCTCCTGCCAGAACTTCCTTACTGGGAGGCTGCTTTCTGCATAACTTAAGATACCGGTGTTCTTTTCACCGTCCATTCTTTGTTTCCCATCCTTCCCAAGGCTGACTCCCTTGGTTAGAAGTCCCTTCATTTGTAACAGCTTTAGAGAAACACTAAATTGGAGTTTGTTAGTTTGGGAGTTTAGACAACAAATCCCCTCCTCCTGGACTTATTTCAGTAGAGGACGAGTCCATTTTCTTTACTTTGAGGTGGAGGTTGAGTGACTCCAGTCACACATGTTGTTGTTACTGATGGGCTTCACGTGCCCAGTGAGGTGTCATAGCACCTTGGAGGCAGGTAACTTTGGGAGGGAGGTGTGCATTGCTATTACAATGAGATTATTTCCTCTAGGGAAAGTAATTTTGCCACAGTGACTGGCTCAGCAGGGGACATCTTCTCATAGATCCTTCATGTGACAATGGCTCTGCAGCTTATCAGCTGTGTGGTGCCACCAAGGAGCACGTCGGAGCCTGGCTGCGGGGTCTGCACTGGCGTTACTCCTACCCACAGGTGCTGAGCTGGCAGGGTGTGCTGCTTAGGGGGCTGTGGTAAAGGAGATTCCGTGCGTGCCAACCACCCCAAAAATGGTGGCTGTATTTTACCCTGAAAAGCTTTCTGTAATACTATGCTTCTATTAGATTCCAGTTTTCTCTAATTCCCCACCCCACCCCCCAAAGCAATTTTCCCACACTCTGTTACTGAAACCCCTGCATGTTGGGCTGCCCTCATGGGCTTTTGTTGTAAAATCTAAAAGCTGACCTTGGAGCAGAGGCTGAATCTCAAGTGCCCAGTCTATATTAAGTGCCCATCCTGGAGTCTAGACTCGTGCCTCCTGTTGTACATGAGTACAGTGAGTCTTACCTTTTATATATATTAGCACATTCAGCAGGGGGGATGGAGAGCTTCTCATCTCCCATGAGAGAACAGGATGGTAAAAGCAGTTTCCTGGGAGGTAAAAATGGTGTTTGAAGATGCAACTGCACTCCTGGAGGGCATTTAAATCACCAGGCGACGTTACATAAAAGAGCTGTACCCTTCTGCTCACGTAAGAGTTATCCCTGTTTGGTACTGTGGAAGAAAGAACAGTATTTATTTTCAGGGTCACAGCTGTGGCTCTCCAGATAAGGCAAGTACTTTACTGAAGTCTGGGCAAGCCGACCAAAGGCTGGGATTTTAGAAACACTTTTATATTTAACATCTGCTAATGGCACACACTCAACACTGTGACTTCAGACAAATCCCTGCTCTTCTCACTGAATAACTTGAACCATCTTCAGGGGCTTTCAACTCTCCCCAGGGCACTGTAAGGGGAGTATCAGGTTTGCTCTCTTCTGCAGTTGACTGCACAACCCACTTTGGCAGAGCTCCTGTTGATTCTCCAGATTATTCAATAATTTCTATAAGATCACCTTGGCTACACAGCCATGGTCTGTCTCACAGCTCTCTATCATCCACGCTTTTCAAGGTTTATCAGTAGTAACACTATCCCCAGTCTTAGTAGGAGTAGTCCAAATCCACAGGGGTTAGGCACCCAGAGCTATCCAGGCCAAAGACTGCACAGCTAGATCATCTTTTCTACCTATGCTGGCAGCTGGGACAACAGCTGTAAACTGCAGCTCAGACCATGGGCTATATGCCTTCTTAGCACGTAGTGCCACAAGTGATATGGTAAAAAATTAGAGTTTCTGTGTAAGAAAGTTGTTACTGAATAATGTTTCATTCCACTGGCATGCCTACTGCTGAGCGAATTTGGCTTTCGCTTGCCCCAGATACAGCACATTTGTATTTGAGATAATTTCTCACATTGTTTGCAGTGCCTCTTGGTGCCAGCTGAGCTGGTCCAGTGAAAAAGCCACTTTGCTTTCTTCTCTCATATACAGATGGGATAGGGCAGCACTGAAGACATGAAAATAGGCACATCAGGATCAGGAAGAAGAAATCACTTCTACAGTCAGTCTGCAATGATGCAGAAAATTCTCATCGAATCATATGATGAGTTCTAATGTCCCTCTATATCAGAAGAAAAAGTGTCTTGTTCTTGTCATAATGTTTTTCCTGTAAGCTCCAAAATCATATTGAAGGCTTCTGAGGAATTCTGAATTCCCATATTTATTTTTTTTAAGTTAACAGCTCATATCCAATGTATATGGCTGGTTAGCATGAATTAAAAGCACACAATATAAGAGATGCCATCATGCTCAAAGCGGCTACATTTTTCTTGGCTATAATTCTTGTGTACTTACACAAGAATATTTCTCATAAAAGTTAATCCAGGAAGTCCAAGTTTTACATCTAAAATAAGATTCAATGAATCAATAAGATTTCTTTAGGTTTGTTTTGATTACATAATACAGACCACTGTGTCCTTCTCAAAAAATAACTCCTTTGAATCTTACTTTGCTTGTAACAGTAGTAACACAAATAATTGTGTAGAAAGGACATAGCAAAGGGGTTTTCTGATTAAAGATCAGTATGTGAAGTTTGCATGGTTACGGTATGAATTCTTAGTGGTTTTGATGACGCAACTGGAATCTGGATCCAGCTAAGGCAGAAAGTTGTATTGCATCAGCAGCATCACTCTTGATAGAACTAAGCAAACAAAATACCCTGCAGTATTTGAGTAACTTTGCTGAAGTATCGGGTAATAGTTGCACTTTTGAAGTGTACTCCAGTATGTTCTTTTCCTTTGTCTGTGGACAAGTTTTTAGCCTTCGGAGACATTTATGTATCAAAACCATCTGTTATGTGGGAGCCAATGAAAGAAATTGGTCTATGCTTTGCTCTCATTTCAGCCTATCTTAAGGGCAAAGTTGACACCAGGTAAGCGGGAATTGGCAATGGTCTGGGTTACTTTTAAAAAAAAAGCCACACCTGTGAGCTGTTCCTACCATTTCCTTTCTAGAAATGATTGATATATGCAAATATACCAAAGAAGACTAGGATTTTCCTCGAACAAAAGAAATAACTCATTGGTGCGTAGCTCTAACCTTGGCCATTTCCTTCCCTGTACTGCCTCCCAAGTGTAATGAAGGCACTGATCTTTGGTGAGCATTGTAGCCTCTTTTAGCAGCCTCTAGGAGATAGTGCTAAAAGACAGTTTAGCTTAGGGAATGCTCCCGCTATTCTGGAGGCCAACCCCTTCCCCAGCGCCAAGAAATCGGCAAAAGACATAGAGAAGCAACAGTTACTTATATCGCCTTTAAACCCCACACTGAGAAAAGCTTGGACAGTCAAGGTTTTACCTTCAGGAGAATGTGGCAAGCTGGGGGCTAAGTAATCATTTCTGAAGGACAGAAACTTCCTGGATGCACTTTTCATCCATCTGATAGTGTGAAATTCCCACGCATATCTGCTACTGACAAAGCTTCGTTAGCAACACCCTGTGAAAAACAAACCGGTGCTGCTAGAGATAAGCACTGTAAAGCCCCCATGCTCGCTCATATGGGGATCAATAGTATTCTGTGGAAACTAGAGGGAAGCCAGGTCTGTGGCAAAAGACCAGAACAGTAAAAATTCCCTCTGTTGGTAGCACACCTTCCTGTTTGCGCTGGGCTGCTTTCTCACAGCTGAAGGTGGCTCCGCAAGGAGTGATCAACCCTCCTGAACAGCAGTGCTGCAGGTGACTGGAAGGGCAGCATTCACCTGAACTCTGGAAGCAGTCAAACCCTTGGCATTCTTCTCATGGGCAGGTCATCAAGTGCTGCTAATTCCCCTGGAGTCTGAATCATCCCTTTTTTGCCAAGCCCAGTGCTGACAGGCTGCATTCAGCATGTGTGTCTCTTCCCTTTGGCAAAAATGGTTGCTTGGTTTGGCTGGGGTTTTGTTCACATCAGTAGGAAGAAGGGAGATTGGGATGCTTCCACTACAGTGTTGGTAGCAAAAAGAAGAGAACAATGAAGGGAAGGAGAGGCAAGTGAAGAGGAACAGGGTGTCAAAAGGAAAGGAAACTGATAAGAGACAAAGAACAGAGAGATGACAAATACAGAAGCAGTGACAGTTCTAGAAAGAAAACCCTGTGCTAAAATTTGGATTTGCAACTTCAGTTAAGCTTTCTTAGAGCTTGGAGGTGCTTTTAATGTCAAGCTTTTCCTAATATGGGTGAAACAAAAAACTTCCAAAAGTAGAACACCGGAATAAGGTCTGCACGGCTTCATCTCCAGGAGCTCTCCAAAAAAAGTCCCTCTCCTTCCTCATACCGTGTGCCTGTGCCAGGATGTAAAGAAACTGGAAAACAAAACAGGCAATCAAAATACACATCAGGGCTACTGCTGGCCTCACAAAAATGAGGTGAGAGTCCAGAGTGAGGTGAGAGCCCTTTCTACACTTGCTTTCTCTTTTCCATTTCATTCCTTATATTTCCTGAATACAGTAAATTATACCTAGGACGTTTCAAAAGTAGCAGCCAGAAATGACCCATAATTATCACACTAATAAAACTGGTGGGTCTATCAAGCTGCTTAAGGACTAGCCTACAGTTTGCTATGTCTGAATGCTGGAAAAATCAGACTGAAGTGATAGTTGATATTCTTCTCATCACTGTGTTTCTGGTAACTGCTGTTTCCATGGCAAATATACAGACTTGGCTTCCTACAACTACGCTCTTTTATAACTTTTCTTCTAGAAATGTATTTCATGGGAAAATAGATTTCTTTCCCACCCTGAGTGGTTCAGTCTGGAGTGAGTGTCACAGCTTCTTTAAGGGACAGTGAGAAGCCATTTGCTTTTTTTTTTTAAGCAGAAGGAACATTGTGCGAGATACACAAAGAGCAAGTCTTAATGGATACAATCAAGATAAAAATCCGCTATAAAAAGTTTGCACGTGATTTCCTAAGGCCACAGGAGTTCTGCTCATGTTGCTTTGTTTTTCTGCATTTTGCTCATCTGAAGCATCCATGCGTTGATTTCATTTTCATAATTTTCTGCACAGAATTGCTGGTTCCATTTTCCAGTACTGAGGCCTCGGTGTTGCAACTGGTGGTGTGCAGATAGCTATGAAGTTCTTCCATTACGCATCAGTTACGGTCTGGTGCCAAACTCTGCCTGGGGTATTTGAAAAGGCTTAGTGGGACAGAAACCTAACAGGGAAGATAATAATACAGCTGTAGAATTTTTAGTATGTTTACCAATAATTCCATCTCCTAATTTTTGCTGCTGTGCTTGGAATTTGTCCAGATTTATTAGCTACATGAGTAGAGCTTGTTGCTGTTCATAGGGTGGGCGTATGAATTGCACAGGAATAGATGTGTCAGTCTCTAGGGTTTGTAGGGATCTTTGGTTTGATAATGATGTTCTAGTTCAGTAGGGGAAGAAACTTGATTTGCCTGGTGTTTCCCAGCTGGCATCTCTGTGGCTTGAAGTGTATTGGGTCAGGATATGGTAGTGTCTTGATTTCATTCAGATGTGACTCAGGCTAAGTTGAGTCCCAGACCTGAACCATTTAGCTGCTCCTTGCAAGGGGATCTGTAAAAGTAGCTTTCTCCGGAGTGGGGCAGTTCTGTGGCAAAGAGGTGTTCTGTCCAGCTGGATCTGTAAGCACCTGTAAGCAGGTTTTTGCATGAATAGTCTTGGTAGAAGAGCTGAGGATGCAGGATGCCTATACAAGAGATAAATCTGATTTGCAATGACTGGCTGGAACAGTTTTAGAACACTGGCTTTGATTTAATCTGCTCAGTTTCTATTATAGAGTTTTCTTTATCATGTTGTTCTCCCTTTTCCTGTAATTATAAAGATACTTGGGGATCTATGTTCCTTAAGATTCAGCATTTGAAGGTAGGGCAAATTACTTCCAGATGTGTCCAATGACATTGTGTTTTAATTTTCCAGTCAGAAAATGGTGTGTGGCCATGGGGAAAGCCATGGAATTGCCAGAAAAAATATTCCAAACCAGTTGACATTTACTCTTCATTGTAGCCTTTGACAGAAAAGTTTCAAAAATATTCTTTCCACCCAAACTTCAAACCTCACATTCTGCTGCTGTGTGGATTGCTACTATATGGGCCCATGCTTTGTTTTCCTGGAAGCCTTGATAATACGTGAAACTTGTCTAAACTGAAGGGTTCTAAAAGTCCTCTGATATTGCAACAGATAGATGTTGTTCCAAGCTCTAGGAGTGAGCCCACCGCTATTTACAGAGAAGCTTTCCCCATCATATCGAAAATATATTTGAGAGACTTTTCTTCGGCCCATGTGATCAGTTCTATTCCTAGAAAATTGGTTAGCAGTCTTGACATGCACTGGGAGAAAAACAAAAGGAATGCACCAGGAACTCTGTGTGTAATCTCCAATTTGAGCAATTGCAGATTTTTTGTAGTGACTAATTTTTCCCTTGGAATCAAAAAACAAAGGAGGGTTGACTAATGGGCTATGCAATAGTTGCCACAGCTGGGAGTTTAGAGTTGGACTGGAGCCTGAAGGAGCCTAATTTAGAAAATAATGAGCTTTGGGAGTGAGTACTAAATCTAAATATATGTATGTATGCTCACGTATAGTAGCCATGACACAGTGAGTGCCACATAAGTGCTTGGATTTGAAAGGTCTCACTTTCTTAGATGTATCAGTAAGAGGAAAACTGAAGTCAAGAGAGGGTCAGAGGAGGTAGTAGCAGGTATTAATGGCTACCAGCAACTGATTTCAAATGGAAGAGCTGGAAAACCTTGTACCAAGTGTACAAGCATGATTTCTTCTCACCCTGGCTTCTTTGTTTTGTTCACATTTCAGATTGAATCCCCAGGAGCATTTCAGTAAATCTACAGAAGAGGTTTATTCATTTAAAAAAAATAATAATAAAGCCTCATCTCACCAAAATGTTCATGGGTTTGTTGTACTTAGAAAGTCCCCAAATTAATAAAGTGTTTTTCTTTGCCACACCAGTCACCAGTGGTGAAAAGATGAAAGGGAAATAAAGGGAAGGGAAACAAATTGAATAACTAAGAAAAAGCTTTCAAAATAAAAATCCCTCACAGAACAAAACCAATAATAATGTAAAATTGTTCCACTTTGTAAGCTAAGGATTTTAAATGTCAAAGATTTCTGTGAAACCCTTTCCCTCTCTTCTGTCAGCTCTGCTACAGGGCTAGAATGGCGATGCATTGAACTTGATACGTTTTAACATGTGTAGCTGAAAGGTGGGGCCCACTACCCACCTTTTTAGAAACTGAGGAATGTAAGAACACAGCGTGACACCTAGCCCATTGCTCCTACAGGAGCTACAACTATATGGGCCTGTCTAATCTATTTTCTGAGCGCCTTTAAATGCTTATGGAAAGATCAGGCAGCCCCCCTGAGCCTTGCCAGGAAGGCACTGAGATTTGCTCAAGCCTTCTACGTAATATTCAGGCACCAAAAAAGAACAGGGAAAAACATTTTCCGAGCATCAAACATCGGCACTGTTCTAACTTGGTGCGGGAGCCACAAAGCGGCCCTGGGAACACAACCTCTTGGAGCGCCCAACGTGAACCCCTTTGGGGCTGGATCACTGGAAGAATTTGGAGCGAGCCAGGCCCGACCTTCCCTTCAAGATTAAACCTTCATCTACCATTTCCCTTTCTAAAGGGAACAGGAAACATCTATTATGGAAAGCCCTGGGGTTTCTTTGGAAGTCACGTTGGTGGGCCACGAGCACCAGGATCTCTCAGAGAACTAGAAACAAGGGCAGCCACCCATGTACCCAGCTGCTTCTGGGCCTGGGGGGAGGGGGGTGGGGGGTGGTCGGCTGGCCTGGACTTCAACTATTGTATCGCAGTGAATATACCAGGCCCTGTAACTTTTCTGCATGATTTTAAGCTCTTCCAATCTAATTTCAATAGAGAGAAAAATTCTGCCCTGCTCTTTCCACATCCTACTGCATGTGCAAGTGCCCTGGGGAATGCCGGAGCTCTGAGCCCTTTAGGGACTGATTATCTCCACTAGCTCTGTTTTTTCCATTCAGGGAAAGTGGGGTGAGCTAAATGCTTCTCTTCCTTTCTCTGTTAGTACCAAAAAGCATTTCTGGAAGGTCTGGATTTGTTTTGGTTTCCTTGAAGCTTTGTTTTGACTTGTTTCATTGTAACAAGTTAACTTGTAACATTATAACATTGTAACAATGGTAACTTGTAACTTTGTAACATAACTCAATTAGCTAATGACCAGGCAAATATTACTGGACTTGTTTTAGTGTTTTCTTAGCTTTGTACAATTGTGTAACATAACACTTACTGTTATATGTACTTAACACATAGCAATGGCGAGCAGTTACTGTGTGCAGAATGGATTATCTATGACCCTCAAATAAAATGCGGCGTGGAGGACCACAGGCACGGGATCAAAGCAGGAGTGTTAAAGCACAGGCAAAGGATAGCAGCAGACCCACGGCTATGAAAAGCTCAGTACTGGCAATTACTACAAATAGGTTATAAATAGGTTATCAAAGGAAAGCAACCTTGGCAGCTGGGTAAAACCAGTTCTAGTGGTAAGGGAGCAGAGAATGAGTATAGAACATACGCTAAACACACAAATGTGACTGTAACATGGTATCATAGACCCAGGAAGAAAGAGCAGAGTGTAGATGCTATTACCAAACATAAAAATTACCTGAACCACAAGTCCTGGGTTAAGAAGAAAGAATCAACATCCCACTCCTCCCAGAGAGGAGATGCTGACTGTGCTGTCACTCCCTGCCCACAGCCTGAAGCTGCCAAACTGCACACCCAGAGGGGCAGTGCCATGGTGAGCACAATACCAGAGAAAGGGATAGGTTCTAGGAAGTTTGTGTATATATAATTTTTAACTGTATTTCATTTTAAATGTGTGAGTATCATTGCAATTGGACTACAAATATTTCATTAAATGGCTCAGAGTTTAAACTAAAAATAAGTTATTGCTTTTGCATATCAGTTGTGTCCCCCTTTTTGCTCATGGATTTGGAGTATAATGACAAAGAATTCAGGCAATGTAGTCTTTAATATGGATGCAACAAACTGGTAACAGTGCAGAGCAGAGTCTGTACTGTGAGTAGCAGACTGGAGGTAGCGGGGGGTAGGGGTGGGGGTGGGGAATATCCGTGTGTGTTGCAGTCCAGCACAAGCCTAGCCAGTAACCAGGGCCGTTAACCAGGAGTGTTTCCAACTGCTGGAGGGGGCGTTCAGTGAAATAATTTCTTGCAAAAGGACTCACTATCACTGATGTGCATTGCTGGTGAAAATCCAAAGAAAAGGCAGAGGCTTCCTGGGAAGCTCCATGGTTCTATAAAATGGGTTGTGTGGTCTGCTGGGAGATAGAGGCTTGACAAATTTACAAGGCACAGTGAAATGAAATGATGATGACTTATTCCTGGCTTTTCAAACTGCTTGAACTGAACAGCACATTTTACTGTCACGTGGCGTGTTGAGGGCTAAGATGCTTGCTTACGATCGTGTGTGTGCTATACTTACCCTCTGCAGTGAGCCCCTTTTGAATTTCTACACGTTCCGTGTTGGTTTGCCACTGCTAGCTACATTTGCTGGGTTTCAGTCAGTTCTAACTGATGAATTTGTGAGACAGAGGGATGGAAAAGATAGCTGTACTTTGGGATGGTAGCTGTTGCTGTGCAACAACATACACATATCTAAAGCAGCAGGCTACAGCCTTCCTAAAGCCACTCAGGTAGGCATCGTAAGGCGTATAAAAGAATACAGGAACACCTGAGTGAAGGTGCATCATGATGTTGGGTAACCCACAGTGGCAGGCATGTAACAAACTTAGTTAATACACAGAATCTGTGTATACACCCTTTAGTGTGCCCCAGCATTCAGCCTCACTGATGTCCAGAATCAGGTGTGGGGTGGCAGAGTGTGACGGCTCCCCTAGCCTGAGTGCTGGATCTCCTTCTTAGGGCCACTGGAAAACTGGTGGAGAGGTGGCTGGGGACCCCTAATTTGACCAGATTCAGTATTTTTTCCCCATTTTTTATGGTGAACTTCATGTTGGTAAAAGAGGAATGAAGCATCATCTCTTCGGTCAAAGAGAAGAAAGAGGAGGAGCATCACAAGTAGAAGCCACTCCAGTCCAGTAGAATGTTTCCAAGGGATTTTTGAACTCTTACCCTTCATAACATATGGAAAGCCATTGAAAATTAAAGTGTGGTTGTTCTTGCATGACTGGATGAAGAATAGGGGTATTGTAGACATGGATGTGAGGGAAGCATTCATTAAATATATTTTTATATAAAATAAATTACAATGACTGGTGGCAGGCTCGTGTTACCATTATTTTCATTACTCATTTAATTTCATCAGGTAGAATTGCTCTATTCAAAACTGCTTGTGTTTCGAAAACATCCAGATCATGGCAGCTCCCTCTCCTCTAACCCTAGTCTGCTTAACCTGGGCTGTGGTCAGCCTCCTACATGTAGGACACTTGGTTTAAGCAGCGATAATATTAGTGTGATAATATGCCTTCAGATTGCCCCGGCTCAAATTATAAATTCAGCATAAAGAAAAATTTACTCCCTCTCAATATGTAATTTCTTCTTTTGCTTTTATCCTACAGAAGGAAAACTATTTTAATACTTTCACAGAGACTTTCACCTTTTTTTCCCCATAAAATTATCACGTCTATACATTGTATCATTATATTATGATGTCTTAACTTTAAGGTCCATACCTCCTCCTTTGAATTTCAGCTGACTTTGGTGGCATCAAGGTTGGTTGTGAGATAGGATATGGTTTCAGACACTTATAAAAGGGAGATGATAAAAATCAGACTTTACTAACATGTTTCTTGCAATTACTTAAGTTGGTCAGCAGCTCTTATCCCCATTTCTCTGTATTGCAATCATTAGGCTCCATGGGGAGCAGTCATTTCTGATGGGACAATACTCGTTACGAAGGTCATGAAGTTATGAACACATCCCATAGGTGACTTTTAGACAATAAAAGTATTTAGTTGCAGAAATCATTTGCAGAGAAAACAAACAACACGCAGCTGGGCCTACCTGTTTCTCAGGGTCCTGAGGGTGTGAAATGGCCTTATCTGCCCTGACAGCCTCACCTGACCCCACTGAGCACCCGTGCTTGGCCCTAACGCCAGCCCCCTGATGGAGTGACCCAGGCCACCCTTGTCCCCTTGCATTGTTCTGGTTGCCCCTGGGCTGGCAGGAGCCCATTGCTGCCACCAGCCCTATCCTGCCGGTCAGCAAGGTCCCTGTCCGTGACGGAATCATCCTGCACCCTGTCCCATCCCTGCCACATGGAGCAGCCCCCATCCCTGCTCTTCCCTCATGGTGAGCTCAGGCAAGGCTTTGGGGCTTAAACAGGACTCCCAGGCCCTTGCAGAGAGGGCATGGGGTGGGGACCCCAAGCAAGGTTACTCAGAGCACTTAAAGCTATTGGTGCCCTTAGAGCCATGATGCTGTTCTCGTTAGCCATGCAAACATTTGTGCAGCCGCTTTGTGCTACCCTGAGACCCAAAATGTTTGTTCATTTAATATCACACCCTGTTCAGAAAGAGCTTTGTTGCAGAGAGGCAGCTGTTTCACGTGCACCCTTGTACATCTGGAGATATTACAAAGCTCAGGTGTTGAACTGAAACCTCACACTGAAGATGGTGACGATCTGAGCGAGCACAAAGAAAATGACATGTTTTAGCACACAGCATTGACCCAGGCTCTAATGACGCAGTCTGTCTAAACTTTAATGCAGGGTTTGAGACCTTTTCCATCTGCTATTGTGATTACAGATTTTGGACAGGCAGCCTATACATGACAGAGGGAGAAAATTGGGAAAGCCAGAGCTACTTGAGAGAACAGGGCTTCCTGAGAGAGCAATGCATTAAACATTCATGGTAGAAACAGCGGATTAGTGTTAAGCAATAGAACACCAGGATCCTGTTGCAGTATTCTTTTGTAATTGTACAGTGAAAGATATTTCTTGCAATAAACCCCTATCTGTATAAGTCCACAAAGACAGGCTTATTCCTTCTAGCTGAGAATCTGGTGAAGATCAAATGTGTTTTTCTCAACAACATGTCTGCATAGGCAGGTGTAGAGAGACCTCAGTCTGCTGGAGAGTGAGATCAGTCTGGGAGGCTGTACGGTAAAATTCAGCCCTGCTAAGGGGCTCCAGATCTAAGCAAGCATGCATGGAAACACAAGGGCCCTCTCTAGCCAAGGGTATTGCAGGCTTAGCTAGGGAAAATGTTGGCTTGTCTATGTTGCTGCAGCCTGTATAAAACTGTTGGTGAGTCTCATTTACAGAGTAGATCAAGATTTCAGCTCAGAAAAAAAATATGAAAAAAGCATTTTAGTCTTGCCAGGCTTTGCCATAGTGTCATGGTTTAACCTCAGTGGGCAGCTCATCACCACGCAGCCGCTCGCTCACTGCTCCCCTGGTGAGATGGGGGAATTGGAAGTGTAAAACTGCAAAAAGTCATGGGTTCAGATAAAGACAGTTTGATAGGTAAAGCAAAAGCTGCACACGCAAGCAAAGCACAATAAGGGGTTCATTCACCAGTTCCCATCACAGGCAGGTGTTCAGCCATCCCCAGGAAAGCAGGGCTCTGTCACGCGTAACAGTTACTCAGGAAGACAAATGCCATAACTGAGAACGTTCCCCCTTCCTCCTTCTTTCTTCCAGATTTGATTGCTCGGCAGGACATCACACGGCCAGGGACATCCCTTCTGTCAGTTGGGGTCAGCTGTCCCAGCTGTGTCCCCCTGCAACTTCTTCTGCCCCCCCAGCCTGCTCGCTGGTGGGGCAGTCTGAGGAGCAGAAAAGGCCTTGACACTGTGCAAGCGCTACTCAGCAGCAACTAAAACATCCCTGCGTTATCAACACTGTTTTGGTCACAAATCCAAAACACAGCACCACACAAGCTACTGTGAAGAAATTTAACTCTGTCCCAGATAAACCAGTACACTTCACTATGGTTGAATTCTCTTTCAGTCTGGTTTGCAACCTTTTAGGCTTCCTTCCAAACATGTGAACTGCTGTTCGCATTAGAAGCTCAACGCTACATCTGTTTAGCAGGCTCTGAGCTCTGAGATGCTCTGCTGTGTCACTGCCTCTCCTATCCCCTGTTATACTTGTGAGTTACAACCTCCTCTCTCTCTCTTTAATGTACAAGACTCACATAGAGGAACATTAGGAGTATGTCATTATGTTATGGTTGAAGAAGTGGTTCAGTAACTTGAGCAGATTCATCAACTGTTTTCTCCAAGATTAACACGTCTCTGTATTTGACCTTTTGCTATGTTCTTTCCAGTTTTTAGATACTGAACTCTCTAGTCAACCAAAATGCGTTGAGTTCAGTAAGAATTAGGCTTAGATACAAATTTCTGCTGGTTCCTTCCTCTGTTACCTTAACAACCAGTATGTATACCTCACAAGTAACATTTTTGCCTCCTCTATGTACATTTCCATTTTGAATATTCACTGAAGAATGATACTGGAAATCAAATATTACACAAAATTTGTACGTGCTTCTTTTCCCATTGTAATTCAAAATGTCAGATACCAAGCTGCCCTCCTGCCAAATTGTTTTCTTGAATCTTCCTCCATCAAAAAGGGAAAACTTTGTTCAATCTATTCAACACCAAAGACAAGATTAAAAAATGAATATCAATGGGAGGTTCCCCATTTTCTCCAATAAGTTTTGGATAAGGATAGGCAGGTGTGTTCCAAAAATAATTTCCTTGAGAAGCAACCAGTAACCAAAGCAGAATTAATAACTGATCCTCAATTTCTCCCTAAGAAAAAAAGTTCTGCTGTCTTCTACATTAACATCCTCAGGAATGGTAGTTTTCAGTGGAGGAGTGTAGACTTTTTAGATTTTAAAAAAACCCAAACTCTTCAAAATTCAGTTAAAATTATAACATTTTCAATGATTAGATGTGTAAAAGTGCCACCACCTATATGCTATCATGTAATCCACAATATCATTCCATATGGTACCGTTTCAAAATTGTTACATTCCAGTAAGTTTTGTCTGGTAATCTGCCTGTATGAAATAATTTCTGTATGGGCACACTACTGGTTCAGACTCCTCAATTCAACAGTGCGCATCAGGATGTTCTTAAATTTAAAGTAAGCACAGGAGCAATCCAGACTTCATATATGATTAATGCTCAGCTTATTGACAAGCTGACATTACTGACCATATTCTATACATTTTCTATAGATGGCTGTCTCTAAGAGTTTTAAACTGTTTAGAATACTATGTTTACTTTAAACCCTAACATGAATACACTTTGAGGATACAACTAATTCATATTGAGCTTGTGAGATTTTCATCCTTTAGTAGGGTGTGCAGATTTCCAGTGGTAATAAACATTTTCTGACAAATCAAAAGCCCAAAGTCATCACATTAAAATGTCTTGCAATGATTATACTTTTAAAAGTTATGTTTCAAGCATGTCAAGGCCTCAATCAAGGAAAGGATTTAACCCTTCCTGAAGTATATGTTTAAACACACTCTATCAAGTCATAAAATAATGGATTAGTAATCTATTTGAAATGTGTCAGCAAGGTTTGAAGTGGTGGTGGTGGGGAACCAAACTAAAAAAGCCCCAAAACCAAAACATGTTCTACCAAGTTTCTTTTGAAATGGCCACTATTTAATTTTATTTTTTTCAGCAGGATAAATTACTCTCCTTCAAATTCCAAGGAATTTTTACTTGGCAAGTACTTAATGAGAGCTAGGCGCTGCTAGAAAACCCTTGGCTAAATTTGTAATGCCTCCTGTGAAACAGGTGACCGCACTTGCAGTTCTTGCAGTCTTAGATTTGCTTATGGGCCAGAGTTTCTAGTTTCATCTCCTGAGCTGATCACATTCACCTCAGTCATCACACCAGATGAGACAAAATAGAGAAATAAAGCAATATCTATAATCATTTATGACCTCTGCTTCCAGCGCATTTCTACCTCAACTTCTTTTCCTCTTACTCCTCTTAGCAGTTTCTTCAGGTCTGTACCTGCGAGACAATATATCCAGATTTTTGTCTTCAGTATCATTTCCATAAATATATAATGGGATTAAATTTGTGCCAGGCAATGTTCTTGATGATTGTATGCACTTGTACCCCTTGCTGCTTATTAAGCAGAACTTTTAAAATGTTTCTGAGCATCTTGCAATAAGAAAACAGGTTAACAAAAAATAAAAATAAAAATCCTCAACCTCCTCTCATTTTGCTGAATACAACGACTGATACAACACTAGGAGTAGTAGAATTCCTGTATCACCATGGAGAATCTCAGCTTACTGATTTTAGATTAATTGGGAAGTGTTCTACACAATGTTTGAAGCAAGCAATACCGATCATCTTTAAAAATAACCCCTATCTCCTCTCTTAAGGGTGGTGAACTTGGCTTAGACATAGAAAAAGAAGCAGGATTGTTGCAGAATTGCAATACAAAAGTTGTGGTTTTTTACGATATTGGAAATTCGTCATTAAAGGTGTACTGAATTTATCATACAATGTAAGAATATTATCTTCTACAATCCAAATCACATTTTTAGTAACAAAATAGACCTCAAAGGGACATTTTCTACTGATATAGAACAAGCCTTTGCTCATTCTGTAGTTGTCTATGATGAGTCCTTTGCTTCATTGCTGGACAACAATGTTCAAAATCGGTTTAGGCCATATTGCAATCTATTTTTCCTTTATTCATGATTGTATTAGGAGGAGATTCACCTCAGTACATCTACGTTACTGCTTCAGATCAGATCAGGAGAGCTCTTTTGAAGCAGACCTTCCACTCTGACTTACTGGTTTCCATCACAGTCCAGTCTCAGAGCATGCAAACTTTTCCTTTTGGAGGAAAATAAATTGAAAGCTGTGCTCATTCCACTTGTGGATAGTCTATGCATGGAACCAAATTAGAGCATCTTGAACACTGTTCCAAAAGTATTCTGGATTCTCTAGATGTTCCACTCTAAAACATCTTTGTTCCAAATACTTGATGCTGTGTCCTAGCACCAATCTATTCTACAGATCTTTCCCTACAGTACCATACTGCTTTTAAGTGTAGACAGGGCCCAAGAAGACTGAATGAAGAAGACCTTCTGGAAGGTAGAAAGAGATTGCAATCTCTTCTGTGGAGCTACTGCGTGTTAAGGGAGAGCAGGTCCCCCCAGGTCAGCCAGCCTGTGGCAGTGCACTGAAGGGCAGAGAGCAGCCAGCTGGCCTCCGGTGGGGCTGGACAACTCCCCAGGGACCAAAAGGGAATGTGGAGGGCTTGCTTGCTTGCTGCAATTCAGAAAGACGATGAGTTAATCTGGAAGCAAGAGCTTCCAGATCAAGGAGAAAGTTGGTTGTAAGCTATTTTTATTTTCTGCTGGGCTAATTGGTTGGGCTAGTCTAATTTGGCTTCACTAGTAAATTGGGTTTATTTGCCTAGATTTTACTCAGTTCATACCTTCCTTAGGGAAAGGGATAAGACAGATCCACCTCAAAACTTTGGCTGACTCAGCATCTCGTACCAGGCTGTGTAAAGTTAGTTCTGTGGTCCCTGTGAGGTTCAGTCTTCCACAGAGCTGGACTGAGTGGTAGCCCCAGTCAGACAGGCAAAGTCAAATGGAGATCACTGAAGTCAAAAGCAGGCAAGGATGGTTTTTGGTAACTACACGCTAGATGTGTCAAAACTGCAAAATTATAACATAGTGTTGAGAAAGTGCTGGATGGGAGCAATATAGCTGACTTGTGGAAAATATTAAAGACACTGGTAATGCTGTTCTCAGACTGAGGTCACTTAATGAAGTGTCAAGGTCTCATTTTTTCATCGATGCTGTTAGTACTTCATTGCGCAGGTGACCCACACACAGTGAATTCTGTATTATTCACACTAGACAAAGTAGCAGTGACTGAAACACATTGTTTTAAAATCACTAAATGGAAATATAATACCCACTGTTTCTTTAAGGTGTTCGCACACTGATTTTAAGTGAAGAACATTAAAGTTCATTTAGGAAGCTGAATGCTCATTTTAAAAGCTTGTCATCAGACACATTTCAAACTGAATGACAACTTGCTGATGATGGGGAATACCTTCCTTCAGCAGAGCATTTGAGCTAGTCATAGAATAATGAAAGCTGCATTTGGCTCATAAACAGCAAAAGGAAATTCTTTACAATTCTGATTTTTGCCCATTTCAAGTATTTCTGAAAGAGTTTCATATTTGGAGAGAGTTTCATAATACCTAGTAACATAGTTATGAAGATGTTGGCAGAAGATAGCACTGATGACTATATGCCACAGGTGCAAAGAATTTACTGCTTGGTTGGACATTAGAAGTAAATAATAATTATTAACAACTGATTGAAACATTGAAAACACATTAGCCTTTATAAACAGTTTATATACAAAAGCTTCATGTAGATTGTACCCAAAACACACAGTTACCTGTGAGAGGGCCCTGATTAGGGACAATAGCAATTAGCTTCTGCTGCTTCTAACCAGAACAACACTGTGCCTAATGGCATGGAAAGGAAGAAGACACTGAATGGGTTTGTGTGTGGTGTACAAAAGGATGCATCAAGTTCAATGCATCTTGACAAAGATGTTTTTGAGCAACCACATAACCAGAAATCTTTAAATTGTACAGCGAATCAGATCAGTCTCTTTCAAAGAAGCCTGAAGTTGCAGCAACAAAGGCAGCATCTTGTGGTGTGCTAGCCACAGGTTGAACACGTGTGGACCTTGGCTGCAAACAGCAGAGAAGATTACAGTGAATGCTGAAGAGAAACAATCCACTCTGTATTCTAAGTTCACTGCTAAAAAGCTACAAGGATGCTAAACTGTCATTTCACAGGGCAGTTGGTACCTAGGAAGGCAGTGATCTGTGACGACTGGTTATTGTGAATGGTTCACCTGTTTCATTGTCACTACTCCTCATATCCTTCATCTGTGCTTTATTTCCCTGTTTGTATCTTCTCATGAAACCAAGATAATAAGCCCTTTTGAGCAAAGAATATTGTCTGATCCTGGCTGTAAAACATCAAGCACAATGGGGCATTCATCAGCAGTTATGAGTGCTAATAAGAATGAATTCAAAATATATTGAAAGGGAAAACAATTTTAACTTTGATAAGGTTTTGAATATCTCCTGTAGATTAGGACCATGAAAAGCAGATAAACTGAGACGCTAATTCTGCACAAGTTCTGCATCTGTGTTTCAAAACACAAAAGGAAATCTGTATTTTGGCCCAGGGGAAAATACAGATGCCCGGTATGAAAGCAGGCCATGTCTTTTAGGATCTTTTTTTCTGGAGATACAAGGAACTGACTAGTTGTTTTACAAAAGGAGATTCAGCTGTTTCAGGCTAGATCATTTGGATTTTTTACAGTATTGGGTTTGCGTGACAAGGGAAGGGGGGACAAGGCTACAGCTGGGGCTTCTGTGGGAAGCTGCTAGAATCTTCCCCTATATCCAATGGAGCCAACGCCAGCCAGCTCCATGAGGTCCCTGCTGACGGCCAAGGCTGAGCCCATCAGTGATGGTGGTAGCACCTCAGGGATAACATGTTTAAGACGAGGGGGGGAAAAATCTGCACAACAAATTTCAGTGGAAAGGAGGAGTGAGAATATGTGAGAGCAACAGCCCTGCAGGCACCCAGGTCAGTGAGGAAGAAGGGACAGGAGGTGCTCCAGGTGCTGGAGCAGACATTCCCCTGCAGCCCATGGTGAAAACCATGGTGAGGCAGGCTGTGCCCCTGCAGCCCATGGAGGTCCACAGTGGATCAGATCCCCACCTGCAGCCTGTGGAGGACCCCATGCCGAAGCAGGTGGATGCCCGAAGGAGTCCGTGATCCCATGGGAAGGCTGTGATGAAGCAGGGTCCTGGCAGGACCTGTGGCCCCATGGAGACAGAAAAGCCCGCGCTGAAGCAGGTTTGCTGGCAGGACTTGTGACCCCACGGGGGACCCCCATGGGAGCAGGCTGCTCCTGAAGGACTGCACCCCGTGGGAGGGACCCACGCTGGAGCATGGAAAGAGTGTGAGGAGGAAAGAGCTGCAGGGACAACCTGTGGTTAACTGAGCGTAACCCCCATTCCCCCGTCCCCTCTGCCGGTCATGGGGAGGAGGCAGAGAATTTGGGAGTGAAGTTGAGCCCAGGAGGAAGGGAGAGGTGGGGGAAAGGTGGTTTCCAGTTTTGGGTTTAGCTCTCATTATCCTACTCTTATTGAATGGTAATAAATTAATTTCCCTAAGCCAAGTCTGGTTTGCCCATGATGGTAATTGCTGAGTGATCTCTCCCTGCCCTTATCTTGACCCATGAGTCTTTTGTTTATCTCATCTCTCCTGGCTCAGCTGAGGAGGGGGGTGACAGGGCGGCTTCGGTGGGTGTGTGGTGTCCAGCCAAGGCCACCCCACCATGTACACAGAGCACATGGCAGGGGAGTGACTACTGAGGGACCTGAGCCACAACGCTGAGTATCAAACGCACCCTCAGGACAGTGCAAAGCTGTGACTGCCCAAATGAGAAAGCCTCTTTAGATGAACTAAATCAGCAGCCCTGGTTTTAGGGGCAACCAATTTTGGGGTACAGGCAACAACGCTGAAAATCTGGCTACTTGCTCAGCTGCTTTGGGTGACTGACTTCACTCACCCGAGCATTAACATCCGAGTATCTCTCGGTCTGACAGTGAGTCACCTTAGGGTCACCGGTGGTATGAGCAGCCTGGGAAGAAAGCAGTCCTGCAGCTGGGACTTACAGACTTTTATCCTCGCAGAGGTAGGATGTGATCGCTGTAACGGACCTTGCTGGCTTGAGGCATTTGGAATGGTCTGATGGTCTGACAGCTCACAGGCTTTGGCAAATCGACTTTGACAAATGCAATCTTCTTCCAGTATCGCCTCAATAAACTGCTTGAGAAAGAATTTTCCTAGCACATTGCTTCCACCATGTCACCTTTTTTTTTGACATGTCCTCACTGTCCCTTCTTTTTCCTGAACGCACACATCAAGGCTCCCTGTGGCCTGCCTGTACCTAACCTGCTGCCCACGTGCCGGTTCTTGCCTCCGTCCTACCATGTGCCTGTGCCATCTGACCGTTAATGACTGTTTGAAAAGGTTTCGTGCCCTCCCCCCCCCCCCCCCCCGCCAACCTTCATGCATAAAAAGTCATTCCCCACAAATCTCTACTTAGCCCGCTGACAACTCGCCATTCCTTTTGGGATAAACTCCTCACTGAGAGGCCTATGCCCATGTGGCTTGATTTTGTCTGTGGCCTTTCCTTGTGACCACTGCCACCATGTGTGCTGCTTCGTCCTCCCTTTGTCCCTTATTTAACTAACTTATTTCTTCCGAGACTTTTTCTCCTGCCTCTTGGGTATCGCTGCAAATGTGAATGCTTCAGACTGCTTGTGAATTGAAACAAATTGGGGAGCCTAACAGAAATTAAATGTTTCTAAGGTAGGTTTTTTTCAAGATTTGAGCTTGAGGCTGTAACTGGAGTGGTAATTTAAAAGAAATGAAATTTACAGGTACATGTATTTTGTGCATGAGTATGAGGAAAAATAATCTTTTTTTTTTCCTGTTGATTGTCTACATTGCCAAGCCTGAGCATACATCCCCTTGTGAAAAAATCCAAGACGGCTCCCCGCAGTCACTCTGTACCCTGCTTAATGCTGCATATAAATAAATCTTAATAGTCCAAGTGTTGCCGTTAAAATTAAGAATTTTAGATCAAGACAAGTGCCTAAATGTTTTGTGGCAATAGAAACATAGACGAGAAGGTATGGTCCTGTGGGTTGGAGATTGTGCTAAGATAGAATTCCAGTAAGTGATTCCATGTAATAAATAATGGAGCCAAAGAAACAGGAACAAATAATGGAGTTCTTATACAGATATTTCCTTTGTTCTTCTTGGTTCCCCCATGTCAATCTCTGGGTTAATGTCAACATGAATGGGTGTTGAATTGGACCTGTGTTTGATGTTACCAAAAAAAGCACTGGCAATTGATGACCATGTCATGAGGTTTTGGTAATTGGAGTGGCACCAGCAATCGGTATCTAAGGGACCTGCTTGGCTGGGATGTTCATGTGTTGGAATCAGAGAAATGAGAAGAGGATGATGTGTTGCCTTTTGCAGAGGAGACAGTAGGTTTTCCGTGGAGTTTAATATGGCAAGACATAATAAAACAATATAGTCTTTATGCACTTGTTCTACATATCATTTTTATATATATATATATGTGTTGTTTGGTTTATTTTTGCATGCACTGAATGTTCAAAAAGGGAATCCCCTTCTTGTGTAGCAAATGTTGATGAACTTCAGATACATAGAACTTCTGTTTATTTAACGTGTCGGATAACAGACTTCAGCAATAAAGCAAACTTACTCACAAGCAACATGAGAAACAAAAGTTTCTGTGTGAAGATGCATTCATGTGTTTGGATTGCTCATATGCTTATCACCTCTGGATTATTAACACCTCTGATGGAAAAAGTGTGATCTGAATGAAAACTGCCACTTTTCTTTTGTGTGATGCCTACTTTCCTTAGAAATTGTAGAAAGAAGACAGTTTGATAGAATGAAGTATGCTCCTGTCTGGGTTTTGCACTTGTTTAAACAGTTTGTTGGTGACTAACTTCAGGATCTAATTAAAGCTTCTGCCTTCCTGGTGTATCTCTTGAGAAATTCTGCCATCCAGGTAATTAATGTGCTGTGCCTGCACTGGCTCAGATACCTGGATTTGCAGCAGGCTGCTTTAGAGCTTGCAGCCTTATCATTGACCTTGGAGACATCTGGTGCTGCCTTTCACTCCAACAGGATTTGGGACAAGACAGCCATCAGACCTCACGCTGCATGACGGTTCCCACTCCCCTAGCATTAGCATTTTCGGTTATACGAGATACTGCTAACATGCTGCATCACATCATGAGGAAGATAATTCTTTCTTTCCATTACAATCAACCCATTGGTGCTATGTAACGGGAATCATCTTAAAGAACAATCAACCCTGATTTTGCCAGGCACCCTTAGGTCAGCCTCATCTGATGTTCTGGGTGTCTCTGAGTAGAAACTTACTGCCAGATGGCCTCCTTAGCACTTAAGCTGTTGCTTTCAGCGTACAGCTTCGCTTAAGGTCCCAGGTGCAACAGACAGAGCTGCTTTGCCCTTCAGCACTTTCTAGCCCAGACAGATTAATTAATTTATAAAATGTTACCATTGCCTGTGGAAGATGTGATGCCTCTGTAACTTCAGCTTCGCCTGCAAGTAAAGGAGGTGAAGGTCTGGCAGGTTTTGCCTGCAACAGAGATGGTACAAAGCTGTGAGACCCTTCTTTCTGTTGTTCAGAGTTACGTCAAGGTTAGTGTAGTTGGGCTGATATTTGCCAGGTCAAAGACAGACATCACCTTCTTCAAATACATGTATACATACGCGTGTGTGTGTGTGCATGTGTGTGCGCGCACGCGTGCGTGTGCGTGTGTACATACCTCCAATCTGGTATTTTGGCACATATGTCTGTCTCAATTAGAACATTTTTCACACGTGTATATATTCTAAATACTCTTTTCCACATAAACACACACATATATATACACACATTTTTACCTATGCTGAAAGATTCTGGTTAAGTTTTCTTTTGAAAATGTTTACATTGTTCATATTTGGAAGAAGGAATTTGAGGTTTAGCAACCTCACTTGAGATATACATGTGGATTTCTTTCAGATATACTTCCAATTCCAGCCTAATTTGTTCAAATGCTAAGACTTCGGGAAGAAGTCCTCTTTTTTCATTGGTCTCCAGCCATGCACCTTTTTCTTGGTTAGATCTCTGATGCATCCACCTGCACTGGATGTGTTCTGGCCTGAAGCTTAACATAGCTTGGCCTGTAGTTTGCAGACATGAAATGGTACGTGCCGTGCTGTGTGCACCTGAGCCAAGAGCAGGAAGGACTAGACCGGTTGTCTGATCCATCTGTGTCAAACACAAGGCCTGGGACTGCAGAGAAATGAGATTTCTGAGAAAGAACGTGGTGCCAGAGAGGAGCAGGTAGATCAGAAGCAAAGGAGAAGCAACAAGAATAAAGGCTGGAGCTAGGCCTGGTCGTGGGGGTCTATCTCGGTGAAGCATTCTGTCCGTGCTCTGGTTTTGGTCTGAGATAAAGGACTCTGTGCACAAAGACACCAGCAATGTTGTTCTGAATTTCAAAAAAACCTCCTTCAGGTCTATTTGTGTCTCCTATCAATGGTTGTGTGGCACAACAGTGGACATCCAGTGACCCAGGCCCTAGTCAGCACCCAGTTGTATCTATCAAAACAGCTCATGAGCAGAAATCTTTGCAATAAGAATGAATTGGAAATGGCAACTGCTGCATAATAATGGATATGAATTTTAAATTAATAGCTGCCACTGGAAAACAAACTCTGAAATGATAACTTGCAACTTGATTGTATGAAGGCTTTAGTACGTGTTTAATTTTCAGTTGAGTACACATCACTAGAAACACCATGCAAGTGAGGCATATACATGCTCTGTAAGTGTTACATTACAACAGGTACATTACAACTTGGAAGCATGCTAAGTGTTAAGATAACAACATGCTAAACCTCAGACTTACTTGTAAGCAAATGAGAGGTCACACTCACCTTTTTTTGAAATTAAGCATGCTTTTGAGTTCTTAGAAATTGCTTATGCACACAGGTAGTTAGAGCATGGCCAGTGATGACAGCAATGACCCACAGAGGGACCCGAGTGGGAATAGAAATGCAAACGTGATGCAAGAGTCTACAAAAATGGTCTGAACTCCCCGTTGCCTCCAAAGCGACGCACATCATAATCTGTTCTGTAAGACATCCGAAGACTGAAAAATATTTGCACAAAAATTGCACTGTTTGACACAGTTAATGGACTTAGCAAATTAAGACTATTTTCAGATTATCTGCAATCGGTGAAAGATCCTGCAGTGGAATAATCCATGTTACCTATGAACAGCCTGCCCTAAGACAGCTTCTTTTCATACTGTGGCTTTTCAAGTTTTCGAAGGTACCTTTCTTCTGGGTAACATCACGTGTCAGTTCTGTGCTAACGGAGGGAGCCAGTCTGAGTCACTTTTTGAAGAAACAGGGGAAAGCTTTCAATTTAGGAGAACACCTCTCCAGTGTTTCCACATGAAAAGTTTCACATTTGAATTTTGTAACCTGAAGACAGTAAATTCTGATCAGTTTTACTCTGCAGTACTGTTCAATTGTCAATAATTGTTCTTTTCACAGCAATAAAGTAGGTTTACTTGATCACTAGCAACTAAACCAGTAAGTTAGTCTGCAATGCAAGATAGATTGAAGGACTTTTTATTACTACTTGATTGATTTTTGCTGTAGATGCACATGCAAAGTAAACAGTGTCGTTAAATAAAGATTTGTTTTAAATGCAATCAGTGGGCAATCTGCTTGCTACTATCCTTTCTTCAGACAGGAAAGGCTTCAGGGGAGAACTTACTGTGATACTAAAAGTACTGAGGAGACAATCTAAAAAAATCCACCCAGCTGTTGTACACAGTGTGGTTTAAATGGGAATCACCTTGGAGATGCAGTACTAATTCCCCACCATATTTAATTGTTTTCTACTTGAGTCTCTTCCATCTTCAGAATGAAGAATTTCTTGCGTCAACGTTCATACTCTATTTTTTTTCCTTCTGTGCCTCTTTACCCCCTGATTTAGAATTTAAAAGCTGCCTATTTTAAATACTACAGCTGAAATCTTAAGCTTTATTTCTGCTGTGGTAACTGATGCCTCTTGCCTTTACCCCTCTATTTCTAGCAGCATGATTTTATTAACTGACAAGCTGTTACTTTGTTTAACAGCAGAACATAATGCCTGCCTTTGACAAACACAAGGCAAAAAAGAGAACCCTTGCAAAAGCTAGGAGTTGCAGATATTGGAGCTTTTCTTTGTAGTTTCAGAAACCGAGTCGTAAATATACAAGGGTATTCATCACACTAGGTTCTCTGTTATTGCTAACGTAATTAAATGAGTCTATCCAGACTTATATCAACATGATACAAAGCAACATTTCATGCTCACGGTTGCTTGCATGCTACAGAAACAAAAGGCTTCTTTAAATCCAGAAAATAATACTTATATAAGGAGTACAATATTTACTTTCATTCTAATTTGGGGTCTAGCTTTACTGGCCTGGGTGGTAGAGAATGACTGAAGGAGTGGCTTTCAAGGACCCGGTTTATATACTATGGTATATACATTGCTGGGCCAGTCAACAATACGTAGAAAGTATATGATTTTGATTCACTTTACCTTGTTGTCTGAAACTGTATCTATTTTCCTCCTCCCTCAAATTGGGAGGAAATAGAAACGCCACATTTAGTTCTTGCTTTATTGAGTATGAACGTGCTGCACAGGATGAATGAGATGAGGTACCTTAACGTAATTTAATTCCCAGGGCCCCCATCCCTTTTTTATTTTTTCTTTTTTATTTATCTCTTTTTTATTAAGGCTTTTCTTGAGAGCAGGATTGTGAGGAAATGATTTGTATTCCCAGTCCACACATTCTCTCAGAAAGAAAATACATTGTATAATACTTGGTTGATTAAAACTAGTAGTGGAATGAACCAAAAGAAAGTTTACCAAACAGTATAGAAATATTAAGGCTTATGAGGAAACCTGACAAGAGGAAGACTTTGCACTACGTGTTCAGAATGCAAACAAAATGAGGGATGCATGAGCTGTCTGCGCAGGATGGCGGATGAAAGATGCCCGTTGCAGCTCAGAGGCTTGTATCTCATCTACACTATATTCTGTTTCTCCTTTTGGAGTGCCTTAAAAACCAAACGGTTTCTGTAGGTCTTGCAGGATTTTATATAGCACATGAACTGATGTACTGAAGCTGAAAGTCCATCTGTTCTAATGCCTTGTCTCCTACTGGTCTTGGCTTTCCGTGCCTAAATTCTGCAACCAAAATAGAGAAGTTGGATAGCTTTCCCTTTCTGGGGAAAAAGTGACTCCTATGATGAAGACTTGGGTAGCAGTGGCCATGGAGTGTACAGTGGAAGATGCTAGTAGAGGTGTCAGGTTCGGGCAAACTTGGCAGGAGCAAGGCAGGGCTTCTCATAGTCTTTCTGGTTTGGGCTGAAAATGTGTGTGTGTACAGTAGGCTTAAGACTGAGCCGCCAGAGCATCACCTCCCGTGCTTAAAACCGAGCTGGCATCGTGAATCTTGTGAGAACAGCCACGCTGAACTCCAGCCACTTAGGGCTGAAAATTTGGAGGTGGGGAAAAAAGAAAAAAAAAAAAAAAAAAGCGATGAGATGCTCGGGGAGATTTTGTAAGGCTTTGGTGAAGCGAAAACAGGGGTGTTCTGCAGCCACCACCAGCAGCTTCCCCGCCCTCCGGAGCTGCGGTGCCCCAGCCTGTCGAGGGAGCGGTGGGCGCGGGGGGTCGCGGGGGCGCCGAGCCGCCCTGTCCCCTCGGTCCGCGTCGGTGGCACCAGCGCTCCCAGCCCACCCCGGCCCCGCCGCAGGGGTGGGGGGCGCAGGAGGCCGGGCGGGGGGCGCAGCGCCCAGCGGGGGGCGGGGACCCTTCCCGCTCCCCCCGCCCCTCCCCCCCCTCGCGGCGCAGCCTCGCTCCCCCCGCCCCGCGCCCCTCCCGCACACTCGCCGCCTGCGGGGCTGCCGTCGGGGGTGGTGCCAGCGGACCCGGCCGCTCCCCCCCGCCTCGGGGATGTGCTGAGAAGGGGCAGCTCCCCTCGGCCCCTCCGCGCGTCCCCCTCCGTCCGCCCGTGTCCCCCCGCCCCACGCCTGCTCGGAGCGGGTCGGTCGCCGGTGGCGGAGGAGCCCGGCGGTAAGTGGCGCGGCCGCGGGGGCCGCTCGCTCCGCTGCGGGGCGGCGGCGGGGCCCCGCGGGGCGCTCCGGGCTCGGGGAGGGGGCGGCGGCGGGGCCCCCGGGGCGCTCCGGGCTCGGGGAGGGGGCGGTGGCGGCGCGGCGGGGGGGGCGGCTCCGCTCCGCGTCCGCGCTGCCGAGGGCTGGGCTCTCCGTGCCTGTGGAGCCTCAGCGGCTGTGAGTATGTCTGTATATATGCACGTAGATTTATATATATAGATATAGAATACCTGAAATATTTATATATATACATTTATATGTATGTATATCCCGTTGAACGACCTGTTGTGGGCACGGGGAGGGAGGGAAGGGGAAGCCGGGCGCCGCGACGGCGGGTCCGCCGGCGCCCGGGGGTGCCCCTACGGTGGCGTCGCCCAGCCCTCCTCGGTAGGTGCCTCTCTCTCCCAATGGATGTATATATAAATATATATATATACATATATATATGGCCACGACGCCCTGCGCTCTCCCTCCCTCTGCAGGTGCCTGTATGCTATTTGATATACATCCGATATATAGCCCCCCCGCCTGCGGTCCCCAGGTACCCCCAGCGGCGCTGCCCCCCACCCAGGGATGGGGACCCCCTCGGTGGAGGAGCCGGGGGGGTGCCGCGGGCAGGGGGCTGCCACCCCCCGCCCCCGTGTGTGTAAGGCGCCCCCGCCGCAGCCCGGCGGTGAGGGGCGGTGGGCAGTGGGGCTGGGGCGGTGGGCAGTGGGGCAGGGGCACGGGTGCTGCAAGTATTGGGCTTTAGTGGACTGTCTTGCAAATGCTGCCATGAAAATATTCAGTGTCAGTAGAAAGCAGCAGCCCAGATGCCTTCCTAGACAGCCATCCCTCCTACCCAGCCTCCGGCAGCGCAAAGAAAATCACAGGCAGCAGCTCTGTGTGGGTGAAGAGAAAGGGCTATCAATAACGGGTTTACTGAAGTGACGCTGACTTCTTGGGTTTAATTACTATTTTAGTAGTTTCAGGGTAGCGCTGGGTTGTGTAGCTGCCACAGAACTCACCCGGTAGCTTTAGCGTGTTGCTTTTACAAGCCTGCGTTCTTGCTTTTGCTTTTTAGTAAAATCTTTTCTCAGTGCTGATAAATGCAAAGAACCCATTCGGGAAAACTCAGTTTCCAGAAGTGATGTGGACTGTGCGCAAAATGCTTGACTACTGGAAAAGCAGTGCTTTCTGTTTGCTCCTGTCCCTCTGGGTTGTAATGGCAGTTTCTTATAACAAGTGAGCAGTTGTGATTTAGGAGGGTTTGGGGATTTGTATTTTTTTGTTGGTTTTGTTTTTTTTTTTTTAGTAGTTGTTAGTGTTTCTTTAAGTCGGCTTTTTCTTCTGGATGAGAGGTGGAGTATCAAATCACAGGACTAAATCCTGCCATCAGCTCACGAATGGAGCTGCCCTTTGAAGGAAATGATGCCTTGGGAGGCAAGGAAGGGACTTTTATCAATGACTCTTCCAACCAGACCTACGTGACCAGAAGCCTCTGCCAGATCCTGTGGGAATGGGGTCCCCATGTTTGGCTTGGATCAAGGGAACTGCTCTGGCAGTGGTGTTTAACTTACTATGTATGGCAGCATGTGAGAAACTGTAAAGGCGAGTCACGGAATTGTACACCTTTTTTTTCTAGTTATTTAACTGGTTTTTCTGTCTGAAATATGGAGTGCAACCTCACATACAGAGGGGTGATTACATGTTGCTAGTAGAGATGCTACATAATATGGGGGTATAAATAATATAATTTTAAAGTAATTTTGATCCCATTTGATTTGAATAAAATTTTCTTCCCTTTCTGGGAAAAAAAGCTGAAAAAACACCCTACTTACTGAAAGTGTCCTGTCTCTTTTTTTTCCTCTAGAGCTGTGTGAAGAAATTCTTCAGCCATGGATGTGTTCATGAAAGGACTCTCCAAGGCAAAGGAGGGAGTCGTAGCAGCAGCAGAAAAAACCAAGCAGGGTGTGGCAGAGGCAGCAGGGAAGACGAAAGAGGGTGTCCTCTATGTGGGTAGGTGGGCAGCAGAGATCATGCTGTGGGTCACTGTACCATGACATTCGCAGCTGGATCCTCAGCAGACCTGTTCTTCAGCAGGAAAACCCAAATGTCATGACTCACAGGAGACCCTTGCAAAACAAACAAGAGGAGAGTTGTGCTCTCCTGAGCTTCGGTTCTTTGAAACCAGATGTTGGCTCTTATGTTACTGTGTTGTGCTGGCCATGTGTTACTGCTCTGTGGAGCCACATTTGTCACACCATACAGAACTAGACCGTGTCATAGGAGGTGCCTTAGAGTGCAGGTCACTAACTGGCACTCTATTCAAGAAGTTTGCTGGGTTAAAGTCTGAAGGGGTAGATGGAACAGTAAAAATACAGTAAAAAACAATATATAGAAGCTGAAGTGGAAGATAGCTTTACAGCATGCCTTAGAACATGTGGGGTTTAGGTGGGATTTTAAGAGAAGAAACTTGAGAGATCAGTTCAGGAACCGAGCATAGGCTGTGCTAATGGCTTGGCACATCGACAGTACCGTTTTGTATGGCAGTGTCATCTCCTCATCTTTTGAAATTAACTTCATGTTCTGTACTTGCTATTGCATATCCATAGCAGATATTTTCCATGAGTTCTCAAGGAAGAGCCACTACAGTTAATGAGGTAGGGCAGGTAGACCCCAAGATAGCAAAGCAGGTGTTAAGTGACTTATCTAGGCCATACAAGAGTCTTGTGTGGAGCCAGGGATAAAATTATTTTCAAATCCCAGATCAGTACTTGACTGCGTGATCATCATATTTGCTTAGCAAGTATTGGGTTTTAATGGGCTATCTTGCAAATGCTGCCGTGAAAAATTCAATGCAAAATAATCTGCCAAGCCACATGAAGAAGTGGTCGTTTTAAAAAAAAAAAAAAAATACGGATCTATTTCTTTTACTCATCTGATAAAGTTAGTCTATAAATGAATGGAGGGGAAAAGGACCTACAGGTCCTTTCGTTGTTGCTGATTGATTTTGTAGCAGGTCAGTTCTGTAATGGATGCTGTGTGTACCTAGGACGATGTGCACAGGTATCATAAACAGAGTTGAAACCCCGAGGCATTTCTTTAAAATGGGAGCACCGAGGTCTGTGCAATTCCAGTGTCTTTTCAGGATTCCCTCTGCCGTTGCAGGCTAGTGCCTGTCTGTAACAAATTATTTCTGCTCCATATAGTTTAGACCACTTACTTGGAATACGCTGTTCTCCTGCTAAGCCATAGCAAAGCTCGGTGCTCTTGCCAACAGAGATGGCAGTTATTTTGAAAACTAATTGTGAGAGAAATCTATTTTTAAATGAGTGTCTGCTCATTTTCAGTATAGCAAAATAGATGTTCTTTCACTGTACATTGTGCTTGATATTGGAATTATTTTTAAGGGGTAGGACCTTCTTTTTTTTTTTTTAATTTTACTTTCTTGTAGTTCCTGACCATACTTCTGAGGCCATTGATTTCTTTGTATTAGAAACCTGCATTGTGTGTCAAATTAACCTTTGTGTCTGACCTGTTCTCCAGACCGTAATAATATTTGAACCTTGTTCTGCTCCCAAAGGCAACTATTTCCAATTGTCTTCAGACTGAAGACACTTTTGCTGAGGTTGAACTTTGGAGGGCAGGCTTGCTATTTAATTCAAGAATAAAATAGTAAGGATGGTGGAGCCCTGAGCCATGCTGGGGACCCATGCGTGACTGTAGTAATGGTGAAGGATCCTTCCCACAGCAGATGCCTGCTTTTCAGGAGGGAAGAGCTGTATGCGTAGTTTCAGTTGTGCAGGTGAAAAAGCCTTTGGTTGGAAGCTGTCTCCAGGACCTCTGGCAGCTCCCGTGTCCCTGCCGGTACCTGCTTGTAGGGAGCCACAGTTTCCCCAGCTGAAGTTTCAACAGGATCAGGTTGGGTAAGGGGGAAACGGGGAGCTGGGTATTTCTCTGTCTGCTTCCCAAGCCTGCAGCAGGGGTGGCTCTTCTGGGCAGTGTTAGCAAAGGCTGGTGTGATATCTCTCCGTTCTGCAGGCTGGTAACGGTTGCAATGCAAAAGAGGAGCAGCACACTGCCTTAGTGATCCTGAAGGTTTCTTCCTTCCTATCTTTCTAGCTGGGTTTTCAGATCCAAGTTTCACGGCCAGATTAAGCTGTGAAAGCTGCCTGACATCCTGGAAAAAAGAACCTCACAACACTGGGCTGAGAAGGATGTGTTAATCGTTTTCAGTTTCAGCAGTCAGCTCCATAACATTCAGCCTTCCACTGCTGCTGCAGAATTAATAAGATGCAAAGTTTTTGGTCCAAATCTCCTAGATGATATGGTCTCCCACTGAAATCAGTGGAATTAAGTAAATATAGAAAACATCCAGACCTTTCTGTCCAGGCTGCTCTTAGCTATTATGTGGAAGGTTGTAACATAATTCTATCTGGTAAAAATTCTATTAACAAAAGCTGCTGCTTGGGATGAAATGTGGTTGTTATAACATCTTGTTTGTTCCTCTCTCTCTCAGTTCCCTTTGGCATGGGGGAAACTGAAAGGGTTCTGAGGGACAGTGACATATTGGAGGATTAACTAACTGTCCTTTCTTCCCTCAGTCCACTGTCTTTGTCCTGCTTTTTAATACCCAAGATACTGTTCAGTACAGTCTATAGTGTGTATACTTGGGGGGGGGGGGGTGTCCACCTAAATTACTCTGCTGATGTATTTCAGCATTGGCCAGCTGAAATCAGTGGCTCAGTCTTGACTCATACAAGCAGAGCATCAGGACCTTTCTTGATGTCCAACAAAGGTCTGATCATTCATTAGAAGGGAGGACTGAGGCTTAGCAGCCCTGGGCTGCATTGTGCATGATGTAAATTTAAGACTAGGTCTTTATGTATCCTTCAAGAGCTGTTGGTGTGAAGCAGTGAGGAAATGAGTGGCCATACGTGCCCCCCGTCGCTTTGAAACCAGGAACCAAGAGTAAGAAGGATGGTCTTGCATGCTCTTATTAGTGCTCAGGCGCTCCTCTGAGCTTTTTGTGTGCTGCCAGGGAGCTGAAGTTTTTGCTCAATTGCCTCTTGAGTGCATGTTCAGTGCTCAGGAACAGAAGTTTCCGGTCTGATAATTTCTGACGTGTTGCACCGTAGCAGAGCATAGGAATAGTTTATTAGGAGCAGGATGGCTAGGGATGAGTTGTTTACTACTCCCTGTGCTTAGCTGGCACATGGCCTTGGAGTAGAAGAGTGCAATCATGACCTATTTGGCAAGACCATCCAAATTTCCTCTGCTGCACTCTCTTTTCATAAGGTTTCTTATTTTCCTTTGGTAGTAGAAAAGCCAGTGGAGTAGTCAAGGGACTCAAGGTCCCTCTGATGGAATAATGGGGTTTAGTGCCTGGGAGCAAGTGTTTTCCTTAGACAATGATTTCCCCTTCCCCTAATTTGGGTTTATGTCTCCCTGTCTTTAACCAGGAAGAGTAGTGTTACCATGTACTACTATTGCTTCTGCATCACCTAAGTAGTGTCGGTCAGTGTTAGGTTTCTCGGTCTTTATATTATCCCTACTCTGATTCCACTGTTCCCTTTGTTACGCAGGGTACAAATGAGCAAGAGTATTGATGTTTTGGGATCATGAGAATGAAAGGCAGCGAGTTTCTATTAGAAACAATGTGGACAACCAGCTTTCCTTCGCTGCCAGCCAGAAGCCATCCTACTGCATTCAACTGTTGTTATTTATAGTCCTGCTTCTGGCAGATCCTAAAATACTTCTAGGTTGCATTGTAGCTGTGACTGCAAAAGCAGCTACTGCCATGTGAGTGTGCAGTGATGGGGCAAATAGTATTGAGCTCTAACGTATGCTGTAAGGTCTGGACCATGGCTTAGCTGGTTGTTTGCCAGGTAATGGATTTGGCTATGCATATCTCTGTTCCGCACAGGTCTGCGAGCTGAGATTTCGTTACAGAAAAGCCTGTCTTCCACTAGCAGAGACTAGCATTTCTGTATTAGTTGTGGCTATAGCAGTGTTGCTTCAGGGTAAGTGAAGTAAGAATCAAGTTGCTTATGTCCCTCGGGATATACGGTTGCAGAAGTCCTCAGGGAGTTCTCCTGTATCATTCATCTCTTGCCAGCCCTAGGGAACTGAGTATTTGCTTTTCACAGGTTTCCATGTGTTTAATAGCTTGTCTTGCAGGCAATAACTTCAACAAGATGAATGAGATGTTGGCCAGGCCTAACAATGCATTTTAAAGTGTATGCTTAACAGTAAGTATTCTGATGGACATGCTGTAAGCCTGAAGTGGTGTTTAGTCTTTTTCTAGAAGTCAGTAGAACCATCATCTGCTTGGATTCCAGTATGTGGTCAAAGTGCTTTGCGGCTTCAGCTCACATGGTGCCGCAAGATTGAGAACCGAAGTCCTGAAACAAGTCCTTAGACATGAACATCTTGGATTTAATAAAATGGACAATTCTTTCAATGGTAAATATCTTCAGTGAGAGAAAACAAGCTTTTTTAAAAGTGAAAATCAGAATAGAGGGGGAAGACAACTTCTCAGCTGTTTAACCTCTTCATTAGCTAGTTAAAAGAACATGTTTTACTTTATGTGGCTTTTTTTTTTTTTCTTATTTGCCATGGATTATTATGCTGGTCTTGCTCATGGATAACAGTTCAATGTTGTAATCCATCTGATAGTGCCATAAATACATGGCTTAAATTCCATAAATGGGCACTAGTAGCAAGTCAGGCATATTGATCAATGAACTTGCATTGCATTTCAGTATTTAATTGTATTATTGTAAACAGTTGTGATCAAAGTTGCTTTCTTCTAATATATTTCTGCTTATATCAGTTTGTATATGACTTTACTCTTACAATATCTATATAATTTTAGCTTGACACTGTAAAATGAGAAGTATAAATGATAATGTCTCGAGTACTGAATGACATACAGACAAAAAATTGCATTAGAAATAAGATAACTTCTATGTAGGTAACAAAGTCATCCTATCTGTAGCAGACCAGGGTAAGATGATAAACTAGGAGCCATAAACTCTGTCTCTGTAATGCTTAATTGCACATTGTTCAGCATCATAGTCCACAAATGGATACTAATCCCTGGAATGCAGCCAAATTATTAAACCTGACAAGGGCAAGCAGAGCTCTGGTAGGGACAATGACATGGAGTTACGTTTTCAGTAGCACTATGTGCTAATTTGTTTCTCTTCCCATTGAAGACGTGAGAGGTTGTTCCCTTTCATGCAGTGTGGTAAAAAGTCATGGTATCCTTACAGAGGTGTGCCAGAAACCAGTCTGGTCTTCAGGGTGGCAGTCACACTGCTTGTACAGGTCTTGCGTTACATCTCAGTCTAGTACTGGGTTTAGGTTGCTGTCTGCAGAATCATTAGCTGTCGTACATGCCAGTGACAAGGAGGACACTGGATGCAGCAGACCTTGGGTTTGACGCTGGTGGCATTTTCACATTTGACACCTATCCACTGTTTAATGTTTCCCATTCAGATTAATTTTTGTCTATATCTAGCTAGCACTACCAGCTCCCCATGATTTTAACCTCTGGGCCTTTCTGTGGTTCAGTAACGGTTGTTAACCCCTGCAAACTGAGATCTGGAGGAGAGTTGTAAGGTGAAATTTTAAGGATCTTCTGGAATTTTTGGCTCTGATGTTCTGCAAATGCATGTGTGAGCCTCCATAGGATGTTAACATTAACGTGGTTTCTGTGCAGAGTTATCCATGTGAGTTTGCAAAGTGAGAGGCTTAATTAACACTGCTATTAAGAAAATGGCATGGAAGTCAGTACATGCAAACAATAAACTGCAGAAGCGTTCCCAGTATTAGTCACCTTTCCACAGTCAGTATACACTCATGCAGTTGCTCTTTATTGATAATTCTGCCTATTCCCTTAGATTGAATTTCTCTTTAATTTTAATAGTCTTAGAAAATTCTGTATGCAACTGTGTAATCTATGTGTTCATCCCTCTTCATCATCTATCTAGTCTTTACCAGTACTTAAGAAGATGTATTTTTCAACCTGATATTGTTCTTTGTTTAGGTTCCAGGACCAAGGAAGGCGTTGTTCATGGTGTCACAACGGGTAAGACAATTGTCTCTTAATTTCAACTCCTTGCCTTTGTTTGATGAACCAACCATTTAGCTGTTAAAAATTCTGTGTGTTTTTTTGAGAGCACTCCAATTTATGAAAGAAAAACACAGAACAATCAAGAGGCAGAAAGCAGTGTGCGTTTTGTCAAAATGATACACTGTTCTACAATCAAAGATGTAAATTTAATACAGTTGTTTCCGTGGGAGAAGGGGTTTTTAAGGGATGTTGTGAATCAAAGTCAAGCAGTACTAGTATGAGGCAAGAGACTAATGCCCTAACCAGAAAGAAATAACTTGCTTTTGTAGAAGTAGATAAATCAGGGGTCTTTCTCTTGTTTGTTCATTGCCAAAGATGAAATATTATGTGCTGGAAAGTTATAAACTAATTGGCGTAAAAAAAAATTAGGTCTGTCCTTTTTTTTTTCTTTTTCCCTTTTTCTTTTTACTTTTTCCCCCTTTTCTTTTTTGTTTTCTTTTTTCCCCTTTTTTTCTGTTTTCTTTTTCTTACTTTTTTCTGTTTTCTTTTTTTTCCTTTTTTCTTTTTCTTCCTTTTTCCTCCTTTTTTTCCTCCGTTTTCCCCTTTTTTCCTCCTTTTTTTTTCTTTTTTTCTTTGCTGTGAATAACTTCGACTTACAGAAACTGCAAGCCTGGCTTGGGTGCCCGGGTTTGTCTCCTTGCGATCTGAGCAGGCAGAAAAGCGGGATCTGGAGAAGAGGGATGCGGCAGGCGAAGTGAGGCGGGGGTTGGGCACCTGTCGGGGGGCTTCGTCTGCCGGCGCCGGGCTGGCAGCCGGAGCGGCCCGGTGCAGTGGCAGAGGCAGAAATGGCTGCAGGGAACGGGGGAAGGGGAAGCGCTGCAGGAGGAGCCTTCCCCGTGCGGCGGGGGCTGCGGGAGTCGCCTGCAAGGGGGAACCGCAGCCAGGCCTTTGCGGGTTGGAAGGGCGAGGCCAGCAGCGCGTCCCGGCGGCGGAGCGGGGGGTGCGCAGCGGGTCCCGCCCCCGCCGTGGGTGCCGCAGCCCAGCCGTGCGGTCGCTGCCCCGGTTGCGGGCTGGCTGCGGCGGGGCTGGCGGCGGCGCCACGGCGGTGCGGGCCGGCCTGCTGCGGGTGCCGCGCCGGGGGCGGGGGGGGGGGGGGGGGGAAAGCGGCTCGGCAGGGGGCGCTCCCCGCGCGGCTGGGTCGGCGCCCGCTGATTGGACGAGCCGGCAAGGGGCGGAGCCCGCCCCCGGCCGCGCGGGAGATTCGCAGCTGCGGGCGGGGCGGCCCTGTGAGGGGGCAGGCGGGGGCACCGCGGAGCCTGAAGGGGGCTCGGCCCCCGGGGCGGTGCGCGGCGCCCGGCCTCCGCCGGTGGGTCCCGGGGCGGTGCGCACACGCCAGCCCGGCAGGCCCAGGGTGTGTGCTGTGGCAGCAGGCCGCCGCAGGGGGCTGCACGAGGAACCTTCTGGAACCCTCTCAGCCACCTGGTATGAGGGCCTGGGTAGGGCAGAACGCAGGGTTAGACAGAAGAGGAGGGACCTGTGTAAGGCCCTCGGCAAGGGCACGGCAGCCAAGCTCTCAGCAAGGCCCACGTTAAGACCGGTGCTGAGAAGCAACAGCTGGCGAGTTGCAGCTGGTGACCCCTCCCAAGCAGGAGAGAGGCACCATCTGTGCCTCCACTCTTCAGGGAGCTGGCTGCCTCTGGGGCCCATCGGGGATGGCACCGGGCAGCTGGTGCCCATAGGACAGTCTTCAAGCTGTTACCCACCTACCCCCAACCTTTCCTACAGGCACAGATGATGTTGCAACCAGAAGCCAAAGGTAGAAGAAAGCAATTTCATGGCCCTGGGAGGCCCGCTGAAAGGCCCGGGAGCACAGGTAGTGTCTTCCTCAATCTTCCCAGTGATGGGGAGAGGGTTTGGAAGAAACAGGCATGCCCCAGACATCAATCCCTGGCTCCAGGGCCAGTGTCTCTGCCAGAACCTTGGTTTTTATAATCGTGGAGGAGTCCTTGAAACACAAGATACTCCAGGGCCTGATGGCATCCACCTGTCCTGATGAGGAAAATGAGTCTTTGCTCATAAGCTGACAGCACTGATGGAGAGGACTTTAAACCGGTACATCTGTGGCTGCAGGGAATTCCACCTGAACTTAATATCCAAGCACCACCTGTGCTCTTAGTGGGTCTTGATTCCAGCCTGACACTTGTTTCCAACAACACACAGTGTGGTTTTCGGGTAAGGTGTGCTTGCTGTGCCCGGACTCATGCTGCTAGTGTGGTGTGGGTGTGCCCCATCGCCACCACCGTTCCTGAAGGACTCTTGTGACTCATCAGCATGTCCCACTGGAGTTGCTTGGGTGGGAGGATAGAAGGGAAATGGCTTGTAGGAAAGCAGATGATCTCAGTTTCGATAAACTGATTTGAATTTGTTGCAGTTGTGAGAGTTTTGAAATGTTTTTTGTAACTGCCTAATCTTTCAGTAGCAACAGCACTTTCAGACTTTGAAGTTAATGCTGGCTGGGTATGTATATTCACATTAGCATTTCTACACTGAAAAAGTGTAAATTTGCATTTTTAAATAGATTTTCAGGGATCATCTTTAGGTATGAACTGAAACCAGTAGCCAGTAATTTGTAGTAAATGGCAAAATGAATGGAGGTCTTTTTGGTCTCCACAGAGTGCAGGAAAGCCTCAGTGGACCATAGTGTATTGAACAGAACACGTAATTTTCTGCTGCAGAATATGGGATTTCTAGGGATGCGAAGAAAATGTCTGGTGAAGAAATTTAAGGTGGTTTTTCCCCTAAGAAATTAGAAAACAAACAAGTATGGGAGTAGAAAAGGATTTCTTCTTTCTGTTCTGTGTATAGCTTTTGTATCATTCACCTGTGTTCATGTAAGCCAATGCAAAGGATAAACAAGTGTAGGTACACCAAATGGCAGTACGTAATATCGCAACCCAAATAAATGGTGGAGGAATCAGTCAAGAGTATTTTTAGTAACAAAACTGAACGGAACATCTATGATAGTCCCTCAGAGTTTAGCCTCAGGCTGAAAGTGCAGGCTGTTGTTAGGAGGTTTGAAATCCCAGCTTGTTAGACCTCAATTAAGAGAAATATTCGGAGGGATCATTACTGTAACCAGTAGAGGATTGCAGTAGAATGAGGTTTGAGGCACATTTATCTAATAACGTCACACATGGGATGATACAGATCATACAGAGGTGGGAATGGCAACTGACAGCACTAGCAAGCAAGTTAATAGAGGTGATGTTCACCAAGCTGAGCTGTGATAGAATAAAAGTCAATGGCGTTCGCACATGTGAAACTTGCTGAAGCACTGGGACTCTGTAGGAGGCTATCTTAGTGGGGAACTTCTTTTTGTTGTCCTGAGAAACAACTGACCTTGAATGCTGCAAGTATCCATCTTTATCTGATTGCACTATGTGTAGTGAAGACAGGAAATTTAAGTAGATGAAAATAATTTTTGACAGGTTTGGAAAGATGATAAATTTTGTTCTGGAAGATGCAAAACAGGCTGTAAAGCCGAACATAAGGAGAGCACGTTACGTGCTGGGCCTGTGAATAGAAAATGCAGACATGTTACTGCAAATTTTAGGCAAAACAGTGGTGACTGCTCACCTACTTTAGGAAGTGGGTGACAGAAAGTGGAACACCCAAAGCTTGGGAATAATGGGTTCTGTGCCACAGTTTGCTTCCTTCTGCTCTAGTAAACTGTTTGAGAGGCGTTTGACTGTTGAATGAAAATGGAAAAATGAATAGAGGACATACATGTTGAAATGTGGCAGTGAGAAGAGAAGACAATACAAAATCCAGAGAGCATGGTTTCTAAAATGAAACATCATGGGTTTGGTAGTGTAAGACAGAGGAATTGCTTGGGCATATATTTTACAAATAAAAAACTTTAAAAAAATTTACTCTGTGAAGAGTGGTTCTGGCAAGCAGAGAAGGCAGGTAAAGCCAGATGTGGGTGCACTCTAGTGATGCTGTAAGACATAATATGAAGACACTGAGAAATGCTAGTGAAGTTGTCTTAGAAATCCAATCCATTTAAATCAATGCTTTTAAAGTTGATGTGAGAAGACTGCCTTTCAGGGCACTTGTAAAGACCTACTTGTCTCTTTCCACAGGACTAGGAGTTCGCCAGTTCTGGTGATCTTACGATGCGCCAGGGAGTTAATGTCATGTGAAACCTCAGGTGAAATAGTACACTTTATGTGAATAAAAATTATTCAAGAGGTTGGAGGCAGTCAAATGCAAGCTAGAGTCACAGATCAAAGTGAGTGTGTGTTCACAGTAGTGCAGTCAGTCCTTTCTTTCCTGTCTGAGCTCCAAGGTCTTGCTAGCTTTGCTGTTTTTGAGTAGTTTGTTGTTCAAAACCCTTTGCTGGTGAAGGGACTGGGAGCTGACACACGCTCAAGTGCTGAACAACTAAATAGGCTTTTTGGTCAGTTTGTTTTCAAACAGAGGAATACTAGACTGAGATATTTCTTGCTTTAAATAAAATGTGACCTGATTGTACCAAGTTTAGTAACACTGAGACACTGTAAAATGAGGATACCCGGTTGTGATTCACAGGAATATGGTGAGCCTGTTACTTGTCAGATCACCCTTTCTCAGAACTTCTGAAGATGAAGCAGTTCTGCTTATTGATTGGATGGGGTGTTAGCTGCATATCTGACTTGCCTCCCTAATTAACATGTCTACTGGCCTTTGACTGTAAATGCATAATTCATCCATCTTGCTTATCTCCTAGGGATAAGTGTCCAGAAATGTCCAGTATCAGAAATGAAATATTTACACTCCATGTCCTGAAAATCAAAGTAAAGCACTGGTTTGTACAAAAGATGAGGGCCAAAAAGCCCTTGATACATCAGCTATGTGTCCATTTCCTGAAGCTGAGTCAAGACACAATGTCCACAGTTATGAGACAGTCAAGTGTTTTGCTTAATTCTTTTATCTGATCATTCTTGTTCTTAATGTTCTTAGTAATTGGTATTCCTGTTGTGTTTGTTTTAACTCTGTTAGGTATCTTACGGTAAATTGTATGAATTAAGGAAACCCCAATGTATTTATGGCTTCTTTGTAAATTAATTCTTTTAAGTACCGAAGACAGCCTTATTGTCTGAAATTCATGTTCAAAGGTATATTTAGCGCAGTAAGAGTAATTTTATTAATTCAGAGAAATCCTGCCGTTTTCATCTATTGCTTTTTGAAATTGAAAGTAACTAGTTCTCATTATGAATTGCTCCAGAGGTTTCACATTGATATCCTGTTACCCAGTTGCCTATAATAAGTAGGGAAAAGAAAGCTTTAATGATAGTAATTTTTGCACAGTGCTGTCATCAGTGTTCGAACTTCAATTTCAAAGTTAGCCTTGGCAGGGTCATTGTACACCATCCCAGGACCTTTTACTGGAGTGGACAGTCTCTGCATGGATGGATAGATGTAATCTGGCCACAGCACAGCAGAACCGTGCAGAGGCTTGTTTACTCTGTTTCTCAGCACCATTATGCAAAGTAGGCATCAACTTTACAAAGACTTAATGGCTTAAGATCATTAAACAGCCTGGTATTCAGATTGATTTGACTCGTCTGTATCAACTCCCTGCATTTTTAACTGGTTTTGTTTCCCTGCTTAGTGTAAGTGATAAAATACATGAGACTGGAAACCTGTTTTGTTTTTAATTCTCCTCTCCCTGGGGTTTCAGAGCTGAAGGGTCACTAGGCTGGAGTTTATTTACACAGTCACTCTGGTAATAGGGACTTTGGTATTTAGGTATTCCTTAAGAGACATGAAAGAAGACTGTCTTTCTCTTGCTAATATGAGTGCTTTTGGGAATCTGTGCTGTGTAGACTTTTCTGGATTTATTTTCATGGCTCTGATTTCTGAAGCAGTGTATGAGAGAGCTTTCATGGTACCTCCTGCATCAGCTTGCTTATGCTATGTCATGTGCTGGTTTTGGCTGGGGCAGAGTTAATTTTCTTTGCGGTAGCTAGGATGGTGCTGTGTTTTGGATTTGTGCTGGAAACAGTGTTGATAACACGAGGATGTTTCAGTCATTGCTGAGCAGCACCTGCACAGAGCCAAGGTCTTTTCTGCCACTCAGCCACCCCACCAGCGAGCAGGCTGGGGGGGCACAAGAATTCAGGAGGGGACACAGCTGGGACAGCTGACCCCAAGTGACCAAAGGGATGTCCCTGACCATATGATGCTGTCCTATTATTCAGAAATAAAACTAGGCAGGAGGTTGGCTGGGGGGGCTGCTGCTCAGAGACTGCCTGGGCATCAGTTGGTTGGTGGTGACCAACTCTTTTTGCATCACTTGTCTTTTCTGGGTTTTTTTAATCTTTCTTTGTTATTTTCCTTTCCATGATAATTTGTGATTGTTACTATTTCAATTATTAAACTGTTCTTAACTCAAACCACAACTTTTCTCACTTTCACCCTTCCAGTTCTCTTCCCCCCCACCCTGCTGAGAGGGGGAGTGAGTGCATGGCAGAGTGGTGCTTAGTTGCTGGTTGGGGTTAAACCATGACCAAACCAAGCAGCAATCTTAAAAGTAGTAACAAAAGCAGTATATTTATCAGGTATCTTGTTGTTGTGCTACTAGACAGGTTAGTGGCCTGATTCATTGCTTCTTTTGTTTTGTTTGCATGCCTTTCCTAGATTAATGTGTTTGTGGGAGGAGAAAACAGACTTCAGACAGAACCTTCCCAAAACACTTTAATTGTGGGAACAGCAGCCACTGGCTAGTCGCTCTTGGTAGGTGGTCATACTTGCCATGACAACGTAGTCTGAGAAATGTAGGTTTAATAATGGTATTGGGAATTAGAGGGTTTATATTGCAGCATCCACAGTGCACTCAATTTTACTTTTATGTCTTGATATTTTTCTTTTGACATGCAGCTTGTTAAGAACTTGAGATAATGAAACTAATTATGACTATTAACAATGAACATAGTGCAGCCATGCTTTATCCTTTTATCAGAAGGGGGGACTCTGCTGAAGAGCAGCTGAGCATGTGATCCTTTTCCAGCATTAAGCCTGCTGAATTTGTCTCTTTTAAATGTTCTGCTGTTCAATGTGTTTTGGAAAAGGGAGTTTTCAAAACAGTTTATGTCACTTCCATACAAAAAAAAAAAAACAAACCAGAAGAAAATATGTATGAAAAGAACACTGATTTATATATATATAGATATATTTTATCTTGGTTTTGTTTTCTTTTTTCCTACTCTCCCAGAACAGGAATAAGACAGAAGAAAAATAAAAAAGCAATACTGAAACTTACGGGAAAGACTTATCTGTTTTTCTTCAATTCTTTTAATTTCTTAGAGAATATCATCTTAAAATGTATTTTTGGAAGATGATAATCTTTTTACATAGTTCTGCTTGAGATTTCTTCTTGCCATTCTGAATAATATGAAAGTGTTAACAAGTTTCTGTCTCATAGTATTACTCTGTTTCTGAAGGACTGCATGCACAATCAGATCTTAACATTATTTGGAAGATATAACATGTTACTAGGATGCACACTTTAAGTTATGTGTTTGTAAGCACTAATGAAAAACTTAGTATATAAATTTTATCTGTAGAACCCAGAGCTTTTTGTAGTCTTTAGCTGGTAATAATCAAGTGGGGCATCTTACTAGATGTCTTTCTGCACTTGCTAGCATTATGTCAAACCTTCCCTGATGGCAACATTTGCTTTTCAGCAAAACCCACTTTTTTTTTTTTTTCTCGAAAAAGTATGGCAATAGAGTACTGGATGGATACAATGAAATTTCTTGTGAATTTGTGTCTTATGAGCATGTGTAGGTTGGAAGGTATTTGGAACAGACTTTATTGTTTCTAGTTTCAGATAATGGTAGTCCTTTGTCCTGCTCTATAGTGAAAGCTCCTGGGTTTGGTCATAACAAAGGTAATACTCAGCTGGTTGCTAACTTTTCACCTTAAGTTAGTTAGAATGAGTGTTAAATGATCTGCCTCCATTTTCAGTCAGCAGGTGTTTATTATTTGGGTTTTTAATAAAAATCATGTACTAGGCACATTGTTTACCTTTCTAGCTTTTTCCTAATTGTTGTTATTTAATGTCAATCATAACAATGTATGCGGTGTGCCCTGTGATATGGACAGCTGATACTCTTTATGTAAGGAATTAAAGAAATTTAATTTATCCATAGAAAGTCCTCTCTTTGTGTCTCTGAAAGGGTGGCCTATCTGCCAAGCAGAATCCATCCCATGCTCGTAAAGGGTGCAGAGCTATGAATACATTTGATGGATCTGACTGCATTTGGGCTGGAGGACAGCGTAGCATTAGTTAGAATTACAAAATATGATCTGGATGGTTTTGAAGAGGAGTCCCTTGTTTAGTTGAGTAAAGGTGGGGTTTTTTTTCTGAAAATCTGGCTGTGTAACTTTTAGGGATGAAGTCATCCCTCCCATCTCTTTTCGTAGAGTGGTTGCACTACAGTGCAAGCTGCTGTCAGGAAGAGCCCTTGGGGATGGATGAGCAGAAAGAACCCAGTGATATTCTGAAAGGCAGAATGGCAACCGCTGATATATATGTGGGCTAAATGAGTTGTTTTTTCCCTGGAGCTTGGAAGTTAGCTGTTAATCCAGTTTGCTTTGGCATTCACCGTTTTTTTTTAGATTAGTATGTTATAGATGGATGCATCAGCAGTGGGGCAAAAATCTCAATCAGATAAAAGGTTGTATTTGAGATTATCTGGCTGAGCCACAGTAGCTCTGCTTTTTAATCAAGTATATTTAAAAAAATAAAAATAAAGGAATAATCAGTGGCTTTTGAGTCTAATGTAAACAAATCTTGTCTTCCATGCCCTGTAATGTGCAGCAGGTGTTTGGTGGATTAATTGGAATGCATTTCCAAACTGGGATATATTGAGTGCAATTGTTATACATTACACAGTAAGTTGGGTGTAATAATGGCCCTTAGGTAATGACTGTTCTTCCCTAAAGTACAGCTAGACATGAATGAAAATGTCAAACATCTTTCACATGAAAGAAATTGAGCTGCAGATAAGGTTTATTTTTACTTCTGCTGCTGCAGTGTTACCAGATGGATAGTCTCATTTCTTTAAGATCCGCTTGGGGTGCATAAAGGATAATGGCCTTACTGCTCTTCATGATGTTGGGCTCTCAGTGATAGATACGATTTTCTGAAAAACTTACAGGTCCCGGAGCCCTAAAGTGTTTTTCCATCTTCTGCTTTTCCTCAGTGGCTGAGAAGACCAAAGAGCAAGTGTCTAATGTTGGGGGAGCTGTGGTGACAGGAGTGACAGCGGTGGCCCAGAAGACGGTGGAAGGAGCAGGGAACATTGCTGCAGCCACTGGCTTGGTGAAGAAGGATCAGTTGGCCAAACAGGTTTGTTTATTTACAGCCTTTTCCAGAAGAAAAAATGAACTATGAGTGTCTCCCTGAACTGGGGGTCAGATGCAGTGTCAGTGGTATTGAATGCAGGATGATTTGTGTTACGTTAAACAAATGAACAGCAAAGAAAATGTCTACTGTTTATGGCTTGTATTTTGAGTGACTTGCAGGATTTGGGAACTTGAGTAGGATTGGGCATGGAACTTTGCTATTCTGAAAAGTCTTCGCAAATTTGGGTCATGGTTTAAAGTGTGATCTAGTGGCGATTCTGAACTCAGCAGCCTCTAGTGAGGGCCAGCAGCTGTAGGATGGCTGTACAGTTTCATGGAAAGATAACTATTTTTACAAATAACTCAGCATTGAAAAGCAACCTGCTTAATCTGAAAGGTCAAACGGCAAATCTCAGGTTTACGATTTGTATCCTCTGCAGATGAACGAGCCAGAAGGGTGTGTGCACCAGTCCACTAACTGGTTAGATACATTGCATCTAAAGTCAAGATTTAGCAGGAGAGTTTTTTCTGTTAATACAGTGACACTAACTCAAAAATGCCTCCAAACTGTTCTGAACTCTTCAGATTAACTTTGCTCTAGCTCATGCCATAAAGCACTCTGTAGATGTTTTTATTCCAGCACATGAACATGAAGTATTTGCACAATATCAAGTGTTACTACAGTTTTGTTGCTGATACGCTGCAGTTACAGTCTTCCACTTGCACTTGGTGAACAGTGACTACAGATAGCTGGTGGGAATGATGCTTTCCAAAATGTGTATAGTGTTGTTCAGAGGCAAAAGTAACCTAGAAGAGACAAGCGCTTCCTTTTGTGCTGTTTTGTGTGTGAACATTTAAGTATTATAAAAAAGTAGGATTATGAAGAATATTAGTATTTGCACAAAAATGTGGGCGCAATGGATTTAGCATGAAGAAGTTCTATGGTTTATCTTATTTCCAGTCCAGAGGAGCTGGTAAAATTGAATCCTTAAGAAGTCTTCCTTGTCCTTATCTGTTATTGAGGTATATTCCTGTCTGTCTGACAAATCCTATTGGTGCTTTAGTTTGGAAGGAAAAAAGGGTTGTTAGGTTGTGGTAGGCATTCAGTCAACTGTGGTGAATTGATCTTGAAAACATCTCACAAGCAGTTTTGTTCTTTTTCAAAGCAGTTTTCCTGGGAGGGTTTTTAGTCCTATTTTGTTCAGCTATAAGTAAAATGTTGCTTTTGATATGGCCATGATCCTTTGTATAAGCTATACTGTGGATTTACAAAATGAAGTTTAAATGCACTGCCAGGGGAATACATGAGTATGGCATGGCCAGAGTAGTCCATACCCTGCTAAAGCTCTTTCATAGTTTTGTGCTGAGAATATTCTTTTCATAGCTTTTCAAACACAGCGTCATGAGGATAATCATTGCTGTAATATGCAATTACCTACTTCAGTATTGACCATATCTAATATTTGTTATCTTAATATTAATATATATGTATAGATCCTTATAATTATAAAGTATGAAGCAAATCTCTGACTTTCTGCTGACTTTAATTATGTTCTGTATATTGTAAAGCTTAAATATGAGTCATGATGGCTGTAACAGAATAAAATCACATCTGTGAAATGAAAGAACATCCATAATGTACATGCATATGATTCCACAGTCCTATAAATAGCATCATTATTTGGAACTGGTGCTTTGTTCTTTAGACACACAAAATCATTCATTTGATTCTTGGTACTGGCCTTTTTTGGACTGGGATACTTGGTCATCTATGCAGTATGGCCATCTACCTGATTAGTATCTGTGGCTCACAGACTGCTCTGCACCCTGTCTCTTACTGGTTTTGCAAGTGATGAGTAGCCATTTCAAAAATGTTAACATCAAAATTGAATCACGTAAAGGTATCCTAAAACCTAGTATTTTTTGCATTCCTGTGCAGTTCAGAGGCACATGAGATGTTTTTCATGGATTTTCCAGGTAAACTGATGGTTGGGTGGGGTCCAGGTGTGGGCATTCAGAATACCGGTGGGGAAACAGGGTGAGCCTTGCTGAAATAAGAGAAGGTGCCAACCAGGCATATGATTGAAATAACAATGTAACTTTGTGTATTTTATCTCTGTAAGGTTACATCTTTGAAGGCTGTGATATCTTTAGTCTACTCTAAACTGGGAATAAGAGACCACGATGAGCAAATTTATTCCTTGAGCTTCAGCATGACTAGCCAATGCCTTTGGCAGGTTATTCTTCCTGTGGGCATCTATTTGGAGTCGTTCTAAAGCAAATGTCTGTATATCCCACGTGCAAGATAAACACTTAACTTGCTTTCATAGTGTAAGCAAGTCATGGGATTTGATAGGGAATTGCAAATGAAGCTTATCCATTGAAAGTGGATAGAAGCATGATTACAGATACAGCCAGCTGACAGGCAATAGCAAATAATCTGTTGTTTTAGTTGGCTTCTAAATTTGTGGCAAATTATTTCTTCCAGTTCACATGGACCTGCGTAATCAAGTCCAAATCCTCCAACTGAATGTAGCAAAGTGACCTCCTGAGGCCCCTCCCAACCTGAGTTATTCCTCTGAACTGCTATAAACTCAACCTCCACACTGCTGGAGGAGTTCACTTATTTGCCATCAATTACAGGGTCAGGGACTGTGAAATAAATACAGAATCATACAATGTCTCAAGCGCGAAGGGACCCACAAGGATCATCAAGTCCAAGTCCCTGCACCTTGCTGGGATCAGCTGCTTCCAAATGTGTCTGGAAGCCTATCTGGGATCTGTTACTAATGATCTGCTCACCTGTGTGACAGCCTGCAGTCTTGCATGGTAACTGGCATTTTTCTTGTGCCGTGATGGAAATCTGGTTATGACTTTCAGCTAGCTGAAAGCACTCATGTTTCTTTATCTGTGGATACAACGATATTTAGGCAAAGGAAATTACTAAGCAGATTTTTGGTAAAATGCCTTCTCAAGAAGTTTGTCTAAGATTGCCTAGTGCAGCCTTTAATACTGATGTGCTTTGAACCATGAAGCACAGGTTTAACCATGCAGCTGAGGCCAGGCTGGAGGGCTGCTGTCACACCACGCTGTCACCTCCCCACCCCACAGCCGGTGTAAGCAGGCAGTGCAGAGTGACAGCTGAGACGGGTGAATGAGAAGGCTGACTTGATAGTGCCCATGTGAGGACTCGCCAGGGGATTTATGCTTTGGCAGAAACTCACTGCTTAACACAGCAAGGGTAGTGGCAGTTAGCAGGCTTGAATTAATAATAAAAGGGTTCACATACTGCAAGCAGCATTTTAATAAATGCAAAACAACTCTGAGGATTATTTAGATTCCAGAACTTCTTTCGTATGTTGCCAGCATGCATGTACTCACAAATTATTTCTAATGCATACTAGCATTTAGCATACAGCCGATTAAAAATGGGCTAACTCTTCATAAACTAGTTGTAAATTTGAGCCTAATTTTAAAAACTGGCTCATAATAATACTGTTATTTTAAACACTGGGACTCTTTCTGGAAGCAGAAAATACATTGCTTCTCTCCTTCATGCTTTCTCCTCTCTGTTAAGAGAAGGTGATAAGCTGAGGTAGTGGGTTATACAGATGAAACATTTCTTTTGAATTTATTCTGTCCCTGTGTATGTTTTATTTCTGTGTACAGCGTGAGTGTGCTTCTAAATTAATGGAGTTTAAAAAATATATATTAATGATGATTGCATTTGCTGTAGGAATGAGCATGGTTTCTTCCTGAGTTAAGAAAGCTGTGAAATCATTTGAATATTATACCTTCAGCTCAGCATGAACATATACATGTTCATATGGAGGCATACTAGCTAGTGACTGTCTAGTATATAGCACTGCCTGAGAAGAAAATACGGATTACAAAGTTTATTATTTTGAGCTAGGTAATTCACTCGTTGAAGTTCTTAACCTCACTAAATTAATGTCATTTGGTTCTCTAGCCTCTCAAGAATAAATCAGTTGGTAAGTTCTATGATTTCCATGATGAGTAACTTCATGCTATTCTAGCACCAAAATCCCCAGTAGGCTGAAACCTCGAAGTACTTTGAGTACCATGCGAAGATCTTACTAAAGTAAATAGAGTAGCCGGTCTTGCCCTTGCCAAGTCTGGGATCTATATGGTTTGTGTTTGGTATCTATATGTCCTAAATCCTTTTTCTTTCTATAGCGTCTCTTAATTTAACAAGGTTACGGTAAATAGTAGTGTAAATACAAACATAAAATTACAGCAGTAGATAACACGCAGGTAGATCATATCCTTACAGAGCACGTAATATAGCTCATTGGTTTAATTACCAAGCTTTCAGAGGAAAAGACAGCCATGAGTGGGAAGACTGTCAATTTAGGCGTCAGGCATTGTTTTCCATAGACAGTATTATTTAACTTAAATGCCTTGCTCATTGCATTTAATATGAAAATTAATATAGACTAATGGAAGTGATACAGAAAGCAACTTTAGTATATCTCCCCTGCCCCGCCTCTATTTCCTGAGACTTCTTAGAATTCAAACACTGTTCTATCATGAACATGCGGTGCAGTGGACCCCACAGGTGTAGAACATTTCTTGTCTTAATGCTTTTCTTGTCCAGAATAGCTAGTTTTATGAGCAGCTGAATTTGTCCATGGAGCATTATACATCGCTTAGAGCCAGGGTGAATCCACTTTGGGGATTCACTATAATATACCAATGTGTAGGAGCCTTTTTCATCCTTTTTACAGGGAAGCACCATGAGACATTATGCACTGCTGAGAATAAAGACATGATGAAACACCTTTTAATTTCGATGAGAGCAACTCGGTTTTGATTAAGACATCAAGTATCACAATGTACTCCAGCCAGCTATTACTTGTTCATTTGGGCAATCTTACTGGGAGAAGGGATGCCAGCCCTGTAAGTGCCTCTGAAAATTTGTGTCTCTTTCAGTGGCAGAATGGAGGTTTCTTTTCTGCTTTGTTAAACACCTGGTTTTGAAATGCAAGAATCTTTCCAAGATTTCTGTTTTGTCTTGTTGCAAATTAAGATTGCTCAGTGTTTGAAAGTTTTAATTACCTACCACTTGTACTTTTTTTTTTCTAAAAAGCAGAATATGAAATCTTTAGGTTTTGCACTTTACAGTTTGATTTAAAAAAAAAATGCAGAGATCAGTTTAGAAATCCTTCTGTAGAAATCTTACATAGAAATAGGTAGAAACTTAGGATTGACATTTGATTTTTACTGAAGTTATCTTGGGTAGCAGTCCCCAAAGTTTAAATGCCTGACATTTAAGTTCCCTTCACTGTTTCAGTAGTCCCCTTGCTACCTGCATACAATATCAATGCCTTGCTTAGTACTTGAAAAAGCAATTTCTCATTTTGTCTCTGTTTATCTTTTTGAGATATATTTTGCATATTTTTGTTTCCTGTGGTGCCATAATTCTGACGTGCCACATTGTGGTTTAACCCTGACTGGCAACTAAGTACCATGCAGCCACTTCACTGACGGCCACCTGTCCACGCCCCAGAACGGCAGCCCCCAAAACCAGGACACACATGGAAAATTCTTGAAACTTTTAAGATGCTTTTTTTCAGTGTATTTTTTTTTTGTAAATAAGGTTCTGGAAATAGCTGCAATAATGGCAAAATTTGGGTTTAGGTGGAACCATGCATTTGGATAGAATATGAATATCTCCTAGTTTTCTGACCATCAGTATACTGTACAGGACACTCAGCTCATTCAAGGATCACTGTTCCCCATCTTCTTTCCAGTCTAGGTGAGTCGATCTTGAAAAGCTTAGCTCAAAAACACAAAGGAAAAACTATGGAGGAGAGAGCCAATTTCCTTCTTCAGAAAGGGAATTAGGGAGTTTTTCCACCTTGCCATTACACTTTATGCTATTAGCCAGCTGAAGTCTCAAAAGGCTAATAGTCCCCAGCAAAAAGCAGGACAATCACTGTGAGTTGCATGAGACTTAAACTGTTTTTCTTTTCTTGGAATAAGCAGGTGTGTTCATCTCCCCTAGAGTTTATTACGAGGAAAAAGTCAAAGCTTGAATTAAGTGAAGAAACTTTAGTAACATTCTGGAGTTGATGCTTTTCAGTAGACACTGTAGAGCAAGCAGGCTGCAGGGGTGCAGCAGTATCTAGTTACCCTCCTCAGCTACTTGTTGAAGTTTATGGCTTTAATAGAAGGTCACAGTAGAGAATGGGTAAGTTTATGATTAAATATATGTAATCTAGATGTCTAGCAAGCCTGCTGAGCAGCCAGAGGTCTAGCCCTCTACACTTGAGCCAAGCAGTGCCAGTTCTGCCTTGCAGTGCAATGTAGAGGGGTGGGATTTTTGGTGGTTCAGGGTGAGCCTGACCATGGTTGTGATGTGATACTAGATCTGTAGGAGCAATTACAGCAGTGGTTTGGAAAGCTTGCATACTGTGGTTTCTGGTAGGGGAACTAGTAGACAATAAATCTTCCTCAAGGAAGCCAAAGTGTTTTGGTGATTTGTAGGAGAAGGCCTGCTCAGGTAGTCACAACTGGACATCAGTCAGACAATACTTGTTTTCAGATTTCTGTTTAAATCGTAACATATGAAGAACCCATAGTCTGAGATAGGTTTTACTTTTCCCCTTACTGTTTTATTTCTTGAACTATGCATAATGTGTCAGAGATGCTCCAAAACATAAAGGATATTTAGCAGCAATTAGCGGTTTCCTTTTTTCATGTATGTAGATGGATTGGGAGTGAATGAATGAGGAGAGAGATTCCCTGTTAGGGAACCCATGTATCTCAGGAGCTAAATCACAGAAGACCTCTCTTAAGAGAAGGCAGTTGTTAGCTGTTTCTTTGAATTTGTGACAGAATTGGGACTGTCACTGACATATCTCTTTGATTGTGGTGTAGCTGAACTGATTTATTTTGGTAGGGCCTTTCTTACTGGTCTCGGAATTAATGATGGTGTATTGTATTAAAACATCTGTAACAAATCAGTTCTGTAAATCTAATCCATGTTCTTGAAACAGGAACCTCTGATTCATTATAAATCATAAGGTGCCCATAGGCAGGTGATACCAAGGTTTTGAATCTGCTTTATGTAGGCAGTCAAATCTCCCCCTGGTGACAGTGCACATGGTTTTTTGGATGGGAAAGCTCAGGAATAGTCTTAGGTTGTACAGAGGCACAAATGTCAGTAGACTTGTGAAATTGCATTATGATCCTGTATGAATGCTCTGTGTTGGAATGCAAGTGGCTTTGAGTCAATGATTCGTGACTTGTTGCCAAAATAAATTCAACAGTTACGGTTGAAGCGATTTAATGCAGTTTCATTAACAGAGTTCTGTTTTCATTTGGTGTTTCCACATGGGCAGATCCTACATGTATAGCTTAGTACATGTTGATACTGTGTAACAGCTCTGTGAAGAACAGTACAAAGTGCTTGAAGCAGACTCAATGTTGACAAGTGATTTTATTTGGTGAAATGTGCTAATGATGCCCACAGAAAACAGGTTGATAAATAGGAAGGCCACAGAAATCACAAAGCCAGCAAGGAAATCCCATGCTTCATTTCTGCTTTTGTTCTGCTTTATGATAAGATCTCAACTGTCACTTCCTTCTCAGCAAGTATGTGCATGTTCATGTAGCACTTCTGGACATGAGTAGCTTAATTTTATTTCACTCTGAACACCGCTATTTGAAATATTTAAAATTAGGCTAGGCAAGATAGAGATGTATATGCACAGAAAATAACAATCCTTGGGGGGGGGGGAGAACAGGTGGAGTTTCTGTGTTGAAGTGCTGAGAGCATTTTTGAATTGCAACCTGTGCTTGGCCTCCCTGGTTAGCAGAGAAAATGCCTGCTGTGGGGCATGTCGTCAGTGTTTTTTTTTTCTCAGAGGGCAAAATAGCAATATATAAAGGAAGACCATGTTTTCTGTGTCAGAGCATTTCTGTGCTTTGACATCTCTGACTTAAGCAGGACTTGACTTGAGTCACAAGGGAAGAAAATGTGTGTGATAGTATCTAAATATCCTGGACGTTATTGCTCTTCATTAATTCAGGAACAAATATGATTTTAATGTAAAGGTCTTGTGAGTTTTCCTGGTTTCCTAATGGCTTTCATGCTGTGAGATAACATTTTAGTGCAGATTGATGTTCTGAGTCTACTTCCTGCTTCTGCTGCTTCTTCTTCTTCTTCACTATTTCTGGCCATAATGTATTCCTAATTACCTGTGAAGGAATTAAGTTGAGGAGCTTTTTGAGTGGCATCATATTGCTCTTTGTTTTCTAGCAATTTCTCAACCACAGATTTAGTTTTGACCCTGGAGAAATAAAGTACCTCCATCCTTAAACTGAACGTGTCTGTCTCCCTTGGTCTCCAAGAACAAGAATTGTTTGCTAACTGATAGAAGGGTGAATACAGTGTTCACTGGGAGTTGTTCATATGTTGTGATAATGAGATAATGTTTGTAACATTTACAAAGAGCAGAACACATTTTTTTTTTTTTTTTTCATTTCTTTAACTGGTGAGGGAGAAGCAAAAGACGCTTCCCATCCTTTTACCAGGAGACTGACTTTTGTGTTTATTATTATAAGGGTTTGCTTCTCTGCAGTCTATGCTCTTTCTTCCATCTTGTGTTCTTTACTCCAGTCTCTCTTCCACATCCCATATCCTACATCTCCAATTTCTTTAACTAACCCAGTATGCCCCCATAGCATATTCCAGGCTGCTGTGTTTGTCTCCCCAGTGGATTGTACGGTTATTGCATTATGCAAGTCTCCCAGGCTAGCGTGGGACCAGTTCTGGTTCAGTGTCCCAGTCTTTCCTATGCATCCATCTGTGGGGTTTCATGCACTACTCACAGAAATGTAATTTTTTTCCCCCTGCTCTAAATAGTTGCCAATCCCATGTTAAATATTCAGGAAGGTGCTGCTTGCTAAGAGGAGTATGTTTTAAGTTTGGGGGTGATTCATATTCATGCCAACTATTCCTGTTCTTGCCCACTGTTGCGCAAAAGATTTGGCTGTTTCAGATGGGAAATAGTTTTATGTAACCCATGATAGTTGGGCAAACTTAATAGTGGCATTTTTGTGCAACTCAAGGTACAGGTTTTATAAGCTTGCAGACATTACTGGGTTACAGTAATTGTGTCCTTAGCATCTTCTGCCATGTTTCAGTGTTCCTTTCCTCGCTGGCCAAGATGAAGTGTGTAAGCCTTGGAAGGTAAGGAGCTTATATGTGATTTATTTAGTGCCTATCTGGAAGTAATTATCTCGAGGATCTGGGTTGATAGCTATTGCCATTTGCCGATATTGTAGAAGCCAAACACTGCAGCTGGCAAGGTTTTTTAAGCTAGCAATGAAAGTTTATGGTGCTGGAGTGACATTTTGGCAAAGCACTGTGTATTTATGTGTATTTATGTCTGCCTGTATTCAGCAAAGCACTGCAATGGGATGCTTAATAGGTGCGAGTGGCAAACTGAGGTCCTGGATTGATTTGGTGATGAGGGTTGTATATACTTCAAAAGAATACAGGAGTGAAGTGTGGAGATAATACCTCTTTGTGGAGAAGTAAATTCATCTGTATTTTCAGAATATCAATCCTATGTCATCTCCCCAAAAAACCCCAACCCAACCACCCCCCCTCCAACAACAACAAAAAAAACCAATCCAAAAAGTATAAACCCCACCTATAGGTTAAGAGGAGAGGGAAGAAGAAAAAAGGCAGGATGCCTTTACTAGGATCACCTAATTACTGGCCGTGTTGTTACTACTATTAGTAGAAAGGAAGTTTATATGAAAACTAGAGATAATTAGCAAATACCAGTAGCATATGATATACATAATTTTGGTGGCTATTTTGACCACTGATAGAACTTCCTAAAGAATCTGTGGGTTAATAGATAAAAGCTTACAAGCTTTTACATAACCTGCAAGGTCATGTATGCACAACCTGTGGGTGTCTGGGATTTTTTCAAAGCTGCTAGTACATAATGAAAGAGATGATCCATCTTTTCTACAATAAGCTGTCATTAAACTGTCTGGCTCCCAACTGCTTTCAGCCGTGTTAAATCTCTCCCTTAGAGAAACTTAAGTAGCCTGTGTAAGGATTATTGGCAATAATTTTTCAGTTTTTAAGTACTTGTCTCAAAGTATTTCAAAAGCTTCTGTGATATATCTGGAGACTGGAATTTGTTACTGGAGAAAGCTACATTGAATGTCTCAGAAATACATCTGAAAATTTAGATTGCAAACCTTTTTTTTGCCAGTGCCTTGTCTAATGTGAAATATTCCCTGTGAGGAAACTGGAGGTGTAAGCTGCTAAAGTTGTCCTCTAAAAAAATACACTTTTGGAAGAGTGAAGCAGGCAGAGACCTGATTCTGAAATACATTAGACATTGATTGCCCTCCAAGCTTTTGGTGTTAGCTTTCTGAGCTGTTTGCTGGTGCTTTGTTAGCACATGCTGTGGAGGTTTGCCAGGCTTGGGTCAGAAAAGTCAAGATGAGGAGACACAGCCAATAAATAACTTCTTTTGCCCTGCTTGGTAGGTTAGCTGCAAACAGAAAGAGGAGCAGTCTGTAACTGCGTTTCCTTCAGAAGCCCATAAACCAGGATTTGTGCCTTTGAAGCTGCTTAATCCCTCTGTCCCACCTCCCACTCCATCTTGTATGGAAGGGGCATCACTGAAAGCAGCTGATACCCTGCCAGCATTATATCAGCCACACGTGTTTCTTCTCTGGGGCTGTGGGACAAAACAAAGGCTCTAGGCTCTTTTGGCTGACCTTTGGTATACCTCTTCATTGTGAAATGTAATCCTTTCTTCATGTGCTATTTTATGTAAAGAAGACAGGCAGATTTTTTATATTTTTTTTTCTAACTAATTCCCTGTGATGGTTTTAGGGCCCAAAGGGTGCACTCTGGTCTAGACAGACATGCATTGCCCTGGAGTGGTGTGAAAAATTCTATTAGGCTGTCAGGGTGAGTGTCATTCATGAGAAATGTTTTCTTATCCATAAAAACAGTATTTCTAACAGGCAGTGTCTATTCAAGCTGAAGAAGGGAAGATTCTGGTGGTTGAAACCAACTTATCATGTCCAGATAAAATTATTTTTAGAGTTAGAAATGCAAAATATGCTTGGGGAAGAAAATGACAAAGGCAACTGAGCTGGTGGAGAACACTTTGAAGACTTGGAGCTTCTGTTAATTTTGTGAAGGTGTTTAGGAGGGAGCTGGAAGCCATAAAACCTGTTAGCAGATATAGTATTGAGAACTGACTATGAGCTTCTGATGGCTTCTAATGTGAAGTACTTGTAATTAAGCTAATAATTGATGATCAGTGAATACTTTAAAGGTGTTGAAATAATGTGGTTTAATTCTGAGTGTGTATGCAGTCACTGGCCAATTTGGTATAATTTATTTCAGTTTATAATGTGCACATGAAACAGTTATGCTTTGTCTAATTAATATACTTATGGCAATTAAAAATAACATTACGCTGTGGTATCAAACGCTTTGGTTCATTAGTTGACACCCAGCATATCTTAGCCATGTAAGAATTGCACTGTAAGATGCTTGTTTAACCCCTGTCTGCCTTAGCTAATGCTTTGTGAAGTTGATCTGAACAAATGTCTCTTTTCAGATCCCTAGTAGCATCACTTAATCGTTGGGTCACTTTTAATTTTGTATATGTGATATTTCATCTTACAAATACTTCAAGATATAACTGACAGAGTTCAGGTAGACACACTGTATGTAAATTATTTTGTAGAGGAAGATCAGAGATCAAAGAGAGTTGGAGGCTGAATTAATTTCCCTCGCTGGAGAAAATTATTCTGAGAGGTCAGGAGAAGCATGACTGGAAAAGTGATGTAAATACAAATGTGTTTTGAATGGATCCTCAGGTGGAAGAATGATTTCCCCCCTCCTCATCCTACCATGGTCTTAGAAATTTGTCTGAGGAGCATTTACTGTGTTTAGTGCTGGGTCAATGCGTTTAGCAGCTAAACAGTCTTCACTACCCACAGCACGGAGACAGGCCCTGTACTGCCCTGTTATAAAAAGGTATTTATTTGTGTAGCAGAACATTAAAGGGCGAGGGCAGGAGGGATTAGTGATGGCTGTTGTGATAAGAGTGTAGCACAGGGTTGTCAGACCAACAGGTGGAAGACAGAAACTTCTTCTAGAAGCTTTATGTCAGATGTTTCCTTTTGTTAGCTTGGAATTTATAGAACAGCTCCTTGAAATGAGGATTAATTTTTTCAAGCGTCATTACTTCCAGTAAATTTCACCTGTTTACTTCTTAAAAAAAAAAAAAAAAAAAAAAGGTAATAGCTCTTCTAGTAGCTTTGAAGGAGGGTGTGTGTTCACATACACCTGACCTGCTGTCTAAACCAGGGTAGTGAACTTGCTTTTCACAGTCATCAGCATGTTTCCTTCATAGTCTATTTTTGGAAGGGGTGGTGTGCTCATCATTCACAGGAAAGGTAACAGATTTAGCAACGCTTCTTTCCACCTCCTACACACCATCTATGCATCTATGAGATGGGGCTTTTAAGTCTTGGTTCTCTTTGCAGGTTTTTTTTTTCCTGAGCTTCATTTCAGATGTACGCTGTGTAATGTGGCTGGTTGGACTGCTGTAAACACCTGCTGTTGTCCAAACTGAGAAACAGAGGAGGGTGGGAGAAGTAGTGAAACCAGTTTTAAAAGCAAAGCTTAGGCCTTGCTTTGGAATCTACGTGGAGTGGTATAAATGCCTCGATGATAGCTAAGATGAGGGTAGTGGAATTGTTCATTCATCTTTTCCTGGCAGCTTTGTTCCTTGGCTTAGTTTTATGCCTCTAGATTTTGTGCAGTACGTAATGGGAAGGGAAGCAATGAAACAGAAGCCTTTTCTGGCCTCCTGAAGGAGAATCACACTTGGCAATTCATCTTGGTGTGCAGACTGTGAGAACATGGAGAACTATCGGTCATACTTGAAATATGACGAATGAGTGTAGCTGGTCAAGTTGTCATCTCCATGTTACCATGTCCTACAGACTGTTAAGGACATATAGTTACTTCAAGTTTTGTCTGTGCATCCCGATTTAAAGTTTGCCTGAGAAAAAGTTAACTGTTTTGACCAGGACTGGCAGTGCTAAACCCAACCGAGCAACGTCCATTGACAAAATGCTGTTGAAGGCTGCTGACACATTTTGTTTCTGGTGGTAAGTCTTGTTAGCCTGGTGGTATGTTCTTTGTGCTAATTGTTACAAAATCAAGCATGTAACTGTTATTTCAGGTGGATTACGAAGTTAGTTGGTTGTTGCACTTTCTCTTTTAACCCTGTCACTGCTTCTCCCTGCAACTCTGAAATTTGTGCTACCACTATTAAACACCTCTATCTGCTCCACAATGCTTTTTATGCTTTACAGGGAGAAATCAGAGAATTACCCTTATGTCAAGTGTTATGTGTAAAGTTTGCAGGCTGTAATGTTAATTCCATGTCAGGATCTGTTCCTGTTTTAAAAATTGTATGCAGATTTAGCCAAAGACTGGTCATAGCTGTGGATGATCTATCAAAGGCTGTCTTGATTTCAGGTTGAGGATGCACGGAGGATTAGGACCTGGTCAGAGTTGTCTCTGGAATGGTAATGTTTCAGGTCTTTAGGTTTTTAAACATTGATTTATTTCTTTTAAGTTTCTGAGAGAGAGAGACACACAGAGAGAGAAAGCTCTTCCTTTCTCTTGAAAGTACGTGAATTGTTTAGGTGAATATGAGCAAGCCTGCTCAATGGTGTTTAAAGTAACTCTCTAGGCAGGGCTTGGCATTCACTGTCATATGTTTCTTTGTACCTCTGCCACCCCTTACCTATTTTAGCCTGCGGTAAGGGAAGAGTTGCTGCCCAAACTATCCTTTGCAGGAAGGGACAGAAGGCAAGTAGCTTTAAATCTAGAAGCATGTGTTACTGTTGTAGGGCATGCAGCAACACGTTTCTCTCCCACCTGGTATTGATATCTCCTCTGAAATGCTCTGAGGATTTTCTCCAAGTCCTCTAGTTAACAAAAGTCTGTTTTGTGGAGAAAAAGCAGATGGTGGGGATGAGTTGGGTTTGGGAAAGATGGGAAGACTGGGTAGAGGAGGTCTGATGGTCAGGGAGTGAGAGGGAGGTGGGAAAAGAATAGCCATGCATGAGAGGCGGTAGCTCTTCTATTCCCCTGACATTCAAGCACCATGAGGCAACCTCTTAATCCTGTTTCCTTGAGGTATGGGACATTGGCACAGAACTCTCCTTCCAGAAATTTCTGCTCCTGGGCTGCTGGGCATAGGGAAGAAAAGGCTCAGCCTGTGATATGGGATGTGCAATGTACCTTAAACACTCAGGTGCTCATTTTTTGCCTGCAGAGTAGTGGCTCTGAAGTCTAGCTGCCCTGGAACTTGAATATTTCAAATTGATGTTTTGCCTTTTTGATGAACATCAGCCATGAACATTAATCCTATGGGAGGAAGAGATTAAATTTCTGATTCTTTTTTTATAGCTGCTCTGCATTAGTCCTAATGTGGGTCCCACTGATAATCACCAGGAGACTTACTTGGATCAGAACTTGATCAGTGCTGACTGCTTTTGAACACCACAACCTAATGCTTAAGACTGGAGTTTTAGCTTGTTTTGACCTAGTTTAGAAAAGCAGGGCCTTCAAGTGATTGTTTTTCAGGGACACAGATTCCGCTAACATTTCAGCTTACCTAAAAGGACTTGTACCGGGTCCGTCTTGCCATGTCGTCTTTTACTGCTTTCCTGTCCTTCAATGCCTGAAGCATATTTTGAGCTGTGCGTAGACCACCACATCGGCCCAAGGGTTGCTAGATGCTGTGTTGCTGACATGTCACTAGCTCACCTAATTGGTATCCCTTACACCAAGGAGAAAGAAGGTGATATCTTAGGTTCAACTGAGTCAAATTCTGAGGATCTGGTATTTCAGTGGGTTTGTATGCATGAAAGGAGGAGAAAAGTAATTTGCAAAGATTAATGAGTTTAAGAAAAATCTACAGCTATGTGCCTTGCAAGTGTTTATTAATTATCCAAATTAAAATAAAATATGAATAGCTTCTAAAATTTCCAGTGAGTTGAAATCTGTTCATACTGGGCCTTAGGTCAGTTTTTCTTGCACTCTTGTGTCCTGTGGAGAGCTATCCTTTGGTTTGCATGGGGTGCATAGTGTTTTACCAGCTATTTCATCAGTCTCGTGCAACATCATATTGTGCCATTATCTTCTCTGCTCCGTTGCTGTGATCTCTGTAGCCATCCTGAGGAAGTGGAGATGACCACCTTCTACTGGTGGACACTAACCCGCCCTTCACCAGGATGGCAAGGGGAGTGACTGTCCATTATTGGGCACAGTGCTGGCACTCAAAGGAAATGCCAAGAATTTCAACAATCTGTAAAGAATTTCCTTCTAAATGTTGTCTCTCTTACCCATTTTTACTGTTACAGGAGTGTTTGTTGTGTATATACCACAGCTGTAACCCTTTCTGCCCCTTGCGCCTCAGGTGGACTGGTAGGGAATCAGAACCGGATTGATGCTTTCCTGCTTTTCTTAAAACTTGTCAGCATACAGGTTGAGCGAGGCTTTATATTACCTTAATGCTCAGTTTCACTTATTTAAATCCATTCAAGGCTACCTTGCTTACCCAAGTGTAAACAGGTACATATTTTTTTTATCCAGGAGATACTGCAGATTTGGTTTGGCTAGAAATGTGTTTATTAAAATATAGTGATGGTCCAAGAGAAATAAGATCTCAGGTCAACTTCTGGGCTTTTCTTTACATTTAGCTGAGCATATCTGGCATTCAGGGGGGAAAACACACCTGTCATAGCATTTACTAAAGATTCTTTAAAAGGAAGAAAACTTGAAATAATTATAATTTTTGTTTTGACATGAACTGTCCGCTGCTTGCAAAAATCATTTCGAAGAGCTTCTGTGTTACAATTTCTTATCTGTTATGTCCCTTATTGTAAGACTGTCATGTAATTTCAGACTGTGATATCTGAGATGCATTGGATTGTTCTGGGTTTTTTAAATGTCTTCTGGAGGGGAAGAAGGTGTTTGGCTGGCTCATCCCTAGACATTGTGGCCTGTCTGTCGAAACACCCAATTATCTGATCGTTGGCTCTCTTTGTTAGAAGAGCACACTGTGCTTTGACAAAATTTTGCTCTGCATGTGCCACGGTTTGAGACTGATTGGAGAGGTGGGGGCAAAGAAGTGCAGAAATACCAGTTTATCTTTGCATCAGAGGTCCTATCTTCCTTGCAATTCCTCACTTGTTTTGGAGTAATTAACAGACGTTCAGAAGGTCTGCGAGTAGGATCCAAGCTATGCAAGCTCAGGAGTGAGGGAGCCTGACCAAGAAGCTCCTCTTTTGGCTAATAAATTAAACTTTGGCTCCCAGGAAGCACAGCCTACTTCAGACCCAAAATCAAAGGGCAGGAGACCAGACTCCAACACTTCCACGCTCTGTGGACTAGCACTGGGAAGACTTGGGACACACATTTGCCGGTGGGGTGTGCGTGAGAGAGAATCGTTCACTGAAAAAACATGCTCATGCTTGAGTACATGCTTCTTGTGATTGTCTTTGTCCAGGAGTGCTAGACAGGTTTAATTGCTTTAATAAATTAATGTGAAAACTGGAAGTGCATCAAGGGTAAGACTCTTCTATTCTTTAGCCCCTCAGTAGTGCTCTGGTGAGCACGTAAACTGAACCGCAGTCACTGGAGCTGCTCAAGACGAAAGGAAGAGTTTCAGCATTCAATAGATGACTGCAGGAAAAGCAAGCAGAAGTGAATGGGCATATTGATAATAGGGAATAATCTAAATTACACACAGAGGTACATATGTAACTGATGAAGTGAAACGAGAGTATTTAGCATGATAGTACATTGTTTCATAGTTGTTCTGCTTACTAGTATGCTTTCTCAGCCATGTCTCAAAGCAGGCTGGCTACAAGGAGCGTATAGTTTCATTAAGCAGTCAGCCCTTGGGATATTTCCGTACAGATTTTTTACCATTTTTTCTGGACTCCGTGTTCAGAACAATTGTGACTCATTTATGCTTAGTGTTTACTGTTGGAGCAATGCATGCTGCAGTGTTCAGATTTTTTTTAATAATCTCAACCATCACCTGGTAAAGTTATATATGACAAATATAGTAATTGTGCTTGACAAACAAAAAACCTGAGAGTTTTGCCACCAGTCATTATAGAATAATAATTAGAAGGGAGCCTCTAGAGGGTGAAAATAAATGGGATGTGTCATTTTTCTTGCTTTAAAATGTGACATGAAAATATTTTTTTCTTCTTTGTTGTTTTTATTGTTCTTGCATAGCGTCTTGAATGTGGGAGTCAGCATTAGTCATCTCAGCAGGTGCTCTTCCAGAGACATCAAGCAATAGGTGGATAACATCCAAATAGTACAGAGCAGCAAATAACAACATATTCTTACCATGCAAGAACAGTGTTGTGGTCTGTTAAATTCATCCCTTGATCCCATTTGACGTGTGTCTTTGGCTGCATGGGGAACGGCTGTTTTGAGCCTGTTAACTTTCCATTCTGTCTTGTATCGCTGTTTCTTTGATGAACCTAATACGTCTTCCAGATACAGACAAGAGGGTGAGGCTGATATGGTGGCAGCTGGGCAAAGGTGGCAGTTTAGTTTTCTTAGGTCTTTTGACAGTAAGTTTTTATCTCACTCTTTTCTCAGCCACCTCCTCGTAGACTGACACTCTTTGAGGGTGAAGGAAAGATGGGGCAAGACAGGAATGGATGATGATGTCAGTCAAACCTACTCAACAGAAAAAACTTGCGTTCCATTTATTTAGTGTTTGCTTTCTATTCAAGATTATTCTGGTCTTTGAGTACTTAATTATGCCATATAAACAGTTTTGGGTTTTGAGACTGTGTGGAGACTGGACATCTGAGATAATTTGGTTCATGGCCAGATTTCTTACTGAATACTCTATTCCACTTCTTGATCATCAATACTACTATAATTGTGATATTAGTAAAAAGATGAAGAAGTACGAAAGCCAGGGAATAGGATGTTCTTGTCAGAGGGAAGAAAGTCTTTGGTTCTTCAGCTGTGAATATACAAAATAATGTTTGGTCAAGCATTGAAGTGCTTCACAATAAAAAAAAAACAAAACACAAACAAAAAAGCAGAAATGTGAGTTGTGCTATTGGATGGATTATTTAGACTGTCATGCATTTGTTTTCCTGAAGTATTATAGCATCAATATGTATTTAGTCTACTGTATGTGCTGTGGTCATTGATGGCATATACTGTCTTTGAAATTGCTTTCCCTTATGAAAGATCAGTTTATTTCCTATTCTGTATGCAGACTTCTTAACTCTGTAGAAAGTAATAATAATTTAGAACTATCCTGTCTTTTTTTTTTTTTTAATTCCCCCTGCTTTCCGTTCCTCTGTTCCCCACCCAAGCAATTTGGATCTTCACTGCCATATTCTCTGGAGTACAATAAGCTATTAGAGTCATCTTCAGCCTGACAAAGAAGTAGACAATTATTGTAAGGGGATGGGAGTTTTTGATCTGATACTAGGTAGGGCAATCGCAGGGCTGGTGACCTCTGGGGTCTCGAGCAGTTACTTTATGAGGACAGAATGGTAGAACACCCTGTATTCTAGTCTTTGTCCTTCATGTCCATCACTGGAAGGAAAGGGGTTTAGGCAGAAGTAGAACAGAGGAAAGGTTTTAGTTCCTGTGGAGTTTGGATTCTTTGAAAATTCTTCAGTCTTATTACTGGTAGCGATCAAGGATGGAGACACGTTTGCAACAGGGTGGCGTTTCAGAAAAATAGACCTGCAGCTATTAAAATATTGGTGAGATGTGTGTAAAATTTTGCACCAAAGTAATTACATTTTTAATTTCAGAGTAAGACTTGTGCCTTGCTTATTTTTGCCATACCTTCTAGTGCATACTAATTCTCTCATCCTTGTGATTTAAGTTTTATCTTAGTACTTGGGCTGCATTTGAAGTGTTTCCTACCAGAACATATATTCAGTAGCACAAGATATGATAGCAGCACCATTCTATTTGTGTTTTTCTTGACAATGTCTGTCTTCTATGTCACATTATTTAGTCAGGATTGGCTCAAGTGCTACATATAAATGTCTATTTCTGTTTGAGAAGAGGATGGGAAACTGAATTGTGTTCAGTGCCAGTTAGTATTTAAAGATACAGTTAAAAAATGCATGATCAGACAGCCTGAACTGGCAACACCGAGCCTCATACGTGTTTTGTTTTGCTCAGCCCAGACACGACAGATGTAGATGCTGCAGAAACAACTGGATTTGCTTGGTCTTACTCCATTTTAAAGACAGTGAGCACTGTTGAGTCCTAGTCAGTCTCTCAGCATTGACTGCGTTGGCTTTTGAGACCAGTCCTTGTGGAGAATGGCTCACTTTCACTTTACCTCTCACACAGCTGGGGAGGAGGATGCCTTGTGCCTTGATGGGTCACGCTGAGGGGAGATGTGCACAGGCCAGTGTTGTCCTGAAGCTGACATGTTAATACTTATCTTTCTCCACCTCTCATCCTGGACCAGACCCACCACATTCCCCAATCCCAAGGGACTGTCTTCTAAGCACCCACAGTGCTACCCTCAAACCCAGTATGAACTGAAATAAAAGCTTGGAAGTAGAACATGACATGGGTTTTAGTAATCTTTGGGTGAAGAATCCTGTGCTGTTGTCTGAAGTGCACTGTATCCTGAAGAGTGTAGTTTGGATGGATAGAGGGATACGGTTCTCCAGGCATTGTAGGTACACTGCTTTTTTGCTTTGGGAGTTTCTTGTGTTTTATGCAAGAAAAAAAAAAGTAACAGAAATGTGGCTTACTGGAATAGGATCCTCAAACATTTAAAAAAATTCGTTAGTCCTTATACTCTGAAGAGCATGCGGATTATTTCAAAAGAACTTAAAAGCCAAATGTCACATTTCATCTTCAGAACAGATGCTTCTAGTCTATTGGAAATGTGAGAACAAGAAGCTTGGATTTCTCTTGCTGTTTGGGACGGAGAAGAAGATAAGCTACACTAATCAATCCAATTAGTAATATTGATGTCAGAGGTGGGAACCTGAATTGGCCAATTGTCTGCCAAATGTAGACATGTATGTAAGTATAGATTCACTGCCTCAGTAGTGAATTAGCACCTACAGGTAGTGTTTAGATGGCTTATTGGAACATCCCCTGGGGCTTTACCAGCAACTATTTACACTGGATAAAATTCACCAGCACTCCTAAGCCATTTTAGAAACCGTACTGTCAACAGTTTCTGAATATTGAAAGAAAGCTTGATGCCATCTGTCTCGTCAGGCACAGCCCAACCCTGATGAATTGCTTGTCCTCTTAAATTTAAACCAATTAAAATTTTATTTGGGTGATGACTGTTTGTCTTCAGCTTTTTAAAGATTAAGTTTCTTGCAGTAACAGGAAAGCAAAGCTGGGTAGCAATCTCTTGAACAATGTTTCTATTCAAAAGCTCCTAATATAAAAGCAAGGGGGAATCTCACAGAGCGGCATGAAATTTGACGGTGACATTATGCTGTTCAGACTCAGAACTGCATCTTTTGGTATTGCTGCTTCGGAGTGTTGAGCGCTGGGCGAGATTTGCAGTGTAGATTTCAATTGTTCATTGTGCTTCTTAAAATTATAGCCATTACTGAAATGTTTGAAGTTTCTTATAGTTGTAATATTTTTGTGGATGTGGGAAGGAAGAAAATGGGGTTTGGCCGCCTAGTCTGCTGAATTAAAAGGAAATATTTGTTAAGTTCTGTTTAAGTCAAACCAGGCTCACATGGCTAGAACTTCAATTAACACGTGTTGCCATATCCTCCTTTGTTTCTTGGGTCCACAATGTGTAAAACTGAATGCATAAGGATACCAGCTGTGGCTTGTCTGGAAACTATTCTGTGTAGCTGCTGTTGGTATTTTTTTCTTTTTCCCTGGCATGAACCAGGTCAGAGTGGATGTATATCCAACCTGAGGTGTTACAGCAGGCTGAGAAATCCCTCTTCTAGAATGATTTTTATAACATGAGGCATGTTTGATACTCAGCAGACAACACCATCCTGTTGCTGTAGAAAAGCAAATGATTTAACTCCTGTTTATGAACACCCAAGTAATTCCTGGGAATGACAGCAGTGACAGTGTTCAGCATTAAGGACAGAAATAATTTTCTTTCTCAGAGGGAAAAGGGGAGAATTCTGAAACAAAAACAATCAAGAGGGACGGATGTCCTGTAACTTCTCTGCCCCCAGCAAGGATATTTTTCTTACTTGATGGTGGTGCTGTTTGTGATTTCTGTTGCCATTAGCTTGAGTAGACATTGATCTTGCAGTAAAAAAATTAGAAAAGCACTTAAGGACATTTATTTACAGGATTGTTCACTCTCAAGAGAATGAATAGGACAAATATTTACAGGGCCATTCACCCTCAAGGAGATATGGTAGGTATCAGGAAAAATAACAGCTGAAGCAGTCCCTGCCTTTTTGAAAACTTGCTTCCAATAAACTGGAATCAATCATATGGTGAAGATAATTGTAAAAGCCATAAGGCTGTTAATATAATTTTTCATATTCACAGACAGAAATGGCCTTTGACACGTTCTGAGTTCTTGTACTTTCCCTTCCAGACATGTAAGCTATTTCGAACACGTTGCGTTGTACAAGGGAGCTGTCCCTGGCCACTTTCTGGTGGTTTTTTTCCCCTTCCTGGTGCCTACTGACTGAGAGAAAACTTCCATCTTTAAGGAGTCACACTGATTTCCTGGAGGCATGAGTAGTTACTACAACAACTATCCACCTCCCCCCACCTTGGAAATTAGCATTAGATGTTTTAGTCCCTTTGGTTATAAATGCATCAGATGTAAGAACCTAAGAAGAGCTATAAATGTTGGTATGGCATGGGAATCTTATCTCAAAAGATGCAGGATGTGCGTGCCATGGTCTTGCTCCACAATATTCTCCCCTTGCCAGCAGGGATTTGCAGCTGAGGGACTTTCTAACTTAAAGGTGCCAGTAGGCTGTATGAAAGGTGCTGTGTTTCTCTGTACCTTCGACTTGTCTAGTGGTTATGTGAATGCATGTAACCCGCTGCAGCCACAATGTCCTACAGTAACCTTACCTAAGTAAGGTCTTGATCATGGCACTGGTGACTTTATTTAATGTCCTTTAGTGTTCATCTGTGGAGACAGCTGGTCTATCATTCCTGGTCATCTCTGTGCTGCTTAGCAGGTAAAGGTCAAGTTGATGATCAAAAAAAATACCAAATCTGAGCTCTTTCAGTTGTTGTTCATCCTGGTATTTTTTGATGTTAATTGGGTTTCTGGTTTTACCTGGAAAATATTTATTGTACTAAAATGAGAGAGAAGAGGAAATACTACATTTTTATGTAACTTATTCATTAGAGCTGTGTTTTGTGTCATAGACTGAATGACTATAAGAAACTGGGGGGTGGGGGTGGGGGGGGAGGGGAGAAGAATAATCTATCCATCTTGGTCATAGTAGCCATCTCTTCCCTATAGTACATTTTCTCATGCTTATTTCGAAACTTTGTTATGCAGGAAAGACATTTCAGCTGTTGTGTCCACAAATGGTGTGTGAAAGGATTTCTATTTCCATGAATTTGCCCATTGTTCAAAATTATTTGGCTGTTCCAGCCTATTGATTGCTGTCTGTTATTTGCAACTTGTTATTTGTACTCTGCGTTTGGTCACTGATTGTGTGTAATGTTCCTGCTCTTGGACAGAAAGTTTTCCAAGCTCACAAAGCCTTTCTGAAGGGACTGTGCAAATACTCTGGCAAATGCATTACTGCATGCATATTTGAAGTAGCTTTTCATATGTATGATAATAGAATGTAAATAAAAGGAATGGTGAATGCAATTGAAATGGTTATAAGAATTGTGTTTGTACAAGTGTTCTGGAATATTTTGTGATGGATTAGTGTTACTGCAGCTTCTCCTGGATGCTTTTTAAAATAGGCATTCTAAAGACACTGTCTTCAAATTTGTTTCCTAGGTACCATTGAGAGAGAAACTCATATTAGCTATTTCTGCATGATAAGCCTGAAATTATTTCATACTTTATTTAAAAAAAAAAATAATCCTATAAGCGAAAGTCCCGCTTTGTCCAAGATAAATCGCATGCAACTGCTACTGTCTCAGGAATACTTTGGTTCAATAATTTGGACATCTACTTATCTGGAAAAAAACCTAACAAACTAGGACTAAATGGTGTGTCTCTGTGGAGAGCATCATCACAGCTGGTGTTGGAAACTAGTGAGAAAGGGAGTCTGCCGTTGTGGGTACATATGGGCGTTAGTTAGCCGGATGCTTCTCTTGTGGCGAGACTTACTGAGATAATTGTGTTGACCCTTACACTGTTGTTGTAAGGTTTCAGACTTCACAGCCAGAAGTGAAGGGGAGAGGTGGCATCTCTGAGCTGTTGTGTGGGTCTTTCTGTGGTTCTGAGCACACATGTATGTAACAGTTACACTTGGCTCATGTTTTCAAGATTTCTTGTTAAAATAGTTTTGGGGTGTGTGTTGGTTTTTTTAAAGTGAAACTTCAGGCTCGTGCACAAAACAGATACAACTTCTGGGATAAATGCTGGATGTTCTGTGCTTGAGATTCTGTTTCTAGATTTTTGTGTTCCTGTTCTGCTGCCAGTATTCAGAATTCCTTCCACTTCGTTACCACTTCTAAATCTGTGACTAGTATGCTGTCTTTTCTGTCGCAGATCTTTAAGGAAGATGTTTGAAAAAAAATCCCTTGAGTAACTGATGAGGCATCTTCCTTCAGACTCAAATGCTGTCATTTATCTGTATTCTTTCTTTTCAGCCTTTCAGTTTTAATTCACAAGGCCTTGTTTTTATTCAAATCAATTTGCATTAATTCTGTAATTAAGATTTTGAGGTACAACACTAGCTGCTTCATTAAAATCTAACTATATTAATTCCCTGTGCCCCCTCTAATCCACTAATTTTGCAATTCTGTGCAAATGGAGCAATCTTGTCAGACAAGATTTGCTCTTGTGTTTTATTGCTTGTGATTCTGTTTCCCTCCAGGCCCAGGATTTCTAGCTGGATGTAATGTTGGCTTACATCTCTTACCAGGGCAATCAGTAGGAGGCTTACTGATCTCTTCTGTGAGAGCAGCTTTAGGGCCTGTGTGATTTGGTTCTCAAATCCCCACCCTAGATGTCTTAATTTTTTGTTCATGAAGTGCCAGAGTACCATGTGACTGTCTGTGGTGGTCGGCTGATGTTCAGTGATGCTTGTTTTGGACCATCTGAAGATCTGGTCAAGTATTTGACAGAAAATTCAGTAGGATGGTAACCAGACTTTAAAAAAAACCATGGTATTTTACTTCTAGGTGTTTTTTTAATTATTATTTTGGTTTGTTTCGTTGGGTTTTTTTTAGTTTATGTAGGCTTGTCCTGGTTATTTTCTTCTCTCCTCTGAAGTAACTGGGGGGAAGGTTGCCTATAAATGTGATGATCTTACTCTAAGGCTATGAAAGAGGAGCAGCAGTGTTTGCTTGAGAAAGTGAAATAACATACCCATTCTAGCTTTTTAATGATGCAGTTCTCTCCCACCAACTTCTACTCCCTGTGCAATGGGAGCCTATCCTTGGCAGTGGAGAAGGCAGTTCAGCGAGGCTTTATTTGCAGGTAACTATACAATTTTGACTGTTTCCAGGTGAAGAAAACTTAAATTGCTGGTTGTCCTGCTGTGTTTAAAGAGTACCAACTAATTACTTTGTTTCCTTCTCAGCAGCAATAAAGTGATGTCATTTTAGCGTTAGAAATCAGGACACTGTCCAAGGCAATTGGTAAGTGACCCATAATTAGGATTCTAATTACTCTCAAATTAGACACCCTGGATTTAGACATGCCCTAAAATAGATATTTCTAAAGTGCCTCCAACTGGGCTGCTCAGTGTTACTAATTCTGAACCACTCTCAAATGAACACAGACTTGGCCAAAAAGTCCAACAACAAAAATTCCTCAAACTGGTGATTAAAACCCCACACTCCACCCAAATGCGTGCCATAAATAAGTGACATACTCCTACCATGAAAAAATTAGTTGAGGAGAAAAAAGGCTTGTGGTAAAACTTGTAAATGTCATCTTTGTTAGCATGGTGCGTGTAGGAGCCGCTTATGAAAAGCAAGATTCAGTACTATGTGAATAGATGAGTACAGTATGTTAAGACTCGTGAATAACATAGTAAATCTCAGTGCCTTGCATTACACAGTGCATTGTTGGGAATGCTATTTCTCACTGTTTAATTTTTAAGACATTGTTCCAGCAACTACCAATGCAGCACTGAAATTACTGCTCTTTTGGGGAGGAGGAAAATAACCTAAGTTTGTTGGCTTCATTACTTTGAGAAAGATACAATTCTGTTGTGTTCAAAACAAATGGGGTACAGAGTTGTCGGAGAATCTGGGGACTCCAAGTGTGCAACCACGCAAGTACGGTGTAAGCCAGGTCAGATAGAAGCTTTATTCACTATGATCACAGCGAGGGAACATTGGGACGGTGTCTCTCCCCCTGCACCCCTTTGCTCTGCCAAGTGTTTGCAGAGACCCAACCTCTAGATTGTTTCAGAAAAAAAAGAGAAAGGTGAGGAAACCCAGTCATTTCAGTGTTAACAAAGCCAGGTACCCATCCCTGGGAGGGATGGACGACTCAAGCAACTTGCTAACCACCACAGTTCTTAGAAGGCGACAGTAAATAACATGACAAAGTGGGGACGTAGCCCTTGGTGGAGCCTGTAGGAGTGGCCCAGCCGGTGTTACCCTAGCTTGGAAGTGGGGTGTTGGAAACCATCACAGGCTGTTAGCTTTTAGTCAAAAGGAATGTTCTTTTAGGTGAAATAAACTTCTTAGCCAGACCCCTCAGATCTCAAATACTAATAATTTTACCAACATACAGTGACTGAGAGAAAGCAGAGATTATTTAAAAACATAAGATTTTTTCTAAAGGATATAGTTGCTAAAGCAAAAGGAATGATCTCTATTTGGGAAGTTCAGGAGATGTGTTGTTCACTATTTGGGCTTAATTTCTCTGTTTCTTGGCTCAGAGTTCAGCACCTTTTTATGTTTCAATTAACTTGTTCCCCATTAAAATATATTTTAATACATAATTCTGCAAGGAAGTGGTTTTATGATGGTTCTGAGTGATTTCTTTGAACAACACAAAAAGCACTAAGGGTTCTGGCTAAAAAACAATCAGAAGACAAAAGGAGTCAGAATGGGGCTAGCAGGGAAATTAGACTTGGCTACACTGTGGCAGAAAACTTCTCAGTGAACATTCTAGTGAGCTACACTCCTGGAAACTGATGAAGAAATCACTGCACCGCTAAAATCTGGGACTACACGTTCTGACAGCATAATCCCGCTGTGAACAACTTGAACTTGGCATCAGCTACCTGGTGAAGCCTTGCCCTAGAGCTTTGCTTTGGTGGCATGCCTACCAAATATCCCAAGGAGGAGCTCACAAATGGCAGGTGACAGGCTTAGCAACACTTCAGGGACTCAGTTTCAGATTTTCCTGCAGGAAAAGAAGATAAACCCACTTACTCATTTGAGCAGAAGAGAAGCCAGTACTGTTGCATGCCCCTTTATTTTTTTTAAAGGCAATGAACAGGGTTGCCAGGGGTTACTGAAAGAATGACAGGTAGTGTACTTCCTACAATGAGAGGCTGAAGATAAGTAGTTGGTGGGCAACGTTTCTGTGTTTGAAAGATCAGCGTGGGGGCTGAATGAATATCAGAAGTTTCTAATCTACATTAAATAATGAGGGGATGCAACTGAAATAGCTGTACACAACCTGTGGTAAAGTAATGATAGGAGGAGCATACACTGGGGAGGCAATCTGTGTTATTCCAAAGGACAGCATGTGAAAATAAATAAAAGCATTAATTTAACAGGCAAAAAGATAAAAGCAGTGGCAGCATATAAAGTGATCAGCAAAGAACCCAGCAAGATATCCAGTGTGGAGAATGTGGCTAAAAACCTGTTCAAGGCTTCCTTTTTCCCAGCAGCAACTGATGTTTTGGCAAAAAAAGGAAAAAGGAATATTCATCCTGAACAGCTTTATTTGGGTGATATACAAACTGTTATATGGCTCCCACTGAAAACCTGTTTAAATGAGGAAAACTTTTTTTCTCTATGTAAGATCCATGTCCCTTTTCCTGCTGAGGACTGGGAAGGGTGCTCTGGATGTGAAGCACACACAGGTGGGTTTTCTTCATAGAAGATAAAGGAGTTAGAAGGCAGTTATTCATAGGATGAAACTGGGGAAGATGGAACACAGGAAGGTTTTGTCAAGGCATCTTTAAGTGAATTGAAGCTTTGTTATGGAGCTGGGTGAATTTTGGGGAAGTAATCATTAACATTTTGATGTTTTGCCTTTGGAAACAAGCAGTCAGAGAGACTGACAATAATGCATGATAACTTGCCTGATGACAGACAAGCACTTAGGCAAGAAGCCCCACAGAAATATGGGAAGTGACTTTTGTAGCTGGTGACTCTGCAATGAGGTCTGTGCATCCTCTCAAGGTGTCAGAGAAAATCAGAAATTAATATATTGTACTGTAAAAAATAAGTGATTTGCATTAATTGTTGTTCTGGTGGAAATGATGTTGTTAAGGATTGGCGTAGGAAGCAGGGAAGAAAATTCAAGGTTGAATGGATCAAGTGAAGCTTTTTCCAGGCTGTCCCAGTACCAGTTGTAAATGAAATGGCTGACGCTGAACCCAAGCTTTTTCTATAATGAAAAGGATCACCGAAACAACTTCCATGAAAGTAAGATAACTTAAGGGTGCATTGCTATGCAAAATTATTTTTTAATAGTTTTTAGCTCTTGAGCTTAAAATGCCTGGGATGTGTTTTGAGCTGCTTTGAATTTTGGATCCATGGACAGAGGCTGCTGGAGAAATAGGAGGAACAGTTCTGCTCTACCATAAATTTCCCATGGCTTTGCACTGAATTACTAAAAAGCTTGTAAGGCCTGTTTCCCTACCTGTGGAACTTGTAGTATGTTTCTGCCCTGTCTATGTAAAATGTAAGAGCTTGGCATGCTCTTGTTATAAGCAAGTCAAAGACTTCCACAGAGCTGAACATTAGCACAGTACATTTACATTAGTAAACCATTCAGAACATAAAAATTCACAGATGTGGTTGACAGAGGTGTATAGATTGTGTTTGATCTTACTTTGCCATAGCAGACCTTGAGCACCACTCTTCCCAAAAGTCATTCCTGTTCAAAACAGGTGAACACTGGATATTTTGTGCTGGATGATCTAGTTGCCAGAAGGTGATTAAGTAAAGATGGAGTCCTCCAGTAACTGGGGCTCATAGGTAAAATGGCTGTTACCATAATGGTAACACCAGAGAAAAATAATAATAAAAAAAAAAGAAGAAAAAAACCCTGAAGCATTACATGGAAGTGATTGAAGAGGGTTTGAATGTAAGAAGGTGTCTGAAGCTGGTTTACTAGCTTTGGGTTTTTTTTCTCTATTTCCTTATTGGTTTTGAGTAGTTGAGAGATCTGTTTCCTTGCTTAGTTCCTTTCCCATCAGAAGCTCTAGAGAAACAGAGCAATAAAAACAAGGACTTAATAGTTTCATGAAAGCCTCCATGAGACATTTTCTTTCATCACATCATGGAAGTTGGATTAGTAATGATAGCTTTTGCTAGTTCATTCCTTTTTTGTATTGATTTTACACAGTAAGGTCTTAAGAGAGTACTTCCCTTGCTATCTATGCATTTTGTTTATTTGTGTTCTGTTCTTTGTTTTTATACCAAATTCTTAGATGCCAAATAACATAAATAGAATTATTTTCCATATTTAAGTATTTTAAAGAAGAAAAAGAAAAATAAATCTACACTATTAATTTGAACAACACTGTAGATGTGTGAATGTCAGGATAAATTTCTAAAAAAAATATGGGGTTTTTTGAGGTTGGTAGGTTAGAAGAAAAGAAGGAAACTCTTCCTCTTCATACAGGTGTTGATGGGAAATGGCTGTGTAGGATCCCTGATTATTCCCGCTTTGCAGGCAAGAACAGGACACCTGGCTTGGCTTTTGGCCTCAGGAAAAGTCACTACAAAGAGACCCGATCATCAGTTTTTGCCTGTAGTAGTGACTCATTCTCATTTTTTCTTGCAGTTCTTCTGTAGCTATTTGCTAGTGGTCTGTGGACTCTGCTTACATGGTTACTCTTAAAAACCATTTCCTGTGAGCATCCTCACTATTCACCCACCTCTCCTCTCCCTCCTAGAATCGAGGATGAGATTTCCCCAGATTACCACAGGGTAGTTGAAGGCTTTGGAGAAAGATGCTGCCGCTGGCTCTGGCTGCAGTTGCTGTAGAACGGTTTCCTGAAGCGATGCTTTTCAATATCACTGCTGTTTCCTAACTACTTTCACCTGCACCTTTTGTGGTCATGCAGGTGAAGAATTTTGGTAATGCTAGGGTAGTCCACATGATGTAGACAAGATGTGATATTTTGCTTTTTATTATCATTTCTAAGCATCTGAGAGTATAAGCCTAAGAGACAAATGACAGCTCTAGTCCTGAAAAACTTGCAACTACAAAGCTCAATCCAAAACCGACTGCGCTTTTGGAAACAATGCTACTGACACTGGATCTGGGCCTTTTGCTTAACATCAAGCATGTTAGCCTTACCAGGTTTTGGTCAGGTAAAATATGAACTTGAGAAAGTGCCAATATAATGGATGCTGCTTTTCTTCTTAAAAAACTATTGCAGTGCGAGAGCTCAGTAATTAGTTCAAAGATGCCTTCTGAAAGTGTGTTGGTGACCACTGTTAATAGCAGCTGTTGAATGCTGCCCGGGTGGTCATTTAATCTGATTTTTTAGTAACTTAAAAAGATGGATTCCTGCATATGTCAGATATGTCTGCTCTTCCCCTAACAGTTGTACTGGCAGTAGCAACCAGACATCAACCAAGCAGGTAATTTTGTGGTCTCTCCTCTTTCTTCTCGTTCTTAAAAGTAAATGCAGTTTAAATGATTGATTTAGGTGATCTGCACTGACAGATATATAAATAAAAATCTGGCCTGATTTTCAGGAAGAACTAACTAAAGGATATTCTTTGAGAAAAATGTTTCTAAAAGCTGTCTCGTTTCAAATATCCAACCACCCTCTGATAATTCATCCAAAAGAATTCTTTCCAGGCCACTTACAAATTCTTGTCTTCTCTACCAGAGTTACTCGTAGTGGATAAATTATGATATAATTGTCTAATGTTTAGGCAGTTCTGCCTTACTATACACTTACATTGTGTTTAACAATACAATTTATACCTAGTAACATTTCAAATGTTCCATTTCCAGTACATTACACATTTTTGATCTGTTTTCTTAATCTTGTGTAGTATAATTAGGGACTTCTGGGTTTGGTGCTCTAAGTTTTATTTGACATATATCAATATTTTAATATTAATTTTAATACTGCTGTTCTATAAATTTCTTCATTTCCTACTGTCCACATGGCACCCAGGAAACCTCTGTGCAGAAATCTGGGTAGTAAAAATGATAACAAAAAAAAGTTGATACTTGGAAGACAGGCTGAGGCTTGCAGCTTGTGCAGCAGGAAAGCACAAAATTCATTAAGTAGTTAATGAGCTCAGAGGTTTTAAATGTTGGGGTGGAATGTCTGTTTTATTGAGGTTAGAGTCTTGGCAGCAAAGGAGTGAGGGAGGTGGCTTTATTAGAAATATTCAAATGTTCTGAAATCCTGGTTTTCTCCTGGCTCAGTTGTGGGGAAAAAAAACTGTAACAGTTGTAAGGAACTTACTAGCTTCACTATTTCATATTGGAAAATACAGAAAGCAAAAGATATGCAGCTCTGAAAATTGCCTCCCACAGATCACACTGCAAGAAACACCAGGACTCTGTTCCTGTAAAGAACTATGTGTGTGCTCGGGTTGGTGGTTCTGTGCGAGTATGTGAACTCAAGCATGTGTGTGCAAAAATCCTGAGTGGGATTAGGACATTGGGGTGCTGCTGTTAAAATAAATTGAGCTGGTGGATATTGTTTAAAGTTTCTCGTGGAAACCCCAGTGCTTGGGCTGAGCGAGGGTCGTGGGGATCAGAGTGACATCACATTCTTTCAAGCCTGCTTGCAGCAGCTATTAGGCTTGTGTATATTTCTTCCTTAACACGTATGGCATTAAAATAGCTTCTAACCTGAGGGCAAGCACGCTGTGATGGATGCTGTTGGTGATACAGGCTTTACATGAGTCAGACAGTAGTCACGGAGCAGTCTGCAAAGATGCAGCCTGTAACCTAGCATGCAGAGAACAGAGCGGTTTTATGTACTGCAGCCCATACTTCCCAGTTCGAACAAACAAGCAGGGAGATGGAGTTAAAGACTTTGGATCTTTATTAAAGGCCAAAGCTGGGGCTGAGGTTTCGGTTGGCACCTGTGCCAGGAATGCAGTGGGGAGAAAGCAGGGGGCATTCTGTGCATTTCCCAGGTGCTGCCTGTCCCTAAAGGCACTCAAATCACTCAGGTTGCAGCTCAGCTGTGCTGAGTCAGGTGAAAAGCACCTGTGGGCAGCGCTGCTTGGGCTGCCGGTCTCCATGTGCCAGCCCAGGGTGTGTTGGTACCTCTCCAGTGCCTATGGTGCCTGTTGTGAGCTGCACCCTGGTGTCAGCAGGCAGTGGCTGTGACATACGTTCTGTTTCAGAATAGCAAAAACCTTCCTCACTCTACATAAAAATAAAAACCATGGGAAGCAGCTGAGTAGCATGTAATCTTGATAGCGTAAAGTTGGCAGGAGAGGCAGAGCTTTCACCGCTTTCTCCTAGACGCTAACGCAGGCTGTGCTTGGATGAGGAGGGAGTGAGACTTGTGATTGATGTGCAGTTCAGTGTTTGAGCATCGCCTGGCTTCAAAAGGGGGAGATTTCAAGTAACTTCTCTGTCAAGGGCTATGCCGATGTTAAAATGGGGTTTGCAACGGGACTTTCCAAATATTCTGCAGTCAGAGTTAAAACCAGATTTTTGATGCAGTACACTACCCTGGATCTTAAGTCTGGTGATCCCTTTGGTACCCCTGTGGAAGCTGAGCTGCTCTGAAAAGTAGTCCCTGGAGTATACTTAATAAATTTTACCAGCCCAAATCTGTCTTAAGTAGGTTTTAACTCGCTTTTCTGAGCTTCTGGCTTGCACTAGTTTTCTCAGGCATCAGGTGAATTGGACTTTTTATAATACATTTTAAATAAAATGCAGTTGTGTAATTTTGGTTATGGCAGCTGAGAGCATAAGAAAAACACCCAATATCATGAGGAGGGTGACTAATGTTGGCAGCACTGGCAATGCTGACAGACATTAGAAGATAAAGGAGAGCAGATGGCGTTTCATGATTATTTTTTTGAGTGCTTTGCTTATTCTGGTATCTTTAACGTAGCCCTTGGAAGAACATTACCTGAATTTTAACCTTTTCCTTCTCTTGAAAAAAAAAAAATAAAGTGGGAATAATCATAATTTTTTCAAAGCAGAGACTGTGTAATAGTCACATCTGGTAGTGTCACAGCATGGTACCTGAAGTGTCTCTGCATGCATACAAAGATTTGTTTGCACTTAGAAGGTACTGCTTTATATCAGCAATGAGCATTTTATTTTCAGCTCTTCCCTTCTTCTGTTTCCTGAGGAAAACAGAAATTGTAAGTGAACAAGGCATACCCTTGACTTCATAACTATGGCGAGCCTCTGGGATTATTTGGCTTTTTAGCAGTGCAAAGCTCATCACTCCACGTGTCAAGTGAACCTCAAGAAAGAGCCTGGAAAACAGAGGCTGGCTAGGGGAGGGACTGTTCTTGCTGTGCAGGTTGTAAAGAGCAGGCATCAAAGGGCAGTTTTTGCCTGTGAACTTTACAGACTTCGAAAAAGGCTTTCTCGGCAGTCATGTGGCACTGTGAGAAAACCACTAACTATGCAATCTAATCAATGGGAGAGGAAAGAAATGTTGTTTAAGTGCCAGCAGACCTATACTGTCCCCAGCCTGGCAAACACAGAGTTAGATTTGTCACTGTATGTATGGAAAGCTTGAACAGATTCCGTGTGTACCATGAGAGGTTGTGATAGATGTCTGAGGAAAGATTATATTTAGAAGACAGACATACTGGTATAGCTCTTTGAGCAACTTCATCCCAAATGTCAACCTAGCTTTTAGCAGGCGGGAGAAGTTTTAATTTAAGGAAGCTTATCAGAGTACGCTATACTGGCAGCAGAACTACATTGAGAGTTGCTGCTGGTATGGATGTATCAATAAAGATGGACTGGTTTCATGATCCCAGGATGTGCAATTAATCCAGCAAAACTTTCCAGTGGAAACTCAGTCTGTGATTTCTGTAGGGTGAGTTCACTCAGCATTTTGGCAAGCTCAGCAGCTAGAGTTAATTACTTTGTTAAACTCCCATGTAGAAAGACATCTTTTAATTTGCAATTGGTGAAATATGAGCTGTTGAGCAGTGTCAGATTGTTGCGACTAAAGCAAAGTATTGTGGGAGGGGGGGGTAAAACGTTGTTTTATTTGAACTGGAAAGCTCCTTTAGTATTTTGGTAAATACTCTTACAGTGCTGGGATGCTTAAACACCTACTAGTAGTTTACTGAGATTTCAAGTCTCAGGGTGAATTAAAATGTGGAATTAAAGTGGTAGAGCAACAGCAAAGATGTTCCCCAAACTGGAAATACCGTGTTGAGTGATATTGCAGGTCCGGTCAGTATTGCATTTCGGTAGTCTTCAGCCACGGGACCAGTGCTGGAGGTGTTGCACTGACAGCCATCCAGCAGTGACTGTAAGGCTCGGAGCGCAGGGTAGGTGGTCCTTTGGGGATGCGGAAGAGAGAAGCTTCATCACTTCCAAAGGTCTGGCTCTTTGGGACAGGACATCTTCCTGTGTAACGGGAGGGGACTGTTCACTGCAGCAGGTCAGTGCTGACTGGCCTCGGAGGACTGCTCTTATCCGAGGTGAGAAGTACAGTGAGACGGGGATGGTGAGGTCCTTGCTGAGGGGACCGTCTGCTAGAGGAGCTCTGACATTGAGGGGCAGGCAACACATGGCTGCTGGGTTTGTGGCTTGTGATCCTGAAGTGAAAAAAAAAAAATCCCAAAAGCTGAAAAGGAAATTGTATTTCAAGCAGAAGAGCAAAGCCACCTGAGACATGAAGTGATTGTGGCTGGGAGATCTGTCAGCTGTGGCCTGCCCCTTGCTGTGATGAGTTCAAGTCTCAGGATGTCATCTGACAGCAAGATGTGTCACTCATGTAGCATGTATAAAAGCAGGTTGTTCTCTGTGCTCAGCCACATCTGTGCCAGAAAGGTATTTGTTTTTAGGCAGGCAAGAGGAGGAATGAACGCTTTGGGCTAGCTGCAGCCACGTGTCCTGTGGAAGCAAATTGAGTGGTTTTCCAAGACACAAGTGCTAGGGAATTACCCACTTAGCATGGTACGCCTAGTCTTGGTGGTGTTACAGGCTTTTGTGGGTTCAATCTGGCAGCCACAGTCCCCAATGAAGCTTTCCTCTTCCTTTGTGGAGAGCGCCATACATGAAGGTCTATCCGTGCCTTTGGCTTGGCTGAAGCAGACCACTTGAGCTGGAGTTAACCAACTCTCTGGCATTTGGTGCCTCAAAAGATACAAAAATGCTTTTTCAGCTGATGCCTGGGTTACTGTGTTGATTTATTTTGTTTATTCAGAAGGTCATTTATTTCCAGTTTTCTTGTTTATCATACCACAGGGAAATATTCCTCAAATTAAACATTAGTAGTTGCTCATTGCAGAGTGACAGCTGAGTTGTCACATCAGTTGGTGCTGTAAAGCTTTCAGATAAAGTTGCGAATGTTCTGCCTTGACTGTACAAAGGAAGCAAAATGAGTGAGTATTAATGGAAGTCAGAAATATTTCAGAAAACCTTTGTGGTTCAAGAATGTTTTTCTGCAAGCTTTTTGGACCAGGTGCTCGATGACACCTATTTTTTCCTGGCCCATTGTTACAAAATCTGCATCACTCCCAAACAGATGTATATTGCTATAGTATTTTCTTCTCTGAATTTAATGTTTGAAATTTCTCAGACAAGCATTAGCACTTTAAATGCTGCATTTTATAATCTGGAGGTGGAAATTGCTCACCAGACTTAAAACAAAATAAAATACAACCATTTAAAACTGTCTCACTGAAAAGCAGTTATGATGGGTTTGACAAAAGAAGATAAAAATAAGGAATTGTCACTAGGCCACACAAGCCCAAAACCTAATACCCAAATAACTGTTTCAGCTGTGGTTACTGAGAAGGGAGAGACTAGATTTCCATATGATTATTATTTTTCACAGAGTAAAACCCAGGAAGTGATGAACAGCTGCAGTATGAGCCCTCACAGATGGACAAAACAAGCGTTTCCTCTCCTAGGATCACTCTCATCATTAAACTTCTGTTACTCGAAGTTACTTTTCCTTCAATGTTGGAGACTTTCATCAGCTTTATAATATTAAGAAAATATTTACCTTTTTTTTTTTTTTCATGGAACTCTGTGTATTCATTAATGTGAGGTTTGGGTTTTATGTTAATAGTGTTCTTGGGGTTTTGCATCTCTTTCCATTGGTACGTTCACTGTATAAACTAGCTAATAAATCTAGTTTTGCTTTGTGTACAAGCAAAACTCCATCAGCTGCTATGGAATCTGAAAGCTTCTGTCTTTCGGAAGAACAAGTGAGATCACTCAGAACTGAGTCCCTACCAAAATTATCTGCCTTCACACAGCGTAAACAGTTTATGCCAAATCAAGAGTATCTCAGCTCTTTAATGTGTATGTACTGGGAGAATTCAAATGACACTGTAACTCTATGATTGACTAGTCTTCCTCTGAAACTGCATCAGTGTTTTATATGCCAGTTAATTAAATCTTAGATCTGAGTGTTCAGTTAGAACTGTACAAAAGCCTCTCCAAGAAGATTTGTAGCCTTAATGAATTTTGCTTTTAGAGTTGCAATGATTTGGGGTAAATTACAGTCTTGGTGGATAAGTGATTGATCATGGTGTCTAAAGTCAGCGCAAGTGCTCTGATATACACCTGCTGAGTATAGGGTTCTAGATACCTAGAAATTACAGATTTTAAGACAGTAGTATGTCAAGGAGTAGTACAGCCTTGATACATCACGTATCTATCAAGTTTCTTGTGCCCCTGTGTCTGAGCTCTAATCTCTATAAAATGGTACACGTTTCAGTGTAGGAAGTTAGGAGGGAGGGTTATTCTGTTAGTCGCTGTGATAAAGCCTCTTGAGCTGTCTGCATGATTGACAGCGGTTCTGAAGTTTTATAAGAGAACAAATTGATGGGCTAACTGATGGGTGGACATTAAATTTACGTCAGTCACACGTTAGTTTTTGCTTACATGCGCTTTGCCATGGTGTATATTTGTGCAAAACCTGTTTTAATCTGCAATATGAGGCCAAGTTACATTGTAGTTAGCATTAATTAGAAAAGGTCACTTGTCAAATGGGATAAAATGAAGTTGTTACAGAAAAAATTAAGAAACCACTGAAACTGAAAGGGATGTAAAGAAGGAGCTGTGAATCTAATCTAGTGGTGACTGGGAATGTGGGAGAAAATGGCAGTAGTCCATCAAAAGTCAGTGCTGCTCCTCAAAACCTGCAGCTCTTCTCAGTGGCTTCCTCATCCTTATAGAGCCCTTTTGCAGAATATTTTGAAGGAGATTTGTTTTCTTCCCATGAAGGATATATCAGTTTGCAGTACAGTGCATTCATTATTTCCTCCAGATTTTTCTTACTGTCAAACAAGCTCTAGTTGGAGCTTTCTCTGCTGGCACGGTAGGCTATTTCTCTGTATAGGACTAATTCTCTGTACAAGTCCATCACTGGGAATGCACCAGTGGGCACCCATGCAATTTAACAGCCACATTTAGAAGGCAATATTTTGGCTGGTAGCAAATATCCAGGAGACAGCCAGCACTGGGCTGAATAAAAAAAGGATTCTGACCATAAGGTATTTTCTGTGAAGTTACGAAGTCATTGCTCCAGTGCAAGGCCAGAATTATTCCTAGAGCAGGGATTCCGAGCAAACTGCAGAAGCCAGCATGCTTAAGGTGATTAATGGAAAGTCTGAACTGGTGCTTTACAATGTAGATGAGTCACTAATATAATAGACACGCTAATGAGCATGGGAGAGGGTTTGTGTGGGAGGGTGGAGGAGCCACCTCTCCTTTAGGTTGCTTAGGTTGCTGACAGAGCAGGGAGACTGAGCAGCAGTGCTCCCAGGTGTTTTAACTTCAGCTCCTCGGTTAGAGACACACATTTTCATAGTGTGTGATTAGTACAATGATGAAAAGCAATCACACACACTTCAATGGGATTAACGTGTTCAAGTGCTTTAGGGCATTGGTGCCCACAGGACTGGGCATCCTACACCTCTGAAGTGGTTAGTAATTCTGTGTTCTGTGAGATGAGCGTGTCTCCAGCCACTATTCGCAAGGCACTTAGCTTTGAAAGGGGACACAGCCATTAAAATTTATTTCACAGAAGCCCGCAAGATGTGCATAGGTTCTGTGCATATAGATTGTGTAGCTGTGGGGTTCACAACCCCATCTTCTGTCTGCTTATATTAATTCTGTTTTCTTTTTTCATTATTTAGGAGACAGATCAATTTTTAATTTGAGGATTTTTTTTCCTCCCCTGGAGAAATGGGCAAATAGTGATACATTGTATTCACATGAAGGAATATGTGTTAGATTTCAAACCAGTTAAACAATCATGGAAGAAAAAAAAATGTCCTTTCTTCCTGACTGGTAAATATTTAACAAGCTGCTGAATGGTCAAAGGTCCCTTCTAGGATTTTAAAATGACAAGATAAAAATTGAGTTTAAATTTTCTAACATTTGCATTTGTGACAGCAAGAATATAAGCAATGTCAAATGCTTGAAGTCCTCCCACTTGTGCAGTGATCACTGAGTCACGGTACAAGCCAATTTAGAATCCTTCACCCCTGCTATAAACGTTGAGCCTAACTCAGCTGGGAAACGGGAGCATCACCCACACAACACAAAGCACTGCAGCATTTTTCTTTTGCACAGGGAATTAGCAGCAGTATAAAAAACCAAGTTCAGCGCTGAAGGGATTCTGCTTCCTCCAGCAACTGTTCACTACAGGATATTGTCTCCCAAGTTTGCTTTGCCTTACGTAAATCTTTGTTTCCACAGGGCTATTGAAACGTGTATTAGGAACACACTTTGCGTGAGTGCTGTCCTTTTATATGTGAATCTTAATGTTCCCATTGTGTTGAGGGGATGGTAGCAGAGCTTTCTTGTCACTGACTTAATGTGGGAAATTACAGATGGGTAAATGCTGAATCTGTCCATCTCGCTGGATAAAAATGGTTTGCATCAGACTTCAGAGATGCCGTTCTTTATCATATTAAGTAGTTTGGTTTTGACACTTGAAACACTTCAGATTTCTGAAGGTAGTTCTTGATTTACTGCAGTGTTATTTTAGTATTAAACCTATGTAACAGCATTGACTTCCATGGAACTAACTACTTGGTTAAGTGTATGCTTGAAAATCTTTTCTGAATATGGGTTATATGAATTTGAATGTATAAAAATGAGTTCAAGTAGATCAACTTTTAAACTTTCATTAGTAATGTTGTTTTAAGTTTCTCTTGTCAGATTGCTTACATACAGTATACTTTTGTTGTTGTTGCAAAGAATGTGTTGAATTCCTTTTCTGCATGAATCCATTCATGAAAATGCTTCTGAATAGTTGTGATACTAGTTATTATTCTGTAAATAACTTTTTGAGGATGCTAGATGATCCAAGGCACATCCTGACAGAAGTGTCTCTCTTGAGATAAATGTAGCCCACTAAGGATCCACACTTTACACATAGATACGTTTGGAATGTTGCAAGTATAGGAAAGGGACTAATAATGTTAGAGCAGTCACTGTTGCAATTTCTAACGCCACTGCCTGTCTTTGATAATTCTCGGCAGATGGGCAGCTAAACTGGAGAATAAGGACCCGTTGGTTTGTTGCTTGACCTTACAGAAAGGATGCAGATGTATAACAGAAGTCACTGCTATTTTCAGTAGCGTGGTTTCTCATCGAATGTGCTTGTTGAACAGTGCTTGTTATGAAATAGTAAACACGTCAACGGGCTTTATGCTAAACCACTGCAAAAATTATCATGCTTTTAATGACAACCATTGAAATACTCCTATGATGGGAATGCGCAAATACTTACCATATAAACTAAAGGATAAGAGAAACAAAATTATTTGGAAATCGTGACTAAAAGATGACGATATAGCATACTGCTGAATTTAATTTCGTTTGTTTGTTCGTGGCAAACTACATTTACTTTTAGCCTTGTATTCCACACAAGTATTTTCTAGTATGGCTCCCTTCTAGAACAGCATTTGCACATAAATACACCAGCTGGGTGTCTAACTGATATTTCCTAAGCATTTGCAAACATTTGGGCATCTGGCTGTGGCAATCATGCAAGTGTGTTGTTTGTGTTCAGGTCTGCATGGGTGATTCTTAAGATCTGGCTGTCATTCTTATCTAAATGTTCACTGAGCAGCACATGTATAGAAACGTCTTTATGACTGGTAGCTGACAGGTTTTTGTGTTGTTTTCAAACTACAGGGAGTCATATAATAAATGCACATCTTTTTTTCTGGAGCATGGACTTATCCTGTCAGTCTTTGCATCATCCTCAGTACTTAAAATAGGAAAAAACTCCACCATAGTGAGAACCTAAATGGTGAAGATACTGTGTGGCTCTGGGCAGCATGTCGGTGTTCATTGCAGGAACTGCAATGTGGCTTGTAGAAGAAAGAACTGTACTGACTGTAACGGATTTGCTACGTGTGTTCCCTCAGTTCCTCTACTGTTTTAACTGAGCACCCTCATCACTATAGAATAAGCTTTGATACTCATTCTCATTGGCATGACTTGCATGAAATTATTCTTCCACAACTTCAGAATTCATCTGAACTTCCATAAATCACATGCATCTGACTGTTACACCATGAATTTGAAGAAAAGTGGTTTGGTCTTAGTTTTGTATTTATTCCCTAAGTAGAGGGTGTAATGAATACAACTGCAAAGCAGTATTTCGCTCAAAACTTCTTGACAGAAATGTAGTTTTACCCTGCTGTTCTGGATGTAGCAAACAGAATGAATGCTTTACCTCAACTGCTTTTTTGTGTGCTACATTTACGGTGCATATGCATCAATTTTTCCTCTTGTATGCTTAAATATGAATGGGGCGGTGGCTGGAGTGTGATTAGTAGCAGTTTACGGTGATTACTTTGCTGTGAATCCAGTGCATTCCTGGGTGCAGAGGGCAGACCCCCGCTTAGCTCGTGAAGTTTGAGGAGCTACTGTGATTAACAAGAAAGGACCAGAGGGAAAGTGTCATTTGAACAGTTCTGACAACTAATGTTCTGTGCTTCTTTGATCCTTTAGAAACCGCTCTGCGTTTTAATTTCAAGTGGTTTGATGGAGTTTATTAATAGAAGGCTCTTTCTGGTAAAAGCAGCACAGTAACAATTCCCCTTTGAAGCTTCATCTATGGCTGAGGAGGAGATCATCAGCCCACACTAGATGAGGTAGTTTTCTGATGTTAGAGCGAGCTGGGGCTTGCCCTCCTTCTCGTCTGTCTGCCCGATGGGCAGCGTCTCTGCCCTACACCAAGCAGCCACATCCAGGCTCTAGCAAGACTTACCCTGTGTGCAGTTCTCACCAGTGAGCACCAGGCACGAAGGGTAGTGGATGCTCAGTGGGTTTTCCCTAACCGTATCGTGTGGACAGAGCAAGCTGGCTTAGTCCAGAGAAGCTGAAATGAGTCAGGGTAACAGTTTTTCCAGTATCAAAACCTTGCTACAGAGAGAAAGGGGGCTGTGTCCAATGGGAATAGACTAGGAATACTGGAGCTAAATGGTAGTGAGGGAGATGAAAATTAGACAGCAGGAAAGATGCTAATGGTAGCAGTAATTAAATGAAGGATTAGGTTATCTAGAGATGCTGCAGAATTTTTGTCACTGGAGGCTTTTAATGGGGCTTTTCCCAGGCGTCTGTTGGGAATGATTTTGGGGAAAGCTGAACCTGTGACTCAGGTGACTCCACAAGGCCATTCAAACTTGCACTCTTACAATTTTCTATATATGAAGAAGTAGTGAATATTTTTATGGTATGTCCCTTTTGGAACAGCAGCAAATGTCTGTAAAGAGGATCATAAAAACAGGCTGCTCTCAGTACAGGTATGAGTTCAAAAATGGCTTACTGTGAGGTGAAGAGTTACACCAGGCTTATACTGACATAGGTAAGAGCAGAATTTGACCTGGGAAAGACTGTTTTACTTTGAGCTGACTCACGCAGTGCAGAGGATAGCAGAGTTTGGTCTGACGCTTTCCTTCTTCTAAGGCAGAAATGAAAAGCAAAGATAACAGTGTCGCAGGAGGAGGGAAAGAAAACACACTCAAGTATTGTATATTTAAGGACTAGTCCTTTAAAAGCCTCCACACCTTCTACACCTTACTAAGTAAACTCTATTAAATAATTCTTTCCATTAGTTGAAAATATTTTTTTCTTCTACGCAAGAATAAGCTGAAGAGATGTTTGTGTTTCATGCCACTGGACTGTGAAGTAGTCTTCCCCGATGCAAGTGAAAGCTCTGAACAGTTGTATGCTTGCTTCGAGATGGAGGGTGATATTTCAAGAATATAAATTTTAAAATGCAGGCTGACTCTTCTTTTGTAGTGTTTTGATCTGCTGCTGAATCAATTGCAGGAAATACTCCCAAAACATTTATAGTTAAAAAAATTGTTGCAGGTGTTTGTCAGAGCAAGTGCTGGTTTCTTGCTTAGAAGAAACATATTTTAGAATTCCCCAGCTAGGTGAAGTGCTGTAATAGGTTGTAATTGAAGGAATGCTTTAGAGAGATGCTAGCTGGTAATAACTGAAGGGTAACAACTGCATGATCAGCATGTCCTGTCAATCAATTACAGCCTTTGAAGGTGACTGTGCTGCCACTAGCTCTTCTGTCAGCCCACAGCTCAATGTGCTGGAGAGTAAAAGCAAATGAGTCAATGCTGATTGCATTAGCTTATCCACTCACACTGTAGAGAAAAGGAAAAGCGAGAAAACCCTACCTGCTTTCCACTACTTGTAGAGATCTCTTTCTTTAAAAACTTCATTGGAAATTAGTGGAGTTACTTCATTGCTTTGTGAGTACACTCAGACAAGGTGGGGCACAGAACCGCCGTGTGCTGTCACTGGGGCTGTGCGTAACGGAGCGGGTACTTGTGCTCTTTATGATGCTAAAGGGTGACTGGTCCTGCAGTTCTCTATAGGGGACTTTTTCTAAGACAAGGAGAAATAACTATGGTTTAGAGGCTGCTCTTTTAGGTAATACAGCATTGAATGTACTGTTTGTGTGACTGGAGAATTCTTTTAGAGGGAACTTGTTTTCCTCCCTTAATTTTGTCTTTTAGGTAAGAAAGTATATACTCATGGAGTCTATACAGTAACTTCTGGAGTTTAGCTACATTAAAAGTTACGTAATGTTGGAATACGGTTATGATATCCAAACACTTTTCAACGAAGTACGGTAAAAACACTTTGCAGCTTTGACTGGGACCATGCTGCTTAAAATCGTATTTACCGACTTACTGGAGCCAAATCTGAACAGGGTTGCTCATTTTTATGCTAACTGCAAAGCTGATGTGTACCACTGGTTTAGTTAACATGATCAGTCAAGATCATGTATTGTTATGTTCCAGTTCTGTTTAATGAAGGCAAAGCTCAGGTTATCATCCTCAGTGGTCTCTCTTGGTGATGGGTTCATACAGATTGCAGAATCCTCCATTGCTGCAGGAGGATGTGTGGGTTTAGCTAATCCCATGGAGCCCCTGACAGATGTAGGCTGGTCTTAAAGACTTCTAATTAAATTATTCCTTTAGGATTATATAAACCTAGATCACTTATGCTTTCCTGACAATTTCCTTCATCTTTCCTCTCTGCTCTCGGATGTGGTCGTTCCTGCTGTCCTTTGGGATCTCCTGGCATCCCCAAAGTGCATTGTGTAGACTGAATTCTGTACTCGGGAGAAAGCACCCTTGGGCTAGATTAGACCAAGTGGATTACCTCACTCGCCTTGGTAATACATGAGGGAATGGCTTGTATTTTTTGTATAACATGACATGGCTGGCTTATGTTACTCTTTGACTTGGTGATTCTTTTCTGCCCTTCCTCTTTGATTTGGTGAGTGCCAAAGTGCAGCGTATTAACACCTTTTCCAATTGAGCTGCATCGTATTTATTTCAATCACTTGGTTTTGTCAGAGTATCTTTAAATTATTGTAGTACAATTAATTAAAAATAAATTCAGGCTGTTTCTTGTGCCTTCTTAATGTGTAAGACTGAGCATACGGTTAAGTGCAGTCCTTGGTCCTTCTTCCAAATCTTTATTGAAGATTTTGATATTACTGAACTCAAGGTTTCTGTGAAACTGCACTCTGAAACTTCATTTCTGAGAGTGTAAATCACGATGCTGATAGTGGATATTGTTTGAGCAGATCAATTACCCTAAAACATTTTTATTGACCTATGCTTCTTTACCTTGTTCATGAGAACGTCAAGCAAGGCACAGCTGTGACTGCATCCCCGGTGTGATGTTCAGTTAGCATGTATCATTCCCACTATTTTGCAATCAGAAATTACTGTCTTTCTAAATGGAAAGCTCTAGCGTTCCCCCCTGCCTCCCCTACCTGTGGGGTTTTCACTGTCACCGTAGATTTGGGAAGCTGAAAAGGATGAAGCTGAAAGGGCTGTGTGTTGTGGATGCATTTACATGGTGTTGCTGGTGGCACATTGACTCAGCCCCTAGGCAACCTGTTATTTTAAGTCACCTGTCATTAATGCATGTGTCCATCACTTTAGGACTCATATGAGCTGCTGGTCTGACCTGGGCAACAGGTGGGTTGTCCATGTAATCTGCATCTGTTTATCAGCAAATAGGGACACACCAGCAGCTCTAATTAGGTATTTTACCACCCTAGTTAATGCAAAACATGAATCTGAGTCTGAGGAAAGTTGATAGCTCACAGAAATGTTCCTGTTGTGCTCTGAACTGAATTGAGTCTCATCTTTACAAGTAATACCAACTGGGGAATTTAAAAAGGAAGGAAACAAAAATTTACACAATCTATGTTGTATTTAAATTTGGTTTTCTAAAAATTTACAACAGTTCATAAATTGCTGTAAACAGCATTTCCAGCTATTTATGGACACCAAGACGGACCTGTAACCACAGACACTTAGACAATCTTCACTTTCGTTCCTCTCTCCATTGGCCTCAGTTTTTACCCTTTTCACTTTTGTCATTGCCAACTGAAGGGCATAAAAACATGAACCAAAATGCAGCCTGTAGCACTTGCAGTCACTATGTTAGCCTTTCATTGAAAGTGTGCTACTGCACTGATGTTTATTTGTTTAATTAAATGTCCCTTGTTCACTTCCACTCTGTTTAAGGAGGAGGGCAGTAGTCTCACCCCGTTATTGGTACTCTAAATGAGTTGTGCACTGGAACAGGTAGTTTCCTTCACACATACTGCTTTCTCGTCATTTCCTTCACTTAGGTGTTTAGCTTAGGGATAATTAAAACAGTCCATTTTTTTCTGGCTAGTGCACAGGTATGTTTCCTCTCTGTATCTCCAGGGTAAAACCTCTAGACTGCTGCTGATGCTTTATCATTCACAGTTGAGCTTAAAGGCAGTGAGCGAGCAGGAGCTTTAGAGCATCCTAAGCTGACCTGGCAACTCAGTTATAACCAGTCAGCTCGGTATATCTAATACCTTAGGACAAGGAAAGTAAATAAATTGAGGCCATCTTAGCCTTTTTTTTTTTTTTTTTATGTTGTTGGGAATTTGATGTTTTGTTCAAGGGTTTTTCTCCCTTTGGATAAGTTGAGCTTTATGGTCAAAATACCTGTGAAAAATCAGTTCACTTAGGTTCAATATCCAGCCCCTAAGTATCCTGATATTTGGTGGAGAAGAAAGGATACAAATTATTTTCTTTTCAAAGGGGAATTGTAAGCCTGTTGGCACAGTGAATTTCTGTTCAGATTGTAGCAAAAGGTGAGTTTGGGCAGTATGTGTGACAGCTGCACTGAGGATATACATAAGGAAACCCAACATTTTTCTTTAAACTCCACCATGTAATGACTGACAGTTCCTGAAGAAATTCCTTTCAGGGTGCATAATACCAAAATGAATTGGGTTTAGTCAGGCTGGAGGGATATTCAGTTACCAGTTGTAAGGGCTTAAGGCAGCCCTGCTGAGTTACAAACGCTCTGGGACATGGTAACAGGCACAAGGCCAACAGCTTTAGGGATAAACAGTTTATCTCTAAATGATGGTGTGGTAATAAAGACAGATTAGTAGTACAACTATCCAGACTGTAACAGCAACAAATTCAATAATTCACTAGTACTGGGATAGACTTAATATCCAGGCTCACAGAGTTGTATGTGACCACAGCTGTCAGGCAGGCAGGAACCAGGCTCGGCGGCTTCTCCGGCTGAGCTACTTGGACCGGTTGGTGAGCTTGAGGAATGTCACATTCCCTCATGGGACAGTCCTCTCTGTTGTTGTGAAACTCCCACTCTGTTGCAGTTGTGAAAGCACTGGTTGGGCTTGTTCATCAGGCATCACATCCCCTGTCCTGCCACCGAGCATCACATCCCATGTCCTGCCAGTTCTGTCCTTGGTGTGCACAGGGTTCAAAATACAGTATAAGGCAATACTACTCTTACTCTGACCTATCGGTACTTGGTAATTTTGCATCCAATGCTTTTGGATGTGATTTTTTTAATATATTTTTTATATTCCTATTTTTATTTCAAGCTCTCCGAGGTACCAGCCGGTGTGTATGTACAACAAACTGGACTGCATTAAAAATGCTTTGTATGGGACATATCATTGCAGGTCTCAAAGGACTTTCCAAAAGGGACTTTAAATGTCTTTACAGAAGAGGTGTGCCAAAATTTTCTTGTAAACCAGATTTTTTCCATATCCTAGTTCGCTGCTTTTTCCATTGCACCTCTTCTCTTGATTCACAGCGAGTCAGTAATTACAGAAACACTCAATAACAGACTGGCAAGTGATGTAGTGTGACCAGTGCTCATTGAGTTTATAATAATCTATTTTTCTGAAATTAACTATGACTTCTCAAATAACATTAATTTGTTAGGTGTTTGAGGCAAGCCTCACCTTGTTTTAATGTATATGATTGAATTTGGCTGGTAGAGCTTTCTACTGAAGAGAAAATCCTCCCACAATATCTGCATGGGAAAACACGTAGAGGTCTCAAGAACTGACAGAAAATCAGCAAGTGTGAAACAACACAAACGTGAAAGTTTATGGGGGGAGGCTATCAACGTGTATAAATACCTGATTGGCGTGGTGGTAAAGGAGATTGAACCAGACTCTTCAGCAGTTCCCAGTGAAATGGCAGGAGGCAGCGGGCACTAACTGAAATGCAGGAAACTCTATTTAAATGTAAGGGGAAAAACGCATTTTCAGTGTGCAAGTAGTCAAACACTGGACCAGGTTATCCAGCGAGATTGTGGAGTCTCCACCTGTGGGGATGGTCAAAACCCAAACAGGCACAGCCGTGAGCAAGCTGCTCTAGGTGACCCTGCTCTGAGCTGGGAGGTTGGACTAGATGATCTCTGGAGGTGCCTTCTGACCTCTGTGGTGAGTGGAAGTGACTTCCAGGGTGGTCTCCTCTTGCCAGTATAAACGTTGTAAGAGCTGACGCTTCAGTGGCCTGGTTTATGTATGTGGGAATATGGAATCATTCCAGAATGAATTAGTCTCCAGTAATCATGAGAATCTATGTGACTGTAAGACTCCTTCAGCATTTTTAATGGAAAGAAAAAAAACCATGTTACCAGCCAGAGAGATAGTAAATTACAATGCTTAGATCAGCTGCTAAGTTACAATTACAGTGCTTCTTTTTGAAGTTGCTTTTATCCATGACTTCAGATAAAAATAATGTATTTCTGATGGTAACAACATGGCATTCAAAGACATGTCACCAAGAGGACCAAGTCATGCTCTCTGAATGTGACCATTTTGCCAGATTGGTGTGGCATAGATGTGGTACCATGAGCAGACTATGTCGTATGTTTTCCATGTGTAGGGGATCTTAAACAGTGTCTCCCCTTCCACCAAGAGCATTATGAGGTGGGAAGGAGGGTGAAGAGAAAGAATGGGGTGTAATTTTCACCAAAAACACTGAAATAAGACAAGCCCATTTGGTGATGTTTTCCTGGTAAAAGGAATAGGCCTGAAGTTTTGGCAAATACGCTATAACTGACACAGGGCCAGGACTTCAGGAAGACATTTTAGTTGGGAAGACTTCTTAATTGGACTACTATTTTATTTCAAAAGTGGGTCATTTCACATTGTTAACCACACAGCTTAGCAGGTTTCATTCCCATAGTAAAGGCGTTGCCATCAATGTTTTGTATCCACTGCAGCATGTAAGTTCCACTTCACCTCTTATTTTTGCCACTCTTGTATACCAGTGGGTTTGTACCTGTTCCTTGAGTCAGAACTGGTGTCTAGGGTCATGCAAATGTACCACTTCACAGGGATGGGACACTGTCAAGGGAAGCCAGTTTGTTTATACGATGACACCGGTTGCTCCTCCAAAGGAGAGAGCACGGCACGCTGTGGGCAGCAGGGCATACACTGCAGCTGTTCCTTTCCAGGGAGGGTGCAAGTTCTGGGCCATGCAGGTCTGGTAGTCACAACGTTTTGTCAAGTCAGGCAGGAGTGCTGGTAGCCCAGACTGACGCCGCTGTTGGTACCTGAACAGCAGTGTGGGGTGCTGGGCTCTGGCTAGCTGCAAAAGCTTCCTTTCCATAATACGGGGTCTAAGGGTACCAGACTCTGATGTAGAAATACAAGTTTTACCCAGTGACTGTGCTTAAAACCAAGATGGATTTGGACATTTGTTTTTTCTTAAGGGTATCCTCAGGGGACAGGCAGACATCCTCCCTTTGCCGTTCTTTTAATACCTTGCTTTTTGCATGAGCTGTAATTTTTCCTTTTTAAATGGTTTTCCCTGCAAAAGAGCTCACGCTCCCCAGTTAAAAACTGACTTCATCTCCGAGAAGCTTTTGTTTAGCTTTTCAGACCTTCTAATAAAAATCTTTCCTCTGGAAATGCCCTTCTATATGGTTTAAGAGCAGAGGTGGTGGCCTCAAGAGAAAAACTTGTCTTTCATACTAAGACAAGAGTTGGTCTGTTGGATGTTTTTCCTCTCCATAACTGAATTGGGATATGGAATTATTGATCATGAGAACATAAAATTGCATTTCTTTGTTTTAAAGGAGGTCAATAATGATACAAGGTGTACCTTAGATGGTTCTGTGTTACTGGGGGTGGTTGTTTACTTTTGTGATATCCTAGCTTTGGAGGGATTGTATATCAGAAGCAGAGAGAGCCTCCACTAAAAATTATGTGGTCACTTATACTGTACATTTAAATGTAACAAATGTGACCTTGAGTAATGTCATTCTTGTCTGAACTGCAGTGACATCAACATGAAAGGTGGTGTTTGTATACTCTCTGCAGCTGGACAAAGGTGATAAGCCTGTCCCAGGCAAAGAGCTCCCTTAATGGCTTGGTGTGGCTTATGATTTCCTTGATTTGAAAAAATATTGGTGGTGTGATTGATGTTGTATTTCACTAGTGCTGCTGATTGTTTTATTTGAAGTTGTAGAGGAATCTCCATCCTGAACTCACTGAAGGAACTTGGGAAGACAATTAATTTGGCCTTTTAGGCATTGTGTCTCTGTAATCCTGATGGACAGTCCAGACCCGTGGCAGACATTCCTAACAAACAGTGTACAAGCTTTGAAGCTCTTCTTTGAAATTCAGTTGGCAAATCTTTGTCTTCGTCGTTCCTAATGGTCCTGGCAGTTTCACTCGCCATCTGTTTTCCTGCTACAGATATCATGAAGCTGCATGCTTTCTTCCTTGTGCAACCTCAAGACTGATTTTGGGCACAGTGTTACTTGATCTACTGCTTGTTAGCCGAAGCTGTTCCTTAATGATAGAGGGAAACAGAAATTAAATTATATTTTGCATTAAGCAGGAGAGTAGTAGACTGGAGCTGTAGGTCCTTAGAGCTGATACATTAGATCAAGTGCACAGTAACAGCTTTAAAATTTGCATCGTGCACACACTATTTAGCTATTGCAGTCAAAGTTGATATGGATTGATGCTACTTCTCATAAAAGTAAGCAGGCGTAAGTACTCCTAAAAATTGACTTAGAAGCTAGGGTAATTAAATATTGCACATCAAATAACCTTAGGAGCTCGAGTGTTACAATAAGCCAGGGCAGAAATGTAATTGGGCCCAGTTTTTCTGATAACTTCATGCTTAAAAAGTTACCTGTCATGTTGAACACCCAAAATTATTAATTTTTCTGGAAGACACGGGCCTAAATGAAGATATTAACAACCTTATTCTTCAGTGTCCCTTGACTTTTGGAATTTGTCCGTTGTATCTATGCCGTAGAGCAAGGCAGACTGTTAACTGGTAGCAGGCACATGCATGGAGGGAACTTGGCAGAAGAGTAGGCGTTGATTCCACACAGATTATACTGTTTACCTCTAAAGGAAAAAGCATATCTGGCCCCACTGAGAAGCAATGAGACCAGGTATCTTCATACTGGACCTTCCGAAGTCTGAATTAAGATCTAGAGAGAAGAATCCACATAATGGAAATAAATTCTGCACATCGTGGATTTTGATGATGAGTGTGAAAAACGTGTGTTTATGCGCTTGCATCAGTGCCAGAAAAGGTGGCCGAACCAAGGAAGAAAAGAATTTGTATCTAGCAGATAAAGTCACAATTTGTGCATGGAGAGTTGCAGCAAGTAAGGAACAGTGTTATGACTAAGGTCACCTGGTTAAACCACAGAAAGGAGCTGGTATGTGGCAAATGGTGAACAGCAGAAGCATGATAAATACGGTGTGAAGGTAAAGAGGGTTTAGGGTCACCTGTTTTGCATATTGTTTTTTATTTTGTGTTAAACTCTGAGGTGAGTTTCAGGTTGAGCTTCTCTTACTCTCATTTCATCTGTGTCCTAAACTTAATTTAGCATCACTGTCCTATAATTTGCAGGCTTTGAAGAATTAGCTCATTAGTCAGGTTTGTGACTTATTTAATTTTGTATTTCTGTCTGTGATATCAGCCTGCAGTGTTGTTTGGGTTTTTTTAAGTTAATTTCTTCCTGAGTGTCTGTAATTGTTTTTTAGTGCGTTTCTGTCTAGATTGGCAGCTGGTATAAATCAGCATAGTCATGATAGTTCCACTGAACTACTCTGCCTGTTTTCAAATCAATTTTTTTTACAGTTCAGGACGAACTCCAGCAGTCTTTGTTCTGGCAAAATTAAAGTTTCTTCTCTGTGAACTTCTGTAGTAACAACTACTATGGGAATTGGCCCAGTTGGAATGTTTGTTTTCCTTTATAATTTGTGTTTGTTTCAGATGGTAAATAGCATCTATAGTTCTAGGACAAAATTTAAGTAATCTTACTGAGCAAGTTATTCCCTGCATCATTGCAAACCCATGAATTCCAAGAAGTTCTTAGCAAAATTGCTATATAACGTAGAAGCGCTGCTATAATGGTCAATAGCAGATGCCCAATAAAAAGTGTAAGAAGCTGGGTATCAGGTAGTGCCATGTATCATATACTAACACTGCACAGAGTAGTGTGCTGGTTGGCATAAGACATATAGAGGTGTTATCTATTAAAGGAAAAAAGCTTTTCCCAATACAATTAAGTTCTAAAACTGAAAGAAAAAGCCAGCATGCAGTAGTCTGGAGTTATAATTCTTCCTTTTCTTGCTACTTTGAAATGTACTGTGAAAAGGCTAAAACTGTAAAATAAATGATTCGTGAGAGGATTGATGTCTACAACATTAAAAATAGATAATTGAATTGCTTTTTCATTTGTGCGTCTTGATACTAACCATTTTTTTGGCCTGCTTTTACAACTACTTTTGCATATCTGCAACTGTATTCCCCCGAGAAGTTAAACAGAAATTAATGTGATAACCTACTTAAACAATTTGTGTGGGATTGTGTTTCCCAGATCAGTTTCTTAGGAAGCAAGAAATCTTGTTTTGGTTTGTTTCGTGACTTGGCCAAAGCATTTTCTGTGGGAACAAAATATTTCCCAAAGATATTCAGCAGGTTGGAGGTGGTACTGTTCTTTTGTTCAGGTTGACTTCTTTGCCTGTCCGTGGCAAGAGAGAAATGGAGTATCAGCACTTCAGCTATTCGGAAAGATGATAGTAGTCATTCCCCGCGTGGATGCCCCTGTGGAACATGGAGCAGATCTCTCTGGAGCTGATGTCCTCCAGCTCTTCAATCACTGGCAACATCCCACAACCAAAGGACAGGCCAAGAAGTCAATCACAGATGGGGAGGAAAGACATGCTTTGGTGTAAATGAGGAGGCAAGCAGTTACAGTCTGTTGCTTTTCTTTCCATTTTTGAATGCAGAATGAAGAAGGTTTCCTGCAGGAGGGAATGGTGAATAATACAGATGTTCCTGTGGATCCTGAGAATGAGGCTTATGAAATGCCTCCAGAGGTAAACCTGTTGTAGTGTTTGCTGTGAATGCATGTAGGAGAAGGGCACAGGAGGGGACTGCACGCTCGAGTTGTGTTAGCCTGGCACAGGCTGATGCTGGGAGGGCACAGTAGAAACATGGTCTCTTTGGCCAAGATCTCCCAGAGGTATAGTGCTGGGAATCAGAAAATCTGTTGCTTTCTCAATAATAAGGAAGTTTAATAGGAAAAATATTGTGTGTGTTTCAAAACAGTTGTGCTGGGCTTTCTAAGTAATCCACAGTAAACTATTTTTTTTTTCTTATGTTTGATAAGGAGTATGGGCAAAACTGCATCTTCATAGATTGATAGCTTGGCCACTTGTCAAAGCATCATGCTTTGTAAAGCATGATAATTCATTATTATACTGTTAATGCAATTATGGGAGTAAATTATTTTGTTGTTTTTATGAACCTACTATCTGAACTATTACTACAGTGTCTGGCGTGATGCATTGGTAGATGGAGTGTCAGTTTTACAGTAGCACAGATAATTAGACTGAAAATGAGAGGTATAAAATATTTAGGCCATGATCCATAAAAGATTTATAGGCACGCTTAATTGCTAACAGCCTGAATGTCACTGAAAGTATGGGGGCTGCTCGCATACCTGTAGTTAAACACACATTTAAATTATTTACTGACTTGAACCAGTATCTGCAATATGTGGTGTGCTATTCAGCCCAGAGGTAGTTCTGCTCCCTCTCCAAGTGAATTGCCATGGGTGGTTTCATGAGCTTCTGGTAACGATCAGCTGAACGACGTATTAATCGCTGTAAAAGCCTAATTCTCCTGTAAATACCACAGCTTGTAAGGTACACTATCTGGCAGGTGTGACAAAGTAACAATAAACTGCAAGATCCTGATCACATGATGATTATCCATACTATTTTGGCATTGAATCCACTAGGACTACAACAAGCAGTGAAAGTAGGATGTATTTATCTAAAATACTAGTAGCGCTGACTTCTGCTCTCCTCATTAGGAAGAGTATCAAGACTATGAACCAGAAGCATGAGAGTCCTTTTCTTCCTTTATATCTCCTGAAATCTACTAACTACTAAAGATGTCCCATCCTGTACAAGTGCTGAGTTCCAATGTGCCCAGTCGTAAAATTTTTTTACAGTTTTTACGGTGTATTTTGAAGTCTTCCATCAGCAATGATTGGAGTATCTGTGACTGCATCCACCTTGTTTCAGCATCTCCCTCCTGCTGAAATGAAAGCTGGTTGGCAGGGTCATTGTTGTGCTGTGGATATTGTGGCTTCAAGTTTAAAAGTTAAAAAGAAAACATTAAATAAAAACACCTAAGTGTCTACTGCTTATTTCTAACTCTGTACATGTTTTGTTGATAGGCTGTCAGTAATTTGATATTGTTTATGATACAGTTTTTATTTGTTTCCTATGACTATTCTTTCTGTGCAGAGATGACTTATTGTGAGAGCTTTATATATATGTATATGTATCATACATATAAAAAAAGTGAGCATGATCTATGCACCTATAAATACTAGCTGTTGAAATTTTACTGTTTTGTGATGTGTTTTATTAACTTGTGTCTGTAAATAATGGTGTTTAACTGAAGCAAATAAAATGTAACCCATTAAAAATGAACTTCTAAATTAGTGATGATTTATAACACCTTTCCTCTCCAAAAGCCCCTATTAAAGCGTTCGGGCTGTGTTGCTTCCCGTGAAGGAACTGGGGGAACAAAACCAGCAAACAGAAGCCCAGTCTATGCAAAAAAAAAAAAAAAAAAAAAAGATGCAGAACGAGAGTATCAGGGCTGGTAGCTGGGCTGGAGTACATTGTTGACAAAATAGATTCATTTGTAGTGCTAATAAAGTTTCTGTTGTAAGGAGAACCTGAGAGTGCATGAAGCCATTAATAATGGGCTGCAGCAGATTATCAGGCCTTGGGAGAAGTACTGTTTCAAGGCTGTTAAAGCGCTGAACTATACAGAAGGGTGATGGATTAGTTGCAATCAGTTTGTCTTGTATAAAATCCCATTTATCAACAGTACAGTCTACTATCTGTTGTTAGACACGGTAATTTTAGTTATTATGTTGCCTGGATACTTTTCCATATGGTAAAAAGATTTCAATGTGAGACGTTTTTACTGCTCTCATATTTTATTATCTGTCAATTTGGGTCAAATGTTGCCTCCAACCTGAATGATACAGGGCTTTTTCTTTAAGGTTCTCTAATCCTGAGTAGGATTTTGAGCTTCCCTTACAGCTAGTCTTTCCAGTGTTCTGGGGCATGGATCTTAAAGCAGGTAAATACCATCGTCTCTTTTTGTCAATGGGGAAACTTAGGCACAACCACATACTGCACGTCACTGGTATGTACAAAAAGAGACTGAAAGCCCCGGAGGCTGAACTCCCAACTTGTTCTTAAGCTGAGCTCCTTTCTGGCTTTCTGCAGCCTTGCTGGGTATTAGCACGCCCAATGTGCACTAGATCTTTCCAGGTATGTACCCCTCCCAGCTGTGTACAGTGGGAACTGGTGGTGTAGTACTGTTAGTCAGAACCACATGAACATAGTGGGTTTATGATGCTTAGAAAACTAGTGCTTCACTTTCCTGTTGTCGTCGCCCAGTCCCAGCACCATATTTCTAAGGAATTTCATTTATTTTAGAAGAATCGCTGTCAAGCTTTTTTCAAAGCAATTGAAAATCCCCTTGATCATTCAAAAAACTTGTGGATATTTTCTTCAATAGTTAAATTGCGTAGCGGAGTCTAAGCTCCTGTGCTCTTTTGCAGAAATTTTTCTTGATAAACTGGAACAGCCCACTAACTATTTGCAGTCTCTTTCACAGGCACTGTATCAAAAGAATCTCTTGACCTGGTCACCTCTATTGTTGCAATTCATCTTAGTGCTTCAGTGGCAAATCTATTGATTGTGTCCATAAAAAAAATCAGTATCAGGACAAGGCACAATGTAATTATAAAAGTAGTATCTTATCAATGTTGTTTAAGGATCTTTCTGTGCCAGTAATAGGAGTCGGGGAAAAAAAGCCCAGTGCTGTAGTTGGGGGGTTTATACTTTTATTCCTCCACTCTGCAGTGTGCTAGCAGGGGCTCATCCGCTAGAAGCAACAACTGAGAGTAGTCAGATGCCCGATCCTTCAGGCAACAGCACTGGAAATAGCAGCCTAAGTAGAATAAATATTTCTTTTGTTCATCTTCTCTTCCACAGCCCACAGGTCTTGATTGCTGTATTGTTTCTCTATAAGGGAATCAAGTTAAACTGTTTGGTTGCTCACATGTTGCAGATAAGTTGCGCACCGCTTCGTTAAGCTGTGGGGAGCAGTATGTCATAAAAAACAGTAGCTCCTGAGACTGGCCCATTACCCAAGCATGTAGGAGTTAATTATTTTCTTTTGTAGGTTAACATCAGCAAATCATTCAGAGTTTTCAGGTCACGTAAAATGTACCATAGGCAATCGGTTCAGTTCTTGTGCCTCTTGCAAACATGCCCTCAGATGGCCTCAAAAGTCCATGGGACCCCTGGTTACTATGGCAGCACAGTGTGATGCACAGCTCTGGTAGCAACCTGCATTTTAATTAGATTCCTTAAGGGCTATCTGACCATCCTTTCCAGGTAAACTAAATGCCATTTTCTCTTTATTTCCTGCACTGAGACGAATACTGACATGCGGATTGCAAATGTCCGAATTGTGTTGGATGCTAAAACTGAACTAAATAGATACTGCTGTATTCAGATATTTTTTTTAAAGTGTCTGCCCTGGGTATTAAAAACTGCTTCTACTGTTGTGATAACATTTGCTTAAGCAATGCCTGCCAGAGAGGAATATACCTCAGAGCCCTCTTTTCGTTAAAAGCCTAGATTTCATCTCAAAGGGAAAGCAACCTTCGGTCCTCCAATTACAAGTTACAAGTTAATAGTGTGAGTCTTACCATATCCCAGTCCTCCAGGGAAAAAACACATGTTGCTTTTCTGTTCTGACAGCTTTAATTGGTCTTATAATGGTTCCTAATTAGACACGTTGTAATAATGGTTTTACTACTGTAAATCATGGTGTTAATACTTGTGTTACATGTCTTTTGTATAATGACTTTCAAGTCATTGTATTTGTCTGAGGGATAAGGCAAGAAATGCTCTCCTTCTCCCACTGAGACTTTCCTTGTTCCCTCAAGGCAGTTGTAGGCAAGTTAAGGTAAATTCCAATGTCCTAAACTTGAGAAAAAGCAACACGCCTGCATTGCTTCAGGAAGCACGGATTATGCTCGTCCTGGCTTTCATAGTGGGCAGTCTAGGCTCAGGGATTCTCCTCTGGAAGCATCTGACACAGTGAGTCCTCTGGAAGCATCTGACACAGTGAGTCAATCAGCTGCAGCAGACTCTGAATAGAGCCCTCTGCCTCCAAGAGCTGGGAAGATTCAGGGCTGACCATTTAATGGCTGAAATTATTCCAGCAGCACAACGGACAGCAGGTACAGAATGGCTGCCTACAGATATTCATAAAATCTTTAAAACACCAAGCAGAGCTATGTAATCATCTCTAAGATGTGATTCAAAGTTCACTGAAATAGGTGGAAAGATTCCTACTGGCTTCACATGGGCATTTTAGGATGTGAGTAGCTCCAGTATACATTTGATCTTCCCATACAAATTACATGTGGCGGTCTGTACTGATGTAATGAGTTTCCAGTTCTTTTCTGTATGCTTTGTAGGGAGAAAATAACTGCCAAAACCTTTGCTTCTGAAGTTGCCTAAAGCACTGGCTACATGGTTGGGGTTTTTCTGTCAGGTAGATGTGCACAGTGGAGATGATGCTCCAGGCCTCTGATCCCTAACTCACTGGAAATAAAGGGAATCTTTTTGTTGACTTACGTGGGCACGGATGATTCCCAGTGCCTCCCTTAAGTCTGCAGAGAGGTCAGAGATCAGATGATGATCAAGGTCCCTCAGCAGAATATGTAAAAGTAGCACTAAAACAAAGATTACCATAAAATCCCACAGCTAAGTCCTCACCAGGCTTTTTCAGCAGTGCTGTGGTCTTATATGTTGGCAAAATACTGTAATGTAAATACTGCATGGCACAGCATACCCCAGATGTTGGGTCTGAATGGAGTAGTTGCCCTTTAGGTATTGCAGCCTTAGAGGTAATTACTCCTTCAGGTGGTTAACATTTAATGACGTATTAATGCAGATGAAAACTTTGTGTTCTGCTCTAGAGTATCTTACAAGGTAAGTAGGAGAAGATGGATGGTTCCGTGATACTGGTTTTGGATTTGATTTCAGTCCACACGAGTCTTCCAGTGACTTCGACTAAATTATCTGATGCTTCTTGGCCCCCCAGCTTGAGGCCTTCGGTATTACTGGAAAAGACACTAATAATGGTCTTCACAAGGTATCATCATTCTATTTGGATATATGCAGGTCTGAAGGATTAGCATCAAGTTTTAACAAAAGCAGGCTTGCTCTTGAGTTATGATAACTAAAAGCAAATGAGATCTTAGCCTTTAGTGACTCCATGCTGCATTTTTAATGGAAAATATCATCTGTTTAAATGCAGACATAAACAACTTTTTCTGAAGCTTGCCTGACATTTAACGTGTAACTCAGAAGGTTCCTCCGATCTAAAAAAAAAGCTGGCAGATGGAGAAACAGCAGGTGGAACCTCAGATGAGACAGCCAGGAGGTAACAAACAGGGTAGGAAACTGGGTCAGATGAGATTTCTTCCACATTGGAAGAAATGCTTTGAAAATGCTTCTCCAGTGAAGGCATAAAAGTGGTTTTTCAGCATTTTCTGTTAATATTCACATCTTCAGCTATCAGAGTCTATCAGCATCTGATACATTTATGGGGCATATTTCTATGGGAAAGGTGAATGTCTGAGATTTACAGGTGTGCTTTTTTCAGCCGCAGCATGGAAGATCTCTTTACAAGAGGCCAGAGCACCCATGTGTTTCTGACTATTAACCTGAGATTTAACAAGTAGAATGTTGTTAGGAAAAGCCAGCAGCTGGGATACCTCAGCTTCTTTTTCGCTCCACTCACCTCTCTCCCGTTTGTTTCTTTCTCTCCACTAATCTGCTAAATTTTCAGAGGGTGAAGTCTTATCCTGTCTCCCTTGTCAGGTGTCTGGTTTATTGCAAAATCTTATTCCAGCCTTTGTGTCTAGTACATTGTGATGAGGCTGTAAGTGTGCCCGGAGAGCTAGGGTTTAGTCTTTGACCCTCCCTCTAAGAAGAGGAAGGACCACAGCTCATCTTCTCCTCAAGATGCTCCCATCACTGCTGTATCCAAAGGCAGGGAAAGGCAGAGGTGCTGCCCAGAAGTGCTGGGGCAGAGAGACACGGTGGCTGTTGGAGGAAGGCAGAGGAGGAGGTTGGAGAAGCAAAACAGGCATGAGAGTGCTGCTGAGAATTGGCTGCCTCATCCTGCCTCCCTCCCCTGGGCCGTGCTTCTGGTGTCAGAGGCTAATGAGAGAAAATAGCCTGTGGTTTTACAATGCTGCCAGGGCCCAGCACCGCAAGGAGCTGGGTAAATTCAGAATGGAGCTGCTTTGCGCTCTGTTGCAGCGGAATTCCTGTGCTGTGTGAGGAGGCTTGGCTTTTTATGTTGAATTCCCTTTTGTATTTTTCTGCCACCTGAAGTCCTCTACCAAGAGAAGCAAAGCCATTGACCAAGGAAGGTTCTAGATTAAAAAATATAAAACAAAGTATGAAAGCTGATTTTATCAGTCTGCTGCATTGAAAAGGGAATTGCACAATGCCCTTAGGGCTGTATCCTCTGTCGTTTGATCAGGAGTTTTATTCATGTGATATTTCATTTGTAAAATTCCATGAAGCCTCGCAAATATAATAAAGATCGTCATTTCATTTAGCATTTGGTAAGATAGCATCCTTGCTGAATTGGTAACGTTGCCCATCTCCCAAAACCAGGAAAATCTTACAAGAAGCAGCCGTAGCAAGAAGACAAGACAGTGCTGTTGAGTAAATGTAGACAAACACATTAATAGTGAAAATGTAAAGGGCAATAATTTACAAAAGCTACATAATAAGGCCAAAAAGAAATTAAATCTGTTACCTCAGTCCACTAAGTAAGTGGCAACTTACATTGGCAGAGAAAGGTGATGGCAGCTCCCACGAAACACTTGAAACAGAACTCCTATTTATTCAGCCCCCTCACTCCAAAATAGAGTTCCCTCCTGGCCCAGATTTTCAGCAAAAGTGATAGATTTCATTTGAATAATTGGATGTTCTTTGGTGTGAAATAAATGAAAGTGAATTCAGAGCCTTCAATTTTCTTTTGCATTCTCAGTTTTATGAAAGCTCAACAAATTCAAATGTGATGAGAATTCCAGTCTGTTACAGCATGTGCAAAAGGCAGTTGCAGTGCACTAAAGGGACAGGTCTCCTGTATTAATGCATTTCACGGACAGGTGAGTGTTTACTGCCGCTGGGAGTTATTCAGTGCCTGAGTGTTTATAATCTAGGTTTACTCTTGACTGCACCTGATAAGAGACCTGCTATTTGGAAATATAGCTCGAAGAAAGGAAAGGAGCTATCCTCTCTTTTTCTTTTTTTCTTTCTTTTTTTTTCTTTTTTTTTTTTTTCTTTTCCTAAATTTCATACATTTTATAAGATGTATGAAACATGATTTTACACATCTTTATGAGGACACCATCCTGGATCACGTTGGATACATAAAAGTTTGCATATATATGTGTTTTTTAATGGGTGCTCTCTGTGTGTGTGCACCCATATGGGTAAGTATGTATGGGCCTTACCATTAATTACGGTCAAGTGCTGTATTGTAATAACCGTCTCCGTTGGGGTGGGGATTATCCCAAATTCAAGGAATGCATTTTTAAGGCATTTAATACAAGTATTGGGTAGTACAGCTGAAAGTTTCCAATTTCTAGCCTCACAATTAACAGACCAAATCTGTATTAGCAGAGTATTGCAGGTGTAACCACATAAAACTACAAATCCAGATGTGGCTTAACTACAGGGCAGCGTTACTAACGCTGTTTGGGCCCTTACAGTGAAATATGCTACATTAATAAAGATGCACTGTTGCTACTACACTCCCGAACTAGGTGTTCTTGATGATACAGCTGCATCAGTCGAGAATCACGTTTATTCTCACTCCCGTTGTGTCTAGTGTTCTTTCAGGGGCTAAAGCTCCTGTCACGGTGCCAGTTCCACTTGACTGAGCACAGTGATAGAAGCCCAGAAAGCTTTGGGCAGACATTTTGGACTCGGCTGGAGACGAAATGTTCCAAACACACCCCATGCAAACCTCCACTGGGGAAGGTGCCAGAAAGGAGTTCTGTTGGTAGTTCTTACACTGCCCAGAAACCCTGGCACTGGCTAGTTCCACAACAGATTGCTTGGCGGTCCATTTTTACTCTGTGGGGTTGGCCGCCTGCTCCTGGGACCAGCATGCTTTTTCTGAACCTCTGACTGCCAGTGGGATGTTGGCTGCTATGAACGAGCTCTTTGTGTCAACTGCTCTACAGTGAATTGTAGAGCATCGTGTAAACAATCATGATAAATCAGGGTGCTCTGTCTCTCTCTCATGAAGGGGGAAGCTATGCTGCTTAAGGGAATTATCCTGAGCTTGAATATACCCCTGAACAGGTGAGTGTCAGCAGAGCAGCTCTGACCCACACTAGCTGGCTAATGCAAGTCAGGCTGGAGGAAATGAAAACAAAACCACACACTGCCTCAGGAGGGTGGGTAGATCTGAAAGAAGAGCATTGCCAGTGAGTGCACTTTGGGGAGAAACAGCGTTTAACATGTTGATAAATCGCCCATCTGTTCTCTGTCTTTAATCACTTTGTCTTGTCTTACATGTTACAAGGTCGCTGAAGGAAAAGGTTGTTGGCTATTCCATGACTGTTCACTCCCTCGTACAACAGGACCCCAGAAACGTAAGTGACGTGTGGGGATAATACTGTTAAACTGGAGGCTCATGAGTCAAGCACGTTGCCTCCGGAGACCCTTTTGAAATCCGCAGGAGAATGGTATGGGTGGTGGTGGAGCGGAGCTCAGCTCTCGGCCCCTGCAAGTACTTCAAGTTATCATAAACACTTGCCTGAGTTCCTGCCAGCCTTCTCATTACCACAAAACGCAGGTGCTGCCAGGGAAAATAAAGTTTGAATTTACTCAACAGGGAAGAATTTTGGCATTGTTTACAATGATGTACCCGTGCCTGCCCAGCTCCCACCACTGAGTGTCTGGACCAGCTCAGCTCTACCTCCACCTGGCTGACAAGGATGTAATTTTCAGAGAAGATGCTGACTTAAAAGTGAGATTTACTTTATTTCAGCACGGAAGCTGGGAAGAAAGGGAAGAAGAGTGTGTGGCCGCACTTTTGCAAAAAACAGATGCTTTCTAGAGGTAAACGGGAAGTATTGCTTTGCTGTTCCTTCAGTACCTGCAGAAGCAGTGCACCCTGTGTAGGGATGTGCCTTCTGCTCCTGTGTCTGTGATGGGCATGAAGGGTTGCCATTAGAAAATTAAATTAGTGGGCAAGGGCAGATCCTACAGCACTGTGGCACAGCAAGGGCATCCTTTGGTAACGTAAGGTACAGAGGCAGACTTCAATTCAAATTTTGCTAATTGCTTATGGTGGTGTGGTAGGAAAGTCACCCCAGCTGAATTTATGACCCCAACTGTAAATCAGAAATAGCTGTACTTGTAAAGTGCTCACACATCCGGGAGGTGTTATTACTGCTAATTCTGAAGCTAATCTGATGCCCTTGACTAATATGGACATAATGTGGCAGAAAAAGAACTGGAAATGAATTTGTAGCTAGCTGCCACAGTTTGACATGCCTTCTCCTGTCACGTGTTTTTATGTCTTTTACCAGGGCTGAATGGCTATCTTCACTTTAAGAAATGCAGTACAAGATCAAGACAACTGAACTGGAAAGCATAAAAGAGATTGCAGGCTCTCTTGTGTCATGCAGATACTACTGCTAGAGTGTCCAAGCTATACTGTTTGTAGAAGGCTGGCTTTTAAAAAAAGGAAACATAACTAAAAGGGGGGGTTTGATATCCCATTTATCGTTCTACTGGTGGAAAAGACCAACAGCAGGTCTTTTCCTCCAACTTCTTAATTTAAACTGAAATCAAAGAATGGGTTCAGTTAGATGTAAAATGCAAAAAAATTATCTAGTTTTCTCATTTAATAAACTGAAACATGGATGTTCACGTGGATATCAGTAATTTGCACATCAGTGTGCAGCTGAGGTACCTGAAGATTAACGTGTGTCCCTCTCCCCTGGCCTGGGGTCATGCCACAGCCACGTGCTGACCCCAAGACCCAGGTCCCTACTGGAGTGCCCGGGCTGGAGGAGAGCTGTGACATGGTCTGGTCAGCTCAGAGCTTGTTCATTGGGGCAGCAAGACTCTGGTTGGAGCTCTGGTACTGTTGTGCCCAAGGGGTAGGAATCTGGGTGCATCCTTCCTAGCCATATTTTTACCTCCAGGATCTGGAGAGAATTTCACTCACAAACAAGAATGGTTCTGACAACTGTTGCCAAAACACTCTCGCCAAAGAATAGTCTCTTTTCTCTTTTAACTTTTGTCCTTGTCTTTCTGCTGATCTTATAGTGTTCAGTTACAAAGCCAAAGATGTGTTGACTTGGTCATAACCTTGCACATCACGAATTCCCAGTGGAATCTTTAGAGACATGACATACAGAAAGTGCAAGGTCAGAACAATTGGAGATGTGCTGTCTAAAAAAAAAAACCCAACGAACACGCCACCACCACCCAGCTTTTTTCCTCTCTTCCATTTATGTTGTTTCCAAATTAAATGGTTATGAACATGTTCAGTTTTGTGGGTGCATTACTAGATAATAAGGAGGTAGCTTGGCCATCTGAAGGGAAATAAAGCAACAGAGTTGGGAATGGAAACCAGCATTGTAGTAGCTTCTCCATAATTATCTTTCTGTGTCAGTGTTTCTGGTGACATGTCACAGTGTAGGGAGTTTGGGTTTGCAGAGCCAAGAGGGAACCTTGGAGTCAGTGGTCCAGGTGAGAACTGGGTATGAACAAGCACCAGAGAAGCAAAATCCATTTTTAACTGTAGGGACAATTAAAAGTCAGGCAGACTTCAGGCTCCAGATGTAATTAATCTGCTCATTGCAATCCAAGTAATTTATTTTCATGCTTGTCAGTCTGATTTCCTTCTCCAGATAGGAGACTGAGGTCACCTCGCTGTTGCTTTTGAATCCCACTTCACGCAGTGCTTTGCTGTTCAAAAATCCTAAAAGAAGCCATTTCCTTCTCCTGCCACCAAGACCACCTGGGCTTCAGGTTCCTGCCTCTCCCTTTTCTGACGCATATCAGATTTACTTTCTCCAAAAGTAACTTGCTACAATTTTTGTTGGTGTGCAAGGCTTTACCTATCAGTTGATAAAAGCTTGCTGAAGCACAGGGGGACCTATGAAATCCTATTGGCATTCACCCCAGGTTCACACAGTGGTGTACTTCCAGTGCCGTTTTTAATGGTATTGTTTGCAAGAAAATCAGTATTTGTGACTGTCATGTACAGTTTATCAGCCGGCTCGCTAGTGTCATCTCTGTGATGAGACTGAATTCTCTGGACAGGTCTGCAGCCTGTGTCAGAACTCACTTTCACAGTAGTTATATATCCATGAAATCCCAGGTGCTTCAGTCATTACTATTTATTGTCTGCATTAGGAGAGCATCCTCAGGACCTAGACATGGAGGGCCAGGAGCTTCAAAATATAAAGTTGAAGAAACAAACCTGACAAAGAGTGTAAATGGATTAGCTGCTATTTAAAAGCTGGAAGGGAGATGAGGTTTTGGTGATTTTTTAGAACATCTGGCATATCCCCAGTGCCATGCAAATAAACAACAACATTGCAGGGAACCACTGAAACACTTTTGGTTTAAATGCCATCAGTCCCCCATTTGCCACAAATTACAGACACTTGAGGCTGAGAGAGATGGTTTTTCCAAATCAATTGGCAAAAAAGCTAGATTGTAGACTGGCCTGCTGGGGACTGAGTACTGACCCTCCAATCCGAGGTTCTTGCATTTTCTGGTGAAAGAGCGGGTAAACAGTAGAGTACTGTTGGCGACTGACCATCGAGCAGCAGGAGAAGCCAGCACTCGGCATGCTCCTCGCTTCACTAGGATGTCATCGCAAGGTCGGGGCCAAGTGTTCCCTCTCCTAAGCTGTGTGATCACACCTTACCTTGAACTCATGATCAGCTGTGTGTAATTATAAACTACCTGGATAATCAGACCAGCTTTAAAGATTTGCCTGTTGCTTTGAATAGTTAATTAGAAGTTTTCTCTATAGTGGCTTCAGAATAGGGTAGAAAACTCTGTGCTAATACCAGGCTATCAATATTAGTTCTCCATGAGCAAACTATTGGAAATTAGTGTGGCTATACTGGTCTGAATAAACAACAGATCAACCGTTTAAAATTAAAGAGCTGGGTAAATATGCATTTTACAATACAGTTTAAGTTTATGAAGCTGGAAGGTTTCAAACCAGGAAGAAAATCCACACTTGTATTTCCAAAACCGCTTTGCAACTTAGGAGGTTTTCTGAGATTTTGGCAAAATTGACTCTGTCCTATGAGGGATTTAAATTTAGATGGAAATTTGTAACATTTTTCGTATTCTAGCACCATATACTCTAGTAAGATCTTTCCAGTATCTCTACCTTGCAATAAGAAACTGTCTTAAAACTGTCTTATGTTATTGTCTGGTTAGAAATACCTTAGGCCTTTCCTCCCCCTCCAGCAAATTGTGGTCTGTAGATTTATCATAGCTGTTATTTTAGGTGAATGGCTCCCCAGGTTCTGAGAGTAACTTTGTTGTGGGGTATTTTGAAAACTAGCATCACCTTTCTGGATCATGTCTGAATATACTTTAAAAACCCTACTAGGAATGGTATTCATATGTTACCATTTATGTACTGCTTTTGAATAAGTTCTTCTTAAAAAGGATTTTAAAAAACAAACAAACAAACCCACAACCCTCTCATCTGATTTGTAGCACCGATATATCTGTTTTTTCTTTCCTTAAACATGATTTGCCATTCAGGCCGTCAGACAAGGAACTGAGGAGCAGACAATCTGTTTAGATAGGAGTTTTTTTGAAAAAGAGGTTCACCAAACGATAGTGTGCTGTGTCAGTTAATCTAGTGACAAAATGGTATAAAACTAATTCCAATTCAGGGTCTCAGTGCAGGCAAGGCAGTGCACCTGAATCACATGCCTGCTCATCCTGCTTTGCTGCTGCTTCTCCTGCTCTCCATTTTCTCCTTTCTTTGCCACGTGTGCATATGCAGCCTGATGTGCCTTGTACAGCTGAAGAGCTTGATGAAGCCTGGGGAGTTTCCAGGTAAAGGCTTTAGGTCATTTGCTGGTGGACACGCAGAAACACAAATATCAGGGTTACAGGCAGGTACAACCTTTTGCCCCAGCATGTTTCCAGGAAGGCAGGGTTACTGTGCTGCCACCTGGAACACTTCACCTGCTGTATTTAAATAGCAGCTCTTTGTGCATACTTGTAAAAATCTGACCTCATAAATTTTTAGCTTTAGAGATGTCAGGGCATAAGCCAATGTGATGGAGATGACTAGGAAGATGTTCTTGGTTTGCCCTTTTATTTGGGAGGAGTTTCTTGTCCTCATAGCCTACGCAGTACTTAGGGGCAGTCACACCACAGATATTGCTCCTGATTTTTTAATTGCTATTGATTAGAAGTCACGGTCATGATCCTTTTGCCACTTGTAGTCTGTAACTCGAATGGAAAACAATGTCTGCTAGAATGCAAGAAAACAGGCATGTTCTGTTCACGCAGCTCTAAAAACACCCATTTAACTCTGTACCAAATATATCCCATTTCACGTTAGTGAATTCATCTTTTTTTACGTCAGCTGTTGACCTTTCAGTGAGCCTCTTCCATGTCACACTTGCATTAGACTACCTTAACGGCCATTTTAAAGGAGACACAGGGTGTGGGGTTTGAGGTGGGAGCTGATTTTGGTTTTGAATCCAAGTTTTTAATTTCTTCTATCAACAAGGAGAAAGCCGGTATCAAGTCCCCAAGGGAAGAGGGGAGGGATTGGGGTGGGGAAGCCGGTTCTTCCTACTCCAGTCTCAGGAAAAACTACTGTAGAAATGGCCAGCAATGCAAGTCTTCCAGTCTGTCCTTTTCACACCAGAAGCTTCCTTTCTTTTTTCATCCCTATTCATGCATTCCCAGTTTCTCTCCATACCCACCCTGGAGCTCAAGGCAATCTCAGGAGTTCGGCAAAACTCCAGCATTCACTAATTACTTTGCAGCATCCAGCTGTGGCTTCTAGGAAATGACTTAGATTTTGCACCAACTTCCCAAAGGCTGGGACACAGGAGTTGTGCGGAGAGGATGGTAGCGAAGCTGAAGAAGGGAAACAAAAATGCAGAAAAGTCTGTTGTGAAGAAAAACAGAGACAGGGTGATACTCTGCTGCTTTTTCTACCCTTAGCTGCTGGTTGGCATTCTCTGTGCACTTGAAAATCTGGACCTTCTATCTCAGAAAAGCTGTGGCCACTACCATGTTTAGACAAATTAAAATGAGTGGCTGCTTGATGGCAAAAATAACAAAACCAGGCTGGACTCAAGCTGATGACTCAGCGTAAAATAGCACACTGCAGTTATGCCGTGCCATTTGTTTCTAATGCACCTGCTGCTGCTTGTTGTTTATGTGTTTGATATTTCTTTATTCCTACATCGCACCACCCTTCTCCATCCTTTGCCAAAATTATACTGCTAATGATTAACTGCATGTGACACGCCTGCGGTGCGGTGCTCAGTACTGGGTTATTTCGTGCAGCGCTGTAATGAAACAGCAAGTGAGAAAATTCAAGCCTAGAAAAGCAGTAATTTATTACAGGAGAAATGAGCGCAATGAGCCACACTGCTGGCAGATTCTGACATGCAGCAGATCTATTTAGAGTTTTGCTTTTCTGTGAGTTTTTTCTCCCTCTCTGTTCCAGATGTCCTCTTCTTAAAGGCTGCACAGACAAATATTTCCTAGCTTGGAATTTTCTGTCTGTTCTTATCTACAAAATCTTTTGAAAAAAAGACCCTGAACCTGATAATTGGGAAATGTGTAAAGATGTAGCAGAGCTTTTCTTCTGTCATATGATGTTTTGATATCGTTAGTAAAGGATGAATGTTAACAGCAAGTATTTTGGGGCTGTAAAATACAGCGTGGAGGTTGATAACTACCTGGTCTGTGAAAAGATACTGATGCTAGAGAAAGTTTTTTCCAAAAAGAATTCAGTGTCATCGTTGGTTTCTTTGGATTTAAGGGCATTTGCTCAGTGCCAAGATATGAAAACTTAGGTTAAGGCAGCACTTTGAGGTGCACTTTTACTCCCAGCTGTGTACTATAAATACTAGGTCAAGCATCCTTTACCCCCTAAGGAATGGTAAGCAGTCCTCCTAAAGAGTAGGTTATAGAAACCTGCTGGTACGTCCCTTAGGGCGGAAGGCTGAGTGACTTGGGGCTGCAGGAGGTAGAAGCCTTGTTTATCTTCCTGTCCACAGAACGGAGCTGTACAAAGGGCAAAAGGCAGGAATCCTCTTGTAGGAACTGCAGCTACTTAGCTGCCTTCTCCCTTGATGAATAATAGGTATCTTGCGCAATTAGTCAGTTGTCTGAATTCAAAGTGCGACTATATGTTACGTTGTGGGCTGGGGAAAGGCAGAAGAACGCGACTGAACTTATACTTGGTAATCCTTATGTGAAGGCTGCTTCTGAATCTCAGCAGGAGTTGCTGAGAAAACAATGTGAAATAATATTTGAATATTGACAGTGACGGAATGAGGTGCTGAGGCCTGAGCAATAGGCCCTGAGCCAAAACTGGCCTCTAGATGAACCCGCAAGCCAAATATTATATATATATATATATATATATATATTTAGTATCCGATCATTAGTGAAATATGCATGATTATTAGTGAACTATGTGTGATCATTAGTGAGAGATGTAGCTTAGACAGAACTTAATCATTAGTGAGGGTATAGTGCACCCTTCCTTGCTCAGAGGCAGGTGGCCAAGGCCGTGTGGCCTTGTTTGCGAACGGGTGGTTGAACTCCAGCAGATAAAGGAAACTCCCTCGGCTGCTCCCTGAGCCCTGGCCAGGCTTCAGTGGGGCCTGACGGAGGGTGAAACCAGAGGTTTCCGCATTGGAAATTATGTGTGCGTGTTCATTCAACGGTATAAAAGCTGGACCCTCTTTCAGTGACTTTGGGGACCTCACGGAGGTCCTCACGCAGAGCTGTGTGATGGCAACGTATTAGGGCAACTGGGGACGTATCTTTCTTAACCAGTCTTGCTAACCTGGAGTAGTATTGATTAGGTGCATTGCTTTGCTTATCTGTTTTATTGCTTGAATCAGGGTATCGTAGGCTAATCCTTTTGTATGTGCATATGGCCTTATTTTCTGTATTAATTTGAAACAAACAGTAAATCAAGGTTATTTTCTGTATTGGTATCTGTGTAGTCTCCATTGACCCTGCCAACTGGCAAAACACGGGGACTGAATAATACTCTGGTTTCTGATGCTTCCTTAGCCTTGGGTTGTTCCTTAAAGAAAAGGGAAAGCAGCACAAGAAAAATGGTATATATTCCAATCTGTGCATGTAGATGCAGACACAATAATGAGAAACTTGATCAAATCATTCCAGGAGAGGAGGAGTGGGTTCTGTTTAAATATGGTGTTCATCTGCTAGCTTCAGTGGTTTGGGGGAGGTAGGCTTGTTGTCTCCTCTGATGCCATCAGAAAAACTTTTCGTAAAGGCTGAGGGGACTCAAACAGATAAACTCTTTTATAGGAGTCCTTAACGGAGAGAAACAGCTTTTGTTGTACCCAGCTTTAAGTTGTTCTGAGTATGTATCTTACCTGAGCTGCACTGCTGAATTCATAAAAAGTGCTTCTTTTAAGAGTCTGAAGAATTCTGAAAGACCATTCTTGTGTGTGCTTGTTGTTTTTATTTTTAATTTTATACTCCTTTGCCAACTATTTGGTCAAAATGTGAACGTGAATCTTGAAAAATGTCAGCCTGCTCTAGTTAGCGTCCAAAAACTTACACATTAGCTTAATGTCTTTCAGACTTTAATAAAAAGTAATAAATAGGATGAAGTACTTCCCAACTGTGCATGAGAATTGTACTAAGTCATGTTTCTCAGAGGACAACTGCAGTATATTTTTTCCCCCATCAAGGGAACAGTGTAGCGCTGGTGCTAGGGGCAGTGGGACCTCCAGGGACTTACTTATCAGTTATATCATGGAGAGAGCAAGGGAAGGGGCAAAGACAAAGCCTGGAAAATATCCTACAGAAAGTAGGTTTGTGGCATTTCATTTCAGTGATACGAGCAGTTACAGAAATGAGCACAACAGAAAAGGCCAAGGGCATGACAGAGGCTCCGAGACCTCTTTCAGCAGGAACGTGACTGAAGGGCATCGATGGCTGGAAGGAAGGGAGGCAGCTCCAGACATCTGCTCTGCAGGACGTGTCCACTGAGCTCAAAGACGGGGAGGTGAAGAAGTGGCGGCAGGGGTGGGCTCTGGCATGAAGTCATAGGCAACACAGGACAGAGGTGAAAGGCTTAGCTGGAAAGCTCCACCTTCTAAAAGTGCTCAGCCTGCTAATTAGAAGGGGCTATGTGAGATTCACCACTTCCACAGAGCTATTAATAGACTCTTGTGTCGGGTTTGTTGGTGTTTTTTTTTAAAAAAACCTGGTTCCAAGAAGATGTCTTGTTGCCAGCCTCACCGTGTTTTCTCGAGAGGGATTTAAGGCAGCGCTCGCTCTGGCAGGCACAGCTGGCGGTTCAGACAGGGCTTGCAGGAAAGGAGGCTGTTGGCTTAAGCTGTTTTATCTGCAAAGGCTTTGCTTCCCACCGGAGACCTTACATGCACAGCATCGAAATCTTAGGTGCATTATTAACAGTAACAGAATATAAAAGAAAAGGAAGCAATCATTAAATACACGCTGGCATGCATGGTTATACGCTCTCTGAAATTGCCCTTCTGTGCTCAGTCACCTCTTGGGAAACCTCCTGCTCTTAAAGCGCCAGCAGATTTCCGTGCACAGCACAGTGAGGTTTTTAGATTAGCCTTGAAATGGGATCTTTTGCACCCCTGCAGCAGTAGTTACATCCAGCCTGTGCTTTCAGCTGCCTTTCTGTTTTTCACTGGGGGGTGGCAGGGCATTGGGGTCAGGTTGCCTGCATCCCTCCAGCTGGAAAGGTTTCTGGAGAGATGGAGAAGCAGGTAAGGCTTGGTCTGTCACTGCCCACAAGGCCAGAGGATGGACTCAGCCTGCTAGCGGTTTGGCTATGGTGTGGTATCATTCCTGAAAAGTGTTTTTAACTGCAGCTAAAAACATGTGAGACATGGAGATCGGAAAATATTCCTAATGGGCAGGAAGAAAGGTGTAGCTATTGGTAGTTATTTGCATTTTAGCTCTCAACATAGGTGGCTCGATCTCTGCACTACATACAGTTGTATCACTGGAAGTGAAGTCTGGAGGTGGGTAAGCGAGTATTGAAGCTGGGGTGGTCGAAGAGCTGGAGAAGTGCAGTGTGAGCAGAAAACTGCTGCATGGGCCAGACAATTTTTCCACTTAAAAGCGCTTGTAGAAAAGGGTTAATAAAACAGAAATGAATTGATACAGTTACTGGCTTAGCTGAACAGAGGGACAAGGCAAACCTTTCCCTCTCTAGAGAAATCAGCATACCATCTTACTCAGCATACCATCTTACTCAGAGATTGGGCGCACAGTCAGAGAGAAGCTGCTGGGGCAGCGAAGTGACCCTGCCCTTGCCAAGTGTCCTGCCAAGAGCTCAGGGGCTTGAACCGTGCAGCGGGGAGGTCTTCTGTGGTGCTTAGTGGTCTGCTCGCTGTTTTGCCATCCCTTTACCTACTCTGGGTGTAAGGTGTTCACCTCTCAACTGACCAGATGCTTATACCTGATCTTGGTGTTCTAAAACGCATCACTCATTCTGCAAAAGTAACAAGAAAGACCCATTCAATAAAAACAGTTTCTGCAAAACTGCAACTAATCCCTTCGCACAGACTCAAAATATTTGGAAGTCCTTATACTTTTCAGTATGATCGGGAAAAAAACTGCCGAAGGACCATACGTGGCATTTCCACCATAATGTTTCTTTAGTGACTGGAGACTGATGGTACCAGACTGTTTCTAGTGTTACAGGAGCTGAGGTCAAATCTAATTTTGGTGCTCATCTGGATAAAAAAAAACAAACAAACAATACTCACCACCTACTTCTGGTGCCAAAGGAAATACAACTTTCTTACCCCGCACATGGATACTCAGATTATAGTTTCTTTATTTTCCTGTAGGGAAGCTATTGCATGGGCATCATGATGGTAAAGAGTTTGGGGTTTGTTTTTAATTATCTTTTTCTCATTGCCTCCATAAAATTCATTATTTCTTCCTCAGCTTTTTATGTCTCCCTTCTGAAGACAGATTCTGTTTATGGGTATACTATTGTTCTCCTCCCCCTGTAAACATTTTTATCACTATTTCCAGTTTCCACTAATGAGTTTATTTCTATCTGGAGCAGGTGCAGAGGGCTGGAGAGTTGCAATAAAAGTTTGACTTTTAATGCTAGCCCAATTAAAAATTTGCTGATAAGACATTTGATGTCTCAGGTCCAAACTGAGTTCCAGGTCAGTAAAAGAACTCAATTCCATCTCTTGGCTTGTCAATACAATACAGATTTCTCACTGTCATCCAGTTCCAAACAGCACCTTGGCTAGAATTCAGTTTAGGAAAGATGGAAACAAACATCTTCTATCCTTTCAGCTCAGGCTTAAAGCCCTTTCACAAGCTACTGGTTGCTGTGTTACATTTCCAACCTGTTTGGCATCCTGAAAATTATTAGAAACAAAGAACGATGTGATTAGCCCAACTGCTGGAACACTGCCTATCAAATATAAATGGTAAATCAGTTTTCCAGGCAAAGCCTTTATGGAGTGCAGCCCGCTGCTCAGAGCATTGGCATGATGTTCCTGCTTCTCCCTTTAGCTGATGTTGTGTTTCTGTCTGGGTTGCTGGTATTTTTTCTTTCTGGATCTGCTTTTCTCCAGTGTTGTTTCCCATGAGAGAGATCTTAGGCAATTGAAATGGGTGGAATAGTAGCATCATTCCTTTCCTTTCTTTTCTTTTAAAAACATGCATTTTGCTGTTGGCTTTTTAAAAAAAAAAATTTTTTTTTTCAAGATTCAATCCTTTATCAGCAGTTTGTTCACAATGCTCAGCTTCATTTATTTTGGAAGTGCCTGAGTTCTTCTAGGGAAACAGGTCTGTTATGATTGTTAAGCATCTCTTTATGTTATATCAGGGTCCTCATACACTGATTTGATAAATTAAAGAGGGTTTAAATTACAGCCTTCCCTGTCTGTATACACCAATTACACTTCCATGTCTATTGAACAGAAGTCTAAGGAAATACTTTATTTTTTTAAATGTACACATTACGTATAGAATGTCAAGCATCCATAGGCTGCAAATCTACTACTATGTGAAGCTATGGGAAATCTATATAGCCTTAGGAGTCAGACTTTAAAGAAAATGCAGCAGTCGCTGCAATACAATACACTGCAGTTCTCCTGCTAAGAAACAGCAGCATATCGCAATCTGCAAATACATGCATATTAATTTGGACTAGTTTTAATACACTCATGGTTACTGCTTGTTAACTTATGATTCAGTGTATTAACAGGAATGATATTTTACTGTGTGGTGAATATTTGCCACCGAGGGGTACTTAATTGTTAAGTCCTGGGTGGAAAATACTCCTCGTCAACGACCCTTAAATACTTAGACAATTCAGAGCAATAAAATGACAAGCAGACTTGCCTGCCGCTCTTCTAACATAGCATGGGATTTTTCAAAGGAGCCTACAGCATTTAGGTACCCGACAGGCTTCGTACTGTAATTTGGTTTTTTTACTCCAGGTAACTCTTCAGTTTTCTTTTAGCACCTTAGGTGCAACTCCAAGCCCAACGTGAAATGATGGAGTCTGGAGTCTGCCTCTAGGGGAGCTTGCAGCCAGGGCAAAGAACTGATTTTATTGATGGTGGTGTTTTTAAATGGAAAATGACTTGTTGCTTTTAATAATCCATTTTTTTCTCTATCTGCTGTGGAAATGTTTTCCATTTGTAAAGTCTCTGTTTCTTATGCTATACAACTAGGGCTTTAGTCTACTGAAAAATTTCCATAACCTCTAGCGTTTAAATTAATATTAATGTATTTCTGTGTACTGTCCACAGGGAGAGAAAAGTACAAACCATTACTGGAATGCGAGTGGAGATGTACGTAATTCATCAGGCATCTGTTTTTAAAATTAAGCTGCTCACCTGGGGGCCAGCACAGCTCTTGGCTGTGCAGACTATAGGCTTCTACCCAGAGCAAGACTGGGAGTCAATGTATAGGTGCTCTTTACAGAGATGAGATGTCATTTTCCTGCCCTCTACCTTTACATCCCCGTATGACCAGCCTGCACCTTTAGTCTGCAAGTGTTTTATGTCAGCTAGTGCTCACAAGGGCAATCCAGAAATGAGAGTGGAGCGTTTGAATCCCCTGCTTTGGGGGTGGGGGGATGTGTGTGTCTGTGTATGTGCCTGTGCCCAAATGCGCATGTTTAAAGGTGGAGCAATATTTTCAGTGCTTCTTCCTGCTGAAATGGGATTCCACCTCAGAAGTGTGTCTGCAGGCAGTGATGGGTGCAGTATGTCGAAAGGCAGTGTTCTGCCTGGGGTTTAGATATCATAGCGGTGACTGGTGGGAAGGCCTGACGTATTGGGATGGAAAAATGACAGAATAATATTCTCAGCCATAATTTTGAGGGAAAATCAACACGAGAACACGTGAGCACCAAAAATAAATACTACTTCTCCCTTTAGCTGATGTTGTGTTCTGTCTTGGTTGCTGGTATTTTTTCTTTCTGGATCTGCTTTTCTCCAGTGTTGTTTCCCGTGAGAGAGATCTTAGGCAATTGAAATGGGTGGAATAGTAGCATCATTCCTTTCCTTTCTTTTCTTTTAAAAACATGCATTTTGCTGTTGGCTTTTTTTAAAAAAAGAAATAATAAAATTTTTAATTTTAAAAATTTTAAAAACATTTACTTTAAAAAAAAATTATTTGAAGGCAAAAATAAATGTCTTCAAAAACACCAGAATGGTTTCTGTATGAAAACTCAATCACCTCTGCTGGGGAATAACTACCGGTACGCACAAGGAAATTTCCAGTAGCTGTGAGAACAGAACAGCACAAACACAAACCAGCAAAGATCTCTTAGGTCCAGGCACAGAAGGACTGCAGGGAAGGTGATCCCACAAAAAAATTGTCCATGCAGCTTTCTGTCAGCAGATGAAAGCAAGCCTCCTCTCACGAGATGGGACTGCTTGGTGGAGAGGGAAAGCAAAAGGATTTCTGTCCCCTTCAGCTCATTGCATTCCTGAACTAGCACTGTCATCCCCTGGGCCTCTCCAGCTCCATTCTGTTAAGTTTATCCACAAATTGTTTCATTTTGCTCCTTCTCTGATCCACGGAGGCAGATGATCTATGGCTACTTTCAGTTACTCTTGTCAACTCAATAGGCGAAAGACTCTGCAGTTAGTCAAAAGGTTGAATATATAAAGAAATCCCATTAAAATATCAGGAGTTGCTGAGGAGGTGATGGCTAGCAGTTCCTGAGGGGTGGAAAATTATATGGAGACAAGCAACATTTAGAAATCCCATTAACAAAGCACATAGGACTATATACTGAAATGTCTAAAAAGATTTCAAATACTCAAAAATGAGAAAATATTTGGCATTGCTTTGCCCCCTTTGTATTACTGCATAATTCAGGCTTAAATTAAATAGGCATCTTTGCTTCTGCCTGATCTCCATCTCATTCAGAAAGATTGTCCCTACAAAGCCTTCACCTTCTCCTGCCTTACAGCTCTGTACGGTATTTATCCTGCTCTGACAGTACCTTGAGAAAAGTAGCCCTAAGAAGAAAACAGGGCACAAAAAGCGAAGAGGACTGCCTGCCATCCAGGTGCTGGACTGCAGGCATCTCTGCCATGGTTCAGCTGATCCCCTCTCTGCCAGGCTGTCGGTGAGGTGGGGGGAAGAGGCAGAATAAAGCTTTAAGGGCTTCTAAGCCCAAATCTCAGACATGATGTGCTGTGAAGATGAATCATGCTTTCTTTCACCCTATTGAAACAACAAGATTTTCTTCTAAGGAATTCCTTGAAAACATAATGGCAAGACATTTGCTCTCACATGCAGCCTTCTGTTTCAGATATCCAAGGGCAAAATCCCGCTGTGAGTTTTGTGCTGTCCTGCACAAAACTGTATGCTGCGGGCATTTCGGGCGAGCGGGAGTCAGATTCAAATACTCACAGAGTTCAAGATCTGATCCGTTTATTGTACAAACCAGGTAGACTTTTATAAGGCATTCTATAAGCGTGCAATAATGTGGTTGGCTATTTTACAAGCGTATAATAATATGATTGGTTAACAATTGTTTACTGGGAAGATTTCTGTTTCTGCTTTCTCTGGCACGTAGGCTCCTTTCTGCGGTTTCCCAGCTCCTCTTATCACGTCCCGTTGGCCTTGCTTTTGAGCAAACATCTGCAATTTGCTCCTTTTTCTTCATCCCACTGTTCTGGCCGTAACCTCGTCTTATTTCTTCAGTATTTTTCCACTTGCTTCAGAGTTCAGTATAATCATTCAATACAGCAAGAGCCCCAACACCTCCCCCTTTCTTTTTAAATACAGCATTAATACTGCGTTCCACACAGCTCTGAAAACATTGTAAAAGACAAGGCACTAAAAGTAACAAAAGAATAACAAACAACAATATAGACAGACCTTGTTTCAATAAATCCCTCAACCACCCTCAATTCTTGTTGAGGTAAATAAATTGATACATTTAAACGGTAAATCAACTGTACATATTTTTAACAAGTGTAGTATTCCACCAGGTACAGTTATCTCCAAGGCCATGATTCATGTCATTATACTTCTTATCTAACCAACCCCAATATGATTGATTTATAGCCGTATAGTTTACTCCCAAAGGCTCAAAAGCTAGTTCAAAGCAGAAACGCATTTCTTGTAGGTGACATCTGAAGCACTTTTTTTCTTTTTTTTTTTTTTTTTTTTTTTTTTTTTTTTTTTTTTTTTTTTTTTTTGGGGGGGGGGGGGGGAGGGGTTTGTAATCAAGTCCGTATTTTTCCTTGAGAAGCTTAAGCTGTTCCTCTTGTTTCAGGAGAGTTTCCAACTCTGATTTGTCGAATAGGTCCGTATTTCCCAAAAATATCATACGTTTCCTCCGCTGTGATTTTATACGGCAGGTTCCGAATATAAAGGATCCGATTGACCTCTGGGGGCAGCCAGATGTTAGCTCGCTTGGCCGCTTGCATCGCCATGGCGCCGATCGGAGGGGGGGGGGGGGTGGAGGGGTGGAGGGGGGGTGCCGCCTTGGAGAGAAACCGCGGCCGGGACGGGGCCTGCCGGGCCGCACGCCGCCGCTCGCCGCTTGTTCCTTTTCAGGACACCAGGGTGGTAATTGCGCGACCATACCCCGTACCGCTCGATACGTGCGAGCCAAAGTCTTTACCCCCTTAGTCCCAACTTGCACAGATTCCCATAAGTCCTCTCCTACTTTCTTCCATGTTTCATTATTATATACATCTTGCGTAGAAGCAAGGTAACCACGGCGGCGACTCCAACATAGCAGATCAACTACTGCCTGCCGTGAGACTGGCGTTTCAGTTTTTTCTGCCAGTTTCATCAAATTGTCTACGATTGCTTTTTCCACCACTGATGCAGTGATTCCCATCCTGCTTAAATTTCCTGACTCACCGGTCAGCCGTGCACGTTCCGCCTTTCTTCGGGCGCCCAGCTCTCTCTCCGCTGGCAGCAGGATCCTCGCCGGCTCCGCAGCTTGTAACACGATCCTTAATGAATCCTCCTGACCTTTTAACCGATCCTGTCGACCCTCATCGGATCACGTCGGGGGTCACCAGATGCTGCGGGCATTTCGGGCGAGCGGGAGTCAGATTCAAATACTCACAGAGTTCAAGATCTGATCCGTTTATTGTACAAACCAGGTAGACTTTTATAAGGCATTCTATAAGCGTGCAATAATGTGGTTGGCTATTTTACAAGCGTATAATAATATGATTGGTTAACAATTGTTTACTGGGAAGATTTCTGTTTCTGCTTTCTCTGGCACGTAGGCTCCTTTCTGCGGTTTCCCAGCTCCTCTTATCACGTCCCGTTGGCCTTGCTTTTGAGCAAACATCTGCAATTTGCTCCTTTTTCTTCATCCCACTGTTCTGGCCGTAACCTCGTCTTATTTCTTCAGTATTTTTCCACTTGCTTCAGAGTTCAGTATAATCATTCAATACAGCAAGAGCCCCAACAACTGTATTTCCCTTTAACCTTATTCTACCATTAATTTTCTCAAGCTTAACTGAGGTCTGAAAGCGCTCAGCTGCTATGGTGTAGTTTGTGTTAAATGCACACAAAAAATCACTGTGATTTGAAGGGATTCTCACACTGCCTGACAAATAACGTGTGTGTCTCAAAGCAAGTCCCTCGAGACTTTCTTCTGAAAGTAATAGAGGTGGTCATTTCAGTTAGCCTGGATTCTTTCACCAAAGAAAAAAAAAAAAAAAGTAAAAAAAGTCTTCAGGATTAAGACTGCTTTGCTGTGAAATATTTCAGGCTTTGCTCCAAAATCCATTGGAACCAGGGGTAGGATTCCCCTTGGCTTTGGCTGGTGTTGGGTCCGCCAGTGTCTCAGTAAGCTGGAGTCAGCCACAGGGCTTGGAAAGCCTCGTCACCGGGTGGAAGCTGCCACCCTCCCTTAGATGTAACAGTGATGCATGGGCAGACTCGGGCACGGTGCTGCACACTCTGATTTGAACTTACCAGGTGGTAATGTGGTGATGAAAGGAAGTCCATAGATCATCTTTCTCTTCCAGATGTGTCCCTGCCTTGGCTGTATATAAATTTTAATTAAGAACGGCACTTTTTTTTGCCTTTTGGTCTTTAAATTGTTTATCTTGATATTACAGCTTTCATTTTCAAACCAGAAATGGAAGGGACATCGTTCCTCTCAAGACAGCAAGCTTGTGCTTTTAAAATATTTTTTATTAATAACTGTATTTACCCACCTTCTGTTTGCTTCGTTTTTCTTCTTCCTATCCTTTTCATAGTTATGCCATTGGAAATGTTATTAGTAGAGGTAAGGATCAGCACAAATACTAATGTGCCTATATTTCCTGATGCCTGACCAAGCAAGGCTTTCTTCCTTCCATTTTTTAAGAAATCCTATTTATTTTTGTAATTTTAGGCTGATTTCCTTTATGCCATTCCCAGTTATTGGCTGCTGTCAGGAGGGCATATGTGCGTGGCTTGAGGACAGCTATGCCCAGCAGGGCTGTAGGCATGAAGGAGCACCCCCACCCATGCAGGTGCTCCACAGGGAAGGTAGGAACTGGCTGTGGGAAAATCCAAGGAGCACGTCTAATTCGGGGGCCGTTCGGCACCGACTGTGCTGCCTGCTTACCCGGTTTGAAGGTTTCCTCTCCTGCCTTTCGGTACGGTGGGCTGATGTTTTCTGCTGGATTACCTGCTTTGAAATGCAGCATGGCCTCGCCTTTCCCGAGCTCCCGGGGAGGTGGGAAGCAGTTGCGCTGTGATGCATCCTGTAAAGCAGTCGGCAAAACCCCAGCGGTGACTGTGGATGTGACAGTAGGAGTGGGGAAGGATGTTAAACCTCAGGCTTTAGAACATAAGCCAGTCTCTAGCTGACTGGCATCGAGATGGGGTGACCAAGGACTTCTTCTGCATCTTGCGGTCTGGTCCGGGCCTCACTGTGCTGAGATGGAGCGGTGGTCTCTGCATGTCTGTGCAGCTCAGAGCAATATCCATAGCAGAATGTGATCAGCTTGTGTTTTAATTCTTAGTGTTAATAATGTTATTAATCGGAGGCTGGCAGTTCATATGACTTTCAACCTAATCGGGAATCAGAATTCTCTTGTGCTAGGTGCTGTACAGTCATAAATGCATGTTTCATGCCCCAAATGCTTTCTAATAGCTCCTGTGCAGTATTGTACTATTCAGGGACACCTGTATTTACTTATTGCTTTTGCTTATTTCAGAGAGATTTGTTGAAGAGCCAGGTGCTACACTATTACCAGGAATCGGGTAGTGGCAGACGCATACTTCTCACGGTACTTGAAGGTAAACCTGTGTTACTAAATGCTGTTGTATCATAACACTGGGAAAAAAGAAGGAATCTGTTGTATCAATCCATGTGCCCAGTAAAGGAAAATATTTAACAAATCCATGATTTAACAGAACCATGCGGTTTCATTTATTGAAGCTCAACGGATTTTATTTAATATATTGTCATGTGTAAACGCAGACGCAGAGCCTTTCTTCAGGAGTTCAGCATGTCTCTGAGGAAAGCAAGGTGTTAAAGAGCTTGGTGATGCCTTTCTTGGAAGAGCATGTCACCTACCTGCTGGTAAACACTGATGCTTTCTGCCTACGGCAGGCACTGGCACTCTGGGTAAGTGCTGCCTGGTTAAGGTTCCTCATACTTCAGATTGTGAAAAATATGTTGATACGACATTTATGGAAAGCCCTCAAATCCAGCTGACACTTCAGTTCTGGCATAGGCCTGGATCGGGTTTTGGAGCGGCATTGGTGAACCTGGGTAATTCCAATGGATGGGAAAAAATCAGACATCAGTACAAATCTAATTACATCTGTCATCTGCTTAGAAGTTCAAAAATTATGAGATATAGGTCACTGGTGTCTGTATCACTGATCACTGTTTTGACCTGTTTTGACCCTGGGCAGCCTGTTCCAATGCTTGACCACCCTTTCAGTGAAGAAATTTTTCCTAATATCCAATCTAAATCTCTCCTGGTGCAACTTGAGGCCGCTTCCTCTTGTTCTGTCACTTGTGATCTGGGAGAACAGACCTACCCCCACCTGCCTACAACCTCCTGTCAGATAGTTGTAGAGAGCAACAAGGTCCCCTCTGAGTCTGCTCTTCTCCAGGCTAAACAGCCCCAGTTCCTTCAAATGCTCCTCCTAAGACTTGAGCTCCAGACCCTTCACCAGCTTTGTTGCGCTTCTCTTGACACACTCCAGCACCTCAACATCTTCCTTGCAGTCAGGGACCCAAAAATGGACACAGGATTTGAGGTGCAGCCTCACCAGTGCTGACTACAGGGGGATGATCGCTGCCCTTGTCATGCTGGCCACAGTTTCTGGTACAAGCCAGGCTGCTCTTGGCCACCTGGGCCACCTGGGCACACTGCTGGCTCATGTTCATCTGGCCACCAGCCAGCACCCCCAGGGCCTTTCCCACCAGGCAGCTTTCCAGCCACTCTTCCCCAAGCCTGTAGTGTTGTGTGGGGTTGTTGTGATCCAAGTGCAGGACCCAGCACTGAGCCTTGTTGAACCTCATGCAACTGGCCTCAGCCCATTGATCCAGCCCATCCAGACCCCTCTGCAGAGCCTGCCTGTCCTCAAGCAGATTAACACTCCCCTGAAACTTGGTGTCGTCTGCAAGCTTACTGAGGGTGTGCTTGACCCCCTCACCCAGATCATCAATAAAGTTATAAACAGGACCAACCCCACCACTGAGCCCTGGGGAACACCACTTGTGACCGGTCACCAGCCAGATGTAACTCCATTCACCACCAGTCACAGGGCTTGGCCATCCAGCCAGCTTTTTACCCAGCATAGAGTACACCCAAAGCATGAGTAGCCAGTTTCTCCGAGACAATGCTGGGGTAGAAATTGCTTCCATAGTCAGCAGAATTTCTTCTGTGTCCAAAGTAGATAACAACTTGGGCCTTTGTGAAACAGAATAGAGGTATTAAACATGAATTTAAAAATATCCTTACTTGCCAGGGTGAAGAGTTTGCTGGCCTCTTATCTTTTGGTGGCTTTTTCAGTAGAATAAGGTGGCAAGAGCATCTTTTTCCTGTTCTCCAGCTCATACATAGAGGCTATGAACTCCCACTAGTATGCATGGCATGACAGTAAGAATTGTTGCATTAGCAAAGAACTGCCGACCAAAAATTGAACTTGTGTAAGCAAAACTCTGCTAGGTGTTTCAGAGATGGCAGCTTTCCCGATTTCTTGCTATGCTGCAGTCAAATCTCCATAGTGCAGTCTGTCTATGGAAAAGGAAAGTGGTCATTGCTGCCTTCTGCTCCTCAGGCGGAATTCCTGAAAAAGCAAAATGCATTCATGCCTGATCTGTTTGTCCTTTACATTCAGTGAGGTGGGCCTTTGGATGACTGTCAGCATACCCCTGTCAGTGTAGGACTCCAGGGAGAAGGCATGTTGGAAGGATGAATAAGAGTGGGATGGGGAAGTGTTCTGTACAGGTGCCAAATCCCTGCTGGTCACTCATCCCTTAGTAGTTCTAACTGGTTTTCATAGGTTAGAACAAACCTAGATTGCTCTGACTTACTGCCAGGGCTGGGATTAGAGCCACTGTGGCTGAAAACTGACCCCAGAGACTCTTGCTATACATTTGCTAAGACACCGTCTATTCAGGATCCAATCGAGGCCCTGGACCCTCCCTGGAGAGCAATGCAAGGAAACCTTGTCAGGGAGGTATTAGCCAAAGGTATGGAGGGGCAGAAACCTGAAACAGTGCGGTGCAGGTTAATATAAATGCATTTAATCCTCAAACGTCCTCTCAGCATTAATCATTTCCATCTGTAGCATGAGCTGCAGTTGCTGTTAAGAGCTGATCCTTGTCCCGCTGGGTGTTGCAACTCTCACACAAGATGCCAGACCTTCGCAGAAGCCAGGATCATTAATGCCATGAATCACAGAGCCTCAGCTGGCTCAGACCACAGAGCTTTGTTTCAGAGACCTCTGTGTCCATACCGCTTCTCTTTTCTTGCTCACCTTGAGAAATGCAGTCGGGTTTACACTGTCATGCCTACCTCTTCTCCTGTGCAATGTTTATCTTTACACTTCCGACATTTAATTTGTTAGCCGCTGTGCTGTTTTAACTGGTATCTGTAGCAGATCCATGTGAATACTACAGAAATACGGGAATTTTTATTTCCACTGTCCAACAAATTTGCATCTATTGCACCTGTGCTATTTGATTTCTGGGTGTAAGGGACACTGCCTTTTGTTCTGTGTTTATGAAGCCCTGGAACCATAATAAGGTGTTCAGACCCCTGAAGTTGAATGGCAGCTCTAAGGTACTCTTGGACTCGAGCTACCAGAGTAGGAGGGATGGTCCCAGGGGGAGCTGTGCTGAACTTGTAACATGAACAGCCATCCATTTTTTTTCTCCTTTTAGGTGCCAGGAGGAAAACCTGACAGGCAGGGGGAATACGCACAGCCCTGCCCTGTGTGGGACCGTGACTCTTCTCTCCAAAGCTCTCTGTGAGTGAGTGCTGCTGGCAGGGAACTGTGGGCAGGTTCCAGGTGAGAGGGGGAAATCAAAGCTGTTTCCTAGTCCACCACCAGCAGGCATAAGGGTGGTCCCTACTCTCAGAGCTGAGCTTGGATCTCTTCTCCGAGTCTTAACAGTGGCAAAAGCCTTTCTTGTACTGCCCTGGATATGGCTCAGGCTATGCCACCACATCAGCCACTGAGCTTAATGGTCTGTGGCATTCATGTATGCTCCTGAAGGGCACCCAGTCTTGATGAAGACATCCAGGGATGGTGACTCGGTTGCTTTCATTCACGATGTACTTTAGTGATTAATCACACTCTCATAATGAAAAGTTGCACTTTACTCCCAGTTTTCATTTCTCTGCCTTCGGCGTCCAACAGGTGATCCAAGTTATGGCTCTCCTTGCTAGATTAAATAACACTTCAGGACTTTTGTGTTCCCCCCCACACCCGGGGAAGTACTTGTACACTGTCAGCACATCACCTTTCAGTCTTTGATTCGATACTCACTAAACAGACAGTCCTTTTTAAGCTTTTCAAGTGCAAGGTATATTCGTTGTATCTCAGGTCTTTGTGGAAACTTTTCTTTTTCAAATCTTTGCAAAGGAATTAGTAACACTTCACTCAGCGTCACTGTGATATGCTCCTCTTTCTGTTGCATTACTTGCTTTTCTGTTATAGTTTGACACTGGGACCTCAGGATGGGATTTCTGGACATTGTGGCAGTCTTCCCTGAGCTGCTACTCCAGGATGGAGGCTGTCATCTTCTAAGGTGTAGTATGTGTATTGTGTAGTCTGTGTGTTGTGTACTCTGTGTGTTGAGATCCAGTGCTTTGCACTGAAACCTATTAAAATGAAATTTTCACTGTCCGGCCCAGCGTGTCAGATTGTCTCTGTCGTTCTGTATGACTCCTTGTTTGTCTCAGTATTTTCATTCTACCCATCTTTGTCACCTGAAAATTTGATCGTCAAAGTTTTTGAAAGTACTTCTGGATCACTGGTGAAAACAATTGAGTTGTATCGGTTCTAATATACTTCCATGCAAAAAATCACTAGAAACAATGTGATTTCAATTATAGTTCTTTAATAAAATCGTGTTCTTGTGATCTGTCAGCCTGTCAAGTCAAATCCATTTATATGAGGCAGTTTTTATCAGAACATGTTGCAAGGCTAAACTGAGCACTTGAGCAAGGGTTATGTCCACCATGCTACACATCTGCAGTTTTCTCCATTAAACAAACCATAGATCTTCAAGGGTGTTTTCCATAAAAACATGTTGATGGTGTTAATTACATCCTTCACTGTTTATCAGTTGAATCTAATACTCATTTCCTCGTGATTTTACTTGGGGCTGATGTTGACTTAATTTCTCTGGGTCATCTTCCTTTTTGATTTTTGGGATAAGAAAATTCACTAGCTGTGCATGCCAAAACTAATATATATCACATCTTTTGAATTTCTGTCCTGTGCTGTGGTATCCACAGATTTAACTTGTTACGCTGCTCAGGTGAGTGTTTCAGACAGCAGATGATTTCTCACTTCTCCTGAAAACAGGTGCAAATAACCAATATTGCTTGATAATCAAATGATAAATATTTTGTCTGTTTGTTTAACTCTACATCTGCTTGAGAAAGTTCACTCTATTCTGTTCAGGAGCAAAAAGAAAATCAAAGTCATCATCAACTGAACACCTGGTTCTGGCACTTTCTTTATGTCCATACTGCTTTCTTCAGTAATTCTTTGACAGAAGTTGTCAGGAAGAAACTATTGGCAGGAGATAACGAGGGACACAGTAGCGTTAGCAATAGCTGGCCTTAATTTGCAGGGGGGAAAGAGAGTATTCTGTTCACTTTAAATAAAAGCTATTTTTGCAGAATTGCAGATGAAAATATATGTATTTTAGCAGTTTCCTCTGTCACCAAAAAGATTATTTTTTTTTAACCTCATATTTAAGAACCTGTAATGTGAATGTATACATAGCTTTGCACTGCCTATTGATTCTGTTGTCACTAGAAATCTCTGATCTCTGCTGTCATGGGGCTGCTACTGACCTGAGGTCGTGTAATATAAAAAATATGGGCTAAGCAGACTGTGGTTCACTAGAGACTTAACAGGGTTTTCAAAACTTTTTTTCCCTCAACTCTTCTTTTTGTGTATAAATGGTGAAAAAGTATTAGTAATTAAACCCTTTAATTTGTTTTGTTCCAGCTTTTCAGCTTTGAGCTGCTGTAATTGCATTGGAGAATAAAGTTGCTTGTGTTTTTATCATTATGATTTTTCATTTTAGTTTTTTATTCCTAACAAGCTGGTACATGCAGAAAAAAACCTAGATCATGGTGCTAAAAGCATAGTCTTTTATAAAAAAGGGATGCTGTAATTTGCAAACAATCTAAATCTTTATTTCTTAACAGTAACTATAGCTTGGGAACTATTAGCAGCGTCACTGGCACACAAAGGTACGAGTTAGAGAAATTTAAAAGGTACTATATGAATAGAGCTTGACTGATTTTTATGCTCTTCAGATTTCTTGGACAATTCCCAGGTGATGGAAAAATATGTCAAAATATGCTGGAGATGTGCATTTGGGTTCTGGAATTTAATCCCTCCCCTTATTTTTTCACCCTAGTCTGACTGATTCCGTGTTTGGATGTAATCTGTACAGTGAGGATGCTTTTACTCTGAGCCAAAGTCCATCAGAGTCAATTCCAACATTTGAAAAAGACCTTCAGATGATGTCCTTCTTCCCTCAAAAGTGTTTTAAAGGTTGCTAAGAGTCTCAGATGTACAATGTAGAAATTCAATTCCTCTGCAGATCAGGAAAACATTCAGTGCACCTACTGCTGTGAGAGCCTTACTGAGTTTTCATGCTCCTTGCTCCCCACCACCCCACCCCCCTTTCTATTCTACAAAGGCTCAGTTTGCAATAAATTGGAAAAAGTTTATGGGGTTTTGGACCAACAGTGTGCCAAAACTTCTTGGGTCTGACATATCTCAATATTCAATAGGAATGTCTTCGCTGAAACTCCCTCTGTCATCTAGATTCATCTCCGGTTGTTTTACAATTCCTAAATGAATGATCCAATTTACTACAAATCTGAGAAAGAATGTGAGGCTACTTAACGCCCGAGAATTTAAAAACCCATGGGGTAGAGAGGCAGTTAAAGAACCCCAACAAAACAAAACAACAAAAAAACCAACCAAAAAAAAAACCCAAAAAAAAACATTTCCTTGGCTTGCACTTTATCTCACTGCTACCAGCTCTTTTTACACTCCAATTAGGCAGGCAGCATGTTGACACACAGCCCAGACTGTGTGTTCTTACATGAAAAAGCAGCATTTTTAATTAAACACACTCATCTACTTTTGAATAGTGACAAACCTGCTGCAATTTACAGTGTTATTCATTCTCCTTAAAACTGAATTTCTTATTTTTTTTTTCACAACCAAGAGCTTTCATTCTCAAGTTCATAATTTTCTCTAGCTGCACTATTTGCCAAGGTTCCTTATTTTTCCTTATGGATTAAGCGTTTCATTAGACATCCTATCAATACCCCAGTCATTTTTCACTTCAGCCATTGCAACAAGGAGCAGGTCCAAGGGGGTACTGTGCTGCAGCCCAGCAGCACCGGTGTCGTGCCCAGCATTCCTGGTAGTGCTGGGTTCTTCTCAGGCAAAAGTATAATACAGTACACTCGCTGGAAAACAAATGTAATGAAAGGCCAGTTTCAGTTTGAACTGGTCAGAAGGGTTCTACTGAAACTGCTTTTACTCTTTTTTTCTTTTCTTCTTTTTTTGCCTTTTCTTTTCTTTTTCTTTTTTCTTTTCCTTTCCTTTTTTCTTTTCTTCTCTTTTCTTTTCCTTTCTTTTTTATCTTTTCTTTCTTTTCTTTTCTTTTCTTTTTTGTTTTCTTTTCTCTTCTTTTTTCTTTTCTCTTTTTTTCTTCTCTTTTCTTTTTACTTTTCTTTTTTCTTTTCTTTTCCTTTTCTTTTTTCTTTTCTTTTTCTTTCATTTTTTTTATTTTCTTTTTCTTTCATTTTTTCTTTTCTTTTCTTTTCTTTTATTTTATTTTATTTCATTTATTTATTTTCTTTCATTCCTCCCTTCCCTTCCCTTTTTCTGAGGTAGACTTCAGTCCAGTGCCTCAGTTCACCATACAGTCCTTTCTATTTGAGCTCACTGATTAGCAGTAATTTTTAAGTGGAAAGACAAGCTCTTTTTACCAATTATAAAAGGCAGCAAGTTTATTAAGTGCAAAACAGAATGTGTTCATGAGCTGTTAAATAATAAACTCCCTTGAACAACAAAAACATACTGTATGTTTCACTTTGCTAGCAGAGGCCACAGGACATATTCTACAGCAGGACAGTTTGGTAGGTGCTGTTCAGCTTTATTCTCACCTTTGTTTATACTTCAAGATGTACTGGATTAAAAACTGGTCACGTTTTATGCATGTTCTTTAGAAACACCTTCCAGCCCAGAACAGAGGATGGACCTCTACAGAGCACCGATACTGCTTGCAAGCTTAGAGCCTCCATGTAGGCACAGGTCTTCAATGGTCTCAAAGCCCTCTCATAATGTTAAGTCAGTCTGCACACTTTCTAGTGAATTCATTTGGTAGCTACAATATTTTCCACAAAGACATACTTCACCTGAGTTTTGCTGAATATCAATGTAATGGAAATCAGTTCTGAAACAGTATGTGCACCAAAATGAGTATGGACGGTAGGACTGTGATTCTGAAGAGTAACAAGGGCATAAGAATATGCCAGGTGATCTCTTTGGTGAAAAGATCTCCAGTGAGGGATGTGAACACTTTATCTGAACTGCTTACAAAGGATTACTGCAGATAGTATTTAGTGTGCGGTTGCCAATTAAAGCCTATTCAGGAAAATAAACAATATGCTTTTGCCCTGCACACAAACCTGGACAGAAGCAGAATTTGTCAGCTTCACCCTGAATTACTCCTTGAGCTCAGGGCTCCGCTTCCACAGCGGTGAAGCCCACAGCAGCACTGCTCCTGGTATCAGTGCTGACCCAGCAGGTCCGTATCTGGATGGTGTGTGGGGAACATCCACGAAATGTCCTACGGCCTCCCGCCAGGGTGAACTTCTCCACCCAGCTGTTGAGCAACTTCAGGAAGGCAAGAGAGTATGTTTGCTGGGCCTGAGAGAACGCAAGCGTTCGGCTGCTGAGCATGAAAGGAAGAGGCCCACGAAGCTCAAAAAAAAAAAAAAAACCAGATTAGAAATTTGATTTGCTGAAGATAACATGAGCTGAAGTGCGTCTGGTCTAGTCCTGTAGATGTAATTGTGATCCAAAATATGAATTTGGCAGAGGTGGTGTTGATCAGCAGTCACTGTAACTTGTACAGTTACAGAGAGAACTGTAGAGGAGTTCTGGCCTCGTTGAAGTGAGTTTGTAGGGATGCCATTTCTACTGTATTTTCTGCCGTCAGGATCTCCATTGGACAGAAGTGTCTCCAAGGGGCTGTGCAAGATACACATTGCCCTAAAGACTGTGATTTTCCATCTATTGACAGATACAACCTAAGTACCTGAGGTAAAACAGGAAAAACTGCAATGCTTATCTCCAGTTGCTCAAAGCTCTGTTCATCAGCACTTTATTTTTCCAGGTACATTCACATGGGAATTATTTAACCATTCATTTGAAAAGAGTGTTTCATCTCAGCTGATGTTGGCATGGGTGGAATTCTGCATGAGGAATGCTGCAAAGGCTCACAACATAGCTGCGAGTTTCATTCCTCCAGCCAACTCTCCATGTCATCAGTGTTAAAATTTCTGAAGGAAGGACCTTCTTAGACAGAAACCATGCTGTTGTGTTTTTTTTTTCTGCAGTAAGCTTGGGTCCAGAACATGGGGCAAGCCTGAAACAAACTTTTCTGAAGAATACCTTCCAAAATTAATCTTCCAAACTATTAAAAATTTGTTTGTAATAGTATGTAGCAATTAAATATGAGAAGGGTTCATCTTCAGCATAACGTGCACACATTATCTAGTGAATTTAACCAGTAAGTCATCTCAAAACGTTACAAATTGTAAATTTCTTAGCAAAGACAATTATAATTCTATTGGAGCCATATGTTCAATTAAACTATTAATAGAATGCTTAACCATTTTTTTTTTACTCTCCTGAAATGAAAAAAAAAACACCCTACCCTAAACCCTCTTCTGTATCCCATGATGTTAGTAAGTAAAGAAGATTCAGCAAGCAAGTTGATACATATGCAGAATGCTTATGTTCTGTAAATTCCAGCCTATTAGCTACTGCTTAAGGATTAACATATGAAAGCAATGTCTCCTTTGATTAATTTTCTTTAAATTACATTAACTGTTTCTAGGAAATATTCTAATATGAGAGTGATATTGCCAGTTTCCCTCTGCCTTTTGTAATGAAGTAAACAAGCCCAAAGACCACTCTAAGCTGTGCAACAGCTTTTGAGAAAAACATTTTGCAGGCTGTCTGACAGCCAGGGTAACTTGAACTGGCAGGATTAATTTTTCTTAGAAAATCTGGAGTAAATGCATCACAAAGCTGTTCATTTAATTTAAGTGTACTTCTGGGCTTAAAAGTAAATCTGACCTGAAAACAGTATTCATGAATCATAGTCCATGGACATCTCTGCCAACAGTGAGGCAAAGCTAAGCAAAAATAAATTTGGAAATTCTGTCCTTACCTCTAACTCATATAATTTAACAAATGTTTACTAGAGTGTTAATGGATCTAGTAAATCATGCCAAAAGACACGTATGGAACTAATTTTCTAAAGCAATTAGAAATTACTCTTTAGTATTTTGTTGTATCAGTACTCAGAATAACATCTCCAAATTGCCAAGGAGATATGGAGGAATTCATCACTGAAAGCAATGGGGTGATGTTCACACTGGACCTCTTGCTTAGGGGTCCAGGTCCCTGCTGGTCACCAGGGTGCTGCATCCAGCGGCGCTCGCTCACTCCAGTATCTCTGAGCAATACTGGTGTATGCATGCGGCTGCTGCAAGGCACACCCTCTCTAGCTACTTGGAATTGCATTCATTTGGGGGCACTGCACTGTCAAAAAAAGTCTTCAGAGAACAAGCTGCCATTAGGCGCTTAAGTCAAGCACTCAGGGTGCCCACCAGGAGGGTTGTTTTCTGAGTGCAGGCAGTGGAAACCTCTTACCTTGTTGGCTAGCGGAAGAGTGTGCTATCCTGTCTGTTGGTGCAGTCTCAGCCATGTCATGGGTAGGGGCTGTTCCCAGTCCTACTCTCACCACCTGCTAAGTCCGCCTAAACTTTGAGACTTTGAGGTGCAGGTTTTCAGGGTTACTTTCTTACTGTTTCAGTTTTTCAATGAACGAAGAGGTGGGACCGTCATATCCAGCTGGATGCAGCAGAGCTGTCGTTCTCCATACGTCACTGGTTTGGGCTCTAATTTGGTTGTGTGATTTCAGAGGCAGTGCAGACTGGGCCTCTGCTTAGGCTCAGAGCATAATTGCATTGCCTCTGCTGACTGCACTGACTGACACCATCCTAGGAAATTGATTAAGTGGCTGGAATCCAACTTCCAGGACCTTCAGAGACTTTCCTGATCTGTTGTTGTTCTACACACCGAACTGACCAAAGCTTGCCTTTGGCTAAGAGCCCTACTGGTACCTCGTATCTTAAACACCTCTGGAAAAGTCTAGGCATACCTCTGGGAGTGGGTTTGTACCCTCCGCTCAGCACATCAGCTCTTTCGAAGCCCTGGTGCTGCGGTTGTGTGACCAGCTGGATTCTGCCTGCTGCTAAGAAGTGTTTTGCTGAGCTGCTGGAGAGGGCAGCAAAAGAAAATCACACTGCCTCCGGTTCCTCTCTGAAACAGAGGCTACTTTGCCAGTCTTTGGTAAAGTATTTCCATGACACAGCTGCTGTTTAGAGGATGAAGGCTAATGCACTGAGCTGCCCAAAGAGCAAAAGGAGATTGGCAAGTGCCAGGCATGGTGGGAAAAGGAGGAACTCTGCTCCATACGCCTGCTTGACCCCATTCACAGAAAATGTGCTTTAAACAGCAAAATAATATTTAGCTATCTTAGACATCATCTGGGTAGAGAGGGTGCCCACAAGCTGGGCTGCTGCAGGAGCAGGTTTGCTGCGCGCTGCTTGGGGAAGGTGGCGAGGAACGTAATTCCCCAGTCACCTTTGCTCCTGTGCTGCCAAGTTTCATTGAGATGCAACTGAGCAGGAAGCTGAAATTCTATAGGGATGCAACAGGAGTCAGAAAAAGGCATGGGAAGTAGCATTCCTGTTGAGGTTTACCAAATTGGCCTCTTCGTAAGGGAAAACTTAGCAGCCTTTAACGTAAATTCATTGTTGTCCCCCCTGTGCTCTGATAGAGATTGCTGCAGGTGATGTTTTTTAAATGAATACATTATTCGACTGAAAGTTGTGACGTATCGGAGCCAGAGTGCTTTCTACTCCCAATTCACACATTGTTTTAAGGATTCTTGCGTTGATTCATGTTGGCAAAATTGTGCCTGGCTGCTTCTTGCACAGGTGTTAAGGCTGTGGTTACCTCATGCTATTTTGTGGAACTAAAGCAAGCTGCAATACAGCTATACCAAGCATCCATGTTATTGATTTATCCAGCAGCAGAAAAGCAATGGGAAACATCCTCAAATCAGCTTTTATTCTGTGAGATGGCTGTACAGGCAGGGTCCACTGTTTATGAGACATTATTTGATTATTTTAATTTGATTTCTTCAATTTCAAGCAGAAATCTGTGAACCAGAAATCAAAGAAAATTTTATTTCAGAAGCACCTGAATGCAATATATTTGAACCAAAGTATTTCCCTCGCTCAGCAGCCACTCCAGAGGACAATAATATTCTTGTTGCCAGCGATGAGGTCTGCAGAGCAGTGAGGGAGCTCCCAGGGTGTCTGTCCCCTGGGTATCCATGCTGTACAAGTTGCTTCAGAGCAGCCCAAAACTTCCTGCACCTCCGTCCCAGCTCCCTCCTGGGAGCACTGGCATTTCTAAAAGCCCCATGTCCAGCTCTTGCAGGATATTGCTCTAGAGGCTGGAGCAGAGTGTGCACAGGTTCTGCACCTTCAATTCGTTAATTCAGTACCCAGGAACCCAGTAGAATACTCAGACTCAAAATCTGTAAGTAACTGGACAAGAGTGCAATGTCAGACTGCCTTACAGTTCTGCATTACTTGCTGTAGGCTTCCTGTACACAGCATTTTAAATTATTTTGATGAGAAGAGAATATGCATGCCACAAATGGGAACGTTTATGCAGTCTTAGATATACCAGGCATAGCTTTTTATTTCCAATGAGATTTATAAAACAAACCAGTTACCTCCAAACACAGTGCAGTAGTGCTCACTCCTCTGAGTAATTCCAACTCATGCCTAGCAGGGTTGACTTTGATTTTAAAGGGAATTCTGAAGAATGATTTAATTTTGGCTTTCCTTTGCCATGCCTAGGCTGCAGGTGTCTGACAAAAATACTCAAAAATATAAGTGTCTGAGGTAAACGTTACTACTCATGGTCCCTGGTTCCCACTGCAAATTATTCACCTTTGTGTATTGCAGAGGGTGATTAAAAAAAAAAAAAAAAAGGGAGTGACCCAAATGTTTTTTTTATAATGACATTGTACATCTAATTCCTCTCTTCCTAGTGACATTCTCAGATGTGCAGAGTGACGGGATCTTTTTCAGGCCCTTCCATCAAGCTTAGAGAATTCCTTCCAGCAACTCATGACTGACTTACAATGAGCAGGATAGACTGATTACACTAATAGTTGACTTGGATTATGACTTACAGGCTTTCTTACTTTAATTTAGATGCATACAATATAGAGTGTAACAACCACACAATTACACAGATTTTCTTTCTTAGAAATAACCCAGCCCATTCACATTTTCCATTGAAAATCATAAATATATGAGCAGATATGCCATTTCAGCTTCTCTCTATATTTTTTTTACAGCTGAGGAATATGTCTGTAAGCCTCAGGATACAAACATGTGTCTCTGAACTTACCTTTTATTTGTTTTAAGGATTTGGCTACAGAGCCAAGTGGAGTTTACACTACACACTAAGACTTAAGAGGTACAAAAAGTGTAAGATCTCTGTTAATGTCAAGAAAAGTCCTGCAAATGCCATAGGACTGAGTTCTGAATAATTTTGGGGGCATTCATATAGTTTCAGAAATTTCAAGGCAAAATCATAGTCTTAAGGATAAGAATTTTACTGACTCCACAGTGTACTGACTCCACTGCTGGGTATTCTGTTCTTCAGATGATGCTTGAATGTATGTATTTTTCTTTCTCACTAGAATGTTAGTAAGCCAGCTAACAAGCCTGCTTCAGATTAATTTAACCTGGATCAATATCTTTCATATAATCAAGTTACTTCATAGCAGAGGTTCAGGATGTATTTGTTGTTTTCATCTTCTGGTAGTTTTAATTTTGGTTCCAGGCACAGATGAGGCAACACTTCCAGCAGAAAAACAGGTAAGCCTGACATAGTCTAAGCAGGGGCTTGAATATCCAGTCCTGGCTTACATGCATGCACTCACCCGTGTGCACCTTCCCCCATGAGCCTGGCTTATGCTTCTGACCACCGTACTGGTGCAGGCGGGGTGTACCCAGCTCAGCACCCAGCGTACAGAAAAACCAAATCTAAGCTATCAGCACAGCATAGACATCCCCAAGAAACCAAGCAGTAATCTACAGCGGAAGGGGACTTCACCGCTTTTCTGTTCCTTATATACAGCCTGTCATTTCAGTGTGTCTGCTGCTGATCACATAGTATCTAGTTTTATCTTTATAACACTTACCTGGTCAATGGTTTTCAATTGCTCTGAAAAAACTAAATACTTTCTTCTCTCTCCTGGGACACTTTAGCTTATTATTTATCTTTTCAAGCTGCTGATTTGAGCTGAAATCCCTCCGGACGGTTCTTAAAAGGTCAGCTCCACTTCATTTTTTTAAAAAAAACAGTATTTTTTTTCTAGCTAATTCCCAAGTTATTTACCACTTGCGAATTTCTATTTTCTCTCTTTTTTTTTTTTTTTTTTTCTTTTTTTCATTCAGGCCTGCCCTAGCTTAGCTATTTCTGTTACATTTCAGACAAGGGAGTGCTGAAAATTTGAGGTCAGTTCTCAGGCCTCACTGAGAGTGGGTTATGAGATGTCTGCTCATCAGGTGCAGATGGGGCTCACAGAACAAGCCTTCTTCACCTCCTCTGGGATTTCCAGGCCCTGGAAACATCTTACTATAGTGGTCTACACAGGTGATCCAGAGACAAACTGCCTCCAGCTGCTCATGCATCAGGCCAGCCACTTCGATACCACTGTATCACCAGGCTAATATATAACTGCATTTTGGTTTTAACCCCAGTTGCTCTTAAAAGAATGACAGCTTGTTCAATTGCAGGTATAAAAAAAAAAAAATAAAAAATCGATAGGTTTGAACTTTTTGGGTGACTCCTTTTGTTTAGGCATATGAAACTCATTTCTTTAAGGTAAAATAAACTTAGGAATTGCCATCCTCCTCTGCATAGCCGATAACAGCATAGTGCATTAGGCAAATAGAAATCCACTTCTAGATCAGAAGCTAACTCATTTGAAGACCTACATAGAGGGCCACAACTTGAGGACATAAAAGGTTGCTGTGGTCTGTTTTTTCATCATAATTCTAGAACAGCATTGTCAGTGCCCAGGAACTGGATTTCCCTGCTGGTTCCCCAAATGCTGGCATGGATAGACTTCAGGAGGAGTTCAGGAATACTCCTGGGTTCTTGCTGCTTACTTTGGTTTTTACCTAGAGAACAGCTTGTGCTTACTCTGAAGTAGATCTGTAATCGGGAACACAGCCCTGTTTGTAGATTTGGCAGATAATGGGCTTGTTTCCCTCCTCCTCCTCCTCCTCCTCCTCCTCCTCCTCCTCTTCAGTTGAATGTAAACTCTCAGCATCTAATGTAGTGCTCTCTGCTCATTCTTCTTCTAACTCAGGAAGATTTCAAGGTAGGTACAAGTTTGCCTGAAATCCCATTGTGGCAGCTTCTGGATTTATTGAGTACTGCTGACACAGTGAGGTGTCATGAAGGGAATCCCAGACACGTATCGAAAATATAAATTCTCTGTCATGCTAATGTTAATGTTCTTTCTCCTGGTGGCGTCCTCTTACTCCTCCCCCCACCCACACCTCAAACACCCACTTTGTAGAGGCTTCCTTTGTGCAAGATTAGTCACTGCTTCTTCCTGCCAAAATAAACCTGCCTACATTTTTCTTGTTACCTTGTCTGAGAGGGCCCTGAAATTCTCTCTGACTTGCTTTGTTTGAGCAGTTCATCCTTTTTCATTTCTTTTCTTCTTCTTTGCCATTAGAAGGCACTCATTACAGGTCTTGAGAGGCCAGGAGAGGTCAGGAAGAGTTGCACGTGCCCTTTCAATCAACTGTTTACTAATGGTAAGTAAAATGTTTGCAAAGAGTTATGCTCCATATTAAGCCATTTCAGCGTAGCTTTAGAAATTGTGCAGCTTTTGTGAATTTTACTTTGCAGTTTGGTGGTAAAGCAGAGCTCTGTCCAGCAAAACAGAGATGACTGTAATGAAAACATTTCATTCTGAGACGCTGAAATTTCACCAGTCACGTGGTTTTGAAGGCAGCTTATTACTATGAAAGTACTGCAGAGCCATGCTGCCTTACAGAATAAGAAAAAAAAAAAAGGCCCATAATTAACTTAGAGAATATTTCCTTTTAAGTATTACAAAAAGCTGTTCTCACCTCCCTCCTGAGGCACAGCCTTGAGTGTTCAAGCTGAATTGCATACAGTTGTTGAGAAGTAAGTAGATAAAAAGGATGGACACTAGTAACACAGCTACAGTAGGCTCAGTGCCAGACTCCAAAAAATGAAATGAATCCTCAGAAGATACAGGTGCAATCTGTGTTAATCTTTTTTTAATTCGTGCATCTTTTTCTCAAAGGGGCCGATTGGTCTTGCAGAGCTAGACCTTCCATACTTAGGGAATACAATCTGAGGTGACTGATCCTTTTGTAAATTCACACACTGAAGTCTCCTCATGGTGGAGGAAAGGTGGCCCCAGACACAAGCTAAGCAGCTCACCTGAGAGCACTGAAGATTTTTGTCTGTTGCAGGGCACTTCAAGACGACTGAATATAACAGCAGCTTTGATTTGAAGGAAGTCTCAGATGTGGGTGTTTTTGCTGTGACATCTCAACTAGCCCAAGAAACTACATAGTCAATGCAAATGTTAAGACAAGCTGCGTGCGGGAAAAATTGCTGTATTTAGTAACAATTTTGTCTGGTTATGTTTTAGAAAATAGATGGGAAGCTAAAGCGAGGAGCAAGTGTCAGGAGTAAATCTTGTACCTTTCTGAACAGGATTTGCAAGTCCTCATGATGGTTCTCTTGATGGATTTACCCAGTGAATACAGCTCGTTGGGAGAGGAGGAGCTAATTAAGGGAATATATGACATTACCAAGTATTTAACCATCGAACGTGCTCAGAGAAGGGCACTGCTCACCATGCTGGGCTTAGCCGCAGAACATCTCCCAGGGCAGGAAGCTGCCAGGAGCACTTGGTTTTGCTGATGTCACATCACAACCTGGTGACTTGCCAGGGCGAGCAGCTCTTAAACCAACGCCTGCCCATCTGTCACCACAGGGATGAACCATCCCCTCCGCTGTTGCCACTGCTAACAGCCAGCCTCTCACAAATTCCAGCATGTCTCCATCCGCACAACCGTGCCCACATGTCCCCCCTTCTGCCATGGCTGCAGCCAAGGCAGGTGAGAGCTCTTAAGAAATGGCACTAAAATGCTGATGATAACTTTCCAAGAATAATTAAAAGTACTAACTTGGGCCTAGAGGGTGATGGTCTTGGCCTCAAACCTGGTGCTGTTTGCTGTCCTGTCCTCATCATCTTAGGATCCTTTTCCTCCTTTTTTCAGCTTTGAAGATGGTCTCGTCCATATTCCTTCTGTGTCACCAAATGCTGGTTTTCCCCTAAAATGTAGGGAAAAGTGGAGCTGGTGAGCTGACATACATATATAAACAAATCATCACTTAAGAACTTGGTGATGCAGTGCTTCATGTTGGGACAAACAATTCCCTTACTTTCATCTATGTGATCTTTTCATCTGTATAAAAAACAACATAAGAAATAAAGTCAGCTACAAAAATTATAGAGTTTTGCTCATGCATCACAAATTATGGCAAACTACACAAACAGAGAGAGACAGAGCTCAAGTGAATTGTGAAGATCTGACTGCAAGATGCTCAGTCTTTAACAAGGATAGGTGAGTTATTTTGACCACCAGAAAGAATGGGTTTTATTTGTTCAGAAGTAGGAAAAAAGAAAAAAAAATAGCCCAGTACATTAGCATGTGAAATAAAGAAATGAGTCAAGCTTTCGGAAGTCTGTATGAACCACTAAAACCAGCAAACACCCTTGAGATTGCAGCTAAATGGAAAAGAAACTTAAGACCTCAAATACAGTAACTGAGTGACCTGGTTATTTTTGTCAAAAGTATCTTTTTATCTTTGAGAAAGAAGGGAAACTCTGTGAGGGTTGAAGAGTTACTATAGGCATAAAATGTATTTATGCATTCACTAGGAGTTTTATCAAGATAAAGAGTAGTATGAAAGCTCCCCGTGTTAATTGCACTTCAATTTAAGCACATTAATTACACCAATTAGAAAGTCAGCATGATGAGTCTTATTAACAAATAGCGCCATGTTTTAAAAATACAGCTTAGTGAATCTTAATTTTAAAAAAATTATCAATCTGAGTCCCAGAAAACTTCACATATGGTGAACTCAGATCTGACTACTGATATTTAGCTGGAAGGATTTCCTGGAAGTGTAATGTTAGCAAATCATCTCTTTTAACCCGTCTGAAGTTCGTGTGGACACCTATCAGTGCAATGCTCCGTGTGCTCACTGCTGACCGACTTAGAATAATAGTCAGCGTTTCATACAAGCTTTGGGAAATCAGAACAAAAGAAACCCATTTGGACGAGCTGCATAAGCACAAGGCTCCAACAGAAAACAGCTGTATGCTGGAGACATAATGCTTGGAAGAACACTCTTGGAAGAGATTCATTCTAGACTTGAATGAACCAAGAAGAAACCATCATCTGTGAAGAATATTATTTATTTTGGCTTGAAAGAGAGACGCATCTGTTCACTGCCTAAAGGCACAAACAAGTCATATTGGAGAATCAAAATCTGGTTATATAAATAAAACATAATCATAGATGGAGCAGTGAGGGCAGAGCCACGGCTGTTCAGGAAATCTACGTAGTACTAAAATTCGTACATGTGCTGCTTAATTTTGAAAGTTCTGCATTATTTTATTGGCAGTTAGTGAACTCAATAGTCAATATAAAAAGTAACAGAAAGCAAAATTCTATTTCATTCCATAACTTGAAAATCTTAAAAGCTTTGCTGGAAAACATTCAATATATACCACACACAAATGCACAGTTTGACTGATCAGTTATTGGAGTATTACATTTCAAAAAACTGCAAAAGAGCATCTGCTGAAAAATAGAGCTTTAAGTATTCGCAACTACACTGTCCTGTATTTCTGTTTACAATCTTGTTTTTTCTAACTAATTGGAGACTGTTTTTTTTCTCCCTATTAAAGAAGCCAAGAAAAACAGCTTCTGTAAGATACCTTGACAGCTAAAGGTGAGTGGGATGATCACTCATGATGAAGAGTGAATGTGCTAAGTGAATGGATGATCACAGGCTCAGGGAGGCTCCAGGGAGCCAGGTGAAGGTCACCAGCACATCACAGCTTGTCTTGTGCTATGGCACTTTTCTCAAGATCTGTCTCCAAACATTACAGAGGTTTAGTAGCTGAGGCCAATCGTAAAGGAGAAAAAGCCCCTGAAACTCCTGCATGTCGTTTATTCAGGACTTTAATTTATTTAAACAGTTGAGCATTAGACTCAGCAAAACAACATTGCTTCCCCTTAATTCACTTTAAGCTCGTACCGTTACAACTAATGGCAGTTATATTTATTCATTGGACATTTTGTACTACGCAGTACCATCTTGTATTTATATTAAGACACCACACAGGCCAGGTCCCTGAAACATATAGGAGCTGGTTGTCCATCTGAAACCATCTGCTGGGGTCCCCCTCTAATCAGTGTCCTTCCCATTTCTTGGTTTTACTGACACGCAGGCTGTGAGTGAAGCATCCATGCACAGATCAGCCCACCTCCTCCAGGAGAAGATACAGTGATTTCACGCAGAAAGGCACTTTCTGCTCTTAACGGTAGCCACAGCCTGTCATTTTCAGCTGGTTTGGCTGCTCAATTGCCCAGTCTTGATCGTAAGCCTAACAGCCAGATGGCAGGGGACTCGTTCCTCAGGCAGAGCTGAAGGTGCTTTCCTAGATGGCTTGCTGTGCTCTGCTTTGCCTTCTCAGCTTTTTTCATTTCACAGGTTTAGTATGAGAGTAATTGGGTTTTGCTCCCTTGCTGCTCAAACACCAAAGAATGGAAAAAGACGTATCAAAGACAGAACAAAATAGCTGATCAGGGGTGCGACTAGAAAGTCAGTTTTCTCTTTCTTTTTTCCATTGTCTCCGAAAAGCGGCTCATAAGAGGCAAAGCTTCCAGAGCAAAAACACCAGGCCTATGGAAAAAGCAATTGGGGCTACTCTGTGAAAATGTGTGCATTTAAAACCATCTCATCTTAATGGGAGGAGAAACTGTCATTTAGGCTGGTTATATAGCCATGACCCTCACCGTTTTGTTTTGTCAGATCATTTCTTTTGCAAAGACTGAATGTACATGATTGCATGACTGTGCCATAGCGTGGCGCAGGGCTCGGAGGTGGGACTGCAGCCCTCATCTGGAGAAACAGCGTTGCTGTCAAAGGACTTCTTGTAGACTACCTGGCCTTAAAATTCTGCCTAGATTACCACAGAAAGGAAGGCTGGCCAAGACAAATATAAGGAGGTTTATTTTTCAGCCTGCTCAGTACCCCAGTGTATTCACAGAAAAGCTTATGCTAGTGCAGGGCGGGAGTGTGGAAGAAATAAATGATCAAAGAGAAGGGCAGGACTGTCTCATTCGATAGCTGTGCTTGCTTAGGTTGGCTGAAGGTGTCCTTTGAAGTACAGCCAAAGGCTAGTCATCTAAAAACATTCGAGTCACTGCACAGCCCAGCTTGATTCCCTCTCCTTTGGAAAACACAACTCAGACTGTTAATGCTGTTAGGGAATTGAAAAATTGGAATGTTTCCCACATCTGGATCCTTACTTCAGGAGGAAACCTTGAGCAAAGTTTGGAGGAAAGCAATCAAACTGGGTGACACACCATCACTGAACACTGCTGGTTTTATGAAAGTCTTTGTCAGTTTAACAGCACACAGAGGAGCAGGATCCTTGAGAGGCTCAGCTTTGCTAACCAGTGCAACTGAAATGGGAGTGGGCTGATACACACCAGGATTTGCTTTTGGCAGCTGGCTCTTAAGGCCATGAAATCTTGTCTCATTTCTTTAACTGAAATATTTACGACAGGATTACAAAAATATTTCTTTACTGCATGAGAAGGAACTGAGACATAGCCACTGGGCTGCTCTGATGTCAAGAGGTTTGTGAAATATTTGCAAGATTGCTGTGACATTGTGTTGTTAATACAGAAGTAATGTAAATATAAATGCATTGATGTCTATCTGCTACAACCATTTTTATCTCACATATACTGGTGGGATAAAAGCTTATACCTTCCTTTAAATTAGCAGGTAATTTATCTTGCTTAGATAGCTGTAGAAGCACATGTTTGCAGAAAGATCTTTAGAGTGTCACTTTTAATGGGTGTCAGTCACCTAATCTGTCTGACCTAGGAGATTATCAGTATGAAAGGAAAAACCTGCTGCTAGCAAGGTTTTACTTTGACTTTGTGACCAGAACCAAAGGTTTCTGCTGAAGTTATTTTCTGCTACTTTGTAATAATTTCAGTATCAGCAATGAACCAAGCAATGACTGACACTAACTAGAGCTTGTCTAACCTGGTGGTCAGCAAGATGCAGCAGATCACTGAAGAAAGATTGCCAGGGGTGTGGAGATGTGAAACAGCTGCCTGAAATACAGCAAACTGCAACAGCAGCAGAAACAGCACCAGCAGTAGCAGCAGCTGAGCAAACCCCTGTAGGACAAGCATTGGCGAGGCTAGAGACAGGCTGTAGACATTTATAATGAATTAGTCAGGGATGAAGAGATAAAGAAGACCTTGTAAAATCACTTAAGAAGTCAGAACAAACCGTTCAAAGGAAAGCATTACCTACAAGGAGTGTAATCTTCGCAGGATAAAATCAAGGTCATTCTAACTCGGCAGCCAGGATGTACTTGTTTTGAGATAGGCAGCAAAATCCTTTGTGTGTGAACTATGTCAGGAAGGTTTTGATAAACAGTGTGGAAGCAAAAGGCTGTTTAATTAGAGCCGGTAAATAGGGACAGGACTTATAAGATCAACGCTCATTAGTTACCATTATCAAGGATAAAATATGATCAAAAGTGACTGAGTTACACAGCTTATCATCACCCACCAGTTGAACTGTGGTAATTTATGTGGAAGTTGACAGTCATCATGACTGATGGAAAATGGAGCACATACGAAGAAGATGGGACAACAGGCAGAAGTACACGTACACTGATAAGACTAACCTTGGGCTGTATCCTTAGGTATGGAATAACCAAGACTGATGTTTAATATTCTAGTCCAATAGTGATGACTTTTCCCTTGCCTAGAGGATTTGTGGTTTGTTTGTCTGAATATATAAAAGCATGCAAATCTAAAGATAAGGTGGGATATGGCCTCAGGGTTTCTCCCCAGACATATGTTCTCAGTAAAAAGCAAATGTTCAAACTAAATTCATGTTTCAGAGCCTGCTTTGGCAGTGTACTGACTCTTCCAGCATGTTCCAGTCATCAACTAAAATGTGTAACCTTCAGTCACCTTCAAAATGACCTGCTTAGGAGCTCTACACAATTCCAAAGGTAACATAACTTTAACGAAAATGTAAATATGTGTTCAAGTGCTGCTGGATGAAATGGTTGGTAATGGAGAGAGAAAAGGGCTCACTCTTCCTTCTGACCATCTGGGGGAAGAGCGTGTTCTTATATATGGGGACTTCAAGAGCTTTCTACTTCATATTTAGGCATGACATCTAAAAAGTCAGAGAAGTTCTAGGCTGGTGGATGTCGAACAAAAAAGAAACATTCCTCAGATGCGATGTGTGCATAGCTCTGAACTCACACCTTGTGGTTTTTTTCTTCTGGGTTAGTCAGCATTAAGTATGACACCAGTTGCCTCACGTATGTTCAGTCAAACCACTACCGTGTCCTCAGAGTGCTTTACAGTTTTGGGCTGCTCTTGCCTTTATCTGAAGTTCATTGAAAATATATTAGAAAATAGGTTTCTGTTTGCCTGTGTACCTGGAGAAATACAGCCCTAGCAGGAATCACCCTGATACCCAGAGCAGTGCAACGGGGTCTGTCTAAGACACAGGCCGCAGAAGAGCATCAGCATCCAGCATCTCCCCTGCTACTTCCCTTGACAGTAGCGAAGCTGAGTTAAAGACTTTAAAGAGTTAAAGTTGTTCATTCATTACAGAAAGGATCAGAGCAGGCTAAGCTAGGAAAGCTGTAAAATGTGAGATTATATAAAATTGAATGTGATAGGTGTAAGTGTTAATTAGGAGCTAATTATCTTCTGTTAGGAACTCACAGGTGTTCTGAGCCTCATAAAAAGAGGCAGGAACTGAAGTAATGCCACCAGTTCTACTTTGCATGCTGTGAGTTCTCTGGATGTGGCTGGTCTAAGGTTATGAAGAAAAATGCAGGTTCTGGAGGCTTTCATTTGTCTTTCTTGTTTAAATGCGTATATTTTCATATAGAGTCAGAGGAAATTCTAGCATGGAAAGAGGTGTTGGGAAGCTGGTAATGTAAGTTTATAGATCTGGAGAGGTTCTCCAGTCACCTGATGTTACAGTTGTCCTTGACAAATCATTTTTATTTTTATATAGTGGTAGTAAGCACTATTTGAATACAATTCTGATGGGTTATCTTCATGCTGCTGTTGGAAGACTATTCTGGAAGCTCAGTCCCAGCACTAAACCCTCAAAATATCCAGCTGAAATGCATTTTTAACTGGTTGGTAGCTTTTTGTTTTGCTGTCAGTACAATGGTGATCTCCTTTTGCATTAGTTACTGTTCTGTAATATTCCTGAGGAAAAATGCTACCCTCTTCTACCTTTCATTTTGTTAGGTTAAGAAGCTATTCTCTTTCAGTTTTTTTCCTTGTGGATTGCCTGCAGGCATGTAAAACATTAAGCAAAAATACAGGGGGAAAATACTGAGAAATAATCTCTCTGCAAAGATAAGGGAGTGGAAGGGGTCATTTCAAAGGAGGTAAGAGTGGAGGAGAAAAGAAAGCAAAAATTTCTGTAGCTTGGGACAGAGTGCAACATGCAGCCAACAAATTCAGCTAAACCTTCTAACTTTGATTTCTTTGTAATCTATAAGAAAAAAAATGAAGGTATTCATTGATTGTATAAACCTTTTTTCATACCATTGATAGATGCAGAATTGTAAAAAATTGTTCCTTTTAATCTTTGAAGGAGTTACCTGCTATTTTTGGGGCTGTTTCTGAGAAAAACAAATTTCCAAATACTTGCTAAGAAGACTGCACTGAAACAAAGACACGGGTAGAACAAGAAATAGTTGCTGTCTTTTCTTTGTAGAAAACCTTTGTCCTGTGCCTCTCTAGCACTGATGTATTCACCTGCCAGCCACATGTGCTGGTGACAAACTGGGGGTAACAGACCCAGCTGGAGTTGATCACGTCTACTCCGATGTGGTATCCGATTCACTCTTCATCCCTAGAAAACTAGAAGTGCTTTTTTGATTGCTTTCCATTATTCACAAGCAAGACACAAAATAGTAAGCTCATTTGGTACCAGTGCTTTTTGCCCTCTTCATATTCCTACTATGACAGACTACTCTACAGCAAGGTCTCCCGAGCTTTCTGCAGATGTAATTTTGTCTAAGTGCATCAACTCGTGCATTTGGGCTACCAGGTCTGACGAAGGTAAGTGGCAAAACTCTGTACGACTCAAAACCAGACAGACTAGGGTACAGACTTAGATCTTCCTGGGTTTTCTCTATGTCACGATTCTGCAGCTGTTGGTATGGTCTTGTACTCAAGTGCCCTACCATCACAGTGTTGTAATTAGATCAACAGGAGGAACTTACCTGAGGTGTTTGTCATTGCTTGAAAACCAGGAGAGAATGCTGGAAATCCTAGGCATTTTTCTTTTTTAACGTACTTTGACTAAGCAATAAAAGTTAGAAAGGTTCTTCAACCTTAAAATAAATGGCTGGGAAAAAAGTTTTTTTCATATAAGCTAAGAGGAGTCTTTAAAAAATCTTCAGAGACTAAAACTGTCTAAAATGCTTGAGCAAGTGACAAATAAGTGAATTAGCCCACCTTTGGATGTAAATATATCATATGAATAGGTCAGTTCAACTAAGAGACTTAAATTTCTGGTTTAAGTACAGAAGTTAACTACCTTTTAAACAAATTCTATTCCCAGGCAAAAGGTATGTCACAACTGCAAAACTGAAAAAGTACAATTTATATTTTTGAACCAATAAAAGGAAAGAGAAATTGTGTTTCAATGGCTTAGCCACCCTTTGTCAGATCTTCAGACAGCATCAATTTAACACCATTATTTTCTGTAAATGTGCTATTTTCATCTGCGGTTATTATGCAGAGTTCATCAGAGAATAACCAAATTATCTGAATATGCCTCTCGCAGCCAGTGTTTTATTCCCCCATGAAGCTCCTTGCTGTGTGTAGATGGTAAATTATGTGTTTTGCTCACAATACATATAGAGTTCCTGTAATTTTCCAGGAAATCCAGCAACTCCCTTTGTTTAATATACATGTAAATGTATGTCAAGCAGGGAAAAGAGAGCCATACCAACCATTCTGCTTTGAGGAACAATTACAAAAGCTTTTACCACCTGTAGACAGGGAGAGGGTTCTTAACCTGAGCTCATGGTTGGAAGGAGATTGGCTGTGTGGAGAAAACCAGGTTGATGCCAGCAAGCATTTTGCATGGATCTGCCTAAAAATAACGATTTACATTTTATTTCAGTTGTATTTGTCTGCTTATTCTCTTTATATCTTACAATTTAGTAGTAATATTCTAATTTGTATTATTTTAGTAAAAGGGATAATAAAGATTGCAATAGGGGGATATTAGCAGACTATAGAATAACGATAAAGTACAAATTGCTGCTGCTCGGGCAGCTACTGACCATGCAAAGGAAATTAGAACAGTCTTGTGGAGAAAAAAGAAATAGAAATAGGACAGTCATGTAAAGAGAATGGCATTACGTTCAGCACAGTTTGCATCAGTTTTCAGTTAAGATTGCAACAGAGGCTACTCTGGCATATAGAAATAAATAGTTAGGCATTGAAACTAAATTAAGATGACTGTTCTAGAGGTTAAAAAAGACACAGGTAAACAGGATGTTCTCCATCCCAGAGCTCTGGCTCAAGGTGTCAAAGGTTTTATTTTTTATTTTAAATAAACACCAAATTGAGGTGTCTTAAATACCATGACCATCAAAAAACATTTTTTTTTGAGAAAGATTAAAAAGAGTTGTGCAAACTTTGCATGCTGTCATCTGACCTCAGAATGCACAAAATTCTGAAACCTGACAGAGAAAAATAGAAACGTTGTGCAGTGATAGATGGCAGACTGAAGCAAACAAACCTCTGGATTCATGAGACATTATTTTTTTAAGACAAGAAGGTAGTACAGTTACGCTTACACTTAAGCACAGTGATTTCATACCACTAGAAAAAACTACTACTTATATTGAGGGAGACAAAATTTAATAGAAAAAATATAAAGCAGGTAAAAAGCTGCATATAAAAGGGGAAGATTGCAGTGGGCAGTCAGGGAGAGCTGGCTGGGCAAGTAACAAGTAGCAGGTTTGGTGATGATCTCTGTGGCCCTTTATAGTTGTGCAGGTGAGCTTTTATCACATAATTTATAATGTAATTATTAGTGTTTGATACTGCATTATATGGACTGAATGTGCCTGTTCCGGGTGCTCAGCACAGATAGGTGCTCCTATGGTAGGCGGCAAAGTTCTGCATCTACGGTGGCAATGCCGTGCACACGGGCTGTTCGGGGAAAGCACGCAGCTCGGGAGGACTGGTGTGAGCAAACGCCACACTAAACTGCAAATCACTTAAGAAGCTCAGAGCTATTTTTTGAGCTCCAAGAAGAAGCTGAAGGAGGGGAGCCGCCTCCATCTCCAGGCAGGTGAGACAGAGGTGACTCTGAAATGGAGCAGGCTAGCGCTGTCATCAGGACATCAAGTCAGACGCTTAACAGGGTCCAAAACTCAGCATTTAAAGAAGGCTCTGACTGCGCTGCTCCATTAGCATCTTTGTACAGCCACCGCCCCTTAGCAAAATGAAACATGGATCTCCCCAGATGATGTCACTTTTTCACACATTACAACAAAGCGTGGGATTTCTACTAATCTCTTTGCGTGGCTGAACAAAGCTATCCTAGTGAATGGCAAATAAACAGAATGTAACAAAGAAAAGATCTTGTAAAGCTATTGCCACTAAGCTTGAATTTTAAGAAATGTGAAAATGAGAAAAGACAGACTATTAATTCCATCTAAATTACTGGCCTTATTTCTATTTTAGTAATCTATTTGAGCTCCATGTAATCACAATATTGTGTTGATTAGCTCACTGAAATGTAATCTTATTAGTGGTTCACAAGGTTGCAGTTAATCTAGCTGATTATGGTAGTACTTCTGAGTAGTTGGTTCTGTATTGTTGTGGCTCCTAATGAACTGTCTGTGCATTAAAATTCACTGAATAAAAGTTATTACCCAGCTTATTCTGATTTGTTCTAGTGTTCTGAAGACACTAGTCAGTTTTTCTTTATTTGAAGTCTTACGTAAATTTTCTATTGCTAGCAAGCCACTATAACCCTTATAGCGTATGTTTTCTGTGTGTCAGCATCTATTTGCAGTCTTCATAATAAATATATAAAAATTGCCATGAGTACTAGTATAGCCTGTTTCTGCACTCTCAGTCTGTTGGTAACCTCCTTGGTGAAGAGTGACTGACTTGGTTAGTAGCTCCACAGCTCTGTTTGCAGAAGGAAATTGCAGCTGCAAGACAGGCTTTGCAGTGGTTTTACTTTCTTTCAATACTAGATTAGTTTTTATATTCATACCTATTAAGACAAGTAATTGTTTACAGAGGGCAGCTTTAATAGCAATGTTAAGGTTTTAGCTCTGCTTTTGCCTGCGTATTGGAAGTCACTCAGCTGTGAAAGATTACACTTCCATCTGGGGACCTGTGCCAAGGGAAAAGGAAGGTCAACCCTTGCAAACAGACAACAAAAACACTTTATGCAGCAATTGCTGGTTTGGTACAAGAGTTACAAGCCAGGACAATGGAGCTACAGCTGGTCAGGAAAAAGGAAACGTGGAACAGAGGAAAAATTGTACCCTGGTTGTAAGGAGGTTGCAACCTTGCTGAAACCACTGTAATTACACCAGGGCTGGATTGAGCCATTTTGTCTTTCAAAGAAACAAGCTGTATCTAGGAAGAATAAAAAGTGTAAGGATTTGGCATAGCCTTTTGAAAGTGTGTTAGCCATCCCACCCTGCAGCACCTAATGCCACAGAAAGCTGGTAGAGTGCAATGTGTTCATCTTTCTGCTGTCCTCCTCTCTACTTGTCTATTTTACTTCCCCGTGTCAGGGACACACTTGCCTGCACCTTGTCCAGAAGAGGCTCAGCTTTGCAGGTCTGTGTGCGGGAGGATCAGTATTGTAAATCTAGAGCTGTGAGTAGAAATCAGGGATGCTGGTATACATTTTACTGATGTTTATTGTCTGGCTGTTTAAGGCTGCATGTGCTGTGGCAGTTCCTGGAGCTGTTCTAGATATATCTGACAGGGTGAAGAGTTTAAAAGGCAATTTGCAGTCAACAGGAAGGGGGAAAGGGAAAAGACCTGGGTCAGTGGGCTGGTGCTCAACCTCAAGGTCCATCTCCAGCTACCAGTGTGAGATGGACTACACTGCTCAGTGTTTCCTCACATCTCAGAGGAATCTTGCTCATGAAATGCTGCCAGAGTGATGCTGGGTGCATGCTGTGGTCCCTGGCTAAGATGAGGTCAAGTTGAGCTTAATCATGAATCCAATGAGCCTTACAGCTGTTTATAAAATGGTACAGAAGTGGAACTAAAGGGCATAAAACTGCTTGAGTCTTGTAATTATCTTGTAGTTAAAACAGATGCCTTATAATAAAGAGTGAATAACAATTTCATGGGATCTGTGTGAGCCATCTCAGGCTATTTTTACTTCTAGCTTACATCCATGATGTTGATGGGAATGAGCAGCCAAACACAGCTGCCATCTGTGGGCCACCCTGTTGGTCTTACCTGAAGCTGCAGGACAAGGTCACACCATGCCCCAAAAGCCTTTTTAAAAAGGTAAGCGTGCAAAAATGCTCTTGGATGTAACCAGGGGGGGTGTTTTAGTGTGGATACAGGTGTTTATAGTATACATGGGAGAGAGATGTAGTTATGACTGTTTAGTCTGCAAAAGCAAAAAAGAATGCATCGTAAGAAAATAATATCTATTTTTGCTCAGCTGCTTTGTATGACATGTATTTGAGATGCAGCAATCGGGCTTCCTTAGTGGTTCTACTGTATAAAATTTTGCTTTTGGCTTTGTACACATACACAGTGACAATACTATCCTCTTTCCCCATAAGTGAGGAGACTGTTAGATCAAATGCAGTGGCATGGTATTAGCTCTAAGCTGCCTCTGAGGTCACAGTTTCATGACAACCTTACTGACCCAGAGATCATGCCTTAGGAGCAGCCTCAAATGTGAGCAGACGGCACTGAGGTTGCAAGAAGGAGCTTCTGCTGTGTTATTTACAGAGAAGCAGCAAGCGGACACAGTAATAACAGTAATAACCTATCTGAACAGCAAATCACAGAGTGTCTGAGGCTGGAGGGGACACCTGGAGGTCCTCTGGTCCAACCAACCCTGCTCAAGCAGGGCCACCTGGAGCAGGCTGCCTAGGACCATGTCCAGGCAGCTTTTGAGTACCTCCAATGATGGCGACTCCATGACCTCTTCGGGCATCCTGTGCCAGTGCTCGGTCACTGTCACGCTAAAAAAGCTATCAAACTTAGCTTCTACATACTGGATCAGATACTTAACTAGGATCATCCTTGCAGTCGATATACTCTGCAATCCACTCTTCTCTCCTGTGCTGAAAAATAATCTTACTCTCCCATGTAATTCAGAGTCCTTTCAAGATGCTGATTCTGCCATTTCCCTTTGTCTTACAGGCTGCCCCTGGCTGACAAGATAGATGAATGTTTTCAGAGTGGAAGAAAACTTTGATGTTTTTTCTCTTCTTCCTGCATGTTTTTGAAAAAAAGTCCTGAAAATCATGATCCAAACTCCTTGTGGCACACTGTGGTGTCACCAGAGGAAATCAGCTTACGCGACATCCAGCTTCATGCTAACTCCCAAGGGTACCGCCAGCAAGTCAAAAGGACAATAGTTCATGACTGTACTGCAGCTCCCACGTTCTCTTTCCAAGCACGCCCCAGCGGAGAGGGAAGCATATGCAGGTATATACTTCTTGGTTTGATTTATTGCCATATGACAGCCCCACCGCTGAAGTGCTGTGCATTTTCACGGCACCCTGGGGAGCAGAGCTGTGCTCCGTACGTGCCTCCTTTCACCACAGCTTTCCACTGTGCTGCACAGTGCATCTCCAGACAAACAGCTTCATAAAGGAGCCAGAGAGAGTCTGCTTGCAACAAACGCACAGCTATGAGTGTGTCTCTCCGCTCTGTTTAAATGCCTCCTTTTTATTCATGGCTCCTTCCACTCTGATAAACATCAGACACAGCCTAATTATGTTTTTCTCACTACTCAACTTGTGTTCATTAATCTTATCTACATGTATCTTCACATTACACCATAGAGACTTGGAGCCAGATTTTTCAAAGGCTTTTAAGCACCTTATGCACAATGGTTTCTATCAACTACAACAAGGACAATTTCTATAAATTCTTGTTTTCACCAATCAATGTAAAGAAAGCTGGTAGCTTAGAAAAACATTGCACAAATCATCTGAGTAGAAGTAAGGCAGAGAATGGAAAGTCAGATTCAATTTTCAGACTTCCAAATTAAGTTTCATACTAAACAGAAAAATAATGCTGAAGCAGAGTAGATTGAAACAGTCTGTATTATGCTATACAATTGGAAATTGTAAATAGAACACCTAGAAGTCAATTCTTATGAATTGTGGGCCATTACGAATAAATGGACTGTTACAATACTGTCAGAATTCTTTTCCTTGTATTGTTCTCTGAGGCAAAGTTTTGCCAAATCAGAACAATTTTACTAATTCACTAATTTTTCAAGGACGACACATTTTTCAAGGGAAGTTAAGTTCCCTGATCACTGCCTGGCCAGCCCTGCCTGAACTGATGCTTTGTATGAGCTGAGCATGTCAATGGGTTTTTTTCTGGGGTTTTAATGAAACCATGACCTAAGTCCTCCCTCTGGGATTGTTCCAGCTCCAGCCCTGTAAATACTTGCATTTTGGTATACTCACTGTGCAATATGAACACATGTGCAAAAACCTAATCTCTAGAAACACCCTGAATAAAGCAGGAAGAGGCAACGAGAGGTTTTTTAGTGGAGCAGCCATTGGGTTAAAGGCGCCCATCAGTTCCATATGTCTGTAATATCCTAGGGGACTAATGGTACTCAGGGCTGGCCTGGATGGATGGTGGTGAGATACATGTTTTTTATCTTCAGCTCACAGAGCCCATCTGGGCCTTTGGGGACAGCTGCAGGGTTTGGAATTGATGTGCTCAGAAGAGTCTGGATACGCTCACAAGCGGAAAACCCCAAATTTTCCACTGAAGGCATGAAAGCTCTGCTTAGTCAGGTGTTTTCTGAGCCTTCACTAAAACACAGCAATTCTGACAAGCCTCAGTAGCAGAATTGTTTCTGTTTGGCTGAAAGTTGCTTGGGCCATTCAAGTATAATGCAATAGTTGTTTCCAGCACAGGCAAAGAACAGCATGAATATGCCCCATGATAAGTGACCAACAGAAACACTCTAAATAACAGAAAAAAATCCAGGCAAGATCTGACCTTTTCTGGCCTGTAAAAATATGCACATACAAGGAGGAGAGGAGGTGAAGATTCTGCTATATGTGTTTTAAATATGGACATGTTACATAGTTTACCATGCGAAATCAATTTATAAAAACATTTTCAATAAAACCTTAGTTACTTAATGAACCAACTGTTCATCCCTGAACAGCCTATATACTTAGAGTGCACCACCACCCTGAATGGCACAGAAGACTTACCCTTATGTATATCAGCATAACCCAGATGTCTTCACTAAATTAGCAAGGGTACGAGAACACAGCTGGAGCCGGCGCTTGCAGAGAGGTGTCACGCAGGTTTCTGCATGGATTTTTTGTGCTGAACAGTTACCTATTAAAAAGCCACAAGATAATTTGCTCTGAAAAAGTACTGAAGTCAGACGAATTACCCTCCTAGGTCAGACCATCCATACTGTCTGGAAGTTCTTGCCATTTAATAAAAAAAAAAAAAGCCGAAAACAAAAAACAAACAAACAAACAAAAAATGCTAGAAAACATCACAGCAAAAAAATATGGTGGGATTTTTCTCTTTCTCCTTCTCTTCTCTATTAGTCAGAGATGTGTTGCAGGTGAAACCAAAGGCTCTTATCCTATGCCCGGTATGAAGGTGGATATTGTAATTTGTATGTGTTCTCATCCTTTTCTGGACAGCCTTGGTGTGGGGTAGAGATCTGCTCTGCAGCCATGCATAGTGAAGAAAAGTGTTTCATTTTATCAGTTTTCACTCACCCCCTCTGATCACCTTCACAGGCTGGCCTCTTCATTTGGCATTGTGGAATGGGGTAATGCAATCATATTTTTCTACGTAATCATTAGGTCTTCTCTTCCTTGTCCCCTGCCTTCCACAAGAAATTCCCAGGCTGTTTCTTAATCTCTTTTCACGCATGAGCTTTTCTAGACCCGTGATGCCTTGCAGTGTCCCTTTCAAGCCCGGTTCAGTATCACTGCCAGATGGTGCCACTCCAACTGGAAGCACTTTGCCTCAAGTTACATCAACGCCATCACACTGCGCTCCATAATACTCACTGTCATCTTGTTTGCTTGCCTGGGCTGTTCTGTTTGTAGCTGTACGTTGAACAGTGGCCTTCCCCAAGCAGGTTACAGTACCCCTTATGCTTTCCAAGCACCTGTGAGTCTGTTTGAGAAACATGTTCAGCAGGTAATCAAAAGTTATTATAATTTTGACTACAAAAAACTGTCAAAACACTGTATTGAATTATTTCAGCTCCTAAAGTATTCATGTATTTTAGCTTCAGGAAAGGTAGGGCTTCTAGTGTGAAAAAAGAAGAGGTAGACTTGTGAGTGACTGAATATCTTTAGAGAAGGTGGAATAATTAATAGGTAGGTCATTTCTGCGGAGCTTAAAGACATTCTTCAGATTAATAAAATATTGAATCGTTTTCAGAACTAGAGAAAAGCAGCCGTGCAAAGTGTTTTGCTTTGTCACGTGAGGAGACACATCAGGTATTCTGCTTTAGAAGAAACCACTTCAGCGCTCGCCCAGAGCAGAAAGCAGAAGAAAGAAAATTGTCCGTGTGCTGTCAGATCCACGGCCTGCTCCGCTGCCCATGCTCTGAATGTCAGGGGATAACCACGGATTTGTGTGGAACAGGGCCAGGCGAGCTCAGTGCTTCACACATGTCCCTGGCCGAGGCTGGCCACCCCGGTGACGGCGCTGGCCGGCTTGCAGCAGATCCTGCCGTACCTGTGGGGGGATCCCTGAGGCAGGGAGAGACTCCTTCTCTGGGAATGGCTGCCCAGGCCTGGCGATGGCCACCCCCCACCCCAAAAAAGCCAGCCTAGGGAGCGTGAGGGCCCTGGGCACGAGCTGGCCCAGGCAGGGCATCGTCACCCTGCCAGCTCTAATGGTCCTTTTGGTGGCTGGTCACCACCCCCCCACAAGGTGCTTACCACCAGCAGAAAGCCACGTCCTCTGCACTTGCCAGAATGGATGTGGCAACCCAGGCAGAGTTCCCAGGAAACCAGGCGGCCCCCCAGGTCCCGGGCTGTGGGGCCACCGGAGCCTTCCCCAGCAGCTGGTGGCAGGAGGGAGAACACCTGTGCGAGGTGTCACCCAGCGGGTGACCTGCTCCATCGGTGGCAGAGCTTGGAGAGGGAGCGGCCAGGTTAAGGAGCATCAGGGAGTCTGAAACAGACTGGTGGGACCCTGCTCTGCCCTCACGGAGATGGAAACAGGAACATCCACCAGAAAAAAACACAAGATCAAGGGGCTCCTGTACCCTCCCTGCACCAGGCAGAAGGCAGTGACTTAAAGGAGCGAATGGAGGCAAGTCTGTGCTCAGGGCAGCAGGTGAAACCCCACAACTGGTGTCGTTCACTGACAGAAGCTGTGAGCTCATACCCCACACCTCAGAGCTGGAGGCTTTAAAAGCTAAATTACATGTTCCAGTAATATCAGCAGTGTTTATAATTGAACTGCCTCGTGCTGTGACTCAGTCAGAAAGCAAGAAAGAAATTGGACGCCCACCGAACTCAAAAGATCCTTGCCATGCACAAAATATTGGTACGACATGATGCCGGTAAGCTGGCAAGACTGCACATGTCATTTAGATTTAGCATTGAACAAGGGTTCGGTACCAGATGTAGCAAAGATGATGGACCTTTATCTTCAGGTGTAACACCCAAATCCCAGATCAGGAGAAGACATTGTGAGGATACCAGCAAGGTACAGTGAAGTCCCATGGAAGTTTGCTGCCAAGGCAGAGAATGGCCTGGTGGGAAGTGCCACCAATGTACCTTTTGCACTGACCTCAGTGACTGGACTGCGGTAAGTTGACGAATGTATCTCCCATCATGGCAGGTTACAGCGGTTCCCAGTCACGAAATTGTTGCAGAGGTGTAAATTCAGCGGTGGAAGTGCTGCTCTAACATTTGAGCAAGGCCCAATATAACCTTGAACGTTGCTGGCATAGTCAGGCAATTAATGATTAAAAAGTTTTGGGGCCAGTACAGTGTCCCATGTCAGTGGAAAAGCTTACTTGTTAAAATGCTCTTCGGCTGAGCCTCCAGTTTTCAAAGTAGCCTCCTGGTGTGTCCACAACACTTACAACACCGTATCAGCACTGGAAAAAATAAAAGGCAGTGGGGTTGCATGGGATTTTGACCTGCAGGGAAAGAAGTCCATGAAGATCTCTAGAATCTAATGAGGGCTTGGTGCTTGTTACTGGTTTGTTTAGGGAGTTGCAGTGTTTTTCATAACCAGCCTTGGACAAGCAGAGGGGAGGTAGTTTGCCACACCTGCATATAAATTTTAAATTGTCTCTCCAGTGGGCAACTGTCGAGTTACAGAGCTAGGACTGGGAGCAGGATTAGCTCACATAGCTTAACAGGGAGCAGAGAGAAAGGAGGTGAAAAGCAGACAAAAAAAGGCAGTAAATAAATCCTCTGGAGGAGGCTGATGAGTGTGTGTTGCCATCGCCACTGACTCAGGACTAAGGCTATGCAGTGAAGCGACAGAAACCAAAATCCAGAGATCGCAACCAGCCGCACATGGTCTTGCTTTATAAAAAGAAATACCATTTGGTCTATAGATGTATCTCAATGAGAAGCAGGAATGAAAAACTGTCTTAAAACAGCTTGTGAGAATGGACAGAATAGTTGGCTATTTTACACCACTCTGTCTTTCTTGCTGATGTCTGTAAATACTGGTGCTTAGTTCTTTGAATTCTTGTTTGTTCTGTTCTGTTCTGGCATTATTGTCTCTCCATCATTACCAACAAATGTGGAGTTAGCCATCTGGAAAAGAAAAAAGTATATTCTAAATAATGTTTCTTTCTCTACTGTCATGTGTTTATTTACTCAGATAAATGAATTTAAGCTATTCTTGGGTCCATTAGCAATCTGCTAGAACATGACATTATTCTCTACCTTTTCTAAAAATGTTTTGAGAGGTATGCAGCGAGAGCATCAAATAGGAATTCATCCTTCTAAGTGATAATACTGGTCATTACAGCACCTGTTCTCACACTTTTATCTGTGAGTCAGAACTGCAGCTTGCCACAGCTTCTCCCAGTGATCAGGGAGAGATGTTTCAGGGAAAATGCTATTTAGTGATGATGAAATGGGTCATATTTTGTCTGTCAGCTCTTTAGAACTGGTATGAATTTCTTTTTCTGCCTATCACATTTATTTTACTGCTGACCACACATAGATATTAACTACAGCTTGCCTGTACATTGTTGCTCAGATGAAGCATGGCTGTCTACAGATACAACTTTGAAAAGTGATATTCAATGATTTAGCTGGTAATTCTGGTAGACAAAATAGAAAGGATTGCATCTCATTTGGTTTTAGAAACAGAAACTCCACACTTGTAACAGTAAATGAGTAATGTAGTTATCAGATACAGACACGTAACAAACATGCTGAGAACAACCTGGTTTGAGACGCTTGGGTCTTAATTTAAATGGGTATTTAGGATTCCACTTACTTGAGTTGCAGTGCAGAATTTTTGTTCATTTTCCAGGTACTTCAGAGAGGTTACTGTTTAGTAACACCTGTATATGTCTAGATTTCCTTATGAGCAATCAGCCAAATAGTAAAATTTGAAAGTGAACATGTTTGCCTAAAATTAATAGATTTCTTTCCCTATTTATTTTCCTTCTGTTCCTTCTTTTGGAATATAATTTTCCCATACATATTCTCATTTCAGATGTACATATATATACAGTATATATATATATTATTTTTTTTTAGTAAGATACATGCATATAACTTGTGCGTGCACCCCCCCCCTGCTCAGTGTAATGGCTACAGTGATTTGGGAATTGTACAAAATGTCCTATGGTTATATTTTTAGCAAAACTGTAAGATCTGAAAAGAAAGTACAAATTGTAAACCTAAGACATCACATTCCCTTTCCCATACTATCTCCTGACGTTTTGTGTATCTTAAAGGACCCCAGAGCTCTGCACAATAAATTTAACATAGGTTCTGACGCAAACTTTTCTGTCATGAGTCACCAACCTTTTAGCAATTTGTCCGTTAGAGATCAAAGAAAGGGAAGGTGCTGTGAGAGACTTTCTGTGAGCCCCACCTGCCTTCATTCATCATTTATGTTAACATAGAAATAGATAAATAATTTGTATAAACCACTAATTTTCAACAATACAAAAAATCACCGTCATCTTTTGAAAAATTTGATCCATATCCCCTGACTTTTTTCTTTGTGGGGAGGAAGAAAGAGGGAATTTTTTTCCTCAAAAGCTTGTGTCTGACTTACAGCTTAAAGGCTAATCAGCTGCTGCCCTAGCAGAGCTCTGCTCTTCGTTAGAGTAGATAACTAGTTATGCTATTCTTTTACATGATAGTCAGCCTTTAGGTGGACAACTCCACAGGGAAAACTAGTTTCTGACCTTAGTTTTGCAGCAATATCATGACAGCAACATTTTAGTCCCCTCCTCCTGTCAATGAAAGCAAAGGTAAGTAAAGAAATCAAAACCCTTCCATAAGTCAAAGTGAAATTTCTAATAAACTAGTAGAGAATGCTTAGTGAATATAAAACCACACGTATGTTTCAGTCATGGCCATGTCTAGCATAGAAATGCAGAGGAAAAAACAAAGCAGGAATGGCATTGCTCCCTATAAATAAGATACTGGATCCTGGTTCCTCTGATATCTAAATCAAGGACTAATCTCAGAGGGCCACAAGCTGCCCTTTGCACCCCACGTCTCTCCTTCAGGCTGTCCTTTCTACTGAAAGAGGACACAGGGGTATGCCTGCTTGCATGGGTGCCATCCCTACCTACGGTTTGCATCTGTCTGGTGTGTGTCTCCGGCTCCCACAGTTCTGATTTCCTCCAGGTGCCCTGGACGGGTTGGACCACCCAGTTGACAGCTCACATCCTAACCCTTTCATCTACCCATGATGGAACAGGCCCCAAAGCTGAGGCACCAAATCACAAAAGCTGGATATTATTTTACTGGTGTAATCGTTAGAACCATCTCCAAACTTTAGTAGTCGGAGAAAGAGTCCTGTCACTGTGGGGGCTTTGGATAAGCTTAGTATTTAAAGGCAGAAGTCAGCAACAGTCTTCAAATGGATGGGCTTACTGGTGAGCACGTTTCATAGGGCACTTCTTTTCTTTCCTACTTATAAACAGTGGGCTGAACATACCAATTTATTCCAGCTGCCGGCAAAAGGTCAATAGCTATTGTCTTTCATTTAATGGAAAGAAAGCATGCAGAAGAACTACAATGTAGCTCTTCTACCTCTGCACTGGATTAATTATAGCCAAAATGATCAAATCCTCAAGTTCCGAGGCTGCATTCTCTTCAAGGAGAAATCATTTCTGTTTCTTGTTGCTTTATGTATGCGGTTGTGCTAACCAATATTTTTAACAAAGCTTTTTTTGATAACAGCAACATTTAATAGTGAGAAAAGCAAATGAAACTGTGTCAATTCAGCACAAGATGAAAAATTGAGCCTTTCAGAGGGGAATTATTGAAAATGCAGATAGTTGTATCTAATATAGTCCTTCAGGTGCTGAACCTTCAAGATATTTGACAACTTCTGAAAATGCTAAATAGCACTGATTTATTTATTTATTTATTTAATTAGCTGGGGAAAGCAAGAATGACTTTGTAGCCAACCGGCTGCTGCATTCCCATTGGGGTGAGATGAGAAGGACATATTCTGCAATCGGGTTCCTTGTTAATAAAGAGTTAGTAAGAAACATGATTCATTCCTGGTGCTGCAACTTGCCGTCACCAAGTAATTCCTATGTCCTGCGTAATGCCTAAATAAGTAATGAACGTGGTAAGTCTTTCTGTCCGATGGCTCTCATTACCATATACAAAATGCAACACCAAGACAAGTTAAGACAATTCTGCCATAGGGTGCAATAGGAAAATATGCAGAATAAAATTGCCTCAGGAAGGAGAAGGAGATGAAGCTGAGCTTCTGGCAGCCCGGATTATTAAGTCAGTAGCTGAAAGAACAAGGTGTTGCAGGAGGTTCATCATACTGCCTTAATATGAAACTTAACTTTGTCAGATTATGTGCCAGTTTGTACAGTAAAGACTAGGGAGATGTGTGGATTCGGGGCACCTTGTTGCTCTGCACTTCAGAGCCCTTATTGCACTGAGATTTCACTGGTGAAAACCCTGATCTGCAGAAACTTTACACAAAAGCAGGAGAATGAAGAGTTAACTTTTCAACTTTACACTGGGCCTTTAGGCAGTACTGAAGCTTCTAAATGCTTTTGTAGATACAGTCTTTCATTAAATATTATTGGTGCATTATAAATGGGGTTTATTCATATTTGAATAACAGAGATGTTATTATGATTGATGTAAGGAACCTACAGCCCTTAATACTTAATGCTGTCTGCCACTTTATAAGTAATACCAAGGTCTTCAAATTGGTACCTCACCTCTACCTACCTTACGCGGGTGTGAAAAAGATTTCTTTAATTTGGTGGTTTTAAAACAAGGTTACTATAAGAAGATAAGTAAATACATGTAGTTTTCTAATGAAGTGAGTATGGCAACCTCTAATTCATTATAAACAAAAAATCATAGGAGAAGTTCACAATCAATAATTCTACCCTGGGAGAAAAGAGAGGCAGAGATTAATATGGCATTCTGTTGGTACATGTGTTGTATATGAATGGGAGAGCAATTACCTCCCATAATGAAACTGGACAAAATTATGTATTTCTACACACAGTAGACAGAAAAAAACTATGTTCTTCTGATTCAACTAAATTTAGTTGAAGAGGCAGTAAACAAGTGCATTTCTAAATACTGTTTGATTAATATTTCTCTATAATCTATTTCATCTTTTCCTTCTGTAATATTTATTCTTGCATGTTTCCCTGCATATCAGATAATCTGTACAACAGATTTATCTGTGTATTTTCTCATACAGATCAAAGGAAAGAATCACATCTCTGAGCACTTCCGAAACAACTATCCAGTCCTATTTTAAAGGGTACCACTTCCTTGGCCTCAGTAAGATGGAAAAAATAAATCATGTATGTGAGTTCTCCTTTTCTATTATTCCTAGTTTCCTACTTTTCAAGGAGCTATGGGCTGAATCTGAATACAGGGAGACAGTGATGATCGTAGTGCAGGATACTTTATTACCTGAATGTGTGTCCTAAGTCTGCTGTGCAGGTAAGGAATAGGAACGTTGTTTCTGCATCAGGTCTTTCAGGACTCCTGCATCCCCTAGAAATGCAGAGAATCTAGCCAGGTTAGTATAAAATAATTAATTTATTTTTAAACTGCATTGTGGTTTCAGAGTAAAAAATCAACTAGAGCACGTCTTTATTTCCATGGAACATGTCCACAGAGCTCAAGACCAGGCAGTCACCTTCCTCTTCCAGCATCAGTTGGCTACCAGGAATGGTGATGATTCATTACCTGCTGAGCACAAAGACAGGCTGTAGAGAAGCCGAGATGCGGATCTGACACGTGTCCCATAGAGTAATTGCCATCCGTGCCAGGGTGACATACTTCCTCCTCACTTCATGTTTGACCCTTGTTGTCAATCTTGTTGATCTTTCTCAGCCTAGCGTGAATTCAGTATTGTGTTAATGAAATGTGAGGAGAATGGCTGAGTTAAATCTGCTCCAATTCTTTGCACCAGCTGCTCTTCTTTCAGCAGCCTATTTGTAATCAGTGCTAACACAGAAAACAGGCCGACAGCCGTGACACAGCTTTTGAGTCAAGCATGTTTAGATTTTACTATCTTTCCACTCCGTTTCCTTCCTGCCCAAAAAAAACCCAAAAAAATATTTTCCTCTATGCTGGTCTGCTTGAAAGAATTTTATTTTCTGCAGTTCTCATGGAATAATTCATCTTCCCTCCAGATAATGGCGCCCGAAAACTGCTGAGCGCTGGCTGCTCTGCAGCAAAGCACATGTGCAAATAAGTTTAAGCATGCATTTAAATGTTTTTCAGGAGCAGGGGTGGAGTTAGCAGCATTTCACTGTACAAAGGATAACAAAGTCCCCAGTCCGGTGAAAGAACATTGAAAATGCAAGTTTAAGACACTCACTCAAAAGCAGTCAGAGGACATGGATTTTAGTCAGGTTACTGTCCAGCACACTAAGATGTAGAGGGTTGAACCGTGTTTAAGAAGCAGCCCTATGTGTTTTCCCAGATAACTGGAGGTTTTTCTTTGAGAGCTAATGGCAAAAAAAACCTTTCTTGAGTTTTCCACCTCTTTCTACAGCATTGCAGTTGTTCATGGCAGGTGCAGTACTGAAGTCTCGGCTGTTTCAGATGAAATAGGAGCAGCTACTCACTGATATTTTTAATACATACAGTTTTTCCAGACGGGTGAGAACCCATTGAGACTACCAGAAAGAGAAGCACAAGCTTTCCATTCTCCTTCATGAAAAGATTTAAGCCACCTCAGAGCTCTTAAAAACCCACCCTATTCTCTTTTTTCCTTTTCTCTTTCTCTTGCTTTCAAACCCACCTTAAATAATTCTAATACAGGCACATAAGAATAGCTGTCATCCACAATTTCAGGATTTTACATATGCCTTTCATGGATTCTTCACTAACTCTTGTTAGAACGGAGCTGAAATGGAAATAGGCAATAAACTTTCTCTGACTGTAGACATTTCCTGTCACCCACTGGAGAGTCTATAGATGCATGTTGAATTGTAGGGATCAAAAATAAGTCAAGAACATAAAAGAGCCACTTACCTTGTACCCTTGGAATGTACTTGCTTGCTCCAAAACCCTGATTAGGAACAAAGGCTGTCATTTCAGGACTGGAAGCACCAAATAAATGCTCAAAATAATTAATTTTTAAGTTTGTGACCTGAAGGGAATTGCATAGTATAAATACTTACTTTATTTATGTTTTTTTACTTTATATTTTTTTAAATACATTAACTTGAACATTCTGTTTTATATTCATTTCTTTAACATGCTAACACAAATTATGACTGACTTCTAATTCTGTAAGTCAAAAAAAGGCATTCTAATGAATTATTTTAACATATATCTGTCTGGGCTTCTAGGTACCAACCGTAGTAGTAGTAGTAGTAGTAGTAGTAGTAGTAGTAGTAGTAGTAATGTAGTAATAATATAGTAAGAATAACACTGAACTAAAAGGCCATCTCTAGAAACCATTGTTATTTCACAGGCTTATTAGAATATGCTACTTATGTTAAAGGTAAATTGAAGTAATCAAAAATTTTCTACCGTAGTATCTAGGAATGGCACATCATCAAAAATAAACAAATTAAAATAATCTACCCATTTGTCCAGCAGTGCAAGGGTAAAGGGAACAGAAGATTATATTAGGTGTCTACAGTATTTGGAGCAGCACGCTTTACCCACACAAGCAGTGGAAGGGATCCCTGCACAGGAGTTAGAATAAACTCAGTATGCATCTTTTTCGTTCACTCAGAACCTGTCTGTTAACCTAAAATACTAGCTAGGACAAGGCAAAAGTAAAACTCTGCCTAGAGCAACCATTTTCTTTGAAGCATGGAAAAACAGGAAAAAAAGTTTTCCATGTTCGTGGTCGTAGCCATAGAATCACGTGAAATACCAGGAGAGGTGAGAACTTTTGTCCCGCATAAATATATTATTTAAATATTGGCACAATACACTTTGGCTGCACATTGTCTTTTCCTGCAGGTTCTCAGGCATGTTCTTTCCAGATCCGGCACACACCCTGTTGTTACTCTGACGAGCAGCTGACAAATGAAATTACTGTCCTAACCAAGTGTCTTGGCATCCTCCTTGTACCAAGTACCGAACAGTTCAGTGGCAGAACTCCAGTGGTCCAGATTTTTTTACTGGAGCGCAGTCAGAGCTCAGGTTGCAGAAGCTAATACTGACCTAAATACCTGTGAATAACCGCTGCCCAACCTGATTAATGGGAAGTATGGAGATACTGATGTTCTGGCAAATATCCTTTTAGGTTTTCCTGAATAAAGACAGGTAAATGGATGCTGATATCACTTTCCTAGACCGCTAGGCTCTTGCTTACTCCAGGGTACCTTATCTGACATGGCCTAATATACCGTAATATACCAATACTAATATACTAATACTAATATATGTCTCTAATATACTTGCATAATTAAAATGGTGGTTTAAGTCATTCGGAAAAGTTACATTTTCTTAAGGTTTTTGCATCATTCTTAAAAGAGGTTTCAAAAGCTTTTTAAAATTTCTTCCATCAAATGTATATTTACTCAGCTCTACATTTATCCAGTGTGGTCCAGCTGTCACATGATTAAGAAAACTTCAAAACGCCTCATGGGAACAGTTTTGTAATCCTAAATTTCAAGCTTAACTACACCTGTACTGGGTCTGGCTGAGCCCCACGGCAGCCCTCCCAGTGCTGTGCTAGTATCGGTAACTGGAAAGGTGCTGATAACAGCGGTGTTCTGGCTGGTGCTGAGCAGCGCTCGCACAGCGTCAGGGCTGGCTCTCCAGCCTTCCCCCCACCCTCACCAGTAGGCTGGGGGTGGGCAAGGTCTTGGGAGGGGACGTGGTCAGGACAGCTGACCCAAAGTGACCAAAGGGATACTCCATACCGTATGATGACTGCTCAGATACAAAAGCTAAGAGAAGGGAGGAAGGTGGGGGGCATTCGTTATTTACCTTTGTCTTCTGGAGCAACCGCTATCCGTACTGAGGTCCTGCTTCCTGGGAAGGGGCCAAACATCCCCTGCTGATGGGCAGTAGAGAGTAACATCTTTTGTTTTCCTTTGCTTCCGTGTGCATGACTTTTGCTATTGCTTCATTAAACCACCTTCATCTTTACCCACAAGGGCTTTTTTTCCATCTTACTTTCTAACACACACACACATACACATGGAGTTCTGCTGAGGAAGGGAGTGATAGAGCAGCTTGGTGAGCACCTGGCATCCAGCCAAGGTCAACCCACCACAACACCCATTTGAAAAATGTGCAAGAGTTGCTTTGAGCCAGTTCAGAGGCATACTCTATGATTAATTTTTACTAGCAGCAGCTCTATGTCCTGAGCACTCAGAGGCACTAACCAAACGTGTAAGCACTAGAGAGCAAACCCTAGACTTTCCAGCCTAGTGCTTAGCAATGCTGTTCTAGTTTTTTTGATTTATCATCACCTCTTCTCTTTCCTCTGAGAGTGGTTACCAGCGGGGTGCTCCTGACTAGGAACTGGAAATTAAGTCTCTCTCACCTAAGAGTTTTTGCCTTAGAGATAAAATGAGGACAAACAATTAAAAAATGCAGTTTGTAATGCTGTGAGTACTCTTAGACAGCAGGAAAGCAGCTGATATTATTGATGCTTTTTTTATAGCACCGTTTCTCAGAGGCTCCAATCTCTAAATGACTTCAGGAAAGGGTACGTTTACACACATGGAGTACTGTGATACAGCTTCATCCTCTTCTTGCATTGATCAGTGAGTTTGCCCTGACTTGCTCTTCAAGCTGATTGACGGGGGGGGTGGTGGTGTGAAGGTTATGAAATTTCATTAAACATTTCTGTTTCTTGTTTTTCAGTTGCTCATGCAATTCTGTAAATAGGCAAAAAGAACCCCACCCAACTCTTTAAAATCTTGACTTAAATGTTTAAACACCGGTGTTCTGACCTCATAGCATGCCTGATCTGTGGTGTGAAAATACCACACAAAATGCAAAAGGTCTGTTGTCTGAGAGGAAACAAAATGTTTTAGGAAAAGCAGGATGGAATTTTCTTAGACCTTAATGGCTCAGTCAGCAGTGTTAGCCCAGCTTGGTCTGGTAACAGCTAAGTTAGTTAAGAAGATCTTACTGTAGTTACAATAACAGAAATGTGGGAAAATGCTCATGCATTCCCACATCAAAAAACCTACCACTGCAGGTCATCATTTTGGAAGTGCTACATAGAGTTCTTCATTTTCATTCAGGTCTGATCAACCAGCTTTCCATGAAGGGCAATGACAAAATTAATAAAGTCATTTTTGGTGGCCAGATGTATTAATAAAACTTTCTCTGAAGGACAGAACAGAGCGGCTGTTCCACCCAGTCTCAACTACACATTCGTGGGAAGGTGCATGTTGGAGCTATGAAGGGATGGCTTGGCCATAAAGCTGGTGAAGGCTCAGGCACAGCAGTGAAAATATTCTGGGAACACCTGACAGGCTGCAACTTACCTAAAATCTACTTGGGCAAGCATCCTGAAGCTTTCATTCTCACTACACTTACCGCTTCAACAGAAATGGCAGAACTGGTGCATAATCCTCGAGGGGCAGCGCTGCAGACCAGCTGCAGAACTCCCCACCGGGAAGGTGGACCAGTGTCTCCCTTGCTGAGCAGGTGAGGAAGGGAACACTATTGCCTGGAGACCTTACCTGGAAAGTGTGTATGCATTGTTACCTCTGCTCCACAGGCTGGGAAACCGTAGCAGTGAGAGATGAAAAGCCAAATGATCACCTGGGTGCCAGTCAAGGCTGCAGTGCCCTGTGGTGCTGTCAGGGGGGTCGGGTTTCCAGAGCTGCATGGTGCTGCAGAGTCTTTGTGTCGGTAGAGAAACCCTTTGCCTCTACCCTGCACTGCCAGGACTGTGAGAGGATGGTGCGCAGTGGCTGGGGGTTCACCTTGTTATCAGAGCACCAGGTGAAAAAGATGCCTTTGGAGATACCTGCATATGCATTGACAGTTAATGATAAGATCACCATCTACTGGTATGTGAAAACACTTGCCATAACTTGGAGCCTGTACCATGCCTGCCACATGATGCCTGTCTTTACAGCTGTTTAGATCCACCTGACCTGGCAACCAGGTAAAGCTGGGCTCCTGTGCTGCGTCTCAGGACCCGGCAGAGACCCCTAACATCATCTTCTGCTCGCTAGAAGGTCAGGCTGGGCTCAGCAGCTCACAATTCAAAGTGTGCATAGAGGAGTAAAGACTGATGTTTTGGGGGGTTCCCTCTGGTTTAAAGACTTTGCCATCAGATAAGAATTGCTGTACACAGAAATGACAGGCACACACACAGAACAAAAGAGACAACTTGGAAATTTTCTGATAAAAATCTAAATGCCTGAGAGAGAAGCAGTGATCTTGAGGGTCTCGCAGTGCCTAAAACCTGGCTGCAGCCCCTCCTTTGTTTTAGGAGATTACTCTGCAGCTAAGGTAGCCTCAAGTGTAACATCTAGATTTCTTTCCAGAGATCTGATTGCAGTGAAGTGGTGTGATTTAAAAAAAACCAAAACAAACAAACAAAAAAACCCCAAAAAAAACCAAACTCTTTTTGCAGTATTCTGTGCTAGCTGTTTTCTCTGCTGCAAGCACAGAACTACATTTGTGGGCCAACACTTTTGCATTTCATTTCATGTAGTTAGATGCCTATAACCTGCTTACACTCTCTACATGAACCCGGGACACTCAGCATCTTTGAAAATTAGGCCACCTTACCTTCCCTGTCTTTGAGTACTTAATCAAAATTTGTTGAATGGATCCCTAGACCTTCCCTGAGTTTAGAGAAAGATGGAAAATTATAAAGGGGGAGGAAATTCTCAGTATTTAAAGATGCTGCAAATGTCACTATATAACATCTTGCAATTTTAGTGGATTATCCCACTAGAGAATTGCTGGGATGGAAAATCCACCAGTTCCCTTCTTTATGACAGTGCAAAGGAGAAAATTGCACTGAATCCGGCATTTTCCTACTATGATTGCATTTAGTTTGGACATAGGGGAAATGTGAAATTGCCATGTGGGATGCATAGAAGTTGGAACCAATTGTCTATGGCTCATGCATAGCTTTTACTTTATCTGCTGCTCTAACTGAATTTCCATGGAGACATATCAGAAGCAATAAGGCTTTTGACTCTGCCTCATGTGATGTTATCAGTAGCTGACTAGGGAAAACACCACAAAACATAAAAATTCTTTGAGAAACTCCTCACAGGGGAATATTTACCAGAAGGTTCATCACTGAAGTGAAAGGCTGCAGCAAGCAGGATTCTGCCAGGCTCTGTCTTAGCTGTGGCTCTTGTCTGTATTTTCTGTAACAGAGACATGTATCACATTTTCAAACAAAACCAGTCTGGAAAAGTTTGTAAATGGGGTTTAGAGGATCTCATTAGCTCATCAAAATTATCTTGACAACTTGGGAGTCACAGCCTGGAAAAACATGATGCTGCCTAACAAAAAGAAGTGATTATTCCTGTCTGGGCAGGATTTATCACTGGTATATAGCAGGATAGCATTGGGTTTGACTGGAGCACAGCGCCAGTTTTACATTGCAAGACAAATGCAAGAGGCTGGAGGTGGACCGGCTCTTTCAGACCAGATTTTCTGTGCTTCTGTGCCAACTAGTAGCAGCAAGAGGAAAGGTATGGTAGCAGATAGCTAGGAGAGGTCTGTCTGTGTTTCCCCCAAGGTGGCTAAGTGGGGCTATAGCTGACACAGACACGACTTTAGCTGTGGGCTGAATTCCAGCATATTTGCTCTCCTGAAGATTAAATTTCTGCCCAGGATACAGGCACAGTATCCCCACAGACATTATTGAAAGCAGCACAAGCACAAGCAGCAGGGTAGACCCGCTGCTTTAATACTTACTATAGTTTTGGTTACCCATAAGATTGCAAAGAACATGTTCATGTTAGAAGGAAAAGAACAAGTGGAATAAGAGCAATTTAATGGCTAAATCATGAGTGCTCCTAAACCTACCTCTCACCTGCTGCCAGCAGCAGTTATAGGGACCTGGAGCTGGAATTTACAGTTATATAAGTCATTTTTGTACCAAAATTCATATTGTTTCAAATAGAAATGTTTCAAAGGCATAAATACTTGCAATCAATGCAAATTAAAAAAAAAATATCAGGGTTTTGCTTTTCTTCCTTTATAAACACCTCTGCTGATTGAAAGAATCTAGGCTTTGGAGGGCAGGCTACAAGATCCTGAAGTCCATTTTCTGAGGGTATTTAGCTGCGAGAATGCACATATCAGTAAGCCAAGAATATTTTCCAAAATTGTTAAGTGAGCTAGGAACCAGCTTGCTATTGATTTTCATCAGCAATCGTGCTTGTGCATTGTTTTGTGAGCAGAAATGAGAAGTTAAGAGCCATCTGGAAAAGAGAGGGCAAATGTGAAGAGGTGGTTTTACAATGTGAGAAGGGAAATGCTAGAGTTCTGATCTGTGGCTGGTACCAGACTACACTTGCAATAGTTTCTGTGGGCTATGGCTCATAATTCAGCCCGGCACAGCAGATCTAGGGCTCTGGGCAGCAGCAATACTATGGGACACATAAGGTTGATTATGGGTAAATGAGATAATTTTGTTTACAATGAGAGGAATGGGGCAGGCTGGGTTTTTTGACCTTCAAAGAGCGACTTCTCATCAGACAGTGACAGCAGTGAGACAACAAGCGAAAACTGGTATTCCTGAGTGAGAGGTGAATCTCACTTTGCCTATGGTCTGACCCTCACAACTAAAATGTCTAAGTGATTCACTTTCTTTAATACATTTATTCTCACAATGAACCTCTGAGGCGGGAGGCAATCTCCCTGTCTTACAGAACTGTGCTGCAGCAAAGTTAAGGTACCTCTCACATTTACTAGACAGGAGCCTGCTGTGGATTTACTCTATTATAGTGTCCTAACAACTTGGTGGAGTGAGTATACCCACCCTAATTAAGGCATTTGAACCTCCTTCTGCACAGAACTACTCAGGCATCCCTGAAAGATACAACTCCATGGACAATTACATGCCTGTGGAGACAGAAAAAAACTGCTTTTTTACATTGCTGAACTGTCACTACTCCACTGTGCTTGTAGAAAGCGACACTTTGGCTTTGCAGACCAGGAATGCTGTGCCTTTCACGAACAGCAACATTATAGGAGAGGGGAAAATCTCCCTTTATAACATCAACGTTTTGTTCTTCCTATGAGAACCATGACCACCAGATACAGTTCAAGCAGCAAGATTAGACTAGAGGCTAGCTTCTAATCCACCATCAAAGGACAAATATTTTCACATAAATCCTAGTTGTGTACAGCTCCCTGCAAAGTCACCAGAACAGAATGTGTTACGTGCAGATTTTCTATTTTACAGTGACACCTGCAGTGTTAGGACGAAAGTGCCACCAGCCAGAGCAGTGCTGTTCAGCTGTTTCACATCAGGACCCATGCTGATTAGCTTTGAGGACAGGCTATGAAGCAGCACAACATGTTGTCAGCCTTAGAAGACACTTTCCAAAGAGCACGGGTCCACTGCAAGCTCATCTGTAGGCTTGAGGAAAAGCAAAGGCTGATGGTTACGTGTTACTAAGCAAGCCAGGATTTCTCCTCTCCACTCCCTGTGGTAGGGTGAAATCATATCATCTTTTGAAGCACTGGTAGTGTTCAAGCCTTCCTTGGATTTCACCCTCCAGATCTTTAATTATAGTGAGTAAATATGCTTCCTGTGTCTTTAAACAATATGGTGTTTGAAAGGTAGTGGGGGGAAATGAGCAGCTGTTGAAAACCTACAGTTACAGTCCATGCTGTGTGTTGGGAAGTTAAAATTCAGGAACTTACTTTGCTGTCTACATCCAGGCATGAACTATGAGGAATTCCCCACACACTATTATTTTTATATCTCTAGAGATTGTTCTGAGTTTTAAAATTTTTAAAAATAGCAATTCTGTCATCTTTCTGTTTTGGTTTGTTTTTTTCCTGACCAAATTCAGTCCTGACCTCTGGCATGCAGGTGCTGGTAGCTCTTACCATAAAGCAAAACCAGGACTGAGTTTGTTTCTGAGGTTTATTGCTAAGTTTATGATAAAATGTCCCCCTCTGCAGACAAGTATGGTTCAGAATATGTTTACGTATTTTCCCCCAGATGTAACTGTGCCATTCATGTTGAAACTGCTGAGCTGCTGTGGGTAATCTCATAAAATAAATGCAACTGCTGCCAAAAAAATGGTGCACGCTACATGCTCGCTAATACTGTATTGGGTTATATTCACTGGCTGTTTCTACAGCTTTAACCATCAGTGTGACCATTAACAGACCTACAACTCTTAAAAAGATTTAGGTGTATCCAGCCAGACATCAGTAAACCATTCATGTTTGAAGGTACAGACTGCCAATACTAATGATCAGTCCCTCTGAGGAAGGGGAATTTTTCTTAGCAGAAGATACATGAATGAAACTTCTTGCATGTTTAAAGGACTGGGGCACTGGATCTAGCTTCCCCGAAGGAGCTGATGGCTGTATTTTGTGCTTGTTAAAATGTACACCTAAAGACTTCTAATTTCACTGCTTACATAAATGTCATAACAAGCTTTTTGTGTACAGAAATAGAAATATATGGGAGTATATATTGGAACAGGAATGAGGATTTATTTTTTTTACCTCTAGTGCTAGTATTGCTCTTGGAAGTGGAAGAACGAGACGAGGGTTAAAATAAAAGGACTGGGATTGAGGAAACCTGAGATCAAACCTTAAATAGCTACAATACACTAACGAAATAAACATAGGTTTGCAGACCTTCACCTGTCACTAGTTAGTGCCATGTTCCCATTTCTTATGGGAGGGCAATCCAAGGCACGCAGGTGTGTCTCAGGTGAAGTACTCTACAATTTATGGAAAGCAAAAGTTCTGCCATTATCTCTGTGACTGCATCCAGGCCTTGGGGAAGTCACAGATTTGCGTGTGGGCATAGAGTTTTCCAGGCTTACCAGCAATTTCTTAAACTAATTATTTTATTTAAATTGCTCTATGACTTCTTGTGTTTCATCTTTTTTCTTTTTTTCTCTCTGATCACCTCTAACCAAAGGGATGTTTTCTTTTTATGCCGCCTGTGTTGCTACTTTAAGCTTTTAATCCACCTCTTTAGAAAGTCCTGTTGTGTGTAGTGATGCAGCCCTCTGTGTGCAGAGGTGCTCATGACAGGGGAGCCTCGCTGTTCTCAGCCGTCCACAAAGGATCCATGTGGCATGCTCATTTTTCATCTGCCAAACAGACCGATTACACGAATGCAAAGGGAGCATGTGGTAAGAGAACAGCTACAAGGTGACCATGTTAAAAGATACGTCCTCTTTATGGTGAAAGTTGGATTGCTTTGACTGAGAACTTGTGCCAGCAAAGCCAAGCCTCCTCTTGTTAGTAGAAGTAAGTTCTGGCCCATTTCTCTTCTGTCATTCCCCTATATGTTGCTAGAGCTCGGCAACAGTCTATAGAGGGAAGGGGATTTAGAGCAGTGACTGAGCAACACTTGTGAGTGCATGTGTATGAACTACATTCCAGCCATGTTATTTGATTTAAAAGCTAGATAGATCTATGTCAGAGGAAACATGGGTGTGCCTTTACTAGAGGGCCACAATCCAGTGCATGAAGACAACTGAAACAGAGAGATAACAATCCTAAAGTCCTCTGGAGAGATCAGGACATGAAAACAGACGTTCCTGGCTACAACATGCAATTTACATTATGCAGTTGCCCAGATTTCTCTCAAGGGACAGTCTTGTTCTGTAATCTTCATGTTGTTGCTGTGATAATGCCTACCTATGATTTTCTTCAATGAGGCAAGTCACAAAGCAGGAAAGACTCATATCAGCCAAACGAGGTTTGACCAAGGGGATAGGGTCATAGATGGGGATTTGGGAAGCTTGGTCACCCTTTCTGGCTTTACTGGCAAACCCTTTCATTGCGTTGGATAATGCTTTTTTCACTACTGCTTGCCCCACTTTCTATCTCCCCTGCCTGTTCAGCCTGAACACCTTCAAGGTCGATAAAGTCTTGCATGTTTGCACAGCACTCAGCATGTTGGAGCCCTTGTCTCCATCTGGGCTTCTAGGTGCCAACCTAAAAATAATTATTATATAAAATAACAATAATAATCTAAAAAAGAATACGCAGAGATGATACATGTAACAACAGTCCTTGTAGGCGATAGCATATGGAAGCTGTTGCAGTGGGAACACAAGGTGGAAAGGATTTCTGGGCTTGATGGGTGAATGTAAAAAGATTAAGGAACGTAAATAAGTTCATTCTTGAGTCACACAGCAAACTGTGAATCATCAGACAAACCTAACTGCAGGATGCAAAGATGCCACCCTACTTAGAGTACAGCTTTGAAAGCCCTAACCAACACTGATCAAAGTCTGGACAGTAATTACTACATTTTACTGGAGGAAAAACAGGAGAATTCTTACAAGGTGCTATTAAATCAGGCCCTTTAACACCTTATAGAAGCGTACATTTGTCCAAACTGCTCTCAGAAAGTCCTTGCAGGTAAGCAACGAATACTAGGGTTGGTAGAGAATGGCACAACACAGTTTCACAAATGAAGTGTCAGGCCATTTAGCACAGTGTCTTCAGCCTAATCTTGCCTCAGTTATTAATTTGTCTGCCAAGCACTCAGCTAAAGGAAGAAATTCCGCAGGCAATTGCTTTTTATGAAACTTCTCTCTAGAAAACCACCAGCTGAAAAGAGTTGCAATTTCCTTGGAGCCTCCTCCAGCTCAGGAAAGTTGGAGCTGCAGCTAGGGACAGTGCGCTGCTGTGCATGGAGCTCAGAGTCGGTCCCTGAATCCCTGTGGTGCAGCAGGAACAGGCTTACAAGCTCAGCTATGAGCTTCAGAGCCGGGCAGAGAGAAAGAAAGAAAAAAAAAAAAAGAAAAAAGAAAAAAAAAGGTTATATTGCTACCTGCTGCTAACCATCTGTCTTCAATGGTTTCACCACCTGCTTCCTATCTATACATCTATATATCCTCCCTCTTCCTCACACCTCCTCCACTGCAGTATCTGTCTAGCTCACTAGCCTAATGGAGAGGTGGTTACCCATGAAGGTATCCTGGTCCAGGTGCCACTACCTTAGTACCTGAACAAGTGCTGCACTGTTTTTCTTAGCCTAGGTGACTAATTTGCTTCCCTACATTCTTGTGAGATAAGAAAATGTGTGGGACTCCCAACACAGGAGGAAGCAAAAGCAATGTGATTTTTCAGGAAGACTGTATCGGATGTGCTGGAACTGGGCTTCTGCAAGCAAACTCCAGACCTGAGGTGTAAGCCCTCTTCCCCCTGCAAGCCTTGCTCCTGTTCTGTATGTTCTCCTTACATGACTGTAGACTCCCAGCAAGTTAGCAACTGGCTGACTGAAACAGCACAGGTTTGATGTGACGTATGATCCTGATTACCAGACTGCTAATTGCCATGTCTTTTGGCACATATTTTATATTCCAGGGCTTGAGACTTGACTTTTTGTCCCTTATGTTCCATTCTTTAGAAGGGAACCAGTTACTTTGCTGCATTTACCCAGTTAGGCACATTTTAATTTCTTGTTTCCCTACATACAGTCCCTCTATTCTACATAGTCTTATTTCATAGAACACAGGGTAATTTTAATAAATATATCACAAAATGTATATATATTATCTTTGTACACTAACTTGACTTTCAAGTCAGTGGTGCTGTTTCTTACCGGGCACTGACTGAACGTGCTTCACTAGTCTATTCTAGTGAATAAGCACAACTGTGTTTGGCTTGGGGAAGGCAGAAGTAGCTACAGTCAGAGGAGCTGTATCATCTTTTTCAGGGATGAATTCAGATGATTATATATATATATATATCTGCCCTTTGGTTCTGAAATTATAGTGGTTGGAGTACTTGCTTAAAACATCTTCTGCTTTGTTTTGCAGGTCTGAGATACTATGGGATTAGAATAAAATATTAAGAGTTTTGCTGCTCAAGCAGTGTTTCTAAGGTCATAACTTATTCCCTGAAATAATTATTTCTGTTCTCCTGTGGAGGTTGAGATGAGGAAGTGGCCAGGTTAAAAGAACAAGGGTTTGTGCTGTTCATTGTAAGAAAAAAAAAAAAAACCAAAAAAACATTCATTCTGAACATATTGTGGAAGTCTCAGAAGGAAAGAAAATGCGGTGAAAGCTCATTTCCACCCTGCATGCTGTATGCCCCTACATGGTCAGGACAGAGATCAAAAGACAGAAGGGAAGTGACTTACTCATAAGAGTTACTCAGAAGTTAAAGACGGTCAGCCGCAGATCTCAGCCCTAGAGCACGTGGGGGGCGGTGGGGCTGTCTGCCCCCTCGAGTGCAAGCACGTGAGACATGAGACCCTGACCTCACCTGCTGGATAACCAGGAGAAAGTAAATCCATTCTAGATCTGTGAACTTGCTAACCAGAGAAGCATCAGAAAAGAGCAGCAGTCTATGCAGCTGCCTCTGGCATAACGACATATAGAGTAAAACCTCCAGATAACCAACAATGTAGCAATGGTAAAGCTGTTTCTTTCTTCCGTAAATATCAAACAAGATATAACCTCTGAAGAGTTCTGCCAACATCTTTCACTACATAATTTATTTATTTTTTTTTAAGAAGTGGAGGCGAGTATTGACAAAATTCACCTGAACTGTTCAGTTTTGGTTCAGCCATAGATTTGTTTCTATAACAGGAATGCTTGCCGTTTGTTAAATAAAAATGCCACGGGTGATCCTCAGTTGGTGCAGATCAGCACAATTCCACTGAAGTTTCAGGGCTTCATGCTAGGAAAGGATGGACTCTCCTTATCTGGGCTCCTCCCACAGCAACAACAGGGCTGTGGTTTCTAAATTAGTGCACCAAGACCAGACAATTCCTTCAAGCTGCTATTGTTAGTTTTCCTTGAGAAATCTAAACCTGCTTCATAATATTCCCCTTGATATTAAACTTTTGGCCACACCATGTCTGGAGGTCACCAACTAAACCAGATGAAAAGCCAAGTGTGAGGACAGTTTTTCTGTGTTCTTGGTGTTTCCATTTTCAGCATTTCAGCCTCTAAGAACAGAGCAAATATTTTCAACACCAGGAGTTGAGACCGTTTAAAACTTCCTGTAAAGCCCACTTAAACTTCCAGTAAAGACCATGTCAGGTGGCAGATGAAGCTTTAAATTCTTTCTTTTTTTATATGCACCATCTGTCCTTAGCTTACCATCAGCTAGAGCTTGCTACTGGTATCCTTTGATGACTTCCCAGAAAGCAGAGTAAAGATTACCAAGTGACCTCCCAGACACATGCTAATTTAAAAGCACAGAATGAAATTAAGATGTTAATGGATCACTTCTTGCAGCAATAATGCTTCGTTTGCACTCTTCTCCACCCCAGGACCTAGACTCCAAACAGTGTGAGGTGATGGCTCCCATAACAAACATTTCACCTTGATAGTCACTTGGTAACAGTCACCTCCTATCAGAAGAGACCCAGCCTTTTTCTGGGAACCACAGTGGTGCCCTGCAGGTCACTAGGGTCAAACTTAGGAGCAGAGGGCATCAAAACTGGAGACAAGCCAAAAAGGAAGTAGGCTGTGTCAATTGATGACTTCAAACTGATGAGAACGTGAAGAATTCCTGCATTTTTCATATGGAAAATAGGACGGACTTTGTTTTTTTATTCATATATATAGTTCATCTCTCTGATGGTCAGGGTCACGTAGGTATTAGGATGCCCAGAGGAGCTGTAGAGGGCTGGGAGCACAGGGTTACTCTGGCAATGCCAATGAAAGCCACAGGCAGGCCATCTGCTTTGGATGGCTGTCAGTCAAAGGAGACAGATGCGCATCAGGACAGGCATACGGGGCAGGACAGAGCTGAGAACACTTGGATGAGCTGGCCGGTTCAGGGGGTAGGTGAAGCCTGAGGTGTTGTTAAGCAGGAAAGGCATGAAGGCAAGATTTTGCAGCAACTTAACATTTTTGAAGATTAAACAACCATTTTCAGTCAATAGCAGCGTTCACCCACCATACACGCAGTGCCTCTGTCTGTAGGCCACAGCTTCCACTTCATCTTAACGAGCATTAACGTGCTCTGTAATTACCTTACCCCGAAAGCCATGAAGCCCTCTCTGCCTGTAGTGGCTGTTAGCTGGAAATTACAGCGGTTCCCTCTGTGACACTGTCTGTGATAAAGCAAAAAAAAAAAGAGATTAAGCCCTTGTTTCATCTAGTAACAGGTAACTCCGTCAGCAGCAGCCTGGTATTTTGGTAGAGATGTGCCCTTGTTGCTGTAAGTCAGATCTGGATATAAACTGAAGCAGTGAAGAAAACCACGATCGGCACATTCACACTGTTAAGGCAGCGCATTTCGAAGGCGTTCCGTGTCACTCGTGCAAATGCACTTGGTGCTGGGCCTGGTTGCTGTCTTGGAGCAGGGCCACCAGACACAGGGGCTGCCAGAAAGTGCTTTTGGCCCAGGAGCAGGGCTCACGGCTTGGGTCCTTCAGCAGCCACCCTCCACTGGCCGAGCCAGGAGCAATTTGGAGAGGCCCAGGGAAATGCATATTGAATTCCTCTAGATGGCACAGCACCTTGACAAATCTGGGAATGAACACACAGCGTGGACAGCAGAGAGCCAGCCAGCCTCCAGTTGTCTCCTGAGAACAGCTTTTCCTGCTGAATTGTGGTTAATTGTTCTAATTCCAGCCTTCTGGTGGACCTCTTCCTTAAGACAAGGTGGGCTTTGGTGTCCAAAGCCTCCCCCGTCACCCTCCCAGGGCATGTGGGCTTTGTGCTGTCTGCTAGGTGCGCTCATGCGGGGATGGGGCACGGCCCACTGGGAGGTTATGCCTTGTGTAAGAGCTGGAAATGATGAAGAAGGAAAATTTGAGCGGTGTCTTATTCTTCTTATTCTGCAGCACACTGGGATTTGTGCTTCACTTTTTAAACCAGTAACTCTACGCTGGGGATTCAGCAGTGAGCTGCCATTCAATCGAATCTCTGGCTCTCTAACACAGGCAATTTTTTTCATGAGAGAATAGCTTTCACAAAAGCCACTGAGTGGCATTGCTGTCCTGTAACAATAGCCCTGAGAGAGACACAGGATGGTTCCCACAGAACTACAAGCCAGGCTGCTCCTTGAGTTACTACAGGAAAGCGGTCAGGCCAAGTGCATCCAGCTTCCAGTAACGTGACCTCTCCAGGGCCAAATTCACTTGTGGTGGGGTCTGCTTGTCTGGTGAGTCCCATCGCTTTCTTCTGAAGCTTCTGCCTCATTTCTAGGAGTGGATCACAAATTGCTTCAACGGTCGCTTTCCTACAACGCACACCTCCATCATGAGGACAGAAGAGCTGTGAGTTTTTGAACCTCAGCAGAGGATGGATTCTGATGACAGATATTTTTGGATTTATTTCTAACCCTGCTTGGCACCTCTGCCACTCTACCCTGGTGAGCGAGCAACTACTTTTACCTCCTGGAAATGTCCTAGGGACCAGTCCTAATTAAACAGTTAGCAATTATATATTTGCCCCCAGCAAACTCCCCACCAGGCTTTTGCCTCCCCAAATATTTTGTTTACAGTTAAAAACACAGTAATCTGGGGAGAAGGACCTAATCCATACAGGAAATGGGCTACATTATACACACACTGATACAGAGCACGGGAGATTTACAGAAGGCTGAGCAAATTGAAATATATACCAAAGGGGAAAGTACATTTCCCCTGACCATGCAGCGCTCATCAAAACATAATAAATATGCAAACGACTTTTGACATGCACGGGAAGTTGTGGGCCCAGATTGCACCAGCTGTACTCAGGCAGCGTTTTCCCCCAAAGTCACCTTGGCCACTTCACTAAGCGGGGAGCGTGTATAAATACAAATGAGCGAACTGCTCTTCACCAAGACCACTGCTGTTCTTTAACGTGCAAGGTGTTAGAGATCGTTTCTCGAACACCGTGCTTGATGCACACAGGAGATATTTAACACAGAGTATTTTTAGTTGTAATATTTCTCAAGGCACGATAGATCTGGAATCAAAACTAAGCAGAGACTGTTAATTTGTGATTGCACTGGTTTCCTTCTGAGTGGGAGCTTGTTAAGGTAGAGAGACTGTTTACGTGGGAGCTGAAGTGTGAACCAAGATCATCATGCTGATTGTTTCTTGTTTACACCGTTCGCTTAATTTGCACTAGATGTGCTGCTATACAAGCACAAAAAAAAAAAAAAAAAAAAAAGAAAAAAAAAAGAAATGTGTGCTGGACGGGAGGAGAGCAACTAAGAAAACAACCTGTCTACTTTGAGCAGTTGCAGTGTTTGAAGGCTCCCAAGTTTTACTGCACACAGTCCTCCCTTTGGGTCAAAACCATAATTCTATTTGTGCTTACAGCTCATAACCTAAAGCACAGCCATGCTTTTTCTGTCTGGTCTGCTGCTCTCTGGTTGTATAGAGCTGCATCTGCTACAGCTTTTTTCCTTACACCACGGATAATGATGGTTTGAGTATTGGCAATCAGAAAGCAGCTATGGGCTGCCGTTCCAGGCACCACCTTTTTTAAATCTTGAATAGAGAGATTTTCTATAAAATGAGTAATTTAAATCCTCATCTTCTTTGTGGTCTGTGGCCACCAAAGTCCTTGCTCTTTGGTCTTCTTTATCCAGGTGGCTAAAAAACTGGAAGATCTCTGCACTAGGGCTTTCAGCAAAACCGCGCCAGCCTTAGCAACAGCAGAGAGGTTTTCAGAGAAAAGCATGTGTGTTTGCAAATTTTAACAATGTTATCCTCCTGTTGTGTATGCCCCTGCTTTCTGTGTGCTATCCCCAGTAATTCTGAGAAGCGAGGAACAGCGCAACTTTGCTTGCACGCTTTGTTTTGCATCCATAATTGCCCAGGTTGCGTGTACGAAGTCAGTCTATGGCTTTGGAGAGCTCAGCCTGCTGCCTCTCTGGGTTATTTAAAGGCACTCAGGGATTTAAAAACAACACTTCTGTCAGGAAGCTTTGCACCTGTTATTGCCATAAGTAACAGCTCACATCACCTGGGCAGGCCAGCACACGCTGCAGCAGCCATGTCATGGACTGAATCAGCCAATGTCAGGCTCTGGTGAGTGAACAGATGGTCTTCAAGCCTCATTTGCCCCTACTTGCTAGTCTTCCACCATGCACAGCTCAAACAGATCGTACAGCCAGGGCTCGGTGGTTTTATTCAGAAAGGAGCTAAGCACAGTGACACAGCACTGTGTCCCCCCTCTGCTCCCACGCTGAAGGCAGTAGGCATCAAGAGACCTCTGTACCTGGCAGGGTTAAGTTATTAATTCTCCTTACCTGGTAGGGTTAAGTCATTAATGTATGTAAATGCAGCAGTGGAAAAGAAAACGAGATAGACAGATGCATGCTGCTTTGGCATAACTTTGACTGGAAAGGAAAGAAAGTGATGCTAAACGCTGCTGGAAAGGTTGCTCACTAGCAAAGCAGTTGGGACAGGGAGTGCCTATTTTGTGTATTGCTTCATTCTTGCCTGGTCTTTAGCAGTACCATAATAAAACGGATGAATAATCATAACTTTGTCCCAATGCACATTTATAGTTTAAATCCTATGCTAATCCTAGCAGTACAGTCTACCGTACCTGTGAGGAAAGAGGGGGGCTGGGGGGGAACCAGTCCTCGCTCCAAGCTAAACAAGTATCTGGAAAGGTAATTAACAGCTCGTCTCCATGGAGCCTTTATCACAAAATCAATAGTAGTCAGTTCTGATTTGCCTTGTTCTTCTTTACTTTGTGCTGCTTTCACTGTTTATAAAAATGTTTGTGGATCTGGCTGTTGGACTCTCGTTGGAAAAATGAGGTCAAGAGGGTCTATCAGCTGAGGTGCATGAAATCAGCTAAGTTTGCTTTGTAGAGAGATTTTGACAAACCTTAATTGCAGGATTTTACCCTGCTTTCACTTTCATGAGCTTCCTATTGCAAGCTACCATTTTTATTTTCCTTGTGTCATTACAGAAATCATGTAAGAATTATGACTTTCCATTGATTTTAACCTCGATAATCCAACTTAAGACTTCTTTATTTTTAAGACTACAGTGACAGCAGCTCCTTCTTTCACAAGATTTAAGGACAAAACTGGAAGCAAAGTAGAAGATGGAGATGTTTCTACAGCTGTGCACACAGACTAATCTCCCTGTAAGATCATCTGGAAAGACTTTAGAATCCTGGATTTGATTCAGAGAATCAAAAATAATGAGACCTAATAATCATGTAACTAAACGTACACATTTTATCAAGAGAGGAAAGAGCAGATGGACGTTTATTGAAATGAGGATACTCTTGCAAGAGAGGAATTGCACGAGAAAGTTGACATTCTCTGTCTTCTAGAAGTCTTATGGATTACATAAAAGTGTTTGGGTCCTGATGTGGAAATCACTGGATGAATTTCTCTGGCCAGGTTTATGAAGGAGGTTAGACCAGATGCACATAGTGTTTTCTCCTGACCTTAATCACGCAAGCATTTTAATCTTTTAGCTGCCTGGTACGGTCAGCATGGCTTGTAGCTCTCTTTTCATATGTCTTCTGAGAAAATAGGACTTTCTCTCAGATAGCTTGCACTAAGTCCACAGAGGACTCAGAAATTTAGTCTGACTTCCCATGCCTTTCCAGATCAAGCTAACCTCTTGTCACCTTTCTCTCTACCCTTTGCTTGCCTTTTCCATTTCTCATTTACCCTGACCTTCAGAGCTGTACCAAGAAGGGACTTGCCAGTAGAGTATGTTCCCTTATCTGTTGGCTGCAACCCAAGAAAGCAGATCTGCCTGGGAACACAGACTTTATGGGGTACCAGGGAGTTAAAAATTTATTATATAAAGTGCAACCTACACACCATGAAGGCCTTCTTTCCTTCCTGTCCTTTCCACCTTATTTTTTCACCCTGATAAACTTGCTAGGCTACAAACAGGAAAAAGAGAACTCAAAGCAAGCCCTGCTGCTCTTACTGTTACTGACAGGGAACAAACTGTTGTCAATAACAAAGCAGAAGGACACAAGGAGGACTTTTTTTCTCAGATGCAATGTACAGTACTCTGAATTTTTTTCCTATGGATTCTGTATTGGTTTTTCCCCTTACTGTTTGTAACAAAATGGGGAAATGAGATTATAAATTCAATACTGAATGCAAACAGACCATTTAGGTTATACTTTGTTCGGTAGTGCTTCATGTTTACTTTACCGATATAACCTTTCCAGACATTGGCCACTTCTGGTACGATAAATAAATATTATCTTTAAAATAGAAGCCTTACATCACTGCATACGTAATAGATCTGAAATCACAGACACTTAATAATCACCATAAATAACAAATAGCCATTTATAGGTACCAAGCTGTCTGTCAAGCCATGAGCTTTAATATGCACAGGAAGATGAAGAACGAGATGAAGAGTGATAATGTGTTGACCCAAAACCAGATCTGTAAAAGCACCATCTCCATGGATTGTTAGGAAATGGAAGTTCTTTAAAGGAAATGTCAGATTTTTCTTTGAAGTTCAGATACATCTTAATCTTCTTTCTGCTCTCAAAATTAAAAAACAAACAAACAAACGAACAAAAAAACCCAAACACCAACAAACCAGTTCCAGAAACAATAGCAAAAGCAAATGCACCTATATCTAGATATATTTTTAGTTTTTGAAGGAAGAAATAGTAGCTAATCCAAACAGAGCATGAATAAGGATTTCTGGGTCAGGGTCCAACCTGTCACCTGTTGAGAGTGCTTGGGAACAGAAGCTGTGACTGAGACTCAGTGGGACAAATGAGCAGCCTCCTTTTGCCACCTGACCTGGACTCCAGGGGTTTTCATCTGGCCCTGTCAAGGTTCTTAATTTTAAGAAATACAAAATATCAACAAATGAGACCCTGTCCCTTCTAAAGTCAATAAAAAGATATTTAGGGAATTCAATACAGCCAAGTTCTTACAATGCAAAAATTTGTTGAAATCACTGGGTTTCTCTTTCACCTCTGTAAATCAGAGAGTGTTTTTTATAAGTTCATCTCCAAGCACAGAGTTCTGCCAGATTTGAAAGCTTTTCTGTAATCTTGGATGATTCTTTAGCTGATAATAATATGCAAGCGCTTCTTACAGCATTACAGACACAATGCTAGAACAGTCACAACCCTCTGTTTTGTAGGGCAAATATCTTTGGCTAAGCAGGTGGCTTCTAAAGGTGCTAAGCATATAGCTGTATTTTTTAATTTGCTGGTGAAACTGGCAAATTACTCTTGAGATGGAAGAATATTAGCAAGAAATGTAGCCTAACAAAAAGACTGAGCATAGCAATCTGCTGATCTCACATACAGAGAAAAGTTTCTCTATATTTACTCTTACTTGCTGTGATAGGGTAGCTTCTTCCTATACATTCACTGTAGGAAGTAATAAAATTAATTTTCACATCACAGAAAGGGTGTCTTATTTTCCTCTCTAATAAAATGATTCTCCCTACCCTTTTGCTAGTGCAAAACTCATGTGTGTTCTATTTCACACCAAGCTCTAAGAAGCACCTGCTCTTGTGGAAAAGACAGGTTCTTTATTCTTCCACCATCTCAACTCTTCTTGGGATGTAGTACAGAAAGAGATTTTGGATTTTCAGTATATAACCACTGTCTGATCTATTAATTCAGCACATCTGTGGTAGATACCTGGCCCAGAACCAGCTCTGCTGCGTAGACCTGAATCGGTTCAGATGTGAAGTTTGTGCTTTGAGCAGTTCCACGCCTGGTTTCGGATTCTCTGGCCCAAACCAACTGGCTTGAGATGAGGTTGAAGGTGGTAAAGGACACCACACTGTTGTCGTTGTTATTTTTCTAGCAACAGCTAACTGAATTAGAAAAGAAATGTGAAAATAGATGGAACAACAGCAAAGAAAAGCAAAACATACACTTTTATCTGTTTGCTCCCCCTCAAGATTTTCTAAGGATACCTTTAAAAGCAACCTTTTGTTTCTTCGTGTGTAAACGGGCTGGTGCAGGGAAGCACTTGGGTTGCTCAAGTTGTAAACCTGCTTCGTGTCTGAGGAGATTTTGCTCTGCATCTTACAGCTTTGTCACAAGCAGCCCTAATATCTCTGTGCTGTTAATGTAGCTGGGTACTCTTCTCAGAGCTGCTGTAACTGCAGCTTTAATAGGGCAGGTATTACTTGTTCCTTACTCAGGAAGTGAATTCACTTTGAATTCTATGTGATGTTGACCTGAACAGGACCAAGGTAGCAGGTTTGTAAGAGCCTGACTTAAACAGCGTTCAAATTAACGGGCACTCCAGCTGACTTCCAGGGGCATGAAGTTGGGAGGTGCAAAGATGCACTTCATGTGAGACACATCCCCAGCTACTGCGACCTAAGTCACTGAGGTAGCTCAAGCCAGTGGGGCTGTGCCAGCTTGTGCCAATAAACTCTTCCTTCTGTGTGGAGATATAGGAATAAAATGTGTTACACACGGAGAGAGCCTGTAAGGCTACACAGGGAAAAATTAGAACTGTGGGAAGACAGTAAATAATTTCATCAACATTTCACTGGGAAATAGAAAATAATATCTCCGGTTGACTATTATACTAAAAACAAATCCTGTACAGCTTTATGGGAATCTGCAGGGTATTCCAAGACCAGCTCAGAACTCATCCTAGTGACTATGAGGGGGCACGTGCACAGCCTGGCACAGCAGTGAGCAGCCAGTTTGGGATCACAGAGCCTGATCTAGGGTGGCAGTGGTGTCACCTGTCTGTCGGGGAAAGGGATGTTCTGTGCTTTTGCTAGCACCGTTAGCACTGAGTCTATGGGAAGAATTACATCTTCTAACGTGGCCAAGTTAATAATTTATTCAGTGGGATAGGTTCCCGAATGCCAACAGGATGAAAAAAGTGGGTAAACAAAGTAGCCTAACACCTGCCTTGCAGCTCGCTGCATTAGCAAAGCAGCATAACTAGGGGTCAGAGCAGACTGCAGCAGGGAGAGCCACCGCACAAAGAGCAGCAACCGCTTTTTCTCTTGCCCGTGCAAACTACGCAGGCACAGCTTGGTTCTGATCCAGTCACTGGCACACTAGTCTACATACATCACATAAGGATTTCTTTAGCTTCACAATTGTCACACGTGAGTACCATCCAATGGTGAGGAGCTGGCAAAGGAAACTGAGGCAGATGGCTTCTCAGGCCCTTCTGCATCCAAAAGGCTTCAAGGCCTTGTGTTTCTCTGGAAATCCATCTGCATCTCCATTCCCCAGCAGGGAATAAAGAGAAGCGTGACATCTACCACCTTATACTCCCATAGCTGCGTCCCATGACAACTAGAGCCTGTGGGCAAAGCCAGTTCCTTTATCCCCTTCCGAAGGGAAACGGATGCTGAGGCCTCCCTCAGCACCAGTGTGTCTTGTTTCCACCTCACACCTTCCCACTCTTTTTCCTCCAGCCTTTCCCCTGCTTTTCCAGCTTTATACAAACACTTCACAACCCGTCTCATCTTCCCGCACCACGTGCTCAGCAGTGCCAGAGTTATCCGCGGGAAGCCTCGGATCCTGCACCAGATGGCTGAGAGAGTCTAGCAGCTCCTGGCAGCGGGGGAGGCAGAGGAGTGACAGCCTGACACGGCTAGAAGGAAACACTTTTTTGCTCCACAACACGCTTGTCTCACCATGTGCGGAGTTGCTAAGCCATACGGTACACCGCCAGAAGACACAAGCTCCAGGGAGGGAAGCAGGGAGCACCACTTCAGACGATGGGCCGGCTTCCCGCAGGACATTTTTACTCCTACTCTTCCCTTTGCTTTAATGTTTGGCTGTTGCAGAAGCAAGGGGTTTGGGGGATAAAAAGAGTGCCAGAATTAGGTGGCTGAAAATGAACTCTGGGTGTTTGGGCTTTTGGATTGTCTTTTTTATTATTATGGGCTACTTTGTGGTGGGGGCATGGTTCTGAGTGCCAGGAAAGGGGCTTGCTGAGGACAGTTATTTTTTACCTGCCATTACAACAGCTGCCAATGGGGGTAAACTGCTTATAAGCTATTTTCCTTCAGCTTTCAAAGCCTTTAAACTGCTCCCTGTCTTGCTTGTGTTAATGAGACAAACTGCAGCTTGTCCACATTACTTGAGCCTGACCTCAAATAAATTAAAGCAGACCATGATGCTCTGGAGGAACTTGCTCCCTGCACCACAAAGCCACTGTAAAATGTCAGCCCTTTGTGATATTTGACTGCAGAAACATAGGAAAGGTGTGCGCACACTGCATAAAGTATAGAAAAATGAGCTGGACGAGATCCTTGCTAGCAACTAGTCAGCTGTAGAAGCTCACTGTGCTTCTGGCTGCACAGTGCCTAGCAGGGTGTGCGGCTTGGCACCGCCACAGCTGAGCTGCTTGATGTGGCTGGTTCAGGACAACCCAGCTATCTCCCTCCCTGCTCCACCGCAACAATGCAGCACAGAGGTACCTTTGGAGGTTGCTTCTAACTCCAAACGTTCAAAGTCACATCAGACAAAGAGGAGGGGAAGGAAAGCAGAATTTGCCTGCTTCTGTAGCTGATTTGGCTGCGGTCAGCTCAGGTTGTGTCCCGCTCCGCAGCAGCAGAGCTAGAAACAGAAACTCAGTCTCCTGAGTCCTGGTCGGTCTCTGCACTTGACCAGAAAGATGAGGAACACCGGGAACGTCAAAGCTTCACTTCACAAGGCTGCTGGCAGAGACTGTGCTACAAAGAAACAGTTTCCCTGTAGATTCATAAGCAAATACTGCCATAAAATGAAAGTTATTCTTTCCTGCAGCAGAGCCTATCAATCTGACAATGCATGTATCCAGATTTAATTTATGCTTCCAAGTAAACTGGCATTCAGAGCAATTTGCATGTTGGGTTTTTTTATTGGTTGCACAACCCTAATGTGGACTGAGCGTAGATTCAGCAGCATTTCAAATAAACAGGCTCTCCGCCCCAAGACAAATTCTCCAAAGTGACTGAGATCTACATAATTCAAACTGATATGTTAGGAGAGCTGGAGATGTGTTCAGCTCAAGATGTACAGTGCTGTGGCAATAACAGTAGCAGCACCAAGCTGAAAGGTAAACAAAATGATGAAACGCTTTGGGATGAACATCAATCAAACCTCAGGGATCCTGGGGCAGGTTCAGAGCAGGACCCATGCTCTGCATGTTAGACCCCTTCCGCCAACCCTGGCATTGCTCCCATAGAGCCGTGTTCTGGTATTACAGATCATCTGGCAAGAGATGGATTTCTTACAAGTTCAGCCAGGAAAAAAACTGTTCCCTCCCCAAAAGACCATGCAATTCATGATTTTACTTTAAAGCTTGACACTGCGTTCCCATCTCCAGCATGTGAGAGCCTTATTTAACATCGAACCTCACCAGTCTGGGATTGATTTCTCAGCATCCCAGCTGCCTCTTCTACCAGGATTTCTCAGCCTGCAAAATGTAACTATGCTGAGATACCTACTCCCACAGGGAACGCCTTTACTCCCTGATTGTATACTGCAAGCAGTCGGGGAGGCTCAGCATGCTGGATGAGCAAGCTTACTATTGGCATGAAAAAGAGATGTACTTCTTCCTGGTAGAGTGGACAGGAAAAACCAAAGACCTGGAGCTCCCCAGAAAATGTAGAAGCAGGGCCCCAAACCTCTCCCTGTCCACTCCCCCACAGTTTAAAGAAGTCTCATTGGGATAAAAACACCTGTTCTTTCTATTCTCTAAATGTGTTGTTCAAAAACTCTATAAACCTTTTGGGCAGGCAGTGGTTTGCCTACATATCTAACCAGGAAAAAATATATTTGGCTACCTTGAAATCACTTTCACGTTCTTCACCTTTCAGTGTTTTTGCCAGAACCACAGAACCTAAACAGTGTCATTTGATAGAGGGGATTGAATCACACCTTGCAAACGCAGAACATGTGGAGCAAATAGCACACATTCAAACTACAAGCTGGGATAGGTTTACATTTGCATTTACAGCTGAAAACTCAATAGTTGCCCCTAGACCGTTCTGCACCGTTTCTTGCATTTTTAGAAATGAAAAAAAAAGCACCATCAAATACAGTATTTTCTAGGAACCACTTATCCACTGGTTTGCTTTAAAAACAGTCTTTAAAAATGGAAACACCTTAAGAATGTAAAATAGAGGATAGGGAGAGTTAACACGTATTTGATATTGAATGTGTAGTTGTTATTTTTCTCTAGGTATTTATTACACCTTTGAAAACATTTGTTTGTTTCCCCTTAAGTCATTGCAAAAATAAACAAGCAAAATTGTTACTACTGTTGCAGTAATACAAACAAATAAAAATATCTCATTCCATTTTAGTTAGCTAAATGAAGTTTGTGGTTAATTGCTTTTCTAATGACTTTGGACATAAGGATGATAGTGGTGGTGGAAGGAAGGAAATGATACAGTAGATAACTGTTGATGAAATTATTATTATGCTTGTGGCAGAGAAAAGAGCTTATCTTGTAATAAGTATATCCAAAATATGCTGAGAAGGAAAAAACACAACTCTGAATGAGCTTGTTCCTGCTTGCATTAGGGGCTGTGGCACACCAAGGTGAACTCGGGCCCTTTGCAAGTGGTTCAGCTGTGTCCTGTTTTGGAGACCCAGGTGGAAGCCATAGGGTCCTCCAGAACTGCCTGGACATTAGGGTGAGCTGATCTGGGAGCAAAGGGATCTCTCTGGGTGTGCTACAAAGCCAGCGTGAGCTGGGCAATGACAGGGCATCTTCTAGCTCTCACCAAGCCCCTGAGGTCAAACACAGCAGACTCGGAGACTCAGGTCAGTTTGGGGGAGGAGGAACTATACCCACCCATATTTTCCGCTGATGCTTTTTATTCTTTTCTGCAACCCACCACCCTTTCCTCACGGCCTGCTTTCCTGGGCTATCTTGTATTGGGATTCCTCTTTCTTAACTGGGGTGACATCAAACTATGGAATAAAGTTTAACTCTTTCTGAAACATGAAGAACTGATTACCCGTATCAGTCTGCATTGTATCACATGCTGCATCCAGCTGGAAACCAAATCCATTTCCTACTGAGAGCTAAACAAATGAAAATGGGCTCTTTTCCTGCATATTCACTTTACAACAACTTGTTGTCTTTTTGAGCAGGGTGGTTATGTTTGCTGGAACATGCAAAGGGTAAGAACAAACACTTTCAAATAAGAAATGAGCGTATCAAGTCTTCACTGCCCCTTCTTGACTGGAAACTGAGGTGAATGCATCTTACGTGCTAAGGGGAAGAGAGATGCCAGAATGGCAGTGGGGGTAAACTGAGGTATTAACAAACTGCTACATTTGTGTAGATAGTCCCAAGCACTCTGGTAACCTACACCCTCATTTCATGCTGCACTCTTTGATGCACAAGGTTATTCTGTAATGCACGTCCAAGATGATGAGAGAAGGGCTGAGCTGGACTCGGGGATTTTCACTGCCAGAAGCAGCAGGAACAGGACGGCCTTAAATTCTGTTGCTCGGCCCTAGTCATTCTCATGGTGGAAGCTGTTATTTTGCTTTTTGGCCCCCTGCCCATCAAAATGAAATATGCAATTAATGTTAAAAGGAAAATGGGATCAAACAAAGATCTTCTCTGTGAACCTTTAGGACTGAAAGGTTTTTCTTCTCCTGTTTTTACAGACCCTGGCGCAAAGCCAGAATAATAGCAGGCGGCTGGTGTGGAGCCAAAGTTTAAGCTTATACCTGACAAGGCTGATATAAAACTAACGTGCCCATGTTTGTGTGCCTTATTATGCCTGGAGATGGGAAGGAGGCTGGCAATTGGGTATTAGTTCGCGGCATGTGAAGGCTGGAGCCCCTCTTGCAGAGACTGCATGTGTGATGTGTATGTTTATCATCTATTGTCCTATCTTGATCTTCAGCATCATGTTTTAATGTACTGCTTGTCATGCCAGGGTTATGGAATTACTGTATGCTACCGAGTGTTATGGATTTCAGCAGTGATCTGTTTTCTCATTGAAGTATGAAAAGGGACACTGCCTGCTAGCTTTTGAAAAAATAACAAGCGAGATTAAATCTGATTGGAAACATTCCACGGCTTCCTTTTAAAATCGCAATCAGACACCTCATCATTGTTTCTATTTCATTTGCCCACCGTGATGAAGGACATTACAAAACATCATCACATTCCTTGGGCTAAAGGATGTGAAATACAACAGAAACAACACACAAAATCACCCATTTCATTCCTTTCCCCAACGACCCTGAAAAACCACCTGTTGACCTTACATCTGGCCAAAGTCTCTGAACATCAGCTGTACCGAAGGAGAGGGAAAGCCCAGTGGGGCCGCAGCTAGCTTGTGCAGAGGGATGGGTGCCCACGCCTCCCCACCTGGTTGGTCACATAGGCTCTGCTTGCCGCAGAGGGTGTGCTCTGACTGTGCCTGAGCCTGCCTTGTGTTCACCTGCAAGGTAGTGAAGCTGGCCCAAAGGGTGCCTCTGGTCTGTAGCTGCCCTACAGTTCAGTCTGCCTTGGTTGTATCAGGTCAATTTTTTATGTGGCTCACCTGTGAACTGGATAGTAACTGGCACAGGATGAGCTGGGAGAGGGCAGGGGGATGGATGAGCTGAGAAAGACTGTAAAGGGTCAGAACAAAGATCTAGGTGCTCCTTGGTTTGCATAACCAGTTTTTCTGAGGTCTTCTCTACCCATGTTTGCTACCTAGAAAAACCTATCATGGACCAACAGCCTGGGTAAGGCATAATTCTACTCATTTGGTTAAACTGTTGTGTCTGGCTATGAGACTATTTTGTTTTAAACTAGTTTGGCTGGAATTAATTAAGCCTAATTTTGAAGGAACTATCAATCTTAAATCAGGTTTTAAAATGCCACAACCACATGTAAAGTCTTGATCCAGTTTAAGTTCATTCAGCTGGTTTCTGTTTGTACAGCTATGGCATCAAGGAGCACGCAACCACAGCCTAGGAATCGGTTTAGGGGGCAGGGGAGGGGGAGCTGAGGTGGGGATTAAATTCAATTTAGGTCTTTTTCTCGAGGTCCTCTTGTAAAATAATTATGTAAAGGGCAAATTGCCAAACAAGAGTCCAGTTCTGAAAACAGGCAGGCAAACCCCGGCAGTGATATGGTGTAACTGCATAGGTAAAGCATGTAGATACATTTTGCCTTCCAAATCAACGTTCACGTGCTCTTTGCTAAAGATTTCCTACAGCAGGTAGTAGAGGTAGTCAAAGAAGGCATGTTATTTTCCTCTTTTCATCTTTGAGCATTGAAATACTAACAGCTTTTGTCTCTAATTGAAGTGGTTTTAGCAAAAAAAATCACTTTTGCATAGGTCTTTTTGTCATCAAAATTACAATTTCAAAACCAAATACTATTAATAAGCAATATTTTTAAATTCTGACTAATTCTAGGAAACATCAAAATATTTTTATTTTCAGGAATGAATAAAGCTCTGCTCACAGGCATGGGAAAATTGTGGTCCCAATTAAAAAAAAATATGAAAATTTAATGGGTAAGATATCCCATAGGTACAGGGAAAAGAGAAATTGCAGCATACTCCATGCAGTTACCAGTCTGAATGCCATATGGTTTACATTGGAAACTGTAAAAATATGCTCAGGTTAGAAACCTATTTTGATTTCCTCTTCTCTAGTGCTGTTCTTGACAGTGCTAATGCATGAAATCATGACAGATTATGCACTTAAAGCAGGTTTTTAAAATAACTAGGAGATAGGGATGCGTGGTTCCATCCACTTTAATAGACACGGGGAATCCCTGAGGCAGCTTTTACAGTTTTGCATTAAGTTTTTCCTTGGCTCTCCAAACAAATATAGTACGTGGCTGCCATTGCATAGGAAGATGAAGTGACAGTGTGTCGGCACTGGTCAAAAGTTAAGGTGATTTTGAAGCCCTTTAATGCCTTGGCAGGAGTAACCAAGCAAAGGGCCAAAGTGGGACGCTTGATGCAGGCAGTGAAGGCTTGGAACTACTGCAGGTATGAAGCATAGTGTGGGTCAGGGAGAAAAGCTTTGACAGGTAGAGGCACCCTGAAATAATCAGCCTGGAGACCTGGTTCTGGAGAGGAACCGTGGACAAGAGGCAGATGGGTCATGCCTGGTGCCTGTATATTTAAAGGTAAAAAAAATTCACTGAGTCTTCAAGCAGCAGCTGGGACTTAAACAAGAGCTGCATTCCTTTAACTGAGGATGACAAAGAGCGGATAAAACAGTGCTGGTGTTTACACCTCTCTTGAATCAAGCAGACTCTGTCCAAAGGTCCAGGCTGTCCCTCTGCTGCCTGCTGTGCCTCCTCCACCACATCTCCATGTGACAGAACCGTCTGCCTTCTCTGTCAGTGGGAGAGTCTGGCTGTTAAAAATGATGCTTTTCAAAGCATACCCAAAGGAATTTATCCACAGGTACTAAAAAGTCACTACGTTGTGAAATGTTCTGCACTTCCACCACAAATTATATTTTTTAAGTAATTATAGGTCAGAACATTGTGTTATTTCTTTGTTGGTGCTTCATGAATACTGTTACAATCTGGAACTTGTAAAGTACCGTATTTTTGCACTTCATGCTGTTAACTTGTAAGTGTAAGGGTCAATTATGAAGACCACATACATTTTGCCTTGTTAGGAATAAAAACAGAATGTGGCAGTTAATGCTAATGATTGCAAAATGGAAGCTGGTGTCCCTTTTGCAAAATGACAGTTCAATTTGTACAAATGAAATACGAAGAGGGCAACAAATTTTGAGTAACATTTAAGAACCAAGCAAGACAGAGAGGTGTGTTGTTGGTACAAAAAGCTTAATGAAATTGCCATTTGCTTCCTCTGCACGGCACACAGACGTAGCACTAAGCAATTAACTTGATATCTTTGGATTACTCCCAAACTGTATTTGACTTCATTGCACACCCACAGAGAGTGGCTGCTTCGGCTTCCACTGGTACAGGAGCGTGCAGTCAGATCCTACGCTGACCATGTGGATCACAGGCAGGGCTTTTCTAGAATCTTGAATTGCTAGGATATTTTGAAGTTGTAACCTTCTCCTTCTCGCAAATTACCTGCTTCATGGCTTAACCCACCCACAGTTCTCTCTTGGCTAGAAAGGAGTGGGCCAGCTTTGCAAGGAAATGAGTCCTTCAGAAGAGCCGGTGCTGTAGACTTCTTTGGCTATGGCCTATATACGGGGATTATACAACATATCAACCCTGGCATACGTGTAGGAGTCTGGGAGACAAAAAATAATGTTCTTACAGAGCAATAATTTACTATTCCAAAGGAAAAACCCTTCATCAGCCGGTACTGAGACAATATCCATTGTACCAAGATCAAAAAACCCCAGGTGGTTCAGTCCTGACTGCTGCCTGATTTGAATCAGGCAGGGTAAGAGCTGGAAGTTCAGAAGGCTTGTGAACCCACGAGGGATATAACCACAGGATGCAGAGTCCATCTTGCTCGTGAGCTCTGTGGTCAGTGGAACAGCACTACAGACCAACTACGAAGTAGCAAAGGAGGTGAACCAACCTCAAGCCCCTTTTTGACCTGATAGAGGAAGAGTTGGGTCTCTTGCACCATAGAGGAGTCTCAGATTTGGAGCTCGTTTCATTAAAGGGAAAGCTGTCTGTGTTTTGTCTGCCATTTTTACTGGCTTTGCTTTTTCCAAAAAGTACTCTGTCCTTAAAAGTTCATAGTTTTTTTGCGTGTGCAACAGATAGGATTCCTGAAATCCTGACATTTCATGAGACAAGAAAAATACTTCGTGCCCAAGGAACTTCTGACTGAAATAAAAAACAAAATCATAAAACCAGGAAAAAATAAAGCTTGCTTACAGATAATCACCATGGAAAAAGTAGCTTACACTGGTACCCTGTGAGAAAACCTGAGAATCCGATTTGAGCAATTATCAGCAACCGTGGTCCTACTATATGGCTTAAAGTGCTTGCTTTGCTGCGAACTTTCATCTTCGTGGAGAGGAACACTCCGATAAAGACATGAGTCTGTTTCCCCCTATACTTAAATCAGAAGAAAACTTAATTACATTTGGACTTTTTTCTGAGCAAGATACACACTGAATTAAATAAAGATGGTAGACCATGGCCCAAGACGAGCCACAAAATATGTGTCAGTGTACTGGCACATGCTTCCAAGTCATTTGGTGGTGATGTGTTTGCAGTCAGACCTCTGCTTCCTCTGTAAGCGGAAGAGTGAAGAGAGGGATGCTAGAAACAGAACTGTGGGAATACACACAGTACGTGTGGTTGCCAGATATAACTATCTGGAACATTTCAGATTTGTTTGAAAACTTAAAATGCAGTGTTAATGTGCATGAAGACTGAAATTTTGAGCTCTCAGAAAATACAGGAATTGAGATTATCTGTGCCATTTTTGTTTAGGTCCCTGCGTATGTCTTTTGTGTTATACCTTTAGCATCAAATAGGAAGGCTGCAAGTGACCCAGAACCTCTGACTTGTTTTCTAATGCTTTGAGCCCAGAAAAAAACCCAGCTGTCTTTTCCTGCAGTTCTCTTCCTCATGCACTGCCCACTCTGTGTACTCCATGAGTTAACAACCTCCCAGGGCCACTAGGAAGAAAATAAAGATTGTGTTGGTGTATTATTGGAAAAAAGACATTTAGATCTCTTACACAGACTGCTAATGTTTACACTAAGGAAATAACTAGTAGAAAAGAAGTAACAAAGGAATAGCTTTTGGCATATGTAGACTACCTACTAGGAGTTGATGTATATGTGATCCTGCTGTTTTACAGACCCATGTCTAACCCCAGTGTGTTACCTCTAGTCATCTGCAACAGGGTGCTGTGGCAGAGACTGGAGTTGGTATGTTAAAGAACTAGTGGCATAGTTCCCTAAATATGCTTGGGAAAGTCACTTCAGGGCTGAAGCAAAAAAAAAAAAAAAAAAAAAGAATAATAAGATTGTAGATAGTGGTTTTACTTTGGTGGAGTAGTTTAGCAGCTATCTGGCTTCCTTATCCAGATCAGTTTGTTCAGTGTTTGTGTTTAGTTTTGCACAACCTGAAAAATGCTGCATTTATATTTTTTGTAACCTTTCTAGCAGATAGAAAAGGTAGCAGGAAGAATTTGCAGAAGGCCACTAAAGCAGGAAGGGTGTTATTGCAGAGAAGTGGTTGGGTACACTCTACTAACATCTCTGATCAACCTAGGAGCTCATCGACTGGGGAGTCAGTTCAGATGGCAGGTTGGACATCACAAACATGACAAACTGAATCAGAGGAGCTAACCTGGAACAATCTGGTTTCATATATAAAAAACAGGAGGATCTTGGTCCCTGCCACACGCTCAGGGAAACTGCATGAGATGCCACCTCCCCTGCTGAGTGGGCAACCAACATGTAAAGGGCAGCACAGTGTCCTGTAAGCAATAGCTATCCGGCAGGCAGTGTTAGAAACTGGCTTGTGCCATATTTGTATACAAACCATACATACATATGGACGTATTTCAGTTAGGACTGCACATTAATGTACCCAAAAAGTGCTTCCTCCACACCATGTGCTTAATATCTTTTAACCTATGAGCCCTTCAGGTCAGGGGTTGTCTCATACATTTGCCAGCTGGGGGTTATTGTAACACAGGTTAGAATAACTATGCAGGGTTGTGCAGACAGATGCTGTTGATTCTTGAAATCTTGCCATGATGCCCAAACCAAGTTTTTATTTCCTTTCATCAAAAATACCTCTTTCCATTTGGAAAGCAAGGCAAGGCTAATCATTATTATTATCCTGTAATGGAGTGATAAAACCCAGTGACACACACAAAGCAGCTGTCACAGCTTCTCTCAGCCAGCCCATCAGCCCCATCTATTTCTTTACTACAGTTTTGATGACAGTGCCGTGCTGATGTCAGGGACAGAAAGGGCTGTAGGAAGGGCAGAGCATCATGTAGTTTGTCCTGTTGCCCAAGGTGACCGCATATGCAGAGACCTTTGCAAGCTGTATGAAAAGACATTATTTTCATGGCCCTTGTCTTGCTAAATTATCACTTCAGCAAGATAATTTCATTTCTTTTTTCCTCCCGTCCCTGCCTATTCTTTATAAAGATCTCTCTTGGAGTAGAAAAGGTCAACTATGGAAAAACTCATAGCAGAAGCCAATGCTAAATAAAGGTTAGGTGATTTGATTTGACTCCTATGTAAACAGCAATCGTGTTTTCTTCTTTGTGATTTATTAATGAGGGAGCTGACAGAAATGTCTATATTTAGATTCTGTGAAAGATTTCATTATAATGGGTTCTTGAGACTTTTTTCTTTGCTTGAATAAGCCTGATGCTTGACAGGAGGACTGCCCTGTGGCTGTAGAATGACTCTGCTTTGCTTATGGAGCTCCATACAGCTCTCATCCATGCGAACAATATGTATATCCCAAAAGGTACAGACTGAAACAGGTCACCTCTTGAAGTCAGTAACCAAAATGTTCATCTAACCAAAGTGGTCAGCAGCTTTCAAAGAGATTTAAGCTCTGCACTTGCTGGAAGAGGACATTAAAAATTGCTTTGCCTCTGTTCTCTGTCATCTGGTAAATGCAAATTTTTACAACGGACCATTTACCCCATTTGATTCCTAGGAGTGACTGCAGCTACTCCAGTCCTAAACTGACATAGGTTAGAAAGAATATACACTTAAGGGGCTAGAAGGTAAAAATAGGAAGGAACTTTACTTGATGTCCTGAAAGTACAGAGAAATGCTCTGGAAAAAATATAGCTAAAGTTGAGGTACTGAACCCTTTAGGCCTTCTGTAACTTGTTTTTTATATAATGCACCTCCTCTTCCAAGCACTCAGCATGTAAAGCTGTGAGACTTAAGAGTTCCTTGCATCTCACTACGTGTGTTTAACGATACGATACTTACATCGGCTGTCACATCACCTTCCTTTTGGTCCATTGAACTGAACACTATGGAGCTCAGATGGTCTGTCTCTGCTCTAAAACGTCTGCAAGATAAAGTCTCTTGGGTAAAGGGGCTATAAAATAATAACACAAGCAAGAAGCACAAGGGGGTGGGAGGGGAGAGACTTGCAGAAACAGCATAGGGTTAAAGGGAAATTTAAGGTACAAGACAAGAGGAGTAAGGCAGTGTCACTTCAGTTGCAGCAGGCTGAATATCACTGATGAGTACCAGACAGCCAGACAGTTTTCACAACAGGCTTTTGCCTTTTCCTGTCCATTTGTATGCAACACATCACACATTCAAGCTTGTGGAGAAAGTGACCTTACACAAGGGAAAGTGAGAGCTAGCCCAACCACTGTGCTGCTCCAGGGCAGCCAATCCACAGCCAATGCCTTGTTGCTAAATTAAGCAACAGGCCAGGGTCTAAAGCAGACATGGACTCAAGGCTTCATAAATCAAATTTCCCTGCAGCTACAGAAGCTTACAGGAAAAAAGCAAACAGTGCTCTTGCAAACTCATTCATGCATTTCCAGACTGGCCTTTTTTTTTTTTTTTTTTTTTTTTTGGCCATTTCTGAAGAGTTCAGAGCTATTAGCAAATAAATGTTGCAACAGATTTTACTATGAGATAATAGAGCAGTTATACTATTACTGAAATATTTACTGAAACAAAACAGTAGTATGTGTGTAAAACCCAAATCTCATCTGCAGGAAAACTGAAACAGAAGCAGTATAAATGTTGGTTCATAATTATCCCTAATTGCAAAAGCTTTGAACTAAAAAAGAATTGAATCTTTCCACTTGCTGGGCTTGATTTAGTATTTCATTAGTCAGATTTTGCACCAGTTACAGAGCTGCTTTGGAATTCAGCTGGAGTAGCACAGTAGTGAATAATAGACACGCTTTACAGATGTACTGCTTGTGGAACTGGATATTTTAGGGCTTCTAAGGCTATCTTCTAGAGGACCGCCAACCAGGCATCACCTGAAGTTCCTCTCCAGGGAAGAATCTGCAAGTTTTTACTTTTGTGGGTGAAATTTGAATGGTATTTTCAAGCTATCAAGTTGTCCTGCAAGGATGCTAGACCCACTTGAAGTTCTTAGCTGCAAAAGCTTTGGTGACTCCTGTAAAGACATTTTCAGTGACAGTCGAAAGAAAAGTGGTCAGGGCCCTGGAGCCATCTAGCCTCATTTCTGCAGGAAACCTTCCCACTTTGCCTGTTCAGCTGCTCTGTGACATATTGTGGTATTATGTGGCAACAGAGAGCGAGGTTTCACTGGTAAAGTGTTGTGCAAATATGGAATAAGGAACATCATATGCCAAATGAGTTTACAGTATCCATCACAAGTTATTCTCTTGTATGGGACCACTCGGACTTTCCAGGACAATCTGTTTTTCTAGGTCCACTGGTTTTTATAAGTTCCCTGCTTCAATAGTAACCACTATGTGGTAAGATCCATGAAAATATTTCTTCAAACTTTCAGACCTTGCAAAAGCCACCCTTTCCTTTGAATTAAACCTTGAAGTATGATGTCTTATTGTAAGAAGGGCATGGTTTTATTTATAGAAACTGAGAGTCCCACTTCTTGTTTCTGAAGCAGAACTGCGAAACAATTGGTTTTCATATCAGCATTGAAAAGAGAAGTGGTAGAGAAGCACTGAGATCTTACCCATGACTTAGGTATAGTTCCACAACAGCTTAGGCTAAGTCTATGATCAGGAGGTTTCACTCCTCTTCCCACCCTTCACTTGACGTGGCAGGGGGTCCCTACACAGTTGTGATAGAGTTTGGAGAGCTGGTACAGCTAAAACAAATAATTTGGGGAGTGCTAGTTTTTGCATGGATTAGCCCTCTGGTCCAGCTCACAGTGGAAGGAAGGGAGTGTTTGTGCTGGTCTGGGGAGAGGCAACAGCATGCAGCTGGCAGGGAGGAGGCAGCCAGGACTGTGGCTACTGCAGACTTCCCTGAAACTACACTCCCACACATCCTTCTGGCAGTCCCCAAGCAAAGACTGTGTCTGTGGCCCCTCTGCTGAAGGCTGAGACCAAATGTCATGGAGCAAATTCTATCATACTTTGTAAATTCTTGTATCCGCCACAACAGGGCAATTGCACCCAAAGTGCTCTTGGGTATGGACCTGGAGCATCCTACCTGCCAGCCAGCCATGCCCAGGAATTGCCTGGGAAAGTGCTAGTTGGCACAGATAAAATACATGGAAGGCACAATGTTCTGGTCTACAGGTCTGTCAGGTTACATCAGTGTGCCTCCTGGACCCCTCAAGAGCTTGAACTTTGCCAGTTCGACATTAGTTCTCCAGGAAAACCACAGTCCAGCTGCATGCCTGGTGTTGTATGACCCTTCTGGGTTGCATGAGGATTAGAAAAACCATATAAAGGGAGAACATCATCTTAGGTAAGTGCCTTTTTTTCCCTGTTGAATTCCCTCTGCACCTTTATTTTGTGTATCTGAAATTGCCATCCTTGCCCCTCTATCACACAGGCAGGGAAAAGTCCTGGAGGAGCCTGGGCTAGGTCTGAGCTCAGTGGCTATGGAAAGCGAGCATATTGCTATCCTCTGTGGAAATGCAATTAAAATGAATCAGTAAACAGCGCATGCAGCATGAGAAAAAAATCCGCACGCTGCTGACTTATACCAAAAAGCAACATGTTGATGACTCTACAAACACCCCACATCACTTTTGTATGAGATACTTGAAAATTACTCATTTGTCTCCATTCACTTCACAATTTTGTTTAACTTTCTAAGAGTCAGTAAGTAAAAGCTGGTACATCAAGGTTATTTGACAGAACTGCCCATGTAAATATTTCCAACTTACTTTCCCACAGACGGATATGACATTTTCTCAAACAAAAAATAATTGACTGTATAAAGGAGGCCTCACTAGGAACATATTGTATTTTCCAGAATTTAAACATTTGGAAACTATATGGATTCCAATGTTTTTGTGAGATTTCTAAAGGTTGGGGTGTTTTCAGAGGTTGGGTTGTGTGGTTAACTGGCTAGCTGAAAAAGGTCACATAGACAAAGTCCAGCTGGCTGGACAAAAATGCACATCGCTCTCAGCTTATCTGAAGTAAAGCAAAAATACACTATCCCTGGCTGTTCTTGTTACACAGTAACAGGAAGATTGCGGTGGGAAAAGAATGTTGCAGGTGGGAACAGATAACTACAGAAGAGAAACTAGGGGCGGGCTTGGTATTTAGGCAACTAACCAATAATGAGCTTAACGTTTGTAATATGTATGAGCTAATTATAACAAGGCATAAAAGGTGACTGTAAGGCACAATAAACGAAGTCTGCTGATCACTCATATTGAGTGACTGTGTCTTCCCTCCTTCGCGACAGGGTTGCTGAGTCTTGTTATTAGGGTCTTGGTTCGGCTCCTTCTGGAATATTACAGAATTCCCAGTGAGTTGTAGAGAAGGGCCTGACTTTGTCCTACCTCTTCCCAGCATGGGATGCATCTTCTTGCATCTTCTTTTCCCTTGAATACTCTTCTCTTACACCAGGCTAGCCTGTGCCAAGCAGTTAAAAAAATTTTTGAAAATTCTAACTTCAACTTTGGCCAGTGTTTCAAAGGGCAGTATATCTAGTCTAATTCTATAAAGACTCATTCATCTCATAGGAGTATCCCAAATGTCAGAGATAACTCAGTGTGTAGTGTTAAAGGTGCCAAATCCTTCACAGTCACTTTGACTGAGTTTAGGTCACCTGTGCCATTTTCTCTGAAAAAAATCAAGTGCAATGTGACTCAAGGCACTGCTTGCACTGTTTAGCCCCAAGACCTGCTCCTGATCTTGCCTTCACCCAGTAGAAAACCAGGCCCAAGTGTTATAAACCAGAAATGACCAGAAGCATGTCCTCAGAACTGATGTCCAGGAGTTAGAATGATTGCAAAACGTAGTGGCTGAGTCAGCCTAGGATGGAGAGCTGTGGCAGGTCCACCCCAGTACCCTGCAACAGGGCAACAATCTTCACACCATACTTAATATGCAGAAGTGCACCCAAGCCTGGAGGGGAAGAAATGGCAGGACCACCCAGAACACACCCGTGGCCTGGGAGAGGCATGACCAAGCAGGGAGAAGGTACCCAGGCTCCCGATTTTGGAGAGCAAGATGCTGTTTGTGCTGACTGTGTGCATCCTGAGGGAGAAGCAACCCAAACTGAGGGAGAAACCAAGTCTTTCTGAGAGAGGCTGGCCTCGCTGAGGAAGCCCAGCTGGGCAGTAATGACTTGATCCAGTTGTACATACTCAAGGGTAAAGGGTATGCATGTCAAGACCCTTGTCATCTAACAGAAGTCCTGATCAACACTGTGGTACCCCTTCACGGGTGTCATACAGCAGCACAGGGAAAGCAGGCAGGCACACAGAGCGCAGATTCCCCTGTGCCATGCCGCTGATACCCGTGGCCCATCGCTGTGGTGTGGAGGGGACTGCCTCCAGAGATGGTATGGTTAACCTGTGCAGTTGTGTAATACAAATGAACACAGGAGGGAATATAGCTTTCATTCCTGTAGCCTCTTCTCATCAGTCTTGGTAAACAGCTTTTTCTCTTCAGCCCACTTTTAAGTAAATGAGACTAAAAAGAATCTGCCTCTTACTGTGCTCAGCTGAACCTGAGCCTCTTCTTAGTAATGTCACTGAGATCAGAGAAGCATTGCAACCATTAAGCTAGAGTGAGAGCACAATGCAAACCAGCTTTGACTACAGTTTTTAATAAAAAGCCTCAAAGTCTTTGATAGACTCTTTAATGTTATCAGGATATGATTTTCCCTTCTATTCCCCACACCTATTTCAAGAGAGCCATTCAGTGCACTGGTGATAACCAATTTATTCTTCTAGTTGTGAGTGATAACCTCTGTTAACAGTATAAATTGCACCCGTTGCCCTTGGCAGAATTCTTAACAATTCTCCTGCTGCCTATTAAAGCAGTTTCATAAATAGACACACCTCATTAATATACACTTTTCAGAAGACTAATTGAATTTTTCCAATATATCCCTCAGCAGCCATTGAATTATTTAGTTAGTGGTGGATATGTGCAAGCTCATGGGCAGTGATGCTGAAGAGTCACCGGTGGCTAAGGGAAAGTACAGGACGTGCTCTGCTAACTTGTTGGTTGAGACACTTCTGAAGGCCACACTCCTGAGAAAGCAGGCTAAATACATAGTTCTTGTCAGCATCGTTGTGCTGTGACAGTGATGCTTGCTTGTGGGTCAAAAGATTTGTCAAAATCATCTGACGAGAATACACTGGGATAAAGAAAGGTAAACCTAGGCTGAGAAAGAAAGGAACAGCAATGGACTCTATTCAAAACCTGGCATGGCATCCTGGAGAGAAGAAGATCTTCTGCAAAAGGCATAGATTGCACTGTGACCTTTGATAGAAATCTTAACGGATGAGTCTTCCTTGGAAGTATTCTGCAATGATGATAAATTCAGTATCTGATTCACACACAGGTAATTGGCATAACTAGAAGTAAATGCAGAGAATCAATTCAGGAGGAGGAAAGGGAACCACAAAAGAGTGAGAAAAACCCCAGCTGTCAAGACAGGGACCAAGTTCAAAGATAAGAAAGATAGTCACTCTTCTTACATCAAAACTAGCATAGACAAATGCGTGTCTAAGTCTGACAGGAATGAAATAAGTTTGTGCCCCAAACTTGTTACCACTAACTGAAAAAAGCCACATGAACAATTGCACAAGGGCTCCTAGCATCACCCAGTGTGAGTCCCAACGAATGTTTGCAAGGAACTCATAAATAGACTTGTGACTTTTCTTGGTACAGGTAAAGCAGGAATTAACTTCTCCTTTATTGTTTTCCACCTCCCCCATCTGCTTGTTCCGCTCCTGCGCTGCAGGTTACTGTGTGCGGAATGAAGTCATCACAAAGAAATGTCTCCTTGAACCCCTGAGGCTTCAGAGATTTTTATTAAAATCATAGTAAAAATGGCTTTAAGCATCACATACTTTGCTCCCTCAGACCTGGTGATGGCAATCCCTGTCAGGAAGGATGGGCCACAGGAAGCTTTCTATCTCTCAATGAGGATTTCCAGGGCTTATTTAGAAAATGCCCTAGCAGCCTGTCATTTATTCTAGGGCAAAGAATTCAGCTCACTCAAAAAAAGATGGGCTGAGTCAGATGAACAGATTCAGAAGTAAGTTTTCTCCATGTGTGACTTGTTCATACTTAGCTTCAGCTTTTTTCCTCTTGACAATATGAATTCTTTGTATGTATATGCATAATAGGCAACAACGTGTACGGGGAGATAATCCTACTGCCATTAGTATCAATAGCAAACTCATTCATCTTAGTGAAAAATAATCCTGTTCAGACTTACTTAAAAAGCAGACTTGCCAATACTGACTGTCTTCAATAATTACTAAAGTTACCGTTTATCTTTGGCTGTGTTAAAGGTAGATGCTGTGCTGAGCTCAAAAGAAGTTACGCAGGGGCAGAGTTTCTCCCAGAGGACGTGCAAGGGATGAGGCTTTATTACTGACTGTACTGCCAAAATGGCTGTACGCCATCTGTTACAGGCCGCTGCCTTTGTTTCCACTAGTATGAGCCACTTAAAGACTAGTCACAACCGAATTTCCTATGCTGAAGAGAGTTCACAGACTGCTTTTCCAACGAGCAGCGTGACCCTTCCCAAAGAGGAGCAGGAATAATGCAAAGTAAACGCATACTCTTACAAAACTGGGGACATCCCAGTGGAAAAAATCTCTGTGGTGAGTCCTGAAACAGGGTATTGGTGACTCTTGGGTCACCATGGTCATGCAAGTCAAAGGGATTAGAACAAACCTGTAATGACTATAGCTGCAAATAACATTTAGCAAACACAAATCAATTTTTCAATTATACTGAAGATATTATGTCAGCAAAGAATTCACTGCCTTGAATGATTCTGTTTTGAATAGTAAGCTGTTCTCTAGCAAATTGAGATGGCCACAAACCTCTCAAAGATCACGATGTTCTGTGGAGAATGTGGTTTGTATGGTAGTTATGTCAAAGTCAAGTGAACAATAGCAGTCTTATCCATCCTTTGCAATCTGGCAGTTAATATACTATAGATTTATGGAGATGACTAGTTTGACTTACATCTCTCAGATAGATCTATAAGGTTACTTCACAGCTGAGTTTTTCTATACGAGTCCCTTAACTACAAGAATGTTTCCCAGAGAGCAATGCAGTAAATCTTTCGGTTGGGAACTGAGTAGGTGATAAGAACGTCAAGTCATATTTATGGGGTTTTTTCTCCTGTAATGAGTGAAAGTGATTTATACTTAGGCAAATAGCTGATATAAAAGACCTCTATAAATTTAAAATGTTTGTTACCCCAGTGGCATAAAAACGTGCTGTTTTGTTGGAAGTAAGAAATGTGCTTCCTCTAAGTATTGCTAAAAGGTAATACCAAAAGAGTTAAAATTTACAGTTGTTTTTGAAAACTCAGGAATCTTTTCTGGCGGGACTTCCCTGTGTCTTCCTGGGATCCAGCCTGGTTCATGTCACTGCCTTGTTCCCCTGCTCTTTACAGCTCTCAATACCCAGCAAGAGGAGGAGCAGTTTCATGACTACTTGAAGTTGCAGACACCTGCTTTATCTCTCAGGACTTTTGCAGCAACCAGGGGGTCACTGTACCTGGCAGTGCCACCCTGTTCACCCAGAGCTTTCAGCTTCACAGAATTATAGAATCAGCAAGGTTGGAAAAGACCATTATGCCCATTATGACAGCTTTACGACTGCTGAGGATTGCTGTGTCTTCCTGGACCATTTAGATCAGTTTTAAGCCTTTCCCTATTGCTGAAGGCAGATTCTTATCCACTCTAAATTGCCTGAGATTCATTGATTTTGGTTTACTGATAATGACGACTTCTTACAGTGTTACCAGTTGGCCTCACTTTGATCAAGATGCAGGATCAGAGCACTCTGGCAGGAAGAGCAGGTACAACATTCTCATTTAAATTCAACATGGTTATATCTGGGGTACCGAGCATTAAAAAAAAATGAGTAGGTCCGGCTCTTTTGAAGCAATCAGTCACACAGCATGAGGAGTTAGGCATGCAAAACCTTAGCCTAGAAGGTTATATAGATAGATATATGCATGTGTGTGTGTGTTTGTGTATATAACCATAGAAAGCATTGGCCATAACAGCTGAGAGCTTTGCAGTTTTTCATCTACAATGCAGAAGCAATAGTGGAAAGAGGATTTTTATTTGCCTTATTTTCTTGCTACCTTGGTATCCTATTCAGTGACCACATCCAGGATCTCATGCCAGCTGAATCTGATGATGAGACGGAAGGCAGGACTAGACCCAGGCCTTTGATTTTGGAGTCATCCCATCAGGATGCCATCAGAGCAGGGAAAAAGCAGCAGCTGATTCATAAGCATTTAGCACAAATAGGGAAAAGACGGGAGGGCAAAAGGTGCTAACACCTGAGGGCTGAGGTCATTCCTAATGGGAGCATGGGGAACTGTGATCCGGTGGAAACTTGTAAAGGTGAGACCTGTCTGTGTGTTTAATAGTGGGGTTAGAGTAACGAGTGGATTTTGTGGCTATTCTAGCAGCAGGAGACTGGGAGGAGTTGGCAACTGGATCGGGGGAAAGCCACTGGGCTTTTTTCTTTTTTTTTTGCCAGCTGGGAAACTGTTCTGTGCTATTTGACACGAGAACATGGTGTCAATATGTACCCCTTAATACTCAGCAGCTGCTTCTTCAGAGCACAGCCAAATGGATTTTGCCATGCTTGTTTGGCTGTCTGGGCAAATGTGTGATTTCCCTTTGCAAAGCCCCAGGGCATAAGGCTGCCACCAGGGCTGCTGTTAAGGGAATCTGGAAAAGATTTTCTCAATATTAAACCCAAACCATGCCACTCTTGTAGTACTTTGCTTTTAATATTTCTATTTCCTGGGAGACAGTGGAAATCAGTGCCTTAGGACCATGTTCAGAGAAAGCTGGGTAAAGAAGCATCACAGGTAGGGAGATTGATCAGCCTTTCACAACAAGAATGAGGAAAATCAAGCCGCTGTGATGGGACAGAGATGTCCTAGGCCTGAGCTGGCTGGCTTCTTTCACATGTGCCTGGTGTGCAGCAATGTCAAAGTCCAAGAGAATCTGTCAGAACCTCTTAGCCATTAAAAAAGGAGCCAATTTGTATATCAAGCAGGTTTCAGGTAGTTCCTATTCCCAAATATCAATCCTGCATATTGTAAAAAATGGACTGGCAATATGGCTACCACTGATTTTTTTCTGCCTCTTGCTGTTCCACACAATGCTAGCTCTGAAAAAAGCAAATCTAGACTGAGTCCTTTCTGTCAGCTCTGGTGATCACAGTACTCAGATATGTCAGATTCCACTGCAAGCTTGGCAACAAAGAAAAAAAACCTCTGAAACCCCAGCAGCCCTGTTTGACAAAGAGCTATCTCCTTTGCTCCCAATTCTGTCATTCTTGCGCACCTGCCCTGTGCTTATGGATTTCTTTTTGCAGCTGTCCTGTAAAGAGAACCAAGGCCCTGAGGGGTTGACTTGGGTCATGAAGGAGGTCTGTGGTCCTCAAATGGATATAAAATAATGTCAGAATCCAGTGTCCCAACCACTGAACCATTTCTGTCTTTCTCGTATTTGTAAAAAAAAATAAATAAATAAAATTCTTTCCCAAAGCACTTGAGCTAGCCTTAGTCATTTGTTAGCCTAGTAAAAGTTCATACCCAAATGCACAATAAAACATTCAGAGTTGTCCAGCTCCAAAACACTCACATTTATATTGGGAATGTTCTGGTGACTACTTTGTAGACTGTAGTAAGGCATACGAGTGCATCTTCAACAAAGTTGTTCTAAAATATTCAGCCTCTCAGCTAGCCATCTAGGTGATTTGTTTCCATTTTACAGTTTGGGGGTTTTGAGGGGCTTTTTGGGGGTGGTTTTGGTTTGGTTTTGCTCTTCATGTGCTGGTGGTTTGGTGTGGTTGATGTTAGCAAGTGCTATTTAATGCCTTTGGCTACACATGCAACATTGATCTTAACACTCTTCAGCTACACATCACTAAATATTCAGCTAAGAAAAAGGGCAAATTACAATAGTAAGGGAGTAAATGAAAGGCAGATCCAGGCTTGTGTATTCTAGATCCTATGCCTTCTAAAATATTATCCCTTTCTGGAATATGGGGGGTTTTCACCACTATCAGTACCTAAGCAGAACTGCGAGAATTATTCTTGATTAATCTGTACAATGCTTCCTGAGGTCAATAAAACAAAATGCACACATGGTGGGGTTTTTTTTCAGGTACATCATAAGCATTAATATTTATTGCTTTACTGTTACATCATAGGCAAAAAAACTGAAGTCATTTGGTCAGATATAATGCCTGACTTTATGTCATGGAGGCAACAGTGAAATGCTTTCTCTTCCTGCGCTATTACCCCAGAATATGCCTGAAATACTCGACTGACCTTCAGCAAGAAATTTGTCTTACCTCTGCTATGTTAGGGAAAGAGATTTTATGATTCTTACAACAGCTTTATCAGGTAAGCTACACTTTAAAATGCATTTGCATTCATGCCCAGGTGAGAAGATTAGCATCTTTTGAGAAATCAATACTGCTTCAAAAGAAGAGGTTATAATGTCTTCCCTAGTAGAAGATGCCTTATACTCTACCAGTTCTAAAGGAAAAGGACACAGGAGGTGACTGGACTCAGACAGGTAGATGACAGGTTGGAACAGAATTGGAAGATAAGACTTAAGGTTGGTCTATGGAAGTGAGATGTTTTGTAATTTAGCCCTGATGTGGGATAAAAGGTGGATGCTACTCCGAGCATCTCATTTTGACTTATCTTGAATGTTTTGACATCCTGAATGCTGGAGAGAAGTGGCTTGCTTTCTTTTTATTCTGTCATTCCTTCAGTGTTGCACAGCAGTATTTAAACTGAACTTTCATGAAAAGGAAAAATTCCACAGCACATATCAAACATCACAGCTAGTGTTTCACCTAGTATACGTGTAGTCCCAGTACTAGGAATTGTAGGAAGGCACACTGCTGGACTACAGCTTAGCTTTGCAAATGGGCCCAAATGCACATTGATTCATTCATTCATTCACTCCTTCTTTCCGCTACTTATCCAATTCATACTTAGAATAACAAAGACTGCAAGTCCCAGAGTGACACTGCGTGTGAGGGCTCCTTAGCTCTGCGTGATGATATGAAGTCTGGTATATGTGGTCAAAGCCAAGGATGTGTGGTTGTGACTGTTGGTAATGCATACCTGCTGAGCCTATTTTCTTGAACGTGAATTCTGAAGGAATAGACAGAAATTAATAAATACCAAGTCAGTGGGGTTTTTTTACATTAATGGCTTTCTAGAGCTGAGCTAAACTCACAGACCATCAGTTTCTGAGTTCAGAATGTCGCTAATTAATCAAACCTTCTGTCATAAAGCAATGTGACATTAAATTCCCATTAGATGTGGATGCAGAAATTACTTTTTTTTCCACGCTGAACACCATTCAAGTATGTTATCAGTAGGCAAGATAATATAAAATGATTAGAATTACTTTCAGCTATTTCTCCCTCCCCCTTTTCCCTAGTTAACAGGAGTCTGAAGATTTTTTAGCTCAAAGACAAGATCAAGCTCTTCTGAAATTACTTTAAGGAATGTTGGCTTTAAATGGGAAGTAAAACATTTTTTCATTTGCCACCTGTGACTTATTCTTTTATTTTTGCCTTGTCCACTGAAATCAGTAAGAAATCACCTAGAAACTTCAGTGTCAGTTGTGCTAAACTCAAAGATAATTTTTGGTACCCATACATTTCCTTAGGAATGACAGGAAAATGTCTTTTTCCTCGACAGCTGTGAGACAGGTATCTTCCAAATCTACCCACAAATCACTGAACCTTGACTAGCTCATGTTCTGGAGGGAAAAAACACCTTTAAAGAATATGCAGGCAAAGCAACCATGTTGCTACCCCTAATGCAATTCACCAACAGTCAAAATGGACATTTTTTTTTTTTCAGAATTTGCATGGGAAACAGTGATGGTCTATACTGCAGAAAGCCCATCTCAAAATCCTTTCCATAGGTTCACAGGTCATAAAAATGCTGAAATCATATAGAATGGACCCTGTACATATCCCAGATGAATCAGTTCAGTCCTGGCTTGAGTAACTCACATCCTTGCTGTTAGTGACAGTTTGGATGGTCCCTGTAGCAAGGAAAGATTTTACAAGGGGTATTAACCAAGGAAAAGTGGACAATAAGCCTAGCAGAAAGCGTTACAAGGACAAAGAGGGAGGGAGAAACTCCAGGCAAACTTTGTCCGTTTGAGTGAAATGAAGCCAGTGCGAGCAACGTGGTGCAGCCGGTTTGGGGAAGCCCACGGGGAAGGCGCAGCACGGCCATTCGGGCAGCCCTCCGGCCGGGGCTAACTGGGTCTGTAGGGGAGGGTGTCCAGCGTCAATGGACTGAGCTGTTTACAGCACGCGTGGAAGCTTAAACAGAAAATAATCCTGAGAAACAGAAGACAGGGCCTGACCTACTTTAAATTGAGGAACTGTAAAATCAGGTAATTTGATCAAGCCGAAATAGTTACTTCTGTGGTGAGAAAAGGAGGAAAAAGGGCAAAACGAGATCAAGCTCAGCTTCTAGAAACAGCTACACTGGGGCACAACTGAGCCACCACTAAGCTTTTTTAGCCAAATATATTGTTTCTATTTATTCAGATAAATAGTGCACTTAATTACCTGTTTCTGAAATAGATGCGTGAAATGGCAAAAAATCTGGAAAGTTCTGACTTATTTTAGATGAAACAACATAATAGATGGATGACTGATAGATAGATGATGATGATAGACACAACAACACAAAGAATGGCCAAGAGAAAGTAAATCAGAAATTTTTTATATAGAATTCAGGAATAATGGGTGCACAGGCAAATTTAAAGATGATAGCCAGGAATGCTGCTTCACAATGCACAGTTGCATCACAGACAGTTGAGACCATATGTCAGTAAGATTCTGGTGAAAATTATTGAATATATGCAGGAAACACAAACACCTGATTTTTTGTTTTATCAGCTGCCTGAAATGAATGTAAATGAATGTTTCTGTTCCAACGAGGTACTGGTGTGTTTAGAGATCATATTGACATGTGATTTCATTCCAGGTTTGGAGTTTTTTCTTTTTGAGCATCTGGTTCTAGGCTGACCTATGTTATATGTAGTTATTCTCAGATTTATGGCATTCTTTATATTTAAACAAGAGCCTCTGGTCCTCTTCAGTTCTTTTCTCTTCATGTCCAGTCTCTGCTGTTCGTGGTACTTATTCTTGATGCTTACACCTATCCATTATTTATCTACTCACCTTGCAGCACCTATTACACCTGCTTTTCATCTCACCTTTTGTATGAATCAGCATAACAATCCATGTTGTAGGGAAGGCAACTGTGAGCCATAAACAGCCATGGTGGTGGCCCTGGGAATGATTCTTCTGGTAGCGTGGGAAGTTCCCATCTTGTGCGACAAAATGTGGAAGTACGAAAGTAGCTGCAGTAGCTTTGCCAAAGGACGTTCCCCTCTGGAATAACACTTTACACAGCCAAGGAAGTAGACAGAACTAGACTTTCAATTAGAACAAACAGTTTCTTAAACTCAGCACAAATGTACAAGCTACAGAGCGGTCCCACATCGCAGAAGTGGATTGGGAGAGTACTTCATTTACATTTACCTTCAGCAGTCAAAACCACTCCTTAAAAGAATCCCTGGCTGATTTTCTTTTTTCCTGAAATTCTGAAAATGTCAAAGGCTTTTGATATATACAGTCAATATAATTTAAGTAGAGACAGGGCTCCGAAGCCAGAGACCCCGTGTATCTAATACTGCGCTAGTTTCTTGTTCACAGTAGGCAGTGGTTGTCTGAGCAGATATTTTTTCCAGTCGTATTATTTGACATCTTTACAGTTGAATATGCACCAGAATACCATGTGGTGAGTACGTAATAAATCACCTCATTATGTCTATAATCATTATGATTATGTGTTGTTCCAGATTTCAGTATTGTTGACATAAAAGGAGGTAAACAGTATAAATTACTGACTCATCAAATGGTTTGTTTTAATTTGTTGAGAAGGGAGAAGGTTATTTTTTTGTGTGGCCTGTTTCACATGTAGAATCACAGTAATGAATATACAGAGTATGTGTTAAATAGGAATAGCAGAATGTGAAATTAATCATGCTTAAATGTACTACATAGACACTAAGGGTGAAAACATAAGTGTGACAATACATTGACCAAAGGTTCCCATCATACCAAAGGAATCAGAGAGTCACAGACTAATAGAGGTTGGAAGGGACCTCTGGAGGTTATCTGGTCCAACCCCCCTGCTTAAGCAAGGCCACCTAGATCAGGCTGCTTGGGACCATGCCCACATAGCTTCTGAATGTTTCCAAGGACAGAGACTCTGCAGATTCCCTGGGCAGCTGTGCCAGTTCTTGGTCACCCTCCCAGCAAAGCTGCCTTTCAGATGTTCGGCCCCATCATGTACTAGTGCCTGGGGTTATTCCTCCCCAGGCACAGGGCTTTGCACTTCCCCTTGCTGAAATGGTTCCTGTCAGTCCACTTCTCCAGCCTGTCAGGGTCCCTCTGGATGGCAGCACAACCCTCTGGCGTATCAGCCACTTCTACCAGACCTATGTCATCAGCAAAGTTGCTGAGGGTATACTCTCCTCCATCATCTAGGTCATGAATGAGGATGTTTAATAGTATTAACCCAGTCTTCACCCCCGGGTTATACCATTAGTGACTGGCCTACAACTAGACTGGCCACTGGTCACCACCCTATGGACATGGCCATTCAGCCGCTATTCAACCAACCTCACAGTCTGTTCATCCAGCCCACACTTCATCACCTTCTCTATGAAGATCTTAGGGGAGCCAGTGTTGAAAGACTTCCTGAAGTCTAGGTAGACAATAATCACTGCTCTCTCCTCATCTACCAAGGCAGTCATTTCACTATAGAAGTTTATCAAGTTGGTCAAGCACGACTTCCCTTTGTTGAAGCCATATGGGCTATTCCTGATGACTTTGATCCTTCATGTGCCTGGAAACTGTTTCCAGGATTAGCTGCTCCATCATCTTCCAAGGACTCAGGTGAGGCTGACTGGCCTGGGTCCTTCTTCCTGCCCTTCTTGAAGGTAGGAGTGGTATTTGTTTTCCTCTAGTCTTCAGGTACTTCTCCCCGTCACCATGATCATTTGAAGAGAATTGAGAGTGACCTTGCAGTGACATCAGCCAGCTGCCCTAGCAGTTGTGGGTGCCTCCTGTCAGGGCCCATGGACTTGTGTATGTCCACTCTGCTTAAGCATTATCTAACCTGATCTTCATCCACCGACACTGTCTTCCTTGGTCCAGACTTCCTCTGGTCTCTGGGACCTGGGATTTCTGAAGGACAGTCTTGTTAGTAAAGACTGAGGTGAAGAAGGCATCCTTACAGCCTTTTCCATGTCCTGTGTAACCAGGTCCCCCATCTCGTTCAGCAATGGACCCACATTTTCCCTAGTTGTCTTTTTGTTACCTATGTGCCCGTAGAAGCCTTTCTTGTTGTTTTTGACATTCCTAGCCAGATTCAATTCCAGCTGAGCTTTAGCTGTCTTAACTTCCCCCCTGGATGTTCTGACAGTGTATCTGTATTCCTGTCAGGTTACCCGTCCTTGCTTCCTTCCTCTGTATGCTTCCTTTCTGTGTCTGAACTTGGCAAGAAGCTCCTTGTTCATCCATGCACACCTCCTGGCGTTCTGCCTGACTTCCTCCTCATTGGGATGGACTGCTCTTGAGCTTGGAGGAGGTGATGCTTGAATATTAACCAGCTTTCGTGGGCCCCTCCTCCCTCCATGGCTTTACCCCGTGGGATTCTACTACCAGATCTTTGACAGTGTCAAACTCTGCTCTCCTGAAGTCCAGTGTTGTGACCTTGCTTTATACCATTCTCCCTCTCTTCAGGACCCCAGACTACACCATCTCTTTGCCACTGCAGCCAAGGCTGCCTTTGACCTTCACAGTCCCAGTGAGCTCCTCTTTGTTGGTGGGTATGAGGTCCAGCAAGAACCATTCATCGGCTCCTCTGTCACTTGAGTAAAGAAGTTGATGCACTGCAAGAATGCCCAGAATTGCCCATGCCCTGCTGTGCTGTCCCTCCTGTACATATTGGGGTGGTTGAAGTTCCCCATGAGGACCGCCACAGCACAGTCAGAAGCAAATACTGTCAAGAGGTGCCTGGTGAGGGCCAAAGATGTTTTCACAGCACTGTAGAAAGTCACACCCTTACATATTTTCAACTGAAATTTGACATAGCTGCCTGAGGTACAGCAACTAGTGTCTGGATTCATGGCAGTTTTGAGCTACCATGAAATGGAAAACCACCCCAAATACTGAGTTCACTCATAATAGCATACTATTTGTTCCATGCGGGTTTCTTTATATCCCTTTTTATTTTTATAAAGACCATAAAGTTTAAGCGAAACATTCTTAAAGGAAATATAACAACAGAACCTGTTCTTTCTGGCCATAAACTGTGTTATCAGCGCCAGTTCCAGCCTGTGTTATCAGCCCAATGTTCCAGGAGTGTTATTACCGTGGCTGAACAGCACATCCATTTGTGAGATGCCCAGTACAGCCCATTAGGTACGTGAGAGGTAAAGGGAGAGGGAGATGCTGTTAACATGTGGAACGAATATTTGCTCTGCTCTTCTGGTTATACAGAAAGTGCATGATCACAAAACACACGCACCACGTCACCTCATGTGTTGTTTTCTTCCCTGACACGTTTGTCTCTAATGGTGCAGCTGCTCACCGCAGCTATCACGCCAGAGGACTCGTACCTTTTCTGGCTCAGCTCCCAGTCCCAAATGAACTTGTTCATCCAGTCATTCACTTGTTTTTCATGTTAATGGGAAGCAAAGGTGTAAGTGCCTTCACAAAAATACAAATGCTAAATGATTGTATTCACAAGTTTGCTCTTCATTGCTGTTTTCAGTTCCATCTTCAACTGGAGTTTTGCTAGGGAAATGTTTTGCTTTTATTTACTTTTTGAAGTACCCTTAACTACTTTGCCTAAAGAAGACATGAAAGATACTGCATTAAAAAAAAAAAAAAAAGCTTCTATAGAATTTAAAGTTGGTACCAACGTCATCAAAACTGAAAATATATTGAGAAATATGGTAGAAGCAGTGCAGTAAACAACAGGCCTCATCCACACCAATGTAAATTTGTGTATCACTACTGAAGTAAGCAAAACTACACCAATTTAGGCCAATTACACACCTTCTCAACATGTTATACCACTACTTATTTTAAAAAGTCATTGCCTCTTTTTTCAACTACAGTAAGTAACTTACTTTCTTTGAGCCAGATGGTGATATAGTTTGAAGATGAGATTTTTAAACATTCTACAAGAGCCTTCAAAGGCACTGCAGAAGTGTGGTTGTCATTTGTGACAGTTAATTGTATTCTGGCAGCTCCTAGAAAATCCAGGCTCCTGTTGCCATGAGCTCTGGACTAATACATATCAAAAGATAATCCCTCCACAGTTAAATTTATGCTTTCACTCTGGTCAATACTAGCAAGTTTAAAAGGTTTAATTCTTTATTATTCTTGACATTATTGAGACCTATGCACACACTTAATTTTAAGCCTGTTCCACTGACTTTAGTAAGTGCTAAGCACAATGCTTAAAGCTAAGCAACCATCTGTGTGCTGCCCTCAGTATGAGTGCCTTTCTGCATTAAGACCTACAAAAAGTTAATGTGAAACAAATGTATATAGCTGGAGATTGAAACAGACAAAAGGACGGGGGAAAATAGTAGTAAAGTGGCCATGACTCAGGTGATCAAGTGAATGAGTTAAAAACTCAAATAAACCAGAATAATCTAAATACGGGGTTTGCATTGATAGGGTGACACATTGGTGTGTTGAGTTATGATGACTTCTTTAGACTATCCTAACAGCAGGTAGTGATGTTCAGAGCTCATAACAGGGTTTGGAAAATGGTTTAGAGGTCTTTAGTACCAATATTGCGTGAGGTATCAAATGAAGCCATTCTATGGTAGGCTGTGGTTCAGGGAAAAGGACATAGGAGAAAAAACAGGTACATGAGAAGAGTTCATAAATAAAGTGACCATGCCCAGAGTGCATGTGTACACTTCATCACCTTAACCAATTTCTGTAATGATCTGAGTCTCTTTGATGCCTCTTCTTAGCCTCTTCTCCTAGGTCATCATTGCATTTGGAAACAAAGGCATCCATGGCCTACCGGGCATGGGGAAAAGATTATTAGTTGAGCTGTATTTCAGTCACATTACTTCTTTGTTCCTGTTGGATTTCCTTGTCCACCAGACAAGTAGCTCGAGTGCTCAGCTATGGCTGCTGAGAGCAGCATGCAGGTTCTCAGTAATTCTGTACAGACAGAAGGAAATGTTTATCTGAACTTGGCAGGAAAATATTTGGGCACCAGTTGTGAAGTGCATGGGCATGGAGGGGCTTGGAGCAAACAAAGCTCCCAACCCCTCTCTTTTTTGCTTCAGAATTACAGTTGCTCCCTTCCTGCAGATGCTGGGCCTGAGTCCTCCGCATGCTCTGAAGGTGCTTCACAACCCTGAAATAGGAAGGGCACAATAGCCCATAGAAAAGCTTCCCAGTCTTTCCAGCTGAATGTATATGACTCTTAATTGCTGTGACTTTCAAGGCTTGACAGCCTTGTCATACCTTACATACCTTTGAAAATCCTACCATATTTCCATTTCAATTAATCTCAAAGTTGTTTTCCAAAGAAGAGGAAAGTAATAGCTATGGATACTAAAAGAGTTGAAATCCCTTGCTTTGCAAATGATTTCAGAGCCAAATAAGGGCTGCCTAGAGACAAGCCTGATTCTTACCTTTCTGCGGCAGGTTATTTCTTCCTGCGCAGGGATGATGGCTGTCGAAGGGAATAGTGTTAATATTTCTCAGTAACTTGGACAGGAGGAGAAAGACACAGAAAGGAAAAGATGGCAGTGGGGTGTTAAAGCTACATTAAAGGAATCAAGAAGCTTGGCTAGCTTGCAGAATTAACTGGTTAACAAGACTGCAATTCTAGTATCTCAGGCTAAGGGGGGTATTATTATCAGAAAGGGTGTCTTTCAAGAATCCAGATAAGGAACTCTATGTTTAGAAAAGTTTAGGAAAACTACACTAATTGCGGCTGTCCCTCACTGAGCAGTCCCTGAAGTCCCGTGAAGTCCTTGCAGTGGCAAGATCTGCAAGTGCCTATGGCTACCTCATCGTAAAAGTACAATAGCTGACAAAAGGAAATTGCATCATCCAGCCTTTCTTCTTCTTTATCGAAAAAGGGGAAGTTTCAGTGTAGTAATGTTAATGGAAGCAGGATTAATTCTAGGAAGTTTGGCAATGTTTCTTTAAAAGTAGGTCATTTAGCAGAATAATGAAGAGGAGTTGAATACTGACTTTGCCAACCTGTATTCCTGATTCAGACACGAGCAGGATGAGGGCCAGGCTATACAGCCCTCCAGAGCACCAACAATGCAGCAAGATCGTGGAAGAGAATGAAGTAAAGAAGAGCTGCCGGGAACCCCTGCCTGCACTAGTGCTGTAAATGTTTTCCTTTTCCTGGTAAGGTTTGACGCTCTCTCCACACTCCCCACCCTCCAGTGAGGTTCCCATCTGCTTGAGATGTTCAGGCTCTTAAGATTACTGCCATTTTGGTTCTGGTACATGTAAAAAAGTATTTATTGTTGGTGAATATTGAAAACATCTCTTACATTTTCCATGGTTAAGTAACTGTCTGAAAGCCACATTCAGGAATTGCTGTTACATAAATATGTGCTGATCTTAGTGGCCAGTGTTGGGGAAGAAATTACAGATGACACAGTAGGAAATGTAAGACATTTTTCATGATCGCTTAACCCATGAGTCAAAGATATTTAGGATCAATAACTAAGCCTGAAGGTGTTTTGCAGAGCAGTGAAAAAATATGGGTACACTCATATGGATCAAGGGAATAGGATTCACTGATATTTACGATGATTAGTGATTAAATAAAAATATATTTTCTTAGGTCCTTTAGTCAACTGTTCTTTTTCCCCCTCAATCTTTTTCATATTCCAGCAGAGTTCTCACAGCTTGTCCTATAGTTTTGGAAATCCTGATGCTATTTATCCCTAAAGGAAGGTAGAAGAGTTAAAATCTTCCCGGTTGAAAACCTGTACTTGACTTGAATCTCTGGGCACTGCAGAACCATTTTCTGCGATTGCAGCAGAGAGAGAGAAAATTCCACACGGGTGGGAATAAACTGAAATTAGTTCAAAGGCTTCCAGACAACCGAGTCCTAACCCACAATGTCTTTTGCTGCTAATATTTGTGCTTGGATCCATTTTTTTTTATTTTTTTTTTGCAGGCAAACAGGGCAGCGCTTCGTACAGAAAGTCAGGTTTGCCTATCAAACACAATCACCCAAACCGACAGCGTGACAAGAGCCGATCGGCATTCGCATACACCGCAATTCCCCATGGAAATCTGTCCAACCCCGCAAGCGGCCGGTGGGTGCGGTGCCTGTCCGGGTGCAGGCGCTCCGCCTCGGCTGGCCAGGGTGGATGGAGCCGGCGGGTTCGGGGGGTGCGGGTCCAGCCCTTCCGCCGCGGAGCAGCTGAGCCTGTAGGCTTGGCTGGGGAGCTGGGAAGCGCCGGCTGGCGGCGGAGGCGATGCGGCGCCAGCCCCGTTGCACCGTCGGGGCTCTGGGGGTGCCGAGCGCTGCCGGGGGGCTGCCGAGGGGCCCGCGGGCCCCCAGCGCCTGACGGAGGGCAGGAGACCCCAGCGCCCGGGCTACAAAAGCCGGGCGAGGCCCTGGCGGGGCTGGTGGCAGCCGGCGGTGCCTCCCGGGAAGCAGGTACGTGCCCCGCGGCCGCCGCACCTGGGAGGGCCTGAGGCGGGGTGCGGGGGCTGAGCGGGGTGCGGGGGGGCGAGGTGCGCCCCCGGGGGCTGCCCCGCGCTCCCTGAGGCCGCGGGGGGGGAGCCCGGCCCCGGCCCGGCGCCGCAGCCGCCTCCCCAAGCCGCCGCCAGCCGCAGCGGCGGGAGGCTGGGAGGCGCCCGCTCCCACGGCTCCCCGGGCGGCGGCGGGGGCTGGCCGGGGCCGGGCTGCCCCAGCCCCCCGCGGCCCCTCCGCAGTCGGCACGAATCGCGTCCCTCCTGCCCCCGCGGCGGGGCGGTCCGCCACCGCGGAGCCCTCCTCCCTCCGCTCGCCCGCCCTCCTCCCGCGCTGCACGGCCCGAGGAAGGGCTTGTTTTCCTGCCCGGATGATGAATTTCTCCGCAAGGTCATCCCTGCCCGCGGCGGCGGCGTGCCCGCGGCTCCCCGGGCTCCGCCGCGGAGGTAAGGGGCGCGGGGGGGGGGCGAGCACCTCCGCACATGCTCCCCCGGCAAGTTTTTTCGGCGCCGGCGAGAAGCGGTGTCGGTGCGGGGACAGGTGCCGGCGGGGTGGCGGGGCGGGGGCTGCCTCGCTGTGCCGGCCTGGCCCGGCGCGGGGGTGCCGGGCGAGCCGAGCCGTGCCCGGTAGCGCGGCCCGGGGGGCGGTGACCCCCCCGCGGCGGGCGGGGGCTGCGGCCGCCCCGCCGAGCGGAGACCCCGGGGGCGGGGGGCGGCCGGGCCGGGCCAGGTCCGAGGGGCCTCGCTGACCCGCTGCTGATTTTTCCCGGCGCTTGGAAGTGGTTTCGGCTCCTGCGTGTCCGGGAGCGCGGAAAACTTAAAAAATGAAAACCAGGTGCCCCACCGCGCCGGGCCGGGGGACTGCGGCGGGCCGGGCCGGGGGGATGCGCGGCGCGGTCGCCGCGGCAGCGGCGCGGTCGCCACGGCAACGTGTCGGCGGCCGCGGTGTCGCAGCGCGGAAGGTGTCCCGGAGGCCGCCGCCGCCGCGGGGGGCTGCCCCGGCCCCCCGCTTTGTGCCGCCCCGGCTGGGGTTCGCGGCCAAGGGGCGTCCCCCGGGGTCCGCCCGCTCCCGCCGCCTCGGCGGGGTGAAGCCGCACGGCGAGAGGCGTGCGGGTGTAGCGATGTGCCGCCGCAGGGCTCTCCCCGGGGCTGCCGGAGCCCGGCCTGGGGGCGCCGCGCCGGGATGTGGCGGCTCGGCCGGCCGTGACCGCCCGTGTGGGAGCTGCGCTGCCGGCTGCAGCCGCCGGGGCTGGGGTCCCGGGCGGGCCCTCTCCTCCTGCCGGGGTGGTGGCGGCGCTGCGGGTGGTCTTGCCCGCTCCCGGCCTGTGGCTTGTATTGTCCGCCCTCAGCCCGCTTCTTGTGCCCCACGCAAGCCTTGGCTGTGTTAATACTTTTCCCCTTTATCCTTCTCTTTTTCTCGGGAGAAGGTAACGATGCTGCTGGCCAGTTTGTTAGAGTCACAAAGAATTACCATGATCCCATAGTCTCTTCTGTAATGTAAAGCACAGGCTATTCTGTTCCGCAGGGAGCCCCAGGGCCAGCCCACCGGCCTCTTCAGTCTTGATTTAATGACTTCCACCAACGGGGGATTGACTACATTCCTGGATAATTGGCTCTGATTGTTAATCTCATTGTTAAACGTTGTTGGCATCTTTTTTCCCCACTTTGAACTCTTCTGACTTCATCTTCTAGCAACTGGATCTTGTAATGTCTTTTGTCTGTCAGATTAAATAGCTATCTAGTCTCAGATCATCTCTCCGTGCTCAAGTATTTAAGGGTAGTAATTAAATAGCCACTTAAGGTTGTCTCTGATGAGATAAATAGACCGTGTTCCTTGGGTCTCTCCCTAGAATGCAGATGCTCCCCAGGAGAAGGGGCTTGGCTGCTCTTCTCCAAGCCCCCCGCCGCTGGCCTTGCTGGCCACCAGCACTGCACAGTAGATTCCAGGAAGACTCTCATTAACGTCACGTGTGGAGATAATAACCTCGTGCTCAGTATTCCCCTGTCTATTCACCCAACGGTACAAACTCCTCTTTCCCACGACTACACGGTGGGAACTTCTCTCCCGTTAGCTGCATGCAGTGATCCCTGCAGTTCTTGGCGAGCCAGGGTTTCCTCAGAAGCCAGTTGCCTGTCCTGTAGGGGGCATTTAAATTAAATCTTCCTATACGCACGGCTTTGGATCTGCCTATATTATATGGATTTTTCTCTCCTCCTATCGCTTTACTTCCAGGGAATCTTCAGCTGGGGAATGGTGGTAGAGCTCTGGTGTTTCTCCCCCTAGAAGTAAGCTGAGCTTTTTCCTGGGACCTCCACGCTAAAACTGCCTGTCTGTCGTGGTAGCATGGGCTGCAGATGACCTTAAAGTTATTTGATGTTTACTGGGGGAGAAGTTATGCTGAGTTACACAAACTGCAAACTGAAAGTGCCCATTACAGTGAATCGGTTTTGTAACTGCTTTTGTTCAGCTGTGCCTCGAGTGTTGGCAAGGGAGAAAGGTTTGCTTTCTGTCTTGCAGAATTGTAAATCCTACTGCTGGGTGTGATGTCTAGGCTGATACATATGTTGTCGTTATATTCAAATGGAATTTTGTGAGTTTTACTTAATCTGGAGTGTGTTTAAGCCTGGCTTTATAGCTGTCTTTAGAAAGAACAAAGTTTGAGAGTATGGGCCAGAAGTAGGTGGCTTTGACAAGATAATGTCCAGTTTTCCAATAGCATGTAGCAGCTTGAAAGGGGCTGAAAGGATGAGATTGAGTAGTCTGAAGGCACCTGCTGTTGGAGATGGTACAAAATAATAAAGTTCTTTGAAGAAGGCTCTTTTCTTGATTTTATTATTTTCCTTTTGTGTTTTGTTTTGGGGTGTTTTTATTTGGGTTTTTTTTGGAGGGGGAGGAACAGTGTTTTTTGTAACCACGCTTGACATGCCCTGTCTACAAGCTTAATGCACACTGAGGGAGGGTGATGTAAGAAAGGTCCAAAAATTAAAGACCTCACCTGTACATGCAGACCATCCCATGAAGTGAGGTCATGATCCTTGTGAGTAAGGTTTGTTTGCGTGAATGAAGATAGCAGGTTTCAGCCTTTCAAATTACCTAATTGTCTTCAAAGTGTTAAAATTAAGAAAAAGTCCATTCTGATTGTGTAATGACAAGTGTTAGGACAAAGAGCTTTCTTGAAATTGCACAATAATTTTTTGTTTTTCTTTTCAAGTCCCTGGGAATATGTCTATACAAAAGATTGCACTAAGTATAAACAACCCTTAAAAGGTCTAAAAATCATTGCTGATATCACATCTGATTGACTAGAATAACCCTATGAGCTTAAGAATTGTGGTGAATTTTTTACAGGCTGGTGTCAGCATCTTAGGAATTGTTTATATAATTGCATATTCCCCCTCCCCTCCTCTCTGAAATTTTGAAAGTTTATTATCTGCGAGATACTGTTCCCCATCCATTGAGACTCAGTTTCCCTCCTCCAAACTGGGCTGATGTCTCCTGAGTCTTTTCAACATATGTTTTCCCTTCTTAGGGTTGCATCTTCTCTTCAACTCCTTTTACAATCAGAAGAGTATGCATACGTTTTCATAGGGTGACTGGTCCCAAAACTTACATATTTTTGGATCTTGATGCCCAACCAGGGTCAGCCCGGCATTAAGAACGATGGCTTTTAATTAATCTTACAAGGCCAGGACAGACAGAAGGCAGTGTTTTTATAAGTCTCAAACTTACAGCATCAGCTGAAGACAGTCCAGCAAGTGCTAGGTTAGAGTTAGGCAGATATCGTTAGCAAAATATGTTTGCAGTAGTAAAATTTGTCAGATTTGGGTCCTACAACTGTTACTGCCACCTTTATTTTTAACAACATAAACCCTCTCTGCCACATGCAGCCAAAGCTAAGGAGAAGCTAGTTATATTAAGAACTGTCTGTGAAATCGTCACTGATGTAGGAGTAAAAGCAAGCTGCTCACAGTCTTACAGCTACAAACAAAGCAAAATTTTGTAAGTTGGATGACTGTGCTTCTAGCAGCACATCATTTCTATGTAACTCACACATTAAAGGCTAAGGTAGGGCATAGGCTGAATCTATTGCTTTTGTGGATTTAAGAGCAATTCTGTGTTAAAAGCTGATATTGTCTAATGGCATGTAATGACTTCATAGCTGATAAAACTTTCATACCTGCCCTACAGGGTTATGAACTGGTTCTATTTGTGCTAAATTCTTTAAAATTGGTTGTGTTGTTACTGGCAGTACTTAGACATTATTATGGAAAAGTAGAAAGGTAACAAAAGTAGCCCAGGATTGTTTCTGTATTAACCTTGGATACAAATTGGGTGCCCTAATTGTAAGCCTCAGTACTAAGTGACAAGAGGTCTAACCGGATCCAGTGGTTGGTCTTTTACATTGGATCATTTAGGTAAACGTAATCTTCTTGAGAGTCAGAATAAAACAAAGATTGTTAATATCTACTGGGGGAAAACAAGATCTGGGTATGTTCTGAATGAAATTTAATTATGTTCCAGTAGGAAAAGCCTTTGAGAGCATGTCTGAGCACAGTTTACTTCTGCAAATAGTAAAAATAGAAGACGGCTGTGTATAATCTGTTTTATTCTATACATGGACTTTGAACTCAGTAACAGTTCTATAGAAACAAACACATGTAGTAGTTAAATTAATCACAGATTATCAGTTACTTATTAAAGTTGAGTGATTTGTTTCTTGGAGTCTATGGCTGAGAGTTCACGTTTGTAAAGTGGCAGCAGGTCTGGAAGGGCAGAGGTGTCAGCACGCTGCTGAGTAAATAGTGAAAAAGCACACTGCCAACACTTGCAACTCCATGCAGGGTGTGGGGGAGAGAGACAAAGGGAAAGGTGGAGACCAAGGGAGTAATGACTAAGAACCAGCATAATAGCATTTTGCCTCAATTTGTCCTTGGTCAGCAGTAGACACGCGTACTTGGGGAAAATAAAATTAAGTGGAGGGAAGAATGCCAACAATCACAAATATTATAATAAATTGCTGTAAAAATTTCGGTCAGGGTGCTACAGACATGTCCACAGAGGACAGAGTGAATTCTTGCTTTCCCCCGCCCCCCTGATCTGTAACTCCGTGATCCTGTGTTAGAAAACTTAGTACCACAGCTGGTATCAACCAGACATCCAGGGAGATCCTGTCATTTATTTATTTTTAAATGATCCAGGAACAAGAGTCTGCATCCATTACAGCTGTGGTTGCAATTGTTAGCAACACCCATTACTTTTGACATTCATCTTACTATATTTATTATACATTAGTAAAATGTGGTAATAACAGGCGAGTTTGCTCACTTCCTTGTCTGCTTTCCTCCCTTTAAAAGCAGTTCACTTAGAAGGACAAGGAGGATTTAATCGAGGGGGCACAAACAGACACCCCAGTGCTTTGTTAAACTATTGTTATCTGTACTGTTAGCATTTCTACGTATTATTAGTAGCTGTAGCTAACATAGTGGAGACCAGCTCTGAGCTGAGACTTTAAACTTTTATCACTTGGCAAATGATAACAATTCATTTTCCGAGCTGGGTTTTATCACTGTTGTCTAGCCTTGGAAATGAAAATATTCTGCTGAGGCAGTAGACAAGAATTTTTTTTTAGAACAGGATCATAAGAAGAGTGTATTCTGAACTGAGATATTTCTTCTCTCTCTCCGGTCACACTCACAGTCACTACTAAGGGGGGAAACTCAATGCAGCACATGGCTAGACAGCAATCTTCATTGTGGTCTGGTGAACTTCTGATCCAGGAAGCAGAAGCATTGCTGAACTTAATATCATTCATACTGTCTACAGATTGATTGTAGCTACATAAGAATAATGTATGCACTCTCATTTGTGTGCCTATACGTTAATGCACATGCACCCACAAATGGGGGGAAGAGCAGTGTACCGTGAAGGGCTGGTAGCTACTAGCTAGCCTAGCAAGAGTTAACGAAGCTACCTCAGTAGTTCAGGTAGCTACAACTATGTATTTGTTCAGCTGAAGCATAGATTAGGACAGCAGTAACAAGTGTAGGAAAGGATGCTTGAAAAGGGCCTGCAGTCAGAGGTAATGTATTCTTATTGTCTGAAAAAACAACATACCAATCGTAGGCAGAAAGTAGTGACCAAACATTCAGCTTTGGAAAGGCAGATCATATTATTTGCCCTTTTTTCTGACCATTTTTTTTTCCCCTGCTAAATGGACCAGGTGTTCCTAAAACTCTTGGAAAGTAATCAGTGTTTGCTTGAATTTTCTGGCACCTGTTTCTTGATAGTCTGCTGGTGATGGTAATTAATAGTGTCAGCTCTTCACAATTATCATACCATTATCACCAGTTGGTGTGTTGTCCTGAAGAACAGGATGGCTTTCTATATGCATAGGTGGTTTTCCTCTTCGTTTGGAGAAAGTTGAGCAAATACTGGTTACTGTGATCAGGATCACAGATTGCATTCTAGTGGTGAAAATCTCTTTCCCAGTGATGCTAATGTGCAAACAAACAAATGGCTCAGTTTTCAAAAGGGAACTCAATAAAAAAAAAAGGCAAAATGAAACAAGGTGCTGTGCAATTATTTTTACTGCTCTTCATGCAAAAAGACAACAAATTCAAATAGAGGACACAAATACTATGCTACATTATGACTGCTCTTAAAAGGATACTATAAAAAGCAATGGCTTCTCTCAAATGATGACAGTGAAGATTTAATTCAGAAATTCTCCAGTGGCTCCAGGCCCCCTTTTTACATGCAAGGCTAGACTTGGTGCTCCATGGAAAAAAACACTAGAAAAGTGAGAAAATCAATCAAGGTGTTATCATGGAAACAGTGGGAATATCCAACACAGGATAACAAAGGAATCTGATGTTACTTTAAATTTGCATGAACAGGAGTAAATTAATTTGATATCTGTGTGCAAAAAAAAATATGTGGTTGGGCATAAGTTTCAGACGGATGGATTTTTTCCTGGGTGGAACAGGAAAGGAAGAGAACAGTAGACTGGTTGCTAATCTGATTTTACGTGGTTTTGGGAAGAGATGAGTGTTCCTGTTGGTGGAGGGTAGAGCTCGAGCATGGTTTGTATGAGAGAAACGTGGCATCTGTCAGCTTGGGGGTGAGCAGAGTCCCTTAACCTAAAGACAGACTGACTGGAAGTGATTTTTCTACTCTAGGGCAGTTGTTTTGCCTTAGTAAGGAAACTGTAGAACTCTTTGAAGTCCAAGAATTGGTGCTTTACCTCCTGTGTGTTGCCAGTGGGATCTTAGTCCAAAAGGCAGCGTGGCTGCCGAGTGCTGAGGGAACAGGCCCTCCCTTCCACAGGGCTCCAGATCTGGGACTGCGGAGTATTTCCAAAACTAGGGTCGAACAGCAGAGTGTACCTCGAAAGTCAGTCTAACAAACTAGGCAGAAAATCTTCTAGCAAAGAAGATGATGTGGACAGGGCACTGTTGCATTTTAGCAAGTCCCCATTTTCTTAGGCTGGTGGAGCTACTATTCAGAGCAGCTTTTAGAATGTCCTTTGGGCACTGAGGAACGAACTAAATACCACCAGGTCCCAACTTCAGGAAGCAGAGAGGTGTGAAAGTCCTATAAATCATCCCGTCTCAGCTCTCCTAGACATAGTTTGGCTGTTGGGGAGTTAGTTAGCCCTTAGGCTAGAAAATGTGGAAGGATAATCAGCCCTTAACGTTTAATGAACTAAAGGGTCGCTGTCACTAATATCACTTCTGTTCCTCTGAAGCATCAGTTTCACTAAAAACTTCACACAGTTGACAGACTTTGCTTTAGAGATGAGTCATTAGGAAAATGATAAAATACAATAAGCATGCTGGGGGGTGTAGGAAGGGGTAAAGTAATGTGATAAAATGTTTGTCAGAAAGATGATGCTCTGAGAAGAGCTGTATGGAAACAAAATGACAGAATTATTCCACCCTGAAAGGCTGGGATTTCACAAGTGCTGAACTTCTTTTATAATGCTGCAGCACACCATGGCATCTCCATATTTATGAAAAGAAAATGTTAATCTTCCCCTTGAGGTTAATAATTAGGGAGTATCTGTTAAAAGCCAGTAAACAGGTTATGAAGGTCTGCATAAGTTTGAGAACCCAGATTTCTGCTCGGGCTAAGCAGCAGCCTTACAAGATCCCCTGTTTCAGTACCCAAAGGTAATGCACCAGTTTCCATCCAGTCTGCAGGGACAAGTATCCCAGGTACAAATGCAGCTGTAGCAACATTTGACAATTCTTAGTTGTGGCACCAAAGGCATTTTCACAGAAAAGGTAGGTGATATTTCAAAGGGTCACCCCAGGCTGTGGTGTGGCACAGTAAAGGACTAGGCTTTTTGGCCCTGCCTGCTCTCTGGTCCTTCAAATAAACCTGTTCATGCCATAAGAGTGAACACTACTAATAGCAAATGTGCTGTCACCTGCCTCAACCAAGGGCTGAATAGACTTGGAAGAGCCATACCTGCACGTGGTCACTTCACATCAGAACTGTGCAGAATTTGTGTTGTTTAGCTCATGCCGGAGAACATAGGGCTCATGGGGCCAAATTCAGCCTGTAGTTTTGGCCATGTGCTAACGGTGTGAGAAATGCATGAGGATGCACTGAAACTATGACTGAGGAGTAAAAGCTGTTCATTTCCTGAGAAGTCAAGCAAGCTCCATCAGGAGATGCAGAGGAAGGTTTTAACAAATGGGTATTACAGAAGGATTAACTTCACCAATTCAGCTGCATGTGCTTTTGACACTTAGGAATTAATCCAGCCTTTATTGATTGCTTAAGTCTGAATTAGCTTGATGCGTAAGAAATGGAAGGGACAAGCGGTTTCCTCTGTGTGTAGCAGGCATAGAAACTGTTAACAGAGAGATGGGCTGCCCTTTCTTGAGGAGAGGGGTCTTTACATTTTGGCTGGGTTCAGTGTACACCACAACTTAAAAGGAACAATTCAAACTTCAGGTTATGGGACCACCTTACACCACTCACAGTGCAATAAAAGCAGGTAATATCCTATCGCAAGTCCTGGGAGCCTTCCCTCAGAAATACTCTTGTATTAAACGGCTTACTTTAACAGTTGCTTCCAGCTGGACCATGCTTGGCCGTTATCATAGAAACACGTGCATTTGGTATTGGGAAATAGCAGAACAGTATTTATCCAGTTCAAAAGATGCTCTTCATATGAAGAGCCCCAGGGGAATATTGCTTGGAAAATGTATTTTAATATAAAATGACCTATTTTAGAATTATTTTTCCATGCTGGGGGGAGGCAGGAAGGTGGCAGGAGGCTTGCCAAAGGGATGGACAATAAGCACACTCACACTTGCTCCCTAACAAGAAGATGGGTGGACTGAATTTATTAATGATACAGCACAGGGAGTTTTTTCAGCTAGGTTCCTGCATGCAGGCTATTAGTATGTGTCTGCTATATCCAAATCAATGTGCCTGCCGGAATGTGAGCAGATGTTCCTATCAGTGGCAAACCCAAACACGCAGGTGATAGAGCCCACACAATGTCTGCTTGAGCCACTCCTCAAAAAGCCTTGGGAGAAGAAAATAAAGTAAAAGGAGGACAAAGCTAATAATAGTTTTGTTAAGTATTTACTAAGAAAGCAAGCTTCTAATACTATGATCCCAAGTAGTGAGCTGTGTAACAAGTGTTACTTGCTGTTACTCATCAGTTCCGTCTGTATGGATGCTCCAAGGCAACCCATGTGTTGTTGCTTCTCCAGTAGCAGAGCCTGCCTTCTAGTGACTAATGAATCCCAGTTACTCAGCCTCTGTTTGTCTCATGTTTTGTCTGTTGAAACCTTCCTTCTTTTTCAATGTGCTTTATAATCCAACTTCAGCAATCAAATTAGTCTTTAACATCACATGAGTTCGACTAGTTGACGATCAAAGTCACACCTGTTATTGTAAAATCACATCAGAGTCAGTAGCTAATGTGCTACTCAGAAAAAAACTTAATTAGATGGTTGAAATTTGACCCTGCAGTTAAAGGCTGCAATTCCTTTGATGCAAACCCCATTAATGGAGCTGCTGTAATTTATATGAGGTATAAATTTGGCCTTTTACCAGATGTATCTAACTAGAGTTAGTAAATTTATATGAAATTATTCCAAACATCATAGTTGCTGTTCTGACATGAAGCCAAACAGCATCATCCTTTCAGTCATTCTGTCGTAGGCAGCTGACTCAGAATGAATTTAGGGCAGACGAGGTAGAGATGAATGGACAGAACACTTAGCCATGGTACTTCACCCAGCCAGTAGCATGCCCTTTGAAATCCTTGTCCTCTACAGTCTTTGGTGATGCTCCTGAAACACTCCTGGCTTCTACAGAGAAATGTTGCCACCCTAAACAGCAGATAATTATGATGAATAATTATATATTATGATTATATAATAAACTCCCAAGAGTTAAAAGTTTGATCGTTCCAGGGCTTCTGCCGGAATGTCTCCAGTGTGTTTTGCGTGGATGCAATGCATTGTGCAGAAGGTTTCAAGCTCAGAGTTTTCTATGCGATCGTTTGTTGCAGTGGCTTCCTATCACTGAATTTAAGAACAACAGAGAAAAAGACACTGAACAGGTCTTGTCATGACCTTCTCGGTTCTGCGTCTGGTTGCAGAAAGGAGTTTTCTGATCGCTTTTGTGCAGTCTTCCTGAAGCTTCTTTGAATCTTTTTGGGATTCTTCTTGTCACATCTTGAATGGAAACAGGACTGTAGAAGTACCTGTTTTCTAGCAGATCATATGGTGGCTCCTGCTAAGCTTTTGCACAGTGGAGTTAAAGACACAGTTAAACGTGTTTTGGGGTGGACCCTTTAGCTTAGTTTTGGAGAGCTTTTTGAAGAAGAAATGTGCATGAAAATATATATTACCCCTTGAATGAACTTCCATCTCTCCTTCCCCCTCTTGAAGGCTGACTTTGTGTGTGGCATGTGGAATTTCATCCATGGGCTCCTGAGCTGAGCTCCATGACCAGAATTTAACAGAGTTAAATCTCCTGTAATCACCTAATCTTGATTTGAAATTATTCACTGCTGACGGTTGAAATGGTTAATCAGTCATATATACTTAATGACTAATGCTGCCTTTCTTGAGAGAGGGTTTCCTGTTTGTGACTGAAAAGAGGGCAATCTTGGGGAAAATGGGCTTTCCCCATCAGCACATAGGCAGGTTTTTTTAGTTAAGTCTTATTTGCTCTCCTTTTTTTGCTTCTTATGTCCCTATATACAGAAAAATACTTTCTGTGTAGTCAGAGAGCAGCTTTTTGAATAGTGTTTGCTGTTAGTCAACCCACTGAAAGAGACTTAACCAATTAAAAAAAAATATCAGGCAATAAGGGAAAAAATACCCATCAGAGTCTTGGAAAGACAGAGCAGCGCTTACGATGTTCAAGCTGAGCATTCCATGTGAGGTAGCAAGAGGTACGAACATGGTCAGCATCACAAGTATTTAAGCAGTGTTAAAATTGTCTTTCAAAATGATGCTATACCAAGGTGCAAAACATGATTTAAAAACGTCCATTTCTTATGAGCAGTTTCCTGGCCCTGAATTATATGAAGCTGTGAATGGTCTGGCAAGGAGCACAGTAAGAGACAGATGGGGAGTCAGTGCTGGAAGAGCATTGAAGCCTAGGTCCAGGAGGCAGAGGGCCAACAAATTTCTGTATCACATGGACCGACCAACCTACCTTCTCCATCTTCTTCCTGAAAAAGCTGCTCTGCCCTTCATCTCTTACCGCCTCCTGCCTTCTTACCTGGCCAAAATTCACTCAGCAGTTGTAGAGATAGGTCAGCCTCATAAATGGAATAAAATTGTTGAGTCCTCGGGGAGAAAGGCTGGTGTTCCTGGGATCGGCATTTAGTCTGCTTCTCTTATTTTGTGGGAGAAACGTAGGACTGAAGCATGCTAACTTTGACATTCAACAGCTGAGCAATTCAAATCTAGTTGCTACCCGGAGAGAAGAGCAGGGGGCTAAGGAATTTCTAGACATTGTGTCTTTTTTTCCTTTAAAAGCCCCTACACACGAGGGGAAAAGAATCTGTCCTCCTGAGAAAGGAAAAGGGTGAGAGTTTTGAGGTGGTGCTGGCAGATTTTTTCAGCCCATCTGCAGTGCTAGCCAAACATCTTTCGCTCGTGACCCACCTCCTGTGGCAGGCTGCATTTGCAAAAGTGGTTTTCTCCTGTTGACGTGGAGTCAAACAAGCCCGGCCATTTTCCTGTGGCTGCCCACACCTGTAATTTAAAGTTGTTAATAAATAGATGAGGGAGCAGAGCGAACAGAGCTGAGGCAGAGAGCACCAAGTTCCAGTCGTTAACGTGGACAGTGCTGACCAGCAGCTGAGCAGGGATGGAGGGGAAGGTGCAGGCTCCTCACCGCAGAAACAGCCAAGTTTTTTGGGGTGGGGCCTGAGTTTTTGATAATATGGTTGTACAAGGAATACTTGATAAATTGCCATTAGTTTCCTAGCTCTACAGCCTGGGCTTAACTTGATCTTCTAACCCAATCTGCCTCCCTGTCCACATACTACTTCCATTTGTTCTTGGTCTGCTGAGTCCCGATGCTCAAGCACACAAGCTACAGGTTTATAGGAGGGGTCATTCAGAACGAATTGTTAGCCTGGCTCTCTACAAAGCAGCAGCTCACCTGCAAGAAGAAAAAAGATAATTGAGTCAAGTCGCTTACTCAGTATCTCAATGCCTGCTGCCCTGCTCACACCGCATGTCCTCCTCTCGGTTGTCAAATGTTCATACTCCATCTGATCCCATGCCCTGCCTGAGCTTTCTGAAGAGCAGGAGCATGAACAGAGCCTTTTCTGAAAGTGCTTACCTCCTTGTATGAACACTTACAGATATGCAGTGGTTGCAAGTTCTTTTCTTGGTTAGATGGCCTTCCTAGGTCAGTAGCATCCTTTGCTTGTTCAGCTTTAAGGTGGTGCTTTTGGGGTTTGGGGGTTTTTTCCCTTCACAAATTCTGACAACAGCGTATTTTGCTCACTTGTTTGGTTTTCTAGCTTGTGCTTTAACAGAGGTACCAGTCTGCTTCACCTCTTTATAGATGCAGGACTTGCTGTGTGGCAGTAATCCATCAAGGGGAGACAGTCCTTTGAATAGTTTTTGTTAATGTTTCAGAGGTGGATCTCTAAAGCCAGATTCTTACGCTCCTGATTGCAAAGAGCTTTTGGTAGTCGATGATGAGATGTAGGAGAAGGGTGTTCTGCAGTTAAATTGCTGGTGTTAGATACTGACTGTTGCATAGTTTTCTCTGTCATCTTCAGCTGTGTTAGCTTCTAAAGAAGAGGCAGAAAAAGTACCGGTTCCTACCTCTGCTTTTTATCTTGGCTGCTTAAGCTGTGACTGTTTAGCATCTCTGTGCTCACATGTAGCATCCAGCAAAATGGTAGAGTACGTTAGGGTCTTCTGGCATTTCTTGGATAAGAACAAGGACAAAAGAAATGGTATTCTCAAAAATTTTGAGCAATTTTTGACTCCCTCTGGCTTTACTGGTATTTCTATTGCAAATCAGACTTCTTTGATTTCAGCACCTAGCTTTAATCACCCAGATTAGGCTAGATGACTACCTCTATGTTAGCATGTATTTAATTTTATGCGTATATGTCTGTCTGCAAATACATTCACATTGTTTGTGGTAATACAAATTGTATCCATGATTAGGATGTCAATAAAAATGAACTCTGGTAGGAAGCCTACCGTGCATCCGCAGCTGTCAGATGACTGGTTGAAGTATCTAGTGCTTATCTTCAAGAAGGTCACGTGTAGAAATAAACCGTCTTGTCTGGATATTCTTATTGGCTCTAAGGTTGTCGTGTGTTTTCTCACTCTGAGTATGCCTCTGCGTGTGAGACATCTACATTCCATGCAAGTCCGGTAATTAAGCCCTAAGCTGTGAATGATCCTTTTTGATGCCCTGCCAGCTTTCACTCCAGCTGACTTAGAAACAAGGACAAAGCTATCACACAGCCCAGCTCACTCACAGCTCTGCTCTAGCAAGGTACCACCTGACCACAGGTCACTTCCAAGATTCGCAGGTTAAATATGCTGGCAGTTTGAGGAAGGGCAGCTTCCTCAAGGAAGGAGAGCTGTTCCACAGGGGAGTAAAAGGCAATGCAGCCTGATGTGAGGAGCTGGGCATTAGGTGATAAACGCAGTAATTGCTTGGGGCTGCCACATCTTTTTATATATATATATTTATTTTTTTTCCTTAATGCTTGGGCACGTTTTGCTTTTGTGAAGCAGCTGTGTGTAGCTTGAGGAGCTTGTAGCTTTACCATACATGAAGGTGAGCTGGAGGGATAGCTGCTGCAGTGAGTGCCAGTCACGCCGCCCATGGGGCTGTCTGGTTTGGCCTCGGCCAGGTGGTCAAGGCAGTCAGTAAACCTGCGACTTTGTTAAACCCAGATGTGATAGATCTTGTTTGAGCTGTCATTTTAATTAATGCTAATTATACTCATTAACAAATTTGGCAATCATCCTGACGGACAGTGATTCAAGTCAAAGTTGAGTGTCTTTTACCAGTGCCTCCACCACAGCGTGTGTTGCTTCAGTTGTCTGATAACTGGAAATGTGAATGTGCCTGGCTTAAATGCAGAAGAAATGAGAAGAAGAAGAATGTCCAGCATCAGGCTCAGTGTAAACCTTGAACTCTAGCTCTGGAAGATCCTAGTCCTCGACAGGAGTGGGGGTGTCACATTAGCTGGTGTGAGCCGTCATGGCCTGGCAGAGGTCTGTGTGTATGGGTAAGGGAGAGGTCCAGGGTGTGGATACAGCTGTGCCATAGCAAACAGGCAAAGCTTTAGCTTATGACAACTCCAGTAACTGACTCCCAATGTTATTATTACTAGCTTTGAAAGAGCTTACAAAATAAGTTAAGCTGGGTCTCAGTTTCCAGCATGCTTTATTGAAGTCCAGATTTTGCATTACCCTCTCTTAAATGTTTGCTGTCTTGAGAAACTATTTCTGGTTTTAGTTTGGTTCTGACATAGATGGGGCTTCCCAAGTCTCAGATACTAAATAAGGGTTTGTCTTATGAACACTGTTGGTTTTAATAATTCAGAAGCAGAGAATGTAACTATTCTTAAGCCTGTGAAAATCCCCATTTAAAACATAGTATGAAAAGCTGCAGGCAGTTGGGTACTTTAGTCCTCCTTGTTAGAGCTGGAAGGATAGAAGCACATTGAGTCTAAGGATAAAAATACGTGTTATGAATAAGCCATTGTTAGGAGACAATTCTAACAGAAGGGAGGACAGTTCCTGTGACTGTTAGCGCGAGAGATTTTTACACCCCTGGGCTGCCTGCAAGGGCAATTCTGAAAAGCTATTACCATCAGACACCTGTGGGATAGACTGCAAATAACGACTTGTTCCTAAAATAAGCTGTCATACAGCACATCTGTTGGTGTTTTTCTTTGCTGCAGGAAGGCAGAGGTGTTGAGTGAGTGACTTGGTGACTGAGTCGGCTTCTTCACCCAGTGAAAGCACTGCAGTCTCTTTGTTCAAGCACATCCACACAGTGGATGGAGAAGACTTAAGTGCCTCTCTTTGTCCTGAAGAGCTCTCTGACTATATAATGAATTTCAGGACTCAGAGTTAGTGAGGTAAGGTTTGGGGATTGGTATCAATGCCAGTACCTTCTTTTTCTCAAGCCAAGAGGCAAAACAATCTCTTTCAATTTTACCTGATCATATCTGCCACAGTGGCAGTAGCTATCGTGTGGGAGGTTTCTCAGATGTGTCTTTCAATACCTTCTGTCAGCTCTGGGTGGAGACTGAGGAGGACATGGCATGGTTTATAGTTGTACTATTTTACCAACAGTTTTTCTCCAGCATTTGCCTTCGTTAGGGTCAAGTGGCTGGAAGCCCTCACACGGCTGCAGTGCTGTGTACACGGTTAGGCTGTTCCATCATTTCTGGATGTAAAGATTGATGGTGTCACTGATTATCTGCAGCATGTGATAAGTGTCATTGTTCCTGGCTTTGCAAAGTGCCATTTAGGATGTGTCATCCTGTCCCTGCTTGGTTAGCCCATCTGCTTTCCCCATGTCCCATACGCAGCACCTCATCAGTTAAAAAAAAAAAAATTAGAGAGTTGCTGGTCTCTGGTTTGGTACACTTCAACAATAATAATGGACTTGGCAGTCCTGGGTTACCAGTTGGACTTGATGATCTTAAAGGTCTTTTCCAGCCTAAATGGTTCTATGATAATTCCACCAGGGTAAACATTCAACAAAATGAAGCGTGTCGCCTCAAGTGAAAAAAGAGTCTGAGTCTGAGATGACAGCTTTCACTGAAGTCACATCGTAAGCTCGTGTGACTGAGGTGAGCAGGTTAGAGTCCTCAGCTGGATGTACAGCTTTGAGTCATTGCCCTCAGAAGAGCCCTTACCAGCACTGTAAAGATACCACTGAATCGCTCCGATTTTATTTCTGAACGCCGAAGGCTTCCAACCTGCAGCCGTTTGGTTTCCTGCAGGGCCCCAATCCATCAGACAGCGCGTGGCCCAGCACACGGCGCTTCCTCGTGTTCTGCTGAGAAGGTGTTTAGCAGGAGGCGGTTTACTAAGGAGATTATTCTGTTCTTTTTACTGCTTATTGTCAATGACAGACAGCAGCGGAGCACAGTAAGAATGTGAAGGAACAGGAAGCAACTGCTGAGGTGGCGGCAGGAAGAAGGCAAGATATTTTTAACTGGGGTTTTTTGTGGGGTTTTTTTTTCTTTTCTTTTTTTTTTTCAAAAGCCATGGCGACAGCTGTTTCAGCTGCCAGCCTCTTTATTCACAATAGTTGTGTTTCTGATAGCCAGGAGGCAAGAACAGACATGGTGAGATCATCATCATGCCTTTCTTAGGTTAATCACACGCTATGGCAAATTTCTGTTAGAGTAATGACTGGTTAGGCTCTGCATCCTCCTTCTCTAATTACATGCCATTTGGAGTACTTCTTTCCTGTTAGGATAATGCCTGTATATGTCAATGGATATGTCCTTTGCCAGGTGCCTGTTATGTACAGAACTATTCCCTTCTCTAATACTAAGCCCAGCGTCTTCATTAAAATAATATGAGGAGAACTTAATTTTTCAGATGGTGCATGAGAGTTAAACATTGTTGTTGGGTTTTACCTTATGCAAAAGACATTCCTCCTGCTATCAGCTCTTTCAAGACAAAATTTCCTTACTTGTAAGATTGGTTAAAAAAAAAAAGTGCTGCTACAACACACTTCTCTGGACACTGATAATATGGTTACTCAGCAGCAAATGAGTCCCAGTTATCTAGAGTGCTGCCACCACTACTGGGGCTGCTTCAGTCACTTGGTGAGTGCATTCAGCGCGCTGGGGGAATGTTCTTAAGGAGAAGGTCATTGTGAAATTCTGGAAATTTGCTTTGGAGGATCTGAAAGCATGTTAGAAGTAGGTAACATCCTTTGCCCCATAGAGAGACCCTTTCCAATACACACGTACTCAGCAGTAGTTATGTTTTCCTGGCCACACAAAATGGGATTTTGGTCCTGGTCCAGCTCCCAGTAGCTGGAGATGTCTACATAAACCTCACCATCCTGGTTGCTGCTAGTCAACTGAGAGTCTTAGCACAGAAAGCAAGAATTGCATGAGCACTAAGCCAGCATTATGCTTTCACCCCTAAAGACAAACACCCTGCTTTATAATGAAGTCACGTTGGCATTTCTGTGTAGGAGAAAAGTATTTATTACGGGCTATTGTTAAACTGCCTTCTTGAAAAACAGGGCTTTTGTTTGTCAGCTGTCAACGTTCAAATGCATTCAGTTGCATGAAATGCATTAATGAGGGGTTAGATTTCACCATGCTTTTATCAGACAGAAGAAGATAGTGGGACAGATAAGGAATGAAATTCCCACTTGGTTAATAGACAATTCTGTTGCTTTCAACATCAAACGTGAAAGTGGTGTTTGAAAGGTCCGTATCACCCTCCTGTTCACAGCCCTCTAACACCACTTCTTGTTTTTACTCAATAATAAGTTGAAGTAATGTGGCTGTGAGCTGTATGAAATGGAGTCACCTGCCTGATGTGGACAGCAGGTTGCTGGTTTCCACTCCTGTGCACATCAAGAGTGTGTGTACAGATGTTCCTCCTGCAATTGGCTTACCCTTGAAGTCAGGCTGCATTTCCTTAAAAATGACTTCCAGTGTCAGATACTGAAATAAAAATTTGCACTGATAAAGAATAAGGCTAAACAGAGTAACGTGCTTTTTTTTTAAAAAAAAAAAAAAGGCAAAATACGTATCCCTGTGGGTTTTATCCATGTCACATCCCCTTTAGGGTAGCCCAGGATGTGAGGTAGGAATGTCGCTGTAGCTTGTGCAGCTGATACAGCTGGCTGCCGGTTGGTGTAGTTGGTTGATTTATCTGTTCATAAAGCCATTTATCCTTCCCTTTCACCTTGGAGGAGGAAGGCTGACAGGCTCTTGGCGGTGTTCTGCAGCAAGCCTGGTGTTCAGCAGGGGCTTCCACATACTTGGACACCTTGCTGAAGAAAGCCTTTTTACAGGGCATTGGAACCCTGGGAAGAAGCGTGCTAAGAGAGACTCTGTCTTTGCTGCCTGAGACCCCTCTCTGCTGGCAGGGGGGACACTCGGGAGCACAGCAGAGCATGAGCTGAGTGGGAAGGTAGAGGGGCAGGACGGGGGCGTGGGGCAGAGGAGGGGACAGTGTTGGAGAAGGGTGTGGAGGTGGCAGGTGTTCAAGCTGCCACCCACCCCTCCTGTGGTTCTTTCCCACATCACCCCCCTCTGACCATGCGCTGGGCTCCTTGGAGAGATTCTGGAGGCTGCGACTACGCAAGGATCTCTGCTTCCCCCAGAAAAGGCTTTTAATCTGTGGGAAGGAGGTGAACTCCAAAGGCTCAAAACTTCAGTGGCAACAGATGATACCACAGTTCTTAATTTAAATCAGGATTATCAGCCTCCTTTCCAAATGTTGATTTCTAGCTATCTTTTCAAAGACTGTATTTTCTACCATTCCTAAATATTGTTTTTCCTCACTTCAGAGTGTTGGAGTGCAAAGCAACCCTGTTTTCCTTCTGGAAACCTGACAGAATGTTGCAAAAACCGTGGTGCACCTGTAAATCCGTAACTGTTTGGTCCTTACTCCCATGAAAACAAGCTGCTCTTGCAGCACTTCCGCAGCACGTGCCAGCGTGCTCCCTTTGGCCGTGGCCAGAGGACAGTGACCTGGTCAGCAGAGCCAGCCCAGCTTTGGTGCTGGGGAACCTCGGAATGAAAGTCACTGGTGACCGTGGTAGCTGTACGCATCAGGGCACAGAAAAGGGTAACGTGATCTCTTCTGATACAATGACTTGCTGGCAGAGATTAAATCCAAACTGCAACCAGGAGTGAAGTTTACGCCTACGCAGGAAATCGACATCGTGGTGCTGCTAACAGTGCCTGGGCTCCCATCAGGGCTCCGTGAACAGGCACCGGCACTGGATGCGGTGGTCGCTGCTTGTCTCCTGGCTGGGGCAAAACAGGCACTGCCCAAGGGAGCAGATGGAGCACAGGCTAGAATACACCCGCCCAGAGCAGGGCTGCAGCCGTACTTCCTTTTGGATGGACATCTTTCTGATTGAAGGGTAACTAATTATCCTACTGCCAGCAGGAGAGCTGAATCAGGCTTGGTCACTGCACAGTTTTTATGCATCCGTGGTTATGGGCCTGCCTATTCAAAGCCAGCGGCAGATATTCCCACACGTCTGTTCCTGGGTGGCTGCTGAGGAGCGCATGCATCTCTGGACCATTTTGAAGTGTTGGGGTGAGGTTCTGCGCAAGCTCCCAAGCCCAGGCTCTCAGATGAGCTTGTCAGCACCGTCCTGCACTCAGGCAGCTGTGCGACTTGGACTGGTTCACACCCTTTGGCCTGAAGCCAGAGCAGAGGTGTACCCCAAATCTGATTCAGCCCTGCCTGCATGGATTCTCTGTATACCAGTCTAAACTGCTCAGGCCAGTACTGATTTTTCTGACAATCCTGAGGTTATGCTAGGGATGGAGTAACATGCTTGCTTATAAACTGGGATTAGCACTGCAATACCAAAATTACAGATGGATGATCCCTTGTGCTCACTGCTAAGTACCTGAGAGCACTTTGGAGAGATCCCATTTCAGCAAGCCTTTTCTGCAGCCTGCTGGACACTGCACTTTCTGGACTCCCAGGAATTCAGCAAAAAGTCTAGGGAGCACAGAGGGCATAGATACAAAGAGAACACATCTGAAAGCTCCCTGCAGAAACAAAACCTGGCAATGCTGTCTGCATGCTGCAGTGAGAAAATATTGCAAATATTAGATTTTAAAATTTATTTAATCAGAATTGCTTTTGCATCTAGTTGAGTAGACTGTTTCATTCACAGTGAGGTTACTTAAAGTGTGTACTTAAACTTTGTCAAAAGCTCAGCGTAATGCGGGAAGGTGCAAAGCAGTTTGCTTTGCTCTGGATTAGGCCCAGAGGCTGCTCTGCCGTTCGGTGGGACTGGCTTAACCCATTTTCTCATTTGCAGGTTGTGGGCAGGAGGTTAAACTGAGCTTTGTCTTTCTAAAGTGGAGCTCCCGTGCTCTGCGCTTTGCAGTTAAAGCCTATACGATGCAAGATGAGAGAGTCAACAACCAGAAAAATACATTTCTTCAGCTCGTACAAAATATTGCTAGATAAATTTTCAGTAGCTGTTAGGCTGATCTGCAGTCACCTCTTCTTGGCAAAAAATGGCAGTGCATCTTGCCCTTGATTTTTCACCCAATTTTCGTTTGTGTATTACCATTACAAAGCAAGGACAAGGAGACCCTGATATTTTTCTTCAGTACTTACCCTCTGTTTTTCCTTTTGGACTCACTTCCCATTTTGCCCTCCATCTTTTCCACTTTTTCAGCAGTCTGTCTTGGTACCTGTGTGAGCAGAGCTGCTGGGCACTGCAGGCTCTGCCTCAGCATCCAGGAGGAAGAGGCTCAGGGTCCAGCGAAGGAGCCAGGCTGTATCCCAAGAACCCTGGCAGGAGCTGGGTTTTCCTCGGGTCTGTCTGTGCCTTCGGTTGGCAGTTTCAGCTGCTTTAATACCGCAGCATGCATCATGGATGGTTAACAAGTGCTTCTCGTGCAGGTGCTGGGAAGGGTTTTAGGAGGGGCTGTGGGGTTTTGTTTGGTGGTGTTGGCTTTAATATTAAAATGAGTCTGCTGGACTTCCAGTGAGCAGGCTTGTACAAATAAAGGTCCTTTTCTCCTGTCAGCATCCCAAGGCATGCTGAAAGATGGAAGCTGTGTATCTTGGATCTTACGTCTTCGGGCAGCCTCTTTTTGTATTTTAAGGAATATGTCCTTGGTTTGCTCTGTCCTTCCTTTGTAGTGCCGGTCTTCGATCCCCCAGATAATTAAGAGAAAATAACCCACGAAGCAGATTTTCTCACACACAGACAGAATAACAAACACCCTTCAACATTAACTAGGAAGTTACTGTATTTACAGAGAACAGCAACTTAATGAGATGGGAAAAGAACCACTGGATGCATAATTAGGAGGATTCAAGTGCATGTGTATGTTTAAAATTTAAAGAAACGTGCTTCATGTTCTGTATGTTCAGTGGTCTAGTTAAAGCATGCCGTTGTCTTTTCCTTAGATCAAGAGCAAGAAGGGAGGCTGAATTTCTGCTTCAACAGATGTTTATCTGTGTTCTTAACCCATGCAGTTGTATGATGATTTTCACGATGATCTCAGAGAACATACGATGAGATTAGAACTGTTGAGAGCAGGTGTTCAGTTCTTACATTTGTAGAAAAACAGGTGAGGAGAGGGCTCCAAGAATGGGGGGCTCAAGGAATGGAAAGCTGGTGAGATTCCAGAATTGAGGAGGGGATGCTTGCTTAGTTTGGGAGCTTCTTTTTAATTTTTTCATTATTTGTTTTAAAATTCTTTATAAAATTGAGGGTAGGTGGAGATGCTTGTGCTTTTGTAGCTTTTCGGATTTTTCAAGAGGGAATGGGAGGCAGAATCTTATGCTGGAATTTCCTGGAATTTTTTTGTTTTGTTTTATCAAATGTGCAGACTTTCTGGTTTTGTTGATGTTCTCATAAGCAGCAAGAGGGAAATTTGAAGTGTTGTTTTACTGGGGAATAGCTGTTACTGAAATAAAGAGGAGTTTCTTTATATTGTCAGCACTGAGTTGCCTCAAAACTTCTTGAGGTTTAGTGGTTTGGGGGTTTTTGCTTTTTTGTTTTTAAAGCACATAAAGAAGACCTGCTCAGTGACAAGAGTCCATGAAGGTCTGCTGGCCATGCAGGGACACCCCCAGACCATATAAGCCAAACATAGGCTTTGTCAAAGTTAGAAACTTCTTGTTGAAAAAAGGTCCAGAAAAATTCTGTGTGAAGATTGACACAGTCAGGCAGACTGATTTGGTCTGACAGATTAAGGCGAAGGAGAACTGTGTTGGGGTAGAAAATCTGTTCTTATTAATAAAAATTGATTTTGGCCTTTGTAGAGATACTAATTTCACCTCCTGATAAAAGAAAATTTTGGATGATTGTGCCAGGTCAGGCGTATAACACTTGAAAAATTCATCAGCAATCTTGATTTGTTTTGATACATGGGTTTTGGCCTGCTACTGAATTTTGTATTTCTGTTTCTTCTAGATATCTGCTTGTAATGTTGCTTGTTCGTTTGAATCCTCACTGTCTTGGCAGTTGAACAGTGTTGCCCGCAGGTTCCAGCATTGTTCTTCATTCCTATATAATAGGATTCCAATAATAAAAATGAGACAGTTATCATAAATAAGACTCCAATAATAAAAATGCCTTTCCAGTTCTGTAGTTAGTTGGGTTTGATTGGTTTTCTCTTGTGTAAGACATACCTTTCATTCTGATTTTTGTTCATTCTTAAGAAAGAGCATTGTCAAAAATTACTGCATTTATGTAGACTACTGTGATGCCTTTGGCTCCCATCACTAGGATGGTTTAGTGAAGAGTGTAAGAAGAAAGTAGCTTATATGACTATGACAACAAAGTCTTTATAAAAACCTTATTCTCATAAACTAACATGTTTTCGGAGTCATCCCAGGCAGTAGAATGACCCTGTCCCTTAAAGGGTCACATGAAATGTCTGGGTTATGCTCTGGGGTCCCACATCAGAGAAGAGACCTACGTGGGGTTTTGGGGGCAGAATTTCCTCTGTCGACATTGTGTGTCAACTGCTCGGTAATAGAATCACTTCTAATTATCACATGTGGCAGTCATTTAAATGTGTGTTCCTAGTGATGCTGGTGAAGAGCCACTTAAACAGATGGGGAGAATTCATGTGAGGGTTCAGATCAGAACTAATTCACTTAACTGAAAAATTAGGAATCATTCCCCCGTTGACTGGGTGTGAGTTAAAGACAGTGCTCTGGAATGCAGATTGCCTTTCCCAGGTTTTGTGTAGTGAAGAGCCAAACAGATTTGCTCTGCCATCTTTATTTCTCCTGAAACTGTTTGCTGAGTAGTACGACTCATCCTAAAAACAGGGGTTGGTTGTGTTCCATTATGTGTTTAGTTGTTCTTAAGTAAACTCTGGATCTTAAAAAAAAAAACCAAAAACATGTGACCTGCCCAATTGTATATACTGGTTTGGTTTGCATCAATATTTGGAAAAGGAAAGAAGAGTAACAGAATTTAGACAAACAGATGCCCAAAGCCATCTGCTCCTCGCCTCACGGTCATTAGACGTTCATAGTACAACAGCGTGAACTTGGAACGGCTCTCCTGTCCTTCAGGGCTGTGTTGGCTGGCTTTAAAGCGAGCACAAAATGAAGTGAAGGCATCTTGTAGGTGGACACAAACTTCCACCGATTTGCAGTCTGGTTTACATAACCTCAGTACTTCTCAAAAAGCTTAGCGATCGTTAGCCTTGCTGGAAGGCCATTTGGGGTGATTGCAGATCCTCCAGCATCAGGATCACTGTTCCCCAGGACTGGCTTAACCCAGCCGACTGTGTATATCTGTGGTTGGACAGAGCCCAAAGAGACAGTGTAAAAATAATAAACTATTAGTATCGGGAAGACTTAAAGCTTAATGAATTAGTTGTGGTATTTTCCTTTTCTTAGAAAAATAGACTCGCTGTATTTGGTTTAGTTTTCCTTTCATTGAGCGTTTTTCTCCTCTCTTTCTAAGTAGCCTAATGTGCTGAAATTTAGGATTAATTTTAAAGAAGCTAAGGAAGTTTTACTGTTGCTATTCAGGCTGAGAGAAGGAGAGGAGGGGTGTTTCTGGAAAAGGCTTTTGCTGATTTTGCTACTGGGCGAGGGAGGGTCTGGAACAGCTGAGTGATTGCATAGCTCTTCCTAGCAGTGTCTCCCAAGTAATGCTGCAAAGGAGACCCTACTGTGTGCCTGCAGGGACATGGGCACACGGAGGTACGATGATTTTTCCAGTTTCATCCCTCTGGTTAACATAAAAACTAAATGTTCAGGGTGTCTCCCAAATCTCATGCCTGTGCTTTGCTAGCAGCGTAAGCTGGGGAAAGTCTTTTAAACAAGCATAGGTCGCCTGCAGTTAGGAGAAGGCTGGGGTGGGATTTTATCACTGACCACTACCACTGTGCTGACACTGACAGGGATCCAGCCCTTGCCCTCCAGCAGGGTCCAAGTCAGGCAGTGCCAAGTCATTTTGAAAGCCCAGCCAAGGAGTGCATTTGGAGATTGCCTCCTGTTGGAAGTGATGTTTTCTCTGCAGTCCTGGCTGGACTTCCACCTGGATAACTCTGCTCCACCGACTTAAAATCCCTCCCTAGTATTTCACTGGTTATGGCATGGGCCCCTACTGTTCTGTGGTGCTGCAGCGTTCCCCTTGCAGTTTCATATCACCTGCTTGTAAGTTGATTTCTATATCATCTGTGCCTCCATTTAGTAATCGAGCTGGCTTTCTTGTAATTATTTCAAAGGATTCAAATGTGAAAGCAGTAAGTATGTGCACAGCCCTGGTGCGGTACAGTGCAGTAGCTACTCTTGGTGTTTATCTGTACCACCCAACAGGTTGTCATCCCTCGGTGTTCCTTTTGCCAGTGGGGTTTGGGTTCATCCACATCAGTCTGAACCGACCTGTTGCCCGCTGTGAGCATGGCTTTGATGGTAGTGGAGTTAGAGAAGGGCTGCCCGTGAGGAGGAAGGGGAGCTGGTGCTCAGTGAAGGTGTGGGATTCATTCACGTCACAGGGGTGGGAATCAGACCTGTTCTTCACATAGACACAACAGGTGAGGTAGCACCTTTCCTTCCAGAGGTGGCTTGCTAGAGGCTTTAATCACACTGAGCTTATTTTGTGGCCTCAAACTGCCACACAAAGTCTGCACCCCTTCCCCTTCATCCCTGCTTGCATGTCTTTTTTTTTTTTTTTTTTTTTTTTTTCCCTCTCTTGGCATGTCATTATGTTTTCATTAATATATCAACAACAGGGCAGCTGTTGTGGCTTTGGCCCTAGTATTGTCTTCTCAATCCAGACCTTGGACTTGGGAGATCCTTGAAATCCCTGTCTTCTATGTGACTTATAGGCAAATGAGGTGCTTCACTTTCCCCCTTACCTGCAAGTATTTCTCTCCAAGCCGCAAAATCTATCTGTTCTGGGTACTTTTTCTTCTTAAATCTGACTGCTGCTAACTCTGTTGTTTCTTTCATTAACAGATTAGCTTTACAGGAAACCCGTCACCAACAGCCTGCCCTGTTGTACCCACCACCCAGTAAGAAAACTCCAAGGAGAAGCTGAGGACAAACCACATCTCACAGGCAGTTCATGGGGACTGTACCAGATCCTCTGAGATCTGCCAAGCTTTCCCTGGTCACAGCTTCTGCAGAGGAGGACCACCTGGGAAACTTGCAGTCTGCTAAGCACCAGCCCCAACTACCCAGCGGAGGAGAGAGGGCCAGCAATGGCTTTCCGTGCACGCCGACCGGCCCTGCTGGAGCCTGCTTGTTCGACCTGAAATGCACGGCGGCTGCCAGCGCACAGAGGTGCGAGCAATGCCACGAGGACGATGCTAGCCAGCAGGAAACCCTTCCTTCCAGGCTCGCCAGCAAAGCTGTGGAGGGGCGTCCTGCAGCCGTAGAGCCAGCCGGTTGCTCCCGGGCAGCAGGCAGCCAGGGACCAGCAGCACCAGCCCCCGCTGCGGTAGGAGCCCCCTTGGTGGGGCAGGGGCCAGAGATGATGCCAGCCCCCCAGAGCTCCCGGCAGTTTGTGCAAGGCAGCCAGGCAAAACCAAGCTCCCTGACACAAATAGATGACTCTGCCTTGAAACCTCAGGGGACTGACAATCAGCCAGCACTTGAGGTGTTAAATTATTCTTCCCCGGGCGACCCTGTCAGGGGTAATGAGTCCTGTCATACTTCTCAGGCAAACCTTCTGCAAAGAGGGGAAAAAGACAAGGGAGCAGAAAAAACTGGTTCTGCTGCATGTCAGCCAGCCTCGCCAGCAAGGCACACTGAAGCTGACCTGGGGAGAGACCTGCAGGCTAGCTGGGAAGCAAAACGCAGGGCTGCAGGCACCACGCAGTTGCATCCCACAGATAAGACTGAAGTGGTGCAGAGCAGTGAGGCACCAGCCCCGTCGAGCTACCGGAGTCCGCATCCAGTACACAACACGGACCCCGAGCCGGGGAGCCCAGGCACCCCCCAGCTCTCCAAATTCAGAGAAACGGGTACAATGACAGTTCAGCCAGAGAGCAGGTCTTTAACTCAGGAAGCAGCAAGCAGGACGTGGCGAGATGCTGAGGTTCAGGCTGTGGCTGCTGTGGAAAGCAAGTCGGCCTCCACCAGCCCCAGCATCCTTGTTGCCTTCTTAAAAGGGAATGCTCCTCCAGAGGAGGAGGAAGAACTACACGTAATTTACCGAGGAGGTATGGGGCTGAGCCAGTCTGCACCTACTGACAGTTTATCCTTACAACAGAAGTCTCTGTGTTCTCCTGGTATCACGTCAAAATCAACTGTTGTTACGGCTGTGACTGCTTCGGCCCAAACGCAGCCCATCAAACTGCCTGGGCTCCAGTCTGACGTCGTGTCCCCAGTGGCAGCAGATAATGCAAAACCTGTTCTTCCCTCCTCCCCTTCAGCAGTTTCCTCCCAAGGGACATCTGTGGGTAACACTACAGTGATCGGTGCAGCCCGCGACAGCAAGGATGCTGCTGGCCTGCCAGTGGAGGCTCAAGTCCCACCAAAGCCCATCCCTGTGGAGCAGCTTGCAGTTGACTCCAGTAATCAAACTCCAGCACAGTCTGGGTCTGGCGCTGGTGAACCAAGCACCACTTCTGCTGCTGCTCTCCCAGGATCCAGGAACAATGTGCAAGACCCTGTCCACGATGTGGCAAGCAACCGGTTACCTTTACTCTGTAGCACAGGCAGTGAAGTCAAGCAGAAGGAGGTCCTGGGCAGCTCTGAGCAGAAGGAGGTCCTGGGCAGCTCTGAGCAGAAGGAGGTCCTGGGCGGCTCTGAGCAAAAGCCTGTGCAAAGTAAGGGTGCGAGTCAAGAGGAGGCCATTGCTAATCAATCTGTGGTAAAACCAAAGGAAGAAAGCTCGGTGGTGCTTGATCCTAAAGGAGGGATGGATGTCAGCAGCCAACCTGCTGCTGTCCACGTAAAGGCGTGCTCAGAGGATGCAGGTGGAAAGGAGGAGAGCAGAGGCCAGGGGGACACTGGCCGGGCTCAGATGGCTGGCAGCCGGAGCCTGCAGGCAGGGCTGGTGCCCGAGCTGAGCGTGAGCTCCACACATGCCACCCCTCCTGTGGAGACATCGGCAGCTCCCCAGCAGCAAGGCTTCCAGGCCAAGGAGCCCGGGCGCAAGCTTCACACAGCGACTCCTTCTGCTTCAGCTCAGGCCCTGCCGAACCTGGGGGAAAACAAAAAGCAGCCCACCCCGGCCATGGAGGCGAAAGTGCAGGTGAAGCAGTCCAAACACGTCAGGGATGTTGTTTGGGATGAGCAGGGCATGACGTGGGAGGTTTACGGTGCTTCTCTTGATCCGGAATCCCTGGGAATTGCCATCCAGAACCACTTACAGAGACAAATACGGGAACACGAGAAACTGATCCGGGCTCAGAACAGTCAGACCCGGAAATCCATTTCCTCGGATACATCCTCAAATAAAAAACTGAAAGGGAGGCAGCACAACGTGTTCCAGTCCATGCTGCAGAATTTTAGGCGTCCTAATTGCTGCGTCCGACCTGCTCCCTCGTCTGTGTTAGACTGATGTGGCTTGCGGGGGTGCGTAGATGTCTGTGGTGGTAGCGAGAATCCCTCCCCTCAAGTCTCAAGTCCTGCTGTCCAGTTGTGTTATTGGGGTTATGATGCAGCAACAGTGGAAAATTATTCCCCTTTGTTTTCTGAGTAGCCACATGCTCCGTCATGCCATTATTATTGCCACAGCTGGTGTATTGCCACATTGTGCCCCATCCCGACTACTGTCAGATGAAAAGCTAGGTACTTAGTAAAAGCACAAATTTAAATTGCCACCTTGCTGCAGGGAGAGCAGCACCTTCTGAAAAAGCAAGAAGCAGAGGGATTGTCAGAATTATTACGGGAAATTACTTGTGTGCATCACGAGGTCTTACACAAAGGGTTGGGCTGTGGGAAGCTGGGTGAGGTGACACTGAGGTTCAGCAGCTGTAAAGACCTAACGCAAAACAACCTTCCTGGTGTGTGAGACGCCCATGCTGGGGCAAGTCCACAAAAAGGCGATGGACGTGGTCCCACTCCTGTTGATGCCATGGGGCACTGTTCTCATGTGAGCCCCAGAGAGCCAGGTCTTCCCCTCCCATGGACACGGAGGACCAGGCAAAGAGGGAGGATCAAGGCTGAAGGATTATCTCTTTGGGAGAAGTTAAGTCAATGGGATTTTGCTGGCTAGAAGGGGAGGTGAGAGGGATCTGTTCTGCAGGCTTTTTCTGTCCTGCGTCAGCCACGCAGAGCATAAGCAGGCGACGCACCCAGGGCAGGCGAGGCACGAGGGAGCACATCGGTAGATGTACCCGCGTCCAGGGGGACGGTGCCCTTAGTTGCACCAGGGTGCTCCAGCCAAGTCTTTCCAAAGCAGCAGGCCGTTCTGGCTCCTCAGCTGGGGTGGGCAGCCCCTGCTTCCAGCCTCCCGTGGTGCTGAGCACCTCTGCTCTCAATCACTCTTTAAAGTGGTATGGATCTTTTTTTCTCTCTCCAGGGATGCACAACAACGTTTTCCTGTAGGAGCCGGCCATCCCCTGCATCTGGGTCCATGAGCCCACGTCTAGTGTGTTACACTGATTTTTTTTCTTTTTAGGTCCTTAGCCAACTCCACTTTTTTTTTTTGCAGTATTTTGGTGCTTTTCTTGCTGCCTTTCATAAACCAAATACCATTTATTTAGCCTGTGCGTATTTTGTTTTACCTAATGCTCTCTATATTATAAACCATTATATTGTTAACTTGAAACATTTACTTTACAGAAGTACTGATGTCTTGAGACAATCTTTGCTGTATTTCTAATGTTAGAAAAGGTGTAGAAACTGCTAATAAAAGGTAGCTTAGTCACTGTTTCTCCAGAATTGTGCTATACAATAACGCCTCAAATGTATGTTGGTCACATTTCTCACCTTAATAATGTTTTTCAACCTGGGAAATGTGTTTCCCACTAGCTTTTTATTCTGTCCACTAGAGCTCATGATGGGAGGCTGGGGAACTCCTGCAGTTTGTAGAAAATTTAGTTTTCAATCCTGCAAAGCAGTGAGGATTTGGATATTGTAATCCTGCAGAGTACTAGAGTTAAAAATAGGGGTTATTTTTATTCCATTAAAGATTTTTCATGAATCATGACGATAATTTATTTCTGTCTCTAGTACCACGCATCTGACTTACTCTGTAGATCTTACTCTTGCAACTTACTCTGTAAATCTTACAGGTTTACACAGTGTAAATGAGTATTGAATTTTTTTTTTATTTTTTTTTTTTTTTTGTCTGAAGCAGACCTGAGGTGGTCCCCTTTTATTTAGCAATTTTTTTAGTATATCAACTGCCAAGCCTTCAAAGCAGCTGTTATGGGGAATTTTTTCCCCCGCAGAGAGGTAAAATACTGTAAGATACAATAATTTGATCAGTGAAAGGTGTTGCCCCTAAGTATAGTACTGAATTTACTCCTGGTTTTCCTCTGGTATATGCTTAGGGAGTTCATGGCACGTCCTTGCTCCATTTCTGTATGTTGTGTCAAGTCCTGTCCCACTTGATGCTGAATTGCTAATTCTGAAGTGCCACATTAGAGTGTGTCTTCCCACCTCTGCCTACTGGGAGGAAACTCTCCTACCTTTTTTCTGTTAATACTATTTTTTCCATCCCGTTCCTAGCAGTGGCAGAGATGTGAGTTTCATGTGAAATTTTCTGTGGGATCAATATTGGCAGTATCATTAGGTGAGGTTAGTTGACAAGTTCGGTGTCTCTTCCCACGTTGTGTCCATGTCAGCCCTGAAGAGGTTCCCTGAGTTGTCTGCAGTGTTTGCTGTGTCCTGTCCAGGTCCAAAGCTTTGCATTGCTCCTTTTGCCTCCCTTCTGCCCCCTCCCTCGCCAGCTGCTGCCCAGCCTGTCTTCCCGTGAAACAGTGGCTCTTGGCTCAGCTCGCGTCCTCCTTTCCCGTGTCCCCCTCACTGTAGCGTTGTGAGCCAGCTTACTCTGAACTGTCCCCTTACAAATACGCTCAGTCTGAATATATAAATGCATTGTTATATTTTTTGCCAGAGGAGAATAAATGGCTATTGCACATTCACCACTTTCCATGAACTTTATCCTTTAGCTTAAGCTCTCCAAAATATTTCTGGCTTATGGGTATGAGTTGCTTTATTGAGATCAAACTGGGCTTGGCACTGAGTGAGCAGGGGGCTGGGCCAGCACGGGAATTAACTCTTCTTCATGAGGGATGGGAGATCTCTTCTGGTTCCCTGCAGCTGCTTCCAGCTGTGAGTCTTCACCAGCCAGTCCACCTGCACCTCCCGCCCCACCCCGAACGATTACCTTTCTTCCAGGAAGATTTCATCAATACATACATACCACAAAACACCGATGGGCAAGTTATGAAGTGGATGCATCTGAACAACAGCATGAGCATACTTGGGAAAACTGTACTGGTCAGCAGAGCACTGTGCTTCTGTATTCCAGGAAAATAGGAGTGCAAAGACAAACCACAAAACGTCGGTGATGCTGCCTGGTGGGCCCAGAAGGCCTGCAGGCATGTGTTTGAAGCCAAGCAATAACGTGCCAAAAACCAACACACAAAAATGAGTCGATAATCACCAGCGCATCTCATGGAAAATATTTTAGATTTTCACTTTGTCTTGCTAGGGCAGACTGTAGGCAACCTGCTGGTTTAATACTGATAATTTATGCTTTCTCCTGTGTGCAATGTCTAGATGACAATGTGTATCCTTGTAGGGATGATGCATCTTTCACCAGCAGCAAAACAGAACAATGTTTTGGGTAGCAATTAGCAAATATTATGCATGTGAGCGGTCTTGTAGCAGCCAAGAAGGACTGTTCTTGGTGTCACATCAGTATTGAAAATGAAAGTGTGCTTGGAGTAACGGTATAGCAGGGGGTAGGGAGAGGTGATGTGTGTGCCACCACCCTGCTCTTTTTCTCTCTGTGACTCAGAATCACATTGCATTGGTTGGATGGTTAGCAACCAAAGGAAATCAATTTGGGCTAGTAAAAAGAAGGTTGAAAACAGAAAGTATTTTTCATTCCCAAGAATAAAATCTGTATGAAAAAAAGACCTGTGTTGCAGCCCAGCCAGTTGAAATAACTCTTCAGTTTGGTTTGTTGCAAGATCAGAAATGTTGGGAAACAAGCTAATTGTCAGGAAATTCTTCTCTGTTGGCTGCATCTTCTGGAAATGTTAACATGGACAGAACCATTAATAAAAGCAGTGAATGAGAATGAAAGAGTTACTTCTGGTTTCACTTCAGGAGTTTTCCACTAGGCAAGATGAGATAAGCACGTTTCAATGTTGCCAATACAAAACCTGTGTTGAAGCAGAATCTCATTGCAGGCAATTTGCGATGTAGTCCTGGATTCATGTGAGGTTGTGACCTCCACTACTGTCTCTGTGCACTCGGTTGGTACCTGCCAGCTTTGCGTTGCCTTGGGCACAAGTGCTGAAAGTCCTGTCTCATTTCTGCTGACTTAGTTTGGAAAAAAAGAGTGGGGAAAGAGCTGGAGTGACAAGGAGGACAATATCTCCCTTTTCCATTTCAGAGGAAGAAAACGTTCTTTTGAGTATGCAAGAAGGAACTGCTGAGAAACATGGAGAGAGAGGGACTGAAATGAAGTAAAATGAAGTTGATGTAGGTACTTCACAAGGAATTCCTGTTCCTATGTCTATAAAGCCAATGTTTTTCTTAAGTTTCACCCATTTGTTCATTCTGAGCTCACAGATGTTTTCATATCGTTGGCATCCCGTGACTTTTAGGAAAATGAACATTTCCAAAAGCTTTCTATTTTGCTAGTATGTATAGATATATCTAAATGCATTTCCACAAAACCACTAGGCAAACAACCTCAGTTTATTACCGCTACTACCATGTAAAAGCTTGTAAAATGGACCCTTTGGAGAAGCATCTTCAAAGGGTTCAGAAAAGGTGAATAAACGCTCTAAAGATAGCACTACCTTTTATCTTTAATTTCATGACCATATTGAAGTGTTACATTTAGAAGCAGAAATCCAAATGAAAACTGGTGTTGAAGTTGATGGAATATTCAAGTTGGCTGCGACTGGTTTTCAGGTTGGAAACGAGATGGAATCTACCATACCAGTGTTTCATTACTGAGCTCAGTATATGCAAGGTTTGTATGAAAGCACAAATTTTATTAGCTTATTAGCTCTATTGTCTTGTTCCATGTCTATCATTCTACACCGTTTAAAAATGAATGCAAAGGTTACCAGGACAGAGCAAGTCTTTCATACCCAGCTTATGGAAATGGCTGAGAGACAACTGATCATCAGACTGTGGTTTTGGGAAGTTAAAGGCTGTAGTTGGAAGGAAACTCTCCCCTCTGTTTTTTGGGGTTTTGGTGTGGTTTTTTTTCTCCCCTGTTTTTGTAACATCTCAACCTCTGCTGGTTTATTTTTTGGTGACTCTGTGATGCCTGTATGAGTGGTCGGTATTTTCAGCAATCCCAAAGATATGCACATAGATTCTTAGCCAAATGCTGCGCACTACCAAATATCTCTGGGCTCACTGGATGCTGCAGTGGTCCACAGGCCTGAAGGTCAGGTACTGTATGTTGAAATGGCTGCAATTTTCTCTTAGGGGCCTAAATTATCCCACTTGAGACAGTGTAGATGTTGAAAAGAACGCATGAAGTATTACAGCTGAATTGTGCCAAACTGAAATTGATATAATCTTTCTTTTAAAGAAAAAAAAAAAAAAACAAACTCTGAGATTTATTGGATTTTGTGCTTTTCTGAGCAGCTCTTCCTTCCTAGAGTTTATAATGTGGATTTTGCGTCAAATCCTGGAAAGGAAGGTTTCGCAATGTGCAACATATCTTTCATCATTCAGGCTTCCTTAAAGAAGAAAATGATGTTATTACTAAGCCAAATCACACAAAGAAGAAGTATTTTTTCCTCTAGGAAAGCATTTGCTGTAGGTAAGCTTCTGGTGTGTATGCAGTAAGGTGTGTGTGGTAAGGTGGGTGTACGTGTGTGCAGGTGTCATGCATTACTCATACAGAAACAAGGATTTTCTCCTTATCTGGTCTCTAAAACAATTCCCACATCCATATCAAAAACCCCAGCAGTCGGCCAACCTCCGTGTCTAGACTGTCAACAGAAAGTGCAGTGGCAGGGGTGTACAGAGATGCATGCTGGCTCCTGAGCTGTGTGGAAATCCACACTTGTATGCACAAACTGGTTTCTGCACAAAGACTATGGGTGACAGCAAGCACCTGAGCTCATCACGGATAGGATCGCATCAGCCGAGTCCCATTTGAAATACTAGACCTAAGGTTTTGTTAGCTTTCTGCTTAGACTGACACTCTCTGGAGTAGAAATAAATGACAGTTCTGCCAGCAAAGTCTCCAGCAGTTGTCTGCGGCAGAATACGAGTCTCTCAGATGCTTCTCAGCAGCTCTGCTACAACAAATGATCCTTCTGCTGGAGGGTCCTCCTGACAGTGCTTCCCTTAGCCCTTTTCATAATCAATAGTTTCAAGTACATCAAATGCAAGTTTAGACGCTGCCCTAGGAATTTCAGTAAAATGGAAGAAAAAGACCCATGTGTTCATGGTACATAAAATCACATCCTAAGTTAAGGTCTCAGTTGCACACTGGAAAGCGTCTGGAGTTAAAGGAAGAAAGGGTCGGTGAACTTTGAATTCCTGGCTGCTGCAAGCACCACAGAAGTGGTGGCCACAGATCACTCAGCAGCAGAAGAAAAACAGCTTGTGGGCTTCTAACAACTGGTATCATTGTGGCTTTATTATTTTTATAATTACAATGACTGAACGTGATGTACTGTACAAAGTAAAGCTAGTATTAGGCATCCAGGTGTACGTGGCATTCATTCGAGACATACCAACAGAAGTTTGCATGTGAAGAAGTCTTACAGTGATACTAAAGCGATGTTACCCGCCCGATCAAGTCCCTTAGGAATTTAATGTTTTGCTGTTTTACATCTCCTGGTTTCCATGCCGAGTACAATAAAATGAACACTGTCTTAATTATTCTGGGTCTCTGTTTGTAGGCTGACATGGGAACAGAAAGGACTTTGAAGTGTGGCCCTTTGGCTAAATCTGTGAATGTCTGTACGACAGAGCAGCTACAAAGGGCTTTCTGAATTCAGACCTGGCGGCTTGCAAAGCTCGGTGTGGTGGAAGCCACCACGCGCTGTCCCTGCCAGAGCAGAGACCTGTCTGCTTCCTTCCATGTCTTTTCACGGTTGCCGTTGCCTTTTCACGGTGGTTCATGAGCACCAGCTTCCCAGCAGCAGCTGCTGCTCTACCCTTTCGCATGAATTCACTGAGCCTTGCAGCAGCCCCTTGCCCCACAGCACTGGCCCAGCTCAGCAGGCCAGGAGCCAAGGTGGAAAGGGCAGCGGCTTAACCCTGCGGTGTCACTGCTGGAGCAAATGGTCACCACTGTCCACCAGCACGCCTGCACACCATGCACAGAGCTGAGAGCATCAGCAGCAGAGTAACCTGAGCCATTTTCCTCCGCAGAAAAAGAAATGAAGTTTTATCTCGTAATACAAAAGAGCATAAGATAACAGGCGATGGCTGTGAAGTAGTTTGATCTGGCAGTATGGTATCTGATCTTACAAGTATGGTATTTCCATGTGCCTGTCTACTGCTGAAGAGCATGAGCCCCCACCTCAGCATGCTCTTTCCTATGGTGAGGGAGGAGGAGCGGAACAGGCCCCGAGATAATGTGGTTGCACAGTGCCTCTGCTACTGGGGGTCTCCTGGCTGCCCACCCCACACTGGAGCCCTCTTCCCCAAAATCATCGTTTCTTGTGCTGTATTTCTGTGGCTGGTGGTTGGCCAGTAGGGTTCAGGTTGCTTCAGCTAAATACCCATTGCTTTGGGCAACTGGGCAGGGTATTTTATTAATTAGCTTTGCTGGATTCCACGGCATACGGTTCAGGTTCCTGCATGCTAGTGGCTGCCGAAGATTAATCCTGAACCCAAACTGCCAGGAGAGGGGTGTTTCCCTACGGTAGCTGGGCTCATTCAGCTGTGTGCTGCAATTGGCAAGCTCTCTTTGGGGGCAGGAAAACAGGTCTCCCTTTCTTACTTCATCCCTGTAGTCTTGCTGCAGTAGGAAAAAAGCCCAGAGATGCCCCACTCCCAGGGGACTGACCCAGCAGAGGAAAGACCAGTGCAGAAAACAAGCTAGCATCCTATCAAACCAATACTCATCACTGCATGTTTTCCATCTGAGGCAGATTTTAGACCATATAACATCACAGTTTCAGGGGAATAGTGCCTTCATATATAAAGAATAAGTCTGGCTTCTTGCTCATGCACCAGCTGATTTACAGAGGATATGAGGTTCCACCAGCAGCACTACATCCTGGGATATCTGCTTCGCTTCTTCAACCAGCTACAGAAACTGCCGTGCCATTAGGGATTCAAATGCCATCAAAACCACTCTGTGGTAGCTGGCAGTATTGTGAGTGGAAAACTGAAAGATTTCCTCATCAAATTTCAAGTTACTCCTTTGAGAACCATAAACGGCTAGTTTTGCTGGCCAACGTTTTAAAAAGCAGGCACTGAAGACTGCAACTCAGTGTTCAGATAACTACAGCCTCATTTGTGGGAAGTGTAGGGCCTCATATCTCCTGTTGAGGTCAGGTTGTAGAGCCCTGTGGATGCTTGGTATCTCTACAAAGAAAGCCATTGTTGATGAGGCACCTATAACCCCATGTGACAGTAGGTAACTCATCGTAGGCAGCTCTGTAATGACAGCCTGCATGTTTGGACCAACAGAAAGCTGTCAGCGCACATAAGGAAATGGTAAATGTACGGGATTTCCCATTGCCACTCGTATTCCAGCAGCGCCGGTAGGAGTGAGGGTACTGCTGCATTGCTTTTTGCACTTACAAAAGTCAAATTAAGTGGGATCAGCGTGGGAGAACGGGTGCCAGCCTGCAAAGGAATTTGCCTTTGCTGTGCCATCTTTGTGATGAATTAACTATTTTTTTAAAAAAGTGTTTTCTAATAGCCTGCTGTGGACTGCGGCACAAGGAAGGGATTTGGGTCATTCATGCTGAGGTTCTGCCTTAATTCCATAATTCTATTTATTTCTTTTCCTAATTAGAAGCCTGCCTATGGCAGTGCTTCTTCTCTAGATGCACTTACATAACATCAGAAAGACCGAAGCGAGCCGAGCAGTTGAGGATGTGTTTCTCACGAGCTGGTGGAAAATACACCTGCAGCTAAAGCACCGCCACTCGGCGCCCGCCTCTTCCTCGGCACCCGTTGGGAAATGGCTGGTGTATCAGAATGGGTGCCGGGTTCTGCGAAGCCCCCACGCCGGTGCTGAGCTGGAGACTGCTGGGCTGCCCTCACCCCGGGCTCAGGAAGGAGAGACGGGGTCCGCCCGGGAGATGGCAGAGGTGAGGCCATCCACGAAGCTGCTCCTCCTGTGATTTGGGAGCACCTCACCTTTCCTCCCTCACATGTGGGTGTCTTCCTTTTATAAGGGCTGTTACTGAGCAATTAATTAATGAGACAAATTGCTTAGGTTTAGTAAGTCTTAAGCTAAGAGAAAAGCCTTCGGGGAGAGAGTGGCTGCATGCATTAGTGTACTCACCCTTCTGAAACGCCTGGGCTCCCATTAGGTTTTTGGATGCTCTGAGCACCAAATGTCTCCCCACACCCACTGTGACTGTACCTTTATGTAAACCAGCTATTTGAAGTAGAAAAGCTGAGAGGTATACGGCAGTTTAGGTAAGACACCATAATCAGATAAGTCTTACAAACTATCTGAGGCAATGCAAATGCAGTATATGCTCCAATTTGGTTAATGATATGAAATATTCTTTATTACAGGTTTACCTCCTTGCCTGTACTGACATGGCTCTGCATGCTTATATATTTCTCTGCTGGGAAAACTCCTGCTGTTCACCCTAACTTCCCTGCTGCACAGCTTCTGCTACATCAGGCTATACCTCCTTCATCCACCCATCTTAAGCAGTGCTCTCTCTCTCTCCTCCCAGACTCACCCGCCTTTCCAGCTTGGCTTTGTTGATGTTGAAAGGCTGTTTGGAAGAGTGAAGCACTCGGTTGCTCGCTCTCATCTGCTTTTCACTTTTTGGATGTTGCCATGAGTGATACTAACGACTGTCTTGCATTCCCTTATGTGGGTTTCTCTGCTTTCGGGGGGACATACCCTGAGATCACCAGTCTGAGTGCAAACAACACAACCGGTACACGGCTGCTGCTCCCTGGGATGGATGGGGGTGAGCAGCCTGTTCCTCACCTGCCTCTCATCTCTCACGTTCTCTATGCCCTTGCAAAGCCAAAGCCAGGTTCTCTGGCCCCTTCCCCCATGGCAGCACAGGTGGAGCGGAAAGCAGTCGTATTTTCTCCACCAGCTATTGCTCTGAGATGGCACCCTTCCCACCGGCACAGAGCTCCAGTAACCATGTCATAAGGTCCACCCCTTTGCTTGCCGGAAGAAAATCTGTCTCATTTCTTTTGTGCATTTTCTTTCTAGCTTGGCTCATACAAGCTGGAATAGCTACTGCAAACGAATTGACAGCACTGTAGAGAGAGATGCAAAACTGAGGGAAGCCCCTAAACATCCTAATCTCTCCTGAAACAGAAGCTGGAGCTTTTATAGAACCTGCCCCCGACAGAAAGAGAACTGTATAGTATAGCTTACAGCTTTCTTTATAGCTACCTATGTGGAGATCGTGTCCAGCTCCAGCACCGCTGGTCCTTTCTGTCTCCAGTGCAGGTTAAAAAAGAAAAAGAAAAAAACTACACTGAAGCCTCCCTCTGCTAGGGCACACTTCCCTCTTTTATTCATCCAAGCACATGTGCAATCTGCTCCGATCGCACGCTTTTCTACCATCACAAGGCATCCAATACCACACTTCTGTAACTTGCTTGGTAAGTTTTGCTTGAATAAATTATTTGGGTCTTTCAGTGTTGTGGCTTGTTTCCTTAAAAGGTCATATGCCTAATCAAAACCAAAAAACCCTGCTACATTTCCAGATGCTAGGAAGGAAAAGAGGTCCGGTTTCAGTGTCCCTGTCTGAGAATGCAGCATGTGCAACCAACAAGTGCAGCTGAGAAGAACAGCACAGCACAGAGCTTCACTTCGGTAGTAAAGAGAAAGGTCTAGAGGGGAAGGGATGGACCAGTTTAAATTCTCCACGCCTTTCCAAGTGAATGAATTACATTTTGCAAAAGCATTTCAGCACTGTAAAAACAGTTCAGTTTGGCTTTCAAAAATCAAGTGATTGACATGTTTTCCAAAGTGCTGCAATGTGGATGGAAATGAGCAATAGCTCATTACTGGTTTGGATGAAAAATCTCTGAGCAGCTTTCCTGTAAGACTGGTTTCTAACCAGCGGTCTGGGCAGATTGGACCTGGCTAGGGAGGACAGTGAGAAAGGAGGCTTCCATGCCTCCCCACCTTTGCAAACAAGTGTGCTGGTGGTGTGCATTAAGCTCAGGAGGCAACAGAGGATCTGCCAGGTGGGAGGAGGGCAGGGACCCAACTGTTCTTCATTACTTAATCCCAGTGAGCAGGGGAGATGGGAGGCAAAGAGCCTAACAATAGCTGATAAAGATGCAGTGAGTTGTGGCAGAGACCTAGGTATAAGAGTGGGTGAGATGGCGCTCAGGAGAGATGGAGAAAGCCCGAGGTGATGGTGTGAGGAGGCCATTTGTCCTGCAGGACAGCTGAGGGAATGAGGTGAGCCACAGGTAAGGTGCAATATTGATCTCTTGCTTATGTGGTGACTTCTTTCAGGGTTGGTTCAAAGGGTTGTGAAACTTGAATCTGGCAAATGGAGGCTTTGGGTTGAGAGGAGAGTCCCAGAGGTGGGTCACCGTGCTACGTGGAGTGCAGAGTGTAATCCATGCATAGCAAGGAAAAGGTGTGGCTTCTCAGAGAGGCTTTGATTCCCGACACAGAGATGAAGTGGTTTGGGATGTTGGGCTGGACTCCTGGCTCTTGTTTTGCTAATCGAGAGTAAGAACAGGTGGAGTTAGATCCAAAGAAAAGGACAAAAGAGCTAAGGCTTCACCAGGTGTTTCTGTGCTCCCACCAACCAGGGCAGCCTAGGGAGTGCAAAGTGGCGTGACTGACTGGGCTTGCTGGAGAGGGACACAAACCCCTGTATGGCCAGGATTTCCCCGAGAGGTTTTGTTTCCCTCTCTTTCTTGCTAAGAGATGCGTAACCGTGAAAAGAAATATGAAGTTCCTAGTAGACTCCTTATGTTAAGTTTGCATTGGTTTTAGTGGGAGAAAAATGTGTTGGCTGGGTTTTTGATAGCTAGAAAAGGCAGATGCAAATTGATTGGGGTAACCTTCCAGGGTATGAGAGGAATGCAGCATGAAAGCTTTTACATGCATGCATAAAAAGGTATTGTCAGCAGAATCTAGGGGTTTTTATTTGGATTTATTGTGGGGTTTGTTTAGTATTAAGACTCTAATATAAGAATGAAAATGTGCTCTGGTAATTTGGACGTTCTTGGCTAGTTATGTGGGATTGTCATCTATCTTAAATGAGATCTCTTTTAAACTGAGCTAAACTATTGAGTCCTCTGTCTCATCGTTCTCGCCCTAGCTCTGCCTGCCCTGTTTACCAGGGACTGAGCATTGCCTGCAGGTATACACAGCACACATTGATTTTAATGTCAGTCTAACATGCTGCATGCAAACACCATAACAGTTTTTGGGAGCAGTACCAGCTGTGGTATCGCATGGATGTTTCATTCTTTCTTGCCCTGTGCCTTTGGCATGCAGGGCCTGAAGCAGAGGCTCCACTTCTAACTGGGGTGGAACAACAAAAAACAAAACAACAAAAAAAAAACCAAACAAAAAAACCAAAACAAACCAAAAAACCTGATGTTTAGCTCTCCAAACTGCAAAGATTACCTTGAAATTGTGCCTTTGGCATAATCGATGCAGCTCTATACCTTAAATCTGCGGGTAGCTCCAAATCATTTCTTGCGGTGCAAATTAGTATCTGACTGAAGAATCAATTTTAAAGCCCCGAAAGACCATTGGCGATAATTGTGCACAGAATTTGGTCCTCCCCTGCTGTTAGCTATGGCTTACAGCTATAGCACGGAAAAGCTGGGAAGGGTGAAGGTCACTTTTTTTTCTTTGAGCGAAATGGCAAGAGCCTTTGCTTCACTTCTGGGCGAAGCAAATAAAATCTTTTTCCTTCCTAACTTTTAATGAGCTGTCAAATCCTGATAGAATCCAAGAGGAAAGAGCTCATCTTGGCAGGACTCTTGCACTGCAAAGCTAGTTGTCCCCTCTGGAAAGAGTGACCCTCCTTATGTCTCTATGGCTATGCAACCAAGTTTACATCCTCGATGATAAACTGTTTCAGCAAGCTACAAGCTTAACTGTATTTCAAGCCCAAGGGAATTGGAAACGTCACATAAAGTAAAGCTCGCATGCTACAAACAGCAAAATATTGCAGCCTGGTAAATGTGCTTTTTAGCGACGGAAAAATGCCCTCACCCTTCTGAGGGCCTCCTGCCATGGCTCAGGGCTGGCACGCTCCGTGGCTGAGCTCCGCCCTCCTCCCGAGATGACCTTTCTGGAGAATTTTGCAAATGGATCATTCTCTCTTAAGGAAATGACTGAAACCCAAAGGGAGCATCTACTGAGCATGACTTCTCAGGTCATGGTAATGCAGCGCTTGCACACAGCCTCTTGCTCACAAGAGCAACAAATTTGTAGTAAAGAGGGCAAGTGTGTTGACCCAGGGTTTAGAGCTCATACGTTTCACTGTAGTGAGTAACCCTCCCCCAGCAGCATTCACTACCTCACTGGTTCAGCAGGCAAAGTGGTTACTCCTGGGACTATGTCTCTTCAAACAAATTGCCATCAAAACGGTCAGCCTGGCAATTTTGATTCTTACTTACTTGGACATTTCTTTTACTGTAGGCGATCCCAAAGCCATCAGGCGTCAGGGAATCCTGGCCGCTGCTGTGTTGGTAGGTTTCAGCCAGTCATCCAGGCACCTAGCACTGGTCTTCTAAGCCTTGGCCTTAATGTCTGAAAGAGAGAGGCTCCTTAATCTTCTAATTACCTGCCATATTTTGAGGCAGTCTTTCCTTCCATGTTACTTGAACAAATGCCTACGCTCTCTGTTAAATCCAGCCTAAGAAAACCTTTTTCTCTAGGGTATGCTGATAGCAGGGGAGCCAGAAAATGCTGCAGGACGTTTTACAGCTTCTGTGCGGAGCCCAAGTGTTTTACCCCTGTTGACTTCAACATGTAAAGTGCTCAGTTACAGTTTTAGTAGTTTGGGTGGTTTTTTTTTTAAAGGCACTCAGCTGTTGGCAGTGTGCAATGTATGGAGGCCATAGTGAGACAATACTGGCTGGGAGTTATTGAATAGCGTCAGTGCCAGAGTCTAGGAATGTTGTCCGACTAAATCACTTGAGAGTGTTTCAGGCAGGACCAGCAAGCTCCAGCTCAGTCAGCTGGGTGCAGAAACTGGTTAACGTGTCTGTCTAATATATGCCAGAGAAACAATCTGTTCAGGTGACTAGGAGGTCCCTTTGGGTGATAAAACCTGCACCAGACCTGCTCTTCACTGAGGTTTTCCATGTCTCAAAGGACATAACCTTGCAGAAGTCAGTTCCTTCCAGAAGCCAAGCTCACTCATCTGCCATAGGGCTCAACAGAGAGCAAAGGCCTCCAGGCTGGGTCCCCAGTAAGTGGAGGCAGACAGCCTTTGCATCCCTTTGCTAAGCAGCCAAAATGAGCAGGGAACTTTTGCTAATTAAATGCATTAAATAATGCTGCTTCCTGGAAGAATTTGTAAATTGATGCTCGTCTGACAATCTGCCTAAACATTGACACCTTCCAGCCAACTCTGCAGTAGCATCACTAACAGACCTATGACGCATCTCAGCGCTGCCTGTGGCACCTCGCCATCTCTGATGTTATGTAGGACACCTTACAGCATGCTCTGTGCAGAAGGGTGAATAAGGCACGCCATCTGTGCCGCTTGCTCGGTACTGCCCAGGCTGTCCCCAAGCAGTACATGCTTTGGTTAGTCTTCAGTGCCATCTCTGCAGTCCTGCGATCGCCAGCACTCTGGGCATCGCAGTCGACTCGGATGACTGCCCTGGAATATAATGAGACTGCAGTGTATCAAGAATAACAATACGCATCATACTCTCAGCTGCACTGCACTGTTTTTGTATGTAAGGACAGGGACTTTGGTTTATGTAGGTTGCTCTAAAGAGACGTATTGGGTCTGACTGATGTTAAAATTGGAGGAAAAAAATAAAAAACAAAACCAAAACCCACCACAGCTGTTAAATGTACATGGAAAAATAGCCTCTTTCTTCCTGTTCTAATCGATGGGCTGTCCACAAATGCATCTGCAGCTTCTCGTGGTAGTGCTTAGTTGATTAAAGATTTGTGTCTGTATCAAGCCCCAAGGGCCAGATTATCAGCTGGAGCTAATGAACATGGTGCTATGGACTGCAACAAAACCTTCAGTCACTTCATAGTAGCTGATGAATTGACTTTGATTCTGAATAACTCCATACGCTAGTGAATGTATGGCCTGACCTGACTTGCACAGCTGCTGTCCTGTAGATGGTGAGCCTGAGCTTTGCACCTTCTAGGGGAGGTTAGACATAGCGCTCTGTTTCATTTTGAGGTTTAACTTGAGCACCCTTGCCAGAAATTCACTGTTCAGAGTGGACAGAGCCCAAATATTGGCTATTTTTTCACCTCCCAGCCCTGAGTCGCTTTGTTTCACTGTTCTGTTTCATTCCAGTCCTTGAGGACAGGGACCATGGACCCAGAGGGGCAGGATAACTGCCCCTGCCTCACACCGTTGGGTGCTGCCGCCAAGGAGCTCTGCCTCCTGAATGACCTGCTTGCTGTTACCTGAACGTGGAGTCACTGTTTGTGAGAAGCTGATGTGGCTGTTAGTACTACTTGTAGGGTCATTCAGTCCCTCCACTGAAGTGCCCTTGATTTAATTAGTTATTCACTTGCTGTAGTGTTTCTGTTCAGGAGTGACTGGGGGTGGGGGTGGTGATGCTGGTTGTTCACTGTAGCTGTTTCCACATCCTCACCACTACAACCAGCATGAGCCCCCTCCGATCCCTTGAAGCCTCCTTGGGGTTTCCATCCTCACCACATGCAGGGCCTGGAAACATCACTGCAGCCGCATGGCCATGTCACGCAGCCCTGTTGCATCCCCTCTGCTCCAGGAGAGGCTGCGGTCCTGCCTGCAGGCACGGCTTCAGCTTTGTGCCTGGTTAACGTGTGCATTTCTCTGTGCAAATCCAGGTCAGGGCTGTGGTCTCTGCTAGGAAGCCATGGGAAATATCTCATAGCTGCCATATGCTGTTGCTAACGGCACTAAACAGAAGGTTTGGGGTGTTGCTGATCACCATCAAATGACCTTTTAATCCTGTTCCCGCAGACGTGCATTAGGCTAATTTCTCAGCTGGCAGTGCACAGCTGTGGGTGAGCATGTTGCATCTCCAGCAGTGCTGTGAGGGCAGCTCTTTCCCTTCACCAGGTGTCATCAGGAGGTTTCTGCATGCTGCCACAGTGAAGGTCAATGCTAATGAGCATTTGGCATCCCAGATTTTATGGCTCTCAAGCAGAGAAGGTTTGGGAGGCAGAAAGCATCTGTAAATTCCAGCTTCTCTGAAGATGTGCCTGAGAGATAAAGATGATCAGCAGCATAATAGCTAATGATAGCCTGATGCAGCTGGGCTGGTAAGGAACAGCCCAGCTAAGGTGGAGCTGGCATAGCCTGTGAAGTCGCTTGAAGCAGATGGAGGGGTGGGGGAAACAGTTTGCACCAGTGTGGCTTTTGTCTCTGTGAATGCAGCACCATCAGGAGATGCTAAAGCTTCGATCTTGTCTCCTGGGTATTTTTGACACCCAACTTGAGTGATAGGGAGCAGCAGGCTCTAAGGGCAGCGCTAAGCCCTGGGGGGCGGTGAGAGCTCAGGGGCTGGGTGTTTAAACACTCAGGGGATTTGTGCATGTGGAAGCAACAGGTAGCAAACAATTCAACGTCAGATGAGGTCATCCTTATTCCAAGGACAAGTGTTTCTTCTGTGATTCTTACAGTATCTCCTTTTTTGTATCCGTAATGCACTGATTTCTGCAGCGTTCTGGCTTTTACTGCCGGTCTTTGGCTTGTTGCAGAGGAAGTGGCTGTGGTCCGTGACAGTATGGGAAAGACTGCTTTGTGGTTGAAGTGTATCTCCACTGTGCGGCAAACATCACTTCATCATCAATGTTTATTTTTTTGTCTATTTTTTGAAGTTTGCCTCTATGGGAAGGGAAAAGGTGCAGTGCTGCCTTAGCTCTAAGCAATAACTTTGATACTCCTTAAATCTACCAGCTAACTGCTCCTTATGTTACTCAAAGAAATATGTAGAAAGAATTAGATAAGCAAAGATTTGATTTAAGGCATTAATAACATATCTTTAACTCCTTAGATATATTCAGATTCAGGAAAAAATTATAAGAACAGCAGGAAATTCAGTGAGTCTTGACAGGTCATTGTGATTTTTATTTTAATTATTTTTCAGATAGAAAGTTGAGGCTATTCAGTGTTATTGTTGGGCTTAAAGCATAAGCTATGAGGGTCTCTTCCACATCATTCCCTGCAGTGAACTAATGAAGTTATCCCAGTGCTTTAATACCCAGTCAGATTCTCATTTGCTGAATCTTCATAGAGAATAAGTGTCTTGCAGTGAAACATACTATTAAAGTAGTAATTTTAGGCAGGGCTAAAGTAACAACAAGCCCATCATTTTTACCAGGCAAAATTTCATTGTTATGTTGAAACTGAAATGGAGAGCTTGGACAACTGCATCTAGGCTAATTTGTAATGCTTTTCTTTCTGGTACATGGGTGCCTAGAAAGACCAAAAATCCGTACAAGAGGGATGACTCAAACTTGTTGCTCATTCATTATATTTATACTTTCAGATCACTGCAAAATCCTGGCCTTTTTGAAGTCACTGGAAAGCTTCCTCTGACGTTAGAAGCTTTGTAGGTTTTTTTTCTTGAGGAGTATGTTGTCTTTCCCTCTAATTTACCAGCAGAAAAAAACTATCAGACAGAACTCTGTGCCAGCTTAAGGCCCAGCTGAAAACCAGGTTATCTTGTAAGTGGCTTCCTACAGGGACGATCTTCAGGTGTCTGTAGGATGAGCTGGTGGGCAGCAACACATCACCTGAGTAAGATGTTCCTCCTGCAGCAGGCTAGCCTGCAGGGGGTCTTTGGCACAAGTTCAGAATAATAATTGGGGTCCAGAGCAAAAAGATGTTGCTGGGACCCTCAAACAGCTCCACATCCAGCACAGAGCTCAGAGTGGGGCAACAGCCCTGAGTGATAACTGAGAGGTTATTCTGGTGGTTGGACATCTAGTGAAGCACTCGCCTTTAGATGCGTCATGGACACATCCCTTCTTGCTGCTGGGACGTTGATTCAGGAAGACAATCTGCTCCTTCACTCCATCCTTCCTCACTGCAGTGCCCAGGTCAGTACCTGGCAGGTCCCTGGTGACTTTTCCCTTAATGTTAATTTCTTAAAACATGTTTATAAACCATCAGGTATACAGGCGCTGCTTTTCATGCATGCATTCTGAGAAAGTGAATGGGTGTCCCTGGCTAAAAACTGCATGGCTAAGCTAACTGGGACCAGTATTTATGGATTAGCCCTAACTCCAGCTTTGCCCCCCATACCTTCCCAGGCAGATGGGCCTGTATACAGAATTTCAATGGGGGAAGAGCATCCTGCAGACCTTACAGGGTTCCTTTCTGTTTGGATGAAGCTTCTACAAGCACTGAAAGAAGCTGTGTCTAGGGGATATAAATAGACAGCCTTGTTGAATGAAAACATGTCTGTCATCTTTAAAACAGCAGTGAGAAACAGCCCAGGATGTGTGTGACAGATGCCCTGTAACAGGTACCACAGGAGCCATCTATCAGCACTATCTGTCCCCTCTTGTATCTGGAGTGCCTTTGAAACTAGACAAAATATTTTATTGTGATAGTGGAGCCCAGAGAAAAAATATAAATCTCTTATGATTTGAAACAGATATGTTTTTCATTAAAACAGAGCTCAGACCTCATTTGATGATCACCAAATCTGACTCTTCACTCCTTCCTGACAGTTCAGGCTGTTTTTCTATTGACACATTTTTCTTAAATCTTCCCATCAGTTTTCCAAGTCTGGTCCAAGAAGGATTTTAAGGCATACTTAGCTCTAATGCCAAGGTATGCTGGACTTGGAAGTCCTGTTACTCCTATTTGAGCTAGACCATATATGTTAGCAATAGCATCTCTTACATAAATCAAGAAGACAGAAGTTCTTTTGTCTCTTACTGGAAGAAGCAACATCTGGCTACAGATTGTGTATGCTGCCTTTTTTTTAATAATTATTTCTACCTTTATGTGTATGCTATCTTTACCTTATTACAGTGTAATGCAAATGCTACCAAACCAGTGAGTCCAGGAAAATGACAAACAGCGAGTGTTTAAACTCTTTCTAGCCATGGTCAAATGAGTTACAGAAACAAGATATCAAGAACTGCTAAAATTTTTGACAAGTGTAGCTTTATGGTACTTCAGTTTTGCCTCCATCCCTGGAATCAAGAGCTGTGCTATTTCAGCAGCATTGAGGCAACACTTCCACTTCATTAAATACTTTTTGCATGTATATTCTAAATGCTTCTGTACTGAGCCTTTTCCTACTTACACTGCCACAGAAACACTGGCTGCAGTGGGCTGGGAGTGTAAACACTTTCGTTACTGATTTTAAAACATTTGGCATTCAAAATTTTGAGGTGATGATGCAAAAGCTCTCCAAGGTTACAGAGGCTTTGCTTAGTCCCCATGTGTTGCCTGTTTTTACAAATGACACCAACACCTGACAGCAGCTGTGGGAGGTCAGTGTCACCCAGACCTCGTATTTTGGCTCTTGGCTTGGCTGTGGAAGAGGCACAAATTACTGCAATTTAATGTGTGATGCATATGCTCTTGCAGGCAAAAATGGTAATCGGCACTGCTAAGAAGAAATACAATAGCTGTGTAGAGATCAACGTCATGGTCAATTGGAAAGTGTATCCAGTGGATGTATAAAGTAATAATCTTGGCTATTCCTATATTGTTTTCTATTTAGTTACTTTGTGTCAGTACTGTCTACCCCAAATGTTTAAAATATGATCAGAAATTTATTGCATCTGCATCACTGTGCATATAAACTATTTATCTCTGTCTTCTAATTTTTAAGCCTCTGGGATTTTTGCCCATAGCTAAGTGATCCAGCAACTTGTAATCAGGCGGTCATAAAACATTGCATGTAGCAGCAAAGCCACTTCAAATAGGGTCAAATAATGGTTCACCTTCTGTGATGGGGCAACATGTGTTCTGTAACACTGCTCTAATCCCTCCTTCATTCAGTGTAGTAAAATGTGGTCCTACTTGGTATAGAAGCAACCAGCTGAAAACGAAGTAAAAGCTTTCTACAACAAATTATACGGCGGGGGGAAACACCAACACTGAGGTTATTTTTGTGGTGAGCAGAAATTTTGGGAGCCTCAGTGACACTACATTTGCTTGGTACCTGGTAGGTTACTCTGTTCAGACTGCCAACTAACGACATGCTGAGTTAGAAAGCAGGTTTTGTCTTGCTGGACTGACTCCACAAATGTCTTTTTGTTTACTATGTAAAACCTAGGCTCTGGCTCAGCTGTGATTCAGCTCCTGCTCCATGTTGTCACCAGTCAGTCTACAATGCATTTGGTTAATGAGCGTGTTTGTGTACTAATTGCAAGCATCATGATTTGAGTGGGGCTCAGCCTAGCCCTTCCTTTTGCTCTGGCTTGTTTCTATAACTGGGAGTGAAGAAGGGGGAGGGGAAAAATTGGCAGAAATTGTCCCTAGTTTTCACCTCTCTTTTGAACTAAGGAGAAAATGAGGGCAGTGCTCAGCAGTGTTCACAACTATAAATATCTTCTAATATGAAGAGTGGCTTAAAACTACACCTCATGTCTTGGCTTGTAAACTCAAGGGCTGGAGAAATCCAAGTTTACTGACTCTTGTCTCAATAGTGCTTGAGGTTCCAAACAAGCAACCGGTGGCACCAGTACCAGTGCCAGCAGAAGGAACATTCATATTGACCAAATAAAATCTCCTTGTAGGATGGTCATCTACACGGTGTATGAGTGAGAGGTGCTGTTTGCAGCATCTAGTTTCTGTGGTTGCAGTATAGCCAAGTCATGAGCAATGCTGCAGTCAGTAGTGGTGGACGATCCCTGTGTTAGATCCCAACAGGAAAAGGAAGATCAATCTTAAGGCTACTCCATACAGTTACCTTGTTACTGACCCTTCTGCGTACCTGTTAGCAACATTTCTTATTTTCCCTTTGCCTGCAAAAGTTCCTAGTTTTGATTCTTAGAGAAGTAAATGTTGATTCAGGTAATTTGCTGCTAATGCAGAGTTTGCCTGGCTTTGATGCTTCTGCTGCTGGGAAGGTTTGCCGCAAACTTCAGCGCTCATGATAATAGTGTATGTGTGCAATTAGTATGCTATAGATTGTAATCATTTAGGTAGGAAAAGACCCTTACGGTCGAGTCCAACTGTAAACCTAATGTTGCCACTCAGCCATGGAGATGTTGGAATTAGGGACTGAACTGAATGGGTATGACTGGCATACAGCTGAAGTGAGTTTGAGCATAGTCATTAAAATCTAATACTCAGTTCTCTTCCATAGCCACCTTCCATGCTTTCTCTCCTGCAATTCTCAGCAGCTTCATCAGTTTAACACTTCCCCCGGATGGTGAGGGAGGCCAGCAAACCTCCTAGGCCTGCAGCAAGCTGACAATTAGTCAGACCTGGAGAACTGACTCACCAACAAAGACAACAATCTAAGAGCATTTCAGGCTTCCCAACGTCTTGGTGCTAATATGACTCAGCCGATGCTAGAGGAAACATAAGTATTCCAGGAGTTTACTAGTATTTCCTGCAAGTTTAAAAGCTATTTGCTGCTTTTGTGACAAAAGAAACTACAGAGCAACCGTTAGTGCAGTTGGCAACAGAAAGGACTTTTGCACAAGAGCAGGTGTGTTTTTAAAGTGTTCCTGTAACCTTGCAGGCAGAGGGCAAAAAGAAAGGGAACTGGATGCAATTCTGTTGTGTTAGTCTGTAACTTTCTTCTAGGCATTTTAAACCTGAATTTCATGTCAGTATCCAAAGTGAAAATACATACTGTCCATTTCAGTCTTTGTGTAAACAGCAGCACTGGCAGCTGTGGAGCAGACATAGTAAAGACGTAGCCAAAAGGTTAGCTCTGCAAAACCCACCACTTGTGGGGTAATTGGCTGTTAGTGTCTTCAGCTTGAGTATATTGCAATGACCGATATTTCATGGGCGAGCTGAATTATAGCATATAGCTGCCGCCTTTAAAAGTTGTATTTTACCCACCAGGAAAAGTAATATGAAAAAGCTTAATGTAAATCTGAATTTAGTGTCGGTTTTGTGGCAGCTGTTGCTGAAATGGCTGTTGAGAATAAATGGCATTAAGTGTTCCTGGTCAAAACAATGACTTATTGCAAGGCAAACGTCATTTTTGGTTTTGCAATTCAAAGATTTATCTTTGGGATCTGTGTTATATCCCACCAAAGCCAACAAACAATACAAAATAGGAATGACAGAGTTGGTTTGGGGTTTTTTGTGTGTGTGATTAAGACTGAACTGTAGAAACTGATGAAACTAGGCAGGTATTTCTTTCACGAAGCCACCCCTCAATTTTAGTAATTGCTTAGTCAATCACAATCAAATTCTACTTCCAATTTTGTTAAAGAGCTTCCTGTTCATACTCGGTGAGAATTTATTTCTTCCCTCTAGATGCAGTTCACACAATCCTATACTGGTGGGTGCTGGAGGGTGACTCTGGAGACCATCTAGTCCAACCCTCAAGCTCAGAGCAGAATCAAAGCAGGTTTCTCGGGGCCATGTCCAGTCAAGTTGTGGGTCTTCCCAGTGATGGAGACTTCACAGCTTCTCTGGGAAACCTGTGCCAGTGGCTGCCCATCCTCATAAGAGGGAGGAAAAAAAAAAGTTTAAATTTATGCTTAAATAGGATTTCCTATACTTCCATTTGTGCCCATTGCCTCTTGTCCTGTCACTGGATAGTGCTTAGTCGGACTCCATCTTCTCTATCCCCTCTCCCCATATTGGATGTTTTTACACTTTGATGAGATCCTCCATTATCTGTCTCTTTTTGAGGCTGTACAGTCCTAGTTCTGTCTCTCCTTGTATGACAGATGGTTCAGTCCCTTAATTATCTTGTGACCTGTTCTTTCTTCTTGCTGCAGTAAATCTGTATCTTCCATGTACGACGAGCCCAGGACGGGACCCAGCACTCCACTTGTCTCACCAGTGCTGGAGGAGGGATTGCTTCCTTTGATCTGCTGGCAATACTCCTAAAGCCACCCAAGAAGCTGGTGGTCTTCCTTGTCACAAGGGTACATTGCTGGCTTATGGCCAACTTGGTTTCCACCAGGACCCCCAGGTCCTTTTCTGTAAAGGTGCTTTATGCCCGCTTGGCCCCAGCAAGTACTGGTGCATGGTGCTGTTCCTCCCCAGATGCATGAGGTTCTTGTCAGCCCATTTTTCCAGTCTGTCAAGGACTTGTTGGATAGCAGCATGATCCTCTGGTATATTGGCCACTCCTCTCTGTTTTGCATCATCTGCAAGCTTGCTGATGGTAGACTTTGCCACATCATCCAGACCATTAAAGAAGATGTTTAACAGTATTGATTGACCTTAGTATACTCTTCTGGGGTACACCGCTGGTCACTGGCCTTTAGCGAGGCTTCATGCCACAACTGGATTTCATGATCATGATTTGCTGAGTCTAGCAGTTTGGTCAATTTTCCATTGACTGTCTATTTATCTAGCCCATACTTCATCAACTTGTCTATGAGGATGCTACGGGAAACAGAATTGAAAGCTACTAAAGTCTATTCTACAAATAAACAACATCTGCTCTCCTCTCATCTACTCAAGCTGGTAATCTCCTCACTATCAGGTTGGTCAGGCATGCTTGTCCATTCAAAAATCCATGCTGACTAGTCCTTCATAAGTTTAGAAATGGTTTTCAGGTTTATTTCCTCAATCAGCTTTCCAGAGATCAAAGTGAGGAAGACTAGCTTGTGTTTTCCCCAGATCCTCTTTCTTACCCTTCTTGAAGACAGCAGTTAAATTTCCTTTTCTCCCTTCCCCAAGGACCGCAAGGCTTCCAAAGACTGGTAAGAGTAGCCCCACAGTACTATCAGCTGGCTCCCCAGCACTTGTGGGTGCATCCCATCAGAGCCCGTGGACTTAATGTATGTCCAGTTTGTTTAGATGTTCCTTAACCTGATCCTCTGCAACCAAGGATAAGCCTTCCTTGCTCCAGAGTTTCCCACTGGCCTCAGGGGCCTCATATTTCTTAAGGATGGTCTTACTGGTAAAGACTGAGACAAAGACAACTGTGTACCTTGGCCTTTTCTCTGTCCTTTGTCCCCTACCCCTTGCTAAAAGATGTTCCCAGCTTATATCCCTCCTGTAGGCTTATCTTGAAGAAACCATGTAGAGTTACCCCATGGATATCACTCAAGCAGTTTGTATTGTCTGTACAGCTGTTGGGCAGCAATACAGCAAAGCATATGAATTATTCCTTTGCTGTCAATAGCATTACTCATGTGCCCAAAGTTAAGCATGTATTTAAAAGCTTTGGGAAATGGGCCTTTAATTTCCATCAATGTGAAATGCTTGAAACAATCTGTTGCTATTTAAATCTTGTCTGAGACATCTACAGAGTACAAAATTGTCCACATTCAAAGATCAATTTAAAGGATTGCTGCTAGCAAAGGAAAATGATAGAAAATGAGAGAACAGCGAAGAGTGGTGATTTTAAGGAGGACTAGGAACTGGACCAGAGTGACTCTCCTGCTTAGTATGCATTTTGCGAGGCTGAATGTGTTTTCTTTGGATGCATTTGGAAAAGGGCTGTAAAACATAGAAGACCTAAGGTACACAAAAAAGTTAAACTCATCTCAGCTCTGAGCACCTCCTTTCCTCAGACAGCTGCCTTTCCTATGTGCACTGACACTTTCAGCTACAGAAATTAAAGTCTCTGTTCTATGGGGCCCGAGATGTTTTCCTCTAAGCCCAGTAACACAAAGCACACTGAATGTCTTGCTGGGTGTGCCAGTCCAGCATCCTTAGGGACATTTCTCTGCCTGTGTATCTTGGCCCATTCCTTCATTAGCCTCTCTGCTAGGGTGCATGGTTCTTGATTGTAATGACAACTTTGTACAGGGTAGAAAAGGAGTTTGCTGCTTCCTGTAAATATGACTGATCTGGAAGTCAGAAGTGAGTGTTTTCGACTTTGTGATGCTATTGATTTCATTTCTTAGGGTGGAGGAGTTGTCTTTGTAAGTTGTTTCCGGTGAAAGCACAGTCTCTGCCCCGCTGGGAACCACAGCTTTTGCCTAATCTGCTACTTCTGAGAGTAACAAGTCAATTATTGTAATGGGACAAAGATCACAAGTCCCTATTCTGAAAAGCAGCAGAGCAGCTACCATGTGCCAACAGGGTGATGAGTGCTAGCTGTTGAGAACAGCTTTTCCCAAGAGATCATAGAGATAACAGCCTGGTCCCCAGTTGTTAAGGGCTTTCTTGTAAAACTGAGAGATTAGTTTGATTTAGATTAGCCCTGCCACATTCCGACCTGGCTGTCTGCATCCTTCTTCCTGAAATTATCTTTGAAGTCTCAGTGAGGCTTGATGTAACAAGGTTTTTTGCTACTTGGCATCTGTCTGCTATATCTTTCTGTCTTCTCTCCAGAGCCAGTCTGTGGGGGCACACAAAGTAGCTGCACTGAGGCTCAACGTGAGCTGACACAAAAATGCAGGTTTTCAATTTTTCACAAGTGCCTTGAGGCTCCTTGAGATGAGGACTATGAGGAAAATAAGTATTTAACATTGCTCATCTAGGTATACTTTTACTTGATTAACATACACAGTAATAGTGTTATCACTAGCACCATCTACTGCCTTCAGGATAGCAGGACACAAGTTCGGCATTATAATAGCAGAGAACTAGCGGCATGAGAAGAGGGTATCTAAAGAGCTTGCTCTCCTCACCCCCCTGGCAGCAGCGCTGCTGGAGAGCCACTGCATCTACCTGCCTTCACAACACAGGCAATTTGCTGGGAGCCAGGATGGCAAATCTCTGTCACTGCCTCACCATCTGTTTTCAAGCTATTGAAGCCCTCTTTTCAGATGTGTGTCACCAAAGCACCCCATCTGAATTAGTTATAAATAGCAGGAATATGATTTCTTCAAGTACTTTGCCTAGTCTTTTCCACTTGCTCTTGCCAGTCTTAAAGCCCATTTGGAAGCCAGCACCACCTTCTCCTCCTCCTCACTGCCAGCCTGCTGCGCCTGCCTCTCTGCAAGGCCACCACAACGGTATTTCCTTTCTCACCTCCCCAAGCTACAAGCTGTGGATGCTCCTGAATCTTTGTTCAGACTAACTAAGCCAGGCAAGGGAATGCAGATGAAAAGACATATATTGCTGACCCAAACTAAAATCGTGAGCTGAGAGAAGCCATTGTGGATTTTGTTAACCATAAAGTGTACATGTGTAAATAGGAGATCATAACACAGTGCACAGTGCTAACAGCTGCTTGAGTATTGGGGTGACAAGGTTCCCATCCATTGCACAGGTCAGATTAATTGTGACCTGCTTATGATGCAATCTTTAATTTCTTTTCCCCTCCCAGGATATCATAAGACTTTGGCCCTCTTGGCTCTGCAGAGCCATGATCCCTTATCTAGTCCATGAAAAGGAAGCTTTTCATCTCAAAGCGAGTGTCAGTTATGGAGGTTCCGAGATGCTCCAGCCCCTTCCCTGGGATCTGATTATGCAAAACAACCACCTTATTATTCACTCCAGATTTACCTTCTTGTCAAAATGAACTAACTTCTCTTGTGCCTTTGCTTGGTCTTTTTTTGTTGTTCCAGGACAGGATGTCTCACTTAGAAATCTAATTACTATTATTTTTTTAAGAGAAATTCAATTTCTCACACTGCTGCCAGTTGTTCTCCAGCATTCACAGAGCCACTGCTCTGCCCTAGGGAACTGAAAGAAAAAAAAATCATAGGCAAGGAAACAGAATAATCAGAAATGGCCAGCATCAACATGGGAATGAGGCACACCAGGAAAAAACCCAGTTGTTTCCATACTGCAGAGCCAAGGACACCTGGGATATGGACATGGATTTTCAGGGGGAATCTCTGGTGTCTGCAAAGGGGCAAGCCCATGTGTCTACCAACCCTGCAGATGGGCATGAAAAATACCTCTTTTCTCTTTCCCTAGTCAGCTGTAGGAACCTAATGTCTCTGGGGTGCCTGATAATCTCCTGACCCTGGTAGAAACCAACACCTGGGTTCAGCAGTTACTGTGGTTAGGGGTAAGGGATGGGATGAACACTGAGATTGTCCATTTGTGCTCCTCTGACCAAATCTTCTCCAGCAATGATCCAGCCTGATAGCCCAGTATAAGGGTCAGATGCTTTGCAACAAAACTGATGACACCCCTTGTGGTAAATGACCATGGTGTTCTCTGGAGGAAAATATTGCATGATCACATCATTAAGGGCTATAAAATGATGTGTCTGCCTTTGGGGTCAAGTTAAAGCTGTGCAGATAGCCCTTGTTATAGCTTCTCCTTGGTTCTGAGTGTTTGTGCAGTAAATAATGTTCTCTTGTTGCAGGATTTGGGGATGTGGTATAAATTTATGCCATGAGAAAGTCAGTAAGAGACAGCAGTTTAAAGATCTGCTCAACAGAAAAGTAAAAAAAAAAAAGAAAAAACAAATCCAAGAAAAAACACAAACAACAAAAAAAGACAGTTGAAGAACACATCAGTCCTGTCTGCATTTGAAGATTAGATAGCTTCATAGCTAATATCAAACAGAAGAAAAAAAATATCCAAGTGCTTACAAGACATTCAGGACCACATCTGAATATTAATTATGAAGCTGACTTAAAACCTGAGATGCTTCTATTGGCGTAACTGTAGTGATGGTCTGATGGGGCAGCAGTGATGCTGTGAACAAGCACTTTAGTCCTTGGGAAGCTCAGGCATCCTACTTGTACTAGTCAGTTAAGCAGCTAACCTATCATTCAACATTGCTAAAGCATGGACAAGTGCTTGTGGAGTATTTCAGCACTGCTAACCACCGCTGAAGCGCTTGGGCATTTACTGTAGGCAACAGGAGGCAATTTTACCATCGAGTAGTTCCTGGGCTTGGCAAGACCTCGCCTCCCTGCTTCCTCATGCTGCACCTCCCTTTCCTCCCCATCAGCATATGCAGTGTGTTTTTCAGCTCTGTGCCTTTCTCCAGCCACCCTGTTGCTGTCTTGCCAGGCCGTTAATCACAAATGTATCTAACCGGAATTCTTATGGGACCCGTTAGCCTTCATGCTGTTCATTTGGCTGCCTGTGAATTCAGGTGGCTCGAAAAAGAGGGTTTTGCCCCTGTAGCCCTGAGCTGGCAGGCAGAGCACTGGACTCTGAGCACTCGGGAGAGGGTTTGCTTTCAGTGCCCTGATGGGCACATGTTTCTGTCCAGTACTAACCTCTGTAAAAAGCAATTTTCAGCAAAGATCAGTCTAATGGCCACAAGGCAAACTCCAGGCCCCTTCTGGTACTCCTGGACAGGTGAAAATGTTTTCAGCCCATTGGCAATGACCTGAAAGTTTTCTCTGAGACTCCCTGTGCTGATAGCCAGGGACCTTTTTTTTTCCCCACTGTGCTTTGAATAGTGGGAAAGGAAGAAGTTGCTTGGGTCAGGGGAGATTAGAGTGTGGGCTGAACAAACCCATGAGGTTGGATAGAGGAGGACATGTGCCATCATGTGCCATCATGTGCTGTATGTATGCATGTAAATGTGTTCTGTAATCCAGCATGGAAACAATTATTAGTATGTACTTAGAGCTGGTAACGAGCCCCAGAGACCTGTGAAAATTACTTTCCTTCTGCTTTCTACTCTTCTGAATCCTGAGCTGGCTCTGAGGGGACCTCATCAAGACAGATCCCAAGGAGCTGAGAGTGCAGTGAGGTCCTTCAGCAAGTAGTGCACATCAATGCCGCATCCCTGTGCTGGTTACTATATACCTCTGTATGCTGTGTTGGCTTTTTAGGGTTAGTTTAGCTTTCACAGTGCTAGAGTCATTGAGTTATATACATCTATAGGGTACCTGAATTCATATTTCTGGGACCAGAGTTCTCTGGCGAGCCTAAACTCCCTGTAATTCCACCACTCTGAAAACTTGTCTAATACCACTAGCAATGGGTACCCCTTGCGAACTCAGAGCACTGAGTCAAACTGTCAGAAGGACATTGGTGTTCCTACCTCTGACTGCCTACAGTGGGGTGGGGTGATGGGCAGCGGTAGTTGCCCTTTGGGGGCCGGAGCTGTGTGTGGCAGTTGCTTTGGTTGCTCACAGGGCATACCCTCTCGCCACTATTTTCCCCCTGAGAAGCATACCGAGGTCTTGTTAGAAGGGCACTACAGGATCTGTCTCTACCTTCACTGTGAAATGGGGGTTTTGCTCCTTTCCTGTCACAGTGAATTCAACCACTCAATGAAAGCGGGCTTCATGATTGCAGTGCTCTCAGGTGACAATTGTGCTTCATCTACATTCAAACTACAGTGGTTCCATTGACCTTGTCTGATGCCTGTATGACCCTAAATGTCCCGATGAGTGGTAAAACATAAGTAGAATTATCTGTGCATAAAGACTTTCCTGCTTCCACTGAGGACGGGCACAGCAAGTGGCAGCAATCCCCACTGCTTTATGTGCACTTCTGTAGGCAAGGGTGCTGCAACTCCAGATGATTAGGCACTGCACTGTGTGGGACAGATGCAGTAAAAATGACCTTATAGCCTCTCTGAGCCAGCACAGGCACTAAATCTGTTGGCAGCTACAGCAGGAAAAGAAGGCTGTGGGAAAAAACTCAAGGGTAAATCAGAGCAATCAATCACGTCCAAGTCAGATCTGTGCACGTCCATTTTTTTTTTGTTTGGTCAGGCTCTGACAAGTGGGGACATGCTGGAGGAGAGCTGCTGTCTCCACGGCTTCCCACAGAAACTCCCAGGCATGGAGAATTCTCTTTCTGCAACAGGAAGCACGATGTGTGAGTGTATATGCACATGGGCATGCGTTTTGTGACTAGCTGGCATTGCAAAGAAGCTGGGTTGCAGCCCAGAGTTCTGCATCATACTTGGAACTCCTGAGCTGTTCTGAAATCTGTGCCTGAGCACCCCCTGCACATCTCGCTGATAATCAAGATTTTAAAAAGCTGTGTGGAAGAGCTGAGCCGTATTCTGTGCAAACTCAAGCTTGTTGAACTACATTTCCCAAGACACCTATAGGTGGCAAAAATGTGGAGGATCTGTCAGAGGATGCATTTTCTCCAGGAAGATAACTTGTTATTCCAGGTGCATGAGATATATAGAGCTCTGTGTGACTCACAGGATGAGCAAGCAGGCAAGTAGAACGGTTCTGCTGCAGTGGATAAAACATTGCTTCTTAAACAGAAAAATTTTGTAATGGATCATTTAAAAACACGCTCTTCAATCCCATCCTTTTCTCCTCTTGGAATAGAATTATTTCTCAAATAATTACAGGCTTCTGACTGTACCCAGGGTTCCTGAAATGCCTCCTGTTTTGTCTGAGACAACCCTTGGCTGATTTGTTGAAAACAATGACTTATTATTTCTTATTTTACCCTTTCATTTAGATTTATTCCATTAAGAGTTTGTGCATTGCAAGGTCGTGTTTGACTTCTCTATGGTCAGGTCCATGGTATGGTTTACATCATTACAGAACTCCCTGCTCTGTCTGGCTGCTGTCTGAGTGTGTCAGGGTCACCCACTACCCTTTTCTCTTGTGGACAGCCCATGAAAAGGCAAGGTGGCAGTAGCTGGACAGATTCTCTGCTTCCCTTGCCCGGTCATCCTTTGTTTCACCAAGGGTCTTTACACTGAAGAAATGAGGAGATGAGGCCATTGCCCGAGGGATTTACAGTCCAAGCAGATGTTAGCGCTTGGGCTTCTTGAAAATTTCCAGATGAACTACTCTTCAGTGGAAAACAGTTTCTTGACTAAATGAGCATGTTTGTGGAACGTGTCTGCTTCCCATGGATAAGTTGTCTTTTGCTGAAAAAGGGAAAATCCCAACTAAAAAAAAAAATTAAATTTGGAAACTCAGTTCCTGTAAAGCTCTGTGACCGGGGGTTGCTGTGTCATGTGTCTTTCCCTATTGAGACTCCCCTTGGACCATGCACAGGAAAAAAATTTGCTGGGTCCCTAGGGCTGCTTCCTGCTCCAACAGCACCGCCATCACATAATTCACCTTCAGACTAGTTAGGTTTCTTGCCTTTACTCCTCCATCCAAAAAGCTACTCCAGAACTTTGCTAGGTTTTAAATATTTTTATTATTTCCACCCTAAAATTATTCACTAGCCACATACACCAGTTTGACTTTTTGCTTGTGTTGTTCCATACGTTGTAGCGCTCTCCTCTCCGGTGTTTACCTCTACTATATTGTGGCAGTAAGCAATCATAATTATTTTCTGTCTTCATTTTGCAACATCAAGTTGAATTTTCTCCTCTCTATTTCATTGTGCTCATTCTTTTCTGGACTTGTCTTCATTTAAATTAATCTCTCGCAAAGCAGGACTGAACACAGTACTGCACATGAGCTTGTGCCCATTCCTCAAACAGCAGAATTAATAGCTCTTTGATTCAGTTGGAAACACATCACATCTCAGATCTTGGGATTTGCACCAGGGTTCATTATCATACTGCAGCCAAAACAGGTCCTGGTCTTCCAGCTAAAGCACAGGAGCAGAAGTCATAGGGCCAGAATGTCTATGAGATGTGGTGGGGGAGTTGTAGAGTTGAAATAATTTATTTTCAGCCAAAATGGTGTGTGCTAACATTTTACAAGAAACAAACAAAAAAAACCCACACCAAAACAACACTATTTTCTTCTGAACTAAACTCTTTCTCTGAGCAACTCTGCTGAGCTCTAGATCTCTCCTGGTACTAGCTTTCAGGGCAGTAAACAAGTCCAGTAAAGAAGTTTGTAAAACCTGGACAAAATCATATTTGCAAAACTTGCCTCTGATGTGACTCTTGAGTTTTGCATGGCTCCTGGCTCTAGGATGGCCATTTCCAGGCAGACCAGGTAATCAGTGTCACTGTTACAGTTGCTTTTTGAAGGCTGTTTGAGTAGGCTTCAGCTGGGATGCTGACTTTTACAGTAAACCAACTTGTCAAATGCCAGTCGTTCTCGAAGTGCTTATTTTACACACTTGGTAAATTCCTGATAAATTAAAAATACAACTAAACCCAACTCATAGGGCAATGGCAGCCAACACAAGATCTTCCTTCTTAATCTCTGCATAGCCAAAATAAGGCTTCAGAGCTTTACCATGAAGGTTATCTCTTGCTCTCCTTGTAGGCAATGACAAACTCCTGATAGACATGAGATTCCTAAACCAAGCTCAGATTTAATGCAAGTATTAGCTGTTTGCAGTACAGAGCCTAAGTACAAATTCCCTCTTGAGTAGTTTTCACCTCCAGTGCCCAAATCCTGGCTTCTGGGCTTCTCTGCTCATATGAATCAATGGGCAGGATCCTTTAGCAGTATCAGATGTGGTGCTCTGCAGTCTGGTACGCAGACTTTTTTGTTACTTACATAGGCTTGTATTTTGAAGACAACAGCAGAACCCACCAAATACAAGTTTTATTTAGGCTCAGCCCATGTATTCCTCTCCTATTGATTATGCTTCACTTTGTCCTGCAGTAGAGATACATGATCTCTGTTGCCTCTTTGGCTTGCCTCTTCTGGGGCAACATCTGCTCAGAACACACTTTTTGCAGTGATCAAAGCCAGTGAGAACAAAATTTTTTTAACAAACTAATAGAAGCTCATAGCCATGGTCCACTCGGGGTAAGACTTCACGATATTTTGAGTTTGGAGACATGTGCATGTGCTTTTTTCCCCCCAGTTACACTTGAAAGGGGGTAAATGACTCTGATTGTAATTTGCCAGCTGGTGCCTCACCTTTGAGGCCACCAAGTTCATCTGCCACAGTCAGGGCAAAGGTCTGTGTTTTGTGGCTCTTCCCCTCGTTGCAAAAATCCTCAGCAAACAAACTGAATAGTTTCAATAGATTTTGAGAGGCGGGGGTTGACTATTGGTTGTGTCAGCAAAATCAGGGATATCTTCAGCGATACTGGGAAATAGCTTCTTTGAAGGAAAAGCCTGGGCTTTTACATCTGTAATGCAGAGAGACAATGAAAACCACAAAGTTACTGAAGAGCAGAAAATCTTGAGTGCTGGGCATAGCCAACGCTGCTGCCACAAAGCCTTGTGTGGTTTTTGCTGCCAGCCACCTCCTGGGCAAGCAGCAGTGGGGACATAGCTGCCAGCTTTGCCTGAGAAAGGGCTGCAACATTAAGCTCATTCACATAATGAGTGATGTTTCCAGACAAAAAAATTAACCTGGTCTGCTGCATGTAACTGGTCACTGAAAGATTAACATTTTTAAGGAAAAAAAGGAAAGAACTTTGGCAAAAGTATATCACTAAGGACAGAAAATACTTTCCTAAAAGCTAAGAACAAAGACACAAAAAAACATGGGAACAACCAAGTAGACTACCTCCAAAATAATACTGGATGCTTTTGATGTACGGTGCACTGTGAGCAGGTAACATCATGTAATCATCAGTGTCGGTTCACGCTATAATCTCCAGTAACTAGAAACTGGCTTAAGAAAGAAATGGTGTGCATACAGACTTCGTAACAAGGTTGTCTGTACAGCCTGAGCCCACAAGCCTCAGTCAAGGCTTTGCCATGCAAACACAGGACTAGCCTTCAAGAAAAATGGACCTATTCCCTGTTCTGATCTTCACAGCAGACCACACCTCTTAAGTCTTGTTTTACTTACCGCCCTGATCCAAAATTTACCAGCAGTCTATGAAACTAATGGACTTAAGCTCAGGTGTCCCCTGCTAAGATGGGGCTCAGGAGAAGATATTGTTCTTAAAGTAGGGCTAGCAGGTTTCCTAATTGAGTTGGCACAATCCTGGAATGGAGACCTTTTCTACGCCAACCAAAAAAAGTCTTTAGATTGCAACTTTGCTGAGACTTTAGAAACAAGGATTGATTGATTGATTGATTGATTTCATTTTGACAAAGAAAGGATTTTCCTTGGGCCTCTCTTATTGATGTGCAGGAGAACTGGAAGCAGAGAACCCGGTGTGAGCTTAGAAACTGCATGACAGGGGTTAGCGAGATGCCTCATGCATCCCTGCTGCTTGGCTGGTTGGGAAACCGGGGTTACCCGAGACCGCTAAAGCATTTTCTCTTGCTGCTTTGCAACCACTGTCTTTTGCCACGAGATGGGGACGTAAGCACGAGTTTAGGCCAGGTATGAACCTGCTGCTTCCCCTGCAGGACTGACTCTCCACGATCCTTTCCCACTCAGGGACCTCGTCTGGTTGCTGTTCTTTGGCACGTGCATACTGACAAGATACATTAATTCATAGACAATAGCTGGTGGACTGCTTTGCCGCTATGGAGGGATGCTTGGATCTGAAACAGTTCTGTTTCTTATCTTTGCTGAAATTTAAACATCTCTGTGATGTAGTTGGCCGTAAATCATTTGAGCTCCTTGCATCTCCAGGTCAAATTTTAGGTCGTTGCAGCGATAGTAACAGGCAAACATCTTTCTAAAAATACCTATGTGAATATATGTCACTAAGTACAGACTAGGGAGCTAATGATTAGTCAGCTAATAGCTGACTATTGATACAGTCACCTGAATCAATTCTAAACTTACATAAGCTGTGCTTTTTTTTTTTTTGTTTTCAACTTTGACTTATCAAATACTCACAAATGTTCTGTTCCAAGTGGCCAAGAGAAGGAAGCCAGGCTACAATGTGGCTGGGGCAGGCCCTTGTCCTGCAGATCTGGTATTTAGCTGGCAGGGGTTGGCAGCTTGGCTGAAATGAGTAACAGGCTACACTTCATAACATAGCAAATGGGCAGCCATGAAAGGTTTTGGTAGAAAGTATTGTGTCACATATGTACTTATTTTCTTTATGTTGCTGTAAGGAAGCTTCTCATTCCTTCTGAGCTAAGGGCAAGTGTTTAGCATACTCAGCCATTCATTTAGCCAGCTTTTTCTTAGGCTTTGCACACATGCAGGTTGTTGAAAGGGACTTGAGCACCCAAAATCCCATCTTGCGTCATCCATTTTATGAGGTGATACATCCTTTCATCACCAGTTTGGGACCACTGGTATCTTTGTGAATAGCTTTAATCACTCTCACAGGTCTGCTCCAGGATGTGGGAGCTCTACAAAGATCAAACACTGCAGCACTTTGATGAAATTTGTGTTTATGGTTATTGGGAGGGGGGATAAAAGCAAAGGAGAGGAGAGGAGGGGAAGAAAATGAAACTTTAAGTACCATAAACCTTAAAAATACACATACACCACACACCCCCAAACACTATATTACAAATGTAGGTACTGGACATTCTTCATTGTTTACCTACAATAAAAAATAATGTATTTATAAATCCTTTCTCTATTACCACTGATTATTTCTGGGCTTTCTTTTACAGTCCTGTTTATATGATGAAGTACTCATTCAGAGTATTCTACGTTCAGATAAATCCCATGAAGTCATGACTGCCTCCAACAAATACTGACATTTTTTAAAGAAAATTTTGTATAAATAAAGTGGCATGTCATAGATAACAAGATGATGTTGAGCAGCAGAATAACATTATTCAGGCTTGATTAAACTGTAAATTGTGTTTCACGGGCAAGAATTTGGGGTTTTTACTTTGCAATCATAATATGCGATCATAATATTTCATATCAGAATTCTTCTTCTCCATACGTCCTTCCCTGCCTTGAGGGGCAAAGGTGCTGTGAAGACATTCAAAAGTCATCCTGCCATTTCATAGGGTTTACATTGCAAAAGAGCCACACAACAAAGGCCTGCCCAATCTTTCAGTGAAAGCCTCAAAAATGCTGGATTTAATTTTCTGTCTTGTATGTGCTGCCTGGTGGCTTTCAGTGTTTCTCCATTCAGACAATGCAATGAAGTGAAAACAAGCTCATTTCTAGTCACTTTCTCATTTTCATGCAGAAGTGCAAGGCAGCCATGTATTTGTTCACAAAAGCAAGCAAGCAAACAAACAAAACCATTTATATCAGTTTAATCTGTCTACGTCAACAGCATCCTGGGGAAAGTCATCCTTTTGACTCCAAAACCCCAGTGTATTTTGGTTGAGTGTTACTGAAGGGCTAGCACTATCGTTACCAAGCAAAGGTAAGCAAGGCTGATCAAATTAGAGCCAGTGGGACAGAAGGCAGCATTTTGCCAGGCTGCTTGGAGAAGTTAGTCTATTTGTTTATTTATACTTATTTTGTGTCCTTTAGCACTGGCACCAGAGGGAGTGGGATGCAGGGCCCTGCTGCTATCCTGGGCTGCTGGCAGGTTGAGCCCAAGTGCCAGTATCATCACCAGTCTCTGAGGATATTTCTTTGTAGCGCAGGTGCAGGCTGTGTTACTGTGGAGTAAAATCCTCAGAAGCAGTTTGCTGTCGGGCAACTTGCCTTGCGCTTGCATTTAGGCAGAAATTGTGGAACATGCTTTGTGCTTTTAGTCTCCCACATATGTTTAACAACTACTGTGATTTTTAGTATGACTTCATGCAGGCGTAGCGATTTGCCTGGGCAAAAGTTAATTGCTGTGATACAGTTTTGGTTTGGAGAGGGGAGTGACATTTCATGCTACAAGCTAGGAGCTGGGGTGACTCCTGTTCCTGGTACTTTATTGCTCTTTTAAAAAACCAGCTTTCCTGGATCATAACCTAAATTATCACACAGCCCTGCAATGGTATTGTTTCTGTGCATGGCAAAATTACTCAGATCGCCAAATCCTCATACGTCAAACAGTTTTGCACAGACATGTTTAACTTTGTAATTAGGTAAACCTGAATAAGCCTAGTATTAATTGAAATAATTTTGTAATTAGTTTGACTGTCTCCATCTCATTGATTCAGTAGGTTGGTAATCCCACTGCTTAAGTATAGGTTAATTTTGTACTCAGCTGTTTGATAGCTATTTCTTTTTCCTTGGTTCCTTATCCTTGGAGTTGTATTTTACTATGCTAAGTTAGTTCAGTAATACTTCACATAGATGTCTTGATCAAAATGAATCATATGCTTTTTATTGCATGCTTTTCTTTTGCCTTTTTTCTTTCTTTCTTTCTTTAAAAGTGCCTTGTTATTGCTTTTTGGATGAGAAGTCCTGGTTAGTTACACAATGGTATTGAAACCTGTCAACCAGATGCTTTGGCCTGGCAGTTTCCAGCTGTACTTGCATGCTTCTTGATGCCTTGATTTGCCTCCTTCTCTTACCTGCAGCTGCCAGCTCCTACACTGTGCTCGTCACTGCAGTACACCCCATGTTTAATTGGACTGGCCTCCTCATGAGTGCCCTGGAAGGTCACAGCAAGTGTCCTGTGGCTGGCTACTTGGGCTAGCCAGGACAGAACAGAGTAATGTTCAAGGATGTCAGAGCTGCAGTAGACATTTATTTCACAGCAGGCTGCTTTTATGCGGTCTGTTGTGAAATGAGTACTGAATTCTGATGTCACAGTGGAAACGATGAATAATAGTCAGGTTAAAGCAACATATTGCATAGCAGAGATAAAGGGATTATTCACAGAAATAGCGTGAGGAAGTTCCTTTGAACCCCAGCTGTTCTTTCTCTCTGGGAATGTTGTTTCAACATCTGAGATTAAATGCCTTATTTGTAAACAAGTGGAAGGGAAAAAAATGTAATTTTTTCCTTTCTTGATTCATTGCATGATTTTATTAGTCTGTCCTTTGCAGTGTTTTTACATTACCTTTTAGCTGGTACGTGAAATTAAGAGTGTAGATGATGGACGTGTGTATCTCGGCCAGAGAATATATTCTGTTGGCCTCCATAAATACAGGCACGTTAAAAAGCCAGCGAGCACTTCTTGCACACAGATGACGGTGTGGCTGAGAGCTGTAGGAAACAACTGTGTGACCAAGGGTCGGTAGGCATGGTGTGTCATAAAAGCGAGTGATCCTCAGCTCGTGGGTCTCATAGACTTTTCATTAGTCTTTCACAACATGTTTGCTCTGATTTGAGCTCTCGTGGCTCTAGACATATTTATGACAAGTTGTATGAATATTCATCCTGCAGTTGCACTGCCCATACAGTATAAAACTCCTTATGAGTAGAAAAGGGAAGAGACAGTGGTTTGACGCAACACCTTAGCCAGAGAACATGAAATAGCACAATGGGGATCTTATACAGAGGTGTGCTTTGCTGTTGGGTTTAGGGAGTTTTTTGTTTCTCTGTGGTAGTCATGACTGCTTCTGATTTTTTGTTTTCTAAAGGGTTTTCTGAGTTGCTTACAGGAAAACAGTGAAGGTTTCTTGAGTAGGGTGCAACCTACAGTCAAACACCAGAGCACGTCTTGGCTGATTTCTGTGGTGCCAGAAGTACATGCGGGGTGTTCCCTGTTCATCACACCTTTCTTTTGAACAGTCATCCTGAAGGGTGGTGGTTCACTGAAGGGAGTGGAGGAACCTCAGGATATATATAAAAAACACATCCCTGGGGAGGGTGGAAGGGGCAGGAAGGAATCTACTTAGTTCTAGAGTGGGGTTAAGAAAAAGTTCAGGTAAATCTTACCCTGCCCTGCACAGAGGAAGCTGGCCCTGTGAGGTGCTGATGAGGAAAAGTTAAGAGGAGACAAACACATTGAGGAAGTTTCAGTGTGGTTCCCATTCTTTTGCTACACAGCAGATGAGTGTGCTGGCCTTCAGCTCTCTCATGACTTTAAGCAAGTACAGGAGTGTCTTTTCTAACACAAAGAAGTTACCAGCATGTCACAACCCCAGATGCTCCAGTGACTTAACAGAACTATGACTTTCCTGGCTCTGATAAACAGCTGTGGTGGAAAAATACTGCATCCAGCCAGAGTACGGGCTCTGGGGCTGCTGCTGCTCGTGCTTGTCCTTTTTATAGAATGAGACTGTACCTGCTGCCTCTCAACATACATTTATAAAAGCCTTAATGCCATAGCTGCTGTTTGCTGTGGGTTCGTATCTGAACTCTTCACCCTCAGAGCCTCCAGGGAGTTGCAGTTTCTCATCATTCACCCTCTAGATTACAGTTTGAAGCATGCCATTGGGTTTTACTGTGAAGCTGCAATTAGGACTAAGAAGAGAGCTGTGTGTGATTTATGCGAAAAGCATGTTAGAGGCTTACAGTAAAGAGACGGATAGAGGAGGATGAGGATGTTACATCAGCTCACTTTCAGAGTCCCATAGTGGACTTAAAAGGAAACACTAATCCATAGTCTTAACTTTCTGTTGTAAACTCGCAAACTGAGAAAGTACTTGTTTTTTGAGGTTAGACTAGCTGAGAGAGGAAAACAGAAACTGAGTAGGAAGGACATTCTGATTGCGGTACTTAATAAAAAATAAATTTTGAATGAAAACTCCAATCTGCAGGGTAGCATTTTCCCTCTAATGGAGAGACTGATAAAATCTTCTTCTTCCCTTTTTTCTACTTGGACAGATTTTCTTTTGTCCCTGTATGAGAGTCAGGTATTTCTGAGAGGCACTTTCCAAAGACCTTTGCTCCTACCATTGCTAATGCCCTGCTGAGCATTGGCTGCATACAGGCGGATACAGAAATACGCATGTGGTGTTATGTGCTTTTCTTCCACAAAAAAGGTTCAAACGTGTGAAACGTGCAACTCCACAGCTCTGTTCTGGAATGTGCTTTAAATTTCTAGGACAAATACTGCTTCCAGCCTGCAGCGACTGGGAGCGGGGTGCTGGGGGAACTAATTCCTCTTCCCACCGTGATGTGACTGCTGGCAGTCGCCAGCTGTGTGGGTGCCCTCCCCCTCCCCTTTTCAGTTTAACCTTTCTGTTATTTCACCAACATAGCCCTACATGGAAAATCTCAGAGGGGTTATGTCTGCACTGCTTCACACTTTCTAATTTCGGGCCAAATATTGCACTGCGTCATGCTCTCCTGGGCCCCGGCGCGCCTGGCTGTGCCGTCAGAGGCTGCCCTGGCACAGGTGTTTGTTTTGCTTCGCTAACGTGACTCCCCGCCACGCTGGCCGGCTCTGTTAACCTTTAAGCATGTAGGGCCTAGAGCTGCTGGCGATTTTCACCACAGCCCCGCTACTACTTCTTGGCCGACGGCCGGTTGTGCCGTGGCGCTTCCAGCGGCGGACCGCTGCTGATGGCGGCCAGGCCCTCACACCCGTGGCGCGTCCCCTCTCCCTGCTCGGCACCGAGCGGCAGCTGCCGGGGATGGCGGGGGGCCCGCCCGGGCCAGCCGCAGGGCCTGCCCCTCGTCCGCCATGACCCGGGGAGCCTCCGTGAGGGAGAGCCCTCTTCGCCGCGCCCCGCCGGCGGCTCCCGCGGGAGGGGCAGGGGGCAGGCCCCGCTCCCCCCGCAGGCCGCGGGGGCGGGCCGGCAGGGCGGGCGGCACCCCGGGGCCGGGCCTCCCGCCTGGCGGGTGCCGCTGGGCCCAGCGAAGGCGGGCGCCGAGGGCAGGCTGCGGGAGCCGGCCCCGCCGGCCGGCATGGGCGCCGGGGCGCTGGCCATACGCGTGAGTAGGGGGTGGGAGGGCGGCGGCGGCGCTCCTGGGCGAGCGGCCGCGGAGCGTGGCCGGGCCGTGGGGAGCGGGGTACGGCTGGCTACCAGCTGCCGCCTCCCTCCCGCCGGGGCTCCGTGTGAGGCGGGGGAAGAAAGCGGCCGGCCTGCGCCCGGGCCCGGTGCCCTCGCCTCATCCGGAGCGCTCTCCTCCCCTCTCGGCAGCTGCCTCTCCCTTGGGAGAGGTGAAGGCTGATGAAGGCCGTTCCAGGCTTCTTCTTTTTTTCTTTCTTTCTTTCTTTCTCTTTTTCTCCATTTTTAAAGTCGGCAAGTAACTGCTCTGCATCGTTCCCAGGGTTGAGTTGAGGTGGTTGGATAGCTGGAAAATTGTGCCCCTATGGCATATAAATAGCTTTTCTCAACTCCAGCCATGCCTGGGCGGCACTTTGCAGCGGCATTGTGCAGAGATGATTAAGTTGCTTTTTCCAGTGTTGGTGATCGCTAATGGTTGCATTAACATTTGGACAGCTTTTCCCTGTGTAAAATCAGATCTTCCATCTGTAAGATCATACAGCATGGAACTCCTTGTTTTGGAGCTGTTTTGTGGGTGGGATTTCATTTTTATTTTGCTTAGATGTATGTTTTGGATAACTCTGTGTAACTGTGTGTGTTGGAATGGAAGGGGTCAGGCCCTGTGAGGAGGACAGCCAGGGGAGGTGAGGAGGGGGTGTCTGCTGCTGTCAGTGACCCGCTGGGGTCCATGGAGCCTGGGGGGGTGGGTGAGGAGCCGACCCAGAGTTTATGGGTCAGGATCAAAGGGAGGGCAGGGACAGGTGACATTGCAGTGAGGGTCTGCTGCAGGCCACCCAACTAGGAGGACCCGAGGGGATGAGGCCTTCTATAGGCAGGTGGGAGCAGCCGCATGTTCACAAGCCTTGGTGTCCTCCTAGGGGACTTCAGCCACGCCGATATCTGTTGGGGGGACAGCACAGCAGGGCATAGGCAACCCAGGAGGTTCCTGGAATGCATTGATGGTAACTACCTTCTCCAAGTAATAGAAGAACCAACAAGGAGAGGTGCTACACTGAACCTTGTTCTCACCAGCAAGGAAGGGGCTGGTGGGAAATGTGAAGCTCAAGGACAGCCTTGGCTGCAGTGACCATGAAATGGTGGAGTTTGAGATCCTTAGGGCAGTGAGGAAGATGCACAGCAAGCTCATTTCCCTGGACCTCAGGAGAGCAGACTGGCCTCTTCAGGGATCTGCTTGGTAGAGTACCATGGGATAAAGCCCTGGAGGGAAGAGGCCCAAGAAAGCTGGTTAATATTCAAGGATCACCTCCTCCAAGCTCAGGAGGAATGCGTCCCAACAAAGACAAAGTTGGGCAAAAATGCCAAGAGGCCTGCATGGATGAACAAGGAGCTCCTGCAGAAAGTCAAACATAGAAAAGAAGCCTGTGGAGGATGGAAGCAAGGACAGGTAGCCTGGAAGGAATACAGAGAAGTTGTCCAATCAGGCAGGGATCACGATAGGAAAGCTTAAGCTCTGATAGAATTAAATCTGGCTAGGGACATCAAGGGTAACAAGAAAAGCTTCTACAAGTATATCAGTGATAAAAGGAAGACTAGGGAAACCGTGGGCCCTCTCCAGAAGGAAATGGGAGACCTGGTTACCTGGGACATGGACAAGGCTGAGGTACCAAATGACTTTTTTGCCTCAGTCTTCACCAGCAAGTTCTTCAGTCACACTGCCCAAGCCACAGAAGGCAAAGGCAGGGACTGGGAGAAGGAAGAACCACCCACTGTAGGAGGAGATCTGGTTTGAGACCATCTAAGGAACGTGAAAGGTGCACGGGTCCTTGGGACTGGAGAAGATGCATCTGCGGATCCTGAGGGAACTGGCTGTTAAAGTGGCTGAGCTACTATCCATCATATTTGAGAAGTTGTGGCAGTCTGGTAAAGACCCACTGACTGGAAAAGGCGGCCCCTTTTTTATAAGGAAGACCTGGGGGAGTACAGGCTGCTCAATCTCACCTCTGTGCCTGGCAAGATCGTGTGGCAGATGCTCCTGGAAACTGTGCTAAGGACATGGAAAATAAGGAGGTGATTGGTGACAGCCAACGTGGCTTCACTAAGAGCAAATCATGCCTGACAAATTTGGTGGCCTTCTGTGATGGGGTTACAGTGTTGATGGATGAGAGAAGAGCAACTGATGTCATCTAGCTGGACTTGTGCAAAGCATTTGACACAGTCCTGCACGACATCCTTGTCTCTAAACTGGAGAGATGTGGGTTTGACAGATGGACCACTTGGTGGATAAGAAATTGGCTGGATGGTCATACTCAAAGAGTTGTGGTCAATGGCTCGGTGTCCAAATGGAGACTGGTGATGAGTGGTGTTCCTCAGGGGTCAGTACTGGGACCAGCACTGTTCAACACCTTCATCAGCAACATGGACAGTGAGATTGAGTGCATGCTCAGCAAGTTTGCCAATGACACCAAGCTGTGTGGTGTGGTCAACCTGCTGAAGGGAGGACATGCCATCCAGGGTGACCTTGGCAGCCTTGAAGTTGGGCCAGTGCAAATCTCATTAAGTTCAACAAGACCAAGCGCAAGGTCCTGCATATGAATCAAGGCAACCCCCAAGCACAGGCTGGGTGGGGAATGGATTGAGAGCAGCCCTGAGGAGGAAGACTTAGGGTGGTGATGGATGAGAAGCTCAACATGGCCCAACAACGTGCACTTGCAGCCCAGAAACTCAATTGAATCCTGGGCTGCCTCAGGAGAAGGGTGGCTAGCAGGTTGAGGGAGGTGATTCTGCTCTCCTGAGACCATACCTGGAGCACTGTGTCCAGCTCTGTGTCCCCCAACATAAAAAGGACATGGACCTGTTGGAGCAAGTCCAGACCAGAGCTATGAAGATAATCAGAGGGCTGGGGCACCTCTCCTATGAAGACAGGCTGAGAGAGTCGGGGTGGTTCGGTCTGGAGAACAAAAGGCTCTGAGGAGACCTTAGAGCAGCTGCCAGTGCCTAAAAGGGGCTACAGGAAAGCTGGAGAGGGACTTTTTACAAGGGCGTGTAGTGGTAGGACAAGGGGGAATGGCTTTAAACTGAAAGTGGGAAGATTTAGATTCGATATTAGGAAGAAATTCTTTCCTGTGAGGGTGGTGAGGCACTGGAACAGGTTGCCCAGAGAAGCTGTGGATGCCCCATCCCTGGACATGCTCAAGGCCAGGCTGGATGGGGCTTTGAGCAACCTGGTCTAGACGAAGATGTCCCTGCCCATGGCAGGGAGGTTGGAACTAGATGATTTTTAAGGTCCCTTTCCAACTCAAACCATTCTGTAATTCTATGAATTTTTTGTTCTTAGTTAGTGCATCCTCTCCAGATCCTGAAACAAGCTCAGAAATTTCATCTGCAGTGCCTGTGGGCATGGGAAATGTCTCTTGGTTCTCTTGCAAATTTAAATCATGAGTTTCCCCAAGTGAATCCCACTCTATGACTGAGGTTTTTGAATGCTGAGGCAGGAACAGGCTGGAAACCTGTAACTGAGCAAGATGGTGAGGCTAATTGGAGGCCTTAATTGGAAAAGCTCTCTGAGCATCACATCTGCTCAGAAACTGCTCAGAGGATTTTTGCTGTCTTCTGCATTTAACCCAGGCTACATGATTTTTGCTTTGGCATGTGTCTGCCTGGAGTGAAAATCATGTATTATTCATTTAATCCTGAATGGGAACATCTCTTTTTTTAAAAATAAATTTGATATTTTAACAAGTCAGTCAAATTTTAGTTTCAAACAGAGGCGTGTACTGTTTATCATAAATATTTATAAAGTGGTCACAATAATACTGTGTTTGTTTATATATTTCCATTTCCTTTCACACATAATAAAACATATTAATATAAGTAACATCTGTTGTAAAGATCAGGTAAGCGTTGCATAGGACCTGGGACTATAGAACACGGTGTGCTCCAAATAGCTGTGTTTAATGGGAAAACCACAGCAGAGTGAGTGACATGAACTGCTAGATCCTTTTATATCTGAAAGGACAGTCTTGCTTAACTGCAGCACCGATGCAGATGTTCATGTTGCTTACAGACTGTAGGAAAAGTGTCATCTCACAAATGAAGAGATTTCAAGGATTTGTTTAAAGATCCATATCTTGCTAAAACCTGTCTTACACAGTCAAGTGCCAAGACTTAGGCAAGAGTCTGAGCTCTTTTTTGTGTTACTGCACAATATTCCCTATGTGTAAGGTTTCTACTACCTGTCTGGTAATAAAACACAGTAAGGATTAGTTTATTTTTAAGCATCATGCTAGTGGTGGACTTCTTAAAAAAATAAGATTGATCTCCATGGTAGGAGTGGCCCACGGTTCCTGCAATGTGATGTCAGAAACGTGAGGAAATGAATCAATAAAAAAACTTACTTTTTCTTTTTTCCCCTAGTGAGGTTTTCTGAGTTGTATGTGTTTGTCCGTATTAGTGAAATAATGCTTAGGTGTGTCTGGAAATCACAACTGTACTGGGTGATGCTGCTGCTCTGCCTTGAGCTGTGTTTCCAAATGTGCAACACTGTATGCAGATTTAGATTTCTGCCTATTATTGATTCTATAAATTAATCCTATATTAAGTTATTCCCTTGGATTTTATTGGCTATGCTGTCATGTTTTCTCTGGCACTGCAACTCAAAATGTGTGAGAATGTTGTGCCTCCAGAAGAACCTATGGGATGTATGCAATTAAGGGTTTATTGTGGAGTGGGTTTTCCACTCTCCTTATTATGTGTAATTAGATTGCATAGTCCCTTTCTAACCTTAAAACCTTGGTAATTAAATTTCAGGCTTAGCAGATACCAAGCATAACATAAGACTTTCCGTAAAGATCTCACCTGACAGTGGCCAAAAGTAATCCCTAGGGAGCAGCTTCTGGGAGAAGGGTGCAGTGAACTTTCCCCAGAGTATGTAGTCTCCCAGACTCTGACAGGCATCCTGGAGGCAACCTGAGCTAATGGTGGGATATTGGGATTTTTCATGTTCATGTTTGTCCAGTTGCTTTTGTAACCCATGTGAACTGCATGAGTTACAACAGCAGTCTCCTGCGATTCCGAAGTATTTGTTAATTTAGTAACAAGCTTGCATACATAAGCATGTCTTTCTCCCTTATCTTAACTACAGACTACTTACACTCTTCTCCTGTTAGTTACTCTTCTAGTTTTTTCTCTGTTCTTTTTTATTTTCCTACTGCACAGAGTTTTTACTGTGGATTAAAGGGAAGTAAGAACAAAACCTTATTCCAGAGCGTAGAAGCCAGTTTTGATGGCTGTGCATACATTGAGACTGCAACCTTCTGCAACAAATGTGACTCATGCACTTTTTTTCCTCTGCTCCTTTAAGCAAAGCAAATCAACTGTGAGATTGAAGGAGGACATGAAAAAGATAGCTGTACTTCCACTGAACAAACAGAGGGACACGACCTGTCCGAAGGTGTTTGGTGTGAGTCTTCTGGAGCTCCAGCAGCAGGGACTGAGCAAGAACGGCATCCCAATAATTGTGTGGAATATAGTTGAGTACCTCACCCAGCATGGTAAGCTTGATGGAATCACTTTTGTTTAGTAGCGCTCTTTATGTATTTCGGAGGGAGGGATCCATATTTTTGGTTGTATAGGGGCTAAACAGGGTTGTGGCACTAACCACAGGCAAGTTATTCTTTTATGTCCTATTACACGTATAGTTATTACTGTGTGTGGTTTGCTGCTTTCTTTTTCTGCCTCCATTCTGAACTTGCTTTTTAGTAGGATGTTTATAAAGGTAAACTACAGTGTTATGAAGCAGCACACTCTCATAAACAAGCTGTACAGTTTATAAATTAGATGTTTCATTTGTGAAGGTATGTGTAATTTTCTAGTTGCAAAACATTTGTCTTTAACGCTTTCTGACAGTAAGAAGACATATCTATCTATATAGAGATATTCATGTGCATACACGCACACACCCATCAGAGAACATTACTGAATAGGAATATGTGTTCTTGCAGGTTTTCAGATATATTCCAGTTGTTATTAATTCCCCAAGGAAGCAGGTGTACAATTCTTAGCTTCTCTTTCATTCGTTTAATGGAACTTTAGTTCCTATTGTTAAAACATATCTCTTTGCAGAAATCTAGAGCACCGTTGGTGCACAGATGTATTCTGTGGCAGTTGTTCAGCAATGGAAAAGATTTTGTGGAGGTAATTTCATCTTTTAAGAACCTGCATCTGGTTTTACACTAAGGTTTTTCTTTTAGCCCCTTAGTAATGATAATCCAGTTGCAGAACCTTAGATTCTATGTCTGTATCTTGATAGACCCTCAGAAGCTGGTAGATGCAAACATGAGTTTTTTGTTAGCTTGAATTAAGGTATAGTGCAAATTTAAAATGTGATCCTACCTTCACACAGCATCATCTTGCTTGATCTACTTCAACTTGCCTTGAAGTGGTCTGCTAGAACACCAAAAGAGCAAGGATGGAACAAGTTTTTGCATCATTTAGGGGTCAATTAAATCCAGAAGCTGATAAGCACCTTTGACCACTCTTGTGGGCTGTGCTGTGTTCTATAAAAAGATCTGAATCCCTCATGACTGTGTCCCAAATATGAACTAAACAGGCAAAGTCCTCTACTGTGCAGAAAGATTAACTAGGCTTCTGAATGCCAAGGTGATTATCCAGCCCCAGTACAGACAGAATCCATTCTTTTTCTCAGAAGTGCAAGCAAGATTTCAAAGATGCCCCCTCACGTGGGGAGTTCTTGAAACGGGTGTCCTTAGCTTGCATAAAGTTTGTTTTGTGAATTAATGGTGAAGTTAACTGTGAAGACATTTTTAACAGAGGCCCAGGTAAGAATTCAAACTATTTGGAGGCAGAGTGTTCTGTGAATAATGGTGTTGTCTTAAAACTTCTATTCAGAGAAGTTGTTTTAATACACATTGTAGGGCTTTTTAAAGCCAGAACATTTCAGAGTCTCTCTTCCAGCTCATGAGAAACTGACTACCCATTTGAAAAAGCTGAGCTGACTGTTGGGCAGCTACATCCTTGAACTAAATTTGCATTAAGAGGCCTGTTTTCAAATTCATAGGTGAAGCCAAGTTTTGCTATGCTGAATTTAGGAGTATAGTATGTTCTAGCCTTTATTTCCATAAATGACTGAGGAAGAGAAAAGGAAGTTTTATCTGTGTGAGGACTATGTCCTTTGCTCGCTTAGTGCTGCAGAAATGAAAATATTTTTTGTTTTCTGCTGCCCTCAAGATGGCAGTACAGCATGCCACATAAGAATGCGTTTTGCTGTGATTACAGGCATATAAGATCTGTAAGCAGTATCTGATATTAATTAAGTAAAATGCTTCAGTGGTTGTCCATTTTTTTCCCCTTACTACATAGTTTGTCTCCTGGTCCAATAAAAGAGATTATTTCTCTCTGCAAACTCTGCTGCATCAGTATCGGTTTCTTGGACTGGAGATGTTCTATCAGACTGCTGTTTCATGATGTCTACTCTGAACTGATCAAAACCATATATAATTTGATACTTTTAGTGTTACACTTCTGAAGAAGAATAAGCAGGTCTTGAGACGCGGTATTAGAAAAGGCAGAATGTTTAAGGTGAAAGTGTTCTAAGAAAAATTGATTTACTGGGTTCAGTTTTTGGCACTTCACTGAAGGTTTTGTATCTCAGCATATGCCTAGAAAGTGATGTTTGATACAGTATGATTCATCTGGCTTCCTCTGTGGAAACCTTTCTGCATCTCCTTCACTGCATGTGAAGTGTCTGGCCTGAAGTCATCGATACCTTTTTTTCATTGTGAAATACTTTGGGCTTTGTGCTGTCCAAAATACACATTTGCTTGCTGAGATTTTCTGCTGTCATAAAGTTGCAGCACTCACGATGGAGTTAGTGCTGCAATCAGCACGTATTCAGATGTTTTTGCTTTGTGATGGTCACAGGTAAGAAGCTGTCACCCTAAAACGTGAAGCTGGAAGTAGTCATGTGTGTGAATTTGGCAGAGTCCCATTCAAGGTGATGGGCTACTTGCAAAAGTGAAACAACAGAACTGTTTTGTAGAGCCTGGATCCTTTTCTGTTGAAATATACCAATGCAAAATGTGCCTGTCTCAATTGATTTCTGTAAGGTGTGAGGTTACAGCAATGCCACTGAGTTTTGTGGGTTCTTAAAGAGTATCCCAGGCCTCAAGATCTGGTTGTTAGTATTTGCTAATTATCATAATCCAATTACTTGACTAGAGGAGGTTTCTGGGGGGAAAATAGTATTTTTTAAAAAACTGTGTTGTATTCATTGTTGTTTCATCATGTCACTGGGGATGTCTTAGTTCAGTTCAATCTCATACGCAATATATGATTACAGGTATGACACAGGAAGGCCTCTTCAGGGTAAATGGCAGCATGAAAATGGTAGAACAGTTGCGTCTGCAATACGAGCGTGGAGAAGAGGTGGAACTTGTTAAAGATGGTGATGTGTACTCAGCAGCCAGTCTGTTGAAATTATTTTTGAGAGAGTTGCCAGATGGGATTATCACCTCTGCCTTACATCCCAGGTTCATTGAGCTTTACCAGGGTAAGTGAGAGGTTAAATCTCCATCCTTCAATGTGCTTTCTTTCTGGGTAATTGGTTATGCAGTAAGCATAACCAGTCCTCTCTGTTTCTTACTTTACCTGCTTCGTTCTGTATTTCCTTTGACTTCAGCTCTCACCTGCTCCCAGAGTGCTCCCAGATGTGGAGTTCTGTTACAAGAGACAGAAAATTGTTTCTTATGTGTTCAGTAAAGTCTGGACTATTTATGAATTTCTAATCCAGTTAAATCTGCTGAACATAAACTGAAATGATCAGCTGGTTTCTTTTGGACAAGCTTGTAGACAATAGCTGCAGTCTCTTTATAACACAGTGCTTCTGTTTAGCTAGAGTGGTTTCTGGCAATTTCATTCCAATGGACTCAGGAAAGTTCCAACAACTTCATCTGCTGATTAAATTGAATATCCATTGGGTCCAAAGCACACATTGTCTAAGTTTCTGCTTCTCATTAAGTAATTGCCCATCAAAAAATGAGCCAGTTTGCAAGTAACAGCTAACATTTAACTTCTATTCTGCATCATAGCACACAACTTGGAAGACTTCTGTTTTTCTTTCTTTTTTCTTTCTCTCTGCCCCCCCAACCCCTTCAAGTGATTGATCAGTCATAAAAAAGAACATCAGTTCTGCTTTGGAAAGCTGAAACTTGCACAACTGTCTGTCAAATGATTTCTCAATCTAATTCATCCGTATCAGACAGTCAGTGGTATTAGTGGAATAGGGGATTGGTCCTGTTCCCTAAGCATATGTCAGTGGCAGTTCTTTTCTCTTGCTGCAGGTAGTTGATGCGTCTTCTTCCTGTCTTCTTAAGAAGCTGCAGAGTGGGTGGGTAAAGGTTACTAGAGATCTGCTCTTTACAGCAGAGCAGCAAATGTGATGGCATGATGCAGAGGAGGAACGTGCGTTCTGACATGCATCCCTAGTGGAGGATGGTACAAAGTCCTCGCTCTCTTGTCCGGAGGTCTCGCTTCAGCTTTTCTTGCCTGCAGTGGAGGTGAAGTTTAGCCATAGCCTGGAGGATGGAGAACATGACTATGTGTTTTCTTTCTTCCCTGTTTGGGGCGGTACAGATTTTTGAGGCTGCAGTAGAGAAGATCTCAGTGCCTTCCCTTAAGTGCAGACATTTCAGCTGTAATCAGGTTGTGTGCGGGCTGTGTAAAATACATTCCTCGTTCAGTAAAGTTGCCTGAGGCCCAAGGATAGGGTTCAGGAAATGTTGTGTAGGAAGATGCCATTGTTTTAGAAAGTCCCTTTTTTCTGGTCATCATTGTGCTTTCGTTTGGGTCTTTTAAACTTCACGGGGTCTGACTCATGATCTGTATGTATTGTGTTCTTTCTCAGAAATCACTGTTTAAGTGGAAATTTTATTTAAATTGCATCTTTGCTGTTCTACATCCCTGTCCTCACAAAGGTCATACTGGTGCATTGTGCTGGGAGCTTCCAATGTACTTTGTGAACAGTGCTGTTTGTGGAAAGTTTAATTTGTGCCTGCTTCCCACAGGAAATGCAAAATCTCCCCAGTAATTTCTGTGGAAATGAAATAGTTATCATTACTTAGCAGGTTTACCCACCAAGCTTTCTTGTTTTAGAAAAAAAACCCTACTGGTGTAACTTATGAACCCAGTTCTGCAAAAGCCAGTCTAACTGTGATGTGTTTTCATAACTGTTTGCCTGTATTGCGCAATAGGCTCCAGTTATAGTCCCATTATGATTTTGATTAGGGGAAAAGAAATTCTTATTTGAAAAATGCCAGATTGGCTGTTATGGCAAGAGGAAGCTCTTGTAAAGTTTGAAGAAAACAGATTTTTGTTTTCATGGCCTAGAAAATACAGCATAATTGAGTTGCTATGAAAGGCACTGGTGACTCTCATTGGGTTCAGATTAGTTTAAGGGGTAGGTGGGCCTTTGTTTACAGTTGAATGGTCAACCAGCTATGCAGGACTGGAGGAGTTATCTGTTCACTTACCAAAGTACGTACAAGGGTATTTGTTGCAAAATGGTACCAAGAGAGCACATGCCTGGGTGTTCTTCTTGTAAACTATGAAGAAAGTAGGTCAAGCTGCTTATGAGCCAACAGGTTATTAAAAAATAACTTTGAATCTGGAGCCATTTTGCTGCATGTCTACCGTGAAGACAATTACAAGCTCTGTTACAACCTCTGTATTCTCTCCTGTTGAAGCTTTCCATGAGAAATGTTTTTTTCATTATTACGTTAGGGTTCCTTTGGAATATTTTCAGGGCTTGGTATGGGCATTTTTTTAAACCAGTTGAGATCTTGGCCTGAGAATAAACACAATTTCTTCCTATAAAAACTGTTAGGGAGGGATTCCTCTAGTTAAGAATAGTTGGACTGAAAATTACCGATTTTACCAGTAGCTGTAACCCTTTTTAATTCCAGGTGTAGTCTTTGTTACCAAACTAAGAAGTAAATAATCTGCCCTTTTATGAAAAAGAGAGAACCTGACCCATTGGTAGTTCAGGAAGCCCATGCAGCTGGTTTGGCATGCGCTCTGCAACCTGTGCATTGTCACATGAAACAGAGCTCTGCACTCTCCCCAAATCTTGATGCACTGCTGTTTATATAGATGTTCAGCATAATGCCAAGACTATGCAGTTCCAGAAAACATCACGTAGCATATCCTAAAGACTGTTTGGTGTGTCCGGACATTCTCTCTCTGACCTCGGAGAAGAGCCGTGGCAGTGGGAATTAAGAAGGGCCTCCCTCTGTAAATGATGTTGATTGGAGATGTGTGAAGCAAGTGCAGGCCAGGGACGCGCTGATAGTGATCTTGGTGTTGCTCCAGTCTCCTTGGAGCACATGACAGATATGAAGGCTGCCCATTTCAGGGAATCCTGGGGTAAAAAATGTCCATCGCAATCTCTTGTGACTGAGCCTTCACTGCAGAGCAGATCCGTGCCTGCCTGTGCAAAATGGCTGTGCTTACACAGCGGTCAAAGTCTCTTTCAGAAACCTCAGTTGGAAGAAATCAGCAGCTCCCATACAGCAATCCCTGCCTGAGCTTGTTTGTTCCTTCTGGCTCTTCATTCTTTATCTTTCATATAGTGATCACTGACTCTTAAGACATTTGTACATACTAGAAACTAGGTTGCTATTGTACTTTCCCTTTTTAGCATACAGAAAGCTTTCCCCTTAAGTGAATTTCTCTTTTGTTCATCATTGCATTCCCTCCTCCAGCAGGGATACAGTGAAAAGTGGGTTCCTGTCTTCCTTTGGTACTCAGTCTAATTAAGGTGAATGCTATCTGATCACTCTGTCTTTCTGACATTGCTCCATCCTAAAGAATTTATATTTTTCAGTGGGCAGCAGCTAGATGCAGGTTCTATCTCATATACCTCCTCCTGCTCACAACCTGCCATGGCTGGCAAAGTTTTGTCTGGTACCCAGCAGCAGCCCTACTAGTTTCAGGGAGAAGGGATGAGAGGTGGTGGAAGGGAAGGAGCAGCTCCCTTCTGGATCAGCAGGTCAGTTTTGGGGAACGCTTAGTGGTCAGCAGCCGTTTGAGTTACATGAACAAGCAGAACCAAAAAATACAGGTTGTGTTGGGGGATTTTAGAGGTCAAGTATCAACCTGAACAGTGACTGTGAAAATGAATAAGTGAGTGCGAAAATCAATAGGTGAGAGCTGACCCTTTAACCATGGTATCTGCAGCAGTGCAGCAAATCAGTTTCACTAGGTGTCTGTGGTTCTCCAGGCTCCTGTGGCATAATTTTAGCCTTTTTCTTTGGCTTTTATTGTCATTTTGGTGTTGTTAGGGCTAGTTCCAAACTAGAGAAGTAGCTGCTGGTTTCCACATGCAGATGATGTTTGTTACACAGTAAAAACTCTTGGAACTGTATTTCTTATGCAGATGATGACACTTGGCAGAGCTGCAAAAGAAAGGGAGAGTGCTCTGCTCCCAATATGTTGGCATGAAGTATAAATACAGTGCTGCAAAGTGCCATAGTGATGCAGAGCGATGGGTCTCAAGTTGGGTTGTAATGACAGCCTTCTTATGATGAGGACTTCCAGCACTTCTGCTACTGACGGCAACATGGCATGATTTTCTTTTTTTGTTTTGTTTTTTCTTCTCTGGGGCAGGATAGTGTCTGAAGCAATTGCTTCTTGGCAGAAAGAGACTGGAGTCCCACTGCCTGTAGATTGTGGAGGTGGAAAGAAATGCTTTGATTCCTCCAACAGCCCGGTGGGTGCAGCAGTAGTGCAATGTACAACCTGCTGCCTGTGTGCCAAAGATGAACTTCCTAGAGCATGTTGATAGCTACAGACAGATGCAAGCTTTTCTGTCTGCCCTCCAAGCTGGCAGTACGCAAGGCATTTGAAAGCTATGCAGACGTGGTAGCATGACACTGAGCCCTAGGCTCTCCTCCTCATCTCAAAGCAAAGATAATTAGCTAGGGCACAGCACCATGCTGATAGAGTTTCAGTGCTTCCAGGCTGGAGTTTTTTGGGGTCAGACCATCTGAGATACGAGCAAAGTAATTGCACACACACCTGTCTACAGGCATCCATACCTTTAGTGATGTTCAGGCAGCATGCTCTGCAGGGGGAAGGGGTAGCATGAGGGATGAACTGGGCAATTAAATCGTGTCAGTAGCATGTCAAAGAAATTCAATATGTTCAGAAATAGGATGAACCACTGGAAAATATGTCCCCCTTGTTGTGATCTGTGGGTGTATACTGAAATTAAATGAGACTGAAAACACCCTTGCAAATGTGTCTGTGCCTCCTACACTGTTGAGGCTTCTGTTGCTAGTTAATTAACATTTTTAGAGAGACTGCCTGTTGTTTTCAGTTGTCTCCTTGACTTGTCCCTCACTAGTGAGTCCCTTGCTCAGGTTTGACGTGCCACACTGCCCTTGCTGGCTTCCTTGGCCCTCTACCTGTGTCATACTGTGTTCTGTGTCCTCCAGCTGCTGAACCTGCATGTGGCCTGAGGCTGCTGGTTTTGTTCCCTTCCTCAGCCCAGAAACCACCATCTCACCCCTGGTTTCAAGCTCTTCCTGGCTGCTCATCTAGCTAGACTTCTCTTGCAGACCTCTTCTGGGGTGCTGTCTGTTTCATGTGGCTTCTGGTAGGCTCCCAAAATAAAAAAGTGAATGCCTTTGACTGCTTTGAGACCACCTTCCCCTTAGCCTTCATTCTTCTTTTACTCCTTGCTCCTTCGCTCTGCTGTATTGGGCAAAATTGTCAAAAGAGCTTCATGTGCTGTGCTTGAAAATCCCGAGTGTGTTTGTAGCTGAGCATATGTGGAAATATGGCTTGAATATAGGTTCTTGAATTGCCTTTGAAAGTCTGGCACTCTGTTGTTTCCATTATTGACAAGCTTGTTTCTCTCATCTTAGGATGCTGCAGAGACTGAAGCATATGTTTAGCTTCATGCCACCCTCTTTAATCGACTAAAAAAGACTGCATTTGGTAACCTTGACTTCCACGGGACAGCTTGTACTTCACAGAATTAGGCAGGTACACAAGCTTAGGGCTTTGGTACGCTTGATGCTTGTCTGCATGGTGGCATAAACAGCTCTGGTGCTCTAATGTTTCTGTGATGGTCAGTACCAGCTGAGTAAACCCAGTGATTGATTTTGAAGCAAATTGAAAAATTGTCTAGCAGGTGAACAAAAGGAGGAGGAATGCTCTGAGCAATTGGTTGTTATGACTCAAGACTATTTTTTGCTCTCATGTAAGTTGAAAAGCTGTTTTATTTGAAGTAATTTGGTCAGGGATAGCAGATCACCACAAATCTTAATCGTGATTTTAAAAAATTAAGCTGAAATCCATGAAAAATGTGTCAGCAGCAGGAGAATTAGCAAGTTAGTTTTGTGTTTTGGATTGTATTGGGAGAAAAGCTTGAGTTCCTTCCCTTGGTTTTTCACTGGAAAAGGAGAGATAAAAGCCATATTTTCTTTCTTCCATTTCACAAGGACAAGGAATTTCATGACTCAGTAAGTGGGGTTTGCTGCTGCATGTTGTTCAGTGTCTCTGTGTCCTTCAATTAGGGTAATTTCTCAAGATTTTATGATCTGATACCTGTCTCAGTTCTTGAAAGTACAGAAATGAACAAAGGTTTGGCTGTGCCCAGTGATAAGCATCTCTGATGTTGATCTGCACCACGTAATGTATCATGGTTAATGAACAGGGACATCCTACCCACCAAACGCAACTGCTGCCACGAGGCCAGTAGCTTTGTTTGTTGTCAGAGTGCAAACCTGTGTTCAGAATGTTTTGTGGAGGTTATCATCTTTCTAATTTGGAAGGGATGAAAAAGCCTTGAATTCACTGAAAAAAAGTGAATGGAAAAGTACCTGTCAGTCTAAAGCCCCAGTGGGAGTCTCAGAGACGCAATTAGTTCTCAAGGGCATTCCCTAATTAGGTGGTGGGGTGATGGTGGTGGAAGAGGTGCATTTTTTCTAGGAGTTGGCTTTGGCTTTCCTTATCATAACTGCAAGCAATTTATAGTAGAAAACACTATGTGCTAGTTGTTTTCTTATCTAAATGAAGGTGTGTTAGGTGAATTTTGATGTTCTGGCAATGTGGAAATTAGTTGTGTGTTATTTTCTTTAAGCTTCCTGAAAAGGCAATTAGTAATCAGGTCAGAGACTGTCCAGTCCACTTTGATCAGTGCAAATACAATTAAATTCTTTATTGTTATGCCATTTAACACAGCCTTCAGAAGCATCCTGAAATTTTGCTGCAGAAATAAAAATAATAAATTTAATTGCTTACTGTTACCAAGCTGATTCATATTAGCAAAGTCAGATTGTTTTTATTCTGTATAACTAAACAAATTCTGAAAGAAATACTTATAATAAATAAACAAATAAGATTTTTGGTTATCTGCTCCATGCATATTTGATATTCGGCTTTTCTGAAGGAGCTAATTTATTAGCTGTAGAAGAAAAGGATATAATTAATCAGTTGGCTGAAACATTTGGTCTTTTAATGTGACTGGCATTTTAAACTTTGGCCTGCTGTCATGAAAGAATTCATCTTAAGTCTGTTGTACCAAAACAGATACATAAAAATGAATTCTCCATGCACATAAAACTTAAAAAGGCTTCTTTCACTATATACTGTATTATGCATGGCGTGTAAGGCAGGAAACCTGAGCCTGGAAGTAGATGAAATCCCACAGGTTCAACTGTACGAAGTAGCAAGTATGTACATACAGAACTCATTAGTTTCCCAAAACAAACAAACTCATAAATCCTGTTTATTAGCCACAAAAATGGCTGATTGTAAAGCAGAATTCATATTGCAACTTAATGGTTGAGTTTTCAGGAGTCAGTTTCAAATATTTTATACAGACTGCTAATTTACACAGCTAAACCACTTTTCGAAGCACTCTACCCTGGAATACTGTGCGGTCTGGCCCTGGAATATTTCTGGGAAATGAAAAGTAAAAATGAAGATGAAACTTCTGTGTTCAAAGCTTTTCAGTTTTTCTTCCTTATTTCTCCTCCTTCTCACCCTCTCCTTTTTTTCCCCTCCTATTTATTTGTTTGTTTATTTTTACCCTCACAAAAATGTTGGGGAAATATAAAATGTTCTTTGTTCCTGCAACACAAGGCATGGAATGTTTTCCTACCACTTCTCCTTTGCATGCTGGTAGCAGGGCATACAGCAGAGGCAGCAACTACTTCCTGAACTGTTTCAGAATCAGCTGGCTTCATCTTCTTGACTGAAATTGAGTCTTGAAGACTGAGCGAGGTTTGGGTTTGATTGAATGCTGGGTGAATCTCCTTGCTAAGGATTATAATATGCTCTGAATGAAAAAATACCTTGTTACCCTAAGCATGAAGAGGATGTCTGTATTCCCATGGTAAGCAGGCAGCTAGCTGCTTTGGGACAAGGCAATCTGTTACAGAGAACACAGAAGGTTTGCATTTAGCGTGAGCTCACTTTTTCTTTCTGGCATAAAGATATCCTTCCAACCACTAGAACGGTTTTTAAACCTTACAGTACATCTCTAAGAAAAAAGCAGTTACCTATCAACAGTATTACATCATTAACACTGTCAACCTATAAGGCTGATAAATAATAATTAAAAAAAAGCACTGGAAATGCACAGCTGCCCTCAGTTGGGTATTAACAGTTAATGGATCCTGCTTATAATTAGATTGGTGAGGAAAAGCTTTAGGGATTGAGGTCTTCTGTCTGAAAATGCTGTTGCACAAAAACCCAAGAACTCTGCATATGTGAGAATTTCAGAGAAATTCCATTTTGGTGGAGAGTAGAAATTAGTATTTCCAAGCATTAAGGCATCCTGTTTTGGCATAAAGGGAAGGAAATACTGAATTATTTTCAAAACTTTGCTTTTGTTAACATGCAAACCCAAGATTTTGGTGGGTACCATTTACTTTTTAGAAAGTATTTTTGGGCTGCAGGAGGGAAGCAAAGAATTTTGCAGGTTTTTAGTTCAATTTCAGAAGCAGAATGCTATTAACTAGAAGCTGTGTGTGACACCAGGCTTGTGTTCTCTGCCTGGGTCTGTGTAAGCACAGCATCTGTGAAGTTCATGCAATTTTTGCTTTAAAAAAAGCAGCAAAATCCTGCATGAAAGAAGACTGACTTTAGTCAGGCTTTGACTTTGCTCAGTTCAGTATGGGAAACCTGTATCCATACTTGCATTCCAGAAGATTCTACGGTGTAACAAGCTTGCTCTCTTAACACCAGACCAGTTGTTACAGAGTATGACGCTGCCCTGCACAGCCTTTTTTCCATAGGCAGGACTCCTCACCTAAGACGAGTTGCCACTGACAAAAGATACAAAGCTGAGCATTTCATAAAATGTACCCACAGAAAGTACTGGAGTACTGGTATTCTGAGGACACCTGCATTTTAGGACACTCTTTGTTCTACTGTTCTTGCTTTCCTATTTTTGAAGACTTTCATGGGAGGGGAAACTAAAACTGTGAGAGAGGGCTGGGGAAGTAGCGTTAACATCCAGAAGAAGCACGGAAGCAGGAGATCTGATAGAGCTGGAGTTAAATCCGTAGCTGTGTACAGAGTGGGAATAAATATGCTCTAATGCTGTTACCTATGACTTCTGCTGATTCTGCTCAGGAAAAGTTAACAACTTAAAGGTGAGCATAAAGCAGTGCCAGTGGTGGCCAAGATGAGCTTCAGGAGAAAGGTGCAGATTTCCTGAGGAAAACTGAGGGGGTTGAGGGATTCTGTCTCTGTACAGAAATTATATTAAATTTTAGATCCCACTGCTTGCTCACCCATGTAAGTAGATTGGCAGCAATGTAGAAAACCATATACGTATGTTTTTTCTTCTCTTGTTTTTCCTAGATCCTAGAAACGACAAGCAGAAGGAAAGTAACTTGAAAGAACTCCTTAAAGAGCTGCCTGATGCTCATTACTGCCTGCTGAAGTATCTGTGCCAGTTCCTGGTAAAGGTTGCTGAACATCATGTAGAGAACAGGATGAACCTTTGCAATCTTGCCACTGTATTTGGACCAAACTGCTTTCAGTAAGTTGGGGTTTTCACTTTTCTCCATATGTTGACGGAGAGTGTAACGGAGCAGATGGCCAGAAATGTAACTCAGAACCCTAATTTGTCAGGATGATCTAACAGAGGCAACGACTGGGGCTTTGTGATAAATTTTAGTGCTAAAGCTTTTGTTTGAGCTGAATGGGAGTTGAGTTGCTCTCCCATCTCCTCTTGCTATTTTGCTCAACAGTTGGTCAGTTTCCTGTTGCTGCATTGACAGCAAAGCAGGAGTGTAACAATGAAAGGCTTTCAGACTGTGTAAGTGCAAGGAGATGTGCGCTCATACAGCTTTCTTCCTTTGCTGTCAGATAATATGGATGCTTCTCTGTAGAAGGCTTTGAGAAAGGATATCTGGGGGAGGACTCCTGTGCAGCACCCAGGTGCTGTGTAATTTCTAGAGGTGGATACTGCACACTCTCTGTAGATTTGGCCTTCTGATCTGGTGTCTGTCCTCAAGATACTAATAATTCTGGGCTCTTTATCCTTCTAGTACATTCAGGAACTGCTCTGGAGGTTATGGAGTTCCACCAGTCTCTTGAGACTTCTTACTGGACTCACTAGTTTTACTAGTTTCTTTCATTGGGCCCAGTTCTTTGGTGCTTGTGGTGAAGACATGTACATGCTTGTGGAGCTTGCAGCAGTACCGCGAACAGTTATTTCCAGGTGTGAGAACGCATCCCGAGTGAGAATGTTTCTGTTGAGTCACTGCTGTGATGCAGTGCACGGTTAGCATCTTCACCCTGGTCTTGTCTGTGGTACTCCCACTGGCTGGCATCCAAGATCTAAGGCACAGGAGACACGCAGGGAATTTAGTTCAGTCATCAGTCTTGAAAGGTGTGTGGTATCAGCGAAAAGAGACAAGTGAATTCCTTGAAACAAATGTCAGGTTTATATTGATCTATGTAAAATTTTACTCTGGAGTAATACTGAATTGCCTAATGAGACTTACTAGATTAATTGCCTAATGAGACTATCTCCCTACTCTGTAGGCAGTGGAAAGAAGTAGACATCTTTAAACAGAGAAAACAGAAATTAGGCTCCTTGTAATGTATTGAGCCAGTTCCACATACCTAGGCTAGATGCCACCTGCTCTCTTTTTAAAGAAGCGTATTTTTTTCCATTGATTAGGGAGAGAAAACACAAGATGAGACATTTAAACCAAAGCTTGTCCTTCTGACTACATTGCTGCCTCATCTTAAGATGTTGCTCATGGATAATAATGGTGAATATGTCAGAATTAAAGCATTTGCTGTGTTAGTACAAAAAAATAAAGCCGATTTGGAAAAAAAAATGTGTTCCTCTCAAAAAGAAAGAAACTCAAAAGACAGTAGTAGGTGCAGAAATGCCTGAATGTGAGAGTTAGTGGAAGCACAATACTGCAAATTTCTGACAAGGAAAAGCAAAACAATTTTTAAAGATTACATTTGTATGGGTGGTTTGGGAATTTCTGTCTAAATGTATTAGTAGAGTTAAGAGCAAACAAAATAGATTAGAAGAATCTGAGTCCAATGGCTGAATCTCTATATAAATCAAACTCCCAAGTGGCTATTAGAATAATTTTTAGTTTACTCATCACTTTGTTCAGGAAAGTTTAAAAATTAGCTCTGCATACTTTTTGGCGTAGAATGCAGTGTTGCAGATTGGAATTGCAATTGGCATTCCTAAGATTAAGCCAAAGCATACTTCTTAAAAGCTGCATAGTTGTTGCCTCAGCTGATCTCTGCTCCAAACATGGCATAGAAAAGATGTAGTAATTTTTGTAAAGTACAGGGTCTGTGTGCAAGAGGGACGGAATCGCGTTATTCCACTGCAGAAGACTGAGAAAGGCAGAGTTCACTGGAGGTGAAAACACAAGGGCTCTTGTGGCTGTATGTGAATGCAGCCAGCCCTGCAGTTGTGACACACGTTGAAATAAGTGCTCACGTAGGAAAAGAGGCAGTGAAAGCAAGGCTTGACGCTTAACAAATGGCTAATGCATTTTTTAGAAGAGCCTAATATGCAGAATTATGGATGTAGATTTTTGCTTAAGTTTCACCATCTGGTAATTCAGCTATGTGTTTCATCACATCTTGATCTTTTCAAGGTAGTTCAGGATTGTGGTCCAAACACAAAGATTGTGAGCAACAGTTCAAATACCCTTTTCTCCTGCGTTAACGGATGCAGTCTTAAATTGCTGGAACCGTGACCATCTCTATCAACAAAGACTTGATAGGAGGAGGAAGGAACTTAACAGCAGTGAACTTTAAGGATTGGGCTTAGCCAGATGGTTGGCTAAGCAGTCAGAGATCCTCAGAACACAATTCAGAGCTCTGGAGTAAGGCTGTCTGAAGCCTGCCTGGCCAGGGCTGTCTTACTGCTGGCTACAGGCAGCCCCTGGGGAGACTAGCCGTAGAAATTAATATCAGCAGGTGGTTGAAGCAAACACTCCTCTCACTTTACATTGTTCAGAGCAGTGTATGCGGTGTTTCTCTGGGACAAGGAAAGAAGGCTTAGCATCCGGCTTGTCAGCAATTACACTGCTGAAGCAGGAAGATCAGAGATTTTTTTTGTCAGAAGTTCATACTCATGTCTAAAATCAATGTTAGAGTCCATGTAGTTAATGCACAGTGTCAGAGAAGATAAAGCCCATCTGCTGATAGCAAAGGATTACTTTCTACAAGATACTTTTAGTGACATTTTAGCTATTTAAACATATTATCTCCTACATCATAACTGAAGCTGTTTAATAATTGAATAAATCTCACTGTTGGACCACTCTCCAGACATTTAGACTTAATTTTGATTGTGTTCATCTCATTCTATTTTTCTATGTCATGTTCTCTGTAATTTATCTCATCTCCTAAACGTTCGACCCTTATTACTTTTATCTTATCCACTATGTCTGCTGTTTCTTTTCTTGCTGTTTGATAAACTGCACTGGTGCTTTTCTAATGAAAGATTATCTTGTGCTTTCTGTATTTCTAATGAGTGGAAGAAGGGAGAAAATGGCTATTTCCAGTCCTTGTAATGAAGTGTGATGTAGGGTACAGGAAGATGTAAAGGGCAAGGTCAAACAGCTCAAGAAAGGAAAGTTTGATGGTTTGAGATTTAGTGCACTGTTGTCTTCCAACTTGGAATGTTCAGATTTATTGTGATGGAAACCAAAGGTCAAGTACGCAGAGAAATACAGCCCTTGAGGAACAGTGAGCATGAAGGAACATAAATAGTTGTCTTTTCTGTCACTGAGCTAATCTGTGTAGAGTATTAACACTTGCAGTGTGGTTACTCTTGGAGGAAGCTATTGTCCATTGACCTGAATTTCAGCGCCTGTGGAGCTGCAGCCTTAGCTGTGGCCTGCTGTGTGCCTCTGCTCGGCTCTCACAGCTTGTGCTGAAGAGGAAGGAGAGGACCAGCTGGGTTTGCTCTCCTCCTCTCTGCTCTCTTGGAGCTGGGTGTCAGAGGGGCTGCAGCACTCATCCTGTCCTTCCGTTGGGGTGGTAGGAGACATGAGGTCTACCAGTTACAGAGTAAGCAGGGGATCCATTTGCACCCTTTTTTGCCTCTCTCTCTGAGAATGATCTCTGTGTATGGCCTCCATAATTCAAGCCTTCGCTACCCTGACCGTTTCATTCCAACGGAGATTAAGCATGTTGTGAGGGCTTGCTCCATCCCTCCAAAAGTGGCTGGCAAATGCAGGCATCCAGTTAAAATGCTGGAGTTAGAGGCAGTTATTTCTGTATGATGACTACGTAACAGAAGTTACCTGAAGGGTTCTACAAGAAAGTATTTGTTATGGAGGAAAGGTAGATCATCTTTCGGTATGGAGCAAATGTAGATCTTCTGTAGGGTAGCTGTAGGTATTTCAGAGATGCAAAAAAATTTTCAGTGTTGCTGAATTTGTAAGAAGTAAAATCTGATCTGAAGTTCTGCATGAATGGCTTAGCTTGGTTTGTAGCAGCCTTGGAGCCTACACAGATTGGGTGTATGAAGCTGAGGTGAAAGCGTAAGGGCTGAACTAGAACTCCTCAGTGAGAAATACTGGCTTTTGAAACATTATGTGATTAAAGTTTGTATTCAGGCAGTGCAGTCCCAGTCCTGCACCAGTCTTAAAAAAAAATATACATCCAGGATCAGGGTCAAAGTGAATACTGAAAATTGTTTTTCTAACAATCATTATTGCAAATTGGAGCATGCAACATAACCTTTCTTACAGGGTCTGTATAGATTTTATGTCCTGTTTGCCAGCAGATTAAAGGAGTTGTTTTTCATAAGAATCCAGTATGCTACACCCTATGATGCAAGTTTAAATCATCAAGCATAATATAGGAAGGCCATAAATACTCTCATCCATAATCATATTAAATACTCGTGGGTGCTTGCCTCCTGTTTGGGAAGTGCGTAAGGGACTATATTGCCGAGCCTTTCTGTGATATATTTTATGTTTTCTTCTCCTGTTTCTTTTCTGTTGTGTACTCAGCTTTGTCTGTCATCTGGAGTCCACTGAATGGCATATGTGTAAAATAAACTGAAGATTACTAAAGATGCATTGGCGTCCTCGTAAGTAGAGGGGTGTCCTGGCCAAATTCCATCTCAAGTCATCAGTTCTACTAGTGAACACCCACCCCTTAAAATTTTAGTCGAGATAGTTTCTGTTTTATGATCTGTCAGGTATTTCCTATTTCATCTCTTGAATGAAGTAGTGATTATTTCAATAGGAAATGCTCTGTTTTGTTTTGGGGTGGGTTTTTTTGTTTGTTTGTGTTTCAGTTTGTTTTTTGGTTGAATAACTCCATGAAAGTAAGTTACTGCTCTTGGTTGACCATGTTCTTTCTTCTGATCTTGATTGAGGATTGGCAATAAAGCATACACCCAGAATTAAAGTGGAGGAACAGTTTCACAGGAAAAACTATGATAGAATCATTGAATATTCTCAGTTGGAGGGCACCCATGAGGATCATAAAGTCCAACTCCTGTCTCCACACATCTAAGAATGTTGTCAAAACGCTTCTTGAACACTGACAGCCTTGGGGCCACAGCCACTTCCCCAGGGACCTTGTACTAGTGTTTGGCCACCCTCTTAGTGAAGAACTTTTTCCTAATATGTGCAAAACAAAATTGTGTTTTCGATCAACAATACAGCTCAAATACAATACAAAGCATTTTTGAAGAGCCTCTGTTTAGAAATGTTTTGGAGATGAGATTGATGTACTTTGTGAGTGGGCGTTAGGCTATGGATTGTCCTTTGTCCCTCTTTGCATAGGTCATGCTGTCAAAGATGCCTACTATCACTGCAATTTCCTGATGAAAAATTGAGCTTTTGCTGGAGCAAAAGATTTTGCATGCAAGTGAAGCCAGTCAGTAAAGTCTTTGTGGCAGCATCAGTCTTAACTGCTTTGTGTTACCTGAGTTACCTCCATTTTGCATCTACTGCAAGTAATGTAGGCAGAGATAAATTACCAAGTTAATTTAGGCTCTTAAATTTGATGTTACAGAAGATAACCTGGAACAGATTTTAAAAGGCAGGCAGTTAGATGATAATGGGATTCTCCAGTGCCTCAGAAGCTAAGACACTTCTGTAAAATCTCAGTAGTGATATATGGCCTTACATTTGGTCCAAACTGTTGAGGCATAAATCTGTAAATGATGCAGAGCATGTAAATGAGTCACACACACTGAGATGGACACCTGCCTCAAGTTAGTGTTGCTGTATCTTTAGCAACCTAAGCTTCTATCTTGCAGCAGAGTCTGCAGACTTGGATATATGCCTGGTTTCAGCTGCGCTAATTTGTGATCCAGTGTGTTAAGACAAATCACTTTCATCAGCTGAAGTAAAGGGCCAAGTTGTGGCCATAAGGCCACATCTGTTATGGATACAGTAACATCTGTCTAGAGAGACAGAGCGGATCATCTGAAGTTGTAACCTTTTCAGATTACTGCAGCTCTGCTCTCAAAGTCTTCAGTCATGCTTGTTGAGGAGCTCATGGGCATTTGAGGTACTAATGAAAATGTTTTGCAAGGCCTGGAGAAACAAAATACCCAAACCCCAGTGTTACTTGTCCCCCAAGTCCCTTAATTTTTTGCAGGATCCCTTAGGAGAACGGTAAAGTCACTTTGTGGTGCTGCTTTACAAAGGGTGCTGTACAAACGGCAAAAGCAGCAATCAGAGAATACAGAGCATATAGCCCTCAGTGGTTTGTAAATTAGGATTACAGTGCTGTCGTTCCATGCAAACTGCTTCTGCAAAGCTACTTAAGGAAATGATAATGTGCATTCTTCATCTTGGGCAGGGTGGGGTCAAACACCGTGGGGAATTTATAATGAGACACACAGTTTCACATGAGAAATCGCTGGTTTGGTGCTAACAGGGAGCTGTCAGCAGTTGTTGCCTGGGGAAATCAGCTCAGTGATCTCAGTCCAACTCATTACAGGCAGATGACTACATCCCAAGTCCTCCCAGTCCTCATTTCCTCTTGAAGCCGGTTTCTCAGGTGTGGTGCATGGGTGACAGAGCCTTGTGGTGATGCCTGTCTCGTGCTGGATGGAGTCGTGTTTGGATGTGTTACTGCACCACTCTCAGCAGAGTCTGGAGATTCACTGTCTCATAAGCCCACTCAGCATTTAGCCTGTTACAGCTTGTTCACAGGGACCCTGGAGTAAATTCATTTAAAACATTAAATGCAAGTAATTTTTTCACAGTGAGCTAAATTGACCTCAGGTCACTTTAGTTCTGAGTAATAGTTGTGACACAGGGCTTTGATGTGGTTTAACCTGTTTGAGACTAGCTTTCTGGAGCATTGCCATGGAAGGAGACATTCTTGGCTTAAAGTGGTCTGGAAGAACCTAAAGAAAAGTGAGCATGGGACTGCATGGAAATGAGTGGCGTGGAGCTGTGGTGGGTGAGCCAGGGGCCAGGCATGCTGGTAGGACATTGCGCAGAAGCGTGAAATACTGCCGGGTGTCCTATTTTGAAGTGAAGGGCTAACAACTTGATCCTGTTCCCAAGTCATGTTTTAACTTTGAGAACTACTGGTTTTCCTTCTTTAAATTGGCTTCATCAATAATTTCAAACTTAATACCCTGTAAAACTTGTGGTACTAATGCACCTTTGCCCTCAGCACTGCTGGGCTGAGTCAGATACTGTTATGCTGGTGCCTTGTTTAGACAAAAGCACATTTTTTTCCAAATACTTAATGTGGAGCTGCTGTGCTTTGCACCCAGAGCACTTTGATCTCTCTCTAGGAAGGGCAGGGTGTCCGAGGAATCTCAGAGGGGAACATCAGAGAATTTGTTTCTGTCACTGCCTATGCTATGTATCTGTTCATAACTTGGAAAGCTGCTGCGAGAACTCAGTGGGAGTTTTCCAGCTGAAATCTCTGAGATAGACCTGAACCCATCAACAGGTTTTCTTTTAGAAATGACCACAGAAATTACAAGTTTATTCCTCCCTTCTAGAAAATGTATTTCTGGTAGCAAAGCTGATGTTCTGCTGCTGCTACTGAAGTGGTTTGTACATAGGTGGCTGTAAGGGGGTCAAGTCCTGCCTTCAGGGATTTTGTAACTGGAGTAAGATGTATGTCTAACTCTAAAAGCAACACAGTTATAATGCCTAATTAACATGCAAGTTAGACATAAAGGAACCATGACTATGAACATCGTCTTACTGTAATATTTTAACAAGGTCTTTACAAAAGAACGTGAAAAATTTCCAAGGAGTAGGGTGTCGATAATGAAAGTGGTAGGGTGAGAGAATAGTTTCTCATAGGACTGAGTTTTTCTAGTGAGTGGCAGTGAAATTTGTCAATATCACGACTTTTCAGAGTAAGAAAAGCTAAAGCAAGATACTCTTTTTTTACACACATTTTCAGAAAAGTCTGATCAGACTGGTGAATCATGCAGTGTGGCAACAGATGGATTGTAACTTGTATAAATATGCGGGGTGGTGCGTGCTTATAATCTAAATTTCTTGTATATGCTGAGCTGAAGATTTATTGCAAGGAAAAGGTCACCATCAATAGCTCAAAGAGTGTAATAGTCCTTGTAATGATGGAGGTCTAATAGCAGCAATTAAAGGAGAAAATAAATGAGAAACTGTAAAATATGCTTGTTCAAGTGGCAGAGAGATGGCAATAGCTAAAGTTCGTTACACTGCCGTTAAAATAAAACAATTCATGCTGCTCTGCTTGGTTACATTTAGAGAGGGGTAATAAAAAATAAGAGGTTGGACTTATCACAAATTTGATTTAATAAAGTTTAATAACTGACAAAGTAATGTGGGGAAGGGAGGGCAAGAAAGCCATAGAATTGTGCAGAAATTAAATACTGTTTGTGTGGGAACTTTAAAGCCTGGATGGTTTTTCAACCACAAAGAGGTTTTTGGTGTTAGCTGTTGCCAGTAGGGAGGTGCTGGCTGTAGTTCCCAGCAAATGTGGTTTAGGTGAAGGTTCTGCTCTAAAATTCATTGAAGCTATTTGGAGTCTTTACTTTGACTTGAACTCGCTCTAGTACATGTTCAGTCTGTTTCCTAGGAATGAGGTTCATAGGTGTGCCAGGCTTATTTAAGTGAGACCCTGTTTTGAAGAAATACATCAGGAAGGTAACAGGATTTGCTTGAATTATCAAGCAAGGTCTGTGCCGTGGCAACTCCGGAGCACATCATTTAGCATAGGAAGAGGGGTTCCTTAAATCAGGGTGGTTGCACAGGCCTATTGCATACATACACTTCTAGCCAGGCCAGTTACTATCTTGTAGTGAATGTGACATTCTTTATAGTGAATTGGCCCAAGTGTACATGCACATCCATCGATAGAAGTTGTCTCATTTTTTTCTTTATTTAGTTTGAGGCCAGGTTCCACACTAATGACATCAGTCAGCTGAGACTGACCCATTTTATAGTTGGCAATGTTCTGCCGTGTAAAATAATACAATTCCTTTAAACTTAGGAATTTTAAGGATTCTAAAGTTCAGGTCCTGCGACTCTTAACATGTACTGAATGTTGAAATGAGAGCTGTAAAGATTCTCTTCTGGAGTTTACAAAGATGCATTCTGCTGCAACGGAATCCTCTCCCTGTTGATATGTAGAAAGTAAAATATTGAGAAGGATCAGTAGCATGAACCCCTACAAGAAGGCACTTTTTGATGGCAAATTTCTGGGAGCGTCTGCTTTCAGAGCCTTCTTGTTGAAATGCACATCTGGCCCCAATAAATTACAGTTACAATTTTACAGTAGGTAATTGTTTGTAAAATTTTATTTGCTGGTTATAGTAAACAATGATTTACTTTCAAGTTACATCCCTGCAAAATAGCTTAGATGGCATTTATTTAAGTTTTGGGGATTTAGGTTGGTTTTGCCTCTTGTGCAACCACTAGTTGTCTTCAGGCAAAAAATACTTGAAACTTTTTTTGTTTCTGGTTTTTGCTTCCCTGCTTCTTCCCTTTAAATCTTTCTTGTGTTTTCTGTACCTCCTGATCTACAGTCCCTGCCACTTTATAAGGTCTTTATAAAATCCATGCAGCCGCTTTGTGGATTATTGAGAGCAAAGTGCATCTGCTGGAAGTCCTGTACAATGGGAAACACCGGATGGTTGCAGAAATATTTTAAATGCTGAAAAAAATTCTTCAGAGGTCTTTCTTTTGTATTAAAACAGAAGTTAAGTAAATTTGGGGCACTGAAGTCCAATAAGATGTGTAGAAAGCCTACATTTCAACAGATGATCATTCGATGCGTCAGTGAATTGTGTGCTCTGTTGTGAGTAATATGCATTTTTACCACATGACAGAGTTGTGGAAAATGCATAAGGAAGGCAAAGGAGCATAGACTGGACCAAGACACTCCTTCCAAGTCAGTATCTTGCCTTTTCATTTGTGTGTGCCTTTAAGGGGCTCGTTTCAAGGAAGCAAGAAGTTGCTGCTTCTGCAGCCCAGTAGTTGATTATTCTCCCAGGAACTGGAGGTTAGGAACCTCTTTTTATATGAATCTTTTAGGCTGTTCTGCAGAAGGCAGCCTCCATTTTCATGTTTTGAAAAGCCCTGTGAGTTATGTGCCTACTTTCAGAAGAAATGGCAACTGATAAATCAGATAATGAAATCTGGTGTACAGCATGGGACCACCTGAAGCTGTGAAGATCTTGCTTAACTTTTAGTGTTCTGCTTAGCCATGTGGGTTTTCTTAAGTTTTTTACTCATCCTTCCTGTATACCTTTTGAGGTTATCACAGACCGCTTTTTGGAGGAATCTGACTCTTCCCATTAACAGTTCAGAGCATTTAAATGTTAGTGCTGTGTTGCAGTGATGAGCCCAGCTTCTAGCAAAGTTGGTGGTGTGTCATTTGATGGTTGTCTCAATTAGATCTCTATCTAGATTCTGTGAAGTAGACAGTCTGACCAACAGATAGGGTGTTTGGTATAGGTAAGAAAACCTGCAAACTTCCTGTGATAGTTGTTACCACCATAGACACAATCCTTTCCAAGACGAAGTTTCCTGTGCCTGCTAGCCAGCCTGTATCCACAACTGGAACGTTTCAGAGACTCTGTGCAGGAACTTTTTATGTGAGTATCTATAACATTCTGCTTTGTGTTCTTTCAAATTTTAGCGTGCCCTCTGGATTTGAAGGTATAAAAGAACAGGAGATCTGCAATAAGATCATGACAAAAATGCTGGAAAATTACAATACCTTGTTTGAATTGGAAGGTTTGAAGAAGGATGAAGAAAAGCCTGTATGTGAAGAGCTTGCAAGAATTATTTTGGTAAAAGTGAGTATCTCTAATATTTCATTTTCTTATAGCAAATCAATAATGTAGGCTCATTGCAGGCTTCAATGCAGAAGTCTTTTAGGTAAGTAGGAGACAGGCACTGTTGTAATAATGTTCTGTGTTATTGATTGGTATACGGTTTACAGATCGATTCTGCTGATAGGCTAATTTTCATTACTAGTCTGGAAGCTGATTCTGTTAAACATCTTTATTCTTTGTTAGCTATTCACTGTTACTTATATACGACACATTCACTAAAATTTAAGTGTTTTTAAATGAGGAGGCAGAATAATTCTAGGAAGTGTTCAAGCTTTCTGACATGGTGATCATTTATGGTGTACATCAGTGATTATGAGCTTTCATGTGTTAGGACATGTATGAGGTCTTGAGCCTTTGCCACTATGAAGTCTGCTTGTCTCAAGCGCTTACCTGAATTTAAAAATCATGTGCTTTGACTCAGAACAGCCATTTCTGAGTGCACTTGAAGAGAAACATTAAAGAGTAGTTACTATTATAGAAAGTACATTGGAGCTGTTAAGGAAAAGTGATGTAATTATAGTATTGTATCTTTCATGGGAAGAGGGCCTGTGTGTAACGTCAAAGGATTCTGAAGTTCAGAAAAAGTCAACAAGTAGGGCAGGCTGTCTCTACTACAGGAAGCAACCTCAAGCCTGTGCAGGAAACGGTCCTGAGGATGGTTTGCAGTACCCTAATTTCCTTTGTGTGTTAGCTGTGCAGATAATGACTCCCTTCCAAGGTGTGAACTCTTGAGTTCAAGAGGGTTGGACTATACATGCCTTCTTGGTAAGGTTTTGCAAGGATCTGTAGCCTTCATTGACTGGAATGAAAGTTGTCAGAAAAGAAGTTATAAAAATACAGTGTCTTTGACATTTACAGAACAAGAAGTTTGGTGTGAGCTTAAGTTCTGCCACTCGAGTGGAATCAGCTGAAAATGTCTCTGTCTTTGCGCTGTATCTCAGGAGGGTCTGTTGAATCTAAACTGCAGGGCAATCTGTACAAGTCGGACCCAGCTGCCTTTAGAAGGGTTGGCGGTTTTCTTATGTGGTGAATCAGTGAGGAAGTCTTTAGCTGTTTAGTCTTTTAGCTGTTACTAACATTCATCTAAAATCCTTCTGTGGAAGGAGATAGAATGACTGGCTACTTGCAGCGTCCTCGCTAATACATGTTATTGAAGTCCCAGTAACTTCTGGGTAATGGAAATGATCTGCCTGGCAGACGGGAGTGATGTTTAGAGGCTGTGATGGTCACTTCAGTAAAAAAAACAGGTAAAGAAGAATGTAATTGTAAAAAGATGTGGTACTTTAAAGAGCCCAGAAGAAAGACTTCAGGTATGTCTCCATCTCCTTCAAGCCTCAGCCAGCTGCAAAAGCCAAGGTAGTCTTTTACTTCTAAGGACTTATTAGTAATTGAGAATGCACAAAGCTGGAGACCTGGGAGGTTTCCCACAGCAGTTCAGAGATCTGAGCTATCAAAATACCAGAATTACTGCAACAAGATAGTCTGAAAGATATAGTTACTCAAGTGGGATGAGAAGTGTTGCCCATCTCCTTCCATCAGGAGAGAGATGACTGCCTGAGAGGAATGAGCCATGCCTAAACACAAGGGCTTACATTGTGTTTGTGTCTTTGGATCTTGTTGATAGCTTCTAAATTCTGCTGGCAGTCAGCTGCAAAAATTTGCCCTTGTTCCTCTGCCATCTAATTTGGGTGGGAAGTTTTCTAGCTTAACCAAGACAAATACTCAAACACAACAAATACAACCATCTACAACTTAATGTAGGAAAGCTACATAAAAAGTGCTTGTTGAAATTTGTCAGGTGGCTCTTTAAAAGGATACTTTATACTGTTCCTGAAGGTTACTTTTCTTGTATCCTAGAAGATATCCCCTATCCTAGCCAATTTGTATAATAAATTAGAGATCGTGCACTCAAAGAGAAAACCATGTGGTAGTAAATGAGATTCAATAGAAAAGTGATTACCAGTTTGCCAATGCATGAACTGTTACATACAGTAGGAACTAGCTGACCTGTGTCATAAAAGAACAAATGCCTCAGAGAATTATTTGGCATGACCTGGGTCACAGTATCCAGAAAATAGCAAGCTATTTGTCAGCAAAGTTACTGCTTCTTGAAAAGCCACTGATGAATTCCTATCTACAGGTAGATGGAGAGAGATTTGCCAAGCGATCCTGTTGGAAAGAATGAATAGTGTAGGATGTTCAGGTCAACGCTGTCGTAAACTGAGGCCCTATTGATTTTAAGGGTGTTGCGTTCAGGCATGACCATGGTAGAACGGGGGAGCAGACAGCAAGGAAAGGGAAGAAAACGAGGACCTGCCCTTTTACCGCACTCAGCTGCATTTATCTAAATGGCTTTTTTAGCTTTTACTACGCTGTGAGTAGCAAGAGGGTGAGGAGGGGAGATTTAGATGACCTTGCTCAGTTCCTTCTGGACTATTTCTGTCAACCTTCTCCCCAAATCACTGGCTGTATTGCCAGCGCTTCACCCTGAGACATTACACTGCTGCCTTTCCTGTGATTGCCTTCACTCTCTCTCCAGCCCTGTCCCACCGTTCTTCCTGTACTCAAATTTGATAGCCCTTGATTCCCACTCCAGAGAAAAGGCTGGCAGTCTGTAGTGAATGGCAAAAGCTCCAGCACTCTTTTGATACATGGTCTTCCATCACCTCCCGTCACTGCACACATGCTGTAGCCCCTCCACAGCCTGTATTTCTTTGCCATCCTTTCGTTTACGTTCTTGAATAGGGAGATAACTTTTCGTCGAGGTTAGTACAGTGTTTGTGGTAACGTGGCCTCCCCTGTGTGGTGTGTAGTCTGTGGCTAGGGCTTATTGAGGCACTTCTCCTACACAAGCCTCAGTGCCTCCTTTTGGTTGGAATGCTGCTTTAGCCTTACCCAAAGGTAAGGTTCCAAAAATGGGGGTGGAGATACTTACAGGAAGAAATTACTGTGTTAAGAGATATGATGGTCAAAACCATCAGTGCTGATCCAGGTATTTCTTGATTAAGACTTTGGAAAGAGCACCTATAAGCATGAAAGCTCTTATATAGGGAGAAGAATACCACAAATTTGCAGAAAGACTGACTCGGATCAAAATTTGAAGCCCAATGACAGTGGTTTAAAAAAATAAGGAAAGACATCAGAAAATACAACATTGAACAATGCACTTCTCTCAGTGCTCTACTGTGCCTTTCTGGCTTACTGCATTACAAAATCAGCCCTGCTTTTTCTTATCTCTTTTTCATGGCTTCGGGCTGTTACTTTGGTGCTGAAATCGCAACTGGAAAAACAGGTACCTGCCTTCAGTTAGTGTCTAAAGGTATTGCAAGAATATTCTCCTTGCAGTCTTAGGTCATTCTTGAGATGGCTTAGGTGCCTGTTGCTTCACATCATCCACTCATAATCATCTTTTTGAAGTCAACATCAACACTAAATCATTAATTTTGAGCAAATACGCAGAAACAGGGAAGTAGTGGCTCGTGCCATCCCATTCCAATATGGGAATGTATCTCCTGTCATGTGCTTAGTCATGTTTACCGTCTTCCTGAACTTGAATGACACTTCATGGTCTGGATATCTTAAGGTTTTCCCACACTTAATCATAAAATCAGTGAATTTTTAAGAGCAGGAAGTACTGCTTTTTAAAATGAAAACAAGAATATGTGGATTATTCCAATAAAGTCACAAAAGCATCAGGCTTCTCTTTCAGCAGTGGAAAGTTCAGGAAAGGAAAAATTGCTGGAATAGAGCAAGTTGCATCTTGTCTACCATGTTGGTCATAGCAAGGGGAAATCCACAATGCTACAGACTTCCAGAAGGAATAAGAGCATTTTGATCAGGTACAGGTTGCGACAGCTTAAAGAAAATCTGTTTTAAGGAAACCAAAAGTTAGTAAATTTTAGAGGTGGGAGAGACATGGTTCTGTAGGGCTGTTGGTAGCTGAGCTACCATTCTTGCTGCATATGTGCATTGAGGAGGCACAGGAACACCTTCACCCCAGTTATATTTCTTCTTTCAACGATTGCTCAGTCATTGGGAAAGACAAGTTGTGCCAGGTAAAGGGATTTCATAGCTTGCTTTCTCAGTGGCTCATAATTCAGAAAGAAGGGAGATGAAATACTCTCCAAGCTGCATTCCAGTCCCTGCTTTGTTCCCAGGACTGTAAATCCTCCTCTTACTCATTGCTTAGACATATTGTAGGATTATAGTTAGAAATGGTGGGGAGTTTTTCTTTGGAAACCTCTTTGTTAAAAAAAAAAAATAATGCATTTTTCACAAAGTAGGGAATTTATCTTGGAATAGTCTCTCTTTCAGTGGGAATTTGTACTGTCAAGTAAGTTCCTGATGCCTTGCCTGGAAGGACGTCGTTAGTTTCTCACTCCACCTAGTAGAATGAGATCCATATGATCTTCCAGACAGGTGGCCAGCAGGTGGAAGTATAACATGTACTTTCTTCAGAAATTACAGATATATAGATATATATATATTTGGAGATCCCTTCCCATAAAAATTAGGGGGTTCGATTTATTTTTTTTCCTGTTATCCCAAAATAAGTTGGGGGTTGTTGGGATTTACAGGTCTTATTTGCAGCTAGCTATTGTTATAGTTCTTAAGACTCTTATCCAATCTTCAGTTTAATTTCCTAACCCAGTGAAGGTCTGGAAGAATCTCAGTCTGTTGATCGATAAGTTCTGCTAGTTAGAGAGCAATGGGTGGAGAAGTGGGTTGAGTGTTCTGATAGCAATCTGCTCTGTGTTCATATTTTCAGGATCATAAATAGCTATTTTTTATTGGGCAGTGCTATGTGTGAACAATTAATTCTCTGACAGTCTATCTGCACTGCTGTGCACTTATCATGTTATGTGTGAGGGTATTACAATAAGATGTTGTGTATGTTTTGTTTTGGAACAGAATTCCTAGTGTGGGTATGTATAGTCCTGATAAATTTTTGTGGCACTAAACTGAGTGATAACTCATGCAATGAAAGATTAGTCAGTTTTGAGTTGCAGTATTGCCAATTTCATCATCATCTTGAATAAATAGGTTTACAAAACCTACAGTAACCACAAAAAAGATAATTTTGAATGAGGACCTTTCATTTCCAAAGGTCTTGGTGCTGTTCAAACTGCAGCTGCATGTAGTCCTATGTTGTATAGCTAGCCAGTGGTGTATTGTTAAAACTGCAATGAAATGGGACCTTTGGGTAACAGTGATTAGGTTTCTCTAATGATCGAAAATAGGCAGTGAAGAAGATTTTTATTTAGTTCAAGTGGCAAGGGAAATCTGGGCAGGCAAACTATTGTGAGACTCACTCTTGGGAGATTTCTGGAATTAGCCCTTCCATCAGTTTCAGGTGAAACGTAATCTTTAGTAGTGTGAGGGTTTTTAGCTCAGTATTGTGTTCGAATAAAACCTACAACCTATTACCTAGTCATGCAAGGTTACAAGATAATTTTTTTTCTCTCTAATGCGTTCTTGAGAGAGCACTTTCTAGTCTTAAGAACCAGTCAGCTCGGAGCACATAAATGTTTGCACTGGAACACAAGCACTGATGTGATGAGGATGTAATGGTGTTCCTGGCTTGATCACATATTTGGCACAGGAGTGCAAAAGACTCTTCCCTTTCTTCCCCTGCTGGGTGGTAGAATACATAGCCCTGTTCACCTGATGTAGAAGAGAAAGCAAGTCCATTTATAAAATGAAAATTATAACATTTAAATTAAATTAAAAATTGGTGTTACAAAGTAAAGTAAAATCATAAATGCACAATTTCAACTGCCTCTGAACAGGCAGATTTCACTCCCTGAAGAGCCATAGAAATCAGTCTCTTGCTGGCTTTTGCAAAAACTAGTAGCTTCCAAACAACCCTTTTAATTTAGATGCAATTAACTTCTTGCATTTTTATCCTGTTTGTTTCCAGTCTCCTAACAAAAGCTGCCGTTTCGATTGTCAGGATTAGCTGGCAAAATAATTCCTTATATTTTAAATGGCAACGGCAGCAAAAGTGCATGGACTGTGTTCTGCAAGCCTGCTGTTAGATTTCTAATGATCCAAGCACTCCACTGTGTGTAGCTGTGTGTGTTGGTGCTTGGTGTGTGCAAAGCGTGTGGTGCCCAGCCCGGCAAGCCCCTAATTGCATTTTTATGCCAAAGAGAGTGCTCCAGCTGGCTTTGGCAGCACTGTTTTAAAGTGGAGTGCTTGCTTGCTCCTTCTGGTTGAACACTCAGACCGGATCATTCAGCCCTTCATTGGATTTAAGCCTTTCATTCCGGAGGAGAGAGAGGCAAGGTAAGATGGTCAGAAAGTTCTCCATTTTGGCTTGACTTTGCTCCCTCTGCAGTCAGTTACAAAGCACTGTCTCCACTGAAAGCCACAATGTTTCATTCAGACTGCTTCCCCAGATGGGTAAAGCAAGATCTTCATTAATGAATACTACTTTTCCTTCCTCAGCTTTTTCATTTAAATACCTTAGCATGAGGATCTAAACCTGTGACAAGATTTAGGAGAAACTGCTGAAAACTCACCAGTGCTATGGCTGGGTGGGCTCCCCCTAAATAAGTCACCCTTCCCTGGCAGTTCAGTGCTCTGGCCCCGTGGTTATACGTGCAGCAGACACAAGAGCAATCCCTCATTTACGTCAGGAAAAAAGATATCCACTTCTAATCCATGTTACGCTGCGCTAGCTAAGCCTGCAGGGTCTAGGTAGTTTCCTTTATTCTTCTTTCATGTTTGGGACCATTTTAGCTTCATGCTAATGGTCAGCTTTCAGTACGGGATTAATTCTTTCCCATCAGGAGGTAGAGGGAACTGATCTCCTTTGAAAATCCTCTCTGAAGGTCTCAACAAAAGTTTACATTTTGTTCAGTATCGCCTGATTTGGGCAAGTTACACCAGTTTACTCCTGCCGTGGCCGGGGAGCCCCCAGGGATGGGAGTGGGTTCACATGGAAGATGTGAAGGTGGGTGGAAAGTGTGTGAGGAGAAGGAGCACCTGTGGAAGTCTGTCTTCGGTTTTCTGTTCAGTATTTCTTCAGCTAGAATTCACTTTGCAGTTGTCCACCAGTGAGCAGATGGGCATGTTTACAGTAAGGGTATATAGTGATTCAGCCAGAATGACATTTTAAGATGCGAGCTGACAGGAAACGAGCAATATGAGATCTGTAGGGGAAAGTTTATAAGCCTCCAAACCCTTCACCTAGAGTAGATTCATGTGGAGTGAGGAGGATGGTTATAGTTAGGTTGTGATTCAGAAAAGCAAGCGAAAAATCAGATGATCCCTGAACAATTCCATGTGTGAGTTTTGAAATAGCTTTCCAGGGCTGCTAGGTTTGCTGTTCTCAACAACTCCGTATATGTATTATTAAAACAGAATGTTTCTGCTCTTGAAGTTCATTAAAGCATTCATGAGATTACAAATCTGTCACTTGGGGTGTTACTAAATGCAGTCCTGAATATTTACACAAATATGTTAATGCTAAACTCTATAAAGTAACAAATGATTATGCTAATATTTTTAAGCTAGGATTTCACCAACAATATTTTCATTTTAAAACATTACAGGAATGAAATTGCCAAGATTTAGCATGTTTAAAGGGAACAGGGGTATATAACAAATGTCTCTTTCTATCGTCCTGTCCATATTTCTAGTGTATAAATTTTTTTAACCCAGCTGGCAAATATTGCAGTTGAGATGCTTGTAACTTTACTTTCTTACAATTTTTTTCTTTAAACAAATGCCCCATGATACTATCATTGCCCCATGATAATACCACATAGCCAAAAGGTAGAGAAAATAAGATCCATATGTGTATGTGTGTCCTGGTCTGTATTTGCACGTTTTACTTGGTAAGTTTTTCCTTCATTGTCTGTTTTGTTTTGTTCGGTTTGAGGTTGGAGGGGTTTTTTTGGTGTGGGGGGCGATGGGACATCATAACGTAGCGCTTGGTTGCAGCCTTCTCACTCAGTACACAGCATCTCTTGAAAGGGAAGCATCAAAGTCAGCACCAAGAAACAAGGTATAGTAAGATAAGCATGTGAGCCCCTGCTCTAGCCAGCTGTTTCTGAGTATCCTTGTAGTACTCATGGGGAAAAAAGCAAGTTAGCAGGAAGGATGAGAATTTTTCTACGAAGAAAAAAAAACCTCTCAGTTCCTCCTGCTGAGATTCCCCAATGTTTATTCTGTTTCTCATTAATTAGTCATTCAGTTAATCAGGTTACACAAAATTATCAGCATTATTCCCTCTGTATAAATCAGCAGTCAGCGCTGTCTTTGTAACAAGGACATATTGCAGGCAGTCAGAACTGATCCAAAGTGAAGTGTAAGACATTTCTCAGCCTGTGGGGGTTCAGTTCTCACTGACCTCCGCCGTTAGCTTCATCTGTAGTACTTTCAAGGTGGGAGCTTCAGAAGGGCTCAGTGATGAAGTAATTCTTTTCCATGTTATAATAGTAGTGAAATGCTTGTTGACTTCAGAAGTCCTATGCATTTTTGAAAAGCCCTCCTCTGAGTGCTCTGGAGATCACAGTCTGTGCAGCAGTAGCTGGTTGGTTCACACTGGTGCGCCTGTAATATCGACTGGTGCCCCAAAACTTACCAGTGATAAACAGGGCTCAGGACAGTCTGAGAGCAACAGGAGTACGACGCTTCATATGTGTCTGAATATGTACACATGTGAAAATCTGATCTATGGAGCAGATCCCAGCAGCGTTTGACTGTAATTGCCAGCAGTGAGCATCTCCGTTTCAGTGTTGAGAAAGGGGTCTGTTTTCTGTATGCTGGTAATCTTACACTAGTAACTAGAACAATATAGGGATACTTAGGACTCCCTAATTTACTGCAACGTCAGATACTCCTTTTAAATGTAATGTTGCTGAATTTCAGGTGTGAAAAGCTTTTTTTTCCTTGTGAGTATTCTGATTTTTAGATCAGAAATGCAATTTAGCTTTTTCAAAACTGAGTTTAAGCAACAGTAACGTGAGATGCAGGTCTAGAGAGCCCGGGTTTCTCCCACAGCTAGGTCATGTGTTTCTTTTAGATCATACTTTTTCTATTCATGAATAACATTATAATAAATAGGTAAAACAGACTCCAATTTTTAAAATTACAGAAGAGAATAAAATGTTCCCCTGGAACAGATCTTTGCTCTGTTGTTACTGAACACACACACACACACAGACACAGATTGTGGGGATGGTCACGGAAGATGAATGTTTTCACTCAGTGAAGTCCTGGTAACCTTTTACAAGTTCTGGAATTTGAATATTTGATTCCAGCATTACTAGTTGAACTTTTTGCAGCATTCAGTAACTGCTCCTCCTGGATGGCTGGATACACATTTTTCTTTTCCTCCTAGAAAATACCACGATATTCCACAGATGTAGTTGCCAGCACTGAGATATATCACGGGATTATTACTATGTTTGTCATTTCCTTTTCTGTACTGCAGTCCTCTCTAAAAATAATGGATTTCCGCCTCTCTCTCTTGCGTTTGTATCACAACTCATGACCTTTGTACATGTTTTGTGGCAATAATTGCAGTAGGTTAAGGTTGTACCGAAGCAAGGCAGAGTAACCTTTAGCTGTTTATTAAGAGATATGGTCTCAGGTAAAAGGTCATATATATAAATAGTCTTGGGAGAACAAAAGGAAATGAAAGGAGAGCTGAATAGCGTATTGTTTCATATTGAAAAGCAGTGATGTGCTTTTGCAAACTGAGATTTTGCTTTTTATTACTTCTCTCTGAAACAGCTCTGCTGAATTCTGATTGATAAAGTATAATGTAAATGATAGCGAGGTAGAACGGCATATAGACACCGAGTCAGCTTCGCTTTTCTTCCTATACGCCAACAGCAACCAAGGCAAAAATCCCATATACAAATACTAGCTGTTTCAGTCTTCATTATACCGTTTGTTTAGATAAGATAATGTTTAACGGCTTTGCTAATGTTGTTCCCCCTTCTAACAAGGATGTTTTCATCACTTTTTGGGTACAAAATGGGAAGGAAGCCTAATACATTATGAAGAGATTTTATTATTTTTTTTTAATTACTGTTCACATTAAAACATTGTCTCTGTTTTTCCCAGAGGTATCTGTGCCACTGAATGACAACTCTTGGAACTGACACCTGAGTAAAAATCAGTTATTTCATCCAGTATGAAAATACCTGTGACCACATGAATTAGAAAATGGCTTTGAAATTCCCCATGCCATCAGCTACGCAATTTTAATCTTAAAAATATAGAGTATTTGATACTTTGTGTGTCTTGCAGAACCTTAATCAGCCATGAGCTATCTTGCATGATCACAGAGGGGAAGACATTCCATATTTTCTTCACCTTGTGAGTGGAAGGAAGAGCAGCTCTGTAATTGCTGTGACCCTTTTGCTTCTATGTTGGCACCCTTGACAGCACTGCTACGTGTCATGTCTGCACTGCTGTGCTCCAGGGAACTTTATGCAGGGGACAGCATTGGTTTGGGTAGTACTCTCCAACATCAAATGAAGGGAGAGCCAGGAACTCTGAAATTCACCGTTTCTTCTGTACTGCTCCACAGCCAGCACTGTTGTGTGCTTTTGTTGTAGCTGAGGGAAAAATCCCAGGTGTGACCCTGCTGACACCTACCTGAAGCAAGGGCTGCATTGCACTGTTACATGGGGTGCTGCTGGGAGAAACAGAATATTCCCTCCTCTATGGTTTACAGCTGCTGACCCAGTAAAGAGTCAGCTGGCGCAGGCTATCCCAGTGCAGTCAGCTAATGCATCATTTCTGCAGTCATTTGCAGCATTGAATTCACTGAATAATCCCCTTAATGGTTGCTCGTCCTACATAATAAGACTGGCTGCACTGGCTCAGACTTGGGATCCGTCTAGCCTGTTACACACTGGCCATAAGCAGATGTCTGGGGAGGAGTAAGAATAGGGCACCAAGGTGTTTCCTTCAATTACTCTACAATTTGTGGCCATTCTCAGAAGCTTTCCTGGTTTTGATGTGGATTGTGTACTTAGTGATGTCCGAAGTAATTGTCTTGTGTACCCCTTGCACATGTGTAAGCTTTTTGCTTCCAACATGACATCTGGCAAAGTGCCACAAATTGCTTCCTCTCACGTGAAGAACTGACTGCTTTTGTTTGTTATACACATGGCTTTTACTAGAGTCATTTGAAGGTCACCTGGGTTTTTTTTTTCTTTATTTTTTTCTTGGTTTTCTTTATTTTTGTTAACTGAAGGAGATGGTGAACAGTCCATCTTCTCTCTACCACTCATGACTTTGTATATCTCTGTCAGATCCTCCCTACAAGCTACCATGATTTCTTTTTTCTAATGAAAAATTAGTACTCACATTTGCAGCCGTAATTACTGCACTGACAATAACTGGTTTTTCTGTCAAGCTGCTGCATAGAATCAGTGAGCAAACAGTCATTTGTAATAGCTCTTTTTTTGGGGTACAAGGCCAAATACTTTGATGCAGTAAATTGGATGATGTTTTGGTGAAGTTCAGAGATGCACCTTCTTTATATCAGAAGGCAATCTGACTCATTCTGTAAAAAAAAAGGCCTAATTTATGCCTTAGTTAAGAAAAAGCTTCACATTGCAAAAATTCAAGTTTGTTTTAATTAAGGTCATTTTCTAGGTATTAACAGCTAACAAAATAGATCTGATGCTTTCTAGCAGCATTTCAAACTGAAAATCCCACAGGCCGGTTTCCTTTGATTATGCAGTTTGTGAGGCCAAAAAGAGATTAATTACTGAACCAAGTAGGAAAGAGAGGTTGGGCACAGCAGTAATAATGAGGTTGTTACAAAGATATCTTGGAATACCAAATTATCAACAAATAAGTTTATCTCTGTCATTAAAATAGAGCACAGTGTATAACCATTGTTTTTACTAACTTTTTTTCCTTATTCCTTCCTGGGACAGTTGTAATCAGATGCATTTGAACTCTTGTTATGGTGTGGTAGTGTGCTGCAAATACAAAAGACTAAATTCAATGTGCAGTTCAGTATTTCTGGGGCTACAGCTGACTGAGGCTGAAATGTAACGATTTTTATGCCCATTGAACAATTTGTTGAAAAGGATAAAAGCAAGGGTAATATTATGTTCAGTTTGAACTTTGCATCCTAGCCAGATAACAGTGCAACATGCAAGTATGCTGTATGAATCCCTCTTACTTAGTAATGGCCATGGATATAGGACCCAGCACAGTTTATTGTTTGAAGAGAAGGTATAATGAATAACTCAAGCTGAACTACTGTAGCAAGTATTTTCTCATTCCATTGAAAGTTACTGAAAATTTGCCAAGGTTCTCATCTAGAGCCAGTAGCGCTAACTATTCAGGATGGTGGGAGGTCAGGTCTTTCTGTGCTAGGGTCTTTCTTAGTCTTTTCTGCTGATGTTAGTTATCTCCATAAAATTAATTAAAATATGTAATTGAAAATATATGTGTATTTGAACACTCTCACCCTTCTACCACTAATCCCAGTCGGTCTGTCTGTCCAAAGAGATAAACATGAGGAGAAGTACAGGGAGAATAACAAAGAGACATTGCTAAGTGTCTTATACCCTGCCATTATTTAGTCTCTGCTTTAAGGATGTCCTTGACCTATTGTGTTTCTTCATTCATGTGGGACAAAGGTAGGAGCTGGAGTACTCAACCCCCTGTCTGTATTAGCATCAGCGCTTTTTGACATGAAAGGGTTATTCTCTTGAAGAATGAATAGGTCAAAGAGTATTGTAGGGATGTTCTAATCTTTCCTTACCACGGAGGTCTCCATAGTTAATTGGTTTAAAGCTTTTATTGAGGTGGAGTCTCTTGCATTGTAAATTGTAAAATCTGCAGTTTGTATGACTTGCAAAGAATCTGCCAGAGAGAGAAAAAAATCTTTATCGGCACAATAGCCTTCTTAAGGAAGAGGACCTGTTCCTCGGGCCAGTGTAATTCATCTGTTCCAGGTGTAAGAACACTGGGCTGCGACTTGAATGAGGAGTTCTCCTCTGGTTTGGGTTGTATGAGCAAGTCAGCTGTGCTGTGTAGTAGGTTTTGATAATTATTAGTATTTGTAGCAGAGTCATACCTAAAAATCTCATCTTGAGGGTCAGGAAGTGCTGCTACGTTAACCCAGAGCTAAAGGATGGTCTCAGGCATGCCTGAAGGGAGCTTACAGATTTGTTGAGCTGTTTGAGCAATATAAAGTATTTGGGAGTTTTGGTACAATGATAATGCATCTCATGGAAAATAACAGGCCATGATTTAGAATGGAAGTTATTACAGTGTCAGGTTAGGAAGATTTGGAAGTCTCTGAATTTTCTGCATTCATGAGTTTAGAAGATGACTAGAGGCTTTGCTTTATGCTGACATACTTCTGACTGGACCATTTGCCAATAAACATTGCCTGTCAAAGTTAGGAAACTAGATCAATAGTCTCTGGCTGTCCCATGAACTTTTCAATTCTTTCTTAGAAAATCATTAAAGAAGCTTAGTTCAAAACCTGGGATTTGACAGTGGTCCTGTACAGATGCTATTTTCTTTGGCCCAAATATTCTTGATAGTAGAACATTTCCCTTAGTAACAGTAGTTGGGCTTGACGGCGAGACCTGATGCCATAATGAGCAGGTACTCTCCTCTGGGCAGGTTTTGGAGAGGCTCCTGCATCATTCAGAGTTGATAGGTGGGAGGTGGCAGTTTTTCCAGGTGGGATTGTCTGTTTGGGATGGAGAGGTGGTTGCAGGCAGCTATTGACAGTAAGCAAGACTTGGGTAATTTTTCTGATGTAGACAGTTAAGTTACACTGATCATTGAGCATACACAATTGGGCAAAACACACCTTGAGCTTGTTTGTATCCTGTATGCTGTACTGGAGATTTTTTTTCTTCATATGAGAATGGAAATTATGCAATTGCTAATAAGCCTGACTGCTCACAGCATTCTCTGGGTGTCTCTAATGGTTTAGAAGAGTGATTCTTGGGTACTACTCCTGCATGGGATGCATGCTAGTCATGTTATGGGTCCAAGTTGATATATCCCAGCTGTATAGTAGCCATTTCATTGGTTTTAAAGGAAAATAGGCTTCCAAACAGATTCCATCCTGTAGTTTCACAAATTTCACAAGCAACACTAGAAATGAATAAATAGAAATCTCAAAGGATTTTCAAACTTCAGTAATTGAGAGATGCAGAGAAATGCATATAGGTAACTACATAATTATTTTTTTATGCAAGTACAATAGTTGGTGTAGTTCCATAATCTTTCTTATCAGAAACACAGTCAGACATCTGCTCTTTAAGTCTTTGCAAATGTGACTTGACTAAATTTCGACATTTTTATTTCTCCATGTGGAATGCAGGTGCCTGACTTTAAATACTCACATCTGAAAATTATGATTTATGTTTATTGTTTGAATCCCAATACCAGAGTGTGTTCTGAGAGCGTCAGGATCAGATTTCGCAAGATCTACAGCTATTTAATCTTTGCTAGTAGAGTTAGGAATCAGAATGATTTAATTTTTTTGAGCTGCCAGTTCACAGGATGTTTAAAAAACAAAATATATTACAAAATATGCTTAGTTACTGAAGTGTGATATATTATTGGAAATGAGCACATGTTCTTTCTACTTTATGGATTTTAAAGGGTAACATCAAACAGACTGCCAGTCCTTTGGGAGCTAATATTTAAGAATAAAACATTGACAACAGCAGATTCTCAGCTTGAACTGTGTTTGAGGTTCTGATTTTGCTTTGTTTGTTGTAAGTTTTCCAAGTAGCCTAGGAACCTAGGCAGCCTGAAAATGTGACTGTTGGGCCTGCCTGGTACCTTCTACTAGCTTTTGCCTTTCAGCTGCGTCTTTTGTTTTAATGGTGGTGAGTTTTTCCCCGTGTCTTAATTAATGTAAAGATATGCTGCAAAATTAAGAGAAAACAGCCAGTTTGTAGGAGTGGTATAATCTTGTGCTAACGACTGCCTTGTAAAAACCAGCATGGATTGGAGGACAATAAGGAGGGGACAGGAGATTTGCAAGTGTTGGAATAAACTGTAAATACCATCTTTTTTTAGACAACCACAAAAATATTCTTGTGTGCACTCTTCCCAGCGCAAAGAAGTTCTCTTGCCACAGCCTGTGTTGGCAGACTTGTGGAGGTTAATGTTTAACAGGTTCTTAGCTAGAGCTGCTTGCTGTGTTCTCAGTATACGGATCTCCTGTTCCCTTGGAAGCATTATTTTGAGTAAACGAAATGCATTTTTATACTGAAACACATCAATCTACCTGTGCTGTTACAGAATCCGTTAACTGCACGCTTTGATAGCCCACTTAAGTGTGCTACTTTTAGTTACACACACTGTTCTCATTTTTTCATCTCCAAGATAATGAAAACAATTATTGTACTGCGTGATTCCTGCAATCACATGCTCATCTTAATAGTATTCAGTCAGTGGCAAGCCTGGTCCTATGCTAACTGCAGGAATGTTATTTCTAACTTTTGCTGGCAAGTGACAGAAGAATCTGATATAACACACCTACATGACTCTTGAGTCATTTGTCTGCAATGACTTGTATTTAAAATTAGAGGTATAATTACTGAAAACAAAGATACAGTGCCATGAAAATGGGCAATGGAAAAGACCTATGAGATCACCTTGAAGATAGTGTTAGAGTACAGAATGTATTTTGTGATACTATTTCTAGTTTAGAGGTGAATGCTGCAAGAACAGGAAGTTTATAGCCCTTTTTGCTGGATTGTTACATGGTCTAGTGGAATTTCTAGTGGAGTCTCAGCTTATCTGTATTACTGTGTTGATTCAGAGGGCCATAAAAAATGTACTAGTTGAGCTCAGGCACGTGTAGTACCAGTTTAATGGTATACTTGAACGTGCTGCTCCCCCTCTCTTCAAAATCCCCAAAGCCTGAACCTGCTTTTTTTTTTTTTTACAGACTTCGCAAACAGCTTGCTTTATTACTGGGAAGGAAAAGTGATTGGGTAGCTGGAGTGGACCTTTGCAGTAGTCATTTCAGTTCTTAAGTTCCTTTATTAATGTCAGCCATATGGTATTGCAGGACAGGAGAAATACAGAGAGAAAACTATTTTCCTTGAAGGATCTATCTGCACTTTATGGGATATAGTACAGTTCAGGCCAGTGTCAACAGAGTCTTTTAGGCAGCAAATTCTTTCATTACTGTGTAATTCATTGTCATGCTGTGAAGGCAAGAAGTACCATACATGGAGAAAGACAGGTTTCTCAGCAGCTTGTGTGAGACTTTCCAACCTACTTACATGGACTTCAGTGGAGCAGCTCTGAATTTTGGCACAGCTTCACGCTTTTCAAACGCAGAAATCCTTTGGCAAACACTTTTTCACACCTCGGTCAGCCAGCAGGAAGGTTGGAGGAATGTGATGGGTGCTGTACTGACTTACCTCTGTTTTCTGGCTTTTGATGCTCTCATTAACATTTGCCCTTTCACAGCATAGCTGATGTTTACAGAGCGTTTGCTTTAAGATTTCTTCACCAGAGGTGGCATATTTATTTTAAGAGTATATTGAAATACCAAATGATGCCCATTGTAACTACAGTAACCTAGCATCATTTTTATGGCTCTCACTATTGTTCTGGATGGGCAGCTGGATACAGACATGAGCAGAAGGCCTGCCCTGTGGGAAACTGAAAACATTACCATAGTCAGCCTTCTAAGTTCATTCTTACATCTCTTCTCCGATTGTGATCACCTGGCTGTATTTGTACTTCTTACTCTAGATACCTACTTTCAAGCTAGGACAGTCCAAAGAAACCAAGGGAATGACAGTCAGAAGTTATTCCCAGCAGAGCAGCATCTCTGTGGTCAGCAGAGTTGGATACAAATATTTAGGTTATCGTTGCTGTCTGTGGGTATGCTCTGACTTTACGTTCAGGGTAGCAACTGAGGCTTAATTTTGATATTTCTTAAGGGGCCATAAGCTTTGCTGCTGCACCAAGGTATGCTCTGTGCTATATGAGTCCACACAAGGAGTTGGTACAGACCAACTGTTTAGCAGTAATTGCTTGACTTGTAGTGCTGACCCCACCTAAGCATGCCCAAAAGAAGATTAAGCTGATTCTTTGTCTTTGTCAAGCCTGTGACAGAATTCCTGGTTGGTGCAAGGTGTCTGCTTATGAAAGCAACCTTGGGACTCATTAACCAAAGCTTCACTTGGTAGTTTGAGGTAGTAGGATGCCTGATACCTCATCAGCATCTCTACTGTGCTTGACATTGCTTAAAAATACTGAAGCTGAAGAATAGCCACCAGTATGGAGCAAAGGCCTTAAGAGATACTGTTACTGTGGCCAATGGTAGATCCATCTTTCCAGTCTCCGTATGTGAAACAGAGATGCAAAGGAAAGAAGGTAAATACCTTTTACAGTCCACTAACTGGTTTTACCTATGAGGCTGATTTGCCCCTGCTTTATACTTGATAATGATGTTCATACATGCATAGACACAATTCTAGAGAGAAATCCTGTAAGAGAAAACACAGCCAGTCTGATGTGTTAGTGCATTGCCTGGGAGTGTGGACACAGGAGATGAAAAGGGGGAGTTTGAGGTCCTTGGAGTTCAAAAATGAATTTGTGAGTGACTTTGCAAGAGTATGTGGAACCAGGCTTACACATGGGGCAGATCTAGGTTACCAGAAGTTCATGTACGGAAGTAATTACATAAATTTAAAAGGGGGAACTGAAAAAAAAACCACCAAACTATAGTCTTTCTCAGGGCAGTAAGATAATTTTGAGACACACAGACAGTATGTGCCAAATCATTAGCTGATGGAAATCTCTAGGAAGGGAGTGCAAGAGAGGATTATTTAATATTGTGCTAGAAAGCATACGCATAAGTGATTTGGTATTGCCTCAAGAAGAAGTTATTTTTGTTATTATGTAATTTTTCCTGTATATTTCTTTGAAACTAGGCAGAATATCTCCCTGATGTGAAGGCATGCATACTTGTTTTCCATATGAGGTTGGTCCTCAACATTAACTTTCACTGAGATTCCTCGTTGATGGATGCGGTTGCTAAATCAGACGCTTAAAACATTTCATTTTAATTTGCAATGAACTGGTTGTGGCTCAGCTGCAGGCTGCTGTTCTCTGCTGCACCTGCAGACCCCTGACTTGCAAGGTCTGCATCAATCCTGCTCTTTCCTCTCCGCTTGGAGAAAGTTCTCTCCACCCATGGTTCAGAACATTGCCCATGCAAGGTGTGCTTCTGCAAAAAAACTGCAGAAAACTCTAGCAGCTGTCAATTGCTGGGAGGTTGTTGTATCTTCTGGCTTGAGGCCCATACATCATGTTGCTTTTTGGCCTCCATCCCATGCGTGCTGCAAGCTTGTGGCGTCTTGACAAAGCTGCCTGTAGAGGGGCACAGGGTAGAGGCTGAAGGGATTTCCTTAGGCAAATGCACCTGGCCTCCTGCAGAAAAGGGGCTGCAAGGTATTGTTGGTTCACTGCAACAACCTTTTGTACCATGGAGAGTCCCAGGTTTGAAGGTAATCTTACTACTGGGTTGATTCCTGGAATTTGAACATTTTTAGGACAGGATAGCTTTCAGTTTGTATTACATCTTTCTGGAGCGTACAATTTTTATGTTTAGCCTTCAGGGAGAATTTGGGATTTGTTCACTGAATCTGCCCTAGTGGAACTGTCTCCAACAACTTTTTCACTGTTCATTCAGACCTTACTTGAGTACCAGTGTGTCGGTTATTTTTGGTAAAGCACTTAATCAAGCTCTTTGATACTTGGAATTGCCAGTTGCACAGAGAAAACCGGCAAATTTTGTTCTCCTTAAATATCAATAATGTGAGTGTTGTCCCAGGTCATAATAAACGGCCACTTTGCTGTCAAAGTATTTTGCATTGGATTTATTTTTCTTACATATCATGCAGCAATATATTTATGGTAAAAAGCCTTTTTCACTGGTGGCAAAATGATTCAGTAAGTTATATGATGCGTCTTAGGAAATAGAGCTGATAGGGTCAGTATTATTGACATCTTTTAGGGAGCTTCTACTTGTCATTAAGTCTAGCGTTCTTAGTCACACATGGATAGTTTAAACCAAGATAGTGGCTGCCTAAATAAGTATGGAAACACAGGTAGCGTGGGTAAACACTGGGAAACGAAGACACAGTGAACATATATATATATAGGGCTTTTCCCTTTCTGTATTACAGGGTTCACTGAGTAGGCTGGTTTGACAAAGTGTTTGGGCAGTGAGTCTGGGAAGAAGGTAAATGTAACCAAACGTTTTCCAGTTAATGCGCTAAAAGCCGGGGTAACAGTAGGTAGGTGGTCCACAGGGTAGGTACTACTAAAGTCATGTTCGTTGATGCATTAAATTTAGTGCAGGTATTTGAATTATGTAGCCAAAGTATGCAGAGTCTCAGATGCCCAATTTCTGTCGAAAGATGAGAGCAGCTGGAACTGATTCCTCTATGTATCTCTTTTTATTCTTGTTGGTACAAAGAACAATGAGTAGCAAGCTCAAATACACTCATTGAGACATTATAATTTAAACAGCTTTGATAAACCACAGGTGCTGTTTCCTGTAGTGGTTTCATGAGGCCTTAGACCAGAATCAGCCATACTGTACAGTTTTCTTTTTCTCCAGGCTTTTCTATCAGCAGCATTTCTGAGGTTTCAAGGGATTTTTTTTGGTAGGGAAGTAACTGGGGAGATCTGTTACCATCTCAGTGAGTCTCAGTCTATATTCAGAATCCTGTCTATTAACTTTAATAAATAAAATAAGTGTCTACTGCTCTTCATTTCAGTTAGCTCTGTGGATCTGGTGCAGTTAGAGACAGCGAGTTTATTGTGATTTGGATATCTGCAACACCATCAGTAATTGCTGTTACAGCCTTTATTTAAAACTTCACTGAAGACAAGTCAAAATTCGGTATAGCAGTTAAAAACAGGATTATGGTCATAAGTCAAATTGCAAGTGATTCCTATATAATTTGAAGTCCATGGGTTTTGACCAGTCTATAACAGAGACATGACTAACTTTGAGAAGGTTTACTGAACAAAGTTACGGGATTCACAGCCAGTAACAAGTGAACTAACTCTGGAGCTAGAAATGCAGTATCTGCATAGCTGTGCTTGAATGTTGTAGGCTTTCTGAGAGCATTTGCTCTCAGATACCTCTGGAATCATGCTGCGTTAACGAAGTTTTAAACGTGTGTTTACTTCTAAGCATTTAAGCAGTTCTGCTATTTGCAGTGGCTTCTGTCAAATATGGAGACTGTGGTGATGTGGTTTAAAGGAAGATACTTCTCAGCTGTTTGATTCCAGCCGGTCTTGTCCTCATGAAGAGGCAGGAATTTGCATAAAACATCAGAACTTGGTTGAACTTTAAAGCATCATATGCTTCGGGATTGCATGAAATTTATAACTTTGATATCCGAGTAGGGCGGAGTACAGAGGAGGTGTTTTAGTGATCTAATACCTAAAAATACGAGTAGAGTAAGAGAAATCCAAATTTGGCAGTGGCAGCTGCACAGATTGTAAGGATGACTACATTCATCGTGACTTTATGATTTCAGTGTGGCAGTTAATCAAGGAAGGATTTGGGACTTGGTTCCGAGTATGGAAGAGAGCTGGTAACTGAGCTTTGCAAGTATGTGTTATTGCTTATGTTATCTGTGCTGCCTCTCTGCTAAACCTGGGAAGAATTATGGAGGTATTGATCTTTGTCTCCCAGTGTCAGTGTATTTAGGATGATGAGGCATTCTTTCTTTGAGAAGAACTTGTCAGCTGTAATATGCCTATGTGGTTTTAAAATCAATATTGCAGGTGGTAGGTGAAGTGATGAATTGAGGGGGTTTTAATTACCTTTTTACATTTTATTACTTTCAGAACTGAGTCTGTGCTTTGGCAAGTATTTAAACCCAAGCCCATTTTTAGCACTTGCAGCAGTCTTTAACTGTTCTCTTGCTTTAAGTTTAGTCCAGGCTTAAGGACTTAGAATTATAGAATGGTTTGGGTTGGAAGGGACCTTTAATGGTCAAGTCCAACCCTGTACAATGAGCAAGGGCATCTTCAACCTCTGATCAGGTTTCTGAGAGCCACATCCAACTTGACCTTGAATGTTTCCAGGGGTGGGGCATCTGCCACCTCTCTGAACAACCTGTGCCAATGTTTCACCACCCTCATCATAAACAGTTTCTTCCTTCTATCTAGTCTGAATCTACCCTCTTTTAGTTTAAAACCATTACCTCTTGCCCTGTCACAACAGGCCCTACTAAAAATGTCTGTCCCCACCTTTCGTAAAAGCCCCCTTTAAATACTGAAAGGCTGCAATAAGGTGTCCCCAAACCTTTCTCTTCTAGAGGCTGAACAACCCCAACTCTCTCAGCCTTTCCTCATAAGAGGGGTGTTCCATCCCTCTGATCATTTTTGTGGCCCTCCTCTGGAACTGCTCCAACAGGCCCATGTCTTTCTTGTACTAAGGACCCCAGAGCTTGATGCAGTGCTCCAGGTGGGCTCTCACCAGAGTGGACTAGAGGGGCAGAATAATCTCCCTCGATCTGCTGGCCACGCTTCTTTTGATGCAGCCCAGGATGCTGTTGGTTTTCTGGGCTGCAAGCTCACATTGCTGGTTCATGGCCAGTTTTTCATGCGCCAGTACATGCAAGTCCTTCTCCACAGGACTGTCCTTAATCCCTTCATCCGCCAGCTTGTATTGATGTCAGGTGTTGCCCTGACCCGGGTGCAGGACCTTGCACTTGGCCTTGTTGAACCTCATGAAGGTCACATGGGACCAACTTCTCAAGCTTGTCTAGGTCCCTCTGAATGGCATCCTGTCCCTCCAGCGTGTCAGCTGCACCACGCAGCTTGGTCTTATTTGCAGACTTGCTGAGGATGGACTTGATCGTGCTGTGTCATTGATGACGATATTAAACAGTAGTGGTCCCAAAACAGACCCCTGAGGGGTCACTGATCTCCGTCTGGACATTGAGCCATTGACCGCTACTCTCTGGATGCAACCATCCGGCCAACTCCTCCACTGAACAGTCTACCCATCAAATCATCTCTCCAATTCAGAGAGGAGGATGTTGTGGGGGACTATGTCAAAAAACCTTCAAGAAGTCCAGATAAATGACATCTGTAGCTTTTCCCTTGCCTTAAGCTCTACTGTTAAGGAAAAAAATGCCAGCATAGTTCAGGTGTGTTTAGATGATGTTGTTCCACAGCCTCTCGGGGCGTCTTTGTTCCTGCTAGTGTAGTACACATAGCATTTAAACGACTTTGGCACTTGGTTCCTCACACACAGAAATTCCGTGCTGTGGCCAGTAACATAATGAATCAGGCCCACCTTTGGAGCACAAGAATAGAAAAGTGAGAGAGTAATGTCAGAAGCATGAGGTGACTGTAACTGAAAAATCTCACTGCAGAATTAGCCCTGCCTTTGAAAGCCCTTTGGGCCTGAAAGATAAATGGTCCTCATAGCTGCAGGAGATGCATCCTATCCAGATTCATCCCAGAAGTCCCTGACTGCAGTAAAATGGTGCTGAAGCTGGTGCTGTGTGAGAGCTGGCTGCACTCTGAAGCTTTAGAGAACAACACAAGTACAGCATAACTCCTGCTGAGACAGCAAAGCCCTTCAAGTCATTCAGTGAATAGACCAAGGAATTTCCCCCTGATCCTCTGGAACAACTTAGGACAACCTAAACCCTCCAGCAAAAGTGTGTATTTCCAAGCAAAGCCTGATAAAATTCGCCATCATTGTTGTTACCATTAAGTAACCTTGGTAGAGAGCTTACAGCTCTGTGTACGTGTGATTAGAAAACCCTTTGAAACAGTTGGTGTTTAAAATGGAGTCGGTGTAATATATCAGTGGCCAAATACCAAGCCTGGGTAACTTTGGCAGGTGGCTCATCCCCAGTTATTTGACTGAACGGAACTGGTTGAATCAGGTTGGTTAGCTGTCGGGCAAGAGGTACCTCTGGCTAATGGTTCCCGTTTCTCAGTCATTCATGAGGCAGAGGTAACACTGATGAGTGGATAGATTGATGTGTAAGGTTTGTGCTGATAGCTAGCCAGATTGAGACTGGAGTGAGAAAGAAAACATTCTAATTTCCCCTGCATTTCTCGTCCACACCTAGGTTTTTGCACAGAAATGTGCCTTTTTCTATTCTGTACAATATTTGCATTGATACATACAACTTGTAAGCCGAAAGAGTCTCGGGCTGACAAAATATGAAGCTCTTCAAAAGGTAATATGGACCTCTTTGTTTTGGTGCACAGCTCTGAGAGTACCATTTGTTTGTTAATGGAGTTTTTGAGAGCGGTTGCTCTCTTGTCTGAAAGAGTACTATGTTCATGCAGTATTAAATAATGTGCTGTATATGTTTTAAATACCTCCTGTTTGTTTATTACAACTTTGTGGAAACATCTTTATCATCCTTTCAATTATGACATTTAAATATAAACTCATAGCTAGTTTCTTCCAAAAGTTCTGCGTTTAGACTTCATAATTACTTACTCAAGTGGTATGAATTGTCCTAATTATTGAATGTGTTCACGCATAACTTGTGATACTGGAAGTTTCTTTTTCCTCCTTGAGAAGACGAGTAAGGTACTTGGAAAAGCAGGATGACCTGTGCTAAGGATCAATGTCTTACTCCATGTTGATGCATATGCACGGAGCTCTCCAGACTGATCTTGGTATGGAGCAGTCCCTGTTCTTCAAGAACAGAGAAAGATCAGTCACCATACCACATCAGATCATTAGAAAATATGGCATATTTGTCTTTGAACCCAGGAACTTAGGACACCTCATCAGGAGATGAAACATCTCTGTGATGCACCCAGTCAGTTACGAAGGATCTTGGCAGTGGTATTGTGTGGGATGGTGCCACCTTGACTGGTCAGCGTGTGCCTCTAGGGGAAAAATTTTCTTGCGCTTTCTTTAACACCCGTCATGATACATGTTTATACTGGTCACAAAACTGACTAGTCTCTATTAAAACTGCAAACACAGTTCCTTGCATCTGAACTTTATGAGACAGCAAAATTTGAAAGCCAAATGCAGGATGTATGGTGTAATAATTGTAATAATTCCTTGTAGTTGTCTGCTCTTTGGTGTTTGGATTATCCTTTATTGGGATGGTCCCTTTGATTGTCAGTAGCACCTGATACTATTTTACTTGTATTTAGCTGAGGATGAAGATGTATTTTAAAACAGACTTAGGCATAGCCCATGCTTTCAGCAGCCACAGTCTGGAACTATAATGTTACAGCCTACAACATACCTGGTTCAGAGTGAATCTGATCTTTGCCAAATGAAGTGTGAGGTTAAACTTCACCAGATAAAAAACTTGCGGGAGACAAATATCAAATAACTTGCTCTTCAACCAAAACATCCCTCATCTTTGGGATTGTCCTTGCATTTATTGGTGTCTTCTTCCAAAGTGAAGCTTTTTATTTATTTACAAAGATTTATAGATTTCTCTTTGGCAGAACATGTCAGTTAGAATTCACCTGGGACAAAATGCTTCTTTGACACATGCCACACCACATGTGGGGATTCTTCCACTGGTGACCTTTTTAAACCTTGCTTGAGTCTTTTTTTGTCATTTGGTGGATTGTCTGCTCTGGAGGCAAAACGCAAATGAAGGTGTGTTGCACAGGGAGCTACAAACCTCCTGCAATGCTTCTTAAAGAGTGTAACAGCCTGTAGAAATGTGTTACAACATGCAACAAGTTTCTATAGGGACTTTTTTTGTTGTTGTTGTTTCCTTGTAAACTAATCCTTGAACTCTTAGGGATTTCTTGTGTGACTTTATAATGGTCACGCCCTGGGGTTTCCACTGGCTATCCTCCATGTCCCCAGAGGGGGAGGTTGCACATTAGACTGATCACAAAAAGGAGAAATTGGAGAATATTAGAATATAGTTTAGAAAGTGTTCCTCTTTTTGTTTTTTTTCTTCTCTTTCCTATCATTTAACAGCTAAATAAATTTGTCTTCCCAGTATCGTCTTGATAATGAGTAACTTGTAGCATTGCTGTTTTGCAAAGCGCGGTCCTCATTTTGGAAGGTATTGTTCTTTCAGACTTCATTGCATGAAACATACACATGTGTATGAACAAAGAAATCTGCCAAATTTTTTTCACCAGAGCTCCACCACCCAAAAAGCATTTCAGCTGCCTCTGTCCATAGTTTGTTAATCTGCTTTGTAAGGAATTCAAATTACATAAGTCTTTGTCTACCCACAGGCATGCCTTCATCTCAGTGGCACCCAGTGAAGTGCTGCTGTTACAGTAGTTGCACAGGTGGCTTTCTCACACAGTTGCTAACTGTAGAATGAGATAGTGAACATTGTTCCTTTCTATTGTTGGTAAGGATTAAAGACAAGTTACTTAAATGAAAATTTTTTTTAAGTTTCCATGTGTGAGTTCAGTGAATACTTTACCTGCATTTTTATACTGATGCAACTGAAAGCAGTTTTGTCCAAAAAGAAAGTAAATGTAAGTTTAATTCAGATATAAGTTGCCATTACTTGTAGCCTATATTGCTGAAGAAATAACTACAATGCTATGATACTGTTTTCCAAAGCTATCAGCTAGCTTATGGATCATCTGGAACAGAGGATGGAGAACACTGGTTCCTTCTACCTCTTAATGATTTTGAAGTGCCCTAAAAATGCAGTGGTAATGCTAAATTTGAATCTGATCTTTCAAACAGAATTTTCCTGTAGAACTTGTATGTGATTGGCATGCCTTTTGTCAGAAGTGGTTGCGTCCAAGTGATCTTATACTGCCAGAAAACAAAAAGAATAGAAGACTGTACCAAAACATTATTTTTTTTTTACTTTTAAAGCACCAGAACAATAAATAGGTTTTATCTTGAATTCTCCAGTATAAGGAACTTCTGTAAATCAGTGTAAAGTTCATGAACAATATGCACAGAGGGAATCTGGTACATGCTGTTTAGCAGATGTTGCCCGTTCCCTTGCACTTCTTGTTGGGTAAAGCAGATTCTGGTAGCAAAATCACTTAGCTTTTTTAATTGCATTCTTAAATCAGGATGCACACAGTATGGTAGAGGTGGAAAGGCTGGCTTCCTGATGTTTTCCAGGCTTCAATTGCTGCTGGTGTATGTGGTACATCATAGAAGTTGCCTGTTTTGCTTACACCCAAGTATGTTTCTCTAAAGTACTAATGGGACAGTGTAGGAACTGTTTTAGTTTAGAGGTTTGTGCATGTGTATAGTCACCATTTCTTGTTACTCTGGTTGAGAGCTTTTCTAGTGTGCATGGCATCAGCTCTAGCAGGTGGTGGTGAAGTAACATCAAAAGCCCATGGTGAGAGATGTCCCTGTGCAGGCACAACAGGTAACAGTCACCTCCAGCTGCAGAAAAGCTAAACTGAGTGACTGCAAGTTTCCAGTGGGAAAGAAAGGCTTAACAGCCATTCCAGCAGAATTGAGTTGCTGCCTCCAGATCCCAGGCCCTGCTGCCTCCCGTTGTGATTCCCTCCTGTAATGCTGTGGATGTGTAGCTCCCTGCCTCCCCTCCTCTCCACAGACATGGTCTTCCCCTTCTAAATCACAGCACCGCTGGCACTTAGTAGCAGCTGAGAGCCACAGCCTGGTGCTGGCATGCTGTGCGCCCAGTTCGGTGGTGGTAACAGTCGGTGACCACTGTAGGCAGTGCGCTAACAGAGAATTGCTGGAAGCTAGAGGTGGTCCAAAGGTGAGGTCTTCACTCCAAGCAAAATACCTGTTGACATCAGCAAAGGCAGGATCTTGTGGAGAGTGGGCAGTGTCCAGAAGCTGAAACCGGGAAGGTGTCTCACTGTACCTTTCTGGTTTCCCTTTGCCTCTGATACACATACTATTTTTCAGTTTGTTCTCTTCAGAGCTCAGTAAGGAGCGGCTTTCTGTCCCAGGAAACTTTTCAACACACACAAAGCATTAGAAAACAATTGTGAGTGAAACAAAGCATTATGAAACAGAGGTAAAATCAAGAATTTTACAAAAATATCTTAGGGTAAGCCAGGTATGAAAAGACTTTAGGAGTGATCCAGAAAGTCTGACTTACTGTCCAGCACATTTGTAGAAACTATAGCAGGCAGCAGAATCAATAAACAAATGGATAATCAGAGTCATTAGGAGTCACGAACATTACTTCTTTAGAGAAAAAACTGTCAGAGAGGAGCCAGCGAGCATGTGGACGGGTATAGTCAATCTAGTGCACTTGAACTTTGAAAAGGTTTTGATAGGATTATCAAAGGTTTTCAAAGAAGCAAAGATGTCTTGTGATTAGAAGGAAAGACTTTTTATGGATTAATAGTTAGAAAGCAATAAAAATATATGAGTGCTTTGTCAGTGGAGAGAGGTTTCCTGGGAAGTCCCTCAAGGATCTTTGCTGGAATCTGTGCTATTCAGTCATTTCAATATGACCCAGAAAGAGACTGAATGTCCTGATAATAGTAAATGACTCAAAGTAGGAAAAACTAAAAGCTGGCTATAGGGATTTACAGAGGGCTCCTAATATACTCTGTATTGGCTGAAAAAAATGATTAGTTGAATTTCCATCACTGTATGCTGACTGATGTCTACAAAACCCCACAAATTATATACGTGTGTGTACTGACGAACACCAAATTAGCTATTGTTTTCAGAAAAGATCTCTTAATACTGCGAAGAGGTCACAAAGCTGTCAGCTCGGTAAGCAACCATGAAAGCAAATTAAAAGTTGGATTTTCATGAGAAGCCACCACAAATCTTCCTATGTATATAATGCTGCCTGCAGTTCTGGCTACATTTTTCAAAAGAGACTTAGTAGAAGGTAAAAAGGTGTAGAGAAAAGCAGCAAAAACAATCAAATGCGCCAGAATTACTGCTGTAAAATGAAACACTCTATGAACTGGATTCTTATCAGTCTGATTACGTACTACTAGTGGAGTAGTATAAAGTCAAAAATGGTATGGGGTGGGTGGGTAAGGAAAATTATTTGCAAATTCTCATCATTCAAAAACAAGGGAAAGAATATCTGTCACCATATCTTAAACAGAAGTGTGGGGTTTTTCTATTTTAATCAATGTGTAACAACGTTGTGAAACTCCCAGCTATAGGATCTTGCAAAGGCTAAAGACAAGAAAACTGAATGAAATCACAAAGGTTATGTTTGATGTTTGCTGTTAAACACAGTGAACCAACCAGGTGCAACCTCCAAGTAAAAAAAAGCCCTAAACCACAGCCTGCCCAAAGCTGTGGTGGTGCATGAGGGGCAGACCTCCAGACTTGCTCTTTTCCCCTGAACATCCTTCTCTGCCACTGGTACTGGACACCTGCCTGACGCAGCACTGACTGCACTTCCAGTTCTCTGTCCTGGCTGTGGCAGCAAAAACGCCAATCCAGAACATTGGCCTAAGAAATTTCTTTCCAGCACACACGTTAACATCAGTTGCCATTAAAAAGGATGGGAGGGGGGTTGAGAAGAGGTGGATAATTGCTTTTACCATCTGTTTCTCCAATTATGTCAAGAAGCAAATTCAATGGGAAGGTTTTTAGTCTGTCTTCTGTGATGCAGAAAATAACTTTCTGTTTATTTTACTTGCCTGCCTTTTTTTACTTCCAGTCTTGCCCCTGCTATTTCAATACACACCTTTATTTTTCTTTAAATAGTCCTTATCAAGCAGAATGCCTGATTTGTATGTATTTTATATTATGATTTTTCATGTTGTCATATTCTCTGCTGTTTGTACACTGGTACGGAATGGTCCTTCTGTTACAGATGATCTGAAAAGGCTGCACTGCCCTTTCTGCCTTTCATATTTCATTTTTCTCTCTCTTTGCTTCTGTAGATGACAAAGTCCACAACGGAAGGATCCAGCCAAACACGCTTAGTGCCACAACCAGGCCTGTCAGATGGAATACCTCAGGTCAGCCTCCAATTAACAGACAGTGGTTCACATTGGAAGGAGATGGATTTAACAGATGAAATCTCCTTCATTAACAGTGATACGTTTTTCTCCAGGTTAGTGCTCCTCTTTTGTCTTTGTGTTTGTTTCTTTCTTTGTTGTGTGTCTGCACCTCCAGCTCTTTTGAACTGGAGCATTTTGAACACTTCCATTGATGTTTACAAAGTCGGTATGCTGGGGTGTAAGGTAAATTAACGTGCATATCCCTGTTGAAGCCACACATTCCAACAAGTTCCTTACAAAGTCATCTGTGTGCTTTAGTTTGCCTTTCCAATATGAATTTTCAAGCATATGAAGGTGGCCAGCTTGGTGAAGTGCAGGTGGACAGGACGGATCTAAGATAAGGCACTAGAAATTACACTGAGTAGAAGATTCAATGAAATGTAAAGTGTCTCCTCTGAGTAATTAAGCGCATTTTATCTGCCCAGTTTTAGTTTTAGCAGATGGCTGACTTTATTCCCATTTTCAGTCCAAAAAGGAAGGGGCTTTTGAGGGGTTTTATCTTTCTGGCAGGAATGACGATAGTCCTAGTGTTCTTCACAGAAGACAGAGAATGAAGTGTCTCTATCTGAATTTATGAGTCTAAGAGTATCTATCTAAAACAGTATTTTTAGTTGTGATTGCTGGCACCTTGTCAATGAGGTGAACAGGTAATGGGCAATTTGGTTTCTTGTAAAGTCTTTCCCTGAACATCAGACTGAATCGGTATCTTTTTGTTCTTGGGATATTGGGTCTGTCATTCCCTTTCTTCTCATGACTAGTGCAGTACATGAAGGATTCAGGTTACTGTGGGAAATTGCTGTATGCTGCTGAAACGTGGGGTTGGCCTAATGTGGGAAATAGTGATATTTACATGTCATGGAACAGGACACCGTGGTGTCTCTGCATACCAACGCAGAGCACAAAGCAGAGGCAGTGCTGCCAGACACGTAACCGAGTGACTTCACTGTGTAAGCAGGAGACGAGTGCTATTCTCAGCACTAGTACAGACAGACAGCACTCAGCTTGTGAGACAAGTTAGCAAATTATGCACCAACACCAGATTCTGATTCATAATGATGGTGGTGAAGCATAGATGTCAAATTCGGTTTCTAGACCTTGCAGGCACACACGCTCTTTGACTTCTAGCTGTGCCAGCTGTGTGGTTTACTGTCCCCAAGCCTGCCCCCAGAACTCCTGCAGCCAGGAGACATCATGTTCATTTACACCTGTTCATTAAACCAGCTCTTTTAGACTGAGATGAGCTAGGAAACTATTAGCGAAGCAAGTCGGCTGGCAAAACTGAGAAGGCAGTACAGTTCTACCACCATGCAGGTGGTGCTGGGTCAGGAGTTACAGCCTCTTGGATTGGTGGGCTGGAACTTGGCAGAGAGCGTGCCCCTGCCCATACCGCGCTACGTGTTGCAAGCTGTAAAGGGAAATCAGGTGCTGGAGAGTTCAAACAAAGACTGCTGAGTCTTATGTCTGGGAAGGGATGTGTAACTGACATGCTTCATGAGGTGCCCCCAAAATTTTTGATTCTTCAAGGAGAATATTCTCCAAAAGATGTAATTATTTCCTGTAGGTATTCATACTTCGCCATCAATGTGTAACTCCTTAGAAGAGTACTGCTGAAGTGTTGAAGGATGAGACAGTTGGGCCAATACTGGCACAGGACATAAATACCAAATGACTTGCGTTTGTAATTAGGCAGAAGCCTCGTCTCCATGCTCAGGCATTGAGATGGAAGCTGTCCACATCTCTGATTTTATCTGGGAAATTAATAAACTGTAGAAATTAATTCCCTTGCAATCCCGTTTTGTTCAAGAACGCCCTCATTTTCTGTCCTGTATCACACTTCTGCACATATTTACCTAATTGGGTTGAGCATCTGCACTACTGTTAGCTTCCAGTATTTTTCTGTCAGTGATCTGCTGCTGCTGAAAGAGGAGTAGGTAGTGCTTGCTGTTTTCTACCCAGCTCCAGGATGACAGGTTGTTGGGCAGGATGGGATGGAGAGGAAGCCCTGGACCACCCCTAAGAGGAAGAGGGGAGAGAGGTCTCTAGCAGACCTAACATATGTAGGGGATAGCTGTCTGTGCAACAGTCAGAAACCCTGATTCCCGGGTATTAATGTATTGCTCTGATATATCAGGAGTGTGTTTAAACATGCTTTTGGTAGCCTTGTGTCAGTCCTGTGTAATCTAAGCTCACAGTGAGGTATTACCTGGTATTATCTCTGCGCAAGGCAACGTTAGGAGTTTTCACCTTTTTCAGCAGGACTCTGGCATTTGACCTAGACTGTAAAGTGCTTTGCAAACACACTGATATTCTTGTTGGGGTGTGTGTGTTCTGTCACAAGGTACTAATAGTTTTTAAGTAAATGTTATCATTAATTATATGTAATTATCAGATATGTTTTAGTGAAATGAGTGTATCTGCTCAGCTATGATGTGATCTTTGTTAGAAAAGAATAAAGGTTGTTCTTGGCAATGATAATCATTTGCTGTTTCATGAAAATGCTTGTGTTTTTTCCCTTTCCATGCTCAGATACCACGATAGGGGTAGATCAGAAGAGGATGAAGTGCTACACAGAATGGTAGATGCAGAACCCCTTTAGCAGGCTCAGAAGTGTAACAGGGAAGAAATAACCACGTACACTAAGCCTGTAAGGCCCCCTCCCCCCGCAAAGGACTGTAATCTTTAATAAATTTTCAGTCAGTTTCATTTGACATGTGAGCAGAAGTCTTCAGGGAGAAAATGAGAGACTTCTGGTTGATTAGTAATTTTTGATACTGTTTAAAATACCTCTCAGTATGTGTCTTCATACAGTTGACCTTATAATGAACATTCACTTATTAAGTAGCAGCTATAGTGACAATGTCTTCTAGAATGGCTTATCAGTTTTTTTAAATATTGAAAGACATGTTATGCCTCTTTGCAGGTATGAAATTCCTCATCACAGGAATTTTTTGAAGGTGCTGCTGTCATTTTAAATATGTGATATTATCAGTTGCAATCAAAGCATATTGCAGAGCATAAAATCTGTGTCACCTTCTGTTCACAACTTTTCTTAAGAAAATTATATTTGTAAAGTCGATATGTTCTTTTTTTTTTTTTTGACCAAAATAGGTGGATTAACTATAGGTACCCATAATCCCCGCTAAAATATAATTTGTGTTCTCTTGAAAATTGCCTCATGATTATAGCTGTGTGCCAAGGGCAAACTGATAATTCTGGAGTAGCGAAAAACTGTATCTGAATACAATCTTCAAGTAAATCCCAAAACAGTGGAGAAAGAAAGAAAGGAAGGGGCAGGAGAGAAGAGACTGGTTCTCTGGAAGAAGGATGAAAGTCTGCTGGCAATATGCAGCCTGGTCCATATTTCTGCGAGGTTTATCTCGTTTTTGCAAGAGCTCCTGTGCAGAGCTTCAGAGCATGGCAGCCAAACTCCTGGCCCCTGGGAACCATGCACATACTTGATCTTTACCTGGCTGAGAGCCACAAGACCTGCACCACAGCTCTCAGGAGCCAGGGGAGGCAGCAGCTTTGGACCTAGGGTGTAGGCAGGAGGGAAGAGGGCTTCCTGGGGCCTTACCAGACCCTCAGTGCAGGGGGAGCTAGGTTGGGCTTGCAGCCCTGTGAAGCTCAGAGTCCCTGTTCAGGTCCATCTTTCTTTCTACTATCTAGAAGGCAAAAGTCTGCTCAAAGCTCTGGTTCAGAAAGGGCATACGTACCTGCAGTAGGAACTGGTACGATTCTGGATGTGTCTACAGGTGCTAGAACTGAAGTGCTTCCAATAACAGATTCAAATGAATTTTACTTCAGGGACAGGATATATTAAGATTTAAGTGGATACAAAGGTAGGAGGGCCTCTTGCAAGCAGTGCTCTTGGGCTTTCATGCTAAACTTTGTATACAAGAAAAAAGGGATAGCCTTCAGGCAGGAGGGAAAATGCATGCATCCTGCAGCCAAAATGTGCGGCGAGGGATTGTTGATGGTGAGCAGAAATTTCTTTCCTAATGCTGGCTCAGGCACACATGCTGTCTGCAGACTTTTGTTGTTACCCTCCTGGATCTTTTGCCCGAGAAAGGGTGCCGAAATATGCTGTGCTGTTGTATATGGCTGTGCTCACACTTGCTGGAGCTGCATCTCTTTGCAGTCCTGGTACTGTTTTGAAGGAGTATCCCTCCATGGGAGGGCACCCTGCTGTTGGCAGTGCTGTTAGGCTCTGTGTATGTACCCTAGGTGGAAATACTGATCAAAACTGTGCATCTGGGTACCCTTTCCTGCTAGTAGTGGTCAGGTGCTGGGGAATGGGTGTGTGTATGGCAGCCAAACTTCGTGGAAAAACCTTGTGTGGTTCCTGAAAGCTAAAGCTTAAAGCAACCGTGGCAGTCATTCAGTAAGCAAGCTGCCTTCTCCCGTGCTTTCTAGTCTTGGTGCGTGCCAAAGATCATAAATTCCTGTTTGTGGCTGCAGTCACAGCTGCAGTAAGATTTGCCAGCACAGATACCCTGTGCTGGCTTTTAAACATGTGCATGTTCTCAAAGAGAAGGTTTGTTTATATCAACCTTTTGTTCACAAAGATCCTTATATCTGGCCTATGTCCTGCAAATAAAGGGATCACATGCTCTAGTAGCCTTCCTAAAATAAGGGGTGGGTTAATGTACCCTGCTGCGCCCTCTTCTTAATGACACTGTTCTCACTGTTAATTGTTGAGGTCTGAAAACACATGTATTTATATACTGAGAAGTTTGTGCTTAGTATAAACACTTTCTCTATTTGTTGGCTTTCCTTTTAGCAGCTGCGGTTTAAAACCAAGGCAAGCCAAAACTTACCATTATTCTCTGGCATGTGATAAGAACTTGGGTGCCTGTTGTTGCCAGAACAAATGGAACAGGGGGGGCTGGTGTTGTTTACTTAGCTGACTATTTTTGTTTAGATTTGGGGTTTTTTTGTTTTTGAAGTCTGTCATGCCAGTACATTCAGTCCCTATCCAAAGCAATAATTTGCCTTATCACTCAGGAGCCTTGCTGCCAGGTTTACATAAGGGATTGCAGCCAGGCAGCCGACAGAGCTGCCCTCCAACAGCCGTGGATTTTTCGAGAAAACTGCTCAGAAACGGAGCAAAGGTCTGGAATGAGGTCAGTGGGGAGCTGGTGAGGGCAGTTGCCTTCTGCGTTGTGCAGCAGCAGCCTCTACCCTGAGCCCTCAGAGAAGACTTTTTATGTAAGGTGGTGTTGCTGTTTGTCACTTGCCTCTTTAGGTTGTGTTGAGTTAGTTTTTCCAAGCTGACTCATTTAACTTTGAGAGTACATTTGTCTCCACCCTCCTATGCAATCAATTCCCTTCTTGCTTGCATTGTGAGATGCTGGCAGTAGGAACTGCCTTACATAATGAGTTGTTAAGAAAAGCATTCAGTTTTCTAAAACCACAGCCACAAAGACATGTGATTTATGTGTTTCTCCAAGGTAGGTGACTGTGAATGGCAAGGCAGGGTGTGGTCTGAGCTCTTCCTGGGTTCTTCTCCCCTGTCTGTAGCCAAGATGTAATGAGAGTCACAGAAACGTGTAATTATGTAGATTTTTTCCATGCAAGTCACCTGGGTGGATTTCAGTTTACTTTTACAAGCATTTGCCCTTTGTCTTCCACCCTGCACAGGTTCCTCGTTTAGATTAGGCCTTGTCCATTATGCTATTCTAACCTTCCTCTAGCCATCTTGTCTTTGCCTCTTTATGCAGCATTTACCTGGTGACAAATTCTGGCTTGTGGAATGGAGAACATTTTGAATTTGATGCCCGACCTGTAGCACGGAAGCGGAGGTTCATCTTGGAAGCAACAGGAATCATAAATGACACAAAGGTCTCACGACTGTTAGATGTAGAAAGCAGCACTTTAATGCCATAACGTGCATATGGAAACAAAAGTTCTTCTTTCAGTCCATGAGCCAAGTATATTAGTTTTTTCTTGTTTCCTGGGACAGCATCCAGCCTCTTCAGAAACCAGAAAGGATCTACAGTTAAGTTTACAGCAGTTGAGTAACAAAGCTGAAGAACACTGACTCCCTTTCTGTGTCTCAGGCATTGCCCTCTCAGCTAGAAGGATCCTTTATCTTGTCGTTTTGTTGGTTGGGGGTTTTTTAATCTACTTTTGCTGTGAGGAGAAAGTCCCTTTGTCTCATGAGGCTTAGTGACTTTCTGATACCAACTGGGTCAGATAATAGTTTTTGCTGTAGGAATTAAGGTGCAAACATCTGTGATACTTTTGAAGTAATTTTCAAATGAAAAGATCAGTGACCTCATATGGGAGAACACACAGTGGATGATAAGGAGTTTAAGCCAGCCTTGGAAATCCTGTGCTTTTAGAATTTGTGTTTCCAAAACCCAAGTCACCCATCACTAACCTGTCTTACCAGCAACGAGGGAAAAGGCAGAGCCTCTGCACCATGACTTGACTTATTTTTATGGCAGTAAGTGAGTAGTTCCCCCTCCTGCAGCTTCCTTAGCCTGTCTCCTCAGGTGGCTGGTGCCTTGTGCAGCTAAGGCGGTTCAGCAGAGCGTGCCTGTTTCCCGCAGCTTTGCAGAGTAAGCAGTTTTCTACCACCTGAAGCAGTGAGGTACTCCTTCCTGTGCAGCTGCCCAGAAGGGACCTGGGCTCGTGTCCTGCAGGCAGTCCGCAGGAAGATGAGTGGGCAGAGGTCACCGAGTTCTCAGCCAGGCTTGTTTGCTGCTGCCATTTCCTGGTTCAGCTGAAAGAACTGTGCACTTGGACGCCGTGTTCAGCACGTTGCGGTGTAGGCTGATGGAGTTCAGCTGGGACTTCCCATGACACACATGTATATTTTTAATTAAAGCAGTCAGCTGGCTGTCTAATAAGAAAAGGCTGGGGGTGGCAGGGCAGGGTTGTCACTCACTGCTCTTGTCACTTTGCTTTCATCTGTTTGTCTCTGAGCTGTTTCAGTGCTGTAAAATCCTCCTCTTTCATAGCCAGTGGCCATGACAGATTTCCTCTCATTTTTTCTGTTGTGAGGAATGTGATCCCAAGCTGACTGCTTATCTACAAATTGCACTTTCTCACATTGGCTCACTGCCTTCCTCCTGGCCTGAGAGGGCTGCAGTTGCAAAGTGTGGAGATAGTCGCATTTCTGTACAAAAGCTTTCCTTTTCATTCTGCACCTGCTGCAAGAAGTATATTTGCACTAGGGATGATTGCAAAGAAATTACTAAAAGCCATTTGGGTGTTAATGACTTCCAGTCATTAAGGCTTTGACAGGATTCCTGGAAACAAGAGATTCCACCACCAATTCCTCAGGCCCTTTCACAGTCTGCAAGCTCTCAGCATTCAGAAAGTTTGAGTCATGTAGGGAGGGATTAATAGCTAATAAAGTAACATTTTTATTGTCCTGCATTATGGTTAGGAACCACCTAACCACCATGAAATAATTACTGTCTTGGCAGCACTACTAACAGTGCACCATGTTTTATAAAATTTATAGATCTTTCCTTCAAAAAAAAAAAAACCTCAGAACTCTGGAAAGCATAAAATTGCAAAAAAAATCAAGTGGCCATCATTCTGAGAGGGCTACTGAGCATCACAGAAAATAAGTTTCCTCCTGTCGTTAGCTTTTGCTGAATTTATGCCCGTTGGGTAGAAAAACTTGGACTTTTCCCAGGACTGTGAAGGCGGGTTGGGAAGTTGCAAGCTTATAGACCTTTCTCTTGTTGTTCTGAACGTTGTGGGTAACTAAACGTAGGCTTATGCTGAACTTTGTTTCCCTTCAGTGTCCACTTGTGCCACTCCTAACATTGCTCGGACTGCCCTGCAGCAGGATAGGAATGTGTTTGTGCAGGCTGGACACGTACAGAGCGGTTAGACATGAGGCTGATGTTGCAAATGAGGGGCACAGCAGTGAGCTGCACTGATTGAGCCCAGCATCGCTGTTTCTGGCTGTGCATAAACAATAATTTGTGTTTCTTGATGTACACACCGCTGGGTGCAGGAACAAGCCCTAGGACTGGTCTGAGAGGGCTGTGCTTCAGTCAAATGCAGTCAGGTTTTAATAGACCTGGTCATAGTTGTCTTTTAGCCAGGATCTCCCTTGCTTCCACGGCAGATGCATCGTCCTGCTTTAGGCAGAGAGATGGGGTTATTCTCACCCAGCTCACTTTTCTCTTAGTGCCTTCCAGCTGGAGTTGGTCTCTCCTACCTAGTCGTCTTTCGCCTCCACCTCTCCTGGGAGCCAGGCCAGCCGCTGGGACATTGTGCAAAGGGAGGACTCCTTTCGGTCACATAATCAGCTGCAGAAGAGGAGCTATTTCAAGAGGGTCTTTCTGGAGGGTAGCTCTGCCAGACTGCCTCCCTTGCCAACGCAAATGGCAATTCATCTTTCAGTGGAGTAAAAAGCCGTCTGCACCAAACATGAATGTGCACTTTGCTCAGCCCCTTCTGATATGGTGGTTATTTTCGTAAGGCTAAGGGTGAACTACAAACATTGCATTTCAAGATGCTTTAGAAAGCAGGAAACATGGGGACTGCAGAGGCATGGAGTTGAAAGGATAGTAATTTTGTAGAGGATTGGAAGGATGGTTTTGGAAGGTGGGGAAGTGTGAAACCAGTGACATTTTTGGTAGGGAATACAAATAATGCAGGGGTTACCAAGGGCTCATTTAATTTCTTTTGGAATCTTTTTGCTGAGAAACGAATGCTTTTTCTTCAGTGTTTTCTATGACAAACATTTTCATTGGTCTGAAACAGCTGAATTTTTAAAGGGTGTTTGTGCAAACTGTTTTATAAAAACAACAGTTTAGAGGAGTGGGACAAATTTCATTAGACATTAATATTTAGGAATTTCATTAGATCAGCAGAGCTTTGGAAAAAGGCTGCTTTGAAAATAACGTGTGCACAACCAGACTCCTGCTTGTTTGCTTGCTCTCTCATGCTCTGGCACTTGAACTGACCGGTGTAAACGAAGAACCTAGTGACCTGTCGCACGGCATGCTTTACCTTGTTCCCACAGCGCATTAGCTGGCACAGCCATTCATTACTTGGTGCTTTCCCAGAAAACCCTTTAGGAACCTACTCCCAATCCCTCCCCCTTCTCCAGGAGGGAGGCCAGGAAACTTCTGGGCTGTCCCATGGGGCGAGAGTCCTTTGGAACAAGTTAAAGCGGCTGAGAAGCGGGTGTGGCAGTGCTTGCAAAGGACACTGCTGCTTAGTGAAGAGCAGCCACAGCAGCTAATCCAAGTCTCCTGGGAGCCTGGGGTGTCCCTCTCCATGGGAAATGTGCTTGCATGCTTATCTGTTGGCTGAGATCAGGAACTCTTGAGAAGCTTTCAGCTTGGTGTTTACTTTTCTCCTGTCCCAGCAAGTTTAAGGAACAATTCTGGAATACGTTTACTCCTTAATAGCTTTTACCTAGCTTTGTTTAAAAGGTAATTTAGCCTCCAAGTTGCAGGAAGGAACAGAAGAGCTTGCAAAACCCCAGTATATTCCCCACAGATATGCCAACAATACGTCTATTTCTATGCCAGTGCAAAAAGGGAAAGGGTAAAATGAGAGCAACCTGCTTCTCTGTTGGACAAGAGGAATATTAGTTAAGAAAATTCTGAAAATTACATCTGGGCTGTTTATCTAAGGCTTGGTGTTCTTAAACAGAGGCAACTAAGTTGTAATAATGTTAAAAATCTATCATCATCATTGATGAATTTTCAGTAGTTGGTTATCTTTGCCATTTAAAAATGTCTCATTTCTAGTCATAATTTGTCTGTCTTTGACTCCCAAGCATTGGAGCTTGTTCAGCCTCTGAGTACTAAGTCAAGTATTAATGTTTACTGCATGCATAGGCTCTTCTGTTTGAAAAGCACTAAATGTGTGGGGTTTAGTTCTTGTGTTCCCTGCATGGTTGTCTCTGAGCACTCTTGAGTTTTACACAACTTGCTTGAGAATGGGAATTCCTGAACTGATCAGTCTTCTGTAGCAACCATCCCAGTAGGAAATAATACATATACGTAATACACCTTTTCCACACAATATTCATGCTGATGCCTCTGAGAACAATGTTAATTTCTTTAGCCACACAGTCACTCAGGGCTTGTGTAGGAGTGCTGATCTGGTGTGACGTTGTATCCCCAAGTAGGACCCATCCCCTTGCATATAGTTCCCAGATTGGACTCTTCTATGGCTGTACTGAAACTTCTAATGCTGGCTTGCACACAACATAAAAAAACAAACCATCGGTATTATTTTACGTTTCCTTTCAGATCGTTGATAAAAGCATTAAGTGATATAGGGCTGACTGCCAACCTTGGAAAGTCACTGTTAGCACTTACCCCCTTTCCGAGGATTACCCTCTTACTAAATTATGTTTTTGACATATTAGTTGCTCTTTCTTCCTGTTTGTGCTCTTTTGGACAGGGCCTATTTAATCCTCTCTCTGCTTTGTTTGGACATGAAGGGCTACAGTTTCCAGATATGGTTTCTATTTACATGTGACTTGCTTATTTCATGTGTGCTCACAAATCTTCTGGCCTGAGGGAGATTTTCCAGGTTATTTATTATTTATAATTGCAGATGTTTGTATGCACAGATACTCTAAAGAGAAAAATGCATGTATCAATGTATGTATATGTACATAAATAATGGCATTTAGAATTTTTGTATTGGTCTTATTTTGAAAAGTACATTCTTTAATTTTCAGTCTGATGATATCTTTGCTTTGCATTTCATGTTTCTGCCAGAGGGAAATTATTGCGTAACTTAGTAAACACTGTGGGAATACATTGATGGTACTGAGCAGAACTCCAGCATCTTAAAAACCCTCAGATTTTATCAGACCAGGCAAGATCTTTTTTTTTTCTTTCTTTCTTTAAAAAATAGTATCTGATTTGTGTATGACAGTGCAGGGAGGCAAGGGATAGCTGCTTTTCAGGAGGCAAACGCAGCCACAACCTCATAAAATCCATTATCTAGATCACTTATATCTCATGTCCTCTGGTGCTGTTCACAGATCCTCTTGTTGCTTTATACACTGAGAACGTTACTTGATGTGCAGCTAAGTATGAAAAGGGAAGACAAAGGAGAAAGCACTTCTGTAATGATGATTGACAGGAGACTTCCTTTCCAAACATGTGTGCATTCTTTAAACGTTGATGGTGGTGGAGAAAAGTCATTATTCATATTTAATTCCAGCCAGTGTCTTTTTTCCTTTGTTGAATCTCAGTAAGAAATTTGCAGATCAAATAGTTTGAACCCAGGTGTTGCCTTGGGGTAGGTGCTGAAGTGTGGTGGCATGTATTGGTATTTTAGGAGGGTTTGTAATTCTTGTTTTTATTTGCTGTCTGTTTTCCTGAATTATTCACAATACACTAAGGAGCATACAGTCAGTGGAGAGGATGCTGTGCCTTTCCTGAGAGAGGCTGGGTTTTTTTCCCATCCTCTGTATGTACGTTTGATGGTACTGTAAATAGCCACTGCAGTACATTGTGGCTGCCAGCAGATGAGTTTTGCCTTTCTGAGCAACAGGAATGCAAGAATTGTATGAAACCTGCAGAAGAGGTTTTGTTGTCCGTGTTTAATATGGGAGAACAAATTCAACCAGTACAAACAAATCCAAAACAAAATGTCTAGTCCCAGGTTTTATGCGTGATAACTCAGCCTGATTTATGCAAGTTAAAAAGGGCATAAGAGGGCAGGGGGAGGGTAGGAATTCCTGCCTCTGTCAAGTAGCAAGTTGGCTTTAACATAAATATCTGTGAGAAGGAAGTGGAATTGTTTGAAGACTGCAGTTTTCTGGCAGCTTTTGTCTACCTGCTTTGTGCCACAAATACATCACTTGTGGCCCGTACCCATGAACAGGGTAGGTGAAGAACTAAGGAGTTGTGTGCTCCTTTAGCAGAGTGAGAGATTCAAAGGGCCCATGGAGATGATGTGAACTGAAGTAAGGTGATGTGTACCAGGGGGCGATTTCCTGCTGTTTGAGTAGCAAGTACTACTGCTGTTACTGACAGTTGGCCACTGTGCCCCAAAGTACTTCTTAAAATTTCACTCTCTTTGACATTTCTCCACTAAAAAACTTTTATTGCAATATCCACAGCTGCTCCAGAAATAATTAAAAACTTGAGAAACCAGCAGTGCTAATAACAAAAGTCCACCAGCTGCATTTTTCCACCTTTGATCTCCTTCCTTTTAATGGGTGTTGAAGTTGCATGCCAGTGGGTGTGCAGGGAAATGTGAGCTGGGGTAGCTCCGCTTTTTTGGCAGTGTTAGAAGCAGATGAGGATGGAGAGGAGAAAAATGGTACCCCATTGAAGGGACTCTAAAATAAAAGGACAGAAACAAAAGGTGGATCTGAAGGTACTGGTGGTACAGGGATCTCTGGGCAACTCTAATGTTCTCCCAAGGCATCTGGTTGATATCAGCATGATGCCATGAACTAATCTTCTGCACTTAATTCATAAAGTAATCTTTCTAGTTATTACACTATCTTTTTGTTAGTGAATTCTTTGTTGAGGATCTTAATACTTTTAAGCTCATTTATATGGGCAAGTCCCCCAGAAGTTATGACAAAATAGCTAGGGAATAAATTCAGAGCACAGCAGCTATTTGAGTTATTCCACTTCTGTTTATTCAGCAACCTGTTCTGGAGAACTTGGGCTCCTTCCCCATGTAGATGGATCCTGAGTAAATGTGGAAAATTATTTTTTTTTTTAATTTGCATCATGTTGATAATACTTGGTTTATAGAAGTGTAATAAACTATAAATAATTGTGTGCATAAAAAGAAGACTGGCCAGGAAGAAGCAATATGATTTATTGCCGAATTGTGAAATAGTACAAGGCCCTTTTGTTTTATACTGAAGCAGTTTTACGTATCAGAGTAAAAAAATCTTTCTCTTATGGTTTTAGTCACTTAAGAGCGCATATGGTGCATTTAATTTAACAGGACGTCATCAAGATATTCTTTTAATTGCCACAGATAAAAGCAGCCCAGATCCATGGTGGCGGAGTGCTTTATCAGCACTGCTGACTCTCCTGAAAAGGGGCCCTGTGCTGTGCCTGGCGCAGCAGAACAGGCTTGCGCTGAGGCAACAGGCAGAAGCATTACTAATGCACTTCTTCCAGCCAGCCTGCTGACAGGAGCAAATATTAAACAGTTCAGTGTACTGAAGCGAAGCCACTTCTCGATTGATCTCTGCATCTCTACTCCGTGCCACCACTCTCTGAGACCGCAGAAGCCCGCTGCTCTTGGTTTTGACAGAAGACACTCCTGTCTCCTGCTGAGAAAGGTCAGGATCGGTCAGACATCCCTGTGAAATGTCTGATACCCTTCTGCTAACCTGTGTCTGCTGCTTCTCCAGAAAACTGATGTGGCTCGTGTTTAATTCACATGATCTACATCTGTATGGAATCATCTGTATGGAAGTCTTAAACACGCAGGCACTAAGCTCTTGCCGCAGCATTGTCCCAAACCAGTGCCAGTCGTTGCAGGGGTTGAAGGTTGATGGTGCTTGACTTGAATTTGTGAAGACTGGCATGTCTGGCTGTGCCAGAATTAGCCATTAGGCTTTTACCACCTAAAATGTTGAAAGGATCCATTCTGTTATGCCCCTTCTTATCAGTTTGAGACTGTCCCCTTCCAGTGTGCAACTTGGAACACTGTTCATAGGCAGGGCAGCAGCAGAAGGGTTTCTGTCCAGTGTCAGGGGAAGCTGAAGGCAATTCCTTAGGCACTCTGGGCAGAGCAGGTGCAAAGGTGAAAAATAAAACTTTCAGTATGCTCCTTCAGTACCCATCAAATGTTCCAGTGCAAGACTTCCTTAGGGATTTTGTGCCGTTTGTTTCCTAAGGCTGCTGTGTCCTGGAAAGTGGCACAGCCATGGCGTGGGGTTCTTCTGCTACCTGCTGCTCTTCCCAGCCCTGAACTTCCACCACATGAAATGGCGTGATTCGTTGTTCCAGAAGAGGGTTTGGTCAGCAGCAGCAGCCACGGATGTGGAAGCAGGAGTGCTTGAAAGCGGCCCACTAGGAACATCAGTAAACTAAGTTCAGCCTCTGCAACACTTACCTCTTCATTTCAAAGGTGAAGGGGAGAGTTCTCCTCTGCGCCTCTTGGCTGCGTGACCACAGCGGCTGGCCAGCTGTGGCACAAACCTGCTGAACCCACAAATTCTGAACCCCAGTAGCATCTACTGCAGCGCGAAGGGGGGGTAAGGTCAAAGGCCCAGCAGTACCAGCCCCTATAGACACCTGTGTAGGGTGAATGCAGCAGCGGGGCTCGGTGCCGCTCGCAGGGGGCGGGCGGAGGGCCCAGCGCCGCCGCCTTGGGGGGAAACTGGGGGTGATGGGATGGCGCCCGGGGTGACATTTAGGAAGAAGGGGTGGGGGGGGGTGTCGGGTTGTAGTCACTGAAAGGGGTACAAGGGTAGGGTGTTGTTGTGAAAAGGCCTCCCGTGGTCATTAGCCCTCAGCTGGCGGCATTTCTCGCAGGTCCGGGACCGACCGGGCATCGTAAACCACTTTCGGTTAGCCGGCGGGGCGGGCCGGGGCCGGGCCGCCGCCAGCTTCGCTCCCCGGCGGCAGCGGAGGGGGCCGGGCCGGGGCCCTGGCGGCGGGGCGGGTCCCCGTCAGCCGCCACCCCGGGCCGGGCGGCCCCTTCGCCCCTCCCCGGGGCCGGGCCGCGCCGCCGGCTCCCCGCGGCGAGGCGAGAGGCAAGGCGGGCGGCGGCTCGATGGCCAGCATGGCGTGCGAAGTCATGCCGCTGCAGAGGTACGTGTCCGCCGGGGCGGCCCCCGGCCCCGGGCTGCCCGGCACAGGGAGCCGCGGCTCCGGCCCTGCCGGGGAGGGCAGCGCCGCTCCAGGCCGGCTGCCCGGGCGCCGGGGCAGCGGAACCAGCCGGCGTGTTCGCGGGGGCTCCGGGGGTGGGGTGGGAGCTCGGTGTAGCCCTTCCCTTGCAGGGAGCCTGCCTGGGGGTGTGGGGGTGCGGGCGCTGCGGGGCCCTCCCCTCCCGGGGGCCGTGCAGCCGTGGGGGAGCCCGGCCGGGCCTGCCCCTGCAGCCCCCTGCAGCTGTCGGCTTACACACCCGGCGCCGGCTGCAGCGGCACGGGCGAGAGGTGTAGTTTTTCTTAAACCCTGGGAGAAGTTAGGGGTTCAGCCCTTAGGAAAGGGCTGGTGTTCTTCCACGATGCCGAGACACACCTGCCTTCGGCACCGGCTGGGAGCTACCTGTGCCGGCATGCGTTCCTGACCGCGGTCCGGCTGGGAAACGGCAGGGCACGGACCCGGGGGAGAGGGGAGCGGGCACAGGCCTTTTACCGAGTCATTCATTTCAATTTTTTTGTTATTGCTACTTTCAAAATTAAGCGGTCCATATCTCCCGTAGTCTTACTCAAATGGGCTGACTATCAATCTTTATGTAAACCTACCAAATAGTAATTCAGCACGCCGCTTCAGCACTGCGGGGGCAGGGAGGGGGGGGTGCTGTTTCAGCAGAAGCTGCGGAGTTGCTGCTTGCTTGGACACGATAAAATAGTAACCGAAATTGCTGCCCAAACTGTTAATGTCTCGATAAAGCGCGGGGTCCACTGCAGAGGAGATGTGGAGGAAGTCTCCTTTGCAGTAGTGCAGTCACGGCGTTCCATGTTGATGACTGCAGAGAAACAGAAATGCGGTTTGAATGTCTTAAAGAAGTAGTCATAGTGCACCATTCCTATTTGAAGGACCAGTCTCACATAATATTTTTAACCTTTTCTATGTTCCCAAGGATCTAACTGTCCTAGCAGGAGTCATAACAAGTGGTTGTTACTGTGCTCTTGACTGTTCACCCTAGGGGAAGATAGGTCTCACAGGGTAGGTCTAATTAGGCTCTTTGGTTTTGTTTGTTGCAAGGGTTAACTCTTGATCAATTAGAAGTGTGCTCTGCACTTCAACACCAAAATTTTTTCTTCAAACTCCTATTAAGCCTTGAGCACAGTACAGAATTGTTTGAGCTTTGCTGTTAAAAAAAAATTATTCATAAAATTCTGTCGTCTTTTCCATCTTCTTGATCTGTTCTTACTATATGTATACTACACTTTTAGCACCTGATTTTCTTTGGACCTAGGGGCAGACAAGCATAGACTACTAGACCCCTTTACAGTTCTCCAGGTTGCATCTTTATTTTCCTGTTCTTCCTCTTGGAGCTTTGTCTCCTCCATTTTCAGTGCAGAGGTTTGCTGCAGAAGAGGGCCTTGCTGGCTTTGAGCATTTTTTTGCAGTTTCAGAAAGGTGGTACCCAGCAGTAGCCACCGGTTATGGGTAGCAGTATCCTTGAGGTTCCTGTGAGGTGGACAGGCTGATGGTGCTGTTTTGGCTCGGCATGGACAGCTTGTGGTACATGATTCCTGTTGCTGGGTCTAAAGCAGACTAGTGGCAACCTCCAGGTGCTGTGGCTTGGGGCACTTCCCAAGTTGAGAGCATGCACCTTCCTCTCTCAAGAAAGGGAATGAGCTGCCAGCAGTAATCACGCTTGATTCCCTTCCATGGTGGATGAACTCTCTCCTGCCCGTTTCCTGCAGGTGCCCCTCTCTGCTCTCTTTGGGCCACAGATTGCTGCCATGCTGTGCCTGCCATGGGAAACCTCCCGTGCTGAAGCGATACGAATGCATTTCTGTATGGCTGGTGTGTAAAACTTGGGAGAGGGAGAAGGGCTTTGTTTAAGCAGCTGTGATGAATACATAGCGTTTGGCACTAGAGCGGCAAAGTATTGTATCTGTTAAGGTATCTAAACTGTGAGTCTGTCTTCCTAAAAATCGTATAATGTGCTCTTACAGAGCCAAATGTATTATATGGTGTCATTTTATTCTATATATAGAAGTTTGTGGAATAGCACATGATGGGATATGGTCGCCTGCTGCAAGGGAGTGACAGTGGGGATGTCGGGGTTATGTTTCGTTGCATGGGAAGAGGTGGAAGACCAAATGTGTTGACCCCTCCACTGCAATAGGTCCTGCGTTGCACAAGCACTGTAAAAGGCATCTGTGAATGTCACACAAGTTGCACTACTGATTTTCCGTCAACCTACCCGCCAGTAATGTCTCTTCTATTGCTAATAGGCTAATGTGTTTTCTGAATAGCATTAGCTTACTTTAATAACCTAGATTCCTAGGAAGTTAGAGTATTACTAGTGCTGTTAATGTATGGGTTAATTCATTTATTCTAGCTCAGTCTGTTGCAGGTTTTACGAAAGCTGTGCCGAGCTGAAACCTGTGGTGGCTGCTTAAGAAAGGCGGGTGCATGTTCAGGCCTCGTTTGTGATCAGTGGCCTCTCTTGCTCTGCACTTTGCTGAAACAAATCAAAGCAAAGGAAGAATGAAGCCATCACAAATATTTTTAGAAAGTGCATCTGATAGAATTAGGGAGTGTGACTGATCTGTTTCTAACCCGTACAGTAGCAGTTGTCTGCATGGGCTGTCTCACTTGCAGTCCTCATCGGGGTTGTTTGATTTACCTCATCGGTTTGTTTGCTTGGGGGTCTTTGACAAATACCCAGTATTTTAGCCTGAGAACACCGTTTGTATTCCACTGGACTTTTTTTTTTTTTTTTTTGAATGATGGCTGTGTTCTCTTTAACAGATTAGTGAGCGTTTTTCTGTGTAAAGTTGTATTGTAAATAAGTCTGATCCTTTGGACTTTATCACTTTCTATCCAAGGTGCTGGGAGTGCTTGACAAGCCCTAGTGAAGTATGTTCTGGAAAACGTACGTGAAGTGTGATCTCTGAGGGTGGAGAGAACTTGTGTCTGATTTTTGTTTGTTTGGGGTTTGGTTTGTTGTTTTTTTTTTCTGGTGGAAGAATGAAGAGAAGTTCAAACCCGTGGTTCTGATCTTCCTCTACTCATAGGCTATTGCAAAAGGCTACGTGACTTTTTGGCCTTCTGGGCTCACATTTGACCCACAGCAGGGTACCCTGTCTTGTCACAGCTGTGACGTGATGGGTGTAGGAGCATGTGGAAGCACTTTCAGGGTACCACTGGGTGGATGGTGGTGAGGGCTCTGACAGAAAGGAAAATTATATGGAGATTTTCTGTGGTCTTTGCGGTCGGGGTATCCACCTGATTAAGCAAGAAAATATGAGTATTTACCTAAAAAATGGACTCTTAGATATCTTTATTTGAGGAATGCAAGCTTTAACAAACAATCCTGCAATCAAAATCGGTGGTTACCTAGTAACAGTTCTTCACCATCATAATGCAACAGGTATGTGTGCGTTATGCAACTTCACACTGTTAAATTCGGAGAAGAGGTGAGACTTTGGCTGGTACATTCATTCCGCCTCTTTCTGACCCATTTTCTAGCTTTATCCTAGTGAAGACTATTGCCAAACCACAAGTAGAAGACAAGACACTGCCCTGTCTTTCATAATAAGCCCCAACTAGTTTAAGAAGTAAAACAACAAAAGCAAGCTGTTTAACATTGACGTCATTTTATAAAAGATAAACATATTTGCAATCCAGGAGGATAGTGAGTAGAAAATAATTATACAAAATTATGCTGTCAAGGGTTTCAGTAGATTCAGATATGTTAATATAAATGGAAAATCAGCCACTTGCTCACAGTGGCATTTAATCAGCAAGGAGTTCTACTCCTTTGAGCTTGTCATGGGATAGCCTGTACTTCTCTGACGTTGCTTTGAAGTGGGAGAAGGTGTGCAAGAAAGCTTCAGTGTATTTTTTTTTTTTCCTATTCAGGTAATGTGCCTCGGTCTCAGTGCCCCCTCACGCACAGCCTGCGCAGCTACACCTGTGGATAATGCAGTATATTCTCAATGCCTACAGCTGTGCTGTAGGTTAGCCTTTCCTAGAATTAAAAAGATCCTCTTCTACATTTGGGTACTCGTGCCTTAATCTTGCAGGTGGAAAACAGAACAAGAAATAGTACATGCCTCTCAAATGTGTGAGAGTCATCCTTTGTATTCACCTCGGTTTGTGTCTATGAAATAGCAATGCTGTATTTTGAATGCCAGGTAAAACAGGAGACAGAAGCTCACGCGTTTGGAAAGCTAATAGGGAATTCTCCCCCAAAGAGGACACTTTCTCTGGCCCTGCAGTGACATTGCTGCACACCGTGATGTTGCAGGCTTAAGACGTAGTTGAGACACCCTTAGGAAAAACACTGCTGAAGAAACAGCTTTGGGGAAGGTGGTAGCATCCTTTGGAGATTAATATTTAAACCAACACCAGTCCACCCCCGCCCAAGTTACTGGAGACGTTTTTCAGAGTATGTGAGCTCAGAATAAAGAAGTGGCGTTGTCCACCTGGTATTTTGACATGTGGCTCATTTGGTGAGTGGCTTACACAAGTACTTAAGCATGAGCTTAACTTGGTTTCAGTGGTAAGCATGGCTAGGTGTTACGTGTAACTGTTGTGAAGACTGAAGATAAGTATCTGAAACAAAGTGTTACAGTTTTGACTATAAAAGTTACTCTTCAGGGAAAATGCAAATGTTTGCATGGAAGTAACTCTCACAGAGAAATAGCTGCTAAAGTGACTATATGGTGCATTCCCCCTCCCTCCTCCTCTGATTAAGGTTATAAACAAGAGTGGCATTGCTCAACAATTGATGGTGAGTGCTGACTTGTAATGATGATCATTGTATCACCGCGGTGTTATCATGTTAGATTAAATTTATGGTTACTTTTGCATCAAGGGTGATGCTTTTCTTCATTCTTTTGCATAACATACCTCAATATTTATTTGAAGGAAATTTGTTTTGAAGGCTTTATTTGAAGGAAGAAGCTTATATTGCCTGCTATTTCTCATTTGCAAAAACATTACCTTTTACCCACTGCTATGAAGCACAAGCTATGAGTAAATCACTCTATTGAGAAAATAAGTATGCGATAAATTTTCATGAGCAGTTTCATCTTGCGTTTGCCACAAGCTTGAAATAACTTATGGGGAAATGACCTTGGAGGGGGGAAGAAATGCTGAAAAAATTGTGAATAAGACACAGCACTACTGTGGCCTCAAAATTGAGGCTTCCTTGAAGCTGTTTTTAGTGGTGTTAACGTTGGATGTCAGAATAAGTAAATAAATGAGATTGTTAAAATCCTCTGCAATTGCAAAAATGGCATGTCAGTTAATCCAGGGTGGCACAGTGGTTCTAAATGGTGAGAAGAAAACAAGAGGGAGAGAACTTTAACGTCTTAATAAGTCACCCAAACTTAGCCTTCCTTCTCCTCCCCCTAGAAGCTGCGTTAACTTTTGATATCGTTAGTGATTTGACACTACTGAATTTTCAATGCCTTTTTGTTTGATTGCCTTAAAATTAGAAGCAGCTATCTCATTGCCTTAAAAATGTATTGTCACTAAAAAAGAATTCATTTATTTTTAAGTCCAGAATATCTGTGGTGGAACAGAAAGTGAGCCATTTCTTTATCTCACTTTTGAGGTCAGAACAAATAGAGCCTATGGCAAGGCATTAGGAAAACATGACCTTGGCTGAGCAGCATGGGCCCTTCAACTCTGGTGCAACGTGTAGATGCTTGAGTCAAAGTAGGTTTTCATGACTATAAAAAAAAGTGGTGATTATTTTTATTTTTTAAAATTTGAGTAAATGTCCCATTTAACTTTTGAAAAGAGATGTGGAGTAGGAAAGCAGTGATAGCTTTCCAGTGGAAGTTCCAGTGCCAGCAAGTCAGGATAGAAAAACTGCTGATAACTAAGTGCAAATAAAACAAGGGCGAGGATCCCTGAGGCACCCTCTGACCTGGGGTGAGAGCTCAGGCCAGCGAGGGGGTCGGGACTGGAGTATCCTGTAAATAAATTGGGAACTCTCAGTCTAAATGGGTGTATTACAGCTTCAGCTCTGGAACGGGCTCAGCAGCTCCTGTATTCTTTCTGAAGGGCAAGATGAGACATCAGAAAAACAAAAAAAAAAAAAAAAAAAGGAAACTCATCGTTGGGTATTTGAGAATGCCATGGGTGAACGGTTGCCCTTAACATTCCTGTTGCAAAAGGGGGAGGCAAAAAAAGGTAACTGTGGTTCTGTAATGGAAATATATTGTTTAACTGTTACACTTCACCCGAGCTTTACTATTTCCTTCTTTAGAGATCGAAAGGCTGTGTTGCATGAATGCTGTAAAATACATGTGCCTGAAAATCACCAGCTAAACTAACTGGTGGGCGATACTGGCGTTCCTTCCAGTCCGACAAACTTTTTTGTCAGCTCAATGAAGGTCACAAACATAATAGTATTACTTCTTTGGCCGTAAAATAAAGAGAACAACTTATTTTGGTTTGGCTGGTTTTTGTTTTGGTTTTTAGCAAGAAGGACGTGATCAAATATTTAGATGTCCTTTAGGAGTGTGAGAGATTGCTGTCTCGGGTATTACATGAAACAGCAGTTAACTTCTGTTTAATCCCTTGGTTTAGGGAAGCTGTGTATGTGTCTGAGAAGAAAGAGACATGTATTTTGCACTCACCTGCTTGGCTATATAGTCAGTGATAGCTGAATAAATAAATTTATTTTTTTAAAAGTTATGTCGTCCCTTCAGTGCCTTCTGGCCATAAAGCATGTGTAAAGCTGGACAAAACTTTGAGGGTATAAAAAAACCCCAAACCTACAAAAAACTGAAACCCAAACCACCTAATTTACTACTAAACCTGCTTGCCAACCTTATTGGATAAGTTCTTTGCTGGGCAAGGTGGAAATTTAGACTGTAGAAGAGAAGCACATCAGAATGACTTGTCCCCTCCATGCTGTGGCCAGCTGACTTGCTTTGCTAGGTCACTGTGCCAGGCATTAGGCGTCCCTTTCTTTCTGGAAGGGTTGTATATCCCTTTAACCAGAGAGGAATGATGCAGCCCAAGTAAAGTACAGTTAAATGCTTGGCGTATCTTAATGACTTCTAGCATTTTCTTCTGAAAGTATACATGGTAGATAGGGCTACCTAGCAGTATCAATAAACGCTTCAGTACAAGGTGTTCTAAAAACAAGTAAGCAGTTGTTTTTTAGTCAGCATAGTGTGAATGATAGTGATAGTCTCCTGCGTGGAAGGTTTTAAACCAATTTCTAGCCTGTTTATTGTGTAATATTAACTGATGATGGTTTATGATTCATATCTCATATGGTTTTGCTTGCTTGCCTGTCGCTTGCATCTGAAGCCATGTGATTAGGTATACACAGGTTTAAAACTTCTCACACACAATTCTTATTTCGTCCATTAAATTAATCTGTGTTTGCGTGTATAATATGAAAACATATCCGTTTATTATCTTACAGTATGAATAATTTTTTATTCCTTAAAGTATTTTAATCAAAACAATCCATGTGCACTAAGTGATTGTGGTAGGGCTTGGTAGTCTCACGTCTAATTCGAGGGATTGTGAATTATGTGAATAGCTGGTTTAAATCTGTTTGCAATTTACACAGCTCATGTCTTCCAGCTTGCACAGGTGGGTTGACTAAGGTACATGAAGTTTGGGAAAGATGTTTGGGTTATGTTGTTTGCAGTGATTTAGTGGTGAAATAGGTAGTGTGCTTTACTCAGATGCAGGAGATCTTTCTGAAGTCAGAAAATTTTTATGGTTTCCTCAAAAGTCTAGATTTCCTAGTTAGCTTAGAGCTCTTCATCCCAGATACAGCTACTGATCAGTGCTGCACGTGCAAAACTATAAAGCACTATTGGGATAAAAGAGGTTGTACACAGCTACAGTTATTGTCAACCATGTGAAATTCTGAAACAGGATGGTCTAAATGAAACTAGTATTTGGTTTCTGACTTCTAGAGCTTCTTTCTTCCCTATTACCAGCTAATGATTTTAAAATATTTTTTCTTCTCAGTTGCTTTGTGTGAGTGGATAATGTTTATAAACATAAAGAGGTATAAAACTTACTTGAACTTGTGGAGCAGCGGTTGTGCTTGCTGTGGAAGAAAAGGAAGGAAATGCAAGAGGTTTCAGAGTTCCTGCTGAATACCGCTTTTCCATCTGATCTGTCAAAGGAACTAGTGGGAGTGTGAATATAAAAGTTATTTGGGCTTTTTCAGTATGGTTGTGCTTCTGTGACTTGGAAGTTAATTACAAACCCTGAGATGAGGAAGGGTTTTTACTGTGGAAAAGAAAGCATGTTTGCTGCAGCTTTGACAGCTGCCACTTGTACACAAAGCAGCATTTGGTGTCGTTTGAATTTGCATGGATGCACAGAAATCTTGATGGTGATGTGAACTTTTCTGTACATAAGAAAACATTTTTCATGTTTTGTGTCCACTACTGGGTCTTATTCACATCGAGATTACAAGTACAGTCATTAATGTAATGAACTGAACATAACAAAACACTTTACTGGCAGCTTTGTGAGTTTAAATAGCTTCTTCACACTTTAAAAAAAAAAGTATATTCCATAAGTGGTAAATAGATAATGTGTGCAAGCTGAGAGACTGCATGCCATCAGAGGAGGGAGCCTGTACCTGGCAGAGGTTCTTACCCTGTGCTGTTGTTGCAGGTCATCTTCTAGTGAGGGCAATGATGGACACTTCTGTGTTTCCCTTCCTTCCATTTCCCTCCCCTCAGGTGACGTTTGCCTCACTCACACACAGACAGCTGCGTTACCTACCTTGCTGCAAGCAGGCGCTGCCAGCCTGCTCTGCACTGCTCCATGGCTGTGCGGGTCTTGGAGGAGGGACGACAGCGGCAGCCGACTGCAGCTCACTCTGGGTGCTGGAGACAGGCTTGTGGAAGTGGCAGCAAAGTTTCCGGTAGCAGCTGTGCTCCCAGTCTTCTTGGGGAGCTGCTGAGAGCTGCCTGGTCACTGTTGCGGTAGAGGCAATGTGAGTTTTGGCAGACCACACCGATTGCACAAGCAGCCTGTCTTCCTTCCGGGCTGTGGTATTTGGTGTTACCCTTGAACTGGTATTTCGGGCTTCCCGTGCAACGTGCTGGAAGGTCTGTTCTGTAGATGTCTGTGGCTATCTCTCTATGAATCTCTGTGTACCGTATGGGGGGTCAAAATGACGCAGAATTGAACTCCTGTGATTTTTCTCTGGCATGCTGGCTTGCTCATCTGCCCGTCTGCCTTCGTGGCCTTTCTGATTCCCTTGCATCCTTGCCTCCTCCCTCGTGCTCTTGCCCCCTGATGAATTTGGCGTTCATATTTGTGGATCTGTTACAACATTGGCTGGGTTCAAAATAAGCGGCGTTGCAGTCTGCCTCTGGCTATATACAGTGGCGGAGCAGGGTGCTTACCTGGCCGCAGGCCAGCATCAGCTCAGCTTGCACAGGGAGCTTCCTCCGGCCCGGTAGAAGCTGCAAAAAATATTGGGTGTTTCATCTCCTAGCTACAAAACCTGCGGAGATGTTCCTTTCCACTTTATTCTGTGCGTGGAGAAGCTTTTATAAATCAATAAATAAAATCCTTCAAAATTCAAGAGATTAATGGGCTCAGGCAGGCTTTTCAAAAATCATCCAAGCTTGATCTACTTCAGATCTCTGTTGAAGTTGGTTGGGGTGATCAAATCTGCTGAGTGACTTGAGTTTGAAGCTGAGCTGACCTCACCTAGAGCATTCTCCCATATTCTCTCATCTTCTGAACAAGCTCAGAAGTAATAGGTGCCTTCACAGCATGTCAATGCACCGGCACCTGTGGCTCAGCACCTGTGGCAATGCCGAGTGCTGGCAATGCCGAGTGCTGGCGCAGCCCCAGGGGAAAGCAGCAGGGAGGTGCTTGGTTTCCAGCACCTGTGCGGCGTTATCCTTTCTGCTTTTGTTTAAAGTAATTTATGCAGCTTCCCATCTTTTCTGTCAACATGCTGTGCTCTTCAGCAGATCCAGTTAATAGTCCTTTGGGGGCGAAATGACCTGGGTGGCATTTCCCGCATGATTAGAAGAGGACAAGTGTCCTGCTCTGGAGGGTTACAAGGCTTAAATGCCCAGCAGGGCGACCCTTTTATCTGGTTGGAACAACTAGGTGAAATTCATGTGAAGGCCCTTCTTAGAGCAGCACAGTCTTAAATTGACTTAAACCATCAGTCCACCACACCTTTAAGCTTCAGCATCCCAGCAGCTCATTCTTACCCTTGTGCCAGTACAGGCGTGATGAGCTGGATCAGGGAACTGGTTGGCCATACACCAGGTAGTTATGTTTGAGCAAGGTCAGTTGACCGCTGAAGCACCATTTTGTCAGGGGAGCTCCAAGCCAGCCGGTGGCAGCCTCTGATCTCAGAAGCCTGGGGAGATTGCAGCATAGTCAAATCGACTTGCCACAGGTGCAGTAAAACTGGGGAATTCATAGCCTAATGCATACACCAACAGCCATTTCTTTCATCTCTGAAGATGTCATTTGGTTTTTTTCTCAAATTTTGCTGTAATAGATAAGTTGTTTAATTCTGGAACAGCAGACAGCGAAAGGCTTTGGTGGTTTTGCTGGCAAAATGCTTTATTGTTGCTATGGGAATAGTCCTCGCATGCTACAGAGCTGGAGTGACTCCTGGCCACTAGCAGGAGATCTGTTATGCCATGTTTGTGGACACTGAGAAATGAATTGGATTCTCAGGATTTAAGGAATGTAACTTAAAAGTTTTCTTCCACGAGCACAGTCAGAGGACAAAGTAGACATAAGTGTTACCTCTGTTTCACTTTTGTTATCTCTGCTTTATAAGAGTATCTTGAACTGCAAATACAAGACAGAGCTGCATACTAACTTTAAAAATATGTTTTATTTTTAGCTCCCAGGAAGATGAGCGGCCTATGTCACCCTTCTATGTGAGGTATTTACTCATTTGTTTTACTTTATTTTTCTGTGTGGGATTGACTCGTTATTGGAGTTTCATGTGGGGAGTGATGCCAGAAATGCTGAACAGACTGTAATCAGACTGAGGATTAATGTTAAACTCTTAATTATTGCTCAGCTAGTGGGATGAATGAGTCTTCAGAGATGCAAACTCTGTTGTATTTTGTATTTAGAGATGAGGCTCAGGGTTTAGTGCCAGTCTTGTAAGATCTTAATTAGAAGATGGACATTCGCTTCCTCTTTTCTTCAGTCATTATGCAGCATAGATGCCTGTCATGAGTAACTTGTAATCTGTGGGCACAGGAGAGATTTTTGCCACAAGCTTTGAGGAACTGGCAGCGTGTGCTGCTCAGAAAGAAACCAGGAACCAGATGGTGAGTCAGCAGCCCATAGAGCAACTGCTCCGCTGCTGCAGCCCAGAAAAGCAGGAGAGTGCCTGGGTCCCCAGCGTGCCTGCCTGGAGGGAATAGGGCTCATGCTGCATTTGAACAAATTGCGTTTCTTGTTTTGCCAACTGGAGGGCAAAGTCACTGCTTGTAAAAGGCCTCTCATTCTATTGACATCAGTGAAAGTTTGCTCTGCTTGCTTCAGTAGCAGGCTCAATTCCAGTACTTTCATTTATACTTAGTAGAAGAACAGGAGCCAGGGCAATTAACAGTGAAGGGCTGCAGAGGAGGGCGGGCCAGATATTATAATTGGGTGCTTTGATCTCTGTAGAGTTTAAACAAATAGAAAGAAATCCCTGTGGTGCTTTTTGTGAGAGCAGTGATATTTCGGATTCTTACAGTGGTCTCTTAAATTTGTTCATTCACTTGCATATATTCCTATTTATCTTTGTAGCTTGAGTTTTTTCTTAGAGAATTTTTCTAACGTAATCTACAGAAAGTGTGCATTTCATGCATACTTTTAATATGCAGACTTCCATTAAAACTGTGGGTCAGTGAACCGTTTATGCAGCCAGGCTAGTCCATGGTCTTGCCTTCCTTCCTGTTGATGCACCATCATTCCCTGCAGTGTATTTGTGCAGATGTTGCTTAGTCTGTGCTTCAAAAGCTCCAAACTGTCTGAGGAGGTTCTGCCTTTTCCTTTGGGAGATTATTTTGTAGCTGCATACCTTCCGTTATCATAAGTTTTCCCCAGTTTAAATCCTCATCCTGTCTTTCCATTGAAAATGGTCCCTTTCTTTCCTTTTCTTTCTGGCTGAATGTGACCTTGAAATGATGGTAGGCTTTTGTTACATTTCTATATGTCTTACTGCTTAAAACTGTACTTTCAAGCCCTTTCCTGGGTCATGGAAAGATGATCCAGGTAGGAGATTCCTGCAAGGTCAGCTGAAGAGATTGCCAAGGAGATGGGGAGACGAGGAGTGGACCCAGGGAAACTGGTGTCAAAACAAAGGCATTTCTGAGAGGCAGGGAGCGGGTTTGGAAATGTTAAATGGACATGTGGGCGTATTAGGATGGGGAACAAAGGATGAGTGTGTCCATTGGAATGAAGGGACGGCTTTCCATTAGAATATTTCTTGCAAATAGAAATATAACAGTCAGGAATAAACACATAGTGGGAAAGTGAAGAAATGGCTAGTAGGGGCAGAGAGAGAGCAGCACACCTTGCAACATAAGGCTTCATGCCAACCTTGTGTCTTCTGTAACATTGCTGAGACACAATTACTTGTAAGTAAAGCTAGCAGCTTGTAAGTCTTGCTGCTGTTTGTCACACATCAGAAATGTGTACTTCTGAGGTCAGTTGCCAAGTGCAGTTAATTTGGCAGGACAGCTGGTGCTGGCTGGGCAATTCATGGTGCTTCAACAACTGAGAACTTGAGTGGGTGGCCAGTTTTTTCTGTGCAACTTTGAATGTTCTAATTGTTGCCCCTGAGTTGTGCATGACGTATGTAGGAATTGTGTTTCAGACCATGGAAAAGGAAGGGGAGACAGTCTGCTTTAGCTGTCTGATGGTCAAATCTATTTGTATTGCTACCAACCACACTTCATAGTTTGAAATACTGTTCAAGTAATCCTTCAAGTGAATCAAGAATGTGTATGTACAGAGCGGCCATTGCTGCACACAGAGGGCTGTACAGGTAATTATGCAACAAGGTAATTAAATAGGAATGAGAGCTCTTTAGCTTCCAAACACTGCACAATACTTGGCTTTTGCCAGACTGAAGGAGCATCATGTCCCTCCGTAAACGAGTTTTGGTAGGATCAGGCCAGAGACTTACTCACTATTCTATACGCTATTTCTTAAAATGGCACTGATTTAGGGGTTGTCGATTTGTTTGAGTTTTTTTCTTTAGACATTGGGAAAGTCATGACCAAGTGTAGAATTAATTACCACTGCTGCTTTGTAACTGAATAAGCAGTGGGTAAGTGGTAAATGAGACAAAATGTGACATAGGTTTGTCAAGAGAGGTGGTAGCAGTACAACTAAATTATTTTTTATAAGACTTTCCAGAGAGTGGAAGAAAAGGAGTATACTTAATCTGTCTGATGTCAGTAAAATGCTTTATATGTCATGCTATCTATATGGGGAGAATGGGCATTATACTAGAGCTTCAAGATGGGTAGAGAGGGTGTGAGACCTACAGGTACTGCTGTAGGAGAGGAGGGAGGTTGCTGGTGGAGTTCCTTAAGTGTCATTGACTTTTTTTTCATTGATAGCCACTGGCATAATAAAATAGAGTCATGCTCATGAATTGGGCTTATAGCAGAAATCTAGGAAAGGTGAATGGGATGAGGGTGTCCTTCAGGAGAAAATATATGACGATGAGCTATGATACAGGATGGTTGAGGTAGATACAGATAAAGATAAGCATGAAATATAAAATACGGGATGAAAAATAGTAACATAGGTAATAAAGTCATACATCTCAGGACTAATACTGAAAATCCATTACATGAAAGGGGAGTTCCTCACATTTGGAAATGGCAGGGAAGAAAAAGATGTGGGCATTCTTGTTTGTGGAGGGATGGAAGGGAGGTATGAGATGAAAATGAAATAATCAAGTTGAAGTAATCACATGACAGTGGATATATAAAGTGAAGTGTTTTCAGTATACTTAGAGAAAGAATGGATGCCCTTGCACAAGAGTCAGATGAAGCCTCGTACAGTTTCAGTAACTCCATGTTCCAATGGCATTAGATTTGTGAAGATGATTAGAGAAGCAGGCAGACCCTGGTATAAGATGGAGAAAATAGCAGGGAAGGCTTATTCACCATAAGAGATAAACCAGAGTACACATATTCCCTTCAGACTTTAGAGAGGGGGAAGGATTGTTTATGTTAAGTAACAATACTGACGCAAGAGAAAATGTGTACAAACAGGCTATGAATAAATTTGGGCAGAAAATCAGAAATTTTGTAACTGGAGCCCTCTTTTGTTTGGCACTGCAAGGATGAGATGGGCTTGACTAGTTTGTAAGATCTGGGGTTTGTGTCCATTCATCTACTGCTGACCAGGGTTATTCTCTCCCTCCCTGTACGCCTTGGTAAGATGATTTGTTGACTCAGCTGTGCCCAATAGCAGGCAAAGAGATTTCTGGGCTGTTAAAAGAAGAGCCTTGCTGGGTGATTGATTGTTCCAGAGAGCCATGCCTGAAGGCCATTTATGTTCCAAAACCTTTTGTTGCAAAACCTTGTGGCAAAGGGAGTTGAGATTGTTAAAAAATACGTAGTGCTGTTCCTTGTATAATTCTGTAGTGAGACTGTGAACGCCAGCTGTACTGAGTAATCGGTACTGAGAAACACTCTGCAGTTTTGGGTAATGAGAGCAGCATCTGGCAATGGCAATTCCCTGTAAGCACACTTCCACTCAACGTGTGCAGTGAGTTTTTAGAAGACAGGGAATCTACAGATGTGCTTCGTGCTGGTGTATATGCTTTAGATTTGACATCAGTCACATAGATGGTTTCAGAGGAGTTTCCTGATGACTATATCCTGAGATAAACCAGAGTGATATTACAGGGAAAAAAGCAAAAGCTTTGTAGTGCGGAGCTTTCTTGTTAACGTACAGAGCATTCAACTGAAATTGGGATGAGAGCTGACATCACAAGCAGTGCCAAAAATCTGCATTGCAGATACCCATGAGTGCAAGGCAAGGCACTGGACAGTTTCACCTGGTTTAGTACTTCTTTTCCTTGAAGTACTAATATCCTGTTGGCAGTATTCAGTACAGCTGACTGTTTCTTCTTTTAGCAGTTGTTATTTGAGACAACTCTTTTTATATAATGCAAGTCAGGTATTCTTAGCCTGTAGTATATTGGGTAAGGTGGTTTGGTCTGTTTGTTCTCAGGTCAGTTTTCTGAAGAAACTGAAAATTCTTGTTCTAGTTCTCGTGCCTGCTCACAAATTTGCTTGGCCGCCTTCCCACTGGATGCCGCCCCCTGAGTGGGACATACCAGAAAAGGCCCACAGGATTGCTGGACCCTTTTACAAGTCATGATTACGTTGTGTGATGCACATTAACGTCCTGTATCACATTGGCACTGGCTGAAAATAAACACCGGCCTGCTGGATGCATCTGCTCACATGTCCAGCTACTGTGCAGGTCAGAGTTCCCCTTAGGAGTATTTCCCTTCTCTGTAGAGGAACCTGTACAGACTCAGCCATCCAAATTCTCCAAGGTAAGTTGAGTGGCTTGTATGAATCCCCTTCAGGCTTGTCTCTGCTCCAAGCAGTAGGTGTCAGTGTGCACCCATCATAAAGGGTGATCCCAGTACAAGTGAAACAGCAGGAATCCTGAAGAAAACAAGACAGTTGCTTTCAGTGGGTTTAGTTTTCTGCATGGTAAGAAGGTAGTGTCAAATATAATGTACTGCATTTAAAGAAAGGGTAACTGAATCTGAGCTCACAAAAGCATTAAGATGAAATGTTTCAGAAAACACTGAAAGTCTGTCCTCTGTGTGATGGGACATCCCAGTAACTAAAAGCACATCTCTATTCTTAAACTAATTATTTTCACATTTTGTATGGAGACACAATCCTCCTTTTTGGGAAATGTGTGTCAGTTGAAGTAGTTGTCTTAAAATAGATCCAATGTGAGTCTGCAGTATTGCCACAGTTGTGGAGAGTGAAAAGTGTTTCAGCTATGTAAGTACCTATGAAATAGGAATTTCCTAGGCCACAGGTTGGAATAATGTATTTGGAAGGACTTCAGAAATTTACCATCTGAAATGCCAGAGCCATTTAAACATCTTCCTCTGTGCTGGAATGGCAAAATGGTAAGAAGCTTTTGCATCTGTTGAGGCTTTCTTACTGTTGTGCTTGGCTTTAAAAAACAAAGAAACAAACAAAAACAGGGGAAAAAATAGCTTTGCTTCCTGCGTAAAGCAGATGGAGATTAATAACGCAATGAAGGACCTTAGTTCCAGATCGCAAGTATAGCTTATGATTTAGGCCATTAAGTATGGTCAAGAATTAATTCATTAACTTCATAAATGAAAACTCAGTCTGGAAAAGTACTACGTCACTAAGTTTGCTCTGGCTGATATTTTTACTTTGCTCTTTTATACCTGGATGCCCTAACGTTTTGCTCAGTAGTACCTTGAATGAAAAAAAAAAAACAGGTGAGTGGGGTGGATGTCCAACTGTTAGTTGCCTGCTGTCACAGGATGCACAATGCAGATCAAATAGGGTGCAGGTATTGCATGAGAGAATTCTTACTCCAGTGCGTATCTTTTAAACCTAGAGAGTACTAGTCAGGGGAGGCAAGGGAGGTTAAATGTGTTAAAGGTGATGGAAAATACAACCTTCCCATACTTGAGGTAGAACCAGAATGGGACGAGAGGCCATGCAGTAAGAGTTGACCTTGTGTGTGGAGCAAGGTGTTATCCAGAGCTGGTGACACCTCGGAAAGTGAGCAAGAGACTTCAGTAAACAAGTTAACACTGGGAAGTGCTAAAGGTCAGACTTCCCAAAAGGAAAAGCAAGAAGGTTGTAAGAAGCCAGTTCAAAAGTTTATAGCGCTTAAAAGAGCTGTGTGCCTTGATGCAGGTTTTGTGGCTGGCTTTCTGAAAGTCAAAGTCCCCAGAACTGGGAAACACTCCTGCTGCTTTCCATCAGCTGAGGAGAACCTTTAATTTCTATCGAAAGTCACTATTTCTCAGCTTGCTCTGTAGCAGCTGCATAATTTAATAAAGATGATCTAGCTGTGGAGATAATTGACTATACATATCAGTGAAGTGGAGCAGACATGAGGAGAAAATAATTAAGCAAAGCAGAACATGAGTTCCCATTGTCCGGATGATTTACTGAGCAAAGCAGCCCTTCCGAGGCAGCTGCCCATACAGGCGGGCATGCCAAGAGGGCTCTTCGGGGCATGGCTCTTCTCTCGTGCTCTGTGAAGCTTAAATCCAAAGGCAGAGCAACTTTTGCCACCCAAGAAGTTTGGAAAACCCCACAGGATATGCCCTGCCTGCCTGGTTGCTCTTCTGGGCTGTGAAATCCTTACAGGGCTGTGCCTTTCCCTGCGTTTAGTAACGCGCTGGAGCACCTCCTGCTCTGTCCTCTGTCCCTGAGCAGGCTCAATTTCTAAAGCCACTGTGTAACTCTCCCCTCCACCATTTGTTTTGACTGTCAGCTTCCTTGATGTAAAAAAGGTTGGTGCAGAGTAAATAAAGCAACTTAGCAATGCATTTAAATTAAGCTTCAAAATGAAATAGCAAGGAAAATTACCAATTGCGGAATTAAAAGGAATTTAGTGGATCTGGAAAAACTCTGGTTTAAAGTCTCCATCTTATTGAGAGAAAGCTAATAAAAGAGCATTAAAATATCACAGGGCTATGAATAAAGCTATATTCGGTATGCCAGGAAGCAGTATTTAGGAGGGAAATACAGTAAAATCAGAATATCACAGCTTCATTTTGTAGTCATCCACCCCGCTGGCATGTAGCTGTATACATATTTTCTTGTGATTTATTGGTAGTTTGAAAATCACCGTATTAGTGGCTCTCCAACAGAATCTGTATCATCTCAGTAGGGCTTTTCTAGATACCACAAAGTAGTTGTTACACAGATACAGCATCATTATGAATTAGCAAGGTTAATGGACTTAAAACTGCATTGGTGTTAGTAAAGCACATGATTCACTGAGAAATGGACAACTACAGTATTTATTGGGGTGTTAGGGATTTTTTTGGCATTTTATTTAGGTATTTTTGCAGCTTTATCTTTTATTTCTTCTTTTTATTACTTTTTGCGTAAAGAAGCTGGTGCGTTTTCAGTACTGATGCGAGTGGTTTGCAGATAGTCAGTTGGCCTTGAACACCACAGAGTTATCAGCATGAAGTTTTACTTACATACGGTATCTAGCCTTTCATCAAGTTTATGTGAAAGAGGAGTTTGCATTTTTGCACAGTGTTAATTCCGTTGGAAATAGAGGGAAGAGCTATTTCCTGAGATCTTCTGTCTTGTCTGATGAGTATATATACCTACATCCTGGGGATGTTTTAAAAAAAACAGAATCCAAACAATCCGATCTCCTCCCCACCACCACTTTTGTGAAATGAAAACAGAGAAGAAAGGTGTGATATGAAAGACACCCCCACTCAGTATGAATTGCAAGTAAATATTATAGGAAGTTGATACAATATTAACTTACTCCCACGCATGTAGGAACAGTAGTCAGTGTATGAATTGTATCTTGGAACATGGTTTAGCCTACCACACTAGCATCTTTCTTCCTAATTCATCTCCCACGGGAGGCCACATCTTAAAAAATGGTTTCAGGCTGTGAAGAGCCCGAATAGTTCATGTAAGTGAACGGGAAAGCAAGTAGGGTACTTGACATTTACTCTTCAAATTTCAAAGCCAACCAGTAGTTAATAGTCAAGATATCACATGTGGAAAGAGAGGGATCTTGCAAATATTTTGTTTTCCTATGTGCAGATTGCATGCCCATAATAATAAATACGGTAATATTTGTTTGTATGTCTTCTGTTCATGAAATCATCTGAATGACACAGCTGCTGGGATGCTGTGCAGGTGATGTGGGATATACTGGCAAATCGATGTTTTTCACACGGTGCCACTGCTGCAGGGACCTGTCCCTGGGCTGGAGACGAGCACCGGGTGAAACTGGGACTGGAAGAGAAGCACATGTGCTTCGGGCACACTGCTTTGCTCACACCGAGGGGAGCACTGGCTCAGCCAAGGGAAGCTGAAGCGTATGGGGACTCTGATTTGTAGTTGAGTGTTTGTGGGGGTTGTACTTCACTGCAGGAGTTAGCCTGGTTTGTTAGTTTGGTTAAACTGGCTGTAGTGGCTCTTCATTTACCCTTCTTGTCCTCTGTCACCTGCCTTCCGCCACAAGTGACACTCAAACCCAGGAAAGCCACAGAGCGGTTATGACCTGAGAGTGCTGCAGCGTCTTGGCTGGCTCTGGGTCTGTATGGTGAAGCGTGAAATATTTGAGGGAAGCAGAGGAGGAAACCTTTGGCTGGTGGAGGGAAGTCAGCCGTTGGTGGTTCTTCTGCATTGAAACGGTTTGGGAGAAGGTGGTAAAGGCTGAAAGTAATGGATGGTGGTTTTGGCAGGAGGCAGAATTTGTGCCCAGCCTGGCTCATACCCTGGCCATGCAGTGCCATTTCATTGGGATAGATCAGTCGGTGGTACTGCTAATTCCGTTGCTGATAACAGGGCTAAATCAAAATGAAGCCCCTAGGCATGTAACTTACTTGACTTAACAAAGATCACAAGAGGAATGAATAGGCAAAAAGTGTCACCTTGTCTGCAGAGCCGAGTCAGTGTGGGGGAAGAAGGGGCAGGATGGGACTCAGCTTGGCAAAGGGAGGCGAGCAGTGACAGTGTAAGGCAGACCTCAGCTGCGCAAAGTGGCACGTCAGCTTGTTCAGAAGGGCTTTAAACAGCAAGCGATGACACCTACAGTCACGTTGGCTCTGCCTGAGCCTGAAAACAGACAGAGGGAAAAGAGAAAGAAGAGAGCATATGTTTTATTTTTTAAAACGTGAGGCAAAGAACACGAGTATCAGAGTAGCAGGAGAACTGTGCAAAATATGTATTTTGACTTTGTCGTCCATTAATATTTAAAGATTCTTAAATATTAAGTCACCTTTCACAGACCATACATTTTCAAAAGACAAGGACTTTTGTGATAAGGCTAAAAACAACCTGCAGCAGCAGAAGGGTAAGAAGAAAGCCAATAATCTGGAGCATGTTGAGGTTGAAATATTTTCTGTTACACCTTGGCCTACTGCAAGGGCATGACAGGAAAATTAATTCTTTAGGATATTGGCATTGTCAAAATGCGCCACAATACCATGGGAGTGAAAATTCCTTAAGGGGAAAACCCTTTTACAAGTCATGTGCACACACATGCAATTGCTGTTGAGACGACTCAGACCTTTAAATCTTAGTACTGCAAAGAAAAGGGGTTTTTAAGACCTTGTTATGATACTTAGATCTAACTTTCTCTGCTTTTTTTCTTTTCCACAGTGCCCATGTATCACAAGTCAGCAGTAACATTCCTGCTACAGGAGAGTAAGTATCTCCTACAATTTTTGTAGCTGCCTTTTTTGTATGTCAGAGCTTTTTAAAGTATTGCTGGTTATTCATTGATTTCTCTTTAAGAATTGTGCTTACACAAACAAAAAGACAATGTTTCCCAAACCAAAGCATCTGCAATGATAATAAATCACATCCTTCTGAAAAATTCTCAGGCCCTTGGTTCTTTTCTCACACTGTGCCTGTGATGTTTTGGTTAGGCAGGACTTGCATATTTGGAGAAGCCATTCATACTGTGTCATCCTCTTGCTCTTGTTTGCACCTTGTTGTACCCCAGCAGAGGACAGGGCTTGACCCCACTACCATAACTGGGAGCAGCAGAGTTAACAAGTTGGTTCCCTTGCTGGAGCTGGAAATTCCCAATGGTTGATGGGTTTGCAGAACTGATTCTTGTCAATACATGAAACACAGACATACTTGCCTGGTTAAACCACATGGGGTTTTGCAGTTGCAAGACCTTTTGACATTTTTGGGAACTGCAGTCTCAGCAGACTTCTAACTATAGCAACTTAGCAACAACTTCTGTAAATTCTCGGGAGAAGTCAGCACAGGTACAGGTTCCCATACTCATAGCTACTCAGTTGAAAATTAACCAGCAAATCCTGCAAATAACTTTTTTAGTTATGGAGAAAGCACTAGAAGCAATATATGGACTTTGGACAGGCATGTTTTTGAAAAACTCATTCTTCAGTAGACTGCTTAAAGCATTGCAAGAAACAGGGGTGGGGTATGCAAAAATGTGTTTCTAAATGATCTTTTAACATACACACACACACATTTAGAGTTTGCCCATAAAAACTTCCTCGGAAGGAAGGATATATTACAAGAAAATGTTAGTACCAAAATGAAGGAGATTTGATTGTGTTGAAAGTTGAAGTAGTCTCACATCTTTAACTGATGCAACTGCAGAGGGTCCCTTGCTGTGGCTTGTGTGGAAGCCCTCTTACTGCCGGTGGGCGTGCTGGTGATCGCACTCCAGAGCAAGTCAAGTTTCGTTGTGGGTGCATTCATGGCGTAAGAACAGTGCGAAAGCAGCATGAACTCAGGTGAACTCAGAACCAAACGCATGCTTGGTCACCGAGTTAAGTGTGTGAGGAGGTTGTAGTGAAGTGCTGTTTGCATGTTCTCATCCCTCTGTGGGAGAGCAGTGAATCACCTTGCAGATGATCCTCATTGCCTCGCTGAGCTCGGATTGTCCAAGAGGCTTGGCCGGTGTCAGCATGGCTGGATATCAAATACAATTTTGTCAGGGCAAGGACTGTTAAAGTGGAGAGTGAAAGTTAGGCACCAATGTCTAGTGCAGTAAGTGAAATTAGCTGTTTTACTGAAGGTTCAAACATCCCTAAAAATAAAAAAGAACAAGATGAATTGGGAAGGCTTAGCTCTTCTAAGGGTCATCAGGGTATCTGAAGATTTTGGCTTAGCTCTTTGCAGATGTCAGAGTGCTAGGACATTTTTATACTGCCTTGCCATCGTAAAACATAACCCTCAGATACCCTTGCTTTATTTAATGTTGCAGAGAGGGAGCTCCACAGTCTTTGAGCTCAATTGACCTTATTTTTCGGCTTGACAGGTATTTAGAGAAGACAATCCGCTCAGCCGTGGAGCAGCATCTCTTTGATGTTCATGGCTCAGGCGGCCAGAGTTCAGATGACTCTGAATCGGGAACATCTTCAGCCTCTTCTAATGTGTCTGCCAGGCAGAGGAGGCGATACCACAAAGAGCAGGAGGAAGCCCGGAGAAACAGAGACATGTATGAGCCTGATTTCTTTGTTCTGGAAAGTATATTTGATTAAGTGTACCCTAGTCATGTCCTCTTATCAAGGCAATGCTTAGTTCTGTTATGAAATGCACTGGCCCTTGCCCTGTGTTGAAAGTGCAGAGCAGGCTGCAGTGCCTGTGCAGAGCTCCATTGCATCAGTTAGAGCTGGAAAATGTAGTTTGTTAGAGGTCATGGATCTTACCATGCGCAAAGCATGATAAGAATCCGTTTTTTTTCACAATATAGTGGAGTTTTTAATTACAGTATTTGTTGCTTTAGTGGAAATTCCCAAGCAGTTGGCCCCATTGCCTGTAACTTTCTTTAGATAAAAACACTGCGTTTAGATGCTTTTCTGAATTCAGAATGCCTTCAGAAATGAGATCAAGTTCCCCTTTTGTATGCGGAGGCACAGCTTATGTTTAGGTTTATTGAAGAGACTTGGGAGTTTGTCTGAAAGTAGAAAAAACTTCCTTTTGCTTAATCAATTTAAGAATTTTTATCCACCCTGTTACACAAAATTTAAGAATTATTTAGTGGTGAGTTTCATCAAATGTCTGTCAAAGAGTAAAAATAATACCTGTTTTTCCTTTTATGCCCCTCTGCTTGGGGCATATATTGTGTGGTACAAATGTATTACCATCGCAGCCTTAACAAACACTTCCCCAAGGCATAGCTATCTTTGAGGAACTGTAACGACAGACTTTGCAAGGCCGTGATCTAAACAGTGCTTACACATATATCTAGCTTTTAACACAGCACTTCTTCTTGTAAAGAGTGTGTATATTTGACTGTAGTATTGGATTGCTAGGATTTCAAGTTAGATTCCAAAACAAACATTTAGTTTCTTGGGTTTTTTCTCTGGGTGCTGAATTCCCCAAATCCTATTGGATCTGCACCTTCCTATACAAAGCCACTTCTGTACAGGTGCATAACCAGCAATACCTTGTGTTAATGCTGCAGCCGTGGTATTTCCCAAAATGCATCAATGCTACTGTTGTAAAAAAGTCTGTAGTTACAAAATAATAAGCCATATCCATAGTGAATGAAAATACGCTGTGAAGATGGACTGGGAAATCAGCGTTTGCAAGTCACCCAAGTATCTGGCAGCAGCTCTGAAGTAGTTTTTCTTGTTTAGTAGCCCTGCCGACAGGCTTCTCAGGTAAGTAGGTCAGGGACAGGCTAGTGTACGTGTTCGGAAGCATATAGTACTGCAGGGCTTTTTTTTCAACATTGAGTTACAGAGCTGCCTTTAGACATGGTTGACACAGTAGCTCAGGCTCGGTCCGTAAAGCTGGAGACAAGGATTTAAAGCTCGCTGGAAGTTTTGAATGCTCTCTATGGTTCAGATTGTTTTCCCTGGTTCCCTTAGGTAGATTGCTGAAACTCTTTGGGGTGAACTGTCAAACTTGGGAGTTCCTTTCAAAACTTCTTTCGGTTGTTGGTTTGATTGTCAGTGATTTAATCTCTTTGCCTTGTGATGTATCACAAGAGGATTTGTAATGCCACAAGATGGGACTTAAGACAGGAAGAATGTTTATCACAAAAACACATAGGTGAACTCCCAGGCTTTGCAGACTACGTGATCTAGACACTATGTATATGTAATTGGTCTGCTCAGGGGTTTGTAAAAACTTCCACAAAGGCAGATGTCTTACCTTAGAAGTTTAATCATAGAGATACAAAGAAGTATTAGAAATCTCTTCCACCAACAAACCCTAGAGATTCATGATCTAGAAAACCTCTGAAATTTTCTGGTTTCGTTTTTGATCTGAAAACTTTCTCGTGCTGGCACTGTGCAGATACTACAGAGGAATGGGTTTCTTGTCACACCAGTGTAAGTCTAGATAAATTCTCCTGCTGTTCGTGACAGCAGGCTTTGGAGTTGCACAACGCTGTATGAGGGAGCTGCACATACAACAGTTAGCAAATGTTCCACTTTCAATGTCAAGTGTAAGCAGCCTGCCTTTAGCCTCCAGCAGGGTAGGACAGCGTAGAATGAGATGTGTTGGGTTTCTCTTGTTCCCGTAATGCAGTGATGTGTTATGTATGTGCATCTTCGTTATTGCACAAAGTAGGGGGAAGGCTGTGAAGGGAAAACTGCATGCTAAAGGACCCAGCAGGCTAATTGTGCTGGGCAAGGTAAACCATAGGCCAGGCTTCTGGAAAACATGCCTAAACCCTGCTAGCCCAGAGTGTCCCAGCACCATGGGATGACTTCAAGCTACCTGTCCCATTCACTTCCCAACATAGCAGAACAGTTCTCTGTCTTAGCCATTGCGTTGCCGTTGCAGAGTTGCATTCCCTTTTCTGTTTTTTGTAATTTCCAAATAGGAATCAAGCATTTGGCTAAAGCACCGCAGTCCTGCTCTTGCAGTTAAGAAGATGAGTAAGAGGGGCGATTATGTGGTGGCATGCACCAAAGGAGATCCTTGGACTGCAGCTGTGAATCACTTTTCTAAGTTAAAAGCACGTGTCTCAAAGGAAAATATGCTGCATATTCTCTATAAAAATACCACAGACAACCAGTAGCTAGTCCAGTCTCCTTGTGAAGTCAGTGGGATTCTCTGCATTGGCTTTAGTGGGAAGTGAATCAAGTCCCAAATGTTGATCCTCACAGCTTTCTCATCTGAGGTGTATACACCTGGCTTTCACTCCTCAATGGGATTTAGCATTGCACAGTGTGTGGTGTTTGCTGCAGTAGGAAGAACCAGAGATACTGGTTTCATAGGCTGTAGAAGACATTGACGGAACTGAGTCAATCACCGTGATGCATTTCTCTATTGCTACCGTAAATGTAGCGGTAGAGTGTTTTAAACAACCTCTTGTAATGTCCTTTTTCTTTTTAGGGAAGTCGTCAACAAAGAAAACATTCCTTCTGGATTCAGCAATCTTGAAGACTGTATTCTAGCTACTCAAGAAGTAGAAAAATTACAGGACAACAGCTCTGGATATCTTAGTGAAAGGAATAAGCCAAAACGGCAGAAATCCAGCACCAAGCTTTCAGAGCTTAATGACAACCAGGACAGTCCTGTGGTAAGCTGGCGTGCTGTACTATTTGATGCCTAGTACTAGGGTGGGGAAAAGTATTTTTTTATTTCAGTGCAATCTGGTTCCCTTGGGTAGCCATTTTTGCCTACAATGCAAGCATAAGTGGCTACTTTGGACTATGGGGAACACTGGATCCCGCCCTTGTAACCTGTGATGAGGCAACTTAGAAACCGTATTTCTGCTATGATCCTCTTACTCCATCTGCAGTCATTTTCTCTTTCCCCAACTTTTTGCTTTTTCCTTTTGAATTTGCCAAAGAACGTTGGAAAAGGAAAAAGAGAGTCAATCTTTTTCCTAGTCATTCAAAAGTCTTGCAAGGAGGTTGGAACCTCAGATGCAGGTTCTCACATCTTTAGGTCAAGTTTATTTTTATATTCCTGCTAAGTTCCGAAACTGTAGATTGCAAGTGACTTCTTGGTAAGATGACAAAGGTGTTTTATGCCTTTTCCCTGAAGTCTGTGAGTTACTGTGCTGTTTACAGTTTACAGAACGCTTTGGAGTGTGTTGGTCCAAAAAATGATCCCTCTAGCTACCTTTTACGGAGGAGGTAAATGAGACTGATAGAATGTCCTAAAAATCTGGAATGCTATAGAATTTGCCCATCATATTCGTGTGTGACCGTCACAATAGAAGACAATTTGTCAACTTTTACAAGCTGTAGAGTAAAACTGATGCACCCTCCTTCACTTTCAACCAAACCAGACACTTGTTGTAGTGTCAGCAGTTGAGAAACTGTACTGCGCTTCAGTGCAGGGTCTACTTGCAGTGGCAGAAGTGCTGTGCATCCCGGTGCCTAGCACCAGGCATGCATTACATGGTCAGTAGAGTGAAAGCAGTGTGAAGAGACTGTCCTTCTGAGCTGTAGGACATTTCCTTCAGTTGTACTTGATTAATTTTTAGAGCCTGCTGTGTGTGAGTTCCTTCTTCATGTGACATTGCGTTGGGAGTCATTTTGTTTAGGTCACAAAATTGCAATTACCTGATGCTGTTACCCTGTGCAGGCATTCTAGAGAGAGGCGGATTTGACTTCTCTTTGTGATGAAAAGATGGGAAGTTGCCAAAAATTGTAGGCTGTAGAGATTCAGTGCTCTATATCAGTAATCATGATACTTCATGAAATAGCATGGTGAGATAGGCACACGCGCACTTTGCGTCTTTGCTTGTAGCAGTGGACTTTGATAGGCAAAGGTCGAGTGCTTACATTCTTTTCTGCATCTCTTCTGTGTACCTGTGGAGCGTAAAGCAGTTTAAATGAGAATTTCGCTCGGGATTTAGGAAAGACTGACAGAAGTGTCTGCTTTTGCTGTGGACCTGAAAAACATCCATGAAGTATTGAAATGTCCTCAAAGTTAGTATGTCCACTGGAATTCACCCTGCCTCTCATTTTTGGATCTCCTGAGGGGCAGAGGCTGAAAGGAACATAAAATGGACTAACCTTGCACAAAAAGCACTTTGACCAAGATGACTGTCAGTGTGGTTCTTGCTTTGCTAGAGGAGGTGTTGCAGTGGGATTGTCAGCTGGGAGTATTGTTATGAAACAGCTGGCAGAGAGCATGGTGCTACTCTTTTTGAAGAGCAAAGGCTGCTTTTTAAATTTTCATGAGTGTGGCTTATTTCATAGTTGCATTTCAGAGACTACTGGCAAGATGTGTGGTGGTTCAGCTCTCTTTTGGCTACATCTGTACACTTCAAGTAATAACCCAAATTAGACTACCTGCTTTGGGGACATAACCTGCTCCTTAGCATTTGCTAATAGGCCTTCATCACGTAAACAAACCTGTGATGTTGCATCTTCTTAGCTACCCTTTTCTGAGCTTTCCTGCTTTTCAAAGCCTGAAAGAGTATGTAGGACAGTGTGTGGAAGCTTTCCTCTTAGCTGTCTAATTGCATCTGACTCAAAAGCGTAAGTCAGCGGTGGAAGAACTGTCAGTTCCGCTTACTCTCCTGAGCAAATCAACCACAAAGCATTAAAAGCTTGTAACCGCACTTCAGAGGCACAGTAGCCAGGTGCCAGTAGGACTTGAAGAATCACTTTGGGCAGGGCTGGAATGGCTGAGCTGTGTCACCTTATGGGGCTGGAGGTGTAGCAGGTGAGAGAGGGCTGTGAGTGCCCCAAGAAGTCTGTACATACAGTTCCCAGGGCTGGGGCAGGAACCACGCTCCATTCTGCTTACTGACGTCCTTCTATTTAAGAGGGGTTTGCCCACAGCCAGGGTAGAAGACCTCCTGGACATGTGCCCCAAGTGGCTTGTCTTCACAGTAGTTTCTCAAGCTCTTAGAAGACAATAGTGTTAATGTTTCTAAAGGTAGCCAAGACAAATTCCAGAACAAGTTGTCATAACCAGTTGAATTTCTTGCCCTGCATTTGTATTGGGACAACTTAACATTACCTCTGTGTACATGACAGTCTCTTTGCGTTCTTCTGCCTGTTTAAGAAGAAACTAGGGAAGGGTTTGGCTAAGAAGGAGGGTATTTTCTAAGATGGGCATAAGTAGTCCTGCTGGGAAGATGCTGTGGATTTTGGTATCTGCTCTTACAGGACTTGTACACACCGCAGAATTACTCTCAAGTTCAGCCTGTCTCTCAGTCTGTAAAATGGGAACAGACAGAGTACCATGCAGCATTATTACATTACTTACATTATCTTGAGGTCATCTGATAAAAGCAACAAAGCAGTGAGCAGTTGTGGGTTTTTGCAGGTTATGGGCAACAAAGTCTGGGGTTTGTTTTGTTATAAACGTGCAATAGGCAATAGTCTGGTGGTTGTCTTGTTTCTAGAAGTCCTGTTGGATATTCCTGTATTTGATCTGTTTAATGGCCTGCAGCTGGACTCCATTTCTCTTATGTATCTTACTGCTTTAACATTTGCTGTATTACAGACTATGGAAAGCTTTAGCTCATCCAGGCCTATAGACAGAACAGGACCTGATGACATGGAAATTTTATCTGAAGAAAGGTGATTTTTTTTTTTCTTTAAATATATGTAAGTTTTATTTTCCCTGTGGTTGTAGTACAGCCTAAGAGATCTTCCACCACAGACTATGAGGGTGACATGTAGTTATGCTGCAGAACAGCATTATCCACTGTGTTAGCTTCAAAGTAGAGCTGTATGGAGGCCCTGCATATGTTGTGTGGGCTCTGCACAGCAGCGTATGCCACCAAGACTCTTCTCCCAGCCCGTTAAGCACAGCACTGAAGATGCTGATGATGCAGACTTGAGAAGTCAGCTGTGAAGCACCTGAACCAGCGCGCTGCACACGGAGGGCTGCAGGGCCTGTCTCACCTGGCCGCGGGGTCCAGCCCTTTTCTTTGTGCTTTGCTCCTCTGCGAGAGCTGTACAGCCCCACTCTGCTCACCTGAAACGACAGTTTCTCTCCACAGTTATGTTTGTGGAGAGATTAAGGTTTGGATTAAGGGCACTAGAATTAATTGACATTATATTTTCCACAAATAGCTCCTGTCCCTTTGTCTACTGAATGAATTAATGTGTGCAGCCATAGCAAGAATCTAAAAACCTGTGTGTGCAGAAGTCCTGCTTGTTTTTGTTATAAGACAAGTCTGGTTTTGCATTTGTAATATGTTGGTGTGTTTTTTGTGTTTTTTTGTAGCAAAGAAAGTGAAAACGATGAGGTTTTTTTCAGGCACCCTCAGGTTGGTATTTTTTGGATTTTGTGTTTCAGTTTTGTGGTCTCTAAATGGGCTTTTTATTGAGTGGAAACAGGTAGTTAGGCATCTAGTTCTGTGAAATTGCATTTCTCCCAGAGAAATGGAGTTAGCGTTTGCTTTTTTCTTTCCTTTCCTTCCTTCTGCTTTTTATTTACATAATTTAGGGAGCCTCTCAGCTGCTGAGGAATCTGAAAGCATCTGCTTCAGTCCCTTCGATCCCTCCTTGCCAAAAAGGGAAGCGTCACTGAAGTCAGCACTTTGGTTTAAGTGACGCTGAGTTCCCTTGTTAATCATTACAAACAGGGTGTGTGACTGGTTATCTCCCAGGGTAGAAGATCAGCTTGTCTCTCTTGATTTCTCTAAAATCATTTGGTCTTTTATTTATGCATTCCCAATGTTGCCTTTGAATGCGGGTCTTCCATTTGTCTTAGAAAACTGGAACATCTCCTGCTTCTCTGTAGGAATTGGTAGTTGGATGGCTGTCAGGAGGGGAGATGTGACATTGATGGCAAAAGTTTTTTCCAAAACTTTCCATTTCTGCTCAGTACCACACTCCGGCATTCACTTTATGGTGTTTTTCATCTAACTGTTCCGCAATGGAAAGGCTGGGGTTGGATTAGGTGAACACCGTTGCAGTCAGTGGTTCGTTTGAGTTTGCTTGAAACACTTCCAGGCAGCCAAGCATCTAAAATACTGGGGAGAGTTATCCGAGGTGCCTCTCCCTCAGCTGTGCACCCGTTTCAGAGGAGCACACTAAAACAGCTGTGGACAATGTCTGGTTTCTGTGGCCGTCTGGAAGTTAACTGAGGGCTGGTAGTATTTTTAAAATAGCCTCCTCTTGTGTTTTTGGTTGTTTTGGGTTTTTTTGGGGGGTGGTGGTGTGTGTTTGTTTTTAATAACAGCCTCTATGCATTTATAGCCTTTGAAAGACTTTGTTTCTGGTAGGTATTATTTCCATCTAGCAGGAAAGGTAAAAGAGATTATTTGCTAACAGCTGGGCTCTGACCAGCTGTGTTTGTAACTGCAGAAGTTCAGGGGACACTGAAACTTGTAAACTGTGCGAGGGGTGTTCAGTGTTGCCTTTGATCACTGCTCTAACTGGGCTTTAGGTGGATCTCCTACTTTGCTCCCAGAGGGTCAGTAGTAATTCCCAATGATCCTGCACTTGCTTACGAGCTGTTGTGTTTTCCAGAGCATGGATTTTGCAACACCTTGTTCCTCACGTACCAGCTTGCATGTGGAGAAGGTGCTGTCACTGCCATGCCACACAATACTCCCATTAAGCTTTTAAATTAATCTGGGCGAGGTATATGTGAATATGAAATCATAATCTTAAAACAAACTTCTCCTTAGGAAGAGTTTTAAAATTTAGAATTTTAACTGCGGGAGAAGATGTAACCTTAACCCAGAGATTGTATTATGTACGAATTACAAGGTCCAGAAAATGTTACATTCCTGCAGGGTAATTTTACATTCCTTGTCCCTTGTAAGGCTTTAGCTTAGGGCAGCTTAAAGACGTACCTTCCGTAACAAAAAGCTCATTCAGGATGAGGAAGGGACAGGGACTTTCATACTCTTTCTCACCTTGTCTCCAGTCTGAAGATATTAGGAAAGGTATTTGGAATTTGCCGTAGCTACCAGTTGTGCAGACTTGCATGTCCATGGTGCAGTAAAAATACCTTGAAACACGTGTCCTGAATGAATTTTCGGTGCTTTTGTAGCCTTCGTAATGTGCCCTCGGAAGCAGCTAAGCTCTAGGATGTAGACTGATTTGAAAAACACAGGTTTCTAGTACCCAAGTCTTGGTAGGGGAAGGGTGTTGAGGATTCACAGCAGCGTGGCAACAGGTGTAGAGGGGGATTAGCATGACTCAGGAGTAAGGCAGCAGCATGGCTGCGTGCTTGCGTCAGACGGTGTTAGCAACAGGTGCTTAAGGATACTTCCTGCTTGTGGTTGTAGTGGATGGTCAGATGTGGGGGAAGCAAGCCTTTTAAATAAAATTGATTTCAGTCCACGTGTAATCAAACAGAATACAACTTCCTGATCAGAATTCAAAGACCTTTATGTTGCCTTTTACTTCTAGCTGCTTAAGCTGCTCTTTATGCTGAGTCTCTTTTGGAGCAGGGAGAATCAAAGCAGCTGACTTGGTTACTTAGATCTGTAGTTAGAGGTACCTGCAAAGCACGGCTGCAGGAGAAGCTTCTAAAAAATAGAAATCAGGTGCCTAGTTTGAAGATTTTTGGGTGGTCATTTATGTGTACGTTGTGACTGCCACCTGCTACTGAAATCATGAACTTGCTGCCCCTTGGGTTTGTGGGCAGTTGTGGCACATCCATACCTAAAGCACAGTGGTTCTCCCTTACTTGGTTTTGGTCCTGGGGGTTGGCAACTGGTGGCATCAGGAAATCAAATACTGAATCATCCACCACTGCATGGGTTTGGAGCGTTAGTGCAAAGAAGGTTAAACATCTGCTTTCTTGAGTCTCCTGGATTTGTACCACCACTGTTCTCCAGAACACCTAATGATTTATTGTGTTAGAGGCTACATCAGTGAGCAAGGAGAGTAACCGGCTGCAGGCACAGCACACGTCTGTTTTTTAAACAGCTTTTAAATGTTTCCAACAGCTGAAGTGACTTTAGAAGGAAGACAGCGTTGATACGATCTTTCTAATATATGTGTAATGGAAACATTTACCCATCTGGGAAGTGCTCTTATGTCTGCTACAGATATTTTTAACAAGTCTTTGTAGAAGTCAGGAGGTTGTACACTCTTCATAGAAAGACATTTAACTCTGAAGTTGGTATCAGTGGTGGTGACAGGATGGTATTTTCTTTTGAAATTACCTTTGAAATTTTTAAAATCTAGGTAAGTTCCTCTCTTCACGCTTCTTGATGATATTAAAAGTAGCACCTACTTTGAAACTTAACTGATTTATTTCTTTCAGCCTTAAAATACTGTGCTGGCAATTTAAATGCAGTTTATCAACTGGTACAGTTTGTTCTTTACTAAATGTAGAAGACTGCCTGTTTCTGGCCACTGACCAGTCTTTATGTTTGTAATGTACGCTGACTATTTAGATCCTGGCAAGAAATTTGTTCTTGGACCTTGAAGTATTTCAGTCCTTCCAACCTGGAAGCAGCTTAAAAGATATTGAATAATGAATTAGCAATTTTTCCATCTACAGCTCTCACAATAAACACATTTGTAATCAGATTTAGTGTCAAGCTGTACAAGTTATTAGTGCTTGGCAAACTGTCATTTAGTGTTTCTTTTGTTATAAAGATTCAAAAAGACAATTTATTGAAATGAAAAGGAAATACAAACCTTACACAAATACAATGCAGAACACTTTTTACAAGTACCAGTGTGTTCATCACTCAGGTTTTTAGAACCGTAGAACAGCCCCGGCTGGGAGGGACCTTGGAAGATCACCTAGGCCAACCTTTCACAGGAAAGGGAGCCTAGATGAGATAGTCCAGCACCCTGTCCAGTTGCAGGGATTGATGGGATTGAATCCAGATAAAAACATTGATTCATATAATTTGTCTACTGGGCAGATTTTTCCCCTCCCAGCATGAAGTTTACTTGTTTTTCCTCTGCTCAGAGTGGAAAAAACCCACAACCCATCATTAGCTCTATGCAGATGAAAAAAATTAAATGTGCCGTACTGGCATATACTAAGGATATTGATTTAATACAGTTTGGCCATGCTTCTGGATTCACAAATAAAACATGTCCAAATGTACTGGTTATTTTCTTCAGGCCCGTTTTCTTCACACATCAGCATATGCAGGTGGCTAACTAGATTATCAGAATTCCTGCAGGGGGACATCTGCATGTTGGCTACCTGCTGGACTCTGTTTGAGAGAATTATACCCAAGCTGTTCTTACCAAGATCAAATAGCTTACGTAGTAATGTGCCGCTGTCTATTCGGATAGCTCCGTTTGTTGGTGGGTTTATACATTATCACACTATATGTTTATGTACACGCCTTACGCTTCCTTTTCCCGACTGCCCTCTGTGAGGCATTACAGCTATTTCATGGTAGAGTGACAAAACTGCCCATGTCATCAAGCACACTGTTGCAGACACGCGCACTGTGTATCTGCATTGTGGGAATGGCAGTGATTTCTGCATAAATGCACACGACGTGTGGTATGTGCAGGGGTGAATAGTGGTGAAGCAAACAGCGGTTGCTTCTAGGTAGCGCTAAATGATGAATCATTTACTTGACAGCATGCTTTTTTTTTTTTTTTTTTTTTCCCCTCCTAAGTCATTGGATGCTTGTGTGAATTTTTTGGCTTTTTCCCAGAGTCCACACTGCTTCCAGCTGAGATGCCAAACCCCACTGCCGTTTGGATTTGCGCAACACTGCTTTAATACCCAGAGCTCCTCCATAAATAGTTCTGCTCTCCCCACGCCCAGCTAGAAAACAACCACAGGAAATCGGGGAATGTGCAGCCAGCACAGCTTAGCTGGCACTAATTGATCTGAGCCAGCACAGCCTGCATGAGAGCATTCATGTACGTAGCCTGCGCTGCTGGCTGGCTGCGGCTGCTACCTCAGGAGCTCTGGTGCCTGCTTTTTAGAAGACACCATATTGCTACAGACTTAGAGCAGCAGCAGCGTTTTTGTTGTTGCTCCAAGGAGTTGTGCTCCTTTAGGAAGTGTATGCAGCCGCCCCCCTCTCTCTCCCTTTCTCCCTGCCTTCCTCCCTCCCTTTTCATCCCAATCGATTACCGGAGGCTTTTTCAGCTGCATGCAGTTGTCAGGGCAGGTAGTCTTGGGAACTTGCAGTGGCTATTCCTGAAGGAAAAATCCAAGGAAGACAGATGGATGGATGTTTTTACCGGTGTGAGTGAGCAGTTAGTACGTAGGGGTCACCACGCAGGGGATTTGGATTTGGAGCTGGAAGCACCAGGGTCTGTTTGTTTGGATGTTTTTAGCTAAAGGTGTGAGCTTACTGCTGCTGTGACTGCAGGGTGGTGGGTTTTTTTCCTCCTCTGCCTCCTGAAACATCCTTTTTTTTTTTTTTTTTCTTTCTCATTTCTGCGGGTATATGGGAATATAGCTGACTTCAAGTATGAAGATTCAAGAGCATCCAAGCATTCCTGAAAACAAGTTGCAAAGAAATCAAGATGCCGATGACCAGGAAAACAGCTTTGTGTCGGAAGTGCCTCAGCTGGATTTGACAGCGCTGTGTGATGACAACAACTGGGAAGGTAGGATTGTGTGATGGCTGGTCGTACAAGTGAAAAGGGAGAGAGGGAGACCTGAGTGAGCTGCATATGTCTTTATGTGATCATTTTCCCTTGCCAAAAACAACAGGAAAGCAATTTGGTCCTTAATATGGAACTGAAAGTTTGGAGAAACTGGAAGCAAAATACTGGATGGGTACGAATTCTAATTGTCACTTAGAGGAAGAAAATTAGTTGGTTTATTCTTGAAGTTACTTTCACATGTTGTTTAGTACTCTTAAGTCCCGGAGCATTTCAGGATAACTTATTTCTTGGTGGCTGGTCACTCATATTAAGCTAGGTGGCCCTATACTTCAAAGAAGCTGGGTGTTTCACAGTCTGAAAGGAGCTTCCTTCTTTCTTCCTTTTCTTCCACTTCAATCGCTATTTGGAAATAATGATTCAGATCTGAAAAGCGTAGCTGGAAAAAAGGCTGTCTGTCTGCTGTTTTGTCTTTTGATAGCTCTTACAAACAACTTTTTTATGTATGCTGTGAAAAAATTCTGATTGCCAGCTCAAACAGCAGTGTTAAATTGTGTGTGCTTTAAATTATTTTAATAGTGGTTCTTAGTGGCTGCACTGACTCAATTAAGGGTGGGAAATCTGGGGGAGCTCTGTGGGTGCCGTGAACCTCAGTTTCATTTGAACTTGAGATAAATTTAAGGTGTCCAGCACCTCTGGGATCAAACCCTTTTCCAGTTACACGGTTTCCATGTGCAAGCAAGAATTCTGTTTGTGCTTTAGGAGTGAAAGAAGGGCTTTGACAGGGAAGAAGCAGGAAAAGGGGGAGTACGGTATTCTAATAAGCAAGAGAGGGGAAAATGTGTAACTAGTTTATTGCTCTAAATCTGCTCCTGCCTCCACAGAATACGTGACCTAGTATATTTTGCCTTTCCCTCTAGGAGTGGAGTAGTTATGACACTTTGAGCATGAGTAAAGAAAACTTGCAGCCGTGGCTGCCTTTGATTCACCAAGCAACTAGTCACCATGGTTGGGAGAGCATTTCTCCATTTGCTTGCTAGGCGGGGATTCCCTGGGTGGTATCACCACGTGTGCAGCATGGTTGATCAAAGCACCATGGAAAGGCTCCCAGGAGGCCTTGGCTGCTGTATGTGTTTGCTGGGATGCTAATTAGCACTGCCCCACAGGGTCTCAGGCCAGGGTGAGCATGTCTGTGTTCTCAGAGGTGATGTGTGGCTTCAGCAGTCATGTGAACCTTTGGAAATAATGACTCTCTTTCTTTTTTTTTTTTTTTTTTTTTTTGTCTTCTTGGGTTACTAATGGGAGTCATATGAACGCATGAAGGGGAGAACAGAGATCTGCCAGAGAGGCTTTCCCATCATACAAAATAAGTTGCACCTTTGGTACAATTCCTTCTTCATAGGTGTGCTCTTACGGATTCTAGCTTTCTTGCCCTGCAAATATGAAACAGGATTATGCATGTGTGGCTGTGCTTGAAGAGTGCTTCTCTTTGATCCTTCCTTCCTCTGTTCTGCTCACATGCATTTCACAAGAGGAGGAGATGGACAGCTGTCTGTGGTGAGAGAGATGCCATCTTCTAAAAGGCATGCCTTCCAGAATCACCATTTTGTTGATGCAGATGAAAAAGCAGCAAAATGGTGCCTTCTGAGTCTTCCATAGCTGTGGGCGTGAAATCAAGCTTGCGGCATCCAGGAGGTGGAAGATCTTAACATCAACTCTCAGGCTGCTTCTGCAGCTAACGACAGAGTCTGTAATTGAGACTGGCTTTGCAAGGCAGGGTTGTACCACCCATCCACAGCTCTAGCAGCCAGGGCATCCTCCCTTCCTCTGCCAGCCAGCCTGTGTCACTCAGACCTTCACAGACCTCTCAGGATCTGTGCTGCAGCTCTGGTTGCATCCCCAGTGAAAAGGAAAAGGACTGTGCCTCCAAATACAGTAACACTTGAGGAGTTTATTGCTTTGCTCTAGCAAATTTGGTAGGTCCTTCTCTCAGGAAATTACCTGTTCTTCTGGGGCATAGTGGAGCTGACTTCTGGGTGCCGGGTCCTCTGTATCATACCGCAGGAGACAGAGCATCTAGTGATCAGGACAACAGCTGCGCCTTTTAAAGTGGCTTGTGAGAACAGTTACAGGTTGAGGGGTTGCCTTCAGCTGTAGCTGTCACTGCCTCCAGTCAAATGTGAGGGAAGAGCCTTCAAGAGTGGGCACAGAATTACACAAGACAGCCTTGTCCACTGACTAGCTCTTATTTGTCTCTCAGGCAGGCTCTCCATCACGTTAAGACCAGAGCTACCTTAAAAGCCCTCCTTCAGGGGCACAGAACTGTGATAGCTGCTGCCAGGCCCCCCCCCCCCCCCCGCCTTTTATCTTACGCTAGAAGTAATTCTTACCAGGTATTTTTTTTAAGGTTCACCACATCGTCCAATCTGTACACAATAGGAGAGAAGTGCTGTACTTCTCCAGGCTATGTTCCCTTTACCTAAAGCTGGGCAGAGAAAGGACAAAGACGACGGCTTCGCGCTTCCTCCGGTGCGTAGGCTGCTCGGCGCTCTGCTGTGTGCCTGCCTTCTCTACCTGCCTCGCCTGCTGCCTGTAAGGGCATATGTGTGGTAGTCATCACGCTGCTGATGTAGGATGCAGGGCGTGAGCAGTGCCCCAGCCACAGTCAAGTTCTGAACACTAAGCCTAGGTGTGTTTCCCATGATCCAGGAGAAATATTTGACTAGTGTGCATTTGGCAGACACAAATCAAATCGTTTTATTCCCGGGCTGGGTGTGAACTGAGCTGTCTCTGTGAACTGGGATGTGTGACTGCTGGGCTTGCATGCTAAGCTGGTGGGTCAGTCAGTGCCAGCTGAGACAGCTTGCGAGCAAGCGTTTTCAGAGCTGCTTCCCTAGCAAAAAGTTTTTAATTGTTGCGGATTACGTTTGAATGGAGTGCTGTGAGCGAGGAGGACAGAGTGTTCTTTCACAGTCCAGCACTATTGTACAAATTTCTTACCAAATGTTTCTAATTCGAGCCCAGAACTTGCTATCCTGCCCTCAAGGAAAATCTGCAAGTATGTTACTCTCCGTAACGGCGGCTGGCAGTTCAGTAAATCAATACGATGCATGTGATTGCTGCCTACATCGCCCCATTACTGACGCTTTAAAAAAGGTTCTGTGGATGAGATTTCAAGCAGTTTGCAGTAACAAGCACTTAGGAAACAATCAGCAGACATTTTTCTACAACCTTTGAAGCTTGGGGGGAAAAAAAAAAAAAGGATAGAAGCAGAAATTCAAAACACAATTTGGGTTCTCAGTGTTGAGAACTCAAGGATTGCAGCACTGAGACCCTGAGGGTGAAGCTGATCTACGAATAGTTTCAACACTGACTTAATTGGTAATTTCCCATGGGAAAAAAAAAAACCCACCCCAAAAAAATCCGAAGAGTACAGCAACAGGGAAGCTAGATTTGGATTTCTTTTTCTCAACACTGTGGACTTAAGATACATCAATGTATTTGTGTAACACCCTTTAGCATAAGGAATCAAAAGGTGATGAAACACATTGCATTTTTATTACTATGTGTAGAAAAGAATAATTGCATTGTGTACTGATTTTATTTGATAGCACAAATATTTTAAAAACTATTTTCTCATTGGTTATTATGATGTTATAAACAAAACACAAAGTTGGTTTGGTAGCTGAGAGATGTGTCATCTCACTAACTGAAAAGGCATGGTAGCACTTTATTTGGATCATTTTTGATCTGTGTAGGAAGAATACCTCTTGATGTATTCAAACAAGGATGTTTTCAAACAGTTATTTATAAGATGAGTAAAATAGGTTGTTACTGAGCTAGTGAATGTTTTGGGGTTTAAAATTGCTTTTTTCACTTTATTATGAGAGATCTTTCTGGGGTCTTTCAGGTGGGATTTAATAGTAGGACCTCAGGTGTGGTAATGAGTTCAGACTTTTTAATCCCTCTGGACCTACTTGGGTTTGCAGCAGCTGAGATTTGGCCTCCTTTGTTAGACGGGGTTGTGTAAAAGCGGTGTGAGCAGCATGCATCAGCTGTGTGGCTGCAGAGGAAAGGGAAACAGGAGATGCCTGCGGCATTTTGCTGGCTGCATCTGACATGGGCTGCGTGTGTGTGTGTGTGTGGCCACCCCTCTGTTGGCCCTGCAGCCCCCAGTAACCCTGTGGCAAATGTACAATACGGTGATAAAAAAAAAGTCAGGTTTTATCAGCGTGGCGGCTTGGAGCTCAGCAATAATACACCAATTTGGTACAATTAAATCTTCCTTCCTCCCTTCTTGCATGACACAGGTTTATTAATATCTCCAGCCCTCTGTGTGGCAGGTTGCAGAGAGGTTGTATTGCCGTAGGCGTATGTGTGCCTACAGAGTTCTGCAGAGCAACACCTGGCAGATGGCTGACAGCTTTGTTGAAAGATTAGCTGGTTGTGGGATTTTGAGAGGGAGTGCAGCAGTTCTGAAGGACTGCAGGCTCAATACCAGCATAATTCATCTCTTCAGTGCCGACTTAGAGAAAGTGTACCTAAAAGAAATGCACTGAGAGTCTGACCAATAAACAGAAATTTTTTTCACCTTTTCTCTGCACTGGTATAGCCATGCTGGTTAAATATTCCCAAATATATTTATTTTCACAAAAGATTTTCATTATGGAGAAGGGGAGGGTGGGGAATAGTACATGGAAAGACTGTGGAGGTGAGTAGAAAACTGAGTTTTCTCTGAGCAAGACAGATCTGTTCAAGACAGAACATGAATAAGGGTAACTGTTCTGTCAAGCTAATGGCAAAGAAAAGGTGGAACTTTTACATTCCTTACTGAGATTTTGTTCTTCAGGTAGCAGAAAGGGGAAAGGGTAACAATATTAATCCTGAGAGCAAATACTTCAAACCTGAGTCATTAAGTCCAGGAATTTAGCAGCCTTCCGAAAAGGCTCAACACTCTGATAGCTATTTTGGGTAAATGAGTAACAAAAGGTATTACGTATTCTGTTAAACACTAATTGATCCGTTGTGCCCTGTCAGAAAAAGTGGCAGCTTACCCTTAGCAGGTTCCTATATATTTATTCAATCCATCAATTCCAGTGCTTCCAGCTGAAGCACCTGGCACCGGGCCAGTATGAGGGAAGGAAGTTGGACTACAGCTCTGGTCCACTTTGTGATCAGATGTAGATAAAATCCATAATTCTACTTACCTAAATATGTTCCTTAATTAATTGCTGTGCAACATTCTAGGGGGTTATCCATTTTTTGTGTCCAAATGAGATCTTTTTTCTTTCAAATACTTAAGAGTCAGTAAGGGAAACAAGTTACGCGTGGACTCAGGCCCTCCAGGAGTGAGGGTTAAAACCAGCTGATTTGCTATAGCAACCATTTCTTCTATCAAGTCCCAAGTCTGATTTTTCCTTTTATTCCTTTTTCCCATCTCCTTTTTAACACTTTCTTCTGTGGAATGTGAGTTTATCTTTTTGGGCAGTATACTGAAATTAACAAAAGAGAAAGTAGACATACCTCAGCCTCCGGTAGCTTGCATAAAGTGCTTTGCTGTCTTTGGGGTTTGATCAGAAGCTCTTTGAGCCACTACAATTCCCTGAATGTCGCATGCTATCTGGTGTATAAATCCACCTTGGGACAAAGTCACATGCATCATGCATGATTAATAATGGCTTTGTTAGCCAGTGTGGTGTAGCAGCTTAATTTGGTTACTGCTAAGTATGCTGCTGATTTCTTCCAAGTTTATTCCATGTATATAAATCCCATGGAGGTGTGATTTAACCATTTCCAAGAGCAAATTCTGTTTTGGGGTGAGAATGTATTCCAAAAATCAGACAAGAGAGATGTCTGCAAGAATTGTGTGCATCACTTACATTTGACTAGCAGGAATGAAGTTATCAGATTTGTTCCTTTAGTGTTACTAGCCATTATTTTGCTACAAGAGATCTTGTTGAGGACCTTCCTGAAATCATGAGAGATCAGGGAAGTGTGCAACACCAAAGTGTCGCAGTTTGGCTGAAGAGTTTGCCCTTTGTTTCACCCTCCTCCTTATCAGATTCCTTGAGCAAAATATTTCAGGTATTAGGAACTGCCAAGGTTGAACGCAGCTAAGAAAACACTCTTGTTCTAGAAATTAATTGAGAAGTGCAGGCTGCATTAGCTTTCCAGTCCGTGGCAAAACAGCCTACATACACTTGGGACTTACACACCTCATCAAAGTAGCCTCTGTGAGCCAGGCTTGTATGTGCTTCACTTAGCACAACACTTGCAAGAGGCTCTCTGCAAAAACCTCCAGCCATCCCTTTCAGAGCAGCACATCAGTTTGCATGCAGCACCAACCTCTAAGCAGAGGCGTGCCATTTATATTCATGTGCTAAGGAAGAAGGGGGGAAGAGCGTTATTTGATGCCGTGTGCAGGCAAAATACCGCTGAGCCTGTCATTACTGAATTGTGGATGATCTTGTGCTGTCTGAATTGTACATGGGTGGGAATATTAAACAGCATACAGATTCTGTAAGGGAAGCCTTATGTAATCCATTCGGAGCTATGAAAATGTTAACCTTGTTCAGCAAAAGGAAATACTGCTTTTTATTCAAAAACCGGTAACTTCAAAAGCCCCTTCTCTTCATGGAAGAATAGATGCACGAGGCATGGGAAATCATGAGTCCGTAGCTCTGCAACTGGTCTGGGAGCTTTCTATAAGGTTTTTGTTTTCTTACTTGACTCTCAAACTATTTGTTAGATTTGTAAGTTCAAAGCCTGGCTCTTAAACTGTCTAATCCCGTGGTGCTAAGTAGGAGCATGCAAATCAGCTTAGTAAACTATCTGAACACAAAATGTTGGACTTCTTATGGCATCTGGAGGGAGCGATCACAAGATTGAGGTGGTAGCTTTCCTTGGGCTCCGTTATGCTAATTAGCAATGCTACTGCTACGTTTGGTTTCCCTTTCTCTCCCAGTCCACCATCTCCCTGTAGAACATTGCTTTTACTTCCAGCTGGTGAGGTTGTCCAGGTGGCTGAAGATCTCCACTTTTCCACCATGCTGTTAAGCAGCAGGATTGCACACGGGATAGAGAAGGGGGAAACTCAGACCGTATTACCATCATTGTTCATTTCGAGGCTAAGCACCCTGTGGAACTGGGTGTAATGTGAGACAGCTTTTCCTTGCAGACTAGAAGAACCTAGGCTTATTCCCAGTCTTTGAATTTCCAATAGTGGGTAGCAGGGTTGTACTGGAGTGCTGGAGGCTATGGCAGGACAATTAATACGCAACTCATTTACAGCATTTGTACACCCTGAAATTGAAAAAAACCCCTCCTGTAATCCAGTTACCTCCTTTATACTGCAGTGTGCCAATAATTTTCTCTTGTCCAGCGTAACTTTTCCCTCAGAGGTGCTGGCTGGCGATAGCCTCGTTTGGTGTCAGTCCATGGTAATTGCTGGCCAACTTCTGGGTACAGTTTTCTGTTGTGCCTAGGTGATCATTTGTGTTTCTGGAGAGTACCCACCATGGCCAGGCGATGCTTTGCACGCTGGGCAGATAGATGCAAATAATGACCCAGAGAATGCCTGATGACAAGGAATCACTGTGCGGGACAAACAGGTCAGGGTTCATTAGAAAAGTTGCCTGGAGTCTGTCGTACGTGTAAAACAAAAACGATAAAACCAGCCTTTGTCTTACTGTTCCCAGAGCCCATCCCTGCTCTTTCCTCATGGCAGCGAGACGGCTTAGACTCAGATGAGGCTCGCCTTTCCCCGCAGGCCGGTCGCTTAATTCGCCAGCTTCTGGATGAGGACAGCGATCCCATGCTGTCCCCTCGCTTCTATGCCTATGGACAGAGCCAACAGTACCTGGATGATACAGAAGTGCCTCCTTCCCCTCCCAATTCTCATTCCTTCATGAGGTGGGTTGTGATTTCCCTGTCCTGGTTCTCAAACCCAGCTGTAAAGGGTGTGCACAGTTGCATCAAGCCACAATGCCAGATAGCTGTGCTGTGTTTGGTTTCTGTTCCTGCTGATGGGAAAGAGATATTTTTAGAAAAACTCTTGGTAACTAATAGTTTCTGAGTTTGTGAATTGACATCTAGGGAGTGGCTGTTGCTGAAAAGTGCTGTTGCAGCATCTTTTGCTGTCATTACAGAGTAGCAACATAGCATTCTCACTTCTGTGGGATTTCCCATTATTTGCACAAAGTTTTAAGTGGCCTTCTTTGCATGAAGACGTACTGTGGCTGTTTGGATAAGCTCTTCTCTGCTCTTGGTAGGAGGCGGAGTTCATCTTTGGGATCTTATGAAGACGACAGAGAGGACCTTACCCCTGCACAACTCACCCGGAGGATTCAGGGACTGAAGAAAAAGATCAGGAGATTTGAGGACAAATTTGAAGAGGAGAGGAAATACAGAGTGAGTCTCTAGGAGTTAAGCATTTGTATGGAGAGTTATGCATTAGCAACAAAGGGAAGGGACATCAGGCAAGTCTGTCAAACATACAGAGCGCTTGAAAGCTTTTATAAGGTCTGAAAAAGAAAAAATGAAAAAAGCTACTGCCCGAAAAAAGAAAACATGCATCTGTACTAAGCAAATTGCCTTTCCAAGCATTATGCATTATCAGTGCAAAACAAGGGATAGCCTAATAAACCGGTAAGAATTGGATCAACACGTAAGACTGTGTGCCACAAGCACAGACTCAGTGTGTAGGAATAGCTATGCTATTCTGATTGTTTGTTTATTAAAGTTCAGCTTATGGGAAGCACAATTGCACATCTCATTTGCATGATGGTACTCCCAGGACAGCAGTGCATTGCAGAGGAGAGAGAACAGCCGCCTTACTTCTGAGCCAGGAACCACAGTCAAGTGCTGCTGAGCAGCAGCAGTGTACTGTACTGTTAATTGTTCCTGACATGCCCTTCTGATGCATAGAAAGCTTTTTAAGGAAATAAAGCTTTGCTGGGGATCTAAACTACAAAGGAATGTGCTGAAAGGATCTTCCTGCACTAGAAAAGGCTGGAAGAAATGCTCAGAGCTTGCTGTAGCCTAGCATTTGCGTTATTTTGCTGTCTTTGGATGTAAGGAAGCTTTTGGTGTGAATATGTGCATCACCCTAACACTTCTCAAACTGTTCAGGCTAGGCTAACTATTTTGGAGGTGCCGTCTTGTTAGAAAACAGTAGGCACAAGGATTCCAACGTTCATCTGGCCCTCTGAGGCACTCCTGCAAATTCATGTTTGCCATCAAAAGTTTTGTGTTTTCTAAAAAGAAAATCAATCTTACGATGCCCTGAAGAGTCAGTGCTGTGACAGGGAGGAGCAATTAAAACAAGGTCTGAAATGAGCTGGTCAGAGGCCTGCAGGGTGCCAGTCAGAAGCTAGTGCTCATGGTCCATGCCGGGTCCGAATTCTGTTGTACCTACTTCTGTGACATATACTTGTTTCAGTGGGTCTCTCCTGTTGGTTTAACACAGATTCAGCATTACTGTTTTTTTCCTCCCAGCCTTCCCACAGCGACAAAGCAGCCAACCCTGAAGTGCTCAAATGGACAAATGATTTGGCCAAATTCCGAAAGCAACTTAAAGGTGAGCAACCACCACTGGTGCGCCTTTGTGGGGCAGCTGGACTCTGCCTCATTTAAATTTGATGTTAGGCAGCGATCTTGTCATTGCCACATTTTTAAATAGAAAAATTACTCCTCTTCCCCCGAATGCCCCGTTTAGAGTCAAAACTAAAGATATCGGAGGAAGACCTTGGCCCTGTTGTGCGTCAGCGAAGCAACACGCTCCCCAAGAGCTTCGGCTCTCAGCTCGAGAAGGACGATGACAAGAAGCAAGACCTGTCAGATAACTCTGCCAAGCCTGCAGTGGAAGCGACCCTTGATTCTATCCAGAAGAAGCTTCAAGAAAAACGAACAGAGACAAACCGACCTGAAGATATTAAGGTACGATTTAGACAGATCAAATTTAGGCCTTTAAGTACAAGTGGGTCACTCATGGCTGCAGAGTCATTTGGGAAAGCCTTGTGGTCTTCTGTGTTTTGTTGCAAAGTCTACAGCCTTTACTCCTGGCTCACTTGCTTTAGTTTCTTTCCCTCTGCCTTTAGTACCTGATTTTTTTTCCAGACCTTCATTTCTGTTGAATGTCACTGTGTGTGCTTTTCCTGATCCTTGTATATTCCACGTAAAGTTTCTGAATTATTGCAATATTTCCTGCCCTGTATTTGGCTATTTCTGTTGTTATCCACAAAGGCTTTTGGCAAATTCTGAGTCTTCCAGTGATTCTGGACATCGGGTCATCTGTTTTCTTCTAGTTATCGCTCCAAAGCTGAATGCTCTTCTCTCAGGGTTTTTGTCACTACTCTTCAGAGTTTTGCATTGAGCTGTGTTAGCTGCTGTGATCTCTGAGGGTTGTGAGCAGGGAGATCTTTGTGTCTGATGTTGCTAGTTCCTGAGGTTTGGGCAGCCTTGGAAGTGAAGTCCTTTAGTCTGTTGACACATAAATTGTGCATGCTTTGTAAGAGAGGGGCAGACAGCATTATCTTTGTTTACTAGATCTTCAGAAGATGATACACAGCGTGTGTTCGGCTGTTTTCTGGTGGTAGCAAGAATCCACAGCCTGGCTGTTTAAAAGAGGGTCTGTGATAGTCTTTGGTGCTATGATAGGGAGAGAAGGCCTGGTGTCAGGCAAGTTCAGTGGGGGAGCTCTGGCAAACTTACTTAAAAGAGTTCCCTAACTGTCTGCCCTTTGGTTTTTTGGCTTGGTCCCCTCAGCCTGTCTGCCAGAGCTTCTCACTCTATAGCAGAACTGGCAGAAGGAGATGGTCTGACTGCAATTCAGTTCTTGGTAGTCTGTTTATGGCAGTCAAAGCAAAGATGGCAAGCTTTGCAAGAGGTGCTGGAGCTTGCCCCAGATTGGGAGAAAAAGAAGGAAAATGTGTTTTGGTGTAGAATTTACATGTTGGATTTTAACTGAAAAAGAGGCGCTGTGATTAAAAGTTGCATGCCATTGTTTTCTCAGAGCACATTGATAATTGGTAAGTCCCCGATATGTACATAAAACACCTTCATATACAAATTTTATATGGTTCTAATCTTCCTGCATTGTGCATAGGGTGCCACTCATGTTAACAGTCTCTTTGGCAATATAGCTGGGAAGAGAGGACTGGAAGGCAGAGACCCATCTTCAGAACATTTTAATGACAAAATGGCGTGACTCGGTTAGGCCACAGATCAATATTGTTCAGTCCAGGAATCTTGACTTCTTTTTTCTTCCTCCTCTCTCTGTATGCCGTTCTTCATAGGACATGACAAGAGATCAGATAGCAGCTGAAAAAGTGGCTCTTCAAAAAGCTTTGCTGTATTATGAAAGCATTCATGGCAGACCGGTATGTACAGCAGCATTTTTTTTTATAAAGTACATCTTTATATGTCTTTGTCTGTGGTAAATGATCCCCCTAATGCTCCTTTGATGTCACAGTCATTAGACTTCTTGCTGTTCAAACCACACGTGCATCCTCTAATCTACCTCTCTGATCCTTCGCGGCCATCGCTACCCAAGAGTGTGTTCTCAGCAAGGCGATGTCTGCACGCGGCGCTGTGCTTGGCAGATACCCGTAGGACCGAGCCTCCAGGCTGACTGAGGCAGAATGTGCATTATTTTAGCATCACACTCACCAGGATCCACAGATACCCAGTTTGTGGCCCAGTGGACTCAGCCACCTTTACTGGGGATATAGTCTGCATGTGAATAGTTGTGTGTGGTCCCCCATCCAACCAGGAATTTTGCAATTTGCTAGTATTAGTGGCTAACTGGGAAGACAGGTGTGCATACATTGCTCCTTCTTGGAGGAGCTACAGCATGTTTCTCCCAGCACCTTGCTGTTTGCAGGGAGGTGCCAGCACCTTGCTATTTGCACAATTTGCTTGTGCCAAAAGGTTCATGCAAGTTTGTCTCCTAAGCAGCCCAGCATAAGTTGAAAGGCAATTTCATTCTTCTTCTGAGAAACCAATGTTTTTTTCCAAGTGCCAGGGAAGCAAAGGTCATGAGGTTTCTTGCACATTTGATCTTAACAAAGGAAAATTATTTGTGAAGACAGAGGATTAAGTATTTGTGTCCCTGCCATGGCAGAAACACTGTGGCTTCCAGGACACCATTGTTGGCTTTGTATGAATCCCTCCTCCTCTTTCACTGACGGCGTTATAATCTTTGCTACCCGCTGTATAGGTGAAGTAACTTAATTTCAGAGTGGTGCTAATCCCTTGAGCAGCGGCTCGGGAGCAGCAAATTGATTAGTGCAGCTGACAAATCTGTCATTCTGCTGCTGCACGGGATTCCTGATCGCTTCCTTCCTTTTGCTCCTGAATTATTTCCTCCTTTGTCCATTGTTTTAAAAAAAGTATTGCTAATTTACTTAAATACCTTTGTGAAGGGCTAATATTGCACAGTCACATATACTGGCAACTTAAAACAGCATAATTGTATGAGAGGACGTGCAGTTTTATTCTTGGGTGAAGGAGCAAAAGGCCAGCACAAGGGAATCCACTTCACCTTCCCTGCCTCCCCCCGAGACAGTCTGCTTTTCTGCTTTTACAATGACATAAATCAACAGGTGGCATCTCGTTGAAGTGAACTCACTTAAATCTGTTTAAAAAAGAGGGCAAGTCCAGAGCCTAGCTTGTCAGCATACCTTTTATTTTTTCCTCCCCTTTCTGATGCTTTATTTATACAACTGCTTTTTAATTTGTTTGGGTTTAAGTAAGCAGTCTATACCTAGCAACGCTGCATGGCAAGGAGGACTGCAGCTGATCAGCTTTTGCTGTTCCCAGCGCTTGGCACTGCAGCAGTGGAAAAGTACTGAGAGCCTGAGGAGAATGGGGATAGTTCAGCCAAGTATTTTTTTTTTTTCTTAAAGATATTTTAACTAAATAAGATAAACAATGGAGCTGACATTTATCGTGCAACCGGGTCTTTCTGCACCAGTGGTAGATGAACCTGCAAAGGTGGAACTGAACTGTTTAAGCCAAAAAGACCATCTCTGCAGAAATTCTGGAGCTGCTGTGACAATGCAAGCAGTGGTCTGTTCCTCAGCTGCTGCTCTTCTGCCATGTGGAGTGTGCCCCAGAGTTGTGTCAAAGGCTCCATTATTCCAACAGGCTTTTTACATTTTAATGTTCTCCCAAAATATACCTAGGTTTTGCTGGTATTACTTATGTTTACCTACTGAGACAGTTTGCCTGTGTGATAAACATTTTCTTTCAGAATCTGCCTTCTGTTAAGTGTGCTGGTGTAAATCAGCAGGGCTGACTCAGGCCCCATACACTTCTAATGCCTGAATTAATTCTCTGTGTTCTCTCTCCACGCTGATATTCAGACACTGAGGCATGTCGTTTATTTCCATTCTTCCACATACCTAAGGATCTTTTGCCCATTCCAAGGCTTATGTTTATTTTTCTGTGCAGAACAGTGCTATTTATCGGCTTTGAAATGTTGTTAATTGAAGGTTTAGTTCTCAGCCTCAGTAGTCATTTTTTTTTTGTTTTATTTTTTTAGTAAGAGACTGAGCTAACAGTAGTGCTGTGCCTCCTGATCTACTAACCGCTAACCTAGTAAAGCTAGGGAGAATGAGAGAGAGGCAGGCTACCCAGTTTTTCCAGTAGCATGCTTGACGGGTTGCAGACAAATACCCTAAGTTGGAGGCAACTTGCTAGCCAGTGCCATTGAATGCAACAGATCAACACAACACTCAATACAGAGAGGGCCGAGTGAACTGTCTGATGCTGCTCACATCCCTCTAATCCATATGTGCTACTTATGCAACCAACAGCCAGCCTGAGGGTGTTGGAGCTGGCCTGTGCTCCAGAGGTGTGGGGCATGCAGGCCCCAGAGCTGGGACTGCCCCTCTGTACGCCCCTTGTCAGGCTTGGGGATGTTCGTATTGAACCCAGAAAGGAATAAAAAGGCCTTCCTCCTCCTTCCTCCCTGTTCATCTGCCCCCAACATAAGAAAGAAACTTGATTATCAGGAGGAAGATGCTGCCTCCAGATTCGTAAGAGTTCTTCCCTGCCAGTCCCACTCCTGGGAGTGCTCGGAGCTCTTCTGCCCCTTGCAAACCAGCACCCTGCCCTGCTTGGAGGGAGGATGAGAAAGTTTTAGGAAGCTCACTCCAATGAAAGTCAACTGCAGACAAAATAAAAGACCGTTCATTTTAAAATCTCCTCCCTGTCTTAAGCTGTATTCCCTTCCTTCCTATTTCTGTTGCAGAAAAGGAGACTGTACAAAGCTCCCTAGGGGGTTACACTGTTGATTTTTGTGTGGCGGCTGTTCAGATGCTTTGGTGATTAGCAGCAGCAAAAAGCCTTGAGGAAGATAGGCATCAGAATCAGTTAAAGCTTCACCTTGTAAGAGCTTTATAATCTAAAGTTAGACAAAAGAGCTAATGGAAAGACAGTCATAGGATGTGGGTCAGACAGTACTGAATACAAAGACAGGTGATGGTCAGGTTGGTTCTGCCGAGTACTCTGTTTTCTAAGCCTGCTGTAACAAAACACTGAAGAAATAAACCCTGACTTCCTCACAGCTAGTACCTGGTTGGACAGACCTTTGCTTTTACCACATGAGTTACTAGCTGTTAGGTCTTCCCTTCTCCTGCACTATCGGTACTAAGATTTTCAGCTTAGCTTGGGTCTGAAAGAAACCAGAAATAAACACTGGCAGTTTGTAACACTGTCACACGGGGGAGGGAGCATGACCACAGCTAGGGAGAGTAGAGTCAGGGGCAGAGCAGTGTAAGGAGGGCTTGGGGTGGGCATTACAGCACTAGTCTGTCTTCTCTGTGCCACACAGCCCTGGCACCTTCATCCCTTCTCAGCTCTGTGGTAACTTCTCCTCAGCAAGGTTGCTGGGAGGAGGGGTGGAGAGCAAGGTTAGGTTGTTCAAAAGATGAAGAACTGCGGCCTTGGACAGGAAATTAGGAGGAATAGCGAAGCCAGGTCAGCTTTTGTGATACCTGTAGTTTAGCTACCCTGAGAAAGACTCCTTACGTTGCAGTATCCAGTCATTGCACCTCTTTTCTCTTTTTGTGCGTCATAAACATTGCCTCTGAGGCCCCAGCCACAAGAACAAGGGTGGGAAAGCTCATGTTGTGCCTTATAATGGTAGACGTGATTACAGGCACAGACTGTTGCCTCTGTGGGTCATTTTGTGCTGTGGACATACCTAAACCGGTCATTTAAACAACCTGTCTCATACAGCCCCATTACAAGACATCCCACAGCTTGGGTGCTGCTTCATCTGGCACCTGCGACAGGAGATGTAATGATGTATGGGAGCACTTGCATTACCAGTTTCAGGGTTAATGCTGCTAACCCATCATCCTCAGGAGATTCTGTTCAGGCCCCCTCTGACTAACAGCGATCACAAGCACATGCATTATAGAGTGGAGCATCTGCTGCAAGCTTCATGGTTCTCAAATCTTTTTCCTTTTCAGGTTACCAAAAACGAACGACAGGTGATGAAGCCTTTGTATGACAGGTATCGCTTGGTCAAGCAGATCCTCTCCAGAGCGAACACCATCCCTATCATTGTGAGTAGAGTGTTGTTTTCGGGGCTATTTCTTCAGTTTTGGGCTGAGGAAACAGCAATCACCACACTTTGCATACAACACAGTCACTAAGGCCAAGTCCCAGCCTCCCTTATCACTCAAAGACCAAGCAAATGAGTCAATCTATGACACACCGTTTACTGAAGTCGCGCAAAGCTGGTCAGGGGCCTCTAGCTGCCCACCCATGAGCCATGGGGCACATCTCACCTTGTGTTGTTTCTTCTCTTTCCATTGAGCTGCTGCTGTTACTTCATCATCTTGTGTTTGGCTACAGCCTCACTTCCCTTTTCTTACCAATCCTCTGAGCTGTAGGTCTTCCATGCTGCTTGGTTACATAGGCTGGTATGTGAGGAACACAGACTTGTGTGGGTCCCGCAGGAGATACCAGTCTCCTTGGCTGAGAGAAAGGGCCAACAGTCTCCTAACGCTTTGTGTGTATTAAATAAATCCTGCAAGTGGCGGACCTCTTTTGAGGTGGTGCTTTGGCAAGGAGGCACTGCCACCAGCCAGGAATCCAGTGCACCCATCTAGGGAGTAAATGCACTATCTCTAATTTTAGACAACTTGTGTAGGCCACTTTCTAAAAATTATTTGATCTAAAAAACCCACACAGAACACTTTTAGCCTGTCTGTGGAAAGAGAATTGTTTTATCATGGTTCCTGTTTACTCTGTCATGTATGATCCTTCACTTTTTTTGCTGTTCCCAAGCAGCGCTTATGTCCTGGCCACTTCTTGTAGAGGGGCAGTGAAGTGAATGGGCTGGCACAGCATTGCTCAGTTCAGTCACACTGGGAAGTGGCATTGTTTTCTGTAAATAGTGGGAGATGGTCCTGCATTTAAAACAAAACAAAAAGCTGATCCTCCTTGAATATGCAGAGTACTCCCCAAAATGTGTGCTGTGAAGATGGTGCTGGCAATCAAGAAGGAAGAAACTGTGTAGCTGTGCATGGGCAGTTTAATGCAAAGCTCTGAAAAGAGAGAGGTCAGATCCCATTTAGATGTGAAACTGAAATTGTATGGTGGCTAGCAGAGGAGAGACAAGACTGGCTTTCCCCAGCCCCTTAAGTGAGAACAGCGAGAGACTCATGCAGAGGCGGGACACATTTGAAAATCCATCTCTACCATCGTTAGACAATTCAGTGGGAAATCAGGGTCCTGGAAACCAAGCCTGGGAAGCCTAGCTGGGCTTGTACTGTAGCTCTGGAGAGCCAGCCAGATGTGGGGTGTGTGTATGGGCCGTGGGCTGGGGACTATTTTCTTGCAGCCTTTCCTTTGTAGTTCCTGCCCAGCTAGTATTCCAGCATCCAAGTTTTTTTTCTTAAAAGTGTTTGGCAGCGATGTCCCTTCCTAAGCAATGTCCAGTGTCCTGAGAGAAAACAGCCCAAGGTTCAGGGGGTTTGCCAGGCATGTTTAAGAAGTAGATTTCTCCTGATGGTCCAGCAATGAGCTGAGAGTGAATGTATGGGTGAGAATGAGCTGAGAGCAGGTGGTGGAGGAGAAAGGGGTTCATAATGTAACATACTTGTTAACACCTGTCACAGGGTTCCCCCTCCAGCAAGCGGAGAAGCCCTTTGCTGCAGCCAATTATCGAGGGCGAAACAGCTTCCTTCTTCAAGGAGATAAAGGTGAAGACCTCCAGCTGCTAACTAATTGCTCAGTTTGCATCAATTTTCCCCTTATACCAATGAAAAAGAATGATTGATTTATTTTTTTCCATCAGTGTTGATTTTTTCGCAGTGTCCTCCTGAAAAATCAGTAGCTGCTTTAAGCCTCGCCAGTTCTGATCAAATTCTTCCCTTGTAGATAAGAGTACAGTATTTCCCTGGCTTTGCTTTCTTTCCCATCCTTCTCCTTCCCCCTCCACCTGCACATAATTTATTTTGCTTTAAAAAAAAGAAATCACAATTACCTTTGTACCTTGCTTTTTTCTTCCTTTCCTCCTTTCTTTTTAATGACACTAACTTGTTTTGCGGTAGTTTTTCTCACTCCAAAGCTCTGTGGCTTGCACACAGCACCGTGGCAGGAATGAGCTCTCACAAAACTAACACTCGCACGTGGAGCCAACTGGGGCACCTGTGGATCCTTTACCTGCTCCCATTCACATGCTTATTTTATCCAGGGCTCTTTGGTCACCACCTTGTGAAGGGTATTTCTAACCAAGTTACGTGAGGACGGAAGTAAGAACAACTTGGTTCTGCTAGTTAACGCTTGGTTAGATTTGGATGGGAGGATTATTGTTTGTCGCGCTGCTGCGGGGTGGTCATTCTTGATGCTGAAGACAGCTGTGATATCGGGCCGCCTTCCCCTGAGAAGTTGTCCAACAGTTGACCGGGACATGCAGTGTGGAGCTGGGTGGCCCTGGCTTTCTTTTGTTACCTTTGCGATTTAACGGGGAAAAAGTGCTTCAGCACACTTGGGTCACTTATCCGTTAAATCAGCCAGAGTTTGGTTAACGGTGTGAATACTGCAGACCTAGATATCCAAGGTGATTTGATTATTAGGCAGTTACAGTAGATTGCATATTAATGGGACTGTTCAAGGCACGTGTTCATTAAAACCAGATCGCAGAATGAAGGTGTTAAGCTGCTGGTTGGAGGCTAGTTAATCGTCACTGAGCAACCAGTATTTTCTAGATAACTGCTGGATCAAATCTGCAATAGTGGTCTGGTGTGGGTAGTTTGGTTTGGGTTCGTTTCTTTCTTTTAGTGTGTCCTCTTATTTTTCACCTATGCTTGCACCCAGAGTCAGAACTTAGAGCTGTCAGTTACGGTGATCTCTGCTGCGCAGCATGGCTGGTGCTGTGCCGGGCAGCATCACACCAGCTCAGCAGTGACCTGCGGGGAATGCAAACCCTGGCGGGTTTCTGACTGAAGATCGGGGTGACAGCCTGAAGCCTGTGAACACTTCGATGCCTATTAACACTGAAGTAGGGCCCTGTGAAGCTGCATGTGGCAGCTTTGCACTGGACCACATTCAGAACTAAAGGGAGGAAATTGCCAAAAGGCTCCGAAACGTGCCCCCTGCATAGGTCCGCTATGGGCAGAGCACTGCCTGCCTTGACAGGCCCTGTCACTCTTGGGTTTTCGGGGGTTTGGTGTTGTGGTTTCTTGGTTTGGTTTGGTTTTCTAAGCATTTGGGAGAGCTGGATAAAACCTTGGAATTGATTTGAGGTGAAGCCTTACCAAACATTTGGATATGATATCTTGAATATTGTCTGTGTTGAAAAAACGATTGCAAAGTTTGCTTTTTGGAAGTGCCGATGATGAGATGCTCTGGAGATTCTATATTTGTAACTCTGGAAAATTCAGATGCTTCATGACTGCGTAAAGATCCAAGTAGGTGCAAGCCAAATAGATCTGGTCAGTGAAGATCATTCTGGTTTGCAGTGTAAATGCCAGTGCAGGTTTAAAATAAGATTCCCGTGTGAGACTTGTTTAAAGCAAAGGCCTTAGATGGCCATTTCCATTCGAGTTCTTACTAAGAATACTTGTAATTCACTCCTTTGTTTTAAACAGCAAAATGCTTTAAGAGGTCTTGTGACATCCAGATTTAGTGTTTTGGCACTGAGGTCAAGACAAGTGAAATTTCTACACGTTCTTTTCCTCCCATGGGCTTCCGTTGGCAGGAGGTTTGTCCTGAGCTCTGGGCCAGAATAATCCTTGCTGGCAGGGGCAGTGCACTGGGGCCTTGGCGTGGAGCAAGTGAGATGGGCTCGTGGGCATCTGTGGGGAACACACCTTGCATATGTCCTCGGAAGCGGTTTGTCACAACGCTTAGGAAAATTGTCCCTTCCCTTTCTTTCCAGAAGCAACTTGGGTCTTCCAGGAAAGGGCACGGGAGCTCCTCCTTTGGTGCCAGAGAGATTCCTCTACAATAAAGCGCACCGCTTTTACTGCTTAGATTGACTTCGCAAATCCTCCTCCACGCCACAGCAGGATTGGCGTTCTCCTGCCTCAGCCCTGGTTGCCCTTACCCGGCAGGGCAGGGCGGCATGCTTGGGGACCGGTAAATGGCACCGAGCGATGGTCTCCCCTCCCCCACCCAGCATGAAGTTGTTTGCAGGGTTTAAGGACAGTACCTGACTGCTGGTTTAGGCCTTCTGTTTAAACTATATAATTTACATCTGGAGAAATGGTTTTGTCTAATTGTATGCTAAATATTGCTTTAACTTTTGCAAGTTCACTGCAGATTTTCCTGAGATGTATTCCAATTTATCTGTATCTTTTATTATTATTACTCAAAACTTCTCCTCAGCTCACCTTTTTTTCATCCTCAAGCCTCCACCTTAGTTGTAATTCTCAGCCTGTGGCTTTGCAGTGCATTTTCATGGCCTAGAGCTTTAACAAAAGAAGAATACTCTGGGCAAACTCTGATTTCATGTAAATGTACAGGTTCATAAATCTTTGACTTTGAGGATCTAATGGGACTATGCCAGGTCCTAGTGTTACTTTCTCCCTTTTTGCTCGAAATATGGGAGCAGTCGCGTAGGAATAATTGAACTACTCACAAGGAATCGCGTGAAAAAAAGTAAAGAAAATGGCTTTTTTTGATCCCAGTGCAACAATGTATTTTTGCATACACTTGAAGACTTTGGTGATACTAGACCTCAAAAGCCTTCAAAGAATTGCATGTGCTTAAATCCTTCCTGGCTAGAGTTACGTGCTTGTTAAGATAGATATATATACACACATACATATTTAAGAGGCTTACTGTCCATGCTGGCATTTATTACCTTCCTCTCATGCTTATGCCTCATGCCTTATATTAAGGTTGAAAACTGCCTTCTAGAAATGTCTCTGTAAGTAAGAGAAAACTGGGCGCCGTTCCCTGATAATCCAAATGATTTCTGGACAGTGTCACAGGACAAGTGATACTGTGAATTAGCAAGCACAGCAGACACTTTCAAATCTTGTGCCTCTAAATTTTGCAAAAAAAAATTTGAAACAACCCAATGATCAGTGTACTTCAGGGAAATTGCACTGGGCAGAGTTTCTACTCCAGTTTTAGTGTATTCCAACTAAATGGTGCAGAGCTGACGTTGGGAACATGTTAGCAACAGCAGTCCTTTTACAGTCAATCATATCCCACATCTGGGCCACTGAAAGACATCTGAGCTCATCGCTATCGCTGCGCAAGTGTTTGAGGTCTGGAATTCAGCCGTTACAGCGAGCTGTTGAGCTGCATCTATTGAGGGAATGTTTCACATTTTAACCTGGCAATCTGTATGCTGCCAGGTGTATTTGTAGGGAAACCTAGAGGATGGCTGGTATGCTTTAGACAGTATGCATAATGACTGGAAGTGTTTTTATTTACATCAGGATACATAAACAAAGCGACACGTTGCTAAGAACTCCAGGGTTTTTTTCCACCTGGTTTTGTTGCCCTGGGTCTCCTTAACTGGTCTTGAGCTGGTGGTTGCAGTTTCTCTGACATGCTTTGGGTACAGGGTGGCTTACTGATGGTCTTCTGGTGTCCCGTATTGCTTGGCAATTAAAGTGCTTGCTCTGCCTATCCACCTCTTTTTGTACTTGTTCCCCAGTGCATGTGGTGAAAGGAGGTGCCTGTTTCTAAGAAGGAAAGCAGTAACCTGTTCTGTTACGGGGGTGCTCTGTCCCTCTCTGTAGGAGGAAGAGGAGGGGTCAGAGGAGGACAGCAACGTGAAGGCAGATCTCACAATTACCATGAAAACAGATTTCAACGTGCGTAGCTTCTTGGATCAACTAGAAGATGATGCTGACGGCTTTGTTTCCCCGGTGGATGATAAGATGCCATCTAGGAGCAATCAGGATATGGGGCTTTCAAATCTCCATGAAGCATCCATGTATGTTGAATTCACAGACAACTTCAAAAAGTTATTTCTTGCTAAGATAGCATTTTATTTGTCAGAGAAGTGTCTAGAATTTTTTTCCCCCATTTATGATCTGAGTTGGACGGTTTTGAGCTTTATTTTTAAATGCAGTAGACCCTCATATGAAGGTTGGGGAAGAAACTGCCTTGTCATGATACTGATATTGGACTTCTGCATCTTTGGATTCTAGCACTAAATAGTAGCTGCGCTTCACCAGTGGCAAGGCTTTATCATGAAAACAACCCTGTACTCTACAAGGCTTTTCAGCTTTTGGAGAGATCAAGTTGAACTAGCTTTGCTAGTTTCTAGCAGCTGGGTCTGATGCAAACGCATGTAGGTGGTAGCCTTAAGCTGTCACCATTGAATCTTGGTCTTGTAAAAGTCACCAAAACTAGACCCATCTTCAGCATAACTCTTTCATAGGAGTTAGTGGTGAATTGTGAAATGCACACTTGATCTCCTTAGAGGCTTCAGCTTAAGTGTATGGTCGTTTTGCTGAACAAAATTCAGAGAGTTTTTTGTTGCAAGTAACATCAGGTTGCTAGAGCTGCTTGCAGGAGCAGCTCCATTGCTTGGCATAGGTACAACCATACATTGTGGAGTTACTGTATATTTCCTGCTCTAATTGTGTACACGTGTATAATCTTGTTTATATTTGAACCCAACAGCCCTGAACTGTTAGAACAGCTCCAAGAAGTCAGGGAAGAGAAAAAGCGAATCAGGAAAAAATTGAGAGACTTTGAAGATAATTTTTTCCGACAAAATGGAAGGTAATAATTTCTCAGCTGTCTCCCTGTCCTTCAGCTATTTTTAATGTTTGGCATCCACAAAGACCTCCAGATACAGAAAGACACCTGAATTCACTATTATGTATTTCTTCATCATCATCAATGTTTTACCCACATTCATTACAGTTGCCCATTAAAATTAGGTTCTTCTCTGCCCCCTGCCCCCCAGAGAACTTCAGGGACAACAGCCTCTTTGAAAATTTTATCTTAGGACAAGCAGTGGAAAGCAAAAGTACAGATTGTGAAAATCTCGCTGCCTCTAGCACAGCTGCCAGGAATGGTGGAATAGGTTCTCGGTGATAGAATAATTTGGTTTTTTCCTAACGATATATGTTTAGATTTCTGTCCTATTCTTGCTTGTCTATGAAGTATTCAGACACCAGTTTAACAAGTATTTCTGCTTCAGTGAAGCTGAGTTTATTGTTTTCAGAAAATGTCCCGCATTAATAAGCTGAGGGAATGTTTTAATATATTTATACTCCTAAGTTACCGTGTTAGTTTCTTGCCACCAGCTATCATCCTTAGAGGTTCTTGTAAAATCACTGAAAACTTTCATGTAAGCTAAGACCAACCTGATCAAACAGCACCTTCCTTTTCACAAGTGTCCCTGTTGATGTAAGTGATGTGGTGCCAAGCCCGGAGCAGCTGTATTTTATGTTGCCCATGCTAGCAGGCTGACATTCAGATGTCTCCTGAAACGTGCAGAGGTTGGCAATTTCAGAGAATCAGGGCATGCTTCAAATAAGGTTTTGCGTTTGGAACCACAGAATTGAGTTCAGCCTCGATATGCAAACGTCCCATGCTTTGTTAGAGCAGTTTGTTTGCCCCTCTTTTATTCCTTTTTGGGAGGGGAGGGAAGTTTGGTCTCATTCCCTGATGAGGAGCGGAGGAGAGGAGCTACTTTGTAGGTCTTGTTGAGGGACAGAGGGAGGTTGCTGAGGCAAGACTGTTACAGAAATCCTCATGATCTGCTTTCACTCCCACTAGGAACGTGCAGAAGGAAGACCGCACTCCTATGGCTGAAGAATACAATGAATACAAGCAGATTAAGGCCAAGCTGAGGCTGCTGGAGGTCCTGATCAGTAAAAGAGATATTAGCTCCAAGATCATGTAAAGGAAGAGATTGTTTTTGCCAGCAAACAAAGAGGAGAGAGCACCAAATGGACAAACGCATGAAGCGGATGCAGCAGAAGCCTGGCTGGGGAGAGCTGAGGAGCTCCCTGGGAACTGATGGGCCATTCCCAGAGATGGGAGGGGGAGGAAAGGTGGCTTTCCATCACTCCCTACCCTTGCTGTTGTCCAGTCTTTTTTTCCAGGCCTGATGCCCAAAATGGAGTTTGCCAGTGCAGGAGGCATGACACTGCACTCAGTGGCTGCACTGAAGGGATCCTTCTGTTTTGATTTGCTTACAGATCCTGTAATATTTAGAATATCAAAACCAGCCATGCTATTCTTTTTTTTCCCAGGATATCGTAGCAAGAGGCAAAGCAGGTTGAATACTGATTAAATCATCAAATAGCTTCTACTTTAGTTTCACAGACAAGTGCCCTGACTGATCTGATGTGAAGGCACAGGTCAGATAGCACCAAGACTGTTCTCTTGTAGCTACAGTAAAGGTTTGCTCAGACTTTTGACCTGGCTGTTTGGAGTCCAACATCTTCTGTTGCTCTAGAGAAATGCTGTAAGAATCTCCTCGTCATCACCCAGAGGTGGTGTGAGTTACGGTTTTGCCCAGGCTCGAGTTGGACTTTCTTCCCACTTTTTTGATGGCAGATTCGACTGAAATAGAAGAAAGTACCTACATCTCTTTAGGATAGCAAAGAAAACGAGCCATACAGAAAGGTTCTTGCCGACTTGTTCTGCTTGGAAGGTAATACTGTAACATTATGACCACGGGTGGGCAACTGGGAAGAAAAGAGGTTTTAAAAGCTTTAAGTCAGAATCCCTTGGGATTTTGGTTGGCCGATTGGTTAAATATCTGGTGTCAAGTATGTGGAAGATACCTGGAAGACCCACCCTGTTAGTACATGTGCTTCATCACCCGACACAAACGTAAGATCTAAGCTGAACCGTCCGTGTGAGTGTCATACATACTTGCTAGCCTAAATTTTATTATTTTATGTCCACTATCAGACGATGTGGGCAGCAGCAATGACACTGCGATGGTGGCAACAGGGGATGGTCTTTTCCCGGTGTATTTAGGTAGTGTACCAGCAGAGGATACTGCAAGGGAACGGAAAGCCTAGAGCCGTGCTCTGCCTATGGAAAGGGCCTGTGTGTTAGGTGCGGGTTTTGACAATTCATTGTTTTTGAACTTGTTCATGACTTTCAGAAAAGATTCAGGTGCTCATGCCAAACGTGCTGCCTGAAGGAGTGAAAGGCAGCAAGTTCAGGGACGTACCAAGTAGCTGAGGGCCTGCAGCTCCGCAGTCCCAGGCCCCCTGGACTCGCTCTCCCGCTCCGGAGGCTTGCACGCACGACCCGCTCAGCCCCGAGCCAGGGCTCAATCCTGCTGCCCCAGGGAGAGCATTTCTGTACCGCCTTGCTTTCGCGTTGGTCCCTGGGGAGCTAACGGGCAGAAGCCAGGTGGCTGAGATCAAATGCGGTGCCAGTCGTCATAGCCAGGCCTCGCAGAGGTTGTGCCAGAGGACTCGCAGAACTTCACCCCTTTCCTTCTTTATACGGGCAAGTGGGCTCACAAATAGATGTATTTGGGTTGTGGTGCTTAGACTTACCCCCTTGCACTTGCTGTATGTGCTGTGTTAATTCTTGCCAGCACCGATGCTGGTTTGGTCTCTCCAGGATCCCATAAACGCTTCACAAGGCAACCTTCTCCCAGTGGGTCTGCGCGTGCCCATTGCTGGTCTGGATGGGTAAAGCAGTGATGTGCGTTAGTGAAAGCACTTGCGCCGGGGACTCCCACGTTGTTTGGTTTTTGGTTTTCTTTTTACTGATTGCAAATTGCCTGTTTTATAGAAGATCAGTGAAGACTGAATTTAGGGCTTGGCTTTTCAGAGGTGCTTTAGTTCCCATCACTTGAGAGATGTGGGGCTTTGCCTCGGCAAAACTGATCCTTTAAGTGTGTTAACTGAGCTGACAAATGGGCTCAAAAACTGCTTTTTGAAGATGTTTGACTGGAAGGGAAGCCTGACCAGGGTAAACCCATCCGAACACAAGGCAGCCCGGGAAATCAGAGCTGTACGGGCTCTTCCTCTGAGTCCACAGTCGGCTCTCCCGAGTCATTCTAAGCAGCTAAGGCAAACTGGCTGGGATGTCACTCTACGAGTAGAAGTGTGGGATGAGAAAGGATGTTGGATTGCCAGAAAGTCCTTGGCGCTGGGCTCAGTTTTCTGTTGTTCATGCCCAGTTCAGCAAAGCAAAAACAGGTGGTGAGCACGTGCCTCAACCTTTGAGATTTTGCTGAATCACAATGGACTGAAGCTTGGGTGCTTTGCTGAATCCGAGCATCTTTATCTGGACAGGAGAAGCAGTTTCTGCCCTTTTTCATAGTCACACATTTTTCCAGTGAGCCAAGGCTTCCCAGGAGTATGTTTTCTCTGCTTATTTTTAAAAGCCTGTTTGCACTGTGTACTGATAAATTATCTTGTTTGCTGGGTTTTGCCCCTGACAAATCTTGATAAATGATAAGTAGGGAACAGTCCATTTTATTTTTAAACTGATGAGATTGTAGCATTTTCTGATGCTTAGTTACCGCTGTTTACATGGTATATTGCTAGAATTTCAGATAGTTTATATGAAATGTAAGTACAATTATGCACTTTAGAGAGTTTCTATTTTTGAACTTTGAGAGCTAAAAGTAACAAAACCTGTTAACTGAGATTGTACATTAAAAGAAAAAAAAAAAAAACAAACCACACCTAGCTATCTCTATTCTTAAACTGTTCTTTTCAAGTTTTTCCCTGTGGCAAGAAGAAAAAAAAAATAATCATCATCTGCTTTGTTGCAAAGGGAACTGCTAGGAAAGATAATCGTAGAGAAGAAGTGATTTTTTTAAATTCCAGTCGTGGAAGGATACGTATAAATGCTCAACTTTCTGTCCTGGGTTTGCAGATGCTGCAACTCCCCTCTCCCAAGCCTGCACAGGAGCAGGGCTCCAAGACCTGAGCACTAAAATGTTGTCTTTGTATCTCCCACAGCTGATCTGACTTCCCACTAACCACAAATAGCCAGAAATGACGTTTGCCCCACCACACTCCTAAGTCAATCCAAGCAACATCTCTGTGTTTTGTTTGATGAGTTGTCTATGCCAACATCAATGTCTATTGACTGGAGAAGATTAAATACAAGACTGTTTTTTAAAAGGTGTGAAGTACTGTACAAAAATGTACTTTATGTGATATAAATAAGCTGGTTAGTATAAGACAACCTCTTTCCCTGTCACCAGAACAAACTGTCTGCTGTAGGACGGCAGTACGGTCTGTTGGGCTTCCCATTTACCGGGGCCATTTCAGACACGCGTGTCTGTGTTACCACACCGTAAATCATCACCCCTTGTTTACATGAGGAATGGCTTGCAGACAAAATAAGATTGCAAGACTTAAAGACAGAGGAAGACTTGCCATCCTTACAAGTTGCATTTGGTTTTACTCTGTTTACTCTCGAGTAAACAGTCAAATAACGGATGTTTATGTTAAAGGCAGTGAAATTAAAGCATCTTACCTTTTAATCATTCTGCTAAGACCTCAGTTGTTATTCCTGGTATGTGCAAGTTTCAGAGGGTAAGCGCTGCCAGACGTCCTCCAGCCCAAGGTGCTTCCCAAGTCCTCTTTGGAGACGTTTGCAAATGCGTGATTCAGCGGTGCTGGAAATGAGCTGCCAAGGTGAGAGCCAGGCTGTAGCCCCCAGCTGTCCCCACCGTGCCCAGAGGTGAAGCTTGTCCTGTTTGTGGGGCTGGGCCATGCCAGCCACTGGCCCAGTGCTGGGCTTGAAGTGGTGGCTGCTTCAGGTGGCTACTTCAGTGGCCCTTGCTGGCTGGCGGCAACCACGCAGAGCAAGCTGCCAGAGGCTGGGCCCCCCGCCCGAGTCTTGTCCTGCATCAGGCCAGCTGTGCTTGCTGCACATCCAGGGTGCGGAGCCGTACGGCTGCTTGGTTTTCAACGTCCTTTGGCTTCGCTGTTTCCTCGTCTCCTCCCGTTTCTCCTTCAGGGGGTTACTGAGGTATTGCTGCCTCTGACCATCACGGTGTCAAAGGCCCCTTGCTCGGGCTGTAAGACACACTGACTGGCTCCCAGAGTCCAATTGCGAACAGCCCACCTGCACCCCAAATGCAGAAGATTCATAGAAAAAACTTGCAACCTCGGAGCTGGGGGCAGAGCAGCGCCTCCCGCTACAGGGGGAGGCCGTCGAGTCGCGCCAGCCTGCGCACCTCCTTGCAGCACAGGGTGTTGTACACTTGCTGAACCTTGTATGTTTGGAGTGATCCCTGTGCCTGCCTCCCTTCGGATACCTGCATGCAGTGGTGAAGCATATACATATATGGATATGTATATACATCAAACATGCTATATTTACACAAATACCTTGGTATATATCAAATATTTGAATTGATCGGAGTGCGGAGGCTGGTAGAGGTGGGGTGGGTGTCTTTTTTAACATAAATGGATCAAACGTTACGTGTATATTTTATATAAAATGAGAAAATAAAACTATTTTGACTGCAGGTGTTCGGTGACAGTTTTTGTTACGTGTCAGACGCCGCTGCGGGTGTCTCAGCGCAGTACACGAGTGGCCAGGCAGCAGCGATGGCCCTGCCTTTGCCCCAGCTGCCCTGAGCTGGCAACTTTCTTTTTGGTCTCGCCAAAAAAAGGAGAGGACCTTTCGCTGCCCTGCACCTCGGGTCACACACCACACTGCCCCACGCTGAGGGGGCCAGGCGCGTGGGGCACAGGCCACCCAGGGGGCTGTGACACAGACCTCACCGCCGCCACGGCTGGCATCTGCTACTGGAGATATAAATACGTATGTACACACACTGTGCGTGTAAGTATCTATAGAAAGTATACACACTTACCTGTATAGTGTGTGTAATGTATTATTGTAGATAATGCATGTACACAACATGCAAGACGTACAGAAAATACACACTATATGATGTATCTATAGACAACTATATATAAACCTTACACAATTATATAATCCGGACCACACAGTAAAGTATATGCATTATATTGACTTTCTAGAAAGTGTATAGATAGGGTATGTGCATATACCTAATGCACATACAGATCCATCCATATATACGCACTGCAATGTGTCTCTTAACTGCGTATGTATTTACGTTTCCCACAGAGGCAGGGAAGTATTTTACTTTGTTTTTAAACAAACTTTCTGACAGAAAATTCCTTTTCACATCTGGCATTTGAGCAGCGCCACCATCTGCCACCAAACGCTCGCCTGTGCCCCGGCAGCCGTTTCCCAGCCACCCAGCTGAGTCTGGCATCAAGTCTGTTCGGTTCACGTCAGCTTGCCCATCTTGCTGATACAACACAAATACTTCGAATACGTATTTCTTTTAGTTTGGTAAGTTACTAGTAGGTATAACGGATGCAGTACCGTAAGTAACACATTACAAATGATGCTGCAAACGTACATCTAAGTGTACTTATAGATGCACACTCCCAAACATACCTGTGCACACGTGGTAGCTCATTATTAATCCTACCCAGGAGCTGCGTGTTTAGGCGCACAGCTAAGGCAAGCGAGCAGCACCCTTCCTTCGTAACTCAGGGAAGCTGAAGCCGTGAGGCCACATGATAGAAACCCTGTATTAAGCCAGTAAATTAACTATTATTTACTTAGACTAGTGATGCGCCAGAGCTGGGCCAGCACCACCAGGCCATGTCATTGCTGGCCGAGTCCCCAGGCTGCAGCTCGCAGCAGCTACAAGCGGGTGCTGAGCACCCCCTCCCCAGGCCCATTCTGGGGGGGGCTTCCCCAGGCAAACGGGGTGACGGGCCCTGGCACCGGAGGGAACATCTCAGCTGCCAGGCTTCGCCTCGGCCACACACACCCCGCAGCCGTCCACTCTCGCTCGGTCTAGCATTAGAATTCCTCTGGTATGGCTGCCACAGCTCCTGCAGACACAGGCCCCTCGTTAATTAATTATTTGCTATTAAATAATGAAGCAGCAGCTCTGAGGCGAGTCCAGCGTAGGAGGGGCATAGGGTACCACAGGGCCGCCGCAGCCTTGCCGCCTGCAGCACCCAGCTGGAGCCCTGTGCATCCCAGGGTGCTCAGACCACAGGGGACATGGGGACATTGTCCCTGGGGTCCTGCCTGCACCTGGCAGGGCTGTGGGACTGGGCAGGAGGGGCTACAGGCTGCAGAAGCCTCGGCGGCCTTCAGCGCCATGAGGAGAGGCACCAACTGCGTGTGCCTTGGTGCCTGTGAGGCGAGAGGAAAGGAGAAGAAATACGGGGGATGCGGGGATGAAGGGACAGGGATGGATAGACAGGCCTGGGCTCAGCTCCCTGTGAGCTCTTCCGCAGGGGACCTGCCCGACTTCAGCTGAGCCAGGACAGGCAGATAAAACTCCTCCTGCTCTGGCTGTGGAGACAGCAAATCCCCCGGGGCTGGGGCTACCTCCTGCCTCGCTCGCCTTTAGCCGAATCCAGGGGAAGAAGGGGAAGGGCAGCATTTGACCAAAGCGAGCAACAAGGGGATGGACTGGGGTGCTCACCAGCAGCCGGGCCAAGGCAGAGGTTCTTCCAGATGCTCAGAGGTACAGTGAGACCAGGGGGAGAGGCAGTGCCGGTGCCTGGAGCAGCCCCTCCTTTGCTTCCCGACACAAAGGCAGCCACTCAGGCAGAATTAAACATCAAATTTATTGCATAATACTGTACTATGTACACACACATCGAAAATAAACATTTGATATAATTGTATATTCGTCTTCAGTGCTGCATTAGAAAGAGGCTGGAGGGCTCTCAGTGTAGCCCACAGCCTTTCTTAAAAAAACCCAGAAGCCTAAAACCTTTTGTTATGAGGTGCAAAGTTCAATACTGTATATTGAACACGGTGCATAAATACTATGTCCTAATAACAAGTCAATGTCAAAACCACCCTAGGCTTAAAATGAGATTTACATCAAGACCTGAAAAATGGGGGAGGGGGTATCATTCAAACTTCATTTAAGGGGGGGGGGGGGGGGGGGGGCTGTCTGAGACTGGGGGAAAGGGGATAAAGGCTCTCCAATCTTACAGGATAGAATTTTTGGTAATGATTTTGCCTACTCAAGTCCTAATGTACCTTTCCAGTCTAATTCTCACACATTGGCTTTTTGCAAAATAAAGTAACCGTAATTGCAAACCCAAAGCCAATCTCCAAACAGAGGGTTATCACTCAGAAGTGGATTTCATGCTTCTTTCTTTTCTCTGACCTGATGAGACTGGAGAACTCGTACACACCTCGTACACCCCTGCACGCTCACACACACGCACGCACGCGTGACTCCTCTGGAGAAAGGCGGCAGTGGGTGAGAGCTGCCACCTCACCTTGTGTTGGAATAACAGGTCAGTTCGGATGGAAAAACGGCTCTGCAAAGCCCACCTGCCTAATTGGCAGGCTTGCCAAGACAGAAACACAACGCAAGAGAGATGCAATTTGAGAAACCCGTTATTATAGGTAGGGTTTGTCCTTCCACCAGCCCGAACACAAACCCTGCTCCAGAGGATTTTGAGGTTTTGTTAAGAAGACACTGCTTGGAAACAAAATTTGAGACAACTGAGGAAAAACAAGCCAAGCGTCCCAAATCATCACACTCTCCATGAGACATCCTGGTGCAAAGAGACAGAGCATCACTAATACACCACCCCTGGGGGTCACAAATAACATCCCTGCCCAGTACCATCCACCAAGAACCAAAGGGCACAGGGGATATTTCCATTCAAAGCAAGCAAGAACCAGCTTGCGTTTTAAAAAAGATGGAGGGGGAAAAAAGGAGGGGGGTGGGGGGGCTAGTCACAGCTTTTCAAAAAGAAGATCACTATTTCATCCTCAATTTCCACCATAGCCTAAATGCAAGGAACATCAAAATATTTAAACTGAATTAAAAGGTAACTCTGCGTGTGTGTGTAGGGGCAATAAAAAGAAACTATAAGGAACTGCCAGCCAGGAGGGCACCGATGTCAAGTTGGAGGGGAAACAACAGAAACGCCCACTGAACTTACTTTGTTCAGTAGTTGAGAAAATTCAAAGCAATAGCCTCTCCCTGCCGAAGCCCTGCAAAACGCTGGCAGCATCAAGCTGAGACTGCGTCATCTCAATCTATTATTATTATTATTATCTTTTTCCCCGAAAAATGCTCTGATCCATTCCCTTATAAAAATAAAGCCAAGCCCATCGTTTTCTTCCTCCGTACCCAAGTGTCTGTGCCTCTCCCACACCGGTGCGGTCAAGCTAAGCTGAAGCCCTCATAGTGATCGATGGCTTGCACCAGCCGGGCGCAGAGGATTTCCTTGCTGCTGTACTTGGGCAGGTCCAGGAGGTTGTAGCAGGTGTGCGCCACCGGCAGGTACTGCTCACCGCTGGCCGTGGACTGGATGACGATGCGCAGGCTGGACATGCCGTAGATGGGAATGCGGTCACTGCCCGTCAGAAACACTAGGAGAAGCAGAGGGCAGGCGGCCAGTTAGGGTGGGCAGCTTCTCCTAATGGCAAAGCCCATCCCCACCTGCACAGCGGGACCCTGCCTGGAAGGGAAACGCTGCCCAGCCCCCACGCAGGGCACCGCTGGCCTCGCTGGGGAGGTGCTGGCCATCGCGGGGCGCGCAGATGAGTAAGTAAAGCAGCCCACAGCACCCCCCTTCCCTTAAACGCCCCCTCTTATGTCCAGGCAGGATAAAAAGGAGGAAAGCCAGGGCTGCCAGGTACCCACTGCAGGGGCACCCCCCCTGCGGCCACCCCTCCCAGGCACAGCACCTCGATGCCAGGACCAGGGTTGGTTCCTCCCTGTTGCCCCCATCGTATCCGTGCTCCCCCTGCGCGTGACCCGTGTGCAGTGTCCCTGCCATGCTGGTTGGTGGAGAAGTTACCCACAAAAGCCCCTGCTGTGACCCGGGACTCCCGGGTCCCTCTCTACACAGCTGCTAACTTCAGCGTGCAAATTTCTCTAACTCGAACATGCAGGACAACTAGCTGGCTGCTGCTTTCTTTGGGGGAAAAAAACCCTCAGATAAGAACACTGGCCTTTATCGTTCCAGTAGCCACAGAATCATAGAGCAGCTGATGTTGAAACGACCTCTGGGCCACTCCCCTGCTCAAGCAGGGCCACCTAGAGCAGGATGCCTAGGACTGTCTCCAGCTTTTGAGTGTCTCCAAGGATGGAGACTCCACATTAACCTCTCTGGTTAACTGTGCCAGTGCTCTGTACCCCTCACATGAAAAAAAAAACGTTTCCTGATGTTCAGAAGGAAGCTTCTGTGTTTCAGTTTGTGCCTACTGTCTCTGGTCCTGTCACTGGGCACCACCACCAAAGCCTGGCTCCCTCCTCTCTGCACCCTCCCTTTGAGTATTTGTACTCACTGAAGCCCCCTGTGACTCTTCTCCAGGCTGAACAGCCCCAGCCCTCGCAGCCCTTCCTCACAGCAGGGATGCTCTAGTCCCCCAGCCGTTTTAGCAGCCCTTCACTGGAGTCTCTCCGGTATATCCATGCCTTGCACACTGAGGAACCCAGAACCGGTCCCAGCACTCCAGCTGTAGCCTCACCGGTGCTGCGCAGAGGAGCAAGACCTGCTGGCAACACTCCCCCTAACACAGCCACGTGTCACTTTTGCAGCAGGAGCACATCGCTGGCTCTTGGTCAACTAGGTGTCCACCAGGACTCTCCAGGGAGCAAAAATGGCTGGCTGCAGTAACAAACTCAGAGTCACCTGCCCTTAAAACCACGTGTTTCTCCTTGTCTCCCCTTTTTTCCCCAGTCACCCACACACAGCACCTCGGATCTGTGTGTGGCTGGGACACTCGAAGCAACACACACATACACACACGCTTCCACGGCCGCTTCTGCAGAGGATTCCCTCTCCTCCTCGGCACACCACCCACCACAATAGCACAAGGTGACCACCATCAGGAGGAGAGGTATCTGCTACTCAGTCACACCAACGCGTGGTCTCATTTTCCTGCCACATTATACACCAGCTTCTCCACTCAGCTGTCACCCTACAACTGCCCCATGGTCCATAAAAAAAAGCCCTGTGGTGCCTGGAAGCTCAGCTTGCAGAAAAAGGAACCAGATTAAGTACGGGCTCTGGGGACTGCTATGAATTCACCATCTGGAAAAGCAAACACATGGATACTGCACTCCCTTGTGAGAGACTGCATTTGGTCTGGCACTGCAGATATCACCCAGCGATTCTGAGGGTAAAAATGAACACAAAGGGGGAAAAAAATAGATGTTTTCTCCCTCTCCTGGTTATCAGACTAGCAGATAAGTCAGGAGATAAGCATTCATGCTGGATCATCTTCTAGCACTTAATGCAACATGCCATAACCCCGGAGCTCGCACACACTCCCACCTGAGTCTTTAATTTCAGGAAATCTGCACCACTGCAAGATACTTACAGAGAAATTTCTTCTTCTTTTCCAAGGGAAATGCATGAAAGGTTTCCCAAAACATTCTCACAGTTGGATGTGTTGCAGTGTAGTCTCCCTTATAGACAGCGCTCTATTGAAAACCAAAGTCACATCATTTCATCTGGCACTAGAAAGCAAAGACTAAGCAGAACCCAGACCTGATCTCCCCCAGTATCTGACATCAGACTGATGTCTGATAGTTATGGAGAGCAGAACGGGTCATGGGCAATAGCAGGGCTCAAAGACCCAGCCAAGTGTTCTCCTAGCAATACGTGGAAGGTAGGCGTTAGGCTTCCAGCTATCCACCTAATTACACATGTCATGAAGAATCCTGGAGTACCTGTTCACAGGCTGGGCTCGTGGACAAGATTGTGTGATCTCCATTGCAAAGCCACTTTTGCTGCTGAGGCAGACACAGAGCAAGTAACTTGCTGGTCTACGCATTTTGAGAGAATATAACTCTTACTTTGTGTCCAGACTCCCCTCTGAACCCTTGGCTGTGTGCTTCTTGCCCCTGTACAGTGCAGTGAGTTCTACTGCAAATTAAGACCCTGACTTTCTCTTCCCTTCTGTCTTAGGTTTCATCCCTAAAAAAAGCAGACAGAAGTCCTTCTCCTTTGTCCTTTCTCATCCTGAATTTCCTCCCTGAGTTATACCAGTAGCAGGACAGCCCAATAAGAAACTTTTTGTGTGAATGACGGCAAGATGTACAAGGAGCATTAGAGAGAAGGAAAAAAAAAAAAAAAAAAAAAAAAAAAAGACATCTGTGCTTTATCACGCCTCATGAGCCAGGCTGTTGCCCTACTCATGCAACTGCACAATCCCAGTAATTGTGAAAAAGTAGTAAAATATGACAAAAGGGAAGCTTTACCTCCTCCAGTTCCTCCCAGTTGTAGTTACTGTTTCCAACTATCATGGCCCTGAGCTCTGTGGGCTGGAAGAGTTCCAGGACTTTCCCACCACACACTTTCAGGAAGCCAGTGGAAAAGGCCGTGTACCACTCATGGATGGAAAGGTTGAAGATGTAATTTACGTAGGCTTCAACAAACTCTTCCCTAGTGCACAGAGAGATCAGGCAAAGGAAAGCACTTTTAATCATACGCCTGGGCAGCAGCACTGCGAAGTTCTCCTGTTTCTGCCTGTAAATGTGGCTCACAAACATGAGTCTCCAACAGGTTCAGCCCACTGCCCTCCTCTCACTGAGCTGAGTCACTGCAACACCGACAAAGTATTAGGCAGCAAGTGCCACCAAGTGTCTGCTTCTTCCCTGGCAGTGGCAGCGTGGGAGGTGCCCCAGCAGCCCAGGCTCTATACTACCAGTAAACCCACCCAGTGGCCTTGCATCCAGTTGCCCAGGGGGCCAGGAGGGAGCCAGAGTGACACCAAGCACTGGGATGCCCTCTTCTCTACGGAACCCACGGCCTGCACAGGGGTTGTGTTTAACAAGCATGAGGATTCCCTCACCAGAGGAACATATCCACCCCCGGCCCAGCATCTGCAACCCTGCGTTCAGGAAGCCCAGGACATGAGCTCTTCATCCTGCAGGCATCTGGGGTTACTGGGGCTCTGCGCCCACCTGCCATGACCTCAGACTGCCAGGTTGGTCGGAGCAAGCGCTCTGCTGGGGAGAGGGGACAGACAGTGCTCAGAGGACTACCGCTTCCGAAGCCAAGAGACGCACAGAGCCCCAGTCAGGTGGATTTTCGGAGGCAGCACCTGCTGACTCCGTCCCCAGCGAGTCTTGCCGGTGGTTCCGCACTTTCAAAGCCAAAGCTGTAGCCTAGAGGCAGATGGAGGAAACCCTGCTCTGAAAAGTCTTGATCTGAAACTGCACGGCCAGTGCCCTCCCTCCTGGCCCCCAAGGGAAAGCCACCAGGAGAAATCAAGAAACACCCCTCACTACAGAGCAAGAAAACAGGCTTAGCATGGAAACCTCCTCTTCAGCCTTCACGCTCTGGTTAAAGAAATACAGGACTCGTGCACTTGGGAGTATCTGGCAAAAAGAACGATTCCTCTCAGAATGACAACCCTCTGTTGGGCTTCAAGAGTTCTCAAGAACAGCACTGAAGTAAAAACAACATTCTGTAGTCACTGGCAAGAAACTTGTGGCAGGCCCGGGCCAAACCCCGTCTCAGGATTTTGTTAGGAGGTGAAGCGTCTTTATCCTACTCTCTTTCCGATTCTCAAAGCACCATGATCAGAGTGCAACACTAGAACTTTATTTGTGCAATGACTTGCAATGCTCCCCCGACTCTTTTTTTGAACACCTGACAATAATGTACCAGCAAACTGGGACACGAAACTGCTCTCTGTGGGTGGAGGTGTCATTTTTGCCTGACATTTGAGAGCAGCTCACACTTGCACTCAGAGGATAAGAAGATCGGGGAACACTACAGAACCCAGTATCTCCATCTCTAGCTGAGGAGGTCACAGCTGAAAAGTATTTTGAGCTTTTGGTGGAGGAATTCTCAATGGATATGCTCTGTAAAAGCAGCGACCATGGAGGAGAAAATGAAAAGGAAAGATAAGGAAGCAGACTGACAAAAATGAAAACTTGGAATAAGAAACCACAGAGCAAAGGGAGAGTTGCTTTCCACTGCGTTCGCTTCGTTGCCATTTTCCCGATAGTCACCTGAGCATTAGGGAAATCCAAGCTGATTAAGCACTTAACTGTTGCTTAATACCTCCCTGGCTGTTATGGTCATGAACCCTTTATTAAGAACATTTTTATGTTCTGGCACCCAAACATGAACTACAAAGGAGAAAGGGAAAATGCAGGTATTTCCTATTTTGCATTTTTCAGTCAAAGCAATCCTGTGCATTCTTCTGTTCCCAGTGAACTTCCCTCACGCACAAAGGGCAGTGCCCAAAGACAAGCACTCGGCAAACTATTCAGGCCAGGAGGGCAGCAAATTGGTCCTTGGCCTCTAAGTGTAGGGGTGGAGGAAGTCATTAAGCACTGATAAATTGACAGCCACGTCTAGACTTAGATTTAGAGGTTAGCTTGAGGTCAAAACTCTGGTCAAGACGAAGCAATTGCATTTTGGAACATGTTAAGCTGCTGGAGCTACACACTAGCCTTTGTCCTTCAGGATTTTCTTCTCTCGTTGCCTATCCTGACTTAATAAACAGTTGCAAGAGCTAACCTGGATGCTCTTCCTAAACATTTGGTCAGCTAAGATCTTTTTTCCTCCCCTAGGCCAGTATGGCACACAGTAGAAAAAAACCCAAGTTTTCTTTTAAGTGTCCATGCCCAGGCTAAGAACCTAAAGGGTCCTATCACTGCATTTTCCTCTTTACTTCACCGTCACAAGCACAAATTAAACTCTGCTCCATTTACCTGAAGGCCACCTTCTCTTTGCAGGGAGCCAGACCTACACTGCTCCACCTCCGCGTGGGTTTTGCATGGAGGCAGCTGTTTAGTTGTAAAATTGCATCCTTTTGGGCAGCAGTCAAGTAGGTAAGAAGGTAATACAGACAAAGCTTTTGTTATGGCATTGGCTTTAGACACAATCAGAACCCTTTTAAATAATCAGATTAATAGGAAATTACTTCATCTCCAGACCTTCCAGCAAGGTCTTCAGCAATCCTAGCACAAGCCCCTGACCGTGCTGCTGACCGGTCGCTGGATCACACTGTTTTGCCAGCAGAGAAAGAATGTGAATGCTGCTCCAAGCAAGAAAGGCATTTGTAGAAATCCAATTACAGGATTAAGAGAAGAAAATAGTTTAGCAGCTGGAAAAAGGGCGGGGGGGGGAATGGTAGCTGTGCTAGTAATAACTCTTTAAGTGTTCAAACAGAAAGGAATCCATGTACAGTAGGGCCTTATGGCTCTAATCAGGGATGGTGGTTCTCTGTAAGGCATATTCAAGGGCAAGCATTTCTGGATCCGGATTTTATACAAGTTTGCCAGGCTCAGTTTTGCTGGTCACGTACAGTTCCTCTCTAAACCATCAGGGAGATTAACTTTCAAGGGGCAAAATCATGCTGCAATATCTACCATGAGAAAACTGCCACGGCTCTGTATGAAGGTCTTTTGCAGGAAGGAATACGTCCATCCAAAAGGCTGTGGGGTACTTCCCATCTTTCCATGTGGGCTGGTGGAAAGATGATGTCAACTTACTTTAGTCAAGTGCTGCTGGCACCCAGTAACTTCTGAACAACTGATCTTAGAGTCTGCTCACAGTGACTTCTGATTCTCTCTCACATTTCACCTCAGCCAGAGTTTCCGTGGCATTGCACCTGACCTCACACCTACCAGCCCATCCCCACCTACACCCCGCTTACCTATTGTCCTTCTGCACCAGGATTTTATCTCCATCTTCGATCAGGTTCTTCTGCTCCGTCACACCGTAGCTTTCCCTGCAGATCTATACAAAACCAGAAAACTAATTCTACCAGAAGTACTTTTCAGGCTGCATGTCTGCAGAAAGTATGAGTTCTTTTTTCACAGTTGCTGACTGGCATGTGAAGGGTGGGCCAGAGAAAAGGGTATAGGCAGAACACTTTCTCTGTTCCAAACTCCCTGCGCACTTCACCACCTTCCATCACTTAAATTTGCTGTAGGACAGCTATTAAGTCTAAATCCAAAGTCAGAATTGAAAAAAATAATTATCCTTTGAAGTAAATTTCTTGGGGGGGGAACCACCAAACACACACAAAAGCCTGACAAGTAAAAATCTGCCTTTAACTAAGCCCACATGCTCCAGCAATGAGGACTCCCTTCTTTATAATAGAAGCTCAGTAGGCTAATTAATCCACTCTCACTGCAAGATGGCATGACCACAGCTTTCTGCATTTGCCTGGCCTAGAATGGCACCAGTACAAACCCATTCTGTACATGCAAAACTGGTCATGTGGAAAAAAATGCAAAAGGATCAATTTTCAAGTTGTTATACACAAAAGAAGCTCAGATTTTGATATGCAAGGTGAGTTAATACTTCCAATGTTTCAGATATCAGTTATTCATTTCAACGTTTTAGCAGATATATCTGCACATCTTTATACATTATGCAGTACATAGCACAAGAAAGAGAGTAAGAAAACCCTTTTGTGTAAAAGGAGAGTTTGAAGAAAAATCTCCTGTGTTATTTCAAAGGTATTCTTTTTTTACACAGTCTGCATTATCAACATTATGGCTTCACTTCACCCATCCTGAATTGTAGCTCTGATCTGCATGAGAAGGTTGGACCCAGGTCTGACTCACTCCAGCGTAAGGTGGATCTAAGAGACTTCATGCGCTCTCATCACGAAACAATGAGGTGGACATTCTCCTAGCTCAGCAAGGATTTTTGTCAGTGCGTAGCAGTTTCCTGGTACCTTGTTTTTACCCCAGGCAGGCCCTGGACAGAGTCGAGAACCCAGATCAAGCTCCAGATGAACCCAACACTCACAACTTTTAGAGCACCAGAACTTTAAGACAGAGACACGGGAAGATGGAAGCCCTTGCCCTGCCCGAGTCAGAGGAAACCAGCTCGGAGAATAACGATGCCGTAATCTTTGTAAGGTTCCAAATGCTTGCATGTGTCAAGGGACATACCTGATATTCCAACGTACATCAAGATCAAACTCTTAATTTCAGGGACTCTCCACTGTGTAATAGAAACTAGAGCACCTAGGTTACTAGCTAGAGAAAGATTCTTTTACTGCTGTAGTAGCACGGGAGAGCTGACTACCTCAGCATGCCTCCTAGCAACAGCCTCCAGCATTTTGCTTCTCGAAGTCTGACCAACAAAAAAAATAAATTTTCAAGTTAAAATATTAATACTATGACAGCAATGAAAATTCTAAATTGTGTTAGCATTTCAAGAATTGACCCAGTGATGTCAAAACCTAACTTCCATTTTCAAGGAGGATTTACTAATCTACTTCTTACTGTCTAGTGTGACAAGTGGGCCACTGGCATTTAAGTCACATGCCACAGTGACAACAAGGCTATTCTGAAAACCAGTCAGTTTAATCTACTTACAAGCTCAATTTTCATGACCACTTAACAAAAGAACACGGGAGATGACAAAGTATTTTAACATTGACTTTTAACATTATCATGGGGGGTGTACTGCAGGAATATAGTTTGGAATAAACCATAATACACACAAATAAGTAGATTCAACTGTACCATAGTCACAGAGCTGATATGTTAAATGCGTCTTACTGTAAAATTCAAGCAGAATGTCTCTTCTACATCTTCCCCAGGGTAATCCAAAAGTTGCTGAAGACTCCTACATAACAGGTGGAGAAAAATGAGAAAAAGAAATCAAAGATTCAGAAAGCTATACATCTAAAGGGGAAAAGGAATTCAGCAGAAGTAAACAGCATCATTCATCTGGGTAACAGGATTCCAAGAGAGAAGCTCCGAGCCACCTGAAGGAGTAAGAAATAACTACACCTCAAGTAAAGGTGCTTTGTTAGAAGCAGGAAGATGCCAGTCCACACAAGTTATCAGTGCAGCCCATGCATACCTAGTACATGGACCCCCTTTAATGATCCTGGCCTTACAATAGAATTACATTTTTAGTTCTTAAGGACTGCTAAATATTTATGCCATCACCACGCAGAAGTCTGATGGAGTGGAGGAACAGAGGGTGGTGGATTATGTCTGTATCCCCATCATGCAGAAAATATTCTTCTCCTATCCCTCAAAATCCTGCTGCTGTCTTCCCGGCCTTTTACCTCATTATTGTTAAAATAGAGCTGTCACTTTGTGTGGATAAATCAGGCAGCAACTCAGAAGGAAAAAAAAAAAAAAGTCAGCAGACAGTAGGATCTTAGCTGCTCAGTGTCAGAGGCAACCAATATCCCCACGCAATTATTAGAAAATATTCAATAGGCCGTTTAGAAAAAGTCATTCCTTCATTCCATTCAACTTCTTTCCGGCATGACAGCAGGTCAGAATTACAGGGATAGGACAGTCCTACACCACGAGACGTGGAGTGGAACTGCTTGCTAACCCAAGCCTGGCTTGAGGGGAGAGGCTGAGACTAGGATCTGGGACCACGCATGCAACCACGGAGTGGAGGGAGAGGTCCCCCCAGCCCTGCTTTCAAAGGAGCGTGGTAGGTATCTTTTGGCTGTGTCAATACCCAGTTTCCGGGGGTCAGAAAGGTGGGTACAGAGGTTAGAGTCTAAGCAAATGGATCCAGTAACTAGTGGGAGAGAAGCCTTACATTAAAATCACCACTGGCTTATGTACCTGCTAGGATCACAGCCCCGCCCCCCCCCCCCCCCCCCCCCCGGCCCCCAATTGAACCAGTCACTCAAAAGGACTGGGAGATGTTTTATTGAACAGCTTTTACCCAGTTTGGCATTCCTGATTCTCAGCTGGATGGTTTCCCTTCCCAGAAAGGCTGCAACTTTGATTTTTCATACCTTCCTTCTGTAGGGGATAGCTCCTTCAAATCCTCTAGGCAGGGCTTCACATTCAAGAGTTTTTTGTACAGAGCCAAGGGAAAGTGAAGGTCTACCACTGTGAAGTTGTATATTGCAAGACCGCATATGATGCCAATCAAATGAAACCAGTTGTGTTCTACAAAACACTGCAAAACCACACAGAGAAAATCCTGATGAGACAGAGTCACTGGTGCAACGCACGGTACCCTTTCCCCCACGCACTAAGCAACCAGCCAACTCAACTGCTTTTCCAGCTGAGAGCTCCCATCAGGTCCCAGTTGGGTTGTGAATTCCTTGCTGGAGACTGGCACAAAAACGAAGATTCAGAAACCAAGTCCTATTACTTTTGTAAGCCATGATTAGCTGTGGAAACAGCAACAGCTGCTTTCCGCTTTATCTGCCTTTTATTTCCTTTTCACATACCTCTGCATTTAGACATTAACAACGCTTTGATGTGTGCTGTCTATGTGCTGCAAGGGAACGTGTTAACAATTCTCTCCCTATCACCCATCCTATTTTCGATTAAAAGCTTATTTATTATGCAAATCACAGTGCCACTCAGGCAAATACACCAACACAGGTGTTGGTACACTGCCCTGCATTCCTTCACATGGTTACTCTCACACTGGCATGCCAGTCACAGACTGTCTGCCTGTATCTGCGTTAAGTGATGTAAATATCTGACTCGTTTTCAGTGCTTTCTGTCATCATTCTTAGCATCAAAAGACTTGGTTTTATAGCCTTGACATAACCAGCGATTGCTCTGTAATACTGTTTATAAATTACAAAAGGTACCATGTAATTTCCTTCCTTGTAAAATATAATTAATAAATCAAGAACCCCACCATGGCAGCCACACCTTAAGGGAAGACCGACAACATCATTTCCCCACCTTGCTACCTAGGAAGGTGAAGGAAAAAGGACATAACCCACCACTTCCAGCATAATGCTATCTGACAGGTACAGAATTTGCATTCCAGTCTTCCAAAACCAACCAGCCGTCAGTACAAACAGCATTTCTTGCCATTGAAGAGCTCCCTCACATAAAGCATTAATAAGTTTAGACCCTGAAGGCGATAGTGATGCGTCAGTAAGTGGATTGGTTGCAATTACGTGAACAGCAAGGGAACCACAGAATTCTAATGTCGTTGCAACCCAAACCTCTAGTTCTGTAAAACAGCACATGATTATCACATTCATGATAATAAGAGTTGTATTAACCATCAGCTGATAGTTAACAGAAGTTTTATTATGGGGATAAGAATCAGGAGAAAGAGCCAGCTGCTTAAGAGGCACAACCATCACCATTCTGCTAAAGTTAACGGACCTGCGCTAATTTAGGCTGGCTGAAAACAGAGCTCACGTTGTGGCACGGGTGGGAAATGAGAGGAAGATCATTTCTTTCCAACAGTTTGCCACTAACTTTCTTGTCATTCAAATGCAGCGTAATGTTTCAACCTGCATGTATAGAAGGCAAGGACTTACCGTGTCTGAAAACCACAGCAGGTTTGACTCTGGGTAGTAAGTGAACATGCCATAGATGGGGTTGAGGAGCTCTTTCAACAACAGGAGGAAAAATTCCTTTGTCACTCCTCCAGCGTCAACAGCTTCCTCACCATCAAAGATGACCTGTAGAAAAAGCAGGTCAGTAACGGGGATGCAGAGCTGAGACTACGTGAATCAGACATCTTTCTAATGGTGAGCCACGCAAAGGGATTTATCTTAACGTGCCCAAACCCACTGCAACCCATGAACCTGTCCCAGTGCTCTGCTGGCAAGGAGGGAAAGGGAATGAGGGGGCAAATCAGGTATTTTGAAAATGTTTAACTCCTTATGCAAATAGTAAATAACCACCCGTCCTCCCAACAACCAAAGCAGAAACATGGCAGCAGCTGCTGAATTTTGTGGCAACCTCTCAGAGTAGGACATGTTTTATCTCTAAGTGGCCTGTTCCTGCAGAAGAACAAAACAGAGGCTGCACAATATAGAACTGTTTCCTCCCTGCCCCTTATACATTAGACGCATCAGGAAGAGAGTGTCAACCCCCGGCTTGTCTTCTTGTAAGCTGTCCACCGCCAAAACTCTCCAGGAGTCAGAGAGGAGAAAGACTCAACCCTTGCACTGATTGGATCAAGTGTCCCCGTGTGCTATACCTACGGAGAAGCCACTGTACACTGCAGAAGTAGTAACGTGAACAGCTGAAAGGCTGCAGAAGTGTCAGCTGGATGAGAGGATGCTAAAGATGGGGGTGGGGGGTGGGGCGGGAACTTACTTTAAGAGGCTTTTTCAAATCAATGTCTGAATGGATGCTCAACTCCCTTAAAGCATCACCGACTAAGTTACTCCTGCGAACGTGAAGTACCAGGAAAGGGCTTCTGGCCAGCAGAGGCTCCAGGGTGAGAAGCATGAAGACATTCTGCAAATTTGCACCATTTATTGCAACCTGAAAATAAGAGATGGGTGAAAACCAGCCACTGCTCAGCTCCTTTCCTCCTATGGAAAGAAAACTATTAACAACTATATGCCTGGTGTTCCTTTCTCCCTTACTCTTCTAGCCTGGCTCCCCCAAGGATTACATACCCACCCTGTACAAGTATGTGTGCCTGTACACCTACCTGTATGCCATTTCCCACACCAACACCTGCTGAGTCCCCTCGTTGCTGCTCAAATTTCATGAATCAGAGAGATCAAATTCCTGAATGTTTTTTGATGTTAGGCAGGTGGGTAGGGAAAAGAGGCTTTATTCATGCTCTTATTAAGTCAAGGAACTCAGTGCAAACACACCCCGGTAAGAGTCACCCGGTCCATGAGGGAAAGCAGTGTTATTAACATACCAAGCAAGGAGCCAGCTGACAACCACACCTGGCAAGGCACCAGGGAACCCAACTGCACACAACTCAAAGTTCTCATGTACATGGATTTTCTGGAGTCCAGTAAGGCACAAAGTCCAGGCAAATCTTTGACCACACACAGTATATTCATTTTCATGCACTGTTCATAGCAAATGGGAAATTCACATTTCTAAGTTCAGTTTAAAAGTGGGTTAAACCTGAGACAAAAATCCACTGGAAACCACGCTTCCTCCATTTCAGCACTCACAGAAGTACTGATTTCTTTGGACTAAGTGGTTGTCTTCATAAAGACCCTATCTCTCGGGGTGGCAAAACCTTTACCAGCCTGCTGTCCTGCCAAGGTACAGTAGATACCTTCCCCTGCTTTCATTTCGTCACCCTTTTGTGTGTATTTTCAGCTGCCCAGCTTGTGAGCAGTGCAGTGCTGTGAGGAGGTAACTCCAGCTTTTGAGTGTGGGCTGAGCAATCTCTGCCTGGCGGTGCCCTGTGTGTCCAAGCAGCTACAGAGAAGCTGAGCCCAGGGGCCAGCTGTCCTTGCCCCAGCCGGGCTGTGAGCTGGCTCGGCTGCCACCTGCAGGGTAACGGTGCTGGAGCTCAGCACCCTGCTGCCAACACGCTCCCGGAGAGCTGAGCTGCTGGCAGCTGCTGCTTGCAACCACGAACAGTGTCAGGAACTGGTCTTCAACCCTCACTTCTCACAACTACTCCTCCTGCACCAGAGAAACTTGAAAGAAGTGCCCACTTACCTAAAAGTTTGTCTGCTTTTCCAGCCTTACAACTCTTGAGATCTCACCTTACTTCTTATCCTTGGACTCTCATAAAATAAGCAAGTACTCCTTCCCTATAGTTTAAATTTCCACCACACGTACATCTAGCAGTTCTGATGTTACCTAACGTTTTGAAGTGAAAGACACCGAGCACTGCCTCTGAAATAGCCCAGGCAAAGAGGTTCTCCAGCTAATCTGCTCTCCCGTATCACCGAAACAATAAAATGCTGCACACACTAACTCCCAGTGAACACCTTCCCTTGCAGCACCAAGGCAAAAGGCAGAGAAAGTGAAGTGGGAGGGAAAATTGGGAGAGAGAAGGATTACCTGCATCTGCAGCTCTGCATCTGTCTGTAACATCTTGGTCTTAGCCTGAGCATCAAAGATGAAAGGATAAGAACAGAGTGTCACAGCATCCTGCAAGAAAGGCAGGCAGATTGGTTCCCTATGTACAGCTTCCATAGCACTTTTATTTAAATAAAAGTCATGAAAAACAATTTTCTCACCTGCATGATAGATGGTCTTACTTTCTGTGAAGGAAAAAAGAAATACAAAAATATTTTACTCTTTATTTCGTGTCTTTTTTAGGGGATGGACTAGTTCAAAGGTGACCCAAAGAAAATTTTTTCTCCTCTGGGTTCAACAAACCCAGTTTTTCCTCTTTAAGAAAAGCATGGGAACTTCCTTCTTAAGAAAATGCACAAGTCTAATAGAAGATTTGAACAAACTAAGAAAATTAACCAGCACAGAAGCCTGTGTTAGCCTGCCCTAGATGAAATTTACTTTCCTGAAGAAAAACAAGAAAACTAGACCCAGAGCAGAGGCCATGCAAAACAGGAGAGACCATAAGGCCGCAACATAACAATGTAAGACCACTCCGGCAATGCAAATTACTCTTCTCAGTAGCCACATCAATACATTTTTAAACCATTTTCAACTATTTTTAACTATCACTGTTACATAAATTTGAGTCAGGATTTTATTGTTCTGCTCACTAAACAAAGCAGCACTATTTAAATGATGGAAAGCAGGGGACAGGGGACACAGCACACGCAACATTTAGAAAGTCCATGAACACACACACACACAAAAATTCTTGCTACAGTCAGGTTTTACTCTTGCAGCATCCCCGGGCTGATGGTTTTTTGGTGTTTTCTCACACTTGGGATTCCTTCCCTTGCTATAATTTAGTAATCTCACAAAGTTCCTACACAGCACATTCCAGCCCTCAGTTTAGTTATTTCCTTTCTTACAGATGGAAAAGTGAGGCATAAAAGAGGTGAAGGGTCTTACCCAAGATCACCCAGCAGGTTACTGGAAGAGCCAGGAACAGAACCCACATCTCTTGAGTCTTGGTTCAGCCCCCTAGCCAGAACGCCACACTGCCTCCTCTTACAGAGCAACATTTTAAGATCACTGGCTACATTATTCACAAAACCTGCCTAAACAGCAGAAGTAAAGGGTAAAAATTATAATTTTAGAATACAGGATTTGGCTCCTGAGGTCTCGATTACATTAAAAGGATCCAGCAGTGACTGAATTAATCACCTTGTGTAAGGATTGAGTGAAATTCACATAAATAATCAGAAACTGTTGCAAGCGCTTGTTAAACGTTAAGGTCTAGCTCTTCTGACAGCCTTATATTAAGTCAACTTTGTCAAGCCACCGAGTACCCAAATCTGAGATACTTAACATACAGGTAACTCCTATACCGAATATATTACACCCATTAAGGATATTAAAAATAGAGATCTACAACCAGAGAGACAAACATGGACAGCTATTTCATGACTATACATAAAACCTCTTACCATTCCAGCCTGATGTAAGAACCACATGAGATAATCCTCCTGAATGTCCACCAAGCTGGAAATCTCAGGGATATAAAACTTATCATATTCTATGTGTTTAACCTTCTGATTTACCTAGTGAAGAAAACAACCTTTTTTAAAACATAGATATATTCAGCATTTTAGAACACGCCGGTTTGCTTTCATAAAATCAATTACAGCAGCTTGCACCAATAGGACCCAGGAAGTCTTGCAAAATCACATGGTCTATTACACTTCAGTAAAAGCCAAGAAGAATAGAGATAAACTTCTGACTTATTTTAATTCCTTCTCATCCTCACCAGGACTACCCAGTACCAACACAGTGGTAACAGAAAGCATCAAGGGACAGGTACTGGTGATGCCACAAGTGCAGGCAGTCTGGTGGCTCCGCAGGAGCAGTCTTTAGGGTAATTTTTTCCCTAGTGTTTGAGCCAGGACTAACAACCTTCAAGCGTCTTGAATCCAGGAAAACCACTAACATCTTACCCATGTGGTGACTCAGTGGACAATGACACAGCTCACAAGCCAGGGCCATGACCACTCTGCCCCTGCCAATCAACAAAGGGCAGACAAGGCTGAATCATCTTGAGCCAACACACCCCCCAGGCTTTCCTCTTACCTTGTGGAGTTTCTCCAGCAGTCTGAGAGCAGCTGTAATGTAACTACTGAACAGGACCGGGATCAACAGCGTCTTTCTTCCACTGAGGAGATAAACCACCGCACCTTTATAGAGGTCCACTAGCCTGAGGAAGTATCTTGGGCACACTTGAGACCACCAGTTATCTGGAAAGCAGAAGAACATCAATACAAATCCTGAACTAAAGGCCAGAGTAACCTCTAAATAGGAGGCTACAGCTGAACTTAGGAGAACACACCTGAAGATTGTTTCAAAAATTTCCTTATTTCTGTCCTAACTGTAGGAATAGGAAAGTGAGCTAGGAGTCAGCTAGATAACAGAAACTAAAAAGCTTTTCCCCTTCCATTCTCATACAACCACCCTAGCCACTTCCCAGCCCCAATCCCTGATCGGTGTGGGAGCCTGAATTCAAAGTTTTTCAAGTTTCAGTTCAAGACACTTGATCTTGCAGGCAGACTACTGGTTCTCATGTATGGTAAGAAAGCAGTTGCCTGGGCAGTTCTCTGTAGCACCACTTACTTTCCTAGCAGGTGTCCCAGCAGGTCTCCTGGCACATCTGCATCAAAGGCCTGAAATGCCCCCTCCTTAGAAAGGCTGACTTCTTTCCTGCCAAGGGCAGGTAACCCTTACCTCTCCTCTGAAGGGACCCTGACTATTAGCTTCTTTGCTAGAACCAATCCACCTGCAAAGTAGAAGCTGGAGCCTGGGAAACCATCATGTCAACTGTTAGAAACAAACACCAGTTTATCCTCTCAAAGTGTCAACACAAAACCATATTCTGGCAGGCAAAAGTATGAGAATCCTTTACATTTCTGTATGCTAACAATCACAGTGGACTACCCCGAGTAGAGGAGGAAACTCGGTTCCAAAGCCTCTTTGAATAAAAAAAATATTACTAAACCTCAAAATAAATTTCACCGTAACAATGCTCCTGGAGGTCTGAATGCATTACATAACATTTTACACAATTATGAGATTTCGTATCAGACAACCTTAAGAAACAGAATAAGGCAACAAGAAAAGTAATAGCTTAGCAAACATGAGTAACAATTATTGAGCAGCACACGTGCTGCTTAGCTTAAAATGAGCTCAAAGGAAAAAATTTTAGTAGAAATGAGAATATTCCGAAGTACAAGAGGTGGGGTGTTCAGCTTGGTCACAGACCAGCCAATAGGTTTTTCTGCCCCTTATACAGGGCAAAGTAACTTTATAATATATTTAGCATATACTTTTATTTAACTTATACAGAAAACAGATTCTAATGTGACAATGTCTGATTAAATTTAAGAGAGTAAGATCATTTAATCTTCATGATATATAAAGTTCGTGTTCACAGAGAGGCATGCAAATTTCTCTGGAACAGAGTCTTTGAATGTAGGCAAACTCAATAAGGTAAATTGGATAAACCTCCATAGTAAGAGTTCTTTGAAATGGTATTTTACTTCTAAATTAAAACAATTCTTAACTTGATTTTTTTCTCATTTATTATCCACAACACTGTAAGTTTTACACTATTGTAACTAACTTCCCATATCTTACCCGCATGGCACATTCTTCATTTCCTCACAGTTCATGTTTAAAATTCAAATTTTATGCTTATAATCCTTTTACGTGGGAACACAGGTTTTGGGGGAGGATTCCTTGAGTTCTTTTGGTTCCCAGCTGCTTTTTAGAGGCGACTGCTTTATAACACTGTATCACAAATAATACCCAATTATCATTGCAGGCGTTATAACAGAATAGAAAAATTAAACCCACACAAAAACATGACTGAAAAACCTCAAGGCAACACTGTGTCCCAGTTGGATACTGAGAGCAACATGCACCCGAAGTGCCAGCCTCTTACCGAGAACTTTGCTGGGGTTGGTGTCTAGGCGCAGGATAGCCATTGCTAGAGGAAGCGTTAACGTGATATAATACTTGGAGTCTTGGAAGGGTGGGAATTCGGGAAGAATCAGATAGATTCTCATTGCCTCGACATCTGGTGGTGAGCTGGACAGCTGAGGAATCAAAAAACTTTCAAAGCTCTTCAGTATCTAGCAGAAAACAAGAGAAAAGACAACTTATCCTGGGCGATAGAGCACCTAACAATGCAGATGCGTGAGAACTGATGAACTGGAGCATGTTCAGAATGGGTGGACTTGACAGCTTTTCCTGGCAACCTCTTAAAAAGACTCCATAGGACAGGGCTAAACTCCAATTTTTCCAAAATGCATGAATGTTTGGATAGGTTTTTCCAGGGCTGGCTAGAGTTTAGTTAACCCCTCTTGTTAAGGTCACACCCCTGCTATAAAAGTCAAACCCAGAGTAAAAAAGCTATAAAAATATAGCTAAAAAATGGCATGGGGAACATAAATGATTTTATCCCACAGCTCTGCACTTGGGGAAAAAAAAATCCTTAGAATAAGTTTTATAACCATAAAGTACTCTACTCCTGACAGGCACCAAATGAGTACATAGTCATTATTTACAAGTATAACATACACAGGATTCATTTCAGCAGCCATTTCACATATTAAATGCCATGAGATAAACCTTGTTTTTAAAATCAAGTCTTACAGACACATTCTGGGAAAGTGAAAATCTGCCCAGGTCAATGGAGAAGCATCCATTGATACCATGAAGGATCTGGCCTGCAGATATGCAGTACAACCCTTCCCCCCAAAAAATCTGCTGTTACTTGCATGTTACAGAAGGACAAAGCCTTTATTTCCCCCTCCAAACACACAAGACCCCAGAAGTGCAATACCTGGTCTAGTAGAATGGAGTGCTGGGAGTTCATCAGCTTCTCAAACAGCACTCTGGTGGAGTTCAGATCAATCCCTGGGATCTTCGGACTGGTTTTAAAATGTTCGTCAATTCTTAAAAAAAAATCCCAGACAGACAGGCATAAGTTTAAGAAAGAGACACCATTACCCATGTATTGGCATGTCCTGAGAGCAAGCAATGGAGGAATGACCTCTAGGGAATTTATCAGACTAGAAATAACGCGGAAGTTGGAATCTTCTTGCTAAAGACAAGATGGACAACTCTCCCTTCTGAACCCCCCCGGGTCTTGCAGAGAAACACTTTATCAAAGCCTCTGACTCCCCCAAGCCTCCTTCACTGACCTAAGAGCCTGCCTAGACAGGCCAGGTTGCTTAAAAATCTGTAAAATATGTATCATCTATGTCAGGATCTTCTATGCTGTCTTCCATACGCTACTTTTACAACAAAATCTGTTTAATCACACCCAGTAAGAAAGGGAAGGCTGATACGTAAGATGACACCTGACTGCTCTGCAAGGGGACAGCAGATGAGGGTTTTCACAAGAAAACGGGAAGATCATTCAGAGCAGCTTTTCGGTAATTCCACTCTCAATTTTTCTAAAACTAAACAATGGTCACAATCAAAACACAGTACAGCTGACAACGGTCTTCACATGGTCTTTAGTTGTAGCAAAGATGTGCTACGAGAAAGCACAACTGAAGCTACAGCCTAATTATTTTCCTTTGTCACCCCTCCTTTTTCTGATTGATGGTTGTATTATCACACTTTCTGCTGCGCTTGAAAGGCTGCAATTTACTCAGGCTACGGGCGTAGGACGGATAATGAAGGCAAGCCTGCGGAGGACAACAGTCTAACAGCCAGATCTAGCAACACTGAATGTGCAATCCAGCAGGTAAGACAGCTTGCTCAGCATCTAAAGCAGGATCAGCATCTGCAGCAGAGGCTCTCAGCACCATTGTCTGCAGGAAAGCTACAGCCAAAACTTTTCAGTCACTAGGAAAAAAAAGTCATTGCTAAAATTCCATTGACCTCAAGGATTTCCCAAGTCCGTCACTACTCATCTGAGACCGTGCTGGATTAAGACACGGTCTTAATCTAAGGAAATCTAAGGAAAAGTTATCTATTAAAGATGGGATGCATTTGTCGGTTGGCTGGTGTGACTGTAACAACACGAGAACTTAAGGCCAGCCTGCTGCAGCAGAATGGCACCAGGCTGGAAATCGCACCTCCGAGTCTCACTGTGGTACAAAGCACTTCAGGCTGTGACGTGCAGAAGCCATACTGGAGCGTGCCCAGTCACACAGCCCTAGAAAAGCCACTTTTCCATCTAACCCTGGGTACCACAATGCCATACTGCAAACAGGCCTATATGGCATTAGGATACTGGAGGGATATACTAGGGCAATGACATGAGACTTCACACACAGCGGTACGTTGTTAAATACAGCCTCACCTCAGTGTATGGTGGCTTCAAATTCTATCATTCGGTTTGTCAAAGATTTTCTGTAAAAGTCCTGCACTAGCCAGGGCATCACTAAAGTGGAAGGAGAACTGCACGGGGGTGATGAAGTCAAACTCCACTTCCACATTCAAAGGAGATGTTGGACTATGTACAGTGACTCTACAACGTGGATACCTCAACAAGTGTTTTAAACCAACATGACACAACTCTCCTGATGGAGTAACACACTGCCTTGTCACACCACTAGAGAAGAAACCATTGGACAAGCAGAAAAACGCAAGAATGAGTAAGCTGTTCTCTTTTTCAAGTTGCTCTTGGAAAATATTACTCAAGGATTACTCAGAGTAACTAAGCTTTTCTTCACCTAGTTACAGGTCATTTACTCATCACATCACCATAGATTTCTCCTCCTCACCTTATGCCGTTACCTCCAACATTTACAGACACGGCCAACACAACCCTTCCCCACCCACAGCCCTTGACTCAGCTACGCATATTACATCCTTGTCACCACCTGTTGTTGGTTACACCCACTTGAGATTCCTGCTTTTGTAAGCAGGAGCACAAACCTTTCCACAACTGATGTCACCTAAAAGGAGAGTGCTTCCATGCTGCCCCAGATGTACTTTTTAAGAGCAGCCTGTGTTGAAGTGTACCTGCACATGCACCAGCCAGATCAGCTAGGTAAGACACTACTATTCAGATGCCTGGCATCACTCATTTCCCTTAATGTCACATTCCTACCCCTCTCCCTCATTTTAAAGATGTTGATATTAATTTCATAAGGAAAACATTGTGACAGCTCCAAGGAATCTGGTGCCACTTACAGTACACTCACCATGTACTTTTAGACCTTCTGCCTTCCTTACCCAGCTCTGATCACCCACTACTTTAGTGGATGCTCTCTGCTCCTGTCTCCTGTCTGATCAGAAAAATGAAATCCCACAGTAGCAGCGAGTGAAGTAAAGGTATTCCAGCCTGCCTCAAGGGAAAGCCACACTTCTGTAAGTTTGCCACTTACTTCTTCTCCAAGAAGCTTCCATTCCAGCAGGCAGCTGAGGACAGTATCTGAACAACATTACTGTTTTCAGCAGGAAGACAAAAGAAAAGAGAGATAGAGGTGATGAACAGATGTCCCAGCAAACCTCTTCAGCTCTCTTCCCTTCCTTCTATGGGAAACAAGGTCAGGATCGGCCCTTCAGAGCCACAGGGGTTAAGCAGTTTATTCAGGATCATGTAACATCCCTCTTGAAAGGGGGGATGTTAGCACTGCCTCCTTTCCACCTACTCTGCCCTTCTCATGGCAGGCACACAGGGGAAGGAATTTAATAAGTCTGTTCACAAGTTCTTGCTGCTTTTCATGAACTCTAAGCACAGGATGAAGGATAACTTTAAAATCCATTTCCCCACCCACCATTTGCAATGTTCTGAGGCAGCCTCAAATTCCTCCGGTTTTGCTCAAAAGCTCTAACTTGGCAGCCTTGTGACTGGCAATTGTCCTCCCCTTCAAAATGACCAAGAACGACACTTGAAAAGGCTGCTACATTTCAAGTGAAAACATGGCACGGAAGCCAACAAAATTATTTAAATAAAACTTTCAACAAAAGGCTTATCCAGTGCCACAATACCTACTTGACAGAATTAGAACTGTTCTTTTCTAAAAGCTTTTGCCTCCAGACATCTATAGTTTCATCATTTATTAAACAGGTGTAACGTGTTTCATTTATGGTCCGGAAATCATCAGCAGGCAAGGAATTCTGTGAGAAGATACAGATTTCAGCAAAAACAAGGCTTGTAAAACAATTCCTTCTTATCCATAATCTCCGTTTTCTATATATAACTGAGAGCTTCCTTAGTGTGGTCTCTGAACAGGTTTGGTTAGGCCGTTGTGGCATTACTGAGGAGTGCAAAACGAAAGGCATAGGAAGGTATGGAAAGAAACCCAAGATCACCATCAAATACATTTTAAAAAGAGGAACAGGAAAAACAAAAATATAATTTCCTTAAATGCATCAAAGCCCTCTTAAATACCACCACATATAACTACAGGCACAGTACGTTTATTCTAGACTTATTTCCATGCCTCAAAAAAGCATGTCAAAAACTTCTTGAAAGAAGTTAGAAGCAGAAAACCCAATTCAGCATTCAGCCCTCCATCCAGCACATCTTGACAAAACCCCAGTGTCTTTGGTTCACGGCCCTACACTCTAATCGTGGGGACCCCACTGTCTCAGGAGGAGAGCAGCCCCTCACTTCCAATCTGCAAAGGCGACTGGACTCCCCTCCCTGCGGATCAAACTGAAATCGGTGTCTTCCCAACGGCTCCAACGTGCCGCTAAAGGAAGGCAACTTTCAGCCACAGCTAAAACAGTTTTCAGTCCCTGTAACAACTGCCATCACTGGTAAGGGTCGTAAGGCGGAATGGACTCCAAAGCAACGCCTCATTTGCCAGAGATACTGCCAAAACGAGAGATGCATTGTGAAGGCTGGGACAAGGGAGCAGACTTGAGAAGATACTTGATTTGATTTACCTCATATTCCGAGCAAAGCACAAATGTTTGGTCTCCTCCAGAGAAGATATGTTTAACAATGTGGTATTTACAGGCATCTGTTGAAGAGACACAGTTGTGTTAGAGGCTGATGAATGCAAGTTCCTGCTGGGCCTTTTCCCCACGTTTGCACTGCCAGCCTCTCAGGCTTTACACTACAAGGAGGCACCTGGGTCTCTTGAAGACCAGGCTGAAATCAGCCGGAACTCAAGCACCGTTGACCTTTCTTGAGAGATACAGAGGGCCTGGCAGGAGGGAAAGTTGCAATTTTTAAACTGCAATGAGGGTTTTAAAGAGAAACCAAATCCTTCTGAAATCAGTATTAGTACCATTTCAGAAGGCTCAAGATCGCCAGATGTTATCTCTACCATGAAAAGAGAAAGGGAGAGGGTACGCATTAACAGAGGTCACCCAGTAATCACCATAGTGCATTTGGGACAGGACGGGTTTCTTTTGCCAATTCAAGAACTTTCACAGAACAACGTCAAGACGCCTTTAGACAGCGATGAGTGAACTGAAATCATTTATGTCCATCTGCGACTCCAAGCGGTGCACAGTACGTACCAGGTTTCCCTGAGAGTTGCCCATTGTGGGCTGCCCAGTGACCCTTGACAGGAGAGGGACACTTAACATTGCAAGTGTGCCCTGTTCCCAGCTGGCCTCTTGTTCCACAGCCAAATGCATAGATCATTCCTGAGGAAGGCACAAAGGCTAAAGTGTGATGTCTGGAACAGAGATGGGTACAAAGTTTGGGCCTTGTTTAACATTAAAAGAAAACAAACAAACCACAAACAGCCTAAAACTTATTCTCTGTTCCCCTAGGCCAGAAGCCGGTGCAAAGCAGTCTTTACACCAGCACCAATGCTCAGGTTTTGCCACCTGATGGCACCAGTTTATGGGATGGAGCTCTTTAGGGAAGTGACAAAGGGCAGCTAAAGCCAGCATACAGCTGGTATCAGGCTCACAGAATTAGCTTAGTCATTTGCTAAGCCTGTATATATCAAAAGGCAACAACACAGCACCAGTGTTCCTAACCCTTTTTATGAAAAAGGCTGCAAACTTGTAACCAAAGGGGCTGCTGCTCTTATTGAATCTTGCTGAATTAAGATGTAAAGGTATCTGTTACCAGGGAACAACCCCAATTAAAAAAAGCCTCCTTTAGAGGGTCTTAAAATTCTCATGAGAAGTAAAATGTAAATTAGTTTTGACACATAGGATACAGAAGCGAGACTATTTACAAGACTCAGTGTTAGCATTAATCACCACCAAAGAAAATTTCTGTCTGCATACAGGACTCACCTGCCACAAGCGATTTGGGATACTTCACTGCCCATTAGCTCAAGAACTCTTCGGGGGTTCACTTCATCATTCATGGAGTCATGTCCCAGTTGCCCACAGGAACCTGCACCGAACGTGAACACCCCTCCACTCTGTTAGCAAATCAAACAGCATATTCTCCATTTAGGGACCCATAACCCAGCAGTGCATCTCCGACTCCAGTTTCAGTACGAGCCCAAGCTTAGGCAGAGATTGCTGAGGATTTCCAAAGGATTCAGAAAAGAAACTTGGGCTCTGCTAATGCAGCTTCCAAATAAACTACCTTGTCACCCATCAGAGAGTAACAGAATTATCTTCAGGTATGTCTACATTAGACAAGCTTCCCACCGCCACCACGACCACCACCAGATGAGTCTGAAACCCCAGCAGGTTTAAACACAGCTGAGTAGCACCCATTTCCACAGCACTTTACATCCATCTTTGTCAGCTGCTGATCAAAAAGACCGTGAGCTTTTTCTCTGAACCAGAGCTTCTACAGAACTAATCTACAGTGGTGTTCTTCCCCACACGAATCCCAAACCCAGCTGTTTAATTCATTTTACAGTGGAAAACACTGAGGCACCAAAAAATGAAGGAACACCTAGTAAGTGGCAGAGGCAAGACAAAACTGAGCAGTGATCTTCCAAATCCCAGCCCTGTCCTCTGTCCACTAAACTATACACCATTGGGAAACAGCAGGCTCAGAACTGAAAACCTCTTGTAAGTGCTGTGAGTGACTACTAATGTTTCATTTAAACACTCATTTGTTTTGACTTGCATTTCATTCTGATGCACAATATCACACTCTGTTTATCTTCCAACAAAACACTATTTTCAACCCCTTGGATGTATATTTGCTAATTATTTTTTTCTTGCTCAAATCTAATCTCTTTGAGCGATTCACTTGAGTTTTACTATTCATTGTCATGGATTATCAACATCTTCATCTTCAAAAACAGCAATGAATCATGTTGGCAATGACAGTTATAGTAAGACTACACTTTCCATTTAGTTTCCTGCACTGGGGTTGGATGGGATACAGTAAGTCAACCTGTTCTTTTCACTATTACCCAGGAAACTAACGTGAAACCATCAACAGCAGGCAGTGTTCCCAGGTAAGCATCTTTACCTTTGTCAGAACTGCTGTGTGTTCCTCTCCACAGCTGATGTAAACAACCTTCTGAGACCGCAACAGCTTCACATGGCAAGGGGATTCTCGGTCTGCATTGAAGACAAATAAAGGAGCTGTTTCATAAACACAAACATGAGTGTCTGAGAAAGCCACTGGCAATCTGATTTTCAGATGTGGTCTACGTGTGCAATGAAAAAAAAAATATGGGGGGGGGGGGGGAAACCCACGTACTTGAGTGCTTCACTGCTGCTTTTCCCCCTCCAATTCTTAAAAGATTTGTCCTGGCTCAAAGAAAATTGTCCAGAGCAAGAATGCTCATATTGAGAACCTTGTACAAACTCAAGATGCACTTGCAGTTTTTGGGAGGTGTGATGAGTGTGGCCTAGCTATGCCTGCCTTCGGCCTCATGCTCTGTTCCAGTCTCCTCACTGATGACTGCAAACGTTTGTTCCAAACCCTTGCTTAGACCTTTCCCATACAGAACAATCCTGACACATGGGAGACGCTAGCACCACACACAGAACAAGCTGAGTCCCAAGGTGTATTTAAATGCCTGCCTCCCTTCTGTTGTCATCCTTTAAGAAGATCCTCCTACTTGCAAAGGCTAATCACTGTCAACCGTTAAATGATGCTTTTCTCCTTCACTCTGACATTCTAATCATTAAAAGTGGGTCTCCTGAGGATGACTACACTAAGCAAGGTTACATGTTTTACTTATGTAAAAATAAAAGCTAAACATTTCAAGGAGCAGCAGGTACCTCAAAACAGTTGGACATTAAGGGGAGCAGCTGCTTACTTCATACCAACAAAAAATCGGGTTCCTACCTAGAGCAGTTGTCCAGTTTTTAAGACTCTCACCCAAGGATTTGACAGGTGCTTTTTTCTGGGTAGTGAAAGGAAAATGGTCACAATTTCAGGGATTTAGAAACGAGAGCAAATTTTTCATTTGATTTGTGTTTTAGCACTTTGATCTTTATTTTGACAGGAATTTCACTTACCTCTACAGCATAATTGTTTAAGTAACAGTGCTGCAGAATACTCATGTTTGTAGACTTTGCTGTTCACTAAGTACAATTCACACTGCCTTACCATGATTCACTTACCATAAATATCACGTATTTACTACAGTGCCATGTAAGCAGATTATGAACCCTGGCCAACACAGCCCCACAAGCAGATGCCCTTTCTATGTTCATTTAAGATTAGCACCAAGTCAAAGCAAGCCTCTCACGTATAAACTGCAGCTTTGTTGAAATTAGAAGCATTTATCTGCCAGTCTGCGTAGAAAGACCATCGCTGCTCTTATAGCAGATCAGCTCTAGCTTACGTACGATACAAGAGAATAGATCTGAAGCATTTTTGAGAGAACACAAAACGTGCCACAAGTCTTACAATTGTGTTTCCCGTTTCTAAAAGTGTAAAGCAAGATGAAACAGCGCATACAACATATGAGCCTTCTCTGCTAAACTACAGGCTGGTTTTGAGTAATTGCTTTAAGTAAGTTTCAGGTGGTAGGGTGGGTTGTCAAAATGCATTATTCCATTATAGGGACACAAAATGTGAGGTAACACTTTTCTCTTGCAACGTACAGTGTTTATATGCTACATTATGCAACATAACATTTACAAATACATACATCTCACGCTCACCCAAGCAAAATAAATTATCCACGTATGCTAGGTATCACATCCACACTCAGTAACTTGCCTAAATAATTAAAGCTACTCAGCCATCATGCAGAAAACAATAAAGATGTTGATTTGGAGCTCCAGAGAAAATCTTTCACTCACTCGCCTTTGCAAAAAGTTAAGAATGTGTTAACAACAAGCAGAGGAGACCCGGGCTTTTCACACTAGCGGTAATGTCACAACCACTCTTCAGTCTCATTTATAAGTAGTATTTTAAGTCTGTTGATGGCTAGGCTTCACTCAACATGGCCACCTGAAAAAAACTACCATTGGCCCTGTATGTCTAGAAAATTGTGTAACAAATAAACTAGACAACATTTTACAATACTGAGATACTCTGTGTTGCCATCATTTTGTAGCATATAGATGCTCACCAGTCAAAAATGTTGGCAAGCAAGGGGATGGGTTCAGCCTGATGTTCCACAGTGAGAGCCTTTGCTCCGCACCAACTTCAAACAAAGTAAGGACAAAGCATTTTTAAGAAGAGAAAGAAATACACACACTTCCTTTGATGCCTGCATGTTAACACCCACATTTGAAACATCTTTCTTTCTGACCTTCCTCACTTCCACTAACATCCACAAGGGGAAAAGTTGTTTCTGTTCCTACTAAGTACGAAGAGCCTGTAGAGCCCACCAGAGACTGTTCCTCTGCCCTCTCCTTCCAAGAGGAGTTGCTGAGGGTTACACATCTGGTCAGTGAAAATATACCATCAATGCAAAAAGAGAAGTCCATCCTTCTTTCACCCAGGAGCATAATTTTAATACCTCGTTCATCACTTAGTCCCAGCTGTCCTGAGCTGTTCTTCCCCCAGCCAAACACAGCTCCTGAGAGAGAGAGGGCAAAACTGTGGGCTCCACCTGCAGCAACCTGAGCCAAAGGGATCCCATCAAGAGACTTGACACGTTGTGGACTGGCTTGGGAGGGACATTCTTTGCCCAAGCCCAGCTGACCATAGCTGTTCTGCCCCCATGTGAAGAACTGGCCATCTGCAAGGAAAGAAAGAGAACAGAGTAAAAGCCGGTCAACAGAAAAGCAAGTTTGTCGAAGTGAACAAGAACCAGTGCTGGGGGCTTTGCTCCCACCCAAGCCTCATGATGGAGGGAAAAAAAAAAAATCAAGACATTCTTTGCTAAAATGAAAGCACAGTCTGAAGCCACCAGAAAAATAAGCAGACATGTAACTAAGTGCAAAATACAGCATCGGACTGCTGTTAACAGTGTAATGAAGAACAGTCCACATGTTGCACACGTAAGAGCAATACCAAGGATAATTTCAACATGAAGAAATTACACACATTTCTCTACATGAAGATGGAAAGTCTTTAAGTGTTCCTGCTATCATTCACCAGTGAGACAGTGGGTGGCCTGTGTGTAACGTTTTCTTTCTTGACAGTACTGGCAAAGCTCTTTAGTATTCATGGTACCTGATCCATTTTATAGCCTCCCATTTGGCCTGAAAGCAGCTGGGACAGGGACGTCCTTGGTTTATTATGCAGAAATAAGCTATCTTGGACACTGTGCAAAATAACAGCACAAATCTTGGTAATAAATAGTGAATGTTACGGTACCTGCTGCCAGAGCCAGGCAATGCCAATTTCCACAGGAAACCTGCAGTATCGTCTGTTGGTTCAATTTCTTTATCAGCCTAAAGACAACACTATTTTAGAAAACGTGTCCACAAATACAGTATCACCTTAGGTCAAAGTTACGATTTCCATTCAGGTATTTGTTCTACACATAACCTACTGTTTTGAGGCTGAGGAACAGGGTCTTGAAGGTGATACAAATCCATACATAACAGATGCAAATCTGTGGAGACCTCCAGACACTTGACTACTAACCCCAACTGCATTTCCCGCTAGAACACTGAATCCAGCCATCTGGAAATGGTGGAAATAGCTGGTTCCTGGTGTCTCTCCCTCTATTCTTTTTCAGGCATTGACATTTTTCATGCTGTCAGAGGCCCAGCAGTTCGTATGAGTTACAGCATCAAAACCTCTTCAGTACCTTGTACAGGTAAAATAGCATGTCAAAGTTTCAAGTTATTTCATAAAGCCATTATTTTTAAAATAGCACTATCACATTGACATGTGAGCCTGTCTTTCTCCGTTACATCAGAGCCACCTCCAAGTTAAGGACTGTCTTTCCACAGTTTGAGCCCTTCAGCTCAAACATTAATCTTTTCTGACTGAAACTCTTCCTTTAAATATTGTTTCAACAATGACAGCCACCGTAGACAGACGTCCCAAACTTCTCTCTACACTGGAACTGTGCAGACTGAATAAGCGACAGACTACATCTATTATTAATGTAGCATGATACAACACCATGAAGTTCAAAGGGACCAGTTATCTTTATTATGGTGATAAGCTAAAACCTATCATTGTGAACTGCTCTGGGTAGAGAAGTCTTGGCGTCTGCCACCAGCCTCTGCCACTACCACCATCTACGTGTCCTTGCACTTAACCCTACTAGTGCTCTGGCACAGGTAAAATGCAATAAATAAGTAAAACAAGAAAATTGAGCACTACCCTAAAGTTTCTGAGCAACATTTGCTATTCCGAATGGCAGCAGGCTGGTTCAGTAGCTTTGATGCTAACAGGCAACACTGCAGGAGAGTGTCAGAGCTGAAGTGCCAGTTCACACAGCCATGTATTTTTTTCCCCTGCTCTTGAAATGTATCTCCTACCTCAGAGGACTTCCTAAGGACTGGAACAGAGATAGGTATCACACTGCTTTTCTATTTTTGGGCTGTCCCTTGTGCACCTCCTTGCTCTGTATAAGACACAGTTGCGGTTGCACTTCTCATTGAGGATTTTCTTTTCTGTGAGCCACACACCCATCAGCAGGCAGCCTGTCCTGCCCAAGCCTCCCAAGGACTTGTCCGAGTCCCGGGGAGGCTCAGGAGCACCACCAGTACAGCACAGAAAAGGAGGAGGAATCACCCTTACCCCCCTATGTGATAAGTGCCCAATTACTGCCCCCCAGAGAAAGCAACACTCCCACCAACTCCAGGCTGGAAGGTAACAACCCTTGATGCATCCCCTCCAAGCAGCTACCTGAAGGAAACCTGAACCTGTTAAAAGTTTACCTTGGTACCGTCACTGCGTCTTCTATAGTGGTGAGGCCCAACTGTCCATCGCTGCCGGCACCCCAGGAGAAGAGCTGGCCCTGGTCACTGAGTGCCACACTGTGAGACTCTCCGCAGGCCACATGCACGATGTGCTGCCCAGCCAGGGCTCCAATTTGCTCTGAAAACAGAAAACCTCTCCAGTCACGGGATTCATCTCAGTGACATGCAGACATCAGGTCTGGACAAATCTGTATGCAAAGCCATTCAGATGGGTGCACTGATCCCCAATTTAGTTTTAAAATGCTTCCTATAACAGGAAAGCACCAGGTTTTACTGAAAACATGTAGCTGCTGAGCTCATCTGAAAGCCTGGTCTGCAAATCATAGGAGAAAGGCACGCACATGTCCCCAAGCACAATGACAGTCTACACCCAGCCAGCCTCACAGATACAGGGAAACCTGTCAGGTTATTTAAGAACAACCACACTTCCCGGATCTGAGGTTTTCTCACTCAGTTTTGACGTGGGGCTCAGCCAGTACCCAGAAGTTGGCAGACCCTGTAAAACATAGTCGACCTTCCACGGCTCTCACGCTGAATGAGGACGAGTCATCCACAAAGCTAACCAACACACCCACCCCTTGCTTTGTTGCTTGATGCATGAAAGCATGTGCATTACAACATCCTCTGTGCTAAGCTTGGAACAAATTGGAACCTATCAACCTATTATTACCACTGTCAGACGCTCTTAAATGAGTCTCATAAAATAGAAGCAAAGCAAGGTGGCCTTATGGAGGCAGAAATCACAGTCCTCTGGAAGATCCCCTACAATTGACTTTTCATCATTACATTATGTTAGGCAACTGAAGTAGGGTTTTGACAACTACTCTTACAACATCAACAACTAAATCTTATTCATTACACCGAGTTTTTACAAACAGATGCAAATAAAAGATCCACACATCTGGTGGAAAAATTCCCCACAAGCCAGACAGAAGCAAAGCTGGTTTTCTTTTTTCTTCTCCAGATACAAGTGTTTCAGGTAGATAAAGAAAGATTTCACCATGTAAGCTACAAGGCAGCGATCAGTCTTCTAAAAAGTCCCATGTGCCTGTGACATGAGAGGGAGTAGTTACACGCCATTCTATGAAAGTGATACCCCACATCAAGGACATCCAGAAGTCATTAATGTATTTAACACCAAAATTTCTGTACCGACCAATCCAAATATATTAAAATAATTTCAAAGGAAGACACCCCTAGGAAGGCTTGCCTTCTAAGTCTGGGAAGTCAGAAAATGAGAAGAATCCCTAACGGATGTTACGGATGAGAAAGGTGACGGTTATTTAAATATACATTCTAACAGAGGAAAGTGCTACCTGAACATGTGCTTCCTTTCACTCAAAATAATTCGTGGCAATAATTAGATGCAGTTTACCAGCAATAAGCACACAAGCATCTAGGAGGGCTTGAGGACGGGGCCTACATGCAGTCCGGCCATCCTTTAGCCCTGCCATCAATTACTGCCCTTTGCCCAGCAGGACTAATTTTACCCAGTCCCACTACCAACCCCAGGCAAAGGCACAGACAGGTTTTAAGAGCAGTAACTCAATTTACAGATACAGATTCCACGCTTGGGCCCATAAGCATCCAACTGTAGCACTGCCTGGCAGCCCGGTTTATGTTCATTTGCATATATATAACTGAGGTAGCCTATTTTTATCTGTGAGCTCTAAACAACCAGCAGCTGTACAGGCTGGTCAAGGTCAATCACAAACACCACAGAAGCACATGTGGCTATCCTCTCTTGCTCTCAGCCAGCCAGCAAGACAAAAAAAACCCTGCTGCAGCGTCTGACACATGCTTGGCTAAAATTAGGTGGCGTTTCTTTACTGGGACCTGAAGGTCCAAAACCAAAGCTCCCACTGGAGAGGATCCCACCATCAAAAGGAGAGGGACGAAACCATCCTTATCTCTGCATGAAATCCCTCTGATTTATGAACCCATCACTTTGCCGTAAGCTTGCTGGCCAGGATGCAGTGAGACTGGCCAGTATCTAGAGCACCTGAGCTCTTAAAACTGGTCACGAACCCACCAGCCTGCCTGATACAAGGACTACTTACTTTAAAGAAATACCAATAATGAAAGACAAGAGGTCAAAAGAATTTGAAAAACAGAGGATGTTAATTAATGCTTATATATCATGTCCTGGTTTCGGCTGGGATAGGGTTAATTTTCTCCTCGGTAGCTGGTGCAGTGCTGTGGTTTGGGTTTGGTGTGAGAACACTGCTGACAGCACACGGGTGGGTTTGGTTGCTGCTGGGTGAGGGTCAGACCCAGTCAAGGACTTTTCAGTTCCTTGGGCCCTGCCAGCGAGAGGGCTGGCGGGGCACGGGGAGCTGGGAGGGGACACAGCCAGGGCAGCTGGCCTGAACTGGCCACAGGGATATTCCATACCATAGGATGTCACACTGAGTATATAAGCTGGGGGAAGGAGGAGGAAGCGGGGGGACATCCAGCATTATGGCGTTTGTCTTCCCGAGTAACCGTTACACGTGACGGAGCCCTGCCTTCCTGGGGATGGCTGAACACCTGCTGGCCGAGGGGAAGTAGTGAATGAATTCCTTGTTTTGCTTTGCTTGTGTGGCTTTTGCTTTACTTATGAAATGGTTCTTATCTCAACCCTAGAGTTTTATATTCCTTTACAATTCTCCTCCCCACCCCTCTGGGTGAGGGGGCAAGTGAGCAAGCAGCTGCATGGCACTTTACCAGCCAGAGTTAAACCACAACAGTCCCTTCTGGTGCCCAACATTGGGCTCGAAGGGTTCGAGACAACCATAGATGTGACTGGAATGTGCTAGTCTGAATGTATAGCTGTTATTGCTTTTTAGCTATTAGTCATGAGGTTTCCGCGCTTGCCCTGTGGCTTGCTTGCCCCACCGTATATTAGAGTCTAGTGCTTGTTAGTGGCTGCTTTTTGCTTTTGATGCTTGCTGTACTGCTTATCTTACTGTGCTGTGCCCAGGAACATTTTGATAACAGTGATGGCGATGCACCAGGGCTGGCAGATGGCCAGGGCAGTGCTGCTCTTTCTGTGCTGCTGCACTGGACAGGCTGGAACTCCAGTGTGAACTTGAGTCAAAGGGACTGTGACCTGCGGATGAGTCCATATGGGAGCAGGACACCTCCAAGAATCTGTGGCTGTGAATAGGTCCATGCCACAGCAAGTACAGCTCAAAGTGTCTGTGGCCATGGTTATGCCTGAGCTGCAGTAGGTATGCCTCTGAAGGAACTGTGGCCCAAAGACAAACCCACACTGGAGAAGATACACCTCAAAGTATCTGTGGCTGTGCACGAGGTCATGCTGGGGCACCTCAAAGCATGTGGATATGGACAAGCCCACGACAGAGCAGGTACACCCCTGGAGGGATTGTGGCCAGGGATAAGGCCATGCTGGAGCAGGTGTGTGGTCATGGCCCACAGATAAGGCCACAGTGGAACAGGTGTACATCAACACAACCATGGCTGTGGATGAGGCTATGCTGCAGCAGGTATATCTCTGCAGAGACTGTGCTTCATAGCTGAGGCTTCACTTAGCTAGGACTTATCCACAGACTGCAGTCTGTCAGGGTTGTATCTGCTCCAAAGCAGGGGCAAGGGTGGGGAGGTCGTTGCGATGTTAAACCCTGCAGGCTGGTCTGAAGGGACCAGGGGTGGAGACTGTAAAGGGTATACCTTTAAATTGATGTAACCCATGATTTCAGTTTCACAGTATAGGAATTACTATAGCAGGAACCACCTGAACCCCTGGAGAACAAGCCTTACAAGAAGCAGTACAAGCGCAGCAGTGACACAAGCTGAGCTGGCTGTGGTGCCCGATAACCCCATACAACACAACTTCTCCTCTCCTGAGTGACCACCATAAGAGGTCATGTTCATGGACTAAATGAACTCAATGGACATTTTACAGACATTTATACTGGGGCAGCCCAGAGACCAGGGGAATGATACCTGTGTATTACATCAAAGCATGGGAAGGGTGATGGTGGTTAATGAGGATGTATTGGAAAGTGGGGCACGACATCAACAGTATGGAATAAGGGGTGGATACTGTCCTGGTTTCGGCTGGGACAGAGTTAATTTTCTCCTCGGTAGCTGGTGCAGTGCTGTGGTTTGGGTTTGGTGTGAGAACACTGCTGACAGCACACGGGTGGGTTTGGTTGCTGCTGGGTGAGGGTCAGACCCAGTCAAGGGCTTTTCAGCTTCTCTAGCCCTGCCAGTGAGAGGGCTGGGGGGCACGGGGAGCTGGGAGGGGACACAGCCAGGGCAGCTGGCCCGAACTGGCCACAGGGATATTCCATACCGTATGGTGTCATGCTGAGTATATAAGTTGGGGAAGGAGGAGGAAGCAGGGGACATCTGGCATTATAGTGTTTGTCTTCCCGAGTAACCATTATGCACGATGGAGCCCTGCCTTCCTGGGGATGGCTGAACACCTGCCTGCCGAGGGGAAGTAGTGAATGAATTCTTTGTTTTGCTTTGCTTCCATATGTGGCTTTCGCTTTACTTATTAAATTGTTCTTATTTTAATTCCCGAGTTCTACATTCCTTTCCGATTCTCCTCCCCATCCCTTTGAGGAGGGGGGAGTGAGTGAGCAGCTGTGTGGTGCTTGGTTGCCAGCTGGGGTTAAACTACAACAAATAGTTAACAAGACATGGCCTTGGGAGAAGGAATAGACACCATAAATATATCAAGCTAAGAAATAACAAGATAAACTCAAGGAGATTCAAATGGTTAATAAGACTAAACAGAAAATTACTTGTGTATGTGTGAGCTACCCTAGTTAGTATATTAAAAAAATCCACCCTGGAGCAAAGAAAGCGCCCTACCCATCAAACACACTGAAAAGAGAATACTGTACTTTTAAATGGAGACGAAGTTCATAAAAACCAATGACAACTGGCACTCCCAACTGGTTCTCCCAACCCAGCACCCATCTCTGCATAGACATGCAATAAATAAGGATCTCTGCTTTGTGTGTGGGTCAGCTCTTGCACACACGGTAAAGAACCCAGATTTGGGAGAACATGCCCTTCTTCCAGAGCTGGTCCCTGCACACTGCCAAGTATTCCAGGGCAGAAAACAAGCCTGACAAAACAACAAACATGGATGATATGGGAGGCTAGGGCATCCATAATGGAGACTGTGTTTTACTACCTGCAGGCATGACTGAGCTAGTTTCCTCCCTGGGAAAGCAGTATTTGCCACAATAAGTATACTTCTCACTTGCTGTGGAAGGACTATTGTGAGCTGCCTCTGAGCCAGAGCACCTTGGGGAGGTGACAGAAGACTCAGTGAGCAAAGATCAGCAGCTGGTGGAGGGAGGACTGACCGCAGATGTACTGCAACTGGAGAAAAAGTGCCCTGAGGTATCAGGAGGCTGTGGCGAGGGCTTCACACTCTGAGACAGAGTGGCCATCCAATGGGTTTAGAAATACAGAGCGGTTGCTTCAGTCCCCACAAACTTCATCTAAAGTTTAATTTATCAACACAAGCCTGACCTCCCTCTGTGTGCCATCCCAGGGGACTAAGAAATACCAACTTGTTTTGAAAGGCTTCCCTACATCACTGAAAGCCTTCAGTGACTGCACTTCTCACCCAGGCTCACCTGGACTCCCTGGATGACCACAGACAGCAAGAACATGCCTGTCTTGGAACTGAAGATCTTTGCCTTTAGAAATATACAAACATGGCTCATCTCACCACAATACATTCCCAAGACCCTGTCAATCACAGCTTGCCTGCAAAGTCAAGAAGAAACAAACGCCAGAAATAAGCTTTACATGCTCATACACATCTGTTTCCAGAGATGGAAAAAAGCCAGCCTTGCCCTATGGGCACAGACTGCTCAGCCAGTCCAACAAGGCTTCCAGTTCACTGTCAAGCTTGCCAAGCTACCAAATATACCATCTCCCTGCTAACATGGATAGTATTGTCAAAAATATCTGGTAATTGCTTTGTTGACCTCCCCTTCCTTCCTCTTACCAAAATGAGGTGGTTTACTGGTTGATATACATTTAATTTCTAGAGCATCACAGCACCATTAATCATCCCTTAGAAAAGATGCATCACTGCACCAAGATGAAGGGTACAAAGGGTGAAGTTTATTCTCAGTATTGTGTCTTCAGTAACTGATGAATAAAACTAGTCAATTGGAGCTTTACAGGTACTACTGTATACAATGCCAAGCAGAACAAAACCCTGAAAACAACAGGGAAGGGCTGAAGGAGTTATGCAATACAGTGTTTCAACATGTCATACAGCTTTCAAAAACAAAAAAGTCTAAGTTCCAAGAAGTACACACCTACCCAATCTTTTCCTTCTGAAGCCATCAGCTGTCTCTGAACAGCACCAATGCTCAGAAGTCATTTATCAAGTTCTTCATATCTGGTGGAGCTCCAGTTTTCATTTCTTTTCTGTACAATTTAACTCACAGATCTCAACTTAAACAGACATATCAAGGTTTGACTTCTTTTGGTCCTAAGCTTGTTAGATTTTTTTCATAAAATACACTCTGGACCAAAGAATGAAGTCCAGGCAAAAATGCCTTGAAGGAAAGCCCTTCCCTGAATGGTGACAGGCCTGGATCCCAGGAGCGCTCTTGTGATTTTTTGCCTGTCTGGTTTGCAGGGACACTCTGGCAAGAGTTGAGGACAGGTGCTGTATGTTTGTGTAAGCTTTCTGACAGCCAGTGCGTTTAGCTTGAAGGTTTGCAAACAGCAGTAAAGTTGGGCCAAGAATGAAGACCCCTGAAAAGCCCACTTTCAATCCATAGCTTCACTATTTATAAGACAGGGCTTATGTTTTGCCCCCGGTGTTGGAAAGCTATGCAAGCTCTTCACCATCTGCAACTGCTGGAAGCGCAAAGCACCCTGTTACACTGCACCAATTAGAACGCACGGGCAATGGGTGATTAATTAGCTTTCCTACTCCTAGTAAGTTTATCAGAGAACTGGTACACCCTTTCTACGTATCGCTTCCAGCTGCTTGCAAGACAGGCTTTTGCTAGAGGACATGGCAGAATCCTTCAGCCATATGTGTACCAGGATGTACACAAACAGCACCAGATGGTTTCTACCATCTGAAAACAACGTACAGAAGGTATCAGCCCTGAGGTTACACCTTCAGCGGCAACATCTAGATTTCTTCACCGCAGAAGAGAAGCTGTGGCTTGAAAGAAATAAAGTGTTTTCAGACTGCTTGGACACCCGGCCAGAATGCCTCATTGCCTCCCCCACTTGACAATAAGTGACCGAGCATTTGCTTATCTTGGTTGTTGCTGTCTGCTAAGAAAGTGCTCACAGATTCTAAGATGTATCTTTCTAGCCTGTCCGGATAATAAAGATAGCAGTAGAAACACAGGGAAGGGAGAAGAAAAAAAAACTGTTAGCAAGAAATTCCTCTGGGTTAAATGCTAGCAGCTTGCGCATCAGAGGACAGACAAGCCACATTTCTTTGTATTGCCATGCTTGTTAATACAGTCCACATCAAGGATGCCCAGGCACTGTATCAGAAGTGTGAGATACAATGTTTTAATGCACAGGCAGCTGAATATTTAATCAGACACCAACCACAACCTAAACTTCACCCATATCATCTTTCTGTTCTCTTGGTAGTGAAAAGCCTTAATTCTTAGAGGAAAGGAGGAGAGTTCTCTTTTTTTTGGAGATGAATTACACAAACGCATTAAACCATCTAACAAGGTGACACTAACAGCATTAGCACTTATGGAAGTCTGATTCAAGAGCCAAAAAGTCCATGGGGAACCTGCTACTGCCTTCAACCAGTAATACGAGAAAATAAGACACTACGGCCCAAACTTACCAGTCAACAGCATTTCATTAAACCACCGTACAAAAAAAACAAGTAAACAGCAGCGAATCACCAAACTCCCCGACAAGATTATTAAGTAGGAAACTTCAGCTGACTTTTGTCTTCAGCAGGATTGTATCAAGGCAAATTTGGTACTATATATAGGGCTACAGCTTGATATATCCTCACAACATAAAGAGTCTCCCCAGTATCCACCAGCACATACCAGAGATGTTTCTGCACACAGACATCCTGGCTGTATTTCTAGGCTATGAAGAGCTTCATGATTTCAGTCCTAATGAAGCCAGCTGAGCATTAAAACATGTCTGTTTTAATAAAACTGGAAACAGGAGAAGAGAAAAAGTCCAGCAACTGAAACGCTCCCAACCCAAAGTGCACTAAGAGAGAAGCACACCCAAGACGTCCCCCTCCCCTTATGAAGGTTTCTCCTTATTTTGTCAGCATAACTTCAACATCTTACCTATTCAGTGCTTTTACCAGTATTAGCAGCATAAGTATGCTTACCAGCTTTTCTGGGAAATATCATCCCCAGTAGAAGTGTAATTCTGCCACTCAAACTGGTAACTGGGGAGGGGAAAATAATGCTGTTTGTCAGAGCCTTTTTGTCTCTTCCTTTCACCTTCAAAGACCCCAGGAACGAGCCCCTGCTTTCCCTCTGGATACTTTCACCTCCTACCACCTGGGTGTCTTGTGCTTATGGCTGCCATGGACAATATCTGGAGGAAGGAAGAAATCAGACTCTATAAATACAGCAAAATACAGACTTTCCAAAGCTATCAGGGTGCTCTTGAAAACTTAATCTAACCTAACCAGCTAACACTGCTCCTATGGCTTCACTCGCATACCTCTGCGGGCTGTGGTTTGTCAGCAGTGACACCAGAGGAAGGCTCACAGTGAGGAGGCGAGGGCTGCAGGACAGTTTCGGGAACACACCTTCATGACTGCAGACAGTGTCTGACATGGCCAGGCATATCACACGCACAACACGTAGGCAGCTGGAACCGCCCTGCCCAACACCAGCCCCACAATTTCACCACCACTACCCTCCTCCTCCTTGCCAAGCCTCTCTAAGAAAACATTCTATGCTTGTCGTGCCTTACTTTCAGACTACGTGAGACTACTGCACACGAGGGTGTGAGAAACATTGTGCTCTGCAAACGTTTCAAACAAACCTTATGGGGAGACCACATCCCCACTACACAGCCCACCTTATTCTCAAACTTCTTTTAGTGTAAGACAAAAACTTAGAAGTATGCAGCAAGCAAACGCCTGCATGAGGATTTAACCTCCTCCAGCTTTTGACAACGGAAGTTTACTATATCCAGAAGAGACTGGGTTTTACACGTCCAACTCTCAAATCTCAAGGTCTTACTTTCATGAACTGCTGCTACACTTGCAGCAGTAAAGCAGAGCAGCCTGATTGCACAGACTGACAACAGCAGCACTGAAGGTGATAAGGCTCTGATAATTTGGTTAAAGTAGGAAATGTAAACAGACTCACTGAACAAAAACCAGAGCAGGGGACAGTAAAGGACAGACAAAAAGCAGGTGACATTCCCAGGAACACTGCTGGTCACAGGGGTGGGAACAGTGTCCATAGGTCAAGGCTGAGAAGCTCTAAATAATAGATACAATGATTCTGCAGTCCCCTTTCATCCAGAGACAGTAATGAAGCTTATCAAGATGACTGCTTCCCTGCACAACAAGTACTATACTGCTCATATTTATTTAGCATGGCTACTTACAGGCTTAGATCTGAGAGAGAGAGGCTGGCTTAGTTATTAACGCTGCCTTCACTTTATAAAAGCTGCCTGTGGTCACATCAGGGCAGGAATGTAAGAGCAAGAATCAAGAGGCCACCGTGACACCCCAGCATGTCACTTCACATACGCTTTGCCAGCTACTCCCCCTCACAACTGTGAAAGCAGACACCTACCCTGAGAAAGCAAACCGCTTCCCTGGACATAGCCATGGAAAGCTTTTTACTTCCCCACACTGCTGCCTTTTTTCTAGGGGACATAGCCTCTCCAAGTGCCTCTGAGAGGCCACAGGCAGACTGACACTGGCACAGCCAGAAGCCAGCCAGAGAAGGCTCCGGGAGAGGCTGGCCAGGCAGAGGCGGCTTCAGTCTGACAAGCATCAGCTGGCAAAGTGAAGAATCCACCTTCAGATCCTAGAGGTAAACAAGTAAGGGAAGATCTTTCAAAGAGGGAAGGCACCAAGACTTGTGAAAGAAACACAGGAAAAATGTATGTTCAGGAAACCCAGAAAGCACCCGTTTTCCTCTTCAGGTTATTGCAGAGAGCTGCAGAGGTGGTCACTCAGCCAGGCTCGTGGCCACTGGCAACACAGAAGTCGTGGATGTTTCTCCACAGTCAGAGCCCACCCAAGGTCCACCATGCACATCCTGGCAAATGTCACGGCTCCAGGGCAACTCCTCCAGTGTGGCCACGATGCACTAGATCTCAGGGTGACGTACTGAGGACGATCTTCAGAGGTTCAAGGAGGAATTATGGAGATGGGTATGTAGCTAGTGGATTCAATGTGCTGGTACTACACAGTGTGAAGCTGTATTTCTGCCTGAGAAATTCCAGGCAAAGCCACAGCAATCTGGAGAGCTGCAACAAAGGTCAGTGGTGGTAAGCAAGGGCAGCAGAACAGAAGAATACGTCCTTCACTACAGTCCATCACAGACCCCTGGAAGAATTAACCGTGGCAACTATCAAGCCAACTTTATAAATGCAGAAGAAAAAGGCAAGCAAGGTAAAATTGACAGCTCCACTTAAACAGCACTTTCACCTCCCAGCCCTGCAAGGATGAGAGATCTGTTTGCTTCTCCCCTACAGTGCTCCCACACACAGCATTGCTCCCTTCCCAGATGCCTTAACACAGCCCCTTCCAGTATACATGCTGGCAAACCACAATGGATTTAAGGCTTGAGGACCAAGGAACACCCACAGCCTGTCCTTGAGGCTCAGTCAGTTGCTCCAGGCAGCAAATCACTGCCCCAGTCGGTAAGACAAGACTTCACTATTAGTTTGCTGTACTCAGTCCTGCAGGTCACTGCTGTATGCGTGTCCTCCCGCAGCAGGTGATCATGTCTGAGCAGACGGCTCCAAGTGAAGCACCTCCAAGTCCCTGCAAGACAGCGCACATTGCTGTAGACTATACACACTTCAAGCATGTCACAAGGGCTTCACCCTTTGCCTCTGCAAAGTGCTATTTTGCTATCTTTTCACATTATTGGCACAGTTCTGCTCAACAGTAAGCATTTAGCCTTCACATGGGTGTTTTATATTCTCTTCCAGAAGGGAGGCTACATTTTCTAGGTAGCTGTGCTTGGCAGAGTCTCACTGCTGGCAGCCCCAGGCCTTGTAGCATGTGATTTTCAAAAGCACTCAGTGTGCTCCTCACTGTTCCCATTTATTTCAATCCTGCAATGATCTGCATGGGAGCAGGACAAAGCCATACATTCCTGAAAAGCCACACCTGCACAGTGCCGACTCAGTACAGTACCCTTGCCCTTGCTTTCAATGACATCCCCTTCAGGTTCACAAATACTGCTTGAAAATACATTACTGCAAAGAAGCATGGTGACTGGGAAAGGGAGGTAATTAACGCAGTCCTATTAAACTTTTACAAGAGTTTATTAATTTTCTCTACTGTAAGATCTGAAGGCCATTTTGAGAAAAGGAGCTATGAGCATCTACACATTCTTTTTCAGTGAGTTTATATATGCAGGGAGCTGTTTAAAAGGCAGGTCAGGTGTTAAGAGTGAGCATTTCTTCACAGCTCTGCTGTCAGAACAGCTAGCAGCCTTAAGCATCACAAATACTTTATTTTGGAGAAGAAAAAGAATTTCACAAAGATCTTTGAGACAAATTCTTCTTTCCAACACAGCTTAAGGAGAAGTATCAGGCTGTTTAATGTTGACTGAGCCAGCCTTAAAATCATCACATAGTTATGCATCTTCTGAAAGATTTGACATCTATAGACAAGAGAGCAAGCAACAAGCATGCACCATGAGCCAAAAGCCAACTCAGTCTTTCCATATAATTATTACACACTGAAAAACAAGCCAACCCCTTTTCAATCAGGAAAGGGGACATTCATCCTGAAGACCCTAAACACTTCTGTGAGCCTTCGAGATCAAATGATACAGAACGCTTTATATTCACCTTTATCAAACTCAGGCTTTGTTAACTCAAAACACATGCCTGCATGTTTTCATGCAAAGGAAACATTGGATATTAAGGCAAGGGAAAAAATATCCTTACTGAGGAAAACGACCTGGGCTGCTTTATTGGGAATGAGAACAGAGTTTTTGGTGTTGGTAGGGATAGATTTCTTATTTCAGATCTCCATTCATTAACCCCCAGCTACAGAAAAGCTCCTTAATAACTGCATATCATCATCATCTATGGTTGTCATATAACATATCTTGACAATGAGAACGATGAACTTCCAGCATCAACAGCCACCAAACTACTGAAATGCCTCCCAGAAGCCAGGACACTCAGCTTTACTTCTCCATTTAGCTTCATGAAGTCATCACTTTTGCCAAGCACAGACAACTACTGAGCACAAAAATGTTGGGGCATTTGGAAAAACTTGCATCTATCGCCCCCAGCTTCTTCCCTCCCCTCTCTCTTTACCTCACCACACACACAGCTACCCATCTGTTTTATCCTGAGCCTTTCAGCTTCAGTATGGCTGCAGGAGAGGCGACAGTCACTAATGCCACACATCACGCCAACACCAGCATTTCACACTCCTTCCAGGCCAGGCATGCAGACAGCCTTCATTTCTGTTGTACCTTCAGAAAGCCTCCAAATTGTACACAATACAGGAATAACAAACGTGACCAAGATACATGGAAGTTCAGGTTGCTAAACTGCCCTACAAATCCCCAATTAAAGTCAAAAAGCTGGTCATTCCTATTACAGCTCTGCCTTTTGAGACAAGGGACATTAAAATGGTCCCTCATGTTCTCAGTAAAATAGGCTGTACTGATTCTAAAAAAAAAAAAAAAAAAACAAAAAAAAAAACCAGCCAGTACCTTTCTTCCCAGGGCTCACTCTTGTTTTCACTCCTCAAAGTAAAATCAAGAGAGAAATCTGATGATTGTAATAATACATGTGATTTTAGAGACAGCACTTTAGAGTTACATTTGAGAACACATAATCTGAGCACGAAATGACTGTAGGAAGTTTCTTTACTGACAAGACAACATACGACTTCTGGTTCAGGCTCTCCTGGAAAGCCTTATTCACCTCAGTGTAGGCTCTCCTAATCCTGTGGTCACAGAGACTATTGGTGTAGAAGTCAGTTCTCATGATCTGGACCACACCAATTTTAAAACAGCCCACTGAATACATGGCACATTCAAAGCCCTCAGCCAAGCAATTCAACACAACCCATGCATATTGAAGGTATCTGAGGGAAAGCCCTTCCTTTGATTCTATTTCTCATTCGACCATATACATACTGTTTCTAAAGGAAGTCATTTTTAAATCCAGCCTTCTGATTTTTGAGGCCTAAAACCATCCTGAAGCCCGAGTTGCTCCAGTTCGGCAGAGATGGACACCCCTAACGAGCCCACGCTGCTGCAGTCACTGGTGAAGGCATCACAACCCCGAGTAGCCTGGTCAGCTCCTGTGAGCCATCAAGGGAGGGGAAGGGATGAGTACAAACTAACACACCCAGCTCTGCAAAGGATGGCCAGCTTAATAACCTGACTCTGCTTACAAATAACATTCACAATAGGCACTTAAACATAGATTATGTCCTAATCCTTCCTTTATTATTTTTCTGGTTTAAAGTCAGCTGCTGCAGGCCAGCACCGAAGGCCTGACCCTGCAAGGGCACCTCTGCCCCACAGATCCCTCAGCATGCTCATTCCCTGGCACAGCCTCCCAGGCTTTGGCAGCACTGATGCCTACAAGCAGTGCTGCCATGCCTCTACTACATCTTTCAGGGCACGCGAGTCTGCTTTGGAAATGTAGACAGAATGTGATGAATGTGAAGCAAGACTCTTCCAGACGACAGCACCTGGGAAATGCTGCAATAGCTGCACGCTGAGCCTCAGCTCCATGCCCACTGCATAAAACCATCCCAGATCCTCTCTGAAAAGCCCATTTAGTGGAACCTCCTGGAGTTACTGGTGATCAAGCTTTTTTTTTTTTTTTTTAATTCCTTCACTCCTCATGCAAAGAGGAGGAAGGTAGGGAGAACTAACCATTCCCCTGCCACTGTCACACCACCTGTGAGCAGCTCTCAACCTTACCTATTCCATGAAGCACCCACACCTCCTCATCTGCAACCTGCTCACTTCCATGGCTGGTTCTGACAAACAGAAGCCTGGCCACCTCTCCTCCTCCTGAGGAACCAGGGCCTCCTGGCTGACCTGTCACCCAACAGGAAAAGGCTACAAGAGGGAGATTGATACAGACTGTCCTTCCAAGCAGGTGTCACATCTGAATTCTCAGCTGTTACAGGGTTTATGATTAACAGGCATGCTGCAGTGAGCATCGAGGTCTCTGGTCACTGCAATCCTGCACTGAAGTTCAGGACAAGAAGATCTACGTTTGAAAAGAAAGGCCAATGCGTTCAGAGAAATCCAGGAGATTGAGATTTTAGTGGGTTTGTGTTTGGGGCATTTCTGTTTGTTTTGGTGGGGTTTTCCTGCTTTTTGAAGGAGACTGAACATAATTATGATATTTCTAGCCCTGCAGCTATGAGCAGATAGATTCCACAATGCACACAGAAGCAATGCTACCCTACACATTTGCATCCAGACAGGAAGTCTGGTTAAAAAAACAACATGGTTTTGTCAACTGTATGTTACCAGAAGAAAGGTCTGAGACAAATTTGGCACCAGACATTTTCCCGTAACTCACCTGAGACACTAATTACCAAAAGCCCAGGTTCTCACTAGTAGAAGTCAAATGAAGTCCAAATGACTTGCAGAGAACAGTTCTCTAGACCAGAAAACAAGTTCCACATCTCAGGCTCAATCATGTTTTTAAAGCTTTACAAATGGTTAACAATCAGTTAGCCGTTTCACACTCCTCTACAAATCAGCCCAAATCCCAGAAGAGCCTTTACCTTAGGCACTTGGGCCCGTCTTTTGTTCCCCAGCATATGCACACACATTCAGATAAGACACTTAACTAAAAATCATCACAGGAACTCAAGACATGTCAGACCCGCAGAAAAATCAAACCAAGTGCAATTACAGGGCTGAAGTGGAAATTTAGTTACAGAGAATAAATTTCTTGTTTCCTAAAACAATTGCAGTACAAAATTATCACTTCCCGTTAAGACATCATGTTAACAACTGATGATGCTCAGGAAATTAGTGCAGACTGATTTTGCAGAACAGCGAGCTTAGTACTTCACAACTAAAGTGGCAGAGCTGCTTCTCGTAAGGCATTGTCAGAGACTGAGGCCCCCAAGTGCATAACAACACAAATAAGAATGAGGACAAGTCAGACAGAAGCTTTATAAACCATGGTCATGGTGAGAGAACATGCTGGGACAGCATCTCCCCCTGCATATCCCTGCCAATTGACTGCAGAGGAACTACAGGCTGTTTCAGGGCAAAAGATAAAAAAAAAAAAAAAAAAGAGATGAGCAAGAACAGTCATTTCAATATTAACAAAGCCAGGTACCCATCCCCGAGAAGGATGGGCTCCTCAAGTAGCTTGCTAAGCAGCACAATTCAAAGGAGGAATGAAACTATAAATAGTGTGACAGTGTGGGAGATGGCTTTTGGTGGAACCCGTAGTAGTATTACCCCTAGCTCAGAAGTAGGGAGCTGGAAACAATCACAGGCTATTAACTTGTAGTCAAAAGGAACGTTCTTTTAGTTAGGATAAGCTTCTTAGACATCTTAAACATTAATTTTAGCACCACAATGTAAAATCTAAGGAAAGGGCACTTCCAGAAAATAAACCTCCATTGACTCATATTCTTTTCAGTGGTGCATACTTCCCCAGTAATTTCTGCTCCCTGTAGCAGAGGGGCACAAGAACCACTTTGCCAGCTGCTACCCTGTCTTGGCATTACATCCACATACTCAGCTGATGTGACAGGAAACACAGCTTTTTAATTAACACATTTTCTTCATTTCAAAAAGTGCCCTCTAACGGGCTCCTCTAACAGGAATTGCTGGAAAAACTCTGTGCCACTGTTTGACATTGTGAGTAGCATGAATGAGAAGCAAAATTGAATCCTCTTACTACAGGTATGTGTAAACAGGTAGAACAAAAGAAAAGAATAATTATTTGGAAGACATAGTAAGGGAAGAAAAGGATGCAAAGTCTTCAAAAGCACTCACTGCAAATATAGTAACTCTTCTCCCACTGGAAGTCATTAGCAAAACCTGCAAGCTTTGCAAGGAGAACAGGGTTAGATCCATGTTCAGCGCATTGCAAAGTCCGAGAATTTTATTCACAAGCAGACACCATTCTGGGAAATAACCATCACCGATTAAACAATGTGATCGTATATTCTGAAAACACTAACAGGAGCTTTCAGTATGCTGGCAGCATAAGCTGTACAGACACACACATGAAGAAGTGAGACAGGTAAGAGGGAGCTTCCTCTTGCGAGTACTGACCGGGGCAGAAGGTCCACTCCTCTGAAGCCATCCAGCCTTCAAAAGGTCCAAGACCTGTATATTTTCATGTCTTGATGTTACTCGCCAACACAACGAAGCCACTCTTCAGGCCATGCCAAGCATTTCTGAAGTCCAGAGGGGGCTCTCCAGGGGCTGCCCAGAGGGGGCAATCAGTATTGCGTCCCAGCCTCCTGCAGCAGGAGATGCAGCTCACCTCCAGAGCCAGGCAGAGGTTAGCCACTCCAGCTGCCCACACAGGCTAGGCAGAATTAAGCCATAAGATAGTAAAACCAAGAGGCCACAGCCCACCCTGCCCTGTCCAGCAGAGGCTGGAGAGATGCAGCTGCAAGACTCCCAGTTCCAGGCATTTCTTCCATTTTCTACCTCAGAGACCTCCTGACAGCCTCCTCCCTACCACCTTCAACAGCTCAGGGCCCATGCCCCACACATACCTCTTCACCTCTTATCAGACACTGCTTCATTCATAGGTTCACAACTAATGGAAAATGAGAAAGATGATCTTTGACATGCCTTTCTACACAGAAGGTGTAAGGTTGTCTTTATCCCATGCAGGGGAGGTGGGGTGAAAGAGGAGGGCTCGATTCTTGTCATTCCTACTTGCAAAGGAGAACTACAAAATTCAGCTCCCATTGCCGCAAGCCAAAGCAGACCCACACAAAGCAGCACTTAGGACAGGACTCTCCCCAGTTTACTGCTGTTATTGTAAAGACTTCTGTGACTGTTCACCATGAGCTAAAAAAAAAAAAAGAAGCTGTTCCTTGCTTTACAGCACACCCCTTCCACCTGTCCCAGTCAGCAGAAACCCCACTGCAGGCACGGCCAGTAAGGCCATGTTTACGGTAGAGATATGGTTTCTCAAGGGTGGTCACAGGGTCCTTAGAGAGCAGCACTGCAGAACCTTTTTCAGAATATGCAAAACTTGCAAGGTAACTGGGAGTTGGTGTCACATCTTAGTGACAGTCCCTTAATTAAAGGGGTAGGAGAAGGGCACTTGAGATCAAACCCAAATAACTTATTTCTATTTCCAAATCTCAGACCGCCCCTCTTCCATAGCCCTAGCTGAAGGCAGGGTTGCCTAGCTGCTAGAGGTCTACACTTCAGGATTCATGAGATCCATTTCCAGTTCTGATCATCTACTCACTGTGAAGCCCACATTTTCATTATCATCTTATGCTTGTTTTATTTCATAGCTAAATAGCAGGCTAGCCCAAAGATGCTTCTCCTAATACGTATCTTTTTACAGAACTCAGAGCTGAATTTCTGGGGCCTCTGCACTAGAGTCATGCAGCTAGTTAGGCTATTTGCAGGATGAAGTATCCTCATCAGGTTGGATGGAATATTCACTAGGCTTGGCTTCCCTTTACAAGCATCTCATTAATTCCAGAGCCTAAATTTACAAGTCCTCAGAAGATGAATAGTGGTTGCACACAGAGAGGACTTAAGCACTCCTGAATGCCAACCTCCTTTAGTAATTGCCTAGAAAACATTTATAGGAAAAGCACGGGAGGCCAGATTCAAGGTCAACTCCTCTAATCCAGCACCACGGACATACAGCATCCAACAGGTACCACCTCATTTTGAAAGAAAGAACCAAAAGGCACACTGACAGGACAAAGGAGCAGTGGAATCAGTCAGGTCAGGTTTGCACATGCTACATGGGGAACTGGTTATTTTGTACCCATCCCATAGCTCTATCATGCAGTAACAGTGTACGCTACAAAAGCCCCAATCCCTGCAGAGGGTAGCCTGCAGTTTGAGGAAAGATGTCTTATTGCTCCAATTATCTACAGAGGGATTTTTATTGTATTATGGAAACAGAATACCTGTACCTTTACCACATGCCAAAACCAAGAAGTTCCAATTCACCTTCCAAGGTGAATTGGAAGGCCAACGTTCAAGAGAACATCCGTAAGAAAGGCTTTAGGGTTTCTCAACAATACACAATTAAACCACCCCACCCTGAGAAGGGGAGGCATTAGCTGCCTGTGGCTCTGCACACACAGGTTCTGCCCATTGAAACACAATGAAGAAAATGCAATTTGAGTCTGAAGAACACAAGGCTACAATGACCTTCTAGATTAAGAAAGCGTGAAGGCACTAGTTGACAAGAGATCTCCAAGAGGGGAAAACAACTTATAAACCCCCTTGGCCAAAACCCAGGTTTTTTCTCCACAACTAATCACAACACAGATCTCTTCCCTTTGATGTAAACGACAAAATTCCCCAACAATAACTGAACAAGAGTTGGCATAATGATGCAGTGCAATTGGAAAGGCAAAGCAGAAAACATGTGACTCATAGCCCTCTCTTTCCTTTTATAAGATGACAACATAATGCCAAATAACAAAGTCTGCCCTGAGAGACCATCTGCGCTTGCCTCTGTTTTGATGCATTTCCCAGACAAACTGAGCAGACCTGCCTCCTGATCCATGCTGCTCAGCTTTGGCTTTCCAGAGCCAACAAATATATTATTCAGCATCATCACTCTGTTATTACACATGATTTTCAGCTCTGTTACCTATTTCAGCTCCAGAACAATCAGCACAAAGCAGCTTCCATAATCTTGTGTCCCACCAGGCTCAAGTTGGTTTGAAGAACATATAGAAAGCAGGCTTACCTGGCTTACTTCCTTCACAGTCATGCCCCAGTTGGCCTTTGGTGTTCAAGCCACAGGTATACACTTCGCCATCTTCCAACAGGAACACGGAGTGGTTTCCTCCACATGCCACCTCCTTGACATTTCTGTCATGAATGAATCCATACACCTGTGGTTCAGGAATGATGACCTGGAGGTTGCTACCTATCCCAGGCTGTCCAAAAGACGAGTAACCCCAGCATAGCATTTTCTCCCTTTTCAGCAAGTCATGTATCCTTCCTGGGCAAGAGAAACAGGGGGAGGAGCGTGAATTATGTGAGTTCTTAACAAGTGAACCTACAGAGATAAGACGGTCAGATTAGGAGGTGGAAACAACCAAAAAAATGCATTTCCTGCATGACTGTCAGGCTTGCAGACTGCCAGTAAAACGGGATTTCATTATACAAAGAATCAAAACAGCTCAGGTGCTGAGTCAGCACCTTGGTGCCATGATCATCTCCATCTGTAAGGCACTAGAAGCATTCTGAAACCCAGCAGCCCCGAGCTTTTATTTCAGCAAAATCACTCTACTTCAAAATCCAAAAATCAATCAACCCCCCAAACCAACTGTACTGCTTTTTAGACTAACAGGTCTAAATGCGAACTTTTAGAGTTAGTGTCACATTTGAGGCCATTATTAAAATTTTTAAAGACTTTTTTTTTTTTATCTCAAAGGTGATCATACTGTCCTGAACAGACTGACACAGGCATTTGTGGTGTATTGCCCAATGCAGAACTGTTGTTTCTGTTAAATCCGTATCAAGAAATATTTTGCTCAACTGAACATGTTCTCGCAATCCCAAATACGTGCGTGTACACACACATCCCTAAACCACAGCAAGAACGTCCCCAGAAGCAGCAGTTCACATGCAGCAGCACACTGACAGCTTGGCCCCAACAGTAACGGGCAGATAACACTGATGCAACCTGTCAGCAGTGAGGTGTCATCTTTTGTACTGCGCTCAGTGAAAGCCAGGGATTTCAGAGAGCGGTGTAACATGGTTAGAGAAAAAAAAAAAAACAGCAATAAAAGGCCCAAGGAATTGCTCAGCCTGAACTTGATAACGACAACAGCATGCTAGTGCAGAAGAGCGAGGGGTAGGGAAACCACTCTTATTCCAAAAGAAGCACATGAAAAATGTTAGTAACACTCCCTTGTCACTCCTAACCTCAATAGGTTTGGGTTACTTGTTAAACACACTATATTATTAGGATAATGAGAACTCCTTTGCTGGAACCAGAAACCGATTAAAGCTTTTTTTGTAAAGGGAAGAAGATAAAAGAATGAAAGACCTGAGACATCAAGTCTCCTCAAACAAACCTGTGCCAAGTTTCAAACTAAGGCAATTTACCACAGCAGCATTTACTATCTTAGCACAGGATTAAAAAGCAAAAGGTAACCCTTTAAGTGCCACAGATTCCTCAAAGAAACAAGACGACTCCTCACACTCTGAGCAGGTAGGAAATGCATGCATTTGGCTTGTTTCCAAAGCCTGGTGCTAATTCAAGCTCTAGGTATTAGTAGTAAAGCCTTTCCTAATCTAAGCCCTAAGCAATGGGTGTTCATCTCTTACCCCACTATCCTTGCCTGTCAGCTGTGGTCACACAGACAGGTGTGGTGTCTTCCACTGAGGCAAGACGGAGCTGGATGGGGGAGGGAGAAGATTGGATTTTCCAGCTGTACTTCATCAGTGGTGCTATTTCCTACCACGAACTGTTTACCAGGATCTCTTATTAGGGGCTTTAAAGCACACTATGAATCCCATTGATCTCCAACAGCCCTTATTCCTTTATAGCATAATTCAGTTCCCACCTACACATGTGCTTATCACTTGCCAGCTCCAGAGCACCCACAGGAAAAAGCAGGAGGTTACAAGGCTCCGTCTAGTTAAATTTGTCATTGTGTATACTCTGTACTTAGTTGCCCCTCAGCACAAAAGCCTGACAGAAGATGCCCTCTATGCTGGCTACACTATTTCCTACACTAAGAATAGGAATGCTGTGGGACACAGTAAAATTGGAAGTGCATGCATGTGCCTTAAATGACACAACTGCTATATTTATAGAGAACTTCATGTTCCGCCTCAAAAAAAAACCCACCGAACAGCAGAAGCAACACCCTGAAGGTGGCAACACTAAGGGAGGGAATTATTTCAAAACTGACATCAGAAACAGCAGAAATGTAGGACTGCCATTTCTCTCAGCCTGGGGAACTACCTCAATACAAAGATGAAAGCAACACAATAGCAGCAAACCTGACGATCCAAAGATCATATTCCCTGCTAGTATAAGTGGATGTTGCCTCTGAGCTGAAGACTCCACCACCATATGACTTGAACCACAATGACATTGTGCAACATGAGCTAAATATTAATTTGGGATCTCTTTCTAAAAGGGTTTCTGAACAGTCAAATCCCCATAGAGTACAGTCATATTTCCTAGCCCTAATTTCATTTAAAATGCTAAAAATACTTTAATTACTTTCCTTGTATTCACATTCCACACAAGAAGTTGCTGTAACAGGGAGGGGATGCAACACAATTGGTAAGAGGTGGTTTTTCCCTCTGGGTAAGATGCTATTTAAAACAGGAAAAGTTCAAACTCCCAGTAATTCACATGCACACTAGGCTGCTATTTCGGAGGAGTCCAACCCTCAATTCATGCTAGCAGCCAGATTTTCTGAAGCACCCTTAAGTTTATCAATCCCTACAGCAGATGACGAGGCACACCAGACCCTTTAGAAAATCTGGTCTTAACCAGATTTTTGGTTAGCTTTTTAAACCATCTCCATTTAATGCCACCCCCCCTACCAGCCAAACATTTTGCTGATAAATCCCTGTGCAGCTCTTTTCCAAAGGGCACAGAGCAGCAGCACTTCCCACTCAAGAGCAAAAGCCAAGATAGCCACTTTCCATTTGAGCATACAGGCACAGCTAAATATTTCCTGGTGGCCTGCTGAACCACATTTTTAATTCACTTATTTTGAAGACATAGCACATTTTTAAAGCCACAAACGTTTAATGTTTGGTTTTTTCCTCCCCCCAGAAAAGCTGCTCCAAGCCTTAATACATCATGTATTCAAGTAGGAGCTGTATCCTGAAACACAGGGCTTCAAATGACAATTTCACACTCCATTTCTAACCTGGTTAAGGCAGTTACTCTTCTTTGACATTAGCAGAAAAAATAAAAATGCATGTTACACACTGCAAGCTACCCCTACAAACCGCATACCCTCCTCACACCAAAACAATTACATAAAAAGTCTCTAGTGTGGGCAGGCACTAACACAGACATATGTGCACATACACACACATATATAACATATAGGTAAGGGTTATATTCACTTATCTGAAATTTTACAAGTGACTATTCCTAGTGCTCAACTTGAAACACCTTAAAAATGTTTTTATCTTCAGGAAGAAGCTCTCAAGGAAGTTGTCTTTCTTTGAATGCATTAGTTACGGCATTAAAGTTTCCAGTCACTTTTAAAAATTGGGTTGCAAAAAGGGCAAGAGCTGCAGTACCCATCCACATCACATGTTCCTGTTCTTCACAGACCACAACACAGCCAGTTTGGTACTCATGTTTTAGAGATAAGAACAGATGTAATGCAACAAAGCTGATCACTTGCAGATGCTCCCCATACAGAAAAAAAAAAAAAACCAAACATGGGAGGGAAGGGAGACGTAAAGATATAACCCAGCATCCTCGAACCCTGACATTCCAGGAATAATTCACCATCAAAACAGTGAAGGATGTACACAGCACAACTAGAGATAGGAAAGCCCCACACTGTGGAGAATATTTTGAGGAAATCTCTTGTGGGTGGAAGATCCACCCTCTGCCATAATAAGGCTCAGATGACATAATAAGTACATATCCCTTGGAGACAGAACAGCCCTGGTGGTTTGGAAAAATAATAATGCTGCATGCAAAATCATGACAGGATGTGTTTTATTTTGTGAGGTTTTTTCGTTTTCAATAGCTATCACGACCGTACAGACTCTTCACACCATGGTACAAACATATTCTAAAGCCATAGCTGTGATCACAACTACACCCCTTCTGAGAAAGTTAAATAAAAACCGTGCTTGCATCAAGCAACACTCAAGACTGAACGCTCTCTGAACAAAGAGACCTGCCAACTGGCAAGGTACAAACAAACAAGTTTTTTTCCCTCCCTGCTGTTTGTGAGATTTCAGCAAGAAAATGTGCTCCTTTTATCAGCATTGCCCAATACCGAAGGGGTTTACTGCTTCTTTTCTGCCACTAAGCCTCCAAGCCCGCTTTCTTCTTCCTTTTGCCTTCACCCTACTCCAACTCACTGTCCAGTGTAGACCAGGCTGTAAAGCAAGAAAACTCAAGGTGTAACGGCACAGGAGCCAAGGCAGAAACAAAGCCCTTCCATTGCATAACCACATGCCCTCACAGCCAGAGGCGGCCCCGCAGAAAAAAAAAAAAACAACCCCAAACAGATAAATAAAGTCACAGGAGACCCGCATCGCCCCCACCTGCCACCCCGTAAGAGCACCTCCCTGCTCCCACCCCAGCCACAGGCTTCTCGGTTTCCGCGCTCCCCGCCGCCGCCCCCCGCCTAGGCCGGCGCTTCCCGTCTGCCACCAACCCCCCGCTCCCGGGGACGGACAGCGGCGGCCACAGTCACCCCCCGCAGGCAGCCGCGCCGGGCAGGCCCCACCGCAGCCCCCGGCGCCCCGCACCGGCCCGGGGAGGCCCCGCCCGGGGACGCGCGTCCAGCGCCAGAGAAGGCGGCGAGCTGGGGGTGGGCCGCGGGGCTCCGCCATGCCGCCGCACCGCTCCGCGCCCCCCCGCGCTGTCGCCCCTAGCGCCGCACCCCACACACACCCCTTCGGTACCGGGACGACGGCAGCAGCCCCACCGGGGAGCCGGGCTCTCCCTACCCCGGCCGTCGCCGCGCTGAGCGAGGCCAGGCCCGGCCCAGCCCTAGCGCGGCGGGTCCGAGCTCGGGCCCACGCCAGCGGGGCTCCGACGGCCAGCAGGACACCTGAGGCAAGCAGCTGCCGCCGACCCCGCGCCCCGACCCGCCGCGGCCCCGCACCCCTCCGCTCACCTGCCACCGGCCCCGCCGCTGCCGCCGCGGCAACGAGGAAGTCCAGCCCCCTGATGCCGCTGCCGCCGGCGGGAGTGACGGCGCCAGGCAGCCAATGGGAAGCGCGGGGCCGGACCCCGAGCACAAATCGGAGCCGGGCGCTACACCCCGCCCCGCCTCGCTCCGCGCAGAGCGGGGCGGGGCGCTCTGTCAGTCGGTGGGTGCCCGCCGGCGGGCGGTGTCGGTGCCTGCTGCGGCCCCCCCGCAGCCGCTCGGCGCTTTACCGGGCACGCTTCTCCCGGGCAGTCCCCGGCACCGCGACGGGCAGCCCCAGGCTGGGGCGGCTGGCTCGGGGCGGGCCAGGCCCGGCAGCCTGGCGGAAGCAGCGGCGAGACGGGAGCCAGCCGGCCCCCCCCGGCCTGCTGGCGGCTGGCAGTGACTGCGGCCCGCTTCTTGGGGCAGCGGGGCGCCAATTCCTGGGGGACGCTGTGTCGCTATTTCTGCCTGGACCCCCAGGAAGGTCTCCTCAGGGAACCCCCTTTGCCTGGCGCCGGGAGCTCCTGGTGGCCGCCCGCCGTCCCGCTGTGCCGCCGGGGCTGAGGCTGCCAGGGCCGAGCCTGCGGGTAACCCGCTCAGGCCGCAAACTGCGGCCGAGGGCTGTGACCGCAAAGCCCAGGCCAGTGAGCCCGTCGGTGCAGCGCTGGGGCAGCAGAAATCCATGGGCAAAGCTCAGCCTGTGCAAATAAGCTACGATTTAAGCTATTCTAACCGAAGGTCTCAAGGGCAAGCCCGCTCTCCACGGTTTGGAATGACACTCGTTGCTTTGTTAAGCGTGAAATACCACTTATTAATAACAATAGTCAGTTCCTTTCCCCTCTCCTTTTTTTTCAGCTTGAATTTTAGGTGGCCTCTAGGCACCTGGTGGGCTTGTTTATTTGGTGAACTCACACATTTTATACAGAGTTTCGACCTTAGGAAAATATTTGCGGTCAAAGTATAAATCTCTTCGGGAGAAAGAGGGGGAAGAAAAAAAAAAAAAGACACCAATGAGCAAGCACTTACATAACTCCTGAGTACTCATTTTCTGATTTTAATGCCATCCATTTAGAAGAAGACTATGTACGCTGCTAGACCAATGCACAAGCTGGATCCCACTCACCTCATCAAAATGACAGCCAATATTTGAGCAAACCACACAGAGATGTTTGCAAGGGCTTGGGCTGGGGAAAGAGGTCCCTAAAGCAAGTCCGGTGACCACAGTATTCATCTCCCTTACGCTACAGTCTGACAGTCTGCAGTATTTACATACTCAGCATGCAATGTGCCACGTATCAGATAAAAATTCACCTGTGTTTGCATGGATCCTGCATGCTTAGCATAAAAAGAGCTACTCTCTAGTGTAAAATTACACCTGTGACATAACAGCTTTTACTTAACCAGTGCTACAAGAAGCTTCTAGAATAACTAAAAGCACAGAGGAAAAAATGTCCTTTGGTTTTTGTTTTGTTTTTATTTATTTCATCATCTGGAGGCCTTTGCAAAATAATCAGCGTTTCCCTTTATACTGGGGTTTCCTCTGAGTAATCAAGGAGGAGACAGTACAGACAAAAAAGCAAAAAAAAGAAGCAGAGGAGAGAGCAAAGCCTGCAATTCGCCCGAAGGAGCCAGGAGTCTCTTGCTTAAATCAATTTCCAACTGGCTACATGTCAGCTTCGCGGAGAGCTTCCGAGGCTGCTCCTTCATGAATGGATAAAATTCTAAATAACACCAAAACAAGCCGGTTCCGTGTGTGTCCGCACTCCGCTGTGCACAGCTCCCTCTGCGGGCTGCTGCCACGGCGGATTTCTTCCTAAGAACCTTGTGGGTCTTCCTCACCATGGGTGGTCAGGCTGCGTCGGTGAGGTGAGGTCTCCTTCACGTTGTGGTAATACAAGTTACTCCTCATTAGTGTTCTGTGGTGGAGCTTTCACCTGCCTTGAGATCCCTCTTCCAGCTGGTGTTTTCCTCCAGCATCCTTCACGAGGTGCTGTTGGTAGCCTTCTGCTCCGACAGGCCACAGCACAGACCTTTTAACGGGGCTCTGCAGTGGTAGTGATGCTTTATGCCTAATCAGTCCTGCTTGTTGTCAGAGCTTGTCACCAATATAGCAGCCTGAGGAGGGCAGGAAAGCTAGCCACAGAGCCCGCCGCCGCAGGGAAACCACCACAAAGGCCACAAGTCTATGCCCCAGGCATCTGGGCTAGAAAGCTGTTGTGGATGGGAAAAATCCTTCTATGGGGCCACTGATGCCTCTGTGTTGCTCTGGAAGCAATAAACTCTTCTGTATTCTTTCTCTTTTGGCCCTTCACATGTTAAGGAACTATTTTTCAGAGGGGCTCAGCTAGGGATTAGCCAGCCAAAGCAAGGTCTCACTACCTCCTATGGAAGCAGTATTTCTGCATGGTGTCCTCTGCAGCAAATCCAGCATGAAGCTCACCCCTAACACACTTCACCAGGCTACCTCCTTCATTTCCCATGGCTTACAAGCTGCTGGGGTGTCCTGATCACCCCAGATGCACCCTGGTTACATCAGCTACTCTGCCAGGCTCTTGCACTTCTCTACAGGTGATGCTGAGATTAGGCAAGTGGTCTAAAAATAATTCCTGCTGCAGGTTCAATATACTTTTGCTGCCTGTGTAAAGCCTTTTAAACTCACTCATGTTGTATTCCCCTGCATACTTTATAATGAGCATCGCTTGAGAAAATATAGACACAGCTTGGTGCTCAAATTCATTTCAGAAAACAGTAATACAGAAAAAAAATACTCTCCTCCCTCTGAAGGTCTTTTTTTTTTTTTATGAAAGTGGGGCTTATTTGAGGACAAATTAAAAATAGCCTTGAAAGTTACGCTGAGCTTTAATCTCCCATGTGATGTTGCATCATACATGATGAGAAGGAAATTCCTCTAGGCTCTAAATAAACCTATTATCATTTAATCGCTAATGGGCTATTTTGAAATCCAAACAGAATGCATCTTTTGTGCAGTTGCACAGCACAGAAGATCACTCTGGATTTCCAAGGCCTAAAGGAGGCTTAGAAAAAAACCATGAAAAATGAAATAAGCAGCCAGGAACAGGCTGGTGAAGAACAGTGGGCTAAGCTGCCACAACAGAAAGCTGCGATGGTGTGGCAGCATCAGCTGGGCATGGGATGGGGACCCTCTGGCTCAATGGGGACAACAGCTTGGGGTTTCTGCCAGTTCCCTCTTTCCACAAAGATACACCTGCAGCAGGGTAGTGCCTTTCCCAGAGGACGCAAGCATCCCTCTGGTGCATTGTCTGCCCCAGGAGGGTGAGGGGGACAGGGGTTAGCTCTCCACAGGGCATGTCCCCTTGCTCCCCTTGGCTGGCAGCTGGCATCCTCCTAGGCACTACTTCCCCTCTTCCTGTCGCCACAACTGTGTCACCTGCTTTCCCATATCACCCTGGTACTTGAGGTGAGTGCTTTAAGTTTTTCTTTACTAATTACTATACTGTAACTTAAAAGGAAGCTCTCTTTTTCTTAGTATGTAACAATATCCTTTTTACTATTCATAAATTCATAAATAATGCTTATGTCTTTCCTAGGAAACATTTACTTTCCTAAAGAAAAAAAAAAATATCACTAGCCTAACAGTCACTTCCAAAAAAGGTTTATATCATTTACTGGCATTTCAGAGAGGCAGCCTCCCTGGTCCAAGAGGGTGTGCATGTGATACCCAACACAAAGTCAAGACAGAACAGGAAGTAAAAATTCCTGTCGTCTTCTCGCTTTCAATTTTTACATTCATTTAAAGCACAATCTGCACCAAACGTGAAAGACCTTGACTGGTTCAGCCTATGCAATCCTTCTATTTGAATTAGACTTATATCAGCCTTTGACTCCTCTTGTGAATGTCTTCCTGGTAACAATGAGGACAGAAAACACAGATAGAATCAAGCATAGGCTGCATAACCAAGGAAGAACACAACTACAGGTGTGAAAATTAATCAATCATCATTTAATTCAACACAATAAAAGTTTTCTGTACATAAGTTTATCCACTGACACATTTAACATACAAACGGACAGATAAGACTGCTGAAAAATCATGACTGTTCTCTCTCTCTCTCCATATATTTCACACGAAGCAAAATACACAGAAAACCACACATCCTGCCCTCACATCCCGCCTGACAGTGTCAGCATCCTGCCAGGGTTAGGCACTGTTTCCACAATGAGCTTCCAGCAGCCCTGCAGGCCTCAAGCCCGCAGGGTTCTGTAGACAGAGCTGTTCTGCAAGCCTGAAATTTTGATTTAATTGCCAAGTATCTCCTCAGAAGATATAAAGAAACATGACAAATACCACAGTTTTATTGCACTAAATAATTAAAAGTCCATTAATGCATTACAAATACAGCTTTTGACAAAGTCTAGGAGTGATCAAATCCTTATCCTAAGAACTTCTCTCAGGTAAGTCAAAGGCCATATGCAGGTAAGCACAGGCTGCTCCTTCAATTCACAGTCTGCAGGAACATGTCTCTTTAGCGTTAGCTGTTCCCCAAAAGAATTCTTAACTAATGCAGATGAAAACTTTACCCTAGCATTTACTCTTGCAACAATGACTGACTAGCATATACTGGTTGCATGTTTGGTAATGTACAAATCGCAAAACCCCTGCTGCTGAAAGCTCACCAGCTAAACAAGATCAGCACAGCGTAGACAGGTTGCACATATATTTAAATATACTTGGTTATCAGCTTGCTTCTTGGAAGTGGGTTAAATAGGATTCTTCTTTCCTAACTTTATAATCTAACAATCAGGTATCCAGTCTACGCTCATTTTTATAATCAATATAAAATCTTAGTGAATGCACACACCCAAATGTTTATAAAGTGCAGTGAAAATAAGGCAGGGTAGAAACCAGTAAGTCAACTGGAGTTATTAAGAGAAAAATATGACAAGGGAAACAAAGACTTGGGTTTTTGTTTTTGCTTTAAAGTGCTCCTGACCAAGAGTTAGGGCAAGCCAAAATTTTCATTATGCTCTATAGCATCAAGCAACTTTTTCTTGAGTATTCTTTTATTTCTGTATCTGGGGAGAAACAAAATATGGCTGCAGGTATTGACAAAAGGATACATCTCATCTGGATTTTCTACTTGAGGATCTGCAATAGAAAATCTAAAACAGTCCAGTGCATAGCAAGGGATTCGATCAGACCCTGACAAAAAAGCTGAAGGAAGGGGAAAAAGAAAAACAAAAAAACATTAGCAAATTTAGAAAAAACATGATAATGTTATCACAGGATGAAAATCATGAGGGAAAATTAAGTGTAAAAATATGGCTATTTCCATAAGCTAATCATTTTGCTTTGTTGAATTTGTACCTGAATATGATAAAGCCTCTTGCTGATTCATAATCATTATAAGCCCTCTTTTACTTTTACTTATACAGACCCTGTGGATGACAAAGGCCAGGCTATGTTTGACCTTCTGCATTTAAAAAGGATGAGCTACCTTCTGTAATCCTTTGAGAAAGCTAAACTGCTTACGTCAACATAGTCTGCTCACACGAGTCGAGGCCTCTGACCAAAAACCAGTAACCATAAAATTAAGGCATAAAGTAATTGCAAGTTTCAAGGTAGTCAGAAGCACTCAGGCAAGCCTCAAGGGATGTAGGGAGGGTCAGAGCTGTGCCTGTGCAATTTTTTGTGCCATTTCTTTGTGGCTTTCACTAGAAAATATGGCAGGCAGACACAGGGATGTGTCAAAAAGCTGTTTGGAACTATCGCATTTTTCATGTGCACCTAAAATGTGTGTTGTGGGGGAAAGAAAAGGGCTATGAAAAAATTAAAATGCTTGATACATTACCAAGAAACATTTTCTTTTTTTCTTCTGGGAGCTTGTGAAACACCGTCCAAAAATTCCCAATGATTTGATCTAGCTTTTTATACTGTATGTAAATCACATTCTGTCGAAGAGATAAAAATAAAACAGGTCAGTTAATCCTCACTATTTCCATTTTTATTTAAAATAACAACAGTTTATCCGATAAATTTTATAATCCTGTTCATAGATATTCAAATCCTCTTAGTGTCTAGAATCTGTTTGTTCATTTGTTTTTCAAAGATTCATATGACAACCCTTGAGCTATGATTTGATTTTTAGTCCTCTCTGTTCTTGTACCTGATGTAGTTTAGAAACAGACTCAAAATGGTGACACAATTAAAAAAAAAAAACAAAAAACAAAAAGTCCCTTGAGCTTCTGGTTTTTGTTCATGACCTATGCACTCAGCAAAGGAACATGTCAAGAGCTTATGCTCAGCAGATATAGCAGAAAGCGCTGTGCTTGTATCCAATACCTCTTCCAGCAGATGCCAGTCAAATTTTGTATGTCCCTGAAGAACAATCTGGAGCTCTGCAGGGAGAAACATCTTCCACTTTCTAGCTGGGCAGCCTCTTAAAAACCCTTGCATAAAGTCCTCAAATGGCTTCCGTATTGATTCATTGAACACGTAATTCACATACAAGTCAACAAATTCTTTCCTGCAAAGATACATTCATCAAACAAGCAATGCAATAGGTGCTTTTTTAAAAGGGGAATTATAGAGGACTTTATTCCTTATTCCTTTATTCCGTATGACCTGCTCTACTGTAAAGATTCAGTCCTTACTGAAAGCAGTCAACACTGCCAATTATTTATTCACTGAATAAGCTGGGAGGATCATCACAAATAAAAGAGAATGCTGGCCAACATGGATTCATTTTGATAACACTCCTTGTACTTCATGTGAACAGTCCAATGAAATCCTATCAGACATGTCACTAGTAAGATGGAACCTAGCAGCCCTAAATGGTGTAAATTCAGCAAACCCCCCACTGAATGCTGAGGAATTCAATGCCCTGAAATCAAAATAGGTATTTGCACAGCTGCTTATCAGTACAGTTTTACCCTTGCATTTGTGATGGGGATTTGTCTAGTGACATTGCACTCGTACAATCAACTCAATGTAAACACTATACTTCAAGCTTCCTAAACAGCCCTTTCACGCATCCCTATTGGTCCTCAAACTCAGGCCATAGAATTTCTCTCTCTCCCCTGTGCTGAAGTTAATATTGACACAACAGATTGATAGATCGCTCTTTCTCTGTTATATACAAGATACATTCCATATATGCAAATAAGCAGGCAGCATTTTGCTTTTAAGAAGAAACTTATACAGGTGTACCTATAGCTGGAGCTCCCAGACAAACTGTCTGTATTTCCAAGAAAATATTGTTTCGGGGTATTTTATACATTTGTTAGGAATTCCCCTGATAAGGCCAAGCATGTCTGTATATGCAGATGCCAGGATGTCCAAGGATCCCCTTCTTACCCACTGCTTACACAAACTGCCAATGTCTGGTACATATGCAGAAAGTAAATCAAGAACTGAAAGCATACAACCTGTTGGACCAAGACCAACAGCACAATGCTGATGTTCAGTACTTTCTGGATATAGATATGGTATTTCATACACTCACAACAAGACAACAGATATAGGAAAAATAAAACTGACCTGTTATCCCTAGTGACAGGAATGTTGGCACCATTTTTTTTTAGTTCAATGGCAACCGCGGAACCTCCTTCTTCCATTATCTACGTAAACAAATGAAAACATTGGATGTTACATCTATAAATGACAGATACATATGTGCTACATCTATCATTCTTTCTTTCTACAGGGTCTGACATGGTACTCTTACTAGTTTGAGTTTACAGACAAGTTGTGTCATTTGCAGTGGGACACCATCTTGCCCGAGTACATACATGGCATGTCTGAAGGGCAAAATAATGTTTTACCGTGAAGTCCATGTCCAGGCTCTCGAGGATTTGATCGCATTCTTCATCCAAAATTCCCTGAAGACTCCTTTCAAAAAACAAGGAGGAAAAAACAGAGAAGAAACGTGACCATTCAATGCACTTTCAAATTCTGCTGAAAACCACCCTTTCACAAGCAGTATTTAAATGCACGTATATACACAACACCTATACTCACACAGAACCTTTATGTATGGCCCTAAACTGATCTATACACTTACATCCCACTGCTGCCAAGAGATGAGGGCAAATGCCTTCACCTCAAAGGACTCCAGGCAAGTCCATCACCACACCCTGTGGGGATAACTTTACACAAAGTTCAGTAGCAAGTGCGCTTGGACCACAGCCGAGTTCTTCCAGATATCATCTAGCGAGGAACTGTGGATCAGAGGGATGATCTGAAAGAACTGTTTTGGGGTGCAGCACCTCTCAAAGTATTGCAGGTGAGCTGACATTTCACTTCACTGAGGACTCTTTTGCACCTTGACACAGTCATTGGCTTGTTGGATGGGGTTCCCATCTTCTCGGCTATTTATAGCACTTGCACAGAAAACTGGGCATCAGAGACCTAGAGGCTTTACGTTGGTGGCAGCAGCACCTGTCCCTGTTGTATCTGCCTGAAACCTCCTTTCCCAGCTCGTGGAAACCCTGCATGCGGGCTCTCAAATCTGGCACAACTGCAGCGTATGGTAACACCGTGCTTGTGTGTAACATTGTGGAAACTGATAATTAGCAAATCAGAGAAAAAACCAACATTAGTAATTGGGTGCTTAGTTCTTTCAAGTCTCAACTACAGCTCAGAGCGTTTGGAACTATATGTTCACTCCGTGGACTTAAGCTTACACGGAGCAGAAATCTGACCCCTCCTAAGCCATGGGGCTTGGCTTTTAGTTTTGGCAGTGCCGGCCTCTGTTTAAGAGCAACATCTGTGCCTTGGGCAAGGGCCACCTTGGGAAGCTGTGGCCTTCAGCAGCTCCATGGTGGCCAACGTAGCTGCCACGGGCACCCTGAACACAGCCCTGGGGATCTCCGCGCCCAGTGTTGAGCTGTGAGCCCAGCCTTGGCCATGGCCTCCCAGCAAGAGCTCAGGCTGCGGCTGGCCTGCACCGGGCCCACGGCTGGCTCGTACCGGGCTGCGACTGGCATCAGCTCCTCGAGGTCCTGCAGGGTGGGCGCCAGGCCCAGCAGCTTTTTATAGAGAGCCCTGGGGAAGGGGACAGGCACCACGCTCCCGTGATACAGGGCCATTCCGAACAGCGTCCCGACCCGGTGGAAGGTGTCCTCACAGCTCGGCACCTGGTTAAAAAACAAGCAGGTAAGAAAAGCCGTGACTGCCCCCGCCCCGGGCTCCCCGCCCCCGTGGGCCGGCTCCTTACCTGGGTGGGGAACCAGGCCAGGCCGGAGGCCAGGCGGCAGAAGGCCCCGGTACCGGGCTGGCAGAGGGTCCTGGCGGCCACGCTGAAGAGCTCCTGGGTCAGCCCGCCTCCGTCCTGGCCGGCCTCGCCCACGAAGGACACCTGCAAGCCCCGAGACACCCATAGCGCCGGCGGCAGCGGCACCCGCGGGCGGAGCGGAACCCCCGTGGCGCACCGCGGCGCAGCCCGGGCCGGGCCGGCGGCGCACCGGAAGCGGCGCGGCGGGCGGGGGCGGCGGCCATGCTGCGCGGCGGCGGGCGCGGAGCGGCGGCGGTGCTGCGGGGGGCGGCGGTGCTGCGGGGGGCGGCGGGCGGCCGCGCAGCGAGCGGCGGGCAGGGCCGGGACCCCGACCCGGGGCAGGGATCGGGATCGGCGCGGCCGCAGCCGCTGGAGCCGTCGCTGCTGCGCTTCCTGGTGTGCCCGTTGTCCAAGCGGCCTCTGAGGTGAGCGCCCCGCTGCCCGCCCTCGGCCCGCTGCTGCCCCCGGTCGAGCGAGGGGGGCTGCCGAGGGGCCGGGCCAGGTTACTCACGCCTCTTTTCATTGTGGTTTGTTGTTTGTTTTGGGTTTTTTTCCCCGGCTTGCCTGGCCAGGTACGAAGAGGCTACCAACGAGCTCATTAACGAGGAGCTGGGCATTGCGTACCCCGTCATCGATGGCATCCCGAACATGATCCCGGAGGCTGCCAGGACGACTCAGAAGAAGCCCCCAGCCGAGGGCTTGAAGCAGCCCTGAGGCCTCGCCAGCCACAGCAGCCTACTGGGACTGGTGGGACTGATGGCGGGAGGAGGCGTGCTCCCCTCCCTGCCCACGCTGACTGTGCTGGTGCCCCTCCTGTCCCTAGCGGGCTTGTTTTACTCGGCCAGTGTCGATGAAACCTTCCCACAGGGCTGCACCAGCACAAACAGCTTATGTTTCTACAGTCTCCTCCTTCCTGTTACAATACCGGTTTATGTATTCTTCCACCTGTGGACCTGGATGGGGATTAAGCTTTTTAGGCACAACTAGTGCGATGCATTTGCTAACCCCTGGGCTTCTCTAAAGCAGCTCCATTTATTTAATCTCATCAGGTATTGCAGCTGATTTGAGAGATTTCCCTTCTGGCGCTAGTGACTGTCATCATTTTCCTAGTAGTAGCTGGAACTGTATGAAGTCATCTGCAGCAGCCTGTTAATTACTACTAAGGCAGATAAAGAGGAGGAATAACAAGAAGCATCAATTCTTTCTAGTGTATCCCTTCAAGAGCGTTGTGTGTTTGTAGTGGCACAAATTAATATCTTCTAGGTGGTGATTGGTTTTATGAGGAACAACTGTACCCTGTCTGAAATAACTGATCTTAAATAATAAGCAATAACTATGCAGCGATAGGAATTGTTCTTTGAATTACAAGCTTTGGCTTTGTTTTGAACCGATGTGTGTACTGAAATGTATTTCTCTCACTGTCAGAAGAACATAATTAGGCTGACGTTTAATAACAAAACTTGAGTTAAATGAAGACACATTTACTTGGATGATAGCCATGTCTGTGTGTCCAATAGCTGCTTGCTTGGGTTTTTTGGTTTGTTTGCTGTTTTTTTTCAGGGGTTGGGGGGTTTGTTGGGGTGGGGGTTGGTAAGAAAAAGATGGGGAAATGACAGCACTACAGAAAGGATGTACTTCTGCATTTGGGGGTTTTGTCAGAGTGGCCTCCAACATATTCCAGTGTCTGTTTAGGAGATGTGTGTCCCTGCACTATTTGTTAAATGTGTCTGATTGCCCTGGTTTCATAGCCAGGCTAGGTCATCTTTGTTAAAGAGGCATCTGCTTACATGTTAGAGTAAAAATCACTCAAACTGAGCCCAGAATTTGGTAGCCAGGTTGGCAGCTACAAATGTTAAGTATGTAGAGTATCTTTCCCCTTAGCACTATCTTCTCCTCAGTAGTGCAGGAACAGAAGATACTTTTGCTAAATACTTCAACCTTCCTTGTTTTCATTTACAGCAACACTGGAGAATGGAGTGACAGACCACTATGAGGATGTCACATGCAGAGTTCTTGGTACTGTCTGCCAAAATGTCTTAATGGGACACAGCTACGAGGGGGACAGGCTAATGCTACAATAATCTATTACAAAGCTTTCTGGTTTATGTTTTGCTCCTGAGTGGTTTGTAGCTGCAATGCAAACACATTAATGTCCCTTACCTGCTGAAAAGTGGAGGAATGCAGCACCAAGTTGTAAATACTACAGACTTAAGTGTCTCTTGGTGGGATACTAACAGTGCAGTTAAATTATCAGGCTGCTGCTGAGCAAATAATGCTTTGATGGGCAGTATGAAAGGCAGTGCCCACAAGAGGTGTATTCGAGAGCTGACTAGCTAAGTGCAACTGTTTATCGGGGCTCCTTGTACAATCAGTGGAGAGAGACTAGATCTAGAGGACAGTACAGAGGCAAGCCTTCTCACCTCCATAAATACATGCCTCTTTCAGCTGATGTTGTGAGGAAGGGGGAAGGAAAGGTAACTCTCGGACCCATTGTGAATCTTCTAAGTGTACAGGAAGGAAAAGCTTTGACAGCTCTGGTTGGCAAGAAGGCTCACTTGGAAAGAACCAGAACTGGGTAACAGGGTACTGATGTTTATAGTTCCCGCTGCGCAGGTGTGGTGCCAGACTCTTGACAGCCCTTGTGTCAGTGACTGACATGGCACATGGTCCCTGAGCTGAGCTCTTCTCTGGGCAGGTGCCCTGCTCCCACGTCAGCAATCTAACAGCTTTTGCAGGGCAGGGCTAGAAATACAGCTGTATTTCGTCTCTCTTGCTGTTACTATCCTTCTTTCCCTTCAGGCAGCATCTCCATGAGAGAAATGGCTTTTGTGGCTACGTTGCTTGCTGCCCTCTTAAGGCTGGCACCCCAGCGACCAGGTTTTTCACGTACAGCAAACCAGCCTAGAGTCTTTAAAGTCAGCCTAGCAGTAGTAGTAATGGACTTCACCAATTACCGGTTTCCTGAGCAATCCTATTACATGACTCCAAAGCAACCTCACAGTAAATAGCACTGCCACTTGCATTTGACTTACCGCAACAAAGCTTGATGGCTACCTGGAATAAGAATGTAAGATACTGCCCTCCGGATTTACTGTGCATCCCCCATAGAACATGTTTTGTAATAATTCAATGAGTAGCTGTTCTGCTGTATGCTCAGTAATACTGAAACCCTTCTACCAATACTTTAGTAACACTGAAAACCAAAGAACACTGCAGCAATGTATTTGGAGCTAACAAATAATATACTTTGGTATCTTACCTTTAAGATCTTTCTGAATTGCTGCGTTGATGCATCATTTAGATGGGTCCATATGTCTTGCAGAAGGCACCATCTTCTGACTGGAAAATCCCAGTGTTCCTGGACTAATGCTGTTAAGTGTCTCTGAAGACAGAAGTAACAGTCTGTTAGCAGTGTGTTTATCTCTTCTAGATTGAAAAAAAATCGGCCACACTTACATCTCTAAAGGTGCTGGCCAGAGTCTTGCATTCTGTATAATGAACAATGACCTTGTCTTGCATGTCAAAGATGCATGGATATTTGCTCAGCATCCATAGGGACGTCTGAAATGACAAGGAAAAGAAAAAGATGTGTTGATTTTTCTCTTGCAAAATCAGAGTTTGGGGATACATGTGTAGACTGAACTGCCAGTCTGTACCCTGGCAAACTCCCGTATCTCTGAAATATGCCCTTGTTCTGTACATCAATGCTACACCAACAGAGGCACGCTTTCTAAAACCAGCTTCTAAACACCTCTGTGAGTGGGAAACCCCGCTGGAGAGGCACCTGAGCTGTCTGCGCAAGCAGACACTTGTGTTACAGTGCCCCAGGAATAAAACAGATTGTGATTTTAATAGCTTCTTCTGTAATTCAGCTAAACCAAAACACACTGTAAAAATGTCCTGGATACCCAGGTCATGGTACATTGTTGTTAAAACCTGTTGCATTTATTATCTGTAATCTCAACAGTAGATATTGGTATACAAAATAATCTACTTCAAAGTGTTACACCTCCAGTGTGATAAGGAAGCAACTTCAGATAATGTCCTTTTTGGCTTTTGATTCTATACTGTTTCTCAGACCTCCTCCACTCTGGTTAATTGGTACAAATTTGGTACATTAGGAAATTAAAGCTTATGAAGGAGTTAAGCAGTTGCCCTGCAAATTCCAGACAAGCTACCAGAAAACTGCATTTTTTGCCTAAGGAAGCCCCTACTATCCAGGTTCCCATTTCATACTCCTTCCTGTGACGCCAGTTGCACCAAATGCATTTGGTAGCCAATTTTCGCTCCTCCGTATCATCAAGAAATGAACCATTTCACAGATTATCTTTTATTACCACGGCTTTGTTTTTAGATTTAAATAAATTGAAATGCTCAATAGGGTTTCTATGTAGAAGTTTAAAGAGACCTCACAATATTTCTGTTAATTAAACATAATAAAACCCAGAGGAACAAGAAGTATAGCAACCATCCTCTCATGGTGCTGTTTCACACTGACCATCAGTTCAACACAAACAGAGCTGCTTAAGATGTTGGAGGACAGCTCTGGGTCATCTCAAGGAAGGTGTTATTGTAGCTGCTAAAAAACTGGGATGGTGAATGGTTTGCATAATTTAGAACAGCTGGAGGACTAGGGAAAATACATTGTCTTTGAGAGGTACTGGGCTAGCATCTAGAGTTGACTTCATATATATCAACTCATGCCAATAAAACAGGGGGGGGGGGGAGTGTTTTGCACGGCTGGTAAGGTTATATACTTACTTCTTTATTGAAGGACCAACATAATGCGACAATCGCTTTCACTGGAGGCACATAGAAGTTGTTTGCTTGTACTCTGAAACCAGTTCTGGAGTTCACCTGCATTGATACATGCAATATGAAAAGGGGTGTGAGCAGATCTAGCGAGCTGTGCGCCTGTGTGGCAAGACAGAACTAAGGAGTAACAGGGCTTTCAGCAGAAAGAGCTCTGAGACCCTGCACAGAAGCAGGATAGAAGTGCTACGAGTAGCACAGCGCTCAGCAGTGACCAGTCTCAGAAAGCCACGTATAAACTAGTAGGAAAGCAATTTTCATTTACAGTGAAGATCCCTTAACAAGACTCCATGAGGAAAGGTATGTTTCACTTTGGGTATCTTTCATGTTGCAGGACAATCTGAAGTTCCCTATTCACGTTCATACTTGTTGCCTGGCAAAGGTAGGATCTTTGGGAGGACGGTGAACATGTAAAGCTCCAAATGATGTAGCCACTTACGGAGGAGCAGGCCTGCTGCACTTCTGAGTTTATTTATCTAGATAAATGCAGATTCAAAAGTCTAAACTTTGAGGCCCAAATCTGCATTCTCAGACAAAAGGATATTCAACTCTGAACAAAATTTAACGACTCTTTGATTCATACTAAGTGCATGCTTGAGCTCTTGACTTTCCTAAACTTTGAACATCTCAGCAGGAGAAAGGATGGTTGTCAAGAAGAATGCAGTTATTGCCCCTTTTATTCCCCTTGCTTGTGTGCAGCTGAAGATGCTCTGTTGTCCCAGAAAATTTCTCAGGCAACAGGTTCTTAAAGCATCACACAGCATTACTGTGGCACCCACGATGCGCCAAGCAGGAGGGTTGTCTTTCAAGTGCTGTAAGCAGTTACTGGGGTGAGGGATCTCACCAGCAGAAAGGGGAATGGGACACCACGTCCACAGCCCTGTACACATCGATGCATGTGCTCCTCACACCACCGAAAGCATCCCTCCCCCTGGCAGGGCCTGTAACGTCCTTCAGCTCTTCATTTCTATAGAGGGTCAACCAGACTCAACTCCAGAGCAGGATTCCTTCAAAGCTATGCTGGTGTACAGCAGAAAAGATTCCTGAAACCATGTCAAGTGACATGTTCCCTTGTAAGAAGGAAACCCAGAAAATTCAAGTAAAAAAGGATTAAAATACTCTAGCTCATACTGATACACCCTATCTGATCAGGGTCCAAAGACTCTCTCACCTGGTAAAGAATCTGCAGTATTTGCAGAGTCACTGTTTCATGTGGGTGCAGGCTGAAGGGGTCTCTTAGGCTTTCTGTGACTTCCAGGAAAAAATCAATCAGGTTTTTCTCCGAAACCCTCTGATATATAGTGACCAGCTCCTTGAAAAAGGCTGTTTCTAGATTTGACCATAGGCATTCTGCAAAGAAAACAGCTAGTGAAGTATCTGTCACAGGTAACATGCAAATAACTGCCATTTCTGGAAAAAGCTACATTTTCTCTTTTAATCAAATGAACTAAACAAAAAAAAAAAAAAACCCAAAAAAAAGGCTCAATTTTGCACTACAAAAATTAGGAAATCTCAGACTGAGATTTTTTTTTTCTTATGTCTTGCTGCATAGTCCCCATGTTTCTACCAAAAGCATTTCTTTCAGGCTGAACTCTGGAACAAATTACATCAGCAATACTAACTCTTGCTCTGCAGACGAAAATGACCAAGCATTTAAATCATTTGGTTCTATCATCATAAAACCCTACCAAGAGTTTGTAGGTCCTTTGGCTGGAGCTTCAAGATAGCTTGTGCTAGAAGCCTGAGAGAATGGTAAGAGCTGTCATCCTCTCCCTGCAGAAGGAAAGGCAAGATCAAGTAGACTCTGAAATTTTCAGGTGAGATGGGAGAGGAAGACAATGATGGCAGTAACTTCTCCACCTCCCTTTGCACCTTCAAAGGAAAAAAAAAAAAAAGACAAGAATTAAAAAGGCAATTATGTTTTGCCAAAATCATCTATGAATTAGGTTGGCATGAAATTCCCAAGTTTCAAGCACAAATCCAGGGCTCCTCAGTAACTGTGTAGTGAGAATCTTTATATCAGATCCTTACCTCCTGAAAGACTTTTGGCTGCATGCTGATCTTCTCATAAAAATGTTTCACTTCTGACACGTCTACACCTGAGACTTCTTTGGAAGTTTTGAAATGTTTGTCTCTATCACAAAGGAAAAAAATAAAACCAACTCATGTGAGAAGCTGGGTTTGTTACTGACGAAGCAGTGAAACACCCTAACATCAGAAAATACTTGGAAAGTTCAGCCCCAGCTCCAGCGGGTATAATTTCATCTGTTCTAAGAAGATATCCTCACTGTGGTGTGACCTGTTGAATATTCTGTCTTTCCTGCCTTGTGTGGCTGTGTACTGTTAATGGTGGGGTTCCTGTATTTCACCCTAAAATGACTTGCACTTCTGCGCTGGGAGGAGCTATTGTGGAGCCTTTGGGACCTGTAACATTGCCTAAAGGGATTACCATCCTCTGTGAAAAGTCACCGTAGGATAATCTGCCAGATGTGAGCTTCTATAGCAAATTTCAATATGGCTGGGGGGATAAACCCCTTAATTTTAGCTTGGGTTTTGAAAAATACAGACTTGCTTCTCGCAAATTCAGATACGACTAATCTTCTCTACATACGAAGCCTAAAATAACACTTTCTGCGTCATGTTTGGTACAAATTTGGTACATAAGGAAATTAAAGCTTATGAAGGAGTTAAGCAGTTGCCCTGCAAATTCCAGACGAGTTGCCAGAAAAGTGCATTTTTTGCCTAAGGAAGCCCCTACTATCCATGTTTCCATTTCATACTCCTTCCTGTGACGCCAGTTGCACCAAATGCATTCAGTAGCCAATTTTCACTCCTCCGTATCAGTTTTCACGCAGCCAATACATTCTGTTATGTCTAAGTCGTGCACACTACCTTTTCTCCAGGAAGCTTCCATTGATGCAAGCCTCAGATGAAAAGATGAGTCTGATATTCCTGATGGTAAAAAAGAAACCAAAGTCAATCCTTTCAACTTCACGTTTTTAATACTGAAAGAACAAAAAATGTGTATACGAGTGTGTCTGCACTCAACCACATGAAAGTTTTCTTAGCACCACTGTACTGACAGTGTTGCAGAAGAGATTGTATTCAAGGAGTTGGCGATCTCCAGCAAGCCAGCCCTGCTCTCCTGGGCCTTGTAAGGGAACCTGCTCCTGTCGGTGGGTGTTATGATGGAGATACCTTCCCCTGACAGGCTGGGATGGTATCTGGTGTCCTGGTTTCGGCTGGGACAGAGTTAATTTTCTCCTCGGTAGCTGGTGCAGTGCTGTGGTTTGGGTTCGGTGTGAGAACACTGCTGACAGCACACGGGTGGGTTTGGTTGTTGCTGGGTGAGGGTCAGACCCTGTCAAGGGCTTTTCAGTTTCTTAGAAACTGGGAGGGGACACAGCCGGGACAGGTGACCCAAACTGGCCAAAGGGATATTCCATAACATAGGATGTCGTGCTGAGTATATATAAACTGGGGGAAGAAGGAGGAAGGGGGATGTTTGGAGCGATAGCATTTGTCTTCCCAAGCCACCATTACGCGTGATGGAGCCCTGCCTTCCTGGGGATGGCTGAACACCTGCCTGCCCATGGGGAGTGGGGAATGAATCCCTTGTTCTGCTCTGCTTGCACAGCTTTTGCTTTACCTATTAAACTGCCTTTATCTCAACCCACAAGTTTTCTCACTTCCACTCTTCTGATTCTCTCCCCCATCCCACTGGGCGGAGTAAGCAAGCAGCTGTGTGGTGCTTAGCTGCCAGCTGGGGTTAAACCTCAACATCTGGTTAGGTTTGTTATACAAAATAAAAGGCACTGGAGGAGGAACCCCTCCACTGGCAGGGCCTTTGTAGCAGGCTGGGGGAAAATCCATCAGAGTATCCATTTGCTGCTGTGTGAAAGCTGGGTTCCCAGCATCTGAAGGGACACTAGGCTTACTCACTACCTGTATTCCTGGTTCTACTCTTATTAAAGCAGCTATTTTATTAAGATATTTGCTGTCAGGCCCTTCCTATTGAGATCTGGAAAGAACCCTCTCAACAACCACTTTCCAGATGATCCAAACCACACTAAAAATGGTCAGGGAAACGCTTAGATCCAAATCAGCCAACACTTTTAAATGCTCAAAATCAGCAGCTGGGATTAGACTTGGCCAAAGAAAATAACCTCCCACGTAAGATCTGAAAAAAGGCTACATAATCATAATTCTCAGCCCTAAGTGTAAGGTTTCCCACAGTAGTATATACTTACTGCTTTTGAAAATGGGTAATTTTTTTTTGAAAATGTGTTACCCTTTTTCAAGTGCTTTTGAAAATGGGTAACTAAAGAAGGGATCACTGATTTTTAAATGCTGACACACACAAAACATTCCAGTTTGGGTACTCTGGATTACAATTTTTGCACAAGGTCTCGGTCTGTCTGCAGACTGAATCTTTTGGTGATTTAACCTGTCGGCTCTTCATCAACTTAATAACCATTCTGCTCAAGACGAGGGGGAGGACAGGCTTCCAAAGGCAAGCAGTAAGTCTGCTCTGTTCTTGCAAAAGGGTTATTGAAGGGTTGTTGCTTATGAACAGCTCTTCTTTTCCTGTGCAAAAAACTAGGTAAGAAGTGCTGGTACAAGACTCCATCTCAGCTAAATTCCTGAACATCAGTTCCTACAACAGTCTCCAGAAATAAGAATTTTTAGAGAAGATCATGTATCAGAGGAAAAAAAACCAACAAACCAGCAGGTTTCTGACTTACTTTCTTATACTGTTCCAATCTTGCAAACTGGAATTAGAAATCCATGCATCCACTTCTTCACCCTTCAGAGTGGCAATTCCATTCAAATAGGAATTCTGTGTGAAATGCATGAAAATATTGGCAAGATTACAGGTCTAGCAGATGGGATTCTTTTTTTCAAGCCAATCATTACAAGATTTCGGCCTAAGTATGAACAAATTAATGGTCAATCACAGCATGATCCAGATGCACTAACCACAGAACAGATATATAGTATTGCATACAAGTTAGTTTCTGGGTAAGCCTGGAAAGAACTGCAAGAGATGTATATGAACTTGGAGCACTAAAAGCAGGACAGAAAATCCAAATGTTTCCAGCAGTAACGTGAACGATGGTTAAATTAGAAGCCATGATCAAATATGCACATACCTGGTTGTCCTTGCAAAGGACAATACTTTGGTTTCCTCCTGCGATAATTTTGATCACCTTTTGTGACATGTTGCTTTCTGTGAACAAATAAAAAAGATGAAACAGTCATTATCTTCAGAGAGTTCAGCACACAGCACACAGTAAAAAAAAGCCCTCAGATAGTAGCTGTCTGTCTAAAAGTTGATTCTATGCAGCCATTACCCACAATGATAAATCAAGCAGCAAATGGAATTATCCGTTGTAGAATCTATTGGGATGACCAAGCAAGCATGAGATGTAATGTTAGTCTCGCGGTGTAAACATGAAATCAAGAAAGCAAGCATCTCCCTGGGAGAAACAGATACAGATTGTACACATCTGCAGTGGTCATTACCCTGACAGGATTTTCCAGAGTTCACTGGTAAATCGATGGGAAGTGGTATCAACTGATTAGGCTTTCTCTCATCTCCCAGCTGTCCTTCTTCACCAGAACCAAAGAAATAGACTTTGTCCAAGGAAGGGACATAGACCAGGGTGTGCTGTCTGTTCAGAAAAAGAAAAATGGTCATACTAAGCTAATACCACTGGGCTAGTCAGAACCAAATTTACAGATAATGTTTTCAGAGGGGATAGCTGAGGCTTGTCTTTAGAAGCCCTGAAGGTCCAGCTGCAGAATCCTTTTAACCAAAGTCTTAGAACCCTTCCTTGCATAAACAGGCAGCAATAAAGGAACATCAGGACTCAAATCTATACTGTCCTCTAATATTAGTGATTTACCCGGGTTCCACATACAAAAATAAAGGGTTATGCCTTGCTAGATTCACGTCCTGCCGTTTTTACAAGCACAACTTTTGTGCTGCTGAGCATGATACAAAGCCCAGGAAAGTTGACAGGACACTTTTTCTGGCCCAGTTCCAGAAAGGCAGAATGAAATTGGGTAATTACCACCGCTCTTTAACTCTTTCTAAGGACGCACCAGTTTGTCAAAGCGAAAAGGAATTCGGTGACCTTCCTGACAAAGGCTTTTGACAGGCTTTTGCCCTTTGGAACCCAGTACACCCTTCATTTCTTACAAGATCGAAAAACCAAGGGCTTCTGGGGTTTTGCCCTCTCCCTCTGCTTGGCAGGGGCTGAGGGTTTTGCTTTTGCTGGGGCAGAAGGGTGGCTTACACTTGGAGAGTGGTCAATATTCTGACAGTGCTGACCTACCGGGATGCAGGTTCAACATCCCGGTGACTCCCCTCCCTACTGTTCTCCAGTGATTCCCCTAGGACCTTGACCTTAGAAGGGATGTTATTGGTACTGTCCCACCTGCCGCAGGCAACCTGCGAGACTCTCGCTCCCCACAGCTCAGCCACCACACGAGGCACGAGTTCATTCCGGGTGGAGTTGTGACCAAGCTGGCCGGCCCCTCCAGCTCCAAAGGTGCACACCAACCCCTCCTTGAAGGTGAAGGAACAAACAACAGGATCGCCGCATCATTAATGATGTTCAGATGGTCACCACGGAGTGACAGCCGGCATGACACAGTTAAACGGGACTTGATACAAAACATCCCCGATTCAAACGCAGGTGGCCAGGTGGCGTTCACATCAAGCCTAACCCTACACTGTAATGGCCAAATCATTTAACTCCTGAGAAAAGCAATTTAGCTCCTGAGAATAACTCCCTGTCACTTAAGAATTTTACTTTTATGAGTGAACCCAAGTGAATTAGGTATTGGTCACATTTTCTGAAGTCCCCAATATGCTATAAAAAAAGAAAATATTTTCAAAAAGTACTGTAAGTGGAACTGCACCTCTTTGCCCCAGAACTCCCATTCACCACATCCCTGCAAAAGTTTGCGTGCAGGTGACGGGAATGTGAGAAAAGGCCAGTTTTCCCAATAGCTTAGTAAGCATCCCTTGGGGATCGGCTTCAAACTCGGATGGAAGCAGGCATTGCCGTCCCAGTTTCTCTGTGCTGACTTTCAGCAATGTTATCTTTTATTGCAGGGTGAGGTCTCAGACGCTGAATTTCCATTTCAGACTCACCTTGGAGAGAACTGCAGTATGATCTGCCCCACATGAGATAAATACAGTCTTCCAGTGCTCCAACGCTCCGATGTACGATGGGCAGCTCCTGTCTGGAAAGAAGATAGTGCTGCTAAAGTGAAAGAGTGCTGGGGGGTCTCACACAAAGAAAGATTTAGAAAATACGGAGGGTTTGCACTTTTCAGTCCTCTCTTACAGGAATTCATGCATTTACAGCTTGGGTTTAAGTTGTTTTCTACCCTCCATGATAACATATTCTTTCTTACAATGTTCTGTCTTTTTTCATAGGATTGTCTTTTCATTTACATTTGATCTGAAACAACGCAGTGCTTTCACATCTGCTTGCCAAAAGGCACTTGGCTTCAAAATATCTGACTCTCAAGGGTGTGGGCTCATTCAGATCCCACTGACTTCAGGTTGTCTCTGGCTAGGGCACCTCTGCTGTAGCCTTCTAGGTTTGAAGACAATGGGTGATTTTAATTCTTCTCTCACCTTGTGTTTACAGAGAATTACAGAAGGCAGAGAGGTATAAAATTAGTTTATTTCATGCAAGACTGCCTGGAGAGAGAATGGGAGTGGAAAGAGACCTCTGAGACATGAGGTTTTAAGAGCCTGTGCTATCCAGTCGGCCACATAAAATGAATGGAAATTCTCTGTAGAAAGTCCCTGCATGACCTTTCTGGTCAGGAAACAGAACTTACCCAGATATACTTTCTCCAAATGACTTTACCATCCACCGCTGCTCTAAAGGGGCTTGACAGTCCTGAGGAGCCACTCCTGTGTCTGCGGGAAGCTCACTGGCCAGGAAAACACCTTCCTACTGCTGTCCTTCCTTACCTTCTGTGTCTCCAAGTCCCAGCTGTCCAAAATCGTTTTTTCCCCAGGAGTACACAGCTCCAGAGAGTGATACAACAGCACTGTGAGCTCTTCCAGCAGCAATTTGAGCGAGCGAGATGCCCTTCAGTCTTTCTACCAGCTGTGGTTTGGGAATGCACGTGGTTTGGCTCCCCACTCCGAGCTGTCCATGGGCGTTCTGGCCCCAGGTGAAGAGCTCACCTCCTTCACACACAGAACAAAAGAAAACAGGTCAGCCTCACTGCTTCCTTTGAGTGTTTGCATTTTGGGAGTGGGAGCGAAAATCAGCGCTGTTTTCAGAGACCGAGCTCCAAGGTGAGACCATCACCTGCAGCTAGAAGTCCCTCTTTGCTTCTGACCCCTTTGGGGTGGTCCCATACTGCCCGTGTGATGGAGCACAGCAAGAATAAAGGCAGGGTGTGCTTCCACCTCTAAAACCAACCAGAGAGGTGCTCCAACTTAAGAGTGAGCAGGTCTGGTGACCGCAGAGCGAGGTGGCTATGTCTGCTTTCCACAATGCACCTTTGCAGAGGGGTTGTGCTCAGGGACCAGAGGGAGACAGAGCTGCAGGTCCCTGGGTACTGGGACAGCCAGCACACTTTGTGTCCCCTACCCACCGCTCATTGCTCTCTAATGGTGTCACCAACTACTGGAAGTTGTTCAAACACTCCCTTCTGAGAGCAAGCCTGCCATAATGTGACTCCCATCTGGAGGAAAAAATGTGGTTGAAAGAGGTTACCTCTGGTTAGCGCCATGGCATGCTCGTCCCCACATGCTATTTGAACAATATCTTTGTTTCCTAGTTCTTTCACCAGCCTACAAAAATAAGGAGAAAAAAAATAGATAGATGCTGTGCCATGAGACAAAGTAAAGGATGAAGATCGTCTGCTCACCGAATCCCAGCACATTTAGCGGGAATTACACGGAAAAATATAGGTCGCCTGTAAGCTGATTCACTCTACTACCTAGTAATGGAAGGTTAAAGTTCCAGTTCCCTCTCTACAACAGGAGCGTGCCTCCGTTTCAGGGACGTTACCTTCAGGAAAAGCGGGCCGCATTTTCTGAGAGCTCCCATCCCAACCTCCACCCCATGAAAGCTTCTTACCTTGTCTTAGAGCCGGCGGCTGAAGCTGTAACCCAGCCTTCGGAAAGCTTCCCATCAGGGGAGAGAACAAGGGTATGTGTTGCATCGTGGTTTGAGCATTGCACCTTCTCGTTCCTCTGCGACTGCACGTGTTCTGCAGAACAAATACAGACAGGCACGACAGTCACGCCAAGGCAGCGGGCATCCTAACCATCTTGGCCCCCTCCCCAAGTTCTCTGTGTGTTACCGCCTTCACCAAGAGCTTCTGCTCCTCAGGAAAAAGTGAGACAAGCGTGTACAACTTATTTTCTCCAGCCCCTTGGGGTTTCAGTGTCCTACCCACTTCATGCCAGATGACTCTCCTGACTAGCACTAAAAGACATTTCTCCATCTCTTAGGCTGCTCTGCCACCAGCTGCCAAGACGATCAGCGAAACGTCAGCAAGAAGCACACTCCGTTACTTTTGCACAGCTGTGGAGAGTGTCCCGGGGAGATAAAGCACTTCTTGAGGTACCTGATCACCCCAGATTTGTCACAGCCTTGGGGGTGGGATGCCTTGAAGTCGGATGTTTTACTGGAGAAGCAATGACGGAGAATTCAGAAACCGCCTACGTAGAGCTGAAGGATGTCCCTTCTGGTCTGCAGCTGAGGGGCTGCAGGTGCTCCCCCGACCCCGGGGCACCAGCCAGACACCGTCATTCGTGTGCAGCCCCACCGCAGCACAGGCGCCTGAGACCCGGGATGCCCAAGCTGAAAGGTGCGCCCCGGCACAGCCTGCCCCCACTCGCTGCTGGAGGCTCGCCGTCCACCCTGCTCGCACCTCCCCCGTGCGTGCAGCCTGAGGGAGATCCGTGCCCATTGCCCAGCACAGCCTCCCTCGGCGCGCTCGGCTCCGGGGGCGAGTGCAGCCCGCAGCCGGGAGGCTCCCGGCCCCGGCCCCCGGCCGCCCCCCCCGCTCCCCCGGTCGCTACCTCCCGTCTGCCGCGGCCGCTGCGCGGAGCCGCTTCCCCGGCCCCGCCGACGCCGCTGCTGCTGCCGCCGTCCCGCCGCCATCTCCCCGTTCGCCGGTCCCCGCCGGCCGCCCGGCAGCTCGGCGGCAGCCCCGGGAACGCCCCGCCCCGGCGGGGAAACGGAACCGAAACCGAAACTTGGCGGGTGCCGCGGCAGCGGGAGGAGCCGCAGCGGGCGCGACCGCCCCCGGAGCGGTAAACACGCAGCCCTGCCTGAGCACGCGTGAGCTGCCGGGCTGGGGGCGCTGCCGGGCTGGGGGGGCTGCCGGGCTGGGGGCGCTGCCGGGCTGGGGGGGCTGCCGGGCTGGGGGCGCTGCCGGGCTGGGGGCGCTGCCGGGCTGGGGGGGCTGCCGGGCTGGGGGGGCTGCCGGGCTGGGGGCGCTGCCGGGCTGGGGGCGCTGCCGGGCTGGGGGCGCTGCCTGGTCCCCCCGGCCGGCGGCGGGAGGGCGGAGGGCGGGCAGGGCACCGCGGGGTGCAGTGGGGAAAAGGCACCCGTTTGCCTTAATTACTCGTCTCGGCGAGTGACCCGCCCGTGTCCCTCCACAGCTTTCCATGGGCTCAGAGACCTGCCCTGCTGCTCCCTGGATCCTGAGAGCCCGTGCGAAGCCGGGGGGCTGCCTGGCGGGGTGAAGCCGAGCACAGGTGAAATGGCCGCTTCAGGAATGTATCAACATCTGAAAGCCGTCTGCGTCCATTCTTGGACAGTCTCTCCTACCGTCTGCTCAACCTCCCCCTTACCTTCAGAGACCCTGGAAGCTTCCCCCCGGGAAAGGCCACCCCACCTGCCCACCCCCCACGCTTTCTCACAGGAGTGGTGCACGCAGGCCCATCGTGATGGTGAAATCGGGGATGCCCGTGATGAAGTGGATCAAAACACCTAAGAGCCTTTTCACTGTATTCCTCGTAGCGTCCACTGATTAACTGAATTCAGTCTGCTCAAGAAAATTTAATGCTGCTGAACACTAAGCACAGATCTTGGCGGGGAACCCAACAAAAGACCCAAGAAGCACAACATGGATCCCCAGATTTATGCTGGCATCCACTGAAACACAGTGGAAAATTCACTACTGAGATGCCAGGAGCATTTAATAGAATACATTTGAATGGAGCAGCCTGTGGCGCACAAAAAGGCACGCGGAAGTCCCTGGCGTGAAGAAAGAAGAATGTGGAGGAGCCATGGAAGCAAAGCAAGGTGACCCTGGGGCTTACAGTAGCTGACTTCCCCCCAGGGAGGTGCAACCCAGTCTGTGTTTCCCAGCCACCTCCCTACACCCACTATGGGGACCTTATCTCCTTCCACAGTATGTAGGAAGGTCTTGAGATCTAGAAATGCAGAGCCAGAGCTGTGAGGCCAAAGCACGAGCTACAAAGGGACACTAGAGGTCCTTCTGCACCACAGTATGAACCGTCTCCTCCTTGGGAGGAAAAACCGCTCCAAGCAGAGGCTTGGAGATTGAAGAGATTGAAGAGGCTCAAATTAAGAGATTTGAGGGGAGGAAAGGAAACACGTTGATGTCCTTCTTCCTTTTGGAGCTACATCTTTCCTCCCACCAAACGGACCGTTGACAGTGACTTCATGTCAGAAAGGCTCACTCTGGTAACCTGCTGCAGGTTCCTGAAACACCCTGTGGGTCTCTGCCCAAGGGGTATCAGGGCTGGTGATAGTCTGATCAACAGGAATCTGGGGGTCCGTGAGGGAGATGCCTGGCAACTAGCAGGAGACAGAGGAAAGAGGTGAACTGTGCAAAATGGATTTCATAGCTAGAACTGGGTTTCACAGATGTCTGTTAATACTTTGTCCATTTCACCCCTTTTTGTGTGACTTACCCAGAAAAAAAAAAAAAAAAAAAAAAAACCAACAAAAAACCACCACACGACAAAAACCACAAACCAAAAGCAAAACCCCAAATTCCCATGTGTCAAACCTTGCGCTTGGTGTACTGCTTGGTTATGAGGGCAGCCCCTTTCCCAGGAGAACAGCACAAAGCACATCCAGGGTGAGGGGAATGGAGAAATCCAAGGAAATGGCTGCAGTTGCCATGATGTCCCAGGTGGAATGTCCATCCCTTGGTGGGCCCCAGGGAGCCAAGGAAGCACACAGTGGAAGCCCATTCCCACAGTGTCAGCAGCTGAGCAGGCACAATCGGGTCAGTCCTTCCAGTGCAAATTTGGGAGCGTGGGGAACTGGCAGCCCCCCTCAGCCAGTCTGTCTGACTCACAGCCCCCAGCTGCTCCACATGGGAAAGGACACGGTGACGCAGGGGCCACCCAGTAGGACACAACCTCTGACAACCCATACTGGGCAGTGCCGCATCCCCGTGTTTCGCAGCGAGGGACACCGATGACTGCCATCCTTCCCTCTTGCAGTGCCGAGGCAGTGCCCGCGGTGCTGGTCCAGCAGTACCGGGGCTGAGCATCGCCTCAGCCTGCACTGCTTGCCCGAGATGAAGCCCCACAGGTGCAGCCAGGCCCGGGGAGGGGGAATGAGCTTGAGGGCAGATGAGAGACCCCTGCACGCCCCACCGCCCTCGGGGTCTAACAGCGTTGCCATGCTTTGGGGCGCTGCACTTTCTCAGCACCATCCCGACAGACTCAAGCAGCATCTCCCAGTGCTGCCCGAGGAATACTCGCAGTTTCTGCTGGTGACAACATCCCCCAGCCCCTCGGGGATCCCTCAGGAGCCACCCGGGGGCAGGTGCGACAAGCCAAGGTGAACAAAGGCAGCGGGCGACAACGTTGTCCCCAGTATGTGCGCTTGAACCTGACAGCTGTGCTCCCCTCCCCGCTCCCGCTGGAGGCCGGCGGCTCGGGCGGTCACCGGGGCCCTGCAGCCCCGCGGCTGGGGGCTGAGCCCGGCAGGGACGGGGGCACCGACGTGATGCCAGAGCTGCGGGGCAGCCGGGACGGCACCCCGAGAGCCGAGACCGCGCGAGGGCGGCGGCGCCCCGGTGCCGCCTCGGGGGCCGTGACCGCAGCCGTGACCGGGGCCGGGCCGGGGCCGGCGCCGCCGGGGAGGGGTTTCCCCCGCCGCGGCTTAAGTGGCTGCCGGGGGCGGATCGCCGTGCCGCCATGCCGCCCTCCGCGCTGCTGCTGCTGCCGCTGCTGCTGGCGGTGCCCGCCCCGGCGGCGGGGGGCTGCGGGCCCTGCGAGCCGGCGCGGTGCCCGGCGCTGCCGCCGCGGGGCTGCCCGCTGGGCCGGGTGCGGGACGCCTGCGGCTGCTGCTGGCAGTGCGGCCGCGGCGAGGGCGAGGCGTGCGGCGGCGGCGGCGCGGCGGGGGGACGCTGCGCCCCCGGCCTCGAGTGTGTGAAGAGCCGCCAGCGCCGCAAGGCCAAGGGCGGCCCGGCCCCGGGACCCCCCGCCGCCGCCGGTCCCCCCGGCGTGTGCCTCTGCAAGAGCCGGTACCCGGTGTGCGGCAGCGACGGGCTCACCTACGGCAGCGGTTGCCAGCTCCGCGCCGCCAGCCTGCGCGCCCAGAGCCGCGGCGAGCCCGCCATCAGCCAGCGCAGCAAGGGCGCCTGCGAGCAAGGTGCGGGGCGGGGGCGGCAGCGGGAGCGGGGCCGGGAGCGGGAGCGGGAGCGGGGGCGGCGGCGGGAGCGCGGCCGGGCGCCCGCGGCAGGGAGCGGCCCGGGGGGCCGGGGTGGGTGGCGGGCGCTGCCGTCGGGGAGGGCGGGTGGATGTCCGGCTGCGCTGCCCTGGATTCACGGTGGGAAAGCTGGTGGCGGTACGCCTTGTTCTGTTGGGTCCCCTCGGGGCGCTTGTTTGCAAAGTCGGGTGGATTTCGAAACCACCGTAAAGGGCCTCGAGAGCCCCGGTCGGACGGTGCTGCCTCAACTTGGAGTGAGACTTTGGAGCAGCCCCAGAAATGCGGAGCAGCTTGGCCGCCCGCTCGCGGCTTCCCGCAGTGCTGGAACCACACTGCCCTGCTTTCCGTACTTGGCCCGCAGCTCGCGATTTGGGATGTTCCGACATGGGACAAAAGGGTTGAGCGATCCAGGGCAGGGTCGGGCAGAGGAAGGTTGCAGACAGTGAGAAAAGGAAGTTGCTAAATGGATATGAACACCCCAGAAATTCGGAGCCAACATTTGCTGGCTTGCTTTGGTGCGAAGTGAAAACAGCAGTGACTTTCCAGCAAGCTGCGCAGAGAGGTTTGCGCTTGCAACGTTTCCAGCCAAGAGCTAGATTCTTCCCAAGCTTTAGCTTAGGGATGGTGCTCAAAGAAGAAATTGTTCTGCCACAGAGCCTTTGCTAGAAATTCAGGCTGCTTCAGGGAGTGGGTTTTGCCGGGACGTAGCGTGCAGCTATTTATGGAACGTCTCAAGGACAGTACTTGGCGCCAATGCCGTTTTGGTGGAGGAGTGTTTTCATAAACACAGTATGTGTAGGGTCACAGCCTCCACCTCCTCCTCCTCTTTCTTCCCATAACCGAGGCCAAGCATGTCTTGCAAAAAAAGTTTCAGAAACTCCCCAGGAGAGCATGAAGGGCTAGGTAAGGATTGGGTTATGCACTTTGATGTTGCCCATTAAATGTCCTGTGTGGCTTTTCACAAACCTTGTGCAAAACATCAGGCTTATATATTAGCCAGGAACATTGTGGTACAGCGTTAACTCTTGGAGGGCAGGAGCTTCAGCCCTCAGGTTGATGTGGGATGAGACTGGAACGGCCTCTGTCTAGCATTTGGAGGAGCATTTCCTGGCCAGCAGACTCAAGAGACCGTTGCAGCAGTCCTAAAAATGCATGCAAAATTGTGGCAAAACAGGTGTTGGTACTTACAACCTACTGCCCCAAGCCTTGAGTGCACTTTCCTCCTCGGACCCTGGCTGCTGGCTGGGCCTGGTGGGGCTTTGACCCAGACTACAGAGACAGAGTTTGATGAGGTCAATGCAAACATAGCAGCTAGAGAGCATGGTGGGAAGCCACCGACCTGCCAGCCTCAAACAACAGCTCCCACAAGACTTTCTCCATCCTCTGGTCATCACAGCAGCAGCTTCTCTGAAGAGGGTCACAGTGTGGGACAGCCACTCCATGCACAAACTGCATCCGTTCCTTGGAGAAGATCCCTTGGGATGTGCAGCAGGACACCTTTGCAGGCTGTTACCTGTTGTTTGAGAACTTTGCTGAAGCATGTGGTGCTGAGCCACTGGCCAGATGTCCCCTCCTCTGTCGCTCTGGGGAGCTGCTCTTCTTTTGGCTCCTGCTACTGGCAGAGCTCTGACCCAGCAGCTCGCGGAAGGGAGCAGGAGGGACGTGGACTGCTGCTCAGCAGTGTTGCAACTCACTCTTCTGAGCCTTCCCTTGGCTGCGTGAGCCTCCCTGGTGCTGTGGACCTTCTGGTGATACGCAGAGCTCTGTGGTTCGCAGCTGAGGCAGGGGCTTAGCCCACACACGGGGCAGACATCTGGAAGTATTTCTGTAGCCTGGCAGTTAGGACTGTTGGGTGGGGAGAGGAGGGGAGTTGTAATCTCCACAGGGATTTTGGAACTATGGTAGGAGAGGACATCCACCCCATCAGCCCCCCAGGGCAGAGCCTCTTTCAATATCTCTCCAGACAGGAGGCAGCACTTTTCTGGGTTTCTAAAAGAACCTAGATGCTGTGGGGGTCAAAAAGTGGAAATTCTGGCTTTTGCCGTTTCCCTGCTGCAAATGGACATGATCTCCTTAAGGCACTGCCTAGGGTGGGATCCTGCACAGGGAGGCCACAAACAGGCAGGATCCTGCCTGCATCAGTCATTTGTGTGACAGCTTTTGCACAGAGGGAAATCCTTGGGGGATGGGGGACCTGGGCTGTCTGCTCAAGGCCAGTGGGCTCCGAGGTGTCTGCATGCAGGCACTGGATGATCAGGATGCATCCTTTGGGTCCAAGAGTGAGCAGCCTTTCAAGTCTGACAAGAGATTCAGAAAAACATGCTTCCAGCAGTGGTTCCTAACTGTGTTTGATTGCTCTTTTGTTGCTGTTGGGTTTTTTTTCCCCCAAATAGAGCTGGAGAGGGAGGGCTTTGTGTACATCCTGTTTGAAAACTGGTCCTCGGGAAGAGTAAATGCAGAGCTGTGGCTGCCATTGGCCTTTGCTGTCATCAGCAGGAAGGGTGGCAGCTGGAGATGAGATATCCAGGGGAAGAAGGGAACACATCTGGGAATGGTTTAATTGATAGATGCTCCTCTTCACGCAGCCTGGCATTACAGCATGCTGAGGGTGGCAGGACAGGAGACAGGGCAGGGACAGGTGCAAATGGGGCTAATGCTGCCAGGTTCTCCTTTTCATGATTCCTGCCGCTGTTTGCTCAAATGTCACCTCCCAGACAAGGTGGGAATGAGACTTAACTGCAGCCACCTTCTCTTCTTGTGCCTTGAAGTACGTGCTTGAGACAGGGATCGCCCACAAGCAGTTGAAAGACAGGCTCCTGTTCCTTGGTTAACTGAGGTTGCATTTCATACCCTCTTTCTCACCTTGTCTCCCTCTCTGTCCTGTATGTACCAGGTATTCAGAGGGTCCGAAGGATGTATACCTGCTGGGAGGGGCGGTCCTACCGACTTGCATAGGCAGCACCATGTGGGCATGAGTGAAGCCGCTGGAAAACAAAGCACTCGGCTACGTAAGGCTTAACATGCAAAATACTCCTTGAGACGCATGGTTTTCCACCGTATTTCGAGGGGGATGAAAGTTCATTAAAACTATATTTGACAGAGCTGACCAAGTGCACGTCTAGTCGAGCTTTCCATATTCATGATGGTGCCTATCGCAGGTTTTCTGTGCAATGCTCGGCAGCTTTTGCTTGCTAAGAGATGCTGTCCATTGACTGGGAAAAACTTGGATGTTTCTTTGTTGTTAAATAGCAAAAGAAAGGAGCCAGTTCTCAGCCCTACATTATTTGCCTTGACCCTGTCCTTGGGATTCTCTTTCCACTGCTTGTTTCCCAGACATCTCGGGTCTGATGCCTGTGTTCTTTGTACAAAAATAGTGAAGCCATGCAGAAAAAGGTATTTCCATTGCAGCCAAAACTTCCTGCTGGAGGGCAAAGGAAGACACAGTTGAGAAGAGACTGGGAGGATGGAAATAACCCTTGCTATGCCTGCGCTTGGCAGATGCAGGGATCCAGCCCGTCCTTCCTGGAGTGGGTTGCACATGGACAGGACTGTTGGGAGCAGCTAGAAGAAGGCACCCTACTTGATTCCCAGCTCCTTGAGGCTGTCTGGCTGCTGGTGGTGCTGTGTTAGCAGAGCGTGGCCAAGCTGCCTGTGTTTGTTCTGGGGGAGTCAGAAGCGATGCTGTGGTGCTTCCTTCTGGCTGGGCTTGTCCTGTGCCCTCACGCTTGCGCTCACAGCTGGCTCAGGGTTTGCCCTGCTCCCTGCCAGGGAGCCACTGCCTGCATCCTGTCTCTACCCTTGCGCCCCAGCAGCCTCTTTTTAGCTAATCCTGGTGCTGAGGCCATGCAGGAGGTGGATGCTGTGAAGTTTTCCAGCTGCTTTCCCGCACTGAATGGATTGGCCCTTTGCACTCTGCTTGTGGATACGCACAGCTCCGCTCAGGTCTGCTGCCAGCTCTTGCAGGCAGGGCAGGCCCAGGCACGAAGCAGAAGCCCGCTGGTGAGGCAGGGACGAGCGGTCAGGGGTGCCACCTCCAGTGGCCTCCTTGGCAGGAGGGGAGGCTGCTGCGACATCTGGGGAGCTGCCCTCTGCCACCGCTCTCTCCTGCCTGGGCACAGATGTTTGGAAGAGCCTCTTATGGAGTTGGTGGCTTCGGTGATTTAGGCTGAAATTAGTTTTGCAGTGCCCTCACTGAGGCTGTTTACGGCCAGCTAGGACCTGGGGTGGGAGGACCATGGTGCCCACTGTCATGCAGAGCCAGCTGGCATGAAGAGTTAGGGCTGCATGGCTTAGCTCAAGCCAGGCAGAAAAACAGCTTCAAAGCACCAACCCCCATCGAAAAGCTAGCAGGGTTTTCGGCACGATGATCTCTCTGAGCTGAAAAATACCAGGCACAGACTTGTTGCCTAACCAGCGCAAGAAGGGAAAATACCCCTGAGTATCTGTTATCATTAGCTACCAGCCAAAACGTGCTTCAAGGGACATGTCGTGGCTGCTGGAAATATTGCTGAACTTGCCTCATTATGGTTTGAAGTCCCTGATACCTGTTCCAGCAGGGTTTGGGTCTCCAAGTTGTTTGCCGTTGAGTCAAGGCTTCTATATGTTACGCTCACTTCTCTTTTGGTGGAAGCCAAGTGCCTGTGCTTGCCCCAGTGCAGCGTACCCCAGAGCAGTGCTCGGCAGACACCGGAGAGCAGCGTTTCACTCTCCAGGGAACTGGTACCTGCCTCTCCTTGGTACCTACCTACAAGGACCTCCCCGAGGAAGAAACTTGGCGTCTCTGTGGGCGAAGGTAGATTTGCCAGCTCACCAAGCAGCCTGCTTTATTCCTGTTGATCTGAACGTGGCTTGAATGTCTGTGGCTCCGTTAAAGTCTTTTCCCAGCATTGGGAACGTGCAGGGGTTTGCCCTGTGGTGGTGAGGGCTCAGCACCTTACAGGATCCAGCCCACAGGCTGCATAGCTTATGAACAGCAGGACCAGGAGAGATTCTTTTAAAGCAGACTGTAACCAGCGCTAAATTTGCCTAAATCTCTCTTTCACCAGCAGAAAGATCCCAGTCACCGAGCTGAGCTGAACCCCCAGAGGGGTATCGTTTTGGCTTGCTAGAAGCCCAGACAGCGTCTCTCCTAGAAGGGGTTTTTTGCTAAGGTACCACCCGCCAGCTCTGGGGCTCGGGAAGGTGGGTGCAAGGTCTCTGGGCTGTCTGCAGGGCTTAAAGATGGGCTGATGGATGTAGGATCATGGCTGCCAGGCTCCCATGGAGACTGATGGCCCCAGGGGCAAGTACGCTCCCCCAAAATTCCTGCCACTTGACCCCAGCAGTGGTTTTGCTTTGCTGGTGCCTCAGTGTCCTACGAAGCTACATCTGCACTGCAAACAAAGGGTTCCCATAGATCAATTTTAAAACAAGAAACATAAATCACATCTGTTGGCTCCTTCCGTGCACATTCAGCTGTTGAGGCTTTGCCAGAAATATTTTAGTTTTGAGGGTGGTTTGGTGTTTGATTTTTGTTGGTTTTTTTAATCCAGTGCCAGAGTAGAGCAGAAACAGGGGTTTGGGGGAAAACCTTCTGGGAGATGGCAGACGGCTGTTATTACTGACGTTGGCTCACCTCCTCCTGATACAGCTAGCTGTTTTAGACACCAGAGAGCACAGTTCATATCCAATCACATATTTCAAGAAACTTCTGAATTTGTGCTTTTTAGTTCACAAATTACTTTGATTGCTTTAGTTCTTTCCTCCCATTTTTCCTCTCCTGGATTTTAAGGCACGTAATATCCCCATTTTATGAGTGCTTCCTTCTTTGCTGATGAAAGAGAGATTTGGAGACATTTTTGCGAAGTCATCTGTGGTTGGAAATGAACTGAAATCTCTAGTTTTCCTGGGAAGCTGGTTGGGGTTTCTGCATCAGCTGGGAGTGGGGGGCATGCAGCAGTGGCCTGCCACTTGCTTTCTCTCACAACAAAGGAAGGCGTTGCATTTGCAGGTAGATCTTGGCAGCATTTTTGTGCTGTGTCCAGAGAGTCTGTGGCAGAGCAGAGCTGTGCAGGTGTGTGGTAAGGTTACACCTTTTGTTTTGTACCACGGCCTCTTTGCAGGTGGAGCATGGTGTGGGAATATGACATTTTTCAGCATGGTGCTTCCTTTCCCAGCACACAGTGCATTGAGATTTCGAGACAGAGTTTCTAGGGCTGAAGCTTTATGCTGATATTTTTTAAATTAATCTGTAACTTTGGGGTTTTCCACTGTTGTAGGGTAGGCCATAAAATCTGCCTTAGAATGCTTTTAATTATTTGAAAAGTTCTTGGTTCATTGGAGCTTGAGTTTTTATGGTTGCTATGCTAAAATCTCATTAGCAAAGCTGTTTAATATATTACTTGGCAGCTCAGAGCCTTGGCGAGCACCAGTATGCTGAGCACTACGCAAATACCTCCACTGCCCGAGAGGATCCTATATTTCACCTGTGTCTTCATGCTCAATCATCACAGCATAGGCAGAATCACTAGGAAGGAATGATTACAGATCAGCAAATTCCTCCCCGTGTTTGTTTTTTCTGTTGCTGCAAAGGCATGCTGTGTTTAAAAAAAAAAAAAAAAAGTGTTTAATCCTTTGTTGGGCTGAGGTTGATTGAGGTTCATATTAAACAGGAGATTACCACCTAACAAGTCTAATCAGGTCGGACTTTTGAAAGCCTTGCTTGCTTTTCCCTGCATAAATGCTGGCATGCCTTGTTTCCATGTCTCCTACCATAAGCTTTTCACATTTTTTCCAGGCTTTAGCTCCTGGTCATCCTTGTGCCATAATGACAGTTTTCTTCTCAGTTGAGGTCACACGAAGAGAAGAGGGGAGGTGGCAGCCGGGAGGAGGGAAGTTTCTTGATAGAGCTTGTCTGGGAGGTCTGGGACAAAAAAATCCAGAGGTGCATCCGGATGTGGCTGGGAAGCAGCAAACGTGTTTGCAGAAAGCTACTGCCTGTTGGACCCTGGGGACAGCATACTTCAGCAAACGGGAGGGAAGGTGGCAAACAGGGTAGGACAGGGGGAAGAGGCAAGAGAGAGGTTAGTCTGTGGCAGCCCGCTGGGAAGGGCAGTGTTGTCTCTGCTCAGAGGGCTTGCCCTTTCCCCATTTGGCTGCTTCCAGGGGCAAGTGTGGCTATAAGCTTGCAGTTGAGCTTCAGAGCAGCCTCAGCCATGTTGGCCTTCCCATTGCCCCCGCTCGGAGATGCAGGTTGAGGATGCTGCACGAGGATGCAGTGCTGGGGGCAGCGCAGACCCATCCGGCATGCTGGGTAGGGGAGAAGGGGCTTGGGGTGTTGTTCTTTGCAGGGCCATACCATTCTCCGTCCCACCTACGCATAAACCCTGTGGAGGACTGGTAAGTATTCATAGAAAGGTCATGCACAAGGTCTCCGAAGGCAGCGTTCCCGAACCATGGTGAAACAGCAGAGCTGGGATTTCCAGCGGTATTGGTCTGCTCCACGGTGAGCCTGGTGGAGTGGGAAGCAGGAGGAGATCCATGGCAGATAGATGATGGCCCAGGGCCCTACCTCACGCTGACTCGGTCTCAAGCCTCCAGGGCTTGGGGAAGATCTGTGTTCATGTTCGCAGCCTTCCCTGGGTCACTGGGTTGCTGAAGTCTGCGGGGGACCGTCTGAGCAGGTCTTACCATCCAGCATCACCTTTGGTCGAGATGTCTTGGAACTTCCTTCTGAAACTCCTTAGTCTCTTCAAGGCCAAGTTACAGGAGGAGGAGCAATGCCTTCAGAAGGAGGTGAAGAAGGAAAAAAAGCAGCAGGCAGCTTTGGGAATGGGGGAAAAACCACATGCATTTCCCATCCGCTGCTGCCTCTTGCAGAGGGACCTGGGGAGGGAGCGGCTGAGGTCGTGCCAGCTAGAATGAGTAGACGCTGCTTACGGAAGGTTTCCCCTTCTCCTTATAAAGTTATTTTGAAGGGAAAATACTTTCCCAGCAACTCAGGGGACTGGAGTGGGTCTATTTTCAGACTTGCCAGAGCTTGTGGGTGTGAACAATGTCTAGCTTTTGCTTCGATTTGCCGTCTGATGGGAAGTGTTCCCAGTCTGTGTTTCACCCGGGGCTGTGGCATGGCTGTGGAGTGCTCAGGAGGGCTGGTGGGAACCGAGCTGGCACCCACGCAAGCTTCACCGTGAGGGACACAGCTTCATACGTTTGTGGTTGGGACTTCCCATGTGCGCCTCAGCACCAGGGCATACACCACAGTACTTAACGTCAAGCTTATTTTTGCCTTTAGTGACATACCTGTAGCCCCTTTTTAGCAGAAAAGTTATTGCTCTGCTTGCTGGAGTGTGATTTATTTGTGTGTATGTGGACATCAAAGGAAGGTCAGCGAGGAACCCTGAGCTGTGATAGACCGTCCAGGGGCAGGTGAGGGGCTGGGAGAAGCCAGATCTCTGCCAGCTGTGGCTGAGCAGAGGAAGAGGTGCCTGGCGTGGCAGGGGTGTCAGGAGCAGATGCCAAATGATAGCCTCATCGCTGAGGAAGTCACAGGCTCTGCAGTTTGCTGCTGCAGCAGAAAAACGACTACATGGGCAGCAACGGGAACTCCTCTCCGGATGCTGCGTTTGACATAACGCAGGCTGTCAGCTCCCTGTCATCTGCAGGAAAAACAGTCCCTGTGCTTTCAGGCTCCTGTCCCGAGGTGAATGAGCTCGCTGGCTCCGTATATAACCCCCTTCCAGGGCCAGGGAGGGCCGTTTGTCTTAACGAACAATGGGGCAGAGCAGGGAGGAAATGCCTGAAGTGCCTGCAGAGAGCAGCTCATCTCCATCAACACGTCCTCTTGGCCAGGGAGCTCCTCCGCAGTCGGGGCAAGCAGCCTGTACATCATCCCCAGTGCCCCGGGCTCGGTCCTGGTGGGGAGCGGAGACCACTCTGCCACTTTGATGGTGGTGACCATTTTTGTCAGCAGGTGCAACCCACAAGTCCCCAGCCTGAAGGAAGCAGGCGGAAAAACGTCCCGGGCAGTGCTGCAAGTAGAGCAGCAAGGTCTCTAAGATACAGGCTGCGGGGCCAGGGGACTCCTCGCTGGAAGGAATCAAGTCATCTGCTCTGTACAAGGTGGGCTTGTTTCCAGTCCAGCTGAGCGCATGGTGGCCTTGCTGCCTTCACAAGGACCCCCAAAGCAAGAGGGGTGACTTGCAGGAAGGGATGTCCTTGCATCCGCTGAAGTCCTTGCAAGGCTCAAGCATCCCCTGCCTGCCCCGTTGTGGCAGGTTGCCGTGTCCCGTGTCCGTCTCTGGCTTCTTTGGGGGAACTGTGGGAGAGAACGTGAGCGGGACCCATGCAGGCAGTAAAGCAGGGTGGCTGCCATGCATCTGGGTGTGGGCTCACAGTGGTGGGAATCTAGCTGCTGCTGTGGCCTGTCGTGATTTTGTTTTAAATCTGCTGACTTCTTGGCCTTTCTCATTTATTTTTAGTGGAGGAAGAGGCTCAGCTCTAGGGTTTTGGCTGGCTGGATGTAAATCAACTATCCCGAGAGACCGCACTGACTCTTCCCATGACACTTGCATCTCTCGGGATGTGTATTCCCTCCCAGCCCAGGCACAGAAGCCGAGGCCTGTGGATGCTCCCAGTTGATGTTGCAGCCAAAGGCAGAGTCTTATGTTCCCGTTCCCGGTTCGATCAGGATGTACATCCTGCGCTGGCGTTCTGGGCTGCCTCTAATAGCCGGGCTCTTGCTGTGCTGAGCCAGCTGCAGCTTTGCTGCAGAGCTGTGCAGGCCAGTCCCCTTTCCAGGGGAGGTTTCTCCTCACCCAGGAGGTGGGTAGAAAAATCTCTCTTTTTCCCTGCCAGCAGTTTCTCGTGATGTGACCTGCTCCTGGCAGGGCAGGCGGACATCCGTGGGCAGAGGGTGTCTGGGTCCTTGATGCAGGGGAAAACTGAGCGGCAGCTAAGGCGACACCTCGGCAGTGGATTTGGCGGTGTGCTGGATGCTAGCAGTTCCCAGCCAGGAAGGAATTGAGCCAGATCCTAGAAAAGCATAATGGTGCCTTAACATCCACCTGGCTTTAACTTGAGAATCAGGATATTTCCTTGTCTGTGGTGGGAGATGGTGGTCATTTGGGGGCAGCTGTGTTTCTACTGCTTCATGGAGAGCCCCAGCAACTGGTGGTAAAGAGGACGGTGTCACACAGGGGCAGACCCCAGGCTGTGCCCTAGGAAAGGCACCTTGCGTGTGGGAGGTTCTGCATGGCTCGGAGCAGGAGGCGGCAGCAGCAGCAGCAGGAGGCTGTGCCAAGGGCACATCTGCTGAAGGTCCTTGCAGAGCATGGTGTAAGCTAAGAAGCCTGGGGACATCCAGGTCCCACCCCAGAGCTGCTGAGTGCCCTGTTGTCCCTATTGTTCAAGGGACACCAGAAAAAGAACAGGAGGGCTGTGCAGGAAACGGCTGCCCTGGGGAAGGGGAGCAGAGTGTGTGACCTGAGGTGGCCCTGTCGTGGCTGGCAGTGCCCTGCCTGGGCTGGCCACAGCCCTGCTGCTCACAGGTGCCAGGCGGTGTTTCGGGCAGGGGTGCACTGGGGGTGCCAGCCCCAGGGGTCACCCCGCCGTACTGTGCTATGGTTGTACCCAGGGGAGCAGCCTCCAGCGGGGTGTTGCAGAGAGTGCAGAGCTGGGCACCGTCCAGAGGCACGGATCTGCTCTGGGCCATCCAGAGCAAGGATAACTGCAGCACCCTTCCAGATGGGAAAGGGTGCTGTGGCTCTGACACATCCCTCTTCTGGCCAGTGCACAGGAATCAATTCATGCAGCAGCAGAACCAACAACAGGGCAAGAGAGGTAACGAAATGCTGATTAAATTCTTTTTTCAGCTGAGAGACTCAGTTCAGTGCAGATGAGGAGCACCTGGGTTGTGATGTCTGCCAGGAAACCAGCCCATACGGATCATTAGGTGTGGGTTTAACCATCGCCCAGGGCTACACATAAGATTTTCCTGCTTCTACACAGCTACCTCCTATTAAAACCAGGACTGGGATACCTCTCTAATGGAGAATTCGGATTGCAGTCACCTGTGGTCTTTTAGCAGCTTCCCACCATCAGGCTGTGTACACTCATTCCTGGACAGGAAAGTCTCAGAAGACCAAATACTTCTCAGGGATTATACCAGCTGCTCAGGAGTGGGGAGCCACCACAGCATCCCCTGGCTGATGATACTGGTGTGGATCTGCCCTTGGATCCCAAGGAGGTAAAAAGATACCAGCTTTCTGCTGGAAGACGTTGGTGCAGTGGGATGCACCTGAACCCTGCTCCCCAGTGCCTGCGAGAGGGCTGCAGGGCCGGGTGTGCATGCAGGGCTGAGGTCAGTGCATGCTTAGGACCCGAGAAAGAGCATCAGGACCCAAATCTGCCCCTCTTTTATGGAGCTGGGAATGCGCCATGGTCTATGAGCCAGCATACCCAGGGGCTTCAGTCAGGCTGGCTCTGGAGCACATGTTCACATAGGAAATGCCTTCTCCTTGTGGAGCCTAATGGGAGCTTCAGTTTCCTGTAACTGCCTGCATCTTCAGAGCAGAAGGAGAAAAGCTGCTGTGTTCTTCAAGCTGTCAATAAGTGGAAATAAACACTATGTGCTCCTTTGGTCTGCACTTCCTATTGTGGGGAATTAATAGCCACGTTTTGCAAAACAGCCCCACTAAAGAGGGACTGAACAGAAAAGGCCATTCTTCCCTTCCTGGGATATGGGTCACGTCTCCAACATTTCCCAGCCCGAGGGGTAAACATCCCCAGACAGATCTGCAAAACAGTTCTGTTCCCATCTGGCTTTGGAAACAATTCCCTGTTTAACCAGGGATTGGAAACCCGTGGGGAAAAACGGAGCCCTGCATTCACCTGGTCGTTTCCCAGATCCCCCCCAGGGAGAGCTCCGCCACCCTCCAGCCAGCCTCCTTCGGCTGGGTACTGCACACAGGTGAAACAGGAGCAGCGTAACACTGATTTCTGCTAGCCAGCTGCCACGGGCTTCGCTGCATGTTAAAATAATGCTGGGAAGAAGGATGCTGCGAAGCTGGGGATCCCAGTCTCCTGTGGGGGTCCTTTCTTCCATGCCAGCTGAGTGTCACCTTGCACTTGGTTGGCTGCACGGTGAGCAGAGGCAGCCGTCGGTAAAGTCCTGCTCAGCCCCTGAGATAACAAACACTGTCTTACCTCTGACCTCAGGCTTGCAAGTAGGTGGACTGAGCACCTGAACTGCTCAGCACCTGAGCTTCCATCTGGGGCAAGCGCCCATCAGCCTCAACAGCTGAAGGTCGGACACACGTGTAGCTTTGGGAAGTGCTGTGATGTGGGATCAGTCCAGCAAGCTTTGCTCCAGGCAGGGACCCCTCCACCTCATCTTCAAAACACATCAGACTTGACTGGCCCCACTTAAAAGGCTAGCAAGGAGACAGGCTTGCAGTCACCCAGTCCTTAAAAGAATTTCTCTCTTTTTGCAGGACCCTCCATTGTGACCCCTCCTAAGGACATCTGGAATGTGACAGGAGCACAGATCTACCTGAGCTGTGAAGTCATGGGCATCCCAACCCCTGTCCTCACCTGGAACAAGGTAAGGGCCCTACTAGGAGCTCTTAGAGCACAGCAAACCTGAGGCAGCTGAAACTGCCTGGTGAGCATAAAATAAAAATGAGCCGTAGCAGATCCCTCCTTAGACACAGACATCCGATGAGTTCTCTCATCTGTGCAGATCTGTCCGCCCCCAAACATCTGGCTTTGCTTAGTCTTCAGGCTTTGCTTTTCCTAAACTCTTGTTGATCCCGAGGCAGAGCAGGACTTGTGTTTCTCTTGGTAGCGCCTGGTATTCAGAGCACGCGGGGAATGTCCCTTGACCTGCTGTCACCCCGCGGGCGGCAGTGACTCCGAGGTGGCTGGACACGGCTCACCCATGTCAGAACAGGAACGGCATGGGGCAGTTACCTCCAGCAGCACACCGATGTCGGCAGCATGCTGGTAACACCTGGCTTGGGGCAGGGGGGACCCTTGCTGAGGGGCTGAGAGCCGCTGCATGGCACCTGTAGCCTCCTCAAATGCCACAGGTTTGTGGACACTTGGGAGGGGTCTTACAATAAAGCTGAAACAATACTAGCTTAAGAATACTACAGAGAAGAAAAAAAAAAATAGATTGGCCCAAAGATTGCTGTGCTCTGAGGCAGCAAACTTTATTCCTAGGGGTCCCAGGGCAGACTGTTGTGTGAGCACACAACGTAGGCACGTTGACTCAGGCAGGATTTTCTGCTTGTTTACAAGCAGATGTTGTATTTACATTGACTGTCAGCACTCTCTGCCTTTTGTGCCTCTTCCTCATGGCCGAGAGATGCTCGACCTGGTGATAACGAGGGCTGCATACCGCTTAGCCCATGCTGGATATCCATGCTCTGGGCTCAGATATGCAGCACTGGGGTAACTGCACTGCTGCTGTCCCATCGACGCTGAGCCCAGCAGGAGGGGTGGCCTGGTTTGCTGCAGCAGAAACCTACAGGGCTGCTGTGGCCTGTTGGTCACGCAGGGAGAGCCCATTCCAGCAGCGACATGCAGACACTCAGTTCTTTGCTACTGTCACGCTAAACAGCCTGATCATCAGGGAAGTTGCAGGGGAGCCTCTCCAAACAAGGACATCAGTCATCTCCTGCTGTCCTCGCAGTCCTGAGCCAGAAGGCAGCTCCTCCAGCCTGCTGCACTGGATTGAGGTATGGCTACCAGCAGCTGCAGGCAGCCAAATCCTCCTTCAGCACAGGCACCGCTTCCCGGCTAAGCACAGCCTTGGGAACAAGCACGAGTTCTGTCAGACCCAGTCAGTGCAGGGCACGTTCGCACGCCCCACTGCCCCGCACCATCCACGCCAGAAGGCTGTGCTGCTCTGTCCGTTCCGTCTGAGGCCAGGGAAATGCAGCCTCAGTGCAGATGCTGAGGCACTTGGGGTGCTGGGGCTGCAGCACACGGAGGCCAAGAAGAAACGCTGGCACTAGAAAAAACACTGCTACTGCCCGAAACACATTGATGTGAAACTAGCATTGGTCTTGTCTGTGTGCAGGTATGGTCCCACCAGTTCTAGCGTAAATTAGCCCCAAAATTCTTACCCCTTCCTGCCCTTCTTTTTAGATAATTCGGGGACAGTATGGTGTCCAGAGGATGGAGCTTCTGCCTGGGGACCGGGAAAACTTGGCTATCCAGACCCGAGGCGGCCCTGAGAAACACGAAGTGACTGGCTGGGTGCTCGTAAGTACTTGCTGTATGCATAGAGCTGCACAAACAGTAGGACAGTTTGCAAACAGGTCATGAACAAAGAACTGTACAGAAGACACATGGCAATGGACAGGGCATTTAGAGGAAAACAACCGGTGTGAATTAGGCATGAAGGGTAAGGCGTGAAGACTGCTGGCTCTAGCCTTATCCATTGCAGTTTTTCACCTCCATCTAGCATGCAGAAGCAGGCGTTCTGTGATCAGGGAAGGCTAGCCTTAAATAAAAAAAATCTCCTTTCTGTATGTCATTACTTTCCTGCTGCCATTTGTGGGAAAGACACTTGCCCTGTCTAGGAAGGAATCAGTACAGATGCAAGGCATCCCTAAGAGCCACCCACAGCTGAGGAGCCCTTGTAGATCTGGCACAACTGGCCTTTCCTCAGCAAAGCACATCACCTGCCTCAGACTAGCACAGCACAGAAGCCATCAGCTCTCACTCAACAGACCCCGGAGCTACAATCGTACCTGCAGGCTAACCGGTGATTGCCACACATCAGAGGGAGCTGCTGTGCATCCCAGTAAGGGAATTGCAAGATGGTTCCCAGCGGCAGAGAAGCTGGCAGCAGGGGAGCACAGCTTAGGGTGTGTTTGCAAGAGCAGAGGTAGAAACAAGGGGAGAGAAGGAAGGGTCTGAGCCAGTGCTTTTGCTGAACTGACTGACTGGATTGAGCGTATTGTAGGAAGGCCTTTTCTTCCTCTCTCCCTGCCCTTACCAAGCACGCAGTGCTCTGACATCTCCAAACTAGGGAGGCAACAGAAGACAAGGAGGGAGTGTTACAGCACATGGAGCCTGGCCCAGCAGCAAAGAAAGCTGGGCCGATCCACGGGAGTGGGTGCTTGTCCCAAACCCCGCTGGAGAGAGCCACTGCAATCCACACCAGACTGTTGAGGACAAGCAGAAGAAATACCACGGGGTTCCTAAGGGTTAACCTGCTACTTCATGCACTCTGGTCATCTCGTTATGTCTCCAGCAATTGACAGGTTACAGAAGATATCTTAAAACAGAATCAGCTTTACCTATGCACAGGATACTTACTGCGCGATGGGGGGTGTGTGTTTCTTCCCTAGATATCTCCTCTGAGCAAAGAGGATGCTGGAGAATATGAGTGTCATGCATCAAATGCCAAAGGAGAGGCAACAGCTTCTGCAAAAATCCATGTTGTGGAAGCTCTGCATGAAATAGCCCTGGCCAAAGGTAGGTAGCGTGGCTGAACACTCAGCAGCTCTGTCCCCTAACAATTTGCTCAGTTATTTCATACTGAAGGACCACCTCCCTTTAATGCCTTTTGCGGGGGGGGGGAAGGCACACTAGAAATACCAGTCTAACATGCAGTTTTTACAGGGTTTGACAAAACATTTCCAGTAAATCTCAGCTGCTACAGTTCTCAAGGGATCGTTAAATAACCCCCCAACTGCTGTAAAGTACTGGAGATAAAGATACCAAATTAAAAACACCTTTTGGGGTTCTTACAAAATGACTTTCAGTGTTTTTCCAGACCTAAATTTATCTTTTTAGTGCTTTCTGGACACTTCCAAACCTGCCCATCTTTCCTGGGAGCGCTGGTGACACAACCAGCCCCAAGACAGAGGGGGAACTTCAAGCACTTAAAATTCCTGCCACATCCCTGCACTTTCTTATTCTTCCTCATCCTAGAAACATCCCAGTCCCTGCCATTCTCTCTCCATGCTGCGGTGTCAAACCGGGGAGGGTATAGATACGCCACAGCAGGCCTCCAGGCAAGACCTGAAGCCTTTACCCTGCAGCCAGTTTTCAAACCCAGGTCCTCTGTACCAGGCTGTGTGCAAAGCTGATGGCAAACCACCCACCCTGATTCCAGCTGCAAAGAGGATGGCTTAGTGCCACAGCCATGTGTGCTTCAGAATAAATGCAGAGAGCTGGAACAGTGACTGTGACCATGCTAGAGGCAGAGGCACTGGAAAGAAAGCATCCAGCTAGAGAATACTGTGTTGTCCAAATTCACTTTCAGGATATAATCCTTAGCTTTAATCCCAGTAACTTTATCCAAACTATATAGTCTTGATTTTCTGTATCCTTATATCCCTGAGTAGCTGCACAACTTCCTTTAGGAGAATATTAATGGCACCTGGCATTGAAATAAAAGTAGATTAATCCCAGTATCCCTTACGTGTAGGAACTTTGCTAAAGGTTTTTAGCTAGTCTCTTAATCCCTTTTCAAACATCTTATTTATGGATGTGAATGAAATGGAGTTTTACTGAGTTGTGCCTCATATGAGCAGCGTTACCTACACCCCAGAATAGAAGGTGTTTGTTCACCTTCTCGCAGCAGCTCTACGCAGTACTGCAGTCTCACAGCGTATTGCCTCGTGGTTTATTCCTTGTATGCACACCGCATGTTACAGCTGTTTCTTTTCAGCTGTAGGAGAGCTCTCAAGTAAGCATGCTGTAGCTAAACAATAAACTGGCAGTCCACAATGCCTTAAAGGAAAGTGATAACATTAATTGAACAAACTGTCAAGACATCACAGCTACACACTACAGGGATTAGGGAGTCTGTGTCCCATGTCCAGGTGATCTCAGCCCAGAAAAATGCCATCTGTTACCATCCCCCTGCTGCTGTAGTCCTGCGGTAGGGAAGGAAGGAAGGAAAGACGGGGTCAGGACCACATTGTCAGCTAAGACATCAGAAAACCTGTGCACTGTGCTACTGCCCAAGTTGTGATATTGCCCCTTGGAACAGTACAGAGCATAACATGTTTTTGTTTTTCCACAGATGATGGTGCAGAGCTGTGATGTGGTGTGATGTGAGGACTTTCACTTACACACAGTTTCAGATTAGTATTTTGGAAAGCTGCAACCTCTGGCTTTTTCTGGCTCACTAATCATTCCCTCTTAAGTTCCTTATTCTTTGATTACCAATTTGCTTGCATACTTCTTTCACAGATACACAAATAAAGAAATTCACAAGTCTGATTACAAATTTTAATTCTATTTACAGGAAATAAACGTACTCTTGAACAGCACACAGCAGATGAGTAAAACTATTTGAAACGCAACCTACACAAAATGAAACAAAACCTGAGCACTTTAAAAAAACCAAAAAGATGAGAGCAGAGAGCCCTTTTAAAGGCTAAACGCTCATCATACGAGGTGCAATACTCATAGACATCAGTTCTTGGAAGAGGAGCTTGCAGGCATAGGGCATTCGAACCAAAGATATCTGAAAAGAGATTTCAAAAGGCTTGTGATAAGCACCCCAAAATCATCAACTTCCACCACCCTCTACACAAATCACTTGGCAAGTTTTTGGCTCAAAAGTGAATCTGAAATTACCCATGAAAACACTTAACAGGAGTTACTCACAGACAGTAACAAAGCAAGAGGAAAGCTAGAGACTGTCTGTAGAAGCTACAGAGCAGCTAGCCAGAACACATTTCTAATGAAAAACCTGCAGCCAAGGGAGCTGATCTTAAACAAGAGCCATTGAACAAGGGAACATGCGCATAACAAAGTGTGCCCGATGTGCAGTAGATGCAGTTAAGATTTCCAGCACACATCTCTTCAGTAACCCCAATGCCACTGTTAAGAGTCGCTAAAGTCCCTAGCAGGACAAGCCTGTTTAAGGCAACTATTTTTATCTCTGATGCCACTCTCCCCTGACATAGTTCTGTAACCAAGTTCTGTACACACTACAGAGCACTTTTTTTAAAAAAAAAAAAAAAAAAAAAAAAGTGCAACACAAAAGACCTCCCATGGGGACCCAGCTCTGCAAGCATAAATATCTTAATGGGGGCAGTCACAAGGGCAATGGCTCTGAATTCCCATGATTCTGGCTTAAAAAGACCACACGTACCTGAGTCTTATTACGACATCCCCGGCACTCATAGGTATGAGTCCTTGTGTTTGCAATCGCCATGATCCCACAGAGGTTACAGACATGGACTTGGTATGGGTCTGAAGCTTCAAACAATCTTTCTCTCAAGAACTGGGCTGCTCCATGGGCAATCTGGCAATCTCGTTCCATTTCTCCAAAACGAAGGCCACCATCACTGAAAAAAAAAAGAGGAAAAAAAAGCCTCAACTTTTGAGTTCATTGGCAAAATACGTCAGTTCTTAGTGGTGGAACAAGTAACTTATCAGAAACACAACAGCAGTATTACAAGGCAGGAGTAAAGCTCTGCATTAATTTTCCTGTAACAACTCAGAATAAAACTGGTAGGGAGAATGCGAACACGGTAATTTGTAACTGCTGCTGAGCATTTCTAAAGCAGATGTCAGACAGCGAACAGCACAGCACAACTGTAGAGCAAAATGAGGTAAACAATTAAATCATTCTCTGCTTATCTGTGGTGGATTTAACCCTGGCTAGCTGCCGGGTGCCTACCAAGCAGCACTCTCCCCCATGTTGACAGGACGGGGAAAAAGTAAGATGGAAAAGCTCGTGGGTCAACATAAAAACAGGGAGATCACTTACCCATTACCATCACAGCTAAAACAGACTCAGCATGGAGAAAGTTAGTTTAATTTATTGCCCATTAAAAATGGAGTAGGATGGTGAGAAACAAGGACAAAACTAAAAACATCTCCTGTACCTTCTTCCCAGACTCAACTTTGCTCCTTCACTCCCAACTCCTTCCTCCCCTCCCTGTGGTCACAGGGGGAACGGCAGCTGCATTCAGTCCATAACAGCTCCTTTCTGCCACACATTCCTCCTCACACTTTTTCTCTGCTCCAGCATGGGGTCCTTCCCATGGGATAGTCCTTCACAAACTGCTCCAGCCTCAGCCCTTCCCACGGGGTATAATCTTTCAGGAACAGATTGCTGCAGCATAGGTCCCCCCCCAGATCACAGCTCTTGCCAGGAGCCTGCTCCAGCATTGGCTTTCCACAGGCTGGAGGTGGTCTGGCATGGTCCCCCATGAACTTGCAGGGGGACCAACCTGCTTCACCATGGGCTGCAGGGGAAAGCTCTGCTCTAGTGCCTGGAACGCCTGCTCCCCCTCCTTCACTGAGCTGGGTATCTGCAGGGCTGTTGCCCTCACATTTTCTCACTCTTCTCTCACAGCTGCTGCACACTGGTTTTTACCCTTTCTTAAGTATGTTACCACAGAGGCACCACCGGCATCGCTGATGGGCTCAGCTTTGGCCAGTGGTGGATCTGTTGGAGCCAGCTGTAATTGGCTGCGTCCAGCACAGGGTCCCTGGTCCTTTCTCAGAGAGGCCATCCCAGCAGTACCTCCTGCTACCAAAACCTTGACACCTGCACCCAGTACATCATCTTAAGCCAAACACACAAAAATGGGTAGCTAACTGGGGTGAGCTAATGAAGTTCTAGCTGCAAAGCTGAGGCAACTAATTTTTAGGGCTAAAAACATCAGTGAAAAAGAAAACACTGTATAGAAACTAATAAACATCCTTACCGAGATCTACCTTCCATGGGCTGTCTGTTAAGTATCTGGATTGGCCCTCTTGCACGAGAATGGATTTTGTCATCTACCATGTGCTTCAACCGCTGATAATATGTAGGACCGATGAAGATCTGTGATGTGATTTTGCGACCAGTGAAGCCATTGTAGAGGACCTGAAACAGTCAATGCAATCACTGAATCATAAGCCTTACTATCCATCAAATGTATATTTAAAAAGTTACAGTGAATTGATATTTTGATTATACCTCATTTCCTCTTAGATGATAGCCATAATCTGATAAAAGATTGGAAATCTTCTGCACGTTCACAGCATCATTAAAAGGTGTAGCATCACCAATTTCTCCCTTGTTTGCAGACACCTACAGAGAAGGTATTTGCAAAAGCTTGTCAGATTTCTGAAGGACTGGTTAGACAACACTAAGCTGCTTCAGTTTTAACTCTTAATGCCAGAACTTGAGCTTCCATGCCTGTGACAGTACCCTCTCTTGGTTGTTTATCAGCTATACAATTTATAGTGAGATTCTTTAAAATGCACAGTATCATCAATATTGCTACCCCTTTTTCTAGGTCACAGGAAATATTTGGAATAAAAGCAGCAGATCAGACTGCACACTTTAAGTCTGACATGCTGGACAAAATTTACAGGACTGTTGGTCTTCCCCAACAAACCTGCTTTTGCTATCAAGTAACTGGAGAACAATCCTTATTTTTTAGTGGATCAACACCTACTAAGGAGTAGTATCTTTACCAAAAATAAAATAAAATAAAATTAAAAAAATCACATTGCTTAGACATGCAGTGTAAAAGATTCCTCTTACCTTCCCCTGAAGACACTCAATCAAGTGACCAATGGTCATACGGGAAGGGATGGCATGGGGGTTGATAATTATATCAGGTGTGATGCCTTCACAGGTGAAAGGCATATCCTAGAACAGGGAAACAGAGTCAGTACTTCCCAGAATATCAGCTTTAAGATAAGCAGTTGCATGGATTCAGATATCTTTTAAAGCATTTCAAAGGCACTGAAGTACCATGTAAGAAGCAGCTGTGTCCCCTTCTAAAAAATACTTTAGCTAAATTTAAGTCAATGTGCCCAAGTACATATTCCACAGACAACTCACTGAAGGCAGTTCCAATGCTAAGAAGATCAGAGATAAAATGTTAAGAAGGAAAGAGAAAAAAAAAATAAAAATAATTACCTCTTGCCTGTACTGGATACCACAAGTTCCTTTCTGACCATGTCTGCTGGCAAATTTATCTCCAATTTGTGGGATTCTCACAGAGCGTACCTGTAAGCCATAGGAAAATATTCAATTGGTAATTTAAATACAGAACAAAAATAATTAAAAGTAGAAAGCACACACATCAGTGCTCACCCTAATCTTGCAGAACTTGTATCCTTCCTGGTTAAGGGTTACCATGACCTGATCTACAATGCCAGTTTCACTAGTTCGCAGAAAAGTGCTACAGTCTCTCTTTGTGAAACGTCTGTTAGTGCTTTCCAGTTCGTCTTCGTTTTCTGGCAGCGTTACTGTTTTGCCAATGATCACATCATCCCCAGACACACGTACCCCAGGTGCTATCAAACCATCATCATCAAGTTTGTCATAGATTGCATGTCTCATACCTTGGGGAAAAAAGACAAAAAGAAGTTAGACTCCCAAATTTTTCAACATACTGACTTTGATGTTCTGTAGAAATTCAACAAATCTGCTTGCAACTTTAGATGACTGCTAAAATGTCTAAAGACAATTTTATGCAAATATCTCACACTGATGTATTATGCTATTAATACAGACATTTCTGCTATTTTGTAGGTCCCAAAATAAAGACTGAATCAGTTTGACAGCAGTAACAATCTCACCCACAAAAATTTCATTTAAAACCTCAGCCTTCATACTCTCCTGTGTATTACCTTGACAAGTTTCACGTGTAGGCTTTTCGAAGACTTCCTCTTGGTCATATCCTTTTTTAGATTCTTGCTCTTTATATGAGCGGTAGAACACAGATCTGAAACAAAGTTACAAAGCCTTCTCCAGTGAAACCAGCATCATTTTTTCCTCATCTGTGCATCTCAATTTCACTGGAATCATCCTTTTACCACTATTATGGCTACTGTTACTAATGACAACCAAAACAAATAATGTTCATATGCCACACCGCCTTTCCTCTAAAGTCTTGTTAATCTGACCATCATGGGGGAGGACGACACAGGGGAAGGTGGGGATGGACACAAAACCAAAAAACACCTCACCAAACAAAAAAGCTTCAGATGGCATTTTGCTGGTCACTTTTCATATACTGCCAAAGTACCTATAGATAGCACGCTAATTTTTGATGAATGGCAGAGACTTTTGGACATCTCAGAAGTATTTATTCCTAAAGATTATTCATATTTTCACCATACCATTTTCGTATTACTTTTCTCCTTATACCTGCCATTTTGCAAGCATTTTTAGGCTTCTGCTGCTACCTTGCAGTACCACACTCAGTACAACCGAGCTGTAGTGGAAAACTTTCAATTTAAACAGGCTTTTTTCTGGGGCTTTAAGGGTTTTTGTTTGCTGCATCAGTTGCCAGCACACCAAAGCCACAGCCTTTCAGATAAGTATTATCCACATTTAATTGTTCTACTGCACACAGGAGGTTCTAGAAAAGATTCATGTGAGCCGTAAAAGTCTAATAGTCTCATACTTATTCTACGTTGGAAGGCAGTAGATCCAAGATACCAAGCACACACTTCTGGGGCTCAACTTGGACAAAAGAAGAAAATGAGCAAAACTAGAAACCCATTGACCAGCTATACAGCTAAGCACAGCCATCTAAAAATTATAATGCACAAAGTCACATCAGTTGTCCCAACAGCAGGGTCTACTAAGGAGAGGAACCTGCCAATCTTTACTGGTGCAACTGTCACGCTACTGAGGACAAGACTGTATTACAAAGCTGCAATATTGCCATTAAGGAGTTCATAACTGTTTTCATAACTGGCAAGAGTTATATGAAAATATAACAGCAAGGAGTCCAAATATTTTTTCATTTAACTATCGTACAAAGAACAGTAAACGTAGTAAAGATCCAAATGAAAGAGTTGGGAAGACAAAGTGGGAAGTCAGGTTACACAAAGGATGAACCGTTCCTCACTGTGTTTTGCTAAGATGCACATTTCACCATTTTCACTGTGCTGCTCTCTCCACCCCCATTAAAAAAAAAAAAAAAAAAAAAAAGAAAGAAAAAAATACTAAAGTGCTTCTCAGGTTAGAAAGATCTGGAAAATAGTGTCTTCCAGTATAAGATAAACTTTTCTTGAGCCTCTGGACAATTCAGTATACCTTTTTTTTTCCCCCCCTTCTCTTCCAAGCAGTTAAAAAATCTTACAAAGTCTTACCTGAAGAAGCCTCTGTCAACAGCAGAACGGTTCATGATGACAGAGTCCTCCTGGTTATAGCCCGTGTATGACGCAATGGCTACAATCGAGTTGATACCTATAATACACAGAACAAATACTTTGACAGGATGCACACATACCAAACAGGCATTACTTGTAACTCTGTAAGCTGTATTCTCTACAGTGAAGCTGTTCTGTGCTTTCTAAAATAAAATCTCCACATCCCACACACAAAACCCATGTAGTATCACCAAGTGCAACTTTGGGTAGAAAAGAGTCAAGAGTGACCCCTTGTGAAGAACTAGCAAATACAGATACAGCAAATGCATTTTTTTCCAGTTAAGATTTTAGCAGACTTATATGGATGAAGTGATTACAGCTGCAACACGAGCAACGTTATTTTTTGCAGTCTAGGTGCCCAGCTACAAGTTAACTATTAACTTACAATTAATTTTTAAATTACACGCATTTGCTAAATATTCAGGTATTCTACACACAACATCTGTAACATAGTTTAAACTAAACCGTAGTATTTTTATTTAATAACTTTTTAATATTTAAATTTTTATTTTTAATTATTAATTTAATTATTAATTAAACATTAACTAACAACATACCTGCTGGTAACTCTCTAAATCGCAAATACTCCATGGAGCGTGTAGTTACAAGGGGCTTCTGAGGATAATACAACACGTGTGCCAGTGTATCCATACGAACATGAAAGTTTGTAATGTAAACTCCCATAGCCTGTTTACCCATAGCAGACTGGTATGTGTTCCTGGGAGACTAGACAGACAAGGGAAGATCAGTATATATGTATGTAAAGCTCTTTACATATACATCTGTGGGTTTTCTATCAACTTTAAAAGCAGGATGTCAGAAGTGATGCACTGACCTGGTTGTGATCAGGGAACGGGATAATAGATGCACATACTCCCAGGATCATAGATGGGTGAATCTCACAGTGTGTGTATGTTGAACAATATGCCACACCTTTCTCTTGCAAGTCATCGGGAGTCATTGCCAGCATCACAGTCTCTTCTTCCAGCGTATCAATGTACTCTACTACACCGCTGGCCACGAGATCCTGCCAACTGAATAACCAGTGTCTGAAATACTCAGCTAACATAAAATTATTCTCTTCAGCAGCAACAAGAACAAGGCCTTCCCTAGCTTATTATTACTAGCACTGCCTCAGTGTGATAAAAAAATTAATTAAACTAATAAAAATTAATTAGGCAGAGAAAGCATCTTTGTGCTGCACAAAGCTTTAAACATTTCTCTCTCCAAGCTGAGGGAACTTGCAGCTTCCAAAATGGAAAATGAGACTCGCAGTGAACTTCAGGAGCATATCTCACCTGTAATTGTTATACTCTCGTTCCTTCAGCTGGTCAATGTGCCTCTTCTTCAACAGCAACTTCTGTTTTTCCACAATTAAAAGAGGTCGACAAATTCTGCCTGCATCAGTATAGATGCGGATTTCTCGCTCACGAATATCTCTAATCATTGAGACCTGTACAAGAAAGCAGCACTCCATGAGTACAAAGTCTTAGCTGCAATCAGAACTACAGAAAACAAAATAGGATAACAAAGCTCCCTAAAGCAAAGACCTCAGAGGTGCTAGCAGCAACACAGAACATTAACACTCCTACAAACAGAAGCATTTCAAAAGAGTGTTTTCAACTGTTTTTTTCAACTGGATCCTCTCTTAAAAAAAAACAAAATCCAACCCCCAAAATGAATAAAACAACCCCACAACCAAACAAGAAACCACACACAACGTCAAACAAACAAACAAACCCAAAAAGGACCAACCCCTCCAAAATCCCTAAAACAAAAAAATTCCAGGCAATGTGAAGTATATTCAGAAAGAGACTTGCAAATAATGCTGTTTGGAACTTGCAAAATAGTATCAAGACATCATTCTCATCTAAAAAGACACCCAAACTCTATGTAAAATTTATACCTCTGACACAATGATGTCCATCTGACGACGGAGCTTCCTTAGGGTATTCATGAGCTGCTCTGGATCTTTGTGTATTCCTACCCAGCAGCCATTAACAAAGATCTTGGTAGCACTAGAAAAAGGGAAACCCAAACAAATAAAACAAAAACCCCAAACACTTGAAATGTTGTGCAGGAGCAAAAGCTTAGGTCTGTTTAAATGGTTTCACTTGCACATACTCAGCTATTGCTGCTGGAGATATTTCTTCCAAGTTTTCCATACTCCATTCTTCCAAGAATTCCAAAATTGGGGACGGCTGAGACCCCACAGAAATGTAAGCCATCAGGGCTAAGTTCTTCACAAGTCCTACTGCATGACCCTGGTAGAAACACAAAGTTAATTTGCATTTCCAAATAAAGAGATCCCCCAAGAAGATGCAAGGACTTAAAACTTCAAGTCCTCAAGGAACTGGACACAAAACATGCTATGTAGAAAGTACTTCATTAATTTCTACCATTCAAATTCAGAGTTAGCTACAAGGCTAAATATTCATGTCAGCAGTTTTTTAAAAAAATAAAACAAGTGCAAGTGATCATCAGAAGTGCCACGGCTATAAAATGACTAGCAGATAAAAGCAGTTAGACATGACTAAGTACTGACATAAATATTACTTCTGTTACCTCTGGGGTTTCAGCAGGGCAAACCATCCCCCACAGTGTATTGTGCAGCTGTCTGGGCTTGGCTAGTTTACCATCTCTACCAATTGGAGAATTCAGGCGTCTCAGATGGGAAAGTGTAGATGCAAAAGTCAGACGGTTTAACACCTACGTGTAGTAAGGAATTCAGTCAGTCAACGTTTAAGTGTGTTGTGGACAGGCATCATGATACATTAGAGCAAAGGATCAATGCCCTCTAGAAATGATGTACTTGAACTAAAATAGCTCTGATTTTTGTTAGCTACACTTTTCAGTTCACCTCCACTAATCTTAGACTAAGTTTACCCTTAAAATCACAAGCTCCTAACCGGTGTTGTAATGACAGAAGTCTTCAGAGCATGCTTATACCACAGCAAAGCCCAGCATAAACACAGTTATCCAAGCAGAGAGCTGGTTTTTGTAGTATAGCTTACTCTGATCAGGTAACTAGAATGAGTGATACTTGTAAAAATACTTTTTAAGCTGTGTTTTCACCAGGAGGGGCTACCAGTACAATGATACAGATCTTTTCAAACTTAGTTTGAAACACTAACAATTTAGTTGTCACAAGCAAATCAGCATTTACATTCTTCTCTGAGTCTGCTCAAGGCTTCTCAAAAATTTAAGAAAATTTATTTTTACAGCCTGAAATGTGAGAGTTTATTTAAAAAGCAAACCAGCCCCTCCTACACCAACAACATACCATCCAGGGACAGCTACCATCTTTGCCCCTTTCCTAAGTCTGCTCTCCCCAAATTAATGATCTCACCAGGGCTCCTGACAACAAAATGTGCTAGCATTAAAAACCGTCACCTCTTTCCTGTTTCCACTTTTATGAGAAACAGGCTCAACTAAGCACTTCTCTGGGCTAATAAAATTAGTGCTCATCGTCATTAGGTATGGAATGAATAACTTATATTACAAGGTGTCACTCAAGTTTCTTTAACCACCTGTGAAGCACTGGAAGTAATTAAAGTGAAGAAATCCATCCTCCCTAAAGGTTCCCTGGGACTAGGACTTGACCAGGCACACAAGCATATGCTGTAACACAAGAAGCCTTTACAAGACTTACACCAACTGTTTAGCAGTGAACACAACAGCTAAAGCCAAAACCGAACAACAACAAACCCCCCCCAAACCCCACACTGGGCTCAACTATTTGGATCTTCATCTGTTTCAGCTATGAAAGCTTCCTTTTAAAAATGGTTCTGTTTAACATACAATATTCACGGCTGCCAAGCAGTATTAAACTCTTCCATGATATAGCTTCACTCCTCTGTAAACTGACAAGTATTACCATGCCTTATTCAGCTATTGTACCTGAGATACTCCTGCTCTGGCCTGATGAGCTTTCTTCTGGTCACCCCAGTTGCCAGTTGCCAACGAATACTTCAAACCATCTGAAATAATTCTTGTTTTAATTGCCAGCTCCAAGTTGAAATCTTTCCCTCTGTCAATAAACTTTTGTGCGTATATTCTCACTTCCTTCAGTAAATTCTTAAACATTCTGTAGAAGATGCCAAGAAACATGATTAAACAGTACAGTAGCAATTCAGCTTACTCAGCACTATTTGGAAAAAATGTCGCTGGCCTCCTGAAAAGAAGCAAGTAATTTGTAACTAGAGGAGGAGGAGGAAAAAAAACCCACAACAAATTAACCTGTTTGTGAACATGCACAAAATATGCTTCAAAACAAGTTGATGCTAACCACTTACTGTTAAAGTACCCACTCCACAAAAAAGTCTAATCAGATACAGGCTGTGCAGCCGAAGACCGACTATCAGAGGCAGCAGAATAGTCTGACTAATTTAGAAGCACAGACTTGGCAATGCCTCTACCATTAATTATGTCCAAAGAAAATGTATAAATTATAATTACCCTCTGAACAGGAAAGCTAACAGTGGCCCAGCAAGATCCAGTCTTTTGTTGCCATAATGATCTCTGTCATCAAGCTCTCTTCTTCCCAGTGCTGCCAGCAACAATCTATGAACCATATACCTAAGCAAATAAGATAGTTTATGTTTTAAACTGACAGCAGACAGTCACAACAAAGATTACATGCTTTCATAGATATATCAAGTGAACTGTTTCCTAGAGGCTGTCCATTCTAGATCTTTAGGATACTTATGTCCTAAAACAGACCTCTTCAGCACCTACGTCCTTAGAGGTGAATGACACACTGAAAGTTCAGGTAACTACTGAGAGAAGTTAAATTTTTACATCATGATGATAATGCATCTTCTGCTGCATGTCTGTCCTGTACTGTAATACAGGCTATGTTTAAGCTCATAGAATCAAGTGTAAAATGGTAAGTCTCCTGATGCTACAGTTCATCTGCATACCAATGAGCAGCGATCAAAAGGATGTGCTAGTAATTTTAGAGTGGGTCTACATTACAGACAGCTTATCAGTAATTATCTACACATTAGTTATCAACTTCTATGTGTGGTCCATGCAATGTGATGTCAAAGAATCATCAATGACATTCATATCTAACTTAAGATCCAGAATGTGTTAGAGGCTTATCACTGACATCATATCTAACTTAAGATTCAGAACATGCTAGAGGCTTGTTTTGTTTAATTTTTTTTCCTGTTATCAGCATTTGCATTTTCTCAGCTATGAAAATATACCAGTGCCCTTAAGTTTATCACTGAGTATCCAGAAGGCTGAAGTTAAAAACAAACTACCATTCAGTGCATTCTTCCAGCCATGTATGTGAATAAAATCTGTGTTCAGGGTCCATGTGCAGATGTGTGACAAAAAATATTGACATACCCTAGAAAATAGGCCTTTTTGGTTTCACAGAAGTCACTGACACCAACGTGCGGGAGCATTTCTTTCTGCAAGACTTCTTTAGCATACTTGATTCTCTTTTCTTTGGTGACACCTGGCTTTGCACCTCTTGATCCAATAAAGTTTAGAGCAACATTTTGCTCCTGAATGACAAATGCTTCATCCAGAGAAGGTTTGACCTAATGCACAAAATACAGCAAAATCCTGTAGTATCTAGTGCCTGTTGGAGTTGAAAGAAACTATGCAGTAGTTTGCTAACGATTCTTTTCAGGAACTGCTAATTACCAATCCAGTTCTTTCTGGCTTTACTGTAGTAGCTCTTTCAAGAGCAGCAGAAAACAGTAAGGGAGCATGCAGGAAGCACACAAAAATAGTTTAGACATCTGAAAATAGTTCTCATTCAACTACATTCTAGGCCTGTTGCTGTTTCAGGTATAAATCAGGATTTTACAATTAGTCAATGGCAGCAGGATAAGACCCTACCTCTCCAAATACATATTAACTCTTTGAAATGTCCATTGCACTCTGTTCACTTAAAATACTCATTAGAATAGGCTTAGGCAGATAACTTTTGACATTTCCAACAGGCATCCCACAAAAACAATAAAGTAATACATTTAAATTGGAAAACGAACAGTACTTTGAATGATGATTAGCCACACCTACACATCACCAAATGTCAAGCCAGGATATAACTTATTTAACATATGTTACCATTTCCATCATTTCTGGATCTTCAAAATCATATATGATGTGCTCTAAAATGTCCCTGTCAGACACAAAGCCTAGTGCACGGAAGACAATTATGATGGGGACTTCTTGTTTGATATATGGCAAAGTCGCTACAATGCGCTGACCAATAGCACTCTTCTTCGCACCCTGAAAAGATGGGGAAAAACATACATTAGTCTTAAATGACCTTGCCTTTAATAAGTGTATCTCTCTGGATTTGGATGATGCATCGTAAGTGTATTTATTCAAGCACTGCAGGAAACCATGACTTCTCAGCAGGCCAGCTAAGGAGCTATTCTGAAACTTTACTCCAGTAGTGACTTTTTTATTTTAAAAACATTTCTAACTTTAGAAGTCTGCAAAAACTTGGAAGGTTTTTGCTGATACAAAGGAATTTAAGTACTACTACTTGTTCACCCATATGGATCATTTCTCTCCCTTTATGTATTTGCAAAGAGCAATCCCATCCATGTTTCCTTCTGTCAGCTTCAGCCCAGCTTTTCTAATCCACTATGTAAGACTCTCCATTCTTGCAATTATTCAATAGCTGCTCCCTCCTCCCAGAAAGAAACAAACACTGTGGAATGCTGAGGGACAACCATTAAAGAGTGCCCCAGCCATCAGGAGCTAGAGTGGTGTAAGGCTTCTATTAAAGTTACTCTTGGAAGATGCCTGGGAGTTTCCAAACATCAGTGCAATGGTAAATGGGTACTGGTACCTTCTGCTTTTGAAGTGATGAACAGCACTTACTGCCCCTCACAGGTGGCACAATTAGATGTTAAATATGAATTAATATGTGGTCTGCAAAACACATCTAAACACTAGCTTGGCCGTCAGCAAAGACAGGGTCCCTGCTCCTATTCTCATCCTTTGTCAAAAAAAAACAGGACTCAGCTTCTCTGGATTTTCTAAAAACTCATTTACAGTAATACTAAAATTGTTTTTTAGCCTTGCTCTAAAACCTGCCACAAATGGAGTCTTCATTTCAATCCTCAAATTATTTGTCCCAGAGACAGGCGTAATCTGTGACAAACAATATATTTTCATTTAATTTTACCTTCTTTACAACTTAGCATCAGAAGCAATCTCTTCTCCAAATCCCAAAGGTAAATAACACGAAGAGAAAGGACAGTAACAAAACTCCTAACACAATCTTTGTTGTAAGCCCCAGGGCAGGGGTAATTAACGCTTAGGCATACCTGCCCACCTCTGGCCAGCATGCTAACCCATATAGTACTGGTTGGTCGAGAGGAATTTTCCAGACAAGATCTGCACTCTCCTGTGTACGCATATTTTGAATCTTTCTTTGCAAACACATACACTGTGTTTGTAGCCATTTTCTCTTGAGCAATCAGAACCTGTGTTAGAAACAAAAACATTAGTAAATAACTGACAAAAGGGCATGTTGAAAGTAACAAGTACAGTGCTTTAGGTGCCTTAAGAGCACCGCACAGCATGAAGTCAATTTGCCAAACTCAAAAGGATTACACTACATTTTAAAAATATAGTACTAAGCAAAACATACACCTAGATAAGATAGAATAACCAAAATAAAAGCCTCTGAGAACACTGTTCTCTATGATGTACTTACCACATCTACTAGCTGTGCTGAGACACTTTTGTTAGCTTTAGGCACAACACTGATAAAGCACTTCGCTGTTTCCAAGGCCAAAGCACTACAGAGGCATTTAAATTTTAATCCCAGCTCTGACAGTCAAAGCCAGATTATTTTTTTTTCCTCCCCAAGAAAAAAAATACAATTCTATTTCTTTTGCTGTGTTTGCCCAAGTGTCAGTTACAAAAAACCCAGCAGTTTCATTAGTGAGGCACAAGCGTGGTCAGGATATGATTTTGCTAAAGCTGAATCCACAGCAATGGAGGGAAGAACCTATTCTTAGAACAAAATGTATCTACACAGCTGTGAACAAACTGGAGGAGATTCTTGAGTGAAGAAGTACCTCATATTAGAGTGCATGCTCCTCTGCAATGTTGAAAATGGAAAGGAAAATATCTAGAATACTTAGTGGCATTCAACGCAAAACAGTTCGTGAAACTGAAGGGATGCATGCCTCAGAGAAGAAAAGGTGTCTCAATATCTGACAGAGGACTAAAAGCCCATCTTTCTACAAGATCACAAGCGCCTAGAGTAACCTTGATACACTGGAATAAGAGTGCTTATCCTTATGGCAAAACGTATTGAAACAAGTAACAGAACTTGAGTGTCTGTAAAGATGGCTGTGGAAGGTATAATCCCTTACCTTTTCTGATCCATTAATGATAAAGTAGCCACCAGGATCAAGCGGGCATTCATTCAGTTCACAAAGATCACGGTCAGTTAAGCCATTCAACAAACAGTATGTTGAACGTAACATAATAGGAATTTTTCCTATAAAAGTTTTCTGATGCTGTGTCTGTAACTGATCCTCCCCTTCTTTAATAACTGTTTTAGTTATATCCACATACAAGGGGGCTGAATACCTACAGAATGAAAACACCACTGTGTTATCTGTCAGTTATTACTCGAGGTTGTACAGAAGATAATGAATGCAGTTATTCAAGCACTCACTGGTATATTAACCATTATTACCAAATCATCACCTGGACTTAACAACTAGACATCAAAATATAAATACAGCAGTAATTATTACATTTTCAAGGCACTAATAAATTGAAAAAGACTATCAATAAATAATGCAGAGCCAGTCCTTCTTTGTGTTTATCCACCACAGAGTTCATTCTTACGTAAGGTTTCTCAGTCTGGCTTCATTGGGCATCATAGGTGAGGGTGCTCCATCTCTTTCCCAATGTGTAGGTTTGGAGAGATAGATTTGTTCAAACTTCAACAGATACCGGGGCTGGAAAATAAAAAGACATTTACCTGTACTGGAAGAAACATCCATTTTGGTTGTTCAAGAGTGGCCCTAAAGTTTAACAATCAATGCTGCCACATGTCCTCAGCTGAAGGTACGAAAACAATCCCCCTCCAGATTACTAAATCAAAAAACTACTCAAAGCAAAGGGTTTATGAAAGACAGATCCTGCTTGACAAACCTGATCTTCTACAAGACTACCTACCTAGTGAATGAGGGCTGTGGATGTTGTCTGCCTGGACCTTAGTAAAGCCTTTGACACTGTCTCCTACAGCATTCTCCTGAAGGAAATGGCTGCTCATGGCAGGTGTACTTTATGCTGGGTAAAAAGCTGGCTGGACAGCCAAGCCCAAGGAGCGGAGGTAAATGGAGTTACATCTGGCTGGCAACCAGTCACAAGTGGTCTTCCCCAGGGCTTAGTGTTTGGGCCAGTTCTGTTTAGTAACTTCATCGATGATCTGGAGGACACGATCAAGCGCACCCTCAGTAAGCTTGCAGATGACACCAAGTTGCAGGGGACTGTTGATCTGCTTGAGGGCATGCAGGCTCTGCAGAGGGGTCTGGATGGGCTGGATCAATGGGCTGAGGCCAGTTGCATGAGGTTCAACAGGGAGAAGTGCCGGGTCCTGCCCCTGGGTCACAACAACCCCACACAATGCTACAGGCTCGGGGAGAGTGGCTGGAAAGCTGCCTGGTGGGAAAGGCCCTGGGGGTGCTGGCTGGTGGCCAGATGAACATGAGCCAGCAGTGTGCCCAGGTGGCCAAGGAGGCCAACAGCAGCCTGGCTTGTGTCAGAAACAGTGTGGCCAGCAGGACAAGGGCAGTGATTGTCTCCCTGTACTTGGCACTGATGAAGCTGCACCTCGAATCCTGTTTTGGGCCCCTCACTACAAAGAAGACGTTGAGGTGCTGGAGCATGTCCAGAGAAGGGCAACAAAGCTGGTGAAGGGTCTGGAGCACAAGTCTTAGGGAGGAGCACCTAAGGGAACTGGGGCTGTTTAGCCTGGAGAAGAGCAGACTCAGGAGGGACCTTGTTGCTCTCTACAGCTGCCTGAAAGGAGGTTGTAGGCAGGTGGGGGCCGTTCTCCTCTCCCAGATAACTAGCAACAGGATAAGAGAAAACGGCCTCAACTTGCAGCAGGGGAGGTTTAGATGGGGTATTAAAAAAAATTTCTTCACTGAAAGGGTGGTCAAGCATTAGAACTGGCTGCTCAGGGAGGTGGTAGAATCACCACCCCTGGAGCTATTTAAAAAAAATGCCTATAAGTGGCATTAGGGACATGGTTTAGTGGTGGACTTGGCAGTCATGGGTTAACAGTTGGACTTGATGATCTCAAAGGTCTCTTCCAACCTAAATGAGTCTATGATTCTATAATTTCTGAACACCTCATTAATGAAAAAAACAAAAGAGACTGAAGGGTCAAAAACATTGGTAAGAGAAGAACAAAGTACCCGAAAAGGTCTTCTTCCTACAAAGTAGCTAACAAACTCAAAATCTTCCAAGTCTGTAAATATATTAACAAACAGAATATGCCATGCATATGTCTACTTTGATATTTATTATGTAAATAAATAAAACTGTTGGGTTTATGACATAAAAAGGTGAATCTGCTTCAACACATACGAGATAGTGACATATCAAACAAGGCGTGAGGCTTCATAAAGCTTTGCTCCCATGTATAAAACATCTCAATAGCTTTATTTCAGTTCCACATAAATCTTTTCAAGTGTTACAGTGAAACTGTGGGGATGAAAGGACAGATACCTTTCAGCAACCAAACAATTCTCATGTTCTTCACTTTGCTCCGAGAGCCACTCACTCCTCAGAATCCTAGTGCAAGGAGATTTAGAGCATTCAGTTCACCTTGCATTTAAAATAAAGTGGTAAAAGTTTTAAAACAATACTCAAAGTGCACTTGTGTATCTGGTAGGGGGAGTTAGAACTTAAAAGCAAGCCAGCAGTTACCCAACAGTAGCTTTGTTCAAGTGTTTCATATGTGTGGTCTCAGTCCTGATGCACAAGCATGCCGAGGCAGCTTGGCTCTTGGCCTCCTTACATGTAAAATGACCTAGAGATGAGCCACGCTACTCACGAAGCGTTCCTTCACAGACCAAAATCCACACATGCAAAGAAACATAAGCAGATCACCAGACCTGCATGTATACAGCTTGAAGAAAGCGTTGTACAAGCCTTTCAAGTTGCTATTTCCCACCATGTCCCTTTGCAGAATAGAAACTAACACAAATAAAGAACTACAGTGCTGCCACCCCACCTAAGTATCTGCCTAGAAGCCAGTTGAGAGTATCTATTAGGAAAACAAAACTTGAATTCCATGCAGGTGTTTTACCTTATCTCAGCCATAAGGACTCTGCTGCAGCACACCACCAAAGCAACACTTGCTCTAGCAGAGCAAGCTCCAATGCAGAGAAAAAAAATGTTGGCTTATGGTTCATGTCACAAGTGGCTTTAGCCTTTCTAAAATGTATTTTCAAGTCCTTATATTCAGCCTTTTCTTTGGACTCATTATTAAAGGCTAAAGTGCAAATTATCTATCCCATATGTTTTGTCTTGCACAGAGGCACAGGAACCACCTTTTTAACATCTGTGCTAAGTGGTTTTGTTTCCTCTAGAGATTAAACGGATTATTGCATCAATTCATTAAAAACCCCACAGCTTTCAGACAAACTGAAGAGTCATTGCTGCTCTATCCCCAAGATATACTAGTAACTAGCATTCTCCATTCACTATCTTCTCTCTCACTTACTATTAACTAAAACCGTTACTGGAGAAGAATAACCGTTATCAATAACTGAAAACACAGCAAGTTGGGTAAGAACAGTTCTTAGGATGATTCTATAGGATCAGTTTTAAGACTTGAATTGTTAGAAAGACCTGAAAACAATCTGATATTTATAAGGCACAAAAGCTTCCTATAATAGTAGGTAGCAGAGCCTTGTTGGCAAATATTTTGTAGGTCAAAAATTTTCTCTCAATTCTTACCCAAAGAAATACCTTTTTCCAGGATTTGCATAGTACCAAGTCTCCCAAGTTCTCAGGCAAGCACTCAAGGAGAACTCATTTACTGTGATTCCTATCTCTGAACACAGTCATTAAACCCTCTGATGTGCTCTAAATTGCCTTCAAAATTTGAGGCTGAAGCGTCAGGAGAAAGAAACAAAAAGTCTAATTAATCCTATATACTCAGCCTCCTTAAATTAATCCAGTATCTTCAAACAAGGCAAGAGATTGCTAGCAAGTGACTCTGAAGGAAAAAGCAAGTTTCCTTTTTCTCATATCTAGACTTATTCCTAAGAACTTTAATTTGCTAAATAAGAGTAAGACACTAACCTCTCTGATTTGAGAAAGTAAAATAGTAGCTTTTGGGCAAAAAGAAGCCAGGCACAAATGATGCTTGCAATCTGAACCATAATCACTTACAGTGCATATAGCAACTACACAACTGCACGGCTAGAGAATTCCACAATAATATCCACAGAATAACAGAAGAATCAATAAAAAGAATTACAGGGAGATAAATGTTTAAGAACTGTTTGTCTAACAAACTAAAAGAAATCTGTTATTCTCTCTACAGGATAGCTGTCTGCCAACCAAAAGATACAAAGGAACAGCCAAAACATGTAACACATTCGATGCTTGGGTGTCCTAAAGTTCCATTAAATCTCTAGAGGGAAGCAGCAAGGTAGTGACTGACAGCAGGGCAACAGATCATCACTATCTGCACTTATGGAACAGGGATCACACCACATGAGGGACACAGATGAAAGCACCATAGACACTGTAGAAGGTGGACACACCTCCTACACACATTGTAGAAGAGCCGTCATGCAGCATAGACCTTAGATAATTTGTTCTCCTTTTGGAATGTCGTGCCAATGGAAGGTGACAAGCAATGGCACTCTGAAAACTTGGACCTAATTTTGGCCAAAGAAAGCTAACAGAGAACTCTTCAGCTATAAACCTTTATTGCCACAGTAAAGCTACTGAAAATCAAAATCCCACCAAAATATCGTTTGCTTTTGGCTATCTGACTTGCTCAGTAGAGCAAGTAGTAGCATCCCTGTCAATGCGGTTGCATACAGTAACTGAAAACATGAGCTGCAGCAGCCAGTTGTTCTTGGTCATCTCACAACGCAACCAACAAATTCTCAACTCAACCAGCAAGAGAGAGTAACTCTACAGGAGAGGAAAGTTTGATTCTACAGATAACAAAGCTCTTGCACATGTTTCTCAGCCATGTACCTGACTATCTGGAAACTTGTCCATGTATCTCATAGACTCCAAGGAGTTCATACTTCTGTCCTATTGACTACATAAGCAGTGTCATAACTCAGACTTATTTCTGTCTCTTGGGTTGGGGGGGTTGAATAAAACCCACCTAAAATAATTTTACATTGTAAAAACACATCACCTTTGCTGGGGGTCTCCACTTACCGGCTCTTCCACTTCTCCTGTGGCATGCTGGGCTTCAGCTTGTAAATCAATTGGTGGAGCATCTTCAACAATTCTCTGCACAGACATCTGAATAAACTCATCAAAAGAATCCAACTGTTGCCTGACTAAACCCTTTTCATCAAAATAGGAGCTAAAAAAAAAAGCCATTAATGAATAAAAGATCTTAATTTTATTCATGTACTTCATACATCAACAAACTTAAGATATATTACAAAATAATCCGAACTCCATGAAATACAGCACAGAATCAAACACATTCACTTCTCCTGAGGTAAGAGTTTCAAACACAGATGCTCAAAAATGTTTAACAATTCTCTCACTGCTTGAAAGACAGACATGCTGCCACCTTTTGTCTGAGCCACAACTGTACGCACAATCTACTTAAATTAGAAGGGAAGCATCATGACAAACCTCAGCAAAAGCAGCTTCCACTTTAGTTTTCAATAATGTACGTAAATTACTTTGCTTTAACTGTTTTTGCAAGCTGCAGTAATCTGAGTGCATACCCCTAAGTCAGTAACAATTCTCAGAACTTTCCTTAGCTTGGATACCCTCTGTTCCAGTCACACAGAGATTCCCAGCTTCACTCCTCCAGATTTGCCTTAGCCTTTGTGTCACCTAGCTTCAACCCAGCACAACCTAACAGTAAAAATCAAAGTCTAAATTGGAAGACCCACATCCTAACTTTTAATGGGATGACCTAAACATGTCTGCTGCACTAGCTCCTACCAGCAAGCTCCTCTACCTCACATTCCTGAAGACAGCCAGGGAACCTGCACTGCCTCAGCTTCTGCCCCGTTGCTGCCAAGATCTCTAGAGAAAATGTAAGAACTATCTCCCTACCAATAACTTCAGGCTTCACCAAAGAAGACAACACACCCTTGGCTATCATTCTGTGCCACAGTGAATCTTGCTGGCACACTCCCCTATCGCACAAGGGGAAAGAGGAAGGGCAACCTGTATCACAGAACAATTAAGGTTAGAAAGGACCTCTGGAGTCCCTTCACCCTGCTCAAGCAACGTCACCTAGAGCTGACTGCCCAAGACCATGTCCAGAGAGGTTTTGAATACTACCAAGGATGGAGACAGAGACTCTGGGGAACCCACACCAGTGCTTGGTCACCTCCACAGCAAAAGAAGTGTTTCATCATATGGAGTGATGTGCAGCTTTGGCTGAAGGACTTCCCTTAATTACCTCTCACCTGACTGAAAGCAAAGGTAGCACTTTCCACTGGACTGCAAAAGAAAAGATCTCCTTCTGCCTCCAAAGTTTCTCATCTCTGCTCTCCATCCAGATTGCCTATGGGACCAAACCCACGGGTCTATTCTTTCATTTGCATCTGCTACTCTAAGGCATCAGTCATATACATTTTACAAATTATGCACTTAGCAAGAAAAACACTTTTTACTCAGTTCCACACAGCATCCCACTCTTTAACAGTCACAAGGAGCTGCAAGGCCTGTTCATGTCTCGCTAGAAAAACATAACACAGTGAAAAAGCCACGTATCTATTTTCTCATACCAGCATCAGCTGTGAGGGTGGTGGGCAAAAGCACGTGCTTGGTATGGAATCAAAATCACTTCTTACTTCATTCGAAACAGCGCATCCTATCCCACCAGGGATCAGTAGGGCTTCTTAACCCCTGACAACCCTGCTGCTTCTGCTTAAAGCCCTTCTGCTCTGAACATGCTACAACACACCATATTCAGCATAACCAAGCCTGCAGCTTCTGTGACGTGTAGTGAACGAACTGGATGTCACCTGTAAGCCCAAGGGCTCGTATAGCTGAAGTGTGAGGAAAAGTAAGTTTTAGCAGCTCACCTAATAACAATCCAGCAGGCTTCTTGCCACAAGTCGGGGGTGATTTCATCATCGTCTTCATCATACTGCATATCTGCCGTGGAAGCACAACACTTAAGCCCAGCTCCCACCACCTCCGCATCCCTCCTCACCTGCTGAGGCGACGCCGGCACACGGCGACCGAAGGGATCCTGAGGGACCCCCCGGCACTCCCCCGGCAGCCCAGAAACCCCACCGTGCCCCCCACCCCGCCGCCCCGCTCCCTCCCTCCCCGCCGGCCTGAACCGCGGGAAAGGCCCAGCGGGGAACGGCCCGCAGCCGCGGCACCCTCACCTTCATCGGCGTCGTACATGGTGGCGGCGGGATGAGCCGCGGGAGGCGGCGGCCGAAAGCGGGACTCGGAGGGGGTTGGGGGCTTGGCGGGGAACGGCGCCCAACGGCCCGGGACTGCGGCGGCGAGAGCGCGGCACGGCGGCGCCTGCGCACCTCACACGCGGGGCGGGGCGGGGCGGGGCGGCTGTGCGCGCCGTCTCCCAGAAGGCAGCGGGGCTGCGCACGCGCGGCTGGCAGCCGCCCCCTGCCCTGCCCTGCCCTCCCCTCCCCTGCCCTGCCCTCCCCTCCCCTTCCCCCCCGCCCCGCCGTTGGGCGCCGGGCCCGCCATGCACCGCCTGGCCCCGGCGCTGCTGGCCCGCCTGGGCCGCGCCCGGCCCTGGCTCCCGCTGCCGCGGCGTGGGGCGGCGGGCAGGGGTGAGGAGGAGCGGTTTGTCTTCCTCGAGTATGAGCCGGACCCGGACGAGGCAGCGGCGGTAGCGGCGCGCCGCCGGGAGGGGAAGCCGGGCAGGGAGCGGCGGGAGCGGGGCCCGGTGGCGGCGGGGCGGCCCGACCCTTCGGTGCCGCCGAGCGGCGTGAGCTGCTCGGGCTGCGGGGCCGAGCTGCAGTGCCGCGACGGTGCGGCGCCAGGCTTCGTGCCGGCGGAGAAGTACCGGAGCCTGTCGGAGGGCGCGGCGGGGCTGCGGGGCGCCGTCTGCCAGCGGTGCTGGTGGCTGGCCCGCTACGGCCGGGCCCTGCGGCTGCAGCTGCCGCCCGAGCAGCACCGGCAGGTGGTGAGCGCCGCTCTGCGCCGCCCCCCGCGCCACGGCCGCGGCCCGCTCCTCCTCTACCTCCTCGACGTGCTGGAGCTGCCCGACCCGGTGCTCCCCCAGCTACTGGGGCTGCTGGGCCCCGACGCCAACGCTGCCGGGCTGCTGGTGGTAGGCAACAAGGTAGACCTGCTGCCCGCCGACTCCCCCGGGCACCTGGGGCGGCTGCGGCAGCGGGTGGCGGCGGCCTGCGCCCAGGCCGGCCTGCACGGAGCCCCGCTGGTGGACATCCGCCTGGTGAGTGCTAAGACGGGCTTCGGTCTGGAGGGGCTGATCAGCCGGCTGCAGCAGTCCTGGAAGTGCGCCGGTGACGTCTACCTGCTGGGTGCCACCAACTCCGGCAAGTCAACGCTCTTCAACATCCTCTTGTACTCTGACTACTGCAAGACCCGTGCCCCTGACATCATCAACAGGGCCACCATCTCCTCTTGGCCAGGTCAGGGGCGCCGCTTTTCCCCTCACGGTGGAATCACACACAGTGTTGGGCACTCGGGCTGCCTAGCCCCGGGCCTCCCGCAGGGCTGCCCTGGGGCGAGAGGACCTGTCACCGAATGGGTGCCCACCACCTTGAAGCATCACTATTGTGGGCAGCAAGCTCCAGTGCTGTGCTGTGATTTCAATCACCTTCCTCGGGGCAGCAAGCTCCAGTGCTGTGCCGTGCTTTCAGTCGTCACCTTCCTTGGGGCAGCGAGGGTGGGAAGTGCGCACAGAGGGTGCCGTACATCTCAGCGCTAAGGGGGCTGGTAAACCAGAGCTGGGCTGCGTGCTCCCCTGCCAGTGGGGACAGTACCCAGTCTTTGTGCCTTGCCATGTCCCTAGCAACTGGGGGTGCCCTCAGGTCTAGAGAGACCAGGAGGCAAGCTGGTGAGCACCTGTAAAACAGTCATAGGCCAAACCAAGCTTCCTGGAGGTGGGACTTGCCTGGGGTGTATGGTCAGTCTTTTGGCACCACTTGGCTTAGAGACCCATTTCATCAAGCCATAGGTGAGAGCAGATCTCAAGCAGATGGATGCCTCGTGTGCTACCCTGGCTGGAGAGACTAGTACTTTATGGGAACAGCTGTAGTTCCACCTCCAACTTGATGTTACTGGGTTTCATCCAAAAGTTGCGAAGTTTTGGTTTTGTTTTTTTTTCTTCTCCTCGGAACTTAAATGTGCTAGGTAGTCAGAGGCCCAAATGTGCATTCTGGTTTTTTGCAGGAACAACACTGAACCTGTTGAAATTTCCAATTATTAATCCTACATGTGACAGGATATTCCGAAGGCAGGAGAGGTTGAAAGAGGAGGCAACAAAAACAGAAGATCAGCTAAGCAGTGAAGAAAAAAAGTACCTTAATCGCCTTAAAAAACAAGGTTACTTAGTGGGTGAGTATTGCCTTAGTAAAAGGAATTGCCCCTCTGCCCCTATGTAAGTACTGCATTACACAAAGTACTGTTAACTCTTCAATTTGCTGTAGAACACAGCTGGTTTTGGCAAGTAATTTCTTCCCACTCTGAAAGAGCTGATTTCCATTTAATTGTAGGAAGAACATGCTCTCTATAGTAGCAATAAAAATTTCCCAAACTTGCATTCAGGTTATTTTGACTAGTTTTGTTCCCTGAGTAATGGATGCAAGATCTCTAGCTCCTCTGTAAATAGCATCATTAATATTTATTTTGAGTACTTGTTTTTGGCTGTTGTAGTAGCATTGCAGAGGTTTCCTCTGTGCAGTGCACCTCCCATCAGCATCTGCTAACCTAGTTCTGATAGCTTAGTAGTTCACAGTGATACTGCATTATAGGCCATTCTCATTCCCAAAGGAAGAAAACAAGTTTCATTTTGAAATAATCATGTTTTGGCTGCAGGCCACGGTGCTTGTATATCATTTTAGTATGTATCCAGAAGAGGGGGTTGCCAGCAGGTAGCTCTGATTTTCAAGTATTTCTGTGTTTGACAGTGTAAGGCACTGAAAAAAGGCAGCCTCCTTCACTGTAAAATGGAAAAAATGGAGTGTGTGTAATCTGGCCCCTGCTAAGATTTTGGGGCTTGAGGAGTACCAAGCAAGAATTATTGAAGGGATTTCTTAGCATCTTGGCTTTTGAACACAGACATTTCTAGCCACATAGTATCTGTATCACCTTTATTTTACCAGCGTGCATCTCTTAAGCAAGGGAAGGGACAGATGTCCCGTTGAAGGAAAGGCAAGTTAATTACCAGAAAACCTTTCATTTTAATCCAGGAAGAGTTGGAAGAACATTTCAACGGCAGAAGTCTAGCTCTGTGGTTGACTTTGATCCTGACATGCTCTCCTACAGCATAGATGAAGATCCCAGACATTCCCCTGGGAAGCGTGAGGAAAGAGAGGAGTTCTCAGACAACGAAGTGAAGGATGCTCGCTGGTGTTTTGACACTCCAGGGATCATAAAGGAAAACTGTGTAGGTACCCTGTGGTATTGTGTTTTGGGATGACATGGTTTGGGAGGACTGTTCTGCCTTAGCTGTGCTTATGAGAGTATTCATGCAGCAGTCCTGGGGTTGAGATTCTTTTGGTTTGGGCAGTTGTTTTAAAATATGGTTTGTATTTACTTGGGAAGGGTTCATTGTGTTAACACTGCTGCATTTCTGAATAGCACATACTGTGATCTTTGCAAAGGAACTATGTGATTGCATCATCAAACTTTCTTTAACGTCTAAATGAAGGGAAGTAAGCGATAAGGCTGTAAGCAAGTTTATACCAGCATCACCCAATGAAGTTTGCACTCTTTTAGCTCTACCAGCCTACTGAAAAAGGTGGAGCTTAGGAGAATAACCAGGGTGTGACTGAAACAAATCTTTGCAAAAGCATTCTCCCAAAGCTAACAGGATCTGCAGTGCTCCTGTTAATAGCTCAAATACATCAGGCCTACCTCAGTGTTTCAGTAGAGCAGTGGCTCTGAAGCCAGTGCTGGTGTAGCGCACACATCCAAAAAAAGTCATGTTTTGATTTTTGATTGCTTTGATATCTGTGCAGAGCTGCAGGTCATCTTTTTTGGGAAGATTAAAAAGTGCAAGGAGATAGGAAAGTTCTGAAGAGCATGAAGTGCAAGGACTGTACTGAGGCTGTGTAGTTGTTATGGACCCTGCATTGCCATGGGGACTGGTGACATCCCTGCCTCCTCCTGCTTCTCACTTACTGTGTGGACCAGAATTGAACTGTTCTGTCAGATGTTTTTCACACTGCTCTACTTGATCTTTTTCTTCTATCAATATAATGCCAATATTCATTTCATTGTCCCCATTGAAACATCTGGAATGAGTTGCAGCAGTACAATTTATTTTGCAGGTTTTAAATCTCCTGACAGAGAAAGAAGTAAAGCTGGTTTTGCCAACACAGGCCATCATTCCACGGACCTTTATTCTCAGACCAGGAATGGTCTTGTTTTTAGCAGCCTTGGGACGTGTAGACTACTTGCAGGTAAGGGAAGAAGAAAGGATTTTGTGAGCAAGCCCTTCATCTCTTACTATAGTACTAGATGATACAAGTCTTTCTGGGTAGCTTTCCTAGAACCTTTCTTTGCTGCTTTTGAGATGATGAATCTGTTCATCAAGCACTGCATAAAGTCAAAATGCCTTGGGATGGGGAGTTGCCTTAGAAAGGTTTGATACTTGTTACCAATGTGCAATATTTATTGTATAACAGTAACTGCTTTTGAGTGCTGGCAAAGGCCTTCATTTTAACATGCTTCCCATAACCCTACAAAGACACGAGGGAGGGAGGGAGGGACGAAGGAAGGAGGGTGACAGAATTAACTGGGAAGATAGGTGGATTTCCTCATTTCTGTGTTTTGTGAAAGCTGTCCTCCAAGAGAGAAAAGCCATGGGTGTTTTTCTTCCCTGACACAGACCTCTCTGAAGAATTTGCCCAGGGAAGCAATTAAACGTACATGTATTCTGTAAAAATATTTTTAAAGGTGCTGTGTGTGTGTCCCTGCTGATTTCTTCCATTTATTAGAAATCTCATGCCATACACCTTTACTGAACTGTGCGGAGCTGACTTCCCATTATGTTTCCTCTGGAAGGGGTGGTTTCTTTGAGTTTTGGGTCTAGCACTTAGAATAATGCCTTCCTCAGTAGTTTGCCCTATTTTGGGAAGGGAGTGTGTGTATGGCTATTACTTTGTTTCAGTCAGCTTTCTAAGATCACCATAGAAATGTTGAATTGGTACTTTTCTTGGGACACTCTCAACTTGCTGGAAGAAAGCCAGAAAGATGGAGGGGGCCGCATTCTGTAAGTAATAGCACACCAGTATGGCATAACACCATCATAGTTAAGGTGAGCATACAGAGCCCCATCCCAAAAAATGGCTTGGCAGCACAGAGGAATAATGCCTTACTCGGAAAAAATGCTGTTTGTGAGGATAGCAACCCAGCAGAAGACAAACTGTCTTTATCAATGCTGTCTTGGGCAAAGCCCTCGGAAAAGAACTTCCTAGGCAGGTTGGTTGGGCACTGTCAGGGACTCAAGAAAGCACCTGAATTTGCATTCCTGACAGAGTACGATGGTGGTGCAGGTGACAACTTGCTGGCAGTAAACACCCTCTGCAGAAACACTGCAAGGTCAGGCAATCGCAGGGCTGTCCAAGGCTTGTTCTGTCATGAGGGATGACTTATGTTCTTGGGAGTTGTCGAGAACACAGCTGGTGGCAGCCTGGGGAACCTGAGGTCAGGGTAAAGAAGTGTCACATCATCTCCTGATGAGAGGATCAGGCTCAGAGACGTGTCCAGTGCAGCAGGGTTGGCAGTTAGGCTTTGTGCTATAAGCCTGTTCTCCATGTAATGCTGCTCCTACCAAGCTGAGCTGTGCATGTTTAGGCCCTGCAAGTCCTTGGTATCTATCTCCCTGCATTGCTGTATGTCTTGTGTATCTACATCCTCCAGAGACCTTGAAGGAAGACAGTTGTGCTCAGATCATGACAGAGGAGCCTCTGCCTCAGATTAGGTCTTTGATGAACTTGAAGGAATTGCCATACTTGAGTTTCCTTATTTCAGGTTGCTAGCAGTTTTTGTAGATGTCTCTCCCCTCTCTGATCTTGTTTGCTGTGCATGCAGAAGTGATGAGAGTGCCTGCTGAAATTGTTCCACGTTCAGTCTTTGCATAGCTTGAGAGCAGCTTGGAACCAAGTATGGTTTGATGAGAGGTGCGTGTTAGAAATGTAAAGTGGCAGAAGAAGCACCAAACAGGAGACATCCATCACCTCTCATGCTAAATAACCACACTGAGTTTATTCTTTGGGATTAAACAAGAGCAAAGATAACTCTTGGATGATTTGCCTGAGCTGAGCAGGTGTGATGGCAGGGGATGTGTTATTGGGGGTACTTTGAGGCAGGATGGTCAAGCCATGGGCACTTCTCTCCTGAAAGCTCAGCTCCCCTGTTTATGTAAACCCTGGCTGGTCTGCAGTGACAGAGGTAAGGGCCCCTCAGACAAGGAGGGGACATCAGCCAAACATTTTCAACATGCAGAAGAGAAACGGAGCAGGAAAGAGCAATTCAGGGCTGCTTTTATGTCGTCATAAGTAACAGTCTCTCCTTGTTATTTATTTCAGGGAGAAAAGCCTGCCTGGTTTACTGTCATGGCTTCTAACCTGTTGCCAGTCCGCATTGCTACCCTGAGTAATGCAGATGCCATCTATGAGAAGCATGCTGCCGAAGAGTTCCTAAAGGTAAGAGGAGGTGCTGTTGTGGGCTCTTGGTGGCAGGCAGGCCATCCCACCTGGTGAAGTGCCCTGTCTGGGGTGCAGCAGATGGGGAAACCCAGCATGTGTCAGGAGTTTGGGACTTCTGTAGTGGGTGAGTAGAGATCTGCAATGTGGAGCAGTCTTGCAGACTGCCTGGCTGCGGCTGTGTTAGGAGAGAGCACGCAAGATGATGCATTTTCAGCAGAGCCTCTGTTCAGGCTGATAAGATTTGCAGTGCTGTGTTCTGTGATGCTTGGGTTTTTTTGAACAGCCTTAAAGCGCAGGCAGCAATGGGGATATTTTCAATGGCAAACTTCAGGTTGAGGTTTTAGAACAGATTGCAGCTAAAAAATGTACCTTCCTTATTCTTTCCCTACCGCATCCTTTGCACTTCCCTTCATCTTTTGGTGGTCTGACTTTTTCCTTGCTGTTGCCACATACTGTGTAGCATGTGCAGATCGAGTGGGACAGGGTGAACTGTTCTTGAGTGGTAGCTCCATTCCTGTGCACATCGAGAGCAAGTGCTGTCACTCACATCAAGCTGGCTGGCTTGAGCCGCCAGCTGGGTCCTGCAGTGGGCACTCCCATCTTTGCTTACATCTTGAGCTCTCACTGGATTGGTCCAGGTGTGATCTTGATTCTGGTCTTGGCAAACCCGAAATAACTTCTGTAGGGTATTCAGGCCAGCTCTTGGCTAACAGTGGTCTAATATCTTTATTCCTACTTGTGCCTTGTTCACCAGTTTAAGGTAGGAGTGCTGAAGCATCTCTTGACTGTTACATCTTTTCTCCATGTTTTGATCTTAGGTTCCCATGGGTGGGGAAGAACGAATGAAAGAGTTCCCCCCACTTGTCCCTCAGGACATTACACTGAAAGGAGTTGGTACCACTGAGGCAGTCGCAGATATCAAGCTTTCCTCTGCAGGTAATATAATATTTTTTCATTAGTTTGCTTTATGGAGTCTGCATCGTAGAAACTTTGATGGGAAGAGGCCTCTGAAGGGTTGAAGCCGTATTTCCTGCTCAGAGCAGTACTGTTACCAACACAAAATCAGGGCAGCCTTGACTTTGTCCAGCTGAGGCTTGGCAACCTCCAAGAATGGAGATTGGCAGCCGTGCTTGTACAGGACAACAGCACTGGAATACTTTATGCTCTGGCTGCCATGCAAGTTCCACAGCATCAGGAATGGCTGTGACACTGTCAGCTGTCCAGCTGAGAGGGAAAGCACCATGGATTGGAAAGCTTTATTACTGTGGTTTTGGTAGTTCCCACCGTTCCTCTTCTGTTCATCAGGAAAGAACTGTGTCTGGGGAGTGTAAGTTGTGGTTAGGTGCTGCCTTCTGTTGGGAAAGGGCTGGGTATTACCTTTGAGCTTGATTTCTCAAACAAATCACACTTGGGTAGCTCAGGTTCTTAGCCAACATGGGAGGCACTGCGTTTGTGTCAGAACCCTCATTTTGATCCTAGTGATTGTCTGGCTGACTGTGGGTTTCTTGGCTGTGCAGGCTGGGTGGCTGTGACGGCTCACGCGAAAGAGGAACTGCTGCTCCGAGCCTATACTCCCAGGGGCACCGCACTGGTGGTGCGGGAGCCTCCCCTTTTGCCATACATCAGTACCATCAGAGGAGCCCGCATCGCAGGCACTGCTGCCTACAGGACCAAAAGGCCTCCCTCCACAGTGGAAAACCTGAAAATCACAGGGAGGAGATAGCACTTCCCATCATCTGAGCAAGGCAGAAGACAGAACAGCCTCTGGAGAGCCTTGTTGCTTATTGTTGTTCCAGGGAGCTTGGACTCCTTTTTAAAGGCAGATGGGCACATATTTGAAAGCAGGCCTGGGGGAACTCTGCAAGTCCACGCCTGATCCAGCTGCTGCACTGCAGCCGTTCTGAATGAGCTGCCTGGCTGGTGCCTTGCTGTGAGAGGTGAAACAGCTTCTCCCTGGGACCTGCCAGTACCTGTGAGCAAATCCACGTACCTGTTCCCTCTTGAAATACAGGATGGAAGCTCACCTGCCTGCCCTGGGCTGGTGTTGCTGCTGATAGAGTAGGCCTTCTCTTGCAGACATGCTCCCACAGGTCAGAAATCAACTTGTCTTGGAGGTGTTACAGTGTTTCCAAGGGTGAAGGAGGTGGAGGGAGTGGGGAGGAGCGGGGAATTGCTCCAGTGTGGATATGACCCTACTAGTGGCTGATAGGAATTCAACAACATTGACCAGAAATCAGGTTCTTTCAGTCCAAGGGAGTGCAATGCCCTGCTCTTGGACATAGGAAGGGTAAACTAATGAAAAGCAGGTCAGCTCATATGCCTGAAGAGGAAACTTTTGCAACTCACTGCTTTGATTTGGTTTCTGTAGCTTGTGTAAAGGTTTCTGAAACTGAGGTGTAGAATAAAACATTTCAAAAACTTTACTCCTTCGTATCGTTTTCAAATCGCTGACAAAGCATGCTTGTGTGGGCATAAGCATCCTGCTAACTACATGAAAGCTCCGGCAGGAAGGCCAGTGTTAGAGAAAAGCGTATCATGCCGGGCCTGACAGTTGAAGAGAGGTGAGGCTGCTGCCGTTCCATCCTGCCAGGTCCAGCCACTAGCGAGGCTGAAGATGTATTCCCAGTAGGCACAGAGTGCAACATATACACCACATACGTGTCTGGCCACACAGATCACAGGCAGACACACGGCCCTTAATGCAAACACAGACAGCGCCAATGGCCTGTATGCATGCATGTGTGCACACAGAGACACACACACACGGTGGATCCCTCCAGCTGCTGGGCCAGATGGTGATGCCACTTGCCCAGTTGCTGACACCTGGAGATGTGAGGCCCTGCGGCTGCAGCCCCACTCCAGTTATGGGTACAGTTGGTCTTGCCAATATACCCACAGCTGGCCACACTACTGATGCCTTACGCTCTCATTGAGCCATCCAGGTGCTCTGATGCCCTGAGCTGGCCCTTGGAGACTCCCACATCCCTTTTCTCCCAGTCTGTTTCACCTGTTCTCCAGCTAGTCCAGCTTGATCTTCACCAGCGGTAGCGTGCCTGTCCCCACTTCAGCTGCAGCACCAGGGACACACAGCACGCAGACACACACGGTCTGATTCCAGTTGCTGCCTTCACGTTCCCGTACACACACGTGGACACAGAGTACAGAGCCCTCACCCAGGAAGGAAAGGCATTTAATGAGGACAGAGGACAGATTGTGCTGATCAGGTGCAGGACACGGCCAGACAAGCATACTGGTGAGCTCACTACACACAGCTAGCCCTCTTTAACCCCTTACCCCTCTTATTTCCCACACTTGTCCCCTAAATCCCTTCCTTTTCTCACCTTTGATTCCTCCCCTGAACAAGTCCTGTGCAATCTCGAGGTGTTCTTCCCCTGCATGCCCTGATATGTGCCATGCCCCTAGACAGCTATCCTCCTTAGCCCAAAAGGTGACCTGGAGAGCTCCATGATACACAGACTCATGGTACGGTTGAGGTTGAAGTGACCTCTAGAGGTCTCCTGGTCCAAGTCCCCTGCTCAAGCAGGGCCACCTAGAGCAGCCTCCCCAGTGCTGCGTCTAGCTGTTTTTTTACCATCCTCTCTAAGGATGGAGACTCCACAACCTCCCTGGGCAACCTGTGCCAGGGCTGCATCACCCTCACGGTAAAGAAGCGCTACCTGATGTTCAGACTGCACCTCCCGTGTTTCTGTTTGTGCCCATTGCCTCAGGTCCTGTCACTGGGCACCGCTGGAAAGAGCCTGGCTCCGTCCTCTATGCACCATCCCTCCAAGTGTTTATAAACATTGATGAACTCCTCCAAGACAAAGACGTACAGTGATGGGTTTTGCTCCTGGACAGAGGGGCTGATGGCCTGAAAGGGCTGTTCGTTCCTCAGGAGTCCTTCAGTTGGGTTCCTGTCTGCCATTGTGCCCCTGTCCATCTCTAGGCTTGTGCAGATGGACCTTTGATGGGCTGCTGGCCCCAGTGCTGGGCCTGGGAGTAGCCCGGCGGGGCATTACTCCAGCTCCCCCTCCCAACACTGTCTGTCCACGCTCCTTGGTGGGTGTGCAGCCTGGGCTGGAGAAGTCGCTTTAATTTGGCTGATGGCAAAACCTGCCTTTTCACCAGCCTGCACTGCAGCTATGTTCAGACAGCTCAACAGGGCCAGCCTGCAGAAACCTGGCACCAGCCCCATCTTGCTGCCTAAAATGACATTTCCAGCCAGAGCTAACACAGGCACTGGGTTTTGCTTACACTGTCGCACAGATACACAACATTTTGTGCCTTGAGGAGAACCTGTCTCATGCCAGTAACACAGTTGATGTAATGGGGTGGGGGTGGGGGTGGGGGGGGGTAAAACAGTGGAAAGCAGAAGCTTGCACCTCCTCACTTGTTGGGGTTATGTGGAGCAATCCCAGGCAAGCAGGCATGGAAAAAGGCATGGAAAAAGGCACGTTGCTTTCAGCTAAACTGGGAGGCACGACAAGGGTCTGGCTGCGGTCTGTTCAAACTAGCTTGACAAATCCAAACCAGGCATCCCCTATAACATTCCTCTGCTGCTGTACGTCTGGGAAAAGCACAACATGAAAGGCAAACAAGCTCTGCATGCAGAAAGAGCAGCTGGAAGACCTGCCTCTGTCACAGCGGTGGTCCTCAGCCCAGGGGCTGGATGTGAAAAACTGCAGCCAAGGCAAGTGTCTGGTGTAGCAGGTCCCCTGGTTTTGAAATAATAATTAAAAAAAAAAACAAAAAAACCCAAAACAAAAAAACCCCAAGCCTTTCTATAAGGACAGGTGGGCTGCACGTGGGCTCAGGGGGTGCCGGAGGCATACCCAGGAGAAAAGTCTTGCTGCCAGAATGGAGATGTGCAGGGAGGGGGCATGCACACCTCCCATGCCCAGCATCCTTTTGCATCCAACCCAGACATGCAAGCAGTGAGCTGGGGCAGCACAGGGGCTTGGTGCTGGGCGGGTGCTGTAGGGCTTTTGCAAAAGCCGTGCTGTGCCACAAAAGCAGCAGCCAGCTAGCGACAGCCCCAGCTGGGAACAAAAAACGGGTGCTCCTGACCCGTGCTAAACCTCCGCACGCAGGAGGTTGTAATGTGGAAGCAATTAGTGCCTCAATGAAAGCAAAGACATGCCTTTTATAAGCTCCCAGGGCTGAATTACACTGGAGCTGAAGACCTGCTTGGAAATGCTTCTCAAAGGGAGGGTTCATGTCTGGTTTATGCCAGACAGCCTGAAAGGTAAGACAATTTTTACCATGCCTGTGGACCATGGCCAATTTCATCTTTGCACAGGAGTCAAAAGCGAAGGTGGTTTGAGTCTGTGCAAAACTGAGGTATAAGGAGAAGGCTGGGAAGGTCCAAGCGCCTGGAAAGGTCTGCTCTTCATGGGTGTCCCAGTGTGCACTAGCAGGGTGCAATCATCTCCGGCTGCACCAGAAGAGCAGATTCAGCAGAACCGCTCAGTTTGCAGGAGAACTGCACAGAAAACCAGCTCACAGCTCCCCATGGGGTAGTTAGTTAAAACGCAGGTGAAATCCTACAGAAGGACAGGTTCGAATGGGTAAGGGCTAAAGCTGGCTGGGTGTGCCAGTGGGGGGGTTACAGCACCTGGGGGGGTCTGCGTACCTGGACGAGGGTGCTCCTTGACCTCCCGGCAAAGTGCAAAGCTGGGCCAGGCAAGGCAGGGCTGCATCTCCCCGCTGCCCTGCAAGCAGGGACGTGCCACCACAGCTGGGAGCCTGCGGGTTGGTTTGCTTTGGCACGCATCCGATGTGGCGCCAGCTCACCCCCCCCCAAAAAAAAAGCAGCTTCCTTTCCCTGCCCGGTGGCTATTCTCTTTTCAGAGCTGCCCATGGCTGGGGACTCCCAGCCTAGAAAAATAGCTGCTGCTCTTCATGGTGAGAGCAGAACAAGTCCCATGCAAAGTCTGAAATTTTGCCCACTGTCAATGCTCCCAAAATAGCCTGTAACGTGGGGAGAAGTGCATGGGGCTGGGAGCCTGATGGACTAGAAGTATGGAGCATCTGCTTCCTGCTGATTTTCGTGTGATTCACAACTTGTAATTGCCCATAAACATCTCTCACCAGCAACTGTCTTCACTGATCTTGTAGCTGAACTGCTGGAGGTTGCCCAACACACGACTGGTGCTGGAGCAGAAACTCGGTGGTAGGTCCATGCCCTTGGTGGTGCATTGACCTGTCCCAGTGGTTCCTCCAGTGGCAGGGGACAGCTGTATCTGTGCAGGTCAGCTAGCAGTGTCCTCAAGCACCAGGGGAAATTCTTGACCAGCTGCTGCTGAGGATGAGTTGGTGGTAATGTCCCATGCCACATATTGGGTGCCACGGTGTGGCTGCGGCCACATCATTGAATTATTCTGTGCCTCAGGTCCCCAGACCAGCCTCACCAGGCAGCACTGAAATCAAGAAAGACGAGAAAAAGAAAAAAAAAAAAAGAAACCCTCAAACCTGCAGGGTTTTTCTGGCCAGCTCCGAGCTTTGTGCCCTTTGGAAGGACTACAGTAGCATAGAGGCCTTTATTAGAACCTGGACACCCAGCACCGTAATTGGAGAGGGGCTCAGCCTTCTTTTTGGTTTTCCTCCACAACTGCCAGGCTCAGGGATGCTGAACACAGCGCAGCCAGGGCAGGCAACCGTGTGCTATGGCGGGGGAGCACGTGCTATGCTGCGAGCGGTGCTGCCTGCCATGCCACAGCTGTGTGTTAGCGGCGCCGTGCAAGTGCACACAAGTGCATGCTGTGCTGCAAGCATAGGCTCCTGAAATATTCGCTTAAAAATTACTGCCCCTGGGCGGTTTCACGTCCTGAGTCCTTGCTTAAGGCAGCACACACCTACGCCAGCACTCAGGAGGTGGCCCTGCCGCTCTGTAACCAGCCACAGGGCACTGCCGACGTTCCTGTCCCTGGCGTCCTCACCAAGGGACCAGTCACCATCTTCCCACTCAGTTTTTTGCCACAGCTCTCCTTGGCCTGCGTGTGACGGAAATGAACCCCGCCACAAAGCTCGCCTGTCCCCTCACCTCCAGCACAGCCTCTGCTGCGGGCGACAGCAGTTTGAGTGCTCTGACATATGCAGGGCTAAAGGAGACCAAGAATGGCTCCTTTGACCAGCCTGGGGGCAAGGGACAAGTTCAGTCGCCTGGCTTGAGCCCAGGGGTGTTAGGGCACTGCCTCAACACTGCCTTGCTGCAGGTCTGGTGCTTCCAGCAAAGGAGGGAGTTGCAGGCAACTCACTCTACCAAGCTCAAAAATATAACCTCCCCAAGGGAAGGGTTTTGCCCTTCTGGAATTACCTTTTCCTCCGTATGGGTTATAGTGTACACGAACAAGGCAAAGCCACTTGTGTCAGCATGGCTAAGCTTTAAAAACAAACAAAGCCCAACCACCAAACCAAAATCAGGAACATTTTGGCTCCTTCCGAGCATCAGCAAAGCCTGAATAAGGCAGCTGAATTACAACATGAGCTTGCTCTGACCCCATACAAGCCATCCCCCACTTGAGCTAACTCACTTTTTGGGCACCTCGGTGTGTGGGCAGGAGCTCAAGCTGGCCTGCAAGGTACCACAGAGCCGTGCACTTGTGCTCGGCTTCCCAGTTCTGTAAAAAAAACCCCTTAGCATAAAGCAGTTTCTAAGCATCTTTTCAGCCTAGCAGGTTTTCTCCTGGCTGTCTACCAGGAGAAAACGAGCAGGTTTTCTGCCAAAGTGCAAGGAGTTAGTCAAGGCAAAAGATTAGCTGACTACAGGTTTAAGGGAAAATGGTTTCTTAGGTTGCCAACCCACCTGTGTTCTTTCATTTCATTGAGCTTGTCCCCGGAACACCTTGCTGGGGGTGGGGGGCAGCGCTAGCTGGTGGTACAAAGGGCAGGGCCGCCTCCATCGATCCAGTCTGAAATCATTAACTCACCCAGCACGGGCGAGGAGGCACCCAAGTACCCAGACCCTGCCGCCTCCAAGCCATGTGCTCACAGCATCTCCCTCCCAGCCCCTGGGTGGGCTCGGCTACCACCCCCGCTCCGTCCTTACACAGGCTTTACCAAACACTGCATGCATGCTCTCTACAAGACTTCAAGGGGAGCAACCCCAAACTTGTCCCTTGCCCAGGTGACGACAGCCCCTGCCACCCTGCAGCCCTCCAAGGCTGTGTCCCACCGTAGCGCCGCACCCTGCGCTTTGCTGCTGACAAACTGCATGGTCAGAAACCCAAATTCCCACTGACAGACAAAAATGACGGGGGGTGGGGAGAGCATCGCTTATGAGGAAACATTTAATCAGAGAAGACAATAGCTCAATTCTTACACTTCCAGGAGCGTCCCTAATTGTTCAAAGCTGCAGCAGCTGCATATACAATTATCTCCGTAAGTTCATCAAATATTCTTTACCTTGATCCCTGGGCAAATAGGAGTTGTTCTGCGTTAGTAGGAGGGAAGAATGACCAAGCCATAGAATGCAGGTTAGCATCACAGGCTAATACAGCTCAGGTTTTCTAAAAGGTCCAGGCTGGCAGAGATATGAGAAGTCACCCTTGCAGCTATACCAGGCTCCACAGCTCTCAAGATATTTCCAGTCTATACAGTATTGTAGCCGTAGAGATGACAGGTGACATAATTTTTAAAGCTGTTAATTCCCCAAATGAGAAAGCACCACAGACCCTTTTGGAATGCAGGAATAAAATGGAATTAACCCCAAGTTTAAATTCTGCAGCTTCCACCAAGCTGCATTTCTGCCCATCGGGCCCGTCCTGCCAAGTCACAAACAGGTCTGGCATTATGGTTTGAACCTTGCCTGTACGCACGCGCCTCCCCCCTTCTGCCCCGACCTCACTGGACAGGGAAACAAATGCAGTCCATTGAAGCAGAACCTACTTCTGGAGTCGCTGATCCCGCCTGCAGTCAGGTCTGTGTGTGCACACACATGGCACATACGTACCGGCTCCACCAGACTGTGCTGGCTGGAGGTCCTGAGCCTGCGCTGCTCCTGCCTTGAGTTACAAATGGTTTGCATAGCCATTAATAAGTGGGAGATAGAAACTGCAAGTTCCTTAATAAAGTTTATTTAATCATAACTATGCTTAGGAAAATACACTTGTAAGGGTTAATATAATGCAATTTAGTTCAACTTTATACTACATTTTGAACAAAAGACTTCTTATACATGTTTTAGGTAAAAACAGGATGTATGATCTGGCTTGTTTTACATCTATTACAAACGTAGAAAAGACTTGTCATGCACTACAGTAGAGAGAGCATGAAAAAAAATTACCTTTGGTTTAATTCAGAGAATACAAGTATTGCACTGAAAAAGCATCAAACATGGTGCAACTAAACATCATAAACATGTTTCCATGCCAGCTTACAAAAGTTAGCTAGTGTAATTTTAGGGGGGGTGGGGAATATATGTACACATAAAACAATTCCATTAGCTATTTGGATTCTGTTAATATTGTACGCACGCCACATATCTACACAACTGACATTCAAGAAAACTCTTGAATTCGATTTAATACCTTTCAGCTACATTAAATCTGTTGAAATCAATTATAACTGTTGATATCAATGGTGTTACCATGTCTTAACTGGCCTGTCAGTTGTTAAACGTTCTTGTTCTTTCAATGACTAAAGTTCCAGACTAGATCATCAAAATCCAGAAATAGCAATTACAACACCACGGATTATTAATACCTACCTACCCACTTCTAGACCATTTCTCAGGGCAGTGACTTTGTATGGATTCATACAGCAAAAGCCCAAAACACTGCGCTGCTCAACAGAGGGCTGTCAGTGTAGGGGTGTCCATGTGCTAATCCTTCCAACCACATACTGGAGGTTGAACACTCATACAGGTATTATTGCCAAGAAAACACAAAAACACTAGCATTGGCAAAACCAACACAAAATAATTTAAGAATATTGAAAAAGACCACACACACACACACACACAAAAAAAAAAGGCATTGTTTAAAGGGAGCTATACCAATGTAAGACCACCGTATATGGTGGGTTACCTGACCTGCATCCCCCCTCAAATACTCAATATTAGCAATGTCTAACATTTTAGATACACATAACGCATTACATCCTTGCTGCTTTACCATAACATGCTCCCAAACCTTGGTCTTAACCAAACAGAGAATTCCAACACTGTTCTGCACCACCGTTAGGCATTTCAGGACATTGTTCATGGGTCTCAGATAGAAATAGTGAACTTTTCTTCTCAATATGTTAATAATTTATTTTCAGTTTCTAATCTTGTGGTAAGAAACACTGCTGAACAGGAGCTGACTGCCGTCTTCAAAGAGTTCTTGTCGGATAAAGCATTGAAACTTTGACCACTTCACGGAAATCTGCAGCAGAGGATCTCAGAGAACCACATCTTTGTTTTTAACTCACAGAGAGAGATTTAGTCAGTTGACACCATTATTTTCATTTAAAAACAAACCAGAAAAATTATCAGGCCAGTCCACAAGTTTATTTGAACACAGCTAAAGTCCTTGAAGTCTCTCACAGGATGGCAAAGGCTCTTTGCAAGGATCTGAAGGGAGCTATAAAAACCTCTACACAGTACTGGAATATCAAGCATCTGCTCACATCGCTCACAAATGGTGGCAACATTTATATATAAAGGAAACAGTATTATGAAGAAAAAAATTACATCTAAGACTATTACAACTGGTTGTTTAGGAAAACAATTCAACTAGGTTTATTTTCTTAATGTTTAACATAAATATAGTTGCAACTTGATCTTCAGTTGACAATGATTGTCACAGCCAAGGTAAGGATTGAACACTATCTAAGCAAACAAAAACTCACTATACATTATACAATTTATTTCTGCCACGAGGGATACCTTCCCTCTCAAATCTTTGGCCTCCTATTACCAATCTCTCCCAAAAGCAGAAGCAACGTAGTATTGTTGCTCGCTATTCATTCAAGGCAGTGGGGTTGTTCGGAGGGGAAGATGCTGCGGGGACACGCAGAGAAGAATAGGGTTTATTCCAAAGCTTACGTTGAGAGTATTTGCCATAAAGTGCTCTGACAAACACTGAGCTCCTCAAATCCACTCTCCAAGTAACACCTGCCTCCAGATTTGCTTCTTTGGAGCTGACAACCAGAGAAGCTGCCCCAAACTGCTCCCACTGGAAAGGCGGCTAATGACAGTCAGGAGAATGTAAGATGGGACTGGAGGGTTTTGCTTTTTCCCTGCTGGTTTGGATTTTGTTTACATTTTGGCACTGGTTGACTACAAGCAGTAAGTATACAATCTCTCTTGGGTTTGTGTGTGCCAGAAATTAAATCTGTTTAGAATTAAAAACTCCTGGTATGTCATGTAGACCTGAGATGACAATCTGATCACTTACATGTTTCTCTCTGCATGGAAGCAGGATGATTTTATTAAATACAACTTGAATGAATAAGGAGCAGGAATTCCTACAGTTTTTAATGCCAGGTTTGTTGCTTACCAGTTGATTTATCTTTATCTGTGTTTTTTTGGTGGGTGAGATGTTAGATTTTGATGAACCGTACTTCTGTCACTGCTACTATTTTATTTTGTTTTAAGCTCATGAAAGTTGACTGCCATCCACCACAGAAATGAAAAGGAGAGGGGAAAAAAATAGTCACCTGGGCTTGAGGAATCCATGGACCATTCCCACCGAGAGTGAGTATTTTCCTGTCTGGTGATCCCAAATTATAAATTAGAATTTATTGTTCTGTATGTGTATTCAAAATATCAGAAGTGGCATTTCCATGATAAAACAAATCCTATAAAAGTGTTTAGAAATTGCATTGGTATCCTTTTGCTCAAAAACTATACAATTTTAAAGCCAGTCAAAAATATATAGCCAAGCAGTTCACAATTTCAGCAACTTCATGCAAAACTAATAATACCCCAGGAAAACAAGTAAAATCTGCAGTAAAGAGCATCACAGAAAACTGTCCCATGGTAAGCAACGAATCTGAACGTTTCCAAATAAAAAAAAACCTTACACAAACAAAACCAAACATGCATATATAAAGTGTACACGTACTGCACAAGCGCTATTCCTAAAGGATTAAACTGCATAGGTAAAAATCAAAAACAATGTGCAATATTTTAAGCCCTTAAAGCACAATCAAAAAAAAAAAAAGCAGAAATTAAAAATAACAAACTTGCTCCCCCACAACAAAGCCAATTACATATCATAGTCATTAAGATATTAATCAAGACAGAGGTTCTCCAATCAAAAGTTGGAAGGACTACTCCCAGATTTTGGCTCACCATTCACGCTTAGGGGATCTGAAATGTACGTTCACAATTACAATTATCTTAAACAGTTATGTTCATCACTAGCCAACTCTGATTTCTTTTACAAAGTGCTCTTTATGTAATAGAAGCTATCTAGCTATCCTCCTGGTAGAAAAACCATCAAGTAGTTTAACACTTTGAACATCAAGACACATTGAGAAGAACTAAAAAAAAAAAAAAAAAGGTGGTGGGGGAGAAGGGGACAGAGAGAAGAGCTGGCTGCTAGAATAAAAAGCAACTAATGCCAATGGCTCTACAAACATCCAACTTGTGTATTGTTAGCTACAGTCTTCTTCCTAAAACTCAATTTATAAAAGAATTGCATAAGCTAACAGCTAGAAGCTTACACTGACTTTACAGCACACAGTCTCAAACACCCTACCTGCCTTCTCTAATGAAGAGATCCAATAGTTAATGAGTTCACAATTACACAAAAAGTTGTCAAAAATATTTTCAACTTAAAAAAAAAACTAATCCAAAAAACAAACCAATGCAGACACTAAAGCAAACTGCTCTTAAAAGAAAAAAAAAATAAATCTACAGTATCTGTACATTAAGCTGTATAAGATCTTACAAAAGAAGATTCCCCCAAACCACAGCTATTTCTACTCCTGCCCTTTTGTTGCTTTCTCAAGGTAATAGACATTGACTAAGTGGCGATTGAGGTGCTTGCTGTATTCACCTTCCTTTTTAAATGAGCGGTCACAAAAAATGCACACATAGTTCTCCCTGGCCACTGTGGTGTCCCCAGCTCCTTGTGACGTCTTTGGACTTGTTTCCTCTTGTACAGAGCGAGCGCCGTTTAACCCCGAGTCATCGCTTCCTTCTGATATGTTGTCACTTATGTCGCTGCCTTCGTGGCTGTGGATGCCCTCGTCCTCATCCATTTCCTGAGATTCACTCACTGCTGTGTTATCCCGAGATGATAAGGCCAGAGCAACCTCAGGGCTTTGCGTACACCCTTCTGGGGGCGCAGGTGCTGGCACGGCATCTCCTGTTGGCTCTGTCGCTGGCAGGCACGTTTTGGTCAGGTCCATCGGGTCTGAGCTACTCACAGTTTCTGCCACGAAGGTTTCCTCCGGCTCCTTCTCAGGCACCAGATCTGGTACCCCATCCATGAGCACATCCAAGCTTTTTTCAGAAGACGCTGCCTCGGAAGATTCCTCAGAGCAAGTGTCTTCCCCTCTCTCTACCTTTCTCTCCTCCTCTTTTTCAACAACAGTGCCTTCGCTCTCTCCTGCTGCAGCAGGCATTTCTTGGTCCTCTACCTCAGCTTCTGTGTTTGCATCCTGAGCTGGCAGACAAAGCTGCCCTGAGTCTTGTACGCAGCTTCCTTTGGGATCGGTGCTCTCCCCCTTGAGAGCATGATCACCATCGTTGTTTAATGCCACTGTGTCAGTGGCATCTTGCTCCTTCTGGTTGCTGCCCTCAGTGTCGGGCTTCACACATCCATCTTCTTCTGTGCTATGACACTCCTCTGGCATCTCCTCTTCCTCGATCTTCTCCTGATCAGGTTTACTGCTTTTCTTAGTGTGCTTATTTTTCAGAGCTTTCTTTTTTCTGTTTTTCTTAAGGCATGAATTTTGCTTTTTAGGCTCCTCCTCTGGTACAGCATCACTTTTCTGAGCTTCCTGACAGTCTCTGGGTTTAGCTTCCACTTTCTTTTTCTTTTTTGTTACTGCTGAGGTATCATTTGCAGGCTCTTGCCTTGAGGAGGTTACTTCAGCCTCTGCCTTTCTTTTGTTCTTCTTTGTTTTACATGTTTTCTCAGTACTTTTCTCAGTTTTAATATCCACCTCCTTGTTTTCTGAAGCTGATTTCCGACTTCTGGTTGTCACCTGGCCTGCAGAAACATTGCTCGTCGGCTTCTTTTCCTTTGCCAAATTATCTTTTTTCTCCACTTTCACAATTTTCTCAGTTTTCTTTGCGGCTGAATCACCTTTTGTTTGTTCCTTCTCTGCTTTGTCATTAATGCTCTCAGAAAAGTCAGCTTCGCTCTTTTTAGTCCGTAGCTTCACCTTTGAAACATCCATGGTGATGTCAGAACAATCGGGATGCCTGGATTTGATGTGATACTGCAGGTTACATTTTTTAGATGCTGCGTAATCACATACAGGACAGAGAAACTGGCGCGGATTGATGTGGAGCTCGACATGCTTTTTGAAATTGCTGCGGTCAGCTGTTTTGTAGTCACAGTGTGGGCAAGTCAGAGGCTTCGGCCCATTGTGAACCTGCCTTGCGTGACGAGTTACTTCGTGCTGGTTTGAGGCCACATAGCTGCACTGATCACATTTGAACGGCTTCTCACCTAAGGAAGGAAGGGCGGAAGGGAATGACGGTGATTATTAAGCATGGGGGGCGGGTGGGTGGGGCAATCACTTCCCGCTAATACAGATACAGGAATATGAAACTCAAAAAGGAAAAAAAAAAAATGATCCATGCGCCTTTAAAATTAGGTGAAGTCAACATAAGAAATCCACAAGTCACAAACACATTCACAAGACACTAAGAACAAAATACAAAAAAGAGAGAAGGGGTGAGGGGTGGGAGGAAGGGGGTCCAAAACCAAACAAGCAGTAACAACGTCACAGGTTCTGGCTATGCATACATACCGGCAGAGATCTCTCTACAGTAATATTAGCAAATGGAATCCATACCCAACTGGTCCATTGAATGCATTGTAGAAAAATGGAAATGTAACATTTGATGAATAGCAGTTTCACACAAACGTTTCAAAAAAGTCCAACTTTACACAGATTTAGCATACTTCAAGTTTGCATTGAAAAGGAAATGAGGGAAAAGAAGCTAGCTAATACCAAAGCATGTGAAAAGGGCACACTGCTCAGATGATCTTTACCTCTGATAATTCAATTCACTCTTATAATGTCTCAAACACGTGACATACTGGTTGCAGGCTACTCTTGGCAAGCCAGCCAGATGCAGTCTAAAGCCATCATGTTACTACTGACATCTGCATTTACAGCTGTGCAATGACTCTTGCAGAAGTGTTCCTGACATGTTCTGCTTAGTACATGCTGCTGCAGCAGAAGTGGCTTTTCATTTACACATCAAAGCAAATAGGAAAAACACTTCTAGCCCAACAACTCAAGTCCAGAAATACCTTGAGAACATCTGTGCATGCGCAGATTCAGTTGAGGAATTTGGGACGCTCCTGAGCTCTGAACCAGCATCTCAAAACTGACCTGCAGAACTAACACGTGCCACTTCCCAAGTACACTGAAAATTGACTCCAGCCCCTTCTGTTCACAGCACAACAGTACTTATCCCAGCCCTGCAACCCACTGCTCCAATACTGCCCGTACTCGTGCTGCTCCTCTGCAGCATGACTCAGGAGACCAGAGCAGCTAGCAGTGAAGATGAAATCACTGTGCCTGCATTGTCTGTTTGTGTTAGCCAGCGTTAGCCACATTACTGATCTGCAATGCCCTCACAAACTCTGTAATTCCTGCTGCCTCCCTGGCAGGAAGGAATGGGGACACTTGCTTAAGACTCCAGATCATTTCACATCTGCCTGCAGCATCTCTTTATTGTTTCAAGAAGGGTTACTCCGATTCCCTATTACCTTCAGCCTATCTTCTTTCCTTCCTTCCTTTTCCCACCCACTTGCTGGTGACATTTTTCACAAGTTAAAGCTTGATGTACTTCACTGCTCATCCTTCTCGCAAGTACGGACCTTTATCAACAGCGTGAGGACAACAGGAACAGCCTCTCTTACATACACACGAACAAGCTGTTCTAACGGCACAGAGCATTCAGAGGTAGATGCAACAGGGTAACTCAAAGGTTCTACGTGAAGAGTTTCTGTCCATCACTTCTACTAAATCCAGGGGTTTTGTTGCACAAGTGGAAAGGACATGTAGCAATACAGCTGTGAATTAGGCTCTAAGCCACTGTTGTTCACTGTCTGACATTTGAAGAAAGATACAGCACCAGTTTGCCTTAAAAGGCCAGCCTGTAAAGTGCAGAAGTCCAGAAATTGCCACAGAAAAGGTTCAGCTGCCTGGACAATGCAGCAAGACATGCAACAGAAGTTATGATAGCTATTAATAAAACACCCCTGATAGCAAGAGTGCACTCCCACTTCTGTCGGCACAACTCACACCCTCCCTGCCAGACCTTTGAGTCAAGGGCCAAGGGCAGATCCCACTACTCATATGCTTTGGCTTTGAGACTTCATTGCACAGAAAAGGGGAGAGTAAGATGTTCATGAAATGGTTTCCAGGCTCAGTATTGACAAAACCATTTACAAATTCACATTTAGCCCAGAGGTTCAGTGAAAAATTATTTTTGTTTCTGGAAGCAGAATACTTCATTCACAAAATTCCCAAACGAGAATACTGTCATGTCATTTTAAAGCTGGCTATTTTTAATCGGTCCAAACCCTGCCTCCACTATAGTTAAAACTGCCTGCCTTCTGGTTTCAATTAAAAGCCTCATCTGTTGAAACTGAAACAATTACTGCTCAGGAGACTTCCACTACTGTTTCCTGGGATTAGGAATTCACCTAGGTCTGGTCAATTCAGATATTAGCAAACCAAAAGCGCAGGCTGAGATCTACCTGAACTCCCCTGCAAGGGTCACAAAGGACAATGGTACTTGTGTCTGGCATGCCTGTGCTCTTACAACTCACAAAAATGCTATTAATTTATTCTACAAGAGATTTGCAAGAGAGTGAGAGCAGATGTTTGTAACACCAGAACTTACGACCAGTAAGGGGAAATAAAGGCTAGTGAAAATTGCTAATTTGTCTTTTAATGCCACAAGACTGAGTCACTTGTGAACACCCTCTGGGTTTGCTTTTTCTCCTCTGTGCCTCCTTGCCATAAGCAGACACTATTTTACATCTTTCTGTAATACTAAGCAAAAGCTAAGGTTCCCTCAGAACCCCAGCTGAGATGAAATCACAAACATCACAGAGGACACTCTCAGCTGCTCAAAATTTTCCCAGCTTCACTGATTTGAGCAGAGTGATGGCAGCAGAGGGAAGACAAGAATCTGCTCCTATATCATCACAATGTTGTATTTTCTACTAGATTACTAGGACTACTAGGGCAGCCCTGTGAACCTCAGAATACACCTTGGAAAGTAAAAAGGAAAGAAAAAGATATCACTTCTATTACAGACACTTAGGATTTCCTTAGCAGGTAAAGACAACCTTCCATGTTAAAATAGGAGCTAAAGCTCAGATTGTACTGGATGAGATATCTCACAGGGAACCGGGCGGCCTGCTCTAGGTGTCCCTGCTTGAGCAGGCAGGGCTGAACCAGATGACCTCCAGAGATCCCTTCCAACTCCAACCATGCTGTGATTCTGCAAACCACCCCCTTTTTCCCCGAGTCATGCTGCTGCCGCCCCTTACCAACCTGAGTGGGTGCGCATGTGCCTGGTTAAATGGGTCTTCTGAGAGCTGGAATAAGGACACATCGCACATTGATAGGGTCGCTCTCCTGCAAAAACAAACAGCAAATTAGTTACTGAAACACAGCCGATCCCCGAACTTCGTTACTGAGCCATACACGTGAGGCTGTGACAGCTCCCCAAGCTGTATTTGAGGGTACATCATCTCTCACCAAAGGGACACAGCAAGAAGCATATGCCTGAGCTGGACCAGTGCAACGTTGTCTTCCCGCGTGAACGAGGATAGTGAAGAGGAAGAATATAAGAGAGGCACAGCCTCATGTCCATCTGGGGTCAGACAGTAACCTCAGCCAAAAGGTGATGAGGACAGCCACCTTTAGGAAGCCCTAAACCAACAGAACTGACTTTCCTACAGTATTTTCTCCCAGCACTCAAAAGATGCACAAAAGATACAGACCCGATAAGAAACCAGGTATGTTCTTGCTTCATGTAACACCTTAACTGAAACTCCATGTTTCATCTGGATTAAGATAGGAGCAACCATCCACTCAGCATGGACCTGCATTTGCCAGAACACAAGTGCAGATAGAGACTAGGTCTCTCCTTCCAAAGTTTTATTGGCAGAGTAAAATTAGCTTGGAGCATGGAAAAGCATGATGCCCTGCTCAGTGAAACAATGCTGCTAGCAAAAGTTCAAGTGTAGCAGCAACACTTATTTTGACGACTCAAATCCCTCCGCCTGCAGAGTTATTGTTTCTGGAGAACTAATGGAAACTAACCTGTCATAAATTAGGTCTCCACAAGGGACAGTTAGCTTGTGTAACTCTCAGTGTACAATGACACTTGAAAATCCTTTTCAAGTGAAGACAAGCCCCAAATAAAGGCAGACAGTTTTAGAATTACTATCTGTTAGGCAGGTCCAGGTAAGTACCAGGAGTGTTTGCCCCAAACTGCTAGCACAGCTGAGAGATCTAGGTGGCCTTGTCTCCACTGCAAGTTGTAAAAACACTTGTTAGCCTCAGGTGGATACTCCCAACAGAAGAGAGGAGTGAAGCTGGGAAGGGAAAAGTAAGTTACTCAGCTGTAATATTTATTCCAATCACAGTTAGAATTACACTACAGCATTTTGCTGCATCAGTTGAAGCACACAACCAAATGCTCTCCAAATCACCGAGTCCTGGTTGTCAGCAAAAGCCCTGCACACTGGCTACTTGTTCACTTTCCATAGCTCTATCTGCAGCAGCACAGACCTTCATCTACCAATGTGTGATGGGAGGCTCCACTGCTGGCCTTTGCCAAAACAGGAGTAGAAGTGGTCTTTGCAGTGCAGACTAATCCCACGTTTCTTCCTCCCATCAAACATTTAGACTACTGTTCTTGATTAGATCAGCAGTTTAAAGGTAAATTCACCCTAACAACCATAATCCCCCACCCCACCCCCCTACAAGTTAAAACAAGGTGGAAGATTGGTGCAAGGCACATAATAAGATTGTCATGTACAAGGGAAGGGTAGTCCTTTCATTATAAAGAAATTATTTTGTTTTTAAATGACTCCTTACAATCTGAAAATATGCGGCCAAAGGTCCTGGAAATATTCAGTCAGGTCTTCTTCCCATTACCTGAAATTTCCTGTCTTTAAAGTTACCTAAAACCTCAGGAATGTGGAAAAGGCTTTCTTTCAGGTATTTTATATAGGGCACAGCAACAAAATGTACTAGATTTAAAGTATGATGAATGCAATTAATTCAAAATGTGGTTTTGCCCCTTGAGAATTAAATGCCTGACTACATTGTAAGGGCTGTTTTATAAAATGCTGTTCCCCAAAGGATTTTTATTGTAATTTTACAAGCTCATTATATGCAAACAAGCCACCAAAAAAACCTCTCCACAAGACACTTCAATAAGCCCCAACCTAGAAAAAGCTTAAGCAGGCACTTAACTCTATGCAAATGAACAGGCAGACTGACACCAGTGAACAACTTTAAGATCATCTCTCTATAATGCCATTAAAAGTTCTGTCTGCTTGAAATGAAACTGCTTCCACCAGACTTCCAACACAGTGACAAGCAAGAAAGATCCCCTATGACAACCAAAAAAGACAGCCCAAAGCTAGGCACTGAACACCCTGTGACTGCCTGAAGTAGATGTAATTGAAAAATCATCTGCAGGGCTATGTAAATAAGACGTTTTCTAGAAATTGCTTCTAACAAATAAATTGGAAAAAAATAGAGAACAATGCTGCACTGTCCTGCGTATAGTACAGTTCCAGGATCAGCAGTGTGGATGATAGGGTAAATCAAGTCAAATCTTGGTCTAACGTATCTAATGAGCACAAACAAGTCCAGGTAGATCTGTCCCTGCCACAAGGACAGATCTTTCTGCCCCACCAGCCCTGAACATCTGCAGCCACCCCCTCCTGGGCAGCACACAGGCTCTTCCAGATGTAGCTTTCCCAGCTGACAAGCTCATGACCAGCTGCAGGGTCCTGAAACCACCCCTGCCCAAGGTCCCCCATATTTGTCAGCAGCCTGCCACAGGCACAAGGTTATCTTCCATGACAGGGCGGGTTCACAATCACCTGTTTGCCAACAGGGATGCAAACAGCAGGAAAGCAGGTAACTTCTGCCTGCCTTCCCGTGGTCCCGAACAGGCAGAGGATAGGTATTTCTCCCACCAAGCAAGGTACTAGCATGCAACCCTCCCTCCCTGCCCCTGGCCGCAAGCTCCGGCATTTCTATGTGTCCTTAGTCGATTCAGCTCACTAACCAGCAGAAAAATCAACCTGAGGAAGAGGAAAGGAGTATTTTACTGCCATTTTACTGAGCTGAATCAACCAGTCCCAGGATATGGGGAGGAAACTGAGAATGCCTTTCTCCAGCAGCAGCAGAGCATTTGATCCTGTGAAACTGTACTCTGTACAGTCAGTGTTTCAGAAAAATGGATAGCTCAAACACGGCAGAAACCAATTATCTCCAAGGAGGGGTTTTCCCACAGAGAGAAAGTCAGGTGAAGTACAAAAAATAGGAGAGAAATACAAGCATCTATCCAAAATTATTTCACCTATTGGCAATCAGGAAACCAAAGAAACAATTCCAGCTTTCTTCTTAACATTCTGAACCCATAACATAGGAAGAAAATTAAGTTTGTATGACCCCTCCCTTCTCCAACAAATATTTTTCTTAAGATTTAAATGAAAACTATAATCCAAAGATATTTTAGAATCATTCAGGTTTCATAAAATTCAGTACTGTTATATTAACAGTCTGCAAATACTTTTGACTATAAAATCTGTGGGTGGTTTTTTTTTTTGTTTTTTAGAAGATTGTTTGGGGGGGTTGTGTATTGTGGATTTGTTTGTGGTTTTTTAAGGCAATTGATTACACATTAATACCATCAGAAACTTCGAGCCTGGCATATAAACATAACTGCCTGTAGCTTATTCATTCTTCTAACACTCTTCCCTTAGCTCTTCTCCACAAAATTAGTGTTACTGGGAAACAAGGCACATTCCTAAATCAGTCTACTAACATACATGAAAGATTTTTATCAAGTGAGAACTGGCTAAAAGATCTTAATTTTTTAGTTAAGAGCTAGCAAAGAAACAACTACCAGGGCAGACTAAAGAATGCTGAAATCATAATCACTCATTTCAGCTTAATTAAAATAATGCAAAGACGTGACAAACCAAAGAACAAGAAACCTCGATGGCACCACTATTTTTAAAGGAGAAAAGAGGAACTGAACAATATCCCACATAATTTAACTTGGTTGAATTTTTTTTTTTAATTTTAATACAGTTCCCTGTTAATTGGTGAAATGCAGTGATAACAGAGCACTTCCTCAGCAAACATGCTTTTATGGTTAGTTCCTGTAAAACTCAACAAGAACTTCCAGAGATCAGAGTGGGAACCTAAAGCCGTGTACAAACACAAGCAGGGATGAATTTGAAGTCGAGACAAATGTAAAACAGACAGGCACCACAGGATAGGCTTACATTTGGCCAAGAGTTCCCCGTAAGATTTATTTAGGGTTTCCTCCTGTAATTTTGTCAGTTTTACCTGGTCTCTTTCCTGTTATCTCCCACAATACAAACAAAGAAAACAAACCAGAGGATGTAAACCACACCATTTTCCCAACATCTCTCACAATAATCTTCGTTTACTTGTTTGAGGGAAAGTATTTAGACAGGACTGATTTTTAAACGGATGGTATCCTCTAAACGTGGCTATTGTCAAGAGAAAAAAGTATGCCTTAACGCACTAAAAATCCCAGCAGACCCTCCCAACCCCGTCAAAGCAGATACCAAAGCATGCTGACGAACACAAACTTCTGCACACTTGAGCTCAAGCCCAGCCCTGAGGCAGCCCGAGTGCTGCCCTCCCCTTCCAGACAGCTGCAGACAACCGAACTGAAGCCTCCAAACCATTCATGTCACTGCTGTGACAAAACATGACTTCAAAGGAGAAATTCCCCAGTGTTTCGCTCAGCCAGCACAGCCTACAATAAAGAGGAACCGGGCCAGGTCAGCACGCTAGAAGATGGTTGGCAAGTCTGAGCTCTCCTCAGAAAGCCTCGACAAGGTGGAAAAAGCCTTGACAAGGTGGAAATAAAAAGCTTCTAAGAAGTTGCAAGAAAGGTTTGAACTGCCCTCCAGCTTCCACAAAAGGGATCAGGAGGCAAAGCAAGTGCACCTCACCACCTGAAGAGGTGAGGTGGCTATTAAATCTTCTTCTAGAGAGGAGTCTCAAGTTTGGGTATGCTCCAGGACTCCCCACGTGAGAGGCTGGCGAGGCTCTGATACAAAGCAAGGTACTTCCTAAATCAGCTGTGGCCCCAGCTCGCCAGACGACAACACCACTGGAGGTCCGCCGACTCCGCTTGGTATAAACCAGAGTAGAAGGGGGCCTCACGCTTCCCCCTGAGATTACAAACCGGTGTTAGCAGAAGACAGGAAATCAGGCCAAAGACTCCCTCGAGGGCTTCCTATAGGCCAACAAAAGTTATATGTCTACTTCTGGCTACTGCACTGATGTAGACCTTAGAAAAAATGGGGCCCCTGTACATTAAGAGGAATTAATTCACTGGCAACACTATTCAACTCCTATTCTGACTTTGTAGATGGTGGAGGGCTCCTTTCAGTCTGTGTATCAGCTCTTCCTTCTCTGTAATTACAGCTTAGTAGAGTTTCAGCTCAGTCTGAACATACCATTTCCAAAACTACCCATGGGATTCAGGCGCCTTTTGTCAACCTGCCTGTTTTGTTTTTACAATGCGTTGGGCTTTTGTGTTGTCGACCCTGACAATCATCACAGGCACGCTTTGTCATGCCCCCTTCAAAAAACTGGCTTAAAATTACTAAATGGGATGCTCTTCATCTCCTCTTGGGCCCCTGACACGGAGAGATTTTCTCAGTCCTCAAAGACTGCAGACTGGAGCTCAAACCAAATCCACACTTCCACAAGGCATTAATCTGGTAGCACCAAGAGAGAGCACGAAGCTTTATCGGGGTGGAACAAACTTGGCAAACAGATGACTCTGGGCTTGCTTCATTTATCAGTTTCTCAGTACTCTTTACCACGCTTAAATCAAAGAAGATTAAAAGACTTACCTGTGTGAGTTCGAATATGTTGAATATAATTGTTTTTCCTGTCTGAAAAATAGGAGCATTGTGAGCAGGTATACACTTTCCTGGGAAAATGATTTCTTAGGTGTTTCTTCCAGTGATATTCACTGACGGTAGTGTAAGTGCATATGGTACACTTGTAGACTCTCTCATTTTCCCCTGCTTTGTTGTGGTGCTTCAAGTGAGCCAGATAGTGATCATATCTGTTAGTGTTATAGCCACAACGGTCACAACGGATTGGGCCCTTAGAGAAATCCACTTCTTCTGCAGTGCAAGAATCAGACTCCTTCACCTGGGCTTGCTTTTCTGCGTTTTCTTCCACAAAGAATTTCTTAGCACTGTGAACCCTGATATGATGCACAAACTCTTCTTCAGACTCTGCCTCATACTGGCAAGGCTTACAACGAAACGGCTTGCTCTTCAAGCTCTTACACTTGTCCTCTGTGCTTTCTGGAGTACCCAGCACTTCCAGTGAGACATCTTTGTCCACACTGGGAGCCTTAGGAGGGGGGCAAACAGCTGGACTTTGGGTTTCTGCACAAGGAACGTCAAGAGAGCTTAATTCCACGTTTTCAGGTGCCTCGCGGTCACTCTCCGCAGCCTGGGTATCTTCCATACCCTCTCCATCGCTGTCTGAGAAGTTGCTGTCCCCTACCGTTGTCAGTTCTGCCATTTGTCTCTCTTCCCCAACCAGGTAATCGCAGCAGTTGCCATTGACTTCTCCTGTCAAGGCCACATTTGCCAACATAATAAGCTGAGGAGCTGCCAGCTCAGCTTTGGAAAGGTCGTGTAAGTCATACATGTCATTGGACAATGCCATGCCGATATTAGCGCTGCCAGGAAAGAGGCTGTTGCCACCAGACTGTCCCAGCACTTGAGTTGCCATGGCAGGAACTCTGTTGGAAGACAAAAGGCACACCGCTAAGTACCCCAGTGTGACAGAGAAGCCCCCTCTGCTTCGTGCTACCCAAGCTGCCCTCCAGGTAACACCAGAAAACGAGACCTCCGGGCCGAGGCACCGGGCCGGCAGAGGCAGAACGCGGGGCCGGGTCCTCCCCGCTCCCACAGGCCACGCTCGGCATCGGGGGGGCGGGGGGGTCCCGTTCCTCCCCCACAAGGGCCGTCCAGTTCCGCCCGACGACGGGTGCAGGGCCCCGCCGTGCGGCGGCCAGGTGGGGGGGCGCTGACAGCGGGACCCCACGTCCCTGGTCCCGCAGGGCCCCGGCCGGGCTCCGGGCCGCCCGGCAGCGCTACCCGCTCCCACGGGGCGGCCGGGACCCAGCAGCTCCCGCGGGGCCCGCCATGTCGGACACCGGGGGCGGCGCAGGCGCCCGCGGGTGGGTGCTGAGGCCGTCGGGCCCCTCCGAGGGCCCCCCCCCGACTGCCCAGGGACCCCGCCGGGCCCAAGGCCGCCAACAAAAGGGGGCGGCCCGGCACGGCCGCCGCCCGCTCCCCCCCCGCGGCCCCGGCGCACATCCGCCGGGGGAGGCGGCCGGGGGAGCCGGGCCGGGCCGTGCCCCCGCCGCCGCCGCCGCCCTCCCTGCCAGGCATGCGGCCATTTTCTGCCTGCCCACACAAAGCAGCCCTCCCCGCGCCGCCCCCGGCCCGACCGCCGCCGCCGCCGCCGCCGGGGGGGCCTGGCCGGGCACGACCGGCCCGCCGCTCCCCCTGCCGCCCGCCCCGGGGCCGGGAGGCGAGGCACGGGCTCGGCTTCCTCCTCCCCCCCGCGGCGGGCAGGGCAGGGCAGGGCAGCGGCCCCGGGGCCGGGGCGCGGCGCGGGGGAAGCGGCTCGGTACCGGCAAGGTCACCGCGGCCGCGCCCACCCGGTGCCCGGCGGCGGGAGGGCGAGCGGCGCCCCGGGCCTCCGCCCGGGCCCGAGGCCTGGGGCTGCGCCCGGCCCGGCCCGGCCCGGCCCGGCCGGCGGCGGCGGCGGCATCGCCTTCCGGCGGCGGCGAGGCCCGGCGAGCGCCCCCGCGGCCGGCGCGACGGCAGGCGGCGGCCACGGCTCCTTAGCCGTGGTGCTGATCCCCCCGCGGCGCGGCCCGGCCCGCCCCGCCGGGCCCGGCCACCCCCGCCCGCCCGCCCGCCCGCCCGCCGGCCGCAGATCAGCCCTGGACAGCGCCTCTCGCCCGGCCCGGCCCGGCCCGGCCCAGCTCCCCCCTCCCGCGGGCCCGGGTCCCGCCGGGCCCCGCCGCACTCACCGGCGGCGCGGGGCCGCCCGGCCGCGCGGCTGCTGCGGGGCGCGGGGCGGGGCGCGCGGGGCCGGGCGCGCGCGAGGCGGGGAGGCGCTGCTGGCGGCGGCGGCGCGGCGGGAGGCGCCGCGCATTCCAGCACACAGCGCGCAGCGGCGGCACCGCCCCGCCCCGCCCGCCCCCACCGGCGCCGCGCGCCCCGCCCCGCCCCCGGCCTTCGCCAGGGAGGGAGGGGGCGCGGGGCCTGGCGCGGGCTGGGCCGGGGCCGATGGGGTGACCCGGGAGCGGGGCGGGCCGCGGGGTCACACGGGGGAAGCCCCCACCCCCCGAGGTGCCGGTGGCGGCCCCTGCCCGCGGTGCCGGTTCGTCCCCGGGGCGGATCGCGGCGGGCTGACCGCGGCCGCCTTTGTCCGGCGCGGGGCGGGCAGGGCCGGGCGGCCGCGCCAGGTGCTGCCCCCGGCGCCGCCCCCACCCCGCTCCGCCCGGGCGGGCCGCGGCCCTGGCAGCGCGGGGCGGCCGTGGGGCCGCGGGCCTCCCCCGGAGCTCCCCGGCGGCGGGGCCCGCCTCTTTGTTCCGAAACCGGGAAGGAGACCCGGGGCGGCGGGTCTCTGCAGCGGGGCGCGCCAGGAAAGCGGCCGGCCCCGCCGGCGCGCCGGGAGGCTCCGGTCCCCATTGGGGAACCCCGGCGCCCGGGTGGTGCTTTCCCCTCCCGGGCCCGCGCCGGGGTCTGAAGAGTCCCGCTGGGCCCGAGATTCCTCAGGCTGAGCCGACTGGCGCTCCGGAGCCTTTCGGCGGGAGCCCGGTGCTTAACGAACCGGCACCACCGGGAAGTGCACGGAAACCGAAGCCTCCTTGTCCCGTTGGGCAGCTTGAAGCCAGCCTTGCACCGGGCCGCGGGCAGCACACGGGCGGCCTCCCTGGCCGGGGAAAGCTCTCCGGGGCCGGGGAAAGCACAGGAGGGTTTTGTCCTCGGTACGGAAAGCAGTAGAGAATTCAAAGCTTGGCAATGAAGGAGGACAAAGATGTTTTAGCGGATATTTAAAGTGGATATCTCACGAGCATCCCTGCTCTGTTCCTGTTTAGTCCATATCCCGACAGCAATTCCACCTCAGCTGAGCTGCCAATACGCCCAGGCCCCGTGGTGCGTCAAGTCAAGTTGCAGAACATTTTGTGGCTTCTCCCCCGGCTGGCTGAGGGATTTCATACGCCCTTTTCTTCCCCGGGTTTTGAAAACTGGGGGGGTTTGTAGTGGTTGTTCAGTAAAGACCAGCACAGAACACACCGCCCGGGGGCTTTAAGGCCAGGTCGAGGACTTCAGCTTCAAAGCGACTGCACCGTATTTAATTTAATCGAACCGTACAGGTGCCGGGGTCAGGCTGCGAGTACCAGACCGCGGGATGCAGACTACAGCCTGCTAACTCCTCCAGAGGCACTTCGACCCGTGTTTTATCAGAATCCAAGCCCACATAATTACTTTAAATCGCTATTTAGGCAAACGTCAAGGTTTTAAAGCTCGCCCCAAAGCATGACGAGTACGGTGGCAGATGGCGAGCAGTAACCTTCCCAGCCTGTGCAGCAGGGCTTCGGGGTGCGCCTGGGCACCCTCTTTGCCACCACACACCCTTTGGCTTAAAACCCTGCCATGGTTTGATCACAGCTCAATTATTTGCATCTTTCTTTTCAGTGTCTGGTGAAGACCTGTGGTGATTTGGGCTTTATGCGGCAGGTTTGGGAGTTTTTTCCAGGGAAATATAAAAATGGACCCTTGCACCACTTCAGTGTAATTCAGCTGTAATGTGGCACTTCCAGCTTTCAGAAAGCTTCTGAGTCAAACTCCGCAAAGCACGTAAATAACCTAAGAATGTAATTTTATTTCAATGAGGCTTCATTTTCTAGATTGGTTTAACGGTGTTTTGATGTTTCCCACCTCTTGCAAAAAATTTTTAAACGCCTTTTACAATTCACATTTCTAGAAGAGTTTCTTCATCATATAATTCCCCTGCACACCCTCAAAACTCATTTGGTAGCCATTACAGAAATGTTTCTGCGCTTGCAAATCTTCCCAGCTGGCCCTGCTTCTACTTAGGTATTTCTAGTTCCCAAGGGCAAGCCCCTTTCTCCAGCCTCCATATATGCCTGCCTGTCATTTCCTTCATCCAGAAGAGGAACTCTGTAATACGGGTATGACATGGGATGGATTTATATATATTTATATAATTTTTTATATAAATTTTTATATATATGCTATGTTACAGATTTATTTGAAAGAGGTCCCCCTAAAATCTTGACCTGAGGTCTATTGCCAAAGCATCGCGCTTTTGCCACCTCCATGCATCTTTCCTCCTGCTTTGCTCCAGTTTGCAGCGGGGGTGCTCAGACCACAGCTGTGCTCTGGTGTTAACAGGCAGCAGGCCTGAGCTGCTCTTCAGGCAGAGAAACTCGAGTGCCTGGGAGGACAGACTCACAGCAAAGCTTTGCCTTTCCAAAATACATGGATGCGACTCGCTGTATTTTAGAAAATATACCTGGCTCTGCAAAATCCAACACAATTTTAGTCTAGCTTCCGTAAGTAGTTTTGACATCACCGTTGCCTACCCCTCTTCCTGATGAACTTGCCTTATTCACAGACAGCTCTTTGCTCAATGCTCTCCTTATCCCAGCCCCACACAAAAGATGCGCTCCCCAGTGAAAAGCTCCTTTGAGCTCTAAATTGAACATTGTCCCTAAGTCAAGTCTGAGCCATTCACAAACCCCCTTAACTCTAGTGGGTGCCCCATCAGATTTATAGGTTAAAACTTGAGTTGCACCACTCCTTAGCTGTGACAGCAGTCAAGTGCTGTTCTCCAGTGCTTTCCAAAAAATCCCACATGTACACCCCAAGAAATCTTAGTGGCACACGGAAGTGGCTACAGCAATTATTTTGTGGTTGGGATGCTTTCGAGCAGCTTGAATGTAAATAATTCTGCAGTGAATATGTATCCTGAAAGAAATGATCCACATCAAAGCCTGTAATGTCTGCAGAAAAATGCAATGGTAAATAAAAACTTCTGCCAAAACAAGGAACTTGACGTTAACGCTAAGATGGATTGTTTCCATTCTGGATCAGCTGGGAAGCAGGGAGTCGAAACTGGGTTTGTAATAGAAAGCATACTGCAATATTAACATCCATCTGTTACAAAAATAAAGGCACCACATTTAGAACTGTTAAAGTGTTTTAGATGACTCGAGGTTCCTAAGGGAACTTAGGTTCTTTCCTTTGTGTATAATTTCACGATTGGATTTGACGTAAGTGTCCTTCCCCATTCATTCTCTGGAAGCAGTTGTTTTGGTTCGGGGTTGCTTTTTTTCACAGCCTGGTTTTCCTCATCTGTTGTGTCTTTTTGTTGGTTTTTTTGAGTGACCAGATTGCTTAGGCTTCTCTGAAAGCACCACTATTAGTGTTATCTTAATAGTATTTTAATGTTTATCACTTCAACAGAGATCTCTTTACCTTTCAGAAACCAGTCTGACCAGATTTCTCAACTTTTGTACTCTATGCCAGTTTGCTGTAACTGTCTATGTTAGTGTTGTAAATATGTGTTTATGGTTCCAATGTTCTAAAAAACTTACATATTAATTGCTTCACTGCCAGGAAAATAGGCCCTACAAGCACTTGCTTTAAAAATATAATGTAGGATCTATTAACTTCTAAAAAGCTATTCAGAGCCTCACAGGATACATAGACTTCGCAGCATTGTGCTCCAAGAGGACTCTCTTTTGGTGCTAGTGGAGAAAAAGCATTGCTGCCTGGTTTAAAAAAGGTCTCCTTTTTTTTGTTTTGTGTCATATGCTACTTAAAACACACCTCCTGTTTGAAGGCCAGAATGGGCCAAAATTTCAAGCCATTTGCAGCATCATTTGCACTTCAGAAATTCTGCTTTTAATCCTTTTGAAGAAGCTCATTCTGCAGCTTTCAGAATATGCAGGTCTCATGACAACAAGAATCTAATACATTTTTTTTTTTAATGGTCAGTAAAATTCTCTGACGCCTAGCCATTCTGCTGTGGCACCTCCTTCCTTCCAGCAGGAAGGTTTCTGCATCTGTGTGGTGAACAGGATCAGTAAAAAAAAAAACAAACCATATTAAAACTACCTCTGCAAAAAGCTCCTCTTTGGTCAGCAAGGCTGACTTACCTCACCTTGCAGGGTCAGTGGAAATGCCACGTTAGCTCTTCTGCCTAAAACCAAGTGTAATACGGAGACACTTTGTGGGAATACCAGTTTACAGATGGTTATCGAGACTCAGCTACTCATTCTTAAGCTCTTTCAGAAAAGCACACAGAATAGATTGCATCTATTATGGCTTTGCTACCTTCTTGGATAGGAGTTGATACTGTGAAGGGGCAAACTGGCAAAACCATAATTTTATTCAGTACAAAATATCATGCTCAAATAAGGCAGAGACTCTTGAGATAAGTACTTACTGAAAATAATTTTTCTACTCACAGGGCATTTCCTTAAAAGCCATCAGGCTTAATATTTCTACCTATTTTTACACAGCCTTTTGAAAATGTCTTTTGGCTGCTAAAGTATGCCTGTTATCAACTGCTGTGGCTGTGATTTTACCGAGCAGTTAAATCCAGTGTTCAGGCTGCCACTGCCGGACCTGACCCACCACAGCCACCTGGCTCCAAGCACAAACCTGGCACAAACACATGCTGTCAAGTCCAGTTCATTGCAAGATGCTCGGAATGGTTAATTTTGTGCCACCAGACTTACACAGCTCCCATTTATGCGGTTTCCAAATGATTTCAGGCCATGGAAGGGAGAGCTGGTAGGTACTGAGTGCTGTGGAAAACCTGCTCCCCAGTTTGCAGCTGGAAGCTGTACGGCTGGGTGTCAGGGCTAGGCACACAGCACCCGATCCTCTGGAGCGATTCCTGGCTTCTGAGCTGGACAAATAAAGTTGCCCAAGTAACTGTTTTGAGGGGAGGGTAATGTTGTATTTGGAGTTACAGTGCTACAGCCTGAACAGAGGTGCAGCTGCAACACATAAACCTGTTTTTAAATGCCTTTCTCTTACAGGAGCAGGGGAGATTGCACTGGTATAACTGGATTTGGAGCTGTACATCTTTTGTCTTGGGTGACGGCAGGGTAGGAAATAGTGTGCCTGGTGTTTGACAACAGTTATCTGGATGAGCAACTGTTTCTTAAGCAACAGCCCTCAGCTCTTTGCCATGGCTAATTGACAGCGACAGGGATTACGTGGGCAGGAGAGGGGATGTAATGGGCAGTTACTGGGTAAGAGAAAGAATAAGGGAGGAGGAAGGCCCTCTTTAGAAAGAACATGAGGTTCGTTGTGTGGTGGGGCTCAGCTGTTCTGATCATGATCCTGTCCCTTGGTTGCCCCTTCATTCCCAGCAAGTCAAACTCCATGCTGCACGCCTGCTGTCAGTAACTCTCCTGCTGGGAAGAGCCTGGCTTATTCCACTCAGGTTCAGAAATTCCACCAAACTTCCCTGAACACCTCTGGGTTTAACCCACAGTCCTCTCATGCCTGCTTCTCCCCAGGCTTCCTATGCCCACTGCCTTGCGAGTGTCACTCAGCCAAACCCATTTGGGATGTTCACCCCATCTTTAATCGAGTGCTTTCTTCCTCCATGCCCTCCTGCACTGAGCCTTTGCCACATCTTCCGCAGCACAGCAGCCACTGCCTGTTCTCGCACCTCCTGCGGGCACAGGCTCACCCTCTGACACCCAGGCAATATTTATCCCTGAGCCTGACTACCTGGGAGAGCTCTACTTTTGCAGTCCGAGGGGCAAAAGGGGTTGGGGTCGGACAGTGATGAGGGGAGGGTACCTGAAACCGTGCAGTAAGACAGAACTACACCCAGTGTTAGAGGCAGAAATGCAGTAAAAACGTCTTTGCCACTTGTTTTTTTCCAGAAGACATGAGGATGTATCTCATTCTATCAAGTCCCTGTTCACTCCGGCCCAGCTCTCCAACTTTCACTGTTTGCACCAGCACGACTGTACCAGGGGTGGGGGGAAAAATTGAAAACATGGCCTAGCTAAACACATAAGCTATGTGTCCTTTCCTCTTTGGCTCTGGTAATTGTTCAGTCAACAGAAACATCGTTTCACCAGCCTGAAATAATCCCCCAGAAGCAGTGAAGTGGATGAGCATTTTCCCAAGCACACTCTGTGTGCTCTTCCCTGGAGTTTTACAGGCTTTTCCAAAGGTCATCACTGGTGGTGATGCTGTGGCTTTCGGCACTGGGGAAGGCACACAGGGCAGGACACCTGCTTACCGGCTGGACGAAGCCCCCGAGGGTGTTTTTTGCCTTTTTGTTCCCAGGGTAAGCTGCGGGGCTGCAGCACAGTTTCCAGAGGTTTCACTGATGCAGCTGCACCAGTGCAATACTGGCTAATGGCCAGGTTTGAACCAGGCCTAACGTTTCTTTTAAATACGGAGCATTCAGTGCTCTGTGCAGAGAAAATTACTTTTCTAGTGTGTGTGTGTGTGTGTGTGTCCCCTTTTTTTTCCTGAAAAACCAAAAAGCCCCAAACTGACAGCTCTGGGCACCAGCTGCCACTTCCCAGACAGACACCCCAGTTCAGTTAGGACTCTCTCCCTTTTCACTCTTCTTTTGAGTACCTCTGCAGCTCATCTTGGACTAACAAAACTGCCCACAAGGTAGCGAAGGAATGGACATAACGCCTCCCTGCCCCCACCTCCCCCCCTTGCAGGGCGACCTCTGCCCCCAGCTTTTTGTCTGGGGCACCAGCTGGACAGGGATGGTGCCTTACTGGGGAGATACCGAGCCTGGTACATCGGTTTCCTCCCCCAGTTTGGGCTTGGGGCCCTGAGGCACTACTGCAGGATAGTAAAATCATGCCAGCCCTGTTAACTCTCCCCTTGCCAGGCAGCCAGCCTGCTCGGAGACCTTCTCCAGGACAGATGCAGTTGTAACCTGAAATCTGTGGGCTTGAGTAGCACGGTGCATCGTTAGGGAAAAATAAGCTGAAAAAGCTTATGGAAGAAAAATAGTGAAGAAAAAGCAAAATGCAAGCTCTGTTCCACGCTAATTAAAGGTATTTCTCCCTCCAGATCTTGCATGACTTACAAAAGTAGACTGCTAAGGCTAGAAGCAGCTCCTGCAACCCCCCTGTCCTGGGTGGAAAAGCAGACTAGTGTGCTGAGATTTCATTTGTTAAGATCCATGAGATTTGTTAAGATCTGTGACATTTTAAGATCTTCTCTAGATCTAGATGTTACGTGACCACTGTAATAACAGCACATGGTGTAATAGCACAGACTACAGCTCCATCTCTTGAAACACAAACGAAGTATTTCATAATTGGCTTTTCATTTATTTAGGATGTTCGGTACAAATGGCATAGTCATCCAAAATGTTAACCATGCCTTTTCTCCCGATTTCAGTGGGTGATCAGGCCACTTACCGAGATGAAAGAACGTGGATTTTACTTCATCATCAAAGTCCTAACATTAATGTCTCACGCATAAATTTTCCTGGAAGATGGTAATGTTACCTGCCCTTGTCTGACACTTTGAAAAATTAACACTTGTTTAGCAAAGTGTGAAGGTGTCTGAATGCAGTAAGGGCAACTGCTTATTCAAAACATCTGTCTAACAGAAATGCTGAGTAAGGGGGTGCCAACCATCTGAACTTTATTATGAAGTTTGGTCTACATTTAAATTTTTTACCCAGCACATATATTGGGTCAGGAATGCAAAATACCTGTACTCTTCTCTCTTTCCACCTATGCCAGCAAAAGCTCTTGTGCAGTTACAGGCATGCTGTTTGCAGAATTTCAGTACATTGCGCTGGGAAAAGTGCTTATCAGCTAGCATTACCTTTCTGCACTAGGAAGTGGTGCTAGGAGACTTGTCTTTGTATATAAGGATGTAAGAACTGTCACGCTGCCTCAGAGGAAGGCTCTGTCTACCCCAATACTGGACTCTGATAGAGGCCATTAACACCTTCTGCTTCTGGAATTCAAGATCTAGGGATTTTTGAGCCAGAAGTCACATAATGGCTCAGTCACTGATGTGTTGACTTTCTGAGAAATCACCTAATCGTTTCCATTTCATCTGTGGTTTTGGCCTCTAAAATATGCTGCGGTAAGGAGTTTCCTAAACCGGAGGGTTTGTATTTGGAGGTGCATGTCTCTCTGAGCTGGCAAGATTGTAAACGTGTATGGTTAGGCCATACATTTGGAAGGAGAGGAAGAGAATGGCAGGGCTGGCCTGACCCAGCAGCTGAATGCATACAGTGTCCTTGTAAGCCACGTGCAGACCGGGGGATGCAGCTCCTTTAGCATCACACTCCAGCATATCGACTGCCTTCTCCAGAGCATCCCACATCGTTTTTCAAAGGTTGCTGATTGTTCCTTGCCCTTGCTTCATTTGTCATTCCAGGGCATAAAACATTCCCATAGCTCAGCTGTCTTCCTGGGCCTCTCCTGACGTGCTGTCCAAAGGTCATCAAACACAACCTTCCCTCACCCACAGCCTCTCGGCTTGGAGGTCTGCCAAGCTGAGGTGAAGTGGTAGCTCTCGTTGCTTCATGAGGCCTCTCAGGTGCTTGAGCAAACAGAGACTGGAGAGGAACAGATGCCTCTGCAGCACGTTCAGGCTAGAAACACTCCCTGGTTCCAGCCCGGGACTCCTTGCTCTCCCTGCTCTTCTCAGGCTGAACGCTGTCGGAGCAGCTCACGTTTCTCTCATGTTTCTCTCTCAGCTGCTGCAGAAAGTTCTGTTTCTCAGTTATGCCCAAAGCAGCTTTGCAATGTAAAAGTCAGTATCTGTCCAAAACCTAATTTCTCTTTAGCAGCTGCATGAGTTGAACTAAAAGAAATGTATTAGTACCTTGGGTAAAACTGGATTACTTCATTCAAGTGTGGTCTTCCTCTCATCACTTACGTTTGCGCTGTTTCAGCTCTATACACATTCGCTTAAGTTACAGCCTAATCCTCCACTCCTTGCTAAAAAGGAAATAAATCCTTCCACCTGTTATGAAGGAGAGCAAGTAGAATTAACCACCCAAGCTTGCCAGGAGAGAATCACACTGCACTGTGACCCAGGCGGGCTGGCTGCTTTTCCAGTAGTCAGGATGAGGATGCAGGATTTACCTACATAAGGAAAAGAGCCCTTCGCTGCTGACAGTAGGTGTCAGCAGCAGATGACAATTTATGCTGAACAGGATCTCCTTGACTCCAAAGCAAAGACAGGAACAACTTTCTGAGCTGTTTCAGCCTGCTTTGAGCTTGATTTTTACCTCAATTTCAGGAACAGCACAGAGCAGTTTGTTTTCTCTGTGCTGCAACCACGTGAATTTCTGCACTGATCTAACTCCACTTGTTAGTGCTACCAGTTCCTTGCAAGCTACAAAGAGCCCCCAAACAGGTCTGACCTTATTGAACACCAAACCTGTTACCGTTCCAAGTCTCCTACTCTTGCTGGAGTGGTGCAGAAAGCACTGGTGGTATTATATAAATCCACAGCAATAAAGTAATCCTCCTCCTCCTGGAAAAAGAATGTTGATAAAGTATTCCCAGCATGAAGGTCAGCTCTGCAAAGCTGTCCCACCTCAACATTTTATCTGTTAATTTTTTTTTTTATTTTCCCCTCAACCATAATTGTTTTCTGTCCATTAAAGCAGATGTGATGCGTTTACAGCTGCTAAATGACACAAAAATGACTACAGGAGTTGACTGGGAGATGAATAACTCCCATTACAGCAGCAAGAGGTATTTTGGATTGCTGATAATTTCAGTGCTGCCTCAATAAGTAAGTCCACATGCTGATTACAAGGGTACAGGAGACATACAAAAGATGGCTAGCAGGGGCCATGATCTCGGGGCCATGATCTCAAGGCCAAATCTCAGAGGATCCTGTACGACATCCAAATGCAGCTGGAGAGCAAAGACTGCACAAGAGTCTCTGTGCCAGGGAAGTCCCAGCAAATCCAGTGAACAAGCACCAACTCCCTGTGCAGGAACTGCTGTTCAAGCAGACAGTGATTTGCATCCACCAAACTTCACAGTGGGTGAAGACTGAACTGGGCTATGGCTCAGGTGGCCCTCGGAGCACAAGGTGTCAGCACATAGCTCTGATAATCGCCCTTAGGACTTCTTTAGAGATACAGGATGAAACTTTCAGCCCCAGTAAAACAATCCCGACACAACTGCTGTCAGAGCTGCCTAATATTTCCTGCTGTTGTGGAAGAAGAGCAATCCAGCAGGACATACTGGGGGCAAAGACTCCACCTGCAAGCCTGACTTTGGCTAGCGCAGGTGTAAACTTGCTACCCTTCACCATGCTTGCTCGCTGCTCTTCCCATTTCTGGCCTTCTTGGTTCATTCCAAGACACACTGCAGCGGGGAAAACACACAGATGCAGGGCCAAGTCCCCTTTCTTGTGCTTGGCGATAGCATTGTGGCATTTTCAGAAGCATCTGGTATCTTTAAACGCACATCTACCTGCAGGATTTGCAATGGCATGCCTGTGGAATGGCTGAGATAGCACAACCTAGGCCAGCTTCCTGGTTGTACAAGTCTTAGTCATTCCTAAGGTAGGATGGAGAGGATGTTTTCAGGTTTTCTCCATGCTGCCAGTTCACCAGTCCTTGACCTGCTCCAGCCACCAGCTGCCAATACTGTACCCTTGGCAAAAACGTCTCTCTGACAGACCGCTGAAAAAGTTCTTTTCACAGACATACTGCCCACGAAGGTAAATTTGCAGCCTGACATTTTGCTCCCTTGACTTCACCTCAACCTCTTCCAGTCCTTCCCAGCTCAATGTACTTTTTGCAAGTGCTTGTCACTTCCCTACTGAAGAAACATTGATACTCAGCAGGAGCAGGGGGAACTGTAAGGTGGAAGACTGTGGGAGAGAAGAAATACAGGCCACATAAACAGTCTACTGATTATTTTCATCAGCACCAGCAAAACACAGCTGCAATAGAAACAGAGATGTCAGAAAGAGAAGTTTACCTGTGTCAGGCACAAATTTGCAAAAACAAGAAAATTGGCTGCAAAGGAAGGTTTCGGCAAAATGCTGAGGGTTATGGAGCCTCTCCTGCACAACACTTAGCCCTGAACTGCCCCAATAGGTATGAAAGGAGAACAAAGGACCCAGCAGTATGCTTTATTACACACAACACTAAACAGCAGCACTGTCTCTTGGAACAGATTGCACCTCCGTGAGACTTTTTTTTTTTTTTTAAACTGTTGTGGTTTTGCTCATATACTTCAGTTTGGAAGGAGCTGGGCTATTTCTGTGCCAGAATCACTGGTTGATACATACTCTGAAAATACCAAGAACTGATACTAATTTACTACAGAGGGGAAAATACAACATTTGTAATTGGTGCTAAATGGACAACAGCCTGTGTACAAATACTGTGCTTTCAGCTTTTACATAGCTGTGCAGGCAGCCATTGCATGCTACTTTATTCCAGCAATTTCTCTGTGCAACAACTTCTAGTGCTGGAAATCATGCCACCTGACTTAATTTCCTTTTTGGAACTTAATGATGTAAAGTGATGATCACAGAAGATTATTATTTTTTATTAAGAAAACCAACCAACCATCTCACCTTGCTGGTAAATCTAACACACACCTTGTACCCAGAGAAAAAACCAAGTTGCATAGCATGCCAGTCTGCAGAACTAGCGAAGATCTGACCTGGGAGCTGAGTCACAAGACAGAATGGCACAGAGAAAGCTTATCTCTGTGCATCTTTTTTTTTTCTTTCATCACATGCTTCAGGGGAAGTCAGCTGTAAAACCAGGAGTTTCGTTCCTGTAATGAGCTTTAGCTTTGTGTGAGGATGTAAGCCATGTCAGCGTGTGAGCAGAACTAGTCCAAGGTGCCAAACAGAACTGCAATTATCCTACAACAGCATTTAACAGTTTAGGCATTTACATATGCCTTGCAACTATGAAGCTGCTGTGAAGATACTGCCAAAAACTCTGTCCGGGAGGAGGAGGAAGACTAGGACCTTCCGATCAGATGTTTAGGAAGGAAGCTTAAGATTTCTCACAAGCATCAGTTCTTCCACAAGTCCTTTTCATTCAGGAGCCTCACCAACATCCTTGATCACTGATCAAGGAAACTTTTATATCAGAATTTGCAGGCCTCCATTTAACCCTGCTTTACCACTGCCAAGAAGCTGAACTGCCTCTATGAGCAGGCCATGTCCCTCTTCAGCAGGGATGCATTCTCAGTATAAGAAGCAGATCCATCAGCTGCTGTCCCCAGGGTAAAGCTCTGCTATATCCACAACTGGGAACAGCGGCAGCGATCGTTAACTGCTTCTGAAAGCTTCAGCTAATTACCTTGTAAAACCAGGAACTCCCCGACATAACGGAGCTTTTCTGCAGACATATGTGAAACTTTGATTTATAAGAAATCTTTCATTTCCTTACGTGGTGCATTATTTTGCTATTGAAAATCCAACCAGTAAAATAACTCAGTCTGGTTTTGTTCTGGTAAAACAATATGCAGCTTAGCAGCTCTGCAACTGGGGGTAAATGATGTTATTATACCACCTGAGAAGTGGACAATGAGACAGAGCTGACCCTGAAAAGCAGACAGTGCCATCCCTGCAGGTCTTAGAATAGTGCTTTAAGGACAAAAACACTCCTTATTTACTTATTTCATTACTTTATTAAAGGGAAGGGTAAAAACGTGCTATAAACAGATTCACGAACTATGGTAATTCATCAGGTTTATGCATCAGATCACATTTCATACAGAAACTATAAATACAAGTAAAAACATTGTCCAAAACATTTCACAACACATCATAATTTGAGAGCAAACCTCACTTCAAACTACCCAGTTAGCAAAAATCCAGTTTCATTGTTGCGTAATTAGTTGGCAGGGAGTATTGACTGTACAAGTTGCAACCTGAATACACCTAGAAATAAGTAAAAACTCTGAATTTAAAGTAAATTATTTTGCTATATTTGGTCACAAAGATAAAGATTTATCATATTCTGTCCCTAACAAACAGTAAAACTTTCTAATAGGCCAACAGTAAGGTCTTTGCTATTTCCTTTCTAGGTTGACAGAACAGGCTATTAATGAAGAAATTTCCCCCCCAGTCCTCAAGCAGCTCTGAGAAGCAAACCAGTATTTTATCCTCAATTTATCAATTTTATCACAATGCTCATGTTTTCAGTGCAAGCTCTACACTTTTTTATAGCTTCCATTGACTCCTTAAAGATTTCTATGTATTTTTTGTGGTTGTTGCTTAAACCACACATTGAACTCAAGTATTATCATTTGAGCCAATTATTTCTGTACTCATGAATGGACATAGCTGCTGTTTGATGAGTAACACTGAAGTCACCACCTCAGACTAACCATCCCTGCTAAATCTCCTTGTGGAGGTGCAGCCTGTAGCAGCAAAACAGTGCTTTGCTTTTGCTGTAATAGTTTACATCAACTGCAAGACAGTATTTTCACAAGAATGAAAGTTGTGGTTCTCAGACTGCTACCGGCACAGAAAAGCTGTGCACACACACGCTTCTAAGCGGTATTAGGATGGCCTCTGGAGAAGACCTGGTGATCAAGCAGCCCATTTTTCAGTCCTTCCCCCTACCCCAGTCCTGAGTAGTTTCTCTTGGTTTTTTGCAGAAATGCCTCTCCCAGGGCACAGTCAATCATGCCAGAACTATATGACACTTCTCAGAGCCCCAAAACATCAAACCCTCTCTGCCTCTTGCTCTTTGACAGCACTTCTTTTTTAAAAACCACATTTGAGGGAGTTTACATCTCATTAGACATTCAATTTCCTCTCTTTGCTTAGTCTCAGGGCCTGCCATGCTCTAGAGATACTATCAGCTTTGGATTAAGACTGCTCCCTTCCCTTTAGCAAGGAGCATCTTTGGATTACTGTGTCCTGGACAGATCATTTAGCAGGACAGATTGTTCACGTAAGTTGTCACAGCACTGCTGACAGCCACTGTAAAAATGAAAGTCCAGAGCCTCAATATGGGCAAAGCGTCTGTAGCCACCTGAATTTAAGTGACCCACCTTCCAGAAAAATTGTCCAAATCAGACAAGGACCATCTCAACTCATTTCAGGGTCCCCCCCCCTCCAATTTATACACAGAATTCCCCAGGTTTGCACAGCCACTTGAATAAACCCTAAAACATGGGAGTGTCCTCAAATCTGCAAATTTTGGCTCCAATTTTATATCTGTCATATAGCACAGATACAAGCATTATGGTAATGTTAGTCTCTGTATATCTATAGTTTTGCTTTTTTCCACTAATGAAAAATGCCAATGCTCATCTTCGTAGCTGACTGCACTTACAGTAACGTTCACATGAATTTTATGAAGACAAACAGAAGTAGCTTCAAAAAACCAGCACCCCTTAGGTATCAGGTGGATTACACACTAGGCCTTTCAGATGCTGGACCACCAAGAAAAAGAAGAACACTGAGAAATTCCAAATTCAACAAAGTTAAGCCCCAAACACAAGTAAGCCACTTGCTTTGAAAATCTGGTAAGGCTATCATTGCCGTAATTCCTCAAGCATAGACAGATATATAGGCACTGTAACATCATTCTTAACCTGGATGAGTTTATTTTGTGTCTTATGAGAAGCTGCTGGTTTGAAACAGTGGATGTTCCAGCACCTGTGATACTCTAAACAAGAGTGAAGGTCCACGTTTCCACAGGGAAAGAGAGGAATCCTTTGCCTAGTCCTTCATACCTCATATCCATTCTGAAGCCTACTACTAATAAAAAAAAGTACTAGTACACAGGAAGAGTTAGTTCAATCACTCAGATCCTGTAACATCAAGAATTTCATCTTCGTTTTGTGCCCCCAAAGCCTGCAAAGAAAAAAACCAAAAACACTGTCAGCTCCACCATAATCTTTCCACTGAGCTCTCTAGTTCTAAAAAGGCTAAAGGAGGCAAGCAAGATGAATTAAACATATTTACATAAAGTAGAACAGCAAACAACTGTGGGCTGACTGGCCTGAAATACTCTGTTCTTGCAGATTAGACAACCTGCTTTCTACAAAGAAATCAGTTTTTTTGATGTTTTCTAGAGAAGGGCATGTATAGTGCACACCAAAGGGGAAAGCTTTAAACTAATGCACCTTACAGATGAAGACAAACCCAGTAACAGTGGTACCATGCTCACTGTAGGCCTGGGGAGCTTCACATCCCACAGTGCTGCCCTACTTCCACAGGAAATGGAAATAAGGGACATTGTTACATGCCCACCTATACCAATTGGTAAAATAAAACAAAGAATGTTTGCTAAACCTCAGCTAACATCTGAGGTTTAATTTTGATAGATCAAAGCCTCTCAAGCTTCAGGAGATTAAAAGGTATTTCGCCTTACCAGAAGCGGTTCTTGTTCCCGAACTGCTGCTTTGTGTGGAATTGCTTGACTGCCCATTCATTGGAGGTGCTGCTGCGGGATCTGTCCACATACTGCAGTATGGGGAACGTGGCTGTGCTCTGGTGAGAGACAGAGTAGAAGGAAGACTTTGGTAGTGACCTTATGAAAAATTAAGAAGTTACCATTCCAAACAAGTGGACTGCATCTCTGAGGGAAAACTGTAAGCAGACAGTTGTTTCAAAGCTGGAAACCTCCTTATTTAATGTAATTAACATGTTGAGAGCAAGGATATCTAGGGTTATATATCAGTGTTTGACTCGCTGATCTACATTACTTGCTTCTATAGATATGGAATTTCCTGCTGTTTAAATTTATGAAGAACTCTCTCACACTTTCTGACACCAGCATTTTCAGGCACATCATTTCAAACAACTAAAAATTAAAAAAAAAAAAATAGTGGGCCAAAGACTGTTTTAAAGGAAGAGATGCCCAAGTTAGGAAGCTTGTTCATGCACTTGGACTTGCATATTCAGTTAGGCCTCTAATCTTGTACCATAAGAGGTGGCTACTGAAATGGGGTGTGTGTGTAAATCAAGGAACCAACCTGCATGTAGATAACACATAAATATAATGCTTAAACACAAGGCTCATGGTTTTGAGACTTAAGAAATAGTCAATAAAACCTTGAACACATTATACCTTTTAAGAATTTGCAGTGGGATTAATGTAATAAAACAAGATCATAATATCCTTTTGGTTGGAAAAGACCTTAAAGGTAATTGAATCCAAGATATGACATCTAAAGCTCTATTCAAAGTAATTTTGTAGTTAATTTCCACTGTTGATAGCATCACGGTCCCAGTTTCATTTTACTTGACTCTGAGATCAAGACTGCACATTAGACACTTTAGGTCTAAATTATCTTATCTTCCAAGTTTTCACTTCCTCAACAGGCAACCCTGATAAGGCTTCTGTCATTACCAAAACCCCGCACTTTACAATGGAGGAAGATGATTTAACACACTCCTGTCTACATGATCTTACTCCCAAACTTTCAATATAAAAACCCCTTATGTATAATAACTTCTGTTATTATATTTAATCTCTTACATTACTGAATTCCTCCAGGATTAGACTTGATACACATGCAGTTATTTGATCACTAAAGGAAACTGCCTGGGCTCTAAAGATTCCCTGCAGGAGCCATGTATTTTCTTTAGCGAAGGCTGAAATGGCAGCAATTGCTCCCTTTAAACTGTTTATCTAAACCTAACGCATTTTAAAAGTGTTTAGCAAATATGATGAACAGATGTTTACTCCAGCACTGAAAATGCTTTTGAATGCTGTTTCTGTTACGTTTTTCCAAAAATGCAACTTATGTATGACCTGCAAGTCCTTTGGAAGACCACACCTCCTGTATTTAAACACATGGGCCTTCAGGAGATTAGATTAAAGGCAGTTTAATCTGACCACACCAGGTATCACAGAAGAGCAGCTGCCATCCAGACTGACTTTAGGAGAGATAACACTGATACAGGAGACCTATCTGCAGACAGTTTTATGCTTATTATCATCTGTGAAGTCTGCAGATGGAACATTTAAATGTAAAATCATCTTAAATTTGCAAGCCATGCCCAGTCAGAGTAATCAGCTAGCTAAAGCAGAATAAAGAACCTCCGTCCTCCCAATTTTAGTTCCCCAGAAACATGTTTAAAATGGCTCTGCTGGTGGAGCTATAGACTGCTCCTCTATTGTTCTAGAGGTAGGATTTTACAGCTTGAACAATACAGGCCTGAAAGCTTAGAAACAATGTAAACAGAGTATATATGACATACCCCCTGAAAGCTTAAACACTTGGAGTCTGAGAGCATGCATATTTTACCTGTGACTGCCAGCCAAGTAGCCTAGCAAGCCTCCCGCTCCTAACCCAGTCCAAAATCCTGGTCCTGAATCGGTTCCAGGAGATGAATGAGTCCCAAAGCTGTTGTCTTCTTAAACAAAACAAAAATGGGAAACATCTGTTAGTGCCACCTAATCCTCAGGCTAGCTCTTGCAACAAGACTCTCCCCTGTTAAAGATAATGGAAAATTAAACAATAAACTCCACCTGATTTCAGTAGATCCTTGATCAAGTTTAACTTGAAAGGCCTCACAGTTCAGAAAGCAGGAAAAAACATAAATGAACACAAATGTAAAGAGTTTTACATTAAAATTAGCTTCCGTTCAATCTCACAGCCCTGATGTTTGCAAAACATGGCAAAGAATTCCTGCCTGCAGATTTACAAACAGACAAATTAGATTAAAAATAGAAAAGGAAATGGAGAAAGAATAATCTGCTCAAGGTCACATAGCAAGCCAGAAGCAGACACAGGAACAGAAATCAAATACATAAAACCAAACAGTGAAATAACCACTAAAACACAGAGCTTCTAATCTCACTCAGAACAGCTGCACATTTTGAGTAACAGTGGCTCAGCCTAAAGGCTAAACTACTTCGTATTGTTTCATTTCTGGTAATCCTAGTCTGGTATCTGTTATCAAAAGATATGCTAACTGCAATCACATTGCAAAGTTTTTATTATGCGTGAGTCACCAAGCTTGACAAATACCTTGCTGAAACTGCAAGCGTATCAAGTGGGTTGTGGGGGGGAGGAAAGACACATTTTTTTACCTGTGACCTGCATAACATGAGGTTCTGACTCAGAACAAAATGCCTTCCATTTAAAAAAAAAAAGAGAAAATGCAAAACCGAAGTAGAATCATTTGCTGGTCTAGAGAAAAACATGGGTGCAAGAATAAGCTTCAACCACAGATTTAACACGTAAGGAAGTGTAAAAGGCAAGGACTGAAAATAACATCAGGGCCTCTCTGAAATATGCCCACCTACACAAGCGGGCAAGATTTACTATGTAAAAGTTCTACAGGACTTAGTTTGTCACCAAACTGGTGTGGATTGTTTATAGTTACGGAAGAGACACCCCCACCCCCACCCCCCGTTTAAACAATCAGTTTACATCTACATTCGATTTGATGTTGAATTTCATTTTGAATGCATTGGGGGAAAAATGAATGCTTATTGGGTCAATAACCATTAAACTATGCTGATCTGGAACACTACCAACAACAACAACAACAAAAAAGTACTTAATTTACTATAAAAACAATGTTAATCAGGGAGATGAACCAACTCGTTTGTTCAAAAGCACCATGGCTGAATGTTGACTCAGAAAACTGAGTCATTTTTTACTGAAATATCTAGAGTAAACATTAAGGAACATGTCAAACCACTAACAGAGAAAAAGTAGAATTTAATTAAGATAGGCTAGCTAAACAAGTTTCACAGGACACATTCTGCACGTTAAGGGGATTTTAAAATGAAGCAAATAAAATATTAACAGCAATAAGTCAACAACATTGCTTTCCATTACTGTGCAGATTTTCAAAGACTAAAAATACATTCCCGAACACAAAGATGTACACATTCAGAGATCTGCTTAAATGTAAGGCAGACACTAAATGCATGAAGTAGCATAACACTTCATATTTTTAAGCTGGCCCCACATTCAAGGAGTTTTCCTCCTTACTTTGAAATCTAAGGAAAAATCATTGACATTAATTATTAAAAATGTCATAACTTAAGCCTTAACATGCACATTGGGAGCCATGTAAGTGCAAAGTATTTTCAGTAATTACCACGAAAACTTATTTTCAAGGCCCTACCCTCGCTAGATTTCAGACTCTTGCAATGACAAATGCAGTGATGCAGTTAACTGACAACAAACAGGATGGAAAAAGAGAAAGTAACTCTTCATTCGTTTTGCTTGCTCCCAGTATGACAAAGACCTCTCTTATAACCATGGTTCTTAGTAACTGTTTCAGTAATGCCAGTGGCAAGTGGCATGCCCACACAAAGTCACAGATGCACATGCAGGATAGGCAGACTGTCTGAAGTCTGAAAGAACTACATCGAAACCGATTTGCAAAGCCACTAGTAACACAGAAGCAGAATCCCTTTAATTTTCTGCTGCAGGTACATCTGAAAGTTTCTGGGGCACATGCCCTGCATAAGGGTATCCAAAAGAGTTATACTGGCACCCTCTGTTGGCCAAGTGGCTCGAGGAAACCTGGAAGAAAGCATTAACAAGCATCACTAAAATACAAGCTTTTGACTAAGCCTTATCTGTTCTATTTTTTGACTTGATAGACCCCTTTCTCTCATGAAAAAACCCACAAAAACAAACAAACAAACAAACAAACAAACAAAAACCAAAAAGGAAAAGATTGAGATTATGCGACTTGTCAGAATGTAATTTGCATTCCAGTGCTGTGAGCATCTCATGTTTGCAGGGTTAAATGAGTCGGTCAGACACGCGATGGATAACATTTATTTCCCTTAGACACCATGACCACCTAAGGCTGACCACTTTCAAGTGACAAAAGTCATCAGTTTTCTGGGAAAAGATAAAATGCGTCTTTTCCTAGCAGTAGCTCGGTCACTGCTTATACAATTTCCAACTTCAGATGAAAGGCATCACATGAGGCTGAGGTGCTGCACCTCTAATGATAGTTCACAGACACTGTTATTTGCTCTGGGAACCAAATCTTCCAGCCACTGGGACTACACTGAAGCACCTATTAAAACGGAGGACTGCTACATGGCACTCAACTGCATCAACTGCTCTGTGAATGAAATCAGGAGTCAGCAGCCCAATGGCTTAAAGATCCTTCTGCAAAGTTTTAAAGTGCTTCTTTGGCACCCGTTTGTTTCTGCCTGGGCAAGACTATTCTCTCTTCCAGATCACTTACGAAAATTACTCTTCCCTCCCACTACCCTCCTGTTTCACAGCATTTGAAAAGAACACTTGCTGAGCATTTCCAAAGGCTCAAAGGGCAGCTTGTTGCATAGCCTGCCCTGAAAGCCTATGGGAAACCAAGTTCTTATTTTCACTTTTGAACAAAGAACAACAGAATGCAACGCTGCAGCCAGTGCAGCAGAGTCAACTGCCAATGCATTGGTTCTAAGTCTATCCCACCCGCAGTTACTGCACATAAAACAGTACAACACTGCTTGCTCTTTTGAGTATTCTAAATGGCTGAGAACCCTACCTGTGAAGGTGGACTTAAAACCAGGAGGAGGAGGTGTTTGCTGACTCTGCCAGGAAGGCCTAGTGAATCCATCACTGCCCCCAAAACTCTGGGTTTGAGGCTGCTGGTTACCAAGGAAGAGCTTGTACACTCCAAAAGCAAGAACCAGAAGAACAATTATAACGATCGCTCCAGCACCAGAATCGGAAGATTCTTTTCTTGACTGATAATAGCTAGAGCCAAAGCTTCCAGAGTTCTTCACTTTCCTTTCACCTTCCTCAGTCAGCTCTAGCCTGAACAGCAAACTACAGGAGCCTCTTAAGATGTAAGGATCATCTGGATAATCGTAACCTTCACAGCTCACTTCCATTTGTCCGAAACGGTCGGTATTTTCCAAGTCTGCTTTGCACTCCCACTGAAAAGATAAACACAATACAAAGTAAAACCTGCTCCAGAGATGAAAATACCTGTTTTATTCTCCAAATATGCTCTGAAATAAGGCTATAATTACTAACAAATTATGTAAAAGGCCACAGGGTAAGAAATTTTTGAGCACTCTTATTTTGAAAAGGACTAGCAAACTGACGTTAAATAAGAATGTTTTTTCAAATCCTAAAGTTAAAAAAAAAATCCGATCTTTCAGAACACAGAACAGTTACAACTCTGGAAGATTTTGTTTTTCTTCACAGAACAAGTTTTTCAAGTATCCCTTCTTTGGTATAGGAACACTTTAAAAAAACCCAAACCTCTGTACCCTGTGCGACAGTTACTTAATAAATGCCTGTCCCACATAAACTGGACGGCATCTACAAAAACGTAATATGGAAGCCTGAAATTCACTGCACCTGATTCCATTTGCATCCACACAGAAATCATGAAAAATTGGGACAGACATCATTCGTCACTCATATGCAACACTTCACAATCAGAATGCGATTTGACAGTTCAATATATGAGGATTCCTCAGTCCCACATTTCCTTGAAGTAACAGAACTTAGGTATCGCCTCTAACTGCAAGTGACACGTAATGGGGGTGGGTGGAAGTAGTTTCTGCATTAATAGTCCAGGACAGCAGTACCAACTGCCAATTCAAAATTGACTGTAATTTTACAATATTGTATCAGTTTTAACAATTATCTTTATGCTCGATTCCTGGTTAATCTATTGGCATAAATGTACGTAATAGCTATCAAAACAGAAATACATAATTATTTACTGACTAGTACTGACGCACTAACATGCAAGAGGAAGTAATTATGTCTGAAATTTAGTTTTTAAAAGGTAGGGCTGAAGAGATGCAAATATTTATTGCGTTTCCAACTCTAATAAAAATTGGAAACCCATGCAGCAATATCAAAGCAAGAGCACCCTTTGAGGTTCACAAAAAAATGGAAATCATGCAGCAGTAGCAAGAGCACCCTTTGGGGTTCACAAAACTTTGGTTTTATAAACTTGAGGAACATTTTAATTAAAGCCAGCGAAGGTTTGCTATGCTGTGTTTTTACATTAGGGCCTTCAGGGATATACCCGCAGCAGTTCTGGAAAATCCAAACCCAAGAAGTATTTAGGTTGTTTTAGTTGTCAAAGGTCCTCTAACAAAAAGCAAACTGAACGGGTACGCTAGCCCACGACTATACCCTCCTTCAAAAGTTACCAAATCTGGGGGAATAGGATGCCATTAAACATTTACCAAGTTTTAAACAGTTACCTGCACATCATAGCCATCCCAACCTTTGTTGTAACACTGGACAACCTCAGGGGTACGGGAACATCCAGCCGTGCCTCCCGTGCACTGCAGCTGCGGGACGGCAGGTGTCCGCCGGGACGCGGTGTGCTGGCCTCGGCGCAGGGTGAGCGCCCGCACCTCCCGCAGCAGCACCCTCCCTGCAATAGGCAGCACAAAGGTCACCGCAGCCACCGGGGCCTCCCCTCGGGAAGGGGCTGACGGCACAAAGCCGTGAAGCGAAGCTCCAGCAAGCGCCCGCCGCGCCGAGGGGAAGGCGGCGGCTCCCCGCTGCCCTCGGTGGGGGCGCTGGGCCACCCCCCTGAGCGCGCAGCTGCCGGGGACCGCGCGGCGGGGCAACTGCTGCGGCACAGGCCGATTTAAAGGGAGCTCAAGCCAAAAAGCCCTCCTGCCCGGGCCCCGCTACGCCCCCGCCCCAGGCCGCCGTCGCCACCCCAGCGGCGCTGCGCAGCGCTAGGCCGTGAGGAGAAGCCCCCACCCTGCCGCCATGGAAGGGACAGCAGCGGGGCTCGCAGAGACATGCTCAGCCCCACACATCTCACCCGGCTGGTCCCAGCACCGCGCGGGGCCGGCGGCAGCACACAGGAGGAGCAGGAGCCCGGGGGAGACCCCGGCCCGCCCGACGGCCACCATGACAGCGCCCCTGACAGCCCGGAGGTGAGTCAACCCCCTTCTCCTGGGGAGGCACCTCTCATTGGATAAGCCTACCGGAAAAGGCGGGGCCTGACAGGGAGCACGCGCACTGCGGCCCCGCCCCGAAGCCCCGCCCCGGTAGCCCCCAGGGCCAATAGGGGCGAGGGAGCGGTGCGCGGCGAAGGGAGGGGACTTTTCCTTTGGGTGACGGCGCGGCAGCGGGCTTGGTGGGGTGGGTCACGTGGCCGGAGCGGGCTCGGCGGCGGGCGGGGCGCGCTCAGCGCCTGCGCACTCCCTTCCCGGAAGCGGCTCCCGGCCGCGCCAGTTCCGCTTCCCGGCGCGCGCCCCTCCGCCTGTGCGGCTCGCGGGACGGGCGGCGCCATGGCCGGCATCAAAGGTACGCGGCGGCGGAGCGGTTGCCCTGGTCAACGGCGAGGGCCCCCTCCCCTGGTGGGCCGCCGAGCGCCCCGGGAACCTACTGAGGCCGGGCGGGGCGGGCGGGGGCGGCCCTGGGCCTCCGCCGGCGGGTCCGCGCCCCCGCGGGAGGCGGTGCGGGCCGTGAGGAGATGGAGCCGTGAGGCCCTCCTGGGGCGGGAGGGGCCGGCAGCCGCCGCGGGAGCCGGTCAGCTCCGCTCCGCCGGGCGCCCGGGGCCGCGCTGAGCCCCCTCCGCCTGGCGGGAGGCGCCGGGCGTCCGGGGGGCGGTGGGGGCTCTGGCTCGGCGGGGGATAGCGCTACGCCGGGCTCTCGGTGGCGCTCGTTCGGAGGTCGCGGCCGCTGCTTTGCGCTGGAGCCCTGACCTGCTGTCGATTTGTGTTCTCGTTGTAGCCTTGATTAGCCTGTCCTTTGGGGGAGCAGTCGGACTAATGTTCTTGATGCTTGGATGTGCCCTTCCGCAATACAAGTAACGTGCACTCTCTTCCTATTCTTCATTTCTTTTTGCATGTCTGTAACTCCAGAATGGTTTGCCTTTCAGAACTGTAGACTGGTGAGCCCTCTGTGTGTAGGTGGGGTTTGGGGGTTTCTTTTTTTTTTTTTTTCCTTCCAAAAGATTGAGACAGAAAAAAAAAAAAGACCAGCCATGTGTTCATCCATGAACATCAAAGCGAAGTCAATGAAAGTTAAATTACCACCTGCAAACTGTTAAAGATGCACTGTCCTCTGACACGTCTCCAGTGTTGTCCCTCTTGGCTGATAAGCAGACAGCACCTCCTGAAGTAGGTAGCAAGTATGTATTTATTATCAGGGAAGCATTTGCATTTTCTCTGGGTACCCTGCAGTAGCTGGGCTGTCAGTGCCTATCAGGTGGAACCCTGGCTGTGCACACTCAGTAACGTAGCACCTGGGCATAATGGCAGCTGTTACCTGTACTTTTGGGCTACTGATTCCCATTTCTTAGTTTTCAGGAGTTATGAAGTAGTAGACCAAATGTTCAGAAGGTTAGGCCTTTGCAAGTGAATGCTGACTTTACAGAAAATCTTTTAAATTGACTTATTTACTGATAAATAAGAATCAAAAATCCTGTTGATAGTTCTGTTAGTGGTTGTGAATTGCAGATCTCTACATATACGACTAGTTTTCTTATGCCAGCTTTCTTTTGTTATAAAACCAGGGCTGGTGACACAAACCCTTAGGAAGATTGCTGTGCAGTCACCCCTCGAACAGTGCAGTGAGGTTTTACTGAAACAATGTGCAGCTGCAAGCAATAAAAGAAAATGTTGCTAAATATGGTGGTGTAATTTCTGTATGTTTTTGTTGGTTATGTTCAGATTTAAAAATAAAAAAAGTCTCCGTGCCCCATGGTGGCTGAGTATTGGCTAAGAATAATACTCTTCCATGAATGTGCACTGAAATCTTATGGGCAAAATGATGTGAGGGCTCTACAAAGGTATCTCTGCAATTCTGATGTAAAGCTAACACACTAAACTGAAGAGTTAACCTCATCTTGTGAGATGGCGTTAGGTTTAGGCTTGCAGAGTGACATCGTGCTTTATGAATATCCTATTAGTGAGTGCTTTGTTGCTGCCATTGAGGTCAGCTGAAGCCGCTCACAAATGTGGTCTATTGGATTAATGTCAGCTTGTTCCAAAGTGAAGGATTTGCTTTCTCTGGGCATGTTGTCTGTCTTTCCCAAATGTGGATGCTCAGTGGGGAAAATGCCTTGTATTGATTTTAGGAAGAACAGGAAGTAATAGAGTTAACTTTAACTTTTCTTCTTTCTTTTTCAGCCAGTACTGGCCACTGTTTGTATTGTTTTTTTACATCCTTTCTCCTATCCCGTACTGCATAGCAAGAAGATTAGTAGATGACACAGATGCTACAAGTAATGCCTGCAAGGAGCTAGCAATATTTCTTACAACAGGCATTGTTGTCTCAGCATTTGGGCTACCGATAGTGTTTGCGAGAGCAGAACTGGTTAGTAATATTTCAATCTATGATTTTTTCCCCCCCTAGAAAACCTTGTTCTTTATGTTTTGGGTTTTTTTTTACTGAAAATAAAGCTCTCGTGCACTAAGCAACTCTTATAAATATTTAAGTACTTAAGATGCTTGCAGTGGAATAAGAATTCATTTGGCAAGAAAAACTGATAACCAGAAATGGAAGCATGGCAGAATGTCATGATGGCTAGTTGCTTCATGTGGTCATGGAATGAATCTAACAGCCTTTATGCAATGCAGGGAAAACAAGGTAGAAAATAGTGTGAAAACTTAACAGGCAAGTAACCAAATAGAAAATGCACTTTTTGCACTCCCTGTAAATGATATTGGTGTTATTTTTTAAATTTCTGAGTTGTTATATCTTCCCCAGTATACGACTTTTCGTTAAAATAATTTAAAAGATGACCTTATTTGTGTGAATTTCAGGGAGCATTACTAAGTAAAAAAACATGGAGTGCATGTTCATAAAATCTCTTTAGGCAAGAACACCTCAGACGAGTGGTTTGAATGCCTCACACCCTTTGAGTAATCCACTTACTCTCCTTGGAAAACATTCACCTCCTATTTTGCTACTGGGATACCTGATGGCATGTGGAAGACCTGCATCCTTAACTATCTGTTTAAAAGAGTCTTGTAGCATGGTTAGCAAGTATAGTTGGGCTGCAGATGTGTGTGATGCTGTTGCCTAGCCTTACTTTACTATTTTTGGATGCTACAGCAAAACAGCTGTGCCTGCTAGAGCAGGCGCTTTGAATGCGGCTAGAAGAAACTTGCAGTGCTGCTTGGCTAAGTGTGTGTGTTTTTATATATATATATATATGTGAATTGGTTGACTCATTTAGGGTAAACCCAGCCTTCTTGGCATAACCACAAATAATGAGATGCCACCTTCTTGCATCATGGCCCATAGAAGTTGATGTTAAGATGTTACCTTTTGTCTTATCAGTATTAATTTCAAAGTGTCTAACTAAAGTCCCCTTGTTCACAGATTTACTGGGGCGCGTGTGCACTTGTTCTTACGGGGAATACAGTCATCTTTGCCACGATCCTAGGATTTTTCTTGGTCTTTGGCAGCAATGACGACTTCAGCTGGCAGCAGTGGTGAAAGGAAGATAAGAGAACTATCACAGGCATCTTGTCATGCAGTGGCCATCCATACAAATGAGAGAATGGGCAATAAAGAGAAGTAGCGTAGCAAGCCTCTTGAGTATTCTAGATGCTCCTTTTCACCTTGTTTGTTCTGAGTGTACTACTGTTGCTGACAGGGTTTCTACGTTTTTATGAAGTGGAGAGATGATTGATTTCATTTTTGCCTATGGTATGTTTTTAGGTGCTCTCTTGGTTTAAAATTGTCATCCTTCTGTCTGGTGTTTATGTGAAGCTTTAAATCTGGAAGAACATTTAAACATGGTTTCAAAGAAGATTTAAAGTTGGGGTGGATGGGGTTTTTTGTTGTTTTTTTTTAAGTTAAGCATTAATACTATGTTTCAAAATAACTTTTTTTATATATAGTGATTAAGTTATATCAATGCTGAATGGAGGTAAGAGATTGTGCACCACCATTGTCAATTACCAGATCAATAGATTGTTGCTGTTATTTTAGCAGAGGCAAGGCGGGGCAGGGAGTACCAGTTGCAGATTTTTCATCTGCCCATACCTCAAACTGGGTGATGAATGTTGATAGCCTTCATTTCAGGAGAAGGCTGAGGAGCAGGTAGAGTTGTTTGGGAGAAGTCCTAACTTTTAACACCACTAGTACTTTTACCTGCGTTGTAACAGATTCTTGTGTGGATGTGACATTCAAATACTCTGTAAATGTTATCAATGCTCTGACATACAAAATGTGTATTGTAGGGTAAGGGAAAATGATGTTTAAATTCAATTTTTTAAAAAAAATCTTTTGAACTCTTTCTATTTATAAGTATTGTATGGTTTTGAACTTTTATGTCAACTTTTTACCACAAAGATGGTAAAATGTTCATTTATGGAACTACTGGTCTGTGTTAATTTGAAGCATATACAAAGCTATTTACTCCTTCCCCTTTTTAATTTATTTTATACATAGTATATATATGTAATAAAACAGCTTTTCAAATGTAGATTAAAACTCTATTAAGCCTAAGAATGATTTTTTTTCCCCTCTGTTTTTTTTCCTTCCCCCACACACAATGCAGTTGAGGCATGACTTCTTTAGGAAGTCAATGGCTGAACTGATTTCACTGACTTGTTTTTAAGTTCTTATGCACTATTGGTTGATAAGATTTAATGTTATGTCTGTAACTGTAGCTTGTGTTCTGTAAGATTGCACATGTATATTCAAATATTTAAGACAAGTTTTCTGCATACCTCTCAGTTGTCTGGATTTTTCATTTAAAGAAATCTGCCAGTAGACATTCCATCACAAGATAGTTGAGAAGTGCTAGTTAACCAAGTTCAGTTATAACACATGCAGTGATAAACTTGACCAAACATACTTATAAACTAATTTTTGTTCAATTCTTTAAAAAAAAGTTAAGGAAACTTACGCTGCATAAATAAAAGCTGATGATTGCTTAGGTTTTGCTTAACAGTGGAGCAGTATGAAAAGGCATGGAATTGCAGGTCCTAGCTGTAGTATTTGTGCACAGATGTAGACAAAGAATAAAGCTTGAATATTTGAAGTCTGGTAGTAATGGTAGTTACTTACACAATATGCTCAAGGAACTGGTACCAGCAGGTAGAGGCAGCAGGGATGAAGCTCCCTACATGCGCTGCTTTGTTAGTGTCACCCTGTGTATAAAATGCGAGCTCAAATTTATCAGTGCTGGTAGAGGAAGAAATAGGTGCCAAGACCCCAGCGCAGAAGCCTGCCCATAGCAGATGGACTTGCAGCCACGAGTAAGTGTTTCACCAGACTGCCTGGAATGGTGACGTTCAGAGGTGTGTGAGGGCTGTTTTGTCACCTTTTTCAGTGAGACTTCTGCATCCCTGTCCCCAGCACAATGGATGCTTTGGAAAATCTTCCAAACCAGTGACTAAATTTGCAGTCCTTGCAGAGGAGGAACACTTAGGTCTTGTACAAATCTTCTGAATCTGTTACAGACTCCTTATTTGTGGTCAGGAACTGTTTTATTTTTCATTCCTGTGCTGCTAAGCCTACATGTCCACGGAGCTGATCATGTATGTATTGGTGGTGCATTTTTGGTATGTTAATTGCATTATAGTGTTCCCTTCTTTTGCTTGCACACTGAGTATGTGCAGCATTGATATGATTTATGAGCTAGACACTTGAGAGGTATGATCCTTCCATATAATATGCACTGAGATAGCATTACCATCCTTCTAGAAGGAAAAACTTTGAACAGTAAAAATTTTAAATAGCAATCTTGTTCTGTATGCTTCATCAAAAATACTCTAATAAAAAGAGTATTTTGTTTAAAGTATTTATTGGGGTTTTTTTCTCTTATTTAATGTGGCTGTCGTTCCTGTTGAAGAGATGTCAACAGATTACTCCGTAGTCCTTTGGAGCAAGTGATGTTTGTCTCGTTTACTTTGGGCTACTCTATAAGAAGAGGTTCAGTACTCCAGCACAGTAGGAGTTGCGCTGTGCTGGCTTTGCTGGTCCCACCTCACACCTGCAGTTTATCTTCAGTTTGTGTTTGAAGTCCAAATTCTGCTATGTTGGTATTGCTATAAAAAGCGATAGCTACCTTCACCTTCTGACAAATTTTTATTGAAGAGAAACAGCCTTTGAAACATTTGTAATCACTGGTGACATTTCTGAAACCTGACAGCTGCCTTTTAGCAGAAGCAAGGGGAATTGGTGGAAAATCCCCTCGGTGGGGGCAGTTGCTCCCTTCCCCCTCCCCATGCTTTGAAGCCGATTTTATGTTAACATCAACAAACCCTTTTGCTTCAGTTCTGCTGCACTGATACTTCAAAATAGGTTAATGTTACCATTGGCTTAGTATCAAACTGTAAGAGGGACTGTGTTTCATACCACAATTATGTATTTACCCAGCACTGAAAATACATTACATCTTCAACAGAGAAGGAATATCAAAACTTTACCTAAAACAAGAGGTTCCTTTTGTCTGGTGTTTCCAGACACACGGCATTTCAAATCCGTCCCTCCAAGCCCACCCTGCCCTCCTACTTACTATGCAAATCGCATGCTTAAGGATAGAACAATACTAAACTTCATTATATGACTCCTTTTTAAGGAGAAAGCATAACATTACAGAAAAAGAATGGTTACTGCAAACTTTCGAAGACAACTGCCTTACACAGAGAAAGGAAATGGTCTTGGTTTTTTTAGTTTACTCTGAGAGGGGGAAAAGCGTTGGTTAAAGTCTTAACCGGCAGAAAAAAAAAAAAGTTCCTCAGAAAAAACACTGGAAGAGAAGCGGAGCCGAGGGACTGGGCAGTAACCGAGGGGCCAGAGCTGCGCGCAATGTTTTCACGAAGCCAAACCGCACGCGCGCTGCCGGACGTACCAGGGCAGAGGCTGAGCGCGGCGGCGGACGCGGCCGTGCACCAGCCCCGCGGGCGGGCCCCCGGTACCGGCCGCGCTCGGGAGGCCGGGGGGGGGGCGGCTGAGGGGCCGGGCCGGGGCCCGCCGCGGAACCGCAGGAGGCCCGCAGGCGCCGCGACGTGGCGGCCCGTGCGCGCGGCACTTCCGCTTCCGGGGCAGCCGCCGGCCCCGCCCCCCGGCGTGTTTCTCCACCCCGTTCCAAGATGGCGGCAGCAGCGGCGGCGGCCGGCGGCGCGGGGGCCGCGGCGGCGCTGTGGAGCGAGGTGAACCGCTGCGGCCAGAACGGCGACTTCGCCCGCGCGCTCAAGTCCGTTAACAAAAGTGAGTGAGTACAGGAGTGCCGCCCCCCGCCGCCGCGTCGGGCCGGGCCCTGCCGCGCCGCGGGGTCGCGCACCGCCGGGAGAAGGCGGCCTGCGGGCCGGGCGCCCGTGTCCCGCCCCCGCCCTCCCCGCCTCACATCTCTCCCGGGGCGCCGCTCCCCGCGGTCTCTGCCCGGGCGGGCTTGACCTAGCACGGGGGCAGGGCGGCGGGGACACGGCTGCGCTCCGGTTGCCGCCTGTGGGTTCCGTGCCGGGCCCGGGAGCAGGGTTGCGGGTCCCGGCGGCGGCCCGGCGCGCTTCCCGAGGCTTTCCTGGGCTGGGGGGGGGGAGGCAGAAGCGGGTGGGGGAGCCGAGCAGGGCAGCCCCCCAGGCCCTGCTCCTGCCCCGGGACCATCGGTGGCTTCTGTTGCATCCCGCAGCCCTTGCTGTGGGCCAAGCCTTCCGAGCTACTCCTGGGTTTTCCTTCAGTTTTGAGCGTAGGAGGAAGAGCTTTTCCCCTGGGAACTAGAGGAGTAGTGGTGTGTGTATGGACCAGTAGAGTCGGGAGCGATAACGTGCTCGAGTGTGGGAGTCCACACTGAGATGTTTTGCTTTGATAGTTTGGCATCCAAAATGGGACTGCAATAGAGGGCATGTTATGGCTTAAAGTTCTGTCTTTGCCATTTGTAGGGAGTAGGGGCTCCTCTCCTGTTCCAGCGCATCTGAGAGTTGGGATCACATGAACAAATCAAACCACCAAAACATATTTCTCTCTCGTTAGTTCTTCTCCCTCACTGTCTTCCACTGGCAGAAGGCATATAAAGTGGGTGCCTGTCTAGAGCCATGCTGTTCTTCTATATCAGGTGTTTTTCTTCCTGCATACGCTTTACGTGGCACTCAGGCTTTGGCACTGTGTTCTCTGCTTGGAAGTGAAATGCCAGTGAAAGGTTTGTTCCGCTGTGTACAGCTCCTTTGGTGCAGCTCTGCTCCAGGCATGTTAGCACAGTGGTCACTTTGGGTTAGTTTAGTATTTATACTGGATTCTTTATCCTGACAGAATTTGTTTCATGATCTGAGCCAAAGCAACCCATACCAGGACCATTTTAAATTGACGTGACAGCTCTCTGTGATGGGTTTTTGCAACTGTAAAAGCATATGGCTCTTATGGACCCATAGTGTGACTAATAATGAGTTAGAGCATTGTGTTGAAACTGATTTTCCCTCCAGTACTGCAGATCAACAAAGACGATGTGACTGCACTTCAGTGTAAAGTAGTGTGTCTTATCCAGAACGGGAACTTCAAGGAAGCCCTCAGTGTAATAAACACCCACACTAAAGTGTTAACCAGGTGAGTTGTGTTTTGCTGTACTCCACGAAATATGAAACAGCAAGTCCTTGAGAAGCTGCTGCAGCTTCAGTGGTAGGGACTAATAGGCAGCAAAATAAAGAGCAGGAGGTGCTCACAGCCCTTGGGATTGGGCTTCTCAGTGAAACATTGATTTATTCAAGGTGTGAGAGGTGGTCTGGATGAGTCTGAGAGAGTCTAATATCTTGCTGTTACTGTTGAAGGGATTGTTTCTAATCTAGTTTTCAGCCACCTTCATGAGCTGATTCTGCTCATTGACGTGGTTGAACACCATAGCTGGTACAAGGGAAGAAGACGGGTCTCACAGGGAGTGAAGAGAGAAGGAAAAAGCCCTTGCCAGTGGCAGTAAGAGCTGTTAGCTTTGCTTGTCTGTCTCATCATGCTGCTCCTTGGGGTCCTTTCTTCAACAGTCTGAAGGTACTGCTTAGCTTTTGGGGTGATGCAAGCCCTTTGTGTACGTTCGCAAAATCAGGACCTTGGAGACCACTTGTGTCTGGGAACAGGTCAGGCTTCCTATTTGTGTCATTTAAGCAGAATCTAATTTTCTTCCTAAAAAAGGTGCTCTTTGTGCAATGACTAGGATGAAAACTGCTACCTAAGAACTGCCTGGCAACAAAATTTTTGTATTTCAGATACTGGTTCTATTAAGGACTTTCTAGTATCAGTGTGATGAAATACACCCTCATTTTTGTTCACAGCTCTATAAAATGTAATTACCTTATTCACAAATCCATTATTTCCTGGAGCGACAGGGAGTAATGCCTCTTCTAGAAGAGCGAATTTCTTTTACCTAGTTATTATGTACCAGTACTTTTCTTTCGTACACGTGTCAGACAAAAGGTGGGGAAGTGGCTCCAGCTTACATGCTGTGCTGAGAGGGAGCTGGAAGAGACCTGAGGTAAAACACAAGTGTATATGCTTGTGGACAGAGCACTTCTAATGCCAGGGGTCCCATTAGGGCCACAACTGCTTTCTGAAACCTGAAAGAGTAGTTGCAGCATGTATGTTGCCATCTGACTGAGCTGTAGGTCAACGCTTACAAGTTTCTTAGCTTGTTTTTTTAGTAGATGGTGAGGAGTAGGAGTAATTTCTCTAAATTCAACTGGCTTCAGAGTTCTCTAGAATTTCTTTAGCTTTGCTCTGCCGTGTGTCTGTCTGTGTATCTTGCAGAGCAGGGAAAGTGGTGGTTCTTGCTCTGTCTTGAAGTTGTCCTGTCCCGTACTGAGGCTGGCCCACTGCTTTGCTTTAATTCTTAATGCCATTCATTTCTTTTCAGACTCCCTTAATACTCAGCTGGACTGAGATAATTGTAAATAGGCAAAGAAATAGCCGGTGACAAGTGGCAGCAGTCGTGAACTAAGGGAATCACTGATTAATTTTCTTTTGGCTTAAGTGGTAACTTGCGGTGTAGGTGGAACATAGTATTCAAGGCTCTGCTCATTTGATAAAGCTTCCCTGCTGGTGTGAGCTTGCTTTGAAGCCAATTTTATGTTAACATCAACAAACCCTTTTGCTGCACTTCTCCTGCACTGATATTTCAAAATAGGTTAATGTTACCATTGGCTTAGTATCAAACTATAAGAGGGACTGTGTTTTATACAATTTCCTTTCTCTGTGTGAGGCAGTTGTCTTCGAAAGTTTGCAGTAACCATTCTTTTTCTGTAATGTTATGCTTTCTCCTTAAAAAGGAGTCATATAATGAAGTTTAGTATTGTTCTATCCTTAAGCATGCGATTTGCATAGTAAGTAGGAGGGCAGGGTGGGCTTGGAGGGACGGATTTGAAATGCCGTGTGTCTGGAAACACCAGACAAAAGGAACCTCTTGTTTTAGGTGAAGTTTTGATATTCCTTCTCTGTTGAACACAAAGCAGATGTAATGTATTTTCAGTGCTGGGCAGATACATAATTCAGTAATCTGGGATCATGTGCTCTCACCTCTGGTGTTTGGCTCTGGTTATGTAGCGGTGAGTAGTAAGGGCTGCTTAAGCAAGTGTGTTCAAGTGGGTGAATGCTTTGAATGAAGACTACAGGGCGTGCTGTCAGCCTTTGTCTTGTCTTTGCAGTGACATTATTGCCTTTGAGAAGGCCTACTGTGAATACAGGTTGAATCGTATTGAAAATGCTCTCAAGACCATTCAGAGTGCCAGCCAGCAGACAGACAAACTGAAGGAGCTTTATGGACAAGTGGTAATTACAAGCTTTTCTTCCTGGTGGGAGTTTTATATGCTGGATGCCTTGTCCCCCTTCTAATGTAGGGCAAGTGTGGGGACAGAATTTCCTTCTCTGCTTTGAAGGTAAGAAGAGGTGCAGTTCCCAACTGGTCCAGCTTCTGTTGAGCTTCAGTCACCTGTTGCTAGAGACAGAGTTGTCATCTTACTGCCACTGAACCAAAGCAGTACATTTGTGACTCCCTCTCCCTTCCTGGGTCTGGCCTGATAATAGTAATCTGGCTCATGGGGGATGGAAGAGAGCTGATGAGATTTATTTGTGGTTGAGCCATTTGCCTGCATTAGGTACTTGTCCAGGAATGGTTTGTGGGACCTGACATCTTGGGTGTTGGGAGGGAAGCAGAAAAGAAGTTCTGTTTCTTCTCTGGTTCTCCCTGGTTAATCAGCACAGTTTTGTGAAGAACTGGCTGTCGTCTTTTAGCTGCATGAAAGACCATTCCTTTAATACCTCTCACAGAGATGTGAAGTGATCTGGAAAAAGGCTGTTTGAAGGCAAAACTGTGTAAACTGCTGCTTTTGAAGAAGCTATTTTAGGAGTAAGAACTGTGCTGTTTCTGTGCAGGTGTCTGGTGTCATTGCTTGAGTCCTTGTACAAATATCTGTAGAGTTTGCCCTTAAAAGTAGATGCAAAATTTTAGTTCTGTCAGCTGAAAACATATGATGGTCCCCTGTCCCCAGTTCACGGGGAGGGAGTAAGGGGGCTGTAGTTACTAGTGTACACAGGGAAATACTATTCTGAAGCTAATCCCTTTCCCTTCTCAGTTGTACAGGTTGGAGCGTTATGATGATTGTCTGGCTGCATACAGGGATCTCATCCGCAACTCTCAGGATGAGTATGAGGAAGAGAGAAAAACCAACCTCTCTGCTGTTGTGGCAGCACAAAGCACGTGGGAGAAGGTGATGCCAGTAAGTAAGTGTGTGTGTGTATGTGTGTAGGAGTGAGAGCCAACGAATAAAGGGTATGGAATCATAGATATTTAACAGAATAGAAATGTGTTCATGTCTCTTAATGACTTCTGAGCGTATTGAAGATCACCTAGTGCTTTTCTTGTATGGAGGAATAAATGTTGTTATTGTTCATGAGTTACACTTACACATCACTTGATCTCTAGTAGACTCATATTATTAGATGTCAAAGCAGAGCACAAGTACATCTCTCTGAGCCTGCGTTAGGCAGAACACCTGTGATGACTAGCGTTTCCCCCTGTCTCATTACCCTCTTGCCCAGGGTAAAGTTAACTGGCCGGATTACCTAGCTGTGCTTGGGAATATTTTTATTAATGAACAGTGCAGACTGTAATGTTTTCATTTTTTCAGAAGTCTTTGTCTTTGGAGGGGTGTGCACAGCATTCTCAGCTTTCTATTCAGTGTTGTGGATCCACTTTCTAGTTCTCTAGAGTAGTGGTCCTTACCTGCCTTCTTCCAGCAGCCTGAGTAGTCCCCAAGTTCAGGCTTGAGTGTCATTCATGCCTTGTCAGTTGCCTCTGACTTTGTACAGTGTGAGGGAAGATCCTTTGCACTGTGACTTATTTGCCAGGTGTGTGCCCTTTTAAAATTGCCTCTGATTGTATTTTGCAAGGACTAGTTTGAATGTACATGAAAACTGTAGTTTGTGTCCGTTGCCTGTTAAATCTGTCTAGATCAATTGGTGTTTATTCAGTATTACATTTGCTTTTCATGCTAGGAGGATTTGGGCCTTCGAGAAGCTACCTACGAGCTGTGTTATAACAGTGCATGTGCATTGATTGGGCAAGGAAAGTTGAATGAAGCAATGAAAAAACTACAGAAAGCAGAAGGTAAAAACATGGTGAGGTGAGAGGGAAGCTTTGTGTGGTAGAAGTAGTTACTTGTTCTCTATAGACAAACTTACTTAGAGGGAAAGAGATTCTGAAAACTTAAATCCTGCTGCTGGTCAGTTTTTGTTGTAGCTTTCCCGATGTTTCCTGACAGAACTGGTGTTTCTGTAGAAGCGTTCCTCTGCAGCTCTTTTCCAGAGCCATGCAGCACGTAGAGTCTCCTAACTCTGTTACAGCCCCCTGGTTGGTGTTCAGTGCCTTTAAGCAGTTTTTTGAAGTAGGAAGTAGACATGAGTGTGGTCTGTTCTCATAAGCATGAAATGTTTCACCTATTCTAATGTCTGGTTTTTTAGTATATGTATATATGTAAACATACACTATAAAAAAAACCCAACAACTTCATGGTCTGAATTAGATATGAAATTAGTATAAGCCAATAAATGAACCTTTTTGTAAAGAGGATTTTTTTCCTACGAGGTGAAAGGGGGATTTTGTATGTGTTTAAAAAAAAAAAGGCAAAAAAAAAAAAAAAAGGCTGGGGAGGAGAATTAGGAAGAATTAGTTTCTTTCTGATCTAATTGCTCTTGCAGGTATATAGGTCAGTCTGTTGTCCCGATTTTGATGGTAGAATAGCAGCTTTCCCATATAACTGGTTTATTAAGCATGTGTAATTTGAGCCTATATGTGATAATAGTCCTTTGGAGAGCAAAGCAAGTGATGTTACGGTGAGGTATATGGGAAAGTTAAGTGGCTGGTGTGTGTACAGAAAAGTGATGGAATTGCTGCTCCGTAAAGGGTGGTGTAATGTGAGTATTGCAGTTTTGCAGCACTTAAAATAACTCCTAAGATGGTGAGTGCAGTTGCAGCTGAGTGATCCCTATGGAAAAGATGAGGAGCTAGGTTTAAGGAAATTTGCTCAGGGGTGGAAAATGAGTGTGTGACTCCATTCCCAGAAGGCAGCTCTGGGAGAGACAGTATCTCCTGTGCATTTAGTATTTCTTCTGCATCATCTAGTCATCTTGCTCAGGCTCAGTCCCATCCCTAATCAGTCTTGTAGTCTGATGTGCCTTTGTAATGCTGCAGAAGTTTCAGGGATACATAAAAAAAAGTATATGGTCCCCCATGCTTCTAGGCAGTTTTTTGCCCTAAAGCCTTCTGAATTGTGTTCTTCAATTTGGTTTTCCTTCTAGACCTGTGTCGCCAATCGCTGTCAGAAGATTCTGTAAGTTCTTGATGTTGTTCTGGAAAGTGCTCGCTTTGCACCAGCATGAACGAGGGTGCTCTCATAAAGTGTACTGCAGATAGCCAGAGGATAGCCGAAGCTGCGGTGCAGGGTTACCCTGCAAGACCTGCTACTGCTGCTGGTTCCAGCTTGTGAGGCTGGGGCAGCAGCCATGGCTGTTTGCAGAAGGGGAGCTAATGCTGCAAACTGATTGCTGCTGTGTGCCTTGCACAGTTGCCTGTGCTGGTGCGGGCAGGAGGGGTACAGGTCATTCGAAACCTCCCTGTGACCCACCCCTGCTGAGGATGAACACGCTGGGTGGGTGGTGGGAAACAGGAAATTTGTAATCACGGTTGTTGGTTCAAGCAGAGGGGCAGATTCAGTGCACAAATTAAGGGTATCTTCAGATTCTTGCAGGAGCAGGTGAAGCTTTCTTTTCTCCTGGTTTAACCCAGATATGCTTGTGTTTGTGCTGTGGTTACAGCCTTCACCTGTAGTAGCTGGGATACCTTGCTGCTAATACTGCCCAGGATAGCTCATAGATGGTTGCTAGCAGAATGCTGAAGCCAGGGGAAGAGAGGTGAGATGGCAGCTTCATTTCTTTTTGCCTTGATTTGCTTTCAGGATGTGACAGAGGAAGACATTGAGGCTGAACTGGCCATTATTCATGGTCAGATGGCTTATATCATGCAACTGCAGGGTCGTACAGAGGATGCTCTACAGCTCTACAATCAAATAATCAAGTTGAAGTAAGGGCTTTTCTAAAACAAATGCTCAGTCTTGCATTTGTAGAAAGACCACTGCTTAATAACGATGTGCTTTCTACTTTTCTTACCTGCAGGCCAACAGATGTAGGACTCCTTGCTGTCATTGCGAATAACATCATCACCATTAACAAGGTATAGAATTACCTTGCTGCTTTCAAGGGGGTTACTCAGCTTGCTTCTCTGCTTCTGTCTAGAGAAGGGAAATAACTAGGAAAGACTCTTTCCTAAAGAGTAGTTAATTTGCAGACCCAGAGACCTTTTCTTCTTCAAGGAATGTAGTGAAATCTTCTAATGATGTGTCATTTCCCCAGGACCAAAATGTTTTTGACTCAAAGAAGAAGGTGAAGCTGACCAATGCAGAAGGTGTTGAGCATAAACTTTCTAAGAAACAGCTTCAGGCGATTGAATTCAACAAAGCTTTGCTGGCAATGTACACTAACCAGGTGGGCGAAACTGATCTGCAGTAAATAGCTACAGATGTACTCCACAGGAGTTTGGCTAGGCAAAAATGAATATGCAGCTGTTCTGTGTCAGAAGATAAGACAACTTGTTTTAGGCACATAAGTGAGGAGAAAAAAAAATTATCCCTAAAAGAACAGCCAGCTTATTGTGTAGTGACTTGAGTGTTGCTGTAGGGAGGGTGGTGTGGAGATGACTAGAGACAGAAGGGCTGTGTGGGGTTCTTAGATGCATCTGAAGTGCCGCCAAGAGGACTTGTCTTGTTCTGTGTATGCATTTCAGGGAAGCCATCAATAACATCTTAGATAAAACTGGTATGTTAGCCTTGCATTAGGTGCTTGCAGAGGTTAAGAAAAATGTGTTCTCTCTTCCCACTTCTCAGGCAGATCAGTGCCGCAAGCTGTCAGCAAGCCTGCAGTCACAGAGTCCTGAGCATCTGCTCCCTGTGCTTATCCAGGCAGCCCAACTGTGTCGCGAGAAGCAGCATGCAAAGGCTGTAGGGCTTCTGCAGGTAGGTTCAGAGAAAGTTGGCCAAGCTCTATTTAAACTTGTGCTTTGTGGTCTCCTTTGCTGTATCCTTTAGTTTTTGTCTGGTTTAAATTTTGCAGGGTATCTGACTGTGCTTATTTTGGTTTGGTTTAACGCTGCTGGAAAGCATTTATACCCAACTGAACGATGCTGCTTTTAAGGGGAAATAGTTCCCTTGCACCTCTTGATTTTTAGGCTTGGGAAGCTGTAGTAGACTTCTAGGGTAAGCAGTGGGCTCTGCTGCCCTGCTTGCAAGTGCTTTGCAACAGTCTCTGTTTTGGAGGGAGTGAGTGGCCTGGGACAGAAATCTGAGAGGATGATGGGCCACTGGTACACTTTGGAACCTTCTGCTGTGTGCTGAAGCCTGCCAGTGCTGGAAAGCTTCCTTTGGCTGTTGCCGGTTTGCTGTGACTGAGCTTGAGATATGATTCAGCAGAGCAGCAACCTGGTACCCACACACATGTTGAATTCTTTCTTCTGTCTCTCAGGACTTTGCAGACCAGCACCCTGCCAGTGCAGCTGAGATCAAGCTGACGATGGCCCAGCTAAAAATTGCTCAAGGTATCCAGTGTCCTCCATTGTTGCAAGATGTTTGCACGTGATAATGGTACAAGGGATGAGAAAAACAGGCTTTAGGGTGATCTTTGCTGCAGTTACAGTTGTGACAGGGGGCGAGCAGAGATGCTTTCAGTCAGGTATTCTATATATATGGCTATGGCAGAATGTGCTCACGGCTTAATGTCTGGATGTCCATGCTCCACAGGTCTCTGGCACACAGTCTTTGTGAGTAATAGGGCTAAATCTGTTCTGGAGCAGGAGGGTCTTGGGAGCAGTGGGGGCTCTCTGATGGTACCATTCCTGTGTACAGTCAGATGGCAGAGTTGCTCTTGGAAGAGAAGACCCTGCCTGCAAAAGCTTGCTTCTGAACCCTTGCAGGATGTGGCAAGGGTGGAAGAGTCCTTTGTGTGGAGGCCTGCCCTTTATTCCTGGGAAAGGGGGAGGTGTTCTGAGAAGGGGACTGTTATGTCCCCATTGTTTACCTTTGGCTGGAAGTTTACTGGCGGGGTGAAGTGTTACCACACCATTCAGAGCATATTCCTCTGGTCTCTCTTATAGGCAGTGTAACCAAAGCCTGCATGATCCTGAGGAGCATAGAAGAACTGCAGCACAAGCCTGGTATGGTAAGCAAAACTCAGTCTGAACTGTGTGAGGTTTTTCCCTTGTAGCACAGCTTTGTACTGCCCGCTCCTTGTTGCCTCTTCCCTGTGGTTTTCACTTGAACTGAGTGTTTGCAGGGATTTTGAGCCCATCTTCCTTGTTTTGGACAAAGGTGGGATTATAACTTGCATCAGGTGGCCTGAACTTAGCCACAGAAGTACTCTGCCTGTCAGCAGAGATGTACTCTGCCTGTCAGCAGAGATGCTCTCTGGCTATGTTCCCACTCTCTCACAGTCCCTTAGACCTGCGTGTTGCCTGGATTTACTTGCATAACATGACTGGAGCTGCTTCCCTGGTATGTACTTTTGGGATGTTCTTGAAGCAGCTTTAGAACAACAGATATTGGGGAGAAAGTGCCGTGTGTTCCATCCCCACAGCATCAGCCCGATCTGCACACATGTCCTCATACGGTATTCATGTTTGATGACCTTGAAAATGCTCATGTACTGTATAAGCCTTTTGTGTGGAGGCTGATAGTTGTAGATCTGTTCCAATTGCAAGTGTGAATGGTCAAAGTAATTTATAGGGGCAGTCAGCAACACCAGCTCTTTGCCTTGAGTCACCTCTGGTTGTGACTGGGATGTAGACAAACAGGTGGTGTCTGTATCGTCTCTTCAGTGCCAATTTCTTTTTTTGTGGCTCTTAGGATAGAGAATGTGGGAAGAAAAGGGGTTTCTAACAAAACTGTCCAGTGGCAAGCAAAGAAAGTGCCAAGACAAGGAGGTTCTTTCCGTGAATGCAGTCTTAAGGTTGTACCGTAGGAGGAGGATTGTTGGGGTCATTTCTTTGGGAGTGACCTGGGTAGGAAGGTATCACCTGGGTATCCTGCCTGTTAGCACAGCTGGTTTTTAGGGACAGAGCAGGAGGCTTACATTAACAATACTTTTAGGAAATCCCGTCAGTTAACTGCTGACTCTCTGGCTATAGATGGCTTGTTTGAAGATGTGCTGTAAGCAGCTCTTGAATGTTTGCAGGTGTCTGCGTTGGTGACTATGTACAGTCACGAAGAGGACATTGACAGTGCAATTGAGGTCTTCACACAGGCTATCCAGTGGTATCAGCAATTCCAGGCAAGTAAAACCAGAGGAGTTAACGTGCAAGGATTTGTCTCAGTTTTTTTCTAGCTGGTCCAGCTCAGCTTCTCCTGTTTATGCTTAGCCCCAGCGGCTCATCCAGTTGGGGTTTTAGAGACCTGTTGGCTCCTGTTTTGTGAGCGTTCGTTTTATTTTAGATAAGCTGTGCAACACCTGTCAGATGGGGAGAGTGGTGGCTGTGGGTGCCCAAAGGTAGCAATCAGGCCCTCTTCCTGATAAGAAAGTGTTGTGGAGCAGCAGGCTGCCTTGTGCCATGCAGTTCTGCCTCACATCCTAGAGTACAAAGGTGGTGTCCTTTCTGTGTGACAGGATGCTAACTCAGTTCTCCTTGGTCAGGTCTTGGGCATTAAAGCCAGCTAGAGCTGGGCTCCATGCTGTGATAATGAGGAGCTAATGGTGGCTGCTGTGTCTTTCAGCCAAAGTCTCCTGTCCATTTGTCACTGATAAGGGAAGCTGCCAACTTCAAACTAAAGCACGGCAGGAAGAAGGAAGCAATCAGCGACTTGGAGGAGCTCTGGAAGTGAGTTGGGTGGTTGCTGAACAGGGAGCTCTCTGGAGTGAGACAGTGTCTTGACTGTGTGTGTTGATGTTGACTGGTTGGTTGACTGGTAACTGTCCTTTAGAGTTGATTTTGCACAGGGGCATTTTTGCAATGAAAAGCCATATTTTGGAAGGAGAATTAATTTGATCTATAGCTAATGTTCACTTGAAACCCTGCTTGACTTGTCCCAGAAACCTCTTGTGTGCAGTGAAGGTTGTTTTGGAGACTGGGATGCATCGTTTTTTGTAGTGCTACATGAACTGTGGATGTCTAGGTTTTAGTTTTTGTTACGCACTTGATGGAATCTTTTCTGGGGGATTGCTGACTTGCTTTTGCTATTATGAACTGAGAGATTTTTGTCTTTTATTGTGTCATGGTTTAACCCCAGCCAGTGACTAAGCACCACACAGCTGCTTGCTCACTCTCCCAAGTGGGGTGGGGGAGAGAATTAGAAAAGTAAAAGTGAGAAAGCATGTGGGTTGAGATAAAGGCAGTTTAATAGGTAAAGCAAAAGCTGTGCAAGCAGAGCAGAACAAGGGATTCATTCCCCACTCCCCATGGGCAGGCAGGTGTTCAGCCATCCCCAGGAAGGCAGGGCTCCATCACGCGTAATGGTGACTTGGGAAGACAAACATCATGGCTCCAGATGTCCCCCTTCCTCCTTCTTATTCCCCCAGCTTTATATACTCAGCATGATGTTCTATGGTATGGAGTATCCCTTTGGTTTGTTCGGGTCTGCTGTTCTGGCTGCGTCCCCTCCCAATTTCTTGTGCCCCTTCAGACCTCTTGCTAGCAAAGCCTGAGAAACTGGAAAGTCCTTGAATTAGTATAAATAGTACTTAGCAACAACTAAAAAATCTGTGTGCTATGAACATTATTTTCACTCCAAATCCAAAACACACCACTGCACCAGTTACTAAGAAAATTAACTATCCTAGCTGAAACCAGGACACATTGCCTGCTTCATGATACTGTGGAGATGTCTGCACCTCTTTTTGTCCACACCAGTGATGTTTAGTGCTCTGGAGGAGACCATGGACTTGACATGCCTGTCTCCACAGATAGCAGCTATGCTGCAGCAGCAAGCACTGCATGGTGATACCAGCCTTTGGGATGAGTGTGTACCTTGGTAACTTGGTCCTTTTCATTTTTTTTTTCTTTCCCCCCCTACAAAGGCAAAACCCAAAAGATGTGCATACTCTGGCACAGCTCATCTCTGCCTACTCCCTGGTAGACCCTGAAAAAGCTAAAGTGTATCCTTTTGATGGTGGTATAAGAGCAAAGAAAGAGATGTTTGGACATTGCTCCCTTGGATTTCTGCTGTGCGGGGAATACAGACTCACTCTCACCTGAAGAAAGGCAAGGAACATCTCCAGAACAGCTATATATCCAGGTCAAGTTGTCTGGAGCTAGATTATTTCCCTAATTGCCTTGATTACTGTGGGATCCCAGGATCATTTTGTCTTTGGCCTCCTTCTCTCTGAGAATTAGTAACTTAAGACTAGGTGGAACCAAAATAGGAGCTCTTCCCAGTCTGTTGTGTTGGAATCTTAAACCTGTGGTAGTAATGCAGGATAAAAAAAAAAAAAAAGTGCCTGATAAAATAAGCTCTCACTGACCCAAAATACCAGGTTCATATACTGCTTTTGCCACCCTGTGCAGGTTTCAGAGGTGGTTGCTGCTTCTGTCCCTGTATCAAAGGAGGGAAAAATGAGGCAGATGGCAATTAAGCAGCTCATCCCAGTTTGTGTGGGAAGCTGGTGAGAGAGACAGAACTAGGCTTGTAGGTCTGCCTGGTGTCTGCATTGCTTACAGGCCAGATCTGTTCAAGCTGAAGTTGTCTGTTGGTATCTGGACAAACCTGGATGATTATCTTTTTGCTTGCTAGTTTGCATTCCTGAACTTGCCCCTTGCAGTCTTAGCAAACACTTGCCTTCCTCGGACACCCTGTCACTGAAAGTAGATGTTGATGCGCTGGAAAACTCCCATGGAGCAACCTATGTTCGGAAGAAAGCTGGGAAGCTCACTGGAGACAACCAGCAGAAGGAGCAAGGGTAAATCAGGCTGCTGTAGCTCTGGTGCAGTCACTTTTTGGGCTGCCACAAGAACTACACCTGGTGTGGTGGGGGCATTGCTGTTGACGGGAGACTGGTGGAAAGGGAGACCGCTGTTTTAACTGCAAGGAGCTTCAGGTAGCAGCAGACCAAGGTTTGAGAAAGATGAGAATGGTTTAGCTTCTTCCAGAGCTATTTTTTGTTGACTTGTCTGCTGTGTCACAGTGGCTGTTTCCCTTCTTGCTTTTCAGCCAAGGGGATATGAAGAAGAAGAAGAAAAAAAAGAAGGGTAAGTTGCATTTCCTAGCTGTTGACAGGGCACAGCTCCAGAGAGCTAGCCAGATTGTTTCTTCAAATAGCCACCCTTCAGCTTCCCAGGAGCAGGAGCCCTTGCTGGGACTGGGTCCCTGTGAACCTAGATCTTCATGATAGCTTGTTTGGATGGGGCATTTTTCCATCGAAGTGAGAGCAACACCCAGATAGGCTGATGCGGGTTGCTGGGCTCTTTGCCCCGCCCACCCCCCCCACCCCCACCCCCCACCCCCACCCCCCACCCCACCCCCCACGTGTATCCATTGGTGATGCCTCTCTAGTGCGTTGACCCGACTCTCATGTGCCGGCACTGCATGTTCTGCAGGAAAGCTGCCTAAGAACTATGACCCCAAGGTGACTCCCGACCCTGAGCGGTGGCTTCCAATGCGAGAGCGTTCCTACTATCGTGGACGGAAGAAGGGCAAGAAGAAGGATCAGGTTGGCAAGGGGACTCAGGGTTCAACCACAGCTGGCTCCTCTGAACTGTAAGTACCCATTTTGCAGGGTTTGGTGTGGGGAATCGCTCCTGGGTGGCTGGGAGGGCTGGGTTTGTGCTGCTTTTCTGTGCCTCTTGTCATGCCAGCTGTGGGTAGCACAAGTGAAACTGTACCTTGCCACTGGAACCTTCTACCATCTGTTCTTCCTGAAGATCCCTATAGGTTACTGAAACCCAAAATTATATTATAGTTGTGCTTGAAGGTGCCAGGGTGCAAATAAAATGCCCATAGTCTTTCAGTGTGCTTTTTTAGCTTTGATGATGAGATTGATTTTGCATGCTTTCTCTCAAGCTATTTGCTTTCAAGTCTTTTGCCAGCTGGAGAGCAATTAGCCATGATTTTGGAAAACACTCTATTTCCTTCTAAGCTGACTCTATTCAAGCTGGAATCAGGGTTTACCATTGTGTATGAGGCCTGACAGCAAGATGGTGACTTACTAGCATCTGAGAGAAGGAAGTACTTCTAAAATAATAGCAACACAGGGAATTGCCAGTGCTGTCTGATAGTTTCTCTTTATGCAGCCGTCTCAAAACAGAAGCATGAAAAGCCTTTTGTGGCACTGTTGGCTTGAGCAGTGTTTGCAAGGAGAGCTGGCACAAACATGCCTTTGTGTTTAAGGAGAGAGAAAGTATGTTGGGTTTGTACTGCCTGAGCGTGGGGGCCTGAAAGGCTTCCCATGTGTTGTGTGAGCTGTCCTGTGTCTGTTCAAAACTTAGCTTTGCTTTCAGTGTTGAGGACTTACGCTGTCTAGTGAACATCAGTTAGAAGGGGATTGCCTGCCCTTTCAGACATGTTCCCATCATCCATCAGCATTCTATATATGTTGAAGCTTATTTAAGATCTCCTTGCGTGAGTGCCCTCCCATACATAACACTACCTAATGCTGTCTTATGGGGCAGCTGCTATTTTTTTTGCTGTCAGCTTCCTGCAGTACTGCCACATCTTGCAGGTGGTTGTGAGCACATGTGATACCTCTTTCTCTCATCTTCCCTGCAGGGATGCCAGTAGGACTGCCAGCAGCCCACCTACCTCCCCTCGGCCCGGCAGCGCTGCAGCTGTATCGGCCACAAGTAACGTCATCCCTCCCCGGCACCAAAAACCAGCTGGTGCCCCAGCTACCAAGAAGAAACAGCAACAGAAGAAGAAGAAAGGGGCTAAAGGAGGATGGTAAAAAGCAGGATGTGTAACCTCCCTCCTTCAATAGGTGATGCTGGTTGCAGAATAAAGGTCAAAAGCAAGCGCTGGCGAAAGACTCTTGGCATCCAGATCTCTGTCCTGCCTGTCAGTGTTCTGGGGGGAGGTGGGCTGGTATAAGCACCATGCTGTGTCTGCTCACCGTATTTCCTTCCTCGTGCTTGCCCTCACTGTGACTTAGGGTATTGCCATCAAACTCAGACGCGGCCCCTGAGAAGAAATCTGTGTTGCCAAACATTTAAAAGATGTGGAATAATCAAGAACTTGAAATGTATGTTCCTCCTCTGTATGTTAGTGAAGGCATTCAACAGATTATCTGACAGTGTGTCTGTGTGACACAAGCACTGTCTTCTCTGTCTCATCCCAGTCAGTCATCGACCACTAACAAGCACAGGCACAAAGGGTCTTGGAAAACAACATATGGGCTGGATTATGCAGGAGAAGGTAATGTGAAGGGGGACAACAAGGCTGTTAGGAGAAAGCGCGGCAAAGCATGTGGCAGCTGACTTGGCGTCCCCTTTTCTGCAAGCCGGCTGCCTTATCCTGGGGGGCTTGGCAAAACAGGAGTGAGCTAAAACAAAGCGGCTGGTTGTGGTGATGGGCTGCATTGAAGAGGCATTGCACTTCCCAAGTGGGATCTGGTGGTGAGATGGAAGATGTGTCTGCTCTCCTGGTGCCCCACAGGGACCCCCTAAGCATCTCTTGAAACACGTGCTTTGGTCTGAATGTAGCAAAAACTTTTTTCAATATGTTGAGGTTTAACCCCAGCCGGCACCCAAGTACCATGCAGCTGCTTGCTGGCTCCCCCTCACCCAGAGGGATGGGAAGGAAGATTGGAAAGGAATGTAAAACTCGGGGGCTGAGATAAGAACAATTTAATAGGTAAAGCAAAAGCCGTGCACGCAAGCAAACCAAGGAATTCATTCACCACTCCCCATGGGCAGGCAGGTGTTTGGCCATCCCAGGAAGGCAGGGCTCCATCACGCGTAATGGTGACTTGGGAAGACAAATGCCATAATGCCAGAAGTCCCCTTCCTCCTTCTTCCCCCAGTTTATGTACTCGGTATGATGCCATATGGTATGGAATATCCCTTTGGCCAGTTTGGGTCACCTGCCCTGGCTGTGTCCCCTCCCAGTTCCCTGTGCTCCCCCAGCCCTCTGGCTAGCAGGGCCCAAGGAACTGACAAGTTTAGCATAAACATCACCCAGCAACAACTAAAAACATCAGAGCCAGAACACAGCACTGCACCAGCTACTAAGAGGAAAATTAACTCCATCCCAGCTGAAACCAGGACACCGTACATGGATGTTCAGTGTGTAGAAATAGCGCCTGGGGGAGAGTAGTCAGATGTCAGGCTAAAAGGGAAAGGCTGCTGTCCCGGGAAGAATGTAAAGGGCCCGAAGAGGTGGGAAGCAAGGGGAGTGTTGCTGTGGCTTAAAAAACCCCGACAGCACAGCCTGAGTGCCCACGGAGTCAAAGCCGAAGTGGAATCCGGCCTTTACCCTTGACTGGGAGCATCTGGGGAGGGGGCTGGGTCTGAAGGAGGAAGAGCGGGGCGCGGAGGAGCAGCGTTGGGAGGCGCTGGCAGCGGCCGTTGCTGGAGATGGCGCTCTCGGGGGTGCCCGGGGAGCGGGGGTGCCCGGCGGGTGCGGTTGCTGGAGGGTGACCCGGAGCGGGGAACGCAGCGCTGCGCCCTCCCCGCGCCCCCTCTGGGCACGCGTGGCCGGAGCCCCGGCCGGCCGGGAGCGGCGCGGTGCCGGGGGCGGGGGCAAACCCCGCTGCGGGGCGGGGGCGGGGGGCGGCGGCGCGCGGGGCCGGTGCGCCCGCAGCGGGGAGCGCGGCTGGCGCCGGGGGGCGCCGCGCGCGCGCGCCTGTGCGCGTGCAGGGGGGGCCGGGGCCGGTTCGCGGGGCGGCCATGTGCACCCGCCCGCCGCCCGCCGCCCGGTGGGGGGCGGCCCTGGCCGTGGCGGGCGGTGCGGCCGTGGCGGCCTGGGCCTGGTGGGCCCGGGCGCGGGACCGAGCCTGCCAGCGGAGCCGGACCGCGCCGCCCGCCGCCGACCAGGTACCGGGGCCGGGCCGGGGCGGCGGGTGAGGCCGCGGGGGCGCGGGGCGCCGGCGGGGCCGGTCGGCGGGGCTGCGCTGGCAGCGCGGCGGGGTGGGCTGGGCGGGCGGGCCGGGCCGCGGCCTCCGCTGGCCTCCCCAGCCCCATGCGGCCGCGCCGGGCAGGCCGGCCCGGCTTCCCGGCGCCGTGCGCTCGTGCCCGGCGGGCCCCGTCTCTCCGCCGCTGTGCAGTGGCTGTCGCTGTTCCCTCCGGAGCCCCACCGAGCTGTGCGCTGCCCCGGCCACCCGGCTCAGCCTGCTGCCCCTCGCTTTGCAGGGTCAGGGACACGGCAAGCAGATCCTGGTGCTGGGCCTGGATGGGGCTGGGAAGACCAGCGTGCTCCAGGCCCTGGCGACCAACCGTGGCAAGCGCAGCGTGACTCCCACCGAGGGCTTCAATGCCATCTGCATCAACACTGAAGAGACCCAGATGGAATTCCTGGAGAGTGAGTGCACCTGTTTTAGTACGGAACATAGAATCAGTTCCTGTCCTGTGCCCTAGGGTTCGGTCAGGCCCGTGTTTTCAAAGCCCCAAGTTCCCTTATGCCTGCTCAGATAATGTGAAATTGTGATTATTTTCTCCTTGGGGATTCAGCTTTCCTACCCTGCTTTTTGAAGGACATGATAGACTTCGTGCTAGAGAAGGTCTCTGTTCGTTCAGCCGTGTCCTCCAGGGAGTTCTGCTCCCAGAGAGGGAAGGGTAGCAAGCCTGGTGGCATTAAACCAGCCCAAAGCGGAGGTCTCCCCAGTAAGCCCTGTGTCGTGGTCCTTGGCCAGTGGGCCAGTGTGTGTTGTACGGTTTCCCCTTGTGGCTCACGCCTGGCAAAGGGCAAGAGCTGAAGAAGAGTCAATAGCGTGAAAGAAGAGAGGAGGAGGAGAAAACCTTCATACTTTTTTGTTAAAAGCCTCATAAGCTGTGTTTTCTAGTCTTTATTGGCTTGTGAGTGTTTGTAGGTTTTTGCTGAACTTTCTGTGTTGTCCTTAGCACTGATTTTTGGGTGTTATCTGTGCCTGCAGAGAGCATCTATGATGCTGTTGGAGTGTCACAGCTATTCTAGGTGCAGCTAGCCGGTGGGGAAGGTAGAGGCCCTGCAGTCGCATCAGTCCCTGGTACAGAGAGGCTGACATCTTAGCCTCATCGGTGCCTGCCTTCTGTGGGGGCAGAAGCTGCTCTTTGTTCCTGCTGTTTCTGCACTTCACCGTACCAGTGCTCGACTGGCTCAGTTAGCAGCTAGCCCATAGACACCTCTGTACCTTTGTCAGCAGGCCTAAAGGAGTTGTGCTGTTCCCAGGTAAGTTTTTGGGATGTGAGGAGGAGGCCACTAAGGCAGTTTCATTCCTAGTCCTACTACCATAGGAATCTCTGCAGTGGCTTGGGGAAATCATCCCTCCAGAGATGCCTGTAGTCTGTGTCACTCTCCTAGGAGGTATGAGATACCTGTGTTTCCTGTGTGGAAGTGCTTGGCCTAGCCGAGCCTGGAGAAACCCACAGTATCTCTGCTCCTGCCTGGGGATGGCCTGGGCCCAGGGCTGCACACCGCATGGCAGAACCTGTTGTTTCTGAGTCGTCCTTCCCTCTCTGGTCCAGGTTGGTAGTGACTGAGATGTGATGGCTGCAATCAGACCCATGGGAAATGAAATGTCTCAGGCCAGTTTCAGCCAGGTAAATCCGTGCATGGCTCTCTAATCTGGTTACTTATTCAGTCTGCACCATCGCCTAGTCCAGGGGTTAGCAGCCTATGCTGTGATCTTGTGGCACAAGGTGAGCAGCAATCAGCAGGGTTTTTATTTTGCTGGCTTAGACAAACAGGAAACTGTTCCATCCTTGTACCATCATATAGATAAGTGGGTGGTACTTTGTCTCTGCAAGGAATAGGAGCTCTTGGCTTCTGCTGAGTTCTTACTGGTTTGGGAAAGAGTTCCCTGTGAGGTTGCTGACCCCTGGGTTATGCTATGCATGAATGCACTTAACAAAGGGAATGGTGGTGAGCCCCCACAACATCACAGTACAGAATCAGAGGCATCTGTCCCAAGTGTGATGTGTCAGTCACAGCCCTTTGTCTCCTTTCTGCAGTGGCAGGTTTGTAGTTCTGCCTGCAGATACACTGGGGCTCTTGAAGAAGAGGTGGACATGCCCTGCTTCCCCTGCTACATTCTTGAAACTACTGAATCATTTTGACTTAAGCGAAAGCAAAATGGCTTTGAAACAGAACAGAGTCACTGAGGGCAGTAAAAGATGGCTGACCGGCCAGTCAGTTTTTTCAAGAGCTCCTGTGTAAGGCAGGAGACAGGTATAGGCAATCCCAGATGTATTGCTTTGAAAACTTGCTATTTTTGGGAGGCTCACCCGTGTCTTTTGAGCACCTCGGTACTTTTGAGCGAGTGGTTCTGCGGTGTACTTAGGAGAAGACCTGGAGAGCTGAAAACACATCGGAAATATTTAATATACTGTTAGCTAGTCCTGCTCCTATTAAGCTCAGCAAACTCCCAAACTCTTTTTGTCCCCAGATGGGAACAACAATCTCGAGTAACTTTCTGTATATGGTTTCACCACAGAATTGTTATGAAGCCTGGTTTTGAGGGTGGATGGTTTTCCTCTGTATCCAGCAGAGAAGAACCGAGGTAGAAATGTATCCTGTGCAAAGACTTCTCCCAAGGATTCCCTGAAGAGTCTGCTGGGGCTTGATTTTTCTCTCTTCCTAAGCACCTCTGGTTATTGACGGTATGAAAGCTGTGGGAGTTCTGAACTAGTCCCTAGTGTCACACAGATCTGATGAGAGCTCTCCCCACCTCAGAGCTAAATGTCTTCTTTGGAAATTGTAGGCCTGCGTTGTCTTAAGATGAGGTGGATATGTGGAGATAGGTTATATGGGGACATTCTCACGTGGTGTTTATGGACACTGACCCTCTTTCTACTCTCCCTACTTGCTTGAGAGCAAGAACCAACAAGGCAGAAAGCAACCATAAAGAATCTGAGTCCAGAATCCTCTCAATGGCTTAAAATGGAAAGATATCCCCACCCCCCCGAGCATACACATATGCCTGCATGAGACTTGACAGGAAAAAATAAAGCTATTTCCAGTCTCCTATACAGTAGCCCAAATACCTTGAGTTTTGGTAACCCAAATACCTCGGGTTTTCAGCTCGGGGCCTGCTGTCAGCACCTCGGGGAGCAGTGCTGCTTGGGTTACTTGGTGAATCCTGTGCTGCTGTCTTCTCTTCCAGTCGGGGGCAGTGAATCTCTGCGTTCCTACTGGAAGATGTACTTGCCAAGAGTGCTGTTGCTGATCTATGTGGTGGACTCGGCCGATCATGCCCGACTGCCTGTGGCGAAACAGCTGCTTCATCAACTGATCCAGAGCAACTCCACCCTGCCGGTGGTGGTTCTGGCTAACAAGCAGGTATGAGTTCCCTGCTGCTAGCTGAGCTTGGGCTGGCAGCAGCTCCAAAACCAGCAACAACACCTTTCAAAGGAGACTTCGTGCTAGTAAGGAAGCCACGTGGCTGGGAGCTGAGGGTCTTTCTGGGACACCTGTTGACGCCAAAATAAAATAGTCTGAGGTTGAGTTTTGGACCTGCAAAATGCACGTCCTGTGCTCGGGAGATGTGCAGAGCTGTGGGTGGAAATACTGGTGGAAACTGCTGTAGAGTTGCAAGGTTTGAGAGCTGCAAGGGAGAGGAGTTAGAATGGGAGTCAAGTTTCTGTTCTGAATATCTGTCTAGAAGTGCTGCTTTACCTAGCAGCAACTGAAAAGCGAAGCACTTGTCTGATTGGTTGCTCCTACGGCTGCTGCTGAAGCATGAAAGAGCAGCTTTCTTCCCAAGGCAGTGCTTTCTCCTGAGATCTTTGTGAAAGTGTCAGTGACTGGTGCTATACCTAGAATATAGTTGTGCCTGTGGTATGTTCAGGTGACAGAACAGCCCACGGTTTTTATGCCCAGATTTTCTTTTAGGGGTGCCATGTGCTCAGTTTGCTTCATGTTGTTACCTCCTAAATTTCTAGTAACTTAGGCATGTTGCTAGTAGTCGTTTGTGTTACTCTTGAACACGAGTGCAAGCTTTGGCTTCATGAAACACAAATCTTACTGTTGATTCTCTAGGTCCCAGGGTTAGAAGTGCTGGTAGCTGAGAAGGTATGCAGGGTATGGCTCTTGTACGTTTGCCCTGTTCTTATAACTCTGTGCTAGGCGCTTGGTGTCTTGGGCCAGCAAGACTTTTGTCTGCCTTGTACAGGAAGTCTTCCATTGTTCTCAAAAACACTGAAATTACTAGAAACAGAACTGTACCCATATTCCTTTGGGAAGAAGTTAGTTAAGGATGAACATCTTTCCCCGCCCGAAGTATTTTAGGGCATGGGAACCTGATCTTATAGAAGGTACCTAAGAATGGTGCCCCCAGAGCCTTTGAGACACTTCCCCTCCCTGGACAAAAGCAGCAGCTCAAAGTGGGAACAGCTCTGCCACCTCTTGCAACGCAGGAATGGTGCCGCCGCCTCTTGCAGCTAACAGGCTCATTTTGGTTTTGTCTTACCAGGACCTCGAAGGTGCATATTGCATCACCGATATCCATGATGCTCTGGCACTGTCTGATATTGGGGACAAGAGAAAGATGTTCTTGATTGGTACCCACGTGGCTGAAGATGGCTCCGAGATCTCCTCTGGCATGAAGGATGCCAAGGAGCTGATAGCGCAGCTCATTTTGGAAACACAGTGACAACTCTTCTCCTACAATGTCGTATTTGCAGCTGAGGGAAACAAGGTGTTAGTGTTTGGTCACTTTGCCACATGGTGACTGAAATGTTCAGGTATCTTTTCCTTGTGGGTGTGGAATTCCTCTGAAAATGATGTCTAATTGGTAAGAAAATGTAATTTATAGTGGTTTGAAAATACATTTGAAAAGTAGTCTATTTTTTAGCGTATTTTTAGGGGTAAATTAGTCTCTCAGACAGTAGAGTTAAGGGGATATATAGCTTAGGTGGGCTGAGATGTCTTCTTGCCAGGTGGGAATCGAGCATTGATTTCAAAGGAACAAAGTCGTATCCAGTGAATTTAACCTGGGTTGGTGTCTCAGGCTAAAATTCAAATACATTTACTTCACAGGTTTTACAGAACCCTGTTAACAGCGGTGTTGTGTTAAAAAGGAGACCTCGCTTCTTGACAGTGTCAGAAATTTGAAGTGCTGTGACTAGTAGTTTTGACAGTGACAATTTTTGTTGTTGCTGTACTGGAGCCAGCTTTTAAGGGAGTGGCAAACGAGTAATCTGTGGAAATTGGGTTGGTTACTGCTTCTTTAGTGGGTAAGAACAAGAAAAATGAAAGCAATAAGATATGAGGTGTTTCTTTGCCTACAGGGGAAAAACAAAACTGTAATTTAAGTTAGTGACTGGAAGCGTTTAAGTTAAATTGGCACCAAAGGTGGGAGACTCCCTCATCAGGCTGAGCGGCTTATTTCAGTTTAGTCCAGGTTGTCCTCGAGCGATCAGCCTTACATATGAAAAACCTGTTGTTTTTTGAGAGTAATTCCTGTTAGCGTAGCAGCTGAGGAATGTGAGTGGCTGATGCGTGTCACTCTCCCGGTGTCCTCATAATTACGCTCCAGGAAGCGTGATCTGGGAGCAGATCTGTCAAGGACCTGATTTGCAGCTGTGTTTATTGTATGAGCGTTTTACGGTTTTGTCCTTTGGAACAGATGCATAAAGCAGAAAATTTTGCCCTAACCAGTGGTCTGGGCTTCATTTACTCCAATGAGGAGTGCTGCTGGGGACCCTGGAGGCCTTACTCGGATGGCCACCTTTAAAGCAGGTCTCGCCTTTAGACCTGGGAGCTCACGCCATGGTGGTGGCCTGGCCCCGTGCCGGTGGGTGGGGATGAAGTGGCGGAGGCAGTGGGGCAGCCCTTCCCGCTCTGGTGGCATCTCCCCCTGGCCCCTCCCCCAGCCATGGCAGGTCTCGGGGCTGTGATGGCAGGAGGGCTCCTGGGCACGGCACAGCTGGCGGTGCTGGCAGCCCCCTGGCACTGTAGCTGAGAGTGTCTGCTGGGCAAAGCGATGCCAGCCCCTGGTGGGGCTGCAGCCACCGTCAGGACACGTGGCTCCCCGAAGTTGCCCCTGGTTTCACCATGGCACTGGTGTCACCACATCTCTAGTTCTTCTGTTGCCCCCCACCCCTAAAACATGCCAGCTTGTTTCGCATTGCTGCGGAGTCCCAGTTTAGTACGGCTGCTGGTCCCCCGACGCTCTTGAAACGTCCCCTTCAAGTGCTTGAAGACAGGAATAAGGGGCGGCCACACTGAGGCAGGTGGGAGCCTGCGGGTTAGCAGTGGGTGCTGTGACTCGTCCCAGGGGGAGGGTGCTGGTGAGGGGAGGTGGTGCTGGGGTGCTCTGTCCTGCAGCCTCGGGGGCTGCTAGCACCCCTGGAGAGGAGCATTTCGTGGGAGGGGAGCACTTCATGTGCAATTGCGCTGCTGTGCAACTGCACCGGGAAGCTGTTGGGGAAACCCAACACAAATACCTGCAAGCAACTGTATCCTAAGGAGATGCACAAAGTTAATCTGCCTTGTGATTATTTCACGCTGAAGAGCAGGCAGCCTGAGCTGCAGAAGTTACCCAGCCTTTAAATTCACCTCTTCTTGTCTTTGCAGCTTCTTGTTACTTGTCTGCAAGCTCATGCCACAGGTAAGAAACCCTCCCAGGCTCAGCCTCCTGGCTGGTGTCCAGGCTGTGCCCCACATCTCTCAGGGAGGTCTCAGGGATTTACTTTGAGCGGTGAGTTGATATGTTGGATGACGCGATGATAAACACACAGAGGAAATGATGCCTGGTTTTGCCCTTCCCTCTGCTTCTCATGACAAACAACTCTGTCCTGCTTCTTCAAAATGGAAGCTGGGACTCTGCTTTACGAGGAATTGGTCTCAAAGGGACCTGATCCCCCTTAAGCAATGAGTCTGTGGGCTCAGGGGCAGAGGGGAGGTGTGTCTGTGTCTGTCTGCAGCAGAGTTTTCCCTGCTGGCAAGCACAAAAGGCAAAGGCTCCCCCAGGGCTGTCCCCTTGTGAGTGAGGCAGCTTAACTCTGTCAAGTTGCAGAGCTGCTGCAGGTGCATCCTGTGTGGGTACCCCTGTCTGTCCAGAGCTTTTGCCATGATAAAAAAGTAGAGAGGAATCTTTTTTTTTTTTTTTTTTTTTTTTTTTTTTGTAATTGGAAAACAAACCAACAATTGTCAAGTGAGTTGAGGGATCTGATTTGGATGTACGTGTGACTCATTCCTTGGCTGGGTCACGGTGCAAGCTTTGTGCAGCAGTGACCAAGGCAGCGGTGTGGGTCACGAATGCCACGTGCACTTTGCACAGGGTTTGGCTGTGGATCTGTGACAGCAGTGGAGGAAAAGCAATGAGCCTGCCTGCAGAGACGGTGCCAGCTCTGCGACGCTGCTAGGCTGAGGGGGACACCTTCCTGTGGTAATCCTTTACCTCCTTGCACCTTTGCAAGGAAAAGCCTCTGGGGAACTGCTTGGGAATGAACAGCTGAAACTCATTTTTGGCTCCTGAAATGACGGCTGCCTTCATGAGCATGTCCCGTCTTGAACTGGTGGCAGGGTGCCAAAGTCCTACAGGCAGTTCTGTCTGTGGGATCTTAATGGGAGCCGTGTTTGCAGTGCTGGCTGTGACCGGCGGTTAGATGTGATGGGGAGATAACTCAGCAGGCATCTCGCAGGAAGCATGCACCGAGGGTGCTCTAACAGCAGCCTGCCATTGCAAGGGTCTCTGTGGTGCTGAGCTCTCTGGCAAGTGTTTGTTAGGGCTTGGCGTCTCACTAGAGGTATCTGCTCCATCGGAGAAACCGCAGTGTGTGCCCAAAGCATAGACTGTTTTCTGTCAGCAAAGCATCTCTGTTGGTGTCCCTGCTCCTCTGTAGAGCTATGCGGCTTTTTTTGCCAGGTGATACTAATCAGGGAAGCAATACCCCAGGCTTTCACCTTCTCTGCTTTTTCCACGGTGGGGCACTTGTACAGCTGCCTGCATCGTGTGGTTGTCCCCCAGCTGGCTGGGGGCAGGCACCTGCAGCCCCAGTGGCTGGGTATAGGCTTGGTCCATAACACCAGGGAATTCTGCAACGCACTTGTGGCACTGGCATTGTCTTGTCCTTCTCTTTGTACCGCGGCTCACAAAGCACAAGTGCTTCCCAGCCACTGGGATTTCGAGCCAGGGACACTTGGTCAGTAGGAGCAGACTGTGATATCTGATCTTCCTGAAAGGTTTTGGTCTGATGAATATTCAGTAAAAACATTTTTAGTGCTGTTCCTAGGGCACAGACCATTTGTGTTCCTATGTCTCTATAGCATCTAAGACCTCTGTGCTAAATAGACTGAAATAAAATGATAAATTAAAAAAATACATCTTCATCTGTGTTCCCAAAGCCATGTGGGAACAGTGCTGTCTCCATGGTGCCTTTCAGTAAACCACAGGAGTGTTGATAACACGTTTCTGTTTGTCTGGGCTCCTGTGGGCTGGGAGATCATCCATCTCCTACCTGCTGGTGTTGCATGGCACATTATTAATCAGAAAAGTACCTTCCCCCTCTCCCTGCCATGTCCCAAAGGGACCCTGCAGTGAGGGCAGAATTGCAAATTCACGTCTCTGCAATCCAAGAGATAGCACAAAAATCCACGGGCTGGTGAGTTCACCAGATTAAATAGGTGGTAAGTTACTTGGAGAGAGAGAGATACCCCTTAATTGCACTCTCGCAAGGGATGGAGGCAGAGGGAGGGGGATTCAAGAGTGGCTTGTATGGCCTTGAGTACAGCAGTAGCTTCTTTATGCTTTGTTGGTTGAACTGTATGTTTAATGGCATGTTTGGCCTTTTCTGCAATTTCGACAGGGTACAAGAACTTGCAGAACCCAAGAAAGCAGCTTGTGCAAATGATCCCAGGGGAGATGGTGCTCAGACAGCCCTTGCACGAAGGCTGGGGACTGATGTGGCCTCAGCCAACACAGAACTTTTGCCTTGTCTTGCTACTGTGTTCCCTTCGAGTAGAAGTGGCTCCAAAAACCCAGATTGAGATGTTCAGTGCGTGAGGGGCTCTCTTCAGCTTGGTCTTGTTTTCAATCCAAAAACTGGGTTTGACCCAACTCTTGCCTTTGCTGCCCCACCTGCGGAGCCCCATGGAGATGTTGTGGGGTGTGATGGTGCTGTGGTGCAAAGAGACTGGACCTCATCGGACCCACAAGCTGCTGTGTCCTGAAGGACATGGTCCAGCATTAGCAACAGAGTTGCTGTCTGCATTACACAGTCAAACTATGGCTTGACAAGCCAGAGCAACAGTCTCTTGGTAACATCTTTTCTCCCCTGTCTGGATGTGGGTCATTGTGCTCAGAAAAGGCTCCACAAACTCATCGTCGTGCTGTTCCCTGTCCTGACTACCCTGGTACCTTCTCCCACCATGGCCTCTCTCTCGGTGGAGGATGAGCAACTCCAAAGTTGCCCTGGGCACAGGAGGGTAACCACTAACGTGCTGCAAAACCTCACCCACTTTCCATGGCACACCCTGGCTGTAACATTATTATTATTTTTGCTGTCATACCTGTGGTATAGTTAGGTGGTAATGGTGAGGCAAGAAAAATGCAATCATGAAACTCCCCCAGGGGTTTCAGAGATGTAATGAAATGACCCTTTCTGCGCATCTACTGGTAACTGTAAAATCAGACTCATAACTTGAAGGCTCTTTCCTTTTTGAGTTGGCAGCAACCACCTGGACAGCATTAGGAAATTCAGTGCCAGAGAAGGTGAGTACTTAGGCAGCAGCACTATAGCTGCAGGGAGCCACGAGGACTGTGTGTGCATCCCATCCTAGGCAGGGAAGGATGACCCCAGCAAGCACATTTCACACTTGTGCATGTTTCTAAAATTTCACACCCTTGTTGTTCTTGCCAGGCTTGTGTGGGGAAACCAGGAGACCATCTGGACCCTCTCATGGGGAGCTGTGACAGCTCGACCATCATCAAGAACAGTGGTGTTGGCCAAACCCAAGTGAGATTTTGGCAAGCACCAGTGCAGGTCAGTGATGTGGTAGCACATCCTGGGGAAGGAGGCAGCTCAGAGGTGTTCTCTAATCGGGGGATGTGCTGGCTCCCAGGGGAAGGGGAGCGTTGTGGTTTAAACCCTACCAGCAACTAAGTACCACACAGCTGCTTGCTCGCTTGCTCCCCCCTTCCCCCCGAGGGATGGGGAGGAGAATCAGGAAAAAAAAGGTAAAACTCAAGGGTTGAGATAAGAACAATTTGATTATTGAAATAATATAACAACAATAGCAACAACAATTGTAATGAAAAGGAGAGAGAAGGGGAGGGGAATAAAATCGAAAGGGAAGGGAAAAAAACCCAAGTGATGTACAATACAGCTGCTCACCACCCACTGACTGATGCCCAGCACGTCCCCGAGCAACGACTGGCAGGCCCTGGCCAAGTCCCCCCCAGTTTATTTCAGCATGATGTTCTGTGGTATGGAATAACCCTTTGGCTTGTTTGGCTCGGCTGCCCTGGCTGTGTCCCCTCCTGATTTCTTGTGCCCCTCCAGCCCTCTCGCTGGCAGGGCCCAAGGAACTGAAAAGTCTGTGACTTAGTGTAAACATTACCTAGCAACAAGTAAGAACATCAGCGTGTTATCAACATTATTCTCACTCCAAATCAGCACTGCACAAGCTACGGAGAAGAAAATTAACTCTACCCCAGCTGAAACGAGGACAGGGAGATGCCATGTCCCTCTCCTTCCACTGCTGCCCCACAGGGAGCTCTATGCCCTGAGACCCATCAGGCTGTGCTTGGAACAGTGGTTGTCTGTAGCAGGGAATAAAGTGCTATGGGAGCACAGTTAACCCTGAGTGCTTGACTCTCAGAATTAGGAGGAACTGGGGGTTACTAGGTTTTGGTGCCTTTTTCCTTCCTCATGCCTGCTTCCTGCCTGTGGGAAGGGCTTCTGCAACATGTGGTCGTTACTGGTCTGATTAGAGCTCTGGGTTTGGATCAGCTGCCACAGGAGCCAGCCCTGATCTCAGTCTCCAAGCACATGGGAGCATGTTCCTCTGCTGTAACAAACCTCCCGCAGCCAACAGCTCTGCTTTGGCTTGGAGGCAGAGATGTCATGTGCATGCATGTATGCCTTGATGGAAACATGTATGTGTCACACCTGTGCCTATAGAGGGACTGTCCCTAGAGTGTTCCCTGTCTGTATTGGGGCTGATGCAGCCCAGCCAGGCACCTGGACACAATTAGTGATCCCCTGCATCCTTTTGGAGCCTGGCCTAAATCTTGAGGATAAAGGTTAGGAAATGCCATGAGCAGAGAAATCTCGCAGCATCCTGGAAGGAATCCAGGTCTCTTGCCTCATGTTAAACCTCTGCTGTCACTGCATGGTGAAAACCCAGCCTGTTTGGCAATAGGAGTGAAAAATTATGTAAAAAATGTAAACTTCGGTGGTGCTGGGTGATGCTGCATTACTTGAAGAGCTCATCTGTAGCTCTGTTGGAGGGGGTGAAGCTCTCGGAGACGGGATGGTGGTTGCTAGTCTGTAAGAAGTCCTAGCAATAAGAATGGAGATGAAACTGTGTTGCATTTCTGGCTTCCCCCTACCTGGAGGGATGTCAAGACACGTATGTCTGTAGGTTTTTTTCCTCTGCCACTGCCATCGATTCAGGGGCTGTCATCCTCCTGAGAGCTTGTGCCTCTGACTAACGGTGCCTGTCTGACAGCCCTTTCTGCTCACCTCTGTTCACCTCTTCCTTGGTGATGACGGGCATCTTCCAACAGTTGTGGCTGTTGGAAAGCTGGATGAGCATGCACTAGGCAAGCCTTGGGAGATCCCAAGATGAAAGGAACTGCAAGAGCACAAGGTGTTATTAAGCCATTGCAACAAAGAGGTTTCTAAATTGGCAGAGCTGAACAACAGAGATGCTGCCAGGTTTGTGTTGCAGAGTGGTTTCTTGAAATGGTCCAGGGAAAGGCCTAGACTTTGAAAGCAATGTACTGAGAGCGCTTAAAAGAGGACTCTGCATATGCAAACGGCATTTACCTTTAAAGTCAGGACATGTCAAGTGTAAATGCCCATTTGTTCGTGGCTTTTTCATGTGCACCAGTGCCAACTTTTGTACACGCAGCAGGCACGGATGTTTAACCAGACTTAGGATACCATCTGCTAGGATCACGTTCTCTGTCAGTTGCCTTTTACTAACTCTTCTGTGCTGTTCCTCAAGATCTGTCTTCTTGTACAGCTGCAGATGGGAATCAATGATCTGGGACTGTCCTCCCCTAGTAGATTTTTGCTTCCCTTCTGATCAGCTGCAGAAGTTGTCTGAACATAAAAAATACCAGGCTGCTTACCTGCAGCAAAGGTGGGAGGCCAGAGAGCCGATAGGGTGCTGCAGGTAGGCCCTTGGGTCTTGTAGCATCAGTGCAACTTCAAAGTGATAAATACAGGAACAGAGGGTGGGTATAACAGAGGGCAAAATGCAGAGCAGGGGCTCTGCTGGGATTGGGACCTCTGGATTCTTGCATGGGATGAGTGGCGTCTACACTGGAAATGGCCACAAGATAAAGCTGCCTTCTACCGCAGCAAACATGAGGCTTAAACATCCCAGCGGCAACCTGGTTTAACTGGTGTGGGAGAATATCCGAGCGGCGATGCTGTGACTCTTGTTTCCAGACCTCACCAGTCCCCTGCCCAGCCCATCTCACCAGCTGCACTGAGCAGTAAGGCCTCCCCACAGATCCTGGATCTTGCCCGGCCAAAGGTGCTGCACCCAGAGTTCCTGCTGCCCAGAGAGGTGAGGAGGTGGCTGAGGGACATTTAGAGGGGACAGTGATGTAGCAAACTGTCCTGAGTTTTTACACTCTGCGTCCTGCCCATGGATGTGCTATGGAGGGGAGAAGCTGCCTGGTTCTGCTGGGGTTTGTGTGCAGAGAGAAACTGCCTTTTTGGGGTGAGATGCTGCCTTTGAAAGCAAATCTCCCTGCTGAGAGACAGAAAACAGCCAGGCTGGAGCAGCCTAGAATAGCAGGAGAGCCAAGGGAGTCATCTGGGCTGCATCCCCTGATAAAGCAGCCTGGGAAAGTGGAGAAACCTGATAGGAATGGGCTGTTTAGCTCCCAGGGAGTACAGGCATGTTTGTACTTGGGCAGCTGTGCTCCTATCTGTGTATGCAGGGGACATGAGCCTGCAAACACTATCTATATTTTAATAGTGTTTTACCAGAAGCCTAATTTAGAGACATATTTCTGAACTCGCTCCTTTCAGGCGGGTCATTGCTTTGGCAGGGGTGAAAGGGCTGGGGGCAATCTCCGATTACGCTCATTTCCATGGCAAAGGCTAGGCTTTCTGGATGGAGTCTCCCGCTGGGAAATAAGTCAGGCTGTGCTGGAGCGACCTTGGCATCTAACCAAAATAAAATAGGGGAAGAAGTCCCATGCTGGAGCAGTAATCACTTTTGCTGTAGGAATGCGGTTAACTACACTAGCACTTTTAGCCTGAAATCTGAACCTCTTTCCTTTGCAGGAAAATGATATTATTTCAGCCAGGAAGATGAATATGAAAAACATTATGCTGAAAGAAATTTCTCTGCGCTTTCACCTGCCTTCACAGGCTCTCATTACAGGCATTCCTCTCCTGGCTGTGAGTGGGTGACAGCAGGGGAAAAAAGTGATACTGGCTAAAACATACAAATCCCAATAGTGCCAAAATTACCTGATGGTTCAGGTGAAAGAAAAATAATGGGTGCTGAGAAAGTAGGAGCGTTCCTTCATGTGCCCATGTCTGCAGAGGAAGGGTGCTGGGAGCCCACCCCTTTGGGAAGGGAGTGTGTCCCTGTGGGCTGCTGCGGTGAGCTGTGTCCGCACATCCCTCCTCCATCCTTCAATCCATGCAGGTGCCAGCACGGGTTACAAACATCGTGGCCTTGGCCAGAGCATCCTCCCGGTTCCAGCATCTCACAGAGCCCTGGGTCAGGAGGGTGAGCTGCTGCTATGGGTGCAGCTTTCCTGAATCTGTCATTCGTGGGGAAAGGCAGCATCACCTGAAGCTTGCATGGGAGGGCACAGGTGCTGCTGGCACTCCTCATGGCAGCCCTCAGCATGCTGTTGTCTGCACGGCTGAAGTAGCTGCTTCCTGGGCTGGAGAGCAGGACTCACCCTCCATCCAGAGCATGAACTGACCCCCAGAGACATCCCCAGAGAACAGCAGACCTGTGCCTAGGCTGCAGCTGTGGGGATGGGGGGAGGTGAACAAGTGTCTAATTGGGATCTCCAGTGCTGGGGGATGAGGTGGACGAAGGACTGTGAGAAAGAAGAGGCTGGAGGGCAGGCGGTGGGACTGGCCGGACAGTGGTTTCTCCTTCCACAGCTTGTCTGGTGCCAGACACAGCTGTGAGCAGGATCATGTCCCATCTGTGTGCAGTTAGTGGCTGTGAACCTGAGTACGCTGAGTTGCAGGCTAGTCACCCTTGAATGCCAGAAGCATGTTAAGGACCTTCCTCCCTGTTCTTCCACACGTTTCCAAGTTGGCTCGGGAGGCAATTGCGAGCCCTTGGACCTTGGAGCTGACTAGGGAAAAGAGGTTGCATTCTGACTATGTGCTCCTGTGGGATGCTGAGTGGCCAGTGATGAAGGCTGCAAAGCATGTGGTGGCCACACCAAGGCTTGTGAAACTGGTCCAGCCTTGCAAAAGGTAGGTGCTGCTCCCCTCCCACGGGGAGATGATCAGCTGTCAGCCCATTTTGTGCAGGCCATGGCACCTTGTTGATTTGGGTTTGGCCAGTGTGATCCAGCCACTGCCCTTCCACTTCCAAAATGTGTGGATTTTACATGGTTGGGTGTGCTAATGCTACATGGATTGTGATTTTAGAAGCATTTTTCGAGGTGGAAGTAGGATCAAAAAAGAATAATTAGGAACTTTCTAATACCAGTAGGAATGATTGGTTGGGACTTCTTAATTATTAGTTGCAATTATAAAAAGCAACCAGCTGACACATAGCACAGTGTAGCACATTAATGCCACCCAGCATGACGCATCTGGCCTCAGCCTGGGCTGCTGGAAGTGCTGGGTGGGATGTTCCAAAGAGGGTGAGGGAATGCCTGGCTGGGACAGCTTCACTGAGAGGTGGGGCAGCCCCTCTCACTGGTGTGCTGGTGACAGCAGCGAAGGCATGGCCGCTTTTGTCCTCCCTTGAGGAGGTGGAGGTGTGTTAGCTGGCCGGCCGCTTTGGGAGCTGGCCCTGCTCCGGTCGGAATTGTCCAGCCCTGTCCTTGCTCCCCCCGGCCTCCCGCAGGCTTGGTTCGATGCGACCCAGATGCGTTCACGGTGAAGGACACTGCTAAGAAGGCAGCTTGTCCTGCTCGGATCCAAGATTTGGCTCATCCAATTAACCACTGAGCTCGCCCAGAAACACAACCCACTGCTGGTGCCAGCTGCCCCCGCCACCCCTCGGAACATCCCCTTTGGGCTGGGCTGTGGCTGGAAAACCTCCTTGAACTTGGCGCAGAGGCAGCACCCAGCAGCAACACTTTCTTACAAGCATCTGGGGAGTTACATAAAATGGTCATTCCTTAAGGCGAAATAGTCACTAGGGGAAATGAGCAGGATTTGACATAATACGGGAAGCCCTCCCCCTAGGACAGGTTGTGTCTGGAGTTTCTCTCTCTTATTTTTTTGCTGTAATAGTGAAAGAAGTAATGAAACAACTGCTGGGGGAAGCCAGCACAAGAACTGTTCTTTCACACGAGGAAGTGCGGCAAACCAAGGCCGACAGCACACAGTAGGTTGATGCAACACAACTTCTGACCTTGGGTTTCAAAATTTTTGCTGAAGTTTAGAGATCTTCTTAGTGAGACTCAAAGGTTTGTGCTTGTGGCAGAAGTAGAAACACAAAAGGCTGCAAAATTCCAGATCCAGGCCTGGATTTGGTAAGGTGCAAAGCTTTTGTCCAGACTTTGGAAACGTTGGGGTGGCATGTGCATGGAGTCGGCTTGGATCTGGGGCCCGTTTTCTCAAATGTCTGGAGAATCGGCAGATCCAGCCTTTTGCTTTGCATGCAGCTTTGATACAAGTTACCCGGGCAGGTTAAATCTCTGCGTTTCAGTTACTCAGTTGTGTGACCCTGGGCAAAATAATGGAGCTCTGCACTGGGATTTCTGGAGCCTGACTCAAAAAAGCAGAGTTCACCTCGGTGTAAGGGAGGAGGCACATTGCAAACACTAAGGAGAAAACAGATACCGGTGCCAGACTCTGCAGAACTAACTCTGAGCTCCAGTCGAGTCTGAGTGCGAGTCAGTTTGGCAGCTGGATTGCAGGGGAACGCCGCAACCTGTGTGGGACATGGCACAGGGAGATTGATTTTATCTGTGTCCTATGGGTTTGGAGTGCTTCGCGCTGGCAGCCCAACTGCTGGTGAGGGGCTGGAGACACTGAGGCAGGAGAGATGCTCTCCAGCAAGGGACAAAACCCATGAATGAGAGCATGTGGCAGTTTCAGTGCCAGTGTATCTTAATCTTCCCTGTGTTAAAGCTGATTCTCCTTCCAAAGGAGTAGAGGCAGGTGGCCACAAACCAGAAGAGGATTAATCAGAGGATCTACTAATTGATTCAATAATCCACTTAAGCAGAGGATTTTTGAACCCTTTGAACAAGGTAAGGTCACTGGGAAACAGCACTGGTTATTTTTTAGCCCATGCGTTGTTCTGTCCCAGGATGGATGAGGGTCTGGGCTTTGTGCAAGAGCCCCAGCACACCTCCATCCCTCAGGCTTGAGAATGGCCAGAAGGAGGTGGGGGTCTGGCCTCTCACCCTGCGGAGGAACCCAGCACCACCAGCCTCTGCCGCCTCAGGGCTTGGGGGCTGTGTGGGCTGCCATGGATGGACCTGTGGGTGCCCTAGAAGAGGAGGTTGCCCATGTCTGTGGGCTATCCCTGTGGTAAGAGGGAAAACATGCAGTTCCCATTGAGGTTGCCTTGGAGAAGAGTTGCCCTCCCAGAGGAAGGAGTCTGCCTCCTGCCATTGGGGCAGGGAGCACAAGCAGGGACATAACACAGTTCCTTTCAGCAAAAAAACTTTTTCTTTATTAATGCATTGGGAAAAAAAAAAAAAAAAGCCCAGTTCTTTTCCTGTGGTGACCTTTAACAGAAATGTGAGGAACGTTCAAGGGGGGCTTGGCTTGGTCTGGTTATGGTGTAGGCACTGATTTGCCAATATCCAGAGCTGACTCAGGCATCTTGACTTAAGATCACCTGAAAAACATCTGCTTTTCCAGATGCCCTCCTCTCTGGATGATATTAAAGCTAGCACACATACTTTGCCTCTATTGATCATAAGGAAAAGAAACTTTTTTTCCGCACTTCTATGTTTGAATCTTTCAGGACAGCTTTTCTGCAAGCCTGGGACAAGGGCATGAGATTGTCTTGCCCTCTGCAGCTGCTGTTAACGGATGGAAATCACTAAACAGGTTATGCAGCCATCAGAAGCTGTATACACACACATAGATATATATATATATAATTTTTTTTCCTGGTTATGTACACTTTAAATAAAACTTATGTTAAATAGCAGGGTATTACTTTGTATCTCAAAACCTATTGCAACAGAAGAACCCCAAGGAAACCCACTCTGAAGAGCTTCAGCATCATTTACATCAGGCTTGGGGATCGGAGCAGCGTCCTCTAGTCCCTGACAGAACCGCTTTCTGAGGGCAGCCCTTCAGACTTCCTCCACTCTGCCAGGCGCTGCTTGAACCACTTCTGGAGAAAGAAAAAAAAACAAACCCCCAAACACAGAGATTGAGTGCTCTGGGCTGCAAATAACCTTGCTAAAGGTGCAGATGTAGCCAGCACGTCGGACCAGGCGAGGGAAACTCACGGTGCTGCTAGCTTGTAGAAAGGTGCTGCACTGTTCCCAGGCAGCACAGGCAGCAGGACAGCTGCTTCTCACCAAACGGGCTTGTTACCTAGGTGTGCACTCTCAAACTCGTTTCTCTTGCTCACTTCAGACCTTGACGGCATGAGTGGGTCCTTATTTTATTGCTGTGAGTCCACGTTTTTCTTGCAAACAGAGTAAGAGTTTGGGTAAGGAGCTGCTGGGTGGTGTCAGTTTAAATGGCTGGAGCAGTGAAACAGTCACTGCTGGTCCAAAAATTACAGGAATCAAAAGCTGGCCTGCTTCAGAAAGGATGAGAGACAACACAGTGGCTTTCAACAAATTTAAGAACAAATAGATTTAAAAAATGGGTTAAAGATTATCTTAGTCCTCAAGCAATATGCATGGCTACGTTATTCTGTAGTAATTTAACATCTCTAAGCCAATTCCCGGAGCTGCTGATGCCACTTGAACACAGCCACAATTTCAAATATCAGATAAAATGCAGCTGCATAAAGCCACACTACCTCAGTAAAAGGAGAAATACAACGTGCGTGCCGGAAGCACAGCTCAGCCTCTTGTTTGGGAATGTGCCTGTGATTTGCTTTGTTGCTGTTCGTTTTGTTGCTATATTTGTTCATGGCTGTTTTTGAAGCTATTGTGGTCTGTAATGGCACAACCACGGCACTCTCTACAAGCAGCTCCAGCACTAACGCTGCTTTGGACCACATCCAGTCAGATGATTGCCTGCCCAGCCTCCTCCCGAAAATTTCCCTTCCTGCCCCAAACCATCATCTCCTGTTGACTCAATAGCTCTTTGCATCTCATTTTTACTAATCTTTTTATTAAAATAGCTGGTATATCTAGTCGATAAAGCACGGCAGATGTCAGGAGCAACGATTCTCTGTGCCATACGCAATGCAGGCACTTTGCAGCTTACCATCCCAGTCTCAGTCCTGTCCCTAACATGACCTTCATCTCCAGATCTCTGGGAGCACCCTGGATTCATAGTGAAGGTGGCTATCAGGGAAGATTTTAAGACATCTCCAGAGGTGTCCTGGCATATATGGCCTGTGTTTACAACTTGCTTTAGGGAAAAAAAAAATGAAGCAGTGCCATTTCTAAGGAAGAAAATGTATTTCAGGGGTACTGCCTCCTTGCTGCCTCAAACAAGCAGTGGTACCTGCCTGTCACAAACGCCAGAAAGGAAGGGTCTCCTTGGTCTCCTTTTCCAGTCCATCCAAGGGCTATCAGTACAATGGGTGTTATACCAGCATCCTTCCCTGGGACAGATGAAATGGGGGCATTGCCAGCTTGTCTCTCCTATCTCCTTTGGCTTTGCCCAAAGAGAGCCAGGCTTGGCAGCTCTCTGCAAAATGCTGCTAACTTTTCAGTGGGTTGGATTTCTTTTCTATACCCATCAATGCTGCTATGGGTACTTTTCAGTGGGTTGGATTTCTTTTCTATACCCATCAATGCTGCTATGGGTCTAGTGGAGCACAGGACTTGGTGGAAGTCCCAGATCGTGGCAGTCTGTCCCTGTGAAGGGACATCTGGAGGCCTCTATGTCTCCTGGGGAGGCTGAAAGTCTTGCCCAGTATCTGGCCTTAGGGATGCTGAAGTAGCTAATTGCAGTGAGGGTGCGTGTGCACAGCAGGAGTGTGTCCCATGGCACAACCTGCAGGAGTTGCATCTATCCTGTATCTGCTTTAAAATGATCGTAGTTTCTTCAGACTATAAAGCCAGCAGTGGTTTAGGCACCTGAGACTATCAGGAGTGGGTTGGAAGGACAGGACAGCATGCCTGGGTTGTATATTTGGGGCTCCACAGACAGCTGGTGACCTTCAAGGTGTGCCCTTGTTCTGGCTGTGGGAAGCACTAGTGTGGTCTCCAGGCAGGCTGGGGATGGGGCTCCCAGGCAGGGTGGGCACAGGGGTCCCAGGGGGGCACAGGGCTGCTGTGTGGGAGGCCACAACAGTGAGTGAAGGGGCTGCAATTAGAGGGGAAAGGGTCTTTGGGGATGCAGGGGCAGAAACATGTGAGGAATGTGGGTACAGGGTGGCTGTGGGGTACACGGAGATGCAGTGGGGCAGTAGAGCCCTGTGGGTGCAGTGTGGGTTTAGGGGTGCAGTGGGGGTTGCAGAGGTGCAGAGGAGACTTGTGGATGCAGTGTGGGAGGTGGTAAGGGGTATGCAGGGTGCAGAGCGGTGCAGGAGTGCAAGTAAGGAGCAAGTAAGTGGGGAGCATGAGAGGTGCAGAGGGTGCAGTAGGAAGCATGTGGGGGGACAGAAGGGTGCTGGGAGTATGATAAAGAGCTGGGGATGGGATAAGCAGGAGATGCAGGGAGTGTGTGGGGCACAGAGGCACACAGGGGGAGCAGGGCTGGTGCCAAGGCAAGGGCGAGGGGCACACACTCACCAGGGTCTGCTCCTCAGAGAGCCCGGTCTCGGCTGCGATGAGGGACAGCGTGGTGCCGTCAGGATGTTTGTTCACCTTGCTGAAGTTGTACTCCAGGATCTCCAGCTGCTCCTCAGTGAGAGTCACTGGCTTCTCAGTGGCCATCTCCTCCTGGGGCAGGGCTGTGGGCCAGTCACTGTGAAGAGGAGCCAGCGTCACGGCCCAAGCTGGGAGCGGCTGGTGAGGCCACACTTGCTGAGCCCCAGATTTGCCATCCCTGTCCCCACTAGCTCTGCCCCTCCCAGTGGCCTCTGGCCACCTCAGGGCACAAGTCCTGTGTACCAAAGGCATGCAGGGGAGCGCAGCCGGGAGTCGCAGCCCCCCCAGCAGCTCCTGCCTCGGTTTCCCCGCTGTGGTGCCTGCCCAGCAGAGCTGCCTCACCATCCTCGGCTGGCAGGAAGCAGCAGCCCGTCCTCTGCTCAGCGCTCCCGTTGCTGTATTTATAGCCAGTGTGACTCCCGTGGGGATGATTCCTGTTTAGAGCCATATTTAGGCCTGAGCGTCACTTGGGAGGGATGTCACAGCACCAGGCGTGTTGAGTCGGTTAATTTAAATACATTAGTTTAAAAAATATTATTCATCTTCTGGGTAAGGGGCCAGTATCTGGCATCCAGCCTAGCATTTTTGGGTTTTCTTTTTCCTTCTCCCCAGCAACCAGGCAAGTTTGTGCAAGGAAATCACAAACCAGAGGACACAGGCTCTTTTGGGAGTGTGGGCTTAGACCCAGCAATCACCCCATTTTCCCTGCTGATCATTGTCCTGGTCCTACTCCTAGCGGCACGGCCAGACATCACACAAAGCTGGCAATGAGCTGCTTTGTTTTTACCAATATTTAATGTTATCACGCATGGGCATAAACAGTTAGTCACGTTCCTGAGCATCACTCAACTATTTATTTGTTTTTCAGTGTATAAGTGAAGGGTCAGTCCTTGGAGGACCTTACCCTGTGCGTGTCCGTTGCTCAAGCCCTCAGTGCCCTCAGCTGTGGTCAGTGATAGGTGCTCCCAGCAATGGCAGGAGCAAGGGACCCACATTCCCCTCCAGAGTAACTTTTGTCCCACTGGTGCTTTGCACGAATCTCTGGCAGACTTGGCACAAAAGCACAAGCAAAACAAGTAAGTACACCGTGGCGAAGTCCCACACCTCTCTTCTGCAGGGCTCCGAGCTGGCTCCCGCATGGCAGAGGGTCGAGCCTGCCAATTCAGTCAACTAAAATGCGAGGCGTTGCCCCCACAAAGCATGCAGGAGTCCCTTGATGCTGAATCATTTTGGTGTTTCCGAAACCGAGCTGTGGGGTGTTGGCGGGGGAGGAGCTGGGTGCAAAAATGTGGCCTTTCTTGATCTGCTCTCCTGCTGTCCGAGCTGCCTGGCCCGTCCCTGTCAGGCGGGCAGTTGGTGTTGCTGGCTTTCGGGGGCTGCCAGGAGCCCTTGGCCCACCTTGGGACTCCTCTGGGCTGCCTGCTGCCTGCCTCCACCTTGCAGTCCAGCTTCTCCTTCCCTTTGGCTCTGGGAGGAACCCGGGCACCTCCATCATGCTGCACCTCTGCTGTGTAGCTTTAAACCCAACTGCTTTCCTCGTTGATGGATAACTCACCTTAGCTCACTGGGTACCCTGGGGTGTACCGAGTGCCCCAGGGCTCTCACTTGCTGACAGCAGTGCTGGGATGGGGCTCGGCTCCGAAACTGCCTTGCAGCTTGCAGAGAGCCAGCTCTGCTATTCACAAGAGGCTGGAGAGAGCTTCTTCTTTGAGGTTTACCTCAAAAAGCAAAGGCCCCACTAAGCCTCATCTGCAGGAGGTGCTTTGACTAATAAAAGGATCCTTTGGCATTTGAGTAGAGGCTTATAAATAGACCAGGGCTGATTGTGAAACAACCCACTCTCCTTGAGTCACTTGGTAAAACCTGATTTTAACACAGTGGTTGCGCAGGGCTGGAGCAGCTCTGAGCATGATGGTGCTGGCAGATGGCATCACCCACCCCACCCCCCGAGATAGGCTAGGGAAAGGCCATCTTCAACCCCAGGTGCTGCGAGCTGAGCTGGCCTTGTCTGCGGAGCGTTGTGGCCACTGGTGTGTGGCAGCAGCTGCCTGGGCTACCCTGGGGTCGGCTCAGTTCGGAGGTGTCCTTAGAGGAAGGGGCAGACAAAGGGCAGACCCTCACGTGTGTGAGCTGGTGGGGACCAGGTGAACGCTTCTCACCTAGCTTGGGCATTTGGAGACCTCTGGAAAAGGTGCAGGTGGAAAAGGAGATCCCATGGACTTGAGGTGCTGCTCTCCAGCACCGTGGCTGCCAGGCGTTCCAGGAGGGCAAAGTGCAGATGAGGCCAAGCTCAGGCCACAAGTTCTTCATCTGCTCCTTGATCAGCACCCCATGGAGCCACCTGCTCTTCTCCTAGAAAGCCCAGTCACCTCAGGGCTCCTATCAGCTCTGGATCACATCCAGGCTGGACCAACAGCAGCCACATGTCCTGGTGGCTCATAAATCGTCGTTTGCAGCCTGCTGCATTAATGTACATTAACATGTGTGCATTGATTTGCATAGGGAATATGTGCTTTAACTTTCATGTTTCATCTACACAACTGTTTCTCTTTCTGATAATCTCCAGATTCCTGAGGCATTTCCCTGTAGGATACAGTATCTTCTACCTGCTGGCAGTTCAGGGTGCCCCGGCACCCAGGATGTGATGCCTGATGGTTTACCCTTGTTTCCCCTCTACCCTGCTCTGGAGGGAGAAAAGTTCCTACTTCTGACGGCTGTGAGATGACTTTCAGGAAAAGGTCAAACCTCTGGGGGTCCTGGAGGGCTCTGCAGGTCTCCCCATATCGCTCCATTAGGTCCTGGAGGTCTTCAGGAGCCATGTGGCTCCTGTGCACCATGTGGCACCCAGCATGTGGAACCTCTTGGGTGCTAAAAATGGGATATATGACAGGACTTGAGGGTACCAGGAGTCCCTTTAGGGACTGACTGGCCATATGGACCACTGCTCAACTATCAGCTGCTTAAATGGAGCCACATTTAAAGACAGGCCTGGAGCCTGGCCCTCAGGCTGCACAGGACCTCTCCCCTATACAGGAGAGGTGATTTTTCTTCCTTACATTTCTCTAAGCCTGACAGAAATATGGAGTATCACAACTGTTCCACTCAGCTGCTGAGAAGCACCACTGCTCACTACTTTTTTCTGCCTACCTTTTTTTGCAGGCATTGGAAAAAAAAATGGCTTCTTCGGTGAAAAAGATGTAAACCATCTCTTTGGCTTTCAGAAAGGCTGGGGAGCTGTGGTCATCCTTCAGCTCTGTGAGCAGTCCCATGCCTGCTGCTGTCTCCCCTGGGCAGCATGGGGATGAGAGCTGGGTGGCTGGGGGTTACACACCCAGGCGGAAATGACAACGCCAGATGCACTGTTACAGTGAAACCGCAGCACTGGTGACACCTACTTTGTCCTACGTGTAGAGCCAGAGAGCCCTGGGGAATTCACACTTGGCTCTGCCTGTCTTGGTTTTAGGTGGAGCAACGTGAGAGCAGCCACCAGCCGAAGCTCGCAAGGGGTTCAGGGGTTGCCTGGGCAGCGGGTGGCTCCAGCCAGCATCACTGTGTACACGGAGGCTGTGCAGGCAGCACCTGGTGCTCTTAGTGTGGCTGATGGGGCATTTAAATGCGCCTTCAGGGTCATTTTGGAAGGAGAAGACAAAAGGCAGTGGCTGATAGATGGAAGTTGCAGCAAGAGAAAGCCTGATCAGATATTGGGAAAAAGTACTCATAGTGTGGAGGGGTACAACATGGGGACAGGGACCAGAGAGATGGGGGCACCTCCATTCTTGGTGGTCTCTAAAAATCAGCTGGACACGGTCCTCATTGACCTGACCTAGGTAGGAGCAGCGGGGTGGAGAGAGATGTCCCTCTGCAATTATGCTGTGTCCTGTGGTTGCACCCAGCTCCCCAGAGACACCCTGGGGTTACTAGCAGGGCTCCCAGCTCAGCCTTGAGATGGGAGAGAAACATCCCGTCTGTCTCCCACCATGCCGGCCGAGCAGCGCTGCTGCAGTCAGCGTTTACTCTCCTGGCAGAAAGCAGCCACTTTTCCAGCAAGGACATGGTTTCTGTTTGCTCAGCTTTGCTTTTTTGAACGGCAGACACAATAGCTGGCGGGCTGTGCGGCTTTCTAATGATTTTCTGCACCTGAAGCCCCTGGAAAACTCTCTGAGCAGTAGTTCCTGCCCAGCTGATGGGGCCCCATAGACCCTGCTGGTCTTCTTCACCCCTTCCCCAGTACCCTCCCCACTGTCAGGGCTGGGATCAGGCTGGAGGCACCTGTGTGTGGTTTGAGCTTGCAGTTATTTCCTGCCACTGCAGGGATCAAAATAGCAGTTCTCAATGCAAACGAGCCCTCCTGCCCTCCCTTGCTCTGCTGCAGAGCTGTGTCCTGTCCCAAGCTTTGCTTGTCCTCCTGCTGTGGGATGGCTGTGGATAACATCAGCCAGCATGGCGCACAGGATAAGGTGGGACCGAGGCTTTAAAAATAAACCAGACCCTGCCATAAATAAGGAAAAAACACCTGTCATGCATCCTGTAAACTAGCTGTTCAGCCTTTTAGAGATAACATCGGATGGGAACAAAGCAAACGAGCACAGTGGCTGCCTAAGCAGAGGCAGGTCCCCGTGGTACCCCCAGCCTGGGGTCTCTGCCTGCCTGTGTGTCCCCCTCCCTGCATGCAGCTTTCCCACCACAGCCTTGCTGGGTGCTGCTCCAACCTCTCAAGCACCAGCAAGCACAGGTCAGCTCCTCCTTCCACCCCCCTCCCCATCCCAAACTGCAAATCCACCCCAGCACCCCCAGCTCAAAGCCGGTGCTTACCTGGAGCTGGCACGGACTAGGAGGGTGTAAAAGAAGAACCCCGCAGGTCCTTGGGTGACTGCTTAAGTATCCACGTGTGTGTGACAGGCGGGGACCTGAAAAACCTGCCGCAAATCACAGGAGCTCCCGGGATCCACAGCCACTCTCTGGGCTGGTAATTCAGGTTTGGCATCCACTCTCCTTGGCAGGGCTCAACGCATGGTTGGTGCACGCTGCGGGTCTCTGCGGACGGGTGGCACCGGAGTCCTCGGGTCTTGTCCCACCACGCTCTGGGCTGGTGGCCGTCGTCCTGCGGGTGCCGAGCGAGGGCCGCTGGGGCTGTTTCCTGCAGGGGTACAGGAAGGGTGAAGGCGGGGTGAGGCGGAAACCACGCTCAGCTGCTCATCTGTGCTCCAACCGAGCCCTCCTGCCCCCACGGGGGCCCTGGGGTCCCCGCCGCTGCCCCCTTGGCCAGGCTGTCACCCGCTGCCCTGCTGCGGGGACCCCGGCTCCTGGCTTTGCTGATGGAGCACGGCAGCAGCCACGACAGCGTGGGGCTGGCTTCTCATCTCACCACGTCCCCCACAAAATGGTTTGTCCAGGTGTAACGTTCTTGACCCTGCTGTCACCTTGGCCAGCCCTATGATCCTGCCAGGCTGTGTATAGGGGGGGCAGGACCGGGTCCTGGGTCTGACCTGCGGCTGTAGCCCACTGAGACACAGGGCAGGAGCGTGGCTGGGGATGGGGAGAAGGGCAGGGCATCCTCTTCTGCCAAATACCTGTGCTCTCCTCGGTTAAAGCGCCCAGGAGCCTGCGGTTCCCGGTGGGGTGGGCTGGAAGCATTAGACAACAGCTTAAAAAGAGGCACCTTGCAGGGTGGGGTGCAGTGGGGAGGAGCAGATTTTTCACTCAGCTCACAGGCAGCTGGAAGAGGATGCTGGAAAATCAGAAGGGCTGGAGAAAGGGCTGATGAGAAGCTGAGTAGGGGTTGCAATGGCTGAGATTATCTGCCAGAGCAAAAGGCAAACTGGCGCTCGATATAGAAAGCTGTGGAGCTGGCTGGAGCCAGGGGCAGCGAGCCCTGCCCCTGGGGAGAAGTGGCTGGACAAACCCCGGCCAGAGACCTGCCATATGCTTAGCAATGAGCCAAAACTGTCCTGAAGATTGAGTGGTTTTGTAACGTGGTGGGAAACACAGGCCAAGACAAGGGGATTGTGAAGGCATCTGTGCCAAAGGGCAGGCAGATCTGTGCCAATTTTCCTAGCAGGATTATATTGATCAAGGAAGAGTGCTTTTTTGCTACAGGGATAGCCTCACTGCCTGATAAACCAAGTGGTGCTGTTCAGTGGCTGCCAGAGGAGGTTTTCGGGACAAGACTTGATCCTGCATGCCTTGGGCAGGCGCCTGGCCAAGGGGCTATATACTGTTTATCACTGGTGCTAAGCGACAGGAGCATGGGTAGCGATGGGTGGAGGCAAGCAGGCTGGAAGACGTGTCTGATGGGATGGTTCCAGTAGCCGTTGCTGGAGGGACTGCGGTGCATTCAAGGGGGCTGGAGCAGACCCCTGCCAGCAGGACACAGCCCTGGGTTTCAGACCCCACGTGGGAGGGGAGGTCCAGGCAGAGGCCCTGAACTGCATGCTGCCATGTGCTTGGGGGAGCTCTGGTGGGTAATTGCTACTTACCTGCCCCGTGCCTGTGCTCTGCTCCGGTACCTGCTTTTGTCCATGCTTGGAGACAGGATAGATCGCAGAAAGATTTTCTGATGTTTGTAGGCTCTCTTTTATTTTCTTCCATGCGTGTGCCCCAAGCATTGCAAAATGTGAGTAACCTGGCCTGCAGGAGCGGGATCGGCTCCTCTTTTCCCTTGTTCATTACTGTCAACAGAGAGAAAGTCTTTAATGTGGAAAAAAGCCTTTTCCCTTAGCCTGTGAACCCAGCCCAGACTTGCACTGGGAGCGATGTGTTTCAGGCTGAGACATGCCACTGGAATTGCTTCAGAGGTGCTGGGAGTCCTGCAGTGACAGTGTGAAAGTGTGTGTTCAGCATCCCAGTCCTCTGGACACCTCTTGCACAGGCTTGAATATCATCCAGCGCTTGCACTACGGCAACATGTTGGCTGCAGTCACTTTGTGGGGGCATTGGGCACACAGCTCATGGCCATCCTGGCCCAAATGTTGTCCTAATGCTGCATGGAGACAGGATGGAAAGAAGATGAAGAGCACAAGGAAGCAACATTTCAAGCCACCAGGAGAGAATGGGATACAGTTCAGCTTTTCTGACTTGTTCATACTGCCTGTGCGTGTGTCTCTCCTGAATTTGTCCATGTTTTCCTTCCTGAAAATGAGGCTCCTCTTGTCTGGACGTAAAGCAGAGATTTTTGTCTTTTTCTGAGTATATGAGCTGAAAAATGTGTGCTTTCCAGAGATTCCCCACAGCAACCCAGTTGTTAGAGAGAGAGAGAGCAAAACCTCCCCTTCTCCACCTGAACGCACCAATGCAAAGGAAAACCACAAAACCCATCTTCTGTTTTGTTTTCCAGTGTTTCTTTCTTGATGTGCTCGGGTTTTCTGGCTACTAACCCAAAAAATGTGGCTGGAAACAAGGCTTTACAGAATGTTTTGGCTTCCATTCAGTTAGAGAAGAGTTCCCTAACCAGCCAATACTGACTCACAGGACAATTCTTGCAGGTAATCAGACGAGATTTCTACCTGCAAAACTCACTTTCCCCAGAACAGCGTAAGAGATCAGTTGCTCTGCAAGGTGCAGCTAACAATTGCCTTTGTTGGATGCCCCAAAACACAAGGACCTGACTGAATCATTGATCTTTTGATCAGTTTTCTCCTGGGAGAGCGGCAACACTAGCTGCAGCCTGAGCGCCAGCAGCACACAGTGTTCACTCAGACCGTACTTCAGGAGGGGGAAGAGGAGGAGGAGGTGGGCACAGGTGGCTCCTTGCTGCCCTGGTTGCTGGGGCAGGGCTGCCTGCTGCCCACCCCAGCTCAGCGACTCCCTCGGCTGCACTCTTCTTCATGCTTTTTCCTTTCCTTTTAGTGCTCAACCTGTCTCTCCTCAGCATCAGAACTGATCCAGGCCGGATAGATACAAATCAAATGTGACTTCCAATAGGATTCTTGCCTTTTCTTTGTCTGTGGGATATAGCTGCGTGGATGGAAACTGTGGTGTTTTATTGCTCTTCCAGTTGTTCCAATGCTTCCCAGAGAACCGTGTCATCTCATTGGTATTTCCATGTGCGATCTCTGCCTGGGGTACAGTCTTCCTCCCTTCTCTCCCTCTTACTAACCAGATTGTTTTGAAGTGACTAAACCAGGCGCAGATACGTGCAGTTTCTTGCCAGGAGGCTTTTCAGCAGCTCTGCCATTGCCTGTAGGCAGAGCGTGCCCTAGCATGTGCAGCGAGCCAGCAGGGCATCACACGTGCCAGCTGCCCGCCGTGCCCAGCCCAGGAAAGCATGGGGTCTGGCACTGGTGGGAGGCAGGGAAGAGGCTAGAGGAGACATGCAGATCTGCTTTCTACTCCTGGAGTGCCAGAGGGATGTGGAGAGGAGCGAGTGCCCTCCCAGAGACTCTGATGGCTGTGCATTTTCTAGGGAGTGAGTCAGGGAGGTGGGGAGGCTGGAAAATGCCTCCTGAAATCTGTCCTGGTCTAAACCTCTAGGCTGAAGCTGCCGGATTTTGGAAGCCCTGAGTCAAATACTTGTATACAGGTCAGGGAGGGGACTTTTTCCCTCCCTGGAGCAGGGATGAGCTCTGCCAGACCACGAACCTGCCACCAGCATGGCCCTCTTGTTTGCAGCAGGGATGCTGTGCTGAGGGTCCATGGCGAGGAGGGCGAAGGGCCGTAGTGGCGTGAGCATGGGTACGCACCAGCCTGTAGCTGCGCCGCTGGGACCAGGCGCTTTCCTCAGCCTTCACCGTGAGGGACAAGGACGACATTTTGCCCTGTGTTGTCTCAGGCTGGGCAGCCCAGGGGTGCTGCTGATTGTGAGGGGCAGGGAGAGTGCCCCTGGCCCCTGTGCCCGCCTTGTGGCACCAGGCACACTGGCCGGCAGTGGTCCCTGTGGTTTCTGTTGGGCCAGTTTGGGCAGGTGGCACGAGGCCACGGTGGGCACCTGCTGAGAGGTGACTCTGGTGCCATCAGCTTCTGGGGCATCGCTGCAGGCCTCAGGACTGCGAACAGGTTGGGTTGTCTCCATATGACACATGCCACAGAGCCTGGGGCACCACCGGAGCCCCTGTGGCACTGGCAGATGACCACAATGACTTGCAGGGTGACAGTGAAGGATGTAACGGAGACTGGCTCTCTGCTCCAGCTGCTGGGTGTCACAGAGGGGTTTCAGAGGCCCTGTGTAACTAACTTAATTTTTTTTTCCCCTTTAGCAACCTGGGTTTTGCTGCTTTTGGGACGAAGACGTTGCAGCTACCTGGGTGCTAGCTGCTGACAGTCTTGTCTACATGGCTGGCCATGGGGACAGCTGGGTGAGCACAACAGAGGTGCTAATGGCTGGCTCCCTCATTGCTCTGACAGCCTCATCACCCTAGGGAGCAGGTCACCTGCAGCAGGACATCCCCTGCTCCTGGGAGCTCCCCCTGCTCCAGCTTTGTGGGGCCAGGGCACCGGGCTGTCAGAGGGTTGGTTGTACCCAGCATGTCTGGCAGAGAGGCTCCAGGATGGAGGAGGATGCTCCTTGCCATCTCTATCTCTCTCAGGATGCAGTGACTGGGCTGGCAGATGGGTCTCCTGTTTCTTAATTCTATGACCTGGCCACAGGGAACCCTGCTCAGTGGGTTGTGCACAGCGGGGCTGGGCTGAGAGAGCTGGAAGGGTCTGCAGGGGGATCTGGGTAGGCTGGACCAGTGGGCTGAGGGCAATTGTATGAGGTTCAACAGGGAGAAGTGCCAGGTCCTGCACTTGTATCACAACTACTCCATGCAATGCTGCAGGCTGGGGGAGTGGCTGGAAAGCTGCCTGGTGGGAAAGGCCCTGGGGGTGCTGGCTGGTGGCCAGATGAACATGAGCCAGCGTGGCCAAGGAGGCCAACAGCAGCCTGGCTTGTATCACAAACAGTGTGGCCAGCAGGACCAGGGCAGTGATCGTCCCCCTGTACTGGGCACTGGTGAGGCTGCACATTGAATCCTGGGTTCAGTTCAGGCCTCTCACTACAAGATGCTGAGGTGCTGGAGCGTGTCCAGAGAACAGCGATGAAGCCAGCAACGGGTCTGGAGCTCAAGTCTTTTAAGGAGCAGCCGAGGGAACTGGGATTTAGTCTGGAGAGGAGGAGACTCAGGGGCGACAGTATCACTCTCCACAGCTACCTGAAAGGAGGTTGTATCAAGGGTGGTGTTGGTCTCTTTTCCTAAGTAACAAATGATACAAGAAGAGCAAATGCCCTCAAGCTGTGCCGGAGGAAAAATTTCTTCACTGAAAGGGTGGTCACACATTGGAAGAGGCTGCCCAGAGAGGTGGTGGAGTCACCACCCCTGGAGGTATTTAAAAGATGCGTAGATGTGGTGCTTAGGGACATGGTTTAGTGACGGATTTGGCAGTGTTAGTTTTATGGTTGGACTTGATGATCTTAAGGGTCTTTTCCAACCTAAATGATTCTATGATTCTTACTAGACAAACTTAATCACTGACATGACTTCCCACTCACAATCATTTCACTACTGATTTGTGTATTCTAGTTGTATTTATGTCTCCCAGCATAAGCTTAGGGAAGACAAGAACATTGTGGGGCAAGCATATCCGTACATTTACAAACCACTACCTACTCCATCAAAAAAAAAGATCCGCAGGAAAGTGCTGAATCCCATGTGATTGCAAAGCTGATTTTTAGAAATTAACATAGAAAACCAAGCTACCTGGAATTTCCTGGTGCTTACCGGACTGTAAGGGTATGCATCCAGATAGCTAATGTAGACAGCCCCAAAGTTTCCTAAAGGAGCCACTCACCACTTTGACGGATGCTTTTCAAAAAGAAATGGAGAGAGCTCACTTCAGATGTCCATTTACAGATATCTGCAGCTTGCTGGGTATCCAAAATATTTGAAGGGGACTGGCAGATAAGAAAAAGGACCCCCAGGAAACCCAGGCTTTTCCAGGACAGCAGTTTGAGGCTTTCTGCAATATCCCACAGGATCTACAATGACACTGGACTATTACTAGACAAGTGCAACATCTCAATCCCTGCCCTATTCTCTTCTCCAGAGAGCTTCATGGAAGGATTTTTCAGTCTCTTCTCCTCTGTCACTGGGGAAGCTGGAACACACTGGCTTAAGCAGGAATAAGTTTAAGTCAGTTCTAAATACTTTTGCATCTAATGTCAGGAAGAAGAATTCAGATCTGCTTAAAAGGTAAAATAAAACGAGTGTCCAAGAATTTTAATTTCTCAACAGCTGACAAAAAAAACCACTTTTAAAGGGTTAATTGTTCCTCAATGTAAAGGTGAGACTCAGTCATAGAGGAAAATTACTATTTTTTTCTGAGGCTATCTAGCTAAGAATGCTCTGTCCAGAAACCTGTGCTGCTTCTATAAATGTTTATGGTTTAGAAAATGAAGCAACTGCTGCATGACCGGCTAGAAAATCGTAAAGCTAAGAGAGAACCCAATGCAATCCTGCGCATGGCAATGAATGCCACAGGTTCATCTATGAGGCATTTACCCACAGAATAAATTTTTTACAAAATGGTGTACTGTAGAGTCTCTTTCAGCAAACATATCTGGATTCCATGATGAGGAAAAAAGCAAGTTAGCTTTGCCAGGTAAATGAGATTGACTGCGCACTGGTAACACTAATAATACGGATGAAAAGAAACACGTATGTTTATGTGTACAAATGATAGTTATTAATAACAGGTCTTTCCTACACCCGTACTGAGAACACGAAATATAATGAGATTGACAAGAAAACAAATGCTGCCACCTAGGGAGAAAGATGCAAACCCCAAGTTCAAGCCCTTCATGCTGACTTGTCTCCCACAGGGTTCAGACCTTGGCTCCCCTCTCCTTTCTGCTCTTGCTCCTGGCTCTGTGCCACCCAGGCCGGAGGGAGCAGCTATGTGAGAGCACGGGCTAACACTGCACTGGTACCTGAGAGGCAGAGGGAGTCACTCCTGGGTCACTGCTAGTGGCCAGCACCTTTGGATAGATGTTCTCCAATAGACAAGAGTTTTCAACAGCTAGCAATATTTGTTGAGCCTTAAGCATTTAAGTGGAAGCGTGGTGGGTCTGATACGTTTCTATCACACCCAAGAGAACTTCAGGATCTCCAGTCCTGAAAGGCTCTGCCAGAAATTTGAGGTGAGATGCTTTCCTCCTTGTTCAAACCCAAGTGTGTTACTGCCTCTGGTTCAGAAAACCTGGAAACCCTCCAAAGAGTGCCTAGGGCAAAGGGGCTGAGTGCTTCCAAACTACCCACAGCCCAGCTGGGGGCTAGAACCCAGCTGTCCCAGTAAATACACCCACAGGTCTACTGGGCAACAGTGCGTGGAGTCCAGGGAACATTTTGTTTACATGTGTTTCCTGGACAATTTTTTTTTTAATATTTCCACAGGAGGGAGAGCTGGGAATTTAATCAATTAAAAAAGCTCTTCTTGTAGCTCAACCAGGAACAAAACCATATCTACCCTTCATTAGCAAAAGTCATAAGACATCTTCTGATCTGTGTTTGACCTAGCTGCATGTTTGCACATTTTCTTCTCAGTCAGATCAAGACCATGCTGATCTGGGGAAGCTAGAAAATATCATAAAATCCTAATCAAAATATTATTGAACCGTCCGAGCTCTGACAGAAAAGAGATCCTTTCATACCTTGTTTCACAACCATGCTATTCAGCTAGTATAACCCCTTGTTAGCTTCATACAAATGTAATAAGCTAATGAGGATGCTTGGCATAAGGTTTGCTGGTGTCTAAAGGTTACAGTAACATCCTTCAATGTTACTGATTTGAGCTAGGGCATAGATGCCATGAGTAGAAGCCAGTCAACACTTTGAGCAAGCGAAGTGACATATGGATTTTAATGCATCTGATAAATTAAATGTGGTCACCAAGCACTGGTGAGTAGTCCAATACTAGTCAATTTTTATTTTCAGGGAGGCTGGGATTTTATCAATTCCCACCAGAGCCAGGTACAGCATGACTCAATGCTATACACCAGTCCCTCTGTTAAAGAGAAATACACTTTGCTCCAGCTGGAATTGTATGTTTAAACAGTTTGAAGAACAGAAAGAACTCAATTTAAAATGCAACAAGAGAGAGCAAAAGGAAAGTTGGGCAACATAGCTACAGCAGTCGCAACAAACTTTCAGAACTGTTCCATCCAAAAAACAGTTTGCCTGGGGAGGGCAAATAACAGTAAGATACATGAAAATAAAAGTCAAATTAAAAGAAGTTTGCAAAGATCAGGAGATTCTGGGGAACTCTTGCTTTCCATGATTCCATTTATTTATTACAATAAGAAGAGCAATGTAAAAAGTTTAAAAGAAAAGTAATCTCAAAAGAAAAGAAATACTTCTGCCTTGATTTAGTGGAAAAGTTGATGCCAGCTCCAAGTAGCTCCGGGTGCCAAGACTGAGAGGGTTGCTAGACCCAGTGCAGTGTGGCTGCAGCCTCAGCGCCTGGGTACTTCATCACGCTCTGACCCTGTCTGATCACCTTCCCCTCCAAATAACACACCTTCAGAATTCAGTGACTCCAGAAATAGGAAGGACGAGAGCATAGTCTGGCTTCAAAAATCTCCTTTCTGGGTGACTTCCCTGAGCAGCAGAGGCTAGAGTCGCCAGCAGTGAAACCATTGCTGCAGCCAAAGAGGCAGCTGGGTGACAATCTTGGTAACAACTGGATTGTTATCCAGATTTTGGGCAATCAGAGCATATGCAAATCAGCAGTGTCAAGCCACTGCAGCCACTGATGCAAGACCCACAGGCTGTCTTTCCCTCTTTGCTACTTTTGCTGCTCTAGCACTCTGTCATCTAGATGCCTTCCTACCTCACCTGCATGTAAAATGGACCTCTAAGAGCACCACTGGAGGCAATCGTATTAAACGAAAGGTGAGGGCTCTTTGTACTTGAAAGCTTTGTCTTAAGGTTTCATGGGAAGCCTTAGAGTCTTACTCCAGAAGTGTGAGTCCTACTCTTCACATGAATAAGACCAGCATTGTCATAAATGTAATGTACATTTTTAACATCAAAGGAAAATGAAGCCCATCATTATGAAATTCACCATCTTTTTGAGCTATAAAGCTTCATAAACACCCAACTGGAGTACTTACAGGTTTTTTTTTTCCTGAGTTTGAAATGGATTTTTTCTGAGTGAGGACTATGATATGATTAAGCCTTTCTATCACTGTCCCACACACACTACAAAACTGTTTTAAAACAAAAATTAAATCTACCATACTGAAATTCTGAGACATCAATTTTTTGATCTATGAAGGTTCATAAACACCAAACTGGAGTACAACAAGGTTTTGGAAGATTTAAAAAAAAGCTAGGTTATAACTTAAGCATTCATATGCTGGGAGCTCTGCTCTAGTGTGTTTATAATTGTCAGTCTACATGTTGTTTTTTATTTCGACTTGTTTCTTTTAGTGGTGTTCACAAAACCAGATATTTTTCCTGAGTTTTGCAAAAACAATGCAATGTTATGCACGCTTCCGTCAAATACAGTAGAAACATTTTTACAGTTAATGAGACTGGAGTTGTTAAGTTCCTATAAGCACAGTTAGTTATCAAAATAGAAAAAAAAAACCAAAACAAACCAGCTTATTGTTTCCATCCACTTGTTAATTCACATCATAGCACACAACTGCTTTGGCATTTGGTACAATCTGAAAAAGTGAAAATTTCCAGATGTGGATGTGGAAACACAGCTGGGAGCACACAGGAACTTTCTCAAATGGATTTGCCACCAAGAGATATTAATTTTCCATCCACAACTGATATTTTGTTGGGAGGCACTGGTCATCTTTCTTTTCCAGCCACATATTCATGTCTCCACTTCACTGCTTTATCCTAAGCATCCAGCCCTCCTCCAGTTGTGCCACATACGACATCCATCAACGATTAGTCTTTGCATGAAGGAAATGAAAGCAGGCTTTTGCCCATGTGCTGGAAGATCAGGATAGCTTTGACCCTTTAAAGGAACTATAAGACAAAAGCATTGTTGTTTTTCAAAACCAAAGCCACTGACCTGTGAACGTTTGTCAGGCGTGGTGTGCCGTGTGTCTCTGCCTGCGCTTCTGCTGCCCAGCAAAGCCTGACGAAGCCATTGTGTGGGGCCAGGGCTAAAGCAGGTGCCACTTGGCTTGGATCAAAGGTAGAAGTCATCCGTGTATTACCAAGGCACCGTAAGACAAACAAAATACAATTCATCTCAAGCAACACGCCGAGAACAGAGGTGTTCAGCAGAACAGACTGAACCTCGGTGCTCTCACACTCTCACTGTGGGAAGGTCTGCCAGACCCACTCCGGAGCGCACCCTTTTACATCAGTCTTGAGTTTTCTGACTTTGCTTTGATGTTTACCATGGAAAGTGGTTCTTAGGTGCCAGCCCAGGGTGGTGACACCTGTGCCCCAGGGAACAGAGCCCAGAGGGCTGGGGGCCTCAAGGGCAGTGTGTACCCTTGCCCATGCCTCCAGCGCTCCAAAACTGCCCTTCCTTGGGGTAGAAGCAGAGAGTGACCAGTTTGTTGCCCTCCACCAGCAGGACCTGCAGTGGGGCAGAGGCTTGGTACATGTCTGGCTGCCATCACCAGTGTGGTAGCTGCCACAGAAAATCCCGCCAGTGGCACTTGTGGGCTCAGATCCTCCCAGAAACAATGAGCAGCTACTGCAGCCAGTGCTGCCAGCAGTGGAGGTGCTGGGGCCCCTTGCTGCCAGGTGGTGCTGTGGGAATGGTGCTGGGTACACATTCATTTCCTTCCCCAAACAACTGACCTAGTGGCATACAGTCAGGGCATCTCTTTCTTACCCTATGATCTGTCTTACGTGAGAAAATAAATCAGGGTTCGATGGTAAGTGTACAATGGCTATGTTTATAAACTTCAGGTTTATCACAGTAACACTATTTTGTTTAAACCAGCAAGTTTATTCATTAAGACAGGCTAAACAGAAGGTACATTTAAGGCATTGTTTCCATTTGGACTGCCTGTGTCCCTCTCTCATTTTCTTGAAAAGTGGCCGTCTGCCATATCAGCACCTTCCCATCTTGAAAATTTGGACATTCTTTTTATTTTCACTGCAAACAGAAGAAAAATAATTTAGAAGAGAAGCACTACACTTGAATTTAACAGAAACATTTTATAAAGCAAACTCTCCCATGTCTTTCTGTGTGTTCAATTAAATGCAGCGATGCATTTAATTGCATCACTTATGGCAAACATCACCACGAAGTAACTGTTATGCAAAGATTTATGAATCACACTCTGGTAACTTAACAGAGACAGCTTCACTTCAGGCTTTGCTACCTATAAAAACCTGGTAAAGCCATCTGCAAATCCGAGAAGTATCAAACCACATGACAGGTCTTGCCATGAGGACTAACGTGTCCATCACAAAGCACTAATGCGAGTCAAACTTCACAGTCCCTGACGTGGGAGCCAGTTCTAATGCTGACACATTTCTCCCTTTCACATGAATTCAGTGGGAAGGGTGTGCATCCTGATGCATTTCTGTATCTCGGGCTTCACTAAAATGTGAATGTGAACATTGGAATCTTCCTTAAGGAAATTTTAGCCAAGTGTCCCTTTGCTGGGGAACATCAGATATTTTTTTCCTTTGGAAGTCCCATACATAGTACTTTGGGGCACTCCATTTACAAATCCCAGTTTACCAAACAAGTGCAGACACAAAAAGAAAGTGATAGAATGCAAACTGCCCTAGATCTTCAGTTTGCTTCCCTGTGTTAATAGAATCAAGCTGGTTTATCCCTCATGAAGTTCAAGAGGCTTATGACTACCCACCCAAAAGCAGGGATAATCTCTACTAATAGTTGTATCAGGGATCTTTTAACCAGAAGTAGTGGAGCAGATTAGGAATATGAAAGGAAAAACCAAGCCCAGGGAATGTAAAACACATGTAAAGATGTAAGGAAAAGTTCCGGCTGAAGGACAGCCCTTAGGCTAAACCCTGCAGAGGCAGCTCAGGCTGCTGCATCTGTTTCCAAGGAGCTTGTGGTACAGCCAGACTAGGTTTAAATTAAGATCAGCTGTTGTCAATGCTACTGGGCACTACGTATGGAGGAGACCCGGGATGCACATTTGAGCACCTACTTAAGAATGGATTAGATCTCATCTAAAAAAAAAAAAAAAAAAAAGAAAAAGGGAGGGAAGAAGACCAACTTTGGTCTTACAGTGACTTTGCTCTTACAGTTAACAGCCTGCACTGCGGAACCAGGATGGGCAGAGTTTGTGCTGCACTTTTGCTCCAGGCGTCTCATGTTATCATGGATCAGCCACAGCCACCTCTCCTGCAGTACTGTTGATGCAGGTGGGGCCTTCCAGGTGCCTGCATCATCTTGCATGGCTAAAAGAACCCATGGACAGTACTGTCTTGGCCATTGAGGGAAAAACAACTCCCTCTAAAAAGTCCTTTAATGGGCTTAAACACAGGCTGGAAGTGACCTGGAAGTTGGCTGTTGAGAATCACCTAAGTTAATTTAGAAGTAATTGTTTTGTAATTCGCTATGGGCTATGCCTATATATCTGTTTCTACATCACCACATTACACTATTTATCTCAGCAACTACTGGTCATGCAGCTTGTTAAGCAGGGCAGAAAGATCTCTTTGTTCTCCCCTCCTAAGGGGTGTGACAGCCTGTACCTTGGACTCCTCGAAGTGAAATGACCATTGCTTATGGCTGTGAACTGTTTATCAAAGCTGAAATTCTTCCAATAAGACAAAGTGTTTTAACCGTGTTGTGTTTGTGCCACATTAAACACTTCAGAACAACAACTCCAGACTGAACTGGAAAGCCATTGAGTACACCAACTACTGAATTATTAAAATAATCAGGATAGTATCTGACCACCTGGTGTCCCTTCAGACCAAAATATGTTTCTGAGCATGTAAAAGACAGCAAAAAAAGATGGTTAAGATAAAAATCTATCTTGTGTGTGTAACTGGATTAAATCCCATCACACAAAACATGTACATTATTACATCTTATATTAATAAGATGTAAGCCCCATCACAAATCACTTAAGGAATTGAGTGGAAGCGAACAGCAGGTTTGGCTAGAGAGCCCTTTGTGCTGTGTGCAGTGCTGTATTCGGGAATCTGCCATGCACCCATCTGGAACTGAGGGATCATGTTGAAAAAATGAAACATCCTAGAAATGTAAGGCTGGATCTCAAAAACTGTCATTCTGCTCTGACAAAGGATCAAATACACTGTTTAGGTCGTGAGCCACTCTCCTGCCTGTATCTCTATGACATGGATTTTCACTCTCTCTGTGTGATACTTAGCACCTCTCTTTGACTTTTATTGTACTGATTTCAGTCCATTTTTCCAGATCCCTGGGAATTTTGACACTGCCCTGCACAGATCATTGTATCTTATGCTATTTTACAAATTGTATTGTCTTGTGCCAATACCAAATGCATTACAAAAATCATGAGTTATATACTACACCTAAAGGAAAACTCACTTTACCATTTGACTGTAAAATGCTGATTACTGCTTTTAAACCACACCATTTCAAACGGCTGTTTTCATCCTTTAAAAATTTCAGCTGAATCATTAATTGTCTGCTTTGTCTGTTTATGTGAATGTCAAGTGGAGCTATGTAAAATGCCTTATTAATGTCATGGAGCAACACTACTGTTTCCTCCTACTCTGCTAGGCCAGTTATCTTGCCAAAAACCTAAATCTCACAGATGTGATCAGATTATCTCTGACAAATCTGTATTAGCTTTACTTACTCTCTTTTTTACCTCTGGCTGTCTACAGGTCAATTGCTTAATAACTTACTCTAACATCATTCTAGGCAACAAAGATGGATAGGCTCCTAATATGTAATATGCCAGCACCTCTTTTCTTGCCTTTCCACAGACTGTACTGTGTGTGCCCTTTGATTCCCTGTTTTCCCCTCCCCAGCCCCCAACTGTAAGTTTACCAGTTCTCTTTGCAGTTTGTCATTTGCTAAGGTAGTTTGTGCTGTACTGTGGTGAAAACGTCACCAAATTCTGCAGATCTGCATACCATTAAGCATCCTTTGACACACTTCAACACTTGAAAATATTATTTCCTTAAATGCTCTTTGACACCTTTGACACTTTTCTTATTCTGGCCTGTGTTCCCTCTTTCTTGATCATTTGAATTTTTTAAATTATCTGGTCACTATCTTCCCCCTGCCCCAAAATCAGAAACATATTTCAGCCTTCCCTTTCTTAAGATCTATCTGTAATTTTGTAAATGCCCATCACTGCTGTTCTGCTACTCATGCTTCTCTCCTCTGCTGGAAACAGAAATTCTGTTATTTCGTTAATATAAATTGCCTTTCACCATGAAATTCAATCCACAAGCAGTTCTTCTCAGTTTGTACTGAGAGGGTGTTTTGTAGAGGTTTCCAGTCAATTGTGATGGGGGGTAACACTGCTCATTAAATACTGATTTTCTGGTTTCAAATTGTTGTAAAAAATTATTAAATTATAAAAGAATAAAATACCCTCTCTCAAATATCAAGCCATCTTGATTTCTAGAAAATCTGAATGGCAAAATGGTATTTTCTCCGTTAGGCATTCTTACTCTTCTCTGTGAAAGCAAGTACAGGAGATTGGATCTTGAATGTAAACATTTTGTCATAAAACCTGCATTTTGTGGGGGATCTTTCATGTTTTTTGATGGCGAGTGTGGAAGAGTCCAGCATTATATTTAATGGTAATGTGGCACTGTATGAACACAACAGGCAACCCCCCTCTATGATGCTCCTCCTCAAGAATCACAAAAGCGAATATTCGGTAATCCCAGCTAACTGAATCCGACCTAAGCCATTTACAGGTATAAAACTATTGCAAGGGGCTGACAGTTGAGAGGAGGCTGCTAAAACTGCATTCCTCAGAGTGGGAATGACCCAAAGCCACTAATCTATCCGTTAACTGGGGTGTCAGAGGGAATATTTTGCTTGCAAATAGGGAAGGGAAGGTTGGGATGCCCGTCGAGCCACTACCTGTTCGAAAAGCAGAGCACACACTCATTCGAGTAGGTCTTTCCATTGGTCCCGCAAACTGGATTGTAGTCCTTTGGGCATCCAGGCACACCACCATACTTGTAGCAGGCGGGCTAGGGAAGACAGGTACATAAGAAATCTAAGAAAACACCATTTGACAGGGGTCCCTGACCAGCTTTCTGCTCTGGGGGCTCCTGAATAACGCTGGCACGCTCATACCGAAGGGCAGCGCTCAAGAGGAGTTGCCACAGCAATCGTGAGCTGCCACCTTATCTTTCATGCTCTTATGGGCATTTATCGCTCGCGGCTTGGCTGCGGTGTCAGGACACACGTGTGCGACAAGGCACCGCTCCTCCAGACGTCGTAACCTTAGCGGGACACGGGGGCAGCGAGTCCCCGTGAAGGGAACGGCAGATGGAGCTGGTAAAAGACGGGATCACCGGGGGTGCCGGGCTCCCGGGGTCCCCCGGGTGCGGGGGAGCCCCCGCGCAGCCCCGGGGTCCGGAGCCAAGGCCAGGATCTCCCGCCCGGCGTCGGGCCCGGGGCTCTGGGGAAGGGGCCGCCCGGCGCCGGGAGGGCAGCTGGGACCGTCCTTCCCGGGGAGGACGCGGGGGTGGCACTCACCGGGACGCTGGCAACGGCTCCGGGAGTCGAGAGGAGCCCTGTGGAGAGTAACCGGCGTTAACGGCGCCGCGTGGCGCCCGGATCCCCCCGACCTCCCCCCGCACCAGCCGGCGCCCGTTACCGGCCCCCCCGTCCAGCCGCTGTCCGCCCCCGGCCCTCGCCGGCCCCAGCCGCTGTCCGCCCCCGGCACCAGCCAGCGCCCGTTAACGGACCCCCGACACCAGCCGGTGCCCGTTAACGGCCCCCCCCGGCACCAACCAGCGTAACTGCCCCCCTGACACCAGCCAGTGCCAGTTACCGCCCCCCGCCCCGAGCGGCCTCTGTCCGCCCCCGTCCCCCCCCGGCACCAGCCAGCGCCCGTTAACGGCCCCCCCACGAGCAGCCTCTGTCCGCTCCCGGTCGCCCCGGCACCAGCCAGCGCCCGTTAACGGCCCGCGCCGGCACCAGCCAGCGCCCGTTAACGCCCCCCCCCCCCCCGAGCAGCCTCTGTTCGCTCCCGGTCCCCCTGGCACCAGCCAGCGCCCGTTACCGGCCCCCCCCCAGCCCCGACCAGCCGCTGTCCGCTCCCGGCTCCTCCCGGCCCCAGCCGCTGTCCGCCCCCGGCACCAGCCAGCGCCCGTTAACGGACCCCCGACACCAGCCGGTGCCCGTTAACGGCCCCCCCCCGGCACCAACCAGCGTAACGGCCCCCCTGACACCAGCCAGTGCCAGTTACCGGCCCCCCCGAGCAGCCTCTGTCCGCTCCCGGTCCCCCTGGCACCAGCCAGCGCCCGTTACCGGCCTCCCCCGGCCCCGACCAGCCGCTGTCCGCTCCCGGCTCCCCCCGACCCCAGCCGCTGTCCGCTCCTGGCTCCCCCCGGCCAGCCGCTGTCCGGCCCCGTTTTGTGCCGGTTCTCCACCCTGCCCCCGGACGGCTGACGCCCGCTACCGGCTTCGATCCCGCACCCGCAAGCCGGCCGGTGCCCGGTACCGGCTCATGTTTCCCCCTCCCCGAGACCGGACCGGCCGGGGCACAGTACGGGCCCGCTTCCCCGGCACCGGCTCCCCTCCCCCGACCGCCCTGCCTCGGCGCCGTGCGCCCGGTACCGGCGAGGAGGACGGGCAGCAGCACCAGCACCGGCACCGACAGCGCCATGTCCGCGGACAGACTAACGGCAGCGGGCGGGGCGGGGCGTGGGGCGCAACGGCCGCGGGGGGCGCGGGGCGCGGCGCGGGCGGGGGCGGGGGCGGGCGGGAGCGCCGGGGCCGGCCGGGGGTGCCACGGGGGGGACCCGAGGGCTGAGGACCCGCGGGGCACCCACAGGAGCGGGACGGCCCCGCGCCATACGGGAGAGGGAGGGAGACAGGACCCGCCGCGGGGAGCGGTGGCACCCGTGGGGAGGGACGTGTCCCTGCTTCACCCGCGGGCTCGGGGGGCGGGCAGCACCTCCGGGGGTCGGGCAGCACCTCCGCGGGTGCAGCGAGGGCAGGGACCCTCCCCTGTGCTGCTGGGGGACGTGGGGATACGGTGCCCCGGTGCTGTCCTGGGCCAGCGAGTCCGTGCCTCCCCTAGCAGCAGGTCCCCACGGGGTACCCAGTCGCCAGCGGCTCCTCAAGCGCCGAAGCCCTACCAGCTCTGCACCCGCGCTCCCCTCCGGGCTGGGCAGGAGGGCAGCGGAACCAGTGGTGGGCTGTAACGCCAGCATTCCCGGCTTCCCGGCTGGACTTGGCCTCGTTGGAGTTGTGCTTTGATTGCAGTGTCTTGGCTGCGTGGGGAAGCTGGAAATGTGTGCAGTGCCATGTGGCTGTTAAGGTCATAGCCCCTGTCCCATCATAAAGGGATGAGGTGGCCCATGTGGAGCTATGAGTGGAGAGGGAGAGAAAATGGATACAGCCCCAGCGATAAAGCCAAACCGCTCGCATCCGAAGTCATGGGAATCCAGGCCAACGGGGGCTGGAAAACCTCGGCACGCTGCCCTGCCAGCATGGCTGGGTGTCTCGGCAGCCCTGCTGTCCAAGGAGTATCTCACTTGTTAGTCGCTGGTAGGAGTGGTTAGCTTTGCAGAGCCCAGAGGTTAGCTTTACACAGAGGCTGGCACCGGAATTGCTTTTATGCAGTTCCTAAAATCTAGGGTATGGGTTCCTTGTGGGATGGGCTGTGCCTGTGTAAAAAGCTGGGGCTGAGACCCACCAAGTGTTCTGAGGTACCATATAGGTACATACGTAGGCATCACAAACATCCTTCTTGTCTCCGTGTCAGCTGCCGAGTCCTTCCAAGCACGGCTTTTCTTCTCCTGGGTGTTTCCGATAGCGTGTCCTGCCCGCATGGCATCCCAGGGAGATGATTTTATTACCTGCTGAATATGTTCTTATTCCTCCAGGTAACCTCTGCCAACTGATTGCAATGTTAGATTTCCATTCAGAGCACACCTTTGACATTACCACCCATCACAAGGGGTGTTCCGAGCAAAAGCCTCTGGCTTGGATATTTTAAGCAAGATGCCTAATCAGAATGTTTCGAGGCTGGCGAAGCATGTAGGGGGGTCTTTGTCTCTGCTTGCTCTCCTGCCCTAGCTTTGCTCAAGTTTTTGCCCCAGCTTTGCCTGCTAAGTCATTTGAGAAGAGGGCATCTTTCTGCCACCTCGTTATCGGTGTGGTAGTTGCCGTATTTGCCATCCTTGGGGGACCTTTAGGTCCCAGAGCGCTTTCCTTGGGAGAAGGAGTATCAGAGGGTTAAATACTGGAGAGTTAGGTTGTGGTGGGTTCCCTTACTTCTCGAACGTGTCATTTTTCAAAGGAAAAGCTGCCAGCTGAAGGTGAAGAAAGCAAAACCAAGGGTAGGAGTTACCTCTTAAGTTGCTCATTTCTTAAGTTCACGTCACTAAACAGTTAAGTGTAAAGCTCTTGTAAGAGCTCAGTGCCCCAGCTGTTGGCAGCCCGACCAAGCTTTCTCCTGAACAACTCCAGCACAGCAAACACAAGATGGATATGTACTGTCATCATGTCACCTAAGAGAATAGCTACCCCACAAAAAACGTTCTCCACGCTAATGTATTTTCCAATGAGTTAACTATGTGCTCATCAATTTGAGGCACTTGATCCCAGATAAATGGGTTGAACCAGAGCGTTTTGGTTAAATGTGGCTTCAGTTGCCTCTCTCTGACAGTACCATGAACTCATTCGCAGCCATGTGTTCTGTCCTGGATGCTTCCTCTCGATATTGCAGGGAAAATGTGGAAAAGTAACCTGCAGGTGCTCTGTTAACTCTCAGTGTGGCACTTGTATTTTAAGTTGGTGCCAGTCCAGCCTCCTCAGTACTCAAGGCATTTAATTTCATTTAAATTATTTCCATTGAGAGTATTTAACTTTGCCTAATCTGAATAAAGTTTGAGAGACAGGTCTTTAGAGAAGGGAAAATGAAAGAAATGAGATTTTAAAATGAGAAAGAAAAGATAACTTACACAAATTTTCTTCTGGCAAGATGGAATATCTGTTAGAAAATGCCTTTTTTCTTCCATAAATTGTTCAGAACTGGAGGCAGGGAAGAGGATAATTACACAGAGGGCTTCTTAACAGCCTTTGTATCCTGTTAACACATTTCTTATATGAATGCTGAGTCACTGGAAAAGAAAATTGCAGAATTATTTGCATATCTCCTAGAAGTTATCTTCTTGTTAACATCAGGTAGCTGATTAATAAACACGGAAGAAAATAATGATCCCTGCATATAGGCCGCAGGAAGGAATACATAATTAGGAGTTACATCCCTACAGATAAGGTCTGTTGCTGTCTTATGCTTAGTGGAATAACCCTCTGCGCTTGGCAGCTAGAATTTATTTGGACTTCAGTCACTTTTCTATGTAAATGTATATGACTCCCTGAAAGAAAAAAGTTCCTTTAGTGAGTTTACGTGTACTTCATACTCTTCTGCTGTCCAGCAGTTAGATACCAGCAAGGCTGTGACCCAAGACAACCCAGTATCAATACAGGCTGGGCAGAGAATAAATTGAAAGCAGCCCTGAGGAGAAGGGCTTGGGGATGCTGGTGGGTGAAAAGCTGGACATGAGCCAGCAATGTGCGCCTGCAGCCCAGAAAGCCAGCCGTGTCCTGGGCTGCATCAAAAGAAGCGTGACCAACAAGTCGAGGGAGGTGATTCTGACCCTTTGCTCTGCTCCCGTGAGACCCCCCTGGAGTGTTGGGTCCAGCTCCAAGGTCCTTAGTACAGGAAAGACATGATCCTTGTGGAGCGGGTCCAGAAGAGGGCCACGAAGATGATCAGATGGCTGGGGCACCTCTCTTATGAAGAAAGGCTGAGAGAGTTGGGGTTGTTCAGCCTGGAGAAGAGAAAGTACCTTATTGCAGCCTTTCAATACTTAAAGGGGGCTTATAAGAAGGATGGGGACAGACATTTTATTAGGGCCTGTAGTGATAGGACAAGGGGTAATGGTTTTGAACTAGAAGAGGGTAGATCTAGGTTAGATATTAGAAAGAAATTATTTACGATGAGGGTGGTGAGACACTGGAACAGGTTGCCCAGGGAAGCTGTGGATGCCCCATCCCTGGAAGTGTTCAAGGCCAGGTGGATGGGGCTTTGAGCAACCTGATCTAGTTGAAGGTGTCCCTGATCATTGCCGTGGGGTTGGACTAGATGACCTTTAAAGACCTCTTCCAACCCAAACCATTCTATGATTCTATAATGGCATTTATCGTTCTTTGTCTAAAAGCTTTTCTTGATGATGAATTCATTCCAAATCAGCTGTGCAAATCAGCTAGATGAGCAAAGACCTACTGCTAAAAATCTCCAAGTACCCTAGCCATGTTGGATTGAAGTGGCAACCTCTGGCACAAGGTCATGGCATGAGTGACCCCAGCTTACTCCAGGGTGAGAAAGTTTGTTCCCTATCTCCCCCAACCAGGCTAAGCAAAATAGGAATAGGTTTTATATACAGTCAGTAATAAGCATGTCATAAAAGAAGTAGCCAGTGATTAAGGCAGATATCAACAAAGTGCAGCAAAAAGAATTTGGTTGATTGTGGAATGGATTCATCCTTCACACATTCACCACACAGGGCTTAGGTGGCAGGGTGAGTTGGAAACAAGCTAGGAGACATCAGTTCTCAGTATAGAATTAGTTCACAGTCTCGAAAGAAAGCTGATGTGTCACCTCATCTGCTTAAAACAGATACAGGGAGAGGTCCAGGTGCCAGGAGGATTGAGACTAAGGTGCTGGATTGCCTGCTGCCTTGAAGTGGATGGTTCAGCAGTGTGACATGGAATATCCTCTTCCACCACAGCTTGTGGTGGATGCTAAAAATTTAAAAATGGAAGAAAAAAATAAAGTTGCAGAGCAAGAAACCATAGGTGGCCTTAATAGCAGGAAAATTCCCACTTGAACAGGTTCCTGCAGGATGCTGCAGGCAGGAAGGTGACACAGGTGGCTCATTTGCTCCAGTTTTCTCCTGGCCATGGCTGATGGCCTCTATTGCAGAGTAGAGGCTGGTGAGCAGGGTGCTACAATCACACATAACCTGCAGTTAATGTCCTCTTGTGGCAGAGGACACAGTCATATGGCATAGGATGTTTACATCCACATAGTCATATGCCCAGTCATATGGCAGAGGATGTTTACATCCACTGAAGCAGCACTGCGGTGCAGCTGGCTTGCCTGCACTGCTTCAGGCGGACTGGCAGGGCACAGTGCTTGGGCACGTCCCAGCTGTGCTTGTGCCATGCGTGCCGGTCTCTTGCCATAAGTATTGGCACTTGTCTTTCCACCTGAGTAATTACTGGGGTGAAAGCAATCAACACCCTTGAAGGAACATAGCACAGAACAATCAAAAAATGCTTCCAAGCTGCCTTTTAGCACATCAACATGAGGTGGCAATGCCAAAAGCCTCATTCCTAAGGCACTGAAGGCCCCCTGCTTCTGGTGAGACTGGGAATGCCCTAGAAATGGTTTGACACTTGCTAATTGGCCCTTTCTGCCAACTTGAACACGGCACAGCAGCAGCACAGAGAAGGACAGAGGGGAAAGAGCTGATTTTTGTCTCCCTGACAATGATTCCTGTAGGGAAGAAGTCAGCAGCACCGAGCCAATGAATAAGCTCTTGGTGTAAGTCTGGGTTTGGGCAGGGGGGACCGGTTCCAGCTGACAAGCTGCCTCCCTGGCCAGGTCCCAGGCATTGGGCTGTGGCATCACCTCTAATTTTGGTAGACTCCTCCAAGCTGTTTTTGTAGAGGCTGTGTGCAAAGGTTCACAGCAAGATGTGGAGGAAGCTCCTCATCTCATCACATTCCCTCACCATCTTGTCAGTGGCATTCCCGCCCCCACACCAATAAAAGATTGCTCTGGGGGTCCTATCTGTCACACACAGCCCATGAATCATTCACTTCAGCGGTGCTCCTACATTTGCAATCCCGTGTAGCCCAAAGGACAGGATCCAGGCCTCAGGGATTCAATTATATATACAGTCTATTCCCTGATCCCTCTGTGCCCATTCATTTTGCTCCATCCTGCGCTGTTCTCTGCTGTATCAGTCACAGATGGGCAATTTATCCTCTCCTGTTTCCAACATGAACTCCATCTATCACCTGCTTGTCTTTGAAATTAATTTACTGGCTGGCCAGCTGCCCACCATCCATTCCTGGCTCCCTCCCATCTGTGTGTAACGTGGCGGTTGCTCCCCAGAAGGTGGTGAGCATCTCCTGGTGGCTGCATGTTCTGCAGCATACTATGGCCCTGTGGAGTGCTGCTGACCTCTGGGGCAGTGCTGCTGGATGAGACCGCTGCACGTGCTGTGGGACGGTGGGGAAAGGGCTGCTGTGAGTTACCCACCTGCTCCTGGAGGATCTGCTCATGCCGCCAGTCACCATCGCAGCACAAAGCGACAACCTTCTGCCCAGCAGAGAAACGCGTGTGGATTGCTGTGATACTCAGTCTGGAACAAGGGCTTTAATAGTCCCTGGAGCCTCCAAAAGCTCCGAAGGGGTGCCCTGATCGGCAGAAATCAACGTGGTTTTCCTTTCCTCTCTCCTCCACAATTTTTTTTCTGCTGTTTTTTTCAACTTGACTAAGCACATCTTGATCGGTCATGGACAGATTTGCAGGGGCTGGCTTTGCCTTCCCCTGTCTGTCTGTGCACCGGTTCAAATAATGAATGGCAGAGCAGGACCACCCATCCCGCTGGGGGGAAATGCACTTGGTCTTAGTGATTTGCCCTGGGATCATAACCACTTTGGAGGGAGGTGGCTGGTCCTGGTGGCATTTCTTATGTCAAAAGTTTTCTCAAGGAGCAGAAACTTTTAAGACAGGCTGTAAAAGTTTCTTCTGACTGCTCAAGCTGTTAAAAGGAGACAGGGTTAAGGTATCTGCCTGGAAGACTACTCAACTTTTCCTAGGTGCTGAGTCTAAGCCCCACAGATAAGCTGCAGCTGTAGAACAACAACCAGGCTGGTGGGTCAGCAGAAACTCTTTTCAGCTGTGAAAAGGTGGAGGTCATCCATGGGGGTGGGAGCAAAGCTGCTACTGAATCAGCACAGTGCTTGAAAGTTAATTGATCCAGTACTACCTTTTTGTATATGAAGACACTTTGAAAAGTCAAAGGCATCTTCCTTAATGTCTACCTATTTCTCACAAAGTGGATGATTTCAGCCAGGGCAGTGTCCATCCAAAGCTGCTTTCAGAGGCAGGCTCGCACCCTCTTCTGTCTCCTCACCCTGCAGGAAAAGGCTCTGTGAATAGAGCGGTCATTCGAGAAATGCCTAATGCAGGCAAAGCCGATGGTCCCCTTCTCAATCCCAGAAGAGCTTCTGTCCAGCTTCTAGTGCCCTTGGGCTGGGTTTGTAGGACAAGGGCACTGTATCTGATTCATGGCACAGGGAAAGGTCTGCTGGTAGTTATCACCATGGCAGAGGGAGGGCAGGTGGAAGGGAGGGCAGACAGTAGGGTCAGCATCTCCATTTTCCCTGTGCCCTGTTAATGCAGTGCTGTGCCCTGAGCATATTTCGTGGCAATGTGCACTGCAGCTCTCTCTGACCCCATAAACGAAGGGATTCGTGTCCTGGGAAAATCTAACCAAGGTACTTTATAGTCTCCAGGAGTGAGGATGAACTACACATTAGAATTTCAAAGTTGACTGGTATATGACGGTCAGGGTCAGTCAGGCTTTGATGTCTGTCTGCCTGATGGATTGTCTGGTAAAATGGAGGGTAAAAAGACCTGAATTAATCGAGGAAGTTAAGTGACGGCTTGAAGATGGAGAGGGGTTTGCTGCAAAGGTGGCAGACACCATCCCCACGAAGGCTCAGCGCTGCCGAAAGCTGTGCATCACCTCCGAAGGCCAGTGTCCGGGTACCACCCCACGGCGGGCATGTGTGCATCCTGCTGCCTGCACCCCTGCCAGCCACAGCTGCAGCACCTGTGCGCTCTGAGAAACCTGCCAGCCATCAAGGGAGGAGAACAACACAACGAGGAGGAGGTGACAAAGCCTGGGGCTTGTTGGAAGCACGTTTTCTGAGTGGTGCTGCTGGATGGAAGACCTGCAGAAGGCAGGAATCCCCCAAACACTGTCTGGCCTTGAGGATGCTGGAGGAAGGTAAATCTCAGCTTTGCTTCTCCCTTACCCTCTTATGACCTGCCCTGCCCCGCCCCATACTCCTCTGTTACAGAGTTGTAGTTTCTCTTACTTTTCTTGCTTCTACATTTGGGGCAGCATCTAGGGTGTATATTGGTAGGTCCGTGTTCTAGGGAAAGGGGTTTTTTTTGAAACAGTATTTGAAATGTTTTTGTTGCCTGCATGATCTTTTTCCATGTGGCATGAAAAAGGCAGTTTTCATGTGTAATGGAAAAATCTTATTTTTCCTCTAGGTTTGAACTCCTATCTCCCCCATACTTCTAGGGAATATTTTGAGGTGGCTGAAAAGGAAGAAGAAAAAATATTTTCTGTCTTTTGCAGATGGTTTTGTTATTGTAGAGCAGAATCACAGTTACCCGAACTGCTCTGTAGTTCGACACGAGAGGCCAAGGCTCCCCAGCCATTATTTGAAGTATCATGCTTTTGGATTAGTTCCACGCCTGCAAGCAATGTGAGTTTAGGAACTGCAGGAGCTTGGTATATTTTTGCCTGTCAGTTCTCTCAGGCTCTGCTGAGCTCAGACTTTTCTGATCTGTGGGGACTTTTGAACCGGTTCACTTGATTCAAATCTTCCCTAGTGAGAACAGCCAGATCTCACCTGTGTCTTAGGAATCCCAGTTTTGCAAGACTCTGGTGGTTTCTTTGCAACAGATTTTAGTGATTTGGAGGTGAGGGAAGGGTGCAAAAGGGACAATTCCTGACCAAATTAATTGATCCGGGTGAAACATCAGGATTTGGCCATAGCTGGTTAATGAGGCCAGTGCTGGTTAGAGGTGTGAGGGTGTTTTTTCCCTGGTCCCTGCTCTGGCTCAGGGAGTCTACAGGCTTGTCTTTGTACCATGTGGTGGCAGCCTTGCTCGCAGCACGTACTCTGTGTTGCCTGCTCGCAACGTTTTTTTTAGGATGAAGAGCTCAATGGACCACGTATGCTGTCAGCTGGAAAATACTGTACTTTAATGTAGTGTGTTCATCCCCACAGAATCAGTAATGCACAACTGCTTCCTTTCCTTGCCGTGCTGGAGGCATCTATAATTCAGTGTGAAACAGCCCATTCCATTGGCCTGGGTGCTCCAGCACGAACTGTCAGCACCACGCGAGCGGCAAGGCTGTGCAGGATGGGGAGCTGAGGATGCTGGCAGCATGCAAGACCTCACCCAGCCTTTCAGATCCCTGCTTGGCAATCCCACAGGCTTCCAGGAGCTAGGAACAAGGACTGGTAGCAGGTAGCAAGGGCTGTTCCTGGCTGCCTCCCTTCCCCTTTCCCCTGCTAATTTGTGCAGGATTTGTCTGCTCCCTGTTGTGTCTCACTTAGAGCCCCATTTTGGAGGGCTGGGGTCTCCTCTGCTCACAGGCTTGCCTGTGCTGGTGCTGGAGGGGAGGAGGGAGACAGGTGGTATTTAATCCGATTATGCTGCACTGTTGTGTTTGGCAGGGCTTTCCAGCAGCAATGGCTTAGCAGGTTGTAGGCATACTTGGGAGTGAGTCACCAAGCAGTAATGACAGTAGGAAGAGCAGAAGAGAAATGCTTCAAGAGCTGTTCAGCTTTTCCTGCTGGGAGCCAGGCACAGGGACAAGATTTACTTAGAGTGGCAGAAACATCTAAACTGAAAAGTCACCTGAGGTGATCCGGTGACGTGGCTCAGTTGTGGTCTCTGTCTCAAATCCTCATGTGTCCCTGTCACCAGCTGGTGTGGAGTCTTCCTGGCAGATGCATATGATGTTGACGGGATAACTTTCTACTTTTTTTAGCCACCAACAATCTCATCAGGCTGATGTGGCTGTCCGAAGGCATGTTTGCTTCAGTGCAAGATGGTTTTACTAGAAATCATCCAAACACCTCATATTTAAACAGAAAAGCACTGCTGTAATGGAAGTGCCTGCATGGAGATTAGTGTGTCGCAACTGGTTTACACTTACTGAGCCCCAGCAGAAAGGATGTGTGTGGTTTACAATATTGTTTTTTCCACTTAATTTTGGCTTTCACTGCTGTTTCTGATCAGAGGTGCATGCATGGGATAGTAATTAGTTAGGAAATACTCCGTAGGCTGCATTTTGGCAAATGCAAGACTACTGCTGCTGTTATCCCTCTACAATATATGCTGGCCAGGTGGCCTAAATGAGGGAGCTCTGTTCCCTCCATGTTTGTTGTGCTTCTGACAGGTGTCCCCCACTGAGGACTGGTACCTTGTGGGCACGTTGGTGTTATGTGGGAACCTGCAAATCCCAGTTTTCCTACATTTACAGACCCTGTTGTTTGCAGGGGCTAACCCCGTGGTAACGACCACAGTAGAAAAACCTGCAGAGAAGACAGGGGAGGGGGAAGGTAGACAGAAGTTGATCTCGCACCTTTCTTACACGTACATTTAAATTATTTGGACAACTGAGTCTGTGCTGGTGGGTTTCCTTTCTTTGCTTACCACACAGAGGGGATTGGAGGAGATCTACATAGTACAGGTGGCTTTGGACTTCAAGCGGAGGGCTTGCAGCTATGGGATTGATTTGTTGTAGGAACTGAGTGTAGTGCAGTAAGTAGGGAATGAGTCCCTTCTCCTGTCTTCTGCATCCCCATTTGCATGGTGACCATACCTGACATGGACACCTCTGCAGTTTCTAGGAGAGATCAGCAGTCTTCTTCCGCAGGCAGCCGGGGACCAGACATGGAGCAGAAAGTGCAGTGGGAATTTGGGCCTGGGACCACTATTCAGAGCAGCTTAGGCATTGGTTTGAGTCTCCCAAAATGCAGCAAGGGCTAAAGGGGAATGCCTGTGCTCTGTGCTCATTCAGTGCCAGATCTAGAGCATGCACCCAACCAAAAGCATTGCTGAGAATTAGAGCTTGTCCAGAAGTCTTGGAGAAATTTAAAATTTTCACTCCAAATTACAGCCTCAGCCTAATGACTAGTGGAGCTTCTAGTTGCTGCCATCAGGGCAGAGAGGAGAGGCTGAGCTTGCAAACCCCCTGTGGGCATCCTCCAAAGCCCTATCAACACCAGGAGCTGAAGAAATTGCCTTGGAAACTGTGATGAAGCTGAAGATGCAGGGAGTTCCTGGCAGGCTAACTGGAATTGCAGTGTGGATACTGTCCCTGATGCTGCCATCGGGCAGAGCTCAGTAATCCTGGGGTTTCTCATGCCAAGCCAAAAGTTGGAAAGGGCTGTCCTGGTGTAGCAGGATGCTAGGCAGCTTTTCAGTTGCAGGTCTGCCCACCCTGGGGGGCATGAAGAGAGGCAGGGTTCGTATCAAAGTAGTTTCTCCCCAGGGAAAGAGTGGCATGAGTCAACTGTGCCTGTTCCTTGGTTATGTTGTCCTCTTAGAGAGATGAGTGAGTACAGCAGGCACATTTGCAGTGGAGAAAAGGGATTCTGCATGGAGTCGGAAAGGAGATGGACTGGAAGACCAAGCAGCAGATAATTTGCCTAAGGGACAAAGAGAATGAAGCAGGTTACTTTTTTTTTAATACTTGCCACAGGCTAATTAAGGAATCGATGTAATGCTGTAAACCTCTGAATGCTTAATGGAAAAGCAGCTAATTAATTAACATTACAAATCATAATCATTAAGGAATTAATCTTTCATGAACTTAATTAGGAATGGTGAGTGAATGGGTACATGGGACGATGACTTCTGCAATATGAATTATGGTTTTTTCTTTCCAAATGACTGCTAGTTAATGAAGACACAGAGCAGTATTACTGAGCAAACAATGCAGGAGGGAACAAGGCTGTGTAATGATCCCAGCTAGGGGTGGTAACTGATTCATTTGTTGGGAAGGCTCACAAACTGGAAATGGTATTTGGCATGATTGTTCTGTTGCTAGAGATGTGACCATTGGCTTACAGTAATAAAGGGCTAAATTGTCTTTGACTGTCTGCCTGGAGGGTAAAAGTCCTGACTGTGGCTGAGCCTTTGCGCCCTGTCCCCAGGGTTGGTTGTGGTCCAGGGACCTCAGGGGCTCTCTCCTCACAAGGTAATATGGTATAGGTGAGAAACGCAGTTTTCAAAAGAGGAAAAATCACCATAGTGCTTTGTGAGGGCTGTATAGAAAGAGATTGGAAGGCCTGGGAGGGCTGCAGTGGTCTGAACCATGAGACTTCCCAGTGTGGCATTTTCCTACGGAGTGTGTGCTGGCTCAGTCTGGATTTAAATACTCCAGGTAATGGTTCCCAGGGTATGTGGATCCACCTGTGGATTTCCAGACTGTTACGGATGAGTGTCTCATTTTGTGCCTGCATTAAGGATCAGCTTCCCACTGTCTTACCCCCTTCTACTCCCTTCTGCTAAGCAGAGGTCCCTTTTGCACCAGGGTGGTGTGGATGTGTTGGGGCTGCCCCCAGTGGTGCCAGGCAGAGCTCCAAGTGAGCAGAAGACCCTGATTGTGGTTTGGAGATCTTTCTGCCTTTGTTAATCGACCCTGTTTCCTGTTCAGCGCTCATCTGGGGATCGTTCTGCTGGTAATTGTTCTTTAACTTGGCAGTCAGACAGACAGAGAATTGAGGGAGGCTAAGGACTCATTTGGGGTGGGGGAAGAGCCAGATCTTACTGGGGGTTTACCCTGGGGACCACATGCCAGTGGAGTTACACTGAAAGAAAAAGGAAGGAACGTTTGCCCTCTGTTTTTGTTTCTGGCATGGGTGTGTTATGTAAGGTTGCTCCAGGGACAAGAAAACTACAGATTGGAACAAAAGCTAATGAACACCCTCCCTTCTTGAAATATGGCTTAAACTACATGGTTAGACACACAATGCTATGATAACACAGCTCTTCTGGCAGCAACTGATAGATTTCCCTTTCATTAAAGAAGATCCTTATGAATTTTATTGTCCACTTCTTTTTTTAATGGATTTAAGTTGTTTGTTCTGGACACAGAAAACAACCTATGTCAGAGGCTAACACAGTCAAAGAATAAAGGATGCTTATGAATGACACTCTTCACTAAACATTTATTTCTGATGCTGTGCACCTGGAGCTAGGCTGCATGTCTGCACAGACATCTGTTCGCATTCTCCCTTCCTCCAGACTAGGAAGTGTGTTTTTCAGGTGGAAGTGGTAGGGGGCACAGGATGTTTTCAGGGCTTTGCTGTTCCAGTCTCTCTTTGAAGGTCCCAGTCCCCTCTGTGAGGACACAACAGTCCTAGCCGGTCCCCAGTCTTTGGGATGCAGAGACTTGGTAGTACTTGTGCAATGCAGTGAGGAAGGTATCTGGAAAGAGGTAGTGGAACCAACCTTTTGGGTGATGGATGGTGAAGTGGAAAGAAGACAAGTTAGTCAGGGAACTTGCTTACCAGAAGGCATTCCGATTTGGTGCAGAAAGTCCAGCACAGACAAAGGAATGGGCTCTTATAGACTGGGGAACAGAGACCTTCCGGACTGAGCATTTTGGTTTGGTCTGATAATGAGCCCATCTATAAAGCTCAGACTTGTTTCTGGCATGAGTGCATGGACTGTTTCCTCCACATAATTGACACCTTTCCTAGAGCAGCATGTGATTGTGGAAAGCATGCACTAGCCCTTGGCATTGCTTGGTGGGATGGCTTGTATGGTGACTGGGAATTAGCCAAATGCCAACACAACTAACCTACAAGCAGGAGTCCTGTGCAGAATGAAGCAGCACTAATTTTTTCATGCTGGGTTCACCAAGCCTTCAGCAAAATGGAGGGAGGGCATTGGGTCCTACGTGCCTTTGAATTTGGGCATTAGATATTAGGCAGAATCAAATGTTCATGTGACTTTAAGGGGTAGACTAGCCACGTGTACTCTTTATGGATTTTACTAAAAGAAAAAAAATGAGCAAGTATGTGCTTATCAAGCACGTTATTAGGCTAATTTACTACAGTTTCATAAAACTAATTAAAGAAGAACAAGACAAGGATGAAAATAAAGTCACAATTAAGACTGAATCAATACATCACTGGATTCAGCAATTTATTATATCAAGTAATTGAACTGGGTTATGAGTTTGGCATGAGAATGAATTCTTTTTTGTGTAAATCCTGTTCAGGGGAAGGTAAAGACGACTCATCTCTATCTGAACCAAAGTGTGCAACTCATTTCCTAGTGCATTAGTGCATTGACTTTGCTTGGGAGAAGTGGAGAACTTGATCCATCACGGGCAGAAGCCTCTGTAGGATCTGGACACCAGGTCTGCTCTCAGCCCCTCACCGGGCGGTGTTGCTCAGTGCAGAGTGCTCTCTGCCCAGTAAACCTCCCATAAGGAAGGAAGCAACGTGACTGTCCAGGACAGTTTCATTTTAACACGCTGTCTTTGAATATCTGTGTGCTTTCATGGTTTTATCTTGGTCCTTATTTCCCTTTTCCAAGCCTCTGCAAATACAAAAGGGCCTTTTCACACCCTTCATACAAAGGCAATAGCCAAATTGAGTTGGACAGCAGTTTCAAGCAATGGCCTTTTTTGTTCACCTATATTTACTGACAAACTGGGAGACGCACATACTCAAGAAGAAATTGGGCCTGCCAGGGTCCTTTTGTCAAAGCAAAAGTGAAGGTATATTGAGGGATTTCTTGGTGGCTTCAAGTGTTCTTGCAGAAACCAAGGAATCATTTTGGATGCGAAGCTCTTTCTGAAATACTGTTAGAAATGTTGCTTGCTTTACAGTTAGGAGCAGACATTTAAAGAATCTTGTATACTCTGATGAAATTAAGTGTAAGGAATGCATATAGATTTAGTATTTCTTTAAATATTCATCAGTATATACCAAAATTGCCAAACTGACAAAAAGCAGACTAATGCAAACAATTCCTCCATAAATAAATCGGTAACTGCTACAAAAAAATTTCTGTTGAACATCCTCCTACTTTGAATTCCAGAAGTTTAGGTAATTCCAGAATATGACTGGAATTCACCAGAATGCCCAGATCCTGAACTTGGGGATTTTCAGATTTTTTTCACTTCATCATGTGATCTACTATACATCTACTAAAACTGAACAAATCTTCCAGAACTGATACCTAATCTCTTAATATCTTTGTTGTGGCCTAGTTTCTACTGGGCTGTTTTGAAATGTTAACTCTCAAAATAAGGGACATTGCCTATGAGATTTCAACTATTTTAAAAATAGGTTAAACTTATCTTTAGCTCTCTGATTCTAGTGTGGCTTTGCTTTCTATCAGCTGTCCCTGTCCAGGACAAGTCTGGGGTGGCTGGTGGGGCTTACTGCCCCTTCTGACATTTCTGGGCTTGCTGCTGCTTGTGTCACTCTCTTCTCTCATTGCTTGAATTAAACTTTATGTGGGAAAGATAATATGTTAACAGTAATAAAGTGCTGATGAACCAGCCAATTCCTCTAGTAGCCAAGTATTAATTTTAAGTGTTTCTCTTCATTAAGAGGTCTTCAAGAATTGCAGTGCTGTAGATTATTGTTCCAGAACACTTGAGACTATGCCCTTACAGCAAATTTCATGCTGGAATGAATGAAAATGGAGTACTTATATCAACTGGCAACTTTTAATAGTTATGTCCTATTCCTAGTGACTACCTACAGGTCTTCCTTCATCATTCCTAGGCTGACACTACAGTGGAAGGTTGTCATTGCCTTGGCTGTTGGCGATAGGACTGGGAGGTTAGGAGTGTGACTTTGTCGTGCTGACAGCTGCGAAGCACAGGAAGAATGTAAAACCGAACCAAGTTTGAACAGAGGCTGTGCTGTACTGAAGAGAACCAGAGCCAGCATTCTTCAGCAATGGGGCCTGTTTGCGGCTTACTTACCTTAAAATAGGAATTTTGTCCCAGCAGAAAACCAGCTATTTCCTGAATTTTTCAGCTGAGACATCTAAATGTTAACAGGGAAGAAGCCCTAAATTCCTCCAGACTTGTTTCTGCCTGCATCATGCTGTTCGTCCCCTTGTGCTTGTGGCATTGGTACCACTGAGGTTTGCACTACCATCCCTAGAGCTCACTGGAAGGCCAGGATTGCCTTCTCCTGTTTCATTCCTCTGGTTTCCACGCCCAGAATATCGTTCACTCATTGCTGGTGACCACCCATGTATTACTACAACTGCCCCAACAAGTAGGCAGCAACATACTGTTCAGGGCAGCTCTTGCCATCCCTGAACATCCCTTGCCATCTTGTGGATAAGGAGCTCCTCACTTCTAGAGTATCTTCCTGGACATGAAGGAGGTGAATATGGGCAGTGGGAGTCTGACAGAACATGCATTCAGCAAGGTCTTTTCAAGGTCATGCTGCTGCAGCAGGAACGACAGACTCATCTGAGCAAAACAAGCTGCAAGAAATTAATGAGTTTTAACTCTACGTATCCCTTTTTGTCAGCCTAGTAAGGTTACCAAAGCAAATGCTTCACATTGGTGCCAGTGCGCGATTTTTAATGGAGCCCTGGCCTCTCTTAGATAGGAGGAATTTAAACTAAATTAATTTACAAGGCAGGATCTAGGGAGAGACAAAGAGCGGCTTTGGATTTTTTTTAGACCCAGTGTATTGAAGAAGAAGTTTGAAGCATGATCATCAGCCTTGTTAAGTTACTGGGCTGTCCAATGTACCTGATACTGATGCCGCTGCCTCTAAAGCTGTGGCTTTCAAGGGGTCAGCAGTGGCCATTTACTGGCTTGCAGCAACTCAGTGAATTAGTCTGGCATTGCTAAATTCCAAACTCAAGCACACCTTCAGAGATGTGAAATCACCTGGGAAAATGTGAAACTATCTAAAATAATTTGCTGTCAATTGCCTCTTCCTGTTGGAATGTCTCGGACTTCTTTCTAACTCAGTGGGATTGAAATAGACAGGGGAAAGAAAAAAAAAAAAAAGACAAATTAAGGCTTCAAGATCTGGTGCTTTAAGAAAAATGGCACTCTTGGGTGAAATTGGAAGTGCCCGCAAAACTGTCAAGGAGCAGTGGAATGTGTAGCTGGTATTGCATTAGGTAAATGCTGATCTCAGCACCAGCCCTTAAACTCTAAGTAGCTCCTTTGATTTCAGCAGAGTTACTGAAGATTATTCTAGTTATAAATGGGATTATAGACCCAGAGGAGCTGCATTGTTTGTCACTTATGTATCTTATTAGTATAAAGCAGTTTTCTGAAATAATGTGGCCCAGAAAAAGAAATATCCAAACAATTGTTTGTTCCTATTTATTATTCTTCTGCTGGCAAATGCATTAATAAGATAGTAATAAATGCAGTGAATGAACTACAGGTAAGTGCCATTTTAATGCATGAGAACAGAGTAGTTGCTTTTATGCCTAGGTTTTTGGAGAACAAAAATAGCTGAAAACTAATCTATCGGTCAAACTCCCTTTAATTAGGTTCTGCGTGCAGGCAGGGGTCTTTCCCTTTAAGCAGAAGGAGGGCAGTCCCTTGCTGTTATAAATCATGCTTCTCGGGAGCTCATGAAGGAGGATGGCATCACAGTGCTGTTTAACAAATGGGGATGTGGAGGCAGAGGGAGAAATGAGGGAATTTAGCCAACTACAGGCACCGATGCGGCGTAAAGGCACGTGTGGCATTGTTCCAGTGGTCCTCTCAATCAACAGACTGCAAAAACGCTTGTAGCTTATTGCCCAGTTGTTCAACCTGCCATGGGAGCCTAAGCATTGTTAAAATGTTATTCTCTTCCTTCAGGTTAAAAAGAAGAATAAAACACTGTGTTTAAGAGAAACATGGGGAAAATGCCTGTGAATTTTTCAGGGGGCTCCCACAAGTTGCAGTTAGTCTTAAAGCCCCTGTTCCTGAAGTCCTGTGATGATGCTAGGCTACCTGCAGCTTAAGGAAAAGCACGTGTTCAGTTTTTGAAATTACAGATGAAAAACCAAATGCAGAAAGGTTAAGAAATCTTCTTTCAGGATGTTAAAAAACACAGTTTGTATGTTGCCTAGTGGGAAATTCTTGGCAAAACTAAGTGGCAAAGAACATAAAATCAGGAAAACTGTTAGAAAATTCCCAGATATGGGTATGTTTTCAAATTTTGTGATTATTGCAGTGAGTAAAGAGCTGGCATGACTTTTTAACTACTCTTCTTGCTCTGCTGACCACTCATCTAACGTAGGCCAGGACATGGTTTGCTCTATTTGCAAGGAAAGTGGTCTGCCACCTCCTTCAGCATTGTGTCCAGCATCACCCCCAGGGTCTTTCAACCCAGGGCTGCCTGTGGTCTGAATGCTTACAGCTTCAGAGCGGTGTGAAAGTGAGTTCTCTCCTCTTTCCCCTCTGTTGGGCACGGCTGCCTCTTATCTTGCAGCTGACAGCTCTCCGAGGAGCCCTCTGCTCGCTGGCGTGGGTCTCAGCTCAGCAGCAAGTACCATCCATGGTCAGACCCTGCCCCGTGGGAATCACTCTGGGAGCCAGAGAGAGGAGGGAGAGTGCACCAACAAAGACTCCTGCGAGGAAACAACGCTTGGGCTTAACATGCAAGTAAGGTGCGGGGACTGCTCTGATATATATGTGTGCTGACAGATGGTCTGACTTGAAATACTCTCTCTCCAAATTCCATTAAGCCCTAGGAAGGCAGCGGGCAGCCAGCAGCCGTGAGGAAGTAAGTGGTTTCTTATTAACCAGCCCCCACACTTCCCAACCCCTGCTAACAGCAGCTGGTGGAGTGTCGTTTCCGGATGTCAGTTATCTGTCCATCTGGCAGGTACTTTCAAGCCTGCCAAGATGAGTATAAATAGAAGGGCTTTCAGGGAAAAAATGGTAGACCTCCGCTGCAGAACCTGTGTGTGCTGGGTTTTGAGGGGTCCTGGTGGCTCTTGCTTCAAAGCAGTGCTTTGCCCTGGATGTTTTAGTACAGCACCGATGGGAAGATTTTAGTTTTCTAAAAAATAAATGATTTACTTTTTCTAAAAGAAATTTTGAAGCTGCTGCCTTGCCTCATTTTTGGATGTTGGAAAGAATGAGCCTGGAAGCTGGGCAATAGGTGTATCCTGATTTTATTTTTTTTTCTTCTCCACCAGAGGAATTAAGAGTGATTCAGTGGTGCCAGATTAGGATCAGAGTGACTGTGTTGTTTGTATTTAGAGCCCCAAAATGAAGTTTAAAGGAAACTGAATTTAGATTTTATGGGATTTGAGCAATGTTTCAACCAGACTCTTGTACAAGCGCTATCAGTGTGCAATAATAATAGGAGAGAGGCACTCTGGTAGAGACACTTCTAGTGCGCTTCTCTGCCCACATCTTTCAGAACATCACCTAGAACAGCACCTTGTTTTCAGGCGTGGATCTGGTCTCGAACAGACAGTGCTCAGATTTGGCAGTAGTTGGCCAGCCAGGTTGAGTGTTGGCAGGTGAGTTAAATGTCAGTGGGGTGAGAAGGATGCTGGCTGGAGATCTTGGGTACTAAGTGTGGATTTAGGCACTTCATTTCCACCTAAGTGTTGCAATGCATGCCTGAATTCATTGCTCGGTGTAACTGTTAGTGTCTTTGTTATGATTCATCTGTCCAGGTTCAGATACCTCCAGTACCATGCTCTACCCCTGTGCTAGCCGCCTGAATTCCCCCCTACAGACTCTGGACTTTGTCTCATTCTAAGATGGGCACCTAAAGTCAGGTGAGATGTCTCCCCTCTCACATCCAGTTCCTAGCTCACAGGGAGCCATGGTTTACTAACGAAGTTGCAGTCATGGAGGCTCAGGTCCTTATGGTGGAAAAACAGCATGAACTTCCTTGTGAGCAGTGGTGTTTCTAGGTGGCTTATAACGTGGATGTTCCCTATAATAATGCAGACTGGGACCTACACAAGTACTGATTTCCATGGCTGACAAGGTTCTGGGAAACAGCCAAGTTTTGCTCTTTGGGCAAATGAGTATGTTTGATTTTCCTGGTTCAGTTGGGCGCATACTGATGTTAAAAGGTGGAAAAAACATGAGGGAAAGCAGCAGGGAGTTGGAAGATTGCAGCTCAGCAAGATGAAGGTGTAGCCCACTCCAAGCAGCAGTAAAAACTAGCCCTCTTCCACGTGACTGAGCCTACTGTCCAGGCAGTCAGCCCTGGGTCCCCTTAGTTGGGCTGCATGTTAGTCCCAGCCATTTTATGTGAGTGTATTAGCCGACAGCTAATTGCTGTGTACTCACAAATTGTATATAATCTGTCTTTCAAACTTCTGTTCACTTTTAAATACACCCATCTAAAAGCGACCCTAAGAGCTGAGGGTTGCTGCAAGCATGGTGTTCTTGTGGGACCCATGGCACTGCTGCTGATCCTGTCCCCAGTTGGCCTGACCAAGGAAATTGAAAGTAATTGCTCAGAGAAGAATTCTTGTGTTCCTCTTAACAGACTTCACAGGTGCCTTGCTGAGGCTAACTTGTCTCACTGTTTCATCTGCAGCCCAAACCAGAAGACCTCATGTCCTACTAGCCGGCAGAAGATGGTAGCCGTGTGCCGCTGAGATCAGGGATGTTGCCATGTTCCCTTGCTCTGTCAGCACCATTTTATCCAAAATACAGTGTTGGACCCTGCTGAAAATGGAAGCCTCAAAAACAAATTCTTTGGAAAGTGTTTGATGGTGTCAGAAAGCAGAGCTGGTGTTCCTCAGCAGCTGGCACAAGACATACCAAAGCACCCTGGGACTCAGGTTGATGTGGCGAGTTTTAGCTTGGTTCTGAATATATCGTGTTGACCTGAATGGGAATTCTCTGTAGTATGGAAAAGAATCTGTCTCTGTCTGTTCAGCCAGTATTTGTGCTTTACGCCTAGCTCTTTGGGAAAGGAGAGATGCTGGAAGATCGCTTTTCCCCTGTGATCTGGATCCTAGGCTATGGAGTAAATGTTTTTCTTCAGAGTTCAGACAGGACATGCCACCCCAGAAGGCAGGCGTGATCCGGACTCCTCTTTTTCTCTCCTGCTGTGCTCCTGAAGTACCAGACAATCGAAGATCAGCCAATATGATCTCAGAGACAACTCAGCCTGGATGGTGCTTCGGTATTTCACACGAGCGCGTGGACTGTTTCCTGCCAGGTATACTTAACCATGCTCCTATAATTAACCATTGGCTCAGACCAACTTAGTGCTCATGTGGAGAATGAGGCATGAGGATGCTGTATCAGAACAGGTCCCTCTGCGTACAGAGGTCCATCATGTTTCCATCCATACTCACTGATTTGATAGATGCTGTGTTCTCTGGGAGGAGACCTGGGTGCTTCTAGAAGAAAATTATCCTTGGATAGACATCTGAAACTGCCAACAGGAGGGGCTTAACTCTCTCTGTTGATATAAAGGGGGTCTGGATGATCAGTTCAGATGTAGATGTGCTTGTTTAAAGGCTGGGAAAACAAATCTCACCACTTCTGGCCCTGATCTTTGATCTCCAGGATGGTCAGTATTGTGTGCAGTGAATTCTATACAATGTATGGTTATGCTTACTGTGGTGGCAGTTCCAGGGTGCAAAGCTAATCCTGTGGGCTGAGATTTAGGTGAATGGGATGTATATCCTTGTGATTTCTCCCAGCTGCCATGAAAATATTTGGTAGGCTAATTTATGTTTTCTAAAGTGGGCAAAATGAGCTTGTCAACAGCAAATGCTAAAACAGGGTATGTCCTGTAGCACTTGAGTTTCTACCCTTCCATGCCTTTCAGTCATGACTTTCAAATATGACTGTAAGATGTCCTGTCCTTGTTATCAGTCTAAATCATGCCCATGTGTTGTGAAGTTTGCGGATCTTTGTGGAGCAGGTAGCACCTCGGGGTAGCGGTGTGATGTGTTTTCGGGACTTGCAGTATCAAGAGGCGTCTTCTCATCTCATAAGAACAGGTAAATTATCTGGCCTGATGCTTACTTTTGGTAGTATTTTTTGCTTTATATATCTCGTTTGTGGTATTTTATTTATCCTCCTCCCATACAAAATGCCCCTCATCTCCTTAGAGTTCCTGGTACGTATGTAGCTTGTCAAGACCTCCCTGTGTTTTTCAGGAGCTTTTTTTCCACTTGAGAAGCCCGTACAGTTGTTATGCTGCTGTCTGCTGAGTGCAAAGAGAAATCCTCCAGCCAGAGAAGGCAAATCACCAGCTCATTTACTTATTTTCCCTTATCATCTTCTGGGGGTGGAAGGCAGAGCGGGGAGGAGGAGAGCTGGCTCTGCAGACCGCTTGTGAACGCTGCCTGTGCTGGTGGCACGAGGCCAGCCGGGTTGCCCTTTGGCAGTGTGGGACTGTAAAACGGATCGGGCAGCACGCGGTCTCCGTGCTGGAGCGCCTGGGGAGCTGGCTTGGAGGAGGAATGGAGCACGCTCCCAGGCACGCGCGCTCTTTCCATTCATTCAGCAAGCTGGGTGCTCCCGGCTGTCAGAACTCGCAGGCTTCTCCCGGCTGCCCGCACAGCCCCCACCAGGACAGGATGAATGAAACTCTGGCAATTACTACAGCATGACTTCACTGGAACCATATTGGTAGGGTTCATCAGCAGCTCATTAATTAAATAGTTGCCCTGGTGACGGTTGCCCTGGTAACGTGAAATCCTTTCTCCTCCTTTCCCCCTCCTCCTCTCCACTTCACAGGGTTTCTCGTTCATATTCTTGTGTTTTACATGAATGAAGCCAGAGGGGATCACAGGGTTAGGCGGAGAGGCACTCGAGGGAAGATGACGCCCATTTCCCCACCATGCCTGTTCCCTTGTGGGCCTGAATGGTCACTTGGCCCTGTCCCCATGTTTTGCTTTCCTTGGGTACAAGACGTCTGCCTCATATCCATCCTATTTGTTTTTGGTGGTTTCTTACAGCTCAAATCCTGATTATTCTGAGCACATGTGTTATTCTGGGGTCCTGGGACCAGCTCTCACTGCCAACGGTGCAAGTGGAGGACTGGGTGCTTCATTTGCAGCCCAGCTGCAGGCTTGGCAGTCTTCTAGAGCTGAGCCTCTGCTGCTGTGGGTTTTCTGTGTTTGATTCAATCACAGTATTTCCTCTGGCTCCGAAGCCAGAAAGGACCATTAACTCTTCCAGGCTGGCCACCTGCGTAGTATAGATCAGTGACTCCCACCCAATGCCTTCTGCCTCATGCCTCAAAGCTTCGGGCTGAGCTGTGGTTTCCTTCTCAGAAGCTGTCCCATCTTTGTATAAATATTCATAGTGATGGAGAACGCTGCGCCCCGTGGCAATTAGTCCAGGTGTTTAAGCACCCCTTGCTGCTGAAAATCTGCCTCCCCAGCATGCATGGGGAGTCTTGCTTGGCATTGCTTTTCCCTTGTGTGGTCTTTGACTGCCTGTGGGCGCTTCCTCACAGCATCTAGCAGCTCCCTTCTTCACACAGGGTTGGAATCCTTTCTAGTCTCTGTGGATGCAGATGGATGGTTGATGATTTGCCCCGAGCTCACCATTCTGCCCACATCTTGTTGTAAATATTTAGAGAAGAAATACATCCTCAGTGGATAGCAAGACATGCCTGTCTTCATTTGTAAGACTGTTTTTCTAGCTCAAAGTATTCAAAGTAACAAGAGGGATGTGTTTAAGTATCCAAGAGTAATGTTTTCATAGCACAAAACTGAGAGCATGTGGTATGTAGGACTGTGAGGAAGTACAGCCTGCTGGGACGGTGTCAGAGGAACATACAGGGTCACAGAGCCTGAACTGACCTTGTTTATATAGCTGTTGGGAGTGGTCACCAGTGTGCGCTGTCCTTCGAGCCACGTCCTACGGAAAGATGCAGTCGGTGTGGGCCAAAATCCTACCTGTAGTGTATGAGTGGTTAGGTAGTTTGGATGATCGGGGTTCTGGAGTTCATCTTTCTCCCTGGCTCTGTTTTATTGAGCCGTCTAGCCATTGCATTAGAAGTGGGGACAAAATTCAGCCAACTGCTGAATCCCTTCTCTGCCTGCCACTAGGCTTCACCCAACTTTGTCCAAAGTGTGTGGCAATGGCAATGCTCTGAAGGAGGTCACAGGAGCAGATGGAGCTAGGCTTTGAGCAGAGCTGAAAACTCACATGTTCCCAACTTGGCCCTACCCAGAAACGGGAAAAAATGTCCGGTCTATAACATCAGCTGTGTTTTCTCCAGCCATGATACGTTCTGGTAGACCGACTGCCCCTTCAGAGGTACAGAAAAGTGTTGTGAAAGTGCCATGAGAACTGGGACACCTGGCAGGGGCCAGGACCTGCCTCCCTGGTAGCTCACCGCTGCCACGTGTGACTGCGTCAGTGTTGCTCTAAAGCATATTGAGCTCAGATACAAGGACGAGCAGAGCCAGACCAAATCCCCATTGTATTCTGTTGCTAAAATACTTTCAGCCCATCTGTGGGTAAAGGAAGAAGGACTCTAGCTGTCTCACTGACTGAGTTACCTTGTGAGTGACTAGGAAATGCTTGGATCCGTGTGGGAAAACTTCCTGTACTAGGGATGGGAAACCCGACACAGTTTTGGGCTGCTACTTGGTTTCTCACTGTGGTTTTCCTTCCCCTTGAGTTTTCTGCACTAATTTTGTAATAACAGTTAGCACTGGGTTTCATAACACAGATATACAACATGCAATTAGAAATTGCTTTGTGTGAAATAAAGTAGCTGTGAGTCATATCCAGACAAGTGAATTATCTGTGATTATTCAGCCAAGACGGGAGACAGTGGTAAGGAGAGGAATGTGCACACCAAGGGCTACACATAATTATTAGCATTTCCGTGCTATTTGGAAGCATAAGGAGGAAAGCAAAGCCATATACCATGGCAGGCTTGGGCTTATTGGGATGTCTGTGTATAACCATCCATGTGATCAAGTCCTCACGGGGGGGAACGGGCTATCTTCCTCTGGTCCTAAGACTTGTGCATTCAAAGGATGGGGCAGTAACCTCACTAGGTCTCTCTCTGTTTTGTTTTGTTTTTTCAAAAGGGGGATACATGGCAGATACCTCTCTCTTTTCAAGTTCTAAAGTTATGTGAAACAAGTCCTGTATACAGGGACTTAGCCTAAAGAGGAGCTAAGGCTTTGCCAAGGGAAGATAGAATGATACCAATAGATTTCCAGCTCTGCCCTGGTTTTGTGTGCCTGGTGGATCTGCTCCTTTTCGTCCTCTGGGAATGAAAGGTCATGTCAGGAAGAGGCCCTTGGCTGGGCAGAAACAGCTGGGAAACCTTTGGGGGTGAAAAGTTGCTGGCCTGGTGAAACAAGGTGGTTTCTGCAGTGGCCTCTCTGTGTGTGCGTTATTTATTGCCAGATAGGCAGCTTGGGGGCTGTGGCCGCAGTCAGGGAGCACAGACAGGAGGGCACTTTGCCTTTCCCAAGTGGCAGTTCATCAGCCAGCGAGAGGGACAGTGACAGCGTGGGGATAATGTGGGCAGGGAGCGTGCCGGCTGCCTGCTTCACACAGTTGCACACTTGTCATGGGGAGGGTGATTTTTTTTTTGAAGGCATTCGATGAAGTTAGAGGTCCTTTGGTAGGTGAGAGTTACATACAGGGAGGGGGCTGGCAACACTTGCTGAAGAGCATCTTCACAATCCTGAGTGCATCGCTTCAACTACCCAGAGAAGTTTGTTTTCCATCCATCGCAGAGAATCGGTTGACCCTCCCTCAGCCAGTCACAAATGCCTCGATCTGTAAAATGACAGTGAGAAATGCTTAATCTTCCAAGATGAAACTAACAGATGCTTCTCCCAGGAAATGAACTAAAGGTTGCAGCTTTGCCTGAGCGATTGTGAGTCAGGTATGAGTCATTTCTCCCTTGAAGGGCATCTGGATGTGCTTTGCTGATAAACACGCAAAGAGCACAAAGCCTGGGGTAAAAGGTTATCACAGGAGGGAGAAACTAAAAAGAAAAAGCCCACAAACCCCCTCTGAGATATACCAGTGTACCCTGAACCCTCTTCTGTGGTCTGCAGGATGCATTAGCTAGGGGTTGAAAAGACATTGTCTTTTAACTTCCACTGCATACTGACTTGGAAAAAGCAGACAGGAGCCTTCTGTTTTAATGGCATTTGGATATTTCTGTCATATCTATTGTTTTTGTTGCTTCTGATTGCTGCAGGTGCCTTGAGCCCAGGGAAATCAGGAGCTGTGGATAAAATACAATGCCAGCTGTTTTTCCACACTAAAGCAAGGTGGTCTGAGTATAGATTGAAGTCAGAGCTACTGAGTTGTGATAGCACAGAGTATTTGACACCCTAGTAGTTGATCTGTGTGAAAACACAGTCATTTTCAGGGAATAATGTGGTACTGGATGGCTTTGCAAAGCGATCATAAATGAATGAAGTCAGTGCAGAAATTGCTGGTGCAAATTACCTGGCCTTGTGCTATGCTGATAAGAATAAGGGATCACAGTAATTCTGCTTGAGTTTAAAAGTATTACAAAAAGAGGTATTGGACTATAAAGGATTGGATGTAAAACTTGTTTCCAGGAGCAGACCACGACTGTTTTTCAGATGATCTTGGTAGCTCAATGGTAATCCCTGCTCCCATAGGATGTCAGAGGTAGGAAAGCTGGCTGCAGCAGCAACAAATTAGCATTAATTGTGCTTCATCTGATGGAGCTAATCCTAGCCAAGTGCAGCCAGATGCTGATTTTTGTGTACTGCCATTCTGACCGTTTTGCTATCAAGCCGTTTCTTAGTGATGTACATTTATTAATGGCAAAGGGCCTACAAAAAGCAGCCTAGCATCCTGCCTTAGGAAGCCAGTGGAGCGTGGTCTGTAGGAAGAGCTCATATCTTTTAGCAGGCTGACAGATGCATTGCTGGGGGGAGGGGCAGGGGGCAGACATGCTTGCCAGCACACAAGTCCATTCCCAGGTCGGGAATGGAAGCTGCTTCTTCCAAGTAGAGGCAGGTCAGAAGCAATTACTCTGGTTTCAACTTAATTATGCTAATCAATCAAGCAACTAGAGGGATAGGGGTGGCTGGCTTGCAAGTATGAAGAGATACCCAGCCTTTCTGGGAAAAGAGAGGAGCTAGTAATTAGCTTAGTTTGGGCTGAGAAAAGAAGAGGTAGTGGGGAAGATTGAAATAAGAATCTCTGGTTGTGTCTGTGACTTTAGATGTCTGGAGGGGGTTATGAGTTTTAGATTTTGGCCTCATCAAGAGCTTACACTTTGCCATGTGTTAAGATATACTGTGGAGGTACTGTTTTTCCTGGCTGCTGCCTGCTCCAAGCTGATGCTGGCAGATGCATTGGAGTATCAGTGTTCTTTGTTTCTATGTATTTGTATTGCAGAAGACCCCCTCCCTGTCCCCAGGCTGAGAGAGAAAACTCTAGCTCATTCTCTGGGACCAGCCAGGCTATGTTGTTTTGCATGGGTATGTAAAACAGAGCTCATTTTTTCACATTTGCCATTGTGCCAACCAGGGGAATGTCACGTTTTGACCATCTCATAGTGTGCAAACGCGGTACCTCCTGCCCCAGCTATTCACAAACTGCCTTTCAGCCATGGTTTTGTGCCTGACACAGCCATGGGTTCAAAACTGTCCAGAGAATGACAGTCAAGCCAGAATGTGACCAAGGTTGAAAAGCTAACTCTTGTAGCCCTGTGCCACAGTGGAGATGAGAGATGCTAGCCCTTTGGGGGTGTCAAATCTGCATAGCCAGGATGAAGGAACAGCACAGAGAGCTGTCTGTTTTGGATCAGGCATCTCTCTTCTGAAAATGTTCTTAACTTGAATGAGTCTTAACTTGAAGAGCTGAAGGAAGCACTTACTGTGTCCCTAAGTCGTTTTAACTTTGTCAGTTACCTTGACTGGAGAAACTCAAGGCAAGAGAGCGCATATCTTTCTTAAAGCAATAGCTATCACTGGATAAAGGACACATTGTTGGTCCTTCCACAGGCCTGAAATAGAAGCAGCAGACTTGAGGGTAAATCCAAGCTGCTCATTGAATTAGGTGTGTGCCAGTGAGGTCACCTCTGAAAGGAAAGGTATTCGACATCTGTGAAATAGAGGAGGGGAGAGAGAAGTGGAAGGGGGTGTCTCTGAAGGGAGAGAGGTTTCAGTGTGTCCCTCTGATAAAGAGGGTTGCGGTGGCTGCAGCTTTCCCCACCTGGAAGGGAAAAGCATCTGTACACCAGGGGTAACGTATTGCCCTGCTCTGTTTTTTCCTGCAGACCTTGCTGTCACAAACTGGCTTTGACAAAACAGCAGCAAGACAGGCTGGAAAACTTCCTCAGAAATAGAAAAGTCAGGAAGTATTCTACTCAAAAAATGGCTTCCCAAGGCTGGTGACATGCTTCAGGATGGTGAATAATCGACTTCAACAGCAGAAGGGAAAAAAAACCCCAACAAAACTATCTGCTCTTTCCTGTGGCAGGCTCCAGGGCCTTGGGAGATGGCTCTGCTGACTCATTCAGAAAGCGGTTTTCAAAACATGACTCCTTCACTGGGATCCAGACAGCTCCTTTCCCTGGGAATAGCAGCCCAGCTGAGCAGAGGCAGGGTGGGAATCCTGCCCTCCTCCTGCAGCACGGCTCTTGCCTGGCCACCAGCTCAGCTCTCTTGGCACAGGCATCCCCCACTCCTTAGTCTACGTTTAATTCTCAAAAGCCCAATTGCAAAAAAAGCTGGGGTCTGATTTTTGGAAGTTGCTCCAATGTCATGTTCATCTCCTGTGCTCTATGGTAGCAAGCTATGTAAAATACTGAATAAGTAGATATCAAAATGCCAGAAACGTGAAAGAGAAGAGACTGCTGGTTCAGTTCTTTCCCGTTTAAAATGTTTGTTTTCCAATATATGAAGACTGGAGCATGGTGCAATGTAAATATGACTCCCTGCTTTAAACATACAAATTCTGTCCCTGGCAGGACATGCCAGGAAAGGGGTGGCTCTGTGCTTGTCCCACGGCAGGCTGTGTACGGGCAGATGCCCTCCTGGCTGCTGCGGGAGGCAGTGTGCTGGCAGTACAGCATGTCGAATGGTCCTTTCTGTGCAAGTGAAGTCGGAGTCCTTGACCTAGTTCCTAGCTAGAGACCATGGCTGTATCTGTCCTGTGGGTGTGAAGGAGTATTTCACTTGGGCACGGATCAGGGAAAGCTACCGGGGTGATCAGACTAGTGAGAGGGCTGTGCTGGGGGACAGCCCAAACAGTCACATTTCCTCCAAGAGCTCCCTTTTGGTACCAGGACTCTTTCCACAGCAAATGTTTAGTGCCAGAACCATTGCAACCTTCCCCCCCAGCTGCAGTTGTGGTGGTGGTGAAACACCTGGGTGAGAAAAAGGGGAATTTTATTCACAGAGCTCTTGGAAGGGTCCACTTTGCCCTGAAGCAGAGATCTGTGCTGGAGGGAGGATCTAACTCCTCAGAGTTTTCCCCACGAATTGCCATTGCTTTGGCACAGCTGGAGTCAAGCTAGCATCAGTACGTCCTTCTATGAGCAATCTCGTGATGGTGGTGAAACTGAGAGAAAACAGGAGAGCTCCCTGTGGGGGGAAGGGGGGACACAGCGGTTGTTCCTCCTCTGCTCTGTGGTGGCACGAGCAGGCTCCTGGATGTGAGTTCTCAGCATACCCAAATACGTGCAGCTTTTTATCCCTTGTCTGCTTCCCAGGAAACAAATTGTTCTTCCTCCCTTTGCAGGGGGCAAGCAGCACATGCGCTTTCTGCAGACAAACAAGGGGCTGGGGAGCAAAGAGGACCTGGGGCCTGGGCATCTGTTCCGCAGGAGATTGGGTCGGATCTGCAGGGCTGGCACTGGCTCATCTGCCTTCCCGGCTGATGACAGCTGACAGCTGTGCAAGGCAGAGGGAGAGGGGGAGACAGGCTTGATGTGAAAAGAAAGGGAGCTGGGATTGCAAAAACACATTGATGATGGTTTTGCTAGTCGAATTCCAATTCCAAATCTACATGTGATGAATTAAAACCTGAAATGGTGTTTAGCAAACGCTGCTTGCCAGGCCAAATTAGCAGCCTCATTTGTTGCTAGTGGCAGCTCTTTAAAACTCTTAAAGATGGGTTCCTTTTAAAATGTGGCATAAATAGGATGTTTTCTCAACACTAGCATTTCCTTGCTTGAGCATCGCAGTAATTTTTGTACCCTTTGGTCTCCCACAGCTGGTATACCAAAAGAAAATGACAGCACAAAGCCCAGCCAAGCTCCTTGGAAACGTAAATAGACCGGAACCACTGGTGTCCTCTTAACACATCATCAATCACTGCTGGGTGCTGGAAGCACCAACATGTTTGTTACGGTCCAGGCAACCATTGCAGGCAGCAGATGGAAAAGGTTTAAGACCTAGTAGCACTGTTTTGGAGGTATGCATGTTCCTCTGCAGAAAATGGAGCACAGATGGGGTCTGCTTTGACCTGCTCACTCAATAACTACAAAATCCTCGTGTTTACAGTTAGCTGAGTTTCCTGTGGATTTGCAGTGAAGAAGTAGACAGTAAACCAAGGCAGGTCCTTAGCTTCTGGTGGGCTCTTCTCAAGCAAAATTAACCCATTTACTTTCTCCAAGCAGGCTGTGTTTCCAAAAATAGTAGCCTTTGGAGACAGTTGCCGCAGGTGTACCATTGCAGCTGGTGCTCAGCACCACATCCATCAGCCAGCCACAAGAAAGAACCAGATCCATCTGTACTGGAGGATTCCCATGCCACGTCTGGAGACTTTTCCCAGATGACAGGGGAACCTTAGAAAGCATGGAGGGCTGCGCTGGGTTCTCTGTTGGAATGGTGGTGGTGTGGGATGCTTTGTCCTGGTGATGAAGTGTAAGGTGGCTTTTAGCCATAGTGTATTCTGAATGATAAATACTGGCTTTACCAACCAAAGAGTAAGATGAAGTCTGCTGATGATTTCAAGGCAAAGGGAGCAGTTCTTTTAAGGAGGAAGGAATATAGTAAATACTGTGTAGTGCTCTGGTTTGCCTTGCAGGATGGCTGTCATTAGGAAATAAGTGCAGATGTGATTTCTTGGGTGTGCTGTCTTTGTGGAGAACAAGCAGCAGTCATGCTCTAGTGGATGTTTCAGATTTCCGTTGGCCAGGTCTACGTGACACATACCTGACCGCATTGCTCTGTTGATCAGTGGGTAGGCAATACATGATCCTGATGGGCACAGGAGGACAGACTGTTTCGGAAGTTATATTGCAGCTGATGTTGTGGCAGTGACACTGCTTTCAGAGCTTGTTTTATTTGAGTAGCGCTAGGGATGAATTTTGGGCTGTGCTTAGAAGGATAACACATTGTTATATTATCCTGAGCACCTCATGCAGGAGCATGCCAATTCTTGGATACTCTTGTGGGATACTTGTTTCTTGGCCAATTTCCGTTTTAAAGCTTGCTTTTTCCAAGAACACCAGGTGGCTATGCAAGTCACTGCTTTTCACGTTACTGTCCCTTTCACGCCATGGGGCAGTGAGGGTTACGTGATGCAGCTGCCCCCAGGAACAGCTTAGAATTTATAGTCACTGAAGGCTAATTCGTACTAGAAGTGATTAATAGCTCTGCTGGTGGCAATGCAACTGAAGGATCAATCCAACCTGTGTGAAATCACAGCTTAGAGCAGTGAAAGATTTCTTGCCACTGTAGGAGGATATTAGCACCACCTCTGTCTTTTAAGATGCTTATCATATGTTGCCTCCAGGGAGGGTGGTTGGGAGCCAAAGCCCAGCCTGGGAGCTGTTATACATCCTTTTTTCCTCCTTTAACTACAGGTGGAGCCGTGGGGCCACCTTCTAAGGTCTTGCCACCTGAAGTGTCATTAATTGCCTTTCCCCCTGAGTATGCCTCCTACTTCTCCATCTCCCTGAATCAAACCGTCTGGGGAACTGATTCCCCTCAAAACAAAACTTTTTTTCTCTATCTCTCCACCCCCCACCAGCAACATCACTTCCCTGATCCTGCTCCCAGCCTAACCCCACAAACATCAGGGTTGATGCAATGAAAATGGTGAGCAGGATGAGAAGTCTCAGGGCAGTGGTCACCTTTGTCAGAAGAAGCCACAAGCTGGGCCAGGCCTTAAATCCCAAAATGTTACAAGATGAGGCAGGTTGGGATGGATGGAGGGGAAGATGTTGCCTCAACCATTGCCCTGAAAATGAAGGTTCATAGTGAAAAAGGGGCATGCCTGCAGGATCCTCAATGTGCTGCTTAGGCAAGGATAGCAATTGCTCTACACCAGTGTGTGGCATCACATTAAAAGCTGGCTGCTGTGAGCCCTGTGAGGTTCTGGCATGTCTTGTGCAGCTTTACAACCTACCTACCATCAATAACATCAGCACAATGGGTGAATGCTTCTCCTGCAAGAATGAATAAGCTCTGGTTTAACTAAGAAACAATCTCAGTCAACATTTAGAGGAGATGAGGGCGTTCCCCATTCCATGTTCTGCAAGGTGGTCCCCAGGGAGGCATGCCTTCAGTGTCCTTCCTATGGCTCCCGTGTGTGTGAATCTGGCCCTGCTGGCAGGCATCCAGCAACAATGGAGAGGCTGTTTGCTTCCACCTGGCCTACTTTCATGCAAAATCCAGTAACAATTCAGAAAAAAACAAGGTAAATCCTTTGTGATAGATAATTCAATTCTGTGAGCAGAGTGGAGCAGGGAAGTTACAGCTGTGTTCAGGACTCTGCCCTCACCATTCAGTTAGCAGGACAGAGGGTGACAACACCAGCAACCAGGGAAACAAACATGCATTTCATCATCTGGACACTATGGGAGGGTTGAATGCTCTCTCAGATCAGGCCACTCTAGCCCAGCAGCTGGCAAAAGCCACTGGTTTCTGTCATTCCATCTTTTTCCAGGCACAGCAACTGGCACTGTCATCAGCTCCATGCTAAGCCAGCTGAATGGCAAGAGGTGCCCCATGGTGCTGGGGTGTTTCACAGCCTGTTGGCTGGGGTAACAGGGAAACATCCTGACAAAAAGCTGTTCTCTGGGCAGGGAGACCTGAATAGTGGGGTGCTGCTCTCTAGGCCTTGTATATTAACATCTAGGGATGTGCATGTCATCTTCATTTACAACATTTTCCTCGGAGGGCTGAGAACGAATTAGCCCTGACTCACCTGTCTCAAAATGCTTGGCTGCTAAAGTGATGTTTATCGTGTTTTATCTGAGGAAGTAACTCAGATGTTCAGTAGATGGGTGAGCAACATGGCTTTGCACAGGTGGGGGAAATGGGTATTTGGGGTGGATTTTAAAGGCCAAACATCATTGGCTTTAGGGATAACACCAATGCAATAGGTGGGAGAGGGAGGCTCATAGATTGAGGGTTAGAAGGCAACAGTGCTTCACGTGTTGTTCTGGGAGCTGGTGCTTGGATGTTGAAAAAGCTGAACTGAGGAAGCTGAAGGATCAGCTTGGGAGTTGTGGCCTTCAAGGACCCATCTAGAATTTCCTAGAGCTGCCAGAAGGTGACATTTCTACTGAAGCTGGCGGAGGTGCACTGAGGTAAACAAAAAAATATGATGCCTAGGAGAGCAGAGCTCAGCTCCAAAGAGCTGTAGGGTGCTGTTAGTACCTGACCTGAGTTGCTGCTTGCCCATCTGTGGCATGAGAGCACTTTGCCGTGGAGCAAACCCCACTGATGCTTGCTGATCATGCAGGAAAAAACCTCAGTCCCTTGCGCGTCACCCTGAACTATGTCAGGTTTCCCTGCCAGAGGGGCTAATCCATTCTTCTGCATGGCTACCTCATGCCCTTCAGGGATTAATAACCCAGGGTAGAGCCTGAGCTGGAGCTGACACAGATGTATTCTCTGTCCCTGTCCTCCTCGATATTTCTATGCCAAGCAAGGGCAGCTGCTGGCCCACGGGGCAGATGCCCCTCTCAGACCTCCTCTCCTGGAGACCCATACAGGTCTCCCAGACACAGGGTGGGAGCCAGGCTGGAGGCAGAGCTTGAGTGTAGATACAATTGGTTGTAAAGGATGTAAAACAAGCAGCACTGTTTATTTGCTACCCAGAGCGGACAATACACCCTCTAAACTTCATCTTCCCACGCAGTGCTGCAGTCACGGCTATTGTATTCATTATTATTTCCCTCCCAGCTGTTAGAAGACACGATTTCATTGTTGTTATTTTTAATCTGCTAGCTCTGGAGCTTTAGGATGCTACTCGCCAACTCTGTTTCAATTCAAATCATACCTTTTTCCTGGTATCATTCGTATCACAGCGACAAGCCCGCTCCTGGAAACAACAATGGTGCATTATACAGACTTTGACTTCTCAGCTGATGGGAGATAAAATTATAAAAAGGGGCAGGTGAATCATCTGCTCTGAAGCACTGATGAATACACACAAGGCTTTCAGATCGCAGCTCTGTGTGGTACGACGAGTGAGCGGAGAAAAGGGAACAATAAGAGATTCAGACAAATCCAGGAAAGCAAAATGACCGTACGTGCTGGTGGGAGGGTGTCTTTTTTCCACTCTCACACTGGACTTTTCTGGCAGAACTGGAGCATTATGATAGTGTTTCACCCTCTCTTTCCTTATCTTGTCCTGTGGTGGATTCAGTGAGAAAAGGGCGTTGGTATGGTGTGAAGATGGGGGCCCCTGTCTCACTGAGCGGTCACTATCACTCAGGCCATGCTTACTGCACCGCAGGGTGGGTGAATGCATGGAGAGTCAAGGGTGGCTCGAGAGGACTTTGGGAAGGTGTTCCTGAGCACATCAGGGCATGTATAGCTTGGGGAAAGGATCAAAATAAGAGGGCTTCATGTTCAATTTTAAAAATCCATAACATTTTCCTTCCTTAAATGTTAAGGAGATAGGGAAGATTCTGTTTTTCTTTACCAGCTCTTTCCTTTGCTTCTTTCACCTCAAAAAAACAGGGAAATGTGTTTGCTTGGAGATTTTTCTTATGTCTGAAAAACTGAAAGGGTGGGAAGGTCCCTTGTTCTTTATTTTGCTTCACTTGGAAGACCTAGAAAAGACGAATGAAAGTACTGCTTTGAATATTTGGTTTTGTTCTGTTACTGTCCTTGAAGATACGACCTTCAAGCTTGCGAGCAAGCTTTTTGAATTTTTATGGAGGAAACAGAGCATTCAGAGAACAAATCTACGCTTTTTGGAGTGCCAGATAATATCTCTGAGGCAAGAACCCTGGATAGTATCAGGGGCTGCTTTAGCACTAAAACAATGCCAAATCTGCCCAATTAAGTGAGAAGTCCAGGAGGTGACATGAACATGGTGCCTCCACATGTTGTTTGAGATAAGACACCACATGCCTCCTTCAGTTGGAGGCAAAAAAAAAAAATAATTCATTATGTTCAATAAAAAAATGGACATTGAGAAATAGCTATGGAAAATCAAGTTTGCGTACTATTTTACAGGATTGGGTGGTGAACCATTGGCATGAGAAGAGAGGGAGGCACCTTTCTTGTCTAAATTGGCTCCCCTAAGCTTCTAAAAATGTCTGTTACACATTATGAAGCAGGTTATTTTTAGGGAGTGAAGGAATGACCATTAACTTCATGCTGACATCAGATTTCACTGCATCGTGGTTGAAACGCTTGCTGTGGAAGAAAGGTCTGCAAACCAATGCAGAGACTAAACTGCTCGTTCACGTGTATATAAGTAAAACATTGTGGAGGAGCTGGTTGCACCAGAAGTTTTTCTGTCATTCACAGCAACATAAAGAGAGTGGATTCAAGTGGTCTTCCTCCAGATGTAAAAGATGTGTAAAAAGCTGTGAAGGTTTCCCCTCTCCCTTAAAATCAGCCCCAGGGTGACTGATGTAGTTTCCTTTGGAGCTGTCTTGCTCTGCCTGCACCGTACAGAGAGCCACACTTCTGCTTGGTCACAGAGGCTTGCAGTACCCTTCTCTGTAGCATTGGCTCTCTACAGTGATTTAATAACTTCACATTTATTGCAAAACTGTTATTCATATCCCATTAGACTTTTTTTTTTTTGGGGGGGGGGGGGTTTGAACAGCAGTAAGCAATGTACATTGTCATGGTTCACAAAGCTCGTGACACTTGAAAAATGAGAGGAAATTGCATTTTTACCTGCTGTAAAGCAGCTACAGAGATGGAAGGTATGAAATCAGTCAGTCTTAACATGCATTAATCAAGGGAAGGAACTTGAAGATGCCCTTGGAGAAAGACAGACTGAGAGGCTGGGCCTAGAGCCTGTTTTTTTTTGGGGTAGCATGTACTGGAGAGACAGCTCTTGTTAATGGCAGCAGAAGAGCTGGGTATGAGCAGTGGGCAGGAGACATTAAGTAGCCAGTTGGAGAGACAAGCTATCATGAAAGTGGCTAAGACCAAGAGGCTGATGAGGATTTCAACACTGGGAGCAGAAGGAAGGGGAAATTTGGAAACAGCAAGCTTTCCTGAGCCACCTGGGATTTCAGTCTTTGGGCTGATCCCAGTGGGAGAGGCACCATGTGAAGACTGGAAGGGATACAGTTGGCTCTGCACCTTCTCTGCTTTGGCGCTGTCCCTGCAGGTGGGGCAGGTGACTGGTCTGCACAGCGTGTGTGTCCCCTGGCAGTGTGGATCTGCAGGTGCCAGACTGCTGGCAAACCTCCTTTGCACAGGAATGTGCTGCATCCTCCTCCCTTGCAAGCACTGTCGTGCTTTCTCCTGGGGTGGCTGTGTCACTGAGACACGAGATGTTCCGCGTATGTCCCTGGGCTGGAGGAAGAAGAAACAGGAGAGAGAAGATTGTACTTGCTTTTTCTGGGAAACTGGCTGGAAAATCCCAGTCTGGAAGTTTAGTGCCTCTGGAGCGCTAGTAGCAGTGTTGGAAGCACAGGAAGATGAGGCAAGCACAAGCCAGCCACAGCAGCCATAAGAACTGTCCTCCATGCACGGCCAGAAAGCTGCATCCCTGTGACATCCCTGTAACTTCCCTGCTCTTCCTGCAGCATCACTGAGAGCTAACCAAAAAGTCAGCTTCACCCTTGCGGCTTTTTAAATTCAGTGTTATTCACACCCTCTGCTGCTCCCACCTCCCCACCCCCCACCCCCCCAGCTTATAGTTGTGCTTGTTTTCTCCTGGATGGGAGATGATTGGTTTTGGTGCTGAATACAGCCTTTTGGGGATCATGCAAGGCTGATTCTATTCATGAAACTTGAGGTGACTTCTTAGCTCTAGCAATATGAGATGGGAGTACAGCTCACCTTGCAGATGGTTGACTAAAATATTAAACAGTGATTCACCGTTACTCACTGTCTCATCAGCTTATAAATTCAAAACAACTCCCTTTATATCTTTTTTTATTTAAGGAAAAATAAAAGAAGTAAAGCTGTATTATGCATAACTATGCTAAATTGATCCTCCAGAGAGGTCTGCTAATAAACTTTTTACTGGCTTCTGCCTCTTTACTTTAGATGAGAACTGAAGCAATGGGAGGGGGAAGAAATCTTGCACTGCTATGTTTATAGAAAAAATAGGAATGGTGACATCTCTGGCAAAATAAGGGAGTAGAAATGTGAATGCAATTGTCCATTATACTACTTAGGAGGATGAAAATAACAGCTGGACACTGTAATTACAGGCAACGGAAAACAAGAAGGTGCTGTCGTATTGTTTCTGGGGTCCCTATTAGCTGTCATTAGCCATTATCCAGGAAACAATTTGTATCCACTGAAATCCTCATTAAAAAATTCTCAGATATTTCTGCTTGTAAACCAAGCAGGTTCTTCTTTCCTACAGCAAGTCTCTGTCCCTTAGGCTGGGTACCCAGTGCTACTCTGGGCATCAGGGGAGCTCCAGACCATATAGCTCATACCCACTAGCCCTGCTTGTTTTCTTCCCTTTTTCTTTATGAGTGTCGGTGCGGTACTTGGCTTGCAAACCCCTGTTTCCATAGCGGGGGAAGCTGGGCTGTAAATGGGAAAGCAGAGGTGACACAGAATACACAGGCTCTGGGGCTGAGAGAACAGTGATGGGCTGGACCCTCCTTTCTTCTTTTATTGATGTAACTAGCTCTGAAGGTTTGCTCTCCCCAGGGAAATGGTGAATTTAATCCAAAAGCTCTGCAGAGACAAAGCCAAAGACTTGAGTTTTCCTGTTTGTTTTTAGCTTACGTAAAGTTCTAGTGGCTCGGTGCTCAGAGCGCTAGAGGTTGTGAATATGCAGAGTGGGAAGCAGCCCCTACTGAAAGGTTTTGTGGCCAGAGAAGGGACTGGGAGAGGAGACCAAGACTACCAAGGTGAGTAGCAAAGTTAGAAATTGGAGCTCCTGGTTCCCAAGCCAGGACTCCTTCTGCATAGACCAGGTTGCTTAATTTAACTTCCCTTGAAAGATGGATAATGATGCCCCCACACACTGATTTTAGTTGCTCTGGGATCCAGCCTAGAGCTTGGGGTACTAAAAGCTACTGAGAGCTGTAATAGTCAAAGTTGTCTCAGATGCAAGCCACCTCCCATCCAAAATGATGGCAGGTCAAAAAAACATGTCACTTGCCAGTGCTGGTGCTTGCTTGGACCCATCCAGTGGTCTCCCATGGTTGGGCCAGTGCATGTAACACTGTACTTGCCTGCTTGAGAACGAAAAGTTGGTGAGGGACATTTGGAACATCTCTGCTGACCAATATCAAAATTCAGTGATTTTGCTGTCTTGTGTCATATCTCATCAGCCTCCAGTGGCTGTACTACTTGCTTTTTAACATCAAGTAGAATTCAAGTCCCATTTTTAAGGATTATTCTGTTGCTGTGAGTGAAAGCTAGTGGGACCATAAGCATCCCTGGGCTGCCAGAGGTGATTTTTACTCTCTCCTTCAGCCAAATAAGAGAGAGTCAGCCTAAGAAAGCAGCATGCCATGAGCCCTTTCGGTCATCAGCAAACACTTCTGAAAAAGAACAATAGCAGAAAAGCACTGGCACTAATAGCTTTGAGTAGTGGCGGTGACACAAGCAGGCTGAAATCAAAGCTCCTGCCTTCGGTGCTAAAGGAGAGACAACCCCCAGCAGCATCCACTTCAGGGTCTTTCCAATGCTGGTTCTTGTCTCATGCAGGAGCGCAGCCAGAATGCATCCAGAGAAGATACTGTGGTTCACCGGACTTCTCATCAGTTACGAAATTGTGCCACGAGGCACTTATCTTCACATTATGTCTCAATTGCTGTCTTGTAATGAGTTTCACCCATAAATGAACCAATGTTGTCCATTATCTCATCACATCAGTAAGCTCCATGGTCATTCTTCAGCACAGGGTAGGCATGTCTGCTGCCTTTGCAAAGGATGGAAGCGGTCCCCTGGCAGCCCTGGGAGGCAGGATTTGCATCACTCTGCAGTCTTCTTTGTGCAGCCTGGACCTTGCAGGAAGCACGATGTGTGGGCATTGGAGAGGGGGAAAACCACCACAGACCTGAGGCTCAGCCTCTCCAGGCCCTCTTTCCCAGCTCTGCAGCTGAAGAGGGCATTTAATATCACTGTTGTTTCTGCCCCCAGCTCCTCTTGGAAAACCCTGACTGTGCTGGCCCTGGGGCTCGTTTGGATGAGGAAGCATTGCCATAGGCTCCCGGAGAAGCCGCCATACTTTTGTGCTCACATAAGCCGCATCTCTCCTAGTGGTGCCTTTCCCTGGTTGAGGTGCTGGTCACCTGCAAGCTGCCCAGGTGATCAGGATCATACAGCCAGGGAGTTTAGGTGCCGAACTGCAGGGGTGGAAGAGGGCAGGCAGTGGTAGTGCAAGGTTTCCCACTTCTGCCTTGCACCAAGGTTCACGTTATCCATGTGATATCAGGGGTAGGAGTTTGAGAGCCACTGTAGATGTTACCCGAGGGGAAAACTGCCTGGAGAGTGGCTTATTTGCCCCTTGGATGCTGAGTATGACAGGAAAAGCACATAGTCCTTCCTCTCCTTGTGCTCTCACCTCTGCCCTTAGGCACTGTGGCAGCCTGGGAACAGCCTGGCTCTATTTTGGTGTCTTAGCCTCTTTTGTGCCGGTGAAAGGTGAAAGGTGGGTCCTGTTCAAGCTTGCTGTCCTTTCAGGGTTCCTGTGAAGATGTCCTGATTTCTCCCATAAAGAGGGGCAAAAATGCTTAAGGAAATGGCAGTTTCTCCGGCAACCACACTCAACAATTTCATTAATTAATCAGGAGGAAACTAAGGAAGAGAATGGGAAGCAGATGCTCTGAGCAGGACGAGGCTATGAATGATTGATGCCATCTAAGAGGCAAGCAGAATTTACGCCAGGAGAGATTCCAACCTGGGGCTGAGGTGACTTTCCATGCATGAGCTCGTTACTGCAAAATGATGGCAGGCAGCCAGGAGTGGCTCCCTAGGTGAATGTCTGGTCCAGTATTTAGAAGATTATGAGGCACACTGCAAAAATACAGCCGGGTTGGCTCAGAAAGGCACAAAAAGACTCAAGGAGAGTTGGAGCAGGAGTTATATGCTAGTTTTCCCTACCACATGTGACAGTTTTCCTCCTGACCCTAATAAAAATGGATTTTTGATGTTCCTCAGCCAAAGTTATGGGTAGGTGTGAGCTCTTCAAGACGTATATTTCCTGCCACATTTGTGGTCCTGACATGTCCTCACCTGTCCGTACATTGTAGTTCTTACAGACACAGCTATCAACCAGTACTGCCTTAAAGTACTGCCTGCATATGCAAGGCAGCAGAGGGAGAGACTAGATTCCTTCTGGGGTCCTCGGTTGGATTAAAGGCTGTAGAGCCTTTAATTGTTCAAGCCATGCTGAGAATAGCAATGGCAAGGGGAGGAAACCAGACAAAGATTCTCCAGGTTTCGGTGTTTTCTTGCAACTTGCTCAGAATGAAAATGAAAAAGTTTTAAAGAATCTCCTGAGACAACAAAGTGAAAAATGTCTTGATGTGATAGAAGTTTGTTAGAGTAAATTTGAATCCATTCTTCTTTTTCTTTGCTTTTAAATCATCTTTTATACTTCTTCTTTTTTCTTTATGACATTTTTCTTCATAAGATTTTATTCCTTCCATTTCCCTCCACATTAAACAATCCAACTTTTGTTCCTAATGGAAGCAACTAAGTGGACCAAGTGATGAAGACAGCATTGTGAGCATCTCTTCTTCTATACGCTGCAGAGCATTTCCCTACATGAATTCATATGACAATGTATTCTTCTCTTAACACTTCCATTTAAGTGAGTGCTGGAACAGAGCTTTTACATAAATCAGCAAGAAAAAACAAACCATCTCTTGCTGCAACTGTTTGTTCCTTTTACCTCAGTAACAAACCCTTCCTGGGAGTGACAAGCTGATGTAATTTATCAATTGCATTGTAATGCACATTGTGGTACTGTATTTCACATGTCTGGAGTGAGTGCATCTTTTGATTAGAGCAGGCGTCAGCTTTCTGTTTGTAAAAGCAAAGGAAAAGATGCTCTTGATGGCAATGCTGAAATGAGTATTAATTGCATCAAAAAATCAGTAAGTAAATGAGCAAGGTTCAAACAATCAAAATGTTCATAAGGAGAAAATCTAACCAAAAATGTTAGAACCAGATTAAATCCATTGTCTTTACAAGGATGGATTTGCCGCCTTCCATGATACCAGCCCTATGGCTTTTCCTTTTCTGATACATTCAAAAATCATTAAATACAGCTTCCAGCTCACATTAGAGTACCTGAGATATAAGGCACTTCAGCCTTTGATTTCTTCCAGATAATTAGTTTTAGGCCTTCCCTTTGGTAAGGAGTGGGAAATGTTATTTCACACCAAACAAACTGGATTAACCAGCTTTTCCAAAGCAAGTAAGACCTTTGGTGCTTCCAGGTGCAGTTTTCTGTCAGGTGTCTAGGATGAGCAGGGACATGCATCTTCCTGCACGTATCAGGTCAGGCTGGTGGTCCATGATGATTCAACATTGCATGTATATCAAGTCCCATGTCAGGAAAAGGGACAAAATGTCAGGGCCTCAGCCAAGACAATTTTCAAGAGCAATGCCAGCTGTCAGCCTCACACTCCCCAGGTGCTTCTCAGTGCCACAGTCTGTCTCCTGCCCTGGGATGTCTTTTCCAGGTGATAGCTCAAGCTGCAGGGGCCTCAGCCAGGAAGAGATGGTTTGAGGAGCAAATAAATAGATCTCAGGGACGTTCCTCAGACATGAGACATTGGAAGGTTGCTTTCCAGTTATGGGCATGGCCCCTCTTACTGTGGGAGCTCAGCACTTCAATTTCCTTCCCCTGCCTCCCTCTCCTTATAGTGGCAAGAGAGTAAAGAGGGAAGTTAGGGCACAGGGAATGTGATCTCCCTGGGCACCAACAAATGACCTCAGGCAAATCTTCACCCATCCTGCTCAGCCGCTGTCTAAACCTTGGGAGAGACCTAAACTAGCCAAGGGATCAGTTCCTCCCCTAGCCAATGTGTTGCCCTGGAATCTGTTCCCTTGCCTTCTGAGTCAGGCTTGAGTGATGGCCAGTTCCAAGGATGATCTGAGAAAGATATGCTTTCCTGGGTAAAATGACCATCCTGAAGTAAGTACTACACCAGATTGTGAGAGGCGACTACAGACGGTCTTCAACCCTCCCTCCCATGCTTTCTTGGGGAACCGCCCTTGCTGTTGTGTCTCCTGGACACCTAGCAAAAAGGTCTTTATTTCTTTCCACCTCCCTCTCTCTTTCTAGCATCCTGTTAAGGTGCCAAACACATGACTTTTGTGTCGGTCTGCTGAAATGCAAAACGGCACGGTGTCACAGAACTTAACATCAGACTGAGCGAAGGAAGAGCAGTCAGTTGGATGGTCCTCTCCATTCTTTTCTCTCTTGCCAGGCCAAAATGTGAGTGAAACGGTAGGAAGGCTGCAGACCTGCACTGAAAAGGGAGAAAGTACTCATCAAAGGGTGCAATTTGCCCATGCCAAAGCAAACACAAGCCACATTCTCCCAGGGATGAGAGGGACAAGGCACCTTCCTAGCGCACTGCCAAGGGCTGGTGAATGTTGTGCTGCTTGGAGCAGAGTGCCAGCTGAAACTGCAGCTCCAACCAAGAAATTCCCAGAGGTAACCTGCCAGACCACAATGCAAGTTTACACAAAACGTGTTTGCTCCTGCCCATAAATAACTTCCAGAAGCGTGTTTGCAATCTGACACTGCTTTGTTGGTAGGGCTGTGCTAATTATAAGCCACCCCAGTGGGAGAGTAAGAAGAAGGAGCGACGTGCTCTCTCTGTCACTGAGAGCCTTGTGACCAGCTTAGTTTCCATTTAGCAACAAACCTTTATGACACAGAAGCTGAAGTTCCTTTGTGCACAGGGAAAAATGTTAAGGGTCAGCTGTGGTTAACCCACAGATGGCAATAACAAAAGCAATTATATGCCCATCTCATCAAACTGCAGAGACAATTACATGTTCATGAGGAGGGCTTGGCTCACGCTGCAAACTGGGGTGTCATGAGATGCACGCCACAGAAAGTTGATGTGCTTGGTTTTGCTCTGTGCTGCTGATGTGACAATAAAGTTCTCAGAGGAAACTCTTGCCACCTCAGCATAAGTTTGAAGCACCTCCTGGCCAGCAATACTCACTTGAATTAACTCTGGCGTAATCAAGGTCAGAAACAGATCAGAGGAATGCACCTGTGTGCACACAGATCTACCACCTGTATGACTAGGAACACTGCCAGAAGGCTCCATAATTGCTGAATTAAATAAATTTCAAGAATTTATCTGATTTCCTGAGAAAAGCAATGTGTCTCTATTTAAAGTATTATTTTTTTGCTGTTTCTCAGTGGGACCTTAAAAATATGGACCCATTTGTTGTGATCAGACACTAAACGACTTTTTAAATTAAAGAACAGTGGTACTGGTCAGGTTTTTCTAAAATCAGAGGACCTGGCCCTTGAGATACATTAGATGCTGCTCATTTCTGAAAAGCCAGGAAAAGCAAGCACGAGAGAGCAATTCCGGTGGCTGCACATCACCTGTATGGATGTGGACAGCCAGATGGGAAAGCCTTTTGCTGGGGTTCTGCACAGCACTAACGAGCTAGGCAGCAGTTTGGCTTCCTTCCCTGAAAGAGCTGTGCTGGTCCAGGTGCAGAAAGGTGCATTGAGATTTCCTTGATGCTTTCCTTTAAAAGATGGGGTTGATCTCTAGGCAAAATGTTATTCACTCAAGCAACAATGTCCTTGGTGCCTGCCTGGCCCAGGCTTGACCTTTTTAGAAAGTTGTAGCTCAGGTGAGTTGTCTGTTTCCCAGAAGGATGTGAGGCAAAATGATGGATTAAAAAAATTCTGACATCTTCAAGACCCTTCCAGCTTTGAAGCAGAATATGACATTTGGTAGAAGGAAGGCAGCTACGGGTTTCTTTCTGAAAATGAAAAGCTGAGGCTTTCCTAGTTCTAGCTAGTGTTTGCATTGATAAAAGCTATAATTTTTTTTTTTTTGAGTCAAAACCTCCTGCTGTAAAAAATCAAGCACTGGGACAAAGTCTGAAAGCAAGCAACTCCTCTTCTCAGCTCAGGTCACAAACATCCTTGTATTTTGGGGGACGCAAAGACCATCTTGATTTTGAATGGTTCGGGCAGAGCAATTCTGGAGTGGAAGGGGCTGAAGGACTGTAAGTGGTCACGGACATGAAACTGATCTCAGAAGTGCTCTAGCTAGTTCATAGAAGCTATTTTCTCCTGACCTCTGCTGAAGGGAAGTGATGGCTGGGACAGATATTTCCTCAGTCCCCAAGTTGCAAAAGGAAGGACATTTGAATAGATGAGATGACTATCCAGGAACCAGAGGACTGCTCAGCTCCTTCTGGTCTCTGATGATCTTTCACAACCAGCCAGAGGAACTAACACTCCTGTGGACTAGGCTTTAGATGGTGAGGAAAGCATGGGAAGCCAAAGGTGCTTCTTTAAGAGGTGAGGATGTGGTTGCATCTTCTGTCAACCTGCTTTCCCTGCTGTAGGTGAGCCTGCCCTGGGCTGGTGGACCGAGTCCCTGCTTGTTTGTTGAGCAGACTGGGAAGAGATCCCATTGCTCCTGATGATATGGAGGGGATGGGGATAGGACTATTCTCTGGCACTACCCTTCTCTGTATTTTGTGATACTTTGCCCTGTTTTACACAGCCATCTAACACATGCTTCTAGACCCAGGGAGTCCATGTGATATTGTTGCCTGAGCTTATATTGCCAGACAAAGGGGAGAAACATGAGAAAAACAGGAATGGAAAGAAAAGGGAAATCACTTAGGTTCTGATAATGAAGGCCTGCTCTCTCCTTCTGGGGAAATGTGTTCATCCTGGTGTGAATTATCTCCTCTTTCCCATGGGAAAGCCTCCCATTCAGCTACACCTTCAGCAAGTGGAGCAATGGAGTGGGGTTGTTTGTGGATGAGATGTTGTTAGCTGGGCAGTTGGTGCTAAGAAGAGTTGGACCAGCTTAGGAAAGCAGTTAAACATGAGTGGTCTTTATCTTGGCTTTCCTAATTAGATCTGGGCTGTGAACTCAGTTGTGGGACTTGTGGCTCTGACTGTCCCAGCTCGCAGCAGTGCCTGGCCGCGGTTCAGGTGAAACAACAGCACAGTGATATTTGCAGGATGTATAGACAGAGAAGACAATTTAGTTGTGCAGATGTGAGCTCCTATGCTGCTTGCCCTCTAGGCCAGATAGAAAGCTTTGGCCCATTTTATTTACCAGCCCAGATAAAGGTACTGGGACTTCAGCCCATGGTCAAGACCTATTGGAGAAGTGATGCCTTTGAGTCACGCTGCGGAGTCAGCACAGCATCACCTCCTCTACTGAGAAGCAGCAACATTTCCAGCATGCTGCAGGTTTTGGGGAGGGAACTTTGGCAGCTGAGACACGGAGAGCCGTGAGTGCTGGTGCAAAGAGTCCTACGTGCCATCCTCTGGAGGCCCACCTCAGTATTTGAGTCAGAATGACTCTTCTCCTCGTCTTTCCCTTTCTGAGTCACTGCCACAGTCTATTTCTGGCTTGTGCTTTAGGAAGAGTGGGTTGATGAAAATGTGTAAAAGAGGTCATAGCTGGTATCCAGGGGTACGTACCAAGGTGTTTTCCATAACTAGACTAGTCCAGTTGGGCCACACATGGTGACACTTTTGTATACACTGCTGGGAAGGAGCTTGAGGCAAAAGTCCAGCACTGCCTGGCTTCACTGAGCCCAAAGCACTGGGATGGGGTTGAGACTGTCAGCAGTGGTGGAGCTTTTTCAGGTCTCCTCGTGCCCTGACTGTGAAGAGCAGGTGTCTGACATAGTCCCAGAGCCTAGACTTAGCTTGGAGAAAGCCTGAGGGAACCCAAGAAAAGCTCGTCCATTAGTCTCTTGGCAGAAGATGGCTCTCGAAAGCGGGGACTGATTACTGTTAGGTCACTCCCGGAGGGGATGGAGTCTGCACCTTAGAGCAAGAGCACACAGACATACCTTTTAGTCCAAATACCTCATCTCCTAGATGGGTTCAGCTCTTCCTTCGTGGATATAAGGTAGGGGGCAAGATTCCCCACCTGGAGGAATGAGGTGACAACTGTGAGAATCAATACTCCAGTCCATCTGCACCAAAGGTCCTAGACAAGAGGAGGACAGGTTTCTGGGATCTAGCCTTTTGAGGAACAGGCAATGGACTCTCCAGGGTCTTTGGCACGGGGGTAGCAGAGGGCCAAACAGTCAGGAGGAAATGCCAGTGGTCTCAAGGCTTGTCTCAGGTTTTCCTCTTGGGCTCTGTTGGATGCAGAACCTGGTGGTACTGGCTGCTTTCCGGGTAGCTGCTCTGTGGGAGCTGAGGAGATAAAGCTACAGCAAGTGAGGAAGATGATGACCACAGGTTGCAAGAAGCATGACAGAACCAGGGTTGTTGAGAGATCTTTACTTGTGGTGATATGATGCCTAGTGATACGAAGTGTTACAGTGTTTGGACACAGGTTGATGGCTGTCACACCCTGGCTGAGCACAGACTGTATTAAAAATGTCACTGACAAGAAACTCCAGAGAGTGGAAGATCTCTGCCCACTCAGGGAATGAGAGATCACTCCTGATGAAGATACAACTTAATGTGGTGGCCAAGGCAAGCCTCAAAGTGGCAGTTATTGTGGCTTCCACTCTGCTCCTTTGGGAATTCAACAGTGAGAGACATTGAAGCCATCCATCATTTCAAAATTCAGTGATGCCTGTTCAGTTCAGAGGAGAGCTTGGAAAATAATATACCATCAATAAAAAGAACAGAAACCAGTCCTGAGACTGGGAAACCTCTGAACGGGCTCTGTTAAAGCTCTCCAGCAGTGCATGCCATGGCCTTGGCGTGTGGTGTCAGCAGAATCCTCCCAGTGTGTCGCTATCCTGTATTCACTCCAGAGCAACCATTTTCTTTCTCCATATTCAAGTACACGAGCTGGATCGGGTAGCTGTGTACATGAGCTGCCCCCTCAAGATAAAGGACTGAAGTTGTTGTTGGTTAGGCTTTAGCAATAATGAAGGAAGGTGGCTGAAGGGTCTGAAAGACAGGTAGAGAAGGCAGAGCTGGAAAGCATCAGGGAAGGCACAAGGTGAGACCACCGATACACCATGGCTAAACTGAAGCTACACCACCTTCTAACCTGCACAGGGGAAGGTTCTGCAAAAGACACCTTTAATTTATTAGCCTGTTAGAAATGATTCTTTCTAATTTTGGCTCAGCATTGCTGCCTGCATATGATGAATGTTCCTGCATGGCAGTGCACTGAAATGCAGGGAAGCAGATGCTTGCTGGAAGGGTAGCATTCAGGTGGTGGCTGTGACCCAGCAAGCTGGGGGTGTTCCTGGGCTCCCCATCAGGGTTCCCCACTTCAGTGGGCTTTGCCTGCTGCTTTGTCCTGAAATGGGCTCCAGGAACAGTGTGGGCTACAAACATCCTTCCTGGCAAGAAAGAAAGAAAGGAACAAGTGAGGCTGAGAGTCTCAAAATAGCTTCCCCACTGCGTTAAGGGAGTACACTGGGACTTGTGCTCTCACAGGACCAGTCAGGCATCAGTTTTATTGGAAGAAGAACTGACGTTAGGAAGAAGGAAAAACATTTACATTCGGTGTCAAAAGCATGTGTAGAAACACAGCATGCCAAGGCAAGAGCCCTGTCCCCAGTGCAGCATACATCTCTTTCTAATTAAATCTCCTGCAGCCTGCAAGCTCCATACAGTCCCAGCAGTTAGCTGCAGATGATGTATGAGATGAACCATACCAACCCACCCATTCTACACGTCTCCACTTGCTCTGTGCTGGTGGCCTGCTCAAGATAATAGCAACACCAGATGCAGGGAGAAAGACAGAAGGAGTTGGTCCCTTCACTGGTAAATAAATTATTTACAAGATTATTTTTTTAAAAAATTGCTTTCTCCCTGTCGCTTTGTGTTTGGTAAACATGGGAAAGATTTCTTAGTTCACCAGGTCTTTGCCTCTTGGAAGTATTGAGCATGAAGAGTTTTAACTCATCAGGAGGTTTGGGAATGGCTCTTACTGGGTCTATACCACTTTTGGAGTCACTTTCTTTATTCTGACCCAAGTCTTCGCCATTTGGAGCCTTGGGGAAGATGTGTGTTTCACAACTGATTCCAAGCAAGGGGAGCCAGCTTATCGTGCTGTGGGTCAGGAAAGGGTCCCTGAGCCAGCCACCTTCCCTGGAGCTTCCCATCAGTCAGAGACCAAGGTCTTCACCTGCCAGGTACCTTACATTTTGGAGCACCCACTGCATACCACAGCACATGCAAAGCCAGATAATCTGCCCTGACTTTTCAAAACATCCTTGTGGTTTAGAAATCAGTCCTTTAACTTTGATGAGGAGCAATGTTGTTTCTGAGGAGGACACAGCATCCTGTCTCCTGGAAGAGAAGCCTGGAAACAAATGAAACCTCTTTTTGCCAGCATTCCATTCAAGAAACTAAATTTCTTTTGTCAGGGGTCAAGTTGTCCATGGCTCTGGTTCTTGTTCCCCGCTGTCTTCTCCGGCTGCTTTTGCAGTTTCTTCCACCTCCTCCACACACACAGAGCTTTTACAATGAACCCTGTGAAGCCCTCTGTGCCATGCTGGTCATGTTTTTCGAGCTCACACACATACGGGTTGTGGATGAAGGCTCCAGCCTGTGGTTCAGTGTGCATCATGTTGTCTCTGGTCCTTGTGTCCTTGCTGGAACACATCTGGATGAAGTCCAGGAACACTTCCCAGTGTCAGACAGTCTAACTCTACCTGCAATAATAATAATAATAAATAATAATAACAATTATGATAATTAGACTCTGTTCATCATCCCCATTTGCTGCCATTCTTAGGATCAAAGCTCCTGTGAGCACCTGAAAGCTGTGTTACTCTGAAATTCTGTGTGAGCAGATGCATTTTGCAGGGTGGTTTCAAGAGGCTAAAGATCTTATGCTTGCTGAAGTGTGTGGGTGAGTCTTTGCAGATTTTCATTCATCTTCTTTACTCCGTTCCTAAAGGAACTCTGCTTCTCACAGGATGTAAACAGCATGCCAGATGTTTCTGCAAAGTTAAGGCAATTAATTGAACTAACCACTCCTGCTGCCCAAGCAATTTAAGGTAGTTCTTTGCTTTTGTAAGCACACATTATTTCCTCAGTCAAGGTAAAAGATTATTTTTTTCTGTGGGAATGAAGAAAAAGAGACTGCCACCCAGAGAAAGGTCTGGGGAAAGAAGATGGAGAAGAAAAAAAAAAAAGGTTGGGAAAAAAAAAAAAAGTTTGAAAAACTACCTTGGTCTTCCTTTTTGGGTGATTCCATTGGAACTTAACCCTTTCCTGCCAGTAGGGATTTTCCCCCATTTAGAATAGCATTAAAATTTCATTTGTTCATCCATGTTTTTGGGTGGCAGAAAGAAGGCAGTGTAGCACACCTACATCTCTCTGCTGTTAGATGCTCAGCTCCAAATTTGATGAGATTGTTGCAATGAAGCATTACTGGTTTTGTACTTGTTTGTTTTTAAGCAGGTGCTGATAAACAACAAAGCAACATTTCTGAAGCTTATGATAGGACTGTAAAGACTGTAAAGACTAATACCTGCAGAGAATGAATCATCTGCTCAGCTTATACACCCACCCTGGGATGAGACGAAGCCCAGCTGGAAACAGCTACACCAGCTCACTCAGTTTGGATGCATATATGTCAGATGATCCATCAGACACGAGGGAAAGGGTTCATAAGCAAATCTAATGTTACAGACTTAGAGCTGTCACACTGTCACAGCAATCTAGGCTTTGGTTGCCCTGTTTTCTTTTTGGTTTTGAAGATTCCACCAGCTGTAAATATGGCTTTCACTGGTGGGGGAAAAATTGAGGGAGCCCAGGCAGAAGTCTGACTGCACTGGGAAACTTCACCAGAAAGCACAATTAGCAAAAATATCCACCACCTCTTCACAGAGGAAAGGGATTGCCTGGTCAGCTGGAAGTTGAAGCAGCATTAGAACCAGGTTTGTGATCTTGATAATTTTTTTTAAGCCAATTCTTTCTCTTATGAGAAAGCCACACCTTTGGTGCACATTCACAAAACTAAAATAATTGCTTGCGTATCTTCAAACCACAGATAAAGACAGACAGTGAAATCAGTCACACTTTGGCCTGTGCCCACCTTTGTGTGTCTCCACAGAAGACCTCCCAGCTCCTAACAAGCTCCTGGTGCTAAACGCTCAGCTCACAGTGCCCAGCCAGATTTGGGTGCTGCCGATTGTCCCCTCTGCTGATGGGACAAGATGTGACAAGCCCATTTTCTGCACTATGTGAACAACAGCTAAGTCTAGGGAAAATCCTGAACAAGTCTAATCTAGTGCTAAACTGAAGACAGCCACACGAGGGAGGACAGCCACATACCTGGCTGGCTCCTCTGGTGACTCGAGCCTGGCTTGGGCTGCAGTCCCCATCCATCATTAATTGCTGCATTGGAAAGACCCAGAGCTAAAGCAAGCAGGGATGGGAAAAACTTCCCCAAGGTGATCGAGGACCTCAATAGCAGAGCTAGCATCCAGGAGCAGTGAAGACCAGCCTTAGGTCCTCCCTAAAGGACAGGAGCCAAGCATGGTAACACAGCCAGCAAGGCAGGGGCTTTGCAAACCCCAACTCACAGCACCCAGGCAAGGCAGGGCTAGATGACAGCCAGGTTCAGCCAAGAATGAAGAACATCAGGTGAGTTCACGGTGACAAGACATGCTCCAGGTCCACTCAGGAAGCCAGTGTGCAGATGAGAGGCTGGACCAATAGGGTCCGTGGCCAGGCAGAGGCACAGCTGTGGCTGAGCAAAACCCCAGCACAGCTCCAGCAGGAACCGAAGGGCCAGGGCTGGTCTGAACTGGAGCCTTTGGGTGTATGTTTGTGTGCACTCCGGGCCCTGACAAGTCAGGACACTTGGCTCACGGCCCTTTTCTGTGGCAACCGGACCATGCTGTTGAGTTAATAAACCAGGCAACTTGAAAATCAAGTGCACTGGATTCCCACATTTATTGACTTGCAATATTCAAGTTGGACCGTCTTTGTAGGTCCCTGCGGATCCCTGTGCAGCTGAAGGGCTGCAAAGCCAGTTGAGTTATTCCAGGGTAAACTGGTCCTTCTGTGAGTTCAGCAGAAGGACAAGAGAAACCGTTATTGATTTTTTTGCTTATCCAGCAATTGCAAAAAAATACAGGACACTGAGAAGGTGCTAATAAGCAGTCCTGGAAGGGTTGGTGCCCGTGCATGTTTCTTTGGAGAGGGACATACACTTCCTGAGAGGCCTGTGCTGGCTGTTAGAGGCTGAAAACACCTGTGCCAAAAGAGGAGACCTGTAAAACTTAGAGGTATTGTGCTTTTCCCTTCATACAGTTTTCAGCAGGAAATGTAGTATCATAAAGAGATTTGGAGCATTGTCTCCAAACCCTGCACCAGGCAGGGTCACCCTAACTGCTAGATCAGGTTGTTCAGGACATTTTGAAGTAGAGAAGCTCATCTCTTCCATCCTCTGAACTTATGGAATGCCTCTGCAAGTCAGAGCTCAGAACGAATCTGGGTTCAAAATGCCAACAGGAACAGGCCTGTTTTCAACATGCTTTCGGTTTATTTAATTTTCTGAAGAGCCATTTCAATTGCTAGACCTTATCCATAAGGCAGCTTAACACACAAGTCTGGCTCAGTCTCATCTTGTGACAGATGTTGTTCTCAGGAAAACGTCTTCCCTTCCTTTTCCTGATCCGCATCACATGGAATGAGGGATGCAGCCTCCTCACGTGCCTGCCATATGCCCGAGGGGGGCTCTGCAGCCAGGTCGGGGCTGCAGACAGCATGCGAGGTCTCTGGACCACATCTACCTTGCTGTGCCTGCTTGCAACATGAGCTCATGCCTGCTTGTACCGTGGTCTGTGCATTCCTTCACTGGCCTCCTGGGATCTGAGTCACTGTGGCCTCTCTTAGGTGTAGAGTATTAGCAAAACCAGTGGTGAATAATCGGAGTTAATAATAATGCTTGCCTAAGGTACTTGGTGCACTTTGCTCCCAAATAGTTGTTGAACGAAAACACCCTGTCTGCTAGGGACATGCAGTGGCTGTGCAGCATTGTGAGATTTAACAACATCTGACAACAGCCAGCCCCCCGGCAAGCTGTGGGTTTCACCCAGTCATTGCTGAGCCCCTTTTTTCCGTGAAAGTGCTGAAAGTCAGCTAAGTAATGCTCTTCCAGCAAATGAATTCCCCCAGCGGCATGCAGACCAGAGTGGTTCCATTCCCTGGGTGCTCACCCAGGAAGTCATTAGCAGCTTGCAGGCAGAGGTCGATCCCATTACCATGGTTTTGTAACGCTTTGCTGGAAAAAATAAGCTGGTGCCTTAGGACTGGAGCTGACCTTGAATGAACAAGAAGGAAAAGCCATCGTATCTGTGGCTTGTCTCTTTGCAGGCTGAAATGTGCTTCTGTTGGGATGCTAATTATGGAGAAAGCAATTTAGGGGAAGAAGGCAAGGTGGGAGCAACATTTTGGTGGTGGAACAATTGTTTCATCAATGTATTGACTGCCCTTAAAGAGCATTTCTGTGACTTCTTGTATCCTCTGCAGTATGACTGTAAGACATCTGGAAAAGGACCTGATTAGCTAAGGCCTCGTTCATTGTTGTGATGATCTCTGTGCAGATGTTCTGGCTGTGAGCAGGTAGCAGTCAGTTGCCTATATGGACAGCCCCCATTTCTCATCTTGACATCTCATTTTGATGTCTTTCCTCTAGGATGAAAAAAGCTCTTTCCGTGAATGGAAAGTAGATTCTTTCCACCAGTAGATCCTGGATAGATGACAAGTACCCAGACAAAAAGAATGAATCCAAAAGAAGTCAGGTAGAGCATCCAGCTACACGGGTTGCACATTAATCCATGCTTCTTCTCAGTTGGATTTTCTGGCTCTCTGCAGTTTTAGTTTTCAGAGTACAAGTGTTGGGCACTGGAGGTGTTTGTGGAGAGGGAGAAGGCTAAGACGCCTCTTGCTGTGGGCCCATTTGCCCTTTTCTGTGGTTTAAGCAGATCGGGGGAGCTCCAGCCCAGATAGCTACGTGATGTGCAAGGGGATCTGAAGAAAGAAACATGCTGTGGTTGATACTTGCACAGCTTTGGAGATGGCTCCTGGTGTCACTAGCTGCTTTCTCATCCAGATCTGGACTTCCTCTGTTCTGCCTAACAGGCTCTTCTCTGCGATGGCCTCTATTAGATGAGTCAAAGCATACCATTGACTTTGATGCAATAATACAAGTATAAGCTGCTTCCTGCTTAATGTGGGTCCATTTGCTTCCATTTATGATGAATTAATATTTTCTTCTGTGCCGTGAATGGTAGTACTAAGCATACAGCAGGTAGCTGCTAATTTTGTCAGCAAAGCTGTTTAGGGAAGGAGGTAAGAGGGGAAATAATGACTCACTGAAGGGAGTAGCTGGCTCAGGCACTGCCATGTTATCATCATGACTGCACAGCAGTGTCTGTGCCCACTCACCCACCTGGCATGAGGTCCATTTGGACCCGCAGAGACACACTGTGATATTAAACTGTCTCGCCTTTAAGCTTCCCAGCAAGCGCTGGGCTCAAATGAGCTGTCAAAGAGGTAGCTCGGTCCTGATCTCCAACCACTGGGAACCCTCAGAGCATTCCTGACAGCCAAGTACTGCTTGATCCAGTAGACAGAAGCAAATATAATGGCTGGAACCAGATGTGAAGCAGGTTAAGAAAAGACAGGAGATACCTGGTTTTATTACCTGGGAAGGAAATGAAATCCTGCGACAGCTCATTCAGTAGATTCTCTGAAGAGAAGTCTGTGCCCTGCGAGGAGGTATCACTTTCTACATAATCGCATCAGATGAGATTTGTCTGAAGATGCACACTGATATGGGTGAGGGGAGAATGGGGTTTGAGCAGCTGACCAAAATGGGAAGAAAATTAAATGCTATTTGGTAGTTCTGGATGGCCAAAGACCTCTGTAATATGAAGGTGAATAAGTTGTAGTAGAGTCCTTGCTCTCTGACCTTAACACTTCCTAGTGCTACTACTGTTGGGTCCTTCTGGCTCCTCAAATTGCGGTATTAGACATTGCAGGTATCACAGTGGGGCTCACATGTTGCCATGGCTTTGACTGTGTAAAACTCCCTTTGCAAGGCAGAAAGAAAGGGACAGGACAAACAAACCCTTCAGCTCACTTTGCTCTTGTGTACAGCAGCAGATAACAGGTGATACCAACCCAGGTCCACGTCCAACACCTCCAAGCTCATCTGTAAAACACCTTGAATTGCTGCAGAAGTGCAAAGTGTTGTTTGTTTTTGATTAAACAACAGGGGAAGTTTCCTTCTTCTTCATTTTTCTTCCCCCTTCTCATCCACAAGTAAAAAAATCAAGGAGGATAAAAAGAGCATCCTAAGGGGCAGAGTTGCCACATGCAGCTCTCAGTGTTAGGAAAACAGTATTGAGTCACACAAATAATTTTAGATGATTCTAAATACACTGTGCTCTCAGCAGGCAGCCTTTCCAGCTATAATCTTGCCTGCTGCCCCTAATTCTGAGCACACAGTATACTCTGCTTCCTTCCTTGTTGCAAATGAGTCAGAATTTCGCTATGTCACTCACCTGAGCCAGAAGTTCACCAGCTTGGCACTAATACATAAGTAGAGGATGTATTCCCTCTTCTTGTAAAAAAAAGCCCTCGCAACCCTAAACAAAAAACGCAAGGTACAGTTGTGATTCTCGACTGAAACGCCATAGCTGGGGAATGGTTTTGGCTCTATTGGTGTGGTAGGATGGGACAGCTGGTGGGGCAGCCTGCTATAAAATTTTGCTTGCTAAGTTTAGGAGGTGTCAGCTCCCAATGGAGGCTACAGGTGGTCATCAGACCCGCACCCCCCCCCCCCCCCCCCCCCCCCGAAATTCAAGCCACATAGCTCTCACTAGCTGCATACAGAAGTGAGGAACAGAGCTCTGGAAAAAAAGGAAGTGGAAGAAGGAAAGGCTCGGTCTGGGAGCCAGGATGATTTTAGGAATCTCAGGAGACTGGTTCAGCTTTGCATACCGCTGTCTGGATGATAGCAGTGCTGGGAGGGTAAGAGGAGATGTGTCTTACATTTCATAGTCAGGGTTTTTCTGTAAGAGGGAGCAGAGCAGAGATCAGCCCGGTTTCAGGAGCCCCTCTACTGACGACGCATTTATTTTGCACGCTGCCTGCTAGAAAGGACAGGGCTGCAGAAGTAACCTGCAGCCCAAGTACAGTACCCACGCTTCAGCAAAAACCATAGCACATACCATGACTAGACCACAACTTACATCTTGAACATATAAAGCCCAGAAGAGCCACAGGCTAGTGAACATCCCCTTCAGAGCCTCCTGGATCGTCAGGGAAAGCTGTCTCCTGCGATACTACAGGTATGACATCCTTGATGCATTGATGCACTTGGGCAACGGCAGCCCAACAGCCCCTCTGCAAACAAAGCAACAGCCTCCAAGGGATGGCTTTTGCATACAGCAAGCAAAATAGTTTTAGGAGTCTGTTGTGACTTCTTGCTTCAAAGTACTGAAATATCAAGCAGACCACAAACAGTGCGCTGGTACCAAGAAAAAATTACCTGGGAGAGAAGGAAGGATAGCAAAGGACCATGGTGGCCAAGGGTCTGCACTCTGGTAATACCTGCCTAGGGAAAGTCCCTTGCTGCTCTGAGAAGAACTGGTGATGAAAGAAGAAAGGATAAGAAGAGGTAGGACATGGAAGAGGAGACATCTCTCTTTGGAGTCACCAAAGGAAACCATGGAAGCTGAGCAGACAGCTCAGAAATGCTGCCGAGCTCCTCTGTAGGCTTCCCTTTGGTGTTTCCCTCAACACTTTGCATTTTCATCTCCAGTAACCAATAACTCAGTCTGGAATTTTCAGAGCAAAATCTTGGTTTAGGAGGTGAAGTGAGACTGCTGCTGTAAAGCAAATTCCAGCATTGCTACCTTTTGCAGTATTAGTTTGAGCCTTGTGCTTGAAGTCTTTCTTCAAGCTTCAGCTTTAGCAGGCATGTGATGGAGGAAATCTGAGCTTCTTTTTTTTTTTTTTTTTTAAATATTTTAAAGGAAATTTGAAAAATTCTGTTAATCCCCACATGGAAAAGACAGACAAAAATCAGTTTTAGGTGAAGTGATACATTTGCCCAATTCTGTATTTTTATCAGATTAGAAGAACTTTGCTTTATTTTCGCCTGTAGAAGTTGGCTAAGTGAAAGCACTCTGATTTTGCATTCATTTCCTGCTCTTCTCTCCTCTGTGCATTGCCTTAAATATAATCTTGTCCACCTGTTCCAATTATTTAACAGAGATGAATCTTCAGGTTTATTCATATTTGTCCCTTTCTGTGTTCGGTATCCACAAATCCTTTTTATTGTCTCAAACAAAACTGATAAAAGTTTAATTAGAAAAAATAATATTTTTTAATCTTTTATTATCTTTGTTTTTCAAAGGCAAAAGAAAAGGGAGTACCAGAAGTAAAGATGTGAAGTGAAATTCAAGGAATGAAATGGAGATTTCATGCAAAAAGAATGCAAATGAGAAAAGAGCAGTGCTAAGGTGCTAAGGGGAAAAGTAATCTTGGGTAGTAGTAAGCGTTCTCCAGAAGAACAGGATCATGGCTGAGGGGTTGTTCTGTCATCAAATTGGACTGATGAAATGGCAAGGGGGCAGGCGAACATGAAGCCATGGTAATACCCAGAAAGAGCAAGAGGTCACCAAAGGAGACGGAAGTGCCTCCAAGGGATATAAAGAGCAATTTATTATCAAAAGATGTTGAACTTACTTAAAAAACCAACACTACTAAATGAAACATTGTCCAAATGTTCTCAGGGGAAGGAGAAAGACAGATGGCAAACAGACCCAATAGCTCCTCCGGGAAGGCTGGAAATTGCTAATGGAAATGACAGTGATGAAGGAGCAGGTGATGAAAAAGTAGTGCATCTGAAGACAGGCTGAGCTCCATGAGCAGATGGGACATTGGGCATCTGCTGGCAGAGACTGAAGACACACTTTCAGCAACTGTTTCCCAAGGAAAGTGGATCAGATCTTGCCCACTTTGTGCAGGGAGTAAACAGGGAATGTCCTTATGGTGGCCACCTGTTCTGTGGTCCTGTACGGAGAGCAGTGGCTGGCCATGAGCTCCAAATGGTGTGGGGGTCATGCAGTCAGCCTGGGTTACTGAGAGCTGGCCTGCTTTTTAAATTCCTTCTCATTAAATTGCCACCTTGGAAAAAATACTTTATGTCTTTTCAAAGAAAAAAAGATACCAACAGCCCCCAAAAGAGTTTTTTACTAAAATAGGAAAGCCAAAAACCCCCTAAATTTGGTGGCAAGAGCTGGAACCCCTCTGATCACCTCAAGTGCATGACAGGGGTGTGGAAGGCATAGGTATGAGCTGGATACTTCATATAAGCAGTGGCTTATGTGGGGAAGTGTTCAATGCCAACCCCGCTCCTCTACCACTGTGATGACTCAGTTTTCCCATTGCCGTAGGAACCCTGACATCAGGATAACAGGCTTTTTAGGAAGCAGCACCAGAGACCCTTTCAGCATCTCCCACCCCACAGGGCTCACTTTGAATGCAGCTTCTGCCTGGAAAAGCTCTGAGCAGCAGAAGACAGGGGTAGTGTTCAGGTAGCTCCCTGTGCATTGCAGCTTCTTCTTTCTCTTTGAGACTTGAGCATCAGAGCGAATCAAGTTGGAATTAATCTTCTTTTAATTATCTGCATACTAACAGCTTCCCACACCTCCCTGAATCTATAGGAAAATGGAAAAAGCTAGTTCACAGAACAGGACTAGAAACCACTTCCCCCTGTGCTTTAATTAATATCGTAAAAATGGAAAACACTTGTAAATTTTATTTTCTGAGAAGTGCCTCTCAGTGCAATTGTTGCCTCTGTCTTGGAGTGGTTTGTGCATTTTCAGGGCAGTATCACTCACTGACAGATGGAAACATAGGAATTGTTTCCATTTGTGATGGGAAAGAAAAGTCTTTTTGCCTTTAAATGGTGCAGCAGAAGAAAATACCCAAACTTTTTTTTTTTTTTTTTTTTTTTTGTTTCCAGGTGTATTTTTGGCATGGATTTTGATGTGAGATTAAAGAATGTTGTGATGGGAAGCACTGTGCTCCTGTAGTGGCCACAGATGTTGTAAAGGAGAGCTGAACACTTTGCTGTGGGGACACCCTTGCTGGTGGCCTCTGGGATGGTGAGCAAGTAGGAGTGGGTGTCATGTGGGTGACCAAGATGCATAATCTGTTTTTCTTTGGCTCTGTCATACCATTTAATGAATTATATACTGAATATGGTCAAAATCAAAACCTGTGCTTCCACTGAAGCATTTACTGAAAAGCAGCCTGATTGTCAAGAGCCTTCAACAGCAAATGTTGCATGAAATGAAAATTCTATGGAAACATTTCAGTGCTGCCAATACATTTATGGTTGGTATGGGAGATTATACCAAGTTAACCTAATGTTCTCGTATGGTAGGTCAGCTGGCCTTGAAACCAGGGCAGGTTATAAGTGTGATGCGTCTTGACAGAAGATGTTTCAAGGTTGCCCCAGGTGGCAGTCTCAGGATCAAGTCAGGAATTATAGCACAGGTTAGACTCTTGTTAAAAGTATAGAATAGCATAGAATAGATCAGAACAGAACAGAATAGTTCAGTTGGAAGGGACTGATGATGATCATCTAGTCCAGCTGCCTTCAGGGCGGACCACAAGTTAAAGCATATTAAAGCATTGTCCAAATGCCTCTTCAACATTGACAGGTCTGGGACATCAACCACCTCTCTAGGAAGGCAGCTGTAGTGTTTGACCATCCTCTTGGTACAGAAGTGCCTCCTAATGTCAAGTCTAAACCTTCCCTGATGCAACTTTGAGCCATTGCTGTGTGTCCTGTCACTGGATACCAGGGGGAAGAGCTCAGCATCTCCCTCTCCACCTCCCCTCCTCAGGGAGCTGCAGAGAGCAACGAGATCGCCCCTCAGTCTCCTTCTCTCCAAACTAGACAGGCCCAAAGTCCTCACCTGCTCCTCACCAGGCATGCCTTCTATATGCATCCTTATTTAAAACAGAGGAAAAAAAGTAGTTACCAGCAGTTTGCTGGTAACTGTCAAACTGGAAGAATTTTACAGATACACCTTCAACAGATGTGCCACAGCCTAGATGCCATTTCAAATTTCTGTTAATAATTTGGACAAAAGACTAAGGGGCATGTATTTAATTTGTGGGGCCAGATCACAAAAATTTTGACAGCAAGGATTAGAAGTCCAGCACGATCAGTTTAACTGCAGAGGTCTGAAATCAGTGAGAAAAGAATTTAATAAAAGACAGGTGTAGCACTTTGTACTTCAGAAGAAATTAAATTCCCAATGCCATGCTAGCTGGATGGAATTAAAGACCTTGTGAGTGTGTGAGCTATGATTTTTTTATGAATGGAAAATAACTGTCTGAGCAGTACTTCAGAAAAGCATCTGGGGGTTGTAGAGGAATACACACCAAATGTGAGCTGTGAGTGTCATTCTGCTGTAAAAATCAAGGCAGGGCTCAGGGACGCACTAGCAGCGTTGTTGTCTGCCTTTCAGCTTGTGATCCTGAAGAGTCAAAAGAAAAAGAAAATGAAACTTTGATTCAGGAGGAAGAATGTAATATGCTGCCTGGACAATGTGTCCTCTTGTCTCCATTAAACAGAAAATTTCCCTCCTCCCAAGGTGAGATGATGATGGGGTTTCTTTGGCTAACAGAGGTTGGACTAGGTAAATGAAGCTGTCATCATACCTCTCCAATCCTGTGAAATAAAATCACAAGAAATCTTACAAAGTAAATCATTTGCACAATACAAATAAATGCAAGCCTGCATCTTTAACAGCACAGATGTTTAATTACTCACAGGAACAGCACACCTCTACAGTTTGAAGGACCCTTTGCCCTGTGGACTTCTTGAGTCAAGACCAGACAGTCATTATCTTCAGCTCCAGCAGGAATTTCTATCCTATGGAAACCACCATGTTAACTGAACAAAAGCGCTCCCTTCTTGCTTCAGAACTGGGAGCAAGGATAACAGCTTGTGCTGTGTGCACCTTTCCTAGCAGATCAAACTGCTCTGTGTAGGAAAAAAGACACTTTTGTGGTGCTTCAGTTGCAAGGTCACATTTTTATCTGGATCACTGTGCTAAAGAAGATGTGTTTTTTGGTTGGCCTTGGATAGATAAAACAATGAGATGGAGCAGGAATTGCTGTAACACTGACATTGTGCATTTTGGGGAAAAGATGCATTGCAAGCCCATTACCTTCTGGTTTATTTGACTGGACACATAGAGTTTGCCTCTTTTGATGACAGTAATAAACCTTAAAAAAACCCACAGCCTCCTTTGTACAAGAGGCTGTAGAAGAGTAAGATGCACACCTGTGTTTTGGAGTGGAAGGAGAACTATGAATTGTCATCTTCCTTGAGAATTAGACCTGAGAGGCTCTTAGGCATGGTGCAGGAGCAGTAGGATGCTATCAGTGACATCCACCTGTCCCACTGTTCAGTATTACTGTGGTGACAGCTCCAGAAGCCACATGATGTGAGCCTCCTGGGTCTATTTTTCACCTGAGATATGGTCTACCATATCTCAGGTAGGCTCTGGGTGAAAATCTGAGGTGAAGTTTAGGTTAATCTCTGGCTGAACTTTGAGTCCTGGTTGGCTGCGGTCACATGTAGGTTAACCTGGAAATGCACCCAATCCAGATTTAGCAGATGAGGCGTTTCTGTTAAAATCTGTGAGCCTCCTTAAGCTCCCAACGCATTCAAAATTACTGTGTTGCCTGATACTGGAAGCATCAGCTAGAACTTCTTCCCTGGCAAACTGAGAGAAGGACAGCAACAAATATTGGGAACAGAAGACTGTTTGGGGTTTTGCATCAATTGGTCTGTGGTGTAAACGTTCCTGTTCCGGCCAAGCAGAGATGTCTGCTGAGGTCAGCTCTGAGTTCCGTCCTTGGTGTGCATTGCAGGATGGCAAAACCCATCCAGGGCACCTCCCCAAATCCTCTTGTCTTTCAGGGATACAAGGGCCTTTACTTGGCTCTCATTGCCACAAGAGGGCTCTGGAAGAGCAGCCCAGCAACCCTCAACGAGCAACTGTGCCCTCCAGTTTGGACCTTAAACTGAGCTACACAATTGCAAAAGTCTGTAGAAAGGCAGGTGAGACCAGCTTAGCTCGGAGCAATAGGTTGGAAAGGGTCTGGAACAGTCCACCAGTTTTGAACTTGCTATGTGTCCACACAGCTGTTGTTTGTTAGGAGAACAGAAGAATCAGAGTGGCATGAGTCAGACAGGGGAGTCAAAAAGATGTGTTAGCACCTGCAAGCAGGGGCTTTGCACAGGAAACCTAGAAGAAACCATCCAACGTGAAATCCTGCCTTCTTAGGCTTGATGCTACTTGTTCTGCAGCAGGTTGGCTGCAGATCTCCACTTGGAAATTTTGTGGGTACAGCCTGGACAGCAAGATCCCTGCTGGGCTTTGACTACCCTGATGCTTTTGCTGCTAGAGGCTGATTTCCCAGAGCAGCCAATGCACAGACCGATACCTGGCTGAAATGGGCTTCCTCCTCACGGCAGGGCAACATGCTGAATCATGGCTTACGCACCCACGGAGAAGAAGCTTCCACTGAGGTGACAGTAGGATGGGCTAGGGCAAGAGGAAAAATGTACACCAGATGCCATTTTAACAGTATGCATTTGGGAGAGAAAAATATATCTTTTATTTTGCAACCTTCCCACTCCAAAATTAGCAGAAGGTTTGATTAGATAAGTGGTTTAAAGCATATGCATGTCCCTCTTCTTCCTGTTTCTTGAACACATCAGAAGATGTAATGAGGTAGTAAATTTGGGACTTAGGTGGGGTATTGAAATGGAAGACAACAAGACCGTTTTCTCCCCTCTCTCCATTGTTATTTAGCTCAATTCACTTATTGTATAGTAATTTAAGTAAATGGCTGGGAAATTATAAACTCTTTGCTGCACACCATGTTGTGATGATGAATCCATTCAGCTTCTTCTTAAATGTCACAGATGGTTACAGATGCAAGCCCAGAATGAGGGGACTCACTCACCAGAGATGCAGGCTGGAGTGGAGACGAAGAATTCCCCTCACAGTAGAAGTTCCTCTTCACTCAGCAGACTTAAATTATTCTCAAACCCTTTAAGCGGATGTATTTGAGGGAAATACCAACAACATAGGATGATGTGACCAAAGATGACTGTGGATGCAGGGTTGTATAAGAAAAAGCTCTCGTCATGTCCCAAACCAGTATCATGATAAAGCCATGAGATGGAGGCAAGGGGAAGAAGGCAGGAGCCTTGCACACAAGGCATGCTGTTGTCTAGATGTGGATCTTAAGGCAGCAGAAGGTGTTTGGGGCAGCAGAGGGACAGACCATGTCTCAGGAGCGGCATCTCAGGAAGGTCAGCAACGGAATGAGGCCTCTTTCAATTGCCATGGAAGTGGACGGGAAGCTTTCCATTGAGTAATACTGCTTGGTTTTGTCGTCTGTTGAATAAAACTTGCAAGGTGGAAGGAAGCCAGACTCATGACTTGGAAAACTAACCCCCAAATCACCATCTGTCCTGGAGATGGGACCTTTCCCTTCAGAGGGATGGCCTCTGGGACAGAAGAAGGGACAAGTTTGACTCTTCAGAATTGCAGCATCCTGTGTCATTCTGAGAGCTGTGTTAAATTGTTCCCTTCTCTCTTCTCTGAGGTTTTCCTGTGGCTAATTAATTACAGAGAGAATTCAGAGGCCTTTGTGGCTAGTTTGTCAACTTTGTGCTATGAGTCAAGAGGAGTGAACCTCAACCAGGCTTGGAATGTGGGCTGGGCTCCACAAGGCATTCCCAGATTTGGTAGTTTATCTGGATTTGTCTGGGACATTTTGCATCCTTTCTTTATGGCCAGTCCATCTTGCTCTCGAGGCAGCGCATGGCATGGAGCAAGCAAAGAGAGTGGTGGCAGCCATCAAGTCCCAGGGGCCTTGGGTTGTTTCCATATTCATCAAACCGATGGAATATTGCAACGCCTCTTCTCTGGCTTGCCCTTGATGTGGTAAAGAGCAGCAATGCAGAGGGAACGTCAGTATGCAATTCTTCTTTTCCTATGATTTATATATATATATATATATATATATAATAACAACAACAGTGACAAGAATATGAACATCCAGACTTGACATAAATATTCTTCTTCCTTCCTATTAAGCAGAAGAATGAAGGGGCAGCTAAGCATAAACATCCCTTTGATCTCCAGAATTCACTGTTAAGCCCAAACCTATATCAAATATTAGCCCAGGAAAAGCCATGTCCTTCCAAAAAACTGGGGCATTTTCTGGCATGACAGGGGTTCGTCTCCTTACCATCTCTTCAGAGGCCACTTCTCCAGAAAGAGTTTCCTCCTGCTTCTTTATAATCTTGTGGCGGAGGCTTATGGCATTACTGCTGTGGAAATTGAAAATACTTGGTGTTCAGCTTGCAGAGGTTTGATCATAACTTGTCAAGTATCCCCCGGGGAAAGGCTGTCTTATTTAAGAACCTCAGGTCTGTGGGCAAGCTCAGGTTGTTTCAGCAGGAACTGGTCTTATTTGTGGTTTATTATTATGCAGTGAGCTGGAAGAAATGATAGGTGACATCAGTGACCAGTCACACAGTCTAAATAACAAATGCAGTCGCACTCAGATGAAGATGAGGGTCCACTGGCTGATACACACCTAGCAGATATTGGGCTGGAGAAAAAATAGGCTTCCAGGTAATTCAGAAGCAGTAAATTGGCGAAATTATGCCAGAAAGAATGCAACAAGCCCCATTCCTTGTCTACCCGACTACTTGAACGGTGCAGTCTATGTTACATGTGTTTGTTTGTCTTCTGTCCTGCTTATACCACTGTGAAATCCAGCCATGTGAAACAGTCTTAAAAAAAGGAAGGAAAAAGATTAATAAGAAATGCAAATGAAATAGCCCGTGTGTGAAGAAAAGAAGGATGTTTAAGGATCAGTATTAGAGTCTCAGGAGCAATGGCTATTTGGGGGTTTCTGTGGTTTTTTGGTACTGTATATCTTTTATCTGTGAGCTTTTTGGAAATGTTCCCATGTTACAATTGTTGGTCTTGGACCTCAAGATCACAAACAGGAAAAAGTGGTAGTAGGAGGACCTTAGTAACCACAGGCTTAAAACAAGAAAGAAACTGGGCTTATTTCTACCAGCTGTCAGCTTCCAGGCTATCAGAGTGACACGGATTCAGCCAAACCCTGACCAGGTATCTGAGCAGACTTCATTTGTCAGTCACAACAGATTTGAGCTAGTTGTGGCTGTACTGTTAGCACACAGCAGGGCTCAAATAAAATCCCAGGTCTTTGTATCCTCTTGGCTGCCCTTTCACCATGACTGAGCCCTCTCACCAGAAGGCAGAACTTTTCGATCTTTTCTAGACTTGATTCACGGCGGGATCCTGAAGTCTGCAAGACGGATTCCTGGGACTTCTTGCTTGAGAATGAGTGTGTGACAGTCACTGGGGAAACAGGAGAACAAGACTTGGGCTGAAACACCAGCAAGAGCTGGTGACACTGGTGTGCGTGGAATGGTGGCTGTTATTTGAACGTATGAGTATAGAAGCTCATGTCTGAACCTTGAACCTACCACCCAGTTTTGTTTCCAGGATGATTTTCCAAAGCCTTTGAATTGAGTGGCATTGTCAGAGGGCCATTTCATCAGTGTGGCTGCATATTTTTAGATGCTTTTCCTAAGCTGCCAAGAAGATGGGATGGGAACTTGAATGTGCAAACAACCCATATGTTAGGGGAAGGTTGTGAACATGTGTTGGGCTTACTTTCCTGGGGCATAATTATTACAGATACTTAGTAGCAGAGTGGTTGCACAACACTTTAATTACTGTGTTTAGATGAAGCCTGTTCATTGTAGGAGTCATACTCCGTGGCTCTACTTTCTCTTCAAGGTGTAATTTGACCAGTCATTGCTGAGATACATGGGTGGCCAGCATGCACTGAAGTTTTCTGTATGGTTTATATAGTTCATAAATGGACATTCTTTACCCAACATTTCAAGGCACAGCACTTTGTGAACTTGTGGCCTGTTGTGTAAAAGGTGCCAGTCCTCTGAAGTAGAAAGAAACTAAATTAAAATACACGTGCAATCGGGATATGATGATTACTCTTACAGGCACCTTTTCATTGTTCCCTCTTTGTATCTGAAACATATGTGCATCTGCACGTACCTGTACTACCGAATCTGACTGGTCTCTGAATTGTTAGGGCAGCAGAAGGAAGTTTTCAGATTAATCTGAGCAAAAATCTGGGATGATGCACTCCAAATACAACTGGTACCTGGTACACGTGTGTCCACTGTTTGTTTTTCCTTTGGAATCCTGAATGAAACTTAAATGAAACAAAAAAAAAAAAAAGAGAGAGAAAGAAAAGAGATGGCTTCAGTTTCACATAAACCCCATGATGCAGACCCAGGACAGGGGGTCATTCTGCCTGGCTTCAGCGGTCTGCAATCTAAAACTGCTGCTTGTGCTTGGTGCCAACATAGCTAGTGATGAGAAGCAGGCATTGTAGGAAAAAAACAACAAACTTCTTCAGGGACTTGTCTCACCCCATCAGCAAATCTGTTGGCTGGAGAGGAGTCTGCAGTCCTTGTTCTTTCTTATCACAGTCTTCGGTAAATTAAACCAAGGAACTTCATCCCTGTTTCAATTCCCTAACAGAGCACTAAGGGTGAAGAAACATCTGAGGATGCCTGAAGAGGATATCTGAAAATGGAAGATTGTCAGGTGGTTGCTCACTTCTCAACTTTGGAAAGCAACTGGCCAGAGCCATGTCATAGAAGATAAGGAATTTGGGCAGGGGATTAGTAGACAAAACAGAATAACAGTACACAAAAATGACTGACAAATACTTCCTGATAGAGGCACCCATGACTGGAGTACCTGTGTTGGACCTCAAGGACTTATTTCAGCTTCTTTCAGACACGTCAATGCTGTCAGCCACAAGTAGATTCACTCTGCCGTACCTTAGGCTTATTCAGAGGAGCTTAACACCTACAGATTTGGTGCTTTCTCTGGAGCCAGTCCATGCTCAGTATCCCAAAACGGGCCATTTCTTAAACCATAGATAGGTTGGTTAGGAGCGCTTCCCTTTGGGGCCCTTCACTGGGGACACGTCTTCTGGATCCTGCTGCATGGCACAGGCCTGAACAAAGTATTAGTGTCTCACCTCATCTCATGCTGTTTGCTCAGCTGGCTCTTCCCCCAGCTATTTCTTTCTAGCTGAATGAGTAAACACAGCCACCCAGTTTAAATGCCTGTGTTACAATTTTTATCTGAGCAAGAGAACATTTCCCAGTAGCTATAGCCACGTGCACAGGAGTAAGGACCTGTGGCAATTAGCAAGTGCGGGGAGAGAATAGTGGGTCATGTTGAGGCAGGTTTTTCAGTAATTGTATAGGGGCAACAATTAGAAGAGGCAGGAGACTCATTAGATACGCTAATCCCCCTAGAGTAGGCAGTGGATTGCAGAACAGCCATCCAGTCCAAATGATTGCTCATAGCTCATGGTGTGCCTGAAGTACAGTGAGAAAACCTCATCCTCTTCTGAGAGGCAACTGGTATGGATGAACACCAGTGATGGGGCTCGGGAAGCAGTTCGGAGCAGAGCGGGTTCTCTGCCTCTTCTAGTCACAGCCCTCAGCTTCTGCAAAGCGAAGGGATCCTGGTGCAAAGACTGACATCAGTGCTTCATTGGTGACTTCATTTGCTCCTCGTCCCCCTAGCCCCCAGCTCTTTGCCCTGCGGTGGCATTCACAAACTGCAGTGGTGGCAGCTCTCACAAGTAGGACAGATGCAGTCAGCTGGGATATGAGGAGAAGCTCATGATGTACATGGAGATGCTGAGGGAGCTGGGTATGCTCAGCCTGGAGAAGAGCAAGATGTGTGTGTAGGGGTGGAATCTAGCTGCTGTCTGCTTCTGCCAAACAGGGGATTATAGGGACGATAGAGTCAGAGTCTTCTTCATGCTTAACAAGGACAAGTCCTTCAGCTTCTGTCCTCATATGCCGTGTGCTCCAGGTCCTGACCATCTCGGTGGCCTCTGCCAGACTTGTTCCAGTTTGTTGATACCTCTCTTGCATTGAAGGGACTCAAAACTGGACACAACCCTTCAGAGGCAGCCTCATCAGTGTGAAACAGGAATAATAATTTCTTTCACTCTGCTGGCTGTGTTTTTGCTAACGTTAACTGAGACGCAGTTGAGCTTCATGGTTGTGTAGGCACACTGCTGACTCATGTTCAACTTCTTGTCTACCAAGATCCTCAGGCCTTTTTCTGCAGAGCTGCTTCCCAGTCAGCCAGCCCCCAGTCTGTCCTGGTGTGAGGGGTTGCTTCACCCCAGGCTAAACTTCCTAAGATTCTTGCTGGCACGGTACTCCAGCCCATTGCAGTACCCCTGGATCACAGCCCTGCCTGCCTGCCAGTGTATCAGCTGCTCCTCCCAGTCTGGTGTCATCCTTGAAACTGGAAAGAGTAAGCTCAGTCTCACAAATCCAGCTGATGAACAAGGTGGTTTATGTCTTGCCAGCCCCTAAAACCTCACAAGATCTAAAACAGGTAATAAATGCCTTTAGAACAAACTCAAGTTTTTCCACAAGGTGGGAAATAAATTTCTATCTTCTGGAGGTATTTTAAATAAAATACTGAGATTTTCTCAGATCCACAGGGGCCTCGGGGCTTCAGAGATTGTAGGAAATACCACGAGACCTCATTACATGTTAACACTTAAGTTTCTGGTTTAACTACATGCTTTTTGGTGTTTTGTAGTTTTATAGTCACCTGTTCTTTGTGGGATTATTATATACCCCTAATACATTGCACATGGGCTACAGTGATGTGCAGTAGAGTCACAGAAAGGTGAAAGTTGCTTACTATGCCTCTACTCTGCCCAGAACTGGTTCCTGTGATTTTCACAGGACAGGCTGTTTTTTGTCAGTGCTGCTGTTTTGAAGCTCCAGTTCTCTGGGATCTTTGGTCTCTTTTTGTCCTGAAAGTGGCTAGTATCACCAATGGCATTGTTTGTATCCCTCTGCAAGAGCAAGATGCTGGTTCATCATGAAGCCAGTGATGGGTACCCTACCAAGGACACTCCAAAAAGAGTTGTCTTTGCATGTCCTGAGATAGACTTTGTCAGTGCCTGAGGCAGTTGCCACAGCTAGGACTGCCACATGAAAAAGGCAAGCAGAAATCGTGCTTGACAGAAAGACTCGAAACGAACCTTGCTTGAACATTGGAGATTGACCTCAGCTAAGTATGGAGGAGGATGCTGCATCTATGGATGCTAGTGAGCTTGCCAAGTGCCTGGCTGGCATGTTTTGCCCAGAGTTCAACAGACCATCAAATCTGGAATCAGGAAGGAATTTAAAATCAAATTGGCTAGTAAAAGCAGGGTTGGGTTAGTTGTTTTGCTGTCTGTTACATGGGAACTTCAGTTACAAAATTCCTCTCCCTTGCAGGTACTGAGGACATTGGCAATAACCTTCAACTCTCTTGCTGTCTTTCTGGAGTAGGCTTTTTTGTTGCTTTTGGGGGAGGGTTTTGTTTGGGGGGGGGGGGGGGCAGGGGGAGGAAAGAATCTTAAGCTTGCTTAAGAGTGTTAGAACTGCTCTATAGCTTATGGAGCGCAACCCTGTGTCCCTATCAGGACTGAATGACTACTCAGTGGTTGCCTCTGACTGCAGGAGGCTGGATTAGACAGCCTGAGATCTCCTGCTGTATGTTCCACGTCAAGCCAAGCAGAGCATATCACACTCTTGTATAACGGACAAGTGCTGCTTTTCTGAACCAAGTTCCAGCAGGAAAAGTTGTGTCTTAGGGAGTTCTCAAGACCAAACTACCAACATCCGCTGACTAACCCTTGCTGAATTGCTGTAACAGGAACAAGAAGTACTGTTCATGCCCTCTTTACAGACATATAACCTCTTAGCAAAGTTTTGCCCTCAGCTGTTTGCTGTGTGATTGGAATGAAAATTTTAAGGGCTTCTAGAACCGATCTCACAGATTTGGTCCAGATGGAGTAAAAAATAACCTAGAGCCTGTGTAAGCTCCCTGTGTATCAGAAGAGAAACAGGTATGCCACCAAGCTGCCAGACTGACTGTTCCGAGGCTGTCTACACATTCTCATTGCCACAGAAAAAGCCCAGATGCTTCTTTGAAAGGCAAGCAGGTATATGGCAGACTCCATCTTGTGTAATACCTAATAGAAAGTCTGAGCCACCTCCCAAAAGATGAGTGTCATGTCTCCCCACCTTTGATAAAACATTGTTGACAAATAGCAGGTTTGCCATAATTAGAAGCATAATAACTAGGAAGTGCAGCTCAGAACCCATTCAGGCATCTAACTCTCTCCAGCTGCTATTAAAGCTGATGTCTCAGGCAATCAGCTGCAAATGGGTATTATTTTCTAATTGAATCCACAGCTCCCTACATGTGAGATGTGAATGAATGAGGTAAACACACGTGCAGCCAGCAAAACTCACAGCTGGCTGTCATCCCTTCAGTGCCGCTAACATGGCCCTCATTCATCCCAGAAGCTGTGGGGACCTTACTGCAGTTTTCCAGAGTCCTCAGGGTCCAGCACAGCTAGCTAGAGAAATTACGTCTGCTTTGCTTCGGATGTTTTGATCAAGGGCCTGCTTAAAGCTGCACAGACACTGTGCAGGCACAGGGAACCTTCACACACCCAGGGTGAGTATCTGCAAGCCAGGCAAAAGGGCTGAGCTGGGAAATATGAAATAGCTATTCCAGCACGATAAATCACTCCACCTGCTTTAGCTGGCTTTGGCTCAGCCTCCATTCTGGTGGAGGTTATCCTGTCTGCCAAAACCTTCTCCGAAAGGAGCTTGCAAGAGACATACATCACTGTGTTTGAGTCCCAGATCGAGCACTGCGGGGAGATGAGCAGCACCCGCCTGGCCTTTCCGAGTTGGAGTGCCCTGAACATATCCCACGGGAGGTCTGCCAGGGCATCCTGTACATGTGAATGGATAGTGTTTTTCTTCTTCACTCCTGGTAGAGCTGCAATGCCTGCAGGGATGAAGGAGGGGGGGGGCTGTAGGGTTAGTGTACCCTGAGTCTTGCAAGGGTCTCACCCCTTTTGGGAGTGGTTCGGAGCAAAGGTACCATATCTCTGGCCTTTACTGACATAATATGGTAAAGTTTGACCAGAACACAAGGAAGGACTAAGATTTCACTAGAAGCACATAGCAGGGCTGCTTCTGAGATTTCATATATAGTGTGCCTTTCTCCCTTCCATGACAAGTACTTACTTGAGATGTTAAATAATGGAGGGCTCTCCACGCTCCCCAGGTACTCTGCTACCTTGTATAGAAAACATTTGGCTTTGCTTTCAGCCTACATTCATCTGGTATCCATGTCCAGCCTCTAGATTCGGTTTTGTGTTTGCCTATAAATTAGAAACCTCATCTGTCAGAAACTTTCCTTCCATATGGATGCACACAAAGGCGTGAGGGCTTTTTCTAAACTAAACAGATGAGCCTCATTCACCTCCCATTGGGAGAGAAGCTATCAGAGAGAGGCTATCCAGCCTGCATCCTACTATTCTTGCCACTTTTCACGTGAATGCTCTCTGTGAGTCAGCAAGCACTGTGTGACTCAATGAAAGTACACATAGGGCAAAACAGCCATGAACTAAAGTCAGTGCTTGCTAAAGAACATGCAGGTATTATTCTGGGGATCAACGAACCTTCTAATGATGATACTGGATGGATTCTGGCCAGAAAGGTGTGCTGTGCTGAAGGAAGGTGGGAGGAGGGCCTGGGAGCAATGCAGCAGGATTTGGAAACAAGATCTGGCTCCACGGAGGGACGACTTTACAGGACTCACAGCAGAGCAACAAGAAGAGCTGCTAAAGGAGGACTGAGTCTGTGGGTAACCCTAAAGGGACAGCTGCATGTTGTGGGGGCACCAGATGCACTAACTTGCCCCTTGGAGTTGTCTTCTCCAGCTCAGCTGTGAGGTGCTACCATTGCTCTGAAATGGTCAGAGATACCTAGAAGCAGACCAGCTCCCCTAGTACCACAGGGCTTGGCAGGCTTGTTGAAGGGAGAGCACAAGGTGCCTCATGAACAGGGAGAAAGGCCTGAGGAAAACAGGAAAACCCTCCTCATTTTGAGAGAAGCAGGTCAAGGTAGAGAAAGAGGTACTGAAATGGCTGGGATGGTGAGATACTGATGCAAAGGACCTGATGCAATCACCTCAGCACAGTTCCTGTTCCTCCTGGCTTGTGTGAGTGTTTCCTCAATGCATGAGACATACATTGAAGAGGGCGACACCACTCCTTTCTCTACCCTTCCCATGCCCAGGAGCACTTCTGACCGTGAGAAAGTTCTGACATGTAAAGAAGACTCCTGTAACAACGCCTTGCTTGCTGTCAGCTGAAAGCAAGTGACACCCTCTCTAATGACTAGTTTCAGAAAGAAAGCAAATACACAGGGATGCGCTCACCTGTCCCAGGTGATCACTGCTGTCTCCCATGGGTGGAACTGGTGGGGCTTTTCAGTGCCTGTGTTGCTAGCTGTACCACCAAGGTGAGGACACATCCTAGCTGGGGGATCAGAGGGGCCTTAGAGACCATCATCCTGGCAGATGCTGCTCTGAATATTACGCATCTGGACACTGCTTGTGTAGTGCAGGCGTATTTCCCTGAGACTTCCCAGTTCTTTGGTATGAAGGTGCAAAATCCCTTCAAGACCATTCACTGGTGGGAAATGGAGGAAAAAGTAGCTCCAAAGCTTGCTTTCTGCATATTTTTGGAGGTTGCTGCCCCATAGACTAGAGCCAATGCACATGCTGAAGACCCTAATGCCACCTTTGCTTCCCGTCCCTCCCTGTACTTGGCAAATCGCCCCATGGGAGCTTCTGGCTGGCAGAAGGTGAGAAAGCCACGTTGCACATGTGAGGGTGGTTTGGGAGCCTGGTTCACAGCATCCAGAGGGAGTGTCTGCCACCGTCGATAGCATTTCCAAAGAAAGGAGCCAAATCCACCCACATGGGTCACGGAGACTGTGTCTTTCTGCCACACACCTTCCCTCTTGCTCAGCCCTGGCAGGGCCCTGTCACTCCTCACGTGTTGCCCTGTGTGCTGAGAAGACCCACCAATATCTGCTGGGCTCCCTCGCCTGTGGATCTGTCTTCGGATCCAAAACATCTCTCCAATACAGGCATTTTGGGGGAAGGACTGGGATTTGGGCTTTGATTTGGTTTGACAGGAGGAGTAGAAGTTGTAAGGTCAATCAAAAATCTGCAGATCCCCATAATGTGGTTGACAGCATATTTTTTTTTTTTTTAAATCAGTAATATGTAGCCTTGTGGTTCATGGAAAACACAGAATAAAAGAGGGCTTTCTGGTCCAATTCTGTGATTATTTTTTTCTGTTCTCTAGACATTGCATGTTTGTTTTCCCCATGGCACAGCTTCGTGATTCTCTGCAGAAGCAAAATCTTCATTATTTCAGCATCGCCTCCAGATGCACCAGCCTTTGCTCCAGCCTCAGAGGCCAGCAGGCACTTACAGGACACAGAGAGAGCCCAGAGTGAATCCCAAGCAGCTCGGCTTCCATGTTTATTCATCTTCTCAAACCTGAGTCTTTTAAAGAGGTCTTCCTTCAGCTCCATTCAGGGATATTCATTCAGAGATCCCCATGTGGCTTCTCTCGCTCTGGGTATGAACACGAAACTCTTCTTTTAGGCAGGGTGTATGTGCTTTTTAAGCTAAAATAAGAATTATCTTAAAGTTTTAAACTGCTGGTCTTCTTTCTGCAGAGGGGGCCACACGTGCATACAAAGGCAGTCAAGAAGTTTGGCAGAAACAGACACCATGGGAGCAGCCAGGAGAAGCCGTGGTGTTGCTCACTGCACCAACCTCACCCTCAGAAATTTAGATCCAGATCCAGCAATGTCCTTAACTACAAGTTTAAATTCAAACATGCTCACGATGCAGTCTCTGACACCAGCTTGTCCTCTCCTGTTTGGTGAGAGGGAGGCGAAACAACATACCAGACCAGGGTTTAGCCTTCTTGATGGGCAGAGAAGAACTGCTCCCACAGGTGAAGAAGTGATCTCCTCTCTGTCTATTTGCATCACTCAAAACCTAGAAGTCCTTCCATTATCCCACATTAAGCAGCATCCCCTGGTTTTGTTTTGGAAGGTCCTTTCTTCTTAGGTACCTTGTCCTTGCAGGGCATTAGCTGACACCCTGCACTGCTGCTGATTTACTAGACAACATTTTGAAGCTGAATCACTGGCTCTGTGCTGCCCTGCCAGCAGCACGGTGGCACTGAGCAGTGCTTGCTTGCAGGATGGCACTATTTTTTTTTTTAATTATTCTGGCTTTAAGTTTTGCCTGAATGTATTCAGAACAAGGATGCTGTTACCTGTCCTGAATGCTGCCTGGCAAAGCAAACTGGCTGCACAGACCTGGCACCTCTCTGCTTCCTAGGGAACGTGATCTGGCAGTGGTGATGCTTAAAGAGCATCAGCCAGAGAAAAGGCAATGCAAGAGACAGCTTTCATAAAACAGCCTGTGACCCACATTGCAGCCTGCTACAGAGCTGGAAGGTGTCCAGCATCACCACGGTTAAGCTCACATTTCTTTTCTTTCACAGACACACTAGTGCACACACAGAAACTTGTTTATAGGAACAATGTCCCTGGCATTTTCAGACCTGCCTCTGCCACCAAATGACAACACAGATGACATACACACACACACAATCCCATGCCTGCAATTCCAAAAAAACCCCAAATATTTTCAGTGGGAAGGAAATATTGATGCTTCAGATGACATGCCTGAGGTATTTTGGACAGAAAAAGGAGCATTTCAGAGCTGGGTAGAATTATCCCGTGGAAAAGTCATCAATTTTGACACACACACCCCCTACCTTATTTTGACAGAAAATACCCCAACGAAGGCCATGTTGAACAATGCCTTCAGCTGGTACCACATTTCTCAGCAGGCCTCAGTATTTCCAGCCCTGGACTTCATTTTGAGAACTCAGCCAGGTGACAGCATGCTGCAGCTGACATTGCCAGATAAAATAAAGAGGTGGCCGTACACCCCAGCATCGACAGCCACTCCAGAGATCTGAAAAAAGGCGGTGGAAAGTAATGCTGTATGGTGGATACTAACTTGACAAGGATGCTAGTCTAGCTCAGAGGTGGGCCTAGAGATAAAATTTACTGATGCATCCAAAGACAGTGCTGGACTTGGAAAAGATTTTCAAGTAAATTGGCCCTGAGTTCTTTTATTTTGCTTGTACCTGGAATGGGGGTAGTCACTGCAGGTGTAGTCTCCTAGGGATTCATGAGGTGCAAACCTTTCTGTGACCAGTTTCTCAGCTGCATTCAACCAAGCAAAAATAAAGATGTGGAGCTCAGCCAGGAGCCCTTTAAAAATACTTCTCCCCCTTCAACTGAAAACCCATTCTCCTTAGTTGTTGCACACTGCTGAGCATCCACCCATCTCCCTGCCTCAGCACTGATTTGGTCTACGTTGACCAAATTCTGTGCAAAATTTTGAGTCAGATTTGTGTTTTTTTTCTCAGCTCCCCCCACCCTGTGGCCACTTTTGAGTTGAACCCTGGTTTTAAGCACCTGTTGTTCAGAAGGCAACCCAGCTGTTGTCCAGGTGTCTAGATGAACTGAAATGTCTTAACCAAAATGAAAAAGAACTTTTTCATTAAGAAGACATGCCATATTTTCGTTAAGACTTTCATATAGCACCAACTTATTGGTGCTACATGAAATTACCAGCCCACCATATCCATCTTCTTTGTCTCATTTTGCATGTTAGGATCTTGAATCTTATCAGGAGAGCAATTCGTGACAAAAGTCTCAAGAATAGGGTGACAGAGCATGTCACTGGAGTCCTACTGAAAAAAAAACCCCAGCAAGGCTTCATGTTTAGGGGAAACATGATTCTTTTGACAGGTAATTTTGGTATAAATCTGAGCAAACAATTTAATTTTTTTTCCTGATTTTTCCTTTTAACTGTCCCTTGCCTTCCTTGCAGGATTTCTTCTGTGCACATTTCCCCCAAAGGCAGAGATCTGGCAGTGACTTCCAAGGATTCTGATCATGGGCTAACTCTACTTTGGATTTGGTGAAACTTTTGTGAACATTTCAGATTTTTCAGTGAACATACATTTTTCAAAGAAGCCAAATAGCTCTCTACCTATACCTGAGGTGTCATCAGCACACACAAACATAACCGTGCACACCGATAATGCACGGGTACTCATACAGTAATTAGAGAGAGCTATTTTCAGATGCACAGAGGTTTATTACTAACAGTGGAAAATAAAATAAACAACTATTAAGAGTAAGAGCTCTATTAACTCCGCAGGAAATATTTGTCCTTTCTGACAGAATGATAGGTTTATACTAATGCTCAAGCCAGTCTTCTAATACAGTCATTTTGTTTCCACAGCTCATTTCCATGAAAATTTTAAGGCCAAAGTTTTGCTGCTTAGATGTCATTTTCTGGTGCATTCAACCCCATCCTTTGGGGCAGATGTGGGCGGCTCACGGGTTTGTAAAATTACAGAAGTGTTTAGGTGGGAAGGGTGCTCTAGGGGTGTCTCTGCTTCTCCTCTCCCCAACACCCTCACAGCCAGGTCAGGTCTGATAGTGGATGGTCCCCAAGGATGGAGATGCCACCATGCCTCTGGACCCTGATCCAGGGCTGCCCTGCTCTCCTGCGACAGATTTCTTTCCTCCTACCCCATCAGTGTTTGTCTTACTTTATGTCTTTGCCCTGATCTCAGCTGGCCTCTCGAGCATGGGCTGTTCCTTATTCTTCTAGATCAAACAGCTCTGGTTGGGCTGTCTACCACCTCCTTTCTCTTGGCTTTGGGGAGAGGAATTATGGGGTTGTCCTAGCACAAGAAAAGAAACAAGGAATGGCAGAGACACCACATTGAAATCTAGCGAGCAGTGTGAAGATCTGAACCTGAGATGCATTAAATGTTCCACTTGTATCCAGGCATACTGTATGTCCCATTTGGACAGCTCTGTATATAGCCTGATTTTTCTAGTATGTGAATCATCTAGGTATGCTCGTTAAAAATGAGGTCATTTAATTGAAATGCTAAATATGGCCTAGGATTCAATTTCTATTTTTACCACATCTGTGTTTAGCACAAATAACATTTTTCTCTTTCTTGACGGTGAGCAGAAAGGTGTTCAAGACATATCACATGGGAATTTTTCTGTCACTTAATAGTGAGCACTGATAGAAAATTCACCACATCAGTTTTGTGTAAGCTCTCCACTACTATGCTGGGGTTTTTTCAACATTTCAGGCACAGGATTCACGTTTGAATGTAAAAGAAACCAAATTGTATTATTAAAAAATAGAAGAGCACCTCAAACTGCATACAGTTGTGCACACTCCAACATGCCTGCTTGGCTGGACAGGTTGTACTTGGCAAATGGTGACTGAGGAATCTGTGAAACCCATGTTGGGAAAGGAAGTTTGGTGACTATTTTTATGTGACTCCTTTCTGGCGAACCCAGTGAAAACACAATGTTCTCCTGATGCAGAAAATCTGCCTTGCCATCAGGAACAGGTATTCATTGCTCACGTTTTAGGGATAGGCTCTGTGCCCGGGGAGGGGTGGATACCAGCTAGGCTAATGTCAGACGTGCTTGTTGGCTGGGTGGGACAAGTGCCTGCTGACTTTTAAGAAAGAACAAACAAGAGATCAATAAAAGCAACAGACATCTAACCTGGTGCACAAGGCGCATGGGGAGAGAAGGGTACTATCAAAATTAACATTTCCAGCCCAGATTCTCAGCACTTTACTGAGACATTTGAGATCTCTCTAGATCACTGGCAAGACCAAGACTCTGCCATAGCAGGTGCCAGGCTGGGATTAAAAACATTACCCTCCAGAAGGAGTTGGTCAACAGGGTCCTTCTGTCAGATACAGACAGATTTTGCATTCAGCAACAGGAGAGTCTTAAATTCAATGAAGGTCAAACCCAGACAGTGGCACTGGAGGAGTCACAGACCAAATGTTGGAGAGGGGCTTGCATAAAACTTAGTGTCTGGAGCATGTCCAGCTTGCTCCCGCAGCTGAATATTCTGGAATCAAACCAAGCTCTGTTACTCAGGTAACACCTGAGCATCTCATCTACTTGCTTCTGTGTGTCAGAGTGCAGACAGACAATGGAGGGGGATAAGACAATGTGGACTTCACTCCTGCCTGGGTCTGCAGGGTTGCTTCCCTTTAACCAGGCTAGTTCCCTCTGCTCTGCTCAACGGGGATCTCTCAGATAAAGGTGATTAAGAGAAGGTGCTAAGTAAAGAAACAGCTTGAATCGGTAGAAGGACTGAAAGACCAAAGTGTTGGAGATATCTTCTCAGGTTCTAGAAGTGACACGTGGGCACCCAATCTCATCATGACAAACCTCATCTCTTGTGCAGGAGCCATGATAAGCCCTCTTTTATGGAAAGAAGAGCCACAAAAACTGGATCATGATGCATTTCTTCTCATTCTCCTGCTCTGTGCATATTTATCCCTTATCTCTATACCCTGTCATCACAGGCATCTGTAAATGTGCAGATGCAGAGCAAATCCAGCCCTGCTGCAGGTAACAGGAATTTCCACCCCAACAACAGCAACTTAATATTAATTTGTGGAATCACATTGGCTCAGGATAAATTATGCAAACCATGATAGCGCACACGGGCTCTACGAGCTTGTTAGTGACTCATGTGTGTTTTAGCCCCTGGGAAGAAAAAATCAACAGGAGGCAGATGGTGCCTTCAAATCAGAGGGGCTGTTGAGGCAAAATGGCATAGCTTTCTTCTCTGCCTCCTCACATTAGCAACAGATCTTGCTCCTGAGGACTGCTCCCTAGGGTTCACAGATTTGGTCCAAAATAAGAAGAAAAGTGGTTTGGTTTTTTTTCTGGGAAGTTTTGTTTGTAGTCTTGCTTGAATATTGCTGCTTGGAGTTGAAGAGAATTTGCCTCATAGGCAGGAAGCTCTGTGCAGGTCTGTGCTATTCCCAGGTCAACATCCCATGGGCGCATATTGACGCCAGACCAGCAATACTCAGCTCATCCATCCTCTCTCTACTAAGGGCCAGGAAGAAAAATGCCCAACAAGAAGTAAAAGCATGTTCTGATACTACCCCAGGGTACTGTCCTGCCCTCCAGGCATGTGGGACCGAGGGAATTCCTGAAGCAGAGACTCTGTCTTTGCAATTAATAGACCTCAATGGATTTTTCTGTCATGAATTTGTCTAATTGCTCTTTGAACCTGTGTGAGCTTTTACCGTGCACAACATCCTGTGGTTCAGTGTGTCTATGCTTTACCTATGTACTGTGCAAAGACGTCTCTTCTTTGGAAACTGTCACTTCGTGTCAGTTGCTTCTTCCAGCCCCTGTGCCGCCCTGGCTTACCAACATGCAAGCCAGACAGCACAGCCTGGGTGCACTTCCCTCGGCGATGCTCCTCCTGCCCACTCTCCTTGAAGAAATTAACCACAAGCACACACAAAAGACAAGATGCTGGATCCAAAGCGGCAGGGAAAGTCAACGTATTTTTAGGACAATTGATCAGTTTTGCAGCTTGGAGCTGGACATCACTGTGGGTGTGATTCAGCCACGTGCTAAGAGTGTGCATGGCTCTGCGTCTAAAACTTTTCCTTTTGTAGTCCTACTGTCTAAGTCAGCTTTAGTAACAGCTTGTGGAATGAGCAAGTCCAGGATAGGATCACAGGAATATTCATAGATACTAGAGAAGACAATCTTTGAACCATGAAGGAAACTGAACTGCAATGAGACATTTTATTCAGAACAATCTCTTCTGAAGGGAGCCCAACTCCTGGCTCACGAGTCTGGGAGAGAGCCTTAGTAGGTTACTTCACTTACAACCTCCGTAACAATACCTGTAGCATCAGTCAGAGTCCTCACATCCAGGATTTGCTGATGGCAGATTGAAAAGGTACATGGTAGGTGATTGGAGATCACTGATAAGAGTAATGACTGTGGCTTAATCCTCTTTTTGCAAACTAAACCTCTCACCTTGTTGGTACCATCAGCTTCAAGCAACCCCCGTACACTAGCTGCAATGCACTGCATGGTAGTAATGGGGCAAGTGCAAAGCTGAGCTGCTGCAATACTCTGTCCTGTTCTCATCAGGTTAAGAGCAGGATCAGGCAAGGAGAAAGACTCACCTTAGAAGGACGTTTGTCAACAAGCCTAAATATCCATCCTCTTTAGAAAGGTGATTTTCTGGTGTAGTTAAAAACAATCAGCCTGGCTGAAGGTGGAATTTTTTCTGTTCCACAGGTAACCTTCATTAAATACACCGATGTCCTCCATGTCCCCGGCTTCCTTTCCACCTGGTTTCTCTGTCCTTTCATTATCTTATAAACTGTTGCATAGTTTTGCAGAAAACTTGTTGTAACTCCTAATCCATTTGGAGAATTCAGGAGGCTTTACCATGTTGCTGAAGGTGATTCATACATCAAATAAGCTTTTGGGGCTTTCTGGGGACACCTTCAAGGATCATGCCTATTGACCTGCACTGTTTATTTCTCTTATTTGTAGAGGAAAGAATGGACCACTTTTGCTGAATGTGTCTATAGTGGCTCCAAAGATCAATGTCTTGGAAGTGGCGCGAAACTTCTGTGATGTTTTCTAGCTGGCTGCATTATGTCTGTAGCAGCTTCTCTGCATTTTCTTCACATCCTGCATGGCCAATCTGACTTGCCTGCTAAATCTGATGCACTGAGGGCCCTTTACCAAAGTCTGAGAGAGCTGAGCAAGGATAACTGCATTTTGTGGGCTTGGATTTTAGGGGTTTAGGTTCTGTTTTTAATGATTCAGTTGTTTTTCCAATAGGTTTGCAAATGCTGTGCTGACTAAGCAATGTCACAGGTGGGATGAGCTATGCTAGGGAGAACAGGAGATGTTTTGGGATTACCTCTTCCTGTTCCCTGGCCAGGCTGGTGTGGCCACCTCAACCCGAGCTCCTGCCTAACTTCCACAGAAGTTCAAGAACAGGGTTTTGAAAAGTGTTCTTACTAAGGACAGGTCAAAGGACATTCCTCATGTGAGAACAGCCCTCAGCTTCTGTGCATTTCTGAAGCTGGAGCAGTTACCCTTATTGGACAGATGGGGAAAGTCAGGTAAAGTCATGACAAAAAAAAAGACTTACCTGAAATTACCCAACAAGCCAGAGTGCTGGCCTCAAACAAGCCAAGACTTCTCATTTGAGCCAGCTCTGGTTATTTATATTGGTGTCTGACCCAAAGCAACATAGACCAGTGGTAGAGGTGCTCCAGCTGTAGCCAAAGAAGCCAGTTCAATTGCATTAATAATGAACCTTCAAAGAAGACTTGCATGGAAAGCGAAGTGTTGGTTAATAGGGTGAGTTTTCTACTGGTCTGAAGAATGCTAAATTAGCCACCTCCTCCTTGTTTGTCTTCCCTGGCAGGCCACTGTGGCTTGTAACTTGAGTGACACCTCCAGCCTGGGTGCCATCCACAATGCAAGCCTCTTCGACTGAAGTGTGGTGGTGCTTAACAGTGACAGCTAAAGGCTAGCCTCCAGCTAAGGTGTTTAACATCACAAACCCACTGTCCCAGCCCAGGGCTCAACACCCTTACACTGGTGTGAAGGCCTGTGTGGAAGATCAAGTCTCAGTAGCTCCTCAGAGTCTTGGGTCAATCTAGACTTAATCTTGCTAAAGGTCTCACATGAGACGGGTAACACCAAAGAGCCAATGTCTCAAAGCAGGACAGCCAAAATCCTGTTGTGGCTGGTGCAGAGGAGCAGACATCTACATCAGATGATTCATCTGAAGTATCTTAGGAAGGATGAATCACTGGCTGGTGGTGGCTGGGTCTCTCTCTTGCCTATGACGTGTGAGATGGCAATCGCAGCCTGGGACTTCAATGTCCCCCATGTCTGCAGATGGACTTTCGCTCACCTCCTGGGACACAGGCTGAGCTACCTGTGCTTTGCTGTCCTGGGAGACAGCAGCAGCCTATGGGTCCCAGCCATGACTTATTTCTGGGTACTGCCTTGAGGAGATCTCTGCCCATGCTGGGTTTTCCATCCTAGGGTACAGAAGGATAGCACACCCCAGGATTTGAAGCGATGGAAGGATAAAACCAGAGAGGAATTGACCGCTGGATGAACAGCTCGTAGGATTGAGCGGGCTCTCTGTCCTGCAGACCTTTACCAGAGCCTGCACATCTCTAGACATGGTGAGCAGTCTTGCCATCACATGCCAAGTACTTCTCTGCCTCACTGGGGTAACAGGAGGCGTCCTGAGTGCTCTGAACAGAGGATGCCCTTCCTAAAGTACTGGTTATTTGCCAGTGATGGGTATTGTCTAGCAACAGCTGACATTTAATACCAAGGCTGAGCCACTGCCTGCCTGGGAAGTACAGAGCTGGGTTCCTGTCAGGTTGTGCTGGTTCTTTCAATTTTATTTTCCTTAATTAGGTGAGCAGTAAGTCTCCAGTGCCTTTTTCCTGATGTCTGAATTAATTACCTACACGTGTGTAAAAAGAGTGTCTTGCCTGAGTTTGATGAGTGGCTGGATGTAAGCAAACGTTGGTAGGAGCCCTGTCCCTTCACTCATTCACTCGTTTAGCTTTGAGTCAATGCCGTGGCAGGGTCTGACTCTGCCTGTGCTTGATCCTAAGCTGAATCAACTCATTTTATATTTCTTCATCACCTCCTCTTTCTTCTCTCTTCTTCCATCTTTCTTCTTAGCTTCACGCTCATCTGTGAAGAGTCATGCATCGTTTTGTGGCTCCATGCTGCATAAGGAGCTGGCAGATGCAGTCCTGGTTCATTTGGCCCATTATCTCATTACAGGTTCCTTTTATGGTCCTCATGTCATCTAGCCTACAGAGAAGCACTCCCATCATCTCGATGAGACGACAGTGACTAGCATACCGGTGATATTTATCATTACTCTTCAATTATTTTTCCTTGGATAGGAACGGCTGTGGCAGCAAATTCCTCTGAAAGCTCCGTTTCCTCCCTGTGCATGCATTTCGGGCACATCCTACCTTGTCATACCGGCACACCAGAGCCCAGTCTTCTGCATACAGGCCTGGCACTGGCATATTCAAGAAAGTTGTGAAGGCACGCCTGCAGCAAACAGCTCTGGGGGCTTAGACCACTTATGCTGCAAGGGTTTGGTGCTTATTGAAGGGCAGGATGAGGCAAAGTCAAAGGAAAATCAAACTTCCGTATCGTCCAGAGGAGGAGGAAGATGGAACACATAGAAAAGGAGGGTGTCAGAACACACTTTGGACCGTAACCTAGAGCAGCGATAGAAAACAGACTAAATACTATGGCACCTGGAAAAGAGTGCTTGTTTCACATTTTAAGTGACTCTTGAATAACATTACCAACACATCAGTGCAAAGGAAACTAGAAGCCACATCCAAGGGCTAGAGAGATGTTTGCGCTGTCTCATGACAGCAGTGCAGAGCAGTGAGCTGCAGCACTGTGTCAGCCCAGGTTCCCCCCTCACTTTCTCTCGGTTCGCCTCCATCTCTCTGCTCCAGTGCCTTGAGGTGCATTGTTTCAAAGGATGATTTAACTCTCAGTGTTTTTCTGCTTGCAAAAAGCACATCTTGTCTCCTCGGGTCAAAACAGACCCTTGCCTGTTGATGGTGAAGGTGTCAAGGTTACAAAGACATCTTATGTGTCAAGACAAGACAGGACAGGATGTCTCCATCTGACTTCAAAATGGGGTTGACTGTCAAAGGGAAGTGGCGACATAGGACACTTCGGCCTTTGAAGGGTGCAGTACACAAGGACACAGCATTGTGCAGGAGCATGAGTGCCATGTAACTCCTCTCAGTTCTCCCCTCTTCTCAGAACCTTTAAATCGGTTGCACATATCAATTAAGCACAGCTCCCACACCCTATGAGGCAACTAAGAGCTGTTTTACTTATTTTATTACAGATGGGGAAACAAATGTGTAGGAAGACCTTCTGACACGTGGCTTCAAAGCCTCTGGCAGGACAGTTTGCTCGCCTTTGCTGCATCCCCTGGGTTACCCCCGTCCCCTGTTGCTCCTCCAGGTGAGACAGGCTCAGTCCAGCACCTTCCCACTGCAGAAGTACCCATCTCCATGAGTGCTCTAGGTCCTTCTTACACAGCCCTGGCTGAGCTAAGGGTGAGCCCCGCACGGCTTGGGCACTGCTTTCCTCGGGCAGCAGAGCATCACGCACCGGCCCAGCAGCCTGTGCCTGGGTCTGCACCGGACCGTGAGGGCACCGGGCACACGGCTGTTATTGCTAGGGGCAGGATAATTGCTTGTACTGATTAACTCTGGGCCTAGTGGGGGTCACATATCAACAATAAACTGGAAATGCCAACTGGGCTGCCTTCGTGCTTGATTGATGTGGCTTGACTTAATTAACCCAGGCTTACATTTGAGCATTGCCCATTAGCACCTGGTATTAAAAACTCTCCAAACTGTCTGAGCTTAGCAGCTACCTTAAGAAAGTCATTTGACATCTATTCAGGAGATTTAATTGTGCCATTATGTGCCTATGTATGGTACCGAGTGCCATTTAGCCATTGCCCTTGCCAGTTGATTAATTACTAAGCCCGAGCGAATAAGTGTGAGAGCTCTCTGCGCGGCTGTCCGTGGCTGAAGCAGAGACAACACCACATCCAAGACAAACACCAGCCTGGCTGTGGCATGCAATGGATAAGTTGGGATCTGCAGGCAAAACCTGTTTGTTTTACTGGAGAGGCAGAAAGTATTAAGAACTGGCATAAGCCAGACAGCAGTGCATGCGGTAACCCAAGAAGCTTTCCAGCTCCAGGGCTTTTTGGAGAAAGAGGCCAGCACTTAAAATAGCTAATGCAAATTAATTTCAACACCAATAGACTATCCCCAGGGAGGGGGAACATTTTAAACCGCATACTATGGACGCCTGTGAGCCTTAGACTGTCAGGATGTCTCCTCCTCCTTTGCTTTCTAGTGCTGCGCTCCCAGGGCTAATGAGACAGCTTCATTCAGTGGCCACCGCTGGGACTGGAAGATGCTGTGGTGGCATCCCCACTTGGGGAGCCAGGCAGAGGCTTAGCGGGCATGGCCATGGCAGAGGGGCGCTCCAGCCTGCAAGCTGGGTGCTTTCTTAACAGCCAAGGCTGTTATTTCTGCAGGCAGTCCCGCTCTCTGTGTTTCACCCTTAAGCAATGCACCTGTAGGAGTCTGTCGAGGCGGTGACCTCGGCAGGTCTCCCGGCATCACCAGCTGACTGACGCCCACCGCAGGGCAGAACCAGCTCCCAAGCATCCCTGCCAAACGTGAGCAGGTCCTGCCCCGCGCACGTGGAGGAGCCCAGGCAGCTGCATGGGCTGTGGGCGACGGGTGGGAGTGGGGTGCAGCGCCTTGGGGCTGGGGCCAGCCGTGGAGGTGCTGGATGGCACTGAGAGCCTCCCTCTTTGGGAATCTGACCCAGCACCTAATGAAGGTGCACAGGCTGGAGTTGCCATGTGTACGATAGAGGCCTGAAATTTAGCAGGCTTCTGCAAAAGGAGGTACATGTGCACGTGCCTCTGCTGGGCTGGACAACTTCTGCCCATGTGCATTCAACTTTCCTCCTCAGATAACGTTACTCCTCTCTTAATTTTTCTGGAAGGAAGCAGATAGCAATTTGGCAGGTCACAAGAGAGCCCAGCATCTCTCCGAGCCCTCAGCAGCCCGTTTCCGGCTGCGGTTTGATCAGGTTTCTATATTCATCACTGTATTTCCTGTGGGGGCATTTCTGATAAGCTTTGCATTTTGCATCCTGTGGTCCCCCCCCTCGCCTCTGGTGCTCACAGGATGTTCGCTGCACTACGAGCAACTCGAGGCTCCTAAATAGGTTGCCAAAAATGAGTAATCGCTGGGTGCTATGGGCATTGTCCCAAGGATGGGGTGAGCTGAGGCACTGGCAGGCAGGGTGGGCTCCAGGGGCTGGGGGCTGGAGGCTGTGCTGAGGCAGTGCTGGGTACTTAACAGCTATGCCCTATGGACTGAGGAGGGTCCCAGGAAATGGTGACTTCAGCCCAGATTTTGCTCAGTCCCTCTTGGGTGTCCCTTTGACTTGTCTCTGCGGAGGCCCCCCGCTCCTGCTGCAATCAGGGACATGCTGAGCTGAAGGTTTCAACCCGGACTACCAATGTACAAAGGCAGAGGCGGAGAAGTGCAGGAAGCAGGGAAATAATGCAAAGAGAAGAATTACGACCACATTTTCAGATGAACCCCATTCTCTCCTGGCAGGTCCATATATCAGTGAATACCACTGACTTCCTCTCATTGCAATTCCAGCAGTGATATTTAACAGCGGAGCTAAAAGTCATCGCCAAAGGGAGATTTAGGGAATTGATGTGATTCCCAAATTGAAGACCGTGGAAAAGCATACTACTTGCTTAATTGACTTTCAGTACAAATTTTTATTCCTCACCACTGGAAAAACATCATCTTCCTTTGACACCTATTACATTTACATGGGATTTCCTTGACTTCTTTCTTTTTTAACCAAAGCCTGAATTCTGTTCTCTCATGCTGGTATAAGCCCAGGCAAGCTTCACCAGTGCTCCCAGACTTGGCTGAGTGCAGTGGCTTGTATGTCAGTGACGCTAGGCATGTCTGCACCCTCCTGCAAATACTTTGCGATGTACTTTCAGGGTCTGAAATGAGGAGTGGGTTTTATCTTTGTGAGACGGCTGGGAAGAAGTTTCCCAGATGGGGACCTTAGCAATGGGGTGCGGTGCTAGGCTGTCGGGAAGGAAATCTGGTCAGCAGTTTGGGTGCCCTGCTCTGGTGAGAAACGGAGCTTACTAGGATGGATGTGAGCAGACTCTGCCACGGGCTGCTCTCAAGGGCAGAGGAAAGGGCATGCAAAGGACCTGGCATTTTTTGTTTTATGAGGCTACACGTAGCTGCCGTCCATCATAGGTACTACGGTCATGGGCTCATAGGAGAAAAGTCATGTCAGACGTTGTAGTTCCCATTGAAAACGGAAGAAAAGCCTCATTAAACAGCTTCTAATTTGTCAGAGGAGATCAGGGGAAAAGCCAAATAAACAACCCCTGATTTCCAAACAAATGCAGTCTCCCACTTTTCCAGGGTGTAACGAATAGCTGTCACACCACCCAAAATCTTGGCGCAGAGAGCCAGGGACTTAGCAAGTGCCAAATATTGTAAGCATTTGTGGAGGAGTGCGCCTTGGCCAAGGGAGCCACCTCTTCGGATGGGAGCCAGGGTGTGACCAGCTCCAACACAGCCGTGACTGCGAGGGCTTAGCCACAGCCCTGCCTTCATCAGCATGTTCCCAGCCCAGGCAAACCCCTTGCACCCCAAACCTGCCCAAGATCTGGGAGGCAGGGCCTGGCATAACCCTCAGGCTGGCTCTGGGCAGGTTCCTGCTGGGCAGCATGACTCCGGTCCATGGGGTGGGGACACAGCTGGGCACGGGCAGAGGCTGGGTGCCTCACATGCCTGGAGCACGGGCACCTCACTGTCCTGCTGGACCCTGCCAGCTCTCCGGGCTGGGTCCCACACACCGGGCAGGTGTGCCCAGCCTTGCCTTCTGGCTTGCCCGCAGAGCATGGATTACTGCACAGACACCAGTAATTAGGGTCATGTGCACTGAAAACAAACAGCCCGTTTCATCAGCACCCGGCCCCCAGCCCTGGCTGTGGTCAGATGCCCAGGAAGCTGCTCGCTGGGATGCATGGCCTCCTTCTCCCACGTTTTACAGCCCATGGGCAGGGACCATGCTATTTGTTTCCTGGCTCCATTGCTCGCAGGGTTTGCCAGGCACTGCAGAGCCAAAAGGAGGTGCCACTTTACCACTGCCCTGCTGCAGCGGGCTGTGAGCATCTTTGGGGTACACAACGGGCAGTGCATGGACATGGACCTTGTACAGCTGTCGGCAGCCAGCTAGCAGAGGTTTTTAAGGTGAACACTATGTGTCCTCCATTCAGCACGAGTGGACCTGGAGCAAGGTCTGGGTTAACCTGGATGTTGCCCTGCATGAGGCAGGTACTGAGCCAAAGTGGGTTTTCGCAGCCCTAAATAGTCCTCGTACTTCTAGCAGCCAAAGAAGCGCAACCTTCCCCTTCTCTGCCCCTCTTCAGGAGTGAGTTTCTCCTGAGAATCCTGCGATGCCCTAGGGATACACTTGGGCTTTTTTGCTGCCCTACACCCAAGCCATGAGAGCCATAGCCACTGGCCTGAGGTGTTGAGACACTTATCTGAATTTGGGATCCTAAGCAAGAGACTGCAACAAAGCAGGCTTAAGCCAGGGACTGGCTGCAGGTGACAGAGGCCAGGCAAGGGCTCTTTCGGGCAGGCACAGAGATAATGATCCAGGAGCCAGAGAGTGAGGCGGGCACGCAGTTATAGCTGGGGACAGAAGAACAAGCCCTGCCTCACTGGCCAGCAAAGGGAGGTGAAAGCAAGGCATGGTCTGGTTGCAAGGCAAGTCCCCTGTAACATCCTTCAAGATGTGACGGCTGAGCAAATAGGAAATACAATGAGTTGGACATGGAAAATACAATTGGGATGGACATTTCACCTTGGGTGATGGAAAAAAACCCATGACACCACCATGCACAAAAAGGAGCAAGTGCGTGTCTATTTATGCTGCTGCCCAGGGCTGTTCCTGTGCCTGGGATGCCATTTCTGCTTTCTGCCACTAATCTGTGTTTCTCAGCTAACCGTTTCAACTGTGTTTCAAAACAGTGCTGTGCCTGGTTTTGGAAAAGACGAGGTCCATGCCAGCCATAGCACTGAAGAGGTGAACAGGCACCTGGTGGGCACAGTCATCTGAGCACCTCTGAGCAGGTTTTTCCTTTGGGCTTCGCTAGCATCCTGACTCATGGCAGTACCTTTCCACAGACAGGAGCGATGCAAATTAGGAGCAGCCTGCTGAAAACCATTAGCAGGCGAGCAGAACAAGCTGTCCCATCTGCTGTTTATTCCTTTCAGCTTCCCCAGGGGGAAACCTAACCATGGGATAATGGCTTCACAGCCCCGGACCCCCAGGCTCAGGCTGGAACTGCTGGGGGTCAAACCTCCCTGTAGCAGCTGCACAGAGTTCAGGCAAAACCCCCAGGGCCTTCCCACTGGAGCCTGGACGATGGTGGCCTGGGATGGTCATCATTTTGTGCCTTCAAGGGAAGCCCAGGGCTGAAAAGTTTCCCTGCTTCCAGGTTATTTCACACAGGAGAAGCCCAAAGCATCGCAGCTCCATAGCCGTGCGTATGTGCATCCTAGAAACAAAAGCTCTGCAGTCAGACAAGCCAAAAGTGGGTCAGGTGGAAATGCGGGAGACCAGTGACTCATCTTGTGGTTGACTGGGCAATTTGGGAGGAGGAAAAAGCGGATGCCTTTAGGAAATGGGAGCACATTTCCAGTCCTTTCTTTCCTCTGCCCCTAATCCTAACATCTCTTCCACCAACAAAATTATAAGGCTAGGGAGTCAGCTCTTAATGCCAAAGAGCACTGGCCCTCAGAGGGAGCATCTAAGGGCCCAAACATGGCAGCAAGGCTGAATGTCTGTTTGAGTGGAAGGGTCTGGGACCCCACCACCCCACACTTGAGTGAGATGGGCGTTAAATTGGTCTGGGTGGCTGAGTATCTGGGCTTAAACACATGCATCCCTACACCATCACATGCTGGGGGGATTTGAGAAGCATGCAATAGGCATAATAACTGCTCTAGCCCAGAAGTTGCAGGGCCAAGGGAAAAGGGCCACAGTGGCTGATGCAGCTCTGGAGAGCATCTCTGCTGGTCCCAGGTTGCAAGCACATGGAGTGGCAAGGAGGGAGACATCTGCCCTGACATTGCCTCTGTGCGTGGAAGCAGGGAGGGCACAAAGCCAGGAGATTACAGCTGCTTGTTAACACTATTTGCTCATTACATCGAGCAAGCAGCAGTCATTCCTGAGCCTGGCCAGCCTTCCCTGCTGGGACCTTGTGTCTCATGGCCAGTGGCCACAGCAGCTACCCAACCTCCCTGCCAGCACCTGCAGTCACGCCAGAAAACTTCCTGCTGAGCGATGGACAATGCAGGATGGCATGGTCTCTGGAGAAAGAAGGGACAAAGAGGACATTTTTCCTGCCAGGGATTTCAAACTAAGGAAGGGATGCTGTGGGAAGGCAAGTCTGCAGCCAGCATCGCTGGGCAGCGAGGAGCTGTCTGTGCTGCTGTGACAGTTAGATGAGGATGAAGAGGGTGTGTTGCAGACAGGACTGACGCTTGGCAGTGTAAAGGCAGGTTAAAAGCTTTAAGCAGATTGCCGTGGCAAAGTGGGCCCCCTCTGCTCCCTCCCCTCTGGCCCCGAGGCCCCCTTTACCGGGGACGGCTTTCAGAGAAGGGGATGTGGCCACCACCCACTTCTTCCTTCCCAAGTGGGTAGGAAACAACACTAATGCAAGACAAGTTTCTCCTGTGTCAGGGAAAAGGAAATGGGCTCATACAAAACCAATTCATGCCAGCTAAGCATGAATCGCTTTGCTCCCCGTGCAACAGGCACTGGCAATGCTCAGGCATGTGTGTGCCCCAGAATACTCAGCATTTAATGGGTAAGACTGTAGCAAAAATTCATGTGTACAATTAAAACCACTGGTTCATCCCAGCCCCTTTCCCCATGAGACCCTGACACGACGGGCACATGCACATCAGAGCTTGCCACATGCCCTGGTTGCACTTTCCTGGGGAGGAAGGATGCTCTGCCCTCACGGTTTTGGTGTTTCCATGCTCTTTACAGATCCCAGTGCTTTGGCATAGCTATTTTTTTCCCGCAGGCTCAATCAAGGAAGTTCAGAAAAAGAAAGCGTGGTACAAGAAATGGACTCTTTCCCCACCGCCCTTTCCTGGTGGACAGGATAGGGTAGGGTGAGATGGGACATCTCAGTGATGCAGGGTGGGCTTCCTCAGTTGTCCAGCAACAAAGCTGACAGGGACATGTGTAACACAGGGAGGGAAGGGTGAAAACTGTCACAACAGATTTGATGAGAATTAGAAAGCGCAGCTTTGTCCTGAGACCTCTGCGGTTTCCCCCAAGCACGCGGAAAGAGGCAGGCCAGCCTCACGCAAGGAAGCAAAAGCACATCCCTGCCTTCTGCAGAGCAGTTGTGTGGCCACATTTACAGACATTTTCCTTGCAGACAAAGCGAGCTTTTACACAAGGTGAAACAAATGCAATGGACAGCTCTGAAAAACCTTTCTGTTGGAAATTTTCCTTTCCTCTTCTGTCTTATACCACACACTTAAGCCCAGGAGAAGTTTTGGGTGGAACTGAAGCCAACGCGAGGTGCAAAGGGGGTGCAGGGACTGCCAGGGGTTGCAATTGCACCTCTGGCTTTGACCTCAGGGGGAGATCCCAGGCACTAACTCTGATTAACGAGGTTCCCTTAATGTGGTGGTAACTCTGTTGAGGTCCTTTCTGGGTATATTTTCTCAGTTTCCCTTCTTCAAACAAAGCCTCCTGTTGGCATCACTGATGCTGGCAGATGGGCCACCCCTCTCCCCTGCCACCAAAAATGTCTGTGAGCCCCTCTTTGTATTGGGATAGTCTCAAGGCTACTTCTGTTAAATAGTGTCTGGCCATCTTTTTAAGGCAGCATTTGGAATTGTAGTTCAGATTAACTTCTCTGAGAGGTGCGTTCACACTCAGGTCAGATCCACCAGTCCTCTATTCAGGAGAGCCCCACGGATGCTGAGAAGTTGTAGGATGCAAGGCAGCAGCTGGCGCTGACTTTCCCAGAAGGGGTGCCAGGTCCCTTCTCTGCATGGAGAAACCTAGCAAATATCGGGAAGGAGGTGGCCATACCCAGGGGAACAATGTGGCTATGACAGCCCCTCCCCCCCTTGCAGCACTGCGTGGGATCAGCGCTAGGCATATGGGGCTCAGGTTTGTGGTACTAGCAAGGGCAGTGCCTCCCGAAAAGACTCCCAGAGCTGGCACAGAAGGGCTGGAGCAGGCAGGTTGGGAGGGCCCCAGCCACCAGCTGGCCACACATTGCTGGATAACGCACTCTGGGGACTTGGACTTGCACACCTTCCCCAGGGGATGCCCAACTGACAGTTCTGCATTTTTTTTCTTCTGCTTCCTCTTTTGTGCACTTTGTCATCGTTGCTCTGCCCTTTTGAGAGCCTGCGGGGCTGCACCGTCTGCGCCCCTTCCTCCTCGCTGCATTTTCCTATGTCAGTCTTTCCTCATGCCCAGCACTGTTACTCACCATGCTCTCCCTCAGCCACTGAGTAATGGTCACACCATGGATACTGAAAGAGAGAGAAGGGGAAATGCTTCATTTTTCAAAAGAAAATAAAAAAGAAAACAACAACCCAAAGATCAAAACCGGGGAAAGTCCACCCAGAGAGAACAGGCCTACCATAGCTTCTCCTTGCTAAAATGCAGAGGTGAAAAGAGATGTCACCAGGGACCTCCCCTTGGAGCACAAGAGGGATGCGGCGTCCGGTGCTGTGGTGCCCACACGTCCTGTGCCTCTGACCGGGGCTGCAGGTGGCTTTCATCTGGCATGGCTGAAATTGCTTTTCTTAGCAAGTTTGGCGGTACGCTGGCTGCAAAGAAGGCAGACTATTCATGCTGGCCTCTGCTAGCTGCCAGCTGTCATGGCAAAACAGATGGCTTTGTCACTGGAGCTGTGTACTGGGGGCTTACAGCCAGAGATACTGAAAACAGGCAAGAGCAACCCCCTGATCTGACATACCTATTTGTGTGCGTGCGTGACATGTCCCACCCATACATTTTGCCTCCTATGCAAAGCTTGTGGAGACTGTTCATTCCTCTTTGCCTTCAGAGCTGGTTGTTTGACCACTTCTCCCTTTATGGTCAGCCACTGGTGAGCGTGTGCTGGCAGCGCAGACCAGCACGAATGTGTGTGAGCTCCCATGTCACGCCAAACTCTGCGAAAACACAGCTTCCTCTCTGCTAACCACGTTACACTCCATGAGCTCACTGAGCTGGAGCTCAGAACCCAGAACCACAGGGCCTGAATAGCCAGTAACCTGGGGAGCCCTCACCTCATAGAAAGACTTTCATTAATTGTTTTCACCCCCCTGAGAAGAGCATGGTGCTGAGGACGATCATCCTCAGAAGATGATGTCCTGACAAAATTACTTAGTGAGTTTTGATGGTGAAGAGCAGCCTACAAATGCTGAGTAGAAACTTATCTACACATCCTTTGTGTGACAAAGCAAATGAGCTGTGAGAAGGGCAATGTTTTCCTGAATTAGTTGGGCAGAATTACACCCTTCTCTTATTAGTTAATTCAGGGCAACACTGTTAGGTCCCCAAATAAAGCAGCAAGTAAGATGCCATTTCTTCTGCTCCCATAGCTGGAGGGAGATTGGTTTGAGATGACCACCTCTTCCAGGACAGACACGGAGAGGAGCAGTGAAACAAGGAGGTGGCAGGTTCAAAGCAAGCCCAAGGAAGTGGCTCTGGCATAATGAAGCAGTGGAACTCCTTGCTGCAGGATGCTGTAGATGCTGAACATTTGCATGAGTTCAAAAACCACCTGGGCCTATTCATGGAGCAAAAATCTCTCAGAGGTTATTAGGGGCACAAATCCCAGCGCTGGCTCAGGAAGTCCCCCAGGCACATTGCAGGAGACGGGAAGAGTCACCTGGGAAGCACTGGCTCACTCGCCCCAGGTTCATGCTGTTTCCAAGGTGCCTGAAGCAGGTTAGTTGCACTTGCAGCCAGGTCATTGATCTGGCTGGACCTTTTCCATCTCTGTATTATGGTTGGAGTACAAACATCCTCTGAGTGCTCCCAGTGCTGTTGGACTGGCTGGGATGTCTACTAAAAGCATCCAAATAGCACATAGTTTTACTTTTTCTGTTGTTCCCGCTGTTCTACTGTTTACTGGTTTTTTTCCTGATTTCTGCTGAGCCAGCACTGCTGGAGCTTGACACCACTTGTGAAGTTAAGCCCTCCAGTTTGGGGGTTGCTGCTTTGAGAGCCATCGGATCCGTGGTGGGCTTTGGCTGGCCTGTACATCAAGGAATCTTTGGAAGTGTTTCCTGTTCTGTTAGGGGTTTTCTTTTCCCTTTAATGAACAAACTCATTGGGCAAAGCGGAGTGCAGAAAGTGTGAGCTCCTGGGAGAGATTTTCAAGGGCATGAACTCCTGCCAGCCAGGCTGTGGTATGAGCCTACCCGTCTGCAAGCCAGCCGCTGCAGAGGTTGATTTCAGCTGCCCGAGCATCTGTTTGGCAGCAGCCTGAAAGTCTGAGGTCTCTGCTGCTTCCCTCTGTCCCTGCTGCAGTTACCAAGCGCCTTGTCATGGCTGCAAAGGCAGCAGAATCAGGCCTTTCTCAGACTGGATCTTTTTTTTTTGTGCAAGAGACCTCGCACTGGCGTCAGGAATCACTAAGAAGCAAACTGCAGGGGGCTGGGACAGTTGTCCAGCCTCGTTTCACGTTCCTGCAGAGACACAGGCCATTTGCCAGCAAAGGTCTCCCCTCCGCCTCCCCCCTGAAAGGTGGCCCAGCGTCAGGGCGCAGGGGGGGCGCTTGGGGCAGCGCCCAGGAACCCTTCACCAACACAACCGTCTGACGCATCTTGGGTGTGAGTCAACGCCTGATGCACCAGGACATGAGGTGAATCAGTCACAGGGCTCTGCTGGGGGTGTCTAGGAGAACACCACCGCGGCTGCCATCACTTCTGACCCCCTGGGCCATCCACACTTGACCCCACGTCTCCTTCATCTCTGGCGGGGGACAGCAGGGCCACATAACCCTGATGGATTTGTGTGATCAGGCCGCAGCAGGAGCTGAGATCATCTGGGAAGCAGGGAAGGAAGACTAGCTGGAGGCACAACGGAGCACCACAGGGATTTCAGAGTTTTTCTTCTTGCGGCAGCCTTGCGCAGACGGCTGTGATGCTCAGGTCTCTGGGGCCCATGGCTGCCGGCACAGGGGCCGTGAGAGGCACCCTGGGAGAAGCAGAGATGTGCAAGTGTTTGCCAGTTGCAATGAGACAGTGCCCAAGGCAGAGCTCAGACTGGGAGGCGATGGAGAAGCAAAAAGCCGGGCTTTAAACTTGAACCCGATTTGGGGTTTTATCTTGTCACAGTTATGATGACTGCTTCTCTGTGCCTCAGAGGTAGTTTCTGGGTTTGAATCTTCATTTGATTTCTTTTATATACAGTTACCATTGTCTTGATCCCAGGCAGGCATCAGGCCACGCCAGCCAAGTCAGACCCACACAGCTAGGGTCTGCATTCTGGTTCAGACCGCACTGCTCAGCAGCACCAATGGTGGGGACAGATATACAGAAGCAGGGCAAGTGTATGCCGTAAAGGTTCCCAGCTACACTTCTAGCCTCTGGACATTTCTGATTCACCAAACTCCTTGTGTTTAGTAACCCCTGATGAGCTTTGATTCCAGGAATTTAACATTTTGGTTTGGAAACCCTGTAAACTCTGAGCACAGACAGGGTCCTGCAGCACAGCGTTCCCCTGGTTAACAGTCCATGTGAGCTGGTGCTCCTGATGCTGGTTTGACCCTGCTAGCTGACACTTTCGGTTCCCTTGCCCTGACACCTGTCAGCACCTCCATGCCTCATAACAGGGCACAGTCCTGTAGAAAGAGCCAGCTCCCACCTGGCCCACTGCTTGAGGGACAAGAGCCCAGGCTCATCGCAGGAAAGGTGGGAGGTTTCCCTTCCTCTGCTCCCTGCCGTTTGGGCCTTGGGATCAGGAATAGGTGCAAGGGAGATCCCTGAAGCCAACTGCACCCACTGTGGCTGTATAAGAAGTGCCAGACACAAGCCACCCCTCCCTCAGTATAATCTGGAGGGGAGTCCCAGTTGCTGCTGACACAGAACAGCACGCATTTCCACTGCTGTTTCAAAATTCAGATAGGTACCACTGTTATATTCATAGAAATTAGTGGGAGATTTGTCATTCATAGCCTGATTGTATGAGTCTGACACGATGTATAAATAGGTTATAGTCACACTTATATAACACTGCCTTATTTATGATCTTAAGCCCAAGGGAGAAATGCCTCTTCCCCAGCCCTTTCTTCCAAGCAAAAAACGTCATTCAAAGCTCAGCTTCAATCCTATCACTGAAGCCGGATGCTTAACCAAACACTGGGAAATTCAAGTGAGGCATTTCTCTTTCAACTTGCAAACAGCAATGTCCCCAAAGGCAGCAGCTGCTAGGATCTGCATGCCTACGATTAAATACAGCACTGGGGCTTGAGAGCTTCCAGGGGTGGTCTCTGGCTTCACAACCATGTAGGACCCAGCGTGTGTTAGAGGCAAAACGTCACATGTTACGTTAAAGGTTAAAATGCCACATCCCTTACTGCCTTCAATCTAGTTTCCAAAGCAGAACCCTTACCCTGAGTCTGTCTTACAGCAAATGGAGAGGAGGCAATCAGCTTGCCTCCACAGATTCACTTCTCTGTCTCTGCTGCATCCCCAAATCCTGCAGCCAAAGATATTAATCTAATCCCCATGGCACTTGAAATTTGGGGATTAAGGGTCCCATGTGTTTGTTTTATCCGCCTCACTTACACATCTGCTTTATAATCCGTGGTTGTAATAACATGATCAGAGACCGTGTGTGTCCTGACACCCGGAGTGGGGAAAGTTTCTGGGCTTCTGAAGAAGGCAGAAGAGTGAAGGATACAAGGTAGTGATGGGATCTGGCAGCCAGCACAGCACCACAGTTGTATCAAAAATAACATAATGTCAAGGACAGCTCACATAGACTCTTATGTCAGGAAGCAGCTTACCAGTGTGGCTTGCCCTCGTCTGCCAAGGCTGTAGAAGCATTTGGCAATGACCTTGCATTCAGCTGGCCACCACTCAAGCTGGACACACGTGCTGGAAGATGCTCTGCCTATGGGACAGCCAGAGTGGTTTTGCACCTGCTGGGCCCCATGTCAGGGCTAGTCTCCGGTCCTGGTGATATCGAGGGGCAAGCCTGCCACATATATAGGGCCACTGGGCTCTTAAGTCCTTCAGAGCTGGAGAGATGCATCAGATCCGTGGGCCCTTACCCACCATATAGTCCTCGGAATGCCACCAGCAGCTGACCTCCAAACCCTGCCGTTTGTCCTCTCACACTTCCCCCCGAAAACCAGCCCGGTCAAAAAGAAACAGCCCCGGGAATTTTGGAGAGAGACCCTCTCTGTTTCCACAGGTGGCATTTAGGCCTGTTGCAGAACACCCCTCCCCACACGGCCAGCCCTAATTAACTGCCTGAGCTAACCACCTAGCAGAAGCCATAGATCTTACTAAAATCCTGATCACTGACCATCCTGGATCAGACCTCACATTTCTCTCCCAGTGTAGTTTGAGCCACATTGACTTTCACAGGCAGAGATGAGGCAGTGGCAGAAGGCAGGGGCATGAGAGAGAGAGGAAACCAAACCTGCAGCAGAAAATGGCCGGGCCACTTTGCATCCTGCTAATTTGAGTGGGTCCTGCCCCGATGACATTTGCATGAGCACAAAACAGCTGCAGCTCTTGAGGTCGGTGGAGTGCCCCATTGCTGTTCTGAAGAAGGGCTGCTTTGCTTTCAGGGATAAAGGCTGGTTTTCCCATCTCCTAATCTAGATCACATCAGGGGCCAGTAACTAGTCTCCTATCTAGTGATTTATACCTGATTTCCCCATGTCTATAAACCCTCGCTCTATCTGCTGTTGCAGGGCAAAAGCAACATATTATTTGTCCCTCTGGAGATAAAATCTGTAGGGCAGTCCACTGGAGTGGGGTTTATAAACTGAGGTCTCAGCAGATAGCAGAGAAAGCAGACCTGGCAAAGCTCCTGGCATCTTTCATGAGCTGCCAGAGGCTTTGGGGCTAGCCTGTGGGGCTGCTGGGGTTTGAGGCAACAAAGGTTCTGGCAGGGTTCAAGCATGTGCTGCAGTTACTTGCAGCCTGGTGTGAAGGAGTAGGGATGGGAAAGGGAGGTCCTTCAGCCCAGCCTGGGTCAAGTCTCCTTCCCTGGCTCCATTGCCCCCTGCACCAAACACAAGGGCTGCTGAAAAGCCCTGAGAGATCCTCTGCTGCAGATGAGTTATGGATGAACTGCTCTGCTGACAGGCCACCAAGAGCGACATTTCATCTGAATTTCTGGGAGGACGGCAATGATCTGGGACATGCTTGCTGAAATCCACTGTTGTGGCCCCGGGATTAACATAATGTCTGGGGCAATGTGAAGCTTAGCCGTGAGAAGCCAGCGCAGGAGGGATGCAGGTGGGTCTCTGAATAGCTACCTGCACTCAGGTACTCCCTTCTCTCCCAGGGTGTCCCAGGCTTGGCCATGCACTGCCCTGGGGCTCAGGGTGCTCACGTGCTTTTGCAGCTGAGGGGTTAGAAGACACTGGAAATGAACATTTTCCCCTCCTCCACCTTCTCAGCCAACCTTGCATAATTTTCCCTTTAGCCTCCCTAGACAGGTTCGTTACAATTCCCCTGCATTAATATGCAAATATGCCCTAGAGGAAAAGAGAGCCTGAATTTATTAACATGAATCTGTTAACTCTTTCACTGCCGCGCTGCCCTTCATGGACAAGAGGATGCTTTTCCCCAGCCTGGAAAGCTGTGAGAGAGATGCCATGAAAGCAGAACTGTAAGGTGCTGCATGAGGACAGGAGCAACGACCCTGCGGTACTCCAGGAAGGCCAGGTTTTGTGGCTAAGGGCAGACTTGCAAGTTGTTAAGACCTTGATTCTGCCTTTCATTTCTGCCAAAGGCTTCCTGCGCATGCCAGGGCAAATCACTCAACCCTTCAGCTAACTGCTGGGGGAAGGTGGCAGCATCCTTACACTGCAACCCCTGCCACGTGCTGAGAGCAGCGGGGGTACAGGTCTGTGCTTTGTCCATCTGCAGCCGTACAGCTGGCTGACCAGGAGGATGGAGGGAATCAAGCTTTTGGGAGAGCTCCAGCGTATCAAACCCTGGCCCGTGTTCCAGCACAGGTGGCACAGAGGCAGGCACATCTGCCAGGTAGTTGAGACCCGTGGCGTGACGCAGCACGCCAGGACCCCACATGTGCACGCCAGGGCCAGGAGCCGGGGAGAGCAGAGCCAGGAAAGCCTGGAGGAGCCCAGAGGGCTCGCTGAGCTCAGCAGTGTACCAGCTGCCCACGGCAGCCATTTGCCCACCCAGGGGGACTCGGGCATCTGCATTTCTTTGGGCAGGAAAAGCCTGTAGATAGGCAAACAAATCGGTATCTATCGGAAGCAAATTTACAGCCGGGCTCTAATTTGGTTTTTGTTGCCACAGTGAGACGAGGCGTAAATTCCTTTTCCTTAATTCAAGGTACATATTGACATTTAATCATCCAAATATGTGCCTTCTTTGACAATTCATTTCCCTCCAGCCTCATTCAACTATTGCCTCTTCTGGCCAGGGCCCTGTAAAAGACGATCCTTTGACTCTGTTGGGAAGGAAAGGAATGTCTCTTGCTCTCTCTCCCTTTTCCTTTGGCTGTTTGTTTTCCAGCAGGGTATACTTCAGTCTGTGCCATACGGATGCCGTTTGACAGGAATATTAGATTTCATGTTTCTCCAGGTTGCAAAGTCAGGCCATGAAGCCGTATGGCCTTCTCCCATCCCTCTCCCTTTCCCCAGTCCTTTCTGCAGCCCCTGCTCCACCACCCCAAGTAATTGCGTTGCTTCTTTTGGCTTGTGGCTTCTGCCACCATTTCAGGTGGCTCTCGCTTGTCCCGCCATAGCACCTCCACAGACAAATTTAACTTTTAAGCTCACTGCAGTGAGGGACATCCCTCTTCTCCTCCAGTGGTGGATCCTGGCTGGGCAGCATTTACTTGGACTGGTTTGGGCACTCTCACCTTCGGATTCAATTTCCCCACTGCCAGCTGTCTGTGAGCCACCATCCTCACCACAGCATCGGCTCCAGAAGTGACCAGCCGGGATCACAGCCGTGAGAATGGCTGGTGTGGGTGCGCAATGGCATTTCCAGCAGCCTGGCTGGGTGCAGTTTATTTTCCAGGAAAAAAGATCCAAGAACCTGCCACCTTCACACAGATTGCAGGAAGGGATGCACAGCATGGAGAGGAGGGTTCAGGCAGTGGAAACACTTGGAAATCTCTGTCAGATGCATGTATATGCACATCCATCCATGCTCCATCCTCAAATAATGTCCTCCGTCAATGCTCATGCAAACATCCAGGGACAGCAGCCCAAATCCCCGCTCCTGCACCCATGACAATGTTGCCTCACTCTTCCACCTCAGGCCGGTTTGGACCTGAAAGGGAAAAATTAGGATGTTAGGCCCTGCCTCCAAGAATATATAATCTGTGCCCTTGGTCATCCAGTTTTAGTGTAAACCCTGGAGTGAATAATGCAGAAAGCATTGAAGACGGCAGGCTAGCTCATCACTTGGTAGCGGCCAATACCTCCTGCCCAAGAAGAGCAAAGAAAATGGCTTATTTTGGCATCAGGTCTTGAGTAAAACTTCCTAAGATGTTTTTGATGCTCCAACTTGAGTTCAAGGTGTGCTGCTATGAGAGCATAATTTTAAATTAGCTTGACAGCAGATTCTCTGTTTGAGGTTTTTGGTGTCTGGCAGGATTCTGCAAAGGAAGAAAGCATGTCCCTGGCATGTTTCTGGCCAGCCAGCATCTGCTTTACTTCAAGTAGAAATAGGTTTTCTTCTTTCCTTGTGTCTGATGTAGTTTGGAACAGGAGAAAATCAGCCTTCTGTCCCTGTTATGTTAGGCAATAGGCACAAATACGTTTGTGTGTTACACAAATGGCAGCTGCGTTACCCCGATAGCTAACCTGATTCAGCTTGGCTGGCAAAGGGTTGGCACCGCAGACAAAAGCCAGTGATGCAAAGATCAGGCTGACGAAGACAGAGGGAAGAACCCAGCAGTGGCCAGAGAGCAGAGTGCAGGGGAGAGGCAGCGGCAGGACACAAGAGTGTCACCAGCTGTAGGCTTTGGACGTGGCAGGCAGGCACAGCAAGGTGTCACCCTGCCTTACCCAAACAAACGCCACAGCAAGGTGTCACCCTGCCTTACCCAAACAAACGGCTGCCAGGCACGCAGGGGAGGGGAGGACAGGCAACTGCAACCCCTGGCAGTCCCTGCACCCCCTTTGCACCTCGCGTTGGCTTCAGTTCCACCCAAAACTTCTCCTGGGCTTAAGTGTGTGGTATAAGACAGAAGAGGAAAGGAAAATTTCCAACAGAAAGGTTTTTCAGAGCTGTCCATTGCATTTGTTTCACCTTGTGTAAAAGCTCGCTTTGTCTGCAAGGAAAATGTCTGTAAATGTGGCCACACAACTGCTCTGCAGAAGGCAGGGATGTGCTTTTGCTTCCTTGCGTGAGGCTGGCCTGCCTCTTTCCGCGTGCTTGGGGGAAACCGCAGAGGTCTCAGGACAAAGCTGCGCTTTCTAATTCTCATCAAATCTGTTGTGGAAAGCAGTAGCTGGGGCAGGTGGGCTTGGGTGACCACTGAGCCCTTAAGCTTACTGCCACCATATCTGGGTCTCCAGTGGGGTGGCTGAGCACCCTGAGGCCCCTGAAGCAGAGTCACCCGGGGCCGGGCATCGCCCATTTGCAGGAGCTGCCCTGCCCTGAGCACACCTGCTGGCACCCGGGTTTGTGGCATTGCTTTAGTTGGAGAGCAGTCGAAAAGGGGACTTCTGGGGGAAATGGCGGCCTGGTGTTTGGGTGGTGGTTATGGGGAAACCCTCTCGGGGTCACTTCAGGACAGTGTGAATTTGCTCCTTCGGCTTTTAGCCGAAAAAGCCTTCCTCCACGTGAGGAACCAAACCGAGGAGCCTCCCAGGGGGCTGCTTCCCTGGCAGGGGGCTGTGGCGTTTGTAAGGCTCTGCGGCCAACGAGCTGTCACTCACCGACGGGGAGAACGTGGCGGCGGCGGCCGGGCCCCCGGAGGGACCCCGCGGAGCCCTCGGTACGCCCCGCTCCCGGCCCCGCTCCCGGCCCGAGCGGGCGCTCAGGGACAAAGGAGGGGGAGGAGCGCGTGCACGTGCGCGTGCCCGGTGGGGGGTGGGGGATGGGGGGCAGGGGTGCGCTCGACCGCGTACGGGTGTGTGCCCCGCAGCGGCCGGCTTGTGTGTATGCCGGTGCCCGCGCGGCGGGGGTGACACGGCGCCGGGGGGAGGGGGGGAGGCCGAGGCGCCGCCCGCCCGCCCGCCGCCCCATTCACGAGACGCTGCGAACATGGCCGGCCGGCGGCCAGGCCGGATTTTTTGTGAATGGAGGCGGTGACGTCGCCCGCGCCCGCCCGCCGCCTTCCGTCCATTCATGCGGCCGCGGCGCGGGATGAATGGGCGGGGCGGGGCGGGGGGCGGGGGCACGCGCCGGCCGCCGCCGGGTAGTAAAGGCGCCGCGGCGCGCGCGGGGGTGCGCGATCGGTACCGGCACCGGGGTCCGGCCCGGCCGCCTCCTCCTTCTCCTCTCCCCCGCCCGCCCCCGCCATGGTGGCCACCGAGGGGCTGCGGGAGATGGAGGGCAGCGCGCTGCGGCGCCTGGTGTGCCGCGACGAGGCCGGCGGCCCCGGGCGCTGCCTGGTGCTGGACTGCCGCCCCTTCCTGGCGCACAGCGCCGGCCACATCCGCGGGGCGCTCAACGTGCGCTGCAACACGATCGTGCGGCGGCGGGCTAAGGGCGCCGTCAGCCTGGAGCAGATCCTGCCGGCCGAGGGCGAGGTGCGGGCGCGGCTGCGCGCCGGGCTCTACGCCGCCGTGGTGGTGTACGACGAGCGCAGCCCGCGCGCCGAGGCCCTGCGCGACGACAGCACCGTGGCGCTGGTGGTGCGCGCGCTCCGCCGCGACACGGCGCGAGCCGACATCCGCCTCCTGGCAGGTACCGCCGGGGGGGAGGAGCGGGCGGGACGTGGCCGCGGGCAGCAACCCCCTCACCCCCCGGGGCTCCCGGCGGCGGGCGCCCCCGCCCGGGGCTGCGGTCTGGCCCCGCTGCGTCCCCGGCCCCGCTGCGCCCCTCCCGGCCGCCCGGGCAGCAGCTGGGAGCCGGCGGCGGGGCTGTGTCCCGGGGCGGGGGTCCTGGGGCGGCCGGCAGCGCCGAGGCTGGGCGGGGGGCGGGGGGGCCGCCCCTGTGCCCCGGGCCCGGCCGGGACACCTGGCGGCGCGAAGCCGGGGGGCAGCGGGGCAGGGACCCCCGCTCTGCGCCCGTGGTCACCCCCCGCCCCGCGGCGGCGACGGCTCGCTCGGGACCCCTTAGCCGCTGTCAGGCGGGTGCCCCGGTGCGGCGGGCGGGACCCCTGTGGTGCCCCGGTGCCGCTGTCGCGGCAGCCCCGGCTCGGCCGCCCCGCTCAGCCGTCGGCGGGTGTTAAAAGAGGCGCTGCGGGCGGCTGGGCCTGGGAAGGGCCGGGAGGTGATTTAGGGCGGCGGGATGCTCGGCTGGGGCTCCTGGATGCGCTCTGTGGGCTCTTCCTTTTTTTTTTTTTTTTTTTTTTTTTTTTATACAGCCCGAGAGTTAATTTATTCCTTGGTTTACTTACAGCAGGGGCGAGGATGCTTATGCAGAGTAGCAAATCCATTAAGGGGCTTGATAGATGGAGGAGCTAGCACTCCTGTTGTACTAGCTACAGTAAAAACAGCGGGAGCCGCTCCGAGGATGCGATAGATGCGATATGATGCTGCGCTGTGGGAGCACCCGCACAGTGAGGGCTCGCTCGGGAACGTGCGATCGGGTCCTTTGCCATGAGCCGTTGCGGTGCCGGGAGCTGCGGATGTGGCAGAAAATGCAGCTGTGCTGCAGGGGTGGCCTTTATCAGCAGCTGAGGGCTTCTGGTGCCCCTGTGGCTCTCGTGGGAGGTTGTTGGGGGTTTCCAGTCCCTTACTTCTAAGGAATGGGCTCCTGCGGACACAGTCTTGGCACTGGAGACTTTTTCCTCGCTTTACCACAGAGCTACTCAAATGGTTCGGCTCGCTCAGATTCCACAAGAGCCCTGCTAACCCAGCACTGTGCGTGTCCAAGTGCAAATGTAATGGCTGCAGGTCACGATGGAAGACCTGGCTCTGTTTTGTGCAGATGGGGCTGCTGCCAGGTTCCTGGCGAAATGGTTCGGCTGGGCGCCGCTTGGCGATGTCTCCTGCCCAGGCTGGCTCCCGTGCCAGGCCCTGCGCGCACAGCCAGGAGCCGCACAGCGCCGGATGGAGGTGCTGGATGTGGTGCTGGGCTGAGCAGGCGTTAGATCTGACGGGATACACTGAAGAGAAATGACTTTGACCGTTTGAAAGGGTTGATCCGCTTTGCCAAGGAGCGAGCCCGTTTCTGTGCATCACCCCGGGCAGCTTCTCCCTCTCAGGATGGCGTGATGGCCACCAGGGCGGGATGTGGTAGGTCCAGGGATTTTGGGATCAGACCTCCTGAAGATGTCTAACAGGCACTTTGTTTTGGGTGCTCTTCCAGATCAAACCGGTAGGACGCAAAGGGATGTCAGGCCCTGGAAACCACAGCCTCTGCAAACTGTCCTGCTCACGTGGGAGGGACAGTGCAAATCTAGCGATGTGTGTGCACGCTTCTGCATTGAGGTGTTAGAGCCCTTCCTTGCGTAGGAGAAGGAGACCATAAAGGATGCCTGAGATGCTGGCAATATTGGTCTCTAGCTGCCTATGGTTTCCTGAGCTGCTTTGCTGGAGGTGATGGCATCCACTGGTCTTTTGAACATCTAGCATTGTTCAGGGCAGCCTCAGAGCTAAGGCTGGATGAGGAATAGGTGTCCTGCTGTGTGTGCTCTGGCACAGCCAAATCTGCAGACACAGGTTGTGCAGCTGGGGCGAGTCTTCCAGGATAACTCCTGGAGTCAGGGCTTGGTCTACCTAGATTCCTGTGGTGGTAGTAAAAAACCCGATTTCTGTTGGTTTTAAGGTTCAAGGTCAGACTCTACAAGGACGTCGGGTTTGTTGATTTGATGTGAATGAGAGAAGGAAATCTCACCAGAAGTGTTTATGTGCAGCCAACACCTCGGTTTCCCTGTCTGGGAAGTTGATGGGGTTTGCTTTTCTTTTGCCTGCCACTAGAAAGACCTGAGGTCACCTTGGCTTGTCCTCCTGGCAGCAGGTCGGAGGAGCAAGCCACTTACCTCCACGTGCAGCTGAGACCCATGTCCTTGAGAAGCAGTGGACACCTCTCTCTGGAGAGCAGCTTTGCTGTGGGATTAGCTTCACTGTACCTGGCCAGTGCCAGGGCTTCCCTGGCCTGTTGTTTTGGGAGCTCTGGGTTGGGGGGTCAGGCTGGGAGAGTGGGAGACCACCCTGGGCTTTGTGGCAGGATGATGTGTGAGGAGGGAACCGAATGGTCTTTGGCCTGGGAGCAGCTTTTCCTGTTAAAGTCGAAGGATGCTGGCAACAAATCCTTTCTCCGTCATCTTAGAGAGCAACCTTGCCCTCGGTCCGGGGTTTTGGCTGACAGCGCGTAGGGGACTAAACCCTGGACCAGAGACTTTGGGCAGCCAATAGCGTTACAGAGGGTTTGCTCCAAGGGAGTGGTGGGAGCTCAAGGATCTCCCCTCTTGCTACCAGGAGCCTGGTTGCTCGTCCTGGGGCAGGAGACCACTCTTCATCACTGTAGCATCATCTAGTGGCGAAGGGCACAGTGAGATGCGTCAGCTCCAGCTATAGGTAGCCTGGCATAACGCTTTGTGCCTCTCCTCTTGCAGGAGGTTACGAGCGCTTCTCCTCGGAGTACCCTGAATTCTGTGCAAAAACCAAGTCCCTGAGCAACGTGTCGCCCCCCACCAGCGCCGAGCCCCTGGATTTGGGCTGCAGTTCCTGTGGGACCCCCCTTCATGACCAGGTACATCTAGAAGCCCAGTGCTCAGCTGTTTTTTTTGACCGCTTCTTCCAGCATTGCAACCTGCTCCTGCTGGAGTCTTTCCGCTGTCCCCTGGCTGAGGACTGCAGAGCCAGAGCCCTGCTTCCTTTCCTCTTGTGGGAGAGCACGGTGGTCCTCCTGGTCCCAGGGTCTCTGCGCTCCCTGGGGAGCAGACAAGCCCAAATCCTGTTAACTACACCTGCCTGTTCCTGCATGGGATGCAGGGGGGGGGACGGACGGACTGCTGAGATGGGTTGAACAGCTCCAAAAGGCAGCCTCTGCTCCCTCTTTTGAGGGCCCTGGATCAGCTGCCAGGTTCCTGCACTGCTCAGGGCATCCGAGCCATCTGTATTTGTGTCCTGCCTACTGCTGTCCCCTGGTCACCCCCATATCTGTTCTTTTTCTCTGGAACAGGGTGGCCCTGTGGAAATCCTCCCCTTCCTCTACCTTGGCAGTGCCTACCACGCTGCCCGGCGGGACATGCTTGATGCGCTGGGCATCACAGCCCTGCTGAACGTCTCCTCAGACTGCCCCAACCACTTTGAGGGGCACTACCAGTACAAGTGTATCCCCGTGGAGGATAACCACAAAGCTGACATCAGCTCCTGGTTCATGGAGGCAATTGAGTACATTGGTGAGTGCCTGAGCAGGGAGCTGCGTCCCTGCATGTTTCACTAGGTGGGGGGAAGCTTCCCCCCTCAAAGACCCAGAGCCTTTGACTCAGAGGGGATGGGGTCCCACAGGGGCCGGGGCTGTTTGTTGCACTGGTGGGAGGGAGGTCAGTCCCCACCAGTGGGTTTGGTGAGGGGTCAGCCTTTGCTGGAAGGGTGCCGGTCTCACGTCTCATCCCCTGTTGCCCTCCAGACTCTGTGAAGGAGTGTTGTGGCCGGGTCCTAGTCCACTGCCAGGCTGGGATCTCCCGCTCAGCCACCATCTGCTTGGCTTACCTGATGATGAAGAAGCGTGTCAAGCTGGAGGAGGCCTTTGAGTTTGTCAAGCAGCGCCGGAGCATCATCTCCCCTAACTTCAGCTTCATGGGGCAGCTGCTGCAGTTCGAGTCGCAGGTGTTGGCCACCTCCTACGCAGTGGAAGCTGTCAGCCCCTCGGGGACACTGCGGGAAAGGGGCAAGGCCACCTCCACCCCCACCTCCCAGTTCGTCTTCAGCTTCCCAGTCTCGGTTGGTGTCCATGCCACCCCCAGCAGCCTCCCATACCTGCACAGCCCCATCACCACGTCGCCCAGCTGTTAGCTCAGGGGCTGGGGCCAGCCAGGCAGCTAGTGCCAGGTGTGGAGGGAGCAGGCAGGCACGGAGCCCCGGTAAGTTAAGCAATAGTGCCGGACACTGCCATTCACCCTGGACTCAACATCTTTTTCGTAGAGAAATTTCTTACCTCATCTTGGGTTTTTTGCTTTTTAATTTTATGTTTTGAAAGCATGAAAGTTGTAAAAGCCACAAACCCTGACACTGTCCAGGCTCTTTGGGGGAGAAAAAAAATAATAGTATACTGGGTTTCCTCAAGTGCCTGGTCTTCATCTCTTTCCATTCCTGTATTATTGTCGTGTTTTTTAAAAAAACCCGCAAGATACACCTCCCCTTCTCCCTGTATTTCTGCCTCTAGCTCACCTGGGTTGAAAAGGGAGCATGCCCTGGGTTCATTGTGCAGCAGCCTTCCCCACGGGGAGGGTGTGGGGTGAGTGCTGCTTGCCTGAGCCCAGTTATGGGGGCCACCAGCAGAGCTGCAGGCAGGGCCTCGGGGCAAGCAGGACACTGCACAGGGCTGCCTGCACTCAGCCTCACCCTGCCACTGCCTGGGGAGGTGACACAGGAGCTGGGAGGTACCTGCCAAGTGACCAGCTGAGCCCATTCCGGGGTGGGGGGGGGGGGGGGGGGGGGGGGAGAGCAATCTCTGGCTGGGGAGATGCCATCCTAAATCCCCTTTTTCTTGCCCCCGTGGTTCCTGCAAAGCTTAGGTCCAACCTCCTGTGGCTTAAGAGAAAGAAGGGGTGGGGGCAGCAGTCCAGGCTGCTTTTGAGTACTCTGTTCAAGTTTTCTCTCCACCAGCCCAGGGCTGTTGCTCTTCCAGAAGGAGCAGGATGGGATGTGGGGGGGCTGTAATGGAAGAAAGCAGCAGTCGGGTGGAGGAGAGGCTGGCCCAAAGAGGTCATCTGCGTGATGCTGCTGCAGCTTTTCATCCAGGCCTAGAAAAGGCCTCATCATGGACATACCCGGAACCTTATTTCCCACCCTACCTCTCTCCTTCCCCCCAGTCCAATCCAACACACAAGATGCCTGTGTGGCTGATGTACATATGTATGGTTTTGTTCCTTTAATTTTTTATTTTTAGAAATTAACTTTTTATTTATTGCCTGAGGGAGGGAGAAAACAGATTGTTTGGAGAAAATAAAAAGAAACCTGTTTTCAACAGTTGTGGCTGCAGCAGGTTTGTCCTAAGACCAAGACGGAAGAGCAGGTTGTGCAAACACTCTCCCTTTCACAGAGCTACTGTTAAAAATGTATTTATTGAATTTTAAACTATTACAAGTATTGCAGATCAGACATTTAGCCAAGCACATTTATAGATCAAACTTGGTTGTTACAGAGATGTTACCTAAAGTCCACCGTGTAGGTAGGCTGAGAACCTGCCCATCATCATCTTTGAGAGAGAGAGGGTAAAGGAAGAAATAAATAAATGGTATTCCAGCTCCAGGTAATTGGCAACCAAGAGAGGAAACATACAGGGCTAGTTATGAAAACAAGTTACACAAAAAAAAGTCTAAAAAGTCAAACCCCAGGTACCTTGCCATCTGGGTTGGCAGAGAAAGCAATCAGGAGTGAAGATGCACAAGCTCACGGGACTGGCACAGAAAAAAATCCCCATTTCAATTTCCAAAGCTGAAGCAAGTTCTACAGATGTTAAGAAATTGTCAAAATCACCTTGTAATACAGAGACTCTTAACCATCTACATTACTAATTAATGTAACCATCACTAAAACTTGCCACCAACAGGTTCAGTAAGACAGAAATAGATCGATCAAAACCAGTCGGACAATAGAACCTGACAGGCATGTGTGTTAGTGTAATGGGAAATGCGTCTGCTTCTCGTGTTCCCTACTGATTCATGGGCTCTTCCACGTTGCTTCAGAAATTTTAATGTGCATATGCTGTCTCCCAAAGTGGGAACACTGCCATTCCATCTCTGCATGTGTCCTGCTGCCCTCTGACTGATCAGGAGAGCATGCCCTGGACTGTGCCGAAGCCACCACCTCTGATCATCCATGGATCCAAGTCTATGGAGGTTCACAAGGCACCCCCTACCTGAGGCTAGAACTGAATCTGCACTTTCCCATGCCTCCCCCAGCAGCACTGCAGCATAGCTTAAAGTGACTGAAGTATGCGTTAGATGCATCTCCTTTTAGATTTCTGTGCTAGATTTTCTGTGGCAAAGCGGCATGGAAAGGGAGAAATCCCACTAAAAATAATTCCACACATTTCCTGACCTTCAGCTTCTGAGAATCATTAGCGATGTTCAAAATAATCTGCTTTGGGGTTGGACTCTTCCTTTTACCCATCTTTTGAAAAAAATCCGTTTTAGGTAATTTCTGTTAACAGTCCCATATGAAAATTCTAGGTCGTGCATGCACTGTGTAGGAGCTCAGACTTCACTGCAGGGATGCAGGACTATTTTTGACAAGATCTGCCACCGTCCAAAGCAGTTCCCACAGGCCACACAGTGGCACAAAATGTTAGCATCCCTCAGCACTTCACACATTCACAGGGAACAGACATCTCTCACCTACAACAAGCTGTCAGATCAGCTGGTTTCCAGAGGTAAGGAAGCACCCTCCTTCAGGAGCTACTCTGACCACATGCCTCCTCTGTGCCTGCTGCCCACCAAAGCCAGCAGTGCAGAACATTTTGCAGGGCTTTCCTTTTGCTTCAGTACAGAATTTTGCTTTGTTATAAACAAGCAAAGTACAAAAGTTTGCAGGCAAAATAAATTCCTGCTGCATAATGCGGTAGGATACTATCGCATCACATGCCAACGTTCAAAACAGAGGTTAGAAAAACCACATTGCTTGTTCCTTGGACTACAGACCAATAGTGACTGCAAAATGGTGGAAGTAGTACAAGAGGTTTGTAACAGTCTCCATGGAGCTGGGATCAAAACGGATTGGCAGATAAAAACAAGGATGAGACAGTAAGACATACCTTATTAAGGTACTATACTCTACTTTTTATCCTAACAGAAGTTTTGTTGACAGCATTCAAGACTGCAATGTCACTCTGCACCAGGTACCTAATTCATCTGTCCCATGGAAACAATTTCCGCAATGGAGAGCAGAACCCTCCCTTCTTTGCTACATGGTAAAGTTTCTTTTTGTTTTGCCTATGAAGGTCATGTCGCAAACTGCGCAGACGTTTCAAAATGCTGCCTCAAAGGGACATGGACAAAAATCAACAGGCCTGACAGGCAACTGTCCCTTTCCCCAGCAGACACCACGTTGTGTCCCAGTGGGAATAGCTCTTTCTGGAGCCAGTGAGAGGCTCTGAACCTGAGGCAGCTCAGCCCAGTGTGTTGCATCCTCAGCTCCTACTGTGCTTCCATTGGTGACCCAATGCTGCAAAGGGGCATCCCATTATCAGGAGACTGCTCTTCGCAGGATGTTGAAAAGCGTCATTTCTCAGTAGGCAGCAGCTGCCTGGTTACGGGGGTGTGCTATTTTTTGAGGTCCCGTTCTCCAGAATTCAGAGGCATCAAGTTAACTCCCCCAGCTAAAGCAGCATCATCTGTACCGTTAACAACCTGCCAAATGCAGCTCTACCACCAAAACCACAACCAGCTTTTCATGGGTAACTTTAATATTGATGGGCAGATCCTCACTTGGTTTTAAACTGTAAGAGGAGCTACAACAACATACACCAGGAGAGGCAGACGCCACTCCTGCACAGGTTTCTACAACACACAGATGCATCATCATCATCAGGCCTGGGTATTCCTCTGTGTCTGGCCACAAATGGATACAAGATCACACCATCACGAGACAAAAACCACTGCAAAATGATTTCCTCACACAGCACCTTTACTCTGCACAGAACATCAGATACGTTAACACTGGCAGTTCAAAGATACCGGACAATCTTTTTTATCTTCTAGAAGTTCAAGGCTGCAGAAGAAATCCAGACTAGCCATGAGTTCAATCAGCACACAGGAAACAACAAGCAAGAACAGAATCTGGTGTGGGCTCGGTGGGGATTTTGGTTTTAGGTTTGTTCTTGTTTTTGAAAGATGTAAAACTTTTTAACTTCCACACCCACATTAACCATTTTGCTCACCTAAGCAGCACAACTGTTTTACCATTTAAAACTATGTCTAACTGGGGATGGTGAGCAACACTCACTCTCACTGCTATTTGAAACCCTAGTGTAGATAGGCACATCCCCCCGCTCTGTTATTAACTAAGCTAAAAACAAACGCCAAACTTAAATGATGAATACAAAGTTTCAAAGCCTAGTGGTGATCTTTGCAATCCTAACACTATTAAACAAGTAGCCAAAATACAAGCACCCAATTTTATCAATGAGATTTGATTAAAAGGACAACTAGGCTAGAGGCTGGCTTGGACTTTGAAGCTACATATTTAATCAGGTCACAAAATGAAGCAAGAACCATATATCCACTGCCAGCTCAAGAAAAATAAAACCCGACGTTCAAGATCTGTTGCAGTATTGCTATTTCTAAGGTTTTCTTTACAAAACAGATGATGTGCAGGTAGCCAGATTGCATCAAATGACTGATTTTACAGTGGGTGAAATTCCTCTGTGAGGATAACGTGCTTCAACATTAGTGTCTTAATGTTACAAATGAAAATGTTGTGTCTTAATGCTGAAAGTGAAAAGCTCTTCAGGTTTAAGTTTGTTTTATCCAAAGATGTCAGCAAAATCCCACTTTTGTGGGGAGCACATATAATTTTATATACTAAAAGCACACTATTCTGTCATTTCCTTGCTTTAAGGGGGATAAAATCTGAACGCATGAACTGCATCATCAGACACTAAATAGTGCTGATTGACAGGGAAATGTACAGCATGTTGTGTTGAAAGGAACATTATTTTTTTTTCCACATCTTTTTTTCTCCAGTCATTACATGCTCAGCACTGGAGCATATCTCCTGGTATTGGTTAATACCAACTACAACCATTTGCTGTAAAAAATCACCATGGTTCGATTTTCAACTTTCTCTGAAGCTGTAAAAAACCCACAAATCCTCCATGAGGGGGACTTGTGAAATTGTTTGATGTTGTGCCATAGTGTGCCATTCTCCTACCCACTGAAATAAAACTGGGAACTTGCAGGGAAGGGGAGTAGAGTGAATAAATCCTAACTTTGTTCTCTGGTATACCTGCAAACAAATCCATTGGCCAACTGATGTTTTAAAAGTTCATTCTCATCAAAATGTTGAATTGATATTTTAAAAAAATAGTATTATTTTTGTAAATCCCTTAAGCTCTTCAACTGTGATGCCACACACAAAGATGTGACATGAAACTGCTATAACACACTCTCCCTTACCAGTCTGAAACCCGTTTACTGGGTCTTGTATTACAGAGGGACATGAACCAGATATGCCCTCGTGTGTGCAATCTTCTGACTTTTCACCTGCTACCTCCCAGCAAAACCATATGCCACTGTAACCGGAGAACGTTTCACAAACTGCATGTACTTAATAGGAGCTTTATAAAAATGTTCTTTTAGAGATGCCAGCAGAGGGCATCGACCTGCTTTTTTAAGTTCTTCCAAGCACAGGACCTGGTTTTACCCTTGTGAACACCTCCTAGGGCTTCCCCCAGAAAACTCACACAGACAAAGCAGCAAACTGATGCAATTTGTTTCCACTCTAAAGTTACGCTCACTCATATTACCCTTTGCTCAGAGGTGTGCAAAAAACCCCTATATTGAAGAACTGGACCTAGCCCCTTCTCAGATGAAATTAATGTTGCATTGTTAATGATTTTAGTCAACTCGACTTTGTGCAAAATTCTTTAAGAAGGTTCTGGCTCAACTTCAGAATACAAAAGGAAAATAAATAGTTGGCTAAGATCTCTTGAAAACATTAAATGCATGGTGTATGCTGAAAAGGAAATTATGGGCTTAATGCAATTTATTTGCGAATAAAATAACTAGAATAGTAGTGTCTGAAATTTTAGCATGTGAGATGGCACTGAAAGATTTCTGTTTGCACAATAATGTTCCTGAAGTCTAGATCAAAACAACATTATTTTACATGTTAACTGCAGACACTAGGAGCCTGAGATATGTTATTAAAAGGCAGTCCCTTGTAAACTTCCCTCAAAAGGAACAGTAGCAGTTGAGTATGCAAGAGTTACTCATATCATATTCATGAAGACAGCAATGCTTTATAAAAGACATACAGCTTATTTCCAGGTTGTTAAGAATTTTATATGATACTGATTTTCTGAAACACATGTCCATCCAGTCCAAGATTAAAGTCACATCCTTCTTCACTGCTCTGTAGCTACTAGGTCTTTTGCTCTGCTGCTGTTGCTGTCTGTGAGGGAGCTTCTGGTTTCACAATCTGGTATGTAATGAGATATTCTGGGTATGCCTGAAAGTAAGTCAAGAAAAAAAAAACACATTGCTTTATGCAAGGGTATGCTTAGCAAGTTTACATTTTGGATTTCACTCAACAGTGACCAGAAAGGACAGTGCAAGAATCAGCTCTGTGTTCACAGAATGCAAAAGAAAAAGCAGATTTCAAACTTATCCAGCACTAATTAGAAACCGTTCGATATAATGAATACCTTCGTTAACAACTACTAGAAAGAAAGATGTTCATTCCATGCAGACACTGCCAGAAATTGTGTGCACAACAGGAATTCAGAGTTACCCTCCTTGTTAGCTAATCCCACAGATCAGCCAGTTATTAAAAAAAACCCCTCAGATGACCAGTGTAGCCTGACCCTAAAATGCTCACTGACTTGCCATGTGATCTGCAAATAATGCTTTTACTGGCAGTAAAATAACTTGGCACACCCAAAGCACATAACCCAGTGTTTTCCTGAGGACCGGTAGGAGGTTTCGTCCCAGAACAAAGCTAAAGTTGCTGGAGGGCAGGGGAACCCAGACAGATCAGAGGAGGCTGGGCTAAAAGAAGCCTAATGAAATCCAGCAAGAGCAAATGCACCTGGGCTGAATTCCTTGTAACACTGCAGGACAGGAAGCAGCTCCGCTGCCAAGGTGCTGGGGGTCCCTGGGTGATGGCAAGCTACAGCAGAATCAAGCATTCCCAGCAGCAATAAAGGCTACCAGCATCCTGTGGTACATCACCAGCAGTGCAGTTAACTGAGGACAGCAATGACTGCCGTTTATTCAATACTCACTCGACCGCATCTAGACAACCACATACAACTTTGGGGTCCTCAAATACAAGAATGATGCCAACAAGCTGAAGCCAAGTTCAGCAAAGGGCCACTAAGAACTGGGGGAGAGAACACAGGATAAACGGGAAGAGGCTGAGGGAGAAGGGCTTGTTCAGTTCAGAAAACAGAAGGCTTTGTGGAACCTCGTAGCAATTGTCCATTATGTATGGAAGGCTATCGAAAAAACAGAGCCAGACTCTTTTTCTGAGCTGCACAGCAGGAGAATGAAATTAATAAAAACAGAGGAATTTCCTATTGGATGCCAAGAATGTATCTTTTACTCTGGGGATAATTAAACGAAGGAGCAAGCTGCTGAAAGAGACTGTGAAGCATCATTCTCTGAGGCCTTCAAGACCTGCCTGGTCAAAGAAAGTCCTCAGCAATCTGGTCTGAATTCAGTGTGAACAAGAGGCTGGCCTAGGTGGCCTCCCCAAGGTTCCTTCCTTCCATCATGGACTTACTTTATAATCTTGGAGCCATCCAGCATAGTAAGCAAACCACTTTTCTAGAGTAAGGGTCTAGCTGAGTTACTCAGATTAAAAATCAACTCCTAAAGATTGCTGTGCTGCTTCAGCTGCCATTTAAGGGTAGTCTCTGGCAGACAGTTACACTGTCACTGTGGGGAATCTACAGGTAAAAAGCCCAGAATCCTCAACATGTACGAGAGCACCAGAAATGCATGTGTCCTTGTTACTGCAGTAATGTCAGTAAAATGCGAGGGAAGAAACAATGCCCACTGAGAGAAACAACAACTCTTAACAGACTCTAGCAATGCTGCACAGGGGGAATTAGGCAATTCTGCATGGTTTAAATCAGAGCAGCTCAGTGGATAGGAATAGCATTTGCTGGCTTGAAGCAGTTCACCGTTTATTTCTACATTTAAACAAAACAAAACAAAAAATGTGTCTGATCAACCAGGTTATCACAGCAGACTCTGTATGGAAGCCAGTCACATCTCTCCAGCTCTAAGCTCTGTCCTTCCAGAAAACCAGTCCTTGCTAACCCACATACCTGTTCTCCTCTATAGATAACATATTCAGCGTATGCGAGTCCATTCACGCTTGGCCTGCCAATAACAGAATGGTGCCCCGGAGGGGCATGAGCCATTTTCATTGTGCTGAACTGAAGAAAGGATTTTCCAAGGGTCACTCTACAGAAGAGCATTTGTCTAAAAGGAAGGAAAAAAAAAGTAACATAATTTTCAAATACCTTACTAGGAGTTGTATGCTTCCAGAATGATTTCAGACTTCTGGGTTTATTTTGTTACAATTAATTTCTTGAGGCTTTTTGGAGAAACACCTTTAGAAACTAGTTCTAAAACTGTACAAAACCTGTCACAAAAAAAAAGTAAAATCTTTCTTGGCATGCAGAAGGGAAAACACACACTTTGTTTAGCCCTCACATGGAGGCCTGTCCTAGTTCATTTTATATAAAGCTGTTGAAAGAAGCTGAAACTCTCTCTGTGTTCCTACCAGCAGGGTACAGACAGGTGTCAAAGTGCGAAAAGCACATTGATCTACTCCAGCACAAAACAAAGCCATGATTAAGTCCTGTTCATTACCTCCAAAATTATCTGATCCATAGTCCAACACTGTACTGCTGACCACCACTTTGCATTGCAGATTTGTTCTGATAGTGCCTGGAATTTAACTGCTATTTTCCCCTGACTCTCCATTTTCAAACTTGCTGTTTTAAGCCTCTTTCCTGAGCCACAATTACTTTGATTTATACTCACTGTATGCTTAGATGTAATTTTTGAGCTTTCTGTGGGACTCGCTGCATTTATATCCTTTTTTGTTCAGCCTTGAAAAATGGAAAACTGCATTTTTCCTGCCACAGCCAAGCTCAAGTGGGTATTCTTTCCCTGCAAATCATCCTGTGCCAGGATCGTAAAAAACAGGACAGCCAGAATTACACAGAGGGTACTCTGCTGGACTCATACCTGTGGCAGATATAACAGGACCTGTCTTTGTGTGTGGGACAGCCTGTTCCTCCTCCTATCCCATACACATATTGGTTGCTTTTTGAGGAGTTTTCAGCAAAGTAAATTCCAGCTCCAAACATTCCTCCAATGTATGCATGCCTTTCATCAAATCCTTTGTGAATGATAGCATTAATAAAAGGAGACCCTAGAACAGAATGACACAAAATTATACATACTTGTTAAGCTCTATAGTAATACAGGACTATGTCAAGAGGAGCTTGTCTGCCTCAGACAGACCATTAAATACCAGAAAGTGTGCTCAGTCAGCTGGAAGGGGGCGATACCCAGCAGGATGTAGTGATGTGTGGGATTTATCGTTATATACCAAGATCCTACGTGTGACTCATGTCTCTTACTCATTTCACAAATCTCATTAAATGGCTTTCCCCCCACTCACATTTCAGTGCAGTTTATCTTGTCAATGCACACCTTCTCCAGCAATCAGTATTGGTTAAGATGGGGCGAGATGTCAGGACAATCATACCCAAACCCAACTTCCTATGCATAATCATAGAAGGATCTAGGGCAGAAGGACCCTCAGGCAACTGTCATTTGTAGGCCCTTCTGGATGCTTCTAGAGAACACCTTGCTGAAACTCCTGGTTGGTTGTGGCTCCTTTCCCTGAGGATTGCCTGAAGCACGAGAGCAGAACACTGTGCTACTCCCCTGTTTCAGAAGATACTCTGTCTTTTTCACAGCTACGTAACATCCTCCCAGAAGCTTTACTGGAAATGACTAAGATACGGCTTAGCAAAAAAACCCTTTTTTTAAAAAAAAAATATTTTTTTTATCTACTGTAGCTTTTTGGATTGCAGTAACCACACAGACTAACTCCACCACCCTCACACACCTGCATTTCCAGTGTAGAAATAAAATTACTGTACAGGATGAAGACATAGCAACATTAACATTGCCTGTGGGTCCTTGTAAGCTTTTTTCTTTTTTTGTTAAAAATAGAGATCACTTCCTTACCATGAAACAACATGCGTTCATTGTGATGATTATGATTCTCCTCTGAGACCTCTTTCTGTCTGTGACAGAATCTCTCTCGCAACTTCTTGTTCACAACCTTTTGAATCTGCAGTGGTACAACAGGTCCAACCACACTTGAATTGGCATTGAAATAGAATACAGTTTCACAGAGTTTGCATAAATTGGACAGGGAAACTGAGAGTAAGGCATATGAATGGTATGAAGAAACCTCATGGCTGTTCTGTATGCGAGGCTGAAGTCTTTCAAACAAGCTGGTAGCACACACTTACAGATGGTTAAATTGCAGCTTAAGATCTCAGGTTTAAGGAAGACTTTCAGGTTTCTTCCCTCTGAGCTTGTAATACCACCAAGAACTACAAACTGGAACACCCTCCCTCTCTGCTTTGAGTTCTGTTGAAACAATCTGTGCTAGCTTTTTGAAGCTTGCTGTCTGGTTTAGGTTGAAATTTTATGAAAAGAAACAACTTCTGAGGAAAGAAATAAGATGATGTGCTGTTTAATCTATACTGAGATATCATTCCAGCCACATGCTCTAATATCACTGTGGCTTCTGTATAGGACTTCACCTTTGGTTGGGAGTAGGATGGAAGCAGAGTTTGCTTCAGGACATGTATCTACTGGGCCAAGTTGCAAAGGCTCTGCACAGGCTTACTTTTCCAACAGACAGGCTGCAGGGGTTTGCTGGAGCTCAGGAACAGAGTTCTGCTCTGATACCCTCCATTTCCTCCTCGCCCCTCCCCACCCCCCCCCCCCCCCACCCCCAAAAAAAAAGAATCAGAAAAGTGTACTTTCCCTCAGAAAGATGACACTCCATTTTCTGATACGCCAGAACCTGTAAAAGGTATTTTTCTAGTTGGCAGCATCAAAGAATGAGCTGTCAAGATCCAAAGCAGCATAGGGAGATAGAAACTTTTAATAAAAATTAATGCTCATCCTTTTCCCCTGCCAAAAATCCCCTTTCAAAAGGCAAGAAAAGACTAACACCAGGAAAAAGAAATCTGTGCTGCAAAATCAAATACAGAAGTTATAGACCTCTGAAATTAAATTGGGTTGTGAAACGTAAGTCAGGCTCTTCACCACCTCTGTCTTCAGTATCAGTTCTTCAGATTCCTTTAAGAACACAAGTGGACGCTTCTCCCTCATTGTGTGCAGTGCACATGATCAGTCTAATTTTAACATTTAGCACTTGCTTTAATTCTGTTCCTGAATACTATTTCAAGGAAGAACTTTAAATATAAAAGGATGATCCATTAAACCAATTCTGCCTGCTTGCATAAGTATCAACTTATTTTACCACATAGGATTAAGAGGTTTTAAAACTTACCCTGATGACATTGTACCTGTTGAAGATCCCACCAGCATTTCCACCATCCCGATGCTCCCGGATTGTACTTTGCATCTACATAAACGAACACAACCGAATGTTCAGCACACAAAGCTTGCTAGCAAGGCAAAGTATTCATGTAATATCTTAGCTTATCACTGGCAACAACAGACAGTCTTGATTGAAAATTAATTGTCAAAAAAACCCAAAATATCTCAATTTTAAAGTGAGATAACACTCTTATTTCTCAGGCACCCAACATGCTATGCTGCTCCCCACCAGAGAAGGTGGATGATACAATTATCCAATCTTGTAATAAAAACCTGCGCAGGAAAAAAAATAGTGGCACTTGCTACCAAAATTATACACAACTAGAAAACCTGCTTTAGATGAGAAAAAAACAATCTTTGAAAATGAATATACAAAACCATAATTTTGAAGTAATAACAAATGTGTTTCTAATGAGTACAGTTTGTATTTCTTAGTGACAGGAAAATGCTTGCACTGTAGATTTTCCTATGTCATTAGCAGCCCCTGAGAATTTCAATGGTTTCATTGTGTCTTTTCCAGAGTTGTTTATGGCTACAACAACAACATTTAGTAACAGCTCAAATAAATATCCCAATTTACTGTGGCAGACAAGTGACCCTTTCTGTCAGAAGTTTATTAAAACAATCTGCACAACCTCCAGTTCACAGCGTTAATAATAAAAAATATTCCAGGCTCAGCTGGCAGCAACCCTGAATATCTAGACTTTTTAAAGAAGTCTCCAAACACTTCTGTGCTACAGTGTGGGAACACTACACAAATAGCAAATGCACAGTAAAATGGAGTTTCTTCCCAACACAACTCTTCAGAAAGTCTCTGTTATGATTTTTCTTTCAAAATGGTATCTGCTTGTAGTTTACTTAAATAAAAGAGCATGTGTGTGTGGGAGGCAAAATTACAGTCAATTCTCAATTATCCGAGAGCTGTTTATCTGGGTTACAGATTAACTAAGCCACTGAGACAAGAGAAAACAAGCTGGTTCACATGCAGAAACAGCCCGAGCACAGAGAATGGCTCGCAAGGCCTCGGATCCTTGGTCTCCACTCACCGCCTTTGATTTTCACAGGTCCACCTATCTACGGAAAGCTGTGGCAACCCTTGCTATGAGATAACATCCAAGACACAAAACAAAGCAAAACTGGGATAACACTAAGCGAGCAAACATACTACTTATTAAAAAAAAATCGGCAGGACACAGCAAAATTATTTCCATCATTGCTCTATATAAAAAGACAAAGGAAGAGCCCTAAACGACATGTCAGATGTACGCAGTTTGTACACCTATGTGTTGCACGCTTTAGCTCTGAGGGGTTATAAGTGAAAAGAAAAACACACTGTCACCACAGCATCAAAAAAGGTACTTGCAATACCTCCTCTTCTACAGACTGATACTCCTTATCGTCAGGAGCAAGGTCAAGGAGAATAGTCCCCTGACTCACACAGTGGAAAGTTAAATAAGGATTGGTGCCTGCAAAGAGAAAGAAACAAAGAAGTGAAAATCAACAGGAGGAAACAACATCAGCTCTATTTGTATCCAGCACCCTCACTGTTCTTAAATAACCCCAGTATGGCAGGAAATGCAAAATTAACACAAGGCAGAAGCACAACCTTGAAAAAATAAAAGTGCTTTTGTTAGCAGCAGAGGCTTTAAAAGAGAAAAGGAAAACGCATGTGGGACATAATTGCATTTTATTGATTCTGCTTTCAAGAGAAGGATCTGAGAAGTGTGGGGCAGCAAAAAACTCCATCAGATTCACCCTTCAGGATACAACTGGCCTGCGGGCAGATACATAGGGCAAATCAATCTAAAAGCTCTTGCCTGGGTGAAAGAGTCCTGGGAAATGGGCACAGCTGTCTCAGGGGTGTCCACTCTCTGGAAAGGCAAGTGATCACTCAGTCCTGTATCTCCACAATATTTTCTTTTCATGTCATGACCCACCCAGCCACCACGTCTGCCAGCAAGTACATTTCCTTGATATCCAGATTCTTTCAAGTCCTGGTGACAATGTCTACATTTACAGAAGGTGACCTCTGGGAGCCTGCTGTATACAACATGTAAGATTAACCGTAAGCATCATATTTACCTTGCTGCCCTCCTAGAAGTCTCTCCACACCTTTTATTAATTTGTGACGGTGTCCATATGCATTGATCCCAATTTCTTTAAGCTCCTCATGCCCCATGTCTGCCAACACATCCAGGGTTATCTGGAAAGGTGAAAGACCACAAGAATCACTTGCCAAACCCAGCCTGATTCCCAAGGCTGAAGATCCATCAGTTTCAAAAAGGGAACATATTCATGGTGCAACCAAGAGTATGTATTTTTTTTTTTTATCTTTTGCTGCACTTCTAATTGCTGCCATCTTCTGGCAAGCCTCTCCCTACCACAGGACCATCCCCAGTGGCTACAGCCTGAAGCTGTGCAAAACTTTTACTTCTCTTACAGGACTCAACAAGAGTTGGTTCTCAAAAACATTTTTACTTTATGTAGGAGGAGGATGCATGGAAATGCTGGGACAAAGCTTGGAGTATTTTTAAAGCATTCCAAGTCTCACATTGCACACCATTGTGCAATTCATTGTTTTCATTACACAAACTGAAATGAATATTCTGTAAGCTTACTAATAAATGTTAAGTGTGTTTCCCATCAACATTATGCTGTGTGCTTATACTCTGTGTGTGTATCCATGTGTGCAATCAAACCAGTGGGTCAGCTATGCTAAGTCATGCTCAACCAACCCCCTATTTTTGGAAATAATTAACATTGTGAGGACACATACAACTAACTATTAGTTATTCATATTGCAATATATGAATACATCTACAATCACCTGACAAGGTTTTAAATCTCAAGCTCATGGAGATTACTAATGGAAGCAGAAAGGTAATAAAACATCATGTCAAATAATTTTTTTAAAAAACAGGAGATAAAGGCTAAATAAAGTACACATTTTTATTGCTATAAAGCAATTATGCACTGAGGTGATTCTGTGAAAAACAGAGATTTCATCTGGAGGTGATAATTACATAAAAATCTTATTTCCACATTTACACACTGAACTATAATGGGAAGCTCAGCAAATAATGGGAAACCATACAATTTGATTCAAAAGAAGCTGTATTGTTAGCACAACTGGACTTGCAGGTATGAAACTCCGTCTACTACAAACTGAATATCATTAATTCAAAAGAAAGCAACTCAAGCAAGGAATTAATGGCTACACTGAACATCTGTCCAACTGAGCAGAAAACAACCCTACTGGGATTGCTGTGGAAAAGCCACTGAAGACATCAATAATGTGCAGTGTGACATTAAAAAAAATACAGAGGAAACCCAGATATTATAAAGCATAAGGAGGAGGTAATACCCAAGGGGTTAAAAGTGCACATGAAAGTACTGCAGTGATTGGAAAAAGCAGCTTAAAACAATAAGCTTAAAGGAAGATGAGCTTGTTTTCACTAGAAAAACTTACAAGAGGAGCTAAACAGTTTCAAAATGATGAATGAATACAGTGAATCTGATCTGCATTATTAAATCTTATTAGCAGGGGAAGATCTTAAAAGCAGGTTAGGAGTTAAGGCAGCAAAAGCAGAAAAAAACCAGCATGGTAACAGGAAGGTGTGAAAAATAGTAAGACAAAAAGAAATGTGAATAGGATACACCTTGGTTTGAGATTGGTTTGCTGCTTATTAAGAAGCAGCTCTAAATTAAAGAAAAGAGCTTATGTTTCATATATAAGAAAGATTATACAGCATTTTAACTCTGGGGAGATACCTCCTGTAACATTTCATGGAAACAGCTGGAATTTTTTCTGTAAGCAACACATTATATTTCAAACATTTGTTTTCCTGACCACCCCTTATAAAAGATTAGCAGCAGAGGTCTGGGGAAAAAATAACCATCAAATCCCATCTGTTGCACTTGTACCTTTTACTTCCACCAATGTGCCCATCTCACGTGAACAAATAATCTATTTAACTTTATCACATTAAATTCAAGAAACAGTAGATAAAAAGTCTACAAATACATTAGAGGTACTTCTGATCTAAATAGTCATGTAAGCTTGAGAAGCTGTTAAAGTGGCAATATTCTTTTCATATATTGTGAACTAATGATAAGTCCATGGGATTTTTTCCCCCATCTCTCAATTCCATTTGAAACTCATTAGCCCTGCAAAACCCAATTAATGCTATAGTCCTAACCTACTAGGAAACAGTTTCTGCATTCTCTAATGTGACTACACCCTGGTAAACTACATTTTTATTTCAGCTTATAGTCAAACTGGAGGGTTTCCTAGATCTAACCAACGTATACGTGCAGCACTACAGGTGGTGAAAGGCTTGTTTAGATATCAGACGGCTGAAGGCCAAGTGCACGTGACAAACCTAACTTTGTTATAGCCATCATGTTCAAAGTTCACAGGGACCAATGTAACTCTCAGAATACAAGCCAAGTTGGCAATCATCATGTATGTATAAGAAAGTGAAAGACACTGGATATCTGAATCAAACAACAAAAGAGATTTTCAGATTCCTCAACTTCACCACGAAGTATCTGGCAACTCATATGCAGTTTTCCTGGTCATACTTGTCTTTCTGTACATGTGAAGTTGTAGTTTTTTGTTTCCCTTTTTCAATTAGAAAATGAAAAAGTCCCTCTAATTAGATTAGTTTATCTTTTAAGCATGCAAAGAAAAATGAGGCTTGCTACTTACCTGTTCTGTCTCAAAAATGTCTCGAAGGTGTTCAAGACCCAGGCTTTTCAGAAACTGGGTAATATTCATGTCAAGACCTGAGACTGTAAGAGAAAAAACAAGTCATTGTATCCTATGCACCCAAATTAAAAAAAACCAAACAACAAAACAAACCAAAAAAACACACGCAAACCTCTCTTAAAAAAAAAAAGTATAAATACCGCTGATTCTCTCAAAATTCCAAACTCTTGATTCTTTTTACAATCAATTTGTCTACGTCTATAATAAACAATCTAGTTCCATTGTGTGAAATATCATTGTAAAGTCCATCGCTGTTTCCTTCTCAGAATCAACTATTAAAAAGCATAAATGTTCTGTGGCAAACACAGGCTCATATTGCAAAGAGAAGGAAAGGAAGGGTGGGTGTATTTTTGCTATGGATGCTGACATAAAGCATGCATTCCAGATACTAATCAAAGAGTTTAAAAAGCCTTAGCAAAATCCCCCAGCCATCACAATCATAAGAATTCTCATTGGATTTTCTGTATAAAATCAACAATGAACATCTGGGCACCTAATCAGATCTGCCTTTTAGTCAGACCTAATCATACATTTGATAGCAAACATAAATGAAAAGCTAACAACGCTCCTAGGCAGAGCACATGAAAACAGAGCAAGCATCGGGCACTTTAAGATGCAGATAACAGTTCAAGCTCTATGACATTTTCTAGCTAGTCAGAAATGTTTTCCAGATAAAAGTAAGGCCTATTGTGATACTAAGCTACTGTACTTCTGGCAATGTAAACTTGTCCAGCAGCAAATGCACCTTCTCCTTCCTTCCTTTCAGTTCCTGCTGCTCCATCACCAGCATTTGATGCCCCTCCTACGGCTAGTTCTGCCAGTGGCCCAGTGAGGTTATCTATACTGCTGGCAGCGGAGAGGCAGGACGGCGTAGATGCTGGTGAGATCACAGAGGCACTAACGACAGTAGCTTGAGGCTTAAAGCACGTAGGCAAAGCTTCTGGAGGCATCGCATCTATCAGCAAAGCTCGGATATCATCAGCCTGAAAAACAGAAATAACATTCAACATGAGGTTCTATTATCACAAGTCACCGATCTCTGGAAAGAATGTTTCTTTGAATTAGTTTTAATTGATTGCTCCATTTCCCCATTAAAAAGAAACTGCCAAATTCTGGAACACAGAAGGTTGCAAGAACCTTCTGATTTAATGCTCAGGCACAGGTGAATGGGGTTCTCTGCATTTCTAAAAGTATTTGAGAAGGTACATCCAACTTCATTTTGTGGCAAAATGACTTTATGGATGTTAAAAGCCAGGAAGAGCGATGCAGCAACTTTATCTGACACAACCTAGGCCAGGCAATGGCACCTCGTAATTTCTGTCAGACAACTTCTAGTGAAGCATTTTGCACCGGATCAAGATTTCATGAAACACTACCACTGCCTTTGCTATAATCACATCTTGCCATATTACAATAGAGAAAAAAAAAACAGCAGCTACAGGAGAAGTATGAACTTTGCTAACAATTGGATTTAGCCTCTGTTCACTAAATCAATCAGGCCCCTCATTTTCAAGAATTTTCTCCTTGCATGTTCTTGTAGGACATGATTAAGACTTCCTTTTTTCCCCTCAGAGAAATTATATAGTTTTCATATCCCTCATCACAATGTAAGTTTTTAATAGCTCAGATTATTCTGGAGAATATTTCTTGAACTCTCCATAAATCAATCAGTAGCCTTAAAAGACACCCACACTATACAGACAGAGCATCCAATTTGGTTGCATTATCTATTCCATCAAGATTGGCTAACCTGGGACACAGAGGTTCTTGTAACCTTATTAGGCTTTTTTAACCAGCCACCACTGCCACCATTAACAAGAATGTTTCTGGATGCTAGTTTTAGAAAAAGTTTGATAGCCACCTGCAAATCTTAGAGTGTTGTTTTAGAGTTAGACTTAAAAGAACGAAGGTAATATGCAGGCACCGAGCATAATTATCCTATCCTCTAAATGATCCTGTTCCTCTAAAGGTCCATCTGATTTTCCTCCTAGGTTCAAAGAAATGGTCACTAACAGTACACAGGTTGATCATCGTCAAGGACGTTTCAGAGAGGTTTATTTCTGGCAATGAGGAGATTGATCCCAGAAGTGAATCCTTAAGCAGAAGGAAACCTTAAATCACAAGCCATGTTAAGTTCTCAGCCAAAGGAAAAAGCCTGGACCCACAGGTAAAACGTTACAAACGGGCACCCTGGAGATGCTCATCTCCCTCTACCTCAGCACAGAAAAAGCTGAGGACTGCTGATGCCATGGAGCCATAGAAAGTCATTTAATATGCAGAGCAAATCCTCCAGAGCAGCCCGTGGCTGGCATGCCAACACGAACTTACTGTTGCCAGGTCTAGTGGTGTCTGACCCTCTTGATTCTTCATGGTTGGATCTGCTCCATGAGCTAACAGCAGAGCACAGAGCTGCGTCCTTCCTTTTTGCGCAGCTTCATGCAGCGGTGTGAACGCCCATTTATCTGTTGCGTTTACGCATGTATTGTATTTGATCAACAGCGCTGCTATATCCACATGCTGGAAAACACAAGAACATCTTAATCAACATGACACTGGTAAAACAGATAACTCCTTTTCATGCCGGAGGTAATGGTGCTTAGAAACCCCTGAAATTTCTCTTTCCTTTAACTTACTTCTCTGCCTCCTGTGTCTACACAGCAGCACACCTCTTCAGATAGCACTTTACACTGCAGCTCCACAGTCAGATGATCCACCAGCACACGTATAACTTGGATCAGACACAGGATTATATTTCTGTCAAATCACCCCAAGTACATAGCACGAAGTCTGTGTCAGCTACAGGAGCAGCCATGATGCTTGATCCAGCATAAAACTGATAAGAGTTAACTATCAAAATATTTGTAGACAAATTTGAACTGGCGATATGAATTCACAGGGCTGCAACTTTTGTGATACAGTATTAGAAGTTCTAAAGACCAATGTGTTGTACTGCTGAGCCACCACTTAAATGTCTGTACACAGAAGTCTTTGTCATACTTTCATTGCTTTCTTTCAAGACTTTGAACCCATCCGTGCCAGAACAAATGTGCTCCTTCTCCAATGAGACAACTGTAATTGATAAAAAGCATTGAGTGTCATAAGGGACAACTGTTTTACATGGGCTATAAAAGCAATGATCTTCTATGCCCACACTTCCATCAATATCCCATCCTTGAAGTCTGCCAAGTTAAAAATAACAGAACAGAAAACTGGCAAAGAAATTTTTTGGCTGCCTCTGACCATATAGGTTACTTGTGCAATACAGCTAAGAAATAAAAAAGCTGGTAGTCAAAATGAGTAGGTAGGAGCATGAAACACTGAAACTGTAAGAAGTGCAAATATTTGCCAATAGATTTCATTTTTCCTCCTGATGGCAATTAAGTGACTCTCAGCACCTCTCGCCAAAGGGCCTGCTCTCTGAATAAGCATGGTTTGGAAAGGCTGCTGAGCTTACCTTTCCTCTCTGCCAAACTCTTAGAGCAATTGCTGTTTCTGTGACTTTTCTGCCACATGAAACCCTACCGAGGGACACGCAGCATGAAGTGCTAGCTGAAAGAACTGAAGACACTGTGAGGAAAAGGTTGAGCCCATGAAACCTGCCAGCTATGAACCTGTGAAACCAGCACTCATCTCCTCTTTACCTCCCATCACAGAGATCTGAACAGCCCGATGACAGCTCAGAGAGAAGCGTGGGCCATCACGGTAAAGTATACAACAAGTCTTAACTTATAAGCTGGTGGAAAAGCACCGAACAGTGCTCTGTCAACCTTCCCTAGAGAAAGTAAAGCAACCAGACTGGATTGACATTACAGTTTTTAGAAGTGATAATCAGCTTGAACCAATCTCTGACATTTTCCTGTGCCAGTAAGGAATGTTTGCCTTTGTGTAAAATGTGTGTTCTGGTTTCTCATGCTTGAAAAGAACAAATGCAATCTTTGCAGCAGAATATCTCTCTAGATTTAAGCAATGTCCTGGGAATTTAATGTTTATGGCAGATGCTGATGAATAATATTGCTTGGTATTAGGACCCAGTATCATTCAAGATTTCTGTGTTGCAATTATAAACAAATCCAACAGGATTTGGAGCTTTTTGCTCTTCAGGACACTGGGATCCCAGACTGACATAGAAAACCAATGTAAGCAATGCAGGTTGAGTGTCTCCTTAAAATCAAGGTGAACGCTGTACTAATTTCATTTCACTCTCAAACAAAAGCAATTGTGGTTCTATTATGAACACCTCTCCCAGATTTTGCTCTTCTTGTGCCAGGACCAGGCAGTACCAGACAAAACATATCATGAGACCATCAAAAATATTACTTCGAGTTTCATGTCCTCTGCCTGACCGTAAGCACACTGCTAGGAGCTTCTCAAGAACAGTCTCTGTACAACTATTTGCAGATTTCTTTCTCATCTCATCCACACTTAACAGCTGCTTATAAGCAATCAGGCACCTGTACAACTGGTATGCACACAGATGCTTCCTCCTACATGGAGGAAGGAGGGCCTGCCTCATCCAAAATGCTCTGAATCAGCCACTGCACCCCACTGCAGTAGATAGCTTGACCAGAAGGTCACCCATACTACAAACTCAGTAGCCCTCCAACACTTTAGCTTTAGCAATAGCTCCCTGCCAGAGACCAGCTGTAACAGACAACCACTTTCCTGTCATCACCTGGGATGACATCACCAGGGACATGACCCCCTGGTATTATTCTCTTCCTTCCATCCAAGTCTTTCAGCAAGAACTTGAGATCTTTTGTTTCAACAGTCGCCCCAAATTTAACACTGTTCAATACTGTGCCTCTGCTTACCTGCATAAAAGCTATGTTCTAGTGATTTTTCTAAAAACCGCAGCCTTTAACTGCTACAGCACACCCAAATCTGTGTCCTATTTAGATCTGTATGGCTGCAAACAGGACTCAACAGCAACTTAGCCCAACAAGTATTTCACGCCATGAAAACCTGATCTATGTTCACAGCAAGACAGCTGCAAAATAACTGGCTTTGGATATGACTAGGGAGTTTCTTGTTGGTCTATTCATGGCAAGAATGCCTGCACCTACCCCATAGGATGCTGCATTGTGCAGGGGGATTAATCCTCCTTTGTCCTGGGCATTAACATCAGCACCATGTTCCAGAAGGTATTCAGCTACTTCCAAGTTGTTGTAACCGGCTGTAGGAAAGGCACAGGAGAAGAGATCAGGTATTAGGAGAGCTAAAAATGAAGAAAAACTATTAGACAGAAAAGCTAAAGCAATTTTTTGACTGCAAAACCTCCTCTTTCCTAGCAACCGTACTACCTCCTGCAACACAGCTGCCATGGTTAACAACTCTCTGTACAGGACAATACTCTGTGAAACTCTTGCTATACGAATTCTGGTTTTAGCAATTAACTTATGCAGCCCTATCATAAAAAAAAGCCCTCAAAACCTCGTGAGTCACCTACCTGCAAGATGTAGTGGTGTTGAATTTCTTCCCTGGGTGTCTCTACAATTGATATTTTCTTGAGTACATAGCTTCTGCACTCGTGCCAGGCACCCCTTCTTGGCAGCATCTAGCAAGGCAGCATCTCCTCGCAATAAATCCTGAATATCTGTGTCTCCTTCTTTCACCAAATCTAGAGGAGTGTTCCCATCTCTATTCTTTTTTGTTGGATCAGCTCCGTGCTGCAAAGAGCAAAGCGGAATGCTACTGTCACAACCGTGAGCAGATCAGCGCGCGTAAGCGTGTCACTATTTTATAGCACAAGCTAGGCAATGGGCGATTTTGATGACCTGCCGTCATGAAGTAGCAACTGTATCGATTAGTAGGCACATGAGAATAAATCCAGGAGGCTGAGGCCTAAAGCACTAGTCTGCAACACAGCTACACGAATCTCAACTCCACAGGCAAGAACAGCTGGCCTCTGCAAGAGCTGCCACTGCTCTACTTGCAACTGAAGTAGGTTCAGGAACATATATCCTGCATATAGCTATACCCTACCGCCACAGCAGGTGCTAAAGAAAAGCCAACTGCAAATACCTTGCCAGCTAATCTTTCCCTTCTCCTGCAAACCAGAGGTGTTTCCTCAGCACACCTTTCTGAGCTGGTGAAACCAGGTCCCAAGTCTCACTAAATGCCACGCTGCTATTGAAAGACACCTGTTTCAGAAGGGAACTAGAAAAATACTCATTTCTACGCTTCCCAATAGGTAACAGCACCATCTTCAGCTGTTTACAGGTCCTGGAAAGCAGTAAAGAAAACATGTTGGTCAGAAAGTGGATTTGGATGACTGCTGGAGTGTATCTGTGCTGATAAAATACACAGATCAGCCAGCGATAAGAACAGAGCACAGCGTGAGGGAAACATATGTCTACATACAGCATACGGAGTGAGTCACGTCCACATCACAGCTTTGTGGGAGGACAGCTCCTTCCCTGTTCACTCTCAGCAGCGGCAGGAAAACAGAAAGATAGATAAGGCAGAGGCAGCTGCTGGCACTAGAGTTCTCTGCCTGGCCCCTTCAGATGAATCAAACGCAGCGGTCTAACCCCTGTCAGCATGCCTACCCCACCATTGCTCACTGGGGACACCGGCAAAGCTGCGTGAGCGTGAGCCGCAGGGAATGAGCTAGGCGTGGGGGGAGCAGAAGGAATTAACAGCCTTGTGTTTGGAAGCAGTACAGCAAAGCCCAGGGCGTAAAGGGTAAACAGCAAGGGACAGAGTATTGATTACACAGAACCAGTTCCACATCTGTGGGGCTTCTGTGAAGAGAGCATTCTTTGCACAAAACCTTTTAAACTGCAATCACTTCTCCAAGATATGACCTTAGATACCTTAATTTAAAACTCACAAAAACTGGAACTGTTCAGATAGTCTCCGGAATATCTAAATGAAGAGGCAGTGCCTTCTGAGACCCCTTCAAAGGCACAGAAACAAAATGAAGGAGGTAATTTTAAAGAAAGGTGATGAAAAAAAGAAGGTCTCTCCAAAATGCCTGTACATTTTTGCTTCTTCCTCCAAGCAGACCAGGATAGAAAGAGTGCAAGTCAGGAGTTGTCAAGCTCAACACCCATGGCTCAGCAGAACTGACAGCACTGCCAGCTGGCATAAGAGACACAGCAAGAGAAGCTGTGAGCAAACTGCAGTGTGAGCACATATCCACGGACACCCAGAGCCTCTACAAAACTGTGTCACCTTATGGGCCTATTTAGCTCTTGTGCAAGAGTATTTCAAAAAGACAGATTTCAGCCCTTTCCTATTTCCCGTTGTATGTCCATTCAGGATGGATGCAAAAAATGGCTACATTCCCAGTGGAATGATCAGAAAACTCCACAAACCTCCGGTGTCTATAAAGTAACAGTGTGCTTGAAAGATTACGAGTGCCTCTATAGCTTGAGCTAATATCTGTATTCAGGCATCACTACCAGGGCCATCATCATGCCTACTCTATAGACATGTCTGAACATCTTCTGGTTTCTACTGCAGATGTGTTTTGAACTGATGTGCTACCCCCTCTGAATGCTTTTTTGGTAATCAAGTGAAATAATAAGATAGGAGGGAAACAGCAGGGCTTTGCAGCAGCAAATTAAGAGAAGTGGACAGGGAAAAGCCTCATAACTTTTTAAGACTACCCATATTCTGATTTATTTTAAATGTTGTGCTTCAGCGGGACGTGAAGTAGGCAAGGCTAGAACAGGAAATCGGATTGGCAAGAAATTTCCCTCTAGCACAGCAGGATACGACCTTATGTCAAGAAGTCTCTCAAACTCATGTTTCTTACTGGAAACATGCTGGCATTACCTCATGCTTTTTACAGGTTCTTCCACTAATTATAATGAATATTTATTCCACAGTATATAAGCATTTTCTCCAGGCACTTGAAAAATTATACATTAATATAACAGTTTTAAATTTCTAACATGCCAGACCCATTTAGGATCCACCCTCAGTTATTGCTCTGTAACACACTCCTGTGTAAGTATTTACAAAGGTTTACCTAACTGTAGTAGCTGTTCCAGAAAGATATGAATAGGATAAGGTGGGTTTTTTAGTATTTTTACACAAATCCAGCTGCTTTTTCCAGTTGGAGAGTCTTGTTCTACTTGGCTAATAGTATTAACACACATACTGGAAAAAGTAATGATTCTTTGTAAGTGAACTGACATTACACAAGAAATCATCTGACAACTGTAAAAGGAAAATAGATTCAAAGGCACCATAAAGAATTCACTGAATGCAATTAACTTTGCATTAATTAATCTTCAGCAAAACCAAACATATACACATGTAAAGACACATCTGAACTCCAGCACATACTTTTAAAAGCAGCTTGCAGATTTCGTATTTTCCTTTTGCTGCTGCTTCATGTAGAGGAGTGAATTTCCACAGGTCTGCCACGTTGACAGAAGCACCGTGCCTCACTAAGAGTTCAGCTACTTCGTAGTGTCCGTAAGAACAAGCATTGTGCAGGGGTACTAAGCCACTAATCAAAGAGAAAGTATTAATAGCTACAGAAAATAAAATCCAATATGCAATCATACAAAGTTCCAGTAGATAAAGCTCCCACTTTCACCAGACATTATTGGTATCTTTCAGCCTTTCCAATTTTCACGGCTTTATTTCCCTGCTATTAAAACACCAATGAAAACTTCAGTTCACATCCAGGAGACTTTTAAATGCTTAGCCAGCACCAATGGTACTACTTCCAAAAGCAAGTAACTTCAATGCTGTTAGCAGTAGCCAAAAACTAAATTTTAAAAATCACTGACGGTCTGACTTTGCATATTTGAGTGTACATTTCAGAAAAGGTGTAATACTAGACAATGGGTTTGAAGTACAGTTATTAGTAAGCACTGCACACCTGATAGATACCGAAGGATACCCAAACATTTCTCTCAGGGGGAGCCTGAAAATTCAGTATCAGAAATGTTTTAGCATTGAAAATAAATTATCTCCCACCCTAAACCAATATATTGGAGTGAAGGATCAAAGATAATCATGCTATCCTGCATGACTGCTTTGCAAATAATGAAAAACCTGTAACTAGTTTGTACCATTTAACTGAATAAATAACTAACTTAATAATTAACAAACTTAGAAAAATGACCAGAGATAACCCTGGTATTTTACCCCATGCAATTCAAAACTAATTTTAGATCTTAAAGGCTGCTTTTAAGCACAAAGTCTCCAAAATGGGCAAGAGGAGGAGGAAAAGAAAGATCATGTATTACAGTGCCAGATACATACTTGACAACGGCTTTGCCAGAAAGCTAAGTATGCTTTAATGGCCTATAATCTCCCTACAGTGATGTCAGGAACAATGCAGAACAAAAAGAAGGAAAAGAGAAAAGTTTTCAAGAGAAAAAACATAATGGCTACTGAAATCTGAAACGTAATGAACAGAGGGGGGTAGAAGTCTCACACTAATGGAAAACATCAGAGTGTATCATGGAATGAAACGTACCCTTTATCTTTAGCATGCACATCTGCCCCATGGTGCAACAGATACTCCACCACTGATACACGGTTATATCCTGCAGCAAAGTGCAGTGGTGTTGAATGACGGCCTTCCAAATCTCTACAATTCACATTCTGAGGGCTGCAAAGTTGCTGCAAAAACAAAAGAAGAAACCAAAATTCTAGCATGGAACTAAACCAAGTAACACACACACAGACACACCCACCCCAAACCAAACACAACCACAACAACAGCAACACAAAAGAAAAGCCCCAAAATACCACCTCCAAACATCCCAGCACAAAACTTGATCCATTTACTATTATATACAAATGAAGTTAGGTTTCGGGAAATCATCTTCCTCTTAGGCAAAGTTAAAAAAACAGCTGCTCTGAATTTATGGCTGAAAGTACTTCTATAACTAACAATTTAAATGATGGAAGCAGTACGAAGACATTCCTAATGTATTAGAAAGGGTGAGCCTCTATATCATCAAGCACCAGGTTCAAAGCCACGTAACTTTCTCCAGACATTACCATTTCCAGCTTATGTTGCCTTCAGAAATCTAGAAATATTGAGCTTGGCAGTCAAAGGAGCTACTGGTGCCCAAAACTGCTGCTGTTTGAATATGAATAGGTATGATGTTGGAGTTCAAGGTGAGAATGCATGCAGAATGGTCTACCTCTCGGCTATTTTGCCTACAGACCAAGCCTGAAAGACAAGATCAAACCTTCCCATGATGCTGGGATTCCATGGCCTGACCCTTCACCTTCAGATTAAGGATGGCTTAAAATGTGACATATGCTACCTGTTAACAGTTTTGTTTGCATGCCTTCTGATTGACTCATGCACCTGAAGCTTGTTTCTACTAAACCGTTACTCTGAGGATCACAGCATCTGCTTCAAAGAATTATGGCTGCATCTGTGTCCACTGAAGACATGGCTATGTGAAGGACTGGGAGAACAAACAGCCAAAAACTCAAGCGAAACACCTCAGCACATCTTAATGCACTAGCTTCTAGAAAGAAGAAGGAGAAAAAAAGAAAAAAAAAAAAAAAAAAGAAAGAGATTTGCCTTCCCATTTCTTATGATTTACCATCCACTGGGCACCACTTCCACAAGTCTTGTAGCAAAGGCTTCCACAAGCCTTGCACAGCAAGGCAAAATGGAAAGTTAACATGAATTGCTCAAACCTACCTTCACAGTTTCCAAGTCTCCAGCTTTGGATGCTTCTAACAACCGGTAATCCACATCGGATGTGCGCACAGGTGTACTTTCTAAACAAGGAAAAAGATGGTTTAGGATTACTTAGTATTATTAAATTATATTAACTTGTGTCCAGCGTATTTTCCAAATCTGTGTGTGTTGTCATTTGTGAAAACACAGCTGGAGTTGTGATGTTCAAGTTCATATTGCCTGAACTGCTGAATGAAGAGCCTTAGTTTCAGTGTGCACCAGCCAGATTTAGACTCTAGAGCTGACATTATTCTGCCAAATGGAATTTCACTGCTTTGTTAATCCTACTGTACGGTAAAAATTACATTTTAAGAAACCTACATGCACCCTGGGACAAAATCAAAGTTTTGCTGAAGATTAAAAGCACTTTTCTCAACAATTTCATCAAACTGTATGAGGTGCCAGTGCACAGCCAGGGTTAAATGTGCCCAATTCTGCAGTGAATTAACAGCCTTCGCACTCTGCACTTGGGATGTGTCTCATACTACTAAGTAGTGACAAGGGGATGGGATTTTTAAGACGGCCCTGACCACATGGTGACTGCCTGCTTTATGATGCTCCAGCTGTGTACTGCATTTCACAGCAACTGTCCCTAGTTGCAGACATGGGGTGGTTAAAAATAGAATCCGAAAGATGACATAGTGATTAAAAGGAGATCTTTAGAGAGACACCATTTTTCCTCTTTAAATTAAGAATGACAAGTTTTGGCCTCAAAACTTTTCTTTTTAACCACGCTTCTCATCAGAAACATGGCTGTGAGAAAGCAAGCATGCTCCGAGGGAAGTAGTAGTAGTGGCTGGAAAGAAGCAGTGGATTAGTTGTCCCTACAGCTCTTCAGTCTTGCTCAAAAGGGACCTGAAAAGGCAGTCTTGATCACTTCTTTGTTCATACAAACTACTTTCTCTTGTAGAAGCCACTCCTCTCAAGTTCAAGGATTTATGGAACAGATGTTTTGGCAGCATGTTGCCTGATCAGCTGTCCTGAGTTCGGACGGAAATGACTGCCTAGTGCAAAACAAATGGGGCAAGAGGAACTCGGGAGTTGCAATCCTCTGTAAGAATGCTGTTAAGAAAGTCAGAGTGTTACAGCAGGCTAAACTCATTCTAGATGGGCATGCAAATTTATCAAAAAGTGGGTACACTTCAAAACAGTCCTTCCTTGCACTGCTGTAAAATGCCTCTCTCCTTTTTTTCACCTGTTTTAAGGCATCATTGTTGAAAACGCTGAAGGAAATGGAGCTTCAAGCTATCACAGGCCTTCTCATCTGTTTGGGTATCTGCCTTTCTTTGACTACATGCAGATCCCACTGAAAGATGCATTACTTGCTCTGTAGTAGCTATTGATGCAATTCTCCCTACTCGCAAAAATTCAAATGTAACATGAGGATATGCGAACCCTCAAGCACATACATGAAAAACAGTGGCATCCTCTTCAAACATCTATTCATCTTTTTAATGCAAGATATAAACAAACTTATCAACAGTATTCAGAGCATTTTCACAATAAAATCTTTGCTGGAGGAGCAAGATATTTGAAGTAAAAGTTCAAACAGTTTAGCAGTTATCAGTATTTTTCTGCCAATAACGCTCTGCTTGTGACTGCTGAAGTATGGAGTACCAAACAGGGTAGCTCATGAGAGGAAAAAGGTTTCTCACATGTTCAGCAATAATCCAGTTGCCTTGAGACTTGTTATCAAAAACCCCCAGCTTCCCACATCCATCCTCCTACAATCTCCCTGTGCAGCAGCATGCTCTAAATCCACAAGATGTTTATTTTCTTCACGATTTGCACAAAATCATTGAATTGAGCAGGGATTTGTTTTGCTTTGCTGTGGGGTTTTTTTGTAGGGTTTTTTTTTTTTTTTACCCTGAAAAGCATCACACTGCAGATGTGCACACATGATGGAGGTAGAGAGGGGTGAGAAAACTACTCTGAGCCTCTTGCACTGAAAAAGAAGATCTACAACTGTAAAGGGAGAAGCTGAAGTTCAAATGCACAAACCTTTATTTTTACCCACCACTTAGAATCTGTTGCACTGCTTCATTTCCCATCTGTGCTGCTGTGAAGCCTTGTAAAGAGATGATGGAGGGATCAGAGCCATAATTCAGCAAGAGCCGGCAGGTCTGCAAGTGACCTGCTAATGCAGCCCTGTGCAAAGCTGTTTGACCAAGTGTGTCCAGTGCATTCATCTGAAAAATCAGCAGCAATATAAAATAAAGCATTATTATAATTAAAAGCCTGCACGTGTCAGTGCTCTTAATAAGAGCAATAACAAGAATTTTCCAGCATACAAATTCATCTATTAATCCCTCTGCATTGCAACTAAACAAAACTAAATGACAAAACTGGTCAACATTCCAACGTAAAGACAATTTACTGCAGACACTTTCCTGTCTTTTAACAATGTAGGTTATTTGCTTGCATGCCTAAGAGACAACACAGGATCCCCCAAACCATACATAAAATAGCGATCAAACTTTTGACAAAGATCAACCTTGTGGCAAGAAAAGCAAAACTCTCACAGAAGAGCAGAAAGAGGTAAATAATTAACCAAACAGTTCTAAAATCTTCCAGCTCTAAGTAAATTACCATCTGTCATCCTCGGAAAGGGAATTAACTCAATTTTACTTACTACCAAGAATTAAAGCAAAACAAAGATGTCAGATTTGGAGTTGGGGGGGGGGCGGGGGTGTTGGATACAAACAGTCAATTTTCTCCTCATTTTTTGTACTCTTACAGAAATGTTAAGTATAACTGGATATAATTCTACTCAATACAAGACTGTATAAACAGGCAAAATGGAGTTTGCTTTCAAAGAGTATGATATAATGGAAACCCATCTGTCTGTCAGGATCGAACAGAGTATCTAAATAACTAGAAGCATCTCCACAGGTTCACTATCAGAGAACAGAAGAGAATAATAGAGAGCTTTAAAAAGAAAAAACCTTCATGAAAATAACCTTTCAATAAGATACTCCGCACCTAGCAGCGATTCATGACAAATTTATATGCAAATATCCAACAGCTTTTTTTTTACTGCTTTATGAAATACAGAACTGCTCAATATTCTCTGCAAGCAACTCAGAACCTGTTATCTGTTTCCAAGCCTACAGATTGCAGGCTGTGAACTGCATGCGTAACAGACGCTGTTACTGTAAAAACCCACCCTTTTACCTTCTCATAATCTTTGTGGTGGCAGTGAACAAAGGTTTTGCTTGTTATTTCCCACCTGAAATGCAACCTGCAAATCCTACTACCTTTCCATGAAAACTACTGAAAAAACTTTTTGGGTAAGACACATACGCTGTAACTAAATGAAATTTAATTAGGGTAACTATGTAGAAAATACCTACTACTAGATAGGGTGAAAAATAATTAAGTAAAATAGCTGCAATGCAACAAAACATCAAGCCACAGGAAAGAACAAAGAACCACCACATAAATAAGTGCAGCATGATTTGATAATGCCTAAATTTTTTCTATATCCCTGAACAATCCTACAGACTGATAAAGCAGGAATTTCTCAGATTACAAACCTCTCTTGCAGGAAGATGTAAAGGAGAACAGTTCTGCTTTCTTCTAACCGTACTCAGGCTCATGCCACTCCAACGGGATTTCCCTAGAAGTTTTGTTTTAAAAAAAACACTTTCTGCTATCATAAATATTAACTAGATGGTGAATGTCCCAAATCCATCATTTTGTTCAGATGACGATCCTAATCTGTTTCAGGACACCAGATACCTTTCACCACTGATAAGGACACAGAGAAAAGCAGAAGTCTGAGGCTATACAGGTTTAGTGATGGTAAAGGCAGAACGAAATGAGACTTATGGATTCTGGAAGTAGCTGATAAGATTCTGTTTGCCCAAGAAAGAGAATCATAACTAATGTCTTCTGTAACACTGAATTCCTGTGTTAAACAGGCCAGTACTGAACAAACTATTGAAGAACAGCAGGGAGGCATTCACAATTCCATACTGACTATGTACCTGGAAAAAATGTTAATATTCATTTGGAAAGAACACTGTCAGTGTCATCAGATCCATCATCTCATATGTCTTATGCAGGTCTCCTTTCACCTCCGAATCATTATCTGTGCCAACAATCAATACTTGTGGCAGAAGAATGCCAGCCATTTGAAGAACTGCCTGCTTACTTCTGGGAGAGGCTGTAACTGACAGAGGGATATAGGCACCAAATACGGCTGTTCCTCTTCTCAGAAGCAGAAATAGGTTTTGCAGGGCAATTTCACAGGGAATATGTTCACTTTGAGGCAAATCTGCTCTCACCAATCAAGCAGCACTTGTCTAAAACCAGCCCAAGAACGTACTGCACTAAGGCTGAAAGCCACAGGATTTATTTCCAAATGAAAATCAATTTGAGCACGACAAACTGAAATACAAACTGAGGTTAAACTCTCAAAAATCAGAACCTGGTAAGACATATGCCTGGGTTAACCACTGCTCAATACTAGGTCTAAAAACACATGCCCTTTCAAATTCAAAGCTAAAGTTTAAACTCTGTCTGACAAAATGTAGAACATCCAAGGTGTGCTGCCTTATTGGTGTGGTGAGAATGCAGATTGTTCCCAGCTGCACTAACAAAAAAAAAAAAAAAAAAAAAAAAGAGAAATATTCAGTTGGTCCCCTTTATAAGGGGTCTGAAACTAGAAGGCTGCAGCTCTGAATTACTTTACAGCCAAGTTTTCTGCAAGGAGTTTAAAATGACAGATTTGATGGCTTTTTTTTTTAATTTTATTCCACAGCACACTGGCTCTGGCTTCTTCACCTTTTAGTATGAAAGCAGTCACTCTACTGCTCAAACCGCAACCTAAAAGCAGAATGCAGTTATCAATTGAAAAGTATTTTTAAGGTTTTTCACGAAACGATATCATCCTATACAGTATTTCCCAATAAAGATTTCTTTCTGTTCTTTCCTTTTTCCTATCCTGGATAGATGCTGTAGAGAAACAGAAATGGTCATGTACCATCAGACACTGAAAAGATTTTTCCTCCCTGCACTCATGCTGTCTTGGAGCAGCCCACATCTACCGCAATACTCCTTTGGCTGCCAGTCACTTGTGGCAGGTCAACAGCTGGGACCTGTTAAAGAAACTTTTTTTGCAAGATTTCCTAAGCATAGCAGCTTTCTGTTACTATCAAATGCCCTTAAATATCCTCCTACTCCTTGATACTACAGCAGCACAAAATGCAATAGCTTCCAAGCACTTTGATTTTTGTTCTAAAAGAGGTACATTCTAAAACACACACATGAAACTCATACTCTGCCAGCAGTTCCAGCATCATATCCTTCCCTGCAATGCAAGTGTTCTAACTGCTCTCCTGCTGCATTTATTCTCAAGGCAACTTGCAGTAGGTCGTATGACTTTGTGCATCACTAACAATAAACATGATAGGAGCGAAGAGGTGCTGGTGGCAACTTCAAGCTCTGTCAGAAGAAAAAAAAAAACAAAACAGAAAATAGGTCTAGTTTCACTCTGAAAGCTCCTACATGATCCAGCCATATGTTCCACAGTTGTCCCTTTGCATAGAAGCTTAAGATTAATGTCACTACGTTTGGATGTCTAAGCAGTGAGAAAAGTTGAACCACGCAATTGCAACAGATCATACAGTTCTTCGTGTTGCCCACCACCATGGTCCAGAACCTGCTGCATTTCTGAAAGGATATTTCATTTTTCAATGCTTATTCTTTCCTGAGAAAATCATATATCTACCTGGAATGTTGGAAGCAAATGCATCACACAAGAAGGTTATTCACAACCATTTGAGTCTGTAGTGTGGACCTGGAGAAATGGTGATTATTTTCAAATCCATGATCACAAAAGGCTGGCAACATGCTACTCAGAAATAATTGTATTATGCAAAGATCATAAAGCAAGATCCTTTTAGCAGAGCAGAACAAAGACATTTCTGCTCCCATCGTCAATAGGCACTATCTGTCTAACATGACCTTAGAAAGGCTCATTTTCCCTTGCAGAAGAACAGCTTCAACAGTATGCTTTAGAAACTTAACACAGTTCAACAGCATTCACGACATCTCTACACTTGCCCAAGATACCAGTGAACTTGCATGCTTGCAGGTCTGTCATTCCAACAGTCATTCCAGTTCAGAAAAGACTTTAATCCTTCCCTTCTGCACTGCTAGAAAGCAGATTGTCTTTCTGAACATATTAAATTTCCCATGTATCTGTAAATTCAGACAAGGAGCTAGTTATAAGAGGTATCCAACTATCCAGCAATACAACAGAACAGGATGAAAGCCACTTTTCCATTAGTTCACCACCTTCAAATTATTTTCTTCTTAAACAAAGGATTTTGACCATTTTCAAAGATACAACAGTGGTATTTGAAGATTTGCTCATGGGTCTAATAAAAAAAAAAAAAGTTTAAGTTTGAGGATTCTTTAAAAGATGCTCCACTTTTATTTCTCCTAAGATACTTTGAGGATATTCAACACCAAATAAGCAGTGGCATGAAAATGCTGTTTCACGCTGCAGTTCAGACAAATAAGTAAAAACTGGGTATGGCATTTAAACCCAGAGATATTTATGATCAACAGTCTTGAAGAAAATTTTAAGAAACCCAAAGGTTTCTCACCTGTACTTTAGATGTATAGCTGACACTCAACTGCAAACTCAGGTAACAAGCTAATGAAAATATCTTCGCTAACCATGGAGTATTGCTTAGACAGAACATGCTGACATGCAAGTGATAGGCACCAAGGACTACTTCACAGTGTAAATTACAAATCTAGTCTGTGTTGTCAGGAAGGGCCAGCAAAGCACACCAAAATAAACAATTTCTGTATATGGCTTAACTCATGCCAATGCTAATTGTCTTAGATATATTTCTGTTAAGTAAATTTTAATCAAGCACAGGTTATTCAAGCGGTCCTTCACTGTTTATTATAATATAACATACTTACATTTACACAGTGATAAAATTAAGGATAATTAAATCCAGCTCCAAGACCACAAACCACTTTTTGTTCATGCCAAGCAAATTCCCTAAGGCATGCTTCAGGCCATTTCGCAAACCAAGCAAAGCCTACTCAAACCTAGGTACTTCATGTTACCTCACTTTTGTTGTCTGACACAGATCACGGCTGCTCCTCGTGAAAACAGCACTTTCCTCTCTGCTACTGAAACTATCACAAATGATTTTACATCTACAAAACTTTACATGGCTTTGTCTCCTAAATCCGTTACTGGATTATTATTATTATTATTTTTGTGGATCAGCTGTCTGCCTTTCGGCACTGTATTTCAGAAGAATAAAGTTCCACTTTCTTTGAAGCCCCAGTTACTCATCTTTTTCAAATTGTTACTCTCCTTATAATCAGTAGTGGTTTCCAGAAGGTAGATTAAAGCTGACTTATAGAGTACCTTCCCTTTGACAGAAGACATGGTTGCAAAGTAAAGAAAATATGGTCGGTGTCATCCATCCACACTTCAGTAAGCATTTGATATGGGACTACACAGGATATTTTTATGTATTTTATATGGAAAAATAGAGATTAGTTGAAGAACTGAACGTATTGAAAGAAGGAGGGCTGCTCAGGGATCAGCTGTGGGATAATTTTGTTTTAATATATTTTCATTATGATGTTGGCACAGGAGAACTGTGTTGAAGGGCATGAGCAAGAAAAAAATCAAGATTCTGTGTGTACTACAAGACTACAGAAAGGGTCTGAGTACTACTGTGTCCTGTTTATTAAAAAGGCAGACACAATCCCAGTATACTTTAGTCCAGAATTTACATTAGAGATATGGAAGTGCCATCGTGTACGTTGGTGGGGGAATTAATTCTGCTGTCATTGCCTGAGCTCCAAGATTTCCTCTGGTGCTAGTAAAGTGAAGGGTTATAAGGATTGATTAGGAAATGGCAATGTTCCCTTATGGGGAAGATTAAGTGTTTGAGGCTTTTAGCCTACCAAAACAAAGGCTAAGAAGAATCTTTTCACTGCAAATACCTCAGCAAAGGAAGCATCAAAATGGAAAAGAGGTGTTTAAATTGCAGGAGAGTGCTGATCGAAGAACAAATGGATATTCAACTGAGAGGCTGCTATTGCAGGGAGAACTAGATTCACCAGTTCAGGAAAACTCTCTCTTGTAAAATACGACTAGTCAGGATCAAAGAGCTTAGTACATCTGACTACGTCATATGAAGTAACTAAAATTCAAAACACACAAAGAGTAAACAGGAAGAAAAAGCTTCTAGAAAAACAACAAATGGGCGTGTATGTGTGTGAAAAACCTGTATCATGCTTCAGCAATTAAAGCTGCCATGTCCTGATAATCCAAAACAAAGAAATGGCAATGTTGAGTGTCTGATGAACTAAATGCCTACAGTCAAAGCATGAGCAAGAGGTCAAATGATAATACACAAGCAAGACAGAGTGATTAACTATACCTAGTTAACTAATTAATACTCTAGAGCATATCCCATCTGGGAACTTCAAAGTGCTTCATAAGCCTTAATGACCTATCTCTCTTGAAGAACCATGATTGCATTACTCACTGTTTTACAGCTAAGGAACTTTGGATACTGATAAAGAAGAACCTGATCCATTGCGGTATGGAAATACGTGCTTAATTTTAACTACGAGTGGTCTCCTGCCATGCAACTTAAGCGCTTTGCTAGATCACAAATGTGAACGACTATCCTCAGAATAACATAGCATGCATACACCAGGATACGAACAAAAAATGAGTTTTAACGATTACCATGTACCTCTATTTGCATACTGTCAGTAGAAAAAACAACCAAATACACCACTCAATCATTCTGTAGATAACTATGGGCCACTCATAACCATCACTCAGTCCACAAGTGACTCAGATCATGATTTAGGAACCCCTGCTTCAGGATATAGAAGAACCACAAGCTATCATCAGAATGTGCTACTGACACAAACTATAAAATTGGGCCATTCCAGTAAGGATGACAGCTTTGAGCTTACTCCTAACCTGGCTACACAGAGCTAGATTTTCAAGGGAGCATTAACTTAAATACCTACAGTATAGCAGCAAGCTTTCCAGACACCCTCAGCACACAGAAACTCTTTGTATTTCAAAGCAGGTAGTACTTGGGTATCAATACACCTGGAACTCCAGCACGTCCAGTTTGGTGCCTACCCAAAGACCATCAGTACTGAATTCCTGTGCAAACTCAGATCCATAAAGCCATGAAGTATCTATTCTTATGGCAAAATAATTTTTTTTCCCCACTTTCAGTGCATAGGTACACTACTAAGAGTGAATGTCAGAAAATAATAGTGGTTTTAATGCCTATAACTGAGACCTCTGGCCCTGCTTTCCCTTCCCCCAAGAAAATCTTGGTGTGTCATCACTGCATCAGGATTCACTAGTGCAATAAACTCTGTCATGGTATCATTGTTAAGCTATTTTATGATGCCATTAAGGTACCATGGAAGTGAATCAGACACTGAAATCTGGCAACGAGCTCTCATACAGGCTTATAAATTACAATTCACTGTTTGAAATGAAGATGACTTAGTATTAACTATGCATACAATTACATTGTTCGCACCTCCTAGCACATCAAGAGCGACACTGTAGATTGTTATTACAGGTATATTTCTTCATTTCTAGCTACCTGAATAAAGATGAAGATCCAAAGAGAACAACGTAAGCCCCCTTAAAAGCAAAAATAAAGAGATCATTTATATTTTAACCAATGCAAAGAAAATTCCCATCAGGAATGTTTCTGAGAAAATTAAGTAGCTAAGTATATAATAACTATGAATGTCAAGTAAAACGCAGAGAAAGATGACCATCCTGAAATACTTCTGAAAGATGCTTAAACCACTTCCTAAACAAAGCTATACTATCCTCTGCCTCTAACTAATAACTTGCTGAACCATGTGCTTCTAAGCAAGCTTCACCGTAGGCTCACAAATCACTTTGGTTAGCATATATCAGTGGCTAAAGGGCATGACAAAACAATCTGGCAAAGAAAATAAGCAGCAAACAAGGGCTAAGGGATGCCCAGCATTAGACTACTAAACTTGGTGTCAGCAAACTCAGGCATTGGATATTTTAAAATCAACAAGATAAAGCATCAAGAGGCACCTAGATGACCACAGCTGTTAGAAATTATAGCAAGATTCATTAAAAAAGAGTAAGCTGGACTCCTAAAGCCTGTATTCGGTTATCTGGAGAGAAGACCTGATTTTCAAATGGGATTCCTGAACATCCTGTACTGGTTTAAGATAAACACATTTAAGGTTAACCTGAGAAGCACAAGACGTACAGAAAAAAAAAAGCAACCACTATCATAAAAATTAACACTGTATTTAACCAATATAACCCTTCTTCTTGCCTCTGCCTTAAATAAAAGATATGTAAGTATATTTACCTTTGCTCCATGTTTATGCAGAACTTCCATGACATCGTTATGAGCTTTTTCAGCTGCAACATGCAAAGGTGTCATGAAACTGGGGGAGGGGGGGAGAAAGGAAGACATTAGTTTATAAGGAAGATATTAGTTTTATATTCCAAGTAGGACAGAGTCCTTTGGAAAACACAAAAATTTCAGAAACCTACTCTTTGTTTTTCTCATTAACATTTGCTCCCTTCCTGAGCAGTAGTTCCGTAACTTGCTTCCGCTTGGGATGCACAGCAGCCACAGCACAGTGCTGCAAAAAAGTAAATATAAATTATATTTCAACTACATAGATGATAGAGAGCTTTAAGATCCATGACTTCATCTCTTGATTACTCTGCTAAACATCAGGCTCCAAAACTTACTAACAGAATCCATCATATTTCTGCCAAAACATATAACATATTGAACAAAATACAAACTAGTGATCAATGATAAATTATTCTACTCATAAAAACAATTTTGATTTTAAGGCTATTCATCACACAAAAAGCAGTACGTTCCCAGCCACATTAACTATCAGCTGTCAGGATAAAACCAGCAGACAACGCAAGGAGGTAAAGACAAAGGGTTTGAAACAACCTTTCTACAGAGGGACTCCAAAGGGGTACATTAGGATCCTGCTGTGGTTGTCAGATTAATATGACTTTTGAACGTTGCTTAGTTTCTTTTATTTCAACATGTACTGAACTTTTTAACCTCACGGCAATTGTATTATACACCCAACTACCAATTAAGTAGGAAGCAAATGGGCTGTAAAGTTCTCTGAGAGTATCTTCTTTTCCACGCTATGAGAAAGATACATCTTTCGCACAGGGCTTTTCAAAGCTCAAGCCTGCCTGTGTGGGAACACCATACAGGCCTTTGCTAGTTGTAAGTATTTTCCTGAATGTGGTTGGGGTCTGCCTGCTGGTTTGTCTGTGGATTTGGCACCTAGAAGTGAGCACTTTGTTTCCCCCCTCTTTTTTCATTGATCCTCTGCAGAGCCTAGACTCAATTTGGCGTTTTCTCAACAGTGGATCTATCAATGCACCCCTGTGGCCTGAAATTACAAGCACAGTTCCAGATAAGCTGAACATCAGGCTTGACAGTCCGTCCAGAAATGCTTGTCTCAAGTTTCAATGTCTCAAGATGGCAGACTACCAGAAAGAAGAAATACTTCTGAAGTTTATAATGTTTACCCATGTTTTAAACCAGTAACACGTAAGAACCAGACAGTTGCCTGGATCAGACTTCTCAAAACTTTCCATTAGCAAAACAGTAGTAGCCTTTACAATGAGATAGGCCCCAAAAAGAATGCCAGTAACAACAGTACTGAAAAACATCTTTTGCTCAGTTTCAGCCTTCACTACGAAGTAACTGCCACTCAAGCTTCCGCACTGCTGTTAGCAGACCATGTCAAAGTTTTGCAAAGGGAAGCTTTGTAAATAAACATTAAGATCAATTTTGCTCCGAAGAGTGGCAGCATTTTTGAGGCTTTGCAGATAATAGCCTATCTGTATTTCCTGCCAATATGATAAACCAGCACTAGCAACACAAATACCAAAATATTGCCGAACCTCTGAGTAACACTGAGACATAGACCCGGTGAGGCAACAGGGCACAGACCCCAGTGCGCCATGGTGACAGATGCCATGCTTAGGACAGGAATAGCTCAGTTAGAGGGTACATAACCCCATCTGATCCTGGAAGCTAAGTCCTGCCACTTGGAAATCTCAAGTACAAGAGGCAAAACCTGAGAAATCACAGTCTGAACAGTGAACAAAACACTTCAATAGAGCTAAAATACCCCATTTCTTCTATCTGTCTCTGCTCCTCTCTGCCTGCTCGCTCTACAAAGAGCGCCACAGGACTACCAAATGATCATTACACAGCTGAAGAGATGCCACATATCAGCAGCTGATAAACTCAGGAAGACAAGGGTAACATCATTCCAAATTTCATACTGTCTTCATGTTCAGTCTCAAAGTATCTCTTCTCTGTCTTGCTTTGAAGTTCAGGCTAGGATGCAGAGTCCTCCATGGAGAGAACAGAGCATATGTATGCTCGGTACTTCACACGATGTTCTGATCACATTCACACTGTTTATAACACTAAAGATGCAGTTGTACGCCTGCAGCTCAGACCTACTACTGTGAAGAAAATGTTCCATTGGAATAAAGTATCATAACTATAATGGTTTTAATAATACCATCACTCCCTCTCAACTTCAAAATCTTTCTTCACTGCATCTGGATACCGGCTGTGTTCTTGGCCTTCACTATTTCTTCAAACAACGAAGAGCAGGAAACTGCCAAGAAAGTCTCAAAGACCCCTGTTTCCATAGCTAACGTGGCATTGTCAGTACAATTCCAATTCTGTAAGACCCTGTGATATACACCTAGCATCTATTTTCACCACAGTTTTACATACCCTATGAAGAAAATTTGCAATCCAAGCTTGCCCACATAAAACATGAAGGAAGAAGTGGGCCACTAAAATAGAATTTAACCTCAGAAAAAACTGCAACTGACCAACAGGGAAGGAGAAAAAAACCAAACAAAAAAAAGAGGGTGATGGGAAATAAGCAAAGGAGAAGTGCAAAATAAACATGTGAGGAGCGGCTGGAGGATTTCTGTAATCTACCAGGAAGAACAAACAAATTTATTTAAAAATTACAGTGTTTTTTCTACAATGGTGATTTAATATACAAAGTGTTTGATGGCAAATCCTCAGTCTCAGATGATTAATGTATTTTCATAGCGTAGAAATAAAACTCTCAACTAGCACTACACCACATTTATCATAAAACAAATGGATTGGCTGTATAATCTCACCAGTGCAGTCTCATGTGACTGTGGCTGCTTAAAATTAATGATCTCCAAAGCAAGTGTCTTTTTCACTTTGGCTAGGTCTGCCTCTCTGGCTGCTTGCAGTAAAGAGTGTCCTTTGAATTCATCTGTTAGAGGAAAAAGATGCATTTAATATTCAGCAACATCACATTTATAAATGTTATTGCAGAAAGGTAGCTATACTCAATTAAGAGGAAATAAGAGTATTTCTGTATGTCTTCAGAAAGTAGCTGACCTGGGACACAGAACATGAAACATGGTTTACTGAAATGAATAAAAGAGAGGGGAAGTGACTCACTGTGTAAAATTTTTATAGCTTTTCTGCATCTTATCCTCCACCCACCTGACATTAAAAGCCTATCTGACCTCTAAATTAGCTAGGTATGTGTTTAAGTGAGCAAAATGCTATTACATGCTCTTCAGAAAAAAGCATTACAGTTGCTCTTCAAGAACCTTATTGCATTTACAATGACAAATAATTCAAGGTAAAGCCTGAATAAATATAATTTATATATACAATTTATAATTTAAAGATAAAATATTAAACTATCAGTCTTAAAAGCTAACTGGCTAAGTATCTGAAGCTGGTCTGCAACAAAGATGAAAGAGGTTTTGATAGCAGCTATATCTTGTCAAGTGCGGAGAGGTAATTTTGTTTTTTTCAATGTCACATTTTGTTCAGTTCAGCAAACTAGTTTTAGTTTTAAATCCTTTTGAATTTGAAAAGGACTAAAAGTGTTTCTCTTAAAATGTACAAATGGAAGGTAGGTTAGCAAGAACGATGTGTGAGCCTGGAAACCAGAAAAGAAACTCAAACTCAGTAAATTTTTCTTTCATAAGCAAGTTTGAAATGCTGAGCTTGTTAAGAGGAGCTTTCTTCTCCCACTCTTGTTTTAATCTGGTGCATTTTTTTGATTTAGAAATAAAAATAAATAACAACTTAAGTTTTGATTTTAAATAGATTTAAAATTTCTTTGTAAACAAAGCATTACTCAAAGCACAATTTGTAATCACAAATAAATCTTGAAATAACAAATAAATGTATTATTCCTAAGGTATAAAACCAAAGAACTCAAGAGAATATACTAAATATGTTATTTTGGGTATGCAAATACAGAATGTCCCATCAAAGTACTGTTAAAATTTGCCATAATGCTCACATCTGTGTACACATGTCAGTGGATAGTAATGGACATGAATCTTTCCCCACTCCTCTCCAGGAACTATAAATACAGAAGTAAACCAAAGTTTAAATAGATTTTATTTTTTGCTTGCTAATTTAAACAAGTGGTAAATTAACCTGCCTCAAAGCCAGAAGCATCTCCAAAGTCAGCCCAGAATAGTGAAGTAACTAAAAGATACTAATGCGCCCCTCTTTTCTCCTAGAGCAAATTTTTATGCTGTATATGATCTCACCACCTTCACATGTAAAGAATAGTGACAGTAACAACCCGGCCAGCTGTGATTGAGTAGTGCAGGATTACATTCTTACCGCATCAGGGGGCTTCTGCTACCAGAACCTAGTTCTCAAGGAGTTTTCTGTAACTTCATAACGCTTTGTTTTCATACTTGTCTCATTTAAGTATCTTTCACAGTTTATAACAATGAGAAAACAAAACTCCAGAAGAGGATAAAGGAAAAAATTCAAATTAGAGCTGAAACATTGTTTTCTAAACAGCATAAGGACTGCAAAGACTACAAAAGAAGGTGCTGGAATTTCCATCTCCAAGTTTGCACACTGAAGCTACCCCAAGTGTGATACAGAGCCTCAGTATAGAGGCTCCTACGTGACTTAACTGGACTTCAAACATAAACCCCACCCCTCTCCCCGGTCACTGATTTAGCAGTGCCTTAAACATTTTACATGTCAGAAACCCAGGCAATACCACAGACAGTGTATTAGAGGTATCTGTGTACTTCCAAGTGAGAGGCAGAGCTGCAGTGACTCTGCTGCTTTGCATCGGCTTACGAAGTAGGCACCCTTTACACCCACCACCAACTGTTTCCAGCCTGAAAACACTCACAGGTCAGTCTCTCCCTCAGCTCAGGCGTCGGAGCCATATCGACAGCACTCTTGCCGTGACAGTTGACTAACGTGGGATCTGCACCGTGACTCAGCAGGAGGGAGCAAACCTCTACACGGTTCTTGGAAGCAGCCTCGTGCAAGGGGGTAAATTGCCAGAGGTCCATAGCATTCACACAGGCGCCATGCTAGCACAGCAAAGAAAGCCTTATATTAATAAGAAATCATCTTCAACAATTAAAAGCGTTAAAACTTTCATTTCATTATAAAAATTGGTTTCATTCTTTCATATACAAATACACACAAAATTAATTACAAAAACACCTGTATACACAAAAATACTGTTGAATCCTCAAAAAAAATAATTCTGTATGAGCTACTTTTTCAGTAGAACAGATTTTCCACAGAAAAATTCAAACAAGTGAAATGCTACTATCTGCCCAAAGAAATTAGGTGGGGGATAAAACCCACATATACTATACCACAAAAAGACTTAAAGTTGCAGGCTTCTGAAATGACAGACAGAATGTCTGAAACCTGTTACTACAGGAAAAAAAAAATAATCATCCTTTTCAACTCTGGCATAAACAGAGTTTATACCTAACATATCTAAACACCTAACGTATCTAAATCTACAGGAATTACTTTCTATCCTTCTGCTTACCTTAAGCAACAGCTCTGTAACCTCATAGTGTCCATACGAACATGCATTATGAAGAGGCACAAGACCACTGTATGAAAGAAGGCAAATGAAAAATTTATTTAACTAGCATTTTTAAAGGAGAAGGAACAATTTTCTCTCTACCGAGAGATGAACAAAGATCAAATTATATCTAAAATAACTTTAAAATATTCAAATATTTAAAAATTAACATTCACAAACTAATGGAAAAATCTAACCTTCCCAAACATGTTACTTAAGAGTAGCATTAAAACTTATTTTGTCCTAACAGGCCAAATGTGTTTAATCTGCCATTAAGATTAGCATTAATTGGCTTTGAAATTATCTGTCTTGAAGCTGGGCGGGGGGGGAAGTCCCATTCCACATTCAATTTGCTCAAGAGAAGTCAGTGTTCTGTTTCTGCCTAAATATGAACTCTTGTTTATTTAAAATACTATGTGAAAGGCAAAACTCCCCAGATAACACTACTGTAACGCCTGGGTATATTATGAAGATATACAAATATCCATAGAAAGCAGACTGAAATTGCTGCTCCAGACTGTGGAATGACCTGGGTTTACTCTATTTTTTTAGAGTAGAACCTATTTAAGCATGCAAGATACTTTGAAGAGAGTCCCTGTAATTTTTGTACAGCTATATTTCTGGAGACCATACTTAAAAATGACACTAGCCCAGTAAGTAACAGGTATCTAGTCATAAGCAAAAGCCATGCATTGAAAAGGAGATGCAAAGAGGACAATTATTACAGAGGACAAAATTAGTTTAATTCAAGCCAAGCAAGACAGGCTAGTTATGGCTCAACAAATCAGGATGCATAATACAATGAAAACAATAATTAACCCTTTACCATTTATGAAAAATTCATGGGATGATTCCCAGAATTGCAAAATCAACTCAAAGAGCGTTAGGACAACAAATGTTGTTGTACTACACAACAGGGTAAACTTAATTTTAAGGTAGATGTTCTCAGAAGCAGCATTGCACTTGTCACAGGAGAGGGAAATTTGTTTTGGGGAAATTTTTCAAACTGTTATTTTCCTTGTTACTTTTCTGAATTATAAATGATGGGTGTATGTGTGTGGCAGAGACAGCATTCAGTCCACAGAGCACTCAAAAAACCTTGCCCTCTCCCCAAATGCTGGTCATCTAAGAGGACTGAGGCCTTTCTTCAAGGTCTTATCAGCAAAGAGTCACCAAAGCAATCCACCTGGCCACTTCTGCAGCATACCCTCCCCTTCTCCTTTCCAGCAGGTTGTGACTTTGTACACAACAGTAGTAAGGCAAAGAAAGGACCGGTGGAAAAAGCTGCTTCCTTGGCTGTGGTTTTCTTTGGGAGGAACTAGAAGTGATGATCATTTTGAAGATGCAGCACAGTTCCTCAGGACTGTCTCTGAAGTGATCTCATTGAAGAGAACCTAACAGATCTATAAAATCAATACAACCTAATTTAGCCCCATAACTGATAAATTACATTTATTTTATAGCCTATTTACTTATAAATTATGTATAAATAAGAAACAGCAAGGAAAAAACCCACCACACTGTAAATGTGTGACGACGCTAAATGAAGTGGGAGCTTACTGGGATGTCAGACATTTCTGAGTATGTTTGGGTTGTTTTTAAATGTAATACAATGTAAGAGCATCACTTTTCTTTCCTTCCCCTCCCTCTTCCCTGCTCAAGTTTAACTTCATTACTTTTCACACTTTTCATACTTTCCAAGTAGATCATTCAAACCTCCTTAAAGCATCTACACTGGAATTTTCTACCAAGCGATACTGAAATTTTGGAAAGGTGTGAAACACCTAAAATTTGCTTAACAACGCTGGATCTACCTGAACAAGTATTGCATGCAACTCTACAGTAGGTTTTTTTGGACTTGCACAATTTGTCATCATACATTTCACAATTCTCATCAAAAAAAGTCATTAGGGTGAAATGTATAGACAACAGTACTATAATTAAGTCAATCTTCAAGAGTTTAAGTATGCTTGGAACTGGTTTTGGAATTTTTTTTTCTTTTAACACTAGGCTGGACTTAGCAGAAAATGAAGACACAGCAGGTGCCTCAAGTTTGCTGATGGAGACAGAACACGCACATTAGTATCTTACCTCGATGCACTTTGAATACAGAATGCAAGCCTTTAACCAGGGGACCAATTTCTACTACGTTAGGACTAAGCCTTCCTATCAGACTACTACAAGAATCATCACTTTAGATTCAGAAACATATGGCTAAGAACAACGTACAACATGTACCATTCCACATTTCTGACTGCTGCACACTTTTTGTTGGTACCTTATGTAACTACCCTCCTTATTGCAAAAACGGTAGTTCAGCTTCTACTATATCTCGATATTTGCTGGCAGCATCAATCAAGATAGATCTCTGAGGACCAATAGTTGTGAGCACATGAGTGATATTGGAATTACATCCATATATATTGCGACAAGATAATGAGACTATAGATACATTTTTCAATGCACATTTTTGCACTAAGCCCACATATCTTCTCCCCATCGTCTTCCCTAAAATAAAAATATCAGTCCCTAATTTCACAGAGTAGTTTGTGCATGGAAGTAAAGAACAGGTTCAGAAAAAATTTTTTAAAGGTGTAATAGAAGACTTCAAACAAGCACAATCACAGCTAATCTGTTACTGAGGCTCTAACAAAAGTTTATTTATGACAAACCACACTCAAGATTTTGGAAGCAAATGTTACATTCTCAGCCAACTACTTGAGATTATGCTGCAACATGAAACAGAAATAATTCTTCATCTTGATTAATACAAAACCACTGCTGCAGACAGATAATAAATAATTCATTTTACATACCCTTTGTCCTTTGCGTGCACGTCTGCACCATGCTGAAGCAGAAGTTGGACTATTCGAACTCTGTTGTAGCCTGCTGCTAGATGTAAAGGAGTGGACTGCAAAGTAAAACAAAACAAGATGAAGAATGGGCATCACATAAATTTTAAGTCCTGCACTTTCTGCTGTTTAAGAACTCTTTGTTTCTCTTATGCACTGGATCTTCCCTTCTGTAATTAGCCAAATTAACAAATACATAGCACATGTATGCCCTTCCTGTTGTCAAACCAAATAAATGTTCCTTAAGGTGGGGAAGAATCCAGGTTTCTCCTAAGGCAGTAACAAGCTTATCGTCTAAAAAATAACAGCCCAACTTCATTTTGTTTGAGGTTTTTTTTGTTGACTGGTTTTTTTCAATGCTATAATTAATTTTAAAACATTAGATGCTTTTTAAAATTCATGAGCAAATTTATGCAGTTCAGGCTGTATACTCAGGTTACAAAACTGCTTGCCTGTACACTTGTTGCAACAAGTGCACAAGAGGCGACCGCAGAACAAGAAAGAATGCATTTATCCCGTAGCAGGTATACTTGTCTTCAACTCCACACCAAAAAAATAACTATGTGTGTTCTCTGCTGTAGTCTCGTAAGAGATATGGAACAAACTATGCTATTTGTAGTTCCCTGCAAAATTCACATCTCTAGCAGTAACGCACCTTGCTGCGTAACAACTAACACCTCCACCATTTTCCAAAGCTACCTTGTATGAATTTTAACTGAAAGGTGAAGTTTACAACAGTAATTCCCCTCAAAGTTTATTTTAAAAACTTTCTATTATGAAACAAATGTTGTGTTCTGTCTCAGTCCAAAGGAACTGATTTCTTACAGGCATAAGTGATGCTGTTTCCTCCTTCCCAAGGCTGAGAAGCAGAGGATTTTAAAGTGATCTTTGGTGCAATTTATTTTGTGGCATGCGACCAAACAACACGATTTTATTACAGTAAAACCTCATACATAAACACATGGGAAGACTTACATGTCTCACAGCATTAAGCCAAGTACAAATTCACAGTCAGCATTAAAACATTATTATATGGTATTACAGGTGAGATGAGATTTCACTATTATCAAGATTTAAAACAAAAAAATCTAGACAAATGGTCTCATCTGTGGTGAACAGCAGCAGATGCCATATTTCCATAAACGGTACAGATTTCCAGGAATACATATTTAGTATGATCATAACTTGGAGTAGCCTGTATTATATTTTACCACAGTTTCAACACTTTGCTGCTGTGCTCCAGAAAGGGTAACTACTTTGACATCTACACCAAGAGTCCTACGTACCACAGAGAGAACACAGCTTGTACTGTCAGAAATGACAGCACAGGGCATCTCTAAGACAGACATCTGGGTAACTCAGTTTTAGGGAAGCAGTTATTCAAGTTTGTCTAAGACCCCGCTTTGGAATTATCTATAGTCAAGATATGGACCTCCAACATTCCTAACCTGAAGGTCCCTAAAGGGCCTGCAAAGTACAAAGTGCCACTGCCAACAAAATGGGTCACATTTTTTTAAGTGTTTGGCCATTCAAATCATTAAGATCTACTCTGTTTCAGAAAGGCTTCTACTACTGAATTACTAATTTGTACTGATCTAGAAGGTATTATATTCTTTTTGTATCTGCCCCTATTATAAAATAGCTGGCTTCTGCGTAAACTCTAATGAAAACATGGATAAAGATGCTGCTGCTATTAACATTAGCAGAATACTTCAGTACTGTTTATTCTGACAATTGCTTTCATTTGGTTACTAAATTCAGTTTTATCAACTGAATTAATAAACTCAGAAAACCTGAAAGCAATTTGAAATTAACTGTGGAAAAGTCAGTCTATTGAAAGGTCTAAACTCCAAAAGAAATTTGAGCAAACACTAAATCTCTGAACCCCTGCAGGATCCTTTAACCTTACTCAAACTACATCCATTCTTGTCTGCATGCTACTTCTAAAACAATGACTGCAAACTTCCAAGATTATGTTTCACTCACATTAAGCTTTAATAGGGATGTTCTCAATAAAGATACCTCAACCCTGAAGTCTTGTTCACAGCTTAAAATTAAAAGAACTCTTATGACTTAAGCTGGGACTGTGTATTTCGTGTTTCTAGGATTATGAGACTTACATATGCCAAATAACTTCATTAGAGAAAGAATCCAAAACATTTCAAGCTTATCGTTGCAAGACAAATGACGTAAGTGAAGCAAAACAGCGTCATCCCAAATCTTCACACAACTTATATCCCCACCGTTTCGAAAGATGAGCTACTTTCTTCTCCCCAAGCAAGGCCACACAGACACCACGGTCTCATGAACGACCACAGAACACCCCATCTTCCCCCAGCACACGAGGAATTAGTTATTTAGCTGCAGCCAGGTGCCTGATGTTTGCCATACTTGCTTTCTGATCCACAGCAGCTTCGAAGCTGTGTGCTGTGCTGCATGTGCATCTCCAAGAAGCAGCTGACTGTTGCATTCCTGGAAATAGGGCTGAGATCCCTGACAGCCTGCATGCTTCAACTCTGCCACTGAACCATGTCACCTGGAGGATGACAGTGCTGGAGACACAGGCAGTCAGACATGCAGAGAGGCCACTTGACTGAGGGGCAAAGAGAACTGAACACACAGCCAGGGCATGCAGCAGCAGTGATCTCCGAGGGCTGCTCCCCCGGTACGGTACCCAGGCTGGTGTATCAGAGTCCACAAGCTAGCACCAGCTGCTCTTTACTTTGGCTAGAAGATCCTTAGAAATACTGCGCTTACATATGCTTCAGGAAGGAGGAAGCAGGAGGGCCCTGCCTCAATGATTTTTTTTAAGGATTCGCGAATGCTTTTTCTCATGAGAAAGAACATTCATTAATGTTACAGACTTGATAGTTAAAAATACTAATCTGGCATTACAAACTTTCATGCTAATTACAGAAACTAAGTACCTAAAAGATAACGTTGTGCTACACGAAACATTCACTATATGGTATTATTAGCCCTCAAAAAAAAAAAAAAATCAACTGAATGATGGCAGTAAAGAGACTAACGTTTAAGATTAACACGCTGTTTATATAGCACTAAAAAAGTAGAAACTAGCTATCACAAACAGCAGTATTACAGACTGCACCTGCAAGGTATATCAAACTAATCACTTTAATATTAAGAAAAGACATTTAAATGAGCTATCAATTAACCCCTCCTCCCATGTCTTGCAATAACCAGCAAGAGACTTGCTAAGCAGAATCCCTAGAGGGCACTTACCTTCCAAGACTCACATTCACAGTTACCAATCCAATCACACTGCCTCACTTGCTAGTGTAATTAAAAACAGTGCAACTCCACTTTTCTTAAGCAAAGTAGACCCTCATGTGAGATGCTTACATTATTTTAAAGTTTTATGGCAGCTGTAACTGCGGCAAAGCAGGTACGATGCATTTCAAGGAAGATCACTGTACACAAGGTGGCAATCACTGTCAACCTGTATACCTACAATTTATACTAAAGCAAGAATTTTTGCCTGCAGCCTTTTTGAAAATGTGTTGCCAGGGAATACGAGAAATGCATTTTTTAGATTTAAAAACATACATACAGCAGTTTGATACTATTTTCATTGAGCCTTAGGTATTTTCACGCTGCTTTGTTTCCAACAGCTAATTTAATGATCTCTGTTCAAGGTCAGCCGCCTTGGACTTGCTGTTCCCTGTTCACCTGCATCGAAGAAAAGCTGCCCCAAGGAATTGCCAGAGCTGCAGGCTGCTGAGCTGCTTCTACTGAAACCAGAAAATTCGTTTTAACAAATTGTCCACAGGCAACAGGGGAGTGCTAGCTCCAAGCACCATCCGTTGCCCTTCCTTCCTACCTTGCTAAAGCGTCTTCAGCAGCTCTTACACGGCAACACTGCCACAGCCTCAGAAGAAAGCGGCATTTTCAGATTCAAACCATGAACTGCCCATTTTACAGGCAACTTTCAACTGTGGCATCTTATATTATGTATTATCTGCATGACCAGTAACAGCTGCAGGAACTGTTTTAAGAACTAATATTGCCTATTCTTGCTTTCTACTACCAAAATATCTCTATAATGCTATCTGTTAACAATCTTAACCAATGTGTTTCTCTCATTCTCAAGTTGTCCTCCCAAAGGCTATTAAATATCTAAGGACACTTGTATTTTATCGTCAACTCTCCTACAATACCCTGCTGACAAAGGATGTCAAAAACAAAAAAAAAAAAAAGGGGGGGGGGGGGGAAGGGAAGTTTCATGTAGACTTTAATATACAAGAGTTTTGTATCTTGTCTACAATTATCTTCAGGTTTGGTAGATTTGGAAATTGCAGGTATGCAGCAAACTTTCATCTAACTTTTGTCAAACAAAACCTTTATTCTAATCAAACCATACTGCCTACAGAGAGCAGGAGCAATAAAAATAATACCACTTTTATAGTTTGTCTTACAAGCTCCCTTCAAAACAGTGTTTCATCTCCTCTGAATTAAGGGAAGAGCAGAGAGATTTCCAATCACAGAAGGGACCATTGTTTCACAGTTTTGCATAAAACTGTTTTGAAAGATGTCCTGATTCCTGGCAAGATAAGTATTTGAATCTGGCATACTAAGGAAAAAACCCTCTAAGCAGGCAAACAACTCTCTCTTCACTGGGTTAGAATTTATGACTGAATTTTTCCTTCCAACTGCAAGTCTGTCTGCTTGATGCTGCTCTCTTACAGACTTCTCTAAAATGAACTGCATCAATTGTGAGCGCACATCAGGAAGACATTTCAGATGCAAGTGGAATACCTCCTGTCATCACTTTATTATTCTGATTAATGGGGTAAGAAAACAAGTTTCAACAGCCTGGAAGAGACATTCCTGAACTTTTCCCCTGTGGAAATGATCTGGCTTTTCCTTTGCTGCTCAGATACCAAGTTGCATTGTAATTTTAAGCAGTGTGTCCATCTTACACCTTTATTCTTAGACTCAGTTGTAAGATCCTTGGTAAAATCTCACTGATGTTTATTTGTACAGTGCCAAGACTAGACGTATCATCACTTACAAAAAAAATTCCTTCTAGAAACACATATTTCAAATAAAATAATTATTTTATATTCATGCTACAAAGCTCTTGCATACTAGGCTCTACAGAAATAAAGGTTCCTAACCTCAGCTAGAGAATGATGCTCTTCATGAGCAGGAAAGGGGCTGTCCTTCTGTTCATCAGCCACATGGCTTGTCAACTTCAGCCACCTAAATTATGCAGCTTCCTTGGTCATTTTACAGCAGCATTGAATTATTTAATTTCATGGTCAACAATTATGCTTTAGAGACAAACTTACAGATGGCTCCTCCAGGAAAACAAGTTATGACAGACTGCTGACTGTAGATGAGCTAGCTGCAACAAGTTTAAACCCTAGAGATAAATAAGCACAGAGATGAAGAGTTTAAACTACTTTTCTTATGTAGAAAACAAAACCTAAAAACACCCAAACCACAAAAAACAATTCCTAAGGACAAGGATTACAAGGTATGTAAGGAAGACATTTCTCACTTGACCGCATTTCCAGTGGTAATTTAACTGCTCCAACTTCAGAACACTTAACTGGACTGTTGAACAGGACACACTTATTAGAATAAAATTCAGAAAAACATCATGTCACAAATTTCATAGTGCTTTCTAACTAATGACAGGGAAAATTAACCTAAAAGCTCACCAATTTATAATCTGCAAGTCACACAGCATCTTAATTCAGAGCTCTAGTATATCAGATGATCTCTTTAAGGGAGGAAAAAAAATATCTACTGTTTCAAGCTGTAAACCAGCAAAGACAAAACCAGCTTAATTCCACATACACAGTAGTGCTAGGGCAGAGCATCATTGGGTCAGAGTGAGGTTTTCATGAAGAGCAAGAGAGAAATGCTTGCATTCCTTTTCATTCTGTCACTTGGCAGGAGAATAAAGAAGTAGTCTGCATGAAAAAAATCTTCCTTGTAACTGAATACCTTTCAGACATTTATTCAGGTATTGTACCACCAAAGTTATGGTATAAAGACCAGAGCAGGTCAGATATCAGGAATGGCATACCTCCTAGAAGCATTTAGAAATGTCTACCAGCTACGAAGCATTGCTTTGTGGATCACAGATCGAAGGAAAATTTCTCTCTGTATTCAACTGTGGTTTCTGCACAGTTAGAATGTTATTTTCAAATTAAGAGCTGGACACCTCCAGATCAGGCATAAACTGGAGGAAAAGTTAAGAACATAAATATAAAAGCGAAATGGAAAAATTAATAAAATGGCTGGAGTTAAAAAGAACAGGGAAAGCAGAATAAAAACACGGCAAAATACACTGACAGAATAAACCCTCATTTGGAAAAGGTTTACTTAGGTGACAGACAAGGACTCTTCTGCTCCTAATCCCTCTAATCTGTTCCTTCTCAGAGGGCTGTAATGTCCAATCTGGCCTTTGAGGGCCAATCCAAATTTCTGACCGTACCTCTGAATCTCAAGACTGCATGACAAGGTTTGGCATCAGTTCTACAGATTAACACAGTGACCCTGTTGTGTGGCAAGGTGGCTAAGTGTTGGCAAATAAGGCAGGAGATTTATGAGAGAAGAGCTTTTTCAATCACACAGATGCCTGGAACAGGGAAGGACAGAGAAGACAACAGCATCATCTTGCACAGGGGTAGAGAAAGAAACAACCAGAGAGTCTCTGTCTCTTAGAGGTTAAAAGAACGAAGAAAAGGAAATGAGTGTTTTCACATTTCTGCTCAGGAACTCCTCCTGCTAGTCTAGGAACAGTGCCACCACAGAGAAGGTAGGTACGTGGAGGCAAACAAGATATGCCCAAAAGCAGGAGATGGTAAAGGGCAAAAGATACCTTTTCTGACAGGACAGAAAATGTGCAAGCACTGCAGGATCACAGAAGAGAAGAACATTTTGTCTGCAGAGGCAAGCATAAGAGGGATTCTTGAAGATGACCATGCAAAAACTTTATTGAATCCCAGAAGAAAACCCCAGTCTACCTGCCCAGCAGGTTTTGCCAATGACACTTGCCTTTCAAAATTATGTACATTGTACCTTTGACACCAGGAAGACAAATCCTTAATCCACGTAGATAGCTCTGAAAGCTATTCTTTTAACAGTAGCTATATATAAAAAGAAAGTAACTAAAATTGATTACTTCAGAGAAAAGGAAACAAAGTCAAACCTGAAAGAGCATCATTACCTGGCAGAAAGAGAGCTAGAAGAAAGGCCAGAAGAAAAAGAGACACTGTGAGACAGAAGGCAAGCAACCATGTTTGGAATGAACTTTAAAAGCAAATACCAATCTGATTCCAAGAAAAAGCAGGTATGGCAAAAGGATAAAAGTGATCTCAGCTCCCCAGATACTAATTAGGAAGCTTAGTTCCCTAACTAAGTTGTTAAGTTCCATACTAAATTGCTGCAGCGACTGACCTAGAAGCAGAGACTAAGAGAGAAATGGTAAAGGGCTGGGAGAGACACGTAAATCTTTAAGTGGGAACACCACCTTGTCCTTTGATCTTAGGGTTTCACAAACAGTAGGTACCATAAACAGGGTACTAGTGATCCTTGACCTCTTCCTAACCAGGAATGAAAACACTACAGCCGCCCCAAACTCTTCCCTGTTTTACTTACATGTATCTTAACCTACCACCCATTTGGTAAAACAGTTCCACAGAGCATGTGTCAGAAAAGCTGAGCAGCATCCCTCAAAAAACTGTTCCTTACAAAAATCTCTTCCATTTCTACATGGAAGTGATGAAGGCTTGGCTAGGGGTGGAATTGCAATATGAAAAAGAAATTCTGGAGCTTCTACCATGAAGCAACATTTGCAGTTTTCCCAGATTCAGAAGCACAGACTAGATTAGATCTCTGGCAGCACTCTGACATGGAGATACAGACTCTGAGATGGATTATCAGAGAAGCAGGGGAGTATATGTTGTTTCTTTGGCTATAGATGCTGGCAGTTGAGGGAGCAGTGGGCTTGCTGAGCTACATAAAGATGAAATGACAGTAAAGACCCACTCTCTTCTCCTAAAGGAATGTTATTTAACACTGAAAGGAGATGTATATTGCCTTACAGATATGGCAGAACACTACAGAGGAATTACAGTATTATTGTGTCCAGGACGGCTATTTTTGTTGCTTCTTTCATCACCCGGAATCTGTCAGAAATACAAGTCAAAAATGGACAAGTCTAGGGTGAGGCACTGAAGCACGACCGGCTCTTGCGGAGGCAAAGGCAAGAAGAATAAACTGCTCTGCAATGCTGTTAACTGAAGTCAAAGGGTATTCAAACCTCCAGCACTCCAAGCAGCAGCTAGCAACCCCTGCTAGCTGGGCTGGTGGACTGAGCTCACAGGCACGCAGGATCTTCTCATGTCAACAGCTGGAACTTTTATTTGCTAAATCATGCAAGTTCAGCGCATGGGGAAGAATAGATGCTACCGTAGCTGTTGGTCTGAGCAACGGGGCACAGACAGCCAAGGTTCTGCGGTGTTCTTGAGAGCACCTCAGTGCCAAGCCAGCACAGTCTGCAGCCCAAATCTCAACCTGTCAATCCTGTCAAATTGCAAGCTGCAAACGCTTATCGCTCCAGGAAAGTAGGACAAGACAACTTTCTCCCCTCTTCCAGGACAGATACATACACTTTTATCTGTCCTGAAGGCCAGTGTCAGAAGCTATAGAATCCTGTTCTTTAATAATTTGCTCAGGCTGCTGTTCCTCTTTTCAATAAAATATTTTGGTGTTGCTCTGGCAGCACAAGTGTTAACAGTTAAGGCTCCTCTCCAACCAGTGGTGCCAGACAACTGGGGAAGGCCTGCATATAACATTAAAATAATTTGAAGAGGATGCAGACTGGAATAGAGAACCAAAGCTCCACTGTTTTGTTTTGGTTTTTTTTTGCTGTTTCAGTCTCTTTCCATTTGCTATCAAAATCTTGTTCCTACTACAGTCAACTAAATCTTTTACTCCCTTTTGATACCTCTTACTATTTTTACTACTTCTCCTACTCCATGTTCATATATTTACTTCGCTTCTCCTCCTTCCCCTTCCAACTAGAAACTTCCCAGGCTTTAGTTCTTAAGATTTTCACATTGAGAGAGAAGAAAAGGTTCTCTGAATATATTAATTTGACTGTTCCCTTTACTAACATGACATTCAAACCAGCACTTCACTCACTTTATTGAAAGTGGGGTCAAAAACTCTGTTAAGAGCAACACTTGCAAACCGATAGCATTTCAGCTCCAGTGCTTAGTGTGAAATAAATATTTATGCCTTATATTTTGGAATTAAATTAAAACATGAAATATAAAATAATTCATAAAATCAAATATACAAAATGGTTTTTTTGTATTACAGTCATAATTGGCAAATTTTAGAATTTAATGTCTTTATAATCCAGTCAAGAAGACTTCATTGTTCCTTTGAAGTAGAGCCTTGCAAAATACTGGAAAAAAGGCAGAAAATTTATCTTGTACTTCCTTTTAGTATGTTCCAAAATTGAAAAGTTATGGTTATTAGAATATGAATATTCTAAAAGAATTTCATCTGTAAGAAATAAGTCTTTTGTAAGTAGAAGTGTATTATATTACTTAGAAAAGATTAACCAAATAACCTCAGTTTTCTTGTTCATCAATGACATATCCGTCATCAATTACAACGCCCTATTTTGGCATTTTCCTCCCTTTTTATTGTGCATATGCTGCCTGCTCAGTCAACTTACACACCAGTTTTATAAATGGTTATGTAAATACACCTCTCCTTGCACGTAAGTATTTGTAGTCGCTTCCATTTAGAACTAAACCGATCACTAAATTACCCACATAACCTACGAAGTCAATGATGGGTTGTATTAGCAAGTGATAACTGATGTGCTGAGAGAAATCAAGAGGCAGCAAGGACAGAGAACAGAAGCGCTTTGGGTGACTTAACAGGTAAAATGTTTGGATGCTATCGGTGACTGTTGTACAGAGAAGTCGGCTAGGGAGGCCACAGGAGTAAATGCAGCTACTGAGCTAGTACCAAGTAACAAGAAATACCTGGTGCAAAAACCTCACAAAAACCTTGCAGCAGAAGATGCTCTTTAACAGTGACTGTAACATACTTGGTTTCAACTTATCTCCAGGGGAAATGCATAAATAATCCAGCACGACTGCGCTAACCTTCAGAGAGTGGAGCTATGAAAAAATTGGCAAGTTTTTTAATGATAAGGTAAAAGTGGTAGCTAAAAGAATTAAGCCCTTATAGACAGCATAAAGACTACTAAAGGAGACAGTAGGGGAAACGCTGTGCTAACGCATCTCTTCTGTTAGGAAGAGCCTGATGAAGTGAAAGAAGCCAGTGAGTATGACTACCAGCAAACTAAAAGATTAGAAATAAGAAGGCATCATTCAAAAAGCCAAATGTACAAGCTGAAGAAAACCACATGGACCATAAACTCCTGCAGGTTAGAGGTAAAAATACAGTTAGACAGGCAAAAACAGTTTAAGCAGTAACTAGTGAAAAGAATTCAAGCCAGCCACAAATCCTTCTTTCAACCCCCCAGAAGCACAAAAACCACCAGACAGTCCAGTGGGGCAAGGTGATACTAAAGCAAGAAATGGAGCTTTTGCAGGTGAGAATTCATTGTGGAGGAACTAAAAGGAACTCTTTGCATGGTATACATCTTAGAAGAAAGAAATAATTACCATACCAGGACCCTGACAAGTAAGCACATGCATATTTTAGAGCATGGTGAAACTTCACAAGAGATCTGTATGAAACCAAATTAAGCATAAAAGAGGTAGTGGTACCTGTAATCAAAATGAACATCAATAAGTTGTCAGAACAGGACCGCATTCACCCAAGAGAGCACTGGAGAATGGAACAGGTGAATTACTAGTGGTACCTGACCTTCACTTAAGGTTATCTTGGTACATGAAGACCTGAAAGTTGCAAACCAATCATTAAAACGTGTTTGGGGAAACTACAGGCTGTAATCTTGATATCTGCACCAGGAAAACAACAATCTAGTAAGCCAGAATTAGTTGGACACCTGGATAAACACGATCTGCTTGGGAAGAGCCAAACCGTGTTAAGGCAAGTTTCACTTGTAAAACTCTGGGGAGTTTTCTGAAGCAGTCAACAAGCACATGCATAAGGGTAATCCAGCTCACGCAGTCTCTGTGGCCACTCCACAGGTTTTTAACTAAATCCTCACCAATAGTTTTTAAGGAAGATGATGTTAGGACCTGAGACAGTTGCACCATAGCATGCAGAGATGGCAAACAGAGAATACAGCAAAGAATACAACTAAATGATAGGTCTAACAATAGAGGGAGGCCACAAAGTACCCTAGTATCACATTCAAAAATGAAAAGCAACAAGAAAGCAGAGTTGTTTAACCTCTCAGTATCTCTCATACTATTTTGAGATTTTGAGAGGGAAGTAACACCAAAGGATAGAAATAGCACCTACAGTATTCACTACAGTCAACCATGTAAAGAAATCAAATGCGTGTAGTTCACAGATTGAGTTGCAACATTTCAAATCAAACAGAACCTCAGCAAACTGTGGAGGAAAGGATTCCACTCAAGATCACAGCAGAAGAAACATTATCAGTACTTGACTTCTGGATGCTCTGTGAGCTAACAGAACCAAATCCAGACCACAGCATTTAGTTAATGTGCATAAAATATTAAATGGCAGTTCTGCCCAAATCTGCCAGTTTGACTTGTTTTCTCGTGACAGTAGATAGGTAATAGAGTAATGCAAGAAGCCATCCCCTGCGTGAAGCTAATCTTCAAGGAGAAACAGTTCAGGTATAAAAACCTCACACACCTTTAGTACATTTGAATGTTTCCTGAAGAGCACATTGATTAAGACCTAACAAATGAGATTTCCTGATTTTTAGAGAACAACACAGAGAGAATGACTACAGAGTAAACAATTCCTTTCCAGTCCTTCAAGAGCACAATTTCTATTTGTGGACAGGATAGACTTCACTTCAAATAATTTCTGAAGAAAATGAAAACAGGTGAAGGGATATTCCCTGAAACTTTTGGAGGAAAATATTTAAGAAGTCATAATAGAAACTTAGAGCGGGTAGATCAGTTTTACATTTTATTAAAAAGGTACCATCATTGGCTATAGAGGGTCTTAAGTGACACCAGGGACAGAAATTAAGCCAAGTCATCCATGCTGTACAAAGTCAGGGGAAGGATCAGGCTTGGCTGATGAAGTAAGATGGGAGCACAGCACAGGAAAGAGCTTAACCTGTCACCATTTCAGACATGCATGACTCAGAACTATCTCTTTAAACAAACAAAATGGTGTTTTAAAGGCAAAATTATGGCCATTTTTAAAATGTTCTCTTTATGTGTGTACTGCATTGGCCACTTCCACCCCAGACACATCACAGACATTATAGCATTTGCTTTGTAACTTTTTTGCAGTGTTGGAAATGTCATCTTCTTCACAGTGCTCCATTACCTAAATCCAGGAGAGACCTTTAATTTTGCATGCAGACTTCGATGTGAAGTATTTAACTCAATTACACAGAAGTATAGCTATAACTGAAAAGAGTACAAAAATGTCTGTATCCGATCTACAATACTTATCATGCCCACTGAGGCACGTATTAACTAAGGAAAGAGTTGCTTAGGAGGACTTTAGTCCATCTTCTTCCCTCCATGAGCCCTCCTAATTACAGCGCACACAGGGACAGGCTATAAGGTTGTCAAGCTCTTCATCCAAACCAAACCTGGGAGTATGGACCATACAAATACAGTACTGTGGGGCACCAAGGTATGAGCTCTGGAGATCAAACCCCAGCTGCTCTTTTTCACTCAGTTCACTCAGGTACTGTGAATGACTTCATATCTGAGGTGGGATAACAGCATATATAGGTCAGTTGCCATGGAGAAGCTGGCATCTGATGACAAGTTCTCCCATGACTGCATACAATGCCCATATCCATATGGGTCACCACTGAGGCTGCAGAATAACACAAATAATTGTAGCACCTGCAGAATGCAGCCGTCACGTGAACACAGCAAACAAGGATTTTAAATTTCAGATTTTTAAAACAATAAGCTCTCAGAATAACATTTTTGGTTTAAACAGGATTAGCTGTGCTTTCTGCCCTCCCTCAAAGCCCAGAAAATCAGCTTGCAGAAACAGGGGAGCGCTGACACATGTCTTCCCCTAGCCAAGTGCGTTAACTAGCTGTACCTTTGAGACAGACACATACAGACGTAAATATACACAGCTCGGTATATATAAAGGTAGTAGATGAATACATATGTAAGTATATATAGGCATATATATACACACCTATATACTTTTAAATTTATATATATATATATGCAAATATACATATTCACACCCCTAGATATACCTTTGATACACACGCGTTTCATGAAAAACATTCAAGATCAGTGTCAAAAACTACAGTATTTAGAAGCCATCAGACAGGGCCAACTTTATGTTAAAAAACATTAGCTAACAAAGCACACTGTTATTGCTTATTTTGATAACTGCAGTTTCAGAAAGCTGTTATCATGCATCATGAAACTTCTGGCTAATCTTTGCAGGACCACAAATGAAGAGCCCCAAATCCGCACTTTTCCTACCCACAAAAGTAGGTTTATATATGGTACTTCAAAACCAGACTAACATTCCATGCTAGAAAGTGGCAAGCAAGCACATTCAGCAAGGGCTTATTTCCCCAGTTATTCTGGAATAGCTGTTTTGGATTTACTCTAAGTGGAGCTGTCTTTTCCTGAAATAAAATGACATTTTCTAGTTAAACAATTCTTTATATTCTTTTATTTTAATTTTATTAGACTAATCAAAGAGAAAGCACTTGTTCTGAGCAAAGAGTATATGCAGTCAACTGTTAATCTGGTTTCAGTGTATGATTCCTTTGCTCTTCTCTGCACAAGTTATTTTTTGTTGTAGATAAGCCTTGAGACTAGAGACTTTTGATATATCTACAAATACCACAAACAAACAATGCATACCAGCAGAAAAAGCTCATAAAATTTTGTGGAAGATAAAATGCAAATTGTGACACTAGATAATATGAGTCCGCACTGAGATTCAGACATACCCTTGCAATGACAAAAATGCATCACTTATCTCTTCACCTCTATTGCTCAAATAGGCAGCTTTTGTCTGTAGAAAAGTACTTTCACAACACTTAAACACTTACTATATTTGAAAAAATTTCTTCAAAGATGTTCTATACTCATCTGAATATAATCTGTATGCCATAAATTTATAGAACAGACCTAAAGGTTTACGTGGTATTAGTTTTCATTTTTATTACTGTAGCACAAGAGAAATGCACAGAATTGTAAAGGTTTATATAGTGTCACTAGCACACAATTTGTTCACAAGTCTTGCAACACACAGCATTTTCTTCAACCCCCAGCTCCTAGAGCCAAGATGAGTACAAGAGAATCTAAACCTCTACTCAAGTTTGTAGGTTTAGTAACTGTAAAGAAAAAAACTTGTGAAAACATGGATTGATTGCTCCATAAAGACTCAGAAATTGAAAGGCATACCAATTTTCTTTTGAACTGCAAGAATTTTCATTAAAATGGTTGAGAACAACCAGAAATCTGGAACACAGGCTGGAAAATCCACTTACCAGCAGCAAATTGGAGACTCCCTGGTAAGAGAGAACATAACTCACCTCCTCTTGCTACAATTCAATTCCTGTATCTTACCCCTTTGTTTACAGGCTGACCCCTCAACAGAGAGAAAGAAGCAGAGGAAGCAAGAGAAGGCATCTGCAGCCCCATCCAACAGAATATTACTTAATTTACTTGGTATCAGGGATGTCCCCTAGCAGCGGGGCACAACACCCTCTCCACAACACGCACGCACGATCTTGTGCTGTGGTTGCTTCAGGCCAAGGATGCTGGTACTCAGCACTGCATTGCAGACCTTTGCAGAGTTGGATTTCTTACATGTTTATCCTGCATCCATGAATCTGGATGATGCTGTGCACAAGAAAAAAATGAATGTCTGTACGGGAGAAGAGAATGGGCTGAAGAAACAGCTTCAATCAAAACCAAGAGGCAAGTACGTCTCCTGCAACTCACAGTTTAATGCAAAGGCCTGCTGCTGGTATTCTGGATCCAGGGTTGTCTACATTTGGTTTGGAAAGGTGTAACAACAAAGGTGTAAGAGAGGCAGAATACCAAGTAATAAGGACTGTTACTGGGAGCTGTTAAGGACCAAAACATGGGAATAAACAAAGAAAGGGACACTAGGAGCCAGAAGACTACAGTGAAATAAAATGAAGTAGGACTGCATGCACGTTAGAAACTGTCTTTTAATAAATAATTGCCTGTTAGTTTTTTCCATGGCATCACTGCTTCATGCACAGTGCTGGACGGTCCTGCACTAGGAAAGGATGGAGGTACCTTGTTTGCAGGAACGCCTGTTCACCTCTTGTAGAAACTCCTGAGTTTCTAGTTTCTAAGGAGCAACACAGGGAGGGAAGGTGCAGGAAGGAAAACAATGTAGCTGTAGAGCAATTACATCCTGTGTTGCCCCCTGGTAGTAATTCTTGCTTGGTGTTGAACAAGTACCCAAGACCAAGCTGTCCACAGGTAATGCCATGGTATTCTCCATTTTTCATATGGTTCATAGAAAAATGTAAATACAAATGTAGCTGCAACAGATCAACGGAAACTATTTTCAACACATGAAGCATGTAATGAAGCATGCATTTTATTTTCCTGAAAAATAATTGTTCTGTGCTCCAAAGAGCTCAGAATCTCATATATGTGCTCTACTTTGAAAGAGACGAACCTTGAGAAAAGGAGCAAAACAAACTGGTTTTTGAGTAACTCCTGACCAGAGGAGTTGGGTTCCCTTGCATGAAGAAAAAGTTTTATTCAACTGACACCTGAGTATTTTAGCAGTGCCATGATCTGAGCATGTGTAATATAGTATAAGACCAGGATATTAGATGCCAGCAAAAATCCAACAGCAAAACAAAAATCGAACCTGCCATTGCTAATGGCTACCATGTCAGCTGGAAGCAGTTCACTTTGCAAAGCTGTCAAGAAGTGATGTGAGAAGTCAGACTTGCAGAGAAGAGTTCTCATCTGAATTACTAAACCCAATGCTTCCTTATTAGCTCAGATACTTCTGAATTTTAAAAATGGAGGCAACATCGATTTCTTCCTGAAACACCTTTGAAGCGTCCGCAGCAGCTTTCCAAAGGAAATGAGAGCCTAAGGGCTTCAACTCAACCTGCGACCATGATACGTTCTATTTTAAGCCTGTCTCTTGCCACTAACTACTGGATTTGGTAAACTGTGACTGTCATAAGTCAAAAATCCAGCTCCCGTGACAAAATTCAGCTGTAGCTTCCAGTAGCAGACAGCAACCTGTTGTTTTAATGCAGTTAAAAACATGTTTTGAAAATTCATCCACAACTGAGTACTGAAAAGGGCAACCCCACAAAAAAAAAAAAAGTTGAGGGAAAACAACAGAGGTTGCAAAGCAAGTCTCCAGAGCCTACTTAATTTACGTAAATAGACATGTAAATAGGTGGCTTGTCTTTTTAACAGTGTTAGAAGTTCAATACCACCTGTTAACTTCAGTACTGTAGCCTGTCTTCTTAAAGTCATTACTCCTATAGATTACATAAAGACCAAACAGCCTGGCAGAACTCAGAGGCTGGACACAGTGAAATCTCAGATCCATTGGGAATATGCAGGTGCCGTGCATTTTGTCTAAGTTCTGTTTTGACAGAGCAAATACTTTGCAAATCAGTCTAAACAGAAGTGATGTAACACATGAATTTTAGGTTACATACAACACTGCATCCTAACAATTCTGTGACTTGTCACTCTATTAAAAAAAAAAATCAAAGCAAGATTAATTGGCATGGAAAATCACTATTATATTTCATCTCAGGCATTGTTTTTTAAAAAACAAACAAACAGAGCAGTTTCCAAAAAAAACAATAAACAAAAAACCAATAAACAACCCCAACCACAAAAACAGTTCTTGTGAAATTTTACCCCTGTGTAACACTAACTTGCATACACTGCACCATATAGCTCTGCACTGTATAGTCACTACTTGTGCACTATTATTTGTGCCCTCATATATATTCAGCAGGCACATAAGCCAATATTTACTGAAAAATCAACCATTACTTAGCTCAATGAAATAGCTGTTTCTCTGAGATGTTATTGTTGATTTTCCTTGGTCATCAAAAAAACCTTCCCATAAGTTACCTAGATCCTTGGTATGCAGGAATGCTCTAGCTCCTGTAAAATTTGCTCTTTTGCACCAGTTCTTAATTTTTCACTCCAGAAAATAATTGCAAGACTAGCAACAGAGAATGACTTTCCTCTTCAGGCAACAGCTGAAGAGCTTCAGTAATGTGAACATTTCAACAGTGCTCATAATCTATATAAACTGTGAGCTGGAGGGGAAGAAGCAAGTTCAGCTCTTACTCCTATTCAGTCTTTGACCTCTAGGCTAAGTAAACAGATGGAGTGATGGTTATCAGCACCAGCTATAACTGTTGTAGCAGCATGGACTGCTGTCCAGTAAGAACCAGACTCTGGCTATCAATACTTTTCAAAAGGCTGCAAGCAGTGCACAGAATGCACCAAGTCTTTGTTATGTCCAACCAGACCTGGTTTCAAACCAGTGAGCTAATGCTGGCATTTTCCATCCTTTCTATCCGTTCTGTGAAGCACAATCCCACAGCAGATGTAGTGTTTGGGAAATCCAGGAACTCCAGATGTTAATATGCATGGGACACAGAAGAGATCCCCAGGAAAAAAGGAAAGTTAAACTGCATACAGCAATGAAATAAGCAATACTGTGATTCACAATTTCCTGACTACCCTGCTATTCAGTTCTAGTGCAATGGGTGTTAGATGACAACTGCTGGAAAGCCACACTCCAAAGCACGAAAAACACACTACTATCATCTGCTATACAGAAAAAATATAATTACCCATTCAGTACTGGGACTCTATTTCCTCATCTACAAAGCTAAATGTTTCTCTTATCAGAGCAGTGCTGGACATCTCAAACGTGCAAAGCCGAGGAATGCACAAACTGGAGAAACGCGTACACAAGAGTTTGTGGTTGTAGCTGTACTGCAGAGTACGAACGATGCTGACAATCTCAGGCTGCTCCGCAGAGCCTGCGCTTCCTGGCCCAGACAGCTGCATTAAGCCTGTGACCTTACACTGTGGTAAATTCGAAGCCTGAAAACTCAAAGCATCTGCAAAAAAAAAACAACCCACCCTACAAAAAGCATCGAGGAATGCAAAAATCACCTTCCAAAACGGACAAATTCTCAGCTAGCTTAAATCAGCATAGGTCAACTGGAGGCAGCTACACCAGCAGAGACTTTCATCTGCAAGAATGCTGTGCTGTAGGCTGAAAAGTTCACTTAATTTGCAGCACAGCTTCGAATAATTAAACTGCAAGTGATCTTGCACTAGTACAAGGACCTGAAAGCTTTGCATTACAAATGAAATACTTAAGTTATACAACACACTTACCTCACCTTGAACAATCTGTACACATATGGTGGTGGTGGGGAAAATACATCTGGTAGACATCATTAAAAAACTAATTAATACCAATGGCAAGCCATCTTAAAAGGAGTTTTAATAATCAGTGTGTTTACAAATATCCAAACACATGTATTATCAAAGCGTCCACATTTATTAGCTTTAACTGCCATATGCTTTCTGAGCTTTGGGCATAAATTTTCAAAATAATTCAGAGGCTGCAATAATACATAAATATTTTCTGCTAGCTTAAATTTAATTTTAATAGCTTTTCAATTTTTTAGTTTTTATTTTAGAGTGATTAATATTCTAGATAATGTATCTGCAAGGGTTTATTCCTCTCCCTATTGACAGAAATCACAGCTCTGCCTTTGGCCTTAAATCAATAGTGATGGGGACTCAATTACTCAGTAATGCACTGCTGTATACCACCATGCTTAATCATAAAACCACAGTGCACTATTAATACCTAAATACGATCTCACTTGAATGGTAAAGTCTTTTAAAAAAAAAGGGGGGGGCGGGGGGGGGGGGGGGGAACTAAAAACTATGGACAACGTATTTTATCTTAAAATATGGGGAGTATTTCATCAGTTCCAACACAGCTGAAAGAAATAAAGACCTTGTTCATTTGCCCATCCTAAGACCATAAAATCAGCTGTTTCAAAAACCTTGAAGATTCATAAACTACCTAATCAGTGTAAATGCAAATAAGTGAAAAACTGGCTGGGTTTTCTTTCACATAGTAGGTAACAGACATCACAACTGAGAAAATATTTTAAAATATGTATTAAAAATAGGAATGTTTTCACAATGGAGCTACATTTTTTTGTAATCAATATCATGTCTTTTAATGAAAAGGCAGTGTACACTGGCCTATCTCCATTGATTTCAGTGGAATGGCACTGCTTCACAACAGCTTCAGAATGGGCAGAGGTTTATACTACGCTCTACCACACTCCACCAAGATTAAAGAAAACTATAAAGGAAAACACTCCCATGCTTTCCTTTTCAGGAGTGAGACGTACTGTTACATGTGAGAGACATTTCTAAAAGATGCAGATTAAGAACATTCTAGTACACACTAAAAAAAACCCAAACCCAACGTTTGTAAATCCACTAGTCTAGACAGACCATCATTTTGGTGTCTAAAACATCAAAAAATCATAGGATCTACTTCTCACTCCGTATGTTCTTCCCTCCTCCAGTTTCAGCCTAATCCTTAGTTTAACTCAAACACTCCTGCCAGAGAAAGTCAGATGTCAAACTTAAAACGCAGAAGATATTAAGCATGTGAATACAGTGCCACTCTACATGGTCAAGCATTAGGACCTAAGCTGAATAACAACCACATCACACAGACAATGTCCAAATACAAATAACAACTTTCCTCCCTTAGTTATTTTATTCATCTGCAACTGTACATTTTGTTTTTCTTATGAAAGATCTTAAGATTTTGCTTTACACGTACACCAGTACACACAAAATGCATGTCTGCCAACTGCTGGTCCATCACAACTGCCACTGTCAAGTACTACATCATTTAATTTTATGGTGAAAAGATATCATGGGTTTCCCCCCCATACAGTCTCTTGGTTTATACATCTATGCTTCCTAGTATGGTTAAATGGGCCTTTCTTGAATAACAGAAATATAAAGCAGGTATTAACTTACCTTACGCCCATCACTTGCATGGCAGTTCACATTTAAAGGAGTCAATAAAGCCATCAGTTTTTCTTCATTACCACTCCTGTAAATGGAGAGGAGAGGATTACAGAAAGGGGGGAGAAAAGACAGAGCTCCTTGCAAAACATTTGCTAAGGAGCTGGGTGTATCAAAGTATAGTATATTGCAATCTGTACTCTGCTAGGGAGAATATCAGATAGCTAAAGGATCTTCTGAACATTTCAAAACCAAGGGTAAATACAGAAGATAATACCAATTTTGCAGTTAAGCATATTACAAACGATCACGCAAAACCACCTACTAATTTCTCTATTTAACCTCACCTTAGATTTCCTTTATCTAATTTTACAGATCCTCTAAAAGCCATCTGCCAAATTAAATACATTTTCCTAGCATATGGCCCATAACATTTGAAACAACCACGTAACAATATCCAGCAAATTTTTAGAAGGGTTAACAGTCTATATAAAATGGTCCTGTGACATCAGAGGAAAGGATGAAAGCATCTTCGGAATATATGACTGAAGTTTACACGTTTTGCATAGGCTTCCTTATGCTCTGTTCTGATAAAGCCTATTTTCAAAATGTATCTTAAGGTAGCAGTACAAATCGAAAGAAAACAGAAATTCCTGTATTTAAATTGCCCCTAAAAAGAACAGTCACAAAATGATAAAGAGGATTTAAGCAGCTTAAAGCAAAAACTCAATATTAACCTTATAACCACCATAGTAGGGGATTTCAATTACATAAACAGGCTTTTCCATTTGTACTAGACTGTAAAGTCCAAAGAGATTTATGCTAATGAAGTGGTTTGTTTGCATCATTTCGTGGAAAGGCAATGACAAAACATTACTGTTTTAAAATTCCCTTTTCCTCTACTCCTTCCACCCCCAAAATATGCTTTATATTCTAAGCAGCACTCACCTAGCAGCTTCCAGGAGTTCGTCCTTCTTGTATTCACCTAAATGATTGCAAAATATCATGCTGTTAGCATTTGGCAGAAGACAGATTAAGAAATGCAGTAGGAAGCAAATACAGAATTAAAACAGAGAAGAGGAGGAAAAAAGCCCACACCCCGCTGGGTGATGGAGCTGTGACGTTAGCCAGCTTGTGGAGGCAGCATCACCAGTACCTTGGAGACGGGCAGCAAATTGACGCATCTTCTTGTCCAATCCTCAGATGGAAAGGCTTTCTTCGGACAACCAATGACTGCGAAATCTTGTGTCCAGAAACACAGTCCCGCTGATAACAGCATGTCAGCTGAAGACAATGTCCCCACCCCCTGCCCTATTCAGTATGTCACATTATACTTGGGAAGCATAATAAATTCCGAGACAAAAGCGAGGCAGTGCGGCTTTTTAAAAGGTACAAATTACCAGTCTCCAAAGCTCTCACCTGTCTATTTGAATGGTAATTAGACTTCAGCAAGTTCTTCAGAAAAGCAGTGATTATTTTAAAAAATCCAAATATTATATCATCAGCCGCTTTCCAAGAAAATCCACATTTGAAATAAAAAGCGTAGACAAAAGAGCATGAACTCTCCGAGAGATTTTGTTACGAGACTCAGATCAGAGATAACCGCAAGTAATGTTAAAGCAACATTTACATTTGAAATTGAGTTACAATAGACAACTCAGAAGGGTTGTTGCATCACAGGGTTAAAATTACATGTGAATATCTTAAAAAGAGCATAGGACAAGACAACCTGTGGAAATCAGACTGTATTCTCAAAGCTGAATCGTGACAACATCGTGCAATACAAATAAGGGAATTTCAATTCAGAAATTAGAAAAGTGGCTTTTTAGCAGCTTTATAAAGTCACAGAGCAGAAGGTATCCTAAGACCCAAAAGATGCAGGGCTTGAAAAACATACTGTATACCACCTGCCAGAGAATTAAAGCCTCTAACCACAATGCTATAAGAAAAAAAAGAAAGATGAAGCTGTCCTGAAAAAAAAAAAAAAAAAAAACAACCAAAAAAACCCAAAAAAAACCAACCAACTAAAACCACACACACATCTTTGTGCTGCCTCCTATGTGTAGTTGTAATAAGTGTCCAGTGAAACTGTCATCAGAGGTGAGGAAAGCCATCGGGCCATGGGAAATACCAGGCTGGACTGCAGGTACACTGGAAGGTTCCTCTGGAAACAACATTGTTCAACAAAGAGCTTCTCTAGGCTGCAGAAGGAGAGTTACAGTCCTCATCCATCACATCTGATACTCCCCCCACCATAGCTCCTCCGGTTATCAGCAGAGGGGGACAAAATCCACAGCAAACTCAGCCCTTTCCAGGGCCTTAAGGAGCCCAGTTCAGTTGAGCATCCTGCCTTCACCAAGGGTAAGGAGGAAGAGGGTGAGCACACACCGACATGCACCCCCCATCCCATCCCCTTGGCTGCAGCTGAGAAATTCTCAAGGGCAGTACCTGCATCTCATCACACCGGCAAGTTTTCCTTTCACAAGTGTGTTTAATTGCTTTCTGAAGCACATTCAGCTTTGGGAATTCACAACACCCTGCAGCAAGGAGTTCCACCACGCAACTGCCTCTCAAATGATGGGTCTCTTAACAGAGGGGTCCTGTGTTGCTGAACCCTAGTGATGGAGCAGATGAGTTCAATGCCAAGACAAAGAAGTGAAATTGTTGTTTCAAATATAAGCCATGAAAGTTAATTCAGCTTTTGAAGAATTTATACAGCAGTCCTAAAAACTTGATCATGAAACAAGTCAAATGATAGAAAAATACGATCACCTTTGTCTTTACACTGCTCTCCAACTTCAGAGAGGGTTCCTGTCCACCGTAGGTGTCCACCTTTTCAAGCCAAGGCACGGCACATGTTCCCTCCACCTCACTCACCCATCCACCCTCTTTTTTTTTTTTTTTTTTTTTTTTTAAAGTGAAGATAATGGGTACAGTTGTGAGTGCTTCAAGTCAACACTGACTGAAAAGCTCTGGCCAAGAGGTGAGGAAGGAAAAAAAAAAAAGAAAAAGAAAAAAGAAAAACATTCACTTTATTACTTCTGCGTTATTTGTGCAACAATCTTAAACAGCTGGATTTCCTGCAGGAGAGTTACTGGCCTTTATTATATCAACACTTTAGACACCTAATCAGATTAAAAGACCTGTTTGCACATTCTGGTTTGGCAGTGCATCTAGCAGTCCTAACCAGGCTTTTGAATACTATTAGGTTAGACAAGCGTAATAATTTTCTGTTGTGCTCAGTAAGCTGGTACTTTAAAATGCAAAGGCCCTTTCCTCAAGTATCTTGATTAGCAAAAGCATTACTGACCAACAGAAATGGAAGGCTGTGGCTCTTGATTTAGAAACATCCCACTGTATGCCTAAGTAAATCAGTTACTTTTATTAAGTGGTACTTTGAAAAAAAGATATTTACAGACACCACTGAAATTCACACAAGTAATTTTGAAATTCATCACAGCTCTCCCACACTGTTATGGATTAGGAAAATATTACCTTGTAACTGGCTGACTTTATTATTCTCGAAGTGCCATTGTATTTTGCAAAGCATCACCTAAAATGAGACAGACACTTACAGCACACCATCAGGTTTGCTAAAAAAGGCCAAGTGCTCTTCACAGGGCTCTGCTCTCCCGGCTTGGGATGGGAAAGGGGAACCCCTCAGCCACCCAACAGCTGGTGGGATGCCACTGAGCCCAGGGAGGGCTGGCTGATAGCATTCAGGAGAAGTGGGTGGCACTGTCCACAGGACAGGCTGCTGCTGGCACAGGCTGTGCTCCCACCAGAGGGCTCTGCCAACACAGCTAAAGCCACTTGGCTACGAAGCGTATCAAAGGCCAGCCTGCAGCATTTGGCCACAGCCACCCAATAAAATATTCATTTGCAAAGCATTTGAAAACAAACCATGCGTGCTTGTGGCACGGATGAATTTCAAGTTCTGAGCTGAAATACAGGAATACGGGCCATCAACTTTCACATAATACTTCTGATCAAAGAATGTCAAACTGTTTTACTTGAACCAAGCTAATAACATCACTTAAAGAGCTCCTTTGGGCAGGTTAGGATTTATCGTTTTGCAAAAGGGCATCTGCAGAACAACACAGGCAACAGCCTGAATTTTCCAAATCTCTTAGCAGTTGCTAGCTTTGAGAGAAAAACATCTTTCCAATCGCAGCATCAATACAGAGGATTTTTGGCAGCAATATTTTGGACAGCACAAAGCCTGTCTGCCAGGGGTGTGAAACAGACCCTGCCACAGAAGACCAAAACTGAAATATGAGGTTGCAAACAATTTTCGTCTATTTGCTGTCCAGCCTTTCCACCGTATCTCAGCTCAACCCCTCCTTTCTGTATTTCATGGCAAGCCCAAACACACAGCCACACCACCAGACACATTCTGCCTCACTAGGTAGGTGAGAACTTGCCAGGCATGCCTCCCTTCTCCATACAAGAGAGCCAGAGCAACAGCCCCAGAAGTTTGCCACTTCTTGGTCCAGCAGCCCAGGAGGAGGGTACGGACTTGCTCACCTCTGCAGGCCTGAAGGTGAGGACAGAAAGGGTGTGAACTGAGAAGCAGAGAAAGCTATACCAAAGCAGTGTCCCTGTTCCTATCTTGTCAGACAAAAGCTGGTAGGTAAGCAGAAACTGCTCAGGGTCTGGTGTTCACTGCATCTGATCAAGTTCATTGCTTACAGCTTGCTCAGCATCCTCTAAACCACGAGGTTGCCTACTTGCTCCCAGCTCCAGATCACACCACTGCTTCTCCATTTATGCTGGAACTAGGTGGTCACCACCGATAAGCACAGATAACCAGTGTTTCAAAGTACAGCTACCACCAGGCAGCTAACTAGCCCTATCTCTGGCCCCTCCCAGGAGAAAACCAGTTACCTCCAAGACCTCTGGTCAGCTGCTACAAACTACAGTGACCACAGCTCCACATGCTATGTAGCCACTGCTGTACCTGGCCCCAGCTGCATTTTGCAGTAGCTGATTAGCAGCAAATGCTTATTAACTATGAGGCATCAAAGGCTGCTTGCACCCTGCGGTTAAGCAGATCAGTAGTTGGAAGCTCAACTGAGATCTCAGTGGAAGACCGGAGACCTTGCCTTGCGCTGAGACAACACGCTGATCAGCAGCCACTTTGAATCCAACGGCAGCAGATGAAAGTAACTGAAGAAGAGTACTGGACTGGAGATATACAGACATATAGAGGAACATTTTATTTGGGAGAATGACAGACAGGCATGCACCAACAGTGACAGGCCGATACCTTTATGGACTCCTAATGTACTCCCTTCGTTTGTGCTTTCCAGCTTAATGATAGAAGTTGCAGACAGTAAAGCACAACCAGCCTGTTGCACCTAGTCTCCAACAAACCCTCCTCTACCATCAACCTGTTCTTCCTGCTTACCATCTTCAGGGGTGCCACCTTCCTATTTTTGTGGTTATTCATGCCAGATGATTAGGTGGCGTTACACTGGGTCACGCTGGAAAGCTAAGTGTAGCATAAATCAATTCCGTTATTAAAGAGTTACAAGGAGTAACAGTCACTCCACTTCTAGCTTTAGCTGACTAAAAACCTTTATTTTAAACTTACTAGACGAGTCTGTGAAACACAACCATCATATATGCATGCGTTCGAGACAAAAGAAAAAATCTGAAATTCTGGAAAAAACTAACATAATGAAGCAATCCTACAGCATACTTTACAGACAAATAACCCTATTTCACCCTCCCCCAAAAGCGCTGAAATTTTATCTGAACACTGCAAGCTGAAAAACCTATCTGAATACATGGCATAAACTAACAGTGCTTTTTCAATGCATCTACACTAAGAAACAAGGTGAATTGCTCTCCTTTCTCTCTTTCCCCCCGTACACGTCAGGTAATACAGAAACCAGCCGGAGCTAAAGTATCAACTTGGACAAAGCATTTTTTTGCATCATCAAACTATCACGTGCCAGTTTTCCACAGTGAGGACAATTCCCTAAAAATTAATCCCACGCAGATCAAACCAAGCCATTATTATCCAAAATTAACAGCAGAAAATAATGGGCGGGAAATGGATGAAACTATTTGCTATCAAATCTAAAAACTAAAGAGGATTAACAAGTTGCACATCATACGGAATCACAGTTGCAATTTAAATCCCCAGACGACTGATAAACGGTGAAAAAAATTTACACTAGCCAACAGTACCCTGCTTCTGAGACATGGACAAAAGGATGTGGGCCTGATGAATGTTCAACTGTGGCCACAGGCTGGGGAGAGAAGATTCATGAGCATCACAAAATGGTTGAGGTTGAGAGGACCTCCAGAGGATCTTCTACTCAAGCAGAACCACCTAAAGCAGCCTGCCCAGAACTGTGTCCAGGCAGCTTCTGAATCTCTCCAAGGACAGACACTCTACAACCACTCTGGGCAAGCGTACCAGTGCTCAGTCCCACTGAGCTTGACTCACTTTCCAGGTGACAATCTCTTCAGGACATCCTGTTTCTTTCTTGGAAGCTGCAGGCCTAGCAGCACTGGAAGTCTGGGGTGAAAACCTGCTCCGTTACAAAACATGGCAGCTCTACATTTGACTTCGACCACAGACCACCTACCCTGAAAACCTGAAGTACCACTTCTGAAAATCAATGTCCCACACAAAGATTGACAAAGTACTTGTGAACAGCCCTGCAGATACTTTCCAAGTAAGTATTCAGAATTACCCAGCAACACAGTTGACATGGGCTCCCCAGAACAACAGCAGAAACAGTGGGTATCAGAATCTCTCCTTTTTCCTCATTTAAGTGTTTCTAGTGCCTTTGCAACTGGGTACTCTGTTAACACGGGAACGCATGGGTCTGCTGGGAAATCAGCATCAGAGCCCTGATGCAGCTGGGGGCACTGAGAACTTGTTTTTACATCAGATTCATTGCTTCATCCAGCTCAGCCTCTGGCCATCCACGCAGGTCCCCGAGAATGAAGAGCCTGGGCAAGATGGTGCAAAGAGGGAAGGGAAGCAGATTCTGCATTTGGGTTGGCACTGCTACAAAGAAAGCAACCTATGGCTCAGAATCCAGAGTTTACCAAAAAAATAAACATCATAGAAATAAATTCCAATATACCTTTTCTAAGACCCTCCAGGACTTCACAGATGTATGAGCAAGCAATGAGCGCACATCCACACATGCCATCCTTTTTAATGCACTGCGATCTTATTTAAGTATTTTAAAAAAATATTCAAGTTCTATTGCTTGTGGCAGAAGACTAGGGTTTGGGTTGGGGTGGGTTTTTTTGCAAGTGGTGTTTGAGGTTTTTGGTTTTGTTTTCTTTTTTGCTTGTTTTTTTAAACACACTTTTTTTTAAGCAAACTCAAATTTATTTTCAACGTGGCTGTTTTTGAAAGGGTCCAATCACACCATTAAAATACTCACCAGTTCCTTCTCATTTAGCTTCTAAGTAAAGCAACAGGTGAGCCTAAAACATGGAGTTAAATCAGAGCAAGGTACTTTTACCATACAAAAAGCACAAGGTTGTTGGAGTAACTGCCTGACAGCAAAAAAAATTCAACAATATAAAAAAGAAGTATGTTGAAATAATATCATTTGGGAAAAGGCATTTATACCTAAGAAGTACAACACATGAGAAGGATAAGGAACAAAAATAATAATTTCAGGTTTTATTATTATACTCCTTCCCACTTTTTTGGCTTTAATTTCTTTATGCCTCTTGCACTTCTCCACTCAGCTGTTTCTCTCAAGTGAATGGGCTGATTTTATAAACTGTCTTGACAAATAGGCTTGACCAGGAACACAGCAACACCCTAATTTTAAGCTCATCACAGATAAAAACCACCAAAGCAACTCTACTATATGCAAGAGTGACAGAAAACCAACTCAGGAGATTGTGTCTTCACTAACAAGTTGCAGACAAGGGGAAATGTTACCAAGGAGGAAAGGTTTGGTACCCTGCCTCTGCCTCTTCTCCTGAAGGTGAGTCATGGCTGTGCATGCAGATTCAAAGCAGTCATTTTGGTTTTGGCCACAACTCTACCAAACCAGAGAGCTAGCAGCATTCTACCTGGAATAACTTTCAGTTACGTGGACAGAGCTCAAATCCAGAGCATTCCTGATTTAGTCTTCTAGAAACGGAAAGCTGGATCTCTTCTAAGGCCTTGCAGGAAGCAGCACATCAGGAAAACTGCAGCTTTGTATAGCAGAGATTGGCAAAACCTCTGCTAATGTCTTAGTTGATGGAAAAGGTCCTTATCATCAACTCAAAGCATATATATTACATAAGTCTATATAAGATACAGTGACTATTAGATGCTGTTTTCATCTCTAAGTATATATTGCACACGTACATTATGGGGGTTTTGTCACTAGGAAGAATTAGGTGCTATATCAAAATGGGTCTTTGTTGCACATGCAATTATCACAGAATGATTAGGGTTGGAAGAGACCTCTGGAGATCATCTAGTCCAACCTCGTGCTAAAGCAGGTTCTCCTAGAGCAGGTTGCACAGGATCGTGTCCAGGTAGGTTCTGAATGTCTCCAGAGAAGGAGACGCCACAGCCTCCCTGGGCAGCCTGTGCCAGGGCTCTGTCACCCCCAAGGTAAAGACGTTTTCCCTCATATTCAGACGGAACTGCCTGTGCTGCAGTTTGTGCCCGTTGCCCCTTGTCCTGTCGCTGGGCACCTCTGAAAAGAGCCTGGCCCCGTCCTCTCGACACTCGCCCTTAAGGTATGTGTAGCCACCGATGAGATCCCTCTCAGCCTTCTCCAGGCTGAGCAGGCCCAGCTCCCTCAGCCCTTCCCCATAAGGGGGATGCCCCGGTCCCCTCATCGCCCTCGCAGCCTCCGCTGGGCCCTCTCCAGCAGTTCCCTGTCTCTCTTACTGGACCCAGTACTCCAGGTGCGGCCTCACCAGGGGGCAGGTAGAGGGGCAGGACAACCTCCCTCGACCTGCTGGCCACGCTCCTCCTAATGCACCCCAGGATGCCACTGGCACCTTGGCCACCAGGGCACCCTGCTGGCTCACGGGCAACTTGCTGCCCACCAGAACTCCCAGGTCCTTCTCCACAGAGCTGCCCCCCAGCAGGTCAGCCCCAGCCTGTACTGGCTGTACTTGCTGTCCAGGCTCTAGCCTGTCTAGGTCTCACCAAGTGGCAGTGCAACTTTCTGGTGTATCAGCCACTCCTCCCAGTTTTGTATCTTCAGCAAAGTTAACAGGGGTACCCTCTGTCCCTTCAGCCATGTCACTGATGATTAAGTTGAAGAGGATCGGACCCAGCACTGACCCCTGGGGAAGACCACCAGCTACAGGCCTCCAGCCAGACTCTGCGCCGCTGATCACAACCCTCCGAGCTCTGCCATTCAGCCAGTTCTCGATCCACCTCGCTGTCCACCCATCTAACCCACACCTCCTGAGCTTACCTGTGAGTATGTTATGGGAGATGGTGTCAAAAGCCTTGCTGAGGTCAAGGAGACAACACCCATGGCTCTCCCCTTGTCTACTCAGCCAGTCATTCCATCATAGAAGGCTATTAGGTTGGTCAGGCATGATTTCCCCTTGGTGAATCCATGTTGACCACTCCTGATAACCTTCTTTTCCTCCCCATGCTTTGAGATGACCTCCAGGATGAGCTGTTCCATCACCTTTCCAGGGATGGAGATGAGACCGATCAGCCTGTAGGTTCCTGGGTCCTCCTTTTTGCCCTTTTTGAAGGCTGGAGTGACACTGACTTTCCTCCAGTCCTCAGGCACCTGTCCCGTCCACCATGACCTTTCAAAGATGATGGAGAATGGCTTGGCAATAACATCTGCCAGCTCCCTCAGCACCCAGGGGTGCATCCCATTGGGACCCATGGATTTGTGGGTGTTAGGTTTGCCTAAATTATCTCTAACCTGAACCTCCTCAACCAAGGAAAAGTCTTCCTTTCTCCAGACTTCCTCTCTTGCCTCCAGGGTCTGGATTCCTGAGGACTGGCCTTAGCAGTAAAGACTGAAGCAAAGGAAGTATTCAGTAATTCAATTATAGCACCATTAAGTTTACAGTTGGCACATAACATACCTCTGTTTCTCAGAGGAGCTCTTTTCAGTGGTGCTGACCTATTTGTTAAAAAATGCTATCAGATTTCCTTCACCATACAGCAGCAGGAAAATGAAAAAGTCCCTTTGTCAGAGGGTTTCAAATGCCTTAACTCTTAAATTGTAAGATACAAAGATGAAGCTATGTCAGTCATAGCAGTCAAACAGGATTCTTCCTGAACGTGCAGGGAAAGGACAACACACAACACTGCAAGACCACAGCAACAGTAAAAAACCCCAACCCAATAAAGCAACAAAAAAACCCTAAAACCATCTATCATGTAGTGATCCATATAATAATCTTACCTTCAACAATACTACCATACCCTACAATATAATTTCTTCTGAAATAAATCTTGACAAATCTTCTAAAACTCATTCTCTTTAGTGTACCTGTACAAGTAGTTTCAATTTCTTCATATTAGTGCATTCTACCCATATAAACACCATGGACACATCCATTTCTTATTCGTAGTGTGAAAAACATTATTTTCAATACAACTGCTATTTCATAATACTGTACTTTTCTTGAGGGCATACCACCACTCTCATCTGTCATGTCTTCAGGCAGATTGGAAGAGGAAAAAGAATTGCAGAATTTCAAGAGACTGGGAAGAAAATCCAAACCTTCTGCACATCAAAACACACTGGTGAGGGGGAAAAACCAAAGGGCTTCAGGCTCATCTTTTCACCGAAGTTCAACACTCATGAGATCTCTTGTGAAATACATGTGGAAAAGGAAATTTGACTGTGTTTTTCCAGAGCTGTTGAGCCTTCCCCACCACTCACCCCTTTGTGCCTCATGCAAAGGAACATTCCTATGGCTCTCCCTCTTCCCTTCATTTCTTGTATTAATTCCAGTTATCAGCAAACAAACCTCCACTGCAATTCCCACTACTCCAGCCATGCTCTATATTAATAATGAATAAACTGTCCTATTCCATTTTTCCAGCAACTATCTCTTTCTCATTTCTGTGATATGTCTGCATATGTATTTTCTCCCCAAGATTTCTAGGAAATCTGTCCAGACAAAGACAAAGGACTAAGAAACTCTCTTTGTCAGAGACTTCAGTACAGTAGATGTGGACAGATAGCCAAGTAGTACATCCATAACTGAGCAGGAAAAATAAGCTGCTTTCAGATCGGTGCATCCTTTTCAAAAGCCAGCTCCCTCCCCTGTCTTTTCAAACAATCTCCTCAAACAAGGAAATTACTTGATTCCCCAGAATATTCTCCAAAAAGAAACCACAGAAATGCCTGTTTATAACTGACACAAAGCATGGAAGAAACCCAGCAGCAAATACATACATATAACCCTCAGGAAAGCCATATTGTACAAAAGCAAGCTCCAAAATTATTCTCCATCATCTAATCTTTCTCTGAAAAGAACTCCAGAGTGAACATGAGCAGACTAGCATTTGCAATGTCTCCAATTTTCCCCTTGTAGATATAACATGCTAGCAAGCTGAGGACACTGTCTGAAAATCTACAGCTGGATTCAAAACTGAAGCGTTTATTTTAACCAAAAAATCTATACTCTCTTAGATACAGCAAACACGATGGATTTTGTACTAACAATTTGTACAGATTTAAAGGAGTGGGTTTTTTTTAATGTTTGCTAGGAAATGAATACGAGAGACATAAAACGTACATATATGCCAAATCATTTTTTTACTGACTTACGGAGTTTTTTACTCAACAGTACAATCCCTCCTCTGTACACCTGAAGCTGCCCCATGTATTCAGACTTACTCTACAAGCCTGAGAAAACAGAGACTGCCACCTTGTAAAAACACACACATATTGCCACGCTTGCCCTGCAGCACATACCCTGGAAGGAACTCAAATCCAGTTAAATCACTTCTGTACCTCCTAGACAAAAACCCAAAACATTTCCTATGCCTCCTGGGCCACAGAGCTGTGAGCAGAAGCAAGGAACTCCTTTGAAACTGGAGGAAACACAGGGCAAACCTGTCAAACACACAGCAATGAAACCACCTAGCTGTATTTTGGAAGTTAAAGAAAATAATGCTGCAACATTGCTTTTACTATCAAGAGCAGACATATCACTAAAGGGAAGAGAGTTAACATATTTTTATGCAATGCTTAAAGTACAGCAAATAAACCCTTACTGAAAGTAAATAAAAGAAGACGTAATAGATCTTGTTATAATGAACAATTTTGTCATGCCAAACAGGAAACGAATCTGTCAATTCTGTTTAAATATTTTGAAAAGTATGCATTTCCCCACAACAAAAAAAAAGGTAACAAAATAACCCAACTGCTTTTCCACTTATATTAAATCCATAACTCGATTTTATCTCACTGTTGTGGGCAAATTTCCCCTCCCCATGGATTTTTATTTGCCAGTTAAGAGTCAAAAGACAGTTGGAAAATAAGGAAAAGCTTGGTACAATTTGAGCGAGAGAGGAGACAGTAGCATGGCTGGAAACAGGGTATGTGGATCGATATGAAAGACTTGTGCTAGCACCTGAGAGTAAAGAAAAGCTGTGTTTGACTTGCAACGTCCCTACCCTCCCTTATCCTTCCTATTAGGTCTTATGATACAGGGAATAGATACTTAAAAGCAATGGTTCCCTTTGTCTCACTTCTAAAAATTATCTTTAACTCTTTTTCTGAACACACATTTGCACTAGCAGCGATCAGTCACAGTAACTCTGCTCAAGCTTTGCCAGATCTAAGCAGTGGTGTGGTCTCTCTGTACCCACTTGGGCAAAGATCTCTGTGCCCCACATGGGGCTAGGGGTGTGCTGTTAAGAGGAAAGAAAGTTTGGATTTAACCAGAAGTGTTCAGAATTAAATCTGCAAACCGTTGTTCCTTACTAAAAAGTATCTATTAAAATACCAGCTGGGGGAAAATGAATTTGTTATTTACATTCAGGCAATTTTTGCTACTCCTATTGGAATAACATACCACAAGAAGGAAATATAGCAATAATATCTACTGCCAATATGCAGGAGGTCTACCTGTGAAGGGTTACATTATTTACCAACAACGAAAGAATAACAAACTACTACATACAGCTCAAGTTTTGTAAACATTTTCAGTCCCTTACATCCACCTCATTGTTTTAAATGCTTTGCTAGTCAAATGTCTGATAGAACAGTTCAGGTGGAAGGGACTGACAATAACCATGCAGTCCAACTGCTTGACAAGTTAAAGCACACTAAGGGCATTGCCCAAAAGCCTCAAACACTGACAGGCTTGGGGCATCAACCACCTCTCCAGGAAGCCAGTCTGCCTTTGACCACCCTCTTGGTAAAGAAATGCTTCCTAATGTCAGGTTTTCCCTGATGCAGCTTCGAGCCATTGCCGTGTGTCCTGTCACTGGATACCAGGGGGAAGAGCTCAGCATCTCTCCCTCTCCACCTCCCCCCCTCAGGGAGCTGCAGAGAGCAACGAGGTCGCCCCTCAGCCTCCTCTCCAAACCAGACAAGCCCAAAGTCCTCAGCTGCTCCTCATAGGCAACAGGATTACACATATGACTTCTTCAAAAATAACCCTCATTGCCACAAAATGACAATATAGTTCATTACAAAGACTAGAAACAGAATAGCACCGCAGAAAAAAACTAAGAAGGCTTATTGCAGGAAAGACATACTAACATTACTTAAAGACAATGAGAGCAGCCTGGGGAACTGAAGCTCTTATGTTTCATCTCCGAAGGAGAGTATTTGTTTTTCAATTTTTCATTTATGCACAGAAAGTTTCATCTGATGCAACAGAGGGCTGCCTGTTCAAGAGTTACCCTACACAAGCTGGCTCTACAGAAACCAGTCAGCAGTCATGTCCAGGTTGACACTGTTGACAGAACACGTGCGCTGTCACAGGTATGTCCATGAATAAAGCACCTTCCAAACCAGATGATCCCCCTTCATTGCAGGCCAGAATGGAAATATATAAATTGTGTGTACCCTCAGCACAACAGCTCTGCAGGTTTCTGTGCAATTAGACTACCTGAAAGGTAGTTTAATTACGTTCTGCATGAAGTAAGGCAAAATACTGCTTTCCATTCTCAGTTACTTCCAGTAATTCTCATTTTTAAAGACTCTGCTTACCTCAAATAGTTCAAAATATAATTGGCCAAAAAGTATTTCTGTATTCCTCATTCATCATAACCACTGATGATCTTAAATATCCCCAAGAAAATACATTTAAATGATCCTCTTAAAAGGTAATAGGATTACCAGCAGCTCCTAAAACAGCCTATTTTGCCAGTGGCTTTATTTCAAAGTTATTCTGAAGTATGCTTCATTTTTAACCTCCAAAAAAGTGGTATTTCAAACCTCCATTTGACCTAAAATAAAAAGAGGACCATGCAAGAATTAACACAGGTTTTCTCTACTATGTTCTAGGTGTATTAGTTCACCATGAGCTCAGTATTACCACTCCTTCCAGAAAGCGCGTACCATCAAGGAGAAATAATACTGTACTTTCCCCACCACTAGCTTAGAATTCTTGCTTATCATTTCTGTTAAAGCCTAGTTACTGATGCAGGAGATGGTGAGATCCATTACTGAGAGACGTTGCTTCCTGACATGGACTCCTTTTTGCCATCCTCCAAGCACATCTCAGCAGAACAGAGCAAAGACAGGTTATAAGAGAACTGGGTCAGTCCTCAGAGCACTGGACAATGAAAACTGCAGGGAGGACGAACAAAGTCCCAGAGAAAAGACAGTTCTCGCTAGATCACATTGTGCCATTAAAATAGTTCTCGCATATATATAAAGCATAACGACCTTTAGTACAATCAAAATGGGTTTGGATTTAGATGAAGGACGCAAGGCTGAAAAGAAACAGGTAACAGGTAAGGCAATATGCAAAGGGAGGGAGTAATAAAAGTTTTCATTTCCCTTTTTCTATTCAACAGTCACTCCAGCAGTCTTGACCCCTGGCAGTGAGCTACCTAGGAGTCACAAAACAGTCTAAGACATCCACCTCTGATTTTTGTCAAGACAGTTTTTACATTTACCATTTTGGTCCAAACAGAAGACTATGCTTACACACAGAGGCTGTCATCATCTTGAACACGCAGATGGTGCTTCACAAGAAAGTTCTGATCTAAGAATCAGTGGTGACCTCTGGCGACTTGAGCCATACTTGGAAGCATGATACTTTCAGCTTTTAGGGGGGGATTCTCAGCCAGCAGCTAAGCAGCAGGGTTTCAGCATTCACACTCCTCTTTCCCCCTTTTCTCACCTTTTTCAAGGTGCTGCTCCTAACCATAGCAAAGAGAGAATATCCTATATGGGAAGGTACAGCCACATATAGTAAGGAGCCACAATGCATACAAGTCGTAAATTATTTTCCCTCTGACTTGATAGCTCTGCAGGAGAAAAACCACTCATCTACCATGTTGCAGTAGTGCAGACAGACAAAAGTGCAGATTCTCAAGATAGAGCTACATTTTCCCTGCCAATGATCAGGAACAGGTTTCCCTGGATAGCTCAACGTTATTTCAAGAGGAAAAAATAATTCCATAAAAGGCAAGATTTACCAAGTAATTAGATGAACAATTTCTAGAACACTGATTAAAGTTCTCATCTAGCTCCCTGAAGATACTGCATCATTTGAAAAGTGAACACTTAGAATACCTGTCTTTTAGATTTGCAGGGAAGATCAACAATGCAAATGCAGAGATGTTATTCTCTCCATTCTTAGGCAAGTATCAGATTTAATACATTAACATGCTGCTGATTTTTTTAATGTGTGGTTTGTGGGGTTTTTTTTTTTTTTTTACATAGAAGAAAGATTGCCTTTTATCTACTGGAAACTGGAAAAGTTGTTCACAAAAGATTTTTTTGCTATGATTGTGTCCTGGTTTGGGCTGGGATAGAGTTAATTTTCTTCTTAGTAGCTGGTACAGCGCTGTGTGAGAATAGCGTTAATATCATACTTATGCTTTTAGTTGTTGTTAAGTAACATTTATACTATGTCAAGGACTTTTCAGTTTCTTGGGCCAGTGAGAGGGCTGAAGGGGCACAAGAAATTGGGAGCACAGTCAAAACCACTGACATGAACTAGCTAAAGGGATATTCCATGCCATTAAAAAAAATAAAAATTGGAGTAGTAATTATTATTACTACTATAATAAAGTAGCAAGAGTAATATGACCATCAAGAAAAGGCTTTTATAAAAATATTAGTAAAGGCTGGACATTATTTTTTTAAAAAACAGATTAAAATATAGTCAGTTCTTAGCTATTCACAGGGAAGGTTCTAAAGGCTCTGCTTTCCTTCACCACTGCTGGTAGGAACTGAGCTCTTGATGCAAAACGCGTATTTTACTGAGTCCACCTCTCTGCACAATTTATTCAAAAGCTTTTCAGAAATGAATAGCCCAATTTCCCTGGATTCAATGACATCCCATGTTTGCTTTTTGTTACTTCTGTCCCCTCCCACATTACCTTCCCACAAGCAAAAGCAGACTCCTTCTAGAAGCTTCATGGATTCTGCACAGAATCAGTCATTTGTCGTGAGAAGCAGCTGTTCTACGGCTGGCAGTGGTAGATGTGAGGATTGAGAGGTATTCAAAAGTAGTGACATGCATCACAGGGTTTTTTTCTGCTGTCTTCACAACAGTCATACTGACATGGTCCTCCACCTACAGTCATACTAGGCTTATTTCCCAGAACAGCTGGCAGCCTTGTCAGCCACTTGCATCATCTGGCTTGGCTTACATCAGACACAGAAGCATAGCAAGAGGTGATGATTTTGTCAAAGATGGCAGTCAGGTGAAAGCTGCTAGTAATGCTGCAACTCCGTGAGTCTGCTGCTGGTGTAAGGACAGAGCTACTTCCCTGCCCAAACTGAAAGAATAAACCGAATTCTGAATCTATGCAAAAATATTCTTGCCATTACACAAAATAAAGTTCAAACAGACAAGAACAACGTTGTATTCTTTAAAGGCAAGCAAAAACAAATATGCAGAGCACAGAAGGAGGTGGACCATAATGCTCTGTGGCCAATAAATAGTCAAATAAATTTATGTGCTGAAAATGCTACTGAAACAGCAGAAAACACAGAAGGTTTCATTTCAAAACACAAGAGAATGCCCTCTAAAGAGTAAAGCGCTCACTTCTTAGTGACCCAAGGAAAATATAACACCATAGAAAGGAAACATGCCATTCAAAAATCTGCACCCTACAGAGTAGGCAACTATTTCTAAACATGTTATGATGACAACACTTCAAAATACATGCTTGAAAGTGCTAGAGCAACAGTCCTCTTAATGCAGCATGCAGTGCAGTCCTGGACTATATATAGCTTCTATTCAAAGACAAAAAAGAATGTTATCTATGAATAACAGTCTCCTGGAGGTATTTTTCCAAGTACTTTTTTTGTTTGCAAGTTGTTTTAAATAGTCCTTATGTATTAAGACATTTATATTACCAATCCCCTTCCCTGAATCCTCCAAAAAGCCTCAAATCATCGCTTGTACTCCTTGCAAAGCAAAATTTTGTGCTTGTCTTTCCTCAACACCTGAAAAATGATACTGTTCTCTCTGGAATGTAACACTTGGCTCTTCTGCCAACAAAGAAGCTATCAACCACCAGTCAGTTTTTCAGCTTCTCTTGGCTCGTTCACTGACTCTAGGACTGGTACCTCACCATCTTAATTTCGCTCTTGAAAGATGCTACATCTGTGAAATACTACAGACATTTCATTGCTGCAGACAGCTAGCTGCAATTTATGGATAGAAAAGACAAGCTCCTTTGTAAAGAAATAATGTGTTTTTAATGTTTTACTGATTCTTGCCTTCAACGCTAGCTGAAGACAGAACACCCTTCTCCACTTGGCAGCACTGGTTTTCTTCCCACCAGCTTTGCCTCAGTTTTTAATCAGTTTAGCAATATAGAACATGGAGACAAAAGAAAGATAGCAGTAAGTATGTAAAAATGGAAACTGCACGTCATAGAAGGGAAACAAGAGCTGAATGTACTCTATCTGTGCACCATCCAAGAACGCTGATGGAAGAAGCACATGCTTTTTTTTTTTGAAGTTCTGGTAAGATATTGTCATAAACTTACCAAGATGGCTGGCACTGCTAGTTCAGGGCCTCCTTTTAAGGCGAGATCGATGCTTGACCTCAACAGCAAGTACAGGTCAAAAACAATTTGCAGGGAAAGATGACAGAACACAGTATGTGACAGCATCAGAAAGGTAAATTACCCCAAACAAATCTTTGATGCAATTACCGATGATTAAAAGAAAAACACAGGATACCTTATCCATACAGATACACAGGGAATTACTAGTTCAGGTATCGCAGCAATGCTGAAGAACCTGAAGAGAATACAAATCAGGTTATCCCTGAAAAGAAAACCACTGGGCTAGAAGTAGGGGGGCAGCCTGCCCTGTGGCTTGAATAATTTATTCCTAATACCTTCAGTTCAGTAGGAATACCTTCAATCCATGCAGTGATCTGGCAGGGTTGATCACTGCATTAGCCACAGCTGTGTCAAGGCTGCCATTCGACCGAATTACCAATTGAAATACAACAGCAAGGTTAAAAAAAACCTCATTATGATCCCAACCAAACCCCACAAAACTGTGACATGACAAAAGAGAGACAAATAATCCAGAACAACCAACATCCACATTGTCTGTCCCCATGGGACAAACTGAATGAGGCCAGAAAAGGTTAGGGGATTCTGCTCCAGTGGTCACATTACTGTAACATTAATTTTACTTCCAACACTGCAGCCTGTCAGGAAGCCTTTAATTGAAAAGCCACCTTCTTTCCCCTTACTGGACTTTCATCCTTAACTGTGCAACCCACTGCAATAGCAGTATGCCATTAACTCTGTGACTATTATTTGCACGTAATTTAAAAGAAAACAACCAAAAAACAATAAAACCAAGCACCATTTGTGATATGCTTTCACAAATTTTGCTGAACATTCAAGCTCAAGTTACAAGGTGAGGCATTTCGTATGCTCCCCTACTTTGACTCAAGGCCACTTATCACTTATCTGTCTTTATTTCACAGTCACATTTAAGCCTCCTTCTAAATCAGCGGAGAGAGAGAGAGGACTGGAAGATCTCTGTACATTAGGTGTCATTGCTGCCACTGGATCTAATAACCATTACATGGCCATGAATACCTTTAGGCTGGAAATACAAGTTCAAAGCTAGCACAGGAATGATTTCTGAACTGGGCTCTCAGCAGATTTTTGTTGTCCTCAGCACTCTTAACATCTGCATGCTAGAGCACGGTCTGTATATTAAGCAAATTATATATCATGATCATCTGTAACGACACAAGTCTTAGACTTGATGATACAGAAAGTTTCGTGGGGTTTAAACTCCTCTGCTTCGATTTTAAAAATTGTCCTTCATTTCCCCAGTTTCACAGATCCGATTCTCAAATGAACAAAGACTCATTTACTCTGCTCTGGCAGCGTAAAGCAATTTTGAAGGCCAGATCTGATGATCCTTTAGGCCACCAAAAGTAGTAACAAAGTAACTTTAAACAAATGAATGAATAATCAATTCACTCTGTATTTACTTACACATTTTATCTTCAGACTTTTAAGTTTAATTCAGCTTTCTTCATCTGAACTTCTCAAGATTTATGTATATTTTTCCACTACTGAGAAGCTGTGGATTATAAAATGCCTATTCCAAGTGCCAAAAATAGTATGGTTAGGGCACACTAAGCTATGTTTAACTTTAAGCATGCATGTGAGCAGCCCTACTGACCTTGATATTCTCATGTCTAATATGCTTTGTTGAACTGCAGCTCCAAGAAAGGCTATCACATTTCTTAAAAAAAAAAAATAAAATAAAAATCTCTTAGTCTCTTGCTCTTCAGCTCAAACCTGCACTGTAATGAATTCTGGCCTGCTGCCCTGCACTGTGCTGCCATGCTCCACTGCAAGCACACACCTATTTCAATAAACATCAGATTATCATTGCTCTCAAGGAAGACGGTACTACCTGCCTACAGTATCTCTAGAACTCTTTTTGCATAACCCTCTTGCTTTTTTCAGAATGAAGAAACCAAGTCAGTGTACTACTTCATTAATCTGTTGTTCAACTCATTTTGTCTTTTCAGCAAGGCTGACCGAGCAACAAATGCCAAATAAAAGACACCACTGCAGCCACATAATCAACTGTTCTACCTGATGCCATTATCACAGCCAACCTTCCTTCCTAAAATGATTTACATATGCACTGTGTAATGGTGTGGCAGCACAGTAATAATACTTACCAGTCTATCTAAAGCGCTCGGCACTCTATAGAAACAAAAGCAACTGTGAGTACTGAATTATGAAAATCTGGACATTGCATGGATTGCCAAATCTTCTTCAAGTCAGACAAGCTATGACAAGCACTTCTTTCAACCTCCACATGATGCAGACTCAACTCCGTTGGGCAGTTTCACTCTAAATCTCTCTAACCTCTCCTTGTTTGCCAAGCAGGAAGAGATGTACTTCAACCCTCTGGAGACTACTGGAAGAGGAGGAAAACACGGAAAAAATAAGGACTTGTTTCAGACATTACTCAAAGCACATAGGTACCCAGACACATAGAAAGAAGCCATTCTAGAGGTAAGTAGGACAAGCGGGGAAAAGAAACAGAACAGTTCAGAGACAGAGGTGGTGCAGGACAAGAGAAAGAAGGGTTACAGACAGGAATAATTTTAATATCGAAAGAGACATTAAGAATCCTCCAAGTGAATTAATGTGTACAAATATCTCCTTGGTGAGTAGCAAACCTCACTGACTACCACCTGCATATACACCAACAGAATAAAATAGTAAGCATAGTGACTTTGCATCCAAATTCATTCCAAACAACACTCTGGACTGTGTTCATAAAACATTTACCATTGGTAAGTGCATAATTACAGGTAAAGTTCTCCTACCTACCTTCACCAACAGTAAGACTGTGCTCAAAGCAGTCTTTCTCTCACAAGCCTCTATTTGAGAAGCAGGACTTTTAAACCCTATTGATCTGACTGCTATGATATATATAAACATATACTCATTTGGCAATGGCAACGTTACAAGGTGGTGTTGATGTATTTGGGATCTGGTGACATTCCTCAAAATCTCCACCTCTGTAAAGAATAACAAGATTCATTGCACCTGCGAGACTTTAAAAAACTGGAATTGTTCACAGGAGAGACAAAGGCTCTAAGACTTTGTATTTCCAAATCAGGGAACTGGACATCACTGTTGCTAAGTCTATTTGACAATATACAAATCCAGTATACTAAAAGCCTAACTTGAAAAAAACCAAATATAACAGAGGAGGAAATGGAAAGTATATGAAGGATGAAGGCACATGAATTAAGGAAAAAGTACAGAAAATAGATACCTGGTATGTTAATATGACAGCAATGACCATCTCTACACAAAGGAAGAGCTGTAATTGGAAACTTTTCGGTAAAGCAGCAACAAAAAGACATAAAGCTCTTTGGTATTTTATATAATCCCATCCTATAACAGAAACAGTTGCTTTCTTAGGAGAGGAGGCAAAAACTAAAATTTCACCCATATATAGAGGAGAGGGATGCTATTGCTTACTCAAGACCAGTTGTTCTGACATGCCCAAGTGGGCCAACAGCAAAGTATGCGAAGGGACTGTTTCAAATCTGTCTTCTAGTTAATCTTAGTTAATCCTAACTCTTAACCTTTATCCCACCTTCTTCCATGGTATACCTCCACTCAGCACATCAGAGAAGTCTGACAGTATTTAGCTGCCTTCCCTGCCCATTCCGATACAGTTCAACATGCCTCCTGGAGCAATCATTGAGAAGATAGTTATGCTTCCAAATACTGAAATAGCATTTCAAAATGGAAATGCCTGGGACAAAGGCAGGAGCCTTGGCATTGCAAAAACCTTTGTCAATACTGTATTTATTTAATCGGTTTGGTTACTTAAAAACAGAGTTGATGCTTCCCACCTTACATCTTATTCCTGCTGTATCTTAAATCAAAGTGCAAATCCTACAACTTACCATTCACCAGCTGACTTCTGCTCTAGATCTGATTCTACCCCAATGAAGATCTGCAGCTATAAGCATATTAGGAGCACCAATTACCGACTAGGACAGAAAAAAACCAACATCCCAGAGACCTGGGCTCAGGTTCCCCATACAACTTCAATTTTTAAATTTCTGATCACGTTCGTGTCCGACTTCCAGCCTTCATGTATTTCTACAATTTCCCCTCCCCACCCCCCCATCCCTACATGCACTTCCATAAGATTTTGATGTGGTTTAATTAAAGCAAAACTACAGGCAAACAGACACATTTTTGATCATACACTTTCCCAACAGCATTTCACTTGTGCTACAAGAAGTAGCACTCTTGGGTAAGTGCTACTAAATGCTGTGATTGACCAAACGTCATTTGCAAAATCTGGTGGTTTTCCTTGGTAAGTGGTAGAATCAAGAAATGGCACAAATGTATCAGCTTAGGTTTTTTTCAACAGAAAAGCTGCTAGCTGATGTCAGGGAAGAAATGCAAAGCAAATGCAACTAAACCACTGTTTGAGCCTAAACAGCACATGAAACAGTAACTTCAAATTAATTGCTTCCCTCATGTCAACTGAGCATCCCTCAGACAACAGCAAGTTTTTAGAAGTCATCCTTGTCAACTGTTTTAGTGCTCAAAGCACTTCACTAAAGATTACATAACTATTTACATTGAATGACAGCATATTTTGAACAAGTCTTTTAACAACTCATGGCCAAGCTGAAGCATTCCAATGCAATTTGCTTTCAAAAGTTTGGTAAACATCATTTAGGCTGAAAGCCTGTTGGTGTGTACTTGCATGGTTTCCTCAATCACTCACCATTTCCACACCTGGTAGCATAGTCTGGTGCTTAACTGGTACCTTAAGGAAGTAAACTGGAACAAATACTCCCTACTGGAAGTATCTAACTTTCAGCTGTAACCTGACAGCAAGTTCTTTGGAGGTTTTGCCACAGAAAACATTCAGAAACTTACAGTTTGGCCAAATTGGGGTGGACTTCCATAGGAGTAGCTAAAGGCACACCTCTGAACCAAGTGCAAATGCCTGCCAAAGTTGAAGTTCCTGCTTCAACTATGAAATATTTTGTTTCAGACACTGAGAAAATACTAGATGGGGATTTTTGGGGTTTTTTTTGGTTTTTTTTTTACCGTAAGGATGATCAAACACCAGATCAGGCTGCCCTGAGGAGTTGTGGAATCTCCATCCTTGGAGCTTTTCAAAACCTGACTGGACATGGTCCTGGGGCAATCTGCTCCAGCTGACCTTGCTTTGAGCAGGTGGGCTGGACTAGACTATCTCCAGAAGTCCCTTCCAACTTGAGAGCTTCTGCTATTCAGTGACACCAAACCAGTTTTTAATCTCAGGTCTCTAAACTGTAAAATGAAAAAAGACATAAATCCATTAATTTTGATGGTAGGCTTAAACAAAATGTCAATAAATGATTCTCAGACACTTCTGGTTCTCGGGCAGTTCAATTTCTATTTTAAATGCAAAGGCAAGTGACAAGAAGGAAGAAAGGAGATCAAGCAGAATTGTTGAACTAAATAATTTCAGTGCTTCTATTGAAGCACCGTTACCTGAACAGACCCACAGCTAATTCTGATTTAAAAAGCATGGCCTAAAGACACTTCCTTGCTTTTGCTATCAAGTATGGGAAACCAGGACAATCATTTATGGGGTCAACAATCAGAAAACACAATAAGAACGCTGCAGCAACAAGAAAGACAGGCTCAAATGGAGAAGACATTTTCCAGAAGCCTTTCAAAAACATATCTTTGTAGATCACATAGCATGCTGGCATGAATCTGATACAGCAGCTTCATGCCAAATAATGTCTTTTAGATGCCCACAATGTTCTCAGAAAGACCACCTTGGGCAAGAGTTAGCTCACCTAAGGCTCACTAAAAAAATTGACTCCAATTGTCTTGTAGCAAGTTTTCAAATGTACAGGTTTGCACAGCTGGCCTATAAAAATTACCTACAAGGCTAAAATATCTACACCTGGTGTATCTACACCAGGCTGTACAAGTCTTCTAGACTTAACGCTTTTGATTATCTTTGAAGTAAGTTTACCAGACTGAATACATGATGCATGGGATACTATTAACACAGAGGGGAAAAGAAGTGATCTACCGGTAACAGTATGCCACTCTGCAGAAAAAAAAGTGTAAGATACACTGGTGCAAAAGAAAAATATAAGCAGTAGCACCAGCCTGAGCCCCAGGAGTTAGACCTGCAAAATAAACCTCTTTCAGTAGTCTTGATGGTACCTCAAGGTACCATCAGAGGCACTTCAGAGGACAACTTGCTTCTCGGGTCAAGATGGATTTTAGCACACCAGTAACTATTAACTGGTCTCATCTCCGCTGCAAATACACTGGTGTCTGCTCCCTGCAATCTGGTTCCCTTCTTGCACCAGAAAAAGCCACAGGCAGCTCCCTCTGTGCTTTCTGCATCACAACATACACCCATTATGAATGGCTCTATAGAGCCTTTTTTTCAAGACCCCTCTTCTACTTTAAAAAACAGAACGGCCATGGAAGAGTCACAATCATAGATCAGAAACTACACACTTAGGAATTTGCCATGGAGAAAGAGGGAGCAGTGGGACATTTTAGAAGCATGTTCGTGGACTTCTAAATTATTATTCTGGCTGTGATGCCAAAATCCAAAAATTATTATCTAAAGTACTAGCTCTGAAGCCTCTGGAAAATGTTAGAGACTTATTAGGGCAGGAAGAACGCCAGGAAATAAAATTTCTGGTAAGCAGTCACACAGCATGACATTTTCCTTACCCATTAAATGCAGTACTTAATATCCTCAGTTTTATTTATGTTTGTACTATATGGAGGAGTAGATGCTTTCTTTAAAGTAGAAAGTGTTATGTTAATTAGCATAAAATTTTGGTTTTAACATTATAGAGGCTTTTGTCTAGATAAATACTAACCACCATCAGCGCTGCAATGCCAAGTAAAATCAACACACATTTTTTAAATGCTTACCTGACTTGTAGCCGGCACTGTAAAGCAAAATGCAATAGAAATGACTAAAATTCACAGCAGCCAACTATACCAAAAATGATACCTGCTCTTTATACAGACTAACAAATTACTACTACATTCTGCATTCATGTCATCTTTGAGGAGCAGGAAGATCATGCTAATTACAATGGCACAGACTTAGACTTTAATTACAGCTAAAACTCAAGCAAATCTTATTAATTACTACAGAAGTGAGATATTTAAATTTTTTAGATTAGTATACACTTCTTCCAAGGACAGATATGGCTTGAGAAAACAGTAGCATTACTCACAATCAGAAATAATTCTTTTGAGGGCTCAAATCACAAAATATTTTGATAATCTTTCATGTCTAACTTCCGAATGAACAAAATATTTTCCAGGATAGGTAACAATGTAAAACAGAAAATACAATATCCTCATTTTTAAAAAAACTACATGTAAAATGGGAAAAGGTAAGTTACACAGTTTTGAGCCAGAGCAGGTGTATTCATTTTTACACTGTCCCCAGTTATGGTAAGTTTCAATACAAAGATAGCCATTTGCAAATTCAGACTCTTTTACAGTGAGAAAAGAAAAAAAAAAAAAAAAAAAAAAGGGATGAAAACTTTTCTTCAGGTACAAGCATTTGTTTTTTTGGTTGGGGTTTTTTGTGGTGTTTTATTATGTTATTTTTAAAGGTGACAAATACACTGCAGACAAAATTGAATGTGGGATGAAGCAGAACAACTGATACATTCATACCATGGATCCAAAGGGCTTTCTAGTATGGGCAAAGTTAAATAACAGAGGTTAAACTCCAGACGCCTATATTTTCAAATTAGCCTGGCAGCACTGTATATGTGTGTATATATATATACATACATACACATACATATATATACATATACACACGGTACACAGCAGACATCAATCATTACAAGTGAGGCTCATTTTTGAGAGCTGAAGTTAACACTGCTTTTAACAAATTTGAGTTTCAGTGTGGCCCAAAGGCTACTTCATCTCTCCAGCTTTCAAGTGGGTGCAGAAGTTAAGGTTTTGGTAGCAGGAGGTGCTGCTGGGGTGGCCTGTGCTGGACACAGCCCCTTACAGCTGGCTCCAACAGATCCACCACTGGCCAAAGCTGAGCCCATCAGTGATGCCGGTGGTGACTCTGTGGTAACATACTTAAGAAAGGGTAAAAACCAGTGTGCAGCAGCTGTGAGAGAAGAGTGAGAAAATGTGAAGGCAACAGCCCTGCAGATACCCAGGCCAGTGAAGGAGGGGGAGGAGGTGCTCCAGCCACTGGAGCAAATATTCCCCCTGCAGCCCATGGAGGAGGCCACAGTGGCATGGGCTGTCCCCCTGCCAGTCCATGGAGGACCATGCCAGAACAGGTATCCACACTGCAGCCCATGGAGAGCCTGACACCATAGCAGGTGCCCTGAAGGAAGCTGCAGCCTATGGGGAGCCCACACAGAAGCAGATTTTCTGGCAGCTGTGGCCCACAGAGGATCCACACTGGAGCAGTCTGCTCCCAAAGGACTGTACCCTGTGGGGAGGAAACCCATGCTAAAGCAGTAAACAGGTTACTAAAGGATGACTAACGGGTCTTGGTCAATCTTTCAGATATGCAGGAAACACTGAAACAAAGAGCATCAACCCATAGCTACATACAAAGCTGAGGGTACTGGACCAATTCAACAATTCTCTTTAAAAAGGAGCATACCCAGTTCTTTTAGCCTCCTTTTAACTTTAGGATTAATAAACATCTAAATAGTTCACTAGCTACTACAACTCCACATCAAACAAACGTAAGACTTGATCTTCAAACCACTGGCAATACAAAGAAAAAAAAAAAAAAATCTACGCATCGGTTAGTGCTGTGTAGGTTTTCCTCAGGTCTACTACGTATTTGCATCTCTATTTCCAAAAAGACTCTTCGTTCACCATTCTGACAAACAGCACAGAATATATTAATTCCTGTGCTGGTTAATATAATTATTCAAGACAATACAGACTTTTTGATTGGTCAGAAGACCATCAAGTTTCCTATGTTCAATGGCGCACTCTTTTTTTCAGGAGCGTGGAGAATATTGTTTCTTTCTACCAGAAAAAGTGACTGTCTCTGTCTAAAATTGTATTTTTCTGAAACTTCAAGATAGCAGTAATGTCTAGCGATTCTCATTAAACCCGCCGCTACTTCGCTGTAAATAACATGCTCATCAAAACATGTACTTCATAAATCTTGGGCAAGACCCGTATTGTTCTCTTCTGGCTTGTCAGGTCTGCCTGCCTTTTCCATATGTCAGCAAATAAAATGAAAGAGACACCTCATTTTTAGAGGCACCTCATCCAGGAGCAAGGTGAATCAAATAGAACTGGGAGAAGAGAATAAGGAGGAGGAATGCAGGGAATAGCCTCAGGGCCCTCATGCCTTTTCCAACAAAGTCAAGTCTGTGGAAAGAATAAAGGCACTGCAGGGAAACAAGGAAGGTGCAGGAGGAGAGACCTGGTAACGTGAACTTTGCTGTCAGTTCACTGCTTGCATGGAGCCAACCACCCACGTCTTCCAAGGTCTGGACTTTGCTATTATGATCAAATGCTTGCAAGTTTTAATTACTGTGGGCATAACTTTTTAGTCACTACTGACAAGGAGAGCTTTGTAGAAACTTGCTTGAAATAACCGTATAAATTATAATTGACCTGAGGTTTTTAATAAGGGAAGTTTCAGTTGATTTGTGGAGGTGGACCATTACACCCATAGGTCTATTAAAACCCAGTGCCATTTTATTTCTACTTCTAGAGACTTTGTCCAGACTTAACACATACGACGCTGCCCTATGTTCTGTAGGGCCTAGGGCATCCCTCCCACACACCCGCGCTGTCCTAAACTCTCTCAACTACAGCTATATAAATTGCCATTTCCAAAGGAATAAGCTCCGGGATATGAAAACAAGTTCCCACAAAAAGTACTACAAGGAGACAGTTAAAAACAGCTTGTTCATCAACACAGTCCTCTTCAACCTGCAAAGCATCTATACATGCATAGAAGCAAGGGAAATCACAAGAGGAAAGAATTAACAGGTTTTCTTCCACATCCTCAAAAAGAGAGGGAAACTATTTTTGTGCTCCTTTTATCCACTTGGTAAATCTGAGGGGATTTATTTATTTTTTTAATAAAACAATTCTTGTCCACTGAGATAGCTCATGTTTCTTACTGCTAGTCTAGGCCCTAACTCTGCAACTTGCTTCTTGTGATCAGCCCTCAAAGATCAAATTCAGCTGACCACAGAATTTCTCCTACCACTAGTCAGCTCCTAAGTTGTTTAAAAGAACTAATGCATGCAACAATGAAAAATACATGAGTCATGTACAGCCTACAAGTTCTTAAAATTATGGTAACACTTTTATCACCCAAAGCAGCAAGATCTGGGGAGTCTGGAACAAAGCAGCAGAGAAATAAGCTTATCATCCGTGAAGAGGAAAGCCTAATCTTAAAACATTTCAGACTAATAAAATTCAGGGGCACAGCCTGCTTTTGTTATAAAAAGGAAATTATTAGACTACAGGAGTCACAACAGAGGATAAATCCTCTTTTGTCCGAGTTTTGGGCCTGTAAGCAGCTCCAAGGAAATGCAAAATGACACCAAATGTCTATGTATTATAATGTATCTGCACCAAGCCTCTGCTACATGGTCTCTAAATTAGCACTGAAAACTCTTTATTCCACTCTGAACAAAATGTAGCTACCTTTGTGGGGCAGAAGTAGAAAAAGCATCATGGTAAACACAAGTTTCTGGTACTTACTATTCATGAAAGATAATCAATAGCCTAGAATACACACATTCATACTTTATAGTCTACTGGTTTTTAATTCTGGTTCTCTAAGTGTTGCAACAAAACTGAGCGTGATTTATCAACGCATTTCCAAAGCACCAAAAGACTTTTGCTTAGTATATGTTATAGCATGCCAGATGCATGAGAATTTGCCATTAATAATGTGCTACTGATCCAAAATTTTGCATCTTCTTGCAAGATCAACAACAGGTTTACTATTATGTTAAAATTAGAAGCCATTCAATGCCACCAACCAAGTAAAGAACTTAATCTTATAGCTCTTTTAAGCATAAGAACAGTCCCATTGCACCACAGGGGAAAGTTATAAAACATATGATTAAATGCAACTAAATTAGGTACAAATCACAAAGATGTAATTTTAAAAGAACTCTAAAGCATACTGGAAACAAACAGGTTTGTGAGACATGGAAGGCTGAATCTTGCCAGAGTTTCTCTATCAAGTATGAAATAAGGAATGACGAAGACCACAGCTGATGTACTTTCAAAGGCATAGATGACTCCTTACCTCCCAATGAGGTCATGCTTTTTAATATCACCTCCAAATGGTTACATAGAGGTTTTGCATAAGATTTAATATAAAGTTAGGTTTTGCTGTATTATAAATAAGTCTTCAAACCTTCATGACAGATAAAAAGCCACGTACAAATGACATTCAATCTAATTTCAGAGAAAACTCTTATAGCCTGGAAGAGTCTCCACATAGTACATCCACAAGAGACTGACAATAGCTCTGGTACACAGTAAAATCCTTTTCCTCCCCTCCCCTCCCCTCAGAAAAGCAGTATAAACCAAAAAAACCCAAACCTAAAACCAAACAAAAAAGCAGCAATTTGCTATGGATGAATAGTAAAGTATGAGAAGAGTCCACCATCTAGAAAACACAACTCTAGTCATGAAATCAGAAGGGAAAAAAAAAAAAAGTGTTTAAGAAGAAAAAGCAAAAGGGGACCACAGATCCAGTTAGAAAAAAGGGTATCTTTCTGTCTCCCTTGTACTGCATGCAGTAAAAAAAATCAATGTAGGAAGATTTCCAAAGCTGCTTGTACGCTCTTGAATTACCAGAGGTTCCTATCAATGCCACCATGAAGAACCACATTCCAAAGTGGAAGACTGCACTGCAGCAACCTGCGGGAGAGCGCTACGGATCTGGTATCAATCCCAGGACTAAAGGCATTTGAACTGTGAGGCCCCATTTCTACCAAGAGCACCAAGACAGAATCTTGCAGCCAGGAATATGCTGGCCAGACACAAAAAGGGCTGACTCACACAGACACAGCAGGTTTGAAGGACAAGTCCTGCCTTTTCATAACTGAACACAAGAGTTTCATAAATAGCCATCAGGGACAGTGCTCAGAGAGTTACGAAAAACTTCAAATATTTAAAGAGAAAAAACCCACCTGTGTTCCCTTGTCCACGAATACAATAGAAAATGCAAAACAATGGGTCTACCTGATTATTACTGTGATGGGAAATACTGCTTTGACCAGTATTATTCCTTTATACCCACATATTATGCTTCTCCTAAAATAACTACATGCAGAAAAAAAAAAATACTTTAAACAAATTACTTGCTTTATTTCATAATATCTGGAACAAGGCTTTATTTGCCTACTCACAAGACGCAGACTACAGCCACCCACAGTACCCCAGAGCAGAACAGCACCCAGCCCCACCTTCATTGGAATGGCCTCCATCTTCGCTCTAGAGATGGTGAAAATTGTGGGCCCACTTCAGCAAACAACATTTAAATGTCTGAAGAAACCCCAGGCTAAACCCAGATCTTTCCTGAGTCACAAGGAGAGTGGCTCAGCATCTGGCAGGATTGAGCCCTAAGGACATAAGCAAAAGGAAATTAGCAATTTCAATTTAAATGCTAATACATATCCTTCCTAGTGAAAATTGAAGTATAACAAGTGATGTCTCATCATACAGAAACAGCCTTGATTGTTATTTAACGATCACAACAAACAGTTAGAAAGCATGAAATGAAGCTAATAAATCTTCTGTTGAGTCTGAAATTTTCAACAAACAGAAGTACTCAAAGTTCTCAAAAACAGTTCAGTCTGATTTTCTTCATCTTAAACAAAACTTGCCATGTTTTTCAGTCACAGACCCACATACTGCCACCACAATTAACTTTCAAAATTGAAACGCCCAGCTACAAATTTAAGGTTGGTTTGTTTGGGGTTTTTTTATTGCTACCTAAACAGTCTAAAACACATCATATTCTATGAAATTCAAGTTCATGCATCAGCAGTGTTCACCACAGGATCTGTCTGCCTTCCAGTGATAAATAAAGAAATAAGACAAACCCGATGGAAGTAGTTTTTCTCCTTTCTTACTCCAGCCTCCTGGGAGAATATAAATACAGTTTGATTTGTTTGGGGTTTAGCACATCTAAGGTATGTTTTGTTTTAAGTGAGGGCAAGTTCAGAATGATTTTTGACAAATAATTTTAACAATAATTAAACAATTTAGTAAATTCTTAAAAAACAGTCATCAAGACTGCTTCCCCCCCTCCCCAGCAAACAGATGAAACAAACAAGCTCACGAGACTCCAAACTCCAGGCCTTCTGAATCTGAGCAGTCAATACTTACATTATTTGTGATAGTTTGAATAAATTAGTCACCACTGAAATCACTACACAGTTTAGTAGAAACATTATTCAGAAACTCATAAGAGTAAAGTATCCATTCTAGAAGCCTCTTCACATACCAATGGAAAACAACACTTCTGACAGTAACTTCAGCTACGTAAAAACAATACTGTCATTACCTTAAATGTGAGAACTGTCTCATTTTTGTTCATAACGTACATGTGAATGTGTGTGTATGCATGAGAATTAAACGCTCATCACACACTACACCCCCAGTATAAGACAACATTCTCCATAATTAAAAAGCATGTGTAAAATAAAACAAAAGCAATGCAGTCCTATTTTGATCTTAGATGCCATATACTCTAAGTAGAGACACACGCACTAACCACATTCAGACTCCAAATGGTGCTACAGTCAACCGCAGAGGGACATCCGGATTATTTCTAGAAAGAAAACTGAGCCTCTTACAAACTCAAACTATTTTTTGCAACCTGTCCAATAAAGAAGAGGCTAGAGGTATTTGCTTTAGGTTACCTTCCTCCCCTTCTCCTCAGTTCACCGTCCCTTCAACAGAACAAGTCAGGTGGATGGCCTCAGTGGTTGGGTACTGAGCTGGTGTCAGGGCACAGAAGATGCACCACATCAGACCTGCGGCCCTTGGCCTGTCAATACAGGCCAGCCAAAGCAACAGCGCAAGTTACACGATATTAAGTATAAGCTTCTTCTATCTCCTCATTCATCTCTGGAGTGTTCGTACAGCACAAAGAACTAATCCATGGCCACACGAAACGTAAACTGCATCTGAGCCTGCTGCGTCAGATCACTTCAAATAAGTTAGGTGAGTTCCATTTCCATTACGTGTTTCTACAATTATAAAAGCCCCTATGCCATCGAGTTCATTTTAAAAGACTTCAAGGTGGGTGGCCTAAGCTCAGAAGGACATGAAAGCAAAACAAGCTGCATCCAAGAAATCTGACTCCTCAATATACTAATTGTAGACAGAGCTGGTAGCAATTCTGATAGCTGCTAGGAAACTAAAGGTTACTTCACTATGATTTAAAGACTAGTTTCCGCTGTAATTCTGCCAACTTTGAATCCTTCAGGCTGAAATCTTTCTTGCCTAGCTCAATGCAACTTTAAAAATTATACTAAAAGAACTATACCACATCTACAACACAGAGCGTTCACGCTGCCCACAAACTCATATATAACACTTCATATATTTGAACAAAACATAGAACCTCTTCTAATCTCTTTGAGAAGAAACTTTAATATCTAGATATTTCAGAGTGAAGACCTGAAATATGACAGAACATTTGGGTCATCCGAAGTTAGAAGAAATGACTAGCATGGCCAATCTGAAAAATCTAACCTCATTTGTTTAAACTGTAGGTTGCTGAAAACTGCAGCTTTGATTAAACAGGTCAGGGGGAAAGCAAGACGACACCTAGGCAAATCAGGGCCAGGAGAAAAGGAGAACGCTGGGCCAAGTCTGAAAAAGGTGACGCTGCAGGAGTATATTCAAACACACACCCCTTCAGTATCTGGTTGACTTCCTGTGCACACTAAACTCCGCTTGCACGTACATGCATTCTGCTGTGACCATACCACGCTCTCCCTCTCACAGGATCCCTGACTCGCACTCTACAGTCAGGATATGAGTAAGGACGGCACAACAAACTACATCTTACCTGAAGGACATCTGCTTTATTTACTGCATAAATGGGAAAGCACATAGGAACTGCTGGAAGCAGCAAACGCAGCAGAGTCCAGCGCACATCCCCGTTCAGTTGATGATCAAGCATCCCAGGGTGAAATGGGGTATCAGAGACAAACACACACGCTGTGCTTCAAACCCTGCTACCCTGAGAATGGCATCAGCAGCAAAAGGGCAACACAAAACCTGGGGCATGGAAGTTTCAAAGAGCTGCAAATACACTCACAGAGAATGGTCATAACCTTAGGTATAAATTGTCTAAAACAGAATTTTCAAACATATTGTTAAAAATGGATTCCCTATTACATGAGAGCAATCACAATCTTAAATCCTAATTTAATGAAGCCATAGGGACTTATAAATTGTCACAACAGTTTTAAAAGAAATAGAAGTTACACAAGCAGTAGATGAAGATATTTTTAAATAAATTCATACAAAAATTCTTTTAGACATTTAATGTCTCATAAAGAAACAATGGACACAAAAACCAATTTTATTTCTCCTTTCTAAACATTACCCTAAAAACACTAGACCATTTACATTAAAAAAATGTAAGTCAGAAAACCAAGTCCCTTTAAATTTCAGGAGTATTAACTACTTTTTAAAATCTTATCCTTGAACTCAAAATACATCTAGCACATGTGTAGTAAACTTGGGGCGGGGCGGAGCCTCTGACCCAGCCAGGCGCCCTGCGCTGCATAGAACTTGGGTGCACCCTGCACCCACCACTCACCAAAGCAGGAGCACTTCTCAGCTGGCAAGAATAAGCCCTCTCTCACCAGAACAAACCTGACACATCAGCTCTGTAGAAAAAGAGTGTCCAACACAGCCACAGCACATAAAAGCTCTCGGTTTGGTCACGTTGCTATTATAAGGGCTTACTTTCAGCTCTTTTTCACTTTGAAAGAACTGGAAGAAACCTTCCCCTAGGCTGACATATTCCTACCAATCAGAAAAACTTAGGGATTTACTTTGAGCGATATCATTAAATTTGGTATACATGCATAGAAAATCTTCCTTAAACGCATACTTTCAAGTCTGACAAAGCTTCTTACTAGAAGACCTCAGCTGAGTAAGGGCTTGCAAGTAGGGCACCAGAAACAGGCTTCTTACTGAGATTGTTGCAGTATGACCTTTCAAGCCACATGCATCTGGTTAGGTTGGTTATTTTAAAAGAAACAGATCCTGTAAAGTAAAATAATTTCAAATTTGCATCTCCTTCAAGCTCAAACATGGCTCCTGTGGAAATAAAGTAAGGAAAAATAGAAAGTGACAGGCCTCATAGAGGGAGGTTAGAAAGCTACAACAATTAACAATCTGAAACATAACGCAATCTCAACATAGTATTAAAATTCTTTTTAAATCTGGGCATTTATTAAACACTCCCAAAGGAGTTATTTTGCTGGCTCAGGAAAAGAAGAATAAAAGTCATACCAGAAACCGACTGGGAGTATGTAGGTAAAGGGAAGAAGAAGAGAATGAGATGTAGAGTCAGGAAGATAGCCAGACCGAGGGGGTGAAGTGATCCTGGATTCTATACGAAGAATTAGAAGACAACCAGGATTAGGAGCCATGGGGAAGAAAGAAAGAAAGGAAAAAAAAAAAAAAAAGAACACACAACCCCCCAAAACCCCCAACATACACCACAAAAAACCTACAGAGGTGGGATTTTTACTACAACCAAAGAGGCAGAATAAAGGATGGAGATCTGAAGTAAGGGGGGTGCATAGCATGCATGTGAATGTGTTGGCAGGAACTGGAGATAAAGATAAGAAGCTTAAGGAGGACAAGCCTGGGTGCTGGAACTGGCACCAGAAGTTGGATAGCATTGGGTATGAGCCTGAGCCCGTATCACCAAGTTTAGAAAGAACAGGGAAAACCACCTATTATTTCTACCACATGCTAGCTTTTATAACAGCGCGTCCTTGTCTGGGAGGCAGTTAAGCAACACAAGCCACTTCAAACCTATGTGCTTTATAGCAGGATGCAATGAATCTTTACTTGGTTGCTAACAGAGGAGAACTAGAGCAGCAAAAATCACTAGTTTTCAGCATGTTAGAATGACACTCCAGACAATGTGGAAATACTGGTCAGAATCAAGAAGAAAATCCTATTTCCAAAGGAAATATTTAGCTGCCCTAACCACATAATGCAACCTTTTCAACTGTCATGCACCATTCACTCTTGCTTTCAGCTTTTGCAGCAAATGAAGCAGGAGCCATACAGCCAACATTGTACTGCACTGTGCAGTCTTGATTCCTTCCTTGCACACAGCCATCCATCCTGTCGAAAAAGCCAGTGGGGAACAGTAAGCAGTCTCATAAGCAGTCCGTGTCCTAATATGTGCACAGAAAGGTAATATTAAGATTGCCTGCCTCTCCCACTTCCCATCAGTATATTTTCCTTACGCAACATCAACATTCTTTGATACTAATCTGTTCAGCCTAGAAAAGATAGTCTTAAATGTTTTGTCCACACATCCACAGACTCCACAGATTTCAGTTGTGACTTATCATTTTCAAAATTTATGTGTGGCTTCACTTTCAGAAGAAAGCAGCCCAAGTATAAAAAACTGTTCCTGAAGTTACAGTACAAGAGATAAAAGCAATGGCAGATTTTGTTTGCAGGAATTACCCAGATACCTAAAAAAATTTTTTTTCAAGGAAGTTCCATGCTTGCATACAGGCTAGATCACAAATTAGAATCAAAAATAATATGCAAAAATGACATTAAAATAGTTACAACTGCATCATGGCTATCCTACTCAGAAACAGAACCAAACAAATGAGAAGTTACATCATATAACATTCTCCATCCACTCATTCCTTACCGCTGCACCTTGGCTTACTATCCCATGCAGTATATATTGTAAAAAAGCTGTTTGGGTACAACAGTCCAGAAGAAAAGCTATCCATGGACAATGGAAAAATGTAGTAGAGATCAAAGTAGCATTTTGTCTCAAGACTGGCATAAATTGCTATTAATAACCCGAAATGTACAACATTGACTATGTAAAAAAAAAAAAATCCTGAACTTAAACAAAATTATCTAATCAACAGAGAGAAGAAAAGATTTCAGTGAAGTATAAGGTTGGTGAGTGCTCAAGGGAAAGAAACCAAAAAAAGGAGTGCTCTGATGCACTATGGAAATAGAAATGCTTATTTATTTCTGCAATTATTTTTCCTAGGGCAGCATGGAAAATACATTTTGGGGTCTTTACTTACAAGGTTTAGAGACCTTATCTGTTATTCTGTCCACCTGAATAACAACAAATCTTTGAAAGAAAAGTTTCTTTTGAGTTTGATATTGTTAAATTTTAGTGTGTAGTATAGGCTAAATAAATTTGTGTACATCCAGTTTCCAAAAGCTTTCAAAGCATCCAAAACTCTGCTATAGCAGAGCTGAGAATCAGAGAACTGTAAGACAACACTTAGGTGCTTCATATAAAAGCTTTGAAAGGATAATTCCTTTCACAAGTTAAGAGTTTGATTCCATTCAAACAGCTCTTATGAAATATTCCTAAATGGATATCACTGTAAAAAAGAAAGGTCAAAGAATGAAAAACCTGGCCAAGGGGATGGTATAAATCAAACCCATGCTTTTCTTAAAGGCATCAATCCTGAATCCCACGCTGCCCCTTCTTACTTGACTACCTACACAACAGATTACAGATTTTTATCTCCTGCCTAAATAAAGGATATGAACAAGAAGGAAAAGTCATCTGATCTTCCAGCCAGCCATGTTCCAAAGAAGCCACTTGAAGACACACAGCTAAGTTTAAACAAAAGATGAGGATGTCATTGCTGTCATGGCTGGTCTCTAAAATAAGGAGCAGGGGGAAAGAGAGGAGAACCTCTCATGATCCTAAAACTAAGCCCCATGAAACAAGCATCCAGAGCTAAATTTACACTAGGAAGAAGTCCAAGCCCATTAAGGCATGGAAATGGAAAATTTAGGCAGCAGAACATACATACCAGCTCACATAAATCCTTGCACAAGTCCTTCAGTAAGAGATTAAAGAAATTATGTAGTTACGGAATTAGAACCAGAGTACTTCCAAGCAGGAGTAACTTGTTTCCTTTACGATAAAATACACTGGCACTTGCGTTAAGTAATCTACCACATTGAAGGAAACATTTAAATTACTCAATTACCAGAGAAAACTGAAGAAATGAGAAGGACCCAAGACAAACAGCGCAATGGGCAATAAAATAGGTAGACCAAAGGAGTACTGACAAATTAAAACAATAATCATTGCATGCATAATATAAATCATCTGGAATTATACTGGAATCTAAGCCACAAACTCAAGAATTCAGAATTTCTTTACAGGCTCCCACAGAATAGTTAGCTTTTCCACCATCACTGAGGTAATAAAGAAAACACCAAACTTAGCCTGAATAAAACTTGAAATAAAAAAAATGCCATGAAAGCTATTAAATCATCATGACAGAAGTCAGCTGGACGTTAATACTAGAGCACAGTGCTCAAATCAAGATGTGCTATCTTGAAATAATAATGCAGTGCTGGGAAGTGGAAAAAGAATTGTGGCAGTGCCACCAAAGTGCAACTCTATTTTCACTGAAGTGAAACTTTTTATGTAGACAGTCTTAAAGAACAAGAACTGCTCTTCTTGAAGGGGAAACATAGAAGTGCACACAATGTGTGGCATGGCATCTAGAACAAAAAGAGGACTGTTTCTTCCTCTTTCTTCTCAATGTGAAAACAAGGAAATGAGAAATGCAACTGAAACGTGATCATGCCAGAACTGCAAAAGGAAAGCATTTCGCTCCTGGCCTGCCAAGCAACCTGTACACTTCCTTCAAAGAGGAAAGGGGGAACTAGACCACACACCAATTTATAATTGTAACTATCTTATTAGATTTGTAAATGTATACTTCTTAAAATTCTCATGTTCTCTAAAAACAGAAGATTTACATATTCGTATAGTTAGAGCTTCTAGATGAGGGCCACCTAAATGGTACACTTGACATTAGGTCTGTGCCACAAGGACATTTTGCCCGCATCTTTCCAAAGACTGGAAAAGCAATGCCCCAGCATTCCTGAAGATATGCTGATATTCCTCAGAGTTCTCCAGAAAGCAGATGTCAAGTGTCCCCATGGAGTCCAAACATAAAAGCATCACATGATATCCATACCACTGAACTGGGAAGGCTGTGGTAAAAATGAGGAGAGTAAACCTACCTGAACACTAAACAAGTCACAATCCCAAAAACATACATTCAAAGCACAAAAAAAGGGCTGGAAAAGGTCCTTCAGACCTCTTGGTTCAAGGCATGTGCCAACAGCCTATACATAATAAAGTTAAAGTCTTCTGCAGGGCAAGGATATTCCTCAGCTGCTGGATTTCTCTAAGGCAACATACCTTGGTGTCACCATCCAAAAGGACAAAGACCCAGATAAACAGATGGCTCAAGCCATTCTAGCAGCACCTGCCCTCCTTAACATTAAAACACTTCTCCTTTTGCACTGATTTTTATTATACTGTTCCTTAAAGACAGAAGCTACACCTTGTCCAAATGACCTGATTTCAGAGTAAACTATGTAAGAATTAGATGGTGCTTCCCAAAATGAAGTGCTAGTGTCTATCCAGAATGCCTTTAAAATCCTAAGAGTACCTGAAAGGAAATAATACCAGCTCAGAAGGAAAGAGTTTGGGATTAGAGACTGTCAAGCTGTAAAGGCACCACAGTACAAATAAAACTAACCCAAACTAAAACAGTTTCTTCACTTTCTGCCAATTTTAAAATGCATGAATTGTACCTAGGAACCATTTTGCATTCTGTAAAGTTCAGTACACTTTTTGTAGTAAAATATCAGATTTCTCCCTTCCTTGCAGGCAAATTATGCCTAGACGGCACTTCACTTTGAAATATATTTGCACAATTTTTTTTAATAAATGGACTATGTTCCCCACTTAAATTAAAAAGTTGACATGACAAAGAGATGAAAACATGAATCCTCATTAACACCTTTGGTAACCTCAGCCCAACTGTACTTTCACTCATCCAGCTGTCCTTCACATCCAAACTGTGAGAGCTGAGAAATGCTCAATAGGACCTAATCACTTTGTTTGTAAAAGACATCATTTCTATAGTAAGCAGAAAGATCAGAGTCTTGTTTAACTTTGAAAACCAATTCTATTAACAAACAAGACATTATTTTGTACCCAAGAAATCTTCCTTTAATCTGGAGATGCAGCAGACTTTTTCATTTTCACCTGTTTCAAGGGAGTAATTCTTGAAATCAACCAAAGTCAACCTTGCAAAACGGTGGCATGGAGTAGTCAAGATCATATCATCCAATGAAAGTGCCTTCAGCTCCTGCTAACAGCTTTGGAAACCGCTGAAGTACAAAGAATGACCATTAATCTAGAGAAAGCATCTCCAAATAGCAGATAACATGGGGAAGTGACAAAAAGCATCAGCATGTGAAAAATCAAAATAAATCTTTCACATAAATCATTAACAATACTGCTGGCTCTTCATACAGTGTACAGGAAAGATATAAAAAGATATTAATGTTTAAAGAGTCAATAAGCAGGATAAGAGAATAATGAAGACTAATATGACTTGTAGTGCAAAAGCTCCCAAAGGCCCTGTTCTGGACAGGAGTCCTACAGTGCTTTGTGTGGCAACAAAGATGAGTCCCCATCTCAGAAACCACACACCCCAAAGGCAATTCAACTAAAATAAAATTAACTAGGATAATCAATCTGATGTAACAGTTCTGGTTTTTAGATGCAATATGTTTTTGGAATCTGTACTACCACTTCAGCCTAGAGAGAGAGAAGATTACAATACGTTTCTGACAACCCATTCAGGAACAGTAAGGGATGCTAAGGAAGAAGAAACCAAAAATAATATTTACCCTCTCAATCATTAAGTGTTTGGATCACACAAATGCAAATGCTGCTTATTCTGCAGAAGGGGGGAAAAAAAAGACTGCTTTCCTGTTTAAATGATAAAAAACAGAACCCCCAATTACATAACCTTTTCTCTCTCTCTTTTTTTTTTTTTTTTTTTTTAAAGAAGCTGGAACTGGGTGTTTAATTTCTATAAAATTCACTTTAATCTCCAAAGAAATTTTCAACACCCATTTCCATCAAAATATTAGCCTTTCATTTGCATTATGTGTCCTTTATAAAACACACACTTTAAGAGAACATTGCAAGAAAATGGCTGGAAGTCATCCCAGAAACTACTGCATTATATATCCTTTCTGTAATTCAGGAGAAAAAGATACTATAAATTATTCTAGACTGGGAGACAGAAAAGAACGAATCATTGTGGAATCAGCATTTGCTGCCAGAACACCAGAAATGCTTTTTACCCAGCAGGAATGTCCCTTTCAAAACACATACTGGATTCTTTGTCAAATTAAAAGATTTAATCAATTACCAACAAGTTTTCTGTTCACTCTTGCTAAACTGGAGGTCAAAGAGAGACTATAATGACAGTTCATTCACAAAGCGATTAACATCAATGCATGAACTTATGCAAATACTTGGGTCAAAAAAGCAGTAAGAGGAGCCTTGTTCTCCAACAAGCAGTACAGCAGCAATGTGGAAAAGTATATTATGGTCATAGACACTGACAGAAAAAGGAACCCAAAATAACATTGCGAGAACAGCCTTGACATGCACGCTCTTTAAAAATGCAAATACATTAACAATTACAGATTGTGCTTTCAGGATCACTCCACTTTTAAAAGCTCTAAACACGAGCATTCTAAAATCCCATCATTCACCACTAAATACTGAAAACTAAGTTAATATATCCTACTCATCCTTAATCCAGTAATACCTTTAAGTTCTGATGCCCCTAATTGCAAAGCATTGCTGTAGCTAAAGATTATCCCAAGCCAGATAGAACCTAAGAAATCCCCTAAGCCCCCTTCTTCCAGAGGGATGAAGCAAGACCTGAAGGTAACAACATATGGAAAAATGCACCAGAATGTAGCAGCCTAACAGAGATAATAGAAAGCAGGGCAGCATCCAGAAAATTTAAGCTCTTAATAGAAAACTTCCATTTAAATGGCATCCAGTGTCATCTTTTTCACTTACTGTGCATCACACATCAGCTACAGCCTGATTCAAACCCGACTTACACAGCTTGGAGCTCAGGTGCACAGCACAGGGAGAGCCCAGCATAGCCAAGAGCCACCTTGAGGACAAAGCTGATAAAACCAGAAGCTGATTTTCTTGCTAGGAAGAATAAACACATACAAAAAATTGCGTCTTTTTATGAACAATAAAACACCTAAACAGCAGAAGTGGCTCTTGACATGTGCGTTTATATGTACAACCTGACAACATCCATGGTTGCAGAAGCTGGCAGTCACTGGATGCTTTTGTGTGAGGCATTAGGGGCGAGGCCAGGGACACAGGGTCTTGCTACACTGGACAGCACATTCTCAGAGGGCTGCTTCTAATCCATCTCCACTTGTTCACTATGACACATTGCCCCCTCAGTTCCCTAAGGCGCAAGGTGGTGATTTAGTGCCCAGAGAACTCAGTGTAACAGACACGAAGTTACCATCACAGACCTTCCTAAATCCTTTAATATCCTCTGAGGTTGATCTTCCAGCATAACCTGGAGAGCAGCTTGGAGCCTGGAAGCCCCAAGCTGTACGTATACCAGGTTCCCCATAACTAAATGCCAAATACTCATCAACACCTTTGAGGTACCTTGACTCCCTGGTGCCCTTTCCATCCTCAATGTCTGTACAACTGTACCCTTTAACAGCCAAATGTCAGATTAACCTGCTAGGAACAGCGAGCACTGTTAACACTGTCGGAACATGTTTAAATTTGACACTGAGTAATTAAACTAAATCATATGTATTTAAAGTGCACTGTTCCAAAGGCACTGCAAAGCTGTAGATAATTATGTATAGCAGTCAGCGCACTAGAAAAAGATGAGGAAATGTTCCTGACAAAGTGAAGGGAGCTGGTGTGCTCTGAACGGAATCTGGAGGAAGAATAACATTGTTGCATAGCACATAACCTACAAATTAAGCTGTCAATAAAAAGAGAGAAAGAATAGGGGAAATAAAGGCAAAAGAAGGAAAATAGCTATTTCTTCAAATGATGCTCAGCTGCTAAATCCCTTTTTATAAATCTAATTGTATGTATTTTAAAATCCAAGATTACTTTGTTCTAAACATTATTTCCTATATGTCAAAATCAGCACAGATGACCATGTATTTCTTGATACAGATTTGACAGGCTACTAATAATATACTTTCAATGCTTACTGGTACGCTACAATAGTTAATTTATAAAGACCAAAGCTGTGTAAAAACAAAGTTGTATCTGTAGAATATTTTCATGAAACATATTGTTTGGTAACTAATTGCCTCTAAAAAGGAAAAAAAAAAAAATTGTGGGCAAGAAAGTTCTACCTAAAATGACTAATGAGGAAGAGGAAAGAAAGGGTAGCATGGGAATCTGCAGCAAAATATAACGTAACTATTGATCTCTGCAATCGGTAGGTTGTCTTTCAGATCACAGGTACTTTTAGTTATACAAACGTCCTTGCTTGCTCAACAGTGAAGGTCTTAAAACAATTGACCTGATTTTTTTCTTCTTTTTTGCAGGGGTTAGGGGCTCCTATTCAATCTATATATTGAGTAGCATTTAAAAAGAAAAAAAAACCAACCAACCACTCACACAGTGAATAATGAATGATGTTAGAAAATTACAGCATTATTTTAAGTAGAATAAGCAAACCTATAGCATCACAGCAGATTAACGACAGTTACATCAATATGAAATCTGGTAAAAGACAGTTTTAAAATGCTCTTACACAACAGAAAATCTCAAAAGGCAGAAGGCTCTTATGATACTGAAGTTATACACACAAAATGAACTACAGGTAATGCTGCTGAGAGATGTATGCATCTTACCCGTGAGTACAGCTTTTGCTGAAGGGTCTGCCAGATCCAGCGCAGATTTCCCATCGGTGTTCCGAATGTTTGGATCAGCTCCGTGCTGCAGCAGCACTGTGCAGGGAAAGCAGAAACAGTATCTTAGCTCAGGTATACACAGATCATTCACTGTTAGGTGTCTCCTCGGCATGATGTAGGCATAAACACACATTGCACAATTTTCTTTATTTTTCCTTCTGCTTGCCCCCCCCCCCCCTTTTTTTTTTTTGTTAAGCACTGCAGCAAAGGATCTTCTCCTGAGTAAGGCTAAGTTGGCAAGTTAAGATATAGTAAGATCATGTGACTTCACATGATAAACATGAACCCTGAATCTCTTGCAATACTCAATTTTGGGTTCCTCCTGACTGCTAGCTGGGAAGCTGTGCATTCACTGACTCACGCTGGGAAATCAGCTGTGGAACCTGCTCCTGCCTTTACTACCACTACTGCTGCTTGTTACCACTCCTGTTCCTTTTCCTGCCGAATATCCCAAGTCACCCTGCCTCTGTAAATCAGCAATACTCCAGCCTTTCAGTGGCTCGGCACTTGCACACAAGATTTTAACCACAGAGCATACCAGCTTGCCTTCAAGAAGTGTAAGAAACAGGGCAAGGTGTGCAACCTGGTACCCTGCAGTCTGGACGTTGAGAGGCTATGATTCTCACTGGTATTTCTTTTCTCTACTAAGCCTATTAACATGAAAAAAATAAAGTACATGGGAATACTTAGAATGCATTATGCAATCACATGGTTACGAATGCATTGATACAGAAAATTGTCATCTAGGGAAGCTTATCAAAAAAAAGGAAAACACTATTTCACCTGTAAATTCTTTTGATCAGAAACAACATTATAACAATACAATTCAGACCACCCCCTCTCAAGATCAAGGCATTTTCTTTAGAATTGGAAAACAAAGCCCACAGCAATGTTAGAGATCTGACAAAAAGGACCCCAATTCTCCATTTCCCCAAATGATGGGCAAAATGAGCACAACATATTACAATTTCAGAGCAACAGTTACACACTTACTTTGCACAAGTGTGAACAAGAGAACAGCGTACAGAAGTGCACATACTCAGTATCAAGGAGGCCAATATTAAAAATTGGCAAATGTTTATGGTTGATTATGTAATCATGTCTGTTGAAATACAGCTGAACTGAAGGAGTCAAGGCAAAGAAATACAAACATTTTTTGTAATTAACAGTGCAAAAGTACTTCATAGACAGGATTCTTCAGGAAAAAAAACATAACCCAATCCTGAACAAGAGTAGTTACTGATATTATATTGCATGTATCGCTTTAACCAGCAAAAGACTTTTCAGAAATAGACTTTTTCTAAATTAAAATTTTAACTGGTAGTATTGGTTTTATTCAAATCTTTTTTACCTTATACAGTTCTGATTTAAAATGCTTTTAACATTGCCAAATTACATATATTTCAGCTTACAGGATGCTATGCTACATGCTTGCCCTAACAAGATTTTTTGCAGAAGTTTGGTGCTTTAATAAAGTAATTTGACTTATTTTATGCTTTGCCAAGAAGGTACAATTGTCCTGTGTTTTTGAAAGAAGGTTCAAGTAGGCAGATTGGGCTTTTCCTAGGGTTTTTTTGGTTTGATGGGGTGGAGGTTTCCCCCCTATGTCAAGACAAAGACACCAAAATAATAATAAAAAAAAAAAAAAAAAAAAGTTATTCAGCTAGCACGTGCTCACAGAAGCTTGTTAAGATCTGGCACCTATGATTCTGAAGATGCCATCTGTGCCATACATACTACCACCCCCTTAGAGATCTTACTCACAGACAGGTTTGACTCTGAGCCAGCCTCCCAAGCCAGTCAGGCACACTCCAGCAGGAAGCAGTATGTGGAAAAAAACCCAGGTCTTACTGCAGATTTGTTAACACAGTGGGCAGTACAGAAAGTAAGCATGGAGGGACACAGTGTGTCATGTCTCTGTTCTCTTAGATCCTGCTAATGATCTGTATTCCAGGAGAGGGAAGCTGCTTGTCCCAGTAGGCATCAGGGTAAAAGTGGGACCCTAAAAGAGGGAACCAGCAACTAAGCATCTATCAAGAGAAAGCAGGCAGTACAAAATGATGAAACAGCACGGACTGGATGAGAAGACAATGAAGGATTCACATAGCAAAATGCCTGGAACAAAGAGCCAGGAGACAAAACTGAACAGGAAGATGTGGCAGGGAAATAGATAACAACTCAGATAAGTCCAAGAAGAAAAACCAGGCGAGAGCAATGATTGGGATTTGACTGAAGTTTGGACTACCATGCAATGCCAGGCTGAGGCAGGTTAGGGTGCAAGAAAGGTGACTTTGAAAAATGAGAGGCAACAGGTGTAGAGATGTCAAAGGGATCTGCAACTATCTGAGCCAAATGTTAAAGCAGAAGCACAGATTTTTAAGTCTCTTAATTCTTTAGTCCTGTGCAAACAAACCAAGAGCACTTTTCCTGCTACTTCTGCCGGCGCACACAGAAGATGACACCACCGTACTGCCTTCAGCTCCTCTCCTGGCTAAAATGACAAAGGATTATGCAGCGTATCTAACCTGTTCAGTCATGCTAATGAACCATGAAGGGGTTTGGCATGGCTTACAACATACAATTACTATGTCAGGGTTTTAGTTTTTTAAAAATGTAGGGAAATACGTTAAAAATTTACTAACGGTGCTTAAGATAGTTGCCTGCAAAAATACCGAATTAGTGACTGGCTGTGGAACAAGCACTTGAAGTGGCCAAACCAGGCTCAGAAAAACCTGTCAGCACTCAATCGCTGTAACCATAAGACTTATCCTTGTCTCTGCAATCACTCATCCCGTTTGTCATAAACCTTTCAGCCTCTCTAACAGTCAAGGGTATGGTTCTGCAAATAGCTCCCTTACTCAGTCCTAGAAACTGATCTAGCCTGTGAAATGAATGCAGTAGCATCTTGGGAAAAGAAACCAATTATATAAATAAAGACTATATTAGAATACAGATGAATAAAGGAAGCAAATTCAGGTCACAAAGGCAATCTTATTCTTAATTTCCTCTATCGACTATTTGATTCTATCCTCTCCATACTTTTTTAGTACATATTCTCACAATAAGATATCCAAGTGAGCAATGTCGTCATCAATGTGAGTTAACAAAAGAAATCCAGCATTTGATGTTTAGCCTATCTACGTAATGTAGCTGTACTTTTATACCCAGCAAGCCACAGGCAGCTTCTAATTGAATGTTCTCCTGTTTGTTCAAAACCTTTAACACTTCAGCACAACACAATGTCTCTTCTAACCACAGGGTATTCAAGATCTAGACACAGTGTGTCTCTCTAAATTTCCTTGTCAGGGATGTGTAAAAGCGTCAAGATAGATCTCCTGTTTGAGGAAAAACATTCCCTTTATAATGAAACACAACAGAATAAGCCATTCTAGCTAACTGTAGCTATCTTGGATTTCAAACATTGCAATCAGTTTCAGAGGATGCTTTTCAAGTAGCCTGAAAAGGAAGCATTGCAATAGTTTCTGTCAAGAGACAAGTGTAAGGTTGGTGTGCTCATAAATTTACTCCTGGAACTTAGCATATTTTGATATGTTGGTTTATTTCCTCTGGACAGTGGGGACACTGGAGCATATTATTTTTCTGTACTGCAAACAGAGCCCTTAATCTAGTGATACCACTACCCGTTTACCCTTGCATCTCCTACAAACCATATTGTACAATGTAAAGAAGCTCTTGTTTTAATTGAATCTTCATGTTGTATATGGTTAAAGTCCCGTAAGCTTAACTATAGAACAAACATAGACCAATATGGAGTTATATTTTTACCCTCACTGCAACTGCTACAATATGTAAGTATCTGATCTTCACATACTACCTGAAATGCTTTATTTAACTACACTGCTATTACACCAGATCAATCCTAGAGATAAGAAAGGCCACATTCTTCCCACCAAATAAAAAAAGTTACAGCATGGCACAGAGCGTGAACTACAACCACTAATAATTTCAGATTACTGCCAACTTGCCACAGCAGGATGAATCCTAAAATTAAACACTTGGCACACAGCCTCCTGGCATAGGTATTTTGAACTGTGAGGCTATCCAACACTACCTCATTTGGCTATCAAATTAAAAAGCTACCAAGAACAAACATTTTTTTACTTTTCACAATTTCAGTCTTCACATTTGCACCACCAAGGGATGGCAAAAACTTCAGCAACAAGGGAGAAGTTTTGTTAGAAGAAAAAAAAAAGTGAGTTTCTCTACACACAAACCATCACCCATGTACTTAGTCCTTCCTCCTTCATATTGCCTCAGTTAAAAGTGCACCAAAGGAATTTACTTTTGATTGAAAGACAGAAATGCAATGTAAATAGAATGGGAATAAATATCAATTTGGTTGTTCTAATATTAGGCACAATCAAAGATCAGAATATTTCCATTATAGTTTGTCTAGGCCCAACACCCACAACCTTCCCCAGTATAGTTACAGAAATGCTGATGGGGGAGTTCACATTTGATTTCAAATTTGATGTACGTAAGTACAAAAAAAGGACACATCCAAACTTTTGACTGTTGAGTGAAAAATGCAAGAAACAGGCAGAGCTTCCAGAAGTATCTGTACTTAAAGCTGCCTACTGCTTTTAATTACATTTCCAGGGTTCCTCACAGGTCTACCGCTGCCTCCCCTCCCCACCAGTTTACCACCATGTCCCACTGCCTTGTGCTTGCAAATCCCTTCCAGCTACCCCAGCTTCAGTACGTATCCTTTCTTCCCCCTTTCAACTACACCTTCTGGAGATGATCTCCAAAGGCCCTTCCAAACCAAAGTAGCTTTACCTACTTACTCCCAAGTATCAAGGTACAGAGAAAACAACTTAAAAAGCTCTTTTTGACTCACAACATACTCATTATTGTTTATCTCTCTAAAGGAGATCTTTAAAGCTCATCAGTCTCTCTGTAACCTTAGATCCCAGGTACACACACACCTCAGTACTAGTCCCATGCAGGACACTTTTCCAAATTATATTTGACAAGAAACATAATGTGCTTATTTACCTCCACATTCTGAAAACATCTGGACAACAGACTGGAATCCAAACTATTAATTTTTTTCAGCCAATGCTAAATGCATCTTCTCCCCTAACTACTTCTACATGTAAATCAAACTACTGAGGTTTTGAAGCTTTTTTCATGTTATAAGAACAAGAAGTTCTTGCCTAGATCTCAATCACAGAAGTGTAATTTCTAATAATCTCATTTTGGCAATTTACCAGATACATAAGCCTTTTTGTTAAATGACCCCACATAATAAAACTTGTAGCACCCAAACACAGTTGATACAGCTAATAACATTAATCACAGCTGCATCACTGATTAAACTTCCACCTCTGTGAGCAATCCCAGTCTCGGCTGCATGATTAAGAGAAAGGCTATAATCATCAGCCATTGGAATTACAAGGTGAAAACATGAGAGGCAGTATCACTACAGAGGCTACACAGAGCTCTAAACGCTTGACTACTTGACCTGATGACATCCATGGCCTCAAACACCACGGCCAGCTCAGATAAAAGGAGTTAGAAAAAAGAAGCAGCGCAGGTCCTATGCCCTTGACTGCTCCTCTACAGTGAAAGCCATCAAAGCTGACCAAAGACAGGATTATGAAGCAGAGAGGCTAAGCACACCAAAGGATTTAGTTTGGACTCAGGTTAGGATAGAGGCAATAACCAGACATATCTGGGAGCACTGCAGGTGGTTCATTGGTAGGAATAGATGATAACCAGGTGGCAGTTCAGGGACAGGAATGCATTTGGTAGAAGACAGACAAACATGAAAGCATGCAGAAGCAGCAAAAAAGGAAGAATAAAAGCAGAGTAAGCAATTAAATCCCTAAGGGAATCCAAAGAGAAATACAGTAGAAGTCCCAACCTGTACCCGTGGGACAAGTAAGGAAAAGTTGCAGGAGACTAGAGCTCCAGCAACAAAGGTGTCTGCAAACAGTTCGCTGCTGAAGACTTTAAATACCTGCATTACTGCTGCTGCTTTGTAGGGTTTTATTGCTCAGATGGCAGACTGGAGAGAATTCTTCCAGGTTGAGAGTTGCTTTATCTCAGGCGAGGGCTAAGGACCTCACTAAGCTGAGAAATCATGTCCAGCCTGTCTCAACACACCGGGACTAAGGGGCCACGCAGACCAGTGCTTAGCTTGATGGGGAAAAGGGAAGGTCCAAACACCAAGCTCCAGTGGAATAAGGAACACCTCTAGTAGGATAAGACCAGACCACACTTCAAGGCAGAAAGTAGAAGAGCATGCAGCCTTTACCCCTTCTCCCAATTTAATAAATAATTTAAAAAAATACTAAATTTTTGAAGGACTGCAAAGATTTGTAAAGCTGACCTCTGCAAAACAGCACTATACCAGGCTACAGTTTCACCTAGACCAGGCTGGCAGAATCTCCCCCCCCAGCCCTATGCTGCCCACCCTGCTTTGGGTGGCTGCCCACATTTGGTCAGGCAACAGGGCAGATTAGTAAAGCAGTCACTTGCCCAATCCAGTTCATCAAGCAACAACATGACATGCTCTGGTTGGCACAAGAAAGGACAGTACAGGGACACGTGCCAGTGACAGGACTCGTAACTAGAACAACGAAATGATCCTTTGCGAGTATATCTAACATTACCAGCCAAAGTCCTGGTGGGTCTATGTCAGCTGCAAGCACTTCCCATCATTTTGCCTTCCCTACTGTCCTTGTACAGGACATGCCAGTTTCCCAGACAACGGTTTTATTCCCAATGAACCACCGTGTTGGTTTTGTTCTTTGTTGGGGACAGACAGAGCAAGAGACAAATATGCCAGCCACAGTAGTATGAAATAGATGAACAGCAGCTTACAAAAGCAACACGAGGCCCCGCTATGCTTAAACAGAAAATTGTAAAGGGAGGTAGAACAGTGCTCTCCAACAGCATAGACAGAAACAAGAGTTTTGACAGCAGGAGAAAGCAGCAGACAAGTAGCGCAGGGAAGTGATGGAGTTTTGAGCAACAGAGACAAGATGGGGACTGCTGACAAATTAGGAACCAATAGGGGAAACATCCGTGAAATGCCTTAAAGGAATTATGGCATGTTCCTCTAAAAAGGTGAAACAGTTGATGACCCAGCTAAAGTGCCTCTGTGCCAATGCAAACAGCAGGACTCGGAAGCCACTGTGCAGCTAGAAAGCTATGATCTAATCAACTGTCATGGAAATATCCTGGGAAGGATCACACAAGCTGCAAGTGATGACTAGAAACCATTTAGAAGGGACAGGCAAGGAAGGAGGAACAAGCAAAACAATGTATTGTAAAACAATAGACTGACTCCACAAAGCCACTTTGAAAAACAGCAATAAACAAGTTGAGAGCTTACGGGTAAAAATTAGGGGCCAAAACAACAAAGGAAACTTCATGGCTGGTGTTTACTACAGGCTGCCCAACTAAGGGGAGCTTGTTGATGAAGAGTTCCGACTCCAGCTACAGGAGGCATCATGCTCACAGACTATGATCCTCCTGAGGGACTTCAATCGCCTTGACATCTGCTGGAAAAGTGGTACAGCAAACTGTAAGCAGTCCAGGAGACTCTTGGAATGCACCAAGGATGATTATTATTCCAGATGACAGCACAGCCACAGGAGAAGTATTACTAGGCCTGTCACCTACCAACACAGATGAACTAATTAGGGGTGTCAAGACTAGTAGCAGCCTGAGCTGCAGTGGCCATACCCTGGTAGAATTCACAGTCTTGAAGGATATGGGCAGGGTAAAGAATAGAGTCAGGACTCTGAGTTTTAGGAAAGCAAACTTTCAGTTGTTTAAGGAATTAATGGATAGGAGCCCCTGGGAAACTGTCCTCCGGAACAAAGGAACCGAACAGAGCTGGCAACTCTTTAAGGACATTTTCCTTAGAGTGCAAGAGCTCTCAGTCCCTGCATGTAAGAAGTCAGGCAAGGAAGTCAGGAGACAAAACAAGGACCTCCTAGTCAAACTAAGTGTAAGAAGGAAATGCACAAGCAGTGGAAGCAGAGATGTGTATCCCGGGAAGAATACAGGGATGCTGCCTAGATGTGTAGGGATGGGACCAGGAAAGCTAAGGCACAGTTGGAACTGAATTTTGCACAGGATGCAAATAATAAGAAGGGCTTCTACAGAAACATTGGCTAGAAAACGAAGATTGAAGAAAACACACTCTCCCTTGCTAAGTAAGGCATGAGAACTAGTGATGACTGATATAAAGAAGGCTGAGGTACTCAACAATTTTTCTACCTCAGTTTTCAATGGTAATCTCTCTTCCCACATCTCTCAAGCCCCTGAACAATTCTGCAGTCCCTGCCTTGATAAGTCCCTCCCACTGCAGGTAAAGATCAGGTTCAAGACAACCCAGGGAATCTGAACATAGGTAAGTCCATGGGACCCTGTGAGATGTATCCCAGGGTCCTGGGGGAATTGGCTGATATAGTTGCCAAGTCATTCTCAATCATATTCAAAGAGTCATGGCAGTCAGGCAAATCACCAGTGACTAGGAAAAGGGAAACATTACACCCATTTTTAAAAAAGGTTAAAAAAAAAAAAAAAAAAAAAAGGACCCTGGGAATTGCCAGTCCTCACCTTATCAGCCTCACCTCTGTGCCCAGTAAGATCGTGGTACAGATCCTCCTGGAAGACATGTCAAAACACATGGAAGGCCAGGAGCAAATCAGAGATGCCAAGGGCAAATCATGCCTAACTTGGTAGCCTTCTACGATGGAGCGATTGCATTAGTCAAAGGAAAAGCTACAGACATCATCCACCCAAACTTCTTTGGGCAACCTGTTCCAGCCTTACAGATGTTGTGGATGCCCCATCACTGGAAGTATTCAAGGTCAGGTTGCACAGGGCTTTGAGCAGCCTCATCTAGTGAAAGCTATCCTTGCCCATGGCAGGGGAGTTGGACCATGATCTTTAAAGGTCCCTTCTAACTCAAACCATTCTATAATTATCATCCTGCAGGCCACTTCCTAGAGATATGAATTTTTAAATTTATATGAACACATGGTCTTAAACAGTTGGTTTCAAGTAAAAGAAAGCTACGTCTAGCAAAGAAGTCGTACTTTGGCCAAATGTGATGTAATCTTGATAACACAGTACCTGTTTGCATGTTTCTTTTACTACCTTGTCATTAGATAAGCAATAACAGCAACTGCTGGGGGTATCAATACATGCTAGGAGACTATACGTACAGAAAGCTTGGAGTATGGCTCTTAGCAGAGGCATTTCTTGCTTCACAGCTGAAATGACCATTCAGTCCATCAGAGACAGAGGACAGCCATATCAAACATCTCACTTTCCTAACACAGATCTGCTCTTTGAAAAGCAGGTTCTCATGCATCCATTCACTGCAGAAACTGCACCAGCTCCTACAGTAACAGGATGCAACTACCAAATTGAGCAGAGGCCCAGTTAAACATGGTATGGAAAACAATGCTTAGAGATCTGAGCTTCCTTTCACTTAGATGAACAATTCACAGAAAGAGGCTTCAAGGCAGCAATAAGAAATCAAAGCAGCAGCATGAACAAGGTCTCCCAGTATCTTTTGTTGTTGTTGTTTTAAGGGTAGGATCTAGATAAAAAGAATATTACAAAGCATTGCTTTAAAGGGACTTCAACTTATTTTCATGCAAGCTCTAGTTTTTCAGAAAGACGCTTTTGTCTCAGCCTTTTCATTGCTTGCCCCAGCAGTACTTTTGGACTTTGCTTAGTTAAGTTTCAACCTCTCAGCAAGACAGCCTGACTCCTGGTGTATATATACATACCATAAACCTCACTTCCCAAAGCACTACTTGATACTTCAGTGTATTCTAGAATTAAGTTTGTGCTAGATGTTCCAGAGATCAGATTTATCTAACCAAAGTAAGGTAGGGGAAAAGAATCTACACCAGACAATCAAAATCACCAACACTCCAACAGAAGTCTTGCAGCAGGGCAAGAAGATACCTTTCAAAAAGACTCCCTCCTCCCTCAGTGACTGCCCACAACTATTTCCTCATAAGCAGATGCATCTTATCTATGATTACTTTCCTATATGTAGAAAGCACTACAAAAAACACTCCCTGGTATGTCAGTTCTGCCTACCAGTGATTAAATACGCACAGGGAGAGAGAACAAGCAGAAAGTTCCAGAGGCTGTAGGCAGCACAGCAGGCTGATAATATCCTTCTGCCCTCACAGAAAGAGCCGGAATTGGTAGTTTGCTCAGCCTACTGGAACAGCAGTTCAGAGCCTTGATCTTGCCTGGACTTCAATGCAAGGAAATATTCCTGTTTCCTTTTTTTTGGATAGAATACTTTCCAAGCTAAGATTTTCCATTTCAGCTAACAGTGAGAAAACAGAAGTACACGCAGGTTATACAGAATACAGTCTTCTAGCAAGCAAACTCGAAACCTTACTGTCACTGCAGTTTGGTGGGGGGGGTGGGGGTGTTGCATCACGCAAGAGATGGCTCCATCATCCGAGAACACTCCTCCCCAGGCACACAATCTACATCAAAAGCTGCGTAAAGAAAGCTTTGAGGCTTCCACAATGAACCTGCAAAAACGTAAGAACTCTAGAAACTTAAGTTACAGGGGGGGAAAAGCAAAACAAAAAACAAACAAACAAAAAAAACCCCCAGAAAAACCAAAGCCACCTTTCTTTGAGCTAACAAGCAATAAAGGACAGTACACTAAGCATTTATTTAATTCTGTTTATTTGCAGTAATGCACATGCACTCCTTTTTCACAGAATGGTTGAGGTCAAAGGAACTTCTGTTGGTCACCTGAAACAGCCACCCAGCTAAAGCAAGGCCACCAACAGCCAGCTGCCCAGGACTGTGTTCAAATGGCTTTTCAGTATCTCCAAGGAAGGAGACTCCAAAACCTCTCTGGGCAACCTGTAGTGGTGGCTGGTCACCCTGACAGTAAGAAGTGTTTCCTGATATTCAGAGGGAACTTCCCACATTTCAGTTTGTCCCCATTTCACACAGGGACTTAAAAGATCACATTTAAGTGTGTTCCAGTAGTCATCTAGAACATATATGCTACTAGTGTACAAAATGGAATAGAAGACCATTCAATCAGAAGAGTTTTAAAAAAAAACATTTAGCCCATTTGTAGATGGTACACGCTGAGGTCTCACTATGCCACAACTAAATCACACCCCTTTTCCTTGTTGGAAGCAACAATTCTGCAACTACTTGGTTTCTAAGCATTTGTTTTATGGTTTTTTTTATTTTTAGTATATTATTGAACAGCCAGAAATCTTAACTGCTGCCCTACTGACTGAGCAATTTCTGTTTTCATCTGTATCCCAAGCTGAAAGCTGCTTTAAGGACAAGTCTTCATTGCTTGGTTCCAATTTCACTTTTCTCTGAAGAAATTCACTTTTCTACTTTAATTTTTATTTAAATAAATCTAGTCTCAGCTCTAATCCCGATATCCCACTTGACAGATTAAAAGCCCTGCTTTCAGTATTCTTGAAAAGCAAAAGCAGCCACTAAGGCAAATCAGGTCAACAAGTAGCATCCTAAGAGGAAAAGGAACTGAGGAGAGTTAAAAGAAACCCAAGACTAATGCCAGTTCCCTTCTGCATTTGCTGCTTATTTCTTCCAGATGAAGTTGGGGGAAAAAATAACACATGGTAGAAGTCAGGTGATAGATTGCATGTGGAATTAGCTATGTGGCTATCAGAATGGATTATTTGCCAGTGCACTAAAATCTAGCACAGCAACAAACTGAGGAGTCTTAGAAGTTTCCTAGAACCTGCCCTGGATCTACCATTTTTCTGAAACAGAAAGGGTGCATGCATACTCAAAAACAGTTTATCTTTTTAGCACCAGAAGAAATAGGTATTGAAGACATTCAAATCCTAGCAGCAGCTGCTCGGTGAGCATAAGGAAAACAAAAAAACGTGCCTTTTCCAGAGGTGAACTTCAGCGCCTACCAGCTTTCAACAGCATGCAACTTGGGGATGGTATCTTAAGTCACACACCCTATGGAACACCCAGAGTAACATTTTGATGTGATTAACAGCTGAAACTCTTAAGATTAAAGAGGCCCCAAAATAAAACTTGAAATTTGTGCCAATTTTGTAAACTTAACATTAGTCCACAGTATAGTTACCAAATATTTAAAAAAAACCACAAGTAGTACATGAATTCTTAGGAATATCAAACTGATCAGTCCATGCAATCATGGCTAAAGCTACAGGTTGGCCAGAAGACATGGGTATTCTCAAAAATTCTATTTCTGAAGTAAACATTAGGAAGCTAAGTTCAAGCAGATATATCAGTCTTGGAAACTTCCCTCGGCCACTATCTTAGATCACATTATTATGTAAAACAGTCACGCTGCTTTCCATTCTTAAAGGACAGAGCTATATCCATTTGTTCTCCAGTCCCAGAACTGCTCACTGCCATGCCCTGTTGATACAGAGCAGTGCAAGTCTTATCCTATTTAGCATTAGGTCCTTGACAAGCAAATACTCTACACTGAAAAAAAAAAAAAATCTCATAGTCTGTCAGGTAAGATAACATCACTATCATGGGGTCTCACGCTGGGGAAGGGTGCCTGTTAGATACATCTGAGGGGGTTCCTCTCCTGGGTCACAACTGTATCGTGTGCCATCCTTATATTACCCCAACCAAACCAGAAAATAAAAGCAAACTGTAGCAGCCAGATCTTCTTGGCTCCCTCGTCATGTAAGTTCAGTATCCACTACCATAGCTAGGTCAAGAACTCTGTGCCCAGCCAAGGAATTACTCAGTACTGCTTGCATGGACAAAGCATCAGCAAAACATGAAGACTACACACAGCAGCATGAACAGCAGGATTCAAATCAGAGATTTCAGCCTTCCCTAGAAAGGAATAGCTTTGTCCAAGCAGCATGGTGCATTCATATAAACGTGGAAAAATGATGTATTACTCGAACATGGGAGTCTGTGTTCATCATGAGCCCTAGCTGCATGGAAACTGAAGACCAGACAGCGCTTGCTTCTTGTTCTGTATTTTCACTAGGCTTCTATCACCCATAGTTCTTTTTGTATACTTGTTTTACACTGTGGAAAGACCAAGTCATTAAGAGACACCTTCCTTTGCTCACATTACATGACAAATATTTAATTGCCTGCACATTTTTACAAGCAAGACCTTTATAGCCTGTAGTAATACGTTAATCAATGTTCTCCAACTAGGCTAAGAAAACAGCCAAGAACTCTTCTAGAATTGGCCCCACTCATTCATGCCTAACAGCTACACATGATTGTTTTTAAACCAGGGATGAATTGCATTAAGACCATATGGTTGCTCTGAGAAGCTAAAAACAGATATTGCTACAGCAATCAGAAGCATAGTCCCATAAGATTAAATATTCCTGCAAGGTATTTAGAAAGCCACTGTAAACTGGGATTGGACATCTGAAAGTAGTTTCAGTGTCTGTTCCATTACTCAGTTCTGGATAATATACAACTTCCTCTTCCCCTCCCTCTCAATTTGCTAATAGTTAATGTCAGTACTTCTGAAAACCTTACTTCCCAGAAATGCCCTACAGCAGGTTTTCCAACAGTGTCTTGCTTACTATTGTACCACCTCCTTTGCTGCAAATAACCAGACTCCGATTTAAACAACACTTTTAAAGAAACATCAAAAAACAAATGACACTTCTTGTCCTCCACAAATCCTCCTATGCCAAGCAGCCCAACAAGGCAAAAAGACCAGTTTTCTTGAAACCTGAATTTTAGGAAAGAAGAGACAGAACTGGAAAAAAGTCTGAAGCCCACAGATGCATTGTAACATACTGTCAATACATTCCAAACCTAACAGAAAGACCAAGGGCTTCCAAAATACAGTGTATGAAACCCCAGACAAGGCAACCCTTCTCAGCCTATTTTCATGAAGTTGAATGTCAATCAACTTTTAGCAATACCAATACCATAATATAAACAATAGCCTTCAGAACTGTAAGCAACACAGTAACGTGACAGGTTTTACAAGCCTGCAACACCCCTGGTTCCAGATATGAAAACAAGAAGTCATTTTATTGGCATACTTATATTTAACACTGCATACAAGTCTTCCTCACCTGAAGTAAGGCTCATTTTCGCTTGATTTCTACAAAGCATCCGCCTCCGTGCTATCAAGTTTAGTGTTGATTTTGCTTCTGAAGAGGATTTAACCTCAGGATTAATCCAGCTCAATGCTTGGTCCTCTCCCAAAACCGTTGTGGCAGGGCACTTTGACCTTGCCTCAATGACCCACTCATTTCAAGGCTCCTGGCACTCCCCGACCTTTGCCAGGCACACATGGGTAACTGACACCGCTCTCAGCCATCTTCTTCATAAAGCATCGATCACAGCTACACATGCACAGATACAAAATGCCAACAGAAAGGATTCCCTGGAGCCCTCACAGCTAACAACCGCATCTCATTTTGGTAGCTTTTCCCATAAAAGTAACTCCTGTAGACTGCAGGACATTAACACGCCTGTCTGCACATAGTTCTGAAGAGGTATCCTTCATATACAAGAAATGATCATCAACCTCCCTCCTGTCCTTCTGCCAAAGCCCACCAGAGAGGACGGCAATTGTATATGCCACATAGAGTGCCCCAAACCATTTTCCATAGTCCCCTTTGACAAAAGCCCCCACGTCTTGCACAACAGTCCATTCTAACTATGACAAGAGTATTACAATGCCTCCAAATTACTGGTGTATGATTTCAACTATGGATTCCTCCACCACCACCAGCTCGCAGAAAGGCGGCCATATTCTCAGCTCCCTTTCAATAAGGGGAGTCTGAACTACAGATTTATGGGAAATGCAGTTAAGATTCAGCCCAAGGAGCTCTCATTTCTGTGATGAACATTAACGTTTAGAAGATGACACAGCTTAAACAAGTGGTTAGAAGACATGAAACATTTAAAACCACGAAAAAGTACTCCAGCAAGAAAGCAAAAGCATTCTTCCACTCAACCTAAAACATGGGGTTTTTTATCCTATGGTTGCTATCACACAAGGTTCATTTGAGAAAGACCTCATGAAGGACAAGGAGACAAGCATATTGGGTTTTTGAGCCACTATGTACGCACAAGACTTAGAATCATTTGCTACTCAAAGAAACAAGGTTCCACACACATGCTATCATTCACAGAGCAGAAACAGACCAGAATAATTCATAACCTGAACAGTCTGATGAGCCTAGCTCCACAATAAACAAACTGGCTTTGATCAGTTAGTATCTAAGTAATAAATACTAATAACAGCCAAGATTTCTCTTGCATTATCTGGACAAATAATAGATGCTGTTAATGAGGACTGCTTGGCCTTAAGCATGTCAAATCATGAGGTACCTTTGCTCTGTATGTCAACATTAACTACAACCAATAGGCAGGATAGCTCCCTCATGGTAGGAATTAACTTATGTCCTCCTAATGGAGCAAAACTCATGTTTCTGGTATACAAGGACAGGTTCTTTACACAGTCCTGCAGCTTAAAATTTTAAATACAAGTCACTGTCTTTCCACTGCACACTCAGCAGTCAGTACAAGTAGTACTTCAACTCTGTAGTTCAAAAGTCAAAGCAGGAATATTAACAATATTGAAGAACCTTATGATATAAACAGCACCAATAATTACACTTTTTACATAAAGTATTTGGAAGTACTCACTTGAAAGCATTTTCCAGTGATTTTGCAAGCCTCTGAACATCAGATTCCTGGGACATCTCTGTGAATCTAAGCTTCCCTCTAAAACACCAGTTCTCCAAGAGAATCTTTGGAAATTCATTACTCCTCTCCAACAAACAACAGGCATAACCAGCTCTCAATGCACCTCAATTACCAATATCCCCCTCTAACTTCTTAAAAAGCTACTATTCTTCTTACAAGCTTCTTCAGTCCAGTAGCTAAATCTATAATCCTTGTAATAATTTTTCAGTTAAGATGCTAAAGCTTCTCCCCTCACGCCACCCCCAAAAATAACTGGCTACTGCACAATTTTGCTCTTTGATAGCACTTTCTGAAAATTTTTAAAAATATATAAATCACAGGTAGTAAAATCAGACATAGCTTTAACTTTTAGAGAGTAATTTTAACAAACTTTTACGATTTAGTACAGTATTGAAGGGAGCTTTTCAGTAGCTAGAATTTTTTATTTCCCTAAAATTACTGAAGTACCCTGTATATTCAGAGCCATAAATCATGGCATCACCATAGAAGATGCTCATGGTTTGCATATTTGTGAAGGCTGCCCTCAAAAGCCAAGCAGGTGTATGACACCCGAGATCACTTTTAGGCTACCAACCCTGTAGTTCTCACAACAGCTAACTGGAAAACCACCCGAAAGGGGTGGGAAAAAAAAGAGCACAAGAAACTCTGCAGGAACAGCTACAGCCTCTGCAGAAACACACACAGTGGAGGACAAAGCAAGCCCAGACAGACTGCATAAGCACAGCTTCTCTAACCTTACTTTTAGCCTAGTTTTTTTTAAATAAAAAAGCTAAACAGCTGTGTGTTGCACACACGCAGTTCTAAAGCAACTGTTAACCACCCAGGAAATACCTTGGAGCTACTCCTATGCAGTGCTCAGCAACCACAAAACCAAAACAGAAAGAACATTAATTTACCATTTAAGTCTACTACACTCAGTTTTGATGTCTGTACCCCCCATACCAACCCCTCATCCTTAACAACAAAAAAAACACAACACACAAACAAAAAAACCCCTGCAAACAGACAAAAAGACTACGTTTTTCAACAACATTTGAAGGAAGAAAAGAGAGAAGTCTATAGAATCACAAAGAACATGCAGAGTGCAAATAGAAATTATTGTTGATTATTTCTCACAGAAGTCCTGAATGACTTACAGTAAAAGCCATCAAGAATAACATTTTAAAGAAAACAAAGGATTGTTTTCTTCCTGCAAGACTATTAAACTGTAAAATTTTCTTATTACAGACCAATTTCAAAGCCAAAAGGATACCAGCATTTAAGAAGTGATTAGATCTATCTTTCAAGGATTTTGTATACCAATGGCTATGAAACACAGTCCAGATGCAGCCTCTACTTTATCAAGTTCCTAAACTGCCAACTGCCATGACAAACCAGGATACACTCAAACCATGCATAGTCTCCGAGCATCTGCTACAAGTCATTGTTGGAGAATGGAGAGCTAAGTGGATCTTTGGTCTGACCACAGTATAGACTTAGTGATGAAGAAATACATCACCCTTTCTCCCCAGTCCAACTTGCAGAACAGTCATTACCCTGACGTTGCAGCGTTCCTCCAAACACACTTTGCAGAGTTCACCATTCATTCATTATTCCATGAGCCAATGCGACTAAGGAACAAACCCCATTTTTTGATTAACACTAGAAGCAGTCCAGACACTGAAAATCCATCTATGTGACAGATAAAAGCAATCCTAGAAGCCATAAATACTGGAGAACACTAACTAACAATTGGTTTTAATACTTCAATACATTTAGTCCAAAAATTGATTATATATATAGCAAGCAATGCTTTCAAGTGGATTTTATTACTTAGCAACTAAACAAATCTATAGTGGCTAAATATATTGTAAGAGATGGCCAGCAAGTCAGCTGAGCACTGCTTATCATCCTTCAAGATCTCCTACACTTCTAGAACCAGGACACAAAAGCAACTGCCACATAAAAGAGCCACAGTCCATATTCCTCCCAAACTCGGCACATCTGCATTATCTACCTTTAAGTTCCTACACTGTCCTATCGCTGTTAATATGCGACCGGTAAAACACAAGAACAAGAAACAGCACCAGTCATTTGCTGTCTTACAGTTTCCTGGAGCAGAAGTTTATGCACAGTCTGATGAGTTTTCATCTGTCTATGTACACTTCTTATTTCCACATAAGCTTCCCAGCGGCAGGGTTTGTACCTATTAGTCTGAACTCAGCTGTAGAGCTGCGCACTCACAGTGCTTTTAGCAGAGACACAACAGCATTCTATAGCTGCAGTGCAATCACTGCCTAGCTTTTGCTGGTCTTCCCACTCTGCTTCAATGCCCTGAGTTTTCCTCTGAAAAACCATTATTCACAAAAGTGCTGCACCTCCGCACTCTGTTCAATTATCACTTTGTCCCATTTTGACCTGTAAAGCAGCCAAAAGAACAGCATTCCATGCTAGATATGATAAAGAAAAGATGCAGACTGAGGTGGCACAAAAGAAGGGAAGGAAAAAAGATAAATTGGAAAATTCTCTCCCATTCCATCATTTGGAAGAAGGTGCCAAGAACTGGTAGCCAAAAGTGATGCTAGATGACTCATTCCTACACAGTCTATTGCTTTTCAGACAGTTATCTAAATTAGGCAATAAATCCTAGGTTATGCCAGGATTTCCAGAAACTGTTCTTCAATTAATGCTTTTTTAAGAAGCATGTCTTGCTTGTTTAAAAAGGAACATTCTAAGAATCTGATACTTTTTTTCCCTCCACAGACTAATTTCTTCCATCATATCTGCTGTTAACAGTCTACACTTAAGGTGTATATAACAGTATTGTACACTATATTCCCAGAAAGCTATTCAACTACTCCTAGTCAGAATTCATGCCCTAAGTACTCACTGTTCCTTATTTCTGTTTATGTGTTCTTCAAAAAACTTTGAGATAAAAGCTGAAGACCTTAATATAAAAACTATATATAAAACCATTGACAAGAAATGGGAACTTGCCAAAGACAGCAAAACATGTTAGCTCACTAGATAAAAATGGCAAACTCTCTGTAAACAAGAAATAATAGACTTACTTGTCTATACTTATGTCCTAGCAGTTTTATGGAATCAACTAAATCCCAAAGAAGCATCACACTACAGTACATATTTAATCTAGTGACCGGTGACATTGCCTTCGGTAATAACGCTCAAATCAAATATCTGACTGAAATATGATATACATGGATATCCGTAACTAAACCGAGCACAACAGCAATGTGCTTGCTGGTTTAATATAAAAAAATTTTTTACAAAAATTCCCAGGCTCCAACCTGCCTGCAAGTAGCATCATAAAGAGAACTGCATCTAGACCTGCAGCCTTGCTCAGTGCTTCCAAGGAACCCTACAACTGCAGAGGACAGCTGAAAAGATTTGGGATTTGATCAGTACTCAGAGCTGCCTATTTTTTATATATACATCATTCCCTTAGTCTAACAATTTAGTCACAGATCTAATCTGTGCATGGAACACAGAATGAAGTTCTGTCTAATACAAGCCTTAAATTTGACTCTGTACTTCCTTTCACAAAGCCCACAACTTCTTGCTGAATTAGAGTACACCTTTAAAGGTATCATCCATTCTTTGATTGTGGAAATTAGGTTTAAATGATCTCAAATTACTGCCAGCATTATAACATCAAAATTGGGGTACCACATAACCTACCACCTTGATCTAACCTGTTCAATCGCATTCAAGGAGTACCAGAGTCTTCAGACAGACCACCCAAAACGACACCATCCATACCACACCGCCAAAACCTAAAATCTTCTGCTGCAACCATCTTTCATCCTATCACCTATGACCACAAAAGGTGTGCTGCTGCACCACCCACCCACCCCCCGCTTTATAACAACGTTTTAAAAGACTGAGCAAAACCGATCTTTTCCAAAGCAAACAAACCCAGTCCTCCTTTATAGGTCACTTCTCAGCCTCTTACTGTTAACCTCCTATTTAATTTGTATTTTCAGTCAGCAGTTCCCAAAGCCAGGCAGACTTCAGCACTGAACAGACCAAAGTAATTACTTCCTTTAAGTCACATACAAAACCCCAGTTACTGACTGGAATTAAGCTTACTTGTCCATTCACCATTGTCACAATAGGCTGTTGTTGGCAACTACTGTATCAATGGATCCCTTCCCACAGTACTGCTATATAGTCAACTATACTCAGTTAACTTCTGTAGAATACTCTCCATATGTTTTACCTCACATGCAGAGATGAAATTAGTGAATACAGCACATCCCTCGTAAAAAGAAAAAATACACTGAAAAATTGTATTTTGGTGTTTCTTCCAATTTTCTTTCCCTCATTTTTTTGTGTTTTTTTAAGTCATTACATAAGTATTGCAATAAAGCTAATGCAAGAACTTCTCCTATAAGTTTTCCAGCAAAGAAAGCTGTAATTTTGTCTTTCAGCAAATAGACATTATAAGAAATTCTGAAATTTGTGTCTTATCTGGATAACATACAGAACAAATCTTATGTTCATAATCTTAGCTGCTGTTCCTATAAATCAAACTTAACTTTCCATGTTTGACAAAAAACACAATGTTGAGCAGACCATTTTATTCAAGTTAGGAGATGTGAAAAGAACCAGAATTGATAAGTAAGTTCAAGGAACTGATATGAGTGTAAAAAAAATAAAAATAGAAGTTCCCATTTAGAAAAAAGTAACACTAACTACACTGAGAAAAAAACATAAAAGTTAAAGACACCCGGACTGAAAAGCTCTTTGTATGTTCTAGACACATTTAAAATGACTGAAGTGTCCAATTTCATTTGAAATTGCTTTGGCTCCATTCTACAATACGCACACTGAAGATACACCCACTGTGAACAACCATGTTCTGTAACTTGTATGGAAAAGCTCCAAAGGACTATTAAGATGTTTTCCCATACTGTATAGAATGAAAGGTTAACCATCTTCCTAACCAACCTAAGACAACATATCAGCCCAAAAAGCAAAGACTTTACCTAGTAAATCTAGTCTTCTTGGGAGCATCCAAGACAAATTTCCATATTCAGATTTTGAATTCTGTAATTTAATGCGCGAGACTTCACCCAACCTCCCCAGGTTAGTTTTTCAGATCCAAGTTCAGCAAAGCTTGTATTATTACAGATCATAAAAAACAGTCTTAAATGACTATCACTACACCTATCTGCTAGTTTGAAAGAAGTTAGCTTTTAAGAACAAGCAATATCTTTAGTCTCAAGTCCAGCACATTAACAACTGCAATTGCACAAAACATATCTGGTAAAGTTTCAATATAAGAAGTGACAGACACTTACCAATACACACATCTATCTTGCCCTTGATAGCAGCTTCATGCAAAGGAGTGTAGTTCCAGTTGTCTCTAGCATTTGGGTCTGCCCCTTGACACAGTAACAGACTAACCACTTCAGCATGACCAAAAGAGCAGGCGTTGTGAAGGGGTATCAGCCCTCCATCGTCACGAGCATGAACGTTGGCTCCTGTCTGCAGCAAGTGCTCTACAACATCCTTCCTTCCAAAACCTGTAAGAAAACATATTTCTGTTCATTTGTCTGGTAAAACAACATGATTTAATATTTAAAACTTTTCACTTATTCCAATGTACAGACTTCAAATGCTATTAGTCACATCCCTCTTCCACTGCTTAGTTCATGTCACCATAAAATGAGACTATATTCACCTGCTCAAACAACAGTTAGAAGATTCACGTACAGTCACGACAGAGGTGAGCAGTGCTGTATTATAATTAGCCTGACTGGCTGCCACTGTTTCATGAAGAAGTTCTGCAAAAGACTTCCCATTTTTTTTCAAGAAAAACTTATTACGAATTTTAAATTTTTGAAATTTAAATGAATCTTAAACATTAAGTATAATCTGCACATACCTAAAGCAAACATCTTACATGCTACCTCTTGATATAGGTCTTCATCTTGGAGAAGACATCATATTAATAAACACTGAAGGACACTGTCAGTGGTCAAGCAGAACAACCTTATCTCAATCCAAACTACATTCTTGCTCTTTACAAGGATCCTGATTACCTCCAACTGACAAACTGATAGACTAAGTCACAGATAAGCAGAACTGAGACCTCAGCTGGAAAATAATGCCTCGGGAAGGTCTCAGCCTACAAACACAGCCTCTGTTACAGCCAGGGAAAATGTCACCATAAAGCCAGCATCATTAAACTAATACGCTTCAAAATCCTGCGTCAGCATGCCAGGCCCTAATATCTTTAGCTTGTTGTCCACAATGAACCCTGAAAGGTTTTAGTGCCCAAATGTACCTCCTATTGCTCCAAATACCTTACAGCAGTCTCCAAAATTTGACTGTGCACCCTGTCAATAAAAAAATTTTTGAGCATGCACCCCCAAATATATGTTTAAGTCATATACATGCACTACTATCTAGATTATAAAGCTACACAAAAATAGAAATTTAAAAAGGCTAAGATAAAAGATGAAATAAACACTGTTTTAACATTTCTATTTATTAATGGTACAAAACATATTTTATTCCTGCAGCCCAATGAAATATTTCGTACACCACTTCGGAGACCACTCCCTTAGAGGACAGGAACAGAAATCAGGCTTAAGAGGGACAGTTTGAAGTAAACCACAAGTGTTCATTTTTGTACAAGGTTGCATCTCAAAGGTTGGGTTGCATTTCTTAGAAACCTCAGGGTTAAAGGCAGTTATCACTAGAGGTTTTAAGAGACTGTCACTTCAAGTTATTATGTCTTCTGGTAATCATGGATACCAGCTAGCTTAAGTATGAAGAATTCCACGTACATGAACTATGTTTATCAAACAGCTGAATTAAATGCTGCAGCAAGTGAAATCCAATCACAGTTCTAATTCTCAGCTTATAGTGTTATTAACTCCACAGATCAAGGATCAAAAACATAACTAAAGACATTATTTCCCCTCTAGAAGGCAAATATAAAGCTCAAGGGAAGCAACAAAGACACTGTCAGCTCTCCTCCAGGTGATCATGTAACTTAGCTGCAGCAAAATGCTGCTGAAACAGTGACAGATGTGGTTCTCAAAGTCTGCACCCTCTACGGAGAGCAACAACTCACGCACAAAGACTTCTCACACCTCAAAGTTTTACCCGAGAGTTACAGTCCCTGGACAGGACCTTCATTTCAACGAATTAAGCCCCCTTTCTGCCAGAGTAGTGCACTACTTACAGCTATGCAGACTTACAGCATCAAATTAACATGCTTTTCCCAGACAGCCCGTACAGTGAGATCTCTAAGCCAGACCTAGCACCTTTCATCCACACCAGCTTATCCAATTAAGGCTAATGTACTAACTTGACATTCAGCCTTCAGTCAAGCTGCAGGCTAGTGTTCTGCAGGAATTTACACTGTCTCCTCAGTGGAGTCCTTAAACACCTTTTCTTGAACAACTTAAGTTTTCTAGAAACCAACTGATGCTATAGTTAAGGCAGGCAGGGCCAAAACAAAAAGCCCCTTCATCAAGGCTTACGATGGTCTGAGAGTTTGGATGACAGTTTAACAATATCTTTATTTCTGGCTGAAGTAGTATTCTTCTATGAGTCACAAGCAAGCAGGTGGAAGAACAAGCAGGTGGAGGAACATGAGACTGTAGCAGCTCACACCTAGGTTAATCCTGTACGGTAACACAGCTCAAGGGCTCCAGTTACCAACTACAGCCTGGTTCCTTTTGGATAGTTGTAAGGATTCCCCCATCCCCACCGCACAGAGCATTCACTGCTTGCAGCACAGGTGCTGGCCTGCTACAAATTACAAGTTAGTGTACTGAACAGGTACCAAAGTGGGTTTTCTTTAATACATGGGGCTAAACAGCAGTTCAACAGCTGCTCCACAAGCTGCCGAGTCATACCAGCTGCAGGAAGGGGCCCCCAGCCAGACTGGCACCCCACTCAGCAGTCCAATTCTAGTCCATCACTGCAGATGAGTCAACGCTTTCTGGTACATTATATACTGATCAGTTCACATTGGAGATTACACTACAGAAATGGAAGTGTGCAAATCAAAACTGGTATTATTAAGCGTGACACTCATTTGTCATGACAAAACTGCTACCAAAAGACACATTTTTATTAACTGAACTGTCAGCAAGGCCACTGCTACTGTAAATCACTGCAGCTTCCAGCATGAAAACAGATTTGTTTGTCTCCTTACAGAAGAGTCCAGGAACATCGCCTGTAAGTCTTCAAATAGAAAATGACAGCTTAAATGGGTACAACAGCAAATTAAGGGTATCTGGTCCCACAGCAAAGCTAACAGGCCTGCAGCACAAATACCAAGAAGTAAGCCCTCAAGGTTCCCACGTTTATATTGTTCATTTGACTGACAAAGGAAAATTGAGCAAAACAAGAATTAGAAAAGGATGCTTTCAACTAAACAGTAGATCAACAGATTTCATTAGCCTTTAGTTTTTATAGACAAAGCTACTAAAAACAGCGTTTAAACTTCATCAGTGTTCGCTTTACATGTACATCTCGTCTCTCAAGGAAAGACAACCTGACAGTGACTGAAACCTCAGGTTCCTTTTCAAATTATCCAGTCTTGTGATTTTCAGGACTACACACATACTTCAAGGTATTGCTGGATGTGAGGTCATTGAAACAGGTATCTTAAATATTTATGGCTGGCATTCCTAAACAGTTTTTGGTGAATTAGCTTTTCTGGTCAGTCCTCAAAAAGTTTAAACTGAAGAAACTGATGTGATGCCATTTAAGCTGACTTTAAAAATCCTACTCTTGTATATTTCCAGTACAACTTTAATTTACAAAGTTTAAGGAAGAGTTCCCAAGAAAGAGCCTGTAACCAAAGACCCCAAAAGACAATCAAATAGAAGGTTCCTACAGAAAATATCCAAACCCAAGGTAACTACGGAGGAATGCAACATGTAATGGCCCAGTATGCAAGCTTGCTTTGATGAGATTCACCTGCCAGCTTCCAAAGCATGCTCATGGGCAGAGTCCCTTACAAGCTTCGGCTTTACACAAGTAAAATGCACAAGCTTGGTCCTCATTTTAGCTTCTTTATGCAATTTAGAAGTTTCAGGCAAGTCACAGTACCTCAGAGAACATATTGTAGAGGAGTGAAAGGAAGCAGTAATCACATTACAAAAAGGCAGTAGCAAGAGAATGCCTGAAATGTAAGGGTGAAACATTTATCAGTCAGACCAAAGAAAAGGCAAAAATTCAGACTGACTGACAGGCTCTTCATTTCTCCAGTCATCTCACAGAAACAACTCAAGACTAAGGCTTGGCAAAAGCCAGGAGATGGACACAGTTGTGATAGCTTTACATAAATCAAAAGACAGGCAGTCAATTCAGAGAAAGTCCCACTTAACTAGTTCTTTGCCAATGACATATTCTTGCCTTTTTCCAATTTATACCTGTCACTTTAGGCTGAGAGTGAGAAGAAAGACTCTAGGTAGCAAACTGGCAGCCTGACAAGACAGTACACAGAGACACCACCAAATGCTTACTACTACTGCCAAGACCGCCTGTCCTACTCCCCGCTCACATCCTGCTCCCAGCCCACAAGCTTGTCCGTCCCATCTCTTCTTGTGGCATTGAGTCTAATTAACAAGAGGCAACAGGGTGAGCAGACTGAGTGACTGATGAGAAAGCAATGCAAGGAAAGCAACAGGAGCATCAGTGGATACCCTCTGTTACGTGCTCCAGTTAAGAGCTTCCACGTTAAACCTGTGTTCAGTTAGTCACAGACTTTCACACAGTAACAGTTTACAATTACTAACACTCCCAGAAGTCACATAATTCATTGCTCAATTTCAAGACTCATTCTCAGAAAATTTGGTAAAAAAACCCCCACCAAATAAATATATGGAGTTCCCACTAGAACTGGAAAAATGTTTTACCCTGTGAACGTAATACATCAAGCGGTCAGTTTGATCAGCTTAAGTACAGCTGTACGGTTCTAACTGCTGCCCAGTTAATGTCACTTGATCACAACATAGCATGAACTCCGACTTCTGCCAACTCCAACTTCTGCAAGGCTACTGTTAGGTGTAGAGTCTAATTTATCACATGGAGACTTCTAACTCACTAGGCATTTTTCTGCCTCCTTCCACTTGCTTGCTCTTAAGAACACATTGACTCCAAAAGGAGTTAAATTTTACAAAAGTGTATAATCACAGCTTAAGCACACCTGCAGGTATTACCCTGATCTTAGACAAGGCAGCAAAGATGCTCTTATTAAATGTAATCCACTTGTTAGTGCCCTAAACATAGCTTATATGATAATACAAGCCCTTGAAGTAGAGAAGCACATGTCTTAGGGACACACAACCTTTTGAGAATGTTTTAAACTGTAGGCAAAGGATGGAAGAAAGAAAGAAAGCTAAGTCACTGTACATGTCTTTGCTTTAGTACTGCACATTCTGGGACCAGGTTTTTCCCCAAGACAGGTCTTCCAAAAGCTACCAGCACTTCCCCCACTTCACTAGGCAGAACACAGTTGAACTGGGTGATTTAACTAAGTAAACTGAAGATCCTTCAAGCTGGGAAAACAGACACCTGGCTCAGTATTACTGAAGAGCTGAGATTTTGCATGTATATCCTCTTGTAAACTCCTTCAAAGGATTTTAAATGGGAAGGAGATAGAATCCATTGCACAAAGTACTGCAAGGCCACCAGAGAGAAGTAGTTAGCATTCACAAAGAAAGCACGCTGAAACTTCCTAGAAAGCCATACACTTGTGACAATAACAGAGTTCACGTACTATAAACGCTACCAAAAGAAAGAATTCCAAAGTCAAGGCCAGTAGTTTATCAATTCATCTTGTTACATAAAAAAAAGCCTGCATTTTGCAGTCTGGTAGCCTGTAAGGCTGTCAGGGTGTTTCTTCATTCACTACACAATCAGCACTCTTCATTCTATCCATGAATCCAGCAGAAAATTGTTATTACCCCTGCTTTAAGTTGCACAAGGCACAATTAATCAGTAACTTAGCATTCTTGAACTACTCCAACTCATTTTGTTGCAATTGTCCAATGTATCCTGGTCATAGAAGAGACAGCTTTATAAACAACCCTTTGAGTAAGCTCAGACATCTCAAGCAAGACTCTCCAGAACCATTTAAGCTAACTTACACCACAGGTGAAGTGGTTGATTCAGATGTCTCTGCATAGAGTGGAAGCGTGTAATAAGTTACCAACTACTTCTTCCCATTTCCTGGCTTTCCCTGAAGGAACATTCAGTAGCCAGTTATGTTGGTTCTCCCGTCTCAGTTCCTTATCTCGCTTACACATGTTGATGCAGCTTGCATTTTTATGATTAACAGCTTAATACTTGACAAATAAACTTGACCATCTCTCTTCTTAAACTCTGACCACTGACTGTTTTCCTAGCCAAGTGAAATCCCTTTGCCTTCAGGATTGAAGTTGTGTACTCCATAAATTTTCAAAAGAATAATTATATATGTGTAGCCTTCATAAAAAAATTGTCTTCCAACAGTTATTACTAATGATATCCAAAGCATGCTTACAGAAAACGACTTTCCCCAAACAGCTTTTTACCATTACTATAGACCCAAGCAGAAAGAAAACAAGGAGTATCACTGACATTCTAACAAGTCACCTTAAATCAGGTTTCTCCAAGCCTGAGTGTGGGCTAATACCAAGAGCACTTCACCCTGTGATCCTGACTTCATGTCTTCCAAAAGCCACTCTGAAACCTCTGCCTCACCTCTTCCTCAGTACAGAAGTGGGCATTAAGCTACAGTTAGCAGTTACTACTAGTACACTCCATACCCCTGGGTTAAACCTAGGAGTAACTGTAAAGCTACAAGAATGCAGTGCCTAAGAACTTGGGCTAGCTCCATAATCAAAAAACCAAGTTAAACTTAATGGGTGTCAAACTGGAAAAGCTTATGACTGTGGTTATACGAAGAAATCGGCTAGGACTCAGCTTATTTCTATCAGGTCCATCTACCCAGTAATTTTTGAAAGAGGTGCTATTACTAATGACTTACCAGCAACGACTAGGCCTAAAAACACGTGAATCTATGTATCCGCAGCAAATACATACATATCCTTCTGTAAGACTAGACCCTGTTTCAGAAGGGAAGCAGCAAATCTATTACCAAGCTGGTGCTTGTAAGTTGTAGCTAGCTCTGGGAAAAAGCTGGGATTTCAGACAAAAGGTCGCAACAGTCCTCCCCATCTAGGAATATTAAAGGTCAAAAAGTTTTGGAAAGCCAACCTTGGTATGCAAGTACTGTAAGTGGAAGATGAATATAAAAAAAAAAAAAAAAAAGCCATTCAAGTATCACTGCCAACATGCTTCAAACACGATGGACCAATACAGGCACACAACCACCACCACCACCCCCCACAACCACATCATGATTAACAGGAAAAATACGTAGGCTGACACACACACACCCACAAAGTATACCTAAGATGTGATAAGCTATCCCATAGACTGAAATCATCCAACCATTAAAAAAATAGTCAGTCAATAGCATACCCCAAAGAGGGAAAAAAAAAAAATAATCTACCTTTCACAGGCAGAACAATCAATGCATTTGGTTATGCTGGCAAAAAAGGTGCTTTGTCAACCATGTGACAACATCGCCAGATGCAGAACTATCAAGCCAATTTACATGAACAGACAGCACAGGCATAACAAAATTTTTCAACTAGTGAATGACTTACAATACAGTAAAGACATTCATTATCTGGTGTGGTGAAATCAACAACGACAATTAAGATCTTTCCCAAAGAAAAGAGGTAACACATCTTTAGATTGAAGGAGTGTAGTGGCAAGGTAAAGGAATGGAATAGTTTCTCTGTTTCAGTGCAGTCTGAAAAAGAGAAGCATTGGCAGAACACAGGATATTCCAGCGAAAACAGTGGGAAATACAGGAGGAAGCAAATTACTTTTAATACAAGTTACAGTCCAGTTTTTTAGTGAACTCCTTACTACAGGATGAGCTTCTACTAACATGTAGAAACTGTGTCTTGCTCAAATAGTTGCTGAGCTACAGGAACTGCAGGAAGAGTACTCTGAAATTATCATACAATAAAAGGGCAAGTGTGTAACTCTTTCCTAAACATTTGCTTTTTGCCACCAGTACAGATAAAACCTGGACCCAAACACATCTTTGTTTGTGCCTAGCACAGTTGCTTTTTCAGTTTGTTGGTGGGGTTTTTTAGTTATAAACAAGCTAGTTTTCATTGAAAAAAAAAATGAATGCAAAAGCTATGAATAGATTAATACTGCCACTTAATTTCTTTTTTGTATTTTAGTCAATGACTCTGAAGTCTTCAGAATCTGCTTCTTGGGTGCTGCTGGACAATATCCAAAGCCTGCACTGCTACCAAAGACCCAAATATCCTGCAATCCCCACAGCAGCTGAGAAACCACTGAGTTTTTCTCTTTCCAGTTATGTGTACCTCTATAGATGAATCCCTCAAAATCACTTGCAAAGGAAAAGCTGAACACCACACATCCTGAAAGACATTCAGAATTTCAAGAGATGCTCTGCTAGAGTAACAGTCCAGTTTGAGGATGAAAGGAAAACGATCCTTTGTTCAATATCTTCCTGCTTGCAAGAGAAGTCTCTATCACCCTGATATGGGCTCAGTATTAATCTTGGCTTTATTAACAGCTAACCAAAGCAGGTCAGATTTGTTCAGCGTACTAGATGACATTTCAACACAGAGCTGAAGAACTGATTCCCCTTCATTCAGATCAACTGACAATTCAAACATCTCAGATAAAAAAAGATCTGGATAACACTGTTGCTTCAACTTGATATGGTTGTGCACATTTTATGTGGAAGTGGATAACAGACAGATGACTGCAATTTCTAGAAACAGATTTAGAACTATCTCCAGCTTTTTCAATAATTGATTACAGAGATTTCAGTTCTTACCTTATCCCCAGCTTACATATGTGCTGAGGATTCTGAATGCCCTCAGAAGTCACTCCTTTTATCCTCCTTCTGCCATAAGAAAGGAGATAAAGGTGATCTTGAAACTAGAAACCTCAAAAAGCTTAAGGAAACATAAACCTAGTATTTTTTACAAGAAACTAGAACTAGGGAAATTGTACTTCTCTGTTACAGTAAAAGTACCTTAACTGCCTGGCATTGCTGCCAAAAAAAAACCCAACCAACCCCCCAAAAAAAGAGACACCTGCAAAACCCAGGCTGAGCTAGGGAGAAGTCAAGTACCAGGGCCTAGAGGGGGAAAGTGGGGTGCAGAAACCCAGCTATCCAAAATTGGGAAATGAAAAAATTAGAAGAATTCCTCTATCACAGATCACAAGGTCAGAAGTAGAACTCTCTCTCTTGTCATTTAAGAGTTTCGCTTCAAGAGGTTTGAAAAGAGCAGTTTAAAACACTGTATATTGCACTCTCCAACTCCCATTCTCCCATTCCCCTTGTGAAGGCCATACTATTCATGCTTAGGTATGACATGTAAAACGTGAGCTATTACCCGTAACACAACTTCATGTACGTAGCAGACTCCTATGCTCATAAGCAAACAAGTTTTATTTCTCCTTTTACCCACAAAGGAGAAGGAGATCAAGTCAACATACTACATCACTAGCAGATACACACTGCCTAAGATCAGTTGCATTCAAACATGCTCTTTTTTTTTTTTTTTTTTGATTACAGGCCTCTCCAAAATGCAAGACCCCAAGACCTCTCTAATAAGAAATCCACCTAATGCTATTATATGTCAAGTTACATGACCTACTGCAGTGATTTGAGACTGAGTACATATAGTAGCTAAGGAAAATCCTTAAATCTAGAAAAATAGATATAGGAATTTGTTAGGTACAAGAACTTCACCTGCTGTTTTCCTCATGCTACAAGAAAGCATCTTCCATTGCTATTACAGTAACATCACATTGACACTATCAACTTTCAAAGCCTTAAGTAAATTTTGTCCATTTCTTCTCTAACCAAAGTAGAACTTACCACCGCAGCTTCAGCACTAGTTTGTACTAGCACTGAAGTTACAACGTGAGATATCAGAGTTTAAGGGGAACATCAAGGTCTAATTTTGCATCTGAATCCAAAGCAAGCAGAGCAGACTTAAGATGAACCTTCCAAGACATTCAGAACTTTGTGCATGCACATGCATTTGTACCAGCATTATGTTCCACAGTTCACTAAAATCAAATCCAACTCCATACCCCAGAAGTTCACTATGCTTTAAAGCCCGCTTGCCTTAGGTGATGCTTTACTGGTAGAGCTCAGGGATCAGAGAAGAATGAAAAGGAAACAGCTCAGGGCCAAAATTTCACTTAGGTGAAATGCCACTTGTTCTTTGAAAATGAAAACAAACCCAGTACAGTCTCAGAGAGTATCATCTGACTGATAAATTGAACACCACTATTCAAGTTCCAGGCAACGTGGTGACATAAAACATTCATTTTTATTATCAATTTCAACACAGTGCTTTAGAGCCAAACTCCAACACTTAAATACTGACCGCTCAATACAGTCTCATTAATTACCTTAATTTATGTGCACTAGTGCACCACTTAAAGCTCAAACAAGTGCCCTTTACTACATAAGGACTGGTCCCGTAACACTGTGGCGTATGTCACAAAGTCCTCAGCCTGACCACAGACCTAACAATTGTGCAAGTCCTCAGTTAGGGCTGATGATTTAAAACATCTTCGTTTTACTCTTACGAGCTTCATGTACCCTGCACACCCAGTGAAGACTACAACCTGTACAAAATACTCTCTTTAGGGACTACTCTTAATCTGTAGCAGCTGTACTTGGCTAGAAGGTAACATTTACTTCCAGCTAACGTAAACTGTTGGACTTCAGTGTCATAAAAGCAGTTAACATCATTTCTGATCACAATGACATCTCTTCTCTGCACTAAGAAGCATATTCTCTCCTGGATATATCTGTAACTTCTGGTAAGTTCAGTGGTTCCACTTCACCTCTTTCCCCAGTCCACTCACAACCACAAGAGATGCAGAGATCAATCAGCAGCTACACACACCCCTCCCCCCAAAAAAAGTTACAAAGTACAAGGCATCGGCTTTGTTTCCTATCAAGTCTACACGCATCACAGGGGTCCCTGACTTTCAAGGGCTACTACAATACAGGTGAAATCCTTAACTTCAAGCCAGCTCTGTCCCGATTGCGTTTCTCACTTCCTAAGCACACATGCACAAGTACGCTGCAGCCCACGAGTCAAATACAGAGAAAAACGCCCATACATCTCCCTTACGCCTCCAGGATCTCCTCTCCCACTTGTTTCACCCAAAGGAAGGATCTTCTGTCATTTTATGAGGGGGGAAAAAAGGAGACTTAGCAGCTGTCCCCCCACAACCTGCAGCAAAAGGCCGCCAGGGAAGCGGGCTCACAAGCCTCCTCTCAGCTTAGGCTCGAGTTCTCCCGACCCACCGAGGTGCTGGAGGGCCGCTCCCCGAAGCCAGGGAAGCTACTCCTGGGGAGCCAGGCGGGGAGCTGTACCCTCCCTGTCCCGACGCACTCGCTGTCACTTGCCCTCGCCGGGAACAGGAGGCCGGACCTGACCCGGCCCCTCCCCGGTCCCGGGGCACCCACCGGCGGCGAAGTGGAGCGGCGTGGACTTGCGGCCCGCCATGTCCTTGGCGTTCACGTTGCCCGTGTCCACCAGGCGCTTCACGCGCGTCACGTCCCCATTGCGGCAGGCCTCCAGCAGCTCGCGGAAGGCCCCGTTCGCCGCGCCCGGGCCCGCCGCCTCGGGACTCTCCGCCGTCGGGCTCGACGCGACCGACGACGATGCGGACGAAGAGGAGGAGGAGCTGCTGGAGCTGCTGCCCGAGCCCGGCGGGGGACCCGGGGCGGCGGCGCCCGCACCCTCCGAGCACTCCAGGGCCGGAGGCCGCTCCACGTCGGGGGGAGCCTCGCCTTCGGGGCCGGCCAGGCTGTGGCGCTGCGCGGCAGGGGCGAGGTCGGCCGGTGCCAGGCTGGGGCTACGCGGCGGCGAGGCGGCGGCCGGTGGCGAGGCCGGCCCGGGCGGCGGCGGCGGGTGGTGATGGTGGTGATGGTGGTGGTGCTGGGAGCGACGCGGCGCCGCCATCTTCGCGCTCCGCCGCCACCCCCCCTCTCGGCCCCCGTCACTGCGGCAACGGCGGCAACCCCCGCCCACACTTCCGTCCGCACCCGGCCAATCCCAACGCGCGGGGCGCGGACGTGACGACACCGGCGGGGCGGGGCGGGGTGGGGCGGACGGGGGCGCGGCCTCACCGAGACGCGCCCCACGGCGGGGCAGCGGCTCGTGCCTGCCCCCTGGGGGCCGTCACTGCGGCCCTCGCCGGCACGGGGCGGGGAATTGGGCGGGGCACGAGGCAGGGAATGGGATGGGGAATGGGGCGGGGAATTGGGCGGGGCACGGGGCGGGGAATGGGATGTGAATGGGGCGGGGCGAGGGGCGGGGCGGGAACTGAAATTCCGCCGCGACTGCCGGTTCCGGGAGAGAGGCGTCTTGGGCTGGGCCAGCCGGGCCCCGGAGCCTCGGCTTCCCCCGGAGGTCTGGTCCCCCCGGAGTGCCCTGTTGCCGCCGGGAAGCGGCGGTGGGGCAGCCCTCTTCCGCCTCCGTGCACGGCGGGTGGCACAAGCCGGGCGTGCCCGCGGTCGTTGAGCTCTCGGCCTGGAGAGCCAGCACTCGCCCAGGCGCTCACCACCCCTGCAGCCTCGCCAGCAGGCAGTAGCGTGGCTTCATTCCAGTACAGCTTCTTTCCTAAAGCTCGAAAACGATGGAGCAAGACTGGCGGGAGAGCAAGGTGGTGGAGAAGCCTAAATCACGTCTGGTGGTTGTTTGACAGTTTCAGGGAGGAAAGCAGCTTTGACTCAGACTCCATTCTCCGGTGTAAGGCAGCCACAAGAAGAGAAGGCTGCTTCCATGAAAGTGGGGGATGCGCCCTCCGCATCAGAAATAGCAAAGTGCGGAGGAACAGGAGGTGGAAGGGCAGCAAGGAGGGGAGTGGCTGTTAGGGCTGGGGGTAAGAAAGAGAAACCCAGGGATGCCAGGGACAGAAACAGCCCCATAAGGCCCTCTGTGGAATAAGGAGATCCAAACTGCATGGGAGTGAGCAGGAGTATTTAAATAAGCATTTGGGTTTGGATTTGGAAAGCAGCGGGAAGGTGAGACCAAAGTGCTTCTGACTTAACAGTATGTAGGGGGGGATATTCACACCAATTGCAGATAAACTGCTTAAGTTGGAAAGCCCCAAGAGATCTCCAGTTCACTCACCTTAACTTCACTCTGCAAGCCCAGGGGAGATCCCATGGATGGGAAAGATATCAACAGCAACAATTCCTAGTGACTTCCTACTACACCAGGTACCAGGGCTCCCAGTGCTGGTGGGGCAGCAGCCGTAGGTCAGAATGGTAACAGCAATGAGGAATTCCCATTAAAGGGAGTAAATATGGCTAATGCCAGCCAGTCTCATCCTGGCAAACAGATCTGATGTAGTTATTTGGTAGGTAAGTGTTTGCATAGCTATGGGATGTGCTGGAGAAGCACGGACCAGGTCTAACGCTCGGAGCACAGGTAATCAGAAAACAGGAATTTAGAAGAAATCAGGATCTGGCCTAGTGCCTTTCTGCTGCTGAGGAGGAGGTAGGCATGACACCAATCCCCATGACTGCTGGAGCAGTAAATGAAGATCCACTTAAATGTGCCCAGTTCAATTCTCGTTCATGACTTTGAAGCCATGGGTCAAGACCAGGTACTGAGAGACCTTGCCAGGACTTCCTTGACATCTGAATTGAGATAGCTGCTGCTTCACAGCAGTCTTTTTTTCAATTCAGAACTCCCAAAAGGACTTTGCAAGCTAATTACAATATCCCCTTTGTCAGGCTCAAGATTTGCAAGACACAGAAGAGGTCAGAGCATCAGTATGCACTGGTTCAGCTTACCACTGCAGTCTATATTTCACCCAGACAGTTGCTTTTGGAGCATCAGTGGCAAACAAATCACATCCCTTTAACCCTCACTGTACTTCCCATAAACCTATGTTAGACAGCACCGCTTTCATGAAATGTATCAGTACACAAACATTTCTTCTAATTCTTGAAATATTTTCAAATATACAAGTAATATTTTTAAAGATTTGGGATTCACAGTGACCTTAAAAATCCTTTGTTGGTTGTAGGATTGAGTAAGAAATGCTGCACTCTGGGTCTGCCTTTCCTTAAAGCCCTGTGGAGAAGGACTTGAGGGTACTGGTAGATGAAAACTTGGATATGAACCAGAAATGTGCACTCGCAGCCCAGAAAGCCAGCCATATCCTGGGCTACATAAAATAAAGCACGGCCAGCAGCTCAAGGGAGGTGATTCTGCCCCTCTACTCCACTCTGATGAGACTTCACCTGGAGCACTATGTTCAGCTCTGGGGTCCTCAGTACAAGATGGACATGGACCTGTTGGAGTGGGTCCAGAGGAGGTCCACAAAAATGATCCAAGGGCTGGAGCATCTCTTCTATGAAGAAAGGCTGGAAGAGTCGGGGTTGTTCAGCCTGGAGAAGAAAAGGCTCCAGGGAGACCTTATTGAGGCCTTTCAATATTTAAAGAGGGCTTATAAGAAAGATGGAGAGAGACTTTTCACCAGGGCCTGTAGTGACAGGACAAGGGACGACGGTTTTAAACAGAAAGAGGGTAGGTTTGGATTGGACGGAAGGAAGAATTTTTTTACAATGAGGGTGGTGAGACACTGGAACAGGTTGCCCAGAGAAGTTCTGGATGCCTCATCATCAGAAGTGTTCAAGGTCAGGCTGGATGGGGCATTGATTAACCTGATCTAGTTGAAGATGTTCCTGCCCATGGCAAGGGGGTTGGACTGTATGGCCTTTAAAGGTGCCTTCCAACCCAAAGATTTCTGCAATCCAATGAAACCTGTGCCTGGGAAGGAACAAGTACAGGGATTAGGATTCACAGTACGAGACCTGCCCATGGGGAAGTGAGTCCTGGCCCCAGTTTTCACAGGGTGTTATACTAAGTAGCTCTGGGCATGCACCTCCTCTTCAGACCCCCACCTTTGGGTGGAGGTCCCTATCCCATTGCAGCCTGCAATTTCCCCAAGCCTCCACCTTCCTGCCCCACATGTACAGCAACACTGCTCCTCTCCAGAGAGATGAGGCAAGTAGCAGTACTGTCCACCCCAGCACGCCTAAAGCATGTCCAGGATCCCTTCGAAACAGGATCCCTTCAAGTGCTGCCCTCACCATTTCTGTATGGCTTGTGTGCCTTGAGGTAGATTCATATCACTCCTGCAGAAATGGTGGACAAAACAGTGATGGGAATGCAGTTCTGAGCAAAATTTCCTCATCCTTACAGGATCTCTGCTTAAGGTCAAGGATGAACGAGGAGGATCTTTGAAAGCATTCAGTCAACCCATTGCTTGTGCCTTGGCCAGCCACCCGAGCCCTTGGAAACATGGCTCCTTCAATTGCTGCCGAAGCGGGAACCTGGGTTTTTTACTGTCTGGGCTGTATGTCTGGTGGTGTGGAAGGCAAGCAGTCTCTCAATGGGATGCCAGCCTTGCTGGTGCCAGAGCCCATGAGATTTGCAGTGGCCCACAGTACTCTCGGCATTTTGCTGCAGCAGCTTGATGGTTCTGTTGAGCTGATTTAGATTCACATCCAGTCACAAGTGGCTGATTGCATTTGCACCTCCTGTCCCACAAAACCCAGAGTCAGGCTCTAAATACCTTTGATAACGCAGTGTGTTTTACCTGACCCAGGAGGGATGTGCTTTAGATAGAAATCTTATTAGTGATGCAGCTGCAGGGCTCAGTAAAGTGGAGGAACCTCAGATTTCAGCTGAATAATTAAACCCCATCAATAGAACTTTCCAGGGCCGCTATTTAAAATTAATAACTCCAAATGCAATTCTGGTATATAATGGAATCCACTAAAACAGGATTAATTTCTTTTTCTTTTTTTTTTTTTTTTAAAAAACAAAATGCCTTATAGTATTGCTGGCAATTTTACAGCCACCTGCTTCTCAGCCCTAGCTGCTGACAGCTAGGAGAGGGGCTTGAAGAGGGGGAGCGGGTTGTGTGTGTCTGAATATTTTTAAGTTCCAAAAAAGAAGAAATTACTCCAAACTCAGCATCCAGCATGCTGGTGCTCATGTTTAAGAGACTTCTAGTATGCTGGTAAGTAAATTGAGGAAGTCCTATTTGGAGAAACATATATCCCCTGCCTAAGCAGATGGGAAAATAAGGGATCGTCTAGGTCTGTAGCAAAAGCTATGTTTCTGAGAAACAAAACCTACTCTTTCCCCAGAAAGTACCTATCTCACTCACAACCGGCAGCCTTAACCATGGTGAAAGTGATGAAGAAGCCAAGAGACACCATCCCTGGCTGTTTGAAGTTACTCACAGATTTACACACCCATGCAGGTATAGTAGGATAAAATGTAAGGTCCATGGGAAAGCACGAGAGCTTTCCTCATTGGACAACCTCCAAGTAGCACTGGGGATGTCTTTATGGCAGCATGCTGTTCATCATGTTTTCTTCTGGCTTAATTTCGTTCACCGCCTACAGGAGCTCATCAAAGTCTGACTAGTGTTGCATGACTTTTCTCCCCTTCATCATTACCTTGGGGAGGCATTCAGCTCCTGCTGCTTTGCATATTTTGTGACAGTCAAAACTTTCCATGCTTAGGCCAGCTCATCCCTGGCTATCCTTGCATGGTGTCAGGAAGACATGTTTAATGCAGGCCATGACCTCTAATAGCGGGCAAACAGAGGTAAGTGCTTCCCTCCCTGGTATTTTTCAGCTGGCTGAATCAAGCAGCTGCTTGAAGCATCCCTGGTGGATTGGTTTGTCCAGTTTTCCTGTGGGAAGCAAGAGGAGAGTGCAGAGTGGAAACCTTTTGGGTTTCGCTTGCTGAAGATGATAGAGCAACTGGGAGCCTGCCCCAGCTTCAGAGAGGATCTGCAGTGCCCACGGGTGTCATGGGGTGGGTGGCTCCCGATAACAATGCCACTTTCTCTCTCTTTACCTCTTTACCTGCACAAGGCACAGGGAGGAAGAAAATTAGCTGTGAATTTGATGCCAGGGTTAATTTTCCCTCCAGAGATCTTTTCTTTCTAGAAGCATCATCTTAGTTCAAAAAAGTGATTTTGATGGCAACAGACTGAGCAGCTTTGGTGAGGGGAGTTGGAAATGAAACCATCCACTTGGTATCACAAGAGCAACTGGGCAAGAGGGTGGGAGAAGAAAATTACTCCTCCAGAAGGAATTGAATATGCTACTTTTGAAGTGGGGAAGGAGAGTGCTCCTTTCGGCACACAGAAAAGGGCTACTTCCCAAGCGATCTTCAGAAAAAGCAAAGACACAAAAACAGGGTTAGCCCAAATAAAAGATGTACGGAGCCAGTGCGGGGATGCTCTGAAAATAAACAAGTGCAAGCCTGGAAACTAGCTCTAGATGGCCACAGTTTAGCAAGAGGCCATGAAGCACCTCTGTTTCCCAGGGTCAGGATCTGACACCAGCCACGCAGGAAGGGTGGGAAGAGTTTTATCCCCAGGTTTAGTCCCTCTCAGCAGAGTCTCCTGGATCATGAGTATCCCTGCATAACCTGTTCCCCCCGAGGCTGAGTGGTGGCCCTGGAGCCAAACCACGGGCCCAGATGCCAGGACTGCCCCTGCTGCCTTTGGGAAGCTCCTGAACCCTGCTTGAAGCTGGGTCTTGCCTTCACACAGCCCTGCTTTCTCCCAGGTCTGTGGATTTTCCTCCTTGTCGTTCGCACCCAGTTTGGCTTTACCAGCCAACACTGCAGTTTTTTCCCCGCCCAGGGTGACCTCATGCTCAGAAAGGCATTTAGCAAAAACCTAGTGGTTTGTTAGGACTGAGAGGGCCTGAAAAGATGGTTTTCCCCTGCTTGCCTGTTACTGATGGAAAGATGGCAACCGAACCTAAGCCTTTGTGATCTGTAGTTTCAGTAATAAGTAAATTCAGTAATTCAGTGCAGTGACTATGGCTCTGCACCAGGTCGGTCCAGCTCTCTCCTCTCCAAGCGGGAGCACGCTTGGATGTGCGGCGTCATCCAAAAGAGAAGACATCGTTCTTCTGAGGGCTCTCCACAATAAAGAAGAGAAGAAAGGCTGTGAAACCAGTTGCCCTGTAGCCTGCTTTTCATTTCAAATGCTTTTCTTCATGCCCGTGGCTCTGAAGCCATAGCTTACCGGGTGCTTCAATGGCAGCTGTTAGGACATGACAAGGTGGGAGGAAGTGACAGTTCTCGAGCCCCTGAACACACGCTGGCACATTCAGTCCTGTACAAAGACGGTGACATTGTAAAACCTCTAAACCTTCGGGCACGGTGTGTCACCGGCATTTCTAAGGGTCACACAGCTCGGGAGATGGGGGTCCGCCAGCCTCGCGTTCCCGTGCCAAAAGGGTCCCTTTACCCCCTGCAGCATCGGTGGAAATTTCCAGGCCTGTTCCTCAGAGCCCGGGGAGCAAAGCTTGGCCGAGGATCCTCAAGAAGGCAGTGTTTCGGCTCTGGCCAGATGTATGCAGCAAAGGAAACAAAGCACGGCAGGAAGGTGGCAGAGCTGCTCTGACTAACCAGAGGCTCTGGGGCTCTCGCACCCCCCGACACGGAAACTCCCTATTTAACGGGGAGGGAGGTTAATCTCGCCTTCGTGCAGGCCTGGATGAAAAATCAGCCTTTGCCCGGCGCAGAAGTGACGCGGCCAGATCCCTCCGCTTTCGCGGTTACTCCGCGGGGGAGCCGAGCGGCTCCGACCCCCGCAGCAAGCCCCGGGGCAGGGTGGGACCCCGGGCCGGTGGCTGCTGTCGCGCCCCGGGGAAGCGCCGGCCGGGCACGGCTGGGCGCACCGCCGCCTGCCACCGCCACCCGGGGAGGGGTCGCTCTCCCGGCCGTGTCGGACGGTGCAGGGGGCAGGAGCCGCCGGCTGGGGGGCCCAGGCCGGAGGCGGGGACCCGTCGCCCCCGGGAGGAGCGGCGGGTGCCCGGCGGGCGGGGTGCCCGGCTCTCCCCGGCGTGGGGGCGGTGCGGCGCCGGCCGGGCAGGCTGCCCCCGCCGGCGGTGCGGAGCGGGGCGGGCCGGGCCCGCGTCCCGCCCCCGGCGGGGCGGTGGCAGCGGCGGCGGCGGTTACGTGCGCGGGGCGGCCGGCAGTGCCGGCGCGGAGCCGCGGGGAGCCCCGACCCCGCCGCGGTGGCGGCGACGCGCAGCGCGGCCGCGCCCATGGCGAGCAGCAGCGGCGGCGGCAGGTAGGGTCGGGCGGGGCGGGCCCGCTCCCCCGGCCATGGCGCAGACGGAGCCCCCGAAGGCGGTGCGGCTGTGGCGCGACGCCGCCTTGCGCGCACGGAAGCTGCGGGGCGGCCCCGGCGAGCCCGAGCCCGAGCCGGACGCGGGGCCGCCGGGGGGGCCGCCGCCGCCCCCCGCCGCCGCCTCGGCTCGCCGCCCGCCCCCGGCGGCGGCCCTGGGGGAGCTGGAGGCGCTGAACCTGAGCGGGCGGGGGCTGGAGGAGCTGCCCGAGGAGGTGGGCGCCGCCCTGAGCGGGCTGCGGGTGCTCAGCCTGCGGCGCAACCGGCTGGGCCGCCTGCCCGCCGCCGCCCTGCGCCACCTGGGCCGCCTGGCCGAGCTCGACCTCAGCCACAACCGGCTGCGGGGCCTGGGGGACGGCGCGGCGCTGGCGGGGCTGCGGGGCCTGCGCAAGCTGAGCCTCAGCCACAACGAGCTGGGCGCCGAGGGCCCGGGCCTGCCCCCCCGCCTCGCCGAGCTGGGCCGCCTCGAGGAGCTCGACCTCAGCTTCAACCGCCTGTGCTGCCTGCCCGAGGGGCTGGGTCGCCTGCGGCACCTCCGTGCCCTCGACGTCGACCACAACCTGCTGCCCTCCTTCCCCGCCCCGCTGCTGGAGCTGGGCGCCCTGGAGGAGCTGGACTGCTCCGGCAACCGACACCTCGGGGCCCTGCCCGAGGGCATCGCCGCCCTCCGCCGCCTCAAGATCCTCTGGCTGAGCGGGACAGGGCTGGCGGCCCTGCCCGAGGGCCTGTGCCAGCTGAGCGCCCTGGAGAGCCTCATGCTGGATGGCAACCGGCTGCAGGCCCTGCCCGCTGGCTTTGGCAGCCTGCAGCGTCTCAAGATGCTGAACCTCTCCTCCAATCTGCTGGGGGAGTTCCCCGCCGCCATCTTGGCGCTGCCCAGTCTGGAGGAGCTCTACCTGAGCCGCAACCAGCTCGCCCTGCTGCCCCCTCGCCTCTGCCAGCTCCGCCAGCTCCGCACCCTCTGGCTGGACAACAACCGCATCCGCTACCTGCCCGACTCCATTGTGCTCCTCCACAGCCTGGAGGAGCTGGTCCTGCAAGGCAACCAGATTGCCATCCTGCCCGAGGGCTTTGGGCAGCTTTCCCGCATCACTCTGTGGAAGATCAAAGACAACCCCCTCATCCAGCCCCCCTATGAGGTGTGCATGAAGGGCATCCCCTACATCGCAGCCTACCAGCAGGAGCTGGCCCACTCCCAGCCTGCCCTCAAACCCCGTCTCAAGCTTGTCCTCATGGGCTTAAAGGATGCGGGAAAGACACTGCTGCGACGATGCCTCATGGAGGAGGATGGGCAGAGGGAGGACGTGGGAAGTCTGGAGGCAGGGAGCACCCAACCCAGAGGGTGCCCTGGGCAGCAGCAGGACGTTAGGAGAATGCCAGTTGCATGTTGCCCCTTCCCGGAGCCTCAGGATGCTTGCTCGGCACGGGCACCTGTCATGCAGCAGCCAGAACATCTGCCCATTGATCGGCAGGACAGCCCTTCTCATGTGCCCTCTCACCGAGCCAAAGGGGAAACATCGTGTTCTGCGCTGCTGCTGCCACCGAATGCCCCCCATGTACCGTCAGGACTGGGACTGTTGGGAGGCAGCAAAGGCATTGAGGTGATGAACTGGACAGCAGATGCAGAGAGAGGCCTGACATTCATTGTGTACGAGCTGGCGGGGGACCCGAGCTATGATGTGATCCAGTCTTTCTTCCTGTCTCCCGGAGCCCTGTATGTGCTGGTGGTGAATTTGAGTGCCTACGTTCCTCAGCGCTTCTACCCCTCTGTGGGCTATTTCTTGCACTGGCTCGGTTCCAAGGTACCCCATGCCGTGGTATGCATGGTGGGAACCCATGCTGACCTCTGTGCAGAGCGGGAGTTGGAAGAGAAGTGCCTGGACATCCATCACCAGATTGCTCAGCAGGAGAAAAGGGATGCTGAGGGACTCCAGAGCTTGGTCCAGCAGGTGGATGAGGCTCTGGGACAGGACTTTGACCTGCGCTGCTCCAGCCCGCACGCTGCCTTTTATGGGGTCTCTGACAAGAATTTGCGGCGAAAGAAAGCCCAGTTTCAGTACCTTCTCAACCACCGCCCACAGATCCTCTCTCCAGTGCTGCCTTTTAGCTGCCGGGACCGTTGCCAGGTGCGTCGCCTGCGGGACAAGCTCCTCTCGGTGGCTGAGCACCGGGATATCTTCCCGAACCTGCACCGGGTATTGCCCAAATCCTGGCAAGTGCTGGAGGAGCTGCACTTCCAGCCACAGGCTCAGCAGCTGTGGCTTAGCTGGTGGGACTCAGCCCGGTTGGGCTTGCAGGCAGGCCTGACAGAGGATCGGCTCCAGAGCGCCCTGTCCTACCTGCACGAGAGTGGGAAGCTGCTCTACTTTGAGGAGCACCTCACCTTGCGGGAGTACGTGTTCCACAACCTGCCACGGCTCATTGACATCCTCAACGTCTTCTGCCAGCGGGATGCCACCGTGCTGCTCCAGAAACTGCTCAGCGACACCCAGATTGATGAATTGAGGGCCACTCAGCTCCATCATTACGTGGAGGGCTTCTTGCTGCACGGCCTCCTCCCTGCCCACGTTATACGTCTCCTTCTTAAGCCACACATCCAGAGCCGGGAGGATCTGCAGCTCATCCTGGAGCTGCTGGAGAAGATGGGGCTCTGTTACTGTGTCAACAAACCCAAATGCAAGCCCCTAAATGGGGCGGCTGCTTGGTATAAGTTTCCCTGCTACGTGAAAAACGAGGTGCCCCATGCAGAGGCGTGGATCAACGGCGCCAATCTGAGTGGACAGTCCTTTGTGGTTGAGCAGCTGCAGATTGAGTATAGCTTTCCATTCATTTTCCCACCCGGCTTGTTTGCACGCTACAGTGTCCAGATTAACAGCCATGTGGTTCAGCGGTCGGATGGCAAATATCAGATCTATGCCTACCGGGGAAAGGTGCCAGTGGTGGTGAGTTACCGGCCTGCCAGGGGAACTCTACAGCCAGATACTCTGTCTATCGCTAGTCACGCATCCCTACCAAATATCTGGACAGCTTGGCAAGCTATTACCCCTTTAGTGGAAGAACTGAATGTCCTGCTCCAGGAATGGCCAGGCCTGTACTACACTGTGCACGTCCTCTGTTCAAAGTGCCTTAAAAGAGGGTCACCCAACCCACACGCTTTTCCAGGTAAGGCACAGCCTAGCTTGCCTTTCATATCTTCTAGGGCTTTGCCCCTTCTAGAAGGGAGTCTGACTGTATTAGTCTTAGCTCTGTCTTTTCCACCCCCACCCCATCCCCCCGCTCTAACTGCTTTCCCTAGTGACTTGAGTCATAAGAGAAAATATTAGGGTAGCTCCAAGGAGACAGGCTTAAAATAACCCCATTCTGAGACTAGGGGAGTGTTATGTCCCCCTTTTGTCTGTGCCTTTTCTCTCTTGCTTTTTGGGTTTTGGCTCTGAGCATTGGCAGTGCCATTTTTGTAAAACCCTGACCTGTCCTTGTTTTGATTCTTTTGAATGGCACCTGGCGGTTTTTTTCCTAATTGCCTTTACCCTGCAGCTCCCCATTCCTTGGGGCTATTTGTAAATGTAGATGGAGATACCAAAAAGACCGCAGGTGTCTCCGATCTGCCCCCTTCAATCCTCCACCCCCTAAACCTGGCCTGTGCTGCAGCCTCTCTGAATGCTGGTAGGCAATGGGTGTGTTGGTCTCCATAGCCCTGCATATAAAGGGCTTTCTTGTGTCTGAGCCCTGTTTCTAGCTCAGACAATTTCTGAAGCTAATAGGAAGCATTTCTCTCTGAAAAGAGAGGGTTACTCCATCTTCTTTGTTTAAGTGTCTCACCTAGAAGTGATTCCCAGACTGTGTCTTTTGGAGCTATTCTTGAAAGCAATTATTTTTGTTCTTCTCTGCCCCTTCATCAAATGAAAAAAGCTTAATCTCTCTCTCTTCTGGAGTGTGACTAGTTGTGGTGCTTTTTAAAGCTGTCGCCTCTGAAGTCGTGATTTTATTGGTGGTGTTTTCCAGCAGCATCTGTTTTACTTTGTATGTATGCAGGTACTGCCTCCTACCCAATTTCCTCCGTGCTCCATTTGGGTTTGCTATAGGGCTTGTGGGGGCTGTGGGAAAGGTGCTTGGGTGTGTAAATATGCATGAAACTAAAACCATACTCTGGACTGTAAGCAGCACTCCAGAAATGTGCGGGTTTTTTATGCACACACCTCCTACCCATGTTGCAAGAATGTTGGAACATTTATTACAGGTAGCCTGAAATTGTGGGGGAAGTGGAATATGATTTGATTTAAAGGAAGCAGTGGTGCTGAATTGGTTCGTAGGCAAATGTGAATACTAAGATGTGTTTTGGGGGGTTGTTGGGGGGTGGTGGAGTTCTTATTTGTTGGGGTTTTTTTTCCTCTGGACCTTGAAAATAAGGAGATGCTGTTTGCTCCTCAGCCTGCTGTCCTGGCTCTGTCACTTGTGTCTCCCTCTAACTGTGCTAGCTTATGTAAGAGCCACTGGACTGGGGCGGCGGGGGGGGGACGGACAGTGAACCCATACTGTGTGAGTTGCTGAGTGATATCCCAATGCTGGGTCTTGCTGCAGACATGGTGCTTGGGACAGTGTGAGCTGCTTTCAAAAAAAAACCCCTGAAAACTAAAAAAAACCCAACAAACCAACAATAAAAAACACCAAAACCCCAACAAAACAAAAACCCTAAAAAAAAAAAACCCAAAACAAACAAAACAAAACCACCAAAATCAGCCAAGACAGCAAACTGCAGGTGTGATGAGTGGCTGGTGAAGGTTTAGCCTGTGAATAATTCAGGTCTGCAGTCACATGTCATCTGTTTTTTTCTTTTATGTGAATGTGTTGTGGCTGACCCCTTTTTCCCAGGTGAGTAGATGATGCTTTAAAAGTGAAATGCAAAGAGGAGCTCAGCTGTCTGCGGGCAATTGGCATCTTTGCTGACCAGTGACAGTCAGAGCAGGTCTGGAAGCATAAGGGGACATTGAAATTGAAGGGCCTTTTCCTTTGGATTTGTCTGTACCTTATATTATGCCTTATTTGGCTTATGCCTTGGTTTCCTTAGAGGTGCGAAAAGCTTGCTCTCACCTGGGAGCCAGGCTGGGTGTGCTGGGAAGGGGAGGCACAGGTAAGCACTGGGTTGCTGGGCGTAGGAGTGGTGCTGCTTGTGGAAAGGGGGTTGCAGTGTTCCTGTGCTCTCCAGGGGAAAAGCCAGGCCTTACTGCCAGGAGCACGGGGCTTAGCATCTGAAGTGACCCTGCCTTGGGTCAGGGAACGACTGTCCTGACCCAAATACTACGCGAGCCTAACTGGGGGAAGAGCATGTTCAGAAGACAGACCTGTTTCAGAGGCAGGGCTGCTCAGTGGAAGTGCTGAAGAGCGATTAAAGGCTGCAGTTTATCAAGAAACCTGCTTGTCATCTTAGATGGTACTTAAATCTAGCCCAGCTATGACCTGGATTGCATGAAAAATGTGAACCATGGTTTGGCTTGGGGAGGCCTGTATGTCTGCTTTTAATGTAATTTGCTGCGTATCTGGTCTATGAACAAAAGACTGTTTAGGAGCCCTTAAATGGCAATCGGGAAGATGAAAACTTTTTTTTCTTCCCCTCCTGATTTTGTTGATCAGGAGGTGTGTATGTTTAAAGTCACGCTGCCAAGCTTGCTTTCATGCAAGTGAATTATGGTTGGCATCATTTTTGACAGGGTGTAGGACAGAGATGGGTCTAATATTACAAAAATATGTAGTGAGGGAGATGGCTGTGTTTCTTTCCGAGCTCTTGCAGTGGAAATCCCTGGCAATTACAACACTGCTAATTCTTAAATAGGGCTGTGATCTTTTTAGGACTGCATTGAAGAACTGCTTTGCAGCCTGTTGACCTTAATAAGGGAAATACTTTTGTGGAGACACTGCCAAATTTGTGCTCAAAAATGGAAGTGCAGTCTGGATCTGTGTCTGGTTGCGCAATTTGTGTCGTCATTCATGAAACCAATGTTTCATTCTTTGGTCATCCAAAACTGTCATTGGAATCCCCTTCAAAGAGGGGAGTTGGTTGTTCATAAATTGAGGATTAATCCTGGCTTTTCCTCTCCATCCCTTCCCTCTCTGTCCTGCATGTGCACACTGTAACTTCCATTGGTAATACACACAGAAATTCTCTTAAGAACAAGCCAGTGTGCATAGAAATGTTAATAACAATTGAGATTCTTCATTAAATCTTCTGAGGGTTTATTGCAAACTGACAGTGAATGAAAGTGATATAAAAATGTCTTGATAGGGTCCTTTTAAGGAAGTTTTTGTGTTTGAAACTGTTTTGTAGCTGGTTGAAATAGTAACCGAATTGGCATCTGAGCTGGGATCTCAATGTGCTTTGAGGCTGCAGCCATCCACTCAGCTGATAAGTGGTGTGTTGATTTTTTTTTTTTTTTTTACATTTGCACTACATATAAATAAAAGCATCCCTGCTAGACTAAGAAAGGCATATCCCTGCTTGGAGTGACCAACAGGATTGGTTTCTCACTCCAAGATAATGAGACTTCAGTTGGGTTGTCACAGGCATTCTGAAATGCTGTGATTTTGTGTGTAATGTTCTTTCAGCCCCTGGACTGAAGGGCTTTTATGTTATTCATGTCCCATAAGCTATTAAATGTCTTTGGTTTGGGGGATGGAGGTGGTTTGCTGTCTGTCTGATAGCAGGTGTGTGCTTTGTTTGGATAAATGTGGCTGGATTTTCCAAGCTTGCCTTCACGTGCACCTGTGAACCGCTCTGCTGTTGTCTCTTGCCCTGTGCGACGCTGGGTCTGGGCCACCCTGGGCTCTGTGAGGCTGTGGTCTGCATGTGATGTCCTGATGTCCAATACATGATCTTTTTGGTGTTTGGGGTGGGGGGAATTGTGTTTGACCAGTGGTTTTCCTTTATTGCTGCCAGTGAAGTTGCCTGTATGAATGCAGACATAAGAAAGCCGGGGGCTGTGTCCGTTGCAGAAAATGGGCAAACTGCTGTCGAAAGCAAGACACGATGATCTGGGTTTTCACAGAATAAAAATGTGATGACAGAAGCTATGGGTGAAGATACTACGTGTGAGCTGAACAGGCCCTTTTCAGAAGGATGCTGCAAAGCTCTTGGGTTGGGGAGCTTTGAGAGATGCTGAAAGACTAGCAAGAGGTCTCCTGTGGAGAGGAAGTGCTTATCTTACTTCTGGCTTGCTGCTGCCTTCCACGGGTATCGGAACGGGGAGGGGATCACAAGCCTCTACTTTGCCAGTCTCCCAGATCAAAGGTGAGCAGAAGCAGGACTTATGTGCCAGACACCTTAAGGGGTACAGATGGAGGTATTATAGTGTAGTTTCTCTGTGAGACACTGCCATGCCCAGAGCAGGGCTGGCTTTAGGCCACTTTATGATGAGTGTGATTTAAAGGCAACCATGCTTACTGTCCCTGCACTGGAGTCAAAAGCAAGCATGAACTTCCTTGGTGGCTGGATGGAGTCAGGAGATGGAGAGGTGGAAGATCCCGTGATGTGTCATGCTGTCAAGTCACCTGTGCAAAGTGAGGTGGGAGCAGGTGGGGCTGGTTCTGTCAGAAGGGCTCAGAAGTTGCTCGAAAATCTGAGCTGCTTCTCATGAAAGACTGATGTCAGGTATCTAATTGTGCTTTGCAATTAAATTGTAAGTGGCTGGGGTGTTTTTTCACAGACAATTGCAATAGAGCAACACCTGCTTGTTATAGAGCCTGATGCTCCTATGATGCATTTGACAGCCTCTTATTTTCCCCATTTGAGGGTGGAGCCGTTTTTGCCTGACTTTGAAAGTAGATGCTGCAGCTGTTTTGAGACCGCTCTTCTGAAGGTTGTGGCTTCAGCAGAGTACTGTGGCATAATCAGATAGTGGGGCAAGACGTCAGCAGAGTGTGAGCACTGGGCATGGGTGATCTGGGTCGCAGGGTAAAGCTGAACGTGGCCCTGTGATTATGGATGAGGAGAGAACAGATTGGTTGTGGGTCTTGAGAAAGCCAGTGTGATTCTGTAGCTCTAGCACTGATTATTTAGTTTACCAACTAGAGCTGATTTCTGTGCTGCTGAAGCACCAACCTTGAGTGGTGTGACTTGCTGTACATAATGGTGTAGAAATACAGTTGATTTGCCACAAGGGATTTTTAGAGATTTCTTTCATGTTAAGATGTGTGTTGCTTGGTGAGTATTTGAGGTCCTCTTGCTTGGTGGCTGTGGTGGGGCATCCTCTAATTTAAAGAACACATTCAGGAAAGAGACAACAAATGTTTTGTCATCATGGAGGAGGCAGAAGAATTGCCAGAGGAAGAGTGTGGGGTGCAGTGTCAATAGCTGTCATGGGACCGTGCCTGGAGGGGTGTAGGTGTGGGAGCCAGTCCTTGGGACGAACTGGAGTAGCCAGTGCAGAGCTAGGCTCATGCCTGATGATCTGGCTCAGGAGGACACAGGAGCAGGAGGGACAAACTCAAATGTTGATGCCAGAAGAGAGGCTGAGGGTTTGAATTGCCTTCTGAAAGCTGTCCTGCTGCCTGCAGTGTCTGGTTACCTTGTATTGCTTGCGTTACTTTCTGTGTGTTTGGGGTTTTTTTGTTGTTTTTTAAGGCTTCTAATGCAGAACTTGCAAAGATTATTTGAAATTAGGATGACAACATGTATGTGTAACGCTGTTTAAAGGAATCCTCTTCTACATGCAGAAAGTTTCTGTGCATGTCTGCGAAAGGAGAAGTTTCCTGGTATGTCAGCTCTGGTACAAAAAAGCGCTTCTCATTTGTTCCTTAACAGCTTGTCTTGCCCTGCCCCATTCCCCATGGCAGTTTGCTCTGGCTTTGGGCCTCTGGACTTCCAGCTTCCTTCATTGAACCAGGGAAGCACGAGATTTGGTTGAGTGGATCTTTTTGGTTTGGTTAGTGAAGCAAGGCAGAGTTCTTGGCCTTCAGTGCATTACCTTTTTTTTGTTTGTTTGTTTGTGGTTTTTATTTTCACAGTCGCTGAAATTGGCCTTTGCAGAAAGTGACCTATAAAAGAGATGCTCAGTACCAAGTGATTCTTTGTTTCGTTGCATGAGAACCATTTAAAAGCTACTGACTGTGAGGGTGAGAAAAAAGGTTGATGTAGGTTTTCCCGTCTCTAGTCAGTTGGTTATATGAAGACTGATTTGTGCTCTGCTTCAGCATGCTGTGGGCACAGATGTCATGAAATGTGCTTTACTTCCTGCTGTGTGCACAGGCTTCTGGTAGCGTGGTGCCTCTTTCTAAAAGCACTGAAGTGTGAAAAGTTTTCTCATCTAAGTTTGGTTGAGACGTATCATGTGCATGATCCACATGCAGATATATTCTAAGGTCTTACTCCTTTTGCATCTCAGGAGAGGATGGTGGGAAATCACCAACAGAGTTGAATCTCTGACGTCCTTTGGTGATGTTTTGAACATGTTACTTGACATTGGGATAGAGCTGTGAAAAAACAAGTTATCAATTTAAAAGCAAAATATGGGTGCATATGGTAGGTAATTCTGTATGCTGTGGTGTCTTGTTGCATTTGCAGTATTAATCAGGTAACTGTTGTAGACTAGCATGCTCTCCAACTAGTGAATCGCTAATAATAGTGCCAGCTACTTTTAGCTCTTGAAAAAAAATTTCCAGGGGAAAAGGGAAAAAACATATTTAATGAAAAATTTGATGTCAGTTTTGGATTCTTGGAAGCCAGCAAAATACATTTTTTTTTTTTTCCCCTCTTCATTTTCCCCTGGCCTGAGTCAAGGAACAATAGCCTCTTGAGATGAGTAAAGAAAACTGTGGTCTGGGGGGTGAATACATGATAATCAGTTACGTCCCTTTTATCTTCCCTCTCCTTGTTTGTGATACTTGCGCTGGCTGCACAGATGTGGATGACACTGAGAGTAAGCAAGTTGGCTGGTGCTGAATAAGGTCACTTCTTCTCAGGTGAGCTTGTGGGATGCCAAATTAAGGATGTGCTATTTCAGGAAGCATCTTGTAGTGATGAGGAATGAGGAGGCAGTGCTTAAAAGTACCGTGTCAATTATAACAACCAAACTCCTGCTGCTGCAAACAAAATTTGTTGGTGCTTTTTGTTAGCTAAGGACATATCTGGGGCTGAGGAGGCAATGCAGCTGGGTTGTAGAGTCTCAGCCTGCCTTCTTGGAGCTATAGCAATCTCTTTGCCTACAGCAGGAGAGGTGATGGGATTCTGGTGACCATAGTGTGAAGGAGCTGCGTCTCATACAGACGGTGCCTTGGTGTTTTTAGAAGCAGATGAGTGGATGCAGTTTACAGCCTGTAATGGGAAGATCACCTGTGTGGATGTGGCCTTTGTTCAGCTGAGGAGCTGGGAGAGGTTTTTCCTCTAATGGTTTCTTTCTTGGAAGCCAGATGTAAGAACTGGAGCTGGGGGGTTCAAGACCCGTAAAACAACTGGCTGGTTGGCTTTGGGGGAAATTTACTTTGGGGTGTTCTGCTGGACCGTTTTTGAGGGCTTATGGTTCTGCCCCAGCAAGCTTCTGGAGGCTGAAGTCATACTGTGTTTTGGGTATTTTCCTGGCTAAAGCTTGGTCCTGAACGCACTGATTGGGTTGCCAGCATGGTCAGTGGCAGTGTGGTTTAGGACTGATGCAGGCTCCGTGGTTAGGAGTGACTTGTCTGTGGCCAGTGGATGGAGGCTGTGTTCAGACTGAGCTGTGACTGCTTGAGTTGGTTGTGGTTTAAAGTGAAACCTTAATTTCAGATTTGGTTTTTTCCCAGTGGTCATTTTCAAGAGCTCTTTGCTTCTTCCAAAGGTGTACTGAGTACGCTTACTTAGTAGTTTTAGTTGTGGCTAGGTTGGACTCTTGGGGGCGGGTGTGAAACTGGCCTAGGACTTACAAATTTTACGAGGTAGCATTAATTTTGAATTGACAGTTCAGCATGGCACGCTCTGCATGAACCAGACGACAGCTTTGAGGTGAGCTAGGCGCTTCTGTGGGGACGTTCATTAAACTTAAAGCTTTGTGAGGATCAGACTAAACTGAACTGTGGAGGCAAGTAACCTTCAGAGTAAAACAAAGCTGCATCTCAAATCCTGTTCAGACCTGCCCTGTTTTGCCACATGCTGACTTGGAGGTGATGCTTGAATACTCCAGGAAGGAGCTGTATTGTTGCTGATTTAGGTTTCGTTGAATTGTGCTTATGAGATGACTGGAGTCTTCTGCTGGGGTTTTGTTGGCAATTTCACAAGCTTGGCAAAGTGTGCCTCTGTAAGGCCTTTTATGAAAGCAATACCAAGTTATCTTCCCCTTTGCCTGGTTTTAGGGTGATGCTTGCCAAGCATCCAGTTTAGATAAGCATTTTTATTTGTGTTACATGAGAGGGAACCCACATGTCCCAGATCAGTTCTGGGAGAGGTCCCCCCTCCTTTGCATTATACCCATCACTTTCTGTAGCGTTTTCAGGGTCTCCCTGTTCTGGTATAACAGGAAGGAAACAAAGGTACAACAATGCTAGGAGAGGGATTTGTGGGCCTTATGCTGTGACTGATGATAAAATCAATATTGTAGGTTTTTGTCCTAGCAGAATGCGAGGTCATGGCGTGTTTCACTCAAGACTTGTCTCTTGAATGATCTGTGCGTAGTAACTCTCCAGTTTCTGTGTTGAATTCCTCTTGGAGCACGTTCTCTGCATTTTTAGCAGGTGTTTTCCTCTGCAGCAATACAGTGAGCAGTGGCCTGTGACAAGGGACAGATCCTGCCCTCTAACAGGGTAGCATTGTTGATGAGCTTCCTAAAAAACGAGTTTGCTGTAGTTTCCACTGCACCAAAATCTCCAGGGTTTGGCTTGAGACAGAGGTACTTGACCTAATTTGCTTCCAGTGTATCTAGCTGCTGTTTCTGCCACATGAAACCACACAGTGGAAAAATACTGAAGGTGAACGCAGTGATTGGGTCTTGCTTGATGTTGAGAGACATGTGCAGCACATCTGGTGCCTTTGTATTGGTGCAAAGCTGGCAGCAGAGGGCTGCTAGAGAGGCTGATTTGTCCCAAACCTACCCCAAAACAAGTGTCCTCACATCTAATAAGGCCCTCTGCCATGTGGTCAACAAGCAGAGGGTGAGCTTCTCGCAGTAGATGATGTGTGTCTGTCATGTGGCCTCTGAAACATTATGGTAGACACAGCAGAACTGCAAAATTGTCCTGCAGCACAGACCATGAGTGCTGCATGTTGCAGCAACACCCTGCTGCATCTCTAGCTGTTGGTGTGGAGCTCTGTTGCTGGCCATTTAATACCTTTCTCCCCTCACTGTGGCCCGTTTCTTAGATGCAGCAGCTGGGTATGGATGGCAAGCAATTTTTCTCTGAACAGATAAAATTAGAAAGCAAAGACTTAGCGATGTGCAGAGCTGAAATGCACAGGTACAGGATGTACAGTATAGAGGATGGAGAGAGAGGAACCTCTCAGGCTGGCTGCCTGACGTTAGTCTTCTACTGTAAGTAAAACACTGTTGCCTGTGTCTGAACAGTCACATTTTCATCTCTCATTAAAATTCTTGGATAAATCAAGATCAATCAAGAATGAAGGACCCAAAAATGGGGTAATGGCTGGGGCTAGTGATGGGTTCTGAAAAGCAGTCATCTCATTGACCATCCTGATATTTGCTTTTGTATCTTTCCACCCTCTCTCTGTGTTTATACTGTGGATAGCTTCACTAGTCTGTACACATGTTCTCCTCTGCCACGTTATGGGGAAAAATAGCATAATTGTCTGTCAGATTGCTAACCTTTGCACTTTTCATTATTACATCCTCAACAGATAGTGAGATGCAGCTGTATTTATTGCAGTGTGTGATAGGGAATGTTTTATTTCCTTGAAAATTGCTGAGCAGCTGGGCCCTGTCTATATGGGAGCAAAAGGGACTTGGGGCAGCTACATAAATTAGGTGTCCCCTTCCTCATCCTTTTCTCTATTTGTGTAGCAAGGAGAGGCTTATAGGAGCAATGACCTTCCTTAGCAGGGAGTTTTAGTCATGCTGGGACTCGCAGGAGGAGAGGAGATGGTAAGGAGGCAGCTGAGCTGTGCAGCACATGTCTGTCAGAAGCTATGTAACTTGGAAAGAGTTCTGCAAATTGCAGACTCACCTGGGAGTTGCCCAAGGGCATGGGGAATTGTAAATCCAGACAAACTGGTGTCAGACTGAGCAACAACTGTATGGTGCCAAACTTTTTCTTAATGATGGGGAGCTGTTCTTGGGCCTGAACTGGTTTCAAAGAGCACTGTAGGTTGGGGGTACAGCTGCTGGCTTGGCCTCCACTGTGTTAATGTGGGCTCAGAGGTAGCCAGTCTCTGTCCCACCATTATCCATTTTGGATGACTCCATCTTGCACTGTCATACTGCTGAGCCACCCAACCAGGAGCAAGCAGTGAGAGCTGGGATAATCAGTGCTTGCTCAAAGTAATCACTCAGCAGTCCTCCGGATGGGTTGACTTTCCTGGGGAAGCGTGGTGTGGGCTGTATCTTCAGGAAGCCAGCATGCTGTGTCCAGAGAGGAGCAAGCAGGTGGGCGTCTCTCCATGCTGCTGGGGCATCCCAGGTGGGGAGGGAGCCACAGACTTACCCTGTTGCTAAGTCTGTGCTGCTGCAATGAGAGGAGGAGATGGAGGGTTTTACGTGTGTTTCTTCTCCTGGTCTGCATGGTGCTTCTTGCCCCCTTGCTGTGTGTGGCTGTATTTTTTGTATTGGTTTTGCATGGCAGAGTTTTGGTAGTGGCAGGGCTATAGGAGTGGCTTCTGTAAGAAGCTGCTAGAAGCTTCCTCTGTGTCTGATAGACCCAATTCCAGCTGGTTCCGAGTCAGACCTGTGGCTGCATAAGGTCAAGCCAACAAGCGATGGCAGTAGCACCTTTAGAGTAACATATTTAAGAAGGAGGGGGAAAACCAAACTAACAAACCCTGTACAACAGCAGTTGCAGCCAGAGTAGGTGGATGCCCAAAGGAGGCCGTGACCCCATGAGAAGCCCATGCTGGAGCAACTCCTGGCAGGACCTGTGACCCCATGGAGAGAAGCCCTGGAGCAGGTTTGCTGGCAGGACTTGTGACCCTGTAGGGGACCCGTGCTGGAGCAGTCCATTCCTGGACTGCACCCTGCGGAAGGGATCCATGCTGGAGCAGTTTGTGAAGAACTGCAGCCTGTGGGAAGGGCTCACATTGGACAAGTTAATGAAGGACTGTCTGCCTTGGGAGGGACCCATTCTGAAGCAGGGGAAGAGTGTGAGGAGCCCTCCCTCTGAGGAGGAAGGAGCAGCAGAAACAACATGTGATGAACTGATCACAACCCCCATTCTCCGTCCCCCTGCAGTGCTCAGGGGGAGGAGGTTGAGCAAATAAGGAGTAAAGTTAAGCCCAGGAAGAATAGAGGCGGGGGGGGAAGTGTTTTAAGATTTGGTTTTATTTCTCATTACCCTTCTATGATTTAATTGGTAATAAATTAAACTTTTGCCCATGACAGCAGTTGGTGAGTGATCTCTCTCTGTCCTTATCTTGGCCCATGAGCCTTTAGTTGTATCTTTTCTCCCCTGTCCAGCTGAGGAGGGGAGTGATAGAGCAGCTTTGGTGGGCACCTGGCATCCAGCCAGGGTCAACCCACCACAATGTTACAGGCAGAACTGCTGGATGAGGTTGAATGTGCTGAAGCAGAGGGTGCTTGGTGGCAGGTTTCCAAACCAGGGAGTCGGCAGCAAGCACCAGCCCTACTTACATGCATTGCATAACCGGATGAGTTTTCAGCTCCCTGTGCATTTCTCTAAATCTTCCTTTTGAGCGGGCTCTTTCTTTGTCTGAGAGAGATTTTCATGCTTTTAGTTCACATAACGATGCACACGCTGGGAAAGTCTCATGTGCATATGACTGGCTTATCAAAGTGGCTAAATTCAGGAAATCTATTAAAGAAGAGCTTCCCCTTCCTGTGATCTGACATAGCATTTCTTGGTCACCATTGTTTTTACTATGAAACAGCTTAAATCTATTTTGGTTGGGCACTAAGTGATGGCTACGGTGTGAAAGGAGAAAATTGTTTTGGTGAAGTAAGACGGCCGTGCTGCAGCTTCAGGGCTCTCGGGGCTGGCTGCTCACACGGAGCTCATGCCAGCGCTGGGTCAGGGCCCCCCAGCATTCCTGCACAGCTCTCGGAGCCCTGTCCCCTTGGCAGAGGGTCGCTGGGCCTCCCCACCTTGCTCTGGGCTAAGAGCTGTTGAAAAAGGTAGCTGTAAGCACTTCACTCTGATACCAGTTAAATACACACATGTCATCATCGTGTCCCTGTCCTCCCCCTGCAAATTCTAGGAGGACAGCTTAGGGAAGATGGTTCCACTGGGGCCAAAGTAGGGATACAGCTGCATGCAGTGGGAGTTCATGTGGGAACCAGTCATGCCTCTGGTTTCACAGGTCTCTTCAGTACGTGGACTTTCTTTTGCTGTACCCTGTTAGGGACCAGGGCTGAGCAATCCCAGGCTTGAAAATGCATTGCTGGAATCATGCCCTGCAGAGGCACCTTGAGCTCTTGGTGTGAGGAATATATAATTTGAGCTTTCAAACCTTTTTACTGTGTGTGTTTGTTTGTTTGTTTTAAGCTAGCTCCTTTGTTAAAACTAGCTCTGTGGAACTTTAGCTCATATTTTAATATAGCTGACTGCTCTGCTTCCGCTGCCTTCTGACTTGTTTCCGAACATCCCACGCCTGCTTTCCCATTGAGATGGGAGTGAAGACAGATAACTGGGACATTGCAAAGACGTGGCATTGCTTGCTGACTGCCATATCCCTGAGGTCTGCTGAGCAAGAATTTATTGCTTACTATTTTTTTTTTTAAGCTTCTGGTGGACAGTTGTGCAGAAACATTCAGTGGCTGAAAATGGAGGCAATGTGAGTCTTGCTTTGGAATTTTGGTCATCTCTAGGTGCTTTTGCTCAGTTCTGATGGGGCCAGAGACTATGTAGGGAATGAAGCTCCTGTATGCTTTCTCCTCACTAACAGGTCCAGTCAGGTCTGTGTACCTGAACCTGTACTGTCAGGGGTTTGGGGCAAGGAGTCTTGCTCATGCTGGTGAAGAAGCTTGTGACCTACCATTGGTGATGTTTTCATGCCAGCTTTAGTAAGGAGAGAAGTTTGTCATTTCCCAGAGGAGCGTGCGTATGCCCAGAGGGAGCCCATTGGACTCTGAGGGGATCATTACTGGATTTTGGCAAGATCTTAACCAGTGCTTGCATGGACAAATAATTCAGCGAGTGGCTGCTGTGGTCAGCTTGGAGCCTTCCTAGGATGAGATGCTGAAATGATTTAAGAGTTGAGTCTTGCGTGTGTCTTTTCCCAAGCAATGTATTTGTGCCTCAAAGGCTCAGCCAAAGTAAAGACTTTTTTGGATGAAAGGGAAGTTTGAGAACCCTCCGTTGGGACTTGGGGGGGGGAAGTAGCTTTTTCTTTCTTTTGTAACGGAAAGCTACCACAAAGCTTTTGAAGCTGCCTATTGTTTTTAACTTGTTCCGTGTCCTTCTTTGAAATAAATCATATCTTTCTTCTGCACCAAAAGAGAGCCTAGCATGTTACGTAAATACACACATACACATCTTTGAGTGCCTGCAGTGAAGCTAAGCACTGTGTTAAGATGATGTTGCCAAACAAGGCAAGACCATGCTCAAGTTGGTGATTCACACGGGGATCGGAGTTTTTTAAAAAAAACAAACACCAGCCCACAACAAAAAAACCAACCCAGAAGAGGGTGAGAGGAGAGGAGGTGCTTGATGGGTGGGTTTGGGGAGTGCAGTAGGCTGACTGAATCTGTGACTTGGATTTCTGCCACACACTTTGCAGGTGCTAAAAATGTGCTTCATGTTAAAAGCTGGCAGTTGCAAGTGTGGCTGAGTGTCTTCAGCCAGGGGAAGCTGAGCAGCGTGGCTGTTCGCTTAGTGCATGGCTGCTCATCCCCCGGGGTACCAGGGTGGATGCTGGCAGGGTGGGTGCTGGCAACGTGGTCCTTGTAGGGAGATCGGGCAGCTTGAGTGCAGTTCTTGCCCAGCCTTTAGTTTGTTGCCAATAAGGCGTGACAAGTTGCTGTGTTTTATGGCAGACCCGTGGCCAGGCTCCAGGTCAGAGGCTTGTCACCCTTACCTGCATTTCCTGAAGTATTTAATGGCAGTGTTCCCCTGAGACAGCACCTCTGGTTGAAAGCCATGTTGCAAATCAGCCTCTGCAGCTGCTGTGTCATATAAGTCTTGCACATTATTCTGCTTCTGTGGGATATACCAGGTGTGCCCAGGCCCACCTAAGCCTTGCAGGTGACTGTTTGAGCTGGGAGCTGCCCACAAAGTTGTGGCTCTGTTGGAGATGACGTTTTTGCTGCTTGCTCTGTGCTGCTTTATCCCCAGTTGCATAGTGCAGCGTGATGTGGATAATCCGGTCATCATTACAAAAGGATTTTAAACTCCTTTTTAATCAGAAGTCATTTTTAATAAAGCTTTGCCTTGCTTGGAGGACTGTTCTCTTGGCTTGTGTGTTTAAGGAAAATGCAGGAGGCTGAGGGAGGTGGGAGGGAACGCTATTAGGGAGACACATATGTGGGACACAGGTGCCTCTGGCTTCCAGGTGGCTGCTGGTGAAGTCCAAAGCTGTGGGACACATTTCCACTAGCATCAAGCATACAAAATCCTTACATGTGCAGATAGAAGCGGTCAGTAGGTCTGTGCTTTCTCTGAATTTTTCCCTCACAGAGCAAAGTTTTAGTGGTGATGAAGGGAAGAAAGGCTTTTTCTAGTCCGGTCTGGCTCATGCTGCCCCTTTAAACTTTGTATGTCCGAAACACTAGTGGTCCTCCAGTGCCTCTTGCATCTCAGAACAAACTGGGATCCTGGATGATGTGCAATGAGTAGGGGATGCTCTTTGCTTCTCTTGTAATGGCCTTTTGTGTGAGTTTCTTGTAATTGATCTTATTTCTTTGGCTGTTGCTCTGCCATTGTCTTGTGGAAAGTGCATTGTATAAAATAACATGTGATCTCTGAGTAGCTCGGAAATGTGCAGTCTTCTCCAGTATGCCAGTGTCCTGCCAGTTTTTCGGGCAGAAGCCATCTCATGAGCTGCTACATCAGCTTCAGCTCCCCTCAGAGCAAGCCTGGCTGGAGCCTGAACTCAGTGCGAATAGAGTTTGAGAGTGAGCATCCTGCTGGTTCCTGTTTTGCAGTCCTCCTCACTCTTGAGGTATCTTGACCATATGCTTAAGATCTCCTTGAGTCTCTCCTCTTTGATAAGTACAAGTAAATGTCTGGGAAGTTTTAAGGTTATTTCTTCCTGAGGCAGATCCCTCTGAGGGGATCGGTGCTGGGCACATCCAGAGGAGAGCCAGCTAGCTTGCAGTTCAGGTTGGCTAGAGAAACGTCTGAAGGAGGGGGGGCCACAGCTGTGTTATAATGACACTGGTGAGTTAACCTCAGTTATCCACCTGTTGGAAAGCTGCCTGTAGAAAATCTGAAAGAAAGACAGGTTTGCAGCACATATAGGGGACCAGGAAGGAGCTGAGCTTTGTCCCGGAGTCCCATGGTGGAGCAGGCAGCTCCTGGAAAGGTGCAGAGGAGACTGCGATGTGAAATGTTCTCCTGGCAATGGTGCTGCCTCCCCGGGAGGATGATGAGTTCTTTACAGCCCCCAGCGCTCCTGCCTGTTTCTGTAGCAAACGTAACTGCCATAGAAGCAATTTTTAAACGGCAAAGACTGATGCTGCAGTTTATTTTTGGGCACTGAGAATCCCAGACCAGATGGCATTTAGCAGGCAATGAACTCTGCAGGAGTTAAGTAGCAAAGCTATTGTTTATGAACTCGCATGACTTACCGTTGGAAGGCGTTCCAGTGGCAGAACAAAAAGTATTAAGGATTTGTTTCAGCAGCAGTAGTAAAACAATCAATAATGTTAAGTCCATAAAAAAATCACTTTCCCTTGGCGAAAAGGTGTTCGTAAGCAAAAGCTAGATATTGCCTTGATTTACAGCTGTTATTTGTCACCTGTTTGGGTATTAGGGAATGAGAGGGTTCAAAGAAGAATGGTTAAATGATTGGAAATGATGAGGAATCACCACCAAAAAAAAAAAAAAAAAAAAAAAGATTTGAAAGATTCATTCTCATCCTCTCTGGAAAAGGGGACAAGTGAAAGCTCTTAATAGTAAAAGGACAGACAGAGCTTTGTTCTTGACCATTGAACAGTGCTAAGCCAGCAGCTCACTCAGACTTCAAAGACAGCAATTTTGGTAATTACAAAAGTACAAAAGTAAACCAACAAATGGAGAAGATTTGAGACAGAATCAGTTCTCCACCTCTGCTGGCATAAGGAAACTAATGCTCTGAGCCCTGTGGAGTGCTGCTTGGGCACTGCCATGTGCACCAGCAATGCTTTTATAGAGAACACCAGCCTTAGTCATGAGACCAAGAGGAGAGGTAGCCACTGGTCCTGGTGCTCTGCTCCTCTGATTTCAATCATATAGCTTCATGCAAATCTACATCACACTCATGTCTGTCAAGGAACAAACACTTGACCTAAGGATGTACTCATGAAACTTAAGTGTAAAGGAAAAAAATACATGCAGAGAAGCAAGTTAGATCTGATGCCCTTGTAGATAAGGAAACTTCTGTGATCCTTCAGGTTCCTACTCAGCTAAAGCTATACCTGTCGTCAGCATGTAGCGTGGTGTTAGTTATTAACTAGCAGGAAGAAGGTAGCTTTGTAGGATAAGCACCAAGGAAGCATTTTTCTCCAATTAAGTGTGAGCCTAGAATAAATTCTGTGATGTAGATGCATAGACTGAATTCCACAGTAAAGTGGCTTCAATACAAGGTCACGTTAATACATTAAAACAGGAATGAGTTCAGGTTGGTTCAATTAAGAGGTAAAACATTTACTTGATTTAACATTTGAGCCTGAGTGGGACTTAGAGTGTTTAGACTTTGCTCCTTAGATCAGTCAGTGATGAAGGGAAAAAAAAAATTTGTTCCTTTCCTTAAGTGGGTTCTGTGGTTGTCCTGCTGAACAGCAAGGGGTTTAGAGTGACCAAAATCTGTTTACAGAGGAGTATTGCACATGCATCTCACCTTAAATGAGCTGGAAGAGAGTACTTACCATGCAGGTTTGAAAATACAGCTCCCTCCGACTCAGTTTGCAGAACACACTGAAGCCTTGGAATGGCCCTCAGGCAACAGCAACTCATGGAGGCAAGTTACTTTTACCCAGGAAGGAGTTTATTTAATCTCAGGGAAAACTGTTGGGCAGCACATGTACATGCATGTCTTGCGTGTGTGTTTTGATTTATACTTTTTCTTGGCTGGCAAAAGGCAGGTAAATTGAAAAAAAGAAAAAAGAGGGTTGTGGCAGAATGTAAAAGGCTACTACAAGGGAAACGGCAGGTCTTTTACTCCCCAGCTGGACTTTGCTGAACTTGCAGAAGAGGGGCTGCACAGCCTACCTTCAGCCATGGCATGCATGGGTGTCTTATGGGGAAGGAGCAAGCCAAATGGGGAAAAAATCTCATTCCAAGTGCTCTCCCAGCCTTTGTCTATCTTCAGCACAGGGATTCGTCTCTTTAGTAATGCTTAAAGGCACCTTGTTGGTCTCTTTGTGAACCCTTGTGAGCTTCTTGAATTTACAGCCTGCTGCGGGAGGGAGTTCTGCAGCCTGTGTCAGGTGCTCAGCTGCTTTCTTTGGTTTTCTTCAAGTGCACCTTGCAGTACCCACATTGAGGCTTCCTCGTTTTTTCATTGGAGCAGGCAGAAAAACAATCATCCAGTTCTGGGTGCAGTACTGTAGCCAAACTATTGTGAGGAAAAATGTCTTGCAGGCTTGCCTAATTCTCTAAATTTAGCAGAAGGACAGGCTGAGACTTGGCCCTGCCTCATCAGTTGCATAAGGCTGGAAGTCCATGGGACTGAGTCTTGTAAGCCCCACTCCAGAGGGCTGGCTTTTCACATGGCCAGCTATTAACGTGTTGCGACCCAAACACAGAGAGACAGAACTAGCAGGATGCTAATCAGTCCTGATAGCTCCCTGCAGACTTCAGTGAACCCTGCCTGTTAACTTTATTATATCATAGCAATGGCTTTGGGAACTCCTTTAGACTCCTTTTTTTTTCCTTTAGTGGGACCTGCAGCAGTAATGGAGCCAGTTAGAAGGCTCAGCATCTCCTCTGTGATGGGCCTGTAATAGCTTTGGAACTACTGATTGGAAAGGTGGGCTCACAGCTGGTGGGAATGTTATCATTTGGACTGGCTGCGGCTGGTGGTGTCTAGCGTTCTGGTGGATGCTCTGCATGCAGTCGTGCCTTGCTGTTACTGGGTGAGGACAGACAGGTTGGGGCTGGCTGCAGCTTTCTCTCCAGCTGGTGCCTTCCTTGCCTTGGCAGAATGCAAAAGTGCTCATGACAGATAGGTCTGAAGGGGTGGAATTAAAAATAACCAAAAGGTAGATTCTGGGCTTGGTTACTCAGTGACAGCCCTGTTTCTATTCTGGGACGAGGATAATTCGCACTGAGCTCATTACACCATGACTCTGCCTTAAAATGCCTTGACAGTCAATTTTGTTCCAGCTAATAAGGTTCTAAAATGTTAATGAAGCAAATCAATTCTTCATGGCTTTATATTGCAGTCATCTGAAATTGCTGTGTTGCAACCTGCCAATTCAAGGAGCTTTTTAGATATTAGAAGGGCAGCAAAATACTCATCAATTTGGAGGATGCTTTGTTTCCTATTTCAGCTTTTCCCCAGTGCCCCCTCATTTTCCTAAGCCTTTATGCTGTGCTGTTTATTTGTACCCTTTGGTCGCTTCCTTTCTCCAGTGTCTGCTCTGGTCAGTCACATGCAGAGGTGGCTTGCTCCCACCTTCCCCATTGCACAAGGAGAAGGATGGACTGCCCAACAGGACAGGCAGAGATGAAGCTGGACAAGGGAGGCTACTCATGCTGAAATACTATTTGAAATAGATTGAGTTTGACAGGACAGAGTGGAGAAATGGCATCATGTTCACACACCCACCTCATCTTTTTGGAGGGGGCAATGGTGTCAAAAGTCACAGCCTTCTCTCCTCATGCCGAGTCTCTTGCTGCCACGTCAGTGTTACCTGGCATAAAGTCTCTCTGTGCTCAGTATTTCATGATTTGCAGAAATAGGAGAGAGATGTTGCATGTATCATGTAGCCGCACTGATGGTAGACCAGTTACCTGCACTGGCTTAGGAATATATTAGATATCAACCCTCCTTTATTTCTCTGAGCTGTTTATTTCATACTGTGAGAAGGAAACAGAAGGGTTCAAACCTTCATGACTACTGCTGGCGTTATTTTGATGGAGCTGTTTTGATGAGTTCCTACTCTTTCCGTCCTGGTTTATGGGTGTGGAGATAGGAAGTACCAAATCATGTGGTTTGGGGAACATGTGGGTTTTTTTGTTTTGCTTTTAATTGAATTCCAGTTCTAACCATAGTTAGCATCTGTGTGCCCGAGAAAAAGATAACTAATGTTTTGGAAACCTTGTACTGCCACACTGGTAAGGGATGATCTCAAATAACTCATGTTGGGGAAATTAGTGGGTGAGATGTAAATTGGCGTTTTGAATAATTACCCTCCTGTAGCTGCCGAGTTGAGCATCCAGCATGCTTTCCACTCAAGTTGTCCACCCAGAGGTATGCTCCGTCCAGTGCCAAAGGCCTCCCCAGAGCTTTTGTAACCACTGAGGTGTGTCAATGTCCTCTTCTGCTGTGGCAGTGAGGGGTTATAAGCTAGCTGACTCTGTCGACTGGGGAAGGAGGAGGGTATTTAACCCCGTTAAGCCTTCCAGTCTCTAGCTGGTGTTTGTGTGACGTCTCCCCTTCCCCGAGTGGCTAAATTTAGAGACAGTGGTTGCCAGTATGTGTCTCCCTGTGTCTCCTGGGCAGGCCTTGCAGACCACCTTACCCTTTGGGATGTCCCCTGGCTTCCTGCCAGGGTGAGGAGCTCGGTAGCTCCTTGGGCAAGAAGTAATGTGCAGGGTGATATCAGCTGCGTGGGGGAAGCTGCTGGGGCTTGAGCTCAGCAGAGCACAGCTTCTGCAGAGGGTCTGGCGTTCCTGGCCCAGGGGTCTGCAGCTTTAGGTCCTGAAGCTTGACCCAGACCTATCAGCTCCAAGCTGCAAAGCACTCCTGCCTGTTTCCAGAGATCTATCACGGAGGTCGTTTCATGTTTCTGTCATGTGGCATGAATTAAGAGCCTTGGAAAAACATTCTCCTGTGCAGCCAGCTGGGGGAAATACTCAGGGTGAGCCATACACATGTCCACAGCGAGAGCTGTGAGGCTAGAGATGAGGTGCTGGTTCAAGAGGCAGCTGGTGCTGTGAATGCAGAAGCTGGAAAGCTCTGTGGTGCTTGGGTCAGCCAGCAGCCCCAAGGCTGAGCCAGCCTCTCTGGCACTTGCGATGCTCCGGAGCAGAGCTGAGCACCCACAAAAGACTACTCTGTGTTCAAGGAAGGTGTCACTGCTGACATTTTTAGTCTTGAACCTTTCAAAGGAGAAATGGCAAATTGCTGTCTGTTCCTTTTGCATATTTCGCAAAAAAACGTTTTCCATTGCTCTCCACATCCTTTTTTCTGTGCTCTCAGCTTCTGGTCTTGGGGACTCACCTTTGCAGGATGGTCCTTTGCCTTGCAACTGACCACCTTTCCCATTCCACCTTTCCAGAGCAATCTTTGCTTTTTGTTTTCAAGCCTTCCTTTTCTCTTTTTAACTATATCTTTTTAACTATCTCAGGCAGATGTGTTCCTGAGCATGTGCTGTACCTGATGCGTGGCTCTGCTGACAAGCTTGCTGTTGTGATTGGTGCTTAGTAACAGATTTTTCTTCTCTGTTGCTTTTTTCCACAGAGATCTCTCCCACTGGGGCCCTCTTACAGGCCGGGATTTTTGTTGGGGTTTTTTGCTAGTTTTAAGCTTCTTTAATCGGGACTGCAATGTGAGGCTCATGAAACTTCCGTTCATAATGTGGATTTCACCCTGGTCTGCTCCCTTTTGTAATGTCTCTGCTTTCAGCTTCTTTAATTTTGTTGTTTGCAGCCAGAATAGCCTCCAGTGAGAAAAAATTAAGTTCGAACTTGAAGGTCTCTATCCCACACATCACCTCAAGCAGGCCAGGTAGATAAGGTCACTCAGGACTTCAGAAATAAATCAAAGGAAGTGCAGAGTTGTAACTTTCTGGGTAATATTTTTGTGCGTGACATGCAGGCAGTGCTGTGAGGAGCATATTAAAAATTCATACCGATACAGAGCAGTATTTTCTGTGTGCAGTGCTTGAGAATAAGCTTGTGCATCATACACAGCAACATTTGCAGGAAGCAACTAATTCATTTCATCCAAGCAGGGAGTGGTGAAGACAAGATTTAAATGGCATGGAGTAGGAGCAGGCTTGGTGTGAGACACCATCTCCTTCCCCCTCTTTCTGCCTCCTGTCAGATTTCTCGTCTACTGTAGAGCTGGCTGCAAAGTCCCAGTGTATGAGAGTGTTGCCTGTGCTTACAGCAGAGGGGGAAATCTCTGCATGTGGCTATTCAACTCATCCTGCCTCTGTGATGGGTTTGATCTAATTGTGTAAGTACTCCAGCTGTTGAATCTCAAAACAGCTAACAGCCAGGCAGAGAAGCTGTAGCTTCTCCAACCCCAATCTCTTTGCAGTTGTATGGGTGAAAGGGGGTAGGACTGCATGTGAAGCAGAGGGGTGTTCTGGGACCTGAGGCTCTCTTGTGAGCTCTGCTTTGTGACTACTGTTGGAAACCGAGAATGGGACATGTGCTTTTGGTATGCAGGCAGTGCTGAAGTGTTCTATTCTCTAATTTTCTGAAGGCATGACTGCTAGGTGCTGTGCTGAGAGATCTCAGCAAGCAAGGATTGGTCAAGGGAGGCTTGACAGAGAAGCAGTTGAGGCTGAGATGTGAACTGTATCTCCTGCCAACGCCACTTGCAGTGGTTGGTGTCTGAAGACCTTCAAGCAAGCAGGAAGAGCGAGAATGGGTTTGGGTTAGGAGAGCAAATGAGCAGTGGGGCTGGGAAAAACAGCAGCTCTGGGGAATGGGGTGGAGTGAGTGGGTCAGTGCTGAGGCTGGGCAGGATGTAGATGCAGCTTGGTTTTGGCTGTCTGGTGCCCCTGTCATGAAGCATGGGTGATGTATCTTCAAGGTCCCAAGCAGACTGAAGAGAGAGAAGCAGCACCAGAGCCAGGGCCAGGGTCCTGCTCATCCACTGCTGGCTGGTTGTGCCAATGGAACCCAGACCCTGACAGCAGGAATGACAGCATGAAAGTGCGAAACACCATCAGGCTGGAACTTTGCAAATGTGTTCTCTTGGGAGCTCTGAGAGAAAGGAGATGGCATGGCAGGCTGGAGCAGAGTCTCTCACCCCTGTGCCCTTGCTGCTTATTGTTGACACATGCACAGGGAACCTTGTGCCGCTTAGCACCGCTGTGGCAGTGGGAACTGTGTGAAGGCAAATGGTCCGGGTGGGATTTTCCTCCTTGCATGCAAACCCCTTCTCTCTGTTAGGCAGCCAGGTAGGCTTACAGCTGGCCTTGTCTGGCTGCCAGAGTGGAGTAATCGAACACTCCAGCAAGTACTTGCTTTTCTTGCTGTCAGCCTCCCTCCTAGCTCTCTGATTTGTCATGAGTATCTGGCATTTCATGGGTATTTCCTAAAGGCCAGTGAAGTGTGCTTTGCAGCATGCCTGGGTCTGATCACTGGCATGGGTTCCAAGGGAGGCATCCCTCCCCAAATCAATGCAAAGAAATAACATGAATAACTGTACCTGACCAAAAAATGTACACTGGTGCTTTTTCTGTGTTCCTGGGCATGTATGGCAGTAGAAATGTCTTCCTTGTGCACTGAGTGTCGATACATGGTTGAGCTCAATCTGGCACATGCAGTTATCCTCACAGGCTGCAGGTGTTGGCCTGGCCCAGGAACCCAGCACAAGTGGCTCAGAGCTGGTCATGCCTGTGTCTGTTCTGGGATAAAACAGTGGCAGTGAAGACGATCTTGCTGACATAGAAATACTTGCTTTGGGTGAGGTGGCTAGGACTGGGAGGAAACAGGCCTTTCTGGTAGAGCTTTGGGCATTGCTGAAGGTTTGTTCCTACCTTTACCTGTGACTGACTGTGTGTGTAGCAGGTTTCTTTTAAATGGTGTGGGGCAGCATGACTGGCTCATCCCATCTGCCTGGAGGAGTTTACAAACCGGCTTAATGCTGCAGCCAAAACCGACCATGGTAGTTTCATGACAGGGTCTCTGTTTGTGTCTCAGCCTTAGCTTGCTGTACAGCACATTTTTCCCAGTTGTGGAGACCCGTTTCTGTGTCAAAATGCCAGGATGGTGGCCATGGGACAGATGCAACTTCTTTGCATCATTTGTGCCATTGTAAATGGAGAGGCAGCAAAGAAGCATCTTCTGTCTTGTTTGCAGGTGCTTTTAACCAGACTTGGTGGGCGCCTGTCTGCTGTCAGCTGCACTGGGACTTAGACACATCTAAAAATCAGGCCTTGGTCAGCAGGTACCCAGCATTAAAGTGCTTTTGCAATAGGGCTCATGTGTCTAAATCAGCTGAATTATCTTAGTGATGCTCATTTGTCTCGTGGAAGATGGGATTGTACTTCAAAAACTGTGTTAGTCTTTAGCCTTAAGACAAAGTAGTTGGAGTTTTGGTTAAAACCTTAGTGGCTTCGGTGGAAGTTAGCGTCAAAACCAAGGCCACGTCAAGACTAAGCTTTGTGGTTTGTGTGTGTGCTATTGCAGGGCAAGCTTTCAGAGGGGGCAGGCAGAACTGAGGTTTCCAGGAAAATTTGTGACATGCTTATGAAGGAATGTGCAATCAAAATACAGACTGGCTGGTCTGTATGTAGGGGCAGAACAAGCACTGCAGATAGGGGCAGCTCCAGCTACATTTAAACTTAACAGTTAAACCAAGGAAACACCACTGCACGCCAGGCACTTGGCTTTTTTGTTTTGCATGAGTGCAATACTTCATTTGATCTCTTTCCCACCCTGCCGCAGCCTTGAAGACTTTTATTTCTGATCTCTTGCAGTTTGGATAATTTCTGAATAGAAACATGAGATTCTGGGGGGGGGGAGTTGCGTCCAAGCAGTGTCTCAATTCTAGTTTGTTACAGCTCTGAAAAATGCGTGTTGCAGTGAGATTTGCACAGGCTTGTATTTAGCAGTCATGTGAAGCATGGTTTAGATAGTTACGCCTGGTTTAGTACTGTGATGAGTTTGTGCAGCAAAGATGAGCCGTTTGCAAAGACAAGGGGACAAGGATGCTATGGTGGGAAGGCAGCAGGACACCCCTTAGGTGAGAGCGGGAGGAATAGGAAGGATGCCCAGGTGACCTTCTGGCCACTTGGTGTGTGATGTATCTCATGCAGTAACTGAGTAACTCTGAGAAAATTCTTTCTTCTGGGGAGCAGCCTGTATGTCAGCAGGACATGGGAATAGGGCTGGAGAAGGTGTGGATGGGGCTGGGGACAGAGTGAGGTGACCTTTAGCCCAGAGGCAGCCCTGAGGGGAGGGTAAAGCCATAAAGAAAAGGAGCCTTGACTGAAGAGCTGTGGGAAGGGGTTTGCCTGCAAATCAGGCATCTGTTTTATCCTGCAGCAATCTCCTCTGTTTTAGAAATCTCCATCTAAGGATTCCTGAAGTGGAGAGATGGAAATGGGGATGAAGGCTCAGGCAGACAGACCAGTCTTACTGTGCTCCTCTGGTTTAAGATCTAATGGATATTAGCCCTGTTGTTAAAGCGCATAATGGTGCACTGATTTTATGACTCATCTTTCAGAACCAGTGTTTTCAGTAATTTTAGCAATACCACAGTTTGGAAGTCAGCCTGGGGTTTGAAACCTGGGAATCATGGTGACACGGAGCCCTGTGGCATACGTGCTTGATGGGATGCTATGCTGCTTTCAGTGTGTGACAGCTCACGTAATTGAGGATGCTGCCTTGCAGATATAACTTTGAATTGCAAATACCATCACGATTCTTCTGTTTTGGGAGACATGTCTGTGTGGCTTAAAAGCTGCTCTGCCACTTCAGGTTTGAGTGTGGGTGTGAGACAAGGGTAAATATTCAAATTGAATGTGAATTCAAATTGTGAACCATGGGGGCAAACTGGAATTACGAGCCCCTGAGAGTGGAGTATTTTTGCAGAGGAACTGTGTGTATATGTGTATGTTCCCTGCTAAGCCCTCACCTCTGCTTTCATGATACCAAATGATGTGTTCTTGCTTTGGAAAAAACAAGGGGGTTTAGACCTGCTTTTTCATGAAAGTGAGAAAACAGCATGGGGAGGAGAGGAAGGAAGAGGCATGTAGCAGGCTTCAGGTATGGTGGAATTGACTGTTGTGCCATTGCTACACAGGTTGGGCAGTAGTTCTGCAAAGCATGGTTTCTTTTCCAGTTTTCCTGGGGTGTCTGGCCATCGCAGCTAGGCACAGGGAAACATTTTTCTGATGTTCTTTATTGTAACAGCAGAGGAAGTTATTGCAAGTGTATTTCAAATAAGGGAGTCCAAGGAGTGTCTGTCTTGAGTGTTTTAGTGGAAGTGGGAACAGCTCACCGTGGCTGCTTGATTGATGGGTACAGAGAATTTTGTGTGGACCTGTGACAGCAGCCTCCTTACAGGCAGCCTGCCTCTGTAGAAGAAGTCACTGATCTAGCTGGCACAAGCCAGTTGTGGCCTGGTGCCTCTGCCTCAGGTAGGTCTGTTCAGCACCAATGTGGGCTTGCTCAGCAGAAGAATTGAGCCCCTGCTGCGCATGGATGCTGCCATCCCATACTGCCTTTGAGAGCAGAGCCTGCCTGCCAGCCTGTTAGCAAGAGGTGCTTCTGGTGCTCTTGGGTGTCTAAGCTGTGGCTGGACTACGCTGAGGAGATGGCATGCTGATGGCTGGGGAATCTGTCCTCCTGGAGCCAGTCATGTGTGGAGCAGAGCCAGGAGGAAACTTGTCTTGCTCTGAGCAAGCTGCTGGGGAAGCGTTCCTCAGAGCTGGGCACATCTCGGCACCTGGCTTTCCCCCCTCACTGTGCTGACCTGCATCTTGCCCTGGACTACATGCTGCAAGGGTGCCAGCAGCGGGGAGCTGCCAACTTGGCATTTGAACAGTGGAGCTGACGTAACTCATTTAGCAGAGGGATACCATGCAGTGTGAGAGCCCCACGCTGCTACTGACTCAGTGCAGAGCTGGTATTGCCTCCGTTAGGGAAGAGCTAACGGCTGGGAGTTGTGATCTGCATGCTCAGCAGAGTGCAGTGTGGCCCAGAGCCCTGACAGGACACTGCAGCGGTCCCCATGGCGGCTGTGGCAAGTACACCCAGGGAGAGGGGCATTAGGGAATCCTCTTTCAGTATTTCTGCCTGCTTCTAAATATCGTCTGGCAGCTGGGAGAGGCACCCCACAGTTGACCAACCATCACAGAACAGCTGGGTTTCTGCAGCTCCTGGGCAGCTCCAGCTTAGAAATTGCAGTACTGGAGCAACAGCTAGACAGCTGCAATGGTCAGGGTTGCTCAGGGAAAGAACAGGAGGTGACATACATGTTCAGGAAAGGTCAAGCACACTTACCTGGTTGGTTTGAGGGCCCCCCCTAGAATTTCTTAGAGGAGAAACACTGAAGTGATGCAAATATCATATCTGTGGCAGTTCTTTCAAACCGTCTTTCTGGTTCATACTAAAGGTGGTGGTCTTGGCAGGGTCCTTGTAGCATCATTCTGCTTGAACTGAAAGACAGCTGCTTTTTTGGGTAGCTTTGTGGGTGTGGATGGCTGTAGTATGCAGATGTGAATAATAAGGCTTGTATCTGTAGCTTTCTCTGTCTGCCAATTTCCTGCTGATGCTACAGGTCAGCTTCCTCTCTTTCATGAAGATTGAAGGTAAACTTCTGGATCCCATCTGCCTCCAAAGCCTAATTAAGAAACCTGCAGCTCATTAGGCTCCGTCTAGAGGCTGTGAGTCCCTAAGGAGCCTTCAAGTCTGTGTGCAGTGATTCAAAGCAGGGACAGGAAAGATGGCAGATGTTACATTTGTGTGGAGCAGCACGTCTTCAAGCTGTATTCACCAGGATGTTCGCCATGGTTACAGGAATAAGACCTGCTTGGGTTGCAGGACCAGTAAGCCCTCTTACAGTGCTCACTTGCATCGGTCATGGATGTTTACTTGGTGACGGGGAGTGGAAAGGCATGCTAAAAGAAAAAATTGCAAAAACTGCCTTGCTAATGCTTCAATGTTTTAATTGTTTTCCTTTATTCACAGGAGAACTGCTGAGTCAGCCGAGACCAGAGGGACTGACGGAGATCATCTGTCCCAAGAATGGCAGCGAGCGAGTTAATGTTGCCTTGGTTTACCCCCCAACTCCTACTGTGATCAGCCCTTGTTCCAAGTGAGACCTGAAAGTAGACCCCCATTCCCCTGTCCGTAGACATCAGAAAGCCTACGTAAAACATGCCCTGACTAAGCATTTTTTCTGGAAGGTAGCAGCCCCACAGCCTGGATACTGTTCTAATTATTTGTGGGTATAGGCAGCCCACTCTAAGGATAAGAGGTACAGTAAAAAGGGTTGAAGTGTTCCCTGATCTGTGTTGTGGCAGATGCAAGACATATAGTGGGCAGGACAGATCAGGAGATAATAGAATCATGGGCAGGTTTAGGTAGCACAGGACCTCAGGAGGTCTCTGTTCACCCCCTGCTCCAAGCAGAGCCACCCTTACAGCTGAGTCAGGTTGCTTGGGACTTTGTATAGGCGAGGGTTGATGACTGCCAAGGATGGAGGTGCCACCACCTCTCTGAACTCTAGAGTTACACTGTTCTCCTGGGACAGAACTTCTTTCCTTCTGTCCCATCTGAGTCTCCCTTATTGCAGCTTGGCTTTCATTGCCATGAAGATGCACTGCTGGCTTGTGTTCAACATGTTCTCCACCAGATCCCAAGCCAACTGGGCCCCAGGCTACGGTGGTGCATGGGGTTGTCCTGTTCCAGGTGTAGGGCTATGCACTTGTCCTTGTTGAATTTCACAACACTATTGTTGACCCAATCCTCTAACTTGGTGAGGTCCCTCTGGACAGAAGCCCTGCACCCTGCACTCGTGTATCCGTAGCCTATATGTCCTTCACTCCACAGAGTGGGGATGTGCTTGGAGAACATAGCTCTGTTGTGGTGGGAACAAATGTGGGACAACACTCACAAGAACAGCCTTGGCTTTTTGATGCATAGGTTTTCTTGCAGAACAGAAATGTAGCCGTGGTCTGCTCTCCTTGGAGCGGTGCAAGGGAATTTGGCAGGGAGCTTAGAGGAGCAGGCCAAATATATTGCCTGCTGCCTCTGCTGTGCTGCGTGTGAATGCCTGTTACTTTCACTTCAGTATCTGAAAGTAGGTTTGGATGCTGTTCTCCCTGTTCAGTGCCCTTCCACCCCAAAATACACTCATCCTGCTGGAGAATAGCTTTGGTGATGGGTGGCTGTTGACCTGTGTGTGAAATTGAAGTGCCCACCTGGGGCAGCAAACAAGGTAGCCGCCCTGATACTGAGCCACAGGTCACCACTGTCTTCATTTGGTCCTCCTCTGTGTGTACTTGGCACAGTACATTTCTAACCTGAGGCTGCAATTTTTGTTGTACTGTACTGTCCAGCTGTGCCTGTGCACTTGTCCTCATGTCCTCCAGCATACCTTCTACAACATCTGACAGCTGAGTCCCAGTTTCACAGTCACTCTGCTGGCAGGGAACTTGGGTTCTTAAAAAGGCCTGTGTTACATTTAAAAGACCCCACCCTCCTTATTTAGAAACCTAGAGAAAATTGTGTGTCTTAGGTCATTCATTACAAGCACTGTGAACCCTGCTGCTTATGTGACATCACTTTTTCTTTATCCTTTCCTCTTCTAGATAAATCGTCAGTGCTGGTGCCAAAGGTTTTCCACCGGGCAGAACATGGCTGATGCTCTGCAGTGCTCCCATCTCTCCAGTTGTGGAGTTGCATGCTGACAGGGATCGATGAGACTATGGACTCTGAAACGCTGTGGGGCGGGGGCAGCTCCCAGGTGGGGCCTCACGGCTGGAGTGGATGCGGTCACCTGGAGGTTGGGGACGACAACAAGGCATGAAGCAAAATGATTGCTGCAGATGGCAGGGCACTGGCCAGAGGGAAAGCACTGGGGATAGGATTCTGTGGACCCATTGATCACTTGTTGAAAACCCATTTGGATCTCATGATGAATGTAAAAATGTTCTTGGTACCATTTAATTCAGACCTGCTTGGAGGAAAGTCTCTTGAAATGAGCTGTAGCGGGATTCCCTGGATTTGTTCCTGGACAAGTGAGTTTTGTGGCAGTTGGCCAAGGCTTTGTTGGGGAGGGGGTTGATGCTGTGAAGCCTTTAAAATTGCTCCATTGTAAAACAGTTTGCTGTGTCCCACACAGCAGGCTTGGGCAGTGGCTGGCAGAGTGGGAGGAGCAGGCTGGGAAATGTTTCCTGCCTTGTGTGTTCAATTGCCCTGTGCCATGAAGTGGTAAGAATGTGCTGTAGTCACGCAGGGATGGGAGAAGGGCAGTCAGTGCGGCCCCAGCGCTGGCCATTTCTTCCCTATGGTCTGCCATGTCTGCATGCTGCGGAGTTGCCATTGCAGTACTCTACGTGCACTGCAGCCGCTAGAGCAGTAGAAATCTAGATCTGGGTCTTCCTCCTAGCAAAGCCACTCATCCTCGTGCAGAGATCTAGTGGAACAGTGTGTGGATGTGTTGTACAAACTGCCCTGATCCCCTTGGGCTCACCCTGGCAGCCATGCTTCATGAGTAGCCATTCTCCCTGGGCCAGATGTCAGGAAGGGCAGGTCGAGCACTGGCACCACAGTGCTGGTTTCAGTCCTGACTAGGTGGTTTTGAGGACTTCTAAGGTGCTGCTGTCAGTTTGTGCCCTGCAGCTGAGCCCTGATAACTGGGCTGTATGAGTCCTGCTCCATGCAATACTAGATTTTGTTTAAATCAAATAGGAGACTGGCATTTCCAGAGCCAGGATCCCAGGGTGGAGGTCTGTGAGAGAGGGCCTTAGAATGCTTAAATTAACGTAACTCTCTTAACCCTTCTGGCTGTGATGGCAGACATGGGATGGGTGATACTGGTCGGCAGGCTGTCTCCACCGGGATGCAGGCTGGCCAGGCCTGCAACTAGTGCAAGACAGTGATGTGCATCCTACTGGGACCTGATGCTGTTGTATGGGTGACGGTTCCCCTGGCTTCTGGGCCTTCAAATACCAGCCTTGTGTACAGGGCTGCAAATATCCCATTGGCAGGAACTTGACACTGGGAAATGCAGGGCAGAATCCACTCTAGCAGGAGATTGTGGAGGCCAGGTGGAAGAAATTAAGCCACTGTGTCTCACTTCATGGGGGGGAGAGCTGCCAAATAAAAGCTGGCAGCTCAGTCAGCTCCGCATTTCTTCAGGGTATCATTCCAGCTGGGCAGAGAGCATGGCTCAGATTTCATGTGTTGACCTGTCATCTCTGGCAGTGGGCATTTGAACCTTTCATATGTCAGTGAGAAGCATTAATTGATTGTGCTTCTGGATCGCTGTAGATAAATTGGGGACTAGAAATTGCCTATGGTGGCTGGAAGGAGTGAAAGGGCGGTGAGATTTTTGAGTGGTGTCAGGAGTAGCGCTGGGAAACTCCCTTGTCCTGAGTCTTGCTGCCCATGAGTCATGAAGGGCCCTGATACAGTCAGAACTTGTGTTAGAGCATTCCCTACTGTCACCTCCCATGCTGGGCGGCCTTCTCTCTTTGCTGCTACTCACCTCTCTCTTTTTCCATTCTCCATAGGAAGAAACTAGCAATTTGTTGCTGTGACGTTGCGTGGAAACTACATTGTAAAGAAACCACAAACTGGAATCCTTTTCCAGCCTAAGGCCTGTTTCCCAGTGCACCCATCTGGTCTGGGATGCATGAGCATTGAAGGAGTGAGAGGACAGAGAAGATGTCTTACAGCCTGCTCCTTGGGACCGCAGCCCTCCTGCTGGGGCATGTCACCTCAGCGCGTACCTGGCCTTTGCAGGCACTCGGTCTGCTCTGTGCACTGAAGCCGTAATGCTGGGAGTGTGGCAGTATGGAGATCAATCTAGTTGGGTCTATTTAATATGAAATGGTGGTCACTCATCCGCCCACTGTTTAGTAACTGGTGTAACTGTGTTTTCATCTGTATTTTTTTAATATGCAAAAGCCATTTAATTTTCTATGCAGTTCAGAAACATCTCCTCTTTGCAACTGCCAGGTGGGAGATCTGTGCAGGAGAACCAAGCCAAGTGGCTGATAGTCGTTTTGATTTTGCTGTCGCTCTCTTTTAAGGATGCATCCTGGAATCCTCTGCACACAGTGTCCCTTTGCTGAGCTCCTGCCTCTTAGACCCCATTTAATATCCCTGAGCCCCAGGGATGAGGGCCTTGTATTTTTGAAGGATATGTAATTTTTCATGAGTCAAGCCACAAGGAAAGAGGGCTTGAAGGCAGTGCCCTAAGAGCAGAGGTAACTGAGTTCAGAGCATGTATTATATTCCTGTTCTTTTCCCTGCTTGGAGAGTTACTGAACTGTTAGAAATGACTAAGACCTCTGCAGAGCACCCTGCAACCTTTACTTGAAAGTGTGTTATGAAGAGGGCAGAGAGGACTGGGGCATCGGTTGTCTCCCTGTGGAGCTGACAGTGCATTTAACCCCTTTGGAACAGGAGGAGAATCTCCTGGTACTACATGCCTACTTCACACAAGAGGACTGTGCTGGTTTTGCTCATTGGTTTGCAGACCCCTTACTTGTTGACCAGTTGATTTCCTGCTGAAACAGGTGCAGACAGGTTTGGAAGCAGAGCTGGCAAGTTGCTGTGCACTGCAGGACTTTCAGCAGCTGGAACATGTCCTGGAATACCTTGTATTATGCTCTGAAGCAAAGCCTGGGATTCAAACCTGCATCCGTCCAAGTGAAACTCCCAGGAGAGCAGCTTTGCCTTCTGCTGGGTCTGTGTAACGTGACAAATTGCACGTCCCTAAGCAGCACACAAATCTGTTGAGGTAGAGGGAGACCGATGGGTGATGCTAGCTCATCCTGGGGCTTGCAGGGGTACTTGGAGGCCTCTGGCAACTGCAGAGGCTCCTGGGTGATGGGACATCTCTGCTTTAACTGTGCCAAAGGCAGAAAGCTCAGAGAAGTAAGATTGTTTCCAGCCTGCCACAAGGCCAGGATGCATTTGACTAGTCTTTTGTGGCAATGCTGTTCTTTCTGCATTGTCTCTGCTCTGAGCTTGGGGAATTCAGCTTTAAAGTTAAACAGTAATAGAGGCCAGACTGGGATTTAACCTGCCTTGTGGTCTCTCGAGTCAGATGGAAGAGGCTGGGGGCTGCAGAAGCACGGGTCATTTCCCTTGCAGCATCCCCCATGCTACAGTTCCATGGTGGCTGTGGAAACTCAGTAGCGTATTTGGGTGCTGCTTTCCCAGGAACCCAAGACACGCTTGGCTGTGCTGTAGTACCAGAGCTTACATGGGGTCCATGTTCTCTTCCCTTTGTACCTCTGAGGTAGTTGAAGTTTGTCAGAGCAGTAGGGGCTCCTCACTGTGAGGAGACATTTATGGTTGCGTTAAAGGGAACTGCAAATGGTATTTAAGAGCTCACTAAGTGAGGTGAAAACCCACCGGCTCACTCCTGCAGAGCCAGATCCTGGAGCTCAGCTCCTCCTGCACCCTTTGGATGGGATCTTGGGCTGGCGTCCTTGGAATGGCAGTGCGGGGAGGTGGAGATGCTGCACTGCAGTAAGCACAAGAAGAGGCTAGCAAGTGGGCCTCAGTGTAGCACCCATCACGCACTTCATGGCTCAGTTCATGGACTGTAATTGCAGGTATTCATATAATCTACATCACTGGGCAGGACTCTGCGCACACACACATGCATGCCCAGACGTACGCGCACCACACCCACACTTGCCCACACATCCTCGCCAAAACAACTGAAAATAAAAGTGATCTCGATCTCAAGGAGAGGCCTGGCTGTTTGATTTGTTTTTCCTCTTCCAGTGCCTCCTTGGGACCTGCCTCTGGAAGGGGCTGCGCTTAACCATAGATCCGGGGTTTTCTAAATCCAGGAGCCAGAGTTTTTAGGAGCAGTTAGCAGATGACTCACAAAATGGTCAAGATTTGGCATTGAGTGAATCTGAGTGTGCAGCCCCTTGTTTGCACCAATATCTGTGAACCATTGCCCAATCCAGTAAGACAGATGATTTCTGGGAAACAGCATTTTCCCTACTGTGTTTAGGGTGTTTTGTGGGTTTGTGAGGCCAGCTCAGTGGTTCTTACTGGTACCATGTTTGCTTTCTTGTCAAGCTTGGTTCCCTGTGAACTCTGCTCAAGCGCCATGTTGTTCACAGGAGAGTGCAGTCAGGCAGATGGCCCTCTGCATGCCAACATGGGTGTTAGTGCCAGGAGGGTGAACTAAAAGTAGGGAGCAAGTCCCCTTCCACACAGCCCTGAGTAGCTGTGTAACCCCATTTCCATCACCACTCTTGTCTGGAGGAGCAGACAAGACAGACCCCCATGGCAGCCCCGCTGAGCACAGCGATTGTGCTGTGCTCAATTCCTAGGAGAAGGAATGGCAGCATCTGCAACAAGACGGGAGGCAAGGCTGAGTGCAGGTGGCTGGGCCCTGGCCACGGCAGGGCAGTCGAGAAGATGCCAGGCTGTTACGTGGCTGGCCGATGTGGAGGTGTTGGGGTGGTTGCATCAGTCAGGTGGGTGCCATGTATGTGTTGGCCTCCATCACTGAGGGACAGAAGGGAAATTTCTGAGGATGTGCCTGGACTGTGCGCCAGGGCTTTGGGAAGCACCAGCAGAAAATTAACTGGCCCCGGATGGACAGAGGCCCTCCTCGCTTTAGCCTGTGCCTGCTGGCTGAGGTGACCCGCAGGGCTCACAGGTGTCTGGGGGCATCCAGCCCTCCCCGCCTGGGTGCCGCACTAAGGGATCAGGGAAGGGTGTGGGGGGGCAGCTTCCCGGGGCAGGGAGGGACAGGCGGCTGCATGGCCCCAGCTGGCTCGGGTGGGCTGCATGGCCCCGGTGGGCTGCATGGTCCGGCCGGCTGCAGGGCCCCGGAGGGCTGCAGGGCCCCGGAAGGCTGCAGGGGCCCGGAGGGCTGCAGGGGCCCGGAGGGCTGCAGGGGCCCGGAAGGCTGCAGGGGCCCGGAGGGCTGCAGGGGCCCGGAAGGCTGCAGGGGCCCGGAGGGCTGCAGGGGCCCGGCCCCCGCCTGCCCCCGCGGGGCCGTGCGTAGGGAGCCCTGCGCGCTCAGCCTTCTCCCACAAGGTGGCTGCCCGGTGCGGTTCCCACATAACGCGGCCAGAGCTTCCAGAGCGCTGCCGTGACCCGGCGGGAGGCTGCAAGCCCCGGCGGGAAGGGGCAGGACCGGGCCCCGGGGCTGCCGTGAGCCCGCCGGCACGGGCAGGGGCGAGGCGGCGCGGGCACCTGCAGCATCGCCATACCCCGCGGAGGGCAGGCGGCAGCCGGCGCCCGGCGGCACCGGAGCCCCCAGCAGCGCAGCGGCCCGCCGAGGGGGCAGGCGGCGGTGGCCGGGCCGCCCTCCGCCCAGGGGCGGGCCCCGCGCTCTCCCCGCCCCCCGAGGGGCCGCCGTTCCTGCCGCCGCCGCCATGGAGGAGCAGAAGGAGAACCGCCCGCAGGCTGCCCCCTACGAGGCGCCGGCGCCGCCCGCCCCCGCCGCCTGCCCGCCGGTGAGTACGCCGCGGCGGCGGGAGGCGCCAGGCGGCCGAGCCGGAGCCGGAGCCGGGCGGCGGTGGCCGCGCCAGGCATGCGCCAGCGCCCCCGGCCCGCCGCCGCCTCCTCCCCGCGCATGCGCAGGGCCCGCCCGCGGCGCCCATGGCGGCCCGGAGCCCGCGCTGCTGGGGCCGCGCCTCGCCCCCGCCCTGCCCCGGGCTCGGCGGTTCCCGGTGCGGGGGCGGGGGGCCACAGGCCCTTCCGTCTGCGCCCCGGGCCGGGGGGGACGCGGCGGCGGGCCCGGGGTGGGGGGGCCGGGCTGGGCCGCCGTGCGCTCGCCCCGCCAATGCTGCGAGTAACCGTTTAGCGCCAGAGCGCCCGTGGGTTTTCCTCTTCCTGTTCTTTGCTCTACGCGTGTTGGGCGTCTGTCCGTGTGTGTGTGTCAGAATCGGTACCGATTTGCGTTAACGAACGTGTCGAGAGAAATCTTGGCACTGGTCAAGGCCCTGCCAACTCAGACCAGACAGCTTCCCCGTGGCAACGGGGACACACGTTCGGTTTTTGTCTCAGAGCCGCTGTTTGGCGTGACTTGGGGTGTGTGTGCTTGTACCCCCTTTAGTCTGTCTCGATTTTTGGGAAAACCGTGTTCCAGGGCAGGCTGCGGCAGGCATTTGCTTACGCAGCTCTACCCCGGTTTGCTCAGTTTGGTCACCAGATGTGATGCTTCACTGCGTTTTGGTGCCGAAAAAATGTGTACGTTTTAATGCTCTGGCTTCTTGTTTTGACCTTCTTAAATGACTTCCAGATTTCTCTTTTTAGGGTAGGCAGCATTGTAGAATCGGTGATCAAGAAACTAATGGGAAAAACTCAACTGCCGGTTCGCATGACTTCAGTGATCCAGTTTACAAAGAAATTGCCATAACCAATGGTTGTATCAACAGAATGACCAGAGATGAGCTCAGAAGTAAACTTGCAGAGTTCAAGCTTGAAACCAGGTTAGGCTTATTTGTAAACCTTCTGATTTATTTTTGAGAGCAGTAGAGCCGTAAGGGATGATTAGTTTAAAATTCCAATGCACACGCCAAACCAAAAAGCAGATACGCCATCAAATGCCAGTTGTTTTATGTTGGGCTTTTGTTGTAGGATTAGTGCATGTGATACTGGTTAATGTGTCATCAGAAATGTATCAGAAATGTTACCAGAAGTGCTGTCTCAACTGGTAGCACAAAGAAACAAAATAGTGTGTGACTGTAGGGTGCTTCTCCACATGTTTTTGGTCAAGGGGGGGAAAAAACTGCTTGGGTTCTCGGGCGGTGTTGCAGACCTTCGGTGTACAGAAACTCGCTTCAGGACATAGGTATTTTTATTTACTGTATCCAGTGCAGGTTGGATATGGGCCAGAACCCCTATGGTGATAGGGCTCAGAATTTAATTAATGCAGAGGACAGGTACCTTTAGATGGGAGAGTTTGTTAATCTGAACGGATGTGATAGAATAATATGAACAGGTGAGTGTATTATAAACTGGATTTGTGCTCACTGAGTAGGAAGGTGCTAGGAATATAGAGAGTGGCTCCTGCTCTACCAGAAATGACCTGCAAGACCTTTAGATATTGCTGCGGCCAGACAAATTTGAGATGTTGAGAAGAAAGTCAGTTGGGAAGAATAAAGCGTGGTGTTTCTGTTGGAAGTAGCAGTGGCAGGGAGTTACCAAAGTGAGAAGCTACCGCTCTGGAAGAAGCGGGAACATGAAAGGTGAGACGGAGTCTGAAAGGAGAAATATATCTTTCTAGAGAAGACTGCTGTAGGAGAGAGGATGTTCAGAGCGGGGGAAAAAAAAGAAAGGAACAAAGATTCATTTGAACAGAATGAAATAAAAAAAAGAAATTGAGGGTAGGAAGTGCAGCCTGCTACCTCCGCCTCATCTGTCTGTATAGTTAATTCCTCCTCTGGTTCAATGAATTTAGCTCCTCGGGAAGAAAAAGTTTTATCATTGCCCAATAAAATTTTTGGTAAAAGAGGTTAGATTTGTACAGCTATGCAGCAGTAACTGATTTAAAAATAAAAAGCAAAATTCAAATAGTAAATGATGTGTGTTTGTGGCTTTTTCCTAGGTTATTAATTTTCTATTTGTGTTTTTTATTCCGCTGTGAATGCAGAAAGCTTTAAACTTTTTTTTTTTTTTAAGCTAAGCTAGACTTTTGTCAATGTATTCAGTGAAGTTGGTCGGAATATGCCTCACGTGTAAACAAATAGTGCATTGCCTCTAATGTAGTGACTTGAGCAGATTGCTACACACCGCCCTTTCTCTTGGTTATTTTGATAGCAAGTCATCTCCTCTTTCAACTTCTGTTAGAGGTTTGATGAAGAAAAAGGTGATTTTCCCCTCTATCAGCTCCCATACTGTCTCAACTTTGAATGAACTGGTCATTGAATTAAACTAGATTAATAAACCAGAGTGAAAAAGTTGTCTGTGTTTGCAGAAGAAAGTGATACTCTCAAATGCAGGCTTAGCAGCCTGATACCAGTTTTTCCTTGTGGATCAGTGGGCTGCTTTTCTGATAATGCAATTTGGTACAGGTAGCTCTTACGGCTCATGTGATTTCATTTGCAATGTGTAATTTAAAAAGTAACTTCCTTCAAAGAGGAAATTATCCTTGTTTATTCAGCTCTGGTTTGGTACGTAGCGGTTCTGGCACCTGTACTTGCATATGGTAAAGTTTGTATTAAAAAGATGCTGAGAGTAACTTGCCTCTGTGAATTTGTTAGCCACAAACCTCCTGAAAAGCAGGATCTTGATGAGGAAGTTCTTCTGACAACTGAAATCTCTAGTACTTTAATGGAGATATTCAAGATAAATTTTAAATTTAGACTAATTTTAAATGTGGGCGTTTCAGCTGGATTCTGCATTATCTGTGCCACTGATGCAGAAATACTGCGGGCATCAGTCACTTCAGGCAGAGGGCACAGGGAAATACAGGTAAAGCAGTACTGATTCCAGGGACAGAGGTCATCTAGGAGCAATCTACAGGACTGGCCTTTGCAAAGGCTTTGGCTACTGGGCCTTGCAGAGCTGGAGGTGACTGCAGAGTGTCTCTGCGCTGTGCTTCCCAGTCAGTCCCCAAATACGATATTATCTAGATGTGTTAGTTGTCAGGGGCTATCCCGGCCTCTGCATCATCCCAGATAATGGACCATGAACTCTATGGTAAAGTTCAATCCAGACTTCGTAAGTGCTGGTGTTCAAAATGAGATTAATAAATTATGAACTTTAAAATGTTAAATACAGCTTCAGTTCTACAATGGTGAAATAATTAAAGGAGAGTGTGATCTTTGTCACTTTCCTTATCTCTTTAGAGGAGTGAAAGATGTGCTGAGAAAGAGACTGAAAAACTATTACAAGAAACAGAAGCTGATGCAGAAGGAACCTATTAATGGAGGCAGCTGCTATGACTACATCTGTGTTGTTGACTTTGAAGCAACATGTGAAGAAGGAAACCCACCTGAGTTCATACATGAAATAATTGAGTTTCCTATTGTCTTACTAAACACACGTACCTTGGAAATAGTAAGTAATCTAATGACCGTGTTGGTATGCTGTTCTCCACTGTCTTTGCTTTAGAAAGTCTAGATTAGTTTTTAGGTAGATTTTGAACTTCACTTAAAAACAGCTTTGCTTTTTTTTCCATAAAGACCTATCCTCTGTGCCTCTTACATACAAACAAAACTTTTTTTCTATTCTTAAAGCATCTGGAATAGATGATGCTCCTGCTGTTGACTCCCTCTGCTGATATGAGGGACTTTTAGTTTCTCAGTCATCCTTCACACACACGCCCCACTTCTTTCCTTGCTTTAAGATCCACAGAGCTATTTCTAGGACTCTAGGGACTCATCATAAACAAGGATTAGCAAATTCTGTAGTCCTGTGTGAGGCAGTCTAGAAGAGACTAATGCAGGGCCCTAGAAAGTAAGGTTAAGTGAACTCTGCTTCTTGGCAGGCTAGACTATTTCCACAACATACTTGACAGATTGACAGCCGTGTAACCTGATTTTAAACGTACTTAGTAGGCATTTGGCAGCCTCAAGTGCTCTGTTCCCGTACAGCTTTCCTTTAGGAAGAACTACATGCTGTCTAACTGAAACTGAGTGACTCAGCGCACACACCTCTGACTAATGGTTCATTTATGAAGAACTTTTAAGAGGAGGAGGGTTTCCAGTAATCGCTGTGGTGCTACATTAGACTGTAGCTGCATGTGTGACTAATGCAGAAAGAGGATTGTGCAGATTACCAAGGCTGGTTTATGACCTTTAGAGTAGTAGGAAACAGTGTGGGTTTTTTCCTCTACCCAAAGGGGTTTGTATAGCAGCAGGTATTTGGGACTTTCTTTTTTCCATGGAACTTGCATGTAGTTTTCACTCTTGTACTGCTCAGTTTCCCAGAGTGAGGTTATTCTGTTTATTGCTGGCTGGCTGGCATCCAGAGGTGTATGACTTGCATGCAGCCTCTGAGATGTGCAGCCGGTTGCCATCCTTGAATTACAGGTGAGCCTTCAGAGACACCACCTAAAAACCATCAGGCTTTGCTCGTGCCCCTCACTTCTGTTTTCTCTTTACTCATCCTCTCCTTTTCCCAGATCCTCCCCTTCATTGTAGTCTGTCCTTCTCCCCTCTTACATCTGCCTCTCTGCTCTTTGGTGCCTACTGGCTGAGAGGAAGGATGTGTTCTGGTTGGAAAGCCATCCACGCATCCCACTGGGAATCTCATGATGGCCAATGCGGAGGATCATAGTGGCTCAGGAGGTACACACTCCTTTTGCCTCCAGCTGGACAAGTAGCCGCTATTGCCTTTTGGCTATGGGCAAGCCAAAGAAGTTGCCTGGTGGGCTACATAGTGTGCTGCTGCTGAGTGTTTAATTCTTTTATTACAGGAGGATACCTTTCAGCAATACGTCAAGCCAGAGATTAATCCCAAGCTTTCAAAATTCTGTATCAGTCTGACAGGAATCACCCAGGTAATTTGCACTTTTGTTTGTTCAGGAAAAATGTCAAAAAAAAAAAAAAAAAAAAGAAATGTGGTGTTGATGTTTTCAGGCTGGTAATCTTTCATGGCAATTTTTCTGTAAGGCTTGTTCTCTTAATCTTGTTTTTTTTCCCCCTCCCAGTTATCAGAATTGATTTCACTAAATTAGTCATTTAGGTGTCTGTAAGGAGCTGTAGGGAAAAGGATTCACTTTGTAATCCATGTGTAGAAGCATAATCTTTAGCAGAGGAAAGCACCTTTTGAATTGCATCAGTTCCTCTTCCAAGATCTTTATTCTAATTTAGAGTCTTACGACGGGAACGGTTTGTGATTAAGTGACTTGAGCCAGGAGCCTGGGAAACAAGCTCAAAGGTTTTAATCCAAGTTCAACAGCTGACTAACCTCGTTACCTTCATAGTTGCCGTTTGGAGGCTGGCTCTTTTAGTAGTGCTTTTGTGGTGCCTTTTTTTTTTTTTCTTTCTTCCCCAGTGTAGAAAAATCTGTCCAATTGTCTGCTTATTTTAATGTGTAATCTATTTCTAAAGATTTTTGTGAAGCCAACTTTGTGAATGATCTAGTGAGTGCCTATATACCAATATAATTCTTACACTTCATGCTGGGTGTTTTTTCTGACAAAATGTTCCTCACTTCTGGTTTTTTTGGTTCTCTTAGGACATTGTTGATAAAGCTGATACATTTCCTCAAGTTCTGCAGAACGTCATAGAGTGGATGAGACAGCGTGAACTGGGAACAAAGTATAGCTATTGCATGTTAACAGATGGGTATGTCCTTATGCAACCTACAGCACAATCTAAAACGGCAAAACAGTGTTTAATCTTTGTGAGAGTATTTTTAAAGGTGGATCACGACGCTGTCATTTTGCCACTTTATTACAATTTTAGCTTTTGGGAAAATTGGAAAAGCTGAACTAAACAATTTGAAACGAAGCTTAAATCCATTAGAGGGCACTGTTTCTTTCCTGGCGCGCTTTATGCAACTAAATGATGTTAAAACAGGCTTTTTATCCTTTGTTGTTGTAATTCTCTGTTTACATCTAGCTTTCATATAGAACACCATACCTGAAAATAGTCTTGTGCAATTTCAGTTCTAAGCAACTCCTGTGCTGTCCTGAATCTGAGGTTTCAGAGATGTGTGGTGGTTGTGTTGTATCCTAAGTGTATTAGTGTTACTGTTAATACACCCGGCATATTTTGCCAGAAAGCAACAATGGATTATGCTGTTTGTCAAGCAAGGAGCAATGGCTGGCACAGAAAGCTCTCTGCTTTGGCTTAGAGGACTGTGGAACTGGTGGGTCCCACCTTTGGCGAGCTTTGTGTGTGAGAGACTGACTAGTCCTTGCACTGCGACCTGACTTTGCTCACTCACAAGGTCTGCGTGGAAAATGAAATCCCCTAATGACTGCAGAGCGAGCAGATCTTGAGATCTAGATACATCTGTGATGCAGCATTGTTCTTGTGATCTTAGCTTTGTTATATGATGAAAGATAACTGTTTGAACCTTATCTTATGTTGCACTGGCCAGAGAATTTTTCTCTGGGTGATGTTTGCCTTTTAGCTGTGAAACATTACTATTCTGTTAACATGTCTGCTTTCGTCCTTCTCTTGGAATGAGGGATTTCAGTAGGAGAGGGAGTATTTAACATTAGCTGTGTGGAGGTGAATGATGCATTTTCGTGTTGCTATGCCTGTTGTTTACCTGGAGTAGGTCTTCTGCTGTGCTGGATTAAAAAAATGCAACCCTGTGCTGCTCTTTACGATGACTGTGTTGAACCAAAGAGAGATGAACCCCAAAATAAAACTGGAGTTTATGAAAAAAGAGCACGGGGGGTCTTTAGCATGACTTCCTGACACTTCTGTTAAGTAAAACACGTAAATGTTCTAGTGTATAATATGAGTGGTTTGAAAAATAATGGTCATAGGAGATGACCGGATACATAGCAAAAGCATTTTTTTAACTAACCCAACTTAGCAAGTGGGCCAATTGTTTTGGCCATGAGACTTTTTCTTCTCAAAATTCCTGAAGATTTGGATGACGACTATAAATCACAGGTGTTTCTGGTGAAGAACCCATATAATTGAATTGTGGTTGTGTCCAATGTGAACAGTGAAGCCATTTGAAAGCTGTCACACAAGACCTGAGGTGTACAGTTTAGCTCTGTGTACACCTTAAAAATACGGAGTTAAAATAATCACATTCCAACTTTAAGTTAAGGAACTGTGGTAAATACTGCTATTTCACTAATTTTTTACCTATGATTAAGTTTCTATCTTTGGAAGCAACAGTGAATTAAAAAAAGATACTGCTAAAGCAAAACTGGTGCAGGATTGGTTGTATTGAGCCTAGAATGTGCCTGGAATTCCCCTCCAGATGAATCCCTTCAATGAAATTCCTCAAGGAAAATAGGTGCAGTGAAATCTCTGTCATACGGGTGAGATTGTGTAGACAGCTGCCAGAGGAGGGAAAAAAGGCTTTATTTTAGCTTGAAGCTTACAAACTCGTTGGGGTGGTTCCTTTCAGGAAGGTAGGCAAGAAGTATATAGGGTTCTGCTTTCATTTTCTTTCCATAAAGATCTCTTTCCTCCTAAAACTAAGCACAGTCTTGTTTCAATAACCTCCTTTAAGTAGAGAGATGTATGTGCATCCAAGTAATCAGGAAAATTTAAGGTGTTGCTTGCTCTGCCAAGGGCTGTATAAGCATCTAGTTTATCGGCAGGTTTTGGAGTAGATGTGGTAAGTGGAGAAGTTAGCATGCTATTATTAACCATCCTGGACCTGAAACCATCCTAGTGAAAATCTTGCTCGTGTCATTATTTGTTTTCCCCATGATTAAAAAATGCATATTAAAAAATTCTTTACCATGACTATAGCAAAAGCGCTTTTCCTAAACTGTTTTCCTTCTACTGGTCACCAAAGACAAGAGAGCTTTTTGTGCTACAGCTGTGCAATATGGAGAATGCAGGGCATCTGAATTACGTATTGCTAATGTTTTTCTCTTTTGACTTTTTAAGATCTTGGGATATGAGTAAATTTTTGAACATCCAGTGCCGCATTAGCCATATCAAATACCCTTCCTTTGCCAAAAAGTGGATCAATATTCGCAAATCATATGGGAACTTCTATAAGGTTTGTACAAATCGTTGTTTCTCTTGTCAGAAAACTTGGTTTAAAAGTCCAGAATGACCTGTTGTACTTGTCATCTTTACTTCTATAGTATAGAATTATAGTAGCTAAACTAGTTGCCTGGGGCCTGATTTTCAAATGTGCTTCATGCCCAGATCTCACTTTACTCATTGAAGATTATATAATCTACAGCATTTAGATTTCAATCTTGGTTTTAGGAATTAGGAGATGCTCCATGAAGGTTTGTGTAAAAATGTTATACCAGCGCTCTTAGTTCAACTGTGACTTGGAGTGGTTCAGCTGGAAAGGCTGTATTGACTTTTTTCTATCGTTTTTCCCTATTTTCATGTAATACACTACAAAACTAATTTATACCACTACCCTCAGAGAGCTCCGCTTTTGACAGTGTAGTGGGGACAGAGAAAGATTAGGACATACCTACAGTGGAATCAAATTGTCAAGAGAAAAGTAGTACCAGGTTCAGTGCTGGCCCTTATTGCTGCTTTCTTTCACTGTCGGGTTACCGTACACTGGGTTATTGGAAATGGCACTGAATTTCTACTCAGTCTACACTAAATGGTTTGTTTGAATGTGATTTCAGCCTAGTGATGATCTTCTTTTGAAGGATTTTTTTCATACTAAACTAGGAAGAAAGAGGTTAAGATTTAGTAAGAGAAGACCTTTACTTTGTGCTGGGCAAATATTACAGGGTTACTCCATTTCTCCCTCTGTTGTGCCTTCTCTGCATGACTGTTCCTGTTGGAAACGCTAGAGCGCAGAACAGTCTTGTTAGTCCTGTAGCTTTAACCTAGACACATTCTTTTTTCCTACTCTGTTGAGCAGTGAGTGCTTTTTCATCAAAGGCAAAGAAGATTGTAACTTAAAAAGAATCAGTTTGGGGTTTTTTGGTAATTTTTTTTTTTTAATTATTAAATGCAAATGTAGCGTTTTTAGTCGTTCAGTGCTTCTGCTTGGCTATTGTGCTGCTATTGAGTCTGTTGTTAAGTAAAAGTAATAGATAAAACTAATGTCAAGGAATTGTAACTTTCCTGTGGAATATCCCACAACCTGCAGTGTGTCTCTGCTGCCCTGTGTGTGGATGTTGTTGGAGTTGCGTATTGCCAGCTTTTGGCTACCGCGTTGTCACCATTCTGCCTATTAAATCCAGCAGCATGGTGCGGTATCCTGGAATTTGTGATGTTCTGTGTTCCCTCACCCCAACCACCCCAAGTGAGACAGCAAACTGAAGTTTTCCTCTAACATTACCCTTCTGTTTTTCTTTGACCTTTCCAAAGAATAAATGTATATTTAGTGGTTAATCAAGACAGGACTTGGGGCTTTTGCTGGTGTAGCAGTTTGCATGGCTAAGTCAGTTAAGCTTCCTTGTCTGTTAATGCTGTTGGTCATCCGTGTAGATGTGGGCTGCTGTAGGTGTTGCTGATCTGTTCCCCTGGTGTTCGGAGGCATTCAGAAGCTTGATGTCGGAATCAGGAGCCTGGTGCTTCTTTAATCGCCTAGCATTTAAAAGGAAAACCAAAATCTAATTCCCTTTGCAATGCCACTTTGGGTGGTAATTCCTTTTTATAAGGCTTATTAAACCTAGCTAGGCCATGGCTTCCGCTGTTGCCAGCGCTGGCGCATCTTGGGCTGGTGCTGGTTATGGCGAGAGGCTCTTGACGTTACCCTGAGTCTAGACAAGCTCCTGTTGACTGTGTCTCTTCTGTAAAAATGAGTGTCTGTCTCACCGAGGTGCTTTGAAGTTAAACTGTTGGTGATCTGACAGACGGCAACATGAAAGTAGTATGTGACTTACGTAGACTTAAATTCTGCATATGTTTCTCCTGCACTGTGTTAGGTTAAAAGGACTTGGTACAGAACCTAATTCTTGAATGTGGTTCACTTTCTCCATCAGGTTCCTAGGAACCAGACCAAGCTGACAATCATGCTTGAAAAGCTGGGCATGAATTACGATGGGAGACCTCACAGTGGACTTGATGACTCTAAGAACATTGCAAGGATAGCTATAAGGATGCTACAGGATGGCTGTGAACTGCGGGTGAACGAGAGAATGCATGCTGGACAGCTTATGACAGTCTCCTCCTCAGCCCCCTTAGAGGGAGCCCCTGCTCCACAAATGCCCCGCTACAGAAACTAGCAGCTCAGGGGTTCTGCCTTCGCAGCTGCTCTCAGATACCCGCTGAAGACTGCTATGAGCTTATTAAACAGCCACCTCTGCCAACCTGTCTGCAATGCAGAATCTGAAAGCACCTTAACTAATAGTCTCTTGAAATAAAGAGGAGCGTGGAAGCTTTTTGCTCTTTGAAGCCTGTGTTACAGCATCGGGGTTTTTTTATATACTGATGGTTTTGTTGTTGTTGTTTGCAACCTTTCATGCAGTAAGGTTGATATGTGGAATCCAGGCATAGTGTTTAGCCTTTAAAAACATGTAATTTAAACATGCAAAGATTGATTGGGCCTGTGCGCTGCTGTTCCACCCCAGCCTGTGGGTAGTATTTATTCACTATGCCATACTCTAATGATATCTAGCATCTGATTATTCATTGCACACAAGTAAGACATTGCTGGAAGAACTGAAATAGCAAGCAGCTGGGCTGGCCTGTCCTGATTAGGCACTCTTCTAGGAGTTCCTGCTAGTAATTTTGGTTGGGGTTTTTTTTGGTGGGTTGATTTTTTTATGAAGTCTAGGAAAAATGGGAGCACATTCAATTCTAAAGCAGTAGAGAAGTACTGTGTTGTTTGGGGTTTGGGTTTTTTGGTTTTGTTTAAGGGATATGTTTGGTTCCACATCAAATAGAAGAGATGTTTATTGAATAAAAATTCCATTAATGCAGTATGATAGTAATTTTTTTTTAACCTGTATATAAAAAGAGAAGGAGGTTTGTTACCTCCTATTTCTGCTACACACATAGCTGCGCTTCATTTAATGTGGCTTTTAGACATTGTCAGCCATTTGGACTTAAAAATAAGTGAAGTAACAAAACGTGCCAGATCCTTAAAAGTTTGTGCTATGTGGTGGTTATGTAAAACAAAACAAGAAGCTTCTAGTTCATAATTAAAAGCACGCTCAACTGTTTTGGTACCTTCCCATGCCTCTGCCACCACGAAACTGTGCCTTTATCTCAAAATCTAACATTGGAAGATTAATATGATTTTCTTAGTAAAGGCCACATCTAATTATTAACAATTTCTGCTTTCTTCCTAGGCCCCAGATAAGATGGTACTCAAAAGAGGCCAAAGTGTTAATTTGCTTTGTCTCTGTGGGCTGTTACAAACTACATTAATGTGATCAGCTTTGCATTAAATAGCTTGTTCTGAAAAGTGATGTACTTTGATTGCTCTTAGTCCAAAAAAAGTTAGTTTGTTAATCCCTGTGTTATAATTCATTCATTCTTTCTTACAACTTACGTTATACAACAAAATAACCAGTTTGTAATAAAGCTTTGTTGAGAACATTCACTGCTTGGCTAATCAAAATCCATCCAGCTCCCCTTGCTCTTCTGACTGTTAAATCCGACCAATGGAAACATGAAAACTTTATTTTAAATTCACGTAAAAGAGCAAAGTATTGGTCAATTCTCACTTCCTTCATATGTAGGAAGGAAGCAGTTTTCTTTCTAGAGTCGCAGATTTGGATAGCCACAAGTACTTTAGAACGACGTTCCTTTTCCTTCTGAAAGTAAATACTTGTCTACTTGTAGAATCTTGTTGAACTTCACAGTTTCCTTTCTTTCTTAGCAATAATTGATGTATTTTCAGAAGGTTAAAATCCAAATCTCTGATATGCTTACTCCGAAAATACCATTTATTTGTCAGCCCATATTTTGTGCAAATTATTATGTTATTTGCTTTTTGCTGTGACACCCTTAGTATCCTCTTTTCTGAAGAACCATGGCAATCTACTTTTTTTGTCTTTGAGTTACTGTCATGCAGGTTTCTATGATAAAACTGAGTCTAGCTCAGCAGATCTCCCCTTGAGGTGCCGGCAGGATCACAGACTTTGTCACTAGTCTTTTATTTACAGGTCTGTAAGTAGGCTCACAGCCCTTATTTGTTACAGATTATACTACAAGTTTCTTAAGTGAAGAGCTGTTGTAATTTTAAATCATATAAGTATGGAGTTGTTTCTTTGTGTTAAATATCTTCAACAATATATTTTGAGCTAAGGGTTAAATAGTAATTGTTTTCTGTTTACTGCTTGAGTATTTTTTTTTATCAATGAGTTGCAGAAATCAGTAGAATCGGTTCCAGATACTATTTTATCTAAGTTGGACTAATGTCAAGCTGTAAGCTGTAACTTGCCTCACAGAATGTTTGATTCTGTGCTTTTCAGATTAAGTGAATTTTATCAGTGTTGGTTTACTTGAAATGTAAACAAACTGACTGAAATAAGTTGGTATTTATTAACATGTCAGGTACTGTATGCACTCTATAAGCATGAGATTACTTCAGCAGCCCATGATTAGTCTTCTGTGGTGGACTAGCAGCATTGCCTTGGCTAGGTAGCTTAAATCTCATGACTAGTTCACAAGTGCTCAGTAAAGAGATTAATTTTCCTGGATGCTGTATCTAAAGGGGAAGGGGACATCTGAGGGAAAAAATAGGTGATTTCAGGAGTGATGCTTGTGTTCAGTCAAACAATGTTTTTCTTGTTTGTTCATCCAGAGAACCTTACTGAGTGGATCTCTGCTGTAATGATTTATTTTTTTTTTAATAGAGGAGTCATCATCCCATGCTGGAAAAATTCATAGACAACTATGTAAGAAACGATCTTCTTTTTATGCAGAAAAAAACCCAACCATACAGACATTATCCTGCTGATATAGCAAGAGGCCGTGTTTTGTTGGGGGTTTTTTATTTCACCTTTCAGGAGCTGTACTTGAGCAATTCTGCTGCTACTGCAAACACTAGCAAACTTTAAGCAGAGGAGTTGCAGACAAATTTCAACATGAGTCCTTTCAAGTAGCTTTCTTAATATGTATTTATGTGAATGCAAGAGGGATTCATAGAATCTTGGGGTTGTGTTAGATGGGAAGAAAGGTTTCTTGGGCAAGTTAAAAAGCAATAATAACCTCTCTGTCTCAATGAGCAAATGTCTGAGCAAATGTTGCTAGCTGTATGGGGAAGAAGTCACAACAGTTTGTGGTTTCCTATCAACCTCCTAGTGAGGCATGGCTGCAGGGGCAAGTGTCGTTTGTCCATAGGAACTGCTTCTGTTTGTGCTTGTCTTACTATAAAGTAATAATTCAGTTTAACAAGGTAGCTGTTGTTGCTTCCATATTCTGTTGAAAATTAACAATGCAGTGAGGAGGGGGCTGCTCCCAGCAGTGGAAATAAGTAAAAAAAAAACAACCCTCGGTTCACCTTGAGCTGAGGCTGTCATGCCCTTGGAGTGCTCTCAGTGCTTCACTGCAGGCCTTCACTGCTCTTTGGTGACCTTATGGAAGCAGCGTTCTTTCACCACAGCTTTGCTAAGAGACAATTAGTTTCTCTCACCCAGTGGTTCCCCAGGCTGTTTTTTAAGTCCTACCCTTCCCTTTTTCTTCCGTTGGTGAAGTTTTGCCTCCCCTGGAAAGAAGTTGGTGCTAGGCAAGATCTTTGTATGCTCTTTTTAATCTGGGGGACGACAACGACAGCCCTTTAAAAAGAAATTGGAAGTCTTGCCTGTAGAGATGTCAAGAGACCCAGTTGCTGGCTGGAGGCTTTGAAATGGGCTCAATGTATAGAACATCATTCTGTCACAAGCAAGACCATCCATGGCCCCTCAGGGTCTTTGTGTTTGACAGCCCTGTGGGTGACGGTGAGAGCTTACCAGGGTTCCCCTAATGGTGATCAGTGAAGTAGCCAGGTGATGGTCAGTCCATGCTTCTGCTGTGGCTTGTATTGAGCTGTGGCCGAGCCGAACAGCCACGGTAGGGAGCAGGGAACACTTCGTTTTAGAAGACCTTCCTGCTCATCCCATGGAGAATGCGGTGCTGATCTGCAAGTATGGATGCAGACGAGGCTTTGCAGGAGGATAAGTTGCTTCTCTCTTGGGTTCCTTCTAAGTTTGGTCTTTGCACGTTCACAGCCTCCAGCACTGACTTGTCTTTTGCCCTCTTTAAATTGGAGAGCTCTGTGGGAGAAAAGCCCAAGGTAGCTTCAGGGTTGTGCTTCTTAAAGGAGTGTGACTGCTTTGCACCAAGTGGCCTCACATCACACGGAGGAAGAGCTTTTTTGAATGAATGAATTACAGGAGCCTGGGACACCTCTTAATGGCAGAGGTGACCTCTGGGCATGCTCTGATTAGGCACGTGGTTGTATGGCTCAGCTGGCTGTGGCCGCTGTGGCCTCTGTGGCCACTCAATTCAGGGGTGCCCTGTGAGTCGTACGTACCATGCTCCCGTGATCTTAACTTGGTGTCGTCATGACCACACATGCTAATTGTAAATCTTGTGACACTGCTTGTAGATACATGGTGAGGGGGTTTTGCCAACTTTCCTGGCTAAGTTATCGCTAATCATGGTTTTTTGCTGTTTGAAGTGAATGGTAGTAATGATTTTGCATTGGTAAGGTAGTTGCAGGTGATTCTGACCTTCTTTATGCTCCCTGTTTCAGCGATGTTGACTTTTAAAGAGCACACGTAGCCAAATGGATCTCTGTGAGCCAGAGATGTCCCAATAAGCAGGAATTGCTTCATCGTGCTTGTGTCCAGCGTTGGGGTGCTGCGCAGGTGCTGGGCTGCAGGCTGGCCACGAAGCGTGACACACCTACCCACCTACCCACACAGTTACATGCTCAGCAAAACACCCTGCTTGGGCATCGCTGATTTTTACTTATGACTGCAATCAGTGTGATCTGGAGGTCTCCTTGCTGTGATCCTTTCTTTATTTTATAATAATTCATAGTTTGAATGGATAAGTAGTTGAAGACCTATGCTCTAGGCAGCATGGAAGTGCTTTATATGTCATTTAGAGACAGGTGTAGCAGCCAGCAGTATGAGACTCAAAGTGCCTCCCTTTCTCATTTGAAAATACTTGAATGTTTGTGATTGATTTCCACGCGTGCAGATATGGACTGAGATGATAGAAACCTAACAAGAAGGGAGAAGTGGCGTTATGAGCTGATCTAGGCAGGGTAGGCCAGGTGTGTGCTTCTAGCTATCCATATAATCTCAGTGTTTAATACAGTTGGTGACCTTTGGGAACAGGCTTTTTGGGATGCCTGATGCCATGTCCTGAGAGGGTACCTGACTGCTTCTGCACTGCTTGGCTGGATTTAAGCACGATCTGAGGAACAGTATGGCCATGTACTGCTGTCCCACACAGAGAGGGAAGGTGGAGCCATCACCCGGACCTCACGTTCGTGATAGCTCTGCTCCGAATGGGCAGCTGGAGGAAAGACCTTGCCACTTTCTTTCCAGACAACACTGCTCTGGTTCTGTGAAAACCAGTCAAGGAGGAAAACAAGCTGTAGATTGTCCAGCAGTCTTAGCCTGCTGCTGGGATCACTTAGTTAAACTGGGAATTTTCCATGTGTGTTTGGCCACAGACAGCACGTTCAGACCAGCTGTACTCTTCAGAGGACTCTGTTCCTTGTTACTGCTAGAGAGCTCTTCTTTCCTACCAACGCAGTGTCTTGCGGTGTATTAGTTCAGAAAGTTAAGGCACGTCCTGCGAAGAGTGGTGTCAATAAAGCAAGTCACTGCACTTGGCAGCCTTGGAGTGGACAGGCAGTGGGCAGGCAGCCCTGTAGGTAAGGGGTGTTTATTTGAGTTGAGAAGCCTGGATGGGGCATGGCTGAAAAAGAAGTCAGGCATCCTTAGCCGGCATCAGAGGGAATTGCTGCGGTGCCTGCAGAGCCCATCTGTTAGTGTGCTAGAGACCTTTGGGAGCAGTTTCCTTCGGCTATGCTGGTGCTTTGTTTTCCCCTGTTCATCTGCAGATTCAGACAACACGTTTTTTCTTCAGACCCTTTTCAGACCCGTTACATTTGCTGGGTTTTGGGGCTGCTTCTCGGGACTTTACTGGCTCGCTCCTTGTTCTCGCTTGTTTTGCTTACGTGAAGTAGTCCTTCCCTGACCCCACTTGTACCGATTTTCTAACAAGCCATGTCTGGAAGCGGCTGTACTCCGTGCTGTAACCTTGACTGTGCGGCTGGCCAAACTGTTACGAACAGGTTTTACAGAACCCTTATCAGATCACGGACTGCTGCCTTGTTAGGAGCTTGTATAGCGCGGTGTTGTGGCTCCCAAATGCTGCAGCCATTTGACAGACACTAACGGTAGGGAGGACAGTATAAGTAAGTGGAGAATCTCTCTGCTTCCTTCACAAGTCATGGCAAAAAGCTTGTGGCAAATTTTCATGGCTGAATGGCGCTTTCATTCATGTACACTAGCGCATGCACATCTCCTCTGGGGCTGCTGCCACCGTTAGAGATTAAAAACTGTGGCAAGGACAGGGTCACTTTGAAACTGAACGCAATTTAAGTTAGATGTGTGACGTGTATTTGTGTGATGGGTATTTCTTTCTGCACTAGAGCTGCATCGCTAAGTGTAGCATCATGTGGAAGAGGTGCAGTGATGCTTTGCTAGATTCAGCAAGTAAGCCTGTTGAAATGCCTTTGATTTTTCTGACAGATTGTCAGACTTCAAGCATGGAAAACTTGTGCTGGCCTTGAAAGAGGAAAATAATGTTTTCAAACATAAAAATCTTTTAAAAGTTTGTACTTGGGGGATCGGGAAGATGAAAAGATCTACATGTGGTTTCAGGAGGACTGGAAGAAACGATGTTGAGAAAGTGGTTTTGTGCTGTCGAGTACAGGATCTTGTGACAAACAATAGATTTTGTTTGGAGCAAGATGCTCTTGTGATAGTTGTGCAGCATTTAACATTGTGTAGCTGTTTAACACTTCAGAGTGTGGCACCATGGAACTCTGGAGGACCTGAATCAGCCTTTCTGGCTGTTTTTGTGGAGCAATCCCAGCAGGGGTGCAGCTTTTAGCACAGAGCAAGGTATTCCTAGGCTGAGATGGTGGCAGCTCCATAGAGGAAGTCAATTGTATTATAAACACTATGCCGCAACATATGGGCAAGATGTTTTCCTCCATAGTTTACTCTGGGAGATGGTGATGTTCTTGTAAGCATTGGATCAAGACTTCCAAAATGAATGATTCTTAGACAATGCCCTTTCACTATAAAAACCATCTCTGTTAACAGCCTCTGATTTTGCTGCCTTTCAGGCAGAAGAGAGAGATGTCTCCTTCCTGTCCTCCAGCCAAGAGACCTGCCCACCTTGGTGGATACTGATTGACACAGACATGGGAATTTTTTGTTTGTTTAAGGGCGTGATTTGGCAGAGAGTGAATGAATTTCTTTGCTTGGCTGATTCTGTCCGTGCATGAAACCAGTTCTGTAGAGGTTGCAGTGCATGTGTCGTAGTGGATGGAGCTTCTGTCGTGAACTGAGGTAGTCATGCTCAAGGCTGCTGAACTTCTTTCCTGAGCCAAGAGACCACAGACCTAATTCAGGTCCTTGCTGGTAGCTGTGGTAGTGAGCAAAATACTCTGTGATGGAAACATCAGCTTTTGTGTCTGAGAGGTGAAGAACATAGAGCTTGGCTGTGTGCCACTGGGTATATAGTAAGCTTGTCCAACTGTGTTCATGCTGTATGTCAACAGGCTTCACAGCTTAACACCTTGCCATTGCTGTGGGGAACTTTCCATCTGTTCCTCCTCCTCTTTTCTGCCATCTGTATAATCTTGTAAAAATTGCACAGAATCTCCTCAAGCGCATCCTGCAGCTCAGCCAATTCCTTATGCTCTAGAGCTCTTTGTACCTACAGTGGTCTCTCTTTTAGACTATAAATGTGTCAAAAGTGCTTCCCCTGCCCCATTCTTTGAGTTCTGGAGCCCGTGTAGAATGGGCTGAACTGTCTGCATGTACTCTAGATAACCTCTGTTCCTCCATCTGCACCAACCACCCTTCAGCCTCGCAGTCAACCACTGTTCTGTTTATTTGTGGGGTTTTTGGCAGGACTAAGTGTAACATACCTTGAAGCACAACTGACTGCTTTCTGTCCCCCTTTTGATTTCCTGTTCAAGCTTTCCACTGTCCTGCACCGGCTGTGCTGTGTGTGGCTGGGCTAAGGCTTACCTTTTATTTTCCCCTTTCTCCCTCTTATTTTCTTTTCCCTGTGCTGTGGTCCATCTTGTATCATAGTTCAGCAGCCCCTCCATATCAAGAATATAATCTCCCAAAGTATGTGCAGTTGGGCTGAGCCCTGTGCTTGCTTTAAGGAGAGGGACAAGCATGGTAAGTTTTATGCAACTTTACAGTGAAGTTATTAGCCTGTTCTACAGAGAATGAAATTCAGGCAGAGCACTAAATTGCTGTTCAAGTTTATACAGTGAGCAAGGATAGTGCTAGAAACGGAAATCAGCTGCCTTGTCTCCTTAGTTGCTGTCTCCCCAAAACCCTCGACTGCTGCTTTCCAGTAGACACCTCTGAGGCTGTGCAACTGCTCTTGTCATTTTGACTGAGCTCTTTTTGGAGACAGGCCTTTGCCTGAATGAATTCTACTCAACCTCCTGATCTCCAAAGCAGCTGGCTCTGCACCTCGCCTCTGGACATGCAGGATGTATCTTCTGCAAATGCTTTATCAGGCAATGGGATTGTAGTCTGCCTGGCCTTGCTGTAGTGCTGAGACTTCCAAGAGCTCTGAGTGCATGCAGTCACTTGGACTGACGGCATAAAACCCTGTAGCCTGTGTTTGTGATGACTGCAGAGGAGCATCAGCAGTCGCTCTTCGGCTCTTTCACGCTATCAGGAGTTCGTGGGATTTGAATTAGACACATTGATATGAATGGAGAAGCAATGGAAGTGTCTAAGAACCACCAGAAGGAAGGTGTTAGAGGTGTATGAGAACGACAGGTGCTGATGGCACGTGTGTTAGCAGGTCATCAAAATCACAGCATGCCTACAGCTCCTTGGGATACCTAGATGGAATGAACAAGGGGCAGCCTAAACCAAGACAAGACCAATCTGAAATCCCAAAGCATAAAAATATGCTGGTTGGATGATAAAAGAATGAGATTGGAACTTATTATGAGTTATTGAGGTAAGGAAACAAAGGAGAGCAAGCGTGTCCTAATGATTCACAGAGGTAGGACAAGATGATCCTAATCACAGGTTGGACTCCTACAGGTACAAAGAGCACATCCAAAACAGGCATATGCTCACCAGCCTGAGAGTTCAGGAGGGTGGGGGGACATGGCTGGCATCTTTTTTCTACCCTGTCATTGCAAGTAATCCTGGCAAGACCATGGATCCTTGATGCTTGCACGCTGGAAACATGTCATAGCACTTGTGATTATAGGTATGTGAGTATGCATGAATGTAATCAGTTTGGGTCTTTTTTAAACAAAATCCCTTTCTGTAGTCGCACCCTGAACTTTACTGCGTTGTTGCTGTAGTGTGGCTGCAAGAGGAGACATCCATCATTGCATAGGCAGTGCTGGAATGCAAAGTGTTGATTCTTCATCCAGTGTTTTTTGGGGAAAGTCACCTTTTCATGTCACCTTCTTCAGCTGTGTTTTCTCTTTCACTTACAGCTTGATTTTGCTGCTTTAAAAGCAAGCTCCAACACTGTTTTCTGCTCCTTGAGTTCCTGAAACAGGCTGTCTCACTCTTGAAAGCTTTCTGGGAACCAATAGCTGCCAGTGGTTTTAGCGGTAGCACTAGAATGTCTCGCCAAGATTCTCTATTGATCCATGTTGATGGATTTATTTTGGCTTCATGCAAGTGTGAAAAGCTGTCTTGGAGGACTGTTAAGCACACCACTAAGGCACCAATGACTTCCTCGCCTGTTGGGATCCCATGCAGCGTAGAGAGCAATCTGGCTGTGCTTGGAGCCATTCTTTCAGGATCTACCAATATAAGGGCAAACACAAAGGATGGCAGGGACTGCAGCGTCCCACTACAAAACAGCTTTGGCGATCCATTCGGAAGGCTACAACCTCAAATGACAGGCCTTGAAATGGAAAAGGAGTATGTGAGTCTTTCCAGACATAGTCTACAGAACATCTCAAGGAAACATGGTGAACTGAGCATTTTGGCAGAGTTTAATGAGCAAATGGAGCCAGCCAGAAGCTTGTTTTCTCGAGGAGACAGAAGGATGCCTGTTAATTAAAAATGTTTCCCACTTGCTGGGTTTGCCATAGATCTGTAGTTTTCACTCTAGTCCTGTTTCCAATTCCACTTTATTTCTTCCTCTCAGAAAAGCGTGGCACGAGCAGCGCATAATTCACTCTATCTTAAGCTCATTAAGAACTAGACCTATAGGGCCTGCTAGGGGAAAGATTTAGTTACCTAAACATAGCTGTCTGGTGCCCTCTGGTATCTGAGCTGTCTGCACAAAGCTCGCAGATACTGTATGGGACCTGCAGGAGTCCTGTCTTCCGAAGCAGCAGCTGGAGGCCAGACTGGAGACCCGAGATCTCTCCAGTAGCAGTATCGCTCATACCTCTGTGTGGGCACTGGAATGGTGGCCCTGGAGCAAGCGCATGGCTCAGTCAGCTTAAAAGGAAGAGGCAATACCTCCAGAGGATGGATTGTCCCGTTGGTCTTTGTTGCCTTTTAATATGACTTGGCTGGAAGGTAGAAGCTGTGCTGTTGCTGCAGCATACAATTTCCACAGACCCTTTGCAAGAGAGATGGGGATTTCAGGCAGCCAGGGGAGGGAATGCAACTGTGAGGCTGAGACGTCATCTCCTAAACACCAAAGGCTTTGGGAAATGAGGATGTGTTTCTTTTTGGCTCACTCTCTAGCCTTCCCAAAAAGCAAGGGAGGAAGACAGGTAGATTGGGATTTGGTTGTTTTGTTTCTGCACTTCAGCGAGAATGAGTAACGACAGCTGCTGTGCAATTGTTAGGGCTGGGATCTTTTCTGTTATACTGCCTGTTTGCACAGGAGTGGCGGAGGAGCTGGTCTTTGTGGAAACCAATTATTTGCCAAGGTCCTCGGTTGCAGATTGGGGTGCTTAGCCTTCGGCCTTTAGGAAGTCTTGAACTGATTCGAAGTTGGGAAGAGTCTCTGAAGCACTTGGTGAAGTGAGGAAAGAGCGATGCTTATTTTTTGGTAGTGGTTTGGTGCAAGTATTTAAGCTGGGATGAAGGGATTTCAGCTTTTCAGTTTCTTAGAACAAATTGCTGCATTTGGGATGCCTTATCTTGTTGCTTTCAGGGTTAGGTGTCACTCCCTCTCAGGGCAGCTTTTGCCTCCCAGACTCTCTCTTGGCTGTCTGCACAAACCACAGAGCCTGAGACTGTTGTCTCTTTGCTGCTGGCAGAATGTGAAAAGGCATTTTTTGCGTGGGCAGGACAGAGCTGCTTTCTGTGCAACTGCATCAGAGCAAGTGGAGCAAACTAGAGTGCTAGGCAGTGAGCTCAGCCTTGCAAGACATTGAGATGTAGCAGACTATAGGTGAAAGGGGCTGGCAAGAGAACGGGCCCTCCCCTGCAAAAAGAATGCCTAAAAAAAGAGAAGGGGGGGGAGGGAAGACAAAAAATAAAGGAGTGGTCTTGCACTTTATTTTTCCTTTTGTAAGTTTGGAGCAGCCAGTCTTTCTGAGCTGCCTTCAGCCCCATCCTTCCTCTTCCCCAAAAGCGGTTTGCTGTGCTGAAGACCATCTCTGGTAACGGAGCTCTGCCTCTGGAAAGGGTGGTGCAAGGCTTCAAAGGCATGTTCCTGCAACACTGATAGCACAGCGCTAACTTTTTCCACAAGCACGGGAGTGCCTTGGTTTTGATTATTTAGCCAGGAGAGCTGGAAATTGCTTTGAGACTGTTGAAGACGGAAAGGGACAGAGCGCTGGCTGCAAACAGAGAGACAGCAGTGGGAGAAGTGCATCTAATGACGGACTTGGCACAGTCCCCAGTTTGGTCCCTCAGGCAAAAATCCCCCCTGGAGGAAGAGGATAATCTCTAGAGGAAAACAAGAAAGAGTGGAAAATGGATACAAGCAAATACATGCGTAAGCATCTGCAAAAAAGGAAGGTGAAATCTACCCACAAGCTTCACACACAGCATCCTCCTCCTCCCTGGGCTGTGTCTCTCTTCTGCTTACGGGTAGGACTTAACAGGTACTACAGGGAGCAAGGGATACGTACTGCTCTGCCATCTGCAGCGCAGCTCATGGGCGGGGAGTTGCAGAAGTAAAGGGCTGGCAGACAGCTCCTAGGCTGAAATGTGTTTTGCATGAACAGTTCGTCCGCTTCTACATAACAAACACCTGTAAACAGCAAGGCGGTTTGCCTGCAGCCTGTTAACAGGTAGCAGTGCTGAGGCTGGCCAGAGAGTTTGCGTGTTTGCTTGCCGTGGATAATTCAACCGGTCCTGCACCCCTTACATTGAGGTCATAGTGCTGCAGTCAAAGGCTTTTGGAATTTGGCAGCTAACGCTATTGTGGGCTTGTCTCCGTGCTTAGCCTGGGGCCTGCCCTGTTTCACAGGTGACTTTGACCTTGTGTGACAGCATCATAAACTGGTCCCCTTTTGCCTGGCAAATCAGGCACAAATTCTCTCACCGGTTTGCCAGTGCCAAACTTGCAAAGCAGCCGATGTTAGTCTAGAGGAGAAAGAAAACAGGGGGGTGGGGGGTTGCCGGCTTCAGGTCACCATCTGAAACCCCTTCCCAGAGTTCAGCCTGATGGCACTTTTCATACCCCGTCACCACCATAACCAATGGCAGTGGTATTCATTCAGGGTCCAGCGAGAACTTAGTTGGCACCCATTTCTCTGACTCCTCTCAAGATTTCTGTAGGTGCCATCTCCCCTCTTGACCTTTCTGACAACTGTAGAACACCCTCTGTCCACAAAGCTATAGGTTTCATTCCATTTCATCTTAACTCCAGTACTGGCAGGCTCAGGAGAAAAAGGAGTGCTAAGGAACTCAGGGAAACGAGATTGCACAAGATGGAAAAGAAAGGGACTTCTGAACAGGTAACATGCAAATGTAATTCTAGCATAAACTTAACACCCAGGTGCACTGTTGCCATGGGCTTAGCCTCTTCTGCAGCCCATGTTTGGTGGAGTTTGGTGTCTGCAAGAACACTCTCTTTCCTAGCTGCTGCCCTGACCTCTGCAGAGGTTGCCAGCTCTGAGATGCAGCAGTCTCTCATTCAGAATAACCACACCTCTAAGCACAGTTTCAGACAGTGCTCATCCAGCTTCATTCCGATGTTTGGACAAGCCAAAAAATATCCTTGATGTTCTGGACCTACCTCTGTGTCTTCTGTTCTCAGTGGTGACTTCTCCTGCCTAGCTCATACCCAGGTGACAGGAGCAGGGGATATGCTTGGTTTCCCTCTGCTTGGGGTTTGTAGGCTTGTATCAGAAGCATGGTGTCCAGTTTGAGGACCTTCAAAAGAAGGATGTCAACAAATTGGAGTGAGCTAGGCAGTGATTGTGTGTAAACAGGCCCCAAAAAATAATAAGTTGGCAGAAAACCACACTCCTCACTGGTAAGGCGGGAACAGTCCTTGGACAAAGTGGGTTTGGTTATAAATGGTGTACGTGTGACGGACAGAGACATGCCTTTCCCCTGAGCCGTGACTGTCGGGGAGGAGCAGGGTGTGGGGAAATCGTGCTGCTCCCGTCTTCTGCTGAAGGTACTTCTGAGCTCGTGACAGCTGGAGAAATGTCACGTCAGGCAGGGAGGCTCTGAATGTGCTCAGAGAGAGGCAGGACTGAGGAAAGGGTCAAGGCAAGATGTGGAACTTAATGGTTTTGCTTAGTGCCTATAGCTGGCCCTTTTGGGTGTCCAAGGTGACCCCAAGTACATTTCCAAGGTCACCCAACAAGGAATCAGAGGTGAGAAGGAGAGGTGAGAGTCTTTCAAGCCTTGGCCAGTGCTAGTAGCCAGTTCTGCAGAAAAAAGGGGTGGGGGTGGGGGTGGGGGTAGGGGAGGGTGTTGCCATAAGCGTTACTTGAGATGCTCAGACCAATTTTATCTTCTAGCCTTTCCAGAGGATCCTAAAAACCCACCAGTTTTTCCCGAGTTGCTAGTGTGTTTTTCTGCCAGCCCTAGGTTCCTTTCTAAACTTTTCACTGTTTGATACCACAGGCTTTTGATTTATCTGTAGAGCACTCAAACGGAGAATTCTTGCTTTATTAATAACATAAAGTCTTTTGATCTGTAGCGAAGAAAACAGAAAAAAGGTGCCAAAGTAGTATTTACCCTACACATTATTCCAGCATTCAGGTATTTGCTGTCCCCTGAAATGTACTGGTTTTGCAGAGGCATTGTGTTCTTGCTTGTTTACTTTAAAAGAATCAGCTGAAGATAAATTTCCACATTGTGCATGCTCAAAATGTCAAATATCTGAATATGTCCCTGGGGTGGTGAGGGTCTCATCTTGAGAAAGGCCATTGCCTTTTCAGATGTCCTCTTTTCCAGCTCTAACTGAAGCAAAATGTTGGCCAGGTGAGTTCAGACGACCTTTTGTGGAGAGGCAAGCGCAACAAGTAGTGGGAGATGAAAAACACCGATGTATCTGAGGGCAGTAACATCCAGAAAATAGGTCTCACTTGGATGCTTGCACCATTGTAGGCATTTTCACAATGGTTGTCCATCGCTTAAGCCAGCTGCAATAGTTTCTACTCGCACCACTGAAAACACTGTCAGTATAAGGATTGTGCTTAACAGAGAATAACATCCAAGAAGAAAGCTCTGAGTTTCACGGTTGTTGAGAAATTCAGGGCCAGTCCCTCGTCTGTGGTTGTCCAGTACCAAGTCTTCTCCTCTGAATTTCTTTTCTCGGTGTTGCCACACAAGGCTGTAGGGCTCTAGATATTTTTGAACACTTTTGAGAGCCTTTTCTGCTTGAGAAGGCCTTCCAGTTGCTGGTGAGCTGCTCGCATTCTGGGTTCTGCTTAACATGGTCTACTCAGAGGTGGTCTGTACTCTGCTGGTCTTCAGAGCAACATAGAAAAGGTCTCTGAGCGGGAAAACAGAGCGAGGTCACCTTGCTCAGCTGCTCAGAGTTGAGAGTGGACAGCACTTACTCTGCCAGAGGCAAGTCATTGCTCCTACAGCTGGGACACGTGGTCATGCGTCCATAGCTCCTTCTCAGGGGGTTCATGTTAGGCAATCCTAGTGCCCTATGGTGGCCGTAGGCCTGACCACAGCAGCCCAGCTGTGTCCCACACTGGCATGCTTGCATGTGGTGTTGCTAGCCAGGGTTCACCTACAGCCACTGCGGAGCTCTGGCACTAGGTCACGTCACCTCAGATTTCGCACTGGGACTTCCCTGTCCTGTCCCGTTCCCAGGAATGGGCTGAAAGCTGCTGCCGTGGGCTGTCTGGGTGCCCAGTGGCACAGAGCAACATGGGCATCCTAGTCCTCTGTACTTCCAGCCTGGCTTTTCTGCTCTCTGGAGCCAGCAGCGACAGGGAGTCTCTCCCCACCAGGGGTCCTGCACCAAGTCCCATGAAGTGTGAAGCCCTCAGAGGAGGATTCCCACTGCTGGTATGTTCAGCCTTGATTTTTGCTTTGGAGAAGGAGTTGCATGGATGTTTGCTGCTGCAGCAGATTGAAAGCCTACTGCAGCAGTTCCCTCCTTCCTGCAGACCTCTGACCTTCCTAGGAGCCATGTCTGACCCAAGGCAGATCTGACTGACAGAAAGACTACAGACGGCTCAGTCAGCTGTGCAGTTCCTCTCCCACAGTATCACAGGCTGAGAAACTACCCAGACCTCATGTCCCTGTGCTGCTAGAGGGAGAAGGGAAGGAGAGCTAAGCACAAGTGACCACACTGCATGCTTCTGTCTTCTCTTGGTTGCTTCTGTAAACATAAATTCATGGGAGGCAGTGCTTCTGCAGAAGCAGTGACTGTGAGGGGTTTTTTTCTCATTAATTTTGCAAATGCTGGCTTTGTTCCCATGTTTGCATACTTGTCTCTCTCTCCTAAAGTGCACGTAACTCAAACATACAGGGACGAATCAAACATGGACCGCTGGCTTTTGCTCTTTTGGATGGCAAAGATTTTTTTTGAAGGAAATGCAGTATGCTCACTTAAAAAAAAAAAAAAGTGCAAAGATGTCAGATTTCAGTTAGCTCAGTACTAGTCTACTTAATGACTTTGGGGGCCAAATAATTAAAAAGCATTTGTCTCATTTGGAAGGCACTGGCTGAGAAAGCAACATTCTTGAATGGAGGAGGGGTAATTTTGCAGACATTTTTACTTCTCCTGAGGTCACTGGCTTTCTGCGCTCCAGTTTTGTGGTCTTTTGGTATACACAACTCATGACAAGACTGTTTTGGATAGCAACTGTTCATATGGCTTTCACTAGGGGAGGCTGAACTCAGAAACATCCTATTTTTAAACAGGATTTAGAAATGCAGGAGGGAGGGAGTGACACAAGATTTGATTCCCTGTGTAGAAGGCAATGAGGTTCTGGCTCCAGTGCAGGTCCCTCAGATGACTTCACAGGGAAATTTCCATGTCTGGAAACTGTGTCAACAGGTTTAAAACCTGGTAATCATCACCAAAATGTCCACCTTGGCCTTCATGTCATGTGATTGCCTTTTGCTTTGCAGCATTCCTCTGCAGTCATGTTCAGGTCCATCAGTGTGAACTGGGCTGGGAGCCTGTCACATACTTCCTGCTGCATCATTGACAGTTATCTAAGGAAGCCCTTCTTAACCTACCCTACAAGCAACCTGGAGAAAACTTTGTCTTTCTTTTGGGGTGTTTCCCATGGGCCATCCTTCTGGAGTTGCATATGCTTTAGTAAATTAATTTCAGAGCAATGGGGTTTGGCTCAGCTAAGCCACAAGGTTATTTTGCAGTTTTGTGACCACTGATGTGACTGTGCTGGCTTCTGGTCAGGGTGTGACACACATTTTTCTCCTCCTTTCCTCAGGGGAATCTGCTGGGCAGAGCTGCTTGCTGGGTGGACAAGAAATGCGCATCTTGCCTCACCTTGAGGTGTCCTTGTCTGTGGTTGCTGCTGTGTCTTGGGCAGAGGAGTGACCTCTCAGTAGCTACTCACTCTCCTTGACTGTGGAGCACAGTGGTGGAGTAGGATGGCTGTGGTGAGCCTGGGGAACCTTGCTGTCCTTCCTCAGACCTGTGAAGGCACGCAGTGCGAACAGAAAAGGCTTTACACTGCCATCGCCTTTAGTCTCGGTCTCCTGTCATTGCCATTTGGTGGTGCTAGGGCATCTCCGCCTGCCTTTCTGGCATTGGGGCTCCATCTCCAGGTCCCTCCTTCCTCCTCCATCCCAAAGGCACACCCTCTCACCGACTGACAGCTGCTTTCCTGGTGGTTTGTGTTGGAAGTGGCAGGAGGCGAGAGCAAAGCCACGGAGGAGGAACAGGGTGGTGGGATTTCTCCACCTTTCCCTATCAGCCTTCTCCAGCTTCTCCCAGGTTGCCCTTCCCGTCCCTCTGCACGGCTGGCCGTTCCTCCCACATCACTGGCCTCTCTCCATCCCCTCTCCATAAAGGGGGAGGTATTTAGCTGTGCCCTGAGGTGTCTGCCCTGCAGCAGAGTACCTTGTCTCAGCAGGGTGGACACATGGATGGAGTCACCCCTGAGGCCATCCCTGCTCTTGCTCTAACACCAGGGCATGGCTCACCTGTGTGGCCAGGGTCCTTGCTGGCCTCTGCCCCTTGGATGGAGAGACCTGACAGTACTGGGGAGTGAGCAGCACTGGAAGCTGTCCTGGAAGATGGTTCCCATGTGGGCAGTGGGGCTTTCCCTGGGGGCTACTCCATGAAAAGTGAGAGGCTGGCTCTCTGTGCAGATGTGTTTGGTCTGAAGGCAGCCTGGCCACCAGCAGATATGCCCCGCTCTTGTTTAACTGTGCCGTGCTCTTCAGCTCTTCAGCTGCGTGCCAAACACCTCTTCAAGTAGATGAAACTAGAGCAGCATCTTCCTCCTGTTCCTGGTCATACCGAAACGTGGGAAGGGAGGATATTTTGGCAAATACTGTGAAATAATTTCACTTCCTAGTAACACAGTGAAATAGAGATCTGCTTTTACTGCTGTAAAGCAGAAGCTAGTTGTGGTTTGCAGAAGAGAAAATACTGCTGAGAAGGAACAGGTCGTTGTCTCTGCATGGTGCTGGCAGGAAAGGGAGACACTTGGACTCCATGGAAGAATGGTTTGTGCTGGGTATAGAATCACCAGAGGTCTGTGAGGTGTTGGATACCAGGCTGGATCCCACAGAAAGAGGGCTGTGGTCTGTGTGCAGAAGTGAGGGTTGTGTAAAGGGGAGTTTGAGACTGCACATCTCATTGGCAGGTGAGGGTGCTCACTTGCAATAACTTTCCAGGATTTTGGATGTGGCATGAAATAACAACCCAAGTTACCCTAGAAAAATTAGGAAGGTGGCCAGAAAACCAGGCAAGGAAAATCCTTGAGGTGCTACCAATAAATGCAGTATATTCTGAGAAAAAAGCATCTGGATCTGCAGTCCTGAGGATGGAGGGAGTTCCACAACAGCGAGGAGCTGCAGGGGAGGGACAGGCAGGTTGCCAGCCTAACACATTGTGTCTACCACGTCCGAGACCCACATGCTGCAGAGGGAAGCCTGACTTGCTGTCTGCTGGATTTGCTGCCTGCTTTGCCCAGTCACGCAGCCTCCGTGTGCTCCTGTAGCACCCCGCAGCATGAGCTGCAACGGAGCCATCGGGAGAGCAATTGCCCAGAGTGAGTCAAAGGCTCTTTTAGTCTGTGTCTAGATGTGGCAGCTCAGCTAAGTGAGGATTAAATACGATGCCTGCCCATCGTGGCATCTTCTGCAGTGGTAGGAGATGGGCACAGGACCAAGTCAAAGCCATTCATAGAATGGAGGAACACTCCTGGGGGTCCTGAGGCATTTCCCAAGAACATCACAAAGCACTGGGATATCCAATGTAAAGGCTGAGTAGCTGCAGGACCGCAGGAGTGAGGGTTACATTTGCCTCCTCGTGAAGGCACGTTGAGTTGCACATACCACACGATGGCCTCACCATCAGGCCCTGTGACATGTGGCATGCAGGTCATGTCCTGCCTGTTATTAATAGCCCCGTCTTGATGTCTCTCCATGATACTCTTGCAAACAATTTTTTTCTCCTCCTTCTTCAAGCCAATTATCGGGCAAGAAGCCAAGCCCTTGAGCAGCGTGGCTGTCACGTTTCTCACGTCACAGCGTGGCTTGCTGCTCAGCCTGCAGGTGCAGCAGGAGCATCCAGATGCTCGGGTACCACTTAGCTGTGGACATCTCAGTAGACACCTGGGGTATGGCTTGGCCCTGACAGAAGTGACTATGATATGATGGGCTCCTCTATCAGCAGTGGGTTTCCAGAGGGAAACTGAGGTAGGGATAGGAGAGCAGGAGGGGAATGTGACACTTGAAATGGGTGTTTATCAGGGTAGCACAAGGCAAGGGGAAGAAAGGAGCATGAGAGAGTGGCCTGGGAGAGGCAGAGATGACCTGAGTTTCTGTCTGGCCAGGAAAGGATTTGTCTTTACCCTGCAAACCTGTCCCTGTCATAGTGCCCTTTAAACGTTCGATTTATTTTTAGGCATGTGCGTTTTCAGTGCCAAACCAGATCAAAAGAAAACAGAATCACACACACTCTCTCTCTCTCTCTCTCTGCTTCCCCTTCAGCTTGATCCCTTCCAATAGACAGGTAGCAGTGACCTTCACCCTCTTGCTCGTCTTTTCATGGAAGGGTGTTAAGCCATATGTCATGCCTGTCAACTTAAAATGTAAATAAGGCTAAGATAAGGGGAAAATTATAGAATCTAGGTCTGACGAAGGACATTGAACCTACCCTTGGAAGTAGGTGATTTTTCCAGCCTCCCAGTGATAAGGCACTGGGTGGAACTCTGTTAATAATTCACCCTGTAGATATTAAATAGTGATATCAGGTTACATTAGAAAGTCAGGTACTGCCAGCTTTTTGTTCCTACATTAATGGACTTTGGCTCCAGTGCAAACTATGCATTGCCTTGTCAAATGCTTTGGGACAGAAATGGTTGTGGCTGTCTCTGCTTCCTGCCAGACTAATTTGCCGAAAACTCATGGTCGTCTTGGGAGATAGAGGCTCTGTCCTTAGCCTTTGCTGGTTAGAAACGTTATCGTCTTACTGCTTAAGCAGTTCTGTGCTAGGAATTATTCGACAGCGTTGTCAGGCCTGGTTTATTACGGGCTGCTCTGGACAACTTGTAAGACCTACAGGGGAGATGGGGAGTTAGGTACCAAAAGGCCTTTGTAGATCAAAAATCACCTACATATAAAAGAGAGTCAGTGAGGAGACCCATGTCATGCCACTCTTTTTGGAGAACTTCCTGCCATACCTGCAGATGGAGATCTTGATCTTAAATTTTTGGCTGCTAATCAGCATGAGCTGGGTCAGAACCTGCACTGGGCTGTGAAACTCCAGCTTGTAATTTCTTTTTCACCCTTGCTTATAATCAAGTTTCTCAGCTCCAGCCAAGCTGTGCTCTGCCAGTGATGACCTTTTGGCTAGATACTCTGGTTTGCACATGCAGAGCTGATATAGGAAATTAGAAAATCACCCAGAATAAAACACCTGCTCTCTTTGCTGGACTGGTTCTTCGTGGATTCAGAGGAGTATCAAGCAATAAGCCCATATGAGAGCCACTAGCCTCAGCAGATCTGGCTTAGATCTCACACAGGGAATTTAATACGTCAGCAAATATAGTTTCACAAAGTAATTTCTCAGAGCTTTAACTTTAAACTGCTTTAACTTTAAACCAGCAGAAAAGCAATTCGAGATTAGAGAAGAGAAAGGGAAGGGAAGAGGGGGGAGGCTACGGAGTAAAGATAAAATTGCTTCCAACAATTCACATAGCTTTGAAACACAAACAGTGAGATAAAATTCATGTTGACATTGCAGAAAATAGCATGATTAACTTCATTGGGTGGGTCAGAGCTTGTATTGCTGCCTGAAGGTACCGGGGAGAGGCAGGCACTCGCTGCCCTGTCTGCTTCAGGTTACTCATCAGCGTGAGGTCAGCAAGTCTCCAAGTAGCTCATCATGCAGATGTCTTGTCCTGGGTGAATTTCTGTCCTTAAGGAGAGTGCCACTCAAAAATATGCTTTAATCTCCGTTGGCTTGGCCTTTGTTCAAAACCAGAGGTACAAATGTGCTCCCTCAGATACCCTCCTTCAGCACGTGGATCGGCCAGGCTCCGGCGTGCCTGTTTGGCTCCATGATCCCAGGTGGGCTGCCGGCACCTCGGCCCTCCCGGCTGCTGTGTGGGCGCTGCAGCAGGAGATTCAGGAATGGTTTGTGCATGTGGCAACGAAAAATGAACGTGGTGCGACCCAGAAGGCCCATGCCCACCACAGGGCCTTGCTTAGTGGTTGTCTCCAACACATGAGTGTTTTGGAGGGGCAGCCAGAAGCAGGGAGACCCCTAGGCCCCATTTTCCATGCGGAGTGTTGATACATGAACACCAGGCCTTTGTGCCATGGGTCTTTCCCTTGACTCTTCCTCCCCTTTTTTCATTGAGTGGATGCTGAAGCTGTTTTCCAGCACTCCAGGAGAGAAGTAATAATTTCCATGTAGGCCGCTGTGCCGGGAGCGTGCTTAGCGCTGGCTTACTCCATCCATCTCTTCTGGGAGTGCTGTAGGCTGGCTGTGCAGGACATACTAAGAAAGCAATTCCAGGAAAATTGGAGTCATCATCAGAGAAAGATGCTCACAAAACTGCATCTTGGCAAGCTAACCAGAGCAGGGAGGGCTGCCTGGCAGGTTAGCCACGAAGTGCTGAGAAGAGAGCTACAGCCCAGGGGACAAGGAGCGGTCAAACAATGGAGCTTTTGCTAACTCTGTGGTGTGGGGCTTGTGGCACCAAGTTGGGGAGAGGTCGGTGAGCCACAATAGAGAAAACAGAAACTGTCCCAAATCTGCTGAATAGGGAAATGCCATCCCAACCATTCAGCAAAGAAAAAAGGAATGAGAAAAGAAATTGGAAGTGCTTTCAGAGTAGCACAATGCTAGAGAAAGCTAGTCCAGAAGGGTCCCAGAGATCTAATTATAGCCTGCAATCAATGCTGCTCTTATCTGTGCTGCTAATGAACACAGGCGAGGCGAGCAGTTTTGCTGCTCTAGGGCTTCTCGCAGTAGAACTAGCAGCTTGGTAATAACTAGCCGCCTTGCTTGATTAGTGCTCGCTTTGCCTTCTCCCGGTTTCCCAGCCTTTGGTGCATGCCCTCTGGAGATGTGGGAGCTGTAGCCAAGGCTGTTGGGGATGGGGTAACCAGGCCAGAGCATCGGGGGGGTTCCGGTACATGCACGTGTGGCTCCATTACTGGCACACAGAGAGCTGGATGATGAGGGACAGGCTGCCCACAGAGGTGGAAAATGCCATCTTTCAGGATGTGAAAGGACCCCAGATTCCCAGAAACTAATTGCACAGTTGAAGAACCCCTTTCAGGTCCCAAGTTGTGTCCGATAGCTTCTCCATGGTAAGAAAAAGTCAAAGATCGCCCTGCTTCTTCAGGGGATGAAGCACAGAGAAGGGGGGCCAGCACCTCTGTGTTATCAGATCAGCTGTTAAAGTAGATAGCAAAGTGTTTTCTGACATGGGCTGTGCCAGGCAACTGCTTCTCTTTGCATGCTCGACAGAAAATAGATCCTGCATCTATGGCTCTGGTCCAGACAACACCTGCCAAGCGGAAGGAGAGGCTGCTGCTGCCGTGGGGGAGTTGCCTTCATGCACAGATGGGGGAGGCCAGAGGCAGTTCTCCAGCATCTGTTTTTTTCTGCCGTTCATGTTTTTTTCCAAACAAACAAAGCACAAGCTCTGCCTTGGCCTTGAAGGACTTGCAGTCTTTCACTAGGTCGTACAGAAAAGTCGGCACTGGCTGCAGTGGAAATAATGACCAGGGTTGGGAAAGTCCCTGGGACCAGAAGAGGAGGGATTGCTGTGCCAGGGTCTGACCTGGGGACCAGCCTTAAACTCACTCCAGCTTTGTCAAGCACACTTCTCTCAACATCCTAGAAGCATATGGTCTCAATTTTCACATGGTTGGTGACATTTCTTCCCTGCATTGCCTGGAGAAAGCTATTTGGATGATTATTCATCCCCACAGCTCAATAATTACACCAGTTTGGAGTAGTCTGGTTCCCTGGGACTGGGTTTACTGCTTGGTCTGCTGGGCTGTGTAGCGGCTCCGTACCAAACAGCTGAACCTCTGAGAGGGGATCACTCTTTCTAAGATTTGCCAGCCTTGTCTTTTGTCAGGGTCTATACTGCAGCTGGGAGCTCCCCTTGGTCACTGCTCACCCCTTGCTCTTGCTGGGTCATCTGCACCTTGGAAAAATCCAGCTACTAATTCAGGTTCAGATGGGTTTGAGGCTCCTGGCTGTTCTCAGGGTCCCCTTGGTGCAAGATCCTGTAAACTGCATCCTCACTTTTCCTGTAAGACCATATCCAAACTTCTTCAACATTTTTATGGAAACAAAGGCAATCCACCACTGGAATTTGGAAAGGATGAAGCAGCCAAGCATGAACACAAGCAGCAGAACTGAAAAGCAACAGCAGAGCTGAAAATACAGCTCCCAGCTAGCTTATGCCCTCCTGTGTATTTCAGAAGAAAAGAGCCTTTGCTTTTGTCTGGCGGCAGCTAGAGCTGGGTGGAACTTTATTTAGATGAAGCTGTACAGAGCTGGCTTACCAGTCTCTGTATGCAGCTGATGCTGGAAATGTATTCTTTCAAACAGGCAGACTGAATGTCAGAAATGCAAATTCCCTGAGGGTGGAGCTGCAGGGTCCTGCCAGATGGGCACTTTTGCCAGACTTTGGCATATCTCTCATTCTGTTAATTAGAAAGCTGAGCTGAGGTTTTCTTTCTCCCTTGCTTTTCCTACCCGTGGTGGGGGAAGATGCTTGCCATCCCTGGGTGTTGAGCTTCATTGCGATGCCCTGAAGCCATGGCTTCCCACATCCCATTGTTTTGCTTGGGTGGGGGGTTATATGGTTATTTGGAGGTTGGTTGATGCAGCCTCTGGCTTGGCACCCATGAGTCAGTCTAGCAAGCCGTCTTGATAAGAAGGACTGTTTTGACAATTGTAGCTGGTGCTGCTGCTGGACCAGGGGGACCATATGAGAATTACAGCTTCTGCTGAAAGGACCCCGCTGGATTCATCATGCTTTCTGAGACACATCCTACAAGACAGCAACACAGCAGTAAGACAAATTGCAACAAGCACTCAGAAGTAATGCCCTATCTGGTAGACATCCGCAGGTGAATAATCCAGGCTGCAGGAAGGTGAAGGGTTGGCTCTACCACACAGCATGGAGTCAGCCTGGGGAACAGCACAAGACCTGCTAGGGAGGATGTGCACAACATGAAGCACACCAGCCTGAGAGTAACTTCAGCACTGCTTTCTGCCTGTCTGGTTCTGCCTGGCTTTTGGGAGCCGGGTCAATGCTCTGCTTTGGGGACAGGGGACATTCTTGGAGAGGAACAGGCAGTGTTGCTCCCGCATTACCTGAGACCTGATCTGGCATGGAAGGGGACAGGCAGGCTTGGGGGACCACTCTTATATGGTAGCTGCTGGCAGGTAGCACGGGAGCAAGTTACATAGGTCTCATGTAACGAGCTGGTTGCCCCCACAGCCTTAAAAGAGCACCCTGGTTTTAATATAAGCTCACTCACTGGTCATCGGTGTGAATTCCTGTGCCTTCCTTGTGTGACTTCCGCATGATAAGCATGGGCTCTGGTGTCCTCAGCAAGGAAGCTGACAGCAAGTGGTGAGGACGGGGGTATGGGCTGTCCCCTGTCCCCTGCCAGGGCACCTCTGTGCCCTACGGCCATGTGGGCCAACAGGTGCCAAAGGAACTGACCACCAGGCTCCTGTCCCCCAACCTGAGAAATTGCTCCAGGAAGAGGAGAGGACAGGCAAGCAACAAAGGTAGCTGAAGTGGGCAGTGTTCTGCTTCCCCATCCAGTCACCTTAAGGCCAAGCATGGACTTGTCCCAGTACAGCTGAGCTGCTCCATGTTGCCAGTGTGCCAGAGAAGGATTGCCAATGCAAGCTCCTGGTGCCCCAGGGGACAGCTGCATCCTACAGGCATTACTGTGGCCAAGACAAGGCCCTCGGAGACCTTCTTTCCTTGCTAGCATATATTGCTCTGATTTCGGAGGTGGATAACTCTGCTTTCCTTCCCAGCTTCTCCAAGGGAACCTGAGTTGCCAGCTGGAGCCATCTCACGTGGTGCCCAGCTCTAAAGATAGCCCTGGCTTCTGAAGGTTCTAAGCAGCCTGAGGCTGCCATGGGTTTCCCAGGTCTCAGCGTGGGCCACAGCGTCATGTGTGCAGTGCCTGTGTTTGTTGAGCTAAGTGGTTAAACACTAAATCCAGTTTGCTGCAGATAAGTAATGACAAAAGCTTTTTGTACTGAACTGTTAATAAATACACGATTTTAGACTAAAATAGGATACCTATTAGCAGAAATAATAGTCACAAGACAGCTTGCCTGAACAAAAGCCATGTTTCGTCGCAGTAAGACCAAAACTAAAAAAGGGAAAACTGAGTAAAATGCTCAGTCATCCTGCTATTAACCCCCAGGGAGTGCATCCCCGCTGGCTTTACAGCTCACTGTTTACCAGCACTGGGCTGTTATTGCAGGGCATTTACAAGCACTGCAAGATTTGTGCGTAGATTCATTGGTTGTCTAAGAAATTTTATTGAACACCAACTTAAAAGTTAGTGCGTGTCTGCTATAATTGCTTGCATGGCTATAAAGCATTCAACTGATAATTGTTCTGGTCTCTGAAGTGAAGTTCTCCTGCAGAAGACACCGTGGAGGAGTGGAGGGTTCGATAGGTTTATTTATTTGTAGTTTGCCTCCTATTATGAGTTGATCTGCTTGGAGACAGCTTCTTGGAGAAAGTAAAGCTGGGCTGTGACAGTCCTCAGCCCAAGAGGGAGACCTGTTCCAGCATCCCCTATCCTAGTGACCACGTGTGCTGTCGAGCGAGAGGTGGAAGATCTTTGTCACCACAACACATATAGCTCCCCTGAACCCTGGCTTGCAATGCCATCAAGGACACAGTCAGCTGAGCTGATAGACAAGGAAACACTCTGGATTTCTGATGGCTACCTAGATCAAAGAAATCACAGCAAGTAGGGAAATGCAGGAGACGCAACACCTGCCAGGTGTCCAGGGGAACACTGTGTGAAAACGGAATGGTCGTAAAACCCTGAGTTGAGCTGAAGAGGGCCATTATATTTCTTCCTATAAAAGCCTGTCTCCACAGTCCTGAGTGTCACCACACAAACACTGAGGAATTACACTCCTGATAATGCTCCAGTTTTGTTCTGGCAGGGGCCATAAGGATGGAAAGCAGGTGCAGGAGATCGTGAGTTCCCTACTGCTGAATATTGAGTACTGGGAAGGAAACAGGTCTGGTTTACTGAGACTGACCTTGATTGGTATCATTGAAAGGTGGGCTGTAGGTCAATTTAGGTCTTCAACTCTTGGCAGCAGGGTTTTCCAACAATTGTATTGGGAATATGGCTCTACACTTTACTGCAGGATGTACATCTTGGTGGATGGCCAGTATCTTGCTGCATGCAAACAGCAGTTGCTCCTTTGCCCCAAACTACACATTGGTTAGGACTTGCCAGCCCTGAAATACTTTTGTCCTGCGGCCACTTACCTTGTCCCCTCACATCCATATGTCCTAAATCTGGCCAGGAGCTGGAACAAACAGGGTGTTTCAGCAAGACTGCAACATTGCTTAGAGCTTCTTTGATTCCTGAAGACTGTGCCTTTTCCCTAGGAGAGCAGTGCAGCCCTTAGGGTACAGAGATGTGGTGGCATCTTCGTACTTGAGGTTATCAGCATCCACATGGATGAGGCCTTGAGTGACCTCAGCTAGGTGTGAGAGTGGTCCTGCTTGGAGCAGACATCTAGAGATCTCTTCCCACTTGAACCTGTCTAGGATTCATTAAATATAAAGACAGGCATCACCATGGTCTCAAGAAGACTCCCACACCAGAAATAGCTGGAAGCTATAAAAGCATTTATGGAGATATCCTGAATGTTTCACCCTCTTCTTATGCTCTTTTGGGGAAACTTCTCCTAGTTATGAAGTTTGAGCCTTCCCTCCCCCCAAGACTACATGGCTGCATTGGAGCAGAGGAGATCTGTGACTAATGCATTGGCTGAAAGAGCTTGCCTGTATCCCTGTTCCAGGAGCCAAAGTACTTAACGTGGTGACTGCTCTGACTTATATGTACCAAAGGAACATGCCAGCTGCAATTATTTTTCAACAAAGGCACCCTTTTTCTTTTTTAAGCCTTGTGTAAATGTCAATAGCAAGTCTTTAAGGACAGCTAACTGTCTGGCGCAGAACCCCTCCAAGGGGGAGGATAAAGACAGGCTGGGCAGCTTCTCTGGCTGCAGCATGGCAGAACCTTGCTGAGCCAGAGCAGCTGGTTTAAAGCCTAGTTCCATCAAAAAGAGACAAGGACGTAAATATGTTTTATTGCAATAGTTTAGAGCCAGACAAACTGCCCAGTAGGAGCAAGTCTGTGGAAATACTAGGGGAGTTTGGGAGCATCGCAACCCAGCCCCATGCTGCTGGCTTTATGGCAAAGCTCTGTGCTGTTCCCAGGGGCGCAGGGTGCCCTCAGTGCTGCTGAGAGCTGCGTCCTTAGCGCAGCCCCCTCCCACCGCACCCAAGTGCCCTTCCTGCCCCTAGACCACATGCAAGCTTGCGGAAGGCATTGTGAAACCAAGTTCACACTTGACTTCGTGATGGTTACGCTGGCAGCCATGGAAACAGCGTCATGGTGTGTAAGAGAGAGGAGAAAAGGGCAATGCCCTGCTGTAGAGCCCGAGGGAGGTACTACAGAGCAAGAGGAAGCCCCATGGTACGTGACAAAAAGCAAGCACTGCTTGCAGACAAGAGACACACCCCCAAAGACCCAGTCTCTCAATGAGGCTCATTTGTGGAGGGGAAACCAAAGAAGAAACACTGTGGTTAGGAAATGATGCACTCCGTCTTCCCCCTGCTTACGCTCCTGCTGCCCCCCGTTAGCCAGGCAAACACATCTTCCACAGGTCATTCTCCACTTTGAGTGCCTGTAAGAACTACATTTAACACCAGAGATAAATTTGCTCCAGCAGCAAAGCACTAGCTGGATTTACACTCCCATGGTTTGGCAGAGAGATTTTTCCCACCCTCTGTATCATATCCTGCTTGCAGGCAGTTTTTCACCGGAGCATCCCCCATGCTCAGTCTGGCCTGGCAAATATCTAAAGCAAGGATGTGAGGTGCTCATACAGCACCTGTACAGAGACAGATGGTAGGCTGAACCATCCCTGTGGGGCTTGAAAGCAGTCAGCTTCTCTTGGATTTCCCACATTTTTGGTCATCAACTCCCCGCGTTCAGGCTCGTGGCTCAATTGTAGCTCTGCTCACACTGCTGTCTGGTGCTCGGTTAGAAACTGAGCCTCACTTTCTGATTAAGTGTTGAAACCCAAACTCTAGGATCTTCTTCAATACACGAGCAGCCTCAGAATGAACTTTTTCAGCGTGTCACCAGCCCTGCTCTGGAAGCTGGACAAGGCTGGGAACAACTCCGGCTGCCCATATTCCCTAGCAAGAACCCTCTTAGCAAGCATGAGAATGGGAGGAGAGCTGCAAACGCTCACCGGTGCTCTTCCTGGGGCACTTAGATCTACTTTTAGCAAACTTCATGAATATTTTTGACCCTGTTCTGCCAGGATGTGGGTGCAGGGAGCCCACATCCTGCCGTTGTCACAGCATCCAGGACTTGCAATCCAGTGTGCTCTAGATGAGGCTGCCATGGTGGCAGTGGTTCAGCAGAGCTGCTCCCCTGTAGGATACCACCCCTGGGCCAGCGGGAGATTGTGCTTGGCAAAAGGAGCTGGGGATGGATGGACCAGGGGAACGCTGGCCGCCCTCCCCTTTACAGAGCTGTCCGTGGAGGACAGACTTAGGAAACTTGAACCTCCAAATAACCTCGGCAACAGATCAATATGACATCCCAGCTTAATTATCTCTGCCAAGAGGTGGCACCAAAAACCCTCAGGATACAGAGGTTTGGGAACCTCAGAGCAAAGGCTGGGAGGGGATGCCAGGAGCACTCTAAGAAATCTTTGTATACTGAACAGCACGTGCTCATATCTGCCACCAAGGGCTTTATAAATGCAAAAATTGCACGGCCTGCATGCTCTAGCAAGTAACACCGGGGCATTAGGAGAAACCCAAGAACTCTCTTAGCCCTTCTAATGCTTGCACGTCTCCTTGGCTGCCCTGGATGCGAACAGGCTTTGCTTGGACTTCCTTATCTCTCAAACAGAAGCTGTCATCACACAAGGTTTTCAGCCACAAAACTGTTACAGTAAATGTCTGACTGCAGCTGTCTCACTCATGAGCTTGGGCCAGTGTTCAAATGTGAAAGCAGCCCAGGCCAAGCCACCAAAGTCATCTGAGGATGTGCTGGGGCACAAATAGCTTTTAAAGATAGTTATTTTCCCCACTCACCCCAAACCAGAACAATAATCAGATGGCTTTTTTCTTTTTTTTAAGAGACCTGTGTTGCGTGTTTGATTAAAAGAACAGTAGTAAAAAAAGATAATAAACCTGAAGCATTTTTAATAGTGCTCAACAGCAGTTGGTTAGATGTAGAAATGACAAAGAACCTGGGGAGAAAAGGGAGTGGTAGATGGTTGCCAAGAAAGTGAAGCCCTTTGCCTCATGCTACTAGTTACAGCATAACTGCTGTCAGGCAAGGGATTACAGGCAGGGTTTCTCTTACCCACCTGCATGTGAAAAATCACACACATATAACTTCCACCTCTAGGCCAATCTGCCACCCCTTGAAGAATCCCACAGCAAAGACACCACCAGAAGGGCCTCTGTGCAGAAACAGCAGTGGGTGACAACCAACGCAGGCTCCCCTGAGCCACGGGGGAGGAAAACATCACAGGCCAGCAAGAACCACCATGCAATACCCTTTTCCCAGGTGCATGCAGATCCCATACTACCTTACCCAGCTGCTGCTGAAAGCAAGACACCCTGGAAAGAGTTCATCTTATGAAAGCGAGAGACTCAGAAATAGCCACAGTCAGAAGGTGCTCAGTTTCATTTCTTTATAAAGCAAAGGCCAAGCTCACTCTCTGCAAGGCTTTGTAGCAGCATGGGAAGTACTGCCTGCATAGCCCCTCAGGCCAGCCCACACAAAGACCATCTTCAAAGACAGTCTTGAGCATTTCCCCCGCCCTCTTCCCAGCTTCCCTTCTTACCTTATCTGTAAGTGGCAAAACCCACCCAGCTCAGTAGCTGATTGTTAGAAATACAACACCTTCAGGCCATCACCAAGTCCTGGTCTTTGCGGTCAAAGCCAGGTCAAATCCTGTAACTGGCCCTTGCTGGCATTTACACCAGAGTTGTTCCCCTTCTGCAAAGGGGCATGTTTCCTGCAAGTGCTTTTTAGTGCAGTGACAACAGGAACAAGCAGTGTGAGGTAAAGCAGGGTCTAACATTCACTTGATCCTGGTATTAGAAAAGAGCCTGACCCTTTTACTGCATCACCACTCCTAGCATCTACCACATCCCAGCACCCAGGCAGAGAGAAAGCATTGATTCCAGATCAAGCCAGGTGCAGGGGGAGAACTGAGACTGACCTGAAACAAATGCAGAAAAACCTGAAAAGGCTGTTCCTGGCACTGCAAGCAGGAGAAGAGTGAAGAGTAGCTCAGGAACACAGTGGTTAGTGGAGAAACCTAAAAGCACAGAGACATGAGCCTGGCTCCTCTCCTTCCCACCATGCAGAGGCTCTGGAAGCATCTGTGTTCACAGAAAGGCAGCAGGAATAGGCTGAAATTTCCTGTTTCAAGCAGCAGATTCCTCCACAGATGCGTGCTCCTCCCTGCTAACAGCCACTTGCAGGAAACCAATCCCATGTCTAAATCACCTCCCCAGCCCCATGGGTGTTTAAATAAGATGACTACAAGATACACAGCCAACATTTTGTTCCACCTTTATTTTAACAATCAGATAAAAACAGAACCATAGTTTTAAAAGTCATTACACAGCAATTATAAAGTGCATTTTCCACTTGAATATTGTGTACAAAAATATCTTTTAAAAAACAAACATGCAAAACACCCCACAAGGCACTTCCAGGCATAGAGCAAGGAAAGCAACCCCTCGCTTCTATGTTCACATTAGCAATGGAAAAGGGAAAAAGGGAAAGGCCACAAGTAGTATTTTTAAACCGCTATTGGTCAAATAGTCAGTTCCCATCCTAGCTTTTACTTATGGCATTGCTCTAGCTAATCTTCCACGTTCCTTCCTAAACACACCCCATCCACAACCTAAAACCAAACAGGCTCCATAAGGAGATACCACCATCCACAGTACCCCAGACATACATGCCTTGATTCAGCTCACAAACAACTCTCCATAGGCTTGAGAACATGCTAGGAGAACATGACTTCTCTACAGTCAGTATCTTACAGTATTAACACCATAAACTTCTTAAAAAAAAAAGTGTCACTCAAGCTTGCTTAAAGTTTAAAACCAGGTTTAAGCCAAGCTAGGCAACAGTCCCTTCAAGAGTGACCAGATGCAGGTTATAAGGGCTGATTCAGGAAGCTGTTTGAACGGAGGAACCAAGCGTGGTGAGCTCTGGACTAGCAAGCAGATTTACCACCTTGACTAAGTGATCAAGCACAGTTATGACATGCATTGGTGTTAGGTTTTTGGAAAAGGAGCAGTTGAAGGGAAGCTATTCTCTCTGGAAGCTCTTGCTCCTTTCAGCATCCAACAGTGATCACAGTATCCTTTCTAAGTTCGGGTAAAATAGTTTTTAAGTATTTTATACAGTAGTCTCCAGAATTAAAAGCTAAGTTTAAGAAGTTAGGTAGGCTAGCCCATTGCTTCTCTCCAGCCCATCCAAAGGCCATTATCAATGCACAAAAAATTATATAAAGCTTATGCACTAGAAAAAAGTAAGATTCCCTTGACTTCTATTTCTACAAACTATTCAGCACTCTCCCTTTGAGCCAAGGGAGTAAGTTACTCTGCTCAGCTGGCACCCAAGCAGCTTTGTGAGGCTGTTCGGCACTGCACAAGCTGGCCACCTCACCTCAGGCCTAGAAGACAAGCTGCCTCTTTGAAGATGGGGATGCTTCACATCTATGATTTGTTTCACATCCAGGTGTCAGGATGACCCATCTCACACTTCTTATGGCTAGTTCTTTGCACAGGTGGAGTGAGCCGCTTCTTATGGACACAGAGATGCAAAGTTCGGGCATTTACAGGTTGAGATGGCAGCTACTGCCACAACAGTGAGGCAGGCCCAGCACATTGATGTTCATCCAGTACAGCCACAGCATCCTCACAGGTGAGGACTGCCATGCCATTAGCTGCCAAGCAGTCCAGGGCACCCAGTAACAAACCATTAGGAGATCTTTTTTAAAAGCAATGTTATTTCCAAAGCCTGTTTATCCCAAAGCATTGCTGGGATTGCATGTTACCACCCCTTCCTCAGTCAAGGCACTTCCACTGCAGCAGGTACACAACAGTCACCTTCTTGTAACAGACACAGCACAGAGCAGCCATGCGGTCCATTTGTATTTAGCTCCTGTAACACCTGAGCACAGCCTCCTGCACAGGACTCTAGGCCCCAGCTGGACAAAACCCTGGTTTACAGTCCATAGGAGGAAGAACTGCATTTTCAGGGCCCAGCACGGCCAACAGCTGACTTCAAATGTCCATTAAGGGGAAAAAAGCATCACCCATCACTTGTGATTAAAGAAATAGGAAGGTTCTGAAGAAGGCAGTCAAGGCTGTTGACCCATGGCTGTGTTACAAGCACCACACAGCTACAGCTAATCTCTATTTTTGGTAACACCAAGGATATAATGAGAGTTTTTTTAAGATCAGCTGATAAAACAACTGGTGACTAAGCAGATCAGATCCTCTTGCACAGGCACACGTCTCCTAATATGGCAGGCTGCAGGGCCATATTTCCTGTCATCACAGTCGCATTCTTTGTCTCCAAAACACCCTTTCTGCCTCCAGCAGGAAGGGCCTCACACTACAAGGATGCGTGCAAGGAGAGGACCCCGTTCCCCACAAGCCCCCTACTATTACCAGACAGGCATGGGCCAGCTTTGTAAGGACAGCCCACTAAATATAATACTAGAACATTCTGAAAAAGCCTTTTAACACTAGGCAAGCAATACAAACCAGCCACCACTACGCAGCTTCAACAGACGATATAAGCACTGTAGCGTTCCCCTGGAGACTAGCAGCTTTATAGAAGAGGAAGGAGTAGCAGCACTGAGGAGATGCATGAGCAACAGCTCCTGGTCCTCTGAGCATCCAGAGAGCCAGTTATCTGAGCTGGGGCAGGAAAGGCAGCCCGTTTTGCCAGGGACGCTTCCCTGACTACAAGCCCACTGCCAGCAGAGCACTGCACATCTGGTTTTGCTGTGAGGCTTATGCAAAGCTACGTGGAGCCATACTTCTTCCACCTTTCCATACACTCCACCTTCAGACTGGCTTTCAGGCCTGCTGACGCGCCAGCAACAGTCAATCAGGACTTTGTCCTTGGGTCAATAGTAAGGCCCTAGCTTCTCGTAGCCAGAATAGCTGGGCCACTCAGGAATGAGGCCGTAGGAGCATCGAGGGCTCCCAAACTGGTCAAAAGCACTGCCAAAGTCAGGGCCCTGTGGGGGGCTGACAGCTTCCTGGGCAGATTTCAGTTCTGAACGTACAATCCTGTAATTTGTGCCCCTGTTGCTGTCCCAGTACACCTTTCCATTGCACTCAAAGGAGATGGCAAACTCTACTCTTTCATGGGATTGAATTCCCTCAGGCAAGCTGATGTCAAAGGAAAATGTGTCCCGATCTGACCCTCCATACGTATCCTTGACATACTGGCATGGGTGATCCACAAAGTTTTTCCAGGTGTCAAACGTCATCCTGATCTTCACAGTCTTTTCAAAAGCAAGGTTCTTCACCTTCACTGTTCCCACAATGGATCGCTCCTTCAGCATACAGTTTTCGAGGCAGACGCAGTCTGCCTGGAGGCGGTTTCTGAAGTCCAGGTAGTCCACAGAGGGCTGAACAAAATCCAGGACAAAGCTGTCCCTCTCCACTGTTGTCAGACCCACGATGTTGTCTATCAGCTCAGTGATGTTGAAAGGAATATCTAGCGGGTCATCAAACTCCGAGAACACCTTCACCATTGTCAGAGCAAAGCCTCTGCTATCTGCAAAGGACACCCTCTTCTTCACTTTGTTGTGTGTGAAGGTGTTTGCTGCCTCTTCTGGTCCATTCAGTGTAGTCTTGCTACTCAGCTGGATGCAGGGCCGCAGTGGCTTGCTTGGCTTTGGAGCAATTTTGCAGGCACACTTCTCTCTTCGCAGGGGTGAGGAGCACAGGTATAACTGCATTGCTACATCCACAGCCATTGCTTGTTTGTGAGGAAAATAGTCTAGTACTCTAGAAGATAAGAAAGGTCAGTTGATATTAGAAAAGCATTTAAATATGAATTTTATCAGACAATTACTACACCACTTCTCAGCCATCCCAAAGAAACTTGCTTCCACCAACCCCACAAGTCCCTCAAGCTTAAAGGCAGGTACTTGCATGGTGCGATTTACAGACGTGGTGAGAAACTTGCTACATCAGATGTGACAGGACCAGAACCTGTTGTGCTCTTGAACAAGAGGTCTTAAAATTGCTACAGGGACAGAGCCACCATTTGAAAACACACACAAGCACTGCCCTACTAGGCTAGCAACAGCAGGCTCCAGAGCATTTCTGGCCCAAAGCAAAGCCCATGGCTCAATCCTGCTGGTGTCAACAAAACCCAGAGATTATCAAATGTCAATGCTACATAAAGCAGTATTCCTGCTGCACTCACCTCAGAGCATCGGATGCTTTTGTAGGAGCAGGAACTCAGTTTGTCACAAGCTGCTGTATGCAACTGACCTCACCTTTCATAAAACCCCAAAGGTCTGGTATTTTTAGAGGCTAAAAAGCCTCGTTTGGTTGAGCTACAGGTATCGCTCATCACTGCCTCCCTTAACTGCTCCATCTGAAATACCTGCAAGTGGCATTGTAAGGATAGCAACAGTCTGGTACAGCAGCAGGGTAGAGACTCAGCTGACATTGCTCTGCACCGAGAGGAGCCCCTTTCCCCTACTGCACTTTAAAACAGACGTCAGCTCAGATGGCCCAGAAAGTTTTACCTCCAGCACAGAGCTCACACATCAAGCCTCCATCATGCTAGCACCGAGCCCCTCGGAAACACCTACATAGCCACAGGGCTCTGCCAAACACAACCCACCTACTCAAGGCTGACAGAGCCTTTGGAAACAGCCTGTGCCTTTTGGGGCAAGGACTTGTGTGCCCCTCTACCACGGGCTCCCCTCCTCCAGTGCCCAGCCTGTTCTCCAGGGATGTAACACTGTCCGTCTCTGTGCACCCACTCTAGGGAAGCTCCCACCCAGCACCTTGCCAGATGTAGCCCTGGAGTTGCCTCCGCAGCCAGGCAGCTCCCAGAACATCATACCTATCGCTCCTGCCCTTACACCAAGGTTAGGCTAGATGCTTTTGGCAGACTTTTTGGCCTGGCTCTGGATAAACCACTGGACAGATTTATCACACTCATCCCCCCTTAAGTCAACTGCATTGCAGCTGACCTTAAACACAAAGTATTACCTTAATAAAAATCCCATCTGGCTGCAAGCCAGGCTCCAAAGCTGCTCCCACCACACAGAATAGGACAAGCCAGGAGCAGTAGCAGCAGCCACTGGCCATGTGATGCAGCACAGCTCCAGCTGCCAAAGCCACGCACAGCCAGCTCTAGTACTCGATTGCTGCCCCCATGCCAAGAAAAAGCGAGAGCTATGCTCTCCAATTCAGTGCTTTAACTCCCCACCCTGCAACACCAACAGAGCAGCTCTGAGCAGGCTTCCACAGCATCCATTCAGCAAGGGCATCTGTTTATTGATAGCACATGTGCCAAAGCTTGCTTCCCAACACAACTCCTTCTGCATTGCCTCCTTCCAGCTCAAGGGCAGCTGTACAAGACAGACAGTAGATCCACCTGTCCACTAATGCCATTCCGCTCATCTCTACCTGGTTTTGCCAAGTTTTTAATTCACACACACTTTATATAGGTCATTTCTTCCTTTAAATTAATGCAGCCTCCAACACCTCTCTCTTACTTGGGCCAGTTTTATCTGCATTACATCTTTTCCCAGGGAAATTTATTCAGCTGAATCCCCACAACTGCTGAAAAGTCAGGTTTCTTAGTAAGCCTTGGTTAGTCACATTTTTATAACAAAGAGGCATGAAATAGCCAGCCTGATTTGCATTACTTGGAGCTTTTTTCAAGCTAAGAACTATAGTAAGTGCTTTTCATACCCACTATCAGGCCATGCTCTGTGCTTTTACAAACTTTTTCAGCCGATTTGATACCCCAGACATACCCTTCTGCACTTGAGAGCCTGCTGATGCCCAACTCACAGCCAACAGAGGAAGGTTTGCCTTTTGGGGCTGGTGTTGGCCATCTTAAACTTCAGATGCTTTGAAGGTGGGAGCAGGGAAATCATTACAGGAGCTTACACAGGAAAGGGAGCTGCAGTAAGCGAGCAGCACAAGGCTGACAGCCCTGCGTGGGTACAGGGGCTGAGCCCTTCCCCCTGCCCCTCCAAAGGCCAGCAGAGCAGATTCTGCCTCCAGACACTTTCCTGCAGCTTGGCCCTCTCCAGAGGGGAACGTCACCACTCTCTCCTCCCTCCCTTATTCCTAGGAAGGAGATGCAAGTCAGAGGAAAGGAATTATTTACCCCTACATTTAACAAAACCCTTCGATTGCCTCCATCCTGCTCCCAGGGCTGGGTAACCCTCTTGCAGTGGGCTCGACGTGCGGCAGCTGCTACGCCCGAAGTTTTCAGAGGCGACAGGCTGCTGGACGGAGCACGCTCGGGCTCCCTGCCCCCTTCTCCTCCCCGGTTCGGGCCGCTCCCAGGGCACAGCCCAGCTCCCACCGGCATGGGGGACCCCGAGGCCGTAACCCCGCTACCACCCGCCCCCCCCTGCGGAGCCCAGCAAAGGCAAGCCGCACGCCCAGCCCCGCCGGCGCTCCGGGGGGCGCAGCAGGGCGACGCCCGGCGGGGGGCACCGCGCCCGGCTCCCCCGGGGGGGGGCCGCAGGAGCCCAGCCGGGAGGATCCCGCCCTCCCCAGCGGCAGCACCGCGGCGGGGAGCGCTGGTACAGCTTCCGCGCACCCGCGGGGTCTGCGGTCCCGCGCCGGGGGGCACGGCGGGCACCCGGGGAGCACGGCGGCGGGGCGGGAGCATACCTGGCGCACTGCATGAGACCGGCCCCGGCACCCCAACTCGCCCGGCCCCGCCGGGCCCGCAGCCTTAAGGCCGCCCGCCCCGCCCGCCCGGCCCACGCCGCAGCCAATGAGCGCGCTCCCAGCGCGGCGGGCGGCCAATAGGCCGGCGGGGGGAGCCCGCGGGGGGCGCGCGGCGGCTCCTGAGGAGCCGGGGCGGGAGGGGCGGCAGCTCGCTGGGCGTTCGGGGCGAAGGGGCCCGCTCCGTCGTGGAGGTGCCTTGCGAGGTGGGCTCCTCTTCCCTCGACCGGGGCTGCCTTGTCTTGGTAGAAGGCAGAGCTCTGTGGCAGGCGTTGGATGCCCCAGTGCCTCCCTGTCCCGCTGCAGTGCGTGGCTGCTGCGCCGCGGTGCCCTCCCTGCCGGCCCGCAAGGGCAGCGTGGGGCTCTGTGGTGGTCGCAAACGGGCAGAGAAGGGCTAAACCTCCAGGTTCCTTCAGGAACGTGTTCTCGAGGCAGGAAAGGCTTTTTGGGGCGCTGCTGGGCTGGGCCGGGGTGCCTGGGTGCTGAGGGGAGGGTTACTCAATACCCCACGTCTTGCGGCCGCTGCTCGGGGCCACGGGTCTGTGGTGGCACTGGGTAGAAACCTCCAGAGGATACTGCAGAAACTCCTCTTTTTGGGCAACGTTGTGGAAAAAATTACTTTCTCATAGAGGTGACTGACAGTAGGAAGAATCACCTGCGGGCCCCAACCAGCACAGAGGCCCACACCATGGGAGTCCCTGCCCGGGAACATGCGCAGAGCTGTGAAGTGTTTCCGACCCCCTGAAAACACCTGCCAGGCAAATGGATGCCCTGGCATAGACCCCCACTGGTCTGCAGGGCCAGCTGGGCCAAGGGGTCTTCCCAGCTGCCCTCCTGCTGCCAGCTCCTGCCTCTGCTCCCTGGGGGTGCTCCTGAGTTCGCTTTGGCACAGAGCCTGATGTCCTCAACGATGTAAAAAGTGTGTGTGGAGCTAGCCACCCTGGCAGGGAAGCGGCTCTGGGGACAAATGCCATGTCCATGAGCAAGCAAAGCCTGCTTTGAGGTGGGCATGGTGCATCCACTTTCTCCCTATGGTAACAGTGGGATAATAGTATTTGCCTCTTTTTGTGCCACATCTGGCTTCTAACTGCGGAACTGTGAGCAATGCTGCACTCCCTCTCCTCCTTTACAGAGCATAAAAGCAGGATTGAAGTGTCACCATTTGTTTTCAATTAACTTGTGGAAACACACACAGCTATTGTTAAAGCCAGAGACTTCCTGCTAGAAGCTGCCATTTCATAAACTTATTACTCTGCAAGGAAAAAGGGCATTGTTGAGGGAAAAAGTCTACATTGTTTCTTGGTTTATAAACCCTTTTTAGATAAAGGCAGTGGTAAGATTTAAAGTCGGGGAGAGAGAGCTGAAAGATGTGCCCACTGCAGGAGTCTTTCAGACTTTACACTACAATTTCGTGTGCTGAGGTGTGGTGGGACTTCAACACATTCTACGGAGTGACGGGGTTTACATCGGGGATGAGAGGAGCCGTGTTCAGATTAGCCTGGGAGCAACACACAGAGACCCAGTAAGGTGGTCACAGCTCATGGGCCCTCTCCACTGCTGTGTCCCCTTCTCCTGGCAGGGCCACCACAGCCTGGCTCAGCGTTGCTGATCTTGGGACACTGGAGAGATTCAGGTGTAAGTAAACTCACCAGAGTTTAATGGGATGAGCCAAAAACCTGGGAAATCCCAACCTGACTGGCACTTGTCACTCTGCTCTGCCGCAGATTTCTCCTGGCTGTTGCTGGCTGCTCAACACCATGGAGGTGCTGAGGGAGGTGTTGGTTAGCCTTTGAGCTGTGTGGGTTTTGGCCAGCCAGCGCCGGGGAAGGAATGCATGTGAAGTGGCTTCGGGTGCATTTCTGCCCCATGATACAAGCCCTGTTTGCCATGAGCCGGGCAGGCTGTTTCACAACTGCCACTTGATGTTTGCTCCTGAAGCAAAGGTAGGTGGAAGTCAGGGCAGGGTGTTGTGCTGGGCTGTGGACACAGGCTGTTATCTTCAGGGAGCTGAGATAGTGGCTATATTTAGGTCTGTGCAAGGCCCTTGCACAGTGGTCTTTGTGATTTCCCCACAGCTTTCCACCCCTCCCACCTTGCTGAGGGATGAGGCAGAGCTTGCTCCCTGGCATGGGGAAGAGGCTCCGTAGGTGTTTCTACCTGGGGGAGCATTGTAGAACCAGTCCCATCTATGACAGAGATCTCTGGAACGAGGGTCCCGCTCTCCCATCAGGTCTCACCTGGGGGTTGTTCCTGGTTTAGCTGGAGGATTTAGTCCAGGGCCCCTGGGACAGGACATAGTGGCTCCCGCACCCCTGGGGTGCAGCCCTGCTGGCTTGCTGCGGGAGGAGAGGCAGAGTTTTTCTGTTCCTCCTGTGGGGCAGCCCTCCTTCCCCCACCACAGTCCTTCAAGAACCACCTCTACCAGCAGGCTTGAGTAGGTCCTTGGGTACCCTTCCTGGTCTTGCCACCTCCCTTGGTGCCCTCCTAGAGGCAGGGGTGGATGGAGCATCTTCTCCCTGTCTGGAACTGGCAGGCTGCTGTGCCAGCTTGGCCTCCCAGCAGCTGGCCACTGGGCAGCCCCGGCGGGGAAGGGGAGTGGGGACAGGGGTGTTGTGCAACCTGTCTGCACCGCAGCAGGCTGCAGAGCCAAGGTTCAAGGGCGAGTGTTGTAAACTGGTGGAGCAGCTGATGTAACAGCGCTACCCAGGGAGCTGTGCTGGGGCTGCCACCATGGGGCACCCCATCCCACACCTCGTGCCCTCTCCCAGATCAGCAGCCCACTCCTGATACCTTCTTCTCCCTGCTACCCCAGCTGCCATCCCCTCTTACTGCCAATGGGCACAGGGGCTCCAGTCCCCTGCACCTTTGCACCCAACTGCGGCCCCAGCCTGGCTGGGGGTGCCCGGCAGTGCAGTTGATGGGAGGTCTCCATCCCTGGTGCTGGCAGTCCTCAGGGTGGCAGCAAAGGTGCCACGCTCCTTGTGCTCACCACGGCAGCCCACTGAGGCAGATGGTGCCACCGTGGTAGTGCAGTTGCTGTTGCAGTGCTGGTGCTTGCCAGCAATTTCCAAATCGGCAGCACTGAGGAACTGCTGTCTTTCAGCCGGGCCGTGACGCTTGCACCAAGCGGAGGAGGGCTTTTGTTAAAGTCCACCTGCCTGCCTGTGATAAGGCTGTGAGGGTAACTCTGAAGTAATCGTAATTAGATGTTGTCTCATATCAAAATGCTATGAGCGAAACTAATTTTGGAGTAATTTTGGACAGCACTGGGGCACTGTGGGAGAGTTGGCCAGGCCAGTGCAGAGTCAGTCCCAGGAGCAGTGGCCGTCGGCAGCATGACATGCCATCCTCCAGAGAGGACATACCCGTGGCTGAGCTGGGTGGCTGGCTGGCTGTCGGTCCTCCTCCATCCCCTCCAGATGTACTGCTGGGTGTCAGCCACACTTGATGGTGGAGTGGGAAGCTAACGCATCACTTCTAAGTTTTGTGAGAATCAACAGCTGGTGGGGAGAGACCCAGCGAGCATTCTGGGCTTGGCTGCAGTGGCCTGCTGGCCAGTCAGTGTCTCCACCAGGTGGCCAGCCAGCACTGACAGCCCCTTGGCCAGCTATAGTACGTGTCATGGGGCTGTTCATGGAGTGGTGGAAAAAGCTGAGGTAAAGAAAGTGGGACAGAGGGACAACATGACAGAAATCTGCAGGAAACATGTCTTCTATTGTTCTATGTTTCACCATCAACTTGGTCTTAGCTGCAACTGTGTCTGAGGCCTGATGTGTTGCTTGGGCGCACCTTGTGGTCCCAGGCCCCTGTCCAGCTCCTGAAAGGTCACAGCAAACACAGCTCCACCAAAGAAAACAGTTGAGAAGTCTTGTCGGATGATGAGATTTCCCTCTCTAATTCCACATGTCTCAAACTCCTGTGGCCATCCCAGGAAATCAAGCAAAGAACATTCAACATGCCCCGGCACCAAAGAAAATCCCACCCTCAGTTAAGGCTCCTGACCATGCTTCAGGGAGCCATGCTCCAAGGCAGAGGCCTCATTGCTCCTGGTTCTATCCAGAAATGAGGAGTTACTTCAGTACATTGGCTGCTGGCCTGAGGTAGGATATTTACCTTGGCATGGCTCCCTTTGGATCTTGTACGCGTTCGTGGTCAAAAACCTCAAGGAACATGTACTCTGCCCTCCTGAAGACCATGGCACCTTCCCCTCCAGCACAAAGATAGTGTGGGGCTAGATGCAAAGCCTGCCCTGGTGCTGTGTGTTGTAGAAAAAGACTGGGTATTTTAAAGCTATAGTAATTCTTAATAATAAAATAAAATTTCTTAATAATTACAATGCCCAGCAAGAGAAACCATGAAAATCCTTGCAAAAAAGGGAGATTATGGGGGAGAGAATTGATGCAGATAAGTTACAACAAATGCCTTAAGGAAAGCTGCTACCCACAGAGAAAAAGGGAATGGGCTTCCAGCGAAGGAAGAGCCCAGAGGGCAGCACAAGGAGACAAAATGACAGTAGAGCAACCAAATGACAGGCAGGCAGGCAGGAACAACAAAGAGGTAAGTCCTTGTCCAGGCATACAACATGCTTGTCAAAAATGTTATAGCGGTGCTAAGGTGAGGCACTATATGCAGGATACCAGGTTAAAGCTACCTCTACCCCAAAGATCAGGACCCAAGAGTAGGTGACTCCCTGCAAGGAAAGGAAGAGTACCTCCTGCTTTCTCAACATCTGTGATGTTCTCTTCAGAGCACTGCTCCGAGACCTTGCCTTCATGAAGTCTACAGATTTCATTCCCATCATTGAATTCCTAGAAAAATCATAGCAAAAGAAAGAAGATTGATTGTCTTCTCCAAGACTGCACAAAGCAGTGCAACAGCTGTGTACCCATCCTTACTTTATTTTTTCCTGAGAGCATCCCATCCCCCAGTGATCATGCGCTGTGGACATGTCTGGCTCGATCTCCCAGAAACTTTTCTTTGTTACATTTCAGTTGATGCAGAGAAATATGGTGGCTTTTCGTTCCTTCTGCTGTTTGCTTGAACCCAGGAGCATCTGGTTGTACAGATACAATGTGTAAAAGGAAAAATAATTGTCTGTAATAGCACATGCCATCCTACATGAAGAGAAAAAAAAAGAGTATAAAGGTACAGCCTGGACTAGAACCTCAGATCCTCCAGATTCCCCATGTGCTCTTGCAGGAGATAAACAGCAAGGGCCGGGCTTGGAGTGGTGAGAGTATAAAAAGGAATCAGGGCTATTTCCATCAATAGACTGATGCAATTGCAGAGACAGAGGGATGCTCAGCTCCCCTCAGGCAGGCCGAATCAGTCCAGCTGCATCGACAGCTTGCCTTGTTTACACCATACAAGTGTCCGACTGACTGGACTTGGATCTGCCCTAGATCCACAAGTCAGAGTGAAGCAACGTATATTTTAACTTTGGTGCCCTACACAGACTGCACCAAATTTGGTGGGGCAGATATCTTGGGAACTTGCATGTATCCAGGCCTGGGGACTTGGAGAGCTTATCTCTGTGTGAGAGACTGTGCTTCACCTGAAAGTCACTTGTATGCTGATGAAGGTTGAAAGAGAAAAAGCCACACTGAGGCGTGCATGTAGTTCTCGGTGATAAATATGATCTGAAGCTCTTGAGCAGGTACCAAAGGCAGTATCAATGGTAGAAGCAAGAGCTGAGCAGAGTGTGCTGAGGAAGGAGGTCAGCTGGAGCTGCTCCCATCATCAGCCTTTGCATTCTTTGAAATGTTTTTCAAGTGTAACCTGGCCTTTTTATCTGGAAGTTTTAATTTAATCCTTGGGGGAAAAAAACCCCTGGTGATATTCAAGGATTTACCCAATTAACCATAAGCTTGAAGTTTCCTTCCTGCAGAAACAGACTGCAAGCAAAAATTACCCGTCTCTGGGGTTCTTGTGCTTCTGAAGTTGCACATTAAATGCAGCTAAGTAGGTCACTTGGGATCCCAGATTAGGTGCATACAAATAACCCCACTGTCTGCAGGTAGTTTAGGATTCTGCAGAGACAGTGCTTTCCCTGCCCGACCTCAAAAGATCTAGCTAATCTCAGGTGCACCTAGTAGGAATAGGTTATGCACAGCATCTTTGCACCACAGCGTGGGCTTCTAAACTTGAATTGGATGAGGCAGAATTTAGGAAATGTGCCTGCAGACAATAGACACACCCAGGGCAGGAATAACTCTGGCGGGACCTGGAAAGCAGGCTAATTATTCATAGGAAGCCTGCTGCTGGCTCTTGTCAGGGAGGAGGAAGTCAGGCCATCGGATGGTACGGTAAGCAGCGTTCCAGTGCTGACAGCTGGGAATAGCTCATGTCCCAAGCCCATGGAGCCTGCAAGCATTTTTGGCTGCCTCCTTCATCCCTCCTTCTCTAGTCTTTGCTCATCTCCTATTACTGATCTGCTAGGCATCCCTCTGCTGCGTGTGAGATGGCACACAGAAGAGGAAGGTGCTGCCAGCCTCCAGTAGCAGCCGCTGGGCTCCTGCAGTGGCTGAAACCCGGCGTAAAGAAAATGCAGCTCCCTCCCAAAAGCAAAACAAAGTGTTTGATGTCCATCAAGTTTCCTTGGATGCCATGATTCCTGAGCAGAAGTTAAAACACTGAAAGGCAAGCCAAGGTGGTGCAGATACAGCAGGTAGTGAAGGAGAAGGTCTTTGGCTTTGTAAGATGGGAGACCAGCTTATAGTGATCTGAACTATGTGGCACCAGCAAAGCTGGGAAAAAACAGCAATAGCCAGGGCCTACAGGAAAATCGGTAAGTTGTGATAAATGTAATGGTTCTGAAAGTCATCACAAGCAGGCTGGGAACTGAATTTGCTGACTTACCTGCTTGTGATAATGGAGAGAGAAATCTAGAAGAGGTGTAATAGTGCACAGCAGCTGAACATCCCCCAGTGACTGCTGTATTTTGGATGACTGTTTTCTTGAGAAGGGAAGTGAATGCAATATTGTTTTTTCATGTCTTGTGCAAGAGGACAGCAACATGGGCACCAGCGTGGTGCATGTGTACGTAGGCACGTACATACACATGTACTTGCATGGACAGGCTCTTGCACAAAGATGTGCATGGAAAGATGTAAGAGTTCAGTGTTATGCCCCATGCTCAAATAAGCTCAAAGAGTAGAACATCATCTACTGTTGAGCTTTTTAGTTGCAAAGAAAAAAGAAACCTGGTTGCACAGATTTTGAGCTGTCTTAGGTTTTGATCTTTATTCATCTCCAGAACTGCAATGATAAGTCAGGTGTTTTTTCTGAAAGCCAAATGCCATTTGATGCTACTGATAGGCCATCTTTCCAAATCTTTCAAAAATACTTCCACCCTCACTGCATCAGTCCAATTTTGTGCAGTATTACTCCATCAAAACTCATAGTGCAATGCTGAAAAAGTGCAGGCAGTGCCAAACTCTCTGTGCTAATTATTTCCATTTGTGTAAGGCTCACTTCAGAACACAAAGTCTCCTGTGATGTTCAGGCTCCCAGTGTGGCAACAACCTGGAAAGACCAAATGCTGTGTTTTCTGAAGCTGGTTGCTATAACCTTATCATCTGAGACTCACAGAGCTCTTTGGATCTCGTCATCAGCACGCCCCAGAGACAGGAAGGTGCTGTCATGTCTTGGAGAAAGGCTGCACAGCTAGGCTGGCTGCCCCACGGTGGGCTGACCTACCTCAAACCCTGCCAACTTTCTCAGTTGAAACGACTTCAAGTGCAGTTTTCCAGCTTCCCCTCCCTCAAGGTCATTGCCGGTTGGATCCTCCATGGGAGTCCTTACAAGCCCTAATGCAGCAGCTCAGGTTGTTGCTACTGTGAGCTGAGTTTGAGCTATTTCACAGTTTTGGGACAACCGTTGTATCCCTCGGTGCCACAGCCACTAGAGTTGCAGTTGTGGTAGGGTTTGCTTAGGTAAGGGATTTGCTTGGGTCCTCCAAAAGGTAGGCAGAGTTAGCTCAATCAAATCAAATACTATTTGATTAACAGCTTAACCCAAGCTGTTGTGACCTCCCTGACAGCCAGGGCCTGACCTAGCCTGTGCAATGGCACAGCTGGGGCTTTGCACCATTCTTGTGCAAGGAACCATGTGTCACACGTGCAGGATGGAGCTACCCTGGCACAAAAACTGCCTCCAAGCTTTTTAAAGCCTCCACTTAGACGTGAGCTAAGGCACCTATAAATAGCAATCGGTGGCCCCTGTTTAACCCAGGGGCTTTGATCATGGAGCTGGCTCTGCTTGTCAGTGCTTGGCTGCTCTCAGCCTCAGCTCTCTCATTAGCTGGGAGCCAAGTTCACTACTCCTGGTTCGTTGCTGCCTTGTAGTCTGGGTAATGGGGGGGCAGGCATGTGTTTCATTAGACACCCATAAATATGAAAATACATGTTCATCTATTATATGGCAATTAATATGCTTGTATATAACTACAATATACAATTTGTAATAGAAAATATAAAACATAAATTGTGAATTAAGACTTCAGTGCAAAGCAAACTGTAGAGATTTCTAAAGTTAAATAATATATTTTAAATAAATCTCTAAATAAAGGGCTGAAGGCTGCTGCCTCAGGCCAGGGAAGTCACTTGACACCAACATTGCAAAGCAGGCAATGTCCCCATCCGGTACGGATGCTGTAGTGGACAGTCTGTCACGGGCTTGACCACTGCCTGTCATGGTGCTGCTGGCCCCCATGTTTCTTATCTGCATGAGCGTGCATCCTATTTACTGAGTGGACTTCCTTTGTTTTGCAGCCCACTTTCCCTTATGTTATTGGCATATGATCAGATGGGGCAGCTGTGATATGTCAAAGTAATTGCGCCACAGTCCAGCTTTAATTGCCTTTTCCAGGTCATTGCAAATTTTGAGGCTCTTAAATCATCATCAGGGCTGTGTTTCTCACTGCCAGATACTGCTGAGGCTGTACATGGAGCACTGTGCCAAGTCTGGGTCTCTGGTGCAATAGAAATGGTGACAAGCTGCAGCCCAGTGGCAGCCACCAGGCTGGTGAGAGTTTGGAGCACATGGTGCATAAGGAAAGACCAAGGGAGCTGGGCTTCTTCAGCCCAGAGGAGAGATGGCTGATGGGGCTGCAGATGCATCTTCCACTGCCTGAGAGGTAGACAGAGAATGCAGAGCCAAACCTTCTCAGAGGTGCTCGGTGAAAGAACAAGAGCCAACAGGCGCTTCTGCAACACAGGGACCTCTGAATGAGATAGGTGGAAACCACTCTGCTCCAGGAGAACGGGTCAGCAGTACATGGCCCAGAGAGGTGGTGCCATCTCTGTCCTTGGGCGTCATCAAGCCTTGCCTGGATGTGGCTCCAAACATCCTGACCTGACTGTGAGGGTGGCCCTCACATGAGGAGTGGGGAGGGGACAGAAACCTCCAGAGCTCCCTTCCGCATAAAGCTGTCCATGATTGTACGATTATATTGTATTTCCCCATTTGTTTGTTGTTTCCCCAACTGTTTTTTGCCCCCTGAAAGCATCGATGGCTAGCAGACCCATCTCAGGGGACCAAGGCTGTCACAGGAACAGGAGAAAAAGCACAGTGCTTAAAATCAAGAGTATTTGATACAATGAGCAAATACAGAATGATGAGGCAGATAAGAGATGGAGAACTTGTATATCAGTATGGTATGAAATCCAGCATTATGTGGCTAAGAGAGGAGAAAGAAAGACAGAAAGAAAGAAAGAAAGACAGAAAGAAAGACAGACAGAAAGAAAGAAAGAAAGAAAGAAAGAAAGAGAAAGAAAGAAAGAAGGAAAGAAAGAAAGAAGGAAAGAAAGAAGGAAAGAAGGAAAGAAAGAAAAAAGAAAGAAAGAAGGAAAGAAGGAAAGAAAAAAGGAAAGAAGGAAAGAAAGAAAGAAGGAAAGAAAGAAAAAAGAAAGAAAGAAAAAAGAAAAAGAAAGGAAGAAAGAAAGAAAGAAGGAAAGAAGGAAAGAAAGAAGGAAAGAAGGAAAGAAAGAAAGAAGGAAAGAAAGAAAAAAGAAAGAAAGAAAAAAAGAAAAAGAAAGGAAGAAAGAAAGAAAGAAAGAAGGAAAAGAAAAGAAAGAAACCAAGGATGACTCTCAAAATGATTTAGTAAATGTCTCAAAGCTTTTACAGACAAGAAGTAATAGATGAACATGAGCTTACTACACTGTCTCAGAGCAAAGCCCTTCCTTTAATTAATTTATTACTAATATGATATTGCCCTAATCTGTAGGAAGCAATCAGGTATGCAAAAGCCAAGTTATCCTAATCTAAGGCAAACACACGTATCTCTTACTAATATAGAAGTATCTTATTCTGCATAAAGCAAATAAGCCTATCTGCGGGCTGTGTGCAGGTGATCTGGCTCACAGACCTTTGCTCACAGCATGTGATACGACTCTTGCTCCTCTGAAGATTCCTGCCTGCCTTAGCTCCTGCTGCAGGCCAGAAGGGCTCATGCTGGGTATCGCTGCTACCCATGACATGCTCTGCTGCTGTCCATGATGTTGTCTTAAGTAAGTTTGGCTGGTTTGTTTCACCGCTCACCCTGGTCTAAGACTTTCTATGTGAATGAAGTTTATGTCAGAGATCCTGACATCCCATCAGCTGCTAGCATTAGACCACTCTTTTTTTTTTTTTTTTTTTTTTGTTTCCCATTTGTAAAGGAGGTGTATGTAAAATGTGCAGCTCCCTATGACAGGACCTTGTGGATGCTAAAAACTGATGTGAGTTCAAAAAGGGATCAGGCACATTCACAGAAGCAAAAATGCCATTGTTGCACACAAAGACGCTCCTGCCTTTTCAGGAAACCCTTGATCTGAAAACTGAGCTGGCTGGGAAAGTAATGAGGAGAGGAATCACTACATGCTTGTCCAGCTCTTCTCTTCCTCAGGTATCTGCTATAGATCCATACCAGACAGGGTGTGGAGGAAGATGGATCACGTTTGAGCCTAAGGACTCACAAAAAAGGTTGTTCAGTGTCACAGGTATATTGGAATTTGTCCCTAGAAATCTTCACAGCAGGCAAAATCCTATGGGCAGAGGGACAGCTGCAGAGCAAAGAGCAAGGCTGCCCAACTCCTCCTCCCTACCCAAGGGCTCCTGAGTAGAAAGGCTCCTGGAGTTTGCAAATAGCTTGAAATCACCTGCAGGTGCAGATAGTGTGGCAGGCCATCCTGACTGGATACTTCCCCATCCCCATGCTCCAGCTGGAGAACCTGGACAGCATTGGTAACTCCACCCACCCTGTACTGGGAGAGCTTTGGCTGGCAGCGAGGGCACTGGCGAGCATCACTGGTGTAAAACTCAAAGGTGCCTGCCCTGTGGCAGGTGAAATGGGTCTCTGCTTGATAATAAACAGGGCTGTGAGAAGTAGTAGCCAAGGAGTCTGTGATTTCTGTGATCCTCTGAGCAAAAAACCAGTTTATCTTCCAAAAGATGCCCTTTATGTCAGTGCTGGCACCTCAGCTTCTGTGCAGCTGGCTTAGTGCATGGGTAGGGAAGGGCCCAGATGTGTCTAGTGGCATTTGAGCTCAAGGCTTGTGTGTCTAGAAAAAGCCTGGTAAGAGCCAGGAATTCAAGTGGTCCTGAAATAGTGATAAGGGCAGCTGGGGAATGCCTCATATGGACATGGGCTGAGGCAGTGGGGCTTGGTATGCAAGGAGGTGACACCTGCCCCACACACTCAGTGTCACATTTCACTCCCCAGAAGACTCCCATGAGGTGAGTGACATGTGACTGACTTGTGCTGCGTCTCCAAGGCTCTGTGGAGGCAGTCCTTTGCCTGCCCTACACAGAGCTGCAGGAGGAGAGAGGTCTTTCTCCCAGGCAGTCCCCAGAGCTCGAGCTGGCCTGTCGTGGAACCTCCGGGTGATGAGGGGTGGCCCTGCCTGCCGAGCCACACATGCCAGACTGCTTGGTCAGTCCAGCTGCTTGCTGGCTGTGTTCCTCATTGCTTCCTAGAGTGCCAGGCAGCCCTTTGAGTTGCGTGGCATGTGCCCCGTGATTCAAATGCAAAAGCGTCGCTGTCAGAATGTCACCCAAGAGGTCACCAAGCTTGGCAATCAAGGTAGGACCCCAGAAGCTGCACAGACCTCCCTTGGCTTCTTCCAGGATGTCCCAGGCTCCATGATGGGGCACAGCTCTTCCTGCTGCCCTTCCAATTTCCCCAGCCTCAGCCTTTGCTTCGCTGGTGGAGGTTTCAGAGGCACAGCCAGCTATAACATTCTCACCATGGGTTGCTACTGAGCTGGCCTGGGAGCATCACAGGGAGAGGGGAAAAGATGGTTTTCATAAGCTTCCGTGTCTCACAGGGCTCTGTGGTGGTGTTTATCATCGTCCTGTCCACAGACAATGGAGTCTGGGCTGAAGCATCTGACCCAAAGCCGGTGCAGACATTGGCGTCAGAGCAAGGTGTAAATTCAGGGGCAGACCAAAGTCAGGTTTCAGCTCCAAAAACTGGAGCAACAACTGGAGGCTCCCTCGTGGTTTGCCTTTCCTATGCCAGATGAGTTTGCTCTTGCTTTTACCAGAGGTTGTGACCCAGTTTCAGGTCCAACAGTGACCGATGATCATCCAAAAGAAGCCCCTGAGCTTTCCTGAGCTCTTTTACTGGGTCACCTGAGATATCTTGATCTGTGGGCCCCAGCATGAGGTAAAGCATCCTCCTTTCTGTGGTGAGCTAGAGACTGCAAGAGAAAGGCATGGGCTGGTGTCCGGCAGGAGCATGCTAGATAGCCCAGTGCCAAACAAAGTGGCAGCCAGCTACTGTGTGGCCATGTGACTACTGGCAAATATTTTTTAACATGTAAGTAAACCATGTTCTAATGTTACTCTCCCTTTCATCTTATGAAAAAGGATTTTCAGGTTCTTTCCGGGTTTTTTTTTCAGTTGTTAATGCCTTTTAGTCTCAGCCTGGACTCAGTTTGGATGGAAAAGCAAGCAGGTGCTCACATTGAGCAGTTGTAGCCAACAAAGATGTGTGCTCTGTGGATATCGTTGCAAAGTCCCCTGTGCTGGTGGCAGGTGCTCTTTGGGCTGCGGAAGGCTAATGTCTTATTAGTTCAATCTTAACTCCAGGCTTCAAACAAACATGGTAAGCAAACGCCTCCCAGAAGGTGCCTCCAGCAAGCAGCACTGTGGCCTCCCTGTCATCCCTCGGGGACCGTGTGGTTTCCCTTTCCCTGGCTGTCTGGACTCCCTTGGGAGGTGGCTTCGGATCCACCTCAGGCACAGGCAGCTGTGTCTTAAGCAAGTGCCTGTGCGCAGCCCTTTCCTCGGGGTCCCTGTCGGCACTGAGTTTCATCTAACCCAGACTTTCCCTCTAGCCAGGCCCAGAGGACGGCAGCGGAAACCCTTATTTCCCTTTTTGTAAATGCAAGAGGAACAGGGGAGTCCCAGCCCTGCAGAAGTGGTGGAAAGGCTGGCAAAGCATCCATGGAGTTAAAATGCCTGTTTCATATCCAGTTGGAGATGCAATGTAAACACTCTGAAAATTCTCTGGCAGCAGGCCTCTCCCCGACCTCACGCAATTATTGGGAAACCAGCTGCAGATGGTTGTCTCATCTCCTCCTCTTTTCTGCTCCTGGCCTGCTATGTTTCTATTCTCTCTCCGTCTCTCTCTCCCCTGTAGCGGCGTTCAAAAGCAAAGTGAAACAAGGGCTGAACACAGCAGTAGAAAGCTTTGCTGTCTCCACAGAAGTGCAGGAAACTGAGCGTGGCCAGGCAGTAGGCTCCAACAGCCAGAAATGGAGCATCAAGGAATTTCAGACTAAACCACCTTAACTCTGCCCAGTGCTGAGCTGATAGGAACAGTCCCTCTGCTTTGTCCAATGTCAGGACTGCGATGTTGAAACAGGGGAGCCTGTGGAAGGGGATCTGAGGAAGGATCTTGAAGCTTCCCTGTGGTGAGTGGCACATATTACAGGACCCGGTGGGGACTTTCCCTGCCTGGCTTGGAGCATCCCCTGCCCCCATTGCACGGGGAGCTGTGGGGTCTGCGCTGGCTGCCAGTGGAGGTGGTGTGCTGTGAGTGCTGCCAGCTTCAGGGCTGAAGTCCCGGGTTTATTCTGAGAAAGGCTGCTGTACAGGGTGATGAGCTCTGTACACGTGCCTGTGCAGCCCTGGAGCACAAAGTCAACACGGCCCTCTGCCAGACCTTGATCTGCAGCTGGAAAGAGGAGCCACCAGGTTCCTGTGTCCCTTCCCAGGTGGCTAGGGGAGTCAGACTCCCCTCTCTGAAGAAGCCTTCCCCCGGCATCCTGCTGGGACATGGCCAGACCTTGGCAGGTGCTTGATCACTTCTCAGGTACCCTTGGGACAAAGTGCTTGTGCCCTGCCAGGCTGGCATGGCTCAGCCGCGACTATGTAACACCAGCCACCCCCAAGAGGGGCTAAATCCCGGTGTCTGCGCTGAGACTGTGCATTTTTTGCCCCTTCCTCCGGCGGTAGTCAGGGCACTTGAGGAAATATCTGGCAGCTGGTTTCATGGTAGTCCTGCAAGGCCAAAAGCTGCCAGAGTCTCACTCCTGCTGTTTTACCTTTTGCTGCCAGGCTGGGGCTGTTTAAATAAGCTGCGGTTATTTACCATGCCCTCTGGTCCTCGTGCTGTGCTGTGCTCTGCCCTGGAGGCTGCCCGGGCTTAGGGCTCTCACTGAGGCTGGGAGGTGCTGGCAGGCTCAGACAGACTGTGCTCCTGAGTGTGTAACCCCAGGGTTATCTCTGAAAACCCAAACAGCATGGCAGGTTATATGCATGTGCAGCTACAGGGGGAGGAGGTTTCACAGCCCTTGAGCTTGGCCTAGCTACCTTTCATCTGCTATAGCCTTTATCATCTCCCCAGAGGGTCTGGGACAGGCTTAATTGGAGATGGGGGTTGTGATGGTGGATGCTAGGTTAAATATGTCTGTTTTCTTCATGCATAAGGCAATCTGCATCCTGGCAAATGTTAGATATGTGGATGGCTCACACATGCTGAGGATTCTGGGCTGCCCTGTCTTTACCCTGGTATCTCCACACCACACAGTCTTCTCAAGACATCGTCTTCCCCCAGCCATGTGGGATGCAATACCAATCACACCCAGCATCTCCTGCATGGCAGCATTCCCATGCACCCTCCCCATCTCCCTCCCAGCCCACTCAGATAGCACTGTCTGCTCATGTCAATGTCATCTCCCTCTTGGTACTTCCCAAAAAGCCACAAGGCCACAGGGAACATGTTTGGCTGGATCAGCACAGCTCCATTCCTAGGAAGCAAGAGCCCAATAGTCATGGTTCCAAGGCTCACACATATTTATTTCCCAGAAAAAAAATAGCCGGTCATGTATTTGTGCTAGATGCTGCAACCGGTGGCTGCCCAGAGCTCTAGTTTGCAGTAGACACGCTGCTACAGCCAGCCCCAGGGCTTTCCACAGGGATCGGCAGCATCCATGCACTGCAGGAAAGAGGTGTGCTGAAGGTCACAAGCCTACTGTTCCATGCAAAGCTCTTCCTTGGCACTGGCAAGAGATATCCCTAGGGTGCTCAGGGCAGGAGAAAAGCAAGTGGTCTCATGGAGAGCAGAGCCAGCAGCCCACATTGCCTTGTTGCTCTGTGTCTCTGGCTAATGGTGCTGCAGGGATGAAGGGAGGTTCTGCCAGGAGGTCTCCTGCCTCTACCAGGCTGGATTTTCCTGGAACAGGGACATATTTGAGACCTTTAGGTTTGGGTCTAATGTTGGCCTATGGCTTGCTCTTGACCTGTAGGTTTCTAAGGTTTAAGAAAGGGACCCACAGACTGAATGGCCAGTATCAAACAACTCTGCTCGTAGGAAATGGGATTAAACCAGAGTGAGCTGGAGGAATGAAAGAAGGTGCTACCCTAAAAGAAGACAATTAGTGCGGCACTTTATGTCCTGGGAATTAGTGGCACAGTCCCTCCAAGGGCCAAAATGCTCAGCATTGATCTGAAGGGAAAATGCCCGCTTCCCAAGAGGCGGCTGTGCTCCGGAGGGTGGATGTCGGCACTTCCCTGTGCATTTGGGCACCTCCTGGGAGACTGCCAGTCTCTAAGAAAAGCCTTGCACACCTTAAAAATCAGGACCTCAGTACCTTCTGGGCATCCAGCTTGAACAGACAGGCCAAATTACAGGAGATTTAAAAATCTTCCCTCAGGTTTTCCAGGGAGAGCTGGTGGGGCCACCTTACCAACAGCCACCTGAGACGATGAAGTTAGTCAGTAGTAGCGAGCGCGTAGGCAAATCTTGTGCATTTATTCATTTGAATTTGATTAAAATTCTGGCAGTAAAATGAAAGAGAGACTGCATCTTGGAAATGAAAACCCTGCCCTGAGATGGGAAACTAGCCTCCAAAGCAGTCTTGGCAGCCCATTTGAATACTTCTTATATGAAAATTGAAGCAATGTCAGAGCCGTGGCTACAGGGCTCCTCTGCTTCTTTCCCAGTCTCATCCCAGTGGGTTTGCCATGGTAGCGTTGTCCCAGATGCTGAGCTCTGGAGATGATGTGCTAACTGCAGGGCCTGCTGGAGGTTTAGGATTGTTTTAAATAACGTGGGCTGCTTGGTTAACTGAACCAGACTCTCTCTGCCAACACACTTGCTATGTATGGCAAACACGCTCCAATTTTGGCTTCAAGCACACTTTCCATGTCATCGATGCAAAAAATTAAGTGGGCACAACATGTCATGAAGGTAAGGAGATACTCCACCCCCCCTGCCTCCACAGAACACACAACAAATCTCTCATTTATTTAACATTACAGGAAAGAAACCATTTAATCTACCAGCCACAAAGGTAATACTAATTTATCTTGGTTGCTGTGAGCGCTAGAAACTTGATACAGCAAGCTGTTCTGTGAGAAGGCAATTGTTTCTATTTTTGTGGGGACTGGTATTTGTGGGATTAAGCAAGATGCTCTGGACACAGCCCCAGCTCCCCAGCTGCTCGCTTTTGAGCACTACAGCGACAGCAGCATTTTGCACGGGGCTAAAAGCTCAGGCAGTGTAAAGCAGTGCGTGGTGCAGTTTGATCTGGCAGAGAGCAAAGCTGCCGTGAGTCATGAAATGAAGCTAAAATAGTCATCCTGCCTGAGACTTTTGCAATCAGTAGGATTTAGGCAGTGTTATTTCAGGGAGGAAAACCAACCCTGCCTACATTTCCTGCTCCCATCGAATCTCCCTGGAGTGCTCCTCCCCTTTGCTTGAGCATCGGGATTTCTTTGCTTGCTGCAGACTAGAGGCAAACAGACACTGAACAGGAAAGGCTAAATACAGCATATACCAAGCCCATCGCAAAATGTAGGCCATACAATAGCAAACAGCTGTAGTTGCCTGGGCGGATGCCCTTCTTGCTCCAACCGCTCACCTTCCTGATATCTGCTAGGTAAGAGGAATAGCTGCTGGTGATTGACTTTGGCGGCAGGGCTGCATGGTGATGCCAGACAGCAAGGGTCTGACCCCATCCTACTTTTCATCTCTTAATCCTGTGGTGTGGAGACCTGGCAGGAGAGGGAAAGGTGACGACAGTTCCCAAACAAAACATGTGCTTGGGAAGTGACCAGATTGTACCAAGTCCAGCCAGTACGACCCCAACTGTTGGGTCTCCTTGGCTAATATCCATCCTCAAGGTGATCTGCAGACAGCCTGATGTTAGCATGCCATTCCTGGGACCCCACACCGAAAGGTGTCTTCTACACCCTTGGGGTATGGGAAGCAGACAGCCAGGCACATTTCCCATGCAGCTAATATTATTTCCAGCACTACCAATCAAGAAGGAAGACATGAATGGGCTGTAATGAAGAAAACCACAAATGCATCTATTTTAAAGTAGTTGGGGTCTCCAGCACTTGCCATTCTCTCCCCTGAAGTGCACCATGCCATCTGTTCCAGTAGGTGTAAGTGCTGATGCTGAAAAGCAGCACCCTGCAAGGCAATGGGAGTGATTTCATGGTCAGCACTAACCAGGTCTTTTCACCTCTCTCGTGTGAGCCAGGTTGAGGTAACTCAGTTGTCCAACACAACATGCTCTTGGATGACTCTGAAGAGCTTTTGCAGGACAAGGATTAGCCTGGAAATACATGGCAACTCACTGCCAGTGGTAGAGGCAGAGATGGAAGGGGTACTCCTGTAAATGAAATGCTACATCTGGGATTTGCACTGGGTTTGTGCTCAAACCCAAGCTGAAGGTGCAAGGTGAGAAGCTCCCTTTCTGGCTGAAGTGAGGTTGGCCACACCTTATCCCAGCAGAGCACAGAACAGGAAGATGTGCAGGTATGCCAGCAGTGGGGATAACCTGTTTTGCTGGCACCTGGCTGCTAGTTGCGGCTCTCCAGATGCTAAGGGATGGATTAACCCCTACCACGTCTGAGGGAGACTTTAGGAATGGCTAGGAAAGGAACAAAATGGAAAAGCCACTTGCAGCAGCGTACTACGGTGTGCCCACATATCAGATGCTCTGCACCGCTATGATCTCCCCAGTGCCGGAGGAGAGCACCAAGGATTTGTAAAGGCCTGGGATAGTTTCTACACCAGGAACGGGGTAGGGTTATTCAGCCTTGAGAGGATGGATGAGGCGCAGCTGTAAGCAGGGAAGGAGGAACTGTCTTTCACCAGGTGAAGCTCTTGGGTGTTCTGTACAAGGGAGCAAGCTCAGCTGGTTTCTTCCCACAGTGCAGGGCTGAGAGGAGGAAGTCCCTGTTGTGGGATATTGGGGTTTGCAGGAGTTCAAAAAGGGATACCTTGAAGAAAAAGCCATCAAGTGCTATTAGATGGAGACACCTTGTCTGGCTCAAGAAATGCTGATCACTGGAACCTGGGTGAGGTTTTGGGGAGAACTGCATATTTTCCTAGCTCTCTCCTTAAGCATCATTTCTTTTTCTTTGTGGCTTTTTTTCCCCCTTAATCTTCAAAGCTCCGTGGGGAACAAGAAAGGGAGGTGATGTGTGAAGCACAGGCTGTCCCAGGGTTATAATGCTTTATTGCTCACTGGCAAGTAAGATCTGTTGTGATAGCCTGAGAGGAGGGCAGGCTGGGCTGTTTTATAGCCTCCTTTGTCTTCCTGCAGCTCTCAGTACTGCTTGGAGTCATTAAAGAAGTGGCCCTGGAAGTGCTGGCAGAGGATGAGGTTTGCTGTTGCTCCGTGCGTAAGTGCCTTCACAGTGTGCTTCACATGGTGGTGGGCTGCACTGCTGCCCCAGGTCTGGACCAAAGTAGGTGAAGTTCTACAGCAAACACTGAGAGCAGGCATCAGTGACTCCAGGGCAACGACGTCCTGACCCGGGGCACTAACCGTGCTTCTGGCAGTGAGGATGGAGCGTACCCAGATCACAACATGCACCGTGATGTTCATGGAGGGAACATGCATAGGCAGGCTGGACGAGAAGCCATGATGTGTATGAGCTGGTCCCTGCTCAGGCTGCAGCTAGTGGCAGTAGCCAAGTACCTAGTAGCCTTTGGCATACAGAGAAGGAGGAAAAATTTGCAGACTATTGGAAATCAGAAAGCCAAATTCCCTTCTAAAAAAAGAAATTGAGTCAAAGCTAGGTGGGAAGGAACTGTTCTAGGGGCGTGTTAAAGCCAGGCTTTACTTTTTCCAGTTTTCCAAGTAATGATGAATCAGATCTTTTCTTGAGAATCTAGAGAAGAGCTGATAAAGACAGTTATTTTACTTGGTATGCCTTATTAAGCAGCTAAAACCAGTGATATCATGCTAATGGGTATCTGCAATGCTGGGTTTGCTGCTTCTGGAAGACAAGGACCCTTTCTCGTTGTTTGGTTTTTTACTGTTAGTTAATGAGCTCAGCCAAAGGACACAATGAGAGTGTGTCTTTGGCAGGGGTATTCACTTTGTGCGTTGAGTGCAGAACCAGAGGTGGGGTATGGGCAAGGAGGAACTTGGAGCTATTAAGGAGAGAACAGAATAGAAAGGAAGACCTCTGGCACTGTTTTTTGCAAAGAGCTTTACTTCTGTTTGGGGAAGAGCAAGGTGTGGCTATTCTGGGGCAAGTAGCCTCCAAGTTTCCTGGTCCTGATTAGGCCTGCTAGGTCATGGCCATGAAGGGTTGGAACATGTTGGGGTGAGGTGGCAGCTTGATTGAAAGCAGGACTGGCTGGAGGGGTGAGCAAGAAGTGTGTGTGACAATGTGACTGCTGTGAAAAGTGGCAGTGCTGTGCCAGAAAGCATGGTGGGGCATAGACGTGAGGCCAGAGGAGACAATGAAGGGTCAGCTGCTGCTCATGAGAGCTGACAAGACATCCATAATGACAAATTCAGCCCGCAGTCATAAGCGGCAGTGAACACTGCCACTTATCCAGCCATGGCATTGCTTAATCCTTGCAGGGAATCCCACTCATCCACGCAAGGGACACTCAGCTGCTCGTGGGTGTGCTGCCCACCTTCCCACGCTCTTGGCCATAACCTGCAGCAAGGGGGGACAGAAGCACTTTGTCCTTTAAATATCGTGTCCAGGATTAAACTGACCTCGTGGACCTGTCTGGCAGGGGGCAGCTCAGGGGAGCAGGGTATCAAAGGATTCGAAACAATCCTTCAACAGCCATATAGAGGCGTATGAATCTATGTGGACAGATGCATATATATGTGTATGTATATATGCACGCACAAATGGGTGTTTCACCAGGTGGGAGGCCCTAATGTCCTACTAGCACAGCTACCCCCCAGAGAGACCTCATGCCTGTGACCCTGGGGAGATGCCTCTGGCCTCTTGGTGTGGGCTGACAGTGATTTTGCTTCTAGCTCACAAGGTGGAAGGACCAGAGCCAGGTCAGAGCTACCATGGCTAGGAGACACCCCTCTCCCCCTTCCCAGCCCCCATCACCCACGGCCTCCTAGCAGACTGGGTCACCTTGTCCCAGCTCCCCAGCCAGGGATGCGGGATGCGCGACGGGGATGCTGCGAGGCTGGGCGGGGGCTGTGGCATCTGCGAGCGGAGGTCCCGAGCTCCTTCTCCGTTCTCCCCAGGTCTCACGGATAACTGGCAGAGCCTGGGAAGAGCAAGAGGAGGAGGCAGGGCCCTCCTGCAGCCTTCTGCTGCTCCCCAGTGGCGGCGGGGACAGGCAGCACCGGCGGGTCCCGGGTGTGACGCTCTGACGGGACACGGTGCGGGGGCTGTGGCATCTGTAAGCGGGGGTCCTGATTTCCCTCTCCATCTTCCCCAGCTCTCACCGGGCTGGGAAAGAGCAGAATGGCAAGGATGTGAGGGAGATGCAACCATGCCTACAGTGTGTTTTGTTTGGGTTTTGGTGGTTTGGGTTTTTTTAATAACCAAACTTTTTAGACCCTTTTGAGCGCTGATCCGTACCTTCTGGGTTTATTTTGCAGACCCAGTGAAAGAAGTCAAAACTGGCTTATTTTCCTGATCCTGATAATTCACTTGCTGCTTGAAAAGATCGTCCTCTCCTGCTCCGTTCTGAAACAAAAGGTGTGAGGGCAAATGCATCAAGTTTCTAACACCTTCCAGGGTGATGAGAGCGGTATAACTCTTGTTGTTACTACTGAGAGCAAGAAATTGTTCCCTTAGTGCATTCATAAAATCAGTCTCCAGATGGCGTGAATATCATTCCTTTCAAAATTAACCCTTTTAATTAATGGAAAAGTACTATGATAAAGGATGCTGACAAGTTTCTTGACAGGCTGCATTACAGCATGTGCTACTGTTTCCTAGTTCTCCTTGGCAGTGCCTTAGGTTTGTAAATTTATTTTTCCAGAGCTGCTTGGCCTTTGGGAAGGTGGAAGCATTTGCCCACAGGTCTCAGCGCTGGTGCTCCTCCTGCTTGTGCTGAGGCTCTTGGAAGCTGGAGGTACCGTTTGTGGTACCACCACTTCACTGCTCATTAAAATACCCACCAAGGCAGCTGCTGCTGCTTGCTTTGGGGCTGGTGCAGGGCATGTGTGCCGGCCACAAGGGTATAGGTTGGAGGGATGTTTAAGGAACAGAAAGACAATGCTGCCAAGAAAGCAAGATCAAAAAATGTCAAATGAAGGATGAAGTCTCCGCTCACTTCCCATCCCTCTGGCAGAGCATCTGCCACCCACTTTGCAAGGCTGTCACAGGCCAGAGTTACTGGGATTACTTGGTATGTCAGGGAATCTTCCAGCACTGGGGCACCACTCTGCAAGTATCACTGGGACTTTGTGGTCAGTGTGGCTGATGCTTTGGGCTGCGGTGAGCCAGACCCTAAAGCAGGAGTTGTAGTTCTTGGGCACAAAGCATTCAGCCTGTTTGTTCAGGATTGAAAAGGGATTTTTGTTATCTGGAGAAAGCTTCAGTTTTTGAAACTGAAATGAAAAATACCTTTATTAAAAATCCTTGGAATGCTCTGAAAATTTGTTTTTAGTAACTTAAGCATTGAATAAGATGTTTTCATAGGAAAAAAATGAGTGTTTCATGAAATCCAGTTTTTCTGCTGAGATAAGTTTTAGACAACAGATTGCAGGCAATTTAATTCTGAGCACAGACACAAATCACAGAATCAAGTAGAACTGTTCTTTCTTTATGGGAACAAGGTTGCTGTAGCTTAATAACTGCTGTGAGGCAGAGTGTCCCACTTAGTTTTATTTTTTTTTACAAGTATGATATCCCTTATCTTTAGGAAGAGAGTGCTTAAAAGTTACTGGAACGGAATGGGAATGGTTTAAAACTTCTTACACCAATAATGAGAAGAGAATCTGATCAGTCATAGAGAAAGGATACATGTAACTTTGTGAACAATATAAAATAGATCACACTACTCAATGTGAAACTGCCTTTGAATATTTGAAAAAGAAATGTTTGCTGTACTAGGAATACTTAAAGGTGAAAATGTTATTTTGCACTTACTGGGTCATATTGCTGGACTTCTGTATAGCATTTTGCATGCTGCTGCTCAAGTGAGCATAGATAATTTTTTTTTCCCCTCCTTCTCATCACTTTGGTGGGAGCATTCTGCTGTCTTCAAGCCCCCCTTGGCTTTTAGAGACAAAGAAGGGAGAACCCAGATGTCAGTGAGGAGACTTCCCAACTGATTGAATTGTAAAGGAAAAACCTGAGAATATCCAACAAATCTCTCCAGAAGTTGGGGCAAAAAGCCTCCATACCTCAAAGAGCGAAAACCACTGTATGTGCATATGAATGTAATCGTGTACAGTGGGCCACTGTCTGTGTATACATATACCTGTATGTTCTTATATATATATATATATATACACGTCTATTTCAAATACTTTGACTTAAATCATGCTTTCAAAAAAACCTCCTGCAATTTAAGAGGCTGGCCACAGAGTGTCCTCTCCATCACTGCTGCCCCAGCTTCCCCAAGCTAATACTCAGATGCACCAGGGATTTCTACTGCACCCACTAACTCCTGGACCCTTTTCCACAGTTTCTCCGCTGTCACCTGGCTTTCCCAGCCAGCTGCTTTGAGGAGTTACTGCTTAGGTGGTGTGGTGACACTATGGGGGAGCCTGGTATCAGGGGAAGGCAAAGGCTATGCTGGAATTCAACTGAACACAAGCACATGTGGGCAAGGAAAGCCTGCTAGTCTCTCAGCGGTGCACGTTGCAACCCCCAGCCCAGGGAACTATTAGGGGCTTGCACATCCACCTGGGCAGGCTGTCATGGCCCCTTCCCAATGTGAGGAAAGGGTATAGAAAGCAGGAAAAGGACTATATGTGCTGGGCGCTCCAGGGAGGCAGAAGGGTCCCTGCTGTGTCCTGCCCAAAGTACTCTCCTCCTCTTTCCCATCACAGAAGTGTTGCACTTGGGGGGAGTCTCTTTATCCCCTTCCCTGGGTTGGCTCTCGCAGTGGTATCGGCTCAGTGCTGGGGCAGAGGCAGTGCTGGACATCACGGGCAGAAAAGGCTATGCTGGGGGTGGCAGAGCTGGGGTGGCCCCTGAGATGGGGCAGATCCCCAAGGATCGACCACAGCCCTCAGCGCCAGCCTGAAGGGGTGACGAAGGCATCGGGGCTTTCTGCGTGGTGTGGGAGTGCCTGGATCCTGCTCTGTTGTGGACCCACCCGTCCTTTCCACTCCCTCCCCAATGCCTAGGATGCCCTTGCCTGGTGTCCCTGCCCCAAGGGATGCTCGTCATCCCTGGGACCTGCACACTTGTGTTCCCTGGGGAGCGCCCAGGGAAACCAGTTGCCCAGGGCTGCTGGGATGCTGCCACACAGGACAGCTGGGTGAATCTGCCCCCTGGGCTGCAGCACTGGTAGGGGCGTATATGAGGGCTGTGCTGCGATGCTGTCGGTGCAGGGGGGCACCTAGTGCTCACAGGGCACCCGCAGCCTGGGACAAATGGTCTCTCTGGCTGTCATGGGCCTGGGACATCTCCCTTGTGCCAGTGCTCCGGGCCACCTGACCCAGAGCTGTGCAACACCCTGGTCTTTCCCTCTACCAGACAGTGCCTCTGCCCTGAGCTCCCAACTGACTTGGCTGTGCCGGGGCCCTTCCTGTGCCGGCCCCGTGGCTGGTGCGTGGCCTCCTGCACAGCGTGGCCGAGGTCATCCCGGAGTGTTCCATTCCTGAGCAAGTGCCCCTTGCGTGTGCCTGAACACCTCCTAGACAGGCAGCGGTGCCAGCAAGCGCGTACCCGCGGCGGTAACTGCCCGGGTTCAGCTGGCACGCAGGGAGCTGGCGTGGGCAGGCTGGAGAGGGCGAGTGCGCAGCACCCGCGGGTGCTGGGGGTGCTTGAGGCGCGGGCGGCTCTGGGGGGCGGACAGACTCATGCCACCACGTGCAGCCAGGCGGCCAGCCAGGCGCCGCGGAGGGGCAGCTTCCCCCCGGTGCGGAGCGAGGGGACCTGCCAGCCCCCGGGGCCATCTCCTCGCCTTGGGAGGTGGCCGGTGGGAGAGGGCTCCTTTCCCAGGAGGCGGCAGCTGCCTTATCCCCTTGCTGGGCTGTTTTCCTCCCTCAGCCGCTGCTTCTGTTCTTGTTGTGCTCCAGCGGCTTCCTCGCAGCCCTCAAGGTCGAGGGCCGGGCGCAGCCCCGGGCCGTGTTTTCGGGAACTGTCCCCGCGTTCAAGGCTGCCGCCGCCTTCCCACGGCCGAGCAGGTGCGGCGGGCCCGGTTCACACGGCCGGGCTCCCACAACACCCCCGCCCGATAAAGCGGCCCGACGGGGCGGGACGGGGCAGCCCGCGGGGGCCCGGGGACCCTCCGCGCCCCCTCCCCGGCTCTTGGGGGGCGGCGGGGCCCCGAGCGTGCCCGGCCTGGGGCCGCACCTGCCCCGCCCGCGCCCGCCGGCCCCCGGCCCCCGCCTGGAGCCCCCCCCGGGCAGCCCGGCGCAGCCCCCGCGGTGGCGGGGCGGGCCGGGGTCTCCGCCGGGGGCGGGCGGTGCCCGCGGTGCCCAATGGCTGCCCGCGACCGGGCATAAAGGCGACGGCGGCGGCAGCGCGCTCCCCTCCGCCGGCCGGGTCCCCGGAGCCGCCCCTCCGCCGCCGCCATGGGCCGCCCCCCGCCGCCGCTCCGCCTGCTGCTCGCGCTCCTCAGCATCCTCCTGCCGCCGCCGCTGCTGCTGGCCGGGATCGCCGCCGGCGCCGGGACCCGCCGCGCCCGTGAGCAGGGACCGGGAGGGAGGGGGGGCATCGGACTCGGTCCCATCCCGAGGGGCTGCGGTGGGCGCCCGCCGCCTCAGGGATGCTCGCAGCCCCCCGCTATGGGCTGCTGGGGGGTCCCTGCCCCCTGTGGCATCCTGCCGGCCCTGAGAGCTTGGGGGGGTCCCTGCGCCCCGAGGAGCCCCGTCCCGCTGTTTAGGGGGCTTGGAGGTCCCTGCCATCCCTGGGGGGGAGCGAGAGGCTGCAGTTCTTCCCGCAGCCCCGCAGGCGGTCCTGGGGTGCCCCTGGCTGGGATCAGACCCCCGTCCGCGGGGCTGTGCCGGGACCCCCGCGCAGGGAGCTGATGGGGGGGGGGGGGTATCGCAGCGGGTCTTGGTGCAGCCGCCCGGGCTGACGGCGGCCCCGGCTCCCTCCCGCAGCGCCCGCCGGCCCAACGTGCTCAGCCTCACGCCAGGCCACCTGCGGTGACCGCTGCATCCCCGTTCCCTGGCTCTGCGATGGCGAGCGGCAGTGTCCTGACGGGACAGATGAGCAGTGTGGTGAGCGGGGGAAGCTGACACCCCTCCCCTCTCGTGGGGGGGCTGCGGGGGGCTGCGCTATGCAGGCATTGAGGGACCCTGGTGCTCCTGGGGTTGGGGGGGGCAGGCCAGTGGCACCTCACTCCTTGCTGGCTCTGCCAGTGGCTCCAGTGTGGCACCTTGCAGGGACCTGTGTGCCCCAGAGCTCCTGGGGGATGTCTGTGGCGTGGGGACGCCTCTTGTATCCCACGCCAGAAAGCCCTGTTGGGGGCTGCTGTGGGTCAGCCCAGTGGCAGAGCCCCCTGGGCGTTGCTGGTACCTGCCCCATGCCAGGATGAAGGGGACCCCTGTGATTGTGCTGGTCCCTGTGATGGGGTGCTGTCCCTGCAGATGTTGCCTGTGGTGGAGACCCCCATGTTTGGCAGTGTGACGATGGCCGGTGTGTTTCTAGCAGCTGGCGTTGCGACGGTGCTGCTGACTGCCTGGATGGCTCTGATGAGCAGGACTGTGGTATGTAGCCTCTGCTGGGGACGCCGAGTGTGGGTGGCTGGGGGCACAGGGCACGGTGCAAGTGCTGCTGTCTTCCCTCAGTGTGCGGAGCAAAGAAGGTGCAATGTCCCGGCACCCACCACTGCATCCCACACTGGGAGCTGTGCGATCGGCACCAGGACTGTGAGGATGGCTGGGATGAGGAGGGGTGTCCCCAGCAGCCCTGTCTGCCTGGGCAGTGGCAGTGCAGGAACAGGGTGTGCATCATGGCTGAGTGGAAGTGCAACGGGGTTGATGACTGTGGCGATTCATCGGATGAAGACGTCTGCGGTAAGCAAGCCTGCTGGATGCTCTTCAGTGGGGCAAGACCTGCCTAGGCCGTGTGTGAGGCAGGGGGTACTTTTCCTTCCTGGGCCTCAGCTCCCCTTGGGATGGTGGCAAGCATCCCAGGAACCTGTTTGTGCTTTGCGGGGCCTCCCCAGAAGTCTGGGACCCATGGCTTCCCCTGTGCCCACCTGGTATCGGTCTGCCCTCCTGACATGAGCTGTGTGTGCCATAGCCCCCTGCCCACCTGGCATGGTGCGGTGCGACGAGGGGAAGTGTATCCTGGAGTCCTTGATGTGCAATGATGAGGATGACTGCCTGGACGGCACCGATGAGCCCAGCACATGTGGTGAGTTGCGTGGAGCTGCTGGCCACTGCCCACGTGGCTGGGGCCGGGGGCAGCCACAGGACTGTCCTGTGTCTTGTCACCCCTCCGCTGTGTCCCTGCAGGTCGGAGCTGCTTTGTACGCAATGGGGGCTGCATGGAGACATGTGCTGACACGCACTGGGGAGTGCAGTGTTCCTGCGGGGCTGGCTGGGAGCTGCAGGCAGACGGGCAGAGCTGTGCTGGTAAGGAGGGGACAGGCTGCACACGCTTTGGGCACACACTGAGAGTGGGGTCCCGCCAGAGCCGGTGCTTATGCAGGAACACCTGCCTCATCCCTGCTGCTACCCGTGTGTCATGCCTGGGCCCGCAAAGGTTGTGTCTGGGTGACATCCCAGCGGCAGCTGGTGCATTACGGGGCTGGGTCCCAGGTGCTGGTATCTAGGGAACTTTGCCCGTGGTCCCTGGGGAGCAGCATGAGTGCTGTCTGGGAGTAGCTAGCCAGCCACGCGGCAGGCTCTTGGCTGTGCCTGTCCCCACAGATGTGGACGAGTGCTCCCTGGAGTACAGCCCCTGCAGCCAGCTGTGCCACAACACCCCAGGCGCTTTCAGCTGTGCCTGCCTCCAGGGCTACACCCTGTGGCATGGCACCACCTGCGAAGTGGCAGGTAGGGTTTGCTGGGGAGCCCCGGCTGTCTGAGGGGCTGGGCAGTGCCCCCAGCTAACCACATCCCTGCTAACCGGGTGACATCTCCCTTGCCCTGGCAGACAACGCGACACAGGTCCTGGTGGCTGTGGGGCAGGACCTAGCCCTTCTGGATGTGCGGACCCAAGCCTACCGGCCCCTGCTCTCCACTGAGACCGAACCCCGTGCCCTGGTGTATGACCTGCTCCGAGAAACCTACTACTGGCTGACAGAGGAGGGCGAGCTCCGTGCTCGCCACCCGGGAAAGGGCACACAGCCCCTATATGCAGGTGAGGAGGAGCGAGGGTGCTGAGAGCTGGTCTGCCACCTCAGCCCTGCCTTTTCCCTAGAGGAAAAGTCAGCCTGGGTTTTGCCTCCCAGCCTAGAGCAGCACAGTGTGCCTTAAACTGCTCTGTCTCTGCAGATGCTGGGGAGGTGAACAGCATCTCTGTGGACTGGTTCACTGGGCAGCTGTACTGGGCCAGCAGCCACCCTGCAGCCATCTGTGCGGCACTGGGCGATGGTCGGGGCTATGTGACAGTGCTGGGGAAGGATGTGGCACCAGAGCAGCTGACAGTGCACCCAGCTGCAAGGTGAGGAGCGAGTAAGCTAGGGTTGGCTCCGCGCTCCTCAGCGCGCGATGCCGGTGCTGTGTTGTGCCTGCTGTGGGGCTGTGGCAGCACTGGTGTTATGCCATGAAGTGGGTGCTTAGTGCCTGCCCCCAGGTCACTGTACTGGGTCAACCGCGGGCCGAGGGGCCGAACAGTCATTGCTACAGCCGGCATGGACGGGTCAAACCGGCGGGAGCTCACAGTGGTGTCCATGGAGGAGCCTGTGGGGCTGAATCTGGACCATGTGGCTGGCAGGCTGTACTGGATCAGCGAGTACAAGGAGGTAGGAATGTGGGGCAGCAGGGCTCTGACCACCCAGGTGCTGGCAGGCGATGGGGTGGGAGTGGGGAGGGTGGTCCTTGTTCCCCTGTGGCTATGGCCAAGGCATGGGTGCAAGCAGGGAGCCATGCCCAGGTCTGGCCCATGTCCCTGGGCTGGGAGGGGGGAAGAAGCCTCTGTGAGCCCCTGTGGCTGTGGACAGTGCCTGGGTGTGGGGGTGCCACATGGTCACTGTGCCTTGCCTTGTCCCCAGTCCATCGAGACGCTGCGGATAGATGGCAGCGGGCGCCACTCCTTTCCTGGTGTTCTGCGCAGCCACACGGAGCCACTGAGCCTGGCTGTGTTCGAGAGCCGGTTCTTCTGGACCGATGGCACAGAGCTGGTGTCATCCACCTGGACCTCTCCACAGGAGCACGCAGTGTTGCTCCGTGCCCCTGTCTCAGCTTTTTCTGTGTTACACGCACTGCAGCAGCCTCCCCGTGAGTACCCTGCTGGGCGTCCACACCAGTGCAGGGCTGGCAGCACCCCTGCCACTTCGCTGGGTGCTAGGGGAAGCTGTGCTGGGTCCTGGAGATCGCTAGGACCTGCGCGATGGCTCTCCTGGTTCTGTGGCGAGGAGCTGCGCCAGAGGGGACATATGAACCCCTAGGAAAGCTGCTGAGTCCCATGGCTTTGGGTAGAGCTCAGCCCTCCTACCTGATGTGACAGTACTACCCTGCCTGGGGCCCGTATGTAGCCCCAGGACAGCCTGTGGCTTTTGGGGATCGGGAGGGGGGGCGGGGGCAGGGGGAGTCATGGCTGCCTGAGCTTCTAATGTTCCCTTTCTCCCAGGGGACACTGCTGCGTGTGCTCCAGGCCTGTGCAGTCACCTTTGCCTCCTGTCCCCTGTGCACCCTCGGGGCTACAAGTGTGCATGTCCAGAGGGGCTCTTCCTCCTGCCCTCGGGGAAGTGCACAGGTGAGCAGGGTCTGCAAGGTGGGCTTGGCTGTCTGGGGTGGGATGCATCCCTGTGGGAGTCAGAGGGATGGGATGATGTTCCCAGCACACACCAGTGCTGTTACATTTCTTTGTTCATGCTGGCAACCCCATCCACTGCCCCTGGGGCCATGCTCACACACTGCCCTTGTACCCTGCAGAGCTGTCCATCGTGTATGCATCAGGGGAGGCCATCTTCCTGGTGCAGGTGGGTCCTGGAGCACACAGCAGACGGGTGCAGGAGTGGAAGGAGCCACTCCACCTGCAAGATGTGGACTGGCAGAGGTCAGTGCTCTACGGGACAGATGACTATGGGACGCTGCTGCGTGTTGTGGGGCACCCTGGCAGGAGAGAGGCCATTGCGACTAGGCTGCCAGGTGAGACCCTATGGAGTGGCAGAGGGCACGCTGCCCTTCCTGGTGCTCCCTGAGACCTGAGAGTCTCCTGGGTGCAGAGCACAGCAGTCCCATGGCGCCCACACTGAGGCCGTGCCAAAGCACTGGGCAGCTGTGCATGTTTCAGGGGCAGGGGGGACCCAGGTGGAGGAGAAGGGTCATGGGACAGCCCCGTAACTGCTCCCTCACCTACTCTTGCCCAGTCTGCTCTGCCCGTGTGGACATCCGCTCAGGGGACCTGTACTGGCTTGCATGTAACCGGAGGGACATCGGGGTGATCCGGGCATCTGACATGTCCCCACGCATCCTGCACCGTGCTCGCAGCAGCATCCAGCACCTCTTCTTGGACTGGCGGCGGGGCACGCTGTACTGGCTAGCCCGTGGGCAGCCCCTGCAGCAGCTGAGCCTGTCTGGAGGTGCTCCGTGGGATGTCTGGAACGAAACGTGGCCTGGAGACCTGCCTGCGGCCATGGATAGCAGAGCCTTCACCCTGCTCTGGAGCTCAGCCCTGGGTGAGCCTTGGCGGTATCTGGAGCAGAGAGCGGAGGCAGTCACCACAGGCAGGAGTGACAGCCATGTCCTACATGCAGCAGGTCCCTGCCTGGGCAGTGGGGTGCTCGTGGGACAGCCTCTGTCCCATGGCCGAGCCCCTGGCCTCAGCCATGAGGTCCCTGCCATAGCTGTGGGCTTTGGGGGCGTGGGGTGAGCCACAAGGGGTTCCTGCAGGCCCCAGGGTCCTACCATACTTCTGCCCCACAGGCCTGCGGGCGCTCAGTCTGACCAAGCGGCAAGCAGTCACCCTGGCACCCAGCTGGTCCCACGGCCTCGTGGCTGCCTTCGAGCCATACCTGGTGTCGGCAAACGGGACAGCTCTGCTGCTGTGGGACCGGAGGACGCTGGCCCTCTTGCTGTCCGTGCCGGCAGCAGGCGTGCAGGGAGTGGTGGCTTTCGTGGGCTCAGAGCTGCAGGCTGGTAAGAGTGGCCCTGGCGCTGTGCCTGGTGCTGGTGGTGTACCTGATGGGGCTGGGTGGCTGTACTGCTCTGAGCTGGGGCTGGGTGCCCGGCTGCTGGTGGCCATGCCGGGTGCTGTTGGAGGTGCCCAGGCTGTGGGGAGGGCACAGCCCCAAATCCAGGCTCATGTTCCCATGCCTGTGCCTCTGCCAGTGCCACCAAGCAAGGGGTCTGCCCTGCCACTCCCTCCACCTGTGACCATCCCTATGAAGACAACCACAAGCACCACTGCTGCTCAGCCCGCAACCTCCACCAGGAGACCTACACCAAGCAAGACCACCACTGCACTCACCACTACTCCTCCACCAACCAGCAAGGCTACCACAACACCAACAACTGCCAGCCAGCCCACACCAACCAAGACCACCCCTGCACCAACCACTGCCCGGACCACACCAACCAAGACCACCCCTGCACCAACCACTGCCCGGACCACACCAACCAAGACCACCACTGTGCGGCCAGCCACCACCAGTACCACCGCCACCACTCGGTCCTTGCCAGCCAAGACCTCTGCCCCAAGAGCAGCTGCTACCACCCAGTACCCAACCAGTCCTGCACGGGTAGTACCACCTACCCCACCCCTCCCGTCCAGCTCTGCGCACCCCCTGACCCCAGTTCTCCATCTGTCCTGTCCTCGCACACACGTGCCCTGCCATGATGGCACCGAGTGTGTGGCCCAAGAGTATGTGTGTGATGGGGAGAAGGACTGTGCAGATGGTTCTGATGAGGACAGGTGTGCTCAGCTCTGTGACACCCCAGGTAGGAGCCGTTCTTCAGTCACCTGCACAGCTGGGTTGCCCTGTACCAGGGCTTATGGCTGCTTTCTGGTGGGGTTGGTGGGATCGTGATCTGGGAAGGTCTAAGTGTGTCCTGGGCTCTGGTGCTTGTGATGTGGCATGCTTCTGATGTGGCATACTGGTTTCTTCTGAGCTTGGCACTGGGCTGGAGGCCCTGTCAGAAGGGGACAGGGCTGGCCCCACTGCTTGCAGTGACCTAGATGTGGCTGAGCTGAGACTGCCTCGGTCACCTTGCTCGGGAGCTAGGCTGTCAGAGATGCACTGACTAGGGAGGGATCAAGCCCTGTCGCTGCAGTGTGGAGCCAGTCTAGGTTGCTGGGGGGCTAGCAGAGGGTCTGGGCACCCTGGCTGCCTGCTGCAGACTTAGCCAGGCCCCTTGTCTCCCCAGGAGCCTTCCACTGTGCCAGCGGAGCCACCTGCATTGAGGCCAGGGAGCGCTGCGATGGGACGCCACAGTGCCCTGACGCCTCAGATGAGACAGGCTGCTGGAGCCCCACACCGGAGTGCGCCCTGCGCTGTGACACCGCCACCCGCTGCATCCCCGAGAGCTGGCTGTGCGATGGCCATGCCGACTGCCTGGACTACACCGATGAGCAGGGCTGTGGTGAGAGTCTGGGGCTGGATGGGATGGGGGCTTCTGGGGGTGGTCTGCCCCCACAGCCGGGTGCACCAGGTTTCCCGTGGGTCCAGGAGCAGGCACTGCCTGAGGCAACCTGCCAAGCAGCCAGAGGAGCCGTGCCCTGCTCAGTGCCATGTCTGTGCTGGTGGGATGGGGACGGGGACAGGGATGGTGCCCCTGCTCAGCCCTGTCCCTGCTCACAGTGCCGAAGGAGTGTGGCCCGGCTGAGTTCTCCTGCTGGAGTGGGCAGTGCGTGGCCCTGGCCCTGCGCTGTGATGGAGACCATGACTGCCGGGACGGCTCGGATGAGGAAGGCTGCACCGTGCCCCGGCCGCTGCTCTGTCGCACCGGTGAGGTGGCATGTCCCCACAGCAAGGAGTGTGTGCCAGAGGCCTGGCGCTGTGACGGTACTGCTGACTGTGGGGACGGCACAGATGAGCAGGTGAGTGGGGTGGTGGGGACACAGCATGTCCCCGTTCGCTCCCAGGAGGGCTGGTGGCCCTGTTCACCCTTTGTTCTTGCAGGGCTGTCCCTGGGAGGAAGAGCCGTGTGGGGACCAGCAGTGGGGATGCTCCCATGGCCGTGGGTGCATCCCTGATGTCTGGCGCTGTGATGGGGAACGTGACTGCACGGATGGCAGCGACGAGGCTGGCTGTGAGCAAGACCCTGCTTTTATCCCCTCTGTGTCTCACCTGGGGGTGGCTGGTGGGTGCCCAGCATGGAGGGAGGGGGTATGTGTCTGTGCCGAGGTGAAAGGCCTCTTCTCAGCATCTGTGGTGGCTCCAGGCCCTAGATAGCTGTGATGCCTGTAGGGCTGGTGGCCTTGGGATTAGGATAGCCTGAAGCCAGACTGCAGGCACAGCTCTGGACGTGACTGCAGTGAGCTCTGAGGCACCCTGTGGGAGCCACTGATTCTGCCCCAGCTGAGCAAAGGGAGCTGATGGACAAGGCTCAGGGCAGCCTTCCCCGCATGTCCCTGCAGGCCAGCCTGCTCCCTGCCAGAGCCACGAGTACCCGTGTGGGCTGGGGGCCTGCCTGAATGCATCCCTGGTGTGCGACAGACGGCAGGACTGCGTGGATGGCTCAGATGAGGGGGGGAACTGCTCTGTGCCCTGCCAGCGGTCCTGCGCGCACCTCTGCTACCCCTCGCCCCAGGGCCCTGTGAGTGTCAGCAGCCCTGGGCCAGGGGCTTGCCCCGTCATGCTGCCCTGGTCCAGCTGCAGGAGGATGCCTCATGTGTCCCCAGGGGGGTACCCTGACAGTCCCTTTCCCCACAGCGGTGTTGGTGTGACCCAGGCTATCGCCTGGCCGAGGACGGTCTGTCCTGTGTGGACATAGATGAGTGTGTGGAGCGGGGTGATGGAGCCTGCAGCCAAACGTGCCTCAATGCGCCGGGGTCCTACAGCTGTGCCTGTCTCCCTGGCTACCTGCTGGAGCCCGACGGCCGTGTCTGCAAACTCACCGGTAAGCCCTGCTTAAGCCCAGCGCTTCAGCAGTGCCGAGTGTCCCTGGCGCTCTAGGGTACACCAGGAGCTGGTGGGTACCTGTCCCCCTGTGCATGCTCCCCATGGGGAGCCTTGTAGTCCTGCAGATGGCCCTGTCCCCTCTGCTACGTGGCCCCCAAGGCCCCACTCAGCTGTGAGCTGCTGCTTGCCAGCCCGTGGCCAGTCAGCAAATCTACCTGCACTAGCTGGGGAGCGTGCTGTGCAGTAGGGCCAAGTCCCAGCAGGCTCCGACGCCTGCGAGTGCCATGTTCCCTGCCTGCATGCGCTGGGGCTGCAGGGCCACCAGTGCTGAGCAGGGTCCGGGTGGCTTTGTGTTGCTCCAGGACCAGAGCCCATGTTGCTGGTGGCTGTGCAGTCAGAGCTGTTCTCCTATGGCTTGCGGAGTGGGCACTGGGAGATTCTGCTGGCCACTGACAAGGATCGCGTTGTCTTCTCACTCGACTATGACCTGGTGGAGAGGAAAGTCTTCTGGATGGACCTGGCCACAGAGAGCATCCGCTGGCAGGGCCTTGACTTGGGCAAGAAAGGCACAGTAGTGAAAGGTGGGCTGTGACAGCGTGAGGTTAGCAGGGCCGGCATCTCCATGGCTGTGCGATCTCCAGGCAGCAGCGGGGTGCCAGACTGTGTCCCTTTCCATGGAGAGGTGCTGGTGGGAGCAGGGCTGGGGGAAGCTGGAGCTCCTGGGATGGAGGGGACGTGGGCTGGGAGCATTGTGCCAGAAGGCCATGCAGCTGTAACCCATGGGTGCTGACTCTTGGGAGCATTGCAGGTGTGAGATCAGACTGTATAGCAGTGGACTGGCTTGGGAGAAACCTGTACTGGACAGATGGGGCAGCAGGGCAGGTGCTGGCCACTCACCTGGGGGCTGCCTGGCGAGGGATACCAGACTACACTGTGGTGATGGATGGAGATCTGGACCAGCCCCACTCCCTTGTGCTTCAGCCTCTGGCAGGGTAAGGCTGGGACAGGAAGGCTTGGGGACTTCCTTGCCATCCCTGCCCCATTTTCTTCCACAGAGGCAGGTGATGGGGTGGGGAAGAGTTGGGATGGCCTCACCCGGGTGCTGTCGGGGGCTGTGCAACTGGGGAAGAAGGAACCCAGGCACCTGTCCTGTCCTGGGGAGCTCTCAGTGTGTCCCGGATGGGATGGGAACTCCACACTGCTCCTCTGGGCTGCCCTGGTACTGGGATCGTGCTGTGGCAGGTCCAGGGGCCAGCACCTCTCTTCCCGCCAGGCTGCTGTACTGGTCAGAAGTGGGGAGCCACCCGCGGCTGATGAAGGCCAGTATGGATGGGAGTCAGCGGCACGTGCTGCTGGCCCAGGGGCTGGGCTGGCCCACAGCACTGGCCCTCGACCTTCCCACCTGGAGGATCTTCTGGCTGGATGAGAAGCTGGGTAGTGTCGGTTCTGCACACCTGGATGGCACCAGTGTGAAGGTGTGTGGTGGGGCTCTGGTTATGGGGCCCTGACGGGGGCTGGGGTTGGGCGCTCATGGCTTCTCTGCCAGGTCCTGCACCTGAGCTGGGTCCGGAGCCCCTTTGCGGCGGTGGTGTGCGAGGAACAGCTCTACTGGTCAGAGAGGAAGGCATGGTCTGTGCAGCACATGGACAAGGCCAGTGGCAAGAACAGGACCGTGCTGCTCAAGCGACATGGGCAGCCCCATGGCCTCCAGGTACCTACGGGGGGGATCCCTGCACCCTGCTGCTCCGGCTCTGCTGGGGCTCAGACCCTGCACGACCCTGCTGTCCTCTGAGTGCAGAGCACTCTGGACCTCTGTACGGCCCTTGGGCAGCGGTACCTGTGGTCAAGGGTCTCTGGTCCTCTTTGAGCATCTCTGCCTCACCGTCCTGCCCCAGCTGGGCTGTGCCTGGGCCTCGGGAGCACAGCGTGGTGTCAGTTGTGCTCAGCCCCGCTGCTGGGTGCTGACGGGGCTGTGAGGCTGAGGCTGCCCTTCCCGCAGGTGATGCACCCAGCCCTGCGCCCTATGGTCCCCAACCCCTGTGCGGCACGTGGCTGCTCCCACCTGTGCCTGCTGAGCGCCGGGCGTGCTGGGCAGTGCCGCTGCCCCACTGGGCTGACACTGGCCACCAATGAGACCACCTGCCTGCCCCTCCATGATTCGGCCTTTGCCCTCCTGGTGTCACCGGCAGCCGTGACACAGGTACTGTCCTCTGGAGCTGGCCCTGGGGGCTGCTGTCCTCCTGCTGTCAGAGTGGGGTCCCCCTCCTAGTGCTGCCTCCTTCCTCCAGGTCTACCTGAAGGACCTGCCCACGACGGCTGGATCCCAAGGCCTTCCCCCGCACCAGGCCCTGCCCTTGGCCAAGGTGGGCCGCCTGTCAGCCATCGACTACTCGGTGAAAGACAAAAGCCTGTACTTTGCAGAGGTGGGGGGCGACTCCATCGGATTGCTGCGCCTGAAGGACTGGGGCCGGCTGTCCTGGAAGCTGGTGGTGGCTGTGGAGGGCACCGTTACATCCCTGGCCCTGGACTGGCTTAGTGGGAACCTGTACTGGATTGGGGGGCAGCCGCCCAGCATCCATGTGGCAGCTCCCGGGGGACGGTGGGCCCTGGAGCTGCTCAGCAAGGGGCTGCAGGGTGCCGCCTGGCTGGCGCTGAGCCCTCGTGCCTCCAGCATGTGCTTTGTCACGGCGGCTGGCAGCCGCAGGCCGGGCGCTGCGGTGGAGTGCGCAGCCATGGATGGCACCAACCGCAGAGCCGTCTGGAGGAAAGCCTGGGCTCCCACTAGCCTTGCCTTCGGGGGTATTGGCACCCGGCTGTACTGGGCGGACTGTGGTGAGTGTGGGCTGGGCCGGGGCATCGCTAGGGCCAGCAGTGGTGCAGGCGCTCAGTCTGCAGGGCACAGCCTGGCACAGCCCTGAGGGGCAGCCTGGAGCCCTCTGTGCCCCCCCATCTGATGTCCCCACATCTGTGCCCTGCAGAGAGAGGCACCATCAGCAGCGTTGAGCTGAATGGATCCCACTATCGTGTGGTGCGGGAAGGGCTGCACGGCCTCTCGCTCTTTGCCATCGGAGAAGGCTTCCTGCTCTGGAGCACGACCTCAAACAATGGCGAGTCCATCTGCTGTGCTTTGTCCGGCTCCTCCTACGGCACCAGGACACAGGGGTCTCTGCCAGTCCCTGTGGGGTGCAGGCTGCCCCTCCCCGGGGTGAAGGGCAGGCTGGGGGACCCCACCTCCCACCCCCTGCACCCTTGTAGGGGGATGTGCAGCAATGCTGACCCCATGTCTCTCCAGGTTCCAGCAAGATCTGGCACAGTCGGCTGGAGCGGGCTGAGAGCTGGTGGTTCCCCATGGAGCAGGAGTTGGTCGCCATGAGGATTTACAGCCAGTTCTCACAGGAAGGTGGGTCTGGGGCTGCCCCAGCCCGGGGCATCTAGGGGGCTGAGCCATGCCCTGCAACGACCGTGCTAACCTGTGCTGTTTTGGCAGGCACCAACGGCTGTGCAAAGAACAACGGGGGCTGTGCCCAGCTGTGCCTGCCCAACCCCACAGGGCGGCTGTGCCGCTGCTCCCCCGGCTACCACCTGGTGCGTGGGGTGGCGTGCACGCTGGCACTGCCCTGCCGAGCCCCGCTCCAGGCCTGCCCTGACCTCCAGGGCTGCATCTCTAGAGAGCAGGTCTGCGATGGGCGCCCCGACTGCCTTGATGGCTCTGATGAGGCTGACTGTGAGTGCCTGCCCACAGCCGGGGCGCACAGGGGGGCCTGGCTGGGCACAGGGGGGCTCTGCCCAGTGTCTCCCAGTTTGGGAAAGGGGGTCTCACCTGGGTCTCTGCCGATCTCCCTCCAGGTCCCTCCATAGAGATGGGAACACAGGTCCCCGTGGTGGCACCATCAGGAATGTCCCATGTGGAAGAACAAAAACCAGCCTTACCCACAGCTGCACCCAAGCCTCGGCAGCCCGGCCCCAGCCTGCCCACCACCTCTGGCCCATGGGAGTATGGAAAGCCCTTCCTGGAACCCCCCAGCACTGAGGAGGTGCTGGGGGCCATGCCGTGCAGCAGCGAAACGTGTAACCTGCGTGGGGACTGCGCCATCGAGGCTGGGCGAGTGACCTGCCACTGTGCCCTGGGCTATCGTGGCGACTACTGCGAGGAGGCAGAGGTGCAGCCCGTGGCAGGACCTATCGTCCTGGGGGTGGCTGTGCTCCTGCTGCTCACTGCTGCTGCTGTGGGGGCCCTGGCCTACATGCGGAGGCGGGACGGGCGGAGGAGGTGAGCTCTGGGGCTCGACCGTGCCTGGTACAACTGGGGCTGGAGAGGGACAGGGTCTCCCTGCCCAGGGACAGCATGGTGTCCTGGGGCATTCCTGGGCTACGTGGAAACTTCCAGTCACCCCAGCAGGCTATTACCAGGGGTTGTGGCAGGACTTTGGGATCTGCCCCGTCTCTAGAAGATGGCCAGGCCATCATCAAGGTACTTTTTTTTTCTCTCCCCAGGACCTCAAGCACTGCCTCCACTCGGGTGCTGACCTTGTACCATCGCGAAAGTGACCCTGAGGAAGAGGATGAGGAGGAAGAGCTTCCCCCCAAGAGTGATACCTTTGTGAATGAAGCTTACGATGGGAAAGAGGTGAGCAGCATCTGGTGGAGGCCCTGGTAGGGACCCCACTGCCATGCTGGGGTGCCCCAAGGACACCCCCAGCACCCCACACACACACCCACCCGCCATGCAGATCCCTCCCCAGGCCCAGTGCTGGCATGGTGCCCACTCTTGAGGCAAGCTGGGGAAGAGGGACAAGACCTGGGGGTGCCTGGAGTCTAGCTGGTACAGGGGCTGTCCCCTCCGCCTGTGGCCGGAGGCCCTGTGCCAAGGTGCCCGGTGTGCCCAGGGAGGCTGGCTCTGACTCATCCCTGATGCACCTGTCTACGATCTCTGCAGGAGCTGCCAGCCCCGCTGAGGAAGGGACCATCTCACCCGAACACTGTATTTTCATAAAGGAACATTGTGCAGCACCTCTAGTGCCATTGTAGTTTGTGTGTGGGCCGGGGAGGAGAGGTTGGTTTGCTCTTCCCAGATTTCTAAGCTCTAGAGAACTTGCAGTCCAGAGCAAAAAGCTTTGGGAGGTTTTTCGGGAAGTCTCCAACCCTGACAAACTCTCTGAGCCACCTGAATCTGATCTCCTGCTGCAGGGTGCATCCTGTACCATCCCTTAACCACACTCAGGGCATCTTGATTCACCCTCCCCCTGCAGCAAGGCTTGCTGACCAGGGTGCTTTGGGCTCACCTGGGGCAGAAATCTGGCTGAATAGACTTGCAAGGAAGCTGGCTCAGCTCTTGCCCTGTTATGCAGGGTGCCAAGCAGGATTTTATAGTGCAGCTGTGACCTCCTGAGTGTCCCTTACAAACCAGTGAGACCAGTTTTACTGCCTCCCACCAAGCTGATGAGGAAAGGGGAAATACGTGCTATTTTTATTCCCCTGTGATCTCTGCCCCCCAAAAGTGGCTGTACTCAAGGAAAGAGAAACTTCTTCCAGAGCTGATTTTTGACCATGGGGGAAAAGTCCTTAAGGAAGGTGCTAAAAAGCTACCTGTCCCCTTCTACAGACCTTTCCTCCCTGCTTCAGGCAAAGCCCAGGGTTACCTGTGTCCACTGGCTCCCAGCCCAGCCCGCCTAGCAGAAATCCCATAACTGTCCCACAGCATAGACACGCTCCCCTTCATTTATTTTCCTGTTTGCACAGCCCTGAGTTGAGCAGAGACATGTGGGAGGTGCTCCCCTCCACTATTCCCAGCCCTGAAGGCTACATGGTGCTAACCTGTACCTTGGTCACAAGGGAACACTGGAGCTGCCTTTGCCCAAGCTGCTGCATGGTGCAGGAGGATGAGCTTAAAAGCTGCATGGAAGAGCTGGAGCCAGGGCTGGTCCACAACCCGGCACGGCTCTGGCACAGCTGTGGGACTTGGAGCACAGCAGTCTTTTGAGGACGTTACAGAGATTCAAGCCGGGTCCTCGGTCTTGCTTCCAGCCAGCTCCGAGGTACCCCATGGGAAGGGCATAGCCTGGAGGGGCAGGAGCCAGCACTGCTCTCGGTGCCAGGCAGCCAGGCTGGCCGGTGCCCGCTGCTGTCCCTGCACTGGGGCTAGAAGTCAGAGTCACAAGGCAGGGTGCTCCTCTGCTGTCCATCTCGCTCGTCCTCCAGCACATCCCGGGGATTATGGTAAGCCCCAACGGTGGAGCACGACCCAGCCTCCAGCACAGGGCTGGGGGGCAGCCTGGGGGTCCTGTGCTCCTTGCAGCAGTGATGGAAGCTGAGGGCGAGGGTCAGCCCCCCCAGGATCTCCAGGCAGCTTCCCAAGTAGCTCAGCACCAAGCTGTAGCCTACAACCAGGGTGCTGCCAGCCGGTGCGGGCAGCGCCCACAGCTCGTGGGTGTACCAGGAGGCAGGCACGAGGCTCAGCAGCCCCGAGAGGAGCAGCACAAGCCCTGCCGCCCCAGCCAGCGGGTGCCGTGGTTCCTTCTGCCAGCAGCGAACCCCCAGGGTAGCCACCAGCAACCCCACGAGGGTGAGCACCAGTGAGGTGGGCATCATCCCTTGGGCCACCCGCACGGGTACTTGCTCAAAGTAGCCCAACTCATCAGCCTGCCCGCAGCGGCGGTCGTGGCTGCTCTGCTGCTCTCTGCACATGTCCCAGATGCCGTGCTCCAGGACGAGGTCAATGGGCTGGTTGGGTATGAGGCTCACCTGCCTCCAGTTGGGTGCCAGCGTGCCCGTGAGCGTCAGCAGGAGCCCACAGGGGCACAGCACCAGCCCCACGATCATCACCGTCGGTGTCCGCATGCCGGGCAGGTCGGCGAAGCGGGCTCCAGCTTCTGCTGGCCGGGAACGTCCGTGGGGGGCCGCGGGGAAGCGGGGGCTCGCTGCTGCCGCCCCCTCACCCGGGGGCAGGAGAGGTGGAACTGGTGCCCCGGCGCTGTCCCGCGGTAGGGCAGCGGTCCCAGGCACCCCCGGTGCGGCGCGCTGCCCGCGGAGCCACCGTCCCGGCGGTGCCCAGGCTGCGGGGAGGCGCCCGCGGCAGCAGGAAGTGCGGGCAGGGAGGGGCCGGGCGGGCAGGGCCGGGGCCGGGGGGCTGGGGCAGGGGCAGTGCGGGCAGGGGCAGTGCGGGCAGGGCCGGGGGGGCTGGGGCAGGGGCAGTGCGGGCAGGGAGGGGCCGGGCGGGCAGGGCCGGGGCCGGGGGGGCTGGGGCAGGGGCAGTGCGGGCAGGGAGGGGCGGGCAGGGGCAGGGGCAGTGCGGGCAGGGCCGGGGGGGCTGGGGCAGGGGCAGTGCGGGCAGGGAGGGGCAGGGCCGGTGCAGGGGCAGGCAGGGTCGGGCGGGCAGGGGCAGGCAGGGCCCGGGCAGGGCAGAGCAACGACAGGGGAGGGCAGGGGCAGGCAGAGCGGCGGCAGGGGCGGGCAGGGCCGGCCGGGCAGGGGAGGGTAGGGGCAGGGGCTGGCAGGGCCGGCGGGGCAGCACCTCCCCAGAGCCTGGGGGACCCACGGGAGCTCTGGCCGCCGCTGTCCCCTTGCTACGCGGGGTTGGGATGCCGGGGGCAGTCACACACACACACCCCTCCACTGCAGGTGGCACTGGGATGTCTCGGCGTCACCCTGGGACTTGGCAGCGCTCCATCCCTACTCCGCCCTGCTGAGGAAGCACAGGACCCTGTTATGGCTCAATTAAACTGGCTGGGAATTTATTTTATTGTCAACTGAATTAATTTATGAAAATCATTAGTTGAGATGAAAAGCTAGCAGCTCTCGCAGTTGGTAAGGACCCCGTGGTCCTCCCCAGGCTCAGGAGATCTTCCCAGCCCCTGGCCTTCATCATCTTGCTTTTCATCCCAGCAAGCATCTCCCTGGTCTTTAGGGACCGCTCCCGAGCTTGGCCCTGCTCTTCCCCTCCCAGGCTGCGCTCGGAGGCCATCCGCGGGTGCAGCAGCCTGGCTCTCGGCGGAAGAAGTCCCTGGAGTGTCCACTGAGATAGGTGGGGGAAGTCAACGCGTTTGAGAACCCGTAAGTGGGGTTTTGAGCCCCCCAAAGCAGCGGTCTTAGGCCTCTCCAGGTTTCCTTGAATTTCTGCAAGTCACGCTGAGCCCAGGAGGGGGCAGCATCCTCTGTGGGTTCATTCGGCATGAGCAAGCCCAGGGGATGCGGAGGGCTCCCCACGCGTGCCCCACGGCATCTCTGCACGGCTGCTCTTGTGGCCTTGGCCACCTGGAGAGCTGGGTGGGTCTGTGCTGGACCAGCTGCTCCCCGGCTCCCTTCCCCACTCCTGTGTCCTACAGCTATTCCCCAGGTACCCCCGAAGCCCTTCTGGTCTCTAGGTGCTAAATCGTTCCAGGGATGACTGTGGAGCTGTGGATCACTGGATCTCAGCCCAGCTGGAAGGCAGGGGTGGGCTGGGCCCGTGTCCCCAGCCACATCTGCAGGGCAGCAATGCTGGCAGCCAGCTATGCGTAGCTCCAGACTGAGGACACCTGGCTTTGTTGTACGCAGCTAGTAGTTTGCTAAAATTTGGCACTCCTCCACTGAAAAACTAAGCTAGAGGTTGCTGTTTCTTTTTCTGTCCCATTAACTTTTTTAACTTTTACCCTATTCCAGCCATTGGTTCCGTGCCAAGCCACCCGTTACTGCCCTTGGAGCTGTGGGCCCAGCCAACACAGCAAATGCTGCCTGCCTGATGTGTTGCCCAAGGCTGCCTTCTGCTATGGGACCCCCACCCCTGACTGAAGCAGGCACTGAAAGAGCCTGAAATCTTCTAGTCCTGACTCTTGCAGCAGGCTGTGTTTTCCTTTCCATCTAGATGCAAGGTGGAGGTTGGCGGTGAGAAGATGTAGTCCTCCTGGGAGAGAGGGAGGCAGAGGGAAAGGGCTGGTAGGAAGCTGGATGGCATGGATGAAGGCCTGTCAGTGCCTTTTGGCTCCTCCTGAGATCAGGTGGTTTTTTGCTAAGGTTACCCGTGTGGCTGGTGAGGGCTTTACTCCCCACCCCAGTTGTATGGGTGGGTTGTGTGCCAGCCCTGCTAGAGATGGAGAAATTCTGCATCTTGTTGGATTTGCCCACATTTTTCCCAGACAAGGCCAAGAAACCTAAACACCTACTGCTCAGGATGCAAGGGGTGCCACAGGTACCCCCCCACTGGGCTTTGCAGTGCCTGCCCTAGGGTGCCTCTCCCCGCAGCACCTTCCTTCTCCTCTTGTCCACTCCCCCAGTGATGCTCTGCCCCTCTTGCCCTCGCTCCTACAGGCTTGGGTTTGGGAGGTGGCCACTGCTTGGATCTACAGCAGAAAGTAGAAACTGGGTGCTGGCAGAATTGCAATTAAGTACAGGGTCGGGTTTAACAACCTGGCCCTTTCCAATTTATGAACAATGCCCAGGAGGATGCATCTGCCCTTTGGACTGGTGCCCAGGCTCCTGATTGCAGGGCAGTGATAAGCAGATTAGGTGATGGGGCCCTGATGCTGGATGACCTGCCCTGAGTAAACCTGGGGAAGGAAACAGGATTAACAGAGCTGTTTCCCGATGCCACAAAGTTATAGATTGTTCATTTCTTCCCTTTTACTTTCTAATGATGTGGTATGAAAAGCAATTCAAAGCAGAGCCTGGCCCTTTCCAAGCTCTGGGGAAGCATTTAAAGCCATCTGGTCTCAGAGATAAAATGGTCTGGCTGAAACTGCCTTCCTTCCCACACTTCCCTAGCTGCTGGGTGGGAAGGGCCACCTTACTTGGTGTTTCCTACTTCTTCAAGGCTGTGACTTAGTTTTTCCTACCTTGGTAAAGTCACCTCTTTAAGAACACGTTGGAAACTTTGTCCAGGTCTGGTTGAATTAGCTTGCATTTTATTCTTACTAGTTTTTAACACCACATTTGTAAACTCGAGGAGCAGCAGAAGGCCTTGAGCTAACTGGAACTGGAAAAGAACCAGGGCAGGATGGTCAGATTCCAGACCAGAGATTGATTCGAAGGCGGGGGTGGGGGAGATATCGATGATGGGCTATTGATGTCAGATTGCTGCTTCCAGCCTCTGACACCCTGCATTGTTGAAGGCTGGGAATGTGTTCAGGGCTATATTTCTGTGTTCAGCCTGTTTCCTGCCTCCCTGGGTGTCCAGTTCCAGCCACTGGTGGTGACGGGACCCTAGACTGGACAAGTATTAGTGTATCTTTGTTGACAGTGGCTCAGTGTAGGATCAGTGTGGGTAGGACTAGTGGCTTTTGGGTTACAGGATTATCACACCGAGCAGAGTTTGGTGTAATAGCTAGGCCTTGCCTGATGCCAGAAATGACCATAGCTGGGGGACACAGGCATGCAACAGTCTCCAAAGCTTCCTCTGCAATCCTTAGGTCTGTTCCAGACTCCCAGGTTCAGCTGAGCTTTCCAAAAGTGTCTCTGGAGAGAAGACCTTCCTTGCACAAAGGCAGCTCTGCCCCTGTGCTGTCTGCTGAGCTTGTGACACCGAGACCATGGTGGAGCACCTGCGTGTGAGGGGTTTGTTCTGACCCCCTTCCCTTCACCACTGCAGGGCTTGTCCTCAGCAGCAGGATCTCTCAGCATCCTGTTTGCCATGCGGGGAAGACCCAGGGCCAGGGCTATTTAGCAGGAGCCTGCAGCTGGTAATTCCTGTTTACATCCCGCTGACCCTGGGGCTTTGCCTGCATCGCATATGGCAAGCTCTCTCCCATACCACCACACTGCCTGCCTGTCACGCAAGTGACATCGTACCTGACTGCTTCTTGGGTTCAAAGTGACCTCAGCCCACGCTGGACACCAGGCTATGTGGCAGGTGGGTCTGCGGACACGGCATATGTGCTGTACCTCCCTGGGCTGCCCTATGTCTGGCAGGTGCCCAGCAGGCACAACAACAAACTCTGGCTGCGAATCCTTCTCCCTTTCTCTCACTTTAGGAGAATTCACTTTGCAGAGCCTGGCAGTGTCCTCTGTGTTGCAGAAGATGGGGACTGGCTGGGAACAGCACCTGGGGGAACTTGGGGGAAGTTGTAGTTTCCTCTGGTCTAGCCCCTTGGACAGGTCCGTTAGCCACCTGTGTTTGCCTCTCTGTTGGAACCATGAATCCCTGCAGGCTGGGAGAAAAGCAGGGGGGCTTGAACAGCCTGTACTGGTTTTTTAACACTAGACCTGGTCGTCTAAGCCTCTCCTCAGTCTCTGTCCCACAGGAAAGTCTCATTAGGCAGGTGTCCAAGCTGAAGGATATTGTTCTGACCATTACATTTTGCTGGTTTTTTCTTCTAGAATTTGGAGGGGGGGAGTTTCTAAGAGTGCAAAATGGGGGTTCCCCATTGGTGACTCATTGCTTTCAAGCCACAGGCCAGGCAGAATGCGAGTGCAGCCGGGACACTCTCTGCATTGTGCAAACAGCTGCAGTTGCAATGGGCTTCTCTCAGAGCGGCTCCCAGCTTCCTCCCTGGACACGCACACTACTGCCTTTGTGCCCGCCGGGAGGCCAAGGACAAGCCCCCAGGCAAGACAGGGTCTGCAGTCCTCCTTGCTTGCTGAATATGGAACAGGCATCTGTGTGTCCTCTCCAGAGCACAGGCAGTGGTGGTTGGCACCCAGCACACAGGTCTGTCCCAGCCCTCCAGCCGTCAGGGCGTGAATTCTGCAAGCAGATTTATTAGCCTTCCATTTGCCCATTGACCTGCCAGCCTCCAGACCGGTGGTGACGGCAGCCCCGAGGATGCGCTTTAGAGGTGTTATCAGACGCCAGGGATGTGTCAGGTGTGCAAGGGCTTGCAAGCCCCGTGCTGCCAGGTCCCACAGCCAGGGCTGTGACCCAGAAGTAGTTTGTCGTACTCAGACTTGTGGCCCATAAGTGTCTTGGCTGTTCCCCTGCTGAAAACCCAGCGTGAGGGAGCTGCATACACCCGTGCAGTTGGGGGGCAGCATCCTCTAACACCTGCAGGGAGCAGCAAATCCATCAGTGAGCACTGAGGTTGTTTCTGCAGCCCAGCTGTGACTCTGAACACTACTCAGACTAGATCCTAGGAATAAGTTGTTGAAAGCCTTATTAGACGCCCCCCAGGTATTCATTCATCCCTCAAACTCCCTCACTTCCAAACTGCTGCACTTGGACTTGCCAGATTGCCCAGTGCTGCTTCTGAGTCTTTGCTTTCAAACCAGAGGCTTATATAAGAAGTGTTTTTTGCAGCAATGTCTATTTTTTGTCTGACTCAATCCTGAAATGGTTGAGAGTGGTTTGGACACGAATGTCTCGTGCTGGGTTTTGGAGGTGCAGCTCTTTTCAGACAGGGAAAAGAGGGTGGTTTAAGCTGTGTCTGGCTGTGGAAATTGCATGTTTGTCCAGTTCCTGGGCCACAGAGCTTGGGAGCTAAAGGGCAATGCCAATACCCATGAGTGCAGAGCATGTTGCAACTGGCAAGGCAAAAGCAGTGCTTTGTGATGGGGTTCATATAGTTGCTGTAAATGTGACTCATCTGCACGTACTTTGATCTCTCGTCAGGCTCAAAGGCCTGAAACCAGAGAGCAGATGGCTCATGACTGTGCCTTGACGTATTTTCTAGCAGTTCGGTCAGCTCTGTGGGTCAAACCACTGGACGTATGGCCAAGGCTGCAGGATAAAAGACCTGCTTAAACCTTTCCTCTTGAGAAAGCGCTGGGCAGGAGGCGGCTGTGTCCCATGCCTGTTCTGGGGACTGAGAAACAGTGGGACTTCTTGTCTATGAGTATTTTATTCTGATAGTTTTGGATGGAAAGATAATTGCGTCTCACTCCCCTGTGATTTGCTGGTGAACAGACTGTCCGGTTTTGCTCCACAAGAGGATTCTGCCCCCTTTGGAGGAAAGCACAGGACTCTTCCAGGTTAGTCAGAGAAATCTTACAAGTGAAAGGAAAATACTTTTCTTCTTGGCAAGGTGTCAGATCCATGCAGTACAGCCTGCCTTCAACGTGCCTGATACCATCAACACATACTTTTGAGGCAGTGAGTACATTAGCGGAGACAAAACTGGTTGATTTTGGCATGGAGAAGCCAGTGAAATCACCAGCCACAGAGAATGTGAAGCAGAGGTACAGACAGAGCAGGACTAGTCTTGGGTACCTTGTGCCTTCCCTGTTACACCAAGGTAAAACCCCACCCCTCTAGATCTGCACGCTGCAGTTCTACCAGCGTCTGCTTCTTTCTAGCCTTGTGTTCCCTTGTGGAGGACACCAGGCAACCCCTGCAATCCCAAAGTGTTGTGTGCTGCCCAGAACTGTCATTTGAACGTTCAAATACACGTTTGGCCAAACACCCACCGACCTACGGGCTGGGGCAGGAGGAGACTGTGAGTGGGAATATCACCGATCACCATGGTTCCTATCCTCTTGTAATAAAAATGAGTAATCACTGGGTAAACAGCATCTCTGGTAGCCCTACCTGGAGGACTTTTTGCTCCTGAATTTCAAAGGCTGAAAAAATCACCAGGGTGAGAAAGCTCTTTATGAAATGTCACAGAAATCCTCTCTTCTCCTAAAATGCCAGGCTGCTTCAAAGCTCCAAGAAACCACTTGGCTCCCAGAAGGATGCTCAGTGTGCCGCAGCCTGAATGAAGTGCCTGGCAGGACTTACTGCTCACATGAAGTAGAAAATTGCCTGCCGGTTGGCCCTGGGATGGTCAGGGTGCCCTCACTCAGAGACTGAGGGGCTTAATACTGGTGATGGTGGGAAGCCATCATATGGATGGATGGGATTTTAGGCACTTGAGAAAGTGTGGAGGCCTGCAGGATGATGGTCTTGCCTCCAGGATGGGGTAGCCTGATCATTCTTGCTCTGGCAGGTAGGAGAGGTTTCTACTTGGTGGCGTTGGCCTGTGCCCCACTCAGATGGGACTTTCTCATGGATCTGGCTCTGGTGATCAGTGTTTGTGGCTGGCTGCAGGGCTGCCCTTCTCTGGGGGTGTCCAAGGGCAGGCTGCCACTCACTGCCCACAGCCCCCTCCAGGAATCGGCTCCCTCTTGAAGCAAGCATAAGCCGCGTGCCGCATGGAAATTTGGTAAGCAACGCTATTCCCAACCCAGTGGAGTTTCATTAAGGCTAACCTGTAACGAGAGCAGCTGGCCCTGCCTAGCTGCCTGTCCCAATCACCCCTGCTTCTGCCAGCCACTTGGGCAGGAAGGAGAGGGCAGACAGACACGGCAGCCATAGGCAGGGTAAAGCTAGGGTGAACTGTCTCCATCCCCTAATTATGAACCCCTTTGTGGCACTGATTTGGTCCCTGACACTTACTCAGGGATGGGAATAGAGTTACAAACATCCTTAACGCATGCAATACGTCCTCCCCTCCACCGCCAGAGGCAGGTTTGCTTCGAGCCTGCTCCCCTGCCTGGTTTGTGGCCTGTGTCATCCCATGTCCCGTTCTTTCCTTGGGTTAGATCCATCTGTTTTCCAGGTATTTCACACCTGACTTGATTGAATTTCATCTGATTGATGTAATAGCCTGGTTTTGCCAGGTCTTTAAGGTTATCTGATGAATCTACTTTCTGGCATTCCTCTGGTCTTGTTTTCTTTGACATTATCCGTAATATTTGTAAGGCAGCGTAGCGTGGCTTCTAGCCCACAATATGGAAACATTGAATAATACCAAAGCCAGGACCGTTTTCCTGCTGTTCCTTTCTGTATGTGTCCTTCTAGTCTGATTGTAAGCCATGAATAGCTCTTGTCACCAGATCGAGGTGCTATTTTTGCACCAATTTTACACCCAACTTTCATCTAGATGGTATTTCCCTTTCTGACAAGAAGTCTGAATGGGATAACACAAAGTCTTCTGTGGAGGTCAAAATTATCACATCTGCTGCTTCCCCTTTATCTGTCAGATCTTTGAGAGAGGAAGTTTAAATGGTTTGGTGTAAAATAGTTCTTAAGAAATCCCAGTTGTCTGCTCCTCAGCCCCCATACTACACCCCTTGGTGACTCTGAGTTAATCCTGTGTGCAGGTCCATTTCCAGACACTGAAATATGGATCTATAACTTGTCTTCAAGCCTTTTAAACAGGATGCCGTGCCTCGTTCCGTGACATTTCCTTGGTTCCACTCTAGCCCTCCAGCAGTTCTTGGAGAGCATGGCTTGGGAACTGGAGACGACTCCTCCTCTGATAATGAGGTTTGCTGTAGCTCATACACATTTCACCTAGATGAAAGTTCGTGAACCTCTTCTTTCGCAATCCTGGCCCATTTCCCGACCCCTTTTCTGTTCATCGTCATGGCTAAATGCCGGGGCAAGAGTTTTGCTGTAGGTGCCTAAGAGGGAGACTGCAAAGTCTCAGCTAGTTATCTTTTTATCTTGGTGGTTTGTGGAGGGTAATTGATCCCTTCAGTGAGTTATTCAACTCTAGATTCAACTTTTATGTGAAAGTTAAATGCAAGAAAGGTAGCAGAGTCATCAGTTTCTTCCATTTGCTTTTCTCAAATGAACAATGGTGTGGTCTCACCCCTTGGTCCTTCCTCTTCACCCTCCTACTGCTGTTTCTTATGCCCATCACTAGTTTTTCAGCATACAAGTTATCTTCTCACTGGTAAGCCACCATTGGCAAGGCAAACATTAGGCACAGAGCTAGTCAATTCAGCCTAAGGCCACCTGCAAACTTTTGAGCTTTGCTAATTCTCAGATCTTTCTTCTGCTCTTCTCTTTTCCTCTTTCCTCCCTTTTATAAAAAAGCAGCTTGGAGGCGATTGCTCCTTCAGCGCGGGGCTTTCAGCCTGGACATTAGGAACAAAATCTCCCCCAAGAGAAGAGGCAGCCTTGGGACAGGTCCTCCGAGTGGTGGTGGCTTGCTGCACGTGGGGGTCTCTGAGTGTTGGTCAGACAAAGCTGTCTGGCCTGCACCAGTGTTGGCAATAGTCTTGCTTTGAGAGGGAGTTTGGCCCAGAGACTGTGGAGGGCTGTACCACACAATGCTGCCATGGGTCTGCAAAAGAAAATACTCAATACTTACCAAAGCTGGGTTATTCTTCTGCATCAGGAACACATCTGCCTTGCACTTGGACACAGCAGTCCTTCCTTTTTCTCTGGCCAGGTGTTGGTGCCCTGTGAAGTGGCCCCATATTATTCATACGTACAATGGAAGCACAGCGCATGCAGAAGAGCTGACCTTGCATTCCTCCCTCAGGCCTGCCACTGCATTTGAAATAGCCTTACTGAAATGTCTGAACTTGCAGGCTTGTTGCTGAGCTTCCTGAGCACCAGAATTTGGGATTTAATAGCTAGGGCTGGGAATGCCTGCATCCTTTCCCATGGCCAGGACTGCCCTGGGTGCCCTGGGTGCTGGTGCCTGTTCCGTTGTTTGCTGTCTCTGCTGCTACAGCAGTAATTAGGATAAGGTATAATTATGAAGTTTGCCTTGGGACATATACAAGGCCACTGAGCTGCATTGTAAAGTCTTCTGGGTTTTCTGCTCCTTTTCATTCCATGACAAATGCCTGACCTCTGGTTTAAAGTGAGAAGCTAGTGGTGATGTAGGTATGAGGTGGCACTGAGTTCCTTGCTTCCTCCTTCATCCTCCAGACCTCTCCATTCATCTGGCCTCTCCAAAGTAACCTGTGGATACTCAAGATGTCAAATATCCTTGGCAGTTGTAGATGCAAACAAATTATTGTAGCTTAGGTGCCTGGTGGAGAAGCCAAGGCCAAAGAATCTGGAGTTGTGTCCTGGAGGCCAGCAGGAGATGGGAGCAAAGGTGCTCCAAACTTTTGGAGACACCCAGTGTCATCCAGGCAGCACTCGTGAGGCCTTATCTCTTGCTGCCTCGCACAGAGGACTCATTGGACATGTTTTTGGAGGGTGGGCAGAAAGTATCACATACAGATAGCTCAGCCTGGCTTTTCTAGCCTTTCACACCAGTACCTGCCTTTGGTGGATGAAGCAAGGGGCTTGCTCCCAAGGCACACCCCAAATCTGGCAGCAAAGAGCCAGATTTTCTAGGAAGTTTCAGACCTTGGAATGGCAGTTTACAGCTTGGTTCCTGAATGAAGTTGTGCACATCTTTGCTAACTACCACTGATACTCTTCCCTCAGCCCTCTGATTCACCCAGACTTACCTTGTTTTTGCATGCCAGCAATGCCTCAGGACCTGGGCAGTTATCAGAAGACAATGAATCACCTAAAACATCCGCTAACTCATTCTGTAGGAGCTCATCTTACTCACAGGACAAATTCCAGCTCTCAGCTGCTCTGCAGATTTTCTACGCACAGTATATGCAGCCCTTCCCAGTCCCATTGTGGCCCATCTCAATGAAGGCACGCAGGCCCACATAGCTAGAAGACAAGGTCAGCAGCTGTAAACCTCGCACAGGGACCAAGGCTTTCCCTTCCATTCAGGAAGAGATCAGTATCCACCCCTGGTGCTCATTTTTAGAGGAGGTGCGAGGATTCGTGACAGAGGTTCCCTTTTGGTTCAGAGTTTGTCTGGCATTACACCAGACAGAGAATTCCACTCGGTGACTGATGGCTCTAGCCCGGTACTGTGCCAGCAGGCTTGTCTTTGCAGGGCTGACCTTTCAGAAAGATGTTCAGCTTGATGTCAGCTATAGCTACAAAGCAAAATGGGATCTAGTTCTGATCCTGCTGGGTTTTTCTACCTTGGCTAGGTAGTTGCTAGGAGTTGCTCCTGGACTGCTCCATAAATCATTGCCCAGTGATAAAATACCAAGGGCGGCTGGGTTTGTCCGATGCTGCTCTTGAGATGTCAAATCTTATCTTAGCAAAAACAGCCCCTGGGAAAGGTAATAGCACAGAAACATACTGTATATCTTCTCATCCCTCCGTGGTTTAATTCTGCACTTCCCAAGAGCCAGTTTGTACCGATGCCAAGGTACCGTGCCTGTTGCCCGTTACAGCCTGGCACGGTACCTTGGCATTTCAGCATTCCTGGCAGCAATCAGACTGGTGTCTCCTGACTTGTTTCGGTGCTGGTGGGACTCTCGCCACGCTCTGCATGAGCCTTCTCCATAGGTGATACCTACCTGGGGACAGGCAGTATTGCACTCTGCTTGTAAAAAAGCACGTCTCCACCTTCTTTACACCTTCCCTTCAGGTATTTGTATACATGACTAAGATCCCTCCTGAGACTTCCCTTCTCCAGGCTGAAAGTTCCCAGCTCTCGCAGCCTTTCCTCAAAGGAGAGTTGTTCCAGTCTTTTTGTCATCTTTGTGGTCCTTTGTGGACTCTTTCCATTATGTCCATGTCTCTTTTGGGCTGGGAAACCCAGAACTGGACACAACACTCCTGCTGTGGCCTCACCAGAGCTGAGCAGAGGGAAGGATCACCTCCCCCCATCTGCTGGCAGCACTCCTCCTAATGCAGCCCAGGGTACCATTAGCCTTTTCTGCAAGGGCACATTGCTGGCTCATGTTCAACTTGGTGTCCACCAGGTCCCCAAGGTCCTCTTCTGCCAAGCTACTTTCTTTCTGGGTGGCCCACAGCACGTACTGGTGCCTAGGGTTGTTTCTCCCAGGTGCATGACTTTCTACTTCTCTTTGTTGAACTTCATGAAGTCATCAAACTTCACTTGCCATCAGCCCACTTCCCCAGCCTGTCCACATCCTTCTGGATGGCAGCACAACTCTCTGGTGTATCAGCCATTCCTCCCAGTTTCGTGTCGTCAGCAAACTTTCTGAGGGCACACTCTGCCTCATCATCCTTATCATTAATGAAGATACTGAACAGGGTAGGACCCAATCCTGACCACTGGGGTACACCACTCGTGGCTGACCTCCAGCTGGACTTCCTGCCACTGATTGCCACCCTCTGGGCCTGGCTGTTCGGCCGGTTTTCAATCCACCTCACTCTCTGGAGTTAGGAAAGCTAAAGCCCAGCTGGAATTGAATCTGGACAGGGATGCTCAGACAATGTCTGTATTCTCCTCAGGTTACCCGTCCTTGCTTCCACCCTGTGTATGCTTCCTTTCTGTGTCTGAGCTTGGTCAGGAGCTCCTTGTTCATCCACTCGCCTCCTGGCATTTTTGCCTGGCTGCATATTTGTTGGGATGGAGCTCTCCTGAACTTGGGGGGAAGTGTTCCTTGCATATTGACCAGCTTCTCTGCTTGCTCTCCCCTTCCTCTTCCCTCTCCCTCTTTCCTTCAAGGTGTTATCCCATGGGACTCTAGCAAGCCCATCTTGGAAGAGGCCAAAGTCTGCTCTCCTGAAGGCCAGGGTTATGAGCTTGCTGTGAACCCTCCACCCTCCCCTTGGGATCCTGAACTCCATTATCCCGCGGTCACTGAAACAAAGGCTGCTTTTGATCTTCACATCCACAACGAGCCCCTCCTTGTTGATGAGTATGAGGTCCAACAGAGCACCTCTCCATGTTGGCTCCTCTGTCACTTGGGAGAGGACTTTACTCCAGGAACCTCCCAGACTGCTTGCAACCTGCTGCGTTGTCCCTCCAGCATATATCAGGGTGCTTGAAGTCCTCTATGACCACAGCTGGACCTGCGAACATGAGGCTGCTCCTTTCTGTAGAGGGCCTCATCCACTTGTTCTTCCTGGTCAGGTAGCCTATAGTGGACACCCGCTACAATAATATCACCTTTACCTGTTCGCCCTTTAGTCCTAGTCCACAAGCTCTCATCTGGTTCCTTATCCATCTCCAGGCAGAACTCCATGCAATCCAGTTGCTCTCTTACATAAAGGGCAATTCCCCCTCCTCATCTTCCCACCCCATCCTTCCTAGAGAGCCTGTATCCATCTGTTGCAACACTCTAGTTGTGGGAGCCATCCCACCACAAGACTGCAGCCTTGCAACCATGCACAGATCTCCCTCATGTTTCTTCCCCATACTGCGTGCATTACAAAGCCTCCCCAGCACGTTGCATTCCTGGAGAGGCTTTGGGGGATTTCTCCACATCGTGCCTTGTAGGTGATTCCTCGCTTACGTGCAAGTGGTGGCAGTGACCCCGCTCAAGCCCCTTTTTGTTGATTTTGTGATGTCTTCCCATCACACCACCCTTTGCTCAGCCATCCTGTCTGTCGCTCCCTCACAGGACTGCTGGCTGCTTCTGGTTTGGAAGGTGGCTTTCAAACACAAGGGGTGTGAGCACACGCGTGGTCTGACGTTTCCTCACAGACATACCTGTGCTCATGGGTGTGTCAGCCAACACTAAGCGTGCCCACGAGCTAATTGAGTTTTGCTGTTTTCTAACACGGCACTGAAGACACAGTTTGCATTCAGTTGTCTCCATTCTCCCGTGAGATGCTGCTGACTGCAACCTCTCATGAGCAACAGGCCTCCAGGGATCAGATAGGTCACTGTCTTGCATCTTTCTGCAACTGAAGGAGCACAAACCAGGCATAACAAGCTTCATCTTCAACGCAGGCACCCTTTTTATTTCTAGGAGTGGCCCAGTCCTGCTGAGGGCTAAGTGGTTGATGACTACATTTAAACAGCCCTCCTGCAGGTGAGATGGTGCCTCTCAGAGCCAATGCCAATAAAAAGTTGGTATGTGTGCCTTTTTCACTTCTCGGTTGACTTGGGGAGCTCTCATTTTGAAAGCATTCTAGGAGACAGGTTATCAAAACCTCTTGCAAATACAGCTCAGCTCTGAAATCCACTGATTTTCCCCAGAATAAGCCCCCTTTGGGATTTCTCAGGCTAGGTACAGCCTAGGGTGGGATCTTCTTTGTGCTTGTTGCTCCCTGATAGCCAGGCCAAGAGCTTCAGCTGCTCTCCTCTGAGTAACTGCAAATGCTCAGGGCGTGTCAGTGCAGATGCTAGTTCTGCTATGTGAAGATGTTTCTGCAGGGAAACCTGGTCATGAATGTAGCCCTGGCAAGAGAAATAGTCTCACGGAGTGAGAAGTAACCCTGAGGTTGATACTAAGCTGATCCCTCTCCATGGGTAGCTCTAGACTCCAAAAGACCTTCAACAACTGCACCATTTTCATGTAAACCTATGGCTCAGGTGGTTGTGTTCACTTCAGCCCTGCCCGTGTCTGTGCGCTCTGGGGTCCTCTCAAGCTTGTGTCTGCAGGGCAGTACGGGTTAGCTGGCCTGAACTCACCCAGACACCCCTCTGCAGTCAGTGGGGCTGCCTTGCGCGGATGTCGAAAGACCCCTTTCTTCCAAATCGTGAGGGCTGCGGTCCCTGCCCTCCCAGCCCGTTGAGCCTGTGTGCCGCCAGCTGTGCTACCCATGCCTTGGGTTTGGCTCTGTCCCTTCCCCACCCTCGTTTGAGTCAGGCCACTCTCTTTAGGGGGCCAATTCTTAGACCCTGTTCCCTGCCAGCCCTGTGTGCTGGCACTGCCGGTGGAAAGGGCAGTTTCACCTATATCTCCATGCTGAGGACAGGGGCTGTTGTGATTTGCTCTTAAATTTTCAAGAAATGCATTCCTGCCTCTCTGAGTCCTTTTTGCGGTGGCCCAGGATACAAATTACTGTGGCACATTGCATAATTTGCAAAGAAAAGCCAAAGGCTGTAGTCCCACCAGGGATTTTATCAACTCAAACCTATTCTAACCTCTTTCAGTGGCTTCACCTTGATGGCACAGGATATGCAGGGTTGCAGCCTGCACCTTCCTTACATCCTTCCAGCAGCCCTGGGCTGACATGCACTGCTGGGGCCAGTTTGGTAGGTAAATGGGAACAGATGGTCTGGGAAGGAGCTATGAGAGCTGCTCAATACCGACACAGATCCCATTACTTGGGACACCGTGGTTTTGGTTGATGTTCTGCCTGTGGTGCGGGAGCAGGGACAACACAAGATCACCAGAAGCTGCCAGCTGCCTTGTGGCAGGACACCTGGGGTTGCAGAGCTCAGCTTCTTGCTTTGGCTCTCAGTGTTCCCAGACTCAGTTCGAAGGTCTCTAGGGCTGGAGCATTTCCCTGCGTGAGGGCAGTGCTCTGCTGTTCACAGCTCTGGGGCAGTCCAGGGAGCCAAGGAACAGTGCATGACACTGAAAAGCAGCAAAGCTGAGAGATATTTGCTGGCTGAGCTCGTGGAGGCTTCCAAAGCCTCTCTTGGGAATTACCCTCCTCTGCCTGTGCTGTTTCCTCCTGTTCACTCATCTCCTATCCCCACTTTCTGGGACACTGGTTTTGTTTCCCTTTTGCTTACTGGCTGTAGAGGAGTCCTTGGGTGCTATCAGCATCTTTCTGTTTGGGCTAACCTGAGTGTTTTTCCTTATTTTCATACTTTTCCTATCAACACACGTACCCCGGGGCATAGAGAACTCTCCCCCGTTTTCCAGTCCTTGAAGTCACAGCTGGGGGCAGACCATCGGTCCCAGGGCTATGAGCATGCAATATAACCAGTGGTCAGGGAAACTTCTGTCCCATGGGAATCTGTGGAGGGGACCAGGTCACAGCACTCAGCAGGTATCTTATAGGTACACACAGCTGTGGTCCTCTGGACCAACCCTCAGCAGGGAGGCATGGCGAGAGCTGGCACGTTCCTTTGCTGGCACTCGTCCTTTGAGGGAACTGTGTTTGGAGGTTTCCTGCCTTCTCTGAGTCATGTCAAAATCAGCCCCAAATATTCTCTTTGAAGCTCTTCATGCAGTGCTGAAACGATCTTGCCTTCAAAGCGGTTGCTGGAGACAGGCAGGCTGCTTAAAAGACACTTGAGCGCTCTCACATCATGTTCAGGCTATATTAAAATTTTACCGTGCTGTTTCGCACCTCAGATGAATCACAGTCACTCCTGAAAAACACTGGGGGCTGGGGGGTGTAGGGGGGACGTGTGCGAGGAAGAGGTTTTCGAAAGGGATTGTTAATGCACAGAGATGTTTTGGTGTCTGTGAGAGGCCCTGAACGGCAGCTCTGGGCTTTTTCTCTCTGTGCTCATTAACAGTGAAGGGTGCAGCTGCAGAAGAGCTGAGCAGGGTGAGGAAGGACACGGCTGCTGCTCAGGTGGGGATGAGCCGGGGAGAGGACCTGGGAACGTGGGGAGGTGGGTGCTGGTTGTCTCCCTGGGGAGAGGACGTGGGAACGGGGAGAGGTGGGTGCTGGCTGTCTCCCTGGGGAGAGGACCTGGGAACGGGGGGAGGTGGGTGCTGGCTGTCTCCTTGGGGAGAGTACTTGGGAATGTGGGGAGGTGGGTGCTGGCTGTCTCCCTGGGCAGAGGACCTGGGAACGGGGGGAGGTGGGTGCTGGCTGATTCCCTGAGGAGAGGACGTGGGAATGTGGGGAGGTGGGTGCTGGCTGTCTCCCCGGGCAGAGGACCTGGGAACAGAGGTATGTGAGCGCTGGCTGCCTCCCTGGGGAGAGTACTTGGGAATGTGGGGAGGTGGGTGCTGGCTCACTCCCTTGGGCAGAGGACCTGGGAATGGGGGCAGGTGAATGGGGGGAGGTAGGTGCTGGTTGTCTCCCTGGGAAGAGGACATGGGAATGGGGGGAGGTGGGTGCTGGCTGACTCCCTGGGCAGAGGACCTGGGAACAGAGGGAGCTGGGTGCCAGCTCTCTCCCTGGGGAGAGGACGTGGGAACAGAGGGAGGTGGGTGCTGGCTGTCTCCCTGAGAGGCAGTTTCAGGTTACGAGTTCAATGCCTGCCTCCCTTTGGGAGGTTGCAATATGGCAAGTTGTTTCTTGATGTGCAAACAATTAAAAAGAGGGTGGGTGTATGTGAGGAAGATGGGGAAAGCAAACACCTCCTCTGGGATCTGGCTGCCTCTGCAGCTGCTTACCTAAGGCACCTCTTGCAGAGGGAGTTGCACACAAAATAAACTCTGCTGGGGGCATCTGGTTACTTGCAGGATGGGGTTTGGAAGCATGTGAGATCTGCCTTTGGCCTTGGGGTATAAAGGGTATTCCTCCTTCTTTTGTCTGGGCATGGAGTGGATCTCTTGGGTCATACCAGGGTTTACAGTTGTCCTTTTGCTGGTCCCCATGGTTGCCCTGTAATATTGGGAAGAGGACTATGGGGGGAAGGCAAGGGGCCATGGCTTTATTCCCCTCCTAGCAGCATCCTGGGGCTTGGGGAGCATCTTTCCTATGGTGCCTGCACTGGGGAACTAGCCAAGTCCCCGACGGTTCTGGTTTCTCCAGGTTTGTCACCGTCTTGTGAGTTCTGCCAATTCCTGTTGAGTCCCTCAGCCTGGCTTTCTGGAGGAGTGTTTTCTGGTCCCCCAGGCAAGGAAGTACATGACTTTGCCTCCTTCTTTCACTTGCAAGTTCCCTGCCTCCCTGCGCCACCCTAGCCTTGTTGCAAACAGCCCACCCTGGCCCTCCCGCAGGCTCCCCTCCTGCGGCCTCCTGGGCCAGGTGGAGAGGCCAGGAGAGGAGGCACAGGTTGGCTGGTGGGGTGGGAAGCCTCCTCCTGGGAGGCTGAGGGGCTGGCAAGGACCGAGCAGCTGCACTGGTGTGTGTTCCCGTCCCAGCCCTCGGGAGCTTTCGGCACTTAGGGCTGATGGCACTTGATGCCAGCACGTGCCAGGTGCTGCTGCAGGGGCTGCTTTCACCAGACAGACCCCGCACACGGCAGCCAGATGAAGGGTAGGAGAAACCCTGGTGGTGTTCCTGACAGGGGAGGATGCTTTTGTATTTCCACTCACTACCTATTCACTCTAGAGCCCATAAAGGGGGGGGGGGGGGGGGGGGGGGGGGGGGCGCCAATCTCCTCTTTTTTTTTTAAATGCTAATTTCCCTTTCTTCTTTGCCTGCCTCAGCAGCGCAGCACCAAAGGTCTTTGTATATCCTCTGGGGGTAAAATGCCCCCCAGATCAAGCCGTGATTTATTTCTACTGAAGCTGAAATGTGCCGTTTCCCTTATCTAATAGGGTGGGAAGGTGCACACAGGCCCCATCTGCCTTGCTACCACTCCCTCTGTCCTGGTTGATTTGCTGCTGCCTCTCAGCGTGTACTGATGCCTGTCACACTGCTGACAGCATGAGAGACAAATGCCAGTTTGCCTTGGCCAGAAAACTTGCCTTGCAAAGAAAAAAAAGCCAGCTCAGGGCTTTTCACTTGGAGAGAAAGAGAGTGAGAAGAATAGACTTGAAAGCAAATTCCCGTGTTTTTTTACTTTGGGTGAGAGCTTTTCCCACGCTCCATTGGAAAGAGTGCAAGGAGCAAATGTTTCCCAGTGCCTGTAAACACCGAATGCTGCTGAGGAGCAAGGAAAAAAGCCAGACTTATTGGAGAGAGGCAGAAATCAGCAGTGTGCTCTCCCGTGGTGCCTTGTGTCTATGTGTCCGCTCCTCCTGTGCTGATGGCTTTTCCAGACCTAGCTGTGTTTTCTGGGTGCAGCAGGAGCGTCAGACCCTGGGGTACTCTGACAGGAGGCCAGGTGGGTGTTTGCTGCCCCCTGCAAAGCTGCTGCACAGTGCTGGAAGCTACTGCTGCTTCCATGAGAGTCCCAGCAACTGGACTAAGGCTGGTGGGTTTATTTCCCAAGCCGGCACCTGGGAAGGTGCTTGACGTTTATTTGCATTCTCTTGGCACTGGTCAAGGACCATTAGCTCTCTCTGCAAGACTTCTTCCCCATCCAAGGAAGGCTGGGAAAGCAACGTCTGGTTCGCTGCATCTCCCATGCCAGCCATTTTGCCTGGCCCAAGCCCTATCCCTTACCACTCTTCCCTGGTCTGATTCCTGATTCCTGCCTTCAGAGAACCGAAAAATCAATGAACACCTTGTCTTTTTGGCAGTTGTCAGCCCTGGCTTCAGGACCAACCTTTTCCACAGCACCAAGTGCCTTGGGGTGGCCCCATCCATCCTATCCAAACCCATTGCTTTCCACAGAGAGCTGGTGTTGAGCAGCCAGTCTCCAACAGGGCCATGCGAAACCCATCCGTGCGTGGGAGAGCTTGCCCATGCAGCTCTTACCCCAGGAACCGGTTCACCAGCTCTGCAAGTGGAGGCCTGTCTCTGGCAAGGGAGTCTCTATGTCTCGGTACATGAGGGGCTATGTGTCTTTAAAATGCCCCAGAAAGGTAGATGAGAGGTTTGAAGGCAGATTTTGGAGATGAGGAAGCAACTGAGGCTGGGGATGCTCAGCAGGCATCCATGTGGGTTTGGTTCAGCTTTTCAAGGAGACTGATGGGGGGGAAGTTTGGAAGCCAGTGCCCATTGAGCTGTTTAGAGATGTGGGTCTTGCTTTGTCCAAAGGTGGCTGGGAACACTTGGATGTCAGTCCTGAAGAATGCCCCAGCAGGCTGGCAAGTCCACTGCTTTTCCAAGCTGGCCAAGCCAAGAGCATCTGTGACAACAAAAGTTCTGCCCAGGATTCCCAGTTTTAAACAAAGCACTGGCATCCCATAGCTGGTGCATCTTAGCATCTTCCCATCAATGAGAAACCGTATCCTTTGCCCCCCCTCCTTCCCCTTGTCTCTGCTTTTGCTCATGGAAAGCTGTGACTGTAGCCTGCATGCACCCATATCTGCTCCTGTGATCTCCCTTTGTTTGGCTGCCAGCTTTCTGCACCTGCATGCACGCCTGCTCTCCCTCCCCGCTGCGGTTAGTCCTTCCCTCTCCCAGCCCATGGGCAGGAAAGGGGGTTTTAGCCGGGTCCAGGGGGTAAGGCTGTGTTTGGCAATGGCAAGTGTTCCCACTCCAACAGCAGCCGTAGGTGGGATGGGAGGACAGAAACAGCTTGGTTATTTGTGGATGAAGCACAAGTTGCACTATGATTAACCCTCTGGGGGGGTCCTGCCCACATCTGTCCCTATGGGAGCTGGAATCTCCATGCTTCCTTTGCTAATTGAGCCTGGATTGTATTAGCTAATCCCATCTTCAAATCCCCCAGCTGTTCAAAGCTTAATAAGAGCAACCACACATGCCGGCTGGGAGGCTACACTCACGTCCTGTTGGGACAGGGATTACAGAAACAAAGTGTGTGGGGGTTTTGGGGTGGTGTTTTTCTGCTTGGGTTTTTTTTTGTGGGGTGTAGTATTTTTTTTGGCAAGCTGTAGCCAGCTGCCATCATCATTATCTCTCCATCCACAGAGAATATGCGTCATAAGAAAAAAACACTGTCAACAATTGATGACGAGTGAAGTAAAGCCAGGGATACATGGAGTTAATATCAGTTAGTTACTGTGTGTGCCAGTGGTCCTCCCTCTGCCATGGTGCCCACCCCCAGCCTTGTTCCTTTTCTTGCACCACTCACCGGGACAGGCTGGTTCAGAGCCAATGTCCTGCCTTGCCCTATCCCAGGGGGATGCTCCAGGTTGCCACCAGGCTCCGTGTCAGCACCACCAAGGCCCTTGGAGTGATGGCAAGTATCAGGTGAGGGCCCTGGCCAGCATGGGCTGCAAATATTAGCCAGCTACACAGGGAAAGGAAACAAACTGGACAGACATGCTTGAGGGCATTCCCTGTCCGGGAGGCACAGCAGCAGCCAGACCACCAGCCCAGAGCTGCCTCTCCTCTCCAGAGCCCCTGCGTGAATGACAGAAGGAGGTGCTCTGCCACAGTTTTGCTTTTTAAAGAGAGGCAGGGACTGAATCATTAAAATCTTATCTGCATCATGCTCATTTGCTTAAGCTTTTGTAGCCTCTTCTCCCACCCAAACTACCTCAAGCAGGAGAGGGGACTGGAGCAGCTGTGGGAGCCCCTGGCTAGGGCTCACAAAGCTCACTTGTTATCAGCACTGTCATATGCCTCTCCGCACCCTCCCCCTTCCCAGCCCCACCACAACCGCTACATCCCAAAAGCACAAGCCGAGCATCCATCAAAAGGGTTATTATTCCACGATTTCTTAACAGCTACTGTTGCTCTTGGGTACGGAGAACAGAGCCCCCCCCTGCTTTGACACAGTCCCCCGAGCAAAGGAACAGCGGTGCCTGTTGCTGGTTGGCATACTGATTTGCAGCCCATTGTGGCAGCCAGGGTGGGATGGGGGGCTGCTGCCTGCACGTGGGGTTGCATTAGTGATTTAGGCCTTCACGCTGGTCCTACAAGGTGGACAGGTCCTACAGACATCATACTTTGGGCCTCCAGGTGTTAGCTGGGGGGTAAGTCCCATGGAGGGTGGTTAAGGTACCACATTGGGGTTTCAATCTTTATGGCTGATGCTTTTAGTCTGCTCTTATCAGGAAAGAGGGACTGGATTTTGAGGGGGTTTTGGAGTTGGGTCTCACAGGGTTGTTTTTAACAAAAAGGGGCACCTATGGCCCCATGTATATCCTCTTCCAACAGCAAGATGGGGTGTCAGGGTACTGACAATCTCCACAAGACTGAGGAGATGCCCTGGGGGTGGGAGGTAGGTGCTGCAGGGGGCAGCTGACACCTCTGGTCCGGCAGGAAAGGGAGGGCTGGGGGATAAAAGGGGTATGGCAAACAAAGCCACCAGCCTCTGGAGTAGGAAAAAGGTCTGTGGGGCACGGACAAGCAGTTTTCCAGGGAGGTGCACATGGACTGAAGCAGCTTTAATGCCAGCAGGCATCAGCACCCCTGGGAGCCTGCTGAAGGACAGCCCTTTGCTCTTTGGCCAGGCAGGAGGCAGGTGCTGGTGCTGGTTGCCCCTGGCTCCATCACAGGTGTGTCTTGCTGCCTATGAGCCGGCAAACTGGTGGCAGCACAGACGGTGCTATCCCACTGCCACCTGAAAGATCTACCAGCTGGGACACCATGGGTGAAGCTGGAATCTTGGAAGGGACAGGAAGATGCCCCGGAACATCAGGGACCACAGCCAGGAGGAGATGCCATGGGTGGAAACTAAGATTTGCTCAGTCACACAGTGTGGAGCCTAACTGATAAAAGGTGTCACATTTTTTTCTGTTGCTGTGTCTTTTTTTAAGACCCCTGGAGTAAAAGGCACTGTTGGCACCAGCAGTCTTGGGAACTGGGAAGCCTGGTTGGCCATGAGTGATGCTGAACCCATGTCCAGAGAGCTTTCCTTTTTCTGTCTGCCCACAGAGAAACTCCCCCGTCGGTTTATGGCCATTCGTCTGGCTGTTCCCAGGGGTCTTCTCTTACAGCTGACACTTTTAAAACAAGGCTTGGTGATGGTCTCACTTCTGCCAGCGAGGGATTGTGCTTGAAGCTCTGGTTGGCCTGAAGTTTCCCTTTGTGCCATCGGGATTGCTCCAAGCCGTGTGCCTTGTTGCTGAGTCAACGTTCTGGAAAACAACACATGGGAAGATAGATGGCTGGCCAGGACGTGTGGTCATGTCTTAGCAGGCTTTGTGTGCTGCTTTCCATTTGGGAAGGCTTCTTTAGTGCAAATTTTCTCGGATATTGAGGAAAAAATCTAAAATGAACAATGATGAATCCTGTACTGGAGAAGCCACAGAAGTTTACAGCCATGTGAAGAGCCACCAGGCTTGGTCTCAGACCTCACAGATCAATTTTTTTATGAAAATTTGAGGCTCTTCAACTTTCCACCGAAGTCTTTGGGCATTAACAGGCTAACTTTACTAGAAAAAAAGAAATTTTCATTATCCTGTAATCCCAAGGCCTCTGGCACGCGAAAGGTTTTCCTACCTGGGGTAGACAGTTCACCCAGCAGGTCCAGGGCTGTTCCAGTGTGAACACAGGATGGATTTTAAATACAGTTTTCCTTCCCTAAGCTGTCCCTGGCTCCTCACTAAGAAGGCCCTCTGAGAAAATTACAGCACCTTAGCTATTAGAAAATTATAGTGCTTTTATTGAAAAGAGCGGAGGCTCTTTTAAAAAAGTTCCAGCTATGAAATTCAGATGGTTGAATTTGGTTAAGTTTATTGTCCTCTGAAATTAGCTGGCCACACAGACCTCAGCTACAACCTCAGCTGGGCTGGTTCGAGCTGGGTTCTTTCATTCAAACCTCTTAAAATAGGGAAGATGTCGGAAATTTGGGCCACTCGTTTTCCCAGTTCATTTTCCCCTCTCCCAGATGAGATGTGGCTCTGTGCTAGAAGAGAGGTTTCTGCCATGATGAAAGCATTTCTGAGAGCTAATTTACTCGTTCGACTGGGCGTGCTGGCACCGGGATCCTGCATGCAAAAAGACACAGCAAATTGATTGCGAGTGGTTTGCTTGAAAGAAGAAGCAGGAGGTGTGTTAAGCAGATGTCTTCACGGCAATATGGCAAATGAAGTGGAGGAGTTCCCATATTTTCCTGTGTTTCTGCTTACTGCGGGGTCTCTGGTCTATTTTAATAACTGATCGAAAAAGAAGGGAGAGCACGAGCAGACAGCTGTAACTGCGGAAGACCAGCCAGCTGGGATGTGTGCAAGCAGAAAGGTTTGCAAGCTGCGGTACTGCCAAAATTCCCTGAAGGAGAAGAATTTAGTGGGATGATTGGTTCCCGAGAAGGAAATTTTTTCTATGATAGGCGCTGTGCACCTCTCCAGCTTCTGCTTTTCTGTTCGGGGCTTGAATTTCCCATTATGCAGGACTATTTGCCTTTTTAATCCACTGTTTTATCCTGAAATGTATAAGACTAGAAATGCTTTGTTGAGCTAAAGGAGAGGTGGCTTAAGCAAGGAACTGAGCCTAAGCCCGTGAAGGGCAGGGGGAGACCTGGTTTGGGGTTTTTTTTTCCCCTAGTTTTGGGGAGTTTAGATGCTCAAAACTAGATGCCACAGAGGAAGCACTAATGTGAGGGAAGATCACTCCTTTTCCAGCCTGCCCTGAAGTGCAGCTCAGACACTACAGGGAGCAAAGCCTCATCCCGCTCCCTTTTAAAGACCCCCAGACTAACAGAAGTTTGGGATTTTCCTGAGATGCTGTCTGCATATTTTTATTTTTTTTTTTTGCACGGTGGGGTCAAATCCTGCATTTGGTGGCTGCAAATTTCTCTTCCTTCCACAGCATCCCTCCGGGCTGAACTTCCCCGTGTCCTTGCCAGCTTGCCAGGATGCGAGGATGCGGGAACCCTGTGGCTCCCAGCGTCTTCCAGCTGGGGACAGGCCCGCCCCCGAGCCTGTGGTCGGGTGCGGGTGTCCCTGCGGGGGGTGGGGGTGCAGGGCCCGATGGGGCTGTGCGGGGCTGCTGGGGTAGGTGGGTGCCTGCATCCCCCTGGGGGGTTGGTACCACGGGGGATGTCCCCGAGACGGTGCCCGTCTGCGTGAGCCTTGCTGGGGGGGGGGGGGGGGGGGCGTCACCGGGTTGCCTGTGCCCCCGCGGTGAGGGGTGCGCTTTGTGCGAAGGGGAGCCGCGTGTGCGGGGGGAGCGGGGGGGGGGCGGGGGGAGCGGGGGGGGGGCGGGGGGAGCGGGGGGCGCCGCCCCGCCCCCGCCCGCGCTGCTGCCCACGCCGTGCCCCGAGGGGGCGGACCGGGGCGGGCCGGGGCGGGGCGGCCGCTGCCCCCGGCCCACGCGGGGCCCCGCTTGCCACTCGCCCGGTGGCGGCGGCGGCCGTGGCCGGGCGCAGCGCGGAGCGGAGCCGAGCCCCGCCGCCGCCGCCGCCGCGGGAGGCTGGTGAGCGGGGAGCGGGGCCGAGGAGCAGCGCCGGGGCGGGCGCCGGGCCTCCGCCTCCCGGGACAAAGCCGGGCAGGGAGGGACCCCGCCGCCGCCGCCGCTCGGGGCCGGGGCGGGGCTGCCGGGGGGCCGGGGCGCTGGGGCCGGGGCGCTGGGGCCGCGCCGGTGCCCACCGGGCGTGCGGGCAGAAGGGCGGGGTGGGGCTGAAGCCCGTCCGGGGCGCGTACCGCTCCCCACCGGCACCGCCGCCTGCCCCGAGAGCCCCGGCGGGCCCTGTCCGGTAAACTTTTCCCAGCGCCGGTGGGTGCCCGGCGGTGGAGAGGGTCCGTCCGCCAACCGGAGCCGCTTGGGGTGGGGTTTGGGGGTTTTTGGTATTTTTTTGCGCCGGAGCATCCTGGTGCCGCATCCTCGCACCGCTATCCTGGGTAACAAGTAGCCTTTACGCCGGGTCCCGGCCGGTGCCCCGGGCGGCGCGGGGCTGCGGGGGTGCCTGTGACCCAGCTCCCGGCTTTCGGTGCGCCGGGGGGGCCGGGCTCGGCGCGGGCGCGGCGGGGCTGGTGCGGGCTGGGTCCTGGCACCCCGCGCCCCGGCACCCCGCGCCCCGGCAGAGAGAAACAGCGGCGGGTTTCGCTGCAGAAAGGGAACTCCCGATCTTTAAAAGGCGCTTGGCAGCGCCGATTGTTACACCAGAAGCGAAGAGTTTTTTCTGGCTTCGGTCCCTGCTTTCCTCCCTTTGATTTTTCTTTTTTCTTTGCTGGCGCTCATCAAGACACTTGCTCAACTTTGGGTGATGCCGGACACCGCTTGCTAGGGCTGAAACAAAGAATAGAATACTTTAAAAACGTGTTTGCTCTGCAAATAATGATAATCTCATTGAAGGTGTTGGGGTATATCCAAGAGTGATTTGCTGTCCTCTGGTTAATTTGGACTCTGTGAAGTCCGTGGCAAAACCTGTCTAAAACAATCTCTTCCCTAAAAAGGGAGACACGTGCACGGATCTGATTTGTGAATCCTATTAATATTGCCCTTTTTCCTGGGTTTTCACGAAACAGATCCTAATTTATCAGCCTGCCAGGTGGAGCGAGTCTGCAGGTACTAATGCTTTAGCCAGGCAAAACCTCCCTTCCCAATGGTGGCCTTTGAATTCGGATTATGCACGTGGGGCAGTGGCTCTGCCCCGCTTCACTTTGTCCCACCCGGGCTCTTACTAGTGGTCTGTCTTTTCGCCATGCAGTAGGGTGGCTGTCAGAGAGGCTGCCCAGGGCACCCCTGAGCCCGGAGGCGAGAGGCTTTACTCAAGTGCAGGTGCAAAAGTGTCCATAGCTATGGTGGTGTTGCAGTATGTCTGTGTGGAGAAAGTGCTGAAGGATCAGGCTGGTAAATTTTGCTCTCGTGCCATCAGGATTGGGGGGTAAAAGTGCCTGTTCACTCGGAGACCCTCTGGAAAAGAGCTTCAGTTTGCGCTGGCATCGGCTGGCTGGGAGATGCTGACCTGCAGCTGGTTAGGAGAGGAAGGACTCTGTGGAGCCGTGTGGGGGAATCGTGTGCCCTGATACCCCCAGTAGCCAGCTGCAACTTTCCGCATCTAGTCACGTTTTCTGATCTTCTCTTCCCTAATCCACTGAGCTTTGTGGGAGTCCTCCTCTGAAGTATCTCCAAAGTTGTTAGCTCCAGGTAGCTACTGGCTGAGTGCAGACCTGGCCGTGTGGGGAGGGGGGGGGGGGGTACAGGAATGCAGGAATGTCTTGTTCCTGGGGCATTTCCTCTTGGGGAAGGAAGATGGGAAGGGATCCTTGTCTGTAAGTAAGCCAAGAGCAAAACGCTTCTCCCTTTGCAGACAATGAATCGTTTCAGCGAGCTGCCACTGTTATTTGTGGCTCCTGGCAAACCAGATAAGAGCTTTCTGCCAGGCACTTGCTCAAACCAGTGCCAGGCCCAGCCTTGCCGATTGCCTTTCTCCGTTGCACTGGGTGGGAGAGAAGCCTTTGTGTACCACGGCAGTAATCACAGTGGTGCTTCTGGGTAGAGGAAGGTTGTTGTCGGTCCCCTTGGTTACACAGTTGCCGATTCTGGTCCTTGATCTCGAGGCCTTTTTATTTTCCAGAGAGAGGATGCCACTACGGAGAAGGAATTTTTCCTGCCTGGCTCTGCTTGTGGGGCTGTGAACAGCTATTTCCAAGATCTTTCCTTTACCCTTGATCTAAACCTTGCATGAGGCTGGTTATACATGCTCATTAAACAGGGAATTAAATCACATAGGAATGCTGCTTGCTTGATGTCTTCTCTATTACAGAGCTATGCTTAGAAGTTGAGGCTTTTCAAGTGATTGTGTGGGCTTTAGCTAAGCTGTGAAAAAAGCCTTGTAAACAATAAGCCTTTGTGACGAAAGCAGAGTAAGTGTAATTGTCACCTGTCCTATTAAAAAATCTTCCAATTTGGGGGCATAACCAAACTAATCGGACAGTGTTGTGCTTTTCCAGATAACCAGGTGATCTTGAAGAGCAGCTCTGGGGAGCAAATGCAAAATGAGCAGCGGCGGACAGTGCAGAAGACGCAGAGGGCTCTCGGTCTGACCCACGAGGATTTGAAGATGTCTGCGTGCAGTGACTTTGTGGAACACGTTTGGAAGCCCGGCTCCTGCAAAAACTGCTTCAACCCAAAGAGTTCCCATCGACTGCAAACACCCCCAGACGTGGGAGCTTGTGGCGTGCTCCCGAATGGAGTTAGGACCAAGCCCGAGAGCCCTGCCTTGGAAGACGAAGGTGTAAATACCTCTCCCTTCTCAAAGCCAACAATTGCTGTGAAGCCAACTATGATAAACTCGGATGTTTCTGACGCGTGGGCGGATGTGAATATGAATGCAGATCTGTCACAGGTAATGATTAATCCAGTCAAAGCATGACTTCCCGTTACTTACCTCTCCTCAAGAGTGCTAGGAATATCTGCTAAAATGATTTCCTTCCCTTTGTTTTTCCTTCTGGTCTTGACTCGGATTGTTAAATTATATAGTACCTTCTCAAAGTACCTTTGGCTGAATCTGAATGAGCTGTTGCTTATAAGGCATGTGCAAAGGAGCTTAAAAATACATTGTCTGTTTAGGAGCTGCCAGATGTTAAATGAGGATGTGGGTTAAAGTTATTTTCCTGGGAAGATATACTGAAAAGAAGTCCTGTCTGGTTGCAAGCAATGCTAACTGGATCCATGGTCTTCGTGGGTGAGGAAGAAAGTGCCCTACCTTCCTAGCCCAGCTCCTTGGGCTCCCAACCTTTGCCGCAGCAGTAATGCCCTCCGGGTGCAGCACTGCTGCCTGCCTGCAAATGGGCAAGCCCTGGTGGTGTGAGTTGCAATCGAGATGGGTGGTTCACTCCGCTCCCTGACCAGTTGGTACCAGGACTGCCCCAGCCAAATGTGGGCTGCTGTCACCCTGCCCCTGGCGCAGGTGTGGTCGGATCTCCCACCCTTGCCCCCGAGGAGAGCCAGGGCTCACCAGCTCTCTTCTAACCCTCCTGTTGCCCTCCCTTGCTTCTGTTCTAGGGGCAAAGGGCACACGAGCACAGGCTACTGTTGTTGGTGGGGTTTGATCTGAGTGTGCAGATTTGGCCCCAGGCTGAGTTTTGCTCTATGGGAGTAGGTTTTGCCTCCCTGGGATGGGGGCAGTGGGGGGGGTCGCTTTGCAGGCACATGTTATCCTCTGCCTTTCCCACTTCTGCCTTGGCAAGCAGGAAAGATCTCCCTCAGATGAAAAGATTTTGGATAAGTTTGTCCAGCTGCTCCCCAGTCCGTGCTGCTGAGCATAGGCAAGCTGCTATCCCAGCATAACCTGTGATAGCCTGATAGTCATTTCAGCAGTGTGAAATGAAACAAGCAGAGAGGGTTGCAAATATTCCTTCCCTCTCTGACTCTTTAATTGCATGGTGATTCACGGAGAGGATGACAGGTTGGACATGTTTCTGGCAGCAAACCCACAGAAAGAGAAAGGAGAATGCCTTATTTCAGTGCACTGCCCTTGTTGATAATGCAAGGATTGCAAATGGTTCCGGAAATAGGACAAGTGTGCTTTAAGTAGAAAATATTTGTGGTAGTTACTGGTGGCGTGAGCACAGGGCAAAACAGACTCTGAATGCCAGAGGATTTTTCTGTGAAGCTGGGCTTTTTTTTTTTTTTTTCATTTTGCCTATGCGCATCCTGACAGTGCACTTGTCTCTCTGGCACCTGCAGGTCAGCTGGGGCATGGTTTCTGGCAAACAACTCCTTCTGAAATCAGGAGAAGCCCAGCGGATCTGCCTTGACAGTTTTGGCAGTGGTGGTGTGAGAAAGCCCTTCCTCCACAGCACGCCCGGTGACTGCTTGTCTTGCTGCCCTCCCAGCTACTCCATGGTGGGCCTGCGCAGCCTGGAGAGCCGAGTGGAGAGAAACGTCTCCATCCACAGCCTGGTGCTTGTGGGTGAGGTGGGCAAGCAGGAGGACAGAGCCAAAGACAAGTTTGCCCTGACACATCGCCCCCCCTGCCCTAACCCATCTACCCTGGGGGACAGAAGCTCCGCAAACTCCAACAGAAACCCTTCTTCTCAAGCCAGAGAAGGAGCAGCACTCCCCTCAGAGGGTGACCGCGGTCACCTCTCGGCCGCTTTTGAAAGTGAAGGGGGGGAGTACTGTTCAATCACGGACTGCCACCAAGAGCGCCCTGTCTCATGGGAGCCGCATGGTGCGGAGGGGAAGGGTGCCCGGTGCGAGAAGGAGAGCCCTGCTCCCAGCGGATGGAGGCAGCGGGATGCTCCCGAGATTCCCAGGCCAAGTGGCAGGGCGGTCAAATTCAGTGAAGAGGAGCGCAGAGCTGTGAACGTGGCCTTCTGCATCACGAAAGACCAGGGTGATCCTCTCCCCTATGCCCTGTGTTCAGAGAGGAAAAAGCTGGCTCTGCACACCGAGCCTGCTGCCCTCCCCGAGAGCGCAGGGAGCAGCAAGGTGGCTGCCCTTGCTTCGTCCCCAGAGGACGAGGACTCTCCTCCCCCTGGAGAGCCCTCTGGCACCGGAGGCCCCCGGCCCGAGGGTTCGAGCACCCCTCAGCAGGCTCTGGTGGAGCTGCAGCGTTCTCGCCTTGCTGAGCCAGCCCGCACTGATCCCATCTACGCCGAGAGCACCAAGAGGAAGAAGGCACAGTTGAAGGCTGTCAGTGGACAAGCAAAAGGGGAGAAGCTGGCTCGCAGCACTGGCAAGGAGCAAGCTGAAGGGACGTGGAGGGATGGTGGCTGGGCTTTGGGTGGTGAGAAGGAATACCAGGACTCCACCGGCCAGGTGGCGGCAAAGATAACTGTGATGACAGCGCACACCGAGGATGACCACAAGACTATATTCCTCAGCAGCCCTGACTCGGCGGTGGGAGTTCAGTGGCCATGTATCAGCCCCACTTCTCACCCTGATTTTGGTACTTCATCACCTACCATTGAGCCTGGAGAGGTTTTTCAATCATCTGGAAGTGAGAGCAGTTTAAGATTTCATCTGGCAGCTCCTGCCAAGACATCGGTTACTGAGAGTCCAGCCATTCCCCCAAAGATGTCCAAAAACAACCAGCCGAGCAGTGAGGGGAACCGTCTGCCCCCAGTAAGCTCCCATGTGGCAAAGTTTGGTGATGACGGCGGCCGTGATGGAGCTGGTGTTCATCTGCTGCCGCGGAACTATACTGATACAGGTGCCTTTGGGGCATCCCCTTCTCTGTGCACTCATGTCAACGGGGTCTCTGTGGAGGAGCCCAGCAGAGGTCTGGTAGGCACCTCCTATGACAGGAGGCAGAAATACTACACCCCAACGTGGACCAAGCAGTGCCGGATAGAGGAGGAGGAGGAGCAGGAGGAGGAGCAGGAGCTCTTAACTCACCCGTGGGCAGTGGGAGCTGAGAATGGAAGAGCTGGTGCCGACCTTGTGGATGATGGCCTGACGCTGGAGAGCCAGACTGGGATCAGCAAATCATCATCTTTCTCCTTTGACTTCCCTAAAGACAAGAATAATGGCATGGAGTTTGTGCCACCGCCACCGCCACCAAAAAAGCAGTCCAGGTACAGCCCTGTGAGTGTGTGCATGGCAGTCTGTTAACCAGTTGTGATTGGGGTGTTTGCTGCAGGGATTCGTTGACTAGGAGGTGCTTTCTGTTCTTTTTTTTCCTTTTCAGTTCAAAGGCGGGCTTTCAGGAGCACGGGAGGTGACTGCACAGCTGAAAAACTACTTGCCTTTTTACCCTGAAAAGCTGTCAGATCTTCGCAAGTCCTGGCTCAAATGCCACGCGTAGTTGCAAAAGCCCTTCAGGGCTGCAGGGTACAGCCTTGGGTCCCAATATCTAAGTGAGAACAAGGTCTGTGCTGAGGATGCCTGATGTTTCCCACGTCAGCTTGCTTCTGTCTCAGCACAGTTCCTTGATGTTGAATAGGACAGAAAATTGGGGGTTGCAAGCTTCTCTTATGGGTGGAACTGGGCAACGTCTCTGGTGCTAATAGTAAGGGCCTCTGAAATCCTCATTTGCAGTTTGGCTCTAATGTCTTTTTGCTTTTGAGGTTAACTCTTGAAGCTGCAGTTTCCTAGAGAGGACTCCTTGCCTGCAGGCGAGTAACTGGGGCTTGCCTAACGTGGCTGTGATGTGTGGGAGCTGCCTGGCTTCAGGCACCCTCTGCTCGCCGCTCTCCTTGAAGTCAGGTTTGCAGGCAGGGCGACAGCAGCCCCTAGAAAATAAATGTGAATGAGGGAGAGCTATCCATTTGGAAGGCAGTAGCTCTGCTAACCAATTAAAAAAACAGGCTTCTGATATGTGGGTGCATTCAGTATCTGCAGCTTGTGCGTATCACAAAAAAAAAAAGGGGGGGGGAAGGAAAAAAAAAAGATAAAATGGAGGAAGAAATTTTTTTTTCCTTTCCATGCAACTAGTGGATTTTGTTGTCTGAGCATACTGGGGAGGGATATTTTCACATTCTCTGGGTGCCCTGTATTGGCTTTATTGTGTGCATCAGTTTTGTTACCTGGAACAGTGCATTGCACAACAGATTTGGCTCCAACTCTTTGCTTTAAAATTTGAGAAGAGGGGATGGGTGTTTGGAGGAGAACTTGCTCTTGGGATCCACAGTCAAGCTTATGCATAGGCATCGGTGACCTCCAGTTTGAGACCGTGGTTGAGTTGGCCCATGCTCTGTTTTGTTCTCATGCTGAATTTCAATGTTTTTAGGGTTGGCTAACCCAGGGAATTAGTGTTTTAAACTGATCGAGTGATGAACAAATTAGGTTTCACAAGGAAAGGGAAGAGATGAACAAGAGGCTTTAGTTCTCCTTAATGCTGGGCTTCCTGCTGTGATGCCGCATGGCTGCTGGAGTCAGAGGAAAGAAGAGGTCCACAAGCAAGTGAGCACACAGACAAGTTTTATTGCCTTTAAAATCAAAGGGAACACTAAGGTGTGCTTTAGCTTTGACCCTGTGAACTTTCTTTCATGGCTGGTGCCACTTGGTGCCTCCTATCAGCCTAGGGTGTGGGGTTGTATTTGCCACATGAGTGTTGTTGAGGCCAGCGGATGCTGTTGAGCAGTGATCATTTAGGAAACACCAAGTTTCCTGCTGAAAGTCCTCTAGAACCTGATTCCTTCCCCTGCAGAGCAGAGGTCTGGGCAGGCCAGAAGAGTGGTGGCACTCGAGCTCTGCAAAATATATCCCAGCAGCATCTTCTGCTTGCAGTGCCAGGGCCTCCTTCCGCTCATGGAGGAGCAGCCATGCAGAGCCCTTTTTCTCTACTGGGGGCAAGGATGCTTCCCTGGCAGTCCTTGGAGTGTCCTTTCTGCCTTCGTGAAGGCTGGGAGTGGAGGCAAGGGGCTACTTGATGTGTCTCCCTCGCTGGGTGACTTGGACCGGCTGTGCTCCAAGCCAGGAGCATGCCCTGCTGTTGCCCTCCATGTGGAATTACAACCATCCATCCTGAGGGGCGTGGAGCATTTTCTGCTTATTGGAGGGGCTGTTTCATGCTCCTGGTGTGGTTGGGCTGTGCCAATGCTAACAGTTGCTTCTGAGTCATCCTGAAAGCATCTGTGTGCTGGAAAGCCTGTGTGACAGCAGGCAGGGAAACTGAGGTCGGGAAACACGTGGCATCCGTGACCAGGATCTCTGGCAGAGCCATAAACCCTGCCAGGTGGTTGAGGTAGGTGCTGGCGTTGCTTTTACTCCCTGTAGCTGTAGGCCATGTGTTGTGCTACATGTATTTGTCTCCTAACCGCCTTGATGCCTTCAGCTGAGCCACGGGGCGCCTTCCTCAAAGAGCACAGCCCTCCCTCCGGCTGCCAACCCCCTGCGCAGCCAGCCTGAGGAGCTATCTGATCAGATGGCAGGGTTTCGCAAGCCATGCAAACCCAGCTGGTTGCTTTGTTTGCTTTGAGGGTGCTCTTGTTTTCATCTCAAGCATGGCTTCTCTGAGCATGTCGATGCAGGAACCAGGGTGGTGTTACCCGTGTGCGGCGGTGGGAGGGATGGCTGTGGACACAACTGGTTAAAATCACCATGGCAGAATTGCGTTACCCTGGGCAGTTGTCGCTTGCAGCTTCAGGTCATGATAGGACTCTGACCTGGTGCTGGAGGAACATCACCTCTGGTCCTCCTGGGCTGCAGCCAAATGCCTGAAGAAGGGAGGAAGGAGGTCTTGCACACAAAGATGACTCTGAGAGACACGTCCATACCTTCCTAGGCCCAGGCAGTCTGTGGGCATGTGCTCATCGGTAATGGAAGAACCACCAATACTTCTGTTACGCTTACGTAGTCCCGCACAGGCAGAGCATCTCAGCCCAAGATGTTCTCTGGTGGCACAGCTGCAAAGGCTTCTTGGATGGATGGATGGATGGATGGATGGACAGATGGAGATGAAGCCAGCATAAACCTGGTTGTGGCACAGGCTTGGGGCTTAGCAAATCAGAGTTCATTTCAGCTGCAGGAAAGGCACGTTAACTATCTTTTTACTTTCTAGATCTCAAGCTACAGCAAGGTATTTGATTTCATGCTGGAAAACGAAGCCTGTCTGTTTGACTTTCCTAATTAAACTTAATTGCTTATTTTAAAGAAAACTTGCATGTGTGTTCAAACTAGTTTCAAAGCAAAGCAAGAAAAAGTGAGTCTGTAGATTCTGTTTTGTTCATCTTTGCTCTAACAGTCAAAAGGGAAAAAAGTTTTTACAGGGTAAATTCCTGCCAGGCACGAAGGAAACTCTGGTTTTGCAGTAAGCTCTCTTTTTGGATGGCAGAAGGAGTGATGTTAGGGAGTTTTCAAAGTTGGGACAAAAAAGGAAAATAATAAATTTGTGCCTGTTTTGTCCTGTATAAAGCTACTCTGAACCTTTTGTGACTGTTTCTACATACAATCTGTTTGTCCTGCTTGTTTGAAATGTTATAGATATTTAAGGGTTTGCTTGGTCTGAAGGGGAATAGAAAATTAGCTTAATGACAAAAGGAAAGAGATTGGAAAGAGAAGATGGTGGCTGGTCGCCTTCTAAAAGCTGGGAAGGTAGCTGGCTAAAGAAAGGGCTCACCAGGGGAACTAGGATCCCCAGGACTGGTATATGCAGTGATAGTTTAAAAGTTCTTCAGTATGAAATGCTCTAGCATGGCCTTCAGTTTCTTGGCACAAGGAATGAATCTTTGAAATGTGTCTCTCTTATGCAGAGGGTCAGGCTAAATGAGCCTCATGGTTCCTTTTAGCCTGCACAACATTGACAGTTAATTTATTTCATGTGCCTGTTCAAGACAAGAAACAGTGATGCTGTTTTGCATCTTGAGCTGTTGGCTCTTGGGCTGTTTTCATAATAATTAATGCCACCTTCACAAGGCAGCGCCATAGATCGCCTCTGAAATTCGCTGAATGCGCTCACTTGGGGTAACAAATGTGTGTAGCACATCCCATCCCAATGCCTGCCACGGCTGAAAACAGCCAGGAGAAATGAGCCTGAGGTGTGCCAAGATTGCATGTTATGGTGCTGCCACTGCCGCTTGTTGCCAGAGGGAACAGAAAACAAAAGCATTACAAAAACCTGATGGCTTTGGGTATTGGATCACCAGGAAAAGAGCCAGGATTGCTTCTCGCTGGGGAGGTGGTGCTGGCTGGTGGGACTGTGCCGTCTGTTCCTTGCCAGGACTTGGAGCAGTGCTGTACCTGAGACAGATTATTCCCTTTTCTTGCCATTCCCAAGGCACTCATTTCTCTTTGGGACTCAGTGTTGTGGCGTACCCCGGTGACAAAAGCAGCCTGGCTACACGGAGCTGCTGTGGCTATTCCAAATGCAATTGGAAATCATGTGGGTCCCAAATTTTGACCCTTTTCTCCCTGACTGTGGGTGACAGCAGGGATCTCCTGTTTGGTCTAGGACAAGCCAGATTTATTATTATTATTATTATTAACATAATAAATCATAATAAATAAATAGAGAAGACACTCTGGATGGAGTCTATTTAAATAGTTAATTAACAATTAAATAAGTAAATAAAGCAAAGAAGGGAGGCTATGGCTTAAGCAGGAGAGAGAATCATGCTCCAGGACATGGAAGGAAGACACCTTTTGGATTCCTCCTGTGTTTTCTGTTTGAAACTAATCAGGAATTTCTCATGCTGCTTCTGCCATGGGATTATTTTTTAAAGGTTGTGATTTGTCGGCCAATCTTTCAGGGGAGTTTTTCTTTTAAAATGGAAGTAATTCACTTTTCTGCGTGTTTCCTGTCTTACTACTTAAAGCACGGAGTTGGAAATTGAAATGAGATTTGTCCCACTCACCACGTCAGAGCATGCAGTGATTGAATTTTTGACCCATCTACCATCTTAATTCTGCACCTAATCTGAATTTCCCCTTGCATCTCCAGACTCCAAACCCTTGTTTCAGCTTAACCTGCACTGCATAAAACCTTTTTGATACAGCAAGGAACAGTGTAGTCCTCTGGGCAGAGCTAGGAGTGTTTCAAAATCCTCTCTCTCCCTCACCTCAGTTTTGGTTTCTCCACATTTATCAGCTGTGAGCAGAAGGGTAAGTACAAAACCAAGCCTCAAATGTGAGCTCCTGTATGCTGGTTTTTAACTGCCCAGTGCATCCAGGGGGAAATGCTGAAACAAACAGTAGTGGAAGGAGGAGTAAGATAGAATTATTCACATTTCATGATAGACAAGCATATGGTACAACAGTGCTTCCTCTTGTGTAAGAATTATGGCCAGCTGTGTGCTGTTATGATGCTGTAATGTAGTCTGACTTTTCTGTCTGCCATGCATCAGTTCCAGTATTTTATTTTAGGAGAGGGTGTCCTGTTGCCATTATCACCAGACTTCTGGAGCGTGGTTCAGTTTGTGGAGATCCGTGCGTGTTCTGTGTTCTCATCTGCTTCCTTCCTCTGTTGCTCAGGATCTCTGTTACCTGTTCACATCCTGCCATCTATGCCGAGGAGCAGCGACCCCCTCCTGCTGGCACAGCAAGGCTGGGACCCCCCCAGGATGGGGGCTGCAGAGTGGGTACTCCTTGTGGTTGGGTCTCTGCATGGGGGAGAGATGCATCCCTCACCACTGCCAACAGGCTGCACACGTGGCGGCTGCTGGAAAGGACCAAGTGGGAGCCTTGCAGCTCTTGCATCTGAGTGGCCTTCTCCTGCTCACAACCCCCCTCCCCCTGCCTCTTGCGCTTTTGGAAGGTAGTGAGGTCTGCATGTCATATCTTGGGCCAGAAATTCAAGCCGAACGCATACCTGGGGTCTGAGGAATCCCTAGGGTGGTATCCCAAGGCACGTGTGTCTGCTGCAGTCAGGGAAGCCGTGCTTTGGTGCCCATCTCTGTTCCCTCTCCAAGAAGTGCAAGGCGCACAGTTAGTGATGCTGGAATCCTGCAGCAGCACCTGGTGGGACCTCGGTCTGTTAAGAAATGTGAAATCTAACATATGGCCACTGCTCAAATATGAATTACGGGAAAGATGAAGCATACCCTGGCCAGAGATGCAACACGGGGCATGGCAAATGATCCAGGTCCCTTTGCAATGTTATAGAACACGAAACTCTGTGGTTTGGGTTTTTCTTTTGGTTTGGTTTGTTTAACAAGACCGCTGTTTTCCACTGTGACTTCTTTTAGGCAGGACTGTGGGAATCATGTGGAAAGCCAGCTGGATAAAATTGTTTAGGAAGGGAAGACTGGGGACTAGTGAATAGGAAGGGTTGCCTCGAAATGGCAGTGAGTTACATGGAGGATCCTGAATAATTGAAGTGTATTTAAAGCCAGCAGAAAAATGTGGAGAGCTGGAAATACTGTCTTATGCGTTATTAGATGGGGAGAACTGACTCTTGAGACCTGTTCTTTATACACTGGCACATGAAGGAGGCTCTGGTGCTGCTCTTGAACCTGCCGGTTACATTGAAGGTGCTGAGCATGGATTTTTGAAATGGAGGTAAATTAACCACTGCTACATCTTTCTGAAGGGGAGCAAGCCAGTGCGGGAGCGATCCCAATAATTTCTTCAGGTTTAAGATAGATTGACGCTCTTTATTTCCAATATCCTTGGGTCAAAAGGGCAGGATGGAGCAGAGCCACCTGTGCCCTAGCAGTCACACGTGGGGGAAGGAACACTAGCAGAGCAGGGAAAGTTTGGGTTAGCTGTAAAACAGGATCCATCCCACAGGCTGTCACAGCAATGTTCAGCATTTAGGGTGGAATTTTACTGAAATGGGAGAGTTTGACCCTAGCAAGTGTTTTCAGTAATTCTTCGGTATAGTGGGCGGTATTTTAGTTTGTGCAGGCTACAGCCTGGGCTTCAAGCAGCTTATAGGAAAAGAGGGAGATGTAAAGCAGAGGGGGAGATGTAAAGCGGAGCTATTTCCAGGCAGTATTAGCTGGCCTGGCTGTAACATCTGAAACAAGAGCAGGATGTCGTTTAAGCAGCAAACAATTTCTATTTCGGTGTGCCTATTCAGGAACTGCATTTTACATAAGTCACGGCGGTACGGAGAGGAAACGGGGCTCTCTGTGCATCTGACTTCATTCACCGCAATGTTGAGCTCAGCAAAGGCAGCAGCCAGCATGGTTCTGGCAGCTGCTGCGTTGCACCCAGGTTACTTGGAGGAATAGGTGTGGCTGCGCACCGTGGACCTTGGACCCCGCTGAGCAAAGTCCCATCTCTCTCTGAGTGCGGGAATGGTAAGGCAGCTCCATGGATTTGTGCTTAAGTGATGGGAAGGAAACAGAAATGCACCAATTTTTTTGGGGGGGGTGGGGGGGTGGGGAGTGGGGGGAGTGGAACGTGGTAGAAAACCTCTCATCTGTGCAAATCAGGCCGGCTGTCTTGCAAAATCCTCTTTTCTTAGGGATTCAAATGCTTCCTTGATTCTGGCCAGGTTAGACAGTGCACCTACATGGGTGTGCACCCATGTGTTTTTTTCCCAAATCACTAAAAGTTAAGCATCTGAGAAAGCTATAGGATAATTATATATCTTTATAATTAAAAAAAAAAAAAAAGGATTTAAGTCTAGTGGATAGCTTTCAATGGCATTAATTGTAACAGAGCTGAAAACCTCTCCCTCTCTCCCTCTCTCTCTCTCAACTATGACTTGTGTGGCGCGTCGCAAAGTTTGGTAAATCATCCTTAAGAGACTTGCTGTGGTAAATTCGTCACTAGTGCAAGAGCAGTGTCTCTGCTGAGTTATACCTGAAGTGGTTTTAGAGCTTTATTTTCATCAGCCCCTGAGTATTTTTAGACCGAAGCTGCTCAGGCAAATGAGGAAGTCTGGCAGAAGTTTCTTCCGGGCTTCTCATACACTCTGCTCTCCATGCGGTGGTGTGGACATGAGAGTAAGTGCTTTGTCTGGATGGGGAGCGAACATTTCTCAATCTTCAAATAAAAATTGCTTGTAGCATCTGCTGTGCTGGGGGGGGGTTGGGACAAGGAGGGTTCCTGTGCACATGAACAGGGTGGCAGAAGAAAATGGTCGTGCATGTCTTTTGTTTGTCTTTCTCAGCAGCCATTCAACCGTCTGATTAGGAAACGCTGGATACCTTCCAGCAAGATAGCTGGTGGAAGTCCCTTTTCTTTTTTTACAAGTCTGCCACTAACCTTTTTACATTCTTAATCAACAATGTGTTGAATTTTATCAGCAGATTGACAGTTTTACTTAAAAAATGTGGACTGATGACCTTTGTTTGCTGGCCAATAGACTCTGAACTGTACCAAAGCTAGAAGCGTTTCTGCTCTGATGTACTGCCTGATTTCAACAGTTTCTGTGGTTTTCCAAGGAGGAAAAAAAATGAAGAAAATGCAGGGGAAATTCTTACCTTAGTGAAAAGTCCTGCTTGCCTACAACTGATCACTTACTGTGACCTGGCAGGTTATAAGCCCAGTTTATAGTTTATTTATTTATTTATTTAGATGGAAGCTGCATGGAAAGCCATGGGTCTTACATTAAAAGCTGCATGGTAGGTCCTGAGTTTGGCAGACACTTGTTTTCTGCAGAGGTGCTTCTTCTTTCAGGTGTCAGTTGTTACTGTGATGCACTGAGGAGACTACAGCCGCTAGGGATGGACTCTTCTTCCACTTATGCCTCTGCCATAAAGGAACTGGGTTCTGACACCCAGCCTCAACCTGCCCTTCTGTAAAATGGAAAAGTGATGCCACGCCCTTCCCTTGGGAACTCTACTGAACGCAAACACTGGCGGGTCCCCATTTCCCAGTGATGGTGGCCAAGATGGGATGTGGTCCAGGACCCCCGTGTGCTAGGCAAAGGAGGTGCAGACTGGGGCTGAATGCTGTTGGTTCAGTGGCTCTCCCTCTCTGCTCGGGCACAGCTGGTTTGACGTGGGGGTCTGCATAGGGGCTGCAAGCCTATAACCTGCTCAGTGTCAGTGGGGTGCAATCCCCAGGTGCCAAAGAAAGAAGTGAAGCACACAAGAATGAGGTGCTGTGGCATGGTAAAAAGCTGCACAGTGTCTGTAGGGATGGGCAGAGACCAAGCTAAGGCTGCTCTCAGCTTCAGTCTCCATGCACAAGTGCATGCAGGGTATCTTTTGCCGTCTGTCTCCTGACTGTTCTCTTTCACTGTCTCTAGGCATGCTCTGAAAATGAACCCGAATAACGCCGAGTTGGAGAGGGTCAGCAACAGCTCTGCCGAGAGCCTCAGCCCACCTTTCAGGACCATCCATGTCAGCTTCACAGCTGGCTCCACCGACAGCTTTGACTCAGACACACAGACTGGCAGTGATGGCAGTAAGTGACCATTGGGTGTGGGAGAGGTAGCATCAGACCCCAGGAAGGAGTTAACATCCATCCTGAGGCCTGCAGAGTCTTCAGAGCTTCAGAGCACAGATTGTGAGGGCCTGATCACCTAGTTCCCCCAGCAACCTTTCATCTTTCCACTTCCCCTACCCTTCTGCCTCTTGATGCACTTCAGATGAGTCAGGGCAACATCACAGGCTTCTTCCTCTTTCATTTGGCAAGTGCCAGAATTGTTCATCCTGTAGCTCTCCTCTTGTCTGGATAAAACTTCTATCTGAAAGCAATTTGCCTTATCCCGCTTGTGCTTCATACATCACACAGGGTCACGAGTAGCCGCGCTGTAGAAAGTCCTCCGTAGATTTGAGGAATACCAGAAGGAGTCTTGTGCTAGAGGTGATCTCTCCCACTCATTGTGTTCCCAGTTATTTCTTGAAGGGGAAAAAATCTGCCTGCACTCGTTTAACTGAGATTAAAAAATACTTACTATGAAGTCACTTTTTTCATCAGTGCGTAACTTCGACATGCACTAACGTGTTCAGCAGCTCAGAAAGTATTTCCTTTGCAAAAGCAACCTTCGTGTAGTGGAAGTTCTGTCTTTCCAAGAGCAACAACGTGCAGCAATAAAATTAAGAGCCAGAGTTCTGGAAACTCCATTTTATCCACTGTTAACTTGGAGTCTCAGAGTGAGACCATGCCAAGAAATTGTACAGGGGGAAGAAAAATTCGCATATGTTGGATCTTTATTTGTTGGGCACAGAAGCAATTTGCTGTCAAAAATGATATGGGACAAGAGGATTTCTCTGTCTCCACTAACAGAAGCAACTGTTTCAGCTCACCTCAGGAAAGATGAGTTTTTAAATGAATAACTTGAATGCCGTTTTTCTTGCTGATGCAAGCAATAAGCTATGCAGTCAATCACTAAGTGAGGTGAGCTCGAATTAATTTGCTGTCAGATGTTAAAATACGAACGGGGTCGGGGGGGAGCTTTTAAGCCCATGACATACAGGACTCTGCTGAAGGCGCAGAGCACTGTTAGCAAAGTTTGTGAAAGGGTTTCATTTGTTACCCCGTGCTTGGGGCAGAGCCCAGGAGCATGTAAAAAAAAAGGTAAGAGCAGTTTGTCATCTGTAGGCTAGGTGTGTGGACTGGTTGCCAAAGCTTCCAGCGCTGACGTTTGTTCCGTAAGACTGCTAAGTAAATCTCGCCTCTTGAAACAGGGATTCAGCTGCTTGTCCTGGCAGAGATACCTATGTTGAGCTGCTCCTGGGCTGCAGGCTGAAGAATTTCTCTTGGCTGTATCCTTTGTCAGAGCCCCTTGGATTGGAAGTGGCAAGAGATGCCATGCTGAGTGATCCCTGCCTGTGGCTTTTGGCAGGGTTTTAATGGAGAGGATCCTTCCCTTGGACCCAGCAGGGTATGATGCAGATGTCTGGCTTTTCATGGAAGCTTGGGGCGTGCACCTCTTGAGCCATGGGCTCCAGAGTTAACTGTGCACAGCTGAAACTGGAGAGCAGGCAGTTGCTCACTGGGTGTGCAACGCAGGCAGCTGGGACAAGGGCCCAACAGGAGGCAGGTAGCTCGGCACCCAGGAACTGGGGCAAGAGACACGTGCTGATTCACAGCGTTTCCTACAGAGCTGTTTCTGAGCATGTCATCAGAAATGGGGTGCTGAAACTGCCTTGTGTGGGAAGCTCATCTTCTGCAGAAGCCAAAACCAGTGCTGCTTGTTCCTGGGGTGTCCCTGAATGCTGTTGTTTGGGGTAGGGCACGTTGCATCGGGAGCATACAGGCAGCCTGGGCAGCGGAGGGGATAAAGAAAAATCAATGTCATGCCAGAAAACTGGTGAGGAGGGACAGGGACAGATCATGCCAGCATCCACTCTGGTAGCTGAGAACTGGGGGACCTGTCTTCAGGTGGCGAGCAGCTAACAGGGACAGCTGCTGTGGCCCAGGTGGTATGGCATTGAGCCTGCATGTGACGGGCCAGGCCAGGCTGGGAGCTCAGGGGCTGGAGCCCCTGCACTTGGAGGTTGTGCGTGAAGAGCTGGTGAGTCACCAGGGCGGTGATGGAGACCAACGCCTGCTTCGGGCTGCCATGGAGCTGCCCCAGGGCGTTCCTGTGGAGCAGGCAGCAAGCCACTGTGAGGAAGTGCCTGCTGGCAGCTGCCCTCACCAGCAGCCTGGCGAGGAGGAAGGCTGGCTTACTACCACTCTGCAGCTTCGGAAGCTGGGTTCAAAGAAAGCAATAGATCCCACTATCTGCTGAGCTTGCTTGAGGCAAAACCCCACTGTGCACCTTTCGAGGTCTATACTTGCCTGCAAGGTGTTGGCAGAGCTCAAGTTTATCAAGAGTCCTGCCTGTCATTCAAGTGGCATAGAAAATTCTCTGAAATAATAAGGTGCCTTCCTTTCATTTCCCCTGCATACCCCTCCACTCCTCATTCGTTCTGTCTCCGTGACCTGAAATCATTGCTCTTTAGTTCAATGTCAAATCATGCTTTTTCTCCATCCCCGCCCCTCAACCCCCCCTTTTCCATTCTTCCATGACATGCAACTGTATTACCTGTCTCCAGCCTGGCCAGGGTAGGAGAAGAGCTGCTACAGCTGCCTGAAATGAAGCAGCCAGCCCAGCCCAATGCATGCGCAGATGGCATGTGGAGCTGCTTGGGGTTCGCTGGTACGTAGTGGGGCCAGCCTGCTCTCTGAGCAAAGAGATCTGGCAATAAGCTGGGGGACATGCAGCAGGGGCGAGGCCAGATTTTTTTCAGGAGGATGGAAACTTGCCCAGTGTCCCATACCCAGTGTGAGGCAGAGAGGTGGGTTCAATATACTCCTGGGGCTGCTCTGGTGTAGCCAGAGGGCCGGAGCTGTAGTGTGTCACTGTCCTTACCACGCTGTGCTGCTGAGGTGGTGGGTGGCAGCTCCCAGGTGAAATGGGCTGTGTTTCATAGTGACAACAGATTGTCCTTGTATCCCGAGTGCTTCATTCTTACCTCCCTGTAGATGACATCACAGCTTAAATATTTACCCTCTACTAGCTTTTTACTACTGTGTATGCAGTTCATAGGGGAGTGGTTGCGGCGGTGTGTGTGTGTGTGTGTGTATTTCTCTAGGTGGCTGGTTGCAACCTGCTTTGCAAACTTTCTGTACTAAACCGGATTAAATCCCTAACCCCTTTGGTGAAGCTTTGCAGTGGTGAATAGGTAAGGACTGTGCGCTGGGTTCAGATGTAACCTGGTTTGCTCCTTTGTTCCCAGCCAGGGCCCTGGCAGAGGTAGGGGTGGCAGGGGCACGGAGAGAGACCTGCGTTCCCAGCCCGCGAGAGCCACTCACGGCATCTTCTTGTGTGTTGCTGTCTCCTAGGGCGCTCGTCTGAGCCGAACCACTCACCTGTTCCAGCTGAGAGCCAAGTGTTTCCCTCTGTTCCTTTCCTTCCCGCTGCCAGTGAGGATGGTCTGTCCTCTGCCCCCAGCTGCCCACCCCCTCTGCCCCAGAAGAAGACAGTGAGCAGAACGGTGTCCTCCCCAGATGGCTTCTTTGGGGGACAGGCGTCTTCAGGCAGAGCAGCTGGTGCTGCCAGCCCCAGGCTGAATGTCAGCCACTCTGAGAGCAATGTCTGCCTCCGAGAGGAGCCTCCCTTCATCCACCCAGCCAGCCTGGTGGGCCGCCCCGGCGCCTTCTCCTCCTCCGAGTCCCTGGAGAAAGGCTCCAAAGGAAACAGCTACTGGGGCTCAGCCTCCAGTAAGAGCACAGGGGCATGCATCCCCAGCAGAAACCTCCAGTCCCTTTCCTCCTCGCAGCTCAGTGTGTCCAGCCAGGTGTCATCGGGCTCCAGCCTCCAGCTCCACAACCTCCTGAGCAACATGGACAGCAAGGAGGGGGTGTACGCCAAGCTGGGGGCCCTCTACGCTGAGTCCTTGCGTCGCCTGGTAGCCAAATGTGAGGACTGCTTCATGCGGGAGCAGAAGAATGAGCTGCACTTCAGCGAGAACAACTGGTCACTCTTCAAGCTGGCGTGCAACAAGCCCTGCTGCGATTCGGGGGATGCAATATATTACTGTGCCACCTGCTCCAAGGACCCTTCTACCACCTATGCTGTGAAGGTAAGCCCACATCCAGGAGGTATCCAGGCTTATCCCCATCTTCCGCTTGGGAAGATGAGGTAAAGAGCTGCAGGGTTCAAGGCTACGTGGGGGTCCATGGCTAAGCTGAGACTGAACCTTTGAGCTTCTTTTTACCCCTTTCTGGTGTATGGATTTGAATGAAAGAGTGGGAAGCTGGCTCAGTGGTACGCCTTTGAGAAGCACCATCAGCAAACAATGGCCCATTTTCTCTGCTTGTCTTTCCCACAGGTGAAGTTTGGCAAGCAAACCCCCTTCCAAAATGGTCACTTTTCCTCTGCCACTTGCAAAGGTTAATTTGGAGAAGTAGTTTTCATTGTAACGAATGCCAGTCAGATGCTTATTGCTGCAGACTAGACTCTCTGAAAAAAATCCTTGGGCATACACTATGCTGTAAACTCAGAGGCATTCACCTCTGATAACACAAGCTGATGAAAGGCTGTTCAAAAGGCAGCATTTTTGCCTCTGCCTGCCTTTTAAGTGGAAGGTCTGACCCAGAAACCATGTGAGTGCTTATATGATCTTGAAACTACAGGCATTAAGATATCGCAGATCTCAATTAAACCATGCGAGGCTGACCTAGACATGCTGTGTAAGGTCAGGTCTGAAATATTTTCCTGTAACTCTATGGAATCCATGTTTGAAATGGAAACTTGAGGTGCAATAGTTCAGCTCTTTGAAACCTGGATAAGTAAGCTTATCCAACCCGTTCCATGGACATCCCATGGATTTTGGGTTCTTGACCCATGTTGCTACTTGAATACAGAGCCTTTAATTTCTATTCTGACTTAACCCTAGGGGCATCTTATTGCTGCTTACTCTTCAGGTTGTTTTCAAAAACTAAAGTAATCCCCAAAAAAGCACTGTCAGAAATGCATTAAGCAAGGGGAAAAAAAAAATATCTCTGCTGAATTGCTTCCACCATTATGAACCCCAAGGGGATGTTTTAGTTAAGTGATAGCTTTAAAGCCAGTTCATATTTTAAAGGAAGTAGGGTCAACTCAGCAGGGGGGCTGTAAATAACCAAAATGGAATTTGATGAGATCTTGTACCCATACCCCTAATCCAGCACTCGGATTAACACTTGTGTGTTATACCTAAATCCATCACAACTTTCCTTCTGAAGCCTGAACGCTGAGTGGTGAGCTGGTGTGCTCCTTTGCAATCTGTGGTTCCTTGTGGCACCCCCCTCTCCCCCCCCGTGCTTTTGCGTGCCGTGTTAGGTGGGGTTCAGAGGCTCAGCTCTATGGCTGTAGTGCATAAATACTTGCCAATGCAGAAAGAGCACATACTGATCTCTTAGTGGGACTGCACTTGTATCCCTGTGTGTGATGAGGGCTTACTCTGTGTCCTTGGTACACTGCAGAGTGCCTTAATAAAGCCCAAACCACTCCAACAGGGCCGCGCTCTCCACCAGCGTAAAGTGAAGTTGTGTGTGTGTTTACACATGTGCATGCATACGCCTCCTGCAGTGTCCCTGTGTGCCACCTTCCTTTTGGGAGCTGCAGCAGAGAATAATTGTGAAACTTTACAACTAGCTGATTCCTAGCTGCCCCTCCTGGCTTCTGGTACAGATTTGCTGATATGAAAGAGATCATAGACCTGTAGTTAAAATTAGACTTGGAGAGCTCAAAAAAAAGATCTGACTTGAGCCAAGGAGCCTGCTGAGGAGTAGGAGCCAGAGTTTGGGCTGTGCATAGGCAGACACAGCTACGTATCAAACAGAAGGAGCCAGGGTTACATGAAATGGCTTTGGAGGAATTAAGCCAAGATATGCTTCATGCCTTGGCTTCTTTTTCCACTTAAAGATGCGTGACTAAGCCAGCCCCAGGCTCCTACTTGGATCTTGGTGCGTGGAGGATGCCTCTGGTGCAGCCAAAGTCACAAAAGAATGGATGGCCAAGGAAGATCTCCCTGTGTTCATTTGGTTGTAGTTATTCTTCTAGAGACTCCTCTTTTGCAGTTCCTCCTCTTTTCCTAAGCCTTACACATCCTCCCTGTGTGGGGAGGAACAAGTAGGCTTGTTCGGCAGAGGGCTGGAAGGCCTCCACCGCCTTTGGGGACCTTCTGCATCTTCCTGCATCCCACTGCATTAATCTGCAGTCTGCCTGGCTCTCCAAAGCTTGTCCTTCCACAAAATAAGCATGCAGCCATGGCAGGGTATTTTTGTTTAGAAAAGAGAGGACAATAGGGAATTGAAATGCCCCGTCTCCACAGTATCGTCTCATCTGAGTGAATTACCTGCAAATGCCTCGATTCAGACCCTTGCTAGAGGAATACAAAAGCAGCCCATTTCTCCAGCTCCTCTCTATTCTTGCATCTATTTTAACTCAGAGGCAAAATTGATTTCTTGTCCGATTTTGCACGCATGCTGTGACTGGCAGTGGCACGCTCCAGGGTTTGAAACCTTTTATGCTGAGTTTCGGCCTGTTGCTGATTCCTGTGGGTGAGATATAAATACATTGCTAAATAAAAGGAAAAAAAACCCCGGTGTATAAAGTGTATAATAGAAATGCCAGAAGGCCCCATAAGCTAATGGATACTCCTATAATAAACCTGGGTTTGAGTTTGTTTAGTCTTTAATGTAGTCATAAAGCTAAAATACAGAACAAAATGAAGATAAAAGTCACGTGGCTTTAAGAGAATCCAGATTATAAAATGCTTTTTTTCCCTTGAGTTTGCTTCACTCTCTTATTTCTAAGCCTGTTTTCAGCTCCTGCTTTCTCTCTGCTGTTTTTCCCCTGTGCTGATGAGTACAGCTTGTTACTGGTTTCCCTTAGCCATTGATCAGGAGTTTGAGAGTAGTTGCTGACACCAGAAAGTGGAGTCGTTGAGGAGGACGTGAAAGTGGCTCCAGGGCTTAGGACCAGCGAAGGGTTAGGTGGGGAGAAAGTGCTGGAGGTCTCTGTCCACCCCTCACTCCACACAGGGCCACCTTCGCAGCTGCATCACATCGTCTGGGGCCTCACCCAGGCAAGAGTGAACCATCTCCAGAGATGAAGGCAGACATCTTCTGCCACAGGCTTTGCTTTTCCCTCTGCAGAATGTCTCCTGAGTTGCAGGGGAGAATCTCGATGATATCTGTGACATGCTATATGTCCACGATATAAAAGCTATATTGCTTGTCGGCAGCGAAACAAAATCTCTAGAAGTTACTGATGGGAGGACTGCCTTCCTCCTGTCCTGCAAATCCTGGGCATTGCCTGGCAAAGGAAGCATGCCAAGAAATGCAACCCAGACATCTGGTTGCTAAGGTTGGGTTGTTGCAGGACAAGAAACGTCCTCGAGCCAGGGGATAGTTTAAAGTACTAAAGGGAGTAATGCGCACCCTGCTTCCACTGATGTCTTCCTTAGCATCTGCAAATCTCGGCTTCAGAACCCACCTCTGAACTTCTGGTCTCTGCCCTGTCTCTGTCACTGACTGATGAGACTTTTCTTTTGGTCTCTCCTTACAGATTTGTAAAACCCAGGAGTCCAAGGTGGCTGCTTCGTATTGCAGCCCTGCAGTGCCAGTCCACTTCAACATCCAGCAGGACTGTGGCCATTTTGTGGCCTCTGTCCCCTCCAGCATGCTGCTGGCCTCAGATGGGGGAAAAACCATGCCTGGGGACGGCCTCCATCCCTCCCGCGGTGCCAGCGAGCACGACTGTGTGGTGGTCATTACCCGGGAGGTGCCAAGCCAGACCACTGCTGACTTTGTGAGGGACTCAGTGATGTTGCACCAAGCCAAGCCCGAGCTGTACGAGCGCCGTGTTTGCTTCTTGCTCCTCCAGCTGTGCAATGGCCTGGAGCATCTCAAAGAGCATGGCATCATCCATCGTGACCTGTGCCTGGAGAACCTCCTGCTTGTCCCCTGCAAGCCCCCCATGAGCTGTGTGAAAGCCAAAGATGACAGACACTTACCCCGCCTCATCATCAGCAATTTTTTGAAAGCCAAACAGAAGCCAGGAACTGGAGACTCCAAACTGAGGAAGAGTCAGGCCCGGCTGGCTCCGGAGATTGTGTCGGCTTCTCAGTACAAGAAGTTTGATGAGTTTCAGACTGGTATTCTCATCTATGAGCTGCTGCACCAGCCCAACCCCTTTGAGGAGAAGGTGCACCTCAGGGAGCAGGAGTACAGCCCTGAGGACCTCCCTGCTCTGCCCAGCCTGTCCATCTACTCCCGGGGGCTCCAGCAGCTGGCTCACCTGCTCCTGGAAGCAGATCCCATCAAGCGTGTGCGGATCACCGAGGCCAAGCGGATGCTGCAGTGTCTGCTGTGGGGGCCCCGGAAAGACCTTATCGAGCAGCCCCTCAGCCACGAGGAAGCCCTCCGCCAGGTGCTTCAGAACTGGGTGGACATGAAGCGTGCCCTGCTCATGATGAAGTTTGCAGAGAGGGCTGTGGACACGGAGCGGAGCATTGAACTGGAGGACTGGCTGTGCTGCCAGTACTTGGCATCTGCTGAGCCAACCTCCCTCTCACACACATTAAAACTGCTGCAGCTGCTCTGACCTTGGATGTGTCTTGGAGGCAGCTGAGGGCTCCTGGTTGCCTTGTGGCTAAGGTACACAGCCCCGTTATACATGAGAGGTTTGAATTTCAGCTGCGAATGCATGTTCCGCTCCTGCCCCACGCTCAAATCAGAGTGTGTAAGACACGTCCGGTACCCTCAGCATTGGTAATTTGCGAGCAGGCAAAACTGGGAACCTACCCCTATTTTGGGGGATATTTTTTTTTCTATGGTAAGTCTGTGGACTAATAAACTCCTGCCTGCAAGTGTGCATGTTTCTAATGAACTCAATGTACTTCAGTTGATTTCTGCGCCTGCGGGACAGTCCTCTGATTCTTCCCCAGCCCTGCCCCCAAAAGCATCAGAGCCTTTTTTCCCCCCCCCAAGGAAAACTCCAGAGTGGGCAGCAGGGATGAACAGCTGGCTGCTTCTCCTGGGGAGCAAGAGCAATTCACATAACGCTCCTTTGCAAGGGAGAACCAGGAGGGGCTTTCAGATTCCCATCTTTTGTGGGTTTTGGCATCCATTTTGCTTCTCGCCTTAAAAACACAGAAACAAGTAGTAATTTTTGTATCAGCTTTATCTTCCACTGTGGGGAATTTAATATCAGTTGCCTATTACATTCATTAGATATTAATACAGCATGGCTTTCCTGTCTAGTGGGTGCAGCCGTGCAGGCTGTTGATTGTGAAAGAGTGAGAGAGAGAGACAGCCCAGGATGGGTCTGTTCGTGAGGATGATGCTGCATGCTGGGAATTACCCCTTGTAAAGTTAATGAAATGGAAAATCCCCAATTCACCTCCAAGGCCTTTGTAGGGGGGAGTCAGGGCCAGGTTGCTTTGCTTTCCCCATACCTACAGCTCCCTCCCTTCACCTGGTAATTCACCTGTCCCTTGTGTCGAGCATTTATTTAACCCCTTTATCAACAGATGAGCTGGCGTGTGGTCTGGGAGGGCCTTACTGCTGCTGGTGTTTGAGTTGGAAATGCATAGGGCTGGGTGCACTATGAATATGCTACTCCAACAGATGCAATGGAAGAGCAGCATGATGGAAGATGGAGAAGCTGGCCTGGCTCCCTCCAGCCCCTCTCCCTCCCTCCAGACATACAGCAGCCACTCAGCTTGGCAAAGAGGCCATGGCACTGCTCAGAAAAACAGATATTCCAAAAGGTTGCGGGTTGCTTTTACTCTTTCACCCCAACACAAGGTGGAGATGAGCTGCCCTGCTCCTGGCACCAGTTCTGCAGCCCTTGGAGAAGGGGTGGATTTGGGACACGTGGAGAGAGCCCAGCATCAGCAGAGCTGAGACAGGATGTCACTAGCTGAGCTACCCCGTCCCAGCTCAAAACGGGGAGAAATTTTTAAGTACTTTCCTCCAGCCTTGATTCACCTCCAGATCAAGCCTGTTCTCTTGGGGCAATTTTAATTCCCCAGGTTTTCTGACACTTCGTACGCTTTCTGTGAATCTTCTCCAGATCTCTCACCTGCATTTTTTTTTTGTTTTGTTTTATCTGTTTGGCTATGGTTGCTGCTGCTGGGAGGGGATGGTTCCTTGGCTGGGCACCCATTTGCATTGAATTTCCCCTGATCCCCTTAGGGAGAAGACTGTGCAGGCCCCTGCCTGCTGAAAGAATGTGGGATGACTCCAACTGCGGCTGTCGGGGATTTTCTTATACACTGGCTTTCTTGCATCTGACTCTTGGGTCCGCTTCCCTCCAACATAGGTGGCAGGAGCATTCTGACTTGGGAACCACTGACTTGTGGGCCACCCTGGAGAGTCTGGCCCTGGCTTGCTGTATGTGGTCTCACATGGGCTAGCAGAGTGATGAAACAGCTGGAGAACCTGCCTGAAGAAGCCCAGCATGTTTTTCAGATAGGGTGAAGAGATGACTCAGTTTCTAGGCATGGATGTAGGGAATAAGTTGGAGGCAGCTCTACAGGACAGCATTGAAGGAGACAGGGCCTGGCCACAACAAATCCAAGCTATGCTGGCAATGGGGAGATAATATGTGGGGCAAGTGGCTTGCAAAGCTTGGGCTGAGTGCTCAGCAGGACTCAAGAAGTAGCCAAACATCCAACCAACCCACATAAAACAAGGTTGGATCCATTTTGCGTGCTGAGTTTCAGTTGAGTGGCAAACACTGATATAGGTGTTGGTACAGGGCCTGCATGGCAGGGTTGTTAACGTGATCAGAATGCTTTCCCTTGAGTTTGGGCACTGGAGACTGGTTCTGGTGTTGGCCCTGGTACCCTGAAGCAGCATGCCCAGCAGACCAGAGGCCAACAATAGTCTTGTAGCATTTTCAGCTATATTACTTGGAGATTTGGTGGGTGGTTCCTTGCTGTCTTATAAACAGAAACTCTTAGCTTCATGCTTTCCTGATACTTTCCCCTGTGGTAGCTCATGCTTCTTCTCCAGCCTAAACAGTCCTAGGCTTTAGGGTCCTAAACCAATGCATGAGCTGGAGAAGTGCATTAGGGTTTCTGCTGTGTAGCTGTTGTGGGGAAAGTGACACGTAAGCCTCGGTTGAATGCCACAGTCAAGTTTCAGGACTTTGCTGGCTTACTTCCCCTTGACTGTGCTGTCCTCAGCATGCTATGGGCAGTAGCCCCCCTCTTTCTAGCTGGCGTTCTTGCCTCCATGCCCAGGATCCTCTGCAAGAATCCTAGAGGGGATGGATCATCCCTCTTCCCCATGTGGCAGAGGACACACCTGACCCTGCACCCTGGTGGACAAGCTTGTCACCCACTCAGGGAGTGGGGATTGCAGAAGGTATCTAATTAAGAACACAGGTTGGGGTCCACGTGCCACAGGGACAGGGCTGAGGAGCAATCGCTGGAGGAACACCACAGACCCATACGACCCAGTAGTATTGCTGTGTGGGGAAAGGGGAGTTTCTTGTGCTGTCCCCAGACAGACTGCCAGCCTGTTTCCTTGCGCTCAGGTTCCCAGTGGCACAAATGGGTTTGGTGGGGAGATGGTGTGCTTCCTCTGTGAGATGAGAATGAGACTCAAAGCCCCAGGACAAACACTGGGTAGGCAGTGGGGCTGGAAGCCTTCCTGCCCAGTGGTCTGGTGACCTTGCCTCCCTGCTTCAGAGCAGTCCTCAAAGCTGGGGGATATCCCAGGAGTAAAAGCCAACCTGGTTCTCCGGGGATGCTGTTATATGAGATTGCTTGGCCAATAGCACTTCCCACCCTGCGTGCTCACATGTGCAGAGGTGTGCCCCACTGGTGGCACACATTAGCCCAGGACAGGCTCAGTTCTGCTTCAGCTTCTCGGCAAGCGGCAGCAGCAGCAGTGCGAGGCTGTAGGAGAGGGGAAGGATGCTGTTGCAGGAAGTCCAGAGCAGGCAGAGCAGGCAGAAGGTCTCAGTCTCCACAGCCACCAGGATGTAGGCAGTGATGAGCTGCGTGAAGAGCCAGGTTGTGCCATAGTAGAGGATCTTCACAGCCTGAGAGGTGGCCCGGGCACTGAGGAAGGGATGGGTGCGGTAGTCAGCCTCCACCATGACAGCCCAGCACAGGAAACCAAAGACCTGCCCGGGCCGGAGACCATGCCGCCAGGCGGAGGAGGCGAAGGTGGCTAGGAGCGGCTGGGCTGGGCAGCGCTGGAAGGTGAGGCTCCTCAGCCAGCGGGACGTGCTCTTGTTCCAGGTTCGGGTGAAGATGGCCAGGTGGTGCGTCCTCTCCAGCGTCCACAGGTCACGGATGGAAAGGTCTCCCTGGCGCACCTCCGGCCCAAAGCCCGCCGCCTCGAGAAGGGCCTCATCCAGCACCCAGCACAGGTAATAGGCCGGCCCGAGGAGCAGGGCCCGTGGCCGGGCGTGGGGCAGGCAGCCCAGGCCAGCACAGCCCTGCCTGCCAGCCAGCCCCGCCGCCAGCCCGCACGCAGCCCCTGCAGGGCCAGGGCGCAGAGGCGGCGCTGCCGGCGGCCCTCAGCGGGCAGGGGCAGCCCCGCAGGACTCGGCCTGCGCCTGAAACCTGCGGAAGGAGCACAGGGGCCCTCCGAGGAGGGCTGGGGAAGGCGGCAGGTAGCTGCAGAGGGGCAGCGCGGGCTGCAGAGGCCCCTGGCCCCGCTGGAGCAGCACGAGCCCTTCGTGGACATCCAGGGCCAGAGACGTAGCCTTCGGGGTGAGCAGCATGATGGCAGAGAGGGCAACGGCTGGCCTGGAAGGAGAGGGCACCCGAGAGCTGCTGGGAGTCCCTCGAAGGGCGCGTTAGAGGCACAGGTGCAAGGCCACGTGCAGGGGGAGCGCTGTCCCACGTCCCCAGAGCGCTGCCATGCCCGCAGGGTCGCCCACGCACGGGGATGTGGCCGGAGCCAGAGGGGAGGCTGCTGGCTGTGGAACAGTCAGTGCAGCCCAGGGGGCCTCCACCCCCACAAAATGGCCGGGAAGGCTTCCAGCCGAGGGCAGGAACGGGAAGGAGGCAGAGCCTTACCTGGCATCCTGAGGGTCCAGCTCCAGGCTGCTCAGACCCAGGTGGCAGAGTGTCTGCCAGGACACCTGGAGAGCAAAGACCCAGGTGTGGGCACGAGCTGGGCTGACGGAGAGGAGGACAAGCACAGAGCCAGCGGCAGGGATGAGGAGCAACACAGCGTAGCTGCCCATGGCTATGCCGGTGAGGAGGCATCCTCCAGCAAGGAGGAATATGTACCTAGAAGAGATCAGATGCCCTTTGGCTGCCTTTTGGGGAAAATGAGGCTTGAAGCTCCTGCGAGGGTGTTGGTAAGTGGGGCTTGGTCTGGTTCCACAGCCTCCACAGCCCCCCCATAGTTTGCCTCTTGGCCTGTCATTGGGCTGAGGAATCACCAGTGCCATCGTGTCCGCAAGCAGGAATGGGGAGGGACTGCAGCAGATAGATACTGCTGGCCCTGCCTGGCCCACATCCTCGTCACACCAAAGACAGTCCCCATTCCCTCCCTGCTCCCCTTCCCCATGTGCTCATCCTGGTACACCCCTAAACCCATCTCTTACAACACTGGAGTGGCTGGCCTGGCTGGTTTTCCTTAACGACCTTGATCTGGCCCCGGTGCACAGAGGCAGGACTGGAGACGGCTCACATCCAAGCCATACAAATGTCCCTACCTGAGTTAGCAGGGACTTACTACCATGTGTGCCGCTGCACCTCGGTCCAGGAGATCCCCCAGAAAGCATCCACAGGCAGGACTTGCCCTCGGTGCAGCAGCAGGGGTGACAGCCACGTACCAGACAGTCAGAGAGAGGTGCCCTGAAGCACAGAGGTGGTAGAAGAGAGCAGCAAGGGGGAAAGCCACCAGCTGGTATGGGGCTGCAGGGAGGAGGATGAGCAGGTCTGGCCAGTGCACCGAGCACCTTGCTTCTTCAGCTGCCTTTGACGCCTGGAGCAAAGACTGAGCCAAGGGCTGCTCTGGTTCCTCTTTATATGTGGCAGGACCTCAAAACAACAAAGCAGAGCCAAGGAAACAGAGGTATCTGCAGCAAGAGGAGTACATTTTCTGCATTCGTCAGTGCTGACTCCTTCAAGCACCTCTGTCCCAAGGTTTCTGTGTACGTGGAAAAAGCTGGGGTTGGTTATTTGCTCGGTCAGATGCCTGGGCCATTACCACATATTTCAAAGACAGCAAGAGCGGGCTGCCAAGATAAAAGCCTCTTTGAGCTGCCACAGGTACTCAGCACTGATGAGGCCGCACCTCAAATACAGTGTTCACTTTTGGGCCCCTCACTCATGAAAGGCATTGGGGGGCTGGAGCGTGTCCAGAGAAGGGCAATGAAGCTGGTGAAAAGTCTAGAGAACAAGTCTAATGAGGAGCAGCCCAGGGAACCGAGGTTGTTTAGCCTGGAGAAAAGGAGGCTTAGAGGAGACCCTATAGCTCTCTACAGCTGCCTGAAAGGAGGTTGTAGCGAGATGAGTGTCAGTCTCTTCTCCCAAGTAACAAAGGATAGATCGAGAGCAAACGGCCTCAAGTTGCACCAGAGGAGGTTTAGATTGGATATTAGGAAAAATTTCTTCACCAAAAGGGTTGTCAACCACCGGAACAGGCTGCCCAGGGAAGTGGTGGAGTCACCACCCCTGGAGGTATTTAAAATACATGTAGACGGTGCTTAGGGACATGGTTTAGTGGTGGGCTTGGCAGTGCTACATTAACAGTTGGACTCTGTGATCTTAAAGGTCTTTTCCAACCTAAACAGTTCTATCAGTCTGTGTGCCATGTGTGCCATGCTGGGATGCACCTCAGAGCAAAATCCCCAGGTGCTCCCAGAGGCCTGGTCCTTTCTCTTTGCTTCCTCTCAGCTCAGTCCTTCACAGAAAGCTGTGACTTTTTACTGGCTCTGGCCTCATTTGTTATGGGGTAGAGGTAAGAACTTCCCAGTATTTAAAACCCTGCTCACAGAAAAGGGGATGGCTTCCGCCACTCCTCAGTGACAAGGGATGGTGAGTGCCTCAGCCCCACCACTCAGCCCAAGCTACAGAGCCTTTTCATTTAGCAGAGAGAAAGGAATAGCTCTATTCTCTCCAAACAATTTTTCTTGAAGTAAATAAAGAAATAGAAAAAATATGGACTCACAGAGATCCTTGTGATGGTAGAAATTAGTCCCTGCAGTTAAACTGTGCATTCATTCAAAAATGTGCTTTATGACACAGCAAAAGGGCTTTTTTTGGGCCAGACTCGAAAGGTGATTTGAAGAGTCATCTCTAGGGTGATGTGAAGCCAGTTGCTGTTGTGCTCACAGAAAAAGCCTAAGAAAATCAGTCTAAAGGACTTATTCTTCTTTGTGAGATACAGCTAACAAAACCCAGACTAATTCAAATGGAAAGCTCATGGATTTTTAAAAAAACTCAGTTGATATCTTTATTTTAGTGTGAATACAAAGAGGAATACCCTGGAATTTCCTTCTGGAAGAAAAAAATTTAACATTGGAGAGGTAGAAGAAGTAAGGTTTTCCCCTTCCTTTGACAAATGCTTCAAAATATTGAATTAGTCTGTTTTAAGATAAAAAGCGGAATTCGTGCCTAAAGTTACAGAAAGAACCATGCTCATTAAAAAAAAGATATTTTTATTTTAACAATATATCAGGTCTGATTTTTATGAATGTTTCTACTCTTCACCGAGCTTTTCAAGCTATTGTGATGTTGGAATGCTTACCACATTGTTTGGATGAGTTATTTGGTTATAAGAAGGTGGGGGACCAAACCCCCATGGAAAAAAATATTAGAGCAAAGCTGGAGAGAAACCAGCTGTATTTTGCTGTGTTTGTGCAAGGTATGTTTTAAGAGCAAGCAATAGCACCGGAGGGGAGCTTTTTCCTTGTCAGTTTTGGCATGCTTGGCATGCAGTGACAGCCCAATTTCATGGGACTTGTTCTGCCAAATCCACGGAGCCCAGTTTTGACTTCGCTGAGTAAATATTTTTTGAAAGCCTTTGCAGTACCTGCTTAAGCAATTCCCTGCTATGGTTCTGCAAAAATGCCATTGCTTTTCAAGAAGCAGAAATAAATTTCCACCGTAGCACCGGGAATGTTAACATGCTGCTCATGCCTCTCTTATACCATCAGATGCTGGGTGGTGGAAGTATGATCTTAAAGCAAGCATGTGAGCTATAGTGAAGCATGTGAGAGAGCATTATTTGCTTCATTTGCATGTACTAAACAAGCAACAGCCCAGTTCATGGCTAAGGAATTAATTGTTTGGAATACAGCAAATGAGAAGAGCAGGCTGACCACTGTCAGAGCAAACTCTGGGCATGAAATTTGAGCAGATATGACTCAAATCTTAGCTTTGTGCTAGTATCCAGAAAGTTTATAGCTGCCTTCCTGGTGGCATATAGTGCTGTTTTGGGAGCAGGTTTGGTTGCCTGTTGTAATGCAGCTTGTACTGATCCACTGCAGGACTTGCCACAAATTGAAAAACGTACACTGAAAGCAAAAAAAAAAGTTATTTTAGTCAGACTGACACGATTTGTCTTTTCTCCACAGAAAAGCATGTAAATGGGAAGGGAGGCCATTAAATAGGTTTCAGGAGGCCTGAACTGAGCTCCTGTCTCAGCCTTTCTCTATGACCTTAGAAAAGCTGCTTAACTCCTGTCCACAAAACTGAGGTGATGAAAGTTTCTGTCTGTGGTGTTACAAGGCAGAAACAACCACAAACCCTGGGACTTCAGGTTTGGCTGTGATGGGCAGGACACGAAAATACCTAAATGAGAATGGAATTTATAAATAAATGCAATGGTTTATTAAAACACAAAAATGAAAACAATCCTTCCTTTATTTTCAGGCACCAGTCCCACTCTAGCTTTTTGCTGCTTGTTGCCCTTACAGATTTGCTGACCACTGCCTGTAAACAGCCCACCGCTGCTTGTGGCAAAGGCCTTTTGTGTCTCTGGATAAAGCGACACAAAACTACACAGCCCAGTAGTTTAAGGACAGTGCAGAAGTCTTTCATGGCAGCTGTGATCCCACTCATGAAGTCTGATGTTGTGCACAGGGAAGGGGGAGGAAAGGCACTTCCGTAAGTTCTCATGTAATTTTTTATATCTTCTGTGCTTCTCAATACCCAAATCAGTAATTCAAAGTGTATGTTAATTGGTAATAAATTAAATTTAGTGAAATTTCTGCAAGTCAGTTTTTTGCCTGCAATATGCCTTGCAATTCTTCAGCTCAGCCACATCAGCTGAACTTGGTGTGGATGAGGGGTCAGCCCTGTGCTCTGCCTTGTGTCAGCAGTGGCAAAAGAGGTGACTTATTTTCAAGGCAGAATCCTACTAGGAACTCCTTTTTCTCTTTCAGCGTTGAGACCAAGGCCAGATGGAGATGGATCCTCTTGTACCTCCTAATGTTTTGGGACATTTAGAACAGGGACTGACATCACTGGAGACCATCTCCTGCGCTGGTTCCCCTCAACCTCACCACAGAGCTCCTGAAACAAGAGGTATGCAGCTCTAAGGGCCATGCATAGTAGCAAGTGATGGGGGAAAAAAAGCTCTAAGGCTGCATGCTGTTGTTCCCCTTCCATCCCCTTTCACATGACACACAAGCCCTGCAGAGTCAGTTCTCATCCTGATGTCTTCTTTTGGAGATGGCAGGAGCAGCTACAGCTTTTCTGATCCTTGTTATGAAGCCAGAAGATCAACTGGTGCTTTGCCTCGGAGGTAAAATATCTGGCTATGACCTGCATTGCCACTGGCTGATGGAAAGAGCGGATGTGCTAACAGCCTCAAGGATGATCCTGATTCCTTTGTGGCTGAGATTTTTTTTTTCCTTTAGCCTTCACAAAGAGCAGACACTAACATATGCTGAAGAAGCAGAGTTGCTTCTTAGGGGAAAACACAGCAGAGGGATGAACCAACAGCATAGTAATGGGATAGGATGTGCTGGAGGGGTGGGGCTGCCCTGCAGGCAAAGGGAAGGTGCAAGGACCAACCCTGACTTTACAGCACGCTCAGGTAGCCCCAGTGTGCAGGGCATCCCCGAACTGGCATTGCTGCTTTGGGACTGCTGCTCAGAGCTGTCTACCCAAGATGGGGTGCCACCTCTCCCATGCTCTTCAGAGCCTGTTGTGCAAGGCTTGTAGGGTAACTCACAGTGGTGATATTTTTCTCTCTCAGTGTCATGATGATCTGAGCTGCCAGAGAACAGATGGAGAGGCTGGAGTCTTCTACCAAGCTTTGAAGAACCAAGGCAAAAAGACACAGAGCAGAGATCAAACTTGTACTTGCAGAGACCCCAGGCATTCCCTCTCGAGAGGGTCAGCCCTCCCACCTCCTCCCATGGCCAGGAGGGTGGAGAAGTGAATCTGCTGGAAGTTGTCAGGCCAGGAATGCCCCAAATGCCCTTGAAATACCGCAGTTCTTCTCCAGTGTCCAGCTCTCCTCACCAGGGCACAGCTGAGAGCGGGAGCTCACCAGATCACGGAGGGCCCTCCAAGTGCCTTTCTGCTACAGAAAAGGAGCACCTGAGTTACTAAAGGCACATGAGGAAGAGACATTTTGGATGGGGAGCAACTGAAAAGGATGAGGAAGACCATTTGCTGTGCTTCTTTTCCTCCTCAGCTACAATTTCTGAGTGCATTTGGGACATCTCAGTAGTGCTGAACAGAGGAGCAGGATCATCTTGCTCTACCTGCTGGCAACGCTCTGCCTAATGCAGCCCAGCAGGCTGGGGGTCCTCTGCTCTGGTCTTGTTGTCAAGGGAGTCCTGATGGAAGTGCTGACTCCCTAGCACAAGAGAGACTTAAACACACCGGAGGGAGTCCAGCAAAGGGCTGCTGCTGCTGCTGAAGGGACCGCAACATCTCTGATAGGAGGAAAGGCTGAGAGAGCTGGGACTGTTCAACCTGGAGAAGAGAAGGCTCAGGTAGGGGAAGCTTATCAGTGTACTGATGGGGAGGGATGAAGATAAGGGAGCTACGCTCTTTTTAGTGGTACCCAGTGACAGGACACAAGCTGAAACACATGAAATCCCACCCAAACCCAAGAAAATATTTGTTTGTATATGTGTGTATGTGTGTGGGGTGTGTGTGTTTGTGCTGTGTATGCATGTTGTGTGTATGTTTTGTGCTGCAAGTATGGTGTGTGGTTGTTTGTCGCGTGCACAGTGCATGCTTGGTGTGCATGGCGTGTTTGCTTGCGTACAGGTGTTGTGTTTTTGTGTGTGTACAGTGTGTGTGGGGTGGTGGTTCAAGGCTGTGTGTGGCCCCAGACAGTGCCCAGCTCCATGGGGATGTCAAGTGGGCCCAAGAGCGGGCCCAAGAGCGGCCCCAGCCCTGGAGAGGCCCCAGATGGGGTCATAGGCATGTGGCAGAGGGGACTGTGTGGCACACGAGGATTTATGGGGCAGACATGGGGGAAGCTGGGGGTACCCAGGGGTTATGGGCCACATGGGAGATTGGGAGACCCTGCAGGAGCTATGGGGTATCCAGGAAAGCAATGTGACACCCAGAGTCAGGACACCAGGGGAGAGAGTTGAGTGCACATCCAGGGGATCAAGGGGACCCCGGGGGGATTATGGGGCATCCATGGGAGTTGTGGTGCACCCAGGAAAGGGGAGTCTATGAGGCACAAGAGAAGTCATAGGTGACTTAAGGGGCTGTAGGACATCCAGGATGTTGGGAAAACCCAGGGGTTTGAGGCACATGGGGGGCCAGGTCCACCTTGGACAGGGTCGGGGGCACCCAAGGAGGCTCAGGGGCACCTAGGGAGGGGCAGGAGTGCAGGGTCCCCCCAGAAGCTGATGTCAGAACCCAGGCCTGTGGCACCTCCTTTATTGCAGGCCCCAACGGAGCCCCCAGTGGGAAGAAGAATCCATGTCCCCACCTACAGCCCCCCTACGTCAAGCCTCACTGGGTGGGTGCGTGGGTGCCAGCGAGGTGCACGGGCAGCCCATTAACGCAGGCAACACGCACATGGTGCTGGAGCTGCCGGGCCCGGTAGGTGCAAGGGGGCCGAGTGTCCCGCCCCCGCAGGCGGCAGGCTGTGAGGCCCATGGCTGTCGGGGTGCTGTGGAACCCCGCTTCGTCAGGTGTTTGGGTGCAGGCAGCCACCAGCTCCTCGGCCGGTGCGTGCACGAAGGTGTTGGAGGGCTTGCAGGCCCGTCCCGGGGCCGTCACCCGCCGGCGTGCCAGCATGGTCTCGCAGTAGCGGTGCGCTGCAAGCACGGATGTCTGGGGGTGGTCCACATGCTGCCGCAGGAATTTATCATAGCGACTCTCGCCCGCTGCCTCTGCCAGCACTGCCAGCACCAGGGTCATGCATAAGGCCCAGCCTGCCATGGGTACCTGGGGAAAGTGGGGTCGGGGCCATCAGGACTTCTGGGCCCCTGATCGGAAAGCCCACCCTGACCGCTTGAGTCCTCTACAAATTCCCCTCCCAGACAGCTGGGTCCCTCACAAACCCCCTCTAAATGCATGCCCCCTCCCCCCCAGCCCCAACACCTGGGCCATCTGTGCATCCCACCTGGATGCCGGGGTCTCCTACAGAACACCCCATGGACCCCGGGTCCCCTGCAATTCCGTACTCCCCAGAAGCCTGGGTCCCCTATAGAACACCCCCCTGGACCTCTGGGTCTCCTATAGACCCACCCCTGCTCTGACACTGGGATCCCCTACATATCCTCCCCCTCCCACTGGATGCTTGAGTTCCTCATGGTCCCCTCCCACAGACACTCTTGGTCCCCTACACATCCCTCACCCGCACCTGTGTATGTGCCTCAGCTTCCCTTATGGCCTCAGGGTCTCCAGGTTCCCTCCCACTCCTCTGTGCCTCTTTTATACTGGCCCCAGCTGGGCCCAATGGGCAAGGATCCAGGAGGAGGGGCAGGGCAAAGAGCAAGGTCCATCGGATGCGTGTGGGTAGCCAGGAGGCCCCACTCCCCCTCGCAGCCCCCAAGGTCATTAGGTAGTCATTAACGAACCACATGACTGGCTGCACATGTCCCCTCAGGTGCCCCCTGCCCATGTTGCCTTTGGACCATGCATTCTGACCTTGGCCAAGTGTCCCATGGCGGGCAGGACACCAGGGTCTGCTTGGGTGGCAGGGCAAGATGCCTAGTTCCCTGGTGCGGGGGCAGGATGTTAGCGTCACCTCTGGGGCAGCTGACAGATGCTCCTGCCCCTCTTGGATGCTGTGGTACGTCCATGGCTGCCCCACATGTGCTCAGGAGCTGTATGTCCCTTCCCCCTGTGCCCTCTTGCAGGCAAGTTCATACCCCTGGGAAGTGCCAGGATGCTTTTTGCCCCACCGCCACCTCATGCTCCTGGCCACTCCACTGAGGCAGAGACAAGCAAAGAGCCAGAAGCCAGCCTGAGCCCACCAAAAACTCCCACCCCTTTCCCTCATTCATCAGGGAGAACCTGCAGAGGTTCTGCAGGTTGGAGCCCCAAGAAGAGTGTCCCCTCCAGAGGGAGAGGCATACATTGCCCAGGAGAAGGTGTCACCACCAGGTGCAAGTGGTTTCCATCCTTCTCTTCAAAGACATGAGAGAGACTGTGCTGGGAAGTGGCAAACAGAGGATGAGGAAGAAAGTCACAGGAGTCCTCAGCTGCCTCTCTTCTGCATGAGCAACCAAGTTTGCCCCACCAGTGATTCAAGGAGGACAATGACATGTCTGGATGCTGACACTCCACGAGTGGGCCTCAGCACTAGCGCTATGGGCTGCAAGAAGATGCACCCTTCAAGTGTGTGTCACCATCAGACCTGACCTACTTGTCCCAAGGACAGCAGAGTTGCCCCCTCTTCTGTCCCAAGCTCACCATATACTTCAGCTTGTGGTAGGCTCAGTTCTGGGCACCACCTTCCCCAAAAGACTGGAAAAGGTCTAAGACTGGCCATGATGAAGGTGGAGAGTGCTCTGCCCTGGGCTGTGGTGGCATCTCTACACTCTGTGGGCCTCTCAAGAAATCCTCCTCAAGGCTGCACAGCCCCTGCAGTGGGAACAGTTCAGGCACCTGGCCAAAAACTCGCAGACACGGCAGATCCGCATGGCCCCCTTGCTGACTCTTTGAGGCTGACAAGACCCTGCTCCTGCTGGGTGTGGAAGGAGGATGGGCATTCTCATCACACTCTGCCTTCCACTGTCCTGGTGTGGGTGGGAAGGCGATGGTGTCCCCAGAAGGAGGAACAAGCTTGGATGCCCGGCAAGGGCCTGCCATCAGCCCTGCATCCCAGTGCTGTCTCTAGCTGGTATGGTACAGCTACCTGTGCTAGAGCCTACCCTACGTGGAGGACCCTCAGGCATCCTTGCCAGAGGTTGCCGTGAGGTTTGTTAGTGAACCACAGCCTGTGGTCCCCTCTTGTCCCAGGGTAGTCCCAACTGCCCACCGCATCTCCCTCTCCCATCCTGGCCCACCCAGGTAGGCTGATGGGAGCTTCCTACTGCCCCATGCCCTCCCCTTTGCTGCTGCCCTGTGCCACCCTGGTGCCAGCCCTGCCTGCAGGGAGGCAGGCGGATGGTCAGGCTGTCATGGCCTGCCAGGGCTGTGCTGCTGGGGAGTGCAGGGGTGACGGACTGCGTGTGCCTAGGGCTCACTGTGCAGCACGTGAGGCATCAGAGCGAGAAGCTGCAGGCTCAGTGAGGGCAGCGTGCCCTGCCCCGGGCAAGGTGGGCTCTGCATCCCTGCGCAGGGTGGAGAGGAGGAATCAGTGGAGGTACTTGGGGCACCCAGACCAGCAACTTCTAGTTGGCCCCTTGGTGCCTCAGCTTTCTCATAGCGTGGGAAGGGCTGGGTGGGCTGGTGCTGTCTGGAGAGGATGCCTGGGGCCTCTGCAGACACAGGGGTTTGGTCTCTGCTCTCTTTCTATCTCAGCCCTTCAGCCCTTGGAGAATGACCACCATGCGTCTCTGCCCTGGTGACACAAACCACCTCACCCTGAGGTCTCCAGAGGAAAAACCCCCATCCAGATTTAACCTGTGAGCTGCAGGCTACTGGCTGCACAGAACCTGCAGGAGGTGGCACCTCCTTTTGGGCTGTTGCTCTGAGCAGAGCCAGAGCAGCAAACCCCATCCCGGTATGCTCTGCCCACTGGAGCCGCACATCTGCGCAAGTCTGATAGGCAGTGCCATCCCTGGCTGCCTGCAGGACAGCTGCCCTCCTCGGGCATCTCCCATCCCCGGTGCCGTGCTCTGAGCACCTACGTGTTCAGCCAAGGTGCCGCAGAGCAGCACTCTGTGTGCCCTGGTGGCCAGGCACCTTGCTGGCTCCCTGGGGACCCAGGGGTGCACTGTAAGGCACATGGAGGAGGCTTGGGTGCCCCACGAAGAGCTCTGAGGGCCAGACGTGGGTGGGGTGGTGGGGTGGTGGGGCGAGGCTGAGGGGGTACAGGGCTCTTGTTGGATCTCAGTGGTCCTGAAAGATCTGACAGCGGGGCCATGCTCCCCAGTGCTGAGCAAGGAGGGGCAGTGCCAGGGCAGGGACATCGCCCTGGCACCTGCTGCCAGGCACTGTCCTCTCAGCGAGAGGACGTGACTTTCTCCACACGACTGCCTGAGACTTTCAGTCTAAGTTGTAAGAGCGGCAAAAATCCAGACATCTGAGTTTCTTTGAATGGGATGGGCAAAGCCTCATTCAGCGTGATCTCAGGGCAGCTGGGCTTTTAAAATATTGTTTCTTCCTTGTGTGGTTTTGTAAGGAGACAAGAGAGGCCACAGACATTATTTCTCCCTCTCCCAGCCCCGCCGTTCCCCCCTCTTCCTCCATGAAGGCGGGATCTGTGCACAGTCCGGCAGCAGCCACTGCCTGGCACCCTCCCGGTCTGCCATGTTTGATGCCGTTCGCCCCGCAGAGGGCCCGACCCCGGCCCCAGCTCCCGCTTCCCCTCACGTCTGCCCCTCCCGCCTTTCGAACGCGCAGGGGCCGGCGCGGCCAGGGCGGCTGGTGTCGTGGGTGCGCTGCGTCCTGCAAACACACAGCCCTGAGCTTTTGCACTCTGTATTTTTCAGGAGATCTTCTCATTTCTTTCTTACCCCCTTAAATCTCGCCCTTCCGCGCAGCCGGTGGCGCACGACGGTAGAGACCAGATCGCGCGGCAGGGCGGGGGCGCCCCCCTCCTCCCCCCGCGCCGTTGGTTCCGTCCCGCCGTGGTACGTCCCAGGGGGCCGCCCGCCCCCTCCCCTCTCGCGAGAACGTCTCCACCGCCCGCGGCTCTCGCGCGAGCCCCGCTCTCGAATAATCTCGCGCGAGCAGCTGCTTCCGGCCTTTTCCTCGGCGGGGCGGGACCATGGCGGTCGGCAAGAACAAGCGTCTCACCAAGGGCGGCAAGAAGGGCGCCAAGAAGAAAGTGTAAGGGCGGCCGGGAGAGGAGGAGCCGGGGCCTGGGGGCGCCGGGCGGGACGCCGAGGCGGCAGGATGCCGTGGATGCGGGGCGGATGGCGGCGGCCGGGCGCGGGCCGCGGCTGTCATGGCGGCGGCCGGGCGGGGGGCGCGCTGCGTGGCGGCGGGAGGGGCGGCCCGCGGGGGGAGCCCCGGTGCGGCGGGGGATGGCGGCGGGGGGCGTCGCTGTGAGGGCGCGGGGCCCGGCCGCCCCGCAGCCCCGCCATGTGCCTGCTGTCCCGGCGCCGGGAAGGGCCGCGGGGCGGGGAGCGCTGGGCGGCCGGGCGGGGGGCAGGGGCCGGGGCGGCCAGGCCTGCGCCCGGCAGCGGTTCTGCGCGCTGGCGGGCCTGGCGCAGCTTGCTCGGTGCAGAAGCGGGGGGTCGCGGGTGGCGTTGGCGCAAGCGGCCTTGTGCCTGGTGCGTGTTAGCTGCAGAAGTCAATAAGTGAAATGAAGGGGTTTTCGTGGGGGGCTTGGGTGAAGCGCGCTGCCTGTACCGGTCCTGCGCGGTAGCAGAAATGTAGCGCTGTATGGTTTTCTGTTACCGTGGCTTTATGATGTTTGTGCAGTTGATTTCCGACATTCTGAACTAAATTTAAATGAATTTTTGCCTCACTGTAGTAAGTAATGCTAACTGTCTGTATTCGTATACTTGCCAACCTATTCACGTTAAAATGTTGACGTTTGCATTTCCATTTCGGAAGGCACAGGGGGAGAAAGGTCTTACTTCAGTCAGCCTGGTTTGATCTGAGAAAGTCCGTATAAAAATATCTTTTCTGCTTTATTTAAATCAAGGGTTGATCCTTTCTCCAAAAAGGACTGGTATGATGTCAAAGCACCAGCAATGTTTAATATCCGAAACATCGGGAAGACACTTGTCACCAGGACTCAAGGAACTAGTGAGTAGTGGGGTTTTGTGCAGCAGAGGGAGATGTATTTGTTCCACCTGCTAGCTCCAGTTGAGACTCGAGTAAAGAACTGCTGACAAATTGGTTTTGCTCATAATATTATGAACCTGGAAGTTTTTTGTTTTTTTTTAAAAAAAACGTACTTCTAACTGATTTGCTTTGAGTTTTCTTAAGTTGACTGAGTTGCTTAAACAAATGACCTTAGTAGTTATAGGGAAGTTAATACAGTGTGGTCCTTGTTTGTGCAAGAGTGCTAGACCATGGGTATGATACAGAAGGACATGGCTGCAGTTGCTGATGAACCGCTGTTGTAGTAGCGTGACGAGTTTGAGGAACTACGAAGTCATTCTGATTGTCACGGAGGGGGATGTGGAGGCAGTGTTACAGGAGACCTTGGTCATAATAGGACTGTAAATACCATAGTGTTAAAAGAGACTGAAACGTGAGGCTTTTAGGTAAATCAATCTCTGTTGAGAGCTATAATTGCTAACTTAATGGGAGTGTATGTAGATGTTATCACTGAATAATAAAGTTTTTTTATATGATCTGGCACACCTTAGGAAAAGGAATTCTCTGTTAGGAATGCACAGGGATCCCGATACAGGTCGTAGTGTTTTTGGAAGGTTAGCTGTGTAGAATGGCTAAATAGTTGCCACTTAAAAGTTACAAAAATGATGGTTATTTTGATCTGTGTATATGTGAAACAAGTAAAATAAGGGTCACTGTAAACCAAGTATGTCAGCCAGTGTTAAAATGGTTAATTCCTACAGGTAGAGCTGTGAGATGACTGCTTAGTAATGTGTCCATTGCTGCTTTATCTGCTGAGCACGTGTGGCTTTTTATGTTTATGTTTTAATTAGTTTTCATAATTTCCAAATACTTTGGAACCCCTTCCAGTTCTAAAAAAAACCCTCAAATAATTAAACATACTGGAATCTGCAGTATACTGCTATTTCTGTTCAGCATCTGAGATAATTATCTTCCAAAGATTCCTTACATAGGTAACAATATGGTATTTTGTTCTGTCAGTTGATTTGACTTTGTCAATATACATATAGACTTGAGAACTGTGAAGCTAGTGGCATCACCTACTATTAGAAAACATCAAATGAAAATGAGTATCTGATTTGAATAATACTTTTCTAATTTTAATGAAAGGTGTTTTATCTTGTTTCATAATACAGAAATTGCCTCTGATGGACTGAAGGGTCGTGTATTTGAAGTGAGTCTGGCTGACCTGCAGAATGATGAGGTTGCCTTCCGTAAATTTAAACTGGTAACTGAGGATGTTCAGGGCAAAAATTGTCTGACCAACTTCCATGGAATGGACCTCACCCGGGATAAAATGTGCTCCATGGTCAAAAAATGGCAGGTGTGTAAAGGGCAAGGTCTGTGTTGTTGCTAGGGCTTTTAGGAAAGGAGGTATCCACTGACGTGTTGTTTGAAGTGGCATCAGCAGATATTAATGAGCATCAGGTGCAGTTTTGAGAAACCTGTCTGTCATGCTGATCATAAATGACCGTTTCTTTTGTAGACAATGATTGAAGCCCATGTAGATGTCAAAACTACCGATGGTTACCTACTGCGCCTCTTCTGTGTGGGTTTTACGAAGAAGCGTAATAACCAAATCCGCAAGACCTCGTATGCCCAGCATCAGCAGGTTCGACAGATTCGCAAGAAGATGATGGAAATCATGACCAGAGAGGTCCAAACCAATGACCTGAAAGAAGTTGTCAATAAGCTGTAAGCTTTGGTTCCTCCCCCACCCCCTGCCCGGTTCAGATAAGTTGGTTGTTGGTCACTTGTTACTGAGTACTTAGGGAATGCTGGTCCTTCACGTACTGTTTGGCAGAGACCAGGCAAGGTGCCTCTTGTGTTTAAAAGCTAAGGTGCCATTTTCTTCAAATGTTCTCTCTGACTTCCATCAACCGTCATGTTTACGTAAATGTAAAATCAGGATCTACATAGATTTTTGATACGTGTTTTTACAGGCTAAAATTGTATTTCTGAATCCGTCGGGGCTGTGGATGTTCTGGGTTCTTCTGGCAGAAGGAAGTGTTCTAAAGTGTGGTGGTTGCTTCCAGAAGTTTGATGGCAGATTTGCTCTCAAAATGAGCACACTTGTACTATATCCCTTCTAACACTGCAAGGAAAATGTCTTAAAATCTAAACATACTTGAAGAAAATGGTTAAGAGAACAAAGGCAGTATTGATGATTCAAACTTCTGTAGAGTATTATGTAGTTTTAAGAATTATTTTAAGCCTGTATTGCTCATGAAGAAGCAGGCACAATTTTTAACATTCTGGTACTGGTGTGTTCTCTGATTTCTCAGGATCCCAGACAGCATTGGCAAAGACATAGAGAAGGCATGTCAGTCCATCTACCCTCTTCATGATGTCTATGTCCGCAAGGTTAAGATGCTGAAGAAGCCCAAGTTTGAATGTAAGTCAATTACTGCAAACCTTTAATGTTCTTGGAGGAGGATGTGGGAAGCTGTTAGTTTAAAATGCATTTGTTTTTGCATAAAGATGTTAAAGCAGCATAATAAGCTTAAGTAGCTGTAGCAGTGAAAAGGACACTTGTCCTTCTAGTCCGACATCTGGCTTTCAGGCTTGACAGCCAAGCAGTGATCATTCAGTTGGGAGCTTTTTTTGAATTCTTGCCTGAAACTGCTGCTGACTGTTTAAAGGCTTTGGCTTGGGAATGAATGATGACAAAATGTTTCGGTCCCAGATGACATGGAATGATTCCATTTTCCCATTTTCTGACATTCCCATATAACGCAGTAGTAGGTTCTTGACTTTACCTCTTCTCAGAAAAATAAAAGTTTAATGTGTAATTTCATTATGTAGCGCTTCACTACTTGTTTTTGTCTGGCTGCCAGTTAACTACAGCAGCATCTCCTTGTGTGAGCTTTCTGGAATGGACTTGATCATACCTACTTTAAACTGTTCTGGTGGTTTAATTTGTATGTGATAAAAATTCAGCAATTAAAGAAATTGTTTAAATAGGTGCACCTCACGCTGTTCATAATGCTTCTTCTTTTTAGTGGGCAAGCTGATGGAACTACATGGTGAAGGTGGTGGTGCTGGAAAACCTTCTGGCGATGAGGCAGGCACTAAAGTAGAGCGAGCCGATGGATATGAGCCACCCGTGCAAGAGTCTGTCTGAAACTAAAAATTGATGGAAAATAAAAGTCCTAATATACAGAACTAATGTTTGGTTGCCTATATTGCTATTGGTACTGGATATATGGATGGGTTTTAATAAGGTAAACCTCTTCCCTTTGGTTTGGGGGGAAAAAAAAAACAACACTTGTTTGAGATATTTTTTTTCATGATTAGTGTTAGGATGTGGGTGGAAGATGGTGGGTTGTCCTTTTTGAAAGGTGGAAAGTGCAATGTACCGAGGAGTCTGTGGTTTTTTTCCCAGTAATTTTGGTCCTCATGAAAACTTGTGGGTTTGTGCAGAGGTTGTTGTATTGGTGAAAGAGGAGCATTGTACAGGGTGAATGGGGCGCCACACAGGGAACCTGTTCCAGAATTCTTTATATAGGGAAGTCTCAGGGGGTTTATCCAGACCTACGTACATGCAAATTGCATATGTGTATGTCTAAGCTTCGTGGTGGTAACTCAGTGTGACTCTCATGGGATAGGTTTAGTCGCTGATGGTCAAAAGATGCGGAGACCTTTAAGTTGTAGTGATGATTATGGAAGCAGGGTTGGTTTTGAGCAGTGTAGAAAGGCAGAATATGCTCAAGAGCAGGGTTGTATGTGGGGTTTTTTAACCCCTATCAGAACTGGGGAGTAACCATAATCATAGTTGAAAAACCTTTGGAATGTCAGGGGAAAAAATGCTACCATAAAAAGGCCATGTTCAATGCCCTGAAAATAAAGCACACTTAAGTGATTTTCTGAGTAAATTTTAAGAGTGCTTTTTTTGTTATCTGATAGCGGGTTTGCTTCTTGTTCAGCTTATGCTGGCCTAATAATTGAAGAGTGTGTTTTTCTGGCTAAAACAAGTAGTATTTTGCACTATTAGCATGTTTTGTTTACAATTGGGCAACAGACTTACACTTAGCGGTATTAAATTGTTGAAAAGTCTGTGATTTAACCTGAGAACAGAGTAGTACTGGCCTGTTTGGGGAGGTGGCTGAGATAGCGGAAGCTCTTGCAGTAAGCTGGGAAATGGCAGAGGACAAGAAATGGAGGAACATACAGAAATGTTACTGTTGTGACAAAGATACTAGGGGAGAGGCAGAGGGACGCTACCCGTGACACTGTGCTCTTTGGCGTCAGGGATTTTCACCTTTTCCTGGTTGGTAATTCTGGTTTGGAGCAAATACTATGCAAAATGAAAAGAATGTTTTCTAGTTTATTTAGAAGGCTGTAGGTGATACTGTTTCATGCTGTGATTCCAAGTGACTGTTTTAATCTGGGGGATGATATTTAGAACAGCCCATGATTTACTAACTGGGTAACTGTCTTTGTTGGGTTGTAAATACTAGGCCTACTTGTTCTGCTTTTTCTGGTTTGTATAGTGGAAGCATAGTGAGTGCTCAAAACTTGCCTGATACCAAAACAGGAGAAAGGAATAGCGCTGGTTTTAATCTGCTTTGCTCTTGTCACCTGTGTGTTGAGGTGGGTGTCACTCCCCTCTGCGTCCCAGGCAGTCAGGTTCTTGAAGCCATAAATTGCAAAAAACGCCCCTCCACATCTCGGACATCTCTCAACAAAAATGAGGACTCTTTACTGGAGTTAGACAAACAAACCACGATTTAGGGTAAGTGTGGTGAGGCTGGAAGTCCTTGAACCTACTAAGTTCTAATGCAGGTGTGTGTGTATATACATACATATATATTTGTCCATATATTCCAGCCCTGCATCAGAATAAAAGCTGTCGGAGCTTTCCAGTAACGGATTTGTTGCCTGTATTTTCTCTGCTTGGTGACTGTTCGACAGGGCTCTCTGCAGGTTTTTGCATTTCATATTACTATACTTCTAAATACTTTGAGAAAAATCTGCAAATAAAATAAGGGACTGCAACTGGCCTGTATTCTCTGTACGTAGACTAGGAGAGTTAAGAATCCTAAGGTGGTTCTGAAAACTACTGTGTTTTTCTCCTGTTAATTTTTCCTTCAGCTGTACGTTTGAGGAGTCTTACGTTGCAGAAAGCCTAGTACGACATGCAAGCTTTAGAAAGTGGTTTCAGATGGGGGGGAGAGCAAGCAGGAAGGAAGATTTTCTGCATCCCCTATACAAATACCGTGTGAAAAATCACAGTGTATGAATTGCAGCAGTCAGCAGAGCGCACTAAGTACATGTAGAATTTTTCATTGGCTCAGGGTCAGCCCATGCCTTTGTCACAAGTAATCTTGCCAAAGCAAGAGTAGAGCATCCCTGTCTTGTGTGATGTGCCACAATGGCAGCTGCTTGCTGCAGGTAGCAAATAGAGATTCTGCAGGGGGCAAGTGTGAAATGTACCTGAGGCCGAAGGCTTGAATAAACCGTTAAAGCCATCGGGATTCTCCGAGGGGTTTGGACTACTTGTCAGGTGGTGCAGTATCATTGTACTGTTGTTTGGGGGCTGGGGTCTGGTGGTTTTGTGGGTTGTTTTTGGCCTCGGGTTAAATACATAAGCAGAATGAGATCTATCATGTCAAATGGAAAGCTCAGCTATCCACAGTGTAAGACAATTAAAATGCCATCATGACTTAATTATAAAAATTTTATTGGTTAAATACATTCTTAATTTACAGAGGTACCATAACAAACTTACTGGACTTAACAAATATTTATTTATGACACTGTTACTTGTACACAGAACAAAGATGTTTTCCTGAAGATACTTCCAGAGGGTGGGTCAAACAGAAAATGTTGTGGTAAATGAGGCTTTTATTATCACACTAATGTATGGAGGTTTAGCTGAATTTCAAAAATTACAGCTGAAATTTGCTACTATATTGCAGTTAGGATTTGTGCTCCACCTCATTCTTGGTTTTTTTTTGCAGATTATGTACTGTACACCTTAGGAATTTCATGTTCTGATCTGTATGCCGTTTCATGGTGATCCTAGGCCATCAAGTCTTACGAAAATCCCTTCCTGTAAAAGCCAAGCCATCCAATTTTGTTTTCAGTTCTAGTAACTATGCTGTTGTAGCTGCCTGCAGCAACGCGAGCAGCCCTTGGATGGCACTCCCTGCGCTGAACATCAGGCTTTGCTGCTCTTCCTGCCCTGCGTCGTGGGGAGGAGGTGATTAAAATAAAGCAGAGTGGTCTTACCTGCTGATAGGCACTGACTTTAAACATTCAGTGGAAGTTACAAAAACAACTGGTCACAGTTATAAAAACAGGGAAGAGGAAACTGAAAAAAAATATCAAAAAATTCAGTTCTGCTTTTGAGAGTTGTATCAAAATCTTAGAAAACTGCCAGACAAACAGGAAGTAAACGTCATACACCACCACAATGATGCGGTACGTCTTCGGGGGACCCGGGTACCGGGTTTGTTGCTGTAGGCTCTGCTGGGTTCTGCTGCTCTCACTGGAGGTTCAGGGATTGTGTTGGCACAGGTCATGGTGGAAGAAGGGGGATCCACTCAGAGTTCATGGCTGAAAAGTAGAGTGGGCTTGCAAGTCTGGAAAGCTATCTGTTTACTTGGATTTCTCTAGGAGGAGATGGCTGTTTTATTGGAATAAACAACAAAAACCTTTGGAATCTGCGGGCAGGAGAACTTGGAGAGTGGGAAGACTTGTCCTCAGAGTGGACTTATGTTAAAAGTTTGATTCCACAGGAGTTCCGGATAGACTTGTTGGGGAAGGTAAAACTGAATAACAGCTGTATAAATTGTTTCCATTTTCCTAGAATAGCCCATAATAATTGTTTTTCTAATGTTAATCCCCGTAAAGAAAGTTAAAGTGAAATTCTTTGCTCATTAAACCTTTGTGTGATCTTCATACCCTAGTTGTCTGAATGATATTGGGGCGTGAAGGTTCCGGAGCTGAGGGCTGACACCTGCGCCTGGTATTTGCGAGTGCTGTGGTGTGACTGACTGCAGAGCAGGGTGGTGCCGAGGTGCCGGTGGCTCTGCTGTGGGCTCGTGTCAGCGGAGTTCCAGTCCGCTACTGAGACTGGAGGCCCGTTCCCTGCTGTGGGAGCATCTTTCAGTTCAATTTTGGCTGTGAGCTTGTTCATGCCGGCTGTGGTGGTAACCAAAGTGCAGTGCAGGGGGAGGGGAGGGCTCTGGGCTCCCCCCCAGCACGCATTGGCACCAATTTAGATGCACTCTGATCTTTTGTAGCAGTAGGTGTTTGTTGCTGTATTCCTTAAACCTCCTATCAATAAAGCTGCAGGCAGGCACATGACTAAGGCAAAACGTCTCGAGGTCAGTCATTCTCATTTCCAGCCTCCGTCTGCTGCTCAACTGTGGGCGCTTCTGCAGCCTGAACTTGCAGACGCACAAAGAAAAAGTTTCTAAGGGTGTCCCAGTGCCTGGTGATCCGCATGTCTCTGAAGTAACGACCCGTAACAACAGCTTACTGGTTCCTTTTTGTTAGACAGTGATGAAATACTGTCAGCAATCAAAGCCAGCTGCAGCATAATTTCTTTCTATTCCAGTCCGATGAAGTTAGGAGTTAATCAAGATGCATTTAACTATTTTGTCAGAAGGCAGGTGTTGCAGAAAGGAGTTTACTGCCAGAAGTTCCTTTTATGTCACGCTACCTCAATCACGTCTTAGTTTGCTGTTCAAGTCATACTGCTGCTTTTTACTAAATGCCTTCATTAGAGCTGCTCGAAGTACCTTCTTGCCAGGCGTGTTTTCCTTAAGGCCTCGACAGACCAGTTGTAATGATGCTCAGTAGAGCTGGTATGTGGTAACAAACTGGAAACTAAGCCCGTGTCTGCTGAAAGCTTAAAACCGCGGCTGTGTAATATCCTTCATGTTAAGGATAGGAATAGCATTACTGAAGTATATCTCGGTGCTTGAGTGACAAATGAAACGCAGAACGAGCGAAGACTGGCTTTCCGCTTAGCTGAAGGGCACGGAGGGGCAAATGGTTGGAATAGTGCAGCTACTGCACGGAGGGGATCGGAGAAAACAGTAAATGCTGTCACAGCTAACTTCAGCTGGGAAAGAGGGGTACAATGGTGCTTGAAGGACAGTGGGCAGCAGAAAAATCTAAACCTGTATCTGAAAAGGATTTTAGGGGAAGGGAGAAAGGTCTAAGATGATTCTTACTAATTTGAACATTATTCATTATGAGGCAAAATACTTAAGTTTTACTTTTGTGATTGTCCTGTATAAGCAGCTTGGGCTAAGAAAAGAATACTACACAAGGATTTGTTTCTGAGTTTTCCCTCTTACCAGTATTAGATTTGATATTTTTCTACTATGAAATATATTATCTTTCTTATCCTCTAAGTCATAAAACAAGTGGATTCTACTGCTAATGTGGAAGTAATGAGCAGTAATGAGACCTGAATATCAAACTTGATCTACATACTGAGTGCTGTAATTATATCTTAAAAACATTTTTTTAAAATCTGGATTTTAAAGTTTTTAAAGAAGCCCAAAGAACCTTACTTTATGCAGACTTTGTGCATGATAAATGTAATACCAGATAGTAAACATACTAGAATGCTATTTAAGTTAAAATGGTGTTGCACCACAGTATTTCCCTAGTTGAAAACCACTGAAAATCCTGCTTGTATTTGCTCTCAGAGCATTCATGAAGCATGACTACATACACTGTCACAAAAGACTAAAATTTTCTTATTTGACTTCAAGATACTAATATGACTGTCTAGAAAAAGTAGTGCAAAACATTGATAGTCAAAACACGATGTCTTTGCTGTGCCTTTAGGATAGAAAACATTCTCTCCCACATGCAGGGAGTACAAAGAGGCAACACTTCACTGTGTTTTTAAAATCTGAACAAAGTTCTTGGGAAATATCCCAGACTTTCCTTGTATCTCTCCACTCATCCAGTCCTCGTCTACAGATTCCAGCTCTGTTATTGTATCACCTGCCTGTAAGAGAAGAAGCAATGTGAGCCAGTACAGCTTACAGTGCGGAGTGTTAACACAGGCGTAGCTGATGTTATTCAGAAGCAGTATCAATCAAAAAAGAGAAGAAGTAGGATGTGGCCAGTCTCTTCTGTTGGTTACATCTCTGAGATGGTTTGCCAAAGCCAGCTGAAGCTTCTCTTGGGGTAAATACTTGTCTATGCTGAAAAATTACAGCCTTCCAGAAGGAAAAGATAGGACTGCTGGGTACTTCTGCATCACTTCAGCTCTCCAGGTCGGGTGGGTAAGTTAGAGGGCTGGCTCACGGGCCCCTGCCTTGCTTGGTACTTTGGTATGTTTCCCAGCTCTGTTATGAAGGTTTCTTTTCTTAAAACACTTCAGAGTGGGGGTTTTGTTTCCTTCAATTTAGTCCTAATATTTTCTAGCACTTGGAAACTTGCCTTTTTCCTCTGGAAACTTGCCTTTCCCAAAAAGGAAAGCGCTCAGTGTAGCTGCTGAAAATAAAATTGCAGCTCCTTGTTCCTGTTCCCACTGTGCCATGCCACACCCTCATCTAAAATACCATCCTGGCCCCGGCTTTCTTTCCAGTACCTCCACTACCATTTTCTGTTTTAAAGAATCACCTATATCCTTTAGCATTAGCAGCTTGCAATGCTTGAAACTTAATTTTTTTGCTAGTTTTAGAAGGGAAAAATAGTGTCTTCCAGCTGATAAACACAATTTTGGGCCTCCCAAATCTGGGTCTGCTGTTTCTCAGCTTTTGAGGACAGAGTTACCTAAATCATGACTGAATCTACAGGGCACGCTGTTTCTTGTTCATGGTTCTTAATATTATCTAGGCATCCAGCAAGTATTTAATTTCTCCCCTTGTTCCCATGGCAACTGTGTGCTGTGTTGCCAAACTTTCAGATTTTGCTGTACTAGGTGTCCCTTTGAGGCACTGCTGCTGTAGCACCGGCACTCTTACTGCTATTCTCCCTGTTGCTGTCTGTCTTGTTAAAAGAGGGGCTCCCTTGACGATATCAACCGATTGAGAGCTGAATGCACTGCAAAATGAGGTTGGTTTGTCTTCGATCAGAGAAGTCGGGAATTCTGCAACTCCTGACCTCTTTTTCAATGTCTTCAATGAAGATTTTGCCAATGCAAAAAAGAAGTAAGGGAAAGAAATTTTTTTAGAGAGACCATTTATCAATTGTGTTAATATCTATGCCTAGTCTATGCCCTTCATTCTTTCTTGTTCCAAGCCTATTTTCACAGTGGATAAATCTTATTTTTTAGCATTGTTTAGGACCATAAGACCTTTTGGAAAATTGGGCTAAGAGAGGTACTTACTTTGAAGGAAAGCTCATCTTCATTTTCTCCATGAAAATCATAAAGAGCTTTGGCTTTTCCTTTCTTCCCTCCTACGGACTGTGACAGCTCTACCCTGGCTGCTAAATGAGGACAAGACAAATTACTTGGATTGGAATGAAAGAAATTTCTCTTTCTGGAGAAGCTTCCTGTCATTGTCATGTTTCCCCCCCCGCTACTGTGCTACAGCATGTCTAGATGTTATTACTACTGCTGCTTAGCAAATTCCCTGTCTTACTGGAATAAAAATCTCGACACAAGTTCATTTTATAGTACTAACACATTCTCATGGTTCTGCTTCTAGGAGGACTAAATTTAAAGTTCGCTCACTTAAATGTTTGCTTTACTTGCAAAAACTGTGGGAAAAAATTCTGATTTTGTCTCTTCTGTCAAGGTTTGACTGCATTGATTTGGGGACCAAACAGGAACTTGAGGAGAGCAAGTGTTGTTGATTCCTTGCTTCAAGGGGATTACAGTAGTTCTGTGCCAAGAAAGAGCAGTTGTAGTTATTTACAGCTCTAACAGCTCTTTTTGGCAGTGCTGCAGCGTTTCTCTTCAGCTGAGGGAAAACTGGGCTTCCCCCCACCTTTTGCACCCCTGAATTCCTGCTATAGGCAACTCGATGGTCCTGTTTTGCCTGTGCCCAGATGACACTTCAGACCATCCCAGTATGCCTATCACCTCCCAGATTACTCGCTGACTAGAGCATTATAGTGCTATTATTAGAGAGGGTCGCTCAACAGTTAGTTAAGCTTTAGGATACTAAGGACTGTGGTGGTGTGTAGCTTGTTAACGCAGTGGAATAGTTGGTTTCTCCCAGAAATCTGTCATGACAGAATAATGAATTGACATCTAGTAGGAGCACCGTACCTGAGCAGGTCTGAACAAAAACTGCTGGGAAAATTCCTTCCTTTTCGTTCAGTCTTCCTCTATACCACTCTGAATCTACTTGCTCCAGTATTTGGATGTAGTCCCCCTTTTTGAAGGATAAATCATCTTTGGTTTCTGCTGTAAAATCATGAAGCGCTTCACACCACTCTGTTGAGCGTCTGTTGTTCTAGTCAAGCGAACAGAAGAAACGCATTAATTTTAGAAGCGTTAATGGAGCCTGTAAGCTGTGGATAGTGATGAACGCAGCTGTACAGACCACAGGTGTCCTGACTCTCTCTCATTCCACAGTATCACTACAGATGTAGGCTAGAATGGCATTTCAGCAATTACCACAGAATTTCATCCAGGCTCAGATGTGTTCCTTTTTATCATTGGTAGCAGGGTACAGGATTAATAAATTCAAAATTAGACCACTGCAGCAATACTTAAAATAGGGCTAATGAGAATTTGCTTAAGCACAAAGGATAAAAATGCACTTATGCTAACTTGCCAGAAGCTATGAATACAATCAGTTTAGACCAACTGTCAGAATTCAAGATGTGACCTTGCAGCATTGTGCACTGTGGGAGTTGTGTTGCGTTCAGGTTTGAAGTTGTGGTTTAAAGATTTAAAGTTAATCTGACATTATAATATGTAAATGTCTGTGTAAATCTGTGAAACCACTATGTAAATTCTGGCCCTCACCTATACAACTTCATTACCTGAGGAAGGGAAGAAGAAACCTCCACCTTGTTCTTCAGTGCTGCTCCTGTACCTGCATAAGTAAAGCAGAATTTAGAATAGCAGCGATGACTATTCATAATGTTACTAATTATAAAGACTTTAGATATTCAAAGCGATTGTAAGAATAGCTTCTTAAGAAGTCCTACTATTCCTTTTTTTAAAAAAAAATAATCTGTCTTCTCTTCCTTTCTACCTCCTTCCCGCTTTTATTGTCCTTTTGGACTTTTCTCCTACACGGATGCAGTACAAAACCATGTTCTTGAAGATCTTTGCAACATATTCATACCTGTTCCAGGCAGATCTTCAATTACTTCCACAAAGTTCAAGGGGAAAATTCCAGACGAGCCTCTGAGCTCTCCTTTGGCCCATTCTTCATTTACATACTCTTTAAGTATAATAGTTTCACCTTCTGAAAAACTGAGCTCATCTTTCTGATCTCCAATATATTCAAATCGTGCTACACATCTTGGGCCTCTGCACAAATAAAAAAGAAACTTACTTAGCTTATTTATTATTATTGCCTGCTTACTAATAAGACGGCATTGTGCAAAAAATGGATTGCTATCTTTAAAATGATGAAAGAATGCACTGAAGATAGAATGCGGGGAAAGCTGGAGACTAGCCCTGGTTCCCATCCCTGCTACAGGATTTTGTGTAAGACCCTACCACAAAAAAAAAACCAAAAAACAAAAAGGTATCACTTTGTCTCTAGGCTACCTCTCCCTTTTTATATTTTTGCCTATATCCAAGTAAGTGTCCTGATGCACTTTTTTTGAGAGGTCGATGTTTTTTTGAGCTAGCATCCAATTTAGATGTAATCAAACATGGGTGGGGGGGTGGGTGTTTGCTCCAAATCCCAAATACGTGGAGGCTTCACACAGGGAAGCTAGTTGTTATCTACTTTGACAAGCTTTATTCTGTATAAACCTATCCCAGGCACAGGGAAGTAACTTTTCCATTGAAGAAATAAACAACAATGCATCTGATAATTTGGTATAATACTGAAGAAACTATATAAAATGTAATTAATATTTTCCCTCACTTAGAGGTAATAATTTAATAAATTAATAAAATGAACAGAAGAAATTACCCTAAGAAAATTCTTGATTTATCAGAAATACCATGCTGGAAAAAAGTGATAATAGGTTTTAATTCTTTCTATAGTATCATAGCATGCAACCAATTTAAGAAGCTTGAGTCCCACTCCCATCTTTGCAAAAGCTTCAGGACACAGCTAGCACTTTGTTTCTTAATTGTAGAAGCAGCTTCTAAAAACAAAGTTTCATTTAATATAAGCCAAATGCCATCTGAAGAGCAAACTGAATGCTGGCTTTGAAACTAGTAGTTCCTGCCTCTATCTGAACTTGCTTTAATTGCTGCAATGAATGATTACAAAATCCAATAACTCATCATTAGGTAAACATAGCCTGAAAAGCTGTTCCTTGCCCACAAATCTTAGTACAAGTTCTTTGCAAATCAGAAATGAAAGTGCTTGAAGTACATCTGGTAATTTTATCTGGGAAACTTTAGGTTCACCTGTATAGTTACACAATTTAAAGTTAGATTTCTCTACTTCAAGTATAGCAATATTCTGTCCCATTTTATCTTGTTCTTTCAGATGACTAGGAGCCCTACCATGTTACATCTTACGAGGATACTGGAAGAAAATAACCAGGCCAGGAGCAGAGAGGAGTGTGATGCTGCTGAGGTTAATCAGATTGGTTCACAGTTTCTGTAACCGATTTTAATGAAAAATGATGGAAAATGCTCTTCTAATACAGCTTGTAAAAGGAAGGAAAGTGAGTGAAGGGGACTATATCTATTATAAACATTTATTATAAAGTGATCTACTAATTTTTTTAAGCCATGAAGCAAGTTTTTAGGCATTTTTTACCTGAACATGAGTCTTACTAAAATGTCAAAAACTTTCAGTTTTGAGAGCTTAATTTTTAAAATGTGTTTTGGTGAAGAAACTGTTAACTGTATTAACCTCAGTGCGGATAACACCTGCCTCAAAGTTATCTTGCTTTTTATTTCCTAGTAAATCAACACGAGAAAGAAAATAAGATTTATCTGACTTACTTAATACATCGTGATGAACAGGGTATTTTTTTCCTGTTGCCTTCTTCTGGAACATCAATCTAATAAGACAACAAAATAAGTAAAATCTTCCATTTCAAGGACGTGGCAACATAACTACAATAAACTTGGAACTAGTTAAAATAATCTATTTTTCAGCTAAGCGTAAGCTCCAGTTATGAACTCCATGTGACGCTCTACAGTCACTGGCGTGATATGATATATGACCGTATTAATGTAGATTTGGGGTTTGTATGCCTGATTTCTCATTTTTCAATCTCATGCAAGCAAGAAGCACTCTTAAATGTTTTCTGTTACGAAGCAGGTTTACTGTTTCTACTTGTGGCATGATTGATTGACAGAATATAGGACTGGATGCTACTGCATGTGTTGCATTTAGCTCCCAACTTTCATTTGGTAATTGCTCTCTATTATTTACTAGCGCAATATATCACAATAGACAAAATTATTGTTTACACTTATCTTTTCTGGGCTTTGGCAGCCAGCTGCCCTCCAAACAAAAATACATCTCACAAATCTCACTTGAACTGGAGAAATAGAATTTAGAAAATCAATACATGGATATACCAGACAGCATTGAAGTCCTTTATCATAAGAGGACTTCAGTTGTGGTTTTGTTGTGACATGAAGGATGATCTGTGAGATGTATAAGACTGCAAGCCTAGAGACCCCAGTGAGAAGCTTTGAGTGCTTGCTATCACGTGAGCCAGTTCCCCTAAAATCAACAAGAATGTTTCATTAGCTTATGTGAAGGACTGGAGGAAATCATGCTGCCTTTTAGGACAAATAACCTTTGCAGTGCTCTTGAAGTACCACAGATACCAGCTCCTCTAACAAAGGTTCTGTGGGAAGCAATAGCCATGTATCATCGTTAGGTCTCCTACCCAGCTCAATATTGCAAAACACACTATAGTGTATTATGTAGAGACCTTGTATCAAGATCAGATCTCACATGAATGGACAGGAGAATTCACTCAGTAAATTAGCCTCATGTACTACACACTTTTTGCTTTTTTTTTTCAATTTTGCTGAAACAAAAGATTTTTGCACTCAAAGGGTAACCACCTTTTACAACTAGAACAGAAATATGGAATACGTCTTCCCTAGCTTTTATGAAGTTGTATCTGTCTGTATCAATGCTGACTTTGATTCCAAGTACTCATTCCACTGCTTTCACACAAAATCTTTTCACTATTAGCCATCAGTAGTGACAAAGGCTTTTAAATTAAATTGTTGGTCTGTGCAATTTAGCTAACAATTCTTTCTCATGAAAGTGAATCGAGCGTGGTTCCATTATTACTAACCCCGAGTTTAGTTTTTATTCTTCAGCTCTTCTAAAATCTTTCTTGAGTAGCACCATTACAAACCAGACAGACACCCTACACTCTCTGATGGTTACCAAAGGCTTGGTATTGTCCATGTACCAGCAGTTACCAGCAGTGCTCCTCTCTACCAGCTGTCCTGACAACAGACACTTACTGTCTTTAATGCCCAGCCATACACCTTCGCTATGCGGGTGTGGACAGCCCAACGGCTTTTCCCACTGTCACAAAATAGTTCAATGTCAGACTCAGGCTTGCAGTAGATTTGACCCAGCTTTTGACCCAGTGAACCCTACTGTGTCTCTTTTAAAGATGAGGCACTCACTCAATTGCTACTGGACTCCAAAACAGCACCTGTCTCTTGCCTGCCATCACTGTCAAGCGTCACATTCAGTAACAGGATTGCTTTAAGCTGCTCATTTGCAAAAACACCATCTCCTTGCACTGTGCCAGCACAACCATTTGTGCAGCCACTTAGTTAGCCACTTAGGTGAATTGATCCAGCTGGAAAAAAAATATTCTGGGAAGAAAAAAAAACATGTTTCGTTGGGTGCAGCTGCTGCCCTGACCTAGTTCACCACAAGGCTATAAAAGTGGTGATTCCAGTCCAGTTCAAGGGGTAAGAAAATGAGAGAAGCTGGGGGGTTGAGGGGAGGCACAAAAAGCAACCATCTTACTGAGTGTTGATTCTTACGTGTGGCTCTGAAAAATAACCTGCTCTGCAGGCCCTGAGAAACAACCCAGGTTAACAAAGAGAATCTGGTAAGGGCCATGATTTTCTCACTTGGCCTCAAATTAACAGCAAAATAATCCCCATAACACAAGTCGGTTGTGCCAAATCAAGCATCTTTCTAATACCACACAAACAAGTAGATAGGTCTTCTGCACTGCCAGAGGGAAAAGAGATTATCCAGCTACAGAATGGAGTTAAGACACACAGGATCCATAGTTAAATTGAACCAGAAAACAAATGCAATAGGATCTTATGTAGCAATGCATACAAGGCCTACATACAACTACTTTAACAAAGCTGGCAGGAAATATCCCTGTGCGACTCCCACATTTTCCTCTGTACCACTCAGTATCGATTTTCTCCAGCAGACAAACGGTGTCTCCAGAATGAAGGTTCAAGTCATCAGCATGCTCTGTAAGACAGCATCATTTTATTTGTCACACTCACCAATTTTCTCAAAGTAAAACCTTCATATAAACCCCACAGACAATCAGAATGAGTTTTTGGAGTAATTGTGTAATGTTTGTTTCGTAATTGGGTAATGCAATTATTATGGGTAACTTTACTTGATAAACCAGTTAGCTTTAACTAAAAGGCTAGCCCAACTATAGCTAAACCCATGGATTTGAACAACTCTACACGCAGACCTTGCAGGCTGAGCTTCCTCATAATTTTTAAGTTCTAGTCCCTACAAAAGTTCCCATTTGAAAGTCTTGGAGTAAAACAAGCTTCCAGAATATTCACATTTACTTACCTGCAGGAAAATCATGCAGGACGACAGCATGAGGTACGCTTGGGTTGGAAACTTTTGGAGGGTGGTTTGAATCCTGACAACAAATAAATCCAAATGGTTTCTAAATCACAGAAGATACTAACAGAGATTCCCTGTTATGTACTCTGAAAGTGATTTTCTGACCTTGGACACACTGTTCTGGTATCAGAGAATCACCTTTGGAGGCAATAATTAGCATGGGTCACACATCTATGGGTCTGCATTCTGTACACCTTTTGCCAATGTAAACTGGAATGCATTTCACCAAAATTACTTCTGAGCCAGTAAAAGGAAGGGAAGGCACGTAACTTTTCCCAGTATAGAGAAAGCCTCAGCTATCTCTGTGGGTCAGAAATCTGGAGCAATGATAGCAACTCTCATTGCAAGGGTTGTGGCCAAGTTTTGCGCTGCTGCTTGGTCCTGTGTGCTGCCAGTTCCTCTTCCTCGCTCGGAGAGAACCCTCCAGCCCAACCCTCCCCAGCACACTCAGCCTGGGCAGCACATCTGCTGACTGCCCAGCATTTTAGAGGGGCCAGCAAGCCATAGACCTTTGCTTACAGAAGATAACGCAGAGAAGAAATGACAAATTTGTTGTGAGATCTTTATATAGGGAAATTACACTCAAAATGTGAAAAATGCTGAGCCTTCTTCTCTATCCCATCCACTAGGAAGTTTTAGACTGTACCAATGATAATCACTGTGCGTGAATTACATTCAAAGTCATTAATTGTGTACAAAAACCCCAACACGGACAAAGATAAGGCCAGAATAATATGAATTACAACAGATAACAGCAGATTGCATAGAAATCTATTTCAGCCATGCAGGTTTCTGATAATAATCAAAAAGGCTGCTAACAGCTATAACTTATACTACCTATTTAATATGAATACAGTCATGCCCTAAAACCAGGCTAGGTATTGTAGAAGCCCAGAGAGGAAAATACTTTGATATCCATATGTCAAAGCCAATTCACTGATACATCATGTACAACCACTTCATGAAACTACTCGCTTATCTTTTGCCCACTTTTCAGATACTCAGCCAAGGGAGTGATTATTTTCCTATGAGACAGAGGAACTTTACCAGTTTCTTTCCCTTCTGGCACTCCCAAGTAATTACTGTTGCTGTGCTCTGTAAGCAGAATGTCCCTGTGCTATAAAGCAAATAACCATTATTGGGTTTTGTTTTCATGGTTGTTTTGTTTTTATTAAAGAAACACAAGGATGTAATAAACTACTATTACATTTCTTAGTGTAACCTTTAAAGCCTAAAGCGCTTGATACTGTAATGCAATGGCAGTCTCGCTCATTAAATATTTATCAGCAGAAAAAAAAAATGCCTTACCTTACAGGACAGTTCTCCAGTGTTTCTGGGAAGACAATCTTCCTTGGCAACTCCATGAGGCACAGGTTGCTTGAATAGAAACAAAGGTAAATGGAAAAAATTGTTTAATTTCTAAGCACCGGAAATTCCTACTGCAAGTGAAAATGGTCAGATGATGGAAATAATCAAACCACCTACTACAGGTAACTAATTTAGGAGTCCGGGGGAAGAGGACGAGCTTCTTTGGAAGGCATTCAGAACGGACTGCTGGTGATACGAAGGCCACTTCGAGAAACCCAGGTGTTACCACCTGCTTTAAAAGTTTCTTAGCTACCTAGCTGTTACCATACCACGTGGTACATGATGTTCAGCGGCACACTGACACAGAAATGTGTTCATTTGCCATGGAGGACGCTGGAAAAACAACTTGGGGGGAAAAAATTCATTGACAGTAACACTTGAGGGCAGGGAATTACTAGTGACCTGCTACTGAAGAAAATCTCATCTACAACAATGTCACATGTTTCTTGTGTAAATATGTGTGGCTACACTGGAGAGGAAGCAACAGGCTTCCCTTATCTCAAAGCTCTTCCTACTGTTAACTTAGATACACCCTTCGCTCTCTTACTTGCTCCTCTGCTCCACCAAGGATATAAATGCAAGAGTGAAGATCAACAATATGGCAACAGAAAACTTCCACTTCATACTGATGAATGTTGACGTTGTGTGGGTGCTTTTTTTTTTGACACCAACACTGATTAAAGCAGTCACCAGCTCTGATGACTGACCAATTTCTCTCCTCTTTATCCATAATGTTGAGCCACTTACATTTAATAGTCCCTAATAACACATGTAAATACCAAAAAGAAACATTTTTATAATGAAAAGGGATGGTATCAATAGAATGAAAATGTAAGATAAGTGATGTTACGTTCCTCACTCTTTGTAGGCTTGATGAAGCAAGGACAACTACTTTTTAAGTTCTAATGCTCCCCCAGTTTCCTTGAGCATTTTGACATATACAGGGAAAACCAGTATACAAACACAATTATTTAGCATCGTTTTACGTGCTGTAATAGAATTCAGAACTGGTGACTGTAAAAAGAACCCCTCAAACCCAAAAGCTATACGTTAAAGATATAAATATAAAAATCACATATATACACAACCCCCCCACACACATATATCTATACTTTGCATGTATATATTGCCTTCTCCAGTATTACCTCACAGTACTTATTACTATTTACCTATTAGTATTTTCTAAGGAAGATTATGCTGATAGATACACTTTGAAAGCCACACCACAGTAACCCACCTTACTACCTTTTTCACTACTGTTCTCACCAGCACTGTTCTATAAACAAGTCTCAGATACAGTACCTCTGTTCTCACCATGTACTTATTGTAGAGAGGATGACCTGGTTTAGGCCTAGGAGGTAATGCTGGATCTGGATTTTTAAAGACTGAACTTTTTGCTCTCTTGGGTCCCAATCTGAACTTGCTGGGTTTTTTATCAGGAGCGATGTCAGAAGCAGATCGTGACAGAACATCCTTCTGGGAGGTGGTCTTGGCTGCAGAGAGTTTTGGTGGAGGTGGCCTTCCAGGAACACTTTTAGGTGGGGGAGGTCGAGCAGGTATAATTTTTCCATCCACAGGCCTAAAAATTGGGCAAAACATCAGTGAAATATGCATATTAATAAGCCTGCCACCTCATCCTCCACCACAGCCCTAGCTATAGAGTATGCAATAAGGAAACGTGGCTCGTGATGACCTGGGCTGTACAGTCTGTAGTATCTGAAGCTTTCTGGGAATACATGAACTCTTCAGATAGTGGGACTGGACGATCAAGTCCTTAAGACAGGTCCTTTGCCCACATATTTCCAAGTCTGCTCACCACTTCTACTTAGCAGCAGCCTGACAGCTTTCTTGGGAGCCCACTAGATAAGCAGGATTTCTTTCAGCAATCCACCGTTAGAAAGAGCTTTGTCTGAAGCTGCCTCAGGATGGAGTTCTACTGGAGCGCTTCAGTGAAAGCCCTGAGAAGCTCTGCTGATCTAGCTGGTCTTCAGCAATCAGCCTAGCTCATACCCTGGGATGTCACTTACCTGAAGTGACTTTTGGGCCTCTGCTGAAATTCATGACATATGACACCACTTTGCACAATGGCATCAATAGCAGAATTTACCATTTTTATGCAACAGATGTCTACTGCAGAAAGGAACACTGGTGAAAATTCTCCAGTTTTCTGGCAATGCTGGAGGTACCACACTCTCATTATTGTACCAGTAGTTTCGAAAACAAAATCAGACACTAGTAAGTGACAGTGGTAATTAAAAAAAAAATTAAAAATCTAAAAATCCCCCCTATTAAGCATTGATTTAAAAAAAACCTGCCTATACGGTATACACAAGCCATGATTTTTAGAATTGAAGAGAGTAGCCAAATCAATAATTTGCTAATTAAAAATCATCTCTGTTACAAATAAGCATGTACATAAAACTTTGACTTCCTGTTATTAAGAAACTTGACACTACCACTATTCAAAAAATACAGTATTGTTTGATTGTTATTGGGGAAATCTTTGGCCAGTTACCCCAAGTTTCTGCTACAATTGCCTCTCTTTTTTTCCACATAGTGTAATTCAGCGTAATTATTTGCTTGCATAAAGAGTCTGTAAAAATCATCAAACACATCAAACATGCATTAGTACAGCTCCAGACTGTCCTTCTGACATACTTTGTGAGTGTCATCCACCACTTGAGAAGATACTGGTGCTCTACTAATGCTCCTGATAGGAGCTCTCTACTACTATCTGAGTATGGATTATTTTTTAAATTCCAAACAAATTTTCTGCTTCTGTTCAACTTCCACCTCTCCCCTTTCTTGGTCTCATCCTAAACTAAGCATTTTTAATACGGGGAAGGGGAAATTCCAAGTTAGACTGCATTAAACCTGGAAATAAACCAATGCATACATTTGTAAGGCAACTCAACTAAACAAGAAAACCCTAACAAGCAATTCAGAGAATTATTACTGCTTAATTTAAAAAAACCCAAATAAATAAAATCTATTTGAACAGAAGAGTGAAAGGACAAAACATTTACTGCAGTTCCAGAGATCCTCAGGAGAATCAGGAACGCTGTTATGCTAAACAGCAGAAAGTAACAAGCCTGTAAGGGGCAATAATGAGGTGTTCCCTTGTGGGTACAACTACCACATTCTTTCCTGTTAATGAATACTCATTACTGCTGATAGACTAAGTTTAATAACTGAAAGATTCTCTTGTCCTGACACAACAGAGCAAACTCTTGTGTTGAGATAGCCACAGTGAGCTAGCTAACCAATGTCTTATCTCCCTCCAGTTTGCCTCTGCCATTTAGCGGACCTGAATTTAAGGCTGGTCCAGCTACTTTTTCCTCTGCAGACCTTCTTTCCTGCTGGTTCAAGAGAATAAAAAACCCCAAGGTTAGTTGATTCCACACCTTTACAAGTGTTTTAGGTCTGAAATGAATGGTATAAACTAGCCAGTGCTTCTGGAAAGGTGCTGGCCCAGCATCTGCCACCTCCACTCCTTCACCACTCAAACCCAGCCACAAGTGCAAGTGCCGCAAGTGAAAAGGTTAAAGATGCAGAAGGGAGTGACTGTCAGCAGCCACTGTACGTTAGCTGAAGAGCCAAACAGTTGTCCTCCTATAATCTCCCTGCTCATACCAATAATGTACAAACAAGTATTAATTAGGTAGCAACTTAGTCCTGCCTATTTATTAGTGAGCATACCATCTACCCAAACCTACTGAATTAGGACTAGGGAGTTCATAGTGTCTACATTGAAACTAACTAGGCAAACTAACTCAGAAACACCACTTTTAAGTGAGTCACTAAAGAATTGCACTTACCTTGGGGGTAGTACAGGTTCTAGCTGAGCCACTCCACCCTGTTCTGAATGATCCAACTCCTACAAAGATTCAAAAGAAAGAAGGCATTTCTTTAAGCCTAAGAAACAAAAATGATCTTGTTTAAATGATGCATTTCTTATATGAAATGATATCCTACAGACAGGAAAAACAAGGTTTTCTGGAGGTCTGGAAATAAAGTTGTAAGTATTATGGTGTGTTCTAGCATTTTAAAGTCTTGTTGGACACAGAAGGAGATGTAAATAACCTGGTTGACTACCTGAATCACAGCTTAAATTGTGCATTAGGCATGACTCAGCCCTCTTTTCCTACTATATAGGAGTCAGAGCTTAAGAGCCAAATTCAGGAGCGTCATACAAATGTACAATTTCACTGCCCGTAGGATTCCAGCTGCTGCAGTTACGTTACCAATTTTCATTTAACTTTGACAGATGAAACACTCTGAACAGGCTTAAAGCAGAAAATATGACATTGACGCAACTCACACAGGACAACGTCTCTTGCAAATAACGTTAGCTCTCATTAAAGAAGGCATCTAAGTATGTTTCCTAGAGATCTAACAGATAAACCCTGGTGAATCTTGCTTTGGCAGATAAAGGCTTCACTCCTCCCAGATGCCTGTCCTGGTCCTGCCAGAGTACTATACTGTAGCAGAGTCAGCAGAGGGGAACATGTGCCACATCTGAAGGGCTTGGACCACAGTAACAGATTAAGAAGCCACCATCCTTTCTGCCTCCTGCTGTTCATTTTCACCCCAGTGCCAGGGAGTACTGCCAGCTCCACCGAACAAGCACAGCTGCCCGGGGACCAGCACGGTAAATCAGAGTGCTGAATCTAGGTTCAGCAGTATCCTTTTTGAATCAGTAATTTTAAATAGGTCTGAACAGGCTTGTTTACTTAACTAGGAATACTTGTGCCTAAAACTGGTAAACAATTTCTGTGATTTTGCCCACCTAGAAAATACCTAGATGCATTTTGTGACAAAATTTTGACCCTTGATTAAGTCCCCATATGAATGTTCCTGATTAAATGATCCTGATTAGAAAGAAAACAAGTAACCACTTTCAGATGGATGTTACCCTCATACCAAAATTTTTGCTCTTCTGTGTGAAAAGGAAGATAATCTGTGCCAACTGCTGCTTACGGTCAACAATTTTTACTGTTGCTGGTTAATCACTTTCACTGACAAACAATACTAGTTTCAGAAGCACAGTTGTTCTTATCTTTCCAAAGCTAAGATTTAAATGTTTCAGTGGATTTGATGCAGTCTTTTTCTTAAAAAAAATCCTCTGAAGCTTACATGTCTGTCACAATAACCTGGATGACATTGTAGAAGTTTTGAGGTCGCATTGTATAAAATGTTATTTAATGTCTTCTATCAGAAATTAGTTTTTCAGCATTATCTAGAAAAGATGGGACCTCTATGAATAGCCTCTTCAATCATGGCATTTAAAAACCTCTTTATCCTGTTACTAGAGGTAGCCACAAAGACATTTGTTGGCAGCTGTCCATCTAGTGAGGGCTTTTGATCTGATCTTTTTACTGCCTGTGGTTTCTCTGCCATTCTTGTCATCACAGCACTCAGTATTTGGAAATTCTACTGTCATTTTCTGGTTTACTTTAATTGCCTTTTGTAAATCTGTCTCAAAGGGCATATAGAATACACAGCTACGAAGTCTACCATTACTATGTGCTCAGAAGTGAGGAGCAGAGCCTTACTTTCCAAAATAGATGGTTCTACTCAGGCTCTGATAGGACCAGTAGAAAATAACTAGAAGCAAAAAGCTGAAGAAAGCAAGCTTCATTCATCTACAGGAAAGTTTTCCCTACCTGGAAATTAGCATAGACACTGAGAGGTACTGTGTATATGAAGGTAAAAAAAAAACCCAAAAACATTTATAAAGGACTTTGACAATATTTAACTATGTAAATCTCATGGGATTTGAACCATTTTGCAGTGCTTTTGAAACTAAATTGTAGAATATCCTGATTCCAGCTGCTAAATACAGAAAATTGAAGATAGATGTGATCAAAGTATACTAAAATCAACAAAGTGCTTTTGAGAAACGAAGCAGTCTAAATTACCTAATTAAATTAGAGAACACAATTAAAAGAAAAAAGCCTTATATTTTTGAGTAGTCCGTTTCATCCTTTGGTCCTTCAAATAACTTTACAAATTCTTGAGAGTCAGAAGGGATCTGTTAACCAAAGCAGACAAAGTTGTAATAGGAAAACAGTTCTAACTTACCACTTTTTTTACTAGGTCAGCACTGTCGGGTTTTCCCACTGTGATATTCAAGGTGTTCCCAATAGGCTTTTCAGCAGGAAGCGGTGGAGGGCTATGTGGGATGTCATTTAAAGCTGTAAAAAAGGAAAAAGTTCCTGAATTAAAGTCTAATTAATAGCTTTTTTACATGGACCAACAATAGGTAAGGGAATCCACCTTGGTTTGGGGCATTTTTTTGTGAATGCAACTTCCTTCCTCAAAGCCAGAGCAGCCGATGGGCAGGACCAGTTAAAGGCTAGTGAAGAGAAAAGGGACACGAAGGGACCACTGCCAACTCTGAGGTTGACTTCAGGAGTACTTCCCATCCTGCGTACTGGATCTTCACTTTACTCTCAGGACACCAGCAAGTTATCCTAGGGCTTCAGAGTTTCAACTGCAATACTTGTTGATATAATATTAGACTAGCAGAAGGGTTTCTACCCCTGGGAATGTCAAGCTCATTACTGGATACCCTGAAACACCATCACCATCTCTCAGTCACATTTTTAAAGTGGCTCACTTTTTTCAGCTGTCAGCTCCTGGAATATCATTCAGGCTGGAAAACAGCTGAGGGTTATTTCAAGTAACCCTGAAAGATCAGGAGACTTGGATGGAAAAATCTCCAGAAAGGTAAAGGCAAGAAAAGAAACTGTTGCCTGCTACAAAATTCAGGGTGACAGAAAGAAAACAGAGATGGAAGCTCCCTGGTAGTCTTTAAGGAGCTAAGCAAATCTAGGACATGGAAGAGGAAACAGTACAGCTTTTACTAAGGAAGAGTGACCATGTACTCAGTCACAATAAAGAACACAAAAGCCTGCTAATTAGATACCTGCTTTCAACACCTCTGCCATTAAAACCTGGGAAGCACTTGGACAGGTTTTGCCAACATATTTACCCATCATTTTGTCTTTATATATTGGAACTTTGCCATCTTACAATGTATTTGTATCCCAAGTAAATTAATTTCATACAAAGAACTTCAGACACTAACGTTCTTTGACTTCCAGCCAGTCTTGGATTTATGTAAAAATATGTGTAGACAGCCTGGACATTTACAGACTGATGACAAAACCCAAGGAGATTCTATCAAAACGAAAACTTTCAGTTGCTCATTTCATGAAACGTACTCTCAACAAAGAAACAATGCATAGAAAGGAGAAGTATTGTTTGTTTTTAACACCTCAGTTGCATTATTATGATCTAAAGTGTTTAAAAATTGATCAGTTCAAGAATAAATCCCTTATTCTTAGGAGCCAGCCACAGCTACAGTGTTAGCAGTGGCCAAGCACAGGGGAAAAAACGCTGGCAAAGTTCATCACTCTTCTAAGGTAGTATGATGGATGAAAAGCAAAGCCAACACCTGACAGTAACTGCAAAAGAAATCTCCTCTTATCATACCTTACTGATATATAAAAAGCACAAGAGATTTATTCATTCACACCACTTCAAATCTTGATATATACACGGATGGCCTAGTTTCCTCACTTTCACTCTTTACAGACCAAAATTAAAGGAAATAAAGGGAAAAAAATCCCACCCCAAATCCAAGAACAAGGCGGCAGGTGCTATTTTCAGTGATTTCTAAAAGTAATAACTGAAGTGGAATTTTAAAGCTTCCTTTCTAATTACATCTTGACAAAAATACTAACGGTCAATGAGTGCTTTACTGAAATTGAAGTTCTTAAGCATCCAGCTCTGTTCCCTTTTTGGTAGTACTTGGCAGGGTTCTTTTTGGTTTATTGGAACTTTCCTTTTTGGTTCATGCTGGCTCCTGCCAGAATTAATCTCCCTCCATACCCACGATGGTTAAGGACCGCTTGTACTGAGGTTACGTGTCCCTCTTACCAAGTAAATCCTACTGTATCCATGTTCTACCTTGGCCCAATTGTACTCATTTCTTAACTTTTAACAGCTTACATTTCTGCAGCAGCTCCCACCTGACAAAAAGCTACTCTGCTTTCTTAAAACCTGCTTCTGTTCCTCCACATTCCATTAATCTTGCAGCCACAGCCTCCCATAAAGCAGTCCTTCACACCCTCCTGACAAGTACAGCCGAGTACAGGATGACCAGCAGTCTCCTGCGGAAAGTTCAGTTACCACCAGAGAGCAGCAAGGGACCGGTTAGCTACAAGTCTAAAAGAGAATCCAGCTCAGGAGGGGGAAAAAAGAAAAGGAAAAAACAAATTGTGAGGTCATTTGTTTTGTTTTGAGTGGTTTTATTTTTCTTTTTTAAAATGGAAATTATTATTTCCTTTGTGGAGAAGAATTATGTCTTGGAATCTTAACAGTAGTTCATAAATATATTCTTCCAATGGCAAAAGCCTTTTATTTATGATCAGGTATTAACAGAAAGACTTCTCCTCATAGCTTTATCTTCAGTCTTCTCTGCATTTTTAATCATTTCCACTGCATTTCTCACATACGCAGAGGTAAAGAAAACAGTATTGTAGCACTGGGATGGTGGGGTGGGGGAGAAGGGAGCTCAGGAAATAATGAGAGAAAGTCTTAGGAGAAAAGCCACCTGGACATCTAGTTGCTACAAGTTGGCTCTACACTTACTCAGTGTAGTAAAAAATGATTTTGAAATATGAGTTTTAAGAGGTATCTTGTGACATTTCTTCCTAAGCTTTAAGGATAAAACATAAGGCTAAACAGGAGCAATTATGTACTCCAGCATGCAATGATCAGCACAAAGACCTTGGAGCTCTCTGATTGATGTCTGCGCTGAGATGTTGTCAGTATAATTTGTAAAGCTGTAAAAGACTAGAGGTGGAACGCATTAGGGATATGGCAACTGTCAGAAAACTACAGTCAAGACCTTGACACAAAATTGAACACATCAAGTTTTTGCATCCAAATTCTCACACGCCTTTTTTATTCCCTCCATTGCTACCAAAACAGTATTGCTTAAATGGCCACAGATTTCAAATCTAACAAGAGTCAAGGGAACTTTTTGATGTGAGCTGTGATAACTATGCTTACATCCCAACTAAGCTGTGTTTGAAGCAAAGTTTAATACACTAATGTTGTTCCTTTGACAAGTAGGGGCCTGGCATCCAGGTAGCTTGGGAGCAGCATTAAAATATTCTCAGCTGATGCCGGAACAGAAATCAATTTGATTAAAGGTACAGCTCAGTGATACAGTTTAGTTGATGAGACAAGCTTGCTTCTGCTGAAAGGGTCTCCAGCTCTTCTCTGCCAGCCTCTAGACCTGCTCCCCCACACACCCCCTGTTCACCTCAGATATGTATTAGCACCATAAGGTTTGAGAGACATCAAACTTAGCACAAGGCAGGGAGCCAGAGGAGGTAGCTAGGAGGCAGGGAGAGAGGAACACGACTCCCAGCTGTTTCTCACTCCCACCACAGCCCTTAGGTTGGCTCCTCCATCTTGTCAAACTTACCACAGGATTCCTTTGGCAGCAAGTGTAGCTAGTAAACAGCAACTCCATTAGTAAATAATAAGTCCCAGTTAAAATTCCTTTCTGACAGGGATTTCTCAGACAATTTGGGAGAAGAACTTACATTTCCTGGGTTTAGCTGGGATTCGGATCACAGTGGGTTTCCGGGCTAAAGCTGGTTGAGCTGCTTGTTCCTTTGCAGGTTCACTTTTGGTGACGAACTGAAATGGATCTAAAATGAAAAAAAAAAAATAATTCCAACACATTTATTTCTTGAACACAAATCTCACCAGGTATTGCTTTCATTATTAACGACATTTATATTTCACACCCAAGGAAGTCATAAAAAAAAGATCTAAATCAGGCTGATGCAAGTAGCATACTCAGCTCTTTGTAAATAACATGTTTCTTCTGTACATCTGCACTCATAGTTGACTTAACATAAACATGCTCCAGATGCCTTCTGGGATTATATAAGCCACTGAACAAGAAGAACTGCATTGCTTAGTAATATGGACCTGAAATCAGGATGGCTTTAGGGAAACGTTTTCAAAGCAGTTGCTCTGATATGCAGACATAGCTGTGAACACATTCACTAAGAAGTTTTAATCAGTACAATCTTTCCAAAGCTAAACAATCAGCACTGCAGCAGACAAAATTCCTACAGAAACAAAACAAAACAAAGCATTTAAATATTACTGATTACAAAATGTTTTCGCTGTAGAACAACTAATTCCCTGGAAGATTCTCCATCATTTTGTTGATTATAAACCTGGTGTCATGGGAGAGACTGATTCAGACCAAGGACTGGGAGTTGTGCCTGAGCTCTGCCCCTGCCCATATCACTCACTCCTCTACAAGTCTGTCCAATCATTCCACCAGTAAGACAGGAGCAATGTTTTCTATGCTTCACAAACTTAAGCACTAGTCTCTTATTAATAGGCACGGGAACATATGCACATGTAGAAGACAGCTGTAAAAATACTTGTACATAAATAAAATCCAAATCAGTAAGTTCTTTCTCAAGTACAGCTTCATGTCAAAGAGCAATACTTCATTTATATCTCTTCTCTGTTGTTAACAACTGCTACCTTTTTCTATGAAGTTACCAAAAACTGCAGTAAAATGGCAAGGCTTAACGGTATCGTAAATGTGTAAAGTAGAAACTGGAGAAGCACTCCAGATAATAAATTCTCCATGACACATACTCATAGCCCCAACAACTGAGTCTTATCTCCTCTGGTGGCCTTTTTAGATGTGTAGCTCAATGAGATGTTATTTATGGACTGTCTGAATCTCAGAGAGGAAGTATGCTGGGCATCTTTTTAAATTCTTTGGGACTTTTTATAAAAACATACCTTTCTCAAAACTACCACCACATTTTCTGACAAAGTTGGAAGCCCTGTGTTTGATAAAACCTTGTCATCAACACTTACAAAAAATGATTTAAAAAATTATGTAATATGAAGTCATCATTTCTTACAGATAATTTTGGATAGTATAGCACAATGCAGTTTATCAAGACACTAGAAATCTGTGTCTGGAATATACATAAGATTTAAGAAAATCCAGAAATACAGTATTTATTTATGAACAACCTCATAAAAAAGACTTCTTAGCATTTTAATTAAAAATTAAATTTTTTAATTTGGCATTTTTAGAGAGAGGGGAAGACGACCAAACACATCAAGCTCTGTTGGTTTTTTTTCAAACCAAAAATAGTCCCGAAGTCATTTCAGAGAGAGAAAACACTGTAATACTGAGCTGCTGAATAGCAGCGTAATGGACTGTCCTGCCACACACACACACAATGGTGGTCACAGCTTCCCCAGCCTCTGTGCTGCTCCTCCTTGCTGGGTGTTTCTGCCTGCAGCTGGCAGCCCCTCTGCCCATGCCCCCAGCTCCCGCTGCCAGTGCACAGCTGTAGCCACAGCGGGGACAACATGCTGCAGTGCAGTGCTGACGCGTGTTCACTGCTGCTCAAATGTCCCCCCCCCACTAGCCCCTTCCCTTGCCTTAAGGCTTTCTTCGTAGTCATATCCATCACGTACGAGTGCCATGGGGGGTTGTGCCATGGTCTCTCTCCAAGGCAAGATAACCTGCCTGCCTACAGGCTCCCCAAAATTCTGCCTGGGTACCTTCATGTCACATTTTAATCATGAATCAAAGCACATCAATTCCTTCTGACAGGCTGCTTGTAAACAGCTTCGAGCATACACCTCAGGTAGAAAAGATCATGAGAGGTCAATGATTTGTCTACAGCTAAAGGTATACAGGCTATAGTCAAAAAAAAGCTCCGTTACCATCTAGACAGAAGATGGCTCCATCACGTTGTGCCCAAAGACACTGGCACATCCAGGAACTAGGCACAGGTAACACACAGTGTTTTAGAAGGTAGGGGTAAAACTTATCGTGCTGTTTAAGTAATGGATTAGCACTCGTCAGCAAAATGTTTAAGTCTCTTCAATGGAAGCTGCATCAGAGCTAGGGTTTTTCTAGAGGACTTGAAAACACAGACCACAAGAAGGGTGCAACATTCTGGCACTACAATCATGACAAGAAACAAAAATCACGGCCTTAAAGCAAGCCTGTAGTTATAATTTTCTTTTATTCCTTTATACCTACGTCTGCTAGCTACAATACTAACATTTGAACTGCATTAAATAAAGATTTACCTACTCTTGCACTGATGTTCAGAGTGACTTTAGTGTGGCTGAAAAAAGAAAACCAGACCTGGGGTTTCTTCTCTCTTTCAGTTATCTGGCAACTCTACAACAGAAATATTTGAGGAGTGACCCTGGCGAGGCAGCAGGGCAGCTGGGCCTCAGAGCTGCACTGGCCCCTTGGGAAGCTGGAGACACAGGGCAAGCAGAAGAAAGGTGAGCAGGGCTAAGTCATGGGCTCCTTGACACAGCAGGACCATAGGGAACACACCAGCACGTGGAGCACCTCTCAAGGTAAGGTTCTGCCAAGGTTAAGGAAGTTCTGCATGAACAATGAGGAAACAGTTTTTCAAAGCCTTCATCTTATAAAAAAATAGACATCGTGAAACCAAGTGGAAATGCTCTAAATATGAAAATAATCACAGATCCGCATTCTTGTAAATTTATGGGTGATTTAAAGCTGTACAAAAATTGCTGTTTGTCAACTATTAATCATTGCTATGTGTAGAAATGGTTTTCTCGACCACTCAACAGTTGGCAAGAAGGTATCTACATCAATAAATCCAAGAAGTAATTTTTAAGTCTGAGAAAAGTAATTTCTAAGGTTGAGAAAACCATTTGATGAACCTTAGTTTTGCACTCATTATCTTATGTTCAATTATACTGTTGTCACCTCATAATTAGTTTAAAACTCATTACCTTGTTTGTGTTATTCCATTCCCCAGAGTTGGGTTTGCAGCAGAAATTGGCTGAGTAAACGACTGTGCTGCTTTGTGCACTGGGACTGACTGCTTTGTGCAGTGGGACTGACAACATATCAAATTTTTATGTTGTTTAACAACAATTGGGCATCATTTGAGCATAATTCACTGAGGTGTGAAAACAGAATTGTTAATATACTCATTTAAAGCTTCTCAGCTCAAGGAAATTAATCTGCAAGGCATTTTTCATAACACGTATCAACAGACTATCGATTTTTTTTTTTATTAAACTTTTATAATGATGCTTAAAGCCTGTGTCTTCCTTAGTCTCACTTTTCTACTGCTTCTGTTTCAACACATGTTATCACATAAACGTTTAACGTGCTTATTCACAGGAAAAACAAACGAAAGCTGTGTATTCAAATACACCATATATCATCTCTTTCTTCTACCAGTTTAGGAGAGACAGATTTTTTCCCTGTCTGATTTACCATCCTTGTTTAAAATAAAAAATTAGGAGGTTACAGAACAACGCTAGGTTTTGCCCATGTGAGCAGGACAGATGGATACCTTTCTGAAATATTTATTGGTAGTCTTTAAGTAAGTGATAGGAAGATGGTAACAGACATCTCAGCAGCAATAAGGGTAATCTCCAAACAAATCAGATGTGGAAAGCTAAAAGCACAACCAGTACTATCTGCTGCGAAGATGCTCAGTCCTGCAAGAAGTACTCCCAGTACAGATAAGAACAGTGCAATATGATAGGTGTTGATGCTGACATTACAACACTTGCTACCACAGAAGTATGCAACTGTGTCTACTTTCAAAGTTTGATTAAAAAACCCCTAAATCAGCTGTTACAGGCAAAGCTCACACATTCTCTGCACATAGCACAGTATTGTTATCAGGGTCTTCCAGGCACAGAGAATAAAGCCAAGCCTCATCAACAAATGGTTTTATTAAAACCTAGCCCCATGAAACTACTCTGGTACTTGTGGACACATACTTGGGGGAAGATTTTCAGCAACAGGCCCCCACCAGTAATATAGCTGGACATTTCATGGAAACCTGACAGCTAACATCCCAAAGAGGAACGGGGTCCGTGCTGAAACACTGTGAAATGCTATAGCCCAAGTCTGACGTCAGTTCACTCAGATGTTCTAAATCTCAACCTATTTACAACTATAAATAGACATATTAGACAGGTATCCTACCCAAATTCCAGCATTAGTGATTTTCCAATCTCAGTTTTCCCCAATATTTTTCATCATCAAAATTAACATTTCACCATTCTTAGAAATAGAGTTTTTGACCCAGAGAGAATAATATGGACTACACCACCTTTATCCAAATACGCAATTTGCAGCTCCCTCTGCATGGAAAATTGCCATGATCTGGTCATGACGATGTCTTTTAATAGACCGGGAAATTAAAAAAGAAAAAGGGGGTGGGGGTGGGGAGGGGGAAGAGAGGGAGAATGGGATGCAGGCTCTTTCAGGATGTAATCTGTGCATAACCTGAAAGTAAGCTCAGGGGAAACTTGGGCTTCTCAGCATTCTCCTAACACTCAAATAAAAAGAATACAGTATTCAGGAGTACACTTAGTATGGCTTCAGACTTAAATTGGAGCATAGACAAGCAAATCTGCTATGAAAACATTCTAGGATTTTTCTCCCTGGTCTTCACAGAGTTTTTTTATGACTAGCCCAGTTATTTTGGTAGAGGCTATGAACAGACTGTGTGGTCCTGCTTTATTCAAAGATTTATAGTTTGTCAGGCCAAGGAGATTTGCTTTACCTGATATGGCACATTTAGTCAAACAGGTGCTTGAGCAGGCTGGTGAAAATTTCTTATATGTAACAACCTTTACATATAAGTAGTTTTTCCAATGTTGTTGCCAAAGCATTAATTTTATTTCACCTGCTTATACTGTTCTATCGAAAGCACACAACACTGAAGCAAGCACACAGTAATTTCAGAAAGCTTTATCCTGAGGATTATCCTTCTTCCTGGAAACATTATGTCCAGATGCCAAAACAGAAATCTCAAACTTCTCACACATTAACAAGAATTTTTAAAGAGAGTTGTGCAAAGACTTCAGGACAGGAAGAGGTTATCCAGCAAAATTTACTGCTACTCAGAGCAGAGAAAAGGTAGTGAACTACTTGCATTGGCGTTCAGGCATTGCTCCCTGTTGACTGCTGGCATTTGATGGATCGCCACAAAAAGCAAGGCAACTTAAGGCCAGTGATCACTATTTTTGAGGAATGAGTCCAATCCGAAGAATGCATGTCTACAGGATTCACACGCAGTTTGCAAAAGGAGCCTAGCCACCATATGATGAAAGTGCACACGGTCAAAGAATTATGTAGAGTTTGATATTCCCTGGAAAGTATATTAAAAAAAAAAAATAATCCTAAGAAATGCAACTGAGGATCCAACCTAAATGTATTTGTTGAAAATGTAAGATGTCCTTAACTGAGCAATGAAATATCTCACTCACAATGTTAAAAAGTTGGAAAGCAGCTAAAATAAAATCTGCTACTAGAACAGCAAAATTTCTTGGGCTATTATAACACTTAATGACAATACAAGCATTTATGGGGTGGAAAACTACAGTGCTACATTGTACACAAAGAAAGATATAAATGGACTTTTTCCGAGCTTTCAGCACTTCTCCCCCAGACCGCAGGAATGCCCACACTTGCCATCTGTGTGTATCTAAGAGCACAACTATTTGGTTCATCGCTAGCTTGTCCATACCAGTAAAGGTGATAGTAATTACATTACTTTTGGCAAAAAAAGGAGTGCTTATACCTCCAGCATGAGCTATTATGTGAGAGTTTGGAGGCTATTGTTCCATCATTAATCTATTTTGCCAGTTGAAGTAAGACTAGGGTACTCAGATTGCAAGAACCTTCAGGAGGTGTCTAATCCAACCTCCTGCCCAGAACAGGTCAGCCACAAGGTCATGTTGTTAGAAATTGGTTGCATAACCTGGTCTAACTTCAAAAATTGCATGCCAGAGAGTATTTGAACATACAGTGGGTGACAAAAAAACCCCAAACCCTCAAATTACTCAGGAGATTAAGAAACGCAGCCTCGCCCGTTCTTGCCAGGTAATGAATGCTTGCTTGCTCATTGGCAAGAGATTCAAGTTCCCCAAAACAGGTAAGCTGGAAACCTCCACAGCAGACGAAAGCAGTAGGGGATAGAAAATCTTTTAAATGGAAGTGTGAAGGACAAGGGAATTTATAATGTTTAAAATACCTAGCTATCTCCTTGCAAGAATCTCATATGCTTTTAGCAAAGGAAAAAAAATAGTTTTATTTATAAACACTTCTTTTAAATACGCATTTTGCTGTTGTTGTTTGACAATGTTTCTGATCAAAGGATATCTGCATTTTAAGCATTCTTGTCAAGTAAGCAGATTTAATCATCAGAGAAGACAGTTATTATTAAGAACATTACTACTTGCATGTTACCACTTAATAGTATCTATAGACACGGAACTCAAAAGCAAATTCATCTGCATTTGACAAGCTAAAGGCTCCTCATCTATTATGTAGCTGTAATTTAAAAACCTGATTTGTTTCCTGAAACTAGACATAAAGCCCTCTCCTGTGGCAACAGTGGAGTCACTTGCAAGCTCCTTGAAGGCTCCAATTTATGTTTACTAAGCAAACATCTGTAATGCCTGAAGGGTTAATGGGTGTTTGTTACCACTCCTGTTGGAGATTGCCAACCTCGTAGCAAAACCAACTGGACACAGCACAAACCTCTACCTCCACTACTCCACCCCACAGGAGCATGTCTTCAGGTAAATCTGTTTTTGCCAGGGATTAAGCCAAATAGTAGGTTAAAATGGATGAGACAGCTCACTTTTCTGGGGATGATACCTTTGATAGTAAGCAAAAAAGGAGACAGGTGTCTTTAACCACAAGAAGAGTCATCAGAAGTAACATAGCAGAACCCTATGAAAAGCTGCATTATTTTGAAGATACGTCTGGACTAATCTACCAGTTAGAACTATTTCAGTTCTTTTTTTCCTTTTCCTTCCTGAGGAAGCAATTAAAAGCAAGCAGCTGGGCAATATCCCCACAGCAGACAAATTTGGAGTTACTCAAGCAGCAGTTTTCCTGAATTGACTACAATGTGATACAAATTCCACCATTCATGCCACAAGAAGGAACAATACCCACAAATGGGCAGCAGCACTGGTTTGGTTGGGGTTTTTCTCGCCGTACAAGCAGAAATGAAGTTTTGTACGATGTTGAAATAGCTAGCTAGATAGATAAACAGACAGACAGATAAAACAACTAAGAAATGCAGTAGTCATATTACTAGTCATATTACTGTTAGAATTGAATACACTAATATGACAAAGATATCCAAAGAGAGAGCTGACTTCTGCTGGTAAGGTAAGGCTCTCTCTGAACTACTTTTCAAAGTGTTTTGTTTAAATTGAGTTCTGGTATAGTAGGCACAGAGCAATCAGTGAATTACATGCTGTTTTAGAGAGAGACAGACAAGAAAGAAGAATAACTCCTACAAACGAAAAGGAATAAAAACATTCTAGCAAGATCACCTTCAGGTTTTAATTTAAATGCTGTGCTTTTAAAGGTACTGTTACCATATTTTCTTTGTCCAAAATAGACGTTGCCAGAACATTAAGCAAGCAGGCACACTACATGCTTTAACATAGCAACTAATACAAGCTACGGGTAAAATCATGGATCTTCTGAAGCCATGGAATTTACACTCTGTTCAACTTGCACTAGGATTTCATTTCCAAGCCTTTGTAAAAGTGGATTAGTGACAAGAGAGCTCACCTGACAGATTACTGAAACTTTTAACTTTCATGAACTGCACAAATCCCTTTTTTGAGCTATAAGAAAAGTGTAAAAATACCCTAGATGATCCAAAAGATCACAACTGTTATCAAAGCATTAACATCTCAAGATTTAGAGTCCCAAACAGGTGCCTTCACATTCTCAATAACTGACTTGAACACAAGGAATTTCATTAGGATACAAATGGCTTTGAACATTATCTCTAGCCAGCCTCTGAGTCCAAAATTATGGCACTTAAAACTGGCATCGATTTTGGCTGCTGATGAAAGAAGCAGCCCTACACACCTGTCATTCCTGACTTCTTTCTGGCACTTCCCTTGGGCCACCATCAGAGACAGAAGCTGGGCGCAAGGTTTTGCCACAGTTCACCTCTGAATCTCAGAGCTGTTGAGCTTCCAAAGCACCCACAGACTTCAACTGGGAGAGTGGATGCTGAAAGCTCTGAAAGGGATCTCGGTACCCAGCCTCTATTTGCACCAGAACAGCTTCCCCTCTCCATACAGGTCAAAGATAAAATTATTAATGTTTGGACAGGGGCAAGTTGACTCTACTAACAGCTGTGCCGTTGGAGATGCTGTCAAATGCTGATGAAACCCATGGGATTGCCTGAGGTAAACTTGAAAGAAAATCATCCAGCTAGCTTTGTAGTTAAAACTACCAGTTAAACACTGACAGTTAAACTGGTGAAACCATAAACTGCTTTTTTGCCAATGCTGTTGATCTTTGCTCATAAATAGTATTAAAATACTTTTCATTACTGTGGTGATGCCAGCCTTCTGTTAGAGGAAGCTGATGTCTTACATCAGTCAAGTAAACGGCTGTGGAGACTGAATTTGTTTTGCCTGGTCCACCTTTTGCTATATGGTCACTCCAACTTCTGTGCCCCCCTCCTCATCTGACTGCTTTACCTTCTTACTTTCCATCAGGTGTTAGCAGCAGCAGTGAACGATCAGTCCAGTTCTATTTACATTAGTCTAAGTACCAGATGGGGTTGTGCTGTATCAGAAAAAAACCCTAAGTTTTGTGAATGCTGTAATCTGTAACCCTGCTCTTTGAAACTAAGCACCAACAGCTTGTTTCTCAAACAGCACTGCATAAAAGCCTTCCTCCTTTCCTAGGGTTGCCATAACAACAAACAGAGTGCTGTCATTTTGCTAAATAAGGACAATGACAAATACGTAAGAAACGCAAAGGTCTGGGGAACTGGGAGCAAGATTAGACCTTCTCTTCTTGACTTTACAAAACATTTTACTGTGGATTCATCTTGCAAATCCTAAGCTGTTCCTATGGGAACATGAGAAATAGCTAGTGTTAGTGCCTCGTGTTGCCTCATTTTTCAGAAGGCCAGCATTCTTGTGGATGCTTTGTCAAGACATAGCACAACATTAGCAATCAAGAGTAGAGAATATTATCTTGAGCTCACAAATGCCTGTAAAAATTTGGAATGAATCCTAATTTTACAGTGTAATAAAGTGATAATGCTGTCAGACATTCCTCTCTTTAGTAGGTAAGAAAGGGCTGCAGCAAAGATGCCATTTTATTGAGTGAATAAAATCATGGACAGGTGACTCAAGTTGTCAGGAAACTATTCTCTGAATAATTCTTCTGTTAACCATGAGAATGTAAAGTATTCTTAATTACACCAAGAATGACACCTAGGACACCAAGCAGAAAGATGAAGACTGACATTCCTACTACATCACAAAAGCTGTTTTTTCAGGTGATTTTCATTTGAGCTCACCCAACTCCTGATTTAACAAAAGAATTAATGTTATTTAATTTTTCTGGTTGGGCAAAAGGCAGTCTTTTAGTGTATATAGCTAAAACATAATTTTCTTTTTTACGCACTTTCAAAATGTAAGTATTCTCTTTTCTTGCCTGCTGCTTAGAACAGTTACATTTTCCCCTCTGCTTCTTGCATACATTAATATAATAAAATGGCTGAAACTATGAAAGTTTTACCCTATGGAAAACAAGAGTCATCCCTCGCACTTCTAAAACTATCACATGCACAGCGCCTGTCCACAACCCCTGTCTCCAGACACAATGATCATGACTCTGTTCCCAGCTAGACACTATCAGTGATATACTTCCTTGACATAAGTATGAAACACTTCTCCAGTCACCCTGTAACCCTTCCTCCTTCCAGGCTTGGTACAGCTTCTGCAGTGTTCCTGGAATCTCTCAGTCCAAAAAAAAAAAAACAAAACCCACCCCAAAAAACCCACTTGTATCCATGTTGACCTAATCACCTCTCCTGCAGGACCTTCTTTTGCCTTATTTCACTGGTTTCATAAACTTCCCTGAGGTCTGTACGCCCATACATATCAATCTTAACAGTTCAGGGACTGAAGGGACTTCTGACATCTGCCTTGGGGTTTTTATGCCAATACAGAGCAGAAACAGTAGCAAACCAGAACTTCATCTAACAATAGAATCTACAAATGGTGAAGAAATCACATTTTTGAACGATCATTAATAGCAATTTACTGTGACAACTACACAGTATCTATGCTGCTCATTTCAGAAAGCTGAGATGTTTAATGACAAGTGAGGTGTGGTGGGTTGACCCTGGCTGGATGCCAGGTGCCCACCAAAGCTGTTCTATCACTCCCCTCCTCAGCTGGACAGGGGAGAGAAAAATATAACACAAGGCTCGTGGGTCAAGATAAGGGCAGGGAGAGATCCCTCAGCAATTACTGTCACGGACAAGAGACTGACTTGGGGAAAAATTAATTTAATTTATTACCAATCAAATCAGAATAAAGTAATGAGAAATAAAACCAAATCTTAAAAACACCTTTCCCCCACCCTTCCCTTCTTGCCGGGCTTAACTTCACTCCTGATTTTCTCTATCTCCTCCCTGCAACGGGCACAGGGGAATGGGGGTTGCAGTCAGTTCATGGCACGCTCTCTCTGCTGCTCCTTCCTCCTCAGCAGGAGAACTCCTCATGCTCTTCCCCTGCTCCAGAGTGTGGTCCCTCCTACAGGAGACAGTTCTCCACAAACTTCTGCAATATGACTCCTTCCCACAAACTACAGTTCTTCACGAACTGCTCCCACATGGGTCCCTCCCACAGGATGCAGCCCTCCAGGAACAGACTGCTCCACAGTAGGTCTGGTGGGAGCTCCTCTGTCCGTGGGGCCACAGGCCCTGCCAGGGGCTTGCTGTAGCACAGACTTCCCCCAGGAGGTCACAGCCTCCTTCAGGCACCCACCTGCTCTGGCGTGGGTTCCTCCACGGGCTGCAGGGTGGGGATCTGCTCCACCATTAACCTCCACGGGCTGCAGGGTGGGGATCTGCTCCACCATTAACCTCCACGGGCTGCAGGGGCACAGCCTGCCTCACCGTGGGCTTCACCATGAGCTGCAGGGGAATGTTTGCCCTGGCACCTGGAGCACCTCCTTTCCTTCCTTCTTCTGACCTTAGTGTCTGCAGTTGTTCTTCTCGCATATTATCCCTCCTCTCTTTGGCTGCAATCGGTTTCACGCAGCAACTTTTTCCCCTTAAATATGTTATCACAGAGGTGCTACCACTGTTGCTGATGGGATCCACCTTGGCCAGCGGTGGGTCCATTTTGGAGCTGGCTGGCATTGGCACCATCAGACATGGGGGAAGCTTCTAGCAGCTTCTCACAGAGCCAACCCTGTAGCCCGCCCCCCCCCCCCCCAGCAAAACCTTGCCCCATAAACTCAATACATGAGGTTAAAAAAAAGATTAAAAAATCATAGCTAGTCCCTTAAACAAGCATTTTGTATGATACACCATCTGTTTTAAAGCAGAACTCGACCTGGATTACAACGGGACTGCTAAGCTAAATCAGGACATTCTTGAACATTAGGAGGGAAAAACCTATTGCTATAAAATTTAATGACAGCCCAACACTCAGCTGTGTCTTAAACTACCAAAAAAACCATTAAAAAAATTCTACCCCAAGCACTTAATGGAATCAAACAAGGTTTATGAAAGGGATGTAGTGGTGGTAGTAATAAATCTGTACATATGTAATAACTGTTTTCACTTATTAGAAAAAATTGAATTTGCGTAACAAGCATAGAGTCGCATGACAAGACAAGACAAAGCTAGGAAAAAGAAAATAAGTAGGCACTGGTGAGACAAGCAGAGTATCCCAGTATGTTTGATCACGATTTTCCCTAGATGCCACAAATCTTGCTGCTTCTCTAGATGATTAGGTTTCCACTACAGAACTTCAGGCACTCAAATAAATTAGTCAGATTAGATGGCGAGAAGTCAGATGTTCCAAATTCCCCAGAGAGAATTGTGATACATTCTGGAAGTGATATCTAGTGTACATCAACAAATCTTTTATCATTATTTTAGTAATCATGTAATAAATCCAGCAGGCAAGTTATGAGATTTATATAGCCCTGAAGCCTCCCGAGTCTCGAAATTCAAGTAACTTCATAGTGATGTTGACATAATATAAACCCAAGAATTTCATATATACACATAAACCCCATCAAGACAGGCAGACATAACCCACACAGACTCATACACCTGCAAAGAGTAATGAACCACAGTGACAGTTTGAAAAAATTTCTTCTTACCTGCTGCTGCTTCAGAACTGATGTTATTTGTAGCTACACAAGCTGGACTTAGGGGCAAAACATCATCATCAAAACTGATCAGGTCTTCTTCCACATCTAGTTTATTTTGCAAAGTAGGTGCTGAGGAGTTGGCTGCAGGTGACGATTCCCCCAGAGACTTGAAAACTTTCTCTTGGCCAGATATGGAAGCCCGTGGGGGAGCAGCAATCGGTCTTAGTGAGGCCAAAGGAAGTGCAGGATTTTCTGCATAAAATGACTTCTTAGGAACAAGAGGCCTTGGAGCAGGAACAGGAAATTTCTTCTGTCCATCGCTGTTCTCTGCAACTGATCCACTCCTTGCATCAAGAAAATCACTACTACTACTTTTAACAAGGCCAGGTTTTGGCTTCTTTGGCAGTTCGGGTTTGGTTGTAACACTGCTCCCAACTACTTCAGGTTGAGGCTGCAGTTCCTTGGAAGGTGTCGATTTGCTTTCTGTCCATGCATCCCAGCCTCCTGAAATTCTGCTTACTCCTGGCTTTGGAGCAACTACTGGCTTCTTTGCAGTAACAGGTCTTGGGGCAAATGAACGAGGAGCAATTTCTGGCTTTTTTGATAATCCTGAGGTATCATTAGTTCCTTGGGATTCAAAAACTTTGATCCTTGAAACAATACTATTTTGGCTCTTTTCTGTACTCATGCTGTCCATCACCAAGTGATTGTCCAGTAAGCTATCATCTAAGAGAGGTGACTCCTGAACTGGAGGTTGCTGCCTTTTTGTGGTAGGCTGGTTCACTTCTTCTCCATCGTCTATCTTACTTTCAGTATTTTTGACCACAGGTCTGAGATTGCTTCTCGATCTTGGCTTTGGCACAGGACATATCACAGCATTGGGATTTTCTTGGCACCTCTGACCTTCAGAAATTTCAAAGACTATTAAGGGATTCTCATTTTCTGAAGGAGACCTATTCAAGAGAGATGCAGAAGGCCTAGGAGGTTTAAGAGGACTCTGCACTGCTAAGAGAAAAGGAAAAGGTTTTAGTTATCTATTCCACAACTCTTTATTTATGTTATTTTTTGTAAGCAATCAGGATGGTAAAAATTATGTTTTCACTCATAACTTACTGCTGCTTGTGAAACCATAGATCTCTTTTTAAAAAGATGAATGAAAAATATATGAACTATAGGAAGAAGCTGAAGATTGCTGAAATGCACGGTTGTCTACACATTGTGAGTTCAAAACTGCGTGTTAGCTTAAAGCATGAGGGGCATGAAAGCAACACCTAGACCAAAGAATAGTACAGTAACTTCCCCAGTTTGGTTTGCACACTTCTCAGTCTGAATGTGTAACTCTGCTGCTATTCTGATTGAACATCTGAGCTCCTCTGGCCCTAAAGCAATTGTTATTATGGCTGAATTGAGCAAAAATTTAAGATCTAATTACAATCTGACTGTGAATGCAATGGTAGTTCATCAGAAGACACAATTTTTACATAAATTTACAGAAGTAATCATCCACAGAAATGTAACTGTTATTCATATTAAACGCTGCACAGACCAGTAATAAAGGACATCTTCAGGAGACAGAGTAAGGTTTCATCAATGAGAAATTCAAAATAGCCTCACCTGGATAGACTGCAGATTCCCAGTGTGTAGGCACACTAGTTTTTACATTACTTCCTGGCAAATGGCTGATTAGTTCCTCCGGAAAGTCAGTTTGTGTTGCAGAAGTAGTGGTATGTCTAGGAGCAGCAGCATTATTGTTATTTGTTGTATTGACTTGCACTTGATTGATTTCTTTTATCACCTGCTCATATGATGGTGGAAGCTAAAAAACAGAGATAAATATTAATGGACGCCCAGATGTGATCCTTCAAATAAAAAGCACATAAATCTAAAAATATTGAATTAACATATGCAGAGGAAAAGAACATTGTCATAGTCTTTTATCCAATATGATGAAAGCCTAAGCAAGCAAAAACCCTATTCCTCTCTAACTTAATGTGCTTTTTACCTTTGTAAATCAAACACATATCATGTAAGTTCACACTCACCTCAGCTGGAATATGCTCATTTCTCCTCCACTGAGCATGAGATGAAGCAGAAGGGAATCCTAATCCTTGAGGAGCAACAGGGCTTGCACCTGGAAACCAGGAGGATGGCCGGAGGGGTTCAGCAGCAACTATTGTAATTTCAGGACGCCTGGAAATGAAGGCAAAGTGGAATAATTACCTAAACCATTTAAAAATAGTTCTTTTAAGTACAAAAGACCAAGGTTTTCTCTACATGGGAAATCAAAATAGTTCAGGTCTTTTTGATTGAACCCGAGGTGTTTTTCCCTGCTTTCAAAGTAACTTACCTGACCTTTCTAACAAGCACTTAGGCTTCCATTCAAAGCACCTAATTAAATGCCTAAGCCAAAAAGTAGGTTTATTGGCTTCAGTGAAATAATTTACATGCTTAAAGTCCTTCAACACAAGTGTATGTAACTCAGATGGAAGAAATCTTACTCTTCATGAAATAATGAAAACTAACCATGTGTTTGCCCTTAGCCTGCTACGATATGAAAACAGTAGAAACCAGATGCTTCTGGCTGGCTACCTAAAAACTTGTCTATCCTCAGACCTCGAGGGAAACCTCCCACTGTGCTAAAGTGGGGCAGAGCAAGTCTCACAGGCTTTTGGGGCAGGGCCTACGTCCTTACAGCAGCCAGTACCATAGGGATTTCTGTGGCAGTTAAAGACCTATAGGTACTACCCCTGTTTTATCCCTGTAACAACTGCCTTAGAGCATAGGCTGCAGTGATGGCCCACGTACCCAGAACATGCCCCAGAGTACTACTGATCAATCTAGAGTCCTACACAAAATATATTTTGAGGAGTTTCATGAGTATGAAGCCTATAGAAGCTTCTGTCTGCTGACCCCAAAAAAAACCTGCAGAAGTGTAACTTCTAAAATTACGGTAAAAAGAATTTTTTAAAAAAAGAGGGCTACAGTTCCTTGACACCTGAAAGAATGGCAGACTCAGCTCACCAGCTATCCAGGTTGGTGACCTCTTTTCTCAATATCCTTTGAGAAACTGGAAGGAGACCTGAAAGTGTGCTTATTGGCACTGTGAAGTGATCCTGTAAATAGATGTCAGGAAAGTAAAACAGTTCTGCAGAGGTCTGATAGTTGGTTACATTCTTCTTTAAAGACACACAAAAGTTGATGAGAAAACTCCTCAAACTCTTGTGTTTAAGAATCATGATATTTATTTTATCCTGCCTAATTTATTTTTAAACATACCAAGAAAAGAGAGAAGGAGAAAAGAAACACCCTAGAGGAGAAAGCCATAAAAGGCAATACTGTGACAGAATCTAACAAGTTTTATAGTAACACCTAATTGTAATATAAAAAACTTCATCATACCTTCTATCCCTCTGCTGTTCGCTATGGCTAGAGGTCCGAGAAGCTATTTAAAGAAAAGAAACAAAAGTTTTGAAGAGGTTAAAATACACTGTCACAGCAGTAAGATAATAGCACAGCCCTTACCAATCCACTATCAATGAAATGGAGAACATAAATTCCAGATTTTAAGAGTGGCCAAGTTAAAAAAAAAATAATTGTATTAAATATGAGAAGTTTTTAAAAGGTTTAGGGTGCTATTTCGTAATGACTTAAGTCATTATATGTTCAAGTTACCACCAAGAGAGATGGTCCTGCCCCCTTTCCTCCTCACTACTTGTCCCTGCATCCTGCATTGTGGTGAACCTGGAGCTGAAACTTCTTTTAGCTGAAACAACCCATGAATAAAACAAAAAGAAGAGTTAAACACATCTGGCTTTGCTTTTGATGGCTCACTTCTGAGATTTATTCTTTAAGCTTTTTTAAATCTCATTTGTTTTAGAGAAATGAAAAGTACTAAGGCACAAAATTTAAGAAGCTATTTCCCCCTCCTTCATGTAAAAGGAAAAAATTAAATGTTCCCAGCTAGAAACTTCCTAAAGTTTACCCACTTGTAGATTAAAAATCAGTAACATTTGTGGGGTTTTTTTTCCAAGTCATATGTTTTAAGTTACATAAAAGAAGTGAATCCTGACCTCTTCATTTTTCTATTTTTGCCATATTTACATTCAAATAATTTTTTCAATGGCCACATTGTATTTTCACTTTGATTTCTTTAGAGAGAAAAGGAAATGATCTGAGGGACAAATTTTGGATTGCAAGTGCAATTTAGGAAGTGGTAAAGTCTTATTGTGCAAAAGCTGACAATTACGCTGTTCCTATGCCATCACAGAATCATTAGCTGCAATCGGCAAAGCATACTTGATTCAAGAGTCACATAGTATTGTGCCAGACGTACCTCTTCCACAGGGCATTTTTGATGTGCACTATTCATGAGTGCTAGAGAAAAAAAAGAAGGGGTTACAGAAGAGGACGAGGAGGTGAAGGAAAACAAGCCAAGGCGTCAGAGTGCCAGAAACCATGATCAAATGGGTTAGTCACGCAAGGACAGGGCACGTGCCAGCTTTGTAAGAGGACAACTGTAATGTCTATTCTCAATAGTGCATTAAATACTAAAATAAAAGCAGATTTCATTTCTAATCTCATGCTGATTTTAACAATGGCTGTTTAGAAGTTTCCCTTGCAATAAATTAACCATGAAGAATATAACTGAATATGATAATGTCCACTGTATGGCTCAACAAAGAGCCACTGTAGGAACAAAGAGAGGGAAGTCAAATCTTTTTCAATGCTTTATTTACTTTAAAAACTTGGTTTATTTGGGTCTGCACTTTTTCCCTTCCAAAAACAATGTGTTACACCTAGGAGCTGATACAGATGCAAAGAAGCTGGGATCCCATAATTTATACTCCCATCTACTGAAGAGACATGGGCAGGCAGATTGATCCCAGTAAGAGGCACACTGCGAAGTTCTGTGCATGACTGCACATCTCCTAAACCTGTTCTTTAAAAATTGTTTGGCTAAAACAAGTTAATAAAAATACCCTATGCCTCACCTTCACTTTCCTCTTGAGAGATCTTAACACAGCAATGATCTAATACACACATCGAATTAAAAAACAAAACAAACTGACCCAAATCAACTAATTCCAAGATTACTTTTGCAAAGATGATGGAAGAAAGTGTTCATTTGGTAAATGTATTCAGTACATCTGATTGGGGTATAGCTGAATTACAATGGTAAGTGCATTAGAAATGAGGTATGTAAACCTGAATCGATAAACCTGTCAAAATCTCATTCTTTCTTCATTTTCAAATAAATTCTACATGGTGTTTTCTCCTGTGAAACTCTAAGTGACTTCTATTTATTCAAGTTAGTACAACAGATATGAAAAGCCTAAAAAAAGTCTAAAAGACCTATTTCCTTTCTTAATATAGGCAAAAGAACTCCAGCGTGGTATCTATGTAACCCATCACACTTCAAATTTCAAGTAAACAAGTGAATTTACTTGAAAACAAAACATCTGAAGTATTTATATAAAAACAACTTTACTGGCAGATATAAATATGTCTCTTCAAAAGGGCTAATATCCAAGCCATCATATGTGTTTTTAGAATGTGCTCAATTTGGGGGGGGGGGGGGGGGGGCTGAGAAAAAATCTCCCAAGTATTTATGGAATCAAGCTACTTCCACGTACGCATCCATTTAATATAAACATTTATTTCTTAAGGACCTTGACAGTATCCTTCCTTCCATCAATCACTCCCCTCTTTTTCCTGTCACATTTTTGTTACATCCACACTTTTAGAACATCTTTTGTTTTGGAAGTTCTTAAATCCACAGTAGGAACAGAGGTAAAAGCTACTCCATCTTCTGCTCTCATGTATTCCTTGGAGTTTCATAAATGCTAGAGAACAGAAAATAGAAACTCTCTAAACAATCCTTGCTCCCAGACCTGTAAGGCTTTTATTCCTTTACCATTTCAGAGAAAGGAATTTAAATTCAAAAGTGTATGAGAGAAGACATGAATTTTTAAAATAGAGCACACAACTGATTTATAAACAAAACAAGACACCCATCGCCATTTTTCCGGCCTTGCGGTCTTTTGATCCTGTAAGTCTATTCTTCATTCCCTTTGTGGACTGCCTTGAGAAAGTATTCTATTAATTCCGCCCCCCCCCCCCCCAAGATTTCAAATTATGACAGCTTTAAGATTTTAAAAAAACTTTCTTCCATCAGGGGAGTCAATGGAAATGTATTTTAGTGCTCGTAGACATATTGACAACTGAAGGCAGTTGGCTCCTCAACTTCCACACTGAGAAATGTTCAGGGTGAGAATTGTGGAGATTTTCAGAAGCATATACTTAGCAGTATTTAAGTAAAAGATAAGCAAAGCAGTTAAAAGGTGGGAGAGGAAAAACAGTGCATAAAATCCACACTTCTTAATCTTATAACTTTATTGGTATCAGGGAAAAGAAAAAAATGCCAAATCAACTCATAACATTGTCACTATTTATTTCCAGTAGTGTCAAAGAGGCATCTAAATGTGTTTAACCTAGTATAGTAGAATTTAAGCAAGTAAAGGATTAACAGTAATATTGTAAATAGAGGACAGATTAGTCACTTACAGGTTCATTTTCTCTACATATTTCTTACAAGCACTATTTACTGGGCTTTATTCAATTACTTTTGAATGTGCAGTTGTAAAGTGTACTGAGTTTGTGCTATATACTTATGTTTCAAATGTTTTTCCTCCGCTGTTTCTTCTCTGGGTCCTACTTGTCAAATCCACTTAATACGTTATTTCTACTTGAAACACACACAGAGTATGGTGCAGAGAGCATTTCAAGATACGAAATCAAGATGCTTGTATAAGTAAAACCATGAGTATTGCCCATAAATTACGATGCTACAGACAAGCTGGTGGCAACAGAAGCCTGACATGTACTTTGGAGTCTTTGGAAGAGAGTTGGGCTAGAATTTACAGTCTTTCAGGCAATCTTTAAAGGCAGCATAGCGGCAACTATAAACTTCATTCAGGGATCTGCTCAGAGATACCATCCTGTTGTGAGCACTGAGTGCTTCCACAATATAGACATTGCAAAATAATATTCATATGTTTCCATTAGTAAGTCTGTATGAAATACTGAAGAGTTTTGTCATTGCAGAGTGTTTTAAAAGCAAGTTCAATTTTGCATTAAAAATTGGAACCATAGCCTCAAATAGCCCAAGCCTTGTGAGAAATCAAGCTCCAAATTTTTCTGATTATTGTCCCTTCCAGCAGCTGTGAGTAAACATGATCCTCCCAATGAACTTTTTCAGTTAATTCATATTAACTATTATGAGTGGGTTTTAAAGTAATAATATTACTTCCTACAACGAGGATGTGTGCTAATATTTAAAAAACCAGCTTCTTTCAATGCTTTTCTAACACCAGGCTAGACATTTCTACTGTCAGTCCTATGAAATATGTAGACTATTAGACTGAGAAGTTAATTCTTCTCACTATATAGCTGCCTAGGAGTAAAGGCTATTCATTGTAGTATCTCAAGGACAGCTTCAAGTGTGGGCAAGCACTCCCTCCCCTACCTATCAAGCAATACACCGAAAGAGCTGCCAGAATGACCCCGTGCAAGAGGCCATGCTTGCAGTCTTTGTGTGTTACATAGCTGTGGAGGCCTTTCTTCAGGGAACACTAAAAGAATTAGGTAATCCTCAAGACAACATCAGAAAAAAAAGTCTAATTTCACCCAAAATCTGATTAGACTATTTCTGTAGCAGTGGAGGTTCATAGTAAATCAGAAAATTTCATGCATTTCTGAAGTAAGAGTTGAAGCTTTTCTCCTGAACTATTTCTTGGCACAAGGGGGAGGCCTTGCTCCTTTTCTTTTGGTTCTGTTTCCAGGCATCTCAGGGAAATGTTAGATTGTCTGACATTAGAGCTGGGCTGATTTAATGCTTGAATGTAGCTAAAAGAGATGGAGATGCCCAATTTCCTTTCCAAACACGGACCTCTGTCCCCTTTGAACAAACATTAGTATTCAGTGTTAAATAAAAAAATAAGCACTTTCTGTACAGTTATGTCCATTTTATCTCCCTGAACCTGCTCACCTTGGGCTCAGATCACCAGCAGCACAGGGGAAGGGATGTGCTACCTCCAAGAGTGGTCTCTGTTTCCTGCCTCTGCTTCCCAGCTCCAGCTCTTCTTTGGGCAACTTCAGTGAGGGAACTGATCAAAAACAACCTAGGGGGGGTGGGGATTCCTCTTTCCACCCCCAGTAAGGTGAAATACCCTTTTCACAGCTGACCAAACTGCTGTGCACCAGAGATTGGCATTGGTGCTGAATAAAATCTACATAACTACACCCTTAGAGCAAGCCTGTAGTTTCACTCAAATTTTACAATAATGATTTATGAAGGCACTTCACTCCTCCCTACACCTTTCCTTGGGCTGTATATTCCTGCCTCTGCACTATTCCCTGCATTACGCCAGCGCAAATGTTTGTACAGATGGGGAGAGAATGAGGTCACAGAACTGAGAGCCAAAAGAACCTAGGAAGCCCTCAAACAAAACAAAAATGAAAAACAAACAAAATCCGCAGCCAAAAATGGCTGCAAAACTGCCAAATGGGAAGCCACAGCCTCAGAGTGCATACAAGCTGTATACAAGCAAATATGTGGCTGAATGAAGGATGTTTGCTTAGGATAGAATGAGAATGGAACAAGCTTGCAGGTTCTTCGAACATTTTAAAGCAGCAAACTTGCTTCTGTAGCCCTGCTCCTTAATGCCACCCTATTCTGGAAGAGTAGAGAAGTGAGAGAAACCATTGCTACCCTTGGTCTGCAGCACTTGGCTTGCCTCTTTTTACTTTTGTTGGCATTCTTGTGCATGTTGCTGTGGTGGCATCAATGGAAATAGTTTCACTGACTTCAGTGGGAGCTGGATTTAGTGGTGTGTCCTGGCCCGAGATCATTACTACAAAGCCAGGGGTAACTTTTGAAGAGTTGAGATTAAAAAGTTACTCCTGAGCACATCTCATGTTCACATGCGTATTTGCTTTTCTGAATTGTACTGAGCTGTCAAACAATTGAAACAAAATGACCCCGTCTTTCTATCCAGAGTTGTAGTCAAGGTGGTTGAAAGGAAAATAAACCCTCTTCCTCTTTGGCCACAAGACACCGGGAGACTTATCAATACAATGCCATATAAAGTATTGTCCACAGGTTCAAAAGTTGAAACCCTGCACGTACCCATCATGTTTGTTGAAAATTAGAGCTAAAGAACCCACAGAAGCTGTGATTAAGAAATAAAAATAGATTTCTAACTCTTCTAGGGAAATACACTTTTCCAGAGAATGCCATACTTCTTCCAGATTAATTGCAAGAGGAGTTAGGAATTACTCGGGGTCCATTTTTAATTTAGGTCCATCCACAGGTATGGTTACTGGCATACAAAGAACTATGGTTTCATGTACAATGCCTTGATATTTGCATGGACGTTTTTTTCTAGGTTATTATCTGAATAATTCACACGGTACTTGTATTTCATCATAGTTATTTACATATTAATATTAAGTATAATGTTATAACATGACCCAGAGCTTCTTGACTAGGTTGGTTTTTTTTACTTGATTGTGCCTCAAAACAAAGTACCACTTGCAACCATATTTTCAAAAACACGGGTATCAATTGCTTAATGATCTTTTAGACATTTCCTCAGATAAGGTACTGGGGCTTAGGCAGCCTTGAATCAATTTCTGACTCCACCACAAAAGGCTGTCCGTGTTTTCCACTTTCCTATCTATGGCAGCAACAGCAGAGATAAAGTGCTGCATTTTAACTACAAGCACCATGTAAGATTTGCTCTGAATAATGCTTTCATGATCCCCTTTGACTGCCTCCAGCCTAATCCATACTAATGGGTCCCTGACTAATAAGCCCAGGAGAAACAAATCAGTAGTACATACACTAATTTATTTTCCCCCATAGCAGAATCCTGAGGGTTGTTTCATTAATATGAAATGGAAATTGTGGACAGAGAAGAAATAAAAATGAAAAGCAGAAGAAAGAAACAGCAGTAAAGTAAAATACTTTGGAAGATGAAGCTAAAGAAATTCTCTGCTGGGAAATATCATGAGCAGGGAAAGGGAAAAAGGAGATAAACTATGAAATCAGGGAATAAGAGTTTGGACTTTCATTCAAGATTTATAAACAATTTTTTGTTTTCCAAAGTGAGCCCAGACCATGACTCTAATTGTGGTCAAGGAGCAGTTGATGCAAGTTTCTACTAAAATAGAACTATCTTCTGCTTTGTCAAGTGAACTAAAAACTGGTTGTGTGTCACCCAAGTTCTTCAGAGATGGACCAATTACATCTGTGCACAAATGCATTAGTGCGTAAATCAGAAAACATTAGTAACTGGCAAGAAGGAACAGCCTGTCATCAAAGCAAAAGGATGGTCTATGTGAAGCAAAAAAAAGAGAAAGAAATTACAGCCCTCCAAAAGCCTGCTTGCTACTTTGTTTTCACATGTAAAGTTAACCAGTTACTAAAAACAAAGATGTAGCAATCTTACAATATTATGGTTCTCAAAGAATAGGAAAAGTAGACTTACATCTCTTGATTGCTGCTCTTATGGATGACAAGGGTCCTTGGCTTAATGAAGAAAAAAAATATTACAATGTGGTTAATGTCTCAAAGAGAAAACAACTAACATCACACAGAAATTCCCCGTTACATTGTAAAGGGTTTGCCGAGCACATTTTTCCCCTAGGTTGTTATCTTACAGAAACTTGCCCAGACTCCTGGAGTATACAACTATACCCAACCCCTTCTAATGAGAACCAGATTACAGCTTAGCTGCAAGACTCTGCAAAGATAGAGCACCGATTATTAAAACAATTTTTTCTTGATTCTGTGTTGAAGTTCACATTCTGTCTCATTTGATGGGAAAACCTGGAGAAAAGCCCATGTGGGTGTGCATATTCTCAGATTATAAGCATTTAATGACTTAACACTCTTGTAAATAAATCTTACACAGCTGAGTAGAAACCTACAACCCCTTTGCTAAATATTTTCAACAATTACTTAACAATTTGTCTTCCCTTTCAGTTAAGATTGCATTTTTCAGTAATAACTCGGTGGGTGAGGTTAGACAGGAAGACAACACAAACAAAAATTTGTTGATACACAAGGACAGAAAAATGTTTCCTTCTGGCAACTCATCTGTTTCCTTGGTAAGACTGAGGTTTCTGATGCTTCTCTTCTGAATGTCTTATTTAACAGATATAGCAGTCCTTACTATTTTTGCAGGTAAAAACCAAAACTAACTTGGGATTATCATTTTCAGAAGCTGTTGCTAACTTGAAGAACATGGTATTAATAACCTGCCACTTGTGCAAAGCTACAGAGATTTAAAAAAAACAACACACAACTACTTCAGAAAAGGATTTATTTTGCTCTTTTTTTTTTTTTTTTTTAAATACAGCAGGTAAAGAATACTTGGTGAGATGCCTCTGGAAGTTTTCAATAGTCTTTTTAAAGACTGAAGATGATTAAGACAATATATGTGGTTCAAATTAATACAATAGCTTAGTGACAACAGAAAGGTATACTAATCAAGTATTTTCCAGAACCATCCCACTACAGCCTTCAGCGGCAGTGTAACAGCAGGAATGGTAGTACAGGGTGGGCATTAGCATTTCAACACTGCTCTCACTCCGCCTGCAGCAGGTGTGCAGCACACCAACTCCATCAGGGCTCAGTTTAGCTCCACATGCGCTTCCACTGCAATTACCGACGGCTGCAATTACTCCAGCGGGATGAAGAATAGGGAGATTTGGAGGAGAGAAGAAAGAGACAGTCAAAAAGGACATGGATGAAAAATGTCCTCCCTCTACAGTCATTCTGAAAACTAATTAAGACTGGAAATGAATGTTGGTCTGACTGAACTGTTCTCTGAAATAGTTTGGCTAGTCTAGGATAAACAATGCCTATTTGTCTGGTTTCAGAAACAGTTCAAATGTGGCTTGGCCCCCATCCACACAGCTAGCAAAGCTGCATTAGAAAACAGTTCTATCAGTCATATTTCACTGTGCGCTGTCAGCAGAAAAGGATTCTAATTTTCCTTCAAAACGTCCCATCATAATACAGCCTTATCTTTAAGAAACACTTTCAGTTCTATGTTCCTCCCAGATGCACCCCAGACTCCTTTTTTAATTCCTTGTAACTCAAGTCTCTTTTGGATGTTCACTTTTGAAGCTTTATTCTCCTGCTTTCATTATTGTGAATAATTACAGTCTTTAGGATTTTATCTTAATCATATTTAATATCAGACAGGAAGGAAAGTGAAGTCTGGTAACATGAATCTGAATTTTCTGGAGTAGCAAAACACTCTCTGTAGTCAGAATTCAAGATATACTTTATTTTATAGCAGAAAATTTGGAAATTATGAAGTATGCACATTCAAGTACCAGTAAGAACCAAAAGGAACAAGTTAAGTTCTTTCTGCCGGTGGCACGAGCCCTTTGACCCATGGATTTTAAAATCAAAATGCAAAGAACAAAGAAGCAAAACCTTTCATGAAACCAGCCTAGTGAAGTTGAAGGATGGATATATCAAGAGCAAGGCAGTTCAAGTACGCAACTATCCGTGTAATTTAGAACCCAGGATAACATGGTTCTGTTAGAAAATTTATGAGCTCACACGCAGAACAAGCTGTTAGCAGATGGTTCTTCTTTTCCACTTTCCATTAACAGGTCAGCCATCAACAACCTTTTGGCAAAACTCTCCCCAGGAGAGTCTGATTCACATTTAGGTTACAGTTATTTAAGCCCTTTAAAAACATGGAAACAGGAGTAGACATAGAATGTTTTTTTCCCTATTAAGCCCTGTAAAGGACTGCACATTCCATAATGCTGTGCACTAAACCCACTAATTTAAATAAGATGCTGTTCTTGGGGAAGCTGGTGATTCTGCCCATACCTTATGCTGAGCTAATCCCTCCCTGTTCTACAAGCAACAATTTCTGGTCTCTTGTCCTGTCTTACGAAGACAGAAGTGATAAGGTTATTAATATCCTTCTCTGCTCCACAGTTAATGACACGTTTTCTCTAAGGCTATCCAAATAACTAAGACAACCAAACTGAGTTTAATTCTCCTACTTGATGAAGTAGGAGCTGCAGCAATTGCTCTACTGTATGGAGTCCCTGCCTCTTTCCCACCTCCCTCTCCTGTCCACAAAGCACAGCAATGAGCCAGAGCACACACAAAATCCCTGCAAACACACATGTTGAGGAAAAAGGAAGAGGGAAGAAGTTTAATCCATGTGGGACCTCTGATCCTGGTCTCATTGAGACTTCCCTGACAGTTACATCTGAACACCTGAGGTGACAGTGTGACAATAGCTAGCCCCTGGGTGTGGAGGGCAGCAGCTCCCGCATCACCCTGCAATGTACATAAGCAAAATCCTAATTCATGTTGTTGGAAGAAATCAGTGCAGACAGCAGGAAGTTTCAAAATGTTAAAGACTCTGATAAACATTAGATCCAACACCACCCCAGCCACACCTAATATGGACTAAGTGAAGATGCAAACTATTCATCCATCCCACACACGATTTAGCATACAGGAGTGGACAAGAGCAGCTCCTCTGACATCTGCACATCTATCCTAGACCTCACCCACTGTTAATTTAAAGCACAAACTCTGCTTTGTTTCCAGCCAAGGCAGCAGCTTTGTTGAGCTTCACCTCAAAAGGGGGAACAGCCCTTCAAAAGGGGGTACTAACCCACCTCTGTCAGGACCTCTGTGCACTCAAACATACCTACTCAATAGGTTCAGAGGGGATCTGTAAGCTGCTGTACATGCTGTGCTGAAAGCAGCTGGGTACTTAAGTCAGCAGTAATATGAAAAGGGTCCCATGGGTCACCATTTCTGAAAGATAAAGAACCTGGAGTGGTGTGTTTGAAGTTGTTTAAACACCTACTCACTCTTTCTGGCAGGCTTTTTTCTGAGTTTCAAGGACAGGTTTTCTAAATATAAACACTTCAGGAAAATGCTTCAAAAGCCTATTTTAGGTCTGTGTATTGGGGAAATAAAATTGCCACAAACTAGACTGGGCATAGAGCTGTAAACTGTTTAGTGGAGTAACTGTACTTACTTAAACCATGGTCTCTCCCTCATTAGGGGCTTTGCACCCACACTTCAACTTGCATGGATCAGTGCCTCTCTTCAAATGCCACTTCAGTGTAGCTACAGTATTTCTTAAAGGCTTACTCCTGCGGGGTGACTCCTGACCCAACAGAGCGACTATGCAAGTTATCATCAGTCACCTGAACAGGCCTTCCACAGCATAGGAGAGGAGATGTCCTTCAAGTGGAATAAAGCTCAAATCACCCAGGCACCTCCAAGCAAGCAGGCAGGGATTTGAGTGTGCCCAGAGCAGGACAGCACTCAAGTCACACATCAGCTGTGCAAAGAGGCCAGGAGGTTCCAGGCTACCTTTTCACCCATATGTCTTCTAGCTGTTTCAGGAGCAGCAGTGGCTCCAGCCCAGCTGAGGGCACCTTACAGACATGTCTCCACCAGTTGGCTGACCATGAGCCAGCTCTGCTGCTGATCAGAAACAGGCAGAGGAGTGCTGGCCTTTATCTGTGTCTGGAGAGCACGGACAGTACTGGCTTGTGACTGCTCCCTCCTGCCTGTGAGCACACCCATAGCTATTTAGGGTGGGTGTGGGGGCGTATGTCTCCCCAGGCCATCGACTGTCTTCTGCCCTACGGGCTGTGGTACTGCTTAGGATACAAAAGACATCCCAAGCTACAGTCCTGTCTCAGCATCTCTCCTTCATCCACTTCCACCGGTCTCCTGTTGGCTTGCATGGGATCCTCTGCAAGAATTGAGCAATCCTCCACAATGCCTGCTTCTTTTACCAGAACCAGGACCTTTGGTTTTGTTACCTAAGCTGACAATATTCTACAGGAAAACTGACTGTACTTCTTTCATACATCATTCCAGACATATGCAAAAGCCGGAGGAGGGGTGAGGGGTTGAAAAAGAATGATCACTTGTTCTAAAAGAATGAATACACTGAAACATCTGCTGCAAAGTCTCAAAATTTATCCTTCATATCATCTTATATGAGCTTTTCTTCAAGTATCAGTCCTTAGGTTCACACTCCTGTGTAAAAGCTTTTTAACATATTTTTAATTGTGATGGGTAGCAACCCTGTCTCTCTCACACACACAGAGTAAAAAAAAAAAGTTTAAAGGTTGTTATTTTTTATGTCTTATGACTACTTGGAACATGAGCCAAGAATTTTTAAATAGCTGACTTTTAAATTACTGTAAGGCAAAACACTGGTTTAATAAAAGGCATCATATATTCCTCTCAGTTACTTTAAAAGTCATGCCATAACAGCCAGTGTACTACAGCTTAACGTTTTAAAAACTTATTAGAATACATTACTCCAAACACAAAATGTTTAAAATACCACCTAAATGATTTCACCAGACTGAGTCACAGAAAGACTTAGTAATTTTATAGTTAAATTAAGGGTGGTGCAAAAGATCAGATTTACCACCACCCCAACAGCAGGCCAAAGACAGACCTACTAGTTTGACCAAAAAGTGCCCACAGTCAGGACAGAGGAGTCACAACTACCCCATCTTCATGATGTAGATGCAGAAAACATAACTGTATTAATCCTGTGGATTAAGCGAATCTAAACTGAAAACGTATCCACCAGTGATCAGCCTCTTCAATGCCTCCATTGGAGAGGACTCCCAGTCCTCCAACTGATACGTGTAAATTAGGCTACATGACATGCAGACTCCAGGTGCAGTTTCCACGTTAGTGTAAGAGAAGCGGACACTGTGCAGCCAGTAGTCCCGCCTTCCCCATGCTTACCATTTCCACCGGCTCTCTTGTATCGGTGCCGACATGGTCACAAGTCTGCTAGATCAGCCAGTGATTTTACTAACACCACACAATCCCATCCCAAACAGCCTGATTAGTTTCCAGCCAGACAGGCTGACAACTCCAGCTGGCTGCAGAGCCACACGAACGCCAGGGTGACACCAGAGGAGCAGGGGGAGCAGACAGCAGGGGAGGCCAACAGCAGTCCCTGGGGTAAGCAGCTCAGCCTCTACTCACAAAACCAAACCCTAAATCTGTGACTCTGCAGCTAATCTGACAGCAAATCACCAAATGCTGGCTACGCCTCAGGTCAACTGTTCTTCTCACCTTTCAGTATCAGTTGATCCACACTTTTTTTTCCTGTTAGTACTGGTCATCCCGACTGGCTCACTGGGAGATCAAAGCACCAGAAAAAAGCAGCTGGCAGCCTCCTGGCAGCACAGTGGCTTCTCCATAAAATGAAGATGCCCTCTCACATTCTCTGCTAAATCATGGGGTATTGTCATGGCCCTGTGGGGACAGGAGGCTAATGAACATCTAGTCACCTAATAAATCACATCCTCAATAGTACAGATCTGGTCATCTAGGAAATCAGACTCACCCTGGTACAACTTTACTTCTCTTTTGGGTCCAGCCCCAAAACCTAGTAATCCTGAACCAGTAATTAAGTCCAGTGACAATTCAGTCCTCATCGCTATGCAAAGCAAGTCTGCTCCTGCATCACTTAACGAATGCCGCAACTGCAACTTCCCACCGTCTGGACAAGCAAGGATGTAGTTAAGAAGCAGCTAAAATCCAGCTGCTTAGCTAATTAAAACAGCTCACGTTGATCAGCATAGGAAAATCCTTTCAGGAATTGCTTTCTAGCTGTTTCTTCAACCACTTATTACATATTCATGTGCCTGTCGCTGTCATAGTTGGGGATCATGCTTTAGCAACTGAACCTTCAATTTTATGGCAGAACACAAGCAGGAAGTCAAAGCAGATCATGGCAGCGGATGATAACATTTCACACACTGATTCTCACAGCAAACTAGAAGTCATGAGGTTGCAACAGCTTCCACACTTAATAATGTCTAGCTTAGATCTTGAAGCTGAAACACCTCCAAATCTTTTTGTGAATGAGTCACTCAGCTCATGTGTACCCTGAATTAAATCCTTCCTGATTCAGAGCTACAGACATGCTAGCTAGATTTCCCCTAGCATTTTCTTTCAAACAACCTGAGCTGAACTGCACCTTGCCCTTGAAGATGACTATATGCACACACCCATTCCAGAAAGGCAAATCTTCATGATTCAAGTTATTTCCAGTCTTCATCGTCTATTGACTGATTCCAGCTCCCAGTAAAATGTACGTCACAAGAATGGAGGGCTCTGCTTATTGAAGAATTTGGCCCTCCTGTAACAACTGAGATCTTCCTTCATGCCATCTATTAATGTATTTTTACTCACTGTGGCGGTAAGCCTGATAGTATGAAATAGTATTCATGCTTTAATGACAATTTAAGCTTGGTAGTAAATATTTCTAGCAGTGGAAAGCACCTATAATTCTAATAATAGTCTAATAGCAATGTAGCACTGTAAATGTAAATGCAGGTGTCACTGAATTGTTACAGTGATAGTGACAGGATATTTGGACCTGGCCAGCAACATATTCAGACACAAAAGTAAGGGTTAAAAAACTGAAGGGAAGAACCAGCTCTTTCAGATAAAACAACTTAGCTGTAAACTGCAGCTTCTTCTGATGGAAACTATTTACCATTAAAGTCTAGGTAGTTTCTGCATTTGCAAAGGGGGAAAGATGACAGTGCCCTACTTCTACAGTTAAACAATACGGAACAAAGCTTGATTTCTGAAGAATGGTTCTTCAGTTCAATTATTTGCAGCAGCACTTCAGTCAGTAAATCAAAGCCCTCTGTAGCCACTGACAGGACATTCTGCTTGCTTCATGCCTCTCTGTACATCAAACACAATCTGGTGGTTGAATGAGCTCCAGAACCTTTGTAACTGAAATCACAGATGAATAAAATCTGGTTTAATCATGAAGGACGAGCAGGACAAAGGCATAAAGAAGACCTGTAGATCTGAATCCACAGAACTCCAGATAACTTTACAGGGCTTTAATTGTTATAAAGTATGGATATTAGATTTTCTTCATGTAGTCTGTATACTTCATAGAGCACATAAATATAGTGTTAAGGTTATCTTCAAAATTTTGTAAAGGGGAAAGTGTAAATGTTCTCATATGACTAGAAGCATTAATAATGATTACTAACAAAACAGATAACACTTGCTTTACAAAAATAAATATCTTAAATCCCTACTAAACCAGTTACCTGCAGATCAGCAAAGAGCAAAGAATATGGGATGGCAGAGGAATCACCCAAACTAAGGACAAAAAATGGGTGTACTCCATCTGGCCTTTTGAAAACGTAGAGGCTGAGAAGCTTACGAATAGAAACACAACAGAGCACAGTTCCAGAGAGGAACAAGCAGGAACTAAACGGTGTTGACTGCAAGGGCAAGCACTCAGCAGGACCCAGAGGACAAACAAGCTAGAGGTGAGGAATCCAGAGAAGAATGCTCAGGTGCTTGCAAGCTTAGAGACTTCAAAGACTTCAGAGCAGTAATCAAACCGAGGAAACAAGGTGTATTTTGCCTAGATCTTTTTGTTTCCTGTGTAAAAATAATCTGTAAAATACAGGCCCATTTGTTTCAACTATTGTGCATCCTTTGCAGAGGAAACTAGTGTATGTATGAGGAAGGAGTACCTGGGGAATCTCGAGACATCTTAAGGCCCCCCCCAGATGGATAATTGAGTCTTACTTCCAAAGGACAGTACCAAACAGCTTCTACATTTAGCAGTTAAGATAGTATCTGGATCCTGCCTAACCAGAGATGAACAGCACAAAAATCTGTAATACAAAAACCAGCTGCCTGAGAAGCATCCAAAATGTAAAATTCAACCTAAGCCACAGAAGGGATTACAAGACGTGTTCGATGCTGGCGTGACCTCAGTGCCAAAAAATCACCTGACCATCTTGGAGAATTTTAAAGTACAACAGCCAATGCTGAGCTCCTTGACAAGTCCCATCCCATAGGATTTCCACACTCCTTTAGCCTAATTCAGCTTCTTTGTAGTCCATCTGGGTAGCCTGAAATAAGTAGCTGAAATGTGCCGGAGTTTAAGCTTTAGTTGTGTGAGGAAACAAAAGAAATTTCCTCGTTATTTTAATTACAGATACATGTTGAGAGCAAAGACATTTGTTGTGAAGAGACAGTCTATAAGACAGATGCATTAATACAAATGCATCAAATATAGTGAAGTCTTAAAACTTGAAAACAAGAAAAAAACCCAAACCCAAAACCTTCCACACTGTAAATGTGAACTAACAGCCAAAAACTGTGTGTAAGAATACTACAAGATCATCCATCTAAAGAGACATACTGGCTTCTAACTAGCCATTTACATTTATAAATAAAATAAATCACTTAACAAGCAGCAGAAACACTCATTTTCAACCCTCCCATGTTAAAGCCTCACAAAAGTAAAACTTCATGCGTGATCGCATCTTGTTCCAATGGACTGCTGACTCACCCAGTTACACCCTACAATACATGATGTCCATGGACTTGTAACAGTGGCCCTTACAGAAAGCACAGTGCACAGAAATTGTAAAAGAAAATCTCATAACCACACCTTCACCAGACCTGTCTTTCCAGAAAGTGCCCTGCATGCAGCTTAGTCAGAGAAATGGCATGTTTGCCTATGCACTCTTTCCTTGCCCTTCCTCCAAAAACACTGAAACGCTTCCTTTTCTTCTATAGCACAGATAGTGACAGCTTTTGGTTACAAAATACAGAAAGCAATTAATCAGAAACTTGCACTACATAAAACAAATGATACATTCATACACCTTTAGATCTACAATGTTTACCTCCAAGTTTAAATATGACCTTAAACTGCAGTCCTTTTTATTCATTCACAGAGATCCAGCAACCCTGAGATTAAGGTCAACCATTCCCAAGAGATATGCATCAAAGATGATTTTTCAAATCCTATAATTCTGATTCTACACTGATGTAGGTAAATTACAGTGTATAGGTAAAGGTAGTATCTTTGTTAGCCCACACTGGGTAAAAACAGCCAAGTTTTTACATACTTGAATTCCCTTCCAAGGGTGAAACAGAAGCATCAACCATCAGAGCCAAACAGATTTTTAAAATCACACCTACGCCTACAAAACCTGCATCTATCCCAAATACACTGCAAAACCCTGATAGGCAGGCACAGTGCTGAATCTGCTGTAAAAGCACTCAAACCCCTACCTGAACAATTTAGAGAAGGCCTTTAACTGATGGGGACACTTCTCCAGTGAAACAGAGCTCATCTTTGAGCAAGTCACCATGCAAATGTACTACAAGATAAGGGGAACTTCCTCCACCACCAATCATATACCCTAGCTGTCTTACAACGTCATGGCCCTCAAATTATATAGCAAATCAGTAAATACCGCAGCCTCTAATGGATGGTTATAGCTTGGAAGAAATAATCACTATCACCACCTTTCATCACTCAACTAAATTTAGCTTCAGAAACAAACACCTTGTAGAACAGATTGAACAAGACCTTACCAGAACAACAGTCTTAAGAAATACCTTGCCAAAACATTTCACAGCCATGAAAATCAATGCCCTTCCCGAGCTAATAAGAATCCCCCAAACACATAGCTCTTTCACATGCTCCTCCATGCACTTCAATCAATGCACCACGTCATCAGGTAAATTAGGCAGAGGAAATTAAAGACCCACAAAGTATCAGGTTCAGCTTACTCAGGCAACTGAAAGAACAGAAAAATCAGGGACCAGTGGAGTTATTACCCTTCTCTCATAACAACCACCTCAACTCTGACCTTTTGATCTCAAATCTTTACAAAGACAGGCTTAGAAAATAATAATTAAAAAAACCTCCACTCCAACTTAAAGGCTCTGGATGCAGGTAACTTAACAGGTAACTTCTCTAACCTCCACTCTCAGCGAAGCCCTTAACTCCAAAGGCAGTAAATTGTTCCTGTCCTTTTTCTCAAATCAGCCAAAAACCTGATCTCCCTCTCCCCTTGCTAACATGCCTCTGGGCCTCCAAAAGTAATAGTGACCTTTTCCTTAAAACTACCTAATTGATTAACGCAATCTATTTAAACCAGGACAACGGCATTTTAAATTTCTCAAGAAGCAGCAAAGCTATAGGGAATGACAGCTCACTCTCTTACATTACAGGACCTAGAAACCATTATATAAAACTAGCAAACACCAAGTTTGAAAGAGTCAGAGACTTTTCAGTATGCAACATGAGGTTAAGCTGTGGCACTGCTTGCCACAAACATTGTGGGTGCTGAAAGTGTATATGAATTTTAAAAAACCCTGGAGAAAACCCATTGAGGGCTATTAAAAACAAACATCATCCCTCTGAAGGGCCCCGAGCCACACAGATCTGGATGCTGACAGAATGCATGGATGCTTTCCAATGCATGCTTTTCTTCTTTATCTGCTTCCTTAGGCTTCTACTTCAGACATTAGCAACGACAGAATAAGAACAGTGGAATATGTGGACTTTTGGTCTGCTCCACAAAGTGATCATGAAATGATAGAGTTCCAATTCTTGAAGAATGAAGGAAGGGGGTCAGCAAATTGCTGCCTCAGAGTTGTGGAGGGCAGACTTTGGCCTGTTTAGGGGCTTGATTGACAAAGTCCTTTGGGAGACAGTCCTGAAGGGCCAAGGGGTCCAGGAAGGCTGGACATTCATCAAGAAGGCAATCTTAAAAGGTGCAGGAGCAGGCTGTCCTCATGTGCCAAAAGATGAAATGGTGGGAAGACCAGCCTGGCTGAACAGTGAGCTTTGTCTGGAGCTCAGAAAAAAAAAAAAAGGAGAGTTTATGACCTCTGGAAAAAGGGGCAGACAACTCAGGAGGACCACAAGGACACTGTGAGGTTACGCAGGGAAAAAATTAGAAGGGCCAAAGCCCAACCAGAAATTAATCTGGCTACTGCCATAAAAGACAATTAAAAATGTTTCTATAAATACATTAACAACAAAAGAAGGGCTTAGGAGAACCTCCATCCTTTATTGGATGTGAGGGGAAACACAGTGGGAAAGGGAAAGGCTGAGGTACTTAATGCCTTCTTTTCCTCAGTCTTTAATAGTAAGACCATTTGTTCTTGAAGTACCCAGCACCCTGAGCCACAAGACAGGGATGGCAAGCAGAATGAAAGCAAAATAATCCAAGGGGAAATTGTCAGCAACCTGCTACACCATTTTGACACACACAAGCCTATGGGGCTGGATGGAATCCAGCCATGGGCACTTGAAGGAGCTGGTGGAAGTACTCAGCAAGCCACTTTCAATTGTTTATCAGCAGTGCTCACTAACTGGGGAAGTCCCAGTTGACTGGAAATTAGGAAATGTGATGCCACCTAGAAGAAGGGCTGAAAGGAGGATCTGGGGAACTACAAGCTTGTCACTGACCTTGGTGCTGGGAAGGTTACGGAGCAGATAAATCTTGAGTGCCACCACACAGCACATTCAGGACAACCAGGCAACCAGGCCCAGTCAGCATGGGTTTATGAAAGGCAGGTCCTGCTTGACTGGCCTCATCTCCTTCTATGACAAGGCGGCCCACTTGGTGGATGAGGGAAAGGCTGTGGATGTTGTCTGCCTAGCCTTTAGTAAAGCCTTTGACATCATTTCCCACAGCATTCTCCTGGAGAAACTGACTGCTCATGGCCTGAACAGGTGTATTGCTCGCTGGGTAAAAAACTGGCTAGATGGCCAAACCCAAACAGTAGTGATGAATGGAGTTACATCCAGTTGGTAGCCAGTCACAAGTGGCGCTCCCCAGGGCTCAGTACTGGGGCCAGTTCTGTTTAATATCTTTATCAATGATCTGGATGAGGGGATTGAGTGGGCTCTCGGTAAGTTTGCAAACGACACCAAGTTGGACAGGTGTGTTGATCTGTTTGAGGATAGAAAAGCTCTACAGAGGGATCTGGACAGGCTGGAATGATGGGCTGAGGCCAGCTGGTGTGAGGTTCAACAAGAAGTGCCAGGTCCTGCACCTGCATCATGACAACCCCATGCAACATTACAGGTCTGAGGCAAAGTGGCTCGAAAGCTGCCCAGTGGAAAAGGACTTGGGGATGCTGGTTGACAGCAGGCTGAGTATGTGCCAGTGGTGTGCCCAGGTGGCCAAGAAAGCCAAGAGCATCCTGGCTTGTATCAGAAATAGTGTGGCCAGCAGGACTAGGGAAGTGACTGTCCCCCTGTACTTGGCACTGCTGAGGTGCCAAGCACTCTAGGTGCTGAGACTGCACCTAGAATGCACTTTTGGGCCCCCCACTGCAAGAAAGACATTGAGGTGCTGGAGGGCGTCCAGAGAAAAACAATGAAGTTGGTGAAGGGTCTAGAGCAAAAGTCCTATGAAGAGCGGCTGAGGGAACTGGGGTTGTTTAGCCTGCAGAAAAGGAGGCTCAAGGGAGCCCTTATTGCTCTCTACAGCTGCCTGAAAGGAGGTTGCAGGCAGGTGGGGGTAGGTCTCTTCTCCCAGATGACTAGTGACAGGACAAGAGGAAATGGCCTCAAATTGTGTCAAGGGACGTTTAGATCAGATATAAGGAAAAAATCATTCACTGAAAGGGTTGTCAAACACTGAAACGGGTTGCCCAGGGAAGTGGTGGAGTCACCATCCCTGAAGTTATTTAAAAGACACGTAGATGTGACGCCTAGGGACATGGTTTAGTGCTGAATTTGGCAGCACTAGGTTAATGGTTGGACTTTATCTTAAATGTTTTTTCCAACCTAAACAATTCTGTGATTCTTAAGATAAAAGGGCAAATCTTGGGTTTTTACTCTTTAAAAACATTTGAAAATTCTGATTATTTTTTAACATGAAAATAATTTTGGCAATTTGTATTTTATACCCTCCAAGAACTTTAATGATTTTGCTTTATATTGCCATTCAAGTATATCTGTATTACACTAAGCAAAATACCTGTTTAGCATGTGCAGCAAGGCAGTTACTGCAGTAAGAAGTGCGTTTTGTCAATTCAAATACTAACAGACATGATTTTAAAAACCTATAAAAGACAGTATGGGAATTGTAATTAAAAGAAATACAGAGAACTGTGTCATCATTTCAGATCTCTCCTAGATGTAAAAAAATATGCTGCTATTAACAGAAAGCACTGGTAGTCTGTTCACAGTGTAAAACGTTCATTTAACAGAACACATTTCCTTATCAAGGACCTCAGAAGGAAGTAGATTGGGCAGTAATGCAAATAATCTTCTGTCCTCTACACCACTAAGGTGTGGTGAGAAAGCCCCTCCTGCAGCTGTCGTTGCTGCACTTGTCCCATGATACTGTCTTCTTCCTTTCTAGCTGTCCAGCCTTTACCCATCAGGAGCACTACACGTTTTTAGCTGCTCATGGACCTAGTATTTTTGAAGGGGCAGTGGAAACAAGGTAATAAAACAACACAATGGTCTTAAAAGCAGCTGGCCAAAAGAAAATGTGTCCTTGGGAAAGGAAGGAAACTTCCTGAACTGGTCCAATCATAAAATGGTATCAGGATTGTTGAAATAATATTGTATTAATAGTAGATACTGGTGTGGGAGGGGACGGGGAAGCAGAAGTCCAGGTGACATGGAACAGAAGAATTGTAATAGTAAACCCAAAGCTATTTCTTTCCACTAAGCATTTGTTCCAAGCAAAAATATTGCTTAATATAACATGAGATCACTGATGCACTCCTGCTTGAACTAGATACTATGCTGTAGATCAAAAGAGAGATTTAACAAAGTAATCATTGTTTGTGGTTGGAACGCTATGATTAGATTTGGACCTTCTCTTTAATTGAAAGTCAACCTTTGCCTCAAGTGTCAGGATATGGGAATGTCCACTATAACCAGGACAGATGACAAACCTCTCATAACAACTCTCTCAAGATTAAAATGCAGCTACGCATACTTATGAAGACCATACTTACATGAATACTTTCCACATTTAGGGTTGTGTGGTCTAATTTCAGTCCTCTGTAGCAAGGGACCTGCCTAGGACCTGTGTTGGTTGCAGCCTCCGAGGGAACAGGCACCATGACTTTTTGTACCACTGAATCTTAGTTTTCTTCCTGGAGCTGAAGTAGCTGGAAACAGATGCAAAAGCAGCTCATCCTTGTCTACACTACCGGCTAGTACTAGCTCAGTTGAACTTGTGGTTTGTCACAGATGGCCAAAACTAGGACAAATCCCATATGTAAACAAGGCCTAAATTCAAATGGTGATACCTGCACTGAGCAAAATACTGCTTTTGGAAAGACAAATCTTGTAGCAAAACCAGAAATGCAATGTCTCACAAATGACATGATCAGAGCCTGAAGTACAGCTGAGCAAAGTGCACAGCAAGCATTAGAGAGAAATGCAGGAAGAAGGAAGAAACTATCAATATGACAGGCCTCACTAAGAATATTTTCCCCCCATGATGTAGTGAGGATGCAACTGTACCATGCATTGAAAGAGTACCTGATCAATCATTTCAATGTTCAACCTGCCAAATCAGATGCTACTTAAGGTAACCGATTACTGATACTACAATAATCTGCAGACACCAAAGAATAACTTACAGTGAAATGACAAAGTAGGTGAGCAGTACAGTAAAAGAGGAGAGGAAAAAAAAAAAAAGAAAAGAAAGAAATAACAATCTCTTCTCTCTTGTGCACATCAAAGTAAGAGGCCATGGAAACCAGCACAGTATAACTTCAAACTGAGCTCTCCCACTCAAATTCCAGGGGTGAAGAAAAATGTAAATACTGACCTGAACCTAGACAGAAACCTACAAAAATCCTTATGGAAATAAACCAAAGCTCAAGTATCAGCTCTAGCACTCTTAACATATCAAGATGAAATTATTTTAGAGAGAACCAAACTACTACTACTATTTCTGAGCTGGATGTTTATAACCTGCTGAGTCTGCACACTCGGCCTGGACACATATCCCACAGGCTTCCCTTAGCAGCTTCTCCTCCTCTCTTTTCTTTGAGACTATTACAAATTTTTCTTTGGAAAGAATTCTCTTCCAGCCCTCTTTCCCATCTACCAGATGAATTTAATGTGCTCTTTGTCACTGAAATGGATTTTTTGGGGAAAAAGAATAATCATAAAGAAGCCGAATTATAATCGTGACCAATTAATTTGGTCCATCACATGTTACTTATAAACAGACAATTCCAGTCCTCCCCCCACCTTCCATCCATCTCAGAGCAGGGTTACAAGACAAAGCCATCTGGTTGTTTTAAAGAGAATTATTACCATTTTATAAGGGAAAAGTGAAATCTCCAAATGACCTTTTAAAAGAAAGGCCCGTCATTAACAAAACTGTGATGTGTAATTGTGTGCTTCCTGAAACCACTTTTTAGAACTAAGATCTATCAAGGTTATTTATGCCTCAGACCATTCTCCTAATGGACAAGGAGAGTGGCCTTGTGTTTGGTTGGTCCTCAGTATCTTCTACTGGACTCTCTGAAAGGTGATGGGACAGTGAAACTTACTCATGTACACAGGATACCCAAAGAAGCACGGAAATTCTTTCAGTGAAGAAGGAGGATGAACCTTTTTATTCCTTCAACAACCATTCTCAGCATTATTTTCCATTATGAATTAGCATAAGCACTGGAGAGCAGTCCAGACAACGGAAGGAGTTGTTCAGGGCACTAAAGCAAACAGTCCTTCAAAATTCCCTTTGCAGAAACCAGGAACACAGCGTTCTTTTATTAAAATAAATCCCTCTTCTCTGTTTAGGAATAGGGAATCTGGAAGGCTGGCTAGGATGCACCCTTCACAATAACTCTTTACTGCTATCTGTGAAATGAATAGCCAAAAATCCCCAACACAACAGTGATGAATTGGCAGCATTAAAACAAACACCCACAGCAACAGGCTTTAGATACCCACACAATCCCTAATTGCCAACAACTAAGCTGAACCCATCTGCCATTTATTCCTCTGCTCTACCTGTGATATTTTGTTTCTCATTTACAGATAAGCATAAACTGAGCAGGGAAAATTAACACTGCAAAGAATAAATGAAACATAATGATTTATTGTGGTAAAGAAGCTGTCAAAGAAATATGCTGGACAAATTGCTCCAGCTTATTCTACTCCTGGGAGGGACATCTCTGACATGCACAGCATGTGCTGCTGACCAGAAACACATGATAAACAAAAGAAAGACACATAAGCAGATTCCTATCTCAAGTTTCACCAGTTTAAATCCATGCTTAACCAGTCAGATTGCACCACGCTCTGCATGACTGAGCCCAAAATTTAGCTCGCAGAGTGAAAAAAATGGAGCCACATGATCCTGCTTTTTAGATATCAACAACAAAAGTCATAACACTGAGCCCCTGCTTCTAGCTCTGCCATTGGTTTATTGTGCAATTTGCAAGAAATCACTCTGCCCGCCTCTGCTGAACTTGCTTCATCTGTAAAGTGGAGATCCAGCTGTTTTTTTCCCTTGAGATCAGCCTTCTGATCCAAGTAACCGCACAAGCACTGATAACAGCCCAAAGAAGGGAGTGAGATCCTTCCTTCTGGAGTAGCGCAGGCTTAGCTCAGCTTAGGGCAGTTGTGAAACTGGACCCTAAGGGTTTTAGGGGACTAGATACTTTTATTACATCAACTTCTGACCTACTGGGAATGCACAAAAGCAGGACATTCCTCTTTTCACAGCCTAGAAGTATGCTTAGACTAAGAGTAACCTGCTACTCCTTAGCCTTAAATATTGTAACAGCCAAATATAAAGAGTAAGAATGTAACTAAACCAAGAGTAATCCCCCAACATTCTTTTGTTCTTCTTACACACAACCTTTCCTTTTCAGCTGGAGTGTCAGCAAGGCTCTAAGTCTCAAACTTCGGATCTGTATTACAGCCTGTAACACTGGCTGGATGGGCAAAAGCCTGAAATTTTCCTGTGTGGAACAGCTGTATTGGTAAGGTAACGCAGACATTGCCAGTGGACAACACAAGGCTTTTGAATGACAATAATGAAAAACTGTACTTCAGGATGCTTGTAGGAATGAATCTGGTTCTTCTGGGTATTAACTAGTCCAGTGTTTGAACTAAAGAACTAGATTTCAGCCCATTCTTTTGACACTTTCTCCCACAGCATTATCATTTGGCAATAGAGTTAGTACAAAACCAACAAGCAGCCTATAAGTGGGCTCAGTCTCTCTCTCGGGAGGTTTTCAAGACTCGGCTAGAAAAAGACATCACTGGCCTGATCTAGTGTTAGCATCTTCCCACTGTGAGCAAGATGTTTGACTACATGACCTTCTGGAGGTCCCCTCCCACCAACATTTCCACCATTCTGTGATTTCTCAGTACAGAAGCAGCTGTAGCATCAGAAGTCTCTCTACACTACCCATTTGACTAAGGCACAACAGAGAAGTGGAGGTCTTCTGTAGCACTCATGTAGTTACATGAGCACCTCTTGCTCTTTTCAATGCCCAATTTCAATAAAGTACCCTGGATTTTAAATTTACCTAAAATACACAAAGTCTGTTAGGTGGCCTACAAAGTTAGCACTGAAATTACTCCTGAGGACAAAACAAGCAAAGCTGTTAAGTGCACAAGTGTCAGCAGCAATTTGTGAGAGGGTTCAAATTAGAACCCCAGGCTTCAGAGGTTATCAGCTAGCAAGATTTCTGCAGCAGAAGGAAGGACTCTCATATTTCCCTTCAGATATGCAAAGCTGGAATTATTAAATGACTGACTGCAGACTGGCCGTAATGGTTACAACATAGAAAATCCTGTTACTGTCTGTTTTCTCAAGACCTCAAAAGCATGTTGATTTGTAAAAGCACATTGGTTTAACTATAAAGTGAGGACAATTCCACTATGATCTCAGGCCTGTGCCTTAGGACTCCCTTCATGTTATGCTAAAGGCTTAAGATCTTAATTAAAAGGTGTTGTTCAGGCTTCACAGATGATCTGGGAAAACACATTCTTAAGATGTAATCAGACCATTACTTTAATATTTACTAAACACAGTTTCACAGGACCAACATTACATAGCAGAGAAAATAGAAATGCAGAGAAGCTTTCACTAATGGAATTCTGCTAAATAAAAAGACCTAAAACTGAAGAGACAAAATGCCATTCATAAAAGTGATAGCTTGATTTACCAGATCATCACTAAAGGGATCTGTAGCCCCTTTCATCAGTCACTTCAAGTGCTTCTTTATAAAGGAACAAAAGAAGGGTTGTCTCTATTTGTATTGTTGACTTGATGCATTTTAAATAAAAAAAGCCCAATTTAGTTCAATCAAAAGGCAGCAAACAGCTGTAAAAGAACTTTAGCACATTACAATCGGCAGGCAGATTATATGCCAGTAAAACCTAGAAGGTATTTCTAGAAATGCACCAGTTATGTCTTCCCCCTTCCCACTTTGAGAGTGCGCTTTCACAGTAGACTCCTAGATTTTAAGAAAATCAAAATCTCTTACTTGACTTCAAGTGATTGATATGCTACTAAATCTCTCAATAAATTGTTGCAGTGTCTAGCTACCTTCATCCTCTTATTTCCAAGGTAAAGGCAACTACAGTGAATTATATCACATTACAAGACCATGTTGCAGGGGTTTTTGATCCATAATCCTTACCGCAAAGGGAAAAAAACCCCAAACCATAATGAAATTAATCCAGTACCTTCTACAAGCTTTACTCAAGCTCAGGGATTAACTGCAAAAATGTGGATGCCTGAAACCTTCTATTCTATTACTATCAGGCAATTTTCAGTTTGAAAACATTTAGTCATAGGACTAAAGGGTCCACTTCTATTGTAGAATTGTGCTGTGTTACAGCAATGCATGACCTGAAGCTACCAGAACCAACAGTGTGTGACCTGACAGTAAAACCAAGAAATATTGATAAATACAGATCACTGTTGCCAGTACAGGCTATTTTTAATACTGTCTGAAATAAAACAGTTGAAGGATGGTTAACATTAGGTCATGAAATTAAATGTCTCTTGACAAAAATTTCACTTAGCAATAGGTATTATTTGGATTCAGGGAAGATTGTTTTGATCTTACTAATGTGCTAACATTAAAAAAAAAAAAAAAAGTCAGTTCAGAGTGGTACATGAAAAGGATATCCACAAGCCCTGTTCTGTTACTCCTCACTTAATCTAAACTCTTCTGCATGAGAGATGGTTGCTAATTGCCAGAAGAGGCAAAAGACAGTGTAGTAATGCAGATTTTGTAAGCATTACCTAGTATCTGTTTCTTTCTTACCTATGGTCTTTGGTTCATCCACTCCCCAAATTTCTTCCTAGTGTCATGTTAGAACCCAGTATTACCACCCACAATACTCCATCTTCCTGTAGGATTTCTCCCATACTAAACATTTGATAAGCTAGTAAGAAAACCAGAATATTTGTCAGAGTTCCTGATACCACTTGTCCTGGTTTCAGCTGTGATGGAGTTAATTTTCTTCTTAGTAGCTAGTACAGTGCTGTGTTTTGGCTCTGATGTGAGAACAATGTTGATAATGAACTGATGTTTTTAGTTGTTGCTAGGTAATATTTATACTAAGCCAAGGACTTTTCAGTTCCTTGGGCCCTGCGAGAGGGCTGGAGGGGCACAAGAAATAGGAAGGGGACACAGCCAGGGCAGCTGACCTGAACTGGCCAAAGGGATATTCCATACAGTGGGATGTCATGCTTGGTATATAAACTTGGGGGGTTAGCTGGGGCCTGGGGATCGTTGCTCAGGGACTGGCTGGGCATTGGTCAGTGGGTGGTGAGCAGTTGTACTGTGCATCACTTGTTTTGCTTTCTCCCCTTCCCTTTGGATTTTATCCTTCCCCCCCTGCCTTTCACTGTAACTGTTATTATTATTGTTGTTCTTTCATTTTTATTATGTTTCAATTATTAAATTGTTCTTATCTCAACTCTTAAATTTTACATTCCTTTGAGATTCTCCTCCCCACCCCTCTGGGTGGGGGGGAGCGAGCGAGTGGCTATGTGGTGCTTGGTTGCCAGCCAGGGTCAAACCACGACACCACTATAAATGTTTCACTCTGCAATATCTAAATGGCATCATCTTATAAAAGGAACTATATTAAACACCATTTATATATTGTTCTATCTAGAACAGTTTTTATATGCTTCTTATTGCAAATGAATTATGTCTGAGCTCAGTTTTAAAACTGTTCCTGTTTCATTGTATATGAGCTCTTCATCCCTAAAACTGCAAAGGCTCAAACACAAGCTGATGCAGAAATACACAGACACAGAAATATTTAAAATCATGATGTTGGAAGGGACAAGCTTGAGACTCCTGCAATCACGAGGAATACTGTCATGTCATCTTTTTAAGCTGCTCACATTCCAGACTAAAACTTAACCTTAAACAGCCTGAGGAAGAGGTGGGTGGTGGTTGGGCACTTTTTTGTCTCTTCTTATCCCAGTGTTCCACATTTGTGATTAGACTGGACAGACTTCCAGGCAAGATCTCACCAGGGCTTTGTATGAAATAATACACTTCTCTGGCTCTCTTTTGGAAACATCTACGCCCACTATTTCATGTTAGGATATCTACCTTTCTTAAGGCTCACTACATATGTCTTCATCTGGTCAGCTAGTACCCCCATGTCCACCTCCATTATTTTATATATGTATATACATATGTACATTGTTTTATAGTAATCCTAGTGCAGAAATTACTGCTGTTAGACTTTGAGTCCAAGTACAAAGATATGCAGGGTCATTTCTATTCCACTTTAGGTTATGAGAAGGATGGTATGTCACATTTTTAAGAGATGCATACCAGAACATGCAGCCTAAGGAAAAAGGAGACAAGATGCCTTTGAGCCACTGCATTTTCTCCTTCCCTTGTCATGAACTACCTCCAGAGAGGACAGCGTCATGGGTGTGGCAGCTCATCATAAAATGGCATAAGCCATAAAACAGTCCCCAGCAGAACTCAAACAGCTCTGAAGGGCTGCCCATGTTAGAAGAGAAGTGTGCTTTCACTTCAATTAAGTCTTCCGTACTTCTTTCTTTAGTTTTCCCTCAGTTATTACAGCAAGGGGCTCTGGTCACGTGGCTGCAGCTCCCTTCCCAGGTGTGATATGCCCAGACTGGAGATAAGAATCTCACCCAGCAATTTGTCACCACAGGATTATGCTTTCAACTATAATTAGAGATGAACCGAAGAGTGTAGCAGTATCAATTAGCAAAGTACATCATCTAAGTAAGGAGGCTGCTCCTGCTCTAGCCTAGAAGCAGCAGCGAGACATGCACAAAACCACGCTACCCTTTAAACAATGACTTTTCTTCCTCATAGCTCATCCTGGAAAGCAGCTCTGTCATGACACAATGGCCAACAAAACTGAGAAGGGTGCAGAAGATATGTAAGATCCTGTTAGAAAGCACATGAACTACTGACAGGAATGAAAGACTACCAAAAGCTGCATTTTTCTCAACATTATGAGCAACCTATATTATACTGTTAATTTCTCTGTACTTTCCACTTGAAAATTTGAAAACTGTAACCCAGACAACATATGGCAGTGTTTTATTGTCAGGGCGGGTCCACATTTGAATTCCCAATTTCATGAAAAAAATCTAAAGTTTTATTTTGGTTTTGGTTCCAAATTTCAACCTGTAAAATACACTCCAGAGCAAAAAGGTACTGGTGGGAAGGACCAGCCAGAAGAAGGGGGCACAGATGAAACTGTTTCAACCTTAAACTAAACATTTTGATAAAGTTAGCTTTCCTTTTGATAATGGCTTGGATTTATTTGAAACCATTGTAATACAACATGATCTAATAGAAGTTCAAACATGTAGACTGTAACTGCATCATTTTAAGAAAAAAGTTAAGTAGTTTTAATTATAAAAGAAAACAGTGATCGATGCTTTAAATAGATATAAGTAATCAAGGACAAAGGTAATACTCCCCTGCAACTTAAACACAATGCTGGAAACAGCTATAGCGCTGTTGCGGATATGAGAGGGAAGGGAAAAGCATCCTCTCCTCCATCACGTCACACGGCAGATACAAGACATCAGCTGTGCTATAAGAAGAGGCTATAGTTCCCTCTGTTCTTCTAGCTATAAAAGCTACCCCACTGTACTGTAAAAATGTGATTAAAAAAAAAAATCAGACTGTAAAAATCAAATGAAAAGGTCCTGTCATATCAGAAGGCTGGACACCAGGGGCATCCTGTGAAAAGGCTTTTCGCAAAGGACTGGGAAAGCCAGTGTTAGCTGGTCTGCTCTATCATTTTACTTCATTAAAATCCCATTACCTAGCACAGGATATGGACAAGATCCTATTCCCTGGTGGAGAACTGAGAGGGAGAGTGTGGAAAGAAGGCAAAATAGAAAGAGACGATAAGAAGGAGAACTATGGAATATTCAGAAGCTTAAGGGAAAATGTGGCCTTGCAAATCAATGGCTTAGAAGTTCATGGCAATTGCTGATGGAAATTCTAAATAAACACAAAATGTTTTGTCTCAGTTTTGAAACATTAGGTATGATGGGATCAGACTTAATGGAATAAATAACAAAGTATTGCTATTCTTTAATGAACTAAGAATTATTATATTGCTACAGAAGCAAACAGTCCAAAGAAATAAAAGTCAAGAAGACTTCTTATCTTAAACCACAGTTTTACCGAACAATGCTGTACGTGATACATAAACAAGCCCCTGGATTTTAAGCGCATACAATTACAGTGTAGTAACCCCTGTTAATTCCTTGCAAAATTTTGCCCATGAGGAATATAAACCAACTACCTTTAACACAGTTATTTTGGTATTTCATTACCAAAACAGAGAAGCAGAAGAATGGCATTTTTAGTTTTCTGGCTAATTTCCTAGTTCATCCCATAAAAGGAAAAAAATAAGGAAAAAAAGGAAAAGAAGGGAAGAATAAATATAGAAATATGGTTCTTACCCTGAAGAGCGGCAGTCTGGTTTATTTCTTTCAGAGCGATCTGTGAGAAAGGAGGCATAGTATCAGCACAAAAGTTGGAAGTTCTTTAGCGATACTAGTACAGAAGTCTTAAAAGAAATGTGACACTGTATGACTAGCAAAACCAAAAGTTGGTTCTGTTATAAAAGTTTTTCTGCACTGAATTACTCTACCTAAGATCAAGTAAAATTACTGCAAATTTAACGTTTGTTAAAATTGCTCTACTCAAAACACAGTGTATTTAATGTTTTGTATTAATGCTGTGGAACTTTCCCCTCCCTCTAGCTGAAATGAATAGGACTTTAGTTTAGGGTAAAAATAAGGGAGAAGGAAGAGGAAAAAAGAAAAACCACAGATTACTCAGCGCAAAAAAATCATTCCATGAATCATGGCTGGCAGAGTTCCCTGACAGGATGGGAGAAAAATCAGCAGTTGGTTGCAGCAACATCTGCAAATACACTGAATCCAGTGCAGCCCCATCATTAACTCTTCGACTTCTGGGTGTTCTAGATACTGAATCTTCCTGTGTTTTTAGAAAGGGTTTTGTTTATCTTGTATTTCAAGTAGCTTATTTGCACTAATGACAGTGACCCACAAATAAAAATCTTCACAGTATTATCTTATCAACTCAGGTGAACTTCTTTTGATGAACAATTTATCAGTTGCTAAAGCCATCTCCAGATAAATTTCTAAAAGTTTTTAATTTTGAAAGCTCTGATATTCAAAGAAAGTATAAAATATTTATCCTAAGAGTTAAGATTATCATATAAGCATTACAAAATATCCACTGTGTTGTGTTATTAGAATTCACATATTAGCGGTTATACTCTTAAGTCCAGAGTATCTCTTACCGTGTGACTTTGGAACTACCTGAAAGAAGCAGTTGAGATTTGTGTCCTCCTAAAATACATATATTCTAAAATTAGATGTGTTTTTATTCATTTATTACAGAAAGATCCACTATGCAATTAGAAAGAAATTCTTACAGCTATACATAATCACCAAAGACCACAGTAATTTTACTTCCGATTCCACCTGTGTGTATTTTAAACAGAAAGCTATTTTCCTGTGTTAGTAAACACTTCACTGAAGAACTTGTCTTGTACAGAAGAACAAGAGCATGTCAGCAGTGCTCAAAAAAGTATCTAATGTTTTTTCCATCCACAGGCGCTCCTACTGAGCTGTCATAGCCAGAGCGTATAATTTATTGTGTTTCTGACTCACAGCAATCTCCATTTCATCGCACCGTGTGCTACTCTGTTAGCTAGAAACAGCATGGTATAGCTCAAACCAGTTGCAGCAACAGTTGTTCAAACACACAAAGGCTCCTTCCATCTTTATCGTTTGTTCATGTAACCTCCTTACCTGTGAGCACAGAAAAAAATAAGGCAGGACTTCCTACTGAAATCTGCTTGCCATCTGTCGCTTGTTATCAGTGTTCCCCGTTATGTACATAGCACCAATCTAACAGTACTCAGACAAAACCTTCCTGCTTCTAAAGAGATCGTGTGAATAAACTAGTGAGAAAAAAAAAAAAAAAAAAAAAAGAGTTGGAGCACATGTAAACACAGTGTCTGAGAGCTCTCCCCCTCAGATCACATCCAGTCAGCAGATCCACCACAGCCCAGCTGCGCTGCTGCAACCTGCTCATTCCGGAAATCAGAGCAATTCCCTTTCCCCTTTGGTTTTATTGAAATGTTGAAGCAGGAAACATTACCTTTGTTTTTTACACATTTTATTTACTGCTAAACCTAGTGAAAGCACATCATCCACATGTACACTGGTCTTACTAAGAAGACCAAAGGGAAATACAATCCTACAAGCACACAGTTAGCATTTCAAAGTCGAAATAAAACCCGCACCTGTTTAAGGTTATTGTGAACTTCATCTTTGAAATTTGATTTAGTATCAAACGTAACAAGAGAATCAAGGAGTTGAATCTTTCAATTTAGTGCTTAAATTTTGCAATTCTAGATGTTGGTTTTGCCATTATGCACAAGCACCCATTCAAATAATATCACACACCTCTAGAATATGAAAGCCCAGAAGAAACAGGCCATTTTGTTTGGTTGGTTTTTTATATACACACACACTACATTTACACACACACACCTGCAGATCCCGTTCCTGCATTCTGCAGGCAAATCCTTGGCTTGCAAAAGTTGGGTCACAAAAGTGCGTACCCACAGCTTTTACTCTATACATTTTACCGCAACAACCGAGAGACTGCTTTGTAAACTTTTCTAACAGAAATAAGTAAGAAGACTGTACAGATGCAAAGATCTGAAAATCAAAACCTGCACTACAGATTTTCCTCTATATCAAAGACATAAATTGCTATAAAACAGCACAGGACAAGACAAGACAGGGTATTTCTAGCACAATACTCTGTATCCTTCAGTTCTAAAGTCTGGAAGCCAAAACTACATGTCAGATTAAAGCAATCACTGAATGTTTGCTGGACTAACACGCACGATGAACAAACAGGGCAGTCCGCATTCTGGCATGGGAAATTTACAGGAAAAAACTTAATTTCCAGTGACCAGCACTACCCTCCAGACATAAGCTTCCAGGGATGAGACAGCAGTACTGGTCTCTCTATCCTTGTGTTGCTAAAATAATACCGTGTATATAGCTGTAGTCAAAAAGGCTAGGAACTCCTAAGCAGCTAGTACTCATAAGCTACAGAACTGGATTGTTTGATTCTAAGTTTATTTTGGTTAATGAACTGTTCTTGAAAATCAGCATCATCTCCCTAACCTGACAGAGAACAGTGTGTAGTTCAGGCATTGTGCTAGCACAGCAGACCTGTTCTCGATTTACCAACAACTACCCCAGAGGTTGTGTGGTGCTCTCATCATTCTAATTTTACTATAGCAGATTTTGCCAGCTAGTTCAGATAGCACAGAGACACACCACATGGGTGGGTTTTCTGCCAGCAGAAGAAAGTTCTTTCTGCCTGTCCTCCAATCCACAATTTGCACAGCCAGTTACTTGCAGTCTCACAGTCCGTAAGAACTGATCATCCTCCAACCTCCTGCAGCCCATACTTTAAAAGATTTTCTTCACTAGTATCCACTCCTCACAAAACCTTTGCTGCCCTTATACAAATACACCCAGTGCGGGAGAAATATCATCTTTGTTCAGCAGCAGCGTAAAGAACAAGGAATCAAGGAGCTGGCAGGTGGAGCAGATGAGGTGGAAATCTTCAGAGCCTCCTGGTTGAGGTTGGGAAGACTAGTGCCAAGTTTTAAGCACTGCGGAAGAGTCAAGGAAAACATCAGGACATAAAGGTCTGCTATTCATACTACAACTGCCTGGCAAATCTAGTGTTTATTTACAAAATCGTGCTGCGTATATTTCATCAATAGCATGGACACATCATGCCTTTTTGCAGCATTCAAAGATAGAAGGCAGACAGAAATGCTGTGTTTCAGTTGCTTTTAGAAAGGGTCAGGTTGCTTTAACTGGTGATTCTCTTGCCCTCCAAGCATGGGAAAATTATCTTTTTTGATTGCCTTTAACATGGCCGAACAATTTTTCTTCTCAAGGAAAACATAAACGTAATCATCAGGAGAAAAATAACTGGCTCAACATTATTTCACTTAACTCCACAAACTCAGAATAGCTTAATTTTTTTTTTGCCAAAAAGACCACCAAAGCAGAAAACAACGGCTTTTAAGGCATCCACTCTTGTCTCAGAAAGACAAAGAAAAGGAAAAAGGCAACTCACACCAAACAGAGCCATTGTTTTTCTCTGTTTATTTTGCAAGCTTCTTCAAAGTATCTTGTTGCTAAGAGTAACTTCAACCGAAAAGTGTTCGCTCACTAGAAAAAAATTTAAGTATAAACATGAAGTGCTGTTGAAAAAAAATGAATGGAAAGTTAACACCCATTCTGCCGCTTCAAACCTGCAAAGCTACTAGGGAAATCCCAATTCAATTATCTCCTGAAGTAGGTAACTTCCAACTCTTAATCCCATCCCACAGCTTGATCTCTTTTCAAGGCTGAATTGAGTAAAGGGAGTAAAAGTGGGCACATACCATTCCCGTTTCTCGGCAATACTGTATTTTTCACCTTAATTATGGGTCTTGAATTGAGCAGCCACCAGAGGGAGCAGGACATCGCAACACTCCTGGGGAAGATGTAGTTAGAGCAACCAGCTGTCTCCATCTCTCTTGTCTTCGGCCCCTGATAGCACAGCAGTGGTTGCTTAATGAAAAGTAGCCCGAGATGCTTATAACAATACTTCTGTAACAATGGCAAACCTCTAGATAAACCAAGCAACGGGAACAGTGGGCTCTTAAGCAGTGCTGACAACACCAAAACACAAAATATACGGAGAGGTCATATTCTCAGAATAGGCAATTGGTGAAAGAGGCTATACAACTTGCCCTAATCTGAATGCATTAATACTTTCCTAAGCACCCAGTCCTTAATAAACCTAGATGCCAAGACTGATGCAGCAGCTTTACAAAAGGCACCATGTAGAAATGCGATGGCTCCGAGCATTATGTTAGTAACATGTATCTTAACTATTACCCAGCTGATCACACCTAAATGGTGCAACAGTCCCCATTAGCCAGCCACATTAGACAAGAGCCCCAAATTTCCATTTCAAATTGCCAATGTACATCGGGCCCTCACTCAAACTAAACTGCACATTTTCTGGGAAAAGGTCTGCATTTGTGCAGGATTTTCAATGCTGGTTGCTTTATTTGCACAGAGATAAACAGTAACTGCCATCGATATTGCAATCTTTTTGTCCTCCATTCTGTTAAGGCACGCTGTGGCTTCACAGGGACTCTTCCTTCTTTTCAGCACTTCTCTCAAGTAAGGAGTCAGAACAATACAAATTAATTCCACTATATAGAATCCACTATAAATTTCACTCAATTTCATTAGGAACTGGTATACAACAAAATCGGTAAAACTGAACATTTATTTATGTATTTTAGTATTGTAACAGCAGAGAGGGAGTTGTTCAAAAGGCAGAAGGCTCAAGGAGAGATTAATAAGAGGCCTGAAAGAAACTTTTTTCATTTAGTTTATGTATAGTTTTCCCTTTACTCCAGAAGGCCACAAAACCAGACACGCCTGAAGTCTGTAATTACAAAAGCAAAGTTTTTATATTTGCTTGAAATTCTACAGTATGTTGCTTAATTCCAGCACAGTACATTGCGGGGAAAGAACATACATTATAACCTCTCCAAATGAAATGACAACAGCCTTGTCAGTTTTAATACTAAACAGTAACCGAGCCTTGTAAGCACACAGCATTCCTGCAGCTTATTATACTTGGGAGTAATGCTTTTTTCCCCTGCTCTTAAGCATGACTGATATATTGCAGGGGGGTAGTGGTGGTAAAAGGAAGATCCCAACACATACCTAAAAATGCATTGAACTTCTGTGATTATTTAACATTGAAACCTACTGACAGCCATAAAGCTTGTAATTATCCAAAGACCATATTCTTTAACTTGCTAAAGAGATAAACAATAAACTATAGTCACTTTTGAAGCCTTTTGTGCACTTGTTCAATCTGTAAACGAAAAAAGGATTTACTGGACAACAGAGGCCACATTTGCCAGTGCTACATTTGCTGCTGATTTAATTTTTGTGACTCTGAACTTCCACACCCTCGTTCTTGCTCCTGTGCATTGGAGCATTCCTACATTGCAACAGCAAAAGTGTATGTGCATCAATGTGAACAGACGTGCCAGCGAGGCTGATGCAGAAATGAGAGTAAAGGAAACAGACTGTATAAGCGCTCACCGCTTCTCAAAAAACTCCATGTTTCAAGAACCCAGACCAAACCCAGCCTCAGGAACTAGTTCTCTTCTCAGACCATGAATGATAGACAAAGTATATAAGCAATCAAATATACACCGCATGTGCATATGCTGCCGCACTTGTACCTTCTAACACACTTGTGTAAGAAGGACATTTAGGATACAGGTTTTTCTAAAGCTCTTTTTTCAAGAAATTAGCAACTCCCGAAAGTACAAATCCCCACATCTTCATATGAGACATCCCAGCTGATCTGTGCAATGTAATTCTTAAGACCATGTACTTCAGGTACAAGCAGACGTAGGTATCCACACACCACCAGAATCACAGCGGGAACTACTCAGGATGAGTCCTTCTACTAATTTTTTTTTTATACTTTCATGAGGAAAATACCAATTAACTCAACTTGTTGATTGCCGGTAAAAGGAAATTATCTCTCAAGATCTTTTTCTTCCCAAATCAGAGATTCAGCATGCCTGTAGAGGCTCTGCATATTCCTCAACTGAAGAGAGCTCAGTCTTATGGTATGACTGCCTGCCATAGGGTGCTGATACACAACACACAATAAACGCAATAGTTAGCCATGTGTGAATAAACTGGCGGTTCTTACACTGCATTAACAGATCATCTTTACACCATATTCATACACGATATGCAAGAACATACATATTCGATTATTTTTCTCCTCAGGGGCTTTCCCTGCTTGTGAACCAGCACATCCAGCACCAAAAAAACAGCTTTGAACATGCTGGCAGAGGTGTAATTACCTGTCACAACACGCCCCTTACCACGCTAATTAGGGACATACTCCATGCCTAGAGACCCAAGATATGCACAGAGAAATATTGCTCTTGGGTGGCAAAAATGATCATGATAAAAGGATTTCTAAAAATAAAATAAAAAGAACAGTTTTCTTTGTTTTCTACAGGGACATTTGGCTTGTTTGTGTTGGATTTTTTTCTGTTGAACAACAGTTTCCTGAACTTGTGCGTTCCTGGCCACAGGCAGGATAATTTGAGGCTATGACTTCAGGGAATATCACTTCCACCACTTAAGCAACTTACTTTGACCTACACAGTACAAAACCATGTGTTGTAGAAACAGCCTTTGTTGTATACATCTCAGATAATAATTTGAATTTTTCAAGAAATCACACCCTACTTTTTTTATTTTCAAAAGATGGAATCACCATCTACTATGCTATATAGTAAGAATATTAATTTTTTGATTTAAAACACTTCACAAATTTCACCCTTCCCACCCTCCCTGCCAACCCAACCATCCTCTCCCATTGGACAATTAGAAGTTTTCTGAATTTGTTTATTCAAAACAGTATGTTTTTTATTGTTGAGATGGCAAACCTCCACAACAAATATCTCCAGTGTAATCTTACGCATTGTGCACTTGGAAGTTAAGTATTATTTAATGTGGGTGAGACCTGGGTTCACACTAAAGTGCTGAAGAGCAATTCAGAAGAAGATACTCCCACTCCTGTATCATAGGAAACTAATTCAGCTTTAAAACAAACAAGAAAAACCTTCCTTGATTATTTCATCTTGTGAAACCACTGACTGCAATAGAGATGACACTGCTTCCAATTTAGGAATTAAGATATTATGGTGAGTGCAAGTGAGTGCACAGGTCTGCACTTTGGGAGGAATCTGGAGACTAGGGACGATGAAATGACACAAAAATTACTACTCAAAATAAAAGACTGTAACATACTCAACCATAAAAGAATAACCCCTCTAAAAACAGAAGAAATGTACCAGGCAAATAAATAATATTTATCTAAAGACACTACTGAAATACTCAAAAGCTTGTTCTTGGAATATTTTGTGGTCCCTTGTCACTTTATGATGAAAGAATCCCCAAGTTGTTTACCCAGTTCACATAAAGTCACGTAACAGGACAACATTCTTAAACCTCAGATAAACTTTGTTGCAATTACCAATTTTCTATAGAAGTACATTCATTTGAAACTAGCCTCTTAACAATTTTCCTTTGGTGATATCAGTAATTTGGCCCAACATTCACACAGAAATAAAAAATTCAGGGGTGTGTGTGTGTGGAGTAACAGTTGCTTCTCACATGTATTGGATTTTTAAGTACCACTAAATGGATTATTCCAAAAAAGGTCTCTTGCACTCTATTGCAAAACAAAGATTACAAGATCTAGAAACATTACAGAAGGGATTAATTTAAAGGTGTAAAAAATTTATTTGTTTAATAACGTTGGTTTATGTCAATAAATTGTTGCAACCTGAGTTAACCCTGATCCATTACCTTTGAGTACATGTTTAAAAGTTGTACAACTCTAAGCTAGCATGCCACAGAACAGGAAGCCCAGTACCTGCCTGTTCTTGAAATGTGTCTGGTTTAATGCATATTATTTGATAACAGAGATCAGCATCAAAAATTCATTTTTTTAAGATGTGAGTCACTGCCATTCTGAAGACATTTTACTGAGGTATGAAGTGAGTTTACCCACATCTACTCCAACGCCTACCAAATCCCCTTTAAGGTACCTCAGACTCCTTCACTACTGGTGTAACATGTGCATGTAAATCTGCATACGTGTGCCCTTTGGTCCTTGAAGCCATCCTGACCAGTAATCATATGTACCTTGGAGAAACATCTCTCCTCTCATGTACTCCCAGACCTCTCCTCTTACTACTCGAATGCACACATCAAAAAGGCCTACAGATCCTGTCAGGCATCCAGCCTCTGTTGCTATGATGCCAACAGTAAAATTCCATAACAACACACCTTGATTGCACAGTTCTTGATAATGCATCCGCCAACATCAAGCTAGTGGACAGCAATTAGAGAAACGTAGCGTGCTAATGTCACGGCAGCAGCTACCACGCATTTCCCAGAGATGATACTGGTGATCTACAGGAAGCTTTGCACACCAGTACAGAAAAACAGATTTTTTCATTATGAAGTTATACCCATAAGCGCTGGATACATGAGGTCTGCAGCATTATCCCATCTCTGCAGCATTATCCCATCTCATCATTCAGTGATACCTGTCCCACACTGGTAGCGACACTCTTCCAAGCACTGTCTTGACCTGCTTAAACAACAGGCATGGTAGACTAGGGCTGGTGTCCCACCCTCAGGAACTCCATTCTTAGGTGAACTTCATCATTCCTGTCTGGAGACCACTGGGTGTTTCATCAGATATACTTGCAAAGGCTGAGAAGCTTATGACAAATGACAAAGCTTACAGCATTTGCCATCAGATAAACCGTGGCACTTGACAATGCCATTTTCGAAGTACTAGGTAGAAGGAGAGATATTTTTTCCAAAACTTTGACTTCAGTCCCAAGTCCCACATTTCTCTTCGTTTCTGCAACCCTAGATTTACAGTCCAGACAGTTATAAAATGAATACAGCACATTGATGGAGCAATTTATTATGAGAAAGTTCTCAAAATGCTAAGCTTGTTTCCAGGTGTTTATGTGCCACCACTCCAACAGTATAAGCCAACAGTATTTTAATAATGAACAACATCACAGTACACTGTACACTCAAAAATTCTTGTAAATGATTTAGCACAGATGAACACAACCTGAATCAATTTTCATGGGCAGACCTGTGATACTGAGCACTTAGGTTTTAATGCAAGACAGAGTGCACGATGAATACAAATTTATCACCTTAAGAAAAAAAACTGGTATCAATTTTAGCTTATATCTTATAAATAGAAGCAAAATGTTATAGCTGAAGAAAAAAATCAAATGGCTTCTTTTATGCAGACAGTATTCTGTCTATACAGAGAATGGATCAGACACCCCTTTGCAGCATTTCCACATTTCACAATGCTTGAAAACTTACCTAGGTGTAAATCACCATGCCCAAAAACATATTAAAAAAGCAAAACAGTAAGAGATTTATCATCACTATTCAAGAACTAGTGAATACCCAGTAAAAATACTAACCAGAATGTAAAAGGTAGCAAATTGATTTTATATAATGAATAATTGTCTTCCTTACTACTACATAAGATCTGAAAATCAAAGTGTAAGTGGATTCAAAGAAGGATTAATTTGTGAAAGATAAATACACTGGCAATGATTTAGCAGGGCCTTTCATATACAGCCTCAAGACGTTGCTAACACATTGACTGCAGAGGGGAAGGAATCTCTTGCAAATAAAGCTTGAGTCCTAGGAGGTGTTCCTTGCATACTTTCCTGAAGAAGTTTGTAGGCAATTGTCAGAAACAGATTACCTGAGATAAAGAACCTTTTGTGTGATCCACTGTGACGTTCCTATAAAATTCTTGTTCAATGGGTTTTTTTCAGTTTGCACACCGGGGCTATCAGAGCTCTGAAAGGCTGGGGCAGTACACCCTATTCATTATAGAAGTGCCAACGTCAATCATCTGAAATCTTCTGCACGTTCTGACCCAACTGCATTTTCTCCAAAGGCCTGAACAAGCTGACTGAGTTGTTGACTCACACACCAAATAAATACAACGACCTCTTAAAAAGCTTAGGGGGGGAAAAAAAGCAGTAGGGGAAAAAATATAACAGCAAGATCTGTTCTATTCAGCTTCTACTATGGCATGAACATTTTCAGCCCTGCTTTCATCCAGCCCTTCAAGCTGGACCCAAATACAGGTACATACAGCCATAGAAAGCAGGTATAGATTTGTTTTGTAATATATGTGAGACTTCATAAACCAATTAAACTCATCTTTGAAGCACCTTATTTAGAATTCCATTAAATCCTGTAAGAAGCTCCTAAATTCTCAAGGCAGAATGTCAAATTGATGTTTTTAGGATAACACATGCAATCCATGCAAATCTCTGCTAATTTACAACACCACCTGAAGCAATTCGTGTAGCACAGCACCGTATCAGATGGTGAATTAAAAAATATCGATACCCATACAATCCTGTGTCTTTCAAAATTCATACAACGTCAACCACTAAATCTGTGCTTTCCTGCAAAACTTATTTTTGTCTTTCACTGAAGGCAAGGATGCTTGCTTGCCAAGCACAAACCACGGATGAACAGATGATATATTGTCTTCCCAAGTGTGCTGTTGGAATGTTCCAGTAACTTCGGTGCATGCTGTTTTTCAAGAGAAAAGTAAAAAACTCTTGGCCAGCAATGAAGCCAGTGCTTCCACCCCATTTTTGTATGGTTTGAGAACCTGAATAAGCAAGGCAGGACTGTGCAACAAGAAGGTTGAAGGGGCTGGACTTCATTAATTCGCCAGAGGAGACAAAGGAGCTATGTAACAACAGCACGCAGCTACTTGAGGGGTAGCAACAAAGATCCCAAACGCAAAGTCTTGCTTGTGTTAGTGGATGATATCACAAGGGGCAATGATCACAACTGTGGCTTGGGAGGTTCAGGTTGAATGTGAGGAAAAATTCTTTCACTAGGAGGTAGTGCAGCATTGGAGCAAGTTACCCACAGAGGCTGTAAATCCCTCTGTTTTCCAAGGCTTTTCAAGACACAGCCAGACAAAGCCTTGGCTAGATGGATCTAGCCTTGGCAACAGTCCTGCTTCAAGCAGAAGGCTGCACTAGGTGACCGCAGAACTCCCTTCCAGCCAACACTTCCATGGCCACAAATACAAAATCATCAAAGCAAAGAAACTAAACTATGCTCAATGTAAGGCACTATAGATAATAAGCATCAACAGAAGACATTTATGTCAAATGCCATTAAGTGCTATCAAATAAAATTTCATTTCATACTGCATGTATTGTATGAGATACTGATTGAAACAAAACACGCAGAATTACATCAACTTTTAATAGAGAGTGTGTCAACACCACTTCTCTGTTGCTTCCAGATTTTAAATGAAGGCTATACTGTCAAAAGTAAACATTCACAAATTTATTTACAAACATTAATTTTTTTCCCATCTGCAAACAACAACCACTATGGTAAAAGCTTCTTGCAATGAGGTTATGACTCAATCTGCCCTTTGCTGACTATCCCCATTTTTTATGCAACAGCCTTGATTTATCATTTGTTACCTTGACAGAAAATGATTGCTTGCAACACAGTTAACAACATGGTCTTCTGGCAATCATAACTCAATAGATTATTCTCTGGTACAAACACACCATTCCTTACGTAATGATACATTTTTATGCCTGGCTTTGGCTATAACCTAAATGAAGAAGGTCCATTTCAATAATAATAATAATAATAATAATAATGTGTCCTTCTACAGTTTCCTTGGCTAGGGAATCACCCTGTTGACTATTAGAAGTTAGTCAGTTGCTTTCCTTGGAGCAGCCTTTATTTTTAGAAGAGTTGTTTCTTCAGAAGACACAACATTCTTTGCTGTTCAGTCTACACTCTTGGCCAAGTAACTACAAGCAGGGTTTTTTTTCTTGCCACTGACAGTACAATTTAATTTCAAGATATGTTGGTGAATTTCTGCGTATAGGCTACATTATTTAGCTTCTACAAACATTTTAGTTAGTATCTTGTACTTACCTCAAGCAAACTACATTCAAAGACTATGAAACAATGGGAATGTGTGCAGTAACTTCAGCAGGCTATGGGAGAAGCATAATCAAGTAATTTTTTAACACTTACATGATACAACATATTGGCAGTTAAGAGATTATTACAAAACAATTACATTATTTGCACTTTTTGAATTTTAAATGTTCTACTGCAGTGGTGCCTCAAGCAATTATTAAAACTGAAGCCCGTGAGCCTGCCATCAGGACTACAAACCCAAAACAGACTGAATCCCAGGAGAAAGAGGGAAGAGATGCCCACCTGGCAGTCAATTCTACCACTTTGTAGGCCTGTGAGCCAACTGATTAAATAAAAACACCTGAACAACCACTCCCACCCACTCCCCCCAACTCTCCTCTCAGTCCTGTTTTTAAGGGCTTCTTGTGTATACATGGCCAGACAAGCAGATCATAGATAGACCTTGTGCATTTATTCAAGACAGTTGATCTGCTCTACTGGATTATTATTTTATTTTCTTCTCTGGATAAGATGATAAATGGTTACTCTCACTATGGAAAAGCAGAACAACTTCCAGATCAGCACTGAAGGACACAGGCATGCAGACAGATAGGTTTCCAGCTAAACAATGCTGACTTCTGTCTGTAAAAGATGCAGATATTTCTGCTTCTTATAAGATCTAGTTAATATTTTAAGAACACAGCAACTCTTAGAGCTACTTTTTTCCTAATCATGCTTTCTTCCTGCTCCAGGGTCACTGGCCCCCCTTGGGAAATACTAAGGTCAAAATGTTCATGTCATGATCCAGTGAACCCTAAAGGACATCACCACTCAGATTACGTTCTCAGACTTCAGAATTTCATGAAGAATTTCAGACCATCTTATTTTCTTAATAAGACATTTCTTATTCTTCATTTCTTAAGGCCAAACACATCTTTTGCATTAACATGGGAACAACTGTTAAGCATTCTTGTACCAAATTCTTCATTGATCTGTAAAAAGTCTATGATGCCTGCAAATTTTTACTGAACTTCATGAGACACACTACAAAAATGTAGCCCCGTAACCTCTCAGCATGTTGAGCAGTGAAATATTCAACCTTAATTTGTTACACTGGATACAGCTCATTGTTCTCAAGTTCCAAAACAAGTCAGTGCCAGTTTGATGTGGGAGTGTAAAAAATTGATCCAACTCTGATCTAGATCTTGTTTTGGAAAAAAAACCAAACAAACAAAACCACAAACCAAAAACCCAAAGCATTCAGTCAACCAACCAACCAAAAATAGATGATTTCACCTATAATCGAAAATTGCCCACTGGAGTTGAGAAGTTCCAGAAAACATCTGAAATACTATGGAGAAACAGAAATGACAGGGGGGTGGGAAACCAAACAACTCCATCCTCCCCAAGATGTTTCACTCAGCATAGCAAAACTTGTGTGTGAAATTTACAGCTGCTGTGTGGGAACAAACCACAGACAAGTATTTGTGGTAAGTAAAACAGAGTAATATTAAACTAAGTCAAAGCCTTTCCTTGTATTATTGACCATCTGCACTTTTAACCACACATTAAAGTACAAATCAGAATAGTTCTTCATTATGAACTCAAATAGATTTCATTATTGACTTCTATATTTGGCAATATTATTTTATTTTTAAGTAAGGAAACATCTACCACATCCATACTGGGCTATTCTTTCTCAAGGAACACTGACCAGAATTCAAAGTGAAATAAACCAGATACTGAATCTGTTAAAAATTTCTGGTGCACTTTAGATATCATCAGAACACTGAGATACTTCCTCAACCCTAATGCCGCAGCAAGGACACATAATTAATCAATTCAGTTCATAACTAAGATTTATATTCACTATAAACTTTCCTGCAAGTACACTTATTTTAGTCAGTAGTCACAGAATAAAAAGCTAGTCAAAATAGGAAAGGACACCAGATTAAAGTCCAGAGTTAGACTGAAGTCTATCGAAAAATAGGATTTTTGTTTGGAGGTTTTGTTGTTGTTTCCCTTTTGTTAAAAACAAACTAGATAAAAATACTAACATTTTAATCTAAAAAAGCCAGTAAAAATCCAGTGTTGTTTATTCTTCCCAGAACAACAATGTATGTGACAAAAACATGCAACAAAGAGGGTAGAAATCGATCAGGTCATTTTACTTATTTATATTGCAGTAAAAAAAAAGCCCTAAAGATTTCCAGCAAGGCTGGCTTCCTTTCCCACAGCAGGTGACCAGATGATTCAGTTTAATGAACCTGTGCAGCTAGTTATATTCTTCTCACTTCTTAAAGAATGTATCCTAGTTCTTCTCCCTATCACTTAAAAACCCCTATGCATATAAAAAAATTATCAAACAATCAGCGTTTTATCAAAGGGAAAATAATTTCATTAGATGAGTCTCAAATTGCTTAATATCTTCTCACAGGTTTTTCAGAGCATGCTAATTAAAAACTTTCTTATTTCAGGGAAAATTCCATCGTCATGACGTGTGGTGGGGTAAAAACAGGCAAACAAGTCACCTGAGCTGTCTACGACTACTCCATGGACAAGGATGATTCTGCCCATCATCTGCTCATGTCTCCACGTTTTCACTCTGGGCTTTAATATCAGCTCTGGTGCTTGCCTTGCTTAAGCAAGTCTCTTCAGCTTATTAAATAAACAAAAAAGTCCCCAACCTAATCCAGCTAAAATAACCAACGAAACAATTACCCAACCAACTAAATAAGAAAAGCTTACGTGAGTAGATCTCTAACAGTTTTGCAGCAATCTAAGCCAAACTAGCTCTTGACTGACACAGTTTCTTAACTCCCTCCAGCTGCATGTTCCTACTCTTTCCCTTGTGCCAGCTTCAACACCCATCAGAACCTGCATAAAACCATTCCAGTGAGCTGAATCAGCAGGCTCCTGTCCACTGAAAAGAACGAGAAAAATATCTCTGTGCTTTGCCAACACACCAGAACAGGTTGATGCAGGTTCTAGTGAGCACAATGGCTCCAAGAGAAGCCTCAGCAGCCACCGGCTAGATGAGCCCAGGCTGCCACCAAACCACGACTTTGGTAACTTTACTCACCGACAGGTTGGACAAGCAGCAGAGCTGACACACCAGAGAGAGCAGAAGTGCGCATCCACAAAAGAGATGATGCCTCTAGCAGCAGCAGGCTGTTAGTATAGTTTAGCTGGCTTCATCCTACAATACCCGGCATAGCATAATTGTGACTACTTTCAAGGGAAAACACTACTTCTTCATTCAATGCTCTCCTCTGTTCTGGTCCCCCAATAAAACAGTGTTAATTATATGCTGGCGTGTTTAGTAAGTCGAAAGGTGAAAGTTCACAAATGCTTCTAACTACCACTTCGCATACACACCTTGTATATGCAGGGCAAAGGTAAACAACTTCCCTTATGCACTTTCACGCACAAGCAGAACGTACCAGAAATTTAAGTTGCTCGCATTCACAATTAGTTTAACAGACTGAAGTGCTTAAATTAACTGTCTGCTAAGATGCAACTACATTTCTTAAACCCTGCAAAAATATCCAACAGCATTATTTAACACCTATTTTACATTATTATTTTGGCAGTGTAACTGCATACTATATGAAAAAAACCCATGCTTACTTTCAATAGGTTTGTAAATAAAGGAGTAAGAGAACTGTCAAGTAAGGGAAGAGTGAACTCATGTACTTTGGGTGGTGTTTTTCACGGCTGGGAGTCTTTGTGCCATTTTCCACTGTGGAGTCTTGCAAACAGATGGAAAGCTGATGAAGGGGTAAAGCAGAATACTATTCATTCACACATACTTTACGCTACTAAGGTAAACAGTGCCAGGCCCATTTTAAAGGGGGATTTGTCAGGATGAAATAATAATAAAAATAAGAAGAAGGACACAGGCCTTTTATTACTGATTAGTAGCACTGTGCCAAAGACAAACTCCAGGAACAAGCCCTGTTCCACAAGAAGGTGGCAAAGATTATATACATACATAAACTGTAGAACCAATTATACATTTTTTGCTAATAAAAATCTCCAAAACAAATACCTTTAAAAACCAAGACATCATAACCAGCACAGTGTGAACACTTAGCTATTGAGGAAGCCGTACAGGAACCAACACTTTTTTTTTTTTTTCCTTGCACCCTACTCTAAACAAAGCAAAACTCTGCACACATGCCAAGCCACAATGGGTTCAACAGGGTCTTGCTAATCCTGCACCTGCCCAGAGGTGCAGTGACACAGCTAGGGTCACTGGAAGCCACAGCGCCTGCCTGTTGCCATTTTCCTCTGCGATTCCTCAAATCGCTGTTTTCGTCATCTACGAGGGGACACTCACTTCTTGTTGCTCAAACAGATGCAAAACCACACAAATGTAAAAGTCACTGTATAACTAAGGCTGTATTATAATCAAATTAAAAACCAGAATATTTGGAATTCAATTTTAAATACGCAGTGGGGCTGAGATTCTCTCTGGAAACAGATCTTAAAGGAATTATTCATTCTGGAGGGGATTTTACATTGACAGAAAAAGAAATGCTGCATTCACATCTCAGTGACTACATAAAGGTGATATATACGTTGCCCCTCAGTTAACAAAGATGCCTGAATTAACTACTTTATCTTGCTGCCAGGATCTGCCGGATTTCACCATTTCAAATAAAAGCTTGTTGTGACCTTCAAGTCTCTATAAAGACATATCAATCTGCTTGCTCTCAAGCTCCCGTCTCCATGCCTTCCCGTACACAGGGATTCTTGCCTTCCCGCCTGCCCAGGCCTACCTCCCACACCTACATGAAAGGAGCTACACGCGGTCAACTTTGACACCCAGACGCTCCTCCATCGGGTACTTTCAAGAACAATCCGTATCTGAGTTCCTGATACGGCACCTTACACACCCGGAGATGCCCGGTGGGCAGCCGGAGCCGGGGCAGGCTCGGGCCCCGAGGCCGTGGGGCACAGCACCCGGGGGCTGCAGGCCTGTGGCTCTCACCGGCCCCTGGCTCAGGTGCCCCGGAGCCGGAGCCGAGCCGGGGTGAAGCCGCCGGGCCGGGCCGGCCCGCGCTGCGCTGCCGCATGGCCCCCCACAGCGGTTCAGAGCCGGGGACCGGGCCGGGGACGGCCCACAGCAAGCGACGCCACGGCCCGCCGCGCCCCCGCCCCTCACCTGCCGCCGAGCTCAGGGCGACCCGCCGGTGCCTCCTGCCCAGCTCCCGCAGCTCCTCCTCGTCCTCCTCCAACCTCCAGGCTTCGGCCATCGGCGGCGGGGGGGCGGCTGACAGCATTCAAGAAGCGGGGGCTGCCATGTCCGCCCGCGGCCGGCACCCTCCCCTCAGCGCGGCCGCCCGGCCCCGTGATCCCCGGGGCTGCCCCGCACCTGCGCCCTCTCCGCCCCCGCCCCTGCCGGCGAGCTCTCAGCGCGGGCCGCCGCGCTCCGGCCGGTGGGGAGAGCGAGGGCGAGGCGGGAGCCGGCGGGCGGGAGCCGGCCTTGCCTGCCCATCCGCGGCTCCGGCGTCAGCAGGAAACCCGGCGGCCGCCTGGCACCGCCACAAAAGGGGGCGGGGGAGGCGGCGGCGGCGGCGGGGGGAGGTACCTGGCGGTCGGGCAGCGCTCCGCCGCAGCGGGCACCCAGCCCCAGCAGCCTCTGCTGAGGGGCACAGGGGCGAGGGGCTCCCAGGCCTTCCTCCCCTCACAGCGAGGGTGAGGCGGCGGGAAGCGCTGTCGCTGCGGGCGGCCCGGGGGGCTGGGGGTGCCGGCCGTGCCGATGGGGCCCGGGGTGGGCGGCCCGCCCTGCCCTGCCCTGCCCGGGCGGCGCCGGGGAAGACTGTGGGGCTCCGCGGGGGGCCCGCTCCCACCCGCCGCCAGGAGGGCGCGTTGCCCGGCGCGGGGCTCGCTGCGGTGGTTTAAACGACTTAAGGAGTAGTAATCTTACGGAGCACTTCAAACCAGTGAGGTACGCTCTTCCAGCACAGAAGCGATAAGAAAAATCTGGCCGCGGTTCAAGCTGGGCACTTAGAAGTCGGTTGTAGTTTTAGTTTTAATTACTATTTTTTTTCAGGGCCTCGGTTGCCTGTATCTAAAATTGAGATCATATTGCTGCTTCATGTTGTATGTTTACTGTAAACCCAGGTCATAAGTGTTTTTACAGATGATTTTGAATTGGGCACTACTGAAAAAAAAATATAAGAAAGTTAAATTCAGCTTCAGAGCAGGTGGATAAGGGACAGTAAAAAAATAAAGTATGTGACCACAAATTAGACCAGGAAGGTACAACAAAACGTTGAGTAATCCTAATGTTGAGCAATATCAGTGCTGACTCACTAAGCACTGTCTACTCTGTACACCGAATAAAGCAGACTGTGCAGGTTGGAAAAAATCTATGTGATTGCCAAACTGAACAATATAATGTGTGAATACAAATGATTGTCTATGCATTTCTTGGTGTTTTAGTGCTTGACTTTACAATTGCTGTTCCTTAACAGAGGTGCTTCTTCCACTCAAACGTTTAGTGTTCCAGTGGTATAATAGTTAGATTTTGAAGGATAGTATTTATAGTATTAAATACTATATACTTTATAGTATTAAAGGGCATAAGGCCAGGCATAAAACTGAGTATGTAACTGAGAAATCAAACCTTCCGCTATAGGTCTGTGTTCTCAAAAGCCTCATGTTGCAAATGACCTCACCTCACAAACTTCAATGCAAGATCAGCATCCTTGTAGGTGATCTAAACTGGATACAGTTTCTCAGTGGAGCACCCCAGCCACAGATAGTGCTATAGCGGAGCCATGAAGCCTCGCCTGCAACGAAAAACACAAAAGTTCCAATGTGGAAAGTATGAGGAAGAACAGTAGAACAGAGGGAAGTCACTGGTATGTGCATACCTGAGAGACAAAAGAGAATTCCCGTGTAAAACAAACATCATGTGTTGCTTGTATTCTGCTTCTTCACTGTTTACCCAAAGTACAGCACCTATACTCAGCTCCTAAACTCCACTTAACCACAAGGAGTGATGACAACCATCTGTTTTCCACTTCCTGAATATCTACTTTCTATACTATGTGTTTAACTACTGCTGGGGAGGAAGGAAATCCCCCTTCCTCCTTGCTATCATGTAAAATAACCAACAAAGGAAAGAGCAGAAATATACCATAGAAAAAAACATACACTCTAAGAGCCCAGAAAATTGAATTAAACCTTCTTTTGTTGCTGCTGATGAAATTAACACAGAAGCTTTCAAGCCTATAAAACTGAAAAATATATTTGGAGGCCATCTTAGGCCTAAAGAAAATATGCTGAACATAGCTCAGCTATGACTAAGAAAACATTGCCCAAAATCAGTATGGAACGATCATGAGTATTAATTTTGATGATCATCAAGTGTTCCTTATCATTCACAGGGAAAGTCCTACTTAAAAATACAAATGCAATACCTAAATTATATAAAGCGATGAAGTCTCTGAAGCAACTGCTTGGCCATATACTGAGCTCTGTCAGCAGGAAATGCACTTGGGATAGGGACTGAATTAGAGCTAGAGGAGCTGTTCAATAAATGCCTGGAACTGACTGAAGACAGATTTCACCAGAAAGGAAGAGATCTTAATAGAATTCATATGTGGATACAAGATTCAGGTAGCAGTAACCAACATGCTACTGTAAACAGTTTCCAATCAGTACTACTGGAAACAACTAAAAATTCCCAGCATTTAAATGAAATTAAAATACAAGGCAGCATTGCATGAAATACTTGAATGATGTTTCTGAAACATTTACTGCAAAAAACATTCAGTAATGTCCATTGCCTCCAAAAGGAGGTTGCTTACCAGTGACTAGAATTCCTCAGGGTATGTTGTCTGTAGGTGTACTCACACTGCCAGTGCAAATGCCACAAGCATTCAAGCTTAGAGGTGTTTTTTAAGGTTTTAGATGCCTGTAGAACAGATGTATGTAGGGTAATATACAGGAATGTGTAAGACAGTATGTTCACATACTCTTCACTTCTCTCAGCTGCAAAATCTGCTAATAGCCAAGGACTCTAAGGGAGTAGAGATGGAAGGTGGATGTCTAGAACTCCATTTCTTACAAGTAATTCTTCTCTAGTGAGTGCTTGCCAGATGCACTCATCCATACCCTGAAAGCTGTGCCTCGCTTCCAGTTTATGTTGGTATTTTCAAGTGATAAACAGCTTTAGGGTTTTCTGTGAAGTGCAACAACACATCACTGGCTTGATACCTGATAAAGGTGTGTAAATAATGGTGGTACCTAGGAAGGAGGTAGGCTGTAACAAAGTCTGCAGGAGACAGATGGGTCTCTGACAGAGTGCTCCTGAGCAGCAACAGCAGATCTACCTTAGCAGTCTTGGAACAGATCCTGACACAGCCCTTTATCTGGGTAAGTTGTTTCTAGGGGAAGAAGAGAGCTGTGCTTCTGAGTCTTTAGAAAGGCAACAAAACCAGCTGCTGAAATAATCAAATGAGCCACAGATGCTGACTGGTCTAATAATAGCCTAGGCCAGACAGAGTAATTTGCAATAATTTGGCTCAGATTGGAACACACACAGAAAAAACTTCTGTTGGGTTGCTGGGCCCAAAGGAAGAAGAAAACAAAGATGAGGGGGGATGTATTGGACCCAACTGTTTCAAGTGCAGCAGGAATTAAAGCCATGTGGGAAATTTTTTTCAGAAAGTCAAGAAATAAAGCTCCTCTTTTCATCAAATACACTGACAGAAACTATCAACAAGAAATAAAAGGAGAAGAAAAAGTACAGGTAGAAGCAAATTGCAAAAGTTGTATTAAAAAAGAACAAAAAAGAAGCAGAGCACTTGCTGTAGTGGCAGGTAGTTGAGAGGAACACATCAGCATGTGGCATATGCTGCTTTAAAGCCCTTCATGAAGTACAATGTATTTGTGTCTTTCAAGCAGGGGGAAGGAAAAATAATTGCATTCTTGTACTTCAGTGAGAATCTCTGCTTGTACATGTGCGTAGGAATAAAAAGACTTTTGTGTATTTTCATAGCTACATTTCTCCAAGAAAACAAACCTTAGTGCCTCAAAAAGTCTGCGCATTGGTTGTTAAAATCTGGAAATTTCTCACTGAAATTCTACTTTGTCATATGTATCTTTGCTGTAATGTACACACTTGGAATTTCACAATGGTGAAAACAGAATGAAAGAAGGAAACAACTGGATAAATGGGTCTTTGCACTCTCTGCTGAATGCTTACAACTAGCTGCTTTGGCAAATATTATTTTTTTAAGTATTTTGTTTTGGTTTGCATCCCTGGAATTGCCATTTTGTTTGGTCCTGCAAAAAGACACTGTTTTTCAACAAAAAATATCAGCTCTATAGAACTGATTAATTGAAGTCGCCCATGTAGCCTCAATGTCTATTCAGGTTCTGCAAAGCAGCTGAAGCCTGCAATGAATATATCAGTGTCTGGCTGAGATACAGGAGCCTCAGACCACAAAAGAATGCAGACAAAGGATTTTTTAAAAATGCAAGGGATGAAAAAAAAAGTGTTTTGAGAAGGGAAAATGTAGCCTTTGGACATGACAACATTATTTTTGTTCTAAGTAAAAATAACAAGGATCTCGTTCAATAGACAAATGACGTTGGCAATATAGGCAGTATAGGAAGCTGACATTGCTGAAAGCCAAGATCTGATAATTTGATCTCCATTTGCGTTCAGCTGGTCCAATGGGTTTCAGTGTAGTTGGAGAATGACATATCAGGAGCCTGCAGGCTTCCTGAAATGTCTCCAGCTATGTGCGGGTTCTCCTTGCATTGTTACAACTGCTTGTGGCTCCCAGCATATTGGCACGATGACAATCTAAAAGTGGATGGTTTTATGATGAGTGAAGATGATTAAAATAGATTATTATTGATTTCCTTGGTAAGAACCTTTATTATTGAAACACTGGAAAATTACCTTTATGGAAAACTAGGGATTTTGAGACTGCTCTCAAAAAATGAGAAGGATCTCTCCATGAAAGCAGAAAATCCAATCATTTCAAAAGATCACAAATTGGCAACCAACTAGGGGAAATCTATTCAGAGGGAGATTCTTACAGTTGTTAGGTTTTAAATCAGTTTTACAAATAATTTTGGTTACTTTTGCTGTTTTCTGACCTTTGTGGACTGAAAGTTCTTTCTGTCCTGTTAACAAAGATATCTTAGCAGTATTTTTCTACTATATTAGTATTATCACTCACAGGCTAATAAATATATCTGTTTCTACTGACTTCAATGATTGAAGAGAATAAGGAAAAGAACTGAAAAAAAAAAAGTGAGGAAATATGGAAGGGAAAAGAGCTGGTTCAGATGTAAACACATCTTAGAAAGAGAGGCTGTCAAGGCCAAACTGATTCGTAGTTTGAGTGCTGAAGTGTTCATGTTTACTTTAAAACCAGAGAGTTATTAGTGGACAGTGTTGATGCTGTGCTAAGTGAGCTGGCAACAGCAAGATGTAAAAAGTATTATCACATTGGACACACGTGAGTCTAATACCAAAGAATATACAATGCCAACCCCGGAATGAGAGTCCAGCTTTTCTGTTGGAGTTTGCATTTCAGTGCAAAGAGCTGACAAGGGAAAAACTTACGGAAGACAGCAAACAGAGTCCTAAAGAACTTTCAAAATGTAAAGCAGGGTCATAAATTTCTCCATTTCAATAAATTCAGAAGTTTCTCACAGTACTGCAGTTGGTTACAGATATAAGTAGCTCTGATTTTGTTTTCTTCTCTTCTGCCATGAAATGCATATAAACTGCCTTTCACTGGAAATACGTATGACACACAGGTGAATAATCTTCACAATGCAACACAAAATTTGTAGTCTCCTGCCTTGGTTTTTTTTTCTTTTTCCTTTTTTCTTTTTTCTTTTTTCTTTTTTCTTTTTTCTTTTTTTTCTTTTTTCTTTTTTCTTTTTTCTTTTTTTTCTTTTTTCTTTTTTCTTTTTTCTTTTTTCTTTTTTCTTTTTTTTCCACAGTACCACCTGTGAGCATTCATGCATTCTGTCATGTTTTTCTTGTGCTGAAAATTGACACTGTTCACACTTACCAGAAGTGTTCACAAAGGTACCTTAGTACTCAGCAATAGGATAATCTGCAACTAAATACTTGTATGATTACTACTGAGTTGTGAGTTCAGTGCTGAAAAGTTTAATATTAATGGAATTGTAACAGTCTAGGTATATTAATGTGTGTTTATTAATGGAAAAACACTTATCTAATGTGGAAGTTTTTTAAAAATTCAGAATAGACTATTACGAGTTTCCAACTTTTGAAAAATTATTTTGATCTGTTACAGACACTGTATTTCAGTCATACATTCAACAACACATAGCTCCTTAAAACAATTTGGTTTTTATAAAAGCTGAAGAATGGAAAAACGGTTTTATAGCTTTGATTGAGTACTTGGCTAGGTCCCTTGACAAATTTTGGATGACACCTGCTTATTTTGAACTAGACAGCCAAACATGATGTAAGATATAGCAGTGTTTCTCAGACATTTATTTTTCAATTTATCTGATGAGAAGGAAGGACTTGTATACCTCAGTAGCAATTAAGGGAAAATTAAAAATAATCCTACATGGTAGTATCAGTCCTTTCTTTTTAAATTTTATACCACAACCTTTACTCTAATCACTAAATGTCAATAAAGGAATAGATGATGACAAGCATTCTCATCATCAGGGCCTCCTTACTGGCTTTAAAGAGACTTAAGGCTTGACATCAACTACGGGGTTTATGTATTTCACACTCATAGAATCACAGAATCATTTAGGTTGGAAAACACCTTTAAGATCATCGAGTCCAACTGTTAAACTAGCACTGCCAAGTCCATCACTAAACCATGTCCCTAAGTGTCACATCTCCACATCTTTTAAATATCTGCAGGGATGGTGAACCCACCGCCTCCCTGGGCAGCCTGTTCCAGTGCTTGACAACCCTTCTGGTGAAGAAATTTTCCTCATAAGACTTGCTCATGCTTACAAGAATCTATTTTGCTAGTCTTTTAGGGGTCCTGCACTCTAGTTATACATACTTATTTAAACAACTGTAGGTTCTGAGCTGACAAATCCCAAGTCATCAAGGAGAGTCCTACACTGTTTAGGTAGATGAAAAGTTGAGCTGCAGAACTATTCTCTCTTCTGACTCCCAGAAATAGTTTCATGTTATTCATACATTGTTACTATAAAGCAATCTGGTGTTTTTAGTGTGAATGACCACTTGCTAAACTCTTTGGTGTCGGGGGTTTGTTAGGAGTATAGTCCAACAATGGAGGCCTTATCCCATTTTTTTACCTCCTTATTACTTAGCATATACATATGCATATTCACTGGTTCAGAATTTTTTTGCATTCACCAAGTATAATCATAGGATTGCATCATTCAAAATAAAAAGATTCACGTGATTGAAAAAAATACAAAGTTAAAATTTGTAACGATTGCACAACAGTAATCAAATTTCCTCTGCTTTAGCTACATAAGTGAAAACCAAATGTCCACCGAATGTCTGGAGCTCCCAATGAGGTCTGGACTGATGAAGGTTAGCAGCATTTTTGCAAGATACTGAGATGAATGGACAGTTTCTCACAGAAAACTTGCACTTTGCATCAGAGCTTTGCATTAGCCAGTTTTTGAGTGAGATCTGTACACAACAGTTCTCAACTTGGATTTTCCCTAAGGCATGATTTTCAAACCTTTTGAGACTTCTCTCACATCTTTTCTGTAGCATTTCATGTCACCACAGTCTTTGCTAATCCTCCCAAATGTGTATATATTGCAGCTCTTCTAGCCTGCCCTAAACCTCTGCCTTCCTCAGACTGCAGCTACTCATACTGTTTATTCCTCACAATGTTTATTCCTTTACCCAGAAAGAAACAGCACTCTTTCCTCACAAAGAAACAGCCTATTCAGTCAAAATCTTACAGCTGCTTTTTGCAATTTCATTAGCTCAAAGGAAATGCCACATTCTTCAAGGAGCTGCTGTGCAGAAAAAGCTTTAGGAGTGGGGAAAGCATGAAAGGCAGAGAAAAGCCTGGGTAGAATTTCCTGGGGATTTTACACCATGGCGGGAGATATGGGCTATTCCTCCTCTCTCACAGAAGGACCTCACTCCAATTTACATGGGGTTTTGTTGTTCCCTAGGACAGGGAGTGGCACCCAGGAATTAGTAGGGCAAAAAGAATTCCAGACAGCTCATCTGTGCTTTCTAAACTCTTTCCGTTTGTTCCCATTGACTAACTAAATTGTCTTTATGGACAAAATCTCCTAAATGCTTATCTCAGATTAACTTTATCAGTTCGGGAACTGCTTCACCAAAATAAATCTTTTATATCTGCTGTGAACTTCCCTCAGCCCGAAGCTGTCTAAATGCCAGAAGTTGTTTAAAGGATCTCTACAGTGTTCAATTCCCGATCAGTAAGAGTTCAATGGTCTGGAAAATAAGGAAGGGAGTGTCAGAATCAGTTTCTGGGATGCTTTCACAAAAGCCATGTGTTCAGCACTGTGCTGGAGCCAGAAACAACCTATCAGTTCTGAAGCAGCTCTCTCAGAGACAACTTTATTCCACAAAACCTTCAGGGTTATAACACAGCCTTTATATTCTGAAAATCTATGGATGTGGTCATGCCCCAAATTTGTATCTGGACAACAGTTCCAGACTTCTTTTGAGTTGAGAGAAAACAACTGAGATGTTCTGATTTAATTGAAAATTTAATTAAAACACAGTTTGTGATCTAGAATTCAGCTATGAAATCTACAGTATAACCCCCCTTTGCCCGTATTGGAGGGGTGCATATGAAGGAGGTACGTTTGAGTTACTCTCTGTGTTTCATCTGTGCAGCAACATATGGAATTTTCTCCTGTTGATAGCTCTGGCATACACAATTGTTATTGGCAAAGCAATGATTTAAGACTGAGAAAGGAATGCAAAAATTTACAAAAGGACAAGGTAAAATACGCAGATAAAACCTTGGTCCCATCTCACACAATTACAGGAAATACAGCCTTCCAAGGGGATTAATATGGGCTTATCATCCGGTCCCATGGCAATACATTAGAAATGTTCATAGCAAAAGGACAACATATTGAGTATTTCTGGAGTAAATTGTCTTGTTTTACTCTGGTGCTTACACTGGCTGAATGTTGATATGCTGCTGCAGCACTACGGCTCATCTGTCTTTGGATTAGCACTAAAGAAAATGTATTAGTTTGACAGTTGTAAGTGAGCCTTGAACTTTCTCTTTTTTATTCATGGCTGGTTAGGTGTGCAGGTCACGTTCCAGCCTCATTAGTGAATGGTGGCAACTTAAGTCTGGTCATTAATTCTCCAGCTTGCAAGTCATTAGCAACCGAAGCCCAATAATATTGACATAATGTTGGCTGAACCAGAGACTTCTGAGTCTAGAAGGGCTTTTGCTTTTGTTTCTTGATGAAAAATGTCTCATTGGAAAAAAAAAAAGTAACTGCTTTTAGTTCAGAACTGAAAGACAATGTCACATGTGCTAACATGACACCTGGTGTGTTAACAACTGGAAAAGTGACATGCTTGAATATTCTGATTCTGATTCTTTTTTTTTTTGTATTTGTTCAAAGCTTCTGGAAATTCACAGGTCTGATTTTTCTCTGGAGAGTTTAAAAATGGATTTAGTCAATGAAAATACTTAAATTCCACTCCCCAGGACGTGAATTTTTCTCTGAGTGCAATGGTTCTTGCTAACTTAAGATATAAAAATATCTTGTATTTACAAGATGTAAAGTCCATCTTAGTTACTCTGAAATACATTCTCAGTCTTCTACTAGCAGAAGTATTATATTCATTCTGCATCATTACCAGGTCAAAACTTTCAGGGCACAACTATAAATTTTCATGATTTACTAATGTATGACAAAAAATTATATTCAAAGGGGGCATGAGAGATGGAAAAATCATCACTGTTAAGATATTTCTAATGTGCTTGTGATCACAGTACCCTGGCATGTTAATGAAAGTAACTGACACCTAATTCAATTCATACATTTTTTTCATTCTTCTGAGTACAATAGCACAACTTTTATTTATGTCATATATTTGTGTGTATTTGTGTACACATGATCATTCCTGTTCCTATCAGCAATGAAGACACAATTCATAGATAAAAGCTAAGATTGACTTTTGGCCCTAGTAATACAATTAAAGCCTAGAACTAGATAAAGTAAAACATTATGTTGCATGACAGGACAGCATCTGCTGTCTCTGCAATTACTACTAAAATGTAAAGGGAATTTTGTATGCCAGTTTCCAGTCTCTTCATTATCTTATGAATGCTATTCATACTTTTTTTTGGGTTTTTTGTAATCCTAAAATTTGACCCATTTTCAGAACTCTTGTAAAATTAGCATTGTGGCTTACCTTTCAATTTAAAATTGAATTCTTGGAAAATCCAGTGAAATTAATCTCAGGCTATTCACGGTTACACATGTTGCTTTTCTTGCTGTGACTGTACTCTGAACTGTTGAGCTGAAGGAATATTGAAATGTCAGCATGCTTCTTGCCTATAAATAAAGAACAGGCACGTAGAATGAGTGGTGTCAAGAGGAGAATGACAAATCATGTCCACATATAACCCTGTATTTCATGTGTATATCCCCCATACAGCTCTATCCAACATTGACATGTAATTTCTGCAGTGTAATCCAAATCACGTTCAAAGGATGGACAATTTTCATTAGCATTCATCCTTGTCAGGATCACTCGAACAGCGTGTATAACTGAACTCTCCAAGAGGCAATCTTTTTCTGTGTGAAGTGATATCAGAATACAAACAGTGAGCCAAGAAGAAATAGGAAAAACAGAAGTTAATGGCACTCTGAGAAAGAAAACAGAACAGATTCCACTGAACCAAATAAAAACATTTAAAAGTTATGCCCATTGGACATATCTAATGTCTTGTTTGCAGAGTTCTGTCACATGTATCTTTTTCTATTGAAAATATACATTAAAAGGCCTCCCAGTTCTCATACTACTTCTGTCTTCAGTCAGTTTGGCTAATACATGTGCACTACTTGAAAGCTTATTTCAAGCAGGAAATTCTGACACTACCAGAAGTATCACTTTTATTAAAGCCTAGTGAGGAATCAAGAGAAATGGTAGAATCAGAAATCATCTACAGGGATTGTCTTGTAAAACTTCTAATTAGTGCAGGACTTTGACATGATCACTAATGAGGAAGAGCAGTTTTGAAGAACAGGGAGATGGAAACAAGACAACAAAGAAGCAAGAGGTAGCAGTAGAAAAGGGAGAGTCAGGACAAACTTGCTATACATTCTAGTTTATTTCTGGCTTCTAAATGCCCCAGACATCCCCCAATCATTAATACCTTAGTCCAGGAAATAAAAAGAATGAAAAGACACATTCAGATGTCTGTTATTTCACAGCAATTCTGGCCTTACATTTCATATCACAGTTCTTATGTTTGTGACCTCAACCACACATTCGATTAATTCCTCACTTTTCTCCCAGTTACATTACTCTTTTGTTGGGTACAATGAAAAGTTGTGATTATATATTTATTCTTTGTATAATAAATATTCTAGCACATTCACGATGAGCCCATATGGTCCACACTGACTCTGATCACAAGAAGTCTTGTGTAGATTTCACTACAGCTTCCAGTGTCATGTCTTCTGCATTTCTCCTGTTATTTTTGGGAGCCAGTTTAGCGACAAACTGTAACAGTGACGACAGAGCTGTATCAGCACAGTGCTTCCCAAGTAAGCCTCACAGAAATTATTTAGGACATCTCGATAAAAGTGAAGTAGTTCTTGTGCACTTTAAATGTCTTCAAATGTGCTCTACCCACTTTATGACTGTTAAGATAGCTGGAGTGTTCTGCAATTGGCAAAGTCGTTGCTGGTGGCAGTAAAAAGGTATAAAGAGTATAAAGGCTGTTCATTCAAAAGCATCTTGCAAAACATAGAAAATCGGAGCTGTCAGAGACAGAACTTCAGCACCAGTTGGAAGCCAGTTCAGACCACCAAGCCAACCCAGAATCAGAGGAGTACAAAGACAGCTTAAAGCTACTCTTGCTTATCCTCCCCAAAGGCTGTGAATTCAGTCCTCCTACTTCTAGACATGCAGTGTAAACACTCTCCTGTAGTCCTGCTGCATTGTTTACTTAATTTGGCAAGTTCCCTTCTACATCAGGATTGGATTCTCTCATTTAAAAAAACCCAGCAGAAATAGAAGTGCTTTTCCCATGTTGTAAGCAGGCACAGGAGCTGGGTACTGCTATTTCTTTACGCCTGTTTCAATCTGTGTCAGTAGATGAGGACACATACTCCAAAGAATTACAATGAAAACAATGGAGTCTTTTTGCCAACTTAGCTGGTTTTGGATCAGCCACGTAAGTTCTCATGTTATCCACAAAACACACAGTGTTGAAGCAATCCAATGGAAGAACTATGAATTTTCTGGACCTGCAGATTGATTTGATGAGATCACATTTATGGGGCAATAATGACATTCCATTTCAGTCCTTTGCCTGTTTTCTAACAAATAACAGTGCTGCCATTTTCAGCTAGCTGTGGGAAATTCTGAGATGTGAATATTTATCCATTAGGATGTGAACAGAAAATATTAAAGAGTGAAGTTTCAAAAAGCTGTGTTTTGAAGAGAAGAAAAAAGAACACCCATATAATTTCACGGCAATTTGTTAAATACAAGACCAAAGGGAAATCAAGCCAGATTCCTGGAGCTGTTACTGGAAAGTGGCTAGCTTTTTGAGCCTTAGATTTAATATACTGCTCACAGAATTTATCACATTCAATTCTTTTATGACAGACAGTATAACTTCATGTTTGTGTGTGATTGAGAGCTATACCAAAATGTGTTCCTGAAGTGTTGCATTGTATTGAGCAATTTTTCTCTTTATACTTTAATAAATTTACTACTGTGTTTATAGTGTTCACAAAATATCTTTTCTAAATGACAGTATTGGAGATTCACCACTGCCGGAAGGTTGTACTAGATTCCATGCATATTCAGGATAAGACTTTTGCAGTCAAACCAACAGGAAAAGAAATAGTAGCTTAATAGACATAATGTGAAAAGAAATAGTACAAACAGTACAGATAATTAAACAAAGCAGGACAATCAAGACAGAAGAATATTTCAATGAAAAACTTGATCTGAGGTGAGAGAGGGCAGAGCACTGGGTAGCTGAAAGGGATACTAACTTCAGTGTCTCTAAAGTTCTTGTTCTTAACTGAATCTGACCATGACCTCCACTGTTTTGCAAGGGTGGTGGCAGGTGTCCTGCTCCTTCTAATCTGCTCATCCCTACTGAAACAGAATATTAGAGAAGAAGAAGCACCGTGAGGAACTATGTTTAGTAAAATAAAGTGATAAAGTGAGCTAGAGTACCTCAGCTAAAGAATTTATTAGCATGATTATAGCAACACAAAGAGCTTCCAACTCAGATTTGGCCCTTTAGATGGATGCACTGTTCCCACACTGAAGAGCTTACTGTCAAGACAAATACAGAAAAAAACCAAGACCAAACAAAGCAACAACAGGGGGAAAAAAACCCAAACCAAACAAACCCCCCCCACAAAATAAAACCAAGAGTAAGGAAATACAATGCATGTAGAAACTGAAATACAGAAAAGTGAAATAGCATTTCACCAGGGACGGTAGAAGCAGGTAATTAACTCTGCCTCTCTAGGGCTCTAACCTTGCTAGTTCAATGATGCTGCCCAAGGTCTTCAGTGGCAAGGGACAAGAAAACTGGGAAACTAGATTTGGGTCCTCTAGGCATTTTCTGTTTTGGCACAGCAGGATTATGGATATAACGAATTCACCTGGGCACTGTGATAAAATAAATACACAGAATCTGTTTGACTAACTCATTCCTAGTAAACAGAACAAGAAGAAAGCAAGACAAAGTAAAAGCAGTTATTTATATTTCCGTGTCTTGACACTAAGGCTGATTTGGTTTTATAAGCATTTTCCCCTTGTGAATGATTTAGATGCACAAGGAAGAGAAGGCCCTTTTCTTCGGATTAGGATAACTCGGTAGTATTAAGACATTTTTACATTTCTATAACATTGAGGGCATGTTATTTTGCTTCAAAAAAACATAATCAGTTTTGGACATCCACTGTCTCAGAAGCAGAGCCAGGGTCAATAGGTCTAATGCAGCTAAATACAGGCCCGTTATATGATGCCATTGTAAAAACAAAGACAGTGGCATTTTGAGACTAGCCAAGGGTCATATTTCATAGTATCATTTAGGTTGGAAAAGACCTTTGAGATCATCAAGTCCAACCATTAACCCAGGACTGCCAGGTCCATCACTAAACCATGTCCCTCAGCACCACATCTACGTGTTTTTTAAACGCCTCCAGGGATGGTGATGCCACCACCTTCCTGGGCAGCCTGTTCCAGTGCTTGACCACCCTTTCAGTGAAGTTGTTCTTCCCAATATCCAACCTAAACCTCCCCTCGCGCAACTTAGGCAGTTTCCTCTTGTCCTGTTGCTTGCATCTGGGAGAAGAGACCTAACACCCACCTGCCTACAACCTCCTTTCAGGCAGCTGTAGAGAGCAATAAGGTCCTTCCTGAGTCTCTTCTCCAAGCTAAACAGCCTCAGTTCCCTTAGACGCTTCTCATAACACTTGTTCTCTAGACCCTTTCACCAGCTTCATTCTATGTTTGGAATTCAGCAGCATAAATAATCTATACAGCCCTGCTGCAGCCATATCTGGAATACAGTGCATTGGCATTTCCAACCGTTTAGGAAGAGCACAGGAGAAAAATAATAATAAATGGCAATGAATGTGTGCAAAAGTTTTGGAGGAAAAAACCACAACACTTTGTACCAGATGGACATTTTTAATATCTTCATGTGAAGTAAATAATTCCGTTTATTACAGCAGCTCAAAAACTGTGTTGACTGTTACAGGACCTGGTTGGGTTTGCAGTTCAATTCACCATCTTCAATCAACTGTTACATTAATTCTTGCAAACTAACCTAGCTTTTGCTAGCCTCTGCATACATAATTTTCTTGTGCATGTACCTGACACAGTGCCACAGGACAGAAAATTTGCTGATGTTTTCTCACTGTTTACTGCTCTAAATCTCACTCTTTAGCCCTGCTGGTAGACTTCACTGTTTCAGCTGCATGTGTTAGGCGTCAAAGACTGCTGCACTGCAGCACTTGCTAGGTTTGTACATGGCACCAGTTGGTACTCCAGGGACCTTGGTGTTTTACTGCAACAAATAAAATACAGAGGAGGATCTTGCACTGCCTGCATCACGCTTCAGGCAGCCTTGCATTCTTTTGCATTCCAGCCTCTAGCTATTTGGTCAGCATGCCTGTTCTTTAAAAATACTTTTATTCCAATATTGTCACTTGCAACTTCAGCATATGGTTTTAAGCCTCACTTCTTACATTGCTTTTGCTTGCACTGACTGCTGTGGAAATACTTTAGAAAATGTGGTAATTTTTAATCTCCTTTTATATTGGTTTAGTTCCCATACCCAAGCTGTTTCTCATCCAACTTCTTTCTGAGATCCTGCTTTATATTTTTTTATGATCTCCCCTTCCTTCTGAATCTCCTGTTGTAAATTTTACTTGTAATATTCATAAATGGGGAGATATAACTGTGGCATTCAGAGCCTCGTAATATATATTACAGTTTGGTTTATTAGGGCATAGGCACTGTTACCTTCTTGGCAGAACTAATTAGCACTTTTAACAGCAGGTTCCATTTAGAAACCAAAGGTGCCTTATCACTGAACATCCTGGAAAATACTATTCTAAGAAGTTTTGTCCTTGTCATACTATTAATTTACATTAGCACAAAATATTAAAATGCTGTAGAGATTGTCTGGAACAATGTTACTAACATGGCCAAAGGTCAGCACCTGTTTCAGTTTAAATCAATGATGACTGTACAGTGGATTTTTATTTTAGTAAGAGTGCGCTGTTTAATTTTTAACAATCCTCCTTCCACTCTGCCCTCCAGCAAACCCAGGAGTGCATATAGGAGAATATTCAAAGGAAAACACATATTAAAAATTTTGAGCTTGTTTTCCAGCTGCTGGGCTTCTCTGGCCAGTAAGACCTCTTTGATTCACCTGAATGAATTTCCTTCACTTTGGACTTTAATTTTTCAGATTGCTTTTGAACAGTAGGTATTGTTTACACAGAAAATAGTATCATTTTGAAGCCTTTATGATATTTTATGTAGTAACTGATGATCACTGACAGGACATCAACCAATGACTGTGTTCTTTAGAAGTTAATACCTGCAAGAAATCAGATCTCCACCAACACTGGAGTTTTCCTCTTAGCTTGGATGTGCTAAAGACAAAGTCAGAAACACATATCAAGCTTGCTCTAATTTCACTTTCTGAATGGAAACATGCAAAATTGCCCAAGGATAAGGAATAATATCATACAGATATACAGTGCCATTCCCACCCTCTTCAACATGAGTTTTGGCTGTGACAGGGCTTGCCGCTGTAAAACTGAAGCAGAATTGCTTACAGGCAGACAAATCTACAGCTTGCTCACAGCACTCCAGAAGGCAGATTTGCTAAATTTCAATCCTCTCAATTTTCACAAGCAGATGTGAAAATAGTGAGTTATATAATAACTTACCAGGCAGCATATTCTAACGCTGCATAAGTGAAAAAATTCTTAATAGAAGTTTAGATGCCCCTTTAACCTATTTGTAGACTACTGTGTATGGCTACATATAAACCTCTACATTTAAAACACGGTTTGATTCACGTTCATTACCTACTTATTGCACAGATTCAAAAACATCAAAACTTCACAGTTATCAAGGACATCAGGCATGTATCAGTCTAAGCATCTACTTGATTTCCTAGCCAGGGTATTTAGAAAGCATATCCTTCTGCTTTCTGGCATAAAAGACTGACTACTCTCTCACTTGAAAATCCAATTCAAAATAGCATTATTTTAGACAGCCAGGGCAAGCAGCATAGTGATAAACTATGTATTAGGGTACTACAGTAAGCATATTAATGATAAAAAGATAGTCTGTAATGTATTTAAGATATCAGGCTGGTAGGTTTCTACAGGTGAAATGGTAGTATTTTCCTTTGTCCTCTTTAAGGTAACCATACTCTCGTTGCAGAACATGAAGCCCAGATGTTCTATTACACATTCCCAGAAACTCCGGCAGTTTACTTCAGTGGAACTAAACCTGTAGTTTATGCACATGGCCATAGAGCGGCAGCCTAGTAACAAAAACAGGATGTACTCGATGTTCCAAGAAGTGGGAATTTCCTAATGGTTTAACATTGCAACAGGGTTTCTAAACACTCGAGAGGAAAATGAATGAGGCATGACTAGTCCCTGGAGAGAAAAAAAAATAATCTGGCCTTGATAAAAGCTCAATACTAAGGGGAGGGAGAGGAAAGCGGTTGAATATTAGATGACAAAGGGCGTCAGATTATGTGCCCGTATAAGCAAAGCTGATCAAAGAGTCAGAAACGAAGGACTTGATTTATGTCTTAAAATCAAATGCTTTTTCTTCCCTTTGATACAGGCAGTTAGTACTTCCATCATCTTTGGAAGCCAGTGGACAGGATTACATTAATACAAGCTAATATTTAGTTAAGTGTTTTCACAGACTTTTCATTGATAAAAAGACAGCTCAAAAAGCCTCTGAATGTTCAACCACTATTGCAAATCTAAAGTGTCAAAGTATATCATTGTTCTGTTGTTTGCCATAGAGTTTTACATGTGAAATAAGAACAATTAGATCTCTCTGCATTAAGCTTTATTTTTATGTGGAATTAAGTGGGTTTAGCAGTTCCAAGCACACTTGAAACTATGTAAAAAATCATGGAGGCTGAGCTTTCTTTGCATTTATGTAAGTGAAAATCAGGATTAACTCCATTAATGCTGGTGGATTTTTAACGGCATGAAATTGGTATGAAAAAAGCATTAGCCACAGCAACTTTTAAAGTTAGTTCCCAGTGCTACTAAATTATATAGCTCACTATCCTTAAAACCAGAATTATTTTATATGAACCATTTATAGTTTTATTTCAAATAGCTGCTATTATCAAATTTGGTTATTACACAATAAATATCTTCACACTGCAATTCCTGATTTCTGTGTCTGTGATGTTCACCACATTACTGATGCTCTTTGCAGACCAGCAGTAATACAAAATTGAGAAAAGTGGAGAGATAAATGCCAACCAATTAGTAATCAAATATAGGCTGCACTGTACTTTCCTGTGAACAACTTTCACTGCAGCAAGCCTGAAAATTACTTACCAGACTGAGGTATAATTTGAAAACTGAAAAGCACCCTCACACAAAGTTGAAGAAGCCTTTGCTGGAGCACTCATGTTCCTTCAAATTTCCCCATATCCCTTTTACCCACACATATCCATCTGACTGACTTGACTGACATTCAGTGCTTAGACAGTACTGGTAAACACAATTCTTCCTAGAGCTGTAAAAATTACTCTAAATAGTCCATATTCTGCTTCTTTCTCTTCCGCGCTTACTGCTTGCAATAAATTGATGTTTCTCAAGGATGAAAAAGAGAGTGGGAACCTTCAACCTTCTCAGCTTCCTTCTGGATATCAAAACAAAGTTAAAATCTTCTTTCCTTCCACTTCTACCTCACTACTGCTTCGCCTGTTGATACTTCCCGGTTTTTAATGTTGAAACAGACTGAAGTCAAGTGCTCTATAATGGCTCACACAGATGGGTCTGTCCAGCCTGATATCCAATCTTCTGCAATACCCAATAGTACTTCCTGGAAGAGAATGAAAATAGCTTAAGTAACCTCTCTCTCCAGCAATAAGCAGTTCAGAAACTTTCTGAGCCACAGAAAGCACCAGGAGTACTTTTTTCAATATCAATTATAATCAGTGGGACTTGTCCTCCGTTTTATTTACTCCCCTTTGAACCCATTTTAACTGTCGCCTTACAACCACTGTCTGGCAACAATCAGTGATCTAGCAAGGCATTCTGACATGTCTTCCTGGGCTTCAGATACTATCCCTCACAGTACCGCTACCTCCTGTTCACTGGCTTGCTTTAAACCTGTAACCAGATCACTTCATTGATCACAGTGCTTATGTTATGAGAAAAATGATGCCACAGACTCTACTGAATAAAATTCAGGGAATAAGCATTGAAGGTCTGACAGTGCCTTTCCTGGGAAGCCAGGCATTGCAACTGGCTGTATGGCTGGGCCCAGGAAGCTACCTAGGATCAGTGGTATAAAATCCAACTAGCTGTTGCTTACTAGCAGTGCCTTCAGGCAGGGATGGATACGAGGATCAATATTGTTTAACACCTTTAATAAAGACCTGGATGATAGGACTGATCACTTGCACAGCAAGTTTGTGGGTGATACCAAACTGGAGGGCATGTCTGTTACACTGGAGGGCAGGATTGCTATTCAGAAAGATTTCTGCATCCTGGATAAATGGGCTGATGGGAGCCTCGTAAAATTTAACAAGGACAAATGCAAAGTTCTGTGTCAGGGATGGAACAACTTCACGCAACAGGACAGGCTGGAAGCCAACTAGGTAGAAAGCAGCTCTGCATGAAAGGACTTGGAGGTCCTGTTGGACAACAAGTTGAGTGTGAGTCAGCAGAATGGCCTCGTCTTTTATTGAAGGTGCAGAGTGACAGGGCAAGAGGCAATGGGCACAAGTTAGAACACAGGAAATTCCCACTAGGCATCAGAAACACCTTTGTTACCATGAAGGCAGTCTAACACTGAAACAAAGGCCCAGTGGAATCTCCACCCTTGGAAATATTTGAAGCTGAACTGGACAAAGCCCTGAGCAACCTAATGTATTTGGTCCCGCTCTGAGCAGGCCACCAAGGCCTCCAGAGACATCTTCCAACCTGAATGATTCTGTGTTTCTGTGAATCTCTGATTGCTATGATTAGAACCAAAGGGGTGTCTGCAAAAGAACCTGAAGAAGCAAGAAACTAGTTACCTTCCCAGAAGAGAACAATTTCTGTCAAAAGAAGCTCTCCCCTGAGTTTCAGGCTCCAGCTAGGAATGGATTAACTACCATAAATTCTTTTCTTAAGTGCTTAGTACTCAGTCCACAAATAGTTTCACAGATCTGATTTTGCCAACTGAAACAACCATGCATCACACAACTATAGCACTTCAGCAGCACAATCATTTTCAGAAGTCTATAAACTTCAATTTTGTTTTCCTTCCAATTTTAATATTTATTTATTAGTATGTATTTCTGGCTACAGTTGCAATGCCGATAAGCAACTTCCATTTGAGTTTCTGGATTCCAGTAAAGCGAAATATTCTGGTTCGTTCTGCCACTTTTTCCTACAGCTGTATACTACTTCCCCCAGTCATTTTGGAATGGCAAGTTAGATGTGTCTGGCTGATTCAGAATTTATTTCCCATCTTTTTAAGAACGGTAACAGAGCATTGATTAACTTCTCAGGTAAGAATACAGTATAGGAATACCTACTTTGTGACTGCTCTTCCAGGCTTATGGAGAGATTGATGGTGTTTGAATCCTGAGGCATTATTAGATCACCTTGTTGTACGTTCTGTGCATCACAGCTACTCAATACGTTTATTGCTTAGTTATCAAAACAAGACCATCTTGACTATAGTGTGTAAGGTCATGTATGTGTTATCCAGTCTCACTCACACACACATGCACACAAAGAATGCTGTGTATATTCACAAATATATATATATATGTACACACAGACACACACACACACTCTTATGCTATTCATATACATATACAGGGTAAGGTATCCTGGAGCCAAGAATAATGAACTTAAAAAAGAACCCCCACAGGCTTAGGTTCTCAACTACGCCACAGGTTTTCTTTTTAATAAGATACAGACTGATACCATATTAGGTCTTTGAATATTCCTACTCCTATGAATAATGCAGAATAGATGCTAGAGGACTTGAGACTTTAATACTAGTTAGTGTCATCATTTGGCAGGTGAGATATTTCCCACAGGTCACACAATTCTACATATTTATTCCTAGTGATTCCACTAATCTCTGCTCTGGAAAACTGAGCTCCTCTACTACAGCTTCTCCTCCCATCCAATGCAAATAACTCCAGCCATAAGCCTCTAGTGACTGGAACAGATGCTGCTGTTTATGTAATTTATTTATTTTACTAATGCACAGCTGCCAGGGCCAACAAATGAAAAACACTGAATTCCATCAGGACTGCAATTTCCAGTGACTACATGTTAAAGGACAGAGTCCCTAAAAATTATACTTTTTTTTAAACAAGGGTGTCCAGCTTGCACTTGAACAAGTAATTTCTTATGATAAAGAATCTCAAGGCACTAGTATCTGACAGATTACATTCTGTAAAAGTACAAATTCTTGGATGTGCAAACTATAACTGATTTCTCAGGGACAAGCGTGTACAACTCATGCTGTACAGTTAGGCCATATTTCTTGAACTGTGACAGCTCAAGTTAAAAATTAATATCATTTCATTATATAATCCAGTCTATTTAGGATACTAACTACCTATTGTTTTCTGTTTCTTTGTAGAAGTAGATGGCAACCACATGCGAGTTTCCTTTAATGCAAGTAAAATACTACAGAATCTCATTCTGGGGAAAGAAGTACGAGGAAAAATAGGAAAAACAAAGCAGCACAACAGAAACACCTCAAAAAGGCAGCTGAAAAACAAATTCCCTTGAACTATAATTCTGACTATTTCTGGTTCTCTATTTTGCCTTCAGCAAGGAAGTTTACAACCCAGTTTCCAACAGTGGCGGTACTGCCTAACTTTCAGATGCTAGATTGAAATTCGTACCTGCATTACAGGTCCTTCATGGAATGCATGGGGACAACCAAGCCCCTTACAAAGGCCATTCAAGAAGTCTCCACTGAGCAGGGAGTTGCTTGGATCTAGCTAAAGGACTATGCAGTACACAGAAGAGTGTAACTGCAATCCTGTCCTCTCTGGAGATTCAGTGTATGAGTTAGGGCTCCAAATGAAGATTTTTATTTAGTTAGCACCCAGACTCTAGAAACTGCTTTTAGAAAGAACTGAAGGGAACTTTCTTCAGAACACATCTGCTGAGGAGCTGCTTTTGGCCCTAGAAATAGTACATTAATAGATCATTTGCCTACAAAATAAAAGAGCAGGGCTTAATTTTAACTCAACCAAAGAAATTCAAACTCATCTTTCCTTCCCTGCATCAATGTTTCTTACCCATCAATTTATACAAAGTAGGAAACTAGGGAGTCTTTTGAAGCTGGAGTACTATGCTGCAAGGAACTCAAGCCAAGGAACAGCAAGCAAGAGGAGCATGATTGTTCCAGCTGGTTGTAGTAGCTTGCAACTAGGAACTAGATTTCAAAGGGAGAGAAAGAGACACTGGAGACTGGTCTTTGATCCTTATGCTGTCTGTGTATTTTATCCAATGATTTTTAAATGCAAAGTGTTATGAGCACTTCTCACCCGCCAGATGCTTTTGAAAAAATCCCAACAGGATGTATTTATTTAAAATAATTCAGGCACCTACTAATGTTGATATTTGACCCCAAATCTCCAACTGCCATTGACCTCTAATTCAGCAAATTGCTGAGGATTTCAGTAAAACTTTCTATTTCAGCTTTTCTCTTGCACTGAGTATTTATTTGGCATAAATAAAACCATTACTGGCAAAAAAAAGAGATTTTTTTCCCCAAAAGATTAAGTAAAAACTTCTCTCAATTAACAACTTTATACTTACAATTCTTAACAATCAGCCATAAACTCTGATGAGAAGTTAAGCTGCAATGTAAATCATTAAAAACAACTGAGTTTCCAGGAAATAAAACCCTTCTGTACATCGTATGCAAGAAATATAAGCAAAGCCTTCCTCCTTTGCAAGTCTTATCTCTGTCACTTATTTTCTCTGTAGAAAGTAACATCTACTGACTTCATAAAGTACCTGACAATGGTGAAGAATCACTTCATTCCAGACCCAAGCAAGGAACAAAAAAGCACATGCAGGGGAACAAAACACTACCAAGAATTACTCTCTGATTCACTATAGATTTTTTGCCTAGCAGCTGAATGGTTCATCTCCTGTCTACTATTGGCCCATTTATAGAGGAAATCAGTATTCATATATCACACAAGGATGGTACTTACTAATATTTCATTGTATTTTAAGTAGTGTAAGAAAGACATGCAGACATATATGATATTTCATGGCTTGTTTTATCCTTGCATCTTCCCAGGCACACAGCTGGACAGTAGTACTATTCAGAGACCAGTGGGCTTGTACAGTATGACACCTTCTTTTTTCCTCTCTCAGTAACAATTTTCAGCAGGTGCAAATTCATATTAGTTCAGGAAAAAAAAATAATCCGATATGCCTGATTTCACATCTGGCAGATAGGCTTCATGCAACACAGACTGCAGGATTTTCCAGTATTGCAGGTAACCTACTTCCCACTGTCAGTAGCTTGGTGATTGGAGAGTCTACAAAAAAGGTGGTCTATCAGGATGACAAAGTAGAAGGTTTTATGGAAGCAGACAGAAGTGTAACTTTGGGAGGGCAATATAATAGTGAAAACTAAGGGAGGCGTTATGAAAACAGGGAGAACACTGTGTAGGTATTAATAAGAAAGTGCTTTTCTAAGGTATTTGCATTAGCTTGTGTTGTGATTAGTTGGGAGGAGGCCTTGTATCTGAGCCAGTGTTCAATAGTGTTATTGTGGTTTACTAAAATTCTCCCTATTGATGAGCTGTCAACATTTTGGTTTTTTAAAATCTGAGATAATTAAATTATTAAATGCAGATTGTCAGAGGTGACTTTGAAGGGCTAGGGATAGAAATCATGGATGTTTTTTCCCCATTGACTGTGATGGGACATGCGTGACGGTTACAGATTATGGAAGAGTAGCTTTGGCTCCGTTTGCTTAAATATCATGTTTGCCCTAATCACAGTCTGCATAACCAGAAAGGCAGAATAACGTTGATAACCTAATTTTCACTAATAAACGTGTTATGTGGCTCTTGGTCAAAGCTCCCACTGGACCTTGGAGTATAACTTGTAATTAGAAAAGGAGGACTGAGCCTTTAAAGAGTCTACTGCTACTCATCCTCTAGGGATGTATTTCAGTTAAATATCCTTCAGCTGTATTCTTAAGGTAAGCTGTTTGCTAGACTCCAGACATAAATCTTCGCTGGCAGGGGTGGTTTAGCAAATCCTAAAGAAATCTATGAGAGACCGAAAAATTTTCAATCCTGCAACAGTAGCAGATGACAGAGGAGGAAGGAGGTTTTGTCTTGTTTTGTGAGAAGGGAGGCTTTTTTTTAAAAAAAAAAAAAAAAAAAAAAAGTTGTCAGTTGCCCACCTCCTCCCTAAATACACAGCTTGAAGGATTTACAGCAGAAGTCCAGGGTCCAGCCCTGTGTTTTCAGAGCATTAAAAGAGTGTATCTGAAGAGGACTAAGGCAAGTTCTCAGATAATGCAGAGGACATATCACAGCGTGGGCTTTAGACACATACTCTCCAGCAAAAAACACAAACAATGGGATAGAGCACAATTGCTTTTATATGCCTATCTGTTAAAAGACATTTTTTGAATCATACTTTCAGCTTCACATATTCTTTGTGCTAATTTATGGTGTCCCAGATCATTCCTGCCCGCATGCTGCTCCCTCTCATATGCCAGGGTAAGGATTTATGTGGTGGCAGGTGAACCAGATCAAAGAACTGATCCATGTTAAAGTTAACTGTAAAAAAGGGGGGTTTAATTTTAATCTGGATCAGGGAATTGATCTCATTTATTAAACAGCTGCATAGATTTTCTTTGACTGCATCAGGGAAGATGAAAGTGTAAGGAGGGGCAGAATGGGTGGAAAAAGGCAAGATTACTTCTTTTGATAGCAGTGCTGACCTGTGCCATTTTAGAGCACATGAGAAATTACAGGCTATGAATGAACTGAGTTTTGGAGCAGGGTGAATTAACTTATTCTCAAAATTAGTGTCAGGCCCTTACAATGTATCATAGATAACCAAATCTGGTTTTAAAGAGGAGAAATAATTTTGTTAAAGGGCCAGTGAACTTATTTTGGTTTGTCTCATAAATCATTGATTTATAATGGCCAAAGGTGAGCTTTTAACTAAAACCCATCATATAACTTCTGTAACAAACTTTCTTGTGTTTAAAGAGTCATCTTGAAACAGGTAAATCAACAAATACCAATTAAGATAGATTTTGAAATCTTTGAAATTGTTCATCAAAGTACAGACACTTAGAGGTAACATTTATTTCCAGTCTGTATAAATATTTTTATTAGTTACCAGTCTATCCAGGTGTCTGGATTGTATCCATGGTAATATAACATTTATCTTTCACATACTGATGGTTTTAGAATGGTACTACATTGTAAATTGTGTGTTGAAGCAGAATATCTGCAAAACCATATCTCAAAAAAATTTGGGGACATCTTTGAACATTAATGGATAAATGTGGTTTACCCCATTCAAATGAATTACGATTTAGGTAGAAGTGTCAAATAGTTTTTCATAATCATTTAAAATATAGTGCTTTTCTTTCTTAGTACGAAGGTTTTAGGGTATGGATAGAGAAAATTCTTAAAGGACCGTTCTGAAGATTTAAAGTAGACTTTTTTTCTATTGTTCACAGAAGGTGAGGAAGAAAGGCTGTCACGACATAGCATATAACATGACTTGGAAAATTCCAGTATTCCTCTTCATTCTTAAACAGGACATGTTTATCCTCTAATGGTTTTCCTGGAAATCAGGTATCTTGCTAAGAAGCAAATGTAGTACAGGTTTGTTTTACTGAGATGATATCTAGATCACATCTATGAAAAATCTGTCTTAAATGGGGTAGCTCAGGGGTCACTTAATTTACAGCGAGCATTCTAGTTTGTTGACAGTCACATAGTTTTGTTGTTTTTTTTTTTTTTAAATTAAACTCTATCTTGTAGATCCTCTATTTGCAGTACACTTGTAACTGGAAAGTGTAGTTAAAATCTTTGCAGAAAGTGTCCACACTTCTTAATGGACAACTGTTTATACACCTTTAAAATAATAACATGAAAGAAAAAGTTAAAGACATTTACAGTAAGAGAGGTCTTCTAAAAGCAGTCTGGTTTATGTAGGTTGATACACTTGGTCATTTTTATCTGCAACAGTAAATTTTTTTCTGATGCTGCAGGCATGCCCCTGGGTAGCAGAAAGCAGAAACTTTCTGGAATTTCTTAAGCCTGAGCTTTCTGTGGATTAAAACTGGCAACCAAAAATAAGAGCATACATGTTGCTATGTTTTCTAACTACTGTAAATACAAACTTAGTTGTAATTATTGCTTAAACATCACTAGAGGCACCACACCATTGTACTGATGACACAACGTTCAAGACTGGCAAATGCTGTTCACTAAAACTTGTGTTACTTCTACTACTTGCAACTATCTTGTCAGTCAATTGTGCTGGGTTCAAGTGTTATACCTCTTACTCCTATACGTGGGTGAAGCATTTCTTAGTAGCTAAGAATGCCTTCAGAACAAAGAGGGCCAGCAGGAGGATTAGTGGGAGCTTGTGATAAGCCATCTTTACACTTCCATCTCTTCTAACTGTGATAGAACAGCTTATCTAATGATAGGGATGTAAAGGGACAGCTATCTTGGATTCAACCTAATTACCACAGGAAAAAGAATTATGGAGTGTTTTTAAAATGTTTAGAGCAGCAGTAGAAAGAAGTGAAACAGATTATATCTGCATCCGTAACAGGCACTGATTCAGAGGCTCACTCCTTAATGATCTACTTATTATGAAATGTTTCACACAAAGGGCATCTTTCATCTGTGTGCTGGCTGACAGTTCCCATGCTTCTGAGACCAAACAATTTAAGCAGAAATATCCTCTCAACGTCTGCTACAGTCCTCTAGCCAATTTTACCAAATTCCCAAGCTAGCTTCTGCTCTGTCATCCTAAGCAGCCACTGAATGGCACCCACCTGCTCTATAGTATATATATAGTATAGAGCTCTATACCCAAGCTGTATAGTAGCACACAGAAGCCACATCCTGAATGAATGGTAAGAAATACCAGATCTAATATTGGTAAACACCTCTCCAGCAGAGGCATGCACAGGCAGACATCTAGGTAACAGATTCTGGATTCGGACTGTAAGAGGGATGACATTAGCAGCTGTGCTGAGCACTTCTACCATAGCATTTGCAATAAAGAATTACATGGAACTGATGTTTCATCTTGCAGTTCTGAAAACAACGAACAACAGCACAAGAGGGAGGAAATACACTCTTTGGAAATGGCAGCTCCCCCCACCCCCCAAGCTTAGATTTAGCCTCAGTGCCTGTCAAGATACTTTCCAAGAACCAATTATTCTTCCAGTCTTTCTAAATGGAAGAACCTCACTTATGTTAGATCAGTTTTATTTCTGAATGGATTTTTGGATGATGGTTTTGTCCTGGGCTGGGAAATCTTAACTCTGGCATACTTAGGTGTGAGTTAGCTTGTGTGAATCTAGTTAGTTAGTAATCTTGGTAAATTATTCTTTGATTACATAGAGTATTTGGAGAAAATGCTTCCTGAGCTCACAGAGAACACCATTACACTTGGTAAATTCTATTATACATTTATTTAAATGAGCCATTACTCTAAATAGGCCAGCATCTATTCCTATTTTGAGTCATTAGCAAAATCACAATCAGTACCCTGACAGTCTAATTAATTTATTTGAAGCCATTAAAAAGAAGAAAAAAAAGAAGACATAATAGTATATCGAACCATGCTTAACTATTCACCACAGCAGTCTATCACAGTTATAGTAACGTATTTAAAATAAGAACCATATAGCTTGTATCATTAGGGAATTATCTCTAATTCTAATTTGTAAGTACAATGGGCTAGATCTAAAAATGGTACTTCTGGTTTGCAGGTTTTCCATGTAGGGGAAGTTGATGGCAGGAAACTTTCTTCGCTACTCATGTGAGTAACCCTCCAGGAGGGTCCAGGCAAATGGCCGGCCGGTGAATCTTCCCACCGGTACCGCTTCAACGAAGTGACGGGCCCCTGAGGCCATATGAGAGCACTCGAGAGGCACACCTCAGGAACACCAGCATTTTCTGCCGACAGGGAACAACACTCATATGCCGCAGTATCAGCTAAGGAAAACAAAAACAAAAAAGGTAATAATATTAACGAAAAATTAAAGAGGGGTGGGTAAAACAGTGCCGTACAGTCACTCACATAACTGGGGCCACCTTCCTCCTGTGGTCTATACAGGGCCTACCCACCACAGTTTTGTTTTTTTTTTTTTTTAACATTAACTTTTAAAATTTCATGTATTTATTTTTGCGCCAGGAGCGTGTTTCTTTCAGGGCCGAGCCAGCCTCACCTGGCAACCACAACTAACTACCTCCAAAGCCGGCGGCGCCGCCCGACGCCTCCCCGCCCGCGCCCGCTCTTGCCGCGGCGGGCGGAGGGGGCGAGCGCGGCCCGGCCGCCCGCCAGGGGCCGCCGCGGGCTGGGCCAGGCCTCACCCCGCCAGGTCGCGGCTCCTCCCCGCCCCTCTGACTCAGCGGCTCGGCCCCCCACTTACACAAACTCGGCGGCCAGTGCCGAGCTGAGGCCGCCCGCCGGGATGGGGGGGAAGATGCCCGCCCTGAGGGGACGGAGCCTCTGGGGCGCTCGGTGAGGGCGGGCTTCAGGGGGGTTCCTCGTGAGGGATTAGCGCCGGCTCTGGCTGCCCCGTCGCTGACGGCGACTCACCTGGGCAGCCGCCTCCCTCCTCCCCTCCCCTCCCTCCCAGAGCCGGTCGCTTCGGCAGAGAGGGAGCGGAGCCTGCCTCACCCCTCCCCGGGGAAACTTTCCGCCACCGCCCGCGCCAGGTAGGGGCTGGGCCCCCCGGGGCGGGAGCCATGAGGGGGTGGCGGCGGTTGGGGACGGGCCGCGGACCTGGCGGCGGGGCCTCCGCGCCGGGCGCAGCCGCTCCCGCCCCGGTTTGGGCGCCGAGTTGAGGAGGCGTCTCGCCGCCGTTTCGCCTCGTCGGCGGGGTGGGGCGGTGGGCCGGTGCCCCCCGCAGCCGGGCGGCTGCCGCCTGCCTCAGGGCTGCGAGTGCTGAGGGGAGTATGTAGGTCACTGCAAGTAATGCCTGCCTAATCCCCTTTATCTTCCTGGCTCGGCTTTTCCGCTGCTGGTTTGTAGGACGACCTGGGCAGCGCTGGGCGCCAACTTGGCGCAGGACTGCGAGCGGGGAGCGGGCGAGCGCCCAGGTGAGAGCGGGGTGCGCGCCTGGGGTTCAGGGAAGCCTTTTTCTCCACAGGTGTGACGCTTTGCATAGTGCCAGGTATTTATTTCTGTGTAGGTCTGTTAGCAGCCTGACCCTGGTCGTGGGTTGCCAGTTTGGGTTCGGGCTTCTGTTTTAACAGGTTAGTAACATAGATTTTTTTATTATTATTATTTTCCTTCGGGACACTTACTGTGTCACACACCAAATCACTGAAGGCTCCTTTGATATTTTCTTAGGATCCTAAAGGAAAATAGAGAGCCCAGCAACTCCAGGGCCCCAGTAACTAGAGAAGGCAGCGTGCCCTGGTGAAGCGATCCCTGCGTTGCTCCCTCTGATCTTTGAGGCGATGAGGAACTATTACCAAGGTCTTGTGGGTGTTCTGTCACCCAAGGCAGTGGTAGTAACTCGGCACGGTTTTGAGGTGCTCTGTGTGGACAAATCTGTAGGTGCAGGAGGGCAAACGCTGTTAGGAGGCTGTGCGTGGGGCCAGCCTGCTGGTGTAGGACAGTTTGCCAGCTTGGGGCATAATGGTTCCTTGTACCTGAGAAGTAATGCTAAGGCACACTTGGTAGTATTTGGAGCTGTTTCTTACAGTCTGATTTCCTCCTCCTTGGGGTGTGTGATTGATTTTCTGATTAGCATTAACACGCCTCGTATGATGGTATTATATGCTGCCATACCACTTCTGGTTGAACTGAGAAAGACATCAGAATCTGGCAGTGCCCTTTCTCTGTCCAGATGTTTTCTGTTGATCGGTGTGAAACTGATGCTCCGCAAGAATTTACGGTTTCATTTTTCATCTGCACGACAGTTTTTATTTCTCCTCATAGCTATAAGAAGGATTCAGGACCTTGTCTTGTTAGTGCTGAAGCATGATGCTTTTATCTTGTTTTCATTTTCAGAGAGAGGAGGGAGTGATAATAAATTCAAAGAGATCTCACACACACCAGTATGGTAATAGCATCAGGTCATACAGACCTATGTTTCTGGCCTGTGCTGGTTTTATATAATAATTTCTAGAAGTAAACCTTTTAGAAAAAAGGGCAATTGAAAGGTTTTTATAATACCCGAAGGAGTGAAGTTGGATTAGGGTTTTCACATTATTTGTGTTGTCTTACTTCTGCTGGGCAGTGTATAAAGAGTCCGCCTGATCTGAAACTAATCTAAGAATTAGGACCTAATGCTGTAATGCTTTTTTTTCTCGCTGGCTCTGCTTTAATGAGTGTGGAAGGTCAGAGGGAGATGGAAAAGGCAGAAAAACTTACAATCTACTTTGTAAAGTATAAATAATTACGAAGACCAAGATTATACTGGTGGGAGTATGGCAGTTGTGAAGCCGATAGAACATCCAGATGCCTTTTTCTCTTACCCATCTCAAGACAAATGCTTTCAATTGACTTCTGCTAACAGCTATTTTAATCTATTTATTGAGTCAAAGTGATTGATGATATGTGCTTTGAAAAATAAGTGAATTCTATTAAAATGATGAAAAATGTATTGCCAAAGCCCACGAAAGAAACATAACTTCATTTACATCTTTATTTATTTAATTAAACTTCACTGTATCCATATTGTGTCTGAATTATATGGTGGCGATGGTAAAAATTGGGATACGAAACTTCATACAGTCTGAAACTTAAGAGAACCAAAATTGGAGAAACTGCTGCTGACGTGGTTTTATTTGATCTTGGCATGAAACAGTTTTAGAAATCTATAGATGTATTTTCCTTTCAAAAGATTATACTAATGCATCGATGCCTGTTAAGCTTAAGTCTTCAGATTTACAGACTCTCAGTGCCATCTGAAGCATCAGTTTCTCAGTTAAACTGTTCATTGAAGTTTTATCAAGATTACTTTGATGTACATCAAGTTTTAAGGCTTTTTTAAAAAAGAACTTACAAATGCTGCTGTTCCACTCTTGCATATCTTTATTAGTATACAAATGCTGCTTTTTGATGCTTGCAAAAGGTTTCATTGCAAGGGCTTTTCAAATTTTAATTAGACTTACGGAAATCTTGTTTAGTTCTTTAAATTGCATATTGAGTTTGTTTTAAAAACGCAGATCTCTGCATCCAGGTATGTTATTGTGACTAGAAGTTTCTCACAAACATTTGAGAGAGATGTTCTCTCTCTTCTTTCTGCTCTATGGCATGTCTAGAGTAGCTGATATGTTTGTTGTGTTCATTAGGTGCTGTTGAGAACAGAGCTTTTGTAACCTCTCGTTCCAGTCACCCTTTTTAACAGTTTTATAACTACATTTTTGTTTAGAGATGCTTAAACTCTGACTCCTGTACTCAAACATGCTGACTTGGCATTGTTTCCTTACTCGTGGTTTCTTCTCAGCGTAATCAGTTATTTAGGGTAAGACTGACCTACAACCCAGAACAAAATATACACTTTATCCCCCTTGGAGGAAGCCCGCAGGAAAGAGGGCATCAAGGAAGGCTGTTGGCAAAATAGTGCTCTTTGTGTCCTGTTTGGGGGTTTGTTTCAGTTAATCTATTACACAACAGTGGATGCCTATACTTTAGATATGTTATCGATGCATTTTTAATGATCTGATGGTGTCGAATCGAGACAAATAGCCTCAGGGTGCTTCCAGAAGAGGCTACAAAGGCCTGCACTGGTCGAAAGCTGGGGCAGTAGTGATCTGGAAATTCTGATCTTTTTCCTGTCCTTTTTGCAGTACAGCATAGCGGCCAAATAAAGGCTTATAAGTAGCTGCTGGTATGGCTGTTCTGTAAGAATTGCTGTACTTTTTAAAACTCATGTGAAGAGCCTCCAAGAAGCAATTACTTTTCCTGTTAGAATTAATCCATTTGGAAAGTAGAGCTAGGACTTCACAGTGTCATGGGGAACAGGTCAGTTAGACCTGGATCAAGTCTGAAGACTGACTGGACTGAATTGAAAGAACAGTTTTGATTGCACTTGTAAACACATGCAGCAATAAGTGGTTCTGGCAGTAGTTACTCCTGTGTAATACATATACACATGCTAGTACATTTTAAAGTGTCAGCTTAAGTTTAGAGGTGGTGTGATGGTAGTGAAGTGTTCACAGCTAAAGTTAATGTTACAAAGACTGAGGAGCTTTTTAGGAATACATCTTGCTTTGCTTTCTGTCACAGGCATCGATCATAAGATTTCCTATTATTATATGTGGGTATCTTTTAGTAAATGACTCATTGATGGTATAATAAGAATGCTTTCCATTTTAAACCACGTGGCAAAAAATTCTTATTAAAGGTGATCCTGAAGGGCAAGTCCAGGTGAGGCTATTCCATGTAGAATGGAAGCAGAGCAGGGTAAGGTAAGAGCCAGTGACAGTGGTGGTAGAGGCTCAAGGCATGTGAAGACACAATCTAAGAATGTGTTGCCTCTCATATTTAGTGAGATTACCTTTAGTTAACAGAGGAAAGTTTGGAAACATGACGCCAATATAATTATCTGCATGCAAGAGGCCCAGAACCTTAGTTCCATGTATATGTGTAACAGTATTTTTCCTCCAAAATTAACTGCCACCTGAAAAGGAGGAATGAGATCCTGAGTTAGCGTAAGATGTAGTTGGGGCTTTGACTCTCATTATTCCTGACCTGAATGCAGTACATTTTCATAGCAGTTGCAGAATTTGTTCTGAAATTTATTGTGTTTCAAACTGCAGTGGTTCCCCATGGATGGTAAGTTATTGGGAAATCAATTACTTTTTTTCTTTTTTTCTTTTTTTTTTCTTTTTTTTTCTTTTTTAAAATAAAATAGTCAAATTGTGAGGTAATGCTGCATTGCCTACCTGCACAGTGATGACAGACCATGACAGTTAATTCTGGTCTAATCATAATTGGCATTGTAGACGACATGTTATCTGCTTCTGTGTGGGGAAATAACATAGCTAGATCAGTGCTAAAAGTATTAGGCAATTTTTCATTATGTAATTTCTGCTGTTTAACTGTAGAAGCATAGTCAAATGTCATCATCTCCCTTTGTGCCTCTACTGTAGTCTACAAACACAGACACAAGTTTTGGTCATTTAAACAGTTTCATGCCTTAGAAGAATTTGTCGAGTTTGGTTTAAAAAAAAACCACAAAAGGGAGGGGGGGAAGCAGGCACGCAAAAAAATTATGTGAGAATAAAAACATGTGCTAGGTTCTTTGCAAAAATAACTGTTCCTGAAGGACAATTGTGCCCTTCATCCTTCTAATTCTAGTTCATTTTTTATATGTTTCCTGTGGTATATATTGGTGAAGGGTAGGATTTATTTCTGTGAAAACTTTTATATAAGTAGGCATAAAGTTGTGAGTACTCTAGTAGTAGCTTTGTTTGCCTGGGGAGCTGATAAAGTGATGCTGGCAAAAGAGCTCGCAGCTGGAAGGATTTCCTAATGTACAAAAAACCCGAGGTCTTTAAGCTATTGGCGAGATGTATATGCCAATAAACTTTTGAATTGTTACTTAAATTTAACTGTTGGCTGTTTTTATTGCACTGTGCTGGCAGTTGAAGAGTTGAACTGCTCAGGAATTGATTCCATTTGCATCCACAAAACCTTTTGTAAAACCTCAAGTACCTCTGAGCAGGATGGAAGAAATTTTTTTTCTTTTTGAATTAGTTTTATGAACAATTAATATATGTGTAATAATGAAAATTTTTCACGTTTGTTTTTTGACACACAAGTCAAAGAGCAACAAATGAAAATTTGCTGTTGCGCAGCCAGGTCAATGAAGTAGTGTGGGTTTTTACTGAATTATGTTAACTTAATTTGCTGCTATGGGGCTCCTGCCCTAATGTAACAAACCTGAGAGGGAGAAATAATCTGGCTTGCTGCTTCACCACTGTACTGTCCTTACCTTGAGAGTAGCGTTTCTGTTAGGATACGTATCTTTTACACTGGACCCATGCACTTTATTAAACTCTCTGTGCTGTTTCTTCTGTGCATGTTTGTGACACACACACACTTTGCTGGTGCCATGAATATGTTTTAGTATAATGCCATGAATTCAGTATTCCTGTAAGAAAGCCTATGGAGGACAAAAGCTTATCGCCCCTTTTGAGAAACTCACTTGATTTTTCAAATGCTGGACTTCTCAGGAAGCATGTGCTACCAACCACAGCAAGATGTGGATTCATTATGGAGGTGAGGGCTCTGTTCCTCTCTGTGTGTGACTTAGAATTATTCAATGTTCTATTTCCTGTGTGCCTGACTGAGGTACAGCAGTAACAGGTGCTAAGCAGCCAAAGGTTTTTCTGCAAACCATTAATGTCTTCAAAAAAGGGTGTGTGTTGGCACTTGTTTTGCTCTGATGTTGTTACTGAACCACCCAAATGTCCTTGGAATCCCTGTGGTGTGGATTGGGAATATCAGTCATATTGGGATTTGTGATTCTGAGTTTCAAAGCAGTAGTACATTCAGTTGGTCTGTTACTTTGAGGTGGTTTTGCACTTTTTTTTTTGTTTTTTTGTTTTGTTTTTTAATTGGCCATTTTGCCTTTCAGTACAGAGAAGCATAGAACACATAGTCAGCAATAGGTGTAACAGGTTGATTTCCTTTCTAAATTGCTGACTTGCCTTAAGATTAATTCTGCTTCCTTGCTTGGAGTGGTTTCAGGTAAACAATTAGAAAGTTCTTCAGCAGCTTCTTGAAACATTTTTATAGGATGAGGAGCGTGTGAAGTAGAAGTAGATTTTCTTAAGAGTGTATGTGTGGGAACCCAAAACAAATTACCAAACCAAAAAACCCCCATAAAAAGAATAATGGAGGAAATTAAACATGGAGAGCAGAAACTGATTTGCTCTCACAATTAGTTTTGTTCTTAGTGTTTTGGTCCCAGCAACGTGAACAACATGTGAACTGACTGCCAGATAACACAGAGGTTTTATGGATGTCGGTGGTTACACCTGCCTTCAGCAGTATTTTGTTGGCATGATTTTTACAGTGGTGCTGTTTGCCAGCAACAGCCCAGTGCTTAGGGATTCCTGACTTGCTAGTGTTGATACAGCAGAACACACAGTATTATTGAGATGGTTTTGCAGAATTTCCTTAGGCTAGATAGAGCTAGGTTTGTTTTGCTTGGATGCTAGTGGAGTCCTTGAACTTGGAAAACTTCACACACCCATGCCCACCAAGAATCTTTATTGTTGAGAAAAAAAAAATACTCAGAGAGAAACAGCTATGGCAGTTTGCTAAACTGCATTTATGAGATGCGTGCTATTTACAAGTTATATGTTTTGTTAGTAGTGTTGTTTTTAGCAACTTTTTAGTAAAATGGGTAAATTTGTATCTACTACCCAATATTAAGGACCTAGGGACAAAGGTCAAAGGAAGTGGTGATGCCCTTTGTTAGATTGACTTATGTAGCTGAGGGAGTGGACAAAGTTCTGGGCACACAGACCTTGGTCCTGCTGACATTCAAGTCATCTCAGTTAAAATGACTGAATTATTTGACTTTGGTGTATATATAACCTATCTGAACAATTTCCCGTGTATTAATGCTTCTTTTAGTCTTTACCTGTAAGGAAAAAATTAGTGAGCAGAATTTGTGGCTTGTATTTGCATTAACATTTTCCATTAGCCTTCAGTGAAATTCAGCAGCATTTGAATTACTTTGTGTGCAGATACATTTGAAAAAGTTAAATGAATTAGAGATGAATGAAATGTAACCCGATTCTTCCTCTTGACAAATTAAAACTCTGAAGTGATAGTAATGCCTCCCATTTCATGGATGTTGTATTAGTTTAGGAGGTGATAAATACGCATAGCTTAAATTCAGTGCTTGCTGTGTGTTATATCATTATCATAGCAGGTACATGTGCAATGATTCAATAAGTGAAAAGTTACTGTTTTGATTTTAAAATGTGGGGAATAAAATAATGTATTGGCAGCAAGTCATGTTCAATTACTGGTGATAACATTTGTACAGAGTTTTGGCAAACATTTAAAGTAACAACAGTTCAGGTTTAAAAGAGGCATCAACTCAACAGCAACATTTCAGGAGCATTTGGCACTGGGCTCAGTGATAGGAGATAACATGATTTAAGCAGCCATCATACCAAAGTACATTCTGAGATAAAAAATATTATTTATTCAAGTACAGGAATATTGGGGTCTGTGGCATGAGGGAGCTGAAAAATCAGTTGATGACAGAATAAGCAAACTTTTCAATTTTAAACAATACTACTAGAAGTCTGTGTGAATAAAAAGGAAAAGAATATTGGTATTACCATGGCAGAACTGACTAAAGGCTGGCAAATTGGGGAGATTTTCTGAACGAGGGTGTTTGTGTACACCTAGCAGAAATCATCCAGATCACCTAGGATTACCTAGGAGTGTTGGTTAGAGGGTACGGCAGGATGGAGGTTCCTAGTAAGTTCTTAGAGAACCTTGGTAAAACTTTCCTAGTGCTAAATATGAAGAAAGCAACCAGAAGGTAGGCGCTTCCAAGCTTTGTTATAACTAGAAGATAACGAACTTCTCTGAGAGTAGGCAAATGAGAGTCTGGCAAGGAGGACTTGTGCTAAAATAAAACAATGGATTTTTAGAAAGGCAGACTAAGTCTGGTTAACATGAATCTTATCTACTAGTTCTGTGTCTTAAGAGAAAAAAAAAAAGTAGATATATTGTTCCTTCAGGAAGTTATATTAGTGGCAGAAATTGAAACTATTCTGCTGCAGAGGAAAATATGAAAAGTAGTGAGAGGCTGGCTTGGCTGCTGGTGAGCTTTTTAACATGGAACACAACAAGGAGGGAACGGGAATCCAGGCCAGATTGCCAAGGACAAGTATAAAAATAAAGCACAAGCACACATAATTAAAATAATGCATTCAGAATGGCCAACTCAAAAACAGTAACAAAAAGTCATTATAGAAATATAAAATTAGTAAAAAGAAAGACAGGGAAGGCTTGCTGCTGTTTGAAGATTGGAGCTGAGGACAGACAGTGCAAAGCAGACTGAGGGGTTTTTTTTGTTCATTGTTTTTCCTGCCGTGCCCCCCCCCCCCCCCCCCCCTTTTTTTTTTAATAAGAGAAGATGGAGGTGAACATGGTGTTCAGGCGCTAAACCCCTACGCTGGGGACAAGTTATAGAGTATTTAGTTTGTTTGAAGTGTTTAGAAAACACTATTGAAAGGGTAGGAGCTGGCTGATGTAATCCCTGAGCTGCTGCAGTTACTTCACTCATGGAGGATGCGTGTAATACTGTGACACTGAGAAGAGTGATTATAGTGCCTGTGTTTACAGGTGTTGGCAGGGGAAGTGGAAATGAGCAGTTGTAGACCCAATTGTTTAACTTGGATTATTTGTTCCAGTACTTTTCCTGGGAATTACACCCTCCCAAAGCAGTAGAAGATGACAAAAAAATGAGCAGTAGCCCATATGATTTTATTTTTAAGATTAAACCATGTTATACTAATACAATTTCTTTCTCCAAAATGCTAACAGGAGAGGAGCAGCTGATCTCTGATAGCTTGACTCTGATAGAAAATGTCAAAACTTCACTCTTGTTGAAGAATGCCTGGAGGAATTGACTGTAGGTAAGTGCTAAACTGCTTGAAAAACATTTTTTTTCTCTACGAATGGACTTATGAGATAATGTTTTGGTTTGGGGTTTGTTGTTGTTCTTGTTTTTATATAGATGAAGGATTTAGATAATATAGTGGATGATGAGAATAATAAGAGTCAACACTGTTATGTAATTGTAAAATTAGAGAATATCATACCAAGCTACTGTCACAGAATGATTAGTTTCTACCCTTAGAAAAGTGTTTTTTTTAATAGGGCTGCTTCTCAGATTGGGGCTGAGGTTTGCATAGAAAAAGCATGAGCAGCACAGCCCAGTTCCTTACTTCAAACGTAGTGAGGCTTCTTTAAAGTAATTACAGCCTCCTGGTTGATGGGAGATGTCCAATCTTGAAGATGGAATTTTATTTTATTTTTTTTTTAAAGAGAAGGTAATATGAACCCCATTGGAGGGAGTCTGGAGAGGAGCTGTAAGAGTACCTGGGTATCTGGAGGAGTGACTGAATGAACCAGGAGCTGTTATTTTAGCTTCAAAGAAGAGTTAGTGGAGAAATGAGAGTGAGGGTTAGTTTAAATATGTGAAATATATGTGTTTCCCACAATGATCTGTTTTCTTTCCTTGGCTGTTAAGACACCGTTGTATGGAATATATTATCAGGAAAAGTTGTGAATAATTTTAAGAACAGGCGAAGCAAGCATCTGTGAGTTGTGACAGAAACATAATGGGTATTACCATGGCACAGGGGGAAGGACTAGATGACTTTAAGGTGATTTTTGATCCTTTGACTGGTAAATAGGAGATGGTTCCTGTGGTGCAGCACAATCTGTAAAATCCAGGGAGAGCACAGTACTGAGAATTCCTTTTCTGCCCTCTACTATTATGTCTCATCTGACAGGGAGGATCCAGAAGTTATTAAAACATTATGCCTCTTTTTCTTTATTCCTCCCCCTTTTTTACCTGCATGGAAAAGATGAGTGAGACTTAGAACTTCACGTTGCTGTGGCTGTTGAAAAGTAGCTAGAACTCCTTGTTGTAAGACAACATGAAAAAAGCTCTGCAGGCATGCCTATACCCATGCTGGCTCAGCAGGACTCTAGAACACGGAGTGCTAGGACATGTGTTTTGATGATGCCTAGATTAGCTTCAAAAGCAGTTTTGTCATATTTGTATGGCACTGCATCCAAGCCACTGTGGTTTTACTGCTTCTAGACCTGTGCTAAGGTCTGCTTTCTGCCATGCAGACTTAATCAGCTTGTGTTAGTGATAATTTGGCAAACTGTTTCGTGTAATCCGCTGTATGTTGTAAACAACCCTCTATTGTGCTGCCCTTGTAGCCTGTGTTTATTCGGGTGCACTATTTTCCTTTAATCAATTGTCCAGTAACAGCACAGAACAGAGATGACTCTTCACTGTGTGAGATTTCTTGTCTGAATGCTAACAGTAACAACAGTGACATTAAACAAAGGTTTTAATTTCAGTTGGATGCTATTGAGCAAAACTGTGAATAGCAGAAGAAAAATAAAGATTTGAGGAAGTCCTGCAGTGTCAACTGAATTTTAAATCAAAAGCAAATAGGCACAATTTTGTGTAAACAGTTTAGGAGGCTTTATTTTTGGATCGCAAAAGGAAGTTTCCCAGGATGTATCACTTCTGTGATGTGTTCTTTCTCTTAATTACCATCATGCATGTATGAAACAAAGCTGATTTTTAACATGCTTCCGTTTTAATATTTTAAAGTCCATCTGCTCTTTTTGTGAATTTTTGAATGGCATGTATTGCTATGGGGAGCATTTGTATTGATTCATAAACCTGTGGACTATGGTTTCTGGGTTTTTTTTGGTTATTTTCTTGGGCTTTCACATGAAGGGGAAAGACAAGAAAAGCAATTTAAATTTCCCAAACCACAAGGCTATGCATCTTTCATAATACCTAGCCTGGGTAGTGGTGTAGGTTATGATATGTGGGTTGCAATACAGTCTCTTAGGACAACTTTGTCTCAAGTAAAATGCAGTATAATCCTGAGCACAAAATTAATTGCATAGAAGATGATGGCTAGTGCTTGGCTATTTGCTTACAAATCCTTGAAAAGGCTTTTGCTATTCTGAGGATGTCCTGGAACCTGCCTATTAAAAGAAGGTTTGACAGACTGCTCTGCTGTGGGTTGAACATTGAAAACTGCCTTATGTTATGATGTTGATGATATCAAGATAGAAAATAGAGCATCTTAATTCATGAAGGTTACTACTAGGAATTGATTATTTTTATGTTCTAAAACTTTTTAATATACTTATCACATGCATTTTAGGACAGAATTTCAGGCTATCAAAGCAGTGTTAGATGATATATATCTTTCCCCCCCTAATTTTTGTATGATTTTAGATTTTGTTAAATATAGTTCCAATTTTTTGCACATTTCCTTTACCATTTCATATTTTCCTCATTTGTCTCAGTTTTCAGAAATGAGAAGACAGAAACCTTTTGCATTCTCTATGGCTCCCTCTGGTCCCACCCACCCCCCTTTACAATACAGAAAGCAGATGTGTATTGTTTGTTACTTCTGCACAGTGTTGCTGCTTGCTTTCACAAAGCTGTGTATATGATACAAAAGCAAAATACTTGCTTTTTCAAAAAATATGTCATATAAGGCAAGACTGTATTTGATAATAATGGTTTATCAGTGCCTAGAAAGAGATCCAAGTGTCAGTGCTCTTACTATCTTCTACCTGGTACTGAATGGAGGTAAATGAGAACTGGTAACAAGTATATACTGACAATACTGTGTGATTAACATGACTCTCCTAAGCCACAAATAGGGGAAGCTTTCTCTTTAATTATAACTGTGCTTCTTTAATCTAATTACAGCTTTATAAATCATCTTTTTTTTTTTAAAAAAAAAGCTGATTGGAAATTGGAATTTCTTTAGATTATTCACATTCTTGTGATTTCATATACTAGACAGAGTCGTCTTTTGCCCTCTAACCTAGGGTGTGTATTTGTGGATTTTTTGGCTTTGTTTGTTTGCTTTTAAATAAGTTGGGAAGCTAAAGGCACTTAAGTTCTGGAAAGTTACCATAGGCTGATGTTAAGGTTTCAGATCCAGAATTTTTTACATATGTGTGATCAGGGAATCTTTCCAGACCTTTATGTTTTTCTTTACTGTCTCAGTGGTAGTGACAAAGATTCACTGAGTCAGTTCTGCAGTACTTTGAAGCTGAAACACTAAATATGTTAGGATAATATGGCACCACTCTTAAATATGTATAATATTTTATTAACCATGTAATGGAAAACATGCACTAGCTAGATCAGAAATGGAATTGTTCCTCATACGACTCTGTTCTTTATTAGCTGTGTTTTCAGTCTCCTGTACCAATTGTCAGTTTCAGGCTTGTGGTTCTGGATAAGAAATGTTCTTCAGGTTGAAGCAAGCTGGAATCTTTAAAACAAATGTGCTAAGGTGCCCACTCACCCCCTGCCCAAATGCTGATCACTTGAGGCCACTCCACGGGTGCTTCTTGCATACTGCTTTCCCACATCTGCTGGAAACAGTGATTTCTAGAGAGACTCAGGGTTACCTTCTGTGCTGACTATAGATAGGGACTATGTCTGTTCTCCTGCCCCCCCCCCCCTCTGTTCACTGTGGTGGACAATTTCATACGTAGCTAAAAGGAAAGAAAAATGCTGTAAGATGTAATGTAAAGATCAGCTTGTAAACCTCAATCATGAGGACTTAATTTAGACTATAGATTTTTTCGTTATGTGTATGACAGTAGTTTTTAAGCTGTGCTGCAAATTAAAGAAGATAAATCCAAGGGAGGAAATATATATTTAAGCTAAAGGACAGCTTGGTCAAGAACACAATTATAGGTTTCACTTATAAATTTACACAGATAAGTGATACAGTGAAGCAAAAATAGAAAGACTGTATTTAACAAATTAAATTTATAATCTTATTTTTATGACTAGACATAATAGATGTATGAAGCAAAGAAAAGGGGAGTTAGTGTTAATTAAAAATTATGGATAAATCTTCCTTTAGAGCCCCCACTCAGAATTATTTTGAGTAATAAGGAATTATATTAAAAATATCATGGCTTAGTGAGCTAGCATTTTGTGAACAGTATTTTACAATTTCAGTAATGCTGCATACTTCCTCAGGTTGTGAAAGCCAGCTAGTAGTAACAAAGGCCATATGGAATGTTGGCAGATAAAAGCATGTGGATGAGTCTCTTAGATTTTTTTTTTTTTTTTTTTTTTTTTATCTCTAGTGAGCCATGCCAAGTAGTACCTTTCTACCTTTCTGAACTGGGGTCAAAGGAAAAAGAAAAAACCCAACAAACTTTTTTCCTCATGCAGAATTTTTAAAAAAATCCTTATATACTCTTTAAAGGGTACTTTAACAAAAAAACTCAACCCTTAGCTCTTGATATTTTCTTAATTAGTCTGATTCTGTGTTAGTATTAGGTATATATTTTAATTTTTGTTATTTAAAGGAAGAGATTGGATTGGGATTACATTAAAGGCACTGGCAGGAAGTGTTCTAGAGATGATCTGGAGGATAGAGAGATTCACTGTGGTATCATTCCATTTGAGGAAATTAGCTGGTTTTTAGGACTACCTCTTTGTTTTAATAGAGGGAGAAAATGATGGTAAAAGACTGTTACAAGATTTCTAGTTACTTCTGTGGAGGAGCTTGGTATAATTGTTCCTAAAATTCAGGAGCATAAAATGGCAAGGGAGATCTGTACTGAAACCATGTTATATGTGTGACCTATAAATTGGTAGCATCTTCTAATAAGCTTTTAGGGTTTTTTGGGGGGGTGAGTGGAGTGGTGTTTGTGTTACTTTGATGGGAAAGCTGTTGAAGAACCTGGTTTAAACTATGAGTTCTTGGTCAAAAAATATGTATATGTGAAATTATTATTTTCTCCCTTCTGTATATATCTTTTTAACTTTTGCATGACTCCTTTCAGCATGCTGAAAACTATTTCAGAATTTTACCTCCTTGCCTATAAGACAGAAAAACTGACAGCCTCCTTATTTTGAATTATTTTGTGTAGTCTGGAGGAATTTTTGCCAGACAGGTTAGCAAGATGTCTGTAAAATAAATTTTGTATGCTAAGCACTGTGTAAATGAATAGACACCCTTTTCATACTTGCGTTTTTTGTATGTGTGCAGCCTTGTTAGATGTCAAATGTAAGTTTAATATGAATTACTTCAGTGTGGACAGAAAGGTGTGGCTTTTTCCCTCCTTCTTTGCCTTTGCATGTATTTAGCTTGTTTAACAAGATGATGTTGTGATGCATTTCCTATCTGAAAACTGAGTTTTGTAATCAGCTTTTTGGCAGTGTAGCCAGCTTGAGCATTCAGTGTCACACCACTTTGTTCTGGTTTTGAGTTATATTCCCCCAAAAAGTGGTTTCTTTTTAGCCAGAACAGTTTCTTAATTACCTCAAACATATTCAGTGTGTGATACATAAAGTGTTTTTGAGGTGCAGCATGGATGCAAATGTTTTGGGGTTTACAGTAGTGAACAGAAGGCAGCAAGAAAGGAAATGTGGGTTGATTCTGCAATGGTGTGGGTTCATAGCTGATGGTAGCCTTGGTGTTTTCAGGGACTTCTCCACGAGGTAACAGTGAAAGGCCTGAAAGCTCTGATCTTGGGTGTGGAGCTGTCTCATGCTGTGGAATACACTTTGTTACTGCTTCTGTTGTATACTTGAGATTTTATCATCTTGCTCTCTTTAAGATGGATTGGTTGTGTGTGTCCCCCTGCCCAGTTGTTAAACTGCCAGATTCCATTCAGTTGTTGGGCAGTTAACTTCTCATTCTGTTCATTCTTCTTCGTTCTATTCATATTTCATTCAATATCCATTCATTCATTACTATTAATAGGGAATGATAATTTTTACTTTCTACTTTCTCTGCCTCTTCCTTGTCTAGTGGAAAGCTGAATGCTGCTGAAAGCTGTCAGCTGAAGAAACTTTAGATCTAGACTGTTCGCCAAAAGGAACAGCTGCCAGAGCAATTTTTTCCTTACTGACGTGTTGGCATGCTTTAGTTGCAGGTAAAGTAAATGTGTATGTGTGTGTAATAGGTAATTCGTAATAGAAGTCTGTTTGCTGAACTATGAGCTCTCTGTTTGGAATGCTGGGTGCCATGGCTGGTTTTTGCAGTATGGATATCTGTCCTCTGAAAAGTGGGCTTGAGTCTTAAGAGTCTTATTTAAAATGTCAGATAGAGGCTCTAGTAGCGCTGGGCTGCATTTAGATACTGTGGCCTCTGGAGCATCCTGTCAGTGTTTGGTGTTTCAGTTTTCTTCTTGTTCACACCTATACAGTATACTCCACTGCACATAACAATTGGATAATATTCCTACAGCAACCACAGTGATTGCTTACATGTGAAATGAATATATGGCGATTATAAAATGCACTTTAGCAGTGTCTTAGGGCCCTGTAACTTCTGGAGAAAATAGTATGTGAGCTACATACCCTATAAGTCAATGATAGGTTTTCATCAGCATGCCACTGATAATCTAACAGATGTCCACCGGGGTTTTCTTGAGTTGGCAAGGTTCCTTCTTTTTTAGTTTCAGAATCTCTCTGTGTCATTTGGACTATGGGATATGAAATAGTCAAAAAGCCTGTCATGTGAAGAATATACTCGCTTTTTTCCTCTGACTCTTAACAGGTACACTGTTGGATACAGAAAGTGTTGAAGGAGAAAAGATTATTCTTCTCTGTGCTTAAAAATTGAGTGCAGGAGCTTTAGGAAACCCTTTTACAACTGCACAGGGGGTAGAAGCTGCTAGACTTTGGTTTGTCATTGGATCGTCTTACACTTCTGCAGTGAAACTAGTCAGCTGACAGATGAAAATTCAGATAAATCTCTTCCCTGATCTGATCTACAACTATGAGTATCATTTGGTTCTTGATGCAGCATCGTACATGCCCATTTTTTATTAGATAAGCTGTTTTGCAAGGTGGAAAGGGCTGAACACTTATGAGTCGCCTTCCTAAGAGAAGCTTATTCTCAGATTGCAAAAGGGACTGATGAAGGAGTGAGAAGAGGGGTGTGGTCTTCATAGCTTGAATGTTTCATAGGAGAGTTGGAATTGTTTAGGGAGGAGATGTGGATGTTAATTGCAAGATTGACATAAGGAAGCTGTGTGCATAAGAGAAGCCCAGGCTAGCTAGTAGGAGGGAGCCTGATGTGTGGGTGTGAAATGAGACTGGTATTAGTACAGGCAAGCTTGAAATCTGACAGTATGTTTAGTTTCCAGAGTTGTTGGCTATGTCAGGTGGGCCATTCACACCAGTCAAACAACATCAGAAAGGGGAACAAATATGAAATGATACTTTACAATAATCACTAGTTCCTGGTTTTTATATACCCAGGCTTACTTTGAAACTGATTAGAAAAATTACTATTGACATTACAATTACAATATTGGTAGCTATTGACTAAATATTAACTATCAGGTAAACTCAGGCCTGTGCCTTGTTTGTTATTTTTAAAACTTCAAACACTTGCTTTATGAAAATGAATGCCATCTTTCAGCAGCCTTTCATGTAGCATGTGTCTGGTCTTACGCTCCCCTGTAATGCTACATGTTCATTCTTTCACCTCTTTCTTGATGTAGTTTGTTGCAATTCTTGATGCTGACCTGTGAATAGGAGACTTCTGTTTTGTCAAGTTGGAAGCAAGATATTCTCGCACTAACCTGTACTGCTCTGTAATGGTTAGGGAGGCATCTGGTTTCTCTATGACATATTGTACAAATTCCTGATGTATCATATCAAAGTATCATTAGGAAATTGAAGGGCTGTAGATACACTGGTGCTTGACAAGTATTTAATATGTTACTGTTTCCACTCTCTGAAGGGATTAATTGGCAGCTCTGATAGTGTTGTAAATCTTTTTTATTAAATGCAAATCATTAAAATGTTTCTGAACATCAAGCTTTGTCTAGAAGCTCAGCTAGCGGCGTGTTTGTCCAGAAGAACTACATGTTCCCAGGACAGATGGCACTATATCCAACATTGAATTAATATCAGCTTTTCAGTGTACTGACCTATAGCTAATCCATGATTCTGTGGCTGTATGGAAGTAATTTTGATTGCTAAAGCAACTATTTCTCAATCAGTTGCTGTCGGTAAGAGTTGTTCTTTGGATGTTTTGTAGTGTTAAGAGTTTAATAGCTTGTGCCATAAAGGCAAATCTATTTCTTTCTCCTGATAGAAAACAAAGGAACAACAACTGTTAGTTTTAACTATGGTCCAGTCTCATTCTGTAACTTTGTTTATAGCCATGTACAGCTTTCAGTTATTTCTTCTGTCCCTGACTTAAAATCTAGTTATGCTAATGGAAAGGCACAACAGTCACTGATGGGTGGGAAGTGGCATGACAAAACAGTGATGTGAAGTCTTCTTTAGTTCCCTTTAGTTCTTATTCCATGTTACTTCAAGTTGTCAATTATACTAGTATGTTTGAGTTCCCCTTAGTTTAGCTAACAGTGTTAATGAAAAGAATTTCTAATTTCTTAATGCAAGAGCTTGAGTATCCAGTTTAAGTGTATTAATTTTATCTGTGATTAAGGCATTAATACCAGTTGGGACTAGAGTTGATAGTGTTATCAGAAAATATTAATGTATTTGAAATAAGTATAATCCCATATATTTTTGTTTTCAATTAAATTTTTCTAAGGAAAGCTTTACTAGATTCAGGTTGGAATTTCAGAATGAAAAAAGACACAAAATGGATAAAAGCCCTTTTGTTAAGTTATTTGGTTTGTATGTGGGATCTTGGGGTCATGCTTCCTTTTATCTGTATTCTTCCTGTGTGTGTTTTTTTGGGAGTGGTTTGAATTATTTTTTTTATTCTTCTTTTCTGGTGAAAGATTTGTAGAATTTTGAGTTTGTTCTGATTAAAAAAAAAAAAAAAAGAAATTGTAGAAACTCAGACTTGTGGGGAGGGAAGTGTCTTTTTTATTCAGCAATGAGTTTGATCTTAGGAGCAAGCCAGTAGCAACTTGGTTACTATCAGTTATCCAAAATGAGTATTACAGAGGAAGATCCTGTTTTACTGATGTAGGTAACTTTTAAACTCCCTTGATCTTCACAAAAATGTTGATATTAATAGAAAAGAGCTATTACATGATTTAGGTTTTACTCTTTCATAGGATTCCTTGGGCCAGTTGCATGCTACCTGGCGTGGCCTTCTTTAGGAGCCAGTGATGTTCTACAAATAATTTAAATAGTTGTTTCTGATCTTTCATCGCTATATACTATCGTATGAATTTGCTCTTGCTGTGATGGTGAGGGAGAGGTCTATGAAGGACACATCTGCCTGGTGGTTCAGAGAAGTATGAAGATGTATACGTTGCTTTAGTAATGTATAAAACACTTGCTCTTTCTCAGCTCAGGACAAACAAGGAAAAAAACTTGCGTATATATTGGATAACATGACCTATTCATTGCAGAGTTTCAGGGTATGTTATAAAGAGTGTTTTGTCCAACCATCTTGACTTATTTGTTGTTGTTTGTGTCTTGAGTCTAATTAGATAAGTAAATATTTTGCCCTGAAAAATTAAGCATAGTACAGGGAAGTTGGCAGTGTGTAATGGTAGGTAGGAGAGGCCACTGGTGTGATGAAATGGAAAAGTAAGGCTAGTTTTCTGATAATAGTGAAAGTTGTTTTTCTCAACTTTGGTCCCATTGAAATAAAAAAAGTAAGTGAGTATCTCTCCAGAATTGGCTTTACCTTAGTACTAAATTAGTCTAAATTGTGCTTGATAGAAGCCCTATGAAACCTAAGGGAATTTGTCACCATTCTGAATAAAGGATATTTGGTAAGTTCAGTGTTAGAAATTAAGAGATTTTATGATAGCCTTAAAAAAAACCCCAAAAGCAAACAAGAAAAGTGATTGTTTTTCGTAATAAAAGTAAGTATTATCAACATAGTGTTTCTATTTTGGAGGAAAAAACCACCATTGTGATGGCAGCAAACTTATAAGGAAACAGTCACGCTAATGCAAAGCGAAACTGCAGAAGAAAATCTGTAAGGATCAGATTTTCAGTTGACAGGATTTTTTCCTGTGTATCATTGTTTTTTACATCCCAACATTTTTTGAAAACAAAGAGAGTTTTCAGGTAAAGCTAACCTCATTTTTTCAACTGTGGACTCATTTGTTTTGAAGTGTGCATTATTATTTCAAAATATAAACTTGGAATAAATTAAAGAGAGGAGTAGGATATACTGTTAATATATAGGCATGCAAGAACTGAATTTGAAAGCTAAATGCCAACTTGTTCATTAGATTTTGGTTTTGTTTCTTCAGTCCTAGAATCTGTTGGGCTGAAAAGAACACCAGAGAAACTTTTTTGTAGCTGTTGTCAGACAAACCTCTTGTAATCAGGCAAGCAATGGAGACAACTGTATTTGATGTATTTGTTATATATGAAGCAGTGGGGATTGGTGAGTGTTTTCAAGTTGAATTGTCCTTACAACAGGAGTTGATGGGTTTATGGCCCTTGAGGGAAGGGAGCAGGAGCCTGGTGGCAGCTGTGCTGCCCAAGCACAGAACCTGGGGTTCCCCATGGCTGTGTCTCAGAAATGCTGTTTTGATTTAAAACCAGAAAGAGTCTTGTGTGCAATTCAGCACGTTTTCCTGTTGGTTGGATTTGGGTTGCATCCCACCAGCTGCCCTGACACCTATGCCTGAAATAAGAGCTTAAGAGCATCTGTACTGGCTGAAGTCAAAGATCAACTCAGCGCAGTGGCGTCGTCCAGTGACAGCTGCATAGGGTGCGATATGTACATAGTCCAAGCGTATGGCAGTATCTCTGGCCATGTGCAGTCCATGGGTTTATTTAATAGTCTTTCTTTTCTGTAACTTCAGTGTCCTTTTTTCTTTCATGAATTTGACTAATTGCTTTTAAAAACCGTGTATACTTTTGGTGCCTGCTGTGGTCTGTAACAATGAGTTCGTTCCATAATTTGTCACAAATTAACACTTGTGCAGGAACAAAGATGGGAAAAGGTAATGCAGGATCAAAGCTGTAGGTGTTTAAATCATGTATCATATACTCCTTTTAATTTTTTTAAAGGCTGTGTCTCTGCTTTAGCGTATGTTTCAAGGCTATAAATGTCCATTGTCATTTATCTCCCTGGATTCTGGAGAAATTTTTAACACTCTGGTTAGCTAGAAATAGAATTGGATTAATGAAGAAGTAATTTGTCACCTAATTCAAGGGTACTGTTGGGCTTTTTAAAGCAGTGTTTGTGGCTTTAGTTTCACATTACGTTGAATATTGTGAAATTTACATTGAATGTTATTTTTGTTGTAAGTCTTTTGAAACAAAGATTTGGACACTGCAAGTATAACATTATTGAGAAGGAATTTTGGAGAAACTTTTTTTACTACTGAGATTAGATTAATGAGATTTGCTGGCAGTGCTTGAGGTTCAAAGTGAAGAAATAGACTGGGTAGCAAATTAATTGATTCCATTGCCACATGCATGCTCAAGTTTACAAAATGCAAGCTAAGCAGAATACTTGTTTCATCCTATTTCTGTGACTTTTTAACTAAAATGAACTGTGACTTAACTTTAACCAAGAGAAGGTGGAAGTGATTAGATAAATATGATACATTCCTGAAGGGCACTGGTTGCTGGAACTAGCATGTACTTTGCAAAATCGTTTATTATAATACTCTTTTGATGTCCATTCAGTTCAAAAGGTTCATCTTCCTACCAGTAAAGAGCAACAGTGTCTCTCATACACGGGCTGTTTGGTTGTAGGCCACTTCCATGTATTACAAAGCTCTTCAGTCCCAGGTTCTGAAGCTTTATTTTTGAAGTTTGCTCAGAAACTGCATTATGAAACACACTGGGGTTTTTGCTTATCTTCTAGTAGGGACATCATATTCAAGAGGAAGGGAAAAGTTTCACTGAATTCTTGCTGTGGCACAGAGGCTTTTTGGTTAAATCTTTTGCTAATGGGGAAATCTTTGATGACTACCCTACTGCAGAAGGAGGCTAACCTGAAACAATGTTGAAATGTTGACCCAAACTCTGTGTTCTCCTAGGTAAAATTACTGTAATTGATTTCATTGGTACTACTCTGGGATGTACTTTACCGATATCGGAACTTAAAGTGCAAGAAATGTATACATATTTTGTTTCAATGCAGAACAGTTGGTGTTTGTCAGTTTAATCACTGTACAATTAGAATCTGATTGCTTTCTGAAGCTGTTTGGGATGCTTTATGTATAAAAAGGGATACTAGAAAAGGAGGTAGTGCTTAACATTGATTTTCTTCAACAGCATTTCTGTGACTTCATAGCTGTTTTTCACACTTAATGGCTACCCAGTTATACTAAGAAGACGTATAACAACATTGTTAAAACAAATAAATCACAACTCCCCAGCTCTGTCTCAAGATGTTGATATTTAATCATTCCTAGTTTTGCTGGTTGTTTTTAAGTCCTAATGAGCTTTGCTTGCGTTGAGTGTTTGTTCTCCCTGTGTGCTGAAGACACATTGCTGATCTGTAAAATGTAGCTTCTCAAGTGGCCTATGCAAAATACACTTTCCACAAACCACCAGCAGAGTATTATTATTGTAGGATGTGCTGGAGAGGAGCTTTAATTTTAGCATCATGAAATAATTGTTTAGGTATACCCTTGAGCAACCAGCTGCAACTGAAAAAATGAATCTTTTGAAGACGCTGTGGTAATGAAGCTTTTACGTGTGTATTCGGTAACTTTAAAATTTATCTTACAATACAGTCTTTAAAGATCTAATAACTTATCTCCTCATTTAAAAAACAGACTCATAAACCTCTGAGAGTTATCTGATTCTATGGGTGATTCTAGTGAGTAAGTAGACTACAATATGATACTGGATAAAAATGCATGGACTGATATTTCGCTGCTTTGGAAATGTCATAGTGTCTTCAGTGAATGCAAGAGAACATTAAAAATCTGGAGCTTGATCAATTTATGAAGGACTATAAATTATGACGGCAGATGAGGGGGACTTAACTAAGGCAGTCTTTCAGTTCTATTCCCTGTGAAGGTCATGACATGAGGCAAAAACTTCAAAAACTCATAGTAAGTGAAATACTTTTCTTCTGAAAACAGCTTAGAAACTTCAGCATAAAGTTTTGCTATTCATGAATGGCAAGACGGAAGATTTATTTTGCTGTGATTAAAGAAGTAAGGGTAGGTGTCATCCCAGGAGCAGTTCAAAAAAGTATTATGCCTGAGGGCAACATCTCACTTACCTGCTTCTCCTCTTCTTCCCCTTATTTTAAGGCTGTAACATTATCAGTCTGGTTTCCCTTTCAAAACTGTCAGCTGCACAGCAAAGTGTGTTTTAAGATGGGAACTAAAGTCTTTTTACTGGAGTCATGGTATATGCATTTTGGAATTTCATACCAAGGATCTTTGAGGGTGGGATAGAACAGATAAGGAAGTTGCTGTATCCTCTATTACTTGGTGGATAGGTAGGGAGAGACACAGTCCAACTGTTAGTTGCTGGGATGGGTAAAATGCAAGAGAACCTGCTGGCCTCCAAGGGTCATGTTCAGCTTGGAATGGCCATTGGCCAAATGTGGAGTTGGAGGTTTAATTGTGGAGAAATAAAACAGGAAGGCTATCTTTGAGAAACCAGAATTCTTCCAGTTCCAGAGGACAAAAGTATGTGAAAAGTTTATTTTAAGAAAATAAGGAATTTTGATTAATTTATTTGAAAAAAGAGATTAATTTCTGTGCATGTTCAGTATGTCTAATGATTTTTATGTCCATTTCTGCTAGCGTTTTGTGTTATGTTTCCATACATTTCCTTTATCAGTTTGTGTCCCTTACCGGAGGCACAGTGGCTGTCAGGCCAGGGAATATTTCTCTTGCATTTGGTCAGTTTGGAGTAAGGTGAGACCAGGGAGCCAGTGTCTCCTGACATTTTGGACACGGACATGTTTACTGCTAATAAATTTGAATTCTTGTAACATCATTTCAGAACTGACATATCAATTACTGGCTGTAAACCTTCAGAATCTGACTTGCTGTGCTGGCTGTAAATATGCAGCTATGGTGATAAAAATTGGGGAGCAGCAGAGCTGATATAGTCTCTGTCAAAGGTGGAAGCTGCACAGCCCTGCCCCCCCACCCTTGGCTTCTCCTGTTCCCAGCTTACAGTGATGCAGTCTTACTCCCTTCTGCTTTGACTCTTACTAGACCTGTTGTTAAACTGACTTGCTTTGTGAACTGAACAAGGAGTACAAAATAAATGTGCTAGGGGTGTGGGGCAAGGGATAGGACTTTGTTCTGTTGAGAACTATGAACTGTTCTTCTGGCTTACCTAATCTTCTGGAGCTATACATTTAGTAAAAACCCTGTCAGGAACTCTCTAAACTGTTTTGTCCTAGAAGCTTAGAACTGAGATTAAGATGAATTGCTAATCTTTGAGTATTAAAATTCATAGCCTTGCAAAGCTTTATTGTCTCTTAAATCTTAAAACTGTGGGACTGGATTCTGTTTTCCTTTCATTGGTGTAAAGCTATGTTAATTTTACTGAAAGTCAATGTAGCATGCAGCTGGAAAGAAAAATTCAGACTGTTTAATGAGACACAACTGAAGAAATCCAGTGAGACAAACAAAGATGAATGAACAGGTGGGAAGCAACTACAGTCAAAGAGAATAATATGCTGCATTTTGAGAAATATAAACAAGTAGGAGGATAATAATAAAGTGCTTGCACAGAGTAAGCCAATTGCCTAGAGCTGGGTGCCCAACAATGGTTAATTTGGGAGATGAAGCTATTGTCCCATTGCATTGCTTTCGTAAAAGAAACGAGAAAAACTGGTCTGGCATTTCTGAAAGGCACAGCAGCAGCTGAATCATGAATCAGTATCATGAGTGACTGTTCAGAACTTCTCACTTTTCCTGAAACTGGAAGGGAGGGGAAGCCAAACAAAAAAATAACCCAGCAGACCCGGAGCAGAGTTACCAATGCTCATTTATGATTGCTTTGGTTTTTCTCTTATAATGGATTTTTTTTATTTGTTTTCTGCGTTATTCGTTATTATCTTACAAACATGTACTCCAGAAAATCACCTGAACTGATATAGGGCAGTATATTGTCTGTCTGTGTCTTCTAAAGTGCAAACTGGGGAGGTCATGTAAGTGTATCTGTTCAACATTTTTTTTAAAAGCATGTGTTCTTCTTCTTCCAGAATGTATTGACTAGCATGTTACTAGTAATAAGACAGCTGAGCTTGTACATGCTCTGTCAGTGTGTTTCCTTTACCACATTGCCATTAGCTTCCAAAAAAGTCCTTAAACGTTCTTGAAACAATATTGCCTTTGAATCTAACTGAGACGAGCCCAGTGCTGGATACTTCTGGAAGAGGACACAGCCCCCTAAACCCCTTCTCCTATCAAACTACAGCACTTACGGATAGTGTGATGTTTCATTTACATCTTTTTTTTTTTTTTTTTTTTTAAAAAAACCTATATGGTATACTCTTTCTCTTGAGCCTCCTAATAAAGAGTATTGTAGTAGCTTACAAAAACTGAGTATCTCATGAGGCACGATGTAAAATAATAGACTTAAAATTATCTATGGGGGAGTAGCTGGAACAACTGATCTGTGAGTGGGATTCCCACTTAACTATGTTGGGGTGAGATGATGCTGCAATTTTCCTTTCTGTCAGCATGCTCACAGCCTGAGCAGAGTGCAAAGATAGGATATAATTTGTGCAGGTGACAACTTCTGTGCCTCCAAATTGTTGGTCAGGTGGATGTTTAGCATTTTATACAGAGTAGCCCAATCTGTGATCTCCCCATCACCCCCTCCCTAAAGATCAGTATGCACATTTCACATATCCTAGACTGTTTAAGCAAGCATCAGTTACAGAGGTTTTGAAAGGCCTCTTTTGTGAGTCAGGAGAATGGTGGTTAGGTAAACACATATCTGTTGTGGTTAAATTTTTCATTTACCACAAGTTTGACTCTGCATCCTTCCCCGACCCTGACCCCTACATAGTTAATAGTGGGAGGGTGTTCACAGAAGAATAATCTGTTCCTGGGGATGTGCTGTGTTTTTCTGTTGACATGTAGATAATTATTTTCTTGCTCATACAGTTAGTTTATACTAAGAGTACAAGAAGCTTTAAAGAGTACTTTGGAGTGTCACTATTTTTAATCTATCACCATTCTATTGCCATTGATCTATCACCATCTATCTTCATGATGCATAGCATGGAGACATGATAAAAAGATTGAAAATATATCTTGGGCATATAGACAGCAGAAATCTTGTTTCAATATGAGAAATATAACCTCTGACTTGCTGTGCTTATATTAACATCACTGTGTATTTCTTTTTTTTCTTTTTATTTTGTTCTTTATATGTTATGGTAACAAAAATCACAGCGCATCCCATCTGTATCTGAGATTCAAGGACTTGTGCACTTTTCAATAAACTATGTATATAATTCTGACTTGTGGATGATGGAAAATGAAAGGTGAAATGAAATGGCTACAGAGGTTTTAGAATTGAATAATTCCCCAACCAAGTTATGCAGTTACTTCAAGTGAAAAATTAACAACCTACTGTGCCTGGCATTTTAATAATGCATAGTAAGGTGGCCCCATGTCTGGGTTTTTTCTTGTTTGTTTTTTATTCTGCGTTGGGTTTTTTTTAATGTTTTGGCATCTAAAGAATCAAGGAAATAAATGGCTTAAGGTTTATTTAATGCATATGTAATTGTTCGGTATTTTTTAATAGCAAGATATCTGCATCTGAAACTGTCATTTTTATGTTCAAGGTGTAGATATCAAGGGCTTCGTATGCTTTAGGTATGGCACTTGTGGGGTTTGAACATGAATTTAGAAAGACCTGTTTGGTAAATCTGCCTCTCTATTAGGTACTCAGCAGCTTGATTCTTAACAGCAACATGTACTGGCTTGTATATGTATGTATTGGTACGTATGTGCATGGGTGGTGTTAGGGTTTTAACACTGCTGTACAGTACAGAAGAGGCCTATTAGTATTTTAATCAATGCAAATCATATAAATGTATCTTTTAACTTCCATTTCTGTTTTTCTTTATTTCTTCTTATTCCTTTTTGTCTGGGGAAAAAAAGAAGAGCTCAGTTTTGTTTCCTTCAGTTCTGCTCCCTTCAGTTCTGCTATTTCCATCTCCCCGCCCCCTTATTCTGTTCTGATAAACCAAATGCTGCTCTGTAAGAATGATACTGGAACTGGAGGGAGACATGACAGACTCCAGTCTAAGTGGCCCTTGCCTATCTGCATCTGTCCTTTTTCTCTGCACAGTTAACGCTCCTTTATACCATACTGTGATGGCTTGACCCTGGCTGGATGCCAGGTGCCCACCAAAGCTGCTCTGTCACTCATGTCCTCAGCTGGACAGGGGAGAGAAAATACAACAAAAGGCTCGTGGGTTGAGGTAAGGGCAGGGAGAGATCCCTCAGCAATTGCTAATCATGGACAAAAGAGACTGACTTGGGGAAATTAGTTTAATTTATTACCAATCAAATCAGAGTGGGGTAATGCAAAATAAAACCAAATCTTAAAAACACCTTCCCCCCACCCCCCCTTCTTTCTGGGCCTAATTGTATTCCCGATTTTCTCTACCTCCTCCCCGCAAGTGCACAGGGGAATGGGGGTTGCAGTCAGTTCGTGGCACGCTCTCTCTGCTGCTCCTTCCTCCTCAGGGGGAGGCTCCTCACGCTTTTCCCCTGCTCCAGCGTGGGAGTCCCTCCCATGGGAGACAGTCCTCCATGAAGTTGTCCAACATGGGTCCCTCTCATGGGCTGCAGTTCGTCATGAACTGTTCCAGCGTGGGTCCTCCCGCAGGGTGCAGCCCTTCAGGAACAGACTGCTCCAGCGTGGGTCCCTGGTGGGGTCCCGAGTCCTGCCAGCAAACCTGCTTCAGGGCGGGCTCCTCTGTCTGTGGGGCCACAGGCCCTGCCAGGGGCTTGCTGTAGCACAGACTTCCCCCACGAGGTCACAGCCTCCTTCAGGCACCCACCTGCTCTGGCGTGGGTTCCTCCACGGGCTGCAGGTGGGGATCTGCTCCACCATTAACCTCCACGGGCTGCAGTGGGGAATCTGCTGCAGCAGATGTCTTTGGGGGCACAGCCTGCCTCACTGTGGGCTTCACTATGGGCTGCAGGGGAATGTCTGCCCCGGCACCTGGAGCAGCCCCTGCCCCTCCTTCCTCACTGACCTTAGTGTCTGCAGAGTTGTTCCTCTCACATGTTCTCCCTTCTCTCTTTGGCTGCAATTTGTTGTGCAGGGTTCCCCCCCAGCCCCTTCTTAAATACGTTGACAGAGAGACATAGTGCCACTGTGACCGATGGGATCCACCTTGGCCAGTGGTGGGTCCATTTTGGAGCTGGCTGGCATTGGCACCATCGGACATGGGGGAACCTTCTAGCAGCTTCTCCTAGAGCCACCCCTGTAGCCTGCCCCCCCCTCCCCCCCACCCCGGCTAGCAAAACCTTGCCAGGCAAACCCAATGCACATATGGAAGGCCTGGATTTGATTCTTCTTTTCCAGACTTCTTGCTCTTTTTGGGGCTTAGTCCTGCCGAGTGCTGAGTTGGCCTTGGTCCAGCAAGGCATTTAAACTCATTCATTTCTTCAAGCATGGAGGTTCTACATCAGTTTGGTGAGCATGTGGTTGCTTTTTCTTTGTTGGCTTGTCAGGTTGTGGAGCTTCAAAGCAGTTAATGTTAGAGTGTGTCCCTTGAAAAATGGGGTTGGAAGGGGGAACCTGGGAAGAAGGGCAGTAGTAACAAATAATAATAAAAAATGAACCTTTTATAGTCTTTCTATTCTGCTGTAAGAAAGGGGAGCCAAGTTGCCGTTAAACTGAACAGGGCACATCACACTGAGACCAAGGCTCCTATCAGAATAACGTATGAGAAAGTAACAAAACACACCACAGAATCCTTGCATATGTTAAAACTAAAAACATTGTAAGATATTCTATTTATGTAGTCATTGATACTTCAGTGTTAACAAAACACCCATGAGATACTGAATGTAGCACTGGAAATTGGTTGTGCTGCTGTTGCCTTTAATGCCAATTATGTCCTTGTCAGCTAGCCTACTTGCTGCTTGTTAACCTTTATATGTGGAACTGCAGTAGAGCTGCCATTCAGTTCCTGTACCTGCTTTAGTCTGACTTTTAAATTTAACTGAGACAGAGAAATGCTGTGTCTTGCCTTTTTGTTCTTATTCTCTGGATACTTTCTGAGCTATCCAAACGTGCTGTAGTTAGCACATGTGCACATGCATGCATGAACTGTAGTAGAGGACTACCCAGTAAATGCACTGCAGGCTTAAATTGGCCTTACTGACACAGAACATGTTTGGTCATCCAGAAATTAAAATTGGGTACACATATGACTTTTTAGCTATCCAGCTTAATTAACCTGTGGATGTGCATGATAGATCTATTTACAGCCTGGATGCACAAATATTTATAGCGGGTCAGATACTGGGTATATAGAGAGTAAAAAAAAATACTCTGATTTGAATCATCTGTTATACAATTAAAATAATTTTTCTGTAAAGTCATGTTTTTAAGGTAAGCAGTACTGAAATTTCATACTTTGCTTTTCTTCTGAACCTGCTGTTCTGTGTACTGCTTAACAGAGTTCTTGCAGTAGTTACATTTGATCACTGGGAAAGCCTGAAGGAAATCTTGCTAATCGTGCAGTATGCTTTATGCCTGCTTAGATAATTTCATAGTTTATACTGTGCAAAGATTTTTAAATCCATATTGACCATACATGTGTAATGTCAACTCACCATTATATGTCACCAGATTATCTGGACTGTCGACTAACCATGCTGTAGATCCAAAAATAGTTCCAGATATGTTTGAGATGGCATGGCGTGCCACAGCACTACAGAAAATCTGGCTTTAATGTTTCCAGAGTCAGCGTGTCTCTGGTAATGCTGCAACCAGTTTTGCCTGACACAAACCCAAAATTAATAAACGGTTGCTATGCAGAGCAATCTTGGACATGATTTCTTGGAATGGGAAGTACTGGAAGGCTCAGCACTGAGGCATCTGTTCTACCTGAAGTCAGCTCAGCTTCATCTGCAGTCATTATTAGTTCTCATTCTGCTGTATGTAAGCTGATATTATGTGAACCTTGCTTAATATAAGATTTTGAGAAGATTTGTTATAGCATAATACAGCACCATGCAAAAATGTGAACTTCGTTTGGGAATGGTAGCACATCTGATATAGATGTTGGAGTTGTTGCACTCCTGTTGGAGCAAGGTGTTTTGCGTTGCTCCTACTTGAATTGTTCTGCAGGAGACAGTTTGGATCCAGTAGTAGTGCTGCTGAGCCAAATCTAATGAAATTAAGCCAGTATTGCTGTGGACTGTTGTTACTTTTTGGGTTCACCTACTTTTTGGGCTCACCTACTGTTGGCTTGAAAACAAAATACAGGTTTTGTGTTTAGAATTAATTGTGATTTATGTAGCAGGACTGACTTTTCTAGTTCTTTCAGTTATAAACTTGAAAGGTAGAAGTTGCAGGAGAAAATTCAACCAAAGTGGAATTTAAGGTTAGTGTTTGGATACCTCTCTTAATTGCTTGGTGTTTCTTATCTAGAATTGTCAAAGGCTTATCTCAGCCACTTTAGCAGGGTGCTCAATTGTCATAGAAACATTTCAAGTATTAGTAGTGCACTTTTAAAATTATTCCAATGAATTGAGCAGATATCCCCACTGGCTCCATTACAAATGTGCTTTAAGATGCTGAATACTTGAAGTTGACTTCCTATTCCCAGTTTGCGCTTTATCAGCAATGTGGTTTGTAGCGTGTAAATGTCATTGATACCTCTGCCTGGGATTTGGAGGCTTTGCATAATTCTATTCCTTGCTGCTAATTAGTCTACTAGTCAGTTGCTTCTCATCTGATCAATTTATATTTCAACAGTCCAATCAGCAGTATTCATCTTTCACAGACTAAGACATTTCTCTAGCTGACATGCCGTTAAACTCATGATCTCAAGTGCGATACTGAGTGGAGACTCCATGTAAGAGGTTTGCTACCTAAATACTTTGGATGATGACCTGACTTCTGTAAGCAGTGAACTTTTTTTGGCATTCCTCACCACGTCTCTGCTCTCCAGTACCAGTATTTGAGGCACTCCTCTCTAGTCTGAATATTGGGAAGTTGCCTGTATGGTCATGGTGAAGTATTGCTTTTTATGGATGCTTTTGCCTTTCTGTAGTTGTACCGTAGATAGCTTTCAGAACTCTGTTTTGATCTGACATTACATTTCTATAGTACTGCTTCAGAGGAAAGAACAGAACACAGAGGTAACAATACCCAATTCCTGCATTGTTTCCACAGTACAGAACTGCCAGCTCATGCTTCCCCCGCTGCCCGCCCCCCCCCCCCCAATTTTTCTTTTATTTTTAGTTTCTCTTACTTCAAATAGTTCAACTTCCTCGATACCTCTTGTCTGATTATGGCAATCTTGCAAGTTAAGCTCCTACAATAAATCTGGGATAGCACAAAGCTTGGCTGAAATTACTAGTAATAGTAATACTGATGTTCTATTTAGCATTGGGAGATGCTTTAGTTAATTCAAAGTGCCAAATCTTATGTTCTCAGCTGTAAGAATTGTCAGAATGTCGGGGAAAATGTAAGCACAGATTGGTCCAATAAGATATGCCACTAGCTACAGTTCTATCTCCTCCTTGGATACAAGAAGTCACTAAATAACTGCATGAATTGTTTATATTGTGTACTGAAAACAAAAACGTGTATTTTTGGAAGTGTTTCCAATGGCAGATTCCAGTAGGAGAGAGGATCTTTGAGGTGACAAGCAGAGTGAAGCTGATTGTCAACAGCATGTTTCAAAATAATGATTTTAATTAGTGTCGTCATCTAAAGATAATGGACTGAAAAATTTGTGGGGTTTTGTGGTGGTGGGTTTTTTTGAATCCTCTATCTGATAAAGAGGAAGTCTTAGTATTACTTTGGTTTGAGTACCTTTGTGTTATCTCATAAATAAGATTCAGCTGGTGAATGGAGGGAAAGTGAGACTATGCAGATGGAGCATTTAGGGAGGATTTCATTCATGTGACAGTGAGGTATGCAATGTCACTCATTGTTTGAATGAGTTAAAAATAATAAATAATGCATGTCCTATTGCCTTACAGTATGGAATATATTTTGAGGATCTAAAATACTTAGTAGAGAGTGGAAAGTAATCTCGATTTTTATCAATAGGTTCCATGAGGCTGCTTTCTAAAACTGCTTTCACACCATGGTGCTGTTCTCCATACTTTACTGATGTTCTTTTGTGGAGGATCAGGTCAGTTCTTGATTAATTCTTAATTAAAATAACTTGCTGAAGAAAAGCAGACTCTTGTTATTCAAGCATTAATCTCTCTGGAGAACAGCATGGCCCAAACACTTCAATAGTTTGAAAAGCTTGTCTCTCAAGATCAAATTCGACTTGAGTCTGTCTAATGTTTTGAGGTTGGGTTTGATTATTGCCTGTACTATAAAAATGTCTGTACGTAAGAATTGGTGGCATTTCCATGGAAGTGAATAATAATATAACCATAAGCATGGAGCAGGTGTAAGTAGAAAGACTTACTTTGCATAAAATTTTAATAGAAGAAATTTTTTCAAACTTTGGCTTGCATTGAAATTCTGTATATTGAGCCTATGAAGAACTAAAAAGATCAGAGAGAACAGGAGTTAGTTAGAGCTGGGCTGGGTTAGTTTTGTGCCTGGATCTTTGTGCTATGACTCTTCAGTTTCCTCTTGGCTCTTTTGAGTTCAAAGAGAGACGTGAAAAAACATGATTTGTGCCCAACAAAAGAAGGGGCTACAGCTGCCAAAAATTAGGAAGAAATCCATCTGGTTGCAAGAGCTGACCTGAGCTGTCCCTTTGTTTTCTTGGCCTGTCATTGTTTCTTCTATTCCACACGATGAGGGGAAAATAGCCATAGTGCAGGAAGTGCTTGAGGTGTCCAAACTGCTTTATTTCAGATTGAGAATGGTGATTTACACAAACCACTCAGATACCTGCCATCATCTACCACTTGGAGGATGTGGCAGGCCATTGCCCAGAATATTGCACCTCTCTTCTAACTGTAAATACGTTGACTGTTGAAGAACAGTCAGTATTGAAGAACTATGGATTTCGGAGAGGGTGTCATAGTTACTTCTGAATAAAACATAGTTATTTCATGTGCACTAGTTCTTATAATCCCACAGTGTAGAATACTGTCTTGGGAACGTAAGATGCATATTAAATGATCCCAAAAATGTAATGCAGGCAGTAGTTAGTATCTCTGTTTTAGCCGCGGCGGGTCAGCCTGATGTCCCATAAGTGGGATTGTAGTTTGTGCTGCTTTCCACAGGTGTGGGGATGTGGACATGGTTTTTTTTTAATGCAACTTTTCAAAGTGTGTTGTTCTACTACAGGCTGTAGCCTTCCTCTATGCTGCTTTGCTTTTTTTTTTTTTTTTTTTTTTTTTAATACTGATGCTGTTGGTTTTTTTCATGGCAATAAATATAGCTGTCTAACAATCAGTTTTTCGGCACATACTCTGCTCTTAATGAATGTGATCATTTACACAATGTCACTGTAGTATTGGCATGCTAAATAATTTAGTGAGCTGTGGCAGGTAGATAGCTCTGTGGTGTCTGTGTTACTATGGCAATACATTTGCTTAATGTAAATATTAGTCATTCCGACCATATGAATCTTAGGGCTTCTGACATTATTAGCTATGTCTGAGAAGTGGGAATCTGCGTATCTGAAAGAAAAGTTGTTCTGGAAATATTGATAGTTTAAAGATTACTTTTCTTTTTCATAATTCCTTCTGCTTTCTGACTGAGCTACGTAATCTATTGATTGTAGTGAACAGAGCAGAACATTTCTCCCATTTCTTTATCATGCTTGTAATACAGCTCTATTATAAAGAAATGTATAACTGTATTCTGATCCTCCAAAAATTCAGCTGACTGAAATGAAAGGAAACAGGATCTCGAGGTCCATCAACTTTGCTGTTGGTCACAGTGTCAAGGCAGTTCTAGAAACACAAGAAATAAAATCAGACTTGGAAGAAAAATTCCCGGAGTATTAGATCTAGTTCTATGGCTTGAAAATAAAAGTAAGCATGAGAGGCTCTTCTGTTACCACCAGGCATAGAATTACTTAAGAAAACTCTAATTTGTCAGAAAATTAATGCATAAGCAATATGTTAATGAAGTTTGTTTCTTAAATGTTTACATAGATGTAGATTCTAGTCCATTTTTGTGGATGGTTTCCAGAGAAAAGGAACTACATTCTGCAAAGTCTTGTCTCAAAGGCCAGATTATTTCTGATTGTATGAACTATTTTTTGTCTGTTATGATCTGCCAGCACTTTTGAGGCAACAAATAAAGTGGTAAAAGAATTGGATCATTCACCTTTTCTAAGTATGATATGGCATCACAATTCATCAGTTGATAGTCTATATAAAACTTCAGTCACTTCAAATCACCAATACTGAATGTACGCCAGTACTACTTGTTAACATTTTATGTACTGTTTTGAACCTTTACTTGTCAAACTGCTAAACTTAAGACCAATGCTGAAAAGAAGATTTCGCTGGAATGTGCTTCCCCCCTGCCATATTTAGAATTGTCCCCAACCCTCCTGCCGAACACCTGTTATGCAGGAGTGAAAAGCACAGTAAGCAGTGAACGATGTCTTTAATTATTTGTAGGGTAGATGATACTGGAGGGGTTTGTGTGCTGCAGTCTGACATCAGTGCTCAGCACCTATCTGTGTCTGGGCCATAACTGTCAAAAAAGAAAGTAATAAAAAATACAGTAGTAGCCAAGCACAGACTTCCAAGTTCTTTGTATTTCACTGAGGAGTCTGCTGGAGTGGTATAAGCGTTCTTTATTTTTCCTGTCGCTGAGATGATAAAACTTTTGCTGTCAGTGCTTGCATGTAAGGTGAAGCTCCTTACTGGACAGGAATGCAAACTAGAGTTTTTAGTTGCCTTTCCATTGCACTGTTGCTCACAAATGCTAGTCTGAAATTCAAGTTAACCTAGGAAAATTAATTATTTACCACTTACATCTTTTCCTGACAAGGCTGCCTGTGGGAATACTGTGCTGCTGCTTCTCTCTCTTTCAAAAATATAGTATGCTTTAGATGTATCTGTTTTACAGATGCAGGGATGTATCGAAGCATTTAGATTCAGAATACCTACCAACTATTAGCATAGTTGAAAGAGTAATTGGAGCAGCTTCCCTGATTATTCTCTTAGTAAACAAACTGTACTCATAAAATGGCTTGGGAAAAGCCACATCTACTGTGATGTACTGAAAGAAAAAGACTGCAGAGCCACTTTCTCCTCTGTGGGAAGAACCTGTGTAGAGGGAGGAGCTCCTGTGGGGTCAGGCTGGCAGGATTTTCCCTTAGGGAAAGAGGCTTGATCGTTCAGCTTTCCAAAGTCCTGAGTATCCATTGGGAGGGATCCTCAGAGCACTCAGCAAACACTCCTTTCCCGGTTTGCTTTCAGGACCTGATGCATGCCATAGGAACCATGTGAAAAGCACAGGGGATTCTTTTGACATAAGTCATGCTGCCAGTAGCTGAAGCAGTCTGGTGGACCTCATCTGGCTTGGTGATTTTGTGGCATTAGAATTTACCACTGAAGCGGATTGCTGCTTTTTTTGTTTGTTTGTTTTGGTTTTTTGTGCCTGGCTACAGCATGGGCTTGCAGATACCAGTGTATGCCCATGGATTCCTACAACCAGAGATGCAGTGGAATGCTTCACATCAATCCATATACTGAATCTTCTGTTTTTGAGCTCCACTGCATTCCTTTGCTTCTGCTGCTGAAATATGGCATGTCTGTATTTTAAAGATGGGCTGAAGAAAGTGGAGTGGATTGTATTACAAGCAGAATGTTTAAATCTGGTGATAAATAGAAAGGAACAAAAGTGCATTCGAAAAAGTAGTTGCATTTAATGCTTCACACATGATTTGCTCAGCTAGTTTCTTTTATTGTGACACTGTAAATGCCTTTTTGCTTTTCCCCACAGAAGAAGAAATTCTAGTAGTTCTGCGGTGCCTTTTTTATGTGCATAATGAATGTTTGCTTTTGAGTATTACTTTACAAATAAGAAGTGGAGTTGTTTTATCCACAGTGGTTTTATCCCCCCTTTTTTTTTTATTATTATTCTTTTTGTATATTTTACTTTGAAAAGGTAATAATGGCTGCTGTGCAGTCTTGTACTTTCCATGGCTCTCCTCATGGAATAAGAGCTGGTGCTGCTCTTGTGTTGGGATGAGGAGCTCCCAGAGGAGCTGTGCACCCTAAGCTTGTGCTTACTGGAAATTCTTTTTGGACTGGCATGTGTGAGTCCTGACACTGGTCCGTGGGTAGCTGACACTTAATTATCCCCTCTTGCCTTCTTTCCATTGCTGTCACAGGCTAGATACCTTGCAAAGATGGAAATGGAAAGAATGTTTTTGCTCTTGTCCTCTTAGGTTATCCTTCAAAATGATCATTGCCCATTTAAGTGCTCATGTTACATAGACGTGACATGACAATGTAGAGGGTAGTGTAAGGCCTAAATTGTTTTTTTCACTATCCTTTTCAGTAAATGGTGGTGGGTGTTTTATAGTAACATGTAGTTTTGACAGAAGATGGTGAAAAAGGTGAGTAAACCCAAATATGGTCTCCAGGCTTTTGTTAATTTTGTCAGTACCTCAGTGCTTTTTCTGTTGGGGATTAGAGAGTATATGCCAAGTGTAGTGTAATATTATGTAGATACAAAAATACTTGTCAATCTTTACTGTTACTGCAGTAAGACAGACAGACACCATTGAAATCATAGTAACAAGCAATGTTTTACCTGCCTGTTGCACTGTTAGAACATGGCTTTGGGCTTTCAGAAGGGTCAGAAAAAAGGTGCAGAAGGCTAGTGCTTTCTCACAGCATGAGCTCGACAGTTTTATTTCCAGGTGCAGAACACTTAACTTCAGTGCTACAGTAATACTAAAGGATGCGATTCTAACATGCTGTTTAGTTATTATAGTTTAATGCCACTCAGCATTATAATTAGCTTTACTAGACATTAATAAGTGGGTTTAATATTCAAACCATGGTGTTGGAGTTAAGTGTGCCAATGAACCTTATCAGTGGAGGAAAAATGTAAATTTTAACTCATTTATCTCATTAGTCTTTAATAAGGCTGTGCTTCGCAAATCATGGCTGCATCATCTGCTGATTATAGCCTCTGATCTGCTAAGCAAAATAGCGCTCTAATAATAGCCATATATTGCGTACACCTCCCACTGGTGTTCTGAAGCACTTAATATATTTTTTTCTTCATTCAGAGGGCCTCGACTGTGTCTTACCTTCTCTGCACAATGCCAAAATGTAGAAATGAAAGTGAGATGAGAATTCATTACTTGCAGGCCTCGGGTTTGGAACTCTTTTGCCAAGTTAGAGTTTCTGATGGGGGCCAGAAGTCTAAATGTGTTGTCTGAGTGTGGTGCATAGAGTTTTCTGGGCAGTTAGAACAGGCAGGCTATCAGTTGAATAATGACAACTTGCTGCTTTAATAATAATCAGAGCTCTCCAAAAGTCTGTTGCTCTCATCTTAAGGAAGAAACGGAGCTGAGTGATTTCCTTTATGCTCATGTAAAAGGCAAGAGAATTGGAGAATGTTAAGTCTTCTAGTTTGAACTCTTGCATGTAGGTAGTTACCACTGTGGCTTGTGATGATGATTGTGTCCCAGCATGCTATTCAAAGCAAGTAAGAGGGAATTTAACACGTTTGAGGGAATTCTTCTGGGAAGTGCAGTCAATACTTTTTCCTAGCAAATTGCTCATACAGTCTTGTCTAAGTCCAAAGAAACTTGTTCAATCCATCTAGAAACTTTCAAGCTTTGATGGTTTCCCAATAAATGTTTGTAAGATTCAGTGATTGTGAGTAAACACAGTTGGTTCTGGTGTCTGAAGCAACAAAACTCCATCTTGCTTCTCTTTCTAGTGCAACTTCAGATATCTCTGAAACAGAGTATCATGAGAGAATCTGTTGTTTAAATGGTTGCTAGAGGTGCAAGGTTAATCTCTTTTCCTACCATCCTGTGTTAGGTTGATACTTAAACCCCTTTGTAGTGCTCTGAGGGATGTGAGATGGGACACCTGCTGTTGCACTGTATTTTAATAGCAGTAGCTACAGCCCTCGAGGGTCCGTAGAGCCCATTGGCTGCTTCTGGTGGTAGGTTTACTATGGTAGTAGTCATCCATCACAGTACTGTGTTTTATTTTTTTGCATTGATCTTATTGATGGTTGAGTTGGTAGATACACTGTCACAGGGAAAACTGAGGTTTTCCCCTTGTCAGAGAAAACCGCAGATCTTGGCTCCCAGTCCTGCCAAGTTAGATGATGGAGAGGCATTGCTACAACCACAGCTGTACACGCTGAATCTAGCAGACTCGAATTTTCAAGTGTTAGTGACTTTGGGGACTGGTTCTTTCCAATTAGGTTGATTGTTGTGGTGTGCATAATTGCAGGCGGATGCGCTTTGGTCCTGACACTCCTGAAGAGAGGTTTTCTACCATGCTTCGTTAATTTGTCATTAGTCATACATGTTTGCTGTACTGCTGACTTACTAATAACACCATTTATTTTCGGTTCGTTTTTCAGCACAGGTGATTGTGTGCAAATTCTCCCATAAAGTCAGTGAAGAGCCTCCTGAGACATTCTGTGATGCTCAGTACTGGAGGTTAATGTCCTTCAGAGTACGTGCCTGGGAACCGCAGGGATATCTGAACCCTGACTAGCAGAGAGACAATGTACTCTGAAACAGAGCTGTTATTGGAGTGCCCATGGCATGAATTACAATGCAAGTAAAGTGTTGTCCGTGGAGAGAGATGGACATGAAGATAAAACAGAGTACCGAGATGGCAATATATGTGCTGACAGTAGATATACTGTAATTTTTGTTTCAGCAGAGGGATAACTGGTAAATGGTGTAATAGCTTTGCATGTACCAAAGTACTTTCGTAACTGATACATCAAACCAAAAAATTGGTATATCTTTTCCAAGTCTCATAGCCTGTTTCCCCTTTTAATTGAGAGGTTGAAAAAAAGTTGTAAATTTGTAATTCAGCGTGAAGAACCATGTTCTCGGGAATAAAGTTGGAGGTGTTGCTTCCAAACGTACTGTGGTTACAGCTGACTAACATTCAAGGCCTGTGCATACAGACTTTCACATGCCTCTTTAAACTGTTCCTGCCTCCAGCTTGTGCTTCTCCTTTAGAGCGCTGTGGGGACTGGTATGTCGTGTGTGACTTTGCATAAGGCTCAGTTTCCAATTTTGGATAGCACATCTATTGCCAATTTGCAAGATTGTAAAGGTGAATTGGAAAACAGTAAGAGGAAATGGGAGAGGAAAGGTACTGGATTTCAGGCACGGGAGCTAAGAGTACACCCCAACTACTAAAAAAGAAGAAGTTATCGGTGTACTGTAACTTCAACAGCTCCAACAGCCTCAGGAGGAAGGACAGAAGCAGCAAGGCTGCTGAAGATGTACACAGACACTCACCACTTTTGGAGGTGTGCAGGCAGGAATAAGAACAAGCTATTGATGGGTGGAACCTGTGCTCTCCCACACCTGTAGGAGTCTCCTTAGGTGTTTCAGAATTAGATGGGAGAGGTTGTGGTTTGACTTCATCTGTGCCGAGAAGCATTTCTGCTAGAGCTGACATCCAACTGTCTTTTTTACTAAGCTTTTGGTATTGATCGTTCCAAATGTTTACAAAGTTTAAATAGTAATTTTATTTTTACTAGTTATTAATATTTACCCCACCTTTTAGTAGATACTGTTCTCCTGCAACATTTGTGAGATTCTGTGTTTTTCGGAGCGCTCCCTTTGTAAGATGTATAGTCTTCATTTGCAATTCAGAAAGGAGTATTATAAATGAATATGATTTACCTCCTTTTACCCTCCAGGGCATGAAAGTTGCTACTTTATCTTCATTCCTTCTTCAACTAGAAAGACAACTGTCTTTCACGTTTTCCCAAGGGTTCAAAGGCAAGACTGAAAAAAAATCATACAAATTTGTTATGAAAGTGTCAGATTACCTGGATTTTCTTTTTTTAAATTGTTCCCTTGATTATTTAGCAGTTTCTTTTTTTTTTTTTTTTTTTTTAGCTTGCTGGCAATGTGCCTGAGACAAGTGTTGTATGGACTATATGTGTTTCTTTTTTTACCAGTGCATTCGTATGTCTTACTATTGAGGCAAAGGTAGTCACAAGAATGGCAGATGCTGTAATGTCATTCGGTTTCCAGTTGCAGAAGACTAGGTGATGTAAATGTGTAACATGTTTTCATAGTATAGCAGACTTGTGTTAATAGATTAGAGATAAATAATTAATAGTTAATTTCTACTCTGTATAACGGACAACTTAACAGTTTACATAACAAAAAATGAATTTATTCCTAGGAAAGCCGGAGAAGCTTAAAGGGAAAAATATCTACCACCCGTATAAAATGCAATGAAACTAAACAGAAATGGAAATATAAATAACTTGGATTTTTCTTTGATTAGGCTTTTTATACACTAAAGATAAAAATGCCAACAATCCACTTTGGATTTTGCTGTTTGCTACCATATATGTACGAAGAGCAAAATATTCAGTGTACATATAGAGAACCATAACCTGTCAAAATCCACTCAAGTTGCAAATCTGTACTAATATTTTCAAATAAGGGTGTCACTGTAGGAGGAGAAGTTGGGTGGATCTATGCTCACAGATGGGGGAAGTGTTAGTTTATTGAGGTTCTTGACATTGCAACATGAATTAATATAAAATTAATCTTCAGCTTACGCTTGTCTGCTCTGATTGTGAATAGAAAGGGAGAGGGACAGCAGTGTTTCCATGCAGTTCCTATGAGACCAAATACCCGGGGTTTTGTGCATTATGGGAATGGGGAACTGGAGGGACAGGATAGGATTTTGTAAGGAGTGCTTCTTTGGCCTTTTTCCTTCTTCCTCATCCCTTTTCTTCAGTGAACAGTGTGCTATACTGATTTGTGGGTATTATCTTACACAGTAATGTTTATTCAGTGGTTTCCCCTAAATTTAGCAACTGATAGTCATAAAAGGAAATGAAAAAGGATTTTGCAAGTGCTTTTCTCTTTGCCAAGCCTGCAACATGATGTAGGACAAAGGGAGTTCACTAGCTTCTGGCACTTTCTCCAAGCTGAATTGCAGATGTCTGATGCAAACAGTGTTGGTTCACAGAGTGTTCTGTTCTTTCTGTTCTTTTTATTTTTTTAAAAAGAAGGAAAAAAAAGACCATGAAAGTACATTTACATTCAAAAGTGTCAATCCACTAAATACATTTTATCACAACCCCCAACTTAATGTCAGGTGATACATAGTACATAAGGTGAAATATGAAAATGACCTTTCAGGTTTTATTAGCTCATTAAGTTTACTAGGTTTGAGGATTGATTTGTGATGGGCTTCTGCCATCCTACAGTGCAATGGAACAGTTGTCCTGAAGCTGTGTAACAATATGCTTGTGCTCATTCTCTTTGTTCACTAGTTCATCACATAGCTAACAGGTTATCACTTCAGAGTATAGGAAATAATGTTGACTTGGTGGATAAGTGTCTTGGGGTGGTAATTCTCTCCAAAATGAGTAGTTTCAATTAACCGTGTACAGAAAGATAAATGACAGATTCAAGTCCATCTGGTTAATTATTATAGTCTATGTACTATAACGAGCATATTGAGAAGTCTAAGAGGGTTTTACTGTGTGATAGGTCACTACCTAAATTTAGACAGAGTTATAAACCCCCCCTTCCCCCCTCCCCATCCCTTCCCCCCAAAAAAAAGAACTTTGTATTGTGAATGAAGCCCTGGGAGGAGAAATAAATAAGCTTCTGGAGTGTTATGTTAACAATTACACAATATTCATTCTATACCTAACAGTTTTGATTTTATGGCATATTCTGTCCTTTTCTAGACTTCTTAATTTGAAAGAGACAGATAAGGAGAAGTAACGTGCATGTGGACGAGAGAGGAATTCCATCTGCAAAGCGGAAGTTCTTTCTCAGTGAAAACTTGGTGACAATCCTCCAGGGAAACTGGTTGGTTGGTTGGTTTATTGATTTATTGATCAAGTAATCAGGATAATCTTAATGGTGTTTTACTACTGATTATTGTGCTTGAACTACATTTAGAACCTGCAAATTCATCTAAGAGTTTGGAAATAAAATGTTTATGGCTTCTTTATCATGAATTGTGGAATGTTTAGAATATATGTGTATTTGCATTTTATTGTGGATTACTGCTGAAAGCATACACATCTTCTTTAATGACAGTTTGTATTGACTTAATATTATTCTTGGAAATCTTAGGCTTACTATAATAAGTAATTTGACATATTATACTAATGACTTAAAAAACTCTCTTACATATTATTGCTATAGCCATAAAATACATAGCTTAATGTTGTTTTCTGTAATCTACATATGATAATTACAGGTATATTGATAACTTTTTTCTAGACTGACTTTCTCTCAGGAAGGTAGTATTTCCTATTCTCTATGCTAGTGTTCTGAAAATAGTTTTAAATCTTCAGAGTAGAGAGTCTTCTAGTCTTTTTCTGGTCTCATTCATCTTCCTGTCAGGAAGGTTTTCTAGATAGGCAACTTAATAATTTCCTATGAATTTATTTTAGACTTCTAGCTATAGACACTGTTCTACCTTTCTCAAAAAACCCAACAACTTAAAAGAAGAAAAGTTCCATTCACTTCAGCATCACAACTTCAAGGCACATGGTTTTCCTAAATTATGAGCATGTTGGAGCCAAGTTTGTGTCATGTAGATGTCAGAATTATCTTGGAAAGCAAAATCCATGTTGCAGATTGCATGGATCATTTTGATTTCTTTCTTCCTGTAGCATAACCAGAACATGAAGTAGGTTTTGTTAAATGTCTGTTTTCTGATGTGTTGCTTACTCCCACTCTTGGATAGTGATGAATTTTGAAATAAACCTTGTACAAATTCTCAGTAGAGATGGGGGGGTTGGCAGCAACTATTTTCCCCCAATAAATCAGTTCAATTATGACAAAACAAAATTACTACTGTAGACACAGCAGCTGAGATGTGCAATTCACCTATAAATCAAGGAATGGAAGGTAGCTGTCATTCAGTTGTGTGTGCTGTGCCCTTTGGGGTTGTTGTCTTTCTCTTTGAAACTTTTTATGAAAACATACTCTAAGTACAAAGTCCTAAACGGAGTTTTGTTTTGCTTGTACTGCCTGTCTCACACGGTGCAACACCAAATGCTTTGGTCGGTGGGTCTCAAACATTTTATTGACTTGGTTTTCCATGGAAATGTGCTTTTCTTGGGTCAGCAATTTTGGTGGTGATTTGGGACGAACCAGCAAAGTTAAAGCCTTTTGATTTATTTCAGTTCAATGACATCTGCCTTCTTCAGTATATAGATATAAATGAACTTTTCTGAGCTGCTTTTTTTGATATTTTTTTTCAGTTTAGTTTGAGGTGTTAATATCCTTTTTGCAGCAGTTGTCTGGTAGTAGCAGAGAAGATACCTCAGTCATACTGTGCCAGAGTGCTACTAAGAATAGAGAGGTACCTATCTTGGATTTGAAGAACTTTTAGCTGCTATTGTGTCCTTAAGTTTTTAAACAACTTAATCTGTGTGTTGAACCACTAATTGTTACTGAATTATTACATTTCTGTAGTAGGCCAAAAGTGAGATCAAATACAGCAGAGAAACAGGTTTATTATATTTCTTATCTTTCTCTAAAAGGAATAAGTCATACCACTAGAATTGCAACCTTATTTTTTCCCTCCCTAGCTTCAGATTTATGACCTAGGGATATGAACATGTAGTTCATTCTTCCTGGGTCTTTGCGAGAGTCACTTCAGTGGCTGCATGCTCTTGTGCTCCAGTGACATTGCCTGTGTCCAAATGCATGTGGTAGGTGAACATGCCCGTGGTGTATCAGGTAAATGGGGCCCTCCTTGAGGAGGTCAAGGTCTCTGTCAAGTATTCTGCTTTGTTTAATTACTGTTTTCTTGAGCAATCGCTGCCACTTCTCTAGGTTTGGTAATATGTCCTTTGATTAATTGTCTATGCTGGTTAGCTGTATACCTTTCTTCTAGACCCACTGTGTATAATTTTAGCCTAACGCATCAATGCATTTTGGACCATACTGCCTAACTGGCCTTTCTGTTCTTTCTTTTTGGCTGACCCATGCAGCAGAAGTGTCTGAAGGCTTGAGATTTGGCTTAGCCTGTATGCATGTGCATAGGCTGCTAGTGCGAGTTGATCCCATTGCTTGCCCTTGAAGCATGCGCACTTATGCCTTTGCAGTGCTGCTGACCTGGAGCTGTCAGGCGGGCCTCTTGCCTGTCATTGTTGCTGCACTTACTGGAGGGAAACTGCCCATCCGCGTGTCTGAAGAACCATGCATTTATTTAATGTGGTGGCCTGGATCCCATAATGTGTAATACCATAGGATTACATAGATCACATGAAGAAGGTAGTGGTACCCCAGTTAGCTGTCTGAGCTCATGCAGTGAGCATGTGAGTAGTGTAGCTCCCTGGAGATTTGGGACAAGGTGAATGGTGTTTTTTAACTGCAGCAGGCCATAGATAGGACAGTAGGATTTTTGTCTTGTTATAAAACTTACTGTGTGTAGTTTCTCTCATGAGATAGATCTTGTTAGGCAGTCTCTGTAGGGAGAAGTCACAAGACGTTCTTACTTTCATGTTAGCAAGTTGGATTAAATTGTGCTTGATGAGAACAGATTGGTACTTTAACTATATTGCTTTACAATTTGTGGGGACTCGTTCTCTGCTAGGCTTTTAGGCAGATAGCTTTATCAGTGTGAAACATATCTTCTCCCACCTACTCACGGGAGGCATAGTGTCTTTGCAGATCCTGGGTAGAAAAGATAGCTTGAAGAAAGATGACTAAATGTGAAAGGTTTGCTCAAGGTAGACAAAGGACAGGGCAACTGGTGGACTGCAGCATTGAAACATAAAAGAACAAACAAAGGAGGAGGGTAATTGTTCATGCAGTTTAAACTGTTCCTCTAGTAATACACTGCAGCTTTCTTGCTTCTGACAGTGAGTAGTACCTAAACAAAAAGAGGATCCTCTGATGCAGTGGCTTTTAACAGCTGATGTTTTCTCAGTTGCCTACCACAGACCTACTGCTCTCCAGAGAGCAAGCTGTAATCCTTCTGCGTTCTGGTGGTGAATGTATAGGATCATTAAGGGTGGGGATGTGGCTGTTCTTCATGTGCTTTGCTTTTGTAGCAAAACTTAACACAAGTGAGATGAATCCTTTGCTTTGAAAAGACTCATGTCTTCCTTTGAAATCGCTGCTGTTAATAAAATTTAAACCCTCTCCCCGATCATAGTCCCTAAAGAAAAGCTGACAAATTTATGCAGAAGGCTTTCTTTTCAACCAAAAATAAACAAACGCTCAACAAGGTCCCTTTTAAGCTGGAACTAAGTTTTGAGGCATGCTAAAATTTGCCACTCATTTTTCTCCTGCCCTCTCTCACCCACTTATCAGACACTGCAGAGATGTGATTACATAGCTATGCAAAAGACCATATAATTGCCCTCTGCTTCTTTGCAGTTATCTAATTTCAAGGCTCTTTATGCTACACTGATCAATGAAAATTTTTTGATATATGGAGTTTCTTTCACTGCCATTGAACCTTCTTATCAGTCTCTCAGTTTTCTCTTCTGTGCCTGGACTGACAGGGTGGAAAGCTTTGGCCAGTAGAGAAAAAGCAGACAGTACCTTACAACAGAGGTACACTTGTGATCAAGAACTGCTGGAGAGCACAGCATCTTAGTATTTCAACAGAAGACAACCTTGATACTCAAACTGCAGAACCTTGCAGTGTATTTTGTGTCTACCCTTACTGCGTTAGGCAGTGTATCTTTTGTCTGTATGTTGTGCATTGCCTGGGAAGCCCCGGTTCTGCAGACTTCTGTGCTATTTTTTTTTAATTCAAAAGTGAAACTTTCGAAGAGAGACACTCCAGTGGGAGTGGACTTCACAAGGGATTCTCCTCTATGTTGTTCTTCCAGTGTACTTTGCAGTAAAATAAGTACTTCTGTGCACTGGGGAGTTCAGCCCTGTAATCAGCTGTGTAAAAAGGGTTGATGATTTACAGACTTCAGAAGAAAAACTGAAAGCAGATATCCTGCATGAGTGCAATTGACTGGGTCTCAATCTTATGATTAATCTACAGCTACCCAGCACAGTTGTGGACTGCTGCATGTTTTTGAAGTGAAAATAGGCCGTGTTGCGCTGAAGTTTTCTGCTCTTTTCCTCCCATCCTCTTCATTTACCAGAGACTGCACAGATCTGTTACAGACCTATGCATATGACTGTGTAACTGTCTCTGCTGCTGCCTACGGAGAGACAAGTGCTTATTAACATGTTTGTATATGCAACATGGACCAGATTTGCAGAGAAAAAACCTCCAACCAACTAACCAAGCCTACATTGAAAGCAATTTAATATGAGATCAACAAAGTTTATGTAGGTGCAAATTAGTTGCCGAGTTTCAAAAGCTGTTGTGTGGTTATACAGAGAATATAGGAAGATCTTAGGGGGGATAGTGACTTGGCTCTTTGAATCTCCATTCCTTGTGTGTGTGATATGTATGCTGGTGCTTCTTGTTCCACATGGGGATTCTTAAATATATAAACCCTTGGTGGTAGGGGCAGGTACCTCCATGTAGTAGAAGAGGGGTTAGAGACAAAAGTGTTGTTAGTATAGGCAGTTGAAATTGCCTATGAAGTGTAGGTAGACTTGGCCTTGTAACAGGGTTAAAAGGCTGATAGATTAGATAAGTTTGAATCGTGGAAAGATTTACCTAAGAAGGTTCTGTTATTGTGTTACAGGGTCAAGGTATTAAACTGAGCAGTGGGTTTTGGAGGTAGAATTTTGAATGGAGTGCAGGAGAGGTGTATTAGCGCTTGTCAGGACTATCAAACGGTGGAGTAATACCTTGATCAGGATTTAGCAGAGAGGAAAGGCCAAGTTATTGTAAAATTTTAACCATAAACTGATTAAAGTAAACAGTTAGTTTTGTTCTTTGTGGCCACCAAGTTCACTTCTACCCCTTCCTGCATCAATTGGTGTTCTATAAATTAATTTATTTTCTCACTTTTGGACTCAGTGTGGTCAAGTTATTTGTCCTGCTCAATTGGCATTAGTTTTACTTCACACGGAATAATATGATGTTGCAGTTTCTGTGGCACATTTGGTCTTGCAAAATAATCAAGAAAACCTACTAATCTAATAACAAAATCTGCTTACCACAAATATAATGAATATATTCTTTCTACTACTGCTATAAATACAGCATGCTAACTTCAGATTGATAGGTATCTTAAAAGATAGTATATCATCCAATTCAATTACTTCCCTTTCTAAAACAGGTACGGTCTTTTTAGGATCTACTCTGTGACCACTTAAATTGTCAAAAGCTTTGTATGCTTCTTGCAACACTGTTACAGAGTTTAAAGACTTTGAAGCCTACACAAGCTATTAGTGTTTTGTATTACTAAGGAAATCCAAGCATCTCAAGGTGCATTCCAAACTGGAAATATTTGCTTTCTTAAGAAAATTGATTTGATCTTAGAAATATTATTGCATATTGCGGTCTGCTTGTTGCTGTCTTGTTACATTTAAATTAGAGATGATTAAAACCCCATAGTATTGGCTGCTGTGTGGATAACATCTGTGTTCTCTCAATACTCTTAGATTTCTGATCCGATAGCTGGGCTAGATGAAAGTGAACTTAACTGTTATCAGCTTAATGCTTGCTGCAGGCAAGCTGCAAGCTAATAATCTAAACTTGGTATTTTTGTTCTTCATTTGATGCTTTGTAAAGTCTGTTTGTGATGACTTTGTGCAATAGGAGTGAACATTCAGAATGAATTCTTAGACTGAATTTTACTGAGATGATGTTGTTTGTCACAAGGGACAAATGATCTTTTCTGTGATTCTTTGTTATTAAAGATGTAAGTGGCTTTAATCTTGTGATTGTATGTATGTATGTGCACTGTACTGCTAGGTGCAGGTTTTAGAGTATATAAGTGCTGGAGATGAGCTTTCTATTTTACAGTTTGTCAATCACATACTCCCAAAGATCTGTATCAAGCAATGGGGTAGTATTTGTTCCTGTAATAACAAATATAGTAAATGGACCAGGCAGGATGCATGCAACATCATCTCAAAGGAAGCTTCCTAAAAGTTTTCTGTGGTTGATAGCATAGCCATTTCTGGGGTTAGCCATACTGAAAGCCCTTGCTGTTCTGATCTTGTGTCTTCTAACTCTGAAAAAGATCCAACTTGGATCAAAATGCTTGCAGTTGTTAATGACCTGTGTTATCTGAGAACTCCCAGCATTATAATTTGAATGTGCCCAAATTGGGACTTGGAAATAGCAAAAGTCTCGTAAATACCTTGGCTAAATAGGACCTTAGGAGACTTCATGCAGGAGATGAAGGGACACCTGCTTGTCTGCTTGTCTTGAAGACTTCTTTCACAGGGACTGTATCAGTTCTTTTTATATGGTGGCTAGATTTAGGATATCCTTGTGTAGCAAAAGATGTCCACGCTGCAAGTGCAGACTGTAGCAGTCACCTGCTTAGGCAGTAAGCTGTTAGCGGAGGCAGGACTTGAGTGTTCAGTAACATAGTGGTGGTTATAAATTCTTACACAAATGTCAATAACTAAGTAGCACTTCTGTGGAAAGTGAGCCTTCCTACTGGGCACACAGACATAGTAGTGGCTCCGTCACTGGATCTCTTGGGGCACCTTGCTGTATATTGAATGTGTGTTGAGAGATGTTCCATTTCTGTTCACTGTAGGTCATCTTATAGCTGCAGAGAAGTAGGGCAATATTTCAGGAATCTGTAAATGACTAAAGCACCAGTATGGAACCTCTACCCAAAAAAAGTATTTTTGGAGTGCTGCAAGATAGAAATACTTATTTAAAGGAGAGTCTGTCTGATGGGGAGAGATTAGGTACTGTATTGAGGTTTATGGAGTAGAATCTGAGGCTGTGGTAGGAAAGATGGGTGAAGAAAAAAGAGAAAATTGCAAAGGATAGGGAGGACAGAGAATTAAAACAGAGTAGAGGAGAAGAGAAGGTGATGGGTTATGTAGTTTTGGATTGCCTTTGTATGGTACATCCTAGAGCTCTGCATGCATCTCAAGAGTCTTACATCACTCATCCTTGATATTTAACAGCATTCTTGAAGGATGCCATAATTTCCTTTATTGTTGTTTACTAACTTAAATAGTGGATGCTGATCTTAAGTTTCCGATTCAACTTTTTGTATCATACGGCTGTACTGCAAGAATTTGTCATGTGATATCTTACTGCGTTAGATATCAATTTCTTTTATTTAAACTCATAAATAGCATGCAAAGTCTACATTGAAACAACCTCTAAGTTGTAAAGTCAAGCAACTTGTAAATTCCAGAATTGAGCTTGCCTCTGCTTTGTTAATTAAGTTCTTTTGCTGCACCTTATGATACCATCTTTAATTACACAATCACATTAGGTTTTTCCAAAGCTGCTTGCTTCACTTCATGCACAGGACAGATCTGCTCAAAGGGTGAATCAGGGCTGTGCTGTGAAGGGCACTTTTGCCTGGAGGAGGCTGCTGAACTTTTAAAGAAATGAGAAGACTTTTGTTTGAAGGAGAGGGCTGACAGAGAGGGAACTGATAGGAAGTGAACAGGTGATTTGAAGAATAGGTCAATTAAATAGGCCTTTGGATTATTAGGTATGGTATTAGGCAAACTACTTAGAGAAGGCTTTTTCTAAGTGGTCTCTGAACATGCATCTTGTTTTGATTTTTTTTTTTTGGTAGAAATGTTGAGCTTTCAGAGCTGCAAGCAAAACTCATCAGAAGCTGTGCATTGAACATATAGTGGTACCTGCTTAAGTCAGTAAAAATAAAAAAACCCAGATCCTAGGCCTCTGAAGCTGGGTTCTCAGATCCACTTGCCACTTTGATCTATGATTGTTTTGTATTTTAATTTTGGGGGTGGGGTGTGTGTGTGTGGTGTGGGTTTGTTTGTATGTTTCTGTGCAGGAACATCCATAATGTAGAGGTAGTGCTATTCATTTTTACAGGACTTACAGGTTTAAGAAGTAGCAATATACTGGTAAGTGCCTTCAAGTAAGTGAGCACATGAACCAAACTGTTGGGAAAGAGTGCTTCAAGGTGTAAGGTCAGTGTAAGCACAGAAGAGATAGACAGGTGAGAAGTGTGAGTGGAGTAGTGGGACAAGGAGTAGAGAGACTTTGACATTTTATAAGGGATTACTTCTGTTCCCAGTGTTAGCTGGCTCTCATGAGCTAATTCTCACCGGTTTTGCACAGTGTTCTCCAGTGCATCTGATTCTAGGAGGTTTATTACCTGGTGAGTAGCTTGTATGGAGCGCCAGCTTCATTCTGGAAGTAGTGTTACCCAAACAGATAAACCGTCTGGAATTTATGCCGACTTCTCCACACATGGATTGTTTTATCTGCAAAAAGGGTGAACTGGATTGTGTTAATTGTATTGCTTGAGAGTGTTTAGAAAACACAGGAAAGCATAGGAAATGCATCTTGTGTGCTGTAAGAAGCAAGGGTTAGGATGGAGGGGGAAGGCTCTGATCATGCAGTTGAATCTTGTTGAAACCTGAACATGTGAATATACATATATAGATACAGGGGATTGCATAACCACCTTTTGCTTTTTGCTTGCTTCAGAAATCTAGTTGTACCCTGTATATTTTTGGCTGGTTTTGAGACAGGCTGTAAGTTTTCTTGTGCTAACAGTTTCAAGAATGTAAGCAGAGCACAAATGCAGGGAGCAGAGATGTCCACTGCCCAGAAAAGACTTTTGCCTTTTAAGATATATGCAGAGAAATACCTGCTATACTGGCAGAGAATTGCTATATGAGCTGTGGCAACTGATAGTACAAAATTTTCCTCATGTATTTCACTAAGCCAATGAATGTCCAGGGGCCCTGGGATCCTAATGAAGACTAGAGAAAAGGAGAGGACTTCAAAATGCAGTCTCTAATGAAAATAAAAATCTGCTGTGATTTACGCAAACTGTAGGAACTTGTAGTGCATTTGTTGGCTTCCTAAACTCTTTGTGTGTTGGTGTTGTGGAGGTTTGATTCAGGTGGGGATTTTGGAGGAATTTTGGGGTGTATGTGGTTTTTTTGTTGGTACATTGGGGTTTTTGTTGGCTTTTTTGTTTGGTTTGGGGTTTGTGTTTTTTTGTGTGTGGTTTTTTTTTTTTTTTTTTTTTTTTGCTATGGCCCAAACCAGAATTGAATTAAAAGCCTAGTTCACTTGCAAAAAGGGGACTAAAAATATAAAGCTTATGGAGGGGGGAAAAAAAAGGTGGGGGGACACCTGTGTGATTTAAATATTGTTGCTTGAGGGAATAATATGTTCTCTTAAGCCTCTCAAATATCTGGAAAATACCTGTCTTTGTTTCATTTTATCTTTCCCCTGCAGGTGTGCAACTACTTTAATACTCAGGTGTCTAGGATATTAAATACTGCATGAAAAGAATGTTTCAATGTTTAGTCTTATTCTCATAGTCCTTTAATATGACATCTCAATGCATTTGACTTAGCATACATGAAGGTTTTATCTTTTATGTTGTTTGGTTTTGATTACTTTGGTATTGGTACAGATGCATCCCCATACTTGCATATGGTGTTCTATAGGTGTTTCCAACTGTTTATTATATGCTTTCTGACAGAAAACTTTTGAAGTATTTGTAATTATTCATGGAAACACTGTTTTAAAAAAAAAAAAAACAGAAATAACCTGCACTACTTTTACGTGTGTAGTTTATACAACATTATTTACTAAGCAACTCTGGAGAGAGACATGATCAGATGGCTAAAATATCGCAATGAAAAACTAAAAATATAGTGACTTATGCATAAAATGTTTACTGCATGAGCTTCTGTTATGCTTGTTTGGTTTAGTAACACCTTAATTCAGCCACTGATCTCAGAAGTTTGAGCATTAGAAACTATTATCATGAGGAAAAGTTTCAGAAGCTGGTCCCATATAACATGCTTTCAAATATTCTATCCTCAAACTGAATTAAAAGAAAAATGATTTTAGTATTGTCTTTAAGTATGTTCTTTTTCTTACACCCTGTATTTTAATGTGCATAGGTATATTTGTGTTTTGTTTTTCTTTGAACAGATTTCTCTGGATACCAAAGCTCAAAACACAGTATCAATGTCATCATGATGCTTGAACATCTGTAGCTAACTAGAAGATTTAGAAAAGAAATTCATCATGGCTTAGTTGGCTTGACCTTTGGATAATTTATAATGTCCTCTGGAACCAGTATCAGCAAAAACCAGCAGGCTCCAAGCCTGCAGGGTGTTGACCCAGAAACATGCATGATAGTGTTTAGAACGCACTGGGCACAGGTAATGTTAATTAGTTTTATTGATTTGAAGTAGGCTGCATTAATAAGAATTTGCTTCATTCTTTCTTTTGGGATAATCCTGCATCCTCAGGAACAAATGTCCTTCATGCAGAATGTAGTAGATGACAATTTAAAACACAAAGGTTATTAACATTTCAAGGTACGGTTAGGTTTTACTAATCACACTTTGAACTCCAGATTTGCATCTAAATGGGAAGTGATAGGACATAGTAATGTCTCACAGAAGGCCTAGATCTTCTTACTGGCTTTCCTAGTGATTCATGGTGACTTGTACCCTGTTGCAAACCTCTGTGCTTCCTTTCCTTACGCTGGGTAAGGCTTGCCTATCTTTTGTAAAGCATATTAGACACGTGGTGCAAACCTGTATGCAGTGTTGTTTATTATGGATAGACATAAATTATGCACTTCAGCATATTCTAAAAACTGTTTGCATGCCATCAGGATTATAATTGCTTTTAGGCAAAGATGTTTTGCTCTGAGCACTATAACATAGGATATTTGATGCAGAATATGAATAACTCTGTGCTGCTGCTTTTGCTGTTTTTTGGCTATCCTGAGAAGCAAGACAGATGAATGGTGGTGTTCCTGAGATGTTTCCAGAGTCAGAGGAACCATTGCTCAAGAGTCACCTTTTCTCACTTAACTCTAGTGATGCTGTCGTGTTAGGGGAGCTGCTCTTCCCTTGTGTTTTTGTGGCAGTTTTGCTCCACAAAAAGGCTAAAGATGGTCGTTGTTTCACAGACAATGAGCTTCACTGATTGTGTGCTGAACAGAATTTAATCCAGGGGTGTAAGTGCTGGGATGACAATTGTTACTCAATCCTAAATCTATACTGAATTTTGCAAGATTACATGAGCATCAGTGGCCTTTTGGTATCGTGTAAGATGCAGCAAGGAAAGATCAGCTCTGTGGGCTTCTGCTACTCTGACTACTGCAAGTCACCTCATGATATTGATACGCCTGAGCACGGTTACTCTAGCTGAAGAGCAGGCCTTTTGATTTCAGTCCTCTGTGACAAAGCAACTTTATTTCAAACACCAGTGAAACTGACTTTCTGAAGGCTAAGGGAGCCTAGTTTATCCATATTTCAGAGAATCCCAAGTTTTCAGCAACAGAAATGGCAAATTTAGGCAATTATTAGAAAAAAAAAAAGATTAACAAAATAATTGTGTTTTGGCCTCGTACGTTCCAAATGTGAAACTTTTAAACTTAGAAAGTTTGACAGACAAAACCAAAAAGCGTAAAAAGAGTTTGTGCTTCTTGTGCTAAGAATTTTGATGTTTTGGCTTTTTTTTCTTTATGGGTTAAGTGCATATTTTTAAAAAAATGCATTCAAAGATATGATCTGCATTTGTTTCTCTTTAGGTTCTGAAAATCTTAGAGAAGCATGATCCTTTGAAAAACACTCAGGCAAAGTATGGGGCAATTTCACCTGATGAGGCCAGCACTGTTCAGAATTATGTGGAGCACATGCTTTTCTTATTAATTGAGGAGCAAGCAAAGGATGCCTCAATGGGGCCTATTCTGGAGTTTGTGGTCTCAGAAAACATCATGGAGAAGCTTTTTCTTTGGAGCTTACGGCGCGAGTTCACTGATGAGACAAAAATCGAGCAACTGAAAATGTATGAAATGCTAGTAACACAATCTCATCAGCCTTTGCTGCATCACAAGCCCATCTTGAAGCCTTTGATGATGTTACTAAGTTCCTGCTCAGGAACAGCCACTCCAACAGTAGAAACAGAACTGGTTGTCCTCTTGAACCAGCTCTGCTCAATAATAGCCAAAGATCCCTCCATTTTAGAACTGTTTTTCCACACCAGCGAGGACCAAGGAGCTGCCAATTTCCTCATATTTTCTCTGTTGATTCCCTTCATCCATCGGGAAGGAACAGTAGGCCAACAGGCCCGTGATGCACTGCTTTTCATAATGTCTCTGTCTGCAGAAAACAACGTTGTTGCAAACCACATAGCAGAAAACACCTATTTTTGCCCAGTAAGTTGTTCTTGTTTTGCTTGATCTTCAATGGTAAACCATCTCCCCTGTATTCTTCTCATCCTTTTCTGTCATTGTTGATAAAGGTGTGTTGTAACGCATTTGTTTCTGCTAACAGCTGTTTCACGAATTGTAACACTGTTTAAGCTGGTCCTACTGCCAGAGTCTTACTCCTTGCTCCCACACCGGTGTCTTTGGGCCAGCACAAGTGTTTTTGCAGTCACACAGTGAATTGAATTGGGAAACTGATGAAAGTTACAGCAGAACTTGGTGGGAAGGAAACCTGTTCTGTCTCACTGTGGGGCCCCTGTGAGGTTCTGGGGGTGAAGGGAGTGAGAAGTGGGAACAGGGTGTTCTGAGGCTGTTGTTTCTGGTGGCAGTGCTAGCTTAAACAGGCGGCGCTTGCCACATTATAACATCAGTTCAACAGTTAAAAAAATAAGTGTGAAAATAGTGTGAGTGTTATAAAGTGTAGTATTTTTGCAAGGTGAAAGGGAGACTTGCTCTTTGTCATAGAGTTGGACATTTCCATGGCTGTCTCAGGCAATGTTGCAAAAATCAGTTTGCGATCTGCAACAGATGGGTTCAAAACCAAACATTGTTCTGTAGAGAAGGTGCTCTTGTGTGCCAGTTTTTGGACTGATTCTTTTATCTTCTGTGTGGCTTGCATTTTAGTTTAATCAATGCCCCAAAAAAATTCAATTGAGGGGAGCCTTACATAGCTAACTAAAGCAAAGAGCTTTAGAGCAGAATACACAAGAATCCCTGTCTTAAGCATTAGTGCATGACAGCTATTCCAGCCATAGGTTTCCATTTACTCTGAGGTTGCTACGTCCTTTGAGCAGCAGGGCAGAGCCAGTTTTGCAGGCGGGAGGAGGCCTACAAGTTCCAAAACAAAACTTCTAATTGGTTTCCTTTGTCAGTTGTAAATATTGCATTGAATTTCTTGTGCTGAGAGACTCTAGTTGACCTTGTTTAATAGATGGTGCTAAAGACTATGAACTTGATTCTCAAACTGTCCCTGAGACAGATACTATTATTGGATCCGTGCTATAACTTCCATAATTACATCTTCCAATTAATTAAAAAAAAAAAAAAGCAGACTTTTTACACTGAAGATAAAAGCCAGCCATATTAACCTTCGAACAGCAGGGAGCCATGATTGACAATCATTCTAATTAGGAAGGCTTCTTGTCAAAGTGTGCTCAAATCAGACTTTCTGAGCAGTAATGAGACTGGCCTAAATCTATAATAAAACTTTAATGCAATACCATAGAATTAGCATACTAGCACATCTTTTTTTTGAATCTGAGTGTCATGAGTTGAAGAAGCAGGTTTTGTTCTAGTGGAAGACTCTGTAGGTGTCAGTGTTATTTTTGTATATCCCTCAAATCACTGCAGATGTGGCCTCAGCTACTCTGCAAAACAGCTAGTGCAGTCCTGTGCTAATAGGAATGGCGTTTGGATGGCCACGTGGTGATGCTATCTCTGGTTCTGGGGCTGAGTTGCTTGGTAGTATCTAGGGGTTTCTTTACCATGCCTTATTAAATAGTACAGACATCCCCTGGGATGGGGTCTGGCCATAAATCTCTGCTGCCTTATATACCAATTTCAATGTTAGATATGTGCCAAAGTGATCCTGAATGCTTTCTTGCTATTAGCTTTTGTGCTAACTTTGATTAGCAGCTTTTTAAAACTAGATTGTCCGTAACATTCAAAACTGTAGGCAAATAAACTATTAAGAAGGAAGGGGACAGGCTGCAGTAAGATATGTGACTATTTTTAACACAGAACGCGTAGACAAACTCTTCGACAAAGTTTTCTGATTTTACAGAGGTTTTTCTGCCATACAATTTTTATCATGTTTTGACCTGAAAGTTTTCTGAATCTGATTGAAGATATTGTCTGTTCAGCATTATAAGAAGAAACAGTATTTCTAAACAATTTTCAGCAGGATATCATCTCAAAGTCTCTCCATAAAACTGTATTTGTAAATGCCTCACCGCTTAGGAAATCAAGTATTAAAGCAGGACTCTGCTTTATTATTATGACTCTGCAATGTCCTTGAAAAGTTGAGGCTGCAAAGAGGTAGAAAGACTATGGATACGGGAGGAAAGGAAATTATTAAAGGGAAGGAATTTGCCATATAGTAATTGATTATATATTTACAACACATTTTAATCATATAATGTGTCTGGGATTACAAATCATAGTCAGTGTCTTCTGTGAGTCAAGAGAAAGTAAATAAATCAAGGAGACTGGTTTGCAAAGAGACTTATGACTCAGTGGTGGGAAAAAAACCGCTGGAGATGCTTGTAAAAGTAGATGAGCATTTAGGGTTGACATGACAAATCTTGGGAGAAGTTTAAAAGGACACTGCTCTGGGTAAAACAAAAAATAAAACCAATGTTGCCCTTCCAGGACATGAACTCATTCATTTCCTTCCCTTTCCTTTTTTTTTTAATTTATGTTCATAATTTTACTGATTAAAACTTCATAATGTAGTGCATTGTTTTATATGCCTGCTTATGGAATGGGAAGAGTTCTGTTAGTAGTTTCAAATAGCAATCCTGTTTATATCATATATGCCTATGAAAATTTTCAAATGTTTTTTATGTAAAGAGATGAAATTGCTTTCAGTGGCTACTCTCTGTCTCAGAGCTTTAGAAACATTATTTTGGAGAGTCACGTGTTGTACTTAATAGCAAAAATAAGAGCTTTTTAGACTACAGAATTTAGCAGCTACATCTGTCGCTTCTTACTTCAGTATTTCAGACAAACTAAAGAGTTCTTTACTTCAAGGCATTGACTGAGTTCATTGCTCCTTTCAGGGGAGAGTAGTAAGTTTTGTTCAAGGTCAGTTTCTTGTGCTTAAGGACTAAACTTCTGTATGAAGGAGAAAAATGGACAGTACACAGCTCTGAAAATCAGATTGCTTACTGAGAGGTTTAGTGTGTGTTTATGAATAGCAATTAAATCCTAAGCAGACAATGAAAAATCAAGTGTGCATTAATTAACAGGTTGCAACAGAAAAGAAATTCAAGTTCTCTCTTCAGAGTTTTTCTTCCTAGAAGCATCTGAAGCCCGGGTTTGTGAATCTAAGTGCGTGAGGGTTACGTATACGTAGTTCTATAGGCCTACTAAGACTTTCCTAAGTTTTTGCTTTGAGCTCTTCTATGCTGAGAGAGAGAAAAAACAAAAAAGATTCAGGTTATAGAAAAATGTGATTGTACAAATAAAGCTTTAGCTTCTTAGATTTTTAACATATCTGTAGCATCTGTCTTTATATATCTATGTATATACGTGTATGAAAAAGTATCACAGCATGCTAAAGCAGTGAATTTTCTACATATTCCCCTCCTCCCCCCCACTTAATATTTGGCTTAATTATGTATACCAGAATAACTCCATCTTCAGAATTGTGATTTAGGAATGGAAAGCGTTCAAAAAGACAGCCTTTGTCTGGCTTGGCTGGGTTAGCAATTGTAATTGGTATTGTGTATGATCAAAACCTGAATCTGCTTCTGTGAACCTGCAGTCTTTGACCTGCACATTGTGAACTGTTTGTTTTCTAATAGATTAAACAGTTGTGTTTCATCTGAGCTTTGACTGTCTAGCACTGTCGATGCCAAGTAGCCCTTTGTAGAAAGAGGAAGAGTTCTTACAGGAGTCTAATGAATGAAAATTAAAGATTTCCATCAGACTGAGTCTTAGTGTTCCCATTAAAATGATGATCATATTAAAAATTATCCTGAGGTTGTACAAAATCATGTCACGCAGGTAAGAGTTGTAAATAATATTTAGACATTTTCCAGCCTCAAATAACTTTAATTATTAAAATCTTGGTCTGAAGCTACTAAATACTCTGGATATATGCAGTAAAATTTAAAAAACCTTTTTAGAAGTATGCTTTTAAAATTGTAACTAAAAATCCAATCTTGTGCTTCAGTGGAATGTTCTACATAAATCTGTAAGCCTTAACATCACTGGAAACAGTGTCTATAGAGTAACTATTTCAGGTTCTTTTGTTTCTTCCGTTCCCCCTTCCAAATAAATAAGAAAGGAAAATGAGAAATCACAAATGGTGAGAGTTGTTTTTAAATTATTTTTTTAAAGTGGATTCAGTTGAGTTCAAGTGCCTAGGAATGAAAGTCAGCATAGTTCTGTGGTCTCTGTGGGGCTGAACTTCATTTTTGTTGATTGGGGCGCTTTAACCCTCCATTTCTAATGTTTCATATTTCAGAGTGAAATCACTTCTTAGAGGCATCTGTAAGCAGTAACATTCAAATTGCCAAGAAAAGAAAGGCAAACTGTAGGTAAATGACAGTGATGGCTTCTTCTGGAAGGGACTGAAGGAAAGTGTAAAATGCTTTTACAAGTATTAAAAGAGAAATAATAACTTTGGATTAAAAAAATATAAGACAACCTGATTTTCTCCATCACTTTCTCCTAAATACCAGCTCTTGAAAGAAGGGTATTAAATGGAAGGCTCTTTAAAATATTCATGTCTTTCTGCTACAGGACTCTTTCAAAAGGAAAGGAAATTAGTCTCAACGCTCTTACCTTACTAAAACTAGTAAGGGAAACAGTTTGTGGCATTGTCATTCAAGCAGATGGCCAGTTGGAAAGTTAACTTATTTCTCCTTTCGTTTTGAAATACAGGTGCTAGCAACAGGATTAAGTGGCCTCTATTCATCTTTGCCTACAAAGCTGGAGGAAAAAGGAGAAGAGTGGCACTGTCTGCTGAAAGATGACTGGCTGTTGTCACCAGCCCTTGTACAGTTCATGAATTCCCTTGAATTTTGCAATGCTGTGATACAGGTAATGGAGCAGAGTCGGTGTGTCAGTTGGAAGTAGGAGTTTTTTATACATTCTGCCGAAGTTTGTAAACTTCAGCGTTTATTTACTTTTATTAATGGCATAGGCTTCTTAAGTTACACTGAAATAAGTTGCTTATGAAATGAATGCTTTGTGCTGTTTGTCTTGGTTATAAGGTTATGAGGATGAATTAATATATTATTGGTTTTTAGGTGACAAATGTTTCAAATGAAAACAGTAGATTTGTGTGGTAGCATGATATTTCATTATGTAATTGGAAGGATGTTCTGGTTTTTTTAAACCATGTTTCCTTCACATGTGGGAAAATACAGTCTTTATATATTTAAGCACTGAAAAACAATCTGTGTTTGCCTAAGCTCTCATAATAGTGTACAAAAAGAAAACAGTCTGTTTTGCCTGTTGGCAAGTACTGCATAAAGAAAGCTTTCCAAGCAGAATTTAGGTATCTTCCTAGAAATGTAAATTCATTTTAGATTGGCCTGTTCGTAATCCGCTCTCTATTCTTAGTGATTATTTCTTGATTACATTTTTTTTTCCTGGCTTTGATCCCTTACTATTTTTTCCCTTTGATCTAAACGTAAAATGAGATTTCTGTCTTTTTACATTGTTTTTAGAACCCTGGTCCAGTATTCTATTAAAACATGATGTAAGTTCTACAGAAACTCTGGATGTATGTGTTACTTGAAGAAATATGCTGAATAGGATCAAAAATTTAATCACATTTAGTGTTAAATAAAAGAAATTTTTTAATGAGATGTGTGCAAAATACAGTAAAGCAACTGTTTGACTATTAAAGCATTGAACAAGCGAAAATAATAGTAGATGTCATCCTTTAAATGTGATATACAAGATGTTTAACATGCATCTTTAAAGGTGGCCAATATTCATTTTGGTGTCTAAGAATTTTTCTACAAATCCTGATTTGCAGGAGGTCATATTTGATACTTTGAAAAAATGATATAAAGGTTACCACAGACAAATTGAAGATGAACATATTACTTAAAACCACTTTTCAAATAAACTCAAAATACTTAGGGATCTTCAGGTGACATGCAGAAAGAGCAGTTCCTGACCTGCTGCTTGATTGTGTCTTTATAGTCTTTCTTTCTTCAGCTGAATTGAAAGTTCAATTACTGCAGGATTTTTTCCTCTGTGCGTGGAACTGTCTTCATGGTGTAGCTTGTTCTGTGCTGACCCAAAAACTTTGTCTAGAAGTTAAAAAGGGACAGTGTAGCCAAAATCTCTTGCCATTTACTACTTTTTCCCTGGATCACAGCATAGGAAGGGCAATGCTTTTTCTTCCCCTTTCTGAAGTAAGGGTTACAAATTAAAAGAAGTCTAGGAAGAATTGCAAATGGGAGAATGTATTTGTGGCCGCATGTAGGCTGTGACATTCCAGTCTCTATGTGAACTTTAAACAGAATATATTAACTTAGAATGCTTCTGAATGGATTTTTTTTTTTTGCTTTTATGTAATTTCTTTTAAATGCATGAATTGATAGTATATATTCTTTGCGAAAACAAAATGAATGCTTCATCATAAAATTTTTGGCTTCTAATAGCGGTTCACTTTTTAAAGCTCTTAACCAATGTATTGAATGAATATTTCATTTCTGTTAATTTTACAGTGGTTGGGAGAAGGGCATATGACTGGTATGTTCTTATCCCATAGCTAGAACGTGCTTGGTTTGTGTAGTCTTGAACCATAGGAATGCAGCTGTTCTGCTTTTTCTTCTTGTAGGAGGACAAGTTAATGGCAAATCCACCTTCAAGTGCCCCTGACAAGGTTGCAGGAGCTAAATTTAGAATCTCAAATCTTCCTTTGATGCATGGGTATACACACTTTTCTCTCCATCCATTCATCTTTGTCAGCATGCAGGGAGATTGAAAAGCCCTGTTCTCTAAATTTGGCAGGCTTACTGCAATTAAACATAGCTTGTGTATTTCTTTGAAGAAGGAAGAATCTTTAAGAACCTGAAACATAGCAATTGCTGGTGAGGAGGACAAACGAACATGTCTTGTTAAATGGGAAAGGGTTTTGGTAGTGGCTAATAGCAGTCTGTACCCTGTCTTCCTTTAAATCTTACTGGAACTGTTCTGTGTCTTTCTTTCCTCACCCTCATAGGTGGCACATCCCTCAATACGTAACCAGCTTGTGAATTACATTTACAATGGATTTCTGGTGCCAGTAATGGCTCCTGCGCTCCATAAGGTCAGTAGTGTATGCAAGCATGACATGGAATAATAATGGGCAAAAGCATTATGGATGATCTCTGTGTGAAGATACTATTAAATGTACTGTCAGTAGACACTTCGATGTAATTGAGTAAGTTTCTAGGCTAACTTTCCAGCTTTTCATTCCATACTTTCTATTTGCGCTATACAGATTATTAAGAAAGATGTAGGTGTTTCTGAAAATGTTTAAAATTCTTAAGTGAAATGAAGAACCGAAATGTTGCTGTTGGACGAGACTGACATACCATCAAAAAAGCAGTGACCTTTTAGACAACATTTCATCATGGCAGACATGTTTCCATGAGGATTTTTTTCCCCAAAGGAATATTTTCCAGAAGGAAAAGACCCACAATGAAAATGTTCGGTCAAGAAATATTATGCTAATTTTAGCAAAGTTGGTATTGTTTTGTAATTCCTTATCACAGTTGACAGAGGTGTTTTCATAAAGTGGAGAAAAAATGGAGTTTGGTGTCAATTTTGTGGTGTTTAGGGTGCAATTTGTATTGCTTTGAAGAAAAAAATAATCCATTTTTCTTTGAATTTTAAGGGTTATCCTTTGCAAAATGGGTCACTGATGTTGGTAAATTATTTAATTTTTTTGTTGTTGTTAGGCTGCAGGAAACTGCATTTCCAACTGCTGCAGAATATGTTGATTAACAGTCTTCATTGCCCTGTAAAAAGAACACATTATTTGAGGAGAAAAAGTAGAAATTGCTGAAAGTAAAGATCCACCAAAAACTGCCAGGAGAGGACTAATAAATTACTTTTTGAAGGTCTACCAATTTTTACTAAGCCTGCCAAGCAGAAAGCATTGCACCTGTTCCATTTTCTGAAACGGTGTAACCTGCTTTCTAGTGTAGGACTTGTCTTGGCACTGCACACAATTCTTCATGGTAAATAGCCACTTACCAAGAAAGTAATAAGTGGTATAGAATCTTCTTCAATGATTCAGCAGACCTCAAGCATTTGAGAACTTGGCAAGGGCTGAAATAAAATTGGCTGCAATCCAGATCAAGGCTGTTGTCTGTCACTGAGATAGTTCACCTCCTTACCTGGCAATAATTTTTTCTATTTCTGTATCTTGACTTAATCCCTTACCAAGACTGGGAATTAGGATCAGAAGTGAAAAGATAACCAGCTTTAGGTTAAGATTATAGATAATAAGGGAGAGATCATATTCTAGTCTTATGGTACTGGTTTTACCTCTGAAGCATGTAAGACAAATTTTAGGTTGTTTTGAGTACTGACATGCTGCTGAATGCCAATCTTTACTGGTCAATAAATCTGTTGACCCCCTAGTGGGTTGGTTATTTCCCTGTTGATAGTACTTAAATAATTTAAAGCATGGTGTTCTGATTACTTTTCTTTTCATGTGATGAAAATGTTGTTGGAGCGCAGTTATATAGTCTGAAATTGGGTGGAATCGTATTTCCCTTGAAAATGGAGGTGTTGGCTGCTAACATATGTGAGTTTCAAGCCTAGATCTTTCCTGAACCCTGACATTCTGTTTGGTGCCTTGTTCTTCCAGTAATAAACCTTTCCTTGATTAGTATTAAGTTTGACTTTTTCATCTTCAAAAATTAACTACTTATGTGTATAAACGCCAAAAGAATTTAACGGAGAAGATGGATTGCACCATCTAGTGGACCTGATACAAGGCTCTTGTGTATGTAAGACCAAAACTCCACAGCAAAAGGAAACAAGTAAGCAGAGGCACATTTGACCTCTTTAGTCTTTCTGTGCTGTGCCCCACATTCATTTAACTGCAAATAATTATGTTACATCTTTGCTTTTGGGACATATGTCTATGCACTAAGACAGATAATTGTGCTGTAACAGCCCTTTCATACATTACAATAATTTTTGGTTGCCATAGAAAATAGTCATGCCAAGTTGAGGAGTAGGCTTTGAAAACTGTATCACCCATTTGGAGACTTCAATGTTGTAATTAACCTTTAAGTTAAGAAAGAATTGTGAAGGGCCAAAAGGAGTGATAGGCTACATGCACCATGATGGTTTTTAAAACAGAAGTTCTTTCACTGAAACACTAGTAAATGGATCTTGGGTTGTTTCTTTTTTTCTTTTAACTCAGCGAAGTTGGTTTGGTATCCTGAAGTCTACTTGTGGCTGAAAATTTTAGTTTTTATCCAGTCATTCAGTTTGGGTTGTTCTGGCTTATGAGCTCAAATACAATGAGTAATGGAGCATGGTATAAATACCTGATGAGGAAGACACATCTGTGGAATGTTAAAGGGAGGAGTGGCAAGAAAAGATGATAATTACCGGTACATTTTCCTAAGGGGTTCCTACAAGTCTTATTTCTAGAATTTAACTGGTATGGAACAGCCGCTTCTGATAACTCTTGGTGATAGAAATGGAAAGAAGGAAGGAAGGGAGTCCAGGGAGTCCAGACCTCATGTGGCATTCAAGCCTTAATATCCTACACCTAATCTAGCACCCATAGTTCTACCTTAATGTAAACATAGGAAGGGAGATGAGCTTCTGGCTCTGCTTTTGAATGACTGATTATTGGGTAGGCATACTACTTCAGACCTGTTCTCTCTGTACTATATTTTAGTTTTTCTTCAAGAAATAATGTTTTCAAGAAAAAATTGCTTTGCAGCAAGACACAGACTTGCACTTACTGTTTTTGCAAAGACAACTCCAGTCAAGAATGCAGACATCTAGGAAAGAATTCTTGAATCTTTTCTGTTCTCAATGTGATAGAACTTCATTTTACTTTAAAACAACAGAAGCAACATAAACAAATCATGTTAATGTGATCACCAAATCAAAATTAGTTGATTAAAGTATATAGAATAAAATAAGCCAAACAGCTGTACAAGCACTGTTAGATAAAATGTGTAGCTAATATTCTTGTTTACTGCATGAGGGATTAAAAGCTAATAACAACATCAGTTTACCTTTGCCACTGATGTATTCAGACGTGAGCAAAATGTCTGGTATGAGGAGGGTCACTAACTTTTGGATTAAAATTAAGCCTATACTGTAGATGATAGATGCTGGCCAGTCTCTTCCTTTCTCCTGTCTCTTCACAGAATCACAGAATGGATGAGGCAGGAAGGCATCTGTGGAGATCATCCTGTTGAACCCCCCTGCTCAGAGCAGGGTCAGGTAGAGCCCGTTGCTCAGGGACATGTCCACTTGGATGTTGAATATCTCCAACGCTGGAAACAGCATACCCTCTCTGGGCAACACTGTTCCAGTGTTTGACCACCTGTACAGTAGAAAAATGTGTGGTCTTTGCTTTCCTTTTTTTTTTCTTTTTCTTTTTTCCCCCTGACATTCAGTTGGAATTTCCTGGGTTTCAGTCTGTGGCCCATTGTGTCTTGTCCTCTCACTGGGCACCACTGGGAAGAGTTCGGCTTCATCTTTGCTTCTTTCCAGCAGCTGTTAGCACACATGGATAAGATGCTGCCTGAGCCTTCTCTTCTCCAGGTTGAACAGTCCCAGCTCTCTCAGCCTCTCCTCATATGATAAATGCTTCTGTCCCATAAACATCTTTGTGGGCCTGCTGGACTTCCACCAGTATATCAGTGCATCTCTTGTACTGGGGAGCCCAGCACTCTAGATGCATCTTACCAGTACGGAGTAAAGGGGAAGGATGCCCCACCCACCCATCTGCTAGAATCCTCTTCTTCATGTAACCCAGGAAGCTGTAGGTCATCTTTGTCACAAGGGTACATTGCTGGCTCATGGCCAATTTTCACAAGGACCTGCATGTTCTTTCTTGCAAAGCTGCTCTCCAGCCTGTCGGTGCCCAGTGTGCACTTGTCTGGGGTTATTCTTTTGCTGTTGAAGCCCTTCTTGAACTCCAGCTGGACTTTGGCTTTCCTAATCTCCCTGCACACTCAGGCAGTTTTTCCATATTCCTCCTGGCTCACCTGTCTCTACTTCTGTCTCCTCACATTTCCGTTTTGATAGGAGCTCCTAGTTCATCTGTGCAGACCTTCTGTCTTTTTTCCTTGCCGTCCTTCTCCCAACTTAAAACATTGGACTATCAAACAAGACTTTTGGTAAAAGTAGCATCAGAATTTCAGTAAGTAGAATTTCAGTGAAAGTAGTTCAGAATTTCAGTGTGTGGTCCAAAGCTTTGAGATACATATATGTGTGATCTTGAAATGTCTGTAACATTTATGGAACTATGTAGTAAGCGTTGCCTTTTTTTAATTTATGCAGATTGTCTCCCTATACATACTTACTATGCACGCAGTTCACTGTATGAATGGAACAGTACAAGAGTGAGGGTAGAGATGTATTTCTATGAAAAAGTCAGGGGGTGGGGAGACCAACATATTTTGATTGGTGTGATTTTTATGCTTTTTATCTCAGGAAGCTAGTGTGGAGTTGAAAAAAGAATTCACTAGTTCAGGTCTTTTCAAGTTAAGGAAGTCTCAAATTGATTGGGCTAGCTAGCTAGCTTAAATAACCTGTTTTTTACAGTGAGCTCTGGGAAGGCTATTTACATAGCAGATTAACTGCAATGTACTTAAATAACCCAAACGTTCTCAAGTTTATGACTCCCTAACTTCATTTCTCCAAGATAAGTATCCTAAATGTAGCACATTCTTGTAGCCTAATTTATACCCAGTCTTTACTAGTCTTGTCACTTTGTGTGGGTTATCCCACCTACACGTGTGATGAGCAATTGACAAATACGGTTGTATCTCAGAAGCTGCATATTGCTGACTGGGTAGATAGAGCCCAGATTTGTATGAAGTAGCTTGGGATACGGATTAACTGGCTGTGCTGGGTAGCCCTGTCTTGTCCTTTGGTTGTCTCAATTTTATTGTATGCTAGACCAAAGAGTTATCTCCCTTACTTCTGACATCTGAGTTCCTCGAGACATCAAAAAAAGTGACTCAATGACATTGTTCAGGGGAGTTGTCTTTACGCAAGGTCATAAATTTCTTATTTCTGTACAAATTCAGGTAAAAATGAAAGGAATCAAATATTTTCTCCTATTAGCCACAGCTAAAGAAAAGCTTAATTGGGTAGTCTTAATTTTGTAGTAACAATCCATGATTTAAATTTTTGCCTGACCATTTTTTATTCTTCCTGGTCTATATGTTTGGGATTTAAGAAAAGGAAGACTATCTGGCAGAATCTGTTCTTAATTTAAGACTGTTGTTTTTCGATGGCATGTCAGCTACAACTTGAAATTATGCAGTTCTGCATGTTCTTCCCTAGGTTTTGGTACTTAGGAAAAAAATACTTGTGAGAAGGTATAATTCTGCTTAGACACTGAACCATACCATTCAATTTCTGTGACATATTTCATTGACTGTTCCCTGCCTCACTTTCAATACTAATATTTTGGAGCTCTATCAGAAAAAAGATAAGGTCTTCTGGGGCCAAATTGTACAAGGGTCCAAGTAATCAACTAAGGCAAATTTTCTCTTCAGTTAAAACCTTATTAAAATTTCACAGTGAATCCAGGTAACCCTGTCGAAGTCTGTTTTACTGGTTCTGCTAGAGACCATACTGCCTTGTTTTAGTCTTTATATATCTGTTAGTAGAAAGTGCTTATCTACCTTCTTTTCTAGGTAGTTGCAGCACTATTGTAGAAATCTGAGTGAAGTCCTTTTCAGAAGGTCTTCAATATGTATATATTTTGCAGTCAAAACCATGTGCTAGATAATTAGGAGCCACATTGTTGTATATATAAATATTATGCTATCTTTGATACAATTCAGATTGATCATATACCTCTCTTTACTGTATGTACATATGATTTAATGTTAATTTGGCATTCAAAGAAGTTGGGTGACAAAACTATTTGGAACATCTTGAGTGTTTCTGTAATTTGTGTTATTTCAATTTATTGAAAATAGTGCTAAAAATTTGACAAAGTACATGATAAAAGCAAATTTTAAAATCTTAGCATTTACTGCTTTACTACATGGCATTTACTTGCTAACTATGATATAATTATTTTTCTACTTGGAAGGCTTGTTTTACTCCGAATAATGGAAAATTGTACCAGCTTTTTAGTGTAAAATGTTGCTATTGGCCAAGTGAACAAAACTGCTCTGCCGAAGTGCTGGCGTGGTCCTGTCAAATAAGCTCTGCCAAATGGACCTCCATTACGCACTAACCCATCTAAACGAAAACCTTTAACATGGTATGCTGCTGTGATAATTCAATAATACTTCCTTGATGATTACACAGCTCAGCTAGGGGGAAATGACCTGTAAATTATACTGTACAGATTAGAAGGAGCATCTTTATAAAAATCCTACAAGACTGTCAGTTCCCATTTAGAAATAATACCATCTTTCACTTTACTGAAAAGCATTTGGGCAGCTGCTGTAAAAGGGTGTAAACCAAGTGTTACCAGAAAACTTTGAATAATCTCATGCTTTGGAGAAACCCATTAATAGCTAAAAAACTTAATTTTACCAGCTATGGAGTGGATATGTGTCAAAAGGTGCCTTCTACTTTCTGCATCAAACACTGCAGCTGAGTTGAATTTTACCCTGGTATAAACTGAAGCAGTTTATAAATGTAAGCTGAGGGAAGTTGAAGGAGTTCTGGTTTTCTGGTTCCCCCAGTGTGCAAACTTTCTCTGTCCCTGATCCTGCCTGTCCCCCCCTCTCTTTTGCCAGGACAACTGTTCATGTGGGAAACCAGTTGAGGTTAAAAATCACCTTTATTTCCTGGATAGTTTTAACCTGAATCAATTCCCTGAGCCAATTCAGTGTGCGGTGAAGTGAAGGATGAACCCTTCTGCTAGTGGAAGCAAGAGGCAAGAAGTTGAATAGAAAGGAGAAGAGAGTTAGAATGGTTGGATTTTTTTTTTTTTTTTTTTTTTTTGGTCAGTGAGGTGGGCTTACGCAGGTTTAAACTGCTCATGGATCTAGCAGATAAGTTCCAAGAAAAACATTCGTGGTCTCTTCATGGGCGATATGAAATCCTTGTAGGAAGGGAAATGTGAAGGAAAGGAGGAATCACGATAGCCATATTCTTGTAAGAGGGCATGCATCTATAAATTAGAAGATCTGTTTTGTGGATCCCAAGGGAAAATAGCCAGTAATAAAGAATCAGTGCAATTGGTCTAACACAGTGAGTGTAATATATTAAACTGAACTCAAAATGACAGTAATTTCTGGCTTTTTGATATTACTTGGCACAGTGACTTGTAAAAGCTGGATTTCTTTACAGTGTTCTGCCTCACCATCTAATCAGTCATCAGATGAGGCAAGAATAGATTTGCTAAAAATTATTACATAATTAAAGAAGGGTATTACAAGGCTAAAAGTGGCTTTCTCTTTTCAATAATCTCCAATCAAATATCTGTCTGGTTATGAAGACTTTCAGGTAGTCCCTTTTGTAGTAGGTTACATATTAAAAATATCTGTAACAACAGATTGTTTTGTAGAAAAACACATGGATGAGTTTTTTAAATTGTATCTATAGATAGGCACTTAAAATTTATATGAACATTGAAAAAAATAATTCTAGCAACTTTAAAGTGTTACAGCTGTGAATAATGAAAACAAAAATGGTAGAATACTCGTTTGACTAATACAATGGATATGGATTTTTCGCGTTTTTCATTTTCAGTCCTACGATTTTATGTTAGGACCAGAGATATCCCTGGTCTTTACCAATAGTAGAAAGGATCTAATGCAAGGGATGCTGCTGGTGGGTTTTTATTTTTGCTGTTGTGGCAGTGGGTGATTTTAATATTGCTGAAATACCTTTATCAAAAACATAGATTGAAAATTAGTTACTTGACAAAGGGCTTTTCTAGAAAACTACCATGTCTTAATTTTATTCATCTCCCTTTGTATTTCTTTTTTTTTTTTTTTGATTTTTTATTTTTCTTGATACCTGAATTATCAGAGGTGAAGAATTTTCAAATTAAGTAGCAGATTTATGGATGTGTGTAAGTTTTGGCCTGCTTTTTATCATCCTTTCAAAGATGCTCAATTCTGAGGGCTAGCTAAAAGTTTACTTGTATAAATTATACTGTAATCAATGTTTACAGTGATAACAAGTTTTTGTAGGCGGCCTTAGGATTTGGCTGTAGTGGATATGCTTGACATAGGTAGTGAGTGTTTTGTTCTCTGGGAACATTTGTTCTTTTGTTGTTTACCTAAGTACCGATTTGAATTTATATTAGAAAGGATTTTGTTCTTTCCCTAAATCTGTCTCATGAGACATGAGTTTAAGAAGAAACAACCTGCAGGTAGTCTGAATGAACCTTAATAGCATGGCTTTATCTTAGAAAACAGAGATCTTCAATAATAACTGCACCAATTGAATGAGTGTCACTTTCAACACTCAACGTGTTACGCAGATTAAGATCTGTAGAAAGGTTGTGTAGAGGTAAAAGGGGTTTTGCCAGGGCTGGGGTTTTGCCTAGTGTAACTGATTTCTCTAGTTAACTGCAGAAAAAAGTGAGTTCTCTTGGGGCCCATTCACAGCAGGCTAATGTATCCCATTGAGTAAACGGAAAATTACCCTTCTGGAACTAAAATTAGCCTTTTTCAATAGTTCTCTAGGTGCCTCAGATCTTCAGAAGTTACACTTACCATCAGATATGGTAAAAGGGAGAAGCAAACCCAGAATGCAAGGTGGCAAAATAAGATAACTGTAAAAGCACAGATGTCTGCTTGCCAGGTTAATTGGTCTTTTTCCTAAGCTGCCTATGTGACTTTCATTTCAAATGCCAAAAAGCAATATTTTTGTTTGATTTGCTTTTGTAAGGAAGCAGGAGGATGGTCTCTGTGCTGGTTCGTAAGGACAGGTTGCACACAAAGGTGCACTGAGAGTGTGCTGGAACTTCTGGAACATGACAGTGTTAAAATTAATTGTACAGCATATATTTGCCTGCTTTGAGTGCTGCACAGTAAGCTGTGAAATGGATCCTAACTTCATTTACTGTGAAAGTTTGAAGGCGTGTTGTGGATAAAGTAGTGCATTTTCATTGAAAAATGAAAGAAAATTCTTACAAATCCATTTAAATCTTGAAAAAAATTTAGAATCTGGACAAAACTTGTCTTCTTGCCTCTTTCTCAGAAAATGGTTAAGCAGATTAAGCAACTTCTTTCCCGAGAAGAACTAAAAATTAAGTGTAATGTGGCACCCTGCACAGAAAAACCTCAATTCAAGCAGCTGAGATTTAAGAAGGTTATAATTAGCTCCTTTGTGAACTATTTGGGCTTCATTAGTCATTGGTTGGTTCTTCTAGCTCTGTTTAGTAGTATCAGTGAAGTGCTGGCTATGGTAAACATGATTTCTTTTTTATTTTTTATCTAGTCCCCAAGCTGTTAGGAGCATTGAATGCGCTCTCAGAATTGAACATTTCTTTTCTAAAGTAGTCTCTAGCTGGCTGGCTTCTGCTTTTTGTTTCATTCATGATATGCACTGAAAAGCATATGAGTTTCTCTCACTGATGCAAATGCAGGGTAAGTTATCCAAAGAGCATCAGAGAAAGGTCACTGCCCTTGTGAATCTGCAGGCTTTTCTTGCTTTCATTTACAGCTTTGCTATTTTTTACATATATTCAGGCCCATTTCTCTGCAGCCAGCAAACACCTGTGAAACCTGCAGGTCAGGAACATGCTTCCTTTTCCCCATAAATGATGAAGGAGAAGTGGCACAGAGAGACATAATCTAGCCTTTCCTTAGCAGAGGGTTTAAACTCTTTGATGAGCTGTGTGCTATCATAATGATGTCACATGGTAGATTTCTTGAACTTTCCTTTTTACAGCTTGCTGCTATAAGAAAACAACAAAAAAGTCAGTTCTCAGGGCAACAGTCAACAGCTTTCATCAGAAAGCCATTTGTTTTTTGACCCACAAGTCCCCCATGCCTTTTGGCTACAGCAAAAAACCCAGAAGACTCTTGGCTCCAACCAGAAACTGTTTCCTTTGTTTCACAACCCGGGCTCATTTCATGAGTAGGTGTTTTGATGGTTGAAACATGGTAGTAATCCTATGGAAAAGTGTGTGTATGTGCATAAGCATGTTTGTTTTATCATACAGTAATACAGAATTTGAGTTAGGGCTGCAGCCACAGCACTAATTCTGGCAATTTCTAACTTCGGGGTGCTTAACCTAGTAAGCTTAACCTAATTTTTTTCACTTGGTGATTGCGGGTGAAGGAAGAGGAATGAATTCATAAACTGAGTTGGAGTATATGTTAATAGGTATTGTTTTGTGAAAGGACTGTATTTGCATTTCTGGTTTGGATATCACTGAACATACAACCACAGATCTAGAAAATATGTCTAGCTGTTGCTTACTTAGCTTGACAAGGTTCACAGATCCTGTGAAAGTGTGTCTCTTTCCTTTCTTTTCACTGTTACATTTTAATTCTTGATTTCTGACCGACCTTAATGCAATAAACCATGAAGGTGAACTTATTTTCCCATCCTGCTGAAAAATTCTACTGTTGCTACTTCACTGGTGATTTGTTTCTAATGCTAAAATGAGCCAGTAGCCCACTGTATTAAGGATGGTGTAGCTGAGTATTAGAATAAAGCCCCGGAATGAGAGTGAATCAGTGACCTTAACTTTAGAGCTTCTCTCTGCTCTCCTCATTGGTGCTGTCTCTCTCCATAAGGTCTGCAGGCTGCATACAGCATTCCTATGTTCTGTGTAACCAGCCAGAAGCAGCTTGTGATCTTAAATGCCTTAAAGAGAACGTGTGCAGCATGACATTACTGTGTACATGGCTAACATGCAGCATAATGGAACAGGGATTTTAATATTTGCAGCATGTTACGTAAATGTTGCCCTTCTGAGTATTTTCTAAATCCTCTTAGCTCTTAAATGACAGCTTTGATTATTTTTTTTTTAATAAAATCAGTCTCTTCATTTATGCAGCTAGGTTTGGTAAACAAAAGACATTTAATGCTTCCTTTCATATAGACAGATTCTTGTATTTAAGGGTTTATCTCTGTGCACTTAAGCTTATTAGGCTCCTGGGCAACTACTTTTAAAAAGCTGACTTTGGCAACAGCAGTACATGCTGCAGAGGTGGCCTTTGGAATTTTCTGTGCTTTGCTAGTGTATATAATGTGAATAAATAAGCTCCAAAGGCTTGCAATAAGCAGAGCAGCGTGGGTTATGGTATGCAAATGTCGCATGGATGTTTGAATTGTATTTTGATATACAAATGGTTAGTAGCAAAGATTTGAGGGTTTGCTTTGTGTATGTATATATGTACTCCTAAAAACTGAGTAAGCTGAGGAATTGTGCTGTGGGAAAATAAAAACAAGGAAAATTGTACAAAATTCTAGATAGCTATGGGGATTTTTTCTTTAAAACTCTAGAACCATGAGTTTGTACTGTGCTTTGATTGTGCTCTAGCATTTATTTTTAATAAAGTGGTAGATGCAGGTATTTACAACATGTGAAAGTGCTTCTGAACGATGACAGAAGTGTGATGCAAAAGAGCTGACACAGGCAGAAAGATGGTGGAGAGCTTCTAGCATGATTTGTCTTTTTGTATTTCAGTACATGTGAGATTTGGTGTGTTGGTTTGGGGGAGAGCTTTTCTTTTTCCTGGGGAAGCAAGATAGATGAGAAAGGGGTTCAAAATGCTTGTGTCATTCAGAAACATGCTCTTTGCAAATTTAAAATCAAAGACCTCTGTGTTTTTGTGGCAGTGTTACATACGGAGAGCTTAGAGTGTTTGCCAGGTATACCATTGCTGAGGATGGATGGGTATTTTGTGTGTGCAGTTTGTTTGCATTTACATTATTTTTGCTTGTAGGTGACTGTGGAAGAAGTGATGACTACTACTGCATACCTCGACCTTTTTTTGCGTAGTGTTTCAGAGCCAGCCCTCCTCAAGATTTTCCTCCGTTTTATTTTGCTGCACCGACACGAGAATGTCCATATCCTTGATACACTTACTAGCCGAATCAACACACCATTCCGGGTAAGACAAGCAGAAGGAAGTTGAGGTACTCAGCATGGATATAGGTTAAATATTTAAATGGGAGATGCCATATATTCAGTGGGTATCTGTTTAACTAGGAATTTTCTCCCCCCACCCAAACGTGTGATTTCTCCACCCCCTCATTTTTTTCTTTTTGTGTGTGTGTGATGACATTTAGCTACCGCTATACTAAGTTGATAAATGTGTGAGGTGGTTTCACACACAGAGGAAATGGGATAGAAGGAGATGAAGGCTTCTGGAAGTCTGGATTCTGTTAGAAGATTAAAGGTAAATTGGGAAGCGTTTTTATTCTGGATACTGCCGAATTAGTGCTGCTATAGATAACTCACCTTTGGACTTATAAATATACTTGCGGTGAGGAGCAGTGTTTGATCTTTGCAGTTTTGCCAAGCAACAAGCATTTTCAAAAAGTCCTTCTGAGGGATGGCGGGAGCCCTATAAGGATGTCTCCAAATTGATCCAAGTTGTGAATTGCAGTATTGCCAATATGTTTCTCAGGAATCAAGGCTGTATTATTGTAGCATGGTTACTTAACTGTGATGTTGCCTGCTTTCTTCTTTGATTAAAAGAAGGTGCTTTCTCGCTCAAGTGATCAGACTGCTGCTGCCTTTTCTTTGCCTTCCCTGCCCTGTGTAGTAGGGTTTATCTCAAATTTTCAGTGAGCCCCTTCTCAGCCTAGGCACAATGCACCACAGTGGCTTGGAGAGCTAGCTGACAGAGATAGCAGTTACCTTTGCTAATAGTTGGATCTTTTGGCACAGAAAATGACTACTTGTTGCACTGGGCTACCCTTCTGAGCTTTGCTTGGCTGGCAGTCTTGGCTCAATCTTGTGTGATACACAGCTTCGTGGATGAAGTAAAGCATAACGTTTTAGTGCGAGTGCAAGAGAAGCCAGAACACCAGCATGTGCATTAAATTTGTGTGTTAGGGACAGTAGCTTCATCTGAAATTTGTTTTGAAATTTGAGCGCGTGTAAATACAGGTATATGGTGCTGTAACTGCATCTCTAAGATGGATTAACTCTGAAAACTGAAACAGCTTCTGTCAACAAAAATGTAAATGCTGTTGTCTCTGCTAATCATTAATTACTGTTCCATAGGCAAACGAGATGGGAATTGTAAAGAATTCTGCAGCCCTGAGCAACTCAGGATCTCAGCCAAAATGGTTCTGTGATGCTAAATGAGTTTTCTGCGGTATAGCTTGGCCAAGTGCAAAAGCCGGGACTGCAGCCTTCTGTGTGTCTCTGTAGCACAAAAGCTACATACCTTACTGCTGATGAAAATACTTGTTAATAATTCACAGGGTTAAACTTATGTACAGACAGGTGACTAAAAGGACTTGTAAAAATACTGTATTTTTACATTATATATATATATAGTGTATTTTAGATCTTTTCTTTTTACAAAATACAGAAATAGACTAGTTTTTTTCAGATGATTCCTGATTTGCAACATGATTGCAAAGACAAATGAGTAATGTTTCCCTATAATCTGATATTTCTTAAATACAGGAAAATTTAACACAATAGCAGTTTTTTTGAACTTTCGCAGTATGAAGAAAAGTTAGGCTTGGGTCTCAGTAAACTTCACAGAGAAAATGAGATTTCCTGTTTTTATCCCTATGTCCCCTGGCTAAAACACACCTTTCATGCAAAGATCTGACTTCCTCCAAAAGCTTGTTGTGAAGTTCTTCAACTCAGCCCCCAGGTTCCTATTAAGAACTCCAGTTCTGATTATTATCTTCTGAGTTCTGATTATTATATTCCCTTCTTGCCCTTTTACTTTCTCTATCTATATCTGTAGACATGAGGTCTTGGACTAACTGTTGGCTCCTAGTACAAGCAGTGGACAGGGGTGGCAGGACAAGTTGGAGCTCTGCTTTGCCTCGCAGCAGGCCAGTTCATGATCATTCCCCACTTCTCTTCTCTCTGCTTAATCCCTTTCTTTTATTTTATTATGGGTGTTAGTTCAATGACCAAACTAGGGAAGGCAGTCAAAGAAACTTTTACTTTTCAGAGGCTATCAAGTGAGGTTCACTTGAACTTTGCTACCTAACTGTTTCACAGAGATACCTACCAAGTAAGGGAAAATACATGTACGTAAATGTATTTTTCAAGAAATCTGTGCGTTTCTACGGTCTTCATCACCACGGACAGCCGGTCATATTGTAGGGGAGCCGAGTCACTCCTCTGAGAGGGAGAACTGGAAATGGTGAAACAAAGTCATTCTTGAGAAGGCACGGGCTGGAGCAAGCACGTGGCATGGTGTTGCAGAGCTAGAACAGAGCATTTTGACAGTGGGGGTAAGGGGAGTGACTGCAGAGAAGAGGAAATTCCATACGGTGGAAAAGAAGCCATGTCCAGGCAGGATGCTGGATTTAATCCTGAATGAATTACAAAGGATGTTCAATGACTAGAAAAAATATTTGTAGCTTTTTCCTTATTTTGTCCTAATCGGTTTCTTTTGTTAGCCACTGAAAAGTGCAATTAATTGCAGATATTAATTATTTGAGTTTACATAATTAATACAGGGAGAGGCAAGATTTAAACACCAACTTGAAACTCTAGGAAAGAGTCAACTTGGGCTAAATAATTCTATTGAGGGTCAGCCTGGTCCTGGAGTCTAAGCCAACTATGAGGTACTATTTATTTCCACAAGGGAGCAGCTCAGGAGAATGTGCCCCAGGAGATATGCATTAAGAGGCAGGCAGATAATGGCACTGTATCTGTGAAAACCAAGCTTACAGCTCATGCTTCTACCATTTTGGGCACAGCTCCAGTTTAGCAATCATCTGGCAGGTAGGAATGTACTGTACGTTAGCTTTGAAAGTGGTGTATGTCTAATTACTGACCAAAAAAAGCCTGCAGAGGTTCATGTCTCTGTTTCTGTCCTAAAGCTAGCGTGAAAGTGGGGTGCCTGTCACAGAATGGGTATGATCTTTGTCTTTGCTGAGTGTGACTACTGAAATACCTAGTTACAGGTGTATTTGTTCAGACCTTTGCCAAAAAGGCAATCGTGCAATTGCAATGAGGAATCCTATTTTTCTTTCCTTTCTTGTGGTCTCACAGAAAGGGTCTTTATGCATTGCCGTAGTTCCAAGCTGCTCAAGTGACCTCTAATGGAGGGGTTGTGAATGCTCCATACAGAGTAGATCCTGACAAAAATCACTTGTTTAGTCCTGGTCTGTGTCAGTACATCAAGCTATATTTATAGAAGCATTCATCTTCTTAATGTGCAGAACTCTAATCATTCCTTATATTTAAAGCAACAGAAACTTGAGGTGGTTTATCATTTTCTTTCAGAAAAAAACTTCAGTTGGTTCAAATTCTGTGTCTGAGGTAAAACCAACATGCTGTCTTGGAAGTTACAGGGTTCAGTTCATGCTAACTTAATATTATTCAAATATATTTAAATGACTGGTAAATTAATGATTTTTTAATTGCTTATTTGAAGGAAAAATCTGGGTTATATTTTGTTAAAATGTAACATGTTTTCTGCATAGTTCTAAACTTTAAAAAAAAATCCCATGAGGTGCTGACAAAATGAAATATCGTACTAACAATGTCTTAGAAAGCATGATGTTCTGGCAGAGCCATTTTGTAATGTAGTATGCAGAGAAGATTGGAAAGGTACAATTCCCAGATAAAAACTGACAACATTTATCATTTTCCAGCTCTGTGTGGTCTCCTTGGCATTGTTCAGAACGCTCATTGGCTTGCATTGTGAAGATGTGATGTTACAGCTAGTTTTAAGGTAAAGTCTAAACTCCTTTTTCCACTCTTCAGCCTAATTCTGGGACATACAGTCTCTGCCTGTGGATGCAGAGCTGGATGAGAGTTCTCCAAGAGAGCAGAAATCCAAGCAACTGTGGGGATAAGAATATTTATGATGCTGACAAAAAGTCTACCAGACCTGACGAAGTATGATTTACGTCCTGTGATCTTCAGGAGCAAGAGATCTTTCTTGTGATTTATTTCTATAAAAGTGAGGGAAGAGAAGCTAAGAATATATTTATGACCTCCGAACTGCTTATTCCGTGCTTCTAAATGTGTAATTCTTCTCTCCTGCGTGTTTTCTCTAGCGTATCATACACAGTGATACGAAGCTCTATATTTGTTTGCAGCTTCCACCTTCTTTGCTGTTGTTCTCCACCTCTTTGATTCCTCTTTCACCGAGAATACTTCGGGTTCCTGAACTGTTGTAGGTAGATAGTTATGTAATGTACTAAATGCATTGATTACTTTTGCTTTTAACTGATGGTTCTGTGCCTTGCTTCAGAATACTCACTTATAATTTGGGTGTGTGTATTAGTTGAGAATTGATTAGTTGTTTTGGAAATACTGGTGTAACTAAGTGGGGCTTTTAGCACTGTAGATCACATGAACCTTTCAGATACTGTCTGTCCCTCTGCGCACAAGCTTTAAGGTGAAATTCCCTTTACCTCGGGCTGTTGTGCCTGGGATTGCTGTTCGGACCTCTGTGAACTCAAGTACGTTGCCACTCTTAACAGCAGGAGAGTGCTGTATTTAATCTTCTTTTGTTTATTTAGGGAATCTGTTAGAATTTGTTTGCATTTTAAATGGAAAAACATCAGTCCAGTTAACACGGAGGCTCTTAATAAAATGTTCTTAAAAAGTTGAACAAAAGTGCTCTAAAGAAATCCAACAAATGACTGCACTTTCTCTATTCCTCGTACTCCCCATAGCTTATTCCCTCCTCTGCCTTAGAGCTCAGTCTTGATCTAATGCAGTAGAACACCTTGGTGACCCTTCCCTCCTTTTTACTAGCTGCTTGCCTGGCAAACGTGAACTGTTTCTCTCTGGATTTCCCAGGAAAACAAATAAAATAAGGTTTCTGAACTGGAACTCATTCATAGTGGGACCAAACCACCCTGCTGGCCTTTAACATCTGCCTATCCCACGTTTCCTCCATCCGTTCTTACAGCAAGTTTGCTCTGACCTGCAAAAGATTGTTTGCCCTGTTCTGATGCAACTGATCTCCTGTCTCTACTCGTTTTGACAGTTCCTCATCAAGCCATAGCTTCACAATATAAAAAGTCAGGGTTTCATGCTCTTGAGAGGTTTACACTATGAATCACTGCCAAGATTGTTATACTGTTTCGTTTAATTTAGAGAGGGCAGGAGGGTGGGAGGGAAATTTTGTGTGTTGCTGCTTTCCCTGACATGGAACCAGGGTGAACTAACGGTACGCGCTGCTGTTTCAGATACCTGATCCCATGTAACCACATCATGTTGAGCCAGCGGTGGGCTGTGAAAGAGAGAGACTGTTACTCTGTATCTGCTGCAAAACTGTTGGCCCTGACACCAGTCTGCTGCTCCACTGGGATCACCTTGACACTTGAAAGCCAAGGAAAAGATTATATTCTGTGGACAAAGGCAACACAAGCTAGAGGTAATCGGTGCTCGGGAGAAGACCAGATGAACTGAGTTTGATTTGGTAGAAGCTCATGGGAGGAGATGGGGAAGGATGGGAGGGGGAGGAAATGTGTTGAGCAACAACAAACTGGGCAACCCTGGACTGGAGGCTTCTTTAATTCCTTCCATGTGTCCAGGTCTATTTAAACCTTATTTTAACAGCTAACTTGAATATGCATTAATAAAAATAATGTACAGATACATGACAGCAACTCTTGCTGCTTCGGAGTGATTGCTGTTGGTTTAAGGTTTGAATGTGAGCTGGTCTCAGAAGTCTGGAGTTACAACTCTGTCTTGGCGATAGGAACAAGTCATGTATGTTTATGAGCAAATCTCTTAATCTTTATGCTGTGACCTTCCTGCCTTATTGGATGGTTGGGGCTAAACACTCTACCTGCCATGTCTTAGCAGGTGCCTTGCTAGACAACTTTTGGTATATTACTCGTGGTACGAGTAATCTTCTTTACTTTCAGATCCTGGTAGACGCTCTTCTGAATCTACTTGCATTGTGGAATATGGAAGAGCTGTGGACATCAGTTACCTGCAGTACCTGGGGGAAGCTCAAGAAGCCATCCTCCAGTGCCTGAAAGATTGTAAGGTTTGGTCTGCCTTATATGATGGAGTAAACCCCGATCCAGACACCTTTATCCAAACACTTGCCGAGGAGAACAGTACAGATGTGGAACACCCCATGTTTCGGCTCCAGCAAAGGACACCTAGTGTGTGTAGCTCCTCTCAAGTGACTCCATTTGGAGAGAAGATGCAGTTGGAGCTAGAATGGGATGATAGCTATGACACAGGGATTTCTCCTGGTTCTGATGTGAGCTCACCACAACCGTATGATGATCTGGGAAGCACAGAGATGCAGCCACCTGCAGAGCCACCAAAGCACATTCAAGAAATGAAAAAAAATGCCATCATGCTCATCAAAGGATCTTACATAGAGGAATCAGACTTTCAGGATGATGTTATGGTTTACAGGTTATGTGCCCAGAAGGATACTCAAGATGATGACAACTCCAAGGAGGAAACTTTAAATGCAGCCAGAGAGCATGAGGTCCGAAGCCAGACTGTGGCCAATGGGCCTCTTGAAAAGAGCCAGCTGGAAACGGACTTGGATGAGCACAGTAAGAGAAATTCAAGCTTGACTCAGGGTGTAATGAAAGAACAATTAAACCAGAAAATGATTGAGATCGATCCACAGCCAGACTTAGAGTTGAAGCTTTCTCCTCAGGAGGCAGATCGTAACTTAAGTGTAAGACTGCTGAGCACAGATGGTGAGGATTTCATTGCACAGTATGACAGAATTATTAAGGAACTGGATCCAAACAGTGCAAGCTTGGAGGAGCAGAAGTTGGATACTTCTGACCCTGTCTGTCCTGCAGATGAGGAGGATGACTTTGAGAATTTCTCAGTAGACACACCTTCTGCAGAGAGCGTGTCATCTCCCTTTGGACCAAAGGAGGATATCTCTCCCAAGCACGCTGCAAGGAGCCAGAGCGCTCCATTTACAGGTGGAATGTCCTGTTAATTACATGCATAACCGATACAGGAAGGCACGGTCATTAAAGGTGGCCAAATGAGATCACACCATGTGGCACCCAGCGGAAGTGTAGAGCAAGAAACAGTCCTGGGCACTGGAGAGGGTATAGCTCAAGTAGCTGAGACCAGTCCAAGGAGAGAGAGGGATCCAAAGTGGAAGCGGAGCAGAGCCATCAGTGTGGGTTGCTCAGGGCGGTTGTTCTTGCAGCTTTTTTTTTGTAATTGTTTAAAATCTTGAGCGGGGGTTGTGGTGTTCGTAGGTGAGAGCTCCGTCGTTCTAGAGAAAGCTTTTGCAGTTGAAAGGGTGTCGGAGTAACTTTTCTAATAGCGCCCGGTTAAATGATTTGGTTTTCTGGGGGCTTTCGTCTCCGATGCTGCCGTTTCCCCCCTCGCTGCTATCTCACGCTTCACCACGAGGTGGCAGCACGGGGGTCGCGCCCGGCTCCACGCCCTGCCCCGCCCCACGCCCGCTCTTGGGGTGCGCTTCTGCCTGGTGCGGGGCACCCACCGAGCCTGGGTCCCTGCGGCCGGCCGTGCGGGGGGGACAGCGCTACCGCAGGCCAGGCAGGGCCTTCCATCCGTAGCTGTGCAGCCCCCCGATCTTTAATTAGGTCTCTGAGATACGACAATAATGCAAGTAATAAAAAAATAATCATGTATCTAGGTTGCCTCATCCAAAACAAAACCTCCATAAGATGGCTTCTCGTTCATTTGAAATGGGGGGCAAACATTTGTGTCCATTGAAATGCACCCCTTTCTAGTCAGCTATGGCCAGCATGCCTGGCTATGTTTCTTAATTGAAAAATTCAGCCACTTTTTCAATTAGTTTGCTATTCTTGCTGTGGTGGCAATTTCCTTGTACCGGAAGCTAATCACATTCAAACCTTTCTGTTTCCTGTTACTTGCTGTCAAATATAGCTCAAAAATGCTGTCCCTGTCTCTAACTCTTCATGTAGTCTCTTCCTCCATTTGCTCCTTTCCAAAAAAACTCACACCAAAACCAATTCCCACACCCAACCCATGAAAAATCCACAACTGAGCAAAACAAAGAAAAACCAGAAACACCACAAAACACAAAAAGCCTTGCTTTTTGCTCCCCATCCACAACGTGTTTTACTCTTAGGCTGTTTATCTTGCTTTAGCGGAGATCCTAGTGCTCATAACAATAGCTCAGAAATGTCGGGTTGCAGTGTCTTTCAAATATAATAATATGTTTAATTTGGAATGTTGTATTATGTTTGTAGATGTGTGTGATGGGGATTTTTGTTTGCTTTCACTGTTTTGGGATGCTGTCATAGGATGGGGCTTCTCTCTGTAGATTTGAATAACTGGACAGAAGTTCCCACACCCAGTAAGTGTCAGAAGTGCAAAGATGCTGTCTTCAAGGCTGTGGATCTACAAAGAAAATGTCCTATTGGTGTCTATGTCTAATTTGAAAGCATTAAGCACTATCATCCTTGTTTTCTGCCGAGCAAGAAAGACTGTTGTACTTAGGAACAGGAATTTCTATTCCCCCCCCCCCCCCCCCCCCCCCATCAGTGCTTGACTTCATGGCCACATAGAGAGGCACAGTCAGGAAAGGAGTAGTCTTTTGACTTCTCATCTGTTTACCCTGTTTCTTACAAGGCTTGCAAACTCTGCTTAGTTCCTCTGATTCTCATTCCAATAATTTCTTGGGGGAAAAACACTCTGCCACTGAGAAATCTTTAAATACATCTTGGTAACTTCTCTTGCAGTGGCATACAGCACTTGTTACAAGTATTTAGCTTCAGCTTTACCTACTCAGCTTTGAAGCCTGACCTAGAGGAGAGAAACAGCGACATCTCAGCTCCTCCTCCTGCCATCCCTTTTGATACAGTAGAGCTCCCACTGCACCGTGGTCCTCAGGAGCTCTGTGAAAACGTCTCTACGAACATGAGAGGGGAAGCAGTAGGTTATGTTGGGACACCAGAAACTGTATCTCAACAAAAATTTTGAGGGTTGCTGCATTGGGTGCTCAGGCAGGGGGGGATTCTTGCAGGATGCGATACCAACCCTCACTCTGATGGCTGACATGGTGGTTGCAATGTAGCAGCCATGTAAAGCCTTGTCAGCACTGGCCCTCCTGCCTTTCCTCTTGTGAGTAGAGCTGTGCCAGCATTAGCTGTGACAGATGAGTCTCAGGGGAGTGCTTGCTTGGTACTCACGGTTGCTATAAGCCATGATAGACTTCAATTTTTAGTGTAGTTCTCTTAGGTGAGGTGGCAACACAGGCACTTCTGATTTGATCCTTGCTGTTGCGCTGGCCCAGAATTGCTTTAGCCTCTGCTGTAGTTTACAGCAGGCATCCGAAACTGGACTAAACTATGCCAAGGTGGTTCGAACGGCAGCTGTTTGCTAGCTGAGGGGAGCTGCAATGGGGTCGCATCACTGTCACCTGCTTGACACTGGAAATGCCCATGGTGTCATTCTTGTGCCAGGGACTAGGCTGGGATGTTCAAAGCTAGCAGTGCTGTAGCTGCATCACCCAGACATTCTTCGGCACGGTTTCCCTAGCTGTTACGCAGCCAGAATCGTGTGGTGGGACTGGGTGTGGGACAGGGGACGTTTCTAAGACTTTACTTGCGCTTAGGTCACTCGTGGAGACTGCCTAGAGCTTCATGTCAGCTGCATTGTCTAACGAGATGTAGTATTTGGTTGAAATCGTGCTCAGCCTTGCAAAAGTTTCTTAAGCTTGAGCACTAAGGGTTTATGTATATGGTAAATGCTTCTGTATTTCAGTAGTTATCCTGCAGCATGAATACGCAACCTAAAGTTATTATTTATTGGTGACATTTATATGATAAAGCCGACATCTACCAATAATTTTGCTTATAAATCTATTTTAATGTCTTCCCTGCTTTGTGTGACTGCAGTACTGAAAATGACTTTGCTCGTGATGTGAACGATCACAGATCTTAATTTTTACGTTTAGAGTAGCACTTTTCATATTTTTTTTAGAACACCACAGCTTTTTGATAAGAAAAGAGAGCTAGCTATAATTTACTTTGCCTGGTCCTTCTGTAGAAAGAAGGCACGAGTAAAAAGGACAGATTCTGTTTGCATTGAAACCAGCAGTACCATTCTGATTAACTTCAAGGGGAATAGAACAGTAGACCATAATGTACTAGGCTACATCCTTATTGGCACATGTAAAGTAGAATAGTTATACATGTTAAATATGCCATTAATGTAATCTGATTGGCTAGCAAAAGTGCTTCTAATCACGAAAGCTTTTAACACTTCCGTTAAGTCTATTTTGTCTGTTCAGGTACAGTTTGGTTTTTCTCCCTGCTGGCTTTAATTAGCATGTGGGAAGTCTAATTTGTTGGTTATGATGATCAAAATTCATTTTAAATGCCTGTTTCCTGGATCTTGGGATTTTGTTTCTGCGAAAACGAAAAGCATTGGTTCCTTCTTTTCTTGCAGGACCATTCATCAGCGTAGTGTTGTCGAAGCTGGAGAACATGCTGGAGAATTCCTTGCATGTAAATTTGCTGCTTATTGGGATTATTACTCAGCTGGCAAGTTACCCACAGCCTCTTCTTCGCTCCTTTCTGCTCAACACCAACATGGTGTTTCAGCCTAGTGTGCGGTCACTTTATCAGGTACTTTACCACAAGTGTTAAGTCATGCCTCTTGGTGTCTCATTAAACCTTACATCAGCTCTTTTCAGTTCCACCTGTTGCTTTCCCACCTGTCTGAGAGCCTCTCATCGCATTTCGATGGTTTAATTATATTTGTGCAAAGAACTGGAAATTCTGTATGACTGTAACTTTTATCGTAACTCTGTTTTAATGCAGCTAGAGAAAGCCTGGGTGTTCGGTCTGTGGCTGCGCTGGGAGCAAGGGAGGAAGAAGTAATTGTTACTGTTGTTTTGGCAGGTGCTGGCATCTGTGAAAAACAAAATCGAACATTTTGCTTCCAATGAAAAAGACTTCCCAGGTCTTCTCCTGGAGGCCCAACAGTACCTGCTTTTTCGTGTGGACATGTCTGATGCTGCAGAAGAATTGCTAACCAAAGGTAAATGTTAACCGCACTTGGAGGAGTGCTGGATGGAATGCCTTAGCAGTTGCCTCTCTCCTTTTCTACAGAATGATTAAAAGTAGGTGCGGTGTGAATATCGTTAACCAGATGTATCCTTCTGACTTGAAACTGATGATGCTCAGTAGGCTACAGTATATGGATCTATTTGGATATTCTTTGCTCTTTAGAAGCTTTTATTCAGCACAGAAAATGTCTGTTTAAAGGAGTAACAAAATCAGCTCTTGGCTTGCTGTCAGTTTGGCTGTAAACAAACTTGCTTTCAAGGCATGAGGTGAGATGGCATATGTGTATGATTTCATTTTATTTTTAGCCTGACCTTCAGCTGGTCATTGGTTCTTTTTTGATAAATGGTAGGGAGGACAGAAGTCCAGAATGAATTGATTTCTGCAACAATTGAATAAGGCTGTGTATCATGGTTTCAGCTACTGCTGAAGGAGATAGATATTAGCCAGAAAACTTTGAATGTGCTTTCTTGAATGAAAAACAAAGCAAAAAAAAAAAAAAAAAAAAAAAAGAAAAAAAAAAGAAGGGAGGTGGTGTGGGGGTGTGCGTGTAAAACCCAGGAAAAGCCAGCTTTCCAGGGGACTTCATAACATCTGCTGTGTCTCAAGCACAGTGCACACTACACCTGTCTTGACAGTTACCAGTATTTACACTGCCATGGGGGAAGCTAGGAAAAACAAGAAAAATGAAGAATCTTACATTCTAACTAAGAACTTTCCAGGTACAGCCAGGCAGCTGGTAGAGTTGGGGCCCTGCCCTGAGGACGTGCTTGTTCTCAGCTTGCTGTTGAGCAGGTGATGTTGGGTGCAGGTTTCCCTTAGAAGCCAAGTTCCCATGTTGAGGGAACGTCAAATGTGGTGACGGCAGTGACCACAGTGATTGAGTTGACTCAGCAACGGGGTTCAAGAGAGGCTGCATTGATGGGTATGTGCTTACTCATCATTGGGAGTCATTAATAGTCACCCACTCTGCCTATGCGTCTGTGAAGATGTTTATACTTTTCTTGGATTTCCAGAGATGTGGAAAGTGGGACTTTTTATGTGCCATTTTAATTTTATTTTCATTTTTCAAGGCTCTGAATAATAATTTAGCTACTCTACAGTCAGCATGGTATATACTTCTAAGGTTTGCAGTACATCTAGTCTATAAAATTACGATCTTGCTAAGGCTGCTTCTGGCTTGGACCAAGAATTGGTGTAGGAAGGTGCCTGCTGTAAAGGGCCTGTGTATTGCAAGTGTCAGTAGCATTTTAAGCCCTACATTCTGCATGCCATAGATGAGAAAGCCTTACAATTACACGGTATTGTAGCTAGCATGTGGGAGATGAGATTAGGAGGCAACATTTAGAGTCCTTTTTTTCAGGTGCTGGCAGTAAGAACTTTTATATAATGCATTCCCAATGGCATTATATAAATATACTTTCTATTTTACGTCAGTCGTCTTCTGTGGGCTTCAGAATTTGCCAGGTTGACTCATGCTGGTCATTATTTAGGAGTTTGAAACAAGGCTGCTTAGTCACCCTGTTGGTACATTTTCTTCTGTGTTGTGGCAACTCCTGCAAAGAAGGCACCTCTTGACAAGCAGATCGAGAGTAAATAAATGTTTGGATACCTGCAGACTTAATTCCCAACAAGGCAGGTGATGCAAGTAATCTGATTCTGGGGGCAAGTTGGCTCAGTAGTCCATCAACCCATACTAGCTCATTATATTGATTAAGTGGTGCAAGGTAGGAACTGCTACAATAATGGTAAATGAAAAAAGAATACAAAAGAAGAATTTTCGTCGAATTTCTTTGCATTAGCTTGAATGCCACCTTTGAGCATCATGCCAATTAGGTGTTCTCTGAAGGGTTTTCCCCCCTAACAGAAGTGGTGAATAACCCCAAAGTTTTTTCTGCATCTCTGAGCATAACTGGCCTCCCACAGAATTCACGTCCAAAAAATGGAAGACAGACGTAGTGGGGATCACAAATGTAAAACCAAAATACTCCAGAGCATTTCTCTTGAGAACAGTGGTCTCTGAAGGTGTTTGAGCAGAAATGAACAATTTGTTATATTTTCTGCTTACATGAGTATGTGGTTTCCTTACACAGTACCTTGGGTTCTGGGTAGATACGTAGAGCTGTCATGATGCAGATCCCATATGAAATGCTGTCCTTCTTACAGTGTGTTGGTAACAATCTCTCCAGAGTACTCATTTTCTCCTTTTCCTAGTTGTATGATTCAGTTTGCATCCTGACACTAGAAAGAAGAAGTGGACAGTCCTGACCAGAGAAAAAAAATATCTGATCCCCGGTCCCTAGACCAGCTTTCTGTGCTTTGCTCTTTCCCTGCCCCATAAACTGTTAAATCTAAATCAAAATGATTTTTAGGGAAATGTATCAATTTCTATGCTTTTTGAGGGGAAGAATTTAGAAACAAAAGCTTTGACAGTATACTAGCATTCCGGTTATATTGGCAAAACTATCAAAAACCCCTTAAACTATTAGTTATGAAACATTTTAATGTTAGAAAACTTAAAAAAAAAAAAAAAAAAGTAATCTTTGAGGGAAGCTCAAAACTTTCTTTTCGTTGTAATTCATAATTTAAGTTGGTTTTCCTCCCACAGTCAGCATTTTACACAGCACTGAAATTCTTGTACTCTGTCTCCAGTAGATAGAAATTTGTAGAATAACAATATAAATGATTGATAAGTCTGGAGCTGGAAAGGTTTTTGAAATTCAAGAAAAGTACAACTGCGCTGGATGATGAAGATGACAATTTCTTTTGGCTCTTTGGAAGTGTACAGTAATTCCACAGTGCCTTAGGAGAACTGCGGGAAAGGAACAAAAGTACAGAGGTGTGGAACGGAGGGATTGCTTTGCTCTGCGTTGGGTGGGGCATTCATCTGCAGCTCCTTGAGGTAGCTACTTGGAGATGATTCAGAAAAAGGGTGGTGTGACCCAAGACTAAGAAACCTCATCTTAATGCAGCAGTGTAGCGTTTGGCGTATCTGCAGTATGGGATTTAATATGACAGTCCTATTTTTTTTTTTTTTTTTTTTAATGATTTACTTCTACGGCTCATGAGAACGTCCGTTTGCGAGTTAGGCAGGGGTTTATCTGCCTTTGCTTCTGGTCTCGATGATATCTTGTGGCAGCGAGTTCTGCAGGTTAATTTATCTTTGTAAAGTATTTATTTCCATCACTGTTAAAATTTTGTCACCTTCTTAGTTTCACTAAATTATTTATCGTCTAATTAAAGTGCAGTTCTGCTTCAGGTTGAAACAGGGAGCAACTGACTGAAATTTTAAGTGCTGCTGCCGCCACTGTAATTCCCTCTGTTCTGATGCTTGTTCAGCCCTTACTCACTGAACTCTGGCTGCAGAGATCATACAGCAGAGCACACAGTGGGTTTTGTTTGCTCTTTTTTTAATGTTTAGTTGCTTTACTGGGAGTTAAAGGTAAGTGTAGCTAGCGGGGCCTACAGTGGTAGAAAAATAAAATTTTCAAACTTTTTTTCCCCTTAGTTTCTAGCTTGCTTCAGACTTGCTTGGTGATGTGGTAGCTTGGCCTCAAGCCCGTTTACACGGTGATTCATAGGGAGGGGACAGAGAAAGAGAGAGAAGTCCAAATGATATTTTGATCTGGGGGAGGGCTACAGCACAGCATCATTTACATTGAGACAACCATGCTGGCTCTAGATGGGTAGATTTTATCTGCTGTTTCATAAGGTAAATCCATATTACTTTTTCCCTTGACTCCTGCCCACATATTTCTCTCATCAGAGCTGGAACTGAATATTATATAACCTGGGGAAAGATAGCTAATAAAAAATGTAATAAAATCAGGCCATGTAGAACTTTAAAACGCTGGATTAGTGGAGTATCTCCCTGTGTGGTCTCAGTACTGCAAACTACAGCTCTGAACACAATCCTTGTAAACTGGGTTTGGACACTGTACAAATAAATACTGTGTGCTTAATATACTGAATATACTGAGTCTTTTTTTTTTTATTTTATTTTTTTCTTTCTTTCTCTTTTTCTTTCCTCTTCTTTCTTCCTGGCTTTAGGTAATGTCCAGCACAGCAGCAACACAGGTAAAGGAAGGAACCTGTCTGAAGCTTACCCGGCTGTATTCCAGCCTTTCCTGGGACAGAAAGGAAAGAAAGGCCTGGCTCATCCTGACCTTCCCGCACACGTGAGGAATGCCGTACTGGCAGCTGCCCTTTTCCCAGAGTTCCTGAAGGAGCTGGCAGCTCTGGCCCAGGAACATTCAATTTTATGTTACAAAATACTGGGGGATTTTGAGGATTATTATTAGTGGGTTTTTTAAATGTCTTTTTAAAAAGCTTTTGGAGTTTAAACAGTTTTTTAATGCAAAGCTGCTTACCAAGGAAGGTTGTACTTCAATATTTCCTGAAAATACTTGATTTGGAGGGGGAAGAAGGAGGCAAAATGTTATTCCCTGTTACCTTATGTTAGGCCTTATAATTTCCCTCTGTGCTACATAACTTATTTTAGACGTTCCTGATACTGCTGTTACTGCAGCTTCCTACTTTATCTCCTCCTCTTTACATGGCCACCCTTCTTTAGTGTCACTGATTCCTGTCGAATGTCTTCAATAGACACTTGTAGGTCGGCTAAGGGAGGCAAACACTTCAGCCTTTTCTGTTCCAAAAATATTCTTCTGGATAACTTATTAGAAGACGGTTTGGAAAAACATTGCCCCGTGGGGACAGTTGAGAGTATAAAGCTACACACAAACCCTCTTTCTGTGAAGGGCTGTGCTTCTTCATGTCCTTGTCCTCTTTGCCCCTTCCTTTCCTTTTCCCTGAAATGGGGTTCTTCCCGGTCCGGATCTGAAGCCCTCTTCTTAACTAGCGGCTCAGGTTTTTTGAATTCAAGTGTTCTTATGTGTCTTAAACCCCTGACTAGCTGAAAGCAGGTGCTGGACCCTACACATACCGTATTGCCTTGTGTTGCAGACAGATCTGCAGCTATCAGCTGTTGGTCTTTGAAGTCAAATGAACTGTGTAAGTGGATGTGGATTGCAGACTGCCTGGAATTTTCCTTGCAGTTTCTCAGCATTCTTTGATAACTACTGCATTGCTACCTAAGCTCTTCGGCATGCCTTATTTAGTAAGATTTGCACAAAGTACAGAACAAAATGTTTCTATGCAAGCTGTAATTAGTATGTAGCTTGTTTTTATGCTTATTTTAATAAGCTAAAGAAAGGTATTCAATACCTTTCAGTAGTATTAAAAGGACAGCAGGCTCTTTTTGTGTGTGTGTCTTTTTTTTTTTTTAATGAAAAAGGTTGGCTTGCTCCTGAAAGCTGTTCTGTTTTATTGTTAATTTTTTTGGTTAAGGGAAAGTTAAATGCTGTTTGTTTACTTTTAATTTAGGTGTTGACTTTTCCTAATATTGCACTTTGGGGATGGTGAGGGGAAGACCAGACTATTCACCAGCTGCAGAAAAAGGAATAACAGGGAAAGCTGTCTGCTGGTGACTAACTGCTTGAGAAAATTCTCTTCTGTGAGTAATGGGCTTCATTAGAAGAACCCAAACATGATGAATTGGTGCATCACCTCTGCATTTCATCTTATCTTAGTAGCATAATTGTGCTTCCAGTGTGCTGTAGTTGGCTCCATAAAGAGGGGCTTAGTTCATGAAAGCCTTAAACCCCTTTCTTTGTCCTGGAACGAAACTAACAGTGACTCCAAGAAATCTGAAGAAACAGAAGTGAGAAATAACACTTGCAAACATTAGTTCTCCTACTCATTGTAATTCCGTAATGTGGGATGCTCCAGTTAATAGCATCCTGATTTTGAAACACACTTTCTTAGAGACTGCAAGGGAAAAGAACACTTTAAAAACAAAGACGCTCCAGAAGAGTCTAATTTGTTACAGGTCAAATTCCACAGCAATCTGCAGTGTAATTTAAACTTCTGAATCCTTTAGATGCTTCTTAAAAGTTGTACTTTAATCTACAAGCTGTGAGACGCATTCATTGTCTCAGACTGCTGTAGGTTATTCCAAGGAAAAAAAAAAATATCCCAAAGTGTACCTCTAACAAAATCCCCTCAAGAACTCCTCGGGGTCTGTCTTTGCTTGTTTGCTGTACGGTCTTCACATCCACGATAGCTGGGGGTCATGTTGCTTGCTAGCTGACTTGCTGGTTTGCTTTCAATTCTAACTTGTTTTTTTAGGCACCATTTCATTGCCATCCTGTAAATCACCTGCTGCCCTCGACGTGGCCCTGCTTCACCTCGCAAGCTTCCTTGGAAGCTGAAGCCAAGGCTGCAGATTTTTTCGTAAATCTTAGTTATCTGGGTTTAAGAGAGCTCCTTCTTGTCCCCCTGCATTGTTGTGAATGGGCGATGAGAAAATCAAGGTTTGGTTTGTTTCGTTGTGTTAAACTTGTCCTAGGACATGGTGGGTTCTTTCCCCACTGCCCCGCTCCTGCTCCCACTATTCCCAGTAGTGCTGTCTTCCGTGCTGTACTCGCAGGCCTGGCCTGAGGGGGTTCACTAGTGTTGGGCATAGAAAGTATTTTAGCATTTTGGATTCAGTGTCAGTGCTTGCTCCGCTCCTCACCTCTTCTGGTAGGAACTTTATGTGAGCAAAAGGAAAAGTACCAAATACGTGTGAGCAGCTAACTCTTAGTGGTTCAGAAATAAGTGCTAAATTGCAGAAGCAATCCAATCCTTTTTCTGAAGGACTTTTTAAAAAGGAATGAAAAAAAAATACTTATTTTAAATAAAGAATTCTGCAGACCAGTGGTCAAGGAAGTCAGTAAGGTCACTACGTGAACGCTCCCTTCCCTTGTTTTTATTCTAAAATTAGAATCTTTATTTACTGGGTAGAAAGGATTTTTTCTGAGATTGTTAATTTTAACTGGTGTTTTCAACAAATGTACAAAGTCATGGCAGTTTTGTCTCAGCAGGTCTCTTAAGCTACGTGGGGATTTTAAAATGTGGAATGCTCAAAAAAGCATCTTTAAATTTGAGGAAGGGGAGGATTTACCTCATAAGCTGTAGTAGAGCTTATGCTCTGCATCCGGCAGAATGAATTCAGCCTTTGAAATCTGGAATCATGTGGAAGGACTTCTTGCTGAAAGGTCAGAACTGTGTGTGTACGCAGTGTCCCCTCGTAACCAAGAACCTGTCTGTCAGCTCCCCGAAAGGAAGAGGCGGGTGAGTGCAGTGACCCTGGGTCGGGGCTGTAAAAATTGCCATCATGTGTGTAACTTTCTGTTACTGGGTTCCTGAGCGGCATCAGACTTGTAGCCACGTCTTAGTTGTGATAGTAGCATAATGCCCAGCACCCAGCAAAAATATACTGGCAGGAATTGCATCTTCAAAACGTAGAACCTGTGATATGGCTTGAAAATGTTGATCTTTGAGATTAATCGCCTGCCTATGTGTAAGTTCTTCAGCCAAATGTTTGTTTAATAAGCATCTTCCCTCCAATTAGATAATATGTTACCCTGTCTTTACCAATGATACATCTTTTCCAAAAACCCCCTAAATGCCTGTGGTCCAAGCAGTGATGCAGCCAGTAGGCCCTCAGAGGACACAACATTATGCTGCTTTTTCCAAGAGTAAGGAAGTGCTCCACGGTCCGGATTCGCTGCACTCGGCGCATGCGTGTGTGATGAGAGCAGTCCCTCCTTGGTGCAGTGGCTCAGCACCACTCACAAACAAAGTGTCTTGGGGTTGGCAGGCCTATTCCAACACCTGCAGGTGGTGGCTCAGTGCTACCAAAGTTAATTTCCAGTCTCCTGCTAGATGTTTCAAACTGGGAGTGCCACATTTCTAATGATGTAGCCTTTGAGTGTGTTCTTAAGCTGTTCTGCTGTAGCAAGGGATCTTTCCGGCAACTTCAGTCTGCTATATTTTTTTGCAACCTACCTATAAAGTGAATGGCTAGTCTTAAAACAGTTGTAGTCATTCTCTTTTACCTTTGGCCATTTTTGGATGCCCTGTGGGTCAGTCTCAGCACACATGCACGTACGGGTTGTGTTCACTGGGGCTACTGCGCTCGGCAGCTTACGTTCAAAACAGTATCACCCTTTGCATGTGCTGATCTTGGGACGTGTGCAGCGGCAGTTCATGGGCTGTGTTGTTGGCCCTACTTACAGCCTTTTTATTATTGTATTCTAGGCGTTTTTCTTGAATTTGATCTTTTCCATGTGTGCCCTAAAGAAAAAGACGGTATTTCAAACCGTTGTTGATCAAGTTGTTGGTGGTGTAGTTTCAGATGGGACAGATGTGCTACCTCTTCTGTCCCGGTAACTTCCTGACCTTGGTTTGGAAGAAGAGAAATGAGAGCTTTGGTTCTCAGCTGTATTCCACGGAGGTGAGAAAATTCCCAGTAGCAGGCTCGGGCTGTCCCTCCCACCAGCACACCCAGATACATCCTTCAGAGCATCCAGTTCATAAATTACTTATTTCCTCTTTCACGAGGGTTTGTCACTATGTAAAAAGTCTGATGAATTCAGTGGTGTCATGCTGCCACACCTGCTTTGTGCATTAGCCTTTCCAATGCAGTGTGATTTTTTTGTAAGATCGGAACATTTCCTGGAATGGGAGAAGACGCGGTGTGATTGGGGTGGACCGTGGACATCGGCAGGGGCTGTGCTTTGGAAAGGGAACAGGACAGGACAGGCATGTTTCTGTCACCAGAGCCATTCTCGCTGCTCTTTGGCCTGGGCACAATGCCCAAGGGGTCTGTTCGCTCCTTCAGAGAAAAACATTTGCAAACAAACTTACTGCATCCCACAGAGTCCAAGGGTTTAAGTTCAAGAGGTTAAGTTCTATTTACCAAGAGGAGTATACTGTCTAGCACAGGGTGTATGCATTCACTACCCTTTTGTACACTCTGCTGTTGCCTCACAGAATGTTTCATGCTTCAGGAAGGTTTTTAAGCTCTATAAGCGCTAAAAATCTCAGGGCTGGGAAGAAAGGATGGGAGCGGTGTGATTTGGTGCCGTTAAATTATGTCATTGTATCATTTGAATTTGTAGCCACAGCTCCTGTTTGAGGGCAGCTTGATTTAATAAGCAATTTACTGTGCTGTATTTACTGAAATTGCTATGTCATGCCTGCAGTTTTTATGATGGCTCCTATTACATTTGTAACATTTAAACCGCAGCTGCGGTTGTGAGTAGAATATTGGGATTTTCCTCTTTCTTTTCTTAACTCAGATAGCTCTGGCACAGTACAGTAACGTTGCTGTGTCCAGATCAGATTTAGATAATTACAGTATGTTCTTCCTTGCAGCTTTTGAGCATTATCAGTAGAAACAGAGGGTACATGACACCCAGGCTGCTTGCGTTAATGAGCAAACCAAAGGTAAAACACCACAGGTGAGCAGGGGGCACTTGCCTCTTTGTAAGAATTTATGTTCGTGTTGCTCTGATTTACTGAGGACCAGAAAGAGAAAACTCGTAGCAAATGTGAAAAATGCATATGGCAGTGCCCTATGGGAACTGTCCAAGTGGACAGCACTGCTACGTAATGTTTTGGGCCAGGAGTGTGCAAAGGAGAGTGAAAAAAAAAAAAGTGCTCCTTGTTAAGGTGGTGTCAGGCTTGCATAAATGGGTATTTGGCTACTATGAGGTGGTGCCAGCTGTCCGGCCGCAGACTGCAATGCTATTTCAGTGACTTTGTTGGCAGTGGAAGCCCAGCTCTGACTAGATGTACTTTATTTTTTAGAGGCCACCACCTTTTGTAAACATGTTGTGGCTCAGCATCAATGCATTTCATTTGTTATACGCCCGGTTGGAAGCCTCTTGATTATGAATAGGAGCATTACTTGGATTCTCAAATATGTAGGTACTTGAAGTGGCATTTTGCTGCTGACTGTGCAAATCTTTTTGTTCATTGATTATAATGGTTCTTGTGTGGCAGCTGGATTAAATGAAGACTGAAGTCTCTGGGCTAAAAGCCCTGATGGAACTTTTGTGCAAAGGCTGCATTTTTCAACCAAGTAACTTTCTCTGGCACGTCGGCAGACTGCCCGCATACAATTACCTCTCATGGGCTAAATACCTGCAAACTTACATTTCTGACAAAGCCAATGCCACAGCAGCTGTGTTTTATTGCTGCGTACCTGAAAAATAACTAGCTTGGATTTAGACCAAAAAATAACGTGGATGAATCAAATCCAGGAGAACTTAACTGTGTCCAGCTCAGTGCCGCTGTGTCTGTTTGGCCAGAGCTCAGGCGAAATGTCGTCTTGTGTCCCTCAAGGTGTCTCTCAGTGTCCATGCACAGCTTGGGTTTGGAAACTCTGACCAGCGTCTGTCGTAAAACTCCAGAGTCATTTTTTTGAGCTTCAGTGTGAAAAACCTCATAGCCTCTAAGACCAGTCTGAAAACCTGGCCTCTCAAACTCAGTTACTCAGAAAGTAAAATATAACTTAACCGATGGTTATGCCTGGTTAGTGGGTGTAAGTTCTTTAGATAAAGCTGTGGCTGATGCGACCATATGTCTGCAGAATCCTGCTTGGTGCTTACACAGCATGCCTGCGCGTGGAGGGAGCGTTCCCCACGGCGAACCTGTTGGCCCTCAAGTGCTGCTGTTGGGATTAGCTCCTGGTAGTACAACCTCCGCAGCCGTGAGTACTGACCCAGCTCTAGGCCCTTCTCCAGGGGCTGTGATGACCAGGCGATGGATGTGGGGTGAAATAATTGGCTGCCTGTGTACGTGCGGGAGTAACGTGGGGTCTGGCACAGCTGTCACCAGTCTCTTTTTGGGGAAAAGCCAGCAGGTGACATGGAGTCATTTGCGGGGTCCTGAGCTGGGCCTCACATGGAGCCAAAGGGGAGAAACAGCAAAGGTCAGGGTTCCCTCTCCAGCTGTACGTACACAGCTGGTCAGCAAGCGCTGCAGATGGTTGTGAACTGCCTGTCCACCCTCCGGGAGACCTTAAGGGTCTGGGACTAGGATAGTCCTAGAGGGAGGACGTGGGCACTGCTCACTAGGGCCATCGGGAGCGACCCAGCTCGGCCCAGGGGCTCCTCTAGGTGGAGTTCACATGGGCCATCACAATGGGCACAAAAAGGTGCAGCAAATCACAGGTCAAGAGAGCTTTTTTGTATTTTCGTATTTATTTTACTGCCTTCCTTATTAGCAATAGAATTTTACGTATCTTCATATTACCTGAAAGTTTGCGGCTTCTGAGGGGAGAGGGATGACTTCTGCTCAGCTGCCAACCCAATGCAAGTGAGCTTCTAAGCATCTGGGTCAACCAATCTTGACCTCAGCTCTGCTCTAACTTGGTTTTACACGGCCATGATGTGAAGCAGAATCCAATGAACTCTGGAGTATTTATAAACAGCACGCAGGCACCAAGCACAGGAAGACCAGCAGCATGCTACTCCATCTCTCTCACGCGGTTTGAGAAAGGGAGAGTTGAGTGAAAACCCGATTTGTTTTTCTTCACGTGAAAGAACCAAACCGTCTACATGCTGAGCATACACCCAGGGCCGTAGATCACCGAGAAGGTGCCGCCGAGGTCGGTGGTTGTGAAAGTGTGTAGGCAGAGGGGTGCTCCTAGCAGAAATGAGAACATTTCAGTGCGTTGACACCCTGCCGCAGAAGTGGAGTGGAAAGAGGCCGCAGTGAAATTGCAGTGTGAATCCTCTAGCTGTAAATTTTTTAGTTAAGGTTCCTATCATGTGCTTCTATTTTTAACGCAGTTAAAATTAAACTCTGCAGCCAAGGCTGAGCGCTAGAAATTCTTTCTTCACCACTTCAGCATTGCCAGCATCTTTTTAGACAACTTTCTTCTCCTCTTCTGCAACCTCATATGTGGGATACTTCAGCTGTACAGGATAGTAAGGATCATCTCTCCACCCCCAGGAGTGACCTCTTAAAGGACTTCCAGCAACGAGCAGATGAGATTGTTGTGACAGTGTCTGGTGTCAGCTTTTAATTTGTGAAGCATTTTCCTCGGCCCTCTGTTCATGGACGGTTGCTGCTGAAAATCTGCACGAAACTGTCCTTAATTCACCCTGCCTAATGCTGTCACACAGATGGCATCTGCGATCAGTAGATCAGGGAGCCCTGTTGTCGCTAAATAAGAATTGCAAGTTGGGGTCAAAGCCTCAGTCTCCATTCTGGAGTTCCCAGCCTCACTACAGCCATGCCGAGAGCTCCTGATCTGCAAAATGTTCCGACATCAAACAGTTCATAGGCTCTGCCTTTTATCTTGCAGACCCACCTGTCCCACGGGGATTTTTTTTTATTATTTGTCTTCAAATAGCAGATATTAAATTCCTTGAGGCGGCTGCTGCTTTTGTCTTTTAATGTGCTCCATTGACTACTGCTATGCAAATACAGACCAAAGCCGTGTTACACCGTACAGAGTTCACTTGCGGAGTACTTAGAAATTGCCTTGAGCTCCATTTAGGACACAGAGGAAGGTGGCCGTTGTGTTTAGGCTGCTCAGTCAGGCCCTAGGCAGGCAAAATAGGATCTGATGTTTCAGTTGTATTGTTTCAATCAAACTGGTGAGCCCCTTCCTGCCGGCTGCCACTGGGAGCAACGTCAGCTGGCCCTGCTGAGCCTCCTCCTCACTGGGGCATAGTGCTGCCAGCTACCACCGCTCTGAAGGTGGTAGCTCGTATCTCCACAAATGTTAAAAAAATTCATCATCTAGATTTGACTCAAACCACTTTTTTCTATCAGAAAGAAATTTATATTTTGTGTACGTCTGCAAAAGGTTTCTTTAGAAATTTTAGAAGTGGCTGTTTCATAATACAGTCCAGAATTTATAGACTATAGCTGCTCTTTCCCTTCCCTGGAAGGGGAAGAATATTACAATTGTCCCCTTTTATTCTTTCTTGTTGCCCATTGTGTTTGGCAACAAGGTGTAAGTGAAAATAGATTGAGACTTACAGTAAATCACAGAATGGTTTGGGTTGGAAGGGACCCACAAGATCACCTAGTTCCACCCCCCCCGCCATGGGCAGGGACACCTTCCACCAGCCCAGGTTGCTCCCAGCCCCGTCCAGCCTGGCCTTGAGCACGCCCAGGGATGGGGCAGCCACAGCTGCTCTGGGCAACCTGTTCCAGCGCCTCACCACCCTCACAGGGAAGAATTTCTTCCTAATATCTAACCTAAATCTACCTTCCTTGGTTTAAAGCCGCTCCCCCTTGTCCCGTCACTGCAGGCCCCTGTACAACATCCCTCCCCAGCTTTCCTGTAGCCCCTTCAGGCACTGGCAGCTGCTAGAAGGTCTCCCCGGAGCCTTCTCCTCCAGGCTGACCCCCCCAGCTCTCTCGGCCCATCTTCGTAGCAGAGGTGCTCCAGCCCGCCGAGCAGCTTCGTGGCCTCCTCTGGACCCGCTCCAACAGGCCCATGTCCTCCTTACGTTGGGGGCCCCAGAGCTGGACCCAGCGCTCCAGGTGGGGTCTCACCAGAGCAGAGCAGAGGGGGAGAATCATCCCCCCCCCTCCCAGCTGCCGGCCGCGCTGCTTGTGATGCAGCCCAGGACGGGGTTGGCTTTCTGGGCTGCCAGCGCACGTTGCTGGGTCACGCTGAGCTTCTCCTCCACCAGCACCCCAAGTCTCTCCTCAGGGCAGCTCTCGGTCCGTTCTCCGCTTTGCGCTTGGCATTGCCCCGAGCCACGTGCAGGACCCGGCCCTCGGCCGTGTTGAACGTGACGCGGTTCGCACAGGCCCAGCTCTCCACCCGCACAGCTTCGAACCTGCTGAGGGTGCGCCCAGTCCCGGCGTCCCTGTCACCAACAAAGACGCTGAACAGCCCCGGTCCCGGTACCCATCCCCGAGGAGCTCCGCTCGTCACTGCTCCCCACCGGGACACTGAGCCGCTGACCACCATTCTTTGAGCGTGACCATCCAGCCAGCTCCTTGTCCACCGTCCATCTGTCGAGTCCACATCTCTCAGTGTAGAGACAAGGATGTCGTGTGGGACAGTGTCAAACGCTTTGCACAGGTCCAGGCAGATTACATCAGCTGCTCTTCCCTCATCCACCTAAAGATATAAATTCTACTCATATAGAACTTGGCTCATGATTTTTAACAGATCTTGTACCATTTTAGCAAAGTGTAATTATGTAGGAAAAGAGGGGCCAAGAAGCAGCCATTAAAAAGACATTTACCAGCAGTAGCCGTGCTACCATAGTGGAGATGATCCTTCCTTCTTATTTTAAGTACAGCTTAATTATTACTCTTCCAAATACATCACTGCTTTCTCTGTTCTAAGAGGCACCCAGTCCAGCAGAGGGGAAACTCAGCCCAGCAGAATCGAGCTGAGCAACAAAAAGCATTAACCTTGGAGGACCACATCTTGGCAACTACTGTGCTTTTCTAAACCAAGGGAATACCTTTAAATATTAAGATTCCAGATTTCACGCAAAAGTCCTTGTGCCTTTTTGTTTCTTGCTGCCATGGTAAGAGTTGAACGGAATTCCAACATTTAATGTTTGCTGTATAGTCTAAACCTTTATTAACTGAACACTTACCTGAAAACTCACACCACTGTAAGTAAAAATGGTACTTTTTGCTAATGATGTCAAAAGCGATAGTAAAGGCCTCTGTGTTGCCAGTCAGGTTACATGAAAATCCTGGGGGGTCTGGTTTGGGGCTTTGGTTTTTTGGCAAATTTTTGGATGTTTGTGGGGTTTTGTGGTTTTTGGGTTGTTTTGGGGTTTTTTTGAAGGGTCATGGTTTTTGCAACCATGTTACTGCTTTTTGTGAGCTGTATGACTTTTAAATTGTACAGTTATTTTTATGTGAATAATGGGTATACATTTTATTCATTAAATATATTTGAAAACCACAAGGTTGGGGGTTTTTTTTCCTTCTAATTAAGAGCTCGTATTTGTACCCTGAGCCAGTTTGTACAGAAACATCCTCCTTGAGACATACATTAGCACTACTACTCGTGAGGAAGAACTGCCATCAACCTAGTGCTGCAAGCAGCACAGTTGCGAAAGGCAGCTGATGTCCCCGGGCTGTACCTGCTGCACTCCTGTGTCTGCCCTGCAGGCAGAGGCTAAAGAACAATTCTGCAGTATCTCAGAGATAAACGTACAGCTTCCTGAAGGGGTCTAAGGACTTCAAACCCCTGGTACTAAATGGGGTTTCTTTCCCTACTAAATGTAAACGTGACAGGCTGCCTCTAGTTGCATTTCCTGATAATGTTTTGATCAGTTGAAGCAGGTCAGGACTGGGAAGTTAGCTCTAGGATGCTGGATTTCGGTGGGTACGTCAAGCTAGGAGCTGAAAAACAGAAGGTAAAAACAACCCCGCATAAAACACCCCTTAGTATTAAATAGTGGATCAGACCCTGGAAGCCTGCTGCATCCCGCTCGGCGTCGGTAAGCCAACTGCTGTCCGATTCCCTCCACAAAGTGCTGCGGTTCCAGGTGACCACAGAGCGCCACGAGCCAGAGAAGCGAGCGGCCCTGGGCTGGGAGCACTTCCAACACGGGATCAAGTTCTTGCCAGCAGAGAACAAAAACCCAACTGGAGCAAACAGACCCTTTACTGAGCTACCGCGTAAGAGAAAAGCACTACTTGTTCCTCCGTAGGTTTGTGCGCGACCAGCAGAAGCACGTTTGCTGTTGACCCTCACGGCCAGACTGCGATGCAGACCCTGGGAGGGCTCAGGCATCCCTGCATCCCTCCGTTAGGCGCTCTTCAGAACTGGAAGAGCTGCGAGTAGGCAAAGCAGGTGTTTGGGTAGGTAACAAGGAGATGGTGAGCAAACAATTTGACGCTAATTCTTAGACGGAGGCACAGCTGTTTGTGGCACTAGCCTCAGGCACGCACTTAAGCAGCTAGTGACTTCGTCCGTTCCCCATCCCTCAGCAATCAGGAGGAATGATAGCACTGGACATTTTTCTCCCTCCTGCTAGGCATGGAGGCACACATGCTCTTCTTAATTACTGCAAGGTGTTTTCATCATTGTTACTAGTGTGCTTACACTAATTTACAGTGACTTACTAGCATGCACCACTGGATTTCCCCTCTCACAAAAAGGCAGCTGGAAAGCCGAGTTTACACTGGCTTTATTACAAAACTAACCAGCACAGCTTCAGCTCTTGGCATGCTCACAGCCACCCCTGGGAACTCGTTTCCTGTGGCTGTGTGGAAATCACATTTCTGAACACCACACCGAAGCGAGGGAGATGCAAATGACTGTATCATCTCCCGCTGTTCTTTTTCTCATATGCCTTTGGCTGGTGCATCCAGGGAAGGCTGGGATGTAATGCTGCTTGCAGTATAACCAACAATCCGATGCTACATGGAGAGGCACCAAAGTCCATTTGCAGTGAACTAGCCAGAACAAAGCACGTGCTTTCTGTAGACGCTTGTGTGCTTTTTCTCCTGTGGCTGCGGCTACTCTGACAGCTTCTTCTCTAATAGTTGCTTCACCAGAACAGGATTGGATCGTCCTTGGGTTTCTCTTTGTACCAGGCCAATTAATTTATTTAGCACTTTTTGATTTCCTGCCTTTACCGCCATAACCTTTAAAGAAAAAACATGACAGACAGCATTGTTACAGGAGAACCAGACATCTTCACTCACTCATGCACAGCCAAGGTATGAATATTTTTGTCTGCTGTGGTAGCGTATTATATTTTGGGCTAAGCTGTTATTTATAAGAACTGCCTTCAGCTTTGCAATAAGCTCCTGCTCTGCTCCCATGAGACAAGAGCAAGTCCCTACAGCAGCAGGGCCTTACAACTAATAGAAAGATCTGCTCTTATTGAAAAAGTCAGAAAACACTTTTTGGATTGTAACAGTGTCTGCAACTTGCACAGCAACTTCCAGGAAAGGAGCGAGAAAAATGAGATGGACTTCTCTTGCTAATAGGATCTATCTTTCTCATTCAGTATAATGTTCAGTTATAACAAGTAATTTGCATCAAATCATAACCTATTTGATAGTATTTGTGAGGACCTTCAAGCACAGACATAGGTGTTTTTGTAACAGCATGTTATTTCCTTTAAGCAAGGAATCCTTTGCACCATAGCAATTAATTAACTGATGAGAAGTACGGCCTCCTATCAGACAGCTAGTGTTTGATGCACAATCACCTGCAAAATAGCAAGGGCCATAATTAAAAGCTAAGTAAAGACACTGATGAAAGCATTGGAAATGTCTCTTTCCTAAAGGAGCTGCTACTGCTGACAGACAAGCGCCTGGCCCGCGTGCTGTCTGTGTGGCAGGGAAGACACCGTCTACATTGTCAGAGTTACTGGGCAAAACACAATCCCTGCAATTAAACAGGATGGCGTATTTACAGATATTAAGGGAAGGATTACGAACATATGAACCGCCAACCGTGCCAATACCAAGCACAAATGCAAATATTGCTCCTCATTATGGTATCCAAAATATTGGCAGTCTAAGATCTTTGTAATGCCACAATATGGAAAGGACTCATTGCTCCTGATCGGCTGGGAATTACCTATACGGGGCAGCGTGCCATACAACCCAGACAGTGCATTTTCCTAAGTGCTCGGTGGTAGCTTGAGCAACTGTTTGTAAATTAGTTAATTCTAAGGAAAGTTACTACCAAAAAGGACACCACTGACTTTTTTTTTTTTTTGCCCCTGTTAAGTACTCAGCTAACACTGTTCTGTAAGGCAAGCTCTCGTAGCAGTGAATTACAGGCCTTCAAGGCAGCGTTTGCCTTGGTGTAAGATCACCTGGAAAAAGCAGGGAAGTGAGGCCATTCTACTGCATTTGGCTTGACTAAACCAGTGGAAAACAGAGAGGAATTACATTTTCGGAGAAAGCATTATTATTGAAATGGGAGTATAGTTACGGACCTCCAGCTTCTGCACTTCCCAATCAGTTCTAACATTCTCCCTATCCCCACTTGTGCTTCCAGACCAGTCTGAACATACAGCAGCGCTTTTATCAGGCTTTGCAAATGAGTCAGTCTGATGGAGGTCACGCCGACCTACTGCAAGCTCATTTTCTTTATCAAAAGCTCTTGCAGAGCTGTTAGCATCCCCCAATGAGATCTGGGGTGGGTGGTATTGTTCTCAAAAGATGTTAATGTTTTTTTCCAAATGGCAAATGTATCTAGACAATGTTTATATTAGAAGCAAGCTATTCACTTCTGCTTTTACATTTTTTCTCCAGAGAACATATAAGCACTTGTTTTCATTTTGCTTTTTATAAAGCAGATTTTAGACCCTGTCAAGATCCCTTCCCATTCCTCCCCCTCGTGATCAACAAGGTCTTCTTTCCCTTTTTCCCAGCTCAGACCCTGTTGGACCGATAAGCCATGCAGGCTGCTGCGTGTCCTCCCAAGGAGATGGGGGAGAGCCAAAACCCCATCTTCCCTACTGCAGCATGTGCGCTGCTGCCTCAGCCCAGCAGCAGAGCGGACAGCAGCTCTGGAGCCACCGATGCTGCTGCCACAGGGGTCCAGCTCCTCCCCACCCCACAGACACTGGCAGGCAGCAGAGCCAGCTCGACTCATCTCTTTGGCAGTGGAGGGAGACAGGGATGTGGTGAAGAGACAGATGCAAGTAAAAATTTTGCCTTGCCAGCTCTGATATAGCCTCTAATTCTGTAACTAATACATGCCTTGCTGGCAGGTAGCTTTAATCTCCAGCCTCAGAACAGTTGAACACTGTTGCCCTAATATCACAACAGACGACATAAAAATCAGAGTTATGTGGCCGGGTGGCCAGGTCAGGCTAACGACAGTATAGCTGAAGGGGGACAGGGTCCTGCATTTTTGCTTTCCTGCATTAAATTTTTATGGTCTCTCACAATGACTTAACACATGAGCCAGACTGGTAATTTCTTCTGCTGATCATTTTGTGTGAGCTTCAATTTAAAAAAAAAAAACAACCAAAAAAACCCCACCACCACTTAGTAAAATAAGAAAGGAGAAGAAAAGCCTGATACTATCTCAGCAGCAGCTTTACTGCTCCTATACTGGCTCTAGAGCTCAAATGCCAATCAAAAGGAAAAAGAGAGAGGCCATTTTAACCCGCTCTTTAGTGCCACAGACTGCAGTAGTGCACAAGCTTCCCAGCACCATCATAATCACCTCATTTTCTTGTCCATCAATCACTGCCTGGCAGATCTGTTCAAGCTCTTTTTGATCCTGTATCAGTTCAAGTTTCTTTTCTTTAACAATTTCCAGAGGAGTCTTCCCCTCTCCCTTCCACAATTCTGCAAGCACCTGAAAATCACAATGAACAGCAAAGGTCAGCGTCTCGACGCACCAGCGTTGTTTACACACGGTATTTCAGTTACTGAGCCAAGAAGGCAGATTTTAGCTCAAGCAAGAGCAGGTTGTCTGAACGTTAACAAACCCAAGATTTAAGCCTGTGCCTCACTGAAAAAGCTCCTGTACCCTTCCTCATTTTTAACAAACCCGAGATTTAATCCTGTGCCTTGCTGAAAAAGCTCCTGTACCCTTCCTCATTTTCTGCATCCTGAAATAAGAGAAAGCATTTTCACTTACTGCATGAGTACACGGTGCACTCTGCAGCCTGCCACAGTACCGGGAGCTGCCCGCCACTACCAGCGGGGGCACCTCTTCAAAGGAGCTCGCCGCGTGCAGCCCCCTGGGTACCTCGCTGCACCGAACCGAACCGCTGCTCCCTCGCTGGGAGAGGCCAGCACCACGGCAGAGACTGCCACCGACTGCAGGGCTGCTCCTCGGGCTGGACTCATGCCCATCGCATGTTACTGCCAAGAACTGCCTGTGAGCGGTAAGAAATGCATTTCCACGAGCGATGTCTCTGCCCGGGAGCTGACGATTAGCTGACTATCGTACCAAGCCCAATCCCAGGTAACTCATCCCATTACCAGTGCTCGTCAGCAAGCTGTAACGAGGATACGTGTGACAAAGCAAAAGACAAATAGTGCCAAGCAGAATGAATGCAGCGGCTCCAGCCCGCCTATGCATCACCTCCAAGTACGGGACCGCTGGGCAAACCCAAGCCTCCAGAATAATCCCTTGTTAACGCTAGTGTGTTTCCCTATGCTGTAGCAGGGCTATCACCCTGGAATAAACTTGAGAGAAGAGAACGTTTATAAAAAACCAATTTCCTTGGGCAGTCATTTTCTGTATTCCCTTTGCTCTTATTTGAGAGCTGTGGGAGGAGAGAAAGAAACCCCTTATTAAAACAGCTGCTTGTGCTCCATCCTGAGCTAAAGATATAATTGTATGTTTGGGCCATTGCTGTGTACCGATACGGAAATGGATGTCACATCAGAATTTCAGCATTAAATACTCACTGTAGCGTGAAGAAGAGGCTGGGATGGGGAGACGAGAAGGGGCATTCAAACTGCATGTTAAATAATTAGCGGGGCAGCAAGACAACTTGGGGAAAAAAGAAGCATGTGGGATGGCATCTTAACTATCCCAGCAATTTTCTTCAGCACGAAGAATTTTCTGGTACAAAAGACCTCCAGTTAAACAATTTTTTTTGTAGCCTCAACAGGCATTTAAGAACCACACATTGACATAATTCCTGCAAGAGGAGATTTGCTTGCCAGCAGCACCCCAAAGCTTTTTATGGGATCTTATCACTCTGCTGGAGACCTTGAGAGAGGGTAATGACAAGCAGCCTTATTGTGGCAGCTACATCTTGTTTTTTCCCTGTAAGAGGGTTAAAGGCAGATCACAATATTAGAGCTACTGATAAGCAGCCAGAGTTACAACTGCTGCAAGTAAAGCTTTCAGATGTTTATATCTAAATAAATCAGTGCAGTATATGATGTCTCCTACAAGATCTTCCTTCTAGCGCAGTACTTAAAAATCATCATGCCAGTGCTACTTGGAATGTCCCTAGAAAGAAATACATCCAGCAGGGATTCAAACTGTCTGCAGCCACCTGCCTTTTTTTTTTTTTTTCCTTCTTTTTTTTTTCCTCCACTCCATTGCCACCCCAGGCAGCCCCCTCCTGCTCCTTCCCTGAGGGACCGGGCAGGAAGCTTCTCTCCTGAGGCCTCCGGAGGCACAGGGATGTGCATCACCCCTCAGAAGGAGCCCTGTCCGCATAGCACAGCCCACAGCAAAACACCCTGGAGAGTCTGAAGCGCTGCACAAATCAGGGGCTGGACAATAAATAAGCTGTATCGCTCTCCTGGCAAAAGGCAGATGTGATTTTTAGGACTGGTAGGTATTCAAGCAGGAGGCCATGGGCTGCAGGAGGGGAAAATCTACAACAAACAAAACCTACGCAGCTGATCATGGCAGAGTTACCCCCGAGCAACTCATGCATCAGGCTGACTTAGATCAGGGGCGGGACAGCTTGACAGCCAGAGATCCAGCTCCGATTCCCTGCTATTCCTACGCCAAATGTCTCCTGGCACCGAGAAAAGCTTGCCCATTAGAAACCTTGAAGGCACCAGATTTCCCCCGTGACATCTGCATCATGTGTACTTTTCAATTTGGTAACAAGCATCTCCACTTAGCTAGCAGAGCAACAACGCTATCAAGGCCCTTGCTTGTTTACAGGTACGTAGGAAAGCAAAAAGAGATGTGGCCAAGACCTGTCAAAGATGCACTTTTAAAAATGTGTTTCTGCACTTGGCAAGGAATACAAAATCTAAAGAAAGCAGTTTAAAAAAATTATTTCAACTCATTTACACAAACTGCCTGCACCAGAACAGGAGGATCAAATGATGAAGTCTCCAGAGCCAAAATGAGATTTTCAGGCATCATTTCCATTACTGAAATCTCAGTAGTTTCTACTATTGATTCTTGCCTGAGCGTGATTAGGTTTTAATGATGTTCTGCGGTCTCTACCTACACAGGCATAGCAGCAAACCATTGGTCAAGATGAATTAATCGGGACTTGCAGGTCTGGCTGCCACGGGCATCGTATCAAACATTTTGCAACTGGTGAAGGTGCCAGCTGACTGCTGTGCCTGAGAATGCTCCAACTGGAAACCCTGTCTGCAGTGATTTGCTGCCAAGGGGGGGAGGGAAGCAGCAGGCAGTACCACCCGAGGCAGTCCTGCGGGCATCTCTCCTTTCCGGCGATGGAAGCCTTGATGTCTGGCAGTTGTCCCTCAGCCTCCGACAAAAGTCAGGGGCAGGCTGGGTCCAGTCCTCCAGATGGTATAGCCCTAATTGTCAGAGCAGATGCTTCTGTTTAAGTTTGTGTACTGTACTCATTCCCCTGCTATCTATGCTAAAGTATGGGTGCCAAGTGGGTCTCCTGAAGTTATTTCTATGTGGGTGACCTATGCAACTGCAGAAGCAAACAAGACCTGGGGTCTGCTCTGCTCTGTACCCTGCTACAGACCCCCGATGTGACGAGGGTGTCTGTGCCGAGTTGCTTCAGCACGGCTTTCAGCAGCGGGGATAAGTTTCTGCTTCCCTGGCCCAGGAAGCAGCCTCCTCCCACAGCGCTGTAACTTTAACAAGGCAGGCCCCTCTGCCAGAGGTGTCCTCGCTGCCAGCCCCACCAACGAGGCATGAGGCCCCATCTCGGACATACTCCCCGTCAGGCTGATTTCAGCCCTGGGTGAGCAGCACTGGGCTTCAAAACGGTGCCTCTGGGGCGGGCCAGAGGGTGCGCCTGTGCGCAGGTCCCCAGTCCTGGACACGCTCACCCCACAGCCCTGCACACCGACAGAGCTGGCAGCTGCTCCCCTTTCCACAGGCACGCTGGTCTGAAACCGCTCGAGACCTCTGGCGTAGGGTGCTATATTTGATGGCAAGTTGGGCGTGAGCTCTGTAATTACCTAAGTGGTAATTACGTAAGCACACAGTGCCCCTTCTACGGCATACGCATCCTACCATACAACGTTCTGTGTCTATAATCAGTGCTCACAGCTTTTATCTGCCCGTGTTTTGGTGGCTTATACAGCAGAGACCGAACACAAAACCTCTTAAAAAATTTAAACTGTTAACAGCTTCCTGCAGCGAGCATGTATGTATATGCATGTCTGCACGCTCACCCCATGGAACCCTTCCCATCCTTTCTCACTGGATCTGTCTCTACCACTGCAGCTCATTCTCCCCCACCCCAAGTGCTGCAATTCATCTGCTGTTGTGTATATATAGCCCTTTCTGCCCTCAGGCCATCCAGTACCTCTGCCTACTGCTGAGAATTGTTATAAACGTTTGTTATTCTTCTGACATCCAGGCAACCACAATACTTTTCTAAATGCGGCAAGGTTTCTGCAGGTTGATAGCATCGCTCAGGGATGGCAAACAGTACTGTTAGTTCACTGTGTCCAGTTTCAGAACGCCAAGGACAACACACACATTACAAGGAGTTGGTAATTAAACAAGAAAAGCACCTCTGAAATTCTTGACATTTCATAACCTGTCAGAAGTGCTGGCACACAAATATATCACAAGGGGAAAAACTCCTGTAGAAGAGCATTAGTACCCTGTCCCTGCCTCCACAGGGAAGCCACGAGTCAAGACTGGAGTTCTGAAGCTTCCCTTTCAAATGCAGACACCAAACTGATGGGTGTGCCATAACCCCTGCAGGCACAGAACAACTTTGCATTCCAATGCTTTTCCTGTTAATACTTTATCTCCTTTCTGAAGCTTTTACTTTTCCAGCCCAAAATTTCCAAATGCACATGCCTGAAGTCAGGCACTTAAATCCTTATTTATGACACCTGTCATATGCAGCTGGCTATTCCCGGAAGCAGACCAACGACAAGACCAACTTAATTGAGAACCACAAGCATCTCCAAAAAACAGAACAAGAAACCAGGAAGCTGAAGTGTCTCTTAGGGTGAAGAGCCACATTTGCAACAGTTACACTTGGTTTATAATCATGCAAAAAAGCCTTAACTGACTTCAATGCTATTCCAAAATTGTACTTGGATTAAATCAGTATGCGCTAGAAAGATGGAAACCCGCCCTTTGTTTTTCAGAGTTAAAAAAAGTTTGAAAGCTGACAAGGTAAGTGAAGTATCTTCACTAACAGTTTCACTGACAAACACCTGAGAAGAAACAGTCATTCAATGTACTTAGAGGAGGATAATAATTAATCTGAAAAGACAATGCACTCCACATAAATGAGTGGGTGACAATTTAAAATGAATGTCAGATTATTCTCTATCACAAAAAACCCTCCAAATTTTGTCTATAGACACAGCAGTCACTGTACCCATAATAAGCACTTCACGACTTCAGATACAAATCAGGAGCTGATTTTTCAGACTGTCCTAAACAAGATGATATTTCAGAAGAGGAAGAAACTAGCTTTACCATCAGTACTACTTGTTTGAAAGGTCCATAACAGCACTTGCTCAAAGAAGCAAGGATAAAAGAAAGGCCAGACCTCTCCACTTTTGACTCAGGGGTACACCAAAGCAGAACTCTTTCTATGAATACACTCAGGTGAATTATATCCCTTTCCACATGCTAATGCCTGGGAACATAGACCTTACTGTCCCTTAGTACCTAGTAACTGATGCTCTCAGCTTAACTGCAAGTCATGGATTAGCTCCTACTGACCCTTTCACTCGAGTCTGACTTGAACTGTGAAATTGAGATCTAGTGTCCAGTCTGTTCAGAAGCAGGATTTATTTCATTGTCTTCAGTTCAAACTGCTTAAATCTACTATTTGGCTTGTGCCCCGCTCTAACACTGAATATGCAAATATATCTACATTTATAGATTAGAGAATGTATACACACGAGGCATTTTCATCTATTATAGTACAGATACAAAACCTACCCTTCGTCAGCACTCTAAATAATTTCCCTTTAAAGCAACCGATGTACCGGTACACACCGATTATAAAATTGTTATGCAAACGGAATAAGCAGCCATAGATTCAAGTTATAGTAAAATCAAAAAGGTACTTACCTGCTTTGCTGCTGTAGAAGAAATATCTTTTTTTTCTAGAAGGTTCAAAAGGTCAGCCAGGAGAAAAGAACTAACTGGGCTAGGGGAAAAGGGGGGCAGAGGTTACCTCAGTGAATGAAGTAATATATCTAGGCTACTGTTGCTTGCCCAAAGATCACACAATTTAGCATGACAAGCTAGTATTTTTTCCTCACGATACGCTATATTCAGCTTCAGTATTGATAGCCTGAATGTGTCTTACCACTGCCAGGTAAGGTAGACTTAACCAAAAGTCAGGAAGACCCTGATTACTACTCTTAACTACACGGTCCTCTTCTCTGCAAGACGTTTGGTTAACTTCATTCAGAATGACAGTGTCGAGGCCTCCATAGCACTGCCTGGCGTAACGTTAATCTGCTTCACAGATAATAACTAAAGTAGAAGCGAGCAACCAAGTGACACGATACTATGCACGGTATATGAGAAAAGGATCACTTCTGTTTCACCACCGTAGTAATCAAGAAGCCTGACCTTTCCTTTACTGTAAGGGAATGTTGTTTCAAGTAACTCAGCAGGTCATTTAGAATCCAGCCGATCACCTTCTTCGGCTTCATTTGGGTCTGCTTTACCACATTTTCATAGAATTCTGTTAATCCCTCTTCATTCTGTGTAAGAAAAGTTAAACGCATCAAAAGGATACCAGAGCACAAACACAATTAATTATACAATTATATTCAGAGTATAAATACTCAATCCTAAAGTAAACCTGGTTTGCGAATTTACTGCAAAGTCACAGGACTTTGGAGTGATTTTATTAACATAACAGCAAACTAGCTACATTAGGTCTAGAACAGATACATACAGCCTATCTGCCAGCCTGTCTGTTGCAACGGAACTTCCAATAAACCAGCGATCTTTTTTCTCTTAACTCCTCCCTAAAACGAACATTTGGGGAGAAGCTTTCTCATCTTCTCATGTGTTTGAAGTATAATGCTAGAAAATATAATGCTGCCATCTTGCAGGCTGTCATGCTACCTTTCACCAAGAGGAGATTTTTCCTGAAACTGTCGACAGATATTTCACTCTTGATCTTGCAATCACTTATATTTGTTCCGGATTGAAGGAGTAAGTTTAGCTTGCATTCACCCTTCAATGACATGGAAAGGTCATACCCTAAGAAGCAGGGGTTTATTCTTCTCGTTTTTTTCAGAGAAGCTACGTAAGCTTTTCCACAGTGCCCTAAATGCTCAGAAGATACGACAGTAGGGGTTTCAATTTATAGCCTAAGTGAAATCTGAGATTGTTTTTAGAAGAACAGATACTGCAGAGTCTGTTGAACGCTGTGCTGTTTGTCATCAAGGCACTGATGGATCTTTTAAGTGCAGCACAGAACTCGTTAGGTCTGCTGAAGGCTGGTGAGATTCTCAGTGGCGGCTCCTACCTTTTCAGGGAGGAAGCCAAATCCAGCGTGCCACTGGACTTCTGCGGTGTGTGGCATAAATGCACAGGAGGAGAAGCCAGCTCTCAAAAGTTGAGAGTTAAGAGTTTAGAAACAGCCAAGGAGCTATTCTAAGTGTACTGTCATCACAGCAAAAACATTTCCCAAGCACATACTGACTGCAGCCGGATCACTAACAGTTCCAAGCAGAAAGACTGCAGGTACGCACGAAACTGAAGCCTGACTTTTCCACTCAAACACGTCCCATCCCATCAAAAGAGTCCCATTTGCCCTTCTTTTTAAAGGCAATTTATCACCATAGCGATACAGAATTTTAGACCTTCCTCCTCAAAATTTTCACAACACAAACTTCCAACAGCTCTAGATACCACATTTTTCATTGGTAATGATGTATGGCTTTTGAGAAGACTGCAGACAACTGCTCTCTCTTCCGTGAAACAGAAGAAAATGTACTTGGATTAATGGCTGATGTGCTGTAAAACTGGTGTGACAAAAATCAGACCCATCCCCTTTACCGTGAGACCAGTGAGCAAACAAACCAGGTTCTCAGCCTCGGAAAGCCACTGAGGCCTTTTGTGAACCAAGGTAAACCTTGTAACTCCCCCTCGTTTTCTAACTAATATACACAGACATTAATTCCCTTCTTTTCCAGTGTTTTTACAAATTTGACTAGCTGCTACTTCGTAATTAAATTATGTAAAATCTAAGGCTAAATAGACTAGAGGAAAAAATGTGGCTTAAAAAAAAGCAGTAAAGGAACGACATGATTACCAAAGTACAGTAAACTTGATTAAAAATCGCGTGTGTTAAGTGGAATTACTAAAATGATGCATTACTAAATACTGTACTCTTCCTAATTCACCTCAGGATTCAATAGCACAAACAAACACTGATTATTTAAACAGCAGGTTCCCTTCCACAAACACACCTGTCCAATTTAGGTAAGAAAAAGTGAGCACGTATAAATGCTGGTTCTTTACACATGCTGCAGAAGGTTTAACAAACACTCCAGGCACAGTGGGTCTAGTTATAACATCATGTACACAAAAACAATGTCTGCGGATGCCACACGTCTAAATGCAGGCTACACAACTCGGATGCAGCATGTCCAACGCTTCCATCATGTGGAGGCTACAGAACATATCTCTAGCAGTGGGCACATTCAGATTTCTGGATACCAACAGCCTGGCTAGAGCTACAGCTCTGACCCTGCTGCCAGACCTTTGAAAATCAAGGGCAAACATCTCCAGCCTTCACATTTTACTCAGGGATTCCAGGCAGGAAGAGCAGAAAAGCCCAGGAATACTCAGACAGACTTACATATGCTACCATGCACCAAACCACATACTCACTACGTGTGCACAACCAGACATATTACCCAAAACTCCTCTGCATTTCGTTTTAGGTGGTTTTTTTTTTTAAATGACTGACATTTTCTGTAGCCAGAATAGGAATACCCCGCAATGCTAGACTGAAATGAGTAAGGCAGAATGTCAAAACATCAAAATGACTGACAGAAATGAAACATTTTCTTTATTTTCTTGCCATATTAGAAAAATGTAGGCATAACTTGATTAGCTTCAATTTCTAGATACTGCACTACTTGAACTTGACTTTAATTTCTTCTAAATTTTGGTCAACTTTCTTCATGCCAAATTCACTCCAACTACATCTTGTCCCTTGTGACTGATCTGAGCTGAAAACCACTGCACGCTCCAGCAAGCTGGTTTACAGGAATGTTGACTGTTCTCCCTTAATTCTGAGTAACGTATTTTAATCTTCATAGAACGAAAGGCAGAAATCTGGAATTACAGCACCGTGTTTGTGATCCAGGCCCGCTGAGTGCTCCCATTACACACCAAATATGCTGTAACTTACTCATTGGTCTCACTGGCATGGTACCTCGCATACCAGTATTTTAACCAGATGCAAACTTCCTTCTTAAACATGGTTTAAAATGATCATTTAATAGTACTGAAATGCAAAAAAAAAAAAAAAAAAAAAAAAAAAATAGTGGTGGAGTGATTTCAGATGCTTTTTAAACAAGTTTAAAACTATGCATTATCTTACAGAATAGCATGGGTACAATCTTTAGGGACATTGGGTCTGTAATGCAAAATTATGCTTTTAAAGACCACTAATGTTTCTCAAAGAACTGAAGAAACCTACATCAATGTTGACAAATAAAGTGTCATTTTCTGCTTTCTTATTCCCATTTTCACCACCACAGTGCCCACAATAACCAGCTGTGAGGTAACAACTGCTGCAAAAACGTGGAAGATTGTTTGGGAAAAAAAACCCAAACAGAAAAGCTGGCCTGTTAAAGCAGACAAGCAGAGCAGTCAAAGAAAGTTCAAACTTTTTCCTAGAGCTTCTTACAAAATTATTTCAGTTCTAAAAATAAGCATAAATTCTCCTGCATACCAACGTGTATGAGGATGGCATGTCATAAACAAAATGGTCAAAACGGACTTCTACAGCATCTCACTGTTGACTGTTGGGAGGATTAACCAACGTAATTGTCCCACCAAAGCAATAAGCCAATGCCCAAGTGGAACAGCCACTTTTATCTGAGTAAACAGAGGAACAGTAAATGCACAGGAAGGCTTAGAATTCAGATGAGAAAGAAAATGATCAGACTGCTTTTTTCTGATGCTGTACTGTGACAACTGATCTAGTTTTCAGTTGGACCTCTCTGGACTTCAGCGTGCTTTTTGAAAACAAAATGTCACATTAATGTCTATGCCAATACATCTTATTTTTGTGACTCAGTAGGAAGCAAGGCACAAATATTACAATACCGTAACTGGCAAAACTGTCAGAGGTCCTTCTTGACTGAAGTATTTTCCAGCCTACCCGTTTACACACCAAAGCAGAAACTGCACGCAGAAACTGAGCACCCAAATACATGGAGTCTATGTGGCTCAAAGAATTGCATCTTTACGAATAAGAATGGTTCTGCATGAAGAAATCAGAAACTTCATTTATTTTCACAATTTATACCAAACTGTCAAAAACATAGACGCTTACATTTAAGAAATTTCAGATATAATAGGCAATGGTCTTCCATTTCAGTACATCTTGTAATTAGGCAAAGCAGGAGTCTCAGATTCTCAGCACTGCAGTACATACAGGCAGCTATTGTGTATGAGAATAAAGCTCATGAAGCAAGCTCAGAAACTAACTTGCATATTGAAGTATGGTATTGTTTTATTATAACTTTGGCGCATAATGTTTTCTCTTAACAAGTTGGCACAGAACACAGATTTTGCATTTTAGCGTCATCCCTTTACCACTGCCATTTATTTAATGAGCACTCCTGGGCGCTCTAACCTGAAAGAATGCTCATTAGATTTGTGCGTGCATCTGGCCCTATCAGCAATCTTCTGCAACTTCCGATGTAAGCTTAACACAGCAACAGACACACCGTTTTCAGATGAATTAAGGTTAACTAGTCTCCCAGTGAACAGGCAAGCAACTTTTATAGAGAGTATACATGCTGACATCGTAATGCACAATAAAAGAAGACCTGCAATGAAGAACGTGTTCACTTCATGCATTCAAATGGATGCATTATCTTATTACAAGCTGGATTGCAAATTTCAGCTTGGAGCTCATCAATTGTTTTTTACATTGCAAAAAGAAAAAAAAATTAAAAGGGGAAAAGCAAAGGCAATAGTGGATTTCAGAGAACAGCTGGGAAGGGCAATTGATGAGGTAAATATATAGGGCTAGTTGATAAGAGAGAACAGAAAACACACAGCCATTAATACTAACAAAACTGAAAAATGCAAGTGGGATGATGGCAAGTAAAAGGAATAGGCGTACTGGGTCTGGCTGGGATGGAGTTTATTTTCTTAAGAGGGTGCTGTGCTTTGGATTTATGACTAGAGCAATGCTGACAACACACCAGTTGGCTACTGCTGAGCAGTACCTTTTCTTTAGCCCACTCTGCCCCCCACAGCGAGTAGGCCAAGGATAGGCATGAAGGTGGCCACGGGGACACACCTGGATAGCTAACTCAAACTGACCAAGGGTATATTCCATGCCATATAACATCCTGCTCAACAAGGAAAACAGAGAAGGGCATTTTGGGGGAGGCAGTCACTGTCATTGGTCAGAGACTGGCTATGCATCAGTCTACTTGTGGAAGTAGTGAGCAATGACATTTGCATCACTTTCGGGTTTTTCCTTTCCTCTTTCCTTCACTTATTTAAGTGTCTTTATCTCAAACCACAAGTCTTCTCACTTTTGTTCTTCCTGTTCTCTTCCCTGTCCCACTGGCAGGGGAAATGAGCAAGCAGTTGCGGTACTTAGCAGCTGACTGGGGTCAACCCATCACAGAGGGGGAGAAGAAAAAAAGTCATAAAAAAGTGTTTAGGACCTATCTACCCTTCTGAGCAGTGTTTATTTTAATATAACAAAAATAGGCTGATGTGAAAAAACGCATGCACGGACAGGAATACTGGCTGCAAAATCACACTTTGCAGCCGTTATACAATGAAAGAGAAAGGTAAGAACTATTGACACCTCTTGGTGTTATCACCGCAGCCTCATGACTTTGATGAGACTTATGACTCATCTGCCCACCAAACAGTAAAAGATCTGCAACTCACTAAAATGGCACACCGCCACAAAAGCAGTTTTCTTAACAGCTTTCTTCAGAAGAAAGTACCAATTTTTTTCCTGTAGAATCAGCTTCTGTACAAGTGTATTAAGTTAGAGACACACAAAGGAGGAATATTAGGTAGTTATGTGCACTGTTCTCCCTCCATTTATAGTCAAAAGGAAAGGAACACCTCCAGAGGACAATTTAAGGTACTTATGGTTGCTCTGAATCTTACTCTAAAGAAGTCTTTTTCCTTCTGTCTCCACTAATCACAGAGGTAACCAAACAGGACACTGTCCTAGATTAACTAGCTATGTGAAATGTCTGATGTTGGGTGGGTATACTAACCCCCACATAAAGTTACCGTTGGCAGAGATGATACAGCTTGTATTTAAGAAGCTCAAAGTCCTTTAAAATAATTTTGGAAGTCATGTGATTTTGCTGTCGCTTTCTTATTAATACCCATATTTCCCATGTCCTTTTCTTTCTCATCCCCTCTTCCGAACCTATCTCTGGTAAACCGCATTGTGAGGTCAAAGCTGATGTTGTACAGCCATTTGGTTTATTTACCAAAGAATAAGTCTGGTTTGTTTTGGTTTTTTTTTTTCAAAATAACGTGGAAGCTAGATCAACAGGCACATGAAGCTGTAAGATTTAAACTATGGTGTTTGCTTCTGTGGTCAGGAAAACACATCTATTAATTCGTTAAATACTGACAACATGTCCAGCCTTGTCCCTGACCCAAAGAGATGAAGAGCAGGCACTTGCAGACAAGGGTTTGTCAGCAGGAAGTTGTACATTTGTTGCAGTCAGTCACGGGTGCATCCATGTGTAGACAGACAAGATCAATATTAACTAACAGTTATTTGACTGCACCTTGCATGAGAAACACTTTTAGGCACACTGTGTATGGTTTCTTTTCCCCACTGTTCTACGTACATGGCTCCAAGGTAAAAAGTATGCACTGGACATATTTCCAAATAAAAAACATCCATGAGAACTGACAGCTGGTTAATATGACATTTGTAAATCTTTTCAAAAACTGTGCAACTTTGAAGTTTCTAGGCTTCTTTTAGCACTTGATCAATAGACCTACCAATAAGGTGAAGCTGTGTTCAGGAAGAATCCCATACTGTTCAACAAGCTTCTCTCTCTTCACACTGGGGAGGTCAGGAAGCCTCTCATGAATCCAATCAATATTTACCACTTGCTGATGGTTCATATTAGCCGGCAAAGATTTTGCATCGTACACAATCAATGGAGGAAGGTTTGGCTCTGGCATGAAGCTAGTAACAATCAAGAAAAACTGCTTTATAATAATTTTCAGTCAGAAGCTAAACAACAAGGAATACATTTTTGTATCACAAGTTTAAACTTACCTGGAAACTGTATTACTACTTCAATTAAAAAAAATACTAAAAATTTATTACTTGGTATATCACTGTTAAGTAGTAAGAGACCAGCCCCTGAACTGCTGCAAAGCCTCTGTTTTCTTTATTTGCCACTGATTGTCAAAGAGTTGATGATAGAAAAAGGGGTAACTAAAACAATTCTGCACCCAGAAAAATAATTTAAAAACTCATAAAACCAGTAAGAATAGATACGGAAACGATGCACTCCTTCTGGCATCAAGCATGAATTGTGGATCTAGAGAAAAATGGGAGTGGACTGGCAGGGAAAAACCCAGACTGATAGCAAGCTGCCAGAACTGATCCGGGCAGGTTGTAACCTTTTCCAGACTACCTTCAAAAATCTTGATGAAATGTCATGCTGTGCTAAAAGCAAAGTTACTGTGCTCAGCAGGGTGCACAGAACAAAAGGCTCCCTTAAAGAGAAGGCCAATTCAAACCACTCAAATAACTGTGATTGAAGCAGAAACCTCACTCTTACATGATCAAATGAGGGGTTCAAAAATATCAGAATAAAGAACATTGGGCACCCTCTACATTTACTATAATAATTTCTGTTTCAAATCTGCCTAAACATAGATTTTAAGTTTAAAGCATAATGTGCAGTAAGTTACAAAAAAATCTGAAAAACCCAGTTTAATACTGATCATAATCCTAGTAGTAGTAACAATCTTTCTGGTTTTTATGTGAAATATCTTAAGACTCACCAGTTTTGCCTAGGTTTTAAACAATTTTATTTTGTATTTGTTCAAATTAGTCTTGTTAAGCCTCATGCCAGCCCCTACCACAATAAGGAATTCACAAAATGATCAGGACCTTTTCTGCTGCATTTCCACAAACAGTAATTTAAAAAGCAGATTTAAATTTAAAGTTTGTGGGATGTTTCCAAAGTTCTTGGTCTGCTCTAGTAAGATCAGTGGTAGAATATACACAGATTTAATGACCACAGATTCTGCTAAGAGGCTCTGAAAGTTCTCCATCTGGGAACTGAACTCCAGGAGTAACAGGAAGACTGTTTCTGGGATGCAAAATTAGGGAACTACTGGGAGGATCAGCACTAAGGTGGCTGGAAGCACGGGAGGAGGCAGAGGGTGCACAGAGCAATCAGCCACCACTCAACTGCATCACTCTTCCCCACGCCATCCAGACACCAGTGCGATGCCTTCCGTGCTAGGGCACTAAGTACTTGTCCCCAGCAGTGTTGCTTCCCAACAGGACTCATGTCTTGTCCACTCGCCCTCCGGCTAAATCCTTACACGGTGGCTGTTTACGGTTTGATGGCTGTCATCTCACACTGGTGGAAGGCAAAAGTACTTATCAAGGTAACATCTTCATCAGGTCTACAAAGATCTTCAGGTAGAAGCCTGCCTATGAATGCTGACATCTTTTCATAGGAGTTAGGATTTTCAAACAGTGATAGTGATCTACGATCACAGAATTTAAGCATGGAGAGGCAGAGCCTAGTATCTGAAAATCGTTTCCTTCTATTTACTTAGAGCAGGAGCAATGCTTACCTCAGAATATTCTTATGTTTTATGACAGGCATTCTTAGAACACGCTTGTACTGGCCACAAAGTAAACTTCACCTTACTCACCTTGAGCTAACGTACTCCAGCTTAGTTTTTCGGAAAGATATATGGGTTTTAGCAGAGATGAGACAGTTCTAGATGTGAACTGCTCAGACTAGCACTGATTTTGATAGCACTCCTCCCCTTCCAGTGGAAGGTACACTCAAAATACATACTATGCTGACTAACTTTACATGCTCATTACACTGACTATACTTCAGAAATGAAATAAATTCTCAGTTCTTGAAATGTTATTAAAAAAATATACAAATACCGATAATCCTGTTTTCCTTCTTTGTCTCTCATTGGTACAGTGCACCTAAAATAAAAACAAAACAAGTAAGGTGTGGTCCTAACATAAGAGCAAAACTACTAACATGTGCCAAGCTGTACATCACAGAATTAGCTTTATGGCAAAAACACAAACCAAAAACTTTGCCTCATGAAGATTAGAAGAGCTTCTTAAAGCCACTTCAAAGAATGTGTGTATGTAAGAGGGCAGTCATTTTCACACAGACACTGCCTGATGTAGCACACAATGTGTTGCAAAAAAGCCTCAACTTTAAGAATAAATCACTACCTGTGAGGAGACTACGCTTGTGAACACCAGCTTTAGAAGACAGAAATTAAGCTATACTATGTTACCTCTCGTATCATGTCCCTAGGTATCTATGGCACTCTAAAGCTGCTATTCCTGATGCTCCTCCAAAATAAAAACTCACCCAAGCTTGGAATCAAAAGCTCTTGTTTCATTCAGAATTGTTCCTCCATTTTCAAGTTCCTCAATTTGCCTCTGTATTTCATAGTCTGACAGAAACAAACGAAAAAGGCAGTAAGCTTTTTATACTGCACTATTAGCTTGTGTACACTCCACTTTTATTTTTCACTAATATGCAATAATGGAATAGGGTTTTTTGGTTTTAACTTTAATGAAATCAACAGCAGTAGTTACAGGCAGAACTATCAGTCACTGTCTCTCTCTCCAGCACCGTTTTCTTCTTTGCACGTTTTCCTCATCTTCTTTCACTCCCTTTAAAAATAGAAAACATTTCCTCCTAGGCACTGCAGCCAAGCCATACATTCCTAGTGATCTTCCAATCACCCAATTGAGTCTTTTTTTGAAGATGTAATAATCATCCTTTCTTGCTCATACCCAAGCTGCATCTGAACTTCATACACACCACCTACCGTACTCAGTGGAAAGCAATCATCTACATTGGAGAACACAAAGCTACTGCTAACCTATTTCGGTACTAAGCATGGTAGGCATTGAATCAGCTGCTTTACTCTTCTTGCAGGCAGCGTAACCTCTGCAAGAAAACAAGAAAACAGACTAACATGGCTGCTATACCCAGAGTACCTCATACTGAGATTTATGTTGTCAGGGAGCAGCAAAAGCAGTGCTGCTCCATAAGGAGGGATAAGCCAGGAGCCAAGGGTGACCAGAGCACAGGCAGGACCCTCACTGTCTGGTGCAGTTCCACTAGTTTGGACAGCGGGGGCAGAGGCATCGGCCACTAACAGGGTCCACTGACAGTCAAGGTGAGGGGATGAGCTGCATCCAGGGTTCACCCAGGGAGTTCAGGCAGAAGCAGCGAGAGGTAAGTCCAGAGACAGGACGGGGAACAAGAGTACAGAACAAGTCTAAAGTCCATCAGGAGACAGGACTGAAAACTGGCACACCTGTGATGTAGCTCAGGCAAAGTCTGAAGACCCCAGCCTGAGCTTAAATTGGACTCCTGGACTCACAGGCAAGATGCACAGAAAGGACACCCAGGTGAAACTAGTCAGGGCATTTAAGGCCAATTAGTGCACTCAGGAGACTGACATATTCATGTCAGATCACATAAAATATCTACAATGCTCTTATAATGAAGCAACCATCATTTACCTACTGCTTTTGCCAGGAATCGTATACTATTGATATTCTTCACTTCGGTCCTCACTCCATAAGGCTCTCCAGGGTGATGCACGGAAACATTGGCATCCACTCTCAGCTGACCCTCTGTAAAAGGCAATTTTATCAACAGAATAGTGTGCCCTGTAAACTAGAGTAAAAACCTTGGCATGCATTAATAAACTGCATGTTATGTGCAGACCATTACTAGCAGGCTTCTATATGTTCAGAAAAGAGTAACAACAACCTCATTATAGCTGTCTGTGATTCCATCTCAAGCCAGTGCCTAAAATAATTCAAAATTTTCTAAGTATATGACTACTTTTTTTTTTTTTAAATATTGCTCGTAATTCCTCTCAGAGAAAATTGGACGGTGCAGTGCCACGCAGATCCTCTAAGCTACATAGTGAAGAAAGATTCTGATTCACAGCTCTTAAATAAAGGGCAGAATTAGACAAGCAATGTGGTGGATTGTGAGCTTCCATTCCTCTAAAAACAGCACAGAAATAAGTTTTGGAATTACAATTTGATGGATATATACTCCTTCAGCATGGAACACAAGAACTCAGAGTTATGTTGAACAGATTTACTAAGGTGTTCTCAGAAATTTACAGCTCAAGGACAAAATGTGAGAAGTAGTGGATTTTTTGGTAATTTTCTTCTTCACTTTCAAGAAACTGCAATCTCTACGTCCCCACGCCCCCGGCCCCCAGTTTCCAAAACTGCCAGAATCTCAAACTGAATACCAAGTTATCTATAAAAACACTGTGCGCTTTTAATGACTCAACCACAAGCAACTTGTATCTTCCTAAGTTTTGTCCCTCTAAAGGCATCCCTTCTGAGTAGAAAAGGCTTGACACAGTTGATCAACTAACAGAAGAAGCTGTATTAAAAAGAAACATTATTTTTCCCATATTGCACAGTGAACATCTGTAGCCTTCCTCTTTTTTTTTTTTTCTCATTCCAATTTCAAATACAGATAAAGAGAAACAAATGCTTACTGTTTAGATACAGTAGCATTACGAAAGAGCGAAAAATAGCTCAGTTAAACCTGTGAAGACAGCTAGAGATTCAGAATCCATTCCAGTCAATAAATGTAAATTGCCCAGAGGCGCCTTGGTATGCTTTGTAAAAGCAGGCTGCATGATAGCACACCAATTTCCTCTGTCCTCATAGAGTCTTGCCAGACATGCAAATGAAGGACAAAGGTGATGGAATGACCCAACATCTCTTTCAAGGGAAGTGTTTTGCATGTGCTCCCTCTTTGGGGTGAAATGAGTACTTGTTCCAAAAGAAGAATAGTCTTGTCCTGCCCTTGCTTCATTTCGAGACATGACCTGCTTCTACTTGGATGTAGGTGTCAATGTGACAAGACAATGAAGTTAATCAGGCGTAAGTGAAAGGAGAGCCAGGCCCCAAATGTTCTTTAAAAAGCTTTTTTCCTTTAAGCCCACTTCCAAGATCAGCTTCTTTTCCTTTCACATTGCAATGAAACAATCTTTTCATCTGTTTGCTAGTAAAGTAACACCTGATAACTGGGCACTTGTCTTCACTGAACACACAAGTAGAATGAAGGTAAAATATGAGAATGTAATGCGCCCTTAATTGAAAGCAAGTAATTATGATGAGGGAAAACCAGAGCAGAAAGCTACTAAAACCATCACCTTGAAAAAAACCAACTTTCTGAATACTTTTAAATTTTCTTAATATAAGGGAGGAAAAACATACCCAACACTGCAACTCTTCTCTAAACTCAGAAATCCCATTGTGATAAAAAAAAATAAAAATCACAGTGCAATTTCAATGGCAATCTTAGGGCCAAATTCAGTAGTGATAAACCACGTCCACAATACGTATGTCCACAAAGGCCTTTGAAGAAGCATACAAACTGGCTGCTTAACAATTGTGCCCCATTTGACATGCATAACACTAGTGTGAGAAAAGACTCACAAGACATAGACAATGTCTAGCAGTTATTATTTCCCCCTACATTAAATCAGATTTGCATCACTAGCCAACATTTTTTGGATCCTGTTTATTTGGTGATACATGGACCACTCTGGCTCAGTTCTCTAGAAGATGCACCCACTTAATGCTATGGACTGAATTTGTTGCCAGAACAGTAAGGCGAACTATCACAGGCAAAAATATAGCTTACATTGTGATGTGAACACTAACAGGCAGTTGATAATTGGGCGTATGTGCAGAGAGGATGAATGCCCCAAACTGTTCTATCAATCTCTCAAGCAGAAACCTGCTATTTGCTAGCTGTAACCATGGACTAGTTGTAAATTTTGGTAACATTAGGACTGCACAAAAATGACATGACTTTAATCCTCCAATTAATACAGAGACATGAGACAGAATCACCAATTGGGAGGCTGATCACACACTGTGCTTCTGCACATTACCTGTTGAAAAAATTGGGGCCTTAGGGTTCCAGAAAGTAAAGCTGATGCCAAAAGCAGGGATTCCCAAAAGAGGAAGGGGGCTAAAAAAAAATAGTAGTGATCTTGGCTAGAGAGATCCTGAAGGTGGAGGAGGATCTCAAAGATCAGAGATGCATGGAGACAAAGGCCAGGGGATGCCTAGGGACCTTGGTCTCAGACACCTCAGACCAGTATCCGCAAGCCTGCTGCACAGCACAGTTTTCTTGCCCGCCACCCCAGACCAGCAGTGATCTTCCTAGTCAGAAGAGAAACTGAGACCTAGTGAACATAATGCTGGAAGTGAGGGAAAGGCAAAGCGAGCGTGTGAAATGATCAAGCAGGGTAAAATCTTCAGTCTTGCTGGTTCTTAAATTAACCCCAGCACCCACGTCTGCTATGCGATGTTGTTTACTCCGTATCTCCCATGATACCAGCACAAGTTTACTGCCTACACCCATTTTATGACTAGCTGAGACCTGACATACAACTTACAAGATGATCCATGCTCCCACTGCTTTGCCCCTTACGTGACATGTATTCTACAGCTAATCCTAAACACAGATATTCTGTGCTACAGTGCTGTGGCAAGCAAGATGAGGGCTGAGAGAAACACCACACAAGAACCCCAGGGACATTCCTTCCTGCCTCGGTTTATCCTGCAATGTTACTGTGAGGCAATATAAAATCTAGCACTGCAAAGCTCTGCAGATGGAGGCAGGCCCACAAGGACATCTGAAGCATGGCAGGCATTAGGACAGGCTCTGAGGATTGTAAAAACAACAGCTAGAAAAAGCTATGCATTATAAGCAACCACAGAGCAAAATAACCAGAAGCTGCAAAGCTCCTGCAAATGCAGGGAATTACCGGTGACAAGGGAGCACGCCCTTCCCCCTTCAGTACCTGCCATGACTGCCTGGCTGCTCCCAAGTGTTTGAAGAATGAGCTGAAGCTCTCTGACTGCTGCAGCTGCTTCTTCCCCACAGCACATATCAGGCTCCATGACAACCTCCATGAGGCCCACTCCTATCAGGGAGAAAGACAGGAGATTTTCAACAATAGCTTTTGATCTTGGCACATTAGAGTGCAACGGGCTAAACACATGAAAGCACTTGGGCTTTTTTTGGAAAAAAAAAAAACAAACCCAAAAAAACAAAACAAAAAAAACCCCAAAAACCTCAATCTATGTATTATTTAGTAACTGTCACTATGGGCCTAGCTGCAGACTGCTATAAAAATTTTTCCTCTTATTTTTTTAAAGGAACAGACAAACCGCAGACAATTCCCCACCCTTTGATGACATGCAGATCAGAAGGACACACTCCTCTTCTGCCTTTCTCTAGGAGAACTCCCATTTAAAGCCAAGCCAATTCTAAGTTCAAATTTATTTATCTTAAAACAAATTTTGGGACAGAGCTGTAAACACATGTAGTCTAGTTTTTAGCTTCAAGATCACGCTTTCAAAGAATATGAGCAACCACAGCCCTTAACTCCAATGGACACCGGAGCACTTGCCCCAGTTGGGCTAGGCCAGCCAGGTTGCTGCCCCTGTTGGGTGCTAATTTGGTTCATTCCTTCTAGAATTTCAAAGTTTAAAGACAAAAATCTGTTGGTTGGGTGGTTTTTTTTGAAGCTAATAATTAAAAGCAATGTCTGACTAATGCACTGACAAATTCCAACAGCTGCTCCTTCTATACACAAACTTGATTCACTAGGTCTGTGACTTTTTTTTTTTTAACAACACACTCAGTGGCAAGAGCTTAAATAGCTGAGAGGCTGTATGCGACTGACATACAGTTCTGAGCAAACTGAAGCCAACAGATTTCTAACTTGCTACTGCCGATTGCCATCAACAAACAGCCATGGGAAAGGTCCACTGGCCATTGAAAAATTCAAGTATTCCCCTGCTTCAAGCGTAATGGTAACTTTGATGAATATTTGTTTTCAAGGAAAGAGACATCAAACTACTTTTATTTTTCACCTGTTCCCTGTCATCCATTTCCCATTAAAGACTCATCTCACACAGAAAGGAGGAGAAAAATGGGAAAACAATCCAAGCCTACCAGCCCTATTCAAGTCAACGAGAGTCTGACTCCTTGTGTCATCATGAAGACTCTTTCCACTGTCTTGCTCCAACTGAATTTGTTTAATCCTCACAGTTTTGGTCACCATCTGGCTCATTTTTTTGCCTGTACAGAGACTGTATGACAGACTTCCATTCACCGCAATGGGAACTCTTTGTTGAGTGATTTGATAGCCAGCCTGTCAACAAAATTAGCTTTACAGTCAAATAAAACATTAACTTTACAGGGGCACGGGTAAGTGCAAATATTATAGACTAAGAACAAAACTGAAAATGCAACAACTTCCATAATGACCTATTAGAGAACAGAACACATGCACATGTAAATTCAGAAGCTCTTTTGCTTAGCTGGAAAGGAAGCAAGTTAGAAGATGGGTCTAGAATTCCATGGAACTGTGAGAAGCTGGTGGTCTGGGAAAAATAGGAGCACTCCTCAATACAGGCAAGTATAAGATCCTATATGCAGAAATAATCAAGACGCAGCTGCACAACCACTTGCCAAGGATGACATACATTTCAGTAACACCACCCTGAGGCAGGAAATGGGACCAGGAGAGGTTCTTCCATACCTGTGGTTCCATGATCATGTCAAATCTTGTCTGAAGCCAGTTATCGTACCTCCATCCTCAAGCTGGGGCTATCACTCATCCTTCCATTAAGCTGAATATCCCTCTCTGCCTGTTCAGAACTTTACTCATTAGAGGGGAGGAGAGGGAGAGGGAATGGGGGAGGAGGTGGAAATCAAGAAAATGAGGAAGCTCAATTTCATTAACGTAGCAATTTAAAAGATAGGCACAACAACCTCACATAAGGCACACAGCTGATAAATGCCACCTCATGCCTGGGACTCCACTCAAAGGTGAAACTGCTAGCCAGAAAACAGGCTGTCAGTGACAAGGTATTGGCATAACTGCAATGATGTAAAAACGCAGAAGGGAATCAGTCACTCTGTTGAAGTAGGTTGCCCATCTCTTCCTCTTTCCTGCCCTGTGCATGTGCCCAGTAGTGAGAATTAAAAAAAAAAAGAACAAAAAAACAACCCTGCCAGATTGTAATGAATTGGGAGGAGCATTTGCATATTTTGCAGGGAGGGCAAGCTTACTCTAAAATGTAGAGATGGTGACAGTGCACTGGAATGGAAAACAATGGTCTGGCCCTGGGAACAGCTCCATTTATATATGCAGTGAAGTGCATGACCTTCTAGCCATAATCACTATAAGAAAAATAAAATAACTGACTCTATGCAGCCTATGCTAATCACACAGCTATTCCCATCTCCTAAAACTTCCCATTAAAATGATTATTTTAAAAGCCTGAAATAGTAAGTGACAATAAATAACAAGAATCCCATTTCCTATCCAAAGTCCCATTTTCAAGAGTAACAATAATCCCATTGTCAAACAACCGTAAGAGCTGGATTTATTCTATCTGTTCTGTACAGCTCATTAGCCTAAACTCTGCATCTTATTACAGGGTTCCTGACCAGACTGTTTCACTATGAGATGCAGTTTACTGTCAACGCTTAAACTGCAGAGGTCAGTCGGCAGAAAGCCAGAGTTACATGTTTCAAGCTAATAAAATGTGTCAGCATTTCCTTGACCAATTTCCATGCTTATCTGACCAGAGGATCCTGTAACTCATGCCTGCAGACAACAGCAGCCCACCTGGTGCTGTATGTACCTTCTTCCACCTGTCTTCTCCTCTAAACACTTGTCTGTGGTTTCTTTCCTACGACAACATTCTTCCATACAGCTTCTATGCAGCAGACATCACAAGAATATGAGAGATTGTTTTCAGTTTAACAGCAGAAGCAGCAGAGGTAGCTTGCAAACAAATCTGTAATATTTTTGGTGTTTCTTTATGATGTGTCATGGAACACTGAAAGTCATGTTTATTTTCTGTTATTTCACTTTGTTCTCTCCAGGTCTGGAAATGGGCTTTAAGATAGTTTTACAAGTAGAGGGAAAAAAAGTATTGGCAATTCAAACTGCTAAGTTTTGTGTTTCACATTCCCAGTAGTTTACTACAGAGCCTCCAACAAAAGGGCCTCTTAATGGCTCAGAAATACTATCAAATTTATCCCCAGAAACAAAATCACTAATTACATCAACTTCACAGAAAGTTCCCAGCCTAGAAGAAAACAGAATAGAAATCTCTCTCTCCTGAGGATCCAGGCCTCCAGTGGACAATTATAATTCCATTCTCTTTCTAAGGTGGGAAGCAATTCTATTTGAATATGTTTTGTGTAACTTCAAAATATTTCCAATGCCTGAATAAAAGAGTGGGAGAGAAAGTAGTCTGATTCATAATACAGCATCTCTACACAATTAATAAGGGACCTGTGAAATCTGACTCTGCTTCTCCGGATGTCCAGGACACCTCACCTAAAGAGAGGGTAAGCTAACATGCCTCACCTTCCACAGATAAAACAGATTTTTTTCTTTTAACAGTTATCAGATCCTCACCTCAAAATCAGAGAAGTAAAACTAGTGTCTTCTCTTTGACAGGTTAGTGTTAAACTAAACATTCAGTACAAATAAGCTGACAGAAAAAAAAATGTTTTAAATTAGAAAGGTTTAATTTCATTAAAAATGAATTAAAGGCTCAAACACTGCTGTATCCCGTTGCAATGATGGAAATCAGGTTCTTCAATTATTTCAGTATTTCTACACCCATATCAAGTGCAGCAAAATGCATTTGACTTCCAGTGACACCTTCTACCCAACATGAAAGCTACCAACAAACCATACTGCAAAGACTCAGTTTATAATTTTTTTTTTAACTTATTGCAATTACTGACTGAGAAAGTTTTAATGGGAAATTAAATATTTTTAGGTCCCTAAGCACACAGGAAAAAGACACTATCATGTTTATACCACTAGAATCTGTGTTTGTTATGCGTTCACTTTAAATGAAGCACTATTATCAGACTGCTTTTACCCTAACAATTAGTACTCAACACCAGGAACAGAGAACTTAAGGGGCAAAGCAGCTCCAGCTCCCAATTCAATTACATTAAGCTACTGGAATCATGCAGCTAAGCAAGGAGTCAGCAATCATATTCAATCAGTGAGCACCAGGTTACAGCTGTCTATTCATCACAGTACAGCACTGCATCCTGTTGGGGTTAGCAGAACACTGAAAACAGAAAAAGCATCTCCTCTCTTATCCCTTATTGCCATCCGTACTCCAACTTGTCCTTTCCTAGAGTCGTAAAGACACCAGCTATAGCGCATACTTACAGGCAGATCTGCATAGAAATAGTGTTTTCTGTCAAACAAGGACTTCTTGTTTATGCTGCAGTTGAGTGCCAGGCCTGTCATCACTGCTGCTTCTACACATCTCCTGTTGAGAACCTAAGGAAACATGGCACATGTCTTTGCTCAGATACTCAGTATGTAACAAACGTCTCCCACACGTTGCCTTACATGGAGCATATATTCAATTTTGCTTGCCTTCGGCCACCATTAGATCTCTTTCCCTGCGTGGGTAGTTCTTATTCATCATTAAAGTCATCACAGCTACAAATCTGCAAAGCTTTAAGATGAAATAACAAGCCATTCAGTTGTTTTGTCATGCCACATAAGGAGATGTGCACTGTTCTGGCTTGCTACTTTTGCAAACATTCCAGTACTTCTGAATCTTCGAGGGTGCAAGAGACAAATCACAGCAAATGGTAATTGACTTGTAACCAGCTGTCAACTCATACTGGGAACTGGAAGCACAGGGGATTTGCATTAGGAACTGCAGTGCCATTTCAGTAAAACACTTCAGAACACCTGTAACCACAGAATCAGTGAATTCATTAGTATCTACACATAGATTTCAATGCTTTGCTTAACCAGGATGAAATTCAGCATATTTATATGCTTTGCTAAAACAGAACCAAAGAGACATCAATTTATCCTATGGCTACAAGTATACATGCATTTCCAGTACCCAGGTAACTCATGGGATTAAGGTTCTTGGAGAATGCCATGTGATCTGAAGACCCAGCAAGGCCTTCATGAAGGAACAGAAGAGTGAAATGCAGTTTCTCACCATGGACCTATCACTCCACACCCTTCTATCTCCTCAGCAGGGTCAGGATCCAGAGGAGAAAGAAAATTCCACTCAAAAAGGTACTAACAAGCAATGCTTCAAAGTTAGGGTTTTTTTCAAATGTGCTCTCATTAATTTAACAGTTGGTTTAACTAACATCAAATGGATAAAACTGAAAAGAAAAAAAAAAAGACTGAATTTGTCTTAGCACAACTCTGACATGCTCACACTTGCAATATTTTGAAACAGGAAGAGAATTTTACCCATCTTATTCTGCACTGTACAGCTGCCAAGAAGTCAATTTCCAGCAAGACCATTAAAGGGGCACATTATGTAAAAGATTCATCTGCATTGACCAGAACATAGAAAGCTTAAATAATGTTTTCTTCAATGTTTCTGACAGTATTTGCTTTTTCTATTCTCTAGCCCGATTTCTGAAAACAGAATGAACTGCTGCACATTCTGCATTGTTCTGTATCTTCAGCTGGAAAAGGATTCTCTTTGCTTTACTCATCTAATATTTCAAAAATAAAAATAATAAGAGAAAATAGGAGAAACTCTTCATGTAACAGAAACTTAAAAATTGGTTATACAGACAAGAAATTAAATTTTTAAGACATTTAACAAGAACTTTCAATATCTTTAGTGTAGCTATATATGGCTAACTAGAACACATCATCTGTTTGGGCATACTTATTAAAAAAATTTAAAAGATACATAAAGCAAATTTTAAACAAGAGAAAAGGAACAACAATTTCCCTTTGAAATACTGATCTGCAGCAAAATGAGCACAATTAGATCTGACTGTAATCTAAATCAGAATTGGTAACTATGAAATATTTATTTATTTTAGTATCATAGCTGCAGTTCATTATGTAGTACATGCTCCTGCTTTCAACAATTAAATGCTTCCAGACAGTACAAGATACAATTTTTTTCTACCATTTAATGAAGCCTGAAACAGTGCTAGTCATATTGTTCAATGTTGAAAATATAAAATTTCTAAATACACAGGCAGAATTTGCTCCTACTAAAGCCTTATGGCACAATCCTGTTCTTTACAGATTTACAAATCTAAGCTTTACAAATTAAGGAGGACCATGCCAGTCAGCCTTTAACAAGTGGTTACCAGAAACCAGTTTTACTGATTTTAACTGGAAATGTGACAAAACCCAACTCCTGAGTCACAGTCGGTTAGAGCCTCATAACATTCTTCAAACGCAGGTGGAATTTAGCTAATGGTTACACAACTACTGCCTTTGAGCACTCCCTCTTCAGTTTTTGCTTCCAACAAGGCAGAGTGTCTCTTACTCATCACCCTAAGGGATAACATTGTTTTGAGGTGAAAGAAGTAATTACCACATAATAAAAGTGAGAACCTTTTGCACTACTACTGATGAACCATTTTGGTGGCTCTGGGGAAAATCTGGCATAAACATGGACATATTGATTACTTTCTATGTAGCATTACTAAGCATTTAAATGACTGGAATATATACGTGTCCCCAGTATACCGGGTCATACTAGCCGAAACATTGTATATGCACCATTTCTCAATTCAACAGTACCACTTCCTGTGCTACCTCTTCATCAAACTCTGTGGTGATAAAAGTCATTGCAAAGCAGGTCTTTCCCACTATGGCATACTGAGATGTCTGCCACACTGATCTGCTTCCTGGGTCCTGTTTGACTCTTAAAAAAACCCCACAAACCCCAAACAAATCCCCCCCCCCCCCTTGTCATCCCCTGTCCCCCCCCAATGACACTTTACTTGCTGAAAAACCTAAACTTTCCTGTTTAATATTGCTCCATTTCTGAAGTGACTACTACCACCCATTCCAGTGATCAAAGCTGTGCACATAAAGCAGACCTGTTTAAGCAAACAGCTAGCCTTCCTTCAAACAAGCCTAGCTTTTCAAATAATCTGCAGCGATAAACATCAATTCAGTATGTGAAACTTCCCATACTAATGACCTAGAAGAAGTTCTCCAAGCTTGTTGATGCAGTAAGCTGTTACTATGTTGACAGCTTTGGCTAGCACCAAAGATTTGTATTACTGGCTTGAACTGACAAAATACCAGTCTGGTATGTCAGCAAAGTGCTGGCCTTGAAAGCAAGCTATGTAGTTTCTGCAGTAGCTATGGACAAAACACAATGGCGTATAAAGCCTTCTTAAATTTCTGGCCTTCTAAAATGGAAGCAGCTCTCCTAGGTATTCAAAGAAAATCCTAGAGAGCTATCACAAAAGGAAATGTTAATTGTTTGTATTGGAAACTCATGAAAAACCTTAACAATGCCACCACAACACCAGCACCATTTTCCTTGTAGCCTGCTACACTATCCTGCTAGAGCACCATGGTAACTGCGTGTTAGAGGAATGAAAGAACAAACCAACCAAGATCTCCCTTTTTCCAGTACTCGTCTATTCTTTACATCTAGTTCACAAGTGGAAAGACTCCTTTCAGAAATTTATGATCTTTATTTGCAAGGTCAGTTTAGTCAAGACCTTCGTTTCAAATGCAAGACTATTCAATAGCTATTCAAAACTAACACAGTATCTTCAATGGCACAAATTCCCACCAAAAGCAATTTTTTAACAGCTTTTTCTTTAACAGCAGGTTTACTCCTTATATTAATACATTAAAGAAAGCTGGCCCCCTTTTAGGTGAAGAGATATGTTTCTATATTTAGTAAATGATCATTTTTACATTTTAAAGAGAGTACGTAGGCTTGTTTTGCTAATGAGTATTATATAGGATAATTGGGGCAGAGGGGGAGAAGAAACATCTAGATCTCTCTCCTGGAAAAAGTTTATTTTTGCTACCTTTTAAAAAAAAAAAAAGAAAAGAAATCTTTGTCGTAACAGTGGCACCCAAGAAGCCCAAGTTATGGAACAAAGTATTCCTAGTACTCAAAACAGTAAAATCAAAATAATCCCCTGGAAATTTTAGAAGTTTTTCATTCTAGGTCACACATTTTAGCAAAGTAGAATTCACATTAACTGGCTGTCTTAAGACCTTCATTCCTACTTCTAATCATGAAGAAATCAGCATTAATCAGATTAACTACAGGACTGTTTATTTAAGAAACATTTAATTTTAGCTGCTTTTCATCGAAAGTAACAGCTGGAAGAAGGTAGTAGTGCAATGTACTTAACCAGCTCTCTGTAGACCAGGCAGTAATTTTTAGACACCTCAACAGATATATCTAATCATATTTCCCAGTACTCCCATTTCCTATCACTGATTCTTATTTGCTTCCACTAATGGATATATTCAGTCTTCCTATTGAAGCCATATAAAAGTATCAACTTGCTCCAATATATGGTTCTTTGAAGTGCAGTAAGTTAAACTTCAAACTACTCATATCTTCTTAGTCCAAATATAATTGAGACTATTCAGTCTGACACTGCAGATGAGTACTTCAATGCAGCATTCTTCCTTGGCATCCTCCCACACACACAGAAGGGCGTAACTGCCTTATAACTCTGCATGTACAGAATATACATTACAATAAATGAAGAGCTAACCATTTCCCAAATGACCCATTTATTTCAACAGGTGTACAATCAGAGCCCTCTAAGCATTCAGTAAAAAATTTACAAAATAAGCCAATCTAAGTCTTGTCATTTGTTTGGTCTGCAAACAGCCCATATGTTCCAAAACCAGAGGTCTTTAACTGCAGGGGAAATGTAAATAGCTGGCCAGCTTCAGTTTAGGGTCTTCTGCATTTCAGTCCAGCATCTACTTCACAGTATATTCCCTGCCCTCATAGGACCATTATGTTCTTATTCCTAAGGAAAGGGGCAACAGAGTAGGGGAGGAAGCACCAGACATTTTAAAATTCGTTCTCAGATTAATAGAAAGAGATTCCAGCTTAAGAAAAGAGAACAACATGGCAACTGAGAAGATGAAGCAGCTAAGGAATTGGGGGTGGGTGGGGGTGGTCTAAATATATTTTATTTACCTTAATATATTTTATAACTTTGTGTTTCTGAAGTCTGGTACCAAAGATATATGCAGCTATACAAAACTTAATATTATTCCTAACGTCTGGTGGCAAAGTTGGCTTTGCGATGATGCAGCACACACTCATTCAAGTCATATCTTAAAACCAGGCAACTCTGACATTTTAAGAAGTACCCAGCTGCCAAACACGTTACTTTATGTGTGCTCAAAGAGTAAGAGGGCAACTCTCTTTGAAGCAGAAGAGCTAGTCCAAGAGCTCATACCAGAAGGCTCAGAACTGAAGGAAGCACATTCCAGTGACAGTGATGACTAGAAAAATTCAGCAGCAATACAGAGAAATGCTGATCCCTGAAGCAAGAACAACTGGAAGGTATCACCAGATACAAAGCCATATAAATACTGACTGACCTCTGGGGTTTTCAGCTCTTTAAGAATGAGCGTTGCTAAAAAGAAATAATAAAATCTACAGAAGGAAAAATCCATTCAGACCACCATGTGGGCAAAGTGCTTAATGGAATAAAGCCATTTTCTGGGGTGGCAGGGAAGCAGCTGATCCAGTGCCATTGCCTCAAACCAGTTATCTTTGTGTCTCAGATCCCAGCAGCAGCAGCTAAAACAAAATAAACTTCTACCACGCAGAACTGGTTCCAAGCAGGAGAACCCACAGGGAAGACAGAACAATGCAATAGCGATACAATGGTTCATGATACCTACAATCAAACACTGTGTTTCTACGGTGTTCCTATCAAGAAGTCCAGTATCTCTCTTAACATCCATGCCCTCCCCGTTGACGGCAGTCTTCTGCATCTGCCACATGTCTTTTTTTGACCTGTCATAAGGATGCTCCCTCTCTTATGCCAATGAAATTTTGAAATTTTAATCATTGCTGATGGTATCTGATCCAGGACAAGTTAAATACAGAAAGATCCAGTGAAAACACTTCACTGCCTCTGGTGGTAGGGGACTGAGCAATGGCTAAAACCTAAGTTAAAGAATGGGATCAAATCCAAAGTCAATCAGAGCTCTGAGGTGGATCTTCTCAGACCTTTTTTCCTATACTGAGTCCCATGAAAAAAAGCTAAAAAAAAAAAAAGGCATTTAAACATACATAACATTTGCCGCCTTTAATATAACCTAGATTGTTTAACTTGTTAAATAGAGAAAATTCATAACACTTAGGGCAGAATAAGTTTATAAACCAACTCCTGCCCCGTTTATCCTTGCAGACAGTCCTTTGCTTGCAGGCCTGGTAAGGACCTGCCCTGTGGTTTTCTGAGTTGTAACAAATTTTGACCTTTGATATATATTGACTGTCATTTTCTATAATCTCTAAGTCTTGCCTATCTGCCCTCTGCTCCTTCTCACAATCTTTGTGTGTCTTAGAATGCATGCTAAACACACACTAAAAACTCCCATTCCTTTGTTGACTCCCTCATTCCTTTTTCCTCCATTTGCCATCTCCTAAAACATGCTTATTTGCCCCCCAGAGAGGTAACCATCTCTCTGTCCAGGCTGACCCAGATCCCTTAAGAGAGCATTAGCATACAAATTGAGAATACACCAGAAGTGGTCTATCACACACAGAGACAAGGATATACTAATTCAGGGAAACAATAGGTGACATAAAACCAAAGAATTTTAGTTTGCTTTCTTAATAGATTTTTGCAAGACTTGTTGCATTAACAAAGTTGTTCTGGAACAGCAGAACCAACAAAGACTAATTTCCTATAAATAATTGCCCTAGTTTGTTTTTCCTAAAGAGTGACCTCAACACTCTCTCCTTCATGGTTCCCCCACCTTCTCCCATTTCATCAAACATCCGAAACTGAGTATAAAGTGCCACAAATCTCCGAATAGCAGCAGCCCAAATAAAGCTGAGATTAGAGGGCAGAAGGGACTCAACTGCTCATTTCTTCTTCATGTGCTTGCTAATATATTCATATAAACCTCTACAACTTTTTTGCAGGCAAAACTGGGTGGACTTTGCAGCGAAATTGCAAAACTAGCAGTTCTGTACAGAAAACAATGATTGCAGTGGCATAATTTGCACATGTAACTAATAAACAACAGTTGCAGAGGCTTACATAATCCTCTCAAAATCAAATACACAGTCATAATATATTTAAGGTGGCAAGGTGGCTGATAATCAGAGAGAACTCAAAGAAAAAAAAGTCATTTTACTCCAGGAAGCAATTCCAGCCTAATTGCACCAAGATAAGTTTCAAACAAAATACATAAACCTGACAGTTACACAACATTACACACAAGACAGCTAACCATGAAGAGCACAAAGACACTGTCTACGATTACCTGTCATTACTGTTGGGCAATGTTTCCCAAGTACCTTTCAATGAAAAATCTCTTTAAAGAAAAATTGTTAAGAACAGAGAAGCAAGATGTCAGTTTGCAAAGTTAAAATGCTAAGAAACTGGTAGAACCATCTTTGTCACAGAAACTTCTGCATAACAGAGCACTGCTTCCATACACACATATACAATATAATACCTTGGATTTCCTCAAAGGGAGTCACCTGGAACCAGACTGTTTCTCTACATACTGACAGAAAATTAAAACAAACACTTAAGGATGCCAGAGCATATATAGTGACTGATAACAGAAGTAACAGAAATTTGTCCCAAAAAATCCCCTCACGGTTTGAACCTAAAATACATTCCCAGCCCACTAAGAAAAACTACTGCAAAAAGCTTAATGGGCATTTCAGCAGCAATTTCAGTCTAGCTGTCATGCAATGCTTGTTCTGTCCAAAAGTATCAAAGATGGCACAGTAACTGTAGTAACAGAACTGTGTGCAAGCAAGGAAACAACATACTGCAAACTTCTGCTCCCAACTAAGAGCAGAACAATATCTGTTTAAAGCAAAAAGTAAAGCAATAAAAAAAAAAACCAAAAAACAACACAAAAGGAGATAAGAGAAAATACACAGATAACATCACTGATGCACTGAAGGATCTACTGAAATAGGTGATAGCAAGATGTTTTATGAACTCAATGCCATTCTAATTGGAAGCTTACATCAGCCAGAGGGACCTGTTAAGGACAAACCCGAAAGCCAACAAGAACAACCAACAGAAACAGAGCTCAAGAGTTACTGAGGTACTAAGGAGACAAAGCCCTACAGGAGTTGTTAGCCTTGACAAAGAGATTAGAAAACTCAAAATGCATGTCAGAACCTCTCACAGCAAAAAGCAAGAGAAAAGCTTACAGGGGACTCCTTCAAGGAGAAGAGCAACAAATGCCACCAAATACTTCAAAGAACAAAAGCAGGGGTGTCTCCAGAAAAATGGCATTTACAGTTAAGTATGAAATGCAGTTGAGCTAAGCAACACTCAGTAACTGAGGAAGTAAAACACTTCTCAGACCCCAGTGAAGGAGACTAGTCCTGCAGGTAACCCTGGGGCTGTGAATGATCCTATGGAGGAGGAAGAAATAGAATGAGGAATAACCAGCACCACAACCCAGCTCTGAAAGTTTCCTGAAGCAGGCCTTCCTCATCTTTCAAAAACCTCTCCTGACCAGTACAACAGTGTTGAACTGATTAATAGCTTGAAATTACGTAGGCTTTAACCCACCATGCACTCAGAAATCTAAGGGTCTATGAACTGCAAAGGAAGCCAATCTCAGGCAGGAATGGTTTGAAAGCCTATTACACTCCTCTAGTTTTTTTCTAAATCACATGGGATTTTCTTTCCAGAGGCTTACTGGGACTGCAAATCCAGCAAGCTGGGACTCTGTGAGCAACCAAAGACTGTTAACCACTCCTGAGACAATGCATGTCACAAACCCAAACGTTGTCAGGAAGGAAAGGATTGCAACAAAAAGGCATCATCAGTTTCTATGACCGTATCTTCTTTTTTTCCCCCAAAGTACAATTCCTACAATTTTACTGAAATAAGTAACAAGCAATTGCTTGTTGTGAACCCAGATGTAAGTAAATGGTTTAAAACAAGCATAAACTCACTTTTTCCTTCAAGCACTGCCACTAATTTATTTTTAGAGGAGAGCTCATGGATACAGCAAGCTGGGCATCATGTGGTTTCAAAGAAAAGAAGAAAATTTATATAATGAAAGCTAAACCAACATGCATACAAAGATCAGAAGATTGTCCAGTTCCCCAAGAAAGGTGTGTGTGCAATTAAAAATGTAGTTATCAAAAGCCAAGCTAAGAAGCAGGTTTTTTTCAAAGCAAAGTAGTACAAGAAGGGAGTAAATTCATATGCATGCTAGCAGGAATGTCAAAACAAAACTGAAATCACAAGTTGGTAAAGCAGCTGTTGCAATCACCAGATTTTACAGGCATAGGATATCAAAAAAAATTTAGTTCCAAGCTGTAAAGTATAAATTCTGGTCTCAAATGCTGTTTCTGTTCCAATATGTATAGCTGACAGAGCCACCAAAACCTTATACAAACCTCCCAGTGCCTTTGAAAGCAAATGCATCAGGTAAATTCTGTATATTAATAACATTTAAAATTCATCATAAAATCTGATAATCTATCACCCAAGACATATGGAAAAACACTGGGTACCTGCCACTGCGAAGGATGGATGCAGTGTCAACAGAGGCAGAGGAATTAAAGCACCCTCTAGGTCCCCAAACTGAATCGCGTCCCTGGGCAGCCATCTCAATCGCACACCACCGCAACAGCAGTGGGGAAGGCAACAGCACGATGCACATGCTCTCTGCTACTGCGCAGTGTTGCAGTGACATTTGTCAGCTTTGGAGAAGCCAGCGTTTGTAGTTTAAGTTGCCAGCAGTACAATACCAGAAGGAACAAGGGCTAATAGCCATTCTAGCCTCTGTCTTCTTCCATGAAAAGGCGTATCTGATTGCCCGACTGTCATTATACAAGTGAGAGAAGATACAGTAGGACCCAAATGCTTCCTTCTACACTATTTACAGAGTGGAAACTAAAGAAGTTTAAAACAAGAGGATATGAAGATCTCAGTACAGGATAGCAGCAATGAGTGAGCTGTCAAGCCCTCAAGGATGTCCAGTGGAACAGGAAAAAATCATATATTCAGATAAAATCATGCGTTTCATATGATATTCTACAGCAATGTTCAACACAGATCCTACTCTGTTTCTTCTGAGGTCAGATGGTATTTACCATTTCTTTATTAGAAACAGAGTTTCATCATTACCAAGTGTTTCTGAAAACACTTATCTTAAAAAAAGAAAACAGATGCTGTTCACACTGTGAAGAGAATGAAATTCAAATACATGAGAAGGTATCAAAAATCTCACAACACTTAAGACTACAGGGCTAACACTCGTTCAAATTTAACTAATTTGAACCTTGGCTATGTAAATCCTAGATTATTTCTTTGTACACTTGCCTACAAAGAAACAGGATCAGGCTTTCACTTCAGTCATGCAGGAGACAAACATAAAACATGCATCTTTTGGTATGACTAGCAACAAAGAGTAAGCACAGACAAAAAGATTTCAGCCTTTAGCTACTAGATCTACCCTCATATTTCTGTGGCTGAGCTATAATTAACCTTTAGCAAGCCACCTCAATCATGAGAATAGATAATCATTGATTCTCTTTCTGTGGGCCACTCTTACCTTTATAAAGATTCTCAGAATTTTCAAAGAGGATAGATCAGACTGGGAATGCAAACTTTATGAATCCTTAGAAAAATTTCAGATCAATCTGCAGATATGATGTAATATATGCCACCACATGTAGCATACTACTTCCTTTATAACAGGTCCTCTAGATACACCAAGCTAAGACCATTACCCAGTCCATTCACCAGGTAAAAAAACCCAGGCCCCTGCACATTTCATTACATGAAATGTAATTTATGTAGTCATATGTAGTCCCAAAGCAAGGAGAGGAGGACAGCCTTAGACTAATTTGATTAAGATGTTATCTGGCCCAGTGGTGAAGGGCTACCTCACCACAGGGCACAAAAGGTGTGCAGAGTAGCATGGGATCTGCCATGCAGTCTCACTACTTCTAAATCTACATTTTTAATCAAAGCTTTGCCACATCATTTTTCCTGTCTCATGACAAAGAGGAGCATACCTGCATAGCTGTTCTTGCTCGTACCTGTCTCTCAGAGGCACATATGAGAGCGGCATAGAGAAACGGCCACGACACTAACACTGTGATTGTCCCCCTAAGGCCTACTTGCAGCAGAAGCATAAAATAAGCTGTTACAGTACAGAAAGAAAACGTAAAGAGGAAAGATGGAAGAAGGCTAAATACATTATTCTAGTGTTCCTTCTGTACAGACCACAGCAAAGGCTCACGCCCACACTCACTAATGACCCAGAAAAGGTCCCTTTATCACCATTCTTTCTGAGCCCATTGTGAAGCAGCAAATTCTAGCATGGTTGTCTATCACAACCACCTCACAGCCCCTCAGTAAATTTAAATCCCAGTGATACTGAAAACTATCCCTGTATTTTTCAGTGTATAACAGCAGTTATTCGCTGCTACAGAGAGCACAACTTTATTAAACTTTGCTCCCTTTTTTTTGTTTTGTTTCTCAACAAAACAGAATCAAAAAGAAAGGCCAAATACTTACCTTCTAAAGAGACCTACTAGGCAATAATCTTACCATTTGTTAAAACGTGGGTTTTTTTACAAATACTTGCAAATTTTCAAAAACTACCTTCTGTCTTTCAAAATCCAATTCTACTTTAGATACTACTGCCATGTACAAATACATATATTTATTTAAAGGAAAAAAGCCCAACTGTTGGATTCCAGAATAAACATTGGTCTCTTTTAACAATAACTCCTGTGCAGCAAGTACAACGGGAAAATAAAGCTGTGACTATTGACTGGATTTTGTATCCCATTCTAACATGCAAGAACATGTATTTTGTAACATTTGCTTTCAACTCTATTTTCACTAGTACTACAGTGAGAAAAATCTTTCTTCTCTTTCTATAGGTAAAAGCAGCTGGTAGAAGCTAACATAGTATCACTACTTTTAAATTAACCTAACCATCCTCCATTTTGCTTCTCAGGTGCAATTCTATTCTCTGCCAAAGCCTACATGTACTGAGGTTTTCTCACAAAGGCCATACCAAGCCTCATTTGTAAAGCACTTCAACAGAGGAAAAAGCCAAAAACCCCCACCCCAGAAAAATAGTAACATACATAAAAATTAAACTCTTCTTAAATAACTCATTTTTGTTTATTCAAGAACAGTTTTTCTCCTTGACTGAAGATAAGCATTACACAATTTATGAGGATTTCTGTACATTAACAGAATGTTAAGTGGAAGGGCTAAAACCTCACCCTGCCCCCAAATGAAAGAAACTCCAGAAACTCGTTTCCCACGTTTAAGTTTTCTGTAAGATTCCCATTCTCTCTGGAAAGTTTTCAGAATTTCCATACAGTTATATCTGAATCTCAGCCATGAATTGCCACTGAGACCAGACTGAAGTCCCAATCTTATCAGCATCTAAACTTCACCTCCTCAGGTTTCAATACCTTTGCAAATACAGAATGAATATATCAACTCACTTCTCTTTTCAAGGATCACACGGCATATATCAAGACCCTAGAAATCCAGCCATACATTAGTTCTCAATTTCAGAATATTGTTTAAGGCTGTATTATAGTAATCAAAATAAATTAAAAAAATATATCTGCAACTGGAATTCAAACCTCCAGTCTAATAAATATACTCAATGAAACACTTTTGCATTAAATACTTTGACCCCATTACAGTCTCTGCATGCTTGTTGCATGAAGCAATGCTGTCTACTCAGTATCTATTTTCACTGCATAGTAAAAGCTTACATTGGACTTTTTAAACTATTATTTTTATATTAAACTTGGTAGATTCCCAAAGAATACAGCAGTAGTCATAGCCATCACAGTTATAATTAAGCTGTGACTTCAAAATTTATTACATTGCCACTAATAAATCCCATTGCTAAGTGCTAGCTAGCTACTCTGACTCACTAGCCCACAATGTCTCTCACAGATATGTATTTTTTAATTGTTTTTCTCCAGAAATAGGAATGGTTCACACTTTCCTAAATCAGAAACTTTCTGCTTAGGAAGCAAAGTACCTTCATAGCGAGACATTCCAAATGACAGCTACATAAACAAACACATGGCAAAGTAACATCAAACGGCCAGTCGGAAATCTAAAACGTTCTTCTCTCATAGGATTTTAAATATCTCTCATATTTAAGGAATTTCCTGTGTGTCATACTAACCAAATACACCCACTCTGGCCTCAGAGAAATATTGGGATTCATTCAATATGTTGAAGAGACACGCCTTATTGTTTTCCTTTGTAGAGGATATCAAGTATTTGTAATGATAACTAGGGAGTAGGTAAACAGAAAAGAAATAGTACTAGGCATCTCATGTTATCAAACCAGAAAATAGAAAAATATGTAAAAGTAGTTCTGTAGTTAAATCTTGGGAAAAACAAAATATTAGAAACAAACTCAAAAGTTGTCTGACATTAATCCTGACATAAATTAAGTTGAAGCATCACTTACTGGTAAAGTTCCTGGTAAAGAAGCATCAAAGAAAGATACCAAAGAGTTAGGAGGTGCTGCAAACTGGACTTGGGAACCAGAGAAAAGTTTTGAGTTGGAGCTAATCTGTGCATGAATTTCCAGACCCACAACTGGTACCCATGGAGCAAGACTGAAAAGGAAAGAGAAGGGAAATACAGATTAAATACAGATGACATTAAACCCCACAAACATATAAAAATACAAGAATAAAGAACTTTTCATTTACTCTTTTAATAGAAATTACATTGCAATTGTAAAAAAATGTAAATGATGTTGTAAATACATCTACATTTTAACAGCAAAAGTTCTGCTGCAATACTGGAGAACTGAGCCTAATCGACAATACATATATGGATGGATGGGACTGTATGGCAAAGTATCTTCATTATATACAGAAAATGCTATAAAAAAGAAATGTAATGGTCTGAAACTTTTAACTTTTCTTTACATGAGAAATCTTAAGAGAAATTAATGAGGCAAACTTGCATGGTGGATGAACCCTAATTTGGTACTTTGTGAAAATCACAGAATTGTCATAAATATCAATTACTTCTCAGGTAGTTTGATAAATCTCTAACAGACAGGTGGCATAATAAATTACATGTTCTTTGTCAGCTAGCCACTTGCATGCTGGGAAAGGTGGCTCTCCAGAGCAGTGTTAGTAGCATATTAGCATAAACATTAGTAATCTGGTAATAGAGAAATCATCACTTCAACTAGAGAGCTACTGTTTTCAATGTATTCCACAGAATAAAACTTATCCATATAATCTAAAAAGTAATTGCAATTCACACATCCATAACCTTTATACGGACAAGAGAAAAAGGTCACCTTCACAGTATAAATTGCTTGACAGTTTCTGTAAGTAATTATCTGGCCTCGTACAAATGAAGTGGCACAAACAATATTTCAGAGATGAAATCACATTTCTATGGTAGAATACTTCAGCAGCATAAGTACCCAGATGCTATAGGAGATAAGCGAGCTATAGAAAAACATCAAATATATGTAGTATTCCTTCCAAAGGTGAGCATAACACATTGCCAAGATTTCAGTTTGCCATCTGCCCTCCAACAGCTGAGGACATCACTACAAACACCAAACTAGCGATGCAGACTTAAATTGCTGCTTTAGAAGAATATTATCATAAAGGATCAAGGTTCAGACTCATAGAGAAACTAATACACTTTACTGAAATATAGTATTTTCCTCGGTATTTTTAACTATTCGTAAAAATGACTCAAGGCTTAGGAAGAAAAAAGGTGGGTTGTTTGTGATTTTTAATTTTGGAGACCAATTTATTTCATTGTTTCCTGTATTTTTTTTAGAAATGCATCTCTGTCACATCACGACATTAAAAATTACACCAGGCTTCGCTCAATCAGTGCGTTGGCTTACATACATAACAAAGATACGTGCACCAATGAGTCCTCTACTCCTACTATCAACGCTGATGAGAAACCTCAAGTTTCTTGCCACGTTTGTTCAGGTTTACGTTTACTTGTGTGCCCAAAGTATCAGCAACACACTTCCGCCTATGTCTGCACAACTTCACTTGGGTGATCAGCTGTGCAGAGAGATACCTCAGTCTTGCCAGAGAACACAAAAGCTTGTACAGGCCGTAACTTTCAGTTGCGGCTGGAATAAAACGCTCCATTCCAGGCACACATCAAAGTTGCACAGTTCTGTACTGAAAGTAAAAGCCTCCTTGGGACCAGGAAAACCCTTCAAAAAATAGTTATGAAAATTGGTGCGGCTCTTGCCGTTTAAAGCTCTAATTTACTTGCATTGTACCTGGCTCTCACCACAGCCGACTGTGCCCAAGGGACACGTCACTCCTGCTACGCCTAACACTGGTTTGGGGGTTCTGGGGAGGGGTGCGAGCTAAGTGCGTGCCGAGGTGGCGGTGCCAGCCGTCAACAAGCTGTGGCTGCCTTACACCACTCAGCAGATGGTACTGCAAGCGGGCCCTTGCTACCACCACACCGCCTGTCCCCGCCCGCACCCGCTGCTGTCACACCCGAGCCCGGCGGCGCGGAACCGCGCCCGGTCCCCGCCCCGCAGCGACGCCCCGAAGGCGGGACGCCTCAGCGGAGAGCCACCTTCACCAGCCCCACTCCCCACGCCGTCCCAGCACCCTACCCGCTCTTCCCCGCCGACACCGCCCCGCCTGTCGCGCTACTGGCGACAGCCCGCTGCCCATGGGGAACGGGACCCCCAGCGCCACACTGCCGCGCTCGCCGCGAGAGCCCGCCGCACCCCCGCACTACCGCCGCCGCCATTTTGACTCGCTGGGTGCCGGGCGGCTCCCGCAGCGCCCCCTGGGAAATGTAGTCCGGCGCGCGGGATGGCTGCGCGGAGCGGCGAGGGGGGGGCGGACTACAGCTCCCGGCAGGCTCCGCTCCGCGCCCCGCCCTCCCGCGCAGTCGGGCACTTCCCAGGGCGGGGCCTGCCCGCGCGCGCCACCTGAGGAGAGCGGCCGCGGCAGGCGGGGTCGTGAGTTCGTGGCACGGGAGGCTTTCCTGAGGCGAAGGGCCCGTGGGAGGCTCTGCAACTCCTCAGGGCAGCGGTAGGAGGCTAGTTGCAGGCACGCACCTCGCCTTCACCGGGCTCCGCTCAGCTTGTGGTGTGTGTGCAGCTTCCATCCCTCGTCTTGGCTGCGGAAAGGCCTCCCCTGCCTTCGTGGCTCAGTGGAATGGTGCTTTGTTACCAGGCAGGTTCAAGTCCTCCCGCACTGCTCTCCTGCTTACAGCCTCCCCAGGGGGGTGTTTCCCCAGACACCCAAAAATCTGGTACCATTAGCACGGGAAGCGACAGCATTACAATGTGAAGCGGCCTTGATATCTAGGTCTACAGGTCCTCTGTCTATGCTGGAAGTGCTGGAACAAGAGACAGGGATCGCATCTGTGTCTTTTAGCTGTTGCTCAAAATGTCTTAAGGTCACGTCCTCATTGGGGTTGTATATGGTTTTCCTTTGGGTTCATGCTGATAAAAAAACAGGTGCTATAATTTATAGATGCCATTTGCAAACCTTGGGCATGAAATGACACAATGTTGTGTAGTTGAAATCTTGGCTCTTAACTCTGTGTATGTAGAGCAGCGAGGTCCAATCTCTGCAGGGCCTGGGGGCGTTTTGCTTTACAAATGCATGATAATAAAGAATGCTGTCTGGGGCATATGCAAACATCTTAAGTGCTGTTTACGCAGCTATGTTGCACAGACAGTAGAATTAACTGCCTTCTGTCCTAAGCCACAGGCCTGTGGAGCTTAAATGGGAATGTACATTAGCTGTTACTTATGTCATCTTTGCTCTATGTCAACTACTGCTAATAGAAGCTAATTGGTCACAAATATGAGTAAGATGGATTTTTTCCAGCAGAGGACAGTGGTGCACGTAAGCCTTTGACAGTACCTTGCAACCTTTATACTCTCTTGTCTCCCCAAGCTCAAATATGAGGTGCTGTGTGGTTCAGAGTCATGCGGAAGGTAATTTATCCAGCTAAGAGCATGTTTTATAATGGTTGTTCTGTAGCAGTAATTTTCTAATATATTTGTATTTTAAGTGAGGTAATTAATGGGAGGCTCTTCAAAAGAGGAAACAGTTGAGAAAGATCTTCAGCAGACACTGATCACAGTTATTTACACAGTATAGCTTAGTTTAATTAGTTTGTCACATTCCCTTTCTTGGGGAATATCCTTCCTCCCTTGTACATCAAAGTGTAATGAATACAAAATTCCTTTCCAGTAAAGAAGAACTGGCCACAGGCCATCTTGGACACGTTGTGGAGAATAAAAGAACATTGGAGTGGCCCTTTTCTTTCTATCCTGCTGTGAACCTCTTCATATATAAGGTAATCTAATCTAAAGCCTATATAGCAGTCTTTAAGCCGATGGAAGAGGTAAGAGGTTTTGATAATTTTGATGTGAGGGAAACCCCATTGTCTTTTGGCCTTGGGGGGGGGGGGGGGGGCGGGGCTATACAAGGTATTGTCACAAAGAATGCATTTCAGGCTGAAGCTTAAGTATATGATTATTATTTCCACAACAAATGTATTCCTTTAACAGTTATCCTCCATGAACTTTGGATTTAATTATCATGCAATACTTTTGTAGGGATTGACAGATCATTTCAACCCAGCTGTAAGGATAGGTTCTGAATATAGCTTTAAAATATTTTACTGGTGTAAAAATAGTAAGTTTTGGATTATTCTACTTTCTTTTAAGCCTGTTATCCTGATGTAATAGAAGATTTCAAAAGTAATCACTAAGAAGTTAAAACCTTATGAATATTAAAATCATGTTACTTAAAGCTTTACTCTGCCTTGATTGCATAGACTTCTGCCCTTTGTGCATATTATTTAGAAGGGAGTAGACAACACAGAGGGGTTGAAAACCACTGCATGCATCCCAAATGTTTCCCCTGGAACTTTTAGCTGTATGGATGTTGTCTTGCATCGAGAGGAGGAAAGTGCTATTGTTTGTGATTTAAATTGTCTCAATGCTATTTTAATTCCTTTCCCAGAAAAAATCCTATTAGAAAGACCTTTTTCTTTGCAGCCCTGTGCCAGTGACCAAGTAGGTAATACATGAAAGCTCGGACATCCATATACGGGAAGCTGATCAATCACAGACAAGCAGGGAATAATTGCCTTTCCCAGCAGCTTACTTTGAGGTAGGAAAAGCTGCATATTTGTTCCTTATATACCCTTGGCAGCAGTCTCTACTTTGCAGTGTATTTATAGATGATGTTGTGGCTTGGAATAGGAGTATCTCCAGCACTGCATAAAGATTTGGACAACAATAGTTTGTTCAATATTAACTATGTAGACTTCTGTCTTAGGAAGGGGTAGACCTAGGGGACAGTTTGCTCTGAGTTTCTTACTCCTGTAGGAATTTAACCAAAGCCTGAGAGGAAATTAGAATTTTGTAGAGGGCAGAGGCCCAACAGCATATCATTTTAAGCCCCAAACATGCAGTCAGTCCCATTTACTTGAAAGAAGATCCCTCTGAATTTCAGTTTATAGGGTCTGAGCTCTAAATTCTGCTTTCTTGCAAGCCACGTTTAGCATGCATACTTAGTCCTTTTGTGGACACTGAGATCTCCTTTTGGTATAGCAGGGAACTGGGTATTCAGACGGGGGTGTTACAGACATCACAGGCTGCCTGCAGTGTCCGATTTCAGCATGTGAAACAGGGAACAGACAGGAACCTCGTTAGATTTTAAAGTGGAGGGTGTGGTGTGGCTTTTGGAAGAGCAGATACCTAGTTTATCACTTAGTCAGACATTGCCCTACAAGGAAGGGTAATGAAGAGGATTGTTAAGTTTGGAAGCAAACTATAAGGGATGTTTTCAAACTTTTAGGCCCCCAAGATCACCTGTGTACTTTGAAAGCTTTTTTCCTCTATACATATAAAGAGAGAAATTTTCTTCTTTTACTGCATAAGGGAAATTATTTTCAGCCTGATTAATTCAATTTGTCCATCTGCCAATAATGGGTGATGGCAAATACAAAAAAATGTACTTGATATTGCTGGAAATACCCTGGAAAAGGGTGTTTCTCTTGACCACAGGAGACAGTATTTAGTGAGCTAATAGAGCTGCCTTCTATGAGCTGCTGGCTTTATCTGCATGCATGCTTGCAGTGATAATTTGGTAACATAAAGGGCCTCATAGTTTGAGGGGTCTCGTATAAAGTGTGTTATTGTGTGAAATTGCATCAGTTTCTATCGACAGAGAGATAGTGCCATTTATATTTTATTTCATAAAATTGTTATTACTCATGAGCTGAAAATAAGGGCCAGGCTCAGCTAGGAAAAAACCTGCCCTAATGAATAGATATGCATAAGCAATTTCTGTAAACAGCAGTGGAAATAGAAAAGTAACATGCAGGTACAGGTATTACTGCAGAAGGTGTGAATTCACTGTTTGCCAGAGGCCATGTTGTGGGAAAGAGCCTATATCTTTTATTCAGCCTTGAGAAACCCTTATACTATGGCTCTTCTGTACTGTCTTTAACTTGGTATGTCATACCCAGGAATGCTGCAACAAACAAGTGACTGCACCTGTGATTTAAGTCAGGTGTTGGCAATCTTGAAAACTAGCATTTTGGTACCTAGTGTACTCCTTATGTCTCAGGACACTGAGTTAGTTGGCAGTAAAGTGGTTACTGGGCTTAATGTAGCTGGGGAGTCTTGCAGCCTATTCCCTGAAGGTAAAGCCAGTGTTTAAAGGAATTCAGCACTGCTAATGCTGTCTTATGGTGAGTACTACTGCTAATCCTATGGTTTAATAAATTAAACTCTTCTTTTTCTTGTATGAAGTTCAGCTGTTATAGGCATAACAGGTTTTCGTAGTATATTGCTTCCATATTGGTATTGTTATCTTGATTATCAGAAAATTTGTATTATGAGTCTATGTTACCTTTGGTATGATTTCTGTCTGCCTAGGGATTAATTTTTTTTAGTTGGAAATCAGTATGACTCCTTTTGGCTTGGACTTGTTACCATATACAATGTTTTCTAAATGCCTGAGTTGTAATTCAGGATTCATGTCACGTTTATATTTAGATGTAGTTTGGTCTATAAGGAATATCTTTTCGTGGTGGCATACTTTTACAGTATTTTTCAAGCAATGGGAACTACATTTGGAAACAGCACAGAGTAGGCTAAAGTGTCTAGATTAGAGAAGAGTCCATAAACTTATTTTATGAATCTCATGCATGTACTGTCTGTGATGGAGCATACAGAAGAAAGTAATTGATAATATTTCAGCTGATCTAAAATTTACTACTGTATTTTCTTTATTTGTATTGTCATCTGCAAGAGAGCCTTTAAAATGTTTCTCCAGCCTTTAGTTTTCGCTTTGTTCCATATAGTAAAGAACAAGGAAGGTTGGAGAAAAAGCCTGTGGAGGTGAGACTGATTTGTTCCTGTGTTTTATTACTTTTTGCATTGTGTATTGTGGGTTTTCTATTTACAGTTTTCAACTGAAATTTCAAAAAGCTATGCTACACCTGAGGCCTGTTACTTCCTAAATTAAGAGCCACAACTCTTGTTGCAGGCTATCTATGACATATATCTAAGTCAGGGATGTAAGATTTCAGCATCATATGGTTTCACATAACCAGTACTTGAACAAGAACTTCCCACCTTGACCCCAGGATAAGGGAAAGAGCTAAATGCTGTTGTACAAAGAACAAGACTAAATCCTAATCTTTTGTTTCTGAAGGTATCCTGACATAGTCTTGATGCTTGTCAAAATATCTAATTTTAGACAAACTATACCTTCCAAACTGCACTTGAGGTATAGATTGTCCATTCTGATATCCTCCTAATTGTTAGATGGCTTCAGTTTCATATACTCATTTATAAGATTCCAGCTGACAGCCCCACCCCAGGAACAAATAGACACAAAGATCTATGCTATAATTTGTTAAAGAAGAAAAAATTTAGTTCAACAGTCAAATTGGGAATACACATCAAAATGTTTTCCCTGACTAAGATATAGCATCAATAATCAACAAAATCTTCAATTATTATTGATTTCTCTGCCATGAATAAAGTGAAGAAATTGTTTGAAAGAGTTGTCAAGCAACATTATGCTTGGAGAAAGGCAGTTTAAAATTATATTCGTTTAGTCTAAAGTTAATTTTTTAATGAAAACCAATCTAAAGGTAGTCTCAAGTGTTAAATCTTGCCAAGGCACTGCTTTTCAGCGAGGGATTTCTTTAAAGCGCGAGATTACTTGTAGGTTGAAGCCAATTTGAAGAGGTTATATTTTAAAAGAAAATTGTATTTCCAGAGCCTTAGCATAGCGCTTCTAGGGGCTGCCTTTATTGTTCTTAGCGCTAAGGATTGTTCTTAATTGTCTGAAGTGGTAAGGATGTGAACTAAAACCATTGACCAGATGGAACTTTGTGATTAATTGCTGCACTAGAAGTACAGAATAAATGTGAATGAAGGAGAAGAAGGAAAATACTGCAGATAAATGCTCAAAGGCTTTGAACAAGGTTCCAGATCCTGAAGTGAGACAGCCCTGTCTCACCTTTTTTCTGTGCAATACCACAGCCTGTTGTTTTGCTTGTTCGGGATTGATTTATAGGGGTTATTTGTTTTCAAGAGTTTTTGTATATTCCTTGCCTTCAAATGTATACACCTATACTTTGTGTTATGCATCACCCAAGCGGGCTTGAGGAACACAAATTAAACCCTTATCCTGCTGGATGTGATGTCCTTACTCTGGGACATAATTTTACTTTTTTTTTTTTTTTTTTAACTTGCATAGTTGCACTGCTGCCCTCATCTTCCCACACTGCCTGTGGCATTTGAAGCAAAATCTGATTTATGTTCTGCTTTTTTTTTTTAAATAAGTGACAAGAATGTTTGTGGTGTGTGTTTGTTTTCCCTCCCCCTCTGTACAGTATTTATGCCATACCTATGTGTTTGATAACTTCTCTTATAGTGAAATAAAAAATGTGAACATTGCATCATCTTGAGAATGAAAAGAAAGTAGCAGTACCCTTGAAGTTATTCATCCATCTCACAATTTAAGTAATACTTATTCCTGTATAAATGCCAAATACATACTGAGTGACAAGTGAAATACAGAATAAAGTAAGCACCACTATTCAGTAGATTAGATGGAGGGATGTGGTTTGTTTTTTCTTTTTCTTTTTTTTGTGGTTTTTTTTTGTTGTTGTTGTTGTTTGGTTGGTTTTGTTTCTTTCTGCAGACTCAGGCTCATTGCTCTTGAGTCCTGCTTATGATTTCTCCAAGGACCTGGTAAAGATAGTTAAATAGTCACAGGCGTTAACTGAGAGCTTGTAAACAGAGCCATATTGTAACAGCTTGGAGGAATGAGTACCTTTGGGTACAAAACAGGACAGAACACACAGCAGCAGCACAAATGTATTTCCTCTTTCATTACTTACATATCTAGTATCCTAATGGAAAAGACCGCTAACAAAGCTGAAGCACGTTTTTCATCTTGTGTCATTTATTCTGTCCTTGGGCTTTCTGTGGCACCATTAGTTCATGCTTACTGATGTGAACTGCTGCCCACCAGTTCTGACTAACCAGAATTGTTTTTATTTTGTTTTGAACTGGTGACCTAGTTGCTCATGGGATAACTTGGCCCCTTGAAGACTCTTGGGTGGTGTTTTGTACATATTGTATCACAGAGTTTCTGTTTTCCAATTTATTATTTAGAAAAAGTATGAATAATTGTGCATTCTTGTGGGCAACAGCTGTATTAAAGCCATATGCCAGTGTGTAAAATACATTGATAGTAGGATACCTCTTTTGCTGTTATTGTAAAGGTAAGGAAAAGAGGAAGGTGCTGGTTTTGAGGGGGTTGGGTGTGACGTTTTTTGTTTGGTTGGTTTTTTCCCCATCATCTCAGATTAGTTGGAATTCTTCCACTGTGGAAGTGAAATTCTCTGTGTAGTAACTTCTACTAACTGATCAATCGTATTAACTGCTTTGGGACTGAGGTGCTTCAGTAACTGATTAGTAAATTGCTGTCTGAAGCCAGAATGTAAGAGGTGTTGTGTGCTTTGCACATACTGGGGCAACGGCTCATTAAGTTTTAATAATCTTTGAATAATGTGATCTTTGAAGTTTATATTTCCTCCTTGTGTTGTCCACTATAGCAGCATGTGCAAGCGTTTCAGTACAAGTCAGTAATAGCACAGTACACTTTGTGTCAGAAGGCTGCTTCTACAGGCCTTGTTCAAACAAAATTCTCAGGGACTTTTGGGATTGATCCCAAAACTGCTGCTAAAGCCAAACCAAAAGAGTTAGCATGTGTTAGATAATTGCAATAATGCCTTTGCCTAAGGGACTTCAGAGATCAACCTTTTTAGCTTTGCTATATGCCCTTCATCTCTTTCCTCTCTACGTATTAGCATTTATAGTATGATAGCACAGCTTTATCTATTCTAGCAGTGTTTCCTCTCTCCTGATGGTCACTGTAGTGGCCTAAGTAGTGGTAATGGCATATGAATGCGTTGCTGGCTTTTGTTCTAACAATACTTCTAATGTCTCTTCTTTTCTGTCTTTTTCTGCTGCTTTGTAGATTAAAGCAATACATAAGTGATTGCATAGGGAGCCTTTTTTCATCATGGTAGTATCAGTATGAGAAGTGATAGTCTACCAAGTCACTAGACAATTTGTATGTTTTTAATGAACGTACAGAAGAACTTTTCTGCTAGGCCAGGCATGCAGCAGCAACTGTGTATTGAAATGTATGTGATGTACCTGGCTTCAACGGGCATGCTCTGGGTTACCACTTCCTGTGTTACTGAGATGGAAATTCAGAGAGATGTTATTTTGAATAGATATGCAGTTGCCTTATGCATGGATAAAAGAAATACATCTGTGTATCAAGAGATTTTATTTTTCCAATTGTGATCTGCTGTCTCTTGGTAATAGATAGGAACTGTAGTTCAGGGAGCGTTTTGTTACTGCTATATGAGTCATGCAAAACTTACTATTTCTTTTAGGTTCATAGAGGGAGAGATTTAACTTCCTGTTGGAGTCCTCTTCCCCAAAGCATGTCTGTTGTTTTTCTTACAATATTCTGAAATGTGGAATTAAGCATTAATTGGAAAAAACACTGCACAAAACAAATGGACAGAAATTAAAACAAATAGTACTATTGGCGCTCTTTGAATGGAAAACACAAAGGACAAGAACAGTACAACAAGCTGCATTCTGAAATAGACAGGTATGGAGATACTGTATTGTAAGTATGTGTATATAGTGTTTGGTAATAAAAAGTAGCTTATACCCTCAATGAAAAGGGGTAAACTACCTTCCATGGTAGTTTCTGCATGAATTCTGTTGTCTTGTAGTTACACGGTCTTGTTTGTGGTCAGGTTTACTTGGTCTTTCCCGATCACAAAATGTCTCCAACTGTTTCATTTTAAAATCCACTTTTATTGTTACCCGCAGAAAGCAAAGGCATACATTAACTCAGGTTGATTTTACTCTAACTTAAGGAGAAGAAAGAATTTTTATGCAAAATATAGTCAATGTATCTGCTAACCTCTTTAGAACTGAACACAAGATGAATTTGTTGTCTCTTTGTACAAAGAGCACTTGAAAGATTTGCAAATGCATGGTAATAAATAAGCAGCACATTGTGAATATGTCTTTCAGGGGCCAAGGAATAGCTTAAATACTATTTAAAATGGTGGTTGATATGAAACATTTCCAGTTGGATCATGTATAGAGTAATTAATTTTGACAAGTTAATTTTGAAAGTGTCCAATTAAGCTACTAATAACCTATCCCTTCACAGTGTGACTGTATTCACAAAGATATTCAGGCTTGCATTTCTATTACACCTTTAAGTATATCTCTGAATCCATGCAATGTGAATTCATTGAAAGGGCAGTTCTTAGTGTTGAGAGTTTGAATCCCCCAATCCAAATCACAAGACTGGCTTAAATCAAGAGGGATCTGAGGTGGTGTTTTTTCTTTTTTTAGGTGGTAGTGTTTCTTAATTACGTGGCTTCTATTTTTTTTTTTTCAAGCTGTTAAGATTTGTATCCTCAGTTTTGAATTTACACTCGTTTTAACAATATAAAATCAAATTTAGGGGTAGTTTCTCATGAAGCCACCAGACTCCCAAAGCTGGGACTTTAAATGGGACATCAAACATCAAAATGTACCTTAGAATTAGAAGATACAGAACTAGTAACTCTGTACAAAAGTTATAAAGTAAGTGTAAAGAGAGTATGGAGTATCAAAACTTCGAGATTCCAGAATGGCACTAGGCATTTTTAGTTGATAATGGAAGCTGCTGATAGAAGTAGAAATAAACTAAATCAGGAGCATGTTGTGATTATTCAAAAAGTTCAAGGGCATATGTAACCTGCTTCAGTCAGGTGTATGGTTTTTAGGAATTAACTAATAATATGCATTAAAGATGGACATTGGCTTCTAGAAACTTTTAAAAAAGAACTTTAAGAAATTTAGTATCCAGTGCTTATTCTTTGAGTGAGCAGAGCAGGATTAGGGAACTGCCACACTATTAATCAAGCTAGTGATTATACCAAACTGAAAACTCAAGGGACCAAACTTACTAGGCTCTGGGCAGGTAATTTACATGATGTGCCCTGGTGTTAGTGAGGCGAATTCAGCAAGGTGTATGATAGTAATGGTAGCTAGTGTTTCCTTTCAGTACTGTATCCTGTTTTTCACTTGCGTGGAAATGTCTCCAGTGCTAATGGGACCAGGTCAGAGCATAGCTGAACCTTTATGGTTCTTTGCTCTTGACACAAGTCAGTTCTAAATCACTCTGAGGAGAGAGAGAAGCATGTTCATTGCAGACATGACCGAAAACCTAGACTAATGCTTTTGGACTTACCCCACCCTCCCACCTCCCTCTTGCAGGCCTACTGCTCCAACTTCAGCAAGGTGTTGATTTAGCTACACACACATCCTCCCTTGCCTTCTGCTTAAATTGACATGGGTGCTCTCACACAGACTCAGGTACCTACATAGCTCTTTCCAGTCAAGACTTAAGTGCTTCTGAGTTCTTTCAGTTCCTTTGCCTGTTTTGAAACTTAAGCTATAAATGGATCTTCACAGCAGGTTTCACACAGGGATCTAGATATCAGGTTGTATCATTCCACACACACGTATTTGGATTAATTTCCTATCTGTTCTGCAGCTCTCACACTGACGCCTGTTTGAACACAACAAAAGCCTAGCTTCCCCTTGCGTGGCTGGAAGTTGCTAACATGAGAGGAGGGGCAGGCCAGGCCAGAAGAGCACATGTTGGGAAGGATCATTTGAAGTTTTGAATGTGACTTGGATTTCTAGGATTGACGGGTGAGCCCAGCAGATTTATCACCAAGTTTCATTAGTGCCACCCAGCAATGCAGTCTGTAAGAAGCAGTGATTCTTTTTTCCCCAGACTCTGTGTAGCTTGACTCAGAAGCTCTGTGCTTTGGAGAAGACCCTCCACTATAACTTACCAAGTAGCTCAGGATGCCAAGAAATCTCATCTCCCCTAAAGCTTCTGAGTTTATGTCCATCCCACACACTGCTACTTAAGTACCATTGACCTAGGCTTCCTAAACATGACTTATCTAATGCTATTTATCTACCTACTTACTAAACCAAAAAAAATCTGACCTTCAGTATTTGTCCGCTGGGCTATTTCTCTGAGATTAATTTTGTAAGAGATAGCTAAAAATCACTTTATATATTGGCTTTCATATCCAACTGTGGAATTATCCAGAGTATAATAGTAATATAAATCTTCCACCCAGATTTTACAGCATTATTTCTCTATTTTTTTTTTCGGCACAGTTACAGCAGGTCTGATTCAGGTTCATGTTCTCTCTTGCATCATTGCTTCTATATGATAAAATAACTCCAAAAAGTATAGTGTTCCAGGGTACACCTCTGTTGACCTCTGTTTTGGTGCAGATAATGTGGTAACTGCTGACCAGTAAAACAAACATATACTGGTTTTAGTATAATTACCGTTAGCTGAAGCAAGAAAACTTCCCTAAACTCCATTTGAAGGACAGCCTTTGAAGCAGCAAATAAGCAGAACTCCTGTGGCCTGAATTTCAGTGACAAAAGCATAAACGATGCAAAAGAAATACATTTTGGAGAGGCATTCGAAAGAACATTAAACATTTTTCTGGGTAGAAAAGCATGTTCAGATAGTGCAGTCTTAAGCAGATTGTCCCAAAGTTGGTGTGAGAAAGCTGAAGAGGTGGTAAGGTTTTGGCTGAAGAAATAAAGCATTATTAGTGTTACTCTGAGTGTTGGCAATGCAGGGCTTCAGAAAACTAGTTAAGTACTATTGCATGAAAATGTAATTTAAAACCAACCTGCTGCTTTTCAAAGTTATAATGGAATTCAGATTGCTTCTCAGCAGTCCTGTACGTTAGCAAAGTGCAGATGTAGCTGAATGTTTGGGGTTTTTTTCTGTTATCAGGGGCAGCAAACAGAATTGTGGTGCAGTTGAAGCTTGGTTTTCATCGATGCTAGTTTAAATCAAACCTTGATCTAATGAGGACAGGTCATACAGCCATATTACAGCCATATAAAATGAATGTAGTCTAGGCTTGTATCCAGTCCAGAAAGTCTGTTTATTGGGTAGTGGATTTTATGAATGGGCTGTATGCGTTCTGGTGCCTGGTAGTAAGCTGCTGAATGCAGTACCTGGTGTCCTATTGCTTGGGCTGCATCCTGCTTGGACTATGACTTGCCACAGCAATTATTAGAGCTGTAATACAGTAATTGTGTACCATGTGTTGTGTGTTTGGTTTTGATGTCTAGATTCAAAGATGCTTTAACCTTCAGTTTCAGAGTTTGTTCACGTATTTCATAAATGCATCAGTAACAAAATTTAGTACTCTCATTGTACTTCCTATCTTATGCCACTGCACTAGTATTTAATTAATCTTCATTTCATTAGTTATATATTCATTAGCGTAGGCAAACACTTGGGGCTGGATTCATCGTCCATGTAATAGGTGGTACAATTATTTAAATGCAGGAAAAATTGCTCTCTAGGGTATTTAAGTGAGGGGGGAGTCTGGTTTACATATTGGGAAAATTCAGGGCTAGCCAAAGAGTGGCTGACAACCCATTCAACTAGGCTGGAGTTAAAATAGAAGGAAAATACAGTCAGCAAGGAAATACGGTTTATTGAAATCTTTGTGTGTATACGGGCCTTTAGAGAAGTTCCCTAGGAAAGAAAAAGTGAGTACCCTAGCTGTTCTTCCCTTCTGCAAGAGGGAACTAAATAATGTCTTACAGTCTGACCCAATCTGAGTATAGTCACCATGTGAATCTCTGTGAGGGCGACGGAGGCATTGTCACCTCTGCTACCAGGTCTTGGGGGCAGGCAACTTCTACTGTATCTGCTGTTTTCTTCCCCTGTGTATCAAACATAAACGCCATCTTTCCTCTAGTAGAGGATGAGGCATGTGTCCATGCTTTGTTTGGTGTATTGGTACAAGCCACAGAAGTGTAGGTTTGTGCTGATGTGCTGGGCTGTGAGGAGGGCTGGCTGAGATAGTCATGGTTCTGCCATCCTGCCCAGGATTCCAGTTGCGCTGCTTCTGTGCTTGCTCCAGCGATAGAACAACCTGTTCACTTACTTTATGCCTTGGCATAATCATGTGAAACTAATAGTGCGCTCATCCTTTCAATTCAGTGAGATTGAGGTGTAAATTACTACTCCTTATATGTTGTTTGACTCCGTCCTTCACAAAAGTAGATGAAGTTCCAGATGTTAATAATAGTGTTTGTGTTGAATCGTTACCTCATTCCACAGTTGATCTCAAGGATGGAGGAAAAAGTATTTTGGGTCAAACCCTTCAGTCTTTTCTAACCTGGGTAATTCCTTAATTGCACAAATAGTCCCATAAGATTTCATTCTAACAGACTATTCACTCAACTGGTCACTTAGCTTAAAATATTTTTTTAGAAAAAGCTTATAGCAAGATTTTAAGATAAAATAAGCAGAATCAGCAATCCAAATATACAGGCCAAACATGGCAAGTTAATATTATAATTGTATGAAATTTTGTAATATTCCTCCTACTGGAGTCTGTAGGCATCCTGTTGGTTGCCAGTTCATACTGGAAGATAAATAACACGTTTATCTAAAAGGTTAATCAGTACACTGGTGCAACAGTTATTTTTATGAAGAGGAAGACCCCCAGAGACTTCCTGCCAGTGTGCAACACTTCCAATAATTCTGTTATTTATTACTAAGGTATTTGCCCCAACTGCTCCAATACTTATTAATGCTATTGCGCCACCCATTAATAACCTTTTTCATTAACTTCTTATCTATCACCCTCTCCTCCCACAAATAAATACTAGAGTTGCTAAATCATGTGTAAGGGATGAAAATATTCTTAAATGCTTTGAGAAGGGAGTCAGGTTATCTGTTCAGTGTGCTGGGATTTATTTGACAAATGAACACAGAGGAGGATAGGGATGCAAATATTGCAGTGTTCTTGCTTTCTCACTTTTGAAATTTCTCTTTCTTAATTTCCTTTGTTTCAGTTCGTAAACACAATTAGTATATGCCTGTATATGTCAGGTGCAAGATGATGTGTATGTCTTCCTAGAATTTACGTAGCTTTTCAAATTTTTTTGAAAGAGAAAAATGAAGGACAATACACTGAATAAGTTGACAGCTTTGATGTATTGCTTCTCAGCTGTAATAATGCATAGCTTTGGTTTAGCGAGAATATTCTCAGGCCTTTACCAGCCCTCGAGAAGTCTTACAGTGGATTGTACTTCCTAAATTATTACTTTATTCTTTAGACTACTTTTTTTCCTCATGAATTCAGGTATTTTCTGTAGGATTTTTATCCAATAGATTTTTTTTTTCTGCTAATACTAGGTATTATTTTTGAGTCCTCAAACCTGGCAGTTCTGCTTGCAACAGGTTTCAGTGAGTGAATGAACACTTGCACTACCCTAGGCCAGAAAGTGGAGATGGGCTTAAATGGGAAACAGTTACGTGCTATTTTTAGTTTACACTTTGAAAAGGAAGAGTGGTAGCTCATGCATTACTTGTGCTGAATAGAGTTATGTCACTTACCTTTTAGCCTACATTTATGCTTAGAAGTGGCACATCTGCTTTTCATACTGTACTAAAACAAAGAAACATAATGTTATTTAATTCATATTTGTGATCCAATATAACAACCAGATTCTTCCAACAGAACCGATACCTAGCAAGCTGTTCTCCATTGTGCCTTCAGTAGTTCATTGTTCCTGCCTCAGTGAATGAACTTGTGATATGAACACTTTCCAATTACTATTAGAAGTTATGTAGTTTTTCTTAACAGACTCATTGTTCTGCTTGAGAGAAGGCAAGTTCTACCTCTTTTCCTGTAATAGAAATAATTGCAATACAGAAATAATTTTTATATGGTAATTGAAAGAATTAGATAGTGAACCAGTCTTCTGTAGGGGATTTTTCTGGGATTTAATGCTGTTGTAGTCCATTTGACTTCTCAGTAGCACACTAAGATTTCTCTTTTGAGTAGTGTCATTTTTATTTTTTTTCCCCACTCTGAAATATTTGGAAGAGACTTGTTTTGAAAATCTGTTTTTGCAAACTTACAATGGTCTCGCAGTCAGAAGTGATGATTGCAGAATTTCCACAATATGGTTTCTTCTGTCACATCCAAAATCATCTGTTAGAATTTCAGAAGCCTATAGAATCATCTGTTAGAATTTCAGAAGCCTATCGAATTTTAGGGATGCGATGGTCTTTTAGCTGATTTTTCTGCAATTTCATTTTCATGATGTTCCCTTATAGGATTGAAATATGAGTGTAGATTTGAATGTTAGCATTTGCATGTGTTGAAGAGTTGCTTTTAGAGAGAATCAATCCTCTATATGGAAAACAACAAAAAGAGAGAAGTGGTTAGCAAAGAGGACTCTAATGGACTGGAGTTTGTGCAGGAAAGCGAGCTCTGCCCACCTGGCCAGGGCACTTGAACTGCATATGATAAATAAATTGTAAGACCTCCTTTGCCCAAAGTTCTTGAGAAAGCATCACAGTGCAAGCTGGTAAGTATGGTTGACTAGATGGAAAGAATATGACCTCCTCCCAGATCATCGCATACATAAACTTCATTCAGAGGATTGACTTTAAAAAGAGAAAGAAGAGCAGCAGCTCTTTAATCCCCTAAGTAAAGCATTATTTAAAACCAACAATGACGAACTAATGAGGAAGGACTGAAGTGGTGCCAGTTGTCACAGGAGTGACAACCAGGAACTGTCCAAAACTTAAAACGCTTTCTCCTTTCTCAGTAATTTGGATATTTCCATCAGCATCCTTGGTCACTAAAAAACTTATTTTGAGACCTCCGTAGGGATCAGGATGTGTGACATCTTGGCTTTCACTGTCAAGCTGATCTCCAGATCAGAGACGGTGATGCAAGCTCAGGAGACTGATGTGGATTATTAGTATTTACTTTTACTACTGTGTTCCCGTGGATTACATGAAAAAGAACCACAGCAATTGTGAAATTCAGTGACCGTTTTGCATATATTTTTGCATAATTGCAACAATAAAGGTTGAGGTAAGATGCAATAAATTGTCCTAGTGATGATTTTTAAAGCACCATCTGTGGCCTGATATTTCTGGGTCTTTAAAATTGGTATTGTTCAGAAATCTGTTGTGTGGCATACAGGTGGCTCATTCTGTATATGCCTGATAATCAGCAGTAGCCTATGTTGGTGGGGGATACCTTCACAATGACAGACAGTGGTACTTGGCGGGTTTTGGAACAGAAGCACTCCCCCCAGGCTATAACGTAGTATTTTACTTTGCTTGTCAATTTCCCACAAGGCCAAGTGTCCTGAAAATGGCAAACAATAAACCAAATGCTCGTTATTTGGCTTCATGTATTTGAACACAACACAGCAATCTGATATAATTGATTCAATTCCACTAAGTAGTATATGATGATGATGATGTTCTAGGTGCACTGTACAGGGAAAACAGTAGGAAGAAAAACATGCTAGTGCCACGTCCTTTTCTAGTGACCTTCAAAGCTGATAGATCTGTTACTGAATCTTAACCCAAAACCCCAACAACAGAATAAACAAACAAAAAGAACATCCCATTCCACCCAACGCTCCAAAACAAACAACCAAAAAAACCCAACCCTCAATCTGTTAAGAGTAAATCCTGGATCCCCTAAGACGTTACTCAAAGTTGATGTCAAGGAATCCATATTTAATGTGTATACCTTTGAGCCCTCAGCTCCTTCTGTTAACTTTTATTCCTTTATTGGGCCAAAATCAGCATAAGTAATCTCGCTTATTTTGTGCCATTTTTACAAGCAGAGCCTTATAGGGTGGTAGCTGAGTAGAGAGAGAAAGAAGTTCTTATAACAGGGGATTTGAAAGATATGTTAGCATTTGACCAGTTATCTTCATAGGGGCTGTTTTTGTAATCAGTTGTTGTCCTTGCTGTGGTAGTGAGAATTATCACCAAGGAGTATGTTATGCCATCAGCTAAAGCTTCCAGCACCTTCAATTAGGAGATGCCCCGACAGGAAGCCTATTACTAGGAAGGCAGGGAATATCTTATAGGGAAAGCAAACTTAAAAATGTTGATTTTACTGCAGTGTTGTGCAGTGGCAGTACTTTTTAGTCAACCTGGCATCCCGTTGTACTTGAGTCCATGTAAAATAGCGCATTGAAGTGCCAGGCTGAAAAGTGCCATTTAAAGATATGGTGTGGCCAGTGCAGAATTTGCAAGTAGTGTGTGTTAACGTTGTGGCTCATGACTATTATCCCCAGTAATCCTAGATCTCAGTATTTTGCAATTTTGGCATTTGCTATGGCTTTTACTTACAAGAGCAATACTTTGTTCTATTCGTATCTCACCCATCACTCCTGGGGACTTATTAGTCTGTAGTATCAGTAACATAAATGTATTTCTGTCATATGTTAATGAGATGGAATTTTATAGCATTAAACAAAAGATGCATGTTGATACGAGCTTGAAAATGTTTCTCTTCCAGTTTAGCTAGGTTTTCTTATTTACAAGGAAAACATTAAAACAAGCAAACAAACCCAACCCCAGGCCCCCAAAATTCAATAGTATTTGTCCAGAGCCTATCAGTGACCTATTGAAAAACTGTACTTTTAGGATGCTTCATTAACAGTAATTAGAATTCATGTTGTATAGTCAATTAGAACACAGTTACTGAATGGAGTGTTTCCCCTTTCCCTACCTCCCATATATGCCTTAAGATAGTGAATGAGATGAATGTATGATGGGACTATATAGGACAGTAAATTCTAAGACCTATAAAAGGAAGGATTTTAGTAAAAGGCATTTGTTCACCTGTATAATCTGAACTCTGAACCCCTTTGTACTGTTTGGAGTGTGTTTCCTTCAGCTACAAAAGCTAACTCCATTATCACTTTTATTTGGAAAATATTTCAGATTCCACTGCTTTCTGCCCTCAAGTTATGTTTTGACTTGTTTATGCTAAAGCTTGATTCAGTAGTTTCTGAAATTAGTATGCTGCTAAAAAGGATGGATGAGGCTGAAGTCTGTAACAAAAACTGGTGGAAAAGATTAAGGATTTACAAAAGCAGGGTGAAAAGTCTTGCAGAAATCTTTATTGTAGGTAACCTTAGTTCATTGCAGAATAGAAACTATGGAAAATAGCATTAAATCCTGCAATGATAAGCAGCAAGTGCTGAGGATTCTGTATTGTATAATTGTCTTTAATCTTAAGAACTGTTTTAGCTTACTTCAAGTTGTCTTGGTTTCAGCTGGGATAGGGTTAATTTTCTTCTTAGTAGCTGATGTAGTGCTGTGTTTTGGATTTGGTGTGAGAAAAACGTTTATAGGACACTGAGGTTTTCAGTTGTTGCTGGGTGAGGGTTATACCAGGTCAAGGACTTTTCGGTTTCTCAGGCCCTGCCAGCGAGAGGGCTGGAGGGGCACGGGGGACTGGGAGCAGACACAGCAGGACAGGTGACCTGAACTAGCTAAAGGGATATTCCATACCATAGGATGTTGTGCTGAGTATATAAACTGGGGGAAGGAGGAGGAAGGGGAGGGGCATCTGGCATTATGGTGTTTGTCTTCCTGAGTAACGGTTATGCGTGATGGAGCCCTGCTGCTGATGGGAAGTGGTGAATGAATTCCTTGTTTTACTTGGCTTTTGCATGTGTGGCTTTTGCTTTACCTATTAAATTATTCTTATCTCAACCCTCGAGTTTTACATTCCTTTCCGATTCTCCTCCCCACCCCTCTGGGTGAGGGGGCAGTGAGCAACGGCTGTGGTGCTTGGTTGCTGGCCAAGCTTAAACCATGACAGTCCTTTTTGGCCGATTTTTTTTTTTTTTTTTTTTTTTTGCAGTGTTTCATTTCAGGTCTTTTGCTATAGGCTTCAGCCAAAACCCTTTAAAGTCAATGAGACAGTAATGTTTCACCTTTACATCAGTCGGCTTTGGATGCAATACTATGACTCATGAAGCTCTGTGGAGTTCTTATTATTGCACTTGACTGATAATACAGTGGCCATTCAAGTAGCCAGGAATTTAAACAGATACTGAAAAATGAAATTCTTCTCAGCTTGCACACAATAGAAAACCAATTTGGATTTATTTTTTAATGTTTTGCCTTCTTTATAAAGATGTTCTTTGGGTGTGATTTGTACCATTGCAGATAATGCAATGTATCAGGCAACGCTTAAACTTCAGTACCTGTCTGTATTATTTTATGTGAAGATTAAATCCTTAGCTCACTTGCCCGTGCTTGTTTTTGGTCATAGCCTTTTTAGCAGTCTATAACTCAAAATAAAAAGCAGTGGGGGAAAGGAGATGCAGAAGACTTGCAAATACTCAAATGTAAAAGGCCTCTCTGCAGACTGATGCTGCCATGTTCAGGAAAGGCTACATTTTGTGCATACATTCTTTTTTAGACACTCACAGTACTTGGTTCCTGTGCCTCAGATTGTTCTGACATCCCATGCATTCATGAGAAAGAAAGATATTATTTTATTGAAGGAATGTCACTTACCAGCAGATCAAGCTTCAGGACACTAACAACCTGTTTATATATGCATAAGGTGGATGAATGAAATCCAGGCTGTGGCAACATTCCTACTAACTTCAGCAAGAATTCATTGTTCTTGTCTTCTGCAGCAGGACATACTACTTTCCTGGATTTTTGTTTTGCTTCTTCACATTTTCTCTTGTACTATATCAGTGGTGAGGAATGCTGGTGAGATAATGTGCCACCAGTCTGCTGTCTGTGTTTGGGGTTTTTTGTTTGCTTTTCTTTGGTTTGTCTTTCATTTGCACTTAATAAATTTAGTGTTCAGCAGAGAGGCTACTAGATGGGCTCTCAAGCCTATATTCTTCTCAGTCCTTTTACTTCTAGGTTACTGCTTCAAGTTCACACCAGCTGTGATAAAGCAGAAGTATCTTCTCATTCTTCAGTAGCCAGTGTGAAATGCATTACTGATCACAGTGATGTTTATAATGGACACACTGGGTCACTGCTGCTGTCACGTGGGGTAGGCCTGAAGAGAATGGAAAGTGGAAGGTCGTTCGCTTTCTCGCTTTTATTGGAGAGCTGATGTGAACTGCCTTCATGCAGTGTTTTGTCTATACCAAAACTTTATGCATAAATTCAGCTTTAACAGTTTTAAATCTATCCCACTCAAGTTTAGTAAAAATTACACTGGAACTGCTGCTTGTGGAACACAAAAGGTTCATGCTCTGTAAGTTTTTCAATGCTGGGGTCTTCTGTGTACTTTAGCAGAAACCCACAAAGCTTGAGAAAGAACATGCACACACACCCCCCCCCCCCCATATGACACAATCCAACAACTGCAGTGTGATTATATCCACTGCATGTAATATATGCCTGCTCATACACGCTGCACACCTTGCATGTATTTACAGACCTGGCTATTCCTGGTCTAAGCCACTGTATAATGCTTGCACAAAGCTATTCCTTGGTGCTTTGAAGAATAAAGTAAGTGCTGCATGCTTGCTTGAATAAGAAAGTGGTATTTCAGCCTTATTTGGGACTTTTTGCTATGCAGTGTATGGTTTAATTTGACCACATCCTCAGAAATAAGCAGAGGTGGTGTTTTGGATGGGTAGCAATGAAGATGAGTTTACAGTAGTGATGATAAATCCATTTCTAAACTGCACCACACCAGCTGCCTAGAACAACAAAGTTTCATGTTCTGAATGCTGTATTAATTTAAGGAGAACCATTGAACTTGATTTCTTTGTTCCTTTGTTTGACATGGAAAAGGAACCTGTTGTTCTGAAAGTTGCTTTGTTTTACTAGGAGGAGAGTTGGGTGAGAGAGATGCTGAAGTTTCTGTCTGAGTTAGAATTTCATGACAGTATGTAAGCAGTTATATCTCTCCTGAGCTGTCAGTAGCTCAGTCTTCAACTTTGATTAGACCCGTGACTAAAAAAATTACCATAATCCACTGACAGGCATGAAGAAAGCCATAATAAGACTGATAACAATGTGTCAGTTAAGAGGCTATTATATTTTACTGCCTTACTACAGCAGACTAAAAATCCATTCAAACTTACTATTGATATAACTAAAGCCTTTTAAAAATCTGCTGCCAGCCCTAGCCTTAATAATACTTATTATGCCAATGGGAGAAAGAACTAAAATATGCACCTGTTTACATGAGCGTTTAGATGTCGACAGTCTTACTGCAGGCATACAGAGTAGCTGTGTATAGGAGTTCTGGGGTATTTCCTTCTGTAAGCGGGAAGCTTACAGATCTGGGCTAGAAGGGAAGCACAGAACAAGTAGTATGGCTTTGAAATATCATGCAATGACATACCAGGCCTGCAAAGTCCATTTTGTGGCAACTTCAACAGGATGCTAAGTATCTAGAAAGGGAGACATGCTCTCTACTCCAATCTCTACTGCTTTTTCCTGTCATGCCCTACCCAAAAAACTTTTCAGGGTAAGTTGGTACAGGGTTTTGAAGGCCTTGTGGAAATGCCTTATGCTCCCTCAATTGCTCTTTATAAATCATGTTCTCTAGGACATGACCATCTTGGTGACCCTCCTCTGGATGTTCCCAAATTCTCTGTATCCACCTACAACTGGGCAGAGATTCCTGATGCTCTAGCAGCACCCCTTGATTTGCTGGCCATGCTTCTGATACAGTCAAGTACTCTGTTTACCGTTGTGATTATGAGTGAACATTTGTATCTGGTGTTCAGCTTGGTGTCTGCTGTATCTCACAGATTCTTTTCAACAGGGCTGATGCTTATCCAGCTGCTTCCCAGCAAATTTGGTGCACAGGTTTATTCCGCTACAGGTGCAAAACTTTGTACTATTCTGGATTCTCGTTATTGCTTGACTGTTATTGAACAATATGGACCTCATTATCAATCCTTGGCATACATTTCTCACTTTTGACTGCCAACTGTTGAGCAGTTGGTACTGAGCAGTACTCTTTCAGCAGTCCAGCCTACTTTCAGCCTGTTCTTCCAGTCCATACTACTTCAGCTTCCTAAAAACCTTACTAAAATCTAGTTAGATTATATTCACCACTCTTTCATTCTCCAGTTACCTAGTCTATAGGTTGGCTAAGTATGGCTTACTCTTAGTCATTCAGTGCTGACTTTTCCCCATCATCTTCTTGTTTTGTGTGTGTATGGGAATAATATTCAAAGAAGATGTGCTCTCTGATTTTCAGGGCTCTAGGTGTGATTTTTACTTTGGGTTTTCCTGCTTACTTTTCTCAAGGATCAGCATAACACGCCTTTTTTTTTTAAATCAGTAACCTGATCACCATGAATTTTCATAAATTATAATAACGATGTTACTGTCAGATTGGCTGACACTTTCAGCTCCAGGTTCTGTTTGGTCTTGTGGACTTGAAAAAAATCCTGCTCCTGTAAGTAGTTGTAAGCTGTCACTCTTCCATTGTTGGCTACACCTCTTGTTCCAAGGCTATTCTGATACATGCAAAGATCTGGAAGCAAAATCAGCCTGTGAAGATGAAGCAGGGGGTGAGGAAAGATACCATGTCTTCAGCAGCTTCCGTATTGTCCATTGCTAGATTCTATAGGGTTTGTGATGCAAAGCTCACAAAATTGGATGAGAGATCTTAATCATCTTATGACTGATGGACTCAATAGTTTTGGAACTTCTGAAGAAGAACACTTTTATTATTATTTCTGTATCTTGTATTTCTCCCCCTTCTTGTCATCTGTGTGATGAATTTCACCCATTTAGAAAAATTGAAAAAACAGCTGGTCAAAAAGACTGAAACTGTCTGCAGGTTGGTAAAACCTTTAAGTTTTGTTGCTAGTCTTCAGTGTAAAAGAGATTTTTTTCTTTTTTTTCAGGAGGGTTTAATGCAGTCTTTCAATAAGGTGTGAGAAAGGGGTGGACTTTGTGACACACTTCAGGTGAGCTTGTTGGAAGTGCTTGTCGGGGTTCGTATGGATCAAAAAGTCTCAGGATACTTCCAGCATTTCCATTCAACCCTGCAGTTTTCAAGAAGATTTGAGAGAAGTGATGATAGATGTTAGTAAATATAATAGTCAGGTCCTTTAGTGTAAGCATAAATTTATTTCTTTTGACTAGAGGAATCAATCCCCAGAAACTGTTTTGGCCCAGAGAGCTTGTAGATGCCCCATCCCTGGAAACCAGTTTCAGGTTGGATGGGGCTCTGAGCAAGCTGATCTAGTTGAAGATGTCCCTGCTTGTTACAGGGGGAGGTGGACTAGATTACCTTTCAATGTCCCTTCCAACTCAAACCATTCTATGATTCTATAAAGCCCGTATAAGAGATCCAGGAGGTAGGAAACCAGCAAGTGGCAACTGAGACTTTTTCCTGGGTTTTGGTTTGGTTTTTTTTCCCCCCGAATTATTTAGCAAACAGTTTTAATATTGACAAGCAGAGTGCGTTATCTGTAGTGTTTGGTGAGGCTCTTGCACTTTCCCTGTGGTGATTACTAGATTCCCTTGTCAGTCAAGAGTTAGCAACCTGTTACCTGAGTTCTGCTTTTTCTCTGGTTTTACTGCATGCAACACACGTGCATGCAGAATAATTGTGAGGCTCACACAGACAAGGAAATAACAAGGATCAACGACTGCCATTCCATTTGCTAAGTGTGTTGTCATGGCTTTTATTTAGTACGTAGCATGTGCTGAATTCTTTACTTGTATTTCCTGAATCTTCATCCTTTCCTTTTCTCAAAACCATCCTAACTTGTATCCATAGTCTCAAAAAGCTTCACTCTTTTTAGTCCTGTCTTTCAGAATCTTATCTTTTGAAGGTGTGATTTCTGAATCGAAATGCATGCACCTTCTGGATGCTGACAAGGTACAGAAGTACTTTACAGCTTCACTGATGAAACTAAAATCTTGGCCTATTTGCTATCAGCTTGGGCCTGTCTGTGTACCTGCTGAAGCTCAATATAGCTGAAAAAGAAGCCTTAGTCTTTCCTTCCAGCCATCCTCTTACCTTTCTCTTTTATCCCTTGATTCTGCCAGCAACCTTTCTCCTAGCATTGGCAATGCAGTTTTGACCCACTTGTGTCAAGAGTTGCTGCTCTAAATATAATTTCTTTAGCTCTCAGTTTGATCTGTCACTTCCCTCCTTGACTTCATCAACTAGCTCCATCTAACCTGTCACATTAAATGTAAGATATTTGTCTTTTGTTTATTCTCTGCCACCTATCACATCTCCTCATTATTAGCACATTTATTTCTGCTTTCAGTTGTCAGTCACCACAATCTACTTACAGACTTCTAAAACTTTTTTTAATGCTATGATTTATTTAATAAACATACACAGAGCTGTAAACTATTCTCCTTCAAAGCCCTTCTAAAAAGTGTCTTTATTTGTGGCGTCTACAAAAGTTTACCACCAGGTAAACAGTTGCGTTATGTAGAGGCCGCTATTCTTCATACTGATCAATATTATCCCACTGTTTTCTTGTATTTTCCCCTTTTGCCATCTGCTGTCTATTATTTAAGTTGCGGTAGTGGACTTCTTTCCCCCCCTTCTTTGTTCATACAGTGCTTCAGAGAATAGCCTGAGTTGCACAGGCGCCATGGTAACACTAACTGGAAAGGACAATATTTATGACTATGGCTTTCTTCTCCATCCATAAACCACTTCTTTGCATACTATGTTTGCAAACCTCCCAGAGAATAGAGTCTGCAGAAGAGAAGTCCATCTGGCTGATGTTTTTTCTTGCCTACCATTCTAACTGTAAATTCACAGGTACAGCACAGAAGCATCATGTGCACAACTTGTGCTCCTTGGTCTCATTAGGAGCGTGGCTACAACACTGTCTTCAGTCAGGTCAAATTGTTGGAACGACTTGGTGCATACTTTTCAAATGTCGTGCCCTGAAAGAAACACTTGTGCAGTTCACTTGCGTCCATCACATTTTGGGCTTTCTCTTTTAATTGCAAGGCAGCATTTTAGCATCTCTGATTCTGTATGAGTCCAAATAGCAGAAACAGCAGGTCAATTTGATTGCTCTCTGTCAGGTAGCATTATCCTATTTTGCAGACTACAAGAGAAAGTGCAAGTGTGTGTTGCAGCTGCAGATGTGCCACTTAATGGAACCGTATGAAAAGGAGCACTTCTGGAAAGCGTATTCTTTAGTTGCTGACTAGTCTCATGCTTTCTTTTAAGCTCAGAACATTAGATATGTCTATCAGATGCTTCAGTTCCATGACCATGCATGATGAGACTGCAAACCTACTCAGCCGAGCCTTATAAAAATTTGTGTCAGTTCTTGTTCCCCCATATGCAATTCTTTGAAGGGCATTTGTGAATAGATTTCACCAGGCCTGGGATAATGCAAGTCTTGTACTAGATAGCTCTTATTTTTTGGCTAGATTGATTGCTGGTGGAAGAAGCCGACACTTGCTGTTTGAAGGTGTATGCTTTAATATTCTCCCATTCCTCCTGTGAATGCTGCTTACTGTTTTAGATTCTGAATCCTCTGAAGCACTGATGGAATCTCTGGAAATTATCTCCTGGACTATGGTGCAATTGTAATTCAAATGAAATAATGGTAATAATAAGACTTGATATATTCTGACTGTATGTAATACAGCAGACAATAACTTGATATGTTTGCTGTATCTAGACCTTTCTCTGTGGAAGTTAAAAGATTTCAGTTTTTTTGTAGCAGGCTGCATTTTTGCTCTAGCTGTGTTCAGAATTTCACAGGTATTGAAGCCTAATATGAACAAATTACAATGTTGTCATTGCAGTGCAATTTTCAGACTTTTTCCTGCTTTTGGGGATTGCTTTTCTCCCTCTTTTCTCTTTCTCCATTCTCTTTTTTTCTCCAAGGTATTTTCCTTCATGCCTCTGGGTTTTTTTGTCTGTCACTGGCTGCTTTTGGATCCAAGCACCACATAATTTTTTTTTCTTTCTAGATAAGGATATCTGAACTTATTTATCAGTGTGTTTTATACTCGGAGTCTGTAGCCTTCAGTTTATGTATTCAAGTATTGAAATGAAAATGAAATTCAAATGTGAATTCTGTTTTGGCTGGAATGCACAATGTCATTATTACATTCTAGTTTTCATACTTATTAACTTGTGATTTTTAGAGGCTGTGACAAGCTGCATATTAGCTGCAAGAAATGTATACTGCCATCATCGTAACTCTTCTTTGCTTTAAGGTACTAGTTTATTCTTCAGACTTTCTTGCACCATATGTACTCTTGGAACAGGTTTTCTTTGAGCTTCTCTCTATTACAGTCACAGAAAGCTCCCCACATCTTAGCATTCTTGACTCTGCCATTAGTTAGATCTTGGAAAAGCAGTGGTAGTATCTTCACCTGCTTTTAACCCCACCAAAATCACAAGTCTAAAATTATTTGAGTCTTGTGTTTTAATTGCACTAGATCATTAAAGAGAGATGGAAGGAGAGAAGAGGTCCTACAAGCAAAAAAACAACCCTGAGAAAAATGTTGCTGGTATGTATACGGATTAGATTTTGATGTTTTGAGGTATTAGTAAATCACGACCCAGGATGAGCATATTTGTGGGCTATAGACCATGGGTGTATTTTCAAAACAAGATGTGAAATCTGCTTCTGAATCTGAATCCTTTCTGTGACATCAAATGACCTTTGGGTTATCAGCAGGGCTGAGCAATCCTTGTGAGTGTTCGGCCACTGCTTGCACATCCTTTGTTGTCAGGTCCCGTTAGTTTTCTGTCTGTTCATTTCTTCGATAGATTCCTTGAGCTAGCCCTTTAGTTTCTTGCAGCTGCCCAATAACATGCTTGCTACAGCAGATGCTCTGGCCTCATTCTTTAATGCATATCCCAGATACTTCCATCTTCGTTTTTGGATAGCTTTGGAGTTGTCAGATGATCTACTAAACTTCAGCATTTGTTGTCAGTTAGCTCGTTTTGATTGAATAGCTAGGATTTTTCAGAGGCATTTGCTTTCAAAGGATGCTTACATGTCATTCTGTTCCTCTGTTGGATTTCTTTATCTTGTCTTCATATGCGAGATGAATGTTTGCAGTTCAGTCTGTATATTATGGCCAAATTATGGACGACTATGAATTCAGCTGTCAGTTTGTGACTTGATTACATTATTTCCTCTGGTCATTTCCAGCGGCTTCCATTATACTTTCAGAGTACAGAGATAACTGATCTTTTGTATTCTTTTGCCTCCAAATAAAGTACTTAACTGAGAGACAGTAGGACACCATAGTTGCTGGCGTTAGCTTCATGGTGTCACATTGCAGGGGCAGGGGATTTGGTTCTTTACTTAGGATTTTTATTTATTTTTCTCATTCCTTTATTTTTGAGATGTTAAGAGGCAGACTTGCTACTAACTCAGGGCACTGAGTGTGATAAATAAGCTTCTGGAATACGTTTTTGCTGCATTAACTTGGCTGCCTTCATGATGGTCTCCCTGTCAGTACGCCATCACTTTGCAATTGCATGTAGCTTCTTTGGGTGTTTCAAGCAGACAAATCAAAGCTTCCTGGCATGTTTTAGTCTCTGAGCTGTATCTGCAGTGCTCTTGTGTAATGGTTGCTTTTCTTCAGTGTTTGGTGAACGGTGCATGTTACTGCAAATGGGAATGACATTCCTTACATGTGCAGTAGCAGCTGGAGCATGCCATAGCTTTGCCGAGGTAAGGCAGCCTGGCACACACCCGGGGAAAAAGTTCCAAATCCAAGTGTGTTCTGAGGTCATTAATGTGTCACTGGCAGCACTACAGTTAGAGGGGGCCATTTAATTAACATTAATTGCTCACAGCTCATTGTGTGGCTCGTGGAAGCTTTACTGAAAAGCACCTTATAAAATACACGCGGCTTTGAGGAAGTGCATCTTCTCTCATGTACTCAGGCTCCATTTATGTACATTTTTCCATGCATGAAGCAGTGGTATCAATATTATTTTTATTTGCATAATATTTGTGGAATGGTTGAGGTATTTTAAGTACAAGGCGTGGCAGAAAGGAGTCATGGGCAGGAGCCTGCTCTAGCATGCATTGTTAGTGTTGTGGATTTATTTATTTATTTATTTAAAAGAGCAGGAGGCCAGAATGTCCTTTGCAGAGAGAAAGCAGATTTACCAAGTCTCTTATCTCTCCCTTTCTTCACCCTCCTTTCTCTTTTGTTCACATGCTCCTTTCAGCTCATTTTTGTATGGGTGGTTTTATTCTCTGATAGAGACTGCATTTTTTCCCCTTCTAACAGCTTGTTGGCTACAAAGAGGAAGAACTGACAGGTTTGAAATAAAGGTAATGATAGGTAATGGTTCATATAACTCTGCCAGTGCAATCAGAGAAAAGCACTCAAAGCACTTTCATATGATAGCTCTAGCACAAAATAAAGTTAGCAGGTTAAGATGAAAAACTAAATTAATGGTATAAAGGAAGAACTTTTCTGTTTTATTACAAGAACTAATGATATTTTAGGGTTAGGAATGTGCTTTTTAATATTGATGGATATCTTAATTGCACCTGTCTGCTTTTTGCAGCCCTTCTGCTGTTTTCCTATTTTGATTCCTATTCTGTAACTTTTAAGTTTGGACTTGAATCCTACTCCAGTTGTGTGGACCTCTAAACAGGTCTGATGGCACAAAGAGGACTGATGATTGATTTTTTTTTTTAATTGCAGATTTTTTTCCTTTACTAGTGTGGAAAAATAACTAACAATGGACAGTAGTTATGAAAAATCTTTATTTTGTCACATCCCCAGTGAAAATGGGCTGTGACTGCCTGTACTTTTCCTCATAACTTTCATTGTTCTAAAATGTCAGTGGTCATATGTAATAACATTGTTTAAGTGTAGCAGTGCCTATTTGTCAATGTTCCACAAATCTTTCTCTTTAGCTTAGCACTTCATCTTTTAATTTGTATTAACTTGTCAGAGGACCAGTTTGTACCAGAACTTAGAACCCTGCAATGCTTTTACATAGCTGCATCCCACAACTCATTACTGTTTGTTGTTGTCATTGCTTGTTGTATTACATCTTTTTTGAACAACACAGTGCTTGGAACCAAGGTTTTATTTCTACATGAATTATTCTTGTGCCATGATGTATATAAATAGGGCAGATGGCTTTGAGTTTTCCAAGTTTTAACAAAAATTAAATTTTCAACCTTTTGAAAAGACATTTCTATTAAGAAAGGGACCTTTGCTTTAGAACAGTATTAGGAAACTCACTCTAGAACAGTTGATAGTGTAGTCATTAGAATTGTGTTTAGAGTCTTTGGTCTTCTAGTTTAGATGAGGAACTTGCATTTTTGGTGTCATACACAAAACCGAACCACTCTAATGGGGAGACTGAGAAGTCTCCCCCTAAGTTGCTTCTTCATTGAGGTATTGGCTATTAATCAAGGTAGGTTAGTGTTTTTCACTTTATTGAGCCTTGTTTTCATTTGTGGCTTTGAACTTTAGAAGGCCTTAGTCATAGCCTAGTGTACTTGATCTTCAAAGAACTTTACTGACTTTTGGATTTGTTACGATGTAATGCCAAGCACATCCTTTAAGGTGTTGAATGCTTCTGCTTACACTTGCATTTTTACAGTAGTTGGTCCTGTTACCCAATTAAATAATTTCCTGGCTGGATTTCTTGATTGTAAAAATAGTTTGCATATGTTATAACTCATAGGTAAAATACTTTTTGCTATTTCCTTTTTAAATATATATTTTTTTATGTGCTAATATGTTGTCATAGTCCCCCCCCACCCCGCCAATCGTTTCTTTTTTTTTTTCCCACACTTGGTTTTTTTTTTTTTTTTAGGTCATCATGCTATATGATTGTTCCATTTATCACATATTCCCAGACCAATTATTTAACATTTTTCTACACTGAACTGCATTTGCCATCTGCTGGCCTAATTATCTAAATGATCCAAATCCTTTGGAATCTGATTGTATTACTCTTCATTATTTGCTCTGACTCTAATTTTAGTATCATTTGAAAATCTGGAAATCTTACCATGATTGCTACTCTGTAAAGCAGTGGCATAGGTGATGATTTGACTAATATTAATGAGTATATGTAACACTTCCCTTTTAAAGGTAAATTTTTTCCTCAGATTACATTTGGTCACCATGTATTTGATCTTCAAACAGCTGCAGGTTTGGTCCTGCAAGGCACTACTACATATTTCAAGGTGCTCTATGTCTTCCACTTACATTGATACTGTATAGATTATGGAAAACTTACAAACTGATTCAGTTTCACAGTACTTAGTGAGGTGAGTGGATATTTCCCTTCTGGGGACACTGAGGCAGAAAGATGTGGCATGTCGCAGGATGTGGTAGAAAGGAGGTAGAAAAACAGGTAAATGTTATGTCTAGAAGTAGACTTATTAATCAAAAATCTGTCACAGTATTAACCATAAGAACCTCGTAACAGTGTTTTCCCTCTGACTTGTCAGTATTTTTAGGAAAGGCACATGCCAACTATCTGTTTAAGGCATATAAATGTCAAGTAGGTTAACTTCTATATTGATGAATGTGTAATTTTATCCATAGTTCATTATTGATTTGATTTTGAAAATTATTTTTGTGATAGGCCTAACTGCACTTGGTAGTTTTGCAAGTTAAAGTAACTGAAGACGCTTTATATAGTATTGGGACCTCACAAGTTAAGTAAAACCTTAATATGTCCAAAATATTTGCTGCCAATCAAAACCTGCTTACACACAAAAAAATTCCAACCAAACCTCCCACCCCATAATCCAAAGACTGAATTGAGACTCTTTTAAACAAAGCCCATGATATAGATCTTCAACTTCTCAAATTTTCAGTCCCGTTTTTACAGTATTTAATGTGGAGTCTGAATATTGTACTTGTAAGGATCCTTTCTGGCTTGTGCTGTGCTCTGCACAGAATGTGCTTTTCAGCCTAGTGCCTCACTGCAGAAAATCTTTGCCTCCGTATTTGCCTTTGTTCGTATCACTGCTGAAATGCAATGACATTAGCAAACCTTTGTGAAGATGTAGCTTGTCCAGATTCGCCAGCGATCATAAGCTATTCTGCCAAAATGTTCTTTTCTGGTAAAAGTGAATAATTTCAGAAGTTCTTGTGTTAAAAACCAAAATAAACCAAATAAAATCACGCTGCAACTGATTGATTGTCTTCGATATGGAAGTGTCCTTGCCACAGTGAATGACTGTATGAAGTTTCCCCTAACTGTTCCTTATTGTTTTCCTATATATAGTGTTTATGTGTTTGAGGGTGTGTGACTATGTGAGTACATGAATGTGTATCAACATGCATACACACACTATTCAAAATTGGCATGCATATCTAGGTGTATGTGTATCATGCTGGCATGAACTATGGAAATGGGCTTTACGTCTAATCAGGGGCAGCATAAAATAATTGTCAAGTTTCATGATAACATCTCTCATAAGTGTGTTGCTTAGCTTTTGTTATAACACAGTCTTTGGTGAGGTGTTTCTACCAGTAATACTAACCACCTGTTAGTGCGAGAAAGGCCTTTTAAATTTTTAAACATATATATATATATATTGCTTTTTTGAAAATCCATTTACTTGTATCATGGGGAAGGGAAAGCACATTTATCATCCTTACTCCTTTGAAGACTTTTGAGAAAGAAGAGTAGCTATAAATTGCAGGTGGGGTTTAAGTGAAATCGAGCTGATGTGTCTGACTAAAACAATTCACACACACCCAGTGGTCACTCTTGACTGGTACTGCCCATTTTTGAAGAAGTACTTACTGACTGGGGAAATTCCCTTGGGAAAATGCTCTCCATCCCCTGGAATAATAAATCATGGATTTACAGGGCAGAAGCCTTTGTCACATAGACCAAAATATAGCTTTTGGGTTTTAAATGTTGTCTAGGAGGTTTGAAGAGGTTGAATGATGCCTGGCATTTTGTACTGTCACATAAGTTTGCTTTTTTCTTTTACTTACCTTGAAAAGCATATTTTAAAATCTCTACCCAGTATATTGCAGTTTTTCACAGAATACACTATCAAGTTGAACAACAGAAAAGTTAGCTGTTCTTACTAGATGTTAGTTTCAAAAGGATGGCTGTGGGTTTTTGCAGACTATAAGCAGAATGTCCAAACAAGTCCCATTTTTCTCATGTAAACAGAAAGCAGTAATGTGCAATACAAGTGCCTGGCCTGACATTCCTGTTAATGCAGCAGGTTTCTGAAGTTTTAGCATCTTGGCCATGTTAGCTTTCTTACTATTAGCAATGTGTATGTGAAGTGGATTCTGGCTTCTGTGTTGACTGACACCCAAAGAAAGTATTTCCATCCCAAATCAAGAAGCTCACGTTCCACAGTTCTGCTGTGTACTGAATTTTAGGGGAAAATTTGTGTATGGGAGAACTAGGGATCAAGGCTCACGATCTGCATGTGTATCTCCTCTCAAAAACAATGTGGTAATCTGTACCTGCCTCGTTCTGTGAAAGAGCAATTTGTAGTTTCTGGGATGACCTGTAGGCACATAATTGCAGTTTTATGGGATAATGAATGAAAAAACAGCATAGATCAGACTGCACAGGTGTCTTTCAGTTAACTTTAAGAGCTAAAATGGCTTAATTAAAGAAATACTTCAACTTTATTTGAAACTTGAGTGTATTCAAATATAATAATTTATAAAAAATAATGAAAGTTTGCAGAGTGAAGCACTTGCCAAATCATATCCTCACAATTTTCTAAAATTCAATAATCTGATATACATCAGCAAATAAGAAATGGAAAAGGCGTTATGACAAAGAGAATTTACATTGTTTTCTTCGTTCCTGGGTATGAGTCATCAAGAAGACAAATGGCCTGTATTAGATTAAAAGTTAAATTAAGATTCCTCTGAACATTTTTGTCATGTTTTATCTGTTGATATACAGGAGATTGAAGAACTTGAACTGATTTTTTTTTAAAGCAATTTTGCATATAGTTAGTCGTTACAGGGCATCAAGTCATCCTTCATTGTTTTAGGTTGTGTTGTTTTTCTAAATCCTTCTTGCTGCATAGAGTAAAAATAAAGGGAAGACAACATTAAACATGTGTAGGAGTTTATTTTCAGAACCGTTTTCCCCATAAATAATAATGTTCCTGTAAAACAGTGTGTGTTATGAATGCTGGATCTGATGCATTGTAGGTTTTGTTACAATCTTAAATTTCATTTAACTGCTCGAGTACAAACCACTACTCACCCAGACAAGTCTTATTATAGTTATTAAAAAAAAAAAAAAAAAGTTAAAGGAAATGAAGTGTAGTATGATGGGCAGTTTCAGGTGCTGTAGTGGCCGTATGTAACGAGGTGAGCTTGGGACACTACATGCTTGAATACTGGTGGACTAAAGAAGTCAGTCTTAGTTTACTAAGTGTCTGCGTCTTTGAGTGGTGCCAGTTACAGAGACATGAAACTTTTATTGTTTCCCGGTGGGAACTGAAAGCAGTGACTGTTTCATGGGAATAGCTCCCTCCCCTTTTTAAATGCATTCTTTTCCTTGTCTCTCAACTGTAACACTTTAAAGAGTAATTATGTGCTGTATATATTTGAACCGCTGGCTGTAGGCAAATTGAAGCTGGCATTTTAGAAAGAGGACAAGGCATTATAAACTGCTGGCTTTTTTACTGCTCATAGCTATTGTAGCTGAGGTCATCTAGCCAGTCAAGCAGCAAGTGCACATCACAATTGATGCTAACAGACAAACAAACAAAGCAAACAGATGAAGCAACTGATAAGAAACAACCACTGAAGAAAAGAATCACTCTTCTGAAGGCTCTGCCATGGTTTCATTATGGAAGTAAACACTGTCGTTCATTCTCTTTTTCTTTTTTCAAGCATCACTTTTACAAAGAATTCTGCCATTTCATCATCTCACTAACGCTGCCAAGGATAGTTGGATACATTCAATGGATATTGTACCTATATTTTTTCTTTACCAGATTAAAAGGCAAACAATGACATGGGGGTAGTGTGATTCCCTCTGAGCTTAAAGGAAAGGTCTCAGTCTCTTGTACAGGAATTCATTTAATAAGTATTTGTCTTGTTGGCATGCACTTCCTCCTGACAAAGCCAGATTATTCCTCTCGGAAAAGGGGTCAAATAGGATTTGACCGTGTAAGTACAGAACTGTGGAAAAACCCCACGTTTGTTGCTTCTCCAAGTTAACAAAATTTCTACCTACTAGTTCTCAATAAACGCTGACCCAATTGCTGCTTTCATGTCCTCCTCCTATGGGTCCTTTTTCCCCCATAAGACATATTATAGCATTCAGTTCCCTTGCACGTGATGCAGAGCTGTGTCTGCATGGCTAGACTTCCTAAAAATTTCTTCCTGAAAGAACAGAACTTTTTGTCAAGACTCCTTGAGCCGCATGTGATTGTCATATGTGCCCTCACGAGGTGGGGTTGATGATACCCATATATGTGTTGACTGATCTTAGGCGTATTTTTGGTGATGGCTGGTGCAAGTTTTATAGTAAGAGAAGAGGTTTCCATTACGATGAGAATAAATGTTTCAGTTTATCTGCCTGTCCCATTTGTACTGCCTGAAGTAGCAACTTTGATCATTGGCTGTGTGTGGGAAAGATGACCGCATCTTCTAACAGTGTAGTAATGCTTCCTTAGGTTTAGGCAAGGGTAGATATCAGAGTAGTTAATTTTCCTGCCCTTGTTAATTTCATTGTTCCTTTGGAAGCGACGGGCTGGTTTCTTTGCTGTTTTGTGCTTCACTGGCTCAAGGAAGTTGAGTGAGAGGGGTGCAAAGGAAACTGTGGTCGGTCTAGAAGAGGACGAAGAAACTCTAGTGTCTTCCCACCCTGCTCTTCCAGGATGGAAGGAACAGCAAAGACTCTTGTGAAGGTTTCACAACAACTATTAAAGATACTAAGTTGCTACAGGGTTAAGGAAAAGGCTATTTTGTGGACTGCAAGTTGAATAAAGACCAAGAAGCAAACGGTGGCGTCTAAACGTAGTAGTTGGTCGCTTCTTGGGTTGAAAAAGAGTCAAGAGAATGATCTTCAGGAGTCAATATCAGTGAGTCAGAGAAGGAGATAGACGTTAAGATCTCCAAGAGTGCAATTGCTAAGCTTGTTTCAGAAGTCACATGCTGTGCTAATGGTGAGGAACTCTAGCAGAACCTTATGAAGCTCTGTATATGTGTGTCTGTGGGGGGGGTGCAGGGGGGTGGGGGGGCAGCAGATCAAGCTTCAGAATAGGTAAAAGTGATGTAAAGCATCTAGATAAAAAACAAACACAGCAAAACCAAACATAAACCATACTCACACAATGCCAAGCTTAGAACAAGCAATTCCAACATAACGGGAATATCTTGGAGTCAGTTGAGAATTTCTGAAATTGTTGGCTGAATGTGTGGTAGCAGCAGCCAAAAGAACCAGCAAAATGGGGGGCATTATAACAAGACAGAGGGCAGAATTCTGGCACTATAAGACCTGGTATTTTACACAGCAGGCAGTGAACTTCTGGAACATGCTGTAAGGGACTTGTAGCAGTAGACAGTTTCAGCAGGTTTAAAAGGGATTTGATTAGATCACGCAAAACAGGTCAATAAATGGGTACTAAAGGATTAGGCAGGGATATATCCTCTACCATCTCTAATGCAACACTTTCTGATGCTGGGGAAATATTAGAGGAACTGCTTGCAGGCAGTGTCAGGCTTGCTTGTTTTGTCAAAATAGCATCCCCTAACATGACTCTTGGGACAGATTCCTGGGCTAAATGGTCTGATGCAGCAGGACAAAGGCAAATTGAGGCAGCTAGAACAAGTTGGAGACTGAACAGATGTGCTACAGAGATGGAAAGGAGGAATACTAATGGGGGGCTTGGGGAGCGTGATTGTCATGGTGGGCAGACTGGTGGGAAATGAGACAGGACAGGTTTGTGATTTTGGAGGGTGGAGAGAGAGGGAAAAGAAGTGGGCCAAAGATGGGGCTGTGTGCAGTGGAAAATGTGCTGGTAGCAAATTTACCTTCCTCAATCAGTAAGCCGTGCATAGTGAGCAATGCTGATTGTCCGTCTGGCACAGGGAGGTCCAAAATGAGAGAAAGAACAAAGATGTAATGTAGTAAATCTAAGCTAATAAACATTTTTTTGATACATGGGCATGATAATACTTTGCCTAGAAATGAAAGAAAAGGTGATTTTTAAAGTTGGATTGCTACTGCTAAGATATTACGACTCATAAATTATTCAGACAGTTGCTATAGCTTAAAATGCACTTTTTGTAAGCTGCAGTAACTGACAGTTGCTGTGCCACCTGACTGATACAAAGATAAGAAAATACATTAGAGGCTTGAGTTTCCATATAAGTAATATAAAAGCTACCAAAGGCTGAAGATTTGTGAGAAACCTACTAAATGCTACTAAGTGAAGAGAAAAAACAACCACTCAAACCCAAGTAGTTTAATGAGTTTTTTAGAGCTGACTTTTCTGTATCTGGTCCAGCCTGTGATGTGAGAGAAGTATTACAGCATTCAGAAGGTAGGTCCATGAAGGAGAGGATCAGACTCTCCAGAAGCACGTGATGTAATAATAAATAGTCTCTTACCTGGGCCCCAAGCAGGCATACCAAACCTCCTAATAGCATGTGACTGTGCTAGAGCACACCTGCTGCTACAAATCCCAAGGTAAGTGATGTTCAGTACCACACCACTCTGACTCACAAGTACATGTTAATGATAGCACTGTCAGTCCCCCATAGTCAAAGGCAGAACGTTTGCTGGCTTGGTGCTGTGGTTATGTCTGCTAACAGTATAAAAGAAAGCTTCCCTCATTTTTGAACTTCCAGCTTCTCCTGAGTTACTAGTTTTTGTGGTAGCTAGTGTTACTGACTTTCTCAGGTTCACTCTGTGAAGTGTTTTTGACACTTACTATATGAGCCCTTTCTGGACCACATCACTAAGTGATAGGACAGACCTTCCTATGACATGCTGCCTTGCCATAGGCATCTATCAACTTCATTCAGGTTCTGAAGTTGTAATTCTCTTTTCCTGCCTCTGTTTACTAACTTTATTTTCACGTCACTGCTCAATCTAACTGGTCGTCTTTGACCTTGTATATTTCTTGTACTATTGTAAATTGCATGTGCAACTACAGGACATTGCTTCTCTCAGAGGCCAGAGAGAGAGAAGCAAGAACCCCAGGGCATTGTATATTGTAGGTCAGAGCTATTCTTAGTCCTTGTGGAAATGGTGAGAGCAGTTCCCCTGTCAACACCTCCTGGACTGGACAGGCAGAAAGGGGAGCATCATGAATAATTTTACTAGTTCTATCTTTCCCTATCAACAGCTCTGACTGGTTTCTCTGCCTCCTGAGGGAAAGCAGCCATCAGAAAAGGGGGTTGTAATCTAGGTAAGCAGAAAACTCCTGGGGGAAGGCTAGGTTGTGGGTGCAGTTGCTGTCCATTGGTTGAACCCAGCAGCTCTGCAGCTGTCTTTCTGGCCCACCTCTGCAAATAAAGTGTGATTTCATGATGGAGTCTGTTGCCAGTTCCTTTCAGCACAAGTAAACATCTCTGACTCCTGAAGTTTTTAAGATGAAAAGCAAACAAAGAAATCTTATGTCTTTTTCTTAAACAGCAGACAAAAAGAATACTAAAAAACCCACAATCATCTATACAAAATGTTTTCCGTTAGGGCTTCAAATTCAAGAGAGTCTGCAGTAGATGTGTCTTTCTCTTCTGAGTCATATAGGAGCTTTTCACGGTCAACATAGTATTTTCTAGATGTATCAGTCTCAATTCTCTGCTCAGCATCAGCATTGGGGATGAAGTTTGTTCAGAGGTCTTGGACTGGTTCCCCAATATGTGCTGGAGGATTTTAAAGTTTGCTCTTGTATCCTTGAGGCCACCTGGAGTGGTGCTGGAGAAAACCTAGAACATGCTTGAGCTCTGGACATGTCTCCAGTGTCAAATGCAGTATGCTGTGACATAACAGCAACATGCCATGAGAGTAGAAGTCTTCTATTGTTTCCCAATAGGTTTGAAACTACTGTGTGTTGTAGCAACCAATGACTGCTAAACAAAGTAGCTGTTGTTATTCTAACCACTAGTATTGTTGAGCTGAGGTTTGGTTGAATCTAGGTGGTGCAGTGGCTAAAGTCCTAAAACTGTCATCACGTCTGCTGATATTTCTTTACAAGGAGCTTTGTTGGCGTAGTACTGCAGTGGGAGATTAAAAAATGAATAAGGTATTAAGTTGTAAATAAAACTACAAACTAAGGTTATGCATGAAGAAGACTAGAACATTCTCTACCTCTGCCATGTGTGTGGATTTTAATCAACACAGAAGTATACGAGATGCTAATAGAAGTAAGTGGATTCTGATTAAAAAAACGAAACAAACTAAAAATCCTGTTTTCACTCTATAAGACAGTATTTTTCAGCCCTGTTTTGAGGAGGCCTTGAAGAATTAAATGTTCTTATCTCCCCTTTATCTAGATTCCTAAACATGCTATGGAAAACATGGCAGTGGCCTACGCATTTCTTCTGTACAGCATGGGCCCATATGCTCCTTTTGGAGCAGGGGAAGGAACAGGGTAAAGCTCCTGCAAGGGCAAAGACAATTAGAGCTCCTAAAAGTATGAGGTTGTGTACAAGGAATTTTTTTTTCTTGGCCGTCTTTAACTGCTAATAGTAGATTCTGTGGGTGTACAACTGCTGTCAGACACATAACCAGTGCTGCAGAATTCCACTATCCCTGCTGCAAATTTTGGGCCTGTGCTGCTGTGATTTCAGAGCTTCTTTTTTTGTATATTCAATAATAGATCTTATTTAGGTATTGAAATTTAAGCAGGTCACTATAAGTAGGCACAGATTTAGCTAATTTTTATATATGGAATCATAAAAGCAAGCAGCAGAGACAAAGCTTGGTTGTAAACTAATTGTGATTTAGTCCCTTTTTCTATTAAAAAGGCATACAAATCCTTATGGATTTGAACCCCTCTAAACAGACACATTAAAATGATATGCAAACTGTTTGTGCTCCACACATACACCAACACTGCAGACACATAAGAAATGATACACAAGAGTTAATTGCATTGTAAGTGTACATAATTTCATGAACTGTTCTCTACTGAAGTCATAATTAACCGTCTGCATGCGTAGAGCTGCCCAATAATGTTTCCTAGCAGCACTTTTAATCAAGGACTTGGCATTAGGTTAGAATGGTTTACATAAAGCCAGTTAGAAATTGTAATTTTCATCAAACAGTACAGTACTTTTGTCTGTTCTGATTAAGAACCACACTCATTTTCCAGCTTAAGATGTAGTGACAAGTGTCAAAGCAATTTTTTCGTTTAACAACATATTGAAGCATCAGCACTACTGGTTACGAACAGAGGAAAATCGTAGTCTTAATGCAACAAAAAGAATGGATGTAATCGTCATGTCCATAACCTGGGATTTTTGGACAGTAAATTTGGAAGCTATATAATTTGAATAGTTGAGTGGTATTTTTTTTCTGCCTTTGCCCCCACTCCTCTTAGAAGGGAAAATCATCTCCAGTGTTGTGTTGCATCTTATTTTAGCTAACTAGTAAATGAAGTAAATGGAAAGAAATCACATTAAATTTTCCAATGCCATATGCTAATTCAGAGGCAGAACAAATTGGAACAGTTTTATATCTAGTTCAAAGGTTATCTCTCTAGTGATCATGTAAAGTTTAGACTTCAGCATGAGTACGCTCATGAAATGCCTTCAGATATCAGCCCGCATTACAATCTGCTATTTTGTTTTGAATGAATGTATCGTGACTAGAAGCTTAAGTGGTAACTACAGATAAGAATGAATGCAGCACTTTAATGATATCCCTTTTCAAGTTAGCTGCTGGAAATATTTTCATTTAATTTGCTGAAGTCCATTGAGAATGTGATTTTATTTTGCTTTACATAAAATTAACAAACTTGTGATGTTCAAAAGCCAATGCCAAAAACTTAATTGAAACGGACTTTTTTTATTTCAGTCTTAATCATGTTGTTTGGGAAAGAAGTATCCTGTCTGAAATAATTTTATCTTTGATCTTTAAATACTGAGACAAATTCAGTTTGAATATTTTGCATGTGTGTCAGTTGTGTGGAGTATTTAGTTTTCTGTGCTACTCTTTTAATATGTTTAACCATAATGCCATTGATTTAGAACGGCGCCCTTGCTGGGTTTTGTTTCAGACCATTTATTCTCATTTTCTGTAGTGGGGTGGAACTGTTTTTTGATCATTCTCAAAAAATTTTAGTTAATCTGATTTGGAATACTGTATTTGTGTTAGTGTTAGTAAGATTACTTCAACTCAAGTACTTTAACCTTTATGAAGCGCATGTCTAGCTTCTGGTATGTAGGAGTGCCAAAGTCTTCTGCAGTGGAATTGGTGTGGTTTCACCATGCAGAAATGGGATGTGTGGGAGGACAGGAACTGAAAGTTAAGATCCAAAGAGATCAAAAGAAGGATATACATATCTTTTGTTAATAGGAACTCAAATCTGAAATAGCATCTTTTTGATCCTGTAAAGGACAGGAGGAAAGCGGTGAATTGAGATGGGGGGAGCTGGCACAGCATTTCTTCTAATCTTTTCTTTGCCATCCTATGGGATAAATGTAAGGTACAAACAGGCTCAGGTTTGCTCTGCTCATTCTTACAGCTAGCCACATGTGAGCTTGGTTTGGTGTTAATGTGACCTGTCTCTCAAATGCCTTTTGAGCACATCATGGAAGAGCTTATGTGGGTCAATATGTATTCTTGTGAACAGGTCCAAAAAGGGAACCTGTACCTCTGCATTTTCTCAGTGAACAGAACTACCTATGTATGCTGGAGCTGAGAAGGGCAGCTGAAAATGTGAGATAGATCTTGTTGTTTTCATTCTTCATATAGAAATGCCAGTAAAACTGAAATAAGTTCTAAGGATTTTTGTGTACAGTTTTCAGGTCAAACCCTTTAAAGAAAACTATCTGGTAAATCCAGATGCTAAATTTCTCCAATCCCATATAGTAGTGCTATTTCCCAAATTCTATTTCATTTTTTCCTTCACACTGTATTCCGAAGTATTTTTGAAATGAGAAATAAGGATCCACGAATCTGCAGTCCATACTAGGACAGCTTTTTGGGGCTGTTGCTTCCAAATTATCTGAGTAGCAGCTGACATGAACCTAGCTGGCATGGATGCCAGTGTAGCTATTTCTTGACTGTCATGTTAAGCAAGACAGTGAAAACCTTTTCTTACTGGCCAACTTTTTATTGTTGTTTGCCCAAGGTTTGCATTCAAATAGCTTTAAAAGAACATGGAAAGTAAATCCATGAAGTTTGAAGACAACTAATTATTTCATACATAAATAGGATTTCATTATAGATCATTAATATCTTTATTTGTCTTTAATATTCCATATTAAATAAAGGTTTATTGTTAGAGGAAAACTGAAATAAAAAACAAACAACCACCAAGACTAAACCCACCCTCCAAAAATGCACCTTAACTGCCTAGATATTTTCCAAATCACATTTCATAGCAAGATCACTAGCAGATAAAAATTCCACTTGGATCTGTTACAGTCAGGGCAAAGCAGTTCTAGAGACTGGACACAACTTAGAGTTATTATTCAAATGCAGGTTCCAGATATGTTTTTACATATCTATGACTGGAGATTACAGTCTGTCTGTTCTCCTTTTTCTGCCTTGTTACAGATTTCTTGAAGTGTTCAAGGCATTAGATACTGAACGCTGAACATTGCCAGATGATAAACTGCAGAGCGTTTGCTCATGACCCTGTATGAGGTGGGGTCTGACTTTGAAATAATGAAGCTCTGACCTTCAGTATGGAGTAACACTTGTGCTGCCTGCATGCCTGTATACATCTCTTTCTGAATGAAGGGGCCGGTGTTAGCGCTTTGAGGAAGTGAGTGGCCTGAAACAACAACAAAAACCTTGGTAGAAAAGCCAGCTGGTTTATTAGGTTGGAATTCTATTCTTTCACCCTTATGATATATCGTAGAAAGGAGCATTAACATTTTTAAAACTTGTGCCTACTAGAGCTTTTCTGAGCAAGTGGGTTGACCAGTCTTTATCATTTGGGAACTTGATTTGGTAAACTGGCTACCTATCTTCTTGCTTTAAGGGGAGCTCGGTGAGGTATCCTGCTCTATTAATGTGACTACAGTGTTCGATGTAGTGGTTTTGCAGAGGCCTGAGGGTGTTGGAGACTATATTCCCTACCTGGCTGCCTGCTGAGGAAGAGAAGTTGTTCATCCAAGCTACTTAAGAAGGCTGTCACTGTTCTTTGACTTTTTTCTTTGAACTTTCTAGAACTTCTGTCATACTAGAGTAGGAACAGTTTAGTAAGTCCAAAAATCTGAGCTCTCCTTTGCCTGTCCTTCCTGGGTAAAAAGATGGGTCTGTCGCTCAGATCGTCACTGTTCCACAGACACTTTTCTTTTAGACACGTAACAGTAATCTCTGGAAAAGGAAGGACCTTGATGAAGTTTCCCCCGTGAAAAACCCAGGAGAGTAAAAGACCCCCTAAAATTGCCTTTTGCCAGACTTATAAAAGTAATATAAGCGTGTGAAAATTGTATGAAAAGCCTCTATGGGATTTAAGGAGGAAGCATGAGTTCACACCAGGAGCAGTGCAAGGCAGGGGAACTGTCAGTGTTGATGTTGCCTAGCTGACAGAAGTGGAGATGATGGCAGAGGATACAATACTTTATTGATAGGAGTGCAGAATTTATATGGGTTTGGTGTAAGCATACGTTACTGTTGAACTCGGACCAACGCATGTATTACATTGACAGAGAGGCTACAGTTAAGGTTTTTGGGTAAAAACTATGAATGGATGTGTTCATTTCATAGAAACACATGTGCTGTCATCTCTGTTAGGTTTCATGTCAAGGTGGCTGCAACAAGGGTCAAAAATTGCATTACTTAATTTATAGATGTGAGGGTTCCAGTAGCGTAGTTGTTATACATGCTGTGGGTGAGGAAGGGGTGTTAAAAAATAACTTTAGACAAACCACATCTAGAAGGTATCTTTAAAAACCTTTTATTTTGTAACAGTCTTGTAATTTTGGAGAGTTTATAGCTTATAAAAAACCAGTCTGTCCCCTTCATGCTGTCCTCTGTTGAGGTAGGAAAACCTCCTAATCTGCATGCTGTGAATTCAGTACCGAGATGAGAATTTTCCTTGTTGCTCCAGCCTGAGATGCTGTCATTCATCACAGAGTAGCAAAAGGTAGCTGCCTCTGCTGGAATTGTGGAAACAGTGAGAAAGGCATTTCATCACAGACTGGAGGTGGCACAGGGTGAATTTTGTGGGTTCCTTGGTACATTGCACAATGAAACTCGGGAACAGCTCATCATCTTGATAGTATAGACTACAGAAAAAAGTATCTTTTCTAAAGATAAACTAACTAAAGCTAATAGCTTTACACCACTGTGATCCTCTTTCATCTGACAAACACTTTTGTGCAGAAACAGGCTTTGATCAATGTCATCCTTATATATAATGTATATAGTTCTATTTCTAGCTGTGCTATTTTCCAGAAATACTTCAAGAACTACACCATACAATACCAGTTTTGGCTTTAAAATTTTGAGTATTCCTATTTTAAATTGTAGAACTGTGACTCAATAAGTTATGATACTTTGGCTAACTGATACTAGAGTGCATATTCGGGTTTCTCAAGAATATCTTGTTAGCTGCATAGGAAATTGAACTCTGTCTTTTTATCACGTACATGCAATCAAATATCTGCTGCGTTGACATTTTAGCCTGCTTGTACAGCATGTTCTCTGCTGCAGCTCTAGGTGAGGCATTCTCCACCAGGGTAGTATATCTTTCTGTTAAGCTAGGTATGTGGGGGCAGGAGTAGAAGCAGCACTTGTCTTGCAAAATGCGCTATTGAGCTGTATTGATTTCTCATTTAGCTGTATTGGGTGTTCACCCTGGAAATCCGGCTAGGTTTCTAGTTGCTCATGAGAAGACTGATTAGTATTATGTTATCTAATGGATGCATATAGGCACCAAGGACTTATGCATCTTTTATGTACTCTGAACAAACCAGAAAAGACAACTGTATGAAATAAGGAACTGCACAGCAAGAAAGTTGTGGGGCTTGTTAGACTGTACAATTGCATTATTTTTTTTCAGTTTTTGGAAGGCAGAAATAAACAATGGATTGGTAGTTTGATTATTTGTCTGTCTGTGTTTTAAACCAGCTGTGTACTTTGAGATTCTGCAATGTAAGATGAAACAGAAGGAAGATACTCTATGGAGACCTGATGGATTGGGTTAAGCCTATGGGGCCAGAACCTTTTGCTCCACTTGATTTGGTCTCTGATTCAGGTTTTGTTATTATATGACCACCCAAGAATTCCAGATTTCTGCTGAGGGTTTTCTGTCTTTCATATAGCATTTCCAAATATTTCTTGAAGACTATGTTGGCACCTCTTAGGAATTCTCTATTACGCTAGCTACTCTAGCTGGGAGACTGGGTCTGCAGACCAGTACCCTTGCTTGTCTCCATTTCAGATGATGCAGATATCAATGGTGGGTGTGTGGCAACTACTTTTAAAGGAAGGCTGGACAGCTAGTGATGAGTTCAAGCTAGACAAATCATTTTTCAAAAACTAAACCAGCAATTACTGTTCTGGATCATAGAAAGTCAAAGTGACTTGTTCTGAGTGCCCAAGCAAAGTGCTTTCAGAAAGAGGGTGATGGAACACTTGTATTTCTCTCTGAAATCCATTAAGAATATCTTCCATTCCATCTTCTGCATTTTTCTTTACATGGTTCCTTTGATCCTTGTTGCAGAGAGTGTTCCTGTTTTTCAAAGTTCATGTCCATTTATATATGTGCATGTGTGGGTAGAGGGGAATGTTTCATTCACTGCCAAGGTATGCTTTTATGAGTGAGAGAATTTCATTCTGTCCCTAGGGACCAATTGCATATCACATCAAACAGGGCACTCAGATTTCCACGTTTATCTTAATTTTAGTATAAGAATTTTGACTCAGTCGTTTGTCTTAGAAATTCTACCAATAAAGGTAGGAAAACTGAGGCACGTGTTATAATCATAACAGCATTGTAAAATGTTCTCACATTCTTTCTTCATGAAGTATGCAGAGGAGATTTTGACAAGGAACAGCAGCAATCTAGCCTGCCATTGCAGCATTAGTCATTAGATAACTATAAAAAGTAAATGCTTCAGTGGTAGTCTATTCTAGATTGGACATTATCCAGTTTTTCTAGTTTCTGATCTGTGTTAATGCCTGGGAATTTATAATTTCTTGGTCATGCTTTGCATTTCAGGATTGGGCTTGGACTTTACCCTGTCCATGTTACAATGAAAAATATTTTTCTATTTAAATGAGAACTTTGTTGCTGTTTGTTAAATGAGAGGTGTGCTTAAGAATACTTCTTATAAGTACTGTATTGTCCCACCTTCATCTTCAAGCAATTCAGAAAGCATCAGGCATATAAGACTACTGGAGCAGAGGGGGTGATTCATGGGAAGGTAAAGGAGTTATTTGCAGAGACAGGGAAGAGAATGAGACAACAGGCAATCAGAGGCATGGGTGCTGTTGAGAGAGACTTTTGGAGTAAACTTCCATGTAAATAACACTGCTGATCTCATAAGGTTTATGTTCAGTTTTATGTAGGTTTGAAGATACAGTGGTTATAATTTCCACAGGCTTTGTATTCTTGGAACTTCAAATAATCTCACTGACTGTTGTGCTTCCTCTTTAATATAGAGGAAATGGGTTAGAGTGCAAACAGGGTAAGTTTGATTTTTACTTTGAATTTACAGTTGTTGTTTACAAAAGTAATGATTTTTACATAGAATTAAGTACAGCTTAGTCAAAGGCAGTATGTAACACACTGCATACCTCTAGAGCTATGGACTCTTCCATTGCTTTTGCTTGATCGTACTGTCCAATAAGGAAACTCTTTGGTTGATTTCATGGTGCTTTGAATCTCTTTCATATAAAAGTTTGTATATTAGAGCTGCCCCAGGCATGATGACAGTACTGGCAGTACGTTACAGAAGTGATTGCACAGTGAAGCTTAATACAAGCATGATGCCGGTATAGAACAAAGTTGGTTTTGTAAAATGGGGCCCTTATAAGTTACTGTAATGGAAATAAAAGGACAAGAATGAACATCTGATCCTATTGCTTACAAAGCAGATAAACTGCAAAAGGAAAAGCAGTATCTGGAAGAAAAGAAGGGCTTATAGGATACTTTTGAGAAGTTTAGACAGGCAGAATTGCTATCATATATTCATTAAGTCCAGCAGTCAAGTCATTACTCAGCATTAGTTGTTTTGATTTCATTTCACACAGTCAAACTGAATTTTGCTAGCCATTAATGGTGTGGCTTCAATAGCTGGGCAGATGACTCTGTCCTGCCAAATGTGTTCTCATCTATGGTATCACCATCTGCTACTTTAAATGGGAGAAGCATTGTTAGTATCTTTTGCCAGATGTGGTTTAAATCTCTCGCTTATTCTGTGGTAATAAAAGTGATTTTATAGGCAAGTGAAGGTGTGTCAGACTTGGTTTGTATATGCGAGATAAAGTTGGCAAGGCTGCTACCGCTGAAAAGGGTGATACCTGGACAAAGTGTGTATCATACAATCACGGTGGAGTTATGCCTGCCTATCACTATCATAAAATGTTTGCAAAAAATTCCATCTTTAACACAGAAACTTTTTTCAAATAATTAAATGGAATTTATTGCATTTCAAAACCTCATTCTCAATTTCTTTATTGCTTAACGTATAGACCACTGTTAGGCTAATACGTATACTTGTAAGTAAAAAAAAAGTACTTAACATGTTTCTTCATAACTTGTAAAGAGTTAAATTAATTCTGCATGTTTATGTTACTAGATGGAGTAATGTTCAGATTAAAGAGCTCTTAGATTTGACTGGCAGTGCACTCATAATCTCTAGAACAGATTCCTTTGTTCGTGGGTTGTTCACTGCCACCCTTCCTCCTCCCCCCATTGGAATTTCCAATTGACACCAGGTAGTATTGGTTTCTTTCATTTTCACCACTTGGTGGCTTGGGGTAATTGTTGAAAACCCTGAAATAAGGAAGAAGAGTAAAGTGTAGCTAATTTAAGAATGTGTTATTCTAGCTACATGATTATATCACAGTCTGGGTGCATATCCCAGCTGTGGTCTGCCTCTTCAGTTCCCCAGGAGGACTTCTTCAAACAGTGGTCTGTGTTTTTCTTAAAAAGTAGCCCTCTACTTCTGTGCTCTGGGTTGAATCAACAAGGTAACATAGGTTGTGGTCACAGGGGCAGTGGCAGTGCCCTTCCTTTTTCACCTTCTCTTAATTGCAGCTTTCAGGTGACAGGATAGCTAATATCTCATCTCTCTAGGTGAAACAAAGCAATTCCTCTTGGGCTAAATTTAAGCATAGAGAATAGCCCTCCAGTTTGGCCTTTTCTGCTAGTGAAAGTCGCAGGCACTTCTACACCCTTCTCCTTTGGGAGCCTAAGACTGGTAGCTGGTTAGTGTGACTGAAACTTTTTCAAAACATGTATTATTTATTTACTTGAGATTATAGAGGCTGTTATTGTTTAACCCCTATTTCTGATTACTATCGGCATCTTATGACTGACTTCTGCCTTAATCTTAATCCTCAGCATTAACCTTCACCTATGGATACAGGAGAAACCCAGAGGGACTCTTGGGGCTTTCAGTTGATGCTCCATAAAGACCCATGTGCTTATTACTCTTTCCCTCTCCTTTCTCAGGATGTGTTTTCAATGTCTGAACTTTTTCAAGGCAGTAGTGTAACTGCCTGGCTCGGATAAAAACATCTCCTCAGCTATTGGCCCAGCTCTTGGTATCTTTCTCCTGTGCAGATTTCTGTTCTGAAGAAATGAATTTTATTTATTTTGTCCCACATCATTCTAGACTAGCAGTTCAATAACAAGGAAACACAGTTTTATAAGCTGTATACTTAGATCTTTAAGTAGTTTAATTTGTAAGCTGTATACTTAAAATATACACCTCACTCTACTGGGTAGGGCTTTCTCTCATTGCAGGAGTCTATTAAAATAGTAAAGTTTGGCAAAAGAGAAGAAAACATGACTGTATGACATGAGCTTAGAAGGGATGCAGGTTTTGTTATCTACAGTGAGAGTCCAACACTATCAGACCATAAATGAACAATAAATGTGATAATTAGCAGACTGGTTTTAAACACTTCCCTATTTAATTTGTCACCTCCCTATTCCTTTTCTCAGGGGAATAAAATCGGATACTGTAAATTCTAAATAAAGTCCAGGTGAACAAAACTTACGTTATGATTGGCGTTTATGAATCAGCCTCCAAGAACTCTAAAATCATGAGTGTTTTCCATACATGCTGGTGGTGAAGGATGGTGGAGGTAATTATTCAATAAATCAATTCAAATTTCATCTCTGTTCCATTGATCATGGTGTAAGTTATAAAATAGCTTGCTTTGGTGTATGTTGTCTGAATCCAAATTGCGCTATATCTGTTAGCTGGTGGCCAACTTTTTCTGGATAGTCTTCATTATAGCTAGTCTAAATTCAGTGTATTCCATGTCTAACTGGACCTCGCTTCTAAAAAAGCTTGTTTGTCATACGTATACCTGTGGTGGTTTGACTTTGGCTGGACACCAGGTGCTCACCAAAGCTGCTCTTTCACTCCCCCTTTTCAGCTGAGGGAAGAGAAAATCTAATGAAAAGCTCATGGATCAAGAGAAGGACAGGGAGAGATCACTCAACTGTCATCACAGGTAAAACAGACTTTATTTGGGGAAAAATTAATTTATTACCACTCAAATCAGAGTAGGGTAATGAGAAATAAAACCAAATCTTACAAACACCTTTCCCCACCCCTCCCTTCTTCCTGGGATTAACTTCACTCCTGATTTCTCTGCCTCCTGCCCCTGCGTGGCACAGGGGGACAGGGAATGAGGGGTTGCAGTCAGTTCATGGCACACTGTCACTGCTGTTCCTTCCTCCTCAGGGGTTCATGGATCCCTCCCGAGGCAGACGGTCCTCCATGAACTTCTCTAACGTGAGTCCTTCCCAGGGGCTGCAGTTCTTCACAAACTGCTCTAGTGTGGGTCCCTCCCACAGGGTGCAGTCCTTCAAGAATAGACTGCTCCAGTGTGGGTCCCCCATGGGGTCATAAGTCCTGCCAGCAAACCTGCTCCAGTGTGGATTCCTCTCTCTCCATGGGGCCACAGCTGTAGGCTTCCCACAGGGTCGCAGCCTCCTTGGGGCTTCCACCCGCTCAGGTGCAGGGTACTCTGAGCTGCTGGTGGGGATCTGCTCCACCATTAACCTCCGTGGGCTGCAGGGGCACAGCCTGCCTCACCGTGGGCTTCACCATGAGCTGCAGGGGAATGTCTGCCCTGGCACCTGGAGCACCTTCTCTCTTTCCTCCTTCACTGACCTTGGGGTGTGCAGTTGTTCCTCTCACATACTCTTCCTCTTCTCTTCGGCTGTAATTTGTTGTGCAGGGTTTCCCCCACCACCACCCTTCTTAAATGCATTATCCCAGAGGGGCTCCCACTGTTGTTGATGGGCTTGGCCTTGGACAGCAGCGGGTCCATCTTGGAGCCAGCTGGCATTAGCTCCATTAGACATGGGGGAAGCTTCTAGTACTTCTCACAGAAGCACCTCTGTAGCCCTCCCACTACAAAACTTTGCCATGCAAACCCAATACAATAACTAACCAGTATTTCTACCCAGGAGATGTTTAGTTTCAGTTTACAAATAAATGTTTGACCCTTCAGGATAAATATGGAATGTCTTATGCAGCGTGCTGGACGTCTTAATTCTCTGTTTAATTAAATGCACACAAATAGGCTTAGACGATCCAGTTCAAGCTTTCTAAAGATTTAATTTCCTTTGTATTAATAGGTTTATTTCAGTCTAAGAGGAGTTTGGTCCATAGAAAACTACTATCCATATTACAATTCTTAGTATTTTTTGTCTGTAATTTTGTGAATCAGAATCTCTCAGATTGCATAAATGCAGTTATGGTGACTTTTGTGGATTCAAATGCTGTTTTCTCAACTAAGATGTCTTCCCATACAACAATTACAATAAGCAACATAAACACACACAAACAAAAAGGAAAAGGTTGTGGGTTTTTTTTGATACCAGCAATTATTAATACAACACTGATGTTTTTGCATTAGTGCAGTGTTAATGAGGTTTCTGTGCTTCTTTTAGGGGGAACACAGAGTATCCTTTTGGTAAGATAAGTACTTTACTGTCATCACTGGAACTTAGCAGGCATAGCACTATACTGTGAAAGCTACAGTGCTACTGATTTAAGAGATAATAGTATAGGCCTGTCCCAGCGTATCATACTAAACTTTTCTGTGATGATTTGTGGTACAAAAGGGAGAGGTTTATAATCTTGAAAGGTACAAAAATCACATTGCTTTGAATAGAGCTGTGAAAAACATACCCATTACATGGCTCAGAAAAAAAGAGGTTTATGGTCTGGGAGGGAAAAATAATCTCTAAGAAAATTAGTTTTCCACAGTATTTGAAAAGTCAATAGCAGGTTGGGCTATGCACTCAATTTGTGTATACACAAAACCAGCATTTTTCAGCAGATGAAGCTTCAGACTTGGGGATATTCAAGAGAGAGCTGTGTGTGGGGAAAAAAACTAATAGGGTTCAGTCACTTGTGTAAGTAAGAACAGGTACTTTTTGTCCTAGCAAAAATAGAGACTGTCTGAAAAGCGGTAGCTTTGAGAGTTTAGGAGTTTGGAAATGGAGTATGGCTATCTTTTGCCTTTTGGCTTATCAATTCAATTCTGCCTAAGTAGTGGTCATAAATTAATTTGTTAGTAGATGGAAAATATTGTCTTAATTGGACACTATGGAGTGGATTGACAATACCAGTCCATTTCTTGGCAAAGAAGCATCTGCACTAGAAAAACTTATCACCCAAACTAGCACTAATTCCTGTCCTTGTTTTCAGCCTCAGCAGAATTGCCAAGAACAAATTGGTTACAGGCTGATGCATCTATTAATTCCTGACACAGTTCATGTAGATTAGGGTTCAAAACTGTTAGTACGTCACTCTGGGTAGCAGTTAATCTGCTGAACAAAGGATTTCAGGGCTATTAGTGAACTACCTTACACAAGTCCTTGAACATAACTGTATATTCATTTGAATGTAATTTTAAAAGTTAACTTGCCACTTGCCACATGAAATGCAGCATACCCACTTTCAAACTCCAGCTGTTTGATGTTCACAAAAGCTCTGCTACATGTAAAAACCAATTGGAGATACTCAGCTTGCAGCAGCGTATGGCTTTAGTGTAGCATGGGAGGGCAAGCAAAACTTTTCAAATGAAGCCGGCTAGCACACCCACAAGTGTTCTGTGTTTCATATTTTTTTTTTTTTTTTTTTTTTTTTTTTTTTTAGTTTTCAGCGGCAATGACATTTGAAAGGTTTATGTTCTGGCTGGTAAAGGAATTATTATGTCTGATGTCAAAACACTGGAAAAATGGTGTTGTGCAATGTCTGTTGCCTAGGCAGTTGATGGGACCTAGCATAACCAAGAGCTGTAGTAATGGAGTTGGAAAGTATTTTGGAGGCTGCCCAATCATTTAACCATGTCTTTCACTGCTATGTACCAAAGGTAAATGTAGCTCTGATGGACTCTAGCCAGCTCATTTCTCCTCATGTGAGAGACTTATTCTGCTGTCTTTGCAAGGTGTATGTTCATTCTTTTCAATGTTTATAAGACATATGGAAGGGCTTAATGTGATTTAAAAAGAAATAGGATTAGCCAAACCGTGAAAACTTAAAGGATTTGGATAGTACTGGAAAAGGGAACTATCAGCAATGAAAAACATTCTTGGTTTAAGTGTCTGTAGCCACAAGTATACTGGGAAGAGCATCCTGACTTTGTACAATACTAGTTTTCCTTTTAACATCTTTTCACTCTGGATCAGTTAGAGAAGGCATTCCAGTTTGTGACGTGGAGTTATTTCTTTATCATGTTCTTAGTCATGTGTACCAGCACCTCCGATGACTGGGAAGAGCTGCGATTTCTGACGACAGCAACTAAGTCTGTTATGCTTTTTATCTGCTTGATAATGAGAAGGCCATGTGGTGAGGGACTCTCTTGCATTTCAGGAATTACTGAATCTGTAAGGGCAACGTTTCAATGAAGATGTTGTGCTGAGATTCAGGACAGTTGTTTTAGTTGCCTGAGTGACAGAATTCCTGGGAGTTTTGTCTATCATGATTTCTCTTGGTGTAAAGGGTGAAAAAGAGGAGAGTTGCTTATTTTGCTGACACTCCAGTTCCTTGGGGAGCTTGCTGAAATATTAGTTAATGCTTCTCGAGAATTCTCACATGGTACAGAAAACAGGGTCCTCTTAGTATCTTCTGAAACACTGACTCCTGTGGTCATGAAAGTCATCCTTTTTTGCCTGTGTTGTAACACCCACCTGTTGTCACTAATAAATATGTAAGAGTTGTACAGCACTGGCGTGGCGAATACTAAATGCTATAAATGTTGGTATAAGGATTGATGTTTTAAGGACTGTGCCTGTCACATCAGTGTATCCCCTGTGCTTAGCAACCTTACTAGTGGTGGGGAGGCTTCAGACTGAATCCTCAGATTGAGTTATTTTGCAGATGTCCTTCTTAACTCCAGCTTTTGGTTCCTTCGTGGACCCAGCCACTTCCAGGAAGGGTTTATCTTCACAGATATTGGAGTAATTTTAGCAGTAAATTTTGGTATTTATAGCATTGAAATATACGTGCCTGAGCTATTGCAGACAGAGATGATTCCTTTAGCTCCCGAGATTAAAAGGCTCAGGCTTGGAAACAAATGACAAACATGATCATAAACACTATTGGTTGAGGCAGCATATTGCAGAGAGAGCACAGATTACTTATGTGCAGAACCAGATCCCAAGATCTAACCTTGTCCATTTTGCCCATTGGAGAATAACAAATCTGAAACTTGGCATCCACTGAACACTAATATCATTTATGCTGACAAATTATTGGTCTGTAGGGAAAACATCTGAGGACTGTTGTCATTATTTCAGCTAACCTTGTGTTCACATTGTGATGGAATACTCGGAACACTCACTGCATGTCGTTTATTTTTCCAGATATTCCAGTTCACTATTCTTTGTGCATTAATTTCTGACTTGTCTGTACTTACATGCGTATATACACTATTGTCAAAATCCATTCTGCAGTGAGAACCATTGTAGCTATTCAGTTTTAAACCAAGCCAGTGAGACACTAGCCTTACAGATCTTATTTTGTGAGCTGCTTATGCTTTTCCTTTTGGTAAAAAGCTTAGCTATGTAATATGAAGAGTTGTTTAGAATTGCCTTTTAATATCTGACTCATTGGAGGAAGAGGCAGGGGGAGAGCTTCTCTCTGTTGCACGTACACAGGAACAAACTCCTGTGAAGCAAGAAGCATCATAAAGTTCAAATAGTGCTGTAGTGTTGAGGACTTGATTCAGTTTTTCAGAAGAGCAAAAAAACATTTATCCCCTAAGGCTGAGAAGCACAAACAACTCTGGAAAAGCAAGAGTTAGTTACATTTCTTAAGCAAAAAGGAGTAGGGGTGTGTATAAATTTCTCCTCTCCTTCTGGCTGTCCTGTTGCTGGGTGTTCATGATAGATATGGTGGTCAGGGTACAGTATTTATAGCTGGTACAGCAAAATGAGTTTAGGGTACTGATTTGACAGAAAATTCCAAATGTTTTGAACTAGAAAATCCACAGAAGGTTTTGGTTTTTAATAAATAAATAAATGAAAAAGATAAAATCTGTAATCTGTCCTAAATTTGAGCATAAATACATAAGGAACAATTTAAAAGGATGTTTATAAGCAAGGATCTTTAATAAACTGTTTTTATACAAAATTCAACAATGCAATTCCTATTGATATTTGTGGAAAAACTTACTTTTGCCACAATGGGACGTGGATCTGGCCTATTACCTATTTCTGTAATAAAATCTAGGGGAAAAAAAAATAATTGGCAAAGATGCTGTGCAATAATAAAAGTGATTCATGTTCACTTCACCTTACTTCTACCTCTGATAAAACTCTTGCAGAAATATCATGTGCTACTATATTTATAATCCTCCTTACGGTGTATATAAAAATTCTGTACTCGCAGTAAGGAAAGTGTGTTAATATATAGATGAGGTACAAAGAATGCTAATGATGTTGATCTCTATTTTTTAACTTGTGAGTGCTAGAAGGCAAGTCAACTGAAAAAGAACAAAAGATTATCTGGGTTCAAAACAAGCAAATAAAAATGTTGGAAATGTAATTAGTCCCCTGCCAATTTGTCTGAAAAATACCTAAACTTGGTTACCTCTGATTCTAGAATTTTGAGAGATTATTCAACTGCTGATGCAATTGAATTTAAGCAATTGGATTTTACATTACAACCTTTTTTAGTACATCTAATTGGTAGAATTAAAAAACATAAACAGTAATGGAAAAGAAACAGAAACAAGGATGCAGTTTTTGAATGTAGCAATTCAGAAATTTGAACAACCTCTTTTGAATGCAGACATTAATTTCACATGTGCCTCAACACCGTTCCTAGCAAAGGATTTTGCTCCTAACGCAGAGTATGCAAAGGCAACAGCTGAGTGTTTCTGTGGAGCTCTGTGTAGTAGAAGTTGTGTAACTGCAGTGATTCAAAAGGAGTATTGACATAACTATGCTCTGAGGGTACAGTACTCTGCTAGCACTACTTGCAATGCAAAAGATTAGAGGAAGAAGAAAGTATCTGATATACTTCATAGATTATCCTTACCTTCTTGCCACAGCCAAAGGTCTGGTCTCAGGAAGGAGGATGCCTGCAACTACTCTTGGGTTTATAACTTGTATTTATATTGGTCGTTCAAGGATTAGGTTCTATGTAAGACCACCTTTCCTCCTTATCCCTGGTTCTGTGCAAAATGTAATGAATTGTAACTGAAATCTTTGGCTGTGTAATGGCTGAAATGGGGCAGTGGTGTGGAAAGTCCATGTTTGTTCTACACAGCTCCACCAGCCTGATTGTGTAGGGCTTCAGTCGAGTACGTTTTTGAACACTGACACATAATGAGTGTAATCTGTAGAGTTGATGGTGACTTTAGCTATGGGATTAAACAGAATTATTTTTATTTTAAAGCAATGCGCAGATTATTTTTTGTATGGATTGGGTAGAAAGGATATGAGGTAGTTCTGTCCTCTTATTTTAAAGGTATGGTACCATCTCATAAGATGAATTTATTAGAATATGTAATGTTTAGAATTCATTGTATGGACATGTTTTGAGTTTTTTTATTTTAGTGCTACAACACTTTGGTCTTAGTTATACCAATGAAAATTTAGAGAAACTCTACTGGAGTTAATATTACGCTGAAACTACACCACTGTAACTGAGGATAGAAGAAGTAGTTTCATTATTTTTCTTGTTATCTTGCTTGCCTCGTAGGTACACAATGTGCTGTCTGAAAAAAAAGAGACAACATAAAAGCCCCAACCAAAATCCAAACACTGCACGCTTCCCCCCCCACCCCCTCTGCCCCCCAACCACCAAAAAACCCCAAACCAAACACCTAAACCTGTCTCTGCCCAGAAAATCCTATAGATCTAAATACTCTGGTATTTGGATCAAAGAGAGCAAACTGCAAGTCCATAAGTAATAGGATGCTGAAGTGTAGTGTGCTTTAATCGAAGATACAGCATGATGTTATTTTCATTCCAGTGACTCCAGTCAAGTTGAAGTGCACTACCATTCGCTTCTGTGGTCAGGACGGTATAGGTATGTTCTCACACTGGAACTTTTGTTTACAGGAACAAAACCCGAGGAACTACTGCTGTTGAACTGTCATTGTGAGAGATTTTAGCAGTAATCTATAATTTTATTAAATAAAGGTAAAAGTAATATTTACAGATCTCAAGGGTGAAAGCTATCCAGTCAAGTTTTAAGAGATCTCTTTTATGAAATTACTGAGGAAAGAGGTAAAATCTGTTACTTATGATGGCCTCGGAATGTGGAAATCAAAATTTTTAAAGATCCATAGGAAAAAGCAAGCCAGGAAGTCTGACTTGTACTCTGGGCATATTAGTAGAAAAAAATAACTTCAATTTTGTTATACAGTCGTGGATTAAACATACTTATAAAAGGGATTTTTATCCCTCTCCACCCTGAAGAAAAGCTATAAGTCACCAATCAACTAGATTTTTTTTTTCTAGAGTTTTTGAGTTGTGTCAGTGAGCATGAATGTGTGTGATCTGCTTAGTACAGTATGCTGAGATCTTCAAATGTCTTTTGAAAAGAGCTTTTATAAACAGCTCTTGAAGAAATTAAGCTTGATGAAGTAAGTGGAAAGGTCTTCCTGTGGCTGAATAGTTACCTGAAGATGGGAAATGAAGTTGAGGTAAAAATAGTCAGCTTTCACAATGGAGAGAGGTAACTGTTAGAATCTTCTAGCACTTTGATTCTGGGATTTTGCCATTTAACCTATTTATGAATGAGCTGGAGAGAGGATGAAATAAAAGCGTACTTAACTATACTTAACTCTGAAAAACATGCAGTAGAACTAGAGTAGATGAAGAGGTGTATCAATAGTTTTTACAGTAGCTGAGACTGGAGGCTAAGGCTGCTGTGCCTAGAAAAGACTCAGCCTAAAATAATATGATACAGACCTGTAAAATCATGCGAAGTAGAGATGGGAAAGGGCACTCGCTGTCTCCCACAGAACACAAAATAGAAAACTGTCGGATTGAACACTTAAGACAAATACAAGGAAGTTATTTCTTCACACAATGAGTAGTTAAATTTTAAAATTTCATCAGTTGTCAGAGAATGTTTTAAAATTCAAAAAAGCTGTACAAGGGTTAAAAAAGGTTGAGACAATTTGAGGAAGGACGGACTGTTGGTTGCTATTAAATGGTTATCTGGAGGAAATATACTACTTGGAAAAGTCCCATAACTAACTGCTAATGATATTAAATATGCCAGGGTAGCTGTTCTTATATCCTGCTTAGGTTACTTTTATACTCTGCTTCTGCATGTATTTTTGCCTCCAAGAGAACTTCAGAGTCTGAGCACAGCTCTTCTGGAGCGTACGGAAGTTGTCAAGTTACCTTAGCTTTCCACTGTTTGAAACTACTACACAATAAAAACAACATTTAAAAAAAAATTAGGCTTGTGTAAGTAGCTGTTGCTGTCATTATTACTGTATATTATTGTTGGTACTTTCTGTTGCATAGTAGTTAAGTAGTCCCTGCTTATTACATGGATGCCAGACTCCACAGAAGGAACATACATGTAAAGAACCAACAAAATCATAGATGGAAATAATATCATGTGCTACACGTTGATTTTTACAGTTGGCTTTTCCAGATCCTGAAATATGTAACATTTTTCAGAAGGATTAAAATGGCTGTTTGAAGCACCACAGGACAAACTTACACTGCCTGAGTCCTCTATTTTTTTATTTTATTTTATCTTTAATCTTTTAGATATGGGCTTAATGAGTAATATGTCTATGGATACAAACTTTTTAGGGTTGAGTCTAACCTTACTGGGGAAAAAACAGGAGCTACTGCATTGAACCAAATGGGAATTTTGGGTAGATTAATTAAGAAAAAGTGTTTCCTTTTGGTTTAGGGTAATCTCTGTGCAACAAGTTGATATGAAGAATTACTATTCCTGGTCACTAGTGATCTATGAGAACACATTTCCACTGTGCGAGTCTTCACACAGTGCAGAATATTCTCTCCTGCTCTGTGGTTTGCACATTGGCCTACAAGGGACATGATGCTGGGATTGCATTAGGTTGTACTGAAATTCAATCTATATCTTGCTATGGTGTGAGGGAGGTAAGAGAGATGGTGTGCCCACCCCTTTTTTTTTTTTTTTCCCCACATATACAGTTGTTGTGCTCTTACTGAGTAAGAAAAGTTGCAAAAAGGGAAGCTTTACAAAAGTTGATTTTAGCGGTACAAACTTGTGACTGGAATTCTGACATAAAGCTTACGTGTCCAAGGACTCCGTGGCCTTGGATGATTGTGGATAAATACTAATCTGGAAGTTAGTCTCATTAGATTCAGATGATGTTCTGATATGTGGTAACAGACCAGTGCTGGGACTGTCTTTCAACAAATGAAAATTAAGTGTTATATTTTATTTTCCTTGCCTAGACAAAATGTGAGGGCAATTTTTCATGTTGGAAAACTGCAGTTTCATTGTCCACAGAAACATTTAATCTTTAAAAAGAACCCCAAAGCACGCCACCATAAAAAACAAACACAAAAACTAGACCAAAACTCTAGGAAAATTTACTCCAGGTAAGAATTTTGTCTTTAAATGTTTAGCAGCACTAGCCATAAAAGACTTCTCTCCATGCATCTTTACAACAGTGTAAAGTTGCCTGGGGTACTCCTGGCATTTTTGCAGTTGTACCTGTAGTTTCTGGACGTGCCCTTAGCTGCGGCTTTTGAAGGAAAGGCGCAACTATGGCTTTCTTCACAATAATTGCCGGGTGCCATAATGTTTCCTTAGAAGGCTGCTAAAATTGATTGTATAAGCTGGGCATGTGCTAGTATAGATGTCAGGTGAGAGACAGCTTAAACACGTGCCTACCAGGCTGTTCTCATAGCTCTTGGCCTTTCAGAATAGTCCAAAATTTGGCATGTCCTGTTTGCAAAAATTCTCTCGTATAGTAGAATAAGACGGGGTAGGTGAATAGCGTTCATTTTCCTGGTATGAAGGATACAAAAGAAATGGAAAGATGAGGTGTAACTTCCTAGGTTTTCTCCCCTCAAATATTCCAGGTTTTATGCTCTATAATAGAAATATAAGCTCAATTTTATGTCATTACAATTAAAAATGATAGGGTTAGGGATTATTTTATGTTGCTGATCACAAAAATAGTTGAAATGAAATCCTGTGCTGTCCTGTTGGCTCTCAATTACTTTAATTTACCTAGAAAAATGTAGTAAACCCTTACTTCAGTTAGAAAAGGCTGAATAGAGAAAGGCAACAGATTGGAGTGCACAGATGTAATACCTTCGTATTAAATCACTTGATTTTGAGAATAGAATGTTTAAAATAAATGTTTAAAATAGAATGTTTAAAAAAGTTTAACAGGGTTCATTGTTTCAAAAATGATTACTGTATTCCAAAGCATCTCTAATTAATTGAAACTTAAACCTGTCATATCTTTTTTTTTTTCTTCTTTTTAATTAGGATGGCATTGTATTTGTGTTAAAACATCTGTCATCCTTTGTGTGTGAATGCTTTTTCCTAATGGTCAGCTTGTCACAGTTAAATAGTCTTTAGATATATGGACAGTCATAAAGCAATGTGACTTTGAAAATTATGTTTCTAAACACCTTTAAGTTTGAATTCTAAAGAGGCAATGTACTCACTAGATATTTGTGCTAAAAAGTAGCCTGTAAACTACCTTCATTCAAAAAGGCTGAGGGAGCATGCAGTTCTCTGTGTGGAACACTTGTGTTTATTTTTTTTTGTTGCAAGCATGTATCCATTTTCAATTTCTTCACTGGGTTTAATAATGATGTACAATTGCACAATTAAATTTCTGGATTTTGAAGTTTTTTTTTTCCTGAGCTCCAGGAAAAAAATAGTCAGTACTGACTAGTATTTTTTTGCATGCCTCAGTTTTGTGTGTGTTATTTGACATCAGAAAGCCCTGACTGTCCACTGGAAAAAAAAAAAAAAAGGTGCATTATATGGACATCAGGTTGCCTCCTCAATCACTGACCACCTGTAAGAATTTTGAAATACATGAATTTACTTTAGGATTTGTTTAGATTAACTGGAAGGGTGTGACAATTGGAAAAATTTTGACGTGCATCCAGAATTGCAAGAAATCTGACATTCGATTTCTCAGACTTATCTCTTGGTTTTAACTTCTTGCTTTTCCATACAGTCATCAGTATGGGACTCATCTTGCAAGAATGCAATTGAGCTTTAAGATGTGCTGGACCCCCTTGATCCTTGTTTGTTTTAAGGGAAGCTGAAGGACATTCAGAGACCTGCAGGAGATATGTCATTTCCCTATTGGATTTGGGGATGGGCTCTATGCTGGAAAAGAAAACTAATTCAATAGAATAAGTCCATTCATAAGAAATGATAGCAGATGCTATAGCATGCATCTTAGTCGCCTGATATTTTTGCAAGAGGCTTTTTCTACCAAAGGTAATTCATGATGTCCTACGCACTATTCATCCTCTTTTAGATAAGGTGATTTCCATTTCACAAGAATGAATGCTTCAGCATATAGGGACCAGTTTTTATTAAAACTCTCATGGTGTTCTGAAGAACAGGTAATTGCAGGAAGATCAGAAGCTAGTGGTAAATGTATGTCTCTAATGAATTCTATTCAGTTTCCAAAAACATCGCAGCTTACATGTCTTAAATTATAAGATTATTCTCCTTTTTTCAGTATAATAGTTTTAGTAGACTTTTAAAAGTATTAATAGGGATGGAAGGATTATGCAAGGGGAGAAGGTGGCATGAATAGCTGATGTAAGAAGCTGACGAAATGGGCTATGACATACATAGGGTAGCATTTTCTTTTTCAGAGTATTCTAAATTCCAGTAGACAATGAATAACTCGTTGATCTCTGTATGTTTGGGAAGAATGAGTAGCTGCTGCCTTCTAAGCCCCCTTCCCTCACTTTATAACCTAGTAGTTAGCTGTGTTCTGAGTTTAGGATTCTGTATGGGCACATGACACAGAGTAGGGGGTACAGATACCATTTATTAGATGTTGGTAAATGCTTAGGGAAAGCACAATAATCTCCAGCATCTTCCCCCAGAGGTGAGGGAGAGTATGCTTCCAAAGTTAGCCACAAACTAGGGAAGTCACTAGGAGAATAAGTAGACCTGTATGACTTGGGAGGTGGATATCTGAGGAGGTGTGGAATCGAAGGGCCTCCATGCTGACAGACCTTTGTCTAGCAGATTTTGTGATTACAGGACTTGAGAAAGTTGTGGTTCACAAAAGGTCCTTTCATCTCAAGAAATGTGGAGAAAAATTGATTAGGGCAGATCTTTAGAGGAAAAAGGTAATCGGAGACAGTGTGATTAAATCTGTCAGTGGCCAAGTAGGGGTGCTTTCCCAAGGCTGTCACTCTATGTAAAGCTGCAGTTTCCTAGTACGCTTCCAGCATTTTACAACCTTTTCATGTAATACAGCTATTCCTTTCTTTGAATCAAGCATTCAGCCTGCAGCCTGACTGCTCTGTAAGAGATCCATGACAAAATTACAGAACGTGTGTAACTAGTTTTATGAATCAAGCTCTGATCTGTCTTACAGCTCCACATACACTCTAACAAGCAAAACCAGTAAATGTTTTGGATGTGAAAATGGTTTGCCAAATGCTGGGGTAACGGAATAAACAAACAATTACAAAATGGAGTCCAGTTCTGATAACTGTATGGTATATTACATTTTGAAAATGAGACTCTCAGGACCAGGTTCTCCTTATCCAGTTTAGACCAGCTCAGCCTCATTAACTGACATGAATTTATACAAATTCTGTAAAAATCTGAATCTAAAGTTAATTAATTTCTTCCCTCCTTAGGGATGATTTGTAACCCATGTTCCTTTGATTCCGTATGGTGTCTTGGGATTACGGTACAGAGTTTAGGCTTGGCCTTGAGAAAAGCAAAGAATTGGCAACTTGTCCAGACCAGATTTGGTCCACAGTCAGGGAAGCTCTGCTGCAACAACATGATGAATCAGGATAAGGTAGCTAGCTGGTAAATAGCTAGGAGATCCTCAGGCTGCCTTTTGAACACTGATTTGGAATGGATACCTTCATAAATGCAGTTTTTCCTATAGGCAGTGAATATTCTTCTCTGAAATCAAAGTTGACAATAAGCATTCTTAATTTTTCTGACTCTGTAGAGGTGAAGTATTAATAAGGCTCATACGATTGCTATTAGATGTAGTTATAGCTTATCCTGTAGATTCTCCAAAATCTCAAAAATGTTCTTTGTATGTTGTTTGTTGCTAGCTGCCAGCTATAGAATACCTGGCAAGGCTCTTAACACACAAAAGCATCACAGGGAATAGAACTAGCATATGTATGAATGATCTCTAGTCATTCAGCACCATCCAGGCTTGCACACATACTTAATGGAGGTTTGTGCATTAAGCAATATGTGTATCATAAAATCATTCAGATTGGGAAGCACCTTTGGAGGTGAAATGGTCAAACCTCCTACTCAGTGCAGGGCCAATGCAAAAGCTAGATCAGGTTGCCAAAAGTCTTGTTCAGTGAAGTTTCAAGTACCTGCAAGAATGACAAGGGTGTCCCAGTGCAATGTGATCTGGGGCTTACACACTTTCTGTCAGTATGCCTTCTTGAGCTGGGGGTAGTTGTTGTCAATTGATATCAGCAAATTCACGTCTTGCTGCTTCTGTCTGTACTGACATTAACTGATCTGTAGCTTCAGAGGTTTTGAAGGTCTGCTCTTACAACAATTTATTGTGAGATTGAGCAAGGAATTTGCAAGACTCAGTTTTATTTTTTTCTAGCTGGCATGCAGAGATTGAGGCAGGGAAAACAATTATTTGGCAGAAATTTCAAACTAAATAAATCGGAGGTAACTTCAGGACAGTTACCCTTGTTGTGAGTCCTCTTGAGCTTAAGAAAGCTCAGCTGAGGAGCAAGACATTGAAACTTACTTTGCTCAAGCCTATGCCTGCAAGAAATAAGGGAGGGGGGAAGTAAATCTAGCATGGTATATGCTATTTCAGCTTGTGTCAGTGGTACTTCAGCTTGTGCATGGTTAAACAGTTCCACGCTGCAGACACCATTGTGCGGTGTATTGTGTACTTCAATATATTGTGAGATCTTAAAAGCAGGTGACACACAGCTAAGAGAAAAACTCAGCTGCAGTCCTCATGGTTTTGTTTTTGCATCTGATTTAGAGGAAACAGACCTATGATTTAATCACTTGCTGATCTGAACAGTTGGAAAAGATAAATCCATAGAAAAATGACCATCTCTCTTGCTAAAATAAAGTTTCCCCATTAAAAAGCATTTTACATGCTGTGAATGTAATATTCAATATCTTGAATATTTCTCTCCAAGAAGAGTGGAGAAGTGCTTGGTTTGCAGCTTTCTCACCCACCCCCGGGGATGTTGAGGCTGCCAGGTTCATCCTGTAGTGTAATTTGGAGGCTGCTCTTATTTCATTAACTGACCACAGTCTCCTGGGCACATTCTGCAGGTTCATCTTGCTTTTGATTCTGGAAATTCCTTTGAGTTATTTAAATGGTAATTGCTCTGAACTGTTATTCAGAACTTTGTACACTGCCAACTGCCACCATACTTTCTTATAGTAGCTAACAGTTGTGTTTTGTGCAAGTGAGTCTTCCATATATTGGCTGCGGTTCAGCACAAATCCAGATTCTGACAGAATTTTCCATACTTGGTATTGAAGGATGTCATTACCTCCCATGCAGAAATAAAAGAAGTGCACCAGTTGTCTTTAGCAGGATTGCATACAAATACTTCCCACACAGAGGCCTGTTACCTCTTTCCTCCTTCCTTTAGAAAGATCAAGAAGTGTGCTCCCTGAAAGTGATCTCCTGAGGTCTATATGAATCTGAGGGAATCAGGCGAAAGAGGATGATGTGGAGAAAGTACTGCAATAGCTATGTCTCTTCTGCCCTTCTGTCTAGTTCTCTGGACAGTATACCCTATAGAAACTAATGTGATAGGGCAACTCAAGCCTCAGTACTACTGACTTGGGAAATTAACATAGAGCGGCTGATCTAGTAGAAGCTGGTACATCCTCAGATGAGTTCTCCTTACTTCTGGTAATCCTTGGAAAAAAGTTAGAAAAAGCAAAGATTAATTTTTTCTCTGTTGTTTTATAAGCACTTAGAATTTTGAGTTATGAAAGAACTCCACTAAAAAATGCTTTTGTTCATTTGATGTTTCTGTAATAGGTTCAAATAATCCAGTATTTCAGAGATTTTACTAGAGAAAATTCCCCAAAATGCAACCTTTGTGCGTAACGCAAGTTGCTAATTTGCTTCTAGATTCCTGTTATGAATTCTCTGGCAATTTTAAAGCATTTATACCTTTTTTTTTTTTTTAATCACATCTATTGAATATGTAGTTCAACTCTAACCTCAAAAAGAAAAATCTGCTTAGGTTTTAACAAAGCATAGATTCTCTTACAACTGGGTTAAAAAATTTTTGACAACGCAGGCTGGGATTCAAGGTTATTGTAAAATCTGAAACTTACAAGTTTTGACAAGGTTTGATGGTTTGATAAGAACATACTAAGCACTTCTGAAGATGTCCACACTTCATAGATTTGACACAAAGGATTTTCTCTAAAAGTGGGATTTTCCGAGTCTCAACTATGTGTTGAGAGATTAATGAGAATTTTTACCTTTGTTGCTGGCATATTTGTTTGCCAGAAGCAAATTGATTTTCCTTATTGGTAGAACATTACTGATGCTCTTATTAAAACAAAACAAATTAAAAAACCCACTAGGTGAAAATACGGAAGAGTAACTGTTGGTAACCGTATGCTGATGCTATCCTTTTGTCTTCATCCAAATTGCATATGGAGGGAAGATTTGCTGTTATTTAGCCTGAAAGATCTCTCTTTCTCAGCAGTCTTTTGCTGTTATCTGTGGGGAAATAAAAGTATTGTTAATACAGTGGAAGCCATGTAGTATGTACACGTTCTGTGTAGTGGAGATGTTTCCTGGATGCCACATGTGACTGTGTGAAAGTCTGTTCAGATCTCTTGATGCCAGACTTCTTTCCATTCAGGAGGGACTATGAACAACTTCCTTTCGGAGACAAAAACTTCAGTGAAAACTTTAAGTGTCAATTTACAAATTCATTCAAGAGTGGTTACAAAGCCTCACCCAGCAAACCATTTGTGCAATGCTCCTGGGCAGGCTTGGATTGTTTGGCAGTCATGGCAAAAACATTAGCCCTTGGCTGACAGTTGGGGGTTGTAGTGTGTGAAATCTGATGAGTAGAAAGATGTGGAACTGGGCACTGTGGCCAGATTACTTAATTGGCTCACCTTCATCACCGTAGAAATGAGGCAGGCTCTAGTTCCAGTAAGGAGTGCATGTGTAACCCACTGGCACTGAATCTGAAGCAGGTTTCTTATGTGGTATAGTGGCCTTCCTTGTCACTTTGTTCCTGGCGTGACATCAGGTCAGCTAAGAGTGTGTATTTGAAGAGGGGTATTAGAGTGGAGGGACACCAAGATGCAAGGATAATGGGAAGTGCATGTTAAGGATTCCAGATTGATTGAGGGTACATGCTGGAGGGACCTGAGTTTCTTTTTTTCCTCTGCAGTATTCCACCAAGGCAACTTTTATGATGCCCTGAGTGAGGTTCAAGGCCAGCACAGCATGAGCAAGCAGCAGATTTGGGCTTTGAAAGACCTGCCTGGGCACTATACCAGGATAGCATAGACACAGCTTGTTAAAATCAGTAGCAAAAGGATGACTATGGAAAATGTGGGCCCACTGCTGAATGAGGTGGGTGCCCTGGTGATGAAGGACAGAGAAGGCAGAGTTACTGAATGCCTTCTTTGCTTCACTCTTCACTGCCAAGGCCAGCCCTCAGGTTTCCCAGACCCTGGAGACAAGAGAGGGAATCTGGAGAAAGGAAGGCTTTCCCTTGGTTGAGGGGGATCAGGTTAGAGATCATTTAAGCAAAATTGACAACCACAAATCCATGGGTCCCAATGGGGTGCACCCAAGTGCTGAGGGAGCTGGCAGGTGTCATTGCCAAGCCATTCTCCATTGTCTTTGAAAGGTCATGGAGGACAGGAGAGGTGCCTGACAACTGGAGGAAAGTCAGTGTCACTCCAGCCTTCAAAAAGGGCAAAAAGGAGGACCCGGGAAACTGCAGGCTGCTCAGCCCCACCATCATCGCTGGAAAGGTGATGGAACAGCTCATTCTGGAGGTCATCTCAAAGCATGTGCACGAAAAGAAGGTTATCAGGGGTGGTCAACACTGATTCACCAAGGGGAAATGATGCCTGACCAACCTAATAGCCTTCTAGGACTGCTTGGGTAGATGAGGGGAGAGCCATGGGTGTTGTCTACCTTGACCTCAGCAAGGCTTTTGACACCGTCTCCCATAACACCCTGGCAGGTAAGCTCAGGAGGTGTGGGTTAGATGGCTGGACAGCGAGGTGGGTCGAGAACTGGCTGAATGGCAGAGCTCGGAGGGTTGTGATCAGCGGCGCAGAGTCTGGCTGGAGGCCTGTAGCTGGTGGTGTTCCCCAGGGGTCGGGACTGGCTCCGGTCCTGCTCAGCGTATCCATCATGACCTGGCTGAAGGGACAGAGGGCACCCTCAGCAAGTTTGCTGATGGGACACAGCTGGGAGGAGCGGCTGACACACCAGGAGGCTGCGCTGCCACTCAGCGAGACCTGGACAGGCTGGAGAGCTGGGTGGAGAGGAACCTCATCAAGCTCAACAAAGGCCAGCGGAGGGTCCTGCCGCTGGGGAGGAGCCACCCCACGCACCAGTACAGGCTGGGGCTGACCTGCTGGGGGGCAGCTCTGCGGAGAAGGACCTGGGAGTTCTGGTGGGCAGCAAGTTGCCCGTGAGCCAGCAGGGTGCCCTGGTGGCCAAGGGGCCAGTGGCATCCTGGGGTGCATTAGGAGGAGCGTGGCCAGCAGGTCGAGGGAGGTTGTCCTGCCCCTCTACCTGCCCTGGTGAGGCCACACCTGGAGTACTGGGTCCAGTTCTGGGCTCCCCAGGTCAAGAGAGACAGGGAACTGCTGGAGAGGGCCCAGCGGAGGCTGCGAGGGCGATGAGGGGACCGGGGCATCCCCCTTACGGGGAAGGGCTGAGGGAGCTGGGCCTGCTCAGCCTGGAGAAGGCTGAGAGGGATCTCATCGGTGGCTACACATACCTTAAAGGCGAGTGTCGAGAGGACGGGGCCAGGCTCCTTTCAGAGGTGCCCAGCAACAGGACAAGGGGCAACGGGCACAAACTGCAGCACAGGCAGTTCTGTCTGAATATGAGGGAAAACATCTTTACCTTGGGGGTGACAGAGCCCTGGGACAGGCTGCCCAGGGAGGCTGTGGAGTCTCCCACCTCTGTGATTGTGCAGCCTGCTCTAGGAGAACCTGCTTTAGCAGGGGCTTGGACTAGATGATCTCCAGAGGTCCCTTCCAACCCCAACTTTTGTGATTCTGTTAAAAAATAAAATAAAATAAAAATCTTCCAAGGTTCCTATGTGTGCAGCAGGAAAAATGAAGGAAGAGTACCTAACAGGAGAGAAATTTGAATCTAGAAGCTTTTGAGAAGTCAGCTTAAGCCTCATAGTGTAGTCTTAGTGTAACCTACCTGCCAATAAAACTTCTGAAGTATGTCTTTCCCAGTCTAGTAGTTAGTTAGTCCTGATCTCTACAACTTCATTAAAACTTTCAAGAAAACTTTACTTGGGGTTTGATGAAGAGGGAATTTTTTAGATAAGATGGAAAAGCTGTGTTTGAACAAACCTTGAAAGAACAACTTTTTCCTCCCAAGCTTCCTAATTCAAAAAACTCGTATCAGCGTAATCTAGAATTTGGATATAAAATTGTATCCTGGAGATGGGCATGTTGCTGATGTTACAACATTCAAACCTATTACAGCAAGGGGAGATTCACTACAGAAAATATTCTTCAGTTCGGTACTTCTGTATAGCTTGGGTTTTTTTACTTATGGTAAATTCGTATTAGTCCATTCAGTGTTTTACTGTCAGGATCTTTCTGACTGATAGATTTTTCTCAAAATAATTTCCTTCTTGTAATGCTAAGGTGGAGAGTACCCACTGAGAGTGAAGGGGAAAAGATTCTGACTGCGAAAGTCATATAAATTTACTGAAGGACTCTGGGAGCTGTCACAATACTTTTAAGACATAGTTTGGCTACATATCAGATTTGAATGTTTCCTTTCTAATTCTGGAAGCATTAAGAAGTTATCTGTAATGAGCCCTAAGGGAAACCTGCCTTGGAGTGTATTTCTGCCCACTGTAAAACTTCTGTGATGCAAATTACAGATGCATGATTGCAATCTCCAATTCTGACAGGATTCTTATGTTTTAGCTTTAATAAAGCTATGTGATAGTTATTTGGCAATATTGGGGTCATTTAAAAAACTGTATTGATGATTAAGTTGCAAATACCATTATATCATTGGGAAATCTGTCAGCAATAGTTACTGTTTCCATTGCCTTTAGGACATTCATCAAAGGGATAACAAATAGATACTTTTTTGAATTTTAATGGAAAAACTGTAGTGCAGTCATGTGGCTTTAAAATTCAAAGGTCTATAAATAATGAATTATTTCAGTGATGGTTACTGTTTCCCTGTCTTTAGGGGAAAATATCATCTATATGTTGTACTTTTTTGCTAACAGCATACTTTAATATTTATGAACTGCCAGTTTTCTATAAACATAGAAATTTGGTAGTTGTCACTATAATGGGTTGTTATTTATATGCTTCTAAATTTTATAGAAGCAAAATACTATTAGTATATTAAATTTGAACTAACCAGAAACATCCACTTCTACTGTTACATTGAACACAGTAACTTAAAAGCTGCGGAAGTGCTGTCATACTGCCTGTCACCAGAAAGTGGTCCACAAGCCATGGCTCAAGGAGAGGTCAGCAGGACTCTGTGTGTGTTTGTGCAGGACCTCAGCCTGCAGGCAGGAAACGAATTCAAGAAGCAAGGCTTTCTGTTCAAGTATGATTTCTTATCTCTGGCTGAACGAAGTCATTGTGGCAGTAACTAGATTACTTGATTAGGAGATGGATCTTGCTGCAGTTGTATAGCCCTGTTTTGTAAGAGTAGTTAATGGAATTTGAATTTTATGTATACTGCTGGTGTTTTGAGAGGCTTCTGAACATGTTATAAAAAGACTGATTCACTTCCTCGAGCTCTGTTTGGACACTGCCACAAGATTATATACAAGCATTTGTGATTTTTAAAATCATTTTAAAACCTTTTAAATCTAAGAGTGTCTTAGGCATGTGCACTTGTTCTGAAATTTCAGTCCACCTCTGAGATTTAAGATTTATTTGATTCAACAACATGGCATCTTGGAGGTGTAAACTGAACCCTCAACATTTATTGAGAGTATTTTAGCTGTCTCAGGGTGGTTTGGTTTTGTTTTGTTGAATTACCAAAGGACTTGTAGAAGTTCTTCATTGACTGACAATGGTAGCTGTGTATATGTTGCTACGTGCCCCTTTTGGAACTTGGCTGAGTCATAATAAATATATGTGCTCTCTACATGAACCATTCCATCACTTTACTCTAGAAGTGTCCAGTTGAGTGTTTTAATCATTTTTATCTCTGGACAAACAGCTAAATCATTGTCTCTGCTCTTTTTGTAGATGAAGAAAGATGAAGTGTCACCTATAATATACAAAAGGTTGACACGTACTGTCTGTTTTGTTGCTGAATAGCTTTCCTCTCTTCCTCTCCATCTTTCTAAATGTAGCTCCTCTGCTGCCACTTAGAAGGATATTTTTACAAAATATTAATTGTTTGAATAAGAGCTTCTGAATTATGTTCTTTAGGGCCTAATTTTTAGACATCTGGCATGGGAAACAGAACCCAGAATTTAGGAGGTGCTTAAGTCACCTAGAAAGTGTGCAGGAAATAGGGAGGAAGGCGGCATCTCTGAAAGGCAGTGCAGAGACACACGTATGCTGCCGAAGGAGCCATTGAAACCACTGTGGTGGCTTCTGGCTTTATCTCCACTCTGTCTTAATCTCCACTGTCCTCTGGAGCCTAGCTGCCTGCCAGCAGCTCCAAGAAAGGTGCTTTACTGTCTGTTATCTACAAACTGGAATAATCTTTTATGAACAGGTTCCTGCCAGTCACTTGTTTTTGTGTCATTCCAAAGAGCTGAGAAAAAGTGACAGGTTTTACTTTTAAGGCAGGAGTTGAAAATCTACACGTAGATGCCTGATTATATTTTTAGATACCTAAAAAGCTTTTTAATTCTGGCTCTGAGTACCACATTAAAAAAAAAAAAAAAGGCATTTCTGAACATCATGCTGTTGGCTTAACTATAGACAGGTATGTAAAGGTTCATAAGGTCTGAAAGTAGATATTAAAAAAGAAAATCATTTAAAGCTAACAAGACAATAGGTTTTCTTTTATTTTTTTGCTAGTACTTACCTGTTTGATAAAAAATCTCTGAAGAACAGTCTACATTATGCAAAGTTTTATTCTCTTTGAGAATAAATGAAAGAAATGTCCATTTACTTGTATTTTCTCTGTAGTTGCATGAGCTTTATCTGTTCTGTAAATTAGTTTTCATACTGGTCTACAATTAATTAGAATATGAATAATTTAATTATGATGCACAGAGTCTACTTGGTTATTCTATAATTCATGCCAGAAGTTTGGCTGTAAAGGCAATGTCTGGCTCCATTGCGGATTTTGCAGAGCAGGTTTTTTTAAATGTAGGTTCCCATACGTGTTCAGTGATTCTTCTGAATACTGCTCTAGACTAGAGGTAAAAAGAAAACAAGAATGGGACAGATGAAAAAAACCCAAAACAACCAGAAACAGATGACGAAGACATTCAAACAAATACAGAGCCTCTCCATAAGAAATATATATGCAGTCAAAATTCAGATCATCACTAGCTGAACCAGTGAAGATTGCATGTGTGTAAAGTGTAACGTTACCGTGTGATTTTTACTTGCTACTTGATTTTGGTGCACTTCTGCTCTTTATTTGTATGCAAGTTCTTACTCAGATGTGGGTGCCTCATCCACACTTCTCAGTACATTCAGTCTGAAACTGTCATTCAGTGGCTTTTAGGAAATATTGAATGAGCTTCAGTGAGTCAAAGGCAGAGATAATAGTTATTCAGGTGTCAAAGTTTCTTGCAATATATAGTCATTCTTATGATACACTTCAAAAAAAGAAGCCTTGGTGAATGACAAGCATTCAGTGTACTTTGAGACACAGTTCCTAGTAGAGGTGCTAAACCAGAGAAAACATCTGAACTGAGAGGCAGTCATAGATGTTTTGGTAAAATTAGCAGTAGACAGTGCTATCGGCTTTAGTGGAATTAATTAATGAATTTAAATTTTCTTCTTCCCTTGCATGGAAGCAATAAGCAGGTATGGATTTCCCGTCCCGTCCCCCCCCCCCCCCCCCCCCCCCCTTAAAATATGCATTGAAATATTTAAATATTTGAATCTTGGATCTGAGGTGCACTCCTTGGGGTCCTGTTAGGATTGGAAGTTCTCAGGCTTCCACCCTCTTCAGTGGACCACAGCTACCTCTCTTAAGAGGCAGTGAATCCTAGAATTTCCACAAGCATCCCCTAAGAGCTGAGGAATAGGTGAGGATACTGTGTTAGTTTATGGGAGATGTAGTCATATGGGAAGAAATGAAATTTTTCCTTATGATTAAAACACGTTTTTTCTCTCCTGAAAAGAAATTTAAAAAAACCCAGCAACAACATTTTCCCAGTGAACACAATTCTTAAACTACCTTGTGGAGTTAATAAAAAGTTTCCAATACTTCAGGTATAAATACCTTGTTTTCTATGTTAAAACAAAGCTTGAAACAAAACAGTTCCCTGTTTTGTTTCTTTTCCTTAGAAAAAAATATTGTCAATTACAACCTATTTTTCTAATCACTTTTTCTGACAGCAAAATGTTTAGCTGGATAACTTCTAATCAGCCTGGCATTGTCATCTGTTAAAGCATCCCAGATTATGATGGAGAGTCCCCAAACTGCAGTCTCTAGAGACATTTCTGTAGTGTTTCTTTCCTAGTGTAATCCAGATGTTGAGTAGAAATGAAAGTTGATGGGCTTTTTTCTTTGTTTCCCTGTGATCAACACTTTTTTTCTTTATGAGCAGCATTTACTTATCCATATCCACAGGGCTGGATTCATACATTAGCTCTTAAATACCTTCAGACTATGAATCTGAGTTTTGCTCAGGCTGCAAACATACGTAAGTAGACAGAAGTGTGAATTATTTCACTCAGTTGTTTGTCTGTTTTTCTTTTGTTTTTAATAACAGGAACACAACATTGAAGTGTTGTGTTCGCTCTGTTCTGAAGAGTAGTGGTATTGTTATTAATGTCAGCTAGTAGCCTACTACTGGACAGACATTACACACATTTTAATCCAAATATTACAGGAGATCAGAGAAAGGGAAAAGAACTTAAAATAGGCAGGAAGGACAGGTGCTGAACTTCATGGATCTTAAAGGGAATTAATTCAAACTTTCAGAAAATTTAGTTTTGTAATAGCAGTAAGGGCCTCTGTATCGATCCTTTTTAAAGCTGGATGGAGACTGACTGCACCGTCAGCTTTGCCAGAGGCCCTCAACTATCCTTGATCTTTATTTGCTGGAGGCTCTTAATCATCCTTGATCTTTATTTGACAGATAAACGGTTCATACCTTGGTTCTTAATGCTTTGTTTCAAAGTTTGAAAGAACGGGGGAAAAGTACAGCATGCTCTCTACTTTGCCTCAGATACATGTAAGATGCTTTGATCTGGTGAGAATACATAGTGTCAAACAAATCTCTGGAAGTACCTTAATAAAGAGAGCTAGCATGACTGTATGCATTGTCCTAAATTCCTCCAATAAGAAAGGTCTCTAATGGCTCTGAGCAACACAGTCAGCGGGGCTGAGCCCAGCCTTCCTGCAGTGGCAGCACTCTGAACCCCTGGCAAATGGCTCTTCTCTATTTATTTCTGCATCTGCAGGATGCCTGAATTTTGGCTGGATCCAATCAGCTGACTCTTTATATGATTTACATCAAGGAAGTAGTTAGAATTACTGGTTGTCTTACCTCTACTTGGACACTAGGACCAAAGATGGGCTCTTGTTCTTTTCTAGGCAGGTTCTTGAAGTGCCTTTCCCTCTTTAGCTTCTGACAGGAAAGGTGTAGCTGGCACTCAGCCTGATACACACTCACGGCGGTGTATGTGTAACCTGCTCTTTTGTGTGCATGTGTGTTTGTTGTTTAAAGGACAGATAAATATTATAGCTTGCATTCCACACTTAGGACTTATAAAATATGGAAATTCCTTTTAGCTCAGCATGAGGGATCTGGCAGTGCCTTGCTGAGAAAGGCTGGAGCTGGCGCTGAGGCTCGCACAATGAACAATGATTTCTGTGAGTTTACTGGTACTGTAATTCTTGCCACTTCCTTGTTACTTTCCTTTGTATAGCTGTAACAGAGCTTAAATATTAGTCACAGAAACAATGCTGTCTAGTTTGTGGTTTGCTTTGTGCCAGCTCCTGTTTCTTTTTCTTCTTTTTCTTTTTTCTTATTGTGTGTCTTAGTTGATCTTTTTCTTAAAGGCTCGGCTCCATCTGAAAGCTGCTGCTGCTGATAGGAGAATATTTTTCCACTTTAAAACACAGGGAAACAAAGCTGGGGGTGGGAAGAAAACTTATAGCTTAATGAGTGCAAGGCTTCCCAAATGCCAAAGCTTAAGATCTCCTGTTTGGAGGGAGCAAGTCTGAGTCATGGCTGGCATTCTTCAGTAGAACATCTATTAGCATTAGTAGAAGGCTGCATCATTTGCTTTGAGTGGGAGACAGTTTTCTTCCTTTCGTTTAATAGCTAGAAAAAGAATTATGAAGACCAGGTAAAAATTGTATGCAGTTGAAAATAGATTTAATAACCACTTTTGACTAAAAGTCAGACATTGCACTGTTCTAATGCACAGTGCCATTAGAGCCTGAGAAGAGGTGATGCCCTATTTAAGGGTATTGTGAAGGAACCTCTTCATGGTGTGGGAAGTGGTGTCTGTTTCTGTAAAGTTATGTTGTTGTAAAAATTTGGTTGAATAAGCTTTAACTGTGGTATAGATGTACAGAAGGGGTACTGTCAGGGATTTGTGCATTTATAATGTTATCCTAAGGAGTCATATAATGTGAGCTTTTGCTGACGTAGGGGTAGAGCATGAAAGTGCCTGGGTTGCTCTGTGTATTTTGCATGGTGGCAGGAGAGTCTGCTCTTCTGAATGTGCTGGAGTCAGCCATGGATCAGGAGTACCAAGACATGTAAGATTCAGACTATTCCACATCCTCCCTCAGGGCTTGATTAGAACATTTCACTTGCCTCCCTTTAGGCTCTTGAGTAATTAATTATCTTTTTCGTTCTAAGTCTTTACTCTGTTGGCATCTCTTTCTCTGAGCAATGTTACCATTATTTCTGTTTGGGAGAGACAGACCGTTCTGTTTTGGTTTTTTCTCTGAGAAAGGAGCCATGAAACCTCTGGGTCTGAAGGCCAAGGATTTCCTTTTGAAATGAGTGTTCTGGTAGATGGTACCTAGCAACTGAAAGAGGAAAAAAGCCAAGCATCTGTGTAGTGTGTTCAACACACACGTAGCAGCTGTACGTAGGTGAGAGTGATCGCAGATCTGCTGTGTTTTATGGCAAGAGCTGCACAAAACCTGGATGGATCTGGGAACTTTTCCCCACACATTTCAAAAGAGATTTCTGAAACTACTTGTGCAAACTGAATTAAACTTTATTAGTTTTTTGCCTACCATTAAGACACACTGATCAGATAAGGAAACACTTTTTCCAGGGGGAAGTGTTATGGGAGATTCTTGTGCATGCTGTCAGTGTTTCCTGATACAAATCCCAATGGCAAGGCCTTCGGTTCCTCTGTGGTTAGAACAGAGTTCATCTGTGGCATTTGGAGCAAGTTTATATGAACTGAAATCTGCCATTTACGGCTTCTCCATCTGATATTCTCCACAATACAGTGGAAAATACATAAGCATTTAAGAACTCCTTGGGGTTTTATTCTGCTGTACCAATTTATTTTTTGTGACTTGTTTGGTTTTATCCACTATGTGTTGAAGTTATATGAAATACAGGGCTAGGTTATATATTAAAATTTCTTTGTCTTTTGCTGAGAAGGTGCTTAGGCTCTGGTTCGATTATGTAACCAAACATGTATTTTTTGAAATTTTAAATGTAGTGGTATTAAAAAGTATTCCTAAATGACAGTGTTATGCTTGAGGTGAAACTGAAATCTCTAGGAAAACCCTGTATTTCCACAAACTAGTTTTCTCCTCTGAAGTCTGTTCATCTTTTCCCTGTAAAATTGTAGTGTCAAACCTTTGATATTAAAGATCCATGGATGTGATGCCTGAAAAACCTTTGATTAACAGAGAAAACAGATTTCAGTTGAAGTTTAGGTGTACATCTTGAACATCACTTAAGCTTTGGTGTTTGGTTTACTTGTACTAATATAAAGCCATTGACAACAGCTATACTAATGCAAACCTTTAAGGTAAGCAAGGATTGCTTCTGTTTGTCCTAGTTACGGTTATTTCAGCCTTACAGTGGAGTAAATTCAACTATTTTAATCCGAAATTATCAACAGTGAATTGATGCAGTCTTGCCCGTTGCTGTCTTCTTGCCAATTCACACCCACGAAAGGCTTTAGAATGAAGAGGTAATTGCAGACTAAGCAGTGCAATAGATTGTCAAAGTCCAAACTTCTTTAATTTGTAGAAGTAGGTTTCAAATCTCTTGAGGATAATTCTGGCTTTAGTGTGGGTGGGGTTTTGTGGGGGTTTTTTTGGGGGGGGGGATGGGGGGGAGTGGTGTTTGGGTTTAAGTGTTTTGCAGCTAGGGCAGTTCTTGATTCTTGGTTTCTCATATCCTAGAAGTTGCTATCAGTTGGCACTGCTTTTGAAGGAGCCCCATACAGCCCCTTCTCTTTGCATAAACAAGTATTTGTGGGGCTATGCAACCAGTGAGATATGGAAGTTAATCTGGATTTAAAAAGCAACCTGACAAATATCCTAAGTTGTTTACTTCAGGACAGCTCCCAGATCCTCCTCACTGAATGCATGTGCCAGAAGAGAGGCAGCTGTACAGGCAGGGGATGCAAAAGGCTGTGGGTGTTCCTTTTGCTTATAGTGTTGACTTAGGCTCATGTAAGCTTTAAAGCGCCTGAAGTGTGCATTGAACTGGAAATTACCTTCCTGGAAGAAAATGAAGAATTATAGTTATCTAAAATCAGAAGGGGCTAGAATCAGTGAAGATCAAATCATTCAGACTGAAGGTTTTCTCCAGCCAAGAACACCAAAAAGGTCATATGGGAGAGCAAGACAAGATTTAAAAGTCTGCTTTTTGTCAGTCTGAGATGTTTAGAATGTTATAGTCGCGTTTAGATCAGTCCCTGGCTTTTTCTGAGTGCTTATCCTAGTAGAAAATATTTCCTTTTGAGATGGATTCGGTGTCAGTATTTTTGGGAATAGTGCTCTTGTCTGGGACAGGCCTGCTGCTAAGCATGTAATTGGCAACCCATTTCCTCTCCCTCATCATAAGTAGCTTTCTTTTTATGGAATGTAGCAGGCAATACCCTTAACGAAAAAAAAAAAAGCTTTCTGAAACTTCCTGTGTTATGAAGTTTATATGTTTTCTGTAGAAGGCTTCATGAACTGAGAATTATAAAAAGACTGGTTTGTGTAGAGTAATTGATTTTTTTTTTAATTTCTGTTAAACACTGTTTGCTAAAAACATGGTTTGAAATTTCTGCAACATGATGAATTTTAACTAGATCTGTCAAGTTTTGCAAATAGTTTCTCTGAGAGAGGAAGAGGTGAGGTGTTTCCATGCTGATGTAGAGTGCTCCAAGTATTCCCTCACTGATGCTGGGGAAAATATGTCTGTTCACTTGTGACTCTGCACGTGTCAGAGGCAGGCATGATGAAAGCAGTGGTTTCATTGACCTGTGCAAACTGTGCTGATCAAGCACATGACCAACAGGTGCTCTGGTTCAATTCTTACTGAATGATTTTGCTGTCTTTTAAGTTTTCCCCTTGCAAATTCTTTCTCTCTACCAATTTTGTCCCCTCAAACATTTACTCTTTCCCCATTGGTCTTGATTTTGCTGATTTTTACACCTTTGTTTGGTATTTGGGATATCATTGCCGAGGTAATTTCTGCCATGGTTAGCAATTCGATTAAGCTGATAGCCCTGTTCTGTTATTACATCATTACAGTAATACAATACATATTACTCGTTTCTGCCATTTCTCATGTTGTTACCCTGTGGGTGTATCCTCAGGTTGGGGTTACCTTTGCCATGCATATTACGTTGTCTTTGATATGAAGAAGCCATGGCCATTTCTCATGTCCCTAACTTGTTAGTATAACTATACATTCAGGGTGGACTATTTGTTTGCATCCCTCAATGAGCTTCAGTGGACAGTCTTTGGAGGAAGTGCCCAGTGACAATGCTATCCTTTGCATATGTGGTGGATAAAACACACAGGAAGAAAACAACATCAGTTCTTTCATGTGTCTCGAGGGAGTTTGCATTTGTATCTCCTACTGCTGTGGAAAATGCCCTCTCCTTATGGTACTGGGAGTCAGTGGAGGCACCCACATTGTTCTGCTTTGCAGAAAAAAAACATGCTGTGGGATCCATCTATATGGAATCTAGAAGAATGAAATACGTAGATACCTACTTCCTGTATTTTTCCACACTGGGTGTTAAAAGGAAAATACATGCAATCCTAGGTGTCTCTTGCCATCAATAATTTCCTACCACTGAAAGATTCTCCCTACAAAACAGGAAATTCCAGGGGGCACATCCCAGGAGCTGCAAGTTAGAAAAATGCAAAGCAACTGGAATGTGTCCAAGAATCTGGACGCAAAGTATTCAGTGGTTATGTAGTGTTTGGTAATTCATATATTCCTAACTGCCGAGACTAGAAAACAGAGACAGGAAAGAGATTTGAAACCCATAGCGTGCATTTCAAAATAGTACAGAAGTGGCAAAAAAACTGTGCAAAGAAACACACAAAGATGAGCACGCATTTATCTTCATCTTGAGTGTTAGAAGAAAGAGAGCATCAACAAAGTGTAAGTCAATCTCTGTATTTAGTTCTGGCTTATTACTTGTGTTTGAAGATAATCAGTTCCAGTATAGATAGAAGGTGAACTTGGACTCTCTCATTAAATCCAAATTATTTTATTCGTAGAAGCATATCTTCAATATAGAAATAGGGAAATGTGAATGTCAATCTCAAAATGCTTATGGCTCAGGAATTACATAAGCATGTAAGAATAGGCAGAGTTGGGATTATTCACCTATGTTCACTCTATAAGTATCCATAATCAGTGCTAAGGAAAGGAGGCTGTTCCAGAGGGTGGTTTAGTGCTATCTCAGGTGTTTGAGATCATTCCCTAAACTTTTAAGTAGCTGTGGTCCCTGGAGGATAATTACCTTCTAAAAGACTCATTTCTCCCTTTTGGTCTTTTCACTTCACTTCCAAGTGTCCTAGTTAGACTGTTGGTTAGCAGTCAGCACAGCACAGCAAAACTCTGAACACATGATTGTTTTGTGGGCTAATAATTACACATATGAACGTATATTTTCCAAAGTTTTAAAGTATTTTCGGTGGTGGTGGTGGTGGTGGTTTTTTTTTTAATCCTCTCCTCCTAGGAAGTTTGGAGTAAAATGAAGTATCACGAAAGAGAAATGAAACTAGTAAAAAAACCCCACCCCAGCCATAGAGATTCAAGGGTTTGGAATGCCAGTAAAGAGAGATGAAATTTGAAATTAATTTCAAAATGAAATTAGCCCTTTTTTATTTAGCAATGATGGTGATCAGTCAGTCATGTCTTGTCTAGTCCATCTGTGCCAAAGAAAATCTTGCAAAAAATTAGTAACAGTAAACTTACAGATCTGTTCTCAGTTTGGAAGCAAAGCAATTAAGACTTCAGCACAGGTACTTTCATGTTGGTCACATTAAGAAATGGTGGAAACTAGAAGCTATCGATAGATGAGAAAAAAGCTACTACTGTGAGTGCTTCCTGGAGAGTTCATAAGCAAGAGAGAATATTGTGACCATCAGTTTTTGCTGGGCTGGCAGTACTGAAACTCTTGGTACCTCTTAATTTCCTCTGTATATTTAAGGGATAATTAATTCCTGGTAAATATAGTTGGTCCTGAAATCTTTTGGCATTAATATAAGATAAGAATCTTCTACTGATAAACAAAAAGTGTATTAATTAATGTTATTCCCATCTGGAGGCGTAGTTGCTAGACCATTTTCTAAGGGTGGTAATGTAAGATATGGTAGTTCAGGAAAAATAAGACCAGGACAAAATAGATTTTCTCTGCCAATTCTTTGGAAGTTCTTGAGTAATTTGTGTCCAGGAAAACCCAGAGGTAATCTCAGCAATGCATCTTTTTGTAGCTGTGGGATTAAGAGCATGGTAGTGGGTTTTTTAGCTTTTAAATGTTCTCCCTCAGACATGAAATTCTTGGAAAGTGGGTGCAGGCTGCCATGGCCCATGATGTGTTGGCAGATGTATTCCATGATCTCTTCCCATTCATCTGGATAAGGATTGTGATTGCTCTTTGCACCTCAAGTATTTCTTGTGTCAGTTCAGCTGACCTCATGGAAAACAAAATATAAAAACAGTAAAAGCAATTAATTTTTAATAGTTTCAATTCATTTAAAACAAACCAAAAAACAAAATCCCCAAACAAACAAACAAAAATCCCAAACTTTCCCCAAGTTCTAACTCAGCTAATTGATTACTTAAGTGTAATTACTTGGTGTATTGGAAAGTTTGGAGTGCTAGATACTGTCCCACTGTAGGCTGAGACTATACCTTAGTTGGAATTTATGTAAGATAATAATGGCATTTATTTTGTAAGCTCTTTGCCACATATGTTTACCTTAGGTTCCTTACTCATGTGGACCACACTGCAACTCAACAGACATTTTTTGCTGTAATGTGTTGTTCTTGTTGCAACAGAAGTCCTACAGGTGGGAATGTCATGGCTATTGCTGTTGTCTTGGCTTTCAGCCACTACAGAACTTTAGAGGATTTAATGTGTCACTAAGTTTTATTGCCCCCCCCCTTTCTTTTTTAAAAAAACCAAACCCACACAACATCAAACCAAAAAACACAGAGCAAAATACCCCACCGAACATATCCTGTCAAGTCAGGTGAGTGTGGAAGTGCCTTTTGGAGGCTGCATCTCCCTGAACTGTTCAAGGGTCCTAACTGCTGTGTTAGACGCAGGAAGGGAATTCTTAACTTCCTGCTTTCCTCCATTTATCTCTTTTTTAGATCGTAAAGAACTGAGTCCAATAGAGTGACTCATGACTATCTCCCTTTTTTAAGCCTCTTAAAGAAGAGAGATGTATGGAGGTAAAACCTACATGATATTCTTATGGGATTTTATACAGCTGAAATAGTAATTCCTTGAAAAGTGACACTTTATTTTCTTGATAGAACCAACTTCTTGAATACTTTTCGTGATTCCTTCCCCAAGCTAAATTCCATTGCATACAAGTTAATTGTCACTTTTGAGACCTTCAGGGCTATTCACTGCCATACCTACCATATTTAATTTGATTTTGAGGCATCTGTTGGCTGGTGCTGCTAGCCTGTCTTGTCACTTGTTCATTTCTACACAAGCACCCTTCTGCTTTCTTCTGGAGTGTCTCCTATGCTTGGAAGATACTTCCTACAATTATTTAAATATCTACCTTATCACATTTCAAATTTTGTCTTAAGTTCTCTGTCAGCATGCCCAAAAATCAAAAAAAAAAAGGTAAGATTTTCTCACCAAACTGAGAGTACTGCTTATTAAATGGATCAATCAGTTGTCTTGCTGATCTTTGAACTCCCTGATCATCTGCTGCTTCTCTTGTCGATTGCACTTGTCAAACATGGAAGTTGTGTGCGTATTTGGTTCTTTGTCTATCAACAGTTTCATAACCATATGAGACTATGGCAGACTAAAAATAAGTCAAATTTCTACAGTGTTCCTTGCCTTGGCTTGTATGCCAAATGCACAACTCCTTTGGAAGCTTGGATGTATCAATGGTTCCAAATTCCTCCCATAGAAAGTGCCAAGCTATACAGCTAGTTAGTTAAGAAAGTGACTTGGTTCACCATAGATCTTTGTCTGATGCTTTCATAAAGAACAAAATATTATATAATCTGTAGAATAACTAAGGTTTGAATAGGTGTCGCACTCATAGTTACTTTATGGGCAACAGTATGGTTGTTGTGTCTTTACATCCCTAAGTATTTCTGATTTTCTTGCCATTTCTCATTTGAATTGAATATATTGCAAACTCTATGTTGATGAGTTCTCTTGTTAAGTCCTGCTCTTAGAAATACTGATTTAAAATTGGTTTTTAAAATCAATGTATGAGGTATATTCAGAGCTAAGACTTGTTTCCTTCTGTGTAAGATGCTGTTTTAGAGTTAGGTAACTATTACATCTAATGAAACTGTTGTTTTGCTGGCTTTGCATGTTGTAGATTGGCTTGACACACAGGGTGAAGTAAGCACCCAGTTTGCATTTTCATGTTTCTGGCCTCCATATTAATACATAGCTCCACATAGCTCCTTAAAAAAAGTGAGGTTGCATGTGTGAAATACTTCTGAAAGATCACAGGCCATAGCTGATCCATAATAAAAGCCTGCAAGGCAGAAAAATGTTATAGAAGTGCTGTCTTCTTTCATTGCTAAGGCTAGTTCTTGATTTCAGTGTGATTATGAAGAAGAATTGATACTAATCTGTCTGAAGTGTCTCAGAACATGCTTTTACCTCTGCCTGTCCTCTGTAGCTTTCAGAAGAGCACTTCATGTATTTGTGTATGAGTTTGTGAGAACTTGCAGAATAACATATCTGGCAAGTGACAGAAGAACAGGAATCTTTGGTCTCAACCGCATTAATTTGCTCAGGATAGCTGATACACATTACCTAAGTGTGAGGGTGCTGCCGTTATGTTAGACTTCTAATAAGTTAGTGTGCCTACTTTCTTCAGAGCTTGGCCTAAATTAGGACATGAACTAAAGCAGTTTTATTTCTGAACGAGAGACTCCACACAGTAGTTTAAATACATTTTTAGAAAGACACTTTGCATTCACTTCTCAATTATTTCATGTTAACTTTCTGCAAACTCTGCCTCCCTGCATAGCACAAATTCTGCATTAAACTACTGCATCCTTGTGTGGAGGGCCGTTAACAACTGTTCTTAAATAATGTATTGGAGATGTAGGCAGCCAACTAAATCCTTAGCAAGTAAGTGAAAAACTGGTATTTTCTCAAATTCATGAAATTGATCTGTGGTTTTGATTCTTGTATTTCCCTTCAGATTTCATCTTTGCAGTGATGGTGTGGAGATACTTTAAGTTCTTGTGCCGAAGTCTTAGACTTGGGGTAGTGAAGTGCAGAGTAATGTATGGCTAGCTTGCTAAAGGCTGTCTTTTAAACCTCTCTGTATTAGAAACAGCCATGGGAAAATTCCAGAGCACAGGAATTCCAGATAACTGAAATACCAGGACAAGTAATTTTGTCTTTGGGTTGTAGTGAACAGGGTATATGATATGATTCTGTGCTACGGTATCCTTAGCTATTTAGCCAAAACATCCACCACAGCACATTCAATGTTTGGATAATATTTCATCAGCTTACAAATTAATAGGACAGCTAAATATATGGCAAAGTGAAAGACCAATTACAACAGATTAATTCAATTTCCATATATTACCAAATAGCATAGTAAATTAATTTTGTATGTGTATCTCTGTCACCATTAAAAAATGTTACTAGTCCCTAGCAAATGCCACTGTTTCAATGGTTACTAATCTTTTTTTTGATTTAATAAACAGTTTCCTTCCTTACATTTAAAGTAATAAAGTATGAAAAGGAAGTCTTTCTACTTGGTCTTTTAGACCATTTTGCCTGAAAGAGAAGGACTCCAGTTTTTTGTTAACTGAAGTTTATTAACAGCTTTAGAAACTGTTAGTTGATATGGTAAAATTAAGTAATTATTACAATGCTGGAATGTTGTGGTATGGCATGTGTTAGATGATGATTGATGCAATCATGTGTTTGTGTAGGTACCACTCCCTATAGCACAGTAAATTCTTCATGTGCAGAGTTCATTAAGTGATAGGGTAACTGAGTCTCAACAATATTTAGAGAGTATGTAGAAGCAAAGTAACTGTATCATTTGCATGGCTATTCACTAGTACTTTTCTTGGTTGTTTTCAGTGTCCTGTCTGCTGATGATCAGGTTTCCAGGTGACAGCCAGCCCCTACTTAAAGCACCTTATTATTACAATTAACATGCCTTGACTTTCAAATCCTAGTGGGTCTGAATGGCTGGGTCTGGCAGTAAGGACAAGGCATTTAGATATAATGCACATAGAAACTCATGAAAGTGTAGTCAGAATGGGGTGTTATTTTACATACCAGCAAAGACATTTTTATGACACGAGCCGCTGCTGGGACTGCCACTGCAAAGGCAGCAGAGTGCCGTGCCTCGTGCATGAGACTAGTTGCTTCATGAGAAACTACTGGTACATAAGACCTACTAGCAATATGTGTGCAGTGGAGTTTGTGCTCAAGAACTGCAACCTCCTGGTTGCAGCTCTTCATTCTCATTAGATCTCCTCAGTAAATTCTGCTCTTTCCTGTTATTGGACTTTTTTGTTATTGACACCTTTTGGGGAACAGAGGGAAAGAATAGATGATTTTGTTTGTGTGAGGAAGGAAGGGAGCCGCTCTTCTTTTCCCTACATTTTAACGTCTGTAAAAGGTAAACCTTCCAGAGTAGGAGAATACCCTGGAACATTTTCTGCTCAAGAGGAGATCACTTGTAAGATCTGAATAGGGGTTTTTGCATCTTTCTAATGTATTAGGTCTCAGATGTAAAACAGAATGCTGTGCCACAGAATATTGGGCGAACCTCAAAGATTTTTTCTAAGCATAAGATTGAGCTCTCCTACCTGAAAGACCATTTTGTGTTAGTTGGTGTCACAGAGATGGCCACATGTAGAATTCAAAATATGAAAAGAAATCCTGACATCATTCCACTTGAAATCAAGGTTGATGCAACTCAAAATACATAACAACATTAGATTTAAAGGAAGCAATACTGAAACTGTCAGCTATGCTTCATCCTCTTGAAAAGGACACAGGAGAGGGTAGTAACCTCATAACCTCATGGGTTTTCTGATAACTTTTTAGATTCATGCTGGGGTTTTTTGCTGGCTTCCCCCCTGCTCCCCGTATCACTTTCCTCTTGAAATTTAAATGGAATAAATAATAGGTACATTTTGGGACTGGCAAGCTTGGAATATCTCATTCTGGAATACTTGGGAAAGGATTTCCCTCATGTAGTACAGCTGGCAGAAATGCTTCCGGTAGTATAAAGGAGCTTCAATGTTCTCCATTGCGTATGTCGAAAAACTGTAATGAAGTCTGTACTAGCAAACTGGCTAATACAATTTGTGTAGTTAGGTTTTTGCTAGCTATGGTGCCAATTTTAATTGCTAGGTGCCATTAAAAAAAAAAAAAAAAGGTAATCTCTTAATCTTAGTCAGTTCAGGAAGGACAGAATGGCATTAAGTCATATGATATTGTTTGGCCACCTCTCTGCATTTCTTCTTGCTCTTCCCCCTCATCTCTGTTGTACCAGTATGTGCCGGGAAACATAGCGTTAGTCTGGTTATAAAGCAGCATAACTGAGAGTGAAAAGATGTTTATTACCTAACAGCGAAGCCTCACATGTTTTGTTTTCTTTGCACTTGCCATTGCAGCAGAGACTTTCAAATATAATTTTTTTAATATAAATTCTTTGCTGAAAAGGTTTCATGCCTCAGAGTGGGTCTTAGTCATGTTGGTAACTTTTAAGCTGTTGGCTTATTTGACCAGAAGAGATGTGAACCTTAAGATTTTTCCAGGAATAACTTCCCTTCAAATGAGAATTTTCAAAATTGCTTTCTACTGAGATGGGGTTCATGAGGCTATCCAAACAAATATTCCCAATAAAGAGCAAGCTCTGAATTCTACTGTATGGAACAGTAGATTTGCAGCACAGTTGCAATGAAAGATGTTGTTTGTGCTCCTTTATAGCCTTGAATGCATATAGTCAAGGTTAAGCTCTATGGCAAATGTTTTGTTTTGTTGGTATGAATTACAAATTCTGGTATCATCATCATGTTTTCCATGCCAGTCTCGGTTCAGTGGTAGGTTGGCCCTGGCCAGCTGCCCACCCAGACACTGTCCCCCACCTTAGCAGGACAGGGGGAGAAAATAGGATGGAAATGCTCATGGGTTGAGATAAGGACAGGGAGATCACTTGCCAGTTGTCATCAAAAGCAAAGCAGACTCAGCTTGGGGAAGAGTGATTTAATTTATTGTCAATTAAAATAATTTGGATAGTGAGGAACAAAGACAAAAATTAAAAGAACAGTTCTCCCGTCCCTGGTGCAAGGGATGGGGAACAGGACATTGTGATCAGTCTATAACAGTTCCTCTCTGCCAGTCCTTCCTCCTCACACTTTTCTCTTGCTCTGGCAAGGGTCCTTCATGAGCTGTAGTTCCTGCCAGGAACCTGCTCCAGTGTGGGCTCTCCATATTCTGCAGCTTCCTCCAGGGAGATACTACGTGCTCTGGCATGAGGTCCTCCACAGGCTTGCAGTTGTAGTCTCTTCCATGGGCTGCAGGGGAGTATCTACTCTAGGCCCTGGAGTGCCCCCCCCCGCTTCTTTCTCTGACATTGGTTCATACTGGTTTTTCATGCTCTTTCTTCCTCCCCCACCCCCACTCCCTCTTCTTATTCTTCCACTTGTCTGCCATTTTTGTTTTTTTCTTTTATATGTTTTTGCAAGAGGTGCCACCAGCTTGGCTGATGGGCTCATCGGTGTTCTGTGGTGGGTCTGTTACAGAGCCATCTGGAACCAGCTGTGTCAGGCATGGGGCAGCCCATAATTTCTTCTCACAGAGACTACCCCTGAAGCCCCACCCCCTTTCCAACACCTCGCTATGTACACCCAGTACACCATCAGTTACTGTTTATATCTTATGTTTAAAGATGAAATCATGCTGGTGCTAAAATATGTGTTATGGTGAGTACTTATCCTAAGTCTAGATAGGCAAATCAGATGCTGAAGTTAGGCTCACTATATAGAGAATGATTTGTCAGTACTCCCATGGGAACTCTACTGGTTTCATTGGGAACCTGGGTCTTTAACAGGGGTGCAGAAGTTAAATGCCCGTTGTCTATTGTACAAAAATACCTGCTAGAAAAGTCTTTTCTTCATCTTGGCTTGCAGATGGCAAGGATGAGTTCACATACAGGTTTACTGGTGCTAGTGAGACTGCAGTTAGATGTGATGTTCTTGGTGAATTTGGGCAGGTTAAGAAGTTTCAGCCCTGTCTGATGGGCTTCCATGACTGAACAGGTAAATGTACTCTAATGTTACTGTGTCAAAATTATTCAGAATAGAAAATCTCTTTTACAGTATGTCCAAGCTCTAACCCAAATAATTCTGGAACAGCCATGTTAGGAAATGACTCAAGGTACAATTGTGCCAACAAATCTGAGGAAGGTACACCTTCCATCAAGGGAGATGGTCAGGAGGAGGTGGGGAGGGTGATAAGCAGCCTGAGGGTGATCAGTGTTCAATAACACACCTTGCTAAGAAATGTTAAGCCTTCACTTATTAGTCATTTCTGGTAATAATTAAAGGCAAATGTACTTCTGTGATGGAAGATAGTACTCTAGATTACTAACTGGATTGGCAGTAACAGTAGTGAAACTATGGGCTAGTTTAACCTTGATTACAGTACTGATACAAACATACAAATTAGTCATAATGGATGTTAGTACACTGTAGCTGATGATCAGAAAAATTTTCAGTGAAAGATTGTATGCTCTGTGCAGTCGGTAATGGGACCCCAGAAAAATTGCTTTATCAGTGGGATTCATGCTATGGAACTGAGCATCTCTAATAGAACAGAAGGGGAAAATGAGGAAGGAATGAGGAATGCTTGGGCTACAGGCAGGCAATGCTCCATTTAAAAAGGGTTATGCTGTCTTCACCTACTGGGGTAAAATCTCTCAGAACTGCATTTCTCCCCCCTAAAAAAAAAAATATCTTTTTTTTTTTTTGGAGTAGATGATGTCTTAGCAGTACTCTGCAACTGTCACCATTGAGCTACAGAAGAAAAGGAAATAGCTTCCAAAATGTCTTTGCTATAGCTAAGTGAGGTGTGAGACCTGGGCAGACCACAGCCACAGAAAACAGTCTGTTCTGTGCCAGGTTGTCCTTGCTCCTTTCCCATGCTCATGATATGCTCCATTCCTGTGTCTCCCACCAGTTTTTTCTCATTTTGTTTCCCCTTCTCCCTCTCTTCATGTTTCTCCTCAGTGCTTCTTCACCCTTTTCCTAAATAGAGCTGTTGCCCACCAATGAGTCAGCATTGTATAATGTCATGGTTGTTTCATCTACTGTGTCTTTCCTTCCCTTCTGTTGTACTAACATGCATAAAGCTTTTGCAAAGATTCAGTTAAATGTTATGGAACAAGCAGACGGTTTTTCTTAGAATATTTTTTAGACCTGTGAAGGGAAATAAAATTAACCCATGTGTCTATGTATTCTCTATAGATTGTTTTTCAATGCCTTTTATGATATAGCTTTTTAAAGATATGTAAGCTTGCCATCAAGCTTCTGACAATTATCTGTACAGCTCATGTCTGCACCAGCAGAAATAGAGATATGCATCACCAATATTCTGTACATGGGTATTCAGCAGTATGGGAAAGTGGGTTGCAGTTCCAAGTGTTCTCATTTGCTGCATCAGCGAACAAGTGCAGTTCCTGAAAGAAGTACTTGTCTGGGTGTTAATATCAACCAAAACAGTTGGTTTCACTACTGCAAAAAGAGTTTAACAATGATAACTGATATAATACTGTAGCATTAGGCTCCAGCTGAGGCTGTCTTTCATGGATTCCTGGAGCTGGTGGAATCACTTGTACAAATGCTGCCATAAGTGTGCCACAACTACGTGGTAGCATTATCTGTTTTCTTGCACAGTTTTATAATTCATGCACTGTAAAATGTTGGTTACTCATTTCCCATCTTAACTCCAGAGGCATGACTGTTTGTCCCTTCAATTTTTATGTCCGTGAAACTACCAGACATGCTTTATGCACCATCAAACCCTAGAAATGATGGGGGAGGGAGAGATTCCTAAGCAAACAAGTGAGGAAGTTGTGGATGGGGTAGGCAAGCCAAGGGCCTGGAGTGATGGGAACAGAAGAGACATAGCAGGGAAACAAAAAGGCTGAAATACAACCACTTCAAGCATTGGCATGTAAAGAAGAAAATGCCTGTAAAACAGCCTTCTGGGGTAAGCTCTCATGTTTGTTCTGGAGAATTGGTATGCTTGGGTGCCTCTCTGAAATGTCTCTACACTAAAAGATACAGTATGGGGAATAAACAGGAGGAATTAGAAGTTTGTGTGTGTTTACATGGCTGTAAATCTCATGGGGACAGACTGCGATAGTTCACACAACTGGAGTGCTGCAATACATGGGATACAGGCTCCTTAGGAAAGACAGTCTGAAAAGGCAAGAAGGAGGAGTTGCCCTTAATGTGAGCGAGCAGCTGGACCGCATGGAGTTCTGCCTTGGGATGGGTCACGAATCCGTTGAGAATTTATGGGTCAAGATCAGCAGGCAGACCAACATGGGCATTGTTGTAGCAGGTAGGTATCTGCTTATAGGCCTCCTGACTGGAAAGAAGTAGTTGAGGTGGTCTTCAAAAACACAAAAGAATCCTCACATTCACAGGCCCTGGTCCTCATGGGGCACTTTAAATCCCCTAATATCTGCTAGAGGGACAGCACAGCTGGGCACAAGCAACCTATGAGATTTGTGGTGTGCATTGATGACAATTTCCTGGCACAGTTGATTTGAGAAGCCAACAAAGAAACATGCTCTGATGGACTTGATACTTAGAAAGACGGAAAACTGGTTGGGTATGTAAAAATTAGTGGCTGCCTTGGCTTGCCACTGTGAGATGGAGTTCAGGATCCTAAGAGGGAGGAGGGCAAAAACCAGAACCACAACCCTGGGTTTCAGGAGAGCAGACTTTAAACCCCGTCAGAGATCTGCTTGGAACAAAACTATGGGATGTGACCCTAGAGAGAAGGACAGTCCAGGAGAGGTGTTAGATATTCAAGAATCACCTCCCCCAGGCTTGATAAAGGTCTGTTTTGACAAGTAGGAAAACCAGCAAAGGCAGCAGAAGGCCTATGTGGTTAAGCAAGAAAATCCTAAGTTAATATGGACATAAAATGATAGTGGACAAGAGGTGAAAGGCAAGGGTGGGTGATCCAAGAGGAGTTACTGTCTGATCATACAGGGGTAGGGTTAGGAAAGCCAAGGATGACCTGGTGTTGAAACCTGCAAATAATATGAAGGGCAGCAGGAAGGGATTCTACAAGGACATAACCAGCAAAAGTATGTTGAGTTAAAACTTGGGTCCGATGCTGAAATGGGGCAGGAGACCTGGTGACATATGACAGGGGAAAGACTGAAGTATTTGATGCCTCCTTTGCCTCAGTCTTTACTGGTAGGACTGGTTTTCAGTATTTCCAGTTCCCTGAGGCCAGAGGGAAAGTCTGGAACAAGGAAGACTTGGTAGAAGAGGACCAGGTTAGGAGCAACAAACCAGGCATCTATAAGTCCATGAGGCCTGATGGGCTGCAGCCACAAGTGTGGAAGGAGCTGGCTGATGTCACTGCAAGGCTGCTCTCCATTATCTTTGAAAGGTCATGGTGACTGGGAGAGGTTCCTGAAGACAGGAGTGACATTCACTCTCTTCTAGTCTTCAAGAAGGAAGACTTGGGGAACTACAGGCTGCTCCGCATCACCTCGATCCCTGGCAAGCTGATGGAACAACTAATCCTGGAAACAATTTCCAAGCACATAAAGGACAAGATGATCAGGAGTAATCAGCTTGGGTTTATGATGCAGAGATTATGCTTGACCAACCTGATAGCTTTCAACAATGGGGTAACTAGCTTGGTTAAGAGGAAAGCAGTGGTTGTTGTTTACCTTGACTTTAGTAAGGCTTTTGAATCTGTCTCCCATAACATCCTTATAGACAGTCTGACAAAGTACAGGTTAGAGAAATGGGCAGTGATGTGGAAAAGGAGCTGAACAGAGGATTGCAATCAGCAGCATAAAGTCCAATTTGAGGCAAGTCACTAGTGGTGTACCCTAGGAGACATATGGGGGCCAGTGCTGTTTAACATCTCCATTAATGACCTGGATGATGGGACAAATTGCAGCCTTTCCAAATTGTAGATTATACAAAACTGGGAGGAGTGGTTGATACACCAGGTGTTTGTGCTGTCATCCAGAACATCATCTGGGGAACAGAAGGCTTGGGGGGGGGATCTTATCAAGGTATATAAATACCTGATGGGAGCGAGTACAGATGAGGGAGCAAGACTTTTAGTGGTGCCCAGTGAGGGACAAGCGGCGATGACCACAAGGAAACCCTTTTCTGTTGTATGGATGGTCAAACACTGGAACAGGTTGCCTGGAGGGGTCGTTGAGTCTCCAGCCTTGTTGACATTCAAAACTCATCTGGACACCTTCCTGAGCATCCTGCTCTAGATGACCCTGCTTGAGCAGTGGGATTGAATTGGATGCTCTCAAGAGGTCTCTTCCAACCTAAGTGGTTCTGTAAGCACAAATAGAAGCAATAATTAGCCTGAGCTCTGGGACAGAATCTCTACAGAATGATGTAGAGGCTTATGGCAGAATAGGTCAGAATATATCTCTGAACAACCGGTTTTGTCTCTCTTTCATTCTGTATACAGTTTATTTAGTAGTCAGTCTTACTTCTTTTATCCTTCATCCCTTATGTCTTTGCTGCATTCTGATTTTTGTGCCAGGAGGGAAAAAACCTAGTATGAAAAAATAGCGCCAGAACTGAACTGAATCCTGCAGTTTAAGACAGGGAAAAAATAGTGAATTGGGGGAAGGGGAAGAATGTCTGGCACAGCTGTTCCCAAGAGCGTTTGCTCACCTTGAGCAGAGCTAATAAATATGACAGGAGCATTAAAGTATTATTCATCTTTTGGTTTTAATGTAAGGTTAAATGTATTTAAATGCAAATGTTTTTATCCAAAGACTTTTATGTTTCAGGATAATTCACTGGACTGTGAATTACAGAAGGTTTTAAGACTCTAGATCTTAGGCGAAATGCAGAAAATCTTCTACTATCTGTTACAGTTTTTCATCTGTACATTTTGAATTGCTTTGTTGAGGAAGGATCATCTTTTTAAAAAAAAATAGGGGAAAACTGAAGCAAACAGAAATTCAAAGAACATGCCCAAATTCCCAGGGTGCATGAATGGTAGAGCCAAAATGAGAAAACTATTTCTGATCTCCAGTTGTGGTTCATTCTATTTGATGAAAAGGTTTTCCTGTCCTCTTAGTACTTTATGTGCTTCGTTCTGAAGTAAACATGAATTGTCTGTGCCCTCACGTGCTATGCTCTGAGCTAATATTTCTCCTAATGTGAAGGAATTTTAATTTCTGTACTTTCAGTGTTGAGGACCAACAACCTTCTTGCTAACACAATTCAGAGATTAATGTTCCTAGCTGTTCTGCAGTAGAAAGGTAGAAAAAAAGTTGTGTCAGCCTGTCAGTGCTCGAGCTGGGATAATGATGAATATTTAATCTCTTTGGCAATTTTGAAATCCGTATTACATATTTAGGGGGTAAATGAGCCCTTTAACAAATAGTTTTACTTACTCTTTGACCAATTTTTAATATTTGAAGGTGGTCTTTATTAAAAGCAAATAAAGATTCAAAATAAGTCAATCAGAATAATAATTAGGAATACATTTAGAAAATGTCATCAAAATGATTGGGCTTTTATGTTTTTTTTAAGGTGCTTTTTCCCCCTAACGAATTTGATGAAATTGAAATTAAATAGAAAAGTGCCTCAGTGTTGCTAATTATCACCTGGTGTGGGGCGCTTTTCTTTTTTTTTTTTATTTTAAGCTTATGAAAACCAAATTCACACAGTTCTATTTAACAGACTGACAAAATTCTTGGAAGACTGGATACTTCAGAGGATTTCAATCCTGCTGCTTTGCCTATTCTCTCATTGTAGATTTTTGACTTCTGCAGAGTGATTGTGAAACCAAGAATAAGCACTGCTACTTTATCTGTGAAGGCAGAAACAATCAGTGACTCTTTTTTTCATTCCCTTTTTGCCTTTTGGAGCAGGACATGCTTGGCTTCTGCCTTGCCCCTTGAGTGGTCTACTTGTTGCTGCAACCTGCCTTTTTCTTTGAAGAACAAGAATGTTGATGCTAGTGCTATGGGAGTTATACACCACAAACACAATCAATTTCTGTGAAGAAGGAAAGTGTCAGTAGCAGTAGCATTTTTTATTGTTATTTATTTTTTCAACTGAGTGAAGAAATTTGCAAGGGTTGTGAGTCTGGCGTTTGGGGGTCCTGTTTAGAGCAGGCTGGCAGGCTTCCCCTTTTGCTCTGTGGGTTATGTAAACCTCCTGTTCCTTTTGCAGAAGATAGGAACAGTATTGATTTACTGCTCCGAGTGTCAGGGTGTGATTTATGACAAGCAACAGACCACACACTGTTAGGTTGGGTTTTGATATCCTGGCCAGATAAAATAAGTGGAACCCATGCAGGGGTGGAACATTGCATTGAACGCTCTACGTATTCATCCAAAATCTGATCTTAGCACTCATTCAGAACTTGTATGAAGATCCAGCTTAATATCAGACTGCTGCCTTTATTTAAAAAGCACAAAAAAGGGCATTTTATGCCCTTCTCTGCTTGATTCTTCTTGGTGCTGCTCTGTCTGTGCCCCTATGGCTGGTTGTGGTCCCACTTTTGCTTTCAACTCGGCTGTGTGTTCCCAGCTTTTCCCATTCATTGGTACATCTCTGTCTAAAAGGTACTGAACACCCTTGTTTGTCCTTAGAACCAACCCTCTAATCCACCTTCTCTCTTTCTCTGTATTTCAGCTCAGATCCCGAAAGGCTGATCACAAGGGAGGAGGCAGAATGGAGGCTGGAACAGCAAGGTGAGGGTGGAGGAGAGGCAAGGAAATATTTCTTCCTTTGCTTTCTGGCAGTAATTCCATTTTATGCTGCACAATTATGTAGAACTACAGCCTGAGTGCCCAGTTCTTCACCAGGGAAAGCTATGCTATGTAACAGTGGTAACGTTACTATTGTAGTGTAAGACTGAGGTGTACAAAGCCTGATTCTGGGAACCACATGCCATTATCCAATATAGAGTTGGGGAATCTGGGACTTCATGTGTTTGATACACATGGACTGTTTCTCTCTAATTGCCTCAAGGATGAAATGATCATCAAGGAACTGTCTTGCACATTAGAGAGAACAACTCAAGTTTTTAGCACAGAAATAGGAAGGAGAGGAATAAATGTATCAAGCTGGCTTTAACTGATCGGTCTAGAAAGGCAAATCCTATTAAAGCTCGTACCTGAACTTTCTTATTTCATTTCTCTCTCTGCCGTATTTCCACTCTCCTAGTATTGAATTAGTATTCAAAACCTTATTAATCATTAGCCTCCATGTGCCAAGACAGTAAATTAAAATATGTGAGAGAAGGTTTTTTTAATAATTTTTGGGTTTAAGGCTGATGCTGGCAGGGTATAGGTATGGGATTAGAAGGTTGAAAAAAGGAAATATGTCACTATATCACATTGAGCATATCCAAACTCTCCCATTGTTTTGAGTAGAGCATGAGTGAAATTATCAACTATCCCGTCTGAAACTGAGAGGGATAAATTTGCATAACCCTCTCAAAAATACATGAGCGTCTTGTTCCTTTTTTTCATTTGAGCTAGCTGAAGTGTTAAAACCATTTTTTTTTCCTCCATAACAATTTGTGAGAGGTAGTTGAAAAGCAAGAAATTGCAGGTGTGTTGTGGAGGTTTTTTGCTTTGTTTGCTTTTCTACAGATTTTTCAGCTAGTGTTACTATTTACTCAGTTATTGTCTTCCTACTGACAGCTACTGGCAAGATTTCCTTTCCCCAGCTGCCTTTCCAAGCCAGGGCATTTTCCTTGACGCACCTTTTGATCTATCTGATACCTAACAGTAGCCCCTAAAGGTATATCAATGTTTTCTAATTGTACGCACAACTTCATATAGAATACTAAAACTGCAATTGCAGTTCATGTGTAACTGGAATCATGAAGTGAAACATATTATGGTCTAATGAGAAAACTTCAGTTAAAAGACTTCTGAAGGGCTGTATTGACAACTTTACTACTAAATCTGTGATCTTACATCCTTGCAGTAAATGTCAGTTTTGTTTATGTTACTAATTCAAGATGATAGGTCTTAGGATATATAAAAAATGAAGTTCCTCAAGAAATACCATGCCATGGCAACATCATCAAAATCTAATATTAAAGAGTGTAATGTATCTGTATATTGGGACAACATGATGTACCCCATCAGCTCATACCCTAAAAACCCCACAAGATAAACCTTCCAGATGGCATGACAAATGTTTGTCATATCCATGGCTATACATTTAAAAAGTAGTTTGTTTAACAACAGTAATTAATTTAACTACAGTATTGAACTGATACACTCAAGTAGTAGTAATAGTCATGATATGGAGACAGAAAATAAAAAAAATTAAGATCATGTCACATGGACCAAAGATGAGTACTTATTATTGTTGATCACCAAAGAGGTACGGACAGGTTCTTCATGATGTGCAAGCTAAGCAGAGGAAGGCAAACAGAGGGAGCAGTTATGTAAGAGTATTTAGCAGCACTTTGTTTCCAGAGACAAAATTAGAAGTGTCAGACAGTTTGAAATTTACCTCAGCTTGTCAACTTTCTGAGGACCACATTTCAGAGGGTCATTTTAATCAAAATGAAAGACACATCCTATTAGGGCAGCTTTGCTGACGAATAATTAAGATGAATTACTAGCATACACTTGTCCCTGATGCCTTGTTGATATCAGTTTGTAGGAGGCACAGGACAGCATACAGTATATGCTTTGCTCTTTAAAAGCAATTTACAATCAAAGTTAGCTGTTCTAACTAACTGAGAAGAGCTTAATCCTAGAGCTGTCACTAGGCATTATTTTCAGATTCCTTGCACTTCTACATTAAAGCAGTTTATCTGTAAAAGTTAATAGGATCTAGAAGTGAAGAATATTTCCTTATGTAAAACAATCAACTGTTTTTATTAAAATAACCACGTTTTCTTTGTTTTGAAGACACATTGGCATAAAAAAATAGAACTTCTAAGTTGGCTCCATTTATAAGTTTTTATAGTACTTATCAAAATAGTTCAGAGTGACTGTTTTTTCGGACAACAGCTGGTGGACCTTTACCCTTGCCTACATAGTGTGTAGGTTTTGATGTGTAGTCGCTGTGCCTACTGTTTTGCTCCCTGTCACGCTGCATTTAAATTTATGTTGACTTTTTTTTTTTCTCTGAAGGCAGTGAATATTATATTGTAATTAACTATGGAAGCTGGGATATTTGACAGGTATTAAATGACAAGTTTGCCACTTTCAAATATGATCACTATGCTTCCACGGCTGAGAAATGATCTTACTGCATTTCCATTTAGGAACAAGACAAAAAGGTCATTGTGGCTGCCTTGCAAAAGTCTCTGGTGTTGTAACCATTTCACTCTTGCCCCATACGCATACCTTCAGACTTACTCAGTACATTAGCTATGAGTCAGCGTTAGAAACCCATACTTAAGGAAGAAGACTTCAGATTGGTATGTATGTCTCTTCTTGCACTGTAAATAATACAGAACAAGAGGAAATATTTCATTCAGAACACAGCAATTCTCTTCCATTTTAAAATTGGCCATGTGAAACTTTTCCTCTTGGAGAACTGGGGAAAATGAAAGGTCTGTACAATCCAAATAGAGTTGCTAAAAGTATATGTGATAACAGAGTAAGTACTTTTTTTAGAAATATGACACAAATGAGTTTCTAGGAGTATATGAAGGAAAGAGATTCAGTGTGGGAGGTATACTATGCTGTACAGTCATCTTTATCCTTTGTTTTGCATCTTTTAAGATGTCGTTTTGCAGTGGTATACCAAGGTTTGTCTGTTAAATTGTTGGAAATACTGCTGCATCCCTTGGTATTAATACTGGTTGATTCTTGCTGTTTGCTTTCAAATCAGGGCATGAAGGCAGGCTGTGAGAGCACAGCTCCCAGGGAAATTGTGATGCTGCTTGGGCTGGAACAGGGGGCTTAGGGCTCACCATGGTGGTTATTAATTCTGTGGAGGTGTGTCTGCAGATCAGGGATCAAGGGAAGCATTTGACAGATAGGACCCCCCCTTGGAGCATTCCACTTGCATCTCCCATCCTTTTGCAGTGAAGTTGCAGTGCATGTCTTTCTGATTTTCCTTCTAAATAAGAAAAGGAAAGTGGTCTGTCAGGAACTGCTCAGTTGTTTCTGATAACTCCAACCCTATGCTAATCATAACTCTGGCACAATGTTCCTCCATCTGTGTGGAAGAAAAGAGGATGGGAGGGGGTGGGGGTAGTGATGATGATAACACTAATGCTACAGTGTTCACCATAAGCAAGATTTTGTGCATGTTTGTTGTTGTGATTAATTAGTCCCCTCAGTGGTACAGTGTGGTTAGTGTATCCTGATGCAAGAAATAAAATGAGTGACGGGCAGTGGGTACCTTGTCTTTCCCTACTGTGGTACCTGAGAATTCTCTGGCCCTGTTATGGCTGCGCTGTCTGTATCTTTGCTAGATTTGTTTGTAGCACATTTATTTTCTACAGGGGGCAAACTTTTGTCTTCCCTAGAGGTGCATGGGGGATCATGCTTCTTCATATAGAAGCTTTTAGCTTCTGTTTTGTTGCCTGTTCCCTTCACAGTGGGGTCTCCTAATGTTTGTTGCTGCATTGATGATTGCCTTTGGAGAAACTGGAGTCCAATAGCATGTAGGAGAAAGGAACACAAAGGGTAATAAATCCTGTTACATTGTCTTATTTTATGGCAAACAGAACTTGACTGTTTGATGCCCTCTTCTTCCCTGTGGCTCAACAGAGGACCTTTTTTAAGTTATGGGGAAAGAAAAATGTACCTTGGACAAAGGAAATTGTGGAGGAAGCGTTCAGCATGGTGAATGAGTGATGCTTATAATGCGGTTGGGATGGAACGGAACACAAAGACCAAACATTTGATGATGTGAAAGGCTATGTATGAAGTGCTATTACTGTCATGATGATGACTGAATGCATGTTGAAATTACCTTTACAGGAATAGCAACAGATGGTCTCTGTATCTTCCCCTCCTACTCATCCAAAGCTCTCAAGGCTGCATTCCTAATCAACCAAAAGCAGGCATCCCACACCCATGCTGAGAGGAATAACCTGAGTATGCAAGCTCTGCTTTGAATTAAATATTAAAGACATGTACCCTATATTGTCTGTCAGGTAACAAGAATTGAAAATATAGTTATTAGTTCAGTTATAATTCTGTCCATCTACCCTTATGTCCTGTTACTCATATTCCAGTGCTGCAAACAAAATTCTCATTAAGTGCTAATGATTATAATCATATAACTCTTTACAGGATATTGTTGTCAATAATTACATACACACATTCTTAAGCTGGAATCTTTCTTTATTAAAAATACATTCTCTTTTAGGAACTTCAGTTACTTGAATGTGGAGTGAAAGTAAATTAGGCTGTTGCAGGCATTGCAGCTATAGTTACTACTTCTTCCGCTGTTGCAAGTCGTCACAAGCTTGTATGATTGAAACCGCTATAGATAAGCGTGCAATAATATTTTCAGTGTCACTATGATCGCTGACTGAGATAAGAGCTTGATGTTCTGTTTTGGTTAAGGATATAGAAAAACAAGGAGGGGAAAATGGGGGGAAAGGGCTTCATGTTTTGCAATGATACGCAAGAAAAAAAAAATTTCCAAGCCTGAAACAGGCCCACACATACGTCAATGATGACACGCAGTGCTGAGAGGATTTAGTGTTAAAGGGACGTCTGTTAATTTTATTTGCAAGAGAGAAGAGAAACCATGCACATTCAAGATACTTGTTGTATCATTTTTAAATCAAGGCCATCTTTTTCTCGGTGGTAAACGTGAAATGTTTTTAAAGGCCAGACTTAGCATAAAATCTATTGGTTGCTATGGAGACCACTTACCACACAGGACTGCACTCTGTGTTCGACTCTGTGATTTTCTCTATTCAAAGGTTCGGCATTGTCAAAAAACAAATTAGTTTTGCAGTTGTTTATTGCAAAGTTCATTATGAGAAAGGTAATAAATAATAAGGTATTTTATTCGTGTGTGGATAGGTGCCATATGTGAATTAACCAGGGCAGTATTTCTTAAATTCGCTATTTAAAAATAATTATAGCAAAATTGGCTATTGTTAGAAAATAAAACAGATTTTGATTGTTCTGTGTATATGAATATGAAGCAAAGCAGGTAGTTGGAAGTTTGATCCTGATAAAATTACATGGTAATAAGGCTTTTCACACCTACACAGCACTTACTGACAAAGCACTGTAAGAGGAAAAAAAAGATTAAGCCCTGCTAGCGTAAAACTTTATACCTGAGGTGTGTTACTTCTCTCTTTATGAAAGGAAAGGTGGGTTCAGGACCCAGTGCTCACTGAATTATTCATGCTGTCTTTTGCATCTCAGATCTTTAGGTTTGAAACTGGTAGGGGTTGTTATTAGCAGAAGCATAAATCTAACTGGGTACAGTAGTTCAGTGAAAACCTGTTCAGCTACTTCTGAAATGTTTGTCTAATTACAGCAAACACTTTCTGCCAAACTGCCTAGCACACCCACCCCACAACGAACTCACCCAGGGAGGAGGTGCAAAGCGTTTCCTTTGGAGTTTATTTGAAGCTGAGTCTAGTCAACACCTCCCAAGATCAGGGTGAGAGTGACAATTTATACAAGCATCAAGGGGAGCCTTTTATATTACCTAAAGGTATTTCCAAGACAAAATGGTGTCAGCAAGTTCTTCCTCACTTTTTTTTTTTTTTTAAATAACATTTTAGTCTAATTCCTGATTACTTGGAGAATATATGAGTACATTACTGTCAGCACTTAAGATTTGCTGCTTTCACCTCCTTGGTGCATTCTGGAACCTAATGAGCCAAACTCAGAGCTGCTTTAAGTGGTGCAGCTTCACATGGCTTCAGAGAAATCCAGGTGCTGCTTTCAGTGTGTGGTCTCACTCCCATGACAGACCAATGATAGGACTCTAACACAGCACCATTAACAGCAGGTCTCAGCTCAGCTCAGGTTTCTGTGTGGATTTTGTGTGTTAAACTATTAATTTGGCTTTTACATAATGGGTAGGTTTCGTGTACTAGGTTTTCTTTAGTGGTTTTGTACGACCACTGCATAAGTGAAAGGACATCTGAGAGCAGTAACTTATGGTGGTCACTTTTAGAAATTCTGCGTCTGTGGGTAATGCAGTAAAGTTTGCTTTTTTGCAAATCTGATTTGTTGCCAAATGTTTGTGTGCATATAAGTTATTTAGATTTCACTTTCCTAGTCAAATCACTCTTCTACTAGATACCAACTGTACAGTGTCAAGCCCTGATAATTAATATGTTGCAAACATGCAATTAAGACAAATCAGATTGAAACATAAGAAAAATGAAAGCATAATTTAATTCCAGCTATTGTCAGTCTCTCCAAGAATTATTATGCAGTTGGCCTCCTCCTGTGCAGCTCTATGTTTTAGCAGAGTGTGCACTGTTTCGCACTGCATGCAAAGTAACTAAAAAAGAAATGAGTCTTTAAAAAGGAATGCTCCAGTTTAAACAAGCCAGTGGGGGCTACTTAGGCAAAACTAACTGGTGACACTATGTTTATAGTAATAGACAATGGTATCTGACTCATAAATGGTGCAGAAGAAACATGCTTGATAAGCCTACACCAAAAGTGTCCTGTGGCTATTTATAATAGAAAACTTTTCCCCCTTAGAGTAAGCTTTTGATTTTTCTTTGTAGTTAGGTTTTTGTCTGAGCTCTCCTGTTAACATCTTGCCCACGTTATTAATTTGGTGGTTCTGGTTTCTCCAGACAACTCAGTAGGGACCTGTTTTTCCTTCTGTATTCTGCCAGAGTTCGTTAGGGTGCCATAGACTATCAATAAAGCAGAAATTTTTGCCTATCACATAGGATGAAAAAATATTTTCTTTAATCAAAAGTAAATGTACTAGGAAGCTATCCCTGTTTCACCTCTCCTCCTCTACTTCTAAAGCAATGTCACAAGGGGCAGAATACTAGACAAGACATTGTTTCTAGAACTTTTTTGAGTGAATGAAGCATTCCTTAAAGGCGCCATACGTACAGAAGTAAACCCTCTGCTCACAGAATAGGGAGACACCATTTAAGATTCCCACACAAAATTACTAACGTACTAACATGACCTGAATCAGATATAAAGCAGACTTCTCTCCCCCCCCCCCCCCCCCTTTATATCTGGAATTCTATAAAAACTTCTACAGAAATATTCATGGATAGGAATCTTCTTCTTGCCACGTTCTGCAGTTCTCAGTCTCTCTGCTTAAACTAAGACTTTTCTGAAAAAAAATGTGGGCTTGGTTTAATACCACTAACTCTACTCTAGGTTCTGCAGAGCATCAGTGTTGTTGACAACACAGTGACAGACATCTTGGATGGAGATAAGCAAGGCTGTATTTTCAGTACGTTTCAAAATGAAAACCAGTGCGTAGTTAAGTTTGGAAGTTTCACTTGGGTTTTACTGGGTCCATACTTGATCATAAGTCTTGCTGAAGTTGAACATTTTTCCTGAATAGAAACTAAGCGAGGATTTCATGATTTGCCATCTTGTTTATAGCACATTCTATTTATAATTAATCCTCCTCTTCTCCTGGAAAAGCGTTAATGAAAAATGTGATAACATTTTTAGACTGGAACTTAACCTGTTTCTAGTCGTTAGTTCAGTGCAGTACTAAGCCATGGGATTCTGTTTGCAATAGATCCTAAAAACAAAGCAACTATTGGCATTCAGGAAGCAGTGTTTGCATTTAAAAAGAAGCGATGTTTTTTCAGTTAAAAGCTAGACCACGCCAGATCACATTCCTTATTTAAAGTTCAGTAATATAAATGAGTTAAAATCAGGGGAGATGCTATGTGCATCAGTTCAAGGTTTTTGTAGAAAACAGCCTTCAAATGATGACGTAAAATGCAACCAGAAAGAATGAGTCTGATTCTATTATGGACTTTACTACTTTAATATATGGAGAAATTGCAATGATAGAGAGGAAAAGGTTGAGAAATGGGAGCTGAAAATTTAATGACAGGAAAAATTCCTTAAAGATTTATTTGATGGACAAGTAATATACCATCCCAAATATTTGAATTGTCCAGCCCAAGCTCAAAATGGCAAATAAAAGAAACTCTTCTTCAGTCTTTTACCAATTACTAAATTATCAACTTATTTGATGATCCAATTAATCTTTTCTATCCTATTTTTTCTAATTGTTTGTTATTTCAAAAGTAAACTGGTTTTTCAGGATAAGCTCGGTAATTTTCTGAGTCTATAAGAGCATAACACTTGCTAAACTATTTGTTTAATAATTTTGAAATGTAGCTTTGGACATTTGCTTTATTAATAGAGACGAATATATTCTTATATGACAGTCATTCCTTAATCTACTCGCTGTGGTTGATTAGTAAGGCAGTATAGATTGTAGTATCTGTGAGACTCTGTAGTCAGCCTTGTATCTTTGTGCTGCCATGCAAACATTTTAATTACATGACATTTTCAATAAACACTCCATGCAGATACGTTTGTCCCAATATTAGCCAAACAAAACACTGGTGTTCCTCGTATAGTGTATCTAGAGAAAGATGAATCAAAGCAAATGCACAGGTAACAAAAATGCCCTAAGCAAGAAAATCCTTACTGGTTTCGTGCCTGGGGTGGGTCTTTCTTAAAAGGAGTGATTTTGTCTCCCATTGTCAGCAACTTGTACTATCCTTGCATTCACTGAATTTGGAAGAAGACAGTGTTTGTAGTCAGAGTCTTAAGGATTATGAGGACTCTGGTTTTTAGAGTCCAAGTTGCAGCCTTACGAACTGAATAATAAATACAAATCTTGGCCTGTTTTTCCGCTGTCGGTGGTGTTTCGAATATCCTTACCTTCAGGACCTTCCTGTCTTTAAAATCTCAGTCTATTCCATTTATATCCCAAAGGTTGTATGGAAAATGTTGACTGATTCTCTTCTGTGAGGAACCTGGCTTGCGTGGGACTTCTACAAAAGATGATGTTAATAGTGGAGTAATGGTAATCATAAATAAATTTGCAAGATTATGAGAAGAGTAGTGTTAGAGAGAGATTGAAATAACCAGAGTTATTTCTGTAAGACTTCTGCAAGATTTTTTACTATTTTGTGTTGGATTTTGGAACTGCAATTCAGCTGTCAAATATCACGGGCATTTAGTATGAGTTTGGAGAGTAGGTGGGAAAAGAGCGAAAGCTGCATGGCAGTGAGAGGACAGAAATGGAACTGAGCAAAGCAGGCAAGTGGCCTACCATAATTTATTAAGAACACAAACCTGATTGTATGTATTTGTGATGCTTCTTGCACTGTTCGATCTTTTATGTTTAGTTACTGTTTTGCTGCCATTTTCCCTTCATCCTTTGGGATTTTCTGGAAAAATGCTTTCCCCAAACTGCAGTCCAGTAGTGAGTTCTGAGATACAGAACACTGGGTGAATGTTGCATCAAAACTCATAAGTAAAAAATGGGTAACCTCAATTTTTTGAGACCGAGTGGGATTTTATCTTGTCTACGTTAAAAGCAAGAAACTATTTTTCCTGCTTTTACTGTTGCATATAATTCTCATCGACAATACTCTGAGGTTAACTGTACATCTTTATAAAAAGTTAGTTTTCATCCCAGACCTCCTGGGCAAGGAAATCTTTTGAAATGCTTTAGGAATCAAACAAGCTGCATATGCAAAAAGTCTCCCTCTGTCCAATGGTCCCTTTTCCTGTGGAACAAAGTGTTAATTTAATTTATTTGACCATCCAAACAGAAGTATTTTTTTTATTGTTTTGAGGAGCAATGGGATACCAAGATAGGGATTCACTGTCTTGTGTTTTTTCTAGTTTCAAGATGTAATGATTTTGAGATAGCTACAATTCACTTAATAAAGGGAAAAAACCAAATGTATATAATCAAACCAATTTATTTTAAAGTGAAAACAGAAGTAAAACTTTATCAAGTGCACTCAAAAGGGACAGGACAAATTTACCAGCTTCTGTGAGCTGTAATTATTGAAATTGATTTGCTTCACTTCAAGAACAATTGGTTGTTATTGATCTGAATTCATACAGTCTCTGACCTCACAATGCCAAAAGTTTGAAGATGGGTTTAGTTAGATTTACTTGTACCATCAGGGGCATGTAAAGTAGAGAAGAAGGAAGTATTGAATGTATATTAAAAGATTTACATTAAAAATTTACATAAATCTGCATTTAAACCGTGGCTACTCAAGGAAGGGACCATGTTGTAACCAGCTGGTATTCAGATGTACCATACTGAACTTTTTTGCAATGGACTTTCTAACACAAAAGTGTGTGTGTACTGCCCAGATCCCAGAATGCTGTACAGTACAAGCACACCTCCTCTCTGTTTAAGGCTGAAGATTTTTTCATTTGTATGTCTTGAGTTCCTTTTTTTGTCAAAAGGACAGTACTTAGTTGTTATCAGATTTCTAAGCAACTCACCGATGAGAATAATTTTTCCCTGAGAAACATGTAGGTTTATAAGCTCTGTTTTGTGTCATGACACATTGAAAAATCATTTGGATTTGAATTTGCTAATGAATATTATATAATAAATGAAAAGATGGATTATTTCAGGGAGATGCATCACTATTGTTGACAGCATCTATTACCTTCTTTGTGCCAACGCATTTGTAAGTTTAATACCATGTGACCTTGAAACTTGCAGGCTAAGAGTACTGCCATCTGCGGTAGAGAAGAACTGATACTAGAAAGCACTCTTTGGCCCCAAAGCAAACAGGATTTAATTGCTTGAAATACTTTTGGTTAAGGAACAAAAAGAACACTCCACCCACCAGTTGACAAGATAGACACCAGGCTATAGTGGCTCCCCTTTCCCTGTTTCTTATGTCCTTCTTTTGTTTTGGGTCAGTTATCCATCCACTGAAGTAAATGCTACTTTCCAGAAATCACAGCACACTGAATAATTCCTCGGCTAAGGCACAGCCAGCTGATTTGTAATGCTGTCTGTTCATACTCATTCCAAATGACTGTTAAAACAGAGCACTGCACACCCACATCTCCACCGTATTCCTTCAGCAGTACTTAACAAATTGGTTCCCCAGAAGTCACTGTTCTCTTCACTGTAGAGTTGCTGCCCCAGCATGCACAGAAACAGCAGTCCTGTGCCACAGAAATAGCTGAAATACTGGCATTCACTTCAGTGAAACCTGTTTATAACTGAGAGTATCATGGTGTCCACAGCTCAGATCTTGACTAGCCATGTCTGCTTGTAAAAGTTATCATTGCTTCTTTCCACAGTAGAATGCAACACAGAGCAAGACTCTGCATATGGATGTGCATATGTACATGGTATTGCACTTGTCTCCATTTAAAAATGAGTTTGAGGGTGGAGGAATATTTCCTCCCGAGTATATTGTTGCTGTCTTAGAAACTGTATCTAGACTACTGTGCCAAAACCCCTCAATAATTTTATACAAATGAAGCCTAGCAAATACTCCACCTTCCTGTAATGTGTGCACGTTAAAGACGACTAAATGATGATGATTTTGCTGTGTCAGGAGACTTAATCATACAACTAGACCTTAAAATAGCAGCAAGTCTAGCTGTAGAAGGAGATGGTAAGAGTAACTGTAATTGATGTACTGCTTTATAAAAATGCATATTGGAGTTATGAGATGTTTGAACTGTTTACCATGTGTGTAAGTGTAGCCCATAGTCATCTTTTTAGTCCAGAGTATGTTTGGATGTAGGTTTCATATTCCGCAACAGAATAACCACTCTGAAAGCTGATGGGGCTGGGAAAGGGGAAAGCAAGCTCAATATGCCACAAGAAAGATTTAGCTTCTGCAGAAATGCTGGATTCTACTAGACAGTGTAATCAATGAAAGGATTTAGGAGAAAAAGCCTATGGAGCTCTTTAAAGCACAAAAAAGGGACATATATCTGCATTATGTCCCTTGCTGCAGTTCACATTTTCAGCTGGCTCAGTGTCAATAGCAGCTTATGATTCTGTTAGCTTTACACAGGGAGAAGTCATACCTAGATGATAGATGTCACTTGTGGATTTTTCTTTTTTTCCCCCCATGCACTGTCTGCAGTGTATTAGCAGGTTATTCTTCTGTAATATTGAAAGATGCATGGCAAGTGTAACAAAGGTAGTTGGTAAATAGGTATATATTCAATTTACAAACAGTTCTGAGTAGTTTGGCATTCTCATGGCTTCTGCTTATGGCATTAAATTGAGGTGACCAAATGGATGGCATGAACTCAGTGAAAGAAAAAAATTGCCTGATTTTAATGACTGAGGTACAGCGGGATATGTAAGACTGGTCATACTCCCCGTCATGGGATGGTGTGATTTCAAGAAATGGGTTTTAAAGTATTTTAAAGGTATTTGGTATTTTGTGCTTTAGCACGTTGGTCTTTCCTATAGATACCTGAACTGAGTAGACATTACCATTTGTAAACATTTGGTACAAATGATGTTTTCTCTGTTCACCTTTCCACATCATGCCCCTCCGCCTGAGTTTTTGTTGAGCAGAGGAACCTGAAGTTAAATTACGCCAAAGCACATCTTTGCTGTGTCAGTCACATTTCAGTAACGTAAACACGAACAGACAACTTCTGAAAGATCAGATGGGGAAGGATTTGCGTACGGTAGGTACTGCACCAAGCAACACAACAGAGTGGTGTTCACCTAGTCTAGGCCTGCTTGAGGTAACTGTAAGTTGCCCATGACTGGATTTAATTGTATGGTGATCTTTCCAGGTACTGTCTGAAGCTAACTTTATTTACTGTTTTGACTTAAATGGAGGAAGCATACAGATATATGGTAGTTTTGAAAGTTAACGGTGACAATACAGCAACGTGAGTTGTGTTTGAAATGTCAAATTCTTTCAGCGGCTTTGGAGAAATTAAGAAGAGTTTGTGACATAGGACTGCAAATATACCAAATATCACTGGCACTGTGTTTTGTACCTGAAGAGCACGTTTCCACTCCTTTTCTCTTTCCCTTACCCTCAACAAAAAGAAACACATTATGAGGGCAACCAAAGACAAGATCAGACTGCAGCAGTGCCATTCTCCATCCTCTTCAGTGGAGTGGAGTTGCTGTGTCTTCTGTGCCCTACCATGGAGAGGTTTAGTCCCCTTTCCATGATGAGTAGTCATCTCAGTTCTATAACCTGATCCTAAGAGTCTCTTGTGGGGAAAGAGAGTAGAAAGTAAGCTTATGGACTTCTTCCCTGTCTCTTGGAAACCACTGCATACTTCAAAGAAAGGTTCAGTCCTATCAACAGCAATTAAATTTCTTCAGACACTCAGTAATATGTGGGAAATCATTAATTTAAAAATTCTGGTCAATAATATATAAGGAATACCTGCTCTTGGGCTGATAGAAGTATGGAGTCTTTAATTGCTGATCATCATAGCAACAAGTATGTTTGTAGAACAGTGGCATGCAGGAGGAGTGTGCTGCTTTGTAAAGTGTTTGGAAAATACTCCAACAGTTAAGTCCCCAGTGCTGATTGTTGTGTGTTTCAGTGTGGTTTTTAACAATCTCTGTTTTCACACGTTTCAGCAGCAACAGTGTGAGAATATTCTAGTTGCAGGGACTTCTGCGAAGTATTTTAAATAAATAAATAAATCATCAATATGTTTCAGGGGCTTGGTTCAAAATATAAATCACTTTTGTAGGTATGCCCATCATGTTCCTTGTCTGAATTCTGGGGACTTGAACTTACTCCAGTAACCAGTAATCTGTGCTGTTTTCTACTGAATTTGCTTCTCATGGAGTGGGCTGATCAAATTAAGGAAGGCCTTTGTGTAATATTGGTTTTGTCTTTATCTACATAAAAAGAACACAACTGGGTAACTCCTGTGTAGTCTGCCAGCATGCACAGAAAATGTTGGAGCCTGTCTTTGGTTCTGATGCCGTTTCTCAGACTGTAGCTTCTTGCAGCAATGACTGGCTTCGTTGCTGATTCATATGGAGAGGTAGCACTATGTAGTAATGCTGATTTGAAATTGGAACTACAGTACATTCTGGACACTGTTTCCCGTAAGAAAACTAAATAAAACCTCTTTCTTCCTTTCCAGGGGCTATTAAAAAAATAAAATCAATGTAATGCTCTGTAAAGTTATTATAAGATCCATTAAAGACAGAGCTTTGTTTGAAATGGCTAGAGTAAATCTTCATGAGCTGTGCTATCTGTTATTCTCAGGTATGACTGTTTTCTGGTTGACAGAAGTCCTAAGCTTAAACACAAGCACTCCAGTTATGGGTTGTTAGTATTCAAAGTGTTTATAATCATATCACAGAACTCAAAACCAAAGGTGGCAAGTCTGCTGAGTGGCTGCAGAGATCTCCTCCAAGTTCAGGTGTTTAAGTTCAGTGAGCTGGAAGCTTCTTTTTCCCTACATGTTTTCCCTTGATGTTGTTTTTTTCTCTATATCCAAGCACCAAGTCTGAGAAAACACTATGGAGAGCATCCAGAGAAATTTGAGAAAGCGGCTTTTCCCTCTCTGTAGCTCTGAACCCAGCTGTTGTTTGTGGACTGCTGTTGTGACTTTGTTGGCCTTTTTGGCTCTCCCTTAGGGTGGGAGCAAGCACAGGAGTGCTGGGCTACTATGACGGTAGGTTTTGAGGTGCTGTTGCATCACTGCTATGAAGTCTGGAGCCGTGGCATGACACACAAACACACTGAAGTGTGCTCACCTCCATTTCTGCAAACCCATGCAGGTCTTTACATCTTAAGTAGCCATGTCAGCAGGAGCTGGTCTCTGTTCAGTATCTTAATGGAAATATTAACATGATATTAGCATGATAGTCCCGTTTTATCAGTCACTGCTCAGAGGTGGAGTGTGCCTGTCAGGGGGAACTTAACAATAAAACAGGTTTTCCTCTTAGTAGACTGTTTAAGTAGACTATGCAAGACCCTTTCTGATTCATCTCCTTGCATAATACTTTCAAAACCCTACTTTTAAAAGTACCCATAATATTAATGCCTTCTGAAAACTGTATTGGGAGGGGAGCTGATAAAAGAAGCAAGCAACTTCATTGATGTGGTGGTGTACTTGGCTTTTCCCCACAGTACGTGTAAAATTTTGTGTCTTGAGTTGTTCTACCATGAGCTGTGAGTGACTGCAGGAGGGTGGACAGCCCTTCCAAGTGAGCCTGATAGTCTTCAGCGTAAATTTTGACATTGTCTTAAGTATAGAGCAACATGCAGAATCTGAGGATAAGGGTGCGTTAATCCTCTTAAAAGTGGTTGAAGCCTCATGTAGCTCAGATGACTTCTCTTTAACTTGCTTAGGCCTTGAGAATGGTAAAATCAGTCTAATCCCAGGAGTCCAGGAATCAGTTAAATCAGTCTGTCTATACACATGATAAAATCTTGTTTATTCATATATTGAACCTTCCCTGGGGCCTTTTCAACATGTGGCATGGAAAAGGAGCTGAACTGTCACCTGGTGTGCATATACCTTAAACGAATGCAGAATCACATTGTCCTCTCAGTTCAGTATGAGGGGGCTTTAGAGTTTTCCAGTTATATCTTTTTACTACCTTTGTTTTCCCCTCTTTTTCGATGATAGTCCTCAGTTTCTAATATACCCACTGCATAGATTCCCAGGTAAGTTTGCGAATTTAGTTCAGTTTCCATGCTGAATTAGACGGATCTTCCTGGACTGTAGCCAGAAGACACCTGCAAAGATTTTCACCATCTGAACTTCTTAATCCCTCCGTTGTGATAGTTTGTCTCCCATGCTATCCAAATTTTTTCACTTGTGATGATAAAGAGCTTCAGTTCAAGGCTTCAGCTGGTTTGTCTTGTGTTCAAAGCATAGGTAATGCACTTAACCCAGCTATTCAACTATTATCTTAAAAACAGTTTTGCTCAATGAAACAACAGCAGTGTTTCAACCCTCGATTATGCTGCTATGTTGTAATGTTTCTGCTAATCAGCCTGGTTCCTAGCAGGCTCTCTTGGGCCAGCTTCACTTTGTCTTTTGTCTTTTATATTAAATCTAGGACATAGTGTGGTGTTGAAGATGGCTTATTATAGTCAGGCTTTATCGTGTTTAAGATGTCTCTGTCTTGGTAGTTACAGAGAAATGTGACCAGGGAGAAGCATGCGGAGATTGGTAGCAATCCCCATAGTTAAGTAAGGCAGACAGCAGCTGCCGGTCTAGGTTTTTGTGTCATGGCTGATGTGTTTTTTCAGCATCTGCTATCAAGTCTAGTTTAATCATGTGTTTGAAACGGTAAACTGGAGCTTTCAGCAACTTGATCCGTGTAAACTCTAAAGTTCATGCCTGGGTTTTGTTGAGAAACTAGCCCCTTTGTTGTCTCACTTGCTTCTTGGGTGTTTCTAACTAGAAAAATTATTTCTGCCAGCTATTACCTTGGCATTAATGAGATGTAAGGATAGGGCCTCAGTGTAATGGGCGATGCTTTTTATTACTGTACAGAGAGTCTGATATTCTGCTGAGTTCTTCTTGAACAGACTAATTGTATCCATGCTCATTTACTCAAAGGGAATGAGAATGATAAGTGGGATTAGAGGGATTCAGGGAATTTTTCTAATGCCAGCCGTTGGTATTTGAGGCTGTACAGGGAGGAACTCTATATACCCTTGTAAAATGCTATACTGTTGAAGTAGATGGGCTTGTTTCATCTCTTGGCCTTGGCAGTGTAAATGTTGTAGTTTTTCATGTGTTCGTGTGATTTCTGAGATTTGAGAAGCACTGTCTTTTGGATCCTTTTTAGCTGTCAGCATGAAGTCAGAGCCAAGGACTTGCCCATTCATCTTTACTGTTCTGGAATTTCCACTGGAAGGTCCTAGTAGATCAATACTCTGTGCTAGAGCTTCATTTTCTTCATTCTACCTGACACTTTATCTCTGCAATGAACAGGTTTAGGATCTTGTGCCTGGCAATTATATCGCTGGCTTCTGTGCCTGTTATGACTGAGGCATTTTTTTTTTCCCCTTGTGTTATAAGCATCCATGTGATTTGTGTCACACAGGATAAGGGGAAAAAATTGTATCAAAAAGGATTTCTAAATGTCTCTGGTCACGGGACTGCTCTGTAAATAACTTTATCAAATATACAAGACTGAGAAGGACATGGGGGCCCAACAGCAGCAAACATTAAAGCCAAAATAAATCAACCTCTGTGTGTATGCATACACATCTGCATGTTTAACCACCTAAACTTCTCACCTCCAAGGTGAGAAATTTTGATAAGCAAATAGGTTTTCCTTTACCCCAACTTTTCGTGCTTACGCAGCCCTGACTATATAAATAGTCCAAAATGTGAAGGCAGAGGGTCTTGCAAAGGAAAAGGAAGTTGCTTTAGAAAATATCAAGAGACAAAGACAGATGTCCAGATACTTGGACACCACAGAGACTTAACAGTGCTGGTTGAACTTACTTACAGACCCACTCTGTCATGTGTATCTACCTGTTTATGCGTGTGCCTGCATATGTCACGGGCACGCACATTCATTCAGAAAGGCTCCCCGTCAAAAAATTTAAAAAAATATAAAAAAAGCGTACCCTGTTAAAAGCGACCAAACCAACCCAAGACAGACCAAAAGAGGAATACAGATTGGCAGGGCCCTCTGAAAGTCTCTGGCCAGCCCCCTAGCCGAAGCACAGGACCTCTTCCCATGAAGTCTCGAGTGTCTCCAGAGACGGATTTTCTGCAGCCTCTGCTGGGACAGCCTGGCCCAGGGCTTAACCACGCCCTGTGGGAAACATTTTTCCTAATACCCGCCAGCTCTGCCCTTGCTCCAGCCTGCTGGCTCCTGTCCTTTTGCTGTATACGCCTCGGAGAGGAGCCTGCCCCTGCCTTCTCTGCGGCCCCTGGGGGTATTTGAAGAGCACGGTGCCACCCCCGAGCCTGCTCCTTCCCATGCTGAACCGCCTTTGTGGCGCTGAGCTGGACTTTCTCCAGGCTGTCAGCGTTGCTCTTGTTCTAGAGTCACAAAACGGGAGACACGCTGTTCCAGAGCAGAGGGCAACAGTCCCTTCTCTGTGTTTGGCAACTTCATCCCTGCAAGGGTACGCTCCTGACTCGTGCTCTCCCGCTTGCCCACCGGGACCCAGCCCCCCCTCAGCGGGGCCTTGAGCTTCCCGACGTTCCCGGCAGCCCGTCCCTCCAGCTTGCCGGGGGAGTGACCCGTGCCGAGGTCCTTCTTGAGGGACTGTGACCTTCCAGCATGTCAGCAGCTCCCTCCAAGTTGGTGTCCCCTGGAACCTCCTGAGGGTACGCTTTGTCTTGTTGACCAGGTTCCTGTTGCAGATGTGAAGTAGCGCCAGACCCAGAAATTACTGGTGAGGAATGCTGCCTTACATTTGCTGGTCGGTAGGACTTTGAACTGTTGGCCATAGCCTTTGGGCCCAGTGGTCCAGACAGCTTTTCAGACAACTTACCTAATTCCCTGGCTGTCATCAGCCAGTGGAACTCCTGGCACTGTTTCCTGTAAGATCTTTAGTGGGTACCACCTCTTCCTCTTGTAGCTTTTTGATTTAGCACTATGGTAACATGGGCTTTCTAGGAGAAACTCTGAGGCACTGGACTCCACCTAGACCAGAAACCTGACTACAGGTTCACCTTGCCAATAACATGATTATTATCAGTTGTTGTCTTTTACAGTCTTGCGCATCTGATGGTAAGTAAAAGAAATAAAGTGTTTATTTAGGAAACTCAAAATAGCACAATTGTATACACTGGGAGAGGTGGCTAAACAGCAAAGAAATGAAAATGATGCCTGTGTTTGACTCACATGTAGCACCCAGTTTTCCTTTATAGCACAGAACTATTTATGAAAGCCATTTGCCCTTACTAGTTCTTAATCATAATGAAGGTGCAGTTTTTACCTTTCTGCTAGGTTATATTCCCAATTTCTGGAAATACATATGTCCCTTTGACATGGTCAGATACAGTTACTACTTGTCTGCAGATAAACAGGATCAAGTTACTGTTATTCCAGCACTAGGCTAATCCCTCATGCAGGAGTGAGGTATAATGAATGAAGTGTAATGCCTTGTACTTTATTCCTGGCCTCAGGGCCAGTCGTGGACTGGTGCAGGTCTCTGAGTGGGAGTTCCTTTTGTGAGAACCTGCTTGAGCAGACTCCAGTTGTTTCTGAGGAGCAGCTGCCACTGTGTACCTGGCCTTTGCTAATGCCTCCTTCCATTCTGACCCTACTCAGTCTCCTGTGTGGAAGAAACTGGTTGGGCTGGTGTCCATGGGCCTTTAATATGGGACCTTTGATTTTCCTGGATAGATTCTGGGATGTCCCCCACCCCCAGTACTCCTGTTGGTATTTTGCAGTTTAACAGGCTTTGAATGATGAGTTTGCTCAATGACAGTTCCCAATGTAACCTATTGGATTTTTTTGTATAAAAACATTTCAGCAAAGGAAAATTATTTCATCTTTGGAACTGTTGCAGAGTTCTGTATTTTTAATTTTTGTTTTGTTTTAGGTTTTTTTGACCTGTTTTAAAAACAAAATCTGCAGAGAGAATCTTGCTTAATGACTAATTATTTGTTTGCTAATAATCTTTTCATTTTCTTTCATCAGTTAATTCCCTCCCGGTTAAATTTTCAGAACCTCATCTACTAGCATCTTCTAGAAACCCCAATATCTCTTAATTACAGTTTATCTTCAAATCCCTACAAAATAGCCATAAAACTAACTTCTACTGAATGTCCTGGTGTTTTGGGTTTTTTTCTGAGTTTACATATATGTGTTGAGATTTACTTCTAGATTTACCTATGATTTGAAAAGTTAGCTTCAGCTTTTTTTGTGAAATTTACTATCACAGTTATCTGAAGAGACAAGGTAGCTTACTGTTACTTTACTAAGGTATCCTTTAACCTCTTTTAAGGCCGTCATATCAGTTTCCCTTGCGCTTGTTTTAGAGTCACCAATAAAGCTGCTTATTTCTGTTAGATTTGAAGTTTTCTTGGGAAGGGAACCTTCCATACTGGTGTGGCTTTGCTAACATTGTGGTGTTCCCTCTCTGTTTTTTGCTCATTTACATATTTGTTGAATATCATATTAATTTACTTAACTACATGCCATGAATTCCAGTAGTTGCATATCATGCGTGGTCATCACTTGTAGGCAGAGCCTTTCTTTAGGGAAGTCTAAAGATGCTTTCAAAGAAATCCAGCCAAAAATGTTTTTTTCTTGTGTGTGCTCAGTTACTTGAGGTTGATGTTTGCTGTCCCAAGCTAACATATGTAGACAGACATTCATGTTGTGGAAGGCTTTCTTGGTACCAATCAGTTTATTGCTGTAAATGGAATTTATTTTTTGCAGACAATCACTGTTTCATCATTCCTATGCAGATATAAAGGACTGAAAGTAATGCATCTTTCTTAGGAGCTTGGGAATTCATACAGGCAATTTGATCAAAAATTGCTCTTTACTAAAGAGTGACCTGGCTAACTCCAGAGGATTCAGAAAAAGTGCCTCTCCCTCCTAGGAAATACTAGTTTCATTTTAATCAGATTTGATTTTATCATTAATTGTTTCTGTTATGATTTCAAACTTTCTGGAAATAAACCACAAGAAGGCCCCCTCCATGCAAGGTTTTGCTGCTACTTTTTTAGCATTTTTCTAAAAGGTTTTATAGGTTTTTTTATACTGTACTCATCACCATAGCTTCTCTGAATGCTTTCCAGAGGATGCTAAGTGATGTGCATAACATCTGAGCATGCCATTTGTTGTCTTTCTGATTGTCTTCCCAGAGGGAAAATTGTGGGTTGCAGCAGTGTGTTTACTTTTGAAGGAGTTTGGAGATAGGAGACAAGTTTGTTTAGCCTTTGATTGAAATTCCTGGCACTTCACTGACCGACCCTTCAGCAATTCTTCCTGAATTACTAGGCAGTTGGTGGCTGCTACCTTTTGCTGTTAATCCTAGCAACAGGCAGAAGGCAATAGCATTTCAGCATTTATTCGAGTTCCTTTGAGGAGCCTTAAATGACAACTGACTTCTCTGTTAACTGAGGAGCAATAAATGAAACAGTGAGATGACAAAATCCAGTTTTACGATATTAAATAGTTCATCTTAAGGTACTGTTATGGTTTAACCCCACTTGGCAACTAAGTACCACACAGCTGCTCGCTCACTCCCTGCCCCCCTCCAGCGGGATGGGGAGGAGAATTGGGGAAAAAGGTAAAACTTGAAGGTTGAGATAAGAACAATTTAATAAATAAAAGAAAATAATTGATGATGATGATGAAAAGGAGAGAGAAGGGAAGAGGGGAAAAAATCCAAAGGTAAGGGGAAAAAAAAATCAAGTGATGCACACTACAGTTTCTCACCACCTGCTGACTGATGCCGAGTCACTCCCCAAGCAGCTATCAGCAGGCCTTGGCCAACTCTGCCCAGTTTATATACTTAGCATGACATTCTGTGGTATGGAATATCCCTTTGGCCAGTTTGGGTCAGCTGCCCTGGCTGTGTCCCCTCCCAATTTCTTGTGCCCCTCCAGCCCTCTCGCTGGCAGGACCTGAGAAACTGAAAAATCCTTGGCTTAGTATAAATGTTACTTAACAACAACTAAGACCATCAGTGTGTAATCAACATTATTTTCACACCAAAACCAAACCAGCATTGTACCAGCTACTGAGAAGAAAAAATTACTCTACCACAGCTGAAACCAGGACAGGTACTTACTGTTTATATGGACTCATAGTTTCTACTGCATTTGTAGACACATGGTATGACTGATGGCACACGTAACTTGTTTCTGTTGTATGTGGAGGTTGTATGGTTCCAGGTGAGAACCATGGCTCAGGCAAGCTATTTGCAGGACAAACTCCACATGCAGCTATGTTTCACTTGCATTGCTCATGCTTTTTGGTAGCAAAGATACCCGTATTGAGCTAATGCATTTTAAATGTTTTCTTGCCTTTAACATTTGCGTCATTGTTTTCAGTAATAGTCTGTCTAGATGCAGACTTTAGCATGACAAATACTCAGCTATACCTGTTCTGGCATTGCAGTGGCATTTTTTTGTTGATGACAATAACCTGTCTCTCCCTTCCCGCACAAACTCTGACCTAGCCCAGGGACCTCTAACCATGGGACCTTTAACCATGTTCCTGCCTTTCAGTACTGAAGTTTCAGAAAGGTAGAAGCAAAAATAAGGCCCAGACAGAGCAAAGGTTATCAAGTAATTTCTTAGTCTGTTGTAGATTTTCTTTGATGTCTGTGTACATGTTAGCTTTCGGACCTGTTGATATTCTTACACAGAGCTTGAATCCTTTTGTCTTTCTCAGTTTTACTCTTTTACTCTAAGCCTCTGGTATTCATTACTGTGTGGCTTGGTGCAGAGCCAGGCTTTGGAGTCCAAGAAGGCCATTTTGCAAACTATTAAAGTAAGAATTAATCTAGCTTTTTGAACACACATGCATTTCCCCCCCTTTTTCATTTTGTTTCCTAAATTAGCTTTGCAAGTGGAGTGTTGGGACTGTAGTTGCCAAGATTCTCTCCTCCACACCTACTCCAAAGGTTGAAGATGAATCATGATCTTTTCTAGAGTGGCTTGGGGCCTGGCAAGCCTGATAATTTGAAGAGAAGCCTTGACAGGCATTATCAGTATTTTGTAAGCTCTGCTGTCTGACACAGCTCTGGGTTGTTTTCTAGAAGGTTGTTGATTCTTGAGCTGCTTAACTCGTCTCTGAGTTGTGACAGCTGACCAGGAGTTATGGCCTAACTAGAAGTACCTAGCACGGGGCCAAGTTGTGTACTGTGAAAGGAGAGGAAGAGAGATGAACCTGATGAACAAGAAGAGATTGAACTTTCTGTAGATGAAGATGCTGAGAGGTGCAGCATGGAAATGAAGGATTAGACACTGTACAGGAGGCACAGAGTTTTAAAGGCAGATGGAAGAAGGCATTTACAGAGAGTAAGCGGTGGTCATAGGATGGCAGTATTAGTCAGAAAAGGGAAGAAGAAATAGTTTGCACAATAAGGAGGAGGAAAATAGAGATGATAACTGCAGGTATAGGTAGCATGTCTTGCTGAACTATAGAAATAATTGAATGCAAATTCTTACTTCCAATTAGTAATTTATTAGGGAAAGCATATTGCAATTAATTCTTGCTGTAAACATTAACATATTTCTAATTGTGACAGTATATATGGGTCTGTGTTTATTTTATTATTTTATTTTATTTCATTAATATTCTAGGAAGGGCATTCTGGTGACATACTGCTTATGTATGAAACTTCCTTCAGCCTTCACAGGAGTCTTCTATCATGAGATGTTCTGGAAGACCTAAGAGGCTGGGTAGATTATCTTTATTACTTCACGTAAACGTTTATTATGTCTGTCTTTTCAAAGAATGAGAGAGTACTTCTGGCCACAACACATTCTTGATGGATTTATTCCACATACACTCTATTGTGAAAGGCCCTAATTTATTCATCTCATGATTGAACTTCCTATCCTTTCTATTAAAGTTACTCTGCAAGTGATGCAGTCCACTGGATTATGGGATTGAGAGCGCTGAATAGCATTTGTTACAGCGTATTGTCAGGAAGGGAGAATTTCTTGATTTAAAGCTGATAATCAGATAAACTCCAACAAAATAGTCCTAGGTGCCTCTTTTTAATGCTGCATGCTTATCACTTACATGGCTGTATGCATGTAGAGCTCTTCTCGAAACAGAGGGGCATTTTATTCTTGAAGGGTTTTTTCATCTGACACTGATTTGTACCAAGTAATACCTTACTGACAATTGATACCATACAGAAGGTTGGCAGACTGTTTTTTAAATTAAGATGAGAACAAGAAGGGATTGCAGAAAAGAAGACTGATTTTAAAAAAAAGGCAAGAACCAGAACTTAAGATCACACAGGCATTTGGGATTTCAGTCACCTTGAGTTGCAAAATGTTCTTTTATTCATACTGTTTTAATTGGAGTGTTAAACAGTTTTACAAGAACAGTTCATGCATAGGCTTTCATAAGTCTTTTTAAATAAATTGATTTTTAAAGGAGATGTAATGAAAGAGACTGTTGTGAGAATGGAAAACAAACCTTATGAACATGGCACTATGCGAAGCATTGTGAGACACGTAAGTTGCCATCTAACTGTCTAGGCAGTGTGTTTTCTTTTTTTTCTTTTTTTTCCTCCTTTTTAACCTTGTATTATGACTTCACCATTAAGCTTCCTATGTGCAATTTCAGACCTTGGTTCCAGGGTCCAACTGTGCTGGTTTCCTACCATCAAAAAATGTTTTCAAACCAGTTAATTCATTTCTGGTATTTGTATCATAATGGATATGAGTATGTGACTCTTATACATTACTGTCACTTAGCATTGAAAGGACTTAACATACCAGCCCTGAGGCTAGGAATTCTTCTATATGCCAGCAGTTGTGGGAATCACTGCTCATTTTGTCACTGTGCTATATGCCAGCAATACTAACATAATCCACCTGGGTGTTTTTTATAGGCATGCTGTTTCTTACACATTGATAAAATTTACATGTTAAAATCTGTATTTCAAACAAAAAAATATCTTGCCCATATTATATCCACTCTTCAATACTTCATCCTTCCTTTCTGGTTCCTGGTTTCATGTTTATGAATTGCAGGTATTCCTAACGCTTCCGCAGACAGATCTCCACCTGAAAAGCTCTGTTCTCCATCTGTCTCTTGTGTTCCACAGTTGGCATACTTGGATCATTGCTTGCTTCTTGTTTGTTTAATTATTTAAAGTTCTGAAATATTTCTGATTATTTATCTTTGGGGAGTTGATGCCAGCCCATTACATAATGTCACTGCAGAAAAGCTTTTGCAAAGGGAAGGCCTTGTGTTTCCCTTGGTGAATGAGCTCTGATTTTTGTAGCCAAGGGAGTTCTGTGGTTGAAGACTACATTGAGTGGTCTGTTCCCAATCTAATTAGTTCTACCTTACATTTAGATGATTCCAGCAGCCTATGGATTATGACACCTAAATGTACATGCTGTTTAACCTAAAATAACCAAAGCAAAACAACCCTGAAAAAGTTTACCTGATAGGACGAGAGAACTGTGCTCAGAACATGGTTGGACACACTTACGCAAATTAATCCGTGGTGTAATTTCACCGACTCGGCTGGAGTTGCAAAAGAAGTTCATTTAGGTATGTTTTGCTTCCTTTAAATAGCTGTAAAAGGTGAGAAGAGAAAAGGGCCCACAAATAGTTATTTTCAAAAACTGGCCAAAATCTACACACTTAAAGAAGCATGGCGATGAGGGAATGGGGCCAGTTAATTAAAAATGAGGACAGTTTTTAATGATGAAATGAGAAAGGATTGTGGGGTGGAAGGTCAGAGTGGAAAGACCAGCCCCTGAATGTTTGTATCTTGTCCTTAACTGAGTTGTGAGATATCCAGATCTCTTTTCTTGGTGCAAAGTAGTATCTGTTTTGCGAATAAAGCACTAAATAAGAGTTTGCCCTTCCTGTAGACTGAGTCATTATTACCTGACCTGGGTCATTAAGCCTGAGCTTAATGTAACTTTTTTTTTGTCCTGGTGTAAGTTTCATCAAACATGTAGAGGACTCAACTTCTGTAACAGTGTTATAAATTGTCTGGTTTACACCAATAAACATTTTCCTTCCACATACCAGAGTAAAAACCTGGTTTCCATGATCTGTTTAATCTACTCTTAACTTCATGTGCCCGCTGAGAGATGGCTGTCTTCTGCTCCCCTGCCTGTACTGGTAGTAGCACCTGTGTTCTTAGCTGGATCAGGGAGTTTGTTTCATCAGAAGCTAATTGATTTGTTATTGGTGGGGGTTGGATCTATTTCCCTCCCCCTTCTGAGCTGGTTTTCAGCCAGTTCAGTTTTCCAATCCAGATAATGGAATGCACAAGTAACCATTCTGTTGCCAGCAGTAGGGATGTAATGGGATCATGCAGGCAGGGAAAGTAAAGGCTCATCTTTTCAGCAGCTTCATTAAGAGATTAATTTTAATCCGTTTTGATGCTGTATGTTAAATTATACCAAAATAGATACTTTACATATCTGCCTAATGTAACATGTGAAGGTAGGAGTACCATTATTCTGATACTGGTATTTATTACAACCTTTACTGCATACAGAACAGGCCTTAGCTGACATTTTATTAATTTGTACAGCTGTTGTGTATGTTATGTATCTGTGATGTATGGTTAAAGAAAGTCCATTTGCTTTACGTATTTCAAGACATTAAAATCAATACACTATATTCAGTACTAAAATGACTATACAAAGTGACATCAATACATTTTTTTCTGTCTACAAATACAGAAGGAATTTTTAGAAACTTGATTTTTATACAGAGATTAATATATGAGCTGTAGGGAGCTGTAATGACACACTTTGATCAGAAGAGTCGGTATTCTTTGGCTTATTTTGCCACCAAAGCCCCAGGGTGGAATTAATTTTGTCTAACTTGGACTAGTCCATTTTATTCTTTCCCTGCACTTTTGCAAATGGATTTGAGACAGATTTCAAGTTCCAAGGCATTTAAAACTAATAAAATATTTACTAGGACAACAAACATCTAAAATGATGACAGTTATTATAATGATTTTGGACAAAATCCTGCAAACTATTGAGAAAGCATGACTTGGAGCCAATTGAAAATGGCTTTCTGAATAGTGCAGTGAGGGCAAGTGTTTTAAATGGGTCTTGATCATCGTATGGAAATTTAAGTGTATAACCAGAAGAGAACATTTCTGGCACAAGAAATTCAGTTTCTGTTGTGGGTCCTTGGTTATCTGACTTTGTTTGTTTTCCCTTAGATCTATCAAAGAGAAAGAGGTTATCTTGCTGGGTAAAAAGGTTAGCTTCCTTGAAAGGAGTCAGGATAACTGGTTCTTTTGGGTTTTGGGGGTTTGGGTTGTTTGTTTGGGTTTTTTTTGAGGATCTGTGTTGTATTACCTCTATGCACCAGGACTTCCTGATATTCTTTTTATGGATCAGGAGGGATTTTTCCTACCCCTTTTCATTCTTGCCCAGTGATGCATAGTGCTCTTGCAGTTTGTGGTTCTTGTGAGGCTTATTTTGTTGCCCTTCTGTCTGTTGTCCCCTGAACCAGCTGGACTGGCTACAACCAGGAGGAGCTAAAATCAGGGTATATGGGTGTTCCTTGTGACACCAAATTGTCAAGTACCTGGTTGGTGTGTTTTTATTTAGACTGTCACTGTCTATATTCAGGCTCAGTGGGAAAGTTGCTGTGAGAATGGTACAGCTGGTTTTTTGTTCGATTTTTGGTGGATTGTTTGGTTTCATTTTTTTGGCTGATTGGTTTGATTTTGGCAGTGCTCTGTAGTAGGAGTCTTGAGCCTTTTCAGATCTGCTCAAAGTGTTAGCTAAATAATCCAGTGCCATTTCAGAGACCTTAGTCTCTTCGACTGTCTTCCGATGGCACCCAGTATTTCTGTGATTTGTGTGTGTGTGTGTGTTTTACTGAAAGACACGATTTACAGTGCTGTGTGGAACAGATGTTTTGAATAAGACATCTGTAGTACTATTGCCTGCAACTGTGGGAATCTACTCTCAGTGGCCTCAGGGATCATTCCTGACCTGTGTTACAAGAGATTTATCTGAGTAAAATTTACGTTTTATAGACACTGAACAATACCACCTCTCCTTATCCTTGTACAAGAAAGAAAGATGAGCCTCCTCTGCATGGAGTTTGGAGATAAAAAGTATTTCCTTCCACCGCCTGCTCTTCTCTCCATCCTCTGTTATTCCCTTTAACAAGACTACTGTGATTCTGGAATCTGTGAGAAAAGAGAGTAGTAATTTAGAGGCAGACACAGGGTCGCACTTTACCTGCTTCTCCTCTTTGCTTTGTGTGTGCAGAGAATCCTTGAAGAAACCAGTACAAAGTCATGCTGTGTTATTTTTTTGGGGGGGTCTCCATCACAGTCATAAGGATCAGAGATTATGGGGAAGCCTTGGCCTGAGCTCCCTTCTGGGTTGGGGGTTACCTTGGTATCCTACACAGTGCTTTGAGGAAGGCATAGGGAAAGGATGCTACAGGAGGATTTTTCCAAACAGCTTCCAGCAGGTTTAACTGTGATGGGGGATAATCAGTGGCTGTTAAAGTCTGAATGCAGAAAAACTCCGGCTGAGATTTGACATCTTCTTTCTGAATCGGGGCTAAACAGAGAATACCAGCTTTGATCTTACAAAAAGACAGAGGCTGGAGGCTGGCTTTTAACTGAAGGCATTCATACTGTATAATTCCCCAAATACTTGTGTAGCAGACACTTGTCACTTTATTTATGAAGTGGTAAATAATCCTATTACGTGCTATAGTTGAATTTATAAAGGCTGAGTTAGGGACCTAATTCAAACCTGTTTATTCAGAAAAGTACAAACTTTTTTGGAATGAAGTCTGCACAAACTGGGATCTGAATCCATAGAAACAGATACTGCACACTGGAGTGAGCACAGCTCCTGTTGAATCATCCTGTATCCCATACTGAACAGAATGCGTTGTGTAAGGAGGTGTACATTAGTGGTTACCAGTCAGCTTATAGCCCCATCAGGCACTTCCTAGAGTATTTGAGACATTTGTCATTTCTTAGATACAAAGTACAGCAAGAATATTAAAATGCAGCATAAAATACTTTAAAGGTTGTAAAATATTCTAGTCTTTTTAAAAATTTCTCTGTAAACTGCTTTCCAGTGATTGATGGTGGTATGGGGCTGTTTGCTGATGGAGTCCTTAAATAGAGCACCAGTCAAATTCAGATATGCCTGGCAATGGGAGGCAGGGCTTACCAGCAGCGTTTTCTGGGCAAAGAGCATAGCAGTATAGTATAGGAAGTACAGACATTAGGAAGTTTCATTTTTTACCTGTGCAACTCTTGGACCTGAACGAACTTTGAAGACAGATGGGAATCCAGTCCCAATTGTTTAAAGAGAGACAGATGACAGTCGGAAATAATGTGTATAGTTAAACATGTCCTGATAATCAATGGCATGGAGTGTGTATAGTATTGACTTACTTCACCAGTACTCAAAATTGCCTCTGATTTAGGAATTTAAATATGAAATTAAAGCACTTTTGTTGTGCTAGAATTTTTTTGGAGCCGTTCTCTGTGCCTTTTTGATTAGTCACGCTTCTCTTTCTCTATCCTCCAGTATGTTTTCATGCTTTGTTTTGGTTTTTATATATTTGCGTGGACCTTCATGTCTTGTGGCTTTTTAATGTCTTGATAGGGTAACATAGCTCCCTTATTTTCTCTCACTTTTCATCTGTTGTCTGCCTTTGCAGCCACCATCATCTTTCTCTTCTCTTTTTTCTCCTGATTCTTTGTCACGTCACAAGTGACAGTTTTGACACTATATGGACTAAAATGGCAATGATGGACAAAAGATAACTTGTTTTTATATCCAGAACAAACAGCAGGTACTGCTAGTCACACATAACACTGAAGATCAGCACTTGTCTGAAGAAAACCAGACTGACAGTGAATTTCAGAAAAGCTAAGATGATAAGGGTGAAGAAAGCAAGTCACTCAGCCCTCACATACAGTATTTCCAACATTTCCACTTTCAATCTGAAGACAATAGTTTAAGCTATCTTTACCTGGATTTGTTGGGGTTTAGATTCTGTTCTTCTTATTTGTCATAAAGCCCTCTCTACAAAATTGAATTTCCCTTTTTTCTTTTAGTTGAAGTTCATTCATAGTAATCTTCATGACCAGGGGCTTCAAAGCTTACAGAAGATATAGTAAGTCCAAAATGTCGTGCACCACCTTTTCCATGATGCAAACTGCCAAAATCCCATACTGTATTAGTTTATTAATGCCACTTCTATTGAGTTATAGGTTGAATTCAAGGTTTTAGCCTTGCACTTAATTTAAAATTAATTGGATTCATAAGGAATGTCATGAACAATATCATTATGTCAACTGTATTCCACCTGTGGAATGGTGGAATGGAATTGATAAATGCTGAAGTGAAAAACGGTGTTTGCAGGAGATGGATGAAGTCCTCTAGGGTGTGATCAGAGTACTTCCAAACCTTTATGTTTAAAGCTACATGTCTGCCTTTCCTGTGGTACCAATACAGACTATTTAGCAACAGTGATAACACTTCACTTACTCCTTAGCCTTTTCCATGCCAGTCCAGTGTCCTGACCATGATCAGTTCTTTCTGCACATTATATTTATCCATGGAGAGTCATTCTGTTAATAATCACATTGCCAGTTGGGTTAGATTTTGAGTAAAAACTACTGTGAAGTCTTCTGCTGCACTTTATAAAGGTGAACAGGTTTCAGTGGTGGAACAACCCCTAAGGTAGAGCCAATTTCTGCATTGTTGTAGCAGAACAGAGCATTCATTCTGGGGAGGATACTTTTTGTCTGCTTTCTGCAGTCGGTTGAACAGAGGTCAGATTTGTTGGAAGCTGCTTAATTGTACAGGCAGCACTGCTCAGACCATGGAGCACAGCTTCACGCTGTTCTCTCAGCTGTCTGCTCCTTCTGCAATGATTGGCTCTGCTTCTTTTCAACTGCTAACATCTCACTACAGGCTTTCCTGTGAACATGCTGCCTTATGGCTTGAGACCAATGTGTGGGCACTAATCACCATCTGGAGAGAGAATGAGACTCGGGGCCAGCTGAACTTGGCTGTAAGTACTGTTCGAAGTGGGGCATGGGAGGCTGTACACCAGGCCACTGCTCTTTTATCCTGAAAAGCTTTGTTCCACCACGGTTCCCTGGCAGAAGCTGACTCTCCAAGTGCCTGCAGGAGCCATGGGAGCCATTGGCTTGTACTGGGGCAGGAGCGGCTCGTACTGGGGCAGGAGCAGCTTGTACTGATCAGCCGCTCCAAGCAGAGCAGCCCTTCTTGCTTCAGCCGATTTCTCGGGGTGTTGTGGAGCAAACTGGTGTGGGGTGGGAACATCCCCTGCACAGAGAAGCAAGATATCATAAGTCAGCAAGAATCTTTTGCCTCAGTAGGAGGCCTGGTGGGCTCTATTGTGTCACCACAAGAGACAGTGTTCCTGCTGAGTTTCTGATTGTGTCCCCATCCAGAATACACGTATTTGCAGAATACAGGTTTCATGGAACACATTAATGTATGGCAGAGTATCTTAGTGCCTTTGAGTGGAACGGTTAATTTCCCCATTGCTGTCAGTTGGGGATGAGGGCTAGTATCACATGCTTGTGATTTTTTTAAATCCTCCTCTGGATGCTTCCATAACTTAGAAAGGAAAATAAAATTGTATCGAGTGTCATACCACTATTTTCCATTTGTTAAAGACATACTTCTACGTCAGGAATAACTTACTGTCCCATGGCTTGTCTTACAATCTGCCTCTGTTTTCCTTTGCTTAACCGGGTCCAAGAGTGTTTGCGGGGGAGAGGCAGGAAAGGAATGCAACTGCTAAGCTCCTTATGGCCCACATCACTGTCTGGCAGCATTCTCCAGCTGTTAAGATGGGTGGTTTATGTATGTGGAAGTAGAGGTGGATTGTTTTCTGTATGAGATGTAGGGTTTTATTAGAAAATGCATGGGTCTCATTATGGGAAGTTCTATGCATTTCTGAACAGAAGCATTTGAATTATGTTCTAACAGCCCATCATATAATCTGTTTGTTCTGAGTTCAGTTAAGTTGTGATAATCTAATAGGATGTTTTTCCAAGTACCAGAGTTATTGGCAACATCCATATTTTTCATACAGCTTAGATATGTACCTAAAGAATCATGAGTTTACAAGAGTTAGGAATGTCTAGACCCTTGATAAATCATGTCATGAAGAGCAGCAAATAAACTGCTGGGGTTTTGGATTGACTCTGACATGGATGTTTTATCAAAAGTACGGACAAGCCTTGTTCTCTTTCACTTTCTTTCTCTCTCTCTCTCTAAATTTCTTCTGCAAGGTGCTTCATTATTGCTGCCTGATTTTTTTTCTAAGATATAAGATGCAGTGCTACTTCAGAAACAGAATGAAATTCTTGAATGGAAAGCAAAGGTACCTCATGTCACCTCTGATGAAATCCCAATGTAACTAAGTTTGGGGCACATCAGAACGTGCCCCTCTGTTTTCCTAAATTTGATTTCTTAATTTTAGTAGATGAGGTAATACATTTAATGCGTTACAGGTAGTACTGCTGGCAAAATCTGTGATTATGTTTTCTGTAGGAAGCCCTGTAGTCTAGCATTTTTAGTTTTGTGAAACATGCACCACTGAAGCTGAAATTAGTGTAAGTTCAGTCTGCCGTTAATGTCCCTGAATATGCGCAGTCCCAGTATTACACTCATTGATCAGAACCTCTCCTGCAATTGCTCCTTACATATACCAGGAATCATACCAAGTGTGAAAGAAAGACTAAAAAGTACAGAAGGAAGTAATACTTGAGAGCATATTTCCCTTAAAACCTGAGGCATTTGGCAAATGCTGAAGAATTTTTAATTTTAACATCCTCTACTACTTACTAGCAAATGGCTATGGAAACTACTTTGAAGGTCTGTGTTCTAAACACCTTTACTACTTGGTCCTCCTGAGAAGTAATGGCCTGCTACCTCTGTGGCTTCATTAATTCAAGTGGCAGAAGCTTGTAGTAAACTATATCTGGAGCTTTCACTATTATGTATTGTTCTGCCTAAAGAAATTTATGTTAAAAGCCCAGGCACTTTTAAGTGTGATTTCATATGTTAAAACAATGCTAATATTGCAAAAGGTAGGCAGTCAAAAGTTAAGAAATACTGCAGTTGGTTTTGTCTGCAATCTTAAATTGATATTCATATGCATAAACACTGTAATGCACTGTTTTATTACATGCTTTTTTCCTCCAAAAGGCTTCAGCCTCATTAACTGCATGGAATGGAAGTTGTATCGTTCATTGTTGCAGAAATAAGGTGTGTGGTGAAAAGATGAGGGGTTTGTTAGAAGAGTGGTTAAAGCAAATAAATGCCATTCTTATCCCTTGTAGGCCATTCCTGCTTCTGCCACAAAATAACCTGGAGAAGTTTTTTAAGTTTTGATAAGTAGTCACTCATTGTAGGTTTTATTTTCTACAAACCTAACTCAGTGCCGTAAAAGTGCTGAGCTCTCACAACCACAACTGATGTCTAGCGGAGCTTTGTTTTGAAATACAAAGTGCTTTAAAAGGCTGTATAATCTGATAAATCAAATTTTGTGTTTCAATTTAGGCCATGAATTCTTGTGGTTTTCACTTCCACTGTACCCTTGTCTGAAAAATGGAGACGGTAACAAAATTGACTGGAATAGCTGAGGTGATTAGAGGAGAATACGGCAGAAACAACCAGAAGAAAAATCAGCAGCTCTGTAGTCAGCATAGGGAAGTCTGTTGCGTAGCTAATAAGACCAGGGACCAAAATTTGGGTGAGTGTAACCAAGAGGTTATAAGAAATCTCTCTGAGCAATGTCTATCCTGAGCGCTGAGTGAGACAGGAGTTTAACTGAAAAATTGTAGGCATATAGTTAATAACTTTGTCATAACCTCTCTGTACAGTGGAGCTGAATTAAGACTTCTGTTACTGCCTATTCTGAACTCGAGTGTTCAACACGATGGCCTTTTTCACCTTACATATTTTATTTCCTGTAATGAAAACGTTGTACGCATAAAGGATGAGAATATATGAGTAGGTATGCAACTGGATATAAATTCCCCCAAATTTTTATGGATACCTCTTACATGTAAAGAATATGCGGTGTGGACATATAGATGGTCTGTCTTCGAAAGGAAGTCCCCATTTGATAGCTCTGTTACTGTTAATAACCAGGTTGCCTCCATGCTGAATGAGCAGCTGCAAAGAATCAGGATATTGGAGATGATGCTTCCCTCTGGGTTGCTACAATAAACTCTTGTTTTGGTGCTTTGATTTAAAGCACTGAAACTCTCCAAAGGAATGCGTCAGGACACTGGAGTATTCTTTTCCATTTGCAGCACAATGGAGAAAAAAAATATTCTCAGGCTCTCCAGAGAGATAAATATGAGATTGCAATACATTTAACTGTATTTAAAATGAAAGCGTGTTGAAAGCGCTCTGTTGAATATTAAGTAGATCCTATTATAAAATACCTCAGATCAGAGCATAGGATTTTCCCCTAATACTTTGCAAGCTACGGCTTATCTAACTACAGAAGACACTCTATACTGAGGCTCATTCTGGCTATAGATTCAAGGATCCTAGGTCTAATTTGGCCTGTAGGATGACTGAGCTGCAGTAGTACTTGCTGAATGATTCACTGAGCAGTGTTCACATCAGCTTCAAAGAAAAATACTTTCCCTTTCTGCTTACTGAACAGAAGGAGCTGCTGTGAATATGGATATTGACAGGAGGCTAAAGGAATAAAATGGATAATGTGTAAAGGGAAGAGAAAACACTTCATCATGTTCATAGAGTGGGTAATAAGTAATTTTGCTGTAATACTTACTTTTGCAAATGAGAATGATTTACATTTATATATATCTCATACCCAGCCTGAGCCCAAAATATTTTTATAATTCACAGACAGTCTAGGAACTGTATATGTAAGCAGGGAAAACATATACAGCAAAGTCAGGAACACAGGAATCCTAAATGACAAAAATGGACTCTGCAAATTTATGTATCATGTAGCAACCAGATGAAGTACTGTCCAAATAATTAAATACATACTACTCTAGTGAACCATTATGACACCCAACATGTTACGTAGGGTTCGAATCCAAACCTTCAGTGCTGGATTTATAGCCTTTGTTATTTTGTGTTGATGCGGTTACTATCAGACTGCAACGAGTATTGCTTTCCCTGACAGTAGCAGCAGTAACCGTTATTTTGTGTGGAGAGTCACAATGGAGAGCCATACAGCACCGCAGCAGGGACATCTATGCTGCAGGTACTGTGAAAAGCATCTGGATTTGAGAACTGGAAAATAAAGCAATTCAGATTTTAACCTGCCGTGTTAGCATCAGTGGAGGGGCAGCTGTGTAGTGTAACTGGAACGCAGGAAAAACTGAATTCCTTAGTAAGAGCTTCAACATATCTAAACCCAAGTGTTTTGTGTGTTTCAATTAGGCCAAATTTGGGCACATTTTAATGGGACCACAAAATCCACATCATCTTTTCAAGATTGCTAAATGTTAAGGTCCTTCTCTGCCAACATTTCCAGAAAGACCAAGTCACAGACATATGACTGACATTATAGGCCTGAAGGTCTCCAGGGTAGATTCATTAGGCTGGGTGCTCCTGCCTGCCATCCAGAAGAGAGCTGACACAATGACATCAATTACAAATAATCTTAACCAGTTTCAATTTTCCTATTATGTTTGTGTTGGCTTTTGATTCTTATCCATAGTAGCTCCTTTTCTTCAACTGAGTGGAGGTGGGAAAGCTGCAACCTGTATGACCCCCAGCACTCCCCCAGGATTCAGCTATAAAAGTGCCAGACCTTTTTCCAGGAATTGAGGCAGCTCAGTATTTCAAGGCTCTGTAACTCTCTCTTTTTCTAGATTAGACTTCTGTAGCATAGCTGGCTGTTATTCACTAACCTTGTCTCAGACAGACTAATTTTCACCCATTGTATCAAGCCTTAGTGATGCACTCTGTGGAAGCTCATCCCCTTTATACAGTCTTCCAGGTATTATGCCTGAGACCAGCAAAGTCAAATGATGTATGTCTTGGACAGGCATCTAATCAGAGTGATTTGTAGGCACTCCTAGAGGAACCAAAGTCCAACTGGTGCCCCAGTGATAAAAGCCCACTGATTAATCCCAAGGCTACACTTTTCTGTGATTTGCCATTTCTGCAGAATAAATAAAACATGATCCATTTCACGGTCAACTGCTGGAAAACGATTGCTTGTTAAATTCTCTCACTTACAAAAATGAGAGAGAGAGAGAGAACTTGTCTGGGATTCTACCCTAGCCTTTTTTTTCCCCCAACTAAGGTTGTTAATGGGTAGGTTTGGTGTTCCAGAAGTGTTTCGTTATGAGTACATGATTTAATGTAGTAAATGCCGGTGGATTGATTTAGTATTTTTTTTAATTGGTTTAGACAGGATTATATACCCATCCACAAATAGCCTTAAATGCATGATAAGCATATCAACGGACTGGCTGGCAAAGAGAAAGCTATCTTTTTTGGAGGGCAGTAAACTAAGAAATTCAGCATGTGGCCTGCTGCACAAGCCACTGCTTTGTGTCTGTGAATTTTTGACTGTTATGTCAAATGGTTGAACATTATGTTTCTTTTTTTTTTCTTGAGAGTGCTTTTGCCAAAGGAGAAACAAAATATTTATTCAGACACATTTAAATCAATATTTTTTCTTGCTAGTTTATTTATAACTTCATTGTATGTGGTGGATTGATTTTGGCCCACCATGCCACTCCATAGCTCCCCTCCTCAGCAGAACAGTGCAGGGGTAAAAAAGATTGAAGAAAAAATGTGTGGGTCAAGGTGTGAAGGCAGTTTAATGAAGCAACAGCAGAAGTCAGTCACATGTGCAGAAGCAAAGGAAAACAAAAGGTATTATTCTCTACTGCCCATCAGCAGGCAACGTTTGGCCACCTCCTGGGAGGCAGGGCCTCAGTACGCATAGCGGTTGCTCTGGAAGGCAAACATCATAAATAACAAATGCCCCCCACCTTCCTCCTCCTTTCTCTTACTTTTTTTTCTGAGCAGACGTCATATGGTATGGAATACCCCTTCGGTGGGCTTGGGTTGGCTGTCCTGGCCATGCTTTTCCAGCTACCAGTGCAAGCACAGCGCTGTGAGGGCTGCCACGGTGCTCAGCCAGACACAACACACTGTGTTATAAACAGGGTTTAAAAATTGTCCCTTGGGAATAGATGCTTTTTCTTACATAGTCCCCTTTGCATTGCACAACACGGCTGTCCTTTGGCCTAGAAGTTATTTTCTCTACTATAACAGCTAATGAAATGGAAGAAAGAGGGTTATTTGCATAGGTAATTGTAGAAAGACTAGTTTGCATCACTTTTCCTTATTATTGTGCCTGAACTTCACATGAAAATTTTTTTATGTCTATAAAGGAACAGATCAGTACTTACTGTATCCTGAGTGAGAAATGTGCCATTAAGGAAAAGCAGTCCATTTCTTTTGGTGGGTTTTTCATGAAAAGAGTTTTTTGCAGAATCTAGCTTGCTATTAAGCCACCTTCATGGTTCAGTGAGAGTTGACATCCTGATGCCAGGATGCTGGTAAGAAATTACAGAGTTCTCTCAGGATACATTACAGCTAAATATGAGATCTTTCATTGCAAAGGGAACTGGATTTTCGTGAACACTAGGAGAAGGGCTACAAAAAGGACTTTTGTGCTGGGGAACCGCATGACTGGGTGATATGAAAGGCAATGCTATGGTTGGAGGAAAAAGTGCAGAAATGGCATGTGATTTTATGGCCTGAAGCTAGAATGAGGCTCTGTTGTAGAAGACAGGTAGTAAGTATTTCCCTACAAGCTAGAGCTGTTGATGAGCATCGCTGGCCAATGGAATGCTTTAACTGGTTGACTGCAAGCCATGACTGGTGCACCGCAGAGAAATAAGTGAGAAATAGAAAAGAGTATTTTTCCACTAAGTGATTTAGTAGAAAGGTAGGTAGAGAAAGTAAATCAAAAGACCATTGTTCTAAGAACCGTAAGAAAACAGGCTTTACTTTTAGCGTACTCTGGATTCACTGGTTTTGTTTTCCTAAGTAGTGCTATGGTTGAGAAATAAATGTCTGTAACAGTTATGTTTGATGCGCTATCTTAGTGTTGTAGCATGACAGAATAACCAATTTAAGTGCCTGTAGCAGGTGGGGTTTTTTCCCCTTGGATTTCTGGTGTGTATTCAAGCTAGTTTTGTTCTGTAATTTTATTAAGGGTGCCTAAGTTTTGAATCAATCCTTTGTTCCTGCCAACAGCACATGACAGAAGAGTTAGAAAGACACAGCCTGATCTGGAGGGAGCAATTCTTAATTCTGAAAAGACTAATGCAACCATCTCCGGAAGACGTGAGCACCTCAGTCTCTAAATCAGCCCTAGGGAGTTCCAGATACTCAGGTTGAAACTAAGGGCTAAAGGGCTCAAATCAGTTTTCATGTCTGAAAAGATTTGCCTGCTGTGTGCCGGGGTAGACTATAGGATCGATTTAGAACTGTAGGGATCCTTTTCCCTCTACCATTTTTCTCTCTCCTCGGTAGCTAGAACAGTAGGTAATACATCATTCAAAGCTAGCAGCATTGATACTAATGGTGGTATGTCATTTTAAAGGAAAGGAATGCTTTGTTGACAGTATAGCTTTTTGCTTTATGATTTGGGCATGTTACGTGCAACAAGATGTATGTGGTGATGTCAGCTGTGAAGGTATTACAAGAGCTTTACCTAGTTGGTGACAGCTGCCAGAATTTGTCATCAGACTCATACCCACATTTTATTTTTCTTAAGAGTGGTTTAGTCCAGTCTTTTAGAGATCTTTACATACCTTTGTAATGCTGTGTTAATACTTCTCAGCTAGGAATTTTGGAAAATGAAAAACTCTGACCCTTTCCCTCTCCACAGATCTATACATTCAGCGGTTCTTTGTTCCATGTAAATGAAGAATATTATGGAAGAAGTAAGCTTATCAGGGTTTTTTAATTTGGTTGTTAAAAAGATTAATCTATTTTTCAGTTGTTTCTTGGGGCTGCTTGGGCCCTGTACACCAAATTAATGTTACTAAAATAACTTTTATTGAAGATAAACCCTTTGCTGTGTCCTGCAACACAATGTTAGTAATACATAGCCTTGCTGGAAAAAAGCCTCCCAGTATGAGTTTAGTAAGTGTTAGTATCTTCTTTCTGCTTTTCCAGTTGACTACCAAACTTGTATTTCTTGTGATGGAAGTTTTTCCTCTTCTAATGAGCACGATTATTGCAGTCTTTCGAGGATTTCCTCCTAGTGAGATTAATGCCACTGAATTGTACAAGAATGACAGGGCACTGCAGCCCCAGTCTGCCATCACAGAAGTAGCAAACATAATTCATTAAGAAAAAAAAAAAGCACTTTACCATTTCCTAAGGTCCTTCCTATTGACACACACAAATGAAACTCTTTGTACAGACAGGACAGATAAATTGTCTAGTTTTTATCATTTAGACCTCCTGGGGTTTTTTATTTCCCTACACAGATGTGTGGTGACTCCCAGGTTAGAATGTTAGGTGTTTTTTTTAAAGGTTTACTGTTTCTGTTGTTAGCAGTAGTGAACAACAGACTAGAAAGACTAAACAATGTGTCTAAGCAATCGAGCTTTACAGAATAGTACAGTTAATCCACAGTAGTTCTGAATTAATGATTTAATTTGGGGAAAAAAATAAAAAGGTTTCCCTATTAGTTTGGTAACTAATTGGCAACTATTTCTGCCCAGCATCCCCAAATAAATTTTTCAAAAAATACATTCTTACCTACAGTGGACAAGATCTTGAAGGCTTTAGTTAGCCTTCCCCTTTCCCCTCATCCCATATGCTTCTGCAACGGTATTGAACTTGGCATTAATGTTGTTAGTGGGAAGAACATTTGAATGTGTAGAAACATTTTCTTTTTTGTTTGTCCATGAAAACATCTTTCTGGATAGTATTGGCTGGGAAAGTGAACATAACTGAGGCACTAATCGCATACTCTTAAACCTTTATTAAGGACAAAATCATACTCAGAATTAGTTCTGAATTCTTACTAAATGTAGTATCAAGAGTTTCTCCGAAGTGAAACTACTAATCTGCCTGTGTTTGCTGAGCTGCGTATCTCCATCTATGACTGCTTTATGTGCTTGAAACATGAGGTTTGCTTTGTCTGGTTCATACTAGCAGTGCAAGATGCTTTAGGAAGACTCGTATTTTTGAGTTTGTTAGCAACTGGTTAAGGAACCATCTGTTCCACCGTGGAGGGTTTCTCCCTGGATAACCCACTGTGTGAAGAGGCATTATGAGATAGCTGGGAAGGAGCGTCCTGCTCATTCAGCCAGGACTGAAGCATCACTGATGGCGTCCTTGCAGAATGCACCCATAGCTACCATGTGAGCTCTGCTCACACTTCTGTCACATGCCAGTGCTCTTGCTGAAACTTAGCAGTGATGCTGCTTCTGGGAGGTCAGATCTTCAGTCTTTATTCTCCCTAGGAACTCTGACATCCTGTAGGTAAATGCTGGGGTGCTGCTTGAAATCAGACACAGTATAAACGTACATGTAGAAAACCACTTGAAGGAAAAGGATGTGCACTGTGGGATTTTGTCATGGTTGTGTGTCCAATTATACGTTCACCTCTTAACTGCTACTCCTTTTTATAGGACCACAAACTCCATGCTTAATGAACCAGACAAGCTATCAATACTGCTAGGGTAAGAAAGTCTCCAGCTTCCAGGGTTTGTATTGCGGTGCATTCATAATATGAATACACATATAGACAGTACATATCAAAGAAAAACAAGGGCAGGCGAATAACCCATCTTTGTAATAACTAGCTTTGTCCTGAAAGTGAAAACACTGGATTTTCCATTTTATAGGAAGTGTCATGTCTTTAGAGTCTGTCTTGTCTCAAGCAAATACAAGAATGAAGAACTTGGGGGAAAGAAAAGTTTGTGAAATGCCTTCCCAAAACAGAATAATTATGGAGAAACTAGTTTGATTTTAATAAAAATATGAATGAAATTTTAAATTTTACTTTATTTTACATAGCTGTTCTAAAACCAGAAATGTTTGTAGTGGAATCACCATATTTTTCCAAAATTGAGTAGTACTGTATAAAGATGGAATTCAGCAAACAGGAAAAAAAAAACCTCCAACCCAAACAAATCCTTAGTTTGGATTATTTGAAAAGCTCTAGTTGTATCCAAGAGACATTCTGTCTTGTAACTTGTTTGTAGGCTCCAGTAAGGGCTGATTGCAAAATGTCAGCATGGTATATAAGGAGGTCCAGAATCCCCAGAGCAATCAGTGGCGAGAAGACACATAAATCACAGGGCTCCTAGGCTGGAGAGGAGGAGAAACAGCACCACTGGAATGACAAATCAGAAATCTTAGCTGGGTTAAGTAAATGACATCCTAGTTTCTTCCTGTCAATATAACAGAGCAGTCAGAGACAAAAAGAAAGGTTACTTATGGGAATTGGCCAGCAAGGTAGAATTTTCTGAAGATTTGCATTAATTCATTTACTATGTTTAAGACTTTCAAATTGGGCTTTTTTTTAAGAGACACCTTTTTATCTTTGTAAGATCCTTGAGTCTATGTGATAATTTATTTTTTAATACAAGTAGTTAGCCTTTAACCTGTGAGAGAAATCTGATGGATTTGGTAAACTGAGCTAATTTAGAATTTAGGCTTTTGGATGCCTCATTTGCTACACGGAATTGTTAGGCAGAGGCTTTTATTTTTTAATTCTCCCAACCTCTACCTGCATGTGTTCTAATGTCTCCTCTTATCTGCTTGAATGATCATCTCTAGTGCTGCTTCATGCAAACCACAGCACAGCAAACTCTTCTCAGAGATTGAATGAGTGACAGTATGTATTTTCAAGGTACGCTAAATGAGAAATGTGCAATTTAAGCAAAGCATTCACACATTTGAATGAAAGACTGAAACTGTTGAAACTGCAGCCGCTGACAGGAAATTGATGTACTGGTTGCTATTTACCTAGCACAAATTAGTTCTCTGCAATCAGTTTTATTAAACTGGATGGAAAAAGCAAGCATTCCCTCAAGAGGGTTAGGGAAATGTTCCCTTCAAAGTTAAGAGTTAAATGTGCTGCTTCCCCATGTCCTTGCTGTTTTCTCATCATGTCCCTTGTTGGATATTTTTCTGAAAAATCCCACTATGAAATAGACTCATAAGCTTTCCTAGTTTGCATTTAACCCTATCCAGAGCTTCGCCTTGGACTTTGCGACCAACTGGTCTGTGACAGGAGTGCCACAAGAGGAGTTTCTTCAGTCAGAATGTTCTCCTGTGGGGCACAGGCAAATGCACTGGGGCTCCACCTTTCATTTGCTGAGCACACAGGCCAGATGCCCTGCAGTAGAGCATAAAGTTATGTCTGAATAAAAAGGTAATTTTCCATTCCAAACTGGTAACTTTTTCCTAAATCAGACAAGTCCCTAGGGGATCTCACTGTCATGAAGAGGTTCAGGTGGTTTCAAACTCAAATGCTTCAGGGCTTCTTGATCTGTCAAGAGTTTTTCTCTACTTTGGGGATGTAAATTAATATTTATTATTAATACAGCAACGCAGTGTGCAAGATGCACCACACTTGTTAAAGTGGCCATGTTAATCTGTGTCTCAAAGCATTTAAAGCCTGTTTTTAGAAGGGAGAAGATCTGCACGTGTCAGATTTTTGGAACTAGAAGGGCTAAAAGAAGCTTTTTAATCTGAGGCTGGGACAAGGTTTTTAGGAGAGAGTATTCTAGTAGCACAGACCTGGCATATAGTCTAAAGTAATGGCAACCACTGACCTTCTTATTAAGCACTCAAGAAGAGGGGGCTGGATCCACGGTTTTGCTCAACTGTTATCCGCTGGTCACAGCTTTTCCTAATCGTGCCCAATCTCTCCCTCCTGCACATCTGAGAGTACATACATGATACTTAAATGATAAAAAGTTCCTCGTGTTACTACAAAAAAACCCAAAGTGGATCTGTATTATTTAAGGCCAAGATGTCTGTTATCTGGGAGATGTTCCGGCATCTGGTGTTTTTGCAGAGTGAGGGCTCTTCAGTAGTTCACTACATCAGCTTTGTCTTACCTGTCTACTTTCCTAGTAAAATGTAAAGCAGATGGATTGTGGGTTTTGTCTAGGTGTAGTAAATCTGTCTTGGAACTAACCCTGGAACTAATCACTTGTATTTTTCAAGTCTGTGTGCCTAAAATTAAACACCTGCATCCACATCAGTCACTTCAGGCGCTGGAAGGAAAATACGGGTCTGGCTTTTCAGAGCAGTTAATTCAGTGATGGGACTTGCAAGTACAAGTAACTTCTAATTAACAATTAATGGCAGATGAAAGTACTTAGCACTTAGGAAATTCATGATTCTAGGCAAACTTTCAGCAGCTGTGTTTGAATGTTTGGGCCACTGTGTTTCTTTATGATAAAGATTTTCCTCCTCTTTCTCTTTTTAATGCTCCCTCCCTGCCACCCCCACCCCCATTATAAGGATTTTTCCTTCTTTTCAGTCTGTTTCAATTGTCATGAATATAGCTTATTGTTAGTAAGTCACAGAAGAACACAATAATAGAAATATGGTTGGAAGGGTTATTGAGAGATTGCCTAACCCATCAGGTCTTCCTAGTGAGGACCATCAATACTGAAGCCAAGACATGCAACAGAGCACGAAGTAAAAGGCTGTTCCTACCTTGTCGGCTTGGGCTGTGTACACGTGACTACTGTCAGAGGAAGGTAGTGCTACTAGGAGATAACAAAGGGACACAGTCTGAAAAAAAAAATAATGTTGAAGCAGCAGGGTATCTCTTCCATACTAAGGAGGCCTCAGCATCAACTCTCATAGCCCTATCTAAGTGTTAAGGCACTGTCGTGAGGCGATAGCTGCAGGGCTTCAGGAGGACACAGGCTCAGCAGGCTGGACACAAGGCTGAGGATGCAGGAGCTCAGAAGGTGAAAATAACAGAGGCAGGCAGAGCAGGGGATAAGGATTGACAAGGCAGGCAGAGCAAACTGGCAAGGGGTTGATGGTGGTCACACTGCAACTTTTCCCAGGCAAGGTTGGTTAAGGCAGGATATATATTTATTTTTTTTTCTCTGCTCCATAACAGGGTCACCTTTATCTAAGTATTCTTGAAAGGCATTTTCCTGTGGAGGCAGCATAGTAGTATAGGCGTATAAGCAACAGTTTAGGCAACCTACTCCTTACTTTACTGTCCCTAGTATTCAGAATGTTTTCTCAGATATACCTGTTTGTCCACAGCCTCTCTCCTGTTAGTGCCATTGCCTTCTGAAAGAAGCATTTTATTTCTCTAATGGTACTCAGAGCACAGTACACTCTCAGTAAAAAAAAATAATAATTTGTTTGCAGTGTTTCAGCATCTCACTCAAGTCATTCTTGTCTTTGACATGTATGGGCATGATTTTAATGGGCCGAGTTGTCTCCGGCATTGTGACAAATGAACCTATAAAGCTCATTTTTCAAACCATTACAGTTTCTAAAGCTGGATTACAGGTTTCCAAGAACATCTAGAAGCTTAGAACAAATAGAATTTTATTAATTCAAAGTAATAAACAGCTGAAGAGTATTTTTTTAATATACTTGCCTTAAAGTATCACTAAATAGATATGGGCACAGCTCATTTGCAACTCACGGTTATGAGACTTTTCAGCGTTGCTTGAAACTTTATGAAATTAAAACATATAAATTTAAGCCACCACTACCACAGTTAAGGTAGCAATTGAGAGTGCTGGTAGCTTCCTGTTGTTACCTGTTGGCCAACAAAAGTGGCAGGCACTGGCATAAATGTTTTCATGGTCAGGTAGCTGAATTCCTTATGCTCAACTGCGCTGTGCCGCAATGGGTCGAGATTGGTGCTGTGAAAGAGCAAGCATAAGCCTGTTTCTGAACAGATGTGTAAACAGGTAGTGGCCTGCATGTTTCTTAAATGGCATTTTTGATTTCCCATGCAGACCAGTTACTTCAAAAGTACTTCAGTGCATCCCCTGAAATAATGGTAAACATGCTGTTTTTAAACAGCAAAACGTGGTCGACAGAAATGTGGCAAACACTATATTGGAAAACAGCTGTGAATTCCATCGTGTGCTGATATTACTGTTTGGGAAGTGCTGCTCTCTTAGTTCTGTTGCTGAAGATAGAAACAGGTATTTTTCAAAAATGCAGTGGAGATTGTAGAAAAAATGTGAAGATGTGCATCTTAGGAAAAACTTGGTATATGTGGTGGTCATCTACCTGCAAGTGGAACTGAGGGTAAGGCCAATTAGACTACGGGTGGTAAAAGGCTCTGCAGGCTTGCTTTCATTCATTTCAGGACACAAAGAACATGAAACTAAGAACGACTTCTAGCGCACAGCAGCAAAACAAAGGCATCTAGAGAGTACACTGAGCTGAAACCCTCCCTAACAGTTTCCTCTGCTTTTTAAAGGAGCCTAGAGACCCAGCCCAAAGAAATTATGTTTAGAGATAGCATCCTCACCTGTTGAATTTCTCCTGGCTACTGTTGTGGACAACGAACTTGACCAGGTCCATGGGCAAGATGGGTCCATATGAGAACAGAAAAAGATGCAGCAGCTTTTGAACAGCAGCTACAATTTGACAGGCTCCAAACTGATACGCCTTATATGAAAAGCAACAAATATGGGAAAACAGAGTTGTGCTATCAACATGCTTTAGTCCCTTATGTTTGAGGACTTCATAATACATATATTTGGTGAACTGTGGGAGAGAACATTGAATACAGTCTGGAACTGCAGGATACTGTATGGTTGACAAACAGACCTGAGGCTTAGTGCAGGAGTAAGACACTAGGGAGAGGAAGTGAATGCTATAGGTATGTATGTCTATCATGCAAGGTCTAAAAGCAAACCAGATGAATGTTGTACTTGTAATTCAAAGGGTGCAAGGGAAGGTCCCAGGATGGACAGCTGTTGACAGCCTCCCAATGACCAGGCAACAGCACTGGGCAGGAAACACTCAGCCACCCACAGGATTCTCTGAAAAGCGGAGGAGTTGTCTGCTACAGGGTAATACACTGGGTAAACTGTTCCGTGTGCTTACTAACACTTTGAATCAGGAGCATGGAGACTCTTCAGGGAAGAGTGGTTGTAGGATACAGATGCAGAGCTTTTACCTTTGAGGTATTCTGTTCCTTGTTTTGCTGCAAGTACTTTGTGAAGCTCAAGTATTTTTATATTGGTTTCCCCATCCATAATCCAAAGATTAAAAGTATTTTATACTTTAGAGAAATTTGCAGATATTAATTAATTAAATTGCTTAGCTATCTGTAGGTTGCATGTGATCTAGAAGCAAACCATTTGTAGAACAAAGCCTGAGAAAGTTTATTCCATGGGAACAAGCTTCTCATCCTGCTGTAATATCTAAGTAGTATGAAAAAGGATGTTGTTCACTAAATATTACTTCTCTAAAAGTTGTCAGCCAGCTGAGACTGTGGAAGAAGAGGATTTGCCCAACCTTTTAAAAGTGTTTGAGTCAGTGATATAAATTAGATTTGAGAAATTACTAATTCTCATCTAAATTAAATAAATTTCCTTGTATTGCCAGGAGCATTAAAGCCAGAGCCTGGTCATATGTGATACTCCTCCATCCAATTAAAAGCAGATAAAAAATGCTTAAGTACCATTTTCATAAATAACAACAACAGAAGATTAGATTTTCTATAGTTTGTTTTTTTTTTTGTGCTGTAGAGGATACTTGTATATCTGTGTTGACTGTGTGTCTGAATTGGCAGACAACACATTAGAAGCTGGTTTCCTTGCCAACCAGTGGTTAAATGTTTTCTACAACAAAACAACAGTAAGAGGATATGTGTGTGTTTAAAAAAAAACAAACAACAAAACACCACCAAAACTTCCCAAAAAAATTGTACAACATGATTGGAAACCTCCCTTAATATTCTTAAGTCTCTAAAGACATACCTGAAATAAAAGGCACGGTTATTCCCTGCAACATGGGCTCTTAGACCGTTCTACTGATACTTTGCTTTGATGCCTTTGCAAGACTGAAGTGGCAAAACGTAGACTTGCAGATCAAGCATAAACTCAAAATCGGGCTATTGAGGTATTTTTTCTTTGTTTATGAAATTATGGTATTACACAAAACACATGGCAGTGCTGGCTTGACTTCCTGCCTGTGGATGAGGCTCTTTTTCTCTGACCCCAATTACAGAGGAAGGGGGACTGTAAGAATAAATACATCCACACTGTATAATACTTCTCAAGAGCATTTCGATAACAAGTACTGGAGCAACACATTGGAATAAGAGGTTTTTTCAGTTATTCACACTTCTAATGGCTATTACTTGCTTGGTTTACTGCCTGCTTAGGTCTCGTCACAGAAGAAAGCCAAGCACACTGCATGCACTGACTGAGAGTGGTTGGTTCATGGCTGCTGTTCGAGGTCAGGATTCTTTCCTCATTCCCATATTTCTGCTATCCACTTGAGCTCCCAGCTCCCAAACCAACAAAATACAAATACCTCAGGTCACCGAGCTTCCCTGTCATTTAGCATTTTTGCCAAACTGAAGCACAAATAACAGTTTTACTCCCCTGAGTAAATAAATGCTAAGTCAGTGCCTAGTGATTCCTCCGAAACCTCAAGATGTCTCATAGCATGACTGATAGATTTGATTAAATGGTACCCATAAGACTGTTGTTGCAGAAGAATGATTAAGCCTAAATTATCTGAGAGACTCTGACTCAGGATATAAACAGTACAAAAGCAATTCAAAGACCCTGAATCATGAATTGTGACATGATATATCCTGGAGTTCAATAAGCTAATGGTGCTATTAATGACTAAGCTAAAGCAAGCAGAGGTTTTGTTTGCTTCTGATTTCATGTCTTCCACCCTCAGTCTCTGCAGGTCGCTAAACATACAAAAGTACTTATGAAGCAGGAGGGGGAGGGGAATGCAGAAGAGAAGAAAGTAGGAGCAGAGAAGCAGAGGGATTTATGTTTTTGTTTACATCTGGAAATTTTCTTGATGTCCCTAGGGTAATGACATTCACAGTGAGTGAGGGAGAAAGGCCCACAATCTCTTGTGGGGGAGGGGAATAAAGAATAGGGGACAGATAAAGAAAAAAGAATGGAATATAAAATGCAGCCAAGGAGGACTTTTTTTTTTTTTTTTTTTAACAGGAAAAGGGAAAAAGAGATACCCAAATGTTTGTCAGGATTCTTTACTGTCTCTCCCAGAAATACTCTTAGGAGTACTGGAAGTAGTGTACTGAGGTTCCTATAGGGACCAAATAAGCCAGCGAATAGATCGTTTACAAATTCTTCTCCTGAATAACATACAAAAAAAAAGCTTACCTGATATTTTCACATTTATCGGCACAAAAGAATTTATTGATCAAAAGTAGGCAATTCTCCCTCCCTTTTAGTATATGATGATGACAGGAGAAGCTGAATTGCTTTCTCCCTTGGGAAAAACATGTTATTTCATAATAAATAAAGTGAAATTTTAGTGACAGACCTGACAGAGGGTTTTTATCTTATTTTCATCATATTTGAAAGAGATGGGAAGAAGCAGAGTGAAGTCTCTCTTATTGTTTTCCTCAAATTAAATGAAGGGGGGGCAGGGAGAAGAGCCCGCTACTGAGCAACCAAGTTATCCTTCCAGTCATATCTATGGCAAATGAAAGTGCTTCTCAAGGATAAGTAACCTAATGAAAGCTTATGCAGTGGTCATGGGGAATTGCTACCAGAACCAGACAGAAGTGAGAACCAAGGACTGAATATTAATGGAAAATGTCGTTAGGTATTTCAGTGTGACAAGCAGGGTTTTTTTTCCTGATGCATAAATGGTAGTTTTGTGGAACACACAGTAGTGACAAGCAGTTCATCCTTCCTTAACCTGGTGTCCTTTAAATCATGGCAAAACTTAATACTAAAGGGAGAAGCATGCTCACTCGGCTCTTAATGAAAAATGCTAGTAACCAGGTCCTTCTGTTTGCCTTCAAGTCGGCTATGAATACGTAAAAATGTTGGCTATGCATGAAGTATGAGTAGATATTCATAATGAGGAACTGCCTCTTTTTATTAGTATTTAAATAAAGATAAAACTACCCTGCATGACCACGTGCAGACAAAATGAACAGTGAGAATCTTTTTCAGTTCTTCCTCACATTAGATTTACCTGATTAGAAGCTGACCAGATATCAAAACCATAAAACACTCTCTGAAATTAAAACCCTTAATGGCTTCATTAATACTGTGAACTGACACCAAGCTTCGGGCACAGAGCTTTAGTGGACCTTCGCATCTGAAGAGGAGCTGTCTGCAGAGTGGAGAAGCCGGGAGAGCTTGCTTCAGAACTGCTGTTGCCGCTGGTATGCTTAGTGTCGCGATATAGCAGGATATTACTGTCCCTACTCATTGGGAGTATGGGAGTCTTTCCCCCTTAGTGGCTGAAAGCTGGGCTTTTCTTTGCACATCCTTTTCAGAGCTGCTGCACGTAAGTGATAGCAACAGCCTAAGCTCACTGACTGCTGTTGGCGTGAGCTGTTGGGCTGCCACTGGGTTTGTTTGCATAGTCAATGCTGGAAGCCTCATCTTTAATAGAGCAGTCACTCCCACAGTGAGTGGTGATCGTTGGCTTTTCTTGGCTAAGATGTACAAAACTGGGAGTCTCTTTTAATCTATCTGCATGTGCAGCGCATTGGGCCTTAATCCAAACTGGATCTTGAGTAACTAGAACAAAAACCCAATGAATGTGAGTGCCGATAATCTTAACAGTTACTGATCAGAATCACCAACGTGCAGTAGTGCTACTCTGGGCATCTCTGCAGAGGAAGATCAAAAGAAAGTTGAGAATTGGAAGTAGATCAGACTAAATTATAGGAACCAAAACCAGGCTGCTTTCAAAGTTCAGTGTGTCTTAGAAAATTACGTTCTTAATTACCATGTCAATGTTGTGATAGCCACTGGAAAATCGAATTAGTACACAGAGTATTTGGAAATCTCCATGGTTTTCAGAGAAGAGATACAAAATAAAGGAACTCAACTGGGATGAAGCTATGCTGGGTCAGCCAATAATCCAGCAGGCCTGGGAGCCAACCGTATCGTCTGCCCTGTGGTTTGCCTTTCAAGTGTTTTCAAGTTGGGCGTCCAGTAATTGATCTGGGGTGCCAGCTGCATCAAGGCAGAGGGTGTCAACACGCTTCAAACACAGCATGCACGCAGGGTGACAGAGTTTAGAAAACAAGAAAAAGGCACAGAATTCAAATTGGAATTTGAACTGGCGAACATCCAAATCTGGTTTCGTTTTCTCAGCATGAGATGCGCTGACTGGACAATGAGCTCATTGCAAGCATTCACTGTCAGTATAGCTCCCTATGAATACCACATGCCATGTATTAGTAGCTAAGTATAAAGTCCTCTGAGGTTAGATGAGCTGTGGGCATATCTTTCTGTTCTCAGGTAAAACATGCTCTTTTAGGCAGGTATCCTCATGCTGACAAAGTCCCCTCGTGTACTGTAAGCAGTTTTAATTATGTCTCTATCTGTATTTAATTGTCTGGTTTGCTACCACTGACAAGTAGACAGGTTTGTATATATAGTTGCCATTTGATTGAGTACTCTAGATGTGGTGTTTGTGTGTGTATTTACAGCAGCTAAGTATGTATAGGCCTCACAGATCTCAGTGCGTAGCAGCAGAGAGTTTTGGGAGCAGAGTTTCTATCCATGGTAGGGAGGACTAAGTTAGGGTCTTCAAGTAAGTTGGATGTATAAAGTCTGTCAGATAAGACATACTGCGTCTAAGGATGATGATGAAGCCAGCAAATGCTGTGGTGAAGCTGAGCTCTTATCTTTGAGAGGTCATGGCAATCAGGAGAGGTTTCTGTTGACTGGAAAGAAGGAAATAGCGCATCCATTTTCAAAAAAGCTAATTTGGCAAACTACAGGTTGGACAGCCTTATGTCCCCGAAGCCCTGAAAATCATGGGGCAAGTTCTCATAGACACTTTTTTCAGGTATGTGGAGGATAAGAAGGTGATTGGGAAAAGCCAAGGAAGATTTTGAAGGGCAAACTGTAGGTGATAAATCTGAAATGCCTTCTCTCTTGAAATGACTGGTTCTGTGAATGAGGGGGTAGCGGTGAATTTCTTTTAGGAAGGCTTTCAACGCTGACTTGTGTATTATCCCTATAGTCAACCTGAGGAAATACAGACTAAGAGGGCTGGAATTAGAAAATAGGCAAAAAAATGGCTGAACTATCAAGCTCAAAAGGCCAGTGGTTAGTACTTTAGCTGCATGCTCATTGTAAGTGGTGTTTCTCGAAAGTAATTTCTGTGTCTGGCACTACTTAACATCTGCAATGTCAACCTGGTCAACAGGACAAGGTCACAGTCCCTCAAGAAGGACCTCGGCATGGGTCACTCCCCCGGCAAGCTGGAGGGACGGGCTGCCGGGAACGTCGGGAAGCTCAAGGCCCCGCTGAGGGGGGGCTGGGTCCCGGTGGGCAAGCGGGAGAGCACGAGTCAGGAGCGTACCCTTGCAGGGATGAAGTTGCCAAACACAGAGAAGGGACTGTTGCCCTCTGCTCTGGAACAGCGTGTCTCCCGTTTTGTGACTCTAGAACAAGAGCAACGCTGACAGCCTGGAGAAAGTCCAGCTCAGCGCCACAAAGGCGGTTCAGCATGGGAAGGAGCAGGCTCAGGGGTGGCACCGTGCTCTTCAAATACCCCCAGGGGCCGCAGAGAAGGCAGGGGCAGGCTCCTCTCCGAGGCGTATACAGCAAAAGGACAGGAGCCAGCAGGCTGGAGCAAGGGCAGAGCTGGCGGGTATTAGGAAAAATGTTTCCCACAGGGCGTGGTTAAGCCCTGGGCCAGGCTGTCCCAGCAGAGGCTGCAGAAAATCCGTCTCTGGAGACACTCGAGACTTCATGGGAAGAGGTCCTGTGCTTCGGCTAGGGGGCTGGCCAGAGACTTTCAGAGGGCCCTGCCAATCTGTATTCCTCTTTTGGTCTGTCTTGGGTTGGTTTGGTCGCTTTTAACAGGGTACGCTTTTTTTATATTTTTTTAAATTTTTTGACGGGGAGCCTTTCTGAATGAATGTGCGTGCCCGTGACATATGCAGGCACACGCATAAACAGGTAGATACACATGACAGAGTGGGTCTGTAAGTAAGTTCAACCAGCACTGTTAAGTCTCTGTGGTGTCCAAGTATCTGGACATCTGTCTTTGTCTCTTGATATTTTCTAAAGCAACTTCCTTTTCCTTTGCAAGACCCTCTGCCTTCACATTTTGGACTATTTATATAGTCAGGGCTGCGTAAGCACGAAAAGTTGGGGTAAAGGAAAACCTATTTGCTTATCAAAATTTCTCACCTTGGAGGTGAGAAGTTTAGGTGGTTAAACATGCAGATGTGTATGCATACACACAGAGGTTGATTTATTTTTGGCTTTAATGTTTGCTGCTGTTGTAAGTTGTGCCCACATGTCTTTCTCAGGCTTGTATATTTCATAAAAGTTGTATGTTGAGTGGTCTGATTTTCAGGCTGTTGTTATCTTTAAAACCTTTTCATTGTAGTGTATTTAGATGTAGTGATATTGCAGTATTTTATATCCTTTTAATTCCTTGGTCATGAGTCTTTCCAACTCTTTCATCATGCTCACTCCTATTTCCTTGATTTGTTGTTCAAGAGTTTGCTAAAAGCACTGTTTATTTCTGTAACCCGTAACAGAATTTGATATTTTTCTCGTGATTTAGTGGGAAGAAGAAAAAAAAGAGTTTGTATAAACATAACTCCATCTAAAAAGGAAAACCAAATTCACTAGCATGTTATAATGAGAACTATTAAAATAATTAGTCCCTATCCTAGGGTGATTGCAAAAGAAAATAAGTAGTGAAAGTGAAACATATAACAACTCGATTATGAAATGAACAACCAGCATAAAAATAGAATGAGTCAAAAGTTTAAACCAGAATGTGGCTGAGTTGCGGGATAGTGTAGGAGGAAATGTAATTGTGCTTATTCCACGGCAGTTTGCTTGAACTAAATGTCTCTGAAAATTATCTGAGATGTGCACATAGAGCTTGTACTTTGAAAATCTATTGCCATATTTGATTTCAGGACAGTCAGTGGGTCAGACTTTGCCTAAGGCAATCACAGCAGGTTTAACACTCAAGTGCTTAGGGGAATGGGATAAAATGTCTGCATTCCTGCTTTGATTTGATCTCACTCCTTTATGTTTTTATTGCCCGCTGGATGGGTCTGTGTTCACTCATGCTGTTGTGTTGGCCTGGTTATAACGAGTGTGCAGTGCTGCCCCACACTGAGAGAAGAAGAATGGGTAAGGCAGTCTCACTACAGGGTCAGCAATTCCTTCAGCCTCATGGGTCTGACCAACTACCGTCTCACTCTGGTGCTTCCAGTAAGCCTTTTTTTTTGTTGTGCCTATCTCCTTGTATAATTGTCATACTCTTGCCTTAAAACAGTATCAAACAAGAAAGATATTGTTGTGTTTATGCTGATGGCTCAATTTTACCAGTGTCAGAGATGTCACTTTCCAGTGGAGTGTTGTCTGATAACTGTCATGGGCTTCAATATGAATGTTGCAATGAAAAAGCTCTAATCTTGGTTTACACGTGCTGAGAAAACATTCCTGGTAATGCTGTGTGAAATTTCAAAGCATATAGTGATCAGATGGCTATCTTGTCCTTTGAAACATTAGCTATTTAAATATGAATATTATTGCTATTTATAATACTTTATAAAACCATTACTTTAGAAATGACCACAACTCTTATTGCATCTCATGCTGCAGAAGCCTCTGTTCAGAGGCTATCGTTGCACTACCAACCTGTAAAAGACGTTGAGGTGTGCTTGTGCTGTCATCAGTGGGGCAATGCAAGCTAGACTGATCCACAGCCAGGATGTCCATCTGTAACCACGGCTCCCCAAATGACTGTATTTGTGCACAGAATTATGTTTGGTATATAGCAACAGAGTTAAAACAGTCCATTTAGAAAACTCTGTGTATTTAAATTTCTGAGCAAAGATTTTGTGAAAAAGTGTAGGATCAGGATCAGTAGTATTTCCTAGAATCACAAATCAAGATTCCTGAAAAGCCGACACCTTAACCTAAAAGAAGATCTCTGCAGGGTCTTATTTAGCCCAGATTTTTAAAGGAAGAGAGTGCTTATGCTAATCTTGGGGAAGCCATGCTATTAAGAATACTGTTTTCTGTGAGTTAAAACATTTTAGCACCACCACATACTCTAAATAATGGTTCTTAATTTTTTTGTTCCTAAAGATAGGAAGATTATATTGATGTAATAATACATGATTATAGCTGTGTAGACTTGCCCTGCTTATTCGAGATTGTCTTTGAAGTTTTAGAAAGCACTGATGAGCGTGCTTCAGTAAGTTTTTGCTTGTCTTGTCTAGGGAAGCAAACCAATTGTGGCAGGTTTAATCGGAACTAAACCTTGTCTGAGTCAAATGGAGGCTACAAACCCCAACATGCTGGACAAGTTACTGCAGAGTTAAGGCCTGTTCTTTCAGCTGTTCCAGGGTGTGGTGTTTGGGGAGGGGGAGAGTGTCTATATACATACTTACATGGACTGTATAAAGTATCCCTAGTGCGTAGGAGGCTGGCAGTCATCCTGTATCTATTTGCCTGTGTGACCTTGCTCTCAGGGAGATTTGCTTTTGGGATGCTCTGTTTAGCAAGTTATACCAGACACCAAAGGGACAGGCAATGAGAGCTCAGCAGTGGGCTGTTGTTGAGTTGGGTTGCAAATAGTGGGCTGTGAATTAATCCAAAGACTTTCAAGTGTCACAAAAGGCAAATAGTCACTGGTCTTCAGTGCCTGTTCCCAGTTGTTGGCAGAAAGCCAGAGAATCTTACTTGGATCATGGTTTGTAAGATAAAATAAGAAGCCCTATGTAATTTAAATTGACATGTTTCTTTCAAAGTGCTGTACTTTCCCTATTGTTTACATTCAGTCTAATCCTGTGGCACAGTCAGCTCTAGGGGAGGTAGCTACAACCACACTGACATTTACATTTAATTTGTTTATACTGGATCTGAGGTTATGTTTGTGAATTTTACCAGTGGCTGCAGAAGATGAGAATAGCTTTAGGAAAGAGTCTGCACATTGATGAAAGAGTGGGATATGTGCTTTTCGTAACTGTATTCCTGACTCATTATTCACAGCACAAAGAATTCTCTTGTGGCTTTCCACTTCTTATGTGGTTGATGTACCACTCCCACCTTCCAAAAGCCTCAGCCACTCAAACACATAATTTTCTAAAGTATAGGCTGTAAAATTAAAGGTTACGTTTCAGTTCCACAAGTGAACCAACTTACCTCGCAGTTTTAGAAGAATGTACGTGTGCATAATGGTTCAGAAATCAGGCACCAAACTCTCCACCTTAAAACAACCTAACAATAAAGTTCAGATTTAAATGTGTTAGCAAGAGAGGATTCGGAAGCTGATACTCTAATCCATATTTCCACTCACTGTCCTACAGCGCGTGCTTTACTGTATATAAGATCAACTAATGCCCTAAGGGGGCTTCTCAGCTAAGGTAGTAGAAGGGTGAAGTAAGTATTATCAGGCCTGTTAAAACTTTGAATTCTGGACCTTCAAACCTTTTACACTTTTTTCAGCAAATGTTTAATCCATTAATAGCCAGGGAGTGCTTTAGCAAAACATTTTATTTGCCAAGTTTATTTTTTTATGTAGTACTCTAGAGAACGTTTGTTATTCTTGTTACCTTGTAAGTTGGATACCTTGCATTTTTGATTTTCACATTCCGGTGAGTTAGGGAAATAACTTTTATCCTTGTTTTATGGCTGAAGAACTGAGGCATGAGCTTTCTAAGGTTCAAGATGCTAAGCATGGTCACCTTCTAGGGTAGCTAGCTTTCAGCCTTTTTTGAGCTAATAGGCCTTCAGTATCCTTAAGTTTTAGTGGAAGAAAATTTGTAGGCTCAAGGAACCGAGAAGTCTTTATTGGTGGTACAAGGAGAGGTCTGTATTACTTGCTTTTTCAGTAGCATCTATACAGGGGATGCGTGACAGTGATGGGGCCCTAAATGAAGACTGTGAATCTGTTCCAATGTCCTGATGACACAGCTGTGGTGCCCACAGCACCTCTGCAGATACCTCCCGGAGCACGCTGCTGTGGTCAGTCTCTTGTTGCAAGCAGCATGGCGGAGGGAGGGCAGTTCTGTCTCCCACCACAGGGAAAGGCCGGATGCCTGGGAAGCTATTTTCTGCAATTGCAAAACAAAACAGAGTGCACCAATCTGATGACCTATAAGCAAGAGTTTGATCCGATCCCGTGCTAGTATGTGGGATTTGTGAGCGTCTGGATGTTGTTAAGATTTTGTTTTGAATGGTAGCCTGGTGCAAAGCTGGGGGTGCACTATTGATAAAACGTTGGAGGTTATTCATAGATACTAAGATTGAATCTGATATGTCATTTTAATGGAACCTCTGTGATTTCTCTTTGGTGTTTTAATAGTTTATCATAAACACATAAATGAAGTAATTCATTAAATGCAACAGAAGTAGTTTGAAGAAAGGCTAACAAAATTGTGGAGCCTTGAGATCTGAGTCTAATCAGTAAATCAACAAGGCTACTTTGAAGGTCTCTTCTGAGGTTCTTCTCACTGATGCTGAAGTTAGTCCTGTTTTGCTGAAGAGGTGATGGGAGCATATCAGTGAGGGGCTTAATTAGTCTGGGAAGGGGGCAGGTACTGGTGTTTAAAGCCATGTGCGCATCAAGACTCTTCAAATGGCTTGTTAACGGGACCATATGGGAAATAAAGTAGAAGTACATGGGATCAAAACAAATAATCTGTAGCCTGTTATCTACCATTACCACCATTCTGCTTCCACTTTTATTGCAAACTGAAAATGCCCATGATGTTGTGGGTCTTCCCCTTGTGTAGACTGTGAACACGCGTTGCTGTAAGTGGGAGAACGTGGACTCTTCTCCACAGGAGAGGGTACTCAAGCAGAGTGTTTGTGAGCAGGTCAGAAGCCAGGTCCAGATGCTCACCGGGGCGTAACAAGACAGTGGTGTCAGAATTGCTGTGCTTGCATCCTGTCACAGTGAACCAGGTCCCGCCCCAGGACAGCACCCAGTTGTGGGTCTGAATGAAATGCTATTAGCAGTGGGCCAGGCGTGTGGTCTACCAGCTATGAGCTGAAGCTCACTAACCCTGGCAATTTTGGTAGACATAAGAGGTTGTGACAGTTCCAGACTCTCCTAAAATCCAGGCTTGACTGCTTTCCAGACTGAGAGCAAGACTAGTGGGGCTGCAGCCCCGTCTGGAGCCTGCTTTCCTAGGTGGACCAGGCCTCGTATGCTCCAGGAGAGTACAGTAGGCTAACTTACACTGGAAGTCTGAAGCTGCCTGAACAAAGCAGGCTGTGGAGAGGTAAACTGTGCTAAAAAACATGTTCTTTAAATAAAACAAAGACATAACCAACAGATGATGCTGGGAGTTCTGTAGTGCACTCTGCTTTTCATCCAATTTCAGGGAGTATGCTTCAAAATTACAAGAGTTGGGTTTCATGAAGACCATGTAGCCACGATTTGTCCCATAGTCTTTTCTGGTTCGGTGTCCTTGCCACAGATTCTCTGTCTGACTGTCACTGTGCTACAGCTGACAAGACTAAATTTCAGTGGTGCCCTTTACTTTTTACTCATTTTTTGGTAAGGAAAAGTTACAGAGAATCTTTTTGAAGGGTAAGAATGCTGTATTAATGAAGAAATAATAAATGTATGTACAGATGGGAGCTATGTATACAAAAATGTTGATGTATCTGTACATTTATTTTTGCCTGTAGGGCTTTCTAAAATCTATTTATTTTGATATTAGGCTGAAGTAGGAAAATAAATGGTGGTAGAAGCAAAACTTGAATCCACAGAAAATTTTTTTGAGAGATTGATTTCTGGGCAGTGAATACACCTTTCCGACTTAAGGTAGATTTAGTTAAAATATGAATTATAATCACCTTCAAAATGACATTTAAAATAGAAGCATCCATTGATCTTTTATGCACAGCACATGACATGATGCAACTTATATACACACAATGTAATAATTGTGTAACATTCATCAAGTTGTAGGATGTTTAATGTCTGAAAACAGTTGTTATATTTAACATTAATGGGTACTAGGACTATTGCCCAGACTTGTTTGTGATTTAGAAGGCAGATAAACCGTGTTATATATACACTTAATTCCATATTTAAAATTTACTTTATATTCTTGAAAGTATGTATTGATTATTACAATTTCATTGCTGATAATGAAAATCAGCTTTAGAACACTTATTAAAAAGAACCAAAGACACAAAATCCCCAAGCTCTTCTGTTTCTGGGTCCTTGCATTTGGAAGAGCTTTATATAGAAAAGAAGGGAGTTACTGTAATGTGAATTTATGGTCTTCTCTAAGAAACCATATATGTTGGATTGTTTCCTGATGACGATAATGAACTGGTGCATTTCTGTGGGTAGCCTTTAGTATTAATCTGAGAAAAGGTACATATTACATTCAAGTTGCATAAAAAGAGATGTTTCTCTGAAGACCTCTAAATCAAGCTCACTGGTTATAGCATTCATTCACTCAGCTACTTTCTCTCTTTGGTTTCCCCTGGTTATTTAGAAAAAGCTGTCGTTTTAGATACTGTAACCTGGTGTTAATCAGCTGCTTTGGCTTCTACTTTGGAAGTCAGTAATGGATGTTTTAGCTAGATTCCCAGTTTGGTCATTATATTTTGGTTTGGATGAAGCTGTAAATATGGAACTACATAGGGTGTGTATATAGAGAGACTGTCAACTAATGTAAATCATCGTAGCTAAAGTCAACAACTACACCACTTTGTGCTAGCTGAAGAATTGGCCTCTGAAATCTCTAATACAATTATTAAAAAGCCATTTGACATGGTCTTGTGCTAGTGTCATGTAAAAACCTATCAAAATGTGGAAAATGTTGCAGGTTTCTAATCCCATTTCTTTCTATCTATCTATCTGTCTCTCAAAGCTGTTGAGTATTAAATTGCAGAACTAATATCACAGTGGCCCAATTTAACTTCAGAACAAGGAAATATTTTGAATTCTGGAACTGCTCTTGGTCATGTGAGACAGTTGCGACAAGTAATGTCTCTTTAACATTTCAGTGTGTACCCTGTTCACAGCTGTTACAAGGTACAAAATACATTGCATCCAGACTCTGCCACCTGTTGTAGGCAATTTGGAATAGAGCAAGTTAACAGAGATAGGAGAACACGTTTTGCCTACTTGCAATGATATTATCTGCATTTCATTTAGCAGCCACTTACAGCCTTTCCTTCATGTCACTGTTTTGCAAGATAAACCCTTGTTTTTGTAGCAGTGAGAGTAGGTTAGTAAATTAAAAATTCTTCGGTGCTTTTTCACCAGTCCTTTGTCCCTTTTTCTTTCTCAGCTGCATTAGGCTCAGCCCCAGTTGAATCTCTTTGCTTCTAAACTAAAAGTGAGTTTGGGCAGCATCCAAGCACCATCTCTAGTTTCACGTCTGCAGGCTCTGTCTTCTGGGAATGGGAGGGAAAGGGGCGCTGATGACTGACTGCTTTCTATCCAGCTCTGCTCAGTTAGGTGCAAGACATAGATCTCTGTCACTCAGAATGTGTGAGAATTGCTGATATATGAGTAATAATACTCACCTGAACGAAATTACCTCCCTTGAAATCCTTCCTGTTCCTGAAGGTTTTCTGAGTTCTGGCCCGTGTTTTAGGAGAGGCCAGCATAAAGAGGTCCTGCCTCCATTCCTCTTTGCTGAGTCTGTTACCCCTTGTAGGTGTCAAGCCCTTTGTTGCACAGACTTTCTTTTAAACCAGTGTACGGGGGGGGGTTTCCTCATTTTTCTGAAATTTTGTGGGTTCTGACTCTTGAGGGGAGTGCTGGCAGGTGGTCATTAGAGGTCAGTGACCAAAGCTGATCATCGCCTGTGGCATGTTACAGTATGACCCTTTCAGCCGATCGCCCAGCTTTTCCCTCTCCACCACAGCCAAGTTTTCCACCTCAAAGTAATTCTAATTCACACTGGCTTGCTGAGTATCAAAGTACAAAATATATTCAGAGCATCAAATAGAAGCTGTAAGTTGATGGGCAGATTAATAGACTGTCCCAGTATCCCTAACTTTTTGTCACTGAAGCTTTTGTAGCCTGCAAAATGCCTCCAGGTCTCCCTTTTTTCCTATCCTTGCCATATAGACTACTGGTTCTAAATCCTAATGTGTCTCCAGCACATTACCATGAGAATCGGGCTTTTTCATTCTCTCCAGAGTGCTGCAACTTTTGTTCAAGCCCTTCTCTTTACTCACCTTGATTAATGAAATCCTATTTTCTTTGACCTCCTTGATTTCTTTGTCACAGTTTTCTGAGCTACAGAAAACACAACTGCTAAAATCATCCTTCTGTCACAGTTGCGTGTGATGGTGATGGCACTTAGAAAAAGTTGGTTTTCGTACCTATCTGATAGAAATCTGTCTCATAGGCAGAAAGAAAATGCATTTGTTCATCTCCTCATCCCTAAGTATTGCAGAAGAGTGGGGGAGGAAGAACCAGGGACACTGAAGCCATTTCCCCTTCTCACCCTCTCCAGCTGCCCTTTCATTCGCATCGTGTGTTACTTTGTGTCCGAGTTATAGGTGACACTAAGGTCTAACCTGTAAAAGCCAGTCTGGGCTTAGAAATTGCTTGTAACTCAGGTCAGCAAGTTGTAATCTTTATTACAGGAGCTTGAATTAGAGCCTGGATTAATTGTATGGCGGAGGCATGCTTACCGACTGCCAAAAGAGGAACAGTCCTGTCTTCTGAGCATAACAGAAGTAGTGTGGCCTTCCAGGACCCATATTTCTTTTTTGTTGCCTGTACATCCTGTTACTTAGTGCGAAGGACTGTGGTGAGTTTGAAGCGAGATCTACCAAATTAATTTAGGGGAGACACTAGGTATGAATGAGGTGACAACAATTTTCGTACCTACCCAGGTAGTCTGGATTTGAACTTGAAACCTGCAGAAGGAAATCTCACTTGGTTGTCTTTTCCCTTTTAAGAGCTAATATAATTTCAGGAGTGAAAGGGGTTTTTTTTATTTGAAAGATGAATTTACTAGTTCAAGGTTTAACCTTTCTGCAGTTTATACCATCAAAATCTTTTACATGGTGAACTTAAATTGTAATTGTTGGGTTTGGTGACTTTTTTCCCTCAAAGTCATCATCGGTGTCCTAGCTGATGCTTAAAGAAACTATATGAATTAAGCAAAATGCTACAACTGTAAATGCTAAAAAGACTAAAAATCAATCACTAATGCTGAATATAAGCTAAAGGATTACATTATGAAAATACTTCCATAATGATTCATAGTTTTTACGCTGCTTTGCACTCTAGTTGAAGTTGAGCTGCGTTCGAATTCTCAATGAAAAATAGTTGGTATGGAAAATGTAATATGGATTCAAAAGCCATCTCTCTCTATTGGATTGTGTACCATTTCTTTTTTCTCCTCTACAGAAAAGAAAACCTGTCTGTGCTCATGCTGTTATGTGTATTAGACAATAGTGTTACTGTTGACATGTAAATAGTCTTATAATTCATGAGGTGTATGTGTGAGTAGTTTTCCTGCAGGGTTTGATGTATAAAGTGCCTTGCTATTACTTCCTGTACCTTGGACATCTTTGCACTTCGGTGATATGAGTGCTGTACATGTTGAAAACAACAGGCGTAAACCAAGGGTGTAAGGATTTGCAGCAGCTCACGTACAGATAACAGCACTGCTCAGAAACTCTGCAGAGCAACGTGGTTTAATACAAGTGGTTCTCAAAGACCTCGTACCATAGGGCACTCTCTGCTCTGGCATACTGCACGGCACAGCTTTGGCAAAGTACTTAGGAGAAGTTTACAGCTGTCTTTCACATCACTTGTAGCAGGGGAATCGCTGTCAAACCACAGAAGTGTTTGGAGATCTCAGAAATGGATAAACACAAAGATGAGGACACTTCTCGGATCTCTTCAGATTTGTTCGTGATCCTACAAAGGGATTACGACTGTTCAGCAATTGTGAGGATGAAATTTGCCAGTGACAGAAATGCTACTCTACGTGTGTGACGCTGACATTGAGTGTGCTTGTGACATGCTAGTCTACTCTGCTGAGCTCTTGTTTAAGATTAGTATACTTAGGATCTTCATAACGACGGAATAGTGTAATTACTTTCTTGGCAGTGAATCCTTTGGTTCTTGGCCTTATGTTTAAGAATTTATTTGTCACTAGAAGAAGCAAGTTTCATTCACAGACAAATGAGTTGGTAGGTGGGGTACAGAGCCTGTGGATGAGATATGGTGGTTTGACACCTATTCTGGAGTGAAGCCACTGAGCTGGAATACTTATACCACTCACCTGAGCTATGAGATATGGGACACGTTAATAAAGGTGTCCCAGCATGCCAGGGATACTGAGGGGTGAAGGCTGAAGCTGTACAAGTGTACTTCTTCAGAGTGCACATACAGTTACTCCTTATGAGCAGGATATCTTTGATGTACCAAGGTAGAAACTATGAGTACTAGTGCTTCCCAAACTTTGAGCTATGGACCAGTATCAGTCCTCATTCTTTGGACACTAGTGTAACCGCATAGAACTGACAAACTGGTAAATATTATTGTTCTGTAGGTTTTGTGAATCAGCTGCAGAGCACATGATAGAGCTTTATGGATCACAGTCAGGACCTGCTTTTTTAAAAGCTTATCATATACCATGTCGTCTGGCATAACAAAGAGTATATATGAGCACACTGCACTTGATGGACTATGTGTAGATGAGTAGGAGTGCAGAACCATCAGGCAGCATCTGGGCAACTGCATCATCTCTTTCTTGCTCTGGCAGATAACCACACAGTAGATGCTACTTCAGAAGAATCCATAGATCATACTATGTCACCAGATGTCATAATTCTCAACGCTTACGAGAAATTTAGGATTGTAGCAGAAGTCTAAAAGGTGCACCTGTAATGTGTCACATGCAGAAAGCAGGAGAGTAGAAGATATTACTAGTCTTCCAGGTCTGTGTGCTAGCAAAATATTTATAAAATTAACTCGTGTATGATCCCAAGAAGCTGATCATGCCCTAAATTACTGTTGGGGCAAATAAAACCCCTCTGATCCCTGCTAATCTGACTTGGAGGACAGATGTCCTCCTGATCCTAAATCAGATGAATGGCTTAATCCTTTGTATGTGAGCAGGACACTATTCGTCTGAGAATTTTACGTCACTAGGAACACAGCTGTACTTTGTTTACATCCTGAGTTTTGTGTTATCCCATTTCCAGAAGCCAAACGATAGGCTAAGGAAGGAAAAGAATATTCCTTTCTGGTCCACACAAGTTGAAGTCTTGAACCATGAAGTTAATACAAGTGCAATGCAGACCCAACAATCCAGCTGGCACTCAAAACTCTTTGCTTGAGGACTGGATTCCGTAGGGATCACACCACAGAATGAATTTTCTGGTTTTAGGAGTTCTCTAATTTACAACCCCTTCTGTAAGTATGTCTGTCTTCCTACATTTCTTGCTCCTGTGACCACATTTACAAGGCTTTTCCAGAATTTCATCACTGAATAAATAAAACCTTTCCACTTTCTAGTCCAGATTTATTTATGATCAGTTTATTGCAACAAATGAGCCGGACCAAACGCTGGGAGTTTCTAAGCTGAGATCCCAGGATACCAAAATAACCCTGAATCTTTTTCCATATATACCTGCACCCAAGCTAAATAATTAGTTCAGATCTGTAATTTTTTTCAGATTTTAAGGTCTCTGTGATACCACAACACCTGAAATTTTGAGCAGGAAGATTTTGAATGGAAAGCAAAAGAGAGGTCTTGCAGACCTGGTGTATTGTTCTCCCAGTTCTCAGCAGGTGCTGAGTTCCAGTAGGCTTTTGACACCTCATCGTGTTTTCCATGGTGCCCTGTCATGGCCATTTTATATGATTGTCCTTAGGCAGTATCTGCCAGTAAATGCACTTACTTTCTCTTCAGCTGTTTTTAACCATTTCTAATGTATTTATTAGTATTTCTCACTGCTGTAATTGTTTCTTTTGTCCCTGAAATTGTCCACTGACTTTAATTAAACCCATGAGCCTAGAGAATTTGACAATTTAATTCTTCTAAATGCAGCCTTATTGCCAAGCAGGGTTTCCCTGCAGCCCGTCCAGCTGTTGTTTTTATAGAGGAAACAGCTTTGGGTGTCATACCATTAACTGCATTCAGGTACTTTTATTCAATCGGCATGGCATTTAGCAATCATTGAAATGAACTAATTTAAATGACCAGCCAGTGAAAACCAAATACAAACTAAACCTGGTCTAAATAAAAACACATTCTTCAGTGTAATCACTCTTTTAAAAAGCCTAATAATAATCAAGGCCTGATGTACAAAAGATATGATCTGTACAGATCTGTATGATTTGTAATTGCCACACGTGAAAAGAGACAGTTCTACAATTTGGAATTTTGGTTTTCTTTTTTCACACAGGATAAATATTGTATCTCATGATCGAAATCCTTTATGTTTTCTGTGGAATACTTGAAATGAAACAATGCGTCTTTTACCACTGAAAACAGAATAAATGGGTCCCTGAAGGATTTATTTTAAGTCAGATGCATTTGTCATTCTATATTGATAATCTTTGCACTTCATTATCATATTCAACTCACCATTTATATGCAGATGACACAATCATTTATGGTAATAGATTATACTAGAAGAAAGCTTAATATTATCTTCAAGCTGATTTAAATGAGCTTTAAGATCATCTGGCGCAATCTAAATTACTATTAAATATTAATGAAACAAAGATCATATTATTTGGCTCAAAACAGAAGTTGGGTAAACTGAGAAACTGGCAATCAATGCGACCTTGGAGACAGTTAGCAAATGTCAATTGTGAAGAATATGGATACATCTTTTTTCATCGTATGACTAAACTATTGATTAGCTGTGAAGATTTGAAAGAAAGCCAAGAACTTTATTTGGGCTCAGAAAATTTGTTGACTTAGGGGAAAAAGAAAATATTTGTTTTCTTCTTGCGTTTTCAGTTTGTATTATGTACTTCAGGTTTTGCTGATTGTTGCATAATGTTTGTTAGGAAAGATAAAGCATTTTTAACTTGGTTATCTAGGCAAATTTGCTTTGAGTTATGTATTTCATAAACATCACTGTCATTTTAGCAACAATTGGCAAAAAAATAGAAAACTGTCAAGATTTCATTGGTACGTTATTCTTCTGCTCTCTGCCTCCTCCCATCCCCTATCTTCAGATAAGTTACAGTCTTCAGCCTTCCACATTTTCTGAAATAGAAAAATTAATAAGAAAGCTAGTATCTTTACATCTTTATCTGGAACCATTCAGCTGTGGATTTGATAAAGCAAGTCAGGAGATTCAGGTAGATGTAGTGTTTTTATTTGTTTATTTTTACATAGGTCTGATCCTGTGATGTCCTGAGCATGTTCTAGTGGACGTAAGTGAATTCAACAGCAGTTTATGTCAATTCCCAAGATGACGGGTAAGGGACTTAGCACTTTCTAGGAAATTCTCTCATTCTTAGACACTCAAGTTTATAACTCCACAGTGAAAAGGAAGAAAACCATGACCTCTATATTGTTCAGTTTATTAAAAATGCAGAAGACCTCCTGCATTTAAACACTGGATACCCTCCTCCTTTTTTGTGTAGTAAAATGTGTCACACTAATACATCCATTGTCCCAGAAATGCCAGCTCTTTTGACATTATAATGAATCTCATGATATGAGATACTGTTTGTTGTTACCCTCTCCCTGTGCTAAACATAATCAAAAGCAATGTTGAAATGTTTTCTGTTGAGGGCATCTACTGTTATCCTCTTAATATTTTGCTAGGCTGTGCATCAAGCTGGGCATGATTTCCTTTGAGCATTTGCCTTTAGGGAAGGGGTCACAGCCATTTATTTATTTGACCCTTATCTGGTTCTTTGCTACTCTCCCGCTAAAGAGCTTCCACATAGTGTTGGGAGATGGAGACCTACTCTGACAGCAAGAAAATATGCTGGATGGATGCGGACATTTGATTTCTGTATTTGGGAGTGAGGCAGGTTCAGAGCAGCAGAGCAGCTGGAGAACTGTAGCCCCGGACAGAAAACAGAGTTTAAAAGGACAGTGAAGGCTAGGATAATTTGATGGGTTTGGGAAAGCATGTATAAGTAGGAGGCAGAAGAGTCTAGATGAGTGGAGGGGTAAGTACCTCTTGGGGGCACAGGAAAAACAGAGGAGGAGAAAGCAGTGAAGTAGATTAGTTGGAGGAAATGAGGCATGAGCAGGGTGAAGTTCCTTGCTAAGATTACCAGAAAATCAGGTCTCAAGAAAGGATTTATTGGGTGATGAGTTAGGACAGTGATTGCCAAATAGGACATCTGATGTCTAGTTCATTAGCTTACCTGGAGCAAAAGGTCTGGATAGGAGATGCTGAAAACATGGAAAGAAAGAGCAGGGGAGAGGGAAGAGTTTGTGTCATCCCTGCTGCAGGCATTTGAGAAAAGTTGCTGGAATCTCTGTCAGAGAAGTTGCAGGGAGGAGTTTTTTATGTTTCGTTTATCTATTTAAAGATATTTTCTAATTCAAAGTTAGTATGTCGTGTGTTTCGAGTACCTTTCCTAGGACTTAATCAGGTAGATGTCTATCAAAATAACTAGTAATTTTATTTTTTTTTTAGAATTAGCCTTACAACTAATTTAAAAAACTAATTAAGTGGATTCAATCTCTGAATTTCTTGAAATTTCTTGAATTAGGTAACACCATTTTCTCAGTCTACCTAGACCTCTCCCAGCAAGACACTTAAATTAATTTTTTTTTCCCTTTGTACCACCAGCTCTCTTTGAAAGGATGGGAGAAACCCAAGGAGCCCTGCTCAGAACAATAAAGCCATACTTTTATATCATCCGTAAAAACCTTGTTCCACACTGTACTTGCATCAGGAGGAGGCCCTTTTAAGCCTGTGCATGTTACCTAGTGATAACATAAGCTTCCCAGTGAATACAGCTACTGTTTAGCGTGGTTAACGTTTCTACTAGCCACTTGCTCTGTAGGTGAGAACCAGTCTCATGTTGCAGTTGTGGGTGCTTGGGAGTGCTGCTGTTAGTTTGGTAGCAAATGAGCTCTGACTTTGGCTGCTTGGACTTGCCCCACCATTGGTGCCAAATGAGTGTGGTCCTTCCCACCAGAGAGTGATGATGCAGTATTGCATTGCTGCTTCTGCATTCCCAGAGCTGCCTTTTCTTTGGCGTGCAAACCAAAGGCCCTCCTGCAGGCAGGTTTTCTGTCTTGCCCCTGTCTGAGGACGGGAGACCATCTGTTTTTCACTGAGGGGACTCTTCTCCTCCTGAGTCTGTTAATCTTTTTTTTTTTTTCTTTTTTTTTTTTTTCTTCCTTCAAAAGATGTTCCCTCCACCTCCCGGTGAAACTAAGGTCACCTTCAACCTACCTTTTCTTCTAGCTTGAGAAACCTTCCTCTGTTACAGACTGTTTAGAAATGCATTGCTCTGTTAGCTGGTCAGCTGTGCTGTCTTACCCCACCTCTGTCCCACTCACCCACACCGGCTGTTCCGTTATCTGACCTACCCCACGTTCATGTACTGCGATCTCTAATTATTCCAAACTCTTCTACATTTAACAATGTATGTGCTTAATTCTCCATTTTCGTGATTCTTCCCCGAATATTGCTCTTGATTTTCTCACTGGATGTACTCTGGCTAAGGCTTCTTAAAGCATCTACTTGCTATCAGCCTTCAGGGCTATCACCTTAACTCCCTCCAGCTGTACCTTAAAGAAGACCCCTTTCCTGCTCCCCACAGAGCAGCTGGATCCTTTTCTTGCCGTGTAACTGGGGAGCCTGAGCTTTATGGGAAGGGACAGCCCATGTCCAACTACCAGAGCTCAGCCTGGTTCACCATTGCATGTGAGAAGGCGGCTGTTCCTCCACTGCCAGCCTCCTGATCTTGCCATTCTGGACTGTCTTACAGTAAATGTTGAATGCTTCACACGAATCTAGAAATTAAAGGAACTTTTGAGGGAGAGGGGAAGGTAGAGAGAGGGTGACTGGGTATCTGGATGGAGTTTTACTGGGTGTCACATGCCTACTCAAGTCATACGTTCTGACAGTGCACTAATGCTGCTCACACTCCTTATTTATGGAGAAAATGGCAACCTTTTCAGACTGAGATGCTTAAAATAGGCTCCTAAATCGATGCTTGGGCATATAAATAGAAGCAGTTTGATTTTCAGGAATGCTGAGTGTTCTGGTGATGCCAGCATGGAAGAAAATGCTTTGTGTACAAAAGTGCATTATTAGAAAATGTGATAGTTCAAGAACTGTTATTTACAGACAATGTGTTACAATCAGAGTAATCTTTCCTGGGTCATCTGGGCTTGGCTTATCTTTATCCTCCATCTTTCATGTTTTTATTGATAATTTCATGTAAAAGTAATGTCTGTTATTATTAGATATTTATGTCTACCATTTGCATCTAACTTTATGATGGGATTGCAACAGAGAAAGTGAAGCTCTTTGTGAGTAGTATTGTACTTCTGTTGTGTGCTTTGTAGAGATGAAATGTCTGCTGCCATACTGCACCATCCCTGTGGCTGATGCCAGCTCTCACAGAACTTGTGGTTCACAAGGCTCCGAGATTTTACCATAGCAGTCCCTGCAATCCTTTCCAAAAGAGTGCAAGAGTGTGAGAGAAATGCAGGTGAAGTTATTGTAACCTCAGCCTGTGCGTACCACTATCTACATCCACATCCAGAAAGACCTTTCATTTAGTTGAGTTTGCATTTCTCACATGGATTCTGGGCAGACCTCACAGCAGAGCAGTTGCCTTCCCTGAATTCCTTCTATCTCCTCCCTGTGAATCTCTGTAAGGATTTTCTGTAGAAATTACCCTACTATGAAGTGAGCAGGCTGCTGTGAGGAAGCACTTATTTTTACATGCACACTTGACTCCGTGCAATAATGGGAGGTGGTGAATGGGCCAGGATGGCAGATCTAAGCACTGATGAATGCACCCTCAGATGTACCTGATGTTACATGAGTTATTGGCATGTCTGCCTAAAACCAGGTTTTGGCCCCAAAGCTTAGTCACTGAAGTGGATTTTTGAAGTTTCTGGGAATGCTATAAAATGACAACTTTTTTTTTTTTTTTTTACATCAATGCCACTGGAATTGTTACTATGAAATGCAGTGGATAAATCAAACTCCTCAACAGAGGACGATCTGCACTGTCAGTGTGAAAGGCAACCTAGTAAAATGGGTGTATTCAATAACAGCAATTTAAAAATGCATGGGGTGTTTTTCCTTTGGAATATGAAAGCAACCTGAGGTAAGTACGGGTAAATATGAGTCCCAACTTGTTTCCCTCCAAAAATTCTGTTTGGCTCTGATTAATTCCTCTTTTAGGATCATGAAGACACTTTATTTCCATCTGTTTTTTGTTTCTTAGTAGAACAGATAATTTCATACCACGGTCTTCAGTCACATAAATAGTTGAGTCCATGAGGTTATTTGTGTAAGTATGGCCTGCAGATTAAGGTCTTAAACCAGAGGATAATCAAATTAATCATATCTCAAAAAATTGGAATTTTCATCTGCTTTTCTTTTATAGAAAAATCTTGTTGTAATCTTTCTATTAATGCAAAACTTCAGTTAGATACCGGTCAGCTGACTTGTACTCAGGAGCCTAAGTTATTCTCTAGGTAAAGATTCTCATGAAATACAGTGTCACAAGAACTTATTTTCTTCATCACATGTTGTAAGCTGTACATATATTCAATCCCATGTAGTGCTAGAAATAATGGGTAAGAGTTCTCTCATATTTCCTTCACGTGATTAAAAATGTTCTTATGTGATAGAATTCTGACGGTATTTTGTGTTTTGTTTGGAAGGGTTTGGGTAGTTTGTTTCTTAAATGTTTAATGGCAAGTTGAAGATAACTTTTCAATGTTACAAAATTTGAGAAAGTGACAAGGAAATAACCTTGAAAGTTCACAAAGATGGTATAAAGAAGATAGAATGTAAAAAGTTGTAATAAGATTTATAGTCGTTTGCTGAAAGCATTTAAATATATTGACCCTTGTGTTAATATAGACCTTTTATTATTAAGTGAATACATTCTTGATTTTAATTGCTTCTTTCATGTAAGAGTGATTTTATGAACTGGAGCTTATAGTGATTAACTTTGAAATCTTACATATCATGGGCAGTTGAGATAAATTTAGATGAAAGAAAGGTGAACGATTTGTGATTCAGACAGGGACATAAACCAGATGATACTGATTATATCGGTGGGTACAGAGCTAAGCCGTATCCTGGGAGTGACACCACACAGACTGCGGGGCAGGTTTTGTTTTAGCTCAGGTCACTGGGAACCCAGACCAAATATTTTCATCTCTGAGCTCAGCAAGAATAATACAGCAGACCAGTGGCCTGTATTAATGTAGATTATTTGAAAGGTGTAAAGGGGGCCACTGCAGGAGCGGTCAGAGAGCAAGTCCAGATCCCTGGACTCTGCTCCTGGCTCCCTATGTGTTATTGAATGTCTCAGTGCTTCTGGTTTCCATTTATGAGATGAGACTAATATTTACTTTTCCAAACGCTTTGGATGGGGATCCAAAATTGCTTGATATTAATAAGCCGTTTGCAAGCCAAGCTCTGGCAAATCTTCTTTATACTTCTGGCATAGGAGTCAATCTGGCAAGGGAGCAAGGTTGGGGTCACCTGCCAGACCTTGGTAGTACTGAGGTCAGCACTGAGGTTGCTCTGGGCTGCTTTACAGTTGATGCATGCTATCCACTGGTACAGATGTCATATTTAAATGCAGAGCAGCCCTGAGACAGCTGTGAGCGAGAGTGGGGGCCTTTTAACGCACTAGGGGCAAAGTCACGTCTGCCCTCCCCATTGCTGCGTGCATGGTGGGGCCCCTGCCTGCCTGCTCTGCGTGGGACAGGACGTCTCAGCAGGCCAAGGGCTTGAAGAGGATGAAAGGTGAGAAATGTGGCCAGTTAAACGGAGGTGAAATGTTGGGTACTGCCAGGCGAACTCTTCTGGAAAAGGCTGTGCTGCGTGCAGGGTTTGTTTGTCACAAACTGGGCTGCAGCCGCACTGTGAAAGTAAATGCCTGTCCCCTCACAGGAGCTCCCTGCTGCCTCGGAGAAGCTTTGCATAGCACCCCTGGCCAGAGGTGCTGAATGGCTGCCTCCAGTTCGGACACTTGCTTCTTAAACTTCATGGCTCTGAAGTGATGTGTTAAGCTCTTTCTTGTCTGGTGGTTCCTTAACCTTTTTTGGGCCCTGACTGGGCTGCTTCACACATATCACCCTGTAAAACCCAGTGAGACCCTCGGGGGCCTTACATCCCCTTGTACCTTGAGGAAAAATGTGCAGAGATCATGCCAGCAGGCAGTATTTGACTTCACGTGGTCCCCTCCCCGCCCCCAACTATTCCAACTATTTCATACTTCTGGGTTGCTTGGACAATGGCTGCTGCCGAGTTCCAGTTCTCCTTTCCATTCCAGCGTTGTTCAGTGGAGGCAGAGCAACTCAAGCAGCCACAAACGCAGATCCTCTAATAAAAAGCATTATGGAAATGCAAAAGATGATATTATTAGTGTACGTAAGTATCAGTACTGTTCCAAGTCTCACATGATCAATGAGTTGATTTGTAATTCTTTCTCCTTTCCACAAAATAACGATTGCCTGTTACAGTGAAAATGTTAATTAAATTGAAAGTTAAATTGCTTCTGTTGGATAGCCCCATTTTCTAATTCAAAACCCTAAATAGTGACATTAGGATCATTCTACAATAACAGGCCAATCTGATGTCAAAGGGAACATTACTTTTCCTGGCTGTTGTTTAGTAGTGAAGAAAAACAGCGAGAACTTGTTTACATGCAAATGTCATCTGTATAAAAAGCAGGGAAATGCTCTAAAGAGACAATATTATTACAAAGGCATAATTTTCTGGAGGCAGAAAAAACAGTGGAAACATTTTATGGTCATCAGCAGTCCCTCCATAAATCTGTGCCATCAGGCATGCTGTGAGGTTGGCATGTATACTGGTCTAAAAAAAGCTTGAGACCCTCAGCCTGGAGACTAAGAAGAAGGGGAAATGCAAGCAATGTGTCAAAGAATTTGCCGTCTGTACTGAGCAGAAACCAGATGTTTTTGCTAGTAATTATTATTATGATAATTCATTTAAGTAGGAATAAAATAGGGCATAATTGTTTACTGCAGCCTGTTTTCCCTAGACGGGCTGGGAAATGAGAAAAAAAACCTCAGAGGTTTTACTCCTGGTTAAATGAATAATTTTTTCATTTAACCAGGAATAAATATGGCAACAAAAATAGTTTTCATACATATTGCACAATAGCTGTGAATAGACATCATACACTTTTTTTTATTTGAGAAAGTCAGTAGAGGCTGTTGAAGAACGTTAGGGAAGGTCATTCTGAATGTTTTGGGGTTTTTTTACACATTTTGTCTCCTGCTGAAATGGGAACTGAACAGTAGAAAAGCTGGAATGTCCAAAGACTGGCAGTGAATTAGGAATGATCTGCCTTGGCAAGTCTAGATGGTCATTTTAGGTGAGAATCATCTGTCGGGAAAGGGTTGTACAAGAAAGCCTGTTGTGAGCCAAGCTTCCATAGGTTATTGCAGGATATCCATTGGATTTTGCTCTAGCATCTCTTACAAATGTTGATTTTGCATGTGTACAGAAGTTTAGAATTATTAAATTCTTCTTGATTCCTGGTGTTTGATTAGGAACTCTTAGTAAGCAGAAAGTCATTTATTTCCCTTTCTCACTCCCACAGGGTATGAGTAGCTACCAGTGTTTTTTATATAGGTGAGAGAATACTGTCAAGCAAGTGCTCAGCAAATATAAATCGAGTTGATCTATTTAGTCAGAGAAGAAAAAGTAGAGTTTTCAGCTGCTATCCCTTCTCCAAGCATTACGTTGGAAGCTTAGAGAGAGTTAAATAAGTCCTATAGAAAAATTAAAATCTAAACAAGAGTCTGGAGGAGTTTAATCGAGCAAGTGTATTATTGGGAGTCTCTCTGATGGTGAGGGTTAATTTATCACCCTGAATCCAATCACTTTATAAAAAGCCAGCGTGGGTTTCATTTACTTTGATGAGGTTTATTGCAAGATTCCAGAAAATCAATTTTACTGTGAGCCATATTAAACCCAGGGGAATATAAACACTATATGTACTACACATAACTTTTTGTTATTGCTTACTGGATCACTGGGGAAATTATATGTTTACCATGAAGAAGGGTTATGGCTACGTTCGTTGTCTTGGGTAACTCCCAGCCTGCCCATCGCAGTGAAATAAAACAAAATGGTAGAGTTCAGAATCAGCACTTAACTTGTCTTCATATAGCCTGAGGTATAGAAATGCTCAGCAGTAGTGACTTGATTTTCCAAAGGGCTTTAAATAACTGTTATGTTATATAGTATCACTGTTCTTTCACATACAGATGGTAAATGGAGGCAGTACGTGTGCTGCTGCTGGTTGACTAAGCCCAGGTAATTCTTGCTCCCAGAGCTTCTTGAGATACAAAGGTGGAATTGACAGGCAGTTAACTTGGAAATGGTCAAGTTTCATCTGCTGGTTAGGGCCTTTGAAGAAAATTTGCAGCTTGCAGGAATTCCTATTGTGTGTTTACTCTCACTCTGTCTTCCCTCACTATCTGTTTTACATGCTTGTTGAATTTTATGTCAATTAAAAAATGATAGGAAAGTAATTTTGCACAAGAAGATTATGTTCCCTCTGGCAATAGCAGGTCAGAAACTCATTTAGGGTTGCACTGAATAGATGCTTTCCTGTTATACAGTTTTGTCCATACCAGTAAGGTCATAACATCTTTCAATTATTGGTAATTTTTTTCTCCTTATCAAGCCTTCCAGATTATGATATACTACTTATGTTGAAGCTGGCATAATGGATTAAAATTAGTGGGTTTTACATGGGGAAACTTAGATTACAAATAAATATACAGAAGTCATTTCCCATATCAAAAAAGCGTCAGGATTCAAGAAAGTATCTTTCAAAATCAGGTGTGTAGCCTGTTTCATGATGGTTTTCATCCTTTTCCCGCCAGTGTTGGGCTGTCGTACTGTAGCAGAAATGAGCAGCTGTCTATGGCTTCAGTGGCTAAAGTAAAAGAACACAGCGATGCATGTCTATATTGCTCCATGTGAGTTTCAAAAGAGCGAAGATGGGATATCTGAAAATGTCTAGATGTAGTTAATTACTCAGTTTGGTCTAGTTTTTGAGGGAAATGGAGAGCCTAACTCCCTTATTAATGAGACTTCTTCCCCTAAGATGTAATGCATGTTAATGTTTGTGATTTTATTGGAACATGGTATTTGGTTGTGTTGTAATGCAGAAGCTCTTCCTTGGGCCAAACTCCCTGTGAAATGTGTTTGGAGTCCAGAGGACAAAGAACTGATATGTAGCCATTATTTAAAAGTATAAAGTCTATTACAGTGAGAAAACAATGGAAAAATGATCTCCCAAAGTATTGTAAAATTCCTTCCAATACCTATGTAACTATGTATGTTTATTTAGGTGTTTCCAAGGGATTGCACAAGTATGAGTGGGAAGGACATTTAACAAAATTTGATTCGCAGCAATATTGTCAGTAATCATTTTGTGTCTTTGTATGAAAAAAGTTACTCTCTTTAATTATCTATTCTACTAAAATTTCATATAATGAAATTTTAAAAAAGCAGATGACAGACTGTAAGTATAACATGCAGATTCAGTAAAAGAAGAATTATCATGGACTCTCATTTTCTTCCCCTTCCCTGCCTTTTATATGTTGTATTTTTAAGTATGAGCTCTTGAAGTCTAAGCCCTTTCTTGCAATGTTATCTTGCAATTGTTTCCATTATGCAGCTGAGTAAAAGTGTGAAAACAAATGAATTGTTGAAAAGTAACGGGCACTTGTTCTTACTTTGTGTTGTTCTTTTGAATATAGTCACGGGGACTTTGGTGCAGAGTGAATATCAGAAAAAGGATATAGATTTGTAATGGGCAGCCCTGGGTTTAGGTTTGATTTTGCAAATCCAGGGTAGAGCGTGTTGCTTTGTGTTCTGAACTTGCTGAGTTCATTTCAGATTAGGTTTAGCTCAGTGGAAAGGAAATCATGCTGAAATACCAGTAGCTTTGAATATCCTATCCACAACATTTCTTGGATCCTTTATAGTTGTATTTTGTCTTTGTATACAGAGGGTTTGTGAGAGCAAACTAGCCTAGAGCTGGCAAGTGCAGCAGAAGATGCTTTCCGAGTCTGGAGCTTGACCATGCCCAGCTCAGCTATATTTCTGAGAGTACAGCATGTGGCTGGGGGGGAAGTCAGTATCTTCAGCAAATGAACAAAAACATGAAAATCCAACACTGAACACATTAAAGGTGCTTTGGTATTGGTACCTATACATACTTGTTTATCTGTAATAGCTAAAGACTGGTTTGTATGCATGTGGATGTCGTACACCACACATACCAGAATAATAAAAACCCTTTAGTTTGGGTAAAATATTTTGTTCTTTCCTTCATTCTTTTCCTTGTATCTGTGCACTAAGGAACTAAATTATGCTTCAGTAGCTAAACAAATTATGCAAAATTATACACCATGAATATTTTATATTCCAGAACCCTGAAGCAAGGACTTTCAATGGCTTTATGTCTGCAGCAACCTGTGCCATACCCAGATGAATTCCACAACTAATAAGTCCTCTTTCTTCCTAAAACTTTACTCAGCTCTTTATTTTATTTTTTCTTTGCATTTTTCAGTGATTATTAATAAGAATGTATCAAAGGTTTTATTGTATGTAAGAAAATGGATGTTACTGCAGTCAGCCTTCTTTCTACTACTGCACAAGGCAGGGAAGTTATTCCCTTTATAATTTCAAATTTATTTAAAATTTCATAGAATCATATAAAGAAATCAGTGTGGCAAAAACAGGACTGATTTTAAAAAAACTAGCTAAACCATACTTCGTCTGATGCATATTTTTTTGTATGACAAGGTATATTTCCGTAGGCTTGTGTAGGGCAGACTGTAGCTGTTAGTGCACTGGAAAATGAGAAAAGTAGTTTGTAGAAAATATTTGAATTTTTGAATTATTTAACTAGTTTTAATTAATTATCTTGTCCTGTTTCGATCTAATACTAAAGAGCTCGCATCTTGAGATCACATGCATCTGCCCCTGAAGTGGCTGGCAAAACAGAAATCTTGTAATTATAACTTAACAAGGATTCTTTGGCACTGCTTACTGGTTCCTGGGATGCAGAGCCTGTGAGTTAATGCCATAATTTTGACTCCAAGTGGCTCTGAATGAGGGGGTGTGGGTACATCTTAGTGTGCTCATTAATCTTCAACGTGTTCCAATAGCTACATATCAAATATTGGCAAATGCTGTAATTTTGGGGGGTAAAGTGTACTGTTTACTGTTCATTTAATACCAGTAACTTTTCAAGAACATGACTCATACAAAGTCTCCCCTAACTCATCCAGAGACTCTCCGCTCACTCCTGGAAACAGTCCTGGGGCACTGCCTGTTTTCTGTCCATCTGTCCATTCCATCCTGTTGTTGATGCCAATATACTTCAGCATAAAGTGAAATTTACCAGTTACAATAAAAATATTCACTGTCACAGGCAATGCTAATGTATTAAAACATTTATGCTTTTATGTTGTGCCTACTGCTGTAGTATTTTAGTATTAATTTATTTGTCCTCTTTTACAGTTGAAATTGAATGTGTGGTTACAGACAATACAGTTGATGACAGAGGTCCTTGTTTTGAAAGGTATTTGATAATTTATTTGGTTTAGGTATATACTGAAGCGCTTTTTTTAGCTGAAGCTGTAAAAAGTAGATGTATGCTGTGTTGTTTCTGGCTTATACCTGCTCATATTGGTGTTCACCACAGCTGTGGTGCATACCAGTCAACTAGAAAACACTTCATAGATAGTCATATCTATGAAGAAATTCATAGATTTGGTCTTCTTATTTTGGCAAAATTTGCAACAATTTTTACTTGAGTGAATTGTGTATTATTGTTATTGTCTGCTGGTTATTATGGATAGTAGTATTCCAAAATTAGTTAGCCTGTGTTATTAGGTAAACGATAAACAATATATATATATAACTGTCTCTTACTGCCTGACAGATAGTGTACACGTATCAGTTTAGAGTCCAGCGTATTTATAGAAAGGAGGATAACATATTTTGTTTTCATTTTACAAAATTAATCTGTGTTAACGAAAAGGTCTGTAGCTCAACAGTCTTCTCTAAAAATGGTCTGAATGTGCATTGTTCTTTGTGCATTCTAGTGATGTTATGGTTTATGTTTGATTGTTCGGTGTTTCGGGAGAACATAAAAAATAGAATTTATATTGTTCATTGTTTTTACAGCTCAGTGGAAAATGCAAATAACATTCATAAATTGTAGATGGCCAGATAAAATTATAAAATACTATTGATGAATTAACCTGAGATCCAGATCATATGAAGGCAATGTTTCCTTTTTACTACAGGATATGAGTTTAGACTGAGAAAACACAATGCTAACACAATGTTCTGATGATTTTATAGGATTTTGTCATAAAAAATCTGATGAAGAAAAATACTGTTTAAACAGTTCTAAATACAGGACCTTTTTGAAGAGAGAAATGAAACAATGTTTTTAAGAGACAGCCTCTGGCTTAGCATGCATAACAAAAGTGTAAGTGTGTAGTGTATGGTTATTACTTAAGTGAGAAATATTGAATATTTAATGTACTTGAAAAAGGAAATGGCAATGTCCTGTCCTTTACATACTGACAGATGCAGTATTTATTTCTATAAATTAAATAAGTATTTCATAGGAAGGAAAAATGTACACAACTTTATTCAGAAGAATTTTACAGCAGAAAAGTGAGATTTTGAACAGCTTTCAATAAAATAGTGCCTGTATTGGTTGCTTTTTGATCAGCTTTTTTAGTAACATTTAAGTCTGAGCCAGTTGGAACAGCACACACAGCTGCAGGAAAATAATGCAAATTTTGACATTTGAGGTTCAATAAGTTGAAGCTTTGTTAACTTTAATACCAAAAAGCTAGTATTTTGTTGTAAGCAAGCAGTGGAATTAAGGAGACTATGCACTGAGCCTTAAAGAGAAGCAAGTCAGGGGATGTTTGGTTTTCCCGCAGCCTGAGCATTTAAGTCACCTGACAATTACTTACCCTTCTTCTGAAAAGAATTACTACTCCCACATTTTTCAAAACTTTTTTTTCCTCTGCCTTTCCCACACTATCTTTGATATTAGACCCTAGTTATTCAGAGGCATGTAAAGCAAATAGAAGCCCAACTCCTGTTGGAACCCAATGGAAGTCCAGCATCTTCTTCCTTTGAAAATCCCCAGCCTACATGATTACTGTATTTTATTTTTTTTTTTTGTTAATCTTTGGTACCGATACTGGTTGTAACACAAAAACTTTAACAAATACACAGTCAGGGAGTGTAACTTAGATGGGGAGGAGTTTGGATATTTGAAGGAGGATGATTACATGGTCTGAATTAGGCTGCGAAACATATTCTGGTGGTGGGAGGATAGAATTTGGCCATAACAGGTTGGCAGGACAGGGGAATCTGAAGCTTGATTTTTGTCTTCTCCCGTGATTCAACTGTAAACCAGAGTGGGGGGGGAACTTGAAGAATGCCTGTGAGGATCAGGGAGGAATGATACCTGCTCAGGGAAGAGGATTTCAGTTTGTCACTGTCACTCACCTTTTTGACCTCATAAGGGAACAGGTGGGAAGATAGGAAGGAAGATTATTATCTAGATGGATTTATTAACAGCTATAATATAGTTTCTTAAGAGAGAGAGACTTGCTTAAGATATACTTGTGCTACAATTCTTCAAGGTATCCTAAGGGAACTGAACATGTAATAAAATCCTTTTGAACGTAGATCATTGGAACTTGGGTTCACTGGTAAGTTACCAAGTTCAAACTAAAATCAATGTATTCAGTGATAATTATGCATTAATGATGTGTTCCAGGGAGCTCAGGTGATCAAGTAGTTATTCTGAGCCTCTTTCTTTTTGTTCTTGAGATAACAGTTATGGGTTTATTTTTAGACTATATTCGTCATGTTAACTCAAATTTAAATGGCTTCAGTCCAGCCTAGCGTCAAAATAAATATTTGTATGTATTTGATACATGTAAGATCTCTTCTTGTCTTTTGAGGTGCTAATGTGTAGTTCTTTGAATTATCTTTCCTAGCTCTAGGGACAGCACTGTGTAAGGAATTGCATGTTTGAAATTTACTACCAGTACTGTTTAACACTGATTCAGCATTTAAAACTGGCCAGCTTCACCATGTTTACTTTAATATTCTTTTTATATGGGGTTTTTATTTGTAGTGGAAAATCAAACAAAGATTTCGTATATGTGTGGAATGCCAAGACAAGTTTCCTTTTTTACCATTTTCTCCTGAAGCTCTAAGAAGGAATTGGTGAAGGGAGCGTGAGGAAACATAGCAAAGCTGGAGGCTCCCCTTGGTCAGGCAGACCTCTTTTTAGGAAGTTCCTAACCCTTATGGTACACTTTGGGTAGCTAAATTCCAGCACCTAAATGTGTGGAAGTGTAGGAAGTATCTGATTTCCAGTCTTTAAGGATGGGGAAACTCATAGAAGTCTCTAGATCTGTGACTCCCTTAGGTCATCCATTCCCTGTAGCAACTTGCTATAGAAGGGAAGATCTAAGCTAAAATTCTTAATACAGACACCATAGGATAAGATGCCTTGGGGTCATTTTAGAAAGCTTTCTTCCTCCCCAGCTCCCATAGAAATTCAGCTCTGCTACCAAGTTGAATTTGCACTGGTTTTCAGCCAGGAAGGTTGGAAGGACTGGGGGTGCCTGATCCAGGATGTTCCAGAGGGATGAAGGACGAGGTGTGTCCTGAAAGGTAGAAGCACTTCATTTCATTTCCTAATGTGTGCATCCATTTGTAAACGGCAAAAGAATTTTGTCTTTGAGGCACAAAACTTGTACAGAATGTAAATTAACTTCAAACTGAAAAAAAATGCATGGTTCTGAGCAAAAACAACATAATGGTTGTTATAACCATGTTTATAAAATGCTAAACTTTAACACACAGCAATCAGCCAAAGCTATAAGCCAGTGTAAAAGACTGTGCAGTTAATAATTGTAAATGCTACATGATTGCGAGTCACTTGATTAAATTTATTAGAAATGTGTTACAAGCATTTTAAGAAATAAAGCATTTATCACAAAATGATGATTTCTTCACTTAAGCTCATTAGGAAATCACACATCAATTCATGCATAATTACAGGGGAATTTCTGCCACTCACTACAAATCATCACCACATTAGCTAAAGTTGACTTAATTTATCTGTGATTTGGAAAAGGTGGTATCTAAATAGAAGTTAGCTTATACAGAGAATGAAACTATCAACACCATCACAAAGGACGTAACCTTCTCTTACTTGTTAGACAAAGATGCACCTTTTTACTCTTTTATATGTAAAGCTTGTACTTTTGAATGAGCTCTAAAGCTTTTCTTTCCATGTCAAAATCCCATATTATGGATCCAGTGCCAGGTACTTAATGAATCGTTGATAGTCAAGGCACGTTTACTTGCGCCAGACATACTCATTGTTTTTAATGATCATTGCAGTTTGAGATTGAATTGAAAGGGTTTGGGGGAGGCTGAGAGATGGAGAAGGAGCAAGATTTGCAAGCACTGGTAAACTAGTCCCGCAGCAGCAGAGCAGAAAATGAGCATTCTGCCAATACCCGTAGCATTTACACTGGACTGTGTTTACATTCCCATGGTGTTTATGGTGGACATAGCTCCCCTCTTGCCTGTTGCGCCTCCTTTGCTTCCCAGACTTTGTGTAAGTTTGAGGATGCTGTGTAATTCATAGTGTCCAAACTAAAGGTGTGACTGGTGACCAGGTGTTTCTTTTACAGATGGTTTGCATGTTTTCTGCTTGTTAGTTTGCAGATACTCTTGTGAGGGGGCAAGTTAGGCTCAGAATAATTAGGCTGCATGCTCATCTGTCCAGGACGCATGTAGAAAAGTAGGCTTTGAGGCTCAGGCCCGTATATTTAGAGAGAAATTGCTCTGCAACTTTACAGCCTTTCGTTATGTGATTCATGACTTTGTTCAAGCGTTCCCCTACTCTGTATTCAAGTGCTGTGTCATTCTTAGTATTGAGAAGTATTTATGTCACAGTTATTGAGTCTAATTAGAAGGGGGTTTTGTCTTGTTTAATCTGGGTCATTTCTGTGATATGCCTTACTCAAGCAGTTGCATTGGCATCTTGCAGGAAACAACGGGCTGTGCATGGAAAGGTGAAGGAAGGCAGATGAAGAAGGGGTGAAGGAAGCCAGCTTATTTTTAAATTGACTTTGCTTTCAGAAGTAATGTACCTGGAAATACACTCTCAGTTTTGTAGTGAAGTACTGATGCTTTTTTTTTTTTTTGGCAGCCCTCCTGAGGGGTTCTTGTGTGTCATTTGTTTGGGGTCTTTTGTGTACACTCTGGATCTGCAAGTTGGAAGTTATGCCCCTCCTTCCACATTAGTACCTCACGTTTATAGACTGAAGCATTGTTTCCTGTTTCTTTCTGAATTTATCTCCCTGGCAACATGTGAGCCACTTGTGATTCTTTTGCTACTACATTTTTACTTCATTTATGGGCTCAAACACAATTCTAAAGGGCTGTTATTTTCTGAGTAAGACGTAATGTTGAATCACGCGTAGTAAGTTCATGATTTTCAGTGACATGAGTAGATTTTCATGTTGTTTTTCACATCCTTTAGTAAGGTAGGATGTGAGGTTGCATGAGTTGGCTGTGCCAATGAAATGGCTCGCTAGTGCCAAAAAGGGGTAGTCCTGCTCCCTCCTCCTTTCTGGTTCCTGTCTGACCCTTTGTTGAGCTGACTTGGCGTACTGAAAGGACAGAGAAATGTTCACTTAAAAAAAAAAAAACCAAAACAAAACAAACAAAAAAACAAAACCGAAAAACCTTTCCTACCAGTGTTACAAGTTGAAAAGAAACCTGAGAAATCCACCCGTTTCAGTGTCTTGGAATTAGTGGATTGGTTCAGGTGTCTTAAGAAACCTCACATATGTAGTCACAATGTCTCTTGAGTTGTTTTAATCATTTTTAATACTATTTTCCTCATTCTATTATGATAAATAATAATTTCATATAAGAAATATGATTGCCATTGATTTGGTTAATACGTTATAAAAATAAAGTAAATTTGACAAGAAATCTGAGGTAGCTAATGCCACTTTTAAGAACTGTAATCTATCCACCTATATCCTAAATTTATAAGCAAATAATTGTATCACAGAGTGTTTTGTTAATACATACATTGTCTATCCATTTAAAAACAAAGACTAGAGAAGGGCTTCTTAATTTGTGCAGCTCTTAAATGCTTTTAGAGAATTTTCCTTCTTTAATCTTGGAATAGTCATTTGTAACCAAATTAGTGATTTGATGCACCAAATGAATTAGGTTCTTAATCTCATTGCACGTAAAACTCATGCTATACGCAGAATTCATGTATTCAGCTTTCATTGCTGCTGGAATTTCAAATTGGTTTTGATTAATCTTGAAGTGAGCATTGCACCCTAGGTAGGAGGCAATGTATTTGACAAAGAATGCCAACTTTGGCAACGGATGAAGACATTGTAATGATAAGAAAGAAGGGGGGAGGGGGGTGTGTGCGGAATCCAACAAACCAGTCTGAGCAGCCATTCTACTGCTGTGACAGCAGCAGTTTAGTACATTGTATCAAAATGAATGGGCTTTGCATAATTGATTTCAACATACTAGTAGCCTGAGGTCTAAGCTGCTCTAACCCAGAACTTATTAGCCATGCTACAAAGACGGGAGAAAACTGCAATCTGCTACAGGGGAGGTAGAGAATAGCACTGCTATTAGAGTAAAAGCTTTAAAAGTAGGGCAGAGCTACTAAGAGAAACCCCTTTTGTGTATTTATTGGGGTTGTTCTGTTCATCTCATTCAAATATCATAAAAAGCTCTTTTAAAGTCTTTGTGTGATACCAAATACTGAGAATTAAAGTCTTATTACTCAGTAGGTTTTATTACCTAATTCGAATGGCATCCCCTCACAAGTGTAATAGCTGTGTTGTGAGATCTCTTGTAATTGGGATGTGTTTTGAGTGATCTCAGCAAAAATAAGATGCTCTTTTGGGATCTGCTTTACTTGCTTTCTGTTGTACATTCACACATTTATGAATACTAGTTTTATTAAATAATGTTCTGATCTGGTGTGAATCAACAAATGTGTTTCCTGGAGCTTCCTAAAGAGAAAAGGATTATGTGCATCACATATGACTATTAAAGAATGTGAAGACACTAATAGTTGGATGTAAAGGTCCTGTGTTGAACAAATGAGAATATGTAATTTTAATGTCCTGTTTCCTTGCAGCATTGTAAAAGTATGCTACAGCATGTTGTCTGTTTCGCTTTGCCTCTTCTGGTACTTGTGAGTATATGGAGAGTCTGGATTCATGCAACAGATCCCGAGAGTACAATGATATATTTGATAGAGGAAAAAGATAAACTTTTCTGACTAGAATCAAAGACGGGTAGTTGCAGGTGAAGGACTGGGAAATGAGATCTGAATGAACTAATGTGTTCAGTGTCAGGATTCCCAGGCTATTAGACTTCTTCTTTAGAAGACCATGACAAAAAGCTCTTCATTAGCGTTTGTTACGCTTCGTCCAGCAATGTGAAATATTGACAGTGGCTCCTTTAAACATGAGTATTCTGCAAGGATCAGCATCAAGCACCTTAATTATGCCCCTGCTCATATAAGGAGCTAAATACTATTAAGAAGAATATTGTACATTTATCAGTAGTAGTAATGTTTATTCTGAGTGGATCCAGTGCTGTGATTGACTGAATGAGGTTCAGTACTCTATAATTAGCAGACTTTATAACCTATTTTTAAAAAGTTCGACTAAGGAAAGTTTGAGTAAAGAGAATTCCATGTTGCTGGAAATGTTTTATTCATTTATTTTTATTTGCACTACTTTCACAGAATCTTCATAACCTTCACAGAACTGTAGAAGTTACTGAAATATCCTGTAGTGTTCAAAGACAGACAATGAATGAGGTGACCGGTCATTTTTGTTTGGTCTTGGGCTACTTAAGCTGGTGACATCTCTAACAACAGAGAGTTCTGAATAGGTTCAGGTGACCCATTGTCCTGGTTTCAGCTGGGCTAGGGTTAATTTTCTTCTCAGCAACTGGCGCAGTGCTGTGGTTTGGATTTAGTATGAGAATAATGTTGATAACGCTGATGGTTTTAGTTGTTGCTAAATAATGTTTATACTAAGCCAAGGACTTTTTAGTTCCTTGGGCCCTGCCAGCGAGAGGGCTGGAGGGGCACAAGAAACTGGGAGGGGACACAGCCAGGGCAGCTGACCTGAACTGGCCAAAGGGATATTCCATACCATAGAACATCATGCTGAGCATCTAACCTGTGGGGAGCTGGCAAGGGCCTGCCGATCACTGCTCAGGGACCAGTGCTGGGCATTGGTCAGTGGGTGCAACCGATTGTGTTGTGCGTCACTTGTTTTGTTTTTTTCTTTTCAATTTTATTCCTTTCTCCCTCTCTCTCTCTCCTTCTCATTACAATTGTTGTTGTTATTATTATAATAATTATCTTTTATTATTAAATTGTTCTTATCTCAACCCACGAGTTTTACCTTTTTCACGAATCTCCCCATCCCTCTGGGGGAGGCGGGGGGGGTGAGTGAGTGGCTGCATGGTACTTCATTGCCAGTTGTGTTTAAACCATGATACCCATTCTAATGGATGTATTGATCTATAGGACCTATTTTTAAGTATCTTTTCTGTTCTGGTAAAGCCATCAATTTGTTTCAGAGGTTGAATCATGATTTTTGAGATTTATCTTGACATTGTTGAAAGGGAAGAATATAGGCCAGGTTGTAGCAGCTTTAAAAATATTTCGAAAGTGTTCTTGAACATATGGGGCAGAGCCCATCAGCAAAAAGTTGTGTGGCAGTTCAGCTTTGCCTTGCACAGCAGGTTTGGCTGATAGTTGGGGGAAATCACTGTTAATAATAATAATACTACTATGAAGGTCCTGGAGGACTAGTTGGAAGCAGCAACAGGCCTGCCAACTTATTTTTGCTTGTTTGCAAAGAAATCTAAGATAGATTTAATATTTTTTACATAAAAATAAACACTAGTGGAAATTTTGGGTTAGTGTAATGTGCCTTTTCTGTCAAAGAAACACTGTCAAATGTTGGTGTAAACCTCACAATTCCAGTAATTCTTGAAGTGGAATTCTTGCCTTGTGAAGTCCTGGATGATAAATGTCAGTATGTGACACCCACAGATAACTTCTTACACTGTTTTTACATCTCTTCTCTGAAGTTTGTCCTTCAGAAGAGCAGACAGGTGAAATGATCAGGTTCAGTTTTGAAATGCAGAAGCCAATTGTGCCCTCTTTTGAGCACCATCAAATCATACTGACATCAGTGGGGAGCAAAGAATCCTCAAAATTGAGTGGTCATAGGAACATTGAACAAGAAGGAAACGTACCCTTGTTTAGTTCCTTTCTGTTTCACGTGGCTTGCAACATTTGCCCACATACGGATGCCTTTACCAGCCTCGTCTTGGTGAAATGGTCTTCTAAATAACCCTTTCCAAATATTTTGAAGAAACCTGGGAGGTGAAATACAGAGAATCTTTGATATGAATCACTGTCTGTTCCTTCTTGAAAAGCTCATTATTGAATCTGTTTAAAGACCTAGTAGGCTGGCCTGCGCTTGCCTGGCAGTGTAAAATAGTGCTGACTTACAACAATGGCTTAGTTTGAGGGTGATGTTTACAGTAGCTGTAATGGCAAGAATGTGGAAAAATCAATTAAAAAGCTGCTTGTGTATGTGCTGGTTATGAAAGATGTGTAATCTGATGCTTTCTGTTATAGAGACCTCATTTTAAATTGTATATAACTTTTCAAATTGTAAGCATTTGAGGTGAACTTCTTCAAGCCAAGCATCTGCCTCGGGCTGCTATATGGGAGAGTTACGAGTAAGTTTATCTCATTTCTGAAAACAAGTTCAAGGAGTAAAGATGTTTTGCGTATCTTGAAATAAAGGCATACCTATTTTGCTTTTGAAGCTCTAGTCTGTTTTCAAGCAGAGACTTGAAATCTGTCAGGGCATCCATCCAAGTCTACATTTAGCTATGTTAAGTTCTCAATTTTTGGTCAATTTCTGAGCCTCTAAAAATCTAAGCTAGCTCACACAGCAGGCGGACTTGTCAGAACCTAGTTGCTGAGTTCAAGATTCACAAAGGTGTTTGGTCTTCTGACAAGCTGTAGATTTGGGGGGCAGGGAAGTAGATGTTTAGGCGTAGGAACTGTAAACCTAAATACATTTGTGCGTATTGCTGTAGGGCTCTGAAGATTCTGTGTCCACGCAGCATGTTCTGTCCCTTCAGGTATTTTTGATGCCCACTCAACTGAATACGTTTTATCGTAAGGGCTTTGGGGTCTGAGTTGGTCGCTCTCCGTGTTTATTCTTTTCTCGTTGCAGCAGTGTGCAGTGCCAGGACTGATTTTTTCCCTTGTCTTCTCAGAGCTCTTGCCATTACAGCCTGAAGGAAAGCTGGCACGACTGCATGCAGAGCCGGGGAGAGGCTGGGCGCAGGAACCCCAGGAGGGGCCTGGGGAAGCACGGAGAGCAACGTGGCGGGGGGCAGGAACTGGAAAGGGGGGTGGAGGTGGAAGACAAAGCGTCTTTGGAGGAGTGGAGGGGGGCCTGGTGACTGGTGTGTGGGAGAAGAGATTGCAGGCAGGGGGAGGGCAAGCAGAGCTGAGATTGAAGAGGGCCAAGGCTGTGGGGTGGCAGGAACAAGCAAGATGGATGGAATAAAAAAGAAAAGAGGGGCAAAAGCTGAAGTGGGTGGGTATGAATGGAAACAGAGGGGAAGAACAAGAATTGTGACCTGGGTACCAGATTTTTTCTCAGCAAGCAGAAATTCCAGAATGAAAGAAAACCAGAATTAAGCTTGCTTGGGTGACATCTCTCATGTGCAGGTTAAATATTTGGTTTAATGATACATCTGTAAATACGTGCTTCTGTTAGAGCGTAGGATCTTTGGGGCTCTGATCCTGCTTGGTTGTGATTGCTAAAATATTGTGTACGTTTTTGGCACACTGATGTTTGATTCTGTGAGAATAAATCATAATTGTTACCATTTCCTAGTTGCATTACAATACTACATGTTAGCAGTTCTACTGACTCTCTCTCCTGTTCATTATTTTTGGTATTTACGTGTGAGGCTCTTTGTGTAGACATGCAACAGTGGGCTTTCGTACATGTTTTTGTTTCTACTAAACATGATAGCTGTAATGAAAAGCTCTTTCTTCCATGAAACCATCTTTGTTTTTCCCTACACTACCCTAGTTGCAAGTATATTCAGTACATGGAAAATGAGTTTAACAAAAACATATATATGTACCCAGAGTAAATCTATTTCTATTCCACTGCAAACTGGTGCATTAGTAATAAAGCCTGCTTCTGCCATGGGGCAGAGCTGAATTCAGAGGCAGGCTCATCCTCCACACCGGTGCCAGCATTGCTAATTAGATAGCTTCCATGGAGGGTTGTCTGGGGAGGGGAGTTTGTGTGAGTGGGAAGGGGAAAATCTTCCTGTTTGCAGAATACTAGAGTAGACTGGGTTCCCCTACCAGCTGGTTCTCCAGTGTTTTATATTATTTGTTCTCTTATCATTATTTCCCTCTTATCCACAGCTAACTCCCAGTAAAGGCACCTTACCTCCAGCTAAGAAAGCAAGAGAGAACTGGTATTCTGCCCTGAGAGCAGTCTGATAAGGATTAGTGTAAAAGCTGTGCAAATGGCATTCCCCTTCTCCCCTTCCCAGGCTTCCTGTGCTTACTCAAGATTTAACGTTATTTCCTTAGGCAGCAGGTGGTCTGGGACCTGGAATACAGAATTTACATCTAGACAGGAGGAAGGTACGTGACAGTTAGTACAAACACAGCTTTCAGTGTGTATCCCCACTCAGTTGAGTCTCCCTGGTTTTCTAACTAGTTAGTTATTGACTCATCGCATTTCAAAAGGCAAAGAAACAGCCTTCCTGGGGAATACCTGTGGTCCTCTGTTGTCTTTGGCATGATACAAATGGAACCATTTGCCCAGAAAATAAAATTACTTACAACTGACATGAACTCATTTTGCTAAGAAAGTTGGACATGATGTTTCTCTGGATGTTGGATGATTTTGTTCTTCGGGCTTATTATGAATTAAAGAGAAAGATTCCTCACCATGGCTTTTCTCAGCATAGCAATGAGTTTGGCTCTGACACAGATGATTTCCAACTAGAAATTGTTGGCCTGATTGTGTACCCATATACATTATTGACATATAAAAATTAATTGTTTTAGTGTGCTTACCTTGAGCTGTCTTGCTTTCGGGTATTCGTACACAGAATTGGCTTAAAGCATCTCAGAAGTGAAGGTAAAGTTGTGATTCTCTGCTCTGAGGATGAAGGCCAGGACAATTAAGCCATTGCCTCTGTAGGGAGGGTTGAAGCACTGATGTGAGCTACCCTTCCTTCCCTCTCTAGGTGATTGCTGCCTACATACTCCAGCCCCTTTCTTGCTCAGAAGGGCAGGAGCAGTTGCCAGCATAGCCATCCTTGCCAGAGGTGAGGTGAAGTAGGAGCTGTAGCTATATTGCTGCGCCCAACAGTATGATAACCTATATGGAATAGCTTGTTTTTCCCGTGGGTAGAAACAACCCTCCATCAGCAAACCTTTACACTGCAGTTCTTAAGAAAAAAGGAATTTGTTGTAAAGGAATAGCAAATAAGAATAAGTGACCTGTAATTTTGAGTGTAGTGGTTTGGTTTAGTTTTGCCTGTAGTCTCTAAAGAGTCAAGTTCATGGAGTCCCTTAAAGTCCTTGAAGTAATGGTTCAAAACAGCTAGTAATGGGTGAGTGGCAGGCAGGGTTTCTTTTTCCTACCAGAGTCTCCCTACTATATGTTTGTTTCTGCCTGTTGTTATCTGCATTTTTTTTCATCAAGTAGTAGCTGTGGGCTGACTAAACAACACATGCATCATAGTCTGCTAGGGAGGGTGGTTTCCTTAGAAGCTGTGAAAGTCTCCACATAGTTGAATTGATACCTTAGCTTCAGCTTCTTCCAAATCTGTATGCAAGATCCTGAATTTTCCAGAGTTTGGAGCAGCTGTTGGTCCTTAACAGTTCTGATACCTAGACCAGCTGTATGCATACCTAAGTAGGACCATATTGACCTTTTGTGGTTAATGATATCACTGTTGTTTTCAGAGCATACCTTACCTGAATAAGTTCTTAGGTGCACACGTGTTGAGTTTAGGAACTGGAAAATAAAGTTATTTTATAGCTGCCTCTGGGTTGTACTATTTAAGCATGGAAGCAAAAGAAGAGCATGCAGTCCTCCTTACTTTGCATTTGTTTTTGCTAATTTAAAGGAAGAAAATCTCTGAAGAAGCTGAAGTGAGGGAGGATGAACGATTTTCTGAACTTCTGCATATTCAGTTACTGGTATGTAATTCTTCTGAGAATTTCTTGGATATATACCTACTTGTGGATCTTTAACTCCAGATGCTAATTGAGAAGAATACTAATTAAACAATGACTATCCTTCCAAACTGCCCCTCTAGAGAGATTTCAGATCCAAAGCTGCTCAGAGAAAGCACCAAGGTGTTCATTTCCCTAACAAAAATGTTGTACAAAGCTGCCCTAAACCTCCAGTTCCAATCTCTTTATAAAATAGGTTTTTTTGAAAAAAAATTTTGGATAGGAGGTGATACTGAGAATTAAATAGTAGTCTGTTACTGATACTATAGAATAATCTGTGTAACTTCATAGAGGCTTGCCTTTCCCAGAAAATGATTTAACATGTTGAAATCAAGTTCATATAATCTAGTTTCCTCATATAATGGATGTGGTATTGGAAAGAGCACTGATAAAAGCTATGCATTGAATGAAATGGAAATTCTAAACCATCTTCAGCAGAACTGTAGATACAGGATGTAAAAGCACCTGGTCCCTGCGGAACACAGTAAAATGCAAGCCAGCCATTAAACCTTTTAGTTCATCTATTCCCTCTGTAGATTTTATGGCTATTAAAAAGACCATCTTTAGGGCTAAGTGCTAAAGAGACTCACCCCAAACGCTATTCAATCCTGCATCTTGAATAAGGAGATTATAGGAGGGATGGAGACCATTATGAATCTTTGGAGAACAGGTGCATGGTCTTTCTCTCCCTCACTGCCCCCCATGAAATTCTATAAAAATGTTTTTCTAAGTAGAAGAACCATGAAAGTGCCATGCTAAAATAGTAAATTTACAGATAGTGATGGCTAACTTGTTTAAAGAAATTGTTTTTTAAGGACCAAAGGATTATGTGGTAAGCTGCAATCAGCTAGTGATTGCCTAAATGAAAAATATCTTCTGCTGTGATAGTTAACTAACTCCGAGCAGTCCGTTGTTAAATACTAGTATTTTGGAAGGACTTCTTCCTGACCTGGGCAGCCACACTTCGGTAGTTTATGGTCTGCATTCAGCAGGTGCTGCTGCTGGCAGGAGCAGGGATTCCAGCATGCAGCAGAGAATCACCTGGGTGGTCATGGGAGAAAGTGAGCCGTTTCAGGTGTCAGAAACTTTAGCAGTGGTTCGGAAGTATTACAACACCCAGCCGGAGCCTACAGAAATCGTTGTTCTTTGAGTTTCCTGAGGGCATTCAGAAGAAGGTGAAGCACGTGTGAATTAATTTCCCTTGCTCAGCAGGAATCCATGTTTCTGATGACGAGTTTTCTTTCCCACACCTGGATAAAAGTGGGTACTGGGGGGTACAGCTGTGTCATCTCCTTCCCTAAGAAGATGAGCAGGCCAGCGTGGTTTAACTCAGAGCCCAGGGGATGCTGTTGCCCCATTGACTGCTTTATTTCCCCTGGAGAAGAAAGGGAGCTGCCTCATCAAGAAATGCAGCTGAGGGGGTGGCATGCTCCCTCCTTTGCTTGTTCAGTCTAAGGAGCAGTGTTGGGTAGGGCCTGAGGAAAGCCATGGGCATGGGGCTGTTGCTGAAAAGGGAAGTTTCACTGCAACAGCACCTACTCCCCCTATCAGCAGCAGTAGCAGCACCCTGAATCTCTGTGGTGGCAGCAGTAATCCTGCCATTTCTTAGTGTGCTGAGCCAGGAAAAGACTTCCTCACAGGTGACAGTGAACATGTCTGATTAGTCAGAAGGATTTCAGGTGTATTCACAGTGGGTGCACCTGTGTTATATTTGGTGTGATGGTCTCGTGAGCGTTGTGCATTTCTAGGTTTTGCATCTGGCATCCACTTTGTTCCTGAGAGGCAGCAGAAGTTTTGGCCTGGTGCAGGCAACCTACAAATCCCGTCTAGCCTTACAACAGGAATGTCAGAAACTTAAGAGAACCCTGAAGACCGTAAGTACCTGCTTGATGGATAAGTGGAGCTGTGCAGAGTGACAGTGCCATTTGCTCGGCCTCTGGGCACACCTATGGGGTGTTCAAAGGACAGAATGCACCTGGCAGTGTTGGGGATACCAGAAACACTGTCCCAGATTTACCCCCCACCCTGCCCCAGACATTCCCACTGGCAAGTAATACAGCCAGGCAACTGTTTCGGCTGCTAGGAAGCTCTCTGGGCTTTTCAACAACCCCTTATACGAGTAAAAAGTAGGTTTTGTACCTGTGTGCTGACATTGGCTGCTGCTAAACTGGTGAAGGTGTTGAGGAGACAGTTGAGGAGTACATTGGGAAAGGACTGGATATGCTTGTTGGTCAAATGTCTTTTTGTCATTTTACCAATGTGTGGTATTAATAAGGCCCAGCAGTATTTCCAGGTTGTGTACAGGTATGTCCTAGGGCAATAATGTGCAGAGAAGAGAACTTTCTTCTGCCCAGAAAAGGATGGTCAGATATCTGCAGGGTTTTTTCTGTATCAGTTTGCCTCTGGACTGATAAGAACCTGGGAGGTGTATTTTCTTGCTAACAATTTGGAAATTGGGGAAAACAATTTGACTGCAGTTCTGTATCAAGCTAGTTTAGGACTGGGCCTGTAATTGCCAGTTTAGATTTTCCTTATTGATAACAATTTCTGTGTACTGTGAACATTTTGGATGAATTCTTATAGGTGATTTCTGTTGATAAATGTTGGCAAGGACTTACCAACTGACCCCGTGGGTAGTCTGGCAGATACTGTAGTAAAAGTAATGTTGCTAATGCAAAAATTGAAGATGCTTTTATTTAGTTGCTATTGGGCTTCTGAATTGCTACGTATGGAGCTTGAGCTTTTGCTGTCTTGCATGTTGTTTGTACCCTGTAAAGATGGTAGTCTTAACTGCTACCAAATCGGAGTGGAAGCATTTTGCACTTGGGTTTGTTCAGGTGTGAAGCAGTGCTGGAGGGAGGAGGCTCTGGAGAATACAGCCATCAAATTCAATCATTATCTGTGAGGAGAACAGACGCGGCAGTCTAGAGGCAGGCAGGAGCGTGAACTGATGTGGTACACATTCATCACGGTATGCTGCTGATACTATTTAAAATCCTGACTTACAGGCACACTGTTCCTCAGTGCTCCTAAACAGCGCAGTGCTGCTCAGACTGTGTGATGGGCAAATGGCTTCAGGTGTGGGCAAGCATGCTGATACACTCAGGTCTCACACCTGCAGGTTTTTGTGTGTAGCCCCCAAGAGAGGAAAAATCAGTCTGTTAACTAATTTCACCACAGAGTACCAAACATTTCATAGCCATTAAAATCCTTGTCTACTGTAGCTTTCTGGCTGTGCCCCAGCTTTTGCTGGCGAACACTTCCTTCAAATTAGCTGTCTTTTAATACACTACTTCTGCAAGAACCTGGTGACTCAAAATTTCGCTTTAAAGGAATATAGGTTGTTGGATTTTACACTTCTTTGCTGTGTATGTTGAAAACATGTTTGACAGCCTGATTTAGCTGGAAGGTGGGGGAGTAATCAAACAGAATAAAATGGTTATTCCGATTGTGAAGTACTCTGTGTCAGAAAGGACTGAATCCTCTTTTTTTGTACCAAGTTAGATGCTGGTGCTGTGCTTCTATGTAGGCAACCATTGTGCACCCACAACAGCAGCTTGCACAAACAGCCCTGGGGATTGCAGTCCTCTTTATTAAGAAGAGGAGAGTTGCACTGTATGTTGTGGTTTTGTCTACAAAATCTTGCAGAGATACGCTGGAAAGGTTTGTGCCTTGTGAGCAGGGTGGCACTCGTGATAGTGATCAGAGCTTATCTATAGTGCCGCTTATTTGGAGAAATTAAGCTCAAGTTGTGACACAGACTGCTTATGGTACAACTAACTGCATCTTGATGCTGTTTTTTCTCACAGAGACTGTTAAATCATATGACAAGTTCAAACTGGATCATTAGAGCTGTACAAAAGGGTTAGAGGAGCATGTACAGAATATGAGCAAAATAATCATCCTAGCAGAATGGGAACATGAGCTTACCTTCCTGTTTAGCTGTGTTTTTCACAGTTTTGTTAAATACAGGCTTATATTTCAGATGATGTGGATCATCCTCTCTGAAAAATCAAGGCCTTGTAAATTTGCCTCGGGTTAGACATCCCAAATCAAGACTTTCAAATACCAATTTTCCTTTTATTTGTCAAGGCTGGGAGAGATGGGGTAAGGTCTCCCCTTACATACATCACTATCATGTCAGTCTCTTTGGGCCTTTGTATTGATCCAGAGATTTCTCCAGCATCAGTCTGTCCTGGACAGGTCTCTTGCTTTCCCTAGTCTAATCACATTTAGTTTTCCTTCCTCTCACAAGACCGCTACCTGCCCAGAAGCTTCTTTTCAGGGCATAACTTTCAATCCTTCTCATTGTAGTAAGTAAATTGGGAGAAAAAAAATAGTCCTAATAAATACCAAATAAAAGTAATACCAAATATAAAAGTTCAATAGAAGGTTTTGGTTATGATGGTCCATTTTCCTGTTTGGTAGAAACACATTCTTGATAGTGAAGTGTATCTCACAGCATGGAGCAGATTGGGGATTGCTGTTTGTACTTAGTATAACTAGACACATGCAAAATTGTGTAACGCTAGAACTGTTCCCTACTTAGCCGAGACTAATGTTATTAAAAGAAATGGTGGATAAATTAGGAAATGAACATCCTGTTGCCAGGTCAACCACATTCCTTATTTGTATCAGTGGTATGAGAAGGATAATATGTAGTGAGGACAGACAAGAGTTGCACACTCTCCATAGCGCTGTGGGAGGGAAAGGTTGTAGAAAATAAAGCCTTTAGCAACAGTGACCTAAACCCTTCATTCTCTTTTTGCTCTGTGTACATTTCAGTGAGAAAGAGGGAGAATTATTAGAAGGATCAGAAGGAAAAATCTCTTCTTAATTAACTGTATTTCAGTTTCCTGAGGATGCACGCAATGTATTTCTGTGTGTTTTCTCAGATTTCATTTGTGAGAGAGACAGTGGATCAATGATACTGCCTCACTTAAACTGCCCTCAATTTTTTATGTTTACAGTAGATGATTTATTGCCTTTCCAGGTTTTGACTTTAATCCTGTAAATGTGTTTTTAGAGTTTCATTACTAACCTTCTTGTGAAATTTACTTGCTATGCAAAAGAGAAAAAAAAAAAAAAAAAAGAAATATTAGCTTTGTTCTATTTGTACCATCAAGCAAAATGTTGTGGTGTTACGATGAAAAAGTGTAGTGGGCAGACGCTTCCCTTTCTCTGGGCTGATGGTACTGAAAGTGTAAAGAGCAGTAGTTCATCTGTGTGAGAAACAGTGACATTTTAAACAGGAGGTCTAAAGTAAGTCCGTTGCACCATTAAACCTATCAAGTGCTTGTTTGGGGAGGGTGCCCTGTGTCCTATTGGCACTAATTTCCAGAAAATTAGGTATGATTCTAGCTCTGGTCTCTTGTTCTAGTGCACGAGGGCTAGGAATACTCTGGTGGGAAAATCAGCTGCATGCTTGAAACGGAGGCAGTGCCTGTCCCTTTTCAGCAGGTATTCTTGTAGCCTGTTAAGAGTTGCGTAGACAGACTCCAAAAGGAGTCTCTCTCACTCCTTTAACCGTAATGATACGAACCAAGATAATGTCTTAAGAGTGAGCTTTAAAAGTTAGGCTTCCAAATAAGTGCAGTATTTCTTTTCTGCTGGATGCCCAGCAGTTCTTGGTTTAATCTCCAGAGGACTACTAGGTGCTCAGCATTTAAGAAAATCAGAGCAGTTACATAAGTACCTACATGCAGATGTAAGTCTGACGGGCACCCTGTTTTGAAAGTTTTGCCTGCTGGGTGCAGTGTGGGTGGTTAAAAAATTTTAGGTAGGTTCCTTGGGGCTGCAGGTTGGAGCCATTGACAGAAAACACTTGTTTTCTGGCTGGCGATAATTTTATGAAAAGTGGCTATTAATCTTTTCTACTCTAGTATGTTTCCTTTTCCTTCCCTTGTTTCATAAGACATTCTTCATTTGACTGTGGGGAAATCAAGCCTGAAGTATTGTTGTATCATGTGTTACAGCTGCTCCCATATCTTTTTCAGTTCTCTTTGCATAAGTCAGAACAGAACTGAAGTACTCTTCTTTCTGCCAAAGATTTCTGTTTTGGTAAGGAGGAAAAGAAAACCAACAAGTTGTCTCATAGGTTTAGAAACCTCTGGTTTCATCTTTTAAAAACTGCTTTACAACAAAAAGGGAAACAATAGCTTTCGCAGAGATTGTACAAGAGAGAACCCGGGGGAACCCAAGGTACTTTGTTATATCTGAAATGCAAATTGCAGTAAAGAAGATACATTTTTCTATATATGAAAGCTCTTGTTTTTTTCTTTCACCCAGCTCTGATACAGTAATACAGTGTTTGTCTTCTGTTGAGGATAAGCACATGATTGGCATTAAGCGTTCAAGTGTGTGTCTGTCTTTTATCTCCCACAAGTACTGTTTTCCCTCTTTCCCTTCAGTTATGTTCTGTATTATATGCAACCTAGAAAAGGCTCTGTGTTCTTAATCTTGTCTGCTTTCTCAGCATTTATTCATTTTTCAATTGCCTATGAAAGTGGAAAGGTTAAGATACAGTAACCGAGCTCTATGGTGGCAGAATCATTCTTTGTGAGGCTGCTGCTTGAATTTTCCTCTCAATTTGCCTTTTCTTCTATACACTTCAGCTTTAGGATCATCACATGCTATGTTAGATACAGGTCTTCTGTTCTTCCATAGATGCACATAGCACGGTGATGGAACTGAATCTAATTATGATATGTAGGCAAGATATAACAGATGTGCTAACCTGTAAAATACGTCATAAAGTTATTAGTTGGAAAATATGAACTAGGATAGGTTATTAAACACAGAAGGTGTCATGAAATTATCCATATCCTCTGTACTGAGTTTGTAATGGCAGTGAGTGTATGCCACGGCATGTTACTGATGCGTCAAGGTCTTTGTTTTGATACTCAGAAGTGTTGTTTGGGCTTTGATTTGCTTCCCTGCGTTCTGTCACACCCTATTATAAAGCTTTGGGCAGAGAATGTTCCCAGTAAAACAAATTAGGTCGGCAGACTGTGTGCTTTTACTAATTATTTTCCATATTCTCTGTCAGATGGATACTTTTCAGGTTGGTGTTACTCTTATGGAAAATTGTCTTGATAGATGAGTAGCTCAGAGCAACATCTGTAATTTATGGATATAGAAAATGCAGGCAGTCTTTCACTGTCTTTACAGATGTGCTTTAGGGCAAGTGAGATGTTCAGATAATGGGAAGGGGGAGTGTTAATAAATCTCAGTCAGGAAGGCAATACTTACATCTTTTCTTTTAAAATAAATTCAAAGCTGAATTCTAAATTACTTTTTTAAACATCATCAGTGCTTTTTCTTCATACTATCGCTATTGTTAAATTGAATGCTAGATAAGATGCTTGATGTGTAATTTAAAAATACAAGTAATTAGATTGTGAGATTTGTTTTCCAAAACAGAACTAGTAAATCACTTGGACCCCATAAAAATGCAGACTAGTGCTTTTGATTAGTTGTTGGGATCATTTAAGTTGCTATTGGTGTTTGTTTCAGAATTAGAGTAACTATTACTGTATATTGGGAAAATGAGTGCTGCGGTATTAATAACATTAATGTAATCTGTAAGGATTATGAAGAAAATGAACAACACAGAAACTGCTGCTCTGGAACAGACCAGTGATCCGTACAGTCTTGTATCCTGTCTCTGACAGTAACCAATATGTGATGATTCAGAGGAAGAAATACAAGCAGCCAATTGTGTTATAGTGTACCACAGGGGGAAATTCCTTTCTGGCCCCAGATGGTGCTCAGTTTATGCTTTAAAGCATGAGGATTGATAGCCATTGTAAATTTTACCTTAGCTAGTGTAACCAAATTGGATTGCTCCTTGTTGTCCATAACCTGCCCTTCACCTGGCCTTTGTAGAATTACAGTCCTGTACCTTATTGCTGGATTCATAGCTTTTACGTTTGCTGTTTCAAGCAGATGCAGTAGTGCAATCCAAGGACTTGTGCCACTTTTTTACATGATGTCAGACACCATTGTATTTTTCATTGATAACAGCCTGGTTCAATGCTTCTGGTTAAACTGAAAATTATACTTTTCGGGGGGGGGGGGGGGGGCGGGGCAGAGCAGACACTGCACTCACTCTGTGTCAATTCTCTGCCAGTTTGATAGCCGCTGTCTCTGTGGGAGCCTTAGTCATGGGAAGAGTTGAAGAGTATGCCTAGAACTGATACTCTGAGACTTTAATGTCATTGCAGTGGCCTGAAAGAATCAAAATTGGGTTCAGAGTGTTGCTACACCCTGAAAATCTTGACCTCAGCAGCCTCTGAAGGGAAAGTCAGCATCTGTGCTGGTTTTTTGCTCTTGCACTTTTTACATCCTGCAAAAATGATGTCATATATCCCCAGCTGAAGACACTGGAGTGCAAGGTGCTGTTAGAGAAACAAATATTGTTTTATTGCAGTGCATATGCGACATTTGGACCAAAACTTATGAAAGTTCCTGGGATTCAGCTGTCACAGAGGCAGAGACTCTGTAAGCCCTGTATTAAGCCTTGGTACATTTAATTTGTTACGCACTCATCCAATAAAACCCTATAGTCTGAGAGGAGCTTTCTGACATATGACAATCTAGTAAAATAGTTGTTTATTGCAGACAAAGACTGACCTGATTTTAGGCTGGCATTCATAATACAATGCAGTACAGGCTTCTAAAACTGTTTGCACTGATGCTGCTGCCCTTCCTTGGGTACAGGCTAGTTTGATGGATAACAGCACTGCATGTCTTACTGGTTTGTGCGTTGCCTTTTAGCAAGTCCTTCCCTGTTCCAGGGTAAGGAGAATCTGCAACAGTACTTATGCAGTTACTGTCCTTGTCTTTGCCTCTGTGGATGAAGATCAGTCTCTGACTTCACAAATAATTTTCAAAAAGCAGTGAGCAGTTATCACAGGAAGCAGATTTTGCTCAGCAGCTTACAGACTTGTCATTAGGTGCTGCCTTTCAGCCATCCAAATGCATGCTCCACTGTCATTTTGCTGCTCCTTGGGAGGTGATTAAACAACTCATGTCTCCTTGCCAAATGACCAGTCAAAGCCAGGGAATCTGGGTTTCCTGCATGACAGTGGAACATCATAGCAATCATGGGAGAAAAAAAATAATCCCTTTCTCACTGAAGGAGGGAGGCCCAGCTTTGTTTTAGACTCCCTCAGTATTACTGCTGCTGTATCTTTTGGAGTGATTGTCAAGGTTTTAAATCTGCAGGAAGAAATAACCCTTTTGTTGTTTAGTAAGCAGCAACTTGTCACATTGACATCATGCCCATCTGTGAACCTCAGCTGATCAAATCCAGCAGAAATTGTCCTTGAGTTGTCAGGCTGTATGAGCTGGCACATTGCCTCCTCCTTTACAGCAGAGTCCAGTTCTACCAGCACTGCGGTAGCTGGATGCTCACTTTAAGTTGTGGCATTTTGTATGTTAGTGAGAAAGGAATTCTTTGTCCTGTGAAGGAAGGGACTTGTGGTAGTGATGTGCTGCTGCCTAAGCTTTGGAAAAGGCTCCTGTTGTCCTGGACTTCCACAGGCAGGGTTGGACCTCATGGGCTTGCATGGTCATGCCCCCTCACTTCATCTTCCTTTACTCAGCTGAGAAACAGGACTGTAGCAGAGAGGCTACTTCAGGTGAAATCCCTTCTGAAGCAACATTTAGGTTTTCTCCTCTAATACTCCTCTTTCCTCCCAGCCCATATGCAGCAACAGTGCAGCTCACTCAGAGCTGTCTGGCTGTGCAACTGGAAATCTGGATTCTGCAGTCAATGACTGCAGAGGGACACTTTGTTTGCAGGCATGTTATCTGGCAATGGGAAACTGTTTTTTTGCAAAAGATAAATGAAGTTTTATATATTAGCAGATGAAATGGAAAATTCTGATGTCGTAATCTCATCTGGGATTTCCTTATATTTCTTGCATCTTCCATCTAGGCCCACAAAACATTTTCTAATAGTGCATAGATGTGATTCCAAGGTAGTTGCAGTCCGTGGGCTGTATACCTTGGGGGGGGGGGGGAAATCAGTTTGGTGTGGTTTAAAGATTAAATGCACCAATTTAAAGATAAGAAATAAGAGGAAACCAGTTTTGTGGTTATTCATATAGTAAACTAATATTACATACACACAAGAGAAGCACTTTTAAGCCTTCAGTGTGTAAATTGTTCATTAAGTAAATCCAGTATTTCTGTTAAGCTCTTGCTCTTTCATTTGCTCTGTGATATACTTTACCTTGGCCTTAACTGCCTCACTTTAATTCCTCCTCATTTTAATCACCTTTTCTTGTGTTCATTTACACATTAAAAAAAAAAAAAATCCCTAGGCCATAGTTTTAAGAAAAAACTATGGGTTTATATTGAATAATGTGGATAAGCGTGAGGCAGTTAACGTGAATCCAGGACCTTCTGCAAACTCTCCCAGTTGGGCTTTTTCCCCCATGCTTGGCTGGGCTTTTGTAACACTGAAGAATGAGTGCTTGGACAACAAAGGTGCAGGGCGTAGTTGAACTCTCAGGCCACATCATGGGTCAGGGACATGTCCTGCAGTGGCAGTTACATAGCTGGAGTAGAGACATGTATGCCCCTGTCTACCACCCAGCAGTGCTGTGTTTCTTTTGCTTTGAAGGAGAGAAGCTGCTGTGCCCTGGAGCACCCTGGACTGTGGGAGCTACCAGCAGCGTGTTCAAGGTACAAGAGAAAAACTTCAAAACATTGAGCTCCCCTTGGTAAATCCTTGCTTACTTCAGGCAGATGAAGACAAACAAAATCTTCCTTCCCTGTCCCAGGCGGTCTTTTGGCCCCTGTTGACCTCGGCATCTGATAAGGGTTGCTTTGACCCAACAGCCCCTCCTTGTCAGGGAGGCAAATTCTTGCCTCGGGGGTTAGGAAGTCTCCCAGTTCCCATTGACCTCGGGGTTCCGCTCTGCCACAGGAATGAGATGCTGCAAGTCAGCTGTGTGATGGCATCTTTCAGCTGTCTGGAGCAGCAGCCTCTTGGCCCACCTGTTCAGCAGCGCTGCAGGAATCCCAGGGCGACAGCAGCTCCCACTACATTTCGGAAAGCTGCCTGAGCAGTACCCCACATGCCTTAGCTGAGACCCCACATGCCTTAGCTGGGACCCGACGTGGCTCTGATAGCTTCAGCATAAAATAGTGGGGTGGCATAATTGCCCGATTCAGGCAGGGCTTAGAAAGGGGGCCTAGTGCAGTGATGCTGAACGAGTTGACGTATGCTCATGGAGTAGTTTCACAAAGCATTGTGGAGAACTTTCCTACTAGGTAAGGCAAGAGGGCTGCTGTTTTAAATTGTGTTCCAGCCAGAGCTGTGAGAAAGAAAAGAATGTTCTTTCTCTCACTGATGCATATTAACCTGCCTTTGCAGGGATGAGACTTATGTGATGACAATGTCTGGATGCTGCAAATTACCCAGGAGAGCGCGTAGTGTGCAGGCATCAAGTTTCAGCAGTGCTGGATTTTGTTTGGGATTTTTTTTTCTGCAGCATAACAGCCATGTTAAATTGATTTGTGTGAACCGTGGAAGCTGTTCAATGGGAAGAAGGCTAATTGTCCCTTCAGTCCGCTCTTCTCCTATCCCTGTGCGCATACAGGGAATCTCAGACCTCCCAGTAATCCCAGAAACACATTCACACAGCGAGGTGTGGTTTGTGTTTGATGTGCAAAATCATGGTTCGCTGTAATCTTCCCTATATGTGCGCTCAAGAGGCCAAGCCTCATTTTTGTTTGGCTTGTCCCCGAGTGCTATTGAATGGATTTATTGTGTGAAATAACCCAGAGTGTCAATCTCTGGTATTTCACCTCAGAAATTAATAGTACTTTCTTGAGATAGTCCCCCTCAACTGTCAAAGTCGTAATACTGCTGAGCAGTCAGGCCTGGAGGGGCTTTGGGGAAGGAGCTGCCCTGCGTAGGTGCGATGATGATGTCAGGCCCAGGCAAACTGAACTAAATGCACACTGGAATTTGCTGCCAATGTTAAATATCCTTTCAGAAAAAAAAAAAAATCCTTACTTCCTTTTCATTTCCATCAATTTTCCTCCACCTTTTTTTAATTCTATGTGGCAAATCTACAGCTGTGTGGGTAGTTACCAGCTGCCAGAAACTCCCCTTCAAGAGAAATCCACCCATTCCCAGCACAGTCGATTGCTGCTGTTAGAGTCAACCTAGATTTGATGACAGCTGATAGTAAGAGGTGCTGGATGACTCCTGAGTACTTCTTGTTAACACTGAGTAGAGGAGGGAGACAGACACGTTAGCGCTATATTTAGCTTCGAGGTATGGACAGTGTGAAGCTATTTTCCTTAACAAAATGTAACTCATAAAAATATTTAACATTCATAGCCAGATGTACATTATTAAGACAGTGATAGTTTATTAATCTGTTTGCTGCAGTGTTTTTGAACCAGGCATTCTAGCTAGGTAGCGTTGTGTGTGCCACACTTGGTTGTACTGATAGGAGAAGGCCTGTTACATCTGTTCTCATTAGCGCCTTGGATTTTATAGGAATTAAGCACACTTTGTAAAAAAATCACTTCAGACATTATACACAGAAGTCATTCATTTCATCATCCCGGAACGTTTCTAGAGAAGGTCTGCACGGCTTTTGATTCATTGTTCCATCTTTATTTATCAGTGTCATTCCCTAAGACACTGTGTCAGTGTTCCTGTGAGAATGCCCTCTAGTGCAGTGAAAGCATTAGCATCCACTAGTTTCTTCTAAATTGCTTTTTACTGCTTTTGATTCCTGAAATGTGATAAAGTAAATAAAATTGCAGGCTTTGCTTGCTTGTCTGGTATTCCACGGATATTGTTATTATTTACTTTATTTATAAACAAATGCAGGCCAGCACATTCGCACACATACAATTGAAAGTGTCAGCTTGAGTCCCTTGCTGTTGCAGGCTATATTACATTAAGCACCACCATTAACGTAGTGACTCTGTTTTCTAATGGATAAGACACCTTGAACACTTTCTCCTTTTGCTCCCTGTCACTAAGCACTGGCAGGCAGCATTAGTGTGTAAAATGCATTTTAATCTTAGGCCTTCTTGGTGGTATGGAGCAGTGTGGGTTGGGTGTCTTAGCTTCAGACGCTTTGGTTGGCTCTTCTGCAACCAAATTATCCTAATACCTGAGAAACTGCTGCTAATTTTCAACCTTATGGCCAGTTTATACCTCTTCTGTCTTTATAGCTGTTCTGTTGAGCTTTTTTTCCTGCCTGTTTACCCTGTTGTAATTACAGATAGCATCCCAGTTGTCTATCAAGCTAAACAGCTTCTCTGTCCTCTTGTAAGACACACACTTTCGGGTTGTTGTGGCAGCACTTCTCTTGCCCTGTTCTGGTTTGTGAATCTCTGTCTTGAATGTTGAAGACATCACGTGCAGTTTTTCAAGGCAAGCCCTTGTACAGCGGCATTAATACTTTTCTATCTACTGAAAATGCTTTGATTGATGCTTCCTAACATTACATTTGTCTTTTTCATAGCTGAATCTTACAGACCATACATTCCCCACCCTAGTAATTTCTTATTGATGAGCTCTCAGCTTATTGCAGGAATTTTTGCAGTTAGCTCCCAAGTGCAGAATCACGATTTTTTTTGTTCATGAGGGAATAATTTCACATTTCTGTTGTTGTCACCAAAGAAATTTTGGGGTAGTTATTGCGATCCTCCTCTGTGTTGACAACGATGCCCCACATCGCTGACTCTTACTAGCCCAGTTGTTCATGCCAAGGTTATTAAAGAAAATGCTAAACTAGATTTATCCTTGAAAAAATCCAGTAGCCAAGCTCCCTGCTGTCTGACATTCTTCCCCTTAATACTTCTTGTTGCTATTTTTCCTTCACCCAGCTGCCTACCCACCAGCTACTACTTTCTAAACTGACAAATGGTTTCCACTGGAAATGCTTTACTGAAGTTCACCTATGTAAGACTGACTGTGTTTCTTTTGTCTTCGTCTAAAACATGGATTATCTTACCATGTCAGCCAGGAGAACTCTTTGAATTTTAGCCTATTTTGTCTTTATGTCCACATCACTCATTAACCTTCCTTTCAAAATTTGTTCCAAGTTCTCCCATGCTCCTGAGGTCAGACTTACAGGGCTGTGTTTATTCATTTTACTTTTCTGTTCTTAACCTAGTCATTATATAAACTGTTCTCCAGTCAAATGATATAACTTCTAACTGGATAGACTATAAAAAAAATACTTGCTACAAGACCTTAGCAGACTTATTTCTATGAGGTATCATTATTATGGAGCTGTGAAAATGAAAGGTATAGTTCTGTTTAGTTTTATTTTCTGAAGGGAACTTCTAATCATGGTGAGATGAGAGCGCTCGGTTGTGTGTTATATGGGTAAGAAATCCTAGGCTTTTTTTTTTATTTAGCCTTTAGTCTTTTTAATGCATGCATTGGTTTTCATTTCAGTGGCTGTTTACAAAAACAGATCTTCTTGGAATAAGAATGGAAACAAAATGAATAATACAGTAGTTTCCATTTGAAAAAGAAGAAAAAGAAAATCAGCTGTTGTCATTATGAAAGGGAAATGGTTTTGGTATCTCACTTTTCACCAGTTGAGTTGGTAATAGAAGCTAGGAAGCACTGAAATAATGTTCTTAAAGGGCTGTTTTCATTTTGATAAGGCTGTCTTTTTTTCTTGCATTTTAACAGTTCTTGAGCAGTCATCAGCTATCTTGAATGTGACCTGACGTGGCAGTACATGTCATAGTCTTTTATTAACATAGGGAGTGTGATGATAAATTATGCCAGCTATGTATTCATTCACAAATTGTGGTCAACAGAATGTAGTCCCTGTATCAGTCTAATTTAATGACTTTGATGGGAAATAATTTTTTTTTTTTTTGCTGCTTTGCTTGATAATTAATTTGGTCTTAGAAAGGCAGAATGACATCTCGCACATTGAGAATTGGACAAGACCTGTTCTCTTTTTAAGAAAAAAGCTGTAAAGTATCTAATAGACCCAGGTGATGGCGGGGAGCACTGCTTTACATTCATTTGTCTCATTGTGCTAGTACCTCGGTGTCTCCTAGTATTAGGTGGGGAATTGCTGTTCATGCACTGATGCAAAAAGGAGAATGTGTAGTGTTGAGTTCCCTGGTAGTCCATCCATGAAGATGTCTGGTCGTAAGCTGACATTGGTGAAGTTGCCACCAGGTGGTCCAACTATGGATCAAACTATGTTCATTCCATCTTCCATTTTAGTTTTCAGTTTGCGGATTTCAGGGATGATGAGGTCTGTTTAAGAGGCAATCTGACTCTCTTCAGTTGAACTATGCACATCAATATAGTATTTTTATTAGTATATATTATTATTATACACATATTATTATATTATTATATAAGTATTATTATGTAAATAAAGCAAAATTTGGCCCATTTTGGTTCATCTTCTTGTGTCTTGTATAAATGTCATTGAGCCAGAGAATTTCCACATCTAAAAAAATGTCCAGATGAGCATTTGGTTGTTTTTTCTTTTTCAGAGCTTTGAAAACAGGGGCGGGAGGGGGGAACCCAAGCCAAATGAGATCCTAAGTACGGTTATCACCTGGATGGCATTGTATGATCAACTCTGGAATAATAAATATTTCTAAGAGAAACTTGAAGGCTTTGTGTAGAAACTCAGTGAAAAAATATGATTTATAGTAACTTTTCAGCCCCCAATTTTGCATTGATGGCAGATAACAAATAGTAGAAGAATGCTTTTTGTCTTTGTTGCTACTATATAATGCAGAGCTCATGCACATATTTAATACATTTTTAAATAAAAGAGGCAGTTTGATAAATGGGTGGCTTGGTACTGCAATCACACAGACTGGACAGCTGTACTATCATTTCCCCATCAGTAACACGTGGTTTACATTTGCATTAGATGCTAATGTAAATGTCTTTACATTTTCTGTTTGCTTAGGTATAAAGTGATTTGGGTAATGGATTCTTTATTGCACTATGCCTTGTGGCTATGCAACTGATTTAATCTGGTACCTTACCTACCATTTCCTATGGTAAGTAAGAAGATTGTATAGTGTTGAAAGCTGTAATTTAATAACATTTTTGAGACCTTGAAAAGGTGTTTTACCTTCCAGGGATTTTCAACTTGGTTTAAATATTGACATGATTTTGCAGCTAACTGTTGACAGGGATGTGCAGCTTCTCATCCATTGGGGTATTGCACCTGAGGAGGAAAAGAATAAAAAACTATGTAAAATCTTTCTTTAGATTATTTTTGAAAGATTTCTAATTCTCTTTAAGGCAGCACCCAAATATTCATGCTTTTATTCCCTCTCAGACGTGACCAGCCATCACATGTTTCTTGGCTTGATCCTATACTTCATTTATGGATATTCTAGAGTTATCTAATAATAAGCAAAAGGAAGATGAATTGCCTGTAGACCTTGCAGCCTTTGTGTAGAACTTGAAAAGACTTTAAAGTGCAAGGGAGTGTTAGCACTAAGCATCCCCAAAATGTACTGTACTGTTGCACTCTGGCAGGTACCTAACGGTCCAGATAAGCTTCGTATTGTGATGTTAGACTTCTCTGCTTCTTTAGGACTGAAGAGCTGTCAATGGGTTGCAATTCCTTTTGGTACTATAATATACTGTTACAGGAAGAAATCTGGTAAGTATAACTGAACTATGTTGCACGTAGAGATGAACCTACCCTTTTATATTAATCTTTCCCTGCAGGTGTCTTTTCATACGAGTTATAGGAGGGAAGGATTTTCTAAATTACTTAAGTGACCTAAGATCACAGATTTCATTCAGAATCAGTTTTTAAGTCTGAATTTTGTATTAAAAAAAAAAAAAACAAACCTCAAAAGATGAGAAATTCCAGGTGCGCTTTCATAATACTCATGAGAGTTGGTTCTGTATCTGCTTAGCCTTCTAAGGGCAGTATGGTGAGTTGGCATTTTCCTCAAATCCCAGGTTCTTCGGTGGTGCACCAGCTGGCTGGCAGCTGAAACTTCTGCATTTCTGCCTTGTGACACCTCATGAGCCTGGATTCCCAGAGGTGCTAAGCTTGCAGTTCCTTTGTGCTTCAGTTCCCACACTCCTCAGCTATAGGGTAGTCTAGCACTGACTTAGTTGAAAGGAAATCCTGAAATTCCTGTTTGGTAGGAAACACAGATAATTTAAATTTTTATTCCTTTAGGGAACAAATGTTCCCTAGCTGTGTTCCAAAGTTTGCTATTGTTTGTGGAGTAGAAACATGAGAATTCCTGCCCAGCTATGCTCTGAAGTCTCTTAGATGACTTTTGGAAATCCCACACTGAGCCTTTGGCTGCGTTCAGAAAGGATCACAAGCAGGCAGCAGTTATTGCCAAGTTTTCTGTGGCAAGGAGGAGAATAACGTATTGATGAGTTAAAATTGTACTTTTGCTTCATTTTGCCATTTGTGATCATTATTATTGCCTACACTAGAATAATTCTCAGAGTTTGGCCTACGGCTACAACTATTCTGTTCCATCTGTTGGAGAGATGCAAATTTAAACAGGCAGAAAGATATCATCCCAACTTAATCTATGTATTACTACATTAAGGCAAAATTTGCCACTTGTCAGTATAAGAAAATTTACTTTGGAAAAATGGTTGTCTATATGTCATCTCAGGTGGTTTCATGGCTTATAATATATCCATTCAGTGCTTTGGAAGAAACAACAGAGTGGCAGGTGGTGTAGTGCAGAGAAGGCTCTTGTGCCTGCTGATGCATTAGCTGTATCAAATAAACCTCCACTGATTTTACTAGAACAGTGGGACAAATGATAGAAACTGCCTAAGGCCCTTTCTGTTCCTTTGGAGTAATGGTAGTATTGGTGGGACCTTGCAGAGGCAGAGCAATAAGGGCAAAAAGATAGGGAAAAAGGTGGTAGCTGCTGCTTGCTAAGTAAAATAGTGGAAGACGGCAGGTGCCTTGTGTTCTGTGTTTCCAGTTTGGTAACTGTGGTACTTCAAGTGTTGTGGCTGTGCGAATTAAATGTTATCATCAATCTGAAGGATGTTTTAGATCATACCCCTTCAACGGTCAGCATAAAAGCTGAAGGGACGAGATGCACATCCTTTCACTTCTATGTGCCCTTCCTTCTTTCGCTGTCCTTACTAATAATTTCTCTAACTCCTCTGCCCTCCCTTTCTAAGCAACATGCCACACCTCCATTGTTTCTCCTATGCCTTTCTGCTAGGGATATTGTATTCTCATCCGACAGCTGTTAAAGTGATGCACCTTAAATCTTCTTTACAATGTTGCTCTGCCTGTTGGAAAGCAAATCATTGACTGTGAATATAGTGCAGTTTTGGTTTAAATGGTAATTAAATAAGGAGCTGTATATTGGGAGGCAGAGTTGCCAAGTGCCTAAGAAGGGAGTGGAAATTTTAATCTTTTCCTGGTCTTCTGCCACTATTTGCTTAGGAAAGTAGAAGGCATGGGATATCTACCATCAGGGAAGTCCTAAACAAAGTGGTGGCTTCCACCTAAGCTCTTGTTCACAGCATATTATGAAAAGTACAGACCTCAAAAGCCATTCAGAGTTCAGTTCCCAGTGAAGCTCACATTTGATTATTTCTGTTTTCCAGTTTCTTTGACAGCTCAGCATCAGTCCCACCTCCACCTCACACAATTCTAAGATCCTGTTAAATAAGCAGAACAAGTGTAAGCGTGGGTCTGTACTCCAGTTATCCTGGGTGGGGAGAGGAGGAGAAAAAAACATGGAAAAGGCACAAGAGCATGCTCAGTGGGGTGTTTTAACAAGACAGATCTCTTTTCTTTAAATTTGGAGTGTTGCCCTAACTTTGAAATTCTTCACTCTCTGGTCTGTTCTGGCTAGCTCTGAGTCCTTTTGTTTTTCCCTTCCCAGCCTACATTCTCCTCCCTCCACAAGCACTGCTGACTTTGCTCCCTCCTGTTTGTCCCTTGCCTACACTCTTGGAGTATCGTTGGCTGCATGCCTTACTCAGCCAGGAGAGTGTCATGAATACTGCATACTGTTCAAATGTGCATGTCTGATGTGCAAAGTTCTGAAGTAAATGCTTCTGTAGATAGAAACTGTGGGGGGAATATCACAAACCAGAGTCAAGAAAATTGCTGTGCATTCTAAAGAGAGAAAACACATTTAAAATAGTTATTTGTAAATGGCACATATGCCTAGTGAGTGAGTCATATGCAGTGTTCTAAAAACTCAGGTTTATCATCAAAATCATGTAAAATAGGGACCTCAAGTTTATCTGTTTAACCCCCATCTCCAGGGCTGTTCAGCTGTACCTCAAACATTGCTACCAATGTTTAACTTTTTCAAAGAGATTTCCATTATGGAAATTAAGCAATATCCCTAAGCAGCATATTGAATTCACCAGTGGTTTCTTATACCCCTGAACATGGAGGACGTTTTAGTTCTCTCTCTTTGCAACAACTCTTCATATACATGCTATATAAGTGTTAGCTGACTTCTTAGTCTCTCTCTTCCTCAGACAAGAGTATTTCTTATTCTTTCAGTGTTTTCTCAAAGAGCCTTATTTCCAGACATTGCTCATCCTTGTCTTGTCGCCTCTAAATTCTAAGTGGTGTACCATCAGTGGATTTTTTGAAATGCAGAATCCTAAACCGAACAAACTACTTTGGAGGAGGTTTTGCTAGGTTTTAGCGCTGTAATGTTGGGGGGGGGGGGGGGGGGGGGGGGGGGCGGGGAATATTTTCTTCTCCCAGCAGTGTGAAGTGTTGATTGTTGTTTGATTTCTGAACCATTTTAAACCCCCAGGTCTTCTGTTTCCCAGCTGGTCATTTTGCATCCAGTATTTGTGCGGTTGATCGTTGTGACCTTCAGCTCACTGACAAGAACTGAAATATAACGCTTAGTGTTTGTCTTTACTGAGGCACATCCTGTTTATTTCAGAACACTATTCCATTTTCTTAGGATTGTTTGGGATTCTAATCCTGTTCTCCAGCAGTTTTTGCCCTTTGCAACTTTATGTGGTCTGCAAATGCAGCGAGTGTATTACATCATCCAAGACGTTGATGAAATGGCTGTATGCTGTGAGTCTCAATAAGACAACAAACCAGTGATAGCGATCCTTCAAATACCGTGTTTGAACTAGGGACGTGCCTGCTTTATGTTACTCATATTCCCGTTGGTTCACTGGGGAAGTGTTGCATGAGGTAAGTCAGGGCATCATTGGTAGGTTTTCTAGTAATGTCATGGGGGTTTGGATTGATATCGTTTGTGTTGACTGCTGCTGATCACCTTGCTGTCTTCTCCATATCTATACATTAAATCTTTGTTCTCTAACCTTGACAGCAATTGCAGTTTCCAGTCTTTAAGTATCTCTTTTGTCTTTCACAAGTTCTTGAAGAATTCTCTTGAAAACTTTTCTTGCCTACAAGGTTGTTGTCATTGCTTATATCAGACCAGCACTTTTCACTTACGCTTCCTTGTAATTATTTGCTTGTTAGGTGTCAGGTAGCATGCAAGAAAATGTCAACCTTTCAATTAATATACTCTTTTTAATTACTATTACAGTCTCCCTCTTATTTAGCAAAGCTGTCCTTTGATAGCTTTTTGAGATGAAGGCTGTTGTTCTTTTCAGCTGTTTGTGATGTGCCTTTTCTGTTTTATTCTGGAGTCCTGGGGCCAGGTTCTGACCTAACCTCAGTGCCTCAGTATCATTGGCTGTCAGGAGACGTGATTTTCAGTCAGAATAAGCCAAGAGCATTTAAACTGTCTTAAGGTAAATCATCCTAACTGTGCCCCAGGCCACATTTAGGAGGTGAAGCCATCTTTGCTTTTTGCCCTTTAAGGCAAGCTCAGCAGATATCTGGCTCATCTGGGAAATGAGCTCACTGAGTTTACATTAAATACTTCATTGACTTAACTTTTCTCTCCTTTGAATGTAGTGCTTCTTTAAAGTGCCTTTACAAAGTTATCTTTCTTCCCTTTTACCACACATTACGGGGTGAAAATCTTGCCCCACTGAAATCAGTATGAGCTTCACTTAGGTCAGAAATTTAACCCTAGAATTTAAAGCACAGTTACATTGTGCAAGCCTGAAGTCATGTGCTTCGTTTTGTTAAGCTCACTTTTTCTCCCTTACCACTCTTTAGTCAAAACTGGAGAATAAGGAGAACAGTGCTGTTTTGTACAGACAAAGCCAATGTTATAAGAATTTTTATCTTTTCAGAACAAGGCCAAGTTCTCCACAATCCATTTCATTACATATTAAAATAAATTTGGATGTAAAATGGATTTGTGTCTCAGTGAACAATCCCAGGAAATCCTAGTCAAATTGATGACCCTGACATTGGCATTACCTTATCATGTTTTTGCTTTTCCATCTGTAAAATTAGGATAATGATACTGGTATTTCTTGAAAGCCCTTGGAGATCCTTGGCTGAGAACTTTTGAATATGTTCTGTGAGTAATACTTCTTTACTTTCCAGAAACCTTTCCAGGCTTCCATTAAAAAAATAAACGTGTTCAGCTTTTTGTGCTGGCACTTAGAGACTTCAGTGTCACTAGATCTGTGAGATCTCTTCCAAAAATGGGTCAGAGAGATGGATGGGCTCTTCCTTTTGCAGCCCTTGGCCTTCCTGCTAAGCTAGCGCAGGTCGGTGTTTCTTGCCTCCCAGCAGAAACATCCACCGGTATTGATGCTTCCAGGGAATGGGAGCACCACTTGTCTTGCACTTAGCAAGTGAAGCTTGTGTAGGACTCTCCACTTGTTTTGGAGTCCCAGTAGAGAGCTAAGTGCCTTTTAGAATATATTTAAATTAATGAAGGGATTAAAGGATGTTGGTGCTTAACAACAGCAGAGAGCTGTTCTTAATGACATAAAGTAGTGGTTCAGAAGGGAACAGGTCTGACTGACACCGTTACATAAGAAACAAGCAGAAAAGGAACCAAGTTTACTTGAAGATGAAAAATTCTGTATTTGTAGGAGAGGAGGATAAAGAAATGGAGAAATCTTGCTGTGTTGTGGCAGTTTCCAGATTATCAGAATGAAGGTTTTCTAATCAGGAGGGTTTTGTTTGGTTGGTTTTGGTGTGGTGATTTTTTTTTTTTAAATAAATGAGGATTTTAAATGAGAAAAGTAGTTGTTACATAATATTTAGCACTGAAAAACCCCTGAGATTTTGTGCAACTCCCTTGGCATGGAGTCAAGTAGGGATAAAATACTTATGTTTCTACATTTCTTAAAATTACTTTTTCAACATGCTGAATGGTTCTGGGGTCTCAGGGGAACAGTCTAGGTCAGACTGATAGTGGAGTTGCATCATAGGCTGCTGTCCCAATGGAGATAAGCAGACAACCTCCATTAGAGGCCACCATTGAGATTACAGCAGCATGTTGGAAGTACTGTTTGCATTCCAAAGAGTAATTGCACATCACTAGAACATGTCCCACTTTGCCGCATGGTAGAAATAGTCGATATTGGCTTGGCGGGGGAAGGAGAGAGAATTGCATGCTGCAAGTGGGAAAAGCTTTAGAGCTCTATTTCTATCTCATGGCATGTTCTCTTTGAGATACTTCCTTGCAGAGGACTTTAAAGGCATGTACTTTTCTGTTCTCAGTGATTTACAGCCTTAAATGTTTTCCAAGTTTCAAATCTAAATTACTATTTTGATATTTTTTCTGGTGCACTTTTAAAGCCAAGGTTTTTCAAACTTGATCTGCTTGCTTTGGGAAACCATTCCGTTGCCTATTAAACTGTGCTGTGAAGTGTCTTTATCCCAATGGTCTTATTTTCCTTAATTTCTTCCTGTTATGCTTAGATCTTTCTCTTTATTTTAACCCACAAAATTCCTAGCTTCACATCTTCAAATATTTGTAGATTTTATGTGAAGCTGTTCTTATGTCCTCCTCATTTTAGGTCTCTTGGGATCTTTGGATGTCTGCCCTGTGATTCCTTGTATTTTCCCTGCGTTAAGATGATTGCACTGAATGTGTAGTCCTAGAATTATCCTTGCCCTGTACATACGCATACATCTTCCACTTATGCCTCTACCTGTGCAGCCTAATCTCTCATTTGGTAGTTTGTTGCCAAAGCAGTTGGAAATATGTGTTTCAAGAATATCTTTTGCAGGTCATTTTGAAAAATTTTTTGCCCTGCTCTGGTGCCAAAATGCAGGTTAGCTAGGTTGAACTCTTAAGGTACGCTAGCACAGAGAAATGAGTGAAAAGTTTATTGGGTAGTGGAAAACTTTTAGGTTAATGGTTGTGCATTCAAATGTGATTGCGTAGAAGGGAAGGCAGGGAGAGAAGAGTATCTGGGTAATCTCTGCACCTGAGCAAAGCCTATGGTAGCCTGCAACTGCTGTAATGAGCCCTGGGGCCGCTGGCAGTTGGCATCTCTCAGCTCCTCTGCCTTGCGCTGGAAGGCTAGACCACCACGAAGCAGCTCCGAGGTGGGCAGCGGAGTGCAAAGGCTAATTTCAAACTGCAGTGGCATTTTGCTGCCTGTCTTTGCCAAGTATTCTGTGGTGAGAGCTAATGATCAGCACTGCAGCCTCCACGAGCGCTCCTTCTTGGGAGGGCGCACGCCTGGGCTCAAGGGCATGCACCTCACGCAGCCCTTCGTAATTGTACAAGCGCCGCTAGCCTTGTTACAGCTTATGTTCGCTTTTCTCCTGTCGTCTGGGGGTGAATGATCCTGCAGAATACAAGATGATAGAGAAATATGTCCTTTAATTGCTCTCTGATATATTTGCTTACCTTTTTCAAGACACACCTTTTTTCCTTCTTTTTATCTCTAGTTGAGATTGCTGCCTTCCTAAGTCCCAGAGTGGCATTTGCCGTCTCTCTTAGACACTCAGGATATTTTCCCGGTCTGCATTCCCTTAGCGTATTCCTCCTAGCATTTTTCAGTGAGATATATAAAGGGGGCTTATAAGAAAGATGGAGAGAGGCTTTTTACCAAGGCCTGTAGCGACAGGACAAGGGACAACAGTTTTAAACTGAAGGAGAGTAGATTTAGATTGGACCTAAAGGAGAAAATTGTTTATGATGAGGGTGGTGAGGCACTGGAACAGGTTGCCTGGCGAAGTTGTGGATGTCCCTTCATTTGAAGTGTTCAGGCTCAGGTTGATGGGGCTTTGAGCAACCTTGCCTAGTGGAAGATGTCCCTGCCTGTCACAGGGAGGTTGGACTCGGTGATATTTAAATGTGGTGATCCTTTGCATACTGCTTCGTTAGAGCAGGAATTTTCAGTCTGAGAAATAGTGATGTTTTCCCAATTTCTGTTGCTGGGGGTCGGTCATACAGGACTGTTCTCAGCAGAAGACCAGCAATTCAGCTTTTATGCAGTAATAATTAAAAGAAAAAAGGTTTGTATTTATTTACTGGCCAATTATCCAATTTTTAAAGATTGGTCTTCACTAGAAGATAAAATGAAGAGAAATGCAAAAGGAAAATTAAGTCATTAATGTACTCTTTGCTTCTAGCTTTCACTTCATTTAATTGTAAATTGTTTGCAGTAAAATTGCAAATTAGTAGCTTGGGTAAAGCTCTAAAAGTTCCTTCGATATCAGATTTAAATGAGGAGGAATTGGGCCTCTAACCTTCATGGAGTATAACTGTGGCTGGATGTGTTTCCTAGGGGCTAATTATCCATTCCTCCATATCATTTGCTTGAGCTCTCAATTGCTCACTGTTTAATGCACATTGGGTGGATGCTGGAAAATGCCTAAGATGGGAGGTGGAAACTTAGGCAGGGAGATGTTCTTGCTACTAAACACAGACGTCAGAAGACGTGCCGCATCCTATAGCAGGCTTCCGAATGGGAGCAGCTCTCGAAAACCTGTGGTGCTTTCCAAGCGTAGTGCAAAATTTGCATCCTAAGCTGGCAGAGAGACAAGGATTACACTGAAAGTAGGTTTTGTAAGACGAGCAAGTTGAAATAGCCATCCCTCTTGGAAAGGAAAAATACCGCATGAACTTCAGTCAGCTGTCTCTGTACCTCATACCTGAGTACAGGGAAGTGTCCTAAAATGTAGGCAAGGTGAATTTTGGTTTAGTGTGAGGAATTACTACTGTCGCTTCATTTCTTTTATGACTGAGATAATTTCTTCCTGTTTATCACACAGCTAAAAGAACAATTCTTACATTCTCAAGCCTGTGAAGCAGCGTCTTTCGTCTCACCCGTGTTGCTTTTACCAAAAACCAAAGTTATAGGAAGAATAATCTTTATGGGCAATATTCTGAATTTTTAGAGCACAGCCATGGAGAGAGATAGCCTTTTATATAGGGTCTGTTGGGGGTGCTGTGACTGGCCAGGTCAGAGGGAAGGGCTGATGCTGGAGGTATGTCTGCGTGTGCTCGTTCTAGCTGGGTGTATGGGAAGAGGGCGCTTCTGTGATTCAGATTTAAGCTCCAGTTTGCATAAATAACTGGATTCAGGTATTAATTAGAGAGCATAATTTGTTTGGAGAGTCGAAGATTAAAGGAACTCTTGTCTTCCTGTCAGAACAATTTTGTCTGCATTGTGCTATCTGATAAATCAGAGTTCATAAAGGGGGTATTGTGTGGATTTCCCAAGAGCAAATCAGAATACGCTGATACTAGGCTCATTCTTTTTTTTTTTTTTCCCCTTCTCTGGTGCACTCCTTACGCCTGTGGAAGAGCTTCTGCTCCTTTTACTGTCAGGTTTAACTGCCTTTGTGTGATACATGGTGGCTCCGGTTAGCTGTACAGAGTATTAGTCCAGTTGTGAGCAGGAAAGGCTTCTTTGCCTCAGGCACTCAGGATACAGCACTAGTCACATGTCCTGCTTTTTTGGACTTTGAACCTCTGTCTAATTCTATCTTACTTTCCCTGATCCGATGATCCTTCAGCCTGGAAAGGATAAGCAGCAACGCTCATCTATTGTCAGCTTTGTTCAAGCTGTGATAAAGTACAGTAGTTGGTGTTTTGTTCTGTTCATAGAACAACAAGCAAGAGCAAAATGCTTGAATAGAACAAGCAAAAATAAAAACAAAACTGGCAAGTCGTATTTATCTTTCTCACTGGGTAAATGCAGCCATACAGTCTGTGAGTATGGTATACACAGAGCTTGGGCTGTGTATGGGTGGGAATGCATTTGCAAGGAGAGGAGGTCACCTGCAATTGTTAACAGTATTATTAAGGTGAAATGAAACAGGGAGATAAAAGATACGGGGATTTGAGTTAGAGTTCTGTTGGTTTGGATTGTTGTATGGATTTTGTTTGCTTTTTTTTACTGCTTTTTGTTCTGCAAAGATGAGGATGTCTTATCTGTGGCTTTGTTGCTTTGGACACAGTTTATGTCCTCCTTAATAGTTGCTTATCCTTTTGAATTAAGTTATGTTGGTTTAACACTATGCAGGAGCCAAGTCTCGGAGAAGTGCTGGATGTCCCTGGTTTTTTTCAGTTTGATGTATCGTGTCACTAGAATAGTTAAATTTCACTAGCACCAGTTGTATACCCAGTATGCAGTCACATCATACGCTGGCTCTGGAGCTTTTATTGCTTACGCTGTCACCGCATATTACGAATTAGCGAGCAGTGTGCACTAGATTGTTTTAGACGTGGTTTATATATTATTCCTAACATACCCTGACAGACCGTGCTCTCCCAGCTGCGCTGTGTTGCTAGTACCAGAAAAAGTATCAGCCACTGTTGTTAAGTTTGGAATGTAGGTTCATTTGCAGCCTCAAATTCTTATTTATACAGAGCTTTATGAAACAGGCATCTGCTGGGATGATGGTTTCTGTGCAGAGGTGAATCTGTCTAGAGGCTTGTCACCAAAAGTAACTTCCAAATTCTACGCAGATTTATAAAACCCTTTATCAACCGTGTTTTGTAATGAGGAATATTTTCAAACTTGCCTTTACACACTACATTTCCTAAGAATATGTATGATTTTTTTAAAGAAAATACTATCTTTTGACAGAAAGCACAAATGGGAATGCTTGATGAGTATTGAATTAGGCAGCGTTTGTTGCTCAGTTGTTTGTGAAATTGGTGGTAGACCAGGCTGTGTTTAAAGGCCCTGATCCTATTGCTGTTTGACCATTTGAGTCATTTGTGGACTGTGGGTAGACAGGAATTAGATCTTTCATGTTGAAGCAGACAAACAAATGAATTTTTCTGAGGGCTCCGTATTTGCTTATGCATCTCCTGTATATCTTTTATCTGTAGAGTGGTGTGACAAAAACTCTAGCCTGCCAACTCAGATCTTGGGGCGAAGGGAGAGAGAGAGATGCTGGCTATGACAGTTTTAAGTGAAGTCTGCAAATGGGGAAAGATGAGCAAGATAAAAATACAGGAAAAATAGGGACAAGAATGATAAAACATAAAAAGAAAAACATAGGGAACAGAACTAAGGAGGAAGCGAAACATAAGGAAACTGAAATGTGAGTGTCAAAGAAAAGAGAAAATGAGGGAAGCAAATAGAGGAAAACAGAAAGATTATGTAGTTGTCAAGTCTTTTTTTTTTAAATATGTAAAACCCGAAGTGTTTCAAGATGTGAATGTGTATGTCTAGAAATGAGTATGTAGTTTGAGCCTTTTAAAATATAGGCTGTAATCTTGAATTTTTCAACTCAAATTGGAGACTTGTGGGCTTAGTGGAGCCATATCCCATTTAGTTATACTAACAGATGGGCACATTAGTGGTATCTCACATGGAGCATTCCTCCATCTTATTGCTCCTCTGCCCTGCGTTGTCCCTGTTCTGCCATATGGCCAGCAATGATAAAATGGTGAGGTCTCAAGAGCTGGTTCTGGTAAATGACTGCCTGTGAAATGTAAAAATGTGTGTGAGACCAAAGGGTGGACACAAGGGACATCACGTTACTGTGTTGTTTTGGATGAAATTGGAGTATTTGAAGTGGGGGGAGTAGTCAGCAGAATGGTAAAGACAGCATCCAGTGCACGCCTAAAGCATGTGCTAAATGGGCAATAGAAACACCAACAGAAAAAATCAAGAAACTTTTCCTCTGGGGACATCAACATAACATGTTTCTATAAAACTTGTTTGTCTAGGAAAATATGTGTTCTAGTTAATTGAAACATTCACTCCTGTCAACTGAGAACTGACAGGAGGAACACCAAAGCAGACAAGTAGTAGCAAACTGTCTGAAGGCACGTTTTTGGAGCCCTGTCTAGTCTGCAGCTTTTGAGTTCTTCCTTTTTCCAAACTATAATGTGAAAATTTAAAATTGGCAATGAAATATATGAGGAAACAAAAGCAAATGACAGTTTGAAAAGAGAGGGGAATGTAGTACTCGGATCTCTAGATCAGGGTAAAAGAAACATGGTTTATATTGTTTGTGTATTTCCAAAGCTGTGGTATTATTAGAAATTCATTTCAAACTGAGGAGCTTAAAATAAAACTCCCATTTAGGAATGGTTGTACTGCTCAGTTTACCACACTGATATTTACAGCCACCTAATCTGAATCCCTCTATCCCTTGGAAATCGTCAGTCCTCTCAAAGGTGTGAGCATCTTCCCACGCTGCCAGATTTGAATATTTAATCTCTAGAGGATGAACTTGAGTTGAAATGCAACTCCTTCAGCAATGGAAACTGCCTTTGAAGTTTTTGGATCTTCTACATTCCATGTTTCCTGTTTTAAATTAAAAGAACAAAGCGCTCTCGAATAGCGCGCTGTAAGCACCCTGTGAAACCTGCATCTCAGGCATCTGGCTGGCTGACGTGAGGAGCCAGACAGGAGGAGGAGGAGGACCTAGGGGCATTCCATTCATCTTCCCATCAAGTGACCCACCCTAGGTAAGAGAAGTTCATGCGAGTTAGAGCTAACATGGTTGGTCATATCCCCAATTACAGGGCAGCCAGACGAAAGGCTTCATTAAAGAAAGCTTACTCCTCTGCTTAGTTGGTGGGGATGATGAAATGCCCCATACTAACCACTGTAGGACTTAAAATTATGATCTCTTGGACAGAAAAAGCCCCAAATTCATTGCACCTGTCTTTCTTTGAATTTCATATGTCATTTCTGATCCAGCTCACATAGACCTTCCATGGTTTTTTGCTGTCCATGTACTATGGCCTCTCCTAGCTTCCAGGCAACAAGATTCATGGTCCTGTTTAAACTGTGAAGCTTCTTAGGATGTGCCTGTTTTGCAGGCATGAAGGAACCCAGGCCAGATAAGGTTTGTGGCATTAAAAGCTTTGTGTCTGAAAAAATAAGGAATTGAAAACAACTTGAAACTTACCTAATTGCACCAGGTCTAGAATATTATTTTCAGTCTAGACTCAGGGTGGAAATAATTTTAGCAACACTGATGATAAATCTCTCACTCTGGGCTGAATGATGTCTTCTCATTTTTATGTAGTACCTTGGAGTATTCAGTGTTTAGACTTGAGGTTGTGCTGTCCCTGTGTGAGAGGTGGCAAAAAGTACAGCATAGATTCCAGCAGCACAGAGATGCAGAAGACAAACAGATCAGCTTACCTTTCACCAAAACTATTGCTACCACGTAGGGCTGGGACAAAATCAGCCTGAGTAGGGATCGGACAGTTGAAGCTGGATCTAAGCAAGGCAGGTGTGAGGACAGAGGTGAGCTGGAGGACGCCTTTGGCCAAATCTCAGTTGTCCTGTGCAGTGTGTGGTTTAGAAACACTGCTGGATCCTTCTGTGCTGCCAAGTTCTTGAGTGTTGAGCGCCAGCCTCTGTGATTAATGATTTCTGCCATCTCTGGTTGGTGCAGAGATTCTGTCCTATCTTAGTTATGATTTTACGGACTCTTACATCTCATCCAGGCTAGAGCAATGCAGTATACGTGGGCATAAAGCCATTGGTTCTTAGGCAACTGCAGTCACACAGAGTGCTGCAGCATTTCCTCTCGGCAGCGTGTACTCGTGGTAGCACAATGCACCATTTCTTTCCTCTGAAGTACCGCTACAGCTGCTGGGCCAGTTGGCAATCGGAACAAGGAACAAGAGCCTGTACTGGCTGCTGACTTTTTGGTGACACCTAGTTTGTCAGACGATCTCAGAAGGGATCTGGAACAGCTTTTATGTTAAAACATCTCTTGTATCTATAAACCTGCACTGCTGCTTGAAAAGGTGTTTGAAAAATTGTGGATGCCATTTTTAGATGAAGTTTGAAAAAGCTGGTGTATATTATACAGATCATAAACATCATGTATCATCATCGAATACTAAGCATTATCACACGGCGTGGTTATCTTTGCACAATGTCAGGGATCAAGGCTATAGATAAAATGGCAGGAGATGGAAAGAAAATAATATTTCCACGTTTACTGAAGATTCTGTGATCAGTATGTTTGGATATTACCCTTTAAGTAATTAAGAGTTTTTTGGTCAGAGTGACCCAAGTAATTACTGGCAAGTTTGGAGGTTTTATTGTTATAATCTGGTTATTTTGCCTATTTAATTACAGGATTTAATGATTTTTTTTTTTAAATGATTCAGGTAGAAAATGTTGGCCAAACTGATAGTGAGAGATTTGTATTTCTTTTAAAGTGGATTCCATGAGCCGATCAGAAGAACCTCTCCATAAGCATGCTGAAAGAGAGTTGAAGGCATCTGAACTTTTTTTTCTGGCAAAGCCTGAGTAGTGGTATCAGGCAGATTCTGTTTTGCTGCTGCTGCTGTTTGGATGGGAACTGGTTGCTGATTACAAATCAGGAGCTGTGTGAGAGGGTTTGTTGGAAGGTAATGCCCATGCTAGCAATTAGTGCTCTGCAGTAGGAGCAGAGCTGTAGCACCAGCGTGCAGGTCCTGAGAACCTCATGTCCACATGAATTTATTTTTGAGGTGTTGGACTGGCTCTGGTTGGGTCCCACATGCTCCTCTAGTGGCTCGAGTGTCTGGGGTGTGCTTCTGGAGAGCTGCTCCAGCTTTAGTTACACCCCGAAGGAATCCTGTTTGTGGGCTCCACGGCAGCGCTGTGCTCTGTTGGGAGAGCTGCTGATCTGAACTACAAACTGGTGTAGACACAGCTGTTAAATGTCTGGTCTCAATAAATAAATGGAGACCATAGGAATAAGCTCTTGGGGGAAGTAGCAGTACCAGTTCTGACTCACTGTTAGCTAAAATCAAGGTCCACTAAGGATAATACCTATTAAAAAAACCCTTTTAATGTTGTTGACTTGGCTTCAGAAACAGGAGAAAATGAGGAAGCTCTTTCTGGGGCTAAAACAAAAAGAAAAAAAGGGAATCCGCACTAAAACAAGAGGGTAATATGCCAGAAACATGAGTGCAATTATCTCTCTTGGATAGCTGCAGATATTTTGACGTAGCCTACGACAACTAAGCCCCTAGATTCAAGAAATGCCTGCATATTGAGAGCATAAAGCAGTTCTACTCTTATAGTAGTATTCTTAAAATTTTTTATTCAAAAACCACCCCACCCACTTTAAAATCAAAATCTAATTTCATGAAGATGTCTCCTGAACAGTCTCAGTTGGAGCGTGTGCTGCCGAACCGAAGACTTCATACGAAGTGAACTGTGTTACGGTGAGTGCATCAACATAAAAGGGATAGTGAGACGACTGTAAAGAAAAACTGTTTGGACATTTTCTTACACATGACATGTTTACTATGACTCCTTTTTTTAAAATGCTGCCACCAGTGCTGGCTCCTATGGCTGGAGTGTTGGAGTGGAAGGATACAGGCTCTTGGGGAAGGACAGGCAGAGAGATGAGGAAGGGGTGTCGCCTTCTGTCAGTGACCAGCTGGAGGCTTGGAGCTCCGCCTGGGGGTGGGTGAGGAGCCCACTGAGAGTTTATGGGTCAGGATCAAAGGGAGGGCAGGGACAGGTGACAGTGTAGTGGGGGTCTGCTACAGGCTGCCTGACCAGGAGGACCAAGTGGATGAGGCCTTCTATAGACAAATAGGAGCAGCTTCACATTCTCAAGCCCTGGTCCTCCTGGGGGACTTCAACCACCCCAGTATCTATTGGAGGGACAGCACAGCAGGGCACAGGCAACCCAGGAGGTTCCCAGAAAGCGCTAACAAACACTTTCTTTTCCAAGTGCTAGACAAGCCAGCGAGGAGAGGTGACATGCTGGGCCTTGTTCTCACCAACAAGGAGGGGCTGGTGGGGCATGAGAAACTCAAGGGCAGCCTTGGCTGCATTGACCATGGAATGGTGTCCAGGATCCTTAGGGCAGCGAGGAGGGTGCACAGCAAGCTCACTACCCTGGGCTTCAGGAGAGCAGACTGGCCTCTTCAGGGATCTGCTTGGTAGAGTACCACGGGGGTATATCCTAAAGCCCTGGAGGGAAGCCGAAGCAAGCTGGTTGATATTCAAGGATCACCTCCTCCGAGCTCAGGAGTGATGTGTCCCAACAAAGAGGATGTCGGGCAGAAATGCCAGGAGGCCTGCATGGATGAACAAGGAGCTTGCTCCTGGGCAAAATCAAACAGAAGAAGGAAGCCTATGGAGGGGGGAATCAAGGACAGGTAGCCTGGGGGAATATGGAGAAATTGTCTTAAGCAGCCAGGGACCAGGTTAGGAAAGCTAAATCCCTAACAGAATTAAATCTGGCCAGGGACATCAAGAGCAACAAGGAAAGCTTCTATAGGTATGTCAGCAATAAAAGAAAGACTAGGGAAAATGTCTGGAAAGGAAAAAGACTGGAAGGAAACAGGACACCTAGTTACCAGGGATGTGGAGGAGGCTGAGGTACAAAATGACTTCTTTCCCTCAGTCTTCACCAGCAAGTGCTGTAGCCATGCTGCCCGATGTAGAAGGCAAAGGTAGGAACTGGGAGAATGAAGAACCACCTACTACAAAAGAAGATCATGTTTGAGACCATCTAAGGAAACCTGAAGATGCACAAGTCCATGGGACCTGATGAGGTCCAAGGGACCATACACAGCTCCAAGGGAACTGGCAGATGAAGTGGCTGAGCCACTAATCATCACATTTGAAAAGCTGTGGCAGCCTGGTGAAGTTCCCACTGATGGGAAAGGGGAAATGTAACCCTCGTTTTTAAAAAGAGAAATAAGGAAGACCTGGGGACCTACAGGCTCGTCAGTCTCACCTCCGTGCCCGGCAAGATCCTGGAGCAGATCCTCCTGGAAACTGTGCTAAGGCACATGGAAAACAAGGAGGTGATTGGTGACAGGCAACATGGCTGCACCAAGGGCAAATCGTGCCTGACAAATCTGGTGGCCTTCTACGAGGGGGTTACAGTGCTGACAGATGGGAAAGAGCAACCGCTGTCATCTGCCTGGACCTGTGCAAAGCGTTTGACACTGTCCCACACGACATCCTTGTCTCTACACTGAGAGATGTGGACTCGACAGATGGACGGTGGACAAGGAGTTGGCTGGATGGTCACGCTCAAAGAATGGTGGTCAGCGGCTCAGTGTCCCGGTGGGGAGCAGTGACGAGCGGAGCTCCTCGGGGATGGGTACCGGGACCAGGGCTGTTCAGCGTCTTTGTTGGTGACAGGGACGCCGGGACTGGGCGCACCCTCAGCAGGTTCGAAGCTGTGCGGTGCCGTCGGCACGCGGGAGGGGAGGGACGCCATCCCGAGGGACCCTGCGGGTGGAGAGCTGGGCCTGTGCGAACCGCGTCACGTTCAACACGGCCGAGGGCCGGGTCCTGCACGTGGCTCGGGGCAATGCCAAGCGCAAAGCGGAGAACGGACCGAGAGCTGCCCTGAGGAGAGACTTGGGGTGCTGGTGGAGGAGAAGCTCAGCGTGACCCAGCAACGTGCGCTGGCAGCCCAGAAAGCCAACCCCGTCCTGGGCTGCATCACAAGCAGCGCGGCCGGCAGCTGGGGGGGGGGGATGATTCTCCCCCTCTGCTCTGCTCTGGTGAGACCCCACCTGGAGCGCTGGGTCCAGCTCTGGGGCCCCCAACGTAAGGAGGACATGGGCCTGTTGGAGCGGGTCCAGAGGAGGCCACGAAGCTGCTCGGCGGGCTGGAGCACCTCTGCTACGAAGATGGGCCGAGAGAGCTGGGGGGGTCAGCCTGGAGGAGAAGGCTCCGGGGAGACCTTCTAGCAGCTGCCAGTGCCTGAAGGGGCTACAGGAAAGCTGGGGAGGGATGTTGTACAGGGGCCTGCAGTGATGGGACAAGGGGGAGCAGCTTTAAACTGAAAGTGGGGAGATTTAGGTTAGATATTAGGAAGAAGTTCTTCCCTGTGAGGGTGCTGAGGCACTGGAACAGGTTGCCCAGAGCAGCTGTGGCTGCCCCATCCCTGGGCGTGCTCAAGGCCAGGCTGGACGGGGCTGGGAGCAACCTGGTCTAGGGGTGGTGGAACTAGGTGATCTCTTAAGGTCCCTTCCAAGTAACAACTTTCTGCTTATTGAGCGATGTTGTTCAGATGTCTCGTAAGCAACATCAGCTCCTATAAACCTAGACAACTTTTCGCAAAATATAAGTCTTTAGTGTTGGCACAATTAAACTTGTAGTTGTTTTATCGAAGGAAAAAACCTTTTTTAAAAGTGATTTTTAAGTACTGTGTTGGTTTTTGTATTTAATGTGACAGTCTATCGTATGTTGACTTAGCAGCCAATAATATTTGTTTTAAGCTAAATCTGGGAAGAAGGAAGCTATAAATGTGCTTAACCGGTTCAAGTTATTCTGCATTAATTTGAACATAAGGTAATGTTGGAGCTACACTATCAACTGGAAAACTTCTGAATTCTGGTGAAGCACATTTTGCTCCTGGTCATATTGGCTGCTTAAAATGTACTTAAACACAGCTTGAACTGATTTGGATGTTAGTTTTCCTCTTCTGTCATTTCACTCTTGTGCCCCAATTTGTATTCCTGCCCTCCAGCGCAGTGTCACTCAGAAATCCCTCATTCTCCCACACCGTCAGGCCAGCGCCTTTGCTCTTTGAAAACATGTTGTTGCAATTTCTACAAATCATGGAAGAAAGTTACATAATCTTAAAAGCTATTGCTCTGTTCCCGGCATTAAATATTCATATTTTTACCCTTCTATTTCCATCTCCTCTCACAAGTAGCTCAGCCCAGACTAACGTACCTTCTGTCAGCAGGGGGCTGAGAGTCCTGGCCTGCGCTCTCAGCAGAACAATGTGAAGTCCTGGAAATCTTTCACTGTCGTTTTAGGAGAGGATTAGCTCTTTGTTTTTACATAAATACCAAGATGATCATATGTCAGTGCCTGCTGCAATTTTTTTTCTCTTGAACACCAACTCAATGAACAGATTTTTACAATTTGTGGCTGCTCAGTCATTTTGTATGGCTTTTTAATCTCTAGAGGCCAGATGGAAGCGTGATCCTTCAGCATCACTTGTTTTGCATAACGTAGGGACTGGAATTACGTTTGAAATAGCACATACTCATAGATGTGTAAGTATATAAATATTTTTCTTTTTCATCCATGTCTTTTCTAATGTTTTGTTTTTCTTTAATAACAGTTTTCTATGGGGAAGATCGTCATGAACAAGTAAATGCTATGTCCTGAGAGAAGAGTCTTACACAGAAGAAAACAATGATTTTGGTCAAGGAGAGTTGACAGAGAAATCGACACCCAAGAGGTATGTTTCAGAGACAGCTGGTGACTTACCTTTGTTTCAGGGCACTGATAAAGCTGCTGTTGAACTGGAATGATAGGGGTGGGTTTTTTGTCTTCTTTGGATGCTTTATTACAATCTTTCCTACAATCCTAACTTTGCTTTTAGTTGTATTTATGGATTTATTCTCTGCCGTCAGAGTGCAATCAATTGATTGAAATCCATAAATAATAAACTTCAAGTTTCAGTTTAAGATGGGGTGACAAGATGCTATCTGAAGAAGTCTTATGCACTTGAGCAGCTTTTTATAGCTAACTGCCGCCAGAGTAAAATCCTGACATGTTCTTAGTGATAGGAAGCTAATGGCTTTCCTGCGTGTTTGTTGAAGCCCATGTGACAAATCCTATACAGTAACTGAAGGAGAGAACACTCATGCACCTGTTTGTGGAAGGGTTACATAAAAAGTCCTGCGACATTATTTTAGCTTCTACCAGTAAGCTGAGCAACTTGACCTGCTTTACCCTTCATAGGATATATGATATTAAATTGACAAGAAGAAATAGGGAAAGAAAAAAAAAAAAGACAAAAAAAAAAAAAAAGACAGACATGCTAACATGAAAAAACACATTTTATTGCACTTAAGTTATAAGAAAATAAAATTTCTAAGTGAATCAAACCATAGACACAATCCCTTTAAAGGTTGTTTTCCTCCATCATGTCAGGTTGTTATATAACTAAAATTAACCAACTGGAATCTGATTGTTTTAAATCAGACTATAAATAAAACAAAAAAAAAAAAAGGAGGAAAAAAGATCGCCTAGGATACAGTGTTAAACCACTTTCACAGTTCAGCTTGAGTTGTGGCTCTTGGAGAATGAGGCAAACCATTTGACTCTTTCATTTCTCGTTTTGTTTGCATGTGACATCTTTACAAAAACTTAAGTTTTTGCTCTGTCAGTTCCTCCCAGCAATAACTGTAACAGTTGTTTTATTTCTCAAATACTGTAAAACACTAAGACTGACCAGCAACTTTATTTTAATTTTTGTATTTTATAATATTTTTTAAAAATTTTGTCAGTTTTTTAATGTATGTTCATTCCATTCACCACAGCCCTCACAAAGAAAAATTTCCCCACAGAACAGGCTGCAATAGCTTTGTTCTAAGGAATGTGTTTTAATTTTTGCCCAGAAAAAAGAAAATAAGCTTTGCACACACACTCAATTCTTTATTTGCAGGCAAACTTCACTCTTTAATTGTCTGAAACTCTTCCACTCTCAGCCTCTTAGAGGCACAGTTGGCTCAAGTTTCAGTGGCAAAAAGTCTTTTTCTGTAACCAAACTAGAGCAAATTTGGAATTCAGTCTGGGACTAAAACGTCACAGCAGAAAAAAAAAATAAAAAAAAATAATTTGCTTTTCTTTCTTTCATTTAGCAGCATAAATAAGTTTGGCCACTGGGAATACAGTACAGGGGTGGGACAACAATCCCGTAATTGAAGACCTACTTCTAGCACCAGCATTGCTAATTAAATCCATCAGAGGACTCTCAAAACCCAGGACAACTTGCCACCTCAGAGCAACTTATGCATTGAAGAGTGTAAATGGAAGCAACAGTAAATAGATTAAACAGAGGCTAATACTGTGATTGACATTGGCAATGGTTGGCAAAAAAAAGAGGAATAAAAGAAAAAAAAGAAAAAGCTCCGATAAAACTGTACAAAACAATTCACAGTAATATTTTAGCTTTTCCACACCAGGAATGGACTCTTGGTTGTTGTTTGTTTTTTGTTGGTTTTTTTTTTTTTTTCATTGCAGATGCTCTCTAGTTTTTTGAAAGTCAACCAGTGACTGCTCGCAGAGGTTGGAAGGGGACCTCTGGAGGTTGTCCGGTCCAACCCCCTGCTCAGAGCGGGGCCAAGGGACAGCGCGTTGCTCGGAGGGGCTGCCGGGACCCAGGGTGGCCCATGGGTGCACGAGCAGGCTTGCCTGTGCAGCTTCTTTAAAGATCTTTGTGGTAAAATAACCTGTTAACAAGAACTGTAACAATTTTTTTTTTTTCACCTCCAACTTGCTCAAGGAGCAGTTGGAGGAAAGTAAAGAAATAATTGCACCTGGTTTCATTTCAAAAGTCGTATTTTTGCAAAGCTGCCCCGGTCAAAAGTGTAGCCTTTTTATGTGACGAGACAGCAAACGCCTCTCTTGTCAGTTATAGTTTGTCATCTTTGTCTTCTCCTTCGTAGTCTGTAGGTCTTTAGGATCTGTTGCCCCAAGGCAACATCCTGCACCACCAAGGACAAGGGATTTTTTTTCCTTTTTTTTCTTTTTTCTTTTTTTTTTCAGGGGGAGGGAAAGGAGAACATCGTCTACACGTTTGGACAAATTCATCTTTCTGCCCTTCACTTCATATCCACGTCAAAGTCCAACACCAGCAGCTTTGTTTCCTCAGTTCCGTTGCGGCTCCCAACCGCACACACTAGCTTTGTGTTAGAAGCTCTGATCCGCCACACGACGCCTCCGCTTCCCCCACTCTCCAATGTGACTAGATTTCGGATAAATTCACCCGTTTTCAAGTCCCAAAGTTTTACAGTCCCATCATCTGAGCTGGTAATTACAAAGTTCTTGTTGAACTGTAAACAGGTCACAGCACTCTGATGCTTGTTGGGACCTGTAACAGCAAACCAGAACATGTTTTACTTGCAATTAGAAAGCAACGTCAGACAGCACTGCATATGGAATAAATACCTGGCTATTTGCATGCGGTTGTTTCTACTAGACATGCTAACTCAGTTTTTGTACGTTACAAGGTACAGAAGCCTTGCCATGCTTTCAAAAAGTGAATGCGGGTATAGGAAAACTCCCCATTATTTCCTTCTTCGTTACAGTGACCTTGTTTTGTTGTATACATGTATGCAGGGCAAGTGTGCACTTGGACATTCATGAAGACGAACTCAATGATCCAAAATTTGGTGGCCGCTGTAAGTGTTTGTCTTCAAGTCTCTTTGAAGCGTTATTATGAGACTATTGGTAAATACTGACAGTTAAACATTGACGTAGAAACATACGCTGTTAAAATGGAAATTTGATTTTCTGCTTTAGCCAGCGATGCTGCATGTGATATACGGGAATGATATAAGACCTTTTTTGTGGGGAGAAACAAAACAGCGTGCTCATGCGCCTGATGCCTGAGCAGCAAATGTCAAAATGGAAACAAAACTCTTTCTTCTTACTGAAATAAAGAAAACCTCTTCCACGCATTTCTCTTGATTTATTGCGACAGACAGTGTACTTTGCCTCCCGATCCAATTAATCACTAGGCTTTGAAACATCCAAGTGACCCCTAAATAAATACGTTGACTGACTGTTTTGAGATGTCATTTCCTACATATTTCTGTGGCTTATTAGGCTAATGTACCCATAGCAAATTGCTATCTGTCCAGACCATCTGCCTTTCATAATAGCAAGTGATTTGAATAGATTAGAGAATAGATTAGATTAAGTACATTTTGTTCTACTAATTCAGAGAAAGATCATACAGCTGTCATCAGAAAAATATTTAAGTTGTAAGTGGTCTGCATTTGTTTCTTTGTATGCAATTATTTATCTTTTTTTTTTTAAATACAGAACCTGCAGCATAGATTACTGCAGGCAGCTTCATTTCCATGAAGGTAGTCTAAGCTCACCTTGCAATGTCTGTAAACATTGTCCTGTTTTAATGTCCCAGATTTTGACTGTAGAATCGGCATTCCCAGACACCAGTATATTGTCCTTGAGTTCCATTCCACTTGTGAGAGACTGGTGGCCTGTCAGCGTGTGAATGCAGTTGCCTGTCTCCACATCCCAAACTCGGATGGAAGTGTCAAGAGATCCACTCACCACATGGATGCCATCAAACTACAAGAAAGGTACATCTATTACAAACAGTTACATTAGGAGCTTACAAAGAAGGCTATTAAGCATTTAATTCACTAAATGCAACATTAGATGCTGTATGTTTGGGAACTGCATCACAAAGTAAAAATCTTCCAAGCAGAAGTCAAAGTAGAGATGGCCACGTTTGGTGTCACAGCAGGTGCTTCATGGTGACAGTAATTTCCTGTTGTAGACATGGTCCATGAGGCACACGCTTCAAGGAGAGAGACTCTGAACCCCTGGTCTTTTAAATGTAATACAGCTCCTTTAACCCTAACGGAATCCTGGCTGCAATGCAGTGTAGCAGTAAAAGAAGGTAGTTCTCCTAATAAAGATGTTGACAAGCCAAACCTGGTTTTCACACGTCAGAGGGACTTTAAGCTGCAGAAGGGGAACAACATTAACCATCTACACAAAAGTCAGAAAAATGGAAGGAATGTAACTGAAATATGCTGGGTTTAGCCATTTTATAATCGAAATTGTGTGCCTTTTTTAAAATCTTAAAATTTTAACTTCCTAGTCATTGTAGGGAAAGGCGTACAGGCTAACATGGATGTCCACACTCTTGGATTTTTCTGGGCACATTTTACATATAAAATACGTAGAACATGAATGTGTAGAAAAATCAGCTAAGAGATGAGACACTTGACCAAGAGGACTGAACATGTAGAGAATATAAAGGTGGAAAGTAACTTGAGTGATAGTTGAAAATGACATGAGTTCAGAATTCTCAAAAAAGGAAAGGAAAAGCACCTCAGAATAAAACCAGGGGACTTCAAGGAGGAGTTCTTCAATACATTAAGCCTTCCTTCCCATGAGGTTTTTATATATCTATTCTCTGAGGGGAAGAAGAGTTCAGGAGAGTTGGCACTTTCTTAAAGACACAAACTATCCTGGTGTGAAGGAAAGATGGGACATGTAGTAAATTACCAAGACCCACTTGGCTAAAGCACAAGGAATTGTACAAAAAGTAGAAACCAGATCAATAGATGTGTTTAGAAAAGCACGCTGGGACAAAATCAGAAAGGCAGGGCACAAAACAAGGGAAAACTAGCAGGAGCCATTAAGGATGATAAAACACCATTCTGCTTAAAAAACCCAACAAACCCAAACAAGAGGAAGGCCAAAAGAAAAAAGCTTATTTATGCTCAGCGGGAAGGAAACACCGAGCGAGGCCAGCTATTTAACTTTTTTTTGCTTCAGTCCTCAGCCATCTGAGCACAGCCTCACAGCGCTAACACCACTGACAACTGAGCACAGGCTTTGCTAGAATGGGGAAAAACCCACATAAGGCAAGTTGTTTTGAGACAGTCTCGGAGACATCTGCTGCTATCTTTGAGGACCCATGGAAGACAGACAAGTTTCAGATGGCAAATAAAAATATTCCTGTCTTTATTGAAGGGAGATGATGACGGGAGATGGGGAATTATGGATTGGTCGGCCTAACTTCCAGTTTCCAGAAGGAACTAACAAATAATCAGTTTGGTTGTAAGCCCTTAAAAAGGCGGTAAGTAGCAGCAAACACAGATTTGTGGGACAATTATCTTAACTAACATGATTATTTTTTTCTGTGACAGACTAAAAAGCCATGTGAAACAGCAGATGTCTTGGCTGTGTTTTCACAAAGAGGGAGGCAAATTTGAGGGAGGGATACCATCCCGTTCAGAACTTTGGTCACAGCATGATTAGAGACAGCAGAAACAGTTCCAGGGGGGCGGTCTGGCATTTAGGATTTTCATTAGGATTTGGATGACATTTGAAACGGTAGAACCGACCCAAAGCAAAGAGCATAAAAGTCAAGAGATAACTGTGAAGATCTGAGCTTGGCAGTGAATGAATGAAGGTGCAGCTGCAGCCTGGAGGAATGAAGGCTGGGCAGGAGTCTTTGTTATAGCTCGGGCAATCTGACACTACTTGTCCACGTATCTAATAATAGCCAAGAATGAACCCAATTAAGAGAACTCAGCTATCTCAGACTGCTTCTTTTTGTAAAAGCTGCAGAAAACCAGCATCTTGGATCTCTACAGTCAAACGTGGTTGAGGATGGCACCTAAGTTCAAAAGAACGTAGAGAGGGGCTGGCACATACGCACTGCTTATCTGCGGTATGCACTGCATCGCTGGTGAAAATATACTAAAAAAAGAAACTCAGGGGTATGCTATATAAGGCATATAAAATGATCTTTCACTTCTAGTAAGCACTGGTAAGACTTTGACTGAAATTTTGCATCCTGTTTTGGGCATCCTGCTTTCAAAAGAGGCTGTGAACTAAGTGGAGTTCAGATGAAAGGATGAGGAGTGCTAAGTAGGCCAGCAGACTTGTTGGGTGGAAATACTACAGAATATTTTACTTTCCTAAACAGAACTAAACCAGATCGTTCTAACAAATTTTTTTCCTCCTTTTCCTCAAATTAATTGTATTCCATGTGCATAAGGTATTCGGAAAGAGAGGTTTAAGGCTGGACATGAAGACGGACTTTACTCTGATACTGCAGTGGTCGAGCTGTTACCCAAGAACCCTGAGAATGCGCAGATCGCTTCAAAGGCAGCTAAGAAGGAGGAAGGACACAAAACGGTCAGTAGTCTTCAACTGCTGCGTAAGGATCTCTGGAAAATGGGAGGGGGTCTAAAATGGGGAAATACTGAGGTGTAACAGACCCTGCCATGGAGTGGGGGTGGGGGGCCAGGCTGGTTATTCAGCCCGATCGTTCCATCTAGGAGTTCTGCTGTCTCAGACCAAAGGCCTGTCCTCAGGCCAAAGGGCAGGAACTCACCAGGCGATTTTAAAGACTCTTTCTGCCCTCACCTGTAAGCACCTGTAGCCTCCTGCCCCTCAGAAATTTGTTCTAGAATGCCAAGTTCCATTTACAGGATGTAAATAGTATCGGTGTGTAACATAACCCAATTATTTGATCCATTATTACTACAGTATCAGAGCGAGACATGAATATTCATAAGCCCAAACAAGAGCCTCTGGTGAAGATAAGGCAGAATAACATACGCTGTTCCCGAACTGCCACAGATGAAATACAACCTTTGGAATATTTTTAAGTGATAGGGAGGTAGTACAGCATTTTTAACTTGCTTGTTGCTTGTTGAGAGAATACTCCTCAGCATATGAATATAAGAGAAGGGCTGCAGATTTTTGATAAATTTTGCTGCATATTTTGGGAAACAGATTATTTTGTTTGTATTATTTTGAGATATACCTTATGAAAGATACACTTTATGAAAAAGAGCTGTAGCACTGAGCTTCACTTTCTGAGCCACAAACCAGCGTAGTTACATGCCGAATGCAATTTCCAGATTTTGAACTTTTGTTCCGTTTCTTTTTCAAGTCCTGCCAGATTGTGGTGAGAACAGGCGCAAGCATGAAATTACTTTCTTTCGCCTTTCAACGCCTGGAAATGACGCACTGACTCTATGGATGGACGATATGATCTTTTGGGTTAGTGAAGGTACGAAGAGGGTATGTGGGTCTCTGGCAGCTTGGGCCATGCCGCAGAGCAGCACCGTAATAACCTGCACCTGCAATAACATGTCTCGATTGAAAAGCCTCACAGTTGTAGATCTGGCCTCTGCTTGGAGAAGAGGAAGCAGAGGGGCTGGAGATTTACATCAGAACATTACAATTTAGGTTCAGTGTTACTGTGAATCACGATTTGGAACTGGAAGATGGACAAGGATAAACAGATCTGCATAATTCAGAACCTTAATCCGATGGTATTTTTGGGCACATCTTCAATTACTACATCATCCAATTTATTTAAAACAGTAAGTTTAGAATTTCTTCGGGTAAAGCAAAAATATAGGTCCAAAATACATGCAAGTTTTCAACAAAACCCCAACCAAACAACCCAGCAACCCACAAAACTACTTAATTCGCTGGTACAGATTTGGGCTTTATTGTATTGGGTGCTTTAAAGACAATGCTCCTCTAAAACAATCTCAGTTTCTAAATCAGGACAAGATATAACAAGTGCAACAAAATGAAAGAGGGGACTCTATCACTGATGCCTCTATATTCTCCTGGCCTGTATAATTCTGGAGTAGGTACCCACAATTCAATAAACAAGGTGAAATAAACTGACTTTAAATTTTACTTAAGGCAGCTAAAGCAGCAGATGAAAATCACATACCTGTAATGAGTAGACTCTGTTAGTATGCCCTTGCAGTGTGTGCAGACAGGTCTCTGTCTCTGGATCCCAAACTTTGACCATAAAATCATATGCACCACTTACAACCCTTCTGCCGTCATACTGAACGCACCGAACTGCAGCTACGTGGCCCATCAGAACGTGCAAACACTGGCCCGTCTCTATGTCCCAAACTCTCAGTGTAGCATCTCGAGACCCACTGACCACTCTGGAGGAACAAGAAAACCCCTCCTGTACTTAGCATTGGACACAGAAGTATTAACACAATTAGACTGGATATAAATCAGTTACGAGTTTTAATTTGGGACAGTAAGTAGCATTACTCTGCTAGCCACCAAAGATCTGGTTTGGCGTGACATTTCATTAGGGTCACAAATGGCTTGAGTGTTTTAATTCCTTGCTCTACTCACCTCCTCAGGATCTATTTGATATAATTGGCAATCAGTATTTAAAAAGGCACTTCATTCCTGAACAGCAAAACGATGCCCTAAGAAATTATGAGGACTGTTGTATCTACCTATGAAAGCTTACTAATATGCTGAGCTCCAGCCGGTGCTATGTTTTAATGACTGAGTTAACTAATAACGAACAAAGATGTTCTTCAGAAGTTTGACATTTGGTAAAGTAACGGTTATTCTGCTTGATTTTTTTCAGTTTATACTTTTACAAGCTTTTTTAGGCAAGAACAGAAATGAGAAGGAATTTAATATTGATGGTATTGATATAGAAAAAAACCCTCCTCGTTCTTCAAAAAAGAAGAAATGCAACCAACAGACACTCTGTCTACAGCTTCGTACCACAGCCAAGTAAAAGAGCTTTGCCAATGTTCCTTGAATCAAGACATGGTTTACTATTGCAGAAATTATGATCTAATCAGTTATAAGTTAAATAAACTACTTTAAAAGGCATTCTGTAAAATGAGTAGAAGTTTGTCGCACTGACAAAAAGGAAAAATTATTCAGCGTGTGGGAGACTGGATCACAGTGTAACAAAGAATTAGCTCTGAAATAATGTAGAATGTGACTTAGAAAGTACATGACTCAATTTTCTGCTCTTTAATTAGTACTCTTATGCTTTTGCTTCTATTAATCATCTTGTCCCTTGTGTTGATGATTTACGTAGTTTAATTTGACTGCTTTGCCTGGTTTGTATTTCACTCAACGTTGGATGAGGCACCCAGGTTTAACAAGCATTTTCCGCAAACACAACTGTAAATTACAAGCCAAACCATGGCTGTAGCTTTGGACAGAGCCTTACCTTTTCTCATGGAGATGCATGCAGCGAACGGTGGAGGTGTGTCCGTACAAGGTGTGTATGCATTCCCCAGTCTCAGCGTTCCAGACTTTCAACGTTCGGTCTGTAGATCCACTAATGATGATATTGTCCCTCATCTGTGATGACCAGACTCCGCCTGTGTGCCCAACCAGCGTTCTCAAACACTGAAAAGGAATATTTTGCCTTGTTATCCTTTTGTCGGAGTTGAACGGAAACTTAAGAAAAAGTAATTTAGGAGGTAACAGTAGTCTCTCAGAGCAGGAAGCCAGAAGACCCCTGGAGACTGCTTTGTGATTGAACAAAAAAAAACCCCACCCCTTTTAGACAATACTCTTCAAATTTCTCTCTCCATTGTGAGTACTTGGGACTATAAGGAATTTTCCCTGTAATATTCCCCTTGATAAACTGAAGCGTCTTTCCAAATTTCTCAATACAGGGCATGTTTTACAGCCTTGAGTCATTTTCCTGGCATTTTCCCGAGTCACTGCAGGTTTTCCAACAGCGTTTTGAAGCGTGAGTGTTAGAACTGGAGAAAGCATTCACTTCGTAGTTTACCACTGATCTATAAGCCATGTACTCTTACTGTATTTTCTGTTTGTTTATCCAAGAAACATCACATGCTGTAAGCCATAGCTACAGCATCAATACTGCAAAATCACGTTTCAAACCTTTTCCAGACTGTACTGTTGCCCAGGAGGGAATCCCACACTACATAAGCACAGCCTACCTCCTTCTTTGATCCTGTACGTATGACATGATTTCTCACTATGCAGAGGCAGTGTTTGCTCACACCTACTTCTGTAAAACCTCCATCACTCTGGAACAATGACTTGTCTCCGTCTCTCAGCCTGTATTCCTTACAAGTCACAACTATATATGCTTCCTCACCAGGCAGCAGTAAGCGCTAATTAGCACAGACCCGAAGAGATCCTTGCAAGACCCCTCTAGTAAGATACTCCATGAAGATTCTGCTTTCGCATTAACAACATGATCTCTATAATTACCCACTTTCTAACCCATTTAAATACGTGCCATGTTGATTTTTGCATTGTTCTATTTTCTTCAATCGTGTCACAGGGATACAGTCCTGCAGTGCACACAGCCAGCTACTTCTGCACTATTATTTTTATCAGTCAAACCTCTAACTGCATGAGAAAAGAGGTCAAGTCAAGACAGTTTGATGATCTCTTCTTCTGTAATCTAATGCTAAGCAGCATTAATTGCCGTGGCCTTCCTTTAACTGTTAGTTGACTCCTCTTGACGTAGTCCAATATTTTTTATCTGAGATAATGTATCCTAAATACCCAGTCTTTCCGTTTACTCCATTTAAATACTGACACATTTTAGCTTTCTGGCTATTCTCTGGATCTTCTCTTTGTGCTTGTACCTTTTGAAAACACACCAGTTTTACCCCACAAGTTACTTGAGAAAAAAAAAACACAAACGTGAAATACCTATTATCTGCATCAACTGTAATAAAAAAACCCACAACTTTGGTAGTTGTTAACATCCTTGTGAGTTTCTGCTGAAGTGTTGTTCTATTATCACACAATGCTTTATGTCTATCATGTGAAATTTCTTCCAAAAAACCCATTTTTTTCCTGCATCAGTGACAGCATACTAATTTCTGTTGTTAATATCCTGTTCTAACATCCTTGAAAATGCTTTGCTCCTGTGTTGTGCATGGAGTTCCTGTTCTTTAACATTTTTTACCAGTCTTCTGCAATTCCTGGCTCCTAGCTTAATTCACTGCTATCAAATCCATCTTTTTAAATTCATAGCTGTTATTCATTTTTACAATTCCCGGTTTTTGGTTGTTTTTTTTATTTCAACCAATTTGCTTGTATTTTAAGAAATCATCCTTCTACAGCAGTAAGAACACAGAATCCTTATTCTGGGCTTTACATCTGTCAAGGGAATTATTTAGTCATGTTCATTTGCACAAACCAACCTTAAGGGGTTTTTTATTTTACTTATTCTCCGGCATCAGTAAGTACGAGGACTGATACAGCCTCTTCCATCTTTTGTACACAATTTCTGGCTCTCCTAAAGGTTTGCGGTAGTCACACTAGGATTTGTAATTACATTCCAAAAATTACCAAACAGGAATTGTTAAGTCATGCTCCTGTGATCAATTTTATGTATTTAAAGGAACATTTTGCTTTTGAGAGGGCGGTACATACAAAGGAAGTGTTTTTCATTTGAATTTAGGCTGCCCTTTTCAATTAAAAAATGTAAATTTCAATATGGGTTCCTTCATTACTTTGTTGTAGGGAAGCCAACAGAGGCAGGTGAGGCTGCCTGTTGCTTTTAATTTTATACTTCCCCACAGTAGTATTTACAATCCTGTCAAGGATCTTCTAGGCATGCAAAGACAAATGCTTAATATATTCAGTTTCAACATTACAAAGCAGATACCTTTCACATCTTAAACATGTTATCCTCAATAGCTGTCTTGTTCACATAACTGTATCATTACAACAAAGCTAAGTACACACAATACTAGCCTAGAAGGGAAGTGTTTCCCCGAGGCCTTTTCTATACCCTGGGAGCATGGTCAGTCACCTTAAAATGAAAAACCTCTGTGCTGAGTAGCTGTGATGTTCTAACATCAGTGAAACGTTCAGTACTGTCTTTTTGATTGCACATATTGTTTTGCTTCTCTAAGCCAAAATTAAATTATTGAAGCTTATTAAATTCCTGCCTGAGCTGGATCTAATTTAACAGGAAATATTTAAACCTAAAGCAAGTTATTACTGGTTTGGGGTTTTTTTTGGTGGCTCAGCAATATAGTAGAATATAGTAGCTTAGAAAGGAAAACCAAACTTGCTATTTGAAATCCGAGCCAGTGAAAAGAACGCCCCATTTGAATAACTTGAAAACAACAGAAAGAATGCTGGAAGACAAGTGAGAAAGGGAGATCCAGAGGGGTAAAAGCAGGCTAAATTAAGCTTTAAGGAAGATAAAGTAATGTATCTGTCCAAATTCTTTAGAATCCATGTCACAAATGACTCTCCAAGAATAGCAGAATTGCCAAGAGAACAAGGATACATGCCAATGGTAACATGAGCAGCATTGCAATTTCACATCAAGGTGACTTTTCTGAACCACACTAGTTTCTGTGCAGGAAAAGATGACCCAAAATGTTTACTGGTCCCTTTTCTGATCCTTGCACCAGACGACACTAAAGACCACCCTGCAGTGCCGTCTGATGGCGCAGCAGCATTCCTGACATACCGGTGCTCTACCTGTAGCTCATTTCCTAAGGAATTCAACAACACAACCCACTGACTGACCTTGCCTGTAACCGCTGACCACACTTTCAGCGTGTTGTCGTCAGAGCCGCTCACTATTCGGTTCCCGCAGAACTGAAGGCATGTGATCACATGGTCATCGTGGCCTTTGAGCACCTGCCGATACAGAACATAAAAACGTACGGTCACAACTGAACGCAGGAGATTAGAGAGAGAAGCAGGAGCAACTAAATGCTCTTCTGATTCATAAATTGTAAAATGCCAGAGCTGCTTCAATAATAATAAGGCCCTTTAATCCCATGTGTCAAGTCTAATTTACCACCAGCTGGGACCAAAGAAGGTCTCTTCCTTCTTCCACGCGGTGATACGGCATTGTTTAGCAAGCGCATGACCGTTATTGTAAGCCTCCTAAAAGTACCAGGAAAAACCACTAATAAAGGTAGGCTGACTTAGTAACTGGACATTGCTCAATTCCTCTGCAGTTATTCCATCTCTTTTTATTTTTCGGTTGCGTTACTTTTACCTTTGAAGAGTTGTTTCAACCTTAAACAAAAAGGATGGGGTTGTATCATTTGCTGCATATTTGTATTTCAGTGGTCAAGGCTGCCTGTATCTGTTTATTTTTTTCCTTACCAGCCAAGCACTGTAATCTATTAAATGCCAGGCAGCACCGAAGTAAAAAACTAGAAAACCATTAACCCAATTAAATACAAACAAAAGTGATAATTTAACGTGCTGGAAATGTGGATTGGAATGTTACTTTATAGAGGCGGGATTTTCAATGCTTGGTTTGGGAAAAACTGCAATTCGGTATATTTTACTGCAATATAGCAAAAAAATCCTTATCAGAATCCAGAGGATGAGGAATTTTTTATTTAAGACATCTGAACACTTTTCAAGATGTTCATTGAAATGAAATGGGCATTTAGATAATGCCTCAGGCTGTAATTTTAATAATAATTCCAAGATAACTTGATGTGGCGTATCAAGGCAAGAAATATGGAGCTGTTGCCAGAGATGTACATAAGTCACGGCCAAATAAACAGCAGGATATAGCTATAGGTTTTTCACTGGAATTTTTTTGTTCTTGTTTTTGTTATTTTGTTGTGCGGTAATCAAGAAAACGTTTGTTTTTTAAAAATTAAATTAAAATTAAAAAAAAACTTAAGGCAAATTGCCTTAAAACCGTAAAAGTCTATGAATATGGGTTTTCTTCATGTTTCTGACTGCTCGTTCAATACCAGCTTTGATTAGACAGCTGCTGTTCTATTTTACAAAAGGTTTGAAGTATTGCTTCATATCTTCATATTGGAAAAGCTGTGATGATAACGCATCAGTGTCATTAAAGAATTTTATTATTTTTTTAATCAACATGGAATTAAGTTATTGTCTTGTGCTGCTCAATTTAGAAGAATATGTATAAAAATAAAGCATGAAATGGTCACAGAATAGTTGTGGAGTATTTTTATGTTGTGACATGGCCAAGCTCTACAAATACATGTGTGTAAGTGTGTGTATGTATGTATTTATAGGTAGCGTGTGTGTATTTACATGTAAGTATTTCCAGTTGAGTTTCTGAGATGACCTGTCTCAAAAGAGACTGGCCTATTTACAGGAATTCATGAAACTGTACAGATTTTTTTAGAACAGCAGTGAAAGAATTCTACTGTATGAAGAATCACATTCTGATTTGCTAATAGGGTGCTCCGAAATTAATTTAAACCCAGGGCAGGTGAGCTAAAATATTTTTTTTTCTGCAATAACATGTTGCTTTTGTGCATAGATAGTCTGGTGTGTCCAAAGGAAAAAAACCCCAGAGCTATGAGCTTATCCTGCTTTGTTCACGGCCGTGCACACAGCTCAGAAACTTACCTTAGGCGATTTCAGTTCTCCTCGCCGCCAGTTGGTATCAATCCTGTGTTGTCTAATGTAGGCGCTTTTCCACGGACTGTGTATAAAGCCTGGTTTTATTACTTTCCTCCTCTTGATATGTAATGGTTCATCAATCCCTAAAATGAATTTTAAAAAAGGAGGGAGGGGGAGAGATGAGGCCACCCCAAGGAGAACGACTTCTGTCCCTCGCAGACCTTTACAGTGACCCCTGACATCACGCTCACGGAGGTGACAGCCTCCTGCACACAGTATTTGCACTGTGTGTCGGTCGCAGCGCCCTGCTCCTCAGCTCTTTGTACCATGGCTTTCCTTTGTCGGCAAGCATAATCATTACTGCAGTCGTGGCTGAAAATGCTCTAGGTCATCATTGCCTGCTGGCAACCTCCTGGCTTGGTTTTGGATCCCCCTTTCTCAGGCAACGTGGCAGAGTATTTCCTCTTTCAAGTGGGTATCGTCCAGCGCGCTCCCCGATTACTCGTACGCTCATTTTGGACCTTCGGAAAGTAAACCTCTTCGTCTGTGGGCCTCCTCTCTGGTCACCCTCCTTCACTACCTTTAGGTTCACTGTGATTCTCGCTATTAGTGAGCTTTTAATTCTTTTCTTGATTGGAAAGGCTGTCTGCTTTTGGCATTGTCCTCTCCTGGCTGGAATTTCAATATAACTGTGCCCTTTCTGAAGGGACACTTAAGCAGTAGGGCTTTGTTTCAACCTTGCTACTACAGGTATTTCCCTCCCCCCGCCCCCCCAGTTCTCTCACCCATCTCTCTTCTGTGCAGCTCCTCTCTCCACCACGTCTCCTTACGAGCAAGTCTTGTCCCTTGCCAGTATGTGGATTTCACTCTCCTGCCTTTAGCCCCTTCTCCGGTGTCTCTATCTGCAACTCTTGAATCAACTGCTCCTGCGTATGACTGAACGCCTCACCACGTCTAACCAGTCTACAGTACTGTTCCGTTCACCTGTGCTCTCATGTCTTCCCATATCTATTTTTACTTCTACGCTCACAAATGTAGGCTCGTTCCCCTCCCAGCCTTCTCCTTTTCTCCTTATTCTGTCCTCTTAATGCATTTTCACTGAGGTTTGTAAGAGGAGACTCTTAGAGGAGATTTAAGAGGTTAGACAGCTGGTTGCCACTGCAAAAGAAAACTGATTAATTTGGGTGCCTTTAGAAACAGCCAGCTACATTCACACCATCATGTTTTTTAAAGCCTGTGCATCAACCTCTCACAAGTTCTTGTCTCCATACTTGGAGGCAGCCCGGACAGGTCCCTGTGTTTGCCCGTGTCCCAGAGGGATACTGCTCTGAGATCCCACGCATGTGCTCTGCCCCCCAGAATAGACTCTGTGTTCATAGAATTCTCCTTAGAAATAGAACCTTATGTTCTTCATGTGCTCAAACATGTGGCTCCTTTCCTGGGAGCCCTTTTTGGCCCGTTCGTATTACTGCTGAACCACCGCATCTTCTGATCTGGCACCAGCAGGTGACATCTGTGTGGCTCATGGCCTGTGCCCCCCTCTCTGAGCCATCAAGTTCACACCTTCTCCCCCGACCACGTGCCATTTCTCGGTTAATTTTCCTACACGTGATGTGAAAATAGAGCACCCCTTCTACCCGACCACTGAAACAGTTTTTCCTCCATGTTATGTACAAACTGCAAGACTATACCCGTAGCATTTTTATGTCTCAGCTCTTCCTTGCTTTGGTTGCATTTTGAATAAAAATAATCCTTAAAAAGCAACAATAATTGTATTTTAAAAACATACGCCTAGGATACTTTATGACTAGGATGTTCACACTTACTCTAGCTTCATTTCTAGTACGCCGTGGGTTATTTCTGCTTCTGACTTTCAACAGAGATACATACCATGCAGCTCAAAGCATCAACAGCAGTAAATTTAAAGTCACACGAATTGCCTTCATAAAACTTTAAACTTACTATGTAAATGAACTGTACTTTCAACGACAGCAACACTTTGACCATTACAGCCATTTTTTTGCTCTGCCTTACCCTCCTCTTTGCATTTCTCTCTCCAGAGAAGATTATCTTCAGCCAGAATTCTCCAGTAACGACATGTCTGGGCTGCCTGCAGAAGGTCCCTGGGTTCCAGGAATGACAGCACATACAGTGCCAGCTGTAAAAAAGAAAAAGAAAGTGTATTTCCTGCATTGCTTTTGAAAGGAAAAGTAAAGTAACTCCAAGTATTATCACACCTCAGGGGCTGAAACACAGAAAATTGAAACAGGAAGTTATTAAACAATCTCAGAAACGTAACAGAGCTACGGTTTATTCCAGTGAGAACGTGGAAGTATAACAATCATTCTAAGTAACTACATCCATACAGATCACACCAGAAATTAATCTCGTATTTGCAAGAAATAGTTGTCAGCTGAAATCGTTATCTTTTTTTAAAATGCAATCCATGTCACTTTGAACCATGACTAAAATAATTGTGTCTACGGTCATCTTAGCTAACAAGTACAGGAAAAGTTATTTGGAGAATTTAACTATAAAGTACAACAGTCACCACATGAGCAAACAGGAAAGTATGTTGTGATGAGTAACGTCCCTCAGTAAACCAAACCGCAGGAGAAGTAAATGCTGTGTGTACCTGAGTTCAAAGCCCTCGGCAGCTGCAGGAAACGCAGCGATCGCATCGCTCATTTTCCCACTAGAATGCAAACACCCCCCTAAGCGGCGTTCCAGGCAGCTTTACGGACTGGGATGCAAAAGGATTGAAATAGGGAACTTTGATACTGTACGCCGCACGTTACCAAAAACATACGGGAAATCCCAATGAACACCAGAAGACAAACAGAGATGAACTTTTCCATGTGACAAAATGAAAGGTTATTGGGAGAATTCAGACCTCAGCTGAGTGAGCTAAGCCCGTACAACAACCACAATAAACCCCCGCAAATCTCCACAAATACCTTCAGATGTACCAAAGTCTTGAACAGGGACAGCGACATCTAAAACACAACCCAAAATGCAGGGACAGCTATCGCTAGGGGTAGGATGACAAAGTACAGCTTTTCTACTTGACAGCAACAACGTATCTCCCCAAGTCATGGAAAATAAAAAGTGTTAAGATGCAGGAAAAGCCCCTTCCATAGCTAAAAAAGAACAAATGTTCTGCAGAAAGAACAATATTGATAATGAGTGATGGAGAGAACTACTTACAGGCTGGAACAGTGGCGTCACTGTCAGTAACTAATAGGATGCAAAAGCTGTCAGGGAAATGAGATCATCCACTTTTACTTCTGCTTGACGTATCTTCTCGTGTTTAGGGTTTTTTATTGAATTTTGAGCTGAAGTTATGACGTATAGCTATAGAATCTGCCCGTCAAAGCAGCACAGACTGAAATTCAGTAAGGAAGTCATAACCGTAGGCTGTTGACCTCAGCACATTTTTTACCTTGTTATGGGAGAAATGTTTCCTTTCAGTAATATATTTCAGTAATATAGACCAGCCTGTGACTGAGCAGGAAATAAAAATTCAATACGCCAGAACTGTTTGCATTTTGACTGCACACACACACCTCGTTTGCAAGTCATCACCTGCAGCTCACGTCGAGCACGTAGTGCTCCACGTTTAAGGGACCCGTGTCTTAAGTTGCACATTAGACCCCGCAGGCACCCCAGGCCAGAAAGCCGGAGCCTTCTGTCCCTACACAGGGGGCCAGCGTTCAGGATCTGGCGTAGGCCGCTCTGCTTGTGCAAGAGCAACAACTGTACCCGTCCTTTCAGACTGTCTTAATTCCTGGTGTGTAAAATTATTTAAGAAGTGCTGTTTGCTCACACACATCAGATAGCCCTGCACGCAGCAAGACTCACCTCTGAAAGAGATCCTTTCCATTTTTGCTGGATGTTCCTTCGCTGACAGCAGTTTGTTTAAATATCACTTGTCCTATCTATACAGATATGGACGCTTGCTAAGATGGTGTTAATTAAAACCTGCGAGCCAACCGATTCTAAAACAGGTTACATATGGGTGACATTTATTTTAGACTATATTTATCCACATAGTCTTCAAGGGTCAACACAGCCCACAGTTGACTTTGAGATTAGCGGTGCACAGAAGATGACGTCCCTTTGTCTTAGCTCATGGATCTGGTTATAAGAAAACTTCAGGTAGCAAAGATCTGACCTTTGACTCAACTGTATCTCGGACCACTCTATGCTGTAGTGTTAACAGTACCCGACAATACGCAGTCCCTCGCCTTTTTCTTAACTCACACACACAGCACCAACCAAACTCGGGTGGCTGATTTCAGCAAAACTCCTAGTCTGCTGGTTTCTAGACCTGGGTTTCACAAACAAGTAATTTCAATAATTATTTCTAAAGTCTCAGCAAGAAAACAGAGGAGTATTCATTTTAGATTAATTGTTTGACTGCATGCTTCCTCAGGAGGAAAGCAAACATTTTCTTGATTATTCAGCTATTAACTTACTGTCTTTGCATTGCTGAAAATGTTTTTGAAGAAAAGCCCTCCTGTCCAAATCATCTTCTTGTTCTGGTTAGGTAACACACTCACGGCTTGCATCCAGCAGCACTGGAGATGCTGCAGATGTTAATGTGGAGCGACAACTCGAGAGAGTGTGTTTTCACGGGACACTGGCTTTGGCAGGGAACTCTGTTCACAGAATTACTGACCATAACGACTTGGGTTTGCCCCCAGAGCTCAGCTGGTCCCCCCCCAGCTGCAGCCAGCCTGGGTAGCTGGGGACTGCACCACTCAGGAGATCTGGGTGAAGAGTGATCTTCCACAAGGAAAGGAGATGGTGGAGTTAGCTTGATGGTTTTTGGGTGGGTTTTTTTGTTTGTTTAACTCTGTTTATTTTGGCAACAGTGGGAGTTAGGAAGCAAAAATTATCTCAGCCAGCTTCACTAGTGAAGTCAGCCTTTTGTGAAGCTAAGCAGCTGACAATATTCCGGTTTCAAGAGGCAAGAAACCTCACAAAAACCAAACAAATTAAAGTTTGCTTACGATACAGTCGAGAGATGTGAGAAAGAAAGCTCTACAGCTAAATAGCCTATCTTTTCTGTGAAGAAATTGCTAAAACTGAAATAACAACATGATCATTAGTCACAGCCCAACCAGATCACTGGTTGTACTTGAATTAGTTTTGCCACTAAATCAGGCAGAGACAACTGAGCTGTGAGGTACGGTTATCAATTCTGTAATACATTTCCAGACTTAATACATGCTGAAGTGGCAAAGTATCTTCTATCTTCCCAAAATACAAAGTTTTGCTGCCTTTCTCCGGTTCTGAACTAAGGCTGCCCTGGGCAGATTCTCTAGAAACAGGACAACCGTGTAGACAGAGGTCTCACTAAACCCTTCTCCTCCCCCAGTCCCTTTTCCATTTATGCAGACGGCTGCCGTAGGAAGCGCTTCGGTAAATACTACTCTCGTGTCGTGTGTATTAGGCTCATACTCATCGAATAAATCGTTTCCAACCCTCACAACTGCTAACCAGACCGGCAGGGGAAGGGTGACGCTTCCTGACTCATGAAGATGTACAGTATGTAACAGGAAAGAAGGGTCTTGTGCATCAACGTATTCAAAAATAGGATATGTACCAGAAAAAATGCCAAGGAACAGAGATACGGGACAGTCTTCAGGTAGTAAGACCATGTCAAACACAGCAACCAAATGTTAGCTCCAGAATACCTTTTATAGAACTTGCCTTGTAAAGCGTTAGTAACTGAAAATAACTGGAGACTTACAAAGACTTCAGCCCTCATGAAAATTTTCACATGGAGAACACAGAATGCCGAAAGAAACAGACTTCCTCCCCAGTCCAAATAACAGAACAATTTCCAATTCCCTAAAATCAATCAAGGTCAGAAGTACCATTTCTAAATTAACTAAACCGTATTCATTTAATTATTGTAGCAAACCGGGTTTATAGTATTTCATATCCACTCTCACGTTCCAGTTGTGAGATCGTCAAGAATTAACTCTTCTGCGGACAGCATTTAGTTACCCACGCTGAAATCCAAATCTTAGTTTCTCTTTAACCTGATACAACGTGATCTGAGTTACAGCAAAGGATTTACTATGAGCTATCTGCTTAATTAGTGTCTGGCTTTATCCTTAGTGAGATGTGCTTTTTTGGGTTTACTTTTGGGTTTTTGGGTAGAGATTTTAGGGCTTGGTTTGTTGAAAAGAAATTCACAGATGACATTCACAAAACCCCCACCACTAAGAGCATTAAACAAAATACTTACAGAATAATGTGCAGAAAGGTCTTGCATCCACAAGGAAATTTTTGTGTGTGCGTGCCCTAACAGGATTAGTTCTCAAAGGCAAAAAAAAAAGCACAATTGGCCCAATTAAGATAAAGAGATATTTTTTAAACTACTGGGATTTTGTTTAAAGGAGTAATTTGTATTTCCAGGTAGCTAAATGCCTATCAAGGGATAAAGGTATGTTACTCTGACGTGACAGTAGCCGTATTTTACGGCAGCGTACCAAACTGTGGCCCTCTGACACCAGTTTACATCACTACGTTGGCAGAACTCACTGCCATAATCATCACGGAAGTTTTTAAAAGGCGGCGGGTGATGCACCGCACAGTCCAGCATGAACCTGTATTTCTCACCTCTTTTGGGAGCAAGGAAATGAAGTCTCTTTGAAACTGGGGCTCTATCACTTGCATCATGTGTTTTACTTGTGTTGGTTCGCAACTATCAATGAGTTCATCTAAAGCAAGTAATTTCTCTGGTCCACTCCAGCTCTGCAAGAAAAAACAAGGAAGAAACAGTAAAAACTTAGTTTAACAGACTGGTTTGGTTTCTATCAGTCAGTGCCGCTGCTTTGCCAATCAGGCAAGTTAAGTTTCCTTGTTGACCGATACACACGCGTATAAAAAGCCAGGAAGAGAAACGCTCATGTTAATTACACAAAAATGAGAAGTTAATCAACTCAAAATATTCAAAATTACTACACTGATTCATAAGCTAAGAAAGGATTTGTTATACACACACATGCAGATTAGCAACTAAACAGATAATAATATTTAATAATAATAATTAAATTAATTAAGCTTCTTTTGAAGTTGATGAAATCTACACACACATTGCTGACAATGAAGGGGTTGCAACAGAACGCGCTCCCTCTCTCTCTTTCTCCATTGTGTGTTCAAGTGAGATGGTAACTTCTAACTTTCATCTGGTAAACCAAAAACTTTAAAGGAAATGAGAGGAAAGGAAAGAAAGAAACTTTGTCTAAAAGGGTATTAGCTTACTGCCTGCTTATTACTACAGTATGTCCCTAAGTGACAATGCCGTAATTTCAGAATCCTGGCTATAAACCAACGTATATTTTTGTAAGTATCAATTTACACTTGAATAAACAGGGAATTCTGATTGGTAATTTTCTTACTTCACATTTTTACTAATGGGCACCATAAAATTTGAAGATTTTAATAAGGCACTCATCTGAGAGCATAGCAAATTAGCAGCATCATTTGCAGAAAAAAATTAATAACTGAAGACACTGCACATCTGAAAAGCACGTTTTAAACTCATCTGTGCTCATCAAAGAGTTTTGATTTGTTATGTGCAAACAATTTAAAGAAAAAAATAATTTCTATAGGAAAAAACAACAGCCACCACTAACTGATTTAGCAACAGAATTAGAGCATGAATAAAGCCTTACAGAGAAAATGAGACATCACAGTTTTTGAGAGCAGATTCATATTCATATTCCTGAATGTCTTCTAGAGTGACATTTACAAGTAAATTAGCACATACAAATGATATTACAGTTATGGTAAGAGGCTAACTGAAATTAACAAAAAAAAAAAAAAAAAAGAAAAGAAAAAGGTGAGATACCTTACAATTAAGGTTTCTGTATTAATCTGACATGTACCTCAGGACTTTTAGTACTCATGCTCTGTATTTCTGTTCTCTGGATTTGATTCTGACAATTAACTCTGGTCTCCACAACACTACAATGTTTGTATGTTGTGAAGATTCCGCGGAAGAATGAGACAGGTGAAGGAGAAGCTGGAAATTTTGGAAGCAAAGGCAAAGCAGATAACTCCCGGGCTTTCCACCATGTAGAAAGCTCCCCACGTTAACCCGGGTCAGCTGCTCTTGCCCTGAGCACACCCATGGCAGACCCCGGCCAGCCTGCCCTAACAGAGGAGGGGGAGGCAGCTCCTGCGACCTGAGCCTGTCCACACGCTGCTGGCAATCGCTAAGGTGGTCCAAGCTGGCAAGAAAATATCCCCCATCCACGTGTGCATCTGTAGATCGCCACCATGAGATGAGGGCTTCCATGTCTCATACCCAATACCTCAGAATATTTAAGAGAAACAAGAATGTCTCAGCATAAATTGCTGCAGTGCTTTTATATAAAACAACTTCTATTAAATTTCTTTCAATAGAAATATTTGCATGACAGCAGTTCTCCATAAATCGTGCACTGAAGAACTGTTATCTCACCAACTTTCCAGCTGCTGGTTGTTTCATTGACCCAGAGCTTAGCTGGTTGGGTACAAACGTTTGCGATTTTTAACCTCATTTGTCAGCTGTGTTTGAATTTAGGAGAATTAAAGAAAGGGAAAGTAATACCTGTGCTACTTCCTTGTAGTATAAATTGCCAAGGTCAGTCTACCCTTAATTTATAAAGCAGATATACATTATTCAATTAGAACAATTCAACCTGAAGAGCTTGGTTTGTTGTTTTTTTCTTGTGGCAAACACTGCTAGCAGTCATGAACATGTTATTGATGAAGAATTTCACCTTACTGTTAGACATTTCTGGTTTTAAAATATAATACAGATCTGAACAGCAAGGGGGAAGATTCAACAAGGGGAAAGAGATGCTAATGAGTAAAAGCAGCACCCCCTTCCATCTGCCCGTTCAGCAGTAGCGGATGGCTACAGGCAGCTTCCTAAGGCTCTTTTCAAGCAATCAGCTGCTACAAAATGTTTTCTCTCGGACGCTGTCCCCTTAGTCTTTCACTTCAGCAAACAAACCTCCAGCTACAGTCGGTAAGGGGTCTCTGAGGGAAAAGTCTGGCATGGAAGACTGGGATGAAGCCTTGCCAGATGAACACAACTGTTTGCCTTAACGAAGGCAAGACTAGTAAATTGCTGTTTCTGGGCCCCACAGCTTGATCCATTTGCAAAAAACCTGCATGTAGCACATTGAGCAGAGAGGGTAAGAAATAAATTTGTGGCTTCGATGAGAAACAACAGCAAACAAATCTTGCAGAAGGAAAAAAAAAAAAAAAAAAAAAAAAAGACAAAAGTGCCAAACAGTTTGCAAAGTTTCAAACACTGCAGATGACCGGAGACTTTCAAGACATGTGGTACAGTGTCCGGGTACCTTGGATTTCTAACAGGTGATTCCCCTTCATGTTGAAGATCCTTGTAAAAAACACACTTTATCTTTAAAATGCATTTGTTTAATTGGTTTTCCTTGCCTTCAAAACTTAAGTTTTAATGTAAAATTAAAATAAAGCTTCTATTACGGGCAGGACTTCCCCTAGAAAAGGTAACTCCTGGATTCATTCACATACCCCTTGGAAAACCAGCAGGGAGTACGGATCCTGCTCTTTGAATGATCTGCGATGGCTAAACAAACCTCCCCGCTCTTCCCTCCCATCTCAGGGAGGTGTTCCTTTTCCAGCCAAGGCCTTTCGGTGGTCCGTACCACCTCCACATTCAGTAATGCAGTTCCTGCAACCACGGTGCTACCTGCCTGAAAACTACCCCTTCCTTTCCCCCTTTGCTATTATGTTTAAATGTCTTTCCCTTCTTTCTCAGGCACGCAAACCAGCTTTATAATCAACGTAAATGACACCTTTGCTACTTCTGCAACATCCACCTCATCCCTCCTGCCTGGCTGGCCACCTGTCCTTTTATCATCTTCCATTTCTGCACCTCTCCTCTTCCATGACCTACGTGTTTGTATGGCACAGCTCTCATCTGCCAGCTCCGATCTGTACAATTACAGTTTGCAGAAACTACATCCTTTTTCTATCATCGGTATATTTAGGACACCTATGATAAATTTCAGGGTGCTGTTCCCCATTACCGAGTTCTGTTAATGGAGGGCTCTCATTACAGAGACCTGCAGGAAGGGCTCTTCTGGAGCTTGCTTCTGTCTGACTCTTGGACCAGTTACCGAGACCCCTGCCATCTTCCACCTCACAGGTATCTCGGCCTGGATAGAAACAGCACAGAAGCAAAATCCACCAAAACAAACACCGTCTACATCAGCAAGTGGTTGGTCACAACAGGAGGGCTTTGGGAGCGGCTGGTGCCGAAGCCCCCACATTAACCCATCTCCATGGCCCAGTCTGGGCCCCTGGGTGATGTGAACCTGACTAGAGGAGCAGGGGCTGGTTTGGACCCTTAGGTCCTCACTATGGTTCGACAACGTAAGAGTTTCTTCTGAAAGGAGCCTGGTTTGCATGGATCAAAACTGCCCTGAGACCCAAACCAACAGGCAATAAGCGGGGATGATCAGGAGATCTGCTCTGAGTCTCGACAATTCCTTTGAAACACACTGGTAACGGTGACCGAGCCAGAAGGGGTGTGCAGCTGTAGCCTGGATCCCTCCCATTCTTTGCGTAGGGGTTGGATGGAACCACCAAACCCCTGACCTGGTCCCACCACAAGATACAGAGCAGAAAATGCTGCAGTGCTAGTCAAGATACAATCTTTACTGCCCGCTTCACGTAAGAGGTGGACTACTCTGTCACACATTTATGTATTCATGAGCATCTACGGAAGAGTAAGAAATGGAGAACGGTAAGTAATTTGAATTTAGGTGGCTTAGCCAACTACTTATGTAAAAGCAGGGAACAGTACTCTTGCCAGCCAGAAATGACAAAAGCATTTTGGACACTATCTAAACTGCTGAGAAAAAAAACCTTCCAATTTTAGGTAAAATAATAGCATTCACTAGTGACTCAAAGTGATTGCCTATAATTACTGTGTATGGAACAACTTTTCAACATCAATATTCCAAGAAAATGCAAATCTTTTATCACATTACTTAAATAAACTGTAAGTACGTGAAGTAGGAAAAATTAAGAGAGTACTTAGTAATTCTTAAAGCAGCACCATCTCTGACTGAACTTAGCATGCAGGCGATTTTCTTTTCCTTATGACAAACAATTGATGACTTAAAAAATATATTCTGCTTCCAATAAAGTAAAATTTCTTCTAGAAGAAGATACCTTGTAAAGATACACTTGGGCACCGAGTTTTAAAAATCTCATAGTAGATATTAAAAGGACCTGAAGCCAAGAGCCACTGCAAAACAGAAAAAATAAATAGGCCTTTAAGAAATTAAATGGTTTGAACCCATTAAAAAGCTTTTCTGTTTTTCTTTCCAGGCTAACATTTCACTCAAATCAATATATATCTTCATTTTTTAAGGGAAAGTGCAGCCGTTTCTCCTTTCTCCATTAGTTTTTTGTCACTTTCAAACTAAAAGGCTTAGACCAACTATACAACATAACAGCAGGAGTAACATATAAATTTAAAGAAACCCAACCTTAAAGGCCATCTTAAGTTTTCTTAACATTTGAAGAGTGGTCTTGCAATTAATTTGAAAAGAAAACTTAGCAGAACCACTGGAGGCCAACGTACAGGTGTGAGACCTCAGACAAACTGGAAATCACTTGTTGCTGCCAGCTTCTATGGCAAAGGACAGTTCTACTTGAAAGAGAAAACGTGTGTCCAGCTAACACGCTCACGGAAATTTCGCTTTAAGACTAACTGGAAATGCATTTTTGTATAAAACAAGATCGTGCTATGAAGCAGGCTTAGGAGGCATACAGTACATAAAGGAGAAAGCTCTCCCATTTGCTTCTGTGTAGGAAAAACTTTGCGCTGCAAGAACAATGCTACACGTGTCATTTAATCCTGCCCTTGGGCAGAGCTAGCTCCCCTCACTTCAAGAATGTGCTTTTATCATTTGACTGTTTCAGACTTGCCCCTTTCATAAAACTCACATGGAAAATAAGCACACAGAAAAGGAGGTGGCTTGGCATTAGCCAAGGAGATGCAACATTGAGATGCAGCTACATGACTCGGAAAGCTTTTGGTTCTAAAATAAGGGACTCCCTTTTGTGAATACAATAAATACTACCAGTGACAGAAGTGATCAATAAGTGCTACTCAACGATCTCCAGTTACGCCAGAGAGGCCTCTCTCTCTTGTCAAGAGGACAGATCAGCATTTAGTACAGCAAAAAAGTATTTTGAGAAGTCAGAAGTCTCTAATGATGCATTTATTAAAGTGTGGTTTCTACATTACTAACCCCAAATCTTGGACCCCAAAACAATAACTACAGGCAAAATTTCATGGGCTTACAGGCTTTTCCTTATCCTGGCCAAGCAGCCAACAGTATTGCTTTTACTGTCAAGCACGTCTGCGCCACTGTATCAAACGCTGTATCAGCCTTCCATAACCTTTTTTTAAAAATATGTGACTATTAATAACTAGCAATCTTATGTGAGAAACCACGCATTGTACATTGTAGTTAACAAAACAGCTTTTGCTAGTACAAAGGCTTTAACACTACAAAATGTTAAGATACAATGCAGTATTGCGTTATCATATGTACAAAGTACCACTCAAATATGGTTCTTAAGGGTTAAAAAACCCTATTTCTATGAATATAGATACATCGTAATAATTAAACGTGAGTATTTTTAAGAAACTGAATGCTGTGTACGAGAATATCTTAATTCCAAACTTCCACTGTTTTAAGCACATTATAAACACGTAAAAATAATGAGGGAAGGAGTTCTACATTATCAATTTAATATTCAGAACTGACAGTGATTGAGATCAATGGTATTATGTAGCAGCATGAATCAAGCCAAAAGCACGCTTCTGCCTGCAAAGCTGGGTGCTCACTACTCTGTCTGCAATATTGTTCCTCCGTCTTTGCCTGCTGCAGTAATAGAAACAATGCCTATACTAGTTACATGCTCCTTTGGAAAATGTTTTCAGAAGTAACAGTTTATTAATCAAGGTAGGAAGACATAGTATTTCCGTTCTGCAGTCACTGACTAGGACCCATCCCTACTTCTTAAAAATACAGAGCAAAACCGTACAGTAAAGAGATCTCCACGCTACAGGTTATGCACAGCAGCAGAGGCCTGCTCCAAACTGTTGGCATTAATGTACACAAAACTGGTTTAGGTGCTACCGGATTGGTGTCCATACAGATTTCAGTTTTGACCTGTGCAAGTGATGCACAGCACTGTCCTTCACACCTTTGCTTTGGTCAGATGAAGTTTTGGGCATTGCTGAAGGCTGTTGGGGAGACACAGCAAGCCTCTTTCCCCCCTCCCTTCAGCTGTGTACACACGTACTGGCTGACATTGCATTCAGTACACAAAGACCAGTAAAAATACATATTTGAGTTTCCCTTTAATCCATTTTTGCTAAACTTTTCTTTCTATTCTTAGAAGACAGCAGACTCATGAAAAATTTAGTGTTATACCTGCACTGAGACAAAGCATGCACTAAAGCTCACTAGTCCCCAGGTGAAAACATCCCAAGTTAGCTCGAGGCCATGGAGGCAGCTGTTACATGTTGGACAGAATTTGTAGAAAATGTGAAAGCATCAAACAGGAAGGGTTATTTTACCTAGAAACCCGAGAAACCAGTTATTTTTTGTGAACCTCTACACCAAGCAGCTGAAACGGAGAACAACAATTCCTTAAAGCCGATGCCCATTTGTTTTTGCAACAGTACACAAAAATCGATGACATTCTGGGAGGTATAAGGAGGACCGCCTTCTACTGAAGCAACCTCTTCCTTCAGTTGTGGAGGCAAGCTGCTTCAGATGTTTATTTCTCTAAGCACTGGTTACCTGAAACATTTTCAGCCATTCCTGAAGGCCCGTTGGTGGCTGCACAGATGTAATGCGGCGACGCTGCTGTCCCTGGCCATTGGCCGCCCTCAGGTCCCCAAAAGTAGTAGGTGTGGCAGAGCATGGCACCAGCCCCGTAGTACTATGATACAAATAAAAAAGCGCATCACATGTAAAACATGAAGGAACGTTTACAAGTCCATTGCAGAACGAAAAATCTAGTACAGAATTTGCAACCAGTACTTCAACTCTTTAACTTCATGCAAAAGCAGTAACATGAGAAACTGTTCTGCTGGTTGCTCAAGAGGTCACTTCCCCCACTTTCATAAATCTGCCTGCTTCTACCACTACAGTACCAAACCTCCAGCTAGGGGGGGGAAATGGGGATCACCTTTCAAAGCTGAAAAATTACCACTCTGTTAACTGGCCGGCAGGTTGTCTATAAAGAGGCAGGTTTATATATTCCTTTCCTTGCCAGAGTTATTTCCTTTCCTTCTGGGCTGCATTTGTGCCTCCTGACCGGTCATGGAGGAAGCCAGAGCTCAGAGTCTCACCTGTATGTGAAACGTGCTAGTGCTGCTTCATTGCCAAACAGGAAAAAAAAAAAAAAAATGTCTATTTTTAGCCCTTAATATGTTTTGTTGACAAAGAGCTAGTACTCTAAAGCAGTTCTAGCGGCTTAGTGGTTCGGAACCGGGCTTCGAAATACTCCATACAGTCTTTTAAAGTTTGAATGTTGATGGAGTGCCACAGGAATTAAAGGTGAAGAGGGAAAAGGAGCCAAAGGTGCCCTCTGAATTACAGTTTTATTTTTTCACTCTGACATGTTAAAAACCGGCTCATTCATATGGGATGGAGCTTTTAAAAGAGCAGGGATTAAGCTGCTATTGTAGGATTCTAAAGAAATACAGCTGACTGGGTTTTCTTTATTTTTATGCAATGTAAAGTACTTCATTCACAGAATATCAAAGTTGTATTCCCTAGCAGGAAATTTGGAACTCCAGTAGTGTTTGCACAAGCATGAGAATTTTAAATACAGTGTGGAACTCCAAAAAACCCTTTGCTTTTGTGAGTTTTTTAGTAGGTATGAGCTCCAGGGTTTAACTGACTTGTCAGTGGCTACAGGAATAGCTTCAAATGATGCAAGACAGGTTCATTTTCATATTTATCTCATCATACTGTACAAATATTTCACCGTACTCTTCCTTGTTCTGAAGGACAATCACAGTGTGTCCTAACATTTACCCAAACCGGTAAAGAAAAGTAAAGATTGGTTTGATGGGCTTATTTTTAACTGTTAATTTTACCGAGTAGTAACAGAAACAGAAGCCAATATAAAAATAATGTTTCACAGATGAAAGATTCTCTTAATGACATTAATTTACTGGCTTTACCTGTTATATGCAAAGACAGTTCATCAGGCCTGTCAACTTTAAAGAGTGTCTTATCCGAGGGAAAATGGAAACAAGCAGGCACAAGAACTGCATCATTTGCCTAATTGTTTAAATAAAGTCAAACAGTTTAAAAGAGAGAGGATCTGATGTTATTTAAGGATTCGTTTATGCCGATAATGACTCCAAATCCAAGCAATGTCAATGGTATTTTTAAAATAAAATCTGGTTTTACAGATTTACTCATTCTCATCGCCTGTGCAGAGATCCAGCAGAAGGCCTAGCACCGATGGTCCAAAATAAGGCTCTTAACGTTGGCTTACACCGGGTCTGAGCAATACGTAGCTTTGAGCCTGTCCCAGCAGAACAGGTTGCACTTCAGTTTCTCCTGCTGTAAACTGGTTCTCAGTCAAAAACAGTTATTCAAAACAGGAACCTCTTTCCTTTGACCTGAGATTAAACCCCAAGGTTTTTGTTCATGCTTTATTTTTCCTGTGTGTTTTGATTCCCCTGAAACAGCCAGTCAGGTTTCCGTGGAAGATGGAGTCCAGCGGTTCCCCTGAACCCGACAGACACGCTTGATGAAAAGCATTAACTTTCTTTGTTGCCGAACTGTTTGCTCTTACGAGAGCGTAGAGAATGGTGTGCCACCCAAAGAACTGGTGGCCAACAAGAGTGTTCTTCCATTAAGTCTGATTTAGGAACTACCAGCTGGAGGCTTGAGAGAGATATGGAAGCTGCAACACGTGCTTCTCTGCAACGAGACATCACCCCTCTTTCTCTACTACAACATTTACACATCTGAAAAGCAACCCTGGCACCCGTCTCCCCACATTGTCCTAGCTCTTCCCTCGTCACCTGATAAACCTCTGCAGGAAGGGAAATACAATATAAATTACTTTTGACAGAGCCATTAGCGACTGAACGCTACTATAGGGTGTGCACAAGGAGTTACACCCCCAGACAACTTTGGGAGGCGAGTGCAATGCTTGTGGGAGGGCCGATATTTCTAACAGGGGAAAAACATAAAGTGGTACAAATTCAAAGAGGAAGGGAAGCAGCGTGACACGCGAGCACAATTGTTATGGCAACTATACAGTAAGAACTGCAGTTGGGAGGCGTGCAGCCAGGGCCTCACCCTACCGCTGCCTTCACATTTAGGAGTGCTTTACTCTACAAAGCATCTGACCGGAACAGCAGCAGTTACTTCTGTGAGCCGGTACCATTTCGGAGTAGTAAGAAAGCAGACTAGAGCCCGTAATACTTTGGTTTGTGGGTAACAGATACGTGCGTGTTCTGTTAAGATCAGATGGTCTGCTCTGCCTACAGAAATTTCCATTCCCTCGTTCCTGTTACCATAGCGAAGTGATACATTTGATCACAGTTTGTAATAGTCTTAGGGTTTATCATTATGTCCCTTTTTCAAAATCTGACTGATTTTATTCCCAGGAAGGCTTCAGCCCTCAAAAAGTCTCTAAGTAAATGGGCATGCTATATTTAGCATGAAACACAAACCTCAACTGAAGAAATGCAAGTCTGGCTACTTCATTAAAACTCATCTTCAGTTCACACAATTTAAATCAGCTGAGCAATATACAAATGCTAATACCACCCCTTCTTTGCTTTACAGCGCTTTAACATTGAGAGGAGCCATGAATCAGGCTTAGCAGTTGGAAAGGCGGGATTTACACAAGAATTGGGATCCAGTGATCTGTTACTGTGTATAATTACCTTGTGTATTCTGAGACTTTGCAGGGTTTCTTTCCCAGAGAGAAAGAACGGACCTCGGAGCCATGGTCCAACTTTCTCTTCATCTGCAAGGTGAGGGAAAAAGAGTAACAACAGGGATTTAGTTACATGACCAGCCTTATGTACGCGTACTTCTGTAACAATAATCCATTTTTACCTTTCACTTTAACGTGGAATTTCAACAAAGTTGACAACACTCACAAGTCGACATAAAGCAACATTTGAGTTTCTAGCTTCAACAATATTTGATAGACATGTGATATGGTGCATGTATATATTATTGCTGCTTTAGGGTCCACAATCTATTGGAATGCCATTCTTTTCATTACCAAATTTCAAACGCGGAAAAAACAGGCAGAACTCTGCGTTGGTTTATTTACTAAGCTGCTTTCCCTCTACTCTCCTGGGAGGGGAGGGAAAGAACTAAACCAACCAAACCTCTTCATTGTTTGTGTTCAGGTTCCTTGCTAAGCCTCTCAGGACTCTCACGGAAATGGTTAAAATTGTAGGTAGCCTGCCTGCATTCTAAACCAAATATTCATATTATAGTCTAATAAAAAACAAAAAGAGTAATTAAAATCTATTTTTTCTTTTGTTTACCCTTTTATTTTAAAGTTGTACATTGAAAACATTTATAAAACTGCAGTAAAACTGACTGACAGATTAACTGACACTTTTACAAGAAGGGTAAGGATGAAAAACACTACACCTCAAGTCCTAAACGTCACCTGCAATTAGGTATGATCAAAACCAAATAATGAGCGGGGCAGCTGCTACAAGGGGAAGCCAGTCTACAAAAATTACCAAAGAGATGGAAAGCGGTGAAAACTGTATTTATCCACTCAGACGAATAAAGATTACTTTCTACATATTTGGGTAATCTTTAACCCCAGGCTTTTGGATCCAGTGAAACACATGTATGCCAAACACAATATCTTGAGCTTTTTGTTGGTTTTCCTTTCTTAAGACATGATACACCAGAGCACTTCAGCCAGCAGAAGAATGCTTATGCTGTTTACAACTGCGAGCTGCAAAATACATGAACTACCTGCATTACAATTCAGGCTTTAGTTTAACTATTTACTCCTTTTTTAAAAAAAAATATCACATTTAAGACAATGGTTTAAAAGTTGGCATCTTTCTTACGTGACTGATTTGATCTTTTTTAATGTTACGTTATAACATTGTTATTTAAGCATTTCCTGTATCACTCTACCTATCTAAAAAGAGAACACCACAAAACCCCAGGAATCTCTAAAGCTTGCGGTCCATATACTTTTGTTGTGGTTTGGGTGGGTGGTTTTTTTCGTTTGGTGTTTTTTTGTTGTTTTGGTTTTGGTTTTTTGGTTTGTTTTTTTACTTTTCAAATACCTTTATGGCCTTCCCCCAAAACAGTCACTGAAGATCTTGTGTTTTGCTTCTATAATGATTGCACAGGAAAAGCGATCGGAGATTAACTAGTCTTGTTTTGACAGCAATGGCTACGAGGCAACCCAAAGAGCTTGCCTTGTAGCCGTGTTTCCTTGCTCCTGCCTCACGCGGGACGCTCCCCAGCAGCATCTCACCAGAGCAGCATTCAGCCAGGAGCGCCCCGAGCGCCGCCGAACCACCACCCTCACCCCTGCCGCTTCCCCACGCCCCGGGAGGAGCAGCCCCCTGTGCCCCTCCCCCCATGAAAACCAGTTGTAAGCACCACTGGAAAATAACGGGTACCATCTTTTATCACTGTGCTAGGCAGGCAAAGCATCAAAATTACTGGAAGCGTAAGGAAGATGTTTGAACATAAATCTCAATATCTGATGATAGACTTTTCAGAAAGGATTCTTCTTGATAAAGGGAAAATTTTATTTATTTCCAGTTTGCCTTTCTGAGAGGTTACCATCACCACCGTATTCCTCTTCTGCTTCCCATGAGAGGGAGATGCAGTCTTCCCAAAGCACACCTTGAAAATTAGGAGTACGAAGCCTGCAGCAACACAAGCTGCTACAGTAATTTACTCTTTTGCATTAGCAAGGAAAACAATATGCAGATTTCTGTTCCGTTGCCTAATAGTGATTTCACCCAGTTCTTCTGGTTGTTTTTTGATTTTTTTTTTTCAGGTATTTTAGGGAACTTTCTCCCGGGGTCCACCACACGGACAGGCTTTCAGCATCTCAGAAGGTGCTAAGTAAATACACGGTCAAAAAACGTCATTTAACCATACGCAGAAGATAAAACTTTCTCTAGTGACAAGATTTAAACGTCGGTAAGGGATCTGTGTAACCGAAAAACAGAAACCGCCGAGCAAACATCCCCATCAATATTTAATCTGTCGCTAGGAGAACACAACTCCTCCAGACAACGTTTGTTTGTCGAAATAACTGAGATTGCAGTATATAAAAAAAAAAATTAAAGGGGGGGTGTGGGGTGTGGGGGGGGGCGGCAAACTGTATTCCGCATCGCCGCCCGCCACCCAGCGCCCTCCCGGCAGCACACTGCAGCGGCAGCCCCGCGGACCCCGGCCCCCCCCGCCCCCCCCGTGTTCCCCCCCCCCTCCGCGGGGGCGCAGCCGGGCGCGGGGGGCGCCCACTCACTTTGTAGAAGATCATCTTGAGGGTGCCGTAGAAGCCCATGGTGTCGGCGCGCTTCCCCTTGCGCGGCTGCGGCGCGCCGCGGGCCCGGCGGCCGGGCAGGCGCTGGCAGTACAGCCCCTTCTCCGGCAGGTAGGTCACCGCCTCCCGCGCCGACATGCTCGGGCACGGCGGGCGGCGGCGGCGCGGCTCGGCCCGGCTCGCCTCGGCCCTGCCCTGCCTGCGCCGTGCGGAGCCCCGCTGCCCCTGCCCGCCCGGCTCCCCCTGCCCGCCCCTGCGCCCGCCCCCCGCCTCTCCCCGCCTCCCCCCGCGCCCGCCCCGTCCCTCCCTCCCCGCCCGCCTCCGCAGCGGCGGCGCGGCACTGCGGGCTGGGCAGCCCCCGGGCAGCCCCCTCCCCGGCAGCGCGGCCAGGGCGGGGGCACAGCGCGGCGGGCACAGCGCGGCGGGGGCCGGGGCCGTTCCCGGCCCGCCCCGTCCCCCAACCGCCCAGCGGCCGCGGCCCCCCGAGCCTCGCTCGCCCCCCCCCCCGCGCCACACGCTTCACGGTCCCGCAAGCGGGAGCAAAACAAGCTCATTTCCACTAATTATCATTACACCGGCGCCCGCGGCCAGCCGGGCCGGACCCGCACGTGACCGCATTCCGCGGACGGGCGCAAACGAGTCCTCCGGCAGCGCGGTTCCTTTCGGAATCGGCTGAAATCCGCCACCACAGCCCTGCCGGGGCAGGCACCCTCGCTGGGCTGAACAACAGCGCGCCCGGGCTCCGAGGGCTGGGGGTCCCGGAGCCCCGAACCCGGCCCTGGCGCGGTACACGGTAACGCACGGCTGCCCGGCCCGGCCGCGGGGAGCTGCGGAGGCAGGAGCGGGGCCCGGGCTTCCCCCCGAGGCGGGCACCCCCCCCGCTTCCCCGCTCAAGGCAGCCCGCAGGTGGCACCAGGCTCCTAGCCGGGCTGCAGCCCTCGGTGCCCCCGCCCGCTCCCCCAGCGGCACGGCAAGCCCTGGGGGGTCGCTGCTCCCGAACGCTCCCCGGTCATCCCCTACCCCGCGCACATCAACAAATCTGCTCCGTTCACCCTGACGGTTCGATTCAAGGGCACTGAAGTTCCTGACGTATGGTTAGGCTCCCAGACTGATACCTGCAACACGCACAGCAGCTAGGCAGCTTTTCCTATTTTATTATTTTTTTTTTCAGTTTCTATACAGACAACTCAAATAAGAGACTCCAGCTTCTGCAGTTTTCCCTTGTTTCCCCCCCGCCAAGTTCTCTGTCCAAGTTCAGAGCAGAGCGTACCCACAGCACGACCCGAAGCCGCAGCATCCCCTGACCATTTTCCGCAGGTGCGGTGGGTGCTGGGCAGCCCTCCAGACCGATGCACTCACACAGAAGCAAACTCATAGTCAGTGCCTGTTGACCTGAGGGGAAACCATCTTTATCTTGCAAAATAGTACAAGAAAAGTAGAAAAACCCACGCAGCTGAAGGAGTGGAATTGCTTTCCCCACAACCTTCAGTACTTAAAAAAAAACCTCTCACATGTATTAGTACTTTAGCACGCCAGGTGTTAGCACACTAAGGTACAGCAAAATCACTACCCCCACAGCACACAGGATCCTGCTTCTACATGGTTTTACGTATCTCCCATCCAACACTGAGTCCTCGTAGTCTTTTTCTACTGAAAATGGTTCTGCCCATCACATCTTGGCATTTATGCCATTATCCATTAAACTGCAGTGCTGTATATTTTATGAGAACAAAATGGTCTTGAGTTGACTTCATACCTCAGATATGAACAGAGCTGTACATATCCCGGGAGACTATTACTGTCTTCCTTTGCTAGCACATCACATGCAAAGGGGAAGGAAAAAACCCCATAGGCTGCATATACACATTAAATAATCACAGGAAGCGAATTAATACCCAAATCATCAGGGTAAGAAAGAATTCCAACATTACTGCTGTGGGGATTCAGAAGTACTTTCTATACATGCATGCATAATGCCCTGTAATGTTCGCAGCTATCTGTGAGCGCACTTGACGCAAAGGGGGGATGGGGATGGGATGATGATGGCTACTCTTCCTCCAGCATCGCAGCAGGCACTGGCGGGCAATCCTCAGGGATCAGCCTCTCCCCCAGCCCAAAGACAAACCTAACCTGACAGCACAACTAGATTTATCTTTCGAACAAAATGTGCTTCCGAGTAAGCAGTCAATGAGTTGAGTAATTAGAAATTATTATTTTCCTCTCTTTCTGAGTAGCAGTATTGCCAATTCCTTCTCTTTCGATAATGACTGGCAGATATTCTCTCATGGTAAAAAACTACCGACTTAGCTGCTTATCTCTTTGCTTCAGTCAGGACCCCAACAATCTTTTGCTAGTGGTAGAAAACTTGGTATATCAAGTATTTATTATGCACAAAAGGTTTGGGGGTTTTCATGATTTTAGATACAGATACCACAGACAGATTTTGACATTTGAACAGTGACCATCTTTCATCTAGCAGTCTGCCTTTCTCGGAGCAAGAGACAAAAACTGCATATGGATATGGCTCTCACTTATTCAGTATTTTTCTCTAGGGTGGTACCAATTCCCATTCTCTACAAAGAATCATCGCCTCTACCTCAAATTAAGTTTGATAGTCTCCGGGTAGTTGCAGGACTACTCTAGCTGGGTGTCTGTTCTCCCCCAAAACGCTGAACCACGGCCTGGGCACCCTATAGTCAGCGGTGAGGAACCCATCCACCAGAGGCTAAGGGCACCTCCTCTTAGGCTCCCACTCTAAATCTCCGTGTAGAAATGGCTTTATCTCTCTCCCTTGACCTTGAGAACTCCCCCTGTACTTGGGAAAGTTTAGTACTAGTCATGAATACACCACACTCTCAATTGTAAGAAATTGCTTAAGGCTTTGCAAACGTAGCAGGGAACTGCCCGACCCGGGAAGACAGAGCAGGGCTGCAGGTCACGCAGCTTCACCTTGCACCTTCTCAGAAAACACAACAGTGGAGGAACAAGACTTCAACCCCTCAGATGCTTTTGAAAGCCTGACAGAAAGTAGCATGGTTTACATCTCTCCTGACATTTGCAATAATATTTATTGCAGTAACTTAATACTGTCTAAGAATACTTACTGGTATAAAGTAAATGCTCATCACAAATTAAGGTACACTAAGGAAGACCATAGTTCATAAAGCAATGTTAAGAGAAAAATCCAAAGTTGCCATGTTTCTGTCCCTATTTGATATATTCAGCTTCAAAGGGTGGTTTTAGTTTGTTTAAGCTGAGGATAATTTTTCAAGTTTTTAAAACCACAAAAAGCATACAATTCATGACATTTAGAAAAACGTCTACACCAAAATTACATAGTTTACAGTGGACACAAGTCCAATCTTATTTCCCGTCAGTACTGCCAGCTCTTAATTAATAAAAATTCACACCATCCAATTCTTTTCCTGTTGGCAACATTTCTAGCACCTTTACCAGTTTGTCATGTGGCATGCTGTAATTAAGACCGTCTATTACTTCTAATGAAAGACTAGAATGAATTACAGAAATCACCCGCAGAGCTATATAATCCCCAGAAGAACGGAGACTACAGTGCAACAGACCAAAGTAACAACATTTTTGGTTTTTTATTGGAGAAACATTTTTGAGCGGAGAGACCACAGGACGGTCTGGTTGTGGTAATGGCCAGTCAGCATTTTGGAAGCACACTGGTGCTTAAACCACGGAATGCAAAAACTGTAATTGGCATTTCACGTACACATATGTGCGTTAGGAGCATAATGTGTGCAGGAGGAACTGTGGAGCAATATGGTTTGGTATCTCCATTAATATTGGTAAATGCATCATTCAATACAGTGCCAGAAGGGATTCTGTGTACTCTGCACATTTAAGCAGACGTTTAGCAGGCTGCCTCCTTTAGAAACATTTCAGAGGGGTTTTTGTGTGTTGTCTAATAGGATTGTGTTTTTTTCCACCCAGGAAACCAAACACCCTAATCAAGTGGGGCCAGATCCTTAGCTGCACAAGATCTACCCTGGAGACAGCAAAGATGACCTGGGAAGGAGAGTCACGCTTAGTTATTTTTCCCTTTCTCCTATTTGGACCCACTTAGGTTTTAAACACTTCCCTTCTGCTTGGTAATCTAGTTTGGGCAGCTGCAGCAGCCAGCACTTTGTCTTCTGTATTCGACCTCTTCATCAGACCACATACTTCATCTAATTTGCCAAATGCTCCCATTCAGGCAAGAATCTGGCCCCACAGAGAGGTACTTCTGCCATCTGCTTTAGACATTTAACTACAGTTTAGCTTAGCACACCTACATTTAGAAGCCTGAGTTCCCCATTCAGGCAATGAGAAAGGCAGATGCTAGAGTCCAACTCGTATAGAAAAGGAGAAAAAAACGCCATATGATAGCAAGTGTTAAATATGTTCCAAAGTAATTCAGGGCAAGCCTTTCCTCTAAAAAGGGCACCACGATTACAGTCAGATCTTTTTCTTTTCAAACGTATTACAAAATGAAACGAGTGACACACGGGGATCTTGGAAATGCCATGTTCTCATGGTTTCTCCTAGTTCAGCTTGGACTAGGCAATGACCTTAAGGCTGTCGCTAATTTGAGATTCATTAGCATGCATCTTAGGTGCTGAGCTGCAGCGATTTTGTGGGTAAATTCCGTACCTGCGGGCAAAGCGAGGCAGTTTTAGGACATTGACCAATTAAGGAAAAGTAGTATTTGGATAACAGACAAAGTTCAAGGGCACAGCGTATGATGCACCTTATCACGGAGGTATAACGTGTGTTTATGTAGAATACACAATTAGTATTGCTGCAACAGAACAGACTCGAAGAAATGAATTTAAGTGCACCAGTTTGTGACCAACAGCTGCTACGCTCCGAATATGACTAAGAACAAATGCAACTTGGCTCCCTGGAAGGAGTTTAGATGGAGGAATTTTTACTCAATTTACTTGTAATGCCTGCAGCAGGTTTAGAGAGATCCACTCCAGCATTTGCCTCAACACAGTTACGGAAATTTAAGCTTACGATGTTGTGTAGAACAAGTCAGACACAACCCTGCATGTTGCAATGTGCACTGATCAGTAGCTTACTGATCAATGACATGTTTTTGTATTATCGATGAACCTAAGGTTTGGGATGAAGGACAGAAAGCAACAGGAACTCTATCTATCACGGGAGGAAGGACACACAGAGGCGCTACAGTAAATTGCACCAAGTCTTCTAAAGCTTACTTAAACCGAGTGGAGAATACATATTAAAAAGTATGATAGGTACTACTGGATTGGTTTACCTATTGTATAATGTCTCTTGGCAAAGCATTTTGAAGACTGCTTTCAAACTGAAATTACCCACGCATTAGTATTGTTCATTTCCATGCAAAGAAAGGTACTGTAGTGAAACAAGATTGTAAATAGCCCCTAAGATTTGTTTTTGCAGGGAAAGAAATAGCATAGATAGCAACTGAAAAATCAAATTAGTATTTATTAAAAAATCTTCGTTTTACTAAAATAGTATGAACTTTGATTATAAATACTGTTTTTAAAGGTATATATCTGTAGCAGAGATTTCCCATAAACCACTTCCTTCTAACATTTGCCTTTAAAAAAAATATTGTTTTATGTATCAAAAAGTGTGCTATTTAATGGCTGAAAAAATAGCTTTGAGAAGGATTTATACATGAAGTGTGTAACAGACCTCAGCTTTGGATGTTTAGAATAAACCTCAGATTATGTTTTAAGAGCAGGGAGACTGCAAAGACCGGCTTAATGTAATATGGCATCACTGTGCCTCCAGCAGAGCAGAACTCCTCTCTGAAGGTCATACAGCCTTGTCCTCTTTGTTGGTTCCCTGTAGTTGGGCACAGAACTTGCAACATAAGCTTCGATGGTTAGGTTATTTTAAAGCAGTGCAGCCAACGCTGTCATACACCTGTTTATGAAGGGGACAGTTCCATGCACCGGTTTTGGTGGCAACACCAGCTTAAAAGATGTCCCAGTCTCACCTGCTCATTCCCACCCCTGAAAGGCTCTCACCCTTATTTCTGCAGGAACAAACACTTGTAGAAACGTTCTGTGAACCAGATTCATTAACTGATGTGGGGTGAGGAGAAATAGGGTTTTTTCTTTTTTTTGTGGGTTGTTTTTTTTTTTTTTCTGTGTGTGGTTGGTTGGTTGGTTTTTTGAACCAGTTACCAATTTAATTTTCCACCATGCCCTCAGAAACAACTGCGCCAGCAGAAGCAAATGAGCAATTCCAGGCAGGACACAAACTTCTTGAGCCAGCTACACCACTGAGAAAAAGGTATGAGGAACTGTGACCTGAGTGCCCCATGCAGAGACTATAAGCCTATTATTTACACCTTGAGGCATCACTCCCTTGGCTATAGTTTGATGTGCATTTATGCATTTAAGCCAGCACAGCCACTGAAAAAAAAAAAACCCCACAATGGTCCCTGCACCCATGGCTGCCCTTGGCCATTCATTTCTGTGCTTGCATCACCTTCTCAGGTGTGCCACCACACCTTTCATTGTATGGCTGTGTGGTCAACCAGGGTGGCAACGGACCTAGGGACACTTTTTTTGCTGGGCTATTTTTCAGCCAGGTCAGATTCCCCATCTCCCTCACTGCATGGCCACACAGATATCTGTGCCAGCATAACAAAAGGTACGGCCTGCTGTCCTTTCTAACCGCCCCAAATCCCCAGAAGAGCTATCTTAAGTGCTTGCTGAACTACAACCTTAGGTGAAATGGCAAGGAACTGGAGTGTGGACTTTGTCCTCTCAGCCCAGGGGGCTGTATTATTATCACAGAGCGACTTAGTTGCATTGAAAAACATACTTAAGTCTCTGTCAAATGGAAATGAACACTCAAATATTAAAGTTTTACCATAAAACAAGCACAAGGTGAACCACAGGCAGGGAGTATAATGTCAGCCTTCCTTAAACATGTCATGTTAAAACTCCAGGGAGCTTGTCTCATCAGAACTGTGTATTATTTCACTTAAAAAAAAAAAAATAATAATTTCTTCCCAAAGCATTTTTTTCTTGTTAAAGAAAAGCATAAATGAAAACAAGAGTATCAGTGGAGCTAGGCTTCATGTTGCTCTTAATTCCCCGTGACAGTAACCACATGCAAGTTTCCTTCAGAGAAATCTTGTATGGTTTGTTTTAAAACTAGCAATATTATCATACAATAAACGTTTTTCATAATGCATACCCTTAAAGAGCAGAGTTAAGGTTGCTAATGCAACCTGCACCTTCATGTACTTGACTCCTTTCCGTGCAACAGGAACATTAGGAGTTGCTTTTTGTGTTTTGTTTCTACACAGTATTGTTACATTATTTGTTTTTCAAAGGGAGAAGGTGGTATTCCATGCAATGTGTCTTGCAAAACATTCACTAATGGCAGCAGATCTTCCTAAGAACTGCGTCTCCATTCATTGTGCTCCTATTAAAGTTAACTGTAATCTATTTATTATATGATTAAAGTTAATATATTGTAAGATGAATTCTATTTATAGATGCAGTAATAGCTGTGCTAATCACTCAAGTTCACATTGAACCAGGCTGTGCTTTTGAGACACAGCAGCAGTTGCTTCAGAGACCAAAGTACCTTCCTGCATTTCCCGAGATGACCTTGCATGCTACATCCTCCGCCAGCCTGGGCAGCAGCACACAGGTTGCTGTGGCCAGCCAGCCTGGTGTCACCCTGGCCCTGCTGCACAGCCCCTGCAACCTGCTGGCACCCACGCTTGCTCTGCGGAGGACTGCATCCCACCCGGGTGCCTCGCGTGGCCTGCCCCCTACACACCACTGAAGCCAAGGGCAGTGGCTGCCACACCAGCAGCTCGATGCCACTTGAGCACAGGATACTCGGTTTGGAGCCATACAATGATAGCGGTCCACACCTTACCCTTTGGGCACTTAGACAGTCATTTTCTGAAATACCACCTCTGGGCTCCATTTTTAGTAATCTTCTCTTACGCTCCTAGTATAGTAATTTCACAGATTCTGCCTGTGACGTAGTCCATAAAGTCAGAAAACCACGCGCTTGAAACTGTTCTTAAATCCTATCTTAAATCCAAAGCACAAGCACTTCTTGCTGATCAACAGATGATGACCACAATATCAAAAAACCCCCGAACCAAACAACCCTAATGGGGATCAGTTCCTTTTTTCAGTATTTCAACCTCAGAGCTGAGTTGGTTTTGTTTATATTGACAAGAACATTTCCAAATTGCTGAAGTGTGCATTTCTGCTTTTGAACACCAGTGGTCAAACTGTTTTCACTCAAATAAGCAGGTTGAGAAATCACCTTTGTATAGAAAAAGAAAAGTCTGCTTGGACTGGGAAGGCCTTCCAAAAATGTCTGTCCTTCACATCGAATACAAATAGAACACTGGTCCCTACTGCCTATTCTCTGTTAAGTTTTCCTTTTTTGTTTTCCTTGGAGACAGCTTAATTGTGATTGTGAAGAAAAATGCTTATTTACCTGGAGTAATCTATAGAAATCTGTTTACAAAATAGTATCTGTCCTTCATTTGTGGTATGTGAGAATAAGGGGTTAGTGGTGAGCCTTTCGGCTACAGACAGAAGAATTCCTGGAATTATAGATTATACCAGAAGGATTTAAGAAGAATTTGAAGAAAAAACTATTACAAATGTCAAATCTCTTTTCCTACCTGCATTACCTGAAGAGAGTATAAAGGTTACAAACCCAAGCATTCAAAGGAGTTTGAAATGACAGGTGTTAAGATGCTTTTACTCCTAAAAAGCTGCTTACCAAGACAGCCCTGTGTATGGTGCATACCAAGTAAAACAGATTCTGCAGAAAAAACAGCGTCTGAGGTTGTAGTTTAAGATACGTCATTACACACTTGTGTACTCGCATCTACCGACTTGTGCACATGCATCAAGTTTGCAAAGGCAGACTTGCAAATGTTTCAGGCATGGCACCCTGACCGGATTTTAAAACCTCAAGGGAATTTAATTTCCCCCCTATCATCTGGCAACACAGCTGACTCCCTGGTCGGTGTGGCATGGAACAGCCTGCGCCCCCACGTGATGTCCCACTGCTGCAGGTAACCAGCGCTGAGGACCGCAGCAGAACGCCACCCTCGGTGCAACAGCACTAGAGAAGATGAAACACGATGTGCCAGCCAGTTTCAGGGCAGTCTGCTGATAGCGGAAGGATAGGACCCACGAATCTCAGCTTCAGAGAGGAGCTTGTCTTGTTGCGTGTGTATCAATCTCCTTTGCTCCCCTCTCGCTTCCCCACCCTCGCTTCTCTGTGATCACCAGCCCCAGGGTCCTCCATTCCCCCGCCCTCTGCTCCCTGTATCAATGACTCCTCCTGCCCTCCCCGCAGCATCTCCGTCTAACAAGACTTACTGTCCCACCTTATTACTCCTTCCCTTTTCCATCCTCCTCCATGTGTTCTCCTTCCCTGGAATTCAGGGGAAGCATTCTTCTACACAATGCCCAAGCATCAACAAGGCGGGGTGTGTCTGGACTGCAGGGCACAGAGGATATTTGGCTTTTTCCCCCCCATACCTGGCCACATCTGGAGCAGCTGGCAGCTGCCACTACGGGGAAGGGGCAGCTCTGCCCACATCGCTGTTGGCTACGGCACGCTTGGTGAGCCCAGGGGAAGGGTTCAGGTCCCTCTGCTCAGTGCTGTGACCAGGTGGGATGCAGACTTCTCACCACCCAAAGTGTTTCTGACACACGCAAATGGTCATTTTTCCATGACACACGCTGTGCCCTACCGGTAAGTGACAGCAGCCGTTATAAAGGGGACAATTACACATTATAGCTGCTTGGTCCGGCTTCGCTCTCTCACCACAACCCATGCCTACGGTGGAGCAAAGATAAGGGGATTCACTCCCCTTCCAGGAACCCTCATGATCTATTGCCATGACAACTCTCCCCTCTCCAGAGGCCTGGGGGAGCCATGAGAGCTGGTTTCTCCCGAGTCCGAGCACATTTTTCTGGCCGTAGGGGAATCGTTGCCAAACCTTTGCACAGCAGAAAGGAATGCCAGGCACGCCGGGGTCACACCAGATGCTTTGAAGCCTTGCTAACCCACTGTCATTAACCTTACGCTGTGCAATTTCACATCAAAAAGGGCTGCAGGCCAGCAAACCTGCCCCACCTGCACAAATGCTTCCCTGCACAGGTGCTTCCAGGCTAGAAACCATGCAAGGTGCTCACCCACCCCTGCAGGAAACCTAGCACCGCATTATTTAGGATAAGCTGCCCCTCATCCAGGTGGGAGAAATGAGAATTGCTGAGCTTTTTTTTTTTTTTTTTACATTAAAACTCGCATTATTTAGATAAGATTAGGGGTAGATACTTCTAACACATTTGAGGACAAACCAGATATTTATAACAGAGATAGAGAATGCAAAAAGTATGAAATAAGGTGGCACATTTTGTAACGTTTCCGAGAGATTTCCAAACAGTGCTACCTGTATGAAACCTAAGAACCACAAATAGAAAAGAAAATGGCCATAGCTGTCCACCGTTGTGTCTAAGCTTCTTTGGGGAAACCATTTTGTTCAGTAAAAGCTTATGCACCCCTTATCAAGCCATAATATTTATACTTGAATTAAAAAAATGTAAGTCAACCCCCTCCATTTTTACCCTCAAGGAAAACTGCCTGTTGCAACCTTTACACAACCTCAGCCATCACATATTTAACCATTTCTCCAACACTTGCCAGTTCAGTGTGATGCAACTGATGCATTCCCTAAACCAGTCAATTCACTGCGGAATAAATAGCAAGTCAGTTATCTAAATTCCTGGGTTTTGAAACTTACAATTTCTTTATTTATAGACAGGATGGAGAAAATTAGAGATTTCAGAAATTTTTGGCTTGCTGTTCCATTCACTTGTAACCACAAAATTAGATGGCAACCATGGTTTTAGTTTGTAATGTTTTGGAGACTCTTAGTATTTCACAAATCCAATTACTGAAGGAAACGTAGCCCATCAAATGTTACTGACTTACCAAAAAGATGAAACCAATGAAATACTACAAAGCAAAATGTCTATAGGAGTAGTCCAAGTCACCATGTGGTTGACTGTATGGGGAAGTTATTATTTGCATCAGAAACTATTTTAATATTCTAGAAAGATGCAAAATGCCACAAAACTATTACTTGAAATTAGTACATGAGAAGAGGGATTAAAGATGCTGCAATAAAGCCTGTCCAAATGTACGTCCTAATTCCTATTCCTTCTCTTTTGCTGAAAGCAACTGCTAAAGCATGTTATTAGCTGTAACATTGCTAAAGTGATGCCAGCAATGTTCTGACAAATCTCTAGGGTTGTTTTTTTTTGCCCACTTTCCTTTTATTATCATTTTCCATCTCTAATATTCAATCAGTGCCAAACTGGTTTATGTATGCCAATCTTTCTCACAGAAATGGAAAAAGAAATCCTGTTATACGTCGTAGGCCTGCTGATGTGACAGGGAGAGGCTGAATGGAATTGGGAAAGGGAAGCAGGAGGGAGGCGTCTGAAAGCACCAGTCTGCAGTCTGGTATTTAGCAGAAGCCTCAGTTTTCTGATCAGAAATTTGGCAAAAATTGCAGCTCAGACTACCGTTAGGTTCCTTGTAACGTAATCTTCAACACAAGCTTCGCACATCATGTGGTCTCCTCCCTCTAGTCTAATTCCGTAGGCAGAAAAAACCAGCACCCTGAAAACTGGCCAGATTTGAATAATCCCCATTTTGCTACCTACCTCCAACAAAATGTGCTACAAGCCCCTGACCAGATCATTCTCTTATCAACCTAAATTTAAATCTCTATGCAATTATTTAAATACAGTCTCAGTTGTTAGCTGAATTCCCCCTTGGGACAAGATTTGAAAATGTTCACTTTTGCCCCTTGTAAAATCATAAACAATGTTTAGGAATATTGGATTAAAAAGAAAATTCTGGGAAGAACTCATTTGCTGCTTGTATAAATATATTTCTTCATTAAAATTTGATAAAAACAGTCTTAATGGAATACTACAACCTCATTCATGCTTTTGAATAAAGCGATTTAAATTGGCAAGAACAAAGTTTAAATACTTCTTCCCAGCTAACTGTCAACAGCTTTTTTACAGCCTGCAGGGACAGGTATGACTCATGCCTACACTGTTCTTCAAAAACTGTTTTAAAATGCTGATTTTTTTTCCACTGGTCTATTGTGCTTTACAAGTAACTGCAAAGTGAAAGAGACTAAAATTAGAAGGCAGACCACTATCACCAGAGGGATTAGAAACTCCTAAACTATGGTGATTCAAAAACTGAATTGGTTGACCAAGAGGAGGGACTGTGCTTGGTGCCTGCTAGATTTCTGGCAAACTTCATTCAAAGTCTCTCCTGGTTACAAAGTACTTGAAATCCCTGTTAGAAACAGCGGGTGGTCTCTGGATTTGCATGCAACATCACACCCAGCGACCCTCTTATTCTCTGGTATGGAAGACTAAAAAAAATGAAGGTGTTCACCCTGACCTAAATAAGCTGGCATGAGAACGTTACCTGGTCACAAGTCATCTGGCAAAGGTTTGGGCTTTTTTTTAAGCCAACAACTGCAGCGACAGTCTCTTCCTGTGCTTGATGAAAAGTATGCTAATATTTACTGATTCTGATTAACACAAAGTAAGCTTGGTAGAAAGCTTATTTAAGAAGGAATCCAGCAGCCTCGAGTTTAGACTGAGCAATCAACCTGCCAGGGGAAACAGAGCAGAAGATACAAACCTTCCCTGTAATTCAGAGCAGCATTTTCGGTACTGCAGGCTACTGGGTTAAAAGCTAAAACAATAAGATACGTTTCAACTTCAGATAGCGATGTCAGTCTCCTTATCAGTACCGTCCTTCAGAGAGGCCTCTGAAATCCTCTTCCTTTTAGACAGACAAGCCTCAAATCTGTGTGGCAAGATGTGTGGGCTACTCAGCAGTGAAGAACACACTAGGTGCTCTCAGAGTAGTATCTCATTAACCAGAAAACCTGAATCTGTGTTGTGCTCTTTATGCAAAATACCGAGGGAAAACATGCCAAGTACTTAATTTGCCACATCACAGAGGAAAGTTAAATATCTCTCAGTAGGTGAGGATACCAAGAAGCAAGAACATTACACTAACTGGGATTCATTCACTTTCCTGTTCATGATAACTAGGTACATTACTATATTACACACATTTAGTTTCAGAATGGATTTTCCCCCCCTTTCACAGCAGGTAGACAGCTGGCTGTTTTGTGTTGCACTCTGGAAACAGTTAGAAAAACATGAGTAGTGAGCTGGGTTAGCTCTTCAGTACTACACACTAAATGTGGGAAAGAGGAAGACTCAGCCAGAGCCTGCACTGATCTAAAGCATGGGTCAACAGTTCCAAGACATGGAAAACCCAATTCATTTCCCAGTTCCCAGTTCCAGGAGATGTCTATTACAATCTAAAAGGTATCTGTTTTGAAGACCTGTGATCCTAAAGCTGTTCTCTAAGCAGAGGCAGTGTACACCAAGGTTAAAGTGATAGCTGTAGGAAAAGAAATCTCATCTCAGAAGGGAAAAAAAAAAAAAAAAAGTGAGAAAAACAATCATAGTATCCCCTCCACCCCCACAAAAACTATACTTCTTTTGTAGGAACAGGAAGTGGAACTCTTAACTTTCAAGTTTAGCAAATGCCCAAGGATGGGAATGGGGGTACCAGCCTAAGGAGCTGTCACAAAGGCCGTGAGAACAACCAGCAGGTCGAATCCAATCCTCTCTATCTTTTGGATGGCTATTTTCTTTATCTGCACCTGGTGGTTAGTATTTGCCTAGATATAAAACTAAATATGCAAGTAAGCAAGCAAAGCATCTTCAAGTCCTGAAGGGAATTTGTGCTCAAGGGTACGTCATGCCTACAGACATCCCCATGTGTGGTTCAAATACAGTTAATCTTTTCTCTCTTCTGAGGTACCATCAGATTTAGCACCTGATGAAAACAGAACATGTACCTGGTCTCCACACAAGACCCCACTACGCAACCACCTACTGACGGAGTCAAGAAGGTTTTTCAAGGGTAGTCTGAAATTTGATGGACAAAGGCTCCCGCAGTATCATCGAGCTGGGCCCCCATCATGTATCTAGCTTACACTCTCTAACATAAGTTTGAACAGTAACAGCTATACTTGAACAAATCTGGTCCTGCCCAGTATGAACCTCAGTCTCAAAGAAATTATCAACTGATTCCTTCCAGACAACACAAGAATTTCAGGAATGCAAATTAACCACTTTATGCCCCTGACAGGTCTTTCTAAACCTTCTACCAGTTCTTCCTGCTTTTCATCTCCCCAGAACAAAACCACAGTTCTCAGAAATACTCTGGAAGAGCACACGGCTAAGAAAATATTCCCCAGGTCTCAGATGTTAAGCACCCTCCTCCCAGCATTAGTGTCTTCAAAATGTTTTTAAATGAAAGGGAAAAGAGGAGCAGCTTGCAGTAGTTTCCATATAATACAATTATACAACCTTTTATCTGTATGGATGCCAGCACAGAATTGCATTATTCCTTTCGAGGCCTTTGGGAATGAGGTGAGAATATTATCTTGATCTGCATTAAACCAGTAACAGAATTGAGTATACTTGCTTCTTCACGTTAAACTAATTTCAAGGAGCTCCTAATACATTTGTTAGCACTTTTGGGGAGTGATCTCGAAGCTGGAAAGGAAGACAACAGATAGCTCAATGTGTGTAATAAGGGCTTGTCAAATAACATCAATATTCCTTGTGGTAAGATTGCCCTTTCAAAGTAAGAACTACTTCAATAGATGGCAGAGACCCCAGCTCAGTGCGACCGAATGCAGTGAGGGGCCCGCAAGCCGAGCGCTTAACTAACCTAACGGAGCAAAGGACTAAACACTTGGCTATGAATCAGGCTATTTCTTCATGTTGCCATTTCCACCTGTTGGTTGTAAGGAAACCCTGGGGCAATGGCTGGGAATAGCAAGTCTACGAGTGCACACTCTCCGTATCAATGCCTCTATACAGACCAGAGGATGACTTCAGACTACATCAGTAGAAAACTGCAGTTGACAAGGAAATAAATCTTTCAGCAGACGAGGATACTGTGGTTTTACCCAGTTCAAAACCCATTTTCAAATACATGGGAAGATGACCACTGACAAACATATTTTACATCAATAACAATCCTAGACCAGAGATCTGTACTTCAGAAACATTCCTCATGCCTACTGCTATCTATGCCTCATGAAATGTCCACACCCCCTCTACACATTTCCTTCACTGTAAGGCCGTGTACCTTTCATTAGCTTTTCTGAAATAAACTAGTCAATACTATCAGCATGGAAAGCCATGGCCATATCTTCTTCTGGATACAGCTGTACCAAAAGAAGATGTTACTCTTTCCTCCTTAACCTATTTCAGTCAGTGAGCTAAGGTGACTTATACAACTATATATAGTAGCAGATCTTTGGCAACGAATACGCTTTTTTCCCCTTAAACAGGCTAAGGAGTGATGACATGAGCAGCTTAAGCGGCAGATCTGAAACAGCAGAAGTCTGCTGGCAGGATGCATGACAAATACCTGCAAGTAGCCTGAAGGGTGGCAGCTTATTCAGCCAACATAGCTGCGTTGGAAGACGACGTGGTCACAGTACCAACTGGTCAGACTCACTGAAGCCAAAATACATTGGATTCCCTATTGGTAGGATAAGTGATCCAAGTTCATCAGGAACTCACGGTACCGCCAGGATGTGAACCAAGTTCTTATAAGCCCATATTACTGCTGTTTTAACCATTGAAACCTCCTGAATCCGATACCTGCAGAGTGGCACACCTGACTTTCAAAACTGGCTTTCTTTGAGAAATTCTAGAGGTAAATGACTTAATTCAGCGTCAAGAGATCAGTCATAAAATTCAGTTGTGTTTGCTATCCACTGTTGCAGTTGCTATCTCCTGTATTGGCAGTCCCAGCTCATCCACACACACCCCAAAAAAAGACCCCTATTATGTGATGGGGCAGCCCAAGTCATCTGCTCCACAAGTACTTTGAACAGATAGATGCGCAGATAGGATAGCTAAAACACGTTTCATTTAATCAGTTCAAAAGACAACTTAGTTGAGTAAACAAGTCTTTGGTCTAATTTACCTTTTTGTTTTTTAAAGGAATCTCCAGTTCTGTTTCTGGGGCTGCTATACGTGACTTTGTGCAACATCTCTTGGCTCTGTGAAGGGAGAACTATAGTAACCTACTCATAGGGCAGATATACGAGAGGCCTAAGTTCTGTTAAGAACTACGTGTTAGTAAATATACATGGGCTCAGCTTGTAGACAGCCAACAGCCTCCGGCTGCAGCAGAGACTTGGATTCATTGTCCCTTGCTTTCTCAGTTTATGAGACAGGTTAAAGAAGCAGTGAGAAACAGCAGCACAGGTTTAATACATACTAGCAGATAAAGTAGAAACTTCTCAGAGACCCTGGATACATGCTCTGAAGCCCACTTCACAATGATTCCTTTACTATTACTCGGGCCAACTAAATGAAACTGCACTCTCATTCTGCAGACATAAAACTATACATCAGAGAAACAAACTCTAGTAACTTTTTATTGATGTGTTTTAGATTTCACCAGATGGAAAGGTTTTCTGGTGGAATCAAAGTCATTCTGCTCAGATATTATTCATAATGTGCATTTGCACCCACATAAAAGTTTCAATTTCAAAACCAACTGATTTTTGTTAAGGAAGATAGGTACTCCAAATCCACTGATGAAATATCTACAGTACCTTCAAATCAGACCTTTTCCTCACCACCTTCCACAGAGCTTGTACTGCCACGCCAGTTCCCAAGATGGTTTTACTACAGAGCCCTTGCTCCTGCTACGGTGACGCCAACAGAGCCTCCCCTAAGACTGCAGCTACCCTCCACGCTGACACCGTTATGTTACTTCTGCTGTACCGGTGGAATTGGTGCCCTCCATGCCCAGGTGGCAACAGGATCCCTCGGTCACCTGCCACTCCCCCGTCCCGCTGGAGCCCCCACGCCCCCCAGCAAGGCAGCTCTCACGCAAACAGCCCGACCTAACCCACTCGGATCAAACAAGCCAGGCTGGCAGAGCCTTACTATTTAAAATATCCGTTTCATTTTGACAAACAACTTTGCCAGCAGATTTGAGAGGGCATTTCCCTTCACCGGAGGGCTTGTGCTGAACTTACCCAGGCAAACCATCTCCCAGACTTTATACACGTGCTTTTACAATGACCACAACGGTGTAAACTAAGCCCCTGGATTTTGCAGAGACGTGGCTATGGAGCATTAGCATATTCCTTCTACCAGTTGTGCAGTGGGAGCAGAGCACCACAAACAGCTGGATGAAGTACTTTCTTAAGCTGCTACAGCTTCTTGTTAAGTCTGGATCTGAGCTCTTTGCCAACAAAAGCGCTCTTCGCCCAGCTTAGCTGTAACCAAAGGAAGGGTTTGGTTAGCTGAGAAATAGCAGGCAAAAACTGGGACTTTTCAAGGCGTAAGACCTTATGGCTACATCAGCAATGCTATTATACACACAATCATCACTTCTATGAAAAGTACTCTGGCAGATGCAACCACGCTCACTTTTTTCTTTAACCAGAAAACCTCTGAATACTATCAAGAAGGCATACTCACCATCCATGTGATTTGCCTGTAGAAGTACGAGCTGTCACAGATGACCACTGAATGGATAACGAAAAATAATATGGGAGGCTTCAACTTAGATCATATACTGGCAATAAAGATGCCAAAAAAAGACACCAAAAACTTCAACAAAGCCTAATTTGCTTACAGAAGTTTAGGACATCTACTAACTGACTTGAAGGACACCTTTAAAGGCTGTATCTGCAAGCTCTTTAAGAAATCCACTCATGTACAGAAATCTGCAATACGAAAAAATCCTGGGAGGGAGAGTTCAGATATACAAAAAAGTACAAAGTCAAAGACAGTACAAAGAATTTATGACCTTCTCTCTCCCTCTCTGTGTCTTTTTAAAAAACTCCTGTTTCAATATCTGATCTTCTTTTTGGGTTTTTTCCTTTCTTTTTTAAAAATCTGTTCACTGGTAAATAAACAGAACAGGCAATTCCTCTCCCACCTATTTTAGCTAAGTCATAATAATAAACTATTTTTTAAAAAGTTGCAGCAGACATGAGGTGAAAGATTATTACTTACCTGAACACAGTAGATTTATTTGAATAATTCTTTGATCAGTAAAAACATGCATCCCTTTAAACATTGTGTATTTTTCCTGAGATGGGAAAGCTCTTCTTACCCCATAAACAATTATCCAGTTTTTCTCCCATTTTAGCTAGGATCAGTTTCTTGCGCCAAGATGTGTGCAAAAGGCAACTTCCACAAATATTTTTTCTGTGAAATCTCGTGATAGTAATTACACAAGTGACTTTACAAAAGAAAGTGACTTTGTCTATAATCAGTCCAGAATTTGGCGGTAGTATTTAAACAATATATAAGAACTTTACTACAAAGAAGTAGAACACAACATAGACCTCAGTTAATACTCAAGAGACAGCTAACTTTTCTTGTACATTTGGAAAAGATATCAAAAGAAAACAGTAGGAAAAGATATTAACTTCACTTTTGAGAGCTGAGAGTAAAGAACTTCTGTACTTATTGTTAACCTGTGTTATACCTGAATTCAGCCATTATTATTTATGTCCTTTTAGTTCCAAAAATTAATGGGAACTTCGCTCTCAGAACACCAGCAGCCATAAAGACAACACAAAGAACTGGGAATGTGATGGAGCAAGTAACGAGAGCGTAAGTCTGAAGTTCAGTATGTGCTTCTCTCCGTTATCAGTGCATGACAATTTTCTGCTATTTTCTGCAGAGGTTTCTTTGAACAGAACATTGAAGAGTGATTATATGTCCAAGCCTTAATAAAATGTCAAAATCCACTGCTTCATTTTATCTGCAATTATGATGGTTTCCTCCTACACATGGGATAGGAAAGGATACAATTTTGTATTCATGGTGTTCTAAGCACTAAGTTTTAAGTTGTGGCTTGATGTAAATCAGTTATTTGCCAACCAGAAAGGCATCATTATTTCCTCACTTTTTAATAAAATGGCATTTTTATTCTTAAAACCAGGGCTTCGGCTCTTGGAACACACTTCTAGAAACTGAAGATTTTTAAACAGTTAGTGGCTCCCACTGCGAAAGAACTGCCATGGCCAACAGCTTATGTCACCGCCACGAGAGTGACAGAAGACGGCAGGCTGGATTCTCGCCTGCAGCTTCACTCAGCTCAAGGAAATGAGAGAAAAGACCTTTGGGGAAAGAAGCTGCAAAATCTTGGTTTGGCCTCAAAGCTTTTCCCCTTTGACAGGGCCAAAGCTCACGCCCCTGCACTCTGGGGCCTGCCCACCGCCAATGGAGAAAGCAGCCGTACCCAGCCGGGGTGGTCCTGCCCCCACCTCCCACCGCGGCTGCTGCGCCCGATGCCAGATGTGGGGTGGACACGACAGGCAAACCAGACCTGCCAGCCACTGGCACCAAAGCAACGCTCACCCTGCTCTCCAGGACTCCCATCACGTGACAGTTTTCACAGCCAAGGTGAATCATGTCCTGACCTGCAGGCTGAAATTCCCTCACTTATTTCCCATAGTACAGATAACATCTGGCAAAACCGAACCAAACTTTTAATATTGATCTCTCTCTGTATTTTGGACGGATCCTTCTTCTCCATTGTGGACCACCACCTGGAAACTTGTCACTCACAAGAAACAAGCTCCCCAGAGAAGACGAAGTAGGCTTCTCTTCCTTCTTTAGTCATGCTGCTACTGTCTATGGACAGTTACGATGGTATTTTCTCCTCTCTACTGTAGAAAAAAGGATCACTCTCAGAGCTTCAGCAGCCAAAAGCACTGTAGAGATTGCGCATCATCTACGCAGTCCCCCTGGTAAAGGGAACACATCAAACACACAACACCTGTCAAGAATGTGCAGCTAAACGCTGGTGGCCGATCCAACGGGATTTCATCAGCTTCTGTGCACTGGCTGCTGCACAGCCGAACAGCAAATCTCACCCCAACCTTCTGGCCAAGAGATCCGGCCCTCCTATGAGTTGGGCTTTGGCGTGTCAGAGAGGAAAGGACAATTCTTGTATTTTCTTTGGAAACAATGCAATTGTGATTGCGAGACGTACTTGCCTGAATTAGATATGTAATACCAGGTCCCATAAGAGACGCTCTAAACTCCTAAAGCTTGCCTGACTGTGATAGGAGCTATTGAAGAGTCTGCTTTAACGGATAAGAAATATGACAACTCCCACAGAGAATCAACTGGTGCTGTGCTGGAAGGACTGAAAGTGCTGTCCTACCATTGCACTTGTCCTCACAGAGGGAAAAACATGGTGCACATAAAGATTTCCAAAAGCTTCTGTCTTGATCTTTATGGAGAAATATGAGTGAAGATCTCTGACTTCTTACATTCCTTCTGAAATAATTTACTGCAATAAAATTGAGAACTTTCTGGTATTCCCCAAGTGTAGGTAAAAGAGTGTTTGCAGCACAAACACCAACCAACATTTTGAATCTGGTGGCACTGAAAAGACCCTTGAAATAACAGATCTTCTTGGTGAGGCAGAAGCATCAAGTTCATCACCGGCTTCATCAGCCTGAGAACCATTACTCCACCAGCCAGCACAGCATTTGTCTATGTTAGCTCTGCTCTGAAAAATGACATATTGCATCTAGGTTATCGCCAGCTTTGCGAGAGAGTTTTCTCTTAAATCCTGACAACTTAGGGAGACTGGGGAAACTAAATAATAATAATCCTATTGCTGCCCCTTACCCATTCCCCCAAGGTAAAAAGGTCAATGAGCAGCCTACTGTGTGCTTTACCAGGGAACATGGGTACCCATGGACTCGGTGTCACACCAAAATTCAATTTCTGCCTGGTAAACCGTACTGTCTGGTGTACAGTCCTCATCTGATTTATAGCACACACTGCAACAGGAAATTTCTGTAACCAAGAGGAAGGTGATTATATTTCTGCTTTGGAAATAGCTGAACCCATGATGGCTATTACTTATAAATTCCTCATCAGATGATGTTTTCAGCTAACCAGAATAAATCTGTTATCCACAGTTGCAAGACCTCAGTGAATCACTGCATTGCAGCCGACGGAGGCTATACTTTTACTCTTCCTGGTACACACTGCCTTAACTAACATGGACCAGAACAAGTGCTTTCCATTATTTGCAGCTGACGTCTGTCATAATAATTTGTCTGTCTCCTTCACGAATGGGGGATATCTTTGCATCTCTCACGCTGTCTTCAGAGGGGACAGGGTATTTGTTTCTTTGCACTTCCTATTTTGAATTAAGGCCATTTTCAATTCTTTTATCAACATTATTCTCAGGGGACAGCTTGCTCCCCGTGGTATTCTCTTTGAGTACAGGCCTTCAGGCTGACTTCTCTTGACAATGTGTACCCACCCTGTGCTCACTGGAAGTCATGGTATGCTGAAAAAAATGTATCAATTTGATTCAGCTTTCCTTCCATACGTCTGCAAAACTAACGTGAATCAGGACTGTATTTTCTTCTTTCCCAAAAACTAACATAGGATGTAGGAGCAGAAATGACTAAAAATGTCACTAGTCATACGGAGAATGAGAGAACAGTACATGGATTAGGATTATAATAAAACCTCTCCTGAAGAGGCTCTATAGGAACAGGCTGTGTAACTCCATTCTGAATTTTTATACAAGATTCTTCTTAACCTGTAGGTACTTCCAGAAATGACTCAGGACCCAAAGTAAGACAAAAAAATAGCACCTGTGACTTCTGCACAGCTTCACAAAATATACTTACAGGACAACACCTAAGAACTTTATTTAACCAAAGTTATGGACAGCTATTTGGTGACTCAAGGAATAAAACTGAAGAGAGTGACAGCGATGTAAAACTGGAGAAGGGCATAGTCAGCAGAGTACTGCAAAGCTGGTGAGTAAGGCTACTAACCGCCTTCCTCCAGGACTTTGGCGCGGTTGCAGGTATACCTTGCCTAGCGGGATTTCCACCTGCCATACATCTGAGTATACTTGTTCACCAATACACATGAAGGGACAACATGGCAACAATTTCCTAATTATTTTAATTTGCCTCTTATTTTTTTGAGAAGGTTTCCTAATTGAATACTAAGCACCAAAAATGACTCATCACTGAAGCAACACTGAGCTCTTGAGTTTGAAGTACAGCTGTTATCACAGACTCCAGGGATGCAGAACTGATGTGGTTTTTTTGGGTTTTTTTACTTGGTAACTTCACTGGCTTGGATGATTTGTCCAAATCCCAACATGCTGAAGGCATCAGAGAGCTTCCCAAAGCAGAAATATTCCCAACAGGAAAACTGAGCTAAAAGCCTGTCTCCTACTACAGAAGCAGACAAATCTTTTCACAAAACAGAAAAACTTGAAGAAGACATTCTTTGTTGTCAGTAACTGACAACTTTGGGTTTACCCATGGGCTGCAAACACAATGCAGCATCCAGTGCAGGAGATCCAGGACCTCAGCGTAACAAAGACAGAACCACAATGTCTCTAAACACTGTGAAGTTTCGGTGATTTCCATCCTTTCACTGAAAACTGTCTTTGATGTGTTCTCATTGCCAGTCACTTGCTTCAGATGTTGATTACTCATTACATTGATTTCTCCACTGTTTTCAGTTCCCATAGCTAACTACACACTGTTCTTTCACTGAAGGTTTTATCATGAACTCTGAAACAAGTCAGCATAAAATACCTTTATTGGGATGAGGTTCTGGATGGAACCTCATTCTACTTCATCTACCGTCTGTCTGTCTGCTTATTAGGAATATTTGTTTTAGTGTTTAATGCAAGATCATCTATTACCTTAAGGGCACTTAACGCTCTACCACAAGCTTCATCACAAAACTCACCTGTAGGCACTGTAACAGGCAAAGACAGATAGCCCAAAATCTCTCAATCTGTTCAAATCTGTGTATATATCACATCTATCAATTCTGAGCACCAGAACTTATTTAGACATTAAGCAAACATTAGTAGTCACGTGCATTAATTTTTTAAATAACACGGAACGGACAAACTATACATCTGTGAAAAATTATAATAATACAAAGGAATTCTATTATTTTTTGAAAATATTTAAGGTAGGAACATGCAAACGGCTTTCCAAGAGGTGGTTCTTTGACAACTTTGAAGATGTAATTTGCTTCTCATAAGTCAGTCATTTGAGATTCCCTACCACAAATACAAAGACGACATCATAGATCTGTAAGATTCTAACTTGTACCATGAATGCAATCATTTTGTATTTAGTGGAAAACTTATCTAGGCATTCTGACTTCTTTTATAGCAAAAGCTTAAATTATTTACCAGCCAAATACTCCTACTGAATGAATTTTACACATGAACTGAATTCAAATTAATATTGAAATTACATCATGCTTATAAACATCCACAGCCTGCAAAGTACCTGGTGCTTTCTGCTATGCAAGAACAAACCACCACGTTAATTTACAGTTGCCCTTCCTAAGTTTACCCAAAAGGACTTCTGAAATATACTTGTAGAGTTGTTAATACATCTTTACTCATGAAACCACTTCACAGGGAGCTTTAACATTTCCTTAACTTCAAGCCACAGGGTAGGGCACCGTGCTGAGTAGGGTCCTTACTCAGCATTTGTCACACCTGGACACCATGCAGCTTTTGTACCACGTCTTCCCCCATGTTTAGCTGTGCTGACAGAAGATGCCCCTGTCCCCACTGCAGAACCAAAGGAACAATCCATAGGAGAGTTTTTAAATCCACTTCAGGCAAAATTAGCTGGGTTAGCGCAAATCACCCATTTAAATTGCCTAAGCTTTTCTGGCTGATTGCCCCACAGCCGGTGTGGGAGCTCTGCTGGCTCTAGCGAGGCCATCACCACCATCGAAGGGGCAATAGCAACCAGCCAGGGGGAGACAAAAGTTTCCAGTGGCAGGGATTTCAGCCAAGCGAACGTCTGTCTACAACCTCCAGCATCTGATTTTTAATCAAAGTAGCGATACTAGCAGAAGCAGTTGCAGGAGGGCATTTACAGTGACAGAAATGCTTACATCTGCTTCACACGTGCCACAGATAGATGTTCACTCTGAACAACTTGGCCAGTTAAAGACGTTTTACCCCTGGGTATTCTACCACCCGTCTGCAAGAGGTTACTGACCTTAGAGCTCTGCTGCTCTTTCATCCTCATGCAAAAGATTTTCCAGGTAGCTTAAATCACTTTTGATAGCCTTTTAAACTTAACTAACTTGCCTAAAGCAAATTAAAGCATTTACAGGATCCATTTGCCAGCAAAGCTGAAGGGAGGAAACAACTTCTGGCAGAGCAGCAGTACTGGAAAAAGAGGGAGAGAGGAGGAGGGTGGGCTGAAGGCAGAGGTGTGCAAATAAAGCCTCCAGCCAGCAAAGCTGCATCCAGAAGATGGCAGATGTTCATAACCTCATCTTGTATTTTTGTATAGCTACAGGTAAGACAGATGTGCAAAAGCAAAATGCTAGAGTTTATAAATTCAGGAGGCGCAGCAGCTAGCAAAACAGGTTCTTACTTCGGCCACCACTTTTTTTGCTGTACTGCAATACACATCAAGAATTCTAATAAATTATATTTGATTTAAAGAACTTCCACAAGTTGCAGTTAGTGAATTCTGCACTTCACTCTTGCCAAACACAGAGCGAATGTGCTTGAAACGTGAAAGCTAACCAGTGAATAGCATTTAACTTGCAACTCAAAAGACAAACTTAAATTTTATCAATTTTAAACTGGTCACTATCACACTCAAAGCAAAGTCTTTGCATCGCATTTTTGCCATGCGTAGCTCAGGCTATAAAGCAGCAACAGTATTTTGCAGCTGAACAGAAATGATCTCGAAAATCTCTGGATGCTTTTTAACTACTTTTGAAATAAAAACTCTGGGCAAATAGTTAAGTAGGTAAGAAGCACCTCAATTTGATTTCTTCTCTCCAGAACATAAAAATCTGGCCTACATTGTATAAACATCTGTTAGCAGGTCTGGAATCAGAGCTCATCTTTTGACCCCCAAGATTGGCTTTAGGAACTACAACAGTTCGCTGTGCTGCAGGACCAACACCCACAACTGCATCGTACCTCCTTATTACCAGTACAGCAAGGTTTAAGGGTAGACATGCATCCTGGCTTTGGCTGGGATAATAATTTTCTTAGTAGCTGGTACAGAGCTGCGTTTTGGATTTAGTGCGAGAATCATGTTGATAACACACTGATGATTTAGTTGTTGCTAAGTAGCGCTTACTCCGTCTCAATCAGGGACTTTTCAAGTTTCCCGTGCTCTGCCAGTGAGCAGATGCACAAGAAGCCGGGAGGGAGCAGAGCCAGGACAGCTGACCTGAACTAGCCAAAGGGATGTTCTGTACCACAGAACGTGATGCTCAGTATATAAACCGAGGGGAGGTGGCCAGGAGCTGCTGATCATTGCTTGGGGACTGGCTGGGCATCGGTCAGTGGGTGGTGAGCAATTCCATCATGCATCAATTGTTTTTTTCCCTTGGGTTTTATTCTTCTCGCTCTCTCTCTCTCCCCTCTTCTTTACAATTATTGTTATTATTTCGATTGTTAAGCTGTTCTTCTCTCAACCAACGGGTTTTCCCTTTTCCTGATTCTCCTCCCCATCCCACGGCGGGGGGGTGAGGGGAAGCGAGCAAGCTGCCTTATGGTATTTAGTTGCTGGCTGGGTTTAAATCATGCCAAGGCAGTATCTTTCATTGCCCCAAGTAATATAGCTGGGACAGGGGGAAGGGAAGGGAAGTGTGAAGTTGAGCTGACAAGGTTTCAGGTGTGCTTCTGAGACCACCTGGCCTGCTTTTAGGTACACATCTGAGACTTTCTGGCTCCCACTGAGCAGAAAGGGTAGTGTTAGTAATGGAAAAGTACGGAGTTTGTCTCCAACGGATAAGAAAGGGGTGAAAATATAATAAGTACATATTAAATATATGATATATTTATAAGACTGTTGACACTATTATATATATGATATATATTTATATTAATATTATATAATCTTGGAATAAAACCAAGATTATAACATGCCATGAAATCGATACCTCCATTGAGCCTATGGTTTTATTGCCCCAGGCTCAATACTTTGGAGAATACTCTGTAGCTCCTCCTGGGGGGTTAGGATGGAGGGGATCAGCGACAGTGTGGGCACTCTGAGAAATGGTAACCCACCGGTGTTTCCATCCTTCCTCAGCTCTCAGAGCACTCTGTTTGTGCGAGGTGACTGCTCAGTCACCCCCAGGTGACATCCAAGGGCCTCGGAGCACTGCACAAAATGCACCAAATTCCAGAAGGAAGCCAGGAATGTGATGTTGTTCCAAGGGCCATGCACTAGACCCATGCAGAGCTGTGCTGCACACACCAATCACCCTGTATCTCAGACAGTCAATGATTAACATGGATGTCTAAATGAGGAACACCTGTTCTCAGCTTGCACTCAGCCTCAACATTTCCTGCTTTCCTTTCAGGCCTGGAAGCGCACTCCACGTACCCAAAAAGCTTGTCCTCCCCTTCCCAGCTATGGCAATAGCTCCAGTAGAAGATGTACCAGCTCCAGACACAAACTTTGTTCAGTTATCTCTTCAGATCACCTCAGCCAGTGCAGTGTTACACAGCCCATATTGCTAGCAAGAGAATCAATTTCCATGTATATGTAAAGGATTGCCTTCTGGCAAAGATTTATATAATTCCATGTAATGTGAAGTTCAGTTGCAACATCAAAAGCAAAACTATTTTTTCTTTCATGAAATCTGGGATTTTAGTGCTTGTTCACTCTTTCCTTTTGGCAACCGCCCTGCTCACAACACCATATACAATCCTATGTTTTTTTAAAAAAAAACACAAATCAAATCAGGCAATGATAAAGGAAATGAACAATAAAGTGGGGGCAGCAGGACAGTATCTAACATTTCTGCAAACAATCCATTTGTCACTTTCATGGACCAGGGTTAATTAATATTCTATATAGGTCTTCCAAAAGCTGAATACCTCTCAAGTCCTGAATTCATGGGGCTGACCTTAGACTTTCTCAGAATGATTTTTAATGCAGTCTGTTATCAGCAAAACCCGTTTAAACACATGTCCCATCTGCCAGCGCCCCATTTGCAAAAGAGCTTCTTATACTTGCAGACAGTAAAGCTTCTGCCTGCTTCCCTCTCTCCTCTAAATACCAGCTGTATGGTAATGAGCCCAAACAGCTGAAAAATACTGCACAGTGACAAAGCTGGTACGAAGCGGGCAGAACAACGCTTCCACTCAATGAAGCAGTTGTAGCATGAATTTAGCAGATTAGCTATTGAACAGGGGTGGGGGGAGGTTTGGAAAAAATGTAAAGGGTCTGCACTGATAGCAAGAAAATGAAAAGAGACCAAAGGGGCACAAGCTCCCAAAGAAAAGCCTAAATTCTGAAGTACTTTTGTTGAACTGCATGAACCAATTCTTCAAATTTTCTAAGGCTTATTCCTCGCGTACTAACGATATGCCAAATGCTATTCTGATCATTTGCAAGTTCAGTTAGTTTTTGAAGGAGGCAACTTGTTAATGAAAGTTTTCCATTCATTAACAAATCTCTTCATCTGCTGGGGGTGGGGGAAGTCCTTAAGAACAGGAACACGCTCTCCTACTTCAGCTTCTGGTACTTTCAGCATGTGTGACCAACAACCGCCGTATTATGTATTAACTTTTTGCATAATAGCCCTCTCAGCCTATCCATTTTTATAAAGCCATTTTTTAAAACACTGACAACATCCATGCTACCCTCCAGACACTGACAAGCTTTTTAAGCAGTGAGCACAGAAGACACTTGCTTTTAAGAAAATTTGTGCCTAACCACTTTCAGCTGATGTGTATAGAAGGCATGCAGTTGAGTATCTGTTTATGTAAGTACCTAATTAGATATACACTATTTGCGTAAAGTCTAAAAATTGCACATGCACTTTTGCACTTGACATTGCATGCATGTATCTACTGCCTGATGAGAAAGATGCATGCAGCTTTTATACATAAAGCTGATGTGAAAATACATGACTTTTTTCTTGTTTGAGATTTCCCAACGGCATCTGGAGTGTTACTGTTGCTTTTGAAGAATTGGAGCCTAACGCTTTCTATGAAAAACATGGAAAAAGACGGTATATTGACACTGCCCAAACAAGCATTCTGTCAAAAGTTTGATACGTAGGGCTTTGGGGTTTTTTAATTCCTAATTAAAAAGCCTTACTGTTTCAATCCCTCAGCATCCTAACATTTGTCTTTTGTGACAAGTAAGGCTAGTAAGATGTTTTCAAGAATTCATTTAGTAAGACATACTGCAATAAAACCACTATATTGCTTCCGAAAGTACTGAAGAGTGAAACTCCCATGCGAGGGGGGAAATACATTTACCTCGAAGGTCATTGTAACACAGCTCCTAAGAAAGCACACATAATCTTTTAACCTTTATACATCACACTTGGAGAGTTAAACAGAACGCACATACAAAACTGGCTGTGTTACTGGCCTCTTTTCACTGGTGATCACTGAATAAACAAAAAAAAAAAAAAAGAGAAAGCAATTTTCTCAGGGCATGAAAGAGCTTGTCATGCGGCTATACAATGGCATTCTCAAATGACACTTTTACGGCTTATGCCTATCATAACACTGTAATAAATAGAAGAAAAAAAAATCACTATTATAGTTCAGTGGAAGTCTCCACCTAATTTCAAATTTTAATGTAGGTCAAATGTATTGAATTTAAGCTAAAGAACATGCACTTTGATCTCTCCTGGAGAATTCTAGCACACATTTCAAAATATTTTGTATATTTTAAGCACCTTAAGGAATTAATAAAAGGTTTATCAAAAGAAAAAACAGGTAACAGACATTTTGAGCATACAGAGATGCATAAAATATTAACTAATGATTAAGTAATCATAAACTACTTATTGGCTAAAAAAGTATTAACATTCAGGCTATATATTTATTATCAGTCATTAAAATTCTCAGTAGTTCCCATAATTTTCTGTACTTAAAAATTATCATAAAAATCACCCTTAGTTCTTATTTTTTAATCTGTTCTCCAAATTGTTTAATGTGCACCAGGATGAAAACTGTTAGCTTAAAAACATTAAGTAAATGACAGTATTTTATTACGACAGAAGGTGAAATACTTTATCAATGGAAAAATCTGCTGAAATTACTTTACTTCTTTGCAGATATATGTATTTCTTCAGCTCATCAGCACTCCAGGAGGAAGCAATATGACACTACAGAGATGCTGTTATCTAGATGGTATTTGCTATGCTACTAACCCAGGTTTGCCCTGCTTGTTATCTTCACAGGAACCTGAGCTTCTCGATATTATTTACCTTTTCAGACTATGGCCCTGATATACAGACCGGGGTAATAAAGCAGAGTCAACGAACACAGAAAACCCACTTATTTTGGAAGATTTAAACTTGAAAGGTGCAACATTTTTGCATGTTTCATATTAAATCTTCTAAAATTCAGTGTTTTACTACTTGGAAACAAAATCAGACATTCACAGAAACAAAACCAAAACTGTCTAAACAACAAAAAAACCCAACAAAAAAACCCCGTAAAAAAATAAAAAAAGAGACAGTAGACAGGAAAAAGCTTGCCACTGATACTGGCAGAGCTACACGCACTCATTCCTAAAGTTTACCTCAAAATCATCATTATTTTATCAGAATGCCAACTACACCAACCAGAACACTGTCGTAAGAGAAGTCTGGAGTGAATGTTGGCTCTCTTGATAATCAGGTGGCATCAGAAATCAGTGACACAGAAAGGTTTAGGCTGGAAAGGACCTTTTAAAGATCATCTGGTCCACCCTCCTTGCCATGGGCTTGTGCTACATCAGGTGGCTCAAAGCCACGTCCAACCTGACCCTGGACACTTCCAGTGATGGGCATCCACAGCTTCCTTGGCGACCTGTCCCAGTGCCTCACCACCCTCACTGTACAAAATTTCTTCCTTCTACCTTTTCTTCCTTATATCTAAGACTTATATCAATAACCATTGTTTCAGACCATACATCCCAAGATGATGATGCTTCTATGTGCAATGGTGGTTTCAAGAGACACTGACACAGTGCCTGCTTTGGACAACCCATTCTACTCGAGAAAAATATATCGGGCATCTCCAGTAGTTCAGTTCCGCAAGGTCTCAAAAGTAATATACGTACAATGGTTGCCACTAACAAGGAAAATGTACTTCAAATGTACTTTAACATCCAAACTTAAAAAACAAACAAAAAGGAATCAAAGTTGCTTTGTCAATTCCCTTTTATACTGCAAGCCTAACTGTACTTTGCCAGCACTTGTCCATACCCTTCACGTGCTTCTACCACATGGAAACCTTCAAACACTAAGAGTCGTGAAAAAATACAGAATATTATCTATATTCATGAGTATAAACAGTATCAAGGAGAAAACAGTGACTCATTTTAAGCAAGAACAATCTTAACTGTATAGACTTTTCTAGGATTATTTCTTTAACTTAAAAGGATTAACATACTTCCCTTAGAATAAATACACGTACACAAAACAGATAAAATAATCATGTTTCAAACCGTGATCTTCCAAAAGAGATTGAAAAGATGAAGGTCGATTTGTAGACAGCACTACACTGCCCCTTCACGTCCGTTACAGAAACAACACCACAAGCTGCATGATGTTACAGAATTCACTGAAAATTAACATGCTAACTACGTTACACTGCAATTTTCTTAATTTTTTATATCTGACAGCTCTCCATCCCCCAATAAAACATACAGACAGTGGAAGAGAATTAGAATAAAATCCAACTTTTACTTTAGTGGAAAACCTACTTTTTCTTATTTTGATATTCATAGTTAGTCCTTTCTCTTAAAAGAAGTATCAATTTTCCACCAATTCCATTAAATTTAAAATTGGGGGTGGTGGTGGTGGTGGTGTTTGCTGGTGGTGTGAAAACAAACAATGTACTAAAATGGAAAGACTTAGCAATGACAGAAGGTTTTAAATTAATAACAGAACAATAAAGCTTCCATCAGAATCAATAGTATGAGAAATTATTTGTAAGTCTGTAAGCTATATCATACTTATAAATTCCCTCAACTTTTAAAATAATATTATTTCCCCCCCAAGCACCCTATTTCTTCTGATGTAAAATTCAGCTGATATTTGCTTGCAATTTCACGTTAAATTTGTTGCTCTGATTGGTGCTGCTCTGATAGGTGTACAGGTTTTTGTTTCAGGCAGCGTTAAGTAGAATGTCGGTCAGAAACTTTAGATTTAATAAAAAAAGGTGTAGTAACATCATCACATGCACCAGGTGGACAAGTCACCATATATATGAAAGCATTAAGCAAGACTTGTCAAGTCAGGAGTAATGTCTTCCAAACAGTAATCTAATAGTTTCTTAATTTGTCATTGCTTTGTTGACTTAACCTTCTTGTAAGGACTAAACTTTGGAGAATAATTAGGAAAAAAAAATAATCAGTACATATTTACACCTTGTGGCAAGATATGAATGTAGAGTCACGGATCATTTCTAAAAGCCTTGGTAGGATGATAATGTATTTTCTGGGAAAATGTAAATAGAAAACTGCACAGAAAATAAAGCAGCTCGCATCTTCATTTGGTTTGCAAGTAAACACCTAATAACCATAAACCCACACTATTTCACAAGTAAATGGCACATCCACACAACTTGAAAACATTTACTACGGGGAAGGTGAACTTTCTTCATAAATAATTCAATCTTCTAATGCATAAACCTCATCCCTGCCTCCTCTTTCTTCCCCTCTCTTCATTGCTAATTATATTACTTTTGGATAACCTTTGTGCTGATTTAGTCTCTCAGCCTTTTCAGAAGTACGAACTTAAATCAAATACAAAAGCAATAAATGTATTATAATTTTCTAGTGTGATTAAATCTGTATTTTCTACCTCTTCAATGCAGCAGAGCTGTTTAGTTTTGAATTGAATATTAATCAAAAGAAACTGAGGCACAGTAGTTCAATCTTCATACTGTTCTTAAAGTACATAAAACCCAACGTGATTTTGTGATTCTATTGTCAAGAAAAAATAAAAGAATAACAGAAGGTATTACTTTTCTGTATGTTCTAGAGACATGTGGCAAGACAGAGTAAGAAGCTCCTTCCTATTTCAATAGCTGTAGCTTGCTTGCACTTGAGAACGGTTAGTAACCAAAAAAATAAAGAGTGAACCATGATATGAGTAAATTTATTACATCAGTAAAAAATTCCTTAAATTTTATTAAAATTAATAGTGCCTGGTTATGTCTAGGACTATATGGTATAGTTAGCATTTCTATCCAGACCTGCTATGATAAGTCTTTTGCTATTTTAGAATAAAGCAAATTACTCATTCACATTAATAGGAAAATACAGATACTTCACACCATTTGTTCAGTTAAACTACTTAACATGTTTTCATGTCCAGAAATTCCTGGATGACATTTCTGCAGAAAATCCCTAAAATGTAGAAATAAATGGCAGAAAGTAAGTTCTAGCTCTTTTCAGTTCAGATTTCATTACTAGAAAAGGGAGAAATACAGCATTTTTTTCCTTAAGAAACTGGTTTTCCTAAAAAATACTACAGTAATTAGGGGACTTCCCCAGTATTGTGAATTCCCTCTCAAGCCAGGACAAGAACTTGCAGTTCCTCTGAGCCCTTTCTACAATGCAATAAACTGGCATAAAAGAGGTATCAGATGACAAGGACCTTTATGAATGTCATTGTGATCCAAGATTACATTTTTCTTTATGAAAACAAAACAGGGTACACAATAAGACCACAAACCAAACCATTATATTGCACAGAGGCAAATATTTTCTTTTACAACTAGAATGGCAAGATTTGCCATTTGTAAAAATTCATGCTCAAAATATTTCATCTACTACAAATGTTCATATAGTACATAAGATAAGCATAGCTTTAAGTAGAAATCTCTTTCGCTTACAAAATGTGCACCCAGCCATACAACTCAAGTTATAGAAGGCAAAGGCCAGGACTGGGAGAATGAAGAACCACCTAGTGTAAGAGAAGATCAGGTTTGAGACCATCTAAGGAAACCTGAAGATGCACATCCATGGGACCTGATGAAGTCCAAGGGACCATACACAGCTCCAAAGGAACTGGCAGACGAAGTGGCTGAGCCACTAATCATCACATTTGAAAAGCTGTGGCAGCCTGGTGAAGTTCCCACTGACGGGAAAGGGGAAATGTAACCCTCATTTTTAAAAAGAGAAATAAGGAAGACCTGGGGAACTACAGGCTCGTCAGTCTCACCTCCGTGCCGGCCAAGATCCTGGAGCAGATCCTCCTGGAAACTGTGCTAAGGCACATGGAAAACAAGGAGGTGATTGGTGACAGGCAACATGGCTGCACCAGGGGCAAATCGTGCCTGACAAATCTGGTGGCCTTCTACGAGGGGGTTACAGCGCTGACAGATGAGAAAGAGCAACCGCTGTCATCTGCCTGGACCTGTGCAAAGCGTTTGACACTGTCCCACACGACATCCTTGTCTCTACACTGGAGAGATGTGGACTCGACAGATGGACGGTGGACAAGGAGCTGGCTGGATGGTCACGCTCAAAGAATGGTGGTCAGCGGCTCAGTGTCCCGGTGGGGAGCAGTGACGAGCGGAGCTCCTCGGGGATGGGTACCGGGACCGGGGCTGTTCAGCGTCTTTGTTGGTGACAGGGACGCCGGGACTGGGCGCACCCTCAGCAGGTTCGAAGCTGTGCGGTGCCGTCGGCACGCGGGAGGGGAGGGACGCCATCCCGAGGGACCCTGCGGGTGGAGAGCTGGGCCTGTGCGAACCGCGTCACGTTCAACACGGCCGAGGGCCGGGTCCTGCACGTGGCTCGGGGCAATGCCAAGCGCAAAGCGGAGAACGGACCGAGAGCTGCCCTGAGGAGAGACTTGGGGTGCTGGTGGAGGAGAACCTGAGGAGAGACTTGGGGTGCTGGTGGAGGAGAAGCTCAGCGTGACCCAGCAACGTGCGCTGGCAGCCCAGAAAGCCAACCCCGTCCTGGGCTGCATCACAAGCAGCGCGGCCGGCAGCTGGGGGGGGGGGGGGATGATTCTCCCCCTCTGCTCTGCTCTGGTGAGACCCCACCTGGAGCGCTGGGTCCAGCTCTGGGGCCCCCAACATAAGGAGGACAGGGGCCTGTTGGAGCGGGTCCAGAGGAGGCCACGAAGCTGCTCGGCGGGCTGGAGCACCTCTGCTACGAAGACGGGCCGAGAGAGCTGGGGGGGTCAGCCTGGAGGAGAAGGCTCCGGGGAGACCTTCTAGCAGCTGCCAGTGCCTGAAGGGGCTACAGGAAAGCTGGGGAGGGATGTTGTACAGGGGCCTGCAGTGATGGGACAAGGGGGAACGGCTTTAAACTGAAAGTGAGTAGATTTAAGTTAGATATTAGGAAGAAATTCTTCCCTGTGAGGGTGCTGAGGCACTGGAACAGGTTGCCCAGAGCAGCTGTGGCTGCCCCATCCCTGGATGTGCTCAAGGCCAGGCTGGACGGAGCTGGGAGCAACCTGGTCTAGGGGTGGTGGAACTAGGTGATCTCTTAGGGTCCCTTCCAAGTAACAACTTTCTGCTTATTGAGCGATGTTGTTCAGATGTCTCGTAAGCAACATCAGCTCCTATAAACCTAGACAACTTTTCGCAAAATAGAAGTCTTTAGAGTGTTGGCACAATTAAACTTGTAGTTGTTTTATCGAAGGAAAAAACCTTTTTTAAAAGTGATTTTTAAGTACTGTGTTGGTTTTTGTATTTAATGTGACAGTCTATCGTATGTTGACTTAGCAGCTAATATAGTGGGTAGATTTAGATAGGGCATTTGGAAGAAATTCTTCATTGTGAGAGTGGTAAGACACCTGAGCAGGTTGCCCAGGGAAGCTGTGGATGCCCCATCCCTGGCAGTGCTCAAGGCCAGGTTGGATGGATGGGCTTTGAGCAACCTGGTGCAAGTGGAAGGCATCCCTGCTTATGGCAGGGTGTTTAGAACTAGATGATCTCTAAGGTTCTTTCCAACCCAAACCATTCTATGATTCTATAAAAATACCCTAAATCTATTCTGTCCATTACATTCATACGGTAACTCTAAATAAATGGTACACCAGAATTCTTCCTTCTGTGTGCTCTTTATTAAATCCATGGGACATTTTAGACATGTTATAGTTCACAAGAACATCACAAATGTCTCTCTGGGTCAGTCTAAAAAAGCATCCATCTAGCTTAGCAGCATGTGCTGATAATTTAATTTTCATCATACACTAAACACACATCTATTAGACTATTGAAGTCACCTGCATACAAGCACAACTTTTTCAAGGAAGAAGAAAAATTAAGTTGGATTATCAAGAGTTATGAAAAAGGGTGAAAAAAAGTTCTCTGAATCGTTTTGGAAATTTCTGCGCTGAGAGACTTCAATCTTCAGTGTAATTTGCATTCTTCAACATAATGGTAAAAAGGACACTTAAAGACAATCTCCCATTTTCTGAACCTACAGCAACCTCCTGCCTCGTTACATTTTCCTACATTATTATTAGTAGTAGTTTTGTGTGTTTACACATGTACTATGTATTTAAGAATTCAGCTTACAAGGACTTCTCACCACAGCTTCTTCACCAAGGTCAGGGTAGGGGATCCCCTCACTAACAAACTGTTACAAGAAATAGTTTCTAATTTTAAACGATCATAAATAATGGCATGCTAGGTATAGCAAAAATCCATTTTTCCATAACCATGAAGAAAATATCCAAAGGATCCTCTACTAACAATGCAAAAATGAGATTAAAGCTTTCTCTTCTGACTACATGCAAGTAGAAACAAGGGGACTTAAAAGACATTTGTTTCATAATAAAGCTTGAAAAAAACAATTACCACTATTTCGGTGACAATATCTGTGCCATTATCTATTTTATTTTCTCCTCTGCCTAATCATATGATTTTTATTTTTTTTTTAATACAAAAGTGTGAATCACCATACTATCTGGGTTCTTTCCCTTAAAAAGACACATTCCGCGGTTCAAAGTAAAGCTGGCACTCAAGGGAACCACCATGGCTTCTTTGGGGGGTTCTCCTCCGTGAAAGAGGTTGCTGCTTAGAACTTCAGTATCAGGTTAATGTAAAGGGTTTTGATTAAGAACAGGAGGTTGTATTTCTGTCATAATGGTGTCACCTAGAGTTCAGATCTCTGTAACTACAACCAATCCAGCTCTGAGACTGCAAGCAAAGCATAAACCAAGATTGAAAAAGCAGCTATGGTATAATTTGACTGCCCAACGCTGAGTGTCAAGTCTTCTTTTTATGAAATGAGTGGATTCTCAAACAAGTAATGATGTATTCTTACTCAAGAATATATTCTTGTTCAAGAGACTTCACTGAATAATCTATAGTACCACTTTTTAAAATGACGTACAGTTCTTGTCAAGTAGGAGTGCCACCCTGGGCCCACTAAAAAAATACTTCCAATACCTTCTACCACTACAAAAATTGTCTATTTTCCTGACATGCATACACAGAAACAGCCACATTTTTAGCAGTACAGCTCTGGCTACTTGGTACTAGTCACTAATTTTTCTGTCCTGTCTTTTGTCAGTCTCACTTTCTGTGTATCTCATGTCATCCGTAGCCAACAAAGCAATGCTCTATCTATGACAAAAGCCTGGGACTGGTGTGGCACTGCCTGGCTTTCTCCACCCCGTGACAGCTATAATATTGCTAACCAGTCTCTGAATTTGCAGCATCCACCAGAGAAGCAGAAAATGCCGTTTCACGTCAAGCAACCATTGTGAAGAAACTAAATCACTGCATTAACACCACACAAAGCACAGCTCCACTTGCATCTGTAGATAAGCTGAATCTCTCACGTTTTTATTTACAGTAATCTACCAAGTGCCCCTGACCACTTCCAATTTTGCTTTCAGGTGAGAAACAGATTGAAGAATTTTTGTGTTTTTATGAAAATAAACATGGCTGTAAATTGGAGCTCAAACATTCTCATTCATAAATGAAGAAAAAAAAATATCACACTAAATGTAGCGGTGATTTTTCAACACCTAATTAACTTTGTAAACAAAGTAGTGCCCTCAAATTATCTTTTCAGAGAGTCTCTATGCAGCAGTATTTCATCCTCCTACTTACACCTTCTATTACTTCCGTATGGAAAAGCTGCCTTTCTCTACATCTTGATCTAATGAATATTATTTGAACCCAATAAGGTAAACACATTTTCAGAAGCAAAACTGCACTTTCAAAAAAAATCTGTATATCCCAGACAATTTTTCCCCATTCCAAATTAAATATAGGTATGTATACCACAGAGATTAATTCCCATTATCTCCAGTTCCACTTGTATATTGAAAATTTCTTATTATACTTCATAAATATATACAATTCAGAATATATACAATTTTACTTAAAACAGGAAAGCAAAATTTGAGTTAGATTTCAGTCTGAGACAGTTTAGTAATAAGCAAGCTACACTGATGCAACAACTGAATTTTACACCCACAAAACCAAATGCATTCCTAAAGCTCACTAGTATGGCAATTTGACAAAACAGAAAAGTAAAATGGACCACAGGACCTTCAAGAGGTCTCCACTCTCAGTGGAAATTATACTGTTCCCAAGGGGAGTAGGCCAGGGTGGAGTCGTCTCATCTGCCTTTGGCTTTGTGCTCGATGCCTTCTAGAGCCAGGGACTAGTCAGAACACCGTGAGTGCCCAGTTCTTGATGTATCTTTTCTGTATCATCTCAAGAGACCTCCAACTTCTTGCAACCTGACATGTGGCAGCATTCAAAACAAGTATTTTTTCCATTTCAGTATAACAGGAAAGAAACCACTCCTGCTTCTCCAAGTCAAGCAAGGAAAGACAGGTGTTCTTGGCAGCCGCTGTCTGTAAGTGTGGAGACTATGACAGCAGCCATCCATGAGGTGAAAGAAACATGGAAAGGAAGGATATAAAGGCCAGATTACCTTCATTCCCAGATTTCTTTATAAAGCTACTGCTTACAACTACATCTTGGTTTTTCTCTTCCCTCTTGTGTGTGCAGAATAGAAACTGCATACTGAAGGTGAGCCAGGAGAATTTTTAAATTTCATTATTATTTTTAAGACGTGAGGGACAGAGGACTGAAGGAAGAAAAAAGTTTCCTTATTTATTAATACATTAGAAGACCATATGCAAGCTTTTTCGCATTTAATAATTTTCCTATTGAAAACTGAGGGTTTGTTTATACTGAAAAAATTCTGGTTACTTTAAAGCTACAATATAAGATAATATAAAAGGGGAAGAAAAATGAAAAAGGAAGAAGTTAAGGTTTGTTCTGCTGGACAATAATAGCAAATTTGCTAGTTTCTCTATTTGTGAAAACCCTTAATGAAGGCACAACTAAACCAGGCCAGATAAAGCCTTCATGTCTGATATGGGTTTTGGTATGTCTGTGATAGATACACACAATCAAGGGCAGAGTCCTACAAAGCAGCACTGCTGCTACTTCTTGGCAAGAAGCTAGAAGGAAATCTTAAAACTCTGCCTGAAAGAGCAGCATTTATATCTGTATACATATTCTGAGGATTGTTATGAAGTAGTATTAGATAACGAGATGCTATGACTCCCCAGTTCTGAATGGAAGCAGAAAGGAAGCAATTACCTACTAGCTTTAATATTGCATGCTACAGAATGAAAATTATATACTGTATTTTAAAAATAGACCGTGAAGTTCACAAGCACTGTCAAAGGAATTCAAAAGTTCAGAAATGTTTTTAGCATATTTATAAGTAGCAACTGACATTCTTTTAGAAATACAAAGATGGTTGCATACATTAGGTTTTTAATAGGGCAACATCTTTGTGATCTGTGTCATTACATGCTTTGGAATGCCACATCCAATATCTGGCACTCTGATTCTTCAGAGGCAACATATATTTGTTGGAATATTGTCTCTACTGGAATGCATAATGATTTTTTGTTCTTTGAGAGAAAATTAAAAAAGCTTATTGATGATGCTGAGCTAACTTAAAGATTGGAATGAATAGCTGGACAATATTCTCTTAAGGTACATACAATACAGAGGGGGCCACATCTGGGGAAAAAAAATAGACCATTTATTCAATTGCTTCCAGTTTGTTGGCTACTTTGCAGCAATAATTATTTTTCCCCTTAATTTCAGTATTTGATTTAGAAAATTAAATTGGAAATATCTATAAAGGAATACAGTCTCTTCAAATCCCAATGTTTGCATTTAATTCCTTTTCTCCTATACCTCCTCTTCCTTTTTCCCAAATTTGTCTCCTAGTAAGCAGAAGGAAAAAAAAAAAAAAAAAGCAGCAATACTTCAGGTTTTGAACAGTTCGGACTCAAGACTCCACAGAACATTAATTCCCCATACGTCCACACATCATCAAAACATAAAACTATTTCTCAAAACCCTGTAAAGAAGTTAAAACCCCTAGTAAAGAGTGATCAAAGTTTCAGAGTTGTGCTACATTACAGACATGTGCTACATTTCAGAAATTGTGGGCAAGAACAAAGTGTGTGTCTCATGTCGCCTCACAGCAAAGAATTTCTTGCACGAAAATGCACAAACAGGTGTCCTGACTTCATGGTTCTGAAGGCTAAGCAAAAAGGCAGAACGGCTCTAAGATACAGGCAATCTGAAATTCAAATTAGAAAACAGTGGAAAATAGTTTAAATGACATTTAGAACTACTATTTAGTATACTTATTTTTCAGCAGTTCTGTCTTTCGTTTCACCCCACTGAGGTCTGATTTGTGTCAATACAAGTACCTTTGGAAAAAGGATTCTATTTACCTTCTTCCAAATACATAAGCATACAAATACCGTACATTATGCATACACTCGTTAAACTATGAAAAAATTCTACACATTTTGCTGTTTATATCATGAAAATTACAGTTATCTTTTCATAGAGAAGACAGTTCGATTTAAAGGATTTTTGCTCACTAACATTGTTCATGCTTAAGTAGCGCAAATCTGAATTACAAATCTTAAAATCGCCATGAAAATACGAGGCCTTAGGGCCAATTATTAAATAACTCGTCCCAATTTTATATCAACATACATATGCAAAAGGCAAGACAATGCTAAGAGCAAACAAACACAGATGTCTCTTGAAAGATTAGCTTTATTAGGCTTGCAGTACCTATTATGACTGGGTAACTGTCTGAATAACCTCAGGGGACGGAGATTGCCTATTGAAGCCCAAAGAATATGCTGAAAATTTTCAGCAATTATGAATGCATATGGTCTACATGTCCACTGCAAGGAGCTGCCAATGCTACCTCTTTCTATAAATTAGATCCCCCAAGTCAGAAAAGTATTTCAAATTAGTAGAGAGAGGTGCGAATCATGTTTTTTAATATTCCTGCACTTCAGTGACCAGTGAGAATTTTTACTGCTGGTTTCCCTCTGTACCAGGAAGAGAGAAAGAGAAAAGACGGGGGGTGTGGGGGCTGAGGGTGTGTATGGTGGTGGAAGGCAAATGTTTCTGCACCCACCACTCCTCACTGCCGTGTTTTCAGGAATTAATTAATTCCCTAAGGATGTCTTAAGATATCTTCAAGCACTTACTTTCTCCGCACACGAGAAAGAATAAGTCACTTTTGATACAAGCTCTTCCTAAACAGAGAAAAGGCCGTACCTGCTAAACGCAGCCATGAACAGACAAATATGCAGTATTTCTGGACATTTAAAACATTCACTTGTGTGCTCAAGTTAAAATGGGCCAGCACTTCAGAACAGGAAACTATTTTCTCTTGACCCTCTCAGAAGTTTGGATGCCTTCCCAGAAATCTCAAGACCGGCGCAGGGTTTAGGGCTGTGCCTGCAAGACAGCTGCATCTGGATGCAACCCTCCGTGGGAATGTATGGGACAAACCAAGGAAGACAGGTTGATCAGACGTGACCAGCTGAGGTGGTGCCAGGTCCAGAAAGTGATCCACATTAATCAGATGCTCCAGAGAAATTTCACTCGGTAAGGCAGCACGATACGCAGGCCATTGGGAAAGCCACCTTTAGTTAGGCCAAGGGATCTCATGGAAACCCACCATCACTGGCCCAGCTTGGTACCAAGCAGTTCGAGCTGCCTCCTCTCCTCCTCTTCTTCTGGGGTGGAAGGGCTGCAGCTCACTGAAGTATTCCCCCACGATAACCAACTCTTTATGCGTCAAGAAAACAGAAGCAGAGAAGAAGCTAAAAGAAATCTACAGCAAACGAATCTGACAATTAAAAGGAAGAATTCCAACAGAATTATTCTCTAACCCATGAGAGGGAGAGTTATCTTAGAAACATCAACAAACAAATCTTAAAATTAATCTACTTTTGCTATTTTAATCCACATAGTACTACATACGAATTAGGCACCGACCAAAATAGTTGCTGTTATTATTCTAATTCATTGTCTTTCTGAAGTGAAATAGTACTGCTATGGACATATGTCCTTCACAAATTTGGAAATTAATTTCAGCCCTCATATTAATTGCAATTAGTGTTGAATTTTTATACTGCAAAGTGACCTCAACACATAATTATATTTGAAACACGATGAGAAAACGAACAATTTCTATCAGAAGCAATTTTATACTGCTAGATAAATCTCAGTCAGAAATAGCACAGACACCACAGATCCTGCCATAGGCTAAAGGGATGATGTAGCCTCGCTTTCTTTAATTTGTATGATTAGTTTTTTGCTAGCTGCAGTGTCTGTTAGATAATCTTCCTTATTTCTTGCATCAGTGTGAATGGAAACTGCAAAAAAGTGGCACGCTTGGGTGTCTAATACATGAAACAAACAGAAGATTATTATTGTTTAAAACAAACACATCCCTCCCCAAAAAGAAATGTGCACAAGCACCTACTCTGGATGCTACTCAAGAGAAGAGAACTGGTAGCAACTATGAGAGTTTATTATCTGCCTGGAGATGATAAAGCAAGGGTAAGAAGTGGAAATTGATTGACATGTAATATTTTAAACAAACATAAATGCATATATTTAAAAAAATAATTAACAGATGCTGTAGCAACTGTAGTTTTGTATTTCTTCAACCTGATGGCTTATCTGGTTCCATTAGGAAATATTAGACTAGCCAGCTACAGATAATTCCTCCTGTCATTAAAGGAGGTGCGTGGGCAGGAAGGCCCTCCCGGACTGCACGCAGCGTCAGCGGAGAGGCAAAGGACAGGAACACTGTGGGTGTAAAAAGGCAGGAAAGAAGAGAGAGATGCTTTAGAAAAGCTTTGTAGTCAAAATAAGCATTAGACAGTAGAGGACTTGTTCGAAAGCTCGGTATCTAGACAGGATTTGGAGAAGGGGAGGCAAAAGAAGGGGAGACTGTTAGACCATGAAGAAATTCATAGTAAGAATTCAGTCTGAAATTTCACTGACAACAAAACAAAGGAGAAATGCAAGATGGAATGTAGTAGTGCTGCAAATATGTTAAAATTGCAAACATTCTTGCCAGCTGCTGCTGTTATCATGAGAAGTAATCTTGTGTTAGGGTTTATTAATAGCAACATGCTTTGGAAGAGACTGCCGTTTGTACTTGCAGAACACTGTATCATGCAGATTGATATAGGGCAACAAAATCTTAACTGTTTAAGCATAGTAAGTCTATAGTAAGTATAGTAGCAAGTCTACCTAAACACAGGCTAAGTAGGAAAAATGTGGCGCTAAAACCATACCAAAAATAGCTTTGTAGCACCTCCTCTGCCGTTCTTTTTCAATTTTCAGAAAGGAAAATCCTGTTGGGAGAGTATCCTTAGAAAGAGAGCGGTGTAGTGTCACCTACAGACTCGTGTCCTATAAGCCAAGGAACAATTTTCTGTTTCCAGTCTCTAACAACACATTGTTTCTACTCCTATTTTGTGTTCTGTCTTTCATCTCTACAAGCAGTAAGCTCTCTATGTGGGGACAATTTTGCATACAGCATTTAGGGCAATATTACTGTAATATGAATAGTAATATTTGTAAACAAAAGTATGCTTTTAAAATCCATGTCTGTATATATAAATGGGTCATCTAAATCATGAGGCAGTATCCCACATGATACCACAGAAGAGCAGTACGCTGCAACCAGCTACCTTCAATATACACTAGCTACATTATAAGCTGAAATACATGCAGCTTTAGAAATTCCACAGGAAGGTACACATATTAAAATATCTGGTCGCAAATTTGCATGTATTTACATATTACAGATTCCCAAAATAAGTGTTTTACCCACTTGAGTCTTTTACATACAAGTTGCCTTTTTCACAAATTATAAATAAAATTCTACTACTTTGCATATGCAAAGCAATGCAGCATACACAAGCTTAATAAACTACCTGAAATAATGAACCAGAGAGAAGCATACTTTAGTAATTACAACATACATTCTCTGTCTGAACCAGAGAGAAGCATACTTTAGTAATTACAACACAAAATATTTGCTGTCTTTGCCACATTATTATACTATTCCCTGTAAAACAAAAACATTTCCCCAGCTCACAAAGATGTTTAATACATTAGCATATACCAAGTGTTACAAGTTCCTTTGATACTAAGTATAAAGTAATTTAGGTTAAGGAAGTATTGCTAAACTCAGATAATTCATAAGGGAAGAACATATTAGAAGAATATATTTAGGCTTTTAGCATAATTTACACATTTTAACTCCTTCTCTCCTCCCTTTATCAATCAGTCTAGGGTCACTGGATCTTTGGTGGTCTTAGAATATATTAGAATATGATCTACAGAACAAATGAAAAACACTGCACACAGATCTTATACCATTTTGCCTACTGCTTCAAGATGTTAGAATAGTTGCAAAATTATTAAAGACACATTTACTGTATCGCCTTCGTGCACAGGATCAATATTTTTATATGACAAACACAACCAGTACTATCTTTTCCAGAAACATGTACATTTGCAGCATATTAAAAATGTTGCATGGTTTGCAATTAGTATCTGAATTTTTAGGAAAAATCATTACCCTGCTTTACAGATTGTATATTTTACTATTTGTGTCCGTTTGAGAGGTAACTAGAGAAGTTTTTCTGAAAATTAATCAAACTGCACATGACTACCCAAATGATCAGCAACCATCTTGATCATCTTACCAAGAAACCTTGCCATCAAACTGGTTACTCAACAAATATTTTAAGGAACACAACAAATCAGAAGTACAGACTTCCTTGACTGAAGGTAAAGAAAGGGAAAAGTCATGTCAAGCCCAGTATTGTTTTCTTGCCTTTTCAAATAACTGAGTAACATTATAAAATGCCTGAATAGAAATTAGAAACACACTGCTGCTGTCCCTATGCAAAACTGTATTTTCGAACAACTTTATCGTGAAATGGAGACAAGTGTACCAGGAGCTGGAAAGAGGGCAAAGGGAGAGAGAGGAAAAAGAGGCCCACTTTTAACAGAGAATGAACATTAATGAGTAGCTGTGGGGAGAAAACAGAATTAGCAGTCCAAAACTAGGTGAGCAGCCAGTGAGATGCAGTGGACCCGAGACTCAGACAGAGTTTGGGAGAAAAACACAAGCCGAGCACTGAAACTAGGAATGAGGTGGGATCTTCACTCTGAGCAGTGGAACTATTTAAACTGGCAAAACCATCATTCCCTGACAGTAACAGTCCATCACAAAAGGAACAACACTCAATCAGTTGTGATAACAGAGATCCAAAAGCAAGATGCTAATGCTACAACCCTGCTTATGACTTAGGTGGATGTCATTCTAGTTCAGTTCGACTTCAACTCAAAACCTGAGAAATGCCAGAACAAAGGTTGCCAGTTAAACTCAATTTGCCCTCTCTTGTGTTTCTGTATCAAGAGAGAATCATGACACAGCAGAGCATCTTCTCCCTGCAAAGGCTCCTTTCCCCATACCTGAAACAGATCTGTTCAGGAAATTAAAACGGCTTCATTTCTTGTAGAAGGACAAAAAGTGTTTTACTTAGTGATACAAGGGACTGCAAAAAGAGAAAAAGGAGATTCATGGTTAAGGCAATTAGGTTTAAAGCAATAAATTAAGTATTTAATTACACATTTTATGAGTACCCCTCTGGCAGGATCAATCAGCAAAGAGGCAGCTGGGTCAGCTTACGAGGTCACCGCTGTCTCCCATTCTCTCTTTTCTTCTGCTGGGTGCTATAACCTCCACAGCTTCCAACAAGAAAACAGACAGATTGTAAGCAGGTAAAGAGCTTTCACAAAGTCAATCCAGCATGTTTGAATAGCTCAGCGTGAATAACAACAAAGGTTTCTAAAGACATCGAAACAATTGGGCACAAGGGAGTAAAATTGCCCAGGCAACCTTCCTTCTGACACCTCCTGGAGGGGAGTGACTGACTGCAGAACCGCGGTGACACGCTTTTAGCATCTGCACCCGCGCATCGGCCTGTAACAGACAGCACTGCTCACTGCACGAGAAATGGAAGTTTTAAATGCATCAAAACCACAAAGGAAAACATTTTAGCTAGCGTTAAATGTAAATGAGTTTCCGATTGCTGCTTTTCTCTTGGCCAGAAATAGATAGAACAATTTAAATATAAAAGTGTTTCTCAAAGAGTCAGTATGGTGAGAGAGGACCACTGAATATTCTGAAAAAGCAATCTCTGGGAGTGCTAGGACATCTGTTGCAGTGGATGTTTGGAGAAAAAAACCCAACCAACAAACATCTCCCAGCTCAGCCCCAAAACCCCAAGCAAGTCGTCACAGGTTGTCCAAGTATTTTTTGACCCGGTACAGCAGGTTGGACTAGATATGCAGTTTAGCTAGCAATTTCCTTGTTTCCAGGGGACGCAGGGAACAGCTGTTTGAACAGCAAACTAAGCGCTCCCTCCTACAAACGGCTATCTTAAGCCCAGAGCTTCTGTAACACCCCACCAGAAGGGGAGGGGCAGACAGAAGCACAGTTCTGCCTATATCTAGCTCTAGAGAGCCACGAAGACTGGCTACATCAGACTCTGTCCATGATTTAAAAGATGGGATTTTGATATGGCTTGTAAGATAGTCTAGGAGACCACGGAGCTCTTCAGCTGAGTCAGGTTGAACCACCTCACCTTGAGCCTACCAGACAAATACGGATCTGTCTGCTTCTTCCATGGCTGTGATCCCTGTTTTATTCCCTCTCAAGAACAGTACAGAGTCAAATGGTTTGTTACTCTCAAGTACAGTAGAGTCAACTGGTTTGCAAGCAAAATGAAAGAGATAATTGCAAAAAGAAGGGGAAAAAGGATGAAGAAGATCATTTTTAGACTGCCTGTGCTCCACACTGAGATAAGAAGTAACATATTGCTTTTCTTCTAGGCTGCCATCTCACACAGGGAGAACATCAATTCCCTCTTGTGAGGGGAGATGAAAGGCATGGGAAAAGCAGATTCTGAGTGGAGATACTGCATATACTTAAAAAAAAAAAGAGAGGAAACAGTTCATTATTCAAGATTATTTATCTTCTAAAAGGAGTAACCCTCTAGGAAATGTTACACAAGACTTCGTCTTGCTCTTTTCTGTAACTTTCAGTATTCCTTTCTTTCCACTCAAACCGTCTGCCTTTTCAATTAACTTCCTCCTGCTGGACCTCGGATGTACTTCTGTTTCATTCCAAAGATTTTCCAAAACTGAAACTTCAAAAATAACAAAACCAAGATAATAAACACTATTAAGTGTAAGTTTAACAATGAAAAGTAAAACCCCTGTAAGGCAGGCTTTATTGTGAATATCTGAACGTCCACAGCAACTCATAAAGACTCCTTTATGAGAAACAAGCACGGACACAAACCCAAACTTCCTTTCATGTAGGTGTCAACTGATCAGTCCATGATTTGTACTTCCATTTGAGGGACAAATTCTAACACAAACAAGGGAATTTAAATTAAAGGCTAAAACAGCTTTGAAAGTAAGTTATTTCTGACAGCCACTCAAAGAGGCTTCTTACCACCAGTGGCCATAATGCAAGTTCCCTGCCACAAAGCCAGAACCAAAAAGTCTCTTGTAGAAGACACAGGTGCGTGGGAGCGCTCTCATTTGTCCAGTGGCAGACTCTAAAGACTCCCTTAAGGTTTAAAGTAAGAAATTATACACATATATATGTATATTACATATATATATGTGCATACACACACACACGCACATTTTCTCATGTCTTTTTCTTTATGCTGTCCTGACAGACTCTTTTTACCAAATGGTATGAAATTCCAAGGGAAAAAAATTTTTTTTTTTTCATTTTGTGTTTAAGGGGCAAATAGTTTCATTCTTTTTCTTATTATTCAGAACCTGATCCAGTCAGCTCAAGGAAGTGTAAGATGGGAGGATATACCATTTCAGAGAAAGTGAGATAGCTTTTTGTCCATTAAGTAATTCCGTACTGTCATCCACGAAATAATGTGCTGTGCTCAAGCAAGAAATATGATTTGTTACAAAAAAATCCAGAACTACATTTCCCCAAAAAATGGAACAGACAAACTAGTTGGTTAAACTGATGGCACAAGCATTTAAAAAGATCTGACTGACAATTAAAGAGTGTTTTGGTTGTTGTAACACAGAAATGAAGGAATAAAGAAACAAGTCCAAATAAGTGAAGCTGGTCATGTATAAAACACACCAGTATTTCAAATAAATTACTAGCATACCCGTCAGCCAGAGGAAGGGAAAGGAACCGGAGTCTCGTTCCAAGGGCTCTACTGTAGCAACGAATGGGCCAATACCATATGTGATGCGTTAAGACCAGTGCATGCTCTTATACTGAAAAAACAGGCTGGTATATAAATCAATGCTTAAATGCTTTATTCTACGTTCACCTAACACACAAGTACATCCCTCAAACGGAAGCATTTCATTGATGAACTAAGTTGATGAATTGCCTAAATCTGGTCGGATACATTTTAAGGGTGAAACATATGCACATATATCGAACTTATTCCCACAAAATGGTAGAGTATAGCAGAATCTTTGGTGTTTCTAAGAGTATGGGCACTGAAAGTGGACACATTTTCATACCTTGACTTTTCTAGCTTGGAACAGTCCAAGGTGCACACTGAAACCCCTGCTTTGTAACAATTCAGTGCTACCTTAAGCCACTTGAAGGAATGTTGCAAGTGGCTAAGTCACTTTCACAAACTCTTACATTTATTCAATGTGATGAAATTGTTACACAGCAACCTCCAAGAGCAACAAGTACTGAAATTTTCAGGAAAACTAAATAGGGGAGAAATCTATTTTTAAAGTACAGCTTTTGTAATAGTTAAGAATTGTAACAGTTCAGAAGGAAAAAGATTTCTACCGTTAGTGGTTTAAGAGCAGTCTAGGGGAAAAAAATCACAGAGTTAATCTGAGACCAATTTTTTGTCAACTGAAAGTATTTACTATGCCAAACAAAACAGAACACCTGATTCTGGAATATACGTGACATGCGTGACTCTAAGAAGTATGTTCAATGATCAGCTGCAGTCAAATCGCACTGAAGAGCTAAGTGATAGCTGATACCCCAAGGGTGTACTAGTTGAAAGGTATTCATTACTTCTTCACGTTACACTGCAAAATTTACTTCAGTGCCTACAAAAGATACGTTAACAGCTAAAGAGGACCATGACTATGTCTACGTTTGATGATACTGCATCAGTGTTTTCAGTGACAGCTCTGAAGGAATACATAGGTTTATTGTGTCGGTACTTCTAGAGCTATGCGCTGAAGTTATTCTCAAGTGCTACACAAAGAACACCAAGTAATACTATTTTTAAGTGGATTCAGATTAATAGTATTGCAGACAAGTATTTTAACTGCATGAGCAAACTAACAAAATGCATAAGGGCAAACTCTTAAGTCCTGTGACCATTTATAGCGCTGCTCTTAACAGAAGCCCAGGAGAGGATGCAGAAGCTATGAACTGTCAGCTCTCACAACGGCAGTATTTTTACTCCCGAGGATCACAGTACACATTTTAAAGACGTTTTGCTTGGTTTAATGTACAATTAAGGAGGTGAAGAAATTAGTTCAAAGAAGGAGAAGGTCATAAAGAATCTTTAAGTCAGGTCAGTGTTTGAATGGCTCAGTCATAAGCTTTCCAGAAAAAAAACTGGTACTGACATATTAACCCAGAAATAAACCATACCTCACGTTCTACAGCACATCAAGTTTAGGTCTGAACATTAAAAGCTCAATAATTCAATGCATTATTTACTAAATAAAAAGTAGAATCTTTTAAAAAAATAGATCTACGAGTTGCCTATCGGTCAAACCTTGTGTGAGAACTCATATTTTACATGAAAATACTTTTGTGGTTCTTGCTATGTTTAATAAAATGATAGTTCTATGTAAGAAAAGTATTGATTCTCTCATCTGTTGTTCCGTTGGGGTTTTGTAGTTTGGGTTTTTTTTCAAAATGCAGAAGTGAAAATGCAGATCTTACATGCAACCGATGCGTGTTAGCACAGAAGGAGCCCAATATGGTCACCATCAGGAGTTACACGCAGGCTTTGAGTGCCGCAAGGCATGAGGTGGAGCTCTGATCTTTTCCACCATCAGCAGCCATCAGACTGAGAATTACTAACTTCAGAAGACAAGATAAACTTAAATTGACTGATGACAGTTTAGCTGGTAAAACATACTTTTACAGCATTTTTTTATTTTCTCCTTAGTCCTAATGCTAAAAGAAAAGGAGAAGTGAACAGCATCTAACATCTTAAACCCTCCTAGACCTCAAACCTCCGAATCATTAAACTCACTGCTTGAACATGGTGTGGGACAGGACAACCAAGAAAGATTGTGCCTGTTTTGGAACAATGTAAGTCTTCAGAGAACTACTTCAGAAATTATTTTTTTCATATTTGCAATAAGTTAATGCATGACCACACTTCTCGTTACAGAAAACATACACGTAAAACATCAGCATTAAAATTCCAACAGTATAAAGTATTAATACAGCCACAAAAAGACTTGCAAAATCTATCTACTAAGCTTATCTTCTATGCTGTATACTATGCTTTAGCCAAGGACAAAGGAACTAAAACTACCAAAACATATTCCAAGTGCTTATTTTCAAGCAAACAGTTCTCGAATCATATAAAAAATTTTAAATCACATCCATTAAAATACAGAGGGTTACTTTATCACTTTCAACCTTATGAAATGTTCCTATTCAACATTCAGCACATATGTTTAATATCTAATTTTTTAAAAAAATACTTTTCTGAAATGCACATGATGCAGTATTAAACAGACATGCATATATGTTTGTTCTAATTAATCTATGCACTGCGGCAGGTTGATACTATTTTGCTAGCTTTCAACACGTCATATACTTTTTACTATAAGAAACATTTTCAGACATTCAAAGCAGCACAGTAAAAAGAAACCACGCTTGCAAGGGTGATCCTTGTCAAATTTAAACTTCATCTGTTATTTAACTAAGTTTACTAAAAAGGAGTATGCTGAAATTCAAGGAAAGCCAACACATACATAGAAGTTCAGCTAGATTTTAAAACTTGCATCAGTAAATGGAAATAGCATTTATTCAGTAGCAATAGAAAGTTCAAAGTAGTGTTGAGAAACATCATTATAAAGAGCAAATTTATTTATAATTTTACTGAAAAAATCCAGAGTAAAATACTCCTAAAGATTAACAAAGAAGAAAACTTAATTTTACTTCAAAGAGTATGAGCTCAGCAGTATGCAAACTGAGTAACAAAATCATGTTGTAATTTGACTTGAAAATACTCTTTACTGAAAATTGGTGTATTATAGAGAGAACAAAATTTAAAAGACGCTTTTTTTTGTTACTCATACAATGTACTTTAAGAGCCACTTTATTCATATAGCTCCTGAAGCTGTAGCATAAGACCCGTGATAGTTTGTCAGGCTAGGATTGTCTATATATAAACTATATCGCAACCTCCACATAGTAACATGCTATTTTTATTTTCTGTAACAGCAAAAATGTTATCTCCATTACCGAGTTACAAAAATATTAAAAACTTGTTTTAAGAATTCTTACTAAAAACATTTAAATGTTATTTAACACCTCTAAATTCTCTACTTTAGTATCCAACAAGTCGCATGGGCCAATACAGTTAAGAACTGCATTCAATGGATTTCACTCCAAATTATCTACACCACTCTAAAGAGCGAATAAAAGCAAAATACACATTTATGAATGCTCCTAGTTTGTGCAGAATTTGTTTTCATCTACGTGGTTTACAACTATAAAAGAATCTCTGGTATGTCCCTTTAAACAAGTAATAGCTAAGGCAACACATACAGATTTTAATTAAATTAAACCACAAGAATTATTGAAATAAATGACCTGAGGGCTCTTCTACAGCGCCCTGAGTGAACAGATAATTCAGATAAAAGTGTTTCCACGTGGAACAAATGCACCATGACAAAGCACTGAGCTACAAGCCAAGTGATCAAAAACCAGGTTTTAAAGGTTTTTACACTTACCCGCCTACGGCAGAAAGGCAGGCCCTGTGCAATGATGCTGATGCTAAATATCTTCATCACGGTTTGGTGTGGTAGAGGTTCTTTGGCGCTTTTAAGATCAACAGGAACCAAGCCATGGTTGATGGCAGTTTTCCCAGGTTTTGACATTTTATTGTTCTTTTTTTGTCAAGCCTACTAACAACGCAAGAACATTGCTAAAAACTTTGCTTCTAAAGTTGCATGGTTTCTTCCTCCTCTGTTTTTTGGGTTTTTTTTTTTGAAGTTTCAGACTGGTGATTCAGCTCCCCACAGCCTGCTGCCTTTGTCTCTCAGCCTTCTCCTGCCAAGTGTCCTGACCTGTCTGCTGCTCAGTGAAGTGCAAGCTATCCTAGTATAGACAAGAATTAAACTACCAAGGGGCAGGCAGACTGCTCCTGCCCGTCAAACAGCTGGTGGACCTCCCCTGCCATGTCAGAGGAGCCCTTCTCCAAAAAGGGATCCACAGAGAGAAGAAGAAAATCATGACTGCCAGGAGTTTTAATAGCCACAGCCGCTTACGCCTGCTCTTTAAAGGAATATGGCTTTTTAAATTATTATTTATTTTTCGCAAGTTGGCATTCTGCTTTTAGAAAGGAGAATCCAAGGAGATTGCAGCCTTCAGACAGTAACGGTGTTAGTGCATGGTCCACTCCACCACCCTCCAGGCAGACTTCCAACAAAATTTGACAGCTAGTATCTAACAAACTGGCCTGGACTTTGCTGTTTCTTACCCACCATCTCCACAGGCATAATAATATTGCTAAGTCCAAAAGTTTAAAAAGGAAACAAAACTGAACACCCCCCCCCCCCCCCAAAAAAAAAAAATGGGAGTCCCCTAAAATTGGTTCAAAATTTGCTCATTTAATAAAAGTAGAGGCTATCATTGTATTCTCATCTACACTGTGATTTTTAGCTCCTTCTTCCTGGCCCTCCTTACTCATGTACTGGTACCCCAGGCTGCACCTCCTGGCCCCTTTCCTTTCTGCTGGGGGGTGGGGAGCAGCATCCAGGGGGCTTTGGCTCTAGGGATGCAACGGTACTGGAATATGTCTTCCCTCTTCTGGCTATCACGAGTCTAGGGACCAGTTTGCTCAGGCCTATCTATCACACTGATGGAAAGGAGATGGAAGGGCTCTTCCTCTGACAACAGCAGCCCCTGAAAGATGGGAGGAAAGGTCTGTCTGCCCTTGGAAAGAAACCTGACTGAGGGCCATTATTCAGGAAAAAAGTGCTTACTCCATCAAAGCTAAAATGGCAATGACTATTAGTCAGATTATCTGCAATTAGTTTACTTCCATTTTAAATAATTTCTTGATCAAATTAGCTTTCCTACCATGCCTCTAGGTTCACACAATCCCTTTCCAATCCTTATACTTGGACATGTCTCTTAAAAACACATTCAAATTTTTAAAACCTTTTCAGCGAAGCTAAGTAGAAAGAGACAAAAGCCTGTGAAAATGTCTTATGAAATTGCTGAGACACAGAAAGCCATCAAAGCCCATGTATGAACTGAGCTGGTACAGTTGAAAACACAGTGAATAAATGAAAAATCTTACCACTCCTTTTATGCACAATCCAAAGAGAATTAATTCTATAATTATGTGAGGGCAAAAAAGGGAGTGTAGTAATGCTTTAATGCTTGAAGCACAACACTAACTTGACAATAGACAGCATTAAAACATGCCTGTATTAGCATCTCCACTTAGCCCTTTGTTTCCCCTTCAAAGCACCAAGCTGTAGCAAGTCTCACCCACTTATAGCAGCCTCCTCTCAAACACTTGCTTGTTGAATGCTTTAAAAAAAAAAAAACCCAAACAAAAACCCAACAAAACAACAATGCCCCCCCAAAAAACTACAAAAGTCCCTAATATTTCATTGAGTATATATATACATTTACAGTAAGCATTCACTTATAACAAAATATATCTCTCTCAGACAAACAAACAAATCCTTTTTTCTTTACAGATGTTGCATAAATGCTATGACAGAATGCTGGGTAGCACAGTATTTCCATGGACTGATGATTTATGGGTTTTTTCTTCTCTACCATTCCATTCAAATGCACATTTAGAAAAACATTGTCTTCTAAAAGATGCTTTACATTTCACCCTATGAACTCCAAAAAACAGTTTACCATTAGCCTGTACTCAACAGCAACTGAACACAGTTTATATAGCTTCATTTTGAATTACATTGTATTTTATGCAACAAATATTAGGCTTTCACTTGGCTGGAAGACTTTGGAAAGGTGTCTTTGTATCTTAGTTTCACTCAAATAGAAAACTTCAGTGAAGTACTCCAGAGAGGGAGAAAAAGTATCCTTTTGTCTCGACTTTGAATAACTACAGACCAGAGCCAAAATCCCAAGAGATCACCTCACACATCCCTATCGATTTATCATTCAAAAAGAAGTAACAGGTCAAGGTTTTCCATTTTTGAGGTACCAGTCACTGTCTCAACATTCCAAAAAAGTGGCAAGTTTACCAGGATGTTAATTATATTAATATAATTTGAGATTTGAATAGTATGTATGTAAGATGACAAGATCAGATACAGTATTTCATACAAAGAAAACCTGAGATTCTGGTTTAATAAACCGCTGAAATAAACCCAGTTTTAAAAGATTATTGCACAACTGCTGAAAGGAGCATATGACAGCGTGGCAGATCACTATTTTAGTACCAGACATTATTAGCTGATATCGGAGCCTAGTATCTTAGCACTTTACAGACTTACTCCTTCCCCCCACTTCAAATATTAGCTCATAACAAAAGTGCAAAACAGGAACACAACTTGGCCCATTTACAGATTTACACACAACTGGGGAACAGACAAGCATGGGAATCCCAAAGCACCGCTATCCAGTCGCAGGTTATTCTCACACCTCTGAAAAGATGAAACTTCTGATTGTCAGACCTCCTTCTTTTGTGGTTTGAGATAAAAGTCCCAACAGTAAATCAGTTTTTCCCCAGGAACTTCTGAACTGTTACAGAATAATTCCACAGGGACACACTTTAGCTGACAAAAAGTATCATGTTCACATTCAGCGCAGTCCCCTTTCTAAGTGGATAAAGCCAAAGCAAAATAAGGTTTCTGGGGTTTTTTTGTCCCATGTGAAATTACAATGCTAGATTTCACACTAAAGTGAATAAGCAATAAGGAAACCATAGCAATAAAGAAAAGCTTCAGGTTTCATCTCTGCTTATTTTTTCCCCCTTTTTTATCATCGTCCCCCTGAAAAAAACACTTGCAACTAGCAGATGAGATCTTGTTGGCCCAGTTTTATTTCCAGGTATCATCACTTCTTTTTGGTCTTGGATTTGCTACACGTTACTGACTGTATGCATTACTGTCTTAGAGTAATGTTTAAAGGCCCCAAGCTGTGCTGGACAGCTATAAACACTTAAGTGAGAGTCCTTAGCCTGAAAATACAATGCAACATAATCTAATTTAAGCAGTAAGAGTGTGTAACAGGAAGACAAAAATGGAGAGGGCTGGCTATCTTAGAAGTGTCAGGAATATATTGCATATAGTAGATATCACTTTCATATTTATTACATATATAATTCTAATTTAAGCTCTAAATGGAAAGTTTGAAGAGCCACCCTGTTGCTTTTAACTTTAAAAGTGTGTATTTTTTATATGATACAGCATAGGAATATGTATAAACTTGACAAATGTGAAACTGAAAATTTGAGCTTCAATGCTTTGTAATGCATTTCTCTAACACCCCGTTTCTAAATAAACTGGGGCTGATTTCCAATGATGCTCTTTTTAAGTGCCTGTCTATCATTCTAATCAGAAGATCAGGTTTGAAATCAGATCATTTTATTTAGATGCATAAAAGTGCCTGAAAACCTGAGTTTGAAAATACTAGTTTGAGATTCTCATGGACTATTAACTGTAAACTTAAAAATCCAGAATACTCCTCTTTCTTTTTTGCCCAGTCCAGTGAAGAGACAGAAGTCTTTGCAAAATGAAAGCATGTAAGCAACAATAACTGTTTTACCTTCCAGAGTAATTCAAACTGATCCTGTAGCACAGCTTTTTAGGAGCTGTTTACCAGAAAGCAAACAATACCAAATTCACTAGCTCATTCAAGTATATTTAACACAGGAAGGCCACGGTTTTAAGACATGGATCCCAGAATTTATCCCAACAACAAAAAAACGCTTTACTCGAACTTTTCAGAATCTTCTCCTAGAGCTGGCCATTATTTTGCACATTCGCATTACTGGAAAAAAATAAAAAAAACTCATGACGTTGTAATATGGTGATGGAACAGTACAAGACTGACGTATTTGCAAGTACAGAAAGATTAAAATGCAGAAAGCAGAAGCGGAGAGATGTTGTTACTAACATCGGTGAACAGCTCCCTCCAATGGATAAAGCCGAGCACTGCATCATTTTAAAAGTCACCTCAAAATAGTAGTAGCATAATAATCCTTTGATTGTATTTCATAATATACTTCCTAAACAAAATTATTAGCGAGCTCTGTGTAGCTGTAGCATACAGAATGCACTATAATTTACATTATACGCAAGCCTTATCGTTCCCTTGACATTCATGCTGATCCCTGTCCACATGTAGAAAGAGCAAGAATCATTTTGTTAGCAAAGCAAGGCAGTCTATACTACACTAGTAACGACTTGTATATAGCAACTGTGGTCCCAAGTTTATTTATGTGAGGGATTTCTAATACCAGAATAGGAATAGTTCCCAAACCATACATTGCACATTAGCCCGCTTTGTACACACAAACGAATAAGCCATACAGAAAAAAAGGCACTGCTGTACCAAGCTAACTGCAACTGGATTAGTGGTGGTGCACAGAAAAAAACCCGGTTTTTTGAGAGTCTCTACCATATCCAAGTTTACCCAATAAAAAAATCTGCATACATAAAAAAACATAACGACCCAGACCCCTGAGGAGGGTACGGTGGGCATCAATGGAAAGGGTAATTTTGATCTAACAAGAATAGAATTTCCTAAAAAAAATGTACACCTGAATAGTATGCAAAAGGGGCAAAACTACTAGTGAAATGTGCAAACTGATGGTTTTGTCTGTATGTCATGGATAAAAAACAAGTGTAGACCTGTTGTGTCACAAGCAACAGAACAAACAAAGCCTGTCTGCAGGTGAGATCGTCACATCAGTTCAAATTGTGCTTGAATTACACTATGGCCTCTCCAAGGCCTTACAGTCCCAAAACATCAGGGGACCTACACAGAAGAGTCATTCTGAACAGTTCAACCATAGCAAAGCTTTATTTCAGGCTTATGCCTTACTCTGTGTTTTGACTAATAAATGGCTTCTATGGTGTAAAGTAAGCAACAAATGTCATCTGAACCTGTTTACATAGTCAGAGCAAAACCCAATTCCACAAAGATTCAATGACATCTAACCAGGTGGTGGTCACCTTGTAGACTAATTCTTCAGCAGATGCATTAATAAATCTCTCCCTTTCCTACCTACCTTCTAGTTACCTTGAAAACTTACGTAATCTTAATCTCTCTTTCTCAAACTGGGTGAAAATTAGTGGAGAGATGCATAAATTCTGGAAAGGAAAAAGACAGTGACAGGTAGACGTTTCACCTGCACAAGTATTGCTTTCTTTGGCAGCAAAGCTTAATAACATAGTGAAGAATCCAGATTTTCTTAACTTGGACTCACTCAGCTGATACTTCCTGGTTATAATTCTGGCTCTGGAATCACATTGAGGCACGGCCATTAATAGTGACCATGATAAAAGAGGTTAGTATCTAACATAAAAAAGCTACTTTAAATTTTTTGCCATTAAAGAGCAAGAAGGAAATACACCTTTGACAGCTGCTGGTGGGAGATGGTACAACTTGTATGACGCTCCTATACTGAAAAAAATTGTAAAAGTTCAAACAAATATAGACAAGGGTGGTGGTAAAGCTGCTGTCTGGCAAAATAATTCATGCTCCACAAGATGCCATTCCCCAGAAATTCACCAGTAGAGGCCAAGGAAGTTATGAAATACCAAGTATATCATCAAAGGGGAAATGAGCAGATAAACGTACCCACTAGATATTTTTCATGCCTATGTGGCACGCTCGTATCTGTTTAAGCGTCCTGGTATCTATGTGTGAGTGCATGGAGAAATGAAATCATCCTCAAATTTTATGTACTGTGTTTTAATAGTTGTGTATGGCATTTAACTACCCTAGCCTTGCCTGCTGGGGAACCCAAGCAGTAGGGCAGGCTAACCAGCAGCCAGGGATCAAGAGTCTGTTTCTAATTGTGAACATCGATGCAAGTGAGTCTGAATGACTGTCAGTAAAAAATAACAGATCTCCATCGCACCTGTTTGATCCCAATATTTATCTTCTTTGGAGCTGAAACGGGACAAACAGGTCAGCTGGAGACTGTAGTAGCAAAAAGGGGAAGAGTGGCACCTCCTGTCCTCGCTGTGGTCATTTTATTCCAAACCCTTTCTTAAATTGGCTGTAGAACTTGTCAGGCTTGTGAGTTCTGAAATTACTCTAGTAAGTAGGACACCTGAAAAACCTAAATTTTTGTGTTTGCGAAGTTGTTTTTCCACTAGATTAGCAAATGTAAACAAGCTCACAAAGCAGCCAGATGCATGATGAGACAAACACAAGACAAACATCAAAAGTCTCTGGAAATGGAGAGTAGTCAAGACCTCCATCTCTGGGCAACAATAAGCTGATATAGATAGACAGATACATATACACACACTCTCTTTGTCCATGGATCCCTTAAGAACACAATACTGGTCCCAAAAAGACGTGAATGATAAAAGCTCATGATGACGTTGAGATGACAGACATCTCAACAAATACAGAATTTCATCTCAAAAGAAAGGGAAGGGACCATGGAGGTATATGCAGTTACAGGCACAGGATCTGCCCTCAGTCATGATGGTACTAGTGCAAAGAGACATTTCACAAATTACAAGGGACCATTTGCATGAGCTAACTTTTTGTAAGGTCACATAAAGCATTTATGAAAGAAACACACAGACTGTCTAATAAACTGCATATTGACAAGACTATCTCAATACTAATGATGCTATCATATCATTGAGACATATATTTACCTAACCACGTGCATTTTAGAAAAATAATTCCTACCACATTTAGATATCCCTTTAAGGGTATGCAATCATTTGTACCCAGACATCTATATTATGTGGCTTTACTCCACAAGCCTTCTAACTTTATTTACTTTTATTTATGGGGTCTTGTTGACATTGTAAGTTCTTTGTTTTAAACTATATTTAAAGCATTTAAATAATTTATTTCTTCATTAAACATTTCAGAAAATATTCCAGGTATGTAACAGAAATCCAGCTGCATCATCTTGAATTTTACAAATATTCCAGAAATGTCTCCCCAGTCCTCATCGGCTATAATATGACTTGTTGGATAAGCAAGTTTAACTCTTTGGTCCAGTCAGAGTTGCACCAGCTGTTAAAAAGAATTGCTACAGCTGCTCTGCAGGAATTTATTTGCTGACCACTTATTTATGCTGTTGTCGCACCTTTAAATAAAGCTGAGACAAGAATTAAGAACTACAACAACAGGTAGAGAAGTCATGCAATATTTAACACTGGATTAAAATGCAAGTCAAATTCCCAGCTGAGGATAAGCCAAGGGAAGGGAAAGCAGGTGTTTTTATTTGTAAGGAGGCTGCTTTTATGAAAAAGGAAGATAGGAAACCGAAAAAATCAGTTTTCCATGCAGTAATTCAGCTTTTCCTATCACTGTATCACTCTTCCATGTAAAATGCAAGACTTCCAATGAGAAATTCTTCACTTATATGCATACAGGCACAAAATATACACAAGGCAGTACCAAAATATTTAAAACATGATTATCAGTTTCTGAGTAGTATCCAAAAAGCACTGCCAAAAATTATTTTGGACTTAGAATTTTCTTCCTTTTCACATATTAAATGGGAAAAGAACAATCCCCAAAACATCAGAAAGGTGTTAAAAATATTTCTGCCACCTAATACACCGAAAAATTATTTTGTTCTCCTGTAGTGAAAAATTCTGTCCAGATATCACTTATTTGACATTAAAAAAACCCTCCTCTTGTATGAAGTCCAATACCATAGTAACACTCTTCATACTGGCTATATTATCTACTGCCAAAATAAAAGGTTGACCGATGCAAAGCATTACATTTTGTATGCTTGAATATGAATATCAAGGTTTATTTTGATACAAGATCGTGTTTTTCTTACTAGAACTGTAAAATCCACATAAATCTAATGAATGCAACAACTGATTGTTACACTGGCATTCATTTGATAGCATCAAATTAAGCTATATAATCCTTTTCAGCTGGTTAACAGCATACTGCAAAGGGGTGTGAGGCTATTTATAAAGCTCAAAATATGCAAAGTAAAGAATGCCTTACAGAAAAAAGCAGGTATCTTGTGGAAGGGCTGGCACTTTTGGTTGGTATGCTTGCCACCTTGATGTTTTGTCTTCCTTTTTTCCACCCCTTTTGGAAACCTTGACTGTATTTTCATTTAACAAACGCTGGCTTTCTCTGTTCTGCTCAAATATCACTTAGTATTTAAAATGCTTTTAAGTATTTCATAGAAATTGACCTTTTGTATATGGACAACCAGATCCAGCCTTGAGTCTACTGGCTGTATGAAACTCTGACTTCAAAGAAATGCCATGCAAAAGTACCGAATCCTGACTGGCACAGCATGAGAACAGTTTCAACAGTCTGCCCTTCAAAACAGATACACAGACATACATGTAAATACAGTGTTCAGCATCCTCGCTGCAGGACATGTAATACTAGTGCTTTAACCAAAGCCAAAAATGGTGCAGATGGGCAAATTGAAACCTACTGGAAGTTTCCTTGCTCTGGGTGAAGTCCAGCTTAAAGAGAAGGAACACTATTACATTTGGCAAGAATGAGGGATCCATAACAAACTATCATAAGTCTGACTTCTTCCATTTAGCGGTGTCACTTGCAGTTTCTTAATTTCATTTTTATTCATTTCAACTAACTGAATTATCATCTGTGTTTTCTTTAGAAAATCTCACCAAGGGATCAGAACTGAAGGAATTATGACATTGGTAAAAGGAATATTCATTATTTTTTGTCTTTCAATTTGTTTTAGTACTCCATATATTTGGGTCAGTAACAATCACAGACAGTAGCTGCCATCTTTAAGGATCACTCCATAATTGAAGTGAGAAGAACAAAGGCTCTCCTGCACACTTCCAAACATAGATAACGTGCCTGGATGACACAAGAATAAGAATATTATCTGCACTTACAGGAAATGTTGCTCATACTTTACGTAAAAGTAGTAATGACTTCTGGTGATGAATAAGGTGGAATTGATCCCTGCTGGCAATCTGTGGTGGCGGTAGGTACATTTTCCACTTCAGCAGAGGCACCAGGGATTGAACAAATGTATTAAAATTTTATAAGCATTAACAGAGTAGTATTTCATGACCCACCTGATAAGCAAGCCACTGTCTCTCCAAGACTGATTTACACTGATTACTACTAAAATTCACAATGTGCTCTTTTGATTTTATGCAATATATGGTCAGGTATTAAAGTCAGTAGAAAACATCTGCTTTTAGGAGGAACAAACTCAAAAAGAATAAGGCTCTATAAAGAAATAGTTGGTTTGGACCACCCTGACTTGGGATAGAAATCTCTGCACTTCCTTAGTAACTGTATCCTTCTTAGATCCTCTCCCTCTTCCCAATTGTTGTTGTTGCAAACTAAAACAAAATTTAAAATTAGCAAGAGGAGGAGAAAGGAGAAATAACAGAGAAGTAAGAACAGAAGAGATGTCGGACAGCAATGTTTTCCACCTATTTCAGTAATTATTATAGAGTACCCATCTATGCACAACAACTCATGACTTTCACCTTTAAAATCTCAGTATCAATTAACTATATATATATAACATTACATCATAAGTTGTACTACACTGGGTCAACGCACACAAAATTTTATAGAGGTGGTGGTTTGTTTTTTTTTTTTAACATAAAGAACGTTTTACAGAAATTTGGTGAAGTCCTGAACTGGTCTGGCCAGGAGAGAATGGGCAGAACTCTAGCAACATTTGCATGAAGTTGAAGTTTAGACAGTGTTTTCATTAACCACACTATTGACAAGAAGACAGAAGATGCCTGCAACAAAGAGAACAGTATAGAAACACCGGTTCTAGGTTTTCTAGGGATTTTTCTAATAGGGATTTCACCAATAAAGAAAACTGTAAAACATTCACACACAACCTGAACAAAATATAACAGCAGATTAATAAATTACACAAAATGCACATTGTATCATTACTACACAAGTACAGCTTCATGCACAGATCAGACACCACACGCTAAAAAAAACCCAAAAAACAGTTCACATGTCAAAAATCACCCTTTGTCAACAGACATTGGATGCTGTCTGTTCAAACGCTCTGCTGGGACAGCTTAGAAATTTCAGGTTTAAGCATTCTGTGTATTCAGAAATGATCAAACTAGCATAGAAATTGGCATTGTCCAGTCTTCTTCCTTATACTCAAGAATTTGTAAAGATATGTAAATTACTTCACTGTGCACACAGCAACACGTTCTGCAGATAATGAAAAGTCTCTTACAGAAATAAAGGACATACTGCTATTCTGCAGATTACAGTGAGTGAGAAATGCATCAGGTAAAAATGTTAGTCCCACAGAAGTTGTTATACGTAATTCTAGTCCTCAGATCACCTTCTGTTCCTCTGGCCCTCCAAGCTTACCTCAGATTTCAGAATTTTATAAGTATAAAATTCAGTGAATAAAAGAAACATATGATCATAACATATTTTTAAACATACACTTAAACTCATAGCCAAAAGAATATGTAACACCATCCATTTGGAAAGGGGGGGTGTCAACAAAACCGAAAACTAACTCACAGCAAAAGTTTTAGTTTGTTCACACTTTGATTCACCATTTGCATCAAGTTTCATAACCAGCAATATCAACTTCAGTTAAGTCCCAAAAGGTGAAGCAGATTAAAATTGACAATCGGAGCAACAGCATCCACTGATAAAATGCTCAGTAAATACAGCTGGATCACCACACACCAGAGATATTTGGGCTAATAATCACATCAGGCAACAAACAGCACCTGCCACAGTCAAGAACAACATAAGGAACAAATGGCATATTTAAGTGGGGCAGAGCTCCCAAACGTATGTTAGACAACCCATGTATCCCAAGGGGGTAAGCATGCTGAAGGTGTTCTCAAGCACATTTTCATGATTTCTACTTCATAATGTTGTTGTCATATAACTGGTGTCTTGAAATATATAACTGTAATTCTTTTTTCTTTTTCCTTAACAAAAAAAAAAAAAAAAAAAAAGAAAAAAGTGCATTCTCATTTTGAGAACAAAGATGCAGAGCAAAACCCATGTAAGTGCCTAAGTGATACTGGTTTCAAAGCCTACATAGAAGCGTGTGACTACAGGACACTGCTTCAAGTAGTTATCCTGAAGGTATCCATTTCATTTATTCTACGTAAAATAAACTGATATGACAGTTTGAGTAACACAGGCAAGCTCCTTTCCAAGATTTCCCTTTAAGGAGCTCTGCAGGCCAAGCAACTAAAAGGCAACTCAAGTCTATCTAACCTTGTGGCAATGCATCAATTCTGAGCAAGTCTAAACCAAGAGGCTGTTCCCCCCTCGCCCCACCCCACCCCCCCAGGTGGCTGCTATCCTTCCTGCTTTAGAGAACTGCTGGAAATATGCCTGCGAACAACCAGCCAACACGGCTCCAAAAGAATTACACGTATGTTCAGAAGAAACTACTAGGTGTGCCTGGTAAGAACCACCAAGAAGTAAGGCAGTTAGACACTCTGAGATGCAGGCTCCACTGCAAAGAAGGTACAATTGTACAGTAAGTCAGATACCTGTATGGACCAATCTGGCACGATCAAAAGCTCTGTAGGTTTATTTTCCAGTGTGGCTAGTTGAGGTAAATCCCTTGACTGGAGTTGAAAGACTGATCTCAATTATTGGCACAGAAGTAGAAAATTGCTTGTACCTTACTCAGCTAGGTCTTTAGTCTAGTAAGCAATCTCTGTAATGGGAAACTAAACAAGAAACTAAATCAGCATTAGCTCTTCCCATACAAAAAACATGCACCTTCCTGTAATGAAGGGAGGAAAAAAAATTTTAAAAATCAATTAAAATCTACTTATTAAATACAATCTTGTGGCCAAAACTATGACCCAAATGGTCAGCACCAATGTTTTCTGTTAAAACTATTCTTCTTCCTTCCCAGGCACTGAGATTCTTGACTTTGCTTTCTGTACAGTTACCCACTTAAATTATACATTAGCATTGTTATTTAATTCTGTAGTAATATTTGTAAAAATCATACTGAAAACAGGTAAGACACCCTTCTTTAAGGGAACGAAAAAACAATTTTTTATAGAAGAAATTCCTGTCCTTTGACTGCAAGTGATATTTTAACATAACAGTTACATTTAATTACTAAGTATTTCAAGAACTTTGCATGAGAATGCTGAACTAGATAGCCAAGTTCTTAGATAAGCCACAAACTGTATCAGGGATAAATTACTACAAGCAGAGCCCACATACCAATTAGCAAGCTTCATGATCCTCTTACAGGGAGGGAAAAATTAAGAGAGCAGCAATTATTTGACACCAGTTTTACCCGCAAGTGAAGGTGTAGGAGCAATTCTACTTATAAAATGCAAAAGTACAGCTAAACCTCTGCAAGCCTTAGGCAGCAAATGAAGCCATTACTTAACACAGCCAAGTAAAAGCAGAGCAAATACTAAGTACTTCTCAAAGGATGTGCTGGTATTTGTAGTAAAGCAGCGTGTTGTAGGTTAGTACAGACGGGTAAGAACCTCGCTATCTACAGAGATGCTGAGAATCTGCATTCCTTCCATGGATGCTTTAATATTTAACAAACTACATTTTAATGACAGTTGTATAACCTTTCCAAATGATCCTGCATGCTTGGAATCATTAGCAACTAAACTGTGTAAAGATGACAAAGGTTAAAAGTGTTGATTGACATTCATCTCAGAGTATGAATATTTCTAATGTTATTACAAACCAATATAAAAATAGGGCTCTGTGTCAGAAGAGTAGTAAAAAAAGTATTTTTTTCAAACAGCAAAACTTGCTCCAAAATAACTAAACTGCCACAGTAATGTAAAAGTAATTCTGACTGGCAGTTGTAAAAATCATTACTGTTTATCTTAAGTTACTCACTTATCTTCACTCATTGTATTTTAGTTCAGAACAACCAAGCGACGAGAAAATTTGCCAGTTTCTAAGCTTTTAGAGTGATGTGGAAGAAGCTTTAATTAAAAAGGAGAATCCCAGGGAGAAGGCAAGAGGAAAAAAAATTTATATGGCTGATGTGTTATTTTACAGTATTTTTAAAATCAGAGTGATACTTAATGTGTATCGTTTTTGACACAACTTTAGCCAAATTACTACTTAGTTTAAAAACTCTTTAAAGCATTAACCATTACACAACTCGGGAGATGAAAGTCCTGAAGAATCTATATATCCTATGTGTAATACCTGCAAAAAATAAAGATTAAAAAAAATTATCTCTTTTTCTGGCATAAAGTTTTTCTCTTTCTGCTGTGCTCTCAGAGCAGAGATTTACACATTGCATTCTTATCACACAAGCCATCTGAAAATAATGAATACTTATTTTTTAAAGGAAATATTCCTACATCATTTCATATACTGGAAATAGATTTCTTCACAAATATAAAACACTGAGTCCTTCTGTTCTGGTTGTAATTATTCCCCAGACTTAAAAAACATGCTTCAAGATTTTAGCTGCAAGAGAAGGAAAAACCTTTGCAAAGAAACACTGCAAACTCGGCAGGGCTGCGGCAAAGCGGTACCAGCCCCCTCTGCTGCTCAGAAAAGGAGAAAAATATTAACATGCACATCACCCCACCTACACACACTATTCCAACCTTCTCTCAATTGGGTGTACTGCCTGCACTCAAAACAAAAACCTGCTTCCAAGGATCAGCATTTCTCTAATTATCCTGTTCTTCCCGCTATCCCTACAAAGCTTTTAGCGTATTAACGTTACGATAACTACAGGCTTGCATACCCGAGTCTCTTTTCACTTCACATATACACAAACTGCCCAGTGCAATCTTAGATTTGAGTTTTAAAAATTAATGCTATCCTCCCATACAAAGCCAAAAATCACTGGAAGGTAAATCTTTGATGTCCCTGTGGCTCTGTGTACTAGCCTGGACCAAGCACCTCGCAGTACAAAATCCTGTCCCAGCCTATGCTGTTTGAGACCTCAAAGCTACGTATGTGAGCATGGCTTTGGATTTGCTTCAGAACTTGAGACACGGGTATTTAAGCTCCAAGGGACAGGTCTTCCTGTGGTACATCCTGTCCTACCTCCACCAATGTCACCCCAGCTTCTTTCTTCTGTCCTTCCCTGCCTTCACTCTCCAGTGTCATCAACCAGCCACGAACAGGCACTCTTGGAACAGCACCATTATTTTACTTACACACCCCCACCCCCCACCCCCTGTGACTTACAGTCAACCAGACAGTATGCTACACGGAATCAGAGGATGCTGCAATCAAAGCACATCATTTTCACAAGAAAACTAAGCTGCTTCTCAGCCTTTACCATTGTTATACTGATGCAGGTGGTGGAGGAGCCAACAAGGTGAGGTGTGCTCCTTTATACTCACAAAGAAGGACTGGCTGGGGATATGAAGGCTGGGGGCAGCCTTGGCTGCCCTAACCACAAGATGGTGGAGGTCAGGATCCTGCATGGAGGAAGCAGGGCAGTAAGTAGGATTGCAGCCTAGATTTCAGAAGAGCTAACAATGGCCTCCTCAAGGACCTGCTTGAAGGAATCCTATGGGTTAGGGCCCTAGAAGGTGGGGGGGTCCAAGACAGCTGGCCGATACTCAAGCATCACTTCCTCCAAACTCAAGACAGGTAGATCCCTATGAGCAAGAAGTCAAGCAAAGAGGGCAGGAGGCCTGCATGGATGAGCAAGGAGCTTCTGGCAAAAATCAAACAGAAGAAGGAAGTTTATGGGATAGGGAAAAGGGGACAGGCCACTTGGGAGGAATACAGAAATGTCAGAAAATGCAGGGAGGTGACGAAGAAGATTAAGGTCTGGTTGGAATTAAATCTGGCAAGGGAGGTCAAGGACAACAATAAGAGCTTCTTCAAGTGCATCAGCAGGAAAAGAATAGCTAACAAAAATGTGGACCCACTGCTGAATGAGGTGGGTGCCCTGGTGATGAAGGACAGAGAAGGCAGAGTTACTGAATGCCTTCTTTGCTTCACTCTTCACTGCCAAGGCCAGCCCTCAGGTTTCCCAGACCCTGGAGACAAGAGAGGGAATCTGGAGAAAGGAAGACTTTCCCTTGGTTGTGATCAGATTAGAGATCATTTAAGCAAAATTGTTAACCACAAATCCATGGGTCCCAATGGGGTGCACCCAAGTGCTGAGGGAGCTGGCAGGTGTCATTGCCAAGCCATTCTCCATTGTCTTTGAAAGGTCATGGAGGACAGGAGAGGTGCCTGAGGGCTGGAGGAAAGTCAGTGTCACTCCAGCCTTCAAAGAGGGCAAAAAGGAGGACCCGGGAAACTGCAGGCTGCTCAGCCCCACCATCATCGCTGGAAAGGTGATGGAACAGCTCATTCTGGAGGTCATCTCAAAGCATGTACACGAAAAGAAGGTTATCAGGGGTGGTCAACACAGATTCACCAAGGGGGAAATGATGCGTGACCAACCTAATAGCCTTCTAGGATGGAATGACTGCTTGGGTAGATGAGGGGAGAGCCATGGGTGTTGTCTTCTTTGACCTCAGCAAGGCTTTTGACACCGTCTCCCATAACACCCTCGCAGGTAAGCTCAGGAGGTGTGGGTTAGATGGGTGGACAGCGAGGTGGGTCGAGAACTGCCTGAATGGCAGAGCTCGGAGGGTTGTGATCAGCGGCGCAGAGTCTGGGTGGAGGCCTGTAGCTGGTGGTGTTCCCCAGGGGTCGGGACTGGCTCCGGTCCTGCTCGGCGTATCCATCATGACCTGGCTGAAGGGACAGAGGGCACCCTCAGCAAGTTTGCTGATGGGACACAGCTGGGAGGAGCGGCTGACACACCAGGAGGCTGCGCTGCCACTCAGCGAGACCTGGACAGGCTGGAGAGCTGGGTGGAGAGGAACCTCATCAAGCTCAACAAAGGCCAGCGGAGGGTCCTGCCGCTGGGGAGGAGCCACCCCACGCACCAGTACAGGCTGGGGCTGACCTGCTGGGGGGCAGCTCTGTGGAGAAGGACCTGGGAGTTCTGGTGGGCAGCAAGTTGCCCGTGAGCCAGCAGGGTGCCCTGGTGGCCAAGGGGCCAGTGGCATCCTGGGGTGCATTAGGAGGAGCGTGGCCAGCAGGTCGAGGGAGGTTGTCCTGCCCCTCTACCTGCCCCCTGGTGAGGCCGCACCTGGAGTACTGGGTCCAGTTCTGGGCTCCCCAGGTCAAGAGAGACAGGGAACTGCTGGAGAGGGACCAGCGGAGGCTGCGAGGGCGATGAGGGGACCGGGGCATCCCCCTTACGGGGAAGGGCTGAGGGAGCTGGGCCTGCTCAGCCTGGAGAAGGCTGAGAGGGATCTCATCAGTGGCTACACATACCTTAAGGGCGAGTGTCGAGAGGACGGGGCCAGGCTCTTTTCAGAGGTGCCCAGCGACAGGACAAGGGGCAACGGGCACAAACTGCAGCACAGGCAGTTCTGTCTGAATATGAGGGAAAACGTCTTTACCTTGGGGGTGACAGAGCCCTGGGACAGGCTGCCCAGGGAGGCTGTGGCATCTCCTTCTCTGGAGAGATTCAAAACCCACCTGGATGCAATTCTGTGCGACCTGCTCTGGGTGAACCTGCTTTAGCATGGGGGTGGACCAGGTGATCTCCAGAGGTCCCTTCCAACCCCAACCACTCTGTGGTATATAATATAGGTTATATATGAAAACCATCTATTAAAAAATCATCTTATTACCTTTGGTAGTGAAACAAATGCTCAAATACGACAACTGCTGAAGAGGTATCACAGTGCTTTTTGTCACTGTATTATCCAACTACACAAGAATTTCTCATCTTCATTTTAGCTAATCTGTTTTCTGGTTTTTAGTAAGCTCTCGTTAACCAAGAAAACAATCACCATCACAGCCCACAATCCTGCAACAAGGAAACCTGCATTTGAAGAGCACACCAAATCGGAAAGTTAGCAGAGGGTTCTGCATGCAGATGTCTGACCCCTTATGAAGGGTCACCATCACAGCCCAAATAGCACAGAAATAACGTTTCACATTCATATACCCTAATTTGCTATGTTTCATGACAGACTCAAAAGAAGGAAACAAAATAAAACGTTTAAGTAAGAGGGCTTTTGTTCTGAAGTCTCTTGTTGAGCAGCGCCTGTTGTCCAGAAGGACGCAGCATCTCCCAGGCAGGCTCTAACACTCCTTTTTCAGACATCCCTCTAGAGAAGCAGAGCAGAAAAATACATCTCCTGAAACCCAGAACAAGAAAAATGGCCACGCACCAGCTAACAATCCTCCTGCTCTATCCACTTACTTGGATTTTTAAATTCAGGTCCTTACAGAACACATGAAAATACCTTTAGTGCCTTCTCTGGCGTATCCTCCCCTCAAAACACAATTTGTGGAGAAGTAAGAGATGGCTCCTGGAATCCCATCTCAAACAGGAGGGCATGGCATGAAATGAAGAAATTACATGAACATTCAGGATGGCATCTGTGTGAAGCAAGAGGCATACTTTAAGATGAAAGAGGGCTGCCATGTGCTTATCTCCCAACAACTGTTCCCTGAACAATACAACTATTTGAGATGGACACGGTAAATTGCATCTTCTAGTTTCTATATAACCTTCAGACTCTTTTCCTCTTTTGCCAGAGACCAACTTCAAGCACGCAAGAAGGAGTTAAGAACAGAAACATGCCTTGATTCCACAGTTTGACCTACAGCACGTATTTATGTGCCCCTGGAGATCTCAGCCCTGCTAGTCTGGTACGAGCCAGTTGTTTTGCCTAATCATAGAAATCTGCGACAATATTTGCTGGAATGAATGCAGCTAATGCTTCTCACGAATTCATGGGTTTCATTTTTATTTATTTTTGGAGTGATTGTTTCCTAAGTGAGGTGACTTCAACATTAAAGACATTTACTATTAAAAGTATTATGTAATGTCGAAATTTAGATAAAGAAAAATGAACAGAGCACAATTAAATTTATGGGAGCTTGGCTATAAGTGATCATGACTTTTTTTCCCTCCACTTCCACAAAATACACCAAATCCAAATGAAAGCTGAATGAACCTGTAAATTATTTCAACTGTTCAGAAACAATTTCTAAGATTTCGAGAAGCCAATATTCCTCCAAATAAGTAAAGTTCACAGCAGTTAAAGAAAAACAAATAATCTTGATGAAAACTGAAAGCCTCCATCGTAATAAAAATATTTCAGTCTATTGAAGATGGCAGTCATTAATATTTAAGAACTATAAAACTGGGAATTGTAGAAATAGTTAATCAAACACAAATTTGAATTAAGATTATATACATTATGATCAAAATTATTTTTAAGAATTAGAACAATCTAAATATTTCAGAAGTCTCAAAAAAACCTAGTAATATATATTAAAAAAAATCAGAAAAGGAAACAGTACAACCTGGATAACCATAGGCTGAAACCCAGGCGTCACTCCAATAGAAAATAACGCTATGGTTGACACAGAATAGGATTAACAGTGTTGATGCCAATTTTTCCATAAAAACATGCTGGTTATCACCTATGTCATAAATACCAGTTTCAATAAAGATAAAACATTGCTGGCGTGACATACTTGTTATTACTACAATTTCAAGAGTATGAACACAGGTAGACAAACAATTTAAATCTAAAATAAGCAAGAATGTTAATTTACATGAGCTATTTCCCAGTGACTGTGACTACCAGTAATATGTTCTCCTTCTTGCAGTGCTACAGAATCCCACATGTACTGAGGGATAAAAGCATTTAAGGGCAGTTGCTGTGAAATATGTGATGCACTGTAGATGTATTTCTTTGCTTATGTTGTGGTTGTTACATGGCCATTCCTAAGGAACTCAAGTAACACCAAGTCATCCCAGAGCGCTGGAAACGGATGCCGCAAATACGATGCAGCCAGTTGAAGAATCAGCCTCAAATGCATGCTTCTGTAACAGTTCTGCACATAGTACCTTTGCCCTCCTGTGCTATTTAATATTTTTATAAAACAGACATGACAACATTTGATAGGACACAGAACAACTGGAGTAAAAATTAACAAACAGTAAAGGATCTGATGAGGTACACTGGATCTGAGAAAACCCTAGCCACTTTAATACAACCAAGCGTCAATTCTCTCTAGGTACAAAGGACACAGGCCACACTTTCAGAACAGAGGTCTCTAAAAAAGGCTCACATCATGTTGCATCATGACAAATCAGTCAAACATGAAATCTCAATGCAACGCTGCAGTCAAAAGTGTTAATGGAATCGTGTCTTACATAAACAGGTAAATAAATAGCATGAACGAATTTTAATTGTCATTGGTGCAGTTGCTACTGGAGTTTTAATCTCAGTTCTGATATCTACGATTCAAGACAGATGTTCAAAAATCACAGAGAGTATTCAGGGAAGTACCATAATAAGAACAAAAAATAGAAAAATATGCTCAACAGACATAGTGTCCTTATTATTTAAGACACCTTTCTGGAGTGAATTTGTCTATGTATGTGGGAAGAAAAACCCACTTGTTAAACAGCTCTTCAGTACAACACAAAAATAATTAATCATAATGGTCAAAAAAAGACAGCAGGAAGAAGGCAGAGTAGAGTAAAGGTGCAGAAGTTTAAACACGGGTGATAACTAACAAACTATTAACCTAACCTTGAGATACATTTGCCTTGCTGGACTGTTTCCTGTTTTCCGATGGTGAAATTTTCCTAAAAATACGCTTTAACCTGTGCAGAAGTCAATACAAGCAGCCTCATGTTTTACGCAGGAAATTCTAACAGGTAACCACAAGGACCCTTCCTGGGGGAGGATTCCTGGGTGTTGCTTGTGAATGCAATGAGACTCTCCTGAATCACCAGCTTTCTCGTTTCGAGTGTATATGCCCTTTAGTCATAACATTTTCACAACATTATGGCAACAATTATCTCAGCTATTTGTGCAGTGCAGTAGTGTGAGGCAAATATGTATATATAATTATATATATTATATAAACATTACCTATAATGTGAATATATATAAATGTGTTTTTATATAAATATAACGGGGTTTATGCTTCTGGTGAAATGTATCTAATAGAACAGAGCAAGCTTGCTGCTGTCAAGTGGAAGTCCAGGTGAGAGGTGGCCAACACAAGCAGTGTTATGTAGGAACCTTGCCATTGCCTGCCTTAACCACACAGGGTCCTGCAGGCCAATAAGCAAAGAAAAGTCAGATTAGAAAAAGACTTTATTCAGTGGTTTATGAGGAAAGGACTAAAAGGTAGAACAAAGATATCAAAAAGTTGATAGGAGCTGCACACTGACACCTACGGCAGTAGCTATTTTATTCAGTCTAAATGTTACCTCTTGGTATTTGGCAGTGATGAAAACTGTGTGTTGCCAATATTGGTACATACATACATCCAGACCGAACCAGCAGCTATGCTGGATCAGGAATGCATGCCGCTGAGGAGCCAGGTTTACATCTGACACACAAACAGCAAGTAGCGCATTCAGTCATCACAGCTGCTGCTGGTGGCGCAGAGCAAGTTTTGCAGGAGCACAGCATAGAGCAAGCGAGCAGGTAATGCAGCCAGAGTTACGAGGAGAACTAGCCTACATTACAAATGCTGAGAAGCACATCTGAAAAGTTAAAAATAAGTCTATAAGGTTCAAGTCTCCTACAGTGAGTCTATCTTCAACAGGTAGAACTAGAAATCACTCATAAAGGCAGTTGATGAGTCTATAAACACACCTTTTTCTTCTCAAAAGCAGCATATTAATTAGTCATGTTTATTCTTACTCTGGTCATTCATTCATTCATGCTCCAGCACAGCCGTATTTCTACGTTTTTTAGCACAGAATGTGCTCCTATGGTTAAATGTTGATTTATTAATGAATAAGCAACATTATGTCAGGCATTATGTCAGTCGTGTGTAACCGTGACCTAGAGCAGTGCCAGTTCAAGCTGCTTTCTAACCTGTGCTGATCCTTCACGTACACAGTCAAAACTACCTAAAACAGAGTTACACCATGAATCACGAACAATTCCCAAATACAGTTCGTACGTAGCTCCCCAACAGTTCTTGCAGAAGCACAGCCTGGGGACAGAGCACAGACAAAACTGGCCAGCGCTGCACAGAAGCAATATGCAAAGCAATGATCACACCACACTAAAATTGTGCATCATTACAAAAATCATTCAGACAAATTCCTTCACACTTATCCAGCTTGTTTCAGTTTATATCAAACACACCTTAAAGAAAAAAACTGCACTCATTATTGAAGATCATTAAAAGAGCTTCAAAACCGACCATCACTGAAAACTGTTGTATTCTGTCCGTATATCACTCAAACGTGGTTATTTACAAAGCACTTCAATATTTTCCAATTCAGAGACTTAAAAACATATTTTTGAGTGTGAGTATTTCCTATATTAAATATAAAGTCCATACTGAATGCTAGTTTTGTACAATACTCAGTAAGTCATACTAAATTCAGGAAAACCAAAGTATTGGAATAAAAACAAGAATTTGCGTTGTAAAATAACCAAATGAATGACATGAAATATGACAGTATTCCACTTCAAATTAGAAAGCATATACTTCAGTACTTTCAACAGTAGAATTATCAACAGAAAATTACATCATTTACTAAAAACAGATGTGAAAACATTATGACTTTTCAAAAATCAAAGATATTAATTGAGAAACTTTAAACACACAAGTGAATTACATGCTAATTACTATTACCAAAAACATAGTGCTGCAGCTTCCAGGGCAAACGTTCATCCTATTTACCTGTTCTACTGTTATAGCACATCTTCAAGACTGATTCTGCATCTGTATACATGTATGTTCATACTCAAACACAGAGGGAATCCTGTTAACTTATGTTAACTGATATTTTTTGTAGTTTTGTTTTGTTTTACAACAGTTTGTTGGTTTTTTTTAAGTACATTGCAAAAATTTCGGGGCGGGGGGGGGTGTCATTTTGGTTTTTTGAAAGCTGAGAGGAGTCCAGGTGTTCCATTACCAATTAATGATTAAAAAAAGAAATTGGTACACACATTTAAGAACAACATTATTCCACAAGAACACTTTCCTGCTTCCTTTTTTGTATTAGTCCAGTATCACTGCTTTCATTATTCTTTCAGGTTTTGCTGCTCCTAAAAATTAACAGAATTCCTGCTTCCTGAAGAATCTGGAAAATACTGTGCACTACGAATGTACACTGGAACTAATGTTCCAAAAATTATGATTTTTTTTAAAATCTAAAATGTTAGGTGATAGAAGTAGCAACAAAATTACAAGTATTTATTTCCAAATTCTTATTGCAAATCACAAGTTCTCAACAACCACTGCACACAATTTACAGGGTCCTCTCACAAGCAGGATACCCTACAACACTGTGTAGTAATTTTGTTATTACATTCAGTAACCTGAATAACTGGCTAACACAGTTTTTAACCTGCATTTTGTCACTGAACTCACCATAACCTGGCCAGAAGAAAGAACTTGATGCTTCTGTAATATTCCACCCATTTTTTCATTACAATGTTTTCATCTAAATGAGTCAGCTATTCTCAGAGAGCACCACATATGCACAATTGCTTACCTTTCTTCTTGCCTGCTTTGAGAAGGAAAAAATGATAAATAATGACTGGAGGGGTCTTATTAAGTGTATGAATTAGCGTGTATAAATATTTACAAATAAATACCTTGATCTTTTGAATACAGTTATCAGAGCTCTATTCCTTAAAATACATAGCAGTATTTGCTCGTGTCAAATGCATGCAAATAATTTAATAATAACAGTTAAAACAGTATAGTTTTTGTGGACTGCGTAAATTCTTCATAATGAGCTCTTTAGGAAGTAAAATCTTTGCTTCATTGTAAAACTTTAAGTTAATTATGCATGCTATTTTGCAAAATCCAGAGTTAACAAGGATTAAGGACATACAAAGAAAATGTAGTTTCTCACCTTTGTCTTTATATAGAATGGCGATGACTGGTGAATGGGCAAGTCCATGAGGCTATTGGAATTTGTGACACTGTTACTGTTAGCATGTTCATCTTCTCTACTGCTGTCGTCAGACTGATCAAAATCATCACTCTCCTGGTCCATTTCCTCCTCCTCTTCCACCTCCTCCTCTTGATCACCAGCATGTTCATCATCTTCTTCCTCTTGGTTACAAGTGGATTCTTCATCCACTGTAATAAGTCTATTGTTATTTTCTTCTGACTGCTCCTGCTGAGACTCATGCCTGTCATCAAATCCAGGTTCTTCTCCTCCTATCTCCCCATTCCTCCCAATGTGCTGCTCCTCTTGTTGTCGTCTTTGCTGCTGCTCCTCCTCTTCTATGACCCGATTCATCTGCTCCTCATCTACTTGGCTTGAGGAAGCATCACCTCGAAGAGATCCACCAGTTCGTCGCCTCTTGCTGCCCACAGAGAGCAGTTCCTGATTCATTTCCAAAAGCCAGCTTGCTACTTCTTGGACCTTGGCTAGGCTATCTGAAGATGCAAATGCTTTCACATTCTAAAGAGACAAAAAAAGTGGGTAATTACAAAAGTTACATTTTTTTATTAGATAAAGCATTAAAAACTTATTTCATCATATTACTCCTGACAACTTCAGATTCCAAGATACAAGGAATAATTTCTACTTGACACACCACTGGAAAAACCCAGACTGCAGACAACTTTGTAGCAAGAAAGTTATTTCTTCTATTAAACAGTCTGACCATGACCTCTGCAAGCACCACATTCTGCAAAATTCAGAACTACTTGCCCTAATAGAGAATCCACAAGAACCATTAACATTCACATTAACTAAAGATCCAAGTATAGGATATTACTTGCTAAAAATTGGACAAAGATAATTTTCAAGTGGCATTGTATTTTCCCTCTCATTTGATCACAGACTTTATATATTACAGATTATGAGCTGCTTTTGATCTTATGCCTTAAGAGCAGGCACATTTTCAGGTGTAATTGAAAGTTTCATTTCTTGAACTATGATTTTCTTTTAGATAAATGAAAAAGAGAACACACACTAAAGAATACAGCCTTATCACTTTCAAGTCTTAAATTGGCCACAGAGATGCCCGGTGGTCAAAACCAGACAGACACTGCTAGGCAGCCCACGCAGCTCAGAAATGGCACATACCTCACCCAGCAAAAACCACTGTTAGCAGTAAAGTACTCCAAACTCTGAGAAGCTACAAGAGTTGTTAAATGAGACTCTGAGAAGTTTAAAAATTGCCAGATATAGATGCATATTAACAGAAATTGAAAAATACTAATGCAATTTCCAAATTATCCATGCATTTGCCGATGCATGTGCATGTAAGCAATACACATGAACAGAGGGATGTAACACACTCTAGCTAGATCTTAGATTTGGTATGTGACTTCCAGCTATACAACCTTTGAGGATGGTACATCCCGACTCCAGTTCCTCTAGATTCAACTGATGTGTTGAGTTGGTGACACCAGACATGAACTTGACAAGGGGTCAGTCACAGGTTGCACATGAAAATGTGTGCAAAGAGAAAATAACTAGTTTTTTCGCTGTGCATTGAACCACTGTCCTCAGGTGTCCGTAGACCACACCACTCAGCAGGCTACGCTGTGAGAGATTCAGAAAGTACAATACAATACTGGCAGGGAAGCATGACTGCTGAGTCTCCTTGGAGCAGAAGCAGTTGAAGGATGTAAGTTTCCAGGAGTACCTCGGTACTGGAAGATATTCTCCTAATCTCTCCCACCCATCCCCTTGCTTTTCTTTAGAAAGGCTCTCATAGTTAAAAAAAAATCCAAAGAACCTAGAGCCTTGGATGATGGAGTTGTGGAACAGATAAACCCCAACTGTGCTCCATGACATTTATAAAAACATCCAAATTAATGGTGAGGGGGGAAGGAAGTACCAGAAACCATAGCTCTATGGTAATTTTCTTTTTGTTGTACCATAAAAGCCACAGAAACATTTTTACAGATGTTCTTCAAGTCTTGCGTTGAGAAGTATTTGTAGATAGGGTTCTGCACACTTGTCGCCTCTTCCTTGAGGAAACATTACTTAAATCCCAAAGTCATGGTTCTCAAGTTTCCACATGTCTATCCAGGTAACAACTGCCCCCAAATAAAATCTTACAAGCTCAGAAGCTGAAATAAGCGTTCCAAAGAAAGCATCCACTAGCAATTAGCTCCAACGAGCAAATGAGAAGCTAATACGAAAAGACAATTAAGCTCCACATGTCAAGGCAAGGACGCGACACAAGCAAGCAGAGGCTGTGCTGACTCCTGCTTTTACCAGTGGAAAAAAAGCATTAGGACACTGGGGTGCACATGACCCAAACCAGAAGCTAATGGCTCCAACCTTGAGTGCAAGGGGCATCAAAAGTGAATGTGTTTGATTTTCTATATATAGTAAGTAGCACTTGAGAAGAATATGCTCTTCGTGCCATCTAAGAGAAATGTTTTCACTTAACATTTTTCCCCAAAGCCTGGAAACTGTAGCATATTGGATTGATGTTTAATAACTCCATTTCATCAAATGTCAAATTTGGTTGCACATATAATCTGAGGTTAGTACAACTATTTATCAGGCTTGCTACATAGTTTGGGCTTTATGAACACGACAACACTACCTCTTACTTTCTCATGGAAAGAGAAAAGATTTGGATTTTTTAAAGATTAAAACAGGTGAAAATCAGGAATTTAAAAAAAAAATCAAAAGAGATTTACATCTTCAGAATCTAGCAATTTCAGCTTCCACCACAAATGGTTCTCTAAATAGTCATGAATGAAGCTTACAATTTTTAATTGTATTTTTTCAGGATCAACAGCTTTGTTTCAAATACATCAATCAACTGTTGGTTTAGGGCTTGCTTGATAAAAATGAAAATGCTGCATTCGTATTCACAATTTAATACATACTTTCAATTTGTATCTATAAGCAACTAACAGGAAAGGTCGGCAATGAAATACTTAGATAACAGAATGCCTGATTCTGCTAAATGCATAAGTGACAAAAATAACACTACTGTTACTGTTAATATACCCAAATGAAATTCCAGCCAATTAAAAAAAATGAACATACATTAGTGCTATTATATATTTTTAATTATGCCTAGATTTTTGTAGTGACCATCAATTCACAAAATTAGATTCAGTCATAAGTGATTTCAGTTTTACTCTGTATTTGCACAAATAAATTCAACTTGGTTTTTCCAGAAGCCTGTACAATGCATTATCAAAATTTAATTACAAGCAATGCTACATCAGAAACCATCAATATGCAAAGAGGTGAAGCATTCGCTAAAGAACAGATGGATGTACATTATCTGAGAGATTTGAAACATTAAAGCTGCCTTCTGTCACGTAAGTGCTTTCAGAATTAACTACTGTCGGCTAATACACAAGATACAATCATTTCCATATATAAGGTAGATAAGGAATAAGACAGGATTATTATTTTGCAGGAAGTGTATTTACAAATCAACTACCAGAGAACTAAAATGCTGTTTTCAGCTGGTACGGAGCTTCCTTCATTTATACTCTCCGAGCCCAAAATGACTCAAATCAGCTAAGCCCCAGCAGGTCCACAGAGCTTTCCTACCCCACCTCAGACCACAAAGAGATATTTTTAGACAAGACACCAATGCAGGGCTTTGCATAAACATGCAAAACTCATTAAACTTCGTCAACAAGTCTAACTTGGCCCAGGTTAAGTTTCTTAACACTTGAAGCCAGTTGTATAGAAAAGCAAAATACAAAGAATCCCTAAGGCAAATGGAAGTCCCTGGACTGATCCAGCTATAAATTCAGAGTTGATGAATGCATCCCCCTGTCTATATTGAAGATTAGATGCTGCAGAATTCTTCATCTTTATCCATTAAATTTGCACAGAAAATAATTATAAAAATAACCCAGAGTTACAGTTGCTCAAAACCATCTGTAAGAAATGCCAAGCAACACCAGGAAACTACAGAGAGAACTCCTCAGGTTTATCCACCACAACAGGTTGCATTCTGTACGGGGAAAGAAGGATGAACACTGCATTTCTTGCTTTACCGCTGAAATATCTGTCCCTCGAATTGATACAGAAGTTGCTAAACATTTTTAACCTATAAAAACATCTAACTATGGGAAAACAGAAAGATCTCCATTAGTACAGCTGGGGCTTATTATTCCTTTTTTATCACTTGAAACTGTAAGGGAAAAAAGGGAAATGAGGTGGGTGCAGAAAGGTGGAGGGGGAGGTTGTTTTTTAACTAAGTATAGCAGAACTTGCAAAGGTTTTAAAGAACTAACTTGGAAATTAGAGGGCTAGACTGACTTGAGTACTAACTGAAGTCATGCTAATACTGATCAGGACAGCAGTTAGCGAAAAGACAGAATGGCTGGAGTCACAATGCGGTTTATGGGCAGCGGACACTCCTAAAACAGATCTTTTTTTGAGGTTACAGATTTGGCGGACAAAGATAATTGGACTAACACAAAAACTTCTGTAAATATTTGGTTAAATACTGCCTCACAGATTAATACACACAACCCAGTAAAAAAGCTGGAACTTAGTAACTGAGTTATAATTGAAGTAAATATGAAGTAAAAAAGGAACATCCTATCCAAGCTAAGGATCTGCTATGGTTTCATCTCAACATCCTAACCTACCTTCTGCAAGAAAAATAAAATCCTTAAAAGCACACTTTTGCCAAGATTGTCACTGGCACATGCAAAGCGGAGACGCAGCACGCACAGGAGCTGGGCAGGGGCTGGGGAAAGTGCTGTTATTTCCAGACCAGCTCAGACCCCAGGGCCTAACTGACCCTCACAGCTGGGGCACATCTGGTGTAGTTTCAACCAGAAGGTGCTCTGGGATAGCTGCGCTTTCATTCTAGTGGGAAGCAAGTGTGGACAAGCAGGAGTTACACTTGAAAAGCATGCTCCCGATCCCAGTTCAGACTGGCACACAGAGTGATGGGTGTGCAGATGGGTAGGCACCAGCGCTGCCAGCCACCCAAAACCCATTAAGCCCATTTGAAAAACATGCAAAGAGAATTAAATGCAGCATCCAGCAGGTAGAAATAAACAATAAAATTAACACTGATAAAATTGTGGACCGTGTTTTATGAAAAAAAGAAAAAATATATTTTGCATGTATGGAGCTAACAATGCAAAACACTATGAGCAAGCGACATGTATCTTGCATTAAACAGAAAGTTTAATACATTGATCTGATTACTGGCTACACAATTTGTACATAGAAAAGATTTTGAACAATAGCAAAGCAACAACAAACCAAAACAATCGACATGCAATAACTGGAAATGGAAACTATACAAAGTCAAATAAAGAAGCCACCACCTTCTTTTGTAGGTTATGCTAGTGGACAATTATCCTCATGCAAGGACTTGATGAAGACAAGGTACTTCAAATAAAGCCACAAGTTTAAAGTAATGAGCTTTAAGCAAAAGTTGCAGGAGAATAATTCTGCTGTGCTACACAAGATGGCAAACTTTATCATAGTAACGGACACCTCAAGTCATAAAATTCTGAGCTGAATACTGTACAAAAGAGGAAAATAAAACCCTTTGTACTTCATCAGCACAAAATTTCGAGTAGAGCAAGATTAACATACAGCTTTAAAAACTTTCAATAACTTTTCATCAAAATAAAATACATCATTAACAACGCATCTTTTCCTACAAGCATGCATGCTTTTTCCAAGAATGATAAACTACTTCTCTGAAATGTATACACACCTCAAATCACTCTGTCAACTCCATTATTCGCAGCTCCAAGCTCCAGAACAAATTAGCAGCTAAAGAGACTCTCTGCTCTTGCTCTACGATCACCCTGCCCAGCACAGCTCTGCCAACACTTCCTGGAGCAGCACATGAACATTTTCTGTTGGATTAGAAACGATCCTGCTCCTTTTTCACTATCTCTAGATACTTCAACAATCATGTTGTTTATTCAGTGCAAAGTGGTCAAAGTAACCAACAGTAAACAAAGATGCTCCTCTAATTACTTATGTCAAACATAAATCTGACAGCACGTAAAAAAACCTAGATTTAGTATTCATTAAATTTAAAAAACTACCACAATTAAAGTTTCCTATGCAGATTTAATTAAGCCCAGCTGCCACTAATCTTCTTGTGTGGCCAGTTTTAATTATCCCCCTTCCTATTGTAATTTGGCCCCAACTTCATATGTACCTTCTGAGGCTTTTCATCAAGTCCTTGAGTCCCGATCTCCCTTTCCACATGTTTCTGAAAAAAGACAATTCCAGTTTTCCCACCACATATGGTCTACTGTAAGATGTCTCTCCCTTCTGTTCACCGGCTTCTAGTAAGCCCACAGTCCTATTTCAACAGACCTTTTCCCTTCTCTATTTCATCATCCAAACTTACTTCTTCTTATCCCAGGACTGCCTCCTCACGCAGCTCCCTCTCTAATCCCATGCCTCAGCCTCCCAATCCCTTTTAGCCCGCAGCGCTGCTCCAGCCCCAGACCCCTGGCTCCCTTCTGATCCGTTCCCCACAGAAAGAGAAGGGATTTAGACGAGAGGCAATAGCTGACGATACGTGAGTAGTAACAGCACAACAGAGCAGTGTCCCTTGCTATCATTTATGGGGACCAAAACGCAGAGACCATTAAAAAGAAAACTTTGTTTTAACTCCGGACTGGAAAGACAAAGGCATATGAAGGACCTATCACGTAATCCTGCCTTTTCTGGTAGACACAGGTGAAGTATTTAATATAGGATAAAATATGAAATAGCACACACAACCCACTAGCAAATGAGAGCACAAAAAGTAGTTTAGAAAATCAGTAATTACTACAAGAATTTACATACTTAAGCTACATTCATACACACACTTCTATCTGTGGATGCCTGAACTCTCCTTAAAAGTCAACTGCTGAATCAAAGATAAAATGTTCTGTTCAACAGGCCTTTGTCCTGTTAATGTGGAAGAACAAACTCTCCCATTTTATGGATCTATCATTTCTTCTCTTTTCCTTTATTTCTTTCATAGTGCTTCCATTTGTGCACATTTAACATCATTACAAATATTAACTTTTAACATCAATTCTTTATTCAGAAACAAATAATGTTGTAATGCATGAGTAAGTGGATGAACAAAACTCTTCTCAGCAATCACCGTAAAAGCCCAGTCTCTTTGACACAGGTTCACTTAACCCTCACAGATAGTGACTGTGGATAGAGTGGGAAAAGCTGCAAAAGGTGCAACATACGTGCTGTGTATAAGCAGGGCAACATGGATTCATCCCATTCATGCGGGAAACAAAACCACCTACAGCATGCACACAAACACCGAATCTGGATGTATTACAGCTAAAATGAATCCCACAGATTCTCTTTGCAAGAACAAGAGGAGTGTGAAGTCCTAATGCTTTAAATCAAATGTCCTTTTCTTCACTCCTTGTGCACTCTCCTCAAAAACAAGACTGCTTTGGTTAAAATTTTACACAGAAGACTAACTCAGACTTCTTGCAGAGGGGGCAATAAATTTTTTAAAAAATATATAAATCAGAGTTAAAGTTTTAGCAGTTTTTAATGTTCCAGGACAGAGAATCATGCTATAAAACGTAACCTGATGACAAAATCAAAGCAATCAGCACATAATGGGAAGTGAGATAACCACTGTTTATTTTTCTGTAGACATTTATCTGTTCGTTACCTTAATTCTTGTATTTCAAGTGTTAAAAAAAAGCCTGCATTTCCCTTGTTTCAAAAAGGAGGAAAATATCATAGCAAACAATTGGTGAATAGTGTGTTACACAAGTTATGTTTTTACCTTAAACTTGTGATATTTCAGAAAATGAGAATTACTGTGAGATTCTGCAGTAAGGATGGGGTAAAGTTGATAAGAGGGAAATATGAAAGTGACCCATGAAGAAATTGTTGAAAGCCTCCATCACCCAGTAATAAGAAAACTGTATTAAAAAAAAAAAAATAAATTAAAATGCAAAGTCCTTTTCCTCAAAGCCATATCCCAACTAACAAGTTATTAACATCTGTATGGTGTCATTGAAGAAGTGGAAGCTCGTGTCTGTTTATCAAGAAACCTGTTCATAACTTAGCTCCCCGAAAGCCAAGACCAGCAGTAAAAGTACAAAAGTTACTCCTTATTTTTAATTCTGCATTGTTATGTTTTCATCAAGAAGAATGAATGGATGTAATTTAGAATAAAATTATTTAAATTCCTTGAAAGATATCATGGGAGACAACAATCCACAGTAGGAGGGGATCAGTGATTATGACTGATCTTACTGTGTTCATATAAATAATCCTGTTATTTTTAGTAGTTATAATAATAATGACTGTTACACAAAGAAGGTTTGTTTGTCTTTTCACTAACAACTCTTCAAAGAAAATGGATTGAGCTGTAAAATGTGACAAGTTAACTATCATGTGCAACTAATGAAAGGCTTGTCTCCCCTTTTCCTCAGAGAAGGGAAAGCGGAAAAAAGCTTTGAGTTATTTAAACGGTGCCAAGTTTTCCAGCAGCTATTGAAAACAAAACAAGCAAGGCCTCCATATAATCTTCCATGCCTCCACTTAATCTTTAATATCAAGCAGTGTCCATTTTCTCACTGAAAGGACCTCTGCACTAGAAAAGCAACGCACACAATTTTTAATTACATTGTCTTACCCTTTCTGCTTTGACAACTGTACCATTACGTGGGTTTCTATATTAAAATCTTTAATTCTCTAAATGAAAAAAATAATTATCTTGCATAATAAATGCATGTTTTTTCACAAATTAGATTACTACAAGAAGCCTATACTACTATTGCTAGCGATACAGCACAAGCACGCTTATTTGCTCGATTTAGAACAGCAAGTTTCTATCTTAGTATTTCAGTCTCATGTAAACTATGCCTTCTGTGCATACTAACAAGGAAGAGTTTCTTGCCAAAAGCAAACATTAGATCATACTTGCAGCAACATAAACAGAGTATCTTTAGTTACATTAGTTGAGAAGCACGTGGGCTGAAAAATTCTCAGATTAGAAAAATAGGCGGGCAGTTTATTATACTTTTATATTTAAAGATGCTGTTGCATGCCTACTTGGCAAAGGCTAGAAATGTACAAACAGAATCATCCCAACTTCTATTTCACGATAGGTACCTACATAATACATAATTTCTCTACAAAAAAGATCGCTAATCCTCTTACAGTGCAACAGGAGACTAAGCAGTCCTTAAAGCTTAACAGGTTTGGGTAATTTTGGGGTTGAATTCACTCCTTCTCCCAAAAATAAGTGAATGAGATTTGTGGGTTCGTAGTCATTGTGGTAGCTTTCCAAGCTGGCCCAAAATCTCCACAGCACTTCATACATGTGCCTTTCTGCCCCTGAACCAGACCACCTATATGCCCTGTAACAAAAGTCCTCGCGGTCAGTTTTACAGCATCACCAACAGCACTGTGTACAGGGACCCCCCCAGCTGCCTGGGACAACAGGATGGTTTCACGCAGCTCAAGGCCTTTCATCCATAGGACAGGAGCCTGAGGAACGAGGATAACACTGCTAGTCTTGCCTACTAGTAGCAAACTTTGGTTAAGCTTTGCTGGAGTGTTACTGAGGCATGTAAAACTCATACTGAGTTAACATACGTTAAGCTATAGGTACCAACAAAAAGAAATCTCAACTACGAAGTCCAAAACAATCACTCAAGTAACTTACTTCAAGTAAACAGGCAACATGATTATTACAGTGCAGAAACAACTGCTTTCCTTCCAACTATCTAGGCCAATTTTATCTAATAGACAAGAATCCAATCAATGAATGCCGAAATGAGAAAAATCCAAATGGAATTAAATATGAGGATAATTACTGACTGTAATAGCTTACCAGGAAGACAGTAAATTCATCACCACTTTAAGACTTAAATAAGAAATATACTCCATCAGAGTTTAACACATGCATTGAACAACTGCACAACCCGTACCAGAGGGGCAGGTACGGAGGCATGGTTAGCTGACCGCCTCTCCCTGGGAACGTACACTAATAAGAGCTGTCACCTCCTCTGCGCTCCCACAGTGACGTAAGTGGAAATAAATACCTGGCCTGGGGGTGCTGGCTGGCAGCCGGCTGGGCAGGAGCCAGCAGGGTGCCCAGGTGGCCAGGAAGGCCGGCAGCGTCCTGGCTGGTGGCTGAAACGGTGTGGCCAGCGGGGCAAGGGCAGTGACCGTCCCCCTGCGCTCGGCACTGGTGAGGCCGCACCTCAGGTACCGAGTTCAGGTTTGGGCCCCTCGCTGCAAGAGGGACAGGGAGGTGCTGGAGCGTGTCCAGGGACGGGCAGCAAGGCTGGTGGGGGGTCTGGAGCACAAGTCTTGTCAGGGGCGGCTGAGGGAACCGGGGTGTTCAGCCTGGAGAGGAGGAGGCTCGGGGGGACCTTATTGCTCCCACAGCTGCCTGAGAGGGGGTTGTAGGCACGTGGGGGCCGGTCTCTTCTCCCAGATCACAAGCGATGGGACAAGAGGAAACAGCCTCAAGTTGCACCAGAGGAGGTTTAGATTGAATATTAGGAAAAACTTCTTGACTGAAAGGGTGGTCAAGCGTGGGAACAGGCTGCCCAGGGAGGTGGTGGAATCGCCATCCCTGGAAATGTTTCAAAAACGCACAGATGCGGTGCTTAGGGACACGGTTTCATTGTGGACTTGGCAGTCCTGGGTTAACAGCTGGACTTGATGATCTTAAAGGTCTTTTCCAACCAAAATGATTCTATGATTCTATGACACACAGGCAAAGCGTTCTACCGAACTGCTGAATAAAACCTGCCTAGTTTCAGTGCAGGCTTATTTCACAACCACCAGGCTTAACGCACAAGCTAGCATGTTATGGGCAAAATAGCCTTAATATAAATTTTTCTTCAGCATCCACAACATTCCTGAATGTGGCCCTGGGGCTGGGATGCATTTCCAATGGGAAAACCTACAGACCTCAGCAGTACAATATGCTAAACTGTTTTACGAATCCATTCACGTGGCCTGTTACCTAGCGTGGTGCTGCTTTGCGAAGCTGTGGCGTAAGAGCAATACATAAATAACTTCCAAGCAGAGTTGCTCATTATTAATGCAAACTATTCTGAAGGCAAAAGCAAAACAGCATTTGGCAGCAAGAACACTGCCATTAAGATGTTTGGTCTGAAAACCTCAAAGTGATTTATAGAGTACCCAACTGACTTCTCTGTCTCTGTTTCTTTCCTGTCCGCTAATCATAAAAGTAATTTTGGGTACATTTCCCCGAATTACGGGTTTTACTGATACTGAATTGCAATTTTACCAGATGGCTGGTGTCAGCTTCTGACAAAACACTAGCATGATTTCTTGGACTGAATCTCCAATTCAAATGCTGCAGAAGTGCAGCACAAACAGGCAGACATGCAGAACAGCAGAAATAGCCAAAAAAGAAAAAGGTCAACTTAGAACACAGCACAGAAAAGATGGCCTAAAAAAAGGTCATCTTTAACTGAGGTGGGGGAATAGACTCTGAAGGCAAACAGCACCTAAATTTAGTTGAACTTAAACTTAATTTAGTTGTATTTGAAAGGGAGGAAATTAACAACAAGCACTAAAGTCTCCCCTACCTCAGAGCTGTTTAAGATAGACAACTTCTAATGTGGAATGAGAACATACACCCTTTACACTGAAAAGTATTCTAGTGGTTAAAAAGACAGCAGGATTGAAGCTGAGGAAAGTGAGAATCAAGAACAGTGACTACTATTGAAGAATATTTGTATTTGAACAATTTTTACAAGTTCAAAATACATTCCCCCTTTTCAAGCAGCTCTTATACTGCCTCTAATCACCAAGAGAATCAACTCTCTTTACTCCCAAGAAGCTTCAAGGCACAGAACAGTATTTTCAAGCCTCTTAATAATGACTAATGAAGTAAAGGAGAAGCAATGAGGGTTATGCTATGCGAAGTGTAATCTCTTCATTCTGTTCTGACGCAGACTTCTGCATCAGACTAACCTTCTAGGAAAGATTACCAGGTTATTTTAAAAATAAAGAATACCCTACCAGAGATTAAATAGCCATCTATTAATTTGAACACTACACTTTACAAACAAAACAAACCACTTTTTTTTTTTTTTTTAAATTCCCAGTCCTTCTACATTATTCCAAGCATACAAGATGACAACAGACAAGGGAAAAAGAACAAAACCCCCAAGTCTTGCCAAGCTGTCATCAACAACATTTTCTACCTTAAGATACATAGTGGATAATGCTTATTCCAGGCTACTGCCAAAAATTTATATTTCAATTTTCTGTTTTCAGTTGCCTATTCTCTCTAAAACAAGTCTGAAGGGCAATTATCTATAGTATTCAGCTGTCATGTACTCCTAATTACTAGGGAAAAAAATGAAGTAATTCTATCAGTACTGTTAAAGCAGCTGGGAGTAAAAAGCTGTAATACATTACAGACAAAGATAATTTCTTATTTGTTTACTTCAGCAGAGTTATGAACTGAGTTTCTGAGATAAGAAAAGATAGCTAGGGATCAGGTTGGGGTAGAAAACATGCTCCATGCAAGCCACACACAACATTAACACTGGTATATTTTACTATTTTGGTGGGGAAAAAATACAGCTCAGCCTTATTCTTGTGAGGTTACTCTAAAAGAACAAGGAGTAATATATATTTTATGAAGAATGCCTATCTGTCCACAGTCCTAATTCATATCTCATGAAATGTTCAGCTGTTTACATTCAATCAGATTTTCCGCAGTATCTGCTGGGCAACATTGTCTCCATTCTGAATGCTGCATTTTAAAAGACGAACTCTGAATCATGTACTTTCTTCCAGAGCTAGTCAATGAACTCATTACATGCCTTTGCATCAACATCTGATAAGGAGCCTTTGACCTACACTTTCTTCCTTTTAATAAAAGCAAGAAATACAAAAAGAAACAGAAGGGCAGCATTTACCAGACTTGCTGAACTCTCTTAATACATTGGTTTGTCTGCATTTTCAGCATCCTCAGCAGTAGAAAGGCCTAAGTAAAACAAGGTCACATACTAACAGGGCACAGCAGAACAAATTCCCCTTCCTGGTGTCTCACTTAAAAGCAAAAAAACAATTATGGTCTCCACATAACATTAAAAGAAAACAAAGGCCGCCTCCTTAACCTCATGTCTGCAGAACGCTGCCTACCACACATCAGTTCCTAAGTGTTATGTTCTCTGTGTCACAGGGAGGCTTTCTGGCAGCAGATATAAAATCTGACCTTGCAGAACAACAAGGCACTTGCTGACAAACAGCATGCGAGATTGCCAGTTTTGAAGGAAGATGATAACCCAACCTGCCTAAAAGACCCTGGCCCCAGACCAAACAGACTCTTAGCAGGCTCCACTGGAGAAATGGAAATGGTAGCAATTATTGTTATTGATTTAATGCCCCTAAAATGGCTGAGACTCTTATTTCAGTAACTGATTAAGCAGTATGGTTCAGCAAGTAGCACATCTGCCTAACAACCTACAGAAACCTAAATTTGCTTGGCTGAACTATTCCTGGGACCAAGGAAGTAATTTTTTGTATCTGCATGACCAGAGGTGAAAGTAGGTGCCTAGGAAAGAATGTAAGATGGTCTATGATATCAATGTCAGGCAGGCATTCAAACTTTCTCTCAAATCTTACACAGCCGTTTACTCCAAATACTCTGTGTTTCTGCTCTACAGCACTTCCCTTCTACAGAAAGATGGTGTGACAACACGCAGTAAAAAGAGCCAAGTCCAACACAGGAAAGCACTGACCACAGGTAACAGTGAACAAATAAACGACTCACCTGAACTACCGACTAAAAGAGATACTGATACAGCCTGTACAAATATAAACAGTCTTAAAATTTGAATTTGGGATCATAATTTGAATGCGTAAGAAACAGGTTGTAGAGAGAGATCATTTTCAGAGACTAATGTCATTTAAGATGCTGTCACTGCTCCGCCACAAAATTATTTTCAGTAAAAGCTTCACTGAAATCAACTGTGTGCGCCCTAACCCATTCCAGATGAAATTAGGCAAGTCAAATCAAGCCCGCCAGTTTCCTCTAACCTAAATGCTGTTGCTAGCAGTGCATTAAGAATGACTGATATGCACTGTTTTAAGGACAGCAGACCTTACAGCCTTCCAGCAGAGAGCAGGTAACAGCTAGGGACCAATTAACATCTCACAGCACTGCAAAATACACACCTACCCATAAACTTAAAGCTACACTCTTCAAAAAAAGCAAGCCATACGTCATTGCTAGCATTGCAGATCTAAACCTGACTGTTCTAGAAGTCTCACCAAACCACTTGTCTGCCAGAGCTGGCATGCATGAGCTGCTCTTTCTCATGCCTATGTGGAAAGTTTCTTTGCAACAGTGAACCTGCCACACAACGGCAGCTGCAAAGAGGAAGAAGCCCCAGTGTCATTGCCTTGATCCACCTTTACTACTGGCCAATCTGCCTGCCAAAAGTTCCTGACTTTTCAAGGGCACTGTTGGTGCAGATTTGTGTAGGTGGAAGAGTAATCACTATTCCTCCCAGACAGCATCAGCTCTATTGATCACACAGACTGCACTGCTCCCCGTTCAAACCTGGTGTTTGCCCCTGCTGCTACACCAGGCATCTAGCATTTTGCAAAGGTCAGCAGCTACGCCACACAGCTACCTTCCAGATCTTGGAGACCAGCATGTTTCTGAAGCAAGCAGATGAGGTTGCTCTGGTCCTAGCAAAGCGTGTGGTGTTGTTCAGAGGGAGAGACTTGCCAGATTGCTGGTAACAGGTGGAAATCCAAAGCAGCTGAGATGGTACAACCTCTAAGACAAGATGGTTTGTCTCCTATGAGCATCAGGGACTGCAACACGATAGGGAAGGGAGCCTGAAGAGTCAAACCCTGTCAAAACAAGAGAGCAGAGCTCTGCATGTACTGAACAGGCAAGGCACATTTCTGGGTTGGTTGGTTATCTTCTAACAGAGAAAAGCTGCGCAAGAAAAAGATTTGTAAAATAACTAACCAATTTAAAAACTTGAGGCCAGTACTGAACTAATACAGAACATGGTTACCATGAAGAGTGATACGTGGAACAGTCCAGCTGCAAAAGGTTGAATTTCACAACAACTGTTTCTACTGATAGAACGCCAAATTGGATGACTTTCTGAATAATACACTGGTTGTCGGTAGCAACAGCACTGTCAAAAACAGGGCCTCTATAGTTGCCATTACTGGAAAACCTGGCTGATTATGTCCTATGACAGGCATAGTTTGAAGCCTGCAAAATGGACCTTACAGTAACCATTCTCTCTGCAGCACCCCAAAAAGGCTTTTAGTAGCTGTAAGGCTCTCTCACTAAATAGCTCAACTTTTCAAAAGGTCCAGTCCTCCACTGAGGAAAACAGAATATAGTACAAACCATGCTGGCAATGTGAAGTCCAAGTCATCCATCACAGCCTTCAAGCCTGTGTCTATCTTAATTTCTCTTACAACCTACAGGTGGGCTTCCATGCTGTCATGCAAGGCTGATTAACAAACGGTAGCATTCTGTCCAAAGTTCAGAAATCCCATTTTGGTCACCAGAACATAGGAGTCAGCTATTTGCTCAATAAAAACAATGATTAGGAATAAATTGTAACATGGTACAAAAAATACAGTTGAACTCTCTAAGATATTTACATTTCCATTCCTATTATCTTGCCACCTGGAAAATATCTAGCACATAAACGTTCTTTCTCCAATAAGAATCCTGCAAAGAAACTATGGTCTAAGAAATACTTTGATTTCTGGGTGACATTACTCATAGATTTTTATGAAAGCCTGGCAAGAACATATTTTCTACTTGTAATAGTGCAGGGCTCCTGTACTGTAATCCATTCCCATAGAGTACACAGCCATTCTGAAAGATACTGCAATTAACATGGTGTAACGGTACACAAATGGGCTCCACAGACCTGTACTTACTCCTCAGACACTAGTGACATCAAGCCTAAGTTTCCAAGATATTGCATCTTCATGGGTGGGCACTGACCTGAAACCCCCAAGCCAAGCTCTTTTAGGTTCTTCTGGTACGTTGTTTCAATATGTGGAATAAGTACTTTGACAGCAAGGGCACCAACTGTTCCAGGATCACGGTTGCTCTTGGCAGCAAATTCTCACTCAACATTGACTTCTCTGTTGAGGAACCAACCATTTTAAAAGTACTGGTCAGCGTAAATTTAGGCAGCTGTGGTTCTTTTTGAAACTTCTGGCCCAAAGCCACCTTTTTACAGACTGCCCAATTACAGTCTTGCATTCCTTCATTGTTGAGTCTGTGTGTGGGGAAAAGAAAAAGATGCCTGATGCACATCTGGCTTGGGAGGTCAAACTGTCCCAGAGAGCAATGTCGGCCATGCTCAGCACCAGGGCTCACTAGAAAGAAATCTTAACAGATTTGGAGCTGTCTCTTTTAAAGGACTTTTAAGAAGTGGACAAGAGGAAGCAATTCAAAAGTCTGATCCCAAATCTATTCAGTCCCAGATGATAAAATCTACAAGGCAGGATGCATTCAGGAAACTTTTTCTGAAGAGGTGTAACATCTGGAAAAGGACTCGCAGTAGCAGGACAGCAGATTGGACGTCATAGGTCTTTCTGCCACTGGTGAAGGAACAGAGACTGGATGATGAGTGCTCCTTCACTTATACCCCAACACGGAATTATCAAGCAGCTCAAATGCGGGCACCATCCATCAACAAAGAACGGCTGATTTAGTAGAGATCACATTACCAAATTCAAGAAAGCATGAGATTTTCATGAGCTTGCACAGAAATTCCCCCAGTTATGCAACAGAACTTGGCGGCATCTCTTTGTAAAATGAAAGAGAGCTTCAGCAGATTTTCTAGCAGGACTTTTTCAAAATATAACAAATCGGCTTCAGAAGTCTGACAGCAATTTTTTAACAGATATTTCTGAAAGCTCATTTAGTTAGTCTTTTTCCTTTTTCCAGTGGAAATTGAACTAGGACTAAAACAAGCACCACAGGGAAATCCTAGCTCACTGAACTAAGAGACAGAACTGCAACAGAGCACTCATGTATTTAAAAAAAAAAAAAAAAAATAAATAAGAAGTTCAGAATAGGTAAGGACTAGCAGCTAATAGAAAGCAAGTGCTCACCAACCTCCCCAGCATGCTTATTCTGTACAAGACTTATTCTGCTTTCAAAGTAGACTTCCTGACACATGAAAATAAGCTATTTCACGACACTTTCAGAAAGGAGTACAGACAGACATGCACACGCTTTTCCTGAGGCATAGCTCCGACCCCCACACCCAACCTGCTTATCACTGCACCCAACCAGATCTCCCGGCGTACCTGCGCACATAAGCATCACTAATCCGCTTCAGTCAGAATGAGCCAGGTTAGCTCACAGGTTTAAATTCTCAACTAAGCAGATTCGTTTTGCCTGAAATAGATTAGGAAGCACTCACATGAACAGTTCCAGAGATTAGAGATGCGAACCGTCTCCTTCAGCAGGGGGACAGCACAGGCAGCATGCAGCTGTAAACTGCGATCAATCCAGCTGAACCTGAACTGCATGCCCACTGCAGCCCAGCAACACTCACCTGGGAAATTAGTAACTTCTCACTTTGGATTCATGGTCTGTTCTGTTTCACAGTTCCCCCATGTTGATAAGACCCACCAAAAATGAACCAAGAATATCAACCCTAGTCTTAAAAAGTAGGTGGCATCTACAGCCCACAAAGTTTGAGACATAACATATGGCTCAGAAATCATAAGAACCTTACAAGTGATATTTAGAGATGAACTGCTACCACTTCTCTTATTTAAGCAGAGAACATGCTGCAAATGCAATTAAAATGTTAAGTACTTTCCACGGGACAAAATTATTTTATTGTTATTTTTGTCTGATAAATAAATGAGGAAGAGTACTGGTAAACTGGGTTTACCAGAAAGATCCTACCTCACCACCTTAATTGGTGGGCTTCCTGCTTCTTGGGCAGTCACTTTCATGTGTGAGCATCCTGGGAAAGCTCAGGAGAACAGGTAATTTCAAGGAGGAGGAAAAATAAAAAAAAAAGTCCACGCATATATCCAGATGGCAAATTCACCACAGAATTTACTATTTGACCAGAGTACTTTACTCCAAAGTTTTAAAAGATACCTTTTAAAAAAGATATTTAAAAGGTATCTTTTTAAACTTCCTTAAGTTGTTAAAATAACCTTAGAAGTTTAACAAAATATAAGCTAAGTCTGCAAATAATCTGAAAGCATAAGCAAAAATATCACCAATCCCTTCATCAGTGGCTTCAAGGAGACATGCCATGCAAAAGTATATGCATTCCACAACTGGTACTACAAATAAAATAAAAATAAAAATAAAAATAAAAATAAAAATAAAAAAAAAAGGTCTTTCTAAAGGTAAAGGATTTAGTGGGTTTGCTACTGTTACGTTGCATTCACACATCTGCTTCTGTTCTGCTACCACTTCTTGTTATTCACTCCTCCAGGAAGGTCTAAGAGAACTATTTTTGCCCTGTCATTCTTTATCTACAAGTAGAAAGCAAAGCGATCAGTTTATACACAGGGAGAGCCTGAGATGCAGACATACAGACAGGACAGCTAGTTAAACATCAAAAAAAGTAACCTGGAATCAGCCAGCCATTAACACAAAACCCTCAAAAATCAACACCAGTAGATCACACATTCCTTTGTATTTTATAAAGGACTTGTTACTCTAAGTTTATACAAGATGCAATGAGAAGTCCAAAATACCCAAAAAGAGGATTCTTTGTTTATTCTGAAAAGTATCTGCAGTTAGTTTTGAGCATTCACTTATTTGCTTATGCAAGGACCACACACCTCGTGACTGTATGCTTCAGTAGTAATGAAGGACAGAAGGGGTAGTGAAAGATGGTAACTAAGTGGCCTGTAAAACCTCCGCCCTATCTTTTGAAAGGAAAGCTGAGGGGGAAGAGAGACTAACACATCTTTCCAAGTGTTAACATATTCTACAAAAGGCTCTAGGAAATTAATCTATCCCCAGGTTACATTTGCCATTTCCACTACACAACACTCCACGGCTGAAACGCTCAGTACTGCTCCACAGCCTCAGTGCACTCCTGAAGTCTGCTCAAGTCCTTAGGATCTGCAGGAGTAGCACAACCACAGAACTTGCTTCTTAATATGAACGTAACACCTCCAAATCAGTTACCAGTAAGTTTCATACCCAGCATGTAAACATGACATCCAAATGCAGGCGCTTTCATTTGCCCTTCACAAGGCAAATCCTTTCTCCAAGTACAGGTTTGACAAATCCCAACTAGCATCTCCCACTATCAACACACACGTACCTTTCTAGAGAATGAGCCAAGAGGTTCTTGTACAGCAGAGTCCACCATTTGTACTGTCTAAAGAACAGCACTTGTTCAATAGAATTCACAAATCTCAAACCGAGAAGAGAAGGAATATGTAAATATCAAGACATACAATTAGTTGCTTGCAATGGGATAGATATGCAGCTTCTAAGTGCCTCCACTACTGTTTAAGGAAATTAGTAGTAGTAACACAGGGAAGTAGGACTTGGTGAGATCACAGAACAACTGTGTTTTGAAAAGAAATTGGAAGGTGAAGGTAGAAGTTGCAGAGAATATTCCAGGCACATGTGGCAGCATAAAACTAGAAGTGAAATAAGCATAAGTGGATAGCAAGGGGGGGAAACATGTGAAGAGTAGACTAAATTATACAATACAAGGTCTCAGATCATATATAGATAATTCATTACTAGATACAGAGTAAACAGGATCAGATCTGTTCAGCACCTGTAGCCAAGAAAGTACATTATTGATCTACTGTATTATGCAGGGCTTGGAAAAAGATGAAGACTCAGGAGTAAGTGTTAGAGCATATCAATTTTTATACTGAGTAACAGCTGAAACAACCAGAAATGCACATTTCATAATATTAGTACTTGATTGTTTATTTTATCCTTCAAGATAAATTGGCTTTGTGCACCCAGAAGAAGAACAGTGCCATAAAGGCCAAGAACTCAATTCCTTAATTTAATAATATTTAAAGCTTCTCTAACAACGGAGATGAAGGGAGTCCAAGCAGCATTGTCCTTGCAGCATATTACCGGTATTGTTATGACAAGATTTTCATAATGGAAACTAACAATTAAAATGTTAAACCAGTCAGCTGGTGAACTTCACAAACTAGACTAATTAATGTCTAACGTAGCTGCAGTGTTTAGAAGCAGGTATTTTCAGAGTCTTCATCTCTCTGAACTTGTTTTGGCATACCAAACCTAGGCTTGTGTAAGTCAGTGTGATTCTGAAACGTAAAGGCTGCTAAAGCACAACTCAAGTTTTGCATCACATGAAAGCTACAAAAGTCTATTCACCTTTGCATGGGACTCTTAGCAAGAGCCAAGTTATTTAAAGCTGCTATGACATATCTACAACAGGATCCAAGTAAATGAGCAAATTCAAATTCAAGACTAGAAGATTACGAACAACAGACCTCACTGCAACTAGTAAAGACAAAAATTTTACCTTGGGACAGCAATCAATTTTATAAATCTCAAGAAGATGAAATACCAAAATAATGCCTTCTTGAATTTTACCTGAGAAAATGTACTGTACTACAATCCTTCCATGAAAATGAAATCAAATGTTCCGCTTTTGATAGATTTTGCCTGATGGCAGAAGCTGTTTGCAGCCATGAGTACAGTCATTACTATAAATCAACTAAAAAGACAAAAGTCTTTGCATATTAGCAGTGCTTGCCTATATTTAGTCGTAGTAAGGTTTACTGTGAAAAATAGTGGACTCGTGGTTCTAGGAATATTAGTCCTGCCACTGTGATATATGGCCTGTCATGACACAATAACCACTATATTCTCACACATTAAAAAAGAAGCCTATATTTATGTAGCAGTAGTACCTGCTTCCTCATCATCAAGGATATCTTAACTGGCCATCTGAGAACTTGCTTTATAAAATCAAAAGTATAATTGCATTCTTACAGCATAAGTAAATGCACAAAAATCCGTTATCTGTGAATAAAAAGGCTAAATGAAGTGCAAAAATACTAGTGTGTCCTTACTGTCCACTCTTCAAAAAACTATGCCAGCTACAACGGGCAAGTGAAGTTTGATGCCATCTGTCACCTAATTACACCTTATATAATGTATGTCATCAGGACATTTACCATAGCCATCACTCTGCAAGTGATGACACAAGACTTAAGGATTCAACTACCTACATCTTCCTGATTATGGAATCCATCACAAACATCTGTAAAGCTGCATGTGCTAGTACAAAACCTTTTCAGATGCAATGGCTAAAATAAACTGGTAACAGTTAGACAGCCAATGAACTACCATCACCTTTTTATTTCTCATCTATTGCCACAAGCAGGTACTTGTATGCATTCTCTTCTACAGTTCCTACTCTTAGAATTTTCATTCTGAGAGTCAAAGATCAACTACACACATTGGAATAGTACCCAGTTCATTCAGCATGTGGACATCAAGCACACACAAGATTTTTAAAGTGTGCTTTTTATATCAGCAAAGAGAGGACATTAGGAGTCTGTTCCGTAAGTTGATGCCGCTGGCTTTCTAGCACTTCTGCAACCCACTACTCCACAGCCACTCTGTGCACTAACACAGAGTAAGGCAGCCTCTTCTGCTAACATGTAGAGAAATCTAATCCTCTGCTCACTTAGCTGCTACTGGCATATTCAGTACATCAAATGAAAGGTGAAGTGCTTGGTACCTATTAAGACTTTGTTGTGAGATCTTCAGTATGTTTTATCCTGAATTTGGCTGAATCTATACAGCAAACTTTACACTGACTTAAAAGTACACAAAATCCCTGAAAGTGCCTTGGTTAAATTCTTTCCAGAGGCTCTGCACTCCTTTAGCTCTACTCTTTACCTGCTTTACAGTCTGCTTTCATGCTCAATTTTCCCTGTATTTGTAGAGGCTGAAAAAAATATCATTCTTCTCTTTTCAAGAACAGATGAAACTTAGCCACCCACAAAGCTGAGGATAAATCATAGCTGTTAGAAAATGCCAGACTACCCTGGCTGTGTATTGGCTGACCAGGGCCTTTCCATAAAAGCACTCACCTCTCTAATGGAAAACAATGCCAGCTCTACACTATAGATTCCTCTTACTGTTAATGTGCCATCTCCTCCCTCTACTCAGATGTGATGTAACAACTAAGGTACAAGATTTGGCTTGGTGTGTTTACAAAAAGCATAGTCACTGCCATAAAATGAGCTAATATCACTTAATTTATCAATACACATTTTATAGCTTTGTTCTCTCAGAACAGAGCTCATGGCTGGTTTTTGTTTTGCTGGTAGGGGAGGCACTGTTTTGTTTGGGCACATATTTTTTTAGATGGCATAAAGGATCTGAAACATTCCAAAACCCAAGCCATTTCTGCTCCCTTTGCTGGCCACTGAGTCAATGCTCAGAACTGTTAAATGTAGTTTCCAACAAAAACCACTATGCTTCTTCACCACCTTTTTCCACAGATAGAAGGCTCCTATTTTACTTTATTTACAAAAGTACAGGTCCACAAGGAACTTGCAAGTGGAGTACAACTAGGGAGAAAAAAGCTATGTTTTCATGTAAACTAGCATTATAGAGTAGCGAAAGGATTAACGTATAAAACAGGTTTCAGGAAGCTTTTAATTTGAGACTGAAACATAAAAATCCATTATGTTCTTCATAAAGAAAGATGGCTGTTCTCTAAGTTTGCCTACAACGGAAGCTATGGTCACCGTATGTCCAAGAACTTCGCAGTCTGGAAAAGATTACTCCACATTTCTAAAAAGAATCAAACTGCAAAGTGGCAATTTTTTGTCTCTTCAGGATGACAATTATCCTTGCACGCGGTATTACTTCCCCTCCCCCCACCCCGCCCCATAAATCTGTGGGTTTAGCAGGTCTGTGAAGATGAAGTACAGCAAAAACATGTTTACTCATTCTTCTGAAGGAAAAAGTGCCAGATGTGCAAAATGTTAAGCAAGACACACAAAGTACTTAAAAATTAACCTACATATAGGCATCAGTGCTCCCATTTGATCATAAGAATTTTTTAAAGGAGAAGCCACTCATGTATGTACATACCCTTAAGACAAAAAAATATCTTGGTTACAATAATGGAAAGAGCGAACAGTTCAGACCAACAATACTTGCAAAACTCCATCATTTTGTCACTGCCAGTTGTTGCTACTTTTTTGAGTTCCAAACCAAAAACTGACACCAAGTCAACTGCAAGTAGCTATACAGACATACAGATATTTAAAATAAATAGACAAATAAATAAAATTGAGCCTCAAATGGGCTTGAGGAGCAGGTAGAATCTGTCCACATTACTCACTTGAATTAGGTTAGCTGGCTTGCCAATTCATGTTTTGTTTCAAATTCAGCTGGCACACCACACTAATTCTGATGCCCTGTACTGATTTAGCAACATGATTTGCACATCTTAAGATCCTGAATTGCTCACGTTATGCAAGGTATCTTTCTAAGTAGAAACCAGAAAGACTAGACTAATCTTTCATCAGTAAATTACCACTCAAAATTAGAGGTTGTTACAGCTTTAAGAGAAATACATTACAGAACTGCTTTCCCCACTCCTGCACTATCCTTCAGTCCAAGTTGTCTGTTTCCTTTCTTCCTCAATTTATACCACCTAACCAAAACCTGCTCAAGAGAAATATTTTGTTGTCACTCCAGATATTGTGAAAAATAGCTGTGGCTGTGGGTGGAAAGCAGATGGGAAATGCCTTGGTATACATTAAGTTATGACATGTTCAGGAAGCCTCTTCTACTCTCCATCCTGAATTGCAAGCATGGGCATAGGTGTTTTGAGGAAGGAAAGGTGTAGTCTGTGTCTGGGAGTGGGGGAAGGTACAAACTGACTGTTACTGACAACTGTGCATCTGGGAGACAGAACAGTGGGAAGTGGAAAGCAAACAATGGAAGTGACCAGGCAAGCAGATCGAGCCAAAAAGCTTGGGGGCGGTGGGGAATAAATCAAGTGACAGCTGCATTACTTGGCACACTGTCCCCAACGGTTGGCAAGGACGCTACACTTGTGAAGATGTGGCACAAAAGAAACTGAAGCAGTAAGGTCCATCTTTCTGTAAAGAGGAGGCTACAGAGACCATTTTGTTAAAAAGTAGGAATCAGACCTGATTTTTATCCCAACTCCAGGTACGTGAATTTAGGTGAGGCGCTCTATCTTCCTTGTGCCTTCTTTCTCCGACTAGATGAAGTGGGAATCACCTTTTTGAGATACTTGGAATACCCACACAAATGCCTTGCCACCTTTCAGTCACTTGAGGCTTAGTATTTCCTTTGTGGGAAAAGCACAAAAAAAGTTATGTGGAGAAAATACAATCTAGTGGGAGAACAGCTGAATACAGTCTGAGGAGATTCGGTTTCCATGCTGAGATTTGCCAGAGGCCTGAAGAGGGACCTTCAGCCTCTTCACTTGCAGAGTTTGTTTCCCCATTTATAAAGTGAGGTTTATTACACATACCTCATAGAATCATTTAAGATTTTTTTTTTTTTTTTTAAGATCATTGAGTCCAGCGATTAGCCTAACACCACCAAGTCCACCTGGTACTAATCCGTGTCCCTAGGTGCCATGGCTACAAGTTTTTTAAATACCTCCGGGGATGGTGACTCCACCGCTTCCCGGGGCAGCCTGTGCCAGTGGTTGATTATCCTTTCATCCTAATACCCAATCTAAACCTCCCCTGGCACAACCTGAGGCCATCTCCTCTCGTCCTACTGCTTCTTGCTTCCAAAGCCCTTTTGCAGGGAAAAGTGAAAGGTAAATAAAGGATCAAGTGAACTTCACTGCCTTGTCAGTCCAACTTCTTCCTACATGTGCATTACAACAGAGTCTCACATATCAATTTTTGCCCTCAGGGCCTATAAACATGCCCACAGAATGCAAACAAGATTTATTTAGTGAGGTATTTTTCCACCCCCAATATTCAGCGGAAGTTTTTGGGGTATATTTTACTATACATGCTTTCTGAGTTGCTCAATGCTATGGTATGTATGTACATTTTGTAGTTAACTGTTTTATCTTAGCAATGAACACAAGGTGAAAGTGATTTTTCGTCTCCCTTCTGCAGACAGGCCTCGCAGACTTCAGCAAGGTCAGCTACACTGATCTTAACTGTGATATCAAGTTCCCGTGAAATCCAGATTCGTATCTATAACAATGTCAGAGTTCAAAGCGCAGCTATGCTCTAAGTCTTGACTCTTCAAATTCAATTTTTTGAGCGCTACACCTCTTCCCTCTTCTTTCCACCTGCTGTAGCCATCGCCAGTTGCCTATGCTGATTATGTTGCTTTTTCCTCTAGCATTCTTCCCATCCCAGGAGGGCTCAACGGCCAGGCTAACACTTGACCCTAAAGCAAAAACAAACCAGAAAGTCGAAAGATTCTAAGGTCTGTATATCAGGCTCAGTTAGATGAGAAATGAAGAAACACACACATCACATTTTCAGAGCGAAATTTGATTTAAGACACATTTAAACCAGCATTTCTATCTCCTCTGTACAGCATTCTAACAAGACAGCACAGAATAACAGAAGGGATGCGGACTCTCACCAGTCATTAGGGTATCAGTGAGGAGGGAAAGCTGTATTTTAGTCCTGCTCTTTCTCTACAGTTGTCAGATTTTTGAGAGAGACCTGGAAATACCGCAGGGAGCAGATGCTTGCACTTGGGCATCTCTTCCCCAAACTCAGAGCAAAATACACTAAGTTTGCAAAATCATATTCTTTATTGCTTTCTTTCCCCCTCATTCTTGATCACACAGCAGCCCATACACCGCAACAGAGCTGGAAGATGCCCCCACCCAAACAATTTCTTCTAGAAAAGGGAGGTATGTGCATTTATACCATCGCAGGATCAGGAAGACACTGAACCTGGGCTTGAGTGTTCTAGGCCCTTCATGCAAGGAGTAGGCACTATCATTAACACCATCCTGGAAAAACCAAGTCATTTAGGCTCCCGTCATTAGGAAACAGCTGTGCTCTGCATCATGAGCCAGCACAGGTACCTAACACACAGCCACCTCCAACAGCCTCCATCTGCAATATCAGAAACATTATTTTACAGGAGTAGCTTTATGTTTCTAAAATAAGCAGAAAATACCCCTCTGCACACGTTACTTTCTTATGTGGGATAAAACATTTCATAAGTATACTTTCTTATGTGGGATAAAACATTTCATAAGTATACACAGAGCAAACAACACAACTGAGACAGTCATCCTTCATTCTCACTAAGTCCCTCCTCAGAGCAACTGCAGGTTTGGGAGAAGGGAAAGGAAAGGAGGAGGAGCAGGGGGAAAGACCAATACAAAGAGGCAGGCTGGTTCAGGAGCTACTGTAGATCCCTAGAGAGATGCCCTGCGAAACAGAGCAATGAATTCTGCTGCTTTTTAGATGTTGAATGACAGCACCTCAAGTAAGAAAAAAGTCTCCAAAAAAAAAAAGAACTATTAAAACAGTAGTTGCAAGCACCCATAAAAAGTGTGTGTGGAAAAGAGGTGGTTGTAACCTTTCATTAACTCAGATTCATCTGAATAGTTTTTAATATAGTGAACTCTTACTGACTCACCCTGAAGGCTAAGATCTCGCCATGATTTACCGCAGTGATTTTTTTATTGTCAGTATTAAGCTGCTGATAAAAATGAGAGATTTAAAATATAAGTGCTGACACAACCCAAACTACAGAGTTTTGCAGAGCATAGTGGCATAGCTATAATTAAAAAGATAGCCTACATCAAGTAAAAAGCTTCACTGCAAACCTTTTTAGTGGATCAATACCATATCATCAGTGACATCTCAATAGGGAAGATAAAGGGAAAAAAAGATGCTTCTTATGGAATTAAGAAAAAATATATGTATTAATAAAAAACATTATTTTGAAATCCAGGGAGAACAAGTTCTTAAATTTACAGTCTGATTCTAGTATTATCCACAAAGCATAACATACCAGTATCTGAGAAGTTTGCTTCTCGTTTTCTTGCACCACAGTATAACTGCAAAGGTAGTTCAGGTGACAGATAAAACGCTACCTGAACTGGAATAAAAACAGTACTGGGGAAACAACTGTTTGAAAGCATCAGCAGAGAAGCTTTAAAAAAAATACACAAGAAAAAACGTTTTTGCAATCACTCTACCAAAACAATAAGCAGAGTATAGCATTCAGCTTATGAGGATGTAAGATATTTTTAAACAACTGAAAGCGTTGCAAGAATAACCAGAATGGTTCATACTGCATCAGCTTTATTCCTGATGTGTCCCTGAATACCATCTACTAAGGCTGAAAGTCAACAAGCTCTAAGTCATGGCACAAAGTCCCAAAGAGTAAAGTCTGGTACTTAGCGAAATGAAAATTCATTTACAGGAACAGCAGGGACGTTAAGCTGCCAGGACATAAGCAGTTTCTTGGAGGGTCTTTCAAACCAGCCAAGCCAAGCACACATGTTCGTTTTTGCTCCAATGATGTTACTGCTCAAGAATCTCAAATTTTCTATTGCTGTGACGACATTTCACTCTCCATGGCTTATTGCTGTCCTGTGACATTTACTAAGTAAAAAGCAACCTTTTTTGGGGGGGAGGTGGGGGTGGGGAATTGGGGAGACAGTTACTAGGATTGTATACGAGAAGTTAGTTTGATTAAAAATGACAATAATTAATTTGAACCCAGAACCTCATAATCTTTAATACTGTTTACAGGATTGTCTGTGTTGTAGGCACTTGTAATACCATTTGTGAGAGAGTGATTGTACTCCAATCAAGACTTGCAATGTCAGACTGTTGGGATGAAAAAAACCCTCTACCATCCTGGTAAGCCATCCCAATTAGAAAGAAATGAGATTTCCCAAAAGTCCTGAAATTGATCTTTTTTTTTTTTTTTTTCTAAATTCAGCTTTGAGCAAGAGGATATTGCAATGGTTTTGCTGCCTCTTACCTTGCTGTTCTTCTGATAATGACGATATTGATGGCAGTAATAGCATTTTACCACAAAATGTTACTGTTTACTGCATTGTCATCATTTTTCCTGTTTTGCCAACAACAGGAAAGAAATTGTGCACTGCTGTTTTAAAAAAAAGTAAAAGAGAAACCACTTTAGCTGCACAAAGACCAAGGAAAATCGAAATACTAATATAGAAAGGAATCTTTAAAGAGTTAATAGGTGACAATGCAACGAATCTTGGATCAGGGCTTTGAAGTACAGAACACTGCATCAAGAGAACGAGCGGTACAATTTAGCTCTGAATGCTGTTACAGTTGAACCTCAAACTCGGAGTTACAGCATGGGTGCAATCCTGTGCTGCGCTGTGCAGATGGTCTGACTAGAGAATCCTAATGGCTCCTCTGACCTTAAAAATCTATTTGTCCTTTCTCCCCCCACTCAGTTCCTCTGCGTAGCCTGTTGTCTCCCACACACAAGAGGTTTCCTCCCTCCCTCTTGGTTCTGCACCCTTGTCACCATCTCCTCATTCAAACATACCAAGGAAGGTTCTCTGCCTCCTGATTATTCAGAAGAAAAAGTCTGTTACTAAACTTATTCCTTGGGGTATTCACAGTCCATTCCATCCTCTCCACCCTTCCCATTACAGTAAGGCATCTTTTATGAATGCGTAACGTCACGTCCCTCCACTCTATCCCCCATAAGTCTGCAAGACTTTCACTGTTACGCTGCCAGCAGACAGAGCAGCCCATTTATGCTGAGAAGGATCAGTTTAAAAGAAACAAAAAACCCACCCCGTAAATCAACATTAGTTCATAAAAGTCATAGGCCACCATACTTATGCAATTCAGCAAAGTCCTCTCTCTTCTATTATTTTATCATCATGCTAATCTCTTAACCCAGAAAGTGGACATAAGATGGCACAATTTACAAAGTTCCACCTGTCTGCTCGCTCAGCTGTAATACTTCATGCCATTGTTACATGACATGTTACTTGCTTTTGTTGCACCATATGCAAAATATGGGAAAGCAGGTATCTCCCCAGTAAACAGAATTTAGGAACTTTTAGTCTTCAGCATCTGTACAACAAAACATTTAAACTGAAAATCCATTTACAAGAAGAATTAATCTTAAGTTTACTAAAGGTCTTGAACTAAAACGCAAACTGTGCTTTTTTTATTGGATATATCTATATTTATATTTTCTACCAAAAGGTGGCTTTGATTTTTATTTATTTTTTCCTTTTTTTAAAACATTATTCTTAGCAGAGTTAAATTTAGCCATGTGGGAGTTACCAGGTTCCTTTTAGACATGACAGTACTGCTATCTAAAATGCAGATTTGTGATCACAAATTTTATTTCTTAGGGAATGAAGCCTGACATTGAGATCCCATGGTAAGTCTCTGACAACACCAATTTGGAGGGCAGCAGGAAAAAAACAAGAAAAAACAAATCCCAACTATAGCTCTTGTGTGTGTATATAAATACACACACACAGGTTATCTGCAAAAGCAAAACCAAAACTGTGATTCAGCAGCTGTGCAAGTTTCATACATACACAGATAATAAGAACAGTGGCTTACTGTAAGGTTTTCCACCCTCCAATATAATCCTAGCCTGCTTCTAGTTCCTGGTTCCTTGTAACTTAATGCTGCTCCCCCTAGTATCCCATCTTTAGCTTCCTCAAGTCTTTGTCTTCCTCCGATTTTGTGCAGGACTCCTGTTTTTATTTTTTGTTTTGAGTATTTCTTCTTCTCCACTACTGGTACTTTTCCAGTTTGAGATGAGGGCTAAATATAAGAATACAGTCATCTGCATTCTTATAAAATGAGCATGTCTGACCAATTTTGAAGTGCAAGATATGCCATGCATCCATTTTCATAGTCATATTATTTTATTCGGGACTTAATTCAGGTTAGGTTTAGATGAGGCCCTAAACCAATCTGTAATTGCCAGTGAACTAGTATTTTTTCCTATTGAAATCATCAGGAAGGTGGGGCAGGCAGCTATTAATCAATCCGGTCAATTCCTTATTAAGTAATCAGGTACAGAAGCTGAAAACTGATGGGGAAGGTCAGGGAGAACAAGGAAACCAGTTCAGAAGATCATTATCTTTTGTCTTTAGCCTCACAGGCATTCATAAATAGCAAAGTGCTCACTGCAGACAGTTCTGCATTAGAAAGAGACTTTGCTCATCCCCAATATCCCAAACCTAGGAGTTAAGATCACTAGAAATAACTTAACCTAACTATGTTGCTCCCACAATCATGCAACATGTCACTCATTTTCTAGCCTTGCCCCCTCCCACCGAAATTCAGGCCCCCCAAGCATGGCACAGAGAGCACGCACCCCAGGTGACAGCCTGCCCCCAGGACCGCTGCCCCCTCATCCACTCTCCCCTGAAGCCCCCTGCTCCTTGGAGCAAGTGCTGCCCAAGCAAAAGCTGAGACCCTGCTTGCCCAGCCACAGACCAGCTGGGGAGGCTGAGCTGCTTCCACTTTCAGTGGAGACCGATGATGCCATTATAACGTATGTTTGCTACTGGTGACACCATTACAACGTATGTTTACCATGTCCAACACCTGAACGAATGCCACCAGCATCACTGTAATGCTAAGTCAGAAGGTCTATGCCCCATTTCCAGAACATGAAGAAAATGCTAGAACTTTGGGAAAAGGGCTAAAATATTTTGAAAGTATTACACAATGATTTTTTCACTTAATTTTTGCAAAGAGATCAGTAAACAGGAGTATGGGGTTTCTCTTACTGGTAATAACCATTTGCAATCTGGTAACGCTTCCAGTTGCCCTGGAAGTTATATGGTTATGCAAAACAGCAGATGTAAATAAAAACCTAGAGCTATCACATTTCAACAAAATCAAACTAGACTGGTTAAAAATCAAAGCCCTTGCAAAAAACCATGATTTTGTCAGTATTCCTCTGGGAAACACCTCTAAAGAGTTCTGTCAAAGCAGGTAATAAGTATATTAGCAGCACTGATCTTTATAAAGTTGCTAAAATTCTCTCACATTTTTATTTTTATTTAAAAATAAAGGAATTTAATTTCATGGAAGATTCCTTTCGCTGACCCTTTGGGAGACACTTTAAACATGCAGCATTTGAAGTCTACAAAATCATCCCACTAAATGGCATGCAAAATTGATTTAATTTTGGCAAATGTTGCGGCCTAATCACCAAAGTTAATTTTTAACAGTGAGCATACCATTTAAGACAAAGCCAGTTTCTTCGCAACTTTAACATGGGGTTTTACTATAACGTTTAACCTTGTTTCACACAAAATTTCATTCCTCTGACAATTTCTTTAGAAAGTAAGTCCTTTTCAAGGCTATTGTAGCAGCTACCACCACAAATACCTTCTGGCTAAATAACAAGATGGAAAAAAGCATACATCTCGTTTTAAATCTGGCACGGTGCCAGCTTCTGTTAATTAGAGCACCACCGAGTGCCAGGACATGAAGTAATGTGCTGTACATAAGGACTAGCTGCACCATCCACCAAGGAGGTGACTGTGTGGCAGAAGCTGGGAGGTGACGCTGGGGGTGCAGTGGGTGGCCAGGGGCACCCCAGAATACCCCAGGCCACCTTACCCAAAGGTCACCAACATGCACTGGAGGCACTCAGAGAAGCCTTCAGCTGAACTTCCAGACTGCTAAATCCAATCTCAGCAATTCCGATACTACTATTCACTTAGTTCCATTACTTCTTCCACTCTGCTAGTGCAACAGTACTCCTGCGCCATGTATTACCAGTATTTACTACTATTGCAGTAATGTAACACTCTCAACAGAAAGGCCCCTTTCTCTTCCCCATCCTACCTAGTTTCATGGAGTTGTGTGTTTTGCAGTGCAGTGCTGCAAAGAAAACACTATTTTACAAAAACAGCCCATTTTCTTTGAAAAATGCAGTTCTTTCCAGCTGTTTTCCTCAGTGGTTTACAAAGATTTTCCTCCTTAACTTCAAAACATAATTCATTAACTCTTTATCCTTGTGTTTAGAATCACAGAATAAGCAGATCACATCAACTTTCTTGCAGATACTTTTATAATATACTACATTGTGGTGGCAAAATTCCCATGTAGTATAAGCCAATCTTGAGAAAGATTTATAAAAATAAAAGCAAAGTAAAAGTAAACTATTAAAACTTATTTCTTTCATCAAGTTAACTCTTTTAAATGGAAGTGAATTTTAATTATTCTCTCTCTCAAGCTAATAGTTGCATTTCCTATTGCCTGTCAAGGCAATTTAAGGGAAATAGCCGAAACACTGTAAGACTGCTGCCTCCCCACACACTTTTAAAGTCATATCACTGAACTCAAAAAACACGAAGTAAATCCTACAACCCCAGCTCAGTGAAGTGCTACCCCCTACCACCATCACCGCCTTTGAACACTACTCCTCTTCAGGTTCAAAATCACATTTGGGCTCATTCTGCTGGTCCAACACAATGACCAGTTCTTTCAGACTGAAAAAACATATTGTATGCTGGAGAAATAGGAATTTGGGATTCTTCTCACATATAAAATTTGGTGAGATAGAAACCTATTTCTGCAAAGGAACTCACGCTCATTTCACAATGCAAAAAAACCAGCAACAAACCAACCAGCCAACAAACCCAAACCAAACAGCTGAGAAGAATCTGGATGTCAAGCAATACACTACATAAGCAAATATGGAAATTCTCTCCTCATTAGGAAAAAGGCGTAACAAATTACATGACTGAGAAGCAATTTTCTTTTAGTTGCCTTCTCTGAGGTATAAATGGAAAACAAAACTAAAATCTATTGGTTTAAATCAAATGTTTCTTGCTCTCCGATTTTTATCATGTGTGAACTGCCTCAAAGATCTGAACTTTTTAGTTTAGTTTAATCATGAGTAGGTTCAACAATTTCAAATCCAGCCACCTTGATTTACTTCAGGCCACTTAAATCACTGTTATGTATGAACACTTGAGAAACTGTTACATATTTGATCTTAGTTATTCGTTATTTAAATGCCTACTGTACACAGCATACTCATATCCTCAGGTCAAAGTGAGCATCATCCACTAAACTTCAACATACTGAAGTTATCTTTTGACTGTTTCTTATTTTTGACTTTTGACTTAGGTTCTTCTAATTCCTGATGGAATTTTTTCCCCATCAGTTTTCACTCACTCCAAAACAGGCACAACTATTAAAAGCCATTTTTAATAACTCAACGGGGGTTTTGTTTTTAAATTTTCATTCTTATATGATACAACACATAACAGAGAACAAGCACTCAAAAGAGCATGTTTATTCTTGTACAGGAATGTATAAAAACTAAGACTTTTTTTGAAAGTGAAAATAATTAGGTATAAACTATTAATAACCACTGCAACATATCTGTGCCCATACGACTCTCCAATTAACCTGGAGATGAATGGTGCACCACGTATCTTTAAAGCTCTAAGAGTTTAACAACATGTTTTAATTTTATCAGCCTAAGGCAGCTTGGTCCAAAAGACAGACCCAATTAAGCTCCCCAATTTCATTCACTGGATCACAGCTCCTAATGACTTTTTCTAAAGTAAAATCCATATTCTAATACGGAATGATTTTTGTTTAGTTTGGCTTCTTTTGTTTTCTAATTAGAGCCAGATTTCTGCTTCCAAAGCATAATATATTAACAGAAAAAATACAACATTTAATAGCAATCCACAAAGAATTGTTGTATAGTCTACTCCAGGCACAGACTTGGGGCTATGTTTAGCATGGACCAAGTTCTCAGGAAATGTGTAAAGCACACGCATCAACGTGTTCTAAGTGGCTGTCAGGAAAGGAGGTAAGTTGACATGCATAAAGTTGACTAAGACAGTTTCCAATTCTACACAGAAGGGATTTTTCAAAGAATCCATAAAGAGCCAATATTTTAAAAATCCAATGAATTTCCAATGTTATTGGCGAATACAGCTGGAGAAGTTTTTATTCTGACAAATGAGATGTTACATCTTTGAGCATCTAGCAGTTTCAGAGCAACTCGAGGCTGCAATCAAAACATCCATTAAAGTGCTCCATGTTTCAGAACAAGCAAGCAAGTGGTTATCAGTGCAGCCAGTAAATCACCTGATCCTATTACAAAATCAATTACTGCAGCACATTTCTATTGCTACACAACCTGATAATGGCAAAATGATATTGGATAGCTACTGCAAGGTCAAGAAAACTGCTAAGAACATCTGAAATTTGTCATTTTATCATGTAAGCCCAAATTATACAGCATCCTTTTAATGGTATAGTTAAAATTTAAAATATAGTTACCTTCTTCGGCTGATTGAGACATTCAATGGATAGTCTCTGCAACTGCTCTGATGTATGACTGCAAGAGAGAAGATTGGAGCAGCAGGTCGAACAGCCCAGCCTCTTCATTAAAGAAGAAATAATGCTGCAGCCACAGCCACACATTGACTTGCTCATCAGGCGAGTTTATTCTTAAAGAAATTAGGACTGGTGCTGTCCCATAAAAACTCAAAATTTGCCAGCTGCCTCATTCTGCAGCTCCCTGGCTGAAATCAAAACTGCTGAACAGAAAGGAGGGGGAAAAAAGTGTTTCTCAAAAAAAAGTCAGCCAGTCTTATCAGCAAGTAATACCTCACATTTAAAAAGCACGTTTTTCCCTCTACTCCTCTTTGCAAAGTAAGCTGCTTCAGGAAGATGGACAGCTGTCTAACAGACGAGTAAATTCAGGGATGGCAATCTCTTCAAAACTGCTTGCTGACTATTCCTCCTGTGGCTTTTGTCACTTCAGGTCCGCCTCACCGTCCCCAGCAGCACAGCCTACCCAGCCTGGGCCCCAGCCAGGAGGCCACGCCAGCAGCCAACAGCTGAGAGCCCCACCCCGCACTGCCCACAGCATCCTCCGCGCCCACAGCATCCTCCGCTCCACACAGCCACAGCAGGTTACTGCGTGCCTTCAGAGCTGCCAACCTTTTGTAAAACGCCTTGGCTTGAAAAGGCCCTTGAAATTACAGAGGAGAACAAGACCTGTCTGACTGCTGCACTCCAAGACGATTTGCAGCGTCTGGGAGGGAGAAAAAAAAAAAACACCACCACCACCAAAAAGTCTTCTTGAAAAGTCAGAATGCATGAGAAAATGCTACACAGGTCTACCAATCCCCGAAATAAGAATGGCTGCTACAAAGCTACGGGAGTAAGAACACCACCAGGAAAGGCCAACAGAAAATTAAACCTGGGAAGAAACAAGCAGGAAAGAATTTATAGCAGAGTGTCCAAAGGTGCCACAACCAACTCTCAAAGCAAGTTGGAGGTAGATCATATAACCAGCTTTAATAAAGTCTTCAAGGAGCCCTTTGCTCCGAGAAAAACAAAAAAGGCAAAACTAATTCTAATGAGCAGTCAGATGTAAATAGGTCTTGTAACCTTTAAAAAGAAGTGTACTGTGCTCAAAATACAATATTGAATACCTCCCTAATTTAACACATGCAAGTAACTTAATGTTGGAAACGTTTTCTGATTTGCAAGAGATACTAATGCAGTAACTACATACTTTTTCTTTTCCACAGCAAAAGAAAGCAAGTAATACTGTCAAAAGCTCATTTTAATTGGTTTAAGATGGTATGCAATACTATTTCTGAAAGTAGAAGGTCTCAAATTAACACAACTGCTTAACCTGATTACGGGATAATCTGACTTGAAATAATTGTCACTTACATTTATAGAGCTATCAGTGCTTGTTCAATAGCATCTCCTTCAGCAGAAGGTTAAGAAAAATGCAAGTGATGTGAAAGCTGCTGAAATGAATATAGTCGCAAAAAAACTTCTCATTTTCACACTGCATTGAAAGCTTAATTTCTCTCCTGCTCTCTCTCCCCTCCCTTTTACTCTTTCTCTCTTCCCCCTCCCTTCCCTTGGTTTAAAACCGAACTGAGCCTCTCCCTTCACCTTGCTCTGCCCTTTTGATATTCATGTTTCTATTAAATCAATTTCCAGTAGTATCTATATACAAGCATGCACAACAAATTGAATGACAAAAAAAACCTTCGGCAGATAAAGACTACAGATGCAAACAAGCAAAATAATGCAGTAACCTTTTACTCGCCTGCTGGAGGTACTGTCTGCTGCACAGAATTTTAAATCCTCATCTGCAGATGCAATTGAGCTGGTATTGCCAAGGACTCTGCTCTTCCTGTGCTGATTCTACACGGCTATTCATCGAAAGAGCACATTATATAGAAAATTTAAAGTAATATCAGGTGAAATTACTTGAATGGTTCGAAAGGAACCAACTTCCACAAAAAGCAGCTATAGCTGTGACCAGCCACATTTCAGAGGTATATCAGACACATTAGAGAAGAAAGTCTTATTGCTGATGCATGCTTGCCAGCAATGTGCAGGATGTGGAAGCAGAGAGAGCTAATGAAAAAAATTAATACACAGATTTAAAGTGCAAGGATCATGCTCCAATGCTCAACATTTCACATGTCCTGCCTACCACAAAAATCTCTTTTCAGAAGTATCTATTGTTTACAGAGCTAAGAAAACATTGTTAAAAGCAAACCCCCACATCCCCCTACTTCAAATCCTGGTCTCTCAGTAGACTGCAGATCGGTTCTAATACAAATATTCTTACTGTACCTGTATTTCTGATACATAGAAACACTAGCTTTTTCCTTCGGTGGTATGTAGTTAAGGATTACACAGATATTCCTTAACAAGACAGACTAAAGGGAAGTATCAGTATTTGCGATAATGGTTTTGAGTATAACCGGGGTTAGGAAGTATAAGGGTACTTCTCAGGAATTTGTATCATTCTTGGTAGAAAAGAAGTGCCAGCAGTGAAGCTTGCAATTAATTATTTATGAATTTTTTCCCTCTTCCTGTCTGTTTCTTTAATGTACTATTGATCCCAGGGCACATACAGATAGAGCCGGTGACTGACAGCCACAGTTTCATAAAATACGTATCTGCAACAAACTACTATTTTGAAGAATATCAAAGTAATATCACTGCAGGATTTTTTTCCCCTACCTATGGACAGCAGAGTTGAAGTTCCACTCACAGGGCCATAGTTAACAGAGATGAACAAACTACACCCCCCATTCCGACCAAAGGCATCCTATCGTGTTATTTAAAACACAAAGACAGCCTTGCTTAATTTTACATTGGTGTTACAGCTATGTTTTGTTTCTTCTACTTTTCTCCTGTCTTACCAGCAGGACTTCCAGTACATCTTTACTCCCTATGTTTCACCTGAAATTAAAATGGCTTGCTATGAATCTGTTTCTAACTGAAGTATTAAATGCATAAGGCTCTCCAAATCATTCATTGACATGTCAGAGTCATGCAGACAACATCCTCAGAACTGTGGTTACCTTTCAGAATACCAGTCATTTTTATCATTACATTAGCTCTCAAGACTTCCACAAACTCGGTCAACTCCAAATTTACAAAACACAGCAGGATTGTTTATGATTTTAAAGAAACATTTATCATACTGACAAAGCTTTCTTGCAATATTCTTCATTGCAAGTCACAGACTGTTTCTATTTAAAACAAAAAATGGAAAGCAGAGATGATTTCATGCTAAGCTAAGGCCATACTCTCCTGTATGCAAAATCTCAATGGGCAAACAGCCAGACACACTCTTAGTTAAAGAGCCTGGATGAAATATCCCTTGGACACTGAGAGTAAAAAAACCTGTAGACTATGAAAAGTGAAACTACCAATAAAAAAAATTATGTGCAGAATATATACTTCATTGTTCACAAGGACATACATATAGAAACAATATAAAAATTATGAAACAAAGTTACTGAACATTTAAGCAAATAAATTCAACTTTGAACTGGGAGGAAAGCCTTCCTACAAGAACATATTCTTGCCAAATCAGTGTAGCATGATTAGTAACACAAAATTAGGGCAAAACCACTATACAGTTCATTGTAAAGTTTAAATGTCTAAACATACTGCTGAGATCTAAACATACAACATGCCTGATATACAGTAAGACACTCAAACTGAAAAAAGCCAACAGGTTTATTTGTTACATATTTAGAAAACAGCGGCAAAACGAAGCAGGAGAAGCTACAACTCTTTTAAGGGTTTAGAAGGATCGAAGATACTTTCCACAACAGATGAACAAGTTTTAAGGCAGCTCTCTGAAAGAGTCTGAAACTCCAGAGACCCCTGGGGCTTGCCACACAGCCTGGCCAGCTCCGCTGTGCTGTCTGCAGCCAGTTCCACTGCCTCGGAAGATAAATCCAACATGCCAAGCAACCACCTACATTAGACTTTCCAATAGCTGGTCAAGAAAAGGGCTAGTTGATATACTTCTCTGGAAATGAATCTGTCTTCTCAAAGTTAATGCTCAAATTGTAGTTAAAAATAAACAAAACAAAAAAGAGGCTATTTTCAATGCATACATAACTTTCAATAGAGTCAAAAATATATTTGTGCAAGGCAAAAATTAGTACAAGATAAGAATGTAGACTTTTTGAAATTATTTTTGAAGTGAAGATGATAGCAATCAATGAAATTCTATAAATCTCATTAAAATAACGGAAGAATTGTAGTGCCACAAACTGAACATAAGCTATGAATTTCTTCATAATCCAAAAAGCTGCTTTATTGGGACACATAAAGGACTAAGAGTCCTTTCATATAGCAGTACAATAGGTAAATAGGTAAAAGATAGCTTCTAATTGAAGGCTTGCTCTGCTGGTAATAAAAACATTAAAAAACCTTCCACTGGGAAAAGTAGCAAATTGCTTTAAAAATTACATCATCTGCTGTACTCTCAAGTTTCCAACTTAAAGATGTGAAAATGGTCTTTGGCTGTTCCCATTCTCATGTCACAGATAAATGAAACAAACCAGAAAGATTTAAAATGTAAAAGAAAAGAAAAACCCCACCAGAATAGTCAAGTACAGTGTCCCCTGCAGCAGACAGATTCCAAAGCGGTTACAAGAAGGACATAAGAGGGAATGTCCAATTTCACCCATGACAGAAGTGGTGGGTTTCAGCTTCATCAGCTTTTCTCAAGGTCCCTTCCTTCTGTTGGTGTGGAGAGAGGTGAATGGATAAACAAACTCACGCTCATTCTTTCCCATCTCACACAAGAGGAACCACCCAAAAAAAAAAAAAAAAAAAAAAAAAAGAGCTGAAAAAGCAGGAGACAACTCTCTTTGTTCCAGAATCGTGCAATTTGTACAAGCTTATAAAGGACAAACACTGGCTGCACCTCCTAAGACACTCATCTCATACCTGACTCCCTTTGTTGATGACAAGTAATTTGGAAAACAGCACATACAAACAGCACCTCCCTCCAAAATCCAAACAGTAGTACTCAGCAGTAAAGGAAAAACCCAGCCCTAGCATTCGTAATACCAGGATGTGTTTTCTTGACCTCTTCCAGACACCAGCGGACTTGCCATATCTTTCCCCTGTGCAGCACAGGCACATGGCCTGAACCCTGGATTCCAAGGGCATGAACCACTCAGTGGTGCTGGAGGCCTGTAGCTGGTGGTGTTCCCCAGGGGTCGGGACTGGCTCCAGTCCTGCTCGGCCTATCCATCATGACCTGGCTGAAGGGACAGAGGGCACCCTCAGCAAGTTTGCTGATGGGACACAGCTGGGAGGAGCGGCTGACAGACCAGGAGGCTGCGCTGCCACTCAGCGAGACCTGGACAGGCTGGAGAGCTGGGTGGAGAGGAACCTCATCAAGCTCAACAAAGGCCAGCGGAGGGTCCTGCCGCTGGGGAGGAGCCACCCCACGCACCAGTACAGGCTGGGGCCGACCTGCTGGGGGGCAGCTCTGCGGAGAAGGACCTGGGAGTTCTGGTGGGCAGCAAGTTGCCCGTGAGCCAGCAGGGTGCCCTGGTGGCCAAGGGGCCAGTGGCATCCTGGGGTGCATTAGGCGGAGCGTGGCCAGCAGGTCGAGGGAGGTTGTCCTGCCCCTCTACCTGCCCCCTGGTGAGGCCACACCTGGAGTACTGGGTCCAGTTCTGGGCTCCCCAGGTCAAGAGAGACAGGGAACTGCTGGAGAGGGCCCAGCGGAGGCTGCGAGGGCGATGAGGGGACCGGGGCATCCCCCTTACGGGGAAGGGCTGAGGGAGCTGGGCCTGCTCAGCCTGGAGAAGGCTGAGAGGGATCTCATCGGTGGCTACACATACCTTAATAAGGGCGAGTGTCAAGAGGACGGGGCCAGGCTCTTTTCAGAGGTGCCCAGCGCAGGACAAGGGGCAATGGGCACAAACTTCAGCACAGGCAGTTCCGTCTGCGCATGAGGGAAAACGTCTTTACCTTGGGGGTGACAGAGCCCTGGGACAGGCTGCCCAGGGAGGCTGTGGCATCTCCTTCTCTGGAGACATTCAAAACCCACCTGGATGCAATTCTGTGCGACCTGCTCTGGGTGAACCTGCTTTAGCAGGGGGATGGACCAGGTGATCTCCAGAGGGCCCTTCCAACCCTGACCATGCTGTGATGTTGTGTGTGTGATGGGAGGTTTGGTGCCTGTGTTTCATCATCTGCTCTGAGGTAGGAGTCCACACCACTGCAACTCAAATTTTTTAACACCATTCACTGTGGGAAATGCAGCGACATGTCCAACTAAGTGAGCTGACAAACATCTCAGTATAGATACATGATATTTGCCATTCAAGTTAGAGGCTCCCTTTGCCTAAAAGTACATGCACACTGCCTTCTCATTAACTCCATTCTGTGTTCATATTTTCAGTATTCACCTTGCATGCTGCCCATCTACCTGGACTCTGTTGGAGATGGAATACCAACTTGTTCTTTGTAATTTTCTAAGAACCACCCCATCATTTACCAGACTTGAGATGTGTTTATTCATTATACCCGAGACACCCACATACCAACTGCATTTCTCTGCCTCAACATTGCTACAGCAGTCTCAGCTAAAACATCATTTGATATCTATTGCAAGTTGACGCAGCAAGGAAGAAAAGGTTGTCCCTGTATACGATGAAAGTGTTCTCAATATTTATTCCAACATGCTCATGCACAGCCTAAAAAAGTTTAAAGGCTAGGAAAAAATTAACATACCTTTTAGAGTCAAGGTATTTTGCACTATAAAATTTAATCGCTGCAATCCACAACAGTTGCATACTATGGAAAATTGTAGTGAAAGTTTTCAGAACTTCTTGTTATCTGTTCTTATTTAAGAACCTGAGGTAGGCTAGTGTCCCTGCTCTCCTGCCCCTACAGCTCCCCCACAAAGGGAGGTCTTGCCTCCCTGGCTAACTTCCCTACACTTCACTCCCCAGAGGAGTCATAATTACTTGTTCATCTTGGCTGACTACCTAAGTACAAATGACACACCTTGAACAATTCCCAGGACCTGCTAAAACAGAAGAAAGTCCTTTCTACCATCTTCCAACTATATGACAGAGGAAAAAACAAAAGGTTTAGCCTACGCAGTGAGTATACTCTCTAATGAGGGTAATCAGTGTGGAGCTTGTGAGGATGTCTCCTGAGAGAGCAGGAGATGATCCAGCGGCAGATTTCTGGATGCCTTTTCTAGTGGGCTTAAGGACAACAGATTTCATAATTTGGCTTGGGAGCCAAAATCACTTAGCTTAAGTAGCGCTGTTGATAGACATGTGGTTCCTGGCATTAGATAGGAAGCCTGCATTTGAGTCATGAACACAGGCAGCAGCAACCACTCGCACCAAATTAAGTATGGAGCTATTACAGCTGAACACAGGGACATCTGCACAGGAGCTGTCCCTCTCCTCCAGTCCTCCCAAATGCACTTACAGCTTTACTGAATAGTTTCTATTTCCCCTTCTCTTCTTGTCTCTTCCCTAAAAACCATCTGCACAAGACACTTTTCTACACGGCACAGAAAAGCAGCTGGAGATTTTAAACCAACTGAATGCTAGAAGTCAGTAATCTTTCAAGAACAAACCCACACTAACATTTTTTACCTACCCATTTTCACTATGCTAAAATAATACCTTGTAAGTATTAGAAGTTGTTTAAGACATCCACATGTACCTGTTTTTAACAGCTGGCAATCTTCCTCCTTTACAGCTCTGAGAAGCAGTCTGGGACAAGCACTTAGCTGACTGCCAAGTTACAACCCAGTATTGCAATAGTTAATATGTTCCTCAGAGGTAACCCTCAATGCAACCACCGAATGTTTCTTTCGGAGATCTTGTTACAGGCTATCTGCTGATTTAAGAAGGAAAACTATCAATTTATGCTTGGTACTTCTTTTTAAAGGTGACTTAATTATGAGTGCTACCCCTTTTCAAACAAGGGCAATGATAAAAAAAAAATCCCAAAGTAGCATGAAAGAAAACTGACATGTTATGGAAAGAGGCATGCTGCTATAATGCCTTACCCTGTAATAAATATCACACAGGAAGCAAGTGGCTTGCCATTTGACCACAAGTTTCAGAGCCACCCACTTCCATTACTACTGATGAAGAGGATGAAGACAACCAACCTCTCAAAACAGCTACGCTGTCACCACTGACAGGATGGTGATTCTTCCACAAGAAGCTGTTCTGGCTTTGGCTGGGATAGAGTTAATTTTTCTTCCTAGTAGCTGGTACAGTGCTGTGTTTTGAATTTAATATGAGAATCAAGTTGATAACACACTGATGATTTAGTTGTTGCTAAGTAGCACTTACTCCGTCTCAATCAGGGACTTTTCAAGTTTCCCGTGCTCTGCCAGTGAGCAGATGCACAAGAAGCCGGGAGGGAGCAGAGCCAGGACAGCTGACCTGAACTAGCCAAAGGGATGTTCTGTACCACAGAACGTGATGCTCAGTATATAAACCGAGGGGAGGTGGCCAGGAGCTGCTGATCATTGCTTGGGGACTGGCTGGGGTTAAATCATGACAGAAGCACAGGACAATAATCAGGCAATTCCTGCTACACTCTTGGAGCAGAATGCTGCTGACCTTCTGAGGCTGAAACAGTCTTCAACAGTGGCTTTTGACCCCTCGATGCAGGAGTGCCACAAGTAACTCAGCCCAGACTTTGCATCTGACCCCTGGTCCCCTTGTTTCCCTGTGGCAAATGGGGAGGGATGACAATTAACAGGGACATAATCTTACATTTATGTGTCTTGAAAGCCTGATGCTTGCAAGAAGTGTCAGGCCTGCAGTACGTGGGCAGACTGACTTCACTGCCTATTCACAGGCGGGTCCTGCCAAGCAGCAAGGATGGAGAGACCACACTCCCTTCCCTGCTACTGGCGTTACCACCACATCAATCCAGCAAGGTACACTTCCTGGAGGAACAGGCAAAACACAAGAAAGGCTCTCTGGAAAAACAGCCAACCCCTAGATACAGAAATTATCATGTCCCCACGTCAAATTACACCATGAAGCAAGACGTGTCATTCTTTTTGTTCACTTCAATTTAAAGCAATATTCCCAACTACTAAGTTCTTTTAGAAACGTAACTTACTCTGATCCATAATCTAGGTCTTCACAGAGCTGCAGACAAAACTCAGCTTTATGAAAATCAGTTTTTCAGCAATATTTTTTGAAAATTCCAAAATAATGAAAAACAACACACCAAACCAAAACCAAGAAATATGTGATTTATTCATCTCTGAGTATAGAGGAAAGCAGACATTCACTTTCTGGTTAACCAATAGGAATATTTCAAATAAGAAACCTTACAAGCCAGTTTCAAAGTTCACAAGAGAGGGACAAGAGCCTTATAAAGATCAATGTTCCCACTATATTTCATGTTAAATCAAGAACAACAACAATGAAGCCATTCTAATCCTCTATGCTCTTTAGGCTGCAGAAAACAAGTGAATTGGCCTTTATTATGTTTAAAGACATAGAAAACTCAAAAGACGACTGGCTACTTCAAATACAAGCTTACAACATTAACATAACCATTACCAAATAACAGACATTCCCCCCCCCCATTTCTCCACTCAATCCTCACCCTCCTCCTACAGGCTTACAATAAAGCGAAATATTTACTATAAATATTGCCTTCTGCAATACCCTGCCTGAAGTCTTTATTCACTGCTAAATGCATTTTCATTACCCCTTTGGAAGTCACAGTCCAGATCTTTCTGCGCAGCCTTACCCACAGCTACAGTTAATACAATCTGTATGAGTGAGTCATGTGGAAAACTGCTAGCTTAACACCAGAAGGGTATGAAAGTTGAAAAAGCTATTTTTAATTTAGATAGAAATTCATCACAACACAAAATTATGTACTATGCCCCTGTTAACTTTCTAGTAAAAAGCTGGAGTTTCTTAATAGGAGAAGCTGGCTACATTTAACAGCAGAAAACAACAGATGTTGATGTAACAGGATGAAAAAAACGCCTTGCCTGTTCACTTTTTTCATATGAGATCATCAATCTGGTAATCCTAGAAAGGAAACTGTGTCCTCCAGCTAAAAAAAAAGAGAATGTAACCCAAAGCTATCAGTCAGAGAAAGTAAGCGTTTTTGTGAACCGTACTTCCTAGGATACTTCACGTTTCCTTAACAAAGACTATGTGAACTTCAGCTCTAAAAGTGAAACAGATAAAAATCAAAGACCTGTCCAACTCAAGGTAAACTGAAATCACATTCTTTCATCAACCTCCTCCTAACATAAAGGAGGTGGCAAAGAAATTACATACATACAGATGCAGCGAAAAATCTGTCCACAAAAATATACAGTATGACAGTTCTTGAGCTGGGTCGAATAACATGATGACATTCCATATCTATGACTGCTATATACTGATTTTCTTAATATATATTATAATACTTTCATCCATTCAAAAAAATCAGGAACTGAAACAAAACTGAAAAAATAGTTAAATCTTTTCTAAACTATCAAATGTATTTGTATTTACCAATTTATCTACAAGACAGAAAACAAAAGCTTCTCCCTACCTCTTTATGCCGTACCATTTAATTTCTACACAACAAAATCGACGTATTATCATGTACGACCCTGACCTAGACGACACAAGTAACTATAGCAGTACAGATGCTTCGGTAAAAGGCTTAAGTATGTACCAGAATGTGAAAGTGAACCACTCTCCATCATTAAAGACACCAACTAAACACACACTAGCACATGCAACTTAACTCCTGCTACAGTTAGATCTTGAATTTTGCAGAGCTAGAGTAACCCAGTGCCGGTGCTCACCGCAGGGAAGTTCACCTGAGGCTGCTCCAGTCCAACAAGCACTAGCAGCAGAGCCACTTACACTCATTTCATACTTCATTCCCCTCTCAGGTGTTTTCATCCCCATGTCATCCCTGGCCTTGCGTTGGCACAAGAACCTGGACGGAACTGCACAGTTCAGGTGTGGTCTAGATAATTAGTTTTAACCTGCAATAGTTCTGAAATCTAGTTCACTGTACAGATGCTCCAAATCCTCTACAAGTCAAGGATCAGAAGAATTTATTTTGGTAGCCTACTTTAAAGTACTCAAAAACTATAGCCTAATACTAGTTCCAATCTTAGCAGCACTGTTGCTTACATCAGGTTACACAGCCTTTAATCCCTCGTTTCAAACCCCTCTCCCTCCCATACAGAGGGGAATACAGAGGTATAATTGTTCATTTAGTTGGACAGGGAAGAATAGGAAAATTGATTTGGATGAAAAACAACCCAGGAAAAAAGGCGGCCACACTTCATAGGATGGCCAATCTAAATCACGGGGCTACGCTACACATGACTTTATCAATGTAACACAGGGGTGGATGGTGAGATGGGAGGGTGGAGGAGAGATGAAGGGTGCCAGGGGAGGCCAGGGACATTGCCGTTTGAGCCAGCAGGGTTATCACAGGAATTCAACCACAACCAAATCCATGGATGTCGTGTGCCATACTGATGAAATAATTCACGGCTCCATTCCTCACTCCCTTGTCTATAAACCAGGACTAATGCTTACTATGCTTTGGGCACTCCGTTAAGGTAAAGAAGTTAAAGACTAAGTTGGCTACTTATCGCATTAATAATGGGGGGATAGAAAAGGAGGGATACAATTCTTCTCGAAGACAGGACAAGAAAAAACTTTCTAATGGGAGAAATAAGACACTTCCTTTCCTTTTCCTGTAACCAAAGTATAGGAGAAATAAACGTTAAGGGTTTTGACATGATGGAGCCAGCTTGCCAAAAAGAAAGCAGCGCTCAAAACCAAGAGCAGCGCTGCCGCAATAAACATTCTGAACTCTGCTCGGAGGGAGCTTGAGCTGGATGTGCCCTAGAGTGCTGCTACAAGCGCTCCAGCCCTTTCATTGTCCACAGTTGCCTCTGCATTTCAGCAGCAAGCAGACCCATGGCGTGACAGGGGAAGAAATTACTTAGAACTAGCACCCTAATTACACACAATAATTAGCCATCAATGTAACATCCTAAACAGTCTTTCATTATGTATCACCAAAACAAGATTTTACTTCTAAATGACAACCAGTTCCTGTGTTTTAAAGCTTATTAGTTACTTGGATGTTAAGAAGTTTTCATTAATATGAAGATGTGAAAGACCATTTAAGTAGTGAGGTCACAGCGAGGTCACTTGCACACACTACTGGGAGCCAAGTTTTATGTACACATATCTCTCTGTAACCACTTTGCAGTAAGCAGCTAGTACAAATGAAGCAAGCCATACAAAGTCATGTAAGGTTTTAATAAGTTAAAATGATTAACTGGAAGCAGAAATACATATACAAGGATCACGGAAAATTCACATCTAATTACATGTCTTTCAGTAGCTTTTTTTATAATTAAGACATTCTATTTCCCTGCAGTTCTGAATGTCTTTGTTCCCAGAATAGCCAGTTTACAAGCCATCTTTGGAATATATTAGACTTACTGGTTTTCGAGCTTCAGGAAGTACTTTCTCCTTAAAACACCGCCAAAATGAACTGACTCATGTACAAGTATATGCAAGAACCCTAGACAACAACTACTTCACATTCTATGTTGATGAGCAGAAAAACTAGCAAAAGATATCTGGAACAACTGAGATCCTAAAAACCAAGCAGTTTATCATTCCTGTTGAGATCATGACATTCTTTGCTCCAGACCCAGGTCTGAACAGAATGTTCAGAAAAACATTTTCCTTGACCTGTGACATACAGAGAAGTTACCATGCTCTGCAAAGCCTTGACAATCATATTGGAGCTAATTAACAGGACATCTGTGGGCAGCACTAAAAGAAACCCTAGCAACAGAAAACAATACTATAACATTACTACTGTCATAATTTACTAACTAAATAACAGTACAATGGGGGCTTTTAACAACGTAATTGTAAGATGATTACCTGCAACACAGAATGTTTTTCTTTAAGATTCTTCACCTAATGGGATCTTCCTAACATCTGACAAGCAACACATGGGTGATGCAGTATACTTAGTACAGTGTATCCCAAGCAATCCATTACCTGCGCAGTTGCCTAAGTGTCATATCAAAGAACATAAAAACCTACAGAACAGCATGGGATCTCGTTAGATCGGCTGGTTTGGTTTGTTGCTTGGTTTATTTTTCATTGTTTGGGGGTTGGTTTTGTTTTCTGCTTTTCTTTAGTTGGGAGTAAGTAAGGAGGAGACAATGACACAGAGACATTTTAGGACACTTAAAAAAAAAAGTCTATTGTCATTCATTTTGTGTAGTCACCATTCAAACACAAAGCTCATTTGATTTCATTTGTTGTCAGGCTGTAAATAGTGTGCTTAAGGACACAGTCAAGGTGAAGTCTCCCTTTGCTCATGCTTTTTTTGTTTGCTATAACATAACCAAATCAACTTCAATTAAATTAAATGCTTTAGTTAATTAATCAGTGTAACTAATTTTTCATTTGCCATATACATCTAAAAATTCATACACTAGAAAATTCCACCCCCTCCCTTTTTGTTAGCTGGTATAAGAGATATTACCTTCTCCCCTCTTCTGCCCCTCACTGCCTAGTCTCACTCTCATTCTTCTAGCCCATCACAGCTGCAATCCTGCCATGATTTGCTGTATCCACTCCTCAGGATCCCTAGTATATCCTGTGTCTCATGCATTCCACGACAAAAATTTTAAGTAATTCTCTAAAACTATTAGGCATTAAGCTTTCAAACTGGCATAAAAGAAAACATACAATCTGGGCACAAATACTGAACTTCACAGTGACCAAGATTTAAATCAACAAGACAAGAGGAAGAGTTCTCCCACACTTTCTCTTGGAACTTTTTAACTGATGTACCTTGGAGCTTTTTAACTGATGTATCTTCAGTGTTTCAGTTTTACATAAAGATTATACTTCTAGACTTCACCCGCTAGGAATGACTTTATTAAAACAAGCAAATAATACTGCTTTGCAATTCTACGTTGTATTTACTCAGTTACTTTTCCCATAAAGGAGTGCCACTGTCCCTCCCAGTATTATATTCTAACACCTGGATACATCACCTGCGTCCATGGCGCTGATTCACTGCAGTCCAGTTCCCAGACTCTTTTAACAACTTGACTGGGTATTCCCGCTTTCAATGGTCAACCTATCTTTCAACACAACACTCTCCAGAGCTGCCATGCAGCTTGCCACTCCTGAACGCAATGTGGACCTTTCAGGGCAGATACCTCCAGCCACTTCACACACATTCATCTCGGAACGGTCTCTGAATATTAGTCCCCCTAGCTAAGTACAGTGTCTTTGGAGCATGTCGGAAAAACTGAAGTTCTTTAGGAGCTCTTTGTGTCATCTTTAGGATCTCAAAATCATATTTTCTTAGCTTTCTGCAAAGAGTTTCTATTCCTATCCACTAGTCTTTCTACTCATTATTTTAATGCAATGTATATAAATCTTCATGGAACATGTCAACCAGTCATGTAGTGAACCCATTAACCAAAATCCTGTATCAGTGAGGAGCAGAATACATTGTATAACCTCTAGGTACAAACAATGCCCATGACTATTTCAACCTCCTTACAGTTCTCAACTGCAAGATTTTATTCTTATTCTAGCATTTCATACAAGTTTAGAAGTTCACCCAAATTTAACAAAGCATTTCTGTCCTGGTTTCAGCTGGGACAGAGTTAATTTTCTTCTCAGTAGCTAGTACAGTGCTGTGTTTTGGCTCTGATGTCAGAACAACGCTGATGGCACACAGATGGGTTTGGTTGTTGCTGGGTGAGGGTTATACTGAGTCCAGGACTTTTCAGTTTCTCGGGCCCTGCCAGCGAGAGGGCTGGAGGGGCACTGGAAATTAGGAGGGGGCACAGCCAGGGCAGGTGACCCAAACTGGCCACAGGGATATTCCATACCATAGGATGTCACACTGAGTATATAAGCTGGGGGAAGGAGGAGGAAGCGGGGGGACATCCAGCATTACAGCTTTTGTCTTCCCAAGTAACTGTTACACGTGATGGAGCCCTGCCTTCCAGGGGATGGCCGAACACCTGCCGGCCGAGGGGAAGCAGTGAATGAATTCCTTGTTTTACTTGGCTTGCATGCGCGGCTTTTGCTTTACCTATTAAATTGCGCTTATCACAACTCTCCAAGTTTTACATTCCTTTACGATTCTCCTCCCCACCCCTCTGGGTGAGGGCGGAGTGAGTGAGCAGCTGCATGGTGCTTGGTCACCAGCCCGAGTTAAACCACAGCACATTTCCCTTAATTTTTTCCCCAAAATAATCATCTTCTACTAGTTTATATACAGCTAAATATTTCATCATTCTCCAGTAGCCAGCAAATCACCATATACTTCAAAACTTCAGTTAAAGAGACAACTGCAAGTATTTTATTAAATATTAATATTTTGTGCAACTGAAACTGAATTATAAAAGTGGCTTTCTGACCCAAACTAAATTGATGTTTGTTTACCTTAAAAACGCCTGACTGTAAATAGTGGCAGTTGAGGAACTGCTTTAAAAGCATCTCAGTCCACAGCACAGCGATGTTCTATAATATCATTAGGTGTCTCAATTAAGACCATCCCAGCAGGCAGTTTCAGGACGAGCTTAGTCCATGAACTACTCTGCAAAAGGTCTTCTGCCACCCCTGCAAGCAGATGGCAGTGGCCACCACCAAGACAGTTGCTTGTGTCAGGGCAATGCCGGCTGCTCTTCAGCTTTATCTCATCGGTGGCAAGTCCCCCTCCTAAGGCCACTCAAGGCAAGGATGACAACCAGCACTTTCTTCACAGATGTTATAGAATGAAGGGCTGGCTATCGTATCAAATCACAAACTGAAACGTTCTCTTACAAAAACAGACTCTGACAGCTAAAGAGTATTTTGCATGATGTTCAGCTCCAACAAAGTGGAGTAATATGCATGAAGAGTGCCCTGCCTGAAACATACTTGTGGGTTCCCAAAGAAAAAAAGGCAAAAAAAAAAATACATGAAAGTACTAATTTGTGCTGTTGGAAGTGTTAAGGAACAGAACTCTAAGTTCAATTTGCAATTGGTATGTAATCAATTTGCTAGAAAACACGGAAGATCTTTCTGTGGATAGCACTCTAATGAAAGCGCAGTTTCTAAAAATTATTCATAATCCATCTAGCTCAAGACTTCAGCAAGAGGAAACATTACACAAAAAGATTAAAAGTATTTTTAAAACAGAGTTCTGTGCTGGTTTTGACTGGGACAGAGTTATTTTTCTTCATAGGAGCTAGAATGGGGCTATATTTTGGATTTGTGCTGAAAAGTGTTAGTAACAGGGATGTTTTAGCTGCTGCTGAGCAGCGCTTGCACAGAGTCAGGGTGTCACCTGCCTCCCACCCACCCACCAGCGAGCAGGCTGGGGGGCGCAAGGAGCTGGGGGGGGACACAGCCGCGACAGCCGGCCCCAACTGACCCAAGGGGTATTCCAGACCATATGGCGTCATGCCCAGCATATAAAGCCGGGGGAAGAAGGAAGGGGGGCACGTTCAGAGTGATGGTGTTTGTCTTCCCAAGCAACTGTTACACATGACGGAGCCCCACTTTCCCAGGATGGCTGAACACTTGCCTGCTGATGGGAAACGGTCAATGAATTCCTTGGTTCGCTTTGCTTGTGTGCGTGGCTTTTGCTTTACTTATTAAGAAGTCTTTACCCACAAGTTTTCTCACTTTTACCCTTCCAATTCCCTCCCCCATCTTATAGGAGGGGGAATGATCAAGCAGCTGTGTGACACTTACATGCTGGCTGGGGTTAAACTGCAACAAGTTCCAGCAAGGGGGGAAAAAAACCCACAACCAACCACATACCAATTAATCCAAAGGTTGCTAGTAATCAACAAAAAAGCATTACTTTTTGAATGATTGCTCCAGGAGATCCTATTAAAAAAAAAACCACCTCTTTTTCACTGAGAATACTGGCAAGAGGACCAAAAAAAAAGGCGTTGAAAAGTTGATTGCTTTTAAGAATTTAAGTTAAACCAGAGACAACTGGCAACTTGCTGGGCACCTTCACCTTTGCACCTTTTAATTGAACATGTCAAATTATCCAAAATTTATTTTTATGAAGTATCTTTTGGAAATAGTGCATTATTTTAAGTTACCTTCATCTTACTGCAAAGCATTATTGCTGAAAAAGTTTACAATGCATACAATTCAGACACCAACTAACACAAATACATGAAAAGCCAGTCCAAGCAAGGATCAGACCTGATGGACAAGTTAAAGCACAGAGGGTGCAAGAAGGGTGTGGTATTCCTAAAGTGAGTGCAGCCCTTGGCCAAACCCACCAAGAACAGCTCCCTTCAAAAAGCTCATTCATTAACAAGCAAGGGCTAATGATTCAAGACGCCTTCCAGGAAGGCAGCTAAGAGTTTTGCAAATCTGGTAACTGTTGGATGGCAGTTGAAGGAAAAGATGGGAGGTGTCTGTGCTCCCTCCCACAACTTAGATCTCTTGCAGGACCAAAATTCAAAGGTTCTGGAGTTCAGCCTACTTTGTATTAGGTAGCACAGACTAAGTAAGAATCTCTCATACATTCTAAAATTATGAAAGAGTAGTTTTAACAGCAGACAGAACAACAAACAAAATATTTCACCATAATTCTACCCTACCCTTGGCTTTACTAAAGACAAATTTCTCTCCACATATCAAAAATACCAAAGAAGTTTACCTTTGAAAGCTACAGCTCCTGTGAAAACAAACATCCTCCTCCACTAATTCATACCAGACACAGCAGCTTATACCATACCCCTGCTCAAATTTATATGCTTGCTACAGAAGGTCCAATGTACTAATCTGCATATCTTAAAAAGTATAGACTAGAAATATTTTCAGGTAATTTCATATGTTATGGGCCTTTTACTGCCACAGTAAAGTAACAAAAGGACTTTAACTCTGCCTAACTGATGATCTGTCCTGCAGAGAGTCTGTCTGGCAGAGTCTTCGGGGAGGCACACAGTAACTGGGACAAGGGCTATGGACAGAAGTCGCAACAACAAAAATTCTATGTTCTGAAAAAAGTTCCACATTGCAGGCAGCCCAATATTGAAGCAGTCTGTCTAGAGAAGCTGTCGAATATCTGTCTGTCCTTGGAGATATTAAAAACTTACCCTGAATCGCAACCCTGAGCTTCATCTAAGCTGGCCCTGCTCTGAGCGGGGGTCTGAATTAGATGATCTCCAAAGTCCCTCCTAATCTAAATCGCCTTATGACTCCATGAAACTGAAAGGAGGACTGGGCGGGGGGGGGGGGGGGGGGGGGGGGGGGAACTACACGACACCACATGATGGGAAGTCAACTGTACCAAATTGTAAAACACTACATTAACACACATACACCAGTATACAGACTGTTGTTTGATTTTTGCCTGTAAACATCAGCAAAGGGTTGCAGAAATCCTTTTTAAATATTTTTAGATAGTCCACTCTGCCATCCCAGTGTTCTTCTGTTCCACCTCCTTATAACCAAAACTGAGGCACTTTTTAAAATGTCAATAATATCTAATTTACCAAAATTCCAATTTCAAATTTCTTATGAAAACAAAATGTCATCGCTTGCTTTTAGAACAGAAGGTTGATATACCTTTTTTAAATCGTATGAAATTAACTGTACTGGTCTGAATATTTTAATAATTTACAGCTGACTGCCAAAATAGGGAGAAACCATAACATTTCTTTTTAAAAAAGGTATAAATAGGTACGTGTTTGGTGTAATGAAGGTAAAAGAAGGCAACCATACAGAGATGAGGCCAGTACAATCTAACAGGTAAAAACGGAGGTTATCAGGGTGTGAAGCACACATCAGTAACGATGCTCAAGCCACTTCAAAGTTTTAAGTCGTCCACAGAGTATGGAGTACATACATACTCAGAACCAGGAGGCTTCTCCTGCAGCTGTGCACATGCACTGGAGCACATCCTACCCAAAGCAAAGAGAATGCAGGGTGTTTCCGATACGTTTGTTTGGTGCTTCAGTACAGGAGTCAGCAGAAGCTGAGTCATTGGATCAGTCCTCCAGCACTGAAGCTTTGGCACCTACTACTGACCATAGAGCCAGATTTTCATTCTGCCCACAAAAAAAAAAAATATCAGAGTAGTTTAGACTTAAGGGATCTCAGGAGGTCTCTAATGCAACCTTCCATTCACACGATGGGTCAATACCAAATTCAGACCAAGTTGCCCAGGGCTTTGTCCAATCAGGTCTTGAAAAATCTCCAAGGACATGGTGGAGGATCTGCAGTGCAAGCCTGTCGGTGTACACAGATACTCTACCAATTAAGGATGTAAAAAAAAAAAAAAAAAAAAGGAATACCATAAGCAGAAATGAATTCAATAACTGCAATTGCTTGTGCAATTAGATATGCAAGAGAAAGTCTGAGTCAAGTTTTTCAGAAATCCTGTGCTATTTTAACAATACAAAGTGTTATATATTCACATTGTGTGTGTATATATATAGTCATGCACAGAGGCTTTATATATATACACAACAGCACAGAAAAGATTTCAAAACTACAAGGATTGGCATATAGCCAAAAGCAGTTGGTGCCAACAGTCACGGTATCTCCTCCACTGCCTCCTGAAAGCACTGCCCCAACACTTTTGCAATGGCTCATTGTACAATAATAAAATTCAGCATGCAGCAATAGTCTGAGTTGATATAGCAAGAGCAAGACTGCATTTGTAAAGGCCTGATAAAAGGATGCTGCAGCAATCATGATGCCAGATGAGAGCTGGAATGAGAGGTTTAACTATGTGGTTAGAATACGAATCTCACAGATTTTCTGCAGGAAAAATCAGGATGATTGCATGTGCAAAACAGCAGCAGTTTCATTCTTTGTGGAGACAAGCCGTTTTTCAAACTGGTATTTGTGACAAAATGACATCGAATGAGGGAGCACGCCTATGTTTCTGGCAATCTTTCTGTCCAGCGGGCTGCTACAGGTACACAGTCGGTTCCTTATTACTGATCCTACCAGTCAGGCACAAAATGACCCTCTCCCACCTCCGTAAAAATGCGGTGGGGTTGGCGTTTCTCAGAACACCACTTACCGTACCGTGGAACAGAACAGGGACGGACCTGCCACAGGAGGGAGCAGCGGCCACATCCGACGTTAACTCCCGGCCCCCCCCTCTGGAGAGGGCAAACTCCCGCTCCTGCACACCACGGGCTGCCACCAGACAGAAGCTGCCCGCATCAGCACACAAAATTGTGACTGAACAAGCACGGGTAAAGTAATTCTACATTTTACAAAAACTGAAGTCAGACTTTTGGACATTAAAATTGTCTGTCATTTGGACTCTTCCCTAGGTCAGGCAAAGTTTTGCCTGAAGCAAGTGCAGAGAAATGAGTAACCCGACTACGGAAAAAGTACCAGCTCCTCTGAATCCACAAGTGTGAAAAATCAAACAGTTTCTCCATAACACCACTCTTGACAAAAGATGAAGGACTGTAAATAAAATTTAAAAAAAATCCTATTATTTTTATTCCTTTGACCACACCTTCACAAATAGGATGAAAGAAACACTTCAATCTTCACTATGTTATCTAAGATCACAGCAAACAATGATCAAAAGCAATTACAACAAAAGACTGAAGAAAGTGGAGGAGTTGTTAGGTTTGAAGCAGTGCTGCTCCACTGTTTTTTGCTGCCGAGCCTAGCACAGCATAGAAAAACCAGCGAGGCCCAGCATGACCCTTTCCACAGTGCACCCCCAGGCCGCCGCTACCCCCTCGGCTGCCCACGAAGGAGGCTCCTAACACCTACAGCATCCATAAGGCCAGCCCCAGCCACACAAGGCTCTCTCGCCATCATGGTTCCTCCTCGGCAAGATGCAAGTTATAAAGCACAAGTTCCTGAGGCACTGGCAATGCCCCACAGTGACACACCAGCCACCTCAGGGCCAGAAACTGCCACCAGTCATTATTTCAGATGCAGCTGCCTCACTGCTGGATGCCCACACCGATCTCCACTGACGCCACACAGATTTGTTAACCTCTGCTTAGACGAGTGAGGAAAAGAAAACAGCACTCATTAAAAGTAAAAAGTGTGTGTGTGTATGGAGGAAAGAAACAAAAACTATTTTTGCCATCTACAGCAAACAGAGAAAAAAACGGAACTGAGCTGCAGGAAAGGTGACACCAAGAAGAAGGGGGCAAAGCGGCAGGACAAGTCTAAAGATCACAAAGTGGCAGGAGAAACCGGCTAGGGAAAAACTGGACTTCCCTTCACTGAAGACTTAAAAAGAGATCAAAACATTCCTGATAAGACATCAATCTAGATACAGTAGATTTTTGTCTTGAGGAAGAAGTGTCTCTATCTCCCCTAGTCGCTTCTGGTCCTAGTTTCTCTTAATGAGCACAGCTTACAAGGTAACAGGAGGTTAATACAATTTCTAATGGCATTTGACAATCAGCATTTTGCAAATACATGAGGGGCCTTAGCAGCGCAGCTGGTGGTGCTCTCTAGTGGAGATGAAGGAGGAAACACTTCAGAGTTCTAAACTATGGTAGCTTCCCAACACAGAAAATAAACTAATTCTGCTGAGTTTCAAAGATTTAATTTAAATAATCACAATACACTGTAAACATCCATACTGCTATTCAAAGCTGAAGAGGCAAAAGCAGACGGAACACTGTCAGAACATAGGTTTTCTAAATATCTACAAAAGATAAAGGTGGTTTTTTCCTTCATCAGTCCAGTACACTGCTTCTCATCAACTTACTTCACTATGGGCATATGATAGAACACGGAAGCGGCTGGAGAACATCATTATGCAATATTTAAAGTGTGCTTTACTCTCCATATCCAAAAGCAATAGATACTACAGGTAACTAGTGCGAAGCCATAAGGCAGATGGATGATAAACTAGAACACGGATGAAGTGGAGCCCCTCTAGTGTACTCCTCCATTGCTAATGTCACAGTTGACACTGCTTCAGAACGATCACACCATACAAACACAGCACAGTACTTCACTTGAAGCAGAGCAACAGTAAGTCGCAGCCACAGGCAGGTTGTGGGGGGGTTTTTATGGTGAAATATTATACCAGGAGTCAAAGAAGCTAAAAAGCTGGCTAAGAACTGTCAAACACATGCATTTTTGCGTGCAACACTCAAAATGTAATGGTGACAAAACAAAGAGTATCCTTATCGCACTGCCACGGGCATTAGACCGCAGTTGGATACTTTTGAGATCTTCTCACCCCAATCCATACGCATTGCAAAATCTCAATAGTATGCCAAAATCATTTTCTCAGTGGTACAGTTATATATCCAAGGTAACAGGAAGGGAAAAAATTCTTTCAGGTTGTCTGTCAAGATGACCTAAGACTCAGGTGGAGATTCAGAGCTAAATCTTTTGAGTTATTGGTGTTGCCTCTTCCTTTTTATTTTGAAGGAGGAAATGAGACTGGTGAGTAACTCCTGCAGACTGACTGAAATTTTGGATCAAAGTGGATGCTAATTATCAGCGCTGGTAACAAGGAAGAGAATGGGAATGTTCAGATGATCTTTTCTGGTTTCACATACAGCAGCAGAAATTTTAACTCCCAATTAGGTCCTCAGTTATATCTGTGCAGCCTTTAAACCTTCAAATCAAAACTTAAATGGCATTTTCAATGCCATCTAAACTTATTTTTTATAGTTATATAGGTTTAATTCTACTAAACAGAACTGCACAAAAGTCTGCAACTGCTGCACAAGGAGGAAATAATTTCATCGATTTAGCAGTAACATGAAGAAAACAAATGCATGCCATAGCACACATACTAAGCTATAATGAGAATAATTTCAAGCTGAGTTTACAAAAGGCACCAAAAATTAAGCTACGGTGATTCTGAAAGATTAACAGTTACTTGTGCATTTTGATCACCAACTGTCCAAACAGACAAGCAAAGGTGTGAGACACTGCAGTAGGCTTACCCTGTTTGAAAGATGGAGATGATTTAACAGATCTATGAATGCCAGTGCATGCTTACAGATGGTGATGTGATTAGGATGACTTTGGTGGAAACATCAAGCAACAAAACAGCCTACACATTAATCCGTGTATTTTCTCCATCTTTTATAAGAAAGTTTCAACAGTTTCCCTGAGGTCCCTGCTTAATCAGTAAACTGACGGAGAAGGGAGAAGCAATTGTATGCAGCCTCACACAAATAAACATTAATAGGCCATTAATAGAGCATTTAACTTAGATCATTTGGTCCCATCAAGGGCTCATTCTCCTAGGACCTGTCTGAAACTACCACCAACAATACCTTGGCTGTAGAAGAATTTTTTAATTTTTTTTATAAGCACTGGAATAACCAACTTTTCAGGATGCAATAGTTCCCACAGTAACCTCAAACAGTTCCAACCCAATGAATCAAGCTACTCGCACAAAAATTCTGTTTTGCAATTGGATAAGAGAGTACACAAATGGCGAGGCATTTTTTTCAATGATGCTTTCACAGATCAAGGCTCACCTCTCCTGGTAGGGGTAACGAATGTAAGGTAACATTATCCTCCCTCGGATTTGCCTACTGTGTAGGCAAAAAACTTACTGCTGACCTTGTACACCAGTCTTTTAATGGCTTACATGCCATTGAATTAGGTACGCAGACAAGCTTGTTCTCTGTTACTGTTCTAAGCCGGTACTCCCCACACCTATTTTCAGACCATGATTTACAAAGGAAAAAACTCACAGAGAAACACAGATGCAGGTACCTGAAGAAAGGCAGCTAAATTTACAGTAATGGGAATTTGCAGTGTCAAAAGAGATAGGATGCCAAGTTTTCTACTGAAACAGCTTAAGAGCCTAGCGATCAGTCTCTGATATTAAGAAGCGTTTGCAATTTTGTTTTCTGTACAGTTCAGTTTGCATAAGATTAAAGAATGGTGTGTCAAAGCAACTCTTAACAGTCCCTGGGGTCTTTCAAATTCTTTGAACAGTTTTATTTTAGCATCAGGTATGGAAAAACTAACAATTCTGTTTACTTATCTTGTACCAGCACACAGAATAATTTTCACTTTCTACCAAGCAGAACATCACTGGACAAACACCAAGAAATTCCCCAGCATGGTCTTGGAGAAGAGTCTGTACCAAGAGCATGTAACATTTTTCTATGTTAATACATAGCTAATTGTGAGACACTGCAGCATCATATCTGTCATTCTACTGTATACCCAGAATCCAATGGATCCCTTTAAAATAGTCCGTCCATTAATCCATATATAGAGAGATGATTTCAAAGACACTTAAGCTCAGCTGATCCATGCCTTTGTTATTTTCATAGTGAATTACCACAAGATACTGGATAGCCAGACAATTCTTGGGACAACTTTGAGACTACTCTCAATGAGAACATCTCAGGTTCTCAGTAACTTGCATACAGCCAGTTTTCTGTGCAATACTCTAGTAAACCGAGATATTCAGATTAACAGCTAAATCAGTGTCTGCATCCAGATCCAAATACAGTATTGTTAAATTATCCTACAAGATCTTTCAGTTCTGCGGCCATCTAAGTATTTTTATGATATTAGTATTTAAAAAATAAATATTTCATTCATTACATGTATCCTCCTATTTTAACTGGATAATTCAATTCTTTATAATCCATGACAACAATTTGCAATAGTTTGAGGTATCATATTATCAGTATATTACTAAATTTCAACCTCACCAAAAAAAAAAAAAAAGAGGGAAGAAGAAAAAAAGGAAAGAATTACTGTAAGAGTTAGCAGCGCCAGTAAGTGTAAGAAAAGACAAAAGACTCTTAAGAAGACACCATGCAACTTTCAAAATAAGTTTATCAGTAACCTTACCCATTTCCCACAACTGAGACATTATTATCATTTCCAGCTTGGCTATCAACTCAGGTTTGGCCCATGACATAAAATTCTAACTAACAAGAAAGAATAATGGAAGCATTTATTAGAGAAGGAAGGGCTGTTTGCTTTATACTTCCCATTTGTTTGCTAACAAAACATTCTGTCTGACTTTATAAAATAGCAGCACTCAGAATGAACAAACAGAAAAGAATTAAAACTTAAATGGGATACAGTACTCGGAGTAGCCACCACTTCAGTAGTGAAGAACAAAAGGTAAGGGTAAAATGAAACCGACTTTAAATTGACCAATCTTGTTAAAAAAAGACCACTGTCTTCGCTACAAGAATTCAACTTTAACATTCTAATCTGAAGGGTATTGCCTTCCAAAAATTCCCAAACTCAAAATAAAAAAAGTCAACCCTTTCAAGCATGCTAGACCCTCCTGCTGGGCTGCTGTTTAAATTAGCACGACTGTATTCAAAGACCTGCAAAACATATACTTTGAAGAAACAATCTATACACCAGCTGATGAGCACCAGAAGCAGATTCAGGTGCTCCAGACACCAATGTCCACCGGGACGTGAGTTCCTGCAGGACTGCTTCTACTCCTGTGCAGGGACTGTAATTCTACTCCCACAAAGCAGAAGGATCCCATTCCTTCATGCAGTGATAACAGGAGCATCTGTAACATGTACTATTTTTAGAAGCAACAAGTCCACTGCCAGCTGAGAGAGGAATGAAGAGCTGCAGGCCAGAACACGGGATCTGCCTGCTAGCTACTGCTGTATCTGACCTGGAAGGATGTGTCAAGCTGCCCCTGCCCTTCACTACCACCTAGAACACAGACTCAAACCAAGACAAGGTTGCTAGAACCATTTTTTGCATCTCCTCACCTTGCTTCAGGATCTCCTGGACACTCACAGCAGTTTTTCCCCGTGCTGTTTCCAGTCCCAGGCAGGCAATGCTTCAGGGATTACACTCGGGTGATGTCTGCAGGCTTCTCTCTGCAGCCTACGGGCTCCAGCATTTTGCAGGCAGCTCAAGGCTTTGGCTGTATCACATGCTGGCAGTTGCCAAAACCAAAATTTAGGCCTGTAATTCATATGCCTTCACTTAATCCCATTCAAGATTTCTTTCCAATTATTTTGACCCACAGAAAGATAGATAGGTGTGTATCTGAACATCGAATGATTTCCAGGCTTTTATATCTACCCCTAAGAGCACAGTACCATTATTCATATCTAAACTACACACTAGAAATCAGAGTAAAGCATTAGTTCATTAAATGACAACTCTAGCATAAGAAATTTTCAAGCATTAAAAAACAGCATGTCTTCTTGCCTATTTTGTGAAATTCATTTCAGACATGGGAAACAAGCAACATTTTAAAATAAAGTATGAACAGTCTACCTTACAAACAGTGATTTACAAGATCCAGGCAGGGCATTTAAAAACTCTTAGAAGTCAACCAATATTCAAAATCAGAGAGGTAAATACTAACATATTTTCTCACAAGTCTGAGCATTTTGATAAAGTTTCCTCAGAATTCTTTACAAACTGCATTAAAAATTACAGGCAAAGCCTTCACTTCAGAAGAGGGAGAAAGGAATGAAAATTGTTGCACTGGACATTTAGGGCTGACAACTCCACAGAGCGTGCTTTCCAGAGATTGAGTCACATAATTGTACCTTTCAAACCCTAGCAGAAACAACTAATGCCGTTCAAAGATGCTGCATTCTGTTTCTATGAAGCACCACACTCACAGAAAGATACAACAAGGTCTTGGCTCCCTTTGAGGGAAAAGTGTGCAATTCTAGCAATAAGGTATATACATGAAAACTTGTAGCAATGCCCCTTAGCCGACCCTTGGAAGAACCAGACTGTCATTGAACTTTCAGTAAATGCTCATCAGCGTCAATAAATATCAATGCATTCCTTCTTTCAATTTTATCTTTAAAGCTTTAAAAATCCACATGCAGAATCTGCCACCCCTCCTTCAGATACACATACAATCCATTCATATGCATTCTTTTCAATCAGGAATATGTTTTGGTTTTTTTTTTTAAATCCAAAAAAGGAAAGGCTTCCATTCAAACATTTTACTACATGTAAGTTACATGGGAACTTCAACATGAGATGCACCTACACAATGCTTAATTTCAGAAGAGTGTTGAGGTCCTGTATTTGTGCATATACGCTACTAGAGGTGTGCTTGGTATACCACAGTAAGAGTTGTACACTGAACTCACATAGTCCTTACCAAAGCTGGAAGATCAGCATTCATTTAGTATCATACGATATTTAATGCAGGCCAACTATATGGATTTAAGCAATGGCCCTGTTATCCCTGCATTTGTGACAGCTGAAATAACAGGAAGAACAACTTGGGCCTGGGGAGTTGATTGTTTGTTTTGTTGGTGTGGTCTTTTTCCTTGAGGAGTACAAGAAAGGATACAATTGCACCTTAAAATTTTACTGTGAAACTTTAGTGTGTGCCTCTCACACTGAGAACGGCAAACACAGAGCCATTCAAGAGCTCTATCTTATTTTTTAGCATAATTATTGCCCACAGTGCACTATAGACACATTCTTTTTCCTCTCTCTGCCTTCAACCCCTCAAATAAATCCCTTTATTGGATTATGGATTAATGCAGCAACTATAGCAGTAAGCTGTTTCCATGAGAGTGAAAAAAATATAAGATGCAGACCATTAAGCAGAGTAACTTCTCATATGGAGTTTGTGGGTCTGTCTTGGATATTGCATGCATTACAAGAAAAGAATATTTATGTTTCATTAAATGAGTTCTGAACAATACCAACAGGACAGAAATTTAGCACCTGCTAAAACAGTTCCACAAACACTTAAGTAATTAATATAAAACTTTGTTATAACACCTCATGTCCAGTAAAACTAATAGCAATTCCTTTTAAGTCACTGCTTCCATTAAACAATGACTAGTGTTATACATATGTTAAAGCCCACATTAACTTAAGAATATTACAGAAGTTATAGACTGCCATTTGAATGCAGAATGGTGAACTACCTGTGCTGCTGCTTTTCCACAAAGAAATAAAACTGTATTATTATACTATCATCACAGACTGTGATGCCCTGAAACAAATGCAAATACTCAGAATAGTGTTTACCCAAAGATCTCAAAACATTTTACAGCTGTGGCTAAGTACTCTCATTTTATAGATGATGAGGCACAGAAAGGAATATTATGCTCTTAAATAAGAGAATCTCGGAGAAAGTCAGTGGCAGAAGCTTGAAATAGAAACCCCAGTTCTTCCAACTATCAATGCTACTGCTCTGTCTACATCCCTACCCCCAAAGGACTGATGAAAAAGGCAGCTACATGAGTTAAAAATAACTTCTGATTAGCGAGACAGTGATGAAGAGAGAAGCCCTATGGAAATCGAATGATCCAGAGTCTCACTCAAGGCAGAGCTAGACTCTAAGCTGGTGAAATTGAACATTGTAAGGCCAGCTTAACATTCTGCTAAAATTAAGTGAAACTGAGTTTTCCAAGAAAACAATTTTGGTCTTAAGAATGGTGTTTGAAGCACCGATACCACAAAGCAAAAATATCTATTAGTCAAACTAATATAGCTGAGGAGGAGACCAGGTACAGAAGATCTCTGAATTCAAAAAGACACAAACAACCTTCAGAACAACTTCAAGTTGAGAATACGAGTTCTGATTTCATCTGGGCTATGTTAATACAAGGTGGCTGAAAACCTGCAGAATTAAGATTTTTCAAGGAAGACGGGAGAAGTTAAAATGCCTCTGTTGTTCAAGGAGGGCAAAATAGTCAATTACTATTTATCTGTGATATACCAGAGATTCAAAGAGTGGGAAAAGTTACACCATTCTACAAAACCCCTCTCCTGAAGCCATGATAGGCTGCATAATCCCATACTTAAAGACCAAGATTTGTCTTCTGAAGGTTTCTTGAGGCCCACCTCAGTTAAACTCCAACTACCCAGTTCCTGAAAGTATAGAGTGGTTAGGGTTTTTCTCATTTGTAGATGTGAGTTCATCTGGGCACTTAGCAGTTGTTTGCTTTCCCTCCCTTTGCTCCCATAAGAACATTTGGTGAACTGCATTCAGTACGTTACATTGTGATGTGTAAATACGTAAGACCCACAGAATTTGTTGATTTTAGTAGGGGGGAGAGCAAATATTTACCATAGGATGGTGAAGATTCATCGGCAAGCTTTGCATTTGCTGCTCTGCAGAGCCTGGTACCATCTGATGCAAATTCACCTACAAAAAGTTTGGCTCTCATCATGAACTCTATGGTAGGGGATTATCAGAGAGCTAGGGAAGAGGGGCAGAACGAAATTTCCTCCACATACATTTCCCACTATAGCTGCTAATGTTTAATCATTTTCTGTATAGATTCCAAGGCACAATGCTAAGCCACTACATGGACTTTTCTTGTTGTATTGCAGCAAGTCCTTGCATGATATTAAAAGATTTTACTATTTCTCTAGAGGAACAGTGTTCTGAGGTATATATTTTGAAAGGTGAATATCAAATACACTCTCCTTATTGCAGATGCAGTGATACATAAGGGCTAAACAGTACCGGTTTTCTTGTATGTTGCAGATGGTTGCTAGTTTTAAAACAAATGTATGTTAGTTGTGTCTTCTTTCTTCAGCACATGCAGTTTATGGGCTTCCATTTGTATTGAGATGGATGTTTAGGAAGTTGATATTGATGAAGAAACGTATAATGAAAAAACTAACTGCAACAGAGCTCTGGTCAGCTAGAATTCTGCGGTTTTATTTCTTTAACTTTATTTAATCTATCTTTCCAATGAAAACTGCACCAGAATTACCAGTTTTCTCTGACATGTACAGATGGCATCAGCTACCATCACATACTCAAGTTACAGATGGTGAACAGTCATTGTAATGTCAACACAACATCAAAACCAGTTCCCCAACAGTGGGCTGTCACAACACAAGTTTCCACACAGTAGGATGAAGAGTTAAAAAGTATTATTCAAAGCCACACCACCTCTTCCATTCCATTACTCATAATGATACCCTGGACATTAAGAATTTACAATTGTGTTTAGCCAACTGCTGCCTCTGAACTAAATCTCTGTGTTGACTACTTTTGCAGTATTTTTATAGTAACCATTATAATGTCAAAAACCTCAGACACCTTAATTGATTCTAAACAATTCTGAAGGCATAAGTTACCTTTTAATTTTGTACATTGGGAAGCTGAAGTACAGACTCTGTGGCAAGCACAGAGCTGCTGAGGAACACTGTTAGTATCTGGCAGAAGGGGATGATAAAATAATCTCTGGAAGAGGCGGCTATTTCAAAAACCAGGTATCTTGAAAATGCATAAAACTACTGAAGCAGCATTAAAATGCAAAACAAGGGCAGGAGGGCAGAACTGAACAAACAAGGGTGGAGAGGAAAAAGACTGCAGCCAGAAGGAGCTAAGGAGATAGCACAGCGAAAAGCATGCACCAGAGAGCAAAACAAACTTCCTAGCACATACTGAAAGACCACAGAAAGGTGAAAAGCAGGGAAGGCAGTGACCAGAAGAGGTAGGCAAGAGGGCTCTGCATACAGTGGCCATGAAAAACTCCAACCCATCTCCTCATGGGAAGGAGAAATGAAAGAACATGCTTTCTTGCTCTAAGCTTCCTCCATGCAAAGACATGCAAATTTCACATTAACAATACTTTGATGCTGCAAGATTCAGAAGAAAATAAAGTCAGAAGGTAATTCCTCTATAACAGCGCTGCTAACCGGAGCACAATGGCAAGTCAGCTCCTCTCTGAACAGCACTGGCAATGCACAGTCTGAACACATTCTCAGCACACAGCTTCTCCTCAACGTATTCACGTGCAAGCTCACCCAATCTCATTCCTAACTTCAAAAACAAGTTTATAGGGAACACCTGTCTCAGAAGTGAAAACTAGATAAACTTATGCAAGGACAGCTTCACTGCTTGTCATAGCTTTCCCCAAGGAATTGTATCAGGGAAAACTTGCTTTCCTAAAGAATTAGGTACTTACTAGGGCACAAAACTGCTCCATGAGAGAAACAAACATTCAAACACTTTATTGTAATTCAAATAGACACACCACTATGAACAAGGCCCAACGCATCATAACCACCAAGCGTACGATACTATCTCTACAACAAAACTCATAGTATAACTGAAGTGTAAAATATATTCCAACAGCTGCTCCCACCAAATGACAAGTGTTCCACTGCAAATGTGTAAACCAGAAAGCAGCCAGTTACAAACATCTGAGTTGCACTGTACTCCCCACCCCCCACCCCCAAAAAAAAAAAGTATTTGCAGAGAACAGTAAATTGTTCCCATACAGTGCTTTCATTAAAAAGGAGGTTCCTAATCCTTTTAATCATGATTATAACTTCACAGGTTATGTAATGTAAATACATTCGGCAAATCTATCTGAATCCCCAGATTCAACTGCAACGCTATTATTCTAGTTACAGAAAGATGCTCATCTTTTTACAAGTAAAATGGCAAGTTTTTAAAGCAATCTGGTAACTCCAAGAATGAGCTGAGGAACTGCAATGCCATCCCACCTGATATAGCATCCTTTCATTACACAGACATCAACTGTGAGAACTACTTACTGTTAACAAAGGCCTAAAGCACCTAACAAATTTCCCCTTTGTCTTAACTGTACAACCAGAAAAAAAAACCCTATTTGCTCATGTAAAAAAATTCTTAGAAGTAATTCAAGAAATAAAATACAGTCACTTAATTCAATCAAAGACTATGGTTAAGTCAGGTGTGTTAATCACTTAACACAAATAAGACAATCAATAATAATAAAAGATAAATTTTTTCAAGAGTAACACACTTTCCATTCAGAACTAAATGAGTACCTACTTGATACGCTTCCTTGCAGCTACAATACAAATACCTTTTTACTTTACACAGAGGTTCCATGAAAAACAGCCTTCAGAAAGTCAGTCTCACTTTTTCTTGTTTCAAGTGGTTTACTATACTGAGCCACTCGGCAAGAAAAGCAACAGGAGAGGTACACGGTCTCTTGATTTTTACGTTGCTGAACTCAAGTCAGAGAACTGCATAGCTCTTTTCCCCGCACACTTCCCTTCTTCACAAAAAACTTTTTATTGTGCTTTAACAGAAGGTCAATGGCTATCACTTCTCTACTCTAGCACAATGGTGAATTGAAACAAGAACCCATAGCTGTTTGGACCGACAAAGCAACCAGTATGTCTAAGCCAATAAAGCGATTTGTTCATTAAAGCTACTAATAAAGCAACCTTTTGTTAGTCTATGAAACATCAGAAACCTCACAGAATGCATTTAACTATGCTTTCTTAAAAATCACCAACTCAAAAGTTCTAAAATCTGTTAACTTCTCCACTTCCTTAAACTGATCATAAAAAACCTCAGCGCTGACTTTTTAAGAGACAGTAAGTGCGATGCAAACTCTCGTGCCTATTAATCAACAGAAAAGTTTAGGCTTCCTGGTGAAGATACACCCCTGCCAAAAGGTCAAATTTATCATATTAATGATTTATACAAAGATTCATCATAAAATGTATTCTATACAACACTGACAACCTATAATAAAGAGAGCACCGTAATTCCATACATCACTACTCACTCAGTTTGGATCCAAAGGTTCATTTGGATTTGACAAAGAAAAGAAATGAGAGGAGCTGTAGTGAGCAAACATCAAAATGCTCTGAGTATTTGTGTCTATTGCTTCCAACTGAACTGAAGCAAAGTTTGAACTTAATTCCCCAGTGCTCCATGTTGTTATGTGGTGGGTTTTCTAACTATTCTTGATACCCAGCTCTAACACGACTATGGTCATGCCAAGCAAGATCAGTATTTTTGCCCTAGTAATTTCAGCTGAAAGAATTAAAATGAAGTCTCCTCCCCATACTCACAATTTCTAAACTTAGTTCACTAACGAGCCAGCTCCATTATTCTGTGATTAGAGACTGGGAAAAAAAAAATTAAAAAAGCATCTTCCCATCTAGTCAGGCAGATATAGTTCCTCTAGGACATTATATTTAGAATCTGTCAAAGACATTCTTACCAGCAGTAACATATAAGTATTGCTTGCTTCATAACACACTAACACAAGACAATGAAGCAAAACAAGATGTAAGGGGAAAAAATTATGTATTTGCACTCTATTACTCATATTTAACAGTGCAATGCCACTTGCCCCAGCATCAAACCAGCGTAGAAGCAATCTGAAATCATTCTTCTACTACTATTTCTCATCTACTTATTGTTGTCAAGCATAGGGCCAACTACTGGGGGTTTTATATGTACAACTACCCAAGCAAAAACAAACAAGCAAGTTTCATCCTTGTTACCAGTTTCTCAGAGACAAGATTCCCATTTGTTACACTGCACATGGCATTTGAAATCCCAGTGAAAGTTCTTGTAACAGAACGATGGTAAAATATTTGTCCCCACTCAGAGATATTTGCAATTCGCCAAGGTTCTGTCCTTTACTATTCAGAAAAAATAATCTGTATTTACAAAATAAACAAGTCTGCTATCTAGGACACTGACAGCATCCCTCCACCTACACTGTGTCTCTCACTATCAAACCATGAGATTATATCCCCCTTCTGGAATTAAATGCTTATTCGAACAAAAACACTTCAATAGCATGTGAAACTTTTCAATTAAACAGTTGTCAAACAGGCTGATAAGGCACAAAGACAACTGATAGCTGAACCAAGAGTCATACAACAAGTTTTGCAGTCTTCCTAGCCACTACCAAATAGCTCATCACTGAGTAGTCAACAAGCAAACTACCATCACGTTTCATAGCAAAAATGGACAGGGCATTTTACTTAATTGTAAAGTTTCAACCATCTTCTAAGGTTTTCACTTAAAGCTTTTCTTGGACTTTGGAGTCTTCTGCCTACCACTGCACTACCGACATGTACTGGCAAAGAAAACAGCAGTACAGTAACTCCTGCAAAGGCACTAACTCTAAAGAGAGTTACACAACGCTTTTCCTATATCCTTCTTGAGAGCAAACAAACATGACTTCTAAACAGCGATTAAAAAAAAAAGTTTAAACATAATGCTTTCCTAATTAAGTTCTATATTCCTATTTTGCTAATTCCCCCTGCCAATACCTGATCAAGACTTTCAACAGTTTTCAGACATGTACGTTTAGGCTTAAGAAGATCCATACAGGAATGAGACCTCCATAACACAATATGCTGCTTGATATTGTGATCAACTGCACTTTTCAGTTAGCTTAACTTGCAAAATTAATCCTCTGCTTCGGTTCAATTCTACTCCTCTCACAGTACAGTCAATGGACTTTATGTTCCTAAATGACTGAAGCGTACTTGAAAAAATCCTGCTCTTCAGAGATTAGCTTCCTGCTCTTCCAAATAAATACATACAACCTTAGACTGATTAAAAGATCCTGGTACTTTTTAAATTGTGTTATCAATGAAAAACTGACAATCAGTTTTGTTCTGAAGCAGCAAAAGTACATCACTAAGAAGCCTGACAAATTTATATTTGTAGCTACTGATGCAGCAAACATTTACACAGACACTTAGTTTTCTACCAGTATTCTTATGACCAAACTTAAGTGCACACGCCAGTGATTGCAGGATCAGACCTGGATTTCATTTATCTATCTTTACCAGCATTCCACAAGAACTGATATCATTGCCCATCAGTAGTGGCCACAGAAAATTAAATACTGAATTAAAATCTATCACAAGTGTCTTCAGATTTTTCTTTGTGGCAGTGATCAATTTGATAAAAAAAATACAAAAATCTATGATTATTATTTAAAATCAGGTTTTAAAGAAACACTTTAAATTACAAGCCATTAACACTTCAAAAGACCTAAAGATGTAGCTTGCAGAACCTATTTCTTACACATTTATCTTCTACAAATCACCCAGTTAAATAGTCTTTAGAGGTTTACAGAAAACCAGTAAGCACTAAATTTACTTTTCTTCACAGAAGTATTCATATATATGATGATAATTTTAAAAAATTAAGTTAACAATGCACTATCAACACAGCAGATCAAAAGCCAACTTCAGTTACAGAAGCTGAATTTTTGTTTGCTTCACTTGGTTGCAACACTTGTAATACTAACATAGGAAACTCGCTAATTTTCATTTCAGAAAGATCCTCCTGTTTCTTTAGTACTATTGTTTTATGCTATGTATCATCGAGACACTAAAACTTAAGAATTGCTAAGCTGATGTTCTAACCACATTAATAGATGGCCACAGCTATACAGTAATTGCCATTTCCTGGAGACACAGGTGAGAATCCTTATCCTTACTTTAGTACCCGTCATTTCCACAGGGTCAACCAATTCCTCTGTAAACATCCCCCCTATAAATTCAGTTGCAGTTGCTATTCCTAGGGTTGATTTCAATCCTGAAACGCTAGCAAGCACTGGTGCCCAAACAGCACCTCTCCTTTTCAATTAAAATCAGGAAAAAAAAATATCAAGCAGTTAGTGAAGAAATATCTGTCTTACAGATGTGCGCTGTTTCAGCAAACATTACTGAAGCATCAAGAACCAGCACCTGAAAAATAGTCTCTTTCAAACCAAAGAGCCCAATATCAAGAGACTATGCCAGAGACAAGTGACATGAAAAGCGCAGGATAGTAACTGACTGACAGTTCATTGACCCTTCCAACACAAACACCAGACAGCAGCAAATGAAGCTACTAGGAGCCACCTTTAAAACATGAGTGACTCTTCAGGCAACAGCCAGCAGACCTGTGGAATTTGTCGCGAAAGGATACAATGGAAATGAAAAGTTTACATGGGTCCAAGGAGAAATTGGACAAGTTCACAGGAGAACAATCATTCACGTCTTTCTGAATAAACCGAAACAATCCCTGCTCAGAGATTCCATGAGCTGACAGTAGCTGGAGAGAGAGCATGAGAAGTACCTAACGCTTATCTTGTTCTCAGTGTTCCCCATGGATCCACTTAGGGATGTTTTTGAGATGGGTCAACGTGAAGAATTAGGGAACTTCTCTTTCATGGTTGCTATCCAACACAGGACACTATGCTAGAAATAACGCCAGTGTGATTCAATACGGCAATTCCTCTCATAAGCACATTTTAAAACAGAACATTCCAATATATGAAAAAAAAAAAAAATAATGTTTGGATCCCCCCCTCCCAAAACCGCCAGCTTGATAAAATACACTGAATTCAAACATTTTAATGAGGTTGACCTTTCAGTCAAGACATTAGTTACAAAGTTATTACACTTCTACTGGAACAACATTAATTATTCTTCACCAAAACATCTACAGCAGTTTCATAGCTTTGCCTCCTACGCACTGTGCCTGCACATGCTCCCGGTGGGCAGCAGAACGCTCTACTACCAAACAGCCCTGGCTGCCATTTTTCTCCTCAGAACAGCTAAATGACTCACTCTGGGCTGGGTTTGCAGGTTGGTTTCCTTCCTGAAAAGGGATACAAAAAATAGATGGAAGAAAAAGTCGCAGGCGTCAGCCTGTTCACTAATACGCTCCTGCTTGCTCCCGCTCCACTGCACATCTCGCAGTGTTTCAATCATCTGAATTCAAAACCCGCTAGACCTTAAATTCAAAGCCTAAGAAAGACTACCTGAGCACACGTTTCTCAGCTGCCCACCACACAATTTGGGGGAATGTAACAGAGCCAACAAACCTAAATCACCAGCACCTCATTTGGAGCAAATCTGGTACTTTTGCATTCTCTCATTTTGCTAGCAGAAATCAGAAATCGGTTATGTCAGAGGAGCGAGAGAAAAAAGTTAATTTGTCAATATTAAAAAGTTACATTAACCCCCTACTAAAAATACCTACTAATAGAATGTGAGAAAACAGAGTACTTACCTACCTTTAAAAGAGCCCGTAAATATGATTTAGCGTGTTACAAACAAACAAGTCTTTCCTGCATCACTAAACCTAGCTGAAACAATTGTTTAGAGAGTATTATTGTAAAACATAGGCAGGTTGATACCAGCGAATATACACAGCATGGTTTCTGGAAAGGAAACACTGTTTTTTAGTCTAGTAGAATTTTGTAACAACAACAGTGAACAAAGGAGAAATTGCTGAAAAACTGACTTTCAAAAAGCCTTCCACAACGTCTCAAGAGGGCATTAAGTAAAATTAATTTTGGTGTTAGGGGAAAACATTATTCGCATTTAGACGCCAGCAGCAAAGCATCAAAAGAAAAAGCAGTAAGTGGTCTGTTAACGTGCAGAAAAGGGTTAACAGCAGAAGGCCATGGTTTTGTACTAGAACTACTTCACATATTCCCTAACGGTCCAGAAAGCAAAAGTGGCAAAACTCACTCACATGAAAATTAAGGTTAAGACTAGAGAAGAAACTGTAGGAAGGTCAGATAGTATAACCAAGCTAGATAAAAAGGGAAATACACAACAGACAAATAGATCAATCAACAAGGTATTGCATGTCAAGGTGAATATACTACTCACCAACTATCTGGATTTTAACAATGAATTCAGAAAGAGACACATTCACCCCGGAGAGTCCATTGAAAAATTATATTCAGTAAAAAAAAAAAAGTTAGGATCTAGATAAAATGTTCTGGAGATACTACAATTGGTACATTACAAACTGAACACAGCATTCCAAGTAGGCACTTAGTAATACAGCGCCCCAAGTAGGCATACAATGTAAAAAATGGTTTGAAATGCTAATTAAACTGAAATAGTTTCAAACCAAGTGAAACTTGACAACAGTCACCTTAAAGGGGATGCCACGAAACATCAGAAAGATCAGGTATGGTCTATTTAAGAGACGCAGAATAATACAAAGGAAAAGGTAGTAAAAAAACATAAAAAGAACTTTGAGTTCAACTGGAGTTTTATAACAAAAGGACTATATTCAAATATACTATGGGATTAAAACATCACAGAACACAAGACATTACTATGAAATCCATGATTAATATGAGACAATACATTTCCATACAACAATTGCTGAGATCCCCAAACTTGGTTAAAAAAAATAAATCATTTAAACTACAAACCTAACATACTTTCAAAAAGGATTACATGTTTTATTACACACCACAATAAGCCGTAACAATTAAGACTGATCTTGAAGGACAGTGAGCTACTAGAAGTTTTATACATGAAAATTTTCAGTGGCGCTACACACCTTTTCAAAAAGTGATTCTGAAAAGAAAGACAAAAAGATACGTGTCCTGTAACAAAATCCTAATTCTTTTCTGGAGATGGCAACTAATAGGCAGAGCGAATAGCACAAGAGTTTTAACTCTCAGCTCTACAATCACTAGAATTCTTGAATATGACTTCCCCCCCCCCCCCCCCCCCCGGCACCAGCAAGCATACACATAGCTCTACAACAGTGACAGCACATGCCGCCCTTAGCCCAGCTAGCAAACTAAAAAAAGTTTGGTAGATTATCCAGGGAGCAGCACAGTAGTCAGGCTGCAGGATCTGAACGTATCATGATAAGGGAGGTCACAGAAGATAACAGGACAGTAGAGGACTCTTACTGCAGTGCTGGGATACAGCAGCAGACAGGATACAAATCTACAGAAACTGGATTTTGTTAGCTCTGCTGCTCATAGAACAATTTGTTTCCCTTGTGTTTTACAGATTTGAATACTAATATTTCTGCACACTGTAGCTTTGATCACTGCGTTAAATGTAGCTCTACTGAACGAAAGGATTAGTTTGTCCAGATTGGCACAGCTATGACGGTGATAGGAAGAGAACCCCAGGGAAAAATCTTTGAAGATCAAGTGCATGCTCAATTTTGTAGGCTGAACTGGCATTAGTAGCTGAAGGTGGTTTTTGTCATAGATATAGTTTACAGTATGATACATATGACAATACTGCAGTTTAGTATACAGATTATAAACATTTTTAGATTACTTAAATTTGTCTTGCTGTTAGAAGGGGCAATGCCACACTCCCCTTACCCAAAAGGCTAAGAAGTCAGGCAGCAGTAGCACTCGTGCTGGTTCACAACCAGCTGTTTGGAGCACAACCATAAAAGCCAAAACGGGATGAGTGGGAGCAAAATCACTCCTTTTGGTTGCAGCACATACTCCACACTGGCTTCAGCCGGTCATCAAACCACAACCGTGAGTTTTCTGGGCACAGTTAAGCTCATCTAATGGCCAGCCAGTGCTCAAAGGATTCACTACCAGCTGTGCATCCCCCGTGCCAGCTCTAACACACATCCCGTGTCACATGGAGCCAACTCAATGCGATGTTTAGTTCCCTTTTCACTTAAATTCAGGGAACTAAAATGGCAGAAAACCAACAGTACAAAATCTATTACCAAAAAGTCAGATTAAACCAATAGCTAGCACAGAAATAGGTTGGGAGTGGGAGAGGCTGTTTGGAACCATGCTTTTCAGCAGCAACTAAGCAGGTCACACACAGTATGAATGACAACCCCACAAAGGACATCGTGAATACAACAAACATCTCAGGAACCTTCAATTTTTGCAAATTTCAAAACAATTTTATGAAAGGTGGGTAAATCGTTTTCAAGTTAAAGTTTCTCTCTTTAAAATCTTTGCCAGGTCATGCCTAACCTACACAATCTATTTTGTTCCCACCACACCGCAGAGTAAACAAACAATAGGAATGAGAAGGACCAAAATGGTAACATTTCTTTTGTGCCACCAAACAAGCTTTTGTTTTTCCAGTCATTCCCAGCACCCTTTTGAAAGGTTCCCACAGCAGGTGTAAACAACTCGTAAGCTGAGCAGGATGACTGTACATACCTCCTACATAGGCAGCCGGCAACCGCAGCACGTAGCTCCCCTAACTAGACAGCCACACATCTGCCCCGTGACATGGGACACCACCCACCTCTACCCTTCAAACACAAATCCTGCCTGTGCTCCTGAGTCATACTGAGTGTCACCTAGCGCTCCCGCCAGGCACAACCAAACATCAGTCATGGCTGAGCTTAAGTCTGACCCTCAGTTATTTCAGTATCAGCCCACTTCTTTTCTGTTGCATTTTAAGAATTACTTGATTTCAAAATCATCAAGCATAATGGTATTCAAAAGGACAAATAACAACAAAACAATGTGCAAGATTTACCATGGCAATAAGCTATAAAGCTGGGAATAAACACAAAACCTGAAATGAAGAAACAGTATGTCCTGGAAACAAACCAAATGTAACTGTGAACGTAAGTTGTTTTGATACAGCAAGCCATGTCTAAGAACCACCCTAGTTTTACTGCACCCTCAGGTATGTAAAACTTTCAAAATTAAGCTGAACATCTAGACAAGCTAACAAACTGCCATTATGGAGATAATCGGGGTCATTAACACAAACACTCTTTGTATTACAGGTTTGAAAAATGGAAAGTTCAGACACCTGTCTATTAGGGCCCACATAAGTTATTCTTAGTGGGACCTATTTCACACATATTATCACTTCCCTGGAGACACATCATGTCAAAACATAGCTAGAATTACTACTGAGTTACTAAGGGGCTACCAAAGCCTGCATGCTACTCTCGCCATGTTTCATGAACACAAAGTGGCTGTTCAGGACCATGTGCCATACAGCTGGCAGTGCAGAGCAAGTCCAGAGCAAGACAAAGCCCAGCAAGCTGGGAATCAAGCAGTGACTAAATCTAGCTCTTAACCAGATGAGAGAGAGCACTCCGCTCAGAATCCACTCGCTACCATGGGTAACACAACTAACACGCCATGAAAGCGGAGGGGGTACAACTGCCCCCTTATACCAGAGACTTGTCACAAGGGTGTGCATCTTCCCCTGCTCCTGGCTACACAGAAAAGTTTGAAGTAGTTTAAAGTCTGGAGTAGGGTGAAACACAGAAGGTTGAATCCTCGTCTCCTTCCCCTAGGACTCTTGCAACAAGTAGCAAGTTAGGAGAAAAGCAATTCCCAAACATGGTGCCCCAAACAAACTGATTACTTCAAATTCCATCTTGCTGAATTATCCAATAGGGTCTGCTATCTAGGTATATGGAGAAATTAAGTGTCAAAAGTTTCTTGGCAAAAAAACCCCACAAGTCAAACCAAACCAAAACAAAAAAAAAACACACACACACAAAAAAAAAAACAAAAAACCCACACAGAGCAACTTTGCTTTAGCATGATTTAAAAGATGCCTAAGATGCCCCCTCAAGATCCATAAAAACTGTCACTATTGTACTCTGCAGTAAAGAAAAAAGTTACCTGTCACTGCAGTAATCTACCCACTCACAGAAATGCCACAGATCTGAAGACATATTCATCAGCTTGAAGACATATTCATCAGCTCTGGCAACAACAGGCAAAACTGCCACAGCAGAACTCAGAAACAAACGTTACAAATAACTTAGACGAGGATTTCTCCACGATCACAGTTTCAGGGCCCTTTTCTATTGCGGTAGAAGCTCTCTTGCTTTGAGTATCACTGCATGAGTTAAAACAAAATGACAACATATAAATAAGAGAACTAGGCACCATGGTAAACTGCAGGTTTACTGACTGCCTGACCCAAGCTCAGGGCCACAAGTTAACGTTGCTTAGCAAAGCCACAGCACTTGGTAAAGCAAAGGTGTAACCATCCTGTCTTCAACAGAGATTCAAAAGCATGCCAAGCTACGTGGGACCATACTGGCCACAAAAGATGAGTCACATTTCTTCAGAGGCCTGGATCCGAAGTTGTAGTTTTGGTTATCATTATTAAGTGGTTACAGCCTTGAACACTGAAGAAAAAAAAAATTTCTTTTAAAAACCAGCCTTATTTAGGCAATAGAGACGCCAACAAAAGCCTGTACCCATTACTGTCAGGTCTAGCAAAGAAATGCTAGATTTTGCAGCTACTGCAATTGCTAGTGAGCGACTTCTGACGCATGAACTATGAATGCTGAAAGGCTTGCACTTGCCAGCGAACACATTGAGCAGCTCGCCCTCCTAAAAAGGGAAGTTGGGAAAAAGCTTGAAACCTTTTCTTCCCCACTGGCTTTGGCTTGTGCTGTTTTAGGTTTGTCAGTCCTTTAGTAAGACACATAGCTTGCCCTAAGTAGCCTGTTTATTTCTGAAAACATCGTGACTTATTTTCATTCCTGCAGATATCTAAAGGACATGCATTTATCCTATAAAGCATATGACATATTTTACATAAAGAGAAAAATATCCTTTCACATGCCGTTTATAGTATGTCAACCCCCCTGTGAGCGTAGGCAGAACCTGCATGCTACAGCAGATCTAAGCATAAAGTTGCACCTTAAAGAAAACATGATAGACTTCATCCCGCAAAACGCATGCTCCAAAAGTATTCTCCAGCAACAGTGAGAACACAGCGCCCATGTGTGCAGTAAGGACAATATGCCAGTCAAAGAAGGCAGATTTAAGGAGATACTGTCAACAACACACACCCTGGGTTTGCAGCTCCTGTCCTTCAGAAATTCAAAGCAATAGCCACAGCCTACAACAACCTGAACTCTGTATGACTAAGTTCGGGAGTACTTAATCCAAAAAAAACCCCGACATTCCATGTGCAGTCAGCTCTCCACCGCCACCTTTAAGCTCTTTGATAATCCCAGCAAGGGAACACCTAGGGCAAGTCTCTGGTAACCTGTTATCACATCAAGGTCTCCTCCCACCTTACTAGCCACTCTGAGTGACTTTTCCAAAGGAGTAATGCTGAACAGGGAGAACCACAATCCTTGACATCGGACCAAAAGGCTGAGGAATTGGAGAAGAGACCATAGGAACTAGCATAATGACAATCCCAGGATCAGTTCAGTTTCCCAAGTTTCAAAGAGACATCCATGTGTAAAGAGGGGGACCAAGGAAGGGAAAGAACGAATCCATGATTATGACCCAAGATTATCGCAGTGGCAAGATTCATTGCTCAAGGTATACAAAGTGAAATAGAGGAAATTTTTGCAACAATTCCTTCCCCCAATGTCCCCCTCTCCATAGCTCCAGCTCCACAAGGCCAGGTCTCACCACAGCACATGCAGCTTCACCTGTGGGCAGCTCTCCTGCCTTGGTAAGGAGGCAAATCTTGTACTTGGAAAGTGTTGCTTCAGCTGTATGCCCTGCCCTCTGAGCACACCTCACATCAGCCTGCCTGCGCTGACGAGCGCGTAGCCTCCTCAGTGCTGCTTCTCCAGAGAAGCAACAGGCAGCTCACACCGTATTACTGCAAGGTTTTCAAGAAGGCAAGTACTTCAAAGCATTCACATTTTGGATGACTTAGAATAGCCGGTCTTTAAAGAGGAAGCATTACTTAACCTTAAACTACCTCAGAGTGTCCCTCTGCTATAAGCAGCCATCCAATTCCAAGTGATAAAGCAAACCAAATTCACGTAGGCCAGCTTAGCAATCCACTACCTGCTGCATGCTTCCCTGATACTGCAGCTGCTAGAAAGCAGCCTTTTGTGACCAACCAGAAACACAGCTCAAGCAATTTCAAGAAACACATTACTTCCACCCCCCCTCCAACATCCTCATGACCCCATGCCATCTAGGGCACATAAAAACATCAACCAGTGTCATAATAATGTATTTGGGTTACAAAATCTGAACAGCACCCTCAGCCTCTTGCGAGGTTAAAGGGAAACTGCCTTTTTAAAATACAATCTGAAGTAAATAGCACTGCAAAATGCATTGTACCGGTACAACTCTAATCACAGCCGAAACTGAAAACAGCACATATAATTAAAACATCCCATGCTGCTGCTTTTTAAGGCTGCATTTGTGGTTGGTCAAAAAAACTGGACAAATTTTGCAAGCTAGCAGTGCAACAGCCACCGCTGGAGGGATTTAGGAAGAGGGGAAAAAAAGAGCTGTTTGAGAACAAATCTTGCCCTTGGTAGCTAATTGTGAGCATGCACCTGCATCACATCATAATTGCACCAGCAACATCACACACACCAACGCTCCTCATCCTCGAGCACAAAGCCAAGCATCTTGGTTTAAGATGCAGGCAAAGCTTCTCTGAATTAAGCAAGCTAGTTTTGGACAATAAGGACTATTTCACACACCTCTTCCCAGCCAAGCTTGGGTGCTGTATTCTCTAGCTGACTGTAACATCTTCAATTGCCCCAGCAAAACCTTATGGAAAAAATATTGTTTCACCCTTGTAAAAATAACTGCAATTTTTTCAGTGAAAACAAAATATTAAAGAGCTACTGAATAATAAAGACTTGTCTATTCTGCAAAGATCAGCAGTCTTGAAGAGATGACCACATATTATTTGTCACAATGAGCCTGATCAAGATTGAACGTAGTAGTTCCTTTTTATTCTGATATTCCTTACTTTTGAAGTACCTGACCATACAAACTAAATTATAACATAACATACATACATTGTTTCCAAATCTAATCAAGCTCTGAAGAGAAATCTGCTATTTCAAAGTAAATATAGAGAGGAAAAAAAAAAAATTAAAACCACCCACCCACAACATTATTAGGCTTTTTTAAGCATAAACTTCAGGTATATGGGCTGCAAGTGGATGTACTTACAGACATAAATCATATACACATTACTGACAACAAATGGCAAAGACTATTAGAAAATGCTTCATTGCAACATATGCATTGATACAGGATGAACAAGCGGAGTGGCTGATCAGAACTACTGCTGGAAGAACTAGGCAGGATTCACAACATCACAACAGAATAATTGCTGCCATTCTCTCTCCCTGCCCAAGAAATGTTCCCTCGCAAGTGAGGTTCAACACTTCTCACACTCATTACAGCCAAAAATGCTTTGCGTATGCAAAGTTCTCAAAGGAGAAAAGCAAATGTGTCCTTTAACATTTAAGTAAGCATCTAATCAACCTAAGTCTATTTACTGATTCCAGCTGATGAGAGAACAGAGCTAAAACCCTGTTACTCTATTATTTCACCCATAATCCATACGAAGTGAAAACTGGAGAACTGCATTTCATTTCCTATTGAACACCAAACTGTGACCGGTAGGTAGTGGACAAGGATCAAGTATTTTTCCCTCTCTCCTCGTACAGGAATTAGAAGGTATTCAACACAGCTGACAACTCATATATTCAAAATGAGTCACTAAGCAGTGAATTGCACACTCTTCCCTCAAAACCACCAAACACGTTGACCCAAGAGGAAGCCACTAAGGCTTGCCAAATGCACAGAAATGACACAGCCCTAGAACACACACTGACAGTGACCAGAAGGGTGTTTGGGGACAGGGACGTGTAAGCATATAGTGCTGCCTACAGCACTTCACAGACATCCACTGCTGATCACCGAGAGACATGGGATAACTGCGCTACAGTGACTTTTGCTTTAAGCCAGAACAGCCCACGTAAAAACCAGCGGCCATACCACCACAAAGCAAGACCAAGAAACTGGTTAACAATAAGATAACTTCTACGCTTATGTGGTTCTAGATCTTCATCAGACAAATATTTGAAGCCTTTGTAGCCTTTGCTGTCACAAGAGACTATCCTGAAGTCTGTAGAAGTGATCCTGGTAAACAGATTTTGTCTATCCTGTGACTACCTGGAGTATTTCAGTACAGAACCATCCCATCAGTTTCCACAAATTCACTAAATCACAATACTTGCTGTCACAGAAAAGCATTTTTTCAAGAGCGACTCACAAAACCCTCATCACCTCTTTCAAGAATTGTAATACACAGGCCACATAAAAGAAGGCTGAAGCAGCTCTGCAGATAGGGTCTTAATGTTATTTTTATTTCAAATGTAATGTACATATAGTCAGTTAACAAGCATGTGTTCTTCAGAAAAAGATCCAGATTAAACTTGTTTGTTAAATACAGCCTGAATTTAAAAACGTGGTGACCAAAACATACTTAACTTAGTTTACTTTAAAGAGACAGAAGAATAGCGTCCCTCTCTGTTCAGTAACATCGCCAAGCCTAAATCATCACAGACCATTCCTTTCTTTTACTGATTCAGAGAGAACAAATTCCACTGAAGTAATTAACAAAACTTCTACAAAGTACCACGTGTGTACGTAATGAGGGGAAGTAAAGTTAATTTGTCAGTCTAAGACTCTAAAGACAAAAACGATTTCTTTCCCTAAACTAAAAAGCTACTTATTACAAAACCTTCTCTAACAGTAATGCAAATGAAATTCACATACTTTCTGATAAACACTTATGTTTCCAAACAGACACCACTGTAATACTAAATTATTCAGCTTGAACAAAGGAACTACATTGATTAGATCTAAGCTGCAACAGGACAGGAGGAAAACCTTAAACCTTGACAAAAGTAATTTTAATAAACTGATATATCTTCTTGAGATATTTATGAACCAGGAACACCAACAAGAATGCATAAGTGCCATCAAGAGAGAGAACCAGGCTGCCACTAATAACACAGGATGACAATGGAGTGGGAAAGGGCAGACTTAAGTTTGGAACCAGGATGCAACATAAAAGCAAGCGTAATCACCGTATCAAAAAAAAGGACCTTTTAGCTCCTGTAGATATTAAACACAGCATAGCATCGGCCACCTCCTTAACACCATGGCCTGAAGAAAATGTAACTTCCTTTCCTGACCTCCTCGTTCCAGGGCCAAGAAAACCAGAGAGTTAACTGAATGGCGAGTTCATCTTCTTTCAGACCGCCCACCCCGACTCCATCCCCCTTTTTCAAAACAGCACCAATGACAGGGGGCTGAAGATACAGATTTTTTTGTCTAAAAGAAGAGTCTTCTTACCTGTCAACATTCTTGGTCTCAAAAAGAAACTGCAAAATGTCAGGTGCCCCATCTACCTTTGAACTTCCTACTGATGTCTAGGTTTTCCCAAGTTTTCAGAGGCTCTCTCTTTCTCAGTGGAACAGACAAGTACACAGTTGGGAAACAGACTGTAAGTACTCTCAAATGCGTAGCACAAACAAACTAAAACACAGAGCAAGCACACATTGCTGGAATTCTGGAGTATGGCTTTCCATTCACACACATGTATTTTAGACCTTCAGCCACCATACATTTCTACTACAATTTGTTTTCTCTGTTTTCAATTCCATCCACTAAAGGAAGCGCAGAAGAGCAGGACCCTAGCAACTGACCCACAGGATGTCCACAAGCTGTTCATTCTTCTCTTAATGAAGAGCCAGAGAAATCCTACAACCCTTCCCTACGAAGTCTTTCTAGGCTCTTTCCAGGGAGATGCAGAGAAAACTCATGCGGACAACAGGTTTTGCACAGCGTTACAATTTCTGGATCCTCTGATCCACTGAGTCTGAACACTGCCTCATCAAATAAAGTGACATTCAACCTACTCGCTTCAATTTTGAGAACATGCTCCTCATCTGTAACAAACCGTGTATAAATTTTAACTACTGAATAGCGCGATGTAACGCTGACAGACACAGATGCTCCTTTCCTGACTTTACTGCGGTGGTGTTTTCTACGGTTAAGAGCAAGTTAAGATACTCTATTAAAACAATCTAAGCTTTGCTGTAGTCTTATCTCAGAAGGAAATCCTGCACGCTACAGAAATACTAAAAAACAAAGCAGAACAAAACCCAAGCAAAGGGAGTCCCGTTCCCAAACGAGACCCTTCGCTCCCCAGCCTCAGAGCAAGGCTTGGAGCTGGAGCCAGGGCACTTGCTGGTGCCTCACGAAGCAGCAACTTCTCCGATAAACAGGAAGAGCCAACACCACTTCTGGCTTTCAAACTGCATGAAAAAAATGCTTTACGTGAAAAAGCAACTCCTGCATAACGTTTTCCCGTGACAACAGCAGCAGCACTTTCCACCCAAGTGTTATGTAAATGAGCACGCAGGAGGCAGCCACAGGGTCTATTAGGAGCCACTCAACCCTTTAAAGAAGATGAAAAAAAAAAAAGAAAAAAAAAACCACCCGACGCGGGGGGGTGTGAAGCCCCGCCGGCCCCGCGGCCGTGCGCCGCGCCCCCAGCCTTGCACAACTTTCCGCCCCGGCGGTTCCGCTCGGCTGCCGCGGGCGGGGACGGGGGGACGGCGGGGTCCCGAGCCCTCCCGCCGCCGCCTTTGTTCGCAGGGGCCGGCGCTCGCGGGCGGGTACAAAGGGGGCGGCAGAAGTTGCGACGGAGACCTCAGCCCCGGCCGGGGGCGGCGACGCAGCTCCCCGGCTCCTCAGCCTGCGGCGGGCGGCGGCGGGGCGGGGGCCGGCCGGCCGCGGGGCACCAGACCGTGCGCAGCCGGAACGTGTGCCGCATGGGAAGCGCCGCCGCCGCCGCGCCCCCCGGCAGCCCCGGCGCACCCAGCCGCCCCCCCCCCCCCCCCGCGGCTCCGCTCGCTCACACTCACTTCTCGGGACGGGCTCCGCTGGGCTCTCCCTCCGCTCGGGGCGCGCACGCCTTCCCGCCGGCGGGGCGATGCCGGCGGCGAGGCGAAGCCCCCCTCCCCCGGCGGGAGGGGGCCTGCTGCCCCCTGTCCCGGGGCTGCCGCCGGGGGCCGGGCGGCTTCAAGGGGGGAGGCGGGTCCAGCCCCCCGCGGGCGGGCTGCGGGCAGGTGGTCCTCGGGGCCGGGCCCCGGGCCCGCTCCCCCACCCCCCCTCCCCCGGCTGCGGCAGTCCCGGCGGCTCAGGTGCGCCGCCGCCTCCTCTCACATGGAGCCGCCGCCTCGCCGCCCCTGGCTGCCCCCCGGGCCGGTCCCCGTGTCGCCGCCGGCCGGCAGGCGAGTGCTCCGGGCCGCGGCCCCCCGCCCCGCTCTCGCTCTCATGCACTGCGGGCGCCGCCGGGCCCCGGCTCCAGCGGCCGGGGGGGGGCCGCTAGGGCCCCAGCCGGGCGGCACGGGGCAGCCGGGCGGCGGGGCTCGGCGCCGCGGCCGCTCCGCTCTCCGGCATGTGGGAGCGGCGGGGCGCTGGGCGGCGCGGCGGGGCAGGGCCGGGCCGGGGGGGGCCGGGCGCGGGGAGAGGGGGGGCGGCGGGCAGCAGCGCCCCAGGATCCGCTCGCTTCCTGCGGCGCCGGGAGGGGGCGGGGAGGGCGGGCGGGCGGGCGAGAGAGAGAGAGAGCGCGAGCGCGGCGGCGGCGCGCGCGGATGACAGCCGTAACCCGGCAACAGGCCCCGCCCTGCCCCCGTGCCGGCGCGGGGCGATGACGCCACGGGAGGGCAAGGTGGAGCCGAGCAGGTACCGCCGCGGCCGCGCGGTTCAGCCCGGGACAAGGGGGCGGGGTCAGGCGGCGGGGCCGGCCCCGCCCCGCCCTGCGCGCAGCAGCCGCGGCCCGGCTCGCCCCGCCCCCTCCCGCCGCGCGGGGCAGCTCGCGAGCTCAGCCCGGGACGCGATGGGCGGTGCTCGCTCACCGCCCCGTGACGTCAGGGCCTCGGGGGCGGGGGCGGGCCGCGCGGGGAGGGCGGGCCGCGCGGGGAGGGCGCGAAGCCCCGGCCCGGGCGCACGCACGTGCGCGTGCCCCCGCCCCGCGGCGGGCGTTGGCGTTGCCATGGGAACGGGCGGGGCGGGAGCGGCGGCGGCCCCGGGCTCGCACCGCTTGAGCTCCGTAAGCCCAGGGGCCGCCTGGGCCAGCCACCCCGCCGCCCCTTCCCGGGCCCGGGCCCTCACCTGCCCCAGCTGGGCCTCCTCACCCTGCCTCCCCACAGCACCTCAGAGACCTGGGCGCCCCCAGCTCGGGCGTCTGGGGAACGGTTGCACAGGCCCTGCGCTCCTAACGATAATGCAACAATTACAGGAGCCTCTGGCATTTATTGCAGAGTTGTGGCCGTCCTATGAGAGCCCTGCCGGGGTTCCTCTAGAACAGCGAAGCAGAAGATACGATGCTGTTCGTTGAACACAAGGAAGAAATAAAATACTTTATTGCCGCTCAATAAGTGTATGGGATGGCTGCTTGCAGCATCCAACCTGTGTGCCGAGAAACGCTTAGGCCCTGTGGACAGAAAAAAAAAAAAGCGGTATTTGATTGTGTTGCTATCGTGAAAGCATACACAAGAGCAGAAGTGAGATGTAACTGGTGTAACTTAGGTCTGGCGTTTGCTATCTGTGGAGCGACGGTCTGTGCCGCGCTGCTGTACCCACCGGGCAGGCCGCAGGCTGCAGCGCTGCCAGCCCCCACAGCCCTGGCCCAGAGCTCTCTAACCGCGCCGAGAGGCCGCCAGTGCCCACTGGCTGTTTCCCAGCTGCTGGTCAGCTTTGATACCGCCACTTCCTCTCCATGGTCTTGATGGTTTTCTACCCTTCCCCATAACCTCATTTACTTGATTTCCCTCTGCCTGTCTATGAAGAGCAGATGTTCGAGCCTACCTGAGTCTGCAAACCTCTCCCTCATCCCCCGTCTCCCAGTCTTCAGAGCTGCAGCCGGGTGCCTTCCTCACCGACTGAAGATCTCCACCTCAGCCGCTGCCCAGCTTAGCGCTTTCTGTCACAGGTTGGCAGGGGGTGCTTTTGCAGACAGCAGCCTCCTTCACTAGCGAGCCCTGCTTCCTCACCGAGCATCGCTCACCTTTCCCACAGAATGACAAAGCAGCCCGGGAATAAATACATAGGTAAATATGTAATCAGGTAATTAATTCAACCTTTATATTCCCAGAGCAGGCAGGAATTAAGTCTGCATGAGTAATCTAATATTTTCATTTAAAGTTGTTTTGTTGGGTTGGGTGGGGGTTTTTTCCCCCTAAGTTTACAAAATCACATGTGCATTTTTTGCCCTCTACAAAGGAAACAGCGGTGCTAAAACTTTTACATCTACGGTACAGACCCCTGCCCCTTCAGCTACGAGAACAGAGGTCTCTCCCCTCAGACCTTATCCACGTCAAGGGGTTCCCAGTTCCTGCTTCTTGGACCTATTGCCTGTTCTTCTGGCTTTCCATTTTATTGTGGTGTTCTCCCTCTGCCAGTTGAATAATAGATTTGCACATAGATCAAACATATATGGGACGCTAATACTGAGTACATATTACTTGGCAGTGAAGGAAAAAGTTGGCTGTCTAATCAGCGTAGATCACTGACAATGGCAGATGCATCACTCAAGAAACAGAAAATCACTACCAGCATCAATAACAGTGCAGAGTCTGTACGGGGATTTAATGAAAATGTTACAATTTTTTTATTAGTCACAGATTAAAATGGTTCAGCGCCTACTCTTTAATGAAAATGTGGTCATGACTGACTGTACTTCAAACAGTAGGGATAAAAATAGGAATTGTACTGCAGATCAATGCATTGGCAGAACTAAGCAGGGAGATTAACACTGTCATATGCCAGACTCTAATGCAACCACACACACAGTTTCAATAAAACTTATTTCAAAAATAAAACAGAACAGTTTTAAGCAGAACTGTATTGTTTTCAGCATACAATCCAGTGAGAACATACCAAAAAAAAAAAAAACCCACAAAAAAAACCCAAACCAACTCTTACCAGAGGTTATTACTGTGCATGAAATAGTGACGGAGCTAGAGAAACACTGCTTTTAAGCACTCTGTCTAAAGTCTGAAGGGATTCCTGCTGACTGGCTGGATGTATTTTTTTTCCTGTGGTGTTTTTAATCTTGATGAACTACCCTCTGTACCAGAAGTTGGTATTAAGCTTAATCGAAAGACTGCGATCTATTATTTTTTTATTATGCTTAAAACGCATATATGACAAGAACTGCACTGAAATACATTAAAACTTCCCCATGACCTTGGTAACTGAAAAGATTACATGCTAAAAGACATAGAAAAATTAGACAATGATTTGAAAATGTGAATTAGCCAGGGAGAGAGAGGGCACATGCATTACTAACAAATCTACAACAAAATTGTTATTGTAGAAGAAAGCTGACCTGGTCTTGTACAATGTCATCTTTGAGATAGTATGAATAATAAGGTGAAATAACCAAACAAAAGGAGCAAATTCAAATACTAACCCACTATTTTTTTAATTTAATCCATTTGCCCATATTTCCCATTTTATCAGATGTCTGTGATAAGTTTTGTGAGCTTGAAGTGCTGTTTCCAGACAAAGAGAAGCATAAAGGATTTCCTTGTGTGGGAAAAACATGGACCCAAATTAAGTTAATGCTGAAGGAGGCCTTCTGTACAAGGTTTGGTCCATTTTGACTAATGCAATTTAAATTCACATCCTTACCTTTTTTAAAACTATTTGCCCCGAGTGTTCACAGATAGATACATCCTAATGGGTTGCAGTGCTGTTCATCACACTGCCTGCAGAAATGAAAATGGAAACTGAGCGCTGTCTCAGGCAGATGGTTCAGCTTCTCTAACCTGCCCATACCTGAGGCTCTATGTGTCGGGGTTTGGGGTGGGAAAGGCAGGCAGCCCGTGCATTGGGGTCACAGGTGGTGCACACATGTGGGGATCCAGGGCTGGGGAGGATTTCTCAGGCAGGGCTGCTGCCTAAGAAACAGACCCTTTAGCAAGACTCCTGTGAGGAAGGAGTCACACTAGATGCGAAGTCCTGGCTTGCAGCAGAGAGTGCTTATCCACGTTTTGGGTCCCCCCTGCCAAACACAGGCCAGAGCTGTGGGGAAGCCGTGCTGTCACGCTGCAGGTGTAGGAGGCGGCAGGCAATGGAGTGGGGGATGCCAGATCAGCAGCTGTCTTAATCACATCACGTTATGCTGGGCAAGAAAACAAAAAAGAAAAATCTCAGGGGCAGGCAAAAGGTAGCAAAACGGGCAGGATAAGCAAGTGACAAGGGAGTAGAGCCACACTTTTTGTTGCTAGTGAAATACAGATTAGTTCATCTGTCTCAAACTTCACCCTACTAGCTGCAGTGCATATGTTGCACATAGGCTGTCAAAGCCTTCATACTAAATCTACTAATTTAGACCGCCTGCTGCCACTTCCTAAATGGTATGAACCATCCTATCTATCTGACACATGCAAGGATATAACAGACTTCAAGTGAAGAAAGAGCTCCTTTTTTTATAGGCAACCTTCCTAGCAAAGTCACGGGTAGTTCTACCTTTAATTCCCAACAAATGAAACTGCTGCTCTAGCTGACCTTAGGAAGGTCATTTTAAATACCCTGTGTGATGGAACTGAAACCTCCTCCCTCCCAGCCGCTAGACATTTGGTTCATTTCTATTTTCTCGCCGTTCTTTTCAAGAATGTTTTTAGAGTCACTGGTAAGACATAATTCACGTTTCTCCCATGGTTTTATTGAGTACCATAAAGCTGCGTGCAAACAAGTTGCACCAGACTCGGACAACAGAAATATGGTTATAGATAGAACCTATTGCATTCAAACAAAATACAGAAGTTACAACAGAACCAACAAGAAAACAAGGGTGAAAATCTTCTTTCATTTTCATTCCTATAGGGCCTCATGGATATACTGAGCTCAAGCAGAATGTAAATTTTCTGTTCCAATAGAAGGAACAGGTAAAGAAAAAAGAGCTAGCCAAGATCTCATTTTCAAGAGATTTAACAGCCTGACACTTCCCAGTTGCAGATAGCAAGTCTGGGAAAGAGAGAAGAGAGAAGAAACTTCCAAGATAGATAAGGCAAATTTTCATGGGTGCAGTCAACTAACTGGAGCCTATTTCTCAAGCCTCCTCCCTGCTTGGGCAATAAAGGGAATAAATTTACTGCAACAAACATCAGTGAAAGTTTGGCCAGACATAACTACAGCACACCTAGGATCAGGCTGCAAATAAAGATAAAGGACGATGCTATGAGAGCACTAGCTCAGGAAGGTGATAGCACAGATTATCTCATCAACAGGGAATTTCAATCTCAGATCATAGGTCTTGGTGACAACACCATCCTTTGCCACGGACATCTACTTATAAATTTCATAGCAGTAATATAATATCAGAGAGTTTGTGAATTCCTGACTCAGGAAAATGGCCTCATTTTTGATACTTACAGAGATGATACAGTGCAAGATTTTTGGGGGTTTGGTTTGGTGGGTTTTTTTCTCTCTGTTCTGTTTCTCCTTTTCTGCTCATTCTGTTGTAGGTACTGTAATGATTTTGGCAGGAGTAACTTATAAGAGGAACAGTGCAATCAGTGAGAAGGCTGGCTAAAGATTATCTATATAAATATGCTATTTTTAATGATAGAGTTAATTACCTTTGCATGTCTGGCTATAGCTTAATGCAAATATAACTTGAGTTAAAACAGGTCTGGCCTAAGCATGCTACATATTGATATTTTAGTTTGGTTATCATACAAGAGTGTTGCTGAGGGTTTTTCTTGACAGTACTGTTGAAACTGCATGCAAAATTGTACTTTTAAAAGACACAGCTTTAAACAAAAACTCTGGGTTTTGTGAAATGGTTGGAACTGAGCCCCAGTTTGACCTGACCTGTGCAGGACTGCAGGCTCAGATCGCCAATCTTAGAAACTTTACGGGTAGATATTTAACTCCATCCCTACTACTAACACACCTAACAATGTACTTGAGAACTGATTTCTGAACATTCTCCAAATCCACACTGAAATACAAAGTTTGTCACATCCACCAAGGCTATGATTACAGCAGGACTAAACCAGCAGAACGTTGTGTAAAGTTAACTGTACCCTGGAAAAGTCAGGGCAGACATAGCAATGGTAGTGAAGATCAATGTACTGGCAAAGCTACACTGGGCACCTTGCCTGAAACCTCACTGCTTCTCTTGCAGCTATTGTACCTGAAATTAATAGCAACAAAAAGAGAGCTCACATATCTAATTAAAAGCAGAGACTTGTCCCGTAAACGCCACAGAGGGAACACTGAAAATCCCCACAGGAGAGCATCTATTGTATGCCTCTATCAAGTACTAGTTTACAAAACATCAGCCTGTTTATAGTATTTGTCTAAGTATGTACTTGAAGTGGAAAGTGTTAGCACCTTTCTTCTATAATCTATATTTAGCCACGGTAGTCTGTCATAGTAAGCAAGGCAGGTTTGGTGGGAGCAAATCTTAATAAGGTATCCTATAGTATTGAAAATAACTGAGTCACAGTTGTAATATTTAAACTATTTATAATATCATTAAACAACAGTTCATAGGAAACCACTGTGGAAACCTATTTTCAGTAACATTGCTGATTTCTGCTACAGATTGATCTTAGCACTGAATGATCTGAAGACATAGCAGAGCCCAATATTTTTTCAGAAATGTCGTTAATTTCTTATCTATGTCTTCAGAGGTAGTTTTATGGAATTTAAGATTTATGTTTTGATTTACATTTAAATGTCTATATTTAATCTTCATTTCAAACACTATTGGACACTGTCCTGCTCTCCAGTATAATTAACATTTTGTTCAACTATCTTCCTTTGGCCATCAGTTACATTTTATAGAACAATTATTCAGTACATCAGCTCCTGCAAAAAGGTTTGCACAGATGTAAAAAGATACATTCTTAGGGAGAAAAAGACATGGGACTCATGTATTCAGCTAACTTGGAGAATAATTACTAACTGTAACAGGGAACACAGCATTCTCATCAATTAAAGTTTCTGAACCCATTTCTACTTTTGCTTTTATTTATGTGGCTATGAAATGGGACACTGAAGTTTTAGGCAGTCAGCACCTGGTCATCCAAACTAATGAAGTCAGTGGAATGGGGGTAAAGGCATTTTCCCAAAGTCTGTCTGATTTAGGCTGTTAGTACTGCCATGGAGCAGCAACAGTATCTCATCAAATTCTAGGCTCTGAGGCTTTTCTGAGATTATATTTTGCATTCAAAAGTACTGAAAAAGGAATAAGCCTAGAACTTTATTTCAATTACTTTGCATGCTCTCCAGTTAGTACCTTATTGTTGTCTTCTACTTGGTAGTACATTCTTACTTCTCCCATGTCTAAGCAAATCAAACACTCCCGTGACTGAATAAAATATAATCAAGTATTTGTGCTACTCCAGAATACTTAATTTAATTACTTATATTTCAGTAATGATATTTTCATTATATATAGACATACATAACAGAGAGAAAGAGAGCAAGAACAACTTTTAGAGTACTTAGCTGTGTGCTAGAAAGCTGACATACCTCTTACACAGAATTGCACAATAGAATCTGAAAACTGTACAGATTTGGCAAGCCTTGTGAAAAAGGAATAATCTTGCTATCTCTTAATGGTGTAATCCAAAATAATAGTTTTGGTTAGCCAATCATACTGCTACCTTTTTCTGTTTAGCTTCAGGTAAAATAAATGCAGACCCCTAGGAAGAACAGAAAGGCAGCAAGGTTTAACATTTTACAGTTCCTCAGTGTTCTTTGGGATAATTTTTCAACAGATTAGCAACAATTTAACATGAAATTATTAAATTATATAATGAAGAGTGGGTTCTGCATGGCAGGCTTAAAGTGCAGTGCTTCACCCTCAGGCTTCCTTTAGGAAATGCCTTTTCTCATCAGATAAACCCATGCCATATTAAGTCCAAAGGCAAGCAAAGGCATTGAGAAATAGAAACATTCAGCACATAGGGAACACTAAACATTGAAGGTGTCTGCATCCAACAGCCCAGCTTCACAGAGATAAATTTTCAAACTGGCTTTTCAAAGGCAGAACCAAGAGACATGACCTGAGGAACCAAGCAGAGGGCTGTGAATTTGTTGTTTCTTCAGAGCATACTCTTGCTGTAGGCAGGTGACACACAATTTTCCAGGAGACAGTAGCATGGAGAGCTAAATAGACTCCTAGGGAAACCCTGGTTCAGGGGAAGGAAGAAAAATGATACCATAAATTTGTGTTGAATACTGTCTTTTTCCCCTGAAAAAGGAAACCCTAAAGAGAGGAGGTGTTACAGCCCTGACAATTGCTATGATGAGCGATCCCTTCAGATTATTACACCCCATCTATCTCAGATATAAAAGTTAGCAGTGCAGCATAAAGCCCCTTTCCAGAAGGGAAAAGCTGGAGATCTCCAAGCATCAGCAGGAGAGATGGTGCTGAAATACAACAGGGGATAGAGAAAAACATTTTTAATTCCCTAGTGCTCTCAAGGGTTATTCTGAGGGTCACCAGCACTTTCAGAGATGGTGCTTCTATGCAGGCTATATCGTGCAATGTAAAGGGCTTTAAAAGTTTTAATTAAAGAAAACATCCTGAAAGCAGTTACTTATTAGAAGTAAGAAGTAGTCTCAGCTGCCTGAGAAAGCTGAAGGCAATTCCAGGATGTTCAGAGGCAGTCCAAATAAGTTTCCAAAAATTTCTTATACACTTGGACCCTCTTACTACCCTGTCATTATAAAAGCAAAAAAAATATTTTTTTTTTAAAAAAGAATGTGTTTATGGGAGTCAAACTATTAGTCTGAGTATCCTCAAATATGGTTCTTATTAGCAAGGTGTTACCACAGCTTTCTTGACTAGTAGCTGGTATTCCTTTGGGTAATATTAACAGCTGCAATCAGAGACTGTTAACTATTACCCGGATTAAAGACCTTGTCATTCAGATTTATGGGAGGGGGGGGGGAGGAAACAAGGATTAATTCCCTTCTAGCACTCACAGGTCAAATATTTATTGTAGCTTAGCTAGTATAATGGGCTTGAACCACGTCATAAGCTTGAACAAAAGCAAGATAACACAATATCACTTCAGCTCTGCTCAGGTCAGGTTCTTCACTGTTTCTGTTAAGCAAAGCAATGACCGTACACATTTTATTTTGCAGAATTACCCTTTAGCAGAAGCGGTATTAGAAAACAGCTTAACAAAAATTCCTCAGCCAGAACGTCTCCTCAACTATCATCTTCAGTGTTTGTAACAATACTACGCAATAAAACTAATTCAGCAAGAAACCTCAAGACCCAAGTTATTTGTAGCAAAAATGCCTAGAGTTGTAATATGCAATCAGTTGCATGAATATATTAATAGTGTTAAGAGCCTTAATCTATATAGTTCTCAAACTTTGCAGATTTGTTCAGCATTATGTTTATCAGAAGCATGCCTTAACGACACAGAACTGAAAACGGTTGCTAGAGCTGAGGAAAAGCTTGTACTGGTTCCTGACACTGCTTGCAGCACTGCTGTGCATGCTTTAGCAGTAGAATTTGGGAAGGGGGGGTAGGATAAACTACAACCCACCCACCCCCCGAGGCTGTAGAGGAAAAGCAGCGTGCTAAGACTCAGCAGGCAGAGCCTGGCCAGGTGCACACCAGGAGACTGCATCGCTGCCTTCCCTTGGGAGCCCAGGCTGCCGCAGGAACCCCTCCTTCAGCCTCCAATTTGGTGTGCTAATAATGCTGCACACAAAACCTGATGCTCCCTAGCAACTGCTGCTAGACAGGGTGTAGCCTTCTGGATTTTTGTTCATGCTGCTACCAATACAACAGCCATCGGTTTAGCGTCTGCTCAGCCAGGTCAGCCAATCTGAAAGGTAAAAACAGTTGCAGGGGGTTTGGCTTTTCACTCAAAAATTGAGGAGCAGTAAAAAATGCTTTGAAATCTCAGACTCTGCTTGGCATCTCTTTATAAAAAATCAGGTCTTTCTTAGTTTTGCTCCCTGGCTTAGCAGTGGTTTCAGAAATGCCGGCTGGGCTTTCCCCCGTGCGATTGCAGAGGACAGGGCTCTGACCATCATGCTGCAGTTTTGGTGCTTGCTGGCCCTGGGGACCCCTCGCACCTCCAGGCTGCACAGCCCTGTTGCCACCCCAACTGTGACACCAGCTTTTTGTACAAACTTAATGAAAACCAGATCAGAAATAACCCCTTCTGAGGAGGTTTATTTCGAAGCTCAGTCAGCTAACTGCACCTTGTTTTTTGATGATGTAGTGACGCTGGGGGCTGCTGTGCTGAGCCCGTCTGAGAACAAGTGGCCCAGGAAGCAGGAACTTCCCAAATCCAGCCTGCTGTCAAACCTAGCGCAGGCAGGTTGTGTTTCATATAGCCTCCCAAAGGCTTCACTCGTTGCTGTAAAACAGTTGTTAAAGCAAACCTAAAATAGAGGCTCCTGAACCGCTGGCAGAAGTCACATTGAACTTACTAGGGCTAGGACTTCACCCATTTAAATAAAAGGGCAGTCAAATATTTCTTGTGGTGTCATCATAAACTCACCCGTCCCAGAGCTGCCATAAAGCCAAGCAAGCTGGATATAGCCTAATCTCCTAATGCAGAAGATGAAAGACCTTGCATTTCTTAACTTTTGCTTTCCAGCAGGAAGGAAAGTGAAACGATTCATTTTTTCTTGTCAGTCACTTGGATTTTAAGCACTTGATATTCAGGGCTGAGTCTCTGAGCTGGGGGGGAGGGAGGTGGGGGTGAGGTGGGGTGTGCCATGAAATTCAAATCTGTTCCACATCCTTTGGATCTGGAGTTTAGTCTCACCTCTGCTTGTCTTTCAGAGTTCGTATTCCATACACAGCGTTAGCTGCTTGTTGTTATACCTCCAGTAAAGTAATTGAATGGCAAATGCTGAATTACATACTTACATCCATGTTTGTCCTTATTTCTGAAATCTGTAACTGTAGCTCCTAATAGTTCAACTACATCAACAAAACCCACAGCATTCACTTTCTTCAACTTACCTCTCTACTTAGTAAAATTCAGCAGGCAATCCAGGTGAATAGCACACTGAGGATTACAAAGGATTTCAGCGAACTGGCAGCAGAGCTTAGCTTTGGCACGTAGTATTATGATGGAAGAACTGCAAACATTTTTTTTCTTTAAATTGATACACTAAAAATAGTCCCCCTTTAAAATCTTGCTGTATAAGAAAAGCTGATAATTGTTTAAAAGGTATAGAATAAGCTGAATTTTTTAAGAAACTGCCTTAAGTTTGCAGTCAGATAATTAAATTCAATGCTTTATAATAACTACAGGAACCATGGAGAAATTTTTTTTGTTATACACCCATGGAATCTAGATACACTGTAGGAGGATTTGCTTTTTGAAGCAGTAGGTATTTGTCATGTGCAGTGTCAAGATACGGAGCTTGATGAACAAATTGCTTAATGACATTTTCTTACATTTTTTTCTTTGTCTGTCTCTACCTAAAATAGGCTACAATTTTGTCTATGCTTTTGAACTACAAGTAACTACAAGATCCACCTATGAAAATTCTAGCATCAGAAGCATAGTAGGGTTAATGCATTAGGCTTTCACTGATTAAGCCCTAAATTCTTTTTCACAATAGCTCTCATGTCATACAAATTTCATTATTTAAAGCTGGTTTGCAATTGCTACAGTTAGTAGTCTCTGTTTAAGGGAAGACCAGCACTGAAATATCAGATGTTTCTGTCTTTTAGATTGTAAAAGAAAAGAAGAGATTTCTACCAAACCAAATCACAAAGAAAACCAGTATCTGACAACACTGAATGCTCAAAGCCTTTCTCACTTGTATTTTCTCATCAGTGACAAGCTTCCTATCTAATCTCAGTTAGATGCTAGAACCACTACAGAATTCAAATATTTAAAATCTAGGTAAGGCGGTGATCAACCTCGGATGCTTTATCTGCATTAATATCAAAGCCTACCCTTCAAACCTTCCTTCACCTGACCAAGCCAGCAGCCACCTGCACTGGAAACCCTTTTATCTCAGCCCTTGAGAACATTCAGCCCAGCCTCAGGAACGGGTATCACCTGGGGTGACCTTGCCCACCAATGTCCTTTGGTGTGGTCCTCTTACGCTGTAGACTTGAAGCAGTACTGCCGCAACTTTGTGTTCCTGGCTCACAGCTGTGGCTTGTGATTTGATTATAAGAATGGAAATAAAAGCAAGGCTCATTGCCTGAGGGCTCCTGCTAGGGGAAGTGGGTAGTATGGTGCTGGCTCCTGTGGGTCTAAGGTAAGATGCATATTAAGGAGTCTGGGGTTGATCAGACCCTAAGTAATGGCTTTTTATGTTATGAACATGCTGAAACTTGCATTCAGTGTATTAATCTTGTACGGTGCCAGAAAAGCAACAGGTACCTTAGAGTTTGTTCTTAATAAGTGGTATGTTGGATTAGAAAATAGTCATTATATGTGAATGCTGGAAATGGAGGTTTTCTAAAAAGTATTTTTTTGTGTGTTCTTGGGGCTGTTCTCAGTTGGTCGGTTTTTCTGTTAATCTAACAAAGAGCCAGATAGGAAATTGGGTATACCCCTGCATTGAGTGTTTCTGCTGGTCTGCCCTCAGTAGCTCCTGGCTTAGCATGGGGGTTTTCTGGACTGTACTCCAGAGCCCCCTTTAGGAGTTGCACAATCTGTAATGTGGCCCAAGGAAAACCAAAGAGAGAAGGCAGCAGATGTCCTATGGGCTAGATCACTAGTACTTCAGAGTGATGGTCAGACTTGTGACAAAGAGTGAGTATATCATATTGTTCTTATTCATTGTTGCTGCTAAATGTTCCTAGCTGTCTGGTATTGCTTGAAATTGGGTACTTTAAAGCATTCCAATATGTCTGGAGCAGCAAAAGGAGGGGAGGAAAAGAACAACAATTTTAAATGTATACCTAGAATCAATTGTGCTCTGATTTCTGTAGCCTGTAATGTTTACATATTGGTAAAAAGGTATCTGTAGCAAAAGACTTATTCCAGCACTGAAAACTGCAGGTCTGGTGCTCTGATCCATGAAGACAGTTTACTGAGTTAGAGGGAGAGACATAATTCTGACTTCAACGGTGCTATGCCGATCCCCGTCAGTCAGGGAGCCTCCGTGTGCTTTTTAGCCTTATCTGCTTGACAACCTGTCTATCTTCTCATGTGACTCTGCTGTTTTCTGTTCTGAAGCTCTAGTCTTCTTCACATTAGTGGGTGTCATGGTAACTGAGGAGCAACTGCATGCAGTAGGCTAGTAAAAACCCAGAACTGCTGAAGGTTAAGAAATAACTGGAAGGAATATTTCAGTAATGTAAAATTTAGAAAAACCAACTAATCACAAAAAACCCAACAAAAAAAGCCACCAAGAAAGACACTTCTAACTGATCTTCATGGCTTTTTTTTGTAAAGAAACACAGGCAGTAAATGAGTAGCACAGCTGGAACGTTGAACAGCAATGTGATGGCTCAGACATGTTGGCAAGCAACAGGGTATAGGTTCAAATCTGTACAGTTTCTCCTGCCTTTGTATGAAGGAGGCTGATGGCAGAAAACTCTGGAGATGTTTCAGTTTGTCTTTTGGCAGGTGTCTGTGGCCAGAGAAGCAAAGATGAAACTTAACTTTGCACAGTTAGGAACCAGATAAAACTCTTTACAGTGCTTATTCCCAGTAGGCATGTAAGAAGCGCAGGGGGAGCTTGCTGTGGTGTGGGCTTGTGAGAAGGAGCTGCAGGGTGGAATATGCCAGTGTGACCCACCAGGTGGTGGGGAGGCAGCTTGGTGATGGGAGGTGCTTCAGCAAAGAGGTTTGTGAGGGATCATAAGAATGAGAAATACAGATTAAAAAAAAAATCTGTTTCACAATTCAAATCCTCTTGAACTACTGACTTCTAGATAGTCTAATGATAAGTGGAAGACAAGGAATGAGCTTGACCTATAGCTCCCAGGTCTTGGACTCTCACCTGTGCCGATATTCTTCAGCCATACTTATGCGTCCTTCAAAAACAGACTCTTTTTCCAAGTGCGTTGAAGACTGCACAAGAGGCATCTTGGCAGCTGCAGGACCTTAGGGATGTTAAACTCTTCTAACCTTGTCCTGGCCAACAAATGTCTCTGCTTTAGCTGACAACTGATGGTAGTTCAGAGCTCTTATGTCATGGAGGGGAAGTGAGATTTCTTCAAAAATCTTAGTATAACAAATGCATCCTGGTCCTAATTATTAGAGATGTTTCTTATTTCTGCTTTCCGTTTGTCTAGCTCCAGCTTTCATCCACTGAATCTTTAAATGTAGACTAGACGTTCAAGAACTCTCTATGGTAAAAATCTCCCAGCATTGAGACATAGAAAATGCTACGATTTTACCTGGAATGTGTTACATGGCAAAATAATACCTGAAATTGTGTTATTTTGAATACATAAATCATTCTTCAATGAGGCAGACTTGTACTTGGAGAATTACAGGCTTCTCATAATGCATCTGTCTGGAAACTTCTTTTTCTTCTAATAGCATCCAAACAAAGCACTGTACAGCTGTAGGCACATCCAAGGTTGAAAGAACCTTTGCAGAAGTGAGGAGGCTGAAAAGCTTTGTGCAGGTGCTGTAATCAGAAGCCCTTTTCTCTTACTTTGCTGTCGGTTTTAGACTGGACAATTTGAAATCACTGTAGTGTTCTCTTTTTCTTCCACAATTAAGTTAGAAAGCAAACAAGCAGAATAGTGACTATCAGTCACTAGAAGCTACATCCACCTATATAAAGGAAGCTATCAGGATGTGTAGATGTCATCTGAATTGCAGTGCACTTTTTATGGAATAAGCATTTCATGAGACAGCAGTTGGATTATCTGGCTCTTGCTCTTCCCCTGCCTCTTCTCCCGAGTGTTACACCAGGATCTTTCTTCCACACTCCTCTGGATGCGTACTTGGTCAGCCTTGCCTTCCCACCCCCCCCACCCCCCCCACCCTAGTGTTTCCCTTGGGTTAACAGCCTTCAACAGTACAGGTGGAAACATTTGCCTCTATGTAAAGCACATTGGTTTAGGCGTCATCTTGGGACTAAGAATGTATATATTTAACCAGGAAAAGAACAACCCTTGGCTTTATCTCAAAACTGATGATGAATACAGGCCTAAACGTGCTTGTGCAATCTGTGTATAAAAATCATCTTCTGCCCCTTCTGCTAGTCATCCAGTCATCAGTCTTTCAGATGATGTCGATACTGCAAAGTTGAAATGCCCTCTGCTGCTCTTGGCAGCCCTGCTAAGTGCAAATCCCATCAGTAATTCAGAGCCAGCCGCCCAGGAGAGCTGTAGCCCTGGGAGGGGAGCCTGCCCTGGGGAAGGGGGCTGGTGTCATTGCTTCTGCCTCAGAAAAAGTAAAGAATTGACTTTGCAGCTGGGTAGTGGTTGCAGTATCCTTTGTACGGGTGGAGTGCAAGATAACTTGAAGCCGTATTACTGCTTCTTCCCAGTTTAAACTGAGTAGGAGTAAACCCAGATCCCAGTGTAACCTGGCACAGACGGAGTCCTGCTCACTTATTTCCTGCTGCTGGCAGAGACAGCCAAAGCTCCCTGCTGCAGCCTGCGCAAACCTGGGTGCGGAGCGAGGTGAAAGGGGAGGAAAAGCAGAGCAGCAAATGATGCCAGGAGGAGCGCCTCAGCCAGGTTGGGGGCCAGGGAGTGAGATGCTTATGTGGTAATTGGAATAAATTCTATAAATGCAGTTTAGAATGGATGGAAGGATGCAAGCAATTAATCTGTTTTATTATTTTTAATTTCAGCTTTATATTCAAGTGTAAAACATTTTATGTGCACAAATGCAAGAATATGCAGACTGAAAGTAAAAACAATGTATGTGAACTTTCATATTAATCTGAAATAGGTTAGAGGTTTATTGCTGGGAGAATCACTAGGGGAAGGGATTTTGAAGCTCCATGCCTTTGCGAGGTTTAGTGAACAGGGGGGAGGCAGAGATGAGATGCAGGGAGCTTGGCAAGCCTTGCTTGTCAAGTTGTATTTGCTGCAGTACTATGGGGATGGAGCCTGAGGGGAGAACTGGGACTGACTTTGGTGCAGAGGCACTTGCCAAAGCTGCTGAGCCCTTACAGCAACCCTGCCTGGGCATGAGGAGAGGACTAGGTGGGCTGCTGCTGGGGCACTCCTGCTCACTACACAGGGGCTGCCTTAGGGAGCAACGTGGCTTCAATGTAGGCATAACCCAAGTGTTTAAAACTGGTAAAACTTGACAACAGTTTTGGCTGGTTGGGGGATTTTTTTGGCCTAGGTTTCCCAGAACTACTGCAAGTGTAGTTGACTTTCCCCGTTGGTGGTTAATGAAATGGGGATGAGAGGGAAGTGAATCACTGAAGCTACAGGAAAATTTATTTACAGGAGAACAGTAATGCTGTATATCAAGAAATTTTTTGTTCTGTCACTTGATAGCTCATCAGGCATAAGGAACCAGCAATGGCCTGTCTACACCTGAATTATTTCAAGATTAAAAAGAACTTTGTGATAATTCTATGAGAATATAGAAAGAGACCTATAGAGATGAATGGTAGCTGGACTGAGGCCAAAACCATCACATGCCTTTTTGTTGTAGTTGCATAAACAAAAGATGAGTAATTTCCCACTCTCCTGCTCTTGTCTAAGATCTTTCTTGTCATAGATAATTATAAATCAAAAATAATGAACTTCCCCTTTAATGCATTTCAAGCTTTGGCATGAAGTGGTATAAACAAGTTCTGAGGTCTAGTGTATGGGAGCATTAAACCTAATTATTAATAAATAACACTTGATCAAAAACTGAGGGAGCAGTTTAGGGCTGGTGTTATTTTATGCTAATATGTATATCCATAAATAGTATTAACTGGAGTCTCCTCTGACTAATCGTGTGTTCACAGAATAGATACACTCTGTGCAAAATAAATAGAACAGAGGAGTCAGTTTAGCGTGCTGCCTGCCTGGACCTATAAGTCCTCCCCCAGACCTCGGCTCTTCCCATGCTCCTGGAATGCACAAGGATAATACTTCGATTCATGCCTCCTTCTGGTTTTTGCTTTCAGTTCAGTAATTTGGCTCAAGTGAGGTAACACAAGGATCTGCCCTTTTTAGAACTATGGTCTTTTACAAGTTGACTAGTTCTGCTAGTTTGTTATTTTGAAGTTTTCCTACAAAGCTGTTCACAGTACTAAAACCTGAGAAGAATTATCTACAGTTGAATTTGGTGCTAGCAGTATGCTTTACCTTAGTATTTAAATTATAGCGAAGAGGACTTTCATTGTCCATGTGTTTTCTAAAAATTCTCTTCTGTGAATCCAGCTAATGCATGCCTATACAAGTCCTGTTTTTTCCTCTAGGGTTATAGGCTCCTTATTTTATAACCACTCAGTTATTTCTCCTTGGTTACCCCTTTTATCTGTGTACCCTGACAATCACTGCTCCACAGACAGCGATGCTTTTTGCATGTATCCCTGCATTGTTATCCGAACACTGGATGAGCCATCTTCTGAAAGATTTCCACTTTACTGTCTCCATGAGTCCTATTTTCCCCTCTTTGCTGTTTGTGAATAAAGCATTAAACCCTTTGACATATCTGACTATATAGTGACTGAAAGAAACTAGACTATGTAACTGCTCCTGGAAGTTGCTGTCTGGTTTCTTCTGTGTTAACTTACACAAACGCCATACAGCCTAGTGGATAAGAAGTATGTACTTTCCCCAAAGAAAATGCTTGTACTTTTGGGGGTGGGGGGTGGTGTGGTGTGTGTGGTGTTTAATGTGCTTTCATTCTTCCTTAAACTGCCCCTATTTTGCTACAAAATATTCTTAAGATTTATTTTAAATCATTTAATATATTGGAAAAGTAAATGATGCTCTTAAACCATCAGGATCAACTTTGCCGTACTTGCTTGAGAGATGTCCTGTTTGAGGGGAAAATGGTTATAACAGATGGCAAGTATAGTTTTCAGTGCCTTAATGACATTCTTGTATCATTTAGACTGGTCTGTGTGACTAGAATGGGATAAGACTGAAAAGCTCTGGCTGAAGATCATACTTCTCAGGTGTGCTGTGGGAATCAAACCCACATGTTGCCATGGAAGAAATCTGGGCTGTGGGTGACCCTCTCTTGGGAAGGGTTTTCTTCTGGCTGTGGCACTGACGAGCACAGCCTCATCCCCTGAGGTAGTCACCCTTACAGCTGATCCTGCGGCGCAGCAAGCCATCTTGTGAGCCTGCAGGGTGATGGGCAGGTAACTAGGGTCAGCAGTGCTCCCCAGAAAGTGCTGGGAACCAGTTTGCTGGGAAGAGAGCAACTGGCTTGCAACCAACCTGGGCCAAACCCTGGAGAGCAAAGCAGGCCAGCCAGTGTCCTGTCCCCAAGCTGCAGGTGCTGCTGCCAAGGCAAAGCACCCCCAAACCCTGGGCTCCCTCAGTACTGGAGGAACTGAACTACAGTTTGATGGGGAAGATGCACTGCAGCGATAAGCACTTCTGCAGCTGCAGGTTGGGATTCCCTCCTGGGGGTGGCAGTCAGAGCATCATTTTGAACCTGAGCTTGGATGTATCTCGGGCAGAGCAAAGCGGGTGCCCTAAGCCAAAGGTGGACCTGACTAAACCAAAAATGCTGCTTTACTGACAGCTGGGGAGCTCCAGCCACTTGCTGAAAAGATGACCCTTTGTTTCATGCTAATACCATGTTCAAATACATATAAAAGGAATCTGGACAAGGGCTTTTTGAGACTATTATTCCACCCTGTGCATAATTCACTTGTTTTTTAATAGCTTTTACTGGACTTTTTCCATGTGGTGAGTGCTGCTTGCTGTATTTTGCAAGAAAAATGTCAAGCAGAACAAGTGCGCAGGTACTTTAATCCAGAAAGAGCATATGCTTATTTTTGGTAGCTACAATCTGACTACAGTAAACAGATATTAGCTGTAACTTACTCTGGCAAGTGGGAACCTCAGAGGTCTGAGGCAGATAATTTATTGCTACAATTACATCTACAGCCTGAATGCATTTGCCACAGAGGCTGGAAAGGCTAAAGTTGGGGGTTTTTTTTCCCAGGTATTATTTGGACCTGTTGTAAAAGAAACAAGATGTTTCAACAAAAAGCCCAACTAGCATCCTGGAGAGTAGAAAGCTAATGAAATTAAACTACTATGTTTATTTAAAAAAAACAACAAACAGGAAAAAATGTGGGGGTGTGTCTGCTAGGATTACTTGAAGAATCAGAAAACCCTGCTGCTTCTGTTGGGGAAACCTGCTAGTTTTGGTGCCTTGTGACAGCAGCAGAGCATATGCCATTTGCTCCTTATTTCAGGTTGTAAAATAGAACAGAAGTCTGATTACAAGCAAATCCCAAGTATATTCATGAAACCTGTCAAATCTGGTAATCATCAGAGATTATAAAGCAAATCTTCAACTTCTGCTCCATGTGTGTGCACATCAGACAAGCATATAGATCTTGTCAGCCTGTGAAGAAAATAAAAACTGAGATAATAACTGCCTTCCTGGTGCTGACAGTAATGTATGCATCTTCACTGGGTATTGCTCCCCAAAATTAAATGTGTAAATTCAAACTCAGACTAGGGTTTACTTTTCTGGGCTGGTACTTTTAGCAGTAATATCCAGGTGGGTGTTTTTGTACTAGGCTTTCTTTCCTCTGGCTTAAAAGGTACAAGTCTCAAACATTAGCCTCTTCTGTGAATTGAAGCATAGAGTTGCTTGGTGTGTGTATGTGTGTGTTAACTACACTAATAAATCTCACACCACTTCTGGTCTTGATGTTAGTATTTATATGGGACTTTTGTCTCAACTTTCTTCCAAAATATGTTGAAGCCCCTTTTTTAGTAATCTTAAAAATTTTGCAGAAGTTGAAAACCACTGAAACCTCTATATTTTGAAATGTTTACTTTTGAGAAGTTGTCCTTCTCATGAAATAACAGCTACTCAAAAGATGTCCTGATCCTTCTATTGAGATCTTTCTTTAAAAAAAAAAATCAAAATTAGCTGAATAAGAGCTAGATTATTTTGTTTTGTTCCCCTTCTCTTTGAAGGCTATGGCACATCTAACCTCTTTTAAAAATGAGGGAAGGCAAGAAACCTCATCTCTGTGCCAAAATCCTCTTAGTGCATATCAAATGGCTTCTTGTGTCTTTCAGGTGCTCAAATTAGCAATTTTCATTTCTCCATTTGCCAGAACCAATCTGACAATTCTCAAATTAGTTATGCATTGCTGGTAGAAAAATAACCATTGAAAATCTGGTAGTGAAAAAGGGCAATTTAATATACAAATAAAAACCTGTAGGAGAGTTCAAATTGGGCTGTAATAATGTACTACTTGAATAATCCCCAATTTGTGAGCATGTCAGGGCAATTGTGGCTTTCTGTACCAGTGTGTTGCTGCTGCTTGGGGGGGCTGGTTGCAGAAATGAGGTGCGGTTTGCTCCCAGACCCATGCTGTGTCTATAACCTTTCTGCTTTCAGCATTACATTTCAGGCTTTTAGCCTTTGTTAGCAGAGAAAGGCTATTTCCCATAAAGCAGATGATACCACTAGCACTGAGATACATATAAAATATCTTGTGTTTATGACCATTCACGTGGTTGCACAAACCAGCTGCCCCAGGGCTGTGTTCTGCATTGCAGAGGGGGGTGGCGGTGCTTCCTGCCCTCCCTGCATACCCCTCTGCGTCTGCCTGTGTGCTTGAAGGATTGCAGGGAAGCACTCCCAGCCCTCGGCATGTGGGATCCTACCCAAAATCGGGCCAGGGACCTAATCCAGTGCAAAACCAGACCTGAAGCATCCATGTGCTGGAAGGGCATGGCAGCTTGTGGGAGAGCAGCTGGTGCTGCCCTTTGCTGGCATGTCAGACCATACTGCTGCTATTTCCTTTTTACCCATATTCACAGATAACATGATTTTAAGCCCTTTTAAAAACCTAAGCAGAACGTAAGTGCTTGAGATGTATTTCCATCTGTGTCAATGATGATGGTGGTGCAGGATTTGTCCTTCGCTTGTCCCTGCTCTTGTTTCTCCTTGCCAAACTCCTTCCCCCATGACCCTTTCCAGCCCCCTTTCAGTGCCCACTGGAGAAGCCCCTTGTCCATGGGGCAGCCCTATGGTACTGACAGGGCAGGCACCAGTGCCTGGGGGTGGGGGAAGTAACTCTGTGACTCCCCATGGTGTCAAAATACTTTGTGGGGCTGGTTAGTAGAGTCCTCTTTTGCACCTCCCTTGAGAACTAGGCAAGTGTTACCCCAAAAGACAGATTAAGTGTCTACCTGCACCAAAGGACAAGTTTCTGGCTGATGTGACGCCTGGGTGAGAGACAGAGCTAGTTTCTGCCTAGTCGTGGCTCTCATTGAGGTTGTTTGAACATTAAAAGCACTAAATGGCATCAAGACTGACGAGCTTTCTGGATACTCCTGGGCCATTCTGCTCCCCTCTAATGAAAATGTCTGTTGCAAAAATGGATGAAAGTAATGCTGTTTCATTAATCTTTTCTAAATCTCTAGATGCAAATCTCTCCTTCTTTCCACCTCCTCCCCCCCCCCTTTGCCCTTAAATTTGCTGAAAACTATTTTTGCAGCTTCATCAGTTTAAAGACTAATTTTTGTGCTTAACCAGAATAACCTGAGAAGTGACTGATCCTTAAAGAATAGTCATCCAAAGAGAAGTCATGGGGGGTATTCACAAATTACACTGGAGCCAGAATTTGACTATTGATAAAAACAATCTGGAATATGCCAAAAAAATATCATGAAATATAAAGCAGCTTTTTGGCTTAGGCAAAATTATTTTCAAAGCGCTTCTGTAATTTGAAAAGGCTAATGCACTAGCCTAGGCTTTTTTGCCTGGATTTTAGGAACCTGATGAGAGTAATCTACCTACATACCACATTTATCTTTGTACCCCTTCTAAGGCCTGAGTAATTGACATCAATAACAAATAATTATTACCCATTGACTTGAATGGATTAGCAGGACTATGGGGGGGAAAAAAAGAACCTGTAGATGCTAAAAACTGCTATAAAAATTTATTAGAAAAAGTTCTTTAAAATCTCAAACTTGTATAAACAATTAAGCAATACTATGTCTTTCAAATTCTTTTGTAATGTAAGTATTTAAAACAGCTGTTTGATAAAAGTTGCACATAGCAATTTCACATACAGAAAGTAAACAAAAGATGGTTTTATAGCCCTCCATGTTTAGCACTGTAAAACCATTTACTTTTTAGAATTTTGGATCAAGAGTTATCTATGGATTCATGACTTACGACTACCTAGAAATGAAAAACAACTTTTTTTTTTCTGAAGTTCATGTTAGGGTTATATGCTTTACAAGTGCAGGATTATTGGTATTAATTAACTGCTGACAATGCCAGTAACCTTCTGTTTGTAACTTTATGGAGGAGTGATTTCTAATTAGAAAAAAAATCTGTTAAAATACTGATTTATAGCATACATAGGAGAGAGTTCTTAATTACCCTTCTTTTTATCCTTGTATTTCTAAAACAATTCCTCCTTTGGATCTGTAGCTTTTCTGCGTTCTATAGGACAAAAAGCACTCACACTATAAATTAGATATTGAATTGTCTTGAAGTGTTGGATAACTACTGAAATAATTGAAGAAAATGGAAGAAGAAACAGTTCTTTAGGGATGCTCACACTTGCTAAACATTTTAGAACAATACATAGCACAAGTGACTTTGCATGCTTTTTCTCGATTCCTATTGGCAATATTAAAATGATAAGATGCTAGCAAATTTTTATCTGCTGTCTTGTTGTCCTTCTTGTTTTGTGGGTTAGAGGACCTGACTGTACATCATTTAGGGAAAATTAAGGTGCATCGATAGAAGGTATAAAGGTAATGCTTGTAAACTGGAATATTACAACCTGTTGGCTAATGTGGGAGTGAGATGGTCCAAATTCCCTGTAATTCAATCCACCTATAAGATGAAAATATTGAGATAAAACTATGCGTGAAAGAATATGACCAGGAACTGACAAGTGTAAAACAAGAGTGCAAGAGGCAAACAAGCAGGAGAGGGAAATACAGAAGGGGGTGAGGGAGGAGAGGAGCCAAGGCAGTGACTGTGCTGATGCTGTGCCTGTGAACCCATGGTCTACAGAAAGACTCAGCTGGAGCCTGAGTGAGTGGGTGCTGGGCGATGGCTGTGGCAAATGTAAAAGTCAACATAAAAATGAGGATCAAAGAGACCAGAGGGGTGAAACAGGGCAGTGCAGAGCTGGAGCGAGTGGTCCCCTACAGAGTTTAAGATGAGCATGTCTGCTTGGAGGGGAAGAATAACAATAATGTAAAAAAGTTCAGGGAAAATAGAAATACTAAAAATTGTATTTGTCCAGTACTAATGGAATCCATTACAAAGATCAGTAACCATATTGAAATGCAAATTACTTGACACTTGGTGTGTTTCACATGGGTATGAGAGGATTTGATGCCAGGCAGGATTTGATGAAGTGCTATCTTTTTTCAGTAGTAACTTGGCAACTATGAGATTTGTACTTTTAAAAAGCAGCAGATACAGGTAGTTTATATCCAAAATTGGCCAAGGAAGTGCCCAAAGCATTATTTTGTATTTTTGAATGCTTAGGAAGTTCCCAAAGAGGAAGAGAGATTTCCTGGCATGACAGATTTTAGAGAGGGTGAACAGCGTAACCTGGGTAATTACAGAGCTCTAACCTAGACATTAGTTCTGGGCAAAACTGATTTTAAAGCTGGATGTAGAGCCTGATTAATCATGAACTCTGGCATAAGAATTAATGCTTATTAGCATGAGTTTATAAAAATATGCATTCACTCAAGTTAAACAATAAAAAAATAACAACCCAAACCCAACCAGACAAGAAGATTTAAGTGAAACTAAATTGGTGAGAAACTTACTTGAAACTGCACAGTATTTCATATGGCAGAAGGACCATCCAGCATTGACATTAACCCCAGACCAACGACACATGTGACACAGACTCTTTTCAAATGCTGTAGCAGACCGAGTTAGCGCACTGCATGATCTTGGATGCATGGCTGGGACAGGGTGAAGGATCACCAGCATGGCAGAACTGAGCTATGATAGTGTCACTTTTGAGGGTTGGTTGATTTTCAAAAGTTAAAAAAAAAAAGGCAAGGACCCTCATAAAAAAAAGGCAAGGACCCTCATTCTTTGTGTCCCAGCTGTGCTTCAGCTCTCTTCAGGGAGAAGGTGGTGGCTGCTGGATGCAGAGCTGCATGGGCTGGAGCAAGGTAGGGTGAGGGTTGCTGCTGGACACCAGCATTGCAAATTGCTGCGTCATCACTGACTGCCCTCCAACCACACAGATGATAATGGCCTCAAAATGCTTTTTTTTTTCTAATCTTGCACCATTAAAGAAAACATTCTGCTTCAGTCATCTTCAGGTTACTGCTTTGCAAACTGTAGGAAGCCTGAGCATAGCATCTTCGTTGGAAAGAAGTTGCTAATAAAACTGCTACTGGAAAATATCCACTTCCGTTTTTTTAAATTTTCTAGATTTCAATCTTTTACTCCTTTTCCCTTGTGATTGCATTATTTTAAGTCAGTATTCTAGAAAATGAGCTTACTGTCAGGAACTTACAGAAATCAAAGATAGATGTGAAAGGTGAACTTAACACTGTTTTGAAACTTCAAAATCATCTAAGCAGGGAAAATTGATTTATCACTCATACATCAAACACAATATTTGCAATAAACTCTTTTGGAACAATGAAGAAATCTTTTTACTCTTTGAGGAAATCACTAGTCATGTCATATACAGTAATGAATGAATATGGTTAGTTGTAAACATTTTTTTCCTTTTATATTTTGACACACCCTCATTTACTCAAAGCTGAACCCTCATCTGTATTTGTCAGCTCTTAGTGATGCTTAGCTGCCATCCCAGAAGCTTGGGCAGGTGGGGGGGGTTGCCCTCTTTAACTAGGCTATGTATGATAACATATTAGTGAAATATTTTCAGGCAAAACAAAACTGATCATAATAAACATGTATTGAGTGGGGAGAAAGTGTGTATTGAAGTAGAAAATAAGGATAGGTAGGATATGATGGGGAGGGCTATGTGATATCTTAGGATGTGGATTTAGTATTTTAAATAAGGCGGGGGAAGCTTTGCACAGACAAGGATCCACTTTTACATGTGTTACATACTTAAACTATATCCTTTAGAGACATGCTGCCTAAAATCAATGGATGTGATTGCAATGTTTATATTTCCACCTTGAGGTATCCCAGGAGTCTTTTTTTTTGAGTATTTGGTAATTAAAAAGGCACACTTTATAAGTCCACGTCTTTCAGATACTGCAAGCTCAATATTCAAAAACAGAAGCAGAAATCTTACTGTGTCTGAAAACTTTGACCAGGTAGTTACATGTAACACTTATGTAAACTTGTGTTTGGTGTGAGTACTGAATTGTTCAATTTTTCAACCTCTCATTTCTAGAAAAAGAAATGTTTTCAAGTTGAATATTCCTGAAGTTGGTGGCTGTTGCAGAAGAGCACTGGGAAGGGAGGCGGGTTAAATGGTGAGAGCTAGCCCAGGGTACTAATCTGTGGGGATAAGGAACTGAAAGGCAATCTCAAAATAGTATTTCTTACCTCTACAATGCCTTTAATTTCAAAACCAAAATTTGAAACACCACAAAGACCATGCCCTCACTGGGCTGCAGTCACTGGTGAATCCTGTAAGAGGCTTTTCAGCTGCTCCCTCTGTCCTCAGAGCTGGTCAGTCCTAGGCTGATACCTCCTCAGCAGAAGCTTGGTGCAACTCAGTGGACTGTTACCCAAAAGCAAATTGAAAAACAAATATTGCACAGGCACGAGCTTCACATCCACCAAACCAGGGCAGTTCAGTATTATGGATGATGTTTATACTTAAAAAAAAAAAAGACCACCTACAAAAATCCATGGAGGAGCCCACCAAACGTGGAACAGAAGCGGTTTTAAGTGCTGCACAGTACACAACTGAAGATGTAGACAGAAACACGGGCTGTTTTGAGAACTTCTTGGTGGGGGGGAGAGGCTTCTCTTGATTTGTGGTGAATCTCATTGCAGAAGGAATTTAAATCAGCCCTTAATCTTACTATGGTGCTTTTCATTATTTTTTTTTTCCTTTCCCCTTGGTGATGTTTTCTTTCTGAAGTCTGTATGTAGCAGGACACAACAAAAGCACTTGCTTCTCTGGCCTTTTGAGATCACCTATATTTAATCCAGTTCATCCAATATTGGGGGGATTGTTAGCTTGTGTGCTGCTTCCCTTTAACCAGTTCTTTGCTGTTCTGCCTTCATGATTCACCATCACTGCGTATACAGGGAAAAGAAAAAAACACACCAGTGTCATCTGTTGGGTTAGTTGTCTCAGCAGGAAATAATATGCAAGAGTATCCCTGGAGTCTGTGAAAACGTGCTACCAGAAAACAAATGTTGGTCACGCAGCACATGGAACGACCCCATCTGTAGTGCTAGGTGCTGACAGCAAGGGCTGCTCTGAATTCTCTGCTGGGTAGTGGCTACCCAGTGCACCCTTTCCTTTGCTCCCAGGTGAGGACTGGGCAATCAAATTACCCACTTTCCACAGGTGAGGATAATTTTTTACAGATGGAATTTTCCTATTCAGTCTGGGTGTGTAATAGGTGAATTTTCTTTTTGTCCTGCTGGTTTCTGCTTAGCTAGCTTGCTACCTAGCATTTTCTTAATAATATTTGGTTCATTAAAATATTAATAACATGGTTTTTATCAGCTGGCTAGATTTCAGTCAGCAATAACAGCAGGGGTTTAAATCACCTCTGAAGTTCAAAGGGCCACTCGTAATCTTAATATTTTGTGTGGGTTTAACTGTCTTGCTAAACTGAGGCACAGCCTGGGAAAGGAGTATTTCTTTCTGTACTGACTCATTCCTCACCCAGAACATCACTCCATAAGAAAGAGTCACCCTTTTTCAGACAGGAGGAGTAGGAGGGTGCCCAGCAGCACCCAAGGAAAACCAACCCTCCTCAGGAGGAGTGATAAAGCAGGGAGGGATTGCTTCATCGTACTCAGCAGCCTACAAAGCCCCATGTGCTGTGAGAGGAACAGGCTACACTTCTGTTTTGCTGGTGGAGTAAAGGTCCCTGGAGAAAAGATTGGTCTTGCACCCGCTTGTGCACCACAGGAGCATCAGCCCTTGCCTGTCACCCCTGTGCCCACCATGGCACATGGTTCCATGACATGGGAACCCCGGCCCCAGCGAGGCAGGGGAGATCTAGTGGTCCTCTGCTCAGGAACAATCAGGATCTTAGCTCTAGGTTTCAAAGGCAAGCTATATTATTTTAAATATTTCTTTAAAAAAAAGTATATACACATATATTTTTAACTTATCTTATGCACAAGGCAGATGACCTCCACCTATGACGGAGCCTGGGCTGTCATATCTCAGCTCTTGTGCACAAATCTGCAGCCTTGATGGTCATGAGGACAAATTTTTACCATAATAATAGCTTTGTTTCATTTTACTTGATATTCTTTCACTTTTCTTGCTTGAAAGAACTGCTGAAAACATTTACTTATCTGTACATGGTTCTCTTTCTGATGTTATTTATGCAGCTAAGAGTTTGGTTAGGAAAAGCAGCAGATCTTGGTTTGATAAGGTTCAATTGCAGAAATATATAGGAACCAATTTTCTTTTGTTGTTTACCTACCACTTCAGATGACTTTGAAATGAAGTGCGATTCAAAATTTCATGTAAAATGAAATTTGAAAGAGTTGTTTTGACGGAAACACTTAACTTGCACATATTAAATATTTTACCACCACATAGTTTTATTCTTTAAACCTTTTTAAAATTTTATATTAAAAATTCACTTACTCTGAAAAGTAGTTTTGGAACAACTTTCATTCTGAAAATGTCAAAATGTCATTATTGAAATGTTTAGTCTCAAATGTTTTCAAAATAACTTCTCAAAAATCAATTCATAGTTCAAGATGAACTCCCTGTTAGTTCAAGAACATAGTCTTGATGAACTCCCCCCAGCATCTTTATGAAGAAGGAAAACAACACTCAATCAGCTGCGTTCAGTGAAGCCTTGAGACTTTTCCCATATTGAAATAACATTAATAAAATCTAAAAAAGGAATTGCCATAATTTGAGAAGAAATTTGCCCAAATGAAGCACTCTTTCAGAATCTGAAACTGAACCTCATAATCTTGCAATTTGTATTCAACTAACATCTAATATCCTTTGTCTGAGCAGCTCTGAATGTTTTAGAGCGAAATCTCCTTTTTATTTGCATTTCTTTGCCTTCCTACAATTTAAAGGCATAAACTTCTCTACGGTCTGATCCTAAGATACCAGTCATAAGAACTTACGCTTAAATACCGTGTGTACCTTCACCCTGACAGAAGCACGCTTAGCTGAACAGGGCTGCTTTTTTTGCATCAAGGCTTAAGCGTCCCTTTGTGCTTTGACGTGACAATATCTGTTTTACGGGTGGGGAGCCTGAGGTAGGGTATAGCCCAAAGATACTTTTAGCCAGTCAGGAGCAAAACTCCCACCTTCTGATGGGGTTAATGCAAATCCCAGTACAAAAGCACTTTAGCAAGGACGGTATTTAAAAAGTCAGCACATGCTGGTAGGTCATGATAACTTTTTTTTTTTCTGAAAATGAACTGTTTATGTTGTGGGAAGTAAACTTAATGCTCAGGGTGTTGTGCCTAAAACACCTTTTATAGTATGTATTTCGGCTGGTGTTAGCATATGGCTTAAGCACTCTTAGTCTTATATTCCCTACCATAGTTGGTGATATGCTCAGCAAATCTGTTCTTAGAGAACCACTGTGCAGCTGCCTCTCTGTACAATTTTCCCCCTCTGAGTTATCATTTACAGGCTGGAAGGGTAGACCCAGATGGCTAGCAAATCCAACATCTTCTCCTGCTGCTCAGGGTAAAATTACTGTGCTTGCTTGCATCTGGAACCTAGGATCCAAGTCATTTAAAAAAAAACAAAAACAAAAAAACAGAACAAACAAAAAACCCAACAAAACAAAAAAACAACCACAACACAACAATTTATCTTGCATTAGGCATAAGCAGAAACCTTTTCAAGTGAATAGCTGCGGTGCAGCAGCCCCATCCAAAAGTACCCTGAAACTGCAGCTTTTAAGCAACTGAGTTGCAAACTCTGCAAAAGTGGTGCTTTATCATCACCACTATCTCACTCCTGAGCAAAGAAACTCGGAAAAGAGAGGGACTGGAATATCATGACAGTCTGCAGCGGGAGGTGCAGCTCTATCATAGAGGCATGTTGAGCTTGGTTATCTGGTGCCATGGGAAGGGGAAGACCCAGGTCCTCATCCTGATGCCCCTCCCTGCTCCTGGCCTTGCCTGCTCGCATCTGCTGGTTCTGCTACACCAGGGATTATCTTGGCACACAGGATGGTTTAATTGTTTATCATAACCTGGTACAGACAAGCTGCTTTGCTTTGCGGCTGCAACACAAGTGTGCAGGCAAGGGTGATGTACAGCCCCTTGCTTCCAGCTGGAACAGGAATTTTTAATTGGGGAAAACAGGAGTTTGAGAGGCGTTTTAGGGGTTCTGGCCAAACCCCTGAGGAAACCAGTCAGAAAGTTTTGAAGTTTACAAGCTGTTGGGATTGCAGTTTTGCATGCCTCTGGGATACCTGCTTGGACCAAGAGCTAGTGCCACCTCTGGGAGAGTGCTGCACAGGGGCACTGAGAAGATCCTTTGGTTTTCTTTTGGAGTTGGACAAGGTCACAGCACCAGCCAAAACATCTGGTGGTGGTTCTTGGGGATCTATAGGCACCTGGTAGCAGAGGGGAACTGGGTGCCTGCGCTGGAGAGGAATGCCATGCAAGCTATGGCAAATGTTTGTATTAACACCTTGGGAAACTGTGATTAAAGTCTGATCAGCGAGTGAAACTCCATCTGTGCCATCTGGTTGTCTGTCTCGCGCAGGTTTACAACCACCAGATTACTTAGCAGTGCAATTTACAGGCAGAGACTGGTTCAGAAATGAGTGTCAAATGTTTTAAGTTGAAATCAAAGTCCCTATATATAAAACCTTAAAACATAATTAGACTAAATAATTGTTCTGTTTCTAATTACATATAGAAAAATTCGATTATTTTCGATGACACTGACCACGTTTCTTCAGGTAATATAATGAATGAAAAGTACCTTGGGTTGGCAATTGATTCTTTTTCTTCTTCCCTTACAGTAGGCAAACATTCACAGTCAGCTGAAAAAAGGGTAAGAAACAAAAACTACTGTTACTCTCGGCAGTTCTCTATTTCAAAATTGCATCAACTTTTATCATGCAATCTCTCTAGAATGTAAAACTGCAGATGCTCTTCTGTACCCTTTTATCTGTAAAATCTGCATGGTCCCTATAGCATAAATGTTACATGCTTTAAATCCTCCTTCCCTTTGATAGGTGTTGCCATAATTTCTTTATTATATATATTTCAATTGTTTCTATACATCTATACAAACTAATTCTGAGGACTATTTGTCCGCTGCTTACAGTTGCACCTTTGCTTTATAGTCCAGCTGGAAATTTGGAGCTGGGGTTTAGGGAACACTCACTAAAAAAAATGAAAAAAAAAATCAATATGTAAACTATTTTTCTCCCTTCTGTCCACAAAATTTTGAAAAATATTTTGCAGCACTCTTTCCCCATGTACTATACTTAATGCCTCTATTTCACTACTGCCGCTTAGCACATGTTCTCTGCTCGAGCTTACAGACCACAAAGGTCAAAACCCCGTCACGTGGAGCACTGTGCTAATGCAAAGAAATGCTCCAAAGAGTTTTATGTCCTGAAAAACAAAGCATCCCCAGGAGGTCAGGCAAATGAGCCATTTGGATATAAGGCAAGGGACCAGGAAAGAAAAAAATACCATGCTTTCAGCACTTTCTAGCCAGTGAGAAGCTGTTAGCCATTCAAAATCAAGCCTCTGTTAATTCATGCCTCACTGAAGACCGGCATTTTTTGAGGAGAGCCTTGAAGGAGGATGCGTGGCCCCTGGAGCTTTTAAATGGGAGATTTCCATTGAGGGGAAAATACAAGATAGTTAAAAGAAGCTAAGAAGGAGCTGAAGATGCTGGTGGTGGTAGCTACCACAGGTACTAATTGCTCCATGGGCTGCTAGACCTGCCAGAGAGGATGTAGATGGTGAGCAGTGCTGGCAGCAAAGAGCAGCTTGTGCTTCATGTGGTAGAGGTGGCAAGTGAGGGGAGGGATGTATTTGTAGAATCCTGGCAGCAATTTTAATTAAGCAGTGCTCTGAACTACAAGTAAATGCATGTTTCCTCTACAGTAGCACAATATGGAGCACAAAACTGTAGAAACTCTGAAGCCTGAAAGGACTAGATACTTTAAAGAAACTAGTATTTAGCATTAAAAATGTGTATTTAAGAATATAAATACCATTCACAGCTATATATGTATTTAATAAAGTGTCTACTGGAAATTCAAAACATTTACGATATTCCATCATATGTTAAAAATAAGCTCCCATGTGAACTAAAATACTCCAGACTCTGAACAGTTCTACTCCTGACATTTGTACTGCTATTTTAGTAGCAGGCAGTCAAGAACACAACTAAAAATGTTGCAGGAAAAGTAGTGACACACATACAAAATGCCTTACAGTGATTTTCTACACATGGAATCTATGTCAAATTGTAAGAGAGGGATGATGGAGTAGAGGGGTTACCGTGTACCATTTTTGTTCATGCTGTTCATCCATTTATCAAGTTCTTCCATTTCTATCTCCATAACAGAGGGTGTGTCTTCTTCAAAAATAGGACTTGAGAGGAGGGAGGGGGAAAAAAGGCATTACACACAACGCTTCATTCAAACAACTTACAATGTGGTAATTTTGTATGAGTCTTTCATAATTCCAGACACATGTACAAGCTGCGGAAAGCCACCCTAGCCCAGTAATCTGAGGAGATGCCAGCCCAGCGGGTGCGAACCCAAGGGATGCGAAGGAGCGGTGAGATGCCGGTGCTGGGCGGGGGTAGGGGTGTCACACGCAGAGGGGCTCAGACAGTGCAGTCTGGGCTGTGCCAGAGCACAGACTGCTGCAGCTATTCCCGAGCTGTCCCTACTGTAAATAGAAAACTGAAAAATAAGTTTGTCTCTGCCCTGCTGGAACACATGGCAAAAGTCCTGTTGCTCCAACGATAAAGCAGAGGGCCTGAAGCTTCATCCTAGCTGTGATGTGACTGACATCGGCAGCAACTTCAGAAGGAAAGGTCATGAGCAGAGTAACTCTGCATTTATTTAAATGCCTCTGTTTAGCTTCCCTTTGCTGATTGTTCCTGGAGTCACACAGTAGAAAAAATATTTTTAGCAAACAAAACCCCTTTTTTCCCCCTATGAAGCCAATCTGATAACTCTCAGCATTGATTAGAAAGATGGAGCTCGATAAAAGGTAATGATAAAAATTATCACTCTGATAAGCCAAAAGCTGCGTGGCTCTTATTTTCCCAGCAGCAGAAGTATTGCTTCTGCGGCATCTGGGAGAGCCTTTCTGCCTCACCTCAGAGGGAGAAGACAAACTTGAAAAACAGGGGAGCGAGACCCAGAGCTTATTTGGAATAGTAAAAGCCTGTGCTGAGCCTGGGAACCGATCCTTGTTGCTCACGGGGCACCTCGTGTGTCTCGTGGCATCATGCGGCTGGTGGAGCCAGGGGTGCTTCAAGCGGGTGGTGGGTGCCTGTGGGCAGCGCTGGCCTCTGCCACCACGGCTCTTGTTCTCCTGCTCTGGTCCTACACCTTCAGCTAGATGCTGCAGTCACACTTTAGCCACCTCTTGAGACAGTTAACTGGAGCAATTGATGGCAAAAAGGTAATGGTGTTCGGTGTACATTTAAATGAAGGCAGGCAGTGCAGGAGCCAAGAATTATAATATCCTGTTACAGTAAAAGAATAATAATAGTTAAAAAAAAAAGGTGATATTCATAAATTTTACCTTTTCACATTTTCACTTCCCAGCTCATCTGGAAAAGAAAAAATTGGTGTTCACAGTTTTGTTCTTTGTACATACAGGGTCTGGACTGCAAGCAAGCCTTGAATAGGGTCATGTAAAACAGGTCACATTTTCAAAGCTTGTAGATGAAAGGCAGAACATCTCATCCTGTTTGTAACTTTCAGAGGAACCCATTATTTTTCATCTCGAACACACTAAAAGCAGCGTGTTATTAGCTCAGCGGCACTGGAGAAACCCGGCTGTTAGCGCTGTGGTGGGCAGGACACGACAGATGCATGCTTCCCTGAGCAAAAGAGATGTCCTGAGAGAAATGGTATCCTGGAAAGGAACCACTGCTGCAAAAAATTGTTTACTGGAAGCATCAGGACACTTTGCTGCAGACTACACGCAGGCAATCCAGCTTTGCCTGGAGACTCTGGGAGCCGTTCCTGGAGAGAAGAGGGGCGGGATAGACTTGCATGGCAGATTAAATCTCAGGCAAATGAAGCTGAACTAGCCAGATGTCAAAAGGGATCCAAAGCTAGTTATGACCCCAAGACAAAGTAAAGTTGCAGGGGGGAACACAGTGTAACAGCCATTGTTCACATAAATAACTTCCCCTCCAGAAATCAAGTGACTGGAAAGCCTCAGCCCTCAACAAAGAATGAAGAACTACATATAGGATTCATGTTGTATTCTGTCTCAAATCATCTTATTTTTAATTCATTGTTGCCAATGGGTGCTGACACCTACTTGTTCCAGCACATGCCCTGACCACAGAGCTGTCTGCCCTCACCTTGAGGATGCTTGAAATCCCAGCTCCAAGCAACAGGCACAGGGCAAGAGATCCCAGGATTATCCTCCTGCAAGGTACCATGTTTCCCATCCCTCTGAACAGTGTACCTGCATTTCAGGTCATTCAGAAACAGGCAGGCAACTAAGTGCCTGGTTGTGAATTCAGTTTGCTATGATGGTGACCTCGTGACAAGGCAGGTGCAGCTGAAAAATGGACTTAATATCTATGTTGAACGTATGTCACTGTCTGCAGGCTGAGGAGCTCACAGCTGCACTCTTGTTCTGTATAGACCCTGGTATGACCGTTTCAGGAGTTCACTTATGAACTGTGTGGGTTTCATGTGACACTTCAGTTTGTTTACTGTGGCTCTGATACTCCAAGTTACTAATTTCTTTGCTTAGAGATCAAGGTACCTTCCTGAAGCGCTGCTCACTCTGTTGCAGCACCCAGGTGGTCTCATCATGGGCTTCCTAGCTCATTTACTGTGATATCTTCATAGCTGCCACCGCCCTTGCAGGACTCCTTAAAATGTTTTTGCTCGTTTTTATTTTATCGAAGCTCTGAGCAGTTTTACTTTGTGGGCAGTATAGGCCATAGAAGCATTCAATTCACTTTGCATGAAGTTATTAAGCATAAAGGCAGAACAAGTGTTTTCTGTCCCACACTTACAGCCATACGCCGTTCCCAGCATTGCCAGGAACCGGAGCTTGGTGCCGTGGCTCCCGTGGGTGTGCAGCATGAGCAGGAGGTGCCAAGAGGCAGAACTAGCTCCCCACAAGGAGAAGTGCTTGCTCAGACACCGCTGGCTGGGGTGGATCCCTTTCCTATCCCTCAACCATGCAACTCCAGCTGGAGAAGTACATCCTAAATGTGGCACCCCAGGCCTCCAAATAACATTTTGTTCATGACGAGCATGTCCTAAAAACACACTTCTGATGCACGAGAAGAGAAATTTACCTTGCTTAGACTTTTTCCTTTTATGATGTATCACAAAAAATATGATCAGCAAAATCAGCAGGACCAGTAGCACGGCGGGGACAATGTATATCAAGATAGACTGTTCTGCTGCTTCTAGGCTGTCCTGATCGTTCGCAGCATTGGATTCAGTATTTGGAGTAATTTTTGTTTCAAAGCCATTTTCAGTAGCGCTTGCAGTGACAAGTACCGGTGTGTGGTCATCCGTGGTTGGAGAATGTGCAGCAGGAGAAGTTGTTGATGTAACAGTGGGTAATATCGGTGATCCATCTCCTGAACCATCATTTTCAGAGCCTGCCAAATATATGAGGACAACTTAACATTTTATGGGTTTTATTGGTATTATCAGTGAGTCAAAGCATACAGTTTAGTATTTACTTTTCATTTGACATCTTAAAAAAAAAAATCAGTACATGCCCCATACACACAGATTTGAAATCTTGAGCATCAGATGTAGAATTAGGTTGCAAATTCACCACAAAACCTTACCAGTCCTGACCATGTTCCTCAGCTGGTTTTTACTGGGGCATGTCCGCATGCATGGTGTGTCTGCACGCAGCTGTCTTGCACAAATACTTTTTTTCCTGCGGGTTGGCAGGTCTCACTCCCCCACAAAAGCCGTCTGCTTCCGGGTAAACCACAGCGTCCTGCTTTGCTCCTCAGCCTCGGCGCATACAGCTGCAACCTCTTCCATCCCTCTCCTTCCCCAGGGAGTTAGTAGTCCCTTCAGGAAGGCCATTGCCCCTGGTTCACTAATTCCTCCAGCTCACTCGTCTCCCTGTTTCTGCGTCTTTCTCAAATTTGTTTCTCTGGAAAAACAGAACTGGTGAAAGGAAGTCTGAAGCCTGCAGAAGCTGCTGACTTTCACTTCTGCACGGACTGGAAGCGGTAGCAGTAACAAGGGGACTGTGCTGGACACAGGTGTCATTAACTATGCCTCTGCTGGATCCTCTGGCCTGGCTGAAGGGGCACATGGTAAAGAGTCAGTGCTGGTTATTCTTCACAGATGCCAAGACTAGGGGTTTTGAACCTTGATTCAGCTTTTTGTTTCATTTATCATGCATTTTGCAAGAAAAGTGGCTAAAGTTGGCTATATTGGTAATAGCAAAATAAGTTGGGGGTTTTTTTAAGGCTAAGTAAGGGTCTGTGTTGACTGTCATGGAGTTTAAAGCTGAACAGAAGTACAGCAGATTCTGGGCTGGTACTGTATGCCGTACTGATGCCAAAAATCCTGCTGTAGCCAAAGGTCCTTAGATAAATTGCACCAACATGTTTCCAAATGCAAAGCCTTCAATAATTCTCTTAGAATGGAATTAAATGATGTTATTTTCTTTTTCATGTTATCTGCCCTTTCAGATACAATGCCGGCTTGGTGCAGCTCTCATTTTGTGCAGCAAAGCGGGATGAGATTCCACGACTTTTGCAATGACATGTTTCTCTCTGTTCTTCTAAAGTGCTAGGCAGCCACAGTTTCCACTAGAGTTAGCAAAAGCCTAAGGTTTTCAGCACCTCAGAGCTGGCATTTCCAATCTCACAGGACTGGAACCAAAAGTGCTTAGCATTTTAAATGCCTTTGTAAACACATTAATCTTCATAATGGCCCTGAGAGATGGGCAGTTATCATCTCCATTTTACAAATGAGAAATCAGTAGGACAGGGATGCTGTCCTTCCCAGGGATGCCGAGTGAGAGAGGAAAACTGGGAATAGAGTGCTATCTCTTGCTTAATCCACTCTGCCACATCTCCTCTCCTGTCAGATTTGTCTCAAAGAGGAGATGAGTATCTCTTGAGACCGTATTCCAGGAAACCCAATTTCAAAGGAATAAAATTATTTGAGTGTGACAGCAGTGATCTATCTAGATTTCTGTGCCATGCTTATCACTCAGACACCCGATTGTTTCATCCTTTCCTAAAAACTAGGAAAGAATTTCAATACCTGGTAATAATACCTAATACTTGAATATAGTATTTAATACTGCAAAGGTCACCAGAGTCTTTCACCACAATATGACGATGAAAATGTTAGCTCTTCAGTGGCAAAGCACTTTGTTGGTAGTCACTCCGTTGCTTTCTCCTGTATTCAGTATTTCAGCCAAGAGCAAGACCTGATCCCTGCCTCCCGCGCGGGTAGTGACCCCTGGCTGTGCTCCCCCAGCCCTCCCTGGGATCCACTGGCTGTCCTTAATCCTATCGCTCTTCTCCCTTGTTGGTTGGGCCACTTGCCTTTTCCTTCCCAAGGTGGTGCACAGTCCCCGGTGCCTGCAGCCACTCTGTGGCGCTGGGGGTCGCACAGGGCAGCAAGGCAGGGCTAGAGACACCCGCAGTACGATGCTCCGCACCGCTGGTGGGGCTCCACCAGCCCACCACCCCCTCACAGAGCCGCTTCCACAACCTGGCTTCATCGCCTCCTCCAGCCACCGCCCTTGAAACCCATTGTCTGCCACAGCTGACATATTGAGAAGGACAAGCCTGTTGCTTAAAATAACACAAATGGGAAAGGGTGTGGAGAAAATACCTTATTTTTCATTTGCTCTTAGAGCGAAAATGGATTTTTCAAATGTCTAAAGCATGGTGTGACTTTAAAGCAAAAGCAAACAGTCACACCTCATTAACAGCAACGCTAAACTTTCAGTTGCAGCATACGCTGCGCTTGATTTCCAAGAGAGACTTTCCCGGCGTCTCTGGTACGTTTTATTTGCCTGATTTTGAGCTGTGAAGCACATTTCAAATCATTTGTCTCTGTGTGAAATAGAATTGCCTTTTCTAGTCCCCAGGCAAAGAAAATGGCAAATCACAGGGAGTGACCTTGCTGCCCTGTATTTTTGTTCACTTTGCATAATTCCAGGGACAAAACAGCATCACTTCTGTGAACTGTTTCATCTCACAAAGATCTTTTCCTCCGAGTGAATTAAATAAGTCTTTCAGCAGAAGGGCAGCCAATTGCACAATGTTCTTGCAAGGGTATTGCTCTTATTTCCTGTGTTTCACCTGCTGCATCGGTACATCGACCTCCAGCCCATCGCTTCTGAGGAGCAGAGCTCAGACGCAGGGGATGCCCAGGGTTCCCACCACCGAGGATTAGAGGATCTAGCCCTCAGGGGACCAAAACGCCTGAGCAAGCACTAGCAGCTGCTCAAACAAGGTTCCATTACGGTTCTTATGAATTACAAAAAAGCTATGTCCCTGTATGCAGATACCATGATATAATATTATTCAATATTTTCAGCTTTAAAAATGTGCTTGGATAACTGATGGACTTTGCATGAGCTCCGGCGGTGCTCCCAAACCTGCTTTTCAAGGGAGACCGAGGGAGTTAAATATACCGAGCAGCTTTACAGGCTGGAGTCCAAACAACTGCATCTGAAACAAACAAACAACCTTTCTGTTGTTGCAGCATTCCTTCCTCTGAGGTCTGCACTGCAGCACTCAGGGGTGGTGATATGAGCTTCTTGATGAAGTAAGCGGGCAAACAGGTTTATGATTTTAGTTGGATGCGAGGCAAAGGAAAATAGCCGGCAGTCAGCACATTTGGTTCTGCTGTAAAATCATCAGTCTCCCTGCTGCCTTCTCATCAGCCTCGACGACTGGGGTCTCGGAAGGGAATTTTTCAAATTACACTATAGTGCCTACTTACAGAAGAAAAAGGGATGGGATAGAGAAAAAGCAAGAGCTAAGTCCGTAGCATAGTCAAGCTGATTAGTTTGAATGGAAATCCTTCGTTTCTCCAAACTTCCCTATAAGCTAGAAAAACGCAGTGAAGCGAAGGCTCACGGGGGGGGTGATGAAGAAGAAAAGGCTATAAAACCACGTATGCTGGCGTAACGTTACCACGTCCTGTACCACTCTGCTCCATACACACATTCCTTCTGGTGGTATAGGCATACCCCTCCACGTGGTCCGTAGGATCCTCTCCTACTCCTTGACTCATCCCCGTCCTGTTTCTCCTGCGTTGCACGCTGCTGCGGGACATTCCTTGCCACGGCCAGGGCTTGCCCAGCTGCCTGTCGCGGCAGGTCTCGCCTGTCAGTCTGGCTGGAAGAGGAATCTTTGAAAGCCTGCAGGCTAGCTGTGGGGTGCCTGCGCTCTTCCGATGAGGGGCTGCAAGCATTCCAGGCAGGGTGGCTAATCTGCAGACAAGATCCTGTTAAAACGGGGTGCTCGGAAAGTGTTGTTTAGGTATCGCCTGAAACAGGAAACTGCTGTAAGTTCATTTGCGGGGAATGGAAGCTGCGTTCTGACTGCGCTGCCATCCAGATGAAGTGCTGCGTTAACTGCTGATGCTGCAAATTCAGTCACGCGTCTTAGAGTCAGACTGTGAACCTGTAGCCTCATTTCTCGCCCCTGTTACTAAAGGTCTTCCAGACCAATTTATGCATTTAGTTGCAGCTACTTAATATCAATGGCCTTCTAGCTCTGCGTCAGTGATACCCGTGCGACCTCACCGTGATGCAAACCCCTTGGTGCTCCTTGCTCTCAGGAGGACCCTGGAATTAAAGATTCAAAAGCTCCACCGGCTCTCCAGCTATCACAAAATCTCCTGAGGGAAAATAGACTGGTGTCACTGACTGAAATTTAATATACAAACTTGCTGATGTAAAGCAGAGATTTTCTGAGAAGTCCCTGAAGCACTTGAATAAAACACGGTGGAAGTTTGCGTGTGTGGATAAAAGGGAGGAATAGGAATAAATATGTATAAGGAATTCATGTGTTCAGGAGAAAGCGTTTTTCATCTGCTTCTTAGGAGGCTGCACTTTGGAAAGGGAGCATGTAGCAAATCCTCATTTCTCACATTGTTGTTTTGCTAGAAAATTGTAACAGGCAACCGATGGCTTCAAACTCATTCTCAAGTTCATTACTCTAGGGGGGAACAGGCCAAAAATAGCACTTCCTTAGGGGCCTAGGCTTGTAGGAGACTTCACCTAAAGGGCAGTTCTCTGCCAGAGAGAGAGTGGCTGCTGCATACCTGGGTCTTGGATAGCAATGTTTCTTTGAATGACAGCTCAAAACACTAGCGCAGAGACACAGCCAAAATAAAGCTCTGCGTGCAGCCACCGCCACTGTTCCACTTAACGATCCTGCACACTTTACTGCTCCTCTCCCTCCTGTGTTTCCTCACTCCCCACCTCACACCACTCACACTGCAATTCCCCGCGTTTCACCGAACGTGGAGGGAGACGGCATAGCCTGCGAAATGCCCGTAGGGTCACGGACTTTTTCTCTAAGCTATAGTAAGGGCCTTAACGTTTGGTCCTGGGGTCAGCACGCACCTCGGTAGGTCTTCAGGGCTGCTGCGAGGCTGAGCAGCCAGCACCAGCACCCAGAGCAGGGAGGGCCACCGCTGGCCCTCGGCAGGTCGCCAAGCAGGGCTTTCTGCCTGCAGATGCCAAGGGGACAGGGAAGGGGACTTGTGCAAAGCCTGATGTCCCCCCGGCGTGGAGCCAGGAGAGGGCCAGCACCCAGAGCTGAGACCGCAGGCACGCTCTTAGAGCCACCAGCTCAGGTAATTGCGGCGCAGCCGGGAGAAAACCGCCTGTTAATCATAATCCAGCTGGCAAGGCTGGGGTTTTACAAGGCTCCAGCATGGTATGGGAACAAGACTTAGGAAGGCTTCAATCCATCTATGCTGCAAGATTTAATCATACTCCTATTACCTATTCTGTAAATGGTTTCTAGACAGTAGAGGTGAGACCTGGGAGATCCCCAAGGGCTTCTGCCCCTCTTCTCCAGCAAAGCACTTTAAAGGTGAGGACTGTGTCTGGGACCCGAGAAAAAAAAAAAAAGCTCCTTTAAAAGTCCTGCCTTGTTGATCTGGGAGCAAGGAGGACTGCAAGGTAAGGATCCCCCCCAGGGGGCTGCCCTCAGCGGAGGGGCTCCTGACCCACCAGTGCCTGTGGGGTACCTAAGCCCCTAGATAAATTCTTCCCCCTTTAGTTCAATTTTCTCCACAAGGACCAAGTTCACAACTTTCCCCCTCCCACCCTTGCAGTCAGAGTAAGGTCCCAGGTACATTTTGGGGCTGGCTGCACACACAGAGGCCACCTTTGTAGGGGGAGCAAGGGTCCCCGCTCTTCTCGGGGCAGGTGCTCTCCTCCCCTTCGCCAGTAGCTGGGGGCTGGCTCGGGAGAGCCGGGGCTGACGGGGCTCGGGGAGAGCTCTGGCAGGACTGACTCGTGCCCGCAAAGGATGCCAAGATCAACCAGTATTTAAAGGTGGACCGACCGATACGAAGTCTCTAAAGGCAGTGGGGAGTGGGTTGGGGCACCTGGTGTGCGACATCTGCCCGGTGCTTTGTGCAGTCTTCGATGCCTGTTGCAAACAAGGGCAGGGGGGGCCCAGACGTGGGCTGAGGGTGACAGGGACTAAGGCGTCCCTCCGTCCTGCAGAGATGGTGACGAAATACTAGCGATCAGTACACAGCAAATGAGCTAAGGAAGCTGGAGCCTGATCACTCTGCGCTGTTGCATCATGCCCCTCGTTTCCCTGGCACCTCCATTTCACTCTGTCCGTGGCAGGACTCTTCCCTCTGACCACTTTGATTCAGAGCTACGTTCCATGCTTGCCGCGCGTCTTCCTCACGTGTCTGTGGTGCAGCAGGGCTGTAGTAATGCAGATGAGACTGAAGCATTTCACGCTCACTTTTACAGCTAAGACTCCTAACCGCAGGCAGCTCTGCAGTGTGCCGGGAGCCCGCAGGCCTGTTTCACTCCCTGCTTATAGTACTGGTTTTCAGGGAAAAAATACCCATATCAAACCGCTTATTTCACCAATGCATTTTAAAGCCTTAATACCAGAATTCGGGTGATAGCTGGGAGTGACCATCCTCCCTCCCTGCTTTCTGGAGAGCTCCCACTCCCTAGGACAGCAGAGGGGCAGCAGACACTACTAGTCCATACTGGGGCACTGCGGCAGGGGTTGATTTGACACCGAAAGGCATATTAGCACCGCCTGGCAAGGTTGTGCTAAAAGAGTTGCCTGTCTTGCACGGTGGCTGGCTGCCAAAACGCCAGTCGTACAAACTCCCCCCGGCGAGCTGGCGAGAGCCCCTGCAACAACACCCCAGCGCTTCAGCATCTTGTTGCAAGCGGCTTTTCCACTGGTGGATCTTCTCTTCAGAAGGTCACAACGTAAATCCACGGTGTCAATCACGTTGTTCTGTAGCTGAGAACTGGAAATATTTGTCTCCAGAACCAGCTGGCTGTTCTGTTAAAGCAGGTTCGGTGCACTGGGACTGCAGAAATTGGTAGTTGATTTTTGAATGGAAGCGGTGCTCTGTCTTTAACTCTACTATTAAAGGCTGATAGTATGGGTGTAGGGTTAAAATGTACAACAAATAATTGAAATTAGAACCAAAATGCCTGGCAGACCAGCATGGAAACTGTGGTTCCCTACACACCTGCAATTTAGGCAATGTAGGAACTGTAGGATTCGGTTGCTGCTGTTGGGGGTTAGTCTAAGGGAAAAAAGTGAAAGCTTTGAAAAAGTCAGGCAGATGAAAACAGAGAGGGTAAACACAGCTAAAAGAAGCGGAGAGCAAGTCCCCACAGATCTCCTAGCGCTCGCTTTGGAGGGTGTTGCCCTCCGACTCGGTCCCGTCGCTGCAGGCACGAAACACGGCCCCAGCTCCGAAGGCAAAAGGCGCTTTTCTTACTCACCGTGCCCGGCAGATCCTCCGGCCAGCGACAGGGCAGAAAGCAGCGCGATGAGGTTTTGCTTTCGCATGTTCCCTCGGCGGCTCCCACCCGAGGGTGCTCCGCCGGCTCCCAGCTGCACCCGAACATTTACATTTCCTGCTTCCTGCCAGGGTGCATCTGAGCTGCATTTCTTCAGGAGATGGACTCTCTTTGATGGGTTTTAGGAAGTGATGTAATTCCGTCTGGGCCTGTCAAGTCAGCAATGATTGCAAAAGAAAGAAAGAAAAAAAAAAAAGATGTTGCTCTTCAAGTGCTAACTAGGCTGAAGCACCTTTATGCTGTAGGCGGGTGAGGTCCTGCTCTCTGCTTTTTTGGCTCCCAACTTTCCTACCACCTGTCTTCATCTACATACAGTGTCAAGGGGACAAACATCATACAAATACAAGTCAGGCACAAAATTTCATTAACGTGCGTTAGCGGGAAGGTTTTAGGCTGCTTTTCAGAGCGGTTGAACGAGCAAATTTCAATAGTCCCTCCCTCCTGCCTTGGTTTTCAAGCTGTAACTCTCCCGGCAGCGCGGTGGGATGCCGCATGCATTCACCACCCCAGAAGGCAACCCGCAAGCGGGGCTGCCTCAGCACATGGGGAAATGACTGGTTCTCTTGGCAGCCTGCAATTGAGTGTTTTGGGCTGCTTTGAGCTGGGGAAGAGGAAAAAGCAGAAAACCACATCATTTTTTTGTTAGGAGCAGGTGGCTTAGCTGGAAAGCACTTAGAGATGGCTGTAGATGAGAAGGGACAGAAGGTCTCAAGCCGCACCAGGATGCAATGCCTGGCGTGGGGGTCCATGGTGCCATGGTTGATGGAGGTGGTGAGGGGGTGGGTAACTCCTGTCTCCCTTCCTCTCTCCTAAATTTTCGCTCCCCCCCACGGTCTCTGGCTGGGCATGCAGACTGTGGGGCATGGCTGTGTGTCCCCCCCGCTGTCCCATCCTGTGTCCCCACCACCCCACCACTGCCCACCCACTCAGAAACACGTGAGGGTTGAGCAGGGGCTTCCATGTGTCGTTTGTTGGTGGATAAGCACAACAGAGGAGCTCAACATTAAACACGGCATTTTCAGCCTTCTTGCTGTATGGGGTACACCTACCAGGGCTCGGAATTTGGACCTGGATCTAAACCCTCCCTGTCCCCAAGCAGGGAGGGTGGTCGGACCATAGGTGTGGTTTGTTCCACGGCACAAGTAAGTGCTAGGTCTAAAATTAATCTCACTGGGTCCAGGAGAGTCGGCACACCAGGTTTTACTTCCAAGCATCCCAAGTTTGAGCCATTTTTGTATAAAATTTTCCAGTAATAAACTAAAAAAGAAGAGATGCATGCCGCCTGTGTAGCAGCTTCATGGTACTTCCCCCAGACATTAGTCTGTGTCAAAATGCGATTTCTGGTGAATTAGTTGAAGCTGGCACTGGGGAATCTTTCTGTTCAGATTGGTGGGTGCTCCTGAAGTGACAAATTGTTGCTCTGCTTCTCCAGCTAATAATTTTTCTTAACACACTGATGCATTTATAGGTCATCAGTTATAGTTTCTTAGCTTGAGTAGCTGAGAAACAGGTCAGTGATTCATTTAATGACCACCTTGCTAATAGATTTAAAACACTCGAATGATTTAGTTAACTGAAAATCTGGACTGCTTGCTTAGCATTGGCAATGTACGGATATGCACTTCATAAAACAGTGCTGGGGGGGAAAGCAAAGCAAAGTTACAACATTGCAGCTACGAGCAGATGAAGAGGAGCTCTGAGTTACGAAACTGCTGACTGAATTAATAATAAGAAATAATTAAATATTTCTAGGACATATTCTTTAATATGATGTCATAGCCATACGTGATAATGCTTACAGACAGAAGTGTCAGAGGTGAAACTGGCGAATGCTTTTAAGATTTTCCCATTAAAAAAGACAGAAGTTCCAAGTATTAGTAATAGCGTCTAGTTGACATAGACACTTTCAATTATGAAATTCCAGAAACTGAGGTTATCCAGGCATCTACCATGTGCTCACAGGCGCCGTGGCTTTGTCTATTCTGGTGATAGGGAAACCGATATTGAGCCATCAGGCCAGCACGGGCAAAGACCGTCGTGTTTTCAGGAGCATAGACTCAGGTCCTAAGGCTGTTAGTATTGTTCAGCCACAGCTTTTCTTTAACTTTAGTCAACCATAGGCAATGTCATGCTTTTTAACAGTATTTTTATTGCTTTGATGTATAAAGGATGTGATGTGCTATCCTCCTTTCCATTTCTTCCCCATCTCCTTCCTGAGCTTGCTGCTCTCAGCCTTTCTAACACCACACAGGCTGCAAATGTGCTCTCCCAATCAGTCCTGCCCTGCATATTTTCCATTTTGCCCCATTCTGTAGCCTCAGCCCAGCTCACTCATCTCTTACTGAAACGTCAACCTAGACAAAAAGACTGGAAGGTTAAAGAGGAAGGGACTTGGTTTTGTTTAGTATCTTTGCTGGATTTTTATCCCTTGTTTCTAATGTACAAGACTGTATCTTTTCCTTTTTTCCCTTCCAGTCTTTCTACATAGGTTGTAGCATTTCCCACTCAGATTCTTAAAGATTTCTATGGCAAATTGAAGTGGAAATATGATCTTGTGCCACGTTACATTTAGACTTTAGAGTGATACAAAGACAGCTTAGAATGCATTTGACTAATTAAAAAAAAAATCACAAGGAAAGAGTAATGAGATATGTGGATGCTGAAGAATCAGACTGTCACGGAAGGGCAGTTATTTCGGTCCAGCCCCACCAGCGCCGTGATGGTGCTCCCCGCAGCACTCCCAGCAGGCTCCCTTTTGCCTGCCTGCGAAGGGAGGTTAGTACGTTCACCTCTGTCATCGCCTTCAGCTGCATGCTTCTCTCTTCACAGCAGAAACGAACTTGTGCAGTTGGAAACCCAAGAGGCTTCAGGCACAGATGCGTTTTGTAACAAGAGTAGATCGTATCTGATAATTTCATAGGCCTTAGTGTGTTTACTGGGTTCCACAATGCACCTTAGCAAAAAGAAATGTCTTTTCATAGCTGAGACAACTAAGTTTCCTGGGTGTTTTCAGGGTATGTTACCCAGCTGCAAACATCTGTGTGTGCTTTCAGTACTGTTTCACCGATTTTTATGTTATAAAGGGCATTTCTGACCCCATAGCTAGGCTGTTTGCTCATGTTCTTCCCTAGAGAAGGGTTTGCATCACTGAGATTACAGCATGTCATCAGCGCGACATTTTCAGAAAACCAGAATGTTTTGTAACGCCGCAGTCACTTGACTCACACTCTTCCTGTTCCTTTTTCCTATGAAAACTACAACAACAACAACAGCTAAAACTTTTGAGAGTGATGGAGCAAGTTACTGTTTAGTTATAGGGCTTATATTATAAACTCCTGCTAGTGCAGCTTGTCTGCTGCAGATGTCAGCAGCTAATCTGCCTGCTCTGAAGTGCAGGCAGGGGCTAGCGCCAGTCAAGTTCTGCTAGTCCCTTAATGACTTATTTCTGCCTCTGATATACGTTGGGAAAGGACAGATTAAATTTTCCCACAAGTCACGGTGAAAGAACAGGAAATTGCACTGAACTGCAATTCACTGCAATATTAAAAAAAAAATAGTCCCCAAAGCAAAGGAGCCTGTGTAAACCCACAGGGTTCTTCTCAAGCCAGCCCAAGTGCCAGCTGCAATGATGCTTCTGCGGGCCACCAATATACGGAAAAGTTGCAGAATCAAGGCTAAAATCCATTGCACCCTTGTGCAGAAACCTCAGATGGGTCTGGAACCCCATCCACGGTTGCACTCGTTTCAGAGCAAGCTTTGCCTGGGTGAGCTGCAGAAGACAGAATGCTCTCTCCAGCGAACTCTCTGAACTCTGGATTGTATGAAAGGGCAAGTTACACTTTATTTCAGCCAGAGGTGCTCAAGAGAAAGATTTATACCTTTCTGAAACCAATGCCACCAGTACAAAGTGGAACAATGCTTCAACAGTGAGTTATTGACCCTAACTGGGTATCCTAAAATAACGTGATTAAATGAAAGTGACAATAAAAGCATAAACCCAAGTACCTGCCAGTTTTAAGTACCTCTTTTTTTAACTGAGCTTCTGTGTTTCTGCTTTCTTTTATTGTATTTTTCTTTATTTTCTGCTGTACACACAACGCAGGCTGTTGCAGCATGCCTATAATATTTTGGAGACTTCAACAGGAACAGAAAGTAAATACAAAACTATACTTGAAAATAACCAGGTGTTTGTATCTAAGTTTCCTTTAACAAAACAAAAAATGGATTCAAAGAGAGACTTCCAATATCATAAAACTCCACTGAAATAAAAAAGGCCGCAGGGTACAGCTAGGGCACTGGCAGACTTATGCTGAAGTGTAGCTGGACACGTAATTTCTACCTGTGTTTTTGGAAAGCGGTACGTGGATTACAAATTTTGCACAAGCCAGAAGCTTCCTAAGCTATTTGCAACTTGTGTAAAATCCTAAACCAGATGATGCTTGTATTCTTTTGTAGTACTGCCTGTTTTGAAATACCCTTCCTCCTGGGGGATCAGCTTTACTTTGGGCCAGATCCGCAGCCGAGGACTGCCCTTCCAGAAGGACGGTGTCTGGTCAGCGAAGGCATCTCGTTATTCAGTTGCTGGAGAAACACGACGTTATTGTGTGAGGTAGGTGGTCCCAAGCAGCTCCTCCATCTAGCCTAGTGGGGGGGTTGCCCGTGGAAGCCTTCACCAGCCATCTTCCAAGACTCCTACCCTTGAAATCTAGAGGAGACTCCATGAGGTCTGTCTTTGTCTCAGGCTGGGTAGAAGTGGGATGAACATCCCGAAGTAGAGCCTCAGGGTTTGTTTTTCAGGAAAACCCGCACTTAGCGCTACCAGCTTCGTGTTCCCTTCGGCAGCCAAATAATAAGTGCTTGGTCCTAACTTGGCAACTTCAGAGTGCTCCCAAGCTCCAGCAGCGACTGTGCCCTTTGTGCCCTCAAAACTCTCCAGTTTAGCGTGGCAAACCCAGGCGGCTGGGCCAGCAGGCTGAGCCCCGCTTTATTTCACCCTCAGGAGACATGAAGCCACGAGCACCTCAGGCAAACAGCTGAGGCCTGCATGATGCAGTTCCGAGACTCGAGTTTTCAGGCACTTGTACTGATTCTAACAACATCGCTATCATGACAAAAAAAATATTTCAATTTGTTAATCTTTTCTATTGGGATCCTTTGAGGCCAGTGATGGAATGAAACTGAAATAAAAGGCATCAGTTTTTAAAAGGGCTTGGGTCACTCTCCTGATCTTTCACGAATGAATAGATCAGGTTTTCACTTCTTTGCGGAGCAGCACAGGGAATTATTAGACAAAGGTTTGTCTCATTCTTTGAAAATAATTATGTAAATGTGGTATTACAATGCTTAGGGTCTAAGCTGGAATTTAGAGACTGAAATGATTTAAATACAATTTTCCCACCATGTTGCAATATATCCCAAACTTGTATTGTAAATGCACATTTGGTATAAACAGTGCAAGATAAACTGATTTAAGGAACAAGTGGTTTATCGGGGCACTGCAATTCTGTTGGCAGGAGACAGCCCCCTTCCACTCCCTGTCAGAGTTTTGGGAAGAAGTCTGACCAGAAGTGGATCCCAAAAGTGGAGTCGTCTAATAAGCTAGGAGGAACAAATTGCTTGAGATGCAGCAGGACGTGAGTGTGCTCAAGCTGTTCACTGCCTGTTCAGAGCAGGAGCTGCTGGCGGTCTCCAGTATCGGGCATAAAGCCTTTTTTGTACGGAAATGACTGCAGAGGGGAGCAGACCTCGCAATGCAGATACAGGATGGACAGTACAACCATAATGCTAAACTGAGCATCTGTGCAATTTCGAAAAAAAACTGTGGAGAATGGAAATTTTCTGTGACTTCTCCTGGGAGCAAGAGAAGAAATGCTGCCCGGGTGTATGGCACAAGGATCAGAGCCCCAGCTGGCCACGGGCTTTCGTGCTCAGTTCATAGATGCTCCATCAGCAACTGAAATGGGGGAAAGAGACACTGCCCGGAGAATGACCGTTACGTGAAACCTCAGCACTGCGTGTCTTACACTAAGGTGCCTTCTCACGAGTTGTCACTTCCAAGTCAACGGTAGCTTGAGATCTGGCTGGAAAAAACTGACAGTGCTTTACAGAAATTGAAACGTTTTTCTTCAAGAGATAATAAAAAGTGAGATGGATGAAGTAAAGGATTGAAAAACAAACATAAATCTGCCTTAGTCGTAATCATTGGTGAATTCACTAAAACAAAGAGAAGAGAAACAAGGTACTTGAGGGAAAGCAAACCAGATTTTTTTACACCCTCCTTATTTTTATTTCTAGGGTGCTTCAGCCGACTGTTTGAAGGTATTTTCTCAACTGTGAACAATTTGTAAGAAGAGAGTAAGATCTGAGGAGCACATTCCTTCAGTAACCTTGGCCATAAAAAAACACACATCCAGCACATCCAAACTGTAATGTGAGTACTAAGATTTTTCCAGTCACACCTTAAATATCTGAAGATAAACTTTGATGTCCTAAAATAATGCTCGATACTTTTTTAGGCTGTGGCAGCTCTCATTTGATCCTCCCATCTAAGTCCCTTTCTCTGTTCTTGGATTAAAATGTTCTCTTCTTGTTCCTTTGCATATTTTCACTGTAATTACTGAACCTTATTTCACAAATAGTTAATATAAAGTCTAGACTCTAAAGCAACATTAAAGATGACCTTTTTTCAAAGCTACTCAGATACCTAAAGATGCAAATAAGCACTGACTACTTCCAAGAGTATGGATATCTGAATTGGGGCAAGTTTGGTTCCTAGATACTTTGAAAAAGTTTATTTTCCTACTCGGTCATTTAAATATCTTTAAAGGATCTGACCCGAAAGCTCAGTTCTAGTCTAGTGTTATGAGCCACCCTTAGAAATCATGGAGGCAGCCTTCAAGTCCTGCCTTAGTCCAGCTCTGCAGAAGCTGCTGTGCCCGTATTTAAGCATGTAATCAAGGAGGCAGCAGAATCAAAGAGGTGATGTCCGGCTGAAAGACAGATATTAAAGGAAAAAAGTGTGATAGTGTGTACAGAGGTTGTATTTATAATGTGTGTACAAGCAAGAGGCTAAATGAAGGCTGTCTGGATGGCTTTCAGCCTGTGCTTCCAGCATGTGCCTTTTTAACTTCAGCCCCCTGTACGGAAGCGTCGGTGCTCCTGAAGGCACTTCGCCCGCTCTTCTATGCCAGTGGAAACCAAGACTAAAGCAACGAAGCATAGGTGGTTATTTTAAAATGGACCTAAGTATATTTTTGAGACATTAATTTTTTTTTTTTAAAAAAAGAGCAGTTAAAGTCTTTTCTGTGGCACTATATTGTTAACACTAGTTTGACCATCGCAGATGTTAGTACTGTGATACGTCCCTTTGTCAGTGTGATTGTATTAAGCACACAGATTGCTAACGCTACGAGTTTTCCACAGCTTTTGCAATGCCATGGTCACTATTGCAGGAATATGTAAACTTCTGCCTAGTATCTGAAATCATTCCGATGCCATGCTGAAACCTGGAAAATCACATACCTGCACCTTCATTTTCAGTAGGCAATGCGAGTACATCTTGCCTACAATCCCTGTTTCTGTGAAAACAGTGCCCTGTCCCAACACGTGGTGTATTTAATCACTGACCGTGTCTTCATGCAGGTGATAACATTTTTTTGTGTGCTATTTTACTCATTCAAAACGCCTTGGGTCACAGCCCAGGGAGGGATATGCTGAGTGGAGTTATGGCAGGAGTTACCACTGCTCAGCACCCTGTGTTTAAATCTAACTTTCAGTCCCCTATAGCTGACAGTAGTGCTGCAACACTGCCTGCAAAAAAACATTGAGAAATTTTGCCTTGTCTTTTCTGCTACTTTATTTTTGTTTCTTTTTCTCCGAGACGTGCCTTTCTTCATTCCCCATGAGAAACTATGCTGGTTTATTACATGGTTAAATTAAGTTTATGCATTTATTCATTTCATTTTGTCTGGATATACAGAATGGTTTCCTATTTAAGTTGCAATATAGCTGTCACTTAATGAAACCTTCAGAATTTTATTAAGCTGCACCAGTGCTGAGCATGTGAAAGCGCATGAATTTGTCTTTGAATTTGGTAGAATTTGTCTCATAAATTCGGTAGAAACGTTGAGTTTTCCAAAATACAAGCAGCTGCCTATGTCCTCTTGAGTCTGGTATGGGGAGAAATCCTTAACAAACAGCTGGGTGAGATGTGCTGCAGCTCATTTTCAGGCAGATCCATGTTTTTACTGGTATCTCTGATGGCGGTGCAAGTTGGCATACCTTCATTAGGTATCTTTTTGGTTGCTCTAGAGAGCTGTGACAGAGAAAACATACTTCAGTGTGGGCTAGCAGCCCAATTACATATCCTCATACAGTATAGGAACCGATCCCCCTCAACATCTATGGCTCCTATTCGATGTACCTACCCGTGTCACGGTCGCACCGCCGTGCCAAAGCGTAGGTGCACCCAGCGTGGTGTAAAGTGAGAAGTTCCAGGGTCTGACAGGCTGCCACGGTGCCTATATACTGCTTTCTGAAGACTGATCTCCTGACAGAAGGTATTTTTATATTGTTCTACTTAGGTGTACTGTGCACACAGGTAAACAATACTAATATTCTGTGAGAATTGGCATTCACCCAGTTGCAGGCAGATGCATCAGGAGTAAAAGAGGTCAATGCTAATGGCTGATAATGAAACCCATGATGGAAAGATTGTAGATAAGATCCTATAGGAAATAGAGGCTTCCTGGAAGCGAATGTATAATTCCTCTGTCAATCTGTTTTGGTTCTGGGTACTTAATTGTGAAGTTTTATGTCTTCTACCATGTCTGCAAAGGTCAATCCACACATAGCCTGAGTCTACGACCCCCTTGAAAGTCAGCAAGGGCAGATCTCTGCCTGGTATAAATTCTTGTAATTGTATCTCCACACAGAGAGAGAAACGTGCAGTTCATTTGAGGTCCACGACTCATTCTTTTCCCATTAGAGCTGGAAATGCTTTTAGAGAATGCAAATGTCTGCTACGCAAAAAAAGGAAAGAGATGCCTTCCAAATACAGGAGCTATATTTAAAGCCTGTAAATCAGGCGGGTGGATGGCACAGAACTACCCCAGGTTTCCAGGCTGGGGGACTGATCAGATCAGGCAGGCGGCTGATGGGGAATTTTTAATCTCTGAGGAGCTGGAATGGCAGATAGGAAGGAGAGAACAGGATGAATGATGAAAAGCAAACCAGTACCTGCATTTCTGCTTTTGGAACATGTAATTTCACAAATATGTGCCTTGCCTGAGGAGTCAGCATCCCAGTAAGAGGCTGGCTCAACCCACCTGGGAGGCAGAGCAGCAGTTACACCTCCCGCTGGCTGGAACGTAAGGGCTTTTTTCCATACGTGGCAAAATTTCCTCCTAATTCTTGCAGACTAATACACTGGGGAACACCAGCAGAGCTCTCCACAAAGAAGGCTGTGCAAAATGATCACGCTACCCACTGTGAGACTACACCAGTGCAAGCCACTGGGTTCTCCCCTCCATGAGATGAGGTGAGAGGATGAAGAAATCCAAAAGAAGTTTTAAATTCATAAAGCTCCCTAATCCCCATTCTAAATAATCCCTTAGGAAGCTTACATGAATGTAAATTTCATATAATCTCATTGCCCAGGATGCTATCTGCCATCCCAGTACTAGTCCTCAATAGGGCAACACTGCGAATGCAGGCGTGAAAAGCAGAGCACAGGTTTGGAGTTGCACGTGTGCTTTGAGGCTGGGTACAGCTAATGGTGTAGGTAGCGCTAGTCCTCAATAGGGCAACACTGCGAATGCAGGCGTGAAAAGCGGAGCACAGGTTTGGAGTTGCACGTGTGCGTTGAGGCTGGGTAGAGATAATGGTGTAGCTAGCGCTGGGGAACAGTCGAGTTCTTTTCTTTTCCTAAAGCTATTTAACCATGAATGTTTAAGATGAAACTGCAAGACGGTTTCTAACCCTCCAGGTAGTAAATTTGCCAAATGCTCTCCTGTTAGCTGAAGTGGGCAAGTGGGCGGTATAAAATTAGATTTTGACGAATCTCTGAAGGTGCTGTGTGATTTAGGGCACCTAACTCTACATGGGCTGAGTGAAGGCCAGGTGAGAAGGGGACATAAAACCCGACAAGTTTCATTACGCCTTTACTTCAGCTTTACATTTCATAGTTCTGGTTTCTGCTGCCAACTTCTACATGCAGCAGAAGGGTATGCAGCAACATTGCCAAATTGGCAAGAAATTATCAAATCTTAAATCTCTTTCAGTTCATAGGAGAATTTCTTTTGCTTTTTGAAAAAACCTGGTTTGCTAATGGGATGTGTAGGGAAAACCATTCTGATGGGGTACAGGATGGTCATTTATAGTCATTCAATGAGTGGAGCTGAGAGCCTGTAGCTGTGTCTGCCTGTACTTGCCTTTTCTGTTTCACTGTTGCACGTCTACAGCGTGTGCCACGTCGGCTCCTGCTTCTCTGCAGATGCTCAGCATATAATGCACTGAGTCTGGTCAGCTGAGGGTTTGTCTCTGCTAGGATTTGAATTGTAATATTTACCTGTGCTGTCTGTTGAACGCACCTGTAATGCTCTTTCCCACTTTTTTCTCGGAGCAGTAAAATTGCTATCCATCAAGCCAGCTTTTCAAAAATAGTTCAGTAGTTGTTGGGAACTGCACGTAATAAGGATCTCTCTGATTCAAATCCCGAGTCCATACTACAAAGTGTCTCTCGGTAACTTCTGGAGTGCCATGCCCATTTTCAAGCTTGTCTGACACTTCCTGCAGCTTCTAGACTTTACAGAAGTACTGCTCCTACCCACCACTGCTGTTTCAGCCTTGCCTTGTCTGTAGGCAAATCTCTATCTCTGCCTAGGCAAAATATCTACGGCTAACATAGACGGGCCCTGGGCAGTGCATCACACACAGTTTGCATAGATCATGTCTCGTTAGCTCTGGGGAAAAAAAACCAACCCACCTCGTGTCAATTAATTCTGAAGCAGAGCTGAATTATGGGTGGCCATTTCTTGCCAGCCTAAATCCAGACAATCTGTGGTGTTCTCTCTCACACCAATTTCTGTGGCTCATTTGTGTATAGATGTGGACTTTCAGAGGACTCTGAATATTGATTTTGAATAAAAAAGTTCTGCTTAACCTGACTTGCACGTTCTCCTCGAGTTCCTGCAGGGGAACCTCAATGGACCAGGACCTCGCCTTTTAACTCCTTCTTTTTTATGATCCACCTGCTTTTCTTCATGATCTCTGGCCACATGGGCTGACTACAAAGCCAAACAGGGCATAAATATCTGAAATCTCACAAACAACTACTGGAACAGGAAAAATCAGAGTGAAAATAAACAAACAAACAAACAAACAAACAAAAATCAAATAAAAAACCTTGATAGAAACTAGCTAATGTGTGAGCTGGCTTTGAATCTGATTTATTTCATGTGGCATTGTAACACGGTTAGCTATGTAAACAAAGAGCCCCGAACTCTCTCTTTGTGCAGGTTTTGTTTGTGTTTTTATTTTTTTACAAGCTTAAAAAAATAAATCAAATTCATGCTGGTGATCAGGAGTGCAAGAGAAAGTCTCAAACAAAGGAAAAACTTGACAGTGCTAAGAATAAAGAATGGGAGAAAATTAAACACAGAGGTAAATTTAGAGAAAATAACATACATTTAGTCATTACATAACCTTTGATCTAAGGGTATCCTGAAGACACGTGAAGTAAAATAGAAAGTAAAAACCTGGTTGTCTCCAGAAAGAGTTAAATATTTGTTTCTGGCGAAAAGAAATAGACATCAAATCACGGAAAGGAGGAAAAGGGAGTTCAAAATGTAGTTTAAACATTAGATGGGGCCAGTAAAAGAGGAGGGAAGAAAGATCCAAAGAGCTGAGGTTAGGGGTATGATATTTAAAAATGGTAATGTAACAGTGAACTGTAGCAAGGCTGCGATACAGGCAGATAAGGATAAGAGATGAAAGAGAAAAGGGAATGGCTCCAACGAAGATCCTAAATGTCAAATTGAGAATCTCAAAAGTACAGATCAGAAGGGACCACAGACAGACGGAAAAAATGGAGACACCTGAAGGGAGAGAAAGATTATGTGTTTTATTACCAGTTCTCTCAGACATCCCAGGCGACTGCTGGAAAAAGCACTGCTCGCACTCCTCCACGAAAAGACAAGACCAAAAAAAATAGACATACTAAATGACCTTGGCTAAATGAAGCACGGATTTGGGAAGGCCACTAAATACAGCAATGGAGAAATTAGGGCCCAAGATCACGAGTGTGTGTATCGAGGGTGATACTAGCTGATACAGAAGATGATTCAAAAATACCACCTGCATAAGATAATATTAGAAATAGGGAAACTAAGGAGAAAAGCAGCTGGCCAGAAGGTTGTGCCAATGATCCTAACATTAACACTAGAATTAGCAGGGTATCAATGACTATAAAATGATAGAAGACAATGGATGAAAAAAGGTGGAAGAGAAAAGAAATACAACTTTGAATAGCAAAATACCATGTTGCATCTTTTATACAGCCTAGAAGTATGAGGCACCAGCACTGCCAGAAGCAAAGCAGGGGTTTCAGTATGTTGTCTCCTTGTACGCGTGACACGGTGGCAGCCCCACCACACACGTCTCAAGAGAAGTGGCTGACTTCAGGTGAGAAATCCAGCAACTAGTTATCACACGTCGAAGTAATCCTTCCTGCATAGCGAGTGTTTTGCAAGAACTTCTCCAGACAGTAGGGCTCTTCAGCTTTGCTGCTGTGCAGGGCCCAGGAGCGCCAAGCCCTCCTCCTCCCCTCCTGGGATGTCTCTATCAGTAATCCTGGGTCCTGCAGAGTTTCCAGAGCCGATCGATGTATTACGAATGGTGTTTCATCCCACGTTTGGGGTGAGGTTGCACCACCCCACCAGACCACAACTTTCCCAGACAGATGAGTCACTACCCCCGTAACTGTAACCAAGTGCTCGCACAGGCACACAAAGCAACGCAAACGCAGAGGTGGAGGACAGCCGCCAGCCCTGGAGCTCACCTCCCCAGCGATGCGGCCGACCGCCTGCGTGCAGGGTGACAATTTGCATGGGTTGTAGCTATGTGTGCAGAGAGGGGATTGACCTGTTCCCCTCGGTGCTACTCACACAACAAGGCTGGAAAGCTGTGCCAGAGGTAGGACGGCACGAAAGCTTAGGAAGAGCGTGCCTTTCAACCGAAACGTTTTAAAACACAGTAAGGCATTTAAAAAATTGTAAATATGGCACCTTCTCACTCAGCAGATGTGGTAATTCAGCATGGTATTTGTTCACTTTACTGATCGCAGTAATTTGTAATTTACACTTCTCCATTCCGCTCAAGGAGCAGAGGTGACACAGCTATGAAAAATTTGGCATACGCTACTGGTTTTCCCACTCTGCCCTAACCCAGAAGTTGTACGGTTCTAAATAGACCAATACCATTACACAGCTACAGTTGTGACAGAGAAAATACATCTCAAACGGAGCAACTGTACTAGCAATAAGGGCAATGAGCTACACCCAAATTAGTAAACTTACAGAACAATGATGTGGTTATACCACAGTGCATTACAGCAGCAAAAGGGAATCACATGTCTACATGACACTGCTTTAGCAATATAAAAACTACATGTAAAAACATAGGCTGTTGGACATAAAATTGTTATCATCTGTCGCCAAGATCTTTCTATTGTTAATGAAGGTATTGGTAGAAGTGCGCTATCACTCATCACATCACCAAAATTTCAATTAGATTTGTTTGCTCCTGAATTGACTGCGTTTTGTTCTGATTTTCAAGGAAGAAACACCCAAAATAGGCATATTAAAACACCTAGATACACATGACTTCCTCGATTAAATATAAAACCTCTTCTCTGGTGACAGCACCATTCAGTTCCTGATAAGAACTTTGCAAAGTCTTCCTTTAACAACGGTGTCCCCAAAATAGGAAGCACCAGCTTTTTATTGATATGAAAGGAAGAAAATACGGTGAAACGCTGTCATTGCGTGCCACGGTTGCCCAGTCACCCCGTTTTTTAGTTAGGTGTTGAGCAGGCCAATATTCACTCTGCCATTTCAATGCACACAACCACCAAAAAAAATCTTGAAGGTATTTTACCAATATTTTAAGGTTATAATTTAATGTAGATGTATGAAAATATTGCAGTTAAAATTTAAAACCACTGAAGATTCTGAGTGTTTGAGACTGTAATTCTGAGGACTTACATAATAATGAGAAACCATGGACTTAATTACTCCCTCAATTACCTATTTATCACAAATATTGGGTATATAGGCACGTATAGATTGCTGTCCTATAAACCCCTGACCATCCCCTCTCTTCTATTTTTGCCTAAGGATGCAAAAACTTGTTAATTTCCTTTTACCAGAGAGAAGGTGAGTAACCTTTGAGTAACAGTTGTAAAAGAAGATGTAGTTTTATAGATCTGAAAGGTAAATAACCAGAACTGCACACAACAGTAACACTCAAAAAAAAAAAATCAGAAACACTGTAATATTTATTAAAATTTTCAAATGCAGATGTATTTTGAAAAGCATATTTGATTTTACAGGTTACTTGTCTCAAGAATGACTCTGAGGATGCTTTTGATTATACGAAACATACTTTCCAAATATTTTTTTCTATTTTGGCCTTTTTTGGAAGTCAAGTTATATTTTTAAAACTTTGTATTTTCAGTTCACACTTCTAGAAGTCACTTTGGGTTACTGAAAGTGACCTCACTGACTATGCCAAAACACAGAATTATTATCTAACCATAGCGTAAAGTAGAAGAGCATATAGGAAAGAGCACACAGTTGTCCAAATGAATACCTGAAGTATTAAGCAAATGACAGCCTTAGTAACCTGCCTTTTGTAGAGAAGGTTCTTCTTTTTAAATATGGTGCTGTCTAAAGCAATATGCTCTCTCTCCCTCCAAGATACCGCCCCAGATGCGAAAAACCAGTGTCCTGGTGCTTTACCTAGATAATGTAAAAAAAATCTCTAGCTCAAACTGTGTACACAAAGTAACATTTACATAGCGTACCACTTCCTTTTTCACTGCTAGCATTTCGGATCTGAGGAGTCTGCACTTCCCTGTCAACAAACACCTGAAACAGCAACAAGCTTCAAAATGGATTTCACATTCTCTGACTACAAACGTGACCAAAATCCAAGTGAAAAGAACTATTTGGGCTCCCAAACGGTTTTGAAAGCTATAGCATTAGAATATGAAGTGTCTGACCTAAAAAAACCCAACAGTTTCAGTGAGCGCATTTTAGCTTGATTTCCCAGAATGAACTAGTAATCTAGGAAAAAGTCATATATTCTCTAAAGATACATGATTTCGATGGATTGTATGTTTTTTAAAGCAAGTTCCACAACTCACCTTCAAAGTCCAGGCCAAATTAGTAAATCCTTCCTGTTGTTCTCATGAGGAAATCTCACAGCCCTTAGTAATACACTTCCCTTGTTACCAGCTAACATTATTTCCCGTTTCCTGATTATCTGAGCTTCATCTTGCAAAGATTACACTTCTTGTAGATTGAACCCTTGTTTAACCAAGATTTGCTGCTTACTTATGCAGGTCTTTCTCACTCGGGTCCAACACTTTCACACTCAAAGTTCTCTTAGAAGGAAACAGAGAGTTTCCTCGTCTGGATCCCAGGCTAATGAGGTCCACATGGAGTCAAATCTTAAAAAGTATGCACATTTACTGTATGGCTAATAGAAACTTTTCCCTCAACTTGCCTTTAGCAGGAGAAGCTGTTGCAAAGAAAACCATACATTTTAAATCAAAAAATTACTACAGGAAAATTATCCATAGGGCTCTGTGGGATTTATATGAACTTCAAACAAGTTTAGCCAAAATAAAAAGTACTTTTCATAAGCTTGTTCCAAAGTATTTAAACAAGCAAAATGTGTTGATTTATTTGACACAGCTTCAGAATTTAAAAGACTTTGGATTTGGATTTTAACATAATAATAGTTAAAAGAGATAACGCAGAGGGGTACTTCTTTCACAGAATCAATGTATCTCTGTGTGTGACTTCATGTACTGGAATTTCAACAGAAATATCTTATTTAATCAGAATATCCTTTGGATGGAATTCACATCAGATACTTCATAACAAGAAATTTTTTTTTTTAGAGGTTCTAGTAAAATATTCATAAAGTTTATGTATGCCATAGGAATTTTCTAACCCCCTCCAATATTTTCACTGTCTTCCAACATTTTCATATATTTTCTGAAATGCTTTTATAAATGGATAAACTGTCTTCCACTAGCAAGAACAGCAAGAAAACAGTAAGAAAAGTAAAGCTTTAGCCAAACTATTTATTGAACTGAAGATTCAAACAAGCAAGAGATTGTTTCTCATGGTTTAATTATAAGCACCATAATAGATTCTTTATTACATAGATTTCCTAAAGGCCTTCCATAAAATATTTTCTTCTTCCTCTAATTTAGAAAAATTATTATCTCTAACTTCTGAAAAAAAATAAATTGATAGATACGGAAAATATTTAAAACAGGTTTTGAAAAAAAGTCACAAGCACTATGTCTCATATAAATGGAGATTTTTGGCTCTGGTATGATTACCATTACTTGAAATGCATACTTGAAGACATGTAAATGTACTGTGATTTGCTCAACTTCACACTGCATTCATGCAAACAGCATCCTTGTTAAGGGTACTTATAATAATAAACCACGTTGGTGTGTTGAATCCTACAACAAAGCCTACAACTGTAGTAAATTATAAGAGTCAGTAAGGTTTTGAGTGCAGATACTACACAGGCTGATTTTTTCCTGTATTTACCGTAGCACTACATGGAGTTGCACAGAAGGGCCTACCTGAAATCCAAATACCAAAAAGGCTGAAAGGGAGAGAATGACCTTCCTTTTTGACCTCTTCAAAGGCTATGTAAAGGTTTGTTTGTCTTTTGACTCTCAGATAAATGATTATGCCATTTGTGTATATTCACACAGGAGCAGCTTAAAGAAAACAAAACGCATCCAAATCTGCTAACTTTCTGCTGCAAGAATAAACTATGGCCAGAATTCTTGAACCAGGACAACCCCCCCTTATTTTAAAAAAACCCTTAGCTCTCAGAAGTTAAGCATGTATTTTCTGTGTTATTCAATTTTTTAAGTATCAAAAGCACCAAGCTAACACTTACTGTTCCACTGTCAACAACACCTAATACACCAGTGAAATTATCAATGTGAAGAAGTGCTAATCTCTTCCTGAAGAAAGGATTCAAAGTGGGCACTAGTTCATCCAGAGTGCACCAAACTGCTTGAAGCATGGCTTTTCCCTCCACTGTACTTACTACAGTTATAATTTTAAAGTTTCAGCTCATTTCCACTCTCCAACCCAAATTTCATGTTCTTTCCTTGTGATTTTGTGGAAACTTCAGTCCATAGCCTTTTTCACAATTTCCAATTTCTTTCATTAAGCACCTGAGCAAGACACACTAGAGAATATTGCAGCAATACTTGTTATTAAACCGCCTATTTCTGTTTACTTATATAATTCCTGTTTTTTTCAATTACATACTTTCACAATTTGCTAAAGTATTTATTTATATGCTACATGTTGAATAAAATTCTCCAGGTCAGCTAGGGAATCGTGAAGAGAATCATCTGTGTCTTGACTTCTGAGAAACTTTCGAAGGGTATCTAAAGCACTCAAAGCTTCATTTTTTGATGGTAAAGGCTGTTCAGCTCCCTGACATCGATCACCTTCATCCTCATCTTCATCACCAGCAAATGTCCCAGCTTCATCTGATGCGCTCTCTTTGGCACACATCCTTTCATTATTTGTGGGCATTTCATAAGTTAACAAGCCGTCATCTAGAGCCGCATAGTCCTCCAAAGATAAACCTTCTGGAAACTCCACTCCAGCTGCCTGTGCATGTGCAATCAAATCAAAATGGCTTTTAACCTCTGTGTCATTACCATTTGCCTTGGTTTCTAATTTGAATCCTGCTTCGGAGTAACTTTTTACTATAGTCTCTGGTGTTACTTCCTTCCAGCACAGGTACAACATCTCTATTGCATCAAGAAGAGACAGCATAAACTCTTTATTTCCTTCTACACAGTCAACAAATCTCTTGATAAGACAATGCCTGTATTTAACCTTCAGACTTCTGATAACCCCTCGTTTTGTAGTTACACATGAAGATGAGTCTGGAGGAGAGAACACTAATTTGACAGACTTCAGGTTCTTTACTTCTGTGTGAGCTGGGAGAGAATCAACCAGAATAACTACTTGTCTCTGCTGTGCTTGAAATCTGTGATCAAGTTTATGCATCCACTGTTCAAACAGTTCTGAAGTCATCCATGCCTTATCATTTGCTTCATAATCCACAGGTAACGCCTTCACATCTTTGAAAGGCTGTGGACATTTGTTTTTTCCTATAACAAGCAAAGGAAGTTTCTCAGAGCCATCCATATTTGTACCCACCACTACGGTTATTCTCTCTTCACTTAGTTTACCTACAGAACAAGTTTCCCCTTTAAATGCAAACGTGTTATGTGGTAACATCTGATACAACAATCCAGTCTCCTGTATATAAAACACGTTTTTTGGCTGAAAATCATTTAAATAACCAGGAAGAACATTTTGGTACCAAGGAGTTGGAGCATCCACTGCAGTAGTAGCAGCCGCTTCTACGGGCTGACCTCTGAACACTAAACCGTACCTCGACTTGAAACGGTCGAGCCAGCCATTGCTGCATTTAAAATCACTGTGTCCGAGCTTCTGGGCAAAATCGTTAGCCTTGAGGCGCAACATCGGACCGTTTACAGGCACATTCAAGCACTGAGCAATTCTGTACCACTTCATCAACGCCTCCTCCAGGTCGGTATAAAAAGCAGTCCTCAGCCTTTTTCTTTTAGGATCAAACCGTAGGGATTCAAAGGCTTCCAAAACTTTTTCTTTATTCTTCATAATTGAAGACAAGGAATTCTTCTTGATGCCATACTTGGCTGCGATGTCTGCCTTTTTCTCGCCGCTCTCCACAGCACTTATGATGTCGATTTTTTCCTCGATAGATATGCTTTTTTTCCTCCTCACAGCGGGGGCGGGCAGCGGGCTCCCCGCAGCCTCTGCCATGGCACCGAGCGCCGGCTCCAGGCGGCTCCCGCCCCAACGCTGCCGGCTGCCGGCGCCCCCGGTGCGGCGGCGGGTTTCCAAGCCGCCGATCTCAGGGGCACGGCACCTGGCAGGAGCCGCAGGGCCTCCCACCGCAGCGGGCACACACCCGCCGGCGCCACAGAGCTCAACCCTGCCGCCGCCTCGGCCGGGGCGCAGGCCCCGCCGCCAGCACCGAGCAGCGGGACCCCAGGCCCAGCCCAGGCCCTGAGGAGGGGACAGCCCGCCCGCTGAGGGTGGCCGCCACCGCAGTGACCGCTGTAACCCCGCCCCGCCTCTGGGCACCCCCCCCCAGACCCGGGGCGCCCCTCCCGAGGCTTCCGCTGGGCGGCGGTAACACACAAGCGGCGGCAGGGCCGGGTAGGGGCGGGGATCGGTGGCCCCGGCTCTGGTTGCTATGGCAACGGCTCGGCGGGCCAGCGACCATAGACACGGTCGCTGCAGGCTAGAGAGGCCGCTTCCCGCCGCGCCTTCCCCGGCGAGGCCACCGTCAGCCGCCTTTCCGGCCAAGCGCTTCCGGCTCCTGCGGGTACCGGAGAAGGAAGAAAATCAAAGCTGGAGAGGGGGCAGCGCCGCTCCGCCCGCCTTCCTCCTTCCCCCCCTCCCTCCCTCCGTCCCGTCCCCCGTCAGCACGACGTCCCCGTGGCCGTAGCAGCGCCGCCGGCAGGTGAGGGCCGGGCCGTGGCCGGGGCGGGCTGTTGGGCCCCGGGGCCTGGGATGGGGCCGGCCCTGCCCGGTGCGGGGGTTGCAGCGGCGGGGCGGGGAGCGCCGCACCTCACCGGCCCCGCTCCGGCCTGTCCTGTGTGTTGCACCGCGGGAGCGGTCTCTGCTTCCTCGGTCTCCCGGTCAGGCTGGAGGTGTGGGCGGCAGGGCCTGTTGGCGGCGGGGGCGCAGCCCACAGCCCCTAGCGAGGCCCTCTAGGGGCTGTGGGCTGCCCCCCCGCCGCCAACAGGCCTTGAGCGGGTGCCCTTGCCTCCAGGGTCGGGAGCGAAGGCTTGGTGGAGGAAGAAAACTCGAGGTGCCGCATGAATTTCGTGCCCCTGGGACTTGGTTCCACACCCTGACAATTACTGTTTGAAGTGCTCCAGTTTGTCTGTTGCAGCTGGCTTCGCTGTTCTTAAAGACATGGAAATACTGTGGTGGTGTGTGACAAGCGGGTGTTGTGTTTGGTATTGTTTACAAACTAGAAGCAATTCTTCTAGTGGTGCTTGTAGGACATCCCTGATCTATCATTTTTCACTGAAACCCCCTCATAGCCTTTAATCTTGCATCCCCTGAACTGCATGTAGGTTCAGTGTCTAATATGTGCTTTTTATGCTTGGTGGAACTGGTAACGAGGAGTTCACACTTGCAGTCAGTGGCTTTGTTATGTAGGTGTTGATTCTGTAGAAAAACATGACAAAAGGGCTCTTTTGCAGGGCTGGAGAAGGATGTTATTTGATCAGTGCAACTCCAAAACTAAATGGCTGTTTAAGTCATATATATGTTTATGTATATCTGTATGTACACACACAGAGATAGTTAAGACCGCAAGAAATAAGTAATACAGAAGAACATAGATTGGCAAAATTGGAAGCGGAGGCAGTATCTTGATCAACTGCTTCTTTCTGTTTTGGTAGAAGTTGAAACTGTAATGGGAGCCCATGCCTTAGCTAAGCTGGAGACAAGCAGAGCGTTAAAGCGTTTAGGGGCAGGCTGACCTGGAGTCGGGAGTACGGAAGTTCGTGACAGCAGCCCTGTTCTCCGGTCCTTATCTCCATCATGTCTTGATGCAAGTGGAGCAGCCAGTGAGTTTCAGCATGAAGAGGAGGATACGGTGTGATTGCAGCAGAAAGCGTTTAATGAAGTTCTTTAAATTCTTTTCAAAACGCAATTGATCTTGACAAGAATTAGTGATAGTGTTCTTAGAAACTGAAATTAAGAAAACGTGTTAAATCATTATTTTCCACCAGCACTTGCATTTCCTGCAGTATTACAAAAACTTTTATTGCTGATCTATGCAGTGGAGTAGTAAGACAACAATAAAAGTGTGTAATAGACTTTATTTGGACAGAAGATATCTTGCTTTTACCTTATTGGCAGTTAACTTCAGAGGAACTCTTAAATGAAGGAGCCAGTGCGTCCTGCTTAGAAAAGGAGATGTCATTGTTGAAAATCCCATGGTTCTCGTTTCTGAGACCACAAGTCATTTACTTATGTAACATAACTGTGTGAAGAATAAACCCCTTATTCAAACCGAATTTATTGTTGATGACATGTAATTCATATTTGCATGAATAAGCAAATATGAATTTGCCTTTTTTATGAGAAGTCCATAAAAGTGCTCTTATAACCACTGATTGTAATTGGCTTGATGTCTCTGAAGTCTTCATCCTAGAGGAAGTTTAGTATATTGATTTTAAGTTTTTGATTTGCTTTGCTTTGTACTTTGCCAGTTAAAGAAGTGCTATGTAAATCCCTAGGGCTTAAAAATTGTGTGGTTTTATTTATGGTGAGCAGAACTTAGCATATCAGATTACAACCTCAGTCATACTTTTAAGGTGGTTTAGTCACCCGGGGGGGGGGGGTGGGGGGTGGGGGGGTGGTGAAGCTTCTCAGTCTGTTTCTGTCCTGCTCTGGTGCGGTGTTTGAGTGGATTTGCAGAATTGATCTAGTGGTGAAAAAAATGTAAATCCAGAGGGGCAGGAGTGATGAGGGCAGGGGTGCAGGCTTATAAATTCGTGTCAGAATATGGATCAGGCATGTTTTTTCCAAGTAGAACATCTCTGAATTGTAATTGCAGCTGATGGTAATGAATGCCTTGGTACACTGAACAGTCACCTAGCATGTTCTAAAGTCATGGCTACTCAAAAAAATAAGTATGCAGAATTCATACCGTACTGAAGATTAGCAAGCTCTTATAAATAATGGCCCTTTCTCTTGACACTTGCAAGGGAAAATCGGGAAATACTGAGATAAAAAAAATCTATATGCATTTCTGCAATGGAACCCTAAATACAAGTAAAATATGTATGTAGATGCCATGTTTGTCACAATTTCACGTGAACATCTTAACTTCTGAATCCTCAAAACATGTAGAAAGTTTTCATCCTTACAGCCAGCATTTGATCCCCATTTTTTTAATACAGAAGCAGTCATCAAGGAATTCTGTAGTTAAACTAGAATGCGCAGTTAAACTTCTTACAAAAGCCACTTTGAATCTCCAGTTTTCCCCTTCTGATGTTTTAAAGTCAGTGTGATCCTGCAGAGCTACGTTGAAAGTGATGATGCTGCTCTCAGGAAAAGAATACTGAACGAAAAATTGGTGGGGGAAGGTTGTAACACACATGGTAAATTTAATCTGGATGTTAAAAATGAATTATTTGTCTTTATGCAGTGTCTTCTACATAGGTTTGTGAGGTGGTTCATACCTCTAGATAAGTTCATTAATAGCTCTTAAGGCTATCAAGAAAGTATTTTTGCTGTTTGCAGCATTTAATAGGTTTAAGCAGCATTACCATGGTGTGTAAGTTCGTACGTAAGGTACAAATGCTACTCTAGGATCACCAAGTAATGTGGTAAAACTGAGGTATGCATTGTCTTAATCAGGACTGCACTACGAGATGTATTCAGCTTCTTGTTTGACCAGCAGAGCAAAGAAATCGCACTTGTTCTTCTAGTCCATAGTGGAAATTTTTTATCCATTCAGAAAGCTGTTAAGCACGGAGGTAGTTTTCAATCACAAGCAGAGTTTGGACAGTACTGTGTGGGAAAACGGCACCTCTGCTGTACAGTCTTTCATATTGAAAAGAATTATAGAAAATTAAGAAAGATTTATGAAGAAGTTATATTTATTAATTACTTTGAAAGGAACTTTGTATTGGTTGGAGAAAAATCCAATTTCATTCAGTGATAGCCCTGAATGAATTGTTTTTCTGGAGAAAATCTCTTTTATTTTATGTGTTTGGCTTTCCAAAGTCAAGTCATAGGTTATTCAGTGTAATGTGATCTAGATGATTCAGTTTCTCAGCCTTTGTGTCCTTATTTTATTTCCTTTGTCATGTGAGCTGCTTACCTTATCAATTATTTGCTTTAGTTAAAATGTTTTATAGCTTAGGAAATTGAAATACAATATAAATATAAATTATCTTTTTGTGATTTTTCTTGATCTGGTATGTGACTGAACATGTATAAAATGGTGCAAGACTTAATGAACTGAAGTCATGTGTGATTATACTCAATAGTGACACACTCGGTTTAATTTTTAATGATCAGTTGTCTCCTCCTTGCAAACAAATGAGTGAATTGGTGTCGCTTGTAGTTGCCAGCTCTTTGAAATCAAATTTAGATAGTTTTCTTATTGAAGCTATATTAGGTATGTAACTTTCTTTCATGATCGCTGTATTCACAGACTTGATTTCTTGCGCACATGCTCAGTGTTACTGATTTCCTTTGGCTCTGTAGGTGAGAAATTTTTTTGAGAATAAAATGAAAGGGATTCTGTTTCTAGTTAGGCACAACATATTGAACAGCTTACTAGGTTCCAGTGGCTTAGCATCCGTATAAACTTGCAACGTTCAGACAAATCTCATGTCTTAACAGAATTGTGATCTTTGCAATGGTAGGATACAGTCAGTGTATTGTTGCAGGTGAAAGTAAATATCAGCTGAAGAACCTTGTTTCACTTCTTGGGTTTTATGTTGCAAGCTTAGCTGTCTGTGTGGGGAAGGTTGTTTTGGCAGGGGAAGCTTGTGCTGGTCTGTATTCCTAGTCTTGGTTAGGTTTTGGAGAGCTAAAGACACGGTCGCTGTCAAAAGAGGGGAGTTTCTCTTTGCTTTAGCAGAACTCACGAAATAAACGTTTCTGAAAGCCTACTTCTGTTTCTGTAAGCTGCAACATCCAGCTTCTTTCACATCAATTAATGCATGCCAAACCTATTTTATTTTCAGGTATGTCAGAACACAGCAATGAATCCACAACACTTGATGAATCTCATCCAGCTGCAGAAGAGGTCCAGTCTGACTCTGAGGTGATTGGGTGATAGTTATATTAGTGTAAAATCAACCAATCCCAGCAACAGTTTCAGACTGCCAAAAATTCTGATATATGTAGCACAGTGAAGTTAGTATGGGTATATGAGTTTACAGATATTATCTGAATGGGTGGGGTTGGTTTTGAGACCCTATTAAGAACAATGCAATTAATTTGTAACAAAAGATTACTTCAGCCAGTAGTCTGTCTCTGTGCTGTGGTGCTTGTTTTGTAAATTGGATAGATTTAGGTGTGGCAGAGGTTCAATTGTTTAAATAATGCAGGAAGAAAGGGTTGATATTTAAAAGGCAGCAATCTTTGTGTAACCTCAGTATAACAAGGCATTCTATCTGCTGCTGGAGTGGTGAATCTTTTTTTTTTTTTCTTTTTTTTCTTGGAAGCAGATACAGCTTGTACATTCTTTGTGGGAAAGTCTGTGACTTTTAAAAATTATGATCAAATTTTTAACTTTCCAAATAATATTTAGCCAATTGGATGTGTCTGGGAGGCTGTTTCAGAAACATGAAAAGTGTTTCCCCAATTGTGAGTAAGAACGAAAAAAGATGATGCTGACTTTATCACTATCAGAGTTTCAGTGTCAGTGAAATTTTTTTAAACTTTTTATAAAAACAGAATAGCAATTTCACAGATACTTAGCATATCTCCAAAACTGAGATTTGTAAAGGGAGGTGTGTGAGGAAGACGGTGATTAAGCTACTAAAGGATGAACACTTACTCAAAATGTCCAGCTGAAACTTCATGATTTTCTGTAGTGCTTATGTCACTCATGCCTAATACATCGATACAAATTTAGGAACCTCTTTAGATTTACTTTAGGCTCTTCCTACATATGATAAATTTTCTTCTGAGGATTCAGTTTCTTTATATAGTTAGTTTAAATCAGCTGTGGGCTACACTTGCCAGAGGGACACTTGATTCGGCAATCATACTCGTGGTTTCAACAGAAATACTGTTGTGGTTTGGTGGTTTTGTTTTCGCTTGGATCAGTAAGCTTACTGTGACTGTGTGAGGTTGCAGGAACATGCATCCAGAGGTAAAGAGAAATGGCTGCTGGTTTTGGCAATAGCCTACAGTTTGAGTGAGTTTTTTGAGATACTGCACTGCTGAAGTAAGCTGATGCTATGGCTGAGAGCAGTCCTTCATTTTCGGTAGTTTCTAACTGCGTTACTACCCCTTGTGTTTCACGGGTGAAACCGTTGCAGCTGTCTAATGAACTGTTTTGGAGAACCAAAATTTGAGAGGAAAAATTACCCATCCTCTTTCTGGGCATAGGTCACCTTCTTTTAACCTGCAGCATTTCAGCGATCTTGTTTGGTGTACAAATGCATTGTTCTGGCCCAGGGAAGAGGTGGGGCAATGTGGAAAGCTGATGGGGGGAAGAGTTAGGGGTAAAGGGCAGAAAATAGGGCAAGAACTTGTTCTTGGCAGCAGTGCTAGATTAGACTGTTGGCTAAAATGCAGTCCGTGCCTTCTTGTTATGGCTGAGCCAAATAGCAGTTTATCCCGCTCATTTTTCAGCTGCTCGTTTCATGTCTTTGGTGCTTGTCTGACCTCACTGCAAACTGATTCAGCTCAGTGAAACTGGAAAATTGACGTGGTGAAAAGGTCTACTGCCAGGCTAGTGAGCTGATTGCGTTTACTCTGTGGCCGGGTGAGTGGTTGGGAAACAGAACACTGGAAAAGCAGAGTGGTGAAATGGCCTTCTTTCATCAATGGGAAGTGGTGCTTCCATTCAGGTGTAGCATGAAACTGAAGTTAGCAAGTCATTTTTTGCTTTCTCTGAACTTGATAAGTAGGTTTGACTCAAGTAGGAATACCTAAAAAAACGTGAATTGCTTCTAGGTTGTCTTAGATTTCCAAAGTTGTCCAGACAAGCTGATGAATCTTTGTTTTCTAATATATGTATTTATTAGAGACATGTATGTATATGCATGAGCATGTATATCTCTGAATAAATGCATAAACATGTATCAGTGTACAATGTTGGCAACATAATTTGAGATTCTTGATGAGAAGCACCTAAGCCCAATACTTGTTTTGCCTTTACTTAAATTTGGAGATGCAGTTTTGTTTGTGATCCCTGCCAAAGTGTTTCCCCTGATGGTGTGTGACTTCCCCTTGACACCGTGTTTTCTGATAATTTTCAGAAAGAGGAACAAAAATAGTTGTGTTAGCTTATGCTGACGTTTCAGTATTGCAACATTCAGTCCTAGCAGGTAGCTGTGACAGACCAAGCATTTTGAAAAATACCTGACTTTACCATGTTAAGTAGAAGTGTAGTTGCTAGTTTTGGAGTTTAAGCAGATGTGAGATTTAGAGGAAGCTGAAGAAGCTTGAGCTATTGAAGAGGTTTCCTAAATGAAAATCTAATATGGCAGGTAACTAGAACATTTGATCTAATGGTGCTGTATAGCAGCTCCCTGTGAGGAGCAGGGACTTGGACTTTGATCCTTATGGGTCCCTTCCAATTGAAGATATTCTGTATTCTATGAAATGAAACTAATTACTTTATTAAAAGTTCTCATAAAATAAACGTAGAACTTTTGGTGTGCTTCAGTATTTTCATCGACTTAAAGGCTATGAGTTTTGAGTTGGTTCTGTTGTATAAGGGATGAACCCCCAAAAAGCTGTTCTGTGTTCTAGTTGGGTGTGAAGACTGGGCTGTACAGATTTTGATATGTTAGGCCAGTGTGAATATCTGGTATGTGAGCTGTTCCTTCCCAGTGCTGAAAGAAGGCACTTACTGGATCCTAAATGAGAGGGATTGATGGGGTAAGTTAGTGTGTTAAGTTCACTTTTTCTTGAATTTATAGCATGCTGGCTTTTTCTTAAATGATTTGAGATCTATTTTCTGTATATTTAGATTTTTTTCTGAAGCTGTGCCTAAATGTTTAGCTTCTGATTTTAGGGATGTGCTTCATAAAGCGCTATTTTTTGGAGCAGTAGCTTTCAATTCAGTTTTGCCAAGTCCGTTGTAGAGAAAGTGTTCATCCTCAAGAGGGGAAAATGTTTAACCTCAGACAGTATTTTATGCATGTGCATCCATGGATTGTAGTTCATATGTATGGTTCTTAAGAGTGGCTTGTCCATGGCCTTTTTCTTTCTCTTCTTTGTATGGGTAAAATCATTTATTCAGAACCTGATGGACTTCTGGTGGTGGTTTATGCTGCTAACTGAAGAAGCTGATTACATTTTCAGAAATGTAAATCAGATCTTGCAGATACCAAATAGTTTGAGTAGTGAGCTCTGCTTCAAAAGACCAGCAGAGGTGAAGTCTCAGTAATTTACAGTCTTTGGAAGCAGTTACGGTAACATAGCTTTGAAAGGGATCTGGGGTTAGAGGAGCATGTTCATTGGACCCCACAGACAGCGACTAGTTAGAAAAAAGCTTGGGAAGCTTCAAAGCTTGCTACGGAAATCAAGGTTACTGATGTAAATGAAATGGTGATAGGTCAAAGTGGGGGAAATGTTAGCCATGCGGTATGGCAGAAGATGTTGCCAATTAAGAATGATGCAGGTGATCCTAAGTACCAGTAAAATCTTTACCTGATATGGATATCCTGCAAAGGCTTCGTGTGTGGTTGGCAAAGCTGCTGGTACTTCAGCGTGAGTTCAGACTGGGCCTCTTCCTGCCCCTTGACTGAAAAGAGCTGGTTCAGTTTGCTGATTTAGGAGCTTTAAGGGAAGGAAGCACCTATTATGGAGTACCTGTTGGTGGTATACCATCAACGAGTCTTCCCAGTCTTGCACAGGTGCACGGGCTGGTTTGAAGACTGCATACCACTTTATGTAAGTAATTGAACAAGCACTGCTTCAATTTTCTGTTGGTTTTTCTACTGTTTATGCTTCAGTTGACTAACGAAGATGTCACAGAGTTAGGAGTAGCTTTTTGAGAGGGCCAAAATTCTCAGTTTCTCTTGGTTTCGGAGAGTGTTAGAGTGCCATTCCCTCTTCTGGTGCTTGTGAACAGTGTGCATTTCTTCAGGGTTGTGCCTTGGAACATTCTTTAAAGCAGTGGTTTCACAGCTGCTGCTACTGTTCACAATGCAGCTGCATTTTGAAACGAACTTTAATGCTTGAATTGCATTGGCGTTTTGAAATTTTTGTTCCTGCATTTCACTTCAGATTCACTGCTGGTGCCTGAAGAAGCATTGCAACCCACAGGTCAGCCAGAAGGTGGCACTGTTACGATAAAACAAGAAGCAAGTTACACTATTTTAAAGTTTGGAATTACTGCTTTTCTTTTTGTAACACGTGATTAAACTCATTGCACTTCTCTAATAGTTCTTGCTTATAATTGGCTAGTACAATTATTATTTTTTTTAGCCAGGCTCACCTTTTTTTTGTAGTTTGAGATACATTAACTACTCTCAGGGTCAAGTGCGCATAGAAAATATTTGTCTGACCCTGCATGTCTCATTTGTGTCTGATGCTTCCCCGCCACCCATATCAATGGGTTAAACTTCAGTGGTTTTTTTCTCTTGAAGCTTTAAACTACATATATCTGAGCTGTGCTAGCATATTAATGTGATTTGGGTATGTGTTTAAATAAATGTATACAGAGCTGGTATATCAGAATATTACCAATAGGAGTTTGAAATAAACTGTTATGAAACCTATACATCAAACATTTTCATATAGATGACTCACTGGAAATTTAAGACAAATGCTAACCTGTTTCTTCTCATACTATAGGAAGGTACAATGGCTCAAGAGTCTCCCAAAAATTCAGCAGCAGAAATTCCTGTGACTAGCAATGGACAGCTGGAAGATTCACATGAGCACGGCTTTAACAGGGTAAGAATTTTCTTTGCTGTCTAACAAGGTAACATTATCAGAAATGCAGAAGTTACAATGCAGTGCATAGCAGATTTCACTAGGCATAGTTGTCTAGTTTATGGAAAAATTCCTTTGAAGCTCATATAAATTAATTTTAAAGTTGACATTACATACTGTGATTCCACATTGCAATAACCTTTTGCAAATATTTCTGAACATGAAATAGCGTAAAGAATTGGGTGCTCTGTAGTGCACAATCAAGTGTATATGCTTCTAATTTCTTGTCTCTGATCCTTGATACTGATATTTAATCCTGCAGTTTTATTCATAAAACAGGACAACAAGCATTTTTAAAAGATGAGACTTAACAGATCCTGTGAATTCAGGCTACCAAATCCTAAATTTTTTGTGACAAAGTATCAGATTGTTCAAGGCAAGCTACTTACTTCTAAGGGGTGTTAAGTTTGGAGGCAACATGCCTAAAAGTAAATGAAGATGGTCACGTTCTGATTTGGAGTTGTAAACAGGAGAGAAGTAACTTGGGTTGAACTGAAAAATGACTTTGTATTGCAGTAAGGTATATAGATGACGGGTATCAGGATTCATCTTATTTGTTGTATGTTGAAAAAAATTATACTTCCATAGTCCTCTGTATGCAATTTTGAGTTTGTTCCCTTAACCTTCATATTTTACTGTCCTGTGTTTGGCTGTCCAGCAGGGGGTGCCGTAACACAGTTTATGGAACTTGGGTTCGGTTTTCTTTTATTTTTACTTCGCTTTTCAGTCTAGTTAATTGTCCACATTTATTTTATATTTGTTGAGACTTGGGTTCTAAGGTCCCATGCTGACTTGCAGTGCAGGATTATTTCTAAAAGAAATACTGATCAGAAATTTATTTTATTCTGCCCTAATAAAATGCTGATTAGAGGGGGGTGCCTTTACAAGTTTTAAAACAAATTAAATATGCATCCTGAATATTGGTGAAATAAGCATCTGTCTAGTTTTGTCTTCTGGTTTCAGCTTTAATGAAGAAACTTCTTCGAAGCTGATAAGTTAAAAAGTTAACTAAAAAAAATGAAGCAGAATATGTGCAGTAACTTTTTTGTATGAAAGGTATATTAGTAGTGGCAATTTTTTTTGAATGTTAAATAGTGTAAAATATTGGGTGCTCTGTAATGCACAATCAAGTGTATATGTTTCTAATTGTTGATTCTAAGCCGTGAGGATACTAGTTTTTGGTCCAGTGATTTTATTCATAAAACAGGAAAACAAGCATTTAAATATATATACTAAAAGTATAAACATGTATTATTATTAAAAATAAAAATGCTTTCTAAATGTGTATAAATGTCTTTTACATATTAAAATATAAAGTACATCGTGAAAACAACATCTGAGACCGTTTGACTGTGATTGCAGAGTAGCTGTCTAGTGAGCATGGCTATAAAAAAGTATAAAACTTCATTAAATGGAAATGCATCCATATTAGAGCTCTTATTTAAAAAAAATACTGCACGTATTACTGGGGATTTTTTCTACTTTTGTGAATGGGCCGAGATTTTTGTTTGGATTGTTTCTTTTTTTTAATAGCACTGCAATGAGGTAGGGCTTATGTTTGTTAAGATTTTTCATTCAACTAACATCTGCCAGTAATGTAATGTAAAAATTAGGACGATGTTTAATGAAAAAACCTAAATTTTGATAAAGATGTACCTGTGTTTAAGGGGAACAATCAAAATACATCTTGAAGTGGTAATGAATTTGGGTTCACCTAGAAGTAGAGAAACAGATTTACTATTTTTAAGCCCAGTGACCTTGATGCTGCTGTGACTTGGCTGTTATCTGTTCCTTATGTAATAATGGCTTCTTCAGTATAGTGCATCCAATACTTATCTGCAACTTGCACTCTTGTTGACTGGGTCAGAGTCCTTTTCCAGTCTAAAATATTTCCATTTGCTATGGAAAGTTGAAATGTTAAGGCAGTTTTTGTCTATGGCCACATATAAAACTTGAAGTAGGTTTTTGCTGGCATGCTAATTATTTTGCTGGCTTGGAGTCAACTATATTTTGGAACTTCCACAAAAATGTATCAAATTTTCAGTGGAGTTGCAGAAAAATTTCTACCATGCAAGCATAGTTGAGTTTGCTGCTGTAATTACTTCCACAATGCTTATTCTGAGATCAATGAAGATGAAGTGCACTTCAATTATTTTTTTGAACTATCTTGTACAAGTTAACACCTGCATGTGTGACCTAAACTCAGAATATCTGATAATCGGGACTGCTTATAAACAAAACAAAGAAAACAAACTTCTTGGAATTAACATCTAGGTCTGTTTACTAATCTGTTAGTCTCAAATTCTAATATTTAACTTCTAGTCATCTTGCTTTGTGTTTGTTATTTCTAATACTTGATGTTATGCTCTTTACTTCCTTGCCAGGTAATTTTTTGTTTTAATCTCAAGCAATATGCATTGCACCACAAAATTTCTGTGCCAAGTTTTCAGGAGTCTTTTTTTTTTTTTTTCCTCTATATTTATGGAAATGACAAGCCAAGTACTGATTTTTTTTAGGAGGTAACTTAAAGAGGCAAGAAACCGTTGCCGCTTTTAAGTTGTACTGTTACCACGGTGCTCGGTAAGAGTATGTATAAACACAGTAGAGTTTAGAGCACTCAAACTCCAAGATACTGATTTCAGTTCCACCTTCTTGGGAAGCTGGGGAACAAGGTTATTTTAGTTTCTTGGTTTGTTATTACTGCGATCAGGGAGCCATTCATCTAGACGTTGTACAGTTCGGATGTAAACAATAAGACATCGTTTCTTCTGTATTTTTTTATTTGGTCTTCTACAGCTATGTTGCCACAAACACTTGAGCAGCTTTGATTGTATATTTTTGATAGACTGAGTGAAGAGGTAGTTGTACAACCTTTACTTCAGGGTTCTTTAATTGCAAAATTAAGCTTTCCTCTAGATTCACATTCTGTTTTGGAGTTCCATCAGACCTCATCCATAAGCTGCTCACTCAGGCATGAAAATGCACATTTATTTTCCACCAAATGCAGTATTTTTATGTACTGAAGCATGAGAAGTATTTAATTTTCAAGGAGATGCTGTATAAATGTATTTACCTGGACATGGCAAGTAGGGTTGCTCTTTCTTTGAAGAAATATGCTGACAATTTTGCAGTTTATCAGACAGCATAGATTGCCATAATGTTGTTTGAGAAGGAAGCATATTAATTCCAGTCTTGTGGGAATGTGGTATAGCACTACTTGATGCATCTTCTTGTTCCTTACGTTCAAGAAAAAGAATCAAAAGCATTATTTATAAGGTAACTTAAATAAGTGTTTGCCTTACTGTAAAGTCTCATTCAGAAATACACTGCTACATTCTAATTCTGCCTTGTCTGTAATAATAAGAGATGCCTGTGGAATTCTGACAAGTTTTGTCCTGCCCTATGATGGATGGAAACTTTTTTAACTAAAAAGGCTGTAGCTTCAGACATCATTGGATGAAATGTCTGATGTCCTTTCATTATGAAAAAGCTTGACCCAGAGCTTTGCAGCTCATGAAGCTCTATTGGAACTCACTTAAGCTTTAAAAACTTGATATCTAGAACTGTTTGCCAATGTTTGGATGTTTTGTTAGTCTGTGTTAATAACAGAGGGCTTAAGCATTTCCTAACCAAACATGTTTTTCTTAATACTTCGTACAAGAAAACTCAACATTCAAAAGTGTCTTGCTGGTTTATATTCTTCGCTGTTTATTTCACTTATCCCTGACTTCCAGAACACGTTTTTTTTCCCATGCTGTTACAATTATGTGATCAGAATAGAGTGTTTAATGTCACTGAGGGGATTGGGAGCTGAGGACTCAGGGAAGGAGTGAGGACTAATTTAGTAACATGCCATATAGTGTAAAAGCTGCATAGGAATAAATTTAATTAAAATACTGGTCTGCCTGTAAAGGTATTCAGGCAGCTGTAAGCTATTTGTAATGTTTAAACTGTTGTACAAAATCTATATGAAGTTCTTGATCAGTCTGAGTCTCTGAAATTGTTCCGAGTGTTTCCTTCCATTTTCAGTATGAACTCTCCTCTCCTGGCATTTTATACTCTTATGGGGACAAAACCATTATTAAGTATGTGTATACAATACACACTGTATTTGCAACACACTGTTGCAAAAGATAAATTAACTTTGTTATGAGTCTTCAATTTATCTTACTAGAATTATAAAATAAGCTCTGGGATCTGATGAATCTGAGTGCGTGTGTTCAGCATCTTGTTCTATAATTTTATGGCCAGACTGCACAAACAGATAAAGTAAATTCTTTTTTGTCATTTGCCTCCTGAAAAAAAACCACCAGCCTTGTCACTCACATTCTATATGAAACATCTGACCTCATCTCGTAGGTTTTGCTATGTTGACTGGCATAGTTAGATTTTACTCTGGGCAATATTTTAATTAATGTTGACTGATTTAAAATCTATTTCTATGTTAGTTCATTTTTAAGAGATGAAACACAGACAACCAGTCTTTCTTTTTGTTGCCAAGTGGTCTGCTTCATACAGTCTTAAAAATCAAAAGCATGAATGTTAATGATGACAGTAGACAGGAGACTCATTTAAAACTGGGTTGTAGTATGACATTAGGTAAGCCAAAAGGGATGTAGTAGAAGAGTGAGTCTTGCGAGTGAGGAGCAGCGCATTGGAGAATAGAAGAAATGTCAGTCCACGTTGCTTGCCACTTCAGCATAGATTAAAGCCTTCCCCTCTCCTCCCGCTTAATTTTATGCTTGAATTTATATTGATGTGAGGATCTAGTGGCTTAATTCATGGAAAAAAAAAGAAGAAGAAAATGCTGGATACGTACAGGGAGCCCCACTTGCACATGAGTTAGGGTAAGAATTTAAGGTTCAGAGGCAGTTATCTTACTGGATCAATGTTATGTCTATCTACATAGCGTTTTGTTTCACGGGACCTGTAATCTTTACAACTTTAAACTGTGAACTTTACAGTAAGATGTGGTGCAGATTTTTCCTGAAGGCAGCTTGGGTAGTTTTATTTAAAATATCATCCATTGTTAAAACATAAATGAGTGTATGATTGTTCCCAGTTTAGTTGCTCTACTTTTGATGGACTCCTTGAACTAGCTAGTGATGTGGGGGTTTTAAAATAGCTTACTCAAGGTAGTAAGTACAGGTAAAACGGTATGTCTTGAACTTGCTGTTTGTACTAAGCAAAAAATAACGCTTAGTCATGCATTAATAATGGACTGATATAACTAAGAAATTAAACAATGTTGTTTGCTTGCTTATTCCTTAGTTTTTACTAGTTTTCTCCAAAGTAAGCAAGTCTTGACTAGGTTGGTTCTTGCTGGTGGAGGAACACTGCAGTTTGGTATCTTTCCCTGCTTCGTTTTACGTTGTTGCAGATCGCATGGATGAGAAGTATCTTTTTGGAAATAGCCTTGTAATTCAGCCAACATTCCTTCACGAGCATGCATTCTGCGCAACTGCTTCGCTGTGTCTACTGTCTCAACAGGATTGATATGTCAAAAATTCATGTGGTTCATCTAAGATGTTGTGTATAATAAACTGATTAATATCTCTGCTAGTCACTTAAATAAGGCTAACCTTACTAAAATACCTATAGTTTAATATGGTGAATTGAACTAATCAAAATGGCATTTTAAACAAGGGGTTAAAGTGGTTTAAATGCTTAACACAACGAGGTTTGCACTGTCTTGACCTGTTTAAGTTAGGGCAGCTGTTCTGTGGATGTATATTTCACACTTTCGCTTCTTTGAGTCTTTAACATGTTAAATGGCTGAGAATGGGGTAGGTGATATAACCTTTTGACTTCTTGGAAGGCCTCTTCCGAGTTGCAGTGGGTTTTTGCCTCTAGCTCTGGGTCTCCGTGAGCTTAAAATGTTAAAATACTTCTGCTAGATAGGAAGTGCATAAATATGCGATGGTTTTCAGCCTCATACAATTGAAAATTCTGAATGAAGAATCTTTTTTTTTTTTTTTTTTTTCTTTTTGGGATGGCGATCCCTTAACAGACCTGTGGTTTTGCAATGTATCAGTAAATTTTGATGAATTTTAAAAACTTGATTACCTTTTTATGAAGAAGGGGAAAAATCACTTATGAGTTTGAAAGCAGATCTTCTGGTCATCAAAATCTTCCTCTTAGCTAGAAGAGCAATATGTAGACAAAATACAATCACCTTATTGTGGTAGGGGAATCTGTCCTCACTTCTGTGTTGTAACAGCAAATCTACACTTGGTGTGAACAAAAAAGAAAGATATTTGTACTACCTTAACACTAGAATCTTAAGTACTATCATACCTTCCCTTAAATATGAAGTTTTGTGCATGTCTTTTCTTACTCTAAGGCAGTTTACAAATTACCCTTCTTTGTAAATGATTGAAAAGATACATTACTTTGTCAGAATGATTACAGATTTCTGTGTAGGTTTTTTGTTTATGCTTGTGTAAAAACAACAAAAAAAAGGCAAGCACAGTCAGTTGCAAGAATGACATGTTAAAAGTTTAAAAATTGAAGTTTACATGCAGAAGTGCATCTCCACGGAGCAGTAATTTGCATGTTTATAAACAACAAAAAGGTAGTATTTTAATGATCACTGACTTTATTATGACAACTCTGGTCACATATCAAGAAATGGTAAATCTTCCTTGTAAATTCTTATGCAAGGATATCTCTTTTCAGCAGAGTCTGTTTCAGCTGGTTAATACAAGTGTTTAAAAACTGGGTTTAATACAGTTCTTTACAATGAACTTTGCCTTTTTGCCAATGAATAGATATCTTTGAACAAATAGGTGTTTGTGTATATATACATATATATATATTCATGTAAAATATCCTGATGTGTATATATGCACAATTTTAGCTCTTAATTTTCATGATCCAAATATCAGGGTTTTATTTGAGAAGGATGTGTTGTAATATTTGGATTTATTTAACTCTGGAGCTTGTTTAGCTTCAAATTAGAATTAAGTGGAATGTACAGAAGTAGTACAGTTGCTTAAGTTTAGATATAAACTTTTGTCTTTACAAAGCAGATGTTCTGCATTTTAACCTTAAATACAGATGATTGCTTAGATTCCTATTGCGAACATGCTTAAGCAGGTTAGCTGTCTACATTTGTTTGGCTACAGAGTTAGGTATTTCTGAAAACTATACAACGTGCCAAGGTGCCTTCAGGAAAAAAAATGATGCCATGTCCTTTTCGTTAAATCAGTGCATATTTGCAATCTGGTTATCCTTTTTCAAGTCTCTGCTTTTTGAGCTCCTAGTGACTTGCTACATTTTGAGTTAACTGGACTCTTAGCTAAACTAAGTTGAAACAAAGGCTTTCCAGCATACAACCAAGTGGGAGTACTGAAACGAAAGCACCAGTTTTAAGTCAGTTGTGAAGACTGAAAACAGTATGTATCCAACATTGTGAGAACAGGTTCTGCATGTGACTTCATGCTATTTATTTTTCCCATTTTTGGTGGTGTAATGCTTCAGATAAACGAATATAGCATAATCTATTACTAAATAGCCAGTTCATTGAGTGAAAGTATAGCTGTACAAATTGGTTACTCTGATTGCAGTAACACCCAGGATTTTCCATGTCAGCAGGATTTCTGGGTTTGCTGGAATTCATCAGTTTGTAGCTCTTCCTTTTTTCCTCCTCCCAGGAGTTTGTCTTCAACTAAAGACAACTAACTAAAGCTGTGGGGACGTGATCCAAAGCCAGTTCTTGACAGATCTGAGTCTATAGGCAGTATCGTTCTTATGCGCGAGCTTGCTTCTGGTTTGTGGATGGAGTGACTACAGTAATATGTCAAACATGGATTAGATTTTAAAGGTTGTGCTTTCTTTGTAATTAGAAGCATTGCCTATATCATAGTTACTGCACATGTGCAGACACTGACATTTTAAAACTATGTATAGTTTGTTTTCTGCAAATTTCACTATTGCTCCTCTATACTACTTCATCTCTTCTGCCTCTGTTTGGAAGCAAAGGGGATGCAAAAGGGTACCTGACTCCAGAAACTGCTAATTTTCCAATTTCTTGATGCTTAGTTTGTTGCAAGCGTATTTACCTTTTTGCTTTCACTTCCAGAGTAGCTTTTCACTCAATTTTAGTTTTAGAAATTGGTGGGTTTAAATTGCTTTGAATATCTGAATTTTTCTTAAAGCCCTAGGTATATTCCATAACACCAGAGGCTTTAACTTCAGTTAGATGGCTGGAAATACAGTCCAGGAGACCTTTGTGAGTTATTTGTAGAGGTCGGCAAGATAGCAAAAATGGGCAGTAGGATGGTATGTGAATTACGGCCTGTGAATTCATAGTTCAGTGATAGGCCTGCACTGGGTTTCGGTGAAGAATTCAGTTGCCTGAAAGTTGGTTGTAGTAGTCAGTTTAGCTCTCGAAAGTTAAACAAGGTGATCTCAGGCAATTTTAAATCAATGAATTTCAAAAGCAAGCAGAAGGAAATGGGAACTTTGTGCTGTGAGCACTCCTTATGTAGAGTGGCTGCTCGGAAGGAAGCTGTTGAAGAGATGCCTTTCTGGATGCTTCTCCCATGTCAAACATTTAAGAGTTTACAAGTCCTATTTCTAGAAACTGAGGATGCTGCGAATTTTAAAGCTATTTCTTACATAGAGTGATTTATTATTATTTTAAAATCTTTAACATTAAGGTAGTTGTTTCTGCATTTTTGGCTTGTAAAATATTGTCTGCTTTTAGTCTTAGATCATTCTGTACTCCTATTGGTTTTTAACTGGAGACATTATTAAACTGATACAGTTGTTTGGACCAGCTTCAGACCACGTAACATGATGTTCTGGGCAACGTTTTTAGTAACTGCTGCTCTAAGAGATGGCATTCTAGTTGTTCAGCAATACAAAAAACCCCTCTGCAATAAATACACAGGCTATATTTACAGTGTTTCTCACTTATTTATGTTTTATTTGTGCATCATAGTAGAATGCTGTGACACCAGCAAAGATGTTCTAGGGTAAAAGCAGAATTGCCAGTCTGAGAGCTGCTGAAATTGCATGGTAATATTTTTTTGAGCCACTTTTATCTATCTTTAAACCTTAACTTCCAATTTTTATTGAAATATTTCCAAGGACTTGAAACGTTCATTACCTGTTGGACTTGGACTTTCTGAAACCAAAATAACATCTCATGGCTTTGACAGCACCAAAGAGGGAGTCGTTGAGGCAGGACCATTTCCAGGTAAAAGTAACTGCTTTTTTGTCTTCATTTCTTAGTTTAAAATCTTTAGGCATATTTTCGTGTGGTCAGAAATACAAAGCTCTGTAGCTGCTTTGAGCATTTGGGTGTAAATTTACACATTGAGGTGTGTGTTAGTAACAACCTTTTTGTCTTCTTTGGGAGCTGGTTTGTTAAAATAGAGAATATGTGCGATGCTCGTAGGACTAGTAGAAACTACTTGGTGTTAAATTAGTCTGCATTTACAGGAGGGGAAGTCCTTGAGCACCTTGAAATGGTGTCAGACTGAAGAATTTTACTATTACATTGCCCTGAACTTTTCTTTAAATGGTGCAGGTATTGTTCTGATTTGAAACATAACTGGAGAGTTATTTCTTGATACACAGTTCACTTACCTGGAGCAGACTGAGTGGAATTGATCTTTGGTCCTAAGACTTGTCTCTTTTTTTTTTTTCTTTTTTTTTTTTTTTTGTTATAGTGAATATATTACTTTAATGTATTGCTGTTAGGAGTAATAATGCTTTGGGTCTCTCTCACCAGGTGCTACCTAACAAAAAAATGCTGGTTCTCATGTTTTCACAGCACAGTGTTGTGATTGTTTATAGCAGAAGGATTTTAGTTAGTATTTCATTCACTATGCAAGTACTAATATATGTTTTAGAGAATCTAAGCTAGTATTAAACAATGAGAAGTAGAGAGTGATAAACAAGCCAGTAATGTCAGTGTTTGCCATCTATCTAAAAATGAGTGCCACAATATAGTGTGTGAAAATGATATTTTAAGGAATTATGGAATTATGTAGCTTTTACTGAATTTGAAAGGTTTGAAATGATATCAAATAAGCAGCTGTGAAAATAAGTATCTTTGTAGTCATAGATTTAATTTACATTTCGCTTCATTTCCTGTTTGGTAAAATTCTGTGCTTATGCAAACAGTGATTGACAAACTGTACTTTACATAAATTACAAAGTGAATGTTGTGGTTTCTTTAAGTCTTTGAAATTAGCAAAATATCTAGCTAAAAACTGGGCAGATGGCAAACTGCTCACCATTCTTGCCCTTCTGTATTAGCAGGATAACTGTTGCACCTGTTAGGTGCATTAGTCTGTAAGGGGAAAAGTGTCTTAAGATGGGTTTCAGGCTATACTAACAAATTTTTGAAATACAAATGTTCTGTAGAAAGTTATGTACACAAATGCTGAGCCTTGCACATGGAATTTTTAACACTTTAGATATTACAGGTTTTCCTCCGAGGATATTTTCTTCAGATTTTTCCTACTGCTGTAGCCAAATCGGAGAGAGAGGGAGAACTGGCAGAAACTAAGGCTTGTTATGAAACTATGGACAGAAGAATGATTGCCCTATTTCTAAAAAATTTCTGTTTGAGTGTCCTTATTACAGCTGCATTTTTGAACGCAGAGTAGATGATACTGGAGGGGAAGGGCTTTTAGGATTTGGGGGATGTTGAAAGATGAAGCATGTATAAGGCTGCATTAATACTCTGTTAAATGATAAGATTTTTTTTAACTGCTTGTCTTGGCTCGCTTGCTAAAGTGATTCAGTCTTTAGGCCTTTAGCAGGATCTTGCAGTCAAACTTTTATGGCTGGATGAATCCAGTTGCAGCTCTTTTGCAGCATAGCACTACAGAAGGGCACAGCAATGAGCTGTCTTTCAGTCGTGTCTTCTCTGTGCAATTGGATCCAAATCATTGTATTCATGTACCTCTTGTTAGTACTGCTCTGTAGTATGTTTAGAAGGTAAAAGCCAATTGTTGATTCAGTTACATTGAGTGATATTTTTGGTGTTACTGATAACTACATTTTGTTGAAACTGCTAAAATTTAGTTTTGATATACTTTCTCCCCAGCACACTGCAAGCCCTGAAGTATCGCAGAATTTCTCAGCAATAGCAATAAAAACTTCCCCCCCAATGTGATGGTTACTCGTCACCACAGAGGAAAACCTAATTTGTTTGGAGTTTAAATCCTGAAAACTTCGTAAGAATGCCACTTCACATTTATGTGTTATGAAAGAGTAGCAAAGCTCTGAAAAGCATAATCCTGAAACAGATTAGAGAACACACGTGGTAGAGGTCATTTGAAGTTGGGTTTGTTTTTTTTAAAGAGAACAAGCAAGTGCTGTAAAATCTTTCTTTTTGGGAAGGAGATTACATACCTTAACAGCTCATGGCTCGTATGATCTTCAGGATAGCTTATTGCTGTGTGTTTACACAGACTTAGGAGCAGATGTTAATCAAATACATCTGAAATTGGCACAGATTGCAGTTTACTTCACCGCTTAATGCTGTGAGTACCATTTAGTGACAGTGCAGAGTGAATTCTACCTAGACCTCAAAAAGGTGGTTTCAGCTGTGGAAGCTGTATATAATAACAATCTTTCATGGAATTTTCTGTTGATAGTGTATACATTACTAATGAAGTTGTTAGTTGTATTTTGATTACTCTTTTAAGAAAAGATGTTTGGCATCATGACCTAGAGAAAAAGATGAAATCATGAAAACTTGGAGTAGTTCACTTGAACAGCTGCACCTCTTAAAAAGCGTTTCCATCAGAAATTCCAGCAACTTCTCTGTGAATGCTTCTATTTAGTGTGTTGCTGAAGTAAATGTTTCTTTGTTTTGTAAAAAAACCTCTATCTGTGTAAAAGTGCACATTGCCTTCTAGGGGAAGATGATAGATGTTCATGGTTAAATATGTCCCGTTTTCAGGTTCCTCAGCATCATCCAAATCATCTATTATATCTCCTAGCAATGCAGCAGCTAGCAGACTGGCTGGACAAGGTTGTGATTTAATTATTCCCACAGGTATCGCAGCACTGAATGGATAACGCCCTCGTCTCTGCTGACACTACTAACTCTTCCATGTCTCTAATAATTTGAGTCGCTGTTAGTTGGAAATAAGACTTCTGGGCTTTTTTGGTGGCTCTCATTTCTGGCTTTTAACAGTTCACAAAGTAACCTCTGCTTTCCTCTCTGTATGCTGCTTTTTGCTCTATAAAATTTAAAAATAATTACCAAATGTTAATAATAACAAACAGTAGCTAAAATGGGAGTAACCAAAATTTTTAATTTGGGTTAAAGCTGGAACTTTTGGCTTTTTTTGCCAAAATAATCACATACTCCAGTAGAATAGAGTATGAGGTGGCTATTAGGAATTCACAACACCCAAACTAGGCTTTGCCACTTGACTCATTTTGCACCTACAGGCAAATTACTTAACATCTTTGTCTGTTTCCTCCTATATAAAAGGAGAAAACCTATTCAGTTACCTCATAAGGGTGTTGAAGGGATTCATTACTTGATGTTTGCACAGCATTTTCAAGACTTAAAGAACATAGTAGAGCTTTATGCTAAAGGAGTATCTTCAGGCATCTGTATAGACTTTTTTCCAAACCCTTATTTGCATAAATAACCTGGCAAGGCTAAGGTGACTGAGTAGCACTAGGGGTTAGAGGCAGCAGTAGTCAAAATTGTACATAAATAAAAAGCAATGTTAAAAAGTGGTAGTGCTTTGCAGTACTTACTGTTTAGGACACTAGGAAATATTTTTGCAAAATGAAAACTTAAAATTCACATGATATCCCATACTAGCTTGAAAATGCTAAGTATTGGCAATTAACGCATGGTGATTTGCCCTAGATATTTAATTTGTTGCTTTAAATATTTTCTTTGTTGCTGTTTTTATATTGGTGGCTTGTAGAATTAATTATTCTTAATACAATCAGCTAATAAAGCTGAAATAAATGAATTAAATATTGGCTGAACACATCTGAAAAGGGTGATGTTCATTGGAAAAGATAAAATCTGTTTTGAAATTTATTGGTTGTACTTTGTGACAACAGTTTTTATATGCCGATAATTTTCATTTAATGGTCTGCAGGTTGTAAACAGACTTTTAGATTGGCTAAATCCAAGAAGGGTGTTCACCTTGTGGAATTATAAAACATAGATTAAGTAGCAAACATGTTTCAAAAGCTGTTTTAAGGTTGGTTAGTAAAACTGCATGCATTCAGGTAAGCTTTATTCAGCCTATTACAACATGAAATACTGAGATACGTACACGCTTTGTATCAGTTTTAAAATAATTTTTTCTTTCTGGAATTGATTTTGAAAATCTGCATATTTCTCAAGTTCTTACTGTCACCTTGTTCTGCTTTTGCATGTTCAATGGCACAAATCTTCCATACCTGCTATTAATCCCTTAAAGCAAAAATACGCAAGGCCTTGATGATTTACTTTGTGTCTGACATAGGGGGCAGAGCTCAACAGAAGAGCGGACCTGTTGTGTTAGCAGATGAAGTAAAGAATCCAGCAATGGAGAAATTGGAATTGGTGAGAAAGTGGAGCCTAAACACTTACAAGGTATATATTTGTGTGTGTATGTATAGATTCTAGAAGCGAGTTTGCTACTAGATGGCACTAAAGCTTTCAAAGTATTGGACTACTGTATTAAGGCAGTGAGCATCAGCAAGAATGCATAGAGAAGGCTTAGTTTTCTTTCAAGTCTAACATTCTTTGTAAGCATTTTTAAATCTTTGGTTTTAAGGGGAAAATCTTTCCATAGGTGGTATTGATTTAAGAAGGCAAAGAATGTTCCATTTCTAATGTCCCCGTCAACGTACAGAATGTACAGATTTCAGGACTGATGCTTATAATTAAGTCTTTTTGCTATCTTTGAGTTGATTGCTGATACAATAAAATTTTATCTGATGGGAAAAAGTCAGGCCCACTTACAAGTTCCATACTTGTTAATTGCTATTCTGATGTTTTTGTTCTGTCTTGGCTGATTGTTTTTTCTTAGTCTTGGAATTGTTGCTTTGATTCATGTGTGTTTTACTCTTGATTGGTGCTTCTTTGTGATCAATTGGGATTTGATGAATTTAATAACACAAGAATAAAGAAAAGGTGTTTAAAACACAGCAGTTTGCCAGAAGTGACTCTCATTAAAAAGCCATAAGATAAGGAAAAATTGTCAGGGAATACATTACTGTCAGCAGTTCTAAGCAAAGACCAGTTTTGAAAAACAGCTTTTTGTTATGCTTGCAACTTAAACGATATAGGTGTGGACAGTTGGGCTCTGCATCAGTGGGTTCTACATCAAACCATGAGGAAAGGAAGAATCTGTGGAAAAAAAACTTCCCTTCTAAAACACAGGTCTGAATCCCTCCAGTGTTAAGTCCAGATAAGGACTTCCTCCCCAGTGAGGTTGGGAAGCAGGGATGGAGGCATTCTACCCACTAACAAATGCTTATGGTGTTCTTTGTGCCAGAATCAGAAGTTTTTGGTTTGTTTGGTTTTTTTATGTCTAATTAAACAACTTTTAGAATTTGTACAGAAGTCTTGTCAGCTGCTCCTGGAGCATGCTGTGGTCCAAGCAGAATATGTGCTACTCGGCTGAAGCTGTTCTTTAAAATTCACTAAGAAACATTGACTCTTGAGGTTGAATCTGCTATACCGCTATTAAATCGGGAGAGGACTTGACCTTATTATCTCTTTTTAGTGCCTTAATTTAGAAAAAAAAAATGAAAAAATTCCCCATGTCTCAACTGCAGAATGATTGAAATCCACTTATGTGAACCAATAGCTGGAGGACTAGTGGAAAATGCTGGGAAAAGTGGTCTTAGATCCTTGTTTAGAATGTGATTTCTTTGGCAGCAGTCTTTGCAAAGTCTGGATTTTTAGATTTCTTTCTTGGCTTAAACCTCCCCCTCCTTGAAATCCAGTATCCTGCCAGTTATGGCATAGCAAACAAAGAATAAGACTTTCAGAAAACTAAATGAATCTGTATTCTTGAAATCTATATGCTAGAAGTTGTTTTCCAAATATGCCTAAGGTAATAGGTCAGTTAGTCTTTCTAGAATCCCATACTGACTTCTTGTGTGTGATTTTTTTTTTTTTTTTTTTTTTTTTTGGAGGAATAGGGTTGTTCAGAGTGCACGTATGAATTTATTCTGAATTGAGGGAGCATCTTGCAAATGTTCCTGGAGATGCCATACACTTGAAAACACTTTGTATGTAGGCTACAGACAAAAAGCATATTTGATCTGACTAAGGACGGTATTTCAATTTGTGGACATACTGGCTTGCTTTGGTTCCCATTAGGAAGTTCGTGGGAAGAAGTCTACACTTTAGCTCATAATAGCTAACTGATCATAGGAGGTGCAGATATAAAGGATAGGAGTAAATGGTTGGTGGAGGGAAGTCAGCGACTGAACCCCTCTGAGCTGAAACCCGTGCTATACAATGTTCCAATTTGGCAAAGGGGAGTCAGTGGTGAAACTTGCTGTCAGGAAGCTCTTTATGAATCTGACATGAGTAGTTCCTCTGTCGTGATGTCTGTATTGGGAGCTGTGAAGCGCAAATTACTAATACATTCAGAAGTCATACCCATCTGTGAAAAGATGATTAAGTATGCCTTCGTATATATTGGGTACCTTGCTTTTTGTCCCATATGCATTTCTGTGAATGAGAAACAATCCCTTTTGTTAAGGCTTATTTTTTAAGAAACTGTTTCCAATTGAAAAAATCACAGGAGGGTAAAGCTGCTCTTCTGCCTAGTTAACCATGGACTTTTGTAGACTGTATTTAACTTTTCCCATAATTTATAACTTAAGATTATTCTGTTGCCTTTGCAGCTACTGTCCCTCTTCAGTCTCCCAGTCTCCCTAGTAATTGTGAGTTAGCATCAAAAGAAATTGCCCTTCATTCCATAATGCAGTGGCAAGAGCTTTTTCTGTTCCTTCCCCTACCTCCCCCTTTGGATGAGAAAGGCATTTTCAGTTTAGCAAACAGACCTAAGCACAAGAAAGTTGTGACTTTTCCAGCAATTCTAATAAAAAACTTACCTTTTTGTTTTTCACGTAACTTCTTAAAATTTGAGGGAGGAAAAAAACCAATATACCTGTTTTACAAGCCTTTCTTTAATGCTGGGCTGCTAGTGGAACATTTATTTCTCAGGCGTGTCCAGTAATGTCTCTGTTCATCTTTTAACATGTGCAGTTTTAAATATATTTCTCTTAAATGTGTTTTGGTGGTGTTGTTTTTTCTTTGAGAGAGTTACACTTTGCCTTGTGTGACTTTCTGAGAAGCATGGTCTTACTCAGAACAGCGTTCTCCTTTAGAACAAAGCAAAATGGAGTTAACATGTGGAATTTTCTCCATTTGCTAGTGAAACTATACAGCAACATGTGTGTCTGTACTAGTCCGCTTAGAACCAGAGTAAATCAAAAGAGATAATGCATCTTCTCAATTATTCTTGTTCGGTCTCAGTGTTCAACTTCAGCTACATCTCATTTTAACGAAGTGCGTAGTGTAAGTCTTTGCAATTACTAGTTTTTCCTCACTTGTCACTGCTGTGGTTTTGGTTGTTACTTCTGAAGCAAATATTCCTTGGCTGAAAATAATTCTTTCCTTTGTAATTTATTCTTCCTTCCAAAAATTATCCTTTCCATGATTCGGATTTTTGTCTTGCATTTCCATAGGAGGAGGTGTGTGTCTCAGCTTTTTTGGAAAGTAGCCAAAATTTGTCCATCAATTCCGTAGCTCCTAGTGAAAGGCTTATTTATGCTCTGACCACACTCATTGCTCAGCTGTGTTTTCTGTTTTCCGTTGCAGATGTTGGTCGTAAAGTTGTATTCTGTATTGATAAGAATGGTTATGCTCTCCCAAATTTCTGATTCTTGACAGGCAAATGTCTCCTAGATTAGCTGTGCTCTTTCTTGCTAATTGGTTGAATCTAATGAAGTAGCCCAAATAGTCTGTACCTTCCCATCTTAAGCTTATGAGTTATGACCAAGTCATTCTGCTTTATCATTCTTGAACAGACCTGAAAGTTCTAGCAGGTTAAACGTGTTATCTCTTTTGGATGCAGGTAAAGACTGGACTAAACTAAAGTCCTTGAATTTGGAAACCCTGGGAAATCCAGTGCTGTAATGTATTTGGGGAATTTGTTCATGTGGGACTTAGTTATCTCTTCACCTCTTGGGACCACAGATCAACTTCAAGTAGCTTACCGTAGCAGTAAATAATTCCTGCTTTCCATAGAGAAATTGTCCGGCTTTGCTAGACATCTGCTTTACAAACTACTTCTCCCATGTCTTGGTCAAGGGGACCCCTGGGGTGAATCTCAGGAGGCTCACTGCCAGGCTGGGCTCGGATCTCTGGCAGAGAAGGTGTTGCGGATGAATGGAATGTGGTGCAGCCTGAGCTGTCACAGCCCTTGGCTGGGTGAAAGTGCTTACAGCCTTGTCAGAGTGCATTCTCTGCTCACTGTGTTAACGAACTGCAAATCTGTTAAGAATATGACTTGTGACAGAAAAGAAATAGTGTAAGTCTTTGGGACAATCAGCTCCACTTCATAGATGTGTTAATAATGAGAAATGCATTTTAATAGTTTTACATACTCCTCCGTTGGCCTTCCTGGCCACCTGGGCACGCTGCCGGCTCATACGCAGATGGCCGTTTTCTGCCCCAGGCCCTTTTCTGCTGGGCAGCTTGGCAGCCGCTCTGCCCCCCAATTTCCCATTCAGTTTTAAAAAACATGCAGAAACCCACCACCTCCTTACTTTTCCCGCTCCACCCCCCAAAAAACCCCCACACAACCACCACCAACAAAAAAAAACCCACACCACCCAACAACAACAACAAAAAAATCAAAATAACATTTTTGGAGAACATAACATGGATGATCTGGAATTGGATGGTTAGTAAACAAAGCCCAAAAGATCACTAGCTAGATATTTTTATGCAGAACTAGTAATACTCCTGTTAACTGACTTTAATGCAGTGGGCTAAATTACTTCTTTTAACTTAATGAGATTCACCAAACCTGAAAAGAGATGTGTTCTTTTACTTGAGAAACAATTAGTTATGCTCTTGATTTGCTAACTTGAATATTCATCCTAGTAGGAGTTGAGACTTGTCCAACTGTTCTTGCTGAGTCCTGATAAACTTCTAAAGACTGTGTTGTTTTTTCAGTTTGTTGTGCAAACTTATATTGGGACGAGTGATTGTGAAAGAATCGTGTGTAATTATACGTCCCTTGAAGCTGAAAATGGGTGTATGCTGTGTTGTCTTGAATATATTTGATTCTTAATAATTTAAATTATTTTTTTCCATAGTGTACACGTCAGATCATCTCTGAAAAATTGGGTCGTGGCTCAAGAACAGTAGATCTGGAACTAGAAGCTCAAATAGAAATATTGAGAGATAACAAAAAAAAATATGAAAATATCTTGAGACTGGCACAGACGCTGTCCACACAACTCTTCCAGATGGTACATACCCAAAGGCAACTTGGAGATGCATTTGCTGACCTGAGTTTGAAATCATTGGAACTTCATGTAAGACTTTTATAGTATTAAAAAATAAAATGGCAGAGATGAAGATAAGCCTAATTGACCCGTGCAGGGTATATAGTAGTTAGCAGCTACTTTTCTAAACATTGTTGTTAACAATACATTACATGCTCTTTGTGTTAAAAGCTTATGTAATTCACTTCAAACTATAGGAAATTATGGAAAGTACTGTAGTTCTATAATGTTTCTTAAATGTTTACCTTTAGCTGATGGTCTGACTCAAGAACTGACAACTTTTCTTTGTATAGGAAAATGCATTTTGCTATTAATTTTGCTTCTAATGAAATGTCATCAAAGTGTTGCAGAGTGTTACGTCATTTCAATTACAGGATGTCTTTGGGGAATTTGCCTGGGAGTAAGTAGAATAGGGCACGTTACTTCACTTGTGCACATTGAATGTGAGTAAATTATTGTTCTGTAGCATATTTAAGCATTGAGATTTCATCTCAAAGCCTTTTTTAATCAGATTTTTGCCACTAATAGGACTAATGTCTGTATTCTTACGTGGTTGGAGCTTCTGAGAGACACTCGATCTTTAGATACCTGCATTTGGGTTGTTATGATTCCTTGGTTTAGAAATGTATGTATCACTGGCACTTTTTGTGCGATTAAAAAAACTGCCGTAAAGAGAGGGAAGGGTAGATGTGTACAAACCATAGTAGCTGGCTTGCTTCTACATTGATTGTTCTGTAGTTCCAAAGTTAAAGCAATTTGATAATGCTACCCATGCTTTGGAAAACCAGTATAAAGGGGTTTACTGATTCCATAAAACATAGCTGCTGAAACAGCCCAAATTATCTTTGTGATTATTACAGCTAAAACATCTGTCTCTCTATTTTTGCCTCTTCATGAACATCTATTCCTGTTGAGTTTCAAGGGAGGAGGTGCAGCTCATGCTTGCACAGAGGAACCTTAACTGATAGCTAGCTCAAAAAATTTGAGGTTCCTGCAGTGGAGGACAGGAACTTTTAATATTACAGTCTGACAGATGAAAATCTGTGAAAGCAGAGCACTAAGAAATTAAATCATCTGCTAAAGGAAGAAGTTCTTAATAATCAGTTTACTCCTGACACACATATGGGCATGTGGTTTGTGGCAGAACTTAGTGATTGTTATGAAGTTTGTGCTGAAGCTGGGTGTTTCTTCTGAAACTTGGATTAAATCTGGCATCATGCTGTTGTTTAAAGAGTTTTCTTTTTTCTTTTTCTCCCCCCGCCCCGGCCCTGAATAGTTTGTAACTTCCAAAGGGAATACTGTTCTTCCAGGTTCTTTCAGCATCTTGTACTGGTCTTGGAATTTGTTTCAGTCATTCATCTCTTGTGTAGATTATTGAATGAGGCTGTTGATGAAAATCAAATAAAGGTTTCTGCTGTAATAAAAGTTATCTAACCTTTGCCTCTTGGAGACTTGCCTGATGTTTGTCTCTTTCCTCTTTGTGTTTCCCCTTTGTTTAATCTTTACTGTATTACCATCTGTAGCCTGGCCTGTTCTTCTTGGATGTTTGGATTGCATTGTTGCCTCTAAAACTTGTGAAAGACTGAAAGTAAAATTTCTGAACAGTTAGTCTTTAATGTTTAACGTGATAACAGTATAATTTTTTTTAAAAAAAAAGACAACTAAAAAAACCCCCACCAAAATCTACACCACTTCTTAAGGTAATATTTCTTATTTTTTACATGATAACAAAATGAGATCTCAGTGTGGTATCTGCAGAGGTATTACTTAATATGAATGTTTTGCTGTTTCTCTTTTGGATACAAAGATAACTCCTGGTTCCAGGCTCTTGTGCCTCTAATTACACAGACAAATGAATTCCAATTTTAATTGACCTGTGCATAGAGTATGAACTGAGTATAAACGCTTTGATACAAAAAGGATTTCCTGTCCATTTCATAAGAGGTATCTGCAGAAGTCGTGGACAAAACTCAAGTTTATAGGAAAATGTAGGACAGTTTTGGTGACTAGCGTGTTTCTTAAGTGCTGCAGGCCACTGAAGTCCCATCCTTAGCCCCTTCCTTTGAATTGGTAGCGTTGCTTATTTGGGTTTGCGATGATCTGGGTCAGAGGATCAGCTGGAAAACTAATTGCAGTTTTGCCTGCAGGAGGGAAAAGATGGGCCTAGACACTGCAGCAGCAGTCCTACTGGTGTTGTCTCTGCCTGTATGCTGCTGTTTATTCCCTGTGATAGCCTCCTGTGTTACTGTTTAGCTGGCAGTGTTAGACCAAAACCAGCTGAAAATAGGCTATTTTTTTTAATTTCAGCAGGATCTGTAATGGCTGACTGCTTTTGCCAGCCCAGCAGCTTTGCAAAGCAAAGGTGACAGGTCTTTAGAGGTGTTTACAGGCCTTAACTCATGAAAAATTGCCCTAAGTTCTCTCCTTTTTTTTTTTTTTTTCTTTTTCTTCAAATTGCGTGCTTTCACTGCACCTCCTTTTCTAGAGGATTCTTTCCTTACCCTCATGAGGTCATGAATGTTAACATGAAATATCATTTGGCTTTGGTGTTCGTGTCCTTGTCAGATGAAGGGAAACTGGGAGAATACAGCACTTCTGAGTCAGTTGTTGGCAGGGTGCAAGCCTAAAAAGACCAAGTTCCAAATGTGAACCTAGTGTGTTTTACAGCTATTACAACCAGAGATTGTACTCTTTTGTGAGAACTCCCATCTGCAGAATATGAAGATGCCATATGGATGACATAAATATAATAATTGGTCTCATTTGGCATCCATGCATTAGGAAAATCTTTGCAGCCTTTGTCAGGGCTTACGCTTCTGCTAGCAAAAAGACATGAACAAACATATATCTAAATGTGACTTGGAAATGCCTTGGAAATAATTTTGCGCTTGTCACTTTAGAATTCATGGCTGAGCTACATTACAGTTTTTATTTGCTATCCATTATAATGCCGTGCTCTTCAATTATTTACAGCCTGTGAAACTGTGATAGATGTTGGGGCTTTTTGCAGTGCCCTTTTCCAGAATGTAAGAATAAAACTTAATAGCTAATTAATGCTGTGTGCCCTTGTGAACTTAGTTATATTACTGTATTTAATGTAGTGGTGTCTCTATTGGTATTAAAGCATTACCTGGACAGCCACATGAGAGATCCTGGATTAAACCCCTGCTGAATGACAATATAAAGATTACATTAGCACTTACTTTTAAGTAACATTCAAGATTTCTGAGTGCAGGAAAATCACATTATAAAATAGGATTTGACATGATGCGTGGTAACAAAATTGTAAACCATAGTTTACTGATGTTAGATCATTTCTTGAAAACTGGGAACTGAATATTGTATTGAAATCATATCTGTTTAATCATAACCATACCCAAATAGAAGTGAAAGAACTACCACATCTGTACGTTTGGGTTTTTTTATATATAGTTGCTGATGAATGTTATGATTTTAAATGATCTACAGTTTTGTTTTCTCTGCTCTTTGTTTATAGGAGGAGTTTGGCTACAATGCAGATACGCAGAAACTTCTAGCTAAAAATGGAGAAACTCTTCTTGGGGCTATTAACTTTTTTATTGCCAGTGTGACTACATTGGTGAATAAAACAATTGAGGATACATTATTGACTGTGAAACAGTATGAAAGTGCCAGGTAGCTATTCTGTGTCTAGCTGTTTTCATTATGAACTAACCTTCAGGAAACAGACTTTGTATCAGCTTAGTCCTTGTATTTAAGTGACTAACCTGTCAGATAAAAACCTTATAACACAACTTTCATATAATTAAGATTTACAGTTAACTGCCTTATTGCACATATCTTCAGATGTGTTGTGAATATTCTGTTGTAGACTTAATTTTACTTGTTAGCTCTAGGAGTAATAATATGTGTTTTCTCCTGTGTGCTAGATTAAGCTGGCTTTCTAAGCAACGTGACAGTGTAACATTAACCCTTTTATCCAGGTACATTGTAATAGATAAAATGACCTCTTTGAAAAACATTTAATCTTGCGCTTCTGTTGATGCACAATATGTGCAATTCACACCAGTTTTTTTCACGCAGAAGTTGCAGGCTTGGTCACAAAGGAGAATATAAAAAAAAAAAGAATTTCTTTGTGAGTGAAATCATCTAGCAGTAGATAAGGGGTTTCCTGCCCTGGAGAAGGTTACTTTCAGATGTGGCATGGTACTCTAAAGCCAGGTTCCCTTTTCCTGCCAGAGTTTGGACCTGCGGTTCTTTCCGATGCCTGGTTCCATTTAGACTTTCTTTCACTTAATAGGACAAAGTTGTGTTTCTTTTAATTTGCCAAAAGATGCAGTTTATGCATGTAATTTTTTGTGATTTTTTTTTTAAGATCAAAATTTGCAAGCCACTTGAGTTTTGAAGTCATCCACCTCCCCACCCCTTAAATTGTTCTGTTCTAGTGCTTATTTATAAGCAAAATAATGTTATTGTTATGATATTTAGGTAAACTTTCAAAAGGCATGAAAGGCAGAATTAATATGAATATCATGTATTGTTTTATTTTTGACACTAAAGCATTTAAAAAAAATTGAACAGCCAACCATTTCCCACAACTTCCAGGTATCCCCTTGAAAATCTGTACAAAATAAATCTGCTACAATTGTTCTTGCCAATCATTTTCATTACCTGGTTCTTCCCTCCTGAATTACCTTCATTACTTTCCTTTTCTGTTGATTTAAAAAAATCAAGTATTTTGCCACTTCAATAAGGCGAATAAATGACAAATGTTCTTTACTTGCATAGACAGTCCATCATTTTGCTGTGTGAAAATAGGTCACATTTATTTCTGTTCCTATTCTTCCCTGTCCTGAGTTGCACTTCAGCATTCATCTGTTTCCCTCTTCTGTCAATTCCGAAAAGGAAACAAACCAACAGAGAGTCAAGTCATAAACTCTAAATCAAGCCTGAGTCATAGTGGCAGTAAGAATCGGGAAGAGCCCTGTGAATATTACTCCTTTTACCTCTGAAAATACTGTATTTTGTTTTGGAGCAGTTAGACCAGCTGAAAAGTTGTTTTTCATAACCAGATTTTAATCCTGATTGATTTCAAGTTTTAGAAGCATCTGTGAGAAGGCATATTTGAAAAGCCAGAAATAGGTTGGTTTGTTCCATTAAAATTGCCATTACACGCTGGTGTGTTAGGCTCAATTACTTGAAAGCTGCAAAGAAGTATGGAAGGAAGAGTGAAGCTTTGGGCAGGGCTGCCCATGACCTTGGAGTGATGGGTATTGTCTGTTGCTTCACCTCGTCAAGTGCTAGATGGCTGTGAACAGAGGAGTGCCTGTTGCACAAGAGAGGGAAGAGAAAACTTAGGAGGCCGTTACTACATTTGTCTTACCCGTTTGCAGTAATGTTATAAAATATAAAATCGTTTATCTGGCAAGGATCCAACATTTGGTAGACTTGCATGTAACAGTGGAAAGCAGAAAATGAATTTAGTGGTACAGTCTTCGAACAACTAGCATTCCATAGGTGCTTTTCCCACTTATAAATGCTATATTTTGATTAATAGAAAGCTTGAATTAAACTTGGAAAAGAAATAATTGATGTTTTCAAATAGAAAATGAATATTCAAACTGATTTCTATATTTAAAAAATACTGAAAGACTTTTTTTTCCCATTAAAATGAGAAAGAAGGTATGACTGGTTCATCTCTATGTAATGAAATGGTACACTCTAACATGGAAGGATATCAAGGAGGTTCATAACTTTTTAAATAAATAGGTTGTATAAAAACTAGCTTGTTTAATTAAGAAATTGTTAGGTATCTGGGGGCAAGAGCTTGTACCCTAATATAATTTTTTTTTTTTGCTAGGAGTATCTGGAATAGATAATTTAGAGAGAAGGAGAGTAAATTAGAAAATATTTTTCATCAGTCTTATCTGGAAGTGGGATATATATCTGGTGCAGAATTGGCTTAAGTACTTAGATGGCTGTTAGTCTTAACCTTGTGTCTTTCTCTTCGCCTGCCCCCTTCAGTGGTGGTAGTGATCCAGAGAGTCTGACTTGTCTAGGAAAACAAGATAGGCCCTCAGCAGAGTATAAATAACGCGTCATCTTTTTACAGCCTGTTTATCCATAGGGCAGACAAGTTCATGCAAAACTGTTTGTGGAAAAACTGTAAAAGTGTTCCAATTAATGCATACAGAGAAGCCTAGAGCATGCTGAAAAAGCCATGGGACGAGGTTTGGTGTAAGCGAGCCATTGCTCAAATCTGCTTGAAGGGCATGTCTGGCTGGTGGTGCTTCTCTTGCTCTCAACACAAACTGTTCACTGAACTAATTCAACAGCAGAAGAATAACCTGGGGGAAAAAGCTAACTAGCTTGATCTGGGTTACTAAGCTGAGATGTCTCGGGAAGGCTCTGACCACTGAAGCCAGCACAAAACAGGGTTGGGAGCATGTGGCTAAGACAGGAACAGAAGAGGGAGGATGCTTGTTGAGGCAGATATATACAGTGTACTTAAGGGTGTGGTTTTGTTTGATGAATAGGAGGAGGGGGAAAAAAAACCCTTGCCTAAGTTTTTTATTTTTTCCATACTTGACTGTTTTGTTCATCTTCTGTTGTACTTGGCCCTGTATGTGAGGACTGTTTTGAGACACTTTGCCTTTAGATATTTTTTTCTTCCCCCTCCTCCTTTTTCTTCGCAGGATTGAATATGATGCCTATCGAACAGACCTAGAAGAGCTGAATCTTGGCCCTCGTGATGCAAACACTCTGCCAAGGATTGAGCAATCACAACAACTCTTTCAAGTGCATAAAGAGAAGTACGACAAAATGCGTAATGATGTATCTATCAAATTGAAATTTTTGGAAGAAAATAAGGTAAGCTATGATTTCTGATGTTACGTTTAGGAGTTTTGTCCTGGAAGTTTCTGCTTTGCTAGAAATAATTTAATTGTTAGATCTTAAAATATATCTTAATTTAAAAATAGCGAGCAAAGAAAGCAAGCTGAGTTTTCTGAGTTCTCGCTGTATCACTGGAGGACACACTTTGAGAGCAGGCAACCTTAAAAGTCCGTATCAAGCTGCTCCAGCTACAAATGGCAAACATTATGGCCACTTGTATAGATTCTTGTTGATATGGGAGCTTCCAAGTTTGGAAAAGCATTACTTTTCAAGTTTATTGCACTTAATAGTTACATGAGTCGTATAACTACTGATTTAAGATTCAAAGTAGTACTTATGTTTGACAACACTGTCGTGGAGGGTATGTTCAAAGAAAGTGAGAGAACTGTAAGGAGGCATCTTCAAAATTAAGCTTTCTTTAAACTCATAACTTGGAACTGAGAAATACAATTTTCTATAATTAATACCCTTATAGTTTCTTAATTCTAAACACAGCTCTTGAACTGTTGGCTTGAAGATTTTTTTTTTTCTCATATGTGTTCATTCCAGCCTTACCATTTAATCTATACCCTGTTCGTGATCGAGAATTGTCATACAGAAAACACTTTTAACCTGTGCTTTCTTTGGTAAAACAAGCCTTCTAAATTGTTTCTAATTAGATGTAAAAATAGTGGTCTTTCAAGATCTGGTGTTTGTTCATACTCATATAAATGAAATGGTTATAATTATCTAAGGCTATATTTCCTATGTCTTCAGAGGGAGGAAAATAGGATCAAAACTTACATAAAAGGTAGCAGTTTGTTAGTTTGTCAATGGCTAGCAGTGGGTTAACATTTTCAGTATGAGTTAATTCATATATTTTAACGATCTCAATGTAGGTAACAACTGCTTGTCAGAGAATTCAGGAGTGGCCCCAAATGACAACAGTAGCAAACCGTGCTGCTTGCATGGAAGGAGGAGGCTTTAAGGGAAAATCACAGCAACAAACTAAACAGATTAAAACTGATTATTGTCAATTCTTGCATATATTATCACATGTGCAGTTACATCAGCTACTTAGAATAAAGATGGAAGACAGGGAAGAAACAGAAACCATCGACAGATGAGGAGAAGAAGAAAAAAGTGGAGAAAATCAACAAACCTTTTGGTTTCCAAAACAGCATACGCTAAAAATGTAGCTTGTGAGCACTGTTACTTCATACAGACATTTGCATTAGGACCAGGGATCTGGAATCACAGCCTTTAGGAGTTGATGAACCAGATAATCAGATGATTAAAATCTGGTATTGCCCTGACTTTCATTTGTTGTTCTTGCTGAACTTGTAGCCCATTGACTTTCAAATTGAAAAAATCCATATTGAAATTAATTTTCTTGAACAAGCTGAAGCGTAGTCTAAATGCTGCTACTTTATGCGTAAATTTAAAAATGCTCATAAAACCTGAGTTTTAACTGTGTTAGGTTGAAAATGGATGTACTGAAGGTGTCTCCCCTCCCGCCCCCCCCTTTTTTTAACATTCTAGTAAGTTGTTTGCTTCTGTTGAAGTTGTTTGATCCTTCCAGCTCATATCTTTATAGCAATTCTGATGCTCAAGTTCAAATTGATTGAAAACAGCACTTACCCTGCTTCTTCTTGGTTTGCATTAACTGTATAACAGACTGATCAATTTGTGTTCATATAGATAGGAAAACTTCAGAGTGAAAGCATTTTATTACCATTTTGTACAAAAAAGTTTCCACATTTTTTTAAAAAACTAAATGAGGCAATTTAGAGAACACTAAAGAAACTGGCTTCCTAGTGACAGTCTTGAATTAGATCAAGCATCCTGTTAGCAGTCACAGCCTACAAATTTTGTTTCTGAAAGAGATTGTTTTTTCCTTCCTGCCTTTTCTTTTAGATTAATACAGAGGGGACTTTCACATGCTTAAGCCTTTTTATCACTGGTTGACGTATCTCAGTTTTGACACTAAAGATGTCAAAATATTTACTGAAGGGTGTATGTAATTTTGTTCCCAAATAAGCCATAGAAAGGACTTCCTTTACAGTCAACTATTGGCTTCAATGTAATTTTCTACTGAGAGAAGCTTTACTTTGGTGGGTTCTATTTATTGTATAGGATTCTCCATAGTAAACTATATATAATGTTAATCCCAATCCTAAATTTTCATTTCAGGGGCACTTTTTTTTTCCCAGCTCACGTCTGTCTGTGATAGTTTTTGTTCTGTGCCCGGAATGCTTCCTGGGGTTTAGTGGGAGGCAGTGGTTATCTGGGAGATGAAGTTCTTACCAATCTGACATCTTCATTCCTTTCTCTTTTGTCCACGATTATTTATTTTTTTTATTAATGTCAATGGTGGGGAGCTCCTGTTAGACCTCATACTTGTCCTGCAGCTAGTATTAAGAAATTGGAATGCACAGTTGGTTTGCCAGACAACTCTATAACCATTATAAACATTACTTTTATCTGTGTACAAAGTGGCTGTGACTGCTCTTAAGTCACTTTTTATATTGTGAAGGATCTTTAACTCAATAAGCATAGGATCAGTAAGTATAGGAACTACATTTTAATTTAGTTAGATTTAATAATGTCAGATTTTTCCAAAGGTACATGGTGACAATTGCTATCAGCCATCATAATTTAAACATCTGTAAATACAGCATGTGCCTAACATGAAAGAGGAGAAAGAAAGGAGGAAGATCACAATGGGTACTGCTGTAGGAGTGTGTCTACAACAGAGTTGTTTCAGCTGTGGGAATAGTGCGCTGTTCAGGAGAGGGCTTAAACTGAAGACCATATATGATGTGGAAGGGCGATTTTGGTATTGTTAAGCTGTTACAGTAGTCCCGGTGAGGGAGTTAGACTGACCCTGTATTCTTGGTAACATGAACCTGCTATTTTGTGTGTCTATCCCCAGGACCATGTTGATGCCCATTTAATGAAATGGGAGATCAAAATAAAGGAACATCAGACGGACAAAATACTGGTTTTACTCACTCTCGCAAAGAGCATTTCTGTAGCCTCTTTTAGAAAGCGTGTGTTTTGCAGGCTTACTGTATACAAGGCAAGTGAAGGTTAGTATTTGAGCAGCTGTATCAGGGCTTGCCAGACTTCGTTACAATACACTAAACATGCAAATGTCTAATAGTCAACATTATTAGTATGTATTGTTGTGGTGCTGAACCCAGATGTGAATTAGTGCTTGTTCAGTCTAGTTAGGGAAGCCTTTTTAGGTAAGAAAACGGTACAGTATCCATATATTTTTTTTCTGTTGTAGATTGTAAACCTTTGAGCTTCAAGTCTTGCGTATATTGATACAGGATGTAGTACAGTGTAGTCTCAAGCTTAGTCGTTATCATTTCTGTGTTGAAAACAGAATTGTGTAATGAAACCTTGCCATAGCAAAACAGTTAAGCAATTTAGGGTTTAATTTTTTGATTAGATAAATCATTTTATGATTATCTCCCAATAAATACGTTTTTACAGTCTGACCAATATTAAACATTTAGAAAAAAGAAATTGTGTATTTTTGCCTGTCAAATTAACATCAAAACAAAATCTTAGATGTTCTTTTGTAAATGTACCTAGACTAGATGCTCTCAGTGATGTTCCTACTCAAAAATTTTGTCCCGTATTTGGTTAGGCATGGCATATGAGGAGAGCGGGGAAAACTGGGAGGTGATTCAATCTGTCGCTGCAAAGGAGCTATAAAGCCAGTTTAACTGGCTGGTGGGCTCTGGTCGGTCTGTGTTGCTGCAGGTGTCACCAAACAGCCATAATCAAGCTGGTGCTACATTTGGGGGAAATAGGCATCACGTGATTGCAGTCACTTTGTGCCTCTTCTTCTGGGTTCATATGTTAATATTTCAGTTAAAAGCCCCCAAAGGTTCTGAGAACTGTCTTACAGTAAACCTGGGATTGCAAGTTTCTGTCTGTAAAACTAAGATAACAAGATTTCTGTTCACTAATTTCATTATAGCATTTGATCTTGAAATTAGAACTGATCTTTTTATTTTTTTTAATGTTGCTGCAAAGTTATATTGGTGCTATCCCCAGCTGGCAGAGTTCTGCAAGTAGTTTGTGGCGTTGGATAATGAGTGTAAGAGCAGCTGCAGTCAAAATTCATAGCTTACAATACTTTTTTGTTTTGTTGTTGTTGTTCTTTTTTTTAAAAAATTATTTTAAAATAAGGCTGGTGGCCTGTTCTTAGCTTAAAGATTTCTGCCACTAAAAAACTTTTGAAAAGGCATCTTTCTGAGAAAGGAAGAACTGTTATTCATGTCTGTAGTTGAGAAATGTCAAATACCATTCTGTGTAGAGAAAGAAATTGAGTGCACTTCTGTGAGTTATACTTGAGGAGTTTGAAGTTTAAATTCTTGCTTCTACAAATGAAGGCAGTATGCAATGTAATGGAAACCCAGATGACGTAACTGTTTAGACCAAATAACCTCAAATAAAGATAGCTAGGAGAAAGGGTCGTGGTGGTTGTGAGGAGGTACAAACCAACAGAAAGAGTAGAATGGGCGTAGTCTTTTTGGTTGTTGAGATGGCTGGAACAGTCTGAATGAGGAGGCTGTAAAGAAATCTGTGCCACAGAAGATAGGGTGTTCACAGGGAGTCAGCGGGGAAAAGGACAATATTTAAAAAGAAATTAAATGTTAAGAGCATCCAGAGGAAATGTGAAAACTCGAATCCAACGTATAGTGTCTTCTGTATATGGAACTTAAGTTGTCTGTTTGGGGCATGCCTGGTTTTTCTGCTTATCCACAAAGTTCAATTTTGAGACATAAGTTTGCCAAGTCTATTACGGGAGTGCTTACTCTGCTCATAATTAGGAACAAATAGGTGTGTGTAGTTAATTAACAAGGAACAATGATTTTAGATGATGTTCAACTGTAAAATATGATGGCTTTTTGACAGACATGCTTGTCATACATTGGAATCCATATTTTAGCAACATACCATTAACATTCTTTGATTGAAAGGGAAATCTTCGAATGCTCCTTTAATGAACAGGTGCTACAGCTTTAGTGCTCAAGACTTGGCCTTCAGCGCTGCTGTCTAACAGTCACTTCAAGGCTTTGCTGAAGGAAAAAAAAAAAAGGCAAAAAAAAAAAGCAGTCCCTTCATCCTCTACCCCCCTTCCCCCACATTTGCCTTCTCTGTCGTGTTTACAAAAGTGTTTTTGCAGCTGTGCAGAGAATCAGATTGGGGAACTGATCCAGGTTAAAGCAACTATGTTGTTGTCTGGTTGGTTTTAATCTAGATCTGCTCCCTGATCCAGCCGACTGCATAACTGCATGGGTGTTTTGCCAACAGAGGGCTAAGGTGAAACACAGTGTGGAAGTAGGAGTCAGTGGCTGGATATGGGAGTGGGTAAGGCTGAGATTCAGGGCTGAGATTCTTTCACGGGAAGACTGGCTAGGGTTGAACTTGGCTTTAAGTGAATACTTGTCATCCAGTTCTTAGCTGTGACTGCAGGTGTTTCTGCAGTGGACATCGGGTGATTTGAGATGTTACAGCTTTTTCTCTTTCCAAAGAGCTTCTTTGTACAGCGTCAGACAGTTTAAGTGGCCTTTTTCTTGAAATTTAATCTTCAAGTCACCTGAATGAAGCTATGGATAAGAAGATCCCCACATCACTTTTGGGATTTGCTTAGCAATCGGCTTCTGAAGGAGGACAGCAGAAGTTGTAACACCTTGAACTTCTGCAACCAGTTTGATAATGATCACAAAATTTACACCACAGTGATCTGGCTTGGGGGTAGAACCTCATACAGTGAGGTAGCCCTGGTAGTTCAAAAAACTCCACCAAAACAAATCTTTTTTCAGTTCGAATCACCTGCCTCTACGCTGTCAGTCCCTGCCTCTGTGTGTGTGTGTGTGTGTGTGTGTGTGCACGTGCATACCTGAGCCTAGACCTGGCTGAATTTCTAAGATTATCAGAAGACTTCAGGGCAGTTCACAGAAGCTTTGTGTTAAAAGCTGCCCTAACAAAGTACCAGTTTGGTCTCAAATGGATGAACTTGGGATGGGAGGGTGGGTTAATTACCTATCTTATTTGAGTTCCTATAAATAGTATGAATAACACCCTTGCAGCATTTTAATAATATGCTAGAACAGTGAGTGTACCTCTGTGTAGAAACCCTGCCTTGGATTTTTTGGAGTCTTCCATGTTGATGATGAAAGAATCTGCTCAAGAAAAAGACTGTACCTGCTAAATTTTTTGCTCTATAAACTTTTAAAAGCAAACCATTTATGTTGTTGTGATGTTTTCTACTTGTATGATGTACTATTTTGGGATGAACATTTTTATAGATAAAAAAGTATTTATATACGTATATTCCCATACAAACTGAAAACCAGGCACGTCTTAATTAATGAAATGAGACTATTAGTAAAAAAAATAATTGTATATGCATAAAAGACATTTCAGCTGTTAGTGCTGAAACCTTTATTTACACCTGCATACATGCACGCACACACACACATCCTCAGCCCTTTTTTCTCAAGGCATTTCATTTTAGAAGTATATTATAACACTTCTGTGTAATAGTGTAAATGTTACACTCTTCTATGTAACAGCATGTCTAATATATGTTGGGGTTTTTAAAATTGGAGATCTTTTCTTAAATGAAGGCAATAAAGTGTTTCTGTATAGAGTTGCATGCATTTCAGAAAGGCGTGTTAGCTGAAGAACCTGTTAAAACAGGCATGGCCAACTGGTAGGCACAGGCCAAACCTGGGCCAAGCACAGTTCTGCTTTCTAGTGTGACAGAAGTGGATTATCCCCTGTGGCTTATGCTGAGAGATGAGGCAGGGATGCAAAACTGGAGTAGAGAAAGCTTCATCTGCTACCTACCACATCCTCCCTTTGGGCTCCATTAGCCATTCTGTTCTGTGTTGGCTACGTGCTGTTGGGCTCGGGGACTCGTAGGCTGAAGACAGGCACAGGGCCACCACCTTAGGGATTTGGGCTCTGACACAAGAGAGGAGTTGTGCTGCGCTGAGAGTGCACCAAGAACAAAAAGGACAGGTTTTGGCTGCAGGAGAAACTGGACAGATGCCTTCTCAGCATACTGCTTGCTGTTCATCAGTCACAACTTCAGCTTTACTGGTGTACTAGGATGAAAATGGTTGTAGCATTTGTTTAACTTTTACTTCATCACTGCTATAGGTTGTCATACTAGACTAGAAGAGAAAAAGGTGATGCCTTCCAGCTGCTTTTGTGCTCTTCTCCCCAAGTTCTGCTTACTGCTGTGACCGGTGTGTTTCACGACTCCTTTGCACAAATGTTACAGTGAAGATACTGACTAAGTGCTGTAAATAATCCTGTGTTACAGGAGATAGGCAAGAAATATCGCCGGAAAAAGAGTATCAGTTTCATTTGACTTAAGTGTATGTGTGCTGGAAAACAGTAGCTCTCTGCAAGGGGGGGGGGCAAAGAAATGAACTGTATACTTAAATAATGTATTTGTCATGTACTGTCTCAGGGGAGTCCGTTTGGCCTGCAGGTGGATATCTGAAACAGAGTTTTGGCATCTAATTTCAAGGAATCAAGTACTTGTAATCAAGTGTTTGGTATTTGATAACGTTATGTTGTTCAGTGAATTGCTTTTGGTCCATGCATCCCGAGTTGGTATCAACTGTTAAGCATACTTCATGAAAACTCTAAATCACTTTAATGTTATTCTGTATTTGCATTTTGTATTTGTTTTTTTAACTTTTGTTAAATAAACTTGTATGAAGTCAGACCATCTCAAATACAAGCATTTTTATATTGCTGACCTGTGATGTTGTTAACATCTGCTTTTTTCCCTCTTAACCTGTCTCTGTCCTTGCCTGCAGGTTAAGGTATTGCACAATCAGCTTGTTCTGTTCCACAATGCCATTGCAGCCTACTTTGCTGGGAATCAAAAGCAGCTTGAACAGACACTTAAACAGTTCCACATCAAATTGAAAACTCCTGGAGCAGATGCCCCATCCTGGCTTGAAGAACAGTAATTGGATTGGAAAAAGAGGACCCAATCTTAACTGAAAATCTTTAAATCTGATAGCAATTAAGGGTTGGGGTTGAAGGACTGTTGTAGTGATTCTTGCACAGACAGCTTTAATTTTTTCCCCCTTTTTATAATACTCTAAAACTGAATTTGGTGGGAAAGTGGGTGATTTTAAGGTAACCAAACGTAATTACTGTCATGTCAAATACAGAGCACTCCTTTTGTATGTAGAGGTTGGTGGTTATTTCTGTAATGGGATGGGGGGGAGAAGGAGGGAGGGAGGGAGGACAAAACTATTATAGATTTGCACTGACAAATGATGTTTGTGATTTCTGGTCATTTTGGTGGCTAGTCAAAATATTTCCGAATGGAGATTTACATGATTTGTACCAACATCTGGTATTTTATAAACTAATATAGAGAACATCTTTAGTAATTTTCATATGACTTTTAAAAAGGAGAGAGTTAAAAGAATATTTTGCAGATTAATAATATAAGGCCTATGTGCAATATCTGCATGTAAGGCAGCAGTAGCAGATGGCTCATTGACTAGTGGAATTGCAGCAAACGCCTTTTTAAAAGATGTACCTTTCCCTCATGGATTTAAAAAAAAAAAAACAACAAACCAAACAAACAAAAAAAGAAAAACACTAAAGCAAGAATCACTGTCAGTCTGAGGCTTCTAAGCACATATTTTTGCTTTGCACCAAGTGGTTTGCTGAGTAAGGCCAACCATGCAATGTATTAATTTCACTTAAAATTTTACTTTCTCTATGAAACAAATACCGTACTAGCCTTAAATCACAGGTATGTGCCTTTTTCTAAGATAATATTTTCCACCAGTGTACATAATCCAAGAACCTTTCAAATAATGGTTTGTCAGTTCCCAGCAAGGGGAAGGCAACTGTGTAAATGTTGTTTCATTGTACATTAGATCAAGTTCAAGCTTTAGTTGACCTTTGTGGGCAGGTATGATTTTGAGAGAGGAAATCGGGCCAGTATGGTTTTTCTACTTAATTGACAAGCATACTTTGGTAATAGGAGGGGAGGTAACATGGAGGCTATGTTTTTAATTTCTCCATCAATCATGTAGTCCTTAAATGTAAAATTCTATGTCAGTTTTATCATAGACATTTTAAATTCAATATATTGGAGTCCTCATTTGCACACGTTATGTTGCTTTGTGTTCTATTAAGTAAAATGAAATACTTCAAATATGTTATTTACAACAGTGTGGATTGTATGATTTATGTACTGTATGTTCAAATGCCTTTCAGCTGACATTCTTAGTTTTCAGTGCTTAACACAACTGTAATGTAACTGTAAATCAAACTTTTTAATCATTCCTCATTAAATTCTTGGCCTGACAGAGCCTTCTTTATGTTTTCGTTCTGTCAGAATCTCTTGTAATAGTTCATTATGTTCCCCAGAATGTATATCCTATGTGAATTTTGTATTCATATTAAAGGTGTTTGCAGTCAAACTTGCTTGACTCGTGATGGTTAAGAGCAGAGCTTGGCTTTCTCAGTGAAAGCTTTGTCCCATTTTTTCTGAGTTGCCACCCCTGCCCAAGAATTTCTGGAGAAGCGGTGCTAGGTGGTAACACTGATGCTGGTTTATTTCAGGATGATTTAATAGGGTGCAAGTTCAACTTGACTGGAAACTGATAGCGAAACAAACCTTTCAGGATATGTAACTCTTGACTTCAGCTTTTAAAGGAAATTTCTAATGAAGCCATTGACTTCCACTGTGTCTGAATCTTGGCGTGTGTATGGTAACGATGGTGCAAGGCAGAAGTTAGCTGTGTAACTACAGTTGAGCTAGGAAATGCGGATAGCAGCATGGTAGCAGGGATGAAGAATGCAAACCTGCTGGCTGCAACTGAAATAACCAGCTTTCAGAGCATGGTAGGGAAAGGATACACGTTGAACATGTGCTGTTGGTTTCTATCTCAGATTCACATGTTGCCTGTGAGGATGGTCCCTGCTCAGAAGGAACTGATCGGTTGGAAATGGTAAGAGTGAACTTGGAATGGCTCACGTGTGGCATTGTGCAACCCTCACGCTTTTGCAATGGCTTAAAACTGCTGGAGTCTCCTCACCTGGAAGAAAAGGTTGGACAAAAGAGGATACTCACTAAAATCTGTCTGCATATTGTTTAATGTTAGGGGGAAGGAAGAATGGCTTCCGTTTTGCTTACCGAAGCGATTGTTCTAATTGATAGCCTCAGTGAGGAGAGCTCTGTGCTCAGCTGGTCGAGAGGGTATTAAGCTAGTTGCCTTCTGTAATGCTGTAACTTCATTCTTTGCCCCTATTCAAATATATGTACTTATGAAATAATTCAAGCTCATGTCTTCTAGTCAAAGTTAGCACTTTAGATCTAACCAAATTTAGAAACTTTTGGTTCTGGAGATCACGAGGGGAAGAGACTTCTGAAGCTTCTAATGGGGAGTCATTATGGTTGTCAGGCTTTCTGATACTAACGAAAAGGCTGTATAAATATCTTAAGTTGTAATGCTGGCATTTATCTAGGTAAACAGTTGTCAGGATGGATTTTTTGTTTTGTTTGAAGAGGGGGCCATGCCCACTTAAATAGAGTCTTGTCTGTGAAAGATTTAATTTCTGTTACCTGTTATCACGTTAGTGCTTATAGTGGGGTGTGAGGTTTCTCAGGAAGAAGAATTTAAAGCTGTTAATATGTTTCAGATATGCTGCTGTAGCTGCTTTACCCAGAGACCAGGGAGCTGTTTCATTCCTCAATGACCATACTGTGATTTATCTGCACTCCTGGCTGGTTTGAGACTTGTAGCTCCTGTAATTTTGTTTGTATGAGTTCTACAAACAGGTCTTCTGCTCTAAAAACGTTCTTTGACATGCATCATGCTTTATTAAGCCCTTACAAAGAACCTTTCTGGTTATAAAATGTATCTATAGTTGTATTTGAAGAGAGGTCTATGCAAGTAGAGTATGGTAAGACACCAGCATCATTAAAGTAACAGCTTGATTTCAGTCTTCAGTCGACTGGTTTTCCCAGCAACCTTATCTCTGTTCTGTCTCTGCTTCAAAAAATGATCAAAGTAATATAAAAGGAAAGCTAAATGTTCCCCTCAACTCTGTTTGAACTGAATGGGGGGCATTTCAGTTTGTATTCTCTGCTTATCTGCTCTTGTTCCTTGTTGTGGTGTTACAAGAATAATAAGGTATTATAATTATTTAGCATTCCTCATCTGCAATTATCATTAGGGTTGGTTTTGGTTTGGTTTTTTTTTTTTTTTTTTGTCTGGTTATCTTTTCCATGCTGCGTGCTTTATGTGGGGGTTGTACTAGTCACAGATCTTTCAGTTGGTCATTAATCTTTTCATATTTTGTGATTGCCCCGACCCCAAAGTTATCCAAGTACTGGCAGCTGTGTCAAATTGTAAAGGTGTTTCTTCTTTTTATGAGAAGATCCACAGAGAAGTTGACTTTGCTTGGTTTATATTTTTCTCTCTGTTCTTTTTATTTGGCCTTATTAGTAGCTATTTGATGTCTTTGTGTTGTTTCAGGTTGTTTGATGCATAGAAAGCTCAGTTCTGTGCCTGTGACAGCAGCCTCGTTCACCTCCCTGCACGTATTTCCACCAAGGTCCTTTATCTTTAATTTCTGCCAGTCTTATATGGAAGGCAAGTGGCCAGGTGGATGGGGTGTGTTTTTTGTCGTCATGGCAGTAGTCTGAAGCGAATTAAGGAAGTACCTTACGCTGTAGCATAAGAGTAGCAAGTAGGATGGCTTGTGCCTGTCTTGGAGAAGGGCGTAAGTTGACAGAGAGCAGTGGAAAGGAGAAGTGATGTGTTGCTCTTTTGTCAGAGTCCCTATACTGAAATGCAGAGCAGCAGCGTATGAACCTTGCAGAGCAATGGCTTTGGACGCAAAAGCTCAATCTCAAATCTTCTGCTTCTTACGGCTGCGCGTGCTGGCACAAAAGCATTACTTTGTACACCTCAGCTGCCCTTCTAAAGGAAAAAAAACAACTAAGAAGGGGGCAGGAGCAGCAACAATTCTGTGCTGTTCACTATTAGTTTTTCTGTTTTATTTCTGTTAAGTACAAAATGCATGTTCAACTTTTAATAATCACTGTAGATTAAAAAAACTTAGTTTTCTGAGCAAATACACTGTCTTATCTCTTTATGGAACCCATTTTTAAGGCAACAGCTATTAGAAGAATGGAAATACTTGATGTTCCAGGAGAAGCAGAAAAAGATTGAGAGTATCTTTTCAGAGTTCCCTTGCATCATCAGTTGGTAGAACTTAGATGGGTACCAGTGTGGTTGTATGATAACATTTCTTAATTAAGTGCAGAGATCAGATGTAGACAGAGTAAATCTGAAACAAATTTTTAGTTCAGGTGTGCCCTGTTGCTACTGTTTATGCCAGCATAAATCCATGGGTTCAGTCAGGAGCAGTTCAGCTATCAGCAGTATGTTCCTAGTAAATGGTACTTAAATAGTATGTCCCACTGTGCTAATTAAAAAAATAATTATACACCTTGCTGCCTTTTAAAGAATACTGAAAGCTGTATATTCAAGTTAAATAATTCTAAAAGTAGCGTTGCCTGTTCCATCTTGATTTGCCTTTCTTACGTATGGGTATGCATCATGGTAGTTTTGTGTGGCAGTGGTAATTAATTCTAGGGGTTTGAGAGGTTAACTACTACAGTGCCTGATTTTGAAACCAAAAAGAGCTTGGTTCTAATGTGACTGGTGTGTTACAATTAATTTCTCTCCTGCCTTTGTCCAAATGCTGTAGAAATGAGGACATGTAATGAAGATGACTACACCTTTTGTTCAAGTGGTATAAATTGGTTTGTTACCATTAGATCGGTTTGGTTGTTAAATTCATGTTCAGCCTAAAGCGTTACAAGCTATTTGTGCTCTACAGAAAAGCAGAATTTGCAAAAGACTACTTTTTTTTTTCTCTCATAAAAGAAGTCATGCCTTAAGAAAAGTAGTCATCTTGAAAACTGTCCTGAGGATTTCGTTAACTAGAAATTTTAAAATATAACAACAGGACTTGTTTTCATAGTATAGCAACTCATCTAAATGCTATCTGTTCTAGGGAGGTGCATTTGTAGCTTATTATAGGTGGGGCTGTTCGATCTACCTAATATTAAAGTTGCTTAATACTTCCTACTGTAAAGACCTGTTTTCAGATGTTTGTAACTCGGATGAATTTTAGCCATGTGGGCAAAATCTTTGCCTGCTAAGTGCTCACATTTTGGGGGGTGGGGTGGGTGGGAGGAATCAGCTAAGAATTTAAAATTAATCTGCTAACGTTGTGTTTTGGAAAAGTTCTGGGCAAGAAACCTGCAAGGTGAGGAAAAGTTAAGAGTTTAACTTCACATCCAGGCTTGCTCCCAGGTCCTCTGCTGGCCTGTTCGGTTTTGTTGTTGGGTTGTGTTTTTTTTAATACAATGTCATTACGCAAGTCTCTTGTTTGGCTTGCTCTTTCCGTCTTTTTGAGTGAACATTTGTGCTCGTGACTGGCAGCAATGAAAACAAGCCTCTTTGGTTCCCACACAAGCAGCTACAGTCCAAGCAGCAATGCGCTTCCTTGCTGGCGACCTCGGGGGTGACCTGACACTCTCGAGGAATGTCCATGCTGGCTTGGAGCTGAGCGTGTCCTCCCCAGCTGCTGCTCACCCTGCCAAGCGGAGACGCGATATGAATTGCCATTGACTATTGCAGCTGAACTGTTTTCAACTCGGTGAATTTTCAGCTTAAATGACCAGGTTCTGACATCGCATTCGTTGAATTTTCCTTGGTTTTTTTGTAGATGGAGTGACTCAAACAGGCTCTCTTGCCAGACCAGTAGGTCAGATCTCTGGCTGCAAAACCGCAGGCTGGGATGGTGTAAGCTCCGCAAGCACGTGCCTGGGCTCTGGGGTTTTGGGGCTGAGGAGGGCTCAGGGCCGGAGGAGGGCTCCGGGGTCGGGGGGGTCCGGAGGAGGCTGCCTGGCCTCCTGCTCATCCTCTGGTGCCTCCCCAGCCCCAGCAGCGCAGCCTGGGCCCTCCGCAGCCGGACAGACCCGCTGCCAGCCTCCCGCTGCGGCCCGGCGGGGTGCTCGGGGTGCCGTGCTCTCTCTGTGCCCAGCCCCCGGCGCTGGTGGCTGACGGCGCAAGGCTGGAGGCGAGGGGCGTTCTGCCTCCCTCCCTCCCTCCCTCCTCGGCCGGGAAGCGTTTCTGCTCTGCCCGTTGGCCTCCCGTGCGCAGCGCTGGGGCTGCCATCGCTCCTGACCGCCTGTTGACTTGAGCAAAGTCCTTCACGCTTCTGGGGGGGAAACGGTTTTGTTGTCTCATCTCCGGGCGCAGCACCTCAGCGCGAGGCGCTTGTTGGCGGTGCCACCTGCGCACGGGGCCGGGCGTCCAGCTGTGTCCAGGTGTCCCCAGGTCCCGGGAGCTGCCCAGCGGGACACGCAGCCCGGGGCCGCTCGCTGACGGCCTCTTCGCGCTGCCCGCGGTCCCCTCACCCCGCCCCGCCGGAGCCCGGCCCCGGCCCGCTGCTGGGGCCCTGCCGCCCCCCGCCCATCCCCCCGCGGGGAGAGCCCGGGGGGGCGGCGGGAAGGGGCGAAGGGCGCCAGCCATGGGAGGGAGCCCGCCCGCCCGCCCCTTCGAGCCGCGACCGGGCCCCGCGGCGCGGCTGTCCCGCTCCGGCAGAAGTAGTTGCCGTGCTTTCGGCGCCGGCCTCTGGTGAACGGCGTGTGCATTTATACGGGGCTCGGACAGCCCGGCAGGCGCTTGCCCAGACCGCGACCCCCCGGGACGGCGCGGCGGCACGGCCGGTGCTGGGGAGCGGGCCGCCCTCCCCCCGCGCCGCCGTGCGGGTGCCGCGGCCGCCAGGTGCGGCAGGAGGCGGGCGCCGCCGCCCCGCGGCCAGGGCGGGAGCTGCCGGGCGGGAGCTGCCGCCGCTGTCACCTGCCGCGGCCCCGCCCGCGCCGCGCCTGCGCGCTGCCCCGCCCCCCCCCCCCCCCCCCCCCCCCCCCGCTCCGGCGGCGCGGCCGCGGCGCGATGGGAAGAGGCGGCGGCGGCACCGGGCCCTGCTGCGCGCGGCGCCGCGTGCTCCCGCGGGCGCGGAGGTGAGCGGCGGCGGGCGGGCCGGGCCGGGCCGGGGGCTCCGCGCGGTTCTGCCCCGGCTGGGCGAGGGGGCTCCGCGCTGCCGGGGGGGTGCGCGGCCGCCTGCGTGGGTCCTTCTCCGCCTTCCCGGGACGGCGGAGGGGAGAGCGCTCCCGGGGAAACGGGCAAACGGGCAGCTCCCTCCCCCCCCGCGGGACGCCGGTGTGCGGCGCTACCTCCGCCTCTCCGTCCGCCCCCTGTCACCGGGTGGGAGCCGCCGCTGCACTCCCCTGGCGGGGCGGGCGGGGCGGCAGCCGCGGGGACCCCCGGCTCTCTCCGCCGGGGCCGCTGCCGTTGCGGCGAGCGCGGCCCCCCGGTTTCTGCAAGGGAGGGGGCTCGGGCAGCTCGCTATGGCGCCCCCTGCCGGCGGGGCGCGGGGGAGCCCCTCGGGGTGCCCGGGGTCCGACGGGGCGGCGGGAGCGGCCGGCGGCAGCGCCCGGCCCCGCTGCCCTCGGCGCTGCCCTCGGCGGTGCCCTCGGTGCTTCTCGCGGCGTCGGTCGCAGGGAGCCGCGGAGCCGGGCTTTTGCCCCGGGCCCCCGCCGCCCGCCTGTCGCGTGTGCCTCGGCCGAACGGCCGCTCCGCACGGAGGTAACGCCGTAAGGCCGAGGGCCGTGGCGGAACCGGCTGGAACGGAGCCCCCTGACAGCACCCGCGGGGTCCCTGCCCAGCGCTGCGGGTCCCTGCCCAGCCGTGCTGGCGGGCGGGGGGGTCGTGCCCTACAGGGAGTTTTTCTGGGTGCGTGAAGTGTTTAAGCACCGAGTTGCTGCGGTAGCGCGAGCCCTGTCGTCTTTGTAACCCGCACGTTTTGGCGAGATCTGCGATGAGTTATACGAGGCGGCGTTTGTTTCCAGGGTGGTTTTTATCAGCAGCTGGCAACTGGTTGTGCCCTTTACCTCTCCGTACGGCTGCTGTAGGGACCCAGACATCCAAATACTGTGGTTGAGCTTTGGTGTCAAAACCGGCGTTGTTCTCATGAGAATTTGGAGGACACCTGACATGGAAACGTGGGCAGCAGAGAACATAAGGCGTGAGTTAAAGGCAGTAATACCTTGCAGTATGAGTTACGAAATGCCCTTCAGCATATTGTGCATTTCACCTGTTAATTTAGTATGCAAATATAATGAATGTCCGTCTCAGCGGCAACTGCCTTTTTTGCAAGAAACAAATCACTTTGCAGCATTTGTCTTCTTACCTAGGGAGAAGGTTGTCCGCACCCTCTCGCTTTGAAATATGTTTCCAAGTTAGATTAGGTTGGCTAAAACAATGAATGAGACAAAGAAATAAAATATTTATTTTATGCTAAATATGGACACAATGAAAGCGTGCGGTAAAGATGTTACTTTAGAGCTCCTGCGCTGCTTGGGCTGTTTTGGATAACAAACGTGCAATAATGATGCGTAATTGAGACATCTTAAATGTTTGTTCTTGGATAGCTTTTTTTTTTCCTTTGAAAAGCACAGAGAGGCTCCTTAGGAGTTAAAATTTTCCTTGAGTTTCATTACGCGCCCGGCTGTCTGGTAATCTGTAGCTCCCAGTTGGAAGGGCCCTGGTGTTCCCCACCTCCTCCTGCTGCGCTTCCTTGGCGGAGGCACCTGCTGATACCAGCAAGCGGCCTGGAGCTGTCCCGGCTGCCAGCTCCTCTCCTCTCCCACCCACGGTGATGGCGGGGGAGCTGGGAACGTCTTCCAGCCGCAGGAGAAGGGAGTTTTGACCGGTCTCCTGGTGTCCTGGTAACAGGAGACCACCGTCCTCTTAGGAGCAGGTGACCTCTCTTACCTGCATTGTGCTTATCTGTCAGAGGACAAAGCTGAGTGCCAGCATTTATGGTGTGCCTTTCTTTCGTGCCCTCCTTCCAAGCGCTGATTCTTCCCTTTTCCTGGTTCTGGGTGACGGTTACCTCATCTGAAGCAGTACAGGGCTCGTTGGCTTGAAAACTGTTTTTCCTGTTCTATCTATCTATCTTTACATCTAGATTGGGATGTTTTCTTCCCCTTGCGTTCTCCGCTCCTTTCACTAGGAGTGTCCCTTGTCCAAACTGGGAAGCTCAGGTCTGACATCAGTCGTTTTCCACTCTTGTCTCTTAGCGCTGGGACTCCGATGATTCATCGCCTACAACTTTGTTCCATTAGGATTTGATCCCATTTTTCTTAAAGCATGTAGAATTATTGGAAGTTCCAGAATGAGGTTCTTGCACATTGCCCAGGGGCATGGTCGGTTCGTTTGTCTTTTTTTTTCTTCTTTCCTTTCTTCTTTTTTTTAACTCTGTGGGAACCCAGGCTAGAAAATAACAACTTGTTGTATGCTGCTTTGTGATGGTGGAAGACTAGCTAATACGCTTTGCATTTTTAAATAAGCGGTAGGGAAGAAAATATTTTTCCTACTTGACTATTTCTTTAAATTAATGCAACGCTTAATTGCTTTGAGTGGTTAATCTCTTTCCACCACCTTGCACCTGCCTTTTTTATGCCTCTCTGCTTTTATGATCGTGAACTTGGGAGGAGAGGCATGAAACCCTGGGCTCTGTAACAGCAACTGGGTGTTAATGCTGACTTGAATTTGAATCCCTCTGTCCTGATCCTTGAGCAACCTGGTCTAGCAGAAAGTGTCCCTGCCCATGGCAGGGGCGTTGGAATGAGATGATCTTTAAGGTCCTTTCCAACGCGAACAGTTCTGTGATCCACTTTCTTTGTAGCTCTTCCCGTTTTTACCCTGCTGTTGAAATATTTTCCATATTTCCTATGACTTAAACCTCATACAGGTTTTCATGTTTTCTATTCTTGCAAATACCTTGATAACCTAAGGTATAAGGTTAGAAAATCCGAAGCAGGGAAGAGGAGTTTGTCGCTACCTATGCAAGCTTTGGAGAAGAAGAGGTACAGTGGATGGTTTTGTGTCGGTTTCCATTGATCGCAGCGAAGCTGTGGGGGGCTGAGTCCGTGCAGCCCAAGAGGGAATTTGCCCTAAGGCTTGTTTCTGTGACTTGGGTCTGTTTGTTCACGTGCACTCTAATGATGGATCCCTGGCAAAAATAGCGAAGGGTTTTTGTCACTGTTGCACAATGTCAAATTGATCTTCGTTGCTGTTAGGTCTGTGTGAACCCTGCTGAAGACGCATACAACTAAATCAGTGCCGAATCTCAATTTGATATTGTTCTTGTGCCAGTGCCTTCAGCTTTTTCTGTTGGGCTTTCCTGTGACTGATTTTTGCTCGGGGGCTGTCTTTCTTCTATGTAAATCTGTATTGTGTGGTATCTTGAATTTACAGAAAAAAAATGTTCTGGATTTTTTTTGAGATCACTTAAAACTTTCCATAAAACCATGGGATTCTTCATTGGTCTGTATTTGAAACACCTTAATTTGTTTTCTCTGAGACTTATGAAGTAAATCTGTTCTAATAGATTTGGCTTGTCAAAATTGTGCTTTTTATGGAAGTCACACACTTACTTTGAAGGTTTACCGTCAATAACAGCATCTTCATTTAGTAGGTGGCAGTATAAGAAAAATTGCTCAGAACTATTGTGCTTCCTGTTAAGCTGCTTCCAGAGGTAATCTAGATCTAGTAGCTTTCCTAAATATTTAAAGCTTTGCATATGTACAGCGTGTACATATGTAGGATGTGTGGGTTACTGTCCTGTCAGCTCCTCGGTCCTTTGTGTCTCTTTCCACTTCATGAGCTGGTTACGTTAACTTAGATACCAAAGTAAGTTACAAGGGGCAGCTCAGTCAAACTGTGGTCTGTCGTCTTGTAGTGCATTTTGGGAGGTGGCATAACCAGACCAGTAATGGTAAAATGCAAATACTATAAGTTTATGCTCAGTGAAGGTAGAGAGCTTAGGGACTGCATGCTGTTTTTCCCTTATTGACATTTGAGTGAAAAATACGGAGGCAAAAAAGCAGTACAGTAGGCTAGATTGTTAAATCATTGACATATTGCTCATTATTTTAATGCAGCTTGGATTTAAGCCATGAATTAAAAGGATTCAAACAGGGTCTGTTTGATCTAGTTAATCCAATACCGTGGTTAGTACTTATATTTTCTAACTGTGTGTAATCACCTTTAAAAAAAAATTAAAATCAGGAGCGGAATAATATTTGTTTGGTTTAGTAATTTGAGATAAAAATACTCTCTCACGAAATTGCACTGAGCTGAGATTAATAGGTAGTTTTGTATGTGTGTGTGTATATATATATATACACAAATAAATATATATATATTTGTATATATAGATAGGTATCTACTGTGGGCAATTTAAGAGATATTACTTTTATATGTGTTCTTGAAATCTAAGTACCCAAAGCTATTTGAAATCTTGATGTGGATAAATTTTGTACAGTTGCTCTGGGAAAGACTGTTGATTCACAGAAGTTTCCCTTCTGGATTAAAAACTTGATAGCTGTTAATTTCAGTTTCTTTTCAGTGCGAGGGACAATACCCACTCTCTCTGATCTGAGTTCCCCATTGTCCTTTGTTGTAGGTTGCGAAGATGGTACAGTCCCCTCTTGTGTTGTTCCTGCTGGCAGACTAGAGCTTGAGCGCGTGGTGTCAGCTGCTGCTGCCCTCACTGTTCGATGTGTCAGACCCATCCAAGGCTGTGACACTCTCCTCTTCGGGGAGCCCATAAAATGCATGTTATGAATTGTCTCTCCCTGGTCAATGATAAAGAAAATGGGGCTATTCCAGTTGCAACGGGATTAATGAACGAGGATACGACGACAGCATCTCAACTTTCTGAGCCTGCAGCGCCACTGCCCCCTCTGCCATGTCCCCTCACAGGGGCACCCCCAGCCCCTCCGCTCCCCCCGGGGATGCCGCCCCCACCACCGCCCCCTCCTCCACTGCCTGGGCCGAATATACCTCTGCCTCCACAGCTGATGAACGGGCATGACAGCCATGGCAAAAAAAAACGAATGCGGAGCTTTTTCTGGAAAACCATCCCTGAAGAACAAGTCCGCGGTAAAAACAATATCTGGACGATTGCTGCAAGACCGCAGTATCAGATTGATACAAAGACAATCGAGGAACTTTTTGGGCAGCAGGAAGAAACCAAGCCCCAGGACCCCCGAAGTCGATCTTTAAAATCTTCATTTAAAGAGACTAAAGAGGAGGTAAGAAGTAAAACCTCTCTTTTACATAATGCTGTAGGAATTGGTGTGAATTCTGACTCGTCTTTGTCTCTTTTCCCATCGTGTTTCATCCTTATGGCAAATTTGTCTTTGTTTGAAGGAGAAGGGAACGATGGGGAGGATAAACTCTTTGTTCTTAGTGGTACATATTTGTTTTTCAAAGAGCTAACAGCATTTTATTGTTTTAACTTGGTAAGCGCTGTGATTTGATCACCTGTTAAAATAAATATAAGTAAGTGGAGGGAGATGAAGGCATCTGTGTTTACTCATGTTGGGTAGCCCTTCAGGTTTGAGTATGAAACATAGGTGCATTGTAACTTTTCAGCTCTTCTACCATGTCTGTCGTGCAAACAAAATATTCCACATAAAAACACGCACCAGGTGGGAGGGAAGAGAATCCTATTGCAAGGGTTAATGCTATGTGTACCCTTGATGTCCTAGAGGCACCAGGAAGGGAAGCACAGGCAGCAAGGACATAAAACATAATATAGTGATTAAGAGAATTTGTTATTTAATTGGGATAATTTTAAAGTTTCAGCTTTCATAAATGTTACTTTCTTGCTAATGAAAACTTTATTTCATCTGCTCTGCTTTTTCTGGACACTAAAATAACCTTCCAAGAAGGTCTGAAGATCATTACTGGGTTTTGTTCTGGTGGCAAGACTGTGTATACCAAGTACTTTCAGGTTCAAACACTCCCCAGTGACCTGCTAAGTAGCTTTTCTAGTTCTTAAATCCTGATTTGTAGACAGCCTCTTTGTGAAGCCTGAATTGAATTGTCTCAGGTAATCTTTCTGTGAAGTAATTGGAGGGCTGAAATGCAGATGTAATCACTGGTGTGTGTCTACACACATGTTAGCTTGTAAACAAAATACAGAGGGCACAGGGTTAGGAGATGTAACCGGTGTACCAGTTCTTAGTGAGGAAATAGGGACTTGAAGGCGCAGGATGTGGGAGATGTGGAAGTAAGATCGGCAGGGACAGGGTGGGAAGCTGATGTACTGATACGTGTTGTACATAGACTAAAACGAGGGGTTTGAAACAGGCAGGTGTATTGCAGACTGTGAAACCCTGACATTGGGAAGGAGTAATTTGGGCCATCGTCAGAGGTAGTCATTAACCTCTGCGCTGTTTTCAGGCTACGTTCATCTTCGCATCAGGATTGTTGTGAGTGGACTTCCTGGGCTGCGCACAGATGCACGCAGGCCTGGCCCTGTGCGCTTGTGTAGAAGCTGCTCCTTTCAAGACAGCTGTGGTCGTGAAGATCTAGTTACAGTAAAAATGATGATAAAGTTCAAAAACTGAATGTGGTCCCTAGCGTATAGTAGCTGGGGCAGAGAAAACACCAGCATGCTCCAGAACTCATGCGTTTTCATGTACAGCTTGAAACTTGGGGCGTTTTAGGGAGATTAAGAGCAGTGTTAGAGATTAAAATTACAGACCTGCAAAGCAAGGGTTTCTCCAAGGTACAGTGCCTTGGAAACAAAACCCTGTTGGAAGTTAATGTTTTTGTGTATCCAGCTGTATCTTATACCATGATCCAAGGAATCGTCACCACTTAGTGCCTGTGCACCCTGGGTCAGGGCTCCCGTGGTGCCTTTTGCACATGGCAGGTGGTGAGGCAACAGGACTTGCCTCTGAGTTACGCTACTCAAGTGACAAAACGTTCAGCTCCGTTGCTAGGCTTGTCAAGCGTGCCGTAGCAGTGTGTCAGAGAGTGATGAGCAATGTCTTGTGTGTTAATGGACTCTGCAGTACTAGCTGCTTAGCAAGGAGGGAAGGAGATAATCCTGAAGAGCCATGTGTTGCTGGAAGCGCGGAAGCATGGATACGCAACAGCTCGCATGCTTAAGGTTACTACAGGCATTACTCAGCAAGAGAGCGGAGATTTGAGGCATAGGCCGATGTTTGTCATCTCCGTCACTGGTGCTGTCGGCTGCTGCTCGCTCTACTGTGTGATGATTGTCCTCAGTTCACTGCAGTAAAAGCCGTGGAGGTTGAAAGGAGCTGGGGCAGGCTGAGGTGCACAGCATCTGCGCGACCTTGTGGTGCCTGCATTAGCATGGGGCCAAGGAAGCCGTAGCTCCTGGTTCCTGGCTGCGTCGCTGGCCTGGCCGGGGAAGGTGGACAAAACATGTTGTGTTTCAGTACCTTTATTCCTTTTGTGTAAAACACGGTTGATTGTAGAAAGCGCGTTTTGATCTAGCAGTGCAAAACGTTCCTTGGAGTTTAGTGGAATTAGTCTAGTTGGTGTAGTACGTCAACAATGAATTTTCAAGATAACTTCAAGCACATACATGCAAGTACTGCTTAGATCCAAGCCTGAAAAACCCAGCACGTGTCCAGAGTGCTGTGCAAAAGGGCACGGATGGAGTCTGCTCTTTGGTCTCGGTGGGTTTCTTCTTGGTGCTGTGGCGTAGCTTCAGTGGAAGTGGTGGAGAGTGACCCATCAGGCAGTGATGAGGGTGCTCCCCCAAGACTGCCATGGGGATGGGGGTTTCATACCTCCTCCAGAGATCACCATTGATTATGAAGGCAGGAGCAGCTTCGGAAAAAGCTGTCTCTTAATGATGTAAGGAGCTTACGATACTACGTGTCCTTTCAGTTCCTCACTTGTCAGTGATGTAGACAGGGAATTTTGGTGCCCAGCTCGGGTTATTGAATCCCAGTGCTGGAGGCTTGGCACTAAACAACATCATTATAATAGAACTCCTACAGCAAATGCTTTCCTTCTTGTAAACAATCCCTCACCAAACCCTTAGGAGACCAATTAACATGTTTCCTTGACTAAAAGCTTAATTTGCCCTATGGTTTCATGTAATTTCAGCCTCTGAAAAATAGGGGGTGTAGGTTTAAGTTTACACACCGGTTTGCTTTCCCCATCCTTCTGCGGTGTCACAGCATGGCACAACGTATGCTCACCTAGACTATAGCGAGCCTGGCGGCAGAGCGGGCAGAGCAGCTTGTTGGCAGCCAAGGGAGCTGGTCTCGCTCTCGTTCGGTCCCTCTGCTCCTGTCCCTCGCCTCCCCCCATCCGCACGCTGCCTCTGGCAGACATCGGACCCTCCGTAAACAGGTTTAAGTAAGTGGCTCAGCAGAATGCTGTTGGGGTTTTTTTTGTTTCTTTTCTACTGGAGCCGTTTTCTGCTATGTTAGTGAGTTTTGATGGTTTGCGAAAGGGTGCAGTGAATTCCAGAGCCCGTGTAAGGGGGTAGTGAGAGGAGAGAGGAAGACGGAAGGGGTGAACAGAGTGTCTCTTCTCCCCTCTCCGAGCCATGCCCTCTCTCGTTTCTCCGTACCGGCTCTGATGCTCATTCCACCTTCTTGAAAAGCTGATTCAACCTGTTAATCCAGCAAAGGGGTAGCACAGCAAAAACCCAATGAGGTGAGCACCAGTGCCTGCGTAAGGGAAAGAGCAGGCTAGGAACGTGACAAGGGAGGATGACATGGAGCGAGACAGCACTGCAGCGAGCTGCGAGGTTCACTGTGCTGCACTGTGGAAGTGCACCTTTTCCTCAGCCGCTCCAGGGAGTGAGTGCATCTGCCTTGGAGAATAGAGGCCAAAATAGCAAACTCAGCAGTGATGGTTAGTGTGCTGTAAAGTGAAGTGGAAGCTGAAGCAAGGAGCTGTTTATACCCTTCCTAACCTCCAGCACCAAGCCAGCACCACCAGGCTGTTCCATGCTTGCTGTAGTTTGCATCCCACCATGTGAAACCCCATTGTTCTCAACCAAAGAATACATATAATATTTTGCTTTCGTTAATCTGTCATAAATCCACTTTGTCACGTTTCTCATTGACAACCTTACAGCGAGAAACTCTTACTGCATTTTTGCAGTCACTATCAGGTGAGTGTTGGTGTGGGGCTTTTTGTGTCTCCTGCAACACTCCCCTGAATCTTTCGCGTTGATCGCAAATCAGTGTCAGATTTCAGGAGCAGATTTCCTCTTACCATCATCACAACTTCACTATGGTACTCAAGCTAATTTTCCCATTCCCTTAATACATCTAAACCAGTGAGTATTTCAGTGGTGGATTACAATTTGTCAGGCTGATGCCCTTACCCCCTACATGGTCTGTGCCTGCTGCAGATTTCAGAAATACGCTGGTTTGTATGCTGTGGTGCTGAGAAGCAGATTAATGGGAGAACCAGCTTCCTCGCTGCAAAAATTGCACCGTTTATGAGGGAGGGGTGGCAAGTGTGTGAGGCAGGGGCACTTGCATTGGCTGGCGAAGTGCAGGTGTTGAGATGTTGCAAAGTGTCTGAGAGAACTGTAGTATTTCCAGAGTAGGCTAAACAAAAACTTAATAGTTTTCTCTGGCAGGAGAGTTGAAGAGGGTGAGAATGGAGAAAGCTCCTCTGCGTGTGTCTGAAGTAAATCATAGAAACCATATGAGAGTTTTCTTTGGTGTGGAGAATCCCACTGGGACTAGGAAAGTCTGTTCTCATTTCTTAATCACAGGCCAGCGTAACTTTCTGAGTCAAGGGGTCCAAGGGTATTACTGGTGGACAGCACTTTAAAATCTCTTTAGGTGGTGAACAGAGATTTGGAACATGGTGTGCCGGCACCAGTGCTGAAGGTGTGTATGAGCAGAAGGCAGGAGCAGACTGAGCAGAATTTATAAAAAGCTAGGATAATGTTTAAAGGTTAAAAAGCAACAGCTTGGTAGGAAGTCATATGCAGGCAGCTTTCTGCAAGGATGAAATCAAATGCAAGCTTGGTGGGGAGGAAGAGTAGACATTACAAGCAGATGTAAATGTTCCCCTTTTCTCCTCACGTTCCCATCTGGAAACTCCTTGAAGGTAGTTAAGTAATGGCAGCTTTTACAAGCACTTTTGATAATCTTGAAGTGGACACAAAGCAAAGAGTGACCCAAAACTGAGCCACGTGTTTTGATTGTGTGTTTGAACAAGAAATCAAGAGGAAAAAATACAGTCATATACAGAGCAAGAAGTGTGTACAACATCCTTGTCCTTAAGAACAGCTATGACATTTTTATGTTGCGCTGATAATGCAAATGCAGCTGTATATGTTGCCATCTGTTGTTTTGCTTCAAGAGAAGATATCAAAAAATGTTCTCTAGTTTTGTTTGAGGTTGTACCGTAAATCTGAGTTGTGCCATGGAAACCAAAGGTTTGCCCAGCTGATGGTCAGTCTTATTCTAAGTTACAGATTGTGAGTGAAAATAATATGTACAGAATGTTAACTGTGAACGTGCTTTAAAAAAAACCTACAAACCAAAAGCCAAATCATGATGGCAAAGCGCACAGGCTTAAACTAGTACAGAGAAATCAGAAAATTAGGAGTGACTAGAGCAATTGGAGTCTGGAGCTGCAGTTTGAGAGGTCAGCGAGAGGTCCCTGCAGTAAAACATTTGAAAAAGATTAGATACTGCAAGGGGGAGAGATAGTTGAACCTATCCTATGTTAAGGGGTTTTCCCTTAATGATCTGTTGGGGGCCTCTCAACTCCTAAGATAACAGGAGAATAACCCACAATCTGTCCTCTTATCTTGCGTATGCTGACACTGAAGGGCTTCAGGCTAGCAGTCATCTAATTAAAACTAATATGCTGATATTTCCTGTGTTTTCTAGTCTTTGTGGGTTTCAGAAGAGAGGAAATTCCAAAATTTCAGAAAACTTTTTAGTTTGATTGACTCTTCAGCAGATGAGGAGGCTGTCTCCTGGGTGTATGTTGAGGACAGCACATTAATCATACCTATGTTCTCACTGTCACCAGCTGACTGCCAGCTAATTCAATTTGATGACAATGCCAACATCGCATTTATATATGTATTTCTAATTCATGCGCTCACAGAGGTCAAGACACCTTGTCTTGTCAAAACCTCAAACATCATGTGGGTCCAACAGCAGTCTTGAACATCTGTGTGTATGGAGTTGTTTTATTGTAGCAGTCAGGTGGCACTGTTAACGTGAAACAATTCTCTTGTCCTTGTAAATCTCATGACTTTTGTAGCTGTTATCACCAAAATAGCTGTGGTAGAATTTTAACCTTAAGGACGCGATTCGCTAGAACAGGGCAAACATCTCAGGTTTGAGCTTGTATCCTGTTACAGGAAGAAAAACTAGTATTAAAAGAACTAATACTTTTATTTAATTCTTTTTTTTTAATGAATTAAGGAAAAAAGGTTCTTCCCCCCGCCCCGCTTAATCTCCAGAATTGTGCACATAAGATAATATAGCAAATCTACTTTAAAATATAAAGTAGGGGGAGATTATTATTTTATGATGGGTTTCTGTTTGCCTCTAGATAAAGCAAACAGATTTGAGCATTATCTGTCTTGGGTTTTGATTCAAGATCAACTGACTGACATATCTTTCTGTGGATCAGCATGGCTGTTTGGGTGAACGAAGCAGGAGTACATACTCAGCTCTGCTTAGAAAGCCCATCTTCATGTTTGTTGCAAAACCTCTGAACTAGATGGATTTTGAAGTGTGGTGCTTGCTAACCGTTGGGCCCTTGAATGCAATACAACACACTTGATAAGCAACATTTTGCAGGTGCAGCATTATGCAATAAGCAAGAACAATGTTTTTACTTTGTAATGAAATAGAACTTACCTTGATTCATTCCTCCTATAAATGTTGCTATGGGGGTTTTTTTCTTCACTTGGAAAAAGGTGGTGTGGGTGTGCTGTGTATTCCCTGGTAAAAACTAGTTCTGTAACATATGATCTTTGTTGATACGAAGTGACTCCGTATTTATTCCTTTGGCCTGTGATTTGGTGGCAACTCCGAACAATTATCTTGTAGCAGTTTAAGAAATGTCTGCATTACATGCTATTTTCTTAGGTATTGGTGGATTAATCTCTCTTGCTTTCTTTCTCAGGTTGCCATTTTGGATGCAAAAAGAAGTATGAACATTGGGATATTTCTCAAACAATTCAAAAAGTAAGATTTGGTTTTTCCATGCAGCTACAGCAAGTTACATATGTGCAAAATTCTTTGTAGTTCTCATCAAATGTATTGTATATTGTGCTCGATTTCTTGTGTTCTGTACAGGTATGTCATAACTTTATAGTTATACAGAACTTTATAGTTCTGTACAGGTGTGTCATAAATAACTATTTCATAATTTGATTTCTGATATGTTTAGGTTTGACTGCCATTATGACTTAGCACCAAACATACAGAGTTTGCTACTGTTAACCAGTTGAAGTGAGTTTTCAGGTATAGTTAAGGGAAGCCTTTGTGTCATGTAATACTGCGTGAGAGCTGCTTTTCACTGCCTTCCTTTCTTTATGAAGAATTGATAGAAAGGGGTGAGGTGAGGAATTATTTTTTTTTAAAGAGCAAGCTGTTTCAATGCTATCTGTATTCACTGATAATGTTGCCCTTCAGTAAAGGCATCACTGAAAGTGGTGTTAGCACAGTGCTGCTGTGGACACTGATACATAACCTCGTTATAATTCCTTTGTGTGCCCAGGCGTGTTTTTTTTCAATTTGTGTAACTATTCACCCTGCAAGTGTTAGAAATGTGTGTGCTCAATTGTTTTTTCAAGGTCTGCTGAATCCATCATTGAAGATATTTATCATGGAAGAAGTGAGCCCTATGGTTCTGAACTGCTGCATGAATTTCTTAAATTATTACCAGAAGCAGAGGAGGTAAATAATGGTTTTACATGGAAAGTATTTTTTCGTAGAGTTCTACTGCCTGGGAGGCCAACATGAAGGTTTGTAGAAGAGGAATCCCAAATCCTTCCTGAGGCCAGGGGATAGGAAACCACTGAGTGCAAAGGGTTAATCTTCATTTGACATGCGTTTCTCTGATGTCCCTTATGATGTTCCTTTTGTTTTGTAAACATCTTAGCAAGACCTGGAACCCTCCTGTGTGCAGATAGCTCAGCTCTGGGGAGGGGGTGGTCAGAAAACTCAAAGTATATCCTAATGCAAACAAATGAAATTTCCCTTCTTTGGCACCTGCCTTATGCTTTCTCATTGCGGTGCCTGTGAGTTGAGTATTAGTAGCCCTGTGCTACTGTCTCTTCTGCCTTCTGGTTTGCTGCCTGCTTGGTGCATCTAGGGTCTGCCTGCTCCTGAGCCCAGGTCATAGGGTTCCAACGGGGCAGAAAGGCAGCTTTGCTGTGCAGCACCCGTAGAATCTGCTAACGTGACTTAGTGCTCCAGAGGAGACATGTTAGAAGGTACAGAATTACCAGCAGCACCTTCAGCAACGTCTCTGTGCTGACCATATGACCAGCATGCAAGTGCTGCTTGCTGCAGCCCCCGCCACCCCCCCACCCCCCGCCCAGTCCCAACCTTCAAGTCCATTCACATGATTAAAGAGGTGAAGCTTCATCGACTGACGTGGGAGCCCTGCTTAATGATGCACAGTTCCTCCTCTGCTCTTCTATTTGCACTGACCCATTTGTATGTACTTGAGAGAAATGTATACCACAAACTTGACAAAATTAGCATTAGAATTGCTTGGGTGCTCCACATCAAAGCCATGGCTGAAACCTGGGAAATTGGTAGTTAACATCCACATACAGCTGAACCTCCACTCCATGCTTTACCACTTCAAGGTCATGCTGTCAGAGCACTCGGTTTCCTCTGTGCAGCAGCAAATCTCAGACCCAGTCAACAGCAAAACACGTATTATTTTGCTGTCAAATATATAATCCTAAATTGGGCTGCTTTTGTGGGGAATCTTGTAAAACTCCGACATTATATTTTATTAATGTATTTTTTTAGAGTTGGGGGATATCAACAGGTTGAAATCTAATTAATTTGGGGAGGAAAAAAAAAGTTACTAGTTCTGGGAGCTCAGAACTGTTCCCCCTTCCCTCTTTGTTTGAATTTCAGTACGTGTTCCTGTATTTAAACAGAATTTATGTCCTTCCTCTGAAAGAGTCAGAGGAGAACAGTGAAGTACTAACTTAACAGAAAGTGATTTCTAGCTAATTTTTTGTATATTCAGCAAATTAAACTGAAAGAAAGGTTGTTTTTTTCTTCTGTTCCTCTTTCTGGTTTAGATCTTGGCTGTTACTTTACGACAAGTAGAGTGTCTTTCAAATACCATGCTCTTATGTGATACACACATTGTAATTCGGCTAGGATTTAACATAAGCTGTTGAATTTTGTCTGCGAGACTCGAGACTCGGCTAGATGCTTTAGATACCCAGTAGGTGCTGCTAAGAGTGAAAAGGTGTATTTATTTCCTAGCAGATGATTTGACAACAGGCCTGCCCCTCAAGACAGTGTGGCCAGAGCACTTAAGAAGTGCTTTTAAGGAGGTGCTTGAAAAATGAATAAAAGAGATTTTATGGTGCAGAGGTGTATCAGAAATTAAGGGGTATTAGATGTTTGATTTGTTGCTGTTCCCAAGGGAAGGCTGGAAAGAGGGTTGTTCCCAGTGTGCAGGTATTTGTATGTATTTATAAAGTTCCATGCTGCAGAGATCTCATTGCTCACCATCAGGAAAAGGAAAGACACCCTTTTCTTTTGTTATTCTCCCCATAATTGTTTAACTTCTTGGGAGTTTTCCCCGTAAGGGCTGGGGTGAGAGGGCAGGACAGGGAGAAGATCCTGAGTGTGAGGGACTGATACTTCTGCTGGTATGAATAAATGTTTCGGTGTCTTCATGTCCTCATGCTTCAAGGGTTCAAAGAATAAAGGGTTCAATAACTTATTTACTGCTGTGGCTCCTAAAATTTTAGTGAGTTGGTAAAAAATTCTATTCTGTCTAGGAACCTCAGAGCTTTTGTTGTTTGTCTTTCTCAGCATTTCCCCCCCCTATATGTTCATTGTTCTCCTTGTATGTCCCCTTTTTTGTTCACCTGTTGTCTGCCTCGTAGTCTAAATTTTCATCTCTTGGAATGGCGGGTCACCATTTGCGAAGGGGTAGCCAACAAAACTATACAGTCCCTCTCCACATGCAAATAATCCAAAATCACTAGAGGTATTAGGTGAAGTGGTGTTACTTGTCCTGCTGTTCCCTATTATGTTTAATAGTCCCTCATTTATTTTTGATCTGGGTGTTGTATCACGTGAGATAGCTTTGGCAAGGTGTCATCACACCTTGGCCTGTCCCTGCAGGATGTGGCACCCATCCTCAGCCAGGGTTCCCTGGGGTTACCTTTGGATACTTCCCCATCTCTTAAAGACCTGCTTTGTTGTTGTAAGGGTTGAGAATTAACCCTGAGCAGAGGCTTAAGCAGTCAGATACTAAAAGGTGAGTTGTTATCAGTGCTAACTGTCTTGGTGTAACCATGGGTGGGCTTCTGCAGTTCTTTTTTGTGTGCTCTTCAGCAGCTCAGGTATTTACAGTCACATTTCCTGGTAGCACAGTTGTCTTGCAGGTTGGAGTGAGAGCCAAGTACTCCCTGCCAGGCATGTGCTCCACCCCAGTAACTGTTTGAAGATACCTTCTACTTTTTCTTTTATACAGTACCATAAATTCTTAGTCTGTAAAAGTGAAAGGACGGAGAGAGGAACACCATTCCTGGTCGTAGCCGTAGAAGGGGCAACTCTGGACCGACAGTGTTTCTTCTTTTTTACCAACAACCTTTACAGTTTATCTATGTGAATAAACACTGGCTTTATACTCCAATCTTATCTTATCCAAAGTGTTGTGATATATAGTCACATTACCTGAATGTGCCCCTGGTCACCAGTTTGAGGTATGTGGCACATTTTACATCATTTCAGTCCATATTATCTCAGGCACCTGATGGATGTTCCAGCGTCTTTGAGATGGAACAGTTTTTTGGCAGTGCAGGCTAAGTACTCGGGCTAACACATACATTTGACATTTGTGGTCTTTAAAGTTATTCTTTCTTTTTTTCAGTATTGTAATGTGGCAACTCTGTTTATGTGCTGAAAAAGGTGTCAGTACTGGTAATTTTCTAGCTGTTTTCTGTGAAAAATTCCAATAGCTATGAAATCTGTTGGGATTTTTGTGTATAAATGGCAAATACTGTCTTGTTGCTGTACGTTTTTGTCAAACTGAGTATGACCGTTATTGAAATATTGGCACTGCTGTGAAGTCAAACTGAAAACTTTGGGGTATTTTCAAATGTTTAATGTGGAAAAGCTTGATAGATTCTCGAAGCTGGCAAACCTGGAGCTTGCTGCAAGTCCTACTCAGTGTTTTGTTCAGGTCTGCGTAGGTGGCACCAGCCTAGCCATCATACAGTGGTTAAAAAAAAAAACCAACCAAACAAAACCCAACCAAAAAAAGGTATAAAAATTCTCAACACGTTAATAAGTAAGATAAGATCACTGATTTTGTGTAAGCCTTGTTAGCAGTCCTGCTCTTTGTACCTTACTGTGGTTGGCAGTTTTGTAAGAGGAAGAAATGCCTATTTGGAATCTCTTGTGATTCATCCATTTTGCAGCTCCTGTTTTTTTCCAGGGAGCCTTTGTCTTGACTGAAGCAATGGCCTCCTCTGCTATATCACTTCTAAAAAAGATTCCTTTTCTTAATTCCTGGTTCCTAATGATATCCTGTCAGAATGGCTGACAGCTGTCATTTACTGTCATCCTGACAAAAGCAAAGGGGAAGCTTTCAGCTGCTTTTATGTGCATAACATTGCACTCTTCAGCAGGCCCAGACTGGTAAAAGTTGGGAGAGTCCAGTGTTTAATGAGCTAGAATAGCCAGAATTTGTACTTTAAATATATACAGAAGAGAGCGTATCGGCCTGCTAATCAGTTCACCCATACACACGCACGCCCAGGTTATCAACACGGTGTCTTAAATTCCTTTATAATGTCTCAAGCCTGTCCTTTGCTTGTATACTCTGTTTTAAAACCCTAGTCATCTGTCACCCGCTTTACTGGAGTGGTTCCTGTTGGCTCTACCCTTTTCAGACCATGTTTGTGTAGTTAACTGCCCCTTCTTTCCTCTGCCAGGGCTCTGTGTGGCTGACTGTCCTTCAGAGTTTTCATCTCCTGCTTCCTTTTCGCCCCTTACGATGGCTGCAGGTTTTTCTCCTTTTCATTTTATCATTTGCTGGTGGAGGTTTGCCACTGCCCAGCCATGTGCCCCGTGGTGCCTCCCCACCTAATACATCAGGTGCTTGCCCACGTGCCCTTGTAGCTGGATTCCACTGTGATGCCTTTTGGGGCTTTGGTATTTTTTAACTCTGTTTTTCTTTAGTTCCCTGAATGTTTGAAATGGTATGGAAATATTAAACAAAACCAAAAGAAACTCAGAGAAAATGTTTAGTCGTCTGGACTATTGCACTTGGCTTTACTTATTTATTTGTAACATGGGGAATATTTGATTTATTTGATTGGGATGTGGGGAAATAGTAGCAAGCATATTTGAGGTTGAGTGGTGTACTGATGTATACTCTTCAAAGATCTTGCATAGGAGTGCAACATACCTGGTCTATACCATAAAGCAGGATCCTACTAGTTGTAAATAAGTGCTACTAGTAGCTCAAAAATGACTGAAAACTTGAGTGGCAGGAATGCAGTAGCTTTCCTGTCTGCGAGGAATAAATGAGATACTCGCAATAGGCGTATCTACTCCAATTGTTCGCAAATCAAATCAAAGATCAGGCTTTCTCTGTTTCATAACTTTTTAAAATGAAGCAAATTACATATGTGAGAACCTTCTGTATCTAAAATCTGATTTAGTGTGCATGGGCATGCATGGACGGTGCAAATGCATATTCTATATACAAATATAATGAAAAATTAAATTAGTAGCTCTGCGTCAAATTTGAGTAGTACAGAACTGAGCATACAATGTGATTGTGCTCTCTTGCTGTATACGTGATGCTGCTGTATCTTGGTATATGGCTGCATGCTGTTGTGCAAAAGATTTTGTTGTGCTTGAAGAGAGGAGTTCAAGGCCAGAACTGATAGTTATGCATTGTGATTTTTAAAATAAACCACATTTTTTTAGCTCTTTTGTGTTGTCAGACTAATCATAAACCTATCTACTGTAACTGTTAACATGATTAATAGTGAACAGCGTTGTCAATCCCCATAGCTTCTTTGCAGTTCCTGGCTGCATTTGGTATTTGAATTTGACCCCCACTTTTAGGAGCCATCAGAGAATCTCAGGTCTCTTTGGGAAGACTTGGGACAATGTGGCTGCAGAGGGAAGAGGCCGATCCCGTGGGCTTTTGAGGAGCCTCCCTTGGAATGTGTAGGGGCAGCCGTCCCAAATGTGTTTCAGTCATTTTTAGCTTTGGGGTTCAGAAGGGGATCTTGTAGTTTATGGGTAGTGTCAATTAAGTCAAAGAACTTTTTTTTTTTTTTTTCCTGACTTATGGTGAGATAACTGGTCTTTCTCAATTATGACATTTGTAATAAAAAGGGAACACCAAATAAATGGTTGTCCTAACTTTACCTTAGCTATTCCCCAGACTATTTACTGTTTCAAGGCTAAGTTAACAGGATTTAGCCTCCTGTGTTGAAAACTTAGACACGTATGGGGAACCAGGCAGTGTTGTGCTGAATTCCGGGATGAAAAGGACCTTATAACTCTTTTCTGTTTCTGTTTTGTCTGTTCATGGAATGGGTCACTATCCTCCACCTTGCTTTCGTTTTTGACTTGTCAGGTGAGCTTGTTTGCTGCTTCTTGCCAGGGTTGGGCATCTAAGGCAAAGGCAGTGGAGGTTACGATGGCTGATGCGGGCTGGAAAAAGTGTAGGCAGGCGGTAAGCACATCTTCGTTTTAAGGCTGATTACAGAGACTTCCTTTTGGGTTGACTGCTGCCCAAAGCTTTTTGGGTTGTGATGTTCACACCCCGTCCTACCCATCAGAAGGCAGCCTCGCAAACGTCTTCTGTTGGGCACGTATAGGAAAGTTTCTCCCCTGGATGAATTCTAGGATTTAGTACTTCCTTGTACCACTCCAGGCGTTTTTCCTAATATGATCATGTAGAAGAAAGAGGATTTCATCCAGTGTCTGTAAAATTAACATTCTACATAACTACTTACTATCAAAAGTATATTCAAATATAGTACAGGTATCATGAGCAAGTTAATATTCCTGTGACTTTCTCAGGATCTCCTGTTCATTTTTTGTGCATTTAAATCTTAAAATTGCATCTTCCTATAAGCACCTGTGGTTTATATGATCTTGATTTTGGTGATTTGGGGTGGGTTTTTTGGTGGGCTACTTTTTTTTTTTTTTTTCCTCCCTCTCCCCCCACCCCAAACCTGATTGCCTGTATCCCTTTCAGACAAAATTTGATATTTGCAACATAGTAAAATGCGGTTGGAGAATTTTCAGGTTTTGTTGTTCAGGTTGCAGGCCGCTATTTTTTGGAAGCTAGGTTAAAGAACTCGTGCAAAGACTAAATAAAACTGAGATAATAGATGTCGCCCACTCCCCACTTCATGGTGCAGGAAAAGGTGTTATTTTGGTTTTCTTTCTTGCTCGTTTTAACACCTTAGAAGCATGAGGGAATGTCAAGTCTGGTCTTTCCTGTTTTTTGTTGGCAGACTTCTTGAATGACTCTGTGAATTAGGAGTTTTCTCAGGCCTCAAAAAAATGGGTATGCTGTTTATCTTTAGAAGGAGCTTTTGTCTGAGTGTCTTCAGTTAAATGGGGTGTGTGTTAGGAAATGGAGTTAGATAGCCTGAATAAAAATTGCTTCTCTTTCTTTGCTATAAGTTTTTGTTGGGAGGGTGGTTTAGTTTTTTTTTTCTTTTTAATTTGAAAAGGAAGATTTTTTTCCTATTCTGGGTTTAATATGTAATTTTTGTTTTCTCTCTCCTAATGTGCTCTTAACGTTTCTTTTTTTATCATTATTATGTGGAAAAAGAATGGGGATAAAGCAAGACAAAGCTGTTAAAAGAATCCTTTTCTTCTGCTAGTCCAGGATTTATTTTAAGTCCCTGATTTAACATAGCGTATGTTGTCTTCCACTACAAATCCACTACTTTTTTACTGTGAAAGCAGAAAAATAACTTCAGTGATTAATTTGGAGCCTGATGCTCTAAAAAAATCTGTGGATATCTTGCTAAATCATGACAATCTGATAACTGTTGATGCCCTGATGTAGCACGCCTCTCTCCAGGATAGCTTAATATGCTTTCTGAAACTGAAGACCATCTGTGTAAATGTGGTTGTGAATAGGTTTTAAGTGTAATGTTATAAAAAGGAAAGATGATGGGCTGGTGTGTAATTCAGTGGAAATTTAGAACTGATAACTGGGTGTGAACTTGTTGGTTGAATGAAGAAATAGTGTAATTGAGACTGAGCTCTGCTTTTGGATACAGTTCCTGTGTTGGAAGATGTGGAAGAAATTCCAGTTACACTTAAAACACATGTGTATGTATTTTCCAGTTCTTCTATATAAACAAATATAAGTATGTGGGCAGATCAGTGGCTTCCAGATCATGCAAATATATGGATTTTGGTGGAGCTGGGAAGGAAGATCAACAAAATTAAAGCAGTGATATTTCCTTTGCATGTAAATGGTGTTCTCAAAGTACTGAAAACAAGAGACTTACAATCTTGCATTTGATTTATCTTTAAAATATTTCAAATGAATGAAAAAAAAAATAATCAAAAATTCAAGAGCATGACATTTACCCCTCGAGAGTTTTAGAGAAAATGGTTGAAGCAAGTATCTGAAAAAAAACCCCATAACTTAAAAGCTTTGCTGCATTGTGCCAAAGAGATCTAGGCAGTCTGATGATGGAAATGCTGAACACAGTTAACTTTAAGCTACACCCGAGTGTATTATCACAGTTGTTGAAGAGTCGAGAATAATTTTTCAGATCATTACTCAAGCAGCTATTTCCTGGGCGAACAGCTAGAGATCAGCAAATGGACCAGTAGGGAAGAAAAGAGCCAGTTCTATGGAAACTGGAACCGCAGTGTCCTAAACATAGTGACGACAGCAATCGCTGAGCAGAAATCAAAATGACAAATGGGAAATCAGAAAACACTCAGCAGAAATCGGAATCCCCAGTCAGAACGGTGGCATCGTATTTTTTTTCTGCTGGACTTTGTAGCTAGGTTTTTGGGAGAAGAGTGATGTTACTGGGGTTTTTTTTGTAATTGGGTTGTGTGCAAATTACAGGAGCTTGGACAGTGAAACTGTTCAGTCACTGAGTGGACTTTTTAATACTTCCTGTTAAATTTACTGGTTTTCAAGGTCTTTCCTTACAAAGTCAAGTTAATCTTGACCTTTGATAAAATTCTTTACTAGTGTTTTTTTCTCTTTTCCAGGTGAAGAAATTTAAAGCCTTTGATGGAGATGTATCAAAACTGTCTCAAGCTGATTCCTTCATGTATTTACTAATCCAGGTGCCAAAGTAAGGAGATAGTAGGTTTATTCTGTTCACAGTAAATGTTCTCTTTTGGCTGTCAGTTCTAAACCTGTTTGTTTGTGTGCTCCAGCTATGCTCTTAGGATCGAAGCCATGGTGTTAGAGAGGGAGTTCTCACCCTCCTGTGCTTCTCTACAGGATGACATGAAAATTATAAGACGGGCAACAAAAGGTAATTAAGCGTGTTGGGACATGCATAATACTTTTGTTTTTGTTAGCATGTTAATTAGTCTGCATTATGAAGACTAGAGCTTGAATTTCAGGTACCTTAGCTATTAAAAGGAAGCAAACTCCCCTCTGACAAATGCCATCAGGGTGTGCCTGGAGAATCTTTGCTTCTAAAATACAAAATCTGGAGACTTTGGACACACTAGCAATGAGTCCATGACCAAAGCCTACAAGCAGTGTGTAGTCAGTAGAAACTGGCAGAAACAAAGGTGTCCATGGCCAAATTAGGATAAATGCTCTTTTGAGTAGGGTTTGCTGATTCATGCATTACTGTCTCTCTGATTGAATGTGGTGGTTACACCTTTCTTCTCGCTCTTTCAGAGATGCATAGAGAAAATCACTGTATAAGTTCCAGTTTTCTCTATATGCCATTGCCTTTTAGAGACTTAATACTATTGCTGCTCCTTTGTGTTCTGTTTTTTGTTCTCTCTGTGTCTCTACACTTCTGTTCTCTACATTTCACAAGTTTTGAAATGCTGCAGCTGGTAACGTAATGTAATCTGGTGTCTTCTACTCGGCAGGAGAATAGTTTATTTCCTGCTTTCAGTTAAACATGGATGCTGACCTGGAGTGCCTATTTGCCCTCTTCTTCAATATGAAATTCCTATTTCATTCTGGCAGATTTTTGGACAGGCTGCTAGAGCACTGTTCAGGCTGCTTCTTGTGGTGTAAAAAGGCACAGCAGTCAAAGTATTCAACCGCAAGCACCAGTGCTTAGGAAAGTCATTTTTAGTGAAAGGAGAGGGAGCAAAGCCTGGTGTGTTTCCCCACCGGTGGGGTTTGAAGTAGTCCTCCTTGGCTCAGGAAAATGTGGCTTAGGCCGAGGTTTGAGTTTGGCCTGTTACTGGGTTCTCTTTCAAATCATTGTTCTTTGTGTTTTGAGCAGCAGGCATACGTGAGGGAGTATGTTATGTATCAAAGCAGCCGCGCCCTCTTGTCCTTCATGTCCTTCACCCAGGACATCTGTGAATGATGAATTCTTTCCCTCCCGAGCAGACACTTTGGTCTCCAGCTCCTACATCAGGCCAGTCATGCAAATCCGGCTGGCTGGGCTTCCCTGTTTTCAGTCCACTGGTGTCATGTGCTCTTCTCCATTTGGTCTTTGCGATTAAGGGTTTGTTGCTAGCCCGAAGTTGTTTAGGAATTAGGTCTGCTTTCCTATTCCGATCTCCTATGTTTCTTTCCTTGTAATTAAGCTGGGAGAATATTTACTTAAATTCTAATGCTGATAATCACTAAGGGTTAGGATGGTCTAAACAGCCTGATGGATTCTCATCTGGCCTGCAGATGGATGTATCTCAGTGACGCTGAGCAGGCTCTCACTATGCAAAATCTTCAGAAGTTGCCTTCTCCTCTTGGCCTTATGAAATTTGGTACTTTCTTTTGTATTCTCTCCTCTTTCTTCCTCCTTGCCTCCTCACCTGTAGCTTGTTAGGTCAAAGGGTTATTTAATTAGTTCTATGTTTTTAGGCCGCTAATACTGAAATCTGAAGATACAAGGGCTATCTGCTTCCAAAATGATAGATTAGTGTATTGTGCTAAGCATTAAATGCAGGGTAAATTACAGAATATGAACTCTGAGGCAAAATAGTTTTTAGAAGTATTTGTACTGCAATAAAAGGGATTCCACCTTTTATTATGTTCATCAGTGTAAAATATAGTAGCTTATATTAAAACCAGCTCGTGTTATTTTTCTTGCTGTATGGGCACTTGCAAATTTGGAGTTACATGGTGTGCTGTGCCACTTGTGTAATGCTAATTTATTAACTCTTTACAGTTCTGCATTTCTGTATCTTATTTCTAAGGCAATCCCTGTGGTGACTTTTAAGCACATGTATTGTTTTGTGTTAGTATGTATCTGGGTGAAAAGGTCTATGAATTCAGATAGAGCCTTACTACTGTGCATTTTGCAAAAAATGGAAATATGTTCAAAACAAGCTTCTGTGATGGAAAAGTTTTAAAAGACAATCTTGTTCCATTTGACTCTTTGCATCACACTGAATATAACTGTGCTAAATCATCTTTGATGTGACTGAAGTAAAATAAATGCTGCTTTGAGTTGGTGATCATACAGAAATAAAATTATGATTCGCAGTGAGACTGGGCTAAAGAAGGAAAATGTAAACATTGCCTCGTTATCTTTTCAGCCCTGATGGCTAAGTCTCCCAAAAAAAGAATAATGGTTCAAAAGCCCGGCCCTGACAGATGGCATATGGATCCTGCAGGGTGCGGAACACTTACCTCACACTGGAATTAGTAGGTGGTGAGGATACTTAACTGCTTGCATGAGACACTTTGCACATTGCAGGATTAGGCCTCAAATGTTTTGTTAACTGCTGGGGGTTGCCTTGGAAATACTACACTTGCTAAGCTGAAGTCTGAACCATACTTGAGGTTTGTCAGCTGTGCTTGTGAATTTGAGTTATATAGTACCATTTTTTTCCACACGACCTTTACAGTTTGTTGAGGTTTCCTGTTAAAATAAAAATTTTCGCCTTTAAAACTTGAGATGAAGAGAGGTTTGGTAGCTGATTGTGTATATTTCTAAATAAACAATCGTTAGACAGCAGTTTTCTTGTTCCTTGCAGAGTTAATGACTTGTGAGGAACTGCATTCCATATTGCACTTGGTCCTCCAGGCTGGGAATATTATGAATGCGGTAAGTGACAGCCAAAACGGAGATGGCTGGTTGACCAAACTTCCAAACTTCCTTGTTAGTATTGCAGACCGTTGATGTCATGCCTCAGCTGTTTGCTCGTTTCTTTTTAGGGAGGTTATGCTGGCAATGCTGTTGGATTTAAGCTGTCGTCACTGCTCAAGCTGGCGGACACAAAAGCAAACAAACCTGGAATGAGTCTGCTGCATTTTGTTGCTCTGGTATAGAAAAACTATTTTTCTGGTATAAGCAACTGCTATGAATGTAGAGCCAAAGATGATAGACAATAGAAGCGGCCATGTGCCTCAGGAAAAAGAGCTTTTTTACTGCATTAATCCTAATCTTCACCCTTCTTCTCCTGCCACAACATTCATCAGTTTGCCTATGTCTGATCATCCTATCCAGAAACCCTTGGAAAACTTAAGTTTTTTATGTCATGTAAAAGCTTGCCTTTGTGTAACTTCCTCATTGTAGCTTTTTCTGCTATTGTCCTGAATTCTTACACTGTGGAAGTAGCTTATTTTGAAATATATTCTTTCAGTCTTCCTGTTGAATCTTTTGAGAAACGTCAAGGGTTTTTTCCTCTCTCAGTGACTGACATGTATTTTTAAAACTGCTGCAGACTTTTTTCAAGTTATTTTTCCTTCCTTTCAAACTTCTTGATTTTAGAAGGGAGAGAATTTAAATGCTTTTATATGTGACTTTGGTTATCTGTGTACAAACTGGCTTAACAGATTTCCAGGCAGCTAACAATAGGGTATTAAGTGATGTGTGCGCAGGAAACGTCGTATCTGCTCCAACAATGGACATCAGTAAATTGTTCTGTCCCTGACATTCCCTTTTAATGCATGTGGCTTGCGTTCGCTGGCAAAAGCAGCTATTATTGTGCCCTGCAAAATGGAAGCTGTTGTTTAAAGTTTCCAGTTCTGATCCCTGCCTTTCGTTAAGGGGTCTCCTTTGCTCAATTTTGTTAGAATTGAATGGGAAGAAAAACAGTGCAGGAGAGAAACCTCCAGGTGCCCTCCCAGAGGCTTTAGAACTGCTGGACTTAGGGTCTTTGGCTTGGTGGTGGAATGTTAATGGATTTTGTGTGTTTTGGTTTCGTTCTATTTGTTTCAGGAAGCCCAAAAGAAAGATGCTGCTCTTCTCAACTTTTCAGAAAAAATTAGGGATGTTCATGATGCTGCCAGGTAAGTCAAAAGAACACCAAGCACTTAAGCTAGACTGTGACTTGGAATTATCTTATTTGTGAAGCAATGAGGCTTGTTCAGAGAAGTCTTGGCACAAAACCTGAGATCTTTACAAATGTTTACTATAGCTTTGAGGGCTTCATTTCCATTTGCTAGCAGAAGTATGCCTGCAATGTGCCTTCAGGTATGAGGGTTTTTATGACATGATCTCTGTAGGTTTTTGGTAGTTTCATCTCTATCAAATACATGTGCATGTATGTGACACTTAAGAGATTAACTAAAAGCATGTTACTGTTTTTCCTTAAACCATTTTTCATCTGTCTCTGAGCAGGCTACAATACTTTTCCAAATCTGGTAACAGGTACAGGTACGGGCCCTGGCTTCTGTTAGATGCTTTTTGATACTTCGTTTGCTTCTCCATTTCTGTCTTGGATGGAAAATCTGAAGGGTTTGGGTCTGTATTGTTTTCATCTTAAAAGTCTTCAGCTGCATGATTTTAAACTGAACCCAGTTCATACCTTAATAACTGTACTTGGTTTTGTGAGACAGTATGATCTAAACCCCAAAACTAGAAGATAGCAGTGCTGGAGTTCTGTTCCCAGTTTTGCTGCTTACTTGCTCTTGAGCCATCTATTTGCATTCTTTTCCCAGCTAGAAAATGGATCCAGTCTCTTAGACCTGATGCAGGGTTAAGTAATGTCTGTAAAGGACTCTGAAATCTTCTGAGGAAAGGAGTGGCCGTGAAGTTAAGCAGAAAATTTTTGAGGGACCACCTGTGTGGCTCTCTGCCATCCAACCCACACACCTTTTTGGCAGTCTGCCGTGTGGCCTGCTGGGGAATGTATCTTCCCTTGGCATCCAAGCCCTCTGGCAAACAGCAGAGGAACAGGCAGAATCCCAAATCTGGTGATATTTTTTTCTAGCCACCTTGTTCTTTGATCACATTTGTTAATGCTGAAAATCTTCTGTTGTAATTTGTGCTGAAATCTACTCAGGGAATGCACTTTGTACAGGAAAATGAAACAAAATGAAATAGATGTCATACCATTAGGCATGAGGAAGATCTTTATTAGACACAACTGTCATGTACAAATTGCTCATAAATCCTCCCAGTTAGAGCATGTTAAAGCAACGACCATTATGTTCTTTATTTTTATTGTCTTGCCGCCTTTACTTGTAGGCCACCCTTTTCTTCCTTCACAGGCAGAAAAATATAGCCTATATCTTCTACTGCTTTTCTTATTTGCAAAAGTAGCCATGATCTGCCCAAAACAGGGAACTAACCTTTGCAGATGAAGTAAGCAGAGAAAAAACAGCACACATGATACTCATCTGTCTGTGCACTGACAGACTTATGCATGCTGTCACCATCCACTGCCATGTGCACTTCAGTCAGTCTGCCACAAGTTCTTCAGCTTTACTGCTTTAAAGTCATGCTGCTAGTTAAAAGTACCTGAGTTAGAAACATGTGTACAGTTGTTAGTTTTATCCTTTTGGAAACTGTAGCGCTTCAATTCCTAGGCAAAGCTCAGTTCTCTTGTGAAGGGAACACCGTAGATTCAGAAGCATTTACCCTCACAGTGACTGAGAGATTTGGGTGGGAGCTCCCGTTGTATGGAACATGGGTCTCCCAGGATAAAGCTTAGCTTACATCAGATCAGAGCTCTTTCCTGTCATCTTCAATTTCTGAGTTGCTTCTCCACAGGAGCAGCTCTGCTGCTGGTATGTGGTAGAAGGATGAAATGTTTTAACTGCTGTGTTAATTAAGACCATGCAGGCTACATCGCTGTGACTGCTTAGAAGAACGTAATGTGCAGTTTCATGATGCTAAATCCTACTGCCAAAATGGGTAGTCTTGGCTGACAGTCTCTTGTGACCCACCTTTTTGTGCCAGCTCCTGCACTTGAACTGTCATGTAATCAGCTGGACCAAGCAAATGATCCATCTGGAAGCAAATTGTTTTTTCCTTTTCCCGGGTTATTTTCAGTGCACAGATACGGCTGGCCATCTAGAAAATGAGTGCTAGCACAGGCGCCAGGGAGAGAAAAAGAACATCTCGTCAGAGGCAGGGTGGCATTACCCTTTCTGGTAGTAAGGCTGGGTAGGACTGGTGGAGTTAATCGTGAAGCTACACCCCATGGGAACCTTTTCAGGTTGCAAATAAGAAGAAATGTGCTTATCTCTCTCCTAACTTTGCGTGTCTACTCTGGAACGATTTCCCAAACAGGCAGGTCTTGTTTGATAGCCAGGTTGCACCTTATGTTAAACATCCATTTTTGAAGCATATTGCGGCTAAGCTGTGGGCAGCTCCCTCCCCCTGGATGAACATTCTCTGTATATGCTGTTTTTAGGTTGTCCATTGATAATATAGAAGCAGAGCTCCACTCGCTGTCTTTCAAGGCAAGATCTGTTAAAGAAAGCATTCGGCGAGACCCGAAACTCTTTCACCAAATGGAAAGCTTTCTCCAGGTTTGTAGGATGTCCATGTTAACGTGTTACTATTGCCTGAATACAGGAGCGTTCCTCCACTGAATGTAATTTGTGTGGACACATTAATAAACAGGAGCATTGTTTTAATATGTCTACCCTGTCAGTGGTACAAAGGTGTTCCAACTGTATGCTGTTTGTCGAGTGAGAGTGTTGGAAGGACTGTGTTTTTACAGGGAGGGATACTGAGCGTACGTTGCCCAAGGCTTGTTAGGCAAGCATGTTTAATGCCTGTGAAATGACTGATGAAGATCAGCAGTTAAAATATAAGACAGTTTGGACTGGTCACTGGTTTTGTACGGCGCAGCTGTCTAAACTATACTGTCTGCATGTCATGTTATACTGGAGCACATCAGTTCCAGCTGAGGCTGTGCGATGCGTAGAATCCTGATGGCTGGGTAACTGAAGAGATGTTTTTAGAAGCTGGAAGGGACTGCTTTCTCTACTAATTTACTCTTAGCACAGAGCATATTATTCTGAGCCACACCATTACTTCTGGGTGGGTTCTCCTTTTCTTTTTTAGTATTGCACTGACTTTATAGACCTGAATGTATATTTACCTGAATTTGTACACTTAACTTTGGAGCAGAGTTCTTGGTGTTTTCTGAGTACGTGGTGGTGCCTGGAGAAATACATATTACACTTCAATTAAAGGATTTTTTCTTTTTCACGCTACAGATAATTATTAAAAGTAGGAGAGAGCAGGTGTTGATCTGGAACTTAACCCACCCTGATTTTCAACTTGCAAATGTAGTTAATAGTCCCGTAGTTTTTCAGGAGATGAGAAGTTGATGAAGGAGGGGGTGGGGGGATAAGATTGAAATACCTGTCCTCATTCACTCTGAATTGTTGGCTTTTAGCCATAGCACCCAGACTCTTTAATGTTATGTTCTAACATGTTTGGGATTTTTTTTTTTTTAATTTAATAGCTGGTTTTATGTAACACTACAACCTTGTTTAGGCCACATTCCAAAAGAAATGTTGGAAAAAATCATTTTACAAATGCATACCTTGCATAAACACTTCCGGTTTTTGTTTCTAAATTACAGTTGATAACCAAGCTGATTTAAAAGTTAGCTTTGATTATCTCATCCTTGTGAATAAATTACTGAAATATGTGGGAGGAGCTCATTTTCTATGTATGCTTTTATCAATTGTCCAGTTCATCTTCAATTCATCTTTTTATTGGGTGTGTTTTTTTATGTTGGAGTTTTTTTTAAGGCTAACAAGTAAAATTAAAATTAACTTTTTTCCCAGGTTACTTTAAGCCACATGTTGTCTCAGATCTGGGACTGTGTAAGGATGGGAGTGAATGCCTGGTGATGCAGATAGGAGAGGCAGAGGGGCAATTGCTGAAAGTGTTTTAAGCAATTCTGCTGCTCAAGGTCTTACCATAGCCTTTTTTCTCTTCCTCTTGAATCTTTTTGCACTAATCTACTCAAACCCTGCCTACATAGCTCTATACTTATGATTCAAAGTGCTACTTTATGGTGACGTTTTCTGAATGTCTTAAAATATACATATTTCTAGCAGTTCCTTACCTTTCTGACATGAAAACCTTTTTTTATTGTGGTCTAGGGTCAACTTAGGAAGGAGTTAATCCTGTGACATACATATATGAATTTATCCATGTGGGTTTTGGGGAAAAGTAGGGAGGAGGAATTAATCTGTTTATGCTTAGTTGAAAGTTGCAGGGAGAATAAGGCACATGAAGCTTTCAAGGGGCTCCCAGGTGGTCTGTCAGTGTCCTAGTACAGTCTTTAATTTTACTCATCTAAAAATCAAAGTTCAAGGGCTTTTGACATTTTGCCTCGTTTGTATCCTAGTCACTAGAATTTACGTTTTGATTGATCCATTTTCCATAACCTTCCATACTCACTTTGCTGAAATTACATGTTTCCTTTTGTTAGTAGGAGTTCTCCTTCAAAGTGTTAATTTCCTGGGCTCTGTAACAGCTCCTAGGTTGGAACATGCATTTCGTTAGTTCCTAATATATACATGACCTGTTGTCAATTTAATTTTTCTGCCTTGTTCATGCCATATCTGTTTTTTTGCTACAGTTTGCTGTAAGACATCTAAAGGAGCTTGAACACCAGAAGCGAGAATTACAAAAGGAGGGAAATGCTCTCATTGACTTTTTCTGTGAAGATAAAGAAACTATGAAGTTGGATGAATGTTTCCAGATATTTAGGGACTTCTGCGTAAGATTCAACAAAGCTGTTAAGGTAGGAGCACTGAATGAGATTGTCACACGTTTGACATGGATATTGACTCACATGAATTGTTTTTTTCTGCTTAAGGGACTTATATCTTGTGGGGTTTGATGTATTTGCTCAAATGGCTACAGCAAACTGCCCTCTTCTAGGCATTCCTTGCCAGAAGCCAGGTGGGGAGTGGTCGTTCTGTCCAGCCCTGTGGCAGTCCCGCTGCTTCCCATCTTCTGCAGGCAGGCTGGACCGCTGAGGTGGTGTGTCGGGGTGGTCTGTTGGCCTCTCCTAGGTGGGCTCCTTCCTCCTCTTTCGGCAAGCAGGTGGGTGGCTGGGAAGCTGAGCAGCGAGGCAGGTAGCACAGGCTTGCTGGCTGGCGCTCGCTGTTCACGCTTTGGACTGGTAACGTTGGGTCACTGGAAAGGCCCTGAGATGTGGTGGCCCGTGATACAGACATACCAGCCTGAATCAGCCCTGGCTCAGGCTTCCACTGCCCTCCGTCACGTGGCTAGACACGCTTTGCCAAGTGAGAACTGTGTATTCTTTGTTCTTTCAAATGCTTTTTTGTGGTGAAAACTCAAGAAAATGAAACAGGCCTACAGCACCAAGGTACCTCATCCCCAGCGTGACCATTCGCTTGCCAAGTACCCTGAATTGGTTGCAGACAATTTGGGAAGTAGGCTGAAAGGAAGGAGCGGTGTCAGCATTGGTTACAGTTTGGGTTTAGCAAAGTCTGGCTGTTGTTACAAAATAGCGTGAATTTGATGGATCCACACCTTTATCTTTCTGCCTTATGCAATCTGCATTTGACAGCGCTTTGTATAAGAGCTTTAGACCAGAAAAGAGAGAACACTCTTGATTTGTAGCAGGCTGAGGAGATGTTCAGCTAACATGCCTGTTGCACCAGTCACTTACCTAACCTTTACCAACATTATACAAATATATAAAACCAGATGGTGGTAACTATTCCAGACGTTTTAGTGAGAGGTGATTTCATGCATATTTTTGTTCATATATGTTTGGGACTGGGAATTTAATTCATAGTCACACATTACAAGTGCAGGTTGGGACAGCTATTACTTGGAAGCCCAATGGGGATCTTCCCTCCTCTCTCTCTAGTAAGTAGTTACACTCTAAAAATGACAAATTAGTCTCTTACTTGCAAATGTTGAGAAGATCTGGTTACTGGCTGTTTTGTGGGGATGAACCTCTGTTCCTATGAAATTAGCAGAACAATTCGGAATAAAGATACAGTTTTGACAAATGAACGTGATGTGTGGACAGCACAGCTAGCAGTCTGAAAAGATAACTCATACCACAGTGGCCATGTGCACATACTTTAAATGTTTAAATATTTTTTGCAATTTTTTTAACATGTGTACGTGTGCTTAAAATAGATTTTTTTCATTTGAATAAAATATCTTGAAATATATTTTGGGTGAGGTTAAAATGTTCTGTGTCTAATACAGAATATGATAATAATACCTGCAACTATTTTAAACAATTTCTATTTACAATGGGATATTTAAAGTTGAGCTTTTGCATTTGGCAAGAATTCATTCTGTAATTCCATACCTGTGAAAGAAAACTCCCTGCCACAGAAGTTTTTCCTGAAATGCAAGTGTTTTTTTTCTTTTTCCTTTCTTAGCTGTTCAGGTTTCTTAGGTCTAATGCATTTTATCTTTCAGAGCTCAGCGTAGTCTCAAATGCACTTTAAGAGGTGTAGATTAACCCATTCATCAAAAAGAGCTTCAGCATTCAGCTTTTGTTTACTGAAAGCTTTCAGGCAACTTTTTCTAGCTGTGCAGCTCTTCTGTTGTCACAACAAAGGGAAGATCAAACTAGACAGTGCTTCAGACAAATATAGGTGTGTTTTTTTTAAAACAATGTGTTACTGCTCCAAACAGATTTAACAATATGCTGGGAAATTATGTAAATTTTTAATCCTCTGTCAAGACTAGCCTCCCCCTTCTTTCTCTTGCCACAGCCATACTGGCTCTAGAAGACCAGGTTTTCCATTTCAGAAAATAACCTGGAAAGTTCAACCAGAGGTTCAGCTAGATTAAATCGGAAGCCTGCAGGTGACAGTTAAAATGATATTCACAGTAATCCACTGCTAATGATTTTAGTAACGAGGTGTTACTGTGTTGTCTTTCAAACGCAAGCTACCTCTTCTATGGCTTCCTGAAGAAAAACTCCTCAGCCTAGCTGCCAAAATCTCCAGCTTGCCCTGGGCAACTTCTGTGCAAATAGTTGCCAGTTTTTGAAGCCAAGGGTGAATGCAAGATCCAAAACTGGAATGAGGCATTGATTAATGGTCCTTGAGTGGTGTCAGCTGATGTCTAAGTAATGATCAAGAGGCATTCTCTTAACTCGTCTGTTTTCTTTCGTATGCAATTAAGCGTTGTCTTTTCACAAAATTTTCAGTCCCAGGTAAGTAGAACCCTGTAGAAACTGAAGAACAATGGCTGAGGAGCCATTGCAGTTGTTAGAAGGGAGGATGGAAGGAACACATAGGGTGTGTGCTCATCAGAGAAGTGGTCTTAAAATATGAGTGTAATGATCAGGTAGACATTTACTCACCTGATTAAAACGGCCAGCTTTAAACTCGGTGGGGACTCGAAGCTCTCCATCTTAACAGCCGGAACTCTTTGGCCGGACTTGACACCTGCTTGGCTTTGATATGTCACATTCTTGGTCTCTGCAGGGACTTGTGCATTTTTTTCTTACGCTGACCAGACTGATGTGTTGCCAGCATTAGCTGTGCAGGGAGCTGCTCTCCATAGGGTTAATGGTTGCAAGCGGGGGTTGCCATGGTGATTTCTTGTGTGTATGTATTGGGGGGGGTGTGGGGGGTGTGGCGCAGAGAGTGGTAGCAGTAGGAGCTAATTTTGAAGGGAGGAAATAAAGGGAAAGATAAAGGAGTGTGACTGTTTTTTGTGCATAGGACACTGTCCTCTGAGGCATGTATTTATGCTTTTCCTCATCAGGAAAATAGGGAACGAGAGATCCAGGAACTTCATAGTCTGCAAAGGCGGAAGGAGCTGGAGGAAAAGCGTCGATCCTGGGCAGCTGGAGAGCTTGGGAGCTTTGGGCGGAGCAGCAGTGAAAATGACGTGGAGATGCTGGCCAAAAAGGGACTTGAAGAATTCCTTCCCTTCTTGCAGCAGAGACCTCAAAGCCCTTTGTACAGAAACCCCAATTCTAGACGCTCTCGACTTTCTTTGGGGATAACTGCAGACAGAGAGTTGCAGAGTTTCCTGGAAATCTCCAAAGATGAGGATCCAAACAAGTTTAACAGCCTTCCCCGTGCAAACGCCCGACAAGCAAGACCAAACGTAGCGTGGACTGAATCCAAAGAAACGAGAGATCTCAACTTAAATACCTTGCACATACACCAACAGTCTGAAACCAAAGTAGAAGGTGGTGGCCTCCTGCAGATGCCTCCAGCTCAAGTCAGTCACTTCAGTGGCTCAGCCAGTCCTGGTGCCCATTACTTGCAGAGAAGCACCGACTACAACATGCACACTTCCAACGTGTCCTGCGAGGAGTCCACAGATATAAATGCTCTGGCCCTTGCAATTGAGGAGCGTGAACTTGTTAAAGGATTACGTAAGTTTGATATTCAAGGAGCAAAGCCTGCAGAGGATGCACCTTTGATATATTTAGAGGATGCTGGTGGACCAGACTTGGAGACTCTAGATGATATAAGCTTTCATTCCCTTAGCACTGGCGATGATGACCTGCCTCCAGCTTGCAGAAGTTCCAGAGAGGCCAACGACCATAAAGCCAAGGCAGTGGGTTGCAAGAGTGAAGCTTCAGAACCCAGCAGTAGCAGCCCTGTGTCTATGGATACAAGTGTTTCGGGAAGTAGGGAAGACGGGCCGATGTTCTACGTGTCGGATACGACGACTGACTGTTCTTTGACGTTGGACTCTGAAGAGGGAAATGATTTTAAGTCAGCAGGCAATGAAGTAAGAAGCGAGGCTGGTAAAGCACGCTTTTCTGGGAATAGTGCTCAGTACAGTGCTAGAACGTTCTTCTCAAACCTGAATTCTGCTTCAGCCAAGGATCTGTCTCTTCACACTTCTGCAAACAGTAAGGATGATGCCAATAGCAAGCCCACCCTTCCTAAAGAAAAGCCTGTAAAAAATAAAGACCCAGCAGGACCAAAGAGAAACTCTCTAAAAGATAGGTCTCCAAGCTCCACAAAATCCAGCGGCACTCGCCCTAGCCATACAGCTCCTTCCAGACCTGTAAGAACTTTGAATGCCTCTGAGAATGAAAGTATGAGGAAAGTGGTGCCTATTTCTCGGTCAAACAGAGCACCGAGCAGCATGAAAAAGCCAGAAGCCAAGCCAGCGCTTCGTGAAGCCAGCACGGTGGAAAGCCGGCTGTCTCATCGCAGCTCTGTCAGAGGCACAACAGACACGCTGCCAAGAAGTCCTTACAGGCATAGCATGTCGGTAGAAGAGCCAAAGTTACAAAGGGGCACTGTCACCTCGAGCAGTGCTCATTTTGAGAGGGACAGAGTCTCTCTCAAGAAGCCAAGCTCTAAACCTGTTAGGAGTAATGTCAAATCAAAGACAGATGAAATGAAGATGTGTCGCTCCAGTGTAAAACCCCAGACCCCTACAGATGACACCAAGGTTGCCACAGTCACTGTTCCCAAAACACCATCTGCTGTCCCAAACTTTGCGAGGAATACAGTGGCTTCTTCTTCAAAGCGTGCAAAAGTAGATCTGTCCTGCTCATCCAAACCTCCAACCATCACAAGGTCTATGTCCCAGAGGCTGCCTAAAGCAAAGCCTGTGGCAACCTCTGATGATCTGAGTCCAAAGGAGAACAGTGTGAGTACCTTAAAGAGAGCAAGTAGTGCCAGAGTGGTTGGGAGAAGCATCCTGCAGGGAGAAGCTGTCAGCACAGCTGCACCGAAGGAGCAGGGAACAGCGGAGAAGGCCTCTCTCAAACTGAAAGATGCAAACCGGACCACGTTTGGTAAAATACTGAAGCCATTACTGAAGTAAGGGGGAGGGGTTTTTGACTCTTGGAATGTGAACGCTTCTTCAAGCACTGGATGTCTGTGTCATGAAACTCCTCAAAACAGTAACATTGCCGATAAGCAGCATCATGTGCTAGTTAAAGTACGGCACACCGTTGGAAAAGGGCAAGTTCTGGTCTAAATCCTTTTTTGTGAATTTGAATGTATTTGAAGCTACTGTGATGGAATGTGAGCGTAACAGCAAGTCTTGTGTATTTGTCATACAGAAGGTCACCAAAAGCCAAAAAGTTAAACTACAAGATGAAACACGTGACAGAAAACATGGATAAAGGCCAGTTTTTGTGTACATAAGATTCTTCCCGAGACAGTAAGATTCTTCCTAAGACAGCCTTTGTGCTGGTCGGTTCCTTATTTGATGTCAAAGTGAATCCTGTGGAACAGTACTGAAAATGACCTTAGGTGATTGTGCTTTCCGTTGCTTTCGATTCCTTGGATTCAGGAGCTCTTTTTGCCTGTTCTGAAGTCCATTGCTGGCAATTGGACAGACTGGGAACGGCTGGCCAAGAAACAGCAAAACGAGAGGTTTGCCGTTTGTGGCTGTCTTTAACCTCACTGAAGAATTTCTAGCATGTTTTATGAATGTATATGTGTGTCTGGAGAAGGCTTTCTGCTGGGCAGGAGGCTCGTTCTCCAAGAATGTGGCAGCATTGTCTTGCATGCATACGTAGATACGGCTGGTGCTGCATCGAGTAGCACAGCTGGAGGCTGTGCCTGTTGGAATGGCCATCTGTAACCATTGGGATGATGACTACTGACTTGTTTCAGTCACAAGCAAACTTACCAGCTTTTGGCCATACAGAAGTGCCATATATTTATGATACATATCAAGGATGTTTGCAGTTCAACTCTTGAAGGCTGCGATGTAGTGCCGAGCACTTTCATACCATTCCATGTTTCCACTGGTTTATCTACTACCAAATTACTTGAATGTTGCAATGGCTCTGATTGAGCCATTAGTTTCCCTGCCACCGCCGCCTCCTCTCCCTCTCCTTGTCAACACGAATATTTAGCATGAAACACACAGCTTACGCATGACAATGTTTTTTAGACTTCCTTGGTTGCTTCAAACGTGGTTTTTAATGTTTAAAGACTCTAAAAGATGAGTTAAACTAGTATTTGATAAGCTTTTTACAAAAGAAAAACACCTCTTTTCCTGCAGATACAAATTTTAACTCCTGTCAGACTAAGGTACAGAGAACGAGGGAAAACTTGTTCAGCATGCTGTACATCTTCCCAAGGGCAGTGTCTGTAGGTGGGGAAACTGATCACTGTTCTCCTAAGCGTCTCGTTTAAAAAAGTTGCCTTCTTATTCACTTATGAATGAAGCCTCATTTAAGAATAAAATAAAAAAATAAAAGGAAAATCTCTTTGGACAAGTGGCATTGACTTACTAGCGGTAGATCTGTTTGTCTGCTCTATCCCTCAGTGCTGGGAGAGCGTAATTCAATGAGAATGAGCCCCATTTAATTGCTCACATGCTTCTCATGGGCTAGTATCAGGGACACTTTGTGTTTTGAATTTGGCAAGAGGCCTTTAGCTCTTGCCCTGCACCAGCAAATCTTGGTGCAGACATCATACCCAAACACTGTAAAGTATTGCACAGGGCCTCTTGTTTGAGTCTGTCCCACAGGGAGAATTTGTATAGCCCACTTTTCGGCAAGGGTAAGTTTTTGATTGAAACCCTATAAGCTTTTTGGATACAGCCTCCCTTGTGGGTTAGATACAGAATCATCCCCCTTGTTTGTATCTGTGTGTATGTATGCACATCTGCAAGAGCAGATGATTGACTTTTTTCCTTTAACAAAAAAAAAAAACAACAAAACCCAAAAAAATTTTATTGGTAGCAAGCTTGAAAAATAATTTAAATGTGTTTGGAAAATGTAAATAAATTTCTATAAATCTGTGTAAAAGAAAACTGAATGTATTTAATGGAACATTTATACATTTCGGAGTAACTCAGTAGCTTAATAAAGTTCCCGTTTACTGGGTATGGAGTTTGTACTTTCTCCTTCCTGTTACACTCTTGGCTTTGGTCCTGGAGATCTCAAGCAACTGGAGTCTGGGTGTTGGTGATGGTGGGAAGGTCCCAAAAGGAAAGTCGTTAAAGCAGAAATCCTGGCGTTTAAAATGCTAGGTTTGTTTTTATACTGAAACGTACATTTTAACTTTGGTTTCTGAGTATTTCTGAGGTGGGACTTTCTGCCCAGGTTTGGGTATGACATGGAAGGCATTAGGTGATAGACGCAGTGCTTTGTCTACACGTTGTATGTTGTGTCCAAGACAAACGTTCATGGCACTAACAAGTCTGGATCTGTCGCTATCTTCATGCCTTTTAGCTTAGCACACTTTATTGAGAAATCCTGGTTTACAGCTCCCACAGCTTTGGAAATAAAGAATAGCCTGTTTTGCAGGAGCAGGTGGTGACTTTTACACTGCAATTCCGAATTTTTCAATTTCGCCCCATTCTGCCATTATTTTTCCTTCTTCACTGCGTACAAAAGAACATCTATTCAGCACAAAAAAGTGAAAGCCAGCCAGCCTCCTTGTCCTCGGGGAGCACTTCCCCCCCTCTGCTATGGAAATGATTTTTGGACTGGAATTGCTGCTATTTGCAACCTTGTTTTAGCCCCCGACTTTTCTTGTTTGGTGAGTGTCTGTGCGGAGCGGCAAGCACCTGCTGCCTGCCGGTGCCGAGTGGAACCAACGTGGGAAAGCCCTTCACCAGCAAAAGGTGTGTCTCCAAACTTTATAGCTTTTTTTAAAAAAACTTCATTCTTATTTCAAAAGGGTTTATAATTACCAATTCATTATTTAAACTACCAGCTGTCAGAGACAGCGATGCCCTGTAGGTTTAGTTTGCCGCGTCATCCAATTTTCCCAAACGCGACCAGGCCACGCGGCTGACCCGGCTGCAGTCGCTTCTGAAGGAGAAACCGAGACCTTCTCTCCAGCTTCATTCTTCTGATGGTCAGCAAGGGTGTCTCCTGCCTGTGGTGGCAGTGAAGTGGGGGGAGCCCAGGGGGGCCGTGAGGGGATCTGGAGCCGCCGAGCTGGTCAAGATGGAGAGATAAGGGAAAGAGCTGTGGGAGTAAGAGGTGCTGATTCATACTTGGAGGAATTTAATATTCACATCTCATGTGGGAACCGCATACAAATGAGGGGCTCGGTGCATCCCTCATTACAACAGCTCATTAAATTATCAAGAAAGACAGAAAGAGTTCCCATCACACCTCCCACAGTGTACAAGCCCGGACTATGTCATTCAAAATAACCCATCGGTATCTTTCTCATCTTGGGCTACGTCTGCGTGGACAGATGCAGACAGCCACGCATTGGCTCCGACCGAGCCACTGCAGGCGTGCGGTGGGTTAGCTGGGCGCTGACCCCAGGTTCGCACAGCCTGGCTGTAATGGCTGGGCTGGGCTCGTCACCTCTGGCTCGCCATGTGCTGACCAGGCCACACCGCGTCCCCAGCGCTGCCGCGGAGCCCCGGCTGGCCACCCCCGCGAAGACCTGCCCTCCGAAAGCCGTCGCCGCTGCTGCGACACGTGAGAAGGCGATGCCTGCCAGAGGGGCCTGGCCTAACGCGGCTCCTTTCAGATCTGGCCGCTCAGTGTTTTCCATTAACTTGATACATGGTGTTTACATCCTACCGCTGCCAGTGCCAGAGATAACTGCCTTGGGAACAGCTCCCTACAGGTATTGTTAACAGCTGCTAAAAACAAAGGAGTTTGTTTTAGTCACATCACTATCTAAATAGCCAGAAGTACTTTTTTTTTTTTTTTTTTTTTATTACTTCTAAGCCAATATTAAAAAAACTGTCATGTTCTTCCTGGCTGAAAGATGCATTCTGGAAATCCTGCATGCCGTTAAAGCTGGTGAGCAAATATTCTTGCAACCATAAAAGACACTGAGTTGAAGGACGTGTGAAGGTTCTTAGTGCAAGAAAATGTGTTTCTTTTCCCAACGTGTGATCGTGACCACCAGCAATCAACTGCTTGCACTTAGAGCTAATTGCTTCCAGCCAGCAGTTGTTCCTTGCCATATAATTGGATTCTGTGTCTTTTCAGGGTGAAGGCTGAGCTTGCAGGATAGGCGCTGCCTCAGCTAGCAACTTGCTCTGGTTACAAAAAAAAAAAAAAAAGAAAAGGAAAAAAAAAACCAAAAAGGAAAATCTTATTAACCTCCAGCTGCTGCTGCCCTGCCTTTTAGCACTGAACCACTGGGGAGCATGGAGGGAACAGGCAACACAGGCACATGGACTTCAGGGGTGGCGTTGAGGGTGAGGTTTGCAGTGGTCAAGCAAATGATCGGCATGGGCAGCCTTGTCTGCACTGGGGGGAGGGAGAGTTACACGTATGTCTGAGACCGTTCATCCCATCTGAAGCAGAGGCTCTGGACAGACTCCCTTTGAATGGGGAGGTGTGTCTTCTGCTTTTGATCAGGTCTGAACAATAGCTCCTTTTTTATCCTACTCCATCCTTGTTTATTGGGAAGAGGAGAAAAAAAAGGCAAAAAGCCTTTGATGCCTCTTTTGGGGCCAAGTGGAGGAAAGATATGAACTCTACCTACTTTTTTTTTTTTTTAACAATAGGACTTTGACTGATAATTTAAAGCTGGTAGCTTCAAATAACTGCTGCTGCACAGGGGCACCAGATATTTTTAGTGGCTGCAGTGATCCAGCAACCCAAGAGGCATAAAAGCAAGAACGCTGTTCAGCTCCAGAACACATCCAAGTGACTGTGTCCTCTTTCCTCTGAAATACAAATCCTAGCAACTCAATACAGGCAATGTTCATTCAGGCACCTGAAAGGAGCTGGATAGAAAATGTTTGATTTCACTTCTAAGTAATCATTTACAATGAATTTTATTTCCCATTACTCTTCCATTTCATTGTCACTAAAAGGAACAAAGCTACCTTCAACAGAGAGCAGCAGAGCAGGGCGGGGGGGTGCAAACCCGCCACCCACAGCTGCATCGTTTCCCTGATGTGTTCTCCTTTCCTGTAGGGTTAGGGAAAGAAATGAATTGACTGACTATGTGTGATTTTGATAGTTTCTTCAAAAAGAGTAAGATTTGACATGTTTCTGGTGAGTTTCTTCAAAAAGAGTAAGATTTGGTATCTTTCTGGTGGGCTAGCACAAGTTCTGGGAAGGAAGTGAGTATATTTCTAAGATGGATACGTGCGCAGTAGGTGTTAGGAATTACTGAAGCCCAGTAACTGGTGTGCAGCCTATGGAAATGAGGGAAATGCGCATAACCGAAAATGTGATGACGACAAATGGGTAGGAACAATTGCAGACAAATTTTCAAAAGCCCTATGGGTCCTTGTGTCTCTATCATTATCGCCCTCACATTTCCCCGAGTGTCTGGTGTTTCTGGCAGGTCCAGGTGTAAACCACAGTCTCCAGCAGCAGTTGGGACTCCCCTGTGCTTCATTCCACTGAACCCCCGCAGAAAGCATCAGGCTGTGGACTGCTGGAGCTGCCTGAGTTCTGGAGCTGAAAATAGGACGTGTCGCTAGCTTCGTGCTTGGGTTTCTGGTGTTTCTCATGCAGCATTCTAAACTGAATCAGACATATTCCCTATGCAAATCTTTAATCTCCTTTTTTAGGATGAAAAATGGGTGTAAATGTGGTTTTGATTTTCCCCCACCCTTTTACAGCTGTATTTGCCCCTTTACATCTCATGACCACTTCCTCCCACTCCTGTTTCCCCTGTTACAATTTTCCATCCTCCTCTGTTAAAATTTCTAATCTCCACTAATAACTCATCCCTCTTCTTTATCTTCTTTTCATATGGCAGTCTTTCTGTACTCTTCTGTTCGCTTCATCGTGCTTTCTCTGTTTCTGGACTCCAGTGGCTGTTCCGCTCCGTCGTTTGCTTTCTTCTTTCTGCCAATGCAAGCCTTTCCCCAAACGTCTCGTCTGCAAAATCTGCAAGCTGAGACTTTTTGCTGCCAGCTTCCAGTAAGATGTGGGAGTAGAGCAACAAAATGGACTCGGTTTTTAAGGTTTACGTGTCTGTATTTTGCAGCTTTGCCTTGTCACTGTGAACGAGTAGCTGGAGGAGGCTATTACCAAGCAGAAGTGCATCTGTGCATCTTTTCTATACGCACGTCGCTCACCCCCCTACGCTGAGCAGCCTACGTGGGGGCAGGAGGGGAAGCTGAGAAGCTGAGTGCATGAGGTGATTGTGCAGAGGTGGGTGAGAAAAGTCTGTTCAAATAAAGGTGTGAGTAATTTAGCTTTGCGGTGTCTAAAAAGCCCTAATGAAAGAGTGTTGACGACAGCTTAAAAAGCCGTTTGGCGAAGCAGTTCCTAACCCTGCCCATAATCGTGATACCACAAGCGAATGGATTTGTGCAGTCAGTTCAGGGCCATTTCCCTGCGCATCAGAGCAAAATAATTGTATTATTGTTTCTTAAATTAGCACGTAGCTTTTCATGGTGTGGGTTAAGGCTCCAACAGAATTTGGTTTTCTCTCATAGGGTAAAGACTGAGACTTTTTTACAATAAAGGACGGCACTCGGAAGCCCGAAGGTGGCTCTTGGAGGATAGGTACTCCATTTTCCTTCTGCGGGAAGTGACTAATCGCTGCATAAAGTGGAGAGCACTTGGAATGCACGCAGAGTGCATTTATATAGGCTATGCAGCGTTTATTGCTGCAATACTTGGTATTCATACACGTTCTTTCTAAAAAAAAACCTGAATCCTGTCTCAGACAGCCATTCCTCCTAGGGGTTTATAGCCTAAGCCATTGAATAGCTGAGGTGAGAAGGCACCTCTGGAGGTCACCCAGCCCAGCCTCCTGCTCCAAGAAAGGCCAACTTCCCACATAGCTCACCTTGCTGAGGGCCATGGGGTGTTGTTCTTAGCACACAGTGGTTCTAAGAGGGAGGCATGTGATTTTGCTACTGAAATAAGGGTGCTGAAGATGGAAAGACACTAAGGAAAATGCTGGTCTTCTGTAGGCTATAGCTCGAAAAACGTTTGCCACCAAGCCCAAGGAATACATTGCAATTTTTAATGCTAGTCTGCCATAGGCAGCTGACGGTGTCGTGGAGTCAGTAAAGCAAGCAAAGGCAGGATTTGGGAAAGAAATTTGAAGGAACCCTCAAAAGCAGGAGGGAGCCTACTGGGTGCGAGAAAGAAAGAAGTTTGTGGCTTAAGAGAAACCAGAGGAAAAAAAACCACTGAAAGTTGCAGAGGCTTGTCATAAAGGGTGGGCACTGGCAGTTTGGTTGAAGAGAGAGGAGCAGAGGTGAGAGGTGTTCCATAGCCAGGCTGGGAATCGGTCCGGCACTGTTACCCTGGGTGCTGGTGAAGGTAGGCAGCTGCTGGCAGTGCCATCATCAATCCATGGGGAACCAAGGAATGACCCTTGTGAGCTCAACAGCTCAACCCTTCCTGGTGGAAGTTTGCTTACCATCTTCTTAAAGGAATTAAGGACCAAATAGAATAGTAAGTTACAGTAAGTCTTTCCAGTAACTAGCTTGTGTCCTGCAGGATGGGATGCCTGTTTATGCACGTACAGGTAAATAGCAAGTCCCCTGAAAATGTGTTACTTCTGATGCATCTCTTTTCTTGCAACATGGCCTTACTAATGAAGTCAGCACCCCCACGCTTACAGGAGAGCTGCTGTGGTCATCCCAAGTAATACAAATGCGCATATTGAGTGTGTAAAGCAGCAGCTAACTAGTAAGCCTAGCAAATATTTTTTCATTGCAGCAAAATACTGCCTAGGTTGCTCTGAAGGATTCAATGCAATCTGTTGCCAGAGACTTGTAACTCAACTGGATGGAGCGTGGGCTGGATCACATGGCAGTTCCTGCTGGTGCTTTTAGTGGCCTCTGCAATGCGTGAGACCTATTCATACCCCAGCAGGGACAGTCGCAGATCAGAGCTCGTGCTCTGAAAGATCTTGTACTGAGTAAGGAGATGCCTATAGGGAAAACATGAATGCTCAAGCCAAACCTCAACCCCTGCCCTCCCTGTATGTACCTTGCAGTAGAAGCGTAACTAGTTCTCACTGGCCACTTGGACCCACCAAACAAAATAACTGGCCAAAACCAGACCCCTGCAAGACAATTTATAGATGAGTTTCCAGCTGAAGATACAGCACAGAGGCAGGGATGAGTGACTGGGGGTGGGGTGTTAGCAAGGGGAGCTTTTTTAAACTATTGTGAGAAATATCCCTCAAATCACAGGCTGCTCTTCATCTGCACAGCCAGCAGGGGAACGAGGCCACCGGGCACAGCCCCGTGTCCGCGGGGTCCCAGTGGCCGTGGTGTCCCCAGCCCACACAAAGGCGGTATCTGAAATAACGTGAAATGTGGCATAAGCAACCCGTGGGAGAAGGGCATGTGGAAATACAGCAGGAGATATTTTGTAATTGTAGAAGCAACCAACAGTATTATAAAAGAGTATAAAGCAGAGATCTGCAAGAATGTGTAGCTTGAAAATTCAGCATGAATTGGCAAAGTGAGTCCGTGACTAATGACAGAGGTCCATTGTATGATCAAGTCTAACCTCTTGTTTAATGAAAATACTTCTCTGACTGTCTCATTTAAGCTACAGTAAATATCTCTGAATAAAATGTCCAGCCTTAATATAAAACATTTTAAATGACAGAGAAGTCACCCCAGCCTTTGGTAAATAGTTTGAGCAGATAATCAAGCTCTCTGTTTGAAACTGTCATAGTTCTTCTAGCACAAATTAGTTGGGGTGGAGTGTCTAATTGCTGGTAACTGGATCTGTTACAATGCTGTGTGCCAAACTAGCGAGCTCTTATTATCGGATTTCTGCTTCTCAGATTAAGCCTTTGCAGGACAAGAGCTGTGATGTCCCTCAGTGAGGACCCGCAGTGGCTCTGGGGCCAGCCCACGCCCTGGGGGCAGCGTGGCGTGCAGAAATACGTGGGAGAGGGTGTCCCAACGTGCTTCCACTGCCGGGCTGGGACAGGAGACCTCATTCTCAGCAGGGCACAGTGGCTTTTGGCATCGGGGGCAGTTTTCCTGCTCATGGGTACTGGCTTTTGGCCTCTGGCTGGTTCCCTGTGACTACGCGTGCCGAAGGCTGCCCTGGGAGAGCGGCTCTGGCCGTGGGGCTGCCCCTGCTCAGCAGAGACCCACAGGGGCCGTTTAGAAACCCGTACAGCAGAGTTCAGTTTGATACAGAGCAGAAGCTCTGGAAGGTTGGACCTGTGTTTGCTGTGGTGGTTTCCCAAACCCACCCTTGGAAATCCAAGTTTAGCTCTGTCACGTTAAAAATGTGACTAACAAAAAGGACTCATTTCAGAACTACATGTTGTTTAAATGTTTATTTTCAACTAAGCATCCACTACTTGATTTTACAATTACAGAGCCCTAATGCTGCTGGAAATCACCAGGGCTGGTTTTGCTCAGACCTGTTGTACTCGCTATTCCTTCCTCCCTGATGGGGCCAATGTGGACACTGATAAACGCTATGGACTCACCCCTTGGTGCAGCTGGGCTGCAGCTCTTCGGCCTTGTCCTGCTCTCCCTTAAGCTAGGAATATTTATTTGTTAGTAAACCTCTCTTCCTCTCCACTTGGGATTGTCTTGAGCATTCTGTAATTAAGGAGACGGCGGTAACATGTAATGATTCCTTTACTGACATCCTTGAAAAAGGGAGCTCTGACTCTGTCCCCTCTTCTCCTGGGTTTCATTCCCTCCTTCCCTTCACTAAGGCTGACAAGGTGCCTGGAGCTATTCTGCAGATTAAATGGTGGTTGTGCCACCTGCGTCTCAGTTGACCTTTTTTTGACTGTGTTGACCATTTTCTCTATTTTAAGGCTGCCTGTTAGAAAGAGGGGACTCTTTCCCCCCCCCCCCCCCCCCCCCTTTCCTTTTTTCCCCAATGTTTTTCCTTTTTTGAGCCAGCGTGCTCTGTGCTGCTCCCCAGTAACTCCTGTTCGCTGCGCCACAGAAGCGAAACGTCTCTCGGTCGAGCACGACACCTCTGCTGCAGCGCCTGGAGGAGACTGTAAAACAGATGGTCTCATCCTGGGTCACTTTTCTTTATTGATGTTATTGCGGAGCCCCGTGCTATGGCAACCGAAGCAGTTGTACTCTCTGGGGCTGGGGTAGGGTGGAGGGAGGAAGGACTCTGGAGCTGCCGTTTGGGCCCAGCCCTGCTCCAGCAGCCGCGGCTCGGCTGGCGCCCGGCCAGCTCGCTGCGGCGCGGGTGTTTATCCAGCGCGGTGGTGAGTCATGGGTACCATGCTCCACCAAAGCCACCTCTGGCAGCTTCCCCATGAATCACTGCAGCCTGAGAAGACTTGCAGCAATTCCTGGGCCACCAGAAGGATGATCTCATTGCCTCCTGAAGGAAATAAGGATAAAGTCACGTGGAGCTGTGCCCTCAGAACCGGGGGAAATGGCATCCCAGCAAAGAGCTTGCAGGTGACCTAAATGGGCATGTGATTCAGTGTTGTGGGACCAAACAAGGCAAAGATCCTCCTTGCAGGGAAGGAAGGAAGAGACTTCAAGATACATACAAATAATTCGAGGTGGCACTCATAACAAAGCCTGTAAGGCAAGGAGGAATGATATGGCACAGGGTCCACAAAAGACTTGCTTTTAAGTATTCCTCTTTGCCTGTTTTCATTTACTCGCAGGATTCTCTAGTTGGTATTGCCTATCATGGGTGATCACGATGTGGAGTCTGATGAAGTAATCTTTGCATACCATGTCCTGCCCATGGAGCTGAGTTACCTCGATACTGGTTCAAACCCAGTTGAAGGATTTACTCAGGTTTAACTCCAGCTGAAATCAAGTGCTTTTGCCTCTTCTAAAAACTTAATTCATGGCATTTTTCTGTTCCCATTGGCTTTGTCATTATTGCAAAGAGGTTGCTGATTGTGTTATTTCAGAGAGGTTGCAGTGGGTTTTTTTCAGATTTCAAATACAAATAACCCTGTGCTTTTTCTCCTAAGACAAATCTTGGAATGGTATGAAAAGTGGTAGTTATTTATTTAAAACATTTGGTCTTGTAAAATCAAGACCAGTGCAGAAAAATGATAGTTCTTTTTTTTATCATCTTGAAACCGTACAAGGATGAGAATTTTACAGAATTTAAAAATCTACTCATGTCTTGTCAAGAAAGGCTAGTGGAGTGGCTTTAATGAAGCTGGAATTTGTGTCTGTGACAGTAAAGCAGCTCAAAGCTGCCCCTTATCTCTGCTGTGGGCAGCTGGAGCATAGACCTCAGGAGAAAGAGAAGGAAACTTCATCCCAGAGATCCTGGGGATTTCAAGGTGCCACATCAGCTGGCTCTGAAGTGTGCATGGGGCTGTGGGAAGCCAGCGGGCTGCAGTGAGGAGCAGTCAGCGGGGAGCGGCTCCCACACGTGCTCACTCCCTGAGCTGTAAGTGTGATGGTGATCATCCCTCTTCCCGGGCAAGGCATCCCAGGTGCTAATTAGACAGTGCTGCCAATCCCCAAAGTGATATTTTGACAGCTGCTTTCCATTCCTTGTCTCTGTTAGGTGTATATTGGTGGCTAACCACATTTAACAGCGCGGGTTAGATAACGAAATCATTGGGCTAAGAGCTGATAGGACTGAAAAAAACGATCCCAGATGGAACTTCCTCACTATAGATCGTCAGACCATACCACCAAAGCCCAGCCCTGCTCACGTCCATTAATTTTTCCTTCCCCAGGCCCGACACTGGTGTGTGTCATGGAAGAGCCTCATGAAAATCACAGCTGAAGATGAACATGATGGTTCTCAGTGGCACGTTGGTCCAAAGGTATCAGGCCCCACATTTGAAGTACTTATGAAAATTGGCCTGGTATGTTTTCCTCCTTCCATTCAGCTTCCCAGTCTGGTTATAACATTTGTCCATCTTAGGGCAGTCCGATTGCTTCCCTAGTAAAAGGGATGGGCTGCTAAACTGGAGCAAAGGATCCCCCTGCACCTGCGGGATGCGCTGCATGACCCGGAAAGCTCTCTAATGATTTTGCAGGCGAGATGGAAACTATCAGATAAAAGGCTCTTTGCCTTTTCCAGAACAGCTGCTTTGCTAGTGCAGGCATGCATCTCAGCGTGGCCCAAGTCACAGCTGAAGCTCCAAGGACACTATTTGCACGGCCTCTGTGGATGCCAGCTCTGTTCTGGCTTGCAGGGTTTTAAGGAGGTGAGCTGCAATTGCAATGACATCAGGCAGCTGATGTCGAATTCGGGCTCGGTGAACTCTGAACGTGCCCGCTCCTTGGGGGTGAATCTGGAGCCTGTCGAAAGGACTTCCTTGAGCCACTGCACTCGCTTTTTTGAGTCATAACCGCAGCGTGCGCAGCGCTGCCCAAATGCAGCAAATGACACAAAGGCTGCTCTGAGAGAGGTGTCTCAACAGCTTTCAGTGCGATGTGTTGGGTAATCTTGGAAATACCAACATTTTCCTACTGAGCAGGTTTTAAGAGTGTGTATGCACGGGAAGGGGCACAGGGCAGTGGCTGCTCTCCATGTCTCACTTCTGCAGGAGCTGGAAGTGCAGCACCTGCAGCTGGTTCCCTAAGGTGGCCCTTGATCTCGCAAAGCTTTAGAGGTGAGGAGGTGGACAAAGGAGCTAAAATCTTTGAATCGTGGCTATAAATGGAAGAAGGTTTTTGAGCTGTTCTCCAGTGAAGTGGCTGAAAGCAAAAGTTCTGAGTGCAGAGGAAACAAGTTAGTTATTGTCCCGCAGCCCTTTCAGGCCTGCTTTATGCACAAATATGGCCAAAAATCATTTTTGAAGAGCTACATAGTGATGGGGAAGGACAAAGAAGCAAGAGCTGTTGGTCGGTTGCCCTGCCTGCTGGAGGGCAAAAGGAGCCCAGGGACCCTCGTGCCAGGGAGGGGATGCTCTGAGGAGGGGTCGCTCCCAGGGGAACCCTGGGTGGCTGGAGGTGAAGCACAGCTCCTGTATCCCTGATACTCACCGTCATGCAGCCAAAGGAGCTGCTCTTAGTCCTTCACTGGATGCCTTGAACATCACCTGCAGCCTCTGCGCTGCCTGTGGTGCCACCGTTGTTGGTGTGTGGCAGTGACCAGCTGAGGCTGTGGTCTGCCGGGTGCAGGGGCTGGTGTGGCTCCTGCCTCTGCTTTATGCAGGGGGCATTGCATGGTGAGGGGCTCAGACCCCCCAGGAAATTTGGTCCCAGTCCCCCCAGATCAGTGCTCGGCCCTACAAGCTGGGCAGGGGCACCTTTTTTTGATGAACGGGAAAACTCAGTGTCCCCCAGTAGTTTTTCTTCTCCTCCATCTTCTCTCAGTTTATTTGTCACAATAGGATTGTTAATGTTCATCGTGGTCCGACCCAGGGGTGCCTTGTATCTGCTAGGGACAACCAACAGCCACAGCCAAGGGTTCTTGTTTCAGAACCAATATCTGGGACTGTGAGAATCGCACATCCTAAAATTACCTGTGTGACTACCAGGGCTCCTTGCTGTCGGCGTCATTTCTTCATCGCTGCCACTTCAGCGTAGCCCAGCATCTGAACTGAGGGCTTCCTTTCGGTACGTGCCTGAGTTTAACTAAAATGTACCATGAGGCATCCAAAATGCGAATTAGAGGTCTACACAAAACGCTTTACAAGGCACTCTGGATGAAGGGAATGTACTGTATAGATATGGTATCTAACAGAAAATATTCTAAAGACCCTCCTTTGTTCAGAGTGTTTTACATCATCTGCTGTACACAGAGCTGTGCTGCTTCTCTGGCAACTTCTGATGTGCTGAGCTTTTGAGAAGTAGGATGCTGATGCTTTCTAGTGAGGATCCTGGCTCTACTGCCACATGTTGAAAATTAAGATTTTGCTTTTTTTTATTTTATTTTTAAAGAAAGAAAGGAGGAGGAACCTGAGGGGAAAAGCATGGGGTGTGAGACGAGTGAGACAAGCAGAGCCAAAGACATTGGTGGGTAGTGACCAAGAGGTGTGAAATGTCAGCAGGTAGGAGCGGGTGCCCAGCATGATTCCTTGCAGAAGAAGCTGCTCCAGGAGCGGTCGGGTTGAGGCATGCACCATGTAAGTGGTGAGCTGTTTGTCATTACTCAGGGGAGCAAGACAAATGAGAAATCAATTGAACATCAAACCATTGTTGCTGATTGCCTATGTTGAAAATAAATGATTCATCGAGTGCTTTAATTGCTTCATATGCGTGGCAAGGAGTTCCAGTCCTGATTTACGGACCTCTCCACCAGTCAGTCAGGAAAGTCTTGCTCCTACTCACTTTATTTGTGCAACAAACATCCTTTTCTCTTGGCATGGATTAAGCCAACCCACTTACAAACTTTTTTTTTTGTTCTGATTGTTTATTTTGCCTTTAAGTGACTGGTAATTTCACTCACATGGTGCTTTTTTTTTTTAGTTTTTATTTTGTAGCAGAGGAGCCCGGCAGGGATGGGGATGGCTGTGTGCAAGGCGCTGGGCTCCGTGCCAAGCAGGGCAAGTAGATGACCCCATCCCCAGAGATCTGCAGTCCACAGCGTAACATGGATTTACAGTGTCCACTGGCTGAATTAGTGGGAAAGGGGACCTTTGGTGACTTAAAAGCCTTTTGTAACTCCCCATGCGATATACTGTGGGGTGCTTTGTGCCTTGAAATCCGTAAGCCCTCTGTAGATAGAAGCGGTTGCTCGCAGGGGTTGAAGGAGATGGTGCCTCCTCCCCGCCGCTGTGTCTCTGTTTACCCACCAGCCCGAGAAGGAGATGTTGGAGATCTGCCTCTGCTTTTCCGTAGCAGTTTGATAGGGTCGTCAAAACAGAAGGGAAACAAGCGGGTGTTTGCTGTAGGTGAGGGGAGGGGATGGGGAGGGAGGTGGAACCCAGCTTGCACAACTGCTGGGCGGTAGCAGCAGGGAGAGGTGTGAGGAGAGCTGCAGGAACAGGGAGGTCCCCTCGGCTGGCTGGACAGGGCAGGTCTCTGGTGGTGCTGGCCAAAAAAAAAAAGAAGGAGGGAAAAAGAAATTTGGCAGTTGTCTCAGTTTATCAGGTGGCTAAGGCAGAGGCAGCCTCTCGCTAGCCCTGTGTGCCCCAGCCTTGCGAAGGGGGAAGCGACCTGCCAGTTGTCCCTTCGCCACCTGAGCCATGGTGGCTGCTGTCGCCCTTGGGTTCTGTGGCTCTGCCCAGGTCTTTCTGCGTGCCCTGAGGCCAGGCTGCAGGGAAGCAGTGCCGGTTGTCTGGGGGGAGCCTTCTCCTGTCAAAAAGATCATTGTGCCACCAAGCTCCTTGATCTGCCGCAACCACAAGGGAGATGGTGACCAACAAACCAGGGCTGGAACAGCAAGAGGGAAAAAAACTCGAACCCAAACAAAACCCAACAACAAAACAACGGCAATCTCTTGCAATCATTTGCCATCAAGTGGAGTCATAACTCAGTTGCCCAGGGGCTGATTAAGGATGGAGCCTGACGAGCCTTTCACTTGATACAGCCCACAGGTGCTGTTATAGGTTGAACTGGATTGCAGAATTTGTCTGGCTAAGAAATAATACTTTTCACCAGGTTGTTTTTCAGCTGGATCATTTTTTTCACCCACCTCCTTGCAGCAGTGCTGGGGCTGGCAGGGTGGGAGCTGCAGCACAGGAGATGGGAGCACCAGGGTGGGCAGGAGCTGCTTTTTTTTTTTTTTCTATAACTTCACGCCATGGCTGCTGGGGCTTTGGCTGGCAGTACCTACATCAGCCTGGCGTAAAGGGTCTCCAGCCTCTGTACACACAGGATTTCTTTGTGATTTGACTAACCGACTTGGCTCGGGCTACTTGGCAGTGAAACAGCTAACAGTGTCGCCATGTACATGTGTCTTTTTTTGGGTGATATATTTTTGCATTGTACTGGAAAGAGTTCATGTCCTGTGTCAGTCTGCTCAAGGGAGCCCTCATAAATGAGAAGATTAAACCTAGAAACACCTCCTGGTCTGCGCCCAAGCTGTCTCTGGTGCTTTTGAGCCTCCCACCGCGTGACAGTATAGCACAAGTGGGTTACCTGCCTTTCTGTTTCCCTAATGAAATCCTGAGTTCTGCAATATTTTGAAAGCCTGTAAGGGAAGGGTCCGAGTTCTTTGCCCCCCATCCAGAGAAGCTGTGCAGATGGGCACTGGTAGGACAGCCTCTGTGCTGCACCTCAGCGCACGCTGGCTCTAGTTGTTGTTGGGTCTAGTTGTTCCTCTCTTTGGTGTGCAGTTTTCCTCACTCAGCAATGTTTCAGTTGAATACAGCATGGATTGAATATGGCAAGGGAGAACAGGGTTAAGGATTGACAACTTTGACTTCAAAACAAGGTTTTTCAGTAGGAAGGTAGCTTGGGAGGTCAGGAAGAGCATTCTATGGTGAAAAGAAAGGAGACGAAAATGATGCTGAGGGTGATGCTGGGCGTATAGATGATGTGATCATATAGCCATGGGCAAGGACCAGAACCTGAAAAGGTGCTGGTGTGCTTGTGCTGCTTCTTTTCTCATTACTGGTTAAAAGACAGCAATGTGAATCTGGGGAGGATTCAGCGTTCCCCATCTGAAGGACACACATTAGCAGGGAAGTGCCTCTGTAAGCATTGCTTCAGTGCTGGTTCTGCAAAGAGGTTGCAGGAACTCATTATTCATGATTTTATCTTGCTACCTGAAATACATAAATAGCCTAAAGGTTCCTCTGATGGACTTCTTCCAGCTCTTTGATGTGCCAAAGATAATTTCTGTACATACTCCCTCAACCTGTCCCCACTCCCTACCTCAGGTTTAATGTTTCTACTTGTTATGTTTACCTGTCTGTACTAGACTGTAAGCTCTCCAAGGCAGGGACCTTGCCATCTTTCATGTTGAAGTACCTTGAAGGAGTTGTAACATCAACAGCTATAAAATGTGATATAAATTATCAAAGCAACATCAACTAACACAGCTCAACTCTTTGGCCTCTTCTGCACCAGGCAAGCTTTGCATGGGGCTGCTGGCTGCTCGTGACACTGGCTTGGCAGGATCTGTGCCAGCAGTGCCGGTAGCCTGGTCCCAACAGGCAGCCGCTGTCGTGAGAGCACGCAGTGCCCTGCAAGTCCTGTCGCTGTTATGATGAGCGGGGTGATACAGCCTGTGCCCGCCTGTAGCTGGGCTCCTTATGAAGTGCCTTTTTGGAAGGTGTCCACTCAGAAGAAATCACATTGCCGGTGCCAGGACCCCATGCCCCCGTTGGTTTAAAAACTCAGAACTATACCCCAGAACTTTTATTAACTCAAGAGCCTCATGGTGCTCTGGATTTAAGTTCCCTTGCGTGAGACCATAACAGTGGAAGCAAACGGATGCATCTCTGCCTACGGGAACTAAAGCAAGAAACAGGCAGAGCCAAGCAATGCATGCTCCCCTGCCCCCGTCCCGCATGGCTCCAGAGCATCCCCAGGGCTGGAGCCACCATCCCACAGTGTGTCTGGGAGCTTGCTGCCCGGACCCACGGTCCAAACTGCACTTGCAGCCAGGTCTCTCTCAGCTTCCCTGCTTTGGAGCTGGTTCCTTTGTGCAGCCTGGGATGTGTCAGGGAGAGACCTTGTTTTTATAACCTCCTGTTATGGCTGGAGGTGATGCCTCTGCAGTGACAGCTGGGGAGCAGACTTTGATCTGGTGCCTCAATGCCTCCTCTGGGAATTCAGGCCTCTGAGTCTTATTTGCCCTGGGCAACAGTCGAGAGGATTTCCCCTAAGTAAAAAGCCATCAAACCTTATCAGCTGTCTTGCTATTCCTGTGTCACCGCCCCTTGAAGACAACATCTCCCACGGAAAGGTCAGGCAGCAAAATTTCTGGGTAAGAGCCCAGTGGGCAGCCCAAAGCAGCGCAGAACTGGGGGAACATGTCCCGAGACCGGCGCAGCCCCATGGCACCCCCAGCAGCTCAGGGACCAGCAGCCATCAGGCCAAGAAGCCAAGTCCTAGCTAACTCCCTGCCAACCACGCAGCCTCTCTGTCCACCCTTGAGTTTGTGGTACGTGTGGGCAGGGTGCCATCACCAGGGTCTCACCGGCATCGGGTGGCTTTCACACACCTAGAAAAAACCTGCACGGAGCCCACTGAGCCCTGGCCAGTGGGTGAGGGGGCAAACTGGGCTGAGGCTGCAGGCAGGCATTCGGTCCTGCATGTGGTCCCCAGCACCCACCGGTAACAACCTGAGGCCAGACTGTGCTGCTGCTGCTGCTGTGGGGTGAGCCAGGCTTGCTTTGGCATTTTGCAGCTCTCATCACTGCAGCATCCCAGAAATCAGAGGAATGGGGGCTGGTGGAGGAGCAGGGTCAGGATTAGGGATGGGAAACTGGGACATCCTAGTTCTGCTTCTGGCTTTACTAGACACCCTTACTTTCCCTGCTTGTGGGAAGGCTGATGAAGCCCTCATGCTTTTCATGCCAGTTTGGTTTCTGAAGGGTGGACCATGGTCTTTGGAGGTAAACTGCTGGGCTATAGTGCCGTTGCACGTACACGTTGCTTCTTCCAAGAAGCTTATTTCCAAAGGCAGGGGAGTGGTGTTAAAGGCCCAGTGAACTGGTTCATGCAGGGAGTTTACAGGCCCTATGCCCAGCCAGACCGCCCTGCTCGAAGCAGGCTTTGCTTTAGACCTCAGAAGCGCCTGCAGTTTTGGTTACTTCTTTTGCACATCTGCTCTTGCAGACTGCTCAAGGCTCTTCCATATTTCTTTCAAACAGAGCTATTATTTCACTGACCCAGGCCTGCTATTCACTGATGAATTGGAAGCTGTTCATTGCAGCTTGAAATACCATTTTCCTACTCTTAATGCTTCCCATTCATTTTCTGTGGCGATCGGATTCATAACAGCAGATATGCAGCGTTCATTGATACTTGATGCAGCAGCAATACCCTCAGCAAAGGCTTTTTTGTACGTACGGCTCCAAACCTTTCAACCACCCTATCATGGAAAGCCATAATGTCCCTTTTCTGCAATGCCCTGAGCCACCTGCAGCCCCTGAAAGAGCACTTTGTTTCTTCAATTAAAGAAACAACACAGGCAGTGTCTGCGCTGGTGGCAAGGGAGGGCTCTGGGTAATCTCCTTTTGCCCTGCCCCCATCCTTCAACCCCCACCCCACCCCCTCTTGAGGCTGAATTTCGGCCCCACTGCTGTTTAAAACTAAACGGAAGGATATTTGCAGGGTGGGTTATTTTAGCTGCTAAATGAGCCTCCTGATGTTATACTACCAGGTGGGGCTAGCTCTCCTGGGGTGGCAATCCTGCTAGGAACGATTCCTGGGTGCTGAGGTTTGACACGAAACAGCCACAGTTTACTTCTTGCTATCTTTGGAAAACCATAAACCTCTAAGTGACCAGTGGGCAGTGGGGGTGTTTTCCCTTTTTACTTTTCTATTTTCCCAGAAAAGCACTTGTGTGGGGAGAAGATGCTGCACTACCTTTTGCTCACAGAAAAGGAGTCTGACAGCTTAGCACTGCTCAGAGACAGGAAAATTACTTTGTCTAGTGAATATTCTAAAGAGATGAAATAACAGGGCACAATCAAAAATCTGTTTAAAAGAAGAGCTGTCCCACTCGTGCTAAGCCAACAGTTTCACTGTTTTGCTCATCTTTGCAGAATAAACTTAGAGAAGGAATGGTGGAAGTGCCTGTAAATGCTTTTTGCTAAAGAAAAGGAAGATTCAGGCTGTAATCTGTGTTGGCAACCAGAGGAAAATTCTCTGCCCCAACAGATAAGTGGTGGTTTATTATGGGCATATCCTTGCTGGCACTTGCCTGTTTCACCTACTGGGAAAAGGAGTCGTCACCCCAGCTCGGTGCTGTCAAGCACCACCCAGCAGCAGCGGGGTGCGATACCAACACTTGCTTGTTTTCAATAAACAGAGTTATGTTTTGAAGGGGATGGCAACATTGTTTAAGAAAAACAGTACTTAAGGAAGGATGGATTATAGGCTGAGCTAGAAAAGTGCCAGAGATGGCAAAGATAATCTCTGAGCTGGCACGCTGCAGCCCCCCAGGTTTTGTGGTGCTGGGAGAAATGGCTGGCGGATTATCCCACAGCTGAGCCATTTGGGGAGGTGGACATAACGCTTTGGATCACAGCTTTTTCTCTGCCACACGTTTTGACTTTCCTCCTGTGGCTGTCGCAAGCAGGGGGTGGAAAGCTGGAGTCGCCTCTGCATCTCAGGAGCAAGAGAAAGTCACCTTAGGTGCTCGGTCCTTGTAAATTCTCCCCTCCTTTCAAAACCTGTGCCTATGGTTTTGTCCCACTTGGACTCAAAGCAACTGCAGAGATGGAGCAGGCATGAACCTGCTCTCCCCGTGGTGTGCAGGGCTAGCGGGGCTTGCAGGTGGCCCGGGCCACTGCAGGCAAGCAGGGAGGTGGCCGTCCCCTGGGCTCCCAGGCATGGTTCCTGCTGGAGCCCTGAAAAAAAAACCACCTGGCGTGAGAATAGCTTTCCGGGATTCCCCTTTCCTGCTGTTCTGCTGGAGGGCTGAGCCACTTGTTTATCTTGTGGGAGAAGTCCGCAGCCACAGTTAGCTTTGCATATTTGATCCTGTCTGAGGTCATTTCTTTTCCTATCTGCAACATTTCTACTGCAAGCACCTGTAATTCTTGCATTGAGGTAACACTTCAAATTGCTCAATGAACATATTACCTCTATTGTCCCCATGATCTCAAACACAAATGTTGTGGCAGTCACCTATTATTTGTGGGCTTAGTTAAACAAGTGCCAGAGGTAGCCATGGGTGGCACTTGAGAGCCAGCGCCTGCAGAAGCCCCAGGAGCCAGGCATGGTGCTGCCATCCCTGCGCCAAAGGCAGGGTGAGCACGGGGTACCGCCAGGACACCCGCTGGGGTGGCTGCACTCGCTTTTGCTGCACAGCCCACAGCAGCACACTTGGGGTTTTAAAGGACATGGTTCCTACTGAGCAACGTCGGGGTTGTGGGTGTGCGGCACTCCTGAAATTCAGGCTGTACTTGAACGGGAAAAGGATGTGTGACTGGAATGATCAGAGAGGCACAAACTATCTGTACGAGATGAGACTGAATCAATCAACTTCAGCCTAGGAAGGAGACGACTCTGGGCTATGGCAGCGGTCTACAACATGACGAATAGCAGGAGGAATGGCAGCAGTTGCTTGTAAGACAGGAGCTGAGGGATGTTAAATGAAATCATCAGGCAGATATTTTTTAAGGCATAGAGGAGGAAGGCTTTTTTTTCACACAAGCATAATTAATTGGTGGAACTCATTGCCATGGGATGCTTCAGGTGCCAGAACTATACATAGGTTCAAAGAGCAATTAAGCAAATTAATGGGACAGCAGTCTAGGGAGGCCTGTTAGAGCTGCTGCAGCAGATGCAGCCTGTGGCTTGGGCAGTCCCTGGGCTGCCAAGTGCTGGGGCTTGCAGGGCTGAGCCAGGCTCGCTCCACTTACCCCCTCCCCCCGCCCCCATAGCCCCCATGGGCCCGAGCTGCAGAACAGCTGTAGAGTGTCTTCTCTTCCCAGGGCTTGCCATGCCAGACTGAAAATACTCCCTCTGTGAGGATTTTTCTCAAATGTAAAAAAATCAAAAGACGTCTGAATATCATGGTGAGGTACTGGGAGGGAGGAGAGTTTGGCAGCTCTCACTTCTCTGAGGTGCATTCCTGTGGGAGCGTAAACTGGCCCTGTTTGGAGAGCTGTGGGTTTGCCTTCCTCCCCCTGACCCCATGCTGGCAGCAGTGCTGCCCAAGGGCCAGCCGAGCCACCAGCAATGTGGGTGCCGCAGGGCGTGTGAGGCTGAGGGGGCAGCAGAACAGGGAGGGGACACAGGATCATGTTAGCTGCCCTAACTGCACCCTCAGCCTCGCATCCATACACCTGGACATTTTGGCCTTTACCCCAGCACGCTCTCTTTAATTGTGGGATGTGAAAGTGTCACTAGATGCAGGTGTAATGTCAAAAATTGCGAGGAAACAGCCCACACGTATATACAGGTGGAGAGAGAGGGGGGTAGTCTGCAGACTGTGATTAAAGCTCGGTGCGTTTACATTTTAAATGCTTCAGTACTCAATTTAGATAGCTTAATCTTTGAGAATTAGATAGCTTAATCAGACAGAAATAGAAGCTGCACAAAGAAGGCTCTGTAAAACCCCAGGGCTCTGGGTATGGGAGCCCCAAGCCTGACTTCATTTTTGTTTAATGCAGCAGTTTGTTAGGCACTTTTTAGAAAAGTATAAAGACAAAGTGCTGGAAAGAGATTTTGTGTGTGGAGATATGTAAAACAAGACCTGTGATTTGTTTATTACATTAAAGAACACAGCCAGAGCTTTAGGATAAAAGGGTATAAAATAAATGGCTTGGGAACCCAAATGGCAGCATTTTTTGCCTGGCAAAGAGAGAGGCAGCATGTGGATTGTGTCAGGCTGCCTCTTCAACACCAGCCTGGGGTTAAAGTGATGCTAAGGTCAGCTCTATCTGAAGGTCTCCCGGTGCTTTGCAAGGAGTCACAGTTTTGGGCTGTTGCATGTGGCCATCCAGACCCACTGTGCTGCATGTAAAACATGGGAAACCTGATGGGATGTTCGCTGTAGCTGTAGGTTTGGGCTCATAAGGCCACCGACTGTCCTGATAAGAAGATAGTCAATGGATGTGATCTGCAGAGAATAAATCCAGAGTGATTCCAAGGCTGTTTATTGCAAACCAAAAATTATCTTTGGAAAATTGTGGTCTTGGAAAATAAGGGAGGTGACAGCAGTGCTTACCTGTGACACAGCGTTCCTGGGCTTCCATGGAAATTTATGAGTCCTGCTGTATAATCTGCTTTTTCACTCCTGTTTATCCTACCTTGATCACTTGGAAAACCTGTATTCACCCAGGAAAACTGTACTCGCCCCAAGGTGTGGAAGCGTGGGATTATTTACGGTGCTCTGGAAGGGCACAGCTGCTCCAGGCAGGGGTGGGCAGTGCATGCCCTGCAGGGACACCCTGCGCGGGCTGGGGGAGGCCGTGCTCAGCCTTTCCACCACTGGACAATGGGCGCTTATTGCGCAGAACTGAGAGAAGTTGTTGCAAGGAAATATTGGAAGGATGCAGGGGCATCTCCTATGCCCTTCATTAATCTCTTGGGTTTTTTTGGTTGAAACTCTCCATCCAGTTAATATCATACTTTTTCCTTCATTGTTTCTTTCCTCTGTTTATTCTGTTTTTTTTCTTTTTCCTCTTGTGATGCTTGAGAAACACCAGTGAAACACTAATTTCAGGCAGATTCTTGCCCTTTGTCCTTCCTTGCTCACTCCAAGCGCGCTCAGCTAGGCTCCCTCTACTTACCCTTTGCTTGTTTTCTGCTTTGAGGGTGGCCCCAGGGTTTGCCTCTGCAAACAAGCCACCCCGGCAGGGTGACAGGAGCTCCTTGTGATGCAGTGCCACACCATCACCCCCCTGCCCTCCCTGAAGCTGAAGCTGCGCTTTAAGGCCTGAAGCAAAGCGAAAATCTCTGCAGTTTCAATCCACAGCCAGAAGCACAAGGCAGCGAGCAGGGAGAGGCTAATCTATTCAGGTCATTAAGACGTGGGCAGAACTCAGCCTGTCCTAACGATCCCCTTTGAAATCCTATATGTATATAATTCATTTTGTGCTCCAGTGGATCCTGCCTGAAACTGGTATTGCAATTCTGTTTCTGCTCATCTGCTTTTGCATTCAGTACTTTGAGGTAGTTTACATAAATGGGTGGCTTTAATGTTCGTTCCCATTGTAACTGCCTGGAAGCTGTGTGGGGCTAGGCCCCCTCCACCCAGGTTTTGACAGGGGTAGGATTACTGAGGGCGTAAGGGGCTGGTGGCTCTTGCCGGGAGCCCCCCAGGATGTGCCAGCAGGCACGTGCTGTGCGGCAGGGGATGGGGCAGCCCTGTGGTGCCACCTGCCCCACTGCCCCCAGCCCTCCCTGCTGCTTGGAGGGGTCTGTGCCAGCCTCACGCTGCAGAGCGGGGCCACAAATGTGAGATGGTCTGTGTCAGCCTGTGAGGGATACCGAGAGCTGGCTGCAACAGCTTTCAAAGCTAACTGGCTCTATTTGTACAAGGGTTTGTTTGGTTTCCTTTATGACTGATTTTGAAAGATCAAATTGTTCCCAGAACATGCTTTCCAGGCTGATGGGATTGCCATTCGCCATGACCTTCCCCGCAGCCAGTTGTTGGCTCCCCTGGCCTGTTCCACATCAGGCTGGACATTGTGGCAGGGTGTGGGACTTCCTACACCAGCTCATCGCTCCGCAGCATCTACCTGCTCCAATCTTGATTTGGGGTCTTTGGATGTGATCACAACAGACACCTCAGGAGAGGCTGGGCAGGCCACTTCTAGGCATCAGCATTTTTGCTGTTGAGAGGCACCAGCTTTATTTTGGCGAAGCAAATGCAGCATTCGTATGCGAAGGCAGGACAGCAAGAGGCTTTCCTGACAGTTGTGCTTTCATCGTTACCCAACGAAAGGGTCCTAGGAAAAAGACACTATCCTGCTGCCTGCAGGGCATTTCACACTGCTCTAACCAGCTTTAATTTTAGCAGCTTGGCATAACTCTGTGTGTGTGTGTTTCATGTTTCCCTTTGCAGTCCAGCTCTGCAGGCTTTGCTGGAGCTTGTGGCCTGGAGCTTGAGCGCACAGCAGTAGAACATGAACAAATGACCGAAAGATTTGTGATAACTGAGCACTTTCTCCAACACCTAGAGCAACTGCATTGATCTCAACTCAAAGCTGAATCTTGCACTGTAAACAATAAATGACAGATGCTGGACTTAAAAACAATCTCTTGTCTGTCCTGAGAGGACACACAACTCCTTTGTAAGAGCATGAGCCATTCCTGGGGGTTACAAAGCAGGGAGGAAGAGGAGGAAGGGAGGAAAAAGCAGCACCACCATGTTTAATGCTGAACCTCAGATGAACTGTGTCAACAGGCATACACACACAGAAAAAAAGACACCACACCTCATATCTTTCCTGGGTAGATGTTAAAACCACTGCTAGAGCTGGCTGAAAAGATTATTTTGGAGTTTGGTGGCTAAAGAGAAAACCTAAGACACAAAATATTGTTTCTAGCAGACCCAAAAACTAAGGGGTCATTTTGTCTCCAGGTTGTTCTGCTCTCCTCAGTGTCACCTGTAAGCTGAGCAGCAAAGCCAAAACAACCCTTTGCCATTTCATCCCGGTGACATTTCTCATGTGCTTGCAGTTTTTACCCAGCTTTTCCTGTCCCCCAAGCATGGAGCAGTGTTTTTCCCAGCTGAGCCTTGGTATGCAACAGCATTGGCCCAGAAGCAGCCTGGCACTGGTAGCACAGCTACCCCAGTGCCTGGCTGGGCTTATGGTTTTGGCAAACAGCTACCACGGGGCAGAGGCTGCTTTTACAGCTCCCCACCCAGCTGCCTGTGCTGGGAGGCAGGGAGCTGTATGGAGGCAGTGGTTGTAGGGTCACTGTGCCCCAGTTGTCCCCATCAGTGCATGGACTCATGAGAGATGCTGCCTGAGTCCAGGCATCAGTTTGGACCAATATAAACCTGCTAGCAGACAAGGGATTTCTTTGTCTGTCTTCCCCCCACATCAGCCAGTGGGCAAATCCATCCTGCCTTTTAGCAAGGAAGAGTGGTTTGCCCAATTCCCCAATTAACTAGAAGGTGCTGCAAACTATGACTTCATGGTGGAGATCTGGTGGCATTAGAATTCCTCCCTCTGCTGAAAGAGCCTCTCTTCTTCCTGCTCCCAGTACAAACCACTTTTGTGGGTTTTCAGTGAAAAAAGTACCTTTCACCCAGCTTACTGTAACAGGGGTCTTGCCCTGTACTCAGCTGTGCTGTGTTAGTGAGTGTCTCTGGGTGGAAACAGAGACAGCAGCTCCCCTTGCACCTCTCCTGCATGCTGCGACTCACCAGCTCTCCTCTTTCATTTCCCACCGGTGCAATACAAACCCCCTGAGCAGCAAAACTGATTTATGCTTGTTTTTTTATTCAAGGTCACAGTAATGTATTGCAGCTCATACGCAGGGTTGCCTTTTAAATTAAAGGTGATCTGAAACTGGCTGTCAGAAATCATCCAATTGCTCCCTGCCATGTCTCTAGCACAGGTGCCACACACACCACCCACACCCCCTTCCCCTTTTTACCTCTCTCTCTCCCCTTTCTTCCATTTTTTGTAATGAGCTCCTTAGCTACACCACTGTGTATGAACCTGTAGTAGGATTAAGGTGAGTTGAACCCTGAGGCTATATTTGGCTCAGATTTATGTCAAAAGGCATGGGGTCTGTGGTGCTGGAAGGCAGGCAGCAGCTGAACGTGCTTGTTGTGACCCCTGCAGTGGGGATGTGCAGAAGATAACATCAGGCGTGGGGGACTGGGAGCTGGGGATCTCCTGGGCAGGACACTCTCATGGCTCTTCCTCTAGTTCAGTGCATGCTGCCACCATCATCTTGAGCTGGTGAGGGTAAGGGAGGACCTTCTTCATATGCACTGTGAACAGAGGTCGAGCTGAGCTATTGGGCAGTGAGGCTCTGTGAGCTGGCTGCTCCAAGATCCTGTAAAATTGGAGAGTGCAGGAGCTGGAGAGGACCCCAGAAGCACAAGGCCACCATGTGTTTCTCACAGGACAGAGGCAAAGCTTGCAAACCCCCTTGGCCACATCTGCACTTGGGACAGGCTTTGGCATGCTTTGTCCTGTGACCTGCACGCTCTCGCAGAGGGTCGCCTGGGCTGCCAGCTGCCCAGCCAGGGCACGTGGGGCTCGGTGCCGCCCATGTCCAGCTCCCTCAGCACCGCAAATACGATGGGCTGGGTTTGTGTGAGGGTAGCTGAGTTTTCCCTCTCCGAAGGGTGCCCTGGGGAAGCTGGAAGTCCTGACTGAAGGCTGGTGTGCCAGTGCACTGGGTGGCCGATGTGTCTCAGCAGGTCTGGAAGCCAGGCTCCTTGGTGCCACCGGCGATGGCGCAATGCGGGACCTGGGAAACGGAGCACCTCTGCACGTTTTAGAGGAGGGCCAAGGAGGCTTGAACGTGACAGTGCCACATCAGGGCTTCCATTGGCCTAAGTCAGGTAGCACAGCTGAATTCAAAGGCTGAATTACTCTTGGCTAAGGATGGCATCTAAGTTTGCCTGAAGCCCAATAAGGTAGAAAAAAAAGTTTTGTTTCCCAGCTTCCCAACATCAGATTTCAACTACGGTAAATACCGATTTGCTTTCAGAAGACAAGGTTAATTATCAAATTAGATTAGAAATCATTAAAAAGCTATTTTTGTGCGTTACAGTGGGGTAATATATGGCTAGAGTCTTGAAAGTTATCAGCCTCCTCAAAACTGTTCATCGGGCACATTTTTCCTCAGGTTGTAATCCTAGTTTCAGTCCTGTGTGCTCCTTGAAGCTTTCTGTAAGGCATCAGATGGTCGTGTCATACTTCAGTGCCTCCATGTAGCAAGCCTCGCTCATACTTCTGTTTAGTAATAATGCAGCTACCAAATGTCACCCATCACAGACAACCAAGCAATGTGACACTGGTGACTCACCCCACATTCCTGGGAACACCTTGGCCACAGACACACTTTTGTGAGCGTACCACGCCCTTTCCTGCAGGCTTTAACACACCTGGACTGAAAAGCATCCTAGTATTGTTGGCTTAAGAAAAGTGGTCCTCTGACAGGTTAGCCACTTGGCTACCATTATAGAAAGGTACTACTGTATGACACATTTTGCATAATGTACCGTTAAAACATCCTAATGGTGTTTGCCCGCAGATGTTTGCCACTTAAAGAGCCAGGATGCAGAAAGTGTTCATTTTACAATGATCTAAAACTGGAGTTACCACAATATGACACACACGTGGAATAAAGAAACTGAGAGGTGATATACTGTATCTCTTTAGATACATCTGCTTGATGAAGTAAATAACAAAATAGGCTTGTTTGGGATAATACGGTTAGGCTTGGACAGAAATGCTGTATTTTCAGATTCACCCAATGATTTATTAATGTTTTTTTCTCACATGAACATGTAATTTGTTTAAGTGCATTGCAAAGTTTAAGATCTGATTCTGTTTTCACACTAGTTTCTCTGAAGTTTATACTGGACCCAGTGTGGTGCAGATTTAGCTAATCCCTATCCCTGTTTCAACACATAACCTAAATAATATTAAATGTTACAAGCTGTGCTTGTATTTGCGTTCTGCTTCTCACTGAACTCCATGGTATTTGCCAACATATAGAATTCAAATTTAACCTGACAATCTGCATCCTAAAAAATATTTTAGATGTTGCCATTACCTGATTCCCTCCCTTTTGTTTCCACATTCTCCTGTTTATAATATCGTTAGGAAGTTCTAAGCAGATTTCCCACCACCATTCTTGTTTAGAAATGGAAGCATTTATAGGTAAACTAGTTTACAAAATAAACGGGATGGTTTTAACTGCCTTTATGGTGGGATAATCCCTTCCGCTGTTGGGTGCGGAGTACACTTACCTCTGCCTGCCTCTGAGGAGATGGAGACAAATCGCTGCCAATGCTCTGTGTAAACAAGCCCTGGTAATGTCACTTCTCTCATGGGAGGCATCCCAGGGCTGCATGTTTCCACAGCGCCAGTTTCTCTCAGCACCACTACCTAGACAAGATGTAGTGACAATAATTTTGATACCTGATGTGCCTGCATTTTAATTGTTTCCCTGAAATTTCTGCTCTGTCCAGACCATGAAGTTGGGGTTTTATTTCACTGCTGCTTTTCCCTGTATTTATCTCTGTGTGTTGCAGTACCTCTCACCAAGGAAGACAGGCAGTTCCGTGTCCAGTTTGCTGTCATTGGATCATTTGGAAGGCTGGAAAGGCAGCCATGGGCAAGTAGAGATGCTGCCTGCCTGCCTCCCAGGCTCTCGAGAAGCTGTTGATGAGCAGAAGTGTTTCACTTAAGGGCCAAGAGGTGCCAGACCCCTGTTCCCTAGATAACCAGAAGAAGCTATTTAGAGGAGGCTTTTCCACCCCATAAACTGTGGGGCATGCAGAAGCCCCTTCTTTTGTTTCCCAAATTCATTTCTGGCTGCAGAATCTACCTGGACTGACATCATCCTCCAGTAAGGGTGAATCAGCATGGTTGGGGAATACAGTTTTGCAATCCCTTAATGACAATTCGCCACGGCCTGTCCCTGTATCAACTGGCCAGGGAGACAACGTTAGTGCCCGGTAAGCAAGAAACATGTTTAAACCTGTGACTTAAGCAATGCCGCTGATGCTGCAGCTGTGCACATGGCCTGCGAGGAATTTTGTTGCTCAGCCCCATCTAGTGGCACCGTCTTTGGAAGGACGGCTGTGGCTGGGGCGGGGGAGGGCGACACGGCCCGTGGGGACGGTGGGTGCCCATCAGGGGTGCTTAATTATAGCTGTTCTCCTTTTGGATGCATGCATGTGCAAGTGTACATGTTGGTGTGGATCTCTATAGTAACATATACCAAAACGGTGCAGAAGAGTCGACATGATGCCCATCCACCAAAATAAGGCACAAAGCTGATCTACGTAGGCCCTTGTTCTCCTGTAACCCTTCTGCTCTCTTTAGGGGATGTTTTCCCCAGCTGCTGCATCTTGTCTCAGTCAGAAGACGAGCTCTGGGACCACCACTGGGTGTGCCTGGGTGGTACTTCATGAGACAGGTCCTTAATCCTGAGCTAGGGCACTCCCTGCTCCTGAAATACGGTAATTAATAATCCAAAAGAAGTGGTGAGATGTGAGAGCAACTACAGCCAGCATGATCCTAAGTAGCAGTTTGGGTCTGGAAGCTGTCTGGGAAGTGTTTGGGCTGGGTCTCAGCTCTGGCCCCGGAAAGGACCTGGCCAAGAAGCCTGGATATGGAGTCATAAAATGCTGTTTATTCCTGGCCGGGGATCAGCTGGGCTTCAGTGAACTGTGGAAAGCCAGTTCAGTTCCAGGAGCCAGAATGGATAAGATTCATGTCAATCTGTTGGCAAGTTGTAACACTTTTTCTTTGATTTTTTATATTTCCCATGGCAACTTAACGTAGGAGACCCAGAAAGCGAGAGTGACTCAAAGCAATGGAGATGAGATAATGCCAAAATCAGCAGGATTGTGAAAAGCCTATTTGCATTTTTCCCCAGGGATGCTAATTTTTAATATAGAAAGGTGCTAAAAGTAAGGCTATTTGCCTATAATGACATGGGTTTTCTTAATGACATCCTCTAATAGGAATTTCTTGGACATACCATTTCATCTGGAGTTCGGAGCGAGAAGGCAGCCGAGGGACTGGTGTGAAGAGTATTATGGTATGTGATGGTAAAAGACCTTGTTGCAGCTGGCTAGTTCAGAGAGTGCTGCGACAATTGTTGCCCCGTGTGAGGATTGAACTCATGACCTTCAGATTATGAGACTGAGTGTAATGAGCAGCAACAGCAGTGATGGCTGTGCTGGGGGACATTCGACGTTTTGAACAGTGATGGCGGTGCCCAACACAGTGGAGACAGGCAGGGATAGCCTGTGATCCAGATCACATTGAGATAGGTGGGAAGAGCCTGGGGATCTGGATCAGACACCGGTAGAGGTGAGCCGTTGGGATCAAAGAGAAGGAAGCCTGACTGCCGTGGAGTTAAGAGACTGAGGGTAACGGGCGATAGCAGCGGAGTACACGGCCAGATGTGGCAGCAGCAGTGGGTCCAGAGCAGGTCCAGCCAGACAGCGGTGATGGCTGTGCCGGGGGAAGGCGCGGGAGCAGTGCGGTGCCGCGGGCAGCTCCCACCGTTGCTGCTGCTGCTTGGCCTGGTGGTATTCTTGCCGGTGTTTATGTGCTCATTGAAGGTGTCTCCAGTCATTTCAGAAGAAATGAGCGACCGCAAAGATGTTGAGAAGCTTGTTGGGACACGGAGTAATGTATTAGTGCTGTATTCTAGATCTGCTGTTTAAAAGCTCATTCAGGTTATTGTCCGGTGTGACCCAGGAGGTGACAGGACAATATACTATAAGCTCATCAGAACTCCCCTCTGAGGAAAACAAAATCCCAGATTTCAAGAAAGCAGATGAGGAGAAAGGTGATCAGCCCCCAGAAGCTGAAAAGCCCAAGATAAAAGTGAAGAAGGAATATGTGTATGGGTTCAGGGACAAATTGTCTGGATTGTATGAGAAGTTTATTTGTGAAAAAGTTGTGATGATTGTTAAATACATAAAGCATGAAATGTTAAGAAGGAAAGAAAAGTTCAGGGACAAGTTGTCTGGACTGTATGAAAAGTTTATTTGTAAAAAAGCTTGTGATGATTGGTAAAAACATGAGGTATGAAATGTTTAAAAAAAAGTGGGAGGGCAGAATTGTAGAGGAATGAAACTGGGTTAATGACCATTGACAAAATACAGCTGTGGGTTGGTTGATGTAGACAAGGTGCAGCTGTGGCTGGTTCTGTTAAGTTGTTGGGCAGCCAAGGAAGAGAGGTCAGGAAGAAGCAGAGAGAGTGAGTGTGCCCTGGGTGAGGAGAGATTAGGAGAAGGCAGCAGAGGGACTGGTGTGAAGAGTATCATGGTAATGGTAAAAGACCTTGTTGCAGCTGGCTAGTTTGGAGAGTGCTGCGACAGGAGTGCATAGCAGGGTTTCGCACTCTGCTCTTCACTGAGTAGAGGCATGTTCTGAGTGGCTTCATGAGTCCTCAAGATCAACAAATCCATATGAAAGTAATGCTCAGCTTTTTACATGCTGCAGAACCTTTCAACTTCAAAGTGCTTTGCACACATTAACTCATCCGAGATGCGTTCCGTCATGAAACTGTTATGCCTTTGGTTTTTGTACCACACTGTTATTATATATATTAACCTGGTGCCTAGAGGCCCAACTGAGCTCAGGGCTCTGCCGTACATAGATGGAATAAGAAAACAGCTTCTCTCCAGATGAGTTCACGATCTACAAAAGTAGCAACGGGTGAGCGAGGAGAGAGGGGCATGGGGAAGTGCACCTCGTGTCACTCAGCCCGCAGCTTGCGGGGCTCAGGCTTTCTGAGTTCTGGGCCAGCACACAATCCCTTGGCTTCCTTGCCTCCTGGCAATGGTGAAGTTGGCAAGAAAGCCTGACAGCCATTTTGTCTCCAGCTCAGAACAGGCTAATGCAGACAGAATTGTATGTGACACCCTTTCACTAGTTTTTTGCTTGGGTTGTTTCTTTCCAGTCCCTTAATCCAAACTAAGGGCTATTCTCACTGATTCACTCTTTACACGTCACATATAAAAAACTCCCCTCAGTTAAAGTATTCACAGTCTGTGACTTCAGCTGGACGACTCATGCATCTAACTTACAAGATCGTGTATACATACACGTGCTGAAGTGGAGATATGTCAGGTCTGACGTTTCTCTGCTGTAGATTGCTGTTGTGCCCACACTGCAGTGTCTTGAGAGGCTGGCCACAGAGCAAATGGATGGTTTTGTGAAATCTGAAATGTTGCTAGAAAAGCTTTTCTATCAGATTAGATAATTAATTTGTTTAATGCTTTGAAGATACAAAGGAACAGAAAAATAACAAGTATTATTATTACTAGTAGTACTTAGCATAAAGAATTTACCTGTGCCAGTGAGGAACACTGCCATGTATCTACAGTAAATTCAGAAATGTGCATGTAAAATGCTAGAGAGCTGTGTAGCTTGGGGCATTAGGGGGGTAGGGGGCTGGGGGGGGGAGGGGAGGGGGGAGAAAAAACACCAACAAGGAAGTTACAAATACAAGTCAGTTGGTTGCAACCCGTGTGTTGCAAATAGTATCTCAAGAGACAACAGGTACAAAAGCATATGTCCAGATACTGGCTGTTAATCTGCATGCCAGATCTGGACCCTTGCTACCAGGACCCTTGAAGCAGGGAGACCATTAGCTTCCCAAGAGTCATTCTGTGGAAGATCAGCCCTGAGGATCAGGTAGGTCCTAGGAGCTTACAAAGACTGGCAACCTTCCTGTGGGATTTGACACTGGCTTCTAGTTCTGTAGCAGATCTCTGGAGGATGGCTCTGGGGCAGTATGGAAAGGCTGGCATTTCAAACTACCTGGGTGGATACTTTCCTCTCAGAATAATTTCTAGTGTGTTTTAGAGTATTATCTTAGCCTCATTTCCACAGCTTGTTCATTCAGCTTGTATTTTATCCTCCTCTCTCCTACCTTGTCCAAGGAGAATATAAGTCCTTTTGGGGCAGAGGCTTGTTCTGCTTTTAAGTGCCTAACATAAAAAGGCCCCACCTTGAGAGGCCCTAGGCACTGTCCTAATACATAAGCTGAATTAATTGCACGATGATCTCCTTTAACCAGAAGGTATAATGCTAGTGGACCTTTTTTTCTGTTGTCAGTTTCCCAACGTTTACTTTGGATTTCATGGCAATTCAGGCATGTGCCATAGAACTTGCCCATGCAATCTGTCTTGGTGATTGCCTACGGCTTGTATCTTTTCTAGGGCTTGACACTATTTTTTAAAAGTAATCTTCCACTCTGGTGACTCAATTCCTTCTGACAGGTATCTGTCTCTCTGATCAATTTGACAATTTGTCAATGGCACTCAGGAACAGACAAACACCAAATCCACAAAGTCTGTGAATCGTGAGGAAGCAAATAAACACTTGTGAAGTTTTGCTTCATTTGCACTTTGCCTTTATGTAATTTACCATCTTTCAGCATCTTGCCTGCAGTTTTTAATTACTGCAATCCTTCCATCATTTCTGTAATTTAAAAAAAGGCAGTTATATGACAATTTTGATTGCCTAATAGTTGTAGTAAAATGTGCACATGTGTAAGTAAGGATGATTGTTCTTTCTTGTTTGCTTTTGTGCTATTCGCCTTTCAGTTTTCTAGGTTATATAATTGTTCCCTTTGGCTTGCGATCAAGTTTTCAGATTAATGATGGCTCTGCTGTAGTGCACTGGGGAGTTGACATATGGCTAATCCACCTGACAGGCTCTTACTCCTCATTCCTTAAAAGCGTGTGGATGGAGGATTTTGCTGTTAAAATGGCACTGTCAGACATGTATTAAGTGACATCAAGGTCCTGATCACCATCTCTAAATCAGCACAAAGAACAAGTTCAGTGCTGGAACATAGTGCAGATGAACTTGCAGATATTTAGGAGTCTCAGCTCCCTCTGGCTCTTGGGGGGTTTATACACGCTTAGCAATTCTGAAAATCAGACATCTATAAAACCCAAACTCACCTTTGTTTTCCCCAAAGTAATCATAATTGAAACTCCCCCTTTCAAGCCCTTTTCTTATATATGTAGAACACATGATATTTTGTGTCCTACCTCCAGAGAAACCTTACCAGTAAGTTTTCCCTGCCTCAGTTTATTACTTCTGGTTGTTTATGTGTATTGGCAGAGTATCTGGCAGACCCTCCAGCAGGCTGTGACACCAAAATGGCAAGCACTTGAATAAGTAGAGATGACAGGATAGCTGATATACTTTAAAGGGTGTTGAACTGAGACAAAAAATAAGCTGAAATGTGCACTTACCTTAAGTGTAAGGATGTGACTTGGTTGTGCCCACAAGTATTTGCAGGAATAGAGGCCCAGGTCTACCCACAGAGCCCACCAAGTGAGGTTTTGTGTGGGTATGAGGTATGTGTGCCCATTAACCGCAATTTGTAGAGACCTGATAAACAGCTCCTTTGCGAGCTGTCATTGGCTCACTGACACAATAAACTAAAAGAAAAATAGCTTTTTAAAAAATCCTTCTTAGATGACCCAGGTGGAACCCCTTCAGATGGAGAAGGGCAGGCTGTTCTGGACCATGTACTTACATTTCTTTTCAGAGGCAAGATGCCTGCAGACTTCAAAAGACAAGTATTAAATAGCAATGCTAAGAAAAAATGCTATTTTCAGGATTTGGAACGAACAATATAAAAAGCAAAAGGATTTGACAAGGCCTGAGAAAATCAAGAATACAAGCAGATTATCAGATCACTTTGCAGGTTACAAAAAAACCCCTGTCATAAAAATTACAGGATGTATGAAACAAAACTTCTTCCTGTGCTTTCTTCCCTTTGAATAGTGATCAATACATTGCTATCAAAATGAGATACAAAAAAAGCTATGCCAAAGTGATCCTGTAGCATAAGAAGGCAGAAGTATACAGCAGTGGGAAGAAATAAGAGCAGGAAGGAAGCATTTGGCTTGCTGGTACTGCAGGTGGGGAAGCAGCATGAGGACTGAGGGCAGGCCAGGAAGAAAAGGGGGGAGAGGGTGCACTTGGGTAAAAAAGACAGAGCACAGGAGTCAATTCAGACCAAGTTTGAGGTCTGCAGGTTAGCTATCGTTAGACTTTATAGCTTAGCTCCTGAACATGTTGAGAGTCAAGGTAAGGGGTTGAGATATTATGTTAAAAATTGAGTTAGTTTACCTCAAGTAAAAAAAAAGTAAGCAGCAGTTCTGTGATATAAAAAAACCATATGCTTTCATTTAGCTCATTATACCAGTTAAGTAGTTGAAAGAGGCAATGCATCCAAAGGACATCTGCAGATATTGTTGTATCTCTTTGTTGCACCCACTTCAGTGTGGTCCTACCACTAAGATCTGGCAGCAATTCTTAGAATAAAATTGCCCCCCCTTTTTTTTTTTTAATTATATAGTAATTTGCAGGCCTAGATCTCACAGCTGAAGGCAGAGGAGGGGTTTGCCTTTGACTTTTTTGTCAAAATTGGGTTGGGTGCTAGAACTAAAAATGTTTTCCCTAAATGCACATTTACTCTGTGGGTTGATCAGACAGAAGGGGGGAAATCTGGGAAAACTCAGGTTGGCCGCTTTATGCTTAGCAACAGGCAAACCTCAAAACTTGCATCCTTCACAAATACAACCCCAGGTAACTACAAGCAGTTTTTCTTATGCAAAAAAAACCCCAACTCTATAAAAATGTGTATATATAAAAATGCATATATCTCATTATTTTCTCCTTCTCTGCATAGGTGCCTGAAACCCCTGGCAGCCGTGGGCTGTGCAGAAGCCCCCTGTCCCCGCAGAGCAGGGCATTGCTGAGCAGCAGTGACGTACATGACTATTTGCCGCGGTTTTGTGCTGCAGCAGTGCGGGGAAGGCCTTGGGTGCAGCCATGCTGACTGCTGCCCCAGCACATGAAGAGCCCATGATCAGTGACTGCAGCCTCGGCAAGGAGAAAGGCCACAAAAAGCCAGCAGGAGCAGGCGGCCATTTCGCATCGCTTCCCATTAGTGGATGACATTTACAGTGCTCTTTCAGAGAGTACTTGAGAGCTTTTTCTCCTTCTGCTCTTTAATGGGAGGTGAGAGCATGGCCAAGGTTTAATTAACCACCGAAGGCAGGGGTGGCAGCAAGCTGCAAGGCTGCAGCCGAGCTCCTTCCCTGCCGCAAGGCTTTGCTCTGGTGGCATAACCCCCAACCCCAGTGGGACCTCTCAAGCTGCTTGGGAAGGTACGGCTCTGGGCAGAAAATACAGTTTGTTGGGGTGGATGGCAGCAGCTCCTCTGACAGGAAAGCCGACTGCCTTCATCCCTCACGGTCTCAGGGAGGAGACGGAGGATTTAATCCGCGGGCAGGATCACACCCTCCCCGGGCGCGGCCTTTCTCTCCGGGGCGGTTCCCGCTCCCTCACACCCGCGGCCGGCGGCGACGCCTGACAGTGCCCGCTGGGTGGCGCCAGAGGCCTCGCGGCGGGCGCGGCTGCCCGCGGCCGTGAGGGCGCCTGAGGGGCCGGGCGCCATTTCCCCGCTGGGCGGCCGCGGCGGTGCCGTGCCGGGCTGTGCTGCGCGGTGGGGACGGTGCTACGTGTAGCCTTAGATGGCGGAAGGGACTCTCAGCCGTCGTTTAACGTGTGGGGCCGCTCTCTGGCGTGTGTGTGTGTGTGTGTGTGGGCGGGGGGTGTTGCGTCCATGAATGGCAATTTAGTGCTGCAGCTGTTGCATGTAGGGTGAAAGTCGGGAGGGAGGTGCATGTTTCTACAGAGTGCTGAGAGAATATGTCATGAGGCATGTTTTGGCCTTGTGCTTCTGAATAGGCACAAGTTCTTTCACGAGGAGGAAACAGTCAGTAGATGAAGGATTTGCAGTGTGTGTTCCTGAAGGCTTTCTTGCCCACCGGGGCAGAGGTAATGTCCAAGTTACAGGGGAGGATGGGGTCTAATAAATATTTTGTTTTAGTGTCATCCTGGGATTTCTCTTAAGATTAAAAAAACACAAAAAGCTAAGTCATCTGTTTCACTGATTTTATTTGAGAGGCAGGGCGTGTGGAACACATGTATTGGCCTGGTACAATCTGTGCATCTTTCGGTAGTAGAGGGAGAGATGAGGTCAGTTAAAAGTCTGTGTTAGGGATGTGTTACAGCTGTTTATCATGTGGATGATGTGTATTTCCCTGGGCTTTTAGGTATCTGCTTGAAAACACTACTTTTTTTTTCGTTACATGCATTAAAAATGGTCATGCCTTCTCACCACCCTGCTAAAAGGTAGTGGAGTATGTGTAAAGAAACATGAAACTTTGTAGTGGGAGAAGATGAATTTTATCTGAGCGTAGGTGACAAAAGACTTGGATCTCAGCTCTGTGAGAGGGATCATGCAACCTCTGAAGTAAACTATGGACAAGCACCACAGGCTGAAAACTGGTGCTTTTGGCAGTGTTTCCATTTTGTTTTCCCCTTGATCCAAAGAGTCAGACTAAAGCTTCTGTTCTTCATGAAGACATCCAGTCTTGGTTTGGAAACACCAAGCAAAGATGAAAAATCTAACCCCAGGTACTTTGTTCTTCTGGTTAATCACCTGCTAAATTACAACGTTGTGTGATTTCACAAATTAATTTTCTTGGCTTGAACCACTGGGGTTTTGTGTGTATGTGTGTGTGTCTTTCACTGCTGTTTTAAACCTATCTCTAAAAATTTTCATTTCCTTCTTTTGAAGCTTTTATGTAACCAGGTAATCTCTGTCTTTCTTTTGATAGCCTGAATAGCTGGAGCTCCATAGGCTTCCCCTGCAAAGCGTTTTCATAAGCTCTCACCTCTTTGTGGCTCTTTGTGCCTCCTTCAGAGTTCTTAAAGATCTGAGAAACAAGCTCCTTTTCTACTGCTTCTCACCTTCCCTGTAGCACAGTACAAACACAGGGGTTGTAGTCGCTCTTTTTCTTTCCTCAGATGTGTCTGTAATATCTTAATTTTGTGTAAACCCAAATTATTTTAGAGTTCTTTGTTTTCTAGAATATACGTTTGTCCTCTTGAGGCCTGTGCTTGCTGTTCTTAGTATTTATTGCATTGAGTTTGCTTGAGTACTATGTATTGAGCTGAATTCACTTATGATCAAGTTTTTTTATCCTTTGTCAGGCTCAGTATGGTAAACATACATGTGTATATATCGCATCTACAGACATATGCATGTGTTACATATATGCATGTTTCACAGAAGAGGGAGGAAAACCCCCAGCTTTATGAGCTGTGACCCAAAATGAGACTGTACATTACCCCATTAGAAACTTCCTCAGCTGATCATGTTTCCCCACTATCTATGTGAGTTCACCAATTAGCCAATTTTAAATCCACTTTTTGTGCTTTAATTGGCGTAGAATAAGAGCTACCTTTTTAAGTGGAGTACCCTGCAGCACTTTGTCAAGTATTCTGCTAAAGTTGTTATACTTTTATTATCATTGGCAATCAATCCCACAGTCTCAGAGGATGCAATCAGATTATGAGGTAATATGTATTTTCCATATAATCAGGTAGACCAGCCCTACTTATGTTCTCATCCTTTCATTCTTTATTGATTGGATGGCATTGTTTTTGCCATTATCTTGCCTTGCACAGAGGATTATAAGTACTGAGGTCAACACATTATCCTTTTTAGTTAGTATCTGTACAATGCTATAGTTTTCTGGCTTGTTCCCCATTTTTTGAAGGGGAATCTCTTCTCAGCATAATCAGAAGAGAGATGAAAATAGATACTGCTGCAGCCCTTAAGTCTCATGAGCAGCTTGGTGCCAAAGGCCTGAATAGACAAAAAGTAGTCATGACACTGATACTGTTCTGTAAAATATCCTAGGGTTTGTTTGTTGATCCTCATGAACGCCTTATGTCTCTAAACCTCCGTCTGACCATCATATTCCTGTAAGTTTTATACTCTTTAAGTAGTCTGGAAGGACAAATACTGTACTCTACAGCAATGTGTTTTGCACAATTCCTAGCGTGTTTTGAAAGTGTTTTCATTCTTAGTAATGATATTAGGATTTCAGTCTCTTCACATGGACTGCGAAGAGTAACTGAAGGACTGTCTGTATCATTTTACCAGGCTGTAATATTTAACTGGGTCATAACCAATTAAACTGACTAGGAGCAGACACAGTTACCAGAGCAAACAGCCATCTGTTCATATCCTCCCTTTTAGCCACTGTACAAAGTAGTCTGAGAGATGCAGAGCAGGAGAGAGAATTGGCAGATAAACTGGCCTCCAGAAATATCCTTCAAAGCACCTTATCTTTCTTTCCAGCGAGTAAGGAGGAGTTTCATAATTAATTTCTTTCAGCTTTGCCTGATTCTATGCAGTTGGAGCTGTACCTTTTGCTAACTGGGAAACTTTCATTTTGGTGGTGTGCACTGTTTCCCATTCCCAAACCCGATGGATTGGTGCCAGGAGCCATCTTAGGTTCCATGATATGGTTAAGCCTTAGCTGTTAATATATGTAAACATAATTTGAGAGTTTTGGAAGACAGATGTTTTTCACATGCAAAACTTCATTTTAAAAAAGATTTTTTTTTTAAATTGGATCAGTTGTGTTGCTAAATTTAAGAGATTACATGTCTGCTGAGTCTCCTGAGGTGTGCATCAGTGTGATGTGTGTGAGGGGTGCCTCCCCCCTCATAGTTTTTAGTGGCGAATTTACTTGTGGGTATACCTCAGAGTCTGGAACAGGAGCTGAAACCTTCCTATGGATTAGCATGATTTTACTGACTATGACTATGACAGCAATTTCATTACTGATTGAAATGGAAAGTCATTTAACCATTGATCTTCGTAAGGTGCTCAGTGAACAAGAGCAGAGGGATCCGATTTCAATCGCATTGGTAGTTTTTGGCTTTCTCATTTAATTCTTTGATACACTCTGTGACTTTCTGTGGTGTTCTTGAAAGGAATTGTTTTGTATGACAGGTGCTTTGTGAACTTAGAAGAATAAGCTTGTTCTTCACTCTCCTCTGACTTTCCTGTTATTCCAGTCCTAGCTTTAAGTCCTCCCCTGAAGCACAGAGTCAGCAGTGTTATGAATGCAGGGTTGTGTGGGGACGTCAGACAATTACATGTGCGTCAGAGCCCTGAAATGCAATATGAGCTATTAAGTGAGGCTCTTGGCTAAATCTGTAGCTGCTTTCAATCCACTGAACTTCAGCTGTTTCCTCTGGTGGTGATGTCTGTTTGGTCTTGCACCCATGCAGGCCCACTGCTATCACTGCTGTACATGAGTGGTGATGGTTCTGCTCTGTCGCCAGGTACAAAGCTGGTATGCTCTAAGTGCTCAGAGGTGCACAATGAAGGGGTAAGGGGCAAGAGTGATATCCTGCAACAGGGGAAGTTCCAGTAGAACATGGAAAAAGATTCTTCTGCATGAGAGTGGCAGAGCACTGGAACCAGTGCCTGAGATGTGATATCTCAATCCACATTGAACCTTGAGCGCGCAAGGCCTAGGATCTCAATATCTAGTGTGAAGTTAGCCCTGGGTAGAAAAGGTGTTTGGACTAGGTGACCTCAACATGTTGCTTTCAGCCAAAATCTTTTTTTCAAATGATTCTTCTGCAGCCATTAGTACCCATTCTTCATACCAAAGTTCATTCTGGCTGTGTATGATAGAAGTCAGTTTTTTACCACAAGATGATTCAAAAGTATCCTTATGTTGCTTCACAAAAATTACCTTTTTTTCCAGGCTTTTCATCTTGGTGGCTTCATCTCAGAAGTCACTCAGATTCCCAGAGTAGCTGGATTCTTGTCTGCTTTCGCAGGTGTGGGGTAAGGCTTACTCTGGAATACAAGCTCTAGAGCATAAGGCATTAACAACAGTTATTGAAAGAGGTGAATTGTACTCATGGACTTCTTGTTCACTACTGTAAATGACTCATTTATTTCAACTTATGGTAGTTTAGGAAACAAATAATAAATGTTTCTTTAAGGTAGTGAAGTAACAGCTGTATTTCTGGCTTCCTTACTGGGAGTTAGTAGCTTAGGTAATTGGGTTCATTGCTATTTGGAGCATAAGCAGCAAGCATTCATTCTCCATACAGCCAGCATGTAAAATTTGCAAGAGGTGCGTACAGTGCATACTCAAGCAATGTAAATCATTTAGCAGCCCACATAATGGATGTCTGGTTATTGGACTAAAAAAATCCACTTGGTAGTACAGGCAGATGAGTCACGAACAAGTTTCCCAGTTATACATAAAGTGATTGTATCCACAAGAGGCTCTGAAAGCTGAATAGACTTTAGCTCTCCAGCCACTGCAAGGGAAGATGAAAAGCTGTTGCAGTATTTTCACGTATTCTGAATATGTTTATTCAGTGCCAAGATGGCATTTTGCTGCACTTAGTAATTATTACTGACCTAGCCTTGCTCTAATTACTTGAGGGACTGGTGGTTCTTCTCTGTTTGCTGAGGGCTCATGGTGGTGAACATGTGTAAACAGATCTGTCTTGAAAGTAAGTTTGAACTTTGCACCAGAGTTGTTTGGTTGCAGAACCTTCCCTGCCTGAATTGGAAGCTAGGGAATCTTCCCTGTGCTTGAGAAGCAGTGTGCAGTTGTTGTGGAAGTCAGCCTTGGCTAATAGTTCAGCAGAGATTTCCTGGGATTAAACTATCAGTGAGCTATGGCCCTCATTTAGACCGCTGACATCAGAGCTGGAGTGCGCTGGCTGAGTATCAGCAGCTGTAAGGGATGCAGATGATGGGCTTTCTCCTTGCCAATGGATGTCAAATCCCTAAACTTTTTCACTCATTCAGTATCTATTTGCCAGTCAGCAAATGCTGTGAGCAGCAAAGCATGGATCTGAACTCTGTTTCTTTCCTTTCTGGAATAGCTCCTATGTTACAGGAGAGGAAACGTTGCCCCTTTCTGTTGCACATCCCTCCTCTTGCTTTCAATGTCACGACATTATGAATCAGTGGGGAAATTAAACATCTTACAACTTCTTGTTTGAAATGAGAACTTGTTTAGTCCCTTTTAAGAACTCTCCTTGCTATCAGTTACCTCACCTGGATTTTGCCTAGACTCTCACAAAACTTTTTTTTCTTGACTATATCCCTCCATCCACTTTCCCATGCTCGTTTGTGCACCCGTATCACAGATGAAATGGGCACATATTTGTGATCATGGACTTTAGCTGGTTTGTTGCAGAGAACAGAATACCATGGGTCAAACTCATTGGAACTTAGTGTTTGCCTGAGTTGCCTCATTAAGCTGAATTTGGCCCTTTAAGTCCTAAAGAAATAGTAATAAAATTTTGTATGATATTTCTGTTGCAGGAGTGTTTTGTTTTACTTTGGGAGACACTGTGGTAACTTTAAAGCAAAAAGCACTGATCAGCGGTTTTGAGTTATCCTTGCAGAGTCTGGGAAGCTCTGCCAGTTACACTAAAATAAAAGAAGAGGGTCTCTTGGGTTTTAAAATGTATGTGCTGATGCTCTGCACTTGTTTTCAGTCCAGGATCTCTAAGTGGTCCATGAGAGTTAGTGGGTGATACCTGCTGTTTCAGGAGGGGAATCCTGCGCCCACAGAAAAATGCGGTCGTGGAAAGCTGTCTTTTTAATGCTGTCACAAAAGGGCAAAGCACTTTAGAAAGATGTGGTCTCCCCAGACTCAGAGCTGTAACCCCAAGCAAGATCAAGGATAACAATTTCCCATGGATGTGAAAGGAGGAGGAGGAGGGATAAGAACATGGATTATAGATCAAAGCGGTAACATTTTGTAAATGATAATGTGGAACCTACTCTAGGCCATGGATCCTTTTAATGCAATTTGTTTTTCCTTCCTGACTGGCAGATGTGGCTCTCTGTATGTACTTCTGTTTCTCTTTTCTCCCCCCTCTCTTCTCCTGTTCCAAAACCCTTGTCACAGGTCAGGGTGGTGTGAGCTAGCTGCTTAGCTGCTGTACAGAACTGAGAAAAAGTAAGAGCCCTGCCTGAAGGGGCTGTTGACCAATTTGTGTGAATCTCACTAAATCCAGCCTCTAGTTCAGTTGTTCTTCAGTGCTAATGGAAATAATTTCTCATTTACGTGGACAGAATTGAGATAACAATCAGACTCAAAGTAGCCCTTTGAAAAAATGTAGGGTTTGTCCCTAGGAGGTGATGTATACCTAGCTGCTAAGAGAAGTCATCCTGGGGTGTTCCTGGGTACTGACCTGGGCTGGTAGTGGAAGCAGTTCATACAGAGGTGACTCCAGTATCTCTGCCCTGTCTTGCGTTGTGCCACAGCTTCAAAGTGCTGAGCAACAATAAACCTGAAAGTCTTTAGGAAACTAGTGAAGTTAAACAAAGTCCACTGAAAGTGGAGAGAAAAGTCTCTGGTAAGGCAATAGATTAGATACCAACCTTGCAGTTTCTTTGTTCTCTTTCCAGGTGTGGAATAAAGACAAGACATAGACTTTTATTCCAGAAACAGTCACTCTCCAGTGAGACAGACAAACTCTCCCCAAACTTTGCTGGTGACAGAAGACAGGGAAGGGTAATTGATGAACCATTGTGCAGATGTTTAGAGAGCTGTTAAGATTTATGGGTGAAGACTGTTCTACCCTGAAGATGCAGTGGTTTTATAAGGAAGAAACTGACATGTCAGTGGGAGATAACCTTCTCAATTTCTCTTCCTGTCAGTGTAAGCTGATTTTAGACCTAAGAGTAAACTGCAAATTACCCAGCTGCAGTTTTTGGATGGTACAGTACTTGGTGCAATAGAATAGGCCATTTTTCTACGTGATTTTTTTGCTAGAAATAACATGTCCAAGTCTATGACTGGACTGTTACAGGAAGATAAAATCATCATGTGCAATAAATAGGACATAAATCCTGGGATATACCATTTAAATATTTCGGTGTTGAGCAATTAAAGTCTTTGTGTTGATTAATTTGATTTTTTTGTGTCTATGTGTTTGAGATTCCTGCTAGGGACTGTATCTAAAGACGCAGATAGCTTGAGCTTTCAAGTATCAGGCACTACAGCTAAGAGGTGTTTATGGCTTTCCTCCTCTGAAGGCAATAAAGGCCTTGAAGGAACAATTTTTATGGAGCCTTCAGATAAAAGATATTAGAGTAAAAGGCTGGTTTACTTTCTATGAACATGGGAAACAAAGGGAAGAAGAGTGCTGTATTTTTAGGATGCTAGAGAGAGACACTGTTCATAAGGTCTCAGTGTTTTAAATAAGTCTGGTGCTGAATATAATACCAGCTAAATAAGGAAAAAGATACTATCTGTATTGTGGAAGAAAGTTAAGCAACTCTTCAATTGAAAACTTTAGTGAATTTCTACAAAGTAATTGCCTTATGTACCTACTAAATCATTTTAATTCTTGACAGATAATGTACTAAAGAAAATAAAGTGGGATTATAATGGGGTTTGGAGGCTATGTACTTTGTGGGAAACCAGACTGTTAGGATAAATTTTTCCACTTGGTTTAACCTGTTACCTTGCAGGGCTCCTGTCATCAGAGACTAAAGTAGACCAGACTCCCTCACTGAGTTGCCATCTTGTTCTGCCTGAAATGTGCCCTGCTCTTGTACCTCCCTCTGCTGAGCTATCCTATAGCTATTTATTTTCCGGCCTTTCCCTTCTTTAGACAAAAGCAGCCTTGTGATGTTGATCAAAAGTGGAAGGAAAACTTCTTGATGTTATGCCGTTATTCCAGTTTTTAATGACGCATGGCCATCCTGAGACATTTTGTCATTTCTGTACTGCTTTTTAAGGTCAATTCTTAATAAAAATAAGCCAGTATGTTAATTGAGTAGATGATCTGTATCCCAGATCAGCTTACAGGATTCATAAATTATCAGAGAACAGGTCCAAATCTGTTTGAAAAAGTCATTGAGGTTAATTGCGAAGATGAAGTACAGCATAATATTACGTAGCACAAGCCAAAGCAAGGTGAGGTGCAGAGAGTTAGGCAGGGCTCTTACATCAGCAGTGAAACTGCCCACAGAGCAGGTGAGAGGTCTTGCTGAGAAAGCAGAAGAATGCAAATGCTTTTCTTTTTGTCCACAGTTTGCAACTTCTTACTCAAGTCTTTTTTTTTTTTCCCTTCCCCTAGAACATTCATTTAAAAGAAGAAAAAAAGTCTGACACAGCTTTGGGGGGATCTTAACCTTTAGCTTCCTGGCCCCCCCACCCCCATCCCCCATCTGCTTGTGATTAAGTGATGTTTCGAGGCAGATCTCTTATGATGGTACATTGGTTGTACACCTTGTAGAGTGTGGCCAGCTCTACCTACTTTCAAGCCAACTTTGACTGTTCAAATTATCCAGGGAATGGACTGCTGAATGGAGGTTTTTTGCTGTGTGAAAAGCAATGGGTTGCACTTTGATGTCAGTGAAGTATTCTGTTAAATTTGAAGGCAGGAGTTGAAAAGGGGAAAACATGGTTGAAAGCTCAACAGTGATGTTTAGCTGTTGCAGGATTCATACAGGCAGAGAGCTCTGGCTGTATGGATCAGGCTGAAGGTCTAGAAAACCTTTGACCTTGCTTATAGGCTGTGCTCCCTTCCACTCTTTCTGTTTCAGTCTGCTTATTTATTTTGTTTATTGCTAGCTAACAATTCTCACTTGTTATATAATTCTGAATGCAGATTGTTTGAACCAAGATTTGTGTTTTGACTTGCTTTTATGAGGTATCTGGTACATAAAGTAATTAACAATTAAACTGACAACTCAGGTGGAGAAGTCCTTCTGGTGTAAAGACATAATGTAAATGTTAATAGCTCTTATTTCAAAAGCAGTGTGTCTTAAGCTTAAGTCATAATAGGGAGTAGATAATATTTAGAGTACCTGAGTAGGTTACTCAGACTTGGGAAGAATTCTGAAAGCGAGACATCAATTCAACTTAAAAGGATCAATGCTATGCGTAGATCAGGAAGCCTTTTCCTGGACATACCACTGTAATATGCAAATAGGTGCCTATGGAATGAAAATTTACAGAATGCTGCAAATGACTGATTTTTGTTGGGGCTGCTAATGCAGTTGGTTTGGTGTGGTGAATGGTTGGATTGTAAGCCCTTTTGGGAAGAGAATATTTTCTCGTGTAAGAGGCTTCAGTGTTCTTCAAGGCCCCGTAGTCCTCTTGAACAGTAACCTACAACATGCACTTTGGCTGCTTTTGTGGAGTGCCACATGTGGAGTTAGGATTTGGTGGTGCAGGGAAAGAAGTAGGGGAAGCCCTAATGGCTTATTTTGACACGTGACCTAATTTATCTATGATGTTGATAAATGGGAAAAACGCATGCAGAAATAGAACACGCTATATATATTTCTGAATGCTTTTTTAAAATTCTCTGCAGCACTCTCTCCTCTGTGAGCATATAGGATTATGCATTAAGACAGAATTAATCCCTCATTGTGAAACACACAGGCTCAGCATTTGCCACGGCTTTGCTTTAAGAAAAGGATTCAGACATTGTGGTCTCCATCAAAGAATGGCAGATTCTTGGCAGAACCTTCTTCCATTTGTTTCTGCAAGTGAAACAGTTAATAAATCAGTCATGCATCATTGCTGGATTAGCAATCACACCCCCAAATGCTAATAACTGTTCTCACTCTTTCTCCTGAAGATTACCCTTAAATCCTATCAAAGGACAAGATGCCTTTTGCCTTGCCTGGCATTAGCACCCTAGTGACTTACAGGCAAAGTCAATAGTCAGTAAACTAACTCTCCGACATGGTGAAAGAACAGTCTGCCTTAACCAGACCCACTGTTTTGTAATATGGTTTTAGTTTCTCCTTTCTATGCCTCCACTTTTTTTGTTTTTCCATCTCAGCGAGTCTGGCCACTTAAACTCGGGCTGAACAGAAGGAAGTTTGCCACAATGAATCACTCAAAGGTCTGTTGCAGGGTCTCACAGACTGGGAGAGTTTTACAAGGCTGAAGACTGTGGAGAAGCTGGAGCCAAGAAAATGAGGAGAAGGTAGGTACTTAACATATTCGCTCTTTCTTGTTAATAGAGCAGATGAGCTTATTTATCTCTTGTCTGCAGCTGAATGTGGTCTGTAAAACTGCTTGCTCCTCTTGGTCTGAAAGCAGAGAAACAGCACCAGAGGCAGGTCATAAATTTCCGAGAATTCATGGTCTGTGAGCTCTCCTTGTCTGCAGTTTTAAAGGAGAGTTGCTTAAGGTTGGAAGTTGGGCAAATAAATTATAACACTTTCCTTGGTTTTGCAATGTTCACCAATGAAATTGCTTGGCTCAGCAAGGACTCTTTTATTTACCTTGTAACTACTTCGTGTTGATTTTCATGGTGTTTGTTTATTATCACTGGGATTCATTTACAAAACCACAGTATTTTATATGCAGAAATAATAAAAAAAGCAAGATTATGAGTTATCATCACATATTTCACTTTTAAGGAGCAGATATTTTAAAAATAATTGGGTTGGACACCTACAAGATACATACACTAAAATATGTTGAATAGTAATTTATATTCTTATAGTTTAATTACATTTTACTGCATGGAGGATTCATATTAATATCTCTGTTAAATATTTTTCTCACAGCCGTATAATTTTTTTTTGCTAATCTGTTATTAGATTTAAAGGATGGTCTGGAGATCCTAAATCTTCTTAGTACGCAGACAAAGATAACAGGATATAAACTGAGGTATAAACAGCGTTTAAACTTTATCTTGAATACATAACCAGTGATGCATGATTGTGCAAGTAACTTTTTCAAGTGCTTCCCAGTAAATATGCAGCCACAGTATGTTTGCAGAGATGTTCTTTCTGATGTTATCAGCACTGTTATCTGTTGGAGTGAACTGTTAGATAAATAAATGGGCTAACGCTCAGATCAGGGCTCACCATGTCAGGCTGTAAGGCATCGGGCTGTTTAATTTGGAGCTATTATTTCCTTGGATCACAGAATAAAGTCTTCACCAAAATTTTAGTTTGTTTCTTTTCTAGAGACTGCAAACAAAAACGTTGGAAGGGGTAGTGTGGGTGGGGCCAAAGTGAGAGAGCAAAGACCAGTGCAACTAGACAAAGAGGAGACATTAAATTTTTGATCATAGAATTGGAAAAAAATTACTTGACCTGCATGAAAAATCTATATGTAGGGAGAGCAAAAATGTAAAAAAACCCCAAAATGTGGGAGGCACCCAGACTGAAACCAAACTTTGGTTTGTACCGTGTGCTCCCTTAAATGAGTAAGTGGTCCAACTCACTACCATTTAATCCTCCACCCTCACCTGACACTTATTCCTCTGTGGCCAGAGTCTCAGCTCACAGGCCACTTCTTTTTAAATGTAAAGGAACAGGTACTTCTAATTTAATTAAAAATTCAGGTTGTGAATTTCATAATTGTGAACAAAGTATTTCAGTGGCTTTCAAACCACCTCTTCCCTTTCTGGTTTTCAAACTACATTTTTCTGGCTGCTTAAAACTCTGCTTCTTTGTGTGTTCACTGACAGACTTGCTGCCTAACTGTGCCTGTTTGTCTCCCAGCAGACCATGCACGTGGTCCTCACTGGTGTCATGCCAAGCAAAAAACATGGCATAGGAACCAGAGGGCCCACATGATGCTTCTGTAATGCTGGGTTGCCTTCTTGCAGCCTGAGATCACTTGCTGTGTGAAGTTTCATTTGTTCTCTTTTGGTTTCAGCTTCTCCTCAATTGAGGTTAATAAAATTTTGCTTGCTACATAAAAAATACGGAGGAAAAGCAGTGCAAGTGCAAATACAGTTATGTAGCAGCTACTTGGGAAATGGAGTAAATATTTTAGATGAAAAACAATTAAGAAAATGTAAAGGCCTTAAAACTTTAAACTGATGGTTTTCAGTCCTCTAAAGGTATGAAACCTGTAGTGTTCAGGGCCTTTGATTTCTTTCTTTTTTTTTTCCCTCTCCCCAAAATGCTTAAAACTTCTTGGCTTATTTTAAAAGGGAAATTCTTTTTGTAGCATATCAGTACCTTACACTTGTCTTTTTTTTAAAAAAAAGAAAAAATAAGATGTGCAGTATAAACATTTGCATCTTAGCTTTTAATATGGCATGCAAACCTAGCATGATGTAAGGAAAGGTTGTTAAGAGAATAGCAGACTCTAAGCTCTGTGGCCACCAGGAAAATCTGAATTAAATTCCTGCTTTGCCACAGACCTTTCTCTCTCTCTCCCTCCTTTTCTTTTTAAAATCACCTTGGGCAAGGTGCTTTGTCAAGAAGGTCTCTCAACACCTAGGCTGTCTCTCTACACAGGGGCATCACAATGATGAGTACATAACAGACAGTGAGGTGCTTCAGTGTTGCTCTGATGGGAACTGTGTGAGTACCTACAACAGTCACCCCCTCTTCCTGCAGCAAGCCCTGCTCTGAGGAAGGTGGCTTCCTATCTGAATGGATGATGAGTAATATTTCAGTGTTGTGGTTTGGTATTCAGGCAGGTATTCAGTGGGCAACAGGAAACTGTGTGTGCACAAAGAACCAAATGTGAAATGCTGAGCCATATTGCCAAGCTGGAGAAAGATGCAGTGCTTCCATCTTGTGACATATGGTGTGTACTCCATTATGTTTCTTCATCCGCCCCAGGACACTAGAATCCTGAACCATGACTAGGTTTTAGAGGTGCTGTGGTAATACAAACACTAGTGCTACCACTACCAGCTTGATTTTGTTTTAATAACGGTCTTCTCTGCAAAACCACAAACCAAAATTAATTACACAAGGCAGGGGAATGTGGAATTGCTACAATAATTAGACCAGGACAGCAGCCTTGGTCCAGAAGAATTGCTTTAAGCACAACTGTGCTGGAGAAAGTTCAGTCTAGCTCATTAGGACCAAATGTTAAAATCATAGCCAGCTCCTGAACTGTCTTTTTAAAATTGCCTTTCCTACTGGCTACTGTTGTCTGCTTCCTCTGCTTGATAGCAGCTCCCACCCGATGGTGACTGCGCTCTGTACCTGCCCTGGCATGGGAAGTCAGAGGCTGTGAACCTCCTTCTGTGCTCTTCAGAGAATTTCCCATCTAATGTGTGCTTGTGTGCCAATTTGTTCAGATAAATATGGGTAGAGGAAAACATAGGTATGCCTCTCATTAGGGTTAGTAGTTACAGTTTATTTATGGCACCTTCTAGTTCTTGAAACTCTCTGGGACTAGTGAATATCTTATGTTCCGATAATACTTGTTAGCTGTATCTACAGAAGCTTATTTTCCTGGTTTTTTCCTTCACCTGTTACGAGTCCTGACCTGACAGCTTTGCTCTGCCAAGTGAGAGACCTATTGGATTTTACACCTACTACTCCCTTGCCTGTTTAGAAGCTAGTCTGCGTATGACTGCTATCATGCTGCCATAGCAAATAACTCCTCACAGGGCTGAGGTTAGGCTTTTGAAGCAAATAAAATTTGTAGTCACCCAAGTTACATCAATCAGAATGGAAATTTTAACTGCAGTTGTTCTAAAGATCAGTATAGGATTAGTGCTGATGAAATGTTGTAATCCCTGATTTCTTAAATCTCCTAAGAGCAAGTTGCATCCATAGTGGCATCTCCTTGGTCTCAAACAGCTGTGAGAGCAATTCTAAGGCTTTAATGAGTCAGTCCCCATAGGGAAGGACAGCAATGTTCACTTTCCTGAATGGATGCTAACTTCAAAAATGGGTACTGCCCCGCTGTCCACGGCCTGTGGACTCCAGAAAACAATGTATTGGTTTGATAGTGATAGTAGCAAAGAAGATGATATAAGGCTGAAGAGGAAAAAGACCAAAAGAAAAAGTGGTGGAACAACTTGACAATTGCATGGAGATGAGGAAGGATGCCTGAGGGAAAAAAGCAAGCAATATGGATGTATTCCTTATGAAATGGGATAGATGGGATTAAAGAAAACCTAAGAAAGTAATATTGAAGAAATATAAAACATAGTCATATCTAGTAAATATAAGCATAAAAGAGAGGTTCTGAGAGGCAAAAGAAAGAGCAAAAAAGAGAATACGTAATGAAAAAGGTCTTGCTGAGCTGACAGAAGAATGCCCCTTGAGGAGAAAAATGCAAAACTATAAAGAATTGAATATTATGACAAGCCTGAGGTGAAACAGAAGCCTTGGCAACAAGGGAGATGAAGCACTTTGGAAGAAAGAAAAAGTAGGTTTTCAAATATAATACAAATGACACACATTTAGTGTTAATGTTAAGTGTTACTCTATTGAAAGCTGGATGATCAAGTATTATGCTAAAATATCTAGATTTTCTTTACCTGGGTAGGAAAATCACTGAGAAAGTTGAAGTGCTGTAATTTTTTCATAGCCTTTTCTACAACAGGTCTCATGTTTTTATTACCATCACTGGACGGTATGGTGGATGACCCAGAGAGCCTGCTACCCAAGGACATTAATTTTTAGCAGGTCTAATTTCCTTGATGCCTGCAGCATGACACAGAGGAAAGATGCCCCAGATGGCTTAAGGCAGGCTGAACGTAGTTATTGTCACACTGTGGTTGAAGCAGCACAAGCCTCAGTGTGGCCTGGATATGTCTGAGTAATGTTTGAGAGCTGAAACCAATGCTGTTGTCATTACTCTTCATATTTGTATCACTGGCGGTCAGGTGCAGGACTGTAGTGAGGTGTGTCAGGATTTAACTTCATAGATGTGAGAACAATGTCAACATTTATAAAAATGCACTAATGAACATGTTTAATGTTTTATGTAGTTGCTTCCACTTTTCTGCCCACAGACACATCTTTGCGTCTCGTTAGCCCTGGCTACTGCTAGGAAACTTAAGTGCCAAAAACCCCCACCCCATTTTAGCAGGGCTGACAACTGAGGGAAACCTGAGCTCCTGAAAGCCTTCATTCACTTTAAATGGAAAACACAATCAGGGCAGTTTAATTTTTGCTGGCAGAAGCAAGGATACACTCAAATGATCATCTTATCCTACAGCACAGCAAAGGTCATAAAAAGGACATTTTTGGAAATTATTTCCTCTGTCCCTAGCGGAAGAATGACACTTCTTGTAGAAGAGGAGTTGCTTTATTCAGCTAAGTTTTCACTGAGACCGAAAGATTAATCTTCAGGTAGCTCAAACCTCTTAGCATAATTGATTCTAAAAATATCTGTTTAGAACAAGACTTGGAATATAACTATATTGTTTCAAGTGAAAGGGGTAAAGCTCCAGTCTAGTCCTTCATGAACATAGTAAGTGCTGTGTATTTGATTTACCTCTTTAAAGTAACTTTTCCTTAGAATATCTTACCCCAGACTCTTTAGTGCATCTGATTTATGCAAAGCAGCTTATGTGTGTGGCAGTGGTGAACTACAGCTGTTAGGAGTTCTTTGTATTAGTATGTGTTAATTCTTGTATCCCCACTCAAAACATTTATCCCTGTTCTTGAAAAGTAGAAAACCATCACCCTGTGTCCTATTACCTCCTTTATAAATTTTATTTTTTGAAGCACAGAAAAGAAAACAAAAGGATCAGAGTGTGAAACAGAAGCTATTAGATGATTGAAAGAGTATATATACAGGGTGACAAAGGATGCAGGCAAAATAAAACCCATCAATTGAAACTGGTAAATTTTCTAGGCATACAATATTCTTGAAAAATTATGACGACAGGAGTACAAGAAAAGAAACTTTTGTTTCAGGTCTTTGGAAAATTTTATTACTAGCTTTAAGGGTCATTGCTGCAAGTTCAACCAAGTTCTAGAAAGTGTTATTCCTGTTTCTAACAAACCACATTTGATGGGACTCTGGAGTACTGTCCTCATAGTAATCCTCTTGTGTATTATTCTTGTATTTCTACACAATACCTCTTTAATGTATTGTCATGCCAACATATGCCTTTCTGTTGGGAAGTTTTCCACATACAAATTATTCTAGCTACTTTTGTTGAACAAGCAAGCCATGGTGTATAGCTTGTTTCATTTACTCACATTTACACCTGCTCTGGATGAGAACCATTTTTGAGAGTTATGGAGTTTGACTCTACCACTAACTTTCTGTGTGATTGGTCTTAGAGACATAGGACTAGATATTCAAAAGTGTTCTTCAGATCTGGGTATTTAGCTTGAAGTGTTAATCTTCAAGTTCTGGTAACATTTTCAGAAATGCTAAATGCCTGCTGTGATCACAGAATTGTTCAGGGGAACACCACTACCTCTAAAACTCAGTCTTTTCAGTAGCTTAACCCTGCAACAAAAACATTAGGGTATTCAAAGAAGCAGCCATTTTGGACAAAAATAAAAAAAATATTTCTGTAGTGTGTCAGTTGCCTTCAGTAGTGAAGCGCAGCCAGTTCTTAGCAGCCACCCTTGTAAACCCTTTTAAAATGGGTGAATGAATGTCTCTGAATAGATACTTTTGTCTTGAGCCTGGTAGTAGCGAATGTTCATACTGTGAGACTCCTACTACTAAAAGCAGCTTCAACACACTCTCATGGAGGCCCGTGACCAGTAACCTTACCCAAAGCTTTGTTGTAGCCAGGCACTCATCCTGCTGTGAATGGCATAGACGTTGTAAGTAAGGGGACTACTCACATGCCTTTTTATTTTTGTACATATCATCTGACTGGACTGGGAGTGGAGAGCTCTAGCTCTTGAGCTAGAGCAACAGTAGCAAGTTCCATTTTATGTTGACATAAATTATGATTTGCACCCCGACCATCCCGTGCCATCATTTCTCTCTAGTTCTGGTAAGTCAAGTTTACCCTCAATGCTTTGGAGGTCTAGAGACCCTTGGCAGATTGAGCTGATCAGCTGTGCCAGATACCTGATGCACTCTGCGTTCAAGTCCTGTCTGTTTCCTCCTTTTTGAGAGTGTGTTACCCATTGGTGTGCTTAGCTTTTGATATTTATTCTGGTGTGGTTTTAGAGTTTTCGTTGTCCTTCTGTGAGATTATTGTGTATTCTGCATTCATTGGTACAAAAAGGTTTGCAATGTGAGGAAATGTGGGTAAGCATCTTCCTTTGTGTATTTAATTTATGCCTATCCCTCCTGATAATATGTTCCATAGCTCAAGTATGTCAGCTAAAAATGCTCATCCCTGAGCACCTGACAGTTTTTCCTGATAAGCTTCAGATAGTTTCAGTATCTGCAAGGCCTGTTGTTACGGTAGTGGAGTGCTGCAAAAATAATATAAGAATTAAATGGTTTACATATAGCCAAGTCCTAATAATTAAAGGTACCTTTTAGGTTAGGAACAAGAGCTTAAAATGTGTGTAGTTTGACTAGATGGGAAGCCAGCGGGAGCTCTACAGTACTGAAGTTGATGTGCTTTCATAGCCTGCTTGGAAGGCACGCAGCAGGAACCTGGACATTTGCAGTAGGCCAAACTGGAGATACCTAAAGGCATATACCATGATCCCCCACCATCTGAAAGGGATATGGGTGCAGCCTCCAGACTATGTTTTAGCTGAAGGTGGAAGAAAGGTCTGTTTCTCAATATTTTTCCTGCAGACCATTAGCATGGCTCTGTTGCCATCTTTTTAGCTGCTGTTGCTATAGAAAATAGTGGTTAAAGCTGGCAAGATAGTGGAATTATTTTAATTCAACATTCTTGAAGACTGTGGTGTCTCTATTTGCCAGTCTTTAATATTTGTACAATGGTGGAACAGTCACGGGCATGTTTGCAAATCCCAGAAGGCTTGTCATGGAAATCTATTCTCTGTTGTTTGCTATGGATTATTTTCTAGGAAAGTTTCAGCCATCCACTCAGCAAAAAAGGCAATGGGTGAAAAGCATACACATAACTCCAACAGTCAATAGCTCGTATGTTCATGAGCAACCAGTGTCTGCAAAATGGGTCACCAAACTGTTTGGAAAAACCATACAGGGACAAAATGTGTTCCTCAACAGTAAGAAATATGTGTGAGTGATTGTGAATTAAAGAAGATCAAAATTAGTGTCAGCTGACAAATAGTATTCATTCAACACTGGCACTTAAAACCTCAAAGACTTCCTGGAAGCGTAGAAAACAGTTTGCTTGTAGGGGATGTACCTTACATAAACATAATGCCTCTTTTTAGTCAATCTTATGTAGACATTCTGAGAAGATTCAGTCCAACCAACATAAAATAATGCAGCATCTAATTTTCCGCTGCTTTGCAACTCATCCATTTGCATACATATGTCCAGCACTATAAAGACTGAAGAATCAAAAGTAAAGCTCATAGTTACCTAAGGAAATCTACAGGGAAAATACTTTAAAGCTATTTCAGTATGGTTACAACGAGGTGCTTCGTGTCAGTTTGATGTTGAATCAGTGGAATGTTGTTTCAGCAATGGGATATGACAGAGCGATAAAAGCAAGACTTCTGGTTTTCTAACAAAGCAGTTGCTGTCAGACTGAAGGCCAAGTATAGTACTGGAAAAAGTTGTGTTACGTACAGGAGGGGGTATACAATGAAATTTCTGATAAACCACTTTAGAGGTCTTCAAATATCTGAAATCATAGAGCTGAGGTAATGTGTAAGAAGTTACACAGATCCTCTGTAGTGAGATGCTTCTCACCCTAATCATAAACAGTTTGATCCAGAGGGACATGTAGGCATCCCTTTATGGATTAAAGCCCTAGTGCCTATATTGATTACTGAATAGAAAACAACTTTATAGGATGTTACAGCTTTTGTAATTCATTCAGATACTTTACAGAGATTGTGGAGGTGATACCTGGATAGATTATAATAAATACACAGATCTTGGGAGCTACAATGCTTTCACTGTACTGGATGATCAGCACCATGTAAGCACAGTATAGAAATCCACATATCACAGCACTGTTCTGTTTCTTCTCTGAATGTTTTATTGCTTGGCTAAGTTAATTGTACACAGGCACAGCATGATGTTCCTTAGCTGCTTCCTTTCAAGCTGAGGGAAAACACTTGATAAAGGACAAAAACTCTGATTTGCAGCAGATCAAAGCAAATCCCATTTTAATTGGAAAATGTGAAGGCATTTCTTCTTATTTAGTCATCTTGCCTGCCAAATTTGAGCCTTCTATCTCCAGCCATTTCAGCACAAGTCTTTTTTTTACATTCTTTTGGTGTATATGTTTAGAAAAGGAAAAGTTTATTTTATTTTTCATACTGCAAAGTTACTGAACTGCTTTTGCTTAGTTTTAATGTTTGTCTTTTTAAAAGCTACCTGGAAGTTATCAGCTTGAAATGTGAGTTTCAGAGTTCTTCATAACTGATACTATAGTATTATCAGGAGATAAGGAGAGAGGAAAGGAACTTTCTATAGATGTTTATTAATTTTGCTTGTTAGTTAATGAAATTGTTACCTTTGCATATTGGTTACCTACAAAGAGGACTCTTTCCATAAAGACTTTGTTGACTTTTTGGACATGCAGGCTGTTGTCCCAGGATAGTGTTCTGCCAGTAGCTTCCAGTGGCTCATTTGTCTTTTACTGGAAGCTACCTTACCTTCACTTCTGCTAGTGTGACTGACTTCAGATCTATGAAATGGTCCATTTAAAAATCAAATAAGATAGGTTCACATTTCAGCAGAGCCCACTCATTTTGCAAATCTGTTTTGGAGTGCAGTCACATGAATTGTTGGATTGTGCAGGGTATAAACTTCTGCCAGGCAGCTGTGTCTGTGAGGAGCAGAGCTAGGAACCTGTGGCAGTGGATATTCTGTTGAAGGAACAATGGCAAGGAACAACAGCCTGAAAACACAGATTCTCTGTAGAATTAAAAGGGCAGTATTCTTGCTGTTCTGCAGACTCCTCTATGAGTATTTTCTCCTGTTATAATGTGGAACTAGTCCCTGTCTTGGGTGCTTCCAAGTTCTAGTTTTGCTAGAAATGTTTTACATGCCTTATGTCATGAATGTGATGAAGGAGTTGAACAGGTTGTACCTAAACTGGGAAGAAACGATACATAAATAATGGGGTTTATTCTTTTAGCATCTGATACAAAGACCTTTTAAAGGTAGTAGAAAGTCATGACTGACTTCAGTGAACATGGAATCAATCCCTAAACCAATAACACCTGTTCAGTGATACAGTCATTGAAAGACTAATCAAATGAATAAGAAATGCTTTTGCAAAGGATTCTAATCATCATATGGCTCAGCCTGGTTCCTTATCTGAGGTCCCTCAGTGGCATGACTGCTTTCATCTCTTTGCCTAGCTTTGCAATAGCCTGAAGCATCGTAAAATCCCTCAGCCCTATGCCTTTTGTTGTATATAAGTGTATTCTTTGCCAAACTGCCTGGAACAGACATCACCTAGCATTGAAGTCTATCTAAATAGGAATGTTTTGTGGTTCTTTTGTTGCTGCTGTTCTTGTTTTGTGTGGGAGGATGATCTGTTTTGTTGATTTAATACGTTTCTGCAATTTTAGACTTTTTAGTAGTGCATTTGGTGTTTGAAAGCAGCTGGATTCTTTTATCTCTAAATTTGCCAAATGGAATTTATTCCACAAACCCTTTGGCATTTTCCAGAATATGCTGCCAAACCTGACTTTTTTAAAAAACTCTGTAGCTTATTTTTTTGTGCTGTCTGTCATCTTGTTTTCCAGGTATTTTTGGTATAGAATAAAAGCTCGGAAATAAATGCATGAAGCGGGTACATCTCAGAAAGAAGCCTGAGTTTTTGAAGAAAAATGGCGTGAGCGACAAAGGCATATCAGAACATAGACCTGCCAGGCATTTAGGATCAAATGTAGATCATCAGTTTCGTGCTGTGGCGTGCAGAGAAATCTCAGAATTCAGTTGTAGCCAGTAATTGAGCACTTGGAAATTGTTTCTGTGAAAATGAAAAATCATGAAATACTGTGTTGATCATGCAGTGAACACTGCCATTTTGTGGATCAGTTTTCTATGCAAATGGTTTTAATTTTGTTTGGATTATCTTTTCAGTGGAGGTCTGAGGTCCCAATGAAATAGGAAGGGATCCACATTCTGAACATTTGGAATGTCACTACAAGTATTTCTGTTGAGAACTGTAAGTGGAAAGTCCCAGACTGTTAGAAAAGACATCTCTAATCAAACATGATACAGAAGACATACATAACTACAGCTCCTGAACCCCATAATACATAACCTTTGAAACCTTTGTTTTTTTCTTTGTCTGAGTAGTTGTGTTGTATTGATAATCTTAGGAAAGCACAGTGATGATAAGCAAGCTAATAATGCCCCTTAAAGAGGGGAAGTGTGGGAAATTGCTGCCAGCATTGAAGTCTTGTCATATGTTGGACTTGTGATTGGTGACTCTCTCTCTCTGAAAAAGTAGAACTATCTCTTATTGTTGCTGGGCAAGAAACAGGAACATTCAATAGGAGGGGGTGTTCAAAACATTTGTGATGCAGTTTAGGAATATATATGTACTTATCAGGTTCTTGCTCAGTGCTGCCTGGCCCAGATGGAGTGTTATGACATGAATCATTAAAGAGGTTTGGGTGATAACCAAGGTCCTGGCATTTCCCCATGTTTCTTGCATGCTGGGATATCTCCAGCTGATGTTAATCAGTGGGGATGGCATTTTCTCCACATTGACACTCTGCACTGCCAACTTCCCTGCCAGGCAGAACAGCTTAGAAAAAGGAGGTGGTCTTCACATTATTTTTTTTTATTCTGTATGATTCCTTGTGGTTGGGTTGAGTACTGGCATCTTGAAAATGTGTCCAATACCCATGTCTTAATGATCATCCACTCCCATCAGAGCAGAATGTTTTATTTATTGCCAGCTAACCTAAAATCCCCTGTAAGATAAAAGTGGAAGGATAATTTATTTGCATAAGCCAAATATAGACAGCAAAGCTAGTAGGTCAGAGGCAAGCCAAAAGAATTAAAAGCAGTTCTATCTACCTGTATTTTAGCTCATCTTCAGTTAACAAGCAGTCAACTTTGGTGCTTTATGGCTGGGATCCAGTTCTTGGACAAAACCCACTGGCTGGATTTAAATGTCACTGAAAAAACCCTCTGTTTAGCGGTTACTTGTATATGATAACTGGCCAAACTTTTCTTGGAATTCTGTTCAGATTCAAGCATTCCCTCACTTTCTCTTTGATTTCTTGTAATTTATCACTTTCTTAGAGGTCAGTTTGAATATTCTCACACAGGAGAAGTGACGGTTTGCCTTACTGTAGAAATGCTGATGTATTTCAGATGTTAGCTAGACAGCCATCTCCTTTCCAGATGGCATACACACTGGTTGCTTCACTTGGACTACAAACAAGTCATTAGCTCATTGTGAGATAAACATATTTCAGCTGATTGATGATGCTGAAACCTTAGTATGCAGCTCTTCACAAAGCCATATCCTACATAAACCAACACTAATATGGGGTACAGGTATGTAAAAGAGATCAGGAGTTAGGTACATTACCAATTCCGGAGGCTCATCATGCCAATAACCAGTGTCTTTGTTGAGATGGTGGATTTGAGATCACAAGAGTTCCCTGACCTTAGAGATAAAATGACAAGTTATTTTCTGAATCAGCAGACAAAAAGGGATGGAATGGATTTACTATTGCCCTTGACTTTTTAGGTGCAACTACGGAAACATTGTTACCAGTGACCTATTTAAACATACCCAGGACAAAAGCAGATTTTAGGTAATTTAAGGGAGTCTGTGGCGGGGAAGGCAGGGGAGAATTGTTTTCATTGCTGCTGAGGAGCAGGGAATATACAAGGGTTTTTTTGATAAAATGTGATTTTGTTGATTCATTCGGCAGTAAAATGTGCTCTCCATCCAGCAGGTATAAAAGTTAAGTCTGTGCATTGGTTTTCCAGTGTGTCGGAGTTAGCTACTGTGGTACTGTGGCATGTGATGGCATATTACAGAGAGGATGTAGATCAGAGGTCAAAATGAAATGTGATTCTGAAGACCCTTGACCGCGATTTTGTAATAACTCTATTTAATAACATTACATATGAGAACAAAAAGATTTCTTTGAATTAGTAGCTCTACTCTGTTCTTTATCACCATTTTTAATTTCAGCTACACCAGAGGGACTGAATGTTAGTGGAACTGTGCTAATGAGAGAAGACAATGAAAAATAACCATGGCCTTGACTTTAGCTTGTGTATATATATGTACTATTTCCCAATTTCTTTGCATATGTAGATAGATAAATTAATTGAGAGCTGCTTAAAAACTGTGTACAGCACAGTATAATTGACAGGGAAAAGAGTCTTATGAAAAACTTGGGGTTTACCCATTAGTGTTTATTGCAACATTTTTGTTTGCAGTGGGAAAAAAAAAAAGTTTTTTACTTTCTCCTTTGCTCTTCTTCAGATCATAGACCCACTTCTTAAACACTGTGGATGAAAGCCCACCTCTGCTGAGGCCTGTAGCAAATATCCCATTGAATTCATTGAAACCAAGATCTTGCCCTGAATTTGTGAAGTGGTAAAGCACTACTAAACCACACATGCCATAATGCACACCCAAAATGCCAGTGGTTTCTTTTCAGGGATTGGCAAAAATGCTGTTGCGAGATCATGGGGTATTAAACCAGTGTTGCTGTTGTCAGATATCCAGCAGCACCTTTGTTGGTATGCAGAGGAATGTTATTAAACACTCCGCTCCCAAAACTGTTCTTAATGTAAAATGGACAGTGTATATTTTTACATGTTACTTTGGGGTTTAAATATATTTGCCTATTTGCAGTGTTTTGGAATTTGCCTTTTATGAATACATGAGATTAATCTGCAGTTGCCTAAAAATGTCAGTATCATGCTTTAGCATGGTTTCAAAATACCACAGGTTTGTGTGTGAGCACACTGTAGGATAACCAACCTCTGAAGATCTCTGTTATGAGCTCCTCCAGTCTATTTCTGGCTTGTTTCAGAAGAACTTTCTTTAGGCATAGAAGTGGAAGAATCCTTGGTGCTAAGATTTCCAGTAAGGACAGTTAACTCTAATTTTGTATGACACCTTCTCCCTAGGTACTGAAATAGTTTTGTATAGCTTACTATGCATTTCAGAAAGTGGTATTGCCCATCACTTCTGAATTGATCTAGTTATAAACTATGCATTGAAAATCAAAGAGTTTGTAATGAATACCAACTCCAGTCTGTACTGATCTGCCCAAGAACTGAGCACCATTGTTGTACAGACTGGAAGTGCGAGAGGAAACATGGAGCTGCAATAGTGGAGCTGCTTCCAAACAGTTTACTAGGACATGTGAAATAGATGGAGACGCACCGTGGCTGACACGTTTAAGGCTGTTGATATTTTTTTTTATTGGGTATACTGTGATTGCCCAAATTATGGAGATGTTTAAACCAAATTGCTTTTTGTAAAGGACTCAGCTTATAGACTACACTGTTCATATGTCTCCATATTTAAATGGAATTTTATGTTTCATTCACTAAGTTAAAGATTACTTCCTGCAGTGGCTTAATATAGAAGGGAGACTCTCTAAAGGTGTAGTTCTTCTTACAGTCAAAAGATGGTAGTACAATTTCTATTCCAAGCGGCCCAGTAAAACAGAGCAATGGCAATGCATCTGTTGCTTGCATTTATAGGAAGGGATACGGGAACAAAAGAAGGATGAGAATCCATAGATGAAAACACACCAACCAGTTTGTCAGGCAGTGATTACGACCGTGATCTTCTCTGGGAGTCAATAATTCTGAATGTGGCCATGATGCCCAGGCTTAACTGGCTGTAGTGCAGCGATTGAGCCAGCTGGTGATGGACATCTGTAGTGAAGGGCTTAATGAAAGGCTTAGGGGGTTGAGAGAGCATGAAATGAGAATGTCCTTCTCACCATCTCTGATGTTTTCAATAAAGTCTCTGAAAGCAATGATTGATGTAATGAAAGCAGCAAGTTTAATTAGGCCTGACTATTGATTAGTATAATGTTAATCTCAAAGTATTTTATAGTGAGGTGCATGAGATTCATAGCAAGGAAATAGTGTTTCTGTGGGAACAAGTACTACAGTTTCCTTAATTTCAAAAGGAGAGAAGTCATCATGCACTAACTGCCCAAACAGAGATTTAAGACAGACTGTTCCCCAAGAAATGTGGACTCCTCCCATCTCATTTTATTTTCTAGGAATAAAAAGCAAATAAGATACTAATGCTAAAGAAAAGGAACTATTTATCTGCTTTTTCACTAGTCAACAACGTTTTGTCTGTAATGAATGCTGTTAGAGCAGTTGTTTGCTTGGACATACTGCTGATTGTAGCAGAACCTGGGAAACTTATTTTACGCAAGGGATACGTGATGCTGTTCAGCAAAGTAGAATCATTTAGGATCTAATATCCCTGGCACAGAAATATTTAGACGTGTATGATGCCGCATCTGAGCTGAGAAAGCAGGAACATGGCTGCACACAGTGTGTGCAAAGATTGTGATGGAACATTTGTATCCTTGAATAATACAGCAAGTACCTCTGTATGCACTGAGATGCCATAGTGAATCTGCTTACAAATTAGACTAATAGCTAACTTGAGATCCTAATAGAAGTGCTGTGCTTTTAGATGTGCAGTATCTACTTCAAGAATTCCAGCTCTGCACTGCAGTGCCTGTAAAAATCATGCTCAGTCCTAACAAGTTAAGCCTAGGCACTGGAATTAGGCACCCTGTGGAGTCAATGAATAGCCTTCAGGTTCAGCATAGAAGTAGCCAAAAGAAAATAGCGAGCACAGGACTTTGTCCAAATTTTCTTGTTTTCAGGAACCAAGGTGCAGTTGAAAGCCACAGATCATCACATTTTTACACTGAGGATTCTATTACAGATGTCATCTACTGCAGCAGGACTGTATTTGGAGAAGGCAAAACAAGTAGTGGGATTTTTCAATTATCTTGCTTCTGGTTGAAGGGTACAATGAGATACATTGCCAAAAAAGCTGTGCAGGTAAAGGCGGAAGCCTGTTTCTGGGGGTGGGTATGAGAGCATTATGTCGCAAAACCAAAGGTTTGTTATCTGTTCTCTGATCTCAGACTCAGCCTGGGAGCAGGAGGAAGTTTGCAGCTCCTAGAGTCAAAAGGTCAGTTCCAGGCACTGGGATTATCTGAGATCTGTGTAAATAAATCTCTGTATTTTCTGGGGAAAATGATGCTAGGAGCACACTCTCACCTTTGATTCCTTCCACCAAGCCAGAGCCCTCTCACTTCTAGAAATCAAGGAATTCTCTGTGCATGGAAAAGGACTTCTGCAAAATCTGAAGGAGTGAAAAGATACTGCTAATGAACATCATTGCAGCTCTTCCTCTTCCAACAGTCTTAATCTTAATTCACGGTGATTTCTGCAGCATTCTAGTTGTCTCTGGGAAATCATTTTTTCAGGCATGGTATAGTGTGTGGTTCCTAAATTATAAGTAATCCTCTCAAGTAGCTGATTTGGACAGGAGTGCTGGAAAAAGTTGCAATGAGTGTTTTAAATAAGCACCTTCAGCATTTCCATTCCACTTGGAACACCAACACCCCCGGAAAGTTACTCAATTCATTCTAAATGGGAGGTAAAGTCATAAAGAGTTCTAACTAGCTGAATGTGTTGGTCACATTGGTCACATAATTCTCCTGGTGAATACTTTTGGTTTGTGTGTTTTAAGTTGTTTCCTTGTATTTAACAAACATAAAGACATTCCAAGGAAGTAGTGCTGTTTGCGGAAAGTTCCCTCTGAAGGTCCCTGGAATCTGGAGCCATCCATTTCAGTTCAGAATTTCTAGGGCACAAATGGTGTCATAGCAGGTGACAGTGTCTCTGCACTGACTTAGGTGAAGCAAGAGAGCTAAAGGTAATTATTTTTTGTTCTTTTTTGAGCTCCCTGGGCTCATGAAGTGAATGCTGGCTATGGTGATGGTGCCGAGGTACTAAAATGCAGGAAAAACAGGGAAGATGGACAAGGCAAGGACCAAATTGTGCCACCAGCTGCTCATTTGTTTTCCAAATAAAACTGTATTTGACTTCTCTTTTACATTTACATCTTCCCATGTGTATACCAATGCCTCAGTACCACCTGCTGTCTCATAACTGCTGCCCTGTAGTAACTGCAAGCAAACCAAGCAATTTTATTTAATAGTAAAAGCAGGGTAGACCTCTGGAAACAGGACACTGCATGTACTGTGTTCAAGAGGCTTTTGCTAGATATAACATTAAAACATGTCCAGATGTGGTTGAAATCACTAATGCCTATTAAAGGCAGAACCTGGAGGACTGGAAAACAGGTCTTCTGTGTGACTCTAGATCCATGAGACAGCTGAGAAGCTGTGCTGTGCCTCCTGGATGCAGTGCTCTCTGGGCATGAGACAATTTTGACAGCTTTTATTTTCTTTTCCAAATTTATGTCAATACAATCTAGACCTTAGCAGAGAAATATGAAAACTTGGATAATTTTCTGCCTGAATAAAACCCCTCTCTTCTGTAGAAGCTTGCAGAATTATTTCCCTTTTCAATTATAATGTTAATGGTTACATATCTGAATTTCCTGCCTTTCTGGATAAACTAGTGATGCACAGATGTGGTTATCGCCTTTCACTTCAATGCTGCTAGAACTCTGTAATTTCAGATGGTCAATGACAAATGTTACTCTTCTGTTGCTATCTTAATGCAGCCTCCTGTGCTGTAGCTGTATAGATCCAGTGCAGCTTCTTTCTGCTCTATCCATTCTGCACCTACAATTCAGATCGAGATTTCTGGCTAACATTCTTTTGATGTTGATGTTATGGGGCGCTTTTTTTTTTTTTTTTTTTCAGTCTAAAAGCATTTGATTTCGTATGCATTTTATTTGGATAGGATGGGTACAGAAAGAGTCAAGTAACAATGTTAATTGGCAACATTTCAGGTAGGGTCAATTTATTTGGTCTGGCGGTGTAAGAGAAAATGTGGAAGCATTTAGAGTATTTTGGATTGAAAAGGGAAACGTTATGCAGTTTTGTGATTAGAAGCTTACAGAAACATACCCTGTAGAGCAAGGAAAATCATCAGATTAGAAGTAGATAGTAGAACTAGGAGGCTGTTTTAAGTCCAAGACAACCTTGCCATGAGCACAAACAACTCAGACTTCTTGAAATTCTGATAAAATAATACTTGACCCAGTAAATGGAGGATCATTCTCAAATGTTCCTTGAAAAACAGTCTTAAATGATGAGAGCTGTAGGCTTTGCATAGGAAAAAAAGCAAGACATCCTGACTGGGATGGACTGCTGATCTTACATCGGCCTTTTGCAGATCTCTTGATGCTGCCCTCCACCCCTCCACCCCCCCCGCCACACACACACATTGCTTAGCCCTCTTAGGAATAGACAGACTGGTATTTAAGGTTTATTTGAGGTGAAGCACCTTGTTTAGAGATGGTGCTTTGCATCTTACGTTGTCATAACATGTAATTTCACAGAGCAGTCTATGTTCCACTCTCCCAGCAGTTGAACATCATCTCTGCTTCTCACCCTAGGGAGCGACTAGTTCATTGGCCATGTCATGCAATCATATCACAAAAACCTTGGGGACTGTCAGTGTTTAATCTGCCCTTAATGAAGCCTGCCAGATCAGCTTACACTATTTGTCACTATTTTCTGGCCTAGCTGCCAGAGCCTTGGCAATGATTTCTGCTTCTAAAACAAGGAAAGAAATAGGCAGGCCTGCAGTTGGGAGCATTAACTGAAATTGAAATCCATGAGAAATCCAGGCAGAAATCCACCTTTGATCTCTTTCCTGTGTGTTCTAGGCTAGATGAAATCAGATTAGTTTTAATCCCCATAATGACTATTTCCTTGGCTGAACCCAGGCAAGATCCATGCAGGGACTGAGGCCAGATGTATGGACTGCCTACTCTCTGGAGTAGACTAGAGTTCAGGAACCCTTGATCTGGAAAAGTCACAGTGAAGTGCAGCCTTGTGCACAGCACTATGGCTTGTTAGTGACCACGCACAGAGCCAGATTGTGTGTTTCTGCACTGAACTCCCTAGCATTTCTGGTTTATGAGTCAGTATGCAGATGCCTGCCAGCTCAGGTGGCCCTGTTTCCACATTGTAGACATGGCCTTAAGTATCTAATGGCCACCCTAAACACTCCAGGCAGAAATGTAGGTCTTTGAAACATGCCACGTAACCCAGGTGTCTGGAGATGCTAAACAGCTGCCAGGGCTGAGCAACTGGGCATCTCCCTCTTCCCAGACACATCAGGACCACCACAGAAGACACTCTGTGCCTATCTTCTCTGAAGCAGTTAGTCTGGCAAAGCTCAGAAATCACCTGCTCAATCTCAGAAAAATAGCTCCTGCCATCAAGGACACAGAAACCTGATTCTACTCCTAATGAACAGCCAATTACTGAAGCAGAGATTGGACTTTCAAGGTTAGTGCCTTAAACAACAGCCTGACTACTAGGCTACACAGCGGTCTCTGTTCCCTTCTTCACTCCCTTTGTTATTTAGTAATATCAGGACAGCAGCTTCAGGAGGATTCCTACCTTAGAATAATCTAAAAAGTTATGGTTAAATAAGGGAATGTTGGTTAAACTTTCAGCTGGCTGCTAGTAGATTGGAGTCCCAGTCTGTCATCTCTTGAGTACTGTAATTGCCTCTCATCTCTTCTCCAGCCAGCTTTTGTGAGAAAGGGAAGTTAACTCAAGAGAATGGGTATGTATGAATCCCAGCTGGAGATGGGCATTTTCCTGCAGCCCAGATGAGGATACCAAGTTCATGGACAGAGTTTAAGATCTTGGCATTTTGCAGTAGCTAAGTTAGGCAGCTCTGTGCTAATGTGCTGGCTTTTGTGAGTGTCATTCCTGTGGATTGCTTAAGCACAGAACTCTTGGCAGGGAGACCTGCAGACTGCAAGGCACCTTGTGGTTAGGAATTGACACCCCTGCCTGTGCCTCTTTGTAAATCTGTCTCTCCCTTTATTTACTGCTAAGATTTTTTTTCCTCATTCAAAGCATGTCAATCCAAGTAGATAGAAAGGAAGACCATTCTCTATAATAGGGCCATGGGAGGAAGGAGATTGCGGTATCGAGAACAGTATAAATCTGATGAGCATGTAATACCCTGGAAATAAAAGTAGCTTGTCTATGTAAAAGCCTAGCATGGAGTTACATGAGGTAGTGTGTCGACTACAGATTTCTTTTGGAATAAGTAATGTGATATTGTACAAAGGGTTTCCATTGTCAGTTCTCTCTATCTCTAAGCAAAGCCATATGTAAAATTGTGTTGCTAAGACATTGTTTTCGTAGGCTTGATATAACAACATGGGAAAAGATGTAGGAAATATACAATAAATGCTGCTGGAATGGTTGGATGCCATTTTAAATAACCACTGGAAGTCTGCCTTTCTTAGCTGCATGGTAGGCTGTAGGGTTGCTATTATGTTGGATGTGTGCCAAACAATGTCCAGGTTGTAACAGCTCAATTACATTTTTTTCTGAGTCTATTCACTGAGAGACCATTATTGCAGATCCTGGGCTGTCAAGAGAAGCTTGGACTCGTGGAGTGAGCTAATTCCCTGATGGAAGGAAACTAACAGCAAGTTCACAGGTTACAGCTGCATCTCTGTGTGCCTGAGTCCTGCTGTGAACGCAAATCTTTCTTTTGTTAGTCTATCTGCCTTCTCAGCAGTATCTCAGCCAGGTTTCTTACAGTGTGATCAGAAATCTGGGTAACTTGGGATCCCCGGGTAGCTAAAGGCAGAGTTTAAGGTAAGAATTGTAAGTGCTGTAGGTTAACATACAGGAAGTACGCTGGTACTACTCAGGTGCCCACTCCTGAGACTGGTGCCCAAACAGGAAGCGGCAAGTGTCCAGGAGCTGGATACACACAAAATACTTATGTAGATAAGTGGAAAAGGATCCAAGTTTATGCTGCTTCCATGCTGAGCTGGCTAGATGTTACTTAGCTCAGTCCAGAAGCCACGTAACCATGTAGGCTTTTGCTGCGCTATGCTTTTCTGTGTTGGGAGAGTTGGGAAAACTATGAAAAGTAGTTCTTTTGTTCCCATTCTGTGTCAGATATTTGCTTCTTTATGTAAAATAAGCTATTAACTTCATTGCTTTACCTTGTTATGATACTCATTTCTCAGTTTGTCCCTGACATCTTTGTGCAATGTACTGTCTGAAGTTCAAGGTTTTACATGGCAAAAATGTCAGAACTATATGAGTTTGACAGCTTATCCCTTTGTAATACGCTTAAGAAATCTTTTAGTGCTTTTCTGAATATATTGTCTTTCCTAGGGGCACTGAATACATGTTTCACTAGACATTGTCTAATTATTGTGTAATTCTATATATAAGATTAATTCAGAAGTGGATGTAGATGTTTGAAAATATTTTCTGATTTCCATTCTTTTATTTTTTTTACTTTTAGATGGCGAAAGATTGTAAAACAGTGTGGTTGGTATGCCTTGTGGGTAGAACATGAGAGCCTTGGGGTTCAAAAGACAAACACCAGGGAGGCCTGACTCCTGTGTAATGTTTGACTAGGAATGTGATATTTGATAGATCATAAAAGTTTCAGTCATGTAAGGTGGTACTGAACTTTCTCATATCCAATTGAAGTTAACACCATGCACCAAATCTCCTTTGTTTTTCTGTATTACAGAGATAACATTTAATACTTTCACATCTTCATATAACACTTGAATTTCACAGAATAAAAGGTATGTGTGCACAGCTTTTGACAAAATACTGCTCTGAGTAGTTGTTGGAGTAGGTCTCCTGTGCAGGAAAATACAGTTTGGGTATTCAGTGCAATGTATGGAGCAGTTTTCTTCTTGAATTTAAAAGTCAAACTTTTCCCAGTTTGAGGGAAAAACCCCTTTTGGGGATTTTGTATTAGAAAATATCCCATCACTTGTGGCACAAGCAGTTTTTTTGTGAAACCCTGGTCTTGGTTCTTGAACACCTACTTGGTGAGGCAACGTCCCAAACACCACCTCACCTTCAGGCAGTATGACTCTCCTTTGTAAAAGTGCATGCTGGTTTTGGCTGGAATAGAGCTGATTTTCTTCGTAGTAGAGTATGGGGCTGTCTTTTGAATTTGTGCTGAAAACAGTGTTGGTAACACAGGGATGTTCTAGTCATTACTGAGCAGTACTTCCACAGATTCAGGGCCTTTTCTGCCTCTCATCAACCCCACCAGCGAGCCGGCTGGGGGGCACAAGAAGTTGGGAGGGGACACTGCTGGGACAGCCGGCCCCAACTGACCCAAGGGGTATTCTGTTCCAAATGATGTCACGCTTAGCATATAAAGCTGGGGGAAGAAGGAAGGGGGCCACGTTCAGAGTGATGGCGTTTGTAGCTGTGACACGTAATGGAGCCCCACTTTCCTGGGGATGGCTGGATGCCTGCCTGCTGAAAGGAAGTGGTGAATGAATTCCTTGTTTTGCTTTGCTTACACACACAGCTTTTGCTTTACCTATTAAACTGTCTTTATCTCACTTTTACCCTTCTGATTCTCTCCCCCATGCTACAGGAGCAGGGAGTGAGCAAGCAGCTGTGTGGTTCTTAGTTGCCAGCTGGGTTAAACCACGACAAAGTGTCTCCACTACACAAGAAAGGAACATAAATGCTGTGGGGTTTGAAGAAATGCTTCCTGCCTGCTTTGTCCCACCTGGAGAGCCCCTTTGCACAGGGGAGTCTAGGAGGACCTTGCATAAGTTTTGGGGAAATGTTCTGTAGGCAGGTTGCTCTCTCTTGTTCATCTTCTGAATAGGAGTAGAGAATAAAAATTAGTCCCCATGTATTAATGTATTTCATGCTAATAAAAGTTGCTAGACCTGTAGACAGGTCAGGAGAGATCTCGATCCACTGAGTCACAACACAGATACCTCAAAGGTAGGGTTTTACTAAAGTTTTACCGATAATATTTTTCAAACTGTAATCACTGATTTTGTGTAGTTAAACAGGGGGGTTTGCCTTCTTAACCATTTGACTTTTGATTTGTATTACCAATAGAAGGGTTATCTGCAAGAGTGGCTGAAGATAGAGAAGGGAGGCGAGACATCTACCTACCCGTTTCACAGGGGTCACAAAACATCTGTGACATGGCTACCACTTCATGTCGTTCCCAACCCAGGCAGGTCTTTAGCTGCTGACTTAGAAGGCAAAGCCACCTCACTCAGCCCAACCCCATTACCGGAGAGCTAAACTTCCTACCTCCCCAGCGCGATCTGACAGCTCTGCCCTCCCCACCTCTGCTGTGGGCAGGTTTGTCTCCTTGGAGCTGAAAGGAAAGTCCTATAAACAGCACCGTGTCTTTTCTGCTTCTGCTCCACTGCATGCTCTGCCTCACTGACACACAGCTCCGTTCAGGTGCTTCCTTGAGTCTTACCGTAGCGTGATTTCATAATGTAGTGACTTCAAAGTGACTTCAGAGCTGATATTTCAGTTTTGAGTAAGGTAGATGTAAACAGCATTTGGGCTTACATCGTTTTGAGTGAGGTCCTGGTTGCTTGGAACGATAAACACACAGAAAAAACCCCCTCCACTCCATAAGATGCAGTATTGATTGCTACATTGAGCCATGATGTCAAGTATACGCTTCCCTTCCTCCTTGCTTCCCAGAAATGCTAAATAGTAGACCTTGTTTACTGGAATTTACAAATTATTTTGTCTTTGTGAGTGATGCAATGACAGTGCCCCCTACACTGTCGTTTAATTCATAATACCATTTGGGTTTTTTTTATCCTACATTTCTAATGCAGTTATTAAATAACTATATTTCTTGCCCCCCAGACAGTTCAGCTCTGATTTTATAATGAGAATTTCAGTGTTAGATTATTTTAAAAGAGAATCTAGGCCATATACATTATGTAAGGTTGCCATAGTAACAGTTTCTCCGAGGGGAAAACCAACTGTCTGTAGTTTCCACAGAAACCACTCCCCGCTGAGACAGGTGCCTCCAAGGGAAGTGAAGGGAATATAAATGAGAGAGAGAAAAACACTCACGCAGATGTCATATGATCTCTGCGGCATCCCCACGCTGTTACAAATTCAACCGAGTATTTCTGGGTTTATTTTCAGTTCGTTGTTTTTTGATTGCATGACTGGCACCTTCTCTTGCCATGTAAACTCTGGCCACCCTTCCCTCGCATGGAACTGGTTTTGCAGCTGGAGGTACGGCAGTGTTCCACCGTGGCAGTGAACTGACCACAGCAGATACTAAAGCCCAGTGCTCTAGGAACCACTGTGCGTGGGAGAATTTAAATGGTAAATGAGAATTTTCTCCCTTTTTTATTAACTTCCCCACCCCCTCCCCCGACCCCTCAAAGAAGTCAGCAAAGACAGACAGGTATGGAAATACTTTCATCCAGAGAGGAACTGGAGAGGAGTGAAGCTCAACTAATTTGTCAGTTAATTTTTATTCTTTTGGGGTACAAGCATGCACTGCTAGAGAAAATGTATTCTGAAAGATCAGGATGTAGTAAAAAGGAATTAAGTCCTAGGATTTGTTAACTGAGAAAAAGTGGAGAAATTTCTTTAATGTGCTTTAATGTCATGGAGACATGTGTGGATTAACATTTCTGAAATCCTTTTGCACGTTTTTTTCACAAACAGTGTTGATTTGTTTTATTTTTTTCTTCAAGGGCAATAAAACCGTGACATTCATTCAAGGCTTAGTGCAGCCATAACTACAGATTAATGCGCTGGCTACTTCATCTTCATCCTGTCATCTCTGTGCTGCTTTATGGGGAAAGCAGGCTGACATGGTTATTAAATCTGGCAGCTGTGTTGTATGCACATGGGAAGCAAGTAGAGCACAGCATATAGAAAATGAGTAGCTTTCAGATAACAGTCCTCTTTTCACTGCTGCGAGGCTTGAAAGGCAGCCTAAAAAGCTCTTTCTCTTCTTTGTAATCACATCGCTGGATCAGTGCGCAAATATCACAAATACAGTTGCAAATGTAAGTATTCGTTGCCTGTGTGGTGCTTTCAGATTGCTAATTAGGGTTTGTACCTCAGTGTTCTGCTTGAAAAAGCAGAGAGATGAAAGCTGAAAACATCCTGACAGGGAAAGCTGCTCTGCAGTATTGTTCTGGCTTTCAGTGGAAGAGCTACTGAGGGAAAGGGGTGCGTGAAAGCTTTCCAGAACAAATAGTTTGCACTTGTGTTTGTTGATTTTTGGGACATCTGCTTGCTACTTTGTCTGTGAGGGGAGAAGCCAAGCAAATGCAGGAGGTACTTCTGGAGAGATGGTTTTCTGCTTAAGTTAGATATTATTTGATATTAAGGCAAGAAAGATACTTCAACAGTAATAGGACGCTTGTGAATTCATAGGGGAGAAATCTGCCATGGTATTTTTCACCTGGAATCTTTTCTTTAAAAATCCATAAATGCAGACCTGGACTTCTTATTAAGAAACTCGACAATAGCTTATTAACAGAAGTGCTGACAAATAGTCGTCATAAGGGGCACCAGTAAGTTTGCATCTGACCTGATAAGAACAATGAACATAGCACGGTGAGCAATGCATGTTTTTCACTAATCTCACTCTGAACATGAAGACAATCTTTATCTGCTATGTGGCATGAAGGCAGGGTAGTAAGGTGGCTGGGAAGCAGCGGAGTTGAAGGTTTTTCAGTGTTGTGGTGATACTGCAAGGAAGAGAATTGCTATTTGTTGGTGGGTTTTGGTCTCATAGCACTGAATAAACAGCATCTTGGGGTTTATTCTTCTTTTTAATTCAAAGCTTCTGTAGTGCATTGTCCTATGGAGTTTATGGCTAGTGAATTCTTACTGTGCTGTGAATGAAATCTGCTTATTGAAAACAGCCACTGATCAGTACCAAGTATAAATATCATATAATTGTACAAGAAGTGCAGGCTGTAGCCAGTTTGTGTTGCCATGTCATGTTTTTTGCTTTAGGTACGGGTTTTGTTATTTCTTAGGGACCATTGTGGTACTGTAAGCCATTTATGAGTTATGTGAAAATGTCATTATCACAGTTAACAGGTGACTGCCATTAAATGAGTAGGGAGAGAAGTATATATGTTGTGTTGTTTGCTGCACACAGGAGGCTAAACATTCGTGGTATAGCCCCCTTGACAGTGCTGCTATAAGACGAGTACGATTGGTGAATCTGTTGATTATAAAATGCTTTTGCGATACGTCAGTCTCATCTTACAGATGTATATGTAGAAGTGCCTGTCTTCATTATAGCAAGTGAAAGGTGATTTTGGAGCTTCTCTTTCCTTCCTCTTGTCTCCTTTCCCCCCTCATAAACAGTCAGAAATTCATAGCTTTCCTGAAACTTAGCGGTGAAAATGGTCATTTTTGATGACAGCTGTGGAGCTAAGCTTCCCAAGCCTGAGTGGCAGCCAGCCAACTGCCGAGGCAAGTGGTGACCTTTCAGGACAATGTCTCTCACAAAAATGTCAAAATACTAAAATGGCAGACATCAAATGCCATGTGCGCAGGGAAGGGTTGTCAGCTGGCAGGCTTTCAGCTGAAGGCAGTTAATCCACTGCTTGCCGGGATTAAACATTGAAAGCCCCTGCCTAAGTCTCTAACATGTAGAGATAATATTCATGTGTGTCCTGAATAATTTCAGAAGTTCTTCTGTGAAGATTTGGGATATGGATAGAAAATTTCAGAGGTGTTTTATTTAAAAATCTGCTCAGTCATCTTCCTGACGAATGTCCAGAAAAGCAGCTTTTTGCCTTTTCTTTTGCACTTTGCATTGCATACCAGTTTTCCTCCCAAATCTCATTCACAATGTAAATGGATCCTGATGAAGCCTAAGCAGAGTTCATTGATGCACAGCAGGATGCTGAAATTCTGATAGTGTGTGCACTGACTTTTTAGGCATATGCTCACTGAATATTAAACTATCCCCTGCAGTTCTTGGTGCCGCAGCCCCGAGCTGAGACTTCATTTGCTATTACATGCATCGATGCTTTGTAACTTTCTTGGAAGGCACTGAGGTGTGAGCTTTCCCATGCTTGCTGGTGTGTCAGCTTCTCAGATACCTTTACCCCTGGTAAACAGATCCGTGACACTGTGATTGCCTGCCTTGTTGGTTTTCCCCCTGCTGCGTAAATATTTCTGGGAGGTGTGAAACTGCCTGATCCTTTACCTCGGCCTGTAGGAAAGCCAGGCAGTGTGCATAGCTGATCAGGGAACTAACCTGTTCACCTTATGGTTGACCCCACTTGGAGAATAAGAAAGAATACACCAGTGACTGCACCAGACCAGTCTTGTCTGGCCAGTTTGCAACTGGCCACAGTTCAAAAGAAATCTCGGTATTCTCCAGGCAAAGCACAGGGTGAGCTGCCAACACAGGTAATCCCTGAAAAGCAGCCAATGGCCAGGTTTGATGGTGCCAAATCCATTGTTACTACCAAGATGCTGAAAAGGAACATAGTCCTTTCCAGTATTTCTTTCCTTTTTACCTTCTCTTTCATGACAGGTGTTCTGTTTCACTCCAAGTTCTTTCTCTTACTACAAGCAAGCAAAATTTTATAACTGTGTTTTAGTGTTCTTCACTTCTATTCTTAGAGGAAGTGTCATATCGTCCATTCCCCTCTCCCTCCCCCTCCCCCCCCCCTCTTTAAAACTGGGAACACTGCATTCCATTACGACCTTCTGTCTTCCGTAGTCATAGGAAAGCGTAAGTCTCCATGTTGGTCTTTATTTTTCAGTCAGTATTCTGTGATCACTCCTCCTCTCTCCTATTCCCTACAAGAAGAATTATGAAGCAAACGAGGTAGGTAAGGACATATTCCCATAAACATCTTACAAAAATTAGTCCTTCCTCCTGCCTTTCCTTTCTCACTTCTTCCCATCTTTAAATTTCTACCTGCTTTGCCACAAGCACTTCTGTGATTTGAGACTTACTAAGATGTAAAAACCTGTCTGGAAGAAAAACATTATGCTCATCTAGTTGAGGAATAAAAAGGTAACTGAGGTACCAATTAACCTAACTTAACACAGATAGCTAGCCTGAGTTTTCAATTTTGATATTAAAACAGCAAACCACATGTAGACACAATCTATTTAATAATCCCTGATATAATGATACAGGGATGAAAAGTAATACAGGGATGCTGCTGTTTCTGTGGGCTTTGCATGAAGAAAAAAATCTGAGAAAAATAACAGCAGCAGCTGTAATTTCTTTTAAATCCAATTATACAGGGCTTGGTTGTTTCCTGAGCAGCTGTACAGTGTCAGATCAGTTCATCAAACATCAGTCATTACACCTGATATGAAATTCTCACTTGCACCAATGGCATTATCATTTTATCCTGCATTTATATTATTTATCTTTACTATTTCTGTAGCATCTAGCAACACTTCTAATGGAAGGCCAATGAGCCAGGTACTGTATAGAAACAGAAGGTAATCCTTGCCCCCAGATTGCTTGCAAGCTATATTAAAAATAAAGCAAAACCCTCTTATCATACAGTTACCAAGTTTCTTGTTTGGCTTTTTGTCTGAATTCAGAATACATATGTCAGTAGTATATTATAACTGAATTAGTTGTCAGGATGCCAGAGTTTGCCTAGACATGGGCTTGAAATTGCTTGTAATTAAAGTAAGAAAATGACATACACTTACTGTGACCTTATTTCAAAGCCTTCTTACTGATTTACTTGGAGTATCTCCCTTAGGCTGCTAATGTTTAGCTGTTAAGTTAATAAAGTATATTAGTTGAAATTAACTCGACTGACCAAAACATGACTATAATTACAAAATAGTTGTGGGCCACTGGTGAAGATTCCCATTACAATCATTAAGACACTATTGTCAATTACTAAGGTAATAAGGCTCATGATAAACTTAATTACTAAAGTAATAATATTCATTATTAAGTTTAATGAGGTACATTTACCTGCAGTTATTTACAGGATCTATATTTCAGTGTTAATTGTTGACATGTAATAGCAGCGACATGACACATGGCTGTCAGACTTAATTGACTCATCATGGATTATGTACTGTGATTCTAGTAGGTGAACAGGGGGGATCATAATATGGGATGAGAGTCTTCCTCTGTTTTTTCTGTAAGACCAATTTTTCCTGTTACTCTGCTCCTTACTCATCTTACAAGAAGATTTCAGGAGCAGTCACATAGCTGTTAACATCACCTCTTCTGCTACCTTTTGTTTGAACAGGATGGTGTAGGGTATGCAGTAGTTTTTAAACCTGTAAACTATGACTGAATCTGCCATCTGAAATCAGTCAGAGCAAATCTCTAGTTTACAAAGCCATACTATAATACACTCTTCAGTTCTGAAAATATTTAGTTTATTCAGTTTGTATGCTCTTCAGATCATCCATGAGGCAAGTCTGCAGCATGTGAATAGTATCTATAATTTAACTGAGCAATGTAACTGATATAACTGAGCAAAAATTTATGATTATTCTTTCTGGAAATTTATATTGCACAACCCACTATGCTTTCTAAGTGCCATTTTTCTTATGAGGTCATAAACCTAGTGTATATGCAGGAATAAAAAAAAATCTAAAGGATCCCAGAGGGCCAAATTGCAGCTGAAAACATCTGATACCTTTTATTTCCCAAGATTTTATAATTTCAGTTTGAAACTGAACTTTACAATAATATCTCTTTTTGCATTGACACTACAACTTGTATAACCATGGTGACATATTAAAACTAACCGTGGGCATTGGTGTCAGCCACAATTTAAATATGTTCTGACAGTGGCACTGTTGTCCCTTCCATAAAGCAGTTGAAAGAATCTAAATGAATGCAAGCTGCCAAACATGAAGGGCTATTGTAATCATCAAATGTCTTTTTTGGGTTTTTTGCATACAGGGAACAATGAATAAAACAGTCTGAAAGATTATCTGGCAGCATGCAATTAATCATAAATCCAGCTTGATCTGGATGGGTAAAGCAGTAGTTTATCAATCTGGTTAGCTAGTACTTTGAAAGGATTTTGCCGAACTCGTTAGTTCGGTAATATTAACACAGGTGCCTCTTTTTTGATGAGACAATAATATGATTCCAAAATGGATAAGCTAGAAGGTCAAGGGCAAAATAATTTATCCACAGGAGTGGTATGGATTACTGTTAAGGACATTCTGAAATCCTGTCCTATCATTCATGTATTTCAAAGCATTCCTAAAAGTAATGACCTAATTTTAAAGACAGTAAATCAGAAATAACCAAATCATAGCAGTTTGTTTGTCTTTTAGAAAGATGGATAGCCTTAATTTAAAGGCTTCAGTACTTTTGAGTCCCCTTTATATATCTAGGGGAGTCATTCAAACAAATTTTATACTTTTTTTGTTCTGTTTTCCCCCTCCCCTTCAGTTCAGTGGGAATTCACTCACACAAGGGGCCTTTTCAAGAACCAAGAGGGTCTACAGACTGCAAGTGAGCTACCTCTGTTGAATGTGTTATAATGAACCAACTTCCATTCTTCTTTGGGTGGAGATAGTTTCACTGAAAACTGTGTCTTTGGCTGTGCCTTGACAGGTTGCAGTGAAGTACTTCCTCCTAGGTGGCAGGGCTAGTTTTTTGAACAAGGAGATTGACGCTGACTCCCTTGATGTTCAGAGTGTTGCCCTACTGACATATCTGAATCCATAGGTTGTTATAGCTTTGTTGCAGTATGTGTAGCACTCAAATTTTAAATTATTCCTTAGTTAATGCTAAGGCATTAGGTAATTGCTATGTAGAAGTGAAGCAATGAAGGCGAAAATTGATTAAAGAATTAGATCAATTAACACCCAGATTATGTTAGCGTGTTTGGAGTTCTCAGGTCAATATACATATTAACCTTAGGCCAAGACATAGGCATCCTATAAGTGAATGTAACTCATACTGCATATTCTCATGGCAAAATTTTACCCCAAAGGGGCTTCCAAACATAAGTGTTCCTACTGGGTGGAATAGTCAAAGTATTCTTTTTCTCCGTAAAATTAAGATTGTGTGAATTAAAATAAGAAACAGAGGATTTGTTCAGCATTTTTTTGTTTTTTAAGAGCATGTTGAGAGTTAACAGAGTGAGGCTTTTAACATGGATAGCTTTAGATAGTGCTTATAATGAACACCATGCTGTTGACATCGTAGGTCTTCTAGAAATCAATAATTATTGATGAGAAAATAAATCCTTACTTTCATTGCAATTAGGAGGCTCATGGTGGTTTGCTTTGGTTCTGACCTTGATTGTTCATGCACTGAAATAACAGTTGCAACTAATTCCTTTTTCCAGAAATGCTCAGTTGTTGGTCAGCATCAGAGAGTGTAGATAAGGGAGGACCACCATGTAAAACACTTAGTTTTATTTGTTGGGAAGTATGAGGTTATCCTCTTGGGGCAGCAAAGGGCTGCATCATTGGCTTAGGGTAATGCTTCTAAAATTTTTTTCTGTCCTTAAAATGTCTTCTGGAAGGTTTTGTTTTGCTTTGTTCTTGATGATGTGAGGGCAGTTAGATATGGAGAGGACCTCACCTGATTGCAAGTGGAGGGCAGAGAGAAGAAAGGTTTTTGATGCTCCTTGATCCTCAGCCAGCTAGCCCTAGGAGAATCAGAGCTGATGTTATGCAGCCCTGATTTATGGAGCTGGGAAAAGATTGTTTAGATACTTCAGCAGCAGAGACCCCACACTGCTGTGACCCTGTTGTCTGGAAAGCCTTCTCCTGTAACAATACTTCCCCTCTGTTTGTCACTGAGGGAAGTTTTAGTGTTGCCAGAGCAACAGGTGGCACAGTATCACTATGTGATCTTCTGTGCTTCTGGTGAACTATCTAAATAAGGGTGATTATATAGAGAGCTCAAGACAGCCCTTCAACTGATTGGTTTAATCAGGTATGGAGATTAAAAGTAGGTGTAGGGCTGCCTATCACACTGACAGTGCAATTCTCTAGGTTAATGGATTGCTGTCTCTTTACGGGACTGTCTGTCAATGGGTATGTGTACAAAGAAGTCGATAGCGGTTTGTTTATCTACTGATTCAGAACAGATGCTCAAATAGCACAATTTTCATGAAGGAGGAATTGATAAAGAGTGCAGCTGGGGTGTGGATGGTACAAGAAACTCCATCCATCATTTTCCAAAAGGCACAATGAATGGCTTCATTGTTGCTACTAACAATTGTTGGCCATTTTGTTTGCTATGAACAAAGTATGATCCCACTAAAAGCCAACTCGGAGAAATACAGTGACAGGGGAGTCTCTTTTTTTTTTCCATTCACTTGGCTTCATTCACTGAACAGATTCCACTGGCTCTGTCTGGACCAAGTCCTTCCTTTGCTAACCTGCAAAGCCTTCTTCAGCTGCCTAACACAGTTGTAAATAGGGAAGGAATAGCCCTGACATTGAGGAAATAGTGTTAGTACAATATGCAATAAGAAGAGCAATATTTTGTGTTGGGGAATTTTTGTAGGGCTGTATGTAAAGGTACTGTCTTAGGAGTGAGGTGCCCATGGGAATACGTATCCTCATACCAGAGAGTTTCCTTCAGTGCCTTGTGAATTCTGTCCTCTTTTGTTGAACTGAGTTTGATGTGTCTTGTTTAATAACTTCCTGTGCTCAAGGTTTGTCCTTATGGCCATCGCTGGTGCAACCCTCTATGTGAATTTGACCACACTACAGATAAATCTAGAGGACTTTACAGAGTATTTAATATCTTTTTTTATTTCTTGGAACAACATACCTCCCTGAGTGGAGTTTCTGTTTTTATCTCTTTACGTGTTATCATCTGTCTTCTCTTTGTAATTGTTGATTGAGGCTTGCTACATAGGAGAGGTGAATGGAGAAGAAAGAACTTTTCAGAAAAGAAATATGTGCAGTGTTTGGTCTCACCTAACCTCTTCCAGAGGTTTTTTTCTTTGTCTTTAATCAAAAATATTGTGCCCAAATCCAGGTGTGTGTTATTCTTATAAATTATAGAAGTTATAGTGGTTTGTAGATGGAAAAGAAAAACAGTTGGAAGTGGACCCATTACCTGTTTTTACAATGAGAACACAAGCCTTTAATTGGTGTCAAAAACTAGTGTCCCAAAGCAGGCTTTCTTTCAAATATTACCCTTGTAGCAGAGGTGGTAAATGGTACCCTGGGCTGCATTAGGAGAGGTATTGCCGGCAGTCAAGGGAGCTGATCCTTCCCTCTGCTGACACTGGTGAGGCCACACCTGGAGTGCTGTGTCCAGTTCTGGGCTCCCCAGTATATGAGAGATGGACATACTGGACGGTCCGGCAGAAGGCCATGAAGATGATGAAGGGATGGGACCTCCTTTCTTATGAGGAAGGGCTGAGAGAGCTGGCACTGTTCAGCTTGGAGAAGAGAAGGCTGAGGGGGGATTTTATCCGTGTGTACAAACACCTGAAGGGAGCGTCTGAAGAGAACAGAGCCAGGCTCTTTTCAGTAGTTCCCAGTGACAGGGCAAGGGACAATGAGCACAAACTGAAACACAGGAGGTGCTGTCTGAACATCAGGAAATGTTTTTTCTCTGTGAAAGTGACTCAGCACTGGCAGAGTTTGCCTGGAGGTGCTGTAGTCTCCATCCTTGGAGATACTCAGAACCTGACTGGACATGATCTGAGCAACCGGCTGTAGGTGGCCCTGCTTGAGCAGGGGGTTTGAAGCAGCTGACCTCCAGAGGAACCTTCAGCCCCGAGTGATTCTGTGGTTCTCAGATTCTGTAATTCTGTTAATGAGTGTCTAATAAAACTAAACATAAATAGCTACAAACATATCAATACATCCTCAGCATAAAAAAGGTAAATCAGAGTGTCAGTGGTGTGCTACACAAACACTAGGGAAGAAAAGAAAGCAAGCTGCCTATATGGCATCAAAAATTCATCTCTCAAATGAGTGTGCATCAGGACACAGTGGTGTTAGTGTACATATTCATGTAATTCTAAAAAAGATAGTCTCTGGAATAAAGCCTCTCCCTGTTGTTTAGCGTTCAGACTCCTACTGCAAAGGAGAGGATTTTAATGGTTCTCAAATAAAGGCACTGAAGTTTTTACATGCAAAGCAATCTGATTTTTCTTAGTCTTGTTCTCAGAAATAACTCAGTGATTTTGGCTGATTTTTTTTTTTAGTGGGGCAAACATCTAGAATGAAAAATTTCGCCCCAGTCACTAAAGACTGTCAGTCTATTAACTGCTGAAAGCAGGAGCACTTAATGGAGAAATATGAAATTACCATGCTTACAGGTGATACTATCAAAATGCACTAAAAATGGATAATTGACAACAAAATACTTCTCTGGGTAGACATCATGGCACTCAGTACCTCCATGTAGCAAGGAGGTTCCTCAGTATAGATGTAACAAGATTTCTTAGAAAAAGTCTGAATGGTAATTCATTCTGTTGAGAATGGTATTAAATATCTCTAGATTCTTCCCCTTCTAAAAAGTGATATTGGAACTTGCTGTAGAGGCTGAGGTTACTGTGGGTGAGGAATGACTTGAAAGGAAAAAGATTGGTCCATACATCTTCAGTTTCGTTTTTTTTAGAATGCTACTGGGAAAATTTAACTTTTTCCTTTATTCAAAAGTTAAACAGATTTTTGAATATGCAGAGTATTTCCTTTTTAGTATCCTGTTATTCTGAATTGTGCACATTACTGCTCTTGAATCCTCTGGTATATCAAGGGGTTCGCATGTGTTTTGTTTTAGGCATCATATCTAGGGATGCCAGTGGGACTGCGTGCAAGATAAACTTCCTTTCTGGCTGACTTGTGCTTTTTGCTTTCTTTAAACTGTCCTCAAAATGACCAAGAGCTACAGCTTTAAAATAACTGCATTAACACAAGCAATTGCTTAATTTTAGCAATTATATTGCAATTATCATCGCCACCTCCTGTGAGGTCTCTTTTGACTTGAGCTTGAGTCAGAAAGCAATCAAGAGCAAGCAACAATCCTTTCAAAGCAAGAAGCCTCATTTAAATGTGCCACATTGCTGATATTGACAAGCACACAGAAAAGCCCAAGTGAATGCACAGAAATTTTCAAGGCCTGCTGTTCATCCAGACACTGGGTACTATGCAGTATTGCTTCACAACAGATTTTGTTCTGTACATGCAAACAGAATCACAGCATGCAAGCTATAATTTAATCCATGTCGTAGACAGGGTCAACACAAAGGCCTTGGTAGAGCACTGGGCTTCAGTCAGGAAGCTGTGACCGTTTAAACAGAAATCAGGGAGTCCTTGCTCAAGGAATGAGGCAGCATATTCATTACTTTTAGACCAATAAGAAGACTGAATGCTGAAAGAAGTGGGCTTTTTTTAGATGAAAGTTAAAAGAGTAGAACAAAAAGCAGACTGAAATGGAATTGATTTCATGTTACTATAAAAACATCATAGTGATATTGGATCCAGGTTATAGTGATTTTAATTTTATTTCATTCTGCGTATATTCAGATCTTTACTAATTTAGATAGTGTTGGTATTGCTTTTGCATATACATTTTACTTTATTTATTTGCTGGAGACAGAATATACAATATCCCCAAACTTTGCTAGCTAGGTAAAAAAAACTTTTAAGTTCCTCCCTCCTCCATTAACATTTGCAAGGAATCAATCTATACATTTTTGTTTGCAAATAAAAAGATATAATTTGGTTGATTTTAGACTCACATTGAGTAAAAAATTAAAAATCACGTTTAATTCTTAGTCACGTCCTTTGTACTTCCATATTAATTATGTGTATGTTCTTATGTAAATTTCCCCCCGTAACTTACAGTTGCTATATAAACATACAATCTCATAAAAATACTTTCTTATGGACAATATGTTTTAAATATGTGCAGAATGCATAACAAAATTTCTGAAACATTTTAGCATTCTGTGAATTCCATTTCTTTTCAAGTCAGTGACAGCATATTAAACAGAGCTCCGTTCTATCAGTATACATTAGTTTAGCAGGTTTGCTTGAGTTTTGTAGACCATATAGAAATTTGTGATAGCATTGGTGCTTTCACTCTGCAGTGAGCCATTTGTCTACAGACTTGTTTGTTGTTCATGCCTTTAATAAGAACCTTTGTACGCTCAGTCTGCTGAGATTGTCTGTTACCCGTTTTTACCTAAGTTCTTACATGTGTGATTGACTGAAGAATTACTCTGGGATTATTTTGACCTTCAGTTCAGTTTTCTTAGGCTGCTATAAAATGGCATGACATAATTAAATCCAGACATGGGGGTGGTTTGGTTCTGATTACATGACAGTTTTAGCCATATGCTGCTTGGATCAGGGGACTTTAATTGGGTTCTCCTGCATGGTTAGAGTTTGTAATGTCTTTTGATATTAAGGTCTTCTTTCTCTCTCCTGCTGTTCAGAATACCTCTATAACAGAGCTTTGCTTAAGAACTAGCACGGCCCTATTTTTATAGGGGTATGGGTAATCACCAGGAACCTCACTTGAGAACACCTGGAATTCATCAAAATTCCCTCTTACTAGCCCGTTATATGAGGATACTGAAAACGGACTGTCGTGTTTGCTTGCAGGCTTCTGTAAGTACACATCACCATCCTTTAAATGCATTTCTTCATTCAAGTGAATGATTCTGACCTTTGTTGTGCCTCTGCACTCCATTCCATTCCAAGTGTTTAAATTATTTAAGTGTTTCCACATGCTGGGTAACTAGCACACTTTCTCTAGGCTTGCTGGGTAGAAAGGGGGTGTAGAAATAAGCTGGGTATAGCATCTTTCTTGGTATCCCACTCCAATTCAGCAAGCAGGCAAACGACATAAAACACATGGATAGTCTCATTCAGGGAGAGGTAAACCGCTGATCTACATTGGGAGTGGGAAGGACAAGTCACATCTGCACCGTGAGGCGCAGACCACTCTGGCCATTATTCAGGGTAAGTGTGTGTGTAGGGAGTTAATTCCTTTTAGCTCCTGGTTAAATCCATGGCTGACCTCATTGATGTGACAGTGAAATCAGCGGGAGTTCTCATATGCATGAAAGAAAGGCATGTATTAAAGTGCTTTCTTTGAATCAAGGTCACTGCATTGCTAATCTGAGCAATTTTTCCTGTGATGGGCAAATGCATTCTGGTCTCTGAGCATCCTTTGCTCTTGTTGATGCAGAGGTTTGGTTCTGTGCCAAAGAAGCAAGTGGGATGTTTGCTGCAGAGTTCAAGATGAATAGGGTTTATAATGGGAGCAGGAGCCACTGCTATCTTGAAGGCAGTCTTTTAATTAATCATATCTATTTGTTGTATGACAAAAGAGTTATTTTGAATATCTCCCTTGAGTTCTTCTGTGTGAGCAGCAGTATCTCAGCCAACACAGAAGTGTGAGGAGCTGGGGAAGCTATTTCTTTTTGCTTGTGAACAAGCCCACATTGTAAAGGTCATACCTAATAAGGGAGATGGTATGTTTTTTCATACTGATTTATCTGTTGAAAAGATACTGCTGGAAATGTTTATACTACTAGAAAAGAGTTCCTTGGAGACAAGTCATCTTGTAATTTGAAATTAGGGTGGATTTGTGTGCTGCTGTTGTCAGGGGCTCTTTTTGGAAGCACCTGAAACTCTGAATGTAGGTCTGCTTGAAAGCCAAAACGTTTGTCCTTCTGAAATATTTTTGTGAACTCTAAAGCTAATGAACTCTAAAGCTAAGGACTATTTCAGTACTGTTTGGAAAATCCCACTAGAAGTGCATGCATCACCCCTGGACAACAGTGGAATGTAAATGTCATATCTAGATTCACTCACAGAATTTAATAGAGAAATGCCTATAGTGGAGTATAGCATGGCTCAAGGTAGCTTATAGCCAGCTTGGGCATAGAAGCACAGTTATGGCAGCATGGTGCCCAAGACAGGCTAATTTGCTTTACTTCTTGACTGAGTTCTCTAGTACTTCAGCAACACATGTACTAGACAGATATTTTAGTGCTAGCTTTGATATTTCTTGCTACCCTGCCTGTCACAGTGCAATCTAGACAAACCTTGAGGCTCAAAACCTCTCAGACTACCAAACCACCAGGTGAGATGTGAAATTGAGGCCCTTAGTCTGCAAGTAACGTAAAGCACACCTAACATGGCAAATGAAAGGCATGTGCAAAGAATAGTTTGTACTTGAAAGGCCTCCTCCAAGCCCTGTGGCAACTGGGGCCTGTGAACCACCTCTTACCAGGCCACAGGAGGAAATAAGGAGAAAACTTGCAAAGGTGAAATTTGAGGTTGTATGGTTACTGTGCTCTACAACCCCAAAGTCAGTCTTTACCCACAGTGGATGTATTTTTGGAGGCACCTCTCCTTTTGTTAGTGTATTTGTGTTTTATTTAGAATGAGTGACCTTAAAGGTGGCAGGAAATTTTAAACAAAACTTATCCTGCCAAAGCAATTACCGTGTTTATTGGCTTTCAAAGGATGCATTTCTCAAGTCAGTAAGGATAGGAACAGTTTGTATGTCCAAAATGTCATCAGTGAGAGCTTCAAAGCACTATAAATGTATCCACACAGTATTTCTGTGACATAGTATTAGCATTTTATATATTTATATATAGAGAGAGGGGTATAAAAGGTGAAATCGCCAGTCCGGATCTAACTGGAGCACCAGTGAGAGTCAGATGGGATAGAAATCATACCACAGCGGTTGATGTACATTTTCTACATAACCCTTGTTTCCTTCCACTCAGCTTCTAATGCTATGTTTATATTTTCGGTTACAGTTACAGTTTTGTAACAATCTGCTACTTTTCCACTCGGGTGAATAGAGAAGCAGTGTCTATGTGCAGTGTGGCATTATTTACACTATTGAGTTCATGCAAGTATCTGTGATCTGATCCTTGGTGTGGCATTACTGATGAGCTTGGAGGAGACACGGCAAGCCTTGAAGAAAGGCAGATTCTAGATGGGGAGCTGGCAGATTACGGGGAGGTCCCAGCAATTGTTCGGCAGTGCAGGAAGGAGTAGTTGTAAGCCTGACCTTTCTCTGTAGAGAGCCATGAAGAGAGAGGTGCTGACAGCAGCTGTTTCACTAAGCCATTTGGAGCACAGGGATATTTCCTGCAGCCAGATGTGGCCTCCAAGGAGTCTTTTCTGGCATTCGCTAGACCTCATGAGGCACCACCAAAGGGTTAAATAGTTCCACAGTGTGTCACTCATTCTCTAATTAGGAAATGGTCCAAGAGCTCAAAGTTCAAAACGCACATGGTCTGAGCTGGGATTAAGCCCAAGTTCCCATTCATTGTAGCTTCATATGTTAGTGTGCTGCATCTGCACATGATCTCTTCCCCTTGCCATTTCTGCCATTTGTTTTCCCTTTTTGAAGAAAAGCGAAACAGTTCATCTACAGAGTTTCACTACTTTTGTCACTACCCAAAGTGTTTCATTGCCTGAGCTTGTGTGCTTTCTGGGAATAACTTGTGACCCACTTTATAATTGAAACCAGGCCAGTAAAACATGACAAAAATGCTACTGCATCCTGCAGCATCTGCAGCTACTGCTGGAGAAGCAGGAGAGGTCTTCTCCCAGAAAAGGCATAGATGTGAACCGGTCAGGCTGAGCCTCGGGGGGCCTGAGGTTCCTTGTTGGCACCCAGGGGAGAAGCAGAGGACAAGCAAAATGGCATGCAGTTAGCATTGTGTTTTGAGAAGAAAGGGTGGAGTGAGGCTAGGCTGAGGCCACAAAAAGGGAAAGGAAAAAAACCAATTTTACCAAGCAAACAATAAATGGTAGAAGCCAGATACATGGATAGTAATAGGGAAGGGGATACAGTGAAAATGTTACCCCATGGAGCCTGCAACCTAGGGACTGGGCAGTTAAGTTCTGATGATTCATAACACAAATACCTTCTGTTTTCAGGTGCAGACAAATGTTTCCTTTTTTTGCTCACCAAAATCTTTCTCCTATACATTTTTTTCCTAAGAAATCAAATAATGACTATGTTTTCAGAAACTTCATTTGATTAAAACAGTGTCTCACCTTTCTGTGGGAAATACATTTCAATAAAACATTTTAGTGCTTGCTGGAAATCAAACAAGGGGTTACAGGAGCTTTTGAGACCTTGTGTTTAGGAGTGGCGTGGTTATGGGACTCATAGTTTTAGGTTTCCCCTCAGAATGGATGGTAGCTTCTGGGGATGACAGCCAGCTTTCTGCTTATGAAAAAAAAAAAAAAAAGGTGATGATTGTGGTCTCCACCTCTTTCCCTCTCCTTCTTCTAGCCACTTGTGTTTACTGCTTCCCTCGGCTGGCTTTTGTGCTGTTTAGTATGGCAGGGAGATGAGTCAGATGATTAACCTGTCTGAAAAACATATCCAGCAAGACAGATTTGGTCTGTGAGCTTTCACACCGTTCCTGGAACATGTGTAAGGGAGGGGGCAGGCCTGTGCAGCCGGGAATGGCAATGAAAAGAAGGGGCAGGATGAACCTTTTGGTAAAAGTAGGCTGTTAAATCAGCTTGGCCATCTCACTTAGCTGGTGCTTGGGTTGGTACCGTTGGCAGTGCTGGTAACAATTTTCCTACATCATACAAGACTTAAGGACGAAGAGACAGCTTCACCCTTGGCATAATTCTATGAGCGGAGTCACAGGAGTTATACCCAGGGTGACTTTGTCTAAAGTGTGCCTTTTCAATGTAGTCCGCTAAATCAGCTCATTCTTGCTCTCTCTTTTGTGTCTTTGTTTGTGGCTACACTGAATTAGCATCTTAAATAAATTGCCATGGGAATCAGAGATGCTATAGCTAGCTTGCTTTCTCTTAGGCATCTACAAACAGTCTTTTCATAGCAGTCTTTTCACAATTTGATGTACAGTGTTTGGGCACTTGATCCATATCCTTCAAGGGCTTTTGATAGCTATCATGTTGTGTAAAAATACCTTAACAGTGTAAGGTGCATAACATGGTATATGGTTGATGGATAGAAAATTTCTTGCACATGTAATTTATACATGCAGATGAAACATCTCTCTTTCTGGAGTGACTTATCACATATTTATTGCTCCTTATTCTCATTCTGATACATTGTTTCTGTATTTTGTGACACGTGGATTGTAGAAGAGACTAGATAACTTGATTTGATGAAGCAGGGAATTCTCTGTATAGAGGACAAGGTAAAAAAAAGAGCTTTGTAGGAAGAGAGAAGGCTGAAAAGACAGGCCTTGTGGTGAAGAGAGCTGTGGGAGCAGATCAATAAGAAAGAGAAACTCTGAAAAGGCCTTGAAGCTCAGGATAAGAAAGCATGGTTTTCATGGGGAGGTAGGCAATGTGGCTGGGTATGGAACAAAAGATGACCTCAGTTACACAGTTTTCTGTGGAGAACAATACAGGTGCATTGGGAGTAAGATCCAGGCTCAGTAATCACAATAATTAAAGTAATCAAATACTGTGATCACACAGTGGATCTGGGCAGAGATTTACATGTTAAAAATACTAGAAGAAGAGAGTTCTGGCAAAATAATGTTGTTAATGTGGATAGCGCCGGGTTAACTAAGCAGAAATTCTGGATAAAAGTATAGGCAGTGCAGGTGATATATTTGGGTGGCAGCTGATGGAGCTGTGCAATTGCACCAGAATCTCAGATATCATTGAAGAATGTGCCTAGTATGTCGCACTGTGAAGAAAATCTTGCAAACGTGACCCCAGCACACTGTGATGCAGCAATATGTGCCAGAACTTGCACACAGCCTGTCAGCAGAAGCCTGAGAGCTGCGATATGCCTTCCCATCTGAACAACGTGTAAACTTCAGCATCTGCTTCTTTACCAAAGCGGAGGGGGAGGGAAATGACTTGTGCCAAGACTGTACAGTAATGAATGTGGTGTGACTGGACTGCTTTAATTTGTCCCCAGAAAAGGATCTTAAAATTAGGAGCTGTCAAGGCATTTAATACTGTATGTCTCAAACACAGGGTAAAATACGAGACCAGAGAAAAGCAGTGAGCTGAAAAATAGAAATGCATGTTTATAAATGCAGGAGTCAATAGTAAAAGCTGGATAGAATATAACAGGAAGTAAGGTGCCTTGGGACGTAAGAGAGGAAGAGGTAGGTGCGGAGAGAAGAATTAATCAGAAAGGTCAGAGCGAAAGCCCAGTAGATGGCATGGATTTTAAGAAGGATTTTAATTATTTCCAAAGCAGAAGTGCTCGAAGAGGCTGAGGCTGAAGTACAAAGCGCGATATTTATGCGAGGAGGGGGGCACTATAAGAGACTTGATGAGACTGTTTTGGCGGCAGACCAGCCTCACAGCCAAACTAGAGGCATAAGAAAGTAGGACAATCTGGCAGGAATTAGGATCAGCAGCTGTAAGCAGGGTATTCAATTAACTAGGAACAACTCGAGTCAAACAACAAAGGAGAGAGGAACTTGGGGAGACAGGTGGGATCATAGATGGCTGAGGTAAGATCGGAGGGAGCTTAAGTTTCAGGGAGTATTCACTCCATGCAGTATCTCTTTTGTCTCTTTGTTAAGATCGCTAAACTGCCAAGGAAGTATTTACTTCCCTGCAAGATTACCTTTCCTTGAAATGATGTGGGGGGACAGACAGGTGAGCATGGTGTGGTGCTGAAGAAAGAGGAGACTCAACACCTCCCCTTCTGACAGCATTCAGTTGCTAGATCAGCATGGTTGTCTCACAGAGCCTTGCCTTAAGGTGCCTATGTTGTGACTGTGCTCTTTTGGGATGGTAAGGACCAAAAGAACAGGCAATTAATACGGAGGTGAAGAGAAGCAATCATAGTAGAATCAATGAAGGTCGGGGGGTCAGGTCACGAAGGTCAGGGTAAGACATTTGTGACAGAGAAATGAGAAACCCTAGTGTCAGCAAACAAGCGAGTTAGGAAATACAAGAATAAGAAAAAGGGTGGAGAGAAGAAAAACTGGAGACTTTGCAATTGAAACTTCTTTACAGTGAATTTAGGCTAAACTTAATGCACAGTTTTTTGTTTGTTTGATTGATTAACCTAAAAAGAACAATGCATTGGGGATGCCTGTGGGGTTTCTGTGTGTATGACTACACAGCAAACGTGCTTTTCCTGAAGTGACTTACTGATTATTTTTTTTTATTATTTCTGCCTTAAGCATTTTACTGCCTAGCAGTACATCGTCAAGCACTAGCCCTTCCTAGTCAGTCCCTCTTGTTCCCCTGCTTAAGAATGAAACACAATATCTTGAACACCCAGAATGCGAAGAAGCTAATCATTGGCTCGCATTGTGGCTGGCAGGGCAGGCCCGCCTCTTTGGCTTGTGCTGACAAGCTGTTTATGTTTGTGCAAGGCCACCCTTTAACTCAGCTGCCTGATGGCCATAATGGGACCAACTGTCTGAATGCTGCAGGGAGCTAAATCTTCTGATCAGAGGCACAGTGAGTTTCAGTCTCTGATACTCCTGCGTGGACTCTATGGAACACTAGTAAGTAGCCTTCTGTCTCATTGTGGCTTTTCTCACAAGACTAAGGGCATGTTTTAGCAAGGCAGGTAGGTGCTGTCATTCAGAGAGGCAACTATTAAATATTTTCCTCTGAAGTAAAAGAGCAGCTACTTTGTATGCAGTGTCATGACTACAAGGACTACGCTATTTCAATCTCAAATGAGACCTTCCTGGGAGGCAAGAGGGAAGAAGTTAATAGGGACACAACCCATTTAAACTTGCCAGGTTATTTTTTTATATGACTTTAATTAATCTGCATCTAGTTCTCATTTTTAGCTGCGTTTCCAGTATTTGATCGTCCAGTCATGTTTCAAACAGCAGCAATTTTCACAAGGTCGTAAGTGGCGTTGTTTGAAAAAGTGTGAAAAGGCTAGAAATGGGACACTGTAAAAGGAATGCTCCCAAAAATGCTGATATGAGCTGTCATATTCTAAGATATATGCCTAGCAGTAGAAAAAGCAAAGTCATGTTCAGAGATTTCAGTCCTGTTTGCTGGCTGCTATTAGGAAATGTCTATACCTCCATAGAGTAAAAAACTGCAGATATGGAATGAGCTTGACTTTTTGCATCTTTAATATCTCCTTTCTAATGTTCAGAATTTTAAATAAAATATTCCATGTTTGAACAGTATTCTTCAGCTTAGTCCTGCATTGCAAATATTGATCGATTTTTCAGGCTTTCTCTTTTACCTTTTACACCAGCAAAGAAAATCTTAATGTCCCTGTCAGAGCTGGACACCATGCAGAATCTCGGAACTAGTCCATCCCTGAAGTTTTGGCAAGTCTGTGTCTATATTTCATGTGGTAGCTGAGGAGTTCATCTGTAGACCTCATTTTATAAATGAAGAACATAAAGATGTGACAGATTAAGTGACTTTGCCATCACAGTAGAGCAAACTGTCAGCACTCAAGTTTATTACTAAGGTCACTGTACTATATTATTTCTTTTTCTTCCTTTCATTTATTTTACAAAATCCTATTGGGCAGTGTGAATAGTAATTTTTAGGGGTGACTCTGTGCACCTCACAGAGTTCAGATTGGAGAAATACCTTATGATTTGCTTGCTTATCCAGACTGCTCTGAGCTCAAAAATGTGTGGGAAGCCTCAAGCAGAGTAGGCTATAGCATTATTTTCAGTTCATCCTTCTTTTGGTGTGGCTGGAGGCTGGAAATGTCCCATATGGCATTATGACAGCACTTCAATATTGCCGGGATGGATGGTCCTTTCTCCAGAGTACTACTGCTTCAGCTCTCTCCTGAACCACAAGTGCCAGGATCTTGAGAAAATTCAGCTGCGGTTTTGAGTTCATGATAACTGTGTGTGGGGAAGATGCTGTCGCTGTAAGTAAGCATGTTCATTATGCCTCTTTTTAAAAGCACAGGAATGCGCTGCACAGGAAGAACCTTACCTCTAAGTTTCAATCAGGTCTTTGTTAGTCTTGAGTCATGCCAAAAAAATAAAAGCAAATCAGAAGTGAGGCCTGATGCCATGTTCTTTTCAGCTTGTCTAGCTTGCCCTCTATGGATGTACCCAACAGGGGGATGCCCGGAGGGTTATGCCTTCATCTTTGCCATGTTGCTTGTGTTTTGGGGCTGTGCACAGCTTCTGCAGACAATCTTGACGCAGCCTGGAGAGCTTTGGCTCAACTCTCCCACTCATCTATAATGCTTTTAAGGACTGCATCATTCAGCGAGTCTTGAATTCCAGAGGGCCAGTCAAGCAATATTATTTGTAGGAAGCAGTGGCTAAGAGACAGTTAGACAAACTTTCAAATAAAACTGATGGGCAGCTGTTGCACTTAGTACGTGGGTCTTGATCCTCACAGTTGTTCAGCTCTGAGGCTGAACCTCCTCTACAACAATACAGTGCATGCATGGTAATGTATGAACTAAAGCTAATTACAGCAATAAGCTGCTTCTGTGTCAGGCTGTGAACACAAGCCAGAGGTTTTCAGTCACTCTCTCTAAAGTATCAGATAGATACTAAGTCTTGATTTTTTGTCTATAAATTAAGAAAGCAGGATGTCAGTACTTCAGTAACAATGAAAGCCATGAGATACACATCAAGCATAAATATGCACCTAGGAGTTTTTGCTGTGCTCTCTCAGTATGTAGTTAGGAATAATAAATATGCTTACCGCATTGTCTCTCTCTTGACTAAAGAAAGAACTCCCTTGTGCATCATGAGCTCAGTGCAACATGGGTTGCTCTATAGGGGCAGACTGTGCCTGTTTGATTTACATCAGGGTAAACAGGCAGAAGATTAAAATTGATTTGTCTTTCTCCCAGAGAGATAATTTTCAAGATGTATTCACAGGGCTTGCTAAAACAGGAGGCTGAATCAACATCCTTCATAAAAAAAAAAAAGCTGGCTTCTATGGACTGCATATGCTGTAATTGTACTTTCTGGTTCTGAGATGGTAGGCAGTTTGTGAAAGCAAAATGATTTCCTAATATCCATTCACTGAGCTTTCAGGTAGCCTGGGAAGCATATCATCCTCAATCTACAAAAGAGGGAAATGAAATCTGCAAGAAAGCTGGAAATAGAGCTAAGATCTGCTTCCCAGGGCTGTGTTTTTACTGCAATTCATTTCTCCCCCTGGCTCTGTAGGTGCACTGTATGTGGACTGTGGGATCCGTTGCCAACATTTTCCTGTGGCTGAGTCTTTAGTCTGCAGTTCTGCAGTCACATTTGCAATATAGCTATTGTTCAGTTATTCAGCAGTTAATGCAAGGTATTAATTTGGGGTTGACTGAAACCCTGACCTCTTCCCAAATGTACTTGCAGTTACCAGATTACAAAGCCTGTAACATTGAATCTGATCCACTAGATTTCCCCTTCTTTGCCCTTGAGAATGTCAGACCAGCTCCCAGAATGGATCAATCTCTTGGGAAAGAACAGCTCTCTAGATTAGTAAGAGTTTTGAGTTTCCAGAGCTTAATTCATGACACTGAGCATTTGAATTCTTAGTGAAAGCAGGAGGCTTTAAGGGTGCTTTTCATCTCAGGGTTTCAGCTTATTAGCAGGTACTCCGCTGATGCGTGATGCTTGATTAAGGTTACATAAGAGAGAGCCTGTGTGTAAAGTACCACATGTGCCCCCTCCCATCAGCTGAGTCTGACCAGAAAACTGACTTTCAGGTAACAGGAAAAGTCTAAGGGCCTGAAAGAAGCAGTGGCAGCCTTCTGTCAGGTTTGGATAGACTTGCTTGTAAAGTCACTCACCATCAGTACTTGGGTCTGTGAAGGGATAGAGACTGAGATCTGCAAGCAACCCCTTAGCAGCCTCCTTGGATAAGTTGTCCTCTCTTTTAAATCTGAACCCTCTCACTAACACTTTCCATGCTAATATCCTCAACTTTTACCCATACTTATGAAAGCTTTTAAAATCTTTCATTGTGTTGTGGTTGGTTTTTTTTTTTTTTCAGGTCCATTTTCCTAGGTATTAGGTCCTTTTCTAGGTAAGGGATGTTGTTGCCACTAGAGTGAAACATACTGGATGGTTCTAAAAAATGAAAAATGCTGAGCATATGCAGCCTTTTCTATTAAAAAAGAAAAAGCAGCAGGGTTGTAGTACTCAGATCTCATTCATACATCAAGAGTAGAGGGTCTCTTTCTAATGTCTGCATTTTATATGCCAAAAGGTGGTATTACTCAGAGAAAGCATTGCACTTAGGAAAGAAAAGGATTGCAAGGCAGGTTATATGCAGAAAATTCATCCCAGGTGAATAGAGGAAATCTCTCAACCAGGAATTTGCCACAGGTCCAGTTCTGTAGAGCAGCCTGTGTGAAATATAATAGAAAACTCAGGTCAAGACAAAAAGAAAAGGGACCACTTCCTACCTTCCTTACCTGTGGCAGAGCGTGAATTGCAGTGGCTAAGTGGTCTTCAGGTCTGTGCTGCCTTAAATCTGTATCTACCAGAGTCCACTGGTTTCTTTGACTTCTTTCCCTCCTGTCTGATGTGCCCAGCCTCCCAGCTGGCCAGCAATGCTGAAAGAAACAAGTATCAGAGGCATCCAGATACTTGTACTGGCTGTGGTCTGTTCCTATGCTGGGGAGATGTTCCCTTCAGCTCCATAGGCAAGCCTTAAGCTTTCTTCTTACTGGAATCACTGGCTTACAGAACAGGCTCTCTGCATTGCTACTTTGATAGTGTGTAAAAGGCAAAGTTTTGCAAACTACCTTCTCTTAGGGTACATGCAGGATGGGTATAAAATTAACTGCAGCCTGCAGATGGTCCAGATTCCTCTCTCTAGCTCACCTCTCTCAGGCCCAGAAAGCAAATTGTAACCCAGTATGTGCTCAAGTAGGCGGGAAATATTCTAGATGCCGCTGCTCCTTCATCCATGAAGGAGCCTTTAAATATTTCTGTTTCCTTCCTTTTTGCCTGTGTAGCTGGGCTGAAGGTCTAAGAAAGCAGCAATTTAAGCTCATAGCATAAAATGTCCCTAATTGAGTGGGTAGCTTGCTGTGTTCTGTCCTGGTTGCTGCTGTCTAAAAGAATTATCACGGCTGTTGTCGGCCTTTTCCTCTTATCACTGCTGGTTCACAGCATGTGAAACTGAGAAGTGTAGTACCCATGAAGATTCAAGGGTTGTACTGCAGTTTTGCTCAAAAAATTAAATCATACTGGGACTCACTTTCTTCCTGACATTTTTCTCCTTACATATCATCTTCAGCTGATGCTTTACCTAATGCTCCCTAAGGTACAGTATAACCTCTTAATGTACCCTAACCCTGTTTGTGATAGTAATATTCTGGCATGAAATTCTGCATGTCTTACTCTGTCAAAACTCACACTAACGGCAATAAGCAGACTGGTTACTTAAGGGCTGAAATGGGTCTGTGAGAATTACGGTCTTTTCTTCTATGTATGGTTTAATTTCTGCTTCTGATTGGGATGCTTAACTTTAAAGTGGTACCTACCTTTGGCCTTCTTTTCAGTTAGTTTTAGAATGTGTAAGAATAGGTTGATAGGTATTTGATGAGGTTAATATTAACTCCAGCACTGCAGTGGCTGAACTTTCAGCATATTAGTTTTCAGACATTGCCTTCCTGAGACCATCTGTCTAAAGAAATCTGCCTCTCTCTCTCTCCATTTTCCCCATCATTTTCTCCTGATAGCCACTCTCCTCTTTCACTTATGCTTGACACTCATATACATGTTGGAACCCAGAGCTGCATCAAGCTTCTCCTTGGTTCACAGTTGCTATGGAAAATGTTATGCTGTCACACTCCAATACACAGATGGGAAAATGTGAGCCAGGGCTACTGTGGCTCCGACTGCAAGGAAGAGGATACAGGAGTGGAAAGAGATGACCACATGAGTAGAAAGAGCAGGGGCAGCATCCTTGTATATCTGTGCAGGTACATAAATGAGGGTATTTGCAGCAGAGATATCTTGTGTTCCTACCTTCCCCAAAGGCCTGCACAGCCTCAAGGTTCTCAGCCTTTCACTCTGTGGAAAAAGAGCTTTTAAAGACACTTCTAGTGTCTCCTAGCCTGAGGCCACTTATCCTTAGAGCCGGTCCCCAGCTCATTCCCAGCGCAGAGCATCTAGCTCCTTGCTGTGGTCCATGCCCCCCTGCCTCGACCACATAGTTCACAGCCTCTTCATCTTTCTGCCACAACTCCTCTCCTCCCATCCTAGAATTACCTTTTTTTCCAGGCCTCCCAGATCCCATCCTCCTTAACCTCTGTGCTCCATGCCATTTAAAATGCTTGTTCTCCCTATCTCACAGTCCTTAAAAGCTTCACCAGAGCCCTTGGCTCGTTGCCATATTCTCCTCCTACTCTCGGTCTTCCTCACTACAGCCCAGTGTTTGTGGTCTGGGGGCTGTTTCTTCTCCCATAGAGTCTCAGGTTCTGCAGTGCAAAGGTCTCCACATACCTTCTTTTTCCTTTCTTGTTGTACTTGAAGGCAGGAAAGAGGACAGGTCTAAACCGGGCACATACTAGCCCTTTGTATGCTGTAAGAGTGGATAGCTCCAGGCAAGGTCAGAGAAAGACTAAGCCAAGCAATTTATAAGCACGGTATATTTCTTAGAAAGCGTAGCCCTTTCTTTTTCTCTTGGCAAACAAAGTGTCCAGTATTCACCACATATCTTGTGAACCAACCTCAGGCCCAGACCTGCCTTTGAGCTGTTTGCTGTGGTTCTTCATGTGCTCATTTCTTTGTGTCACTGGTTACATAGTAACATTTCTGATTCTTGGATGAATGATGTTTTCAAACAAAAAAAGGGATGTGAACGCATTACTTTTGGTTCAGAACTTTTCATGAATGCAGCCATATGAAAATGTATTACATCAGTGTTTCCTGGATACTTGCTTTTGACAGGAAGCTTACTTATGTGAATGAAAGTTTGTGAAAAACAGTAATACTGAGACATGATTTTATAGGAGCCGGGGCTGGTGGTTAATTTCTGACAGTAGCAAACTATGATTGAGCGCAGTACAGAGCAGAAGCGTGAGCCTGGTGCAAACTGAGTATATCCCACCGTTTAAGGGTCATGGTTGCCAAAGAAGTATGACTTAGAGCTTCAAGTAAGTTTACAATCAGGACTGTGGGACTTACCTGCTGTTCCGTGGTATATTTTCATAAGCAGCTGTAGCATTTGGCTCACAGTCTTCTTTCTTCGCCTGCTCTGGTCCCTAATGCCCCACATCTCTGTCAGCTGCAGGACTCGGAGGACCCCTGTGAGCTAATTCACCTCACTCACCTTGCAGAAAATTGATGCATTTTGTCACAGGTCAACTTTCTGTGAGGTGATGAACTGTATCTGTCCACTGGGAGTCCAAACAAGCGCCTCAGTGCAAGGTAAGAAGTGGGAGTGTACAGCCAGAGGGGGAAAGGGAACCTTTAAAAACAGTGTAATGTTTGTGTTTTCAAATTGCATCCTTCCAGTATTTCACCTTCCCTGATGAAAACCACTAGGACAGGCTCATTGCATGCTGTTTTCTGGCTTGTTACTTAAACAACATGAAGTATCCAGCCATTAACTCCTATACTGTGAGCTTCAGCAGGCCAAAAAGGGGCCATCTTTCCAGCTCACTTGGAAGGAAAATGGCTGCGTGTCTCTGTCACCAGAACACTGAGAATAAGATCATGTGCCCCAGACAAGCCCAGATTCCTGCAGTCACAGATTTTAGTGAGAGTTGATGGGAAAAAGTGTCTTAGTGCTATGCTTATTCTCCTTTTTTTTCTGGGGACAACCAGGGGGCTACTGCAGGCTGTAATGAAAACAGCAGTAGCAGTGGGGTTTCTCCAACAATGACATCAAGGTTATAATACATTATGGTTTTGTCTGAGCTGTGTGTTTTCTTTCTGTGGAAAAGAAGTTATAGAATCATAGAATCATTTAGGTTGGAAAAGACCTTTGAGATCAAATCCAACTGTTAACCCAGGACTTCCAAGTCCATCACTAAACCATGTCCCTAAGTACAAGTGATGCATTGTAAAGCAGAATACGTACGTTATAAAGCAAAATACCAAAAGCACTGAAACAGCCCGATCCTCATCTAACAGTAGGAGCAGGCTGCAAAAGATTGTCACACTGTATTGTCTCTTTGGAAGATAAGCTGACAGTTATATGCCTTTCTGGAAGGGGACACTGGGCACCAAGTTGAAGTACTAAGATAAAACACACAGCAAGTGAGGCCAGACCAACTGAATACAAGTTTACATCTGAACCCAGACCCAAGATATTCCATGTACTGGCTTTAAAATGCTGGTGTTAAAATGATTTATAATATCGCAGCTGATTCATCGTCAGTGCCAAAATTGCCATTATTTTATTTCATGAACAGTAAGTGTACTGAAGCTTTGCCTTGTACTCCTCCAACAGTACATTTGTCTCAGTTTATCAGACTTACGTTTTTTCAGTCTGTACAAAGTCTTTCAGCTTGTTTGCATCAGAATTTTCATCTAGGACTTAAACTACGACCAACTAGAAATCTGCATAAATGTATTTTAAATCCTACACCAAGTAGTCTACTGCTAAAATGAAAGGTGACAGCTGAACACAGGTTCATCCCTGGCTTGTTAATCCACCTTCTGTCATACAGGCAATTTCACAAATTCAAATTAAATGGCAAGGTACATCCTCCACCAAAGTCAGACCTTTCACCTGCCACTTTCTTAGTATTTAAAAGGCAGAAGAACAGGATGGAAAACAGGTTGCTTTCACCTATACTTTTGCAATTCAGCAATCCCAATGCAACCAGACTAGACTAGATGGGAGCAAGATCTAGGCCAAGAAAGATGCATATTCTGCCACCTACTGTGCATCACCATCTGTCCATCACTGACTGAGGAGGGGCACTTTTTCCTTGCTTTAATGAACATGCAACGAGGTTTAAAAAAAAACTTTCAAAGATCTACGTACACAGCTGCATATAATCAGTATAATCAATATCTAAACTGCATCCTATTCTACTCTTTTCCTACTGACATAGTTGATCTTGGTGCAAAATCAGGGTTGTTTTCTGCTTACATGGAAACCAACAGGGTTGCTTTGTAGCTGTTTGAAAGCATCCTAAATGGAAGCTACCATTCTTCTGAGAAGGAAAGTTGCTTCTAGCAGGTTGTTTTCCCTATCTGATCTGTTCTTTGCTGTAGTCTTTCCTGTATGAAGCTTTCTACAGTAAATTTTCTCTCACCATCTGACTGATCAATATCTTCCATCTCCATTTTTCCAGAAGACTGCCTCAAAGATCATAGAGACAGAGTGTGAGAAAGTGGGGATCAAGTGATGCCTTAATAATATCCAGGCAACAGTGAGGGGACACACAGCTAGCCTGTCTGGAGGCAGGAGCTATCTATGGACAGTAGGATACTGGTACCCCACATGAATGATACAAAAGGGGGAATGAGGAATGGAAAAGAAGAGAGAAAAAGATGGTAAGGATGATCCTGGAGCTGGGAAAATGAAAGGTTATTTAAAATCAGTCTTCTATTTTTGAATCTTGAGTTTTCTTGAAGTTTTCTTATGTAGCTGTTATTTGTGAAAGCAGCCTTTTCTGTAAATGGACTGGGTTTTTTTCAGAGAACAGATATATTGAAGAGTAACTGAGAGATCAGTGTGAGTTAATGCATTTGCTCTTTGGGAGGACATTCAGTCAGCATGAGCATCACAAACTTAAAGTAATTATTTCCACCTACTCTCCACTTTAACACCATGCATCACCAAAACAAGAGTTCTTATTCCAAAGACAAAAGTCATTCAACCTGTCCTGGACTGTGATACTACAGTGGAGGAGAGAGCCTACATGTCTAGAAAATCACACACGGGCTACTCTGCTGTACCCCGTGAGATAATTTCTGCCCCCAGATTTGGAAGTCTGCTCTACAAGGATCAAGTCCTTTGATTTCATGGAAAATATCAGTCCTGATGAAAACAAGATTTATTCAGTTCACTCCACTTGTTTATTAAGTGGGAGAGGAATAACTCAACTGTTAATAAACCTTGTTTACTCCTGTTTCAAAAATAATGTTATTTGCTTCAGGTGATTGTATTTCCAGCTTTTGCTGCTTACTACCTTGATGAGAAGAGAACAGAAGAGAGGAAAAACACTAGAATGCAGGTCAAAGATGCACAACCATGGTAGCAGCTGAGCAGCAGGGCACATGAAATCTGTTCTCACGTACCTTTTCTTTGTGTGGGGTGCTCTGGTGCCTAATAATAAAACTAAGCTCAAGTGTAGCCTTTTACATTGGATCACTGGATTGTATTTCACTCATCTGAACGGCTGCCTGTTTTCACAAAAGCTGCAGGAATATAATACCTCTAAGATCTCTAGTATTCTACCTGATGTGACTGAAATTATTCAATGGGTTATACAACTATTGGAAGGTATTGTGACAGCACAGGCAAAAATACAGGCAAAGAAAATTTGTTCATAATTTTCTCCTTTGCTTCTACTGATTAGAGAGTCTTGATTTATTTATTTATTTATTTAATAATTCAGCTACTTTTGACATTAACAGTCCATTCGTGTCAATCCTGGATCCAGGTACAGGATGAGTATACAATCAGCATAATCCGAATTGTGCAAAGTTGAAAGTGAGCAAGTGACAAGGCTCAGGACTTTTAGGCAGAGTGTTTACAACGGTGTTTTTATTTTGTCAATGACTCACTGTACTGATTCACCCATGCTTTAGTAAAAGCTGCCTCATTTTGAGACTCTCACTGTTCAAATAGGGTTAAGATTATTCCCATTAGAACAGCTTGCAAAAGTTCTCTGGCAAAACTAAAGACGAAATAAAACTTGATTTTTTTTTCTGTAAATATAGAAATATTTAAAAATATATTTATTATAATTATAAATAGATAAAATTATATACAATTCTATTTTATTTATGATATATAAATAAATATTTATATTTTTAAAAATAATAAAAAACCCCCTGTAGTTTTAAGCAACGGCAACACTTCTTTAAGTACCATAAAATTGGCTTCCTAATTTTTTATTGGAAAAACAATGTTCTTCAGTACTGACTCAAAAGCTCTGAGGTATCCAAAAGTAGAGGTGACCCCTCAAGCCTCTAGTACCAGCATTCAATCAGGGCAGTAACCTTTAAATAGCTGAAAATAGGGACTGAAAGTGACTTAGCAGCTTCAAGTTGTGGACTTTCACTGGGTGCTTTTCAAAATGTGATGCTTTTGGTAAAAATGTGCATTCTTGTAATTAATGGCTCGGATCACCCCAGGGGTTCTTTGTCAAGCAGCTGTCTGCTGACTCTGAGAAAAGAAACCCCACCAAAGCAAACCAAACCCTTCTGACACAATAGATTTGCTTCCCACATGGAAGCATTTAAAGGGTGTAAGTGGGTCAGCATTCACTTCCCTGTTTATAAAAACCAGGTTCTTCTAAATGACTTGCTAAACTGCTGAACTATTTCAAGTAGTGCACGGGATTTCCACTCCCCACCCCCCACACCTTCCCGCCCCATCCAGAGACGCTTTTTGTGCTGGGAGGGGGGGCTATAAGGTTGGTTTGCTTCCATGGGGGGGACCAGGCTGCCACCTTCCTGAGTGGTGTGTGATGTCTCAGCTGCTGGGGGCTGCCTGGGGGGGCATCTGCAGATGCCATCCTGGCATGGGGCTGGCTGTTTATTTTCAAAACCGTTGTACCTCAGCTTACTTGTAAGGCTCAGGCATGGGGACTTCTGCTAGAACTGGACTGTATATATTCCCTGGTTTGCCTGTAATTTGCAGCTTATGAAAACCAGATGGATGACTCCATGCTCTGCAAGTTAGTATAGGAATGGGAGCTTCTGACATAAGAGCAGCTTTTACAGAAAACACTGAGTTAAGAAGATTCAGGCTCAAGCTAGATTGCTTCTTCCCTCCCCCCCGCTTTTGTCTATTTTTACTGCATCATTGGTATGTGTCCAAGGAAAGTCAGCCATATCATTCGGAAATACAAGGGGATAAACTTTTGACTGTCGGATCTCTTCAGGCTGAGAGACTCCAGAGTAAATGAACTGGGAGAGAGAGAGAGAGAGAATTAAAAGGAGAGATTTCTTTAGGTGAACTTTTTTGGTTGTCTGCTCTGCCAACAGCAGTGTAAAATAACGAAGAAACTGCAGCAGTCCTTTCCCACTGTCTTTGTAAACAATGTAAGTTACCCTTTCACACTCGTCTCTGTCTGTGTGCTTTTTCTGCTTTTGAGTATTTTGTGAGAGCAGCGGTTTTGCAGCGAGTGAGCTCTTGCCAGGAGCTCTGCTGTGTGAGCGAGTGAAGGGCTTTGTCTGTCTTTCTCTTCTGGAAGTCAGGGCGGTAGCAGGGAAGCTGAGCAGTTTGCCACCACCTTTCTTTGACAGTCGTACTGGCTAAGCTTTAGACGGTTGTCGAAACCTTTAAACCTTTTCAGTATTTGTGCAGAAATGCGTTTGTAGTTGGCAAAAGACAATAGCAAATGTTTTGATTGAACTGTGTGTGTCAGGCTTGCTGTAAGAGCAGGCATTTCAAAAGGGGATTGTGTGATGCTGTGTAAAGAGGACAGGATGTGACAAGGAAAAACAAATGTTTCTTGCTCTTTAATGTTTAAAAGAAATAATTGAAACAGAGCCAAGGAGTTTGCCTAGGAAAGAAATAGTGATGTTTATTCAAAGCAAAATAGTGAATCTGTAAATGTGAGAGGACACTGCCTAGGTCTAATTAGGAGAGACATTTTACTTTTCACAGGTGTTCTGTTTTTTGAAGTTGGCAGTTGGCATTAATATTACTGTATTCTGTTGTTGTGCTTTTGTCAAGAGTAACTTGAGCCATTACCTGATGAGTAGCTATCCATAGGTTACTTACATCAGTTGATTTACCCCCTTTTAGTTTATTTTACTGTTTTCAAGATGCAGTCTAGGCAGACTGTCAGGCAGATTGCTAGGTTTAAGTAAAACCAAGGGATTATAATGCTAATATATCAGATAATACACCAAGAATAAGATAAAAATCACTCTGAACTCAAACATTCATTAGTCCAAAGCATTTACATAAGTGTTCATTTATATGGGGGCAAATAAGAACATTATGGTGGAAGTACAATGACTAAATGAATATTTCTTAGATAAGGATGTGGCATAAGAAACGTTGCTTTCTGTTCCAGCCATAGATTTATGATCTTTGAGGGCCATGGATTTATTACCTGGATAACATTCTGTGGCCAGCTATTGTGATTTAATAATCAGAATTCTTTTTCTTAAAATTCCACATTGCTGCTTGTGTGAGAACTGAAATTAAATTGACTAGTGGATACTGATGAGAGCTTCCAGACAATATGAATCTTTGGAATAAACTTCGGAATAAAATTATAGGGTTTGAAAAGCATATTTTCTTTTTCTGGTTTGGTTTTTAAAAATCTTATAAACTTGTTTATTTTAAAGATAGTCCCATAATTTTCTGGAAGGTAGATTTGTGATATCTGAAGCCTGGACTGGTTACAGAGAGAAGGTACCAGGAAGCTATTGTACCTGGTCTTGGGACTGCCTCACCCTGCTAGAAAACAAAGCCAGCAGAAAAAGGAGGTTATCCCTGTTTCCAGAGAGTTTTTTGGGGACGATCATTCTGTTGGCTGCTGACAAAATAAGTCTTCTGTGCTTTGGCCCTCATCCAAAACGGCTTACTGTAAACCAAACGTTTCCTCAAACTTCTCAGTAAAGCATTTCACAAGCTGGAGTTGTGAAGAAACTCCCTGGTTCGATCTGGACCTGAAGTGCCCACAGTTTGACTGTAAAGAACAGCTTGGCGCTTTCTTAATTGAGGGCTCATTTCAGTTCTTGAGATTCATCCTTTTTCAGGAGAAATGGCTTTGATGCTCCTTTAATGGCTTTCCTCAGGGAGAAGGCTAAACAGAACTTCTTTGTTGCTTCAAGGGACACTACTAACACATGCTGCTTGCGGGCCAGAAGGAAATGTGAAGTGGGTTTTATGACAGAACCAATTCTAGGTTTGATTATAGGGTTTCTGAGAAGAGGGAAAAATTAAAATAATGGAAACATTTATTTCAGCCACCTGGGAAAAATCCTTTGGTTTCTTTGCGTAATTCATAAAGAGAGACAGCATGTAACATGTCAGATATTAGAAGTACATATATTTTTAATGCCTTTTTTGGGGGGTGGGGTGTGTCTTAAATGTTTGTCGTTTTCACAGAAGTGATTTTCTATGTACTATCTAGAATATATGAGTTCAGTGAAATCTTGGTTTGAGACAAGCAGTGTCCATGGTCTGATAGCACGAGTGCTGTCTGAATTCTGCTATGTCCAGCAGCGTGCAGTGTTTGGAAAATCAGACCTTACCTGGACAAAGATGACAATACTGCTGGGGAATTTCCTCAGCCCCTGATAGTATTTTTCTCTGGCAATCCCAGTTTTAGCCTGAAGGTCAGGTTGTTTGCTGGAAAATCCCAGATAATTGGTGTTGAAGCCATCGTGAAAACATGCTGGGCCTGTCTTTGCCTGATAATGGAATTTCATTAATTCATAACAAAACTAGGATTTGGACAGCTTATATAAACACAGTGATACTCCTGATTCCTTTGAGGAAAACTGAGGAATTAAATGAACTGAAAATATTTTGGGTGTCCTAATGCAGAGAACAAAGTGTTGTGCATTACTATAGTGGAGTTGAAATTTAATCATCTGCGTAAAGTATTAAACTTGCACTGTTTTGCCGAAACATGTAATACTGTGCCTAGACACATGAACTATTTATACAAAAACAAAGGCACAGTGTATGGTATGTTAGGATAAATCCTTAAGCCAAGTGTAAAAGAATTGGATTTGATCAGTTGGCAAGCATATTGTCTCATCAAAATTAAGTGTGCATCAGGATACAAGTGTATCTAGTTTGAACTATTTGTTTGTACACAGCAGCAAACCATATGTATTGCTCCAAATAATAAATTCAGTTTATAAAGAATGATTCTTAATACAATTGCATTATAGAGGGTAATACCTCTTCAGGTTGAAATAGTTGTTTTAAGGACAGTACAATGTTCTGTATTATAAACAGCCACTAATTCCAAAGAAGCCCTAAAAATTTTCTCCTGGAATTTTGCCCATCCAGTGTTTTGCAGGGTAACATATATGAACTAGCTTTTTCCAGTTAGCTTTCAAGGACTATGATGAAGAAGGCCAGTGACTGTCAGATTGAAATCCACTATTGCAGATCCTACACTTAGCTGACAACTTCAACCAAAGTTAGGTATGCTATTTCCAGAGACTGCAGGTTGTGTGGTTATGTTATTGCTGATGTTTGTGTGTTACAAAAAACAGGAGGGCTGCTCAGCATTTGAAATGCATTACATGAGTTGAAAAAACAAGGCTCTTGCAACAAAATCAATATTTATTGAAAGGAATAAATGTTTTAAAGGAAATAATGATCGTTTGGAGGTTTCTAGAATGCTGAAGGGAAAAGAACAAGGCTTAGCATTCACATAAATAGACTTTACCTCTCTATACCTTCATTTTTGCTAGATTACTTTTAAAGACACACTTGCTTCTCTTAGAATTTGGGGCCGCTATTCTATTTGCTATGTGACATGAATGGATTGGAGGCAGTGCCTTGGTGTACTGTAAGGTTTATGTTTACATGTGCCTGTAATGGAAAGAGCTGCTTGGTTGCAAAGACTTAGCAAATGCAGTTTGGAAGAATTCCTTTTTATTTTTGATCAACTGGAATAGAGTCCACCTCTCACAGAACAGAACTCAGGATGACCTTTGGAGAGATGAAAATGGCATTTCCTGTCAAATTTTCTGAATTGTTGTATTTCTATAAAGACCAGATTGTATTTCTGTGGTTTAAATAACTAAATATTTATTGTATACTTCGTTACATTAAAGACATTTATCTTTGTTTTCTACCATAGACACTCTCGACATTTTCTGTCACGGGATCTGTAGACATATCCTGGCATTGCATGTCATAATAAGAAGAAGGCAATAGAAGTTTTATTCCAAAGTTTATTCCAAAGATTCATATTGTCTAGAAGCTCTCATCAGTATCCACTAGTCAATTTAATTTCAGTTCTCACACAAGCAGCAATGTGGAATTTTAAGAAAAAGAATTCTGATTATTAAATCACAATAGCTGGCCACAGAATGTTATCCAGGTAATAAATCCATGGCCCTCAAAGATCATAAATCTATGGCTGGAACAGAAAGCAACGTTTCTTATGCCACATCCTTATCTAAGAAATATTCATTTAGTCATTGTACTTCCACCATAATGTTCTTATTTGCCCCCTTCCTTCTATTGCCTTTCCTTCTAATAATTGGGGTGACTGGCGATATTTGGATTGGGCATTGCTTATTTTACAAGGGGAATCTAGCTGGAAGTCAGTAATTTAGTTGTATCACTGTAACAGCAGTCTGTAACTGGAATAGTATAAAGTGAAATAAATGACGTAAACATCACTCTAATGCACTGTGTGGGGATAGCCAAGGATCTAGTCAGCTGAGAAGTCTGCTGCCAACCAGGCAGCGTTCCCATTTGCCAGCTGGACTTTAGGGCAGTAACTCAAAACCAAATCCCATTCAAAAGGAAGATTTGAAATGGCAATTGGAATATAGTTCTTGAGATGCTGAAAAGACTGCGGCAGGTAGATGTTGGCTGGCTCCATCCATCCTGCTATTAGGTAGCTGCAGTAGGGTTAAAAGAGGCACAGCTAAATTAAGAAGGAGACTAATCATAGACATGTGAAAAGTGCTAGCAGCATGTATTCTGGCACTTCTTGCATTACATCGTGATCCTGTTAACACAAGCATCAAAATATATCGGGTATAGCTGGACTGCTACAATAGTTTACAAAGAAACTGCTGCTGGAATGGCTATGATCTTTTACTGCTAGGTATTATCTAGGCTATAATAACTTAAAGAATATGCCCTGCCACTAGGAGAAGACAAATGACTTAAAAATGTGCCGTAATCATGTATACCCTAAATGTTCCCCTGGAAGAACTCCAGACAAGTCTGCTTTTTACAGCCAACACTTTTGCGTATATGTAAAAGTATTATTCATTCTCTCTCACTTTAGAACCTTCTGAATATTATCACTTTTGGATGCATTTGAGAAGCAATTAATTAGGTGGATGGTGATCTTCAGTCCTTACTTGAGGGTGGATGTCCTCTCTGAAAGAGACAAAGATTGGACTACATGCAGTTACTTTTGATCGAGTTTTAAATGCATGAGATGAATGTTCAGCAATCTGCCTGCTCATAATCCAGTATGGATTTATTTGTCATAGTGTTATTAGTCTGCTTAAACATGTGTATGATCAGTTTATTTCTGGGTGATTTTCTGTTCTTTTGTCATGTAATGCTATTTGTTCTGTGCTACCATGAGCCTCTGTTCTTGATTATTTTTTTTATTTCAGCTCTGGAAATGCTGAGTGACAATCCCCTCTTTTTCTGCTGTTCTTTATGGGTGTTGGATGCTAGGTTTGAGGACATCTCGTTGTTGAACTTGTTATTTGGAAAATTGTAATGTGTGCAGTGATGGCTTAAAGAAAAAGTGAAAGTTTTAGCCTCTGCAAAGATTTATACTGTGCCTGCCTCCTTCTATGTCAAAGTTTAGTAGAACTGGGTTGTTTGTGAGCTTGAGGGTGTGTTATATACCAGTGTGTTTTATGAACTGCTCAGGAGTTGATTTAGCAAGGAATGAGCAACGGCCCAATTATTCTGAGCTATGTAACTCTGACTAGTATGAAAATATAAATGTGCAAAGATGCTCCTGCACCTTGTGCAGAACAAAACCCCTTTGAGGCAGTGATGGCATCTTGAGCAAATGCACTTGACACAATTACTTACAGAACAACAACAAAAAATGCACTCAAAAGATTTTGCTGAACTAGGAAATGCTCTTGAAAAAATCCCAACAATTATGTTTTTGTGTGCCTTTGAATGCATTAATCTCTAAAGTGGTCCTTGCAGAGACCTATATGTGTACCATATTTAGGCCCAGCTATATTTGGCCCACGATCTATATTATTAGAGAGCTCGCATACTCAGTGACAAACAGGACTTCCAAAAGAGCAGATGCCACTAGGTTTAGTGATGCCAGGTGTCTTCAAGGCCACCCTGGTTCTTCTGAGACCAGCTATATATTGTAAATACTGTAAATCAAGCTGCTTAGAAATTCCTGAGGAACTAAAATGACCCCCAGGAGTGAAAACTCTGGACTGAGGCACAAGACTTCTGCAGCATACATAAACTGTTGAAGAGGAAAGACTGCTACGGTTTGTCTGCATTCGCACAGTATTTTTTTCCTTCCTTTTCCAGTGAGGAAACAGTATTCATGAAATACCCTCCTACAACTTTCTTTCCCGTAATCCCTATAATGGTGGAAGTTTTACTGTAAACCTTCAGGGATTAACTACCACAACATAAGCTTCTGCAGGTCATGGCGGGGGGGATTTGTTATCCTGAAGGCAGATTTAATTTGATGTTTAAAGCTCAAGTAATTGCACTGTACTGGGGTTGGGAAACCTAGGGCCCATAAATCAGGTAGCAGCCTAATTTTGTACCATCTGAGGGTGTTTTTTTTGTCCTGAGTGTTACTCTGAGAAAACACTATGATATGGGTTAGTGTGTGGTCTTCCCAGTGTGCTTGAAAAGCTTGCTGGACCCTTTGCAAAGAACAGGCTCTTCTCTTTACTTACTCCCTAATCCTTAGTCTGTGCAGCATAGTCTTGGGAACAACTGGTCTTTCTGCATCTCAGCTCAGAAAACATTTTATAATAAAGAGATAAAGTTAAGTGTGCACCATGAAGATTTCATCCTATTTATCAAATATGCAGTGGTAATATTTTTTTGTCTTGCATCTAAAATAGCTGGAAATAAATTTTGATTGTGAAATACAAACATATTCGGAGACACTTCGTTATTAATCGAGTATCCTATGAAGTATCCTCTGCTACGAACACGGGCTGAGAGAGCTGGGGGGGTCAGCCTGGAGGAGAAGGCTCCGGGGAGACCTTCTAGCAGCTGCCAGTGCCTGAAGGGGCTACAGGAAAGCTGGGGAGGGATGTTGTACAGGGGCCTGCAGTGATGGGACAAGGGGGAACGGCTTTAAACTGGAAGTGAGTAGATTTAGGTTAGATATTAGGAAGAAATTCTTCCCTGTGAGGGTGGTGAGGCACTGGAACAGGTTGCCCAGAGCAACTGTGGCTGCCCCATCCCTGGACGTGCTCAAGGCCAGGCTGGACGGGGCTGGGAGCAACCTGGGCTGGTGGAAGGTGTCCCTGCCCATGGCAGGGGGGGGTGGAATAGGTAATCTTATAGGTTCCTTCTAACCCAAACCAAGGTAATCTTGTAGGTTCCTTCTAACCCAAACCATTCTGTCATTCTATGACTCTATTGTAATTACAGATGAATAATTTCCCATTCATTCATAAATGTAATCCTTTATTTAAAATCTCTCAGTGGAGATAAATGTAATTCTTTATTACACAGAGAACAGAAGACAGTATGTAACAGAGGACTGTTTTAGAAGAACTGCTACATGTTCTGCGTAGGCAGAGAACCCCTCATCCCTTAGCTTCCTCATTCTAATTAACTTTTCTACTATTCCCTCCTACAAAAAAATAATAAAAACCCCAGACTAGACTGGTGCATGCAAAAATGTTTGTATATAGTAAGGTGAATTTGCAAAAAATGAGTAGCTCTGCTTCCTGTTCTTGCAAAATCCAAAATTTTGTTTGTCTTATCAGAAGCTGACACATTGCATGGTGTTGAATATAGGTAAGCAGAATAACAGGAAGGCTTCTTCCCCTGTTTAACTTTTGGGATAGATTTTTATCTGTGCTCCTGAATGGAGGACTTTATCCTCTCAACAGCCATCATTGTTTCACCTCTGGGATGTGCCCTCCCAGAAGGGTCTGCTCTGAATATGTGCACCCTCCGGAGTTACCTATATTGAGGAAGGTGAACAACTTTTAAATGAGGAGAACCAGGATAGTGATCAATGCATGATTTTTTCAAGCTCTGTGGCATTGCTTTTAGAGTGATATAGAGTACCTCAGCAGAGAAACAAGATAAATGTCACTCTTAAGAAAATATCACTAGAAGTCTTTTTTTTTTTTTTTTTTTTTTTCCCTTAAGGATAAAGTAAATTTGAAAGGGTAGGAGCAAGTGGGGAGAAATCCTAGGTTGGCATTGTATGTATTCACTGTGAAAGGGTTGTCTGCTTGGGGCGATGACTAGTGAGTCCCCATTGTTGTGTGTCTGGTTTGTCTGACGTAGAAATGGGTGTACACGCTACAGGTACTCTGTGGCCCTGAGTAGCATTCTTCAGGCAAGAGTAGTGTATTAAGGAAGCTGTCTGATGGATTAATTTCACCTGACATCCCTAAATGGCAGGGCTCTGCAAAGTGATAAAAACAGCCCTGTGGAGCCATTAATGTCTATTAGCTATGCCAACAGGGAGTGGCTACTATGACAGCTCCTGTGATGTCTACACTGAGTATTTTGAAGGTTTGTCTGGGTCAAATCAAAAGTAAATCTAGCTTAGCCTTATAATTTGGGTGGCGGCTGACAGTGGATGTCTACAGAAGGGCATAAGAACAGATCAGACATACCATGGTACTCTCCAGAATGCTCTTTCATGTTTAATGGTTTGTACTTCCAGTTTTGCTTCTGGTAGAGGTGGTGGTTTTGTATTTTGAAATCTTTAATTTATTTATCCACCGTGAATTTGTCCCTCTCACCTGGAATGCCTGTAAAATATTGCCAACTGTAGCATCTTAGGGCAATGAGTTTCACATCTCACAGGGTGAAGGAGTGTCCAGCACATTACTGGTAGCCTTAAAAGAGGTTTCTCATCAGTGGGCAATAAAAAGGAAGAGTAAAAAGCAATAGATAGAAATTGTGAATGAAATTTAACTCAGAGTACAGCATGCCCCACTTACCAAAAACCTAGCAATTGCTGTTTCATCAGGCTTCCAAAAACGTTTAATTGAAATACATCCTAACAGCTCCTTCCTGAGTTAGGGAAGTTCAGTACCTGAGATAGTGCAGAGTCTGTATGTCCTGTTTGTAACTTGTTTTCCACATGGATTTCTCAATTACTTTTAACAGCAGAGCCTAGATCTGGTTACCTTACACACATCTCTAATGGGTTTTGTCATTTACTACATATAACCTGTATCAGTAACAGCATGGTACATCTTGCCACAGTCATCACAAGGACTACTTCTAAAGTGTCCGGCAGTTCTTATATCTGCTCATAGAGTTTGCAAAGGGACGAGGATGCTAAGATCTGCTCCTGTTCTCTGACTGCAAAACATTCAGCTATATAAGCTACTATGTTGCTCCTCTTTCTTTACAAAAATAGTCCAAAAACTCATCCAGATTAACAGCTGGCTATGAAAACTTGTTTCATAGTTTAGAAAGATACTTAGTGTCCCAGATAGGGTTAAATGGCGATAGTTGAATTGTGTGAGGCATTACGACATGAGTTACCTATCCTGGCACAGGATTTGTGTTCTGTGTATCTGGTGCCTTTCGCAGTGGGATTCTGGTATCTGGAAGAGGTTTTCAGGTGCTATCACAATCCAAATGATAATGTGGCTGATTTAAGACAATACTGTTCTTAGGCTGTCCTAATGCTGGTGTGTTTTCCAAGTGCATTTTTTTTTAATTATTTATTTAAAAATACAGCTGCATGCACATAGTTATTGTTTTGTATACTGTCTCCTAATTTGTTTTTCATGTACTTAAAAATGTACTGGGTTTCCTGTGAAGTAAAATGGATATATTTTCATACAGGAATGAATGTACTGTGTATCCCAGTTCAGCTTGGGAGAGTCTTAAAATTGTGTCATATGAGTGATTCTACTTTCCTCCTCTTTCATTAGCTGTTACTTCACAAGTTGTGATGTCAGTTGAAAGGACTGATACTCATGCAAGCAGGTATGTATGAGGCTCTTCTAAGAATGTGATTTTGTAGAAGTCTGGCCTATGTCAGCACTGGGGATTTGCTTATGAGCAGCCTGGCGATGCCCCTGTAGGAACCTTGGGCATCTAGCCTGAGCCTGCCCTGCATGATGAGAATGTGGAAGAGATGTCTAAGAGAAAGCTTAGTAAGAGTTATTTTTGGAGATGAAGGATAAAGGTAAACACCTTTTACTACTGCTGCTCCATGCAGCTTATGCCAGGTATAAAACCTTGTACCTCAAGGAAAAGGCTTGAGGAAAACCTGGGCTGAGCCAGACTAGCTTCTTGGTAGGCCCTGAGAAAGGGCCTCTAGGACTGCCTGGAGATCCAGCCTGCTCAGGGGTATGGTGGGCTTTGCAGTCACATAACCACATCTTACTGGGGCTGTGCTGAAACTCTGCTGTGGAAACTTATAGTGGGAATTAATGCATTTCTGCAGATAAGGCACAAGATACGGGGAGCACTTTGCCTCTGCTGTAGAAAGGTTTCAGCTTTTTCCAGTAACAACAGTTCTTTAAATAGGAGCACTGGCATGCGATCAGCAAATGAGTGTCCTTGCTGAGGACTGGAAAGACATGTTTACTGGGTGAAGGTCAGCCATTGGGTGTTTCCAAGTTGTGAACTGCTGGAGCTGACTATTGCTAAGTCAAATGGAGTGGCTGCGTGAGTATGGAGGAGGACACCGTGTCACAGCCAGCCCGCTCAGGTTCTGTGCGCTTGGGGCTCCCCATGGGAGCTGTAGGTGGCTTTTTGTTACTGTTGTTTGGTTCGTTCAGCTCCTGTACCTACAGCCATTGTTAAAACCCACGGAGCTCCTTTTGCCAAGGTTGTTCTGACATTGTTTCTCACTATTGCTGGTGCTGCCAGACTACCTGCTGTATGCAGCTGCGTGTTTACCTACTTGCCGTGAAAGTTCAGTGTTGCGTTTTTGCCAAGGTAAAGAGCTTGCCTGGGTAAACCTCTGCCTGCCACTTAACGCTTGAGCAAGGTTTTCTCTGAACCCAAGGACGATACGAATGTCTAGACATATTGCTGTGTTTTAGAAAGACATTTCCATTCTGAAGAAAACTTAGACATAGAAGGTAACATCACTGCTGGACTCTGGGCAAGAAAATGAGGTGGGTACTGTACAAAAGCTATGGTAAATATGGAACTGCAGCAACCAATATTTTGTCTTCTAAGGAATAAGTGCTGCAAAGGATTTGAGCCCCAATTCAGCCTGCTCACAGGCTGGAGGGGGGTTCTTCCTGCCCCCTCATTCTTAGTCCCTCTCCCATGATGTGATTTTGGCAGAAACCTTACCTGTGCAGGCACCCTATCTGCTGTGTGCTAAGATGTGAATCCTTTCAGTTTCTGCCTCCATTGTTTGCTTTTTAAATGCTTAGATTCTGTCTGCTGTGTCTTGCTGTGAAACACCTGGTTTTTTCTCCCAGTTTATTTTCCATATGCTGTATCTGCTGGAAAATAGGATTTTGAAGGCTGCAAGAAAAAAATTCTAAAGGGCTCGTAGTCTCTAAGTTGATTTTGTGAAGTTACATGGCATGTAGTGATTGCCTGGTGTTGACTTCTCCCTTGCTGATTTGAACTTTGTGCTAGTTCAACAAAATCCTACTGAAGTAAATGGAAACAGAAGCAGAGGAATTTTAGTTCTTTTTAGTCAACAGAGAATATATGACTAAGCCCCAGCACCTGGTGTGTATCATCTCTTCTGAAGGGAGAGTTGCAGAAGTGTAAGATCAAGCGGAGGTGCAGTGTGGTGCTGGGTCGGAGGAGTGTCTTAGGAGGGAGTGGAGGGCATGGTCTCTGGGCAGTTCAGTGTTCACTGCACAGCTCAGTACAAAAAGCACTGAGCGTTTGCTACTTGCTTTTACTTTTCTTGCTATTGCTCAGCAACTCTGAAGAAAATGCCTAGAGCATTTTTCAATGTACCTTATACTAAAATTATGTAGAAAAGGCCAAGGACCTCTTTCCAAATAGATTCCTGCCCAGCCTCCTGTTTTTTCTATGTACTACCTGATGGCCTGTGCCTGGAGGGGTTAACAGTGATTAGTATGGAGTCTCCACGCAGCACTTTTATTTCAAGTAGCATTTCGGAGCTGATGTTTATGGAAGCAGCAATGATTTGATGTGCAGTTTTAATTATTTATCAGTTCAGTTTGGTTTTATTTGAGCCTGTGTACCTATAAAGGCTGAACGGAGAACTGTCAGCATTAAGGAAACAGGTAGGCCTAGAGAGTCAAAAATGTACCATCGTGAGGGAGATGTTACCAGCACTAGGTAGTTAACCAGGGTAGGCTTTTTTTCAGTACAGGTGCTCTGACTCACTGCTTCGGATGGCAAGCGTACGATTTAGAATCCTTTTACCTAGGCCTGCACAACACCTAGCTCCTGAAATAATTACTTGGACCTACCTCACTGCAGATACTATTTTTTTTTTAATAGGTCACCTGAGAATATGACATTTTATTAAACATGGAAAGGCCCTGAATGACAATTCTGAGGCTGTAATTTAACCTGATATGTGACAGTTTAATCCTATACTTTCCCTTGGCATGCCCTTTCCCCCTCATTTCCTACCCCTTCTCTCTGAAATGTCGTTTGTGAGAACATTGGCCATTTGGTTGGGGATTTGTGGACTTCCAGTGTAAGCACTCAAACTGTCCTTCATGTGCAGTAAATCCAGTGTGCTCCAAGTGTGTTGGAATTTATTGTGCAAGGCTGAAAATGCTGTCCTGAAAACCTCAGACAGGCAAGTAGCCTTCAAGTCGATATCATATCTCAGCTGAATGATGACTGTGTGATCACACAAGCTCTGACCTGCCAGTCTTGTCCTTTGGTGTGTGCAGGGCAGCCACCAGCAGGTCCTGTCTCCATCCAAGGACAGGACAGCTGGGGAATGGGCTCTGGGGATGGAAGCAGGACTCTTGCACCACCGAAGGGTGCTGGGAAGGGACACTGCAGAGGCAGGCAAAAGCTGTGAGGATGGGGAGAGAGAAGAAAAGGGGGTATCAGATGCCAGCCATAACCTTTCCCTCTACGAACTGGAGTATAAAGCATTAGTATATTGATACCTTAAAAGGCCCACTCATATATTTCAGGTGTTCACCCTGTTACAAGCTTTGCTTACAGGCTGAGGAGAGGAAGGAGGAAAAAGCAACAAAGCATGAAATATGTAAAACTATGAAGCAAGGCTTTCATTTATAGCAGTGGCTTCTATTCCTCTTATTCCTGTGCCCTTAGCAGTTGAAAGCTTTTAAAGGGAACTTAATTCATGACATCAACATCTGACAGTGGTGCTGAAGGTGAGCCCACTGTCATGCAGAAATGACAAAATACAGTTTGTTTCTGGTGACTGTAGTGCCTGGCCCTGCCACCTCAACAGCAAATACCCAAAAGAGGAAAGAGAAGGAATAACACAGAGGGGAGAAAAGCAGCCTGTGTTTCATGCTGCCTGACTTGCAACATCGGTGCTGGGGACAGGCAGGGAGTGCAGTCACACCAGCCAGGCTTGGGTCTGGCTGGGCAGGGAGGCCAGGTTGTCCCAGCCTGGGCGCAGTTGTGCGGCAAGTCACAACCTTGGCAAGCTGAACTGGGCGTATTCAGAAGGTAGAAGGAAATAGAATAAGGTGGCAAAGGCTTGGAAGGATGGGTGCTGAGAGGGCTGGGAAGGTCTCCATCAGCCTAGCATTACATTCTGGGCAAACCTTTCAAGTTCTTTGTCTCCCAGGCTATGACAAGCCATGTGTTGTGTCACAAGCTTCTGGGGAAAAGCATCTGCTCCACTGGATCACAAGATGGGAGAATGATTGTGGCTCCAAGCTGTGGCTGGTGGGGAGGAACCAGGACCTAGCAGAGGTCCTTTCAGGTCAGATGTGCCCTCTAGCTACAAGCCCACAGTGGAAAGAAGCTGTGGCTCTTCCCAGACCATGTGAGCTGCAGCCTGGGCTATCGGAGAATGTAGAGGCAGGGCTGGAAGCTGCCCTTGCTGTGTGGGAGCTGCTGGGGCTGCATGGGTGCATAGCCACAGTGGGGAAAGGTGAAGGAGCCTTCACCACTGCTGTCTTGTGAGGATGACTAAGGCCCCTTGCTTGCTGGTGTGGGCATGGTCCCACAATAACAGGCTGTTTCACCTCACTTGTGTTCCTGGCGCCATGGTCAAATTAAGGATGTGGAGCCTGGTGACAGCTCTAACAGCCCATCCTCTCCTGTATTTGTGTTCCCAGACTAGCCCTCATTCCCAGCATGTCAGCTTTGGGTAATTGATTCCTGGTCTCTCCCACCTCTTATTTTCCAGTCAGTCTTAATTGCCAGGACTGTATTAGCTGGCCATTTAGTTTGGGCTAACCCAATTTTATTTTTTTTTTTCTGCTGACCTTAAAGTATCTTCTGTACAGCCGGCTGAGTTTGACTCCCTTCAGTCAATGTATAGTACAGGCTTCAGTGCAGACCATTAATCTTAACCTGGAGTGTTTGGATGAGTTATTTAATATTAGGGAAGAATATACCAATATCTGCCTATGGTCTGTAAATTAGCTGTCGGGTGTTTTGGTAACTTGCTGTTTGTGGACTCCCTAATAATATGAATTCAGATTGTGCTTGGAACAGGGAAAAGAATAAATTGTTCAAAAAACATGACATTTACAGAGCATGATAACAGGGGCTAGATCAGTCTTTCTTGACACTGCGAAGATGGCATGTGCTATGTATTTTTTTCTCCAGAACTTGCTTCATTAGTCAGCAGTGACGCAGATAAGTCAGCAGCGATGATGCAATGATGAGTGCAGCAAATTTCTGAGGGAAAGTAGCCTGTTCTTTTTTTTAAAATAAAGAAAAAACCCAAAACCAAGCACATAACAACCCCCACTCCCATCTCCAACTCAAAAGACATACGCATGCAGTAAACCTATTTGAAACAGGCTGGTAGTAACGTCTATGGGGGTAAAGTGCAAGACTGTTCACTGAGCTACAGCTCTGTTTCCTCTTCACTAGGAGAAGAAACCCACATATCAACATTCAACCTGTAAGAACAAAAATCTCAAAGGAAATGCTGTGACTTTTGTTTCATTTTCCTTGTCACAGTACCACATTTTTGTTTTTTGAAGAGGCAGGATTATTTGCAGAGTATCAGCTCATTGTCAGTAGGCAACTTCTCAGAGTTAATTACAAGAGAACTGCACTTTGAAGCAATTTCTCATTTGGAGGCGTAGATCCCTGTGAGAGTAGCTGCAGCTGTGACTCCTGCAGTCTCCTTTGGCCATGAGGTATGTTACGGGATCGGTTCTGATTTGAGGGGAAGGTGGTCCTTACTACTGACCGAAATGAAAATAATAATTTGAGCAATATTTGTCATTGTTTTAGTGTACATAGATTTGATGCCTGAAATGAGCAAGGAAATGCAAGCAGCTAAGTGATGTATGTATGCTTCTGTCCAAGTCTTCCATCTCGGTTCTGGGGGTGCCATACCTGAATTTTCTCTCTTGATTTTTAATTGTGTCTTTGTTTCAGTGGCAGAAACAAAAGGCCTTGGATCTCCTTGTGGTGGGAGTGAAATATATTGCTTGCTCTTTGCAATGGGGGTTCTATAGACAGTTTAAAAAGAAAACAAAACCCCCCTTAGCCAAACATTAAAAACCGCCCCTCCAAAAATGTGCCTGAAATCTCTGGCCTTTCTTTAAAACCGTGAATCTTGCTGTCCATATGCCTGTCGCTTCTGACCTGCAGAATGTTGGAGCTAAAACGAAACATACCTTGTTCTTTCTCTTTGACAGAGGTCAGTCAGCACACATTGAGGGAATGAGAGAAGCAGTATTTTGGCACAAGCACCCAAAACCCTAACATGCACGCATGCTGCCTGAGCTTTCATTTCAGGTTATAAACTGGATTACAACATGCTTTCACCATGTGGGCATTACCCAGGGAAACCAGGCTGGATCTGCCTGATGCATAAAACCAATCTAACTAAACGATTGCCAGGTGGAAAGTAAATGATGTATGCAGAATCTATATTTTAAACAGAAATTTAGATTACATTTCTGTCATGCTAAATGATTATTAATACTATTTACCTCATCAGTCCAATAATGGAATAAATATTATATTCTGGAAACTGTGCTTAAAGAGCTTAGGACAACATTTTAAACTTCTAAAATAACTATATCTGTTCTAATTAAGTCAGAGTAGGACAGAAACTATTTAAACTCCACATTTTTTCTTCTTGATGCAAATGGACCTTTGTGTCCTTTTATTTGTGGGAAGCTTTGTTAGCCTCAGTTAGCTGAAATACTTGCATATGATTTGTTTTTTTCAAAAGATACACTGTATTTAGAGATGCAAATGCTACCTTGTCTGCAAAACCCACCAGCTGTTACTCTGGAAGACAAAGCTAATTCTCTGTTGCTTTACTTCAGTAGTGTCTGTGTATTCACAAGCATCTTTTTAACAGCCTTCTCTGCATAGCTGAAAAATACCAGATACCAGATTTTTTGTTATTTCCTTTGGTACTAGCCTAGTAAAATGTGAATTGATCTGTGATTATTTTTTTTTTTAAAGAAGTAAAAAGATTACCTAAAAGAATACACCTTTCCATTAATGTTTTTACAGAAGTTGAACAAACTGTTAGCTTCGATTCAGGCATTCCTTGAATATGAGATTACTAATTGCTGCTTTAAATATTTGACTCGAGTCTGAGTCAAGTCGAATACTCAGCTCTGTAGTAGCAGAAGCGGCTGCTGGTTTGTGTGTCAGTAGCACAGCTTTCTGGAGAGGTTCCTTGCTTCTGCTTTAAACATCTGGAGAGACAAAGAGTGTTTGTGGGGTCTTTTGTTGTTGCTGAAAGTTGGAGCCGGGAAGAATTATGTTCCAAGAAACACTTTGGATCCTGGAAAAATCAGGGTGGAATCACTAAGTGTTAAGCTTTATCTCCTTTATAAACGAAAGTGCTTTCGTTTCATCTGTGGCGACTGTCCTGGTAATGGATGTTACGTAATATTTACTCTCCCTTTCAGAGTTAAATCCTTTTTCCAATTTGCGAGTAATATTTGCATATGTATTTCTTAGCTGCATTGACATGCCAGATGCACAGTGGTAGCTGTCTCCGCCTGCTAATCCTGTAATAATATTGTGGTGACCAAATTCAATGGCCCTGCGCGGAGCCTCGAAACAGCTGATTGCTGAGTAGGGAGGAAAAAAAATCACCCAGCGAATCTCGTTGCAGCTCTCTGCTGCATCCCCATCCCACAATCCCTTGCACCATTTGCTGCAGTCTTTCTACACAGGCTGAGTGAGAAAAAGATGTGCTAAATAAAGATTGATTGGTTTGAATCCTGAAGGGGTCTCCCACTTGTAAATGACCCAGGGGAAAAAAAAATTCATGACGACTTCACTGGGCCTCCTCTTATTCTTCCATTTTTCTTTCCACCTGTCCTCTTCGTGGAATGGAGCATCATTCCTTAGAGCACAAAATCAGTTGTGCATCTAATAATGACTGTGCTGTGATAGGGATTCTTAAACAGTTTTATGCGTGAGACTTGAAATATTAACAGATGATGGTTTGTTCGTTTGGATTACTGCGGAACTACAGCTCCGTCCCTGCAAGGATTTTATCCTCAGCACTGCACTGATTAAGCTATTTTTCTACAAAGATGGGTAGGTCTAAAATGCTCAAGTTTGCTCAGTGTTATTCCTGGTGGCTGCTGCTGGGTTGCTCCTTCTGGTTTGGCCCCCGGTCGTTCATTATGCTTCTGCATGCTGTAAGAATGAAGAGGGTTGCTGTGTTTTAAACGAGGCACCAAGCTGATTGCAAGAGTGGGAGAGAAAGGAATGCAAATTTAGCTTATCCAGCCTTTTACACAAATGGACTGTGTGGCGGTGATGATTATTAATTTCCTCGGTGTTTTATGTATTGGCTAATTTGGGGGCTGCTGCTAGAAATGGTTTGAATCTGTTCCTTATTCCTAGAGGCTGTGGCCCGGCAATATATCTGTTTTAAGGATTTTTAAACCCCAGCTCCCCCAGTCCTTGAAGCAACATTGTTGAGGTTCCCCACCCTTTCTTACGGCTCTTGAGGCCTAACTGTGCCTTTGGAAGCGTTGCCATTGGAAACCTATTCATTCATAATACATGAATAGACCCTCTGGGTGGTGAATACCATTGATAAGAAGAGGATGAACAGGCTGCAAGCAATTTGTTCTCCTCGGGCTGCACTTACGGGCTAGTTGCAGCTCTGGCTGGGTGGAGTTCAGTGATAGCAGTGTATCAGCAACAGAGAATTCTGCTCTTTTAGGAATAAATCCTGGGAACTGGACAGTTCTAAGTTTTCCTAATATCTTTTTTCTCAGCTGAGCCACAGAAACTAAGAGAGAATTTGGTAACTGCTGAGGAATTCCAGAGCTCATTTTTAAGATACCTGTAAAAAGGTGCATTTTTCTACTACGTGGCTCTATTTATCTGAAACAACTCTTGTGGAACTGTTATTTGGTGTATCCTAACTTGGGGTTTTTTACCTTTCCTAATGCTTTAGGAAGTTCTTTTCATATGGGTGGGGCCGTCCTGACTTTGGTTCCCAAAGGCATGCACGCATAGCAGGGCAAGGCTTTTCACTAGCTTAGAGTGCCAAGCCATTGTTTTCTCCCTTCTTTGCTGTATAGTATATTTTGAATGAAAATCGATAGTTGTATCTCCAGGAATAAGAAAAAGGAACAATGTTATTTTTGGGGTGTCTGGAGAAGTAACAATCACTGAGCCTCAAAGGGCTGACAAAGGGTATACCTTCCAGGACCCTTTTCTGCACTTGATTTAGCAAACCTGAGCTGGCTTTCCAGTGTGTGCTTCTCGTAGGTAAATGGGTGGGGGTTTATGTCTTTTTTGCTGCAATGTTTCATAAACCTTTGGCTTTGCATGTTTAAATTATGAAGCGTAACTACATGGAGAAGTGATTCTCAGACTTGTTTGCAAAGCTTGTGCTTCAGCTGCTCTTTATTAGATTGTGAGACAAAACAAACTTCTCAAAAGAGTTCTGGCAGTTTCCGATCTCAGAAGATGCTACTACAAAAAAGAATGTTTTTCTTGTAAAATTAGTGTTACTTTGTTAAATTTCCCACTGCTAATAGATTTGAAACTTTGGTTGCTGTTTTGAGGAACTGCTGCGAGCACCGCAGTAAATCAGAAAATAAATGTTGTCTTTGGTGAAATTCAGAAGCGTGGTCTAAAATCTCCAGCTTTTCCCCAAATAGTCTTTGATTGTACAGTTGCTTTCATTGAGTCAATGGGCAAAATCATCCTTCTTGTAGCTATGTCACATGCATCAGAGGTGGAATTGGCTCAGGGAGGCTACAGAATCCTGAAAATTCTATACTCAAAAAACTTCTTTTAAATGAATCACTTATGTAAGAAGTTGTTGAAATTTTACTTTCAGGTGTATGTTTTAAACCTGATTTTTGTGAGCACAGGGATAAATGACAATCATGGCCTGCTGCATTCCAGACAAAACCTCAAATATTAAAAGCACTTTTCTGAATTTTTAATGGTTTCTTTCACTGACAAAGCTTCAAGTGTGATCATTTGAAAATTAAAGTGGCTGGCATGAACCTTGTGCACGAAACGCTAAGAATGACTTGATTTTGCAACCAGGAGAATGTAAGACTAAGATGAAGGTCAGATGAAATCAATATGAAATTTTTCAGGCATCAGTTTTCCTTCTGTAAACACTGTTTTCTGGTGTAGCTGTACTTGATGGTGGAAAGATGAAATTACAGAAAATACTTAGTTTCTGGAGAACTTTCTTCTGTTAAATGACAGGCAGCGTTCACTGGAAACCTATTCTTTCATATCTTACGTACATTTCTTTTTCAATAGTTTCTGCTTAGTCCATAACAAAAAAATGACACTATTCATAATGTGTCTGTGTCCAGTTTGGAAGCTATGCTTTTGATAAGAAGTCTTCCTGCTTCTGATTATCTTCCCTGGCTTTTTTTGGGTCCCCACCCCTAACTTTTTGGAGAGGGTGAGTGGGAGGCAAACACAGCTGCATCTGTGGTGAAATGAATTTTCTTTTGAAACACATCACCACAGATCTGCATGTTATGCTGCCAAATGCACGAAGATGTTAATGCATATTTTATAGTCTGCTTTTTCTACTCCATTTTGTGAAAGCTAGATGTGTTGGTTCCACTTGTTGTAAACCCATTTTTAACTCAAGCTTGTAAAAAGTAACACAGGTTCCTGATTGATCTTCTAAGGTTTATTGTGTGTGATTTGTGGCATTTAAATAGGTAAAATTAATTTGTGTTTATGTAATATTCATATTTTATCTTACTATGGGGAAAGAAATGAAGAAAGTGAAACAAATGATGAATCCTGAAATCATGCATTTTTCCATCACGAACAAACACGATATTTTACAAGTATTATAGCAATTTTTAACCTTGCAGATTCCCCTTTCTTGGAAGAAAAGAAAGCAGGGGCCTACAATAAGTATTTTCTATCAAATTAAACGTCAGTTACTGCTGTTTGGTGTTTTAATTGTGAATAACTTCATGCTGGTGTATTTGCTAGCACAGATGTCATTCCCCAGGAACCTATTATCAGGGAAGTCAGTACAGCGTGATCGATAATCGCTGCATTATCCTAGAAATAGCCACTTGCTCAATCTAGTAAGTAAGCCATACCTGTATGGCTAAATACACAGCTCAGGAAGAACAGTCTTAAGCTCAACTCTGCCAGATTAGTGTGCCATGCATTCAGCACAGGAAGAAGATGTGTTGTAACACTGCAGATAAAATGCTACAGGTCATGCAAATCATTGTGGAATTGAGTGACCTTTGAATGAGCCTGATCAGCATGGAGGCAGAGGGCTTGTTCTTTCTGTCTTGGAAAGCCTGAACCATCCTCAAGCCAAATATCAAATTGTCCGAAATGGATGGCTAAAAACTGGGATAGAAAATGTTTGGGGAAGAAGTTACTACCTCCGGAGTGTACCTGCAGTGAAGGAGCCCAGCTGGGCTTGCTGCTCACGCAGACAAGGAGCCCCTGTTTCGCTGTGGGTGCAGGAGGACTGGCAGAACTCGGTGCTACAACAGAGATGCTGTGCTCCGCTGCCCAGAGAGCAAGTCCACACCCCCCGGCACTCCAGCCCGCTAGAAACACTGATGGAGAGGACTTCTTGCTGGGCCACCCTGCCAGGGCCTCCGCTTGTCAGCTTTTCCTAAATTATTTCAGCAGGCAGTTTACTTATCTCTGAGGTTACTCCTTTCCTTGTCCCCCCAGCTTCTCTTTACACACATGAATTCTGTTGGCTATAATCTGTTCCTCCAGCTGAAAAGAAACAAAGTTTTTCTCTCCCTGCCCCTTGTTCCAGGACGGGAGGTGTTCCAAGCCTGCTGGCGTTCCTTTAACCTGTGATTTTAATTCTATCAGTCAATAGACTTCTTTTCTCAGTCTTTCTTTTTCATGCTTTATATGCCAGGGTTATGAAGAGTCTTAAGTCCTAAAAACATAGTTCTTGCTACTCTTTCTGCCTAGAATGCCATTTTTCTTGCATTTTTTATTTGGATGTGCTTCACATATCCTTTGTCCTACCCTTGCTGATTCTCAGCACCTATCAGTTGCCTCTTCTTTGCTTATTTTTTTTTTTTTATCATAAGGATTTTCACTTCACCTACCTCACCTGTACTGCTGATGCAGATTTCAAGCACTCCTATCCCAGGGGCTGGACAGTTCTGGAGGTTTCTTCTTGGGGGCTTCCTGGACTCCAAACCTACCATGTCTTTGGCAACACCAGCACTGATAAGGGAAGAAATTGTTAGTGGGGGGCAAATTGTTAGGTGAACCATTTTCAAACTCTGTGGTGTAGCCATTTGGCTGGCGCAGTACTAGTTTAAGTATTTTGCCAGCAGTATGGTAGATGGAAGAAATGCTGTGTTTGTTAGCACCGGCTGAACCTACGGGCACAAAAATGTTTTTATTGTGGGATTTCTTTAACAACAGACACCTCTGTCAATTTTTGAGTCCAGAGGCAACATGCCTTTCCAGAATGCCTGCTCAGACAGAGGTGTTATGTGTGGTGTTGTAGACTTGGCTGACTGTTTCACAGGCTCTCATCAGTGATAAACCATTTTAGAAGTTTAATTCTTCACTGTTTTGGCTTTATATGTATTCCTGCATAAGGATGACATATGAGTGAATTAGTTGTGGATTTTGTTATTTCATGGAGTTTATAAGCCACTTTTCTTCTTTTCTTCTTTTCCCCACCCCACTCCAGCAGTGTGCAGGGTAGAAGGGAACAGGACCCATATGTCAGTGGTCTAGGATGGCCAGTGAAGGCTCCAACATCCCAAGTCCTGTGGTCCGCCAGATTGACAAGCAGTTTCTGATTTGCAGCATATGCCTGGACCGTTACAAGAACCCCAAAGTACTTCCCTGCCTGCACACTTTCTGTGAGAGGTAAGTCCTTTCCCCATGCTGGTAACTACGTATTTGTGTCAGGCAACAAGCACAGAACAAAGCATCCTTTAGTGGACAGGGACTTCTCTCTTTACTTTTAAAGGTCATGTTAAGGCATGATAAAGTCTGGGAAGGCTGGAGAGGCAGGATTGTAGAAAAACACCGTTATCTGTGGAAAGCAGAAAGAAGAGACAGCAGTGGAATATTTGGAATACATCCCCTTCATGCAAGAGTAAATAAAAAATAAATCCGATGAAACTAATGAATGTAGTTACAACAGTGTGAAAGGTGATGGCAGTCAGAATTTGGACCTCAAATTAATGGCCTTAAATTTATACTGATTAGCCTACAATTACAAAAAATAAAAACTTTTATTTGTTGATTGTCCAAGCTTTAGACGTGATATATACATTATTAATAACCTGTGATTAAATGTCTTCATTATACTGCAGCTTGGTTGGCTGAAGTGGAAAAACTCTCTGAAAAGAGATGTGATAACACAGCAACCTGCCTTCTACTGTATCCAGATGGATGAATTGAATATACATAGTGATACTTTAATGTTAAATTATACATCAAGTGGTGGAGAAAATACAGCATCTGCAAAAAAGTTAGCTGAATAATTACTGGTTAGAGTTCTTTATCTGATGCTGAGATGCAACTCTTTGGATGATATGTTGGATGGCAGGAGAATTGTAATAAATGGTATTTTGTGTGAACATTTAGTTCAGGAGATTTCTACCTTATAGTTAGAATTGTGGTGTGCATATCTAATTTTGCACAGGGTGCAAGAAAAATCGTGGATCTCTCAGCGTGTCAGATGAGCTGCTTTTTTTGTAGAATAGGAAACGCTGACTTTAGTAAAGTCAGCAGTGAACCTCTCGCTGAAGCTGGTGACGTCAGGATTTTCACAACCATGTCTTCAGCTTCTTGACTTCAGTTCATATGCAAATCCTAATGACTTCAGTTCATATGCAAATCCTAAAGTCAGCTTTTGTTTTTCTCTATAATCCTTTTACGATGATCTGGTTATGGAGAGAGGCTGGAAGAACTCTGCCAGCGTACTGCTGATTGCAAAGCCTAAGCTGGCCTTTCACAGAGCCCTTACTAGCAGGTCAGGAGGAGGGCTACTAAGGGGGCATGAAGAGTGGTGCTAGCAAAGCCCTCGGAAGTGGCTAAGAGCTGTGTACCTCTGCAAGGTCACGCTTTCTTGGTTGGCATCTCCTGAGGAATTTGGTGTAGCACTGCTCCACTTAAGAACTGTGTTCTGCTACGGGACTATACTGAATTGCCAGTTGCAGCTGGATGTTGCATGCCCAACAGCTGTTAACTTGATTTTCAGGGCCAGAAGTGGCACTAAGTGTCACCTAGGCCAGTCTGCTGCAGATTGTTGATCACAGAACTTTTGTGTCAGACTTATATTCTGTAAAATTTAGTTTTTCTCTAAACACCCCTACAATACCCAGCCCCAGCCCCCAAGTCGAACAGAAACAAAAATCTCCAAAACTCCCCTTAACATAAACTGTGATAACCTAGGACATGCTTCTCTGTGTAGTAAAGAGAACTCTGTTGATTCTGGCTAATTGCCAAATAATTTTCCTAATTGAAATAAATGGGAAAATTTCCATGGGTTTCATTGAGACCAAGTTTTAGCTCTGAAACACTAAATCCACAAATACAAGTTAGTAAAGGAGATTATATTGGAAAGACAAGGGTCAGCCACCGGTTGGTCAGTTAAAGACACAAACTGAAATACTTGAGGCAATAACGTAATGTCTGACAAACTTTATCTGATAGTTTATCATTTTTACTATCCTGTGAGCAGGACGCAGTAGATTTCTGGAGGCATGGATCCACTCGGTACAAATATCTCAAAGAAAGGCGTGTAACTCTTCTAATGATGTCAGTTTATTGAATCTTTTTTTCATGTGGCAGAGCAAAAAGGTTTAAAATAATAATAATAAAAAAATATCCACATAACCACTTTTACTTCTGAAGCCTTACTTTTTCTAAGTAGGGGTAGCACTATTTCAAACCAGTTCTTAAACTGAATGGGTTTTTTTTCCTCTTTGGTGATACTGTGCCTTTCTCTCCCCTTCCACCTCCCTTCCCCATAGGTGCTTACAGAATTACATTCCAGCCCATAGCTTAACCCTTTCTTGCCCCGTGTGCCGCCAGACCTCCATTCTGCCAGAGAAAGGGGTTTCTGCACTCCAGAACAACTTCTTTATCACCAACCTGATGGATGTCCTGCAACGAACGCCAGACAACAGCATTGAAGAGTCCTCCATCTTGGAGACTGTCACTGCTGTTGCTGCGGGCAAGCCACTCTCCTGCCCCAATCATGATGGAAATGTAAGTGAGATGAACTCCTGTCATATGTACAGGTATTGACATGGACTGACTAGTCTGGTTTGTTATGGATATTTTGTTATAAAAAGATAGTGGGGGAATTGGAATAACGCTAGTCCTTTGATTTTGTAATATGCCAATAAAAGACAAGTAATTCTTAAAATTAACCCAAATGCCTTTAGTGGAGAACCTTAAAGCAGTCAGGATATTATTTCACCTTACCAGTCATCTTGGGCGGTACTGTCTTTTAGCACATTTGGTCAAAATTGTTGTTCTGCAAGTGCTGACCCTTGTGCCTTTGACTCTTTGGGATGGATTTCCACAGCTCTCTTGCTTGTAGAATCAACTGTTGCCGTGGGAACCTGTGTGCTTCTTTAGGCAGTAAATGGACCTGCACACTGAGTGAGGCAGTACCAAAAGCCATGTAAATAAAAGGGTGTCCTAGCTCAGGATGCTTTTGGGTCAGCACAGGCTAGAAACAGAGTTTCTGTTTATCTGCAGTTTTTTGTGCATCTCACAGATCAGTCCTTGAAGGCTGCTTTGGTGTTTTTTCTTCCACCTACTCTTCTTTTGCCCATTGTCCCCCTACATACACCCCGAAATCATATCGGTGTATTCATTGGCAAGCCCCCAATGGAATAAATATTCCCAGATTATTGCAAGAACAGCTCTAACTCTGCTTACTTCACAATTTTCAGTGTTAACCTGTGCAGCTTCATGGTAGGCATATGAGCTCCTGTCTCGTAGCCAGGCTTATGCAAACATGTAAGTAGATCACATTACAAAGCTGAGCGGTGCTGTGTTGTAAACTGAATGCTATGCTTCTATGCAAGCCAAGAAATATGTGCCAGCATTTTAAAACAACGTTCTGGGAACTGTTTTATTTGATACTCGGTGTCAGTATATTGGTTGTATAGTAACAATTCAGCTGATAGGTAGTGATTACTCTTACAGAGGAACAGCTTGGTTCCATCGCCTTTACTGACCTGCTGGATTTAGGTGGACTTGTAGAAGTGATTTGCTGTATACTCTGATTAATGAATAACCGGTGTAACTTTTTTAACGTGTACTATACCCATGTGTGTATAGTGGCTACTGATTAATACATTCCTAGGGGGTTTTTGCATTTTATTGGTTCTCCTTAAAATGAACCATAGTTCTTTTCTGACACAGCAATTGTGATAGGATCCATTTGATTGTGAAATGCAGAAAAATGTAAAAATGAAGGTATTACTTGTTTTGCATTTTACATTATCAGCTGATGATTCTTTGGGTGTGCTTAGAAAAAACAGGTTTGCCTACGATTAGAAATACATCACCTTGTAGCTCTCTGAGAACCATTTTCTAAGGAAAGGTGGATTTCTAAGTCCTCTAAACCAAATTTACTTGGCTTGCCTTGAAACATAGCATGCCTTTTAGGATGCTGAGTAGTGTGTGATGGGAGTATGTTCTTGCTTCAGTAAGTATCTGGGAGGGTTGGGGGCAGGCTGAGGGTGACTCCAATTTAAAGCTTTGTGGAGCTAGGAAATGAAAAGCTAAAGTGCACACGTTAGTCCTTTTGATGGGAGGAGCTGAGATAAGCTTTGGGGAGAGCTGCTGGAGGCTGGCCAGGTGGGTCTGGCTGAAGGGCAGGGTGCGCAGGGCAAGGTGCTGGGCACTTTAGGCCTGACTGAGGAAATGGGCTTTTGTTGGCTTCATGGGTACACAGCACGAAGGCACTGTGTGGCAAGTGCCTGGCTGCTAGCAGCTTTGCTGGAGGCTTCAGGGGGGAAAGAGGATTGAGGTGGTAGCTAGCGGAGAATGCCTTCACAGAGCCAGCAGTCATTCTGCATTGAATCCTCTCTCCATTAATTTTTACACATTTCTTGGGGTAGGGTCAGGCCCATTGTATTTTTACTATCAAGGGAAAAATTTGCATGAAGTGTATTTCATTTAAATATTAGCAGATTTTCTTTCTATTAGCTTGGAAATAAGTTTCTGTTTAAACAAGTTTTTTTCAATCTTTCCAGCCATGCTGGATTTAAACCTCTCTGATTAAAGTCAGATAGAAACTGATGTGCAGATACTTTCTCATTGGCTTGCCTGTCTGCCTGTAACTTAGTCTTCCTCAGGTCATGTAGATTAGATACTTTGCCTTCCAGTCGGTTGCTTATTCCCACCACTCACATTTTCCATATGTGTGTGTGTATCCTATTCCTTCTGTGCACATTCTGTCATTCTGTCATGGCATCTTTGTTGTGTGTGTTCTTATGAAAAATGAAACTTTGCTTGTAGTATCTTAACACAAGAGATGGTTTCCTGTGCTTGAAGTATAAACAAATGCTTCCTCGTGTTCACCCATCACAGAGCATAAATCTTGTTAAATCAGAGTAATAGGGCACATATGTAATGGCATTTCTGAATGTAACAGAAGATTCTAATTTTCTACCTACACGTTAAAATGAGATTGGCTTTATTCTCAGCTGCTAAACACCTGAAGCTCTTGTTGGATATAAGCAGCCTGGCTTGGAAGCACTGATCTGCAATCATTTAGGGGTAGGTACAGGGAAGGCTGTGAAATTCTAGGTCCATTACTTCAGAATATGTAATGAGTGGTGTAGCCTTTTTGCAGTCACCCATCCTGAAAAGTCCATGCTTGAGTTTTATTTGAATTTTAAGTGAAAGCCAGCCCAGAGTCTAGGATCCATGCTTTTACATGTGCAGTGTATTTTCTGCCTATAGAGTGTAACAAAAGAGCATACCCAATATTAAATGAAACATTTGTAACAAGAAAACATGCCTTATCTCCGACCAGCTTTTTCTCAAAAGGTCACAGAACAGTTTGGCAACTTGACAGGTGTAAGATCTTGTCTAGAAAAACATTTCCTGAACTTGTGCAGGTGTTGCTTACTGCCTGTATGCTTCCCTTGGAAAAATAAAAAGCACCTATTCTTTTACATTTTATACCCTGTTTTTTCTCCGCACCTCTGTACTTTTCACCATGTCACTTACTCATCTATTTCATTAAAATATAAATATTTTTTTCTGTACTCTGCACAATATTCAGTGTGTCATTGAGGCTAAATAAAACATTCAGGATGTCAGACTATTAATAAGCATTAGAAATAATAAACTGAGCTCACTGTTGGTGAAATTTTATTCTGCCTCACAAGGAACATTTAATACATTTAGGAAGCAATAGCATGACTGATCCAATCATATCTGACTGAATTGAGAAGTCGTACAAGAGATTTGGGTGGTTAACTTGTATGTAAGCATGTTAAGTCATGATATTCTTGGAAAACTTTTTTTTTAAAGTTTGCTTATAGCTTTCAGGTTTATTGCATGTGTAAGGCAAAAGCTATTACTAGGGAGAACAAAACCCCACATTCTAAATTTTACCAGATATCTGGAAGTGCCCTCAGGTAATCCAAACCAATATTCTTCTAAAACATACATACATTCTTCAAAACATACAAAGCTAAGGTACATCTAGCCCTGGGACAGAGGAATTAAGCATGTGGATGAGATGAGGAAGAAGGTTGGCAAAGAGCAGACTCATCCTTTTTCTCTGGTCTGCTATGTTAATTCAAACAAAGAGAAAGCAGAGAATGAACAATATTGATTTTTCAAATGTGATTTTAGAGAAGAGGGGCTTGTGATTGGTGAGAGCCTTTTTCTCAAGACCTGAACTTTGAAGGGCTGGAATTCATGTGCTTTGGCTTTGTGAAATCTGATTCAGAAGTACCTGCATCCTTGATTATGCAAATTAAAAAGTTCCTGTAAATTCAGTTATACTAGAGTACTGAATATATGCGTGGGTCTTCAATTAGATCATTGTGCTGAAATATGCTGCTCTGGTTTAAGGTGGGAGTTAGCACATGGGATTTCAGAACCAGTGGGTATTAACTCATTTCATTAATGGTGATGGCAATGTGTTCATTGACTTCCATGGAAATACAGCTGAAGCCAGTGTTGGATGCCATAGTATATTCTGCCCTGGAGCTCTCTTCAGTTTGGAAAGGCGGGAGTTGGGCAAATGTCGGGTTTTTTCTGAGATGTTTTGTAAAGCAAACCTGTTATCATGAAATGCTTTCTGGGAATGTCACAAAACATGATGCCCATGCTGGGCATGGCGGGGAGAGAGGAAAAGCCAGTAATACATGTCTGTCTGTAGTTAAAAATTCATCTTACCCGATTAAGAAATGCTAGACAAAATCTTTGGAAATTAGGCTTATCTAGGCACTTGCAGCCTGAATTGTATTAATATTTATTAATTAATATTTCTCCTTCAGCTATGGCACAATCCAAAGATTTTTATGGGAAATGAAAGCTGCTTCACTCAAAACGTTTTGAATTTGACCGAGGCAAAGAAGACTATTTCTATGCAGACATATACATTAGGTCTTTGTGGTCTGCTTGCTATTACCATTCTGGCTTATGTGATTCTCTGGTGCTTGAACGGAGATGAAGAACATTGATTAGGCTAAACTTTATTACACCAATGCGATGTTTTCTTTCTTGTATATGTTGCTGCAAATATAATGATCACGACGTGTTCAGTAACAAACAGAAATATTAAATTATTCTGATCATTGTGTCCAAAGATAAAAATACGGAATAAGGACATGGTAAAATATCTTGAACCAAAGCATTAAATTATGAAGAGGCAGAAAGATGAACATTTGGCACTCCTTCAAAAGAAATGACATTTTTTGACCATAGAAAAAGACTTAAGAACTTCCTAATAAAATATTGTTCTTGTTGCTTGTTTCTGGTTGCAGATTTCTGAAGCCTTTGAAAAGAATTTAAATCCTAAACTCCGTTTAATTAATTTCCTGTATGTGTTGCAAGATTGCATCACATCTTAGTGCCTACCAAAGTAACTGTCAGGCCTCAGAGGATCTACAACTGTGAGACTGCTAAACTCACAGTGACTAGAGTAGTTTTGATGGGGGGTGTCATTGTTTAGAAGGTATACTTTTTTTTCCTTGTGATATATTTGATCTTACACATTTTATTTGGAACAGCTTTTAGATTTTCTCTGAAGTGGGTTACACAAATGGCCAACAAATACCTAAACCCTCATGGCGTGTGAATCGCACATCTTGTGAAATGAGATAAGAGGAAAGAATGGGAATAAGACAGAAATGAGCTTATCAGAGGAAAATCCCTATTAATACTAATATCATGCAAATCATCGTTCTTACTCCCCCCTCCTAATTCTCAAGATGTCTTGGAGCAGCCAGCTACTGTGTGCAATGCTATTACAGATCCCTTTGCTCACCTGAAAACAGGCGGTTCTACACAACCATCTTGTTGTTAACCATTATCTCCAGCACAACTGTCTCTGTGCAAGAGTTCTAAGTGCCAGAAGCATCAGCTGAGTTGTTAAAAGATTCTGATGCTATGTTCTGAATGCAAGAGAGCTGCCAAAATCTTGCTTTGAAGCATATACTATGAGCTTCCCTATATACTTTTAATAAGCCTAAAATACTTTGTGCCCAAGGACTTCCTCACTGTAAAAGAAAGCCTTATGCCAAATTTGCATATATGTGCATTATTTTGGCTAACATATGATTGGGGCATGGCACTTTTCTGTTTCTTTCCCTTCGTGATTATATTCAGAATTTGGGATATTTATTACATGTAAAGATCTTTTTTTATCTCCAGACAGCATCTTACTGGGTACGTAACAGGTTGAAACAATCTCCTCCTCTTTCAAGTGTAGATCAGCAGTCTTAGTAGAATCTCAGATATGAGGTTTTGATGGTTTTAAGGGATTAGTAATGGGATATGGAGATTTTTCGCTGCAGCACGTTGGTTCATTCAGGGTGTTTTTCTCGAGCAAATAAAAATGCTGTTTGGTGAGCTCCATCGAGTTCATGCTCTGCAGGTGGCCCTGTTAATGAAAACCAGCCTAAGTTTACACTTTCTTTGGCTGATCCTCTGGGGACACTAAGGATTGAGTTAGTGAGGGGACTTGAATGCCCTGGTTTTGTGAGTTGTTTAATGGATTAATTGAGAGAGACACCAAAACTTACTGTTACACAGTATAAAGATGATGGGGCCAGCCTTGAAGGCCAGCATTCCGTTTCCCAGGCTGCTGTTCAGACACTTTCTGATAGAATAAAATGCATTTAAACTGGCATTTTGATATAAATATATAAGAATAACAGCCATCTTTTATACATTAAGCTATTGCTGTCTAAGAAAGGAGAAACTTTGTCTCAGAGATTGGATACAAACATGAGTTCAAGGCCCAGTAAGATGTGCTTTGAGTGAAGTTACTGGTGCCATGTTTGAATTCAGCATTGTGCGTTTTTCCAGGTGATGGAGTTTTACTGCCAGTCCTGTGAAACAGCCATGTGCCGTGAGTGTACGGAGGGTGAACATGCAGAGCATCCCACGGTACCGCTGAAAGATGTGGTGGAGCAGCACAAGGCTTCCCTCCAAGTCCAGTTGGATGCTGTCAACAAAAGGTATGGAAACTCCACTGATTATTTTCCATTTTCTGTTCTACCACTGGCTTCCAGTGTTACTTTGGGTAGATGTTTTAATGTGCTGGTGCCATGGACCTTTACCTAGAAAAGAGGGATAGTGAGGCTAGCATAAGGAAAAAAAAAATCCATTGAGTGTGATGCACTGAGGGTTTAGAGGAAAAAGCAAAAGATTCCTATCTGTCTTTCACAAAACAGAGGCCATTAGAAATGTAAGTGTCCTCCAAGGAAGTGGCTTAAAAAGTTGAGAAAAGTACTAGCCAGTCATGAATTTCATGATAAATAAATAATACTGGATGCTTAAGAGACTAGTACAAACACTAAAGTGGCAGAAAGGCTAAAAAAAAAAAAAAAAAAAAAATAGAAATAATGAGGAAGATCTAGTTATATCTTCCTGAGTAGTCACATTTGCATAAAAGACAGAGGGTCTGAGGCCTCGTTGTTGGAAGTGCTTGAAGTCTAATGGCTTTCCACAAGGGAGGGCCCTGGCTTAGCCTTATTTTATCAGACCAAAACCACTGTGTGGTTATAAAAGCAATAAACTTACTTCTGGGAAATGACTGAGTTTAAAGACAGCCTGCTGATGAGATGGCTTCATCAAAAAATACCAGGGCAAGGGCCAATGTTTAATGACTTTTGAAACAGCAATCTTTGTAATTTAATCCCTCCCTCAGGCTTCCAGAGATCGACTCAGCACTTCATTTTATATCTGAAATCATACACCAGTTAACCAACCAAAAGGCTAGCATTGTAGATGACATTCATTCCACTTTTGATGAACTCCAGAAGACTTTAAATGTGCGAAAGAGCGTGCTGCTTATGGAACTGGAAGTGAATTATGGCCTTAAACACAAAGTAAGATGCATGTTTTGTTTCAATGAAAAGCTATTAATTTAATCAGCCGGTTTTTAGAAATGATGCAGGATGCCAGTTTGACAAATTGTGTCTGAGATCCAGAGGAGAACTTTTTCCTGAAATCAAGTGCTGCAGAGCCTGGCTTGTGGGTGCCCAGCCTTAGAAATGGAATCCAGGCGCTGTATGGGCAGGTAGCCCTTGGTGCATGGTATGTGAGGATCTGAAATGGCCAACACACTAAGCAGGTATCTGCTTAAAACCAACATGCTGATGTGCAGATGACAATAAGAACATCAAAGCAAAGTCTGAAATCCTTGGGCAGCAATCCTATGAAGTCCCCAATGAAGATACAGGCCAACATTTCTCTCAAAGAACTGAGCAGGCTTACTGTTTCACTTTAAAGCGCTGTTTTCCTTTCAAATGCCTGGTAACATATTTCATAGTAGATGTCACTGGTTGGAACACCTGAAGGGAGATCTTGTTTTCTCAGGGGAATGCAGAGAGCAATAGATTCCAGAGGTCTATCCACTCTTTTACTTCCTACCTGGATTATTTAATCTTCTGTTTTTCCCCCTATATTGTAGACTAAGCTTCCGAAGAAGAATACAGAAATCTGCACTTTTACAAATAAAAGCCTGTAGCCTGGTGGGTAGAGTTTTTGTTGGGGATTAGTAAGTCTGAATCAGGCAAATTAAAGAATTTAGTTCTTGTCTTCCTGGGCATCAGTTGTTTGTTTTATACAAAAGAAAGCTTTCTTCCCTCAAAGGTAGCCTTTAAAAGAAAGTAGCATCAACAACTGGAGTTTCAAGAGTGCCTGATAATATTGGCATCTTTGGGCATTCTCTGCAATTACTGAGCAGCTTGAGCATCTCCAGATGTCTGAAGTGGAAGAACGGTGCGTTTCTGGGTCTGGAACAGGCTTCACCATTAGGAAGGTACTGAACTGCTGAGCCTGTGAAAATGGAGTAATACTAACATGTGCACAAGACGTGCAGGGAGCCCAAAACCCTTGGGTCACAGAATTTAGTCATCTGCAGAGCTAAGCAGCAGCTGAGGAGCTTTTAGCATCAAAAATTTGGACTTAGATGCCAGATTTATCTAAATGTATCCAAGATGTCACAAAAACTTATTTTCGTAGCAAGCAAATATACTCAGGGTGTGTACAAAATTCACAGAAGATGGACTATGATGTTATATTATCTTATTGTTGTTTAAAGGGATTTAAAATAGTTTTAAAACTCTTTTGGGCATTAGACAACCAAATTTTTACAAAAGCTGCACATAAGCAGTAAAAGAGACATCTCCCTTGTTTGTATAAAAAAAGAGCAATTGAAACTGGATTTTACTTCTGAATCAATAGTAGTCCTGCAAAATAATTCAAACCCAAATATTCCATCATTCTGATGATGTACTTTGCAAAACTGAAAAAAATGAAAGGGCTACACTTTACTGAAAGGAAGTTGGTGATTCAATTTCAGTTGTCCAGTGGACTGAAAGAGGCCTTGTGTAAAATGCTCTAAATACATTTTAAATATTGGTTGTGTGTGGTAGGATTTAAAATTTTCCATCTTTGTAGTGAAAGAAAACTGTATTGAGAAAATAATGGTTTTAAAACATAGCTGCAAATTGTCTTCCTCCTCATTCTGTAGTTTGTTATCCCAAGCATAGGAGTTTTTGTCATCCTGGGACTTCATGAGCTATGCTATCTGTTTAACTACTTATGTCCTTGAATGAAGAGAAAGCAGATTAGAAATGCCTTGTGTTGAACCCCGAGAGTTCTAAAGATGCTTATAAAAACAGATAACTTGACATTTCAGTGTAGTCTTGAAATTTGTTCCTTCTGTTTTGCCTGCAAAAGATTTTCTGTTGTTATCACTTTCCCTCGTCAGTAATTCATCAGCCAGGATTTTTTCCAGTGGGTGAAAAGCTTTGTACAGTTCAGAAGAAAAACGCCAGAGAATGCAATGTCATGACATTATGCGTCTCAGCAAGGGAAGAGTATCTCATAGCAATAAATATACCCAGTCTCTAAGTTTACTTTAAAATCAATTGAAATGTTTTGAAAATACTTACTTTACAGTGCTGGTCAACAAAGTAACTTCTCTGATCCACAGTAATGTCTGTGCCCTCACAGTTCTTTGTGGGAAAAACATACCACATGTGTGACTGGGTACTTTGGTTTGGAGATTTCATCAGTGGAGAGTATGTGGGGTAGCTGGAATTTTTGGGCTTTCTTGACTGTCATGAATTTCTCTGCTAGGCTGTTATAATTCAGGGATCCTTTTTCCAATTCATTGCAAAACTGGTTACAAAAAAAAAAAAAAAAAGTTAGCCTTCTTCCCAGCCCACACTTAACAATTTTGAGGTCAATACTGTTTTAAGGATTTTAGACCAAGGGCCAGAACTGAGCCTGTAATAAAAGGTCTTTCTCAGTCTTAAATATAGAGTAGCTACTTGCTGCCCACCAGAATTTCAGGCTACTCAACCCAGTTCTTCCCAATATCCACAATCCATCCTTTAGGTTTTGCTTTCCTGCCTGCTGAAATGGGGCATCAATTTACCTACTTCTTCTGGGGAGACTTTTCCTTTCTGCACTTGCTTAGATAGGAATCACACTTTTCCCCAGGATGATATGCATCTTGGTCTGTCGCCATAGTGGAGTAACCCAAGGTTTCCCTTGGTTGTGAAGAAATAATTTCAAGTTTCTTGCAGCCTCCCTTATTAATGGGCCAGATGACTCCAAAATATCTCTTCCTCTGTGTACACAGCTCAATTCCCAGAAACTATCTCATTAACTGTGAGTGCTGAGAGTTAAATGGAGCAGGGTTCAAGCTTCTATGTTTGCGGGTTTTTTTGTACAGGGTACCTATTTTTTGTGTTGCAGCATGATATTCCATGAACGCGTCAGGGATCAGTGCGGTAATTTTTCTAAAATGAAGCTTTCAAATAAACTCTAAAATAAAGCACTATCAATTGGGTTTCTACAAAGGCCTTCAGATATAAAGCATGATAAATCTTACCAGGATAGTTCTTGTAAGATGACGCTAATCTAGTGTTTGGTAATGCACACAGGTCCTCCAGACACAGCTGGATACCTTACTTGAAGGACAAGAAAGCATTAAAAGTTGCAGCAACTTCACCGCCCAAGCCCTCAACCATGGCACTGAAACCGAAGTTCTGCTGGTGAAGAAGCAAATGAGTGACAAGCTGAATGAACTGGCTGAGCGGGACTTCCCGTTGCAGCCCCGTGAGAACGATCAGTTGGACTTCATTGTGGAAACTGAAGGCCTGAAGAAGTCCATTCACAATCTGGGGACTATTTTAACCACCAATGCTGTTGCCTCCGAAACGGTGGCCACAGGTGAGGGACTGAGGCAAACAGTGATTGGACAGCCCATGTCCGTTACCATCACAACGAAGGACAAAGATGGGGAGCTCTGTAAATCTGGGAACGCGTACCTCACTGCTGAACTGAGCACGCCTGATGGGAGTGTAGCAGATGGAGAAATACTTGACAATAAAAACGGCACTTACGAATTTTTGTATACTGTTCAGAAAGAAGGGGACTTCACTTTGTCACTCAGACTTTATGACCAACATATCAAGGGCAGCCCATTCAAACTGAAAGTGGTGAGATCAGCAGATGTGTCCCCTACCACTGAAGGGGTTAAGAGGCGTGTTAAATCTCCTGGCAGTGGTCATGTGAAGCAGAAAGCTGTGAAAAGACCTGCAAGCATGTACAGCACTGGCAAAAGAAAAGAGAATCCCATTGAAGATGATTTGATCTTCAGAGTAGGTAGGTGACTTGTCCGCTACCTATTGACATAATTAAAAACAGTGCAGAGAAACTAGGTGAAAAAATCTACAAGCTGATTTACTGTAAGGTTAAACATGTAAGTAGAGCAACCTGCTAATACCTTCAGGCCTTTTGACTTCCGTTCATATGTAAATTTTAAAAGCAAGTAATTCAGAAATTCTGTTTGCAGCAAATATTTAATTGGTATTTTGGGTTGAGAAATGGATACATTTGATTTGGGATGAAATATTTTACCACCTCTTCTGTATTCTCTTGGGCACCATAAAATGAAAATAAGATCAATGCCTCAGATTAGGTTACATTGCTTCTTTAAAAGGTTGCATGGCAAGAAGGGAAGTAGGACGACTCCTTCTCCAAAACTATTGCCCTAAAGATTAATCTAATTAATTAACCTGGAACTATATAGCCTAAATCCTGTTGTGATACATAGTTATTTCATTATGTCGGCATAGGGCAAAATTACAATTTCCTTTATTTGCCTTTTCCCCCCAGTATCTAAATACTTTTGGTTCTTTATAAAGCGTAATGTTACCTATAAATCTGTGGACTTCTAATGATTGGTAAAAATATAACATCTTGGTATCATTTACTGTGATTTTCTTTCAGGTCTTTTGATGTACTCTGGTTTTAAGCTATATAATAATAATGATGATTCATAATTTGGAAGGTCTGTACAATGTGGTATTGTATTTGTATAATGTCTGCTCCTATAGTTAGAAAATACTTTTCACTTTGCACAGCTGAAGAAAAAAGCAAGTTAATTCTTAATAAGTACAAGCCAGGATTTCAGCAGTACGTGTTAGCAAGTTTGACAACCAGTTAGCAAGGTGGCTTTCCCCTTTGTAGCAGAGAATGGATGGTGGTTAATCCTGGGGGTTTTTTTTTAGTAATTCTATTGAAAATTCATCTGGACACCATTTGTCAGTTGGTTAACCCTGTCCATCTGACTCCCTATCTGTCTTTATTTCTAATAGATTCCTTGTGTTGATAGAGAGTACATGCAATAATGTAAAGGTTTTGTATCAGAAAACGTATTCAGCAAGCATGCTGAATGCTTTGCTTGCCGAATAGGGCAGTACAATGTGGCTTTGGATGAAGCCACACATAAAATGACCAGCTCTCCCAGATGGCCAGTGCATTTCCTAGGAAGAGGATGACCCCAGAAATATAACAACTTGCAGCATTTTTTTACAAAGGCAATTATATCCAGCTTTGCTGTAACTAAAGCTAAATTTTATGGTGACTGCCGAGTCAAAAGTTAGAAATATGATGTAGAACAGTTCATACTGAAGTCAAGCCAGCCCTACATGGCAGTAACTGTGGTTTATCTTCCCAAGCTGGTAGGCGACCTTTGTTAAATGAGTACCCAGACATAGCCCTTCCTCTAGCAGGAGGGTGTTCTTGGTTGCAAAAGCTATTGCTGTCGTCACCACTGGCAGAGCCCCTGTTAGCAATTGCATGGGGAGAGAAGCCCTTGCATGGGGCAGAGCGATCAGCCTCAGGCTCCTGCTGAAGTACAGGGGGACCCGTGGCTCTTTCCAAATTCAGTTTCACAGCTGGTACTGGTAACAGTGGCAGAGGGTGTGTATAAATGTAGCCTAGCTCGTTATTTGGTCCTTTCTGAGACAGGGTTAAACAAAACTGTTAATAATGTCTGAACGGTGTCTAGAAAGAAAATATCTCTCTAATCTGTTCTGGAACAGCTGTGATGTGTTCTGTGCTAGACAGAGAAGGGTTTGCATGGATAGATGCAGCAGGAAGAGGCCGTGGGTCTGTAGCAGCTAGGAGCCGGGTGGGAAAGCTTGCACGGAACACTGTGCCTGTGAGTAACAGGGGAGGCCTTTACCCGTTGTGGCTGACACCCTCACTGGATGCTAAGCCCTCTTGTTCACCTATATCAAGCATCAATTTGTCCTGGTGTGGAAATTGTAGAGCTAAATACTTAAAAAAACCCAAACAAACCAACCTCCGGAAATGATTTAAAAAACAGTTAATATTCCTATTACAATGCTTTTGGTATGCATTAAAGTAATTTCAGCTTGTGATTTCTGCTTCTGTATCCCTGCTTCTAGTGAGCAGTTTCTAGCCTGACTATCAAATAGTGGTATGGCTCTGGTTTGGGTTTTGGTGCTGGTGTTTGATGGATTTTATCATTTTTTTAGAACTATTCTCACCAACACACCATAAACTCTAGAATTCTTAAATGTTTTCCAAAAAGTGCAAGGCCCTTTCTTTCTGTTGTGATGCGACCATGACTGTGTGCTTTACTTTGGAGTTCTGCCTCCTCCCCTTCTTCCCCCTTCTAACCCCTCCCAAAAAAAGAAAAGAAAAGAATTAGAACAAGAGCTACACATGCCTCAAGAGTTTTTGCTTGATAAAACCTCTCAGGAGTGTCCACATTTGGGATATATGGATTGCTATTTTATTGAAAAACTGAGCTGAGAGTAATACTTCATCATATTACGTGTTCAGTCCTCAGCCACCCATTTCACGGAATGACCGGACATAGAGATGTCCCTCTGGGCTTCTGTGGGCTTATGTATGCATCGCCTGAAAGGTCTCTTAAGCCATCACAGCTGTAATGCTCTAGCTTTTTACACTATTCCAAAATATGCAAAATTAATGAAGACAGGTAAAACTTCTGACATTTTCACAGGGATTGCCTTCATGGATTCAAGAGTTCGTTTAGTTCCAGTTTCAGCTCACTTCAAAAAGTTAAGGTTTGGCTCATGTGTTGATGAGGTAATGTAAAATAAAGTTTATCATTGTTTTCCAACACGACTATGTAGCTCTATTTTGAACCCATTGTTGAGTTCTTCTGATAGCCCTGGCCAAATCTGGATATTTTTTTTTTTTATATATATATTTGGGCTGCCAGAAGTTTGTACAGCTGTGTTGGAGAACCATACTGTAATATTCCTATGGGCATCCAAGTATATGGAATATGCTATTATATATATGCTAATATAGGGGCTTTTATAGACAAGTAAATTGATCAGCTGCTAGCAGAAGATTGTTCTTGTGCTAGTATTAACAGAGATAGCATTAATACAACATTAGTACAGTTAAGTGCTTTCATTCATGGGGAATTGTGTGTTGTATCTGTTGCCAATTCTGTGTTATTCATGGCTTTTAAAATGACATGTGGTTCTATTCAGACATTTTTAAGGTCAAGCTATTGACTGCACATTCATACATTCATGTAATTTATTATTTACAAGAACAGAGTATTTCTTGCTTTCTCCTCTTCTCTCTCAACCATTTATATCCTCAACCTTTTTTAATTTTTTTTTTAAACAGGCGTGATCTCTGAGAGTGTGTCCATGCAGTATCTGTGTAAAATGTACTTAGTTTATACAAATGAAAACAAGAATGTGCATACGATACCCAGAAAATAATTGTTGTGTGATGGTTTTTGCTGCCTGTACAAGTGGTAGGAAGCACCGAAGTGAAAGGGAAGGCTCTTTTCCGTTACCCTGCTTTTGTGCCTTAGACCCATGCTGAGCAGAGGTAGATGGAGGGGAGGGATGCTCACAGTGTCAGCCAATTCCACCTTTCCTGGTAAATCTCTTCCATGTCCTCCAAAGGAGGGTTAAGAGCCATGGGTGCACCAGTTAGCTGCTTTGTCCAGGACCCCACCTTGTGCTCTAGCTCTGCCAAGCTGTGCCGTATGCCTTGGTATTTTTTCTTTTCCGGCACTTTTCGTGACTGGGTTCTTTGAAGCTTTTTAGCAGCAGTGCTGCAATTTCCCACTTCAACTGCTTTTTCTCTTCGTTTATTTATACTTGGGATTGGCATCAGATACAGCCAGATGGGGACTTGGCTCTCTGCTAGAAAGTTCAATTTTCATTTTCCTCAGACTGTGTTTAGTTGTCTGTTCAGTCATGTAACTGAGCATCTAAGTTTAGCTGGTACATTTGATGTATGTAATTCACTCTGATACTTTTTTTTTTTTAAAAAGGGCCTTCTGTCAGCCTCCTTACTAGGTGTTGATGTTGTCTTCTGGTCTGTTACCAATGCTGAAAGCAAATAGGAGCCTTATTGTGAACTTACTCCACATAAAAACTCATGAGCAAGGCCTGTGTAAAAATAGCTTCAGTGCAGTTTAAAGGCAGGCTTAGGGGGAGCAAAGGGATTCTGATTCTTGATGAAGTGTTTCTTTAATTTTCTCTGAAGGCCTCTGCCTGAAACTCTGCATTGGATTGCAGAGGCCCCTCTGATGCGCTTTCATCAGTTGCTCTTCATCCTTTGTTTCAGAACTCTGGAAAAACCCCATTAATAAGTAGTGTGAAATAGCAAGATGTTTTCTATACAGAATTTATATTTCTGTAGAAATAGGAATGCCTAGTAATGGGGAAATAGAATTTCATTTTCCAGTTCGTCAGCTCACATCCCTTTGAGGCTTGTGATGAACTCTTTATGGGTTTGCGATAGCCAGTGTGAAATTTGCCCAGGTCTACATGGCATAGTTTTGCAATCGTACCTGTACCGGACAGGGGGTGAAGAACTGTGACATCACATTGCTGGCAAAATCCCCAGCATGGGTCTGATGTCCTGACAACAGAGACCTGGTCTTGGTCCAACTCATGTCATTCAGGTTTTTGCTGCTGTTCCAGTAATGAACTGCTTCTGAGATGCACCTGCCTCTAGGATTTGTGCATACCTAGCTGTGGCAGCAGGGGCTCTGCTGCAGAAGCAAGGCTTTGAGGTGGTCCTGGCCAAGCTCTGAGGGACAGATGCTGTGTAAAGCTAATTAATACAAAACAGCCCAATAGGGGATAGCCCCCAGTAGTCAGGGACTATCTGCCAGAGTTCCGACTGAATTAGTCATTCCTCTTTAAAGGTTACAAACATTGTGTGCCTTCATCCAACAGAATGATTGATCTTAAAATGTACATTTGCATGGGAACTTGGATTAGAAGCACTGACATTTATTTTACAATACGCACATAGCTTGTTAACAATCTGATTCAGTGCAGTTTTACTACACAGCCTTTTGTGTTGAAGTTGTATCTGAGAGCATCACATCCTCATAACGTGTAAGATTTGATGAAATATCTTTTGGAACTCTGAGGAAAAAAGAAACAAGCTATGGAACAAGAAAAACAACTCCATGATACCTGTCTATGCAGTATGTGCGTAGACCTTTCCACGCTGTTTAGTTTTATCCTTTTTTTTCAGCACCATGTAAAGAACAGTCCAAAAAGAAGTATTCTAAGTGTTGTAGTCAGGAAAGGAGTGGTACTTACACAACAGGTTGTGGCTACTTGCAACCTCTGAAGTCTCCCCATTAATCTGTAATCTTTCTGCAGGGTTTTTGTATCTCTGAATCCATTCCCTTCCTGCTGGGGCCAGTGACACAGTTTTTCTTTGTGTTTTAGGAAGCTGGTAAATCTAGGTTAGCAAGCAGGGAGGTTATTATTCATATTAGTAAAACTTACAAAGCAAAAAACACTCCTTCTATTACTATAAGCATGAAAAATGTACATTGTACAACAGGTTTGTCCAGATGCCCAGCACTTTCAGAGCAGATTCTTATTGCAGTTACATGACGTGATTTTTAACTTCTCCTGTGATGTTAATGGGCTTTAAATTTTGTTCTTGCTTCTTTTTGGTGAAATTCAATCTGGCCTCTGTTGTGCAAGAATAAAAGAAGAAATTATGAAGCATTATATGTATGCTAGATTGTCTTGAGCTGCAAATGGATACTCTTTTGTTGAAAGCGTATCTTCAAAGCTAAATTAATTGGTTTGTGCAGGCTACATTCAGTAATACCAGTAGGAATTAGATAAGTCTAAGGCAAATCTCATTGTTTATTATCTGTATATGGAGATGGTATAAAAGGAGCTATTCCACAGGCCATAGACCTGCTGCCTAATAACTGTTCAGCCTTCCCCTTTTGAAAACTCTGCTGCCATCTCACAGTCTCCAGGAGCTTGCCAGAGAAGTTGCAGTAAAATCTCTGTCTTTTCCTCCTCTGTGCCACGCAGTAGCTGAGCCCAGGAGGGCCTTAGGGCTGGGCAGAAAGGCACGAAAGACGCAGGCTTTCACCTCTGAACCAGGCTGCTTGGGAAACACTGGAATGAGGATCCCACAACCGTCCTCTGGTTCCAGCCCTGTGTATTTGACATGTCGGTGCCTCCTTCGGCTAAGGAGAGATGGGTGACTGCCAGTGGCTGAGAGATGAGAAGGCAAAGCATGGGGTGCCTTGATACCGGGGGCGGTATCTTGCAGTAAAAATTTTGCTGAAGACTCTCTTTCAGGAAGGTACATCTATAAGACGGGAATCTCTGTTTACAGGCAGGAGCTATCATCCTTTGGTATTAGGCAGTTGCAGGAGCCTGCTTTTCCAGCTTTTTTTTTAACTGCAACTTTACTACAAGCATTCCTCTTGTCATCTGAACTGCTGCCACTGACTGTGCTTGGATCCAGAGCTTTGCTGGCATAGTGAATTATTCAAATCAGAAAGTTCAAAGTTACCTGTTTTCCTCTTGAACATAAGTTAGGAAGTAAGCTGTGTTTCACTAACCTCCGCTTTCTTTGTCAGAGAAATTTGTGCCACTGCAGAGGGGACTATATAAAGGCCTGTGTGCAAATTAGGACCTACATGATGGGTTTAATAGCTGCAAAGTGCTACGTGCAAGGACGTTGCATGGAGCTGAGTTTCATCTGCACACTATACTGATAAATTACTATTTCTTAAACTTTCTGTGAAAGGTGACTATGGCATTCCTGGGTAATTTCTTCTATTTTGCCTTTGATGTATGTTTACAAGGTTCCACTGAACTCTCTGAGTAACTCTTTATGTAGGTCTCTCTTATCTCTAAAAATAAAATTCCTTGACTTTCAAGAACATTTTTCTAAGGGTAAAGAGCATACATTCCATAAAGCTTGTGCTAGTTGGTTCCAGATGCTCTAGCTTATGCCTCTTCTTTGCTAACAAATGTTTTCCCTTTACTCTCAGTAGTAAAAGGAATGCTTCTCCCTTTTCATCCATTCTCTTTGGCTAAAAGGCAAAAAGGAAACTTATCATCAGCATATGGTGGAAAAAAAATCACTGCATGCATCCCTCAGGCATTGCTCGTTAAAAGAATACACAGAAATGGCTCAAGTGTGGGTAACGTAATTGGTAACTCACTGTTCCCAGAGCATGTACTTTCCCCTTGCAGTATAAAAATTGAGAAGTATTTGCCTTGTTTAGAGGACGGAGCATATGGAGTTCAAGAAAACAAGCCTTGAAACAAAGGGACATGCTTGCAACACCAAGCACAGAGGAATTGAATCTTACTTGTTAGCCAGTGACAGGAAATACGCATCCCATAGCCATCACCGCAGCAGAAAGAAGGGTTGTAACTAGCATACATGTAAAGGAATTGTAAAGGAATGAAGCTGGGTTAATTAACATTAATAATATACAGCTGTGGCTTCAGGGGCGGTGGGCTGGCTGATGTGGACAAGGTGCAGCTGTGGCTGGTTCTGCTGAGTAGATAAATAGCTCTAAGGGGGAGGGAGGGGAGGGAAGGGACTGGGGGAAGAGAGAGCACTGGAGGAAGAGAGGCCTGGAAGAAGCAGAGGGAGGAGAGAGAGTGCCCCAGATGTAGGAGAGACAAGGAGAAGCAAGGGGCCTGGATGAGGAGAGGCTGGCTGGTAAGAGGAGCCTGGAGAAGGAAGACCCTGGATGCAGCAGGGGCGTGAAGCAGGGTGGCCTGGCCTGAAGAGGCTGAAGAGACATCCTGGACAGCAGATGAACTGTTGAAACCTTGTGGGGGGTCGGTGGCTGTGCTGGGGCAAGGTGTGGGAGCTGCTTATGGAAGTTAACCAGGGATGGGATGGTAAAAGCCTTGTTGCAGCTGGCTAGTTTGGATAGTGCTGCGACACATACACATCCCTAATGAAAGTTAAATGCAAATTAGAGCAAATATATATGTTTTATATTGGGCATCACAGTAAGAACAGTTTTAATCATTGAGCTCCAGGATATTTTGGACTGACTAAAATAAAAATAAAAGTTTTTTTCAGTTAAAACCATATATTGAAACCAATTAACGTCTCATATGCAGCCAGTGAATTCTTGTAAAAATACTTCCCTAGGAAAAATAGCACTGTATCCAAGTCTTGGAGAGAGCAGCTTACAGAATATTTTTGTTTCAGAATTTATTCATTCATCATGAATAACCTTGAGGTCCAAGATCATAACTGCAGTCTTGTCTAAAGACCCCTGAGCCTTCTTTACAAACAAAGCAGGAATTTGGATACTGTTCCTGTGCTCCAGATGTAATTTGGACCAGCTACTTTACAACTGATCTCTTAAAGACAACGGTTTGCTGTGTGACTCTCCTTGGAACATCTCAAAACAAACATCTTAAGTAATGAAGCACCTAAATTTAATGAACTCTTGTGAAAATTTTACATCTTACAGTTCCTTATCCCCTTAAGCCACTGAGTAAAAGACTTAACAGTGCTATGTAAATCACTGTTGTATTTGTCCTGGGTAAAAGTGGGACCTCTCTGTGTGTACACTGCTTTATTGGAACCATCCAAGGTCCTTGTGGGAGCATTCCATCTCCAGGTGGTGTTCTTCATTGGCCCACATGTCCCAGTCATTCAAAACCAGTTCTTCACCTGAGTTTCTCTTTGAAGGGAATTTTTAAAGCCTATGATTGAGAACTGTGTATAAGTGAACAGAAAACTTCCCTGTCTTGGAATGGCCCCATCCAAAGTGATCACCAATATGTTTCATCTCAGCTTTGTGACTTCACTGAGGAGATTTAGCTGATTGTACAAACCCTTGTCATCTGTCCAGGTTCTTATCTTAGCCTCCGCTCCTTTCATTGCCTTCTCAGGTGAATAAAAATCCACAGGTGAAGAAAAGGTCATTGCTTAAGGAAAAACATTTCACTAGTTCCCTCATGCAAGAGACAAATTGTGAAAGTTTTGATGTGTGAGGGCCAAAAAGGCTGATGGGGGCTTAGATGGCGTACATGCCAAAGAGTAAGAACAAGCCCTGCTCATACTTAGAAATGTGTGTCTGTTACTGAGATGGTTCTTTGAAGCTGCAGCGGTGATAAGACCTCTTCAAAACAGAGACCAAGGACATAATAAATGCATGTGCTGGCATTTAGGTCCTAACTGATTAGTCCTGTCTAACCTGATTTCTTATGTGCTTTGTGTTCAATTTTAGGCACCAAAGGAAGAAACAAAGGGGAATTTACAAACCTTCAAGGGGTAGCTGCATCTACAAATGGAAAAGTATTAATAGCAGACAGTAACAACCAGTGTGTGCAGGTATGAGGATATGCCACTTCCAGTATTTTTCTTTTTCTCCTTGCCCCCGCACCTTTGCCGCCTTTGTAGTCCAGGAAAGATACGTTTTGAACAATTCAATTTGAAAATACAGAGGAAGCTTAACTTGTTTATCATCCATTACCGTTCCATCTTCTTGACCTGCAGCTATCTTTTTCAGATGTTCACTATATCTAGTACGTATATCAGATTTATTTCCTTTCCTTGTGATGTTTGGCAATGAATGAGGAAAACAAGTAGTGCAATAATCTGGAAAAATGCCTTTTTGTAAATATGATTTTACATTGTAAATTTATCACTCTGTGTTTTCAAGTATAAAGCTAGGGCAAGGTGCCATAAATATGATTTCCTAAGTAAATACAAGTAAAAACATAAGCATGTAGATGTCCTTTTCAAATGGCTTTTTGTCTACTTAATTGACTTTTCTGTCTGATATCATGATTAAATCTTTTCTGTGGTAGCGCCCCTGACACTCGTGATTTCTTGGCTTCTGTAACCTGTGTGAAAGCCGAGCTGTGTTTTTTCTTTTGCTTGCCATGTATCTTTTTTACCGTTAACAATTTGTCATCACTCTTCAGGCTGCCCATGTGGTAGCAATGAACAAGGCAGCAGTGTGCGGCTTGTTCTTCAGTATGTGAGAACTAGCAAGCCACATGTAGTAAGAACTTGTTTCCAGGCCTTTTCAAAGAGATAGAGTTGAGTATTCATCAGCCCCCACACACACTGTAATATGCAGCCGCCTTAGAGGAACTTCAGTGTCTAATTACCTGTCCTGGGGACACAACCAGTGGACCAAATTTTTCATGGCTAAAGCACCTCTGAGGAAATGGCCTGATACTTATCCCCAAGCCGAATAATTAAATTCTGAGATTCTCTTTTAGCTTCTATTCCTATCTTTTCTACAGACTTAGTGTTTGACTATGCCCAAGTCACTCAATGCCTCGGTTTTCTCATGTCTAATATGGCTATATGCCACTTCATTCCAGCTGAGGGGGACATTGTGAAGTTTAATTCACCGATGTTTGTAATGTGCTTTGAGAATCACTGAAGAAACAGTGCAATGGAAGTGCAGAGAACGTCTTTATTTTGAAATTAGGACCCAGGTGGAAGCCTCTTCTTAAACTAGGCATATAACTTTCAAATATGGTCTGTGTAAAAGTGCTTCACGTTCCTAACTCTCTTCCTGACTGTAGTGTTCATTACTAAAATCTAATCTCCAAGAAATAGATTATGTTATTATGCAGACTTAATTTTAAAATGAATGTTTTCTGTTACAGATATTTTCCAATGATGGACAGTTCAAAAGCCGTTTTGGCATACGAGGAAGGTCTCCTGGCCAGTTGCAGCGGCCAACAGGAGTGGCTGTGCATCCCAGTGGTGACATCATTATTGCAGATTATGATAACAAATGGGTTAGCATATTCTCATCAGATGGAAAGTTTAAGGTACAAGTTACTATGTGAACTCTCCTGAGGTTTCTCTGTTTTACAAAGGAATGCAAAGTAATTTTATTTTATTTTTTGTTAAGAAACTACATAGCTTGGTTGTAACATCGTCCGGATTCCATTGTTGTGATGTGGAAACCCATGACACAGGCATGCTGTATAATTAATAGGAGGAGGTCACAGCTCTGATGTTAATGTTATACCGAGCAGAGATGATATGTTCCATTTTACAGTCCTACATACTAGGTGCTTGGATGCCTTTCTGTAACTTAGTCAAGGATAGCTAGCGTAATCAAGTCTAGTTGGACCAGCTCAACAGCCTTCATATCATTAGTATGCTGATTAGACAGAAAGGTGTGTGCATGTATGTATATACACACAGACAGACATAAAAACTTATAAGGCTCTTAAGTGATATATAGAGGAGAAAAATAAGGTAGCAGACTGATGATGACTTCCTCTATTTACTCCATACCTATCTGCAAATCAAGTGTATAATTGATGTGTGATCCTATTGGTAATAAATGCAAGGGCAGGCAACCCAGGATGTTGTTCCAGTGCTACAGCATAGACAGGAGTGTTTTAGGTGGGGTGATGTGCACTGGAAAAGTTGAAAGGCAGTAATAATGTCTTAGGTTTCATAAAGCAGAAGTTCTGAGAAAAGCGCACCTCTTACATTCATAGCAACTCCGATCCCTTTAATAGGAGTAAAATAAGGCGGCAGCTGCTACACTACACTGGTGCTTGCCAACCTGCAATATTTATTTTGCTTGGGTTCAGGTGCAATTCCAGAGAGAATTTAAAGTTGCTTCCACTTGGTGCTGTTCTCTGAGAGCGTGTTACAGAGTCTGGCGAGGCATGCTAGAAATAGCCGCCTATAGCAGAGGTTAGCAGTACACACTGCTCAGTGACATAAAGGAGCTGTAGTGAAATTTCTACCACGGTTACTTAGTTCTAGAGTCCTGCATTGGCAATTGCCTTTTTGGCTCATTTTCTGGCAGCCTAATGACAAAAAAACTCAAGCCCTGAGCTGCTCACATGTATACCAAAAAATGGCCTTTCTTTGAGTAGTCTTTGCAAAGTGACAAATGCTATAGCAAATGGGCAATTGTGCTTGCATGTCCTCAACGACCTCCATCTGGGAAACAGACATGTGTACAAAACAATACTAATAAGCAATGCAAGTGTTAAAAAATACAAATTACTTGCATTTGCAGAGAGTATGTGATTTTACTTGTCAAGTAGTTTTGACAATGTACAGCTACACAGGAAAACCTTGGTTTTAGCTGAAGTCCTTGAATGAAATGAAGATACCAAAACAAAACCAAAGAAAGATGTAATTTAGTTAAGAGTCCAAATACTCTGAGTAACCTAAGCATGTTTTAAATAGTTATTAACATCTTTAATGTGAACTGGCTTGATCTGGATGCAGCACATAGAGGGCTCGTTTTCCTTCCTTCTCAAGGCATGCTGTAAATCCAGCATTTTGGATGCTGCCAGCTCTGGAGGGAAAAGCCATGGCTCTGGAAGAGCCAGGACTCTATGGGCTGTGTACTACCAACAGGGAGACGGGTATTGGAAAAAAAATAATGAATTATTAAGGTAGTTCCCTCTGACGTGGAGCCTAGCTTTGGGTTTAGTTCATGTTTTTGTTGAATCGTAAGAGCTATGTAAAGTCGGCAATGTTTGCGTGGTTAATACAAGTTAATGCATCGGACTTTATAGTTCTTGGGACTAGAAATGAGATGAAACATCACTGATATAAAATACTATTTTTAGATTGAATACAACAGACTATATTTATGAGAGAAAAATATACAAATGCTTGTAGAAGACTTTTATATATGGAGGACAGGCATAATCATACTAGCTGAAGCACTGTACATGTATAAAACAGATCTAGCCTGTGGGAATCTGCGCAGCGCCTTGTAATTTCTTGTGTGTTGGCAATGGCAATTTTTCCAGGGGCTTTGTCAGATTAAATTGGGCAACCTTGCTAAGATACACAGATAAAGGGATGGTGGTGTTCCCCTTCAAAGGGCTGTGCCTGCAAGTCATTGTGTAAGAACTCTGATGCAGGTGGTCTGCTAGTTGTCAACCCGGCATTATTAGGGGGCTGTTTTGAACTTAATCTATTACTGTTGTCGTCCCATTCCTTCTGTATTTAATGACGCTTGCTCTCCCGTAGCAGCATTTTAATAGTCATGTGAGCCAGAAGGCAAATTTCCCTTGGAGCCAGGCCCAGGCATCTCCCTGATAACAGCACTGGGCTGACTCACCCCAGCAACCTCCACTGCCAGGCAGAGAAGTGTCACCTTCTGCAGCTGCTGGTAGCAACAGAGGCAGAGGTCCGTTTTCTCAAGGCTGTAAAACTTGCAGAACGCAGAGGTGAACCAACTCTAATCTAAGGTTGCACCAAAACACGAGCTTTTTTAAAAAATGCTTTTTAAAAATGTCTTTAATTTTTTTTTTCTTTTAGTTTTTAAATTTCATGTTTAAAATGAAAGGCTGTGGTGCTGGCTTCCTCTGAAAATTACTCTGCTTAAAGAAACTGTTACAGAAGACGTATCGCTAGGCTAAGGAGAGAAGAACGCACGGTGAAGCAGCACTATTAGCTTCCGTGCCAGTGGTGGTGGTCAAATCTAGTGGAGGAACTGGAGAACAGAGCCAAGAGAATGATTCTTGGTCCGCTGAGGAACTTCTTTCTTTTTAACCTTGAAGGGTTGTATCTTAAGGTAGCTTGTTATCAGCCAAACAGGGCTGCACGTCAAGTTAAGATCAAGTTTAGGTGAGTGGGGAAAGATGAAAGGAAACATTTTATCTGTCAGATTTTTATTTTTTCTTGTCTCAGGAGAAGAATTAAGCAGGGAGCTGCTTGAGGCTGGTTGCATGTTCAGATAGGAATAGTTCTGTGGAGTGTGGTTAAGTGGTCACAGTTGAATGAAAAGTCACATGCATGATAAATCCGTGTATTGTGTGACCTTGCGATGTGTGACAATGCTGTACCTCTGCATTAGGGAGGCTCTCAAACAGGAAAAGACGGTATGTTGAAAGTCTGTAAATTTATTCCTGACAATTGTGAACCTTTCAGACAGCAATAAGACTGGTGGAGCTAAACTTAAAGCCCTAAACCTTCTACTTCTACAGTGGAAAAGTCTTTATAAATTTTTATATAGGCTAGCTGATTTTTTTACCTCTAGGAATATCCCACAGCAGAATATTTTCCACCCGGGTAGGGTGACTTTATAAACACATATTTGAAAACCAGTCTAAATTCATAAAAGCCTATAAAATAAGGGACATAATGTCCTTGACTGAATTCAATTAAACACATGATTTGTATTAAGGGTTCAGATGATCCACTATACTTTATTCATTTCTAATGGCAGAAAATTCTGAAAATACTTCCATTCATAGACTTAACAGGAGTGACTGGATTTCATAATGTTCTGTTCTAAATAATCAAACCTATAATTCTAAGAAACCTTCTGAAATAAAAATATACAAAGCATATGTTCAGCCAGACCCAGTAATGTGTCATCAGCATATTTTCATCTAAACTGGAAACAGAGATTTTTAGTAAAAAGCACCGCAAACTCTAGCTGGGCATACTTTATTGCTGCCTGCAAATTATATTTTAAATGCTGGCCCAAGAATAGTGATTTTTATTACTCTTCTCAGCACTGAGTGCCCATTAATGTAGTACGTGATTTATTCATTATTTTTTCCTTATGTATTTATATGGGCAGGAAGACACTGTACTCATGAGTCTGAGTCATTTTTCCATAGGAATCCTGGAAAGATGGTGAGGAGGTGGTGCAGCGCACAAGCAGACAAACACACAGGCTTCCCAGAGGAAAGAAGGGATATGATTTAATCACCCCAAAGGAAATAAATCTACTGATTTGCATTTGATTTATGTTTTTGCTGCTTTGTTGTTATGCAAACCTGAATACATTTTGTAGGTCTGCTCATATCTTTCCCCTGCTGAAGGCAAAAGTAAATTTTAATAGTTTTCCCTGGGGATATTTTAGCATGATTTAATTGGGTATTTTTTGCCTAAATATTTAGCAATTTATAAAAGCATATGTACCTAAACATAAAACAGACACATGATCATTGCATGCTGGCTAAGCGCATAGTCTTGAAGCTGCAAGTTTTACTCCCTGGAGTTTTCTTTATCTGAGACTCAAAGAGGTTGCGTAGTAATGCTGGTGACTGTCCCAGACAGCCTCGGGGAACCTAGATGGCTTTATTTTGAGACGGCTCCTATTTTCACCTGCAGCCCCACCCCTGAGAAGGTACAGTGGAAGAGAAGCACTGGAGTTACTAAGGGTAGCTGAGCTCCTCCAGATACTAACATGGCTGTTTGCTTTGAAAACATTAGGGAATCAAGAGAAATGAGTTGGTAACGGATCTTCTCTGTGCCCTGTAATCTGTCCCACCTTAATCACAGACTAACTGAGCTTCAGCTCCTACTCACCACTTGCAAGAGGGAGGAGAGAGGGGCAGAGAAGTCAGAGGCATTGCTCGTTCTAGGTGGTGACGTGTCCCACCCTGCAAAGGCTGAAAAATGGTCTTGTTTCCTGAAGAAGATGGGTATCTTAGTATCTGTTTCGTTTAAATTCCGATGGAAACAGGAGATTACGTTGTCCACCAAAGGGATGGACCTCAGTGTGTACGATGGGTCTCACAAATTACTACAGGATCTGAAAGTTCTCAGATCCATAATTTCAACACAGCCTGTTTGGTGGGTTGCCTATCCAGTACAGTAAAGAGACTGGCAGGAGACCAGACTTTTGGAACCAAGTTGGATAACTGCTTCCAAATCTGTTCATCATTTTAAAAAAACAACCAAGAACAGAAAGCTAAGTTGCTGCATTCCAACAACCCCACCCCCCTCCCCCCCAAATTAGGTGGTATTTTCATGATCTTTTTTAGCTGAAAGGTCAAAGCTCAACTGATTTAATGTAGATTAAACCAGCTTCTAGAATCTCTGCCTAAAAAAAAAGAACAGAATGGTGAAAAATGTGAAATGGGTTGTGAGGTGATTCTAGCATCATCTTGGTTACGTGCCCAGGTAGCTCATGGGTTTTTTGAAGGCTTTGCATCAATTTCTGCTTGCTCTGGGCTGGATAGGGTGCTGTTGCCTAGATCCCCTTCTTTTTTGATCCTACTAAAGAATGCTTCTTAAATTTTCTGATTTATTTTGACAGCTCTCTAGCCTTTTGAAATAATTCACTGTGTGTGTGATCCACCTCACCTCCACTGAAGGCTTTTTCCGTTGGTACTATACGGAATATCGTACACAATTCCCCTCCTGTTGCTGATTAGGCTGGCAGATGTTTTCGGTAGTCACAAGGCCTATTTAAAATGATGGAAATAATTTTATTTACCTAAGACAGGAGCAAGCTTTGATTTGTTTAGTGTTTCAAAGATTATTTGCTGTTGGCAGCACGATCCCATCTCCTTTGCAGGTTTCAGCTGACACTTCATGTGTCTAATCAGCAAGTGAAGCAATCTCACAAGGATCTGGTGGAAGATGTAGAGGTTAGCCTGAGCTTTAGATCTGCTCAGATTCTTTCCAAGAGCACTCAGAAGCTGTGTGGTGTCTCATGCACCCCAGAAAGTCAACAGAGGACATCACAGCTTACATCGCGCCCAGCTGGGATGCTCCAAGAGTGGGCTCTGACTGCTTTGATGCAGCAGGCAGTGATAAAGGCACGTTTCCCTGTCCATAGCCAGGTGGTCGCTGGACACACCAACAGTATGCAATAGCAGGCAGAAGTCCTTCAGGCCTGGCTGCCTATCCAGCGGGTACGCTGCTGCTGGCTGTACAGCCACCTGCGGTGGTTTCTGACAGAGGCTGTACTTTGTCTTGATAAATCTAATGATTGTGTTTCTCATGGGTTGCATATTTGGACTCAGTTGCTGAGGTGGCAGATTTACCACTGTAGAAAGAACATACAGAAAGCAGTCTTTATTTTCAGCTGCAATAAAAATTATGAAGTACACAATGACAGCTGATAAAAACAATCACTTCCCTCTGGGAAACTTTTAATGACAAAAACGTCTCTCCTGCTGTGTGCCTGTAATACAATCTTTGAACTGTACTAACTTATGTCTATCAGGCCAACATATTTTCCTGTTTTGTTTTTTCCTTTTTAGGCCAAAATTGGGTCTGGAAAGCTCATGGGCCCTAAAGGTGTTTCTGTGGATCGTAACGGACACATCATTGTAGTGGACAACAAAGCATGCTGTGTCTTCATCTTCCAGCCGAATGGGAAAATAGTCACTAGGTTCGGTAGCCGAGGAAATGGTGACAAGCAGTTTGCAGGTACACTTGATGGTAATATGTAAATCCCCTTTTCTTGCCTCTTCTGCTCACATTTGCATGATGTTTGAGCATGTTGAAGACGCTGGATCCTACTCATTTTTCCTGTGGGCAAAAGGTTCTATGAAACATACAGCTCTTATTCACTTCACCATTTGTTTAATTGATTAGGAAGACTGCAACATCTGTTCTGCAAATGTAGCTGTAACCAGATTGTTTTCTCTTACCTCTCTGTGCCTGGAAGCATTTCAGATCAGTGACCCAAGGAAGACTGATCTTAACTAGCATTTTATAAATGCTTTGTAATGCCCACACTCAGCTGTACATGATAATCAGCTTAAACACCATGCCTTGTGTTTCCAGTGATCAGATACAAATTAACCAATGCCATAAGTGGTACCTTCCCATTAGAAAATTAGTGTAATGGGATAGTGTTAAGATTGAGATCTAGAAGACACAGTTATGCAAACGGAAAATGCCAGTTTGGGGAAATTGCCATTTATATTTAACCCACTGCTTGCACATGGTGTCTTTCAATTAGAACATGCAATTAAGTTTGGTTTTGTTGTTTTTTTTTTTTTAATAACGAACTGACATCTTTTGAGTGAATAGCTGTTCTTTCAAAATTTGAAATGAAGATGCCAAATTACATCTGCAGGTCATTTTGCAGGTGTTGGGTCACTCTGGATATGTAGTTATACATTGGTCTGATGGTCTGACTGTTTCACAGCATAAGAAATAGCATCAATGGTATAACTGCTTTTATCTTAGTTGAGATCTTTTGCAATGTGTTACGGCACAAGTGCCATATATAGAATTTATGAGAGCTTTGGCTCTAACACATACATCTAAGTGTCACCAAAATTTTCTGGGTATGTCCAGTTTCTTTCATTTTAAAATTTGCAAGAATACCTCCTGAAAATAAGTGTGCAAATACTCTGTAACTGCATTTGAGAAAGGCACCACCTCTTCTTGGTGGTAGGCTACATAACACAAATGAATTGTCATTACTTGAATGTTTTCAGTGTAAAGGTTTTGACCCTTTTTATAATTTACACTGATGTACTGTGAAAATTGAAACTGAGTTCTGATCAGTTTAATAACTCAAAATAGCACCAATTATTTTGATTCAGGTACTTGCCTGTTTTCAAGTTACCATTTCTATTAAAGTTTGCGCACATAGTTTCAATACATATAGTAAAAATTGCGCTTTTTTTCCCTGAGAGTGTTCTTTTAAGTAATTTTGTATTTATCCTAAAATTTCTTTGCTCAAATGCTTGTAAGAAGTGAGCACAAAGCACAGATTTCAATTAAGATGTTACATCAACATTTTTGAGAGCTACTTTCAGTGTACCCAACTTTATGCCTAAGCACTACATGCTTTGTCTTGTTAATAAGCACATAAATATCAACATAGTCATCTGTATATGAGAGGAAAGAATAAGAAATTATTAGATAACACTAGCTGACAACTGGTTGAAATAGAAATTTTGTTTTCAAAAAGGCGTGCTGAGCTTTTTAAAACATTAAATGGAATCACTCTTAATTTAAGATTGATATTTCCAATGTGACTATTATTGCTCAGAAGACAAATACAATATTCTGGCAGGCTGATTTTTTTTTTTTTTTTATTATTTAAGCAAACTTTTTGATGTAGTGGTATTATTTATTCTTTTTTCTTTCTCTGCATTGCAGGTCCTCATTTTGCAGCTGTAAACAGCAACAATGAAATTATTGTTACAGATTTCCATAACCATTCTGTCAAGGTACTGTCAATTAATGGAAAATTGGAAAGCTTTTTATTTTATCATGGTACTTTCTTGGGGAAAATAAAGAATTGTTAAAAACAAAGAGATCCCACTCTATATGTATGAGGTGTGATACAAGGATGGCATAACGAGACCTTTGCATGAAGTGCATTGCTTAACGGAGATATAATCCATTACCTTTGGTGCCACTATAATGTTCTCTAATTCAGTTGCTTAAACATAAGATGTACCTGAGATAAATAATATCAACTTTGTTATATTAACTCTCTGCTAAACCTCTTATTTACCCTATCTTCTTTCCTATTTTAAGTAAGTCTGTTAACTGCTTTTGAATTTCACAGTAAAAACTTCCTACATTTCTAGTTGAATAAAACTATAACGAAGTAAAGACACCTGACAATTTTTAATTCCATACCTATAACCTTTAAGATCAGTGGATCCATTTACAACCCGATATTCCTAACTGTGTAACAGAGACCATCAGTTTTCATCTAGTATCTCCTGCACCGGGCAGAACTGGTCCTTACCCCCACGGGAAGTCCTGACTCGTGGCCTGTTGAACAGTCATGGTAACACAGGGTGGTATATTTGTTTGTCCAATAACAAACAAGACAAGGATACATGAGGATGAGATGTCATGTGGTGGAAAAGGCATACGAAGGAGCTACAGGCCATTTCAGAAATGACTCACCTGTGCATGTTTGTTTTCAGGCCATGACATTACCTTTCAGTCACTTTCTGCGCTTTTTCCCTCCCTCAAGACGCAGCAGCTGCAGCAGCAGCTGCAGCAGCAGCAGTACTGTCCTGCCTGGCTTCTCAGGCCACGTGTGCTGGTCCGTGCACCAGTGAAATCCCTGGGATTTCACCTAACGGCTGCCTGGTCTGGTTGAATGGAAAGATGAACCCTCAGTCCAGTTCGTCAGTGTTCATAATTGAAACGATCAAGCTTACGTATTCACCCAGAACGGGGCATCACTGAGCGTAGGCACCCTCATGTCCTGAGTGCTGCTGAATCCTCCAGCTTTTGAATAGTGACCTGGCTCTTGTATCCTCTTGGAATTAGAGAGGAAGTAGCAACTACAACAACGAAACTGAGACCGCTGCGGGAGCCCTGAAGATTATTTACATGGTTTAGCAGCAGGAGGCCTATGACTCCATAAATTACCCCTCCACCAGCAGGGCTTGCTGTAGCAACAAGAATGCCTGGAGGGAGTTAACAACAAGGGCAAACAAAAATGAAAAAAGGCAAGTGAAGAGATGTAAGAAGTGTGGCATCTTGGTGAATTTATAATTACTGCATTCTTAATGAGAACAGAGCGTCCCCATCTCTCCCTGGTGTGACTCAATGGGGTACAAATGTTATTTGTTACAATTTGGTACTAACTGGAAAAGATTCTTATTTTTGTAGTGTTCTCTAAATTAGTACAGATAATTGTTGACACTCTGAAGAGTAATTTATAATCTCAGTGATCCTCTTGTTTTTTTGTTAGATGGTGGGGAAAAGAGTAGAGAGTACATTTCATTTTAAATAATAAATTTATAGGTAAATAAATACATTTCACTCTTATAGGTCCTAAAGCCTCTTCCTGCCACCAGTGTCTCGAATTAAATATCCTCACTCAGCAACATTAGCCTCCCTCCCCCATTAAGCTTCAAGCACGTTCCTTCCTTCAGACATCTTCTACGGAACATCCTACACAACGTAGACTTCTCTCTCATTTGGCCACTCGCCACCCACATTTTAACCCAGGGAGACAGCACTACATCTTTGCCCGTTGGTTTGGTTTTGTTGGTTTAGTTGACTTTTTTTCTACTTTAATCATCTGAGGCACCAACCCAGTACTTCATTAATTTACTCCCCTAAGTGCTTTTTCTCTGTTCACTGTGGGTGCTCAAGAAGAGGATGATTTCCTCACATCTTCCACTTTATTAGCACTTAAGCGTGCACTTGCCACTTGTCAGGTCCTTGCGTTTTGGGCAAGGCACAGCTGGTCTCTACGAACAGTGTCGGACCTTGTGGCCAGCTGGGCCTGGGTCTGGGATGAACCAAAACAGATGTCTCTGGTACTATGTAAACGATACATCCTGTATCTCACTTGGTCCCCTTGGTGCATGCACGTCACTGGCAGAACAGTCATTCATCGGTTCCAGCTTTCTGCTGCCTAAACCTGTTACCGTCACAGAGAATTCAGCTGTGGAACTGTCTGTACAGAGAGCAGCACGCCGGGATTCCCGGTGTTCGTTGGTGAATGTCAGAGAAGAGCGCAGCTGCTCAGTTCTCTTTCTGTAGGACTGACTCCCAGTGCTGTGTCTGCCCCCAGCTGCTCTTCATTCGAGATGCACGAGCTGTAGAAGGGCTCCTGGGGCCCTCCACCTCTGTGTCTGAGCTAATCCAGATCCTATGGGAGAAGGGAAATACTGTGTAATGGAGCTGGAGGGAGAGCTGGGCATCTTTTGTCCCATCTGCAATGTGCGTGTGTGTAGGGGGGAACTCTGCAATTTCTAGCTTTGTTAACAGGTGGACTGGGAGTAGTAGATTAGTAATATTTGGTATGATGCCATATTCAGGATTTTGTTTTAACCCATACAGGTATTTAACCAGGAGGGAGAATTCATACTGAAGTTTGGATCAAATGGAGAAGGAAATGGACAATTTAATGCACCAACTGGAGTAGCTGTAGATTCTAATGGAAATATTATCGTAGCAGATTGGGGAAACAGCCGAATACAGGTAGAAATTTCTGTATTTCAAAGGTGCTTGATCAGGAAAACTACTGGATTAATAACTCTGGCCATTCAAGTCTTCAGACTTCCCAAGAAACACGATAGCGGCATTATAAGTGATGTGGTTTCTAACGCAGTCTTTTACGTGCCTCATCGCTGGTCTGTCCGCTTTTAGAACTGGTGGTGTCAGATCATGGACCTCCCCGTGTGACTGCTAGCAGCTCAGGTGGTTACCGTGACCAAGGCTTTTGTCTCCCAAAAAGTTCCCTAAAAGCTGTTTGATGACTTAGGAGGCTTGCTGACATGATAGTAATTTATAATCACCGTAACAGAAGATTGGAGACGTGGTGGAAAACATGAACAATCAAATGATCTGTACAGACCCTTAGGCAAATGCAGCAGGTTTTTATAATCTTTTTAAAATCCTGAGAAAATACTCTGCTTTTAATTTATGAGAGTTGCACTCTTTCTGTCTTTCAAGTGCTAATCACCAAGTCTTCCTACTTGCCAAAGAATATCTGAGTGAATGTATTATTTTCACTGAATATAAAAATGAGGGAGCTGCTTATGCGTTGTTCTCAGGAAGCAGTGTCAACAGCGTAAACAAATTCCTGGTTTTCTCTGTGTGGGAACCTAAGAGTCACGGTAGCCACAACAGTAATATTTGTTAGGAAGACAAGGTGTTGGCTGAGTTCCTGATTGAGTTTGATTTATTGTAGTTTACTATTTTGAGAACAAGGAACAGCCAAAGCGCTCTTTTTATTATTATTTCATTACATGTTTAATTCTTGCCAAAGATCCTGGCAGCTTTAATTAGTTCCTTTTAATAAGAAAATACATTTCTATATCAACTTGTATATTATCAGAATAACAGATCAGATTATGCCCTTGTTTATTGTAGTGTATATCAACCATTTCTGAAATGAGAAGTGTAATTGAGAGCAGACTTGCATCCTCTATTTTCCTTTTTTTTATTCATAACATTTATTCTGTGCTTTCTCACCCTCAAAGGTTTTTGACGGAAGTGGATCGTTTTTATCCTACATTAACACCTCTGCTGACCCACTGTATGGCCCCCAAGGTCTGGCCCTTACTTCAGATGGCCACGTTGTAGTTGCAGACTCCGGAAATCACTGCTTCAAGGTGTATCGATACTTACAGTAGCAATGAGCTGGGGAACTGGATAATCGTCCACCCTTAAGACAAGACTGGTCCTAGAGATCCAATGCAGGATATCTCCTACTTTGAGTTAATTTTTAATAATGAAGGAGTCTTTTACGGACTTCTTGTGTTAATTTCCAAACTTACCTTGTTTACATAGGACTTGCACCTCTTACGTTTCTCACTGAACTTTTTGTTGCAAGGGTTAATACACAAAATCCTCTTTAACTGAATTCATAAAGACAACGCGATATTAAATGCAAACTGCAACTAATGGAACTGGAATTAATTAATTAGGCAAAAATGAGAAACATTTGGGAAAAGTCCCCAAAGCTTTTTGAAGACTGCAAAAGGTAGCTCCAGCTGAGAGCTTCCAAATTTGAAGAATTATCGTTGTTATGCATTATTTAACCCAGAGGTGATCCTGGGAATCTTCTAAATCTCATTATCATGGTAGGTATTACACTTTTAACATTCTTCAGTCTTACTATCTATAACAAGTAGGTCCTTTTAGTATAAGGTTAAGTCTCACAAAATCCGTCTAGCTCTAACTGTCAGACCTAACACAGCTCAACATTTAGCACTATGAGAATCAATGCAAATTCCCTACTTGTGTGGGATTAATGAAGGATTGTTTCATGTGCTTGTTTTTCACTTTTCCTCTTGCTCAATGTGCTGGAAGGACTTTGCAGAGACCTGACATTTCTAAAGCTCTGGAAAAACTTAATTGTAGTGATATATTAGTGAGAGCTGAATTTCTGTGTAACAACAGACCTTTTGACACCAAACTAGTTCGTTAGGATCAGGGTTATTACAATGTCAACTCAATTAACCTCATGTGTGCCACTCTTTCGTATGTGTTCATTGCCATGTTTCCTTAAGGCAACTCACTGTATTAACTAATAAAATAAAATGCAGCATCACACAGGACAGAAAGCCAGAGAGGTACCCCTATGGAGGACCTACATTATACAGCCAAAGGAACTGTGGTAAACAGAGGTTGTATAGGAAAGCCAAGGGTTACCAAAGCTATTTGTTTTTACATGAGAAAAAAAACACAAAACACTGCGAACAAGAATTAATTTGAACCAATTCCTGAAGTCCTTCATCAAAGGGAATTTTGTTAGAGGACAAAATAAGGACTGTGAGATTTGTTCCAATTTGTTTGTATGTATGTATGTATGACTGATTGACACAAAAATAAACAAAAAGTAAATGTAGGTTATTTCAGCAAACTGGAACGTATGTATGCCATTTGACAATGGCAGCACTCTGAAAAATGTCCCTCCCTTCTTCCTGCCAGATCTCTCTACTGTGTTCTTTGTTGAGGTATTAATTTAATTGGAAATGCTTACACTCATGGTTCTGTTTTTAATATTTTTTAAGTGTGAGCTTGTCCTTTTTAAAGTAGCATTTGCTTTATTCTTTTTTTGAAATCCAATGGTCAAAGGATGAATTGGTACCATAGCCTAACACAGATAGAGTGGTGCTCACTCTTAAACCTCGTTTGAGGAGCTGGTGAGCTTGCTGCCAATGCCAACAATAGCCTGGGAAGCACTGTCTGTCTTTTCTCATTTTTAGGGCCTTGAAACAAAAGGGCACTGGGTCAGGAGCAAGGGAGTATTTTAAGCATGTTTGCAAAATGGAAAGAAATCTTTGTTATATTACTCATTATAAGTATTTGTCTTATTTCTAAAAGGTTAAGGTTGTTGTTTCAATGAATTTGAGAAAACCTAATGGTTTTTTTTGTAAAGATGCATTTTAATTGTAAAAATGCAGACCTGAAGGTTCTTAAATGTGGAGTTTGTCTGTTTTTTATTACCTTTTCTTAAAGATATTTCCTCTTCTTTCCCTTGTTTATTTTCTGCACATAGAGCCAATTTACAAATTCTCGTGCAAAGATAAGTTTCCTTATTTCATTGGAATAAATATTCTGTGTATCAGGCTTAAGGTTTGGACTATATAATGTAGCTAAGAAACTGGTGGTAACATTTTTGAAATGTTAAAATTCAAGTTTGTTATTACCAAGAGAATATAGTATCCTCTGCTTGAACTGAGTTTGTCCTAAAATTCTGAAGATGATATCTCAGTCATTACACAATAAACTGTCCTATCAAAATTTAACAAAGTTGTAAATCAAATTTTCTGATGATCAAGTAATTTCCTTTGAAGTGTCCTTACAAGCAACTTTCTGGCAAACAAACAATTTCTGACATTGGAATGCCCTTAAATGGCAAATTTCTCAATGAAGAAAAGGTACGTAGTGTTTTAACTGTATTTATTAACAAAGAGAAGAGGTTACACAGGTTCTTCGAGATGAAAACTTTAAAAGAAAATGAGACATGTGCTGTTGCTGTCAGTTATGGATAATATTAATCAAATCTAGTTCCAAATTTGGATTGTTGTAGTAACATTTTACTAAATTTGCATGGTTTCCACTCAGGAAACATTGCCAAATCCTCTGCTGCCAGGAACTCTGAGAAGCACAGAAGTCAGACCCGAACCTGCATATCAAAACATATATACTTAAGGCTGTCCTATTCCATGTATACACTTTTCTTCAAAAGATTTTCAGTCCCCTGACTTGTTTGCCAGGATTTTGTATAACCTGTGTCAGTCCAGTGCATCCTGATCAAACGTGGAATTCTGCACACAAGCCCCTTACAATCTGGCTAACAGCTGTTAGGGGCAATGTGGATTTTTTTCTTAAGACTGAGTAGTATTTTGGGTTTTCAGACATTATCATCACCGAAGCACTTTACTGCATCTGAAAAACATCACTAATTTGGAGTTCCTTGTGATAGCAAATGCTGCCAACTACAATTTCAAATTCAGTGGCATAGGGCATTCCCTGCCAAAGTCTGACCTTATCTGCCTGGCAGCAGGAAACTGAGAAACACATTGCTGTTCCGGTGCTGCTGAAGCCAACTTCGCTAAAGCCCTTGGCTTACAAACCTTACAAAGAGCAACCAAAGCAGAAATTCTCTTCTAAAAAGCTGGCACGTATTTTGCTCATCCAATTAAGTGAACATCAAAATTGCACTACTTGATTTGCTGAGTTGTTAGCATTTATTAAAGGCTTTATAGGCATTCTGCTGCCAGATTTCAGGTATAACCAAATGTTCCCTTGACTTCCCTGGAATGCTAATTGACTAGCAGCACAGCATGAATGGTGAAAGTATGTGCTTCTTTTAACTAATCTTCAACTCAAAAGTAATCTCAAAAGGTTATCAGATCTTGTCTAATTTGAGCATTTTAGGACAAACTAGCTGACTGTATTTTCATTGTTTTGTGACTAAAATAAAAGGATCTATTCAGATAAATCCAATATAAACAGTAGGGGATTTTTACATAGGCTAAACCAGCAGCAATGTAGCTGAAAAAGAAAAGAAAAGAAAAATGGTTTAGGCAAGCATTTGCCTAATGTAGATGGAGAGTTATTTATTAGTAAATGCTCTTCTGTTCTGTAAAAGCTTTGGATTTTATGTCAATATTTTTTATAACGAAGGATCTAGTGTTGCCATAATAAGAACTATAAGTGCCCGATATATCGTGTTTGTTATAAAGAAATTACTTTCAGTTGTGGGTTACAGCTAGTAATGAAATCATGATGTACACTGAAAATTTTCTTCAAGAGCTGTGAGTAGTGATTGTTTTGGCCCATTTGTAATGAGTGCATGAAAGGTATTTGTGCTACGAAGTAGGAAGGTTCCTAATTGGTTATTTCTGATGAATGTGCAGCACTTCAGTTGATGTTTGTGAGCAACACGGCCTTAACCCTGACACTTTTGCTTTGGCTTTATGACATGGGAATGTTCCCCAAGCTGCACGGTGTATGGCAGTAGCCCCTGTTAGAAACCTCTACTAGTTGATACGCTGCAGCTTTCCAGTTCTGGGAGTGAGTCTGTCTTTTTATTTTTTTTAAGGTGTTTGTACATTCCATCTTTGTACGTCAATCTCATATGTTTTGTGTTCATGTCAGCCTTGCACTCTCTTGACACTCATAATGAAATATTCTTCTCACCTGTTTATGGGGTGGCTTTTTTTGTTGTTCTTGTTGGTTGTTGTTTTTTTTTTTTAATCCCTGTGAGGCTAAATACAGACTTTGTCTCCTTAAGGTCAAGGATGAAAGACTTGCATCAACGTGTTTGCGCGCATGTGTGTGTGTGTGTGTGTGTGTGTGTGTGTAGTTTTAGCTTCCTGTGTGCCACGGTATTCTTGATGCTTTAGCTGACAATTAAAAAAAAATTACTGTCTTGGAAATGTAGGAAAACCAGAGTCAAATGTGTACCTTTACCACGCACAAAAATTTCAAATAATAAAAATAAAGCTTGTTTCCTCTGTTATTTTCATGGTTGAGGATTTATTTTTCATATGTCTCATACTCACTGTCCCTAACAATAGCTCCATAATGCAGAAAGATAGGTAATTTTTTCCAAAACGAAACCCTGACACCACAGGCCAAGAAAACTGATTGTTTCATGGGTGTAAGCTTTTATGTAGACACAGAGGAAAGAGGCTTGGGTTCTTCGTGGGAAGAAGGTGGGGGGTTGGAGCTCCCTTGTCTCCTCCCTTCCTTCTTCAGTTCAGTAATCCAAATTAACAGTTGCATTGGTGGCAGTAAGATTATGAGCTATAAGCTTTTCCATTTGTATCATGAAAGTATACAGGAGTGTACTATAATCTTTCAAGGGTCTGCTGCAAAAAGCCAAATGTAAGTTATTGTAGAAGAACAGAAAATTTGCCTTAGGAGCTCACTTCGACTCCTTTCCTGTAAGAACAGATTTTCAGCTCCTGTTAACTTTCATTTGACATTGTACACGTATCTTCTGGGTCACTGGTGAACTCTCCAAACCAGAATCCTTGGAGAACTCAGTGTGATTGGGAACTTGCTGATGAAGTAAGAGAGAACCTTCAGATGCATCACGTGCCTTGGAACCAATCTCACTGGAGGGGACCGGAGACATCAGACTCGGTGTTGTGTTTGCCCGGTGGTGGGACACTCAGAAATGAGACGGCTGAAATACAGAGCAGCCATCCTTTTTCATGGACCTTGCCCCCAAACCCTCTAAAGGAATCCCATGTTATTTTTTCTTGCAAGTCATAAGGAATGTCAGCAGCCACATTTGAAGGCCATTTTTTTCTCCTGAAGGCAAACTTAGTGCAACATACCAGATCAGTTTGGGGTTGGGTTTGTTTGGTTTTTTTTCGGTCAGTCTCCAGATAATATATGTCCAGAAAATGGTGCTGAATCTACTGGAGTATGCTATCTGCCTTGAATTTCAGATGTTTACAAGAGCCTTTATTTGGCTGCCAGCTAAAAAACCCTCACTGCTTGAAGCAGAGCAGTGTTGGGTTGACATTCGGAGCTGCAGAGCACCTGTTCGTTCCCAAGGTCACGAAGAACAGAAGAAATAGCACAGGATACCCTGAAGCCACAGGGCTGTGTAGGCAAGACTCTTGTTGCATTCCCATTCTTTTCTCAATGATAGGCTAGAAATTATTTCTGCCCCCTGGATTATTACAGCAAAGGTTCTCCACCACTGAGCAAAATCAGGCAGGACGCTGAGGCTGGGGAGCGCTGCCCTTCACCAGGAAAATTCTGCAGTAAACGGCCAACTTGCTCTTTGGCTTTCCCATGGTACTTAGGTGAATACTGACCCAAAGGCGGCAGCAGCATCTTTTGGAAGTTCTGTAAACAAGAATACAGCACTCAGTCTCACCGATTAGTATGTTGGGGAGAGTAAGGCCAAAACACATGCATGTATTTTGGACACCCATTGTTAGCCCGGATCTCTAAATTTAGAGTACTAACAACGTATCATTGCATGTTCAAAAACATTTTGTTGTCCCTTAGGCTGAAGTTCTCTCTCACATCCAGCTGTGCTGCTCCGTATGACACTGTCCCCATAGTTTTGCTGACAGTTCATGTGAATGGCACCTAATTTGCACCAGACAAAATGGTCTCAGTGAACCGCAACAGTCAATGTAATTTCTGTGGACAGATGTTCTCCCCAGGCCCCAGCTGTGCTGGTGGAAGAGATACTCAGCACTTGCTGCTCATTGCTACCTCCAGCTGAAGGCTGCTGACTCTCAGATCTGTTGGCTAAGCTAGGCATATGAATGCTCAGTTGTTCTTTTAGTGAAATGTCTAGTTACCAAACCCTTAGTACTTAAGCTACTCACCTAAATGAATCGGTAAGCGCTTACTTCAGCAGCTCCGCTAGCAAAGCTGTGGAAGCAGTACGTTTTGGAGCGTGGCCAGCTAGCGTTTCTCACCGAGTTAGATGTTTACAGGCAGAACGTCTGCTTACAGTCCAAACACTCATCTCAGAAGGAAGTGAGGCAGCAGATGCTGCAGGGACTGGCCTTTGTGGGATGCTCATACCCGACCATATCCCACCACAAACTGCCTGGACCTCAGAGAAGTTGGTATCGCCTTCCACAGGTGAGCATCTCCTAGAGCTCTCCTTGTCGTCCATCCTCAAGCTCTACTGAAGCATGTTTTTGCTGTCAGTCATACAGATGTTGTGGGAGGTAGCCACAGGACTCAGAAGGTTTGCTATTACTTTTCTGGAAATAAACTGATCTGCTGTTCAGCTTGAATTCTTCCCTTCTGCTGAAATAAATACTTTTGTAATTAAAGACTGCACTATGGTGCAGATACATGAAAGGAAAAAAATTGCAGCAGGACAATTCTCATTCTCCTACTTCCTAACATTCCTGCCTGCCACTGTCACTTTAATGTCCTTTCAAAACAGAATTTATGAATTTAATTCAATTAGAGAAAGCAACTACAAAAGTTACATAAAGAACAAAATGAAGAAGGGTACAAATTTCATCTCATCTAAGCATATTTTAACACTGACAAAGCAATGTATTTTCTCTACCTCAGGAACAGTGAAAAACTGGTTTGGCTGGTCCTTGGAAATTTCAGTCAGACACCTAGTGCAGAAAATTTCAGCCCAAACTGCTAAAGCTTGAAATCACAGGGAAACAAGAACAATCTTCTAATTGAAAGGCACAGTTATGAGTCCCCTTCCACAGTATTTCCATCCATTGTCTTGTTTTTATAGTAATAGTATGATTAGAATTTTTGTGAAATATCACGTTTTGACGTTCTGAAGCCCATTAAAAACGTCCGACTTTTATGTATTTTAGGAGTCATTCATCCCACTTTACTCAGTAACGGAAAACCACCCTCACATGACAGAGCATGAGATGCTCCTGTGTATTCTCCCTATTTGGGACCTCTTCCATCCCATGGTCTTTCAAACTAGCTAGTTTTGATCTGATGCTGCAAAATCTGGGAGGCGTCAAGAAACCTTCTATTACCGAGTAAATCAGGCCTAGTGATTTGGCCATGAAAGGGCTTCAGGGCTGCCAGCGCACTGGGGCAGCTGAGCCTGGCTGTCCCCAGGGGCGCAGGCAGAGAGAACCTGTTGAGCCTCCTGTGCCACCATCGCCCAAAAGCATGACCTTCTGTTTCAGAGGCAGATCTGCCATGCTGGCTTGGTGGCTGTGATCACATGCAACTGCTGAAACCAGGAACATCTTCCAGCTGTGGCTCCAGGTGTGTGCTCTGGCTGTGTGCTGGCTCCATCTGGGGCTGAGACTTGGGTGTTTGCTGCCAGTCTACTGTCAGGTCTGACATAGGGATGGGAGCATTGCTGCCTCACGGGGGCTGAACAGAAGATGCAAGGTGTGTGCCCCAAGCCGCTTCAGAATGAGCGTCCCTCTGAAACCCCCTTCCTCTCTCTCCTCTTCCTCTTCTCCCAGCAGCATGTTCAGCTCTGACACCCACTCTGCTGCTCACACTGTCGCCTGGAGAAAGCCCACGCAATAACAGGTGCTTTGCAAATGTCGTAGCAACCGTCTGCTTGGCAGTGATAAAAAAAAGAAGCAAAGCTCAGTTTTATTTCAGGCTGTGAAGAGCCAGGAAGGGGCCCACATCCTGGGGAGAGGAGGGCATGGTGACAGGAGGAAAACAACTGGCACAGGGAGCGTGGGGACATACTCACTTTGAGGGCTGGCCAAAGGAAGGGACAAGCCAGGGGACAGACTACCAGCCTTCACAAGAGATGAGGAGGCGTGCCAACAGAGCTCATCGCAAGTTAGCGAGTTGAAAACACGACGCACGAGAAATCATTAAAGAGCAAGCAGCTTTGTGTTTTGTACCAATGTTAAGCTTTGCATTAGTAATGTCCTTTCTAACTTGCATTTCATTTTTAATTATACACTGGTGCGGACAATAGGAACAGGATCGCCGAAGTGAATGTCAGCTTTCATGCTTTCATGGAGGGGGCACCTCGCAAAGGCAATGGAAAACCTTCATGGGGACTGCCTGAACATTCCAGCTTGTGCATTTTCATTTGTTCAATTTAAACGCTAGAATTAGTATGGCAGGTATGAACCCGCTGCTGTTAAACTGCAAAAGCAATTTCCCAGAACTGCTGCAGCTGAAGGAAGCTAATTTACAGCACAAATAATAATTAAAACAAACTGTAAGTAATTAGAGTCGCTAGAACAGTCATCTCAATGAACAACTATTACAAGGAACACCAGATGTGCCCAGGTCCTTTGCTTTCATGGGCAAAGAGGGTTTTATTTCTCCACATCCTGCTGCTCCTGTAAGAGGCTAGTTGTACCATACACGTCATTTTAGACCACCGTTAACGTGTTTGTATTTTACCTTTGCTGCTGGGCCTCAGAGAGAAACAGAACACGCTGTGCACACCCCGGGCAGCGCTGGCACATGGGGCCAGTGCCTGGCCTTGCAGGAGTAGCTGCCGGGGGGTGTAAAGCCCGTGTCCCATTGCAAACCCACAGCTGCAGGCGGGTTCAGAAATAAATATTTTCCTCCCTGATGATCCCACCCAATGGTGGTGGGATTTTAAAAACTTTGTGTTCGATAATACAGCAAATATATATTGAAGATACTGCAATTTTCTTGACAGATGTCATTGCCCATTGCCCTTTCTACACAAAATATAAAAGGTGTAGGTATTGAGAAACACATGAAGGCAAAATGAGATTTTGCTCTAAAGCCTGGGCAATGCCAAAGTGACGTACAGCCCTGGCCTCTCATCGTGTTCTCTGTGACTTGCACCACGTGTAACTCTGAGGTAGTTGGTGATAAAGGCCGCGTTTCGCTTCTCAGCTGCACCTGTCTGTGAGTGCCTACCGTTCGGGTTTAAAAAAAAAAATCCACCGAACACACGCTCGCCGGTATTGCCATACATAAACCGAGAGAGAAGCGATGCCCAGCTTGCTGGTACGGCAAGGCTGCTCCATACAAAGGCGAGGAGCTACGCCGTGGGCAGCATTACCCGCCTGCACAAGGCGCACAAACCAGACCGTCACTTCACGCCTCTTTTTCCCTCAGTTTTACCCTACGGCACCAGGCGGCCGCTCGGCCGGGGGCGGGGGGCGGCAGGCGGCGCTGCGGGCTGCGCTGCGCACGGCTGGGGCTGCGGCCGCCTCCTCCCGCCCGCTGGCGCCGAAATCAAACCGCGCCCTGCACCCGCCTCGGCGGCGACATGGTAAGCGGCTGCCGCGGCGGGGCCGGCCGCTCGCCTCCCGCTCCCTTGGCGCCGTGAGCCGGGCCGCGGGGCCGGGCGGGCAGCGAGGCCGCGGGGCTGCCGAGGGAGCCGCGGGGCGGGCGCGGCGGCACTGGCTCCGGCGCCGGGCAGGGCTGAGGGAGGGGGCGGCGCAGTCGACGGTGGCGGCCGGTAACGGTCGGCCGTGCGTCGCCTTGCCCCCGCACCCGCTGAGGGCGCCGCCGGGCGCCGGCACGCTGAGGGAGAGCGGCGGGGTGCCCGCCTTGTCCCCGCCCCTGCGGCCGCTGAGGGAGAGCGGCGGGGCCGCCCGCCCGCCGCCGGGCCTGGGCCCGCTGAGGGGGAGCGGCGGGGGTGCCCGCCCGCCGCCGGGCCCGAGTCCCCAGCGGCCGCCAGGCAGCACCAGCGCTCCCGGTGCCCCCGGCCCGCGCCTCCCGGGCTGGGCCCCCCCGACTGCCGACACAGGCCCACGGCGGCGGGCCCGGGGGCGCGGCGTGACCGCGGCGCGGGCCGTTTCGTTGGTTTCTTGCAGAGCGACGTAGCTCCCGGCTGGCGCCTGGCTGAGCAGGGCCCGTCGCGGTCGCTCGGGGCGGACACGGTGCCCGCCCGTCCCGCCGAGCCCCGGGTTGAGCGGGCGGGGCCGCGCTGTGCCCCCCGCAGCGCTGCGCCCCCTCGGCACGGCGGGGGTGGGTGGGCCTGGTGTGTGCGGTAGTCACGGTGTGGGACACCTGGCAGAGAGGTAGGAGGAATCGGTGTGAAAATTAATAAAAGCTCTCGGAAGGCACGCGGCGCTGTTCCTGATCTCTGCTGGAGGGCTGGCCTGAGGCTTGGCGCCGTGCGTGCAGGAGCACGGCTTCACTTCCACGCCATGTGCGTGTGGGTGTTGTTTCTGTTCCTGCTGACGGTGTTAGGGCTGCTTGGGAAGGCAGGAGGAAGATGATGATCGGTCTGTCTTCTGTTCATGCTCCTACTGCAGTGTCCATGGTGGCTGTACGTCCTGTGACGTGCTGACGTAGGGGACAGCTGTGACATCGATGCTGACAAGGATGTCACTGGCTAAAGTAGAAGGGAGGCTTTAAAAAATACTAATATGCCTCTATTAGATGTAATACTGAATTGCTTCTGTTCATGTCTGTGTGTTCATTCTAGCTGCGTAAGCTAGTTTTTCAGTTTATTTTTAAAAATCTCTTTATCAGTCTGGCCATTTTGCTCTTGATGCGGATTTAGGATGTTACACTGCCCCACCGCATGATTTATTTAAGAAGGAAGCAGCGGTTAGGAACAAAAAAATGGTACTGACTCCTTTCTGCAGGGCTTGGAAATAAACCCATGTCGTCTTTCTCAAAGCACCATGTTACTAAAATCTCCAATTCCATAGACTCAAGGGCAGCAATACATATGTCTGTCTGTCTGTCTCCCTCTCTCTCTCTTTTTATAGGGAGACCTTTTTTGGCCAGCATTCTATTTTGCTCTTTGTCCTCCTTTCAGTTTCCCCTAGCAGCATGCAGAGGTGCAGGGTCTTGCAGCCTGTGAAGCCGGGAGTGGGGCAAGGAGAAACATTCCGGATTAATGTTATGGCCACTGCTTTTGGGTTGTTGAGGACTATACTAAACGCTATTAAAACTCCAATTCTCCGTGACATTCTTTTTACCCTGATTTTACAATAGGCATGTCAAAATAGTGTTTCTTAAAGTGGTCAGAAGAGGGTATTTCTCAGTTTTGTATTGCTGGTGTTAGTTTGTGAGTAGTCATTTCTGCCTTTTGCTTCTCTGAAACACAGTTTTTAAAATGTGACCTTGAAATTCTAAAGTTGAGTAGGAGATTTGAAGAAAGAGGTAGTACCTCAAAAGTGCTTTATGTTTTTAAAACAAGCCCTAAATGCTAAATGGCCTAGATCTCGCACTAATGTCTGTATATCACAAGATAAAACCCAATTCTAAAAAAAACCACAACCCAACCCCAAAGATATTCCTTCTTATCTTTTTAAGGACTATTAAACGTGTGGGTGAGCTGCTGAGAATTGGTGTAAATATACATGTTTTTCTAATCTAGTAAGGTAAAACAAGGAGCGATATGGGTATGGCAAGTCACATTGAGGCTTGAGCTGGGTTGGGTTGTATGGAAGGTTGGTTCCAAACTTAGAATATAGGTCCTTCAGTTTAATAGACTGCTGGTAGATTAGCTTGGTGTAATAATTCTTTGGGAAGTAGTTTTTCTGGAAGTCTGGGGTTAGTGGTAAAGTATTTTTAAGGATGGCAAATACAACTTATAGGTAAACGGGTTTAAATTCTGAGCAGATGTTAATTATTCAAATGCATGAATTCACTGGGGGATTTTGTTGGGGTTTTTTGTTTGTTTTCCTGTTCTAGTCCAAGAAAAAAGGTCTGAGCTATGAGGAGAAGAGAGTTCGCATGATGGAGATCTTTTTTGAAACAGTAAGTGACTTGTAACTGACCTGTATTTACATCTCTGGGAAAATAGGTCCTAAAAGGAGCTTAACTGTAGATGTAGATGAACTCTGTATATCCTGCTATGCATTTCGCTGATGCCCTGTGTCGTTAATGTATAAATTACAGGGAGAGAGCTTGAGTCATGTAACTTTTGATCAGGTGGCTCATCCCCAGGTGGAGCCAACGCATGAAGATGCACAGGTGGTGTTAAATGCTTCATGTGCTCCCTATTGAAATATCCCTGACTCTGTTACTGTAAGAAAGATAGCAAGAGATAAGACAGCATCTTGCTGCAGTTTATGGGAGGAGGAAGAAATCTGAGTGTTAGAAAAGATGAGAGTTGACCTGAAAGAGGTCACTGGGGAGAAAAAACCTGGTGATCCAGAAGCAGAGCTACAATTATATTGGTGACATAAGTAATTCACAATGTTTCACCTATTAAAAAAATCACTGTGACATTTGAGTACTTGAGCAATGTGGTACACCTGGTGCTGACAATCTGTAACCTGGACTCTGTCTGTCCTAAGGGGTTTACAGTCTAACTTGAGAAAAAAATATGGTAACTTCAGAGCACCAAACAAAAGAACAGGCTTGTTACAATAATAGTCTTTTTTTTTCCCTTTAATTCTCATAATATTATAATTCTATTGAGAGATATGCAGCCTGTTTCCTATAGCAAAACATAAACATGCAGTGTATTTCCTACTTGCTTTTGTTGGCATTAATTTAGTGTAAAAAACATCACGCTTAGATGACTCTGTCATTTGGAGCTGAAGTGTCTTTTATGTTTTTGCACAGAAAGATGTGTTCCAGCTGAAGGATATAGAGAAGATTGCTCCAAAAGAAAAAGGGATTAGTAAGTATTTACAAAAGTTATTTCTCTTGAGGCATTCATTGTTTTTGGGACGGGTCATACAGTGTAAATTTTCCTGGCTACAGTTTTGGGTTTGTGATTGTAATAATGGAAAAAATAGCTGAAAAGGGAGACTGGTCAATGGCAGGGCTGTAGCATTAAAAGTGACATCAACAGCATGCTCCTCCCTTGGTTTGCTAATGTTTGTCACTTGCAATAAGATGTTAGGGCCAGAATGGGAGGTGATTAAAATGTCACAGTTAACTCCAGGTTAACCACTAGAACATGGGACGGGGTTTTTCCTGGAGTCTGAGATGCCTGACTTACAGTGACTTTCAGTGAATGAAATGATTATGTGCACTCGGGTAGTGAACAGAAGATTTAAATATCTGTCTGTAATGTCAAAAATATAAAATGCCAGTCCAGATGTACATGATCAATGTTCTGTTGAGCTTTTCTAGAAAAAAGATGGCTGGACAGCTGTAAATGGGTTTGTCTTTTCAATGGAAGCCTTCCTGATGAGATCCATTGGTTTAGGATTAGGTCTAAGAGGATTTATTTTATGCTGTTCAGTTCTGTATATACCCCGTTCTGTTTCTTTCTATGTTCATCGACGAAAGCTGGGCGAAGCATACTGTTTGTGTAGTTGACACCGTCCTTGACTAGCATATCTTCGTGGTACTTCAAGAGTGAATGAACTTGTTGAAAGAGCTGCAGGCATATGTGAATATTGCAAAGCAGTGTTTCTTGGTTATGTCAGCAGCTGACAGACACGCTCATAGGTTTCTGGAGAGGTGTGGTGCTGTCTTGATTGGTTTTTCAAGCCATATGTTTAATTGTAATTTTGAGGAAGACGATGCAAAACAGTAAATACAAGCAATGAAATTTCACATTTCAAAATCTGGAGCGTAGAGTTTCTAAAACAATTAACACCTCCGAATGGTTCAAATTCATCCTGCCTCTGCATATGAAGGCAGTTGGCCACACAATCCAAACCCCAGTTAACCTGAAAAGAAAAACTAGCCTGTGGAAATGCCCCTGTACTGGCACCCGGCCTATAGCTTGCAAAAGATTGGATGTTCCTGATCTGTGATTCCCTTTAGACTTGAAATGGAAAGTCAGTCCCTGAAAACCTTGAATTTGCTCAGAAGACTTTATCTGCAACACTGGAGGATAATAATAATTACTTTGCTTTGCTGAACAGGTATAATTTTTTTGAAATGGTGAATTATACCACATATTTGCTAGAAAAGGAACAATTATGTTCAGAAATGTTTTGGGTCCTTCTGAATGCAGATGACTTTCTGTATTGGAACTGAATATAACAAAAGTAAAATCTGCCCCTCCTGAGTCTGTAGCCAGGTGATCTTGTTGCCTCTGCTGCTGTTAAATGCTTTGATAAACATTACAAAGTGAAATGCAATTAAACTTCTAATCTAGAAATTATAAATTAATCCATGTTAGACTTAAGATTGCAAGACAACTTCTCAAGTACCCTCTCACATGAGTTTGTTATTGTATTGTGCTATAATATGCATGTATGTTTTATGATACTTGTGAGCAGTGTTTTACAAACATCTGGTAGCAGATGGTACAGAATAGCAGCCTTTATGTTTATAAACTGCTGACTTGAAAGAGATTCATCCCTTGAAGTGAAGCATCAAGCATGGTGTCCTCTTAAACTCTTCCAGGTTGCTGACACTGTAGTGAAATATGCATACAGGTGCTTGTAGATGATGGCTTATGGTATTCATAATTCTCCATAGTTTAGATGCTATGCAGTTCTAATTTGATTTTTTTTTTTTTATTAGCCTCGATGTCAGTGAAAGAGATTCTGCAAAGCTTAGTTGATGATGGCATGGTGGACACCGATAGAATTGGAACTTCTAATTATTTCTGGGCTTTTCCCAGTAAGGCTCTTCATGCCAGGAAGTGTAAATTGGAAGAATTGAAGTCTCAGGTAAATCTATTTTAAGGAAAGTACTTATTTACCTGAATGGGTTTGCTTTTTCGTATACCCCTTGTCATTCTTGTTCATATCACACTCTCTTCGTGTGTGCATATGTATGTATGCACACAGATTTTTGCTATAGGAATTGTGTGGCATGCATGGTGCAACATTCTCATTATCTTGCTATCATGTCAGAAAAGTTTTGGAGGTTGTTTTTGTTGGAGCTTGAGAAGACTTTTTGTCTACTTGCTGCTGAAAGCATGTGCAAAACGTGATGCAAAACATCATTTAAAGGGTTCCACTAAATGCTTAGGCAACATATGCTTTTATGTGTCTTTATATAGTGTAGACCATCAAGTGGTAATGATCTAAATCTATGAAAGGACTGAAATGCATAACTGAACTAAACGTAGCGATAGTTTCTGCTCATGGCCATCGTGCTTTTCCTCTCTGTTTTTAGCAGTAGCTTAATTTGTGAGTGCTTTTGTAATCCCATATTGCACCTTTATTAGGAGAGAAGAGCAAATTGGTCATTATCTTCTGCAGAAGAGCAAGGCGTCTTTTCTTGCAACCTTGCAACATTGCTGTTTTACTGATCTGGTTCTTTCCTACTTTTTAGGAACTGTTTGTCTTGCTTCTTTTAATTGGGGTGGGAAATCATCTCTTCATGAGTTTATTTGCAACTGGAGTACGTGATAACAAGATCAATAAACTATCTTTATGGTCTGATTGCACCACAACAGTGTCAACTTCTCCAGTGCTTGTTTAGCATTATGTCCATTCATCAAAGAATCATTTGAATTAATGCAAATTACTGGTAGCATCTGAACATTTTCAGACATTATTTTCTTCAGGCGTAGCTTTGGTATCATCATTGCCATCTTCTGCACGGCATTGTCAACTTCACCTGCTTTTTAAAGCTCCAAATTAATTCTATTAAAACATGCTTTTTCCCCAGCTTCAATTGAAAAAGCAGTTTGTCAATCTGAAGACTGTTCAAAGCAGATTAAAGTGTGATCAGTGCAGTTGAAATTGCTTGTTTATGCATAGAGTGCTCTGTGACCAGCCGAGAGGTAACCTTGTCAGTTATCCCTTGCTATGCTGTCATTGCTTGTGAATCTCTGTCATAAATAAACTGAAAGAGGCCAGTCCACTGTTCTGTTCTAACCAACGTAAGATTATTTCCTTTTGCCCTGAGCATTTTTATTACTGGCCTGGATGCTCTAGATGGCTATCTGAAGGTATTTTATGTGTCTGCTTGTGTGGATCTGGCAGAGGGAGGAGGCTACTGGTACTGTGTTGCATACCCGATTCCTTTGCAGCAGTTTTCAAGGCCAAGAATTAAGACTTGCTATAACTTTGACTTCCTTTCTCCTTATTCACTAATTCATGTCATCTTTATGACCCAGTGATACAGTCAGGGGTCTGTGGCAGTAAGGAGGAAATGCTGCAGTCCTTCCCGTCATTGACTGGAACTGCCTATTGACAATTTTCCAGGCAGGTGCTTTGGATGGGTTGGAAAGTGCCACTTGAGTTAGCTGTTGTGGTAGTGTATGGGTCATCAAAATTATCAACCCTTTAATTACAGTTTCTGCCACCGACTTGCTCTGTGTTTTGAGTAACTTTAACAACATCTCGGATGACCTGTTAGTGTCTTGGATATAAACTGTACCTTGTGTGTACTGAGACTTGGCTAATATGAAGTTGTCCCACTGACAGTTTTGTCTTTTCCTTTACTGCCTTGTTTTCAGAACTCAAAAGGAGTCCAGATGTTAAAAACTTCCTCGATTCAACTGGATATGCTTGTAATATTTCCAGGCACGGACCTAGTTTGGCATGACTGGGCTTAAGTTCACTTATATTGACTGATAGTAATAATGTGCTCATTCCTACACCAGTGAAGTTTTGTTTATCTGAAACAGATCAGTTTAACTCTGCACTGAACTTGGAACAGTTTCCTGGTAAAGTTACTCTCCTTATTAGTATAGTCACACCAGTTTTAGACCAGGTTACTTACTCTGCAGAATGTAAATGTCAGCTGAGCAATTGAACAAATACATGCCAAAATGCCTGCTTTGTTCACTAAACACCCTGGTGCCACTGTCTTGTTGAATGCGAATGGTTTGCTCTTGGATACTTTCTGGTTTTGCTCGTGCTCCATATTATAGCCAAGTAGTTGAATGAAGAAGTTGATATTTATTGTCTTTGCCCTTGGGCCCAGTCCCATCATGAATTTTAAAGGTAATTGATCACGCAGGTCTCTGGCATACCCTGATGAATAACTTCCTTGAAACGTCTTGCAGAATCTGCCTAATGCGCTCCACCAGAAGTATCCAGGCGTTACTACAAACATATGCTGTACTGCTTTAAATGTACTGTTACATTATTAAACATAAACCCATCTATTATTATGGAATTATAATAGGCATGTAGTTATTGTATTGTGATGCTATTTTATGGCTATTTCTGTGTAGGAAATAAACTATGCTGACATAAAGAGTTTTGCAGTATAAACCTGTTCCAGTTGAATGAAATAGTTTTGTTACCAGACCCTTATTTGCAAACCAAGTCCTGCATATGGGCTTATTGATAGAAGAGCTCTCTTTAGGCCGCGTTATGAGTCCTTAAAAGTACTTATATTCATTACCTTGCTTTTCTGATGAGAATGGAAATGTTTCAGTATTGCAGGGAAAAACATTTTCACTGCTGAAAATAGCTTCTCTGTTGACACTGTGGAAAGGTGGCATTTTCAATGAATTATCACTCTGAACATTTTTACAAGATGATAACAGATTCTGTCTGTGAGTTCAAGTTAGCTATTTTAGTATTTGTATTCTTCTTGATGGGAACACATACAGATTTTCTTAAGGGTTTCTAAATCCAGTCACCAAGTATCACAAAACTTCTTGGCAGAGTATGCAAAGCAGAGGAAAAAAGTAAGCGATTGTACCATTTCTGTTGCATGTTGCCTGTCTTTGATCAATCCTGGATACAGCTTGTGGCATGCTGAGAAAGATGTGTTTTCTTTCCGTGTCTTGTCCAGATTGCTTGTTAACTACATGATCTGGTCTCTTTCTTCAGCAGTTAAAAGCCAGAACCAAGCTGCCTTACTTAAGGCACAAGTTTAAAAATCAAGCAGTTCAGTTGATACTGCAATTAAGGGCTTTTCACCAGGAGGCAGTTACCTTTTTTCGCTGAGGGTATGGTTAAGTAGTGAAGGGAAAGGAGTGATGCCAAATGCTGAACTTGGGACATTGGGAAATAACGTGGAGGAATATCGAACAAGCTTCACCACGATGCAAATTCTCTTATTAATTCCCAGTGCTGAGGCTTATGTTTGACGAGTTGGGCCTGCTACAGGACCTTTGGCCTGAGTATGTTGGTACTTCGTAATGTTTTCGCCAAGTTGCTTGTAGCTCTCTGCATCTTACAGAGCTTGTGACTGTGGGGAGGCTGGCTTAGGAACTAAATTTTTTATTTTTTGTTTCAGGTTTTTTTAGTGATAATCAAGCCACACCCCAATGTAGAGACTTGGTAGCAAAGAAGTTTGGCTCAACATTCATAATGAAGAGCAAGGCAGTTTTATCTGGATGTTTAAAGTTACAACTCTACAGTTGTTGTGTATACCCTAGAATTATTTTTGGGAAGGATCTATTACGTGGTCAGTGTGATCCCCTTGTGCAGAGATGTGGCAATTATAAACAATGCTTGAAATATATTTTCTTTAGGCACAGCTTCCCTCCCCACCCCCATCTTTCAAGTTGCTTTTGTGTGGGCAGGTGTTCGGAGAGGGGTGCTAATCCCTGAACTGACATATAGCAAATCTTGTGCTGATCTGCTTAGGATTGGGATCTGGGTGCTGCTCTAACCCAGGGTTACTGTTTGGATTTCTTCCTGTTTTTCTGAAAAGCTAGGACAACAAATATCTTAAGTTTGTGTAGCATCTACTGCATTTTTTTTTTCTCTGATAGCTCACAGATTAAGAATTACTAAGTAGATTCCTATGAATTTTTGTATTGATTTGTTTTGCAGTGGCATGGTTGCTCTTTAAGATTTATGCCTTCTGCCATATGCTTATTCTTCACCTCTTGGTTATGCTTATGCAGCTGTGAATTGGACCACTGAAAAAATAAAAGATGTTGGAGGTTGCATTTTGGTTAGGTGGGTTTATAGTTGTTTCACTACAGCTATGAAGTGGTGAAACTAGAGCGAGGGTGTGGATTGAGTTTTGTTTTAACAAGGTTTATAAGTGGAGAAATTTTTAATGGAATTTCACCTTTGTTGAGAGAACTGTGGAAGCTTCACTGAGAGGGTGGGGTGTTTTTTGCCTTCCGTAAGAAAAGCTGAAAGGATGCGGTTTTATTCTTTATCAGTATTTTCCTGGCAGTCAGGTTCTGAAGCTTTGAATTACCTATGATCAATTATATGTTGAAAAAATGAGATGTTTATTCTTGGCATAACAATACTGGAAGCTTAGGGGTTTTATTAAACTAACAAAGCATTTGACCTAATTTGTGTAAACAGAAGGGTCATCATTTATTGATGATTCCTCTGCCTGTTGTTGATTGATTTCATAGCATGCATAAAATGAGGAGAATGGAGAGGAGCAACTCCAGCATGTTAATCACAGTCACATTCAATCTCAGGCAAGAGCTGCTGATGTGTTTTGTACAACCGGCCCCCTTGCGTGTTTGGGGTTTGTATTGTTCCGATGTAGGTATTGCTACAGAAGGGATGTGAATGTGAAGGATATGTTACCTGCTGAAGAAGAAAAGGCACGTATGCAGCCAACAACTGTTATCAAGGTTTATCAGGTAGGGAATGGCATATCAGTGAGTGAGAAAGAGAAACCTTTCTGGTGTAACCTTAGTATAAACAGATTCTGCTTAGCTTTTCTTTCATTTCTTCATCTACATCTTTGGTAGAACGCTTGGAACTGTGCGGTCTGTTTTAAATAAGGTGGATTAATGCTTGTTTGCATTTTGGTTTATAGTGCCTTGAATTAAGTATTAGTTAAGGTAAGTAGTGCAGTGAGGCCTTTTTCACCCAACCCTTAGAAGCCATAAGGGATGTCCCATCTCTCTGCGCATTGCCCTCCATAGCCAGCGTGACTGGGGGGATCTAGGCTGGAGCTGCACAGGGCAGGCTGAGTACTGACACTACAGGGCGTAAGGGAGGCAGGAGCAATTCTGGTGATCCTTGGTGACATCCAAGGGTGTCTGTCATTGTGTGACAGGGATATATGATTGAACAATAAGGTCACAGAGGATTGCCACAGCATAATAGAATATTTTTAATCTTAACGTAGGGACCTGGAGTACCAAATTCTTCAAAGATCTTGCAGGTTTTAATGTCATTACTGACAGTACTGTGAGCACTGTACTTCAGTAGCTTGGGGAAACAACCACTTTACTTCCTTTCCCCAGTCTGGTTTTGTGACAGCTCATTTCACTGTTCAGTGCAAAACTGTTCATTTCACCGTTTTATTGTTGTCACACCTACCTTATTTCTCGTGACGTTGCTTTCTTTTGGGTTATTCTTTTGTATTCTCAGGCTTTGCAATGACAGCAAACGTATTATAGCTGCTTTTCCTTCTGAGACTGATAGCAGGATGATGTCACCTTGTACCACAACAGAGAGTAAACAGTCTTTTTAGAGCAGGACACAAGACGGGCTTTTTATGCTGTTCCCTGTGCTCACTTCGAGACACGCTTGAGCATCAGAGACTTGAGGAGAGTTTCTGGCAATTTTTTTTCTCCCACTAAGCATTGCATTGGGCCAGTGTTAGTTGAGATGGAAGGAATTAGCTGATGTTTCGTTCCTTAAATCCCAGCCTTAGGGTTTGTAAAAGCAGGGATTTTCACTTCCCATGACTCATGTATTGAGCCAGGGGAAGAACTTGAAGTTGGTACATCCTAACTCTCCTTTGGCAGCTAGTTTAAAAAAAAACCAACCCAAACCAGAAAAAAACACCAAAAAACAACCCAGGAATTAACTTGTTTAAATAGTGATTTCACATGTACCAAATTGTTTGTACTTACAATTATTTAAATATGAAAAGAGAAAGGATTTATTTTCTTTTTTCTTAAAAAAAAAAAAAAAAAAAGACTTGGGGAATCCTATATTAGGAATGTGTGCTTTTGTTAGGAATGCATGTAGTTTGAAATAGTTAATGCGAAAAAATAATCATATTGGTGTGTAACGTGGCTTGAAGGCCTCCTGGAGGTGTTTGACAACATAACTAAAAGGAGAGAACCTGATTTGTTCAGAATTGACACAGGAAATTTTGAGTTTTAACCATCAGAAAGTCCTTTCAAGATGCAGCTTGGTTTATTTCTATTCTTTTAGACAGATGTATTTTTCGTCCTCAAATACTGTGACTGGATTACTGTGTGGAAAGTTGCTGAATAGAGACTGCTCGAGACCACTGACCAAAGCATGAGAAACTTTTGCTGTCCATGCTGTTTGAGTCTGAGCAGCCTCCTCGATCCTGTGGACTCGCTCGGCTGTCAGTGTATTTCCACAGAGTTTGGAGATTGGTTCTGGACTGCTAATAGGTACAAGCGCTCAGAGGTGGCTGGGTTAAAGAAATCAATCCTGAACTGAGGTGGAGAAGTCAGATGTTCAGTGAGGGGTAACAAGCCTGATGGCGCTTGGAGTCGCGTGATGCTGCTGAATATGTCAGGCAGGATGTGTGCGCTGGCTGGTGCTTTGAGTCAGCCAGTGTGCTTGGGGGACCTCCTGCTGTGAAGCAAGCTTTCTGCACGGCTCTGCAGAAGTGTCTTCTGCAGAAGTGTCTTCAGTAGATGTTGTATCGGTCTTTTAACAGAGCTCCTTGCAGACCTTGGATCTCTTCCAGTTTTCAGCCTCTGTAGATGGTTTTGAATGCAGGGTCTCTCACTGTTTTGTTTTGGTTGGTTGTTTTTCTTTCTCCTCGTGGTAGTGATGGTCTATCCCTAGAGGTCATAGAATTACAGAATTGCTTAGGTTGGAAAAGACCTTTAAGATAGTCCAGCCATTAATTTAGCACTGCCAAGTCCACCACTAAAATATGTCCCTGAGTGCAACATCTTTGGAATCCACAGCTTACTGCTTTTTATAAAACAAGTTTTTTTGGAGGTGCGAGATTTTCACTTTATGATCAGTTGAATGCCTGTAGTAATTCAGTACATTTTTAAAAAGACTTTTTTTTCCTGTAGTGAACAGAAAGGACTTGCATGCATAAAGTGTCTTAAGGTTTATCGTGACCTTAAGCTTAGCTGAAATACCTTTTAGAAAAGCTTAGAGCTATCTTTTTAGTATGAATTTTATTGATGTTGGAGAATAGCAAAGTTAGAGTTGTTAAAGAATTGTCCTCTAAAACCAGAGAAGCACATCAGTACTTCTGCAACTAATGCGTGTGATTTGTGTTAGGGATTATTTATTTAGACATTTTTCTCTAATACGTATGCTTACAATTTAATTTTATTAGGTTGCAGAAAACGTAATGAATTGTCCCTTTCCATGAAAAATAAAAGTCTAATTGCTGAAGAGGTCTCTTTTAATGCCCACTATACTATACAGGCAGGATCCCAATGTGTTGCCTAAGCATTTACAGCAGTTTTCCCGTATCCATGCTGGACCTCCCTTTTTTGCTCATATTTGAGGGTATCTCATTTAGCTTTCTACTTTATTTATTTATTTCTTATTACTTGGATTGACCTGGCCAGCTTGATAATTGCAGCCCCAGTCTGCTGGGTGGTTCCATTCCTTTATGGCTCACTTTCTCCCCCTCCCTCCCTTGCATAGTAATAACTCTCCCAACAGATGCAATTAGTGACTCCTCCCTATTTTCAGCCTGCATGCTTTCACTAACCTGTATGTTTTCTTTGAAATAATGACTAGACACGTAAAGAAATGGCCAGCTGTGAAGCTGGTATGCTATGACCAGCTAACTTCATACCGTCCAGTGAGAGCTGTAGCAGTAGGAAGTGTCCTAAAAGCAAGAGGCTGAGAATTTGCATCATTTAAATATTGAGAATATGTTGATTATATCTATGCTTGTTTGTTTGTTGATCCTGTAAAGCTTATTCCCTGGATCAGTCTCCTGGAAGATGCTAATAATTTTTTATTTGAAGCATCCAGGGGTTTTGTTACCTCTTTGCATCTTGCACTGTAAAAATGTTGATGTCTTGAAATGATTCTGAATTTAGTAAGTCCTAAAATGTCCAGCAGAGAATACTCTTCTAATGCTGTAACTTATTAGAGCCTTGTGGAATTATGTTTAATGGCATGCTACAAGCCCTGGGAGGGTATGCTTAGTTACTGCTGTCATGGCAGACTTCTAAAAATACAGTGCTCTGGAGGCTTCTGTTAGAATTAAGCAACCTAATAATTTGGTGTTCATTAGTTGAATTTCATGCTTTTCCTTTCACTAGCTGTTAATATATAACTAGATTGATGGCAACTGTGAAGTGTAGCTTTTCCTTTCCTGCCTTCTTGATGAGCATAAGCTAAAATTGGCATGATTTAATAGCAATTATGTTTTTTACAAAAAAACCCAAAACAACTGGCTCTGTAGTAGCTGTAAAGATTATAAAGAAGGCTTGAAGGAAGAATCCTACTATATTAAAAAGGATATATTGTTACGATGCCCTGGTAGTGTATTTTATATATTCATTCTGATATGCATGAGGAAGTACTAGGTTTTTCTAACAGTGTTTTCTATGAAAGTGTGAATTTTTTAGGTAATATCACATAGTTTATTTTTCCTTTTCGAAGAGGCTTGCACGCTGCTGGCTCCGCTCCTGACATTGCAATGAAAATTGTTACTCTGAAATGCAAAGACATTGGGAATAAACATGGGGCTGTCATTCCAGAAGCCCAGTCAAATCTGGCACAGATGCAGCCCTGTGCCCTGCACATCTCCCCTGCCCCAGCGTTGGCATGCAATATGTGACTGACAGTTCAGCATATCGGCAGAAACCCAGCGTCCTGAGAAAGTTTAAAGACTTAGATGTTCTGCACTGTCGGGCAAACCTGGAAGTTTGCCTCTGCTGTAAGGCCAGGAGCTTCCAGCCAGGGGTTAGGGTGGAGGCAACAGTAATTTTCAAAGCTGGATTTGTTCGTGACAGCGAGTTGTAATCTTATTTAATTTTAACTTTGACTTTCATCTTAAAATCTTGTCATTCAATTAATATAGCATATTTTATTTTAGAAAATTAGCATGCATGCAGAAATAAAATACGAGCATGCAATTTTATATCTCACTTCATAGCAGTTTCCCCTTCTGAAAGGAATGAAATTTAAAAATAAAAACCCCCGTAGTATAAAACCAAAATGTGTGGAGTTAGTTTGAAGCAGGAAGACTTTAGAGGAAAGGCCTTTCTCATCACAGTCAAACAGCTCATTAATGAGCACATGGTAGTTCCATTAAAGACTATTCTTCCTATCAGGAGTTTGAGATGACTTGGTTATCTGTCTGAGCATTACTTAAAAACAATGAAATTGGCACAAAGAGTGAATATGTAAGAGTGCTGCCAAAACTCTGAAATTCGATACGTGTATTTTACTGAGGCTTTTTATTTTACTGATAACATCTCAGTGTAGAATTTGGGCTTTTTAAGAAGTCTGTGGAATAAATTTTTGATTTGTTTTTTGTAGTCTTTAGGCACGGCTTCAGCTCAGGGAATATCAGATGAATATTGTTTTTTAAGTTGGGACTGTCTGTGCTTAGTCCCTGAAGGCCATGTCAGCGTATGGTCAAGCTGCTTAGGACAGCAATCTTTAAAAGCCCTTTAGGGGAAGGTGAAAATTTTTCTTTTTCCTCTCCCTTTCTTTCCAAGGGAAGATATTTTTCAGTGTTCTTTCTGCCTTGAACAGACCTGTTAACTATGACCTTGGACTTCATAGGTTTAGTAAATACACTAATAGGCAGTAACAAGCACCCTTCGTGTCCAGGTATTAAAATTTTCTATAGTTCTGTCAGTCATGTGGGTGCTTTTTGGCTCTTTCAGTTTCCCTATTAGACTGCATTTATGAAACAGTGTTGAAGAATGAGGAGTTTCAGCTTCTCTCCCCCCCCCCCCCCCCCCCCCCCCCTTTTTTTTTTTAAGGTTGATCAGGCATACTTAGTATTTGTATCTGAGTAGACGGCCATCTGTCCCTCAGGTTGTGCCAATTATGCCAATTCTGAAAGCAGCCAGAGAAATTCAGTTCTTTCATTCAGGCTGCACAGCTGTTTCTTTCACCTTCAGTCTATTAAGGAGATTGGCCTGGAGTGGTTATTTTCTGTGGCGTAACTAGTACTTACCAATGGTGTTGCAAATGAATGAAGCAAAACCAAAAGCTCATGGCAACACATCTTCTCTACATAAACTTTAACCTAACAACTATGGCAAATGTAAAAAATCAGAAAATAATTGAATTAAAAGCTACTTTTAATGTAGAGGGTTTACTACAGTAACAATCTTTAAAATAATTGCAGCTAGCAATATAAGGCTTGTGCATGGATTGGTGAAGGTTGTAATGGAGGGGAAATTCCTCATTCTTTCTTCTGGATAACCCACACATTCTGTTTTTATCCAAAACCAATTGCAGGAAGAAGAACTTGTCTCATACTCAGCATGAACTGAGAATAGAGCCATGCCTAATTTACCATGTGATATTTTAGTCTCACTCTCATGTTTTAACATGCTAAATAAACCAGGATTATAGGCCTAAATTTAATCTTGAAACACAAAATGGATTGTGTTTGTGGGAGAGGCAAGTAAATCGGTGTTACCAACATGGATACTCCAGCAAAACATAAATACTACTTATGAATGCAGAGATCTAACTTCAGAATTCTTACTTTTTGAGAATCTTTATAGTGCTTTGTTGGACAATTTTATGGAAAGTCAGATATTTGTTCAGTTATTTACCTGAAAAAACCTTCACTTATTTAGCTTGAGTGTCTGATACTTTTTTTTTTTTCCCCTCACTGACATAAGTAACAATCCAAAAGTAAAAAATAGTACTTTAAAAAGACAACACTTGCACACTGGCAGAATTAATAGCATGATATGTTGGAAGAAGTATTATTCACTTAAAAGAATCATTATTCACTTAAAAGAATTGGCACACCAGCCCTTCATTTTGAATAGCGAATGCAGTTTGGTTTGGGTCCCCTTTTTCTCCAGAAAGCTATACTTATTCCCTACCTTCTCCCAAGTTTTTGAACTGACTCTTTCAAAGATTGCATTAAAAATGACGTAATCTTTTTATGGTAAAATATGTAGCATGCATAGAAGAAAGAGTGCTTGTATTGAACATTTTTCCAGTATACCTATAATGACGTAATTAAGGAAAGAATAATCTTGTGAGTACGGAAATATAGTGGGCCCTGACTCTCTCTTCTCTTTTTCTACAGTTTGCTTACTATCCATTTTATGGTGTTCTTTTGCTAAAGTGTCTTGTCAATTCTTCAATTTCTGAATTAAAAATTATTTTTCTATATTGTGTTAATCTCTACTTTTCTTCTTGCCTGTATATCTTGAACCGCTGCTGTCTCCTGGTTGCTTCTCTCATGTTCCTTCTAAGTCCCAGCAAACACGATTCCCTGCTTCGTATTGCTGAATGACTTAGAGTGACCTGGGGTAAGATGTTGCATGCTTCTTTTCTCTTACTTTTCACAAAAGAAAAAAAATATCTTTTAATTGTATTTACATAATGCGTGTATGTTTGCCGTCAGTGCTTCACCATGAGTACATCCCATCCCTGACTAAAGTCGCAGTGAACCTGGTGCCTGTTCCTCCTGCAGTTCAGTTTGCTGGGTTATCTGCAGTACTGGTATTTCACAAGTGGTGCACAGGTGTCCTGAGAGCAGAGCAGAAGTGACAATGCTGCCGTTCATGGCGGTGCTCTCTACTCCACTGTGAGCATAATCAGCTAACTTAAAAGTTCACTCCTGTGTCTTTGGAGGCCCTGGCAAGTATGTATTTGTGACTGCATGTGTCAAAGTAGTACTTGTGTGATTACTTTGTGTAGTACTTTAGGAAGCAATACCACACATCATTGCATGGAGGTCTTTGTGGTTTGTGTCCCCCCCCTTCTCTTAAGTTTTATTCGTTTAGTCAACAGTGATTGTTAAGTGGTTTCTTTTAGTAATGTTCTGTGCCTTTCTTTTAAGACAACAGGTCTGTTTTCAATATTTTCAGATTGTTCTTTGGCTGTTAATCTTTTGCATTTTTACTCTCTCTATATTATTAGTCTGCTTTCTGGGTTCACTTTTTTTTTAATCTTTCTTTAAAATCTAGAGGAATGCTTTGAAGTACTTTCTCTCCATGCCTTCTGTCAATTCCATTTAAGTTTTTCGGTGGTGGGTTAGGTTTAACATAGGAAAGAAATAACACCCATCTACTGCAAATGTCACCCTAAAATTCTTGAACTGCTTTTGTTTAAGCTAAAAGCAAACAAGCCCTTGCCTCTGGCCTGAAACGGAGCATAGTGAGCTTCAAACCCAAAGTAAATAACTTTGCAAAGTTATAAACAATTAAAAAATGAATGTCTTGAATTCTTCTGTAGTGCCACAGAGAGTAGTGCTCACAATAGTGGTAGTTCTGAATACCATTTTTGGATGAATGTTTTGGCAGAAAGAAAACTGAGCATATGATATTTCTCTTTAAGACCATAATGACAGTGGCCTAACAGCTGTGAATGCTCTTGGTGGTTAGCATATGAGACCTTGGTTTGATTCTTGTCCAGCATGCATACTCTGGGGTCTGTGTTTGCATGGCTTACACCATGTCTGTAGATATTTTAATGTATGCTAGGGAGACAAGCTACATGTTTGGTGGGAGATTGGTGGTTAGAGTGGTTAAGAACGAGAAACCAGAAGGAATACGACCAACAAAAACTATTGCTGGGAAATAAAAATCCCGTTGTGTAGAGCTAGGACAGTATAAGGCAGGTTTTGGGAAGGAACGTTCCTCCTCCTACTCTACATCACTGACTTGCCAAAGTGGAACCCTAACAGTAATGCATGCATAGTATATTATAAATTACCTGTGTATGTCTAGTCTGTATTGTTTGATACAAACCAGACCCCACGGCCTGTGGTGGAACTGATGGTTATCCTCAGCATGGAGCACTTAGCACACGCAAACTGCTGCACGAATGTATGGCTAAACACTGAAGGACCTTTGCAGGGTAAGGAAGAACATCCTTTTATGGATTTTGGGTTGAGAATTAGTGTTGAAGCTAGGCCAGTGGTCAGTTAATTGACTGCAGTGGTCTGTAAAAGTAAAGGAACTGTTTCCCAACTCTCCTGTTTTGTAGATTCTAGTTAGTTACTTCATTAAACTTTTCTTGCAGGCTCCTACCATGTTTTGCAAACACTGAAGATGCTCTTGTGGAGGATTATTTTTTTTACTTTTTGAGGTATTTAGTCTCCCCTCCTTCTTTAAACAGCTTTCCCCTAATGACATTTTTCCAGCTTTCTTGCATCTTGCTTAACTATATGCTGATTCAGAGCAGTCAGACCGGAGACATGAAACTTTCTAATACAGCGGAGTGTCTCTTTCTGTACTTGTTTTCCACACCTGGTCAGTTATACTTGTGTCAGACAAGGTTGTTCGTGTGTCAGACAGTGTAGAGGGGAGACGATAAGTAGCTTTTTCTCCAGATCAAACTCACTGCTATTGGCAGGAGTCAGATTTTGCTCAGGGTGGTTAATGTTTCTTGAGAAATTGTTTGCCAATTCCTTTGAAAAAATGTCCCAAGATTGCTCCAAGGATTCAAGTCTTCTAGCTGCTACTGTGCTCCTTTGCAGTCAAGCTTTTCTACAGCCTGGTGAGTGGGAAAGTAAGTCACTGTATTTGGCAGATGTGATCTTCTGCTGTCTGCATACACAACACTTGCAAATTCTGCCTTTTTTTTTTTTTTTTTTCCTCTTAATGCCCTATAACCTGTCATCTGCCATTTGCCCTTACCTCTCAATTAAGTATCGTGTCCCCTGTATTCAGCTTTCCTCCAACTCCTTTGTCCTTGCTGACTGCCTTTCCTTCTTTCATGTAGTTACTTTCAGCTGTGTTCCCACCTCGGTATCTAAGCCTTGCTGCTTCTGCCATCGTCATAGATTCCTTGCACAGACCCTGGCCATCTGTTCCTTACCCTTTGCATCCTGTGTTTGGGTTTTTTTTCAGTATCTCACTGCCTCCTGCCATTTCTTTCCATATCCTCATCTTTTATTTGTTGTCATGGGAATACCCACTGTGAATTCTAAATAATACATAAAGAGCTGTGGGGTGTTTTTTTATTTTGTAAAGTCTTGATTGTGAAGACAGAATCAAAAAAGCCCTCCAATAAATTAAAATTGTGAGAGAAGAAAGCAAAACCTTGACTAAAATTGTTCAAAAATCATCCTTGCTTTTAGATAGAATTCTTCTAACCTTGTGACATGGCAACCTTGCATGTTATGTCGGTCAGAGTCTAAGAAATTTCTTAGTTCTCAGTGTTTGTCGTTACTGTCTCTTTCACAATTAAATGCTGCGGAATATAGAGGACCAAGAAGATGTAATCAGATGCCATACTGGGAAACATAATTCCAAGCTGGAAACTAGTTCTTACAATTTCATTGCAGTTCCCTGACAGCTCTTGCTGTACTTCCATTTTATAGAAATGTTTCTGCATTCTCAAGAACTTAATGAATATGAAAAAAAACAGAGAAAGCAACACCTTCCTGACCTGTCTTGCAGAAGGCATTGGCTTACTCTTTGCACTTGTGGTGTATGTGCCTAGATAAGCTCCTTGCCTCCTCTGCTTCCCCTGGGAGTTTTGTTCCAGAAGAATTCATTATTCAGAGATACTGAGTGATGTGTGCTCTGGTGTGTCTTCCCTGGATTTCATGAACTGCGATATGCACCTAAGATTGTCCTCTTCTGAACTGTAGACTTCTGTTTAGTACAGTATAGTGTGGGGACTAACACACTTAATTTTTTAAGAATTTTGTGGAAAGCCCAGAAAGTACTGTTTAACTAGCCACCAAGACGAAGATGTTGGTGTACTTCAAGCCACCTAGTGAAACCCGCACTGCCTCTGTGGTTGCTTGCACTGATAGCAATGAGTAGACAGCTGGACATGTTTTTCCTGAAATTATATATGCCTTACCATTAGTGTGATTCTGATGTAAATTGAAGAAAAATTGAAACATTATTTTTGAAAGGAGACCTTCTTGTCTGTATGTATGCTTACATGTGTATGAACACATACTTCTCCAGAAAGAGTAATTAATTTTTAAATATTGAGCTATAAAAGGAACCTAGTGATCTGCAGTTGGGCTGGGTCCTAATCTATACGCACCACCAGTACAGAGTTTCTTTTTACCGTTATGGCTGATCTCTAGGACTTGGCAGTAAGCTCTGCCTGATGTTTATCATGCATTTACATTTAACATGTTATTTCTGAAAATACAGACTGAACATGAGTTTAAATAGAAATTGAGAAGTGATTATAGCTCCAAAGTAGTTATGTTTGCTCTGTGTGACTGTGGTCTTGGTGTTTCAGCTGCACAAGAATATAAATGATATGATTAAATTATCAAGGCTAGGGACTGCAAGAAATGTCTAGGAGTGCTTTTCCACCAAGCAGGATCCTCAGTGAGAAAGGGAATGTAGAAGTGGAGACTTCACATGAGGGTATTGAGGGGAAGGCAAAATAAAACCTGTGCTCTGACAGCCACCTTCACCATCTTCACAGTTAGTCTCATATGCTAGTTTTCAACCTTACTGGTGCTCAGAACATCTTAAAGCTAAATCAAAAAGTGAGTACTTACAAAGCATGCTACTTTTAATTCCTTTTGTTTTCCCCCCCTTTTTGTGTTGGTTTCAAATGCAGTAACCAGTTCCCAAGCTATATTTTATTAGCTGCTTTTTTTTTTTTTTTTTTTTTTTTTTCCTCCAGTCTTATTGATCTCACTTAACATTTCAAGGTGCTTTGGCTAATGCTGAATGTTGTGTCCCTGAGGGGCGAGTCATACATCCTGCTCAGTTTAACAGTTTCTGAAGTGCCTCTGGAAAACTTGCAGCTGAACTGGAAGGGCCTGGTTCTTAATGGGTGGCAGGTTAATGCAGAGAGATACACCTCTTTATGAATGATTCCTCCTGGATTGCAGGGAAATGAGGCACCAGCCCTAGTGAGATGCAATTTGTCTGAGATTCCTCTGCCTCAGGCCTGGAGGAGCGGAGCTCTGAAGTCTAGTGGTGTGAGTGCTGCACAGAAAAAGGGGGCCATGGCTTTACATGCCTTTGAGCTATAGAGGGTTCTATTCATCAGTATGCAAAAGGGATTGGGGCCATGCCAATGGCATACCAGACTTTGGGAAGATGTATCAGCCGCTGAGCAGGTGCATCTGCTACAGCTTTTGTCACTGCTTCCTCTGAATAAGGAGAGCTGGAAAAGGACCAAAGGAAATCATCTAATCCAAAGCCTCCATGTCATGGAGTCCTTTGCGTAGAGATGCCAGGTTATGGTATGAAATAGGATTTTGGTCCCATGCTGAACATGCAGTACGTAACAAGATTGTGTCCCAGAGGGATGAAAATTTCTTATACTTTAAGATGCTTACTGTAATTCTTTTCTGTGGTTCAGAGCCTCAGACTTACATCTGGGTGCTTTTGTATTTATTTTTATTGCACAAGTTATAAATATATAAAAAATACATACTTAAAAGTGTACATCCACCTGTTTATTTAACTATATTTTTACGTATACACATTTTATAGGTATGTCTATTATATGTTACTGAAATAAGTTGATTTTGTTCTTTGTCTCCTTTATCAGTTTGCTGAAAGCAGTCAGAAGAAAGAGGCTTTAATAAAAAGCATTGAGAAATCAAAAATTGGACGTGAAGATACTGTAAGTTGCTTTTGGGGGGTAGGCACTTGTACCAGAAAATAGAACTACAACTATGCACAGTTTGTAAATATGTAGTAACTTGAAATCCATTAAGAATTCTAAATACTGCAGATGAGAAAGGGACAGGAAAGAAATAACCAGATACTAGATTATTCCTTAGTTTCTCATGCACTAATGTGTAATATTGACAACTGGCTGCTCCAAGGCTGAGAAAATGTGTGGTTGCCTGAAGTCTGGTAATCTTCCAGGCTTTTTCAGATTTAAAGATATCTTAAAACTTGAACTAGCCAGACACATGTACCAAAGTTGCAAATGGTTGCTGAACTGACAAATCTAGTAACTGCAAACTTAGGTGTTGGGGGTCTTTTTTTTTAAAAAAAAACAAACTTATTTATAATCTAGACGTCTAAATTACTGTTCTGAGCAGCCATGTAAGCTTGGTGCTCTTTGCATGCTGAAGCTGTTAGCACTGCAAAATATTTAGGCTTCACATTTACCATACATAGGAAGTAGCATATTTGAAGTTGCTGATTTGTTTTGAGATGCTCAGTGATTTAAACTTAAACATGAATGCTTAACAGGACCAGCCAGAAGCTTTCAGGTGGAATAGAATTTTGTAGGAAAGTGCCAAATCTTAGAATGCAAAATGTTTTATAGAAACGCTCTGGATTTGACCTTTAATCAGGGAATCACAGTTTCTCAGGCACTTGTGCTTGTCAGGTTTCCAAATGGGCATTTTGAAGCTTGGCTTCTCCACCATGGGACCTGCCCTAGTCACAAGAAGCTGTTGGTCCTGGAAATTCTGTTCTGGCTGATGCTTCCAACATTTTGGTTCCGGATTATAAGTCAGGAAGAAGTCCTGGGAAATCTGTGTCACGATGTAGGTCTCTGAGCAGCTGGCCTCCATATTGCAGCATCTGGAAGCTTTTGATTTCCAATCTGCATTTTCAGAACATGCTGAATCCAGACTGTTGGCAAAAGCACTGGGAATATGGAAGTTTGAAAAACAAAAAAACCACCTCAGACTGCTGGGCTGCTGTGGAGATTGGCATTGGCTGAAAATCTGATGTTTAACAAACTCGTGCTATCTGGCTTTTTTAGGCTACCCAGTTGCCCTAACATGATCAGCCAGTTACAGTGTTTGGCCGTAGCTACAGACTGAATTAGAAGTATGTGCTGAGCTGGCAATGGGAGGGCTCATGTTGAGTCAGTGTCTGCAAATTCTTATTGATCAATAGAATATTTGAAGTCAATATTTTATAGTCTCCCAGCAAATACTACCATGTCATAAATACCTGAATTTATTTCTGAGACTGCTGCTTTTAAGTGGTGTGGAAAAAAGGACGAGGAAAATAAATTCAGAGGGTATTCATGCAGGGTCGATTTGTGGAAGTGTGAATGGTAGGTTTTTACATAATGCTGTCTTTTAATTACAAGACTAGCACTCCTAAATACTGTTTAACCTTTAAGCCAAACAATTAAGAGATCTGTTTGGAGTTTGTCAAACCACATGGGGTTCAAAGGTTGCAGAAAATAGTTCTTTTGTTTACCCATTTTGGCTTTATTTTTTTCCTTCCAATTTGTACTCAGTATCATTTAGTGTTACTGAGAGTTTTGTGTGTGCATAAAATGCTCAGCTGGTTCATTGACAGAAAGCAGTAGTGAAAACAGCTTTTAAATTTACATCTTTTTGGTTTTTTGAAAAATGTTCTGTGTAATAATTACTGATTTTTATTTTTATTGGTTTGTTTTTTTTTATATTCTCCCAACATACTTTGAATCGTCAGGCGGAACGTGCAGCTCTAATAGAGGAACTTGCTGCCCTTCGGCAAAAAAAAGAGCAGCTAAAGGCAGAAATAGACAAATACAGAGAATGTGATCCAGATGTTGTTGAAGAAATGCGTAAGTCGTATATTATTTAAAGTGAAATTTTGCATGAAAAGGTTTGCACTTCTTTAGCTTCAAATCTGGTATGCAGATAGGTCAAAGAATAGCTGCTTTTCTTTTTAAAGCTGTAAGCAGTACAATACAGGCACACTGGCCATTTCTTTTCATGTTTTGTTGTGTTATATAAGGCGGTGCTTGTTGATAATTACTCTGCCAGGAACTGAGCAATTAAAAAACAGTCCTAAAATTGAAATACTCTGATGCATTAGGGTTAATATCAGGACCATTCTTTCTAGAACCATATTAATTCTATAATTTCTAAGTGTGCTGAACCCTAGGATGTGTGTAGGAAGAGTAGTTAGTCTCTGGCTCCTATTTACCTTCAATTCCATGCTGGCAAAACAGGTATCTCTCTACTTACTTTGTCTGTTTAGAACATAAGCATTTTGTTAGAGATGCTTCATTGTCACTTAGGTGTAAGTATGGTATTACACTGTGGACTTACTGTTTGTACTGCCTCTGACATGCTGGGTTTTGGTTGGAGTTTCTAATTCTAATGGAATATGAGGAACGATGAGTGACTTTAATACAGAATTGGGCACTGAAATGTACTTAATATTCTGATCCTTAGCATGAAAAATGAAAAGCATACATGAAATTTTATTGAATTTTTTCTACTTCAACTTTCATGTTTTATTTATTAGGTTCTTACATTGCTACCCAAATACCACTGCGTATTCAGTTGCTGTCATGCCAAAATGCCATTACAGAATGATGAGGAACAGGCACAGACCTTTTTCTGAGGAGATATCTGGCCAAATCTTCTTCTTCCCTTATTCTTCTAACAAAATCAACAGTTCTAGAAACATGCTGAGATGAAGCCAAAAACATAAACAAGAGTTGGCAGCACACCCCAAAATTGGACCATTTTTTTTATTTTTTTTGAGGAGCAGTGACACTTTTTGTCAGCTGCATTATCTTTTCCTGAGGTTGTAACGGTATGCCAGGGAATAAGCAAACTCTAGACCTGAGGTTAGTTACTGTGCTGTAAATCCCTTGCTGTGTGCTCTTTGAGGACAAGTGAAAGGCACATTCCAGCTGATTCCAGCTGTAAAAATGCACGAGGTTAGGCAAATACTGACAGCAGAGGAGTTCATAGTGCCAGGTATTTTAACTGCTGAGATACCCTTATATTAAGCATTGCACTGAATGATTGGAGGAACCTCTCATTTGAAGCAGTTGCAGTGAGCATGTTCCTAAATGTTAGGCACAAGGGGGACAAATCACAGCTTGAATGCTAGGGCAAGCTGCATTAGCTGGCAACACAGAGACTAATATTCTGAAAAGAGGGAAGGGGAAAGAAATGTAATCATTACTTACTTCAGTCATGCCCTTCTCTTTTTACTTGTGTGTTTGTGTGTGTGTTTAACCTCCATGTGAGCTTCTGCAATGGAGGGATGAGCATTTAAGGGGGTTGGTGGCCTTAGCCTTGTTGGGCTACCTGTAGGGTTCCCAGGGGAATATGCAGGCGTGTTTCAAAAGTTTCTCCCTGACCTTTGATTAAAAAGTTTCTGCTTCGTTAAGTGTTTCATCAGTCATTGTTGCACTGGCAGTGCACGTTGTTGCTGATAATGTATAAATGAATAAATGACAATGTCAGTTTTGGAGACTTAGTGTCTCTGTCAAAGCTGAATGGAATTTTACAGGTTTAAGGGAAAAAGGAGGAGAGAGGGGGAAGAAAAAAAAAAAAAAGAAAAATTGGGGGGCATTTCTCTTGTTCCACAGTGCAGGGAAGTGCAAAGGCAAAACAAGATGCAGAAGTTAGAGGGGTTAGTGTAAGGTGGCCATAAAGAATCTCAGGCAATGGAAGGTGTTCAGCTAGACATCAAAGTTACTGCTGCTGTTTCACAGAATAACCTTATAATCAAAGTTACTGGTTCACAGATTTTTAAAGCCTTTTCAACCTGCGAGTGATAGGATTTTTTCCTAGCTGTACAATTTAGGTAACACAATCCTTGTGATTACTTTCAGTTAGCTCACCTGCGCAGGTTACTAACTCTAAATTACCTTATGTTAATTTTGAGTCGGATATCAGAGATGGCTGTTATGATATATAATTGCACTGGTTTTAAGAGTTGGATTGTTCAATATAGTATGTTTAGTAATGGGCAGTTGTCACTTTCTACATTTGGGTTTTCCCTCTTACTTAATGACTTCAAACTGTTAAGGAAATCTTCTTGATACTCAGTATAAAATTTCACTCTGTTAAATAAATTCCCATCCCATATCATAGAGCTGCCTTGATTTTTGTCATGGTATTTTAGGGGTGAATCAAACTGTCGTCTGATTTCAGTGGCCTTCAACTTTCGTGAATGCTTTGCTATGCCTTTTTAATTGCCCTTTCCCTCAAAGTAGTATTGCAGAAACAAACCTATTGTAGAGCGATGAGCCTCATTAAAACACATGCATACTAATTCCAGGGTCAAAACAGAGTCTGGATGATTCATAGCAAATACTTGAAGACTCAACTAAAAGCTGAACATCTGTCTTGCTTCCTGAGTCTTACGGTGGGAAAGTCATGTTTGACCATGTAACTAAATATCCTATAACACATATTCACAAGTGGGCAAATCAGAGTACTAAAATACTAGCTCTCTTTTTTTGCTGACTTCATTGCTTGTCCTTTTAATATCAGTAACAAATGTTTTGCAATATGTTTCTGCTTAATTTCCTTGGCTTTCGTATTAGAGAGCTGAAGTATAAACTTTAATGCCTTCCCAAGTTTACAGGATTTGAACACAGAATTTCAGTATTTGTATGTAACTACAGTAAACAGCAGAAGAAACAAGATTTAGAGACTGACCACTAGAGGAAGCTACATAATAGTCTGGTCTTGTGGATATATTTGGATAATTCCATTTTACAGGTAGGGTATTATAAAAATATATCTAGAATTGCAAAATATATGGATTTCTCTAGCAACCACTGCAGTTCAGTGGTTGAAGCTTGTCTTTGCCACTGGGAAATGTTAAGCCATCTTGTGTGAGTTAGGATTGAGTAATAAATTCTTCCTCAACATTAAAGGCAGTAAAACTGACAACAGCCGAAAAAAAAACCCAACCAACTGGGATTTTATACTTCTCTGTTAAACTTGTGATCCTGGTTCAGCTAGCACAGGACAGAGCCCTTGTTTCTCAGCTTTGAGGCAGATTTTTGTAGGCTGGAGGATATTCTCATGGGAAAGCACTCATTGTAGAGAAGAGATTCTCTAGTCCTCCAGGAGAAAGGCTTTTATAACATAACATGTATGTGTAGAGTTGGATACATGTGATGCTGCTAGATTCCCTAAAGATTATGGTAGAGGACCAAGGCATGGAGAACGCAAGGTTTCAGTAGTTCATAATTTATCCAGAATTTCACAGGGCCAACCAAAAAAGCTCCACACGTCAAGATTAACCTTCTGCGTAAGTTTAATTCTTTCAGCCCTCCAGAGAGAAATTTTAGGGAGCTAATGAAATTTTTCTGATAATTAATTTTATAGAAAGGCTCATCTGGCAACCTAAGCGTGTAAATGATACAGATTTTGCTCTGAGTTGTTGGCCCGCTTGTAACTGGGAACAGCTAGATGTTTTCAGTGTTCACTGTAAAACAAACATTTCTAGAATTTCAAATTTCTTGTTCTTCCACTGTAATTAGAGGAATGTTGATTCATACTATATAAAAACATTGTTGGGTCTTAGCTATGTTTTTCACAGTAGCCATGCTTTGGTTACTTTGTGCCTTTGCATAGGACAGTAATCTTGGAAATAGTTACATACTGACTGAAGTAAGTGACTTCTCAGTGGTATGATTGCTAATATTTTTGGTGCTTGTCTTAGATGTTGCCTGTCAGCATTCCTGTTTTATTTAGCATGGTTTTAGAATGTCAAATTACTGATAATTTTCATGCTTTAGGCTTTTACCTTTAAAACAAAGATCTGAATGTGTCTAGATGAACTGTATTTTCAAAAAATTAGCAGACTGCCATACAACACATGTAATGGAGTAATTTTGGTGTCAACCTTTTTATTTTTGCTCTCTTTATTTTTGTCTGGTAGCAAGAGGCATAAGTGGTTCAAATGGACAGGATTTCAAACCATAAATGCCAGATAGTTTTCCATTTGAATCTCTACCGGTGTGATCTCAGAGGCATCACTTCAGTCTAGTTCAGGGTTAGATTATTTTCTAAAAGTAATACTTATGTGGCTGTGTAGGCTTTACTGAGTACCATGAAAATGTCATGCTAGATGTAGTATGTACTTGAAAGTGTCTTTTTTTCATTGTAGATGCTTCAAAAATCTCTAGTTCTGATGTGTCTGAACACTGAAAATTCCAGCTTGACAGACTGTTGTGAAGAATTATGTTGGGGTATACAGACAGGATGAGAAAATAGTTCTAGGTTTACCAATTTCTTCATTCATCTTAATATCTTGAGGCTAAATGCTGAAAAGGTAATATTGATTTAGCTGCTGGAATTTTGGGGTGCATAATTTGGTTTTTGTTTGGGATTTTTTTATTTGTTGATACACCCAGCTATTATATTCAAATAAATTTGACAATGTGTATACATGCAGATGTATTTAGTGTTACAAAAACTGAGTACCATGTGCTAGATTCTTCTGGGCGTTTCTTACTAATACCATGAATAGTACTTGTTCCTAGAGGGGATATGGTAGTGAAGAAATGAAATTAAGATTAGACTATCCTGGCTAATGGAGAAGCTTTAAAATGAGTTGCACTGGTTTTACTCAAAATTTGCCAAAACACCGGTAATTTTAAAAATGGTTTAATGGGTTTTGTTTTACATTTTGTAGCAAAGACTATTGTCCAGTAAACATATCAAAAAGATTATTTAAACTAAAGATCCTTGTCAGTGCTTTCAGTTAATGAACTATTCAGTAGCTATTTTTATAAATATAATGATTCACTTGGAAAAGTGAATGTCTACAACTAATTTGAAGCCCAGTCTAGGTGCCACCAAGATCAATAGGGTACAGATCAAGCCTATAGAAAGTAGTTTTGGTTTTTTTTGAATCGCCCCTGGATTCAATATGTTCCATTTGTAATTAAGAGGATGTTTTCTAGCTACTAACCATGAAACACACACCTGGCATCTTGAGAGACAAGCTGTGCTTTTTATGGTTTATGCATCAACACCATCAACAATGATCTGCAACTAGAAATTAGTCATTCTCTTGAAGTTACACTAGTGTCTCTACCCTGACTTAGGTTAGCCTTAGAGGGTTAAACTGAGCTTTGGAGTGAATCGGACACTTGCTTAAAAGTACGTAGAAATATAATAGATTTAAAAGCAAGCACTCCTTTCTTAATTTAGTTGCATCTTTCAGAGGTTTGTATGTTTAATGTATTCATCTCCTGAAGATCTGGATGAGGATATGACAGGAAATAGACAATATATGTTCACGTACGTGGCTTATGGGCTATCTGCTACTAATGAAAACGAAACCACAAAGCCCACCCCCACCTCCTTTATTTTTTCCCTTTTTCCCTCCTTCATCATAGAGTACCAGAATGTATAGAGATGTACACCAGTAATGACAGAGCACATTTACTCAACTAATTGCATCGTGCTAAGATTTTTTTTTTTTTTATGCTTTCCCTGCTCCCTATACTGTTCTTTGAATGGCATGTCATTCAGTTGGAAGGTTGGCAAATTAAATTAGCTGTTCAAAAGCTACATTAAAAGACAAAGCAAAATGCTTTACCAAAACTAAACATAAACTTTATTCCTAATTATTTCTAAAAATAATAAATGTACTTGAGTGTAATCATAGTTACACATAGTAACAGTAAACGTAACTTTTAACTGTTAAGTAAAGTTGAAAAAGGAACAAGGTACTAATTAGTTGAATTACAAATGTATACTTGATCACTAATGCTCCAGGCTCCTTTGGTAATCGTAGCAAGTGAGAAGGAATTGGAAGTTTAAGCAGTATTTTTGTTCCTTTATCTTCATCCCTTCCGGTTTTCTTTTTATCTTGAAAATGAAGGGAGGTTTGTTTGCAGTTCAGGTTATCAAAAATGCTGGTCCTTTGACAGAGCAAACACTTTCAGAGCAGAATCTGGCTGTGATTACCGGAGGCCATAACGTGGTGGTTTAAGGAACTTCCCTGGCAAAAGTAGGTTAAAGAATCGTCACCGTGGCCCTTCATTCCTGAGCTGCAGTTTCCCAATGGTAACAGCAAGTTGTCAGCTTGAGTTAGGAACTGATGGTGTATATATCCTTGTCTTGTGGCAGACTCTCCCGAGGTCTTTGGAATTGGTTCCCACCAGGCAGTCTGTCTGATGAAGTCTTTTGCTGCCTTCTTCAAAAGGCTTTCATGCGTGTGGTAATTAGTCATGCATCTTCCAGAATTGTCTGTCCTGTGGTAGTTGCCCTGAAGAGCAACCAGGGATCCTCCGACTAACTGGGAGCACATCAAGTGACAGATTTTCAAAGGATATCTTCCTGAACTCTGCAATGAATTGAATTGTGTAGAAAATTAATTTGAAAAGAACTGAATGAGAGAGGAACAGGGGCAGGTAAGTGGGTGAGCAGCTCCTGGTGCTTGGAAAGGAAGGAGCATATAACAACCACGAAGAGTAATGAGCCAAGGACCACCAGGACAGACTGATGCAGCTTAAGATACATCTGCACGTATATTCCTAAGGTGCAAAGCTTAAAATGAAATGTGAGGCTTTTGGCTGAGGCTGGGAATCTGAGGGGTCATTTGGCTTTCAGCAAATAGCCCTAATTCTCTGTGTTTTGGATAATTTACTTGTCTGTGTGCTTGACCTAAAGTTTGGACTGCAGCTAAGACGTCACTGCAATGAAAAACTAAATGTTTAGACACATGCATACGTGTGTTTTTCTAGCAAAACTATTCTTCTTGGGGAGTGTCTAGTTAGGCCAGCTTGCTTTAAAATGAAGCTGCATTTTAACTGGTTAAGAAAAAACAAATCAAAATACCTTGTCTTTTGTCAGTGGGGTTTTACTTGGACACTCAGAAGGCAGACAGCTGGAAGATCAAATCTTTAGCTAATGTATGTAACACCCTGCTTAAATAAACTGGCTACTCTGGCAAGTTACTTCTTGAAATTAGATGAGAAGGCTCACAAGGCTTATTTTTGTTCTCTCTGCTTATTTTGTTTCTTACTTGTTTATATTGGCATGGCAGAAAAATGTGTAGGGTGAGAGACAGATAGGTGAAATACACAGGAATAATTTTATTGTCTGAGCCGGTAAATCCTTATGGCAAAAGCTGTTGAGCTGCTAAGGAATGGTAGACATTTGATAAAATTTGTCATGTGGAAAATGGCTACTTGTGACTACATTTATGATTTAGATATCCTTGATTTAGAAGTGAATTGCTAGCAATCCATTTGGCCGTGTGCTGAAGCCCTGAAGAGAGCATCAAACGGAAGTAATCTATAGATCATTTATATATTTGAAACAAAAAGGCTTTTGTAGAGTGATTATTTTGCTTCTCTCTCCCAGTGTTAGACTTGCTAGGTTAGTTTTGTGTGGCACCATGCATTCAGACTGCTTTGATAAAGTTATGGTGATATTCGAAGGAATTTAAAAAAAAAATACTGCTTTATATCTTTTAATGACTTCCATATGCAAAATGATGTCAGGGAAGGTATTGTGGATTTTTAATTCCTTGTCTTCAGTGCTAGGTTGCAGGACTGTCAAATCTAATCTTCCTCGGCCTTGTTTAAAAAAAAATGTATTGCCAATCTCTCATTAGGAAATCTCCCACATGTTATGGGATGGTAAGTTATGTTTTCATTGTGAGTTTATCTAGATTAGAACTGTATGTTATCGGTATATATTCCTAATGTAGATGCCCTGTTCTGTGCTATTTAACTGCAAACATTTTGTAGAGCAGGTTGTATGAGTGCAAGACTAATCTTGGCACTGATGGTGTATTTGAGAGTATTTCTAAGGGGTTTTCTCCCCTCCTCACTTTAACATCTTATGAGCTAGTTTCACTGAAAGGAGTAGGGTATCAGAAAAAAAATCTGGAACAGAGAACGAATTTGGAAACACCTTGAAAACAGAGGGGTTTGTCTTTGCAACTGTAAGAGACTTTTATAGACTGGCAGAAGTTAGTCTTTGGTGTTTTCACTCAGTTTGCATGATACTGTGGTAAGGAGAGTAGGGAAACACAATCCTGATGAAACTGCAGTAGTTTGAATGTCAGACAATTTTATAATTATACCGAAGGTGTATTCGTAAGTAATTCAGTATCGGAAAGGGAGGTAGAATTGCTGAAGCTCTGAGATAGGGTCTGTTGTGTCTGTGCATATGCTCAGTGTTTATATTAATGAGCTGGTGTCATGGTTCTGTGCTAGCCAGCAACTAAGACCCACACAGCGGCTTGCTCCCTCCCACCCCAGCAGGAGAGGGGAGAGAGGAGAGAACTGAAGAGTAAAAGTGAGAAAACTCAGGCGTTGAGATAAAGACAGTTTAATAGGTAAAGAGAAAGCTGCAGATGTAAAGCAAAGCAAAGCAAACCAAGGAATTTGTTCACCATTTCCTATCAGCAGGCAGGTGTCCAGCCATCTTCAGGAAAGCAGCGCTCCATCACATGTCATGGTTACTTGGGAAGACAAAGGCCATCGCTCCCAACATCCTCCCCTTCCTGCTTCTTCCCCCAGCTCTATATGCTGGGCATGACGCCATATGGTCTGGAATACCCCTTGGGTCAGTTGGGGCCGGCTGTCCCGGCTGTGTCCCCCCCAGCTCCTTGTGCCCCCCAGCCTGCTCGCTGGTGGGGTGGGATGAGAAGCAGAGAAGACCTGGACTCTGTGTAAGTTCTGCTCAGCAGCAGCTAAAACATCCCTGTGTTATCAACACTGTTCTCAGCACAAATCCAAAACACAGCCCCATACTGGCTCCTATGAAAAATATTCACTCTGTCCCAGCCAAAACCAGCACAGCTGGATAATAGAAGATACGCTTCTGTTACATTTGCATATGACAAAAGTAGGAGAGACTGCGTGGACAAAGGGCAAGGTGGGATTTTAAAATGAGCATGACAAATTGCAAAGATAGTCTAAAAAACACAGGATAAAATTCAGTAGGGGCAAGGGCACGGGTGTACACTCATTCAGGGATATCGTGTTATGCAAATGAACTGAAGACGTTGGTTAAGAGGGGGAGGATTTGAAGATGTCAAGTTTATAGGTTGAATATAAGACCTTCTTGTTGTTAAAATCAAAATTGATGTACTAAGATACAGAAACAGAAGTATAACCACAATGAGATGTATGAAATAATCTTTCTAAAGTTGGCATTAGTGGGGCTTCAGCTGTAATAAGTTGTCAGTATGGGATATCCTACCTGAGAGGTATATAAATAACCGGGGAGAATTCAGAGTAAGCAAAAAGGCCAGACATTGAGCAACTGCAATCTAGAAGAATTTTTTTCCCGAAAATAGGGCTCAAAAGAAGATTGCAGCTAGTGGGTTTCACGTATGTGTCTCTCCTTCAAGAAAGGAAAGGAATAGCCTGTTGGTGAGATTCATGGAGAACTCTGTAAGAAGCAATAGCCTTAAATCAGGGGGGAAAAAAAGATGAACAACTCTTCTAATGGTAGCAATAATCAAACACAGAGCTATATTACCTGGGAAGGTTGTAAAAGCTTTAACACTGGAAACCTTAAAACCAGGCTACAAATACCTCCCAAATGGCATAAGTAAAGTTGGACGTACCTTGAGTGGTGGGTGCAGAGACTGGAGGACCTGCTGCGATGCCTTCCAGATTCTTCTGTGCAACTTGTGACACGTGGGGCGTGCAGCAGAGTGACAGCCAGGACTTGACAAAAACCGTAGTGCTCTGGACCAGGCCTCCTTGCAAAATGCAGTTCAACAGCACAGAAGGTTGCGCATTCCTTGACCTGCGCTGTGGGTACGGAGTTTATTAGTAAGTGAAGTGGGGAGGGAGGAGTTGTCCACTGAAAGGAAAACAAAGTGTTGTTGTTAGGGAGCCCTGAATCAGAAAGGTGGTGTGCTTGTTTCCCTTCTGTAAGCACATTGCTTCCTTCCATTCTTTGATAAGGATGGATGTATTTTAGTTATACAACGAAGATTTCAGCATGGATCTTCAGGTAGAATACTTGAAAGGTAAATGGTCGGTCTTTTTTTTTGGTTTTTTTTTTTTTTCTGTGAGTACATGAATACAGTAAACTTAAGTGCAAGAGCATGTCTTTTGCATAGAGGTAGCAATTTTGATAGCAATTCTCATAAATTCTGTTGGACATTTTTCAAAAATGTGTACATCCAGATGAAGTTTGACAGTGTGACCTTTTCATATGGGATAGCTGGAGCCTTTGCTGATGTGACTTGACGCTTTTTTCGAACACACTAACAAAGATAGCAGACCCTTTAAAAGCATATTCCCAAAGATGTGGATCAGCTTATCAATAGCTTTACTATGCACTGCCATGTCTCACCATATAGACAGGACTGGCATTATGTTATGTATTTACTCTGGTTTATTTTCAAACATACACACACACAGCTGTTGCAACAAGAAATGCTAATTTAATTAAGTCATAAATCAAAATGTATTAAGTATTTCTCTGTCACAAATGGCTTATCTTGTGCTCTGTGCTTTTCAAAATAGTTGTAGATCAGTAGGTAGATTCATAATCAATACTTTCTTGTAGTTCTGAAAATTCAGGCTCTGTATGTAAAGAGATACTTCTTTTTATTATTTAGTAGTATGTCAGAGTAAGTAGTTCTGTTTAATTTGTGATGTCATTTAAATGAGAAACCATAGATATGCATTGACTTGAATTTAGTCCTGCGTTCTGAAGCATTGTAACCTGCTGATTAATACAATGGGGATAAGTGTTACGTGCGATACTGGAGTATGGGGGAGGAATTCCCTGTTATTATGGGTTCAAAGGAGTTGACAGAATCTTGATGTGCTATCACTTCTACACAAGAGCTCTTTATTCTGGTTATGAAACAACTCTTTGGGAAGTATGGGGAAAGGTAAAGACTGCATATAGTGTGGAGGTATCTCTGCCTTATACTTGCTTGCAAAACGTTAGTCTAAAGCGATTCTGTTGTGAGTTACCCTACTTGACAGTGTTGTAAACTACTTGGTCTCAAGGATACTCAAATAATAGACTTTAAAGCCGCCACTCGATCACATAATTGCCATGACTAGTCTCTAATGGCAAGCTACAGTTTCTTGATTGGAGTCTCTGGTACCAGTCTGTGGATAGACATGTCAGTAGGACTTACTAGGCAATTACCTTTTGTACTTTCTGTGGATGACAGGTGTATAATTTCTATGTTCACCTTCTACCTTGGCATTTAGAGATGGGCTCGTTATTTGCATGAGATGTTTTCATTAATGGGAAAGATTTTGGAAACTGCATCACAAGATATTTTAGTGATGCTTCTCTAAGAGAGGTAGGGAAACACAATTCTGTCACAGTGTGATGATAGCAAGGTAGATAATGTTTTTGGAAAGTGAAGGCAGCCTGTGAGCAGGAGAGTGGATAACTCTGCAAAAGACAATGGATAATCAGAGTCGTTGGAGATTCAGGTTCACATGCTGTTCTTATGGTAGTTGCCATTTTTTGTATTTAAATTAATTCTGATTGGATGAAGAATTCATACTGGAATTCAAAGCCACCTAATGCAATTAATTTACCCTGACCAGTTTCATGAGAGAGACTGGGAATCTTTGGGCTAATAATCCTCACTGGTCCCTGAGAACAATTGCAGCTGTTGTCTGCGTTTCATGCAGAAGGATTGCAATTCACACTGTAAAATTACTCCCTTGCCCACCCACATGCACGTATCTGCTGACAATCCCACAGGCTGGTGGGTGACTGTATCCTTGAAAAGGTGCTAGTTCCCTGTTGCAGTCATAAGCCTTTTAAGTGAGGAAATCCATACTGTATTCTTGTGGTAGGTCAAAACTGGCACCAAACTGTTCTATAGTTCTATAAATATAACTAGCTTTTGTTATTCTATAGAAATAGAGGTTCCTGGACCTGAATATTTTGTTTACACATAAAAACCTTAAAGTAATCCTTAAAGTTATCCTGAAAATGCCAGAGTAGAAGGTAGGAGAGAAAAGAAAGCTACAGCTCTTTGTGCTTTTCCAGGTCTGTAGGTGGTTAGGAGCTGGTTCTGGCAGCTGAGATTTTTTTTAGTATAGCTATTGGAGCTGGGACATGTTATCTTTACAGTCCAATTTTAAATACTAGTCATAGAATTGCGGTATCTTTTAGGTTGGAAAAGACCCTTAAGATCATTGAGTGCAACCATTAACCTAGCACTGCCAAGCCCACCACTAAACCATGCCCCCGAGTGCCACATCTGCATGTCTTTTAAATACCTCCAGGGATGGTGACTCGGCCATTTCCCTGGGCTGCCTGTTCCACTGCTTGACCACCCTTTTGGTGAAGAAGTTTCTCCAAATACCCAATCTAAACCTCCCCTGGTGCAACTTGAGGGCATTTCCTCTTGCCCTGTCGCTTGTTACTTGGGAGAAGAGACTGACACCTACCTCACTGGAATGTCCTTTCAGGTAGCTGTAAAAAGCGATAAGGTCTCCCCTGAACCTCCTTTTCTGCAGGCTGAACAACTCCAGTTCCCTCGGCTGCTGCTCATGAGACTTGTGCTCTGGACTCTTTATCAGCTTTGTTGCCCTTCTTTGGATGCACTCCAGCACCTCAGTGTCCTTCTGGTAGTGACTGCTTCCTTGGTATTCCTTTAATAATATGTGCAGGACTTAAAAAAGCTTTTAGAAAGAACCTGAAAGTAAGTTCGGAAAATGTTTGTGAGGAGATGGTGGTGGTTGTTGCTTTCACAGTTGTTTTTTCACCTGTGGAAGTGTCCAGAGTCTGATAGAAAGACTAACTTAATGTCCTGGAGTATATATATTGTGTTGGTGAGACGTGTGGTGGTGTTCCCCTCCTGTGAAAATATTTGAACCGTCAGGTTTTGGTCATTCCATTTTGGAATGCAAATAAGACATTTAATTCCCACCACCCTCTCTTCCAAAAGAAGTGAGGGAATCTGGGGGAAGGAGGGAAGAAGAGAAGAAAGAGGCAGCTGGAGGTCTGCAGTATGCTTAGAAGGGCATCCTGAGTTACATCAGTTACGTCAGAAACAATGTGGCCTTACTGTGCGAAGATTTGAGCCAATATATATTGCCAGTTCAGGTTTGCCCAGAAACATTGCTGTGTTCATGTTCTGTGCTGCTGGCCTTCGCTGCTGACCAGGTGCTGTCCACTTGCTTTAGAAGGCTGCTTACTGCACCTCCTGCACACCCTTTTGTCAGCTCTGTCCCCTTGTCTGCTCCTGAATCCCAGTGGGTTGCTGGTAGAATGTCACTCGCCTGCATTAAAAAGCATGTTCCCAACCCTTCCTCACTTTCTTTTTAGACATTCACTGCTGCTGGACCTTCCTTTCCCTACCTGTGCGTTACTTTAAGGGGATACAGGGGATTGCCCCTGTGATAAGGACAATCGCAGATACTCAGGACAATAGTTCTGTTCCCAAAATCTGACCTTTTGAGTTCCCTGCAGTTCTCCAGAGATACCTGGGGTTGAGGGAAGAAGAGACTTTGAGGACTGGTCAAAAATAACTCTTTGACCCTTAGCCTTTCACTGTTTAGGACGTATTTCTAGGTGTGTTTTGCTGACTAACAGACTAGTGTCCCGACTCTTGCATTGCTGTACACGTAGCGGTTGCTTTCTTCAGTTCAAGAGAGAAAATGCAAGCTTCCATTTTCCTGCTTAGAAAATACCAAGTGTGCCTGAAATTGGTTAGCAGAGGGTATGGGTGTGTGCCTCAGCCAAGTGAATGACTCGTATCCTGCAGGCATGGGAGCAGGAAGGTCTTATTCATGCACTGTCACACAAATTGGTGAAATAAATATGTAATGTCCAGAACAAATGGATTATTCTGTTGCTTCCATCCAGCAATTGTATATATTGTCAGCCTGTGTGCAGATGTATAGATATAGAGTGTAATTGGGGCCCAGTAGTAGTAATGAGAACATCTGGAAGCACCTAGAACACGTTGCCCCCTGTTGTGCTCACCTCTGCTGCACGTGTGGCCCTTTCATTGTCTTGCACAGCTTCTGTACCAGAGCACTGGTAGCTGCCAAAAATCACGTTCTGACAGAGCAGCTCTGCTCAGCCAGAGGATCAGCAGGACTCCAGCTGAGCTTGGGTCCAAGTCATTGTGGTGCTGTTGGCAATTAGCCGGTTGCCCTCAGCACTGTCTCTTGAGTTTCTCCTTTTTACAGTTCATATAGTTTGTGTCCTGATTCTTCTTTGGCATATATGTTTTCAAATTCCCATGCTGTTGTTGTCTAAGATCTTGAACTTTGTTTTTCAGGGCAGTCTAAAAATGAGGAGGCCGATGGCTGTGTGATCCTGTGGTGGTACAGAATAGACAATCAGAAGTAGTGTAACCTTGAATAACATCAGTATATAAAGTAGGCGTGTCTGGGGATGTCTGTTTTACTCCTCCTCCTCTCCCTCACCCTCAATGCATGTATGCATACAGATGACGCAACCAGTGAAAGTCCCAATAAGCAACAGTAAAAGGTTTCCAGAAAGTAGCCAAGGGGCAAATTCCTTCATTTCTGTCAGTTCCTGTGATGGAGTTGAGGGGCCTCTGGATGATGCTGGCAGTGATGCAGATGTAGCTGGTGTCTTCAGGTGATGCAGGTCTGCAACTACCAATACTTGTCTCTCTTTCCTCTTTCGGCCATGGTGTTAGATACGGCAGGTAGACAAGGTCCCGCAGTGGCATGATAGGAAGGAGCTGAGCCTGTTTCCAAGGGACTAAGTCTTGCCTTCAGATTGCTGAATGCTCAGCCCCCATAGCCATGAGGCAGGAGCTGAGATGATGACATATTAGTGTCTTGAGATGGATGAGGTGTGTGTCCCCTGCCTCAAATTAAAAAACAAAAAATGTGAGGGGGAAATTCAAGGGAAGGAATTGGTGGTTAAGCAGACTGCAGTGCTGTCCTGCAGCAGTGGCAGTGACAGTCTCACTTGATGACAAGAGACAGTGCAAGCTGTCTTGTCCAGCCTGAGCAAGCTCATGCAAACATGAAGAGCACATGGGTGTCTTGCAGCTTGCCAAGCTGGCTGGCATTGTTGATACAGTACGCCTGATGGTCAAAGCAGCGTTCAACAGGGCAGAATAAATCCATACCTGCATCCCTGTGGTGCTGTCATGTACATGGGCGTGTGGGCCAGCTAGTGTAAATGGGAAACAGCAAGCAGCAGACACTTTCCCCAGCCCCTTGTGAATGCATTTCCTGGAGATGTCACGTGCCTGAGGCTTTACAAGTGGCTCTTGTTTCTCCAGCTGTGAGCCCCCTGGCAGCACAGCAATGTGGGGCATGTGTGTCCCCCACCTCTGAAGGACTGAGGCAGCCTCTCTCGATAGTCAGCCAGATTGTCTGAATGTCACCTTCCCCATCCCGAAGTTCTGCCTCCACTGGTGATTCATCCACACTTCTTTTGTAACACTTTGTTGCCAGTCTGTGATCAGTCCCAAGTGGTGCATGGAAAGAATGGCATGGTTAAAATATGTCTTAATTTGTACAACTTTTACTCTCGGGAGTTTCTTTTGGGTTTGGGGATTGGTTTTTTTTTGTTATTTCTCTGCTATTTAAGTCACTGAAGGTGCTACCCACTGTGGGATTTCCCCGTTATCGCTTCCTGTTCTTGCTACCATGACTTCATTTCTAACCACAACTCGATTATAATGCAGCTGCCACCATTCTAACCTCCCTGTTGCCCAACCTGTATCTGTTGGTCACCTCAGCCTTTTCTTTGACAGAGGTAAGAAGTCACATTTTTGAAACACTTGATCACATATGTATATGTTAACATGCGTAAGCAATGTCTAAAGAGTGGCCATGCACCATGCTGCCGATACTGGGTTTTCTTTAATGCACTGCACCGTGTGGTCACTGAGCTTTAAGCACAGGGCTGGGTGCTGAAAGCTGCAGGAACTTAGAGCTGCTGTGTGATGGAGAAGCACAGGGCTCAGCTGGTTAGCAGCTTCCAGCACAGCAGAGCTTTCTGCTGAGACCTAGCAGGTGCAGTGGACTGGGTTAGCTCGCCCACCATCAGGATGCTGTCACCTTGCAGCTCTGGATCCATGGAGTTTAATGTTATTCCACTTTCCCGCTTTTCATTTCAAACTTCATTACTTGGAGTCAAAGACAGTTTTCCAGTTTTACTCGACAGTTTCAGAAAGATGCTGAGGGAAGTATGATAGCTAACATATTTAAAATCTTGGCCATTGGAAGCCCTTACCCTGCAGGCTTGCTTTAAGTAATAATAATTTTGCTAGCATTGCTTTAAGTACTGTTCAAAATGCCATTGGCTGCCAGTATGTTGTCAGTGCTGCCGGTCAGGGAGCTGAACAAGTGGGGGTGGCAACAAGCGGTCAGCAAAGGAAATAAGGAATATCTCTCTCAAGCTAGGAGTAACTTGAATTTCTGATGCATGCATGCAAGCAAAAATGCCATCTTCTCACCCACTCCCTTCTTTTGCTCATCATTCTTTTTTGCTTCATGCTGTGCCCAAACTTTCTGATTGTAGGCCACTTTTAGAAACTGCACTGGTTTTGAAATGTTGTTTTACTCTGATTTAACATTTTCCATATCAGTTACTGAAGTATTAAGGGTAGAATAATGAGTGCTTATCTTCCTGTGTGCTAGCAGATGATTTTTCAACATAATTTAATTTCGCCTGTGTATAATCTTTTTAACAATGGATACCTGATCATATATTTACTTCTTAGTACCCCTGGAGACAATTCCATGCTGACCATTTGAATGAGTATTATCATGGAAGTACTAACAAGACTACTGGGAAAAATGAAGTTGTGTAGGTGCAAGAACCATAATGATTCTGATAAATTCCCACATTACAAACCAACCTGTTTCATTTGATTCATGGAATCACAGAATGGTTTGGGTTGGAAGGGACCTACAAGATCACCTAGTCCCACCCCCCCTGCCATGGGCAGGGACACCTTCCATCAAACCAGGTTGCTCCAAGCCCTGTCCAACCTGGCCTTGAGCACATCCAGGGATGGGGCAGCCACAGCTGCTCTGGGCAACCCTGTTCCAGTGCCTCAGCACCCTCACAGGGAAGAATTTCTTCCAAATGCCCAATCTAAATCTCCCTTCTTTCAGTTTAAAGCCGTTCCCCCTTGTCCCATCACTGCAGGCCCCTGTACAACGTCCCTCCCCAGCTTTCCTGTAGCCCCTTCAGGCACTGGCAGCTGCTAGAAGGTCTCCCTGGAGCCTTCTCCTCCAGGCTGACCCCCCCAGCTCTCTCAGCCCGTCTTCATCTTCGTAGCAGAGGTGCTCCAGCCCGCCGAGCAGCTTCGTGGCCTCCTCTGGACCCGCTCCAACAGGCCCATGTCCTCCTTACGTTGGGGGCCCCAGAGCTGGACCCAGCGCTCCAGGTGGGGTCTCACCAGAGCAGAGCAGAGGGGGAGAATCCCCCCCCCCCCCCTCCCAGCTGCCGGCCGCGCTGCTTGTGATGCAGCCCAGGACGGGGTTGGCTTTCTGGGCTGCCAGCGCACGTTGCTGGGTCACGCTGAGCTTCTCCTCCACCAGCACCCCAAGTCTCTCCTCAGGGCAGCTCTCGGTCCATTCTCCGCCCAGCCTGGCTTTGTGCTTGGGATTGCCAAGTACTTGTAAGAGCAAAGGAACAAAAATTCTAAGAGGAATTTTTTTGATAATGTTTTGCCTCATGGAAACTATATAAAAGCTATTTGTAGTAATGGTAATTTACCATTATGTATTTGCATCTGGAGCAGTGGTAAGGGAGGGAAGCCAAGTTTAATAACTAGGAACATTATTTTGTCTTCATTTCTTTGAGGGGGTTCCCAAAGCTCAGGAGACCTTCCAGAGCTTTATGATAAACTTTTGGATTGATGTGATAGACTGCTACCCTTGTAATTCTTCTTATCTAATAGAGAGTCATGCATACCTATGTGATGGATTACTTATGTGTAGAGAGGATTATAAAATATTTTCCATCTCTGTTGCCTGTAGTATCTCCAGGCCACGAGTCTAGTTCCAATCTTTGTGCAGACAATTAAGCCCCCCAGGCAAACCAAACTAGGATTATTTTATTTTAAAATATACTTCAGAAATTCACAGTGGTTACCATATGGTATCTTTTATGTTTCTTTGCTCCTGTTTTTCTTTAGCTGAGCTTTGTGCTTGTTGGATCCTTAAAAGCATAAAACAGAAGAATGGTTTGGAAGCAGTAGAATAACTTCCTTATATTGTGTGGTTCCCTAAAAATGACATCAATAAAAAATTAATCTCTGTGCCTTGAAACTATGGTATGATTTTTACTGTGATATATGCTTTTTTGATTGTTGTTTTCTCCTCTGTTTCAGGGCAAACAAACAAAGTAGCGAAGGAGGCAGCCAACAGATGGACTGGTATGTATGCATTTATATTGCTTAATGCAGCTTCAGACTAAAGCAATTTCAGTAAAAGACCTACTCATTGTTAAGAATTCTAGATGTGATTAAGACTTGATGTAGGATAACCCTTGCTTATAAAAGAATGCAGAAATATACTAACAAATCATCATGATTTAAAAAAAAAACACAACATTTTCTCCGTTTAGTTACTGAACGTGCTTCATGTCACATAGCACCAGAAGAATAAATCTGCGATTTTGTACACTGTGTTAAAACCCGCAACTCATTTTCTTGGTTGAGTGAAAATCTCTTAAGATCAGGAAAATGTTAATAGAAAGAGACTGGAAATGGTGGTGTCCAGGTATTCAGAAATAGCTTATTTTCTTAATTTTCATCTGTTTTTCTAAAGAGTAGAATTCTTTATGGAACCTTATTGCTGCTACCATATGATGGATGCTAATATTAAGTAGGTATTTCTCAAACTAATTTATCAGCTTTGACGTGCAAGAAAAATCTGCACAGGTTTGAGGAAGTTTACTGGGATAACATTTGTATAGAAGTTTAACTCAATTTTGTTGCTGTTTAGCTTTGCTATGTTGCTATATAGTTCCCTTTTGCAGAGCCAGCAATATGTATGTCCTTTTTAAAAATTATTTAGAATATCATTGGTGATTTTTTTGTTCAGAATTCATCTACTACTGATGGACTGCTCCTATCATTGTTTAAGCCGGATATCATTGTCAAAGTCTTTTGACTATTACTATATTATTTCTTCATTTGTACTGGGTTGTTTACTGCATATGGGGAAATAAAGTTATGTTTGAAAATAACTTCTGGGAGTACTGTTGTCAGGGCTTTCTACTGCTGGTGACCAGCTGTTGATCTCAAGGTCTTGAGAGAGGTAAAGGAAGTGTGCCTCAGCCTGTAGAAGGTGCTTTGCCATTTGTTTAGACAATTAGGTAGGTTATGTGCTGTAGCATAATTTTCTTTTGAAGAGACAGTTTTAAAAGCAAATGTCTGATGGTTAAAGAAAAGAAAATATTTCTAAGGTGTGCAGACACAGACAACACTCCCTGCCTTAAAGAATGCTGCAATTTATGGGTGTTAGGAGTGATGTAGTTAGTTTCAATCAATATTGCAGTGAAAAATGATGTTACATTGAAAAGAATGCATATGCTAAAATAATAGTATTGTGATGCTAAAAGAGAAGTTCTGGCTAAAATAAAGCTACTTGAATGCCTTTTTTTTAACTTTCAGACAAAATGTACATTATCTGAACAAACGTACAAGGGACTAGAAAGGATCTTCTAGTTAATGTGAATCTGATTTTTACAGTTGTAGACAGTCACACAGTAGGTGTCTAGCTGAAAAAGGATCTGTAAAATACTTGTGTGTATTCACACTTACCGCATCACCCTACAGCAGGCTTACACTGTAATTGTAGTTTTCGGTCTTCTCATAGAAGAGGAGCAAGAAAAGAAAAAGGTAACTTCCAGGAAAGATGACGCATTTTATTTAGTGCTGTGTAAAAGTATGTCATTAACAAAAGCCTCCTGTTTTCTGTCCTAAATCTACTTGATAATGTTCCCCGCTACGTACCGTTTTCATATATGCAGAGATAATGCAAATGGAAGAATTTTGTTGTAGCCAAGACTATAATTCATGCTTTTCTAATTATTCAAAACCGAATGTTTTTCATTCTGTTTACAGATAACATCTTTTCAATAAAGTCCTGGGCCAAACGTAAGTTTGGATTTGAAGAGAGCAGAATTGACAAAGGTTTTGGAATCCCAGAAGATTTAGATTACATTGATTAGTGTCCAGCAGTTGATGGCTAACAGTTGTACATAGTTTGTTAAATATTCTCAGTTGTTATTTAAATATGTATCTGAATCCTCTCCAAACAACTGACCACCCTTTAATTTGCAGATTTTGTTAAAGTTAATAAAATTCTAAAAATATTTGTTGCATCTCCTTTTTTTCTTTGTATTCTGTGAACAGTAAATCTCTTTGTTTCTTCTCTGAGACAAAGAACGGGCAAGGGTTAGAAAGAATAATTGTCACAAAGTCCTGAGACGGGTTTTTACTCTTCTTTTGCTTAAGCAAAAGCGTGCCCATGGCTATTGTCATCTCACGTCTATGAAGACAGCGAAGTTATTGGGAAGATACCAAGTGGAAGATTTTCCTCTGGTAGAGGTAGCGTAGCAAGCTATCTGTTGCCTAAGGAAAAACATACGTGATGCCCGACACGTAGTACAATGTCACTGTGCTTACGATTGCAATGGAGATATTTCCTTCTCTGTGTTTGGAAAGATGTTATTTGTAATATGTATGATGATATTTAACATACAATGTGTTATGATCCGAGTTACAGCTTACCGTGTGCCAACTGGTAAAAGCTTAATGCAGGTAGGTAGTACTGAGCTGAAGGCAGTGCTTCTTACCAGCCCTGGCTTTTGCTCCACGAACGGAGTGCGAGGGACCACAGCGAAGTGATGGTGCCAAACCCCAAGGTATTGATGCACCTGTAGCTTGGGTGCTTGTTCTTACTCTTGGATTTTGTACTGTGAAAAACTAAAGAAAGAGCTTTTCCTGTTCTTTGTAAGAACATCTCTGAAGTAGATTATTATTTATTTTTTTTTACTACTTGTCTGTTTTTTCTGTGAATCTATTCTGAACCACCTGACAGGTGTCGGAAGCTTCTTGGCACATCTGCATTTTTGAGAGCACATATCTGCCACACACAAGATGATGATAGTGACTCAAAAGGCTTGTTTGTGTGAAGGAACGTTGAGCACCTGAACTTACTGATGGTTCTTACCTCTTAGAATCACTTTCACATGGCTGAACTACTCGTCGAGGAGTCGCGGGTAATTTATGGTGTGTAGCAGTTAGTGCAGCGAGACTTCCTCTGGACCTGCGGGGATGAGGGTTTCCTACTGATTTTTACTGCTTTGGCTGCTTCCCAAATTCAAGAAGGAAATGAAGATGACCAGCTATGTAAGTTTAGCTGCAATATTGTGGCTTCCTGTCTGTAGGGATTAAAGCACTGTGGACTGTAATAAACCATGAAATACAGTAAATAGCAACTAAGTAACTGTACCTGAGGTAGACTTGCTTGAAGATGCTGCAGTCAGCCCACATGAACAGTGCCTTTAAAATGTCAAGCACAGCCCTCATGCTTTGGACACAAAACTCGTGTAGTCCAAGTACAAGGAATTTTTAGCAACTTGAGCTTGTTTTGCAGGCACAGAATAGAGCACAGACATGCAGTTGTACTGTTTTCTGCTCCTGTCTCCTACTTCTGGTGCTGGTTAGCAAGCCTGGCAGGAGGATGTGTCTCCTCATGTAAGGACAGAACAGAAATTTCTCAGCTCAAAAGAGGCAGGGAAGAGGTGGAGCATTATCAGGGACCGATGCTTATTCCTCTAGTGGAATAGATTTATTTTGTGCTACCTTTCTTGTGGTTCTGCATTTTTAGTGTAGGTGATTTTCAACAGGAAAAGCAAATCCAGAACCTTTTGTGAAACAATTTGTATGTCTTCAGTATTCCAAGACACTTTCAAACTGCTGCATCTGCTCACTTTTGGAAGCTTTTCTTCTTAAAAAGAGATGTAGCAGACTCCTAAATCCCATGGTATGAGACCATGTATGATTATGTGGTTTGAGATGTGTGTTCACTTTCATTTTTAAGATAAACTGAGACTTTTGTTTTCTGCTGAGTTAAAAGTCACTGAGAGTTAGAATTATTTTCCTTCTGAGATGCATTTGCCTATTAGTCTATAACAAAAATTAAATGCTCGATCCGATCTTGTGTCCCAATTTGTTTCTTCAGAGTTTTCCTGAGATAGAATCTGGGATATTTCTGAAGAATTTAACATTAAAATGGTGGGTTTAAATGCTCACTTCTGCTGTCACTCTTGTGGTTATGTCACAGCTATATTATGTATATGTCTTCCTCTTTTTTTGTTTTTTTCTTCTTTTTTTTTTTTCCTCTGCCCAGTAGGTTTTTGCCCATGTAAGGTAAATATTTTCAACTGTGAACAGCTAAGTCAAGGGGTCAGGCTGTTAACTACAATTCAGGAGTATAACTAAAGTAGCTGCTAGTGCAAAGTGTGTAAATCAAAGGTAATTGTTTTTAGCAGAGTCTGCGGTTCTGACAGGAGCAGTATCAGGTCCAGCTTTTCAAAATTACCTCATGAGGAGTTTGTCACTACGGTACCAGGCTGAGGCGTTGGGTAAGCCTGCTGTTTGGGACTGATGTTGATTAGCAAAGCTAGACCCAGGAGAAAATACTTGTGTGTACCTGATCTACTTAGAAACCTTACCAGCTGAAAGAAAGTTTGCTGACTGTATCTGCTCTGAAACAACCTGTTCTTCCTCAGCTTCTCTTTTAACTAGCCACCTGCGTGCTCTGTACAGCACCAGGCACGGATCTAGGGCTCCTTCTGTGGTACTTGCAGAACATTAAAATGTTAACAGTCAAAGATTTAGGTTTTGATGTAATTCAGCTGCTAAACCTTTCATTGATGGATTCTCTGAAATATCTTAACTTTTTGGGGGTGTATTAACCTACATGCTTTAAAAGGGAAAACCCATGCTCTGAAGCAAATGGCACAGTGGTGCTGTGACCAAGTGGCAAAACTGGAACTGAAACTAATTGGGAGGACAATGGGAAAAGAAACCCAACCTGTGGCGATGACTAAGATGATGCAGGAGCTTCTTACAGAGTCCTCCTGTCACCCAGATAATTTCCACTAGTCAGATGATCTGGCTGGTGCTTATCTTCCCCTTGTTTCTGGTAGAGGTGAGGTTTGTATGATTATGTTTTCAGTCATTTCTCTCCTCCTTTTCCTTCCCACTGTTCTTAAATTTCACAGTGGATTTCAGCCAAATTCAGTCTGAGGGGCTGCAGCGTGAGCGCACGATTTATCTGCTCTGCTTGGCTGGCTGCCTGATAAATACAGACGTTCCCTTTCCCACCTGCCAGTTTAGGGACCTGAGAAGGGATAGAACATGCTGGAGGTGGGAGGAGGAAGGAAAAATGTTGAAGATGGCTGTAAAAGACCTGGAAGCATTAGGTGCCGGCTGGTGGCTGAGATGGGACAGTATCTGCATCATGTCAGTGTGAAGGAACAGGGATCTAGGAAACTGGTCTCTTGGCAGCCAGACTTCGTTACTTCTGCTGCTCACGGAGCTATGATTATTAGTCTGGGGAGTTGTGGCACTCTAAACTCACACAAGGGTTCACCGAGACAGCGATTAGATGTGTCTTGCCTGCTCTAGAGAATCCACACACCCCAGAAGTGCATGTCTGGTTGCTTCAACAGCTGAAGTCCTTGGCTAATCCTCGGTGTCACACAGGTGACTGGATTCTTCTGTTTGCAGTTAGTTGCCATCTAGATGCCATGCTTGTGTAAATGCGCTTGTGCTTAGGAGATCTGCCTTCACAGCAGCGATAGCCTTTCTCTTTGGTGTCCCTTTCTCCTTATCCCTTCTGCATTTTCTCTTCCACTCCTCCACTGCCATCTCCCTTGCAGATCTGCTTACAGAAGCTGTGTAGGCTGAACAAGCAACACCCTGCACAGTACAGACGGTTGTCTTGTACTCCTCTTGCTGACACACCTACCAGCAAATGCACCTTCCAGTGCACAGGCATATAGGAAGGCAAACATCTATATGTTACACTTACCTTTTTAAACTGTATGTGCAGAAGGTTTTATGTCAAGAAGACTAGAGGGCAAAAACATCTGTGAACACCACCACAAGCACCACTGAACTGTTCAGGGTCAATTCAGAAGCCTTATAATGCCCGACAAATGAATGAACAGGTTTTATACTATGGACAATTTGTCATCCAGTCATTATTTCACCTAACCTAGTCAGAAAAAAATTCCTTTTGGAAAAAAGAATCCTGGTGAAGTATTTATAAAGAACAGCTTTCAAGCAGAACTTGCAGGGCAATTTTTTGTTTCCAGTTATTTGATGAAAACCCAAGTTATTCTGAGAAACTAAGAACCATTCCACATGAAAGACTTCATTTAAAAAAAAATAGTCCATCCTTTTGTTTCAAAAAATGTTACTGGTCTATTGGCAACCAGCTCTAAATCCTATAACAGTCTGAGGGCACCTGTCTTCAGGTGAGGTGATGAACTTCAATTGTGCTGCTGCTGAAGCTCAAAAGGAAAAGCTGTTAAAAGTTAGGGCTCTTAGAGAAAGCCAGCGGAGGAAGAAGTTGTGTTTAAAGTGAAAAAGGCCAGAATTACTGCCGGTCTTACAGGGATCCACCTCTTTCCCTGGCCACCTTTGGTCCTGTCACCTGCCTTCAGGCTGTGCCTTAGTGGCATTCTGGAGATCACATTTATATGCTGAGGTGCAAAAACTTTTTTTTTCTCATTTCTGCAGTCCACAGTGGGAAAAATGATTATTTTTTTTCCCCCTCTCCTTTCTGTTGAGGACAAAAAGAGGAGGAGAGGAAAGAAGTCAGTAACATCATGTGTTCTTGAATTACCATTACTATCCATGCAAAATAATGCCTCTGGCTGCCTCTAGCGTTCTGGAGGACTTTTGAAGGAAGATAAAAGTCAGATCTTCATATTTTATTTTCAGCTGCTCAGAAAAATTGATTGGCTAGTAGATTAATTTTTTTTCCCCTGTTATGCTCCCAGTGGCAGAAATGCTATTTGATTAATTTTTTGCATGGACATCAGTTAATCATCACAGTAAACTAGATTCCTCTGTGGGCTTTCTGTCCTCCTCAAATATATTCCAGGCAGTATGCTTTTCACTGTTTTAAAAGTCAGGCAATTCCCGAGATCAGTGATTTTAAAAAAAAAAAAAAAAAAAAAGTCAACGCTCTGTAGCAGACCTGTTTGTTGTTCCAAGGTCATTAATACTGTATATGTTTGAGAAAGGTGTATAAGAAATAGCCAATCTGAACCTCCCCTGGCGCAATGTGAAGCCTTTCCTCTTGTCCCGTCGCTTGTGATCTGGGAGAAGAGACCGGCCCCCATGTGCCTACAACCCCCTCTCAGGCAGCTGTAGGAGCAATAAGGTCCCCCCGAGCCTCCTCCTCTCCAGGCTGAACACCCCGGTTCCCTCAGCCGCCCCTGACAAGACTTGTGCTCCAGACCCCTCACCACCTTTGCTGCCCTTTGAACACGCTCCAGCACTTCTATGATTCTAAGAGCTCAAAAATAATAGTTTCAGTATCATCTGGTGAAAGGCAAGAAGCTTTATTTTTTTGTTTCCACTATGCACTGATTTCAATATTCATCATTAGCATCCTCAGCTATTAAAGAAAAAAGGAAAAACACCTGGATGATATGTTCTGGTTTTGGTGTAACTACTATCAAAGGTTCAGTGAGTGAGCAATTTTTTTTTTAACAGGTATTTTGAACAAACCAGCTTCAAATCCATCTTTGGAGTCCATCAACTTTTTCTGGTCCTTTCAAGTAAAGGTGTTATAAAAGTTCTGGTTTACTGTTCGTCCTTAGATTGGAGGTGGTAAAAATGAAAATAGTTAAAATAATTAAAAACCAAAACTTCAATTTAAAACATTTTGTTCAAAATTGGCTATTGTATCTTTGAAGCTGTCTTCTTCTGTACCAAATAAAAAAGTCTAGGAGCCCTTTCCTTATTAATTGTCTAAGTTGTTAGAAGATTGTACAAATCTGGGAAAACTGAGTAGGACAGAGGTCTTCACTCTTTAGAGTAGGCGTGATACAAAATCTGCATCTTGGGGTTGCATACTTTCACTCTTACTCTTTCGTCAATGCTTATGCTAATTACTGAAATGGAGAGAGTTTTCTGTCAGGTGCCCTTTACTGATATGCAAATTTGCCTGTAAACTTGACGGGAACTTGAGAAATGAAAAAGGGGAATTTAATTTCAATTTTTTGGTTCTTCTTAGGCTTTTGCCTCATCGGTCTTGAGCCAACGGAATGGGCATTGTCTGACCTGTTTGGGACCAACTTCCTGATTTAGAAAATCATAAACAAAAAAGCATTGATTCCTGACTTGCTATGCAAGTCATATACTTGCTATGCAAGGTATATTTCCTATACCTACCCCCCAGCTGCATCATCTAGCTTTTGGTAGGGAGCAGATACAAAAAAAGTGACAGTAAGCTTTTGTAAAGTTTTTTGCTTTTTTTACAGTTACTATTATTGTTTACTATGTGTCCATCCTGAATTAGGGCCAGAGGGAGGAGGGTTTGCTGCTGAAAAAGCACTAGCAAGATCTAAGCTTAGATTTACATTTGACAGCAGCTCTTCTAGACTTTATTTTTGCCATATTAAACCTAATAAAATATTATCTTGGCAAGTGGGTGGTGAATAATTGTACCCTAGTGCAAGTGCTTTTGCATCAGAAACTAGTACACAGTAGTGTAAGCAATCATTTACAATTAAATAAAAAAATTCAGAGGACCAAGCTTGCATGTGTGCTGAAAGAAACCCTTTGATGTCAAGTGATCTACTTTTCTCAAGCTAACACCTTTCAGATGCTTTAGCTTCATGCACCACACCGATGCTAATGCAGTGGCTCTGCCACCTCGTGTACCCAACGACAGAGGAAGAACGCTGAGCGGCATCGGGCTGCTTGAAACATTTCTGCAGTAACGGCTTTACAGCTTGCTCGATTTCAGAGTATGTTATAAAAAATTCATATCTGCTGAAGTTCATTTATTTTCTCATCCACTTCTGTGCTCGCATCCTGTGAAAGCCCAGGGTTTGCCTCTAGTCTTTGCTCCACCTGACAGGTGTCATCTTATCTTGGTTTTTAGCTGTTACAGGCTGGCCCCAGGGGTTTGGGCTGCGAGGTTCTCCTTCCTGAGCCGTGGGTTTGGGCTGCGAGGTTCTCCTTCCCGAGCCGCGGGTGGCTGTGAGCAGAGATACTGCTCCTTGGTTGCTTGTGTGCCGAGAACAGCCTTGTATCTGTATGGAAAGCTGAAAAGCTCTAGATAGCCTTGTGTGAAAAAGTTTGTGGCAGTGCAAGTAGAACATTATTCCCTTTATTTTAGAGCTCATGTCCACGTATTCTTTCTCTTTGAAGCCTGAAATACAGATAATGCACGTGTCCAGCCTCCCGTCCCTCAGCCTTTGAAGTTCTAGGAGAAGCAATAATAATAAAAAGTAAATAGAAAACAGAGCAAAGACTGAAGATGAGGGGAAGGAAAAAAACCTCATGACTTCTACTCTGAAGTCCGCATTTTGATATTACGTGTTGCGAGAGGCCCTAGAAATGTCTTTCCTTATCTCTGCCTTGTGCTTGCATCCCAGATCAATGTAAACCAGACTTTCTCTTCACAGAGGATGAGTTATTATCGCTCGCAGCCTCACACGGCTGTTCCCAAGATGGGAAACCTTGGGGCAATGTGTATGAGTAGCTTTTGTTTGCTTGTGTTTCCATTTGACGGGACTGAAAATTTTAGGTGCCAGTGCCTTCACGCTTGCAATAACCGTTACGATAGCGGCTTTTTGTTCCCTGCTGCAGAGGGGCAGCTCTCACTGAGAACAGAGAGGTAGTATCTCCTCCTCTGTCCTTAGCGCTTCAGCTCCTAGACAGAAATTAACCCCCTCGCTGTAACGAGCAGACTGGCAAGGTGGTGGGCCCTTCTGAAAGGTCATAGCTCTTCCTGGCTTTTCACGATCCAAGGGCTGGGATAATGGGAAACCCCCTCCATGCTCCGTGTGAAGGGACGACCTGTTTCTGTTTCAGCTGGAGTAAATCACAGACGGGCAGTTTCGGACTGTGTGCTTCTCTTGGTGTGTGCTGGCTTGTACAGGTAAGGTTAGTTGCTTTTTTTCAGCAGCTTCCCCACACCTGGTGAGGGAAATATTTGCCACCAGGTTGTGCACCGTGGCAGCCCCTGGGGCAGCAGGCATTTCTCACTTTCCGTGTCTGTGCAGCAGCTGCGGGACGAAGCGGTTTCTGTGAGTGTAAAGGCACTAGGGCGAGCAGGAGTGCTGCCCTCCTCCCTTCGGTCAGTCGCGTGTGCCCTTGCGTTTGACAACTGTGAATTTTTATTCTACTGGGGGGAAAAAAAGCCCTCCTTCATAGCAAAACCGAATGGCACAAAAGAAAACGATAGGCTAATTGAATGAACTCGAGGAAAGGTGCTCACCGGTCTCTGCCTTTCTCTTGCCAAGAGCTGCGGTGCCCGTCAGCCTAAATGGGCTGCTAAAGCTGCGTCCTGGGAGAAACTTTCCTTTCGAGTCCCCTGTCCACAGCTTTGAAGGTTGTAAAGGCACCGTGATACGGAGCTGTGACAGCTCCGTTTAGCATTGCTGTCCCTAGCACTTTAAAATGGGTTATTTTCTTTGGGCCATCTGATCAGGTTAACTGGGCAATGAGGTGCTGCTGGTTCACCATCGTTTAAAATAAGCTCTGTACCATAAATGCTTTCTTGTTGTTCTCAAAATCGGTTTCCATGGTAACTCACTGGAACAATCTTTTTGTTGATGAAAAGGGGAAAATTGTTTCCTTTTTAGGAATCATCTGGTCAGCCTAGTAAAATTTCCTTTTTACTTGAACCTTATTCACCTCTAGGCAATCAGGACTCTTGTCTCCATTCACCTCCACCAAGTGTCCCCTGGGTGTCACCGCCCCCCAGTCTCCCTCTTCCACTCCTTTCTGCCTTCTGAGTTGAAATTGGTACCTTCCGCTAAAGGGATAAAAATCTGGGAGGTTTATGCTGCAGAATTCCTTGGTGTGTGGCTTCTGTCTTACCTTTTGGCTAAAGCTTTCGGAATCACCCCCGGTTTTTATCAGAACAGAATGTGCTGGAGCACTCTGCAGCGGGTCTGGGAGGCAGCGTTGTGCAAGATGGTGCAGGATATTGTGCCTGTGGCCTTCCCCTCGTTGCTACTGTCTCCTTCCGTCACAGCCCCAGGACACGTTGCAGCCTGAGCACTTGATGCCAGGGCAGAGCATGGTGATCTGCTGTACGCTGCCAAGCTTCTCTCGAGGAAAACTTCTGATTTTCCTCGATTAGTCACGCAGAGGATCTCTGCGAGCAAGCCTCAAACACTGTGTGTTTTGTAACGTCTTGCTGCAGAAACAGCTGTCTGGTGTCAAAATGAGACGCGAGGTGCAGCTTTAGCCCGCTGTGGAGAAAAGTAGCACTCTCCGCAGCATCAGAAGGTTTCCAGACTAAAGAGGTTTTGTTGAAAAATGTGATTCTGTCAAACACAACTTAAAGCGTGGTTGTATCGCAGCCTAGCCTCTGGAAGGGACCAGCCCGAGCAGATCTTTTCGTGAGCATCATAAACACTATCGCTACATTTTTTTCTTTGAATGAATTATTTTTTTACTTTTACCTGTGAACTAAGGAAAAGACCTTGCTCTATGGTGCAATTTCTGCAACTGAACCTTTGCTGGCATGCTTTAAGCACAATACAGTCTCTTTTGCTCCTGGCCCCTCAGCAGGTTATTGAATGTTTTCCAGCATCTGCCTCAACGTTCCCAGAGGTTCAGAGTACGGCTCTGCTAAACGCCGTGCAAGGCACTTGTGAAGCCGTGTCTCTTCAGAGCCTTTTAGGAGACCACTAAAAATCTGCCTGAGTTAGTCTTAAGTTTCTTCCCTAGGGTGGCTAGATAAATTCAAGTAAGCAAGGGAGATTTTGTGAGGCTTTTTTCACTTCATCTTTCTGTTGTCAAAGGCAGCAGGATTGTAAATCATCCTTTACTGCAGGGGCAATGGAGCCTGGTTCTGGATACAGCAGGAATATGCAAACTAGATGGAAGTCATTTTGCTTACTGCTGTCTTCAGAGCCCAAAATACCTCAGAGAGAATCTTGGTTCTCACAGAAACCAGCAGTAAAGCAGTTTTTTTTTAATATTTTTTTTTTCTGAATAACTGGTTTTGGAATAGACAGAAGTCTCATGTCCTGTCAGTTTGAGACTCAGTTCTCATCAGCTTTCAGTGCTTTTGAAGGATGGATGCATTATGTTCAACTCCTTCGGTGCTTTTGAAGGGTGGATGCGTTACGTTCAACTCCTTAAAACAGAAATTGAAACAAACAAAGTTTCATGTTTAGTCCATTATGCTTTTCCCCCTTGTTTTCTTGTTTGGAATGGGAGAGCTTCCCAGGAAAGTTAGAGGTGAGTTTGCACTCTTCTTCCATGAGGAAGTTGCATCAAACATCCTGTTTTCTTTTCACATGTTGGTCATGCTAAATAGAATAAAAAGTCTTCTGAATTTTTCCCAAATGGATGGAATTGAAATGCTTAAATTTGTATAAAGCAAGAAAAGATAGCCTGGCTCACTTGCTGAAGATGCATGAGTTGGCATAAAACCTAGGTGTGTCCCTTCGTAGGTTAAGAGTTATGGTATGTCTGTGCAAACACTTGCAAAGGTTTGCTAGGATCATGAATCCTGTGGAATACAAGATTCTGGTTACTTGCACAAATAACTGATCTTTTAGAAATATCAGCCTGTCCTCCTTGCTATTGTACATCATATTAAAATATAAATATAATTCTAGAATATTTTCTCCTATGACATTTTTTACTTTTCATTTTCATGTGTTTTCTGTTGGCAAGATGACTACTTAATGATGCATTTAATTGGTTTTGATCATCCATAATTGTATGGCCACAGATAAATCTAAATAGTGGGGTACCAATTCAGAAGTTTGCACTGAGTAGTGATCTACTTTATATGCTTGATTAAGAGAAAATAAAATATTATGCCAACAGACAATATAATTCCTTTACGCAGTATTTCTAGCTTGAGTGGTAACATGCTTTTACATCTGTGTGGTTTACCATCCTTTCTCTGTCTGTCTAGTCCTCTAGTTCATGCTCTTCACATACGACAATTACCAAATCACCATGTATTTTCAGGCTGAAACTTTCACCCTTTTTTGTTCTAGGAAAAGCAATTATATCCCCCCTCTTGGTGTTTCAAAGAATCATGATAGTGATTAAATTGTCTTTTGAGACTCCTATGTGAACAGTTTCTAGAGCATTCGTAAAAGCGTATTTTACATCAGTTAATGATTCAAAGTGCTTAACCTAATTGTAAACAAGAAAAAAAGCGTTAATGGGTAAGTTGTGGGGTTTTTTTTATTGTACTGATGAATGCGAACATACATGCAAGACTCGCCTGAAGAGTCTGGAGACCAAGAACAAGGTGCCGGGGTCACCCCAAGTGCATGAAGGTGGGACTGCAGTGTCTCGGCCCGAGGGCTGGGGTGATGAACCACCCCTCTGTAGCATGGAGAGCAGGAGGACGGTCTCGTGTTGGCCTTGTGGCATTTGGGCTTCTCCTCAGGTCTGATACTGGGCTTTGGGCAGCTGAATGGTGGACGGAGCCGGCTGCGGGGGCAGGTGATGCCTGTGAGGGGTCCAACCTACCCCATGGTGTTTTATCCTGACCTCTTTTCCTCCAGTACTTAGAAGAAACTGCCAGACTGAGCCACGGCAGTGGTGGTGAGGGCAAGGCAGGTGGCTATTCACCGCCCCGCAGACATCAGCGCGCAGCTCTAAGGAGCCCCCGCCATAGTTCTGGCTACTTTTCCATTGAACTTGCTGCTCAGTTTCAGTAACCGATCGGATCTCAAAGTTGGAACAAACCTGAGAGCAATGGGGGGCCCTGAACGTCCCCAGAGGTTCCACAGCGGGTGCTCCCCTGTGGCGGCGTGTGCAGAGCAGGTGCGGTACCCACCGCAGGCGCTGCAGCCCCTCTGGGACCTGCCACGGCCACACGTGGCACCCATCGGCGCGGCAGGGACTCAGGCTGCTGCAGGAGGCTGACCATTACCAGGCAGCTGCCCTACACCCATCTTTTGCCAACTTCCTCAAAAAAACACTCCAAAATAGCTGTTTAGCTGCAGGGATATACTATATATTTCCTCAGTTAAAAATGAACTGGCTCTTCTGTGACTGTATCCACAACCGGGGTTAAACAGGGCATGTGGTGATCCTTGCCTTTTTACACCTGGGAGTAAGTAGATTGTTAGTGGCACCTAGCGAGTGGGAGACGAGAAGTGGCATTAAACCCAGACCTGGCAAGGAGAAAAATCGAATGGAAAATATGCATTTTTCATGTGCCACTGGGTAAAGTATATAAGGGAGAACAACATTTGCTGTAACCTGATCTCCCTCAGGAATGAAGGAAAAGCTGCCTGCTTGCTCCACTGAGCCAAAAAATAAGAAAACATGTAGGTGCAAGTGTGTAGTCAGCAGCACAAGGAGTAACGCTTCAGAAAGCTGTGAGCAAAGTCGGAGCGTTGAATGTGGAAAAGCTAACAGTTTTACATAGGTTACAAATAACAGGTTGTGTTTCTATTTGTATGATGGTCTTTAAGATCTTAAAGTCTTGGTCCTTCTGCATTTACCCAGCTGCCAGATGCCTTGTTTTGGCAGAATCTAAGGAAACATTGCATGTTGGCCATCTTCTGATGTCTTGCTGCAAACTAAACGGGTTTTGGACGTAAACACGTAATTCATTAGAGGAACCAAAATGTATTTCCTAGAACGGATGCCTTGTTTTCAGAGGTCTACTTATTTAATGCTTTATCAAGCCCTTCAAAGCCACACCGCAGTTGCATTTCGTTTGAGCAGCACCCAGCACATGCGGTAGGTTTGGAGAAGCGACCCTGCGTGGCCTCCAGGCACCTGGCAGAGCACATTTTCGGCACGGCACGCAGAGGATCAGGCACCCAGCTCTCCGGGCTATGGGATCCGCACGGCTCCTCATCCAGCCTGTGCTGCCCAGCTGTGAGCGCCGTGCCCCTGGGAACAGCCGGTAAGTGCCACAGCCCCCGGGATGTGCATGTGCATCCCCAGGGAAAGGGCAGAGGTGCTGTGAGGGAGCGCCCTGCGCATCAAAAATGCAGTTCCCTAAGGAACTGAAAGTACCTGCAGTTATTTGGAAGGAGGCTGTACAAATGCCAGTGTCATTTTCAGAACACAATGACAGCAATTACAGTTACAGGGAATTGTAGATGTTCTGTGGAAAGAAATGAACGAGCCTAAAATTGCTTTCTGCAAAATAATAATAATAATAAAAAATCTTCAAAATGTCCAAATCAACTGATTTTTTCTGCAGTGCTTTTCCAGGTAGCATTTAAAAGCAGATGAGAAAGTCATGTAAGTATCTAGGCTGATCCCTGACTACAGGAATAAGAGAAAAAAGTTGCTCTTTCTGCTTTTCCCCTGCCACATGGCAAGGCTTTCCGCAGGGACTGCTCCGGAAATCAAACCGTTTCAAGCAAGGAGGTGATGTGGCTTCTGGCCCCGGGCAAGGTGTTGCCCCCCACCTTTCCTCAACTGAGCTGGCTGTGCTGCCGCGGGGCTGTAGGGCGTTGCATATGTTTTGTGCTCTGCGGGGAATGCTTGTTGGCAGCTGGGCACCCATGCCTGCCACCCCTGGAAGGTGTGCAGAATACTGCCCCGTATTCACACGTGACATTTGACTTCAGTGGTTGTGGAAGGGGGGCCCTGGAGAGGGCTTCAGTTCCCGGTATGGGCAGGACTGTCACGAGGTACCTCCTGCCTGGGATGGTGCTGCTCTGTGTGATACCGCCACCCAGAAAGGACTGTTGTTGATGCTGTGGGCTGGGATGGGGTCTCGTCCTTCCTATTGCCATCTCAGGCGAGCTGTACTGCTCTGCCTTAGCCTGCCACCCACCCCCTGCTCCGTGCGCAGCCGGGGCGCAAGGCAGTGCCCCTCCTCATCCCCCATTACAACCAGCCCCGACATCAGCAACATCAAATGCCAGTGCTTTGGGGTGGTCAGGGCACCTTTGGAATGGTGGTCCTTGTGCTCTGGGACAGATTTATTTTCTCCTTCATAATATCCTGGCTTTTCTTTTCCCGGAAGGATTGGCTCCTCCATTTAGAGATGGAGCCCAAGGTGCTGGGAAAGGGCACTGGGTGACAAACCGGTGGCTGTGGCTGCACTGCTTGGCTGACGATAGGCGAGCCCAGAAGACCGGCTGTGCCCGGCGGCGATGCCCACCCCCCAGCCCTGGCCCAGCAGGCAGCAGCCCTGCCCCACTGCAGACCCCCACGGTGGCTATGCCCCGGCCCCAAGCTGAGCAGCAGCGGGCAGCACCCTGCGTCCGCTGAGACTGTAAGGAAATAGATGGCACTGAGGCTGCAGCGTGAAAAATCCCTGGTGCTTCACAAACGGTGCATCACGTTGGTTTTCTAGGTTACCTAAATTCCCCTTCAGTTTTGGATGGAAGTGAAACTCTTACTTGCTGTCGAAAAGGGTGGTGGTGGTGGTGGTGGTGGTGATAATTTTGCATGGCAAAAGGTTTTTCTCAAATGGGTTATTTGATCAAGTAACTGCGACTCGCAGGTTTCCCAGTCACTCCCCTAACCACCCTCTGGCCCGTACCACAAAAGAAGCAAACACGTTGAATTTTTTTTTTTTTTTTTTCCTTACAGGAGAACATCTGTGCCCCATTAACATTGGATCGCAGACTGCAAAGCCAGCTTTGGAGCCAAGCCTGAAGCACGGCTGGGGCAAATCGGTCATTCACTTCTCCGGGAGTTTGGCATTGCTGTTCTCTAGTATTTTATCGGCATATTTATTTTTGTTATAGTAGCACTTCAGGACTTCGAAAATTGTTACAACAGTATTTTACTGTGCTTAAGTAAGCTGCTAACACTAGCGTTTCCAATTTAGATGTAGTTGAAATCTTTCTTACTTTTGTGGTGTGTTTTTTCAATGTTATCAGCGCATCTTCCTCCCTCAAATGCATCTACATGCTGCATCCTTAATGGCTAAGCTTTTTTCTGACATACTGCAATACTTTTCTGACATACTGCAATACTAAACTGATTCTGGTTGCCTTACACCTTTACCAGGCTTAAACACTTGGGGCTAAAATTTCACGTACCCATTATCTGCCTCCAACTGGTTTATTTTCCTTATCTTCAGTTGCAGTGAAAAACAGCTCCACTGGACTGAGGTTAAGTAAAACTACATTTTACCCCTACTAAAACCTTCTACAGCTATTGGAGTTGAAAATTAAACCACAGGGTAACTCTGGCATGGCTCACACCATCTCCTTTTCCGCTCCATCGAGCTTTGCCTGCAGCTGCACCCCAATGAAATACCATGGTCTTATGAACGCGATGCAGCCCACAGGACACAACACGGCTCTCGAAGCGCCACCTTGGCACCAGGGTGCACCCCGCTTTTATTGACAGGCTGTGAAATCCTATTTTACTGGTTTGCTTCTAAACCTACTCAGGCCCAGTGGCTTTTCACAAAGCCAGCGTTTATTGCACCTGTTTGCTACAAACCGTCCTTTCCGTGGGCATCCGATGACCATGGGCACCACATAGCTTTGATCCCTACGGTGCTATTTTACATGGATCATTCCTATTTTTGTGGGGCTCCCTCTCTCCTCATCATTCTTGCTGGTGGCCGAGGTGGCTGAGAGGCTGCTGCCTCAGGTTGAGCGCTGGGGTTTTTGCTGGGGAAGTCCTGCGAGGTGGGAGCGGGGGCCCAAGGAGGTGAGTGAGCCCCACAGCCCAAGGGAAGTGGCACGGGTAGGGTGGACACTTGTTTCTGGGACTCGGGGGGATGTTCTCTCGCCTTCAGATGTTATTGGTGCAGTTTATCACTGTGGTTATAAAAAAGGCATGCCCTTGCCTAGGAATGGTGACAGGCGGGGTTGCACATTGAAAAATGAGAGCCCTTTGGGAAAGCACGGCTTTACTGATGCCTGGTTTGCAGCTGTTTCCCTCAGCTCGTAGATGGCGTATTTCTGTGTTAAATGCTGCCTTTTGCTCAGCCCAGGGATGTGCAAACCGCTTGCAGCAGCGCAGCACTGCAGGACGGAGGAGTGGCAGAAGCCGGACATCTCCTCATGGTACGGCTGCTACATCGCCACTTGTTTTTATTGGGTGCGCTCCGGGCGTTGCTTTCTTTTATTCATAATAGCTTAGAAACGCACATAGCAATGGCTTAGAAATCATTCCAGAGCAAGAGAGTAAATACGCACGGGTACAAATCTCAAGGGCAGGAAAAAATTTAGGATGCTTTAGTACAGGCACGTCCTTCAGTGACAGGAACTCAAGGCGCACCCCAGATTTTCTGCTCCCCCCTCTTTCCTGCCTAGGTACCGCGGGGCTCTCAGAGCAGCGTGTCATGTTTTCTACATGATGCCATCACTTCAAACCGTGCAGTGAACTCATGGGTTTAGGGAGTCCAGCGTCATTGTCTCTGAAGCTTTCAAAGCTTCGCTTTAGTTTTAAATGCCTCTTTAAGCACAGACAATGCTCCAACAGGCTTGCTGAAACTAAATGAAGCTTATAAAGCTTTGAACACTATTGTGACATGGTAGGTCCCGCAGGAGACTGCAAAATCCTGCTGTGTGCAAGGATCCACTGCGCTTTCAAGTGGATGCACTGTATGTGCTAAAAAATGTAGGCAGAGCAGGGCAAGGAAAGGACAGAGCATGTCAGCATATTTTTTGAATTACCTAGCATTTGATTGATACCGCAATGGTGACATTGCTTTTTAAAACAGAAAAAGTTTACCGTCCTTTCTTCTTTAGCACACAAAGTAGTTTGGGATGTATACGTATATATGTGTGCGTGTGTGTATGTATACTGTTATCTTATTTGAGGTTCCAGAGCAAGTGGTGCTTTTTTAAGAGATCACGTAACCATATTATTTTTTTGTCTTTCATAAGCTGCATTATTAAAATAACTTAACATTGTCCTACATTCCTCAAGTCTTCTGTGTGCTCATATAGATGCTCCTTTCACTGTGCAGATTTTTTCGATGAAAAATGCATGAGGAGGGGGAAAACGAAAAAAAAAACTAGGCCAGGTAGGCACCCTATTTTTCTGGCTGTGTTTAATCACAGCCTAGGAAGTCAAAGCGAGCTGGCAAAACCTCTGCTGAGAAACAAGAGCGCAATGTTTGTCATCTGTGGTGATGAGCACGGTGTCATTAACAGCTTATTGGGGCAGTGCCTTGCCGCCCGCTCGCTTTCCCATCCTCAACCAGGCGATGGATAGGCTGGTGACCCAGATCGGGTGCGTAAGATGAGAGTGATTCCTCCCCGACAAGCCCCAACAGTGACAACTGGTCATTAATTGTAAAAATTCTGCCAGCATGAGGTTTTAGAAACAATTTGTACTGCTTTAATTACGCTGCCAGGGCAGGCTTTGTCCCAGGCGCTGTTATCAGGCTGAATTAGTCTCTAACAGAATTAGGCTCAGCCCAGCTCGAGCTGCACTCGCCGGCTTAGCTAAAAAACCTCGGCTAAGGCCGCGGGGGGAGCGCGCAACAGTAATTGTCACCAGGAGGAAGAGAGACACTCTTGTTCCTGTATTGTTTTATTATTCTAATGATGCAGAGGCACCCCGACGGAGATCGTGGCCCCGCTCCACTGGGAGTTACACAAACACTGGGACGCTGGGAGAGTCCCTGCTCCCAGAAAGCTGCCTGGCGGAGCAAGTTGGGGCTGCTTATCTTCTGTTGTCACACAGGGAACCAAGCACAGAAATTTACGGCTGTACCCTGCCAGGTCTTCTTTCTCTCTCTTTCCCCCCCCCTCCGTGTGCGCTCACCCGTGAGCTGGCCTTTGGGGAGCACGGAGCCCTGTGGCAGGGTCGGGGGGGCTTGGCTTTCCTTGGGTGGGACTGAGCCCGGGGACCTGCCCAGCAGCAGGTGTTTGGGGAAATGCTGCCCCTTTGATGAAGAAGGAGCTAGAGGGGTGGGGGGGTGACCCAAGTGAAGGCGTTATCCCCCCCAGTCTCTCTTTGGGATTTGTAGCCTTATCGGGTGGGACTGGCCATTGCTGTACTGGCCGATAGGGCCAGCCCTGGGTGCAGGGTGGGTGTGGGGGTGTACAGCCTGGGGGCTGATAAAGCGGAGCCCGCCGAGGGAGGGGGGCTGCCAGGGATGGCGAGGAGAGGCCCTGGGCTCCACCGGAGACCGCTGCAGACCCCAGGACAGGCGTACTTCAGCCCATGCCAACGGGGCTTATCACCGCTGATTTCCCAGCTGGGGATGACAAGGTGAAGATAATACTCCAGAGCGAGCTCGCCCCTCCCCTGGAGCTTATTTTTTTAAAAATATAACACCTGTGGTAAATACTATCTCTCAAACTGTACCTAATGGAACCCCCTAAATAGATGACCAGTATGCTTATTTTGAGCATTAGCCACATATGGCACAGTACGTGGCTGCAAATGAAATGATCGCATACTTTGACTGGAAAGGCTTCTGCTGGGCTCGGTTCCCCCCCAAATTAATTTTGCCTAGTGTTTCTCTAAAGTGTCGTGGCTTTTATGCAAGGCGAGTAGCTATTCCCCTGCTGAAAGCAATGGGGATTTGTAATGGCATTTAGGGCTGGATGAATTGCTGTGTGCTTTAAAATCTGCAGAAGTTTACAGCAGCATCTCCACACTGCTGCAGGTAAAACTCAGCTCCTTTTCCTTGTAGTTCAAGGGCGAGGGAAACAGTAAAAATAAATATTTCAGCAGCACATCCTACTAACTGAAAGAAAAATAAATAATCAAAGATCTTAAGGTATGCCAGTGCAGGGATTTGTTTCACATGAATAGTAAATATGTGTATAGCCTCAAAAGGATCTTCCCTGGCTGGAGAACAGCATCGTCAATAGGTCTGCAAGCTTGGGAAGAGCACCGACACATCTGCAGGTAGCCGGGGGAGCTGCACGGGCCAGTCCATGCTGGGTTCATGCAGCGGGACCATCCCCCTCCAAAAGCATCACCCCACAAGTCCCTCATCCAAGTGTTTTACTGGTTGTTTCCTTTTCCTGGTTGGGCAGGGTGAACCTGTTGGCTCTGAATTTGTCACTCATTTCTGGGGAATGGAAGAGTATCATGGTGGCCTGGCAAAGAGGGTCAGCCAGGACATGCCGGCAGCCTCTGCTTCCCCCCGCTGCGTCCTGCGCACCGAGCCCCTTCTCGCCGACAGGACCCCGGTGAGGCTGGAGGAGCGAGGCTGCTCTAAACAACGTGGAGCTGTGGCAGCCAGAGGGTGTCAAACGTAGGTCGGATGCAGCTGGAAAGCTGGTGTCGGTGGTGCCGTGCGCATACCCCGGGGGTGAGGGATGCGGCGTTAGGGCTGCCCGAAGGCGGCGTGGGCAGAGCGCGGGGTTGCATGTTGTATGCCAGCCTGCTGCAGGCAGTGCTGCGGCTGGGGGGACCCGCGCAGCCCCCTCGCACTGCAGGGGGAGGCCAACCCTCCCTGGGTGCCAGGTGGTCCAGGTGAAAACCAGTGGGACAATGGATGCTGGTGCCGGACACAAGGGTCTTGGGTCCCCTCCTGCACGACCAAGGCCAATAAAGGCAGATGTTTCAGCCTGGAGGAACCCAAATACTCATTCGCTTCTGATTGCAGAAGTTGCTTTGAGCCTTGCCTGGGAGGAAAAGATTCCACCTCCCTTCTGCTCTGCCTGCCAGCATCATCCCTGCCCTGTCTGGAGCACAAGTCTCATAAGGAGCAGCTGAGGGAACCAGGGTTGTTCAGCCTGGAGAGGAGGAGGCTCAGGGGGGACCTTATTGCTCTCCACAGCTGCCTGAGAGGGGGTTGTAGGCAGGTGGTGTCCCTTCTCCCCAGTAACAAGCGACAGGATGAGAAGAAATGCCCTCAGGTTGCACCAGTGAAGGTTCAGATCAGGTATTAGGAAAAACTTCATTGAAAAGGTGGTAAAGCACTGGAACAGGCTGCCCAGGGAGGTGGTGGAGTCACCATCCCTGGAGGCATTTAAAAAACGTGTAGATGCAGTGCTTAGGGACATGGTTTAGTGGTGGACTTCGCAGTCCTGGGTTAATGGTTGGACTTGATGATCTCAAAGGTCTTTTCCAACCTAAATGATTCTGTGGTTCCCCTGCACCACAGGGGTGGCAGCTCTCAAACCTTCCCTGGGGCTGGCTCAGGAGCATCTCTGCATATTTAGCAGCACACACATTTCATTCCACCTCACGCACGAACAGTCCCAGGGATATTTTGCCGGTAGAGATGCAGGAGGCACAAAAGCAGGACTGTAAGTGGGTTGCCTGCTCTGTTTGATGTCTGTTACACAACTACCACCTCCCCATCCCATCGCAACACCTCCATTGTGGCCCTGATCTCCTCCAGACCTGCCCGTTGCATCTGCGAAAGCCTCCAGAAAGCAAGTTCAGCCGGGCCATCGAGCTGGGGTGGCTCCACCGTGACTGCAGAAAGCCTCCTGCCTGCCCCTGCTTCCCCCAGCTGCAAACGTGCCCCTTGCTTGTGAGCCGGGTCCCAGCGCAGGTGGCAGCTCAGGCCACCTCTCCCGCCTGATGTTTTAAAACCTGTTTGGCTAAACCAGCCTCAGGCCTGTCGGCAGAGTTTTGCTGGACCCCCCACCCAGGGCCAGCCGGCCCCCTGCCTGCACAGCCTGGGGCAGGCAAAACCATCAGCTGGGGCTGACGTGGGCTTTTAAAAACACGGCAAAAAACCCAGCAAATAATTTCAAATAACGTCTGTCCACCGCTCTAACTGGTATTCCAACTGGGACCGGTTGTGAAAGCAGTGGGAACAGTTCCCAGCCAAATGCACAGTAGGTGCCTGGTGCCTGCAGCCCCTGGTGGGGCTGCTCTATAGGGTCTATGCCACCGTCACCCTCCTCTCTGGAGTGGCTGTTCGAGCAGCTGTCCCCTGGCTGCGTGTCTGCTGCCCATCCAGCCATTCCCATTTCATCCAGCCATTCCCATTTTCCATTCCCATTCCCCTTTCCTGTGCCGTGGGGAGCACCGTGCCACCGGGGCACTCAGTCCCCTGCCTGCCTGTGGGGCAGAGAGACCGCAAAGACATGGGGGGACACAGGGTGGGAAACAAAAGGCCAGTCTAGCAGGCAGGGAGCGGGGAAAAAGGGGGAAGAGGAGAAAGGGAGAGGGGGATGTGGCGGGAGATGAGGCTGCACAGCCATATGTCAGCCATCGTGCCATCCTGGTGGACGCCAAAGCCTTCTCCTTGAGGGGGGGGTGGGCACCGCAGGGCCATGCCCCCACAGCCATGCCTGCCCTGGTCCCCAGCCACAGCTGGGCGCCTCTGGGTGAGAAAAGCTCTTCCAGCCACCGGACGGAGCGGGCATCGCATGACCATCCCGCTGCCAGCGGGGACCAAGGTGTCAGGCGGCCTCACGTGCTGCCCCAGCGCGGGGCCGAAGGTGGGTTTTGTCCTTGCGGGGGTGTATTTGTGTGCCAACGGGTATTTGTGTGCCGACGGGTATTTGTGTGCCAACGGGTATTTGTGTGCCAACGGGGGGCGAGCACCACGGTCACGCACCATCCGCAGGGAGAGACCCGGCTGAGAGCGGGGGCCGTGCAGACCTCGCCGGCCAAGTCTCTTTGCTCACTTTTCCCCTCGCGGTTTGCAGAACTAGCTCAGCAACGGGTTTTTCCCGTGATTTCAGCATCTGAGGGTTTATTTTTTGAGCAGAAGGGACAAGCGGGTACAGTACGAGTAGAAGGGCACGAGACACACGTTACAGCTGCACAGCCAGCGGAATGCGGCTGGGGGCTCCGCTCTGCCCCTCCTAAACCCCCAGCTACGGGGGGCCCTGGTGGGTGCCAGCACCGGGCCCACAGCACTGCGAAGCAGCCGCGCAGCACCGGGGCTGCGGCACCCACCGGCCCCTCGCTTCCGCACCCTGCACCCGCCGTTCCCTGGGGACACCCCGCCGGGGCTGTCGCTTTGTTGTTGGTTTTTTTTATTTCTGCCGCTGTCTGTGCTCTCCCCTCCCCCTTCGCGCTGCACCCCGGGTTTCTTCTTTTCATGCTTTTTTCTAAAAATAGCAGGGGAGCCACGAGCCGGCGACGTCCCGAGGGAGCCCCGAGCTCCCGGTCCCGCCGCCAGCCGCCCGCACAGCGCGGGAGCACCGGGCCAGGCACCCGTGTCCCCCCCCGCCGCCCGGGGGGGGGTGTCGGTCCCGTCGGGGCGCACCGGGCGCGGGGGGGAGGGGCGGGCCGCGCCCGCCTGGCCGCGCGCCATGTGCTCGGTGCTGCCGGTGAGGGCGGGGCGGGGCGGCGCGCAGCCGCGCGGCGTGGCGGTGGGCGGGGCCTGTGTGCCCCGTGGCCCCGCCCCCCTCCGCCCCCGCCCCCGCCCAGCCGCAGCACGGCGCGGCGCGGCACGGCATGGCGGGGCTGCGCTACCCGCAGCAGAGCGGCTACTGCCGCGCGGCCGCGGCCATGAACCTCCTGCTGGGCGTCTTCCACGTCCTCCTGCCCTGCTTTCGCCCCGGGGAGGCGCAGGGACAAGGTGAGGGCGCGGGTCGGGGCGGGGAGCCGCGGTGCCGCCGCCGCCCGCTCCGGGCGTGCGAGCCGCGCCGCCGCCCCTGCCGCCGTCCCCCGGGCGGCCGCCGCGGTGGCAGCCCGGGGACACAAAGGGGGCCGGGACGCGGCTCGCATCCCCCCCGCGCTTCCCCCGGCCCTGCGCCCCGCGGTGCCCGGCCGGTCCCTCCCGGTGTCAGCCGGGCCGCGCGTCGCTGCGGGCCTGCCCCCCCGCGGGGAGCCCCGGGGCGCTGCCGCCTGCGGGTCCCGGCCCCCGGCCCCGCGGCGCGGCCGGCCCATCTGCGCTTTCTCTCTCTGCCCCCGCAGCCATCGAGCCCATCCCCGGCGTGGTGGAGCTGTGGCAGGCCGAGGAGGGGGAGCTCCTGCTGCCCGCCCAGGTGAGGGGGCGCCGGGGGGGCGGTGGTCGGCGCCGCGGGGAGGGCGGGGGGCGGGCGAGGGGGGCCGAGGCGCGGGGGGGCGGGGGCCGGCGGTGGCCCCGAGGGGCCGGGGGCCGCGGCGGGGGGCGAGCGGGGCGCGGGGGGGCGGCCTCGCCCGCTGTCACGCCGCAGCCCCGTCCCCCGGGGTCCCCCCCCCCCGGCGCCGTGCCGCTGCGGCCCGCGGTGGCTGCTCGGGCTTTAGCTTCTTTCCCTGGGGTTTTTGTTTCCTCCGTTTTCTCTTTACTTATTTTTTTTTTTTTTAAATGAACGTATTTGCGCACCGTAACTGCTGGATGTGCGTATAACGAATATACGTCTCTTTACGCCTCAGACCTGCTCAGGTGAAGCCATTTTCCCCCCAGAAATGACACATCATTTATGGTGCCGGTCTGGTTTGTTTATACCCGCCGTAGCCGGGCTCGAACAGGGTTTGTTAAATCCCGTGTTTCCAGGAGCAGCCGGCGCCGTGCGGGCACGGCCGGGGGGCTGGGGGGGGCTGGTGGCCTCTGGGGCAGCGTTACCTTGTGCTGCGGGCGCTGCCATATGCTCAGCTGGGCCTTCCGAGTCTTCGAGGCACCGGGCTGGTACATGGGAAGAAGCAGTCCTTAGGGATATCATCTTATGTGAGAGGCAAAAGAGCGTAATTTATTTCTCTTAAGCCATTATATCATTCCCTCAGTAGTACTCAGCCAGTGATACCGATACAAAGAGCAGAAGGGTTATTTCTTCCCTCAGCTAGCTAGCAATTGATGCCGCTTACCAGGGCGCAGCTTTTTGTATCATGGTGTTACGAAAGTCTGATCTATTGTATCTATAAATAAATTAAAAAAACCCATATATCACACCATTCGTAATTTTCCTGGCGCAGGTGTAGCTGTAGCAAAGGGAGGGTGCAGGGTCTGGGCTGCCCGGGATGCTTAAGGAACTCGGCCTTTTGCTTGTGTGCTCTTTACCTTGGAGACATTAAGATGCGTTAGATGTAGAGCCATGTAATGCAGTCGTTTATAGTCACTTCTCGCAGCGAAGCTGCAATTGAGTGATGATGACGTGATGTTTGCTTCCTGAGGAGATTGGGTCCTCTTAGAAAACACTTTGTTCTTGAGCACCCTCATAAAAACGAGCTGTAGCATGGCTGAAGGAAGACCAGGCACAAATGGCCCCTGAACTTGGCGGGGTTGAGCGGGTGGTTCCGCTGAGTCCTTGCAGCCGTGAGAGGTGAAGCTGGGGCTGCTGGTCCTCTGTTGTTTCTGTAGATGCTGCGTGGGATATGCGGGAAAGAAAACAGGTCTTCTGGTTTCAGTTGCAACAGAGCGAGAAGTGAAAATCGCAATAGGCTCGCTGAAATAAAAGGCAGACGTTCAAAGCCAGGTGAAGCGGGCTCCGAGCGCTAGTGGTGCATCGGCTGCTTTGCATGGCTTTCCCTCTGAGCTTGGGGACCACAGCAGCATCTGACATGTCAGCCACTGCTCAGGCTGGAGCAGAAGGGCCTGGGTTCCTCAAACAGGTTTTAAGACCAAAGCTTGGTTCCAGGCCCAACCCCAGCGCTTGAATTTCTGTTCCCTTATGGGCTTGGGCTTTACCTGGTACCTCTCAGGCTTGGGGCCTGTGGCCGAATTTGAAGCCACCTTTTCCTGTGGCTGGGAGCAGGAGGAAAGGAGACCTCCCTCTGTCCCTGCTGCTGTGGAGAGGGACCCTTGCAACACCATTTCCATGGAGCGGTGGCACTGCTCTGCCGCGGGCAGTCGCGGCTCTGAGCGCCCGAGGAATCGAGCGTTACCCACCCTGCTGCGGTCCCCTGTGGTGTCTGCGAGGTCCCGAAGGCAATTCGGCATGGGTGACGGCTCTGGGTCAGTGAGGGGCATTGGCAGAGGTGCTGGCATCAGCTGCAGAGATTCGGAAAACTGCTTCCTCTGTTAACATTTGACTGCCCTCTCTTTGTTAGAGGGATGCTTAAACCCGCAAGAGGTTTATTGCTTGTTGGTCTCTAAGCTCCACTAAAATAAAAAAAGAGAAAGGTCTGACATATGGCTGCGAGGAGGTGTTGTCCGTGTTCTCTTCCTTGCAGGAACAGGCTTTCTAACTTAAACCCTCATAGAGGGTTGTGCCCGGTGCTTGTGTACCACAGCAGTGGTGATGTGATGGTGACCGTCTAGTAAGAGGAGAAACTACCTTGGGTTTGGGTGGATAATGTCGTTTGACAGGGAATATCCAAGGATTGCTTCATTCATGTGTTTAAAGATCCGTTTTGGGGAAGACTTTGGGAAGTGTCCTGGTTCCTTGATCTGGTTCTTCCTGTTCCCTTTTGGAGGGGGCCGGGTGGGTGGAGTGCAGCACAGGAGAGTGAGGACTTTGCATGCAGAAAGGAAAAATCCAGGGATGGACTGATGCATGCACCTCTCCCAAAGTGCCTCCCTCCCACCTGTGTATCACGGGCTCTGAGCAGGGATGTGCATTAGGTTGCCCTGTTTGCCCAGCTTTCGCCTGTTTCTGGTGGGTTACCAGTGCTGTCTGACGGATATTTTTCCCTTTCTGTCATGGCTTTGCACTATTATCTTATTTTCCATGCATCATCAGCTGCCTGTGACAGAGCAGTTTTGAGCATTCCTTGCTGCCTGCAGAATCAGAGGATGAAAGTTGGTTGGGTTGGTAGCCCATTCAGCTGTCAGGTTGCCTGTGCATGCTTTTGTTCCAAGAGCACATACCAAATAAAGACATCGTGTTAAGAGGCGAGGGAGGAGGGGAAAAGGGGGGGTGGAAAAAAGCATTTTAATATTTGTAGTTGCTCTCTAGGCCTCTCACAGCATTGCTTTGTCTACGTGAACTGCATGAATTTGCATGCTGGAGCGCAGCCGCCCAGGGCCCCCGCGCCTCCACCCTGGTTGGTTGTTCTTCCTTCTGTTTCCTCTTGCTTCCCTTTCATTGTTTGTGCTTCTTGCATGCCCCCTCCCAGCTTCCCTCTTACGTATATTTGTGCTTTTTCTTTCTTGTCTTTTTTTTTTTCTTCTTCCCCTCCTTGTACTTGTGATCTTTTGATTTTTGGCTTCCTCTGAAGCCTGCAAAGCTCTTTGGGGATGGTTCACCTACTGCTCTTGCTCCCTAGCCGAGCCTCAAGGCTGCCCGGAGCGTTGCAGTTGGTGAGGGTGTGCGTAGGCTCGTGTGCCGGAGCTGAGGAGGAGCTGCCTGTCCTAGTGTGCTGACACTCTTCCACTGGTCTGCAGCTTCCTCCAGCGTTTTCATGTTTCTTCCTGAGTTCCCTATTTGCTTGGAGACAAGCTGGGTTTCCCAGTCGGATGTGTCCATATTCCCTTGCACCCAGTTCCTTTTTTTTTTTTTTAAGGTGAAGTGTGGGGTAGCCGCAGAGCCCCTGCCTTGCTCTCCTTCTCCTCCTTGCCTTCTTTTTTATCGCAGACGTCCCTGGGGTGGGTGGCTGGGTTTGTGTTTTTTGTTTTTCTTCCCATCATTTGTCCTCAGTGTGGAAAAATGTGAAGTCTTGCTTGTTCTGACGGTTGAGAGATGCATGGAAAACCAGTGGGATTCTGATATGGAAAAAATCTCAGGTGCGAGAGGCTTGATTAGAACAGTTGTGGTTTTTATTCAGACTCCTTGTAATTTTGTGGTTTTGCTTGTTTGTTTATAACTTGTTAATGCTTACTTAACTAAAATGCTTGAGAGAAAAGCTCCTTTGTGTAGGACTTGACATCCAAGTCCTTCACCATTAAAGGCTGAAAAAGCTCCAAATATAAACAGCCATGTTGGAGCATTTCAATGCAAAGCTAAAGGTGGTTAGTTGCTGGGTTTTGCTTTTTGGGGTGTTCATTTGTTTGTTGGGTTTTTTGTTGTGCTTTTTTTTTCCTGAAGAGGAGAAGAAAGAGGCCAAGGAAAAGCACAGTAAAAAACCCCCACATGCTGGCCCCGTGGCCGTGAGTGTATGAAAGAAGCATAAATGTTGTTCATGGTAGACACCACGTAAAAGAGGGATCGGAGAGTTATAGTTGTATGTTTCTGTCCATGAGAAACTGCTTAGGTGGTTACTGTGCGCATTTGAAGGCGGGGGGGCAGTTTGGGTACCTGCAGAGCAGGGCATTCCGCGCTTTCCTTTCAGCCCCTTCAGCTCGGAGGAACTACTTTGGAATAATGAAGGTGAAGTGGTAGGCCCTGTTACCATGATTGAAAATGACAGTAAGTCATCAAAGGCAACTTACACCGAACTTTTTTTGGTGTCAGTGCCACGTCTGTCCGAAGTGGTGGGTTTTCTACTGTTATGTGTGTTGCGTGTAGATGAGTGAGATGTTTCGTTAGAGGGAAGCCTTGTGTGTGTTCCAGTTTGCTTGCAGATACTTAGGAGATGACAGGGACTGCTTATTTCAGTTTGCTGTGATTGTTTCAGGTGCTTGGATTTTGGAGAAAGATGCCACAATATTTACTGTATCATAGTCATATACAGACACTGGGCAAATACAGAGCGGCTGCCTGAGTTTTAACTTTAAAGGTTCTGCTGGGTTCTGGAAGATTATTATTTTTTTCTTTTCCTGTGTAGTAGCGACTCATTTCAGTTCCTGTTCTTCAGTGCAGAGCAGGGTCTAATGAGGTTGATTGTTCTGCTGGTTTTGAAAGCTGACAAACACCTTGATCTTATGTACGTATCCAAGATATGCGCACTGCAGTATGTCATTAACAGAGGCACATCCCATCAGCTATGCGCAAATTGAATGTACAGAGTTGCCTACTTCAAAGCGGGGTTTGTCTGAAGGTGCACAATTCATGTGAAAGCCCGAGACAGACTTGGGGTGGGAATTGTGTTCCTCTTTGTGCTGTTAAAATGCTTCTCCAGCCTCCCAGCTGAGCTTCTGGATGGTGCTGATAGGACTTGGGGCTGGTTGGCCATGCAGATTATGCAGAAGCTGTCAGCCCAGGCTTGCATGACTTGCATGACATGAGAGGGGTGCTTTCAGGGGCTTTCTAGCACGAGATAAGCACCTGCCTGTGTTCACAATAAGGTTTTGGAGGAAGGGGATTGTTTTCCTGCCGTGGATAGGCTGCTGGGACCTGCATTTTGGCTTCAGGAGTCGTTCCTTTCTGTCCCTCCCCCTGTGGTACTTGCCTGGTGGTACGGTAGTTTGAGAGAGTTTTTTTCCTTCTTCCTTCACATCTTCAGTGTAAGTATGCATGTAGCCTGTGGCATACAGAGAGCAGAAGACGAGAAAACTGGACAAGGAGCTCTGTGTGCATGCTTACAGTCGGTGATTTTTTTAATACTGTTTTTTCTTGCACAATTGAGATTTTTATGCTCTGGCTGCACGTAGATTGGGAAGGTTTTCTTCATCATTGCTTGAGAACAAGTGAAGAGGAGCAGTGGTAAGATAGCTAGTGTTAAGGGCGAGCTTAAGTCCCAGGTTTCTGATGCCTGGCATATGTTAAGCCATTTAAAGGAGGAGTTAAGCCATTTAAAATGAGGATAGCTTGCCAGCCTGTTGTGGCACAGGGGCTGTTTCTGGAGGAGGTGGATGAGGAGTCCTTTAATTCGATCCTGGAAGTACAGAAGGAGCTTGGGGAAGCTGGAAAACAGGTGGTGGGTTTGTATTGTGCTGTGCTGGTAGAGTCTAACAGCAAGGCTTAGCTCAGCTGTTAGAGGAGATGGCTGGGTCTTCACAAGGGCCAGGTGCTAGGACCTCTAGGTGGGTAAACCTGGGCTGAAGAGCTGTGATGTGCTGCAGAGCCTGACAATTATCACAGTGTCTCCAATCTCTCTGTAAGGGCAGATGTACAGAAAGACCGGCACATCCTCAAATGAACCTGGACTTTCCTCTCGGTCTTGGTACAGATTTGATCACGCTATGGTGAAGCCTGTGCTGCGCCTGTTGGGTGAGCTGCCTGTGGCAAAAGATGGAAGTTTAGATGCATCTGGTAGCTCTTGGCAAGATCTGTAATAGTATTAGCCCTAAGGTCCATTATTTTAGCCATAATGATGTTACTTATTAATAGTAATATTAACCACATTTGCTGCCTTAATGTGGTTGTCATTTTTTCCCCCTTCATGAGGCTCAGGTCTTCAGAAGTCTTGCTGTCCTGCTGGGTAGGCGAGTAGGGCTCCCTGGGCTGCTTGAGCATCTGAAGCCTGTAGAAATATATTGAGTGTTAGTGAAGGTGATCTTTTTTTTTCCAGTATGTAGTAAAAATAGGAGCTAGAGTCAAAGCTGGTGACTTGGGGTGTGTTCCGTGATGCACTTACATGGGAAACATGTAGGAGGGGTGGTGGATGGTGCACCCTCTTAATTTTGGTGTGTGTTTTCCCCCCCTCCCCGCCCCTACCTTTTTATTGCTAAGGTCTGCAGCTCATTTCTTGTTTTCCCAGCTACTGCAGGTGATGGTTCCACTTACCCACTGTTCCTGGCAGGATAACTGGAACCTCTTACTGAAAAATGTTAATCTCCCTAAAGCTGTCCCTGGTTTCATCAGCGCAGGTTGGGTGGCTGTAACATGCTCCACTTCGAGTCATACCTAAAGCTTTTCTGGAGATCTTGGCTGGTTCAGAGCAGCTACCTGCTTGTTTTAAATGGATTTCCTGCAGGGAGCTCATTGAACCAGCCCTTGGATTCATTTTGTAGGCAGCTCAAAGCAGTTAGTTGCAAACTGCAAGCTGGCAGTTTAACTGCATGTCTCAGAAATTACCTTAGTCCAGCAGCTGAGCTAAGCTGTTGTGTTTAAAACTTCTACTCTCAGATTTCTGTAAGTGCTGCAGATCAGTGATAAGATCTGGGTTTGGGATCTCGCATCCCTGTTGGAACGTGTATCTTGCCTGTGCTTTTGGCATTGCCGTGTGATCTGAATTTCAAGGCATTCCGCATCCTGTTTTCTCAGAAACTGGCTAATGAAATTTACTGACAGGGCGCAGATAATTTGAAAGTGGACGAAGCGGTCTTCCTGTAGTTTGAGGACGATTGATAGTTTTAAATCAAAATTCTGCTCACATACACAATTTCATATTGATGCATTTGTATACATGGAAAATGAATCTGTTCAATCACCATGTGAAAAAAACAAGCAAACAAACGACGCAGTAGCCACATTAAGTCACCATTTATCTTGGCAAAATGAGCTGAAACTTCAAATGGGATGGCCAGCATCACCTTACTTGAATCATTAAAGGAGTTGCTGTGAGAATTGTAGATTTCTGGGTTTGTTTTGCAAGCATTCACGTAAGAGTCCATCTCTGGAGAGTTAAAGGTAGTACATAATGTCCAGTGCACCCTGTCACAACTCTGAGATTCTTACATAGTATTTTCTCTGTTTATCAGGCTGAATCAGAGGAGGATGTGGAAGAGCATCCACAGGAGCAAAGGTAAGCCAAACTCAAATAAAAACAAGAGAATTGAAGCTGGTTTTGGTTTTTCCCGTAGGAAGTACTGAAGCGTAATTGGGCAGACTACTAGAAATGAATTATTTTTTTTCCTGCTGCGTATTAAATAGATTTTCATTACTTGTGGCTTACAGTTTTCTCAACTACTGTTAATATTAATTTGTTAGCAAACCCAGAAAATGGTGTGCAACATATGGAAAACTGAAATGCCTCCTTTTATCTCTTTCTTACTTTATCTGAGCTGCATTTACTTTTCGTTGCTTTTACACAAAGAAATAGGTGTTTATTAATTCTGCTTTATTGTATATTTTGTAATTAATTTCTTTAAACAAGAGGACAGTTTTCTGCTCCAAAAGTTGCAAAAGTAAGTAGTCTTGGAGTGTTAATTTGTACCAAGGTGGGGAGGGAGGTAAAGGAGATGTGAAGCTAAAGGTTTATTAATGCGGTGCTGTGGAACAATAAAAATTGTGCCTTGTTTCTTGAAATTGGATAAATAATAAAGCTGTTAAGAACTGTAGCCTCAACTCTGCTGTTTCTGTTAATATCAGGCCTCCTCTGTTTTGAAGGGTTAGGTAAATAACATCACAGATTATATTTTAAAATACACATTTTGTTTCCTCTGAGCGTTCAGATTAAAATGCTTGGATGTCTACCAGCGAAACACTTCCTTCCTTTGGTGTGTGTTAATCTGGGTACAGCTTTTAGTGCCATGCCAGCCAGAGAGATCACAAGACTTAGAATAAACATGTGTAGCACCACCGTGCTCTGATGGCTGCAGGTAGCCAGAAATGCTTTTCTCATTTATCTCGTCTTTGCCTTTAGCTTGGGTCTGAGAGCAAATAGATCTGATGGAACACAAACCATGCTGGGAGCTGGCAGGAGGGGTAAGCTGGGGGACTGGGAGGGGATGCGCCTGTCCTGCACTGCAGCATCTCTTTGCAGGGCTTTGCCCCTCTTACTGCCCCATCGGGAGCCTTCTCATCCAAACCCAGAATCACATTAGGGCTCCTGTGCCTCATCTCTGTGGGAATGACAAAGATTGTATAGAGATGGGATGGGAGAATTACTGCTGCCTCTGACAGCTGGTGCTGATCATTCGTGATCACCCATGTCCCCCAGGTCCTACCTGCATTAGGGGATTTTTTTTTTTTTTCCTCCTCCTCTTGCCCAAAGAGGGGTAAACTATTGAAAGCTGGCATTTTCCCTGCAAAGTACAGAACTTTCTGACCTTCAGCTGGGGACTACTATGGTTTTAATGTGAAGTTTTCACTTTGTGCCCAAGCAGGTTTTCTTCGTTGAGGTAGTCAGAAGACAGCAGTCTCAAATACTGTGCTGAAGGTGCTTTCTGAGATTCTCATTATTGGGCACAGTCGTAGTTGAGGGGGAAAACAAATCTCTACCTGTCTGTCTTTTTCTGGAGGTGCATGGAGTAACTGACTACTATGGCAATAATAAAAATATTGAAAGATAAATAGTTCTTGAAACTCAGATAGGAAATAGGAAAAAGTGGTTTGACTATTTTAAAATTTTTTTGTTCATTCAGGTGCTTAAAGATTTTTCTAGTAATTACTCATTTCCAAAAATTAACTTATTTTCTGAAATTAAAGTTTATGATGTTCACTTGCATGGATGGAAACATCTTTCTGTTGTCATGCTGAAATGCTTCAGGAAACTTGCCTAAACAGATGCTGGTTTATGAGCATCTTTTAAATTGTTTTGTTTTGCTGCGGCGTATAAACACTGATCTGTGTGTGCCCTGTATACTGAAGGAATGTTAGAGTGTAGACTTTATGAAGAAGACTTAGCAAATGTATGGTTAGAAAGACTAGAATCTGTTAGTTTTTTTTCCAGATTAACTTCCATTCCCTTGGCTTATATTACTATATGGTGAAATCATGGGGATTTCCTTTCCCTGTAGCAGCAAAACCTGCAGAGCCTGCAGCATCTCCATCTTACTGTCTGTCAGCATGCCCTAGGGAAATCAGCTAAAGCTACTGAAATCTGATGTGAAGCGCCTAGAAGCAAAGCACCTTAAAGGAGGGGTGTGAAGGGATGTTAATGGAGAGAGGGAATTCAGAGTTTTCCCCAGAGCTGAAGATAGTAGAGTTCAGCTTCTCGGGGCATAAAGGAGAAAGCCTTTTCCCGAGACATTGTTTTATTCAGTTTTTAATTCTGGGTTGATGGGCTCTCTTGGGAGCTTGCCAACCTACTTTTTTATTGATACTTTGTTGGTTTTTTTTTTTAAGTCTTGTTAATTGACTTCCTGTACATGGGCATCACAGGATCTTTCATTTGGGATGGGCTTCTTGGTTTGCTGCTGTTTTCGTGTGGCAGGTGCGCAAGGGGGATTGATGTCATCTTTTTTCTGCCTTAGGTTTACCTTTGACAAATACAGAAGTTTGCGTGGAGGTAAAAAGACATTGTCAAAAAATACCTATTTCTGTAAAGAGCTATTTTGGAGGTGAATGAGAAGTGGTTGATATTTGGTCTGTGGGTTTGCAGCTGCCCCGAGTGAGAAAAAGGTGATTAGCAACTCCTCAGTTTCCAGCCTGCGATTCCTGCCTTTCTCATTGCTTGGGTGGTACTGCCGTTGCTCTCGCCGTCTTGTGTGTCTCTGGATCTGGCTCTGAGATGAGAAGTGCTGGACAGTAGATATGTGACTTACTGGATGGACTGCTTCAGGCCACAGTTCAGTCTTGGGACAGAATTAAAGCTGCATGCATTTGGACTAGCCTATTGAAAAAGCCTTCAAGTTTCCTTAAAAACCTGTTTCTTACATTTGAAATTCAGCAGTAAAAAGCTGCCTTCCAGAGCAACTTTGGTTCAGTAAGTTTTGTTAGAAGGAAATCAGTGACAGGTGATGACAGAAGGGTGGTGTGGGTGTTGTTTGTGGGGTTTTTTTGGTTTTTTTCCTTTGTGCTGGTGACTGTTCACTTGCCACAGCTGGCAGTAGCAAGTTTTGAAAATGCAGGTGCTTGCTTTTTTATTACATTTCTGCTAAAGCAGCAGAACGAGTCAAACACAGAACTTGCACACAGATCAAGGGACAGTACTATTAGGTGATGGGCACAAATGATGATTATCAAAATTTTCAGCTTTTCACTTCAAGGAAGTAGACATTGGACTACGAAAAGGAAAAATAACAAACTCCAAAAATGTTTCACACGTATGACATTCTTAATCCTTGGTTTTGAGGACTTCTGGAGGAAGGCCTTTGAGGATCCAGTTTCCCGCGGACACGTTAAAGAGCACTTGCACCAGAATAAACTGCTGTACTCAAAATGTGGAGCATGTGCGCTTAATATGTGGTGTGGATTAGCAGTCCATGAGAAAGGAAAGTTACACAATACTAGAGTTTTGTATAGAATTAGTGAGTAAGAGGACACTTTCCAGCCTTTACCTCTGACAGCTGGGGCATATTTTGCTTTGAGTAGATAGGTATCAACTGCTAGGAAAATGTGTGATGCAGTTAGCTAAAGTCAAGCATATCTGTTGAACCTTTGCCTTTGATCACTGGGAGAGTGTTTGACCTTGTGGACTGGAGCTGCTTGGGGCAGTAGATGGTATCAGGTCCCAGTGGGCTCCTGCTATGGTGATAGTCCAGCCCTGGGAGTAACAGCTGGTGCCTGGCACTTTGACCTCTCCTGATTGCCAAGTGGGATTACTCCTAATCTGTCATCTTTGCTTTGTCTGAAATAGTGCTCCCACACGGAAGAGAAATTGAAAGGTGAAGGTAGCAAGGGAGTAGCTTACTACTTGGCCGAGAGACGACAAAGCAGTTAAAGTGCATGGACTGCAAAATTGCTCAGGGGTTTAGCGGATACTTAAGGGATGTAGTTATGATGTTTGCTTCAGAAATCATCCACGCTGGCTGGGAAGAATGAGCCTGCTTCGTGTGCAAAGGTCCTGCCTGGTCATTTCTTACTGGCCACGGCTTCATCTCGTCTCCAGTCAAGAGGTACAGATGAGTCTGGTGCTGTGGCTGGGCTGTGGTCTTAGTGCCTTAATTTCTGACAGTCAAGTTATTGGAAAGTAGTGGCATGGGACTGGTGGGATGCCCCTGTACCAGGTAACTAGCTTGGGTGGTGGCTAAGCCAGAAAAAAATAGGTTAGGATCAACTGCATGTTATAGAAAGGAACATTGATTTTGTGCCGGAAGAAATGTGCAAATATTTTTTAAAATTGTTTTATGCAGCGTTTCCTTTTTAAACACCTTTATTAAAATCAAACTGAGTATCCATTGAGAAAGTGTTTCAAAATGAAAAGCTGAAGAGTAGTTTTCAGAGTGCCAGTGAGTGCTTAAACTGAAGGGAACCATCCTAAAACAATATTTTCAACCTAAGTTTGTGTCAAGTACCACTATGTCATTAAACCTAGCCCCCAAAAGTATTTGAAAATTGACATGAAGACTTTTCCTAGGATATATGTTTGGTCCTAAATTGTAATAGCCAAAGTTAGTTGCTTTTATTAAATGTTTAATAGTTGGGTTTTTTTTTTACAAAAAAAGCAGAAATCAATGTGCTGCATTTCTTGGGAAAAAGCTTTTTAGTCACGATTAATGCACTTGCATAAAGTAACAGGTTTTCTACAGTATGCACAGAATGGGTGTTTTTACTGCGTTGCACCAAAAAAATGCTTCGATACTGGTTGACTTTTGTTTCTAATTGATACCCTACTCTACAATTTCACCAAGGGACTACTAAATTGTAAGTTTTACTGGATGCTTAAAGAAATGAAACTTACTGTATACAGTCCTTAGCAGTAAAGGAGTAGAAATGAGATGCCCTCACCTACCTGTTACACTTGGGTGAAAATCCCCAAGGAAACACCTGTAGGGAACCCAAAGGGTAATGAGATACGAATAAAAATCAGCTTACTGAAGAAAATTGCTAGAAGAACAACAAAGCTGGGGGAGTCTCTTGTAGATGAAGCAACAGATTGCTCTGGAAGGAGCTATCTGTTCCTCTTCCTCTCCTTCCTTACACTTCTGCCAGGCACGGCCAGGGTGGCAGGCTGAACTCTTGCTGCTTTAAAGTTTTATCTCTTGTTTTATGTGTTGTCATTCGTTCACTGGTGAACTTTGCCTTGCTGACCTTTGTATTAAGTGCTGTTAGGGACACCTGTGCCCTTGTGTGCATTACTGCTTCCAAAATAATGGTCCTTTTGCAAAATTGTGATGCTTGTCTGCTTATCCAGGGAGTAAAAAAAGACCTGCTTTGTTTTGTTGTTTTTTCTTTTTCCTGGGACTGTTCCATGGCAGTGCTGTGTGCTAGCAAGTGAGGCAGCTATGCATTTACTTATTTGTTTGTAAGTTGCTTTCAGACGTTTCTGAAGTGAGAGCAGTGGCCTGGGCCAGCTGCACTGCGTTTCACACCAGACTGAGGAGCTAAAGCCATAGCTTTCATTAATGGCAAATGAGGCAGTCCTGCTGCGTTTTGCAAAGAGCTGTCAGACTTCTGTCCTTGCTGTTGGTCCTAATTGATCTTAACTGGAATACTTTAAAGGTGATGCATGACCAGATTTAATTACTATTTGATATGCTGTTGCAATCCTACTTATCATGAAAATCTTGTCTGCAAAAAACCCTGCTGGTATGCACATACTGTCCTGGCTGTTGTGAGCCCTCCTGGGTTGAAAGATGCCCATGATCAGATCAGCGACCGATCTGTATGTCCGTTTGTATGCTGACCTAAAATGGATTTTCTCATCTATGGGTGACAATTTGACTTGGAGAAATTTAAGAAAATCTTGGTGTGGTAATTGAGAATTGATGCTTATGCTTTCATACGGCTCACATTGCCTTCATAAGCCTACAAGCTGTCTTTACCCCCGTTTCTTCTATACTGGTAAAAATAGCAGGCGGTGACACTCTCTTCCCAGCTGGGGCTGTGAGGTGCTTGTTTGCACAGGGATTAGTGTCTGTGAAGAAGCTGTGTTTGTGAACATGTGCTACTAAAGTAAACTTTTTTTACATGTAATGAGCCATTTTAAATGGACAAATAAACTGTGCTTTATGTTTTGGTGTCCTGTATCTGTCTACCTTCGGTTAATAATTTCTTCGCTTTTCCCACTTTGTGACCTTTCTGTCTCTTCTGCAGATCTCTTGCATGCCTTTCCATGTCATCTCATCAAAAGAAGTTTCTGGTTTGCAGTTCTGGTTTCTGGCTGGTCCATACCTGTGGTGGTTGCAGTTTCTGTACTGCAAGAGGAAGAGGCTGCCTTGCCCTTTCCATTGCCCTGGTGCTGTCCCCTGCCTTGTGCAGCCCTAGCAGTTGTATCAGAAGACTCCTGGGGATTAAAAGCACTTTTGTTTTATTTTTTGCCAGCTCAGCATTTACCTGTAATCATTCTGTGATAGTTTCCCTGCTGCTATCTGTGGCAGTGTCAGCTGAAAATGTGCAGGAAAGGGCTCCCTGGGTCTGTGCCTGTGCTGTGCCGTATGGGTGCCGGAGCCCGTGCGTGGCAGCACCGCTCACCTGCAGGGCAGCATCATGGTTCGCTCCTCCCAAGCTGCTCCCAGGGAGGCCTGCCTGTGTCTTGGGGTGGCTCTGGTCCAGGCCTCGTGCATCTTCCTGCTCTTTCCTTAGTCCAGTGCCTGGTCGTCTTCTACCTGCCTTTCGGTCTGCGGCTGGTGTGGGTGGTTGGTGGTACTGGTGCCAAGGCTGACTCTGCTCCCTTATCTACCGTGGTGCAGGAGGAGCTGGGGAGGAGCCCAGCCACATCTGCTGCTCTGCTCACTGTTGGTGAGGTAGATGAACAGGTTAGTCGCCAAAAGTATGGGGCTGGGAGGGAGAGCATCTTGTCGTGTGTTAGGAGTAACGCCTTATCAGATCAGTGGCTGTTGAGCAGGAGGGGGGTAACACATTTGCTTTGGTGTGATGGATAGCCTTGGAGGCCGGGTTTCGGGTGGTTGGTGTGGCGAATCACACAGCCTGTCGCTGTATGGAAAGTTGAAGGCAAGTGCACACACACGCACGTCACTCATGCACAGTTTTAATTTTTTTCAGGCTCTTGGTAAACCCCTGTAGCTTGTGTTTTGGGACAGAGTCCACCCAGAGTGCGTGGTCCTTGGGACAATCCTGATCTGAGCAGGTGGGACAAAAGGGCATATGGTGTCTTATTTCTCATTCTGTGTTTGTTTCAGTACTGGCTGCAAAGCTGTGCAGGAGCAGAGGCAGACCTGGTGGTGGCACGGGCTGTTAGTGTAGTCATTCAGCAAACACATGGGGAGGGTCAGCTCTTCGTGCCAAGCAGTCACACGCTGTGAGCACTCTGCAAGTCTGCTCTGGAACATGGCCCTTTTCTTGTTAAATTTAACCTGCCTTGTTTTGAAAAAGGGGATGTTGGGACACGTTTTGTATGTTTAGAGAAGAGGGGGGACAAAAAAGAAAGAAAAGCAAAAGCAAATAACTGCTGTGGCATGTTTGTCGTTGTCCTAATCACTATAAATTTAGTGTCCCCTTTGCCCATACGTGCTTCTTCTATCATATAAGTAGTTCAGAATAGGAACTCTCTTCTTAGGGTTCTACTTTTAGATTTTAACACACTAATAAAGAATTTTAGATGTGTGTTAATCTTGGGTTAATCCTTCTGATTTGTGGGCAGTGGGCTGTAAAAGATGTAGGTTTTTATCTATACATTTATTAGTAATAAATTATTTTTACTTCCCTAGTAGCTGCTTCTTAGTTGCCCTTCAGAAGGCTTAATTTGCAGTAATTTTAATTTCACCATTATGCAGTGAAACGATATACATCTGGAATAGACCAGTGTCAGCAGTCTGAAGACTGACACCCTGTAAGCGTTTATCGTCATAGTTTTTCTGCTGTTGCAGATTGGCAAGTTGTGACAAAATAGAAAAAAACCCAAAACAACAGCTTGCTTGATTTCAGGAAGTTGCAAGCAGTCCACTTCTGAATTACCAACTCCAGCAGGCTGGCTTGGTTTTTGTAAGCCGAGTATAAATTTACTTGAACTCTATTCAGTGCAGTGTAATACGGTGTTACAGGCAGTGCTGTCACCTGCGGCTCGTCTTCCTGGAGGCTCAAAGGTAACACAAACCTAGCTTATCATGCCTCACATGTTTTTATTTGAGTAGGAAATGTGCTCTGGGAAAACTGTGCTCTTGCACTGGCAGGGGCTCTGAGCGCAGGACTTCGTAGGCAAGTAGGCGAAGGAGCCTTTTCAGTAATTTTGGCATTTGCCATAGCAACATAGGTAAAAACACTGACAGGAGAACAAAGCCAATAGCTCATCTGTACCACTTTCAGTTCAGTCTTGGTTATAAATTCAAGCCTAAGTTTTAAAAGCCATCTTGGTTACATTGTCTTAAACACAATTTTTTTTCATCCACTTTCTTTGGTAGCTGCTTTGGGAATACACCTTTTCGTTGTGGTTGTTGCAGGGTGACCACCTCCCCTCTTCATCAGGACAAAACGGTCCTGTCAGCTTCAGGGAGAGGAAAAGTATATCAAATATTATACTTGTATGTGACAACAGCATGTATTAACTCTTTTGCAGAGTTCTCAGTACTCACTGCAAATGCTTGCTTTATATTTGTAGAAGAATTTGCTTTAATCAAATAAACTAATTGTCTAGGAGAAACATGTGGTTAGTCTGAATAATTTAGGTGTCTGCTTATCCTCTCAGGGGTCCGCCATTCTATGTTATGTCTGGGTTGCCACCTTAGATAAGGAAGATGGAGAGCAAAGCTGGCTGTGTTAATAGTCACCTCATCTCCCTCTCCATGTCCTGCCCCCAAAGTGGTGTACAAATAAAGCTGCGTTTTTTTGTGTGTGTGTCTTGGTAACTTTTAGAAAGTGCAGTGGAAATACAATTAGACAAGAACAACTCGGGATATTTTCCATGTGTGTACAAAACAGACCTTGCTTTCTGCAGAACAAGTGGACTTTATATAAATTTTAAACACAGGAATTTCTCAATCAAAAACAGTCACTGTGAAGAAGTTGGTTGTTTTTTTTCCCTCAGAATTGTGAGGAAAATATAGAAGGGAAAATGTTTTTCAAGAGGAGGGTGAGAAGTAGCCCTCTGTTCTTGTTCTTAGTGAAGTTTTTGTCTTCTGATAGCCTCCTGTCTGCTTCAAGATCCTGTTGCTGGACCCAGTGAGCTGTAGTCAGGGGTTTATCATCTCACCCACCTGGATACCAGAACACAGATGTCAAAATTAAGAAACTCTAAGTGCAAAATAATTCTTTTTGTTACTGACTGATAAAAGCCTATTTCTACTTCAGAACTTTGTGAAGATGAGTGAAAGAGGCCGTAAGAACTTGGAAGGAAAAAAGAGAAGGTTAAGATGGTGTGTCATTTTCGGTGCAATTGAAAGCGTGGGTTCTGTTGACTCTGGTTCGTGCTAGTATTGTGTTTCAGTTAGAAGTAGTGCTTTCTGAGCCAGAAAAAAGTTTTGTTAATGTTTGTTTGCAACAGCAAGCTCCTTAAGGAAACATGAGAAACGCAGAAAACTCACTATCTTTCTGAAGGCTAGAAACTGTTCTTTCAGGCGATGGGATGCTGATGTGGTACTGTAGCTGAGTGCACGCTGCAGAAGACCTCAGTTCCTTTCCTAAGACTGGAAACTGGTCTGGCCTTTGCATACACTTGTATATCAATAGGGTGATAATTTGACACACTTAAATGCCTGGGAAGACTTTCAGAAACCTGAATGATACATATGACGAAGAAAAAGTGACCTTAAGTCAAAATTGCTCTGACATACATTCTCACTGTTTTTTGTTTATATAAATCATTATGTATTGCTTTCCAGTTTTTTAAACTGCAGATCTGTAATGTGTTTCTCTGGAACCTGGTTATTCTCTTTAAGGGACTGAAGCAGAATAGCGTTGTTACGTATCTCTGCAACTCTGCCTCAAAAAAAAGTTGACTTGAATTAAATAGGCAGTCTCAGCCTTACAAAGTAGGGAAAGATACAAATGACCAGTTAGTAATGTGCTTCTCTTGGCTCCTGCTACTATCTGCCTTGTTGGTAGCACGTATATATTTATCTCCTGTGTGGATTGGGGATTTTCCAGCTTTTTTTAATCATGTGCAAATGTTTATACCTGATCTAGTGGTAAGTTCATAATCTCTCTTGTTTTACTGTTCTGTTCTCTGTGCCCCCAAATGCTGCCATGTTCTTACAGCCCTGTTTCCCCTCCTGGTTTACTGGAGGCTTTTCCTGGCCACCCGTGTGGTGGGCATATACTTGAAAAGCTTTTGCAGGTCCTCAGAGAGGGTCCAAAACTTGATTGTTATATAGACTCTTAAGATTTCCAGAAGCTTGATAGACTAGCTTAGAGTCATGCTAGTGCTGCCATCAACTCCTGCACACTTCTTTTGGAGCTGCCTGTGTTTGGCAAGCAGTGGATCCAAATATTAATACTTAATACACCAACAAACTTAAAATGTTGAGGTCTTGAAGTTGCTTCAATTATTTTTGCAACTCCTGGTTATCAAAATTAAGCCCCTGTGCCCACCCCCCCCCCCCCACCCCCCCCCCCAAAAAAAAAGCCACCTGGCATCATGGGCAGCATGTGGGTTTTGTGGGATCAGGCAACTCTTTGCTGTCCTTCAGCTGTAGGTATTTTGTTTCTTATCAATGAGAACAGAAATTCAGCAGTCATGTATCAAACTGAAATTGGGCCCTATGAATACACGTGTATGTGCTTTAATGCCATCTCCTGGCATTTAGGACACTGATCCGCGTTTCTTGGAGCAATGTGTTGCACTGCCATTGGGAATATACTTGGCACAAAGAGGGACTTTGGAGACTTCCTTGACTCTGCGCCAGCAGTCTGTGTGATGTGTTTAGCACTGGAGAGAGAAAAAACAGATGCATGCTTGGTTTTGTATTATTTGTGAGGAGGATCCTTTGTATGGTTTCCAAGGTCTCGAGGTTCCTGTATATTGTGCTGCCTTTTAACTCCGTCGCTGTAGTATGCCCAGATGGGAGGTACGGTTTCCACAAGCAATTAAAAACGCACACATGTTGTTTTTTAAGGTGCTCAGACCTCCTCACCGCTCTGTGTCGGAGCGCCAGAGCAAAGTGCACCATGTTCTCGGAGGCTTTTCTTGGTGGGAATATGTAAAAGCTGTTAATTACTCATCTGTTTCGGGCCGGGTGCTTTATAAACAGGTGGGGGCTATTGGGTACGTGTCACTCTGAAACACATCTTCACATCCATTGTAGTGTTAGCAGCTGTCTGTGCAACAGAGCTGAGTCCTGGAAGAGCTGTAGGGTAACGAGCAAACTGGGTTGAATTTTACTGAATTACCTGACAATCACAGGAAGGTTTGGGTTGGAAGGGACCTTAAAGATGCTCTAGTTCCAACCGCCCCGCTGTGGGCAGGGACACCTTTCGCTAGACCAGGTTGCTCAAAGCTCCAATACAGTAGTTTTATTTTCTTTGAGAATAAATTGCAGTGATTCACGAAGGAAAAATTGGTTACATTTGGTAGAAAATAAAAGCTGTAATTTTAAAGTTTAAAGTAAATACACTTCTGTGACTGGTGCTACTGAGGCACTGCTTAGAGTATGAAGATGTACGTTGCATGAAATTGCAGAGTTGTAGATGCTAGATGTCATCCTGAAAAACTTGGTTGCCTTTGCAGGAGTCAATGAAGAAATTTGTGTGAAGTTATTTGCTCTCTACTTGAAAAGTAGCAACAGTCTAACAAGGATTATTAGAAGTGTCCGAAATTGAAATACTAAAGGTTTGTGTTTTTACCATAGGACTCTACCAAATTGATTGGCAAATGACTGTCATCACCCACAGGACTGGACATTCATGGTTTTGGTGCAGTTTGGGCATCAGGCACCAGCTCCTGGCTGCAGTAATGCTGTAACAGGTCAGCTCCAGTGCAATGCACTAGCCCCAGGTCCCAGGCGTTTCAGAGTAGCGATGCTACTGTCATTAATTCATTAATTCAAATTAATGAATACTGCCCAGTGCCAGGGTTACACCAGTGTCTTGATATTAAATCTCTGGGCAGAGAGGCTGTGGGGTTTTGCTGTGGGACATGGGAGGAGGAGGAGGGGTGGCTCTCTTCCCCCTCATTTAGCGCCCCCTGTCAGTCTGGGTGCCCAGTGGTGTTCATCTCACAGCAGACTACACTGCAAGGTTGCACGAAGTGCTGGGTTTTCCCCTTTTCATCCCCTCTGGGCTTATCGTACCCTTGGCGCAGCAGAGCTCTCCCTGGAGTGGCTGCTGCAGACCCTGTGGATGCAGTAGCCCAGTCCCACTCCGTGATGGGGAGCCAGAGCCCGAGGGGCCGTGCACCTGAGGAGGAGGAGGTGGCAGCAAGGTAACAGCTGAGTGGGAAGACCAGTAGTGTTACTGAGGCTGTGAGATTATTTTGCGGTATTCTTGCCTTGTAATTACAGCGTTGTGTGGCATCCCACATACTTACAGTGCCATCGTGGCATCTGTGCGTTGCCCATCTGTTGCTTGAAACCAGATTAACGTACAGGGTATGGTGGTGGTCAGATTACACCAGTCGTGATAAAAAATGTGTTTCAAAGCAACAGAAAGCTGTAAGGACAGCAGCCAGGCAAGGGTCACCTGCCCCTGGAGTGGGCCCTTGGTGACAGGCAGGATCCATCCTCACCACCAGTATGTCTCTGGGGAACCTCCCTCCCTGGGCATCTGGGCGGTGGTGGAGGAGTAATTTCAGGGCAGAGCTTTTAGGTGCTGGAAGGCTGGCCACCTCCAGCACCTTCTGCAGTGAGAAAGAAAGGTGTCACCAGAGGATGGTCAAGGAATTCAATTTAGCTGCTTTGAATTGCCCTTGGGAGCAGCCTGTTTTTCCCTGGTCCTTCAGAGGGAAGGGGGAATGATGGATTTCCTAATCTTGGAGCCCGGGGTGAGGGAGTGCTCACATCTCCCTGAGCTTTCTTGCCTCGGCTGCTTCCCCTGTTGCATGCAGCTTCCCCTTGCTGCAGAGGGCCAGGCAGCAAGTGAAGTTGCAGTAGCTTTTTCACCACCACCACCCCCGAACGTTTCTGACTTGCACAGTGAGTCTGACCTGCTGTCTCTGCTCAGGTTTTCATGCAAGTCCAGAGGCTTGAGATGCCCAACTTCAGTCTGTGGTGTTCGGGGACCGAGGCTGTGGCTAGCAGTTTGCACCTTGGATACTGCAGGACTTTGCTGCAGAAGCAAAGGGCACCCCTGTAACCATCAGCCCTTTCTCGAGAAGCTGCTGCTTATGGCTCCCATCTGCTTTGGTGCACAGGGCGCTCCTCTTCAGCCTGCTCCTCTTCCTGAAGCTCAGAGCAGCATGTTGGTTAAGGCAAAACCCTACCGAAACAGGATGCTGCCGTCCACGCGTGGCTGCCTGGCTGGGGAGAGGGAGGCTGGGCAGCCGGTGAGTTGCATGTGATGCTGGTGAGACATCTGGCCCAATGTGGTGCCGGAAACCACTCGGATGTGATGCTGAACCTGTCTGGGCTACAGTTTGGCAGTGGGGGAAGGACGGGGTATAATTGCCCCGTGGCGAGTATGGTAACAAGAGGAAAAAATGACTAAAGATTGTGAAGAAAGGGGGGAAAAAAAAAAGGTGCCCCTGATAAAAATGTGAGATGAACAAAGATACTGGTAGGAAAGGTAAAATGAAAGCTTGCTTATTTCAAGTGGTAGGCAGAACTGCTAAGGGACAACAGCAGATTGCAATCTGACCATGAAAGGAAAGATGCACAATAGCAAAAGGGAAGCGAAATGAGAGAGAGGAGGGAGTGACTGATTCATAACTTCTTGCACCTTGTGTAGCCACCACCTCCCTTCATGTAAAATGATTTTAAGAGTCTGTGCAAAATGGAATCAAGTCTCCCTGCTCTGGCTGGCAGAAGTGTGTAACAGCCCTGCTGTGCACGCTCTGTTAATGTCACCCATTACATAGGGTAGAAAACAGTCAGCAAGTCAGACCTCACTAGTGACACTGTAGGTTGCCTCTCACATTTATTTTTTTTGTGCCGGGTTGCATTGTCCTGTCGACTGAAATTGTGGGTTGATATTTTAAAATCAACGTCTCTGCAATAAACACATCAGTAGGTGCGCAAACAGTAAAAACCTGAACACAGAGATGAAGAATGTACTAACCGTGTGTGAGCATAAATCGTGTAATACCCTTTGCTTTTTTTAAATGAGAGCAGAACAACAAGGAGCACTGCACTGCCCTTGGGAAGTGAGTGGCCATGTAGTACTGCAGAATAGGTTTTGCAGTTCCTTACCATTTTGTGGATTTCATGTGTCTGCTTATTTTTTGTGCTTGCCTGCTAGTGTGTGCACCATGTGCGTTGCTGGTTTGTGTCTAAATCTTGATTCCTGGCAACTGGAGGAGGGTAGGGAGTTGAAGAGCCTGTACTTGACCGACTCCTTGACCCGTGCTTTACGTGCTTTGTTGCTATTAACTGCCTTTCTTCAATAGCTATTGTCTGATTTCTGTCTTGGTGTGTTCTGTCTTTTATTCGAGTCCTTTGCCGCAAGCCTGCTGCCTGCAATCCACGAGGTGCCTGCTGCCTGCTTAGGTATTTCTGTGGCCTGTTGCTGACCCAGTTTCTGCAGCATTTAAACTGCCCTTTTGAAAAGGGGGCATTTCTGGCCTTTGTGAGCGTTCCCAGTGTTGCTGGGATAATGTGGCTGATCCCGCAGATGTGGGTAGTCGCTTTAAAACAAACACACCCCCCTGCCCCAGTCCCCATGCTTCAGTTTTGCGTGGATTTTTTTTTTTCTCTCCTTGTAAACAAAACCAATTATTAATGCTTTCTGGTCTTTGAAGCAGTGGACTGTGTTTTGGTGGATGGTTTTTTTCTTGGAATAATTACTGAAATGTTTGATGTGCAGGGAGGGGAGGGCAGTGCCCAGCCATAAAGAGCGTGTACGTTCCTAAATTTTAGGATGGGCACCTTTTGCTTCTGTTCCTGAACTGAGGAAGCTCATTGGGGACTTGGAGAACTGCAAGTCACCCCACGTCTGTTGTGGCTTTGTCGCGAGGTCTGGCTTGGAGGCTAGGTTGTTCTGGGTGTGAGTATTGGGTTGGGGGCAACGACACTTGGGTTGAACACTTGTCGTCTCTTTTAGTTTCCCTCCATCCACTGAAATTTTGCAAGCTGTGGGAAGGTGAGGCGTGGAAAACGTGACCTTGTGGTAGCTGCAAACGCATATGTTAGCTACTGCTTGCCGTGGGTTGGTGCTTCCTTATTCCCTCTCTTTTTGCCAGGCTCCTGCCAAAGCCACGTCTAACATTTTGAAACGATGAGAGGTCTGCCTTACAAAGCTTCATTGCTCCTTTTTTTTGTGTAAAATAGTGCCGTGGAGTGACACAGAGGCCTGTTCAGAGACTGAATGCCCTCGCCAGGCTTGCTTCTCTGCGCTGAAGTCACGCGTGTGTCCGTGCTTACAGATGCGGCTGTAAGGAGGGGCAAGGTGCTGCTCACCTGTCCTGCCCCGCGGCCCACGAGAACCCTACTGGCTTCAGCCGGACTTGGGGCAGGGTCCCGGGGGGTTCCCACTGTGACGTTTATTTGCTTGTCTGGCAGAGGAAGGAGCGATGATATGCCTTTGGGCTGCAGAGAGATCTTTGGCTTGTCCAAAGGGAGCTTGTCCTCTCGCGGGCAGCTTGAGAAACGCTGTGTCAGATGGTTAATGTGCGGAGCGTGCAGGAGCAAAGTGCATCCCGTCCTGCAGCAGGAGCAGACCTCTGGTCTGAGGTCTGTTAAGAGACTCAAAAATAGCGTTACTGATTCTTTGCCCTTAGTGTCACAGGTGAAAATTTGCAGTTGGTGGGCTCTGATTAGCCACGTAGCTTTGGAATAAGGGAGGGAATGCAAGAATCCAGGGGAGGTAGAGCCCCAATCCAGTACTTGATTGCGAGTGCTGTTTTTTAACTGATACAAAACAACCAAAAGCGGACTTCCTGCTATTTTTCCCAGTTCGTTTTCCCCCTCTTCCTTCCCCCGCCAGCTATCCTGCTGAAGGAAACAAATGTTAACTCATTGGCTCAAGGTGCCCCTTGCTGGAAGTCAGAACTCCAGAGGCTAACGTGGCAGCTGTAACATACCTGGGATTTTTTTGGTGGTAGACATTTTGTTAATAAACCTGTGAAACAGGGTTTGTTTCATATGGTTCTGCTTTATTTAATAGCAGAAGGTTGCAGCATTTTGTATGTCAGAAGAAATTGGCTCCGAACATATGCTGTGCATTGACTTCAACAGATCCCAGATGTTTTGTAAGGACCTGGTAATTCCTGCAATACGCGTTGTAACTACTAATCCTGGTAATGCCCGAATTTTTGCCAGTTTGAATTTTCTGGTATGTATTTTTTCATATCTTACGTTTTCCTTTGACAACGTAATCTAACATAAATGTACAGTAGTGCTTAGGAGTGGGTCACAAATACACCGTGAGCGTGCTTCCTTTTAATAGCTCTAAATCCTGGAACTGTCTTTCCATTTTGCATACCATGGCCCAGAGCGCCGAGTGACAGAAGACAGGCGGGCACAGCAAGCTGCTTTTTTCAAAAGGTGCAGCTGGGGGAATTTGGGAGGCTTGTCTGCGGGGCATCCTGCCACCGTAGGGGTTTGCTGGCTACAGGTGAGAAAGTGGAAATGATCCGATGCTGTGAAGGATTCCCCCTTTCATTTCTGCCTGCAGGAGGGGGTGCACTTGGAAATATAAGCAGAGTTCTGTGTGGGGAGCTGGAAAACAAAAACTTTTTAGTTTAAGAGTAGATATATATGCTGTTGAAGCATATAGATGAAGATGAAAATGCACAGTGCCATCAGTTAGTAAAAAGTGAATGAGCAATAAAAGTCTGCAGTTTTTTATATTGCTATTGTAATTTTAAAAGTTTTTTCCTAAAAAAAGGTTTTGTACTCCTCTGGAGAAAATACGTCCCATCTAATAAGTAACAATACAGCCACATATGTAAAATGGCATAGATCCAATATCTTGCCACACCAGAACAAAAAGCTTTGTCAAGTGACTGAAACATTTGGAAGGGGAACTGAAGAGGGTATAATACAACCCAACTGGGAGGGTTGGAAAACAAGAGCAAGAGACTGATGCTCCTGTGAGATGGAGGCTTTGATCTGGGCCCAAAGCTGCTTTTTTGGTGTTGCTATTTGGTTAGTGACTTATCTTCAACTTTTCCTCCTTAAAATTTGGTGGTGGCCTGGGGGGTGTGGGAGAGCAGCTTCATTGCTCTGCTGGACACGGGGCGACTGTGTATACCGCAGCTTTACCCTGGTGCACCACGCTCAAAGTACCTTGGAGCAAAGTGTAGCCTTGCGCCTTCTCTTTATATATTTCTTCTTTGCATCATATTTTGCAGTCATATAATATGGCTTATGAAAATCCTATTCAAAGACAGGAAAAATTAAGTATTCTTAGAAAGCTAGTGTATGAGTTTGCACATGCTTCAGAAGTTTCATCTGTTAGAGAAGAGAGTTTTTAATAAGTCTGGCAGTCAATAGCAGTAAAATTTTTTGCCTTATAAAACTCAAACAGAACTGAGAAAGCTGGTCTTGCTCAAGCAAATGTTTGGTAAAAAGATTTTGAAAGAGGTGCATGTATTTTAGGTTTTCAAGAGGGACTTCCCCAGTATTTTACCAGTTTGTGATGTAATTTACTGCCTTACTAAGCTGTGTATTGTAGTGTTTGCTTTTCCACCATAGTAGCATTTGAAGCTTTTTGGTAAAGTACTGTGTAGGTAACTTGGGTTCAATATGGAAAATCACATATTTTTATTGTCTTCTCTTCATATGTTTGCAAGAAGGAATGATAGTGGATGTTCACAGGTAAATTACTATGCTTAAAGGTTGATGTACAAAGATGATACTTTGTTTTTTAAGATTTGGGCCGAAATTCACAAAAGAGAAGAAATGTGGAGTCCAGGCTGATGTTTTCCACTGTTGTGTCAAACTTGGACTTGGCAGCTTTAGGAGATCTGACCTTACTGACCTTTCCATTGCTTTTTTCAGGGCAGGGTGGGATCAGGTGCATTGTCCAAACCAAAGGGAACACGTGAAAAGCAGAAATTTAAGTTGGGTTTGTTTTTTTTTTTAAGTCCTAAATCTGAGGGTTTTTTCTATTATCTTAGTTTCCTTTTCAGTTGCTATTCTTTTTTCTGTTTCAGGGGAAAAAGGGAAGGGGATTTTTAGTACTTAACATGTTCAGTGTAAAGGTTTCCTATGGGCTTTGAGATCTACCATGCAAATCTGTCTCTTAGCTGTCCTACAGGCCTGTACTGTCATTATAAAGGCGCTTGGATTAATGCAGAAACAGCAAAAGGCAGCTCCTGTAGGAAGATTATCACTCTTAATTGCTGTAGGAAGATTATCACTCTTAATTATTAAGCAGGTCAAGCTTATCAGCAACCACAGAGCTCTTTCATGCATTTTGATGAGCTGTTCTAACTTCAAATGGTTTCTGTAAAGATGGACGTTTTTGGCTGGGGCTGTAATTAGAAAAAGGAAATGGTTGGGTGCAATGATATTTGACAAGACTGTAACTTCCTATTGCTGTGAGCTCTGAGCCCCGCTGTGCTTCCTGCCCCCCCTGCTCTCCAGGCAGGAGCCGGAGCCCCCGAGATGGAGAAATGCTGCCTTGCTCCGGCACTTCGAAGTGAAACGCTTGAAGGAGGGGTTGCTGCTGAATTGACAGAAATTGGCCCTTTGCTCTTCAGTCTAGGGAGATCTTTTGAATGGAGTTTTGTGCACTTGATCAAGTTTTATTTTAACCAGTAAAAACAGATTTACGATTGATACGTTAAAAAGGCGAGGTCTGTTTTCACTTGGATCTTTCTTCTGTGCTGCTAATTGTCCCATAGATGCTCTGCTTCTTTCTAATAATAAATAAAAATATCCTTGTTGGTAGCAACCGTTCACATTTAAAATTTCACATTCCCTTTAGAATGTAGTTTTAAAACGTGGAGCAGAGCTGATGTTTCCCCCAGTCTTACGCGGAGTATATTAGGAACAGAAAGCAAGCTCACTGTTATTTTTAAGGGAATTTAGTTGGGGCAGGTGTAATAGAATTGTTATTTGTTTCTTCTTGAATATCTGTTTCTTCCTTTGTTAGATTCCTAATTATGTTAGTAGAGGACTATGCTGAAAAACAGCCCTTGCTGCTAGAATCTCTTGCCATGGTTTTGCCGTTGCAAGAACAGAATGAAATACTATCTAGTAAGTAAAAACAAGCATGCTCTCCTTAGGTACAAGGCAGGGTGGGTATGTGGTTTATCCTTTGCCTTTCTTAAAGAGTCTTTTATCCTACTTCTTTCACAGCGCCATGCTGTGAAATTTGACTGCTTTCAGTAAAATGCTTTGAAAACTGTGGGTAGTGAACAGTCATTTAAATTTCATGGTATCTCAGTGCAAGGTTTGCAGCTCTTTGCCTTTAGCATAGAGGAGGCACCGTGCTGACAGTGGAAGCCTTTTCTCTAGGTGCTTCTCCTTGTGCCTAGGGTTCATGTTTTCAGAGGGTCTGAAAAAGGCTGTGAGCAGCACATCTCTTGAAAACGTTTCATTTTCAGTTTAGAGACTGGGTAGGAGCTTGGATAAACAGTGTGATCTTTGAGAGGCGTGGAGTCTCATAGCTGCTCTTGAAGCAATTCTGAGTTGTGAGGGTTGAGCAGCATCCTTCAAAAAGCAGCCATTTCTTTACATGTATAAAGTAGGCCAGGGTACTTGCAGGTTTGACTGCCTTTCTTAATGCTTTTTAATTAGGGTAGGCAAAAGTGACCATCTCAGAAATTATTTGTGACCTTAGTGTCAGTTTTTGAAGAACAAACCTGGATTATGCAGGCAGTTTAAAAGGTTTTGGTGTGGTTTTGGTTTTTAGTGTTTTGTTGGTTTGGGGTTTCTCTTGGAGGGTTTGGCTACTACAGGGTAAGCAAATTACTCAAAGAAAGTAGGTTCAGCTAAAAAGCTTTGAGGTTTAGAAAGGGGGGAAGAAAAAAAAAAGCAGGAGCTGCTTTGTGTGCCTTTGGGATTTGTGTTTTTATTTCGCATACTCATGGGCCAGAAGCATTCTTTATAAAGACAAGAAATGCAGTATTTTCTCATAACCCCAGAAGTCCAGGACCTGGTAATTCAAGCTAAAATGTCAAGAATGCCAAGGCTCCTCATGGAGCCAAAAGTGTGTGTTTGTATTAGGCAAGTGACTCTCTTAATTTTTTGGGGGGAAGAACTAAAAAAAAAGTAAACTCTATTGTTTTTGTGATTTTAATAGTTTAACAGAAAATTGCTACTACTTAAATTGTAAAGAAGCTTAAAAAAAAAAGGCAAACGAGGTTTTATTTCAGAGCAGTTATCATTGTCTTAAGTACTTAGAGATTACCTTATGAAATATTGCAAAGCCAATAGGCAATCGCTAAATTACCTAAAGCAAAAAGGTAAATGAAGGTGGATGTTCTGCTTGCCAGGATATTTGGGATTTGCTGGCAGTGCTAGAGATGCTTCAGAGGAAAATGTTTGATGTGCATATTGAACTAGTGGGCCCTGTACACTCATCCAGTACAAATAACTTGGATATTTCTCAGCCTCGCTGAAACAAGACTTCTTTTTTTGTGTGTCCACAAGTAGTTGCAGGTTCAGTTTAGGCCATATGGGTGCCTGATTTGCCTGCCAAATTCACCGATAACCCACTTATTGTTCTCCCAGGTCTGTGCTTGTGGATTTCTAGGGAGTTACATACCTTTTGCTTTCTAAAATTTCGGCCTTTCCCCTCCCCCCCCTACTTAAGCGGACTGTGCAACATGCCTAAAAAAGACAGGGTCCCCCTGGACAATCTCTAGAGAGCATGGGTTGTTGCTTGAAATCTGGGTGGCTAAAGGATTTTGAAAGAAGAGGTTTCAGAAAACAATTTCAAATGAACTCAAGTCATTGTGAATTAATTTCTTAATTTAGTACAGATTGCAGTTATTTCAGAAGTTGAGGACTGATTTATAGCAGGGAATAATTCCGTTCTGCTGTTAAACACACTTCATTGTGCTGCTGCTGCTAAAATACAAACCGCAGGCCCATGTGGAAAAGAAAGCCTTTTCTTTTCACCAGGAAGCTCACTGTAGCGCTTCGTGCCTCACTGCTCATCTTCTCCACTACGTTTCTTTGTGAGTGTTATTCTGATTTTTGTCGTGGCCCACATTTAACTGCTTTGGAGGTTTTTCCAAAGAGATTGTTTGCATATGAGAGTAGGGAGAAAAGCCCACTTTTTTTATCGGAGTCCTGCCATTTCCATCCCGTAAAAAATGTGACTTTTTAAGTGCGATACTGTGAGATACTGTGAGTTTGATTGTTGCAGTTTTGTTGTTTTGTAGTAAATAAAACTGAAGCACTGCTGGCTTAGGTAACTATCCTGCAAAGGTTTTGTATAAACGTTATCGCAGAATTTTATAGGAAAAGGGAGCACAGGCAGTGAGAGGAGGGTACCCAGAAAGACAAGTAAATGGCAGTGGAAACACAGGGGCTAGAGGGGATAAGCAGAGCGGGCTGCTTCAGTTACTGAAGGAGAGCGTGTGCAAGGAGCCAGATGGAAGCAATCGAGAATGGTTTGTGCTTTACAGGTTGAGCTAGGCTTACCTACCTTTTTATCTCAGTACTTCTGAAAATAAACTAAGTAGCAGCCCATTGCAACTTTGGTGAGCAAGTCTTTGGCTATATGCTGCTTTGCCAATATAACAAGTTTTTGCTTAAAAAAAAAAAAAAAAAAAAAAAGAAAAAGATTGCTAGTCCTGTCTGCCTCCTTAAATCATGACTTTGGCCCTAAATCATGGGACTTGTTTTTAGTTTTTATCATTACGCTAGCTTATTTTGGTTTAGCTTCTCTTTCCTATTTTCCTGTAGCCCAGATATGCAAAATAGCGGGCATGCAGGTATGCGTTTGTGTTATTTGATGGGTAACGCCATTTTGGCCTTTTCTGCTTTCCAAGCTTTGGGATTTGGTCCCTGATGTATGGTGTGGTTCAGAGAAAAAGACAGCCCACCCTTCTTCCCACAGCAGCATGGTTCTCTAGTAAAGCACGTTAAGTGAATTCCTCAGGATGGGTTGCCAGTCCCCAAGCATTCAGAAGCAGTGAGTCAGTCCTCCCCCTCTTCCCTAAACAATGCGGTGCTAAAAATAAGGGACTTTTTCAACTTCTAGGTTTCCAGTGTTTAAATTTCACAGTTTTGTTCTTTTACCCGCTGGATGTTTTTTCTTAATAATAAAAAAACATAATGCACGGATTGGTTCATATGTTATCACCTGAGTCTTATGTAGTATCATGGTTTAACCCCAGCTGGCAGCCAAGCCCCACGCAGCTGTTCTCACTGCCCCCATCTGGGAGGGGGAGAGAATCGAAAAAGTAAAAGTGAGAGCTCATGGGCTGAGATAAAGATGGTTTAATAGGTGAAGAGAAAGCCCCACACACAAGCAAGGCAAACAAAGGAATTCACCTGCCTGCTGATGGGCAGTGGCAAAGGTCCAGCCATCTTCAGGGATGCGGCGCTCCATCACGCATCAGCGTTATTTGGGAAGACAGAGGCCATCTCTCCCAACGTCCTTCCCCCCTTTCCTGCTTCTTCCCCCGGCTCTATATGCTGGGCATGACGCCATATGGTCTGGAATACCCCTTGGGTCAGTTGGGGCCGGCTGTCCCGGCTGTGTCCCCCCCAGCTCCTTGCGCCCCCCAGCCTGCTCGCTGGTGGGTGGGTGGGAGGCAGGTGACACCCTGACTCTGTGCAAGCGCTGCTCAGCAGCAGCTAAAACATCCCTGTGTTACCAACACTGTTTTCAGCACAGATCCAAAACATAGCCCCATGCTAGACCCTATGAAGATGGTCAACTCTGTGCCAGCCAAAACCAGCACACGTAGGTATGGTGGTCCGGGAGAAATCCTGCAAGGCTGCAGAGCCGAGGTGGTGAGCATGGCAGGGCTGAGGCCAGGGAGAGCCACGGTTCTTCAGGTGCGGTACATACAGCTCGCCCATGAGCTGTGTTGTTCCAAGGTAAATCCTTTCTGATGACTCTTTCTGCTTCCAGGAAAAATAAATCAAGTTTGGTTTAAAAAAAAAAAAAAAAAAGTTGTAATTTAATAATGTTCTGTTTCTTTTTGACAGGGTTGTCTTGATGGTAAACAAAAGTTGTAATTTTGCATTTCCAAACAATTTTATCTCGTCTTTTAAAGCTATTGTCTGTCTTCCAGGAGCTTCAGTTTAACCTTCATAAGTACTGCTTGGTGCTTTTACTGCCTTTAGTGAATGGGAGGTTGAGTGAAGCGAGGGACAAGGTGATATGACAAAACAAAGCTCTGTGTCAGCTCTTCAGAAGACTGGTTCAGCTGCAGCTGGGATCCATTTCTATTTCTATGTTAACTTCCTCTTAATTAACAATTTACATTTGCCAAAATAATTTCTTTCCATCAGCTGTAATCAGAACTACTAAAAGTATTAGGGTTTGGTTGTTTCTGTAGGTGCAAATCTCACTCTTATTAGTCTGCTTTTTATTAATCTGGTGTAGTCTAGAGGAACGAATCTAAAATTAGTAAATGAGTTTTTTTAAAATTTCCTTTCTGTGTTTCAGTTTACATATAAAACTTTTGCTTTCCTATACAATACATACGTACTTCCATATCTCAAAATCTCATTCTGTGGGTTCATTAATATTACTGCACTGAATGTAAGAAGTGCCAAGATGCCAAACACAAGTCAAATTTTACTTTTAGCGATATACTGAAAATTAAAGCAGTACTGCCTAAGCAGATTCACTCAAAAAGGACCTCTTGTACGTTAAAGTCCTTTTTGCCTGCCGCTTCCAAGAAGACCCTGCAATCATAAAGAAAAAGCCCTGACAATAGAATACCTTCCTCCTGACTTGCGTTTTCTTGGGTTGCCTGTCAACAAAGGGCACAAAAAGGAAGGATGAAGAAAGGGCACCAAGTGGCAATACGTTGCTATCTGAATCATCAGATGACGTGCATCCTAAGATAATCTAAAGTAATCAAGTAAAGTAAAAAAATAAAGATACAAGGAAGACTTGGAGAAAAAAGGACACTGGGATAAACTTTGTTCCAGGAAACTTCCCTTCCTTTCTGATCAGATGCAGCTTATTCTGCAGATTGCTGAGTGTTGTTATTTATATATATAGCTAGATGAATTAACTCAATTTTGAAGTTTTATTTTCTAAAAAAATCAACAAAAAAAGCACAACCGAAAAAACCCCAACACAAACCCCAGAAATTTGTTCGGCGTAGATTTGGCCTTTTGTTTGGATTTTTTCACTTTTCTTGTGATTTTGGCCAGTGAAGTATAAATAATACTGTTGCGAAGAAGGATCTCTTTCTGTTGTACTTCGGGGGAAATAAAAGGGTCTTTGCTTATTTGGAACAAATGTTTGTGTGTAATATACACTGCATATAAATTAGGTTTTGAGGCTGTAAGTAAATATATAAAAATCATACTGACCTGGTTGTTTACCTGTTTCTACTAATTACATCAAAGAGTAACAGAACTGAAAGAAGCAAGGGCAAAATAATTCCCGCAAACTCAACGTGTGTGTAGTGAGCATCCCTTGTTTAAGTCCCACATTTAATCCCTGTATTAGCATCCCCTTTTGTTAGTCCCACGACAACAGGACACCAAAATGTTCTTTCCTGGAGCAGGATGTGTTGTAAAAGGCTGGAACTTCTCCATGTTCTCTGATGCCCTTTTCCCTACAGATGAGCACCTCAGGGGCTTCTCGTTGGAGGGAATATGATGACTTGAGATTTTACAGCTTTTAAGAAGCAGCAACAAAAAAAACCCAAAAACTTCTGCCCTAGAGTGACACATTTCTCCGCTTGCATAGGCGGTCAGGGGTTCTTGCGTTCCTCCATTACGCTCTTCTCTGCTGGTGTCACCTCTCTTCCTCATGCCACCTGTTCCTCCAGCCCCTTTTCGGCTGCTGTATGTCCACCTTTCTCCCTGGCCAGCATCTCTGGTGCTGGGAGTTGTGTGCACACTTAGGATTTATCCCTTTCTGCTGGGTGTTTTCTGGGAACTGGGGTGATGAGCTGGAGCGGTCTCGTGGGCTCACTCTCTCCTTCTCCTCCCCACTGCCGCCCCCCCCCCCCTGCCCCGAGCCTGCCCTTCATCTCCCCCTGCCCTGGGTGACCATGTGGAGCCTTCCCCAATGGTTCAGCTGTTCTTATTTTTTCCTGGAGATGGATGGTCCAGGGTGTCAGTGTTTTAAATATATTGTGAAGATGGAGAGGAGGAAGGGCATTGAATTGTTGGGCTGGCAAGTGATAATCGAACCAATTAAACTACTTTTTTTGATACAAAGGCAATTACTACTAAGTGTTCAAAGTAGTTGCTGGGAATCTCCTTCCCCTCTTCTATTTTTTTGCTGTTTCCCTCCAGTGTGGTTCACTTGTGCTTAAAAATGTCCCCTGAAATAATGGAATTGACATGCTGTATCAGAATTTATTATTCAGAATTCTGTGTTCAGCTGGGCTGCCTGAAGAAAACAGGTGCTGTGGAGTGTGGCTTTGTTAGACAGCATGCCTAATGTGATGTTAGCTGATTTCAAAAGCAATGAAAGAGTAGTTGGAAACCAGGCTTTTTCTGTCCTGGAGAGGACTGTTTCTCTACATTTGTTGTTTCAAGACTTCCATTCTTAGGTTGATATTTGTGTATTTTTCCCAGGCCTTGCAACATTCTCATGAAATGACCCGTGTACTTTTTTGGACATGTCATCTGCAGCAAAAAGAGAAATTTTTGGCGTAATTTGAGGTGAATCTATTAGTGAGTTGAGGTTCTTAACTTTTAAAAATATTTATTTTTTTTTACTTGAACTTTTAAATGTCTTAACAAATTTCCTTTGACGTTTATTTCCATGTCCCCTGCAGAGAGCTTGATGTATTGATGTGTTTGGAGTACAGGGATGCATCATGGTGTTGGGCCAGCTTCCACCTAGGTTTAAGAGGCTTGCAGCAACACATTGGAGAAGCGTGTGTGTAGATGTAGAAGACATCTACACACATTGCCTGTCCCTTTCTCTCTGTAGTGGTGGGCTTTAAATGCGTCCTGGTTGTTAGGTGAGATGATCGCCTGCCCATTCCCATTCCAAACTGCTGTTTCCTTGGGGATCGGGAACAGCCCCAGAGTGGTGGATTTCTCTTTCCACTAGTCCTGCTGTTCTGTAAATGCGGCTCCCAAGTTATTTTTTGGCAGTGCTTTGGGGCTGCTGATAAGCAGCGCAGAGGCGGTGGAGCTGGCCAGCGGGCAGGGTTAGGAGCACCATGCCGAAGGAATGTGGCTCTTCTGCTTTTAGGGCCAGGGTGGATCTTGGAGCAATTTGGCAGCTTTTGTGGGGTGCAGAGCAGAAGCTGGATGTCTTGGAACCATGGGCCGGTTCCCGGGGCTGCTGGGGAGTGGTGTGTAGGGATGCTCTGAAATTACCTTCGTGCAGCTCAGAGCCTGCAGAATTTTATTAGCTGAGGCTTCACTTCAGCCATCCCAGTCTTCAGAAGGAATGCAACGGCAGCCCTGGGATCCTGCTGCTGCTCTCATAGGGCTTTTCCCATTTTCTGACCATGAGAGGCTTGGCTGTGATTATTGTCTGAACAGTAATGCAGTGTGTTTTTCAGAACCAGTGCTACAGCAAAGCCTTCTTCATCCAAACCGAATGAGATACGGTCTCCTACATCCACGCTGCGTTTGCACCCAGTGCGTTGGTGCCTGTTGCAGAGAGGGAGGGTCAGAGGAAAAGAGCTGGTGCTGCCAGAGCTCCCCAGGGGGAGGATCAGCGGGTCTTGGAGAGCCACTGCCAGTTACACCAATGGGCACAGAGCAGCACTCAGCTTCTCATCCTCAGCAAAGGTTTTTCTGGTGGGAAAAGTATTTCAGCAGTAACTGTAAGACACTAGAAACTTACGGAGCGCATAAACCACTGGCTTAACTTCTATTTTACTGTATGTGTGTGGGTGCATATACAAAAAGGATCTGAGGATCCTTCAGGAGTGTGCCTTCCCCCAGATGCCTGGGGCTTTACTGTAGTAATAGTTTTAATTTGTGTGTGTTTACAAAAACAGTACTCAGACTTCCCCCCTGGGTACGTCTCCGAGGCTGTCTTTTGGAAGGGGAAGAAGCTACTGGTTCCCTTCTGGATCCCTGGTGTTTCTAGGAATGGAGCAAGGTTGGCCTGGCCGGAGACAAGGCGGTTGGAAGGAGACTGTCATTCACCCAGACTTTGTAGTTCTGCATCATCGGCTCTTGCGTTATTTGCTAGCAGCTCCCCAGAAACGCTACCTGGATATATTGCATGCCTCCCCCTACAACAGCGAGAGAGTTTGCTTCCTTGTATGAGAAACATTTTCATAAAGCTGTAGGTTTTCATATATAGTAAATCTCATTTTTCATGACTGGTAATAAATTATGACGTCTCTCTTGGTTTGGAATGTAACAACAGAATTATGTAGGTACTTTAATATATTAAAGGTGTAATGTTACAGAACTACATTTTTAAATTGGGGAACAATTAACTGTACTACCACACTTTATGCAAAGCAGCTTGGGTAACTTATGAGCCCACGGTCCGTCCCTCCCTCCTCAGACTCATCCTTGTTAGGATGCTTATTAGTATCATGCAGTGAAGATGAAACTGGTTCTGGCTACGCAACATGCAGACTGCTTCTGGGGAAGTTTTTAACAGCATAGGACTGGCTACGTCAACATAATGAACGAGTGCTGGGCTTGTTTTTTACCACTGTGGTTGTTGGGACTTGTGGAGGACAAGTTGTAATTGAGAAAGTGGTGAAGATAGCCTGGGATTTCTATGTTATAGGGCATCGATTCATGTTGAAATAAGCTAAAAAAGTGCTAGAACTGATGGGAATTTTATTGTGAATTTTCCTAGGGCAAAGGAAAGATGATGATGTGTTTCGCATTATTTCTTACTCTCTTTGCATATAAGAAATTACTTGGCTTTTGCATTAAAGCCACAGCTAAGCAAGAACTTTTTTTGACGTTGGCTTTTGCCCAAGCTGCTGTTTACCTCTCTGCCTCTGTGTGTCTCAGGTGTGCTCGTGCCAGTGCTTGTGTGGATGTTGAATTGATGAGACTGAGGATCTGCTCCATGCTGACATAATTTTCATTCCTCAGGACTCGTTTTAAAGTTGTTTTCCCTCTGTAGCTCACGGCACAACCCCATGAACGGGTATATCAGCAGCAATGAGGGGATGTGTGCAAGGAAGGGAGGTTGTCCAAGCCAGCATTGCCTCTAAAATGGGATACTTATCAAACTGCACTTTTTTTTTGGCATGAACTTTCCAGCACATGCTGTTGTATGGAACTTTTTTAAAGCACAGTCTATGGTAGTGAGAGGAATGTATGAAAAGATTGGGATATAGAGTATGATTAGAATACAAAGAGTAATGAGCGCCTGTAATCTTCCTTCCCTGCAATGTGTAGCATCATGCCCGCTAAATATTAACTGTGGCTTCTTTCCCTTTTTTCAGCTTCGCAGCAAAGATGCCTCCAAATGGGAGGGCCTTACATTTTCACCCATCAGTTCTGCATTTTGGAATGCAGTGAGTATTTTCCATTATTCTTATTTTGTTCAGTAACGAAGTGGGGAGGGACGACTATACTGGGCTACATTTGGGTAAAGAGCATTAGCTGAGATCATGCCATCCTCTGAAAGAAAAAGAGAAATAATAAGTAATTGCCACAGAGTTGGAGCTGTGTTTCTTGCCTTGCTATACTTTGTAAATGAAAATCAACACAGTTCTAGGAAGGAGGAAAAGAGAATAGGGAACCATAACACATTATGGGTACATTTCAGGTGATTCTGCATGGATGTCAAACCAGTTCTTCGTGTTGGTGGTTTATTTCTTGAAAAATTGCCTTCCTAGTGGAGTGGGAGCTTGTTGCTTCCTTTAACTTCTGAAAAAAAATCCAGAAAGTCCCAGGCAAAACATACTGGTAGAATACTTGAGATTTTTATTTGTAGTTCTCTACTAAGAAAATTTCAAAAATTATTCTCAAATGATAATCAGCCTTTGGTTTATCAGTAACTAGAAAGAAACACAGGCCCCTTGTGAGTTAAAGGGATGTTTCAGAGGATGCACAGAAGGAATGTATAAGATGCTGGGGTTTAGGATGCATTAGCTAAAGCAGAAGCCTTAAGAGAATTGTTGCTTTAGTTGACAAAACAAGACTTTGGATATTTAAACTTTTTGATTCCAAACTTTGTGCCTTGTATGGGTGGTTTATTTCTTAGACTCCTGGTGACTCAGATGAAGTGTACCTCTCACATGCCAATGTTACTTGCCTTTGTATACTAAAGGACAAAATATGTTTGGCATGTTTCCAGAGAAATTACAAATAGGAAATTGTTGCATATCAACATGTTTTAGAACAACTTGTGTTTGTTGCCTTTTTTGTGTATTTGCCTGTGCTTATAAATTGAGTAACTTCTTTCTCTTTCCCCCCTGCCTTTAGATTACTGGGGTTACCCCGAGCTAAAATGCTGCAGGCCTACAACCCTAGTAGAGATAGAGAAGTTGTAGTGAATTCAGTGTTTACAGCTACTAGACAGTTTCATGTGTCTCCTGCTCATAGCCGGGTGAGTGTTGATGTACTTTTGGAAACTATGTAATGGCCAGGTGCCAAGCCTTCGTGCTTCTTTTGGCCTAAGCTTTTCATTCTGCGTTTTCTCTTCGTGCTTTTTTGTAGGACCTCCAACTTCTTTTCTGTTTTGCTAGCACTTTTTTTCCCTCACTTCTGCTTAGACGGGTAAGGGAGAAGACATCCAAAACCTACAGTAGGAAATGTGTTTTACAATAACAGAGAAAGAGGAGAATTTTTCAGTGTTAAAGAGGCTGTTTGAATCTCATTCTGCTCTGTGCAGCATTATACAGTAATCCACAGGCATGTGGGTGTTTTACAGCCTTGAATTTCACTCTTTTGAGTGGTCTTGCATATTTCTCAAAAAAGTGCAGTGAAACGTTTTATGTATTTTGTATTGCAATTATGAGCAGAATTGCGTTATGATCTAAGACCATTATTTTAACTCTGATTTTTTTTAACAATGTATAACAATATAAGGCATATTAAGAATGAATCACTATGATCTCAGTTTGATGAAGCCCAGATTTTATCCTCTGCTGATGTGCAAAGGGTTTTTATTGTGCTTTCATCTGATTTGTGTTTTTACTGTGGCTGCATGGATCTACTGTGCAGACACAAACATCATTGACTCAGCTGACTATATATCACAGGGGGCATTGATTCACTTTTTAATAGGTATCTATATGCAGGGAAGCATTTTTGTTTATGCAGAGGCTGTTGGTGCTGTTCTTGTGCAAAAAGGAGCCTTGACTGACAAGGCCCAAGCTAGCCACGAAACTCCAGCAAGTTGCTGTGTGGTCTCAGTTTTTCTCCGTGGTAAGAGTCGAGAGTTGTGGACAGATGAAACTTCTCGGGGCTGAGGTTCTGCTTAGTGGGATCTAGATAGGTGTGTGCATGTGGGAACGTCTCTTGGGCTGCGCGACTGAACGGAGGGTGTCGTGATCACTGGCTCGAGCAAGCAAGTTTCTTTGTGGTCTCTGCAGGTGATTCCAGTGATGGGAAAAATCTCTTTCAGAGTACTCTTCCTGCCGACAGAAGAAGGCAGTATTGAAAGCTCATTATTTATAAATACCTCATCTCATGGACTACTTTCATATCAGGTAACTGCTCTTATTTTTAGCTTGAGTTTTGGATTTACTTGGGTGTTAAGTAATTTTGATAGATCTTGAACTTACAGACTTTCAGAGTTCATTGAATTCCTGGTACAAATCAGATGGGGTAGTGTTTGCAATTCATCCCTTTTACCTGGTCTTGCTAGTCTCATGATCCCTCATACATGTGTATGGTTAAAATTACTACGGTTAGTGGGGCTACTTGGGGTAGTAACACTAAGTGTATTGGTATATGTGTACTTATAAGAGCATGGTTCTGTCACTGCTAGTTGGTTTCATATAATACTGCAGTCTAGACTGCACTGTGCTGGAATGCATTTGTCATGAAAAACCTATTTAGGAAATACTTCAGGTGGTTTTCAGCTATTGTGCAGGATTTTATGTAAACACATTGGGGGTGACACACAGGGTGAGAGGTTTAGGCCCTTAAACGTGAAAGTTGAAGTAATGGTTGTGCATTAAAGCCACTTATTGCCTGATGAAGTAGTGAATTGAAGCAAGTCTTAAGCTTTTCTAATTTTCATAAGGGACATTATATACTCCAAATTCTTTGCTTTTATTAATTTGTTAAAGAAAAGTCTAACTCTGAATTCAGTGATTTTAAAAACAATGCCAGCTTTAATCAACCATCCAGCTATTCCATTCCCACACTTTGATACTGTGCTGGAAACAAAGCTCCTTGAGTTGAAGCATAGGTAAGTTCATTTGAAATACATGATTTTTAATAAAAATGTTGCATTTATCTAGTACTTACTAGAACAGGAACATTTGGCAGGAACTTTTCATCAAGGATGAGTGAAGAGTGATTGACCTTTTCTTTTTGACACCTGTCGTCTCCCTGCACTCCCTTCTGACCCTGTGATTTATTGCCAGGCTCAGCCAGGGCCTTATATCAACAAGTTGCAGGGAAGCAGTTGTCAGTGCCGTCAAAAAATCAGTTTGTCTCCTGTTGGACTGCTGCTGAAATCAGTAATGGACAGGTTTTCATGGACTGTTTTGCCAGCCACCTGAAACAGAGGCAGTAGCTGCCCATGATTTCAGCTTGCCTTAGGTTTATAAGAATTTCAAAATTGGGCATAACTTGAGAAGTTGATGCACCGTTACAGTGCTTTTGTGAGCCCAGAAGCCTTGAAACATGTTGATGTTTCTCTAATGCATTTATGCAAGAGTATGTACAGAAAATTTACCCAAATGGAGAAGAGGTACCATTATAGTAAAATGCACTTTGTAAATGCCTCCATAAAAAAAAAAAGTATATTCCCTTTGATACTTTCTATCTGTAGTCAGAGATCTTCAGTGAACATGGAATGCATTGGATTATCCTCTTAATTAAAACACGGGGGGGTTTCTATTAAAAAAAAATAATCTTTTCATACAAGTGAAAAACCCCAAGGCATTTTTCTTTATCTCTAATGATTTATTCCCTCCACCCCCCATTATCTTGCATCTCATTGTCATAAACTAATCTTGATGGAGTGGAATATGAATGCAGTAAAAACATTCAACTTGCAAATCTTACAGTGCTTTGAAAACAGCAGACTTTGAAAACCAAAATGAGCAAAAATTATTTAGCTCAATTTTTAAGGCAAAGCCATTGAATTCAGTATGCAACTGGACTGGGAGCAAAGTTTGTCCAGAAATTACTGCACTGCCAAATGGTGTTATGTGTATTGTAGTTGCCTGAAAAATAGTGAGAGAGTTTAGATTCTTTATTGTTGAGATAACCTAATGCTCTGCTGGTGAGTGCTTTGTTTTGTTTTTGTAATAGTGCCTGAATGAGTGAAGATGCTAAGGTGCCATTTGTGTGTATAGTTACTTTCCACACTGGAACTTTCTGAGCTGTCTTTTAAAAGTATCTCATGTAAAAAAACCAATCTGTTTCTTAGGAAGATTGTTATAATTAAAAAAACATTTATCTGTGTTACTGTGATAACTGAAAAGCTAGATGTTGCTGTAATGTCCTGGTTTTTTAACACCAGGTTTTTGGAATGGGAACTCTGACGTCTTCTCCAGAAGAACCTAGAGTGCAGCTAGCGAGCGCCTACTTACTGCTTCCACACATTGAAAACATCCAGGCATCACACACACTGGTACAGTATACATTTCAAATGGTGACAAAACATCATCGTCTTAGATATAAAAGATTTTCATCCTCAGGTTGTTGGGATGCAAAGAACATAAACAAAAAGTCCAAGGACTAGTGACTGCAGGAGAGAGGTCGCAAGGTACAGGGCTACTGTGATTAACTGGTGTTCTGGTTTTATGAGACAGTCTTTGGCATTTGAACTATTCCCACTTGTTCCTTGTTCATGCTCCTGTGGCGCGCTGACAAAACTATTTGTGATGCCCTGCTCTGAACAAAACTGGAGAATTGATCTGTCCTAAAAAAACCCCAGCTTTGTACTATAAAGTCACAGAGGTGGGGCTGTTAGGGTTTCTTCTAGTTTTTACTTCAGACCCATTCCCCATGCCAGTTCACAGCAGGGCTGTGCCAACAGTTTGCCGCAGTTAAAAAGCACAACGTGCCGTGTGGCTGAGAACAGGAGCTGGGAGTCAGGCTGGAGTATCCCCTCTTGCCTGGATCAGTGCAGAAGGTCCCAGCTTTGCTTACCTCAGCTTGACTAAACCAGGGAGCAGCAGAGAATACAACAAAGTGGATTTATGAGGCATAACTATTTCAATTGAAAGAAGCTTTAATGATTTCTTTTACTTGGTTGCAGCTGCAGGTATTTTCATAGTCTTTCAGGCCATACAGAACCTTTCAAGGGAATAACTTAACTGGAAAAACTGATCTTTCAAATTCCCTTTTGTATTGTATGCAGTTTTATTTTTTTCAAAACCATATTTAGAATATCTTGGCATGTAACAGAATTCAATCATTTATCTAAATGTAAGCTGTGCTGATTGTCTTCATGATGTTGTATTCTGTTCTGCCTGAGAAAAATTCTCAGCTCAGATATTTTTCAGTCTGTATGTTAGGTCAGTGTGTTCAGACCTGTCAAGCTTACCTCTACCTGAGGATAATGCACAATTTCTTCCTTTTCCTTTCCTCTCCTCTATACCAGTCTCTTTCCTGTAATCACACAGGTGTGCTTACTTGTGGGCCAGCACAGACAGACTCTTGCAAAGGAAGCAAACATCTTCAGGTTTTGTAATTTGGGGTGCTAGCAGTAGAACTGAGAAGGGTTTTTTGGATGCTGTTCCTGACATGTCTGTCTGCATCTTCATGTCTAGCTCAATGGGTTCTTGTCAGGTACTGTCTGAAGTTTGGATGCAGACTCTGCAGCTTCGCAGTTCTGTCTGAATTTCTGAGTAGAGAAGTTCTGGGGAGCATTTGACATTTCCCTTACTGTATAGTGAGGAATGTTTTCCTATAAGGTCATGTTTTGCTCGAGTACAGGTTGCTTTTAGAAGGACATTGCTCTACAGATAGCTGTCCTCTCCAGAAGTGCCTCCTTCCATTCAACCTACTAATATTCTGATCCAGATCCCATAAAAATTGGTATGATTCTTTTTTTGCCCAGGTTTTATTTTAGGCTCAGAAGCTGTGGAAGGAAGAGAGGTCTATGAGTCTTGAGTGAGTGACTACACATGTGCAGATCTAAAGATTAAATGTAAAATTGAGATTTGTAGTGAAAAAAACATTTAAACCAAACGAGTCATACTCACTTAACTGTGTGTATTTGCTTTCCCCTCTTTATTTTTAACCACAGTAAAATACCAGCGTAAGTTCAGGATAATGTAAGCATCATTTACACATCCCTTGTCATCTTGGGATTAATGAGTTATAATCTTGGGTGACAATGTCTAGTTTGATAGACTAAAGGTGTCCTTACCTCTGAAGTCTACTGATACTACTTGGAAACCTGTGGTAAAGCTTACCAAGTGCTGCACGGTGTGTGTCTGTATGTTTCGCCTCTGTTGTCTCCTCTTTTAAAGGTGGTTGTGTTTAAGTTGTTTGGTAATACTGACATCCTTGATCATCAAGGCCAGAAAGGTAACGTTGTTTAGTCCCATCATGTGCTTGGTAAAATGGTTCCTCAGAACTGCTGGAGGCATTGTTGCCATAACCCAAAATACTTACTCTTACTCCTTTGATGGTTGGAAACCTACACCTGACTTCCAGTCTGAATTGCTTTGTGACTGGTTTATATTTGTTTGTTAAGATACACATTTAGTTTATGCAGCTCCTCCTGCTTCTGACACTTATACCCAGAAGCATGCGTAGGTGGCATCGCATCTTTCAGCTTTTGCTTTGCCAAGCTGAATGGCCTGGGCTCTGTAGTATTTTCTTCAGTGATGGGTTGTCTGTTTTTTAACCAAATTGACTACTGCTTTCTGCAGCTCCTGCAGTTTGTAAAGATTTCTTTTGAAGGTGAATGGTCAGAATTGTACATAGGGATGTTGATGAAATCTTGCCTCTACGGAGTATTTATGTTGGAAATATGATATATCCCCAGTGATTATAGATGAAAGTTTACCTCTACAGTAGTATTTCCATTGGAAATACTATATGTGACAGGTTTTGTGTTTGCAATTTTTGTGGAAATTTAACTTCCATTGATGTTGTATGTTGGTTTTATCCTTTTAATAGGCAAAGGTATGCAGGCCTTTCATTTTTCTGTGTCATTCCCTCTGTGTTGTGTTTTGTTTTTTTTTAGCAGAAACTCTTGTGGTTAATAAGAAAAGAAAGAAAAAAGACAAGGTTGCCTTTTCCACTGTTGAATTTCACCCTCTGTTACTCTTTTCAAAGTTTCAGCTTTTGAAGGATTCAGGATTGGTGTGCTCTGGCTGTGGTCTTGGATCCCAGGATTTCTGTGCTCCTGGCTCGCTTGTGAGAAAGGAAGACCTGTGTCCAACACTGAATTCATAGTGTGTCCATGTGGCCATTCAGCATTGGCTAGTTACCACTAAGCTGTAACAGATGGCGGAACCCATATAGGTCATCTTTGTTTATCCAGCTTCTGGATGTAGTCTTTGTTCCAGTTGCCTGTTTTTTGGCATTGTTTAATATTGGGATGGCACTAACAGAGCAGCTACATCGCTGCTTTGCTGTGTTCAAAATGCTGTGCAAACACACTGGAAGTGTCAATGGAGGAGTGACCTGCAGGGCAGAATGTCTTGCCTTAGGAGACACAGGCATCACTTTGCTGATTTCCCAGAGGCGTTCAGAGTTTATGAACAAACAACATAGGAAATAATGCAAGTACTGTTGGGAACCCAGGACTCCCTAAGCTATGTTTTGTGCTGTTGTATGCAGAATCAGAGAAACAAATACGTGCAAATGTGGTGCTTGGGCGTGGAGAAGGAAGGTAGTAGGACTGTGGGGTTTTCTTGGTGTGCCATCCTGATAACTGTCTGCAAAAAACTGATGAAACTCTGCTGAATCATTATTGCAGAGACAGCTCATTAACACCATTCAGAGTGAAAATAACTCTTTAGGGCCAAGGACTGTCCAGGAGAGGAGCTGAAGTATCAGCCTGCAGGAAGAAGGGAAGGCTTGTTCAATGTTTGTTCTTTTCTAATTACACTGTAGCCAAACCCCAGGAAGTGGTTTGAGCTCTACAGTCCTGATAATGATGCAGGAATATCTCTGTGAAAATCTTGTATAGAGTCATGTCTGCTTGACAGAGCACCGTAGGCAGAAAAAGGAATTCTACCCCTAAAAGTGACCTTGGGTCTGTGGTTGCTTGGTGGTTGTTGAATTGGCCTGCACCAGCTGGTCTGTTGGTGCTCTGTCTCTTTTTTTTTTTTGAGGGATCAATTAGTAATTGCTTACTGTACTGTCCCCCACTGAGAATCCTAGATCTTCAGCAGGGCTCCTTGCAGGTCAGATGGTTCATGTTTTTAGAGTTTTTTTGAAAGAGGCCTCTGTTTTAAAATTTAAATGTAAGGTCTTACCAAAACTGGCAAGAATTTAATTCGTGTGGCTTCTATCAGACTTCTGTATTCAGTTCATATAGGATTTGTGGGTGCTGACTATGTGTATACGTGCAAGTATGTGTGCATGCATGCATACCTAATAAAAAACAGAGACACCAGGTAATGAAGTGGCAGTGGCTGTACACTTTGCAGCGGTCTTTCTAACTTTTCCCCTTGTGCCATGCCTCTCCTTTTCAGTTCACCTCTGGTGCAAACATACGCTGCGTAACTCAGCTCTCTGCTCTGATTCACAGGCAGTGGTATTTACGGTGTAAACGGAGTGCTTGCACTGCTGGAAGACGTGGACATGGTCCTGGTTTTGTCACCTTGGAAACTCTGCTTCTGACGGTGTTTTCTTCTCAGATGCTTTATCTGCTCTTTATGGTTAACACAGCCATCCTACCAGTGTTGTAAGATAGTGGGCATGGCAGTTATGCGTCTGTTGTCTGCCTTAGATAAATGAAAACCCTTTTCCTTTTCTGAAAATAGCTTCACAAAGAGAAACAGAAAATTCCTGTAGAAAATAGATCAACATAATACACCCCAATTACACTTCCCCCCCCATGTGTGTTAGATTAGGAGCTTCAATTTTAAGGTGACAGCAGCTTCCCATGTAGATACATGCCAGGTCAAGAAAAAAAAGTTGGAAAAATGTGATGTAACTTACTATTGATTTTTTTTTTTTTTTTTAGGGGTGTGGGGTCTTAAACTACTTTAAACTACAATAGTGTTGAATAAGGGCTAACAACTCCTTATTTAGGACCGTGACAGCAGTAGCACTCTCTCAAGAACCACAGAGAAGGGGATTCTAAGTGTAAACGTTGATCTGACCAGAAAGTGACCCACAAAGTTGCTTTTCATAAGATCTTAGTGTCTTGTTAAAACTCCACTACTAGTCATGGCCGTGAGAGGTTAGTAAGTGGTGCATGTTTTGGAATCAAATGTTTTGGTTTTTTTATTCTCTCAAAATCTGATGAGGACAAAAGCGTTTGTAAAAAAAGAAAGGAGTTGACAGGGGTTTCTGTCCCGGGAGAGCTGCACCGGGGACAAAGTTTGGGTCGCTGCTGAACAGCTTTGCAGAGGTTACATCGCCCTCTTGTGTGAAGCCCCAGTCATTTTGGTATGAAATCTGGTTGAATCGGGAACGCAGAATGTATGTTGGCTTCCTTTTGGCTTTGCTTTTATAAAACTAGACCCCATGAAATGCCACGTGTGTGGTAGACCTGCACTCTGTGCACATGCACCCTTTCCCCTCCTGACTGTCCCAGGGAGATGCAAAATAGGGTGTTGGATGCTTCCAAAACTTTTCTTCACAGTTTCGCTTTGCAGCATCAAATTATTGAAATTCTTCAGTCAGTTGCACTGACACCTTCAGAAACTTGAACCTGCAGATACCCCGCTCAGATATTTAATTCAGCACCACAAGTGAAATGGGTCGGGGTGGGGTGGGGAGTCCACATCAGTCTTAAAATCACCTGGTAATTTTGCTGTAATTAGGCACTGATAGAGTGACAGGTTTGTTATTCTAACTTTGTTTTGTCTTCTTAATTTAGAATTAAAATATACTGGTGGAGCAGTTTGTGCAAGTAATGTGGTGGTCCAGGTTTCCAGATAGCTTTCCTGAACTGTGCTTGGCTTTGTCAGTTCTGTTGCCCTGTTAGATTTACGAGTGCTTTACAAGCTGGCACAATCAATGTCATCTTTTCTTTTCTCTTTCCTTTCCAATCAATAAAAAGGCAAAACAAGTATTTTCTCTCTGTCCATTTTGGCATGAAGCCTGTGTATCAAACAGAAACATCATGTTCTTGGCTTAGCAGCCGTATTGCAGTATCCAATCAGCAAAGAAAATACACAGAAAACAAGGAAAGAAGCCTTTGTATTACACAAAAAGACTGTGTTGAACACAGTTCATCAACATGTGAAAGCATATGAAAGGGTTGCTCATGTTGATGCTCTATAAATATTTAGTAATCATGTATAACAATAGTTTGATAAGTAAGTAGATATTGATGGAGTTCCTGAGAACTGGAGATTGATTGGAGGCCTACTGTACAGAATAATTGTATTTATTTTTAAACATTTCCTTATGTTGCTGTGTCACATGTGTGGAAACAGTTCTATTATCTTTATAAATTACAGTGTGTGAATCAGATTTATATAAGTCTTTTGAAGCAATGTGCTTGATGTTTTCTTCTCTTTCTTGCAGGCAGAAACTATGAATGCCAGCCTCTTACGTGTTCACCTTGAATGCAGTTTACCTAATGATGCATATCAGCAAGTTAAGGTGTGTTTTATTATCATTTTGTATCTATTTAAGTCATCTTATTTTAATCCAAGTTTAAAGGGGCACTTCCCAGAACTCTAGAAGTTCTAGCCACAGTGCAATTTCCATTGTCTCAGTTTAAAGGGGAATTGTGTTTTTAGCTATGCTTTTATAAAACCATACCCTATGGTATAAATAAAATGTCACACACATCACACTGTAACCTTCAGGAGAGGGGGAGGTAGAAAAAGACACCCAGTCCTCTGAAAAAACCGAAACCCAGCCAAACAGGCTAAGTGTTGTAACGCGTAGGTGTTGCAGCACTTACATGGAGTACAAAAGTGATCGGATTCCTGTAATTTCTTTTCTCCAGAAATGTTTCACATGTTTCTGGTTCGTGCTGACCTGGGATCATTTTGCCGAGAAGGGTGCAGTGGGCCGTCTGGGCTCAGGGGGCTCTGGGGGTGGCCATGGTGTGGGGCAGAGCTGAGGAGGGGACAGCTTGTTAGCAGAAAAAAAGTCCTCCTAAAGCCCTGAGCCTCCAGGACAGGAGGTCTGCTCCTCCTGGGCAGTGCCATCGGAAGCTCCTCTTCCCCTCTCTCCTCAAATGTCCTCACACAGTAGACGGGCGCTGGCTGGCAGCCACGGTGGTGCTCGGTGGGGTGATTGTTGGGTCAGACACATAGGCCCGTGCCGCCATCTGCGGCACCTTTCTCATCAGGTGCGAGGAGGCCCAGGCTCCACAGTTGTTTCTCTGTATGTTGCACGTTGCATGGGGTCCTGCGCTGTGTTAGTCCCGTGTGTGATTCTTGCGTTGGTTGGTGGGTAAGGCCATGCATGAGGGCACCTGAGCGGCCGAGATGGCGCGCAGTGTGGTTGTCCGCTTTCTGTTGCGAGCTTCCCGAGGGCACCCCATCCCTGCGCTCCGGTCTTCACAGCAGCCTTCGCCCCAGCTCCTGGCAGCCATTCCAAGTGCTGAGCATTTCTTGGGTGCTGTGCGAGTGGTGAACGGACACCTTGTTCCCAGAGATGCTTCCCCACTCCCGCTGTGCCTCCTTGCAGCACTCCAGGTCAGCTGGAGGTGTTCTGGGGGAGCTTCGGAGAGCAGCCCCCCTGCCGGGGGCCGGGGGTCTCTCCTCCTCTTCCACCCGACCAAATTAGTCCTCCCGGTTGGGCATCGGAGCATTTTAGTAACCTTCATGGTGCCGTGCAGGACCAATTTATGTTACTCACCGTTGATTGTCTAGTTTTGTTTTGATTTGTTGGCTTTAATTTTTTGTGAAATGCTGTCCTGTCTTTGTAGTTGCCAAGACTCCGCTGTCTTAACAGCAGCCACTACTTAGAGAAGGAAATAGGATCCTATTTGTATTTATCTGAAGTATTCTAGCCAGGCAGTGTTTTCTGTTAAGAATTGTACATGTATGTTTGTTTTTTTAAAATTACTTCAGTGAGAAATGGAGACAAAAAACACAAGATTTGGAAAAATTAACTATAAACAGACCAGGGAACATGAACTGTCTTCCTACCATTAAGAAACATGCATCAGTCTGTTTATGGCACATATTATTGAAGGCAGAGGATTTTACAAAGGAAACTGTTTTGCAGTCCCTGAGGTGAGACTGAACAAGACAGTATAAATTTGCATTCTTTCAAGGTCCAGTGTCTGTTTTAGTTGGTTTTCATCTTTGTTTTTGCTGTGCTGTCTGTACCCGCTCTGTCTTTGGTTTCTGCTGAGATTTTAGCAGAGGTCCTAATTACTCCTGTTTTGCTAGCCCTTTGGTGCTGCAAACCTTGTTTGTTAGATAATACCTTTGATTAACTTCTCAAGATATCTTACTATAATGAATTTTTCCTGTTCCCTCCACCACCACACACACACCATATCTCCTTGTCTCGCTCCAGAGTTGCTGTTTTATGTCCGGTGACCCAGTGCTGCTAGAAATGAGCTTAATGGTAAGAATGGAAGATGCCCAACAAGATTTTGTGGAGCACAGACAATACTTACTGGAGAATCTTTTTGTAGTTTACGTAGCAATGGTAAAAACGAAGACCTCGGGTAAGTCCTAAATACAACTGTTAATCGTAGTAGAGCTTGATTTTATTACCTAAGTTGTAATTTGATGGGCTAAACTGAATCAAATTCAGTATGAGTCAGATGTTGGGAGTAAGGGAAGACAAATCAGTTTAGTTAAACAGAGCTTGTCAGCCATTTTGTTTAGGGCAGTTACTGTAAGCACAGTCTTCATAAAGGTAACGATAGTAAACTTGTAAGCTACATCTGTTCCAGTCTTTAGTCCCCCATGCTTATGCATTTGCGTAAATGGTATGGAAGGATGTCATGGTCCTTCATTTTCTACAACTGCATTTCTGGTTTCCCGTTAATTAAGTTAACCATAATAGGACTATGAAGTTTGTACAGTACTGGGGATAGTGGCCATTGTGGAAAGTAGGGTAATGTGGTAATACAGGCGCACTCATCATTTGTTCTTGTAAATTAGAATTCCACAGGCAAAACAATCAACTCCTTGCGGTTTTTTTATGCTACAGTTATTGGGTGAAGAAGTCCTCTAAATCCAGGGAATTTTAAATTATTTGTAGGGCTTTGCAGTCTGTTTGAATAGCTTTTTTTTTACAATATCTGCCAGTTTTACTTATGATTGAAGAAGGAGAAGAAGGACCTGCTTAAGAATCCGGTTTAAAATAATATTTTTAGCATACTAGTTAGAAAAGATAAGGATCTTTTTGTCTTTTGAGAAATTCTGTTCAAGATATAGTCACACAACAAGATACACTGTTCCTTCTGTGCCTATTCTGTGATGTGATATTTAGACAGCGCTGAAACTGAAATGGAAAGCCTGCTGTAAACCTTGTTTTCCTGCTGGTGAGATGCCAGTGCTTTGTTAATGTTGAGTTGTGAATGTACTTCTCTTCTGTTGCTGGTAGGGGATTGTTCATATTTGTCATGTCGGGGTGCTCACTGTTAACACTTTTGCTGCTTAAAGATAACATAAGAAGTATGTTCTTAAGGCTATTTTCTGTTAAGTATAATGCAATCCTCGCTGTGTTAGAGGTTGGTCATATAAGCCCTTTGGACTTGCTGTTGGTGGAAAGTTCCATGTCTTGCTTCATCAGTACTGCTGGTGGCTCTACCATATCAAACAGCAATGCTTGCTTGCCTTCTGCTTGTGTGATTAAATGGGAGATGTGGTCCTGAGGGAAGGATACGACAGAAGGCAAGGTGCTGTGTTAGTCTCAGTGTACAGCGCGTGTTAGCACCTAGAGTGGGACAGCAGGTAGGCAAGGTCTGCACAGGGGAGCTAGCCAGCTGGAAAGGTTGAAGAAGAGTTACGTGCTTTAAACAGCTCAGGTATGTGGAGCATCTGCTCACTCAGTGAACATCTTGAACCCTCTTTTGGAAGCTGGTACATGTAGTTTTGCTTTCAAGCAGCTGAGTAAAGCACTCTCCTTATTAGAAATTGTGCCTGGTGAATTGAGAGAATGTCCTTTTGTGTCAGCCTGCACCTACTGGTGTAATTCAGGTATAAGCCAGGGCTAGAACTCAGTCTTCCTTCATGGAAGTGTGGTGACCACCCTGGTATAATAGTTGTCTGTTGTTCTTTTGGTGCTCTACATCTTCGTAGTGTCTTGTGGATGAGAACATAGCTTTGCCAGTGGCAAAGGGTAGTCCACCTTATCAGCAGGTGAAATAGCTGTACCACCTTATCAGCAGGTGAAAGCTGAGTTAAACCTATCTGCTGTTGCTTTAGTCAATACAACACTACCCTACCAAGTGATAGGACAATTCCTGTTTTAAGCCCAAAAGCTGTTAAGCACCAAATCTGGCTTCACATTGTCTCTGGAGAATGTTTGCTGTTCGAAGGAGGTGAGCCAGGATCTTGCATAGCTGTGTGCATGTACGGAAGAGTTTTTTACTGGCCTCTGTTGTGCTATTGGTAGGGTGGCCCTTAGACTTAGAAAATTTATGGCAGCGTCAGCCATCCTTCTTTTCTTCATTTGTGCCTCCTGTCTCACTGCCTGTAGCAAAGGGGGGGAGTTGTGGTCCATCTTGAATTTAAGATGCCGTGAAGGAAGATTCCCTGTTGATGCTTGACTTTATATTTGCGGCCAAAAGCCTTGTTGAGTGGATTTTTGCTCCTTTATGAAACAATCGCCAGCTCAAGACATGAATAGTTTCTCCTTTTCACAAGGGTAGCTGTCACACAAAGATTTTTAAATTTTAGATCAGGATTGCTGCTCATAGGAGTATCTGACAAAGCAAGAATGTTTCAATCCTTGTGAACTTACCTCCATGTTCATTCTTTTGGACAGGTGATTCCTCAGTAGATGTGTATGTCATGCATTCTGGCAACAGCCTTGTGCATATACAGGTAATCATGGGCTTCAGGATGTTGTGTTTTAGGGTGTTGAATTTCATTGGGAAATGAATTAGCCCACTGGCTTACTCTCTAGTGGCAGATTGATTTTGGTGGTGGCAAACATCTAATAGATCTTTTAGATGATTAGTTGTAGTTCAGTGATGGTTTGTTTGTTTTTTTTAAGACATGAGAGCTGTTAACTTGAATAAAAATCCAGGGGTTGATTTAGAAGATGTGAGAAAATGGCAGATATTGGCTTGCAAATATGACAAGAGGATGCACTAATACAGGAGCTACAATAATAATGGTAGTACTGCTAGAAGGATTATTGTGTCTTGTCTTCATGCAGGGAATACGGCAGTTGTCACAAAAAGACACATCACCTGTGGAGTTTGAGCCAGTACTGCTATCTTCATCATCTACTAACTTTACAAAAGTTGCTTCTATTCCTTGTAAAGGTACAGGATATGTATACTTACAGATAATATGATTAAACAGGATTTGATTACAAAAGGGTAGCTTTTTCCAGCAGATAAAGACCCTGAAAGATCTCAAAATCAACTTGTCTGAACTTTTGAGAAGGATGATGAATTCTTTCTGCTAATTGTTTCCACCATTTTTATGTATATACGCTTCCTCTTATGCCAGTTGAAGGCTCTAAGCTATACATATTTCAAAAAGGGGAAGAAAACGTTTGCTAAAATGTTAGCTGATTTTACAGTAAGCATAATTATTGAATATGCTTTTTCAGCATACTTTTGTAATTTGTGGTTATTTTTCTGTTTCCAATGTATTTTCTAAAAAGGCTATTGTGCTTGGGTGGTCATTTTCTATGACATTTCTTGGCAGGATCATTGAAGAGGCTTGCCTGAGACCAGGCATGTTTGTGGAAGAGCAAAGATTAACATTTAAGCATTGCTAACTCCAGCCTGTTTCCTATTCTGACCACTAGACTGCAGTGCATAGACTTTAAACATTTATGAAGCAGGCTGCTTTCATAATGATACTCGGGGACTTGTTTTTTCCTAGCAAAAAAAGGCAAGAAATAGGGAAGAAGGGAATATATATTAAGTCATTCTTTTTTTCAGAACAGTTTTGATTTATTAAAAAGAGGTGGTGTGCATGGATAAGTAAGAATTGCTGTGCCAGTGGCACGTGGTTAAAACTGATCAGGTTACTCTTCTTGACTTCGTTGTGCATGTTTTTTGAAGGTGTATAGCATTCATAAATTCTTCTTAAAGCAAGGTTTGGAACCTCTGAAAATTAGGACATAAGCAATTAGATGCTTTGCTCACCTATGTGAGAATTGGATCAGCAAATATTCCACTTTGTAGTGTTCTTCCAAATCCTCACATAAAAATCGTTGTAGATGTGCTTTCGCTCTGGCTGATGTGTTCTCCTGCGTGTCTGTTCTTTGCCCAGCTGCATCCTGTGACAGGGAAAGTCCCTACGCTGACAGCAAGAGGAATAATCTGTTGGAAGGCACTGCAACACTAAAAGCCTGTCTTTCCTGTCCTGTGATGGAAGGGTAGGTTGACAGTGGATTCTTGTTTGTTTGTTAACATTCACTGATACTACAAGAATAATACTGTACCCTACTTTTAAGAGATGAGATTAACTTGCTTTGTCACCCAGCAATTCCAAGGACAGTGAAGAGGCTTCTTCCTACTGTTGCTGTGTCATTTGCCGAAATGGACTTGTGATATTTCAAGCAATAGTTCTGTAGTTTATCCAGGAAGAATTTGAGGAGACACCTTAGCAGCCCATATCATATAAATGTTGCTTAGAGTCTGTGATAAAATTTCCACTCCAGTGCAGAAGCAGGATAGTTACAGAAAAAAATTGTAGTCTTTTCTTCATTCATCTTTTGCTAATTTCATCAAAACTACCACATCATGGAGCAGTAGGCAATGTTGTACTATAGCATAGCAAGGGGGTAGAGTGATTACCTGCCTACCTCTTTTATACTGTACTTGTCAATTTTTACTCTGATATTATATGTAGGTATTCCAAAGGAAATAATTTTGTTCTTTCTCCTTAAAACCTTAAAAGAGCCTTATTATGCAGGAATACTACAGTTCTCTTCTGTGGACCGCTTATGCGTGCTCAAGGACAATTGCAGATGTATTTATTTTTATTTCTGTATTTACTTACAGGTATTTTGACGTAGATCCTTCTGCAGCATTGTTTCATATAGAACCACACCATAATACTTCAGGGTTTTGGTCCATATGGTTTACAAACAATTTTGACTTCAGCATTGAACTGAATGAAGTCTTCATCGCCAGAGAAGTGAAGAACATTTTAAAGGTAAGTATTATTTCTGCTTCATATGATGTTTTGTCTTTGATGAAGGATACAGTACTCTGACATACAGAATAGATTGTTTGAAGAACCCTGTGTTCTCAGAGCTGGTTAAAATCAGTTAAAAATAAAGGTATATGTAAACCTGTAACTGTTAAGTTCTGACAAGCTTACTCTCTCAATAGGAATTATTCACTGTCAGGCTTGGTTTTGTATTGTTTTATTAGCAACTTTCTTTCATTTGAATTGCAGCTACAGATGCATCAAATTATAGACCATTGCTCTGTTCTCAGAATTGTTGCATGTGTTTGTGCTCTATAGGATTCAGCATTTCTTCATAGGCTGTAATGGTAATGGAAGTCTTTCGTACGTAGATGAGCTTTGAAGTTTAGAAGGCGAAGCCAATAATTTACTCGTGCAATTGCTTGATTCAAACCAGGCAAATCTGGTTTATGAATAAGCATATGATGTAGGCATCTAATTGGCTCTTCGTATATTTAGATAGGAGATTTACATATGTGCACTGCTTGGATCAGTTATGGGCACATATGTGTGTGTAATAACAGCAAAAACATGAAGGAAGAGAAAGTTTACATTCTTCAAGGTACTGCTTGCACCAAAAATACTTGTACCAATTTTAATTCAGTTGTCATTTGATTCTTTCTAGATTCTGAACTTTGCCGAACCTTTGACTCTACCTCCAGGCTGCTGGAATGTATTTTCTTTGAAGCTCGGTGTGAAAGACGTTGTAACAAATGTGCTTTCTAGTATTTGTTTGGCCACAAATGTGGGAGTAATGTTTGAAATACCTCTGCAGATATATTCGACTGTGTCCAAGGTACCGTATTCAGTTGTGTTGAATGATGATTGTGCACTGCAAACTGAACTGCAGCAGCCTCTTTCTTAGGCCAGAAACATGTCCCTTAGTCCCAAAAGAAAAACTCAGTACCAGACCTCTCTGTGAAAACCGTTCTGTAGCTTGAGAGTTTAAGCCCCCCGAGCTGAACAGAGATGGAACTGCAGTTCTCTACACAGCCTTCATTGTCGTCTTTGACTTAACCCAAGTTGTGCACTGAGAAACTGGAATTTGTCCTCTTGTTTTGCCATATCTCAGTTTTAGGTTTTGTTTTGTTTTTCCAGCAGGGAGACCTTCGTTTTGAAGCAACTGCCTACTGTGATATTCAGTGTTACTTGGGAAAGTCTGATTCAGGTAGGCTTGTCTTGGTTTTTTTTGGCATCTGACAGTAGGTTTATTATAGAAAATTCATTTTATGTATCAGGACTTGTATGAACAATCTCAATATTCTCATTACAAGTACTTAGTTTTATGTCTTTTAAAAATATCTACTTTTCTGGGAGTATATAAAGCGATTTCAGTAACCTGTATTGAGTACACTGTGCAGTATTTCATACCTCTTATTCTATAGCACATGCTAAGCTATTGTTCTGTCTTGAAACATTTTTTGGGGACTTAATATTGTCCTGTAAGTTCTCATTGGTAATGTACTGCTCCTTGCTTTCTTCATACACATGTTGTCTGGAGATGTTGAGGTAGAATGATAAAGCTGTCAACTAGCTCAGTATGATTAGAAAATGTGCATACTGTGGGTCCAGATCCTGGGAAGTCTTTGATGAAAAACAAATGTTGACCAATATTCTGCCTTTAGCCAGAGTTAAATATGTTTCTCGCAGCAATAATTTCATAGATTTCTGTGAAAGATGATTATCAGGCTTATAAGACAGCATCCTTAATGGTGCATCATGTGAAATAGAAAGAAGGGGTCTCATTCTTTCTGGAACTGAGGAATCTACCCCCAGATACTGTAATGCTGGGAGCTGTTTTAAATACCTGGCTGGCATTTTCCAGAATACAGTGTTAGGTATTACACGGGCATGATACTGCCTGATGAATGTTGAATTTGATGAAAGCTGATTCAGAATAGTGGAGGTTTTTTTAAACTCTGCTCAGTAAGGATTTTCAGTAGGCAGCTGGGTGCCATAGGCTGTAAACGTTTGAGTGCTCTGCTGAGTGTTTTTTCAAGATGATGCTTTCCTAAAATGTATTTTCATATGAGGCTATGAAGAAGGCGATAGTAATCAGTCAAACGTAAAAAGGAGAGTTGAGGTGAGAATTAAGATGACATATGGAAACATGTGGCTTGAAGAATTACTGATATCTATGCACACTTAGGTACATATCTTAGAAACAAGTGTTAGTGTTTTGTTTGTTGATTTATTTTTTTTTTTAATCTGTATAAAGGAATGTTGCTGCTAGAAGTGAGTCCTTCCTGCTTACTTTCCTTCCATTCTAAAAATACACGTAATCAGATCTTTACGTACAGATATTCTGCCTTCTGATTTAGGATACTAGTATTTGTTAAATAGAAAAGTCTAATGCACAAGCTTGAAAATACTGACCTAAAGAACTGCATTATTCCAATCATCGTTAATCTCAATTGGTTACTTCAGACACTAAGGATTATAAAATAGTGCATGTATTTTCAAAATAAGCCATTTCTGTTTTCTTTCAGAAGAAAGTTGTTTTTCTAACTCCTTTCTGCTATGTGAAAATGCTTGAACCAATGTGAGTCTACTCTTTCTAAAAGGCATTAATCTTTAGACTGATTTAAAGCCTTGCAATTTTATCTTAAGAAGAATTTGAGACAATTACCAGCACACCAGAAAGAGAAGCTGAAATGAAAACACCATTTCTGCCAAACTGGGCTTTGTTTTGCTCCCTGCTGTGCTGTGATATTATAATTTTGTACCACTAGGTAGGGACTAGTATATAATCTTGGTACTTGATTGGCATCAGTGGAGAGTTCTGTGTAAGGAATACTGATAACATGATGACTTATCAATGGCATCCATTAGAAACAGCAGCAATAAAATGGGCTTACTTAGAGCATACAAAGCTTGTGCAATACCCATACTCTTGTTCGCATATAGAACTGGTGTTGTTTCTCAGATAATTTCTTTAAGTGAATCAGATTTGTACAATAATATATATACCCTCACATATGCTTGCTTTGAAGGGAGAAAGTGGTTACCTTTTTCTATTTTTGTGTCAAGACCCTTTGCAGGTACTGATTACTCATGTTCAGAAGTAGATTGATGAAAGGAGTAAATGTTATCTCTGTAAAAATACGAAAAATCTGTTATTCTTTTAGCGAATCTGCTTTGGCAAAAGAGTCTCTCTCTGGACCGTTCTGCCTGGGATGTGGATTCTGAGCTTGCAAGTGACCTTTATGAAAGATGGCAAAAAATAAGACATGGGGAAGCCTGCAGGTCTGTATAGCATCTGTTGAGGTTCTTAATTCAAGCCAGTACAGTGTTGTAAGAAAGAATATATCTGCTCTGAAGTATTTTTAATTAGAAAAAAAATTTTTGACCTACCTGCACTTAAAAGTTAGTTACTTTGAAGCAGCTGGAGTTGCAGAGTACCCCAGACACCCCCAGCTTCCATTTCAAGGCGCTGCCAGCCATGAGTAAATGTTTCAGATTCCCAAACTTCAGAATGTAAATAATGTTCTGAGTATAATAACCCCACCACAGCTACCCAGTGTGAAAGCAGGCAGAGCATGTCTTACCACGTCATTTATGAAATTGTGTGAGTCCAACAAGGTGGTATAGTAGTCCTTTCAGGATCAAGATCTTTCAATATCTTTTATGGTATTTAGTCCCTGCCCTAATGAATACTGCATACTGGGGATGCTGGGGAGGATGCAGTCACTGTGACTGAGCAATTCTTGTAAAGGTGGCGCATCAGTGACATTGGCCCCTTTCCAGAATAAAGAGGTGGAGCTTTGAAAACTAGTCGTGTTGCAGGTGGAAAAGTGGACACTCAAGGGATGCACATAAATTACACTGACTCTGTACTACTAGGTAACAGCTTTATGGGCTTTATTTTGTGAAGAACATTTTCAATCAAAGATTAGTTGACATAATTGTAGGTCCTGGCAAATCATCTTTTTACTTTTTTGTTGTTGTTGTTCTTTGTTTGGAAGAAAAAAGAAAATAAAATTAACAAAGTTTTCTGGTTTTGCCAATGAAGCAGAAGAAGTATTTTAGGATCAGCTCGCTTTATTTACCAGAAGAAGCCGAAAGAGGAGTCCTTTGCCTTTTTCTTGCCACGGTTGACTACAGAACCTGGCCTTACCCTCAACTTCAGTGCCACAGCAGTTAAAAGTAGTATGGTGAGGATGGTGGTTATGCTTTTTCTGAACTGATGTATGCTTAGCTCGTTTAATAACAAAGTGTGCGGTTAACATTTGGTGATGCTTACGTGTTCATACTGCTTGTAGGTCAATGTTTTGAAGTCTAATTTAAGACGCCAGTTTTGTATCCCTTTGGCTCTTTGAGTTCTCTAACTACCTAGTTGTAATACTTCAATACGGAAGAGGAGTAAAGCAGTGTAGTTTTAACTAACAATTGTTCAGAGTTGCTATCAATGTACAAGTTTACATGCATGTGATAAAAATAATTGAACAAGAGACTGGGGATAGGGTGTACTGTCGTTAATGCTGCGTGTGGTTATGGAATGGCATTCCTCATGCCGCTGCCTTACGTAGCAGAAGCAGGTAAAGCATTTGTGAGAGGCACAACGCTTGAGAGATCAGCAGAGCAATGTGTTTTCCAACCACCTCATGGTTGTTTCTTTCTCGTTTGTCAGATTTAGGTCACTACTAAACTAGCCTGGGCCAGATGTGCTTGTTGTGCATTACCTCAATATTCCTTTTGTGCCATTTAATTGTTAGTCATTATAGTAATGTGTATAACCTGCTTGCATTCAGACTTCTGTAAGGAAGGGTGGCCCTTCACTAACATCACCCTCTTCTGTGGAAGAGCATTGTTCATGTCTGCCTGTGTTAATCCAAATGAAAGGGTTGTTTGGGGCGCAGGGGAGATCTGTATTTTTGCACATGCAGTTCTTCATGCACTCTTAGCTGGTTTGGCCGATGATGATGTGGTGACGTGTCCTGCTGTTCCATGCAGTTTTGTGCACATATGATTATATTGCATTAAGACAGAAGCCAGATTCGATCCCTTGAAAACACAGAACATGTTACCAGTGCTGAATTATTTTACCTTCCAATTTTCAAGTGTGTTGTGTTTTTCTTTTCCCCTCCATTTAGGTAAAATACTTTGTACTAAGAAACCCTTCATCCTTCCCAGTTACGCTGCAGCTTCTGCCTCTTTCTTACTACCCTGATCCCCAAGCTTCACTGAATCTTCTCAACAAATGGTAATGAGTATAACTATTTCAGGGTACTGTTTTCCCATTTAGAAGATCTATTTGCCATGCCTTATGATTGTTGCTTATTGTTTGTTTTAATTATTCCAAGTGCAGCTTAGGTGGAGACAACATTCTGACCCGTTTTTGGAAGACATAATCACATTTAGAGCAGCTCCCTATATGATGCATGACTTTGTAATGCACCTGATCATTCTTAAAACCAAACTGAGCATGTTTTCAGCAAGTTTGTTTGCCGGCCAAAACCTAATTGGTCATCCTTTAAGATCTGAAGCTTAGTGCAAGCTTGTGCAAGCTGCCTGGGTGAGGGGAGCAACTTGCAGAATTGGGGGTGTGCATCTCCTGCAAGTCTGGTTGGGAAGTATTAGAGAGTCTGTAGACTAAACAGTGAGGAGGAAGGTAACTCAGCCTTCCCACTAGAGGAAGTTTTCTTAGTTTTTTCTTAGGTAAAAAACGTAGTTGAAGAAGAGGAAACAGGAGCCAGTAAGAAGAATTAAGGTCCAGAGCCAGGAACCCCAACTGTAAATGTTTAGGGCCAGCTAAGCAAATGTTTTTATGCTGTTTTGAACTTTCTGTTTTAGAACTCAGAAGATCTAATGAGAAATCTAGATAAGTTTGATGAACAGTATAAAGGGGTGTGGTGAGGTGGGTTGAAGTTCACCAAAGTAAGCCCTGGCTGTCACACTTTGAAAAATTGTGTAGTTGGTAGGGCTGGCTGTTTGGTTGAAGCCAGTGGAACTGCTCACGTGCTTAAGTGTAACATGCTGCTTGGGGGTTCAAATCCCAGTGTAATTGCTTCTTTAACCTCATCTCTTTACATATATATGTGTATGTGCATATATACACACACATTAATAACTACATCAGTTTGCATACTAAATATAACTTCCACATAACCTTTTTCTTGTGGTTTGAAATTACATTTTCTCTTCATCTGCACACTTTCCTTTCTGCAGATCTAGGTTTACCAGAAATCATGTCTGCTAACTGGCTCTTTTTTAAGCTAATGTCATAGAAAGTTGTGACAAGTGAATTTCCAAGTCAGTGGCTGGAGATCCATTAGTCCTCTATAATGTAAATTTTACCTATTGGTTTTCTTATATCTGTTTTTAATGCCTTAATGTCACATGCTTATAATTTGCTGTCAGGTAATAATCAGCTGCTGTAAATGAAGTTGATTTACAAAGTATGTGAAAGACAATAGGAATTTGTCCCATAAAAATCATGAGCAGCAAGAGGGATATTTGAGTAAATTAATGAGATTTGATGATGATTATTTATTAGAAGTTATGTGAGCAGAAGAAGATTTGGGGCTTTTGTGTTTGTGTGGCTTAGAAATTTTGTTTCTTTATTGTGATCTGCAGTTTATCGGCAGCTTTGCTGAGAGATCTAAAGTGCCCAGCCATTTGCCTGTTTTCCAAATGTGTAGAATCCACCTAAAATGATTGGTAGTGTATTCTGTTAAAATGCTGGCCTGCATTTCCACTGTATTTCACATCTGCTAAAATGCAGCTGTAAAAGCATTCTTTTTTTAAGAATAAATGCCAGCATGTTAAATATAAGTCGGTGTAGTTCTGACAGACTGATTTGAGATGCTTTTTTTTTGTTTGTTTTGGTTTATTCAGGTTTGGCATAAATGTACAAGCTATTAATTTCACAACCACTGAATTCAAGCTCATGGATGAATGTTCTCCCAAGGTAAGTTGGCTAATTTCGATAGAAGTGGTCTGACACACTAGAAAAAGCTTTTTCTAGCTACGCTACATCTGAGTTGTTCCCAAGTGTTATTTACAGCAATTTAATTGTGTTTTTGTGATTCTCTTGTTAGGCTTGTATCTTTGCAGTTATTGTTTTTTTTCCAGAGTTTGAGTGTTTTAAAAACAGCTATAATGAGGGAGTGTGTGCATGCCTGCATGCATGTGTGTACGTGTTGAAAAGGCCACCATTTACGTTCGGTGTTGGGACTTACAGTTAGCGAAATGACAGGCTTTTGAGTCAGTCGTGTCAGAACCTAGCTGATAGTCTTTTCAGCAGAGGAAAATACTGTCTGATAGTTCAAGGGAGGAGAAGTCTGGATTTCTGCACTTCACCTCAGTCTCATTGCAACTCCCAGATTCCTGTTGGAATGTTATGGTGCGCTCTGGTTCTGATTGCCTCATTTTTAACACGGGCGTTGATAACACTTGACTCTGTCACACCAGGGCTGAGCTGTGGTTAAACCCTGAGATGTTGTTTCATTGATAAGAGAAATAGAGAAGATGCTGTATCAGGGATGTTGGCATATACTGACAACCAGAGTACTGTCCAGGGTACCCAGAGAATTTCTTCCTGGGTTTGGAGTTTGTGCAAAAGCCTGGAATTGACATATTTTCCTTGCTGTCTGGGCATGCTGCAGCCACATCTTTAATGTCCTATGTAGGTTACATGTTTCTGCATATAGGCTTTAAGACCTTAGTGAAAGATTAGTAGCTTATAAAAAGAAAAGACTGTTTGCTACAGTAATCAAAGCTGACCTTTCCTTTCTGGCAACAGTTATTAAAAGTTGTTCTAAAAGAGAGGAGACAGCAGTTCATAAATCCTAGCCTGTAGGCACATGCTGAAAAAGAGAAGGTAGTTCCACTAGTACATGGATAGGATGGGTGGAACTGAGTTACCACAGTCCCATACACCATACTCTTGACCAAATGGAAAAACAGTAGTAGATCTTTACATCAATGTGTGTAATATCTGTTTTTCATTAGAGACTAGAAGAGCTAGGGGGAACATGTATGGTTAGATAGGTATTCAGCATGTACGAGATGAATCTTGGCTTGTTAACCAAATCACTAGTTGTTAATATTTACATTTTTGAATTTGTCGTCATTTCCCTAGTCACTTTATATACATGTGTAATGAATTGTTAGGCTCACATTTGAGTGCATGCGTGTCTTTGTTTGTAGGGAGTGACAGGGTGAAGTTTGCAAATGCCATACATGGTTTGCTTTTAATAAATATTGACTGTTAAATGCAGGTTCTGAAACTTTTTTGTATATGTTCTTTTTTCTTAAAATAGACTAAGAATAAAAACCTTTTGGACTGGAAAAAATCAGAAAAGCCAGTAGTACTGCAGCCATAAGTTGAAAAACAACCAAGCAAGAGCCCATTTTGTAATGTTTATGGTGGTTTTGACTGCTGTAGGTGTCTGATCACCCCTAAAAGGAATAGAAAATAGAAAAAGTTCTGGAATAGAAAGTTTTGGGGATATTTTAATTTTTTTAAAAACAAAAGAAAAAGAACAAACAGCAGTATTGAAAAAATAAATCAAAAAAATGTACAAGATTTACAGACTCAGTGAACTTCTGGTAGTTCTGGTCTTCAATTAATGTGGTAGCGAGTTCACTTTGGTTTGTTCCCAGTGACTCAACATATTTGCCAACAGTCCCTTTCTCACTTAAATCAAGTTGCAGGTCTTACGCTGAGGGTATAATGGTTGTCACATTTCCCTGTGTAATCAGTATAGTGTCAGTTCTCATTGCATTGTGAAGTGTTTCAGGATCCCTATAATATGAAAGAACTGTATGATTTCTTTTCCATCTGAGCAAGTAAGAGCTGTTTCAAAAAAAAAATAATGAAGTAATACATTCCTCATAATAAGTGCAGTAATATGAACTTTTGCTCAAATAAACTACCTTATCTGATGATCCATGTTGTCAAATTGAAATGCTTTAGTATGACATGTTAGTCAGCAGTTATTGCACCTTGCCAAAAATGTCTTATGTGGTGCTAAGTGAAGATGTAGTGCTTTCTTTGTTGAGATCTTCAAACACACATGTTTTCTGTGAGTAAGAAGTGCATTTTTGTTAACAGAATGCACATCAAGAGGATCTTATCAACAAGAAATGCAGTTCTGAGCTGCTTTGGTTAAGTTTACAGCCACTGGAAACCAGAAAAGTTGGTGTGATTTTTACACCAGTTGACTACAAAAGAGTAGCTTCCCTTATTTTAATCAGGTAAGCCAAGTTTCAGTTGTAAGTGAGAATCAAACAACGCAGGGTAAAAATGAATTTGCCAAATCTTGGAGCAAAGACAAATGGTCAAAATTTGAAAGTCTGAATCCTCCAGTTTAATAAAAATTGCTTAAATAATCTTTGTGCCTTATGTCTCAGTCATTAAAAAATAGCCTTTTTTTCTTAATAGGTGATGAGTGGGTTATAAAATGCATATGTACTGAGGCAATTTTGAGTTAAGAGAGCAGCACATTACGTGGCTTTGCTATTATCAACTTAACTCCATAATGATAGGATTTAAGTATTCAGTGAGTCTAATGTGCAACCACACATTGGTTATCCTGGGAGGAAAAGAGGAGTTTATGGAGGAAGCTATCATTTTTACTAGGTGGTACTGTTGTTATCCAGCGGCAGTGGTCACAAAGGTTGTTCCTTCACTGTCAGAAATTTACTACTGGTGACTGGTTCTGGAGTGATCCTGTTTGTATTTAGGGGAAACCTATCCAGGTGTGGCCGCTGATTCTGTTACTGAAACACTGTTGTCTTGGGTTGCTACGCAGATGGCGAAGCTGTGATTTTGCAAGCTTCATTTGTGTTATAGTGGCTGATTGCTTGATTCTTATATTATGGCAGAAACAACTTGACTGTTCTGGATGTGGTCAGTGTAGAAGGCTTTGGAGCCAAAGAATTGCTTAAAGTAGGGGGAAGATTACCTGGTGCAGGAGGATCTCTTCGATTCAAGGTGCCAGAAGCTACGCTAATGGACTGCAGACGACGTGAGTAAGAAGAAACAGGTCTCTGATTTTGTAGCTGGCTGCGTTACTCCATAGTGGTACTGATATGGTACAGTAATGTTAGGTAAATGGAATGTTGAAATAGAAAACGGTGAAGAGCTTGGTCATGAGAGGTGTAGATTCTTTCTCAAAACACTGACTGAGGATAGTTACAAATTCTAGAAGTACGCTACTACAAAACACTCTGTATTAAAATGCTGGTCACTTCTGAATTTTTATTAGAATGAAAGTATAAATAGTGATTTATTTATAAACGTAAGAAAATAATTTTTCAGCACTCTAAAATATGTATTCTTTTTTTTTTCCCCCTTTTAAGAACTGAAGGACAGCAAGCAAATTCTATCCATTACGAAGAACTTCAAAGTAGAGAATATCGGGCCTCTTCCTATAACAATTTCATCAATGAAAATCAATGGTTACAGTTGCCAAGGATATGGATTTGAAGTGTTAGACTGTCAGCAATTTTTCCTGGCTCAGAACTCATCACGAGAGATCAGCATTGTGTAAGCACTGACAAATTTGCTGACAAGTTAATTTAAGTGGAAATTTTGAATAATTAATTTCAGTAACAGACACTCCAGTAGCACACCCATACACAAAATTTGGTGAGCTTTGAATACAGATTTCATAAGAATTTCTCCTTTTCAGTAAGGGTAACACTAACAAATTGATAATGCAATAATGTTTATTTAAAAGAATCCATTTTTTAAAAAGCAAGTAGCACACGTGCTTTTATCAGTGCATTATGAAGTAATAAATCAAAGCAAAAGAGTGGTCACAATAAAAGATTAAGAAATGCTTTGCCACTGGCTTTTTTTACTTATTTGATTGTGGTTCCCTAGCTTGTTCCAAGTAGCCTGGCCACAATCTAGTCATGTTTTCCTAACATTACACATAGTCTAGAATTGATTCTTTCTAAAATCCTGTCGAGTGAAATTCATGAGTTAAACATCAGTATAGTTAATATTACTGTATTACAGTAACTCTAGTTTCATATACAGCGTGTCACCTCTACCGCCTGGAAAGGCAAGTCATACCTTCTAGCAGTACCCATGGCAGTCAAACAGAACAATGAGATGGTCAAGGCAGTAACTGGAAGAAGAGACAAATCTGATGTTTCCTTCTGCTTTTCCTATCTTTCCCGCCTTGTTCTAGACTTAACTGTAGTACCTGGCCCGTTTCCAAAGTAATGCTGCCTGTACATTAGACAGCTGTGCTTTTGGTAAAGAGTGTTTTGGTTAACGAACCATTTGGTTCGTGAGTTGATTGCATGCACATGCGCAGTAATGAGAGTATTCTGAAGAGTCACAATAAAATCACGTGTTTTACTGCTTGAAAATGACCTCAAAAGTCTTAATCTTTGCTAGCTGTTGATGCCATCTGCATAGTCTAAGCAGACAGTGGTCACTTGTTTCATTGTCTTTTTTTCATGTTATCAAATCAAAAGTTATTTTGTATTTTTTGGTATCAGTGTGACTTCAGAAAATGAAATTCAGCCCTACAGTGGAAAAATAACACCTGTTCTATCTGCTTTTCCTGACAGATTCACTCCTGACTTTACATCTTCTTGGGTAATCCGTGAACTTACGCTGGTGACTGCTGCTGACCTGGAGTTCCATTTCACGCTCAATGTGACTCTTCCTCACCATCTGTTACCGCTGTGTGCAGATGTGGTGCCAGGACCCAGCTGGGAAGAGTCTTTCTGGAGGCTCACAGTCCTCTTTGTAAGGTAATGTCAGGGCCCCTGCATCAGTTTGAAAGGGACCTGCCAGTGAAAGGTCAGCAAGCACTTTTGGCTTGTGTTAGATTTTTAGTGGTGACAGGCCTAAATCTCTACTGCACATGTCTCCCAAGAGTCTGCCAGCTGACGGTGACATCTTAGGTGTGATGCATTAGCTGGTGATGGAGTTGTCAAGCATTTCTTGTTGCTCCTCCTGATAAACTTCAGTGTTAAGGCGGCAAAGAAAAAGGGCTAGGATACCCCCACAGGAATACCCACTGGATGTTCCCCTTGCTGGAAGACTTGCTCCCTCACTGTAGAGGTCCACATGTAACATATTAATATCTGAACATCATGAATAGAATTGAGCAGACTGGTCGATTAAACATTCTGGAAAATTAACATAAATCTTACAAAGTTTGTGACAACCAAGTCAAGACCTGCTTTCTTCTGCTTCTTTCGCTTGTTAAAAAATATTCATGTTTATTATTAGCTTTTGCTTGGCACACTGCTGAATAGGCTACCCCAGAAAGATTATTTGGCTTGTGTTGGCTGACTCATTGCTCGCACATGATGAACTTATTTTAAGAGGTTGGTACCTTTTTACAACAATGAAGGGTTCTGATCCTATGCATACTGGTTTTTTTTCTTCCTTTATTAACCTTCCACACTGTGTAGTGTGAATTGAATGTTTTGTGTTTGTCACAGATGATATCCAGTCTTTTCATCCCACCAGCCCTGAACTCCTGCAGTCAGTACTAACAGGCAGTGACTGTGAATGTCATGGTGATACATACATGTGCCGATGCATATACCTAGCTGAGATCCTGATGCACGCTGCTTCTGCTTGCATTGGTGTTTTGACACTGAAAACAGAGCACAAATGAAGCAACAGTAATGACGGGGTGACGTGGTTGTAGATGCAACAGAAGGAGGCTGCAAGGATCTGAAAAATCAGGATCTTCTCATTCTGTTTTATGCTGCATAATTGAGGCAGTGGTTTGAATTACAAAGATTTTTGTTCGATTTACATGCAATGTAATTAATACACCAGAGAGGATATTTTGCAGCTTCCGTTTCGGTTCAGAAGTACAGTGGCATTTGTAGCCCATTTTATGCCAGCATTTTCCCTAGGAAAAGAAAGAGATCGTATTAAATAAATATAATGACATAACTGTTATGAATTAAGATACTCAGAAGACTAATAGGTATCATACTATGATATATTGCCATTGTGTTGTAGTGAGACTTGGTTCTAACGGATCTTCAGATCAGGTATTAGCTGGTTTAGAATGATATTTTTCTTTGTTAGATTTTTTTCTTGGCAGAGCTCATGCCTGAATGATTTTATGGAGAGAATAACTAGCAAGGGCTGTAAGGAAAAAAATGAAAAAGAGCGTTACAACTGTTATTTTACACTGTAGTTTTTCTCAATTAGTAAATTCTCACTTAGAATGTATTAAAAAAAATACTTGAAAAGTGCATCTTGTTAGAAGCTTTTTCAGCTCTTTCACTGAGAATGTTCCTGGGAATTGTAGACACCAGTATCTGTTGTTTTCTTTGGCAGTTTGTCCCTGCTTGGAGTGATTCTGATAGCCTTCCAGCAAGCCCAGTATATTCTAGCAGAGTTCATGAAATCAAGACAGAGGCCAAATCCTAGTTCTTCACCGCAGCAGAACAGCAACTCTGTTGACGTAATCAGCTCTGATTCCTACAAGTAAAAATACTTTTTTCTTCTTTTAAATTGCCTTTTTTCGTACCCTATTTATTGTGGAGTGATGCTTTCTGTCTGTTTGTATTTTGATATTGCTGTGGGCTGTTTTAGAGGAGATTGTGTTCCAAGCAACCTCCTTCAGAGAGCTTTCAGTGTTGTGGTGTATATTGATCTTCATAAAGGAGAAATGGAAGAACTCAAGGGTTTATTCATCTTGTGTATTGTCAGTCGTACGTAGGTTAAAAATTATGTGATGGAAGTAAAGGATACATCATGTGTGGCAGCCATGGAAAGAATGGAAAATAAATTAATGGTCCTTGAATCTGACCCTCTTGGATGGTCAGTTAGGCACTTACTCAGTGAAGCATATAAGTGTGTTTGAAGTCTGAGCACGTGCGTACCATAGCTGGTACGAAAAATTGAAGACCTAATGCAGTTCCACAGCTTGTGAATAGGCCCCCCCCCTTTTCTTGCAGAAATATCCCATAAACCAATTCATGATAGCTTCATAGATAAAACCAAATCACAAATGATTTATTTTTTTCTACAGGGGAAGCTGCAAAACATTTATGGATTCCTATAGTTCCTCAGATAAAGGCAAAGGGAAGGGCTTCCTGTCTGTAGGCGCTTCTTCCAGTAGAAGTCAGAATGCAGCGAAGAGAAGTCCTGCGACCTACAGCCATTCTCAGAAGAAACACAAATGTTCAGTTTACTACAGTAAGCAGAAACCAAACACAGCAGCTGGCAGTGCCATTGCAGCTCCTGATGAAAAGCAGAATCAGATTGCGGAGAACCATATCTCAGCACCAAAAGAGGACATTTGCACTGATGTTGTCAGTGAGAACTGGGTAACTCTTAAATATGCAAATGGCATAAATGTTAACAAGAATTTAACTCTTCCAGAAGACTTTCTGGATAAAGAAGAAAGTGCACTGAAAAATACAGTTCTCATTAAAAATACTTCTTCAGAGTGTGATCTGAAGGAAGATCTTCAAACATGTATGTTTCCTAAGGAAACTAACCTTAAAACTTCAGAAAATCTAGTTGAGCTCAAAGAACAGGAGTTCTGTCCTGTGAAGATGTCCAAGAAACTACCTGAAAGTCACTTGTCCAGAAATTCACCTCAGCAACAGCCAGAACTGCAAGAAATTTCTAGGAAAAACAGTGGTAATTTTTTTTCCCAGTTTCCATCAGTTGAAATTATTGGGTGAAATCTTCTGTTGAGTTCACAGTGATCAGGATTTTGTCTTTTGTTGGGACAAGGAGATGTGTTGTTTCTCATGTGTTCACTATGATTTATCAGTTTACATTCCGAAGGAAACAGCTTGCATTAAAAGTTGTTTCATAAATCATAAATTTGCCTTGGTTTACAGATTTCAAGCTTGTGCTGTAGCATTTAAAAGGTTAAAATAATTGTTGTAATAGATATGCTTATAAACCACAAAATACCCTTCTCCAAATATTCAGAAATGTCCCAGTCTGCAATTTTTAGGTCCACTGAAAATCTGATGCCTGATTTTTAGTCGCCACATTCAGTACCGGATATTCAGAACTCATCATAAAACCACCTAAAATAACAAAAGCTGACATCAGAATATCATGAAGTTATATTTTGTAGGAATCTGCAGATCAACATTTCTCTTAGTAACTGCATAGCTGTGTTTTTTATGATTTTTTTTTTTTTTTTTAATTGCGGAACTAAGCTGCCTGGTCAGTCTTGCCTCTTAGGTTCACAACTCAAGTTTTAAAAGCAGCCCAGGAGCACCCGGGGGAGATCAAGAGCAGGGCAGGAGAATGTGTCCTCTGGAAGCTTGACTTTAGTTAGGCACTTGGCAAGTAGTTGAATGCTGAAGACTGGCATTTGCTGCAGCTGTGGCAGAGTTTTAGTGAGTGAGCCGTCACAGAGGGATTTCAGGCCCTGCTGCGGTGTGTAGTTGTTACCCTGGGCCTGTCGCTTCCCGCTGTGTTGTTGTCTTTGAGATAGAGCAGGTGACAAGTGTGCCGTCTCAGGTGAAAGTGGGTTAATTTCACTTATACTTCAAAAGTACTTTGATATTCTTCGTGTGCTCCTAAACTGCAGTGTTTGTTCTTTGCTTTGAATTAGGAAATCAGATGAGGGGCGGGAGGGAGGAAAGGAAATAATTATGTCTTAATTGTATTTGCGTGCACAGGAAGGTTAACTTTGAGTACAGGCGGTGGAAATCATGGTTATACGTAAGCCAGCTGGGAGATACTAGACTTAACTTTCACTGACAAAACTTCCACCTTGAAAGAACGTTTCCGGAGTAGTAACAGTTACTTACATTCCATTAGTAAAGCACTACAGGTAATCTGCCATGTTGTCAATTAGCAGTTGTGTTTTTTTGCACTGGCAGGGACGCGAGTATTCCTGTGTTTCAAGAAGCTGGGTAGGGTAAATGAAGTCTAAAAAAGTACCGTGTTGCTGTGTTTGCATCTTGATTATAGTTACAGACTTGGTTTTGTGTAAATGGGGAGTCTTCAAGACCTCGGGTGCTCACATGTTTGTATGCTGCAGAGCAGCGGAGTGTGTTGTAGAGCTGTGGTAGCCTCCCTTGCCTGGTGTTTCATGCACGTGGGCTCCTTCTGCAGTCATCAAGACTGCCTGCTTCAGAGGGGAGAGGGTGGCTGACTCAGAGCTAGGATATTGTAGTTGGTTGGTAGATAGGAAACACAACGATAATTTTTCTTGCTCATAAGCCTCTCAAGAAAATGAACTTTTAATGTGGAATCCATCCTAAAGAAACAATGACTTCCATTTGTGTTCATAGTGAATGCAGAGGGCACTTCAGAGACATAAAGCACCAAATAAAATCAGTCCTTACTTCAATCTACCCATTGTTGAAAAGTCTCCTCCCCACCCAGCTTGCAGGGTTTTTTCTGTTTGTTTTTTAGCCCCATGTTCTCTGGCTTCAGATGCTACCTTCCAGACCCATGGCTGGGACCCACGTAGCTCAAATTTAGATGAGATGAGCAGGAGGACTTGGGTAATTTATGGATGTGCTAGGAGTGATGTGCCCGTGAGCATGAATCAATATAGAGCTGTTTTTTGCAACTACTCTAAGAATTTTTATACAGCATTAGCTTTTGATTTTGAAATTTTCTGCATCGTCAGCCTAAAGGTAATTTTCCTAGTGATTTGAAAAGGAACACAAGTCTGTTTTTAAAGAAAAGGAAGATACTGTGGTTACGATTGGGAGCCCGTTCTCTTCCCAAGCCAACTGATACTACTGTTTAATTGTAGGGAATAGCCAGCAAGTGCCTCTCAGGACTGAAACAGAAAACTGTGAGACTTTAAAAAAGCAGATCAACATAAAGCCTTCCACAGAGAAAAAGATTAATAAAGGACCTAAGGAAGAGACTCCATGCTGCGCAAAAGAGGAGATTGCTTCTGAGGTTTGTATTGTGATCTTTCTACTTTTAAAATTTTAAATGATCTTTTTGTTGTTTATTTTTATATGTATACACATACAGGTATGTATGTGTGTGTAGGGACTGCTACGTAGAGTCACAGATCTGAAACACTGTAAGTCAGATGAATGAGGAAGTATGCAGACATGCTGTCCCACAACTGTTGCATTGTAATGCTGCTTTGTAGAATGATGAACAGTTTGGATAAAAATTAAAACAGCCCTTGTATTGTGATATTAGCCATATCACAACTAGAGATAGTGTTCGTTATTGTCAGAACAGGCAGAAACATGCTGGAATCTAATGCCATCTGTCAGCCACAGTGATGACGTGGGAACGTACTTCGGAGGGCCGGTGTCCTAGATGGGCATATTGGCCTTCGTTTGCGGATCTCCAAATACAGTACAGGACTTTGCTGTGTTCTCAAATTTTCTGATGCAGACAGAAGCCCCTTCACAAGATTGTGAAGCTGCTGAGAAGGATCGTTCTTTACGCCTGGTTTCTGAGCATGATAAACACAGCAGACTGTACCTTTGTTGCAGGCAGTGTAAAACACTTAAAAACCTTCATCACAGAATTAGTAAACCCAAGAATCTGCATTGTGTTTGTGTCCTGTCTACTGGATAGGTATCCCATGGCAAAAAGATGTAAAGAGGAATTGCTTACCGTGCTTGAGGAGTATATATCAGAAAAGACAGGGTCTAGTCTTGTTTTAGGAGCTGTTAACAAACTTCTTTCCATGTGTGGCTGATGGTGCTCAGTTTGTTTCTTGAATTTTTAAAAATTACTATTATTTGTTAGTTAATTTACCCCATAATTTCCTCAGTTGTAATTCAAATGAATGCCTTCCCCACCCACACCCACCCACCCCCCAGCTGCTGAGGAAAGGGAGGATTTATTGCTGCTGAACTTGCTCACAAACTGATCATAAATCTGGCAGATGTTTTTTGTTTTTAGCACATTGGGAATTTTATTGACTGCTTTCCTTTTTCTCCCCCTATTTTTTTTATTTCCCTGGAAGTCAGAGCTAGATACTGTGAGGGGGAAAATGCTGACACTGGGAATTCAAAAATTTCTCTCTCATCATCTCTTGGTGGCTTGAAGGACAATCTTGGAAAGGCTGGTCAAATTGATGGTGCTGGGAAGAGGATGTGCTGTGGAAAGGCACTAAATCATGATGTAATTATGCATTTGGGTCAAGCCGTTCTGTCCAGAGAAATTTAGCTAGAAAAATCCAGTGGAGTTCATTTACTGAGTTAACTTCATTTTATAATGTATGTATTGTCTCAGCTCATATTTTTACATTTAGCAAGAAGATGCGTATAGGAAGAAGAAACCTCAGGAGAAGAAGGAAGGAAATTTACCAAATATGAATTGGAACAGAAATAGAACATCTAGAAAAAATAAGAAGAAGAATGTTAATATATCTACAAGGTATGTATTGCCTCACCAAATCATGAAGAAATCCAGCGTTGCTGTAATGTTTCTGCAGGTTTTTACATAGTACTTTAGGCAGGATTGCTTTATCTATTTAAATAAACACACTTTAATCCTGGACTGAGCCTTTATTTTTAAGAATGTGCAGTACTAAGTATCACCAGCAAAAAAAATTAGAAAAATTTACCATTTGTAAATCTGTGTGTATATAGGCACGCCCTATTCTGCATAGCAGTGGTTGCTGTCTGTTACAGAGTGGAATTTGCTGTCTCTGAAGTTTGGGTGGTTAGCTTCCTTTCTATTGTGTGTTGTGTGAATAAAATCCAGTTGTGTATTCTCTTCAGTAAAAAAAAAGGGAAACAAAATTGTTGAAATCATTCCACCTTCAAGAGAATCATCTGCTATATCGAGTCACTGAGGGAGTGTTATCTTCTAGTAGTTTTGGAAGAGGAAGAGAAATATGTAGAAAAGGGACAGCAGCTTGCATTTTTGTTGTAACAATTAAAAAAAAGAGAGCAGCACTAGGCTCAAAAGAATATTGCGATCACCCTGGGAAGTTACTTCCCCTCCCCTGACACCAAGGTTTGTTTAAATGCATTTCTAAAGTCAGCTGTAAACTACGCTTCATTACTTTTTTATGTATTTTAAAGCTAAGTTCTTCAGATTATTGCTAAAAAATACCAGTTATAAACTGCTACTAGAATAGAAACACTTGGGAGGAGAAAATCCTCCTCCTTCCCCTCCCCCAGCTCTTTGAATTAAGGTCATGATCCTACAAAGCCTTCACAGGCTTAATTTTTATTGCAAGTGGTCCTATTGAGGTCAGTGGACTTAACAAGGAGGTTGTAAATCTGAAGGGGCTGTTATAACTCATTATAAACAAATTACTATTCATTGTGTGCAAAGTCAGCACGTGTAAATCTTTGTAGGATGCGCATCTTTGTAGGTAGGGACGATAAAAATAATTGAAGTGAAATACTGAAATTTGGTGTCTGTTCCTTGAACTGATTCAGCAGTTGCTACTTTCGGAGTTAAGATGTAACCATTTCCTTCCTGTAGAAACTTGACAGCTGGATTTTATTAATTTTCCCACAGTACTTTGTGATTATGATACTGGATCCAGATATTTCCGTTTTACTAGCATAAAGTTAAGATGAGTTCAGGTGTTGGTTTTATTCTAGTTATAATTATGCCAGTGAAACAGACACAGAGCAGTTTTTCCTGTGGATCCAGATACTCGTGCAGCGCTGGACTGTGCTTATCACTGTAACATCTGATTGCCTTCTGCAAATACATTCGAGAATAGAGTTAAAACACACATGGTGGTGGTGGTTTTGCTTCTCCCCCTGAGAAGTAGTAGTCTGTGAGGTGGGATATTGCATTTTGGGAAAGGTTTTCTAGGTTTCTGTAAAGTTGGGGAGTAAGACTTCTAAACCTATTCCTTGCCCCATGTCCTGCCTCGATAGCCCTGTGGGTTGGAGTGTTTAATGCCTGAAAACGAAAAGTGCAGCTGAAATGTAAAATGCAAACATGTTTCTTTGGGTGTGGTTGTATTAGGGTCCCCGAGCAGAGTGAGCTGAAGCATATGTGCAGTGAATTTGAAAGGCCGGATCTGAGAGCGAATATTGGAATAAGAGCCTGGTGTCCTCAGGGTAACGGGGAAAATTGTAAAGCAGACCAAAAAGCCGGGAGCTTGTCTATACAGGGAGAAACAGGTACGCAATCTTAATTGTCTTAAATGGGAAGAAATGTAATGTGGGGTTTGTGGCGGTAGAGCTGTATTCCTTCCTTGAGAGACTTGTGCTTCTCTCCCTTTCAAAGCCTGCCGTGAAGCCAGCAGGACTGGCACAGTGCAGTGCCTGAAACAGTAATACCTGCACGCTTCTGAAGGGCTCTGCATCCTTTCTCTGTGGGGTTGGTTGGTGGTGCAAATCAGAAGGTGAATCAGTCTGAAGCCATAATCCATCAGTCCTGGGTGAAGGATGCCAGTCTGCTTGTATGTTCAGATTAAAGCCGGTGCTAACTGAGGCAGCTGTATTTTAAAGGCCACTTTAAGAACAGGCAGGTCCTTTTTAAAAACCACTAGCTTAGGTACCTCCTTCCTGCCTTTCTGTCAGGATTTTAATCAGCTATTTTCCCCAGCTTTTGGGAAGAGGAGGGCTAAAGAAGGTATCAGTGTTTATACGATTGTCCTTTGCATCCCTGGTGAGATCATAAGAAAGGAGTCTATCACTTATGAATTAATTACTTGCAATATTTGTCATTGCTTTTAGCTTGCATGTTCCTACAGCCAGGATACATGTCCTGCTTCAAATATTAATTATGTATTTGAAAGAACAGTTTGAGCTTCCTATTTCAAACTATCGCCTCTAACTGCACTGTATCCTCACTTGCATTCATTGTGGTGGGGATGATGTGTAGGTCATAAGCTCCTCGTGATAGGGGCTGGTGCATTTCTCTTGTGGCTATCAGTAAATTTAGAGTATCCACGTAAATTCGTGTTTCAGATGACTTTTCACTGAATCTTCAGCTGAAAGACTTTCTTAAATGTTTTGTTGGTTTTGGTGTGTTTTTGGCTTTTTTGCAACTTCTTTAGAAAGCTTTTATCAACGGTCCAAAAAGAAGTGTTTGGAGAAGTTTTGTTCCGATTCAAGCTCAGATTGTGGAAGTTCATCAGGAAGCGTTCGTGCCAGTCGTGGGAGCTGGGGTAGCTGGAGCAGTACCAGCAGTTCAGACGGAGATAAAAAGCCCATGATTACTGCCAGGCATTTTCTTCCATCCAGTAAGTTCTACAAATCCCACTTCTGCACAATAGTGGGCGGTTTTTCAGCCTTTCTTCTGAATGATAAAGCCCGTAGCATGGGGCACCTCTCAGAAACACGAGGAGATTTAAAGAACTTGACACTTGAGAAAAAAGCCCCACAAGCTTTATCGAGATGCAGATGAGTTGTCAGGCTACAGAGAAAGTGTTAGGCTCCTTGCTGAGGAAGCTGCACAGTTAGTTTTCATGGAAAGATGGAAGAACTGCGAGTCGCTAGTCAAAGCAATTTCTGCCTTTGAATTTATGCTACATCACATTATTCTCTTGAAAACGTTATAGCCGTTTAAGAAATCCACAAATGAGGAATGTGTGAAAGCAGTCCAGATGTGAGGATGCTGGGATTGGGTAGCTGTATTTGAAGCATAAGCAGTCAGGAGACCCGAGCCACTTGACTGGGGTGAGAAATGGGAACTGTGGTTCATTACTGCAGTTTTTTGAATTCCTGAATATCTTCGGAATAGTTGAAGGCCTGAACGCTGTCACTGCCATCGCTATCCAGACTGTGGTAGCACTAGAAGTAAAATCTAAAGAAAGTGCTAAAGTGACACAAGTAAACCCAGCTTAGAGTACCTGAAATAAGCTGTTCTGAATAATTTAAAAATAAGCATGTACTTAATATGTACTTATGTATAAAAGATAGTATGTGATGTATCTGAACCTGCAACCTAATAGATAAATTGTGTGTACATGATTATTCTGTTCTTCTAAGTTGTCAGGCCTCTTAAAAAAAAAAAAAAAAAAAAGGTCAGTCAGTCATTTCAAATTCAAAATTAATTTGGTAGTAACAAAGAACCTCTTCATTAAGAGTGTGGTAATCACTTATAAGTCATAAAATACATTTAAGACCATGTGGATGCAGATAGCACACTTGCAAATCAGTGCAAGTATGATACTTCAGTCAGAGAGAACTTGATGAACACCATTGATGATTCTATTTGTCTGTATGTATATTCTGTGCATACTTTTTTCAGGATCTTTGATTTTCAGTCATTCTTTTCTTTAGGAGAGAATATTTCACAAAATGATTTTCCATCTGAAACTCCTATCACTTTAAATCTGTCTCATAACATCTGCAATACCAGGTAAAAAATTAGAATCTACTCCTGTAAGACATTAAAGAAACACCACCAACTTGAAATCTTGTCTCAGTTTGATAAATTATACCTACCTGTTGTCTTGTCATTTTTTGTGATCATTGAATTGTACTTACTAGTTGGAAGAAGAAGGATTTTCTTCAGTCCATGAAAAGATACATGAAAAATGGATTATGCTGGAGAAGTATGATAAATGCTTCCAAATGTAAAATATAACTGGGGGGGGAAAGGAAATTGGTTTTCCCCTCTCATTTCTTCTAGATCTTAGCAACTTACTACATTTCCATTACCACTTAGTTATATTAAAGTAATAATGGTTTTAAAAAAAGGTGGGAGTGAGACTTTCAAGTTGATGCTATTCTTTTAATGGGAATAATGTTCTAGGATATACAGCATGAAAATTGATTCCCCCCCTCCCCCACATTCCTTTCTGTCTCTTTACTGTAGTAGCATCTACAATTTTTATTACTGTGAATCCTCATTTCACTTCTCATTCATGACTCTGTTTTCACTAGCAGAAATAATTTAATCCTTTTCTTCTGGGATTCCGGTGGTTGAAAATGTTCCCTTTCCATTCATTTCGACTAGTTTCTTTGATGGGTTTTGATAAATATGAAATTGATGTTCACGTATGCCTAGGTGTCTTCAGAGACATAAAAGTAAACTTGCCTGGAAGTTGTTTGGAACATTGAAATGTTAGGAGAGACACTACTCATCTTCATGAACTGTAGCTTGTTTTCTAGTTTTAGAGAAGAGCTGTTGAATTAATTTGCAATAGGTTGATATTTGGATAATGAAAGTGGGGCAATTAAGATGTGTCAATTTTATTCATTTTGCATGTGTAATAAGTAGCTGGCTTTTAATTGGGAAAAAACTTGAAAAAATTGCACAGTGGTAATTCAAAATCAGAAAAATCGGGAAAGTGGGAAAGTGATAGCAGTCAATGATGTTCATTAGAATATTTTTACACCTCTGTGTATTTCCTTTTAAATACTTCGGATTCTGAAACGTAAGTGTGTCTAGACTTAAGAAATGAAATTTTGTTTTCATTCAGCAGAGACATGAGGAGCTTCCCCCAATACCCTGAAACCTTGTGTCCCAATTTCACTGACATAGCTACTGATCCTGACAAAAATAAAGGTAAGTTACTTTATTAACAGCTGGAGCTGGTTTTTGCACACTTTGTCAAGTAGTTCCAGTGACGTTGCTAATAACGCTTGTATACACCAACTTGATAGACATGTTGTTAGAACTTGAGTTACCTCTAAACAAGTTAAGAGGAAGGTTAGGAAACAAAGGCTTATAACCTTGAGATTTTTTGCTGCGTCTTCTCTGTGTGGAGACAATATTTAGCTTTCAACTCATGGTTTAGGTATTCTTTGTTTTTTCTTGCTTTGCACAGATCTATGTCCAAAAGTAATGCGGTTGGGAGATCAAGAGCACTGGCTGCTGTGTTAAAATGAAGCTTGGCATGAAATCAAATACGACCATTTTTCTCTCTAAATTACCATAGTCAGGACTTGCTCTCTTTGAAAGCAGTAATGAATGAGGTTGGGTTGGGCTGTTAAAACTCTCTTGAGTTTTCATTGTTTGGATCTCAAAGGGAAGTAATATTAGCATGTTGAGTGGGATTCATAAAAGCATCAGGTGGAGTTTGAAAGCTGGTCAGGACACACGGTTCTTCAGGCAGCAGAGCTGCCTGCCTGTGACTGTCCCTTCTGCTGTAGGTTTTAACCTGTGTCTGGTAAGATACAAATGCTGATTGAACTTCTGCAGTAGCGATATTCATAATAACTATCATATGAAATAACGAAATAGAGCCAACTTTGCAACAATTGTCTCATGGAAACCGCTAATTTGGATTTTTTTTCCTTTCTCCAGCTGCCTGTTCTCACAGAGTTGATAGGAACAAAGTATCTGTGGGCAGTCAGGGTACTCTGTAGAGAGCAGCACAATGAGTATCTGCCCTAGGGGCTAAGTACAGCCGTGTTGAGTTCACGTATTGTTTGGTCATGAATGGCTCTAGTGTATTAAAAACCCAACCCTGTTCCCGCTGCATTTGTGTGGTTGGACTTCAGAGACTGGGGCAAGGGGGAGGCTGGTGGGGATCACATCCCTGCCATCTGTCCTGCCGTGAGGAAGGGTGCCGCCTTGGTGCTGACGGCTGATAACTTAAGGACTCTCTCTAGGCATTTCTTGCCCTGTTTTATTGAATTTCAGCTTCTCGGTTCAAGTCTTTTTATATGTATTTTTTTAACAAATAAAAATCTTGGTTTGTTTAACGATGGGCATCTTCACAAAAGCATAGTTTGGTTAGTAACTCTGTATTTTTTTTATCTAGCATACAGTCCTTACTGTGGATCTGGGAATAAAGTGTCATTGTGGTACTCGGAGTTTGTGGAGCCTCCTTCCTGTAGTTCTGCATTTCATTCCCTTTTCCCTTTTTAGGTCTTTACCCAACAGGAGACTTGTGGCCTGCTCAGCCAGTCTGCCTGACAAACAGTTTAAACTACAACCTTGAGAATAATATACCGTGCATGATCCAAGAAACCCCCTCTGTCCACAATAGGCAAGTTACATTTTATATAAACAGTATGGATAATGGTTTTTTTAAGTTCCTGTGATGGCAGAGGACTGCGCTTGAGCTTGCCTTATAATATTTGTAAGACAGATGATAGTTAAAGTGAAATCTTGCTGTCACTTTAGTCTTAGTTCTAGTTGTTTATGCTCTTCCATTAGTACCTCGTGATTAATTTTGCTAAGACACATTCACTGGTGTTCCAGCTCATAAATAGATATTCCAGAACTTCTTTCAAATTTAATTAAGTACTTCTTGGAAAGCTTTTAATTTTTTGCACTTCTTTTGCATGGCCAGGTGGAGAGGGCCTGGCTATTAGGTGCATTGCCCTTTTGCTAAATACATAACACACCCCATGATATACAGAAGCTATGCGGTGTGTTCTCGTGTTAATGGCATAAACAGGCATTGTTAAATAAGGACAAATAGTCCAACTTGAACGTGGTGTAAGGGCACAAGCCAGTCTAACTGCTTCAGGCTCTGTGTAGAATTGGATTGTGGTAATGAACTTTAGTGGCTCTGTACACTGCAGGTTTTACTAATGAAAGATGCACCGCAAACTGGTGAGAGGAAATATTCTGCCACCACATAGCAGTGACATACAGCTAGTTCTTCAGGTCATACCCTGTCATCTGAAATGACAGAGTGGTAACGCACAAACCCCCAGTAGTGGTCTTGTGATCCCAACCAGCCTGCTAACCTCAGTTCCAGCTGTCACGTCAACAGACTGCGGCCCTAATGATTGGGAGCAATGGTCGGCGATCTGTCAGACTCTTAAGTCAGATGAAATATATGGTGATTTGTGGCAGATTCTGTATTATGCTGCTTGGCTTTCATATGCCCGACTCAATTTGGACTTTGAATGCAAAAATACATCTAATTAATTATTCATATGTAGTAGTGACAACTTATAGTAGCTTCTTGCATGAATAGTAAAAGTAAATTAGCACAGATTCACATGAAATCCTTTTATATGCCTACCTTGTTTGGACTGGGTCCAGACCTGGACCTCTTCAAGCTTTCTGCATAGTAGGGTTTTTTTTATTCGTGACATCTTCAAGAACGACTTTCGAATGATCGCCTTGAAATTCTGAAATTATTTTACTTAAAAGAAGTGTAATCCTTACAGAGTAATGTGTAGTTTGGAAAACATATTGCTTAACAGGACTTAAACATGTGTGGTAGGGAAAGTAGAAATCTTTGTTTTAATTCCTTTTCTCTCTCCATTTTAATTCCTGTTCTCAGGCATTTGAATGAACGCGTTACATGTTCTTCTATTTCAAATCACATGATTTCACTTTATACCTACTATTTCCATGTTTATGGGAAAGAAGTACAATTATTTTCTTATTACAGAGCAAAAAGTTGAACCCAGTTAGGTGTTGCAGGATGCTGGTAGCTGTCATTACAAGTTGTTCATCCTCCCAGAGGAAAAAGGGCTAAGTGAGAAAACCGCTGTGATCGCGTAGTGGCACAGAGTAGATATGGGCAGAATTGGCAAGCGGAATGTGAAAAGCCTCATCATCAGTTGCAGACATTTTGCATCCAATAGCTGAACATTAAATAAGTATTTCCAAATAATTTCCAGAAGTTCTGCAAATTGTTTCTAACAGCAGATTTTTCTTCTTCTTGGGACAGCTTCATTGACTGGAATGCGGCCTGTGACAGCCAGTTTTCCAACATGTATTGTCCACTAGAGATGAACGAATATGGTGCTTTCCCAGAAGGTAAGATGAAATAAAGCTTATGAATTATCACTGAGCATGGGGTTTTTTTCCCCTCACCTTTTGTAGAGCAAAAGGCTGAGTTTGTCTATAAACATCTGGGCATTCATTGCTTAAGCGGACTTTACGGTTTCCAGCTGACTGGGTGCTCTGTAGTAATAAATGATGTCTGCATGTGGTGGATGAGAAGACTGGTCTTCATATGGAGTTGTTAAGCCTGAAAAGCCAGTATACAGGATTCCAAGAGGGAATAGAGAGAGAGACTTGTGAATGCAGCATTACACAAATCTTTTTGCACAATTTTCTTTGTTTCCCCTCTGGCACGCTTCTGCCTTCCAGTGTGTGAAACAGAAGGCCCCTTGTGACCAATTACCTTTCCAGGCTAGAGTTTCTTGGCTTGGGAAGCACACTGGCAGCAACCTAGAATTCTTTAGCATTACCTAAGCAATAATTAAAGGTCAGGCTACAGTATCACAGGCAGCACAGTGATCCCTTGGGTGCTTAGAGCTGAGGCATGTTGGCAGTGAAGCCTGGGTAGGCTCTGCCATGCACGTTCTGTGGCTAATAAAGACTCTGTTCTCCGGTAGGGAGATTACCAACTCTTTATCCCGTCCTCCTGATAGCAATTTGTTGGTGGGTTCCTAACACGGAGTGGTAGTCCCATTAACAGGAATTGTTAACGCTTCACTGCTGTGCTGCCTGAAGTCACTGAAGGCTTTAGGTCAGTTCCAGCCTGGCTCGCTCCAACAAGATTCAGGGTTCCTTCACAGAAATGTTAGTAGCGTTTATTTTGCAAAAGCCTTATTTTGTCTTCGCGCTTTTATAAACTGCAGAAAACATGAACTACCCCAGTGGCTTCCCAGGTACCGCAGCGGTGCAGAATACAGCCTTTATTGACCAGAACTGTCCCTCCACCTGGAACGCGCCTCCCAACATGCCACCTGCCTGGGAGCCTGCCAACTACGTCAGCTCCACAGTGAGTATTGTCATGGCGAGGCACTGCCTTCGTGTGCCTCTTCAAAGCCTTCCCAGCGCATTCCTGTCTGTTCCCTACCTGTTGCTCACACGTACTTCACAAACCCTTCAAGCAGCCTACTGTATGTGTTTGACGCTGGCGTTGGTAGCCTGGCTTTTTCCCAGCTGTTGGTCAAGGCTGTTACTGGACCTTGTCTGTAAAATTCTAAGACAGATCCTTTTGCCTGAAAATTGACTGAAATAATCTTACATATGGAAAAACATTTCGGACTTATGTAGTCTACTGAGACTTTTTCCTATCAAAATCAGCCTTTCCAGATGAGCGTAAAACACAGAAAGTGCTGACAGCAAAACCCAGAGAGATTTGGAAATTGTAGAGCTGAATGGACAGCTGCTCTCAGTGACTTTGACAGGGGTTTTTTTGCTAGGAAATCCAAGTGATTTAAGCAGGATTTGTGCAGATTTCTGAACGCTGACTTTGACCTGCTGCACTCTAGACTAGCCATGTTTATGTCATCCCATAGTTCAATGGAGTGACTTCAGTTCAAGGTGGTCTTTAATTGTAACCACCTTCTCCTCTAAATATATTTCAAAGTCTTCTATTTTAGAATTCTATTTTTTTATTTACAGTCAGTTTACTTTGAATAAAACTAACCAAATAGAGCAAGAAATGTTTCCAACTGCAAAAGTGAAAATTCTGCTGTGTTAAGAAGTGGCAAAACTGGTAGAAGACTTGTTTCCTAAAATAAACGTGGCTTTCTTTCATATTTTATTCAGGAATGCCAGGAAACACAGAAGGTAGAGATTGGAAAATACGTTAGATAATTCAGTTCATTTCCCTGGCGAGCTTTTCCCCACAATACATTTCAGTGTTTCATTCAGTTTTAAAAGTCCCAAGACTTCCATGACCTTCTCTGAGAGACTTCCTCGCAGACTAACACATCTTGCCCTCCAGGAGGTTCTTTATAAGCTTTCGAAATTTTCTAACTAAATTCCCTAGCTCCCAATTATAGTCTCTTTTCCATACTGAATATCCCTCTCTGCTCTCGGCGTGCATAGTCTTTCAATACTGACACATACTTCAGCCTTTTTCTTGTCATTTCTTGGGCGTCCTTCTCTTTTAGTTTTAATTCTCAAAACATTGCATGGTGCTTTTAGTGTATCTTCCATTTCTCCCTTATTTTTCTTAACAGCCTGACCAGAACTGAATGTTGTATTCCTGTTGCAGTAATGTCAGTGCCATGCAGGGAGGGACTCATATGGCTTCATTTAGTGACGTGCCTTTACACACACGCACACACTAATGCTGCTGTAAGATTTTCTGCAACCATATTGCTTTGTAAACTTGTGCGTAGTTTTCCACGTGTGCATCTCCTAAGTTCTCTGCAGAAATGCTGTTTCCTCCCATTTAGTGCTGCATTTCTATGTTTTCTTTGGTCGGTGGTCCATTTTGCAGTTTCCTATGATGATTTTATCTTGCCCTACAGCCCTACCTCTCAAGCACCCGAAGCTTGTCTCCAATGTCTGGACTTTTTGGTTCCATCTGGGCACCTCAGAGTGATGTTTATGAAAGCTGCTGCCCCGTCAGTGCCACAGCCCAGCACTCAACCCACGTGGAGAACCAGGCAGTTATGTGTAAGCAGGAATACTATCCGAGGTTTAACCCCTTCCGTGCCTACATGAACTTGGACATATGGACTACAGCAGCCAATCGAAATGCAAATTTCCCACTTTCGAGGGACTCGGGTTACTGTGGAAACGTGTGAAAGGAATTTGATTTTAAAATGTGAATAAAGATGCTTGCAATTTTGATTACTAGAGTAAGCTGGTTGTTGAATAGATTACAATATTGGTGGATATTTTGGCACTTTTATATTGAAAATAAATTTTTTTTACTTAAGTCTGAGCATTCAGTGCATTTTAAAAAGCAAAGCATATTCAGGACACTGTTATTGTGAACTGAAGGCTATAAATTTAAAACTCAATTTTTTTCAAGAATAAGGACAGTATTAGGTTCTTAAATACATCCATGAACCTGTACTGCACATGTTTCTTCTGAAGTTGACATTTTGTGGTATAAACTGGGAATGGTTTAGCATTTGTAGGTGCAAACTTACACCCGTAAGCAATCGCATCTGTGTGAAACAGTAACGCTGTGGACCTACATGTTGGTGCAGATCACAGATTTTCAAAGTGGTGCCACTTCTACTGCTGACAGTTATTTGTGGGTGTAAACTTCTGGCAGTAGAAAAAAGGCTGAATTGTGGCTTGTTTATCTGGCTTCAGAATGCAAACTGTCACATGGATGATGTTATGTGCAGTGTGGGTGAGTGGGCATTTTCTTGCTTTTCTTGCGAGTGACTCCTGACATTTTGTGTTTATATTTTTAGCCTTCATGTTGCAATAGCATTTTCAGTGTAGTTAATTGTCCTTGTTTAAAATGCCAAAGCTTGGAGACTGGAACAAGTATTTCTTTGAGAGCAGAGCTCACAGCACTCTCCAAAGCAAAACAGGATTGCATTAGCTCATGTTATAACACTGAATCTTGGTAGTGGGAAAGGTAACGAGGGAAGCGCTGCCACCCGTGTCAGGGCTGAATCTATCATGCACGTTGTCCCTGCGTGCTGTGCCTGTAGAGCCTTTTCTTCTGGCATAGCAGAGCATGTCTGGGGATCTTCACTCTTAGGGGTCAAAGGGAAGGCATCCCTTAGATTCAGAGATGTCCTTGACAAGGGAACGTGTTACGCCTGGAGAGGGAATGAAGGGGGATCCAGTAGCAGCCTTGTACAGCTGCTTGGAGGAGAGACGTATAGATGGCAGAACAAAAGCCTGTGCGGTGGCTGCAGGTGTTACAGCCCATGGCAGCGGTCACAGGCTGCCGCGTGGGAGGTTCAGGTTTAACATGAGGAAGAGTGACTTCCCTTGGGGGGGGGGCGGTGCTGTGGGAAAACAGGTTGCCCCAAGTGGTGGACAGGGCTCTCCGCTTGGAGGTGCTCATGACGTGGCTGAACGAAGCCACATGTGAGCGGCTCTAGTGGTGGTGGCAGTCCTGCTCCTTGTGGGAGGTCAGACTAGCGGCCACCAGCGTTCAGTCACCATTTTGAGGATTCTGTGAACTTGAGCAAGTTCCTTACATCTTACTTCTTCAATTGTTTTCCTCTTGCCCTTTGAACACACACTGACTGGACGACAAGAAGTGTTTGGCAGCAGGGTGTTGAGGCTTTCGCAGAAATGCCATCCCAGGCATTGAAACGCTTCACCGCAAATGGTGCTTTTCCGCAAGAAGTTTGTTTCAGTAAATCAGCAGTTCCCGCAAAGAAAGCTCTGCTGAAGGATATCCCTGCCAGTATGCTGTCACGTGTGTTTGAGTTAGCTCAGGAGGAGGTACCAGCTGGGTGGGAGACTCAAAAGGTTGCTACGTTTACCTGCCTTCACTGCTCGTGCAGAAGGTGCCCCTAAGCCCTCCTTTGGTTTTGATGGCAGAAAAACAGGAATGTCCATGAATACTTTCCAAAACCGTGGTGTTCTAATGGCTTGACCGGGATCTAGTGCCTGGAGTCTTTGGCTGCTTTGCACTATGTGTTGTGCTGGGCAGGAATCTGTTTGACCGGAGTTCCATCATAATCACTTGTGGTTATGAAGGAAAGTTCACATGATCGTATGAACTTTGACGCTCGTGAAATCAATGCCATGGGGAGTAGTCGTGACCGCTGACATGTTTTCTGTGCACATCTTGCCTATGGCAGGAGACTTCAGGAGTAATAGAGTGGGAGTGCGAACACAATAAACACGAGGGTTTTTTTTAAAAAAAGCCATCATTTGGTTTGAAATGCAATGTAGTTCTTTATTCCCTGGATAATGTTGCTTGTTGTGTAGCATGTTCACTGAATTTTTGATGTACAAAGGCACAGGAGAGAAGAAAGGATGTACAACACTGTGCTTAATTAGCTTACTCAGCTCATTCTGTTAATTGTTTTTGGAGATTTGTATTTTCCGTGCACCGAAGTGAAGCTTTTCCTCAAGTACCAGTGTAAGGAGATGCTTTTCTTATATCTGCAGCAAACCGTAGCAACAAAACCACAGCGTACTGATTGGCACCAAGTCCCTGTTGTAAGTAACATACATGTTCCAGGCAGAATAAATCACTGGAAGAGAGAGGAAAAAAACCTGCAATAAACCTAGCAAAGACACCGGAGAGTTCAGGGAGAGCAAAAAAACGTTAGAAATGTTTGGAAAATAAAACCTCTCTGAAAAAGTTGGTTAGAGTTGTTAGAGTGCCAGCAAAAGACAAGGAAAATGAACCGCAAACAACTTGAGAAATATTGCTAAGAAAGAAAACAATCATTCTCTTTAATCAAACCAGAACGGATCAAGAAGTAATTCCCCCGGGAGCTGTGTAGTATTAGGCAAAGTATTTCATATAACTTTTCATAACAATAACTAAGGAATGTAACAAGCTCATTAGGGTTACCAGGAATAATTGCTGCCATCAGGAGACATCTGTATCTTAATTAGCAATCCACTGAATACAAGTGAATTTGGGCTGGGTTAAAAATCATTCTTCCTACAGTAAAGGGGAGGATGAAATAAATAATTCTACTGTGTATTTCTTTGTACCAAAATGATTATAATTCTGGAGTGAAATGGGAGAGGTTGCTCTAAAGGTATCTCATAGTCTTGATCAAAATAATTCCTAATTTCTTGCCTTGTGTCAGGAGTTCCTTATAGCAGGATCAGAAGTTTCACGGATCTCTCTGAATGGTACCATTTTTAGAATTTTTTTTTGAGAAATTTCAGCAAAGTAAATTCTCGGTTAACCCAAGGAATGTTAAAAAGCGCAAAGGGAAAAACAAAAATGCTAGTATAAAAGAGGAATAGCTTGTGCAGTTCACACTAATAGGGCTGGCGGTGGAGGGGGAAGAGAAATCATGGGCCGTTCCCCATGTTCGATGTTAATTTCTGTCACAGCGCAAATGTTACGTGAACTGGGGACATTCAGTGTTTTCCCTGTAAGAGACATGGGAGAAACAACAGCTACACCTGCTCCCCGCGCCCAGCGGGTTTGTGCCTTCTTATGTGTGCATTGGGAGCTGGGGGTACCAGGCTACCGCTGTCCTTGAGTTGCAGAGGGCATCTTGGCCAAGCCTGCCTGGTTGGTCCAGTATTCCCACCCTGGAGCCAGGGAATATTCCTGGTACATTTTGTGAAGGTTTATAGGTCGTATGAGAGACAGCATTTGGGCAAAGGCAGCACCCCGTGCAGGGGTGTTCAGCTGCCCTAGCCTCACCAGGCTGCAGCAAGCCCCTCACCGCGGGAAGCTGGAGAGCCAAGGGAAGAGGAGCATCCCAAGCAGCTTCCCCACAGGAGGGAGCAGCGTTCTGCTGGGGCCGTCTCTTGGTGAGCGGGGCAGATGCGGTGCTGAGCTTGCTTCTGCAGGGAGAAGCCACCCGTCTGGCCTGGGAGCTGGGTGCAAACTGCTTGGGGTAACGGGCTGCCCAGACTGCGCTGCGGGTGCTGGATGCTGCCTGGGAGGCTCGAGGCGTGTGGGCAGAGGCAGGCTCCCGAAGGCAGGCTCCGTCGGAGCGCGGTTGTTGCTCTCAGGACTATGTCAGGAGCGTGATGGCAACTGCTGGGTCTGTCCTACAGCTCCTGCAGCTGGACCTGGGCGTGCAGGACTGTTGCAGCCGCTCGAAGGAGCAATGACCAGCAATCGGCTTGCTATTGCGCTTGCAGGAATGAGCCTGAAAGCTCTTAGGGCAGCTGCGAGATCTGATTGCCAGGGGGCAAATGAGATCATCAAAGAGAGCTGTCAACCATCTGAGTCAGCTGGAGAGGCGGAAGGGGAGGAAGCCGGGGAGGTGCTCCCCACCTGCGCTGGGGCTGGCAGTGCCTTCAGCTCCAGCGCCCAACTTCTCTCGGGCTCAGGAGAAGCCCCAGTGCCGCCCGGGAAGCCACGGCCTTGGCAGCACTGAGATTCCTGCAGAGCCAGCACCACGTTCGTCATCCTGCCAGGTGAGCTCTTGGCTGGCCTTTGCGGTAGTAGGTTGGGCATGGCCCTCCAGCGTTGGCTTTCATCGCTGCCAGCCTCAGGGAACACTTGTTTATTTTTCTTAGTCACTGAGTCACCACCCTCCTCACCTACTTGCTTTCAGCAATTTGTGGAAAAGGTGCACAGCAGCTCCTCCCTGTCACCATGGGCACGTTTTACTTGTGCCTTAGGTTGCCCCATCCCATTGTTCAGTCCATCCGTACACTTCTAGAGGGAAAATGGCTCAGCGCAGGGCTCGCCACGTCCTCCTCTGCAGTGCCTTTGGGTGGGCTGAGGGCTCACTGTCTCCCCGGGGCTGCTGCGGCTGTCCTCTCTATTGGTGGCAATGCAGTGCTCACCCTGCCTTCCTGGCAGGCGGGAGGCTGGCAGAGCAGGTGTCCCAGCTGGAGAAGGAGCCCCTTGGCGTTGGGGCGCTTGCCCAGTCCTGTACCAGCAGAGGCTCCGCGATGCACCCTGTCCCTGCGAGCCGGGGGATGCGGAGGGGTGGGAGGCAGTGGGCAAGCTGGGCTCTGCCACAGCCCGGGCAAGTGACAACAGCACAACAATTTATTGTCCCAGCCCTAAAAGGCCGTGTTGCAGCTGAGGTCCTGGGAGCTCCCACCCGCCTCTGCAGCTCATCGCTGTTGCACGGACACAGGCGCTCCCCTGCTGCTGAAAGCTGAATATTGCTGCTGCTCCTCCCTCCCTCTCTGGAGCGGGTTTTCCTGCAAAAGCTGTCGGTCCGTGCCTGTCTGACAAAAATGCCTCCTTCGTCACTGTGAGTTGCACACCATGTGGCTTGTTTTTTCTGTGACCTCTGCTGTATTTCATTTCTTGCTGCTTTCAACAGCAACAGCAGCAGCAGCACAACCTCTCCAGCCTTTGCTCACTCCGAGGTTGCTCTGAAGGGCGGCCGTTCCTTGTTGCTCCCCTGGTTCCGTGTGGGAGCTGCCCCCGGGGTTGTTTGGAGTTTTGGCAGCCTTGTCCAGAGGTGACGGTGCTTTGGTGTTCCCCTGCGGCCCCGTGCATCCCTCTGGAGTTTTTGTTGCTCGGAGGCTGCCAGCAACCTGCTCAAGCGGGGACCATGCTGGCCTGGAATGAGGGGCCTCCCCAGAGTACGAACCAGTGCCAGATGAGCTTGTCTAGCTGGTGTGGACAAGCTTCTCATCTAGCATAAACCAGTTATTTAATCATTGTCAGCTAAACTACTAGCAGCTAGGCTTGGCTTGCAACTCTGCATACGTATGTATACATCTCTTGGAAGGAGCATGTCAACTCCATGAGCAACCAAAAAGCCCCCATCCTCTCCAGTAAACCCAGCTCCCATGTGGTGATTTTGAGGTGACAGACCATACCTACGAGCCCCCCTGCCACACTCTGGGGTACGGTTGCCGTACCCGCGGGGGGACAGGCTCTGCCAGACCTCCTTCCTCCAGCCATGCTGGCAAAGCGCTCAGTTCGCTGGGAGCCGTTTGTTTGGTTTTAATTTCGATTGAATGTACAATTTGTGAAGGGAAGCTGAGGCTTTCGCACGTCTTCGTTAGCCCAGATGTGCGGGAAGCTGCGTGCTGGGCCCGCGCCGGCGCTGGGGGGTGGCGACGTGGAAGGCAGGCTGGGGGCAGCGGGTGCTGTGGTGGGGGCTGCCTCAGAACTAGAAAGGACCTCTTTCTCACACAGCGCTGAGGTGCTGCGGTGACGTGCTTGGCCACCAACACCCTGTGAGAACCTGCTACGATTGCTGGTTCTGATTTAGGGAGAGAAATGTTTCACTCCATTTGCGGCCTTGTTAGATGAAAGGTGTTTTGCAGTGCGGCGTAGGAAATGCTGAAGGGCGCAAACCAGATGCTGAAACTGATAAGGGAACCTTGCAGAAACAGCAGAAAACACCGTAACCTTCCCGCTGCTCGCCTCAGACCTGTGAGACAGTGGTGTGGTGGTGGGATCTTACTGCTCTCTACTCAATGGTGCTTGCACGAGAAAGGCAGCCCCTTGGTGGCTTTCCTCCAGCGGCTCGCACGCAGGCTGGTTACCTGCCTCCAGCCCGGCCCACGACAGTGTGCGTACCTCCAGGATGGGGTGCGTGGACCTTGGGAGGGAATGGAAAATGACCTCATTGCCACCCTGTTTCCACAAAACAGGAAAGAGAAAAAGAGAAAGCTCTCTTTCCCCCTGGGGTCCCCCCCATGCTTTTGAGCCATGCAACCCACAGTTTGTGGCCTAAGCTGGTTCTGGAGCTCGGTGGCAGCTTTGTGTTGATCTGCTCTTTCCAGAGCTGCCTGCGGGTCGATCGGTCTGTCTGCAGGCAGCAAGCAGTTGTTAACCGGAGGAGGTACCAGCCTTACTTCTGCTGATGAAAGCCTCTGCTCAATCACAGCTTGTGTTCCTCCTTCGGTTATTAGCTTTTAATTAGGCACCTACCACCCCTTCCTGTTAGCTAAGGACATCAGGCACACACCATGCCTGCCTTCAGGCCCCCACTGGCAGTACGGCCTTCAGTCCATGCACTCACCAAATGGCCTTGAGTACTCAATTCCAGTTTTTCCCAGCTCTGTGTCCTTGGCCTGAAACGCACTTTCCAGGGCTGCAAGAAATCAGACCGTAGGTATCTTCTGCTTAATCAAAGCTCAGTTGTCCAATTTTCCCACACTGTCACTCCAGTGAGCACAGATGCGGCTGAGCAATTTTCTCCTGGCACTTTGCTACTGCTTTCACCACCACCACGTCACAGCAAGTGCAGCTGGTCTCCCTCTCTCCTGGCTTGCAGGGTCTGCTTACGCTTTCGGTTGCAGCCTTGAACATCGCAGCTCTGCGTGGCTTGGCCTGAGTCATCTGCTGCTTACAGGGTGGGATACTCCTGATGACAAGCAGAAAGCTAGGACACGTGCTGGGGTGGGCAGCCTGCACGGGCTGAGCTCACGGTGGTACAAGCTTTTCCTGCCTGTAAGTATTTCTGCTTTCTGAGCAAGGTTCACAGGCAAGAATAAGAGTTTCTCTTGCAATAGCCGAACCTCATGACCCAGGTTGATACCCTACAGCAATGTGCAACTTCTGGAAGCCCTCAGCTCACAAGATCATTAAGGAGAAATATCTTTGTGTTTTTTATAGGTGGCCTGTACATTCACTGGTCGGTGAAGGGTTGGTTTGGCTTTGTTACTGAGAAAGGAACCTTTTTGTTCACTTCAGAGGTTTTTAATCATTTATCAGTTTAAGGACTAAAGTTTGTCACACAGTTTGTTGAGGACCAAGTAACGGTTTAAAGAAATGCTTCAGAATCATTAAGTGAGCTATAAAGTATTCATTAACTCTTATTTATTAGTTTCCTTAGTGAAACATAAGCCTGTTAGCATCCTCCAGAGTGACTTACATGACTGAAGCTTGATGAGCTGCAGGTTCAGGTTTGTTTGCAAGAACCTCATATGCCATTTTCCATAACAGAGGAGCCTGAAGCCTAATTGAGGCTTCTTCTTTCTGAAGAGCTGACTTGAGGGATGAGCGAAAGGCTCCTACAAGGCCTTCCTTCTGTCCTTCTTGTTTTCTCTTGTCTGAGTAGTTCTGTGTCAGTTGATCAGCCTCATCTGCAGACTTGTAAAGCAGGAGTTCAGCTGTCTTGGCCAAAGCATCACTGATATTTCTTACAGTGAGAGTTAGATAAGTCTTCAAGAGACTGAGTATTGAGTTCTATAAATAAAAATAGGAAACAGATGGCACCAGTTTCAAAAGTTAAGTGGTTTTTAACTAGTCCAGTAACTAATGTTGTCGTATACCTACAAAAATATTACAGTTTTATCTTTGCAAAGATCAAAAGAACAACTTTGAAACACTTGCCAGGCACATGCAGCCATGCGTTTTAATAGATGACAGACCAAATATATCCTTACAGTAATGGGAGTGACTTGCCGATTTCGAATTCCCCCATGTATTCCTGCAGTGAATAAAGCCTAATGACTGCTCTGGTTTGGTGTTTTTTTGGTGGTGGGGTTTTTTTTGTTTTTTTTTTTTTTTAAATTACTACTACTGTGGACGCAGCGCTCCCTCGAACATACTGCAGATATTAAGAGAAGCCTGCAAGTCTGCGGTCTGAGGGAGGGCCTGGTGAGGAATGTTTCATGAGAGGAAGAGGTAGGAAGCCCCTGAGCTGCCCAGGTCCCCTCAAGGGGCTGAGTATGTCAGCATTCCCTCATGTTTAGATCAATCCGCTTACTCGTGGGTATCTGCTTTAACTCCCAGAAAAAGCCAGGGAGGAGACGGACCATAGCATGCCTGACTTAGACTGGTACGAGCTGGCTCTGTGCTGCGATGTGGTCTCTGGACACGTTGTACGTATGATGCCTGACACGACCAAACCCACCGGAGCTCCAGCACTGCCCAGCAGCAGGTGGAAAATTGTGTGCCAGCTGCTCAAACTGCTGATTTCTCCAGTGGTACAGTTTATTCTGAAAACTGTTTTCCAGTTGTATAATTTATTCTGAGTGTAGGAGAGACCACTTTTCCCCAGCTGGGATAAACCTTTGGGAGTCCAGACTTTTTTAGAGTTACAGTTGAGCTAAAAGTTGCTCTTATGCAAGATGCCAACTTTTATTAGTGCGCCTGCAAAACAGCTGCTTCTGCTTTCCACAAACACTGAACACTGGTTGAAAGTCCATCTCCCTCCTGCGCCTCGGTGCTCTGCGCTGTAAGCTGAACCCCGTGCTTCCAGAGGGGAATGCTGCTGTGTGCACCATCACGCTCAGCTCCTTCCACCTTCCTGAAGCTTGGCTTCCCAGGACATGGGATTCTGTTTCTTTCGTTTGTTATGTGTGTAGTTTTTTGTTTTTAAGGAGTTCAGCCTTTTACTTGGCTTGGTTGAAATGCCTGGTTTTGGTGGTGGAGATGGAAATATAGAGCACAGTTAAGAAACCTCTGGATCTGGTAATGATATCTTTCTTCTGCATTCCCCATCAAAATGGCCTGGAGTCGAGCTTCCAGAAGGCCTATGCAAGAAGCTGGAGGTCAATGTCACTTCTGAAAATGGTGCAAAAAAATCATGGCAGGGATTCATTCTTTGAATTCCATCTTACCCATTAGACCTTAATGCGCCTCCTACAATAAAGAAAGAAGGAAAGAAGGTCAGCTTTCTTTTGGTAGGTAGATCGTCAGCAAGTCACATTTAGTGATATTTGTAATATGCTTTAAGAATTAGGCAATGCAGTCTTATGTCAGGGACAACCAAGAAAGAGACTTAACCAAATTTTTGGATCCTGGGGCCCCTTTAGACATGCAAGTGTTTAGCATTTTGTTCTCAGGTGTCCCGTATTCGGCTGGTACCTCATACCTGGAGGCCCTGGCGTTTAGATACCACCGTTCCTGTTGGGCTTCTGGCTCTGCATCTGAGGATGCTCAGGATTTCTCAGTGCAGCTGGTGCCAGCCACCTCTGCTGGTGTCCTGGGGTTAAGCTCTCGCTCATATCTTCCCCGCCTACCTTTTCTGCAAGGCTTAGTCCGGTTCCTAATCACCTGGCTCCTTCAGAAAACATCCAGAAAAGTAGAAAGTAGCACCTCCTTTTCTTCTGTATCTCAGTTGTAGGAACATTTACAGAGGTTTAGGGAGTCCTTTGGCTCCAAAATAATCCCCTGTGCCATGGGACCAAAGCAATCATGTGGTATCTGCCCTGAATTTCTGTATGTATCGTGCTTATCGTAGGAAAAGGAGCAATTGTGACAGCTTGTCTCGGTGACTTCCCCCTGCTGCAGCCTCTCAGATGGAAGATTATGGCATTCCAGAGTCAGGCAAAGGCAGCGTCTCTGCACGCAGGGACGGTCTCGTCCTGCTGTCCACCAAATATCCATTACACGTGTGCGCCTGCAGCGACCTGGCTCTCAGCTGCTTGGCCACCAGTAGGGATGGGGAGCTGGGGGATCTCGCTGTCTCTGGCCTGTCCCGTCTTCTGGCTTCCCGCCCTGGAGGAGGGGGAACAGAGCAAGGAGGGCTGGATTCAAGCCCCTACCCAGACAGACGGCCCTGCAGCACCGCAGCGCCTTCGCCGTCTGATTTCCTCTTTAAAATGCAGTAGGGGTCCATCTAATTAGAGAGTAAATACACTGTTAAAGGCACGGCTTTATCTACAAAGTTGTTCTCTTTCATGCTGAAAAATTATAGGGAAAAGCAAGGGTCGGAGGGGCAGGAAAACCCCTGGCTGAACTCTGGAGCAGTAAGTGCAGAACTGTAAGGGTGAAACAGGACAGGGAAGCCTCTGAGGCGCGAGGCAGGGTGGTGGGCGCCTCATCTCCCTGAGCCTGGAGCTTGCTCCCGATTTCCAGACGCCTGTGCAGCCAGGCATGGGCAAGGCAGGCAGAGCCACGGCTGGCAGCGCCCTGCTGGCCCCCGGCATGTCCCCCCGTCCCGGCTGCCTCCCAGCTGGGGGTGTCCTGCGCCCCCGGCAGCTCCCTGCGCCGCTTTTCCTCCTCTTGGGATGGTAGGATCTGGCCCGTGTAAGGCCAATTCTCGGGAGGCCCGAGGAAGAACTGTTAGTAACCGTAACTTCTTTATTTATTTCCAGGCACTTCCTGGTTTCAGTGGTGTGTCATGTTTACCACAGCCAGCCGGCCAAAGTAAACCACCCGAAGCTGCAAAGGAAAAAGCCACCCGGCTGCACGGCGAAGCTGCTCCCCGGCCTCTGAGCGCCGTAGCCCTCTCAGACGAGGCGCTGGCTTGCCGTTCCCAGCGGACAGGCTTGCGAGGAATCGCCCTGAGACAAACCTGCCCCTGTACACAGCCACGGGCAGAAAGCTCAGGCAGGTCTGGAAAGGCTCTCCAGCAAGAAGACGGGTTCATGTGCCTGCCTGTTAGCTATGGCAGCGCGTCCAGCCGGTGTTGTGCCAGCCGAGTTAGGGAAAGCTAAAGGGGAGGGATTATTTTATGATCGGTGGCATTCCTAGGGGATAGGGGGGTATTTTGGGGACTTCCTAGCAGGAGTAAAAGGCAGAGCAGAGCACAAAGTGGTTCCTTCACAGCCAGGAGGCTGTTTTGGCAGGAGGAGCCAAAACGGATGGAAATATTCCCTTCTCCCTTAATCCAGTTGCAGGCTTGACTTACCCAGAGTGAGTCAGTGGTATCGATGTTGTCCTGTTACTTGGTGAGTAGGTATGAGCTCACAGGGGTGTTTTTGTCCAGCTAACCAGCTTGCCAGCTTCTTGCTGAGTTCCCCATGAAAGAGAAGGGGCCTCCCAGCCTGGAGACAGGATTTCTCCACCTGCAGAAACAGGGAACAAGTCATACTCACTCATAGGCTATGTTTCATCATGACAAGTGTGAGGAATACTTATTTTAGGGAAAAACTTAGCCCTTTGAACAGTGGGGGAGAAGAGTCCAGCCAGCTTTTACCTTATCCATCCCTTCTCCCATTGCTCACTGCATTTTTGTTAGCAACCCCTGTAAGATACTATTCAACCAGAAGGCTTCGCAAACATCAGAGAGGACATTGTCAAATGGAAACACGGAGACACCAGAGAGCCGACGGAGAGAGTCCTCTCAACAGGGGGTTGTGCACCTCAGTATGCTTTGCTTGACCTTTTAGTCCCAGCTGTGAGATGGGAACAAGGAGTTCAAGGAACCAGCCCCAGAGAAATAAAGTACTCAGAAAGGCTGATTTTAAAGGAAATTTATTCAAACTATTAATCATGGAACATACAGGAAATTAATGTAAAATGATGTCATAAAAATAGCACATGAAAGAAGTGAAAATGTAACATAATTTCTATAAATAGAAAAGAACCTTTATACTGACACTTGTGTAAGTTATAAGCTGAAAACAAACCAGGTGGCCAGTCTGTTGGCTAACAGTTGTTAAAGATTGGATGCTAAGACCCAAAGAAACAAAGATCATCTTGTGCCCACAGGTGCAAACCTCATGATGAGTTCAGCATTGGAAGAATATCACCTGAATTGATATAAGGTAAGAGAGTGCATCTAATTTGACGATCTTCCCCACAGTAGAGCAGACGTGAGGCAGACAAATTTTATTACCCTATGGTTCTCTCTGAACCAATCTGTTCTTTTCCTGTAATTCCAGCTGTTGAGATGAAATTTGGTTGGTTTTACTGCTTTTTTGTTTATGGTATTTCCTTTGTTTCTTCTTCCTTTGATAACTCTTCTGCCCAAAATCTGCAAACGGGAGAGCAAACTTCGTGTAAGCATGAGTTACCATGCATCCTATACTTATTAGAGTTCTACAAAAGTCTTCTTAGCATTAGTACAACTCCCTGTTGCAATTTTTGTGTAAGTCGCCTACTTGCTTTCAAGTGAAGAGTGGGGGTTTTCTGTTGCCTTGTGCTTGCAATCACCTATTGCACTAGGGTTTTGGTGTCTGCTGGAGTTCCTAAGTCATGCTAAAAGGCCTACAGCATCAGCAATGTTTCTGGACTATCATTATTGGAATAATGGGATATTGCTAAGAAACAGCTATTCCCTCTCAAGTGCCATTGCTGCCCAGCCTTTGCTCCCTTTCTTCAAACGGACACCGTGACATGGCAGAAACCGCTGGGTTGAAACAAAACCTGAAGAAAGCAAATCATTTCCCATCGAAGCTGTTGCCTAAACACACTGCTCTGGGCGAGCATGGTCAGCTGTGGTGGGGCTTGCCACAGGCGTCTCCAGACCATCCTGGTCATACCTGCATTGCCGAGGCTCAGCCATGCTCTACGTGGCATATCCAGGTAACTTTGTTTGGATGTTAGAGAGGAATTCAACTCGAAGTCTGTAAACGTGGGTATTTCACAGCAGTAGGAAGCACCTTGTTTTGGGGGCTGCTCCCCTAGTATGGGGCGTTTCTTTCTTTTGCAAAAAAGACAAAAAGGCATCTTGCAGCACAGGCAGAAGACTTACACAGTCCGTTCTGAATCCATCAATGCTAAGCTGGTACTGCTACACTGAAGAAAACTTACAGATGAGCAAGAAGTGCAATCTGAGGATAATTTAGGAGGAATTATTAAAATAGCTGTGTGTGTACTTGAAAATCAGCTTGGGATGCCTGTTTTCAATCATGTTCAAGTCTGGAAAGTCAGAGAATAGTCAGATATTGGAAATATCTAATTATTTGAAGATGTTTTGGTGGCTCTGTCGGAGTCAACACACACTTTTCAAATACTGACATTGTTGTATGATCAGGATTTTCATTTTTAGTAAAAATGATTTTTTCATGAGTGTTTACAACTCTGCTGTATTCAAGCTTCTAAAACGTTGGTTTAAAAAAAGTATACACTTGCAAAAGAACACAATAGAAATAATCCCTGCAAGAAACTCATGAAACATGTAATTTTTCTAGTGAAAAAAAACCCTAGAAAATAGGTCATTAGAATTTTCCTATTTTTTAAAACTATGGAGTTTTGATAGGCGATAAATCAGGAGAACTACCTGCACTGAAGAAAAAGCTTCTGATGCTTTGAATAACTGAAAAGATTTGGAATGGACTGGTTTCTCTTTCTGAAATGCGCTGCCATGTCTGAAATATTTCATGGCAACAGCTACAGAGAGAGGCAGAAGCTGAATCAAAGCCTGAACTACCTGTGCAGAATATATCCTGGCGTTGTCTTTTGTGGAATGAATACAAAAATCTTGATATTTTTATGGCATATGATAATGATCTGCTTCATTTCCTGCTCAGATTCTTGCCCAACTGTTAAACACAATTATTTTTTTTATTATTTTTTTTGTAACAAGCAGTTAAATATGTATCTTTGCATCCCAGCACAGTGTTTTCCACCTCCATACAGGAAGCAAACTCTAGCTGCTTCTGCAATGACTTGGTCCCATTCCCAGGAATGTTTCCCTTACATAAAAAGAAAAAAAAAAAAAGAAGAAAAAAAAAATAAACAGAAAAAAACAACCCCCTTATTTCAGTGTATTAGCACTAGCTAGACCTAGGCACAAGACATGTATCCATGCATTTCTCTCAACAAGGCAAGACAAGGTTTACTGGACCTTTCCCGCAATGAAGTGCACCAACACGCGTGTCCTTTTGCCCAGCCTCTCTCAAAGGACCTTATCCTTGGAGATGAGCAAAGCAGTTTTCCCTCCTTACGGGAAATTCCAGTGCCGGGATGTTAAACCCTAACTTCCTCACAACAGCCTGCCAGTGATGGCTTGCACCTGGTGGGCTGTGACAGGATATTTTCTCTCCTGGTGAGCTGAAATGAAGCAGAAGCTGTCCAACAGTGAGCACTGGAGATCCCATTCCTCTCTCTTCCCGAGCCCCCGTAGTCCAGCCTGTGCCTTGTAGGGTACTTGAGAACCCCAGCCCTGGGGCACCTATAGCGGTCCCGATGGCTGGGGACATGCTGGGGGGTGGCACAGCCTCAGCATGGGCAGGTTTGGTGCCTTCTGGGTGGCCAGAGCACAGGGTGGTTGTGGCTCTGTCTGGAAACCTGCAAAATCCTTGTTTTGAAATAGGCATGGCACCTCATTTTCTTAAAAACTGGAAATATGTCTTATGTCTCCAAATACCTCTGCATAACAGATGACCTCTGTCATATAGTTTGGCATACAGCAAACTGATGGACACAACAAGAGTGTGATAGATGGAGAGCAAAGAAAAGAAGTTCTTCAAAATACTGGGTGAGCGGTACTTTGGAAGGCTACCCAGAGGTATTTCCTGAAGACAGCCAAAAAACTGAAGTAGCTTTGTATGTTGATAATGTAGAACCAATTAGTAGTATGAAAATAGCAGAAAATATATTAAAAGAAAATGTGATTTCCAGATTATGTCTGTTTTAGCGGATGGATGCCCAGCAGCAGTCAACTGGGAGCCCGTTTGCTCAGGTGGTGAGAGGTACGTTTGGGCTGACCTCCAAGGTCCCAGTGCTGTGACGTTTGTGTTTCAGGTTCCTGAGTCCCGCAGCCTGATTAGGCTGCAGAGTGCCTGTGGAGAACCAGGGTTATGGGTAGGGGAAGTATAAGGGCTGGTACAGGCGAGCTAGCCTGTAAGAAAAGCCGAAGTCAAGGCTGCTCTGAGCAGACTCTTTATGGGTCCTGAGCACCTGCCTCCATGCATGGTTCCCATCCCTGCATCTTCTCTGGGAGCTGGACCTCTTCCGCAGGGATGCAGGAAGCCCTGGGTGGTGCTCGGAGGAAGTTACGCTCCACCAGATGTATTTCCAGACGGACCTTTCCCCCGTGCACATCCTGGCCCCTACCAGGACTATTTTGGCAGCAATGAGGTCTTTTCTTTTGTCGAGTCGTGCTGATGTAACTGTCCTAGAAAAACAAAACTTTCCATATTATTAGAACAAGCTTCGATGTCTTAGCCTGCAAACTCCCCTGCCAGCTGCTTCCCTGTTAAGGTAGCAAATCAGTGTCATGTTATTCCAACTGAATGCTTCCTGAAAGGAGATGGTCAAAAAAAACCCCACGGCCCTGGTTCCTTGGCAGAGGCTGGCTGTTGAATGAGTAACCTCTTACACAGCATCATCATCCTCTGCCACAGCAGCAGGGCAAGGACAGTCCGGAAGGAACATAAAGGGAATCTGCTCCTTTGCGTTGGAACTTTCAGTCTGAAGATTTAACCAGGGGACTGAGCAGCTGGAAGGTTAAGCCTGATACAGAACACAACAAAGTTAAAATTGTTTATTTTTCATTATAATGTTTCTTTTTGTTGTAGTTCGAACATGAATACCCGAAGCCCTGCAAGTCAGATTAAAGCACAGGCACCAGCAGTACATGCCAAGGCTCTGCTTCCAGGACCATGAAAGGATGCCAAGCCGTTCTGCTTTCAATTACACAAGTATTATACCTCCTGCTCCAAAGACTGCAAACACAGATCTGACCATTTTTCCTTGCCATCTGTTTCCAGGGGGGCTTAAGAGCAGAGTGCTGGGCTGGCACCACTGCGGCCGAGCCGACACACCAACACATCCCAGTTACCAAGGGTAAGTGTCAGGAAGCAGTTGTGCCCTGCTTGCAAAGATTTGGAAAGCGTTTCTGTTCGTGTCCCAGACTGACAAATGGATTTGTGAGTTCCCTCCCTTTTCTACTGCTTCTGCCTTTTCTTTGAGGCCGGGGTCTGGGGGCGGGTGTCGCCTGGGCTGGGCCCCTTCTGCACTGGTCGCTTGTCTTTTTTCAGCAAAAAAAGCAAAAAGCAGCTGAGTGTGGATGCTGACATAGAGGAAGAAACAGAGGAAGGGAGTGTACAGGCTGCGAGTCCTCTCGTGTGGGACTGGGAAGGGGAAGTGCTTTAAGGAGTGCGACATGCCCAGATGCTGCAAGAGACGGAGAAGTCGGTGCCTCTGGCAGGCAGGGGGGAAGAGGCTGCAGGGCTCTAAAACTGGGGTCTGATCTTAAAGCTGTGTTCCCTGAGTAACACCACACAGATGCAGAAAGAGGAGACAGTGGGAATACAATGGTGAAATAACCCTTGTAACTCTGGTGGCAGACTGACTAAGGACCAGTGTTGCCACATGGTTCATGGTTTTTGATCAAGTCCCTCCTTGTGGGGTTCTGTGCCACATACACCTGTCTCTGTTTCTAATTCTGTTTTGGTCAACACCCATCTAATACAGTCGCCCATCGCTGGTCGCTGCCCTGCCTGTCAGCAGTAGGGTTTTACTAATGGAGGAGGGCTGTGGCAGGAGCCTGTCCCTCTGCCAGCAGAGGCAACGCAGGGACCCAGCACCGAGCCACAGGAATCCGGGATGCTGAGTGGGCTGTAGCTGGGGGTCGGGGAAGAGTTGGCTGAAGAAAGCGTGTGCTTCTTGAGCTGCTCTCTGACGAACAGGAACATCTAAAGGAAGAGAGCTTCAAAAGTGCTGACCAGCTCTGTCTCAGCCCTATCTGCCAGCAAAGGCTTGTGTGGCATCTCTGCTTGGAACATCTGCAGTTACAAAAGCACAGGCTTGATGCACATCTGTACCTTTCTGCTGGGAAAAAGTAATGTACTGGCACCAGTGGAAGCATGTACCTTTTTTAAAAGACTATAAAGGAGGAAGGATAGTCATAGATTAAAGTTGGAGGAGTAGAGAAAGCACCCACAAGGTGCAACTTCGTTCAGTGTTAAACATGCTGGAGAAATCTACTCTGGAGAAAAAGCAGATGAATGGTATTCTCATCTTAAAAGACAACAGCTTTCTCCTACTTTAGACTCTTTGATTTCGAAAGATGTTGTTTTGAGTCCAGGCTGGAGCTCAGTTTGGAAGCTGATCCTCTGGGAGGCAGGTGGCTGGTACCTTGCCTCTGTGTGTGGGGCAGCTTGTGGAGGGCATTTCTGTCCATCTTGAGCATCCTCGGACCTTCCTGACTCTGGATAACCTGATAAATCCTGACAAATTGACCTGAAATGAGAGAGGAGAAGTTGTGCTGCTTGTTGACTTTTTTCCCTACTGAAGGAAACCAGCAGAAGTCCCACTCTGATTTCTTGGCTTTTTAAGCAACTTGCTGAACAGCTTGGTTTGTGGGCTGCGGCATGGGAAGGTGGGCAGGGTTGCTCTGGTCTTCCCTTTCTCAGGGAAACCAGAAGCCTGGCCCAGTTCACAAACATGATGAGAGCGGGCTGAGCCTGGATGTTAGGAGAAAGTCAGTGCTTCTGAAAAAATAGCTGGTGCCTACCTTGAATTTCCACAAACGCATGGTGGTAAAGCTGTAACAGGTAGAAAAGCGTGCTCGTTTCACATTGAATGAAGTACGTGGCTTCATATGTGGTCTACTCTTCTCCAAAGCTCTTCTTAACTACATTTAAGTTTACTAAGGAGTTTCAATTCTAATGACAAAAACTTCTAGGAATGAGTTTCATCAACCTCAGAATTAACATTTTTAAACATTTCGAAAATCGAAAGTCTTCTCTGTTGAAGAAAAATAACGATTTCTGCAGAGAGGTGCTAGAGGGAAGAGGTAGCTTTGGGGAAGCTGATGACATTCCTTCACTAAAAAGACTATTCCCCTCCCTTGCTGTGTCCCATAGCTGCTCTGTCTCTGTTTTAGAATGCGGTTATGCTTATCATCTATTCTCTGTAGCAGGCAGAAAATACAAGGGTATCTCAGTCTTTCAATTCTTTTTTTTTGGAAAGCGTCAAGTTGTTAACCTAATGTGCAACGCTAATTTCAGCGCAGTGGAACTGAAAGTTGCTATGAGATGCACTCTGGCTTCTGCCTGGGCTTTACCACCCTTGAGGATGCAGATGCCACCATGGGCCCTCTGACACTTGGCAGGTGGCAGGAGTCAGTCTGTCTGTCTGCTGTAAGGCAGGTACCTCTTGGTGCAAGGGGGCAGCAGATCACAATTTCTGTGCACAGAAAAGAAACGGCAGTAAGAAGGCTGGGGGTTTGAATGTCATGGGTTTTCCTTTCAGAGCTGGTAGGAAGACTCCCTGCTCCTTCACGCATGCAGCATGCTTGGCCATTTGACCAACTGTGTGTTTCCATTCAGTCAAGCTAAAACAAATATCATCAAACTTCCCCTCTCAAAATTGCCTTGGATGTTTACAGAGAGGTACTTTATTTCAATCTGTGTCATCTTTTTCAGACAGCATATCATCCCATTCTTATGCATTTTCTATTTGTTGATTACATATGACTGCAGTGTCCTAGGAAATGAAATGATGCTAAGTGTTTTCCAGTACTCTCTTTGACTAAACAATTTGACTCCAGCATTTATATCAATATAATATATATATCAATCTATATATTGATAACACTTTACAGAACCTACACAACAAAATAATTTGGCTGTGCTGAGATGTTCTGTTGCTCAGTACAGTTAACAACCCCCCAGTGCATACCAAACAATAAGTATCAAAAGTAAAGATACAGGGAGGTGAATGCTGTTCTCCATAGGAACTATTTCTGCACTTAATGCTGAAGGAAGTGATTGTGAAAGAATGACTTGTGCAAAATGGTTGCATCAGCTTTTCCAGTGATGGACGACTGACAAAAAGGAAGAGACCTGCCACTGAATTTCATCTTGCAACGAAGAAAGTGCAAATATGACCTATGCTCATTTTTGTGTCCTCAGTCAGCAGCAGCGATAGAACTGGTTGAAATGTGAGTTTGAAGGGCAGCATCATGTGTGCCGGACAGTGCTGAACTCTTCAGAAGCCATGGTTTCCTTAGGGGAGCAGCCATTAAAGCAAAGCTGTGCAGACTGGTGTGCCTCACTGGCTGAGTAGTTGGAGGACATGGGGAAACTGTCAAGTTTTGTTTGAAGAGTACAGGCTGAAATGTTTTCTCACTCCAGGACTGTCATTGCACCAGACCTGCCAAAGGATTTCCAGCTTTTGTTGTAATTGCAGATATGAAGTGACTGCTTGGATCCCAGAGTACATGATCAGCACGCGAGGAGGCTGAAACACAGGATGCAGTACACAAGGTAAGTTGTTTACTCTCTGCTTGTTCAGGAGTTGAGGGTACTGTTCATCTGCAGTACTGAAACTGTTTACAGCAGCTTGTGAGCTTTTACCAAGTGACTTATTTTCTGGTGTAACCACTGGTGAAATGTTCTTTGGCACCCGCGGCAGGAAACACAGCCTTTCTGTAAATTAAAATCAGTATTATTCTAATTATATCCACTGTTTATAGGGTGGCAGTAACATCCAATTCCCATCAGTTACCAGTGTTGATTTACAGAAAAAAAGTGATAGACTTGTTTGATTGCATATCAGCTTGTTCTACCTTTCCAGTAAAGAACGTAAATGGCTTACACAGTGTGTAAAAGGGTGTGCCAGAAGCCTACACAGGGCTTTTTAGAAGCCCTGAGGCTGGTGAGACTCCATACGGGGGACCCCAAAATCTCTTCCAGGAAAGTTTGCGGTGTTGGAAGCCACAGCCCACTCAAAGGGCTAAGAGGGGGGACACGGTCTGTTCAGGCTTCTGCCTGCGGGGTAGCTGTGCTAGATGGGCAGGCTGATGCTGCAAAGCTGTGAGCATTCAGAAGCATAGTATTGCACAGCTATAGAACCATAGAATCATTTCGGTTGAAAAAGATCCTTAAGAACATTGAATCAACTGTTAACCTCACCGCTAAACCATGTCCCTAAGCACCATGTCTACACATCCTTTAAATACCCCCAGGGATGGTGACACAGCCAGTTCCCTGGTCAGCCTGTTCCAGTGCTTGAAAACCCTTTCAGTGAAGATATTTTCCTGATATCCAATTTAAACCTCCCCTTGAGGCCATTTCCTCTCATCATATCGCTTGTTACTTGGCAGAAGAGACCGGCCCCCACCTGCCTACAACCCCCTCTCAGGCAGCTGTAGGAGCAATAAGGTCCCCCTGAGCCTCCTCCTCTCCGGGCTGAACACCCCGGTTCCCTCAGCCGCCCCTGACAAGACTTGTGCTCCAGACCCCCCACCAGCCTCGCTGCCCGTCCCTGGACACGCTCCAGCACCTCCCTGTCCCTCTTGCAGCGAGGGGCCCAAACCTGAACTCGGTACCTGAGGTGCGGCCTCACCAGTGCCGAGCGCAGGGGGACGGTCACTGCCCTTGCCCCGCTGGCCACACCGTTTCAGACACCAGCCAGGACACTGCCGGCCTTCCTGGCCACCTGGGCACCCTGCTGGCTCCTGCCCAGCCGGCTGCCAGCCGGCACCCCCAGGCCCTTTCCCCCCAGGCCCTGCCCAGCCGCTCTCCCCCAGCCTGGAGCGCTGCGGGGGGTTGCTGTGACCCAAGGGCAGGGCCCGGCACTGAGCCTGGTGGAACCTCGTACAGTGGCCTCGGCCCATCGGTGCAGCCTGCCCAGACCCTCTGCAGAGCCTCCTGCCCTCAGGCCGACCAACACTCCCACCCAGCTGGGGGCCGTCTGCAAACTGGCTGAGGGTGCGCTCCATCCCCTCAGCCAGATCATTGATGATCTAACCATCTTCCCCTGTTTAGGGCTGAGACGTCCAGCTGTAGCTTCATGGCTGAGAGGAGGCGTGATGTGAGAGGCGTTAGAGGTGAGAGCTGTAGCCAATGCGCATATGGAAAGGCAGGACATTGAAAATGATCCTTTATGACTGTCGAGACATGATCTGGCTGTACTCCACAGCTAGGTAGCACACCACGTTTGCAGGGCTGAGCAGCTGAAGTATGAGAGGAAGACTGATGTTACAGGATAACTCTTAGAATAAAAAAAATTGAACCTGAAATTCCTAATAAAATCACATAGGTTTTCAACGGTTTTTGGTTGCTATTCGAAACTAAAAATTGGCACTAACTTCTCTCCTTTCTGTTTCCTACAGCAAAATGTTCAACCAAATGAAATACAAATCTAGAACAACACACAATTGGCAAGTGTGGGCTATCTACATGATCTTCGCTGCAAACCTCTCTGAAGAGCAAGTGCTGAAGCAGGCTTGTCCTTCATGCGGTGCCACTGAGGTTTGCAACTGCTCTGCCAGGGGCTTGGACTTCATTCCCCCAGGGCTCACGGGCAAAATCACAGTGTTAAACCTGGCCCACAACAGGATAAAGCACATCCAGTCCCAGGACCTGCAGCAGGCTGTGAACCTGAGAGCCCTGCTGCTGCAGTCCAACAACATCAGCTCCATAGATGCGGACTCGTTTCGCTCCCTCGGGAAGCTGGAGCTCTTGGACTTGTCAAATAACAGCTTGGCTTACTTGTACCCTGCGTGGTTTGGGCAGCTTTTTTCACTCCAGCACCTCCACCTTCAAGGGAATTCCTACAGAGACCTGGGGGAAAGCTCCCCCTTCTCTAGCCTGAGAAACCTGAGCTCTCTCCACCTGGGCAACCCCTGGTTCTCCACGATAAGGCAAGGGAACTTTGAGGGCATTGCGCTTCTCGACAAACTGTGGATTGATGGTGGCAACCTCAGTCAGTACGAGCCAGGAAGTTTGAAATCGTTTAAGAAGATAAATCACATGATCATAAACATAAGAAATACTAATGTATTCTCAGCGATTATCAGGGACCTTCTCCACTCTGTCGCTTGGTTAGAAGTGAGAGACATTAGATTAGAGATTGAAAAAGAAACCTTGGTGCAGAATGCTACGCTTCCTTTTAGGATACAAAAACTTACATTTAGAGATGCTTCATTCACAGATCAATACATGAGCCGAATACTAGTATTACTAAAGGACATCACATCTTTAGTAGAGTTAGAGGCAATTGATTGTGTGCTTGATGGGAAAGGAGAATGGGATATCAAAGAAATCGCAAGGAGTGGGAAAAGTTTTGTTGAAACTGTATCATTAAAAAATATAGTAATTCAGAATTTTCATTTGTTTTTTGACCTGGAAGGCATGGAGTCACAAATAAACCAACTAAAAAGACTCACCATTGCAAGTTCCAGAGTTTTCATGGTAGCATGCAAACTTGCAAAGCATTTTTCATCACTTCTGTATCTAGACTTCAGTGACAATTTGCTTGTAAATAATCGTTTAAAAGAGACAATCTGTGAAGGTGCTTGGCCCTCATTGCAAACTTTAAATCTAAGTGAAAACTCTCTAAAATCTCTGAAAAACACTGCAAATTCTGTAACTCGTCTACCCAAACTGATTAATCTTGACATTAGTCAAAATAATTTTGGTGAGATGCCAGACGTATGTGAATGGCCAGAAAACCTGAAATATTTGAATCTCTCCAGCACTCAAATATCTGAGGTCACCGCTTGCATTCCCCCAACGCTGGAAGTTCTGGACGTTAGCGCTAACAATCTGAGGGGGTTTGAACTGCAACTACCTTTTCTCAAAGAGCTGTACCTCACCAAAAACCAGCTGAAGACCTTGCCTGGTGCCGTGGCCATTCCAAACATAGTGGTTATGTCAGTCAGAGGAAACAAGCTCAACGGTTTGTCCAAGGAAGAGTTTGTGTCCTTCAAGAAAATGGAGCTGCTGGATGCCAGCGACAACAGCTTCATCTGTTCCTGTGAATTCCTCTCCTTCATCCACCACCAGGCCGAGATAGCCCAGGTGCTGGTGGGGTGGCCGGATGAGTACATCTGTGACTCTCCGCTGGCGGTGAGAGGGGCACAGGTTGGAGCTGTGCACCTCTCCCTGATGGAGTGCCACAGGTCCCTTGTGGTGTCGTTGATCTGCGCCGTGGTCTTCCTGGTCATCCTCGTGCTCGTGGCTGTGGGCTACAAGTACCACGCGGTCTGGTACCTGCGAATGACCTGGGCATGGCTCCAAGCCAAGCGGAAGCCCAAGCGAGCCCCGCCAAAGGACATCTGCTACGACGCTTTTGTCTCCTACAGCGAGAATGACTCCGACTGGGTGGAAAACATCATGGTGCGGGAGCTGGAGCAGGCCTGCCCCCCGTTCCGGCTCTGCCTTCATAAGCGGGACTTTGTGCCCGGGAAGTGGATTGTGGACAACATCATTGACTCCATCGAGAAGAGCCACAAGACGCTCTTTGTGCTGTCCGAGCACTTTGTGCAGAGCGAGTGGTGCAAATACGAGCTGGACTTCTCGCACTTCCGCCTCTTTGACGAGAACAACGATGCGGCGATTCTCGTCCTCCTGGAGCCCATCCAGAGCAAAGCAATTCCCAGGAGGTTCTGCAAGCTGCGCAAGATCATGAACACAAAGACCTACCTTGAGTGGCCTCGTGGTGAAGATCGGCAGGAGATGTTTTGGGAAAACTTGAAAGGAGCCTTGAAGTCGTAAAGCAAGTCAGCAGTACCCATTTCAGCATATTTCCAAAGGATCTATGTTTGCTTATGCTAAGCGTTTTTTCTTTCTTATTATTCTGCCTAAGGAGAACTGGCTTTGTTGTGTATAGAAATAATTGTCATCTTACTAAATGTGAAAACCCACTTCAGGCTTTCCCATGATTTGATACTCTGATCTTTCACAACCCCTGCCAATAACTATGATATTTGAAAGCCATGTTGGGTTTCATATACTTATCTAAATTCATTTAGCTGTATGTAGGGCATTTCTGTACTTTTTCCTCCTGTTACCACATCCCCAGCTAGTTGCTAATGATGCGATTGTAATTTAGAAATGAAAATAAAAGCCAAGTACTTCAATACTCCCCTGCGTCTGTTATTCTCCTTTAGTTTATTTTCAGTGCCATCATGCATAGCACAGCAATTAAAATTAAATTCTGAAAAAAAAACCCCTGAGGATTTACATTAAAATAAATTCTAACATTCTGTACAGCACACAAAAAGACAGTATCTCGAATATGTACTTCTGTTCACGAGTCTGTTGTTCTGGCTAGTTATACCATGGTCCATACCACCATGCATGGACTGGCATTCACTCGGCACCTGTGAAGGAATCATCCTGGCACCTTGTACAACGGTGGTGAAATACAGAGGCATTAAATCACTGGTGGTTTGATTGGTGGTTGTTTCCTTAGGCTTCTTTCTCCCTATGAATGCTCATTTCTGCCTCCATGGCCACCACCACATTCCCCTCTATCTCCCCACAGATAGAGCTGAAGCCTTCTATTTGTCGGGTGTGAGGCTGTGTTTCTAGTGAGCGGGCCAGGTGGTGTTGCAGGCTGGCTCGCTTCTTGCTTACGCTCTTCCCTTTGCACAGCACATTGCAGTAATTATTGGGCTGTGCACCCCTCGCGGCTCTGCTTAGCTTCCTTTATAACCAGTGAAGAAAATCGCACTGATAAAAGGCAGTTCATCTTTCTGCTTCAGTATGAGGTATCTCCTAGAACATCTGTCTTGCTCTTCACCAATTACAAAGGGTATCTAGATGAGCAGGTAGATACAGATGTTTAAATTTAAGATAGCTGGTGCCTCTCTGAGTGCCTGGAGTCACAGCTGTTGTGGGTTTTTGTGTTTTAGAGGTTCATGTGGCAACCTGGAATTGTCTCTGAGGGGATAAAGTTAGGTGTGGGTTTCTCTAAATCGGCAATTCTATATTCCCCTTTGCTTGTGTGGCTGCAGCTTAAGTACAGGAGAACCTAAATTAATTTTGATTCACCTTCAGACATGCAATTATTTCGTGGTGAAATACCAAAGCTTTGGCATATGGGCTGAGTGAGTATTTGAAAAATGGGAAAATTTGCTTATACACACACAAGTCTGTGTGTTGGTATATATGTACATACTCGTATGTATGTATACCTCTGTACATGCTTATATATATGTGTATATACACACTCCTGTATGTATGTGTATATGTATATATGCACACGAGCTGATAGTTTCCGTGGGTGTAGCCTGCAAACACCACTTTCAGTTCCACTTTCCTGTGCTAACAGTATCTGTAGGGTTAGTCCAAAGCCTGCTACAAAAGAATTTTTCTGCTCACGCCCTTGGAGAAGAATAGCTCATGGGCTAACCAAAGCTGAACTCCAGGTAAGTGAGGAGCGAACCATCTGACAGCAAACACTGAGCACTGATAAAACACATTAAGAGACCACAAGAGGTAAGGGAGAAATACGTCTTGCTGGTCATTCCAAAGGGAGGGTCAGAGAGAGAGGCAGTAGCAGCCTTGGCTTTCACACATTGCACTCTTATCACTGACCCAGGCTTTTACGGGTTGGCACATTTAAAAGAACCGATAGCGTTACAGCTCTTATGCCAATCAGATCCCCCAGGCGGGAATCCCCCTGCTACATTGCCAGGACGGAGGGGCGAAGCGGGAAGGAACCAGCAGCATGAGAGGAAGCTGGGTAGAGAACAATCAGCAAAAGAGATGAAACACGACTGTGCAGGCACCAGAGCTGGAGCTGGCACCCACGGGAGTCTTTTCTGTACAGAGGTGAGTTTGCGGGTTGGTGAATGCTCTAGGCATGGGAAGAGAGAGTGGAGCTGCAACACCAGAGCAAGAAGCAAGGAGGGAGCACTGGGAAGAGGCTATCTCATCTCTGCCACGGAGTCCTCCTCTGCGTGGGGGGTTCAGGGTGCTTGGGGCTGCTGGGCAGGGGCCAGCTCCTGCAGGAGTGCAGGGTGGGGAGGGATTCCTGGCTTCCAGCAGAAGTGGAACAGGCAGGTGCAATCACAGGCAGCTGGTAGGGCTGCATGGCCGGCAGGCAGCAAAAGGAAGGCTCTCCGGGAGAGCCAAGACATGCTGATGGGAGCAATGTCCTTCAGGAAATGGGAAAGAGGAAAGCATCAAATGAAAAAGAGACAAGCTGGGTCAGACTGTGCCGTTTCTGCTAATTTTCCTTGTGGGAGGGTGCCTTGTATGTTCTTTGTCCTGTTTATATGTTGCCCCACTTGTGTGTTGATACCTGCTGCCCAGGGAAGGCTGGACATGAAGGTGGGCTCTGTTTGCTCGAGGAATTCAACCAGGAAAGAGCTCACTGAGCAACAGTCTCAAGGCAGCGGGATCAGCTATCTCCTCACCTAACTCTGCCTTGTTGCACATCCTCTGTGTTGGAAATAAGAAGAGGCATGCCTATGGATGTGCGTGTGTGTGTATACACATGCATACCATTAAATCAATGCTCTGGCCAAGGGGCCAGTGGCATCCTGGGGTGCATTAGGCGGAGCGTGGCCAGCAGGTCGAGGGAGGTTGTCCTGCCCCTCTACCTGCCCCCTGGTGAGGCCACACCTGGAGTACTGGGTCCAGTTCTGGGCTCCCCAGGTCAAGAGAGACAGGGAACTGCTGGAGAGGGCCCAGCGGAGGCTGCGAGGGCGATGAGGGGACCGGGGCATCCCCCTTACGGGGAAGGGCTGAGGGAGCTGGGCCTGCTCAGCCTGGAGAAGGCTGAGAGGGATCTCATCGGTGGCTACACATACCTTAAGGGCGAGTGTCGAGAGGAAGGGGCCAGGCTCTTTTCAGAGGTGCTCAGCACAGGACAAGGGGCAACAGGCACAAACTGCAGCACAGGCAGTTCCATCTGAATATGAAGAAGAATGTCTCCACTTGAGGGTGACAGAGCCCTGGGACAGGCTGCCCAGGGAGGCTGTGGCGTCTCCTTCTCTGGAGACATTCAAAACCCACCTGGATGCAATTCTGTGCGACCTGCTCTGGGTGAACCTGCTTTAGCAGGGGGTTGGACCAGGTGGTCTCTAGATGTCTCTTCCAACCCTGAACGTTCTTTGATTCTGTGATAACTGGGACATATGTAACACACACACAACCAAGTGCAAAGCAGCAACTTTCCCCAGTCTGCCTGTGGGTTGATGCCTTCACCAACCAGTGACCCTCCCACTGCAGACTCTGTAGCACTGCTCAGATTTACCAGGGCTCATCTAGCTTGATAGCGCTCCCCAACCTAGAATCAATTTGCACACTGTTGGTGTGCTTTATTTTAGTGGTTACATTAGCCTTTAACATTTGTTAGCATTTCTAGAACCTCATTCGGTTGGCACTTGTGGTTTTATTTAAGAATATGCACATATTTCCTCGAATACTTCTACTTGCCTGGGCCAAGGAAGATAGTCTGAACATGTCTGATGGCTCAGACCCTTTGTCCATAACCCAGAAACACTTTAAATGTGTAGTTTGTCACAGCACCTTATGGTATAAGGGCATCTGTGCAAGTTTCTGTATTTTTAGCTGCATTTCAATTTGTGTGTGGCTTTTTTTCTTCCCAGTGCAACAGGGAAAAGTGATTCCTTGGTAGAACAATGATATTCTGGACTGGGGCTGTATTTCTGAGTGGGTGTAGAGATGTCTGAAAAAAACTTTGTAAGTCAGGATCTTAAGCTGAATTGTTAGACAGGAATGGGAAGTGGAAGAGAATGGGTGGAAATGCATGAGGTTGGGAATGGGATTTCCCCGAGTGTCTACTCACATTACAGATGAGCAAAAAAAAAAAACTTGAGAAAGATGCTCAGGGAAGTGACAATAAAGAAAAGCATCCTATATCACCAGACGGGGTTCAGTCCTGTGTTCCCTGGTTGCTTTCAGGTTGGTAAGGTGGGGAGCCATTAGGCTCAGCTGGTATTGCCTGCACAGTACCTGCCTGGTTCCTTTCTTGCTGCCAATTTTTCATCTGTAAATAATCTACCTATAGCTAGATTTTGATTGGCCAGGTTGCCTGGTTGTTTCTTTTTCCAACATTAAGCGTTTGGATGGCAATTTAAAAAATACCACTTAAATTTGTTGCTTGTGAAACTCATCTTTCTCCTAGCTTTGCTCCTGTGGCCTGCAGCACTGTTACCCATCCGGACTCGCAAGGCCAAAAAAGCCCCACAAAAAAGCCTCAGCTGGACAGCAGGTGAGTGTAACTACAGATCACAGTTCTTCGGGTGGGATTCACATGGACATATATCTAGGTATCTAAACTGTGGTGCTCCATTTTAAGTCAATGAGGTCATTTCTCTTGGAGTCATCACATCTTAGTGTGGGTGTCCAAGAGACATGATGTGAAACGCCCCTGAAAGTTGTTATTTCTCTCCATTGACTTTGGAGGACATGATGGGTGACAGCTAAGTTGTGGGCATCTAAAGACAGGGGAGAGGACTGTGTCCTTCAAGATCCAAAGCTCTATGTCAGAGAAAGAGATTAAAGGAAAGTAACACAAAATGTCAAACTGTTTCTAGTCCTTCAGGTGGGAAGAGATGGAATCATTGAAAAAATAATCCACAACTTTTCCTCATTTCCTCATATGCCCAAACAATCTCAGGTAATTCTGCCACTTTTGAATAATTTTAAGCGATTTTGGCTAAACATAACGCAACTAGAAGGGCAGGACTTTTTTGTTATGAACTTGTCTGTGTGGGTGAGCTATTGTAAAATTAATTAAGAGTATGAAATCAAAGTACAGTAGCTTTTCTGCACAGAGTCTTAATGGGATGACTGAAGGAGAAAGAAGTTAGTGGTACTTAGTGAGCCAATCTAACCCAACTAACCTGATACAGAGCCCACGATGATCTTGGGGAATCTGTTCATTGGCCATCTTGGGACTGGTTCACTCTTTTCACCCTCGGTAAAATACCTACTGGGGGGGGGGGGGGGGACGCGATTTGTGACACACTGGAGAAAGTTATATTTTAAAAGTGTATAAACAACAAAAAAAAAGGGGGTTATAATTCAATATGTAATGCAGGTTTTGAAGGGAAAACAGCCCTCTCGGGTTTCAAGAGTTGTTTTTCCAACTCCTCAGAGGGGCAGATGAACTAAAGTCACCTTGCTGGGAGTAAGGATGGGCTGGATATTGCAGCGAGCTCTGCAACACAAAAAAGCCACATCAAATCAGTACTATAAAAGGCACAACTGTGGGAAGAAAGAGAAGTGACACAGGATCCACAGCTGTGTGGCTTCTCTTGAATCATTTCAGTCCAGAAGATGAGGAACAGGCCGTGGGGCTAGAAAAAGCTGATCTCATTTGCGGGAGGCTCCAAAAGCCTCTGCTCTTCCTTGTGACTTGGCCTAACCATCTCTGTCACAGAGACCCAAAGCAGAAAAAGTCACTGGCAGAGGAAAAGGGTGTGGCAGTAAAAAGGAGGAGCCAAGAGTCAGTAGGTTACAATGGTCAGTTTTCCCTCCTTTAGCTTCATTAGCCAGTATCAGACTGATGGCAACATGATAATGATGGCCTACACAGACATCCAGGCAAATATTTATTTCCCTGCTGCTAGCACATTTACAAACAAAATAGCCAAAGGCAGATAAAATGAGGAAAGGGACTGAAACATATAAGCCCTCTTCTCCCTGTTGTCAGAACTGAGATATGATTGAAATGAGTATTAAATGTGAATGTCCTTATCTCCCGTGAGACACTGACTCTTCTTGATGTAACCAGGATTTGAAACACATATAGGAGACTGTGTAGTAAAAAAAGAATAATACTCACAGATCCAGAAGAAAAAGACCTAATGCAGGGCTGGGGCGTGGGAGGAGTGGTGTATAGGGACTATTTAATAATCAGGCGAAGAATCAGATTTAGTAATAGTTTTGTGATTATTCAGATGTTTAACTGAATCCGGAAAAGATTTGTGCAACTTTTAATTGATTTATCCTCCCCTCTGCCCTGGTGAGGCCACACCTGGAGTACTGGGTCCAGTTCTGGGCTCCCCAGGTCAAGAGAGACAGGGAACTGCTGGAGAGGGCCCAGCGGAGGCTGCGAGGGCGATGAGGGGACCGGGGCATCCCCCTTATGGGGAAGGGCTGAGGGAGCTGGGCCTGCTCAGCCTGGAGAAGGCTGAGAGGGATCTCATCGGTGTCTACACATACCTTAAGGGCGAGTGTCGAGAGGACGGGGCCAGGCTCTTTTCAGAGGTGCCCAGCGCAGGACAAGGGGCAACAGGCACAAACTGCAGCACAGGCAGTTCCGTCTGCGCATGAGGGAAAACGTCTTTACCTTGGGGGTGACAGAGCCCTGGGACAGGCTGCCCAGGGAGGCTGTGGCGTCTCCTTCTCTGGAAACATTCAAAAACCACCTAGACGCAATTCTGTGCGACCTGCTCTGGGTGAACCTGTTTTAGCAAGGGAATGGACCAGGTGATCTCCAGAGGGCCCTTCCAACCCTGACCGTTCTGTGATACTGTGATTTGATAGTCCTCATTTCAAAATCTGAAACCACAAGGAAAAAAAGAGTAAATTCAATCTATGTAGCTTTTAACAAATTATTCTGGAATACTTGTATACTAATATGTTTCATCTCTGAACAGTGTTAAATACAAATATATTTATAGTGCCGTCAACAGTACAGAACAGTAAAGGTTATGTTTTTGATATATCCAAAATGTACCTTCTTCAAAACTAACTACTCATCTTATATTTGCTCTGAATGTATCTCATATTTTAGGCAAAATAATGATGACACGCATTTGGCAAGTGTGGGCTATCTACATGATCTTCGCTGCAAGCCTCTCTGAAGAGCAAGTGCTGAAGCAGGCTTGTCCTTCATGCGGTGCCACTGAGGTTTGCAACTGCTCTGCCAGGGGCTTGGACTTCATTCCCCCAGGGCTCACGGGCAAAATCACAGTGTTAAACCTGGCCCACAACAGGATAAAGCACATCCAGTCCCAGGACCTGCAGCAGGCTGTGAACCTGAGAGCCCTGCTGCTGCAGTCCAACAACATCAGCTCCATAGATGCGGACTCGTTTCGCTCCCTCGGGAAACTGGAGCTCTTGGACTTGTCAAATAACAGCTTGGCTTACTTGTACCCTGCGTGGTTTGGGCAGCTTTTTTCACTCCAGCACCTCCACCTTCAAGGGAATTCCTACAGAGACCTGGGGGAAAGCTCCCCCTTCTCTAGCCTGAGAAACCTGAGCTCTCTCCACCTGGGCAACCCCTGGTTCTCCACGATAAGGCAAGGGAACTTTGAGGGCATTGCGCTTCTCGACAAACTGTGGATTGATGGTGGCAACCTCAGTCAGTACGAGCCAGGAAGTTTGAAATCGTTTAAGAAGATAAATCACATGATCATAAACACAAGAAGTATTAATGTATTCTCAGCAATTGTCACGGACCTTCTCCACTCTGTCACTTGGTTAGAAGTGAGAAAAATAGCATTTAGTATACCTGCTGAAATTCACCTGTTGAAAGTCATGTCATCTTCTTTTGCAAAGAAAATTTCTTTTAAACAGACCTTATTAACAGATGCTACTGTGCCTGATATTGTCAGCATTTTAGCAGACATGCCAAAATTAGTGGAGTTAGAGATTATAGACTGCAGACTCTTGGGTACTGGACGATGGGAAGCACAAATTCTAGCAAACCAGTCACAGACTTTAAGAGTTCTGACAATAGAGAAATTATCTATAGAACAATTTTATTTGTTTACAGATCTCCATACTGTGGAAGGTCTATTATCTCTTGTTACGAAACTAACAGTTGAAAATACTAAGGTGTTTTTGGTACCGTGCCAGCTTTCAAAACATCTTCTGTCATTACAGTATCTTGACCTTAGTGCAAATTTGCTTGGAGACCCGAGTTTGGAGCATTCAGCCTGTAAGGGTGGTTGGCCCTCATTGCAAACTTTAAATCTAAGTCAGAATTCACTCAGTGACTTAGAAATCACAAGTAAAAGTTTGTCTCATCTAAGAAACCTAATTCTCTTAGACATCAGCCAAAATAATTTTGGTGAGATGCCAGACGTATGTGAATGGCCAGAAAACCTGAAATATTTGAATCTCTCCAGCACTCAAATATCTGAGGTCACCGCTTGCATTCCCCCAACGCTGGAAGTTCTGGACGTTAGCGCTAACAATCTGAGGGGGTTTGAACTGCAACTACCTTTTCTCAAAGAGCTGTACCTCACCAAAAACCAGCTGAAGACCTTGCCTGGTGCCGTGCCCATTCCAAACATAGTGGTTATGTCAGTCAGAAGAAACAAGCTCAACAGCTTGTCCAAGGAAGAGTTTGTGTCCTTCAAGAAAATGGAGCTGCTGGATGCCAGCGACAACAGCTTCATCTGTTCCTGTGAATTCCTCTCCTTCATCCACCACCAGGCCGAGATAGCCCAGGTGCTGGTGGGGTGGCCGGATGAGTACATCTGTGACTCTCCGCTGGCGGTGAGAGGGGCACAGGTTGGAGCTGTGCACCTCTCCCTGATGGAGTGCCACAGGTCCCTTGTGGTGTCGTTGATCTGCGCCGTGGTCTTCCTGGTCATCCTCGTGCTCGTGGCTGTGGGCTACAAGTACCACGCGGTCTGGTACCTGCGAATGACCTGGGCATGGCTCCAAGCCAAGCGGAAGCCCAAGCGAGCCCCGCCAAAGGACATCTGCTACGACGCTTTTGTCTCCTACAGCGAGAATGACTCCGACTGGGTGGAAAACATCATGGTGCGGGAGCTGGAGCAGGCCTGCCCCCCGTTCCGGCTCTGCCTTCATAAGCGGGACTTTGTGCCCGGGAAGTGGATTGTGGACAACATCATTGACTCCATCGAGAAGAGCCACAAGACGCTCTTTGTGCTGTCCGAGCACTTTGTGCAGAGCGAGTGGTGCAAATACGAGCTGGACTTCTCGCACTTCCGCCTCTTTGACGAGAACAACGATGCGGCGATTCTCGTCCTCCTGGAGCCCATCCAGAGCAAAGCAATTCCCAGGAGGTTCTGCAAGCTGCGCAAGATCATGAACACAAAGACCTACCTGGAATGGCCTCTTGAAGAAGATCGGCAGGAGATGTTTTGGTTTAATCTGAAAATAGCTCTGAAATCCTAGAAAGGGATATTAAAGAATGAGTATGTATCAAATGTTCTCTGGATTTGTTTCTCTTACCTGTTTGTCCCATCACCTACCTGTATCTCTAGAATAGAAAGCTGAGCTACTGTAAATTCTATTATTTGCTCTGTGATTATTCTCTTTGGGTCATGAATTGTTGTATTGGTTTGAGTTGGAATTAAGTTTCTTCGTAGTTTCTCCTGTGATGCTGTGGTTTGGATTTGTGACCAGTGTTGATAACAGGGGGATATTTTAGTTATTTCTGAACAGTGCTTACACAGCATTAAGGCCTTGTGTGTTTCTCTTGCTGTCCTGCCAGCGAGTAGGCTGAAGATGTATGATAATTTGGAAGGAGACACAGCTGAAAGAGCTGATCCCACCTGGCCAAAGGGATGTCCTATACCATATAACATCATGCTCTGCAACAAAAGCTGTGCGAACGAAAGAGGAAAGAAGAATGTTTGCAGTTATGGTGTTTGTCTTCCCAGGTAACTGTTAGGCATGATAGAGCCCTGCTCTCATGGAAACAGCCGAACACCTGCCTGCTGGCAGGAAGCAGTGAATGAATCCCTGAATTCCTTGTTTTGCTTTACTTGCCAGCGGCTCTTGCTTTACCTGTTGAACTGTCTTAATCTCAGCCCAGTGAGTGAGTGGCTCTGCGGTGCTGGGCTGCTTTCCGGGGTTAAACCACAATTTTCTACACACATTAATCAGCAGTGTTAGCAAAAGCTGTTTTATTTAGATATTAAATGGTGAAAAGTTGTTTAGATATACAGCTATATAGTTTATCCATCTTTATCTATACAGCTATGTAGTTTATCCATCTTTATCCTTGCAAAAGCTTTAGGAGAGAGCCTGCCTTAGCCAAGGGGTTTTCTGCATTCTTTGGATAAACCACTTCTAATCAAATGCAATAAAAGTCAGTTTACGCAGCAAGGGTTTTTGTCCTAGCTCTCCTAGTTAGTGGATCTAAGGACTGATTAGATAGAAATAGGCAGTATTTCTCAATCACTGTCAGTTAAATGTCCAGATCTCCTGAGGATTGTGGCTGCAAGGCTTAATGTAAAAATGCACTTTCACATTGCAGTTCTGGCTGTTGTTCCATAGATGTTCTACGGCAAAACAACTTTCTTGTTGAAAGATCTAGGGAGGTTGATGTCTGTCTAGTTTCAGTGTACTCTGTGTGGGAATAGATGCTTCAGAGTGGTGCCCAAATACTATTCTGACTTGCTCAAATAGAGTTTAAGCTATTCTCAGCTAGAACGTGAGAAACACGACTATATATGTAGTCTTTGAATTCTACACCATATTCCTCTCTCCGATCAACAGTCTTAGCACAGGCACAAAAAAGGATGTTTCCTACCTCTTTGCTCTCTCTGTAAATGCAGTCCACAAAACCAGAGGGAGTAGAGAGCATCCCACCTCAGACATTGTGTTTGCTATCAGCTGGGGCCATGTTTTCTCAAGATTACCAGGACAAGGCCTCTGATTGCTGAAAAAGTGGAATAAATGGGAGACATTGGCACCAGGCTCTTCCTCCAGAGATGATTTAAAAAGAAAGGTTATCTTGGGTGATTCCTGCCTTGCAGAAAATTTCAGATGAACCCTAAGAGCTTGAATGTGGTAGGCCAGAGGGACCACTAACTTCTGGATCGGTTCAGGACTTATGCACAGGGTAGAACATTTCAGAAGCATGTACAGAGGAAGCAGACATGTACAGAAGCAGTCCTTAGGCGCCTTCACATGGAAATGCCTACAGCATTTGGCTGCATCTCTGATGAGATTATGTCCAAGTTATTGTTTTTATTGTTGTGTTTTGGTCTTGGGCATCTAACGTGTACAAAATCTCTGTTCAAACACCTCAATATCTGTAATTGAGTTGTAATTGAGTCTTAACTCACATCTAGCTTCCTGTTGTGTTACTGCTTTTTAGGAAATTCTTCTCCGCACAGCCAATGTGTCAGTGATAGCAGAAGTCTCCCTGTCCTTTGTTAGCCATTGAAAAAGCTGAGGACAAACAATTAGGCAACTCTGACAGTGTAACACAGATGAACGATTTATTTATGTGCATTTTTGCATATATGAACGCAGACATAACACATTATAAGAATTATTAACTTTGCTACTTCATCCAAGCAAAGCCACCTTCACCCATGTACTTAAATTTGCTCTTTCTTTCATTTACTTAATGCTTTTAAAATTGCATCGTTTCCTATTTTTATCATTTAAACCTTACCTTCATTGGTAGCTGGCTTTATGCAACCTCTGCTTTATTCTCACATATATATTAAAGCATAAATTAAGCTGACCTGTATTTCTGATTTCTAATAACAGAGATTCTTAAAATACTGACCATATTTCATTTGAGTTCAAAAGCTACTTCAGCTAGGCTAATTACCTTTTTAGACCAGCTTCTCTGATTCCTAAGCAGAACTACCTGTTCTTGCATAAACATGCTGCATTTCAGTTCCTCACAGTGTGGCCAGGGTGGTATGGACGTCAAATATTCCGCCACTAAGCAGCAAGACTTATGTATCTCTTTTGATCTGGGTTTTGTTTTGTTTTGTTTTTTTAAACCAATAGCAACATACACAATTGGTGGTTAGGGATTGTAACTTCATCCCCCTGTGTTTGAGGAGCTGGTTATTGGAAGGTGGGCCTTTTGAGCACGGTGACGGTAAGTCAAAAAGAACTTAATATAGGATTATTACCTACCAAGCACACCATAAACATTACCATAGTTAGAGCTTTTTGTAAATGGCCATTGGAAAATGTACGAGTTACGATACAACAGCTCTTCAAAGAGGTGAGAGAAAAAACCTAACAGTAATCTTGTATTACCTTAGTTTAACCAAATGAACAAACTATTGGGGTGCCATTCTTCAGAATTTGCTGTATACAAAGCCATTATTTGACTTAAATTCCTCCTTGTCTCCTGCACAATTTTCTGTAGTCAGAATTTCAACTAGAAGCTGCTACCAGTATATTTAATAACGAAACAATCTTAAAATACTTATTTTCCTTTTTTTTTAGAGGCTAGTCATTCTCAGAAATAAGCTTGGGTTGTTGTTTTTGGTTTTTTTTCCTAGCACAGGCTTCCCATTAAAGGCAGCAATTTCTTTTAATTCTTACTTCGAGAAAGTAAAAAACCACTTTAATAGCCTACTGTACAGTTGAAGAGACACTATCCTGTAAAAGTGTGTATAGCAGAACCAGAGTTCAACCAACTGCTATTTTCTCTAGTCTTTTAAAATTAAGTACAGGATATATATTATTGTAGACAAGTAAATATCCAATGTTTTGCATTCTCACCAGTAATCTGAGTCCTATTCTAGACTCAGTAATTAATGCCTTGGACAATACCTGTAACAACTGATTGCCAAACCACCATTAACAGAGCCGGGCGAAAAGATGTCCACACAAAATGTGTGTGTTCCCACCTAATCTGTTGTTAAGGAAATTGCAGAGAAAATGCAACAATAGGTAAATCTTGGTGTTTTTCTTAGCCAGGCTCAAAGAAAGAGTATTGAGTTAAAATTATGAAATGCCTTTTCAACTTTTCTAATTCACTTCCTTTTTATAGGGATAAGGTTCAAATTAAATATCCTCCCCCAAATGGTTAAAATAAGCTTCAAAAAAGTAAGCCAAACTTGGCTTCGACTCAAATAGGTTTCTACAGGTGCAGCAGCAGATCTTTTATTTCATTTGCTAAAGTAAAAATTTTGTTTACTAACTACTGATAGAAAGGGGAAAAACCAGCACTTGCTCTGAAAGTGGATTATATCAGTTTTGTTATTTCATTAAAGAGCAAAATTGACTGCACGGTGTTTCTAAAACTGTGATTTACATTCTTTAAAATGTTCCTCTCATTATAAAAATGATTTCAGGATGTCATCAAATCAAGAAGGAAAATACATATGCACTTCTCTTTTCCTAGCTTGCTTGAGGTCTTAGATAAGATAAAGCCAAACAGAACTATCATATTTCCTAAATATAAATGTTCCTTAATAATAATTGGTTTTCCATTTATTTAATGTAGCCATCTCATCCCTCCACTGCAGATCAAAACAAGAATTAGTAAGTAATCAGGCTATGGTTTAGAAAAGCCAAATCAAAAGCATACTTGTTAGGGAGAGGGTATGGGTTACTTAACATCCTCTCCACATCATCTTTCTCAGGGCAGTATGGGCAAGTTTAGTTCTTGCCAACAATGCACCAACCACAGATGGATGAAACTTCATGAAACCCAGTATAAGGTGTACTGTTCAGGAATCTTTCAAATATAAACAAGGCCCAGTGCTTACATCTGCAAACTTGGTCAAACCAGCAACAGGTAATTTTAATGGCTGATTATGGATAATGCCTTTTCTTATAACCAAACAGTTTCAAGTGACTTAAAACATTTTGAATATTGAGATTTATTTTAAAAGTTGAGTCCAATGTCCTGAACATCCACATTGGTATTCATATTTTCCAGCTTACAAGAAGCCAGGATACTTTTATGAACTACAGAAGGGGGTGATCAGTAACATTGTTCCAGGACGTACGTGACACCTTTCATTTTAGTTTCTGGAATGCAAAATACTGAGCTGTTTGGTACCCCAAACTATGAGACATTGGCTCTTCTGTCAGACTGTAGAGTATCTTAGTGCCACCGTTTGAGAATGGCTCCACATCTGCCTTGAAACTACCCAGCAAACACAGCCCCAGGCACAGCTGGAGGAAATCCTCTGCTGTATGTGGGAGCTTGCATCAGCAGACCTGAGCAATGGGGCAGTATCCTGCCTAGCACAGCGCCAGGCACAGCCACCTAGGCTGTGCACAACGTGCCTGGAAGGTGCACTTAGGCCTGAAACTGTAGGGTTATGGCCACTCTTGCATCAGTTTGTCAAAAAGCTGTGCGCCCTCAGCTTATGTCATAGAACTGAAATGTATTTCACGGTCCTATTTTTACTTATGTGCTGTTGTTTCTGAATGTGGTTTTGGTTCCTTTTTTTCTTGATATTTATTGCCGTTGCTTTTTCTTTTTTTTTTAATGCGGCACGAAACAGGAGAAAACAACAATTCCATAATTACATGGAAAGAATACACATGATTACAGGACAGCTGGTAGGTATTTTCAATGATCCCTTCTTCTTTTATATCCACAAAAATTTTCTGCCTGCGGACTGTGCAGATGTCATTGGACAAATCTCTTTTTGGTATGCCACTGGTGGTGTAAAACTGTCAAGATCAAGTTTACAGGGAAAAAAACGTCAAAGAACAACAAAATATTTGCTTATAGTCAAGGATGCATAAACACATTTTAAGTGCTGTCAAAGATAAGGACAGCATGAAAATGGCTGCAGTGGTCTTAGTTTACTAGTGCCGGGATGCACAGCTAACAAGAAATAATTAAAATCTTATTGCTGATGCAAGAACTTTAGTAACCCTCTGCTTGACTTTAAGTAACTGGGATATAAGAGAATTGTGCTGAGATGATCACTTTATCTGGAAAGGGAAGATAAGAGCTATAAAAAGGACAGGGCAAGAAGAGGCTTTTGGGGGAAGTAAAAAGCTTGTCTTCCTATGGCAATTAGGAAAATTACGTAGCCTTTTGTACATAGGGACCTGCCTGTTAGAAACCCCAGATCAGGCCCTGGCATATGTCACTGGCTGCTACTTCAGTAAGACTATTCTTCTAACCATAACATTGAACAAGGTAGTTCAACAGATTGTCCATGGCACAAAACCAGGTCTCTTCAAGGAAAAGCAAGGTTACTTTACTGCAAGAGTATCCAGTAGACTTTATTCTCATGAACTCAGGGGCACAAGAGCTTACGAGCTCACTTCCAGTCCTTACAAGCAGTATTCAGGATGACGATGCCCAGCACTGACACCAATGGTGGAAGCCATGTAGTCAGAACAGATCCCTGCAAAGTGTCTTCCCATCACTCTAAAGTACAGTCTGTTAAACAGCTGTGTCACAGCAAAATCCATGGAATCAACAGACTCGATTCTGTCATAAAAATCACAAGAGCACTTGGGCGAGTCTGTTCTTGACCAAAATGCCAGAATAAAATAGCAATGAGATTTTTACTTCAGTGAGCTCCTGCTTCCTTCAAACTTCAGGTTTAGTTTCATTTTCTTTTGCAGCAGCAGACACCTTCATACTTGACAGCAAGATATGTTGAAAGCAGGCTATGAAATGCTTTTGGTGCCACAGCTACTCAGCTTTGTTACAGCAAGGCCAAGCTAACAGTTTCTTCTAGAAAGGGACTTTGCTTAGAGTCTTATTATTATAGAGAACAATTAGATACATTTCATTGTTTTGCAGAAGCAACAAGATCAGCCAAATCTCAATAAGGTGTAAGAGACCAGTCAAAGAAATGTTAAGTAATGTGGCTAAAAGCCCACTGTCCTCCTGAATACAAATTCCTTGTAATAAAATCTTCGCTAAATTGGAGCAAGTAGTATTTAACCCCCTACCCCAAAACGCCCCCAACCCAAAATAGTCTGAAAAAATGTTAATATCTGTTGTCATATCTCTGAGACTGTATGTGTTACAGGTCTTGGGAGACTTAAACTTGGCTACCAAATACTCGTAATACCAGAGCTTCTCAGCATTAAAAAGGACTTGTCGTTTCTGCTGCCACAGGGCACAAAGAACCTTTAAAATAGATTCAACAAATTTCACAGTTATATCTTTAAAATACACTGGTGAGGGAATTTAGCTGGTTAAATAAAATACCTGAACAGAATAAATCTTCACATTATTGGTAATACAAAACTGTTAAGTTTCTGCCAAGAACTTTCCATCAGAGTTATGTACTTCTTGGTTAATCAACTATGCAATATACGGGCAATAAATCAGACACTTAAAGGGATCAGATGCATTATGTAGTTGATCTACACAATCTTGAGGAATCCCTGGAATTTCTGGTCAGACGATGCCTCACAGAATCCAGCATAGTAGTTCTGACTGGACTACCAGTCAGAGAGAAAGCTTGGAAAAGCATAAAGAAAATGCAAATTCTACCCATGCAAAAATTCTAGCTGGATTAAGAGGTTAGGTCAAGAATCATCTGGACATACAGTATTGCCTTTGGCAACAGTCAAAATAAAAAGAGAAAATCCTAGCAACTTTATAGCCTGGTAGAGCGGGAAATGGTAATTATCAGAGATTATAATGTGGTTTCGATATGAATGTGCTTATCTATTTTTACTCTTCATGTCAAGCCTTTTTATGTCTCATATCCTTCAGGTACATAAATGAAGGACTGCAGGTTAACTCAGTGGTTAAATTAGGGGATTAAACAAGAGAAGACAGTGGCTGTATGAAGTTTAAGGGGTTTCCCCTCCTCTCTTCACACCACAAACTAAGTTGCAAAATGACTAAATATCAAACTTCACACCAACTTTGCAGTAATGAAAATAAAGAAGTAAGAGAACCTACAGCTACGCACCATAAAAGAGATTTCATGTGTTGAGGTGGGTGGTGAAGAGGCCAGCCTAGAGCAATTTCACTACAAACATTAAAATCTATCAAATAGAGAATCGTAACAGTTGCCAATCCCAGTTTTACCTGAAGATACCCACCTTAAGAACATGTTAAATCCAAACAGGGTAAATATTATGGCTAGATAACCCACAATTCCAATCACATAACTCAGTTTATAGATCAGGAGAAGCCATTTGTAGACCAACCTGCAGAAAAGAGAAAAGAGATTGCTTAAGACCTTGCATATTTTGCAGAGTGGTACAGAAGGCCACATATGTAGCTTCTGCTGAAGTATTTGTATAAATTAAATGGAAGTTTTACACTTCTGTATTTCTCCCTTACTTAAAGGTGAATTTGATTTATAATACAGGAAAAAGTACAGGAAAAAAACCCAAACCTTTTCGGTTTGCTTCAATCTTCACAAGAAATGCTAATTGTAAACAGATGCCTAACATAATTAAAACTAACAATTGGGAATTGTGAAGAAGGGAGAGAGACATAGGCCAGAGCAGGCCAAGAACAGGTAAAATACAACTAAGGTAAGTCAGATACAGTCAATTCAGTATACCACCAATGAAATTTAACTAAAATACTTGAAACCTAGCAGAAGCAACCTCTGACCCATTAATAGCTGTCTTTGTGAGTCTAGGGTGGAGAGGCAGAGTTTCAGAAGGCTGGAGAAGGAAGAATTACAGACCTCTCTTTATGGAAGCTGAGGGAGCTCTAAGGAATAAATTCGAACTATTTGGTATATATACCAAATTGAGCTCTTCAGGCTCAGTCACACCTGGAATGACTGCTGATGGTAAGGGTCTGCAAAATGAAAAACAAAGATGGAACTGATGGAATTAATTTAATTTTAACTCTTGTTTAATTATTTTTCATTTGCATGCCATGTTTGATAAACAGTGGTTTAGAGGAACTTATTCATATTGCAGTTGGAAGATTACTTCAAATGTAACTGTTAATCACACTTTTTGTAATCTGTGAAGATTTGTTCCAGGAAATTCTTATTTGCTTTTCTCCTTCTACAGGTTTCCTATAAGAAACAATACCAAAAAAACCCCACAACAAACCAAAAAAGGCAAAACCAACAAAAAAGGACATACTGTGGTGTCCTTCCCAAGGGAGGTTTGTGGGTTGCTCTGAAAGTGATTTGAATGGCAATAACTGAGAGCACTCCCCACATGGACAGGATCTCCACCAGTAAGGTCTGACAGTGAAATAAAGAGGAACGACCCACATCTGCAGCAGTGTGACCAACTTGGCCAAACTGAGACAGAAATTTCCAAGTAACGACATCCTATGGCTCCATTTTGCATGGTTAGGTTTGATTAACAGATCGCCAAACTGTAAAACCCGTACAAAAATAATGTGACTTGTGCAGCATCTGACACAGGAGAGCCTTTGACCCTAGAGTACAATGTTAGTCTGCCTTGCACCCTGTAAATAATTAATGATCCCAGTGTAGTAAATGGTTATAACACTGAGATACAATTCATCAGACTCCCACATCCAATCCTCAAAAAACTAAACTGCCTATTCATAGAATTAATGTTACTGAAAAAAACATTAAAGTTTGTTTTCTAGCTCAAATTGTATATGGTGACTGCAGGACTAAGTCTTTGGGAGCAGCTTTCTGAAACTGGTGGAGGCAGTTTGGCCTTTAAGCCTTAGAAGTGCTTTTACAAACTTGTAGAAAGGCACATTTGGCTGTGTTAGTTTGGGATGCCACTCAGTTACACAAACACAGCACCAAAAGTTTTCCTTGAAAACTCTTCCTACAGCACAACAAAATGCTGTGGCTTGAACTTTTGAACCTTTTTTTCTAAATGAAATTATTTCAAACTTAGTATGTATATTTGCTTGAATTGCCCACAGTGATGAAATATTCTACTTCTTTTCCAACAAGCAAATATGTGAAACCCACTGAAGAGTCAAAAGCCCTGTAATATCAGTTCTCTCCGTGATTACATCAATGAACTGTGGATTTGGAATTGTGGAAGCCTAATGATGACAAAGATAAAGCAGGACTGACTTTAATACATGTTTGTAGAGTTAGCTCCTGCATTTTTACAGAAAGGTTATGTCCTGGTTTCATCTGGGATAGAGTTAATTTTCTTCTTATTAGCTGGTGCAGTGTTTTGGATTTGGTGCGAGAACACTGCTGACAGCACACAGATGGGTTTGTTTGTTGCTGGGTGAGGGTTATACTGTGTCCAGGACTTTTCAGTTTCTCAGTCCCTGCCAGCGAGAGGGCTGGAGGGGCACAGGGAACTGGGAGGGGACACAGCCAGGGCAGCTGACCCAAACTAGCCAAAGGGATATTGCATGCCATGGGATGTCACACTTTGTGTATAAACTGGGGGGCATCGGTCAGGGTGAGCTGACCATTGCTTGGGGACTGGCTGGGCATCGGTCAGCAGGCAGTTGTGTTGTGCATGACTTGTTTTTCTTTCCTCCCTTCCCTTTGGATTTCATTCCTCTCCCTCTCTCCCTCCTTTTCATTATAACTGTTATTGTTGTTATTATTGTTGCTCTTTCATTTTTATTTTATTTCAATTATTGAATTGTTCGTATCTCAACCCTTGAGTTTCACATTCCATTCTGATTCTCCTCTCCATCCCTCTGGGTGAGAAGGGAGTGAGTGAGTGGCTGCATGGCATTTAATTACCACCAGGGTTAAACCATGACAGGTTACTAAAAATAAAGAAAAATAAACCTAAGGGGAGATGATTTTCAAATTTTTGTTTGATTTGGGGCAGGGGGATTTTTTTAAAAGCAAACAAAAAGCACAATCCATCTAGAGTAAAAATCTATTTCTATGGAAGAAGAATCTCCTTCCTTGATCCAAGAAGCAGAATTCTGAAGGAATGTGTGTTTCTCCCTGTAAAACCTAACACAGTTTTGCCACAGATTTCAGTTGAAGCAGGACTGGATTATGATTCTTCTAAGAAAAAGAAACTTAGAAAAGACTGCCCGAAACCCCAGAAAGCATATAACTATTGAGCAAACCGGTATTTCACAATGTAGGTTTAAATATATTAACAGATAGAAACTCCTGTAAAATTGTTACCACACAGCATCATTAGATCACATCACTGATGCATTTCACCACCTGAATTTACAGGACCTGCTTGTGACCTTTACAAGTCTGCTGCTTGTGACCATAAAAATGACAGCTCCTTCCATGCTGCACAGCCCTTCTGGCATGCTGCAGGTCAGTGGTCCACACACATCCCTGAACATGGAGCCTGAGGTCTCCTGGCCTTCACCAGAAGCCACCAAAGGCTCCTTGTTGCCTGCCTGCCTTGCTAGTCAGACATGATCCTCCTCCAATGCGCTTACGTGCTGTGTGTTGCTTTTTTTTCAGTAGACTGAAAGTAAAGTCTGAAGAAACAAAGCCCAAACTGAACAGGCATGCATCTTCAGTAAAGTAGTTACTTTCTAATACAAACCTGTAACAGAACTTTGTTATCATGTTAGCTGTAAAATAAAATGCTAATTAAATAAAAAAACAGTATCACAACCTTTGCTCTGGGGATGCTGTTATCAGATCAATTGGTATATATTGTTTGCAGTAATTGTTTCAAATTTTCTTATTGATTTTTATGTCTTCCAGGTTGTGAATTTTAATACTATTAGCCTTTACATGAAATGTATTAGTGTTTTGTCATTTAAATGAGGAAAAAGATAGGAATCGAGTTATGCAGATGAAACCCCCAGTATTGATTTATTATTAATACTGAAAGGTCACCATCTGGACAATTCCATAAAATAATACATCTGTATTGCTGCTAAATGGGAGCTTTAACATCTGGATCATATTATTCCAAATTTTCCTCATCCACCCATCATAGCAAGAGGAATTTCCTGACAAATCAGATTGCTGCCCAAAGGTAAAATGTTTTTCTCATTACCGTACTTTAAATGAGCTCAAAAAGACCTAGAAGTGAAGTCAGCATCAGCATCATAGACAACTTTCCCATTGTCTAATTATGCAGATTAAATAGGTCATACAAGCACCGAGTGAAAAATGTCCATCTGTCCTCTGCTTCCCTCACAATGCTCCCACTACTCCGAGCGAGTAAGAATGCCTATCACCAGCAATTTCAGCAGAAGAGCATTATTCCGCTATCCTTTCCATCTTATAGCATATGGTGAAAACTGCATACATAAAGAAAATAACTGTAATAATTAGATTTATTGCGAGGGACTGACCTTACCAGAACTTGTTAACTTGGCAATGCAAGCTAACTGGCTCTTTAAAAATCTAGTTCCTTTTGATGTGGACATATTCAAATACTCAAAAGCATATGCATGGAAGAAATAATAAATCAGCTGTTTGGGGTTTTTTTAAGGTTTAAATAATGTGCTTATACTTTGATAGTACATTGGAAACTGGCAGGGATTTCTATATTAAGTAAATCAACCAACCTTATTTTCAAGATTTGCCTCATTACTTAGGTATAGAAATAAATGCTGTCATAACTATGCTGCTTCATTTTTCAACTGTATTCCAAAGTAAGTTCTCATTACATGACTGTCACATGGTACAAGATACACAATCAGTAAAATGGGCAACCACCTATGGGACTAGATGTAAAGCTTTTGTTTTTGAGATTGTTCGGAGACCATGACAAATCTGCCTTTTTATCTCAGATATTTTAAGACTTCTGTTATGCAAGAGGAGAAAAATTTTGTCCACATATATAATATTTCTTTAACTTTCATCAATAGACAGCTTCTGACAGCAAGCAAATTGCATTATAGGAATCAGCTGAGTACCAGGATAGTATATATAGGAATCAGCTGATAGTGAGAATTTCCTTTGGGAAAATACAGAGTCAAAGCACTAATAAGCTTTTCCCTTCCTTCCCCATTTGATATGCTAGACTGCTGCCTTTATGTTGAGAAAAATGAATAAGATAGGCTAGGACAAGGCAGGAATGTTTTTTCAAGGATGTTAATTCTCTGACTAGGATTCTTTGTTGTCGCCTCACATCCCAGAGCACATACTACAGTTGCAAGCACATCTTACTGGGTTAGAGGAGTGCAAAGTTTGTGAGTGAAATGGAGAAATGAGAGCATTATCTGAACACAGATACAAGCCTATTGAAAAATCAGATTTTTACAGTGTGAACTGGCAGAACACAGGCTCCACATTTATTTTTTTAAATTTCAAATAACAATAAAATTCTCAAAAGTAACTGAAAAATTATCAGTTTCTTTAATCTGCTTCCTCATCATATGGGAGTTAACCCCAAACTGTCAGCAACGATCTAGAAAAAAAACCACCCACAGTTGTCAGTAGCCTACATTTTATTTCAGGCTAAGACTTACTAGAAAAAACCTACTCCTTATCCCCGCCCCCTCGTGCTAGGATAACACCCCTGTTACTCTATACGTAGCCATCTGGTGAAGGGTAATCTCTTCCCTCTTGCCAAAATTATCTACAGCTGAGCCTTGGTTGCTTTGCTGCAACTTTTTTGCTCTGGCCTCTTTGAAATAGGAGCTTTCCTAGTATGCCTGCCTTTTTTTTTTTTTTTCCTCCCCCAGGAGATATTTTACATTCTTGATAAGCCTGGATAAGGCTCTTTTGGAAGATACATGCTGTTGCTGTTTCTCTTGCATCTAGTAAGTAGTAGCTGCTTTCTTACTTTTTTTTTTTTTCTTTCTTTTTGAGCAAGCTAATGAATGCCCTTTCCATTTAGGGCTGATTTTATGCTCCCTTGGACCTTCATTTCCTTTTTCTTTCAAAAAGAAACCAAACTTTTCTTCTTTACATGTTTGCAAAGCACTTTGAAGGGGAGGGTGGGAGTCAATGACTGCAATCCTTTGTTTTATTTCTACTAACAGGACTGTGCAATTCCCTCTGAGCTCTTACTATGTCTAAGAATTGCGTAAGCATCCAAAGCAGGGATGTATATGTGCAAACACCCACCATGACCTCGAAGAATCAGACAGAAAGGTTTGCCTGATGCTGCCTTCCAAGCCATGATATGTAATGGAGGGCTGGCTACTTGTTTCTCTGATTTCTTGGGACAGAAAATGGAAAAAAAAAAAAAAAGCAAAAAAAAAAAAAAGCAGTTTTTGAGCAAAGAACTGGAGCCTCCCGTTGAAAATAACGTGTTCTACCTCTTCATCCAATTTCTCTTCTCTTTTGCTCCTAAAGATGCAAGTGTGTTGTTACAGGCAGGGGAAAGTGTTTGGTTTCTTTTCTTCAGTATTAGATACTGCTGCGCATAACCTACCTGTATGTGAACTACACAGGCATAAACCAAAAGGTCAAAAGCTGGACAGCAAGGAAGAGAAATGCATAAGCAAGCAAAAGTAGAGGGCTGTTTTCTCTTTAGTGAGCATGTGGCTTTTTTTCAAATTTTGACTTATTTAAATGTTTCCTACCAAATCAAACAAAAATGATATGCACGTGAACACAAGCATAATAACTGCCACCTGGAAGAACTGTAATGCAGAAGTCTAGACCTGCCTGTACTTAGGGAAGCAGTAGATCTTGTTGTTTATTTTTATGTTAAATGGACAATTTCCTGTATGCATTAACGAAGTAGTTTACATCCTAAATGTGACTATCTACAGTTTTTGCTCCTAAATCAGAAGGTTTTTTTAGCTAATATAACAATGTGTACTAGTTATTTTTCATATGTCTTGGGTAAGGATCTCATTAATCATTCTACTTTGTATCAACGTTTGTCCTATTTGTTACCCTTTAAAGCACAGTGGATCAGATTTTGGCAGTTACTATGCTGACAGAAATTTCTAACTTTAACTTTGCTGCATGACATACTTTTAAAGAAAGCAAGCTAATGCAATGAGATCAACAATATGTTCAAAAACTGTATAAAACTATCTGGATATGAAACATTAAAGCAATTAATACACAAACTTGTAAGTTGCTTTGATGACAAACACTCTTGTTACCTAACATGGAATAAATGCAATATCCATCTACTGGCAGAGATACACTGTAAGTAGCATTCACTATCGTAAAGTAACTTCATACACAGATAGGTGGTAGGTGTGAGAAAATATTCCTCTCCCAACTAAAGAGAGCATGAAGTGGAACGGCCAAAAAGTGCAAAGCGAGTTTCTCATTCTCAGTGCAAATGTCAGCTTCTGGTGCTACTATTTTTACTGAAAGAGGCTCTGTTTCTGTTCCTCTTTTACTGGAGAAGGAGGTCTTGCTGCTGCCACGCAGCTATGCACTGAAAATTGAGGCCCCAACGTGTTTCTAGTGCAGATGGTCTTGTTTTTTTTTTTGTTTGTTTTGAAATGCACTGCAAAACTAAAAAAAAAAATAAAAATCACAGTCTTACTAAAGTGTTGCAATGGCTGTAGTTGTACTGGAGCCTCCCTAAATTAGTCTAAATGCAGTTAAAAGTACCTTTTTTCCATATTGGCTATGTAGGTGTGACTGGCTACCGTAAACAAATAGTTGGGAATGAAGCTTCAGTTGCTGAAGACTAAGCTAAACAAGTAATAAGACTGTAGGAGGTCTAGGCTACTGGCATTTTTGACAGAGGTTAGGCCTACGTAGTACGTGTCAGCTTTAAGTACTGCTAAGGAGGATAACACCAAAGCAACAGAGTGCAAGCTTTTTAGATTCCCACAGGTTTTCCCAGTCAGATAGGGACTTTCCAAGCTGCTTATCATTGCACGCATACTTAGAATTCAGGTGTGTATCAGCACTGATTCAATACCAGTCTCATGCAAAATATTTTCAATGGAAAACAAAGACATGGACAGTGTGAGTGACTTAGTCACTTCAGTGTTGTGTTCTTTAGTCTAAAGGTCTGTTGAAATCAATAAGACAAAAACTAATAGAAAAAATACTTGAAAAGCCTGAACTGAGATGCTGACATGAGCATAAAATTATTGAATCATACAGCAGAACTGGTCTAGAAGAGAAGTTAAAGAGAACATAATGGTAAAGCAATATTGTATATGATTATGCTATACATGCTCAGGTATTGTGTGTGCTCAGGGTCAGAAGTGTGTGTTTCTAAAGGTAGAGAATTAGTGACATGAATCTAAAATCCTCAGGGAGCTGTGCTACCTATGATTTCATTAGACACTTCACCTGTATATATGCTGCCATGAGAAACATCTCATCACTGCTCCTAACGCTGTAAAGTATAGCTGAAGAGCCTGTTTCACAACCTCTGTATTGCAATTTTATGCCACTGTGAAACTCCACTAACAGTAAAGCTGTCATAGATAAGGCTGGGTTTATATCCCATACTAAAACAGTTTCTGTAAATTGTATCAAGGTTTTGTTCTTTAGCGTTTAACAGACCTGCCACATCAGGAGGTATGATGCTTTAGAGTCTGAAGAGCAATTGTCAAGACATAAAGTATTGATTGTGACAGTCATTGATGCCACTACTATTAAGAAGTTCACTTACCAAAAACTGGATTTCAATCTACGAATGGCTTAGGGCACTCAACAGCTGATGAAGATGGGAAAACTAAGCAGCTGCTTGTGTGCTTAAAATTCTGCCTGTCTGAAACATCTGTGTAATCCCCATTATCTGTTTAACATTCACTGAAAACTCACATTGCTTTTTAAGAACTGTCCCTTTCTGAGATGCCTAACTTTTTTTTTTTTTTTTTTTTTTACCTATTGAATAGGGAGGTCAGGGGTGGAAATCATGTCACTCTAGTTTTCTCAGGTTTTCAGAAAAGTCTGTGGTAGGGGAAAGGAAGTGAGCTGAAGCACCATAAGCCCCAGTTTTATCACCTTAACCACAAGACAAGCTTTCTCACTAATTAGGCTTGTGCATGAGTAACTTGATGAATAGAGGTCTTGAATTCATTCAGTAAACCCTCTGTAGTGTTACTTTAGCTGGATAAGGGTAGTGACTTTGTTCTCCTACCTAGTCCATTATTAGACAGTTGTTTGAAAACTCAAAGCCTTTTCCTTAAAAGCCTTCACCTGCTAAAGACTGACTATAGTATCAGTATGCATACACAGAAAATAAAATACAAGTTGTTTCTTCTTCCTACATAAAAGCTATTCTTCACCTGATCAAGAGTCATGGCTTGCTGTTTTCCACAGAGGCTCGGTCGTCTAGGTGTAAACACTTAGGAGTATGTCATGACTCCCAACTGTTAGTTGAGAAAGATGATGTCTTAACCACTACAGCTCCAAACCTGCTGTCTTTCTGACAAGCTATTCACATTGCGCCATCGACAGTGTCTTTGCTTCCACTGAACACGCAGGATTTGGGCAACAAGCAAGGTTGCAATAAGAACAGGAACCATCTCCATTCGCATTGATTCAGAGCCATGGTGCTTCCCATGCATCTTCCAGAGTTGCAAACAGAAAAAAAAATTTGCGTGCTATTAAAAAAAGAAAAAAAAAAGTCTAGATTGATTTTTTTTATACCTAAAGGGGACAGTAAGCCTATGTACTGAGAGATACTTTATGAGGAAATAGGTTAGTGTTGTTATGCACGAAGGTAGAAGGTAACAAACTAGGTGACAATACTTGGTCTTTGTAATTAGAGCTATTATCCTGAAAAAGGAAATGTGTAGTAAAGTAATGGGCAGACAGTTGTCTTTTTTTTCTTTTCTTTTTCTAGTAACTTGGTCCTGAACATTAATATAGCCACAAATACATACTGCTCATAAACTTTGAGCAGGCATTTCATAACCACGGATCTGAGCCCCACGTAATCTGCTAGCCCAAGGTAAATGCAAACACAGAAGAGGGCTTAAACCCGTTTCAGCTTCCTTCCCTATAAAGTGAGAAATGTAGCTGGTATATATCTTCCTTCTAGAGGTAATAAAAGTGTCTTTGAGCCCCTAAGGAAGGAGGGGATTGTCTTGGAGTTATAGATCAGCCTCCTTCATAACCAAAGCTGAGTGAGCTTCTGTGTTAGATCATGCCCATGTAGTAAGAACCTTGATCTTCATCTGTGCTTGACTCAGATTAACTTGGATGTTAGTTTTCCTCTGACCTGGAGCTTTCTGGGCCTACATTTCAGGACTCAACAGCACCTCCTCGCCTCTAGATCTGTGTATGCGCTGAGTGTACCCCAACTTAACCCTGAAACGAAGTTAAAGAGACAGACATGCACTGTCTCCCTTCCCCTTCCATGCTCTGGTCCCTGAGGGGAGAACCACTGTGTGTATGGGCTGGAAGGCAGCAGCAGCATATTCTGGTTGACACCTACCATGGATGATATGTGGATTGAGACCTTGTGTCATGGTGGCTCATGAGCAGCATCTACTCTGTCCAGCCACAGCCAGTGTTACACCAGTTGGGATCCAGATTTGGGCAAGGAAGTATGCAAAAGCCCAAAGCCGTTCTTTGTTGCTATCACTTGCTATCCCATGTTGGGCAAACTTAGAATTCAGTTAAACCTTTTGACTTCGCAGAAAAGTGGATATAGGTTTAAAACGTGGTTCTTTCTACCCCTTCTTCAGAAGCAAATGTGCAACAGTAGCCATGCTTTTTTTACATTTAAAAAGAAATGGCTACGTGATGGATGCTGTGCTTGGATGCCACAGCAGCACCAAAGTGGGTACCGATACCATTGTCAAATGTCTGTCTTTCCAGCTTTATGCAAGTACCACACCTTCTTCTGTTAACTCTCTGGAAGCAGCTCATCAGTGTGATGGACTTGGTGTCCCTCAGGCTGCAATCAAGGGTGCCCCCTTATGGGCAGCACACCGGCTGGTGGGCAAGTCTACAGCTGGAGATAGCATAATTAATATGCATCCTAAAGGCAGCAACAGGGAGATAACAGGCTTTTCTCTCCACCCCCCACCTTAAGCAGGCATTAAAATGATGGTTGAAGGACCATTTCTTTATATTAGACTTGCAAGGACAGGAAGTGTTATATTTATTGTACCTAAAGGAAAACGTTGTACTGCCAACAGCAACCTCTGTAATGATCGCTGTAAAGCTGTTCCCTATTTTGTTTTGCTGAGCAACTGATTAAACTGACAGAATAAAAAGTTCCAGTGAAACTTCTCAAGAAAAGAAAATTCCTTACTAACGACACTTCTGTGAAGAAAATGTTAAAGGTTTCTGATATTGCTATAAATGTACAATTCATTTAACAAAACATTTACAAGCGGTATGTAAATTAACTTGCTTCCATTGTTCCTCTGTTGATAATAAATAATTTTCCTGAAACACATTCAAACCAAGTATTATAACTTCATAGTGAGCAACAGCCAGATGGTTTTTCTCCTCTTAAACCTCACCACCCCTTCTGTCCTGTGAGTTGCTGAACATGTTGGTGAGTTCCTTCTGCCCCTCTCGCCTGGAAGCTGCTCGGAAACCCAAAGATGATGGTCATGCAATTTCAATCGCTGTGATGTACGATGGGTGCAGCTAATGAATCCTCTCAGGGTAGCCGACCAGCAGGGATGATGGCATACTCCAGAGACCTACAGTTATAGCATAACTTCAGCCAAAAGTGACCTTGGCAGTTATCTGGACCAACCTCCAGTCCAAAACAGAGTGAAGGACTTCAGGTTGCTCAGGGCTGAGTTATTATCTCCATGGATATTTCACTGCCCCCATGGGCCTCCCATGGCAGCAAATCCTCCTCTTCAATACATGAGGACAGAATTACTGCAACAAAATTAGCAAGCTGATGTTTAAACGAAATGTCTCCTAGGCTTCATCAAAAAGGTCTAGGTCTGATCTTTTGGTTACTCTAATTAGGCAGCTGTACAAGTCCACCATAAAGCATGTGGTAAAGTTCACACAAAAAAAGGCTGAAAAGGCGAGTTTGAGAGTATTTGATGAAGTTTAAAAGTAGCACTTCTGGTTCCAAACTGGGTTCTGTCAGACAAGGTCATTATCAAAGATGGTGTTTAGCTCTTGTTTTTCCTTCCAAATCTTGCAATTGTGTAAATAAGTCTAAAAATTCTGAAACTCAAGAAAATATTTTTTTCTGATTTTTATGCAAGTTTGCTGTTTTTCAGTTGAAATATCCATGTTTGGTGGTAGTGGTTGTTGTTGTTAATATAACTTCAAAAGTCAAGGTGACACTTTATGTTGGTTTTTTGCCAAGTACATCTTAGCCCTATGGGTAATGAGTCCTGGTGTTTTGCTGAGTACTGAGGGAGATGCTAGTTTTACCGTCTGCCTTAAGTTACTGTGTGGCACCTTGTACTTGTCTAAGGGAGAAACAGGGAATGCAAGTCACCATTCACTTGGAAAAACACATACACTTCTAGAAGAATTTAAGATACAGCTGCACCTAGCAGAAACTTCAAAACTATCTAGATGTCCAGCTGCTACTCTCTGCTTCCTCAGTCTCTTTTGCTGTTTCTGCCAGAAAAAGTATGAGACAAGTGACTCATGATCTCTTTGGAGGAAAGAGAAGAAAAAGAAGAAAGAGAAGAAAAAAATTCTTCACTATACTTTTGCAGAGTCAAGCGAAGGCATTGACAGTGCGGTCTTAGTCAGCAAATACCATAAAACAAAGACTTGCTTTTGCAGCTCATATGTATGTTAATTTACTTTTACAAAAGTACTGGACTACACATCTGCAAACTGTAGTCTCATCACAGGCAAATTAAATTGCAACAATTACACTATACAGCTCAAAGCAGAGATGTTTCAATTCACACTGCATTATTTATTTGTTTACCAGCTAGCAAGTAGCAGACAACTTGCAGATTCTGAGAACGCATTCATATCTTGCTAATTGAACCTGATTCCTGTTGTTACTATTCAATAAAACTGGAAATAAACTTGAGATAGTTTAGATCCCACTTTTCTCAATACTGTACACAATAACATTTTGACTCTGTAGCAAGCTAGGAACTAGTTAAGAGGTAGGCTACTGGGCCTTAAAAATAAAATTAGTTTTATTTCCAAGGCAGCAGACCATTTGCTAGTATTTCATCATATTCTATTAGTATACTCATTTCCAACTTATTAAAGCGAAGAACTTGTACAAAATACTAATTTTTTGTTTCCCCCAACCCATACTGATAATGACACTTTTTCTTCAGGTATCAGCCTATCTGTGCCAGCATTTGGATGTGGCAGTAGTTAAAAATCCAAAACATTTAAAATAACAGTTCATGGAGTGTTTTTAACAGTGAAATTAATCTTTACATCTCCAGACTTCCCTTTTTAACCTCCGACTGTTCTCCTCCTCCTCTGTGGTGGTGGCAATGGCTTGGTGATGAAGGCTGCCCTGTGCTAGGTGGGTGTGCTGTGCAAGGCAAAGACCAGAGCAGCAGGTGAAGGCTTGTCACAACAAGGCAGCTAGGATGGGCCTTGTCTGTAGGGCAGTGAACTGGACAGGAGGGTTTGAGGAAAGTACCATGAGATGCTGCTACCTGGGTGCTGCAGTTCGTGGTGAGGGGTTGGGAGAATGAAGAGCAGAAGTAGTGTATACAAGGAAGCATGGTGGAGTATATTGACAGTGGCCACAGAGAAATACAATGCATAGAGGCGAATTCTACACAGCAACGCAGTGCTCTGTGTGTAGCAGTGGGTGTAGTAACCCTGAGCAACCCTGGCCATGAAGGCTGGCTAAGCAGTGTAGGGGAGAGCACTGGGGGCTGCTGCGTGGCATGGGAGCAAAGGAGAGTGTTGTGGGTGCTGGCAGTGGGAAAGAGGACAGCGAAGCTCTGGTTTAATGTGCAGCCAGACTAAGGTATCCACAAGTTCTATTTGCTCCCTGCCCTGTCCCAGGAAAGGGCAATTAAAGGTTTTGGATGCAGCTAGGGACTGCAACATGAGTGTATAATGGATGATCAGTGAATAACATAGGCCACAGGCATGACCTTGTCCTCAGTAGTGGCAAACTGTGACCTGGCAAAAAAGTATTTGCTGTAAACACTAAACTCTTTCCTAAACACAGCATCCCTCAGCAGCAGCAGGCAGGGATAAAGTCTAGATGTCATTTGTGCAGTCAGGCCTCTATTCTGGCTTCTGAGTAAGAAGTACTCGCTAATGAGGTGGAAACTAACATTATCCACCTAAAACTGGACCAACAGGACAAGAAAACACTACTGGCTTAAAAGAATGGGCAGAATGGCTTTTATTTGAGTAGAAGAGCTATTTTCTTGTCACAGTCCAGGTGAATCCCAGTTTATTTACACTGGGGTGAAATTAAAAACTTCAGAGCAGACAAGCAGATGCACTGATGTGTGCTTTAACTTCCTCAGCTGGATGACTGAGTTTTGGGAGTTTTTTAGTCTTCAAAATGTTGGTTTTCCAAATATGCCTGCATTGCTCATTATCATTGATGTCATCTTTATTTCAGTGTTGTACTGATTTTCCAGTGTTTATTGTGTCTTGTTTTAAATTAGTTCGCAAGGTCATTGGGGGAAGGTCTGTGTGTTCTTATGTGTGCTTTAGCCACTAAGCACCCAAACATTGTGCTTGGGCTTTTTGATACTACTACGAAGTATCTCCTAACGAAGAGTAACTATGATTAATGCATAGAGTTGTACAGAGAGCTGTCGTCACACCCCGTGTCAGCCATCATAAAATCCTGCAAAAGCTGTATGAGTGCAGGAAAATGTTGAAAGCCTCTCGATGGCTCCGTTTGCTAAGGGGGAAGCAAGGTGTAGGGGAAAACAGGGGCCTGACAGCCTTGCTTCCTGGAGAGCTGGTGGAGGGGTCCCAGCCCCGCCAAGCTGGGCCGGGGGGTGGGTGATGCCAAGTCGGCGAGCTGAGAAGCAGGGATGCCCGTGTGTCCTGGGACAGGAGCACTGGGTTTAGGTGTCGAGGTGCACGTTTCTCTCTGCCCCTCCGGTGGAGGCCTGGGGAGTGCCTGGCCTCCCCCAGGGCCTGTGCTCCCTCACAGCCCATGGGCCAACGGGGCTGAAAGTGCCAACAGCACCTCTTACACACGCACCTGTACATGCACACACATGCACGCCTGTACACACACAGACACACACACAGCTGCAGCCAGACACCCCTCACGGCAGCCACCCCTCACCTCCTGATGCCACCAGACCCTCTCCAGGTGCCATCTTCCCTTCTCCTTCTCCCTCTGGCCCCACCGCTGAGCCTCCAGGACCAGCACCATGGTGGTAGCCATGCCTCCAGCCACAGGTGGGAAGGAAGGAGCCGCCACCAGGTGCCCTCCCAAGCCCACGGCCCCTCAGCAGCACGTGGCCCTGGCAGGCAGCCATTTGGTGACAGCCCAGTGCAGGGCACGCAGAGCCTCCAGACGCCAGTGCTGGGGCAGGTGGTGCCAGGGCTCAGCTTTGCCCGCCTGTCCCTGATCCACCAGTCGGAGTCATGGGAGCGTTATACCAAATGGCTGGGTTTTTTCTCGCTCTGAGGTTTACTGGCATCGCTGTCACCAGCAGGGAACTGGGCAACAGCACTGCTGCAGGCTGGTCTTGAGTGGACAAGGTAGCACCATGCTCTGTCCACCCCAGCACTCGGCTGTGTGAGTGCAGCCCAGGCCACCGCCATTGGTGTCTCCCACCTCTGCTACTCATTTTCAACACTAAAGAGGACATATGTGCCTTTATTATTCTCCCTGTTGTGTTTTCTTCGTGTGCCTGACGAGCTCCTGTGGGGAAGTGACCTGTTAGAGATCCCTTGAGCTGCCTGCTCAAAGCCTCCCAAGGCAGCAGCACATCGAACTCCACCATTGTTCGTTGTTGCCAGATAATTACTTAGTTTTATTATCTGATGCATGAGATGCCAAAATGGAGTTGGTTTGCAGTCTGGCCCTTTCTGAGTCTGTTATTGAGGATCCTGAAGGGACAGCCACCCATGACTGGCAAGGTTGCCAAGGGTTTGTACATAGAATCACAGAATGGTTTGGGTGGGGAGGGACCTTAAAGATCATCTAGTTCCACCCCTTCTGCCATGGGCAGGGACACCTTCCACTAGGCCAGGTTGCTCAAAACCCCATCCAGCCTGGTCCTTTGCTTTTAGTGTGGTGCAGAAGGAGGATTTTAGTGTGTCTCTGTTTTACAGGGGAGAAATACCAGTAGTTAGTCAATAACTGTTCACTCCTAGCAGACACCAGTCCCGCCATGAGGGGAAGCAGGGGCTGATCCTCGTTGTGTGACACCCCCTGCAGTAACCCAAGGGCTGCCTGGCTCAGCACCAGTATGGAGCAGCTTGGGGCTTGGATTTGCAGCTAAGTGCTGCTCAGGTATGGCCGCTTCACAAATCACTTCCAGCTAGCTGGCCAACTCCCCAGCTGGAGCCTCCTGCCAGCGAGACCTGTGCTGTCTTTGCCACAGAGTTCTCCCTGTGTGGCAGGGCTGTGTGCAGCCCCTAGTATGTGCATGAACAAAAGCTACAGTAATATAATTAATTAATATCAGCCACTGGTGGGAAAGGCCTTATCTAGAAAAGGTAGTGGTACCTTTCCTAGCTATTTCCCTACAAGTAGATATATCTTTTTTTAAAAAAAAATATGTATATATTTTAATACAGTGGGTTGCATGTCATAATGTTACACGGTTTTGTTGTATAGCTTCTCTATTGGCCATTTAACCCAGAATATGCATCAAACCATTAAATCACTAAATGTTTTTCTGTTGTAAAGGTAGTGGGTTTGTATTTCTAAGTGCTCTTTAAAATGCAACAGCAGGATCTCTTTTTTTTTTTTTTTTTTTTTGGTGGGGGGCGTGGGGTGGGGTTTTTTTGGACAATTTGAAGGCTAAAGAGCATTTACCTCCCACAAAGCAGAAATATTCAAGGGAAACATTGTATATATTGTTACCCTACATTTTCCCTTTCTTTCATCAGTGCTTTACTAAGTAGGACTATGCAGCCAAAACGAAACTAGGTGATAGAGGAATGTTTCTGCATAAACCAACAGTGCCCATGTTCAGTACATGCGTACTGTACCTTTACAACACTTATCAAACAAGAGCCTCAGAGCACTTGGCAGAATTCTAATCAAAGGCAAGGAGCTGTCAAAGAAAGTGTAAGCCAAATCATAGCAATTTAAATTACATGTGCAATTAACATTTGGGGCCTTGTTTTTCCATCTCAACCTCTTGACGACCAGGCAGCCCTGTCAGTTGTTAGCTTTACCCCACAATTCAGCAGAACACAACAAACGCTTTAAATTTGATTCTTTGAGCTCCCCCCTAAAGACTGCTTTACTGGATTTGCCTATGTTTTCATAAACTTGATATGCTTCAAAGGCTTGCTTTGGCCTTACAACTCTTTCTGGCTGACTAGACTGAGTTCTGGGACTCCTGGGAAGCCAGAAATAACGGATTTTTTTTCTTCTTGGAACTTTTGTGGGAATGTCAGAACTGCTGAAGCTCCAGAGCAGGTCTCAGATAATTCTGGCAAATTCTCAATGTGATAACTACAATACAATATTGTACTGGAAAGGAAAACCTGATAAAAAAATAGTAATAACTTTTTTTATCTCATGATGCACACGATTTACCAAGGGACTAAAGTAACATAAAAATATTAATTGGATACATTTATGATCAAAGAATAAAGCAATATGGATAAAGCAAGACAGACATCAGCTGGTTTCACTATAGGCTTAAATCGCTGAAAATTGTTTCCCTATACAGGCAATAAATTTTTGTTTTTCTAACTACCCTGTAAAATGCAAAAATGGGACCTCTTCTTGCAAAAGTTGAAAGGCTATTGCTTTTAATTGTCATTTGCACTAGTTAAAATTAAAAGTGCAAATTTCTATGCACTGAAACATGCATGCACACACTGTGCTCTGTGCATTGTCTATTTTATGTCCAGCCTCTGGATATTGTCAGATAAAAGAAGAACATTTTTATTTTGTGAAGGAAGTGCTCTTAAAAAGCAGCAAAGCACACCAGACAAGGGAAAAATAGTAAGTTAATCTGCCGTAAAGCAGGACATGAAAATGTGTTTCTCCTCATATCTGCAGAAGTTAGTGAAGCAAACCTTTTTGCTTCGAGTAATGAAAATTCAAGAGCCAATCCCCTTGTTCCCCCCATGATGTGACTGGTTTAGGAACAGAAAATTTTCCACAATAACAAGACAGTTCTTTCCAGTAATTTTTAGTTTTTTAGTTATCCTTTTTTTTTTTTTTCCTCTGAAAAAGGAAGTCTAAAAATGCACATTTCATAAAATGAAGGCAGTGAGACCTTTGTCATCCCTGGACCCCAGAATATGGGCACTAATAAAATGTTTTGAAAGACTGGTGCTGGATTCATGGTAAAGGCAACATGTGTAGACCTATCCTACACAACAGCACTATCTGGCATCTGTCCCTCCGTAGAAATGGGAAATAATTATCATAGAGAAACAACATTACTTTTGCCTCCAGAAGTGTTTATGTTGTCAAAGGCATCCCGGCTTTAGCAGGCAGTGGTGGAGAGTGGGAGGGTGCTGGAAAGACTGACGGACAGAACGGACAGCAGCAGTGAGGTACTGTGTGCTTGTAAACTTACAGGCTGGCAACTGAAGTAATGTGGAGCTGCCTTTCAGGGAAGCTCAGAACAGAGTAGGATAGCTGGGAGCTGGAGAGAAATCTGAAGCTGGGTGATAGGGTGCTGCACTAAGCAAAAAAGGTAGCATGGCTGGGGGATAACAGGTATATTCCAGTCAGAGTACAGCAAAGAAATGAGTGATAGCAGCTCCGGCAAGGGTACATGTGTCTCTGGTGTAGGACGTCTCTCTGAACGGTGCAGAGTTCACTGAACTCGAGTCCTTTATGCCTGCTCAGCTTGTTGTTGAGCATACTGTGTCTTTCACCCCATCATGTAAGGCCTTGGTCCTGCTGCTCGCTGAAATGCAGAGTGTTGCTCCCACTGAAGTCAACAGGGTGAATCACAGGAGTGAAGCGATGTAGCTGTGGAAGCCTTTGTGGTGTGGGCAAGGAGCACGCCAGCCCATGGCATACTGGGCAGGCAGCTGCTGAGCAGCATGGTGTGTATGCAAAGCAGCTTCCCCAGGTTTTACTGACAACTGAAGCTGCTGCAAGGCCTCTGGACTGCTGCCAGATGCCTTATGTCCTGGGTCGCATGCTGAAATCTGTGCCATGAAGCGGTCGTGTGTGCGCTTTAGTCTTGCTGATGTCAAAGGGTATTAAACACGTCTTCAAAGTTCAGCATGTGCTCCAGCAGTCCTGTGTGTAGGAGGCACACGGCCATTGTGCTGTCCTGCTGCAGGGAGGTGCGTTTCTAGCTCACAACAGCTTTTGAGACCGTAGCAATCAAGTCAGAGGTTCACAATACTTGCTGCTGCATTTTAGCTGTATTCGGAAGGGAGCACATTCCATCTGAATGTGTGTTCAGTTTTGCACCTCTGAGCAGCAACTGCCCGAAAGCTCCCAAATTTTCAAAGAGTTACATGGGGATTTATCCAGCCAAATCCCATTATAATCAATGGGAGCTGGGTGAATAATTACACTGCAGCTCTTTGTAAATAACAGGGAAGGTTGCCAGTTATTGATGATTATGATGCTGACTTTTTGTAGATATAGGTCCACGTGTCTATTGGGAACTGCACTTAGACCACCACATTATTCCACATATTGGTAGTTTCCGTGTTTACTGTGCATATCACTTCAAAGAACCGAGGTTGATGACTTCTGGTCCACTGTGTTAGCAGTCCGTCTTCTCTCCATCTCCTGTTGTTTCCTTTCACAATCTGAGTGAAAAAAAATGGTGGTGTAAAGAGAGCTCCAACAAAGAGGTCTGTTGAGCCTGTAATGCTCCTCTGAAAGAAGGCTGTCTCGGGGATGAATGGGGCAGCCTCAGCCTAGCAGTAGCGAGGAAATAGATGACTTGGCATCGGACAGTAGCAGGCAGCAGGGTGCATATGCCGAGTGTAGTGTCAAATAATGGTTAAGCTAGTCAGTTGAAGGGCTAAATGAGAGTACATTGTCTAACCCTGTAACCGTAACTAAATTGTAACCTGAAAAGAGTTTATAAACATCTGGCTGCTAGCCCAACTCTAAAGCTTAATAGCTAAATCTGAGGTGCAGATTTTTTTAAGGCTGCAAATCATTACTTGGAAGTATTACTGTCTTAAGCAGATTAATTGCATTTCAGGATTGTAGAGTGTATTAAAATGTGGTTTGAGCATCTCTGCTCAGTTTTCCCATTAAATTAGTTTTCACAAGATCAACATTTATGACTGACGCTATTCCATTTGCAAATCGACACTCATTTGGAAACTCATTTTGGTTTCATGACATCTTGCTGCTGATTTTATAGTTCTGCTCAGTATTTCATAGAGAATTCTAGTCTGGTGGTACACCTTAACTTCACTGATTACTATATTCATGTCTTCACCCAGATGCTCATCTTTTTAAGCTTGAATGGAGTAAATGACACATCTGTGTCTTAATTTCTCACAAATTTAGCAGTGCAGGAGCACATTTCCCTGTATGGTCCTATTTTATTTTAATGTTGCTGTTCGGTGACAATGGAAAGCATATACTGGTTAGACTAATAAGCATGTGACCTCCTCTGCAGACTAGCTTTTCAATCTTTTTATAGCTCCCATTATTAATAGGACACATCTATGTGCTCCACATTTGTGTTGCAAATACTTAAAATAGTTGGAATAATTTTCTAATTACTTAAACAATACACTGTAGCAGCACCAGTTGGAATTCCTGTAGGCTACAAGCTTGCTAATTGTTTCCTTTAGTAAACCTAATTTATAGGGCTGTGCAAAGAGTTGCTGGGTTTAAAGCATTTTGGCAGCTGAACTGAAAAAAATATGTTATGAACTGAATGGAAACTTCATTTCTTTAGAATTGTCAGCACAGCAACAAGGATTGATTTGGGGTTATAGAAACTTTTTTTAACACCTGGAAAACTGTTTCATTTGGTTTTCAGGTATGTTTAATAAAAGCAAAGGATTGGATCATAAACATGAGAGGGAAGTAGTCCCAGCTCTCCTGTTTTATCTACTGGTTGAGTGAGTAGGGCAATTTACCTGGGATGTTAACAACTTAAATTCAAGACTCCCAACTGCTTCAAGCTTTTAGTAAAGGTTCACCTAACACTCAGATGAAAGCCTTAACACTGGAAATGAAGTATTCTGGAATGGAGCTCTGTTTCTTTCCTAGGTTGCCTAGACTAAAACTTAACCCCAACAGATCAAGCAAGCAAAATCAGGACTCGTGGGTCAGGTTTCTTGCATTGAGTCTTCTCTGTTTACAAGTCTGACGTGAGGCCATGACACACATCTACAGGGGCAAGAGAGAGGCTGAGGATCAGAGGTGGGCTCTGACCTCTCTACTTCATGTTCTCCCACTGCTGTGCAAAGTGAGTAACCTAGTCATCAGGCCATAAGCTTATTTTCTCCATCTAATTTATTATATAATTTTATACAATTTGGAAAAGTTCGGTAGCAAAAGTCGAGAGTGAAACACCCAGCATACTCCCCATTCAAATGTGTAGCTACCAAACTCTCTGATTACTGGTTGAGTTCTTGATCCGAACTGGGGCATGGAGCACAGAGGGGATGAAAGGACAGATTTAAAGCTGGCTCTTCCACAGCCTAGACAAGTGTTTACCATCTTATCTCACGTATCTATTTGAGTGTGCATAAGTGAGTACAGATACTGCCAGTGATTGTGCAAGTCTGCTACCCAAAATGGAATATTTAATTTCAGAAATGTCCACTTCCAACCTTGGAAATGAAAAAGAAACAGCACTAGGTGAATTTCCCCAATTTACTTGAGTCATCCAAACCAATAAACCATTTAATGAAAAAAAAGTTCAGCCAGCTGCACTTGGTTAAAGGAACCTCTCATAGTGTGAAAATTGACATAGACCTTGGGTTTTCCAGTTATCTGAAATTGCTATCAATACTGTAACTTTTATAACACTTTTTGGAGAGGCTCTTGCTCTGGAAAAATCTCAGCACAATATCGTACATTTGGGGAAACGTGTTGAAAAAGAACTTGCAAAAGACTTTCTATTTTTTTGTTGGTTTCTAGTGTTTTTACTGGATCTGGAGTAAAAACAGCCACTAACAAGGTCTTACATTTCAGTCTTTCTGAAGACTGCATTTTTTCATAGTCCTCAGGTTTTTTTCCCGTTCTTTAACATACATATATTTTATTGACTCAATTAAGAACATTTGGGGCTTTTTCTCACCTCTATTTTTTTTAGGACCAAATAAGATTTACTCAAAGACACATCTGCTGTGTCTTTGTTGCTTTACTCTGAATGCCTCCAGAGGAAAGTAAAATACAAAAAGAAGGTGCTTTGTCAGGTGCAGACTTAAGTGTATGCAAACTTTGGTCATTCAGGTTCTCAGGGTTGAGTCTAGCAAATCTAACTCTTCCTAAAGATGAGTATTTTCTTCTCCCCACCCCCTGCTTTCTTCCCCATCTGCAACCTCCCTGCTAGCTGTAGCATTTGTACCATAACACTGAGAATGAGCATGAAATGCCAAACTAACAATTCTCTTCTGGAGTTAAGCAGATGATTTGAGGACTATGCAAGCCCCTGCCCCAAACTGGGGGTTTGCTGTGACCTGTTGTATCCCTGTTTCTAAAGACAAACTTGAAGAACCAGCCCTCCTCTGCCTTCCCAGGGATCTGCACTCTTATCTCTAGTTGTTGTTCACTAACACTTTTACCTGTCAAAACCCTTTCCGCTGCCCTAGCAATAAGCATCCAGGCTCTTTTCCAGCTGACATAAGCTTCCTGCCACCTCCCGATGAGAAGTGCTTCCAACATTTCCAGCTGCCAGACTTTCAGCATCTGCTCTACATGTCACCAGGCTGACTTCGCTGAACCTCAGGCAGCTTTTCACTCAGCCGGTTGCCTGATGCTATACAGTGAGAATGACTTCATCCCGACCACAGTCATTTGTCCACCTCTTTATGTGCTGAAACACTAGACAATCAAGGTTGTTGTTTTTCCTTCCAGATAGCTTCTGCTATTGCATTTATATACAAGTACATGTATTATGCAGACGTAGTCAGATGTTGTATTAATAATATTTTAGAGCAGTAGCTTCAGCAGGGCTCCATTAAAATAAATCAAAATGCTTCTCTTCTAATTGGAGTTTGAGCAGGAGTTGTTGGTGTCCTTATTTATACATAGCATGACATTTAGAAAATAAATACTCTTACTGTTAAGAGTCAGGCTCTTCAAAAGTAGTCAATACTGGGTTTACTCTGCTTCTTCTATTAATGTATATGGAATTTTACAGCTGATTTTCCTAGGACCAGCTCTAGGCCATCATTTCACACTTCATAAAGTCTACCTAGAATGTGTGTTGGTACCAAATTCCCTGGCAAATCTTGTCCCTCCTTTTTTTTTTTTTTTTTTAAAGCTCTGTTTCTGCACTGTCCTTTCAGTAATGTGTCAGAAATGAAATACATCAGCCAGATGAGAATCTCCCACTGAAGCAGATTATGCCATTACAGTATTCACCAGCACCTTCTTCTTATCTCTTTTTCGAGTGCTGCTGTGTGTAAAGTTTTCCACAAGCTCTTCTAGATCCTTTTTCTGCTTCAGAGGATCAAGATAGAATGAGTGTGGGAGACAGGCAAGCAGGAGGAGACCCCAGCTGGCACATACAGCAAGCCTGGGTCTCGGGTGCTCAGCCTTACCAAGATTACCATAAAGCTGCAAAGGTGTATTTTTCATCTCCAAGATAGAAGTGTGCTGAGCCCTGCCCTGCAGATGGTCATTAGCTGCCATCTGAAGGGATCCAGCCTGCTGCTCTCCTGCCCTGTGGGAGCTCAAAGGGCTGGAGCAGCACCCCAGCCCTTGCTCCGCTCCTAGCCTGCTGTGATGGGTAGGTCCCTGGGGAATCCTTCCATGTGCTGCAGGTACAGACTATAGCAAGACAAAGTCGATACTGCAAGTTCACCAACTGCCCTTGGTGCTGGGTAAGCCACAGCAGCAAATTGAGACACAGCCTGCTGTAACATATTGGGTTTTTTGCAAATATCTTGGCTGAGGGCTTATTTTTAGGATGCTTTTTGTGTGACCTACCAGCCACCAGCGTCACCCTTGCATCAGATTGTGCAGCCATAGGACTAGGTGGATCTTCTGCTCAGCTGCTGAACTCATCACATACCACTCATCATATTTAGTTATTTTCATTCAGTGCTCATTTGGGGTTGAATAAAAGCTGAACAGACGTACTGCCTGCCTTGTGTGACTGAGGGATGTGGTGGGAGCACACAATTGATGGGGGTGCAGAAAATGGAGCAACTCACATTTAGATACAATATGTTACATACAATACAATATGCCCACATTAAATGTGGTTATTGCTAGGTGAACGTCACCCTAAGCTAGGTTGTGGGACTCTACTGGCATAGGAGATGTGCTATATTGTAATCCATGTTCTAGATGTCTCCAAGTGATCCTTTAGAGTTTCATATGGGAGAAAATGCAGTGTCTCTTCCATTTTGGGATATCATTAAATAAGAGACCTTTTATGAATTAATTATGAACTATATTGCTGACATTTATATTACTCCTTGCTATGGGCTAGCTATTTGCAGCAGCTGCAAGGCAAGTCTTAACAGTTAATGCAGTTTCCTGCTTTAGTGTGTTCTAGAAAGCAGTATTTCATACAAATCTTTTCTTGTTCATCTGCTTAATATAGCAGTACAAATTTGAGAAGGATGCTAACCTTTCTAGCAAGATTTCTAAAATTTAGTTCTGGATGGAGGGATGGATTTCCATGCAGTGTTTTCTTATGAAGGCAGAGCCAGCTTTAGAATTCCAGAAGTATCTTATAAATGTATAAAGTCCGTTTCTGTGGGGAAGCACTTTGGTTCTCCCAGTAAGTCTCATATTCTGTCCGATGATGAACCGAAAGGGTTGAGGCAATTTTAACATTTCACGTGTGAGACAAATTATGATACTACTACTTGCTAATGTTTTCAAAAGTCTAGATCCCATTTCCAAAATCCCTGGGTGCCAAATACATTAAATTCTCTAAGGATATATGTGTTGCAGCCAAATTTTTAAGTGTATGTGGGTACCTTGAGCAACAGATAAGCATCTGTAAGCATCTAACAGGATTTTAAACATGCCTTCTTATATTGTTTCTGACAAAATTATTTTTTTCCCTTTTGTTGTATGTTACTTAAAAATCAACACCTAAAAATATTTTGGAAATTGAGCTTATACTTAGTTTCATAGACTCTTTTGAAAATACACGCTCTGTTTAAATATCCACATTGTGTGAAAAAAACCCACCATTCATATCATGGGATGATTGCAGTGCTACAGATCACAGAATGTGAGAGTACTGAAAATTTTTCCCATATTGAAGAATCCAGCATCTGAAGGAAATAGGCTGTGTGAGGCGATAAGATTAGCTTAAAAATAATTTTCTTTCCTTGTTGAAAACAAACTATTAAACCTCCTAAATCTTAAATTACAGTGTATTTTCTTGTCTTGCCTAATTATTTGGGGGTGGGGTGGGGGGAGTTGCTCTGGTTTCTGAAACTCTACCTCTCAAAATTCTTTTGCTTTACCTATTACAATTAAGCTATTGTTTTGCTTAGGAAAGTGGCCTGACTTAATTCAGGTTTGTGCCTCAGAGTAAACTGAAATGATTAATAGCTCTGTGTGTGCCTAATAACGTGAGCCCTGCAGCCACTAAAGCACCTGCCTCAGTGTGTAACCAGCCAGGGTTCACTATTGTGCATGGCTGGAGATTCACATAACAAAAGAGGCAATTAGACAACGTAAGGGATTCGAAGCAAGCTAACAATGCAGGGAAATTGCCAGGGAAAGATTAGTTATCTCTTGCCTGATAAAAGCAGGTATCAATGGAAAACTCTTCAATTGTCTTTCCACAGTGGCTCCATATGGAAAGTTTCATGTCTAATGAAGACTTCCAGGGTTAAGCTCTGAAAGCAAAGATCTGGAAAGTTGAAAGTGTGCTTAATTTAGCATTTCTGCTACCCTTTCAGATCACTCCTAAATTTATGAGTTGATGCTAGTTCTGGCTGTGCCTCTAAAGGCAACCTGTTGTGTCCAAACAGAAAATTCTCTGTGATTTTAGCATCACCTTTGTGGACTGAAAATTACTCCAAAAGGATGACCTGCAGCATCTGGGTTTTGAAAGGGCTGATTTAATAACATTGCCTTATCATGGGTCTTAGAAGGTATGTATGCTTTTGCTCGGGTCTGTTCTGTAAGATACTGAGCATACCTCCTAACTTGTGTTGCTTTTTCTGGCCAGCCAGCTTCTCCGTGTGTGCCGTAATTGGTTTTGAAGTTTGCTCTATCAGCTGCTTCGCGGTGTGACTGTCTGCATTGGTTGGTGATTTTGATCAGTCGTGAGAGCGATGGGCTGGCTGGCTGATTGCTGAGGTGTTCCTCCTGGCTGGGTGACAGGCTTGCTGGCTGACCTCGGCCAACTGGCTTTAACTCCAGCGGGGGATAGCGGCTAATATTTTCCAAGGCATCTAGGTGATTTAGGAGTCCACGGCTCACCCTGAAGAGGGTTGATGCATTTGGAAAATGTTACCCTATTTAACTTACCCTAAAGGGGTATAGCATGGGCTAATTTATGTTTGTAAGACAGTCTGGGGTCTCGGATCCCTGTGATGTGAATATCTTGCACTCTCCTCTTTGTACAGAGGCAAACAAGATCCATTCCTGTGGTTGTTTCATCAGACAGCTGGACTGTACTGAATCTACATCTGCTGATAAGAAAGCAACTTCTGGATAAATCATACAGACATTTCTCTGAAGCCTAGAAATAAGAACTTCTGGCTCCAATAACAAAAGCCTGGGCTGCCCAACCTAAGGAAGGCTACCTACTGCTGTGGTAGCAATCAATCCATCACCCTTGCTCTGGCATTGCCAGCTGTGGGCACATCACTAGGGCTCACAGGGCTGGCAGGTTTGGCAAGGATGGCAGCAGGCTGCAGAAGCAGCAAAAAAAGGAGCTGCCCTGCCAGCTGCACGGGGGTCACTTGTGCCCCAGCAGGCACCTAGGAGATGATGAGGCAGTCCATTCTTGAGCCATGGTGCTTGAGCTCTTGGCTGACGCCCTCGATGGCTGAAGAGAGGTAGTGAGACATCTGGGAGGAGGTTGAGAGAGGCGCACCGTGGCCCCAGTGGGGAACACAGGGTTATAACAATGGGGCTGAGATGGGTGGGAGACGTAGCCATGCAAGGGAAGATGTGCTTTATCTGTGTGTTCTTCATGCTTGCTATGTTCTTTAAAATCTTTATGCTCTCCTGCTGCAGAATAGGAATAGTGGCCATGCCCGAGGCGACCAGCATGGGTCTGCGGTGCTCCTTGTGGCATCTAACAACCCTCCTGTCCTCATAGAAAATCATTAATTAAATTTAAATGCCTCTTGCTGAATTTCCCGCATGGGTCCTTTTTATGTCTTAAGCTGGTCATTAGGATTTTTGTGGCTTGTGTGTAGTTATACTGCATGAGTCCTTTAATAAACCATACTGAGGGAGAAAGTGTCTGTATGAGAGGGGCAAGAGAGAGGCTGAGTGGCTTCTCTGCGGGTGTCTGAAGTGAATGAGAAGTGAGGGAGAAAAGAAAGGATTAAGAAGTAATTAAAGAATGATAAATAAGGAAGAAAGGAAAAGACTGTGAGGAATATTGTTGACGGGTTTTAAATTTGAATTTGGGCAGTCATTTTTTTTACACACTCTGGGGGAAGAAGAAGCTGGAGGGAGCCTTGGTTGCTGTTATGCTTTCAAATTATAATCTAAGTGCTGCCTTGATTGCACACCGTTCTGATTGCTGTGGCCTAGTGATTAGAGCATAAAACTTGGAGACAAAAAATATGCTGCTTTTCATGACTGTAAAGGACTTGCTGGGTGGTTTTGAATGAGTTATTTCACTTCACTGTGCCTCATTTTCCTGATCTGCAAAATAGGGATATTAATGCCTATTTTTGTGAAGGCAGTCTGAGAAGCTTAAATGGAAACTTCTGTATAAATGTCAAGTATCATTATTATTGTTCTTAAACTAATCCATTGTAGTCAACTGCTTTTATAGCTTTTATGAAAGCAAATACAATGGGAGCTACATAATTGGCTGCCTAACAATGTTGTTTTAATTAGAAGAAGACAAAAAGTGTCTGAAAAATGCAACAGTGGGTTGCTTTTTTTCATCAATTGCAAAAAAAATAAATAATCTACTAGAACTGAACCATACCATACCAGGTAATAAAGTTACTCTGAAGTATATGTGACACAATGATCAGAAGTAACAGGCTCTGGTAATTTTTTGTTACATGTTTTGTTCACTGTTTGCCTGGCACAGTGGAAGATTTTCAGGGGTAAAAATGTGAAAAATTTTTGCATTGACTCCTTTGCCAGCATCTGAGAGATGAAGCTTCTTCAGGCTGTGACCTTAAAATCCTAATTTGCAGTTGAATAGTTTGTAATATCTGGTTTATACACCTTTGGAAACAGATAGTATAAAAAAGAGTAACACTCCCTCTCCTTGGTGAGGTGAATATGACCCATCTTTTGGTATGATACTGTTAGAACAAGGTAATGGAACTAAATGGGGAAAATGTGAGTCCCATTACACTTCACATTTGCCTAAATCCTGCTTATCTGAAAGGTAATTCTGCCTCTGCCAATTCACCCTGAGGGTGGGAGTCCCAGGGATTCAGCCCAGGGCCACATGCAGAAGGCTTTTCAGTAGGGGTATGCTGTATGGCAGGATGCTCTTAATCCAGGATGCTGATTATACTATTAAAATTGAATGTTTGCCAGTCTAGTTTATTCTTCTTCTCCTGAATTTGTCCTGACAGGAACAGGATTTTACTGGTGTAATGTGTTTATTTTGTGATGGAGGAAGGGGAATGTTCTGGGGGTTTTTTAAGACAGAGCAATGTTGGTCATAGGTAATATGTCTTCATACATTTAAGTAATTTAGCAAAAATCTGTTATTTAGTCTTGGCCTTAACATGACCCCAGAGTGAGTAACTTGTGACCTGTCTGTCCTCATCAACATCAGTACTGCTGCCTTCTAGGACAGCCCAATTAAGATAATTTTATGGTTGCTGTAGGAGGACTTTGTATCTGTGAGGCGGGCCAAGTAGAGCAGCCCTGGCTGTTCATATTCAGTCCCAAGAGACCGCACTGCAATGACTGCCTCTTCAAAGGGCTTTCCTCTGCCCGGCAGCGCAAGCCCATTTTCCGCAGGCTCATCTTCAGCCTGCTCCTCTTGATCCGTGAACTTGTTCCCTCTAAACCCAAGGCTGTTCAGCAACAAGTATTACATTATATGCTGAGCCAGATGGGTAGAGCAATGAGACATCTGAATGCTGATAGCTCTGTAAGGTGATGGACAGAGAGTGCTGGTATTAAAATAATTACACCGTGGAATGGAAAGACTCAAATCTGTTTCCTGGTAAGCCAGGTCCATTTAGAAGAAAAGTTTTAATTACATTTCAGTAATGTATTTGCCTTTAAATAAAGACACTGATTTAAAAACAGTTAAGAGCCATTTTGGAATAGGGCTTTTTGTTTGGTGGTTTGTTGCTTTTAAAAAAAAATGTTATGCTTTTGAGGACATTTGTGAGGACTGCTCTTGTCTTGCTTGGTCAGAGTCCTACTGTTGGTTGTGCCAGGTGTAGTGAGAGCATTAAGACTGTGGGAGAGGGCAAACGATTCATTTTTCTAAAACAAATGTAACATGTTGGATCTTAAAATTTTCTTTTTTCATCCTGATGGTGAAAAAAAATACACTAAATATATGAAAATAGTGCGGTTTTTTACCTCAAAGAAAAGTTTAGTGTTGGATTTGTATTCTGTCTGTGAATGGTTAACATAAAGCATTGTCCCTGGGAATACTGGACATAGCTCATCCTCTCGGTGAAGCTAAGAGGATTGTTTTATGTGTGACAACACTGGGAAGCAAGACTATTTTTCAGGGTAAGCACAGTAAAATTCTAGCAGGTAATGCTCTTAATCAGAAAAGATTTCTAAGAAAAGTGTTAAAAAACATTCCTCTACTTACACTATTAGGTAGATTTTATTTTCTTCCTCAGAATAGTTGAGTGTACATACACACAAAACATGCGTGCCTCTATTATTCTGAACTGCTAGTTGCAAATGAGATTGTTCTGCCTACTCTTGCACTCCTTGATATGCCTTTTTCAAGTGTAAGAAATAGATAGATTTGATTTTTAAGCAGGTGGTCTCACTGCAATTGCACATCAGCAAAGAGCAGACTCTTCTGAGATGAGATGAAAATGCAGGTGGCTGAACAAAGGAGCCACAGAAAACTCTTCACCTCGAAGAGCTCAACTGACACATTAAAGTGAGTTGACTGAACCTCAGTCCCATGTCTTGTCGGTTCTCATTGGGGAAATGAGGTCCACTATGTTTTTTCTGATTGCAGCACTAGGTGCTTCCTTCTGCTTCTCTATGGGCCACTTAGGGTGGAAGGCCAAATTCTGCTTTGCTGTGACAAAGCCCAGTTGGACAATTTTCTCCCAGTTCTCCCAAAACAGATTAAAAGTGAACACAGACCAAGACAATGGGTAAACTATGATGTAAAGTTTATATACAAGAATATAACATTTATCTGGAGTATTTACAAGGTTAATTAAAGCAATATTTTACAACTCTTTCAGGTTAACCACTAGGTATATTACAGTTAGGCTACAGATGGTTTAATTTGCAAAAGAGTTAAAAAAAAAAAAAAAAGTTGCATCCAGGCCAACCAGCTCCAAAACTTGTTAATTTTTTCTGAGAGAGAAGGGCTCAGACTTGTGGAAAATAAAATGTGAGAATGGTTAATATACTCATACTGGTGCCTATGTATCACATGCAAGAGTCATAACATGACCTTTATAGCGTTAATATAAATGGCAAGCCATTTCACCTCAGTGAAAGAGTCGTACCCACTGTGACAGGCCAGTTGCACACATGGCTGTCTTCCTCTGCATCTCCTACTTTTGCACAACAAACATGCACGTATACAGAGAAGCAGCAATATAAATGAACCAGCATTACCAAAATGAAGAGGGGAAAAACCTCAGACCAAAGTCACATTTGCAACCATTAAAAAAACCCAAGCTTTAAGCGAGATACTTTAATACTTCCCAAAAATAGTCATGATTTTTTTTTTTATTACATTTTAACCTATGTACAAAAATGGAGAGGTCCTTCCCCTCTCAGACAGCAGTCACCATGTCTGATGACCGTGGCATCTCGAGGCTCAGAGGGGCCAAAGCCAGAAGGTGTGGGAGGCCCAGAGAGCTCAGCACAGAGGCAGCTGCTGGAGGCAGCCAGAGCCAAAGCCACTAACACTGCAGTTTGCGGATGCTGCGGGAGAACCGCTTGAAAGCCCTCTGCCCTTTCTGCCACCGCTTCAGCGAGGTGATCACCAGTTCCCCAGCTTGCTTCTGCCCCATCACCAAGTAGGGGACGTTGATGTCGTTCATCTCATCGCAGGTACACTGGAGGCCACCTTTGAGCCAGAGCACGATCTTCCTCAGATCTCTTTCTGTCAGCCCATTCAGCTTGTAGATGGTTTTGCTCTTTGTTTCAGGGGTGATCTTGGTATCTCCATTGATATAGGCAATCTCCTTCACTTTTATCTTCAAGGCTAATAGAGCAAGGGGAGGGGGAAGTGGGGAGAGGGAGAGAGATTGAGAGGTTTTTTCCCATTAGTGCACATAAAGAGGACCTGGGGAGGGAGGTGCTCTATTGCTAATTAAACTGTCAGGGCTGACAGAAGAGGCAGCAGGTGGCTCCATTTCTAAAGCCACAAAGGGCATGCAAGTCATTTCAGTTTGAATCAACCTTAGGGCTGAGGGGTTTTTGGGCTTCTTTTCTCCTCTCCCCCCCCCCCCGCCTTCTCTTTTTCCTTTCTTTCTAAATTAATATTTTCTCTAGCTTTTGTCCTGTTTGCAAACAGAGAGAGGGCAGGTTTGCTATGTTAAGCAGAGCTCCGTTTTTTGCTGGGAGAGGACAGTCTTCCTGAAACTAGAGTTTGAAGGGGAGTGGGGAGGCGAGTACCTAGACCTAATCTGAAACCTGATCTCTGCTGCGGCTGAAAACTTCTAAACTTAATTTATTAGGCTGGAGAGGATTTTAGGCAAACCTGTAAGGAAATGATGTTTCACATGCATTGTTTTTTTGAAAGAATAGATCCCATGGAGGGCAAATTGGTCCAACAGCTGCATTCGATTTGGTAAAAATAACCAGAAGGGGGATACAGGGCTCTGTAAGATCTGTGGGGCATGTTTAGCTTTAGGAGGATTTATCTGAGTGCAATTTGCCAGGCCAAAGCTATTGCTTGTTTTAGCAATTATGTCCCACAGTCATGGTTTCAGGTTTTGGATGGTTTGTTGGTTTTTGGTTTGGTTTCTTTTTTTAAGAAAGACTTTTGAATTGTTGTAGATATTTATACCACAAATCTGTTTCCAGGTATAAACACTGACCTATTATAAAAGGATTCCCCTCCTTATTCCCTTTTCCTCTTGAAATGCTAATGAGTGGATAATGTGCCGTTCAGTTGCCTGTGTCGAAGGGGCTTTCTTGTCCTCTTCTAACCCCAGATCTTCCCATTAAGTTTATATCCCCAATTGTCTGTGCATTACCTTCTCTGTCAAATGATATATAGAGCTTCATTCTTAATCTGCAGAGAGAGTCTTTCTTACGATACGTGAGATTGGTCATGCAGCTCTTTCTCATACGTCTAAATGAAGCTTTGCTCTACTTCTCCCCAGGCAATAGTCTGGATGAGATTACCCCCTCCCACCCCCCCATTTTACTTTCTATTCGGCTCGCCAGCAACATCCACATAAAAGAACACTACTTCAAAACACCAAACAGAAAAGGACTATAAAAATGGCTACTTTTTATTCCGAGATGAAATTTTGTGTTTCATGACCCAACGGTCAGATGGGTCCATCTGCAGATAAGACAAAGCCCTGCCTTTATTCAGGCACATCTCTCACTGACTCCGCTGGGGGTTATACCTGATCCTCAACTCTCAAGTTTCAGCCGAGGGCAGCTCTGCTTCCACTTACCAAAGTCATTTTTGCAGAGGTTTTCCACGATGTCATTATCGTCTTCATTCTTGTTTTTGCAGGCATCGCAGACCTTGGGTGCTGGAAATGCAAGGGACAGTCCCCGTCAGGCTCGGGGAGAAAGGAACAGCAGGTGGCGTCGGGAACCCTTCGGGAAACGATCCCTCGATCCCTCCATCCCAGACCCTGCGCCTTCCCGTCCCCCCTCCCCCCGGCCGGGCGCTGCCCCGTCCCTCTGACGCGCCTTACCTTGCTGCAGAGGGGCACGGTGTGCTTTGATCCTACGGTCACACCTCAACCAAACGGGTTTGTGGTTGTTGGTTGGTTTGTTGTTGTTGTGGTGTTTTGTTTTTTTTTTACGAGGGAAAGAGTAAAAAAGGGAGGACGCACGGCACAGCCCGCCCCACCTCCGCGCTTCAGCGGTGATCCCTGCCGAGGAGGTGGTCCCGCTGGGAGCCGAGCGACTCGAGTCCGGGGGCCCGGCCCTTTTCCTCGGGGACGGAGGCGGGCAAAGGCTGCGGGGTGCGGGCCGGTGCCTCTTCCCCGACGGTGCCTGCGGTTTCCCCGGTCCCCTCGGGAAAGCTTCCCTGAGCCTGACCTGCGTCCCCCTCCCCGGTCCGTCTCCCCCCAGTCCCGGAGCGGCGGGGCGTGCTGCAGCGGGAGGGGGGCGCCTGGGCTCCCCCCGCGGAATGCCGGGGAGGAACCCTGCCTGTCGGGGCGGCTCATGGCGGGGCGATGCTGCCGGCCCGGGGCGGCCCCCTCTTACCTTCTCTGGTGACGGGGAGGATGTGGTCGCTGCTGGCCAGAGGGATGCAGAGGTCGTTGTCCTTGGGGAAGCGGCTGCAGTCCAGCATGTCAGGCCAGGGGAAGCCGAAGGCTGACATCACCGGGGCGCAGCTCTCCTTCACCTCCTCGCAGAGTGAGTGGCAGGGCTGGATGATCTCGTCCAGGTCGTCGATGCAGACGGGGGCGAAGAGGGAGCAGAGGAACTTCCTGGTGTCGGGGTGGCACTGCTTCTGCACCAGCGGGATCCAGGTGGAGGCCTGCTCCAGCACCTCCTGCACCGTCTCATGCCCCAGCAGGTTGGGCAGCCGCATGCTCTGGTACTCGATGCCTCGGCACAGCAGCATCGGGGCGGGGATGGGCTTGCAGTTGGAGCGCTTGTAGGAGAAGTCGGGCTCCCCGAAGGGGAAGAGCCCGGCGGCCGAGCCCATGCACTGGGACGCCAGCAGGAGCAGGGCGCAGAGTCGGCGCTGCATTTTGGGGAGGGGGGGCTGCCGAAAGACTTGGGGGGCCGGGGTGGCGGGGCGGGCGGCGCGCCGCTGCCCTCAGCCGCAGGCAGCGTCCCCCAGCCCGGGCTTCTGCCTGCCAGACGGGGATGGAGGGTCTGAGCGAGATGCGGGGGCAAACGGGAGTTTTCTGGATTTTTTTGTATGCAAATGGCAGGGGGAGCGGGGGCTGGGAGGAGCCTGGTGACAGCCATCCAGAAAGGATTGGTCACTACTTTCTCGGTCTGCTTTTGCTCAGGGGGATTGTCTTTTGGCAGGAAATCCTTGCAAGAAACGTTACCGTGCGAGCACGGGGAAGGGGGGAACGATCCCCGCGAACAAAGAGCCACGGAAGCCCGAGGAGCCCCCGGGCCGGGGGTGGCGGGGGGTGGCCTTTGCCGCTGGCACGGCCGCTGGCGGCGGGACCCCCGGCTCCCCACGTGCGGTGCTTTCGCTGCCAGCGGGTCCTGATGTGGCCGAGCCGGTTCCCCAAGCCGGGAGCGAGGCTGCCCGCTCCCGCAGCCCCCGGGGGGTGTCTGGCACCTCCGCCCTCTCCCCGCGGTGCCGGCAGGGCTCGGCCCGGCGCTGGAACGGCAGGCAGCGGCGGGGGGCTGCCGGCTCTCCCGGCCCCGCTCCGGCTCGGCAGCGCCCAGCCACCGGGGGCTGCGCTGGGGGCCCTGCTCCTCCCCTGGCTCTGCCCTGCCCGGAGCTGGGGGCTGCGGTGGACCCCGGCCCTACAGCCCCTCGATGGCCCGCGGCCGCCAAACGGGTTTTTCGCCGGGTGGGAGCATCCAAGGGCTTTTGAAATCCCATCACCCGGCACGTTCTTCTGAGGCTAAAAGTGTGGGCCTGGCTCTGCGCAGCGCAGGCACGTCCCTTCCCCTTCGCTCCTGTCTTCACCGAGAAACTCCCTTAAAGAATTATGTTGGTGTTGATTTACCACAAAGGGGAAGACAACAGGCAAGGCACTGGGATCACAACACAGCTTCAGTGCAGTTTGGGTATCTCTTGGATTTTTAGTAATATTATTTATGGGATTATTATTGAAAAGAGTAGGCCTGTGTAGTATCATTATGTGGTAAACCACATTAATTAATCAGCTACTGAATATATCTCCTTATAGAGATGTTTTATGGGAAGCCAGCCTTAGCCATGATGACTTCTAAACCGCAGGATCCCTGTATGTCCATTTTCCAGACTGGGCTTCCCAGAGGCCTGAGTCGCTGCTTGTGGCACAGGAAAGAGATGGGGACCTGCAGCATTCCCACTGGGAAGGTGGGTGGCTGCAGTGCTGCCCCAGGCCAGCTGTTGTGACGCACTGAAGCCAGTGCCAGCTTGTTGAAGGTTTCAAGGCAGAGGGCATGCTGATGGATGAAATCTCCCTATGGGCCAGCTTCTCTCTTAAAGTTGTTTCATACCTGGAAAAGAAATGTCCTGAATGTCAAGTATCACTTGTGGAAGGGCTTAAAAGTAGTTTGTTTCTTACAGCTCCACATATTCTTGCCATTTATTACCTGTGTTCAACTCATCCCTTTAAACAATAAATCTGTCAGCTCTTCGCCTCAGTCAGCTTCCATGGCACCGAGCCCCACTGATGACTTCTGGTGCCCATTTCAAGCCTGTTTTGCCAAGTCCTGAGGATTGCCAGAGGCTGTAGCTGTTTGCCACTTGCAGGAGATGTCCCTTCCAGCTCCTGGTGCTGGTCCCACCAGCCTTTGTCCCCAAACTCCTCTTCAGTGGAAGGAGAGCTGCCAGCACCTTTGCTCTTAGCCTGAATGGCCAGGCTATTCACCAGGTCTTTGTAAAATGGGCAAGTTTGTGGTTTGTTTTTCCTCTCTCTCTTTTTTTTTTTTTCCTCTCTCTTTTTTTTTTTTTTTCACGGCTACTCAGTTTTTGGAGTCATTGACATCCCTTCAGGTTGATCTCAGCATGATGAGAAGACAACTTGACTACTCCACAAATTCCTGGTAGCCCCATACACTGCTTTCCACAGATCCAGCCAGCTGGGCTGTGTGGAAGCGAGAACCCAAATCTGAACAGACTCTGTTTAGACTAGAAATCATAACAATTTTCTGTGGTGGAGGATGAGACATTTCTGACAGAAATCTGCTCTTTTCTTTTTCACCAGAACTGTTTGCTTGTTTGTTTCCATCCCACAGGAAGCAAGGAGGAAAAACACATTGTTTTTCCTAGACTAAGCTTTGATTTGCAACGAGGCTTTATGAGACCTAACTATTTCCATTTTTAATCACCCTTGGCGAACTCATTCACTGTAAATTTGAAACGGTCTGAGATCATGTAAACAAAACCAGCCCAAGCCTGCAGACCTGAGCGATCATGACTGCCCTCGCTCGGGTCCCTCGCAGGGGAAGGCGCTGGAGCACGAGGCTCCCATGGGAGCTCCTTGTTGGTGTGTGGCGTTCCCGGCCCAGGGACCCCAGCGCTCTCCGCAGCCGCTGTGGGAACCCCAGTGCTCTCCAAAGTTGCTGTGGGAACCCCAGTGCTCTCCAGAGTCGCTGTGGGAACCCAGTGCTCTCCGCAGGGCCCGTGGGCCATCGCAAGCTGGCTGCGAGCTGCAGGGACCAGCCATAGCAGCCAGAAAACCTGTGGCGTTCCCAGGGCCCAGATAATTTTCATGCTAAACACTCAAAGCCTAGCAAAGCCCAACCGTGAAGAGAAGCTTTGGGTGTCCGTGCGGTCCTGTTCGAGGGGTGGTGGTGGGGGAGGAGGAGACACCCGTGCGGGCCGCCGCGGTGCGGGGTGGCTGCTGAGGGCAGGGAGGCCTGGTCTGACCCGGCCCTCCCGGGCAGGCCCGCTCGCCGCCACGGCCTGTTGGGGGGGTCGGGGCTGGCGCTGCCGGGCGGGTCTGGACAGCCCCTGGGGAGCGGGGCTGCGCGGGGCCGGGGGGCACCGCACGGCCGGGGAGCGATCCCGGGGGGGGTAAGGGGGGGGGGGGTGTAGGTCCGTGGGTGTGGGTGTGCCCCGCTCCACGGGCTCAGGCCAATAAACGGCCCCTGTTTCACGCTTAATTGGGAATTAAACTAATGAGCTCTTTGCGGCCGCTGCCTGGTGCCGCCCCTCCGCACCCCGGAGCGGGTGACCCCCCCCGCCCCCTCAGGCGTGGGCGCGGCTGCCCGCCGGGGGCCCACAGCCGCGGGGCCGGGCCGGGCCGGGCCGGGCAGCAGCCAGGTAAGGGCGCTGGGAGCCCCGGGCAGGGGGGCCGGGGGTGGCGCACCCTCCCGGGTAGCGCCCTGGGGGCCAAGCAGGACGGCACTCTCGGAATACAGTGCTGCTGTGAGGTTTGTCTGGTTTGAAAGAGAGGGTAGGCTTCTGAGCGCCTGTAAATTCATCAAGTGGCACGGACAGTTAAGCTGCTTTAAACCGCTGGAAGCAGCATAAGCGTTTAAGCCACCTTAGATGCTTAAAGCAATATAAGCTGTTAAAACACCTTTAATCCTTCAGTGCTTCAATCACTTTAGCACTTGGGAGTTAAGTGGGAGAGTGAGCTGCCTGGAAAAAAAAGACCCAACCCCAAGTCGTGTCGTCGTCCCCCCCCCAAAAAAAAACCCAAACCAAAAAACCAACAACCACCAAAAAAACTCCCCAAAAAAACAACCACCAAAAAAAAACCCCAACAAAAAACCCACAACAAAAATCAAACCCCAAACCCACAACAAAATAAAAAAACCCAACACCTCCCCCAAATGTTTCCAGGTGGGTGATGGTGGTAATAAATGAACTGTGGGGAGAATGACTCAAGCCCTTGGTGCTTGCAGGGAGTGAAGAGTAGCACTGGGTTCTAAAGCATGTGCCTGGCCAGTGCCATTGCATTTAAACTGTGGTGCTCCTTCCTCTTGCTCTCAACCCTTGGCGTGAACTCAGATCTTCTCTATGCCAGCCCTGGCCAGCCCTGGAAGCTGAGAAGTGGGGAAGGGAAAATATATTGACGCTTGCCTGTCCGCTGAAGAGCGGCCAAGATTTGCTTCAACACAGGTAATTATAAATACTATCATTTTGTTCATCTGCCTGTTGCTTATTTTTCCAAATCCACTACCTTGTGATCCCTTAGTCCTTTACCTGGCTATGTACTGTATATGGGGGCCTCTGTGCGCTACCCCCTCCCCGACCCTGCTTTGCTGACGTGGTGCGTTTGAGGTGAAAGCTGCCATCACGGATGGCTCCCGCAGCCTCAGCCCCGTATTCCTTGCTCACTGACCTGCAGGCAGCATTGCCCTTTTCGGTTGCAGAGTCAACTGTGGCTGGAGGGGACCTCAGGAGACCATCTAGTCCAACCCACGCCCCGAGTTCAGAGATTAGCTAGGTGGCTGGCAGCCTTACCCAGCTGAGCCCTCACTGGGGTTCCTTGGGGCCTGGGTCTCTTGATTCAAGGCTGTGTTGCAGCCTTGCTTCCCTTCCTCAAGGAAACTGTGAGCTGGCAGCCCCCAGGTTGGTTTGCCACCGTGGGTTATTAGCCCCGCTGAGAGCAGTGATGTGCAGAAGGAGGCACACGCCTGTGATGGGCAGCCAAGCCTTACGTGGTGCAAAGCACCTACCCACCCTTCCCCAGCAGCTGGGTGCTGCTTTCACCCCTGAATGGTGCCCAGCCTCACTGGCCACTCGCTTGTGGGAGTAGCCAGGCCAAGCAGGTCAGGGAGGTACTCATCTCAGGGGCTAAGTATAAACTTGGGGCTTGAGGAATGAAAAGGCTGTGGCTTTTTAGGTCATTCTCTTCAGCCCATAAAATGACAGTGGAAAGGACAAAACTGGCTTTTTCCCCATGGTGAAAAAATCTGATGAAAATGTCTGCTTACCTTTGAAAAGGGGCTCTGGCATCACGCTACCAAAATATTACTGCTATTTGAATCTTGCAATTGCATTTGATAGGAAAAAATCAGGATTGCACAGGTCTTGGTGGGGGGCAGCTCAGCAACAGATCCCTCTTGACGCTGTTCTGGTGGCTGAGAAGGTGGAATTTAATATTTTCCAGATCTGGGACTGGGCAACGATCTTGTTTTCTGTTACCACAACATTTCAAAGCTCCATTGTCAAAAACTGCATGCTGTAGATACATCTTTTTCACCACTCCCTGTTCTGAAAGGAACCCTGAAAATAATTTTTTTTCTTTTTTTTTTTTCTTTCCATTTGCAACACTCACTGAAAATACAGCAGCAAACACCTGGTGCGAGTGAGTGGCTCATGCCGGGAGGGTGCTGAGTGTGTGTGCTCGAGCGGCACAGGGTGCTGCTTGGAGAAAAAATCGTCTTTGGGCGATGGAAGAGGAACCTCTTGGTGGCGCTTGTGCACATCGTGTCGGTTTTTTCTTTGCCCAGTGACACCCGGTATCGATCTTCCAGCGCTCCGTGTTTTTGCTCACTGCAGTTCTTCTCCAGAAACTCAGTGTTCGGGGCCTGAAACTCTAGGCCATCTTTAATCAGGGTTTGATGTCATGAAGGGGAAAGATCAAACTGGGGCTGATTACTTTCAAATGGAAACAAAACCAAGTCACAAGGAGTTTTCTAGTTTTTTGGGGGTTTTTTTGTTTGTTTGGGTTTTTTGGTTTTTTTTTTTTTTTTTTTTTTTTTAGTTGTCATTCCCTCAATAGTTTCCCTGCATTTAGTATCTTAAAATTTTCAGCCAAGTTTTGCCAATTCAGAATGTTTTGCATAGGAACATTACTAAATATTGTTCTAAGTTTCTGTTTTTTAATGTTGAATTGTACTTCCCACAGTTTATATTAAATGGTAAATATAGGTGCTTGGTAAATGGTAAATACAGGTGCTTGGATGCTGTATTGTACACACACACACATGCATATATATATATATGTATATCCATTTAGATTTATGTGCATGCTCGTGCTTTAGCAAGTTATGACCCTACAAATTTATCTGACATACATCTATATCTGGCTACAACTTTTGTCATGGTGAGCATTTTTGTACATGCAAAATGTCTGTTTGTGATTACCACTCTCTTTATTATCTGTCTAATCTAAGTGCTGGATGACAAAGATAGCAGAGACCATGCCTTAGGGGACAACAATTGCATGGTGCCTGGTGTTCCTAGTGTATTTTATTTAAAAAGCTATAATGTAATAAGTTTCCTTTCTCTCACCCGCAGCCTGGTAGTAGAGGTGCACCCACCTTGAGCAGAGTGGGGCCCCACTGTGTGAGCCGTACAGAAAGACAGGGTGTTTATACCAAAATGTTTGGGCTCTGGGTAGGGCACAGTTCCTGCAAAGAGGAGAAAGGAGAATTGCTGTCTCTGCCCAGGCAGGGTGGCGCAGGACAGAAATACTGCTGACGTTGCCCACAGAGAATTTTTTGCAGTTGTTGTTGGTTGTGAAGGGTCTAGCTCCAAATCTTACTCCCCAAATCAGGACTTTGGTAGGTTTCAGCCATTTGCATCCATGGTTGCTGTAGTACTTCCCCTCATGAGTGGCCAAAGCTGTGGACATTGGTGAGCTTTGGTGTGGGTCTGTGCGCTGTGGGGTGGTGTAGTTCTGCAGTTGCATGGGCAAATAATAACCACCCCTCCACTTCTGCAGTGCTTAACAGAGAAGATGACTATAAATGAGTGTGTGAGAGAGGTGAGGTATAGAAACTCATATTTAGAACTAATTGCTACTTGTAGGGAAATGGTCAAATTTGCAGGTAGATAGTCTAATGGCCTCGAGGTTCAGACACCTGTTACTTGTCAAAATAAATTATTATTAAATAATAATTTGTAGTAAAACATTTTTAGAAGTAAAATCAAGAGACCCCGTTGCCTAAAGCTATACAATTTAAAATATTATTAAGCCTGATTTAAAATAAAGCAATGAAACAATCTGATCATGATGTCAGATTGACCTAATCAACAAATTAGTCTCTGTGTTGGATTGGAGTTAAATTACAAAGTGATTTAAATAATCAAACTAGTAGGCAGGTAATCAGTAATTAAAATGTATTTGCAGCCTCTGAAGTCAGTATTTCCAAATGTTAAAAAAATCCAGATGTTTGAAGAAGCTGACCCTGAAGCAGTTTGGGTGACATGGCTTATGATGGTATTACATCTGCAGTATTCACAAAGGTCAGAAATGATTGAAAATAGCAGCAGCAACCTTTGTTTAACATGTATTCAAACTTTTGGTCATCTTCTCTAATTTCTTCTTTCTTCTACTATTCTGCTTTCAAACTAGAAATTTACAGTTTTACCTTCCAGAACTTGACACAGAAAAGTAAACCTGAAGAGGCTCATAAAAGAAACCCCTGTCTGAAATACATTTTAAACACTCTTGTCTTCTCCACATGTATTTTTTCTTTCTCAGTACATGCAAATGCATACATGTAATATAGGTTGAGGTAAGTTTTAGAACTGCCTGGTACATTTATTTATTATTTTAGGGTTTTGAAGGTTTTTTAAAATTATTTTAATTATTAGCATTTTTTTCTGTTAAATTCGGCTCTCTGTTGTCTGTATGACTAATTAATCTCAGCTTCCCTCTCCCCAAATGCAGATTTCCTTGCATTTTTCCAACCTGTGGCTTGGTTCGATCGAGTTTCAACCCTACCTAGAAATGCTCCGTCTAGTAGTTAATATTTATATTCTGCAAGCCAGTTGGGTCAGAGCCATACGGCTCAGCACTCTACTGCCTGTGATAACTCTGCCCAAATAGTTTGTGAGCTGAACCATGAACCATTGTGGCTGAGGCGGTAGCTGGGGAGGAGTGTGAGTAAGGCAGGCTAACAGCATGCTGAGGGAGGGTGCAATGCCTTGTTGCGCACCAGCTTGGCTTCTTTGCCTGCAAAAAAGGAGACTGCTGTCCCACCTCAAAGCTCATTGTGGCTTTGCAGAGCTAGAAATCCTGCTCCTGACCAAAGGCACACTTCTGCGTGAGTTAGCGGGACTGTTCATGGCATTTGTGCTGCAGTAAGGGAGGCATGATGTAGTATCAGGAAAACAATTGTGCTTTTTTCCTACCTTATTATCTTCTGGAGAGTTTGCAACGTGCTAGAGCAGCAGCTTTGCTAGACAGAAAGCTTGCTTGGCAGCTTTATTGTGCACCTTTATTCAGGTACTCTTGTACTGTTCGTATGTGATACGAAAAGTGCTGCAGGCTGGAACTTGACAGTGAATTACACCTAGCCAACAGATCTGACCTTGGGCTCCAAGTCGATACTTGTTCTTCTGGTCTGGTTGAAGCTCTGCTGGTTTTGAGGGAAGCAAGTGTCTCACAACCCATGTCCCCAACTAGTATGAAGCTGGCTTGACTGACCCCTTGCAGTGAAAACTTAGATTCACGTTTGGAAAAAAAAAAGTGAGAATGTAATTCTGTGGTTTACTTGTGTAATTTCCACCCCCACACACCCCACCCCACCCTTAAGGTTTCAGGGCAAACAGGGTTTGTTTAGTCCCTGTAACTAAAGTTGTAGCAGAAAGTGTGTTAGGGTCAGCTTAGAATTAATATTTACATCTGTAAGAAAATGGTGAAATCATGTTGTTTTGAGTAGTTCTATAAATATTGAAAAGAAAGGTACCATGGTTTACAGACATGTATCTTTTGCTACTTAATAATGTCTAGAGTTACGTATTTGGAGCTTGAAATGGTTCACACTGGAAAAGATGAACAAAGCTGAAACCAAGTTGTGTTACTTTAATCTGGTTTGGCACAAATTCTGTTGAAACGATGCTTGAAATATCAGAATAAACCCTTAAGAATGGTAATACTAGGTCAGATCAGAGCTTCACTGTAGCCTGCCATTTTGTCACCTGTGTTTTGTTCCTTTTTTCCCCTTTCTCACCCTAAGGATGATAGGCCTCTGTAGACACTGATGTCACCTGGTGCTGTGTTGCAGTCAGCCTGGGTGTGCCTTTAGTAAGAGCAGCTAATTCTGGGGTGGGATCATAAGCCCGTTGGAGAGTTAGAGCATCTTACGTGGTCAAGTGTGCAAACAGCTGCCATTCCCCCCGCCCAGCCCCGAGTGTTTGTACACGCTGAGACCCTATGTGTACAGCTGCTTTCTGACAAAAGTCACTCGCTGGTTGGGATAGCCCCAAATCCACGGAGAGCCTTCCTAGGGCATCAGCCTTCCCAGCCCCAGCGAATGACTGGGTACGTGATGGCCCCTGGGTGGTGAAGGTATCATGCACAGTCCTCTGCTTGATGGCGACCTTGTGGGTGCAATCTACTGCCCTCCGAGTGCACAACCCCTCCTAATTATTTCCAGTGACAGGGTCAGCCACCTCTCCCTGCCATTAGCTCATCTAATCAACAGTCTTAACAAGGACATTTCTCTTCTGCCTGATTCAAAAAGGACCTCCTGACAGTTCCCAGGGAACCTTTGTCCCTTCCTCAGTGGCTCCCACCTGTCGAGATCTCAGCAGCCTGCTTCCCTGCGTGCTTTGGGATCCCTCCCTCTGCTTCTTGTCACTGGCCACGGGCAGTTTACGGCACTGTTAAGCTCCCCCTTTTACTATAGAAATACCATCTTCCAACGTGGCTACTTAAATCCAGAGTGCTGTGATCAAAATGGAAGGAATGGAGAGGGGAACCTTAGAGGAATTTGGGCCCTGGTGCGAGGTGGTGTTAGTTAATGTCAGCCTTGGCGCCTGTGCTTGCACTGAGTGTGCTTTGGCACCGAAGATGATCTGGTTGCGGTTGGCCTGAGATGTAATGAGCCTGCTAAGTGATCGGAAAGATGGAAGGAATGTGTGACATCTGCGTATCTGGGTCTGTAACTGCAGTTCCCGCATGAAGACGTGCCAGCCTCTGCACAGCTTTGGGGATTAAGGCATAGCTCCTCACGGGGGACAGGGAAGAGTCTAATTCTCGTAGAAAATTGCTTTTGTTCTTTGGCCATGCACCCGTATCTGTGGAGGACATTTGCCCTGAGTTCCTGAGGAGGGCTTTTGTGTTAGATCTGTGTTGCCTGGTATAATTATACTCGTTATTTTACTATCCTTCTTACTCAGGCTCTGGGTGGGACTGCCAAGACTGAAAGGAATCTGTGTAGCTCTTCTGACTGCAAAGGGAAAATAATTGGACTTTACAAAATAATGTCATTGGATATATTTGTCTGTGCTTTTGAACTGTTTTGACAACAAATTTCCCCCCTTTGCTATCTACCAAAGTTCCAGATGCGGCTAAACTCACTCCTGCTCACTGAAAACCAGAGCAGCTCTGCAGCACATATTTCATTAAGGGGAATAAGTTGAAAAAAACCCCAACAACAAAACCCAAACAAAACCCAAAGCACTAGTAGAAATAAATATGTATTATGGTGTTCAAAGCATTCTTTTTCCCCCTTGAACTATTTCTTAGACCAATCATGTGAGAAATTCATTATATGTGAGGATTTTGTAGTAGCAAAGTGAGTTAGCTGTTTGCAGACCTGCTCCTCTCTGGAAATGGGAACATGCCATATGACAGTGGGCCAGATTTTACTGTTCTAGGTATCACTGATATAGCTGTTTATTCTCTGAGCCTGGAAGAGATCCAGCAGGATTTAGTTTTATGAGGTTTAATGTAAAGGTGTTGTATTTCATGAGATGAAATCATAACACAGTGGGTTTGCAAGAATTCTGAAAGATTATTTTTTCAGAGTGTTGGCAAGCATGATTCTCCTGTGAATTACGTGTCTAAAAGAGAAATATAGATCTTCTTTCATTGGGTTGAAATGATAACTAATCCTTAATCCTTCCTAGATGGCCTGTGTCATTAATGCTGGCTATGCATTTAGAATGTGTGCAGGTAACAGCTTTAATTCTGTAACACTATGCAATGCGCAGCTGTGCCTATAGCCATAGGAGCTAGCCACGTATTTGAAATGCCTGCTGTTACTTTTGGGATATGTCTCTGAATTTTGTTTGCTTTGGGTTTTTTGGTTTCGTTTTTTTTTTGTTTGTTTGCTTTTTTTTCTAGACCTCTTAATTTTGTGAGGAAGAGAGAAGAGCATCTGGCATCTCTGACCATGATCTCTGATCGTAGTTGTAGACCTATTAGCATTATTAAGTGTATCTGTAATATGTCCATGAATACTTATGCTCGAGCAGATTTTCCTTTGGCTATTTGATTGTGGAGAATGATGGCTATTGAGAAGTTTCTCGAGGTTTCCCTTCGTATGTTGCCTCATACATTAAGCTGATGAGGTCACACTGATTTACTGGTGTCAGTTCCCAGCTACTTTTCTCTGCTTTACAGCAATGTGTGCATATGATCCCACTTTAACTTGCCTTGTTCAGGGAAAGCAGAGGGGTGGCTGTATGGAAGAGGCACAAAGCTGGGAAAAATCTGGCTTCTATTTTCCACTTTGCTTAATTCAGTGTCATTTTGAACAAATCGTTGCATCTCTGTATGTTTTGTTGTCTAGTAAAGGGGGTTATGACACCGTTATAGTCAATTCATTAATACCTGCTATGGCACCCCAGGATCCCAGCACTGGGCTCTGGAACTTACCTTATTTTTTAGCCCACCACACAGAATCACGGGATGGTCAGGGTTGGAAGGGCCCTCTGGAGATCACCTGGTCCATCCCCCTGCTAAAGCAGGTTCACCCAGAGCAGGTCGCACAGAATTGCGTCTAGGCAGTTTTTGAATGTCTCCAGAGAAGGAGATGCCACAGCCTCCCTGGGCAGCCTGTCCCAGGGCTCTGTCACCCCCAAGGTAAAGACGTTTTCCCTCATGCGCAGACGGAACTGCCTGTGCTGCAGTTTGTGCCCGTTGCCCCTTGTCCTGCGCTGGGCACCTCTGAAAAGAGCCTGGCCCCGTCCTCTCGACACTCGCCCTTAAGGTATGTGTAGCCACCGATGAGATCCCTCTCAGCCTTCTCCAGGCTGAGCAGGCCCAGCTCCCTCAGCCCTTCCCCGTAAGGGGGATGCCCCGGTCCCCTCATCGCCCTCGCAGCCTCCGCTGGTCCCTCTCCAGCAGTTCCCTGTCTCTCTTGACCTGGGGAGCCCAGAACTGGACCCAGTACTCCAGGTGCGGCCTCACCAGGGGGCAGGTAGAGGGGCAGGACAACCTCCCTCGACCTGCTGGCCACGCTCCTCCTAATGCACCCCAGGATGCCACTGGCCCCTTGGCCACCAGGGCACCCTGCTGGCTCACGGGCAACTTGCTGCCCACCAGAACTCCCAGGTCCTTCTCCGCAGAGCTGCCCCCCAGCAGGTCAGCCCCAGCCTGTACTGGTGCGTGGGGTGGCTCCTCCCCAGTGGCAGGACCCTCCGCTGGCCTTTGTTGAGCTTGATGAGGTTCCTCTCCACCCAGCTCTCCAGCCTGTCCAGGTCTCGCTGAGTGGCAGCGCAGCCTCCTGGTGTGTCAGCCGCTCCTCCCAGCTGTGTCCCATCAGCAAACTTGCTGAGGGTGCCCTCTGTCCCTTCAGCCAGGTCATGATGGATACGCCGAGCAGGACCGGAGCCAGTCCCGACCCCTGGGGAGCACCACCAGCTACAGGCCTCCAGCCAGACTCTGCGCCGCTGATCACAACCCTCCGAGCTCTGCCATTCAGCCAGTTCTCGACCCACCTCGCTGTCCACCCATCTAACCCACACCTCCTGAGCTTACCTGCGAGGGTGTTATGGGAGACGGTGTCAAAAGCCTTGCTGAGGTCAAGGTAGACAACACCCATGGCTCTCCCCTCATCTACCCAAGCAGTTATTCTATCCTAGAAGGCTATTATTTTTGTCAGGCATCGTTTCCCCTTGGTGAATACGTGTTGACCACTCTTGATAGCCTTCTTTTCGTGCACATGCTTTGAGGTGACCTCCAGAATGAGCTGTTCCATCATCTTTCCAGGGATGGTGGTGGGGCTGAGCAGCCTGTAGCTTCCTGGGTCCTTCTTTTTGCCCTTTTTGAAGGCTGGAGTGACACTGACTTTCCTCCAGCCCTCAGGCACCTCTCCTGTCCTCCATGACCTTTCAAAGACGATGGAGAGTGGCTTGGCAATAACATCTGCCAGCTCCCTCAGCACTTGGGTGCACCCCATTGGGACCCATGGATTTGTGGGTGTCAGGTTTGTTTATATGATCTCTGACCTGATCCTTCTCAACCAAGGGAAAGCCTTCCTTTCTCCAGATTCCCTCTCTGGCCTCCAGGGTCTGGGAAAACCTGAGGGCTGGCCTTGGCAGTGAAGACTGAAGCAAAGAAGGCATTCAGTAACTCTGCCTTCTCTGTCCTTTGTCATCAGGGCACCCACCTCATTCAGCACCAGTTCTGCATTTTCCCAAGTCATCCTTTTCCTGCTCAGGTACCCGAGGAAGCCCTTCTGGTTGTCCTTGACTTACCGCATGAGATTTAATTCCAACCAGACCTTAGCCTTCCTCATTGCCTCCCTGCATGTTCTGACATCATATCTATATTCATCCCAACTGGTCTGTCCATTTTTCCAAATCCTGTAAACTTCCTTCTTCTGTTTGATTTTTGCCAGAAGCTGCTTGCTCATCCATGCAGGCCTCCTGCCCTCTTTGCTTGATGTCTTGCTCATAGTGATGCACCTGTCTTGAGTTTGGAGGAAGTGATGCTTCAATATTAGCCAGCTCTCTTGGGGAGGGGATGCTCAGCCCTGTTACCTGTCGAAGCAGGGTTTGGGTTTGGCTGTACAAATGTTCACGGATACAGCAAAACCTCTGATGTTCCCTTTTAGGACAGCATGTCTTCTGCCCATGAGGGAAGTTGGCACCTTGCTGCTCACAGTTCATTATTTTAAAGTGTACTCAGACATTTGTGTAGGAAGAACATATTTCATAAGGAGGGAACAAAATCTGACTACTTCAGATGGCTCTATTTTTAGGAGCTATTTTTGGAGCATTTACAGCTTAATGTGTATTTGAACCCGGGTCACTTGGTGGTATCATCATGCTGTTGGTATTGCTCATGGTGAGAAGAGGCAGTGTATCAGTTACTTCCCTGACACTCATCAGTTCCTTTAATTTTCTCATGCCTAAATTTGAGGTGATAGAAATGTGTAGGTATGTGTTACTTTTTGGGTTAGATTTACATAAATCAAATATGGGCCTGACTTCTTGTGATGGTGTTAACAAGATACAGCTCTTTCCCATCTGTGGATACCAAATCAGGACAGTTTTTTTAAAAGTTTTCCCCTTTCGCTAAATCGGCAGTTCATTGAGGGTGATGCCATTCAGTATTTACAAACATACTCCTTTGGAGAAGGGGACTTTATGCCCTGCAGTCCTCACGTGGTGGCTGGGAGCTGAAGTGCAAAATGTCTGTCTTCAAGCCGAGCACCCATAAATCAATGACTGCTTTTGAAGGTATAAGTCAGGGTAGCTCAAATTGTGACTTATTATAGATGGATTTCAGCACAATGTGTTCTGAGTTATTGGGTGTCCTTTGCAAGTTGCTAATCCCGCAGATGAAGTGACTGGAAGAACAAGGATGGGCCTGACTCCACAGAGGTAAGGTATTTCCTGCATTAGGTTTTATTTTGTATTTCGGTGAAGAATCATTGCACAGAAACACTTGTGGAAATATTACAAGCTACAAACTAGTATGAATTAAATCATACTTTTAATTGTGACCCCCTGATCAGGAAGAAGGAGGTGAGGCTCTCAGACAGCTGGAAGGAGCCTCGTGTTCACAGGCTCTGGTCCTCATGGGAGGCTCCAGCCACCCCAGTATCTGCTGAAGGAACAATGCAGCAGGGCACAAGCAATGCAGGTTTCTGCAGTTCATTGATGGTAAAAGTCTAATGCAGGTTGTCGAGGAGCCAGTGAGGGGTGATGCTGTGCTGGACCTCATACATGTAGAGAAGGGTGGGCTGGCTAGAAAAGTGTAGGCTGGGGGAAGCTTTGCCTGCAGTGGCTATGAGATGGTGGAGTTCAGGATCAGGAGAGGAGGGAGCAAGGCAAATAGCAGGACTACAACCCTGGACTTCAGGAGAGAAAACTGAGGCCTGTTCAGGGACTTGCTGGGAAGAATCCCATGGAATATGACCCTGCAGAGAAGAAGGGTCCAGGAAAGCTGCTATTTTTTTTTTCCAGGATCACCTCATCCTAGCTCAAGAGCAGTCCATCCTGATGAGCAGGAAACCAAGCAAAGGCAGCAGGATGCCTGCATTGAAGAACAAGTTGCTCCTAACTAAGCCCAGACATAAAAGGCAGCATACAGGAGGTGGAAGCAAGGACAGATAACCTGGGAGGCACATGGAAATGTTGTCCAAGCATGCAGGGATGGGGTTAGGAAATCCAAAGTCCACCTGGAGTTGAATGTGACAAGGGACATGAAGGGTGACATGAAGGGCTTCTACAAGTACATCAGCAATAAATGGAAGACAAGAGAGAATGTGGTGATGCTGCTGAGTGGGGCAGAGGACTTGGTGACAAAGGACACAGAAATGCCTGATGTACTCAGTGCTTTCCTCATGTGGGTCCTCACTGGGGCCAATTCTATTTAACCTCTTCATTAATGACCTAGCCACTGAGATAGGGTGCACCCTCAGCAGGTATAAAATAAAGTGTTTCATCACCTTAGGTGATACAAAACTCAGAGGAGTGGCTGGTAGACCAGGTGATTGTCCTGCTGTTCAAAGGGACCTCGATAAGGTGGAGAAATGGGCCATAAGAATCTCATGAAGTTCAAGAAAACAAAATGCGAGGTCCTGCACCTGAGGACAGGTAACCCTAGGCACCAGTGCATACTGGGCACTGACAGTCTGAAAAGCAGCTTGGCAGAGAAGGACCTGGAGGTCCTGGGAAACACCAAGCTGACTATGAGCCAGCAATGCACCCTTGTGGCAAGGAAGGCTAAGAAGTACCCTGGGATCCATTAGGAGGAGTGTTGCCAGCAGGTTGAGGGAGATGATCTTTTCCCTCTGCTCAGCACTGGTGAGGCCACACCTGGAGGGCTGTGTCTTGTTCTGGGGTCCCTGGTACAAGAGTGAAGGGCCACAAAGGTGATGAAGAGACTGGAGCATCTTTCCTGTGGAGAAAGGCTGAGAGAGCTGGGGCTCTTCGGCCTGGAGAAGAGGTGGGTTTGGGGGGTCTCGTCAATGTTTATAAACACCTGGAGGGAGGGTGCATAGAGGATGGAGCCAGGCTCTTTCCAGTGGTGCCCAGTGACAGGACCAGAGGCAGTGGGCAGAAACTGAAATATAGCAGGTGCCGTCTGAACAAAAGAAGAAACCTTTTTTACTGTGAGGGCACTCAAGCCCTGGCACAGGTTTTCCAGAGAGGTTGTGGAATCTCCATCCTTGAAGTATTCAAAACTTGACTGGACGTGGCTGTGGACAACTGTCTCAAGGTGGCCCTGCTTGCGGGCTTGGACCAGGTGACTCCAGAGGTCTCTTCCTACATCAACCATTCTGTGAGTCAGTGCACTTTTAAAGCCACGAGGAGTATGGCTGCGTGGGACAGATAGAGCCAGCAGTACCTCAGGAGAAACTGGTTGTCAGGAATCTAGAGTCACCATTCTTGAGCAGTATAATTGACTGTGGGTTTTGAGGTTTTGGAACACCAGGAGTACATGGGCTCGTATTCTGAGAGCACATAAAACATAGCGCTGAGCATCCCCTGGTAAAAATAAAACAATCAAGCTAAAAGCCTGCCTGTCTCATAACAACAACATGATGAAACATGAAATGTTCTTTTCCTTGGAATTCCAATTTTCTGTGATTTATTTTGCCAGTCTGTAATCAGAAATAGCTGCTCCATCAGTGCAGGGAATGCAAATAGAGATGAGGTCAGAGTTTGACACAGAAGTGATGTATGAGCTGGAGTCAAGGAGGAATTCTGAGCTCTCGGAATAGAAAACATGCTGTAAATAATATATTTTCTTCAAGGCAAAAGGAGTTGCAAATACGTCAAATTATGGGTTATAGGGGAAAGTGAAAAGATGATTTCTAGAAGGTAGCCAATGTCAGAGCCATCGTTGATCTCTAGTGGCCATTCAGAGCAGCAAGTTGTCATTGCTTGTTAAATTTTTCAATTTTCCCTGGTCGGTATACAAGAAGATAATTAATAATGAAATCAAAGTAAAATAATAGGTGTTAGTTCAAGTTTTTTTGCTAGTGGGCCTGAGAGGAGAACTTGACTGAAAATACTGGGAGGGTAAAATAGTTTTTAGAAATTAGATTCATCTCACAAAAAATTACTTTTAAAGTATGGAAAAATATTACAGCTTTGTCTGCTCTGGAGGCAAAATATGTAGGGCTTCAGAGGAGATGAAGCCTTCTGATTGTGCTGAATCCAGTCCTTACCCTAACAGATCTTCAGGCCATTTGTTCATACTGCACGCTCCAGCCAAATTCCCTGGCTCTCTTGGGTAATGGCACCCTTTGGACACAATCTGCCATTCGTTAAGTGCTTTGCTGCAAGGAGCCCTTTTTTATTACACTGAATCACTCAAGCTTTGCTGAAAATCCCAGGTTTTGTCTGTGTGCATGTGCGTGGATATACTTGCAATAATTCCTGTATTTAAGTGTTCCCCTGTGTGTGTGAACATATGTGTGTACGTGCGTGCTGTGTGTATATACATATATTCTGGTTGTGTGGGTGTATATGTATTCTGGTTGTGTGCATGCATGTGTGTGCACACAGAGGGGAGGTTGAATGCAGAAGTTGTTTTCTTCCTGTTTTACACAGCCACAGGGTGCGCATCCTCATCACAGCACATCTCTACAATTCTTTCTTTTCTATTTTAGCAGCGGGAGAAATGCATTTTAACTTTTCATGCAAACATGCAGAGATCTGTTCCTGAGCAGTGTAACTGGCTTTCCTACCAAGTGTACAGCATCCCCTGCAGTAATACCAGGTCCTTTGATTGCATATCCAGTCTTCACTCCCCTCCCTCTGCCCAGGGAGGATGAAACTGTGTGTGGAGGCTCCCACAGCTGCTGTTAGCTGTGGAAGCGCTTTTTGGGTTTCCGTCCCCTGCTTAGCTGCCAGTCTTCATATAGAAACATAGTCGCTTGGGCTGCTACCCTTCTGTCAAATGTTAATGCAGTTGGTTAGTGGGGAAAAAAAGATTAGGGGGAGGAAGTGGAGACACTTTTTCAGCTATTATATAAGCCCCATCCTTTTCAGAAATCAGGGTAAAATCTAGGTTTTTGAGGTGGCAAGGTCAAGGGGCAGTCATTGTGCTGGCATAGAAGGAGTCACTACTGCATGAAATGTAGAAACAACAGTTGCATTACTGTTTACTTTTATTGTTTCATTTTTTACTTTTTTTTTTCCTTAAGACTTGTTTTCTTGTCATAGCAAAGAATCAAAGAAAATCAGAAGATTAATTAAGTGGCATATACTTTTCTTCTATAATTCATCAGCTTTTCCATTGCAAGAACATCCCAGACTTCTGGAATCTGTCTGTTCAGTTACTGTAAACCTGGGGTTTAGCCTCCTGTTGCCATAACAATTCTTTCTGCAGGAGCAATAGGAGCTTGAGTGATCGATGAGATCTCAACTTCCTATCCTTATTCAGCCCAGGAAGAACACAGCGCTGGGATAACTGACCCATCATTTCAGAGCAACGTGTAGGAAATCTGGCACTTTGCATCTTACAGCAGTTCTCTGGTGGAGCTGCACTGACTTGAAGCTGGGTTTATACGGGTATGTATGGGAATTCAAAATCGGGCTTCTTTATTTTAGCTGACACAAAAGAAGGGGAGAAGTTGCTGTAGGCAATTGTAGCTCCTCAAGCTTGGAAGTGATATCTTGGATAGTTTCTGTGGAATAAGGGAGGAGCTGTGGATGACTTAATACTGGACAGGGACCTTTTCCACCAAAGTTTAATACAGAAATCTTTTCGACTGTAGTTGTGCAAAGCAAATGGGAGCAGTGCATTCAAGAAAACAATTCCTACAGCAATAATCACATCAGTCAAGAAGTGGCCCAAACATAGTGTTCTGATTAGGAACTGTGTAACAGGAGATGATGAAGGGGCTGGAAGTCTCAGCTCCCTCTCTTGTTTGGGAATTTCTTCTTTTTCTTTTGGAGTGACTTCCCTCTTCTCCAGCCCTTTGCCTTTGCCTATACCTTTCTGGCTGTATTATACAAAGTGTATTAACTACTCTGTTGGTTTTGATCCCCCAAATTTGCATGGTGACACAGAGGCTGCAGGGTCATCATGTAGTCTGGGCACTAACTGTCATGGGAGAGTTTTGGCTCCTGAATTCCCATAAGTGATTTCAGGCAGGTGTTACTCAAATCACCAGCTGGCACGGTGAAAAGGTTATAGGAGGCAAAGCATATTCGTAAGATGCCATTTCCCCTCAATCTCTTTTCCAGTAGGATGTCACCACCTATTACACTAGCATACCCTAGATGATGTAAAATTAAGGATTTCGGGCCTAATCTCAAGTTCTGTGTCACACTTCCAAGGAGAAGTGGCCCTTTGGCATGTCCAGTCATGCTGGCCATCCAAATTAGTGCCAGAGTTTCATAGGAAAGGTATTGCATGTTTCCCAAAGTATTCGGTGTAGATCACGTACTTCTGCAGACGTTTGGTAGAAGCCAAAGGGGCTGCCTGTATTGATTTACTCACAGGGCTTGGACAGGGCTGTGGGAGTCAGAGTAAACCTCTGCTCAGTAATTTCTTGGACTCTGCAGGGGAATGTGAGTGAGTATCTGCCTGGAGGGAGAGAGAAACCCAGGGTTTTAAGGAAGATCACAATCTGACTTCTCTTCGATCTGTGAAACTAATACACTTCTTATGCAGAACACCTCTAGCTGTGGGGTTTTCACCTCCCCTGGCTTCCTGTGAAGATGTCTGGAGTGTTTTCTTTATGGTACAGTCTGTGCAAGGTTCTATTGATGAATTAGGTAATGTTTGAGTTTTATGTGAAAATTTGTGCAATTATCTCTCAGAGCTAAGGAGAAGGCCAACACATCCATCTTTGATCAAGTACACATGGTTTTGTTTTCCACTCTTCTGCACATGCAAACTTTAGTGCTTTTTAAGTTGTACTCACGTGGAAGTTGCTGTATGTGCCATGCAAGCTTTTTGATAAATCAGACTAGAACATGATTGAGTGTTCATGATCCACTGAAAACTTCTGCAATTTTTGCTACAGAGTCCAAATGCAGTGCCTTTGGAAGCATAATATAGCTACACGAGTTTAGGTTCTAATTTCCAAGATGTACTAATGGAAGAAATTAGTTCTTCTAAATATTGGAGAATACATCTCTGGCTAGCAGAAATTCTTGAAACTGATTTCCCTTTGCAAACCACACTGGTGATTCAAGCTGAAGAATGCTTTAAGCCTTTTGTCTGTAAGGTACACATCTTATGTAGGCTTCTGTTTTAATTTACTGCACTTGTAGGCAGGTTTTTCAAACTAGTCACAGTGGTCTCTTATAAATCACAAGAAATAGTCCACCCTCAATACCCTTTCCAGCCCTGCACAATGAGTCAAGGCTTGTCAAAGACCATTTTAGAAATCTTGAATAAATCTGACATTATGTTGAGACAGCTGTTAAATATATTTCTTTTTTTTCCCCCAGGTTTCCTTTCCCTCACTATGAACAATGCAATTGGTTTAGTGCTATTTTTAGCCCAACTTTTCATTTCAGTCATATGTATTCCTGCCTTCCATGCACACTTAAGTTAATTTATTCTAACATGAAAAATACTGGGAAAGTCACTACCCCCCACAAAAAGATTTTTACAAGCTGAACTGGAGGCTAGCTGTTGCACATATACACTCCAGATGCCCAAGCCCACCATTAAAGGAATAAAATCTGATTTCAGGGTGCAGTCTGACTCTTACGCACATCTTTCCTGAAAATGAATGCCTCTTCGAAACAAAAATCTCAGCAGACATGCCTAAACTAAGCATGTGTCTGAGGGCACTTCAGTGTGGAAGGGAGAGTGGAAATCTGCTGAACTTCCTACTTCTTTAATAGGTTTTTACCTAGCATGAGAGAGTAGTGATGGTGGTGGTTTTTTTTTTTTTCATGTTGGGGTTTTTTGTTCGTTTTTTGTTTGGTTGGTTTTTTTTTAAGGAAGCTGATAGTGAAAAACAGAGGCTTCCTCCTGCTTGTCACTGGGAACCCAGTCTCTCTGAAGCTGGTGGGAATGTTGGTGTTCCTCCATGAGAGCATGAGCTCATCATCCTTAGTTGGTGGTAATCTCCTTTCCCTTTGCAAGTGCCCCTTTCTTTTCCTGCTTTTCCTTTGTAGTCTGGCCTGAAGGTGAGAATTTCAAACCAGCGTGCTATTGCACGTGGGGTGAGATACCTGCAGTCTCCCAAGAGGCTTGTTTTCCAGCACCAGACCTCTGGTGTTCTTCAAGGGTGAGCAGGAATGGTGCACTTTTGCTTGAGGACAGAGGTGTACCCACTGAGCTCAGGTAGTTGGGCAAAGACCCATGTTCCCAAGTGATGTGCCAGTGATGGATGCATCACTAATGGTGATTGCTGGTGTGTCAGGAATGGGGCAAATGTGGTGGGTCACAGTAACCCGTCTGTGCTGGTAGTTAAATATATGGTATGCTCTGCTTTCTGTTTCTAAGTCAAGGAATAACATGACTAGCTTGGGGAAAAAAATGGAGAACTGTAACTCCTCTATTGTTGCCTTTCCAAAGGGGATTAAATAAGACAATAACTAATAAATAATATACAGAGCTTATGGGTCTGTCTTCAATCGGAGTTTAAACAAAGAGGTCTGGGCTTTTTAAGTGCCTCCTCAAATGTGCAGCTCTCTGGAAACGTTTCGTGCCAGAACATCCCTGGCATTGCAACAGACTGTGCTTCCTCCCCGGGCAGCAGTGGCTGGGCCTGGTGCGCTGGGGTGAGCAAGGGAGATGATGGGGTGGTGGTGACAAAGCGGTGCCACCGCACTGTCCCTGTCACGGCATCACGGCTCTGTGTGTGGGCAGCACCGTGTGTGGTGTGGGCCAGCACCATGTCACCGGGGCACCTGTGCCCTAACTGGCTGCTGCAGCCCTGCTCCTGCCAGCGGGGGGACAGCCCCTGCACCCTGTCAGGAGGACCCTGGGGTGCCGGCTGGCTCCTGCACAGGGTGAAGGAGCAGGAGTGTGTCGGGTGGTGTTGCAGAAATACTTTCTGGGTCTGGCTGCTGGTCACTGGAGAGAGTCACAAAGTTAGAGAGGTAATTGAGGCTGTGAGGTAGAAACTCGGTTTTACACCTAACCTGGGCATTGTGGGGAGTTCCTTCTTTTTTTGTCCTGTAGACCAGAGATGGGAGCTCACCTGCTTTTTATTCACTGCCACCCTGCTTTCTGCACTACAGCACATACTTTCTGTGATACATAAGGAAAGGGGGAGACTTAGACATCGTTCATGTTGTGTCTATGGCCCTTGCAATTATAAACTTCCTGAGATCAGAGGGAACAAATCCTTGCCAATTAGAAGGCCTTTTAACGTCAAGTTGTGACTAATAAGCATCTGAACTGCAGATGTGACAGTGGGTAGTATAGGTGTACCTGTTGCCTGGACCTTTTCTAGCATTATTTACTCTGGTAATTGCTGGTCATGGTTCTGCACCTTAGCTGTTTCAGAGGATAAAATAATGCACCTTCTTTTTGTTCCTCGTCCATTTACGGAGTGTGGAGATGTCAGCCCAGTTAAAAAAGCTGATCTCTGTTTCAGTCACCATTTTGAGCTGTGCGTTTGCACTGCAGTACAATGTCATTTGCCCATTCTATGCTTTTAAAGATTTGTTTCTGCAGCCACAAATACCAGAATTCGACGTTTTAACTAAGGAAAACCTTAACTTCTGGTGAAAATGAAAAATGGAGCCCCAGCAATGCACAAAACCACAGTTTATGCATAACTCAGATAATTTTAGATGCTAGTAAATATCAACATCAGGCATCAGCGCTCCTGTGATAAAGTTCAAATTCATTATCGCTGCTTCTAGAAACAGTTCTGGACACAAATAGAAACTCTGAATCCTAACTCTGAAATCTGAGACTATCTGGCATCAGGTCAAACTTTAATGACTTGACATCTCTTTGTTCACACCAACATCCCAGGGCAAAACAGCCCCATATGAGGCACTTTTTACTCCAAATTCATATCTTAGTTTCACGGCTGTGGTAATGACTGAGGTAGCTGATTAGTAATGGTCATCCCCTTTCTGTTTCCCCTGACCTTGACTCTCTTGAATACTGTTTATACTTTACTATTTTTTTTTCTTCTTTTTTTTTTCTTTTCTATTTGGCTTTAGAGTACTGCATCATATGTTACCCGTAATCTTTTGTCCTAAGCATTTCAAATGCCTTTCATGAAGCCAGGACCTCCATGCTGTGAAATGCTGACCCCTCTGTGGTCCCATCTACAATGTGGTTTGATCTCCAGCAGCCTCTTGCTCTCTTTCCCCACTGCACAGCTGTGTGTGTGTTGAGAGATGAGAGGGAGATAGGCACCCCTCCTTGAAATTTGGTATTTTCTTGCTCTCTCTTTTCTTCTGATCATCCCAAACCCTCTTCACTCTGACTCCCTAAATGCAAAATTACCCAAAGCAATCCAGCACGGTATAACGCTGCTTGTGAATTAAAAACCACCTTTATTAATGTTAAGTCTTTCTCTTACTATGCTAATGTCTGGAAAGTATTCTGTAGATAGGCCACAAATTGCTTTAGAATATTTTCTTTGTGTTATTTTGCTCTCTTCCCCTGGATCAGCAAGAATATGGTTCAAATATTAATTTTATGGTGTGTCTCTCAAGAGTGGAATATAATGTTCAATTATGCATTCCATCTGCAAGGCTCTGGATGCACAGTCCTGCATTAAATAAAAAAAAAAAAATTCAATGTGTTTTAAGAAGAAACAGAAAGAAAGGGTATGGCACATAAAAGCAATGGAAGAAGAGCCTTCTATTATGCTTGTCTGTGTGTAAAATCAGAGGGAGTTGTGTAAACCAGACAGAAGTCAACTGTCTTAAACATGGAGTCCGTGCATGCCTTAGATGATGTCATGGTATTGAAACCTTCCTGCAAGATACAAGTTTAGGAGTGACGCCTCAGCTAAATATACTGGAGACCTGATTGTGCATGCGTTTGAGATGCTCATTCCACACATCCATACGCATGTGTATGGGTGTTCCACTGTGCTCCGAAGTCCCTTAAAACTCTGCCTCTGGAAAGTGTCCTTTCACTGTGGGGCGTGGGAAGTGGTGCTGTAGTGGCTCTAACGGCATTTGCTTCTCTGTGGGGTTCTCCCTACAGCAAGAAAACGTGGACAGGCCTGCGGCTTCTGTTTCTGTCTAGACACGTGAAAGTATACTGTTTTTTGAATCCTTGTCCCCTTACACAGGGTTGGTGCTTTGGGGTGACACCTGCTTTGGAACCAAAGGGCTGTCTTTGTGTCGTTCAGCGCAGTGGAAATCTCTCTGGTAACGCTGCCCAGATACTGTGTGTCCTCTCAAGAGCATCTCCGTTTTTCTCCTGGGGCTTTTCCATGTGGCTGCAAGATCTTGGTGACTGTGGCATGCCTTACTGTCCGAGCAGCCGGAGCCAGGCTTAGGGCTTTGGCTTGGGCAACGGGGAGACCTAGCTGAAAGCCCTGTGTTGAGTGCCGCTCATTGAGGCAAGGCAAATGCAGGGTATGAGCTTGACATTCGGGGGCAAGAATGCCTTCAAAGTGAGCCCAAGTGCCGAAAGAGATGGTCGCCTTTCAGTGCAGATGCCTTGAACACCACAGAGAGTGGGAGGACAAGTGCTGGAGAGGGAGAGGCCCGGTGGAGCCCGTTCTCTGCTCTCCCCTGGGGTAACAGCCAAAGCCCTTCTCTGCAGGGGTGCTCAGCCCTTCAGGTTTACTAGAAGGAGCATTTCAAGTATTCCTCCTCAGCATGTCTGCTTTTTTTGGGGAAGCACACTGCTTCTTGCTTTGGCACCTCACCAAGTGCTCTTGGCAGAGCCGTCAAATGTGTCATTGTAACGGGAGGCCGCTTTGCCGCGGTCTGAGCAGCGCGGGCTGGGCTGAGGAGGACTGGTTGCAGAGAGCTCAGCGGAAATCCTTTGACTCTGGAACTTGTTTGCTCTGGCAAACTCCCTGTGCCTGTCTGGACACAATGAGGGTTCAAGACACATGGCTTTTGTTTGGTTTTCCTGGAGGGAAGGCTTTGCTTTTCATTTGGCTGGGTTTCTGGGTGGTAGGGAAAGAGGGGGAGAGAGAGAGCGTGCTTCAGGCTGTGTCGATCTTTGCCTTGTGTGAGGGTGATACTGGTGCTTTTTGGTGACCTTTTGCTTTGTGAATCAGACGTCAGTACCACAGAGGCCAGCTTTTCATATGCCTTTGATAATGAAATTGAGGTTTAGGCACTTGAGGAAGGTGTGCGTGTTCCCCGCTCCTTGGCTGCAGGTGGAGATCAGATGGATGCTCTCCCTCTGTAGCTCCCAGCGGCGTCTCATCTCACTCTTTTTCTGCCACCTCTGGGTTTTCTGCCACAACCTCACATGGCCCTGACCCACCTGAAGAGTTCTCAAGCTGTTAGGAAAGGGAAGCTGTCGAAATGTGTGGTGTGCAGAAAACCGTGGGAGCTCCTGGAGGAAAAAATTACCTGAGTGCAGGGAAAATGACCTTAAGAAGACAACACAAACAGTCTCTAGCATATTGTTAAAGAAGTGGTGGTGGGGAGGACAGCTTTGACTTTGCTTTCTAGAAAGCTTGATTATTTATTTGTGAAATATTCCCACGTGAGGCAATGCTTGTAATTGTAGAGTAGTCCTGAGGAGATAAGGCGTAATGTTTTTTTTTAAACGATGGATCTAGGAGAGACCCTAGTTTTTAAAAATTAATTGAAATGATGCCCTGGAAGAATGAGAAGACATACAAACTGGAATGCACTTTCGCATCAAATCTGATAATTTTGCCTCTGCAAATCAGATCTGCCAGATCCTAGATCGCTTCAGTATGCCTTAGAGGACACGATGCAAGGAAAACAATCAACCTAAAGAGCACAATAAAGTCCTGTAGCAAGTTACCACAACCTCTACCAGACAGGGATGCTGCTGAAAAACAAATCGGCAAGAAGTATGTCTTCAGGGGCATCATGTGAAAATTGGCTGCAGGTTTGCTGTTCTGTGCAGGCTGCAAATGTGTAGCTTTTAAACACTGCAGAGAAACAGGGGTCCTAGAATTTAAGATTTATTGTCCCCCCAAGCCACTTTTAACCTCCGGAAAAGAACTTCAAGGAAGCTTCGACCTTGAGCACTGAACACCTAGAGCTGGATTGCTGACACTCTGAAATCAGTGGGGGATCTTTCACTGATTTTGTTTCACTTAGAGCAACGCTTCTCCAAATTCTCAGAAGTAAGATAACAACATGCAGTGATTGCACCTTCCTCCGTAGAATAGCTGGTGTGATTTCTAGCGAGTTGCACAAGTTGCTTTAAGCACACTCCTGTTTCCCTGAAAGCTACGCTGTGGTTTTACTGAAAATTTGTACGTGAGATCACAGCCCCTTCTGAATCAAGGGGGAGCTCCCAGTGTGCTGGCACTTCATCAGAAAAATACAGAAATCATAGAGAAGTAGGAGGAGATGAAGTGACACCAGGGAAAGGTGCGAAGGTGCACCATGCACCCAGTAAAACCAACACAGGGAAAAGACAACAGCCTCAGTAAGTGTAAAGGGAAGTCAAGTCATTAAAAGGGATTGCATGTTGGGTGGTATAATGCCCATAATAAGTCTTTGAAAGTGTGTTTAGCACAGTCCTCCTGACAGAAATGAAACTATGGGAACTAGGCCACATTTTCAAACAGGCTGCGGTTTGCTTAACTGTCTCCCCACAAATACGTGTCTGGGAAGTGCATTAGGTGTCTTTCCCTGCTGCTGTTATTAACTTTTCTTCTTACCGTGCTAATTCATCTTTGTGGGCCAAAGACAAAGTAGGAAGGACTGAGATTCCTGGTTTGGGCATGTGCAAGCATGGATTGAGCTGCAGGTGCTGCAGAGCAGCATCCCCCCTGTGTGGAGCCGTGGGTGGTGGTCTCATATGGTCAAGGCTTATCTCCCAAAGGCATTCCTAATTGTTCTAACTAATTATGATCTCCACAGGATGAGAGTGGTAACCTGTGTCATGCTCTAGTATCCTGGCTCAATTCAGACTCAGATAATTCCACTCTGCCTTTCTTACAAGGTCATCCTGCAGAAGTAAATGCCTTTTCAGAAGAATATTATTTACTTCGAATGTTAAATTGATGCCTCATGTATTAGCGAAGCTGCAGTATTTCACCCTATTGGAAGGAAAATGATTTCTGTGCATGAAGCCTACCACAGTGAATTAGATTTGCAAAGCAAATGAGGGTTGCTTATTCCAACAGCAGCATCTTTGCACAGCATCTTTTATGCAGGAACCTCATGAAGTTCAACCAGGGGAAGTGCAGATTCCTGCGTCTGGGGAGGAATAACCCTGGGCACTGGTACATGCTGGGGGCCACCCAGATAGAGAGCACTCAACAGAGAAGGAACTGGGGAGCCAACAATGTGTGCTTGTGGCAAGGAAGGCAAATGGGAGGAGAGAGATTGCCAGCAGGTCAAGGGAGGTGATCCTTCCTCTGTACTAGCACTGATGGGGCCACACCTGGAGTGCTGTGCCCAGTACAAGAGAGACATAGACACACTGAAGAGGGTCCAGCAAAGGGCCACGGAGATGAAGGGACTTTAAAATCTCTCCTGTGAGGAAGAGCTGAGAGAGCTGGGGCTCTTCAGCCTGGAGAAGAGGTGGGTTTGGGGGGTCTCGTCAATGTTTATAAACACCTGGAGGGGGGGTGCATAAAGGACGGAGCCAGGCTCTTTCCAGCGGTGCCCAGTGACAGGACCAGAGGCAGTGGGCAGAAACTGAAATATAGCAGGTGCCATCTGAACAAAAGAAGAAACTTTTTTTACTGTTGAGGGCACTCAAGCCCTGGCACATGTTTTCCAGAGAGGCTGTGGAATCTCTATCCTTGAAGTATTCAAAACTTGACTGGACGTGGCTGTGGACAACTGTCTCAGGGTGGCCCTGCTTGAGCAGGGGGCTTGGACCAGATGACTCCAGAGGCTGCTTCCAACCTCAACCATTCTGTGATCTAGGACAAATCTTCTTTTTTAGTATTTTTTGAAGCACTTTGAAACAAAGCCGTGTGAAAAGTGGGGACCCAGCTAGGAGCGTGATTTGACATCGCATCATTTTTGTCTGTCATGTTTTGTCTCCCCAGCTGAGATCTGCCTGATGTACGGTTCAGTCTTGACTTCTTACTGTGCTGTTGATCTTCAATAGCACCAGAGCAATAAGAAAGCAGGTGCCAAATAACTAAGTGTGGGAGTTTGACTGGCCTCCCCCTCATACTCTGGGTACGGGATGTTGCAATGTTCTGTTCAGCCTTTGACAGAAAACTGAGAGTGCTGCAGTCTGACTGCGGTCTTTGCATTCATCTAATCTGCCCAAGCCTGTCTGAGTGTGTCTGATGGCTTATTCAGTCACCGAAGTCTTTGTTCGTACTGTACAAAACTGCAGGGTGTGTTTAATGTGTGGTGGCCCTTTTACTATTGAGAGTCCACCTGGACTGTGAGTAGGTCCTGATTATTGTTTATATTGACAGCAGGTCTGTTCCTGAGAGCCATCTGAAAGGATTTGTGAGGATGCTCTACATAGAGCTAACACATTGTGCAGTCTGCAGGGCACAAATCAGGAGGCAGTCAGACCCGAGACCCTGATCTGGGAACCAGCAGGTCTGTTCTGGCCTTCTTGGGTAGGGGTGAAGGGAGTTTTAGACTCTGCAACCTGCATACCAGCTAAGCAAGGAAAACAGCTTACTTCCTTCCTAACTTGGACACAGTAAAGGCAAACGCGTTCTGGTGACATGATTCTTCCCTGAAGCAAAATGCTTTTAGAGCTCCACCGGCCATATGGAGCTCTGCATACATAGTTTTCCATGAATATTGCATTAATCCATATTCCAAGTTATGAATTGCAATCAATCCATTCTTGCGCTAACCAAGCTGCAGCTGCTCCCAGCTGAAAAGTCTTTTGAACTCTGCCAGACAAAATATTCCAAGTCTCATTCCAAGGTGCAGTAATTGTCATTGCGGTTCTCAGGGTCTCATACATATTTAATTTACAGTACGTATCGAAATGTACATTCTGCTGACGCTGGTGCCAATGCTTACAGTGATGTTGTTTGAAGACTAACGAAAGGCCAAAATTGTTTCAATACATGGTAATACATTGATTTCAACTTTAGTACAGTTAAGCTGTATTGGTAGTAAATCATTTAAAACCCAAAGTGAATGCACTGCATGATAAATTAAAGCATCAGCTGCAAAGTTTCAGGGTACATCTGGGCTTCCTCTGGGTTTGTGGTGTTTGGAGTTTGGAGACCGCTTTCCTCTCTTGCAAAGACAGGAACCATTTGTGAGCGGGCATGAACTGTGATCCAAGTTTTTTTGTGGTTCCCATGTAGCATGGTCTTCCCTTGGCTTGTTGTAAGGAAAGAATACGTTGTGCTTCAGGTGCAGACCCCAGTGATCTCACAGGAAGTTCAAAACGGCTTTTTTATTTAGAGGTCTGGGTTGTTGTTGGTGTCGTCCCCCGTCCCCCCCATTTAATTTTTTCTGCCTTAATATTAGTGTATTACATTTAAACTCTCTAAATAAAAATTAAACATTTTGATGACATAACGTGGGAATTCTTTCCCATTTCAATGAATGTGGACAATGTTATGTTATTCATATTGAATTCTCTTTCATGTAGAGGGGGACAGAAGGACATGATTTGTTCACTTTATGAGCTCAGGACTCTCATGTTTAGTGCTAACGGCTGAGTACCCGACCTTTCCATTTTTAGGCCACTTCCTGGGATTGTTTGAGTGCTAGTTGTTTAACATTATTTTGAAAAGAAATTATTAATACCTTATGGTTGGTTTCTAGTGAAGTTGTGCAGATTGTACCAGGTTTGAAAACTGTTGAGCCTCAGTCATGTTTTGCCAGTAGCTCTTATTTCTCAGAACCCAGGACTGTAAAACAGTTTTCTTCTTTGTAGTATCATACACATATTTAAAAAAAAAAAAAGCAATTTGGGGATTTTCTAGGGGTTCAAAACAGAGTATTCACTCTTCTCTTCCTCCTTGTCTTTACGTGTCTGTAATATATGTAGAATTTTTGGTATGTGTACATAGATATGTAGAGCATCAAATGGATTTAATAAAAAAATTTGCAAAATGAAAGTGGCCTGACCAAACCCTTACAGGGTAGTTTTTCTGTAAACTGTCATTTCCTGCTGGAAGCCAGGGGACAAACGCTGAGCAGCTCCCGTGGTCATGGTGTGGCCCTGCTCCTGCTTAGACAGAGTAGGGACTGGGGACGGGGGTGGCCGCGGGGCAGAGGTGCCATCAGACCTGTAACTAGTGGAAGCTCACCACTTGTATTGCTGGTGGGTTTAAAGGTGCCTTGGGGTTCGGATGAATCTGAGACTCTCTTAGGAACATCTCAGGACTGCAATGGTAGCTGAAACGCTTTCTCAGCAAAGTTCCCAAGGAAAATATAATTAGCTCCCATCATTCCTACCTTGTTTCTGCTCCTCCAGTTCCCTTGCCTGCTCCCTGGAAGGACAGTCCATTTGATCTGAAATGCTGAGACAACAGGCGTTTTATGTTTAAACATAAAACGACATTTCTAACCATATATTTGCAATTAAGCCATTGTTTTTATTAGTCACAAGGGATAATTGCATCCAGAAATTCCCAAAGAAAAGTTATACTGGGCAAACAATATTACACTGATGTTTCAATTATATGAGTAATTTTCTAGCATAGATCAGCAATAAACTTCCCTAAAGGGCCTATTAAACAGGAAGCAAGAAAACGGAGATGGGGCAGTTGCCAGACATTAGTGTCTAGCACTTGTGTGTCAGTTCATGCCCCCCCTCTTTTTGTCTTTAGGCAAGTCAAGCAGTCAGCAAACTCCCACATCACCTGTAGGCAGCAGACATGCACAGGAAGGCTTTCTTCTGGAGAGAGGAGATTCCTGGGGCTTGGGTCTGGAAGGAAAGAGTCCCCGGTTCCCACCTTGTTGCAGTCTTATCTGCTGAATCACCTCACAATGGAAACAAGGACGTCCCATCTTTTAATGAACTTTGGCCGGTAACTGGGAGAATACCTGAAATGTTTGTGATGGGAATGCTGTGCCCGTGGCAGAGTCTGGGACAATGGACAGCAGGGCAGGGCTCACTCTCGCTTAACTGGGGCATCAATACTCCTGCTGACCCAGACCTTTTGAAATGCTATCAGAGGAAGCAAACAGGAGCCAAGAGCTGCCTTGTTCACTTGTCAGGTGTAGCAAACAGTGTTTTTTCCATTGTAATTTTTCTCTTAGCTGCATTGCTATGCAATCCAAAGCTCTACCATAAATTTCCTTTATCCTATCATAAGAGTGCTTTTATTGGTAATAGCTTATTTCACGTGCTGACCTGTTATACAGTATTCTGGCAAAGCAAACAACCCATTAGGAGGATTTTCTGAGGGCTGTGGAAGAAAAAAATTATGCTACCAAACATTTCCTACTGCACAGTCAGGCCGAAGAACTGGTCCTGCATCCCTTGTTCCCCGTGAAACCCAGCTCAGCTTGTGGTGCTTTCTGCTGTGCCGCCTGTGCCTGCAGAGTCCTCCTCTCTTCGACAGGCTCAGAAAGTCCCTGCAGAGACAGAGGGACTTCTCTGCAAAGGTCAGCAACGAGCCCTTCTATGGAGTCTGTTCAACAGCAAGCAAGAATGCCAGGGGTTAGTCCCTACTGTATCTCACAGCGGGGCAGACAAGCTTCAGCAGTGGCACAGGAGCTGCTGTGGCTGGGTGTTTGTGGTGGGTTATGCTGGGCTAAGCAAAGGGGTACATGTGTGAGCCGTAACACAGAGCTATGAAGAGCTGCTTGAGCTGGCAAGGACACTGGAAGCAGTGCAGCTTGGCATGGGCTGACATCTCCCAGTTTCTCCTCAGAGCGGTGGTGGTGGTGGTGGTGAGAGTTTGCTTCGGGATCTTGGAAAGGCAGCTGGCTCTCTGGGCATACTCGGTCAGGGAGCTTGGAAAAGGTTGCCTCAGCTCCCTCCTGCACTGTCCTCAGAGCTGCCATCTCTGGAAAGAGCTTGCAGGACATAATCTGTCCTCCAGCAGCCATTGCTGTGATTCAGATAACCCCTTCTGCGCCTCAGAGTTATCACCTCCCCCTAATATCAGTCAGAGCAGTCTTTTTTTTTTTTTTTTTTTTAACGTTTCCAGCTGTCAGAATTATCATCTGCCTGCCCTGCTGCTTCAGCTCCAACTCATCCTTGCAGCCAAGGGCAGGGTCTCTCCTCCCACTCCTCAGAGAGCTCTGCCACTGGGTCCCACCTGGAAGTGCTGATGGGCAAAGCCTGTTCCAGCACGCTCTGCATGGAGCAGCAGGTCAGATGTGCTCTTCCCCACCCTGCACCCACCAGTCCTCTCTCCTCCAGCTCTTCTGTACTTTCTTATGTCCTTCGAGGAGAGCTGTTTGAGTTGCAAAAATCTGCTGGAAATCAATGTCTGTGCGCTCCTGATTGAAATACGGGCACACTGATTAACTTCTAGCTGTCTTCCACTTCCCTTTCAGTTCCTCTCAAATTAGCTTCTAATTATCTCAGTTGTAATCACCCGGTGTGATAAAGTTAAAGTCATAATGATTCTTTCTGATAATACAATGTTTTCTCTATGAATGCTGTAGCTAATAAAGACAGAATGCCAAGCTGCTTATGGGAAACAGATTTTTACAGATCCTAAACAAATGCCCTGCATACTTCATGTACAGATAATAAAAGAACAAAGTAACCCTTCTAAGGAAAATTTATATCTTGATAAAAAAAATCTATCTGTATATTTGTGTTCCAAAAAACTGTTTTTAAAGGCCCAGAACCTAATAATGGCAGTGCTTGAGGCCAAAATCAGGGACTTGAGAGGCCTGCGCTGAGGTTTCTGTACCTCCTGGCACCAGGAGCTGTGCTGCAGTTGGGACCATGAAGCTCTTCTGCTGTGCACCACTGAGGGAGCAGTTCAGGACCGTTCTGTGCCTTCTCCCGTGCAATATCCAGACAAGGAGTTTCTCCCTGGGGCACTCCACATAGGAGGTGGTTTTGAGCATGCCTATCACGTTGCATGTTCACAGGAGCATTTTGCTTTCAGGAGGAAAACCGAGGTGCCTCAAAGCCAAATGAAGCTGCAGCCACAGGGGAAAAAAGGGGGTGTCAGGGAGCAGTGTGGGGAGGGTGACTCGCAGCCCCCTTCTCCTGAAGCTATGCCACGTCAAGTAAAATAAATCACGTTTCATTGGAGGGGGTGGTGGTGTCACAAGTGTGTGTGACTTGATATTGTCTAGGGCATTCAGCTGGGAAAATGTGGGTGCACGTGGGGAGACAGTTCTGGGTTGCAGCCCATGCATCGAGACGAGCTTATGGGCTTTACATTAAGGCAGCCATTTGTTAGGACATGTAAGCAGAGCACAGAGACTCTGCTCCAGGCTTCTTTCTTTTCCCTGGCCTCAGTCATTACAGTGGGTGTTTGGGCCTCCTTTCTCTTTTTCAAAGACCCTTTAACTCACTTTTAAAAAGTTGCCAACCATTAGTGTATTGATTTGTTGTTTTTTGACCTGTTCAGCTGTAAATTTGTGTTGGACACAGGAGCCATACTTAACTGCTTGCACCCCAGGTATGCTCAGCTAACATCAGCAATGTGATTTTAAAAAAGGGATTGGGATGTTGAGCAATCAAATGGTAGCTGGCATGTAGACTGTTGTCGTACCACAGCTAGGCTCTTTCTGTGTCTGAAGCACTTCATCCCCTCTAGGCTTTTCATAGCCATATGCAAAGAAGGGCTCGTGGCAGGGTGTGTGAAGTTTACATTAGTATTTGTCGAGTGTTGCATGATCTACAGCAGCGTGTCCGCTCGCTGTAATAACACCAGCATGTGACTGGAAGTCTTCAGACAAATCTGTTATTAGAGTTGACTACTGTGATTAGTAAATGTGACCATGCAGAAGCTTTAGGCTAGGCACATGCTATGTATTTGTCTTCATTATCTTTGCCCTCCCTGACTGCAGGGAGCTGCGAAGGCTGGGGCAAAGGGCTGCCACAGGCACGCATTTTCTTAAAAGCAGAGAAGATGTGGCTTTGAGCAACCTGGTCCGGTGGAAGGTGTCCCTGCCCATGGCAGGGGGGTCGGAACTAGGTGATCTTTAGAGGTCCCTTCCAACCTAAACCGTTCTATGATTTGTACAGATCTTTGAAAGAGCAAGCAGGAGTGGAAACTGGTTTTGTTAGTTACCCCTTTTGTGGTGTAAATACTGTACAAAGCAAAATAAGGAAAAGAGGCCTTGATATTTGGGTCTATACTATGTAATTACTGATGTAATTGCTATATATCACTATTTTGGCAGAGTTTCCCCTTTGCCAGCCCCGTGATTATTTAAACCAATGGGCATATTTGTATCTTGTTTAGTATTCTCAGTTTTACAAATGACTATGGGACATGTAACCGAAATACAGTCATTGCTACTTTAACGTTACAATCAGTGGTTAGAACAGATTGGGTCCTGAGCACTTTCAAACCCAGAAGAAAGGGTACTTCTGGCATCTTTTATTCTAATCAGGAGAAAGTCTTTCCAGTTCAGCATCTAGGCAGAAAAACGAGCAGCCTAATTAGACCAAGATTTCTCAAGAACAGAGAAAGCATTTCTCACTATTTTTGGCATGCTGTGCTATCAAACTTGTGAGCTTTGTGTAAAATGTTTAGGAAAGAAACATACGTCATAATAAATGTGCTATTAGTTCTACACCAACATAACTAATTAGGTCCTTGGTTCAGTGTGAAAAAACGAATAATGTGCTGCAGTGTGCAGCTTTGTATTACTCAGTCTTTTTCTGCTCTTGAGCAAACTTGTTCTGCGTGCCAAAGGTGAGAGCATTAATTGAGTACAGAACCTGTTTATAAATCCAGCGCAGCTCATGGTTTGACGGGTGCCACTGCTGTTCATTCTCACCTTGCTGCTGTCTGTAATTAACCTTCTGCAACTTGAAATTGTCCATGAAATGAAGGATGGTCTTTGGTTTCGGCAAAATTAAAGCCGAAATTAAAGCAGCCAAATTCCTACTGCATCTCAAAATCATCACCTGGCCGTGCGGGCAACCAGGGAATGAGCCAAAAGACTCATAGGCTTGGTCATCTAGGTAAATAAAATTGTGGGCAAGAGGAGGATACAAGCCTTGTGGGGACTTTGGCCAGGTAATGCCGTATGACAATTTTGGTACAACCTGTGTTGCTCCCTAACGGTGGCGTTCAGTACCACCAAAGAGGAGACGGGCTGCCAGATAGAGTTACCTGCATCTGTGTGCACTAGCACATGTGAGTGAAGATGAGTTTCATGTATGAGTCTGCCCTCCTCCTGCTAAATTTGGGACCAGTCAAGTGCCTGCTGGAGTCAGCGGGACCCTCCCTGTTGACCTCAGTGGACAGAGCTTGGTGTGGACCCAGGGAGCAGAAGCACCTTCCCCAGCACCTCCTCCATGCCCTATGCTCCCAGTGCTCCCCTTGTGCTGCCTCTGGTACCTGCTGGGCCTCTCTGTTAGCCGGTTTAACTCACTCAAATGACCGAAAAATAGGCAAAAGGGAAAAAAAACCAACACCAAAGTAAAATGCGTTAGTTTCTGCCTTCTGATGAGTCATAGCAGTGGGGGGAAGGAGCAGCCTGGGTCTGGGGCAAGGCTGGGGCTGGGACAGCAGCAGGGAGGTTCGCCGGGAAGAGAGCAGAAGCCCTGTCTTGGTCAGCGAGCTGCCAGACTGCCTGGGCTGCATGTGAAACCACAGCCGAATTCCTCATGTCAGTGTCTTTATTTTCGTTATTGTTTGAAGGAGTCTCCTTATATCCAGTTTCCAATCAAAACATCATGTACTCCCTAAAATCTGAGCTCAAATGTGAACATGTTGCACTACAGGGACTGAAGTCTACCAGTTGTATAACATAGATGAATGCCTTTGAAAAACAAATCCTTAATCAGTGTTACACTCCATTTGTTCTTTAAATTTTCATTTTCCATTTAAGTGGCTGTTTCATTGCTATGAGAAACATTAAGAGCTATTCATGTTTTTCTTCTTGTGGCTCTTTTAAAACTGAACTTCCCTCGTTATTAATGTCCTGGTGGTGGATATTCTCACTTACCTGCCCTGTGCTCATAGCTTGGGTCCAAAATTACCTGCAAAGGGTTTTAGTTTCTTCATGCAGAAATTTATGCATTATGATTTTAATTATTTGAATGTTTCCATTGTAAAGGACCATTTCTTTCTCACTGTATTGTTGTTGTAATTGTATATTATGTTAACTTAGGCAGAAACATTATTTTACTTCTGTTATGTCTTTTGTCAGCCTGTGGTTGATTCAATATTGACTTGTAAAAATAACATCAATGAAATTGCAGCTAGGTTGTAACTCTTTTTTTTTTTTTTTTTTTTTTTTTTTTTTTTTTTTTTTTTTAAAATCCAGCCACTAAAAAAAAGTAAAACAAAGGTGCAAAATGCAGGCAGGTCAAAAGGCCATTTCAGCATAAGGGGAGATGAGGAAAAGCTACATATTCTAAGAAGAAGAAAAGCTAGGTAGGCTAACAAACCATTTATTTCTACACAGGTGCTGTCTCTGGTCAAAAAGGCTGAAGAGGTCGCTTTTCTGCTCTGACTTCCTCCTGTGAATATGTAACCAAGGTAAGTCACTGCTGCAAATTACCTCTGACACTCGTGAACATTTTTTGCTCTGGGATACCCTTTCCGTTTGAGTAGATCTTTCTTCTGCTAATGAATCACCATCTTAAATAATAATGAAACCTCAGAATGATAAGTGTTTTGAAGCTCGATGAGAAATATGTTTTCATTCCAGCATGAGCTTCTTTCAGGTCAAAACAATACTTGTGGGAAAAGCTAGACTTTTCCAACACTTCACTGCCTGAAAATGTCAGCGACAGTTTTTTCAGAAATGGTTATTGAAACTTATTCAAAGCATGGTATAAAAATGTTTTGTCTAAAAAAACCCCAACCATAACCACTTTTGATAAAAGATCATTTCAAAGCAACACTTGACAAACACACAAGCCTCAAACTTCAGAAAACAGGAAAGAAAATAACATCCCAAATATCCCCCAATATAGCCTTTTTTAAAAAAAGATCAGTCATCACCACCTATCAGCTCATTAATCTACACAGGCAAAGGGCTATCTCTGGAGAGAGTTTCACCTCAGCTGTCTCTCTGGATTCAGGAAGTGCCTCTCAATCCGTCTGGTGCTGAGGGCGGCTCTGCCCATGCCTGCTCTCATCGGGCATTCGGATCTCCCAGCAAGCTCTGCCGTGCTGCTCGGTCTCTGTGCCTGCAGCTTCCACGTACGGATGTGTCAGGTTCCTTGTCTCCTTCATGCCTCTTTTAGCAAGCCAAAGATAAATTATGCAGAGTAATTTTGTACACTGCTAGGCGCATTTCTTACACAAGATTTTACCAGGTTCCCATGACAAAATCTGGAAGGACATTTTTTTTTTTTTTTCCTTTTTCCTTTTTTTACATTTTCTTTCTACCAACACCAGCAAGAATTCACTGGTAGTACAGCCGAGTATTTCTTACAAGTTGTTTAAAAATAGAACTTAATCCCCCCACATGTTTCTTAGTATGCAGCCCCATCCTCCATGAGGCAAAAGCTTCTGGCTGCACAGCCACGTGCAGGAAAATATTGCTGCATCTTTTCAGATAGAGACATAAGGACCTATGTAGTGTTAAGTAATACAGAGGGTTAATGTATTCTGGAAAGCCATGCAGAAAGTAAGCAGGCGTTCCTACCTCAGGGTAGGACAATGGGGTTTTTTGTAAAGAAAATGTTAATGTATGCTTAAGCCCTTCCAAGGTATCTCACAGGTCACTATTACATCATCGATGATTTACATTTTCTGCTCTGTATCATTTTGTATTGCTGGCTTGGGAAAGCAAGCTAAGGCTATATAAATGCTGGGTGTGCTTGAACGGTGTGCATTCAGCTTCTAATACCTTAATGACTGCTTTCTTCTCTCTTATTTATCATCATTATTATGTGTCTGTGAACAAAGTGTTTAGCAGGATCGCAGAAGAGGCTGCCTAATGTTTAACTACCAGATTTGTGAGAAGGAGAAGGATGGGACAGAGAGGAATAATTTTAAGAAGCAGGGAATAAATACAGGCTTTTAAATTTAATTCTTGGCTGTCATCGTCCTAATCAGCAGTGGGTCTATTCGATGTCTCAGTTCAGAGTGTGAATAGTGTCGCTTTGTGTCTGTCACAATGATTAATGTCGTCGTCTTCGGTAATAAACCAGTAACACATACAGAGTCATATACTAAATCTATAGAGTACGCTGTCCCAGAACAATTATGTGACATATACCCAGTTACATCAGTGGGATGTAACTCTTCATTGCTGAAAAAGCAGACTGATGACATCTTAGGGGTGTCTGCTGAACCTGCATTCAGGGGACTAGATAGAAACAATACCCCTATGAATATACATAGAATTCAGTAATAGTTGTTTAACTTCTATTCCCTATTCGTTTTGGATTGTTCTCCTCATCATGGAAACCAGCTTCTCTGCACATTCCACAAAGCAGCAGAAATGGAGGGACAATAAAATCACAGCTCAGTGCAGCATATTCATCATGTAATATCTCTGATCCTTTCCTGGAACCAGTAAGAGAAATGGGGTATATCCCACTGAATCCAAAATGTGGTTGTACTCATATTACATGCGCAATGGTTATGAAAGGCAGATCTTAAAGCAAATCAGTAAATTCATATTAATTTTAGTGGGCTTTTGACCAGCCCTAAGCTGAAGCCTGTGGCTTTCAGGAATTTGATATCTACATTTTTATTTTGCTTTTAAACAATTCCAAGACTCCCAGCTTTCATTTCTTATATTACAGCAACCTTTCTCAGGAGTATTTTCTCATGCCATGCAAGCTAGTAGGTGACTGGAGTTTCAGAAGCAGATGAAAGAGAGCTTTATCCGCTTTCTTCCTAAAGGAGGTATTTCTTAACTGACCTGGTCTTGAAGAAACATTCAGCTCTGGGTTGTTTGTGTTTGTGGAGCAGAGTGATCATACTTTATGTGACAGCTGGCAGTAAAATACTATGTGATATCTTCAATTTTCGTCTTATTCAATAAATAGATTAGTATAGAGTTAAATACATAACTTAAATATTGCAGGATCTATTAGGTAAATCTCTGACAGACAAGACAGCATGCTTTACACCAAAGAGATTCACCTGACCAGACTTTTATGGTATTGGTTTCACGTTGAGAAATTTAGCTTTCTGAAACAACTGGCAAGTGATGCTGGAGCTGCTCAAGTTGCAGTAAGAATTGAAGAATTATCATTTGGAAGGCATCACCAACACATTCTCTTTTGGCATAACCTGTAAGTTACAGTAATTTAGGGTTCTTACGAGATTTTCATACCCTGTGACACTGAATATAATTCCACACTGTGTTAATGAAGGTCAATGTTCATGGAGTTACGTGGTTAGAGTAACGGAATTAATAGTACTTCAGTATTGTATTTCACACACAAATAGCTGTAACACTCAGCTCTCACACATTGCAATGTGTAGCTGGCATCCATAGCCTCTGTTTTCAGAAATTAGGGGGAACTGAGTAGTCAAGATCCCATGATCTTTCTGTAGGAAAGTCAAATGCAGATTTTGGCTCAACTGAGTCCTAGTGCAGGAACCACTGCAGAGCATTGCTTCTCTGGGTTTAAGGAATATGTATGACCTGTATGTTTTTCCTCACTCAAGGATAATTGCGAACTTTCTCAGCATGGCTGAAGATGATGGACATAAAAAGGTGCAGGTTTGGACTGGTAACAAAGATCTGTACTGGTTTTGTTTGCATATAAAGAATGCATGCATAGACTTTGTTACTGTTGTCAATTAATATGCAGCGTGCGAGTGACTGTTCCTCAGAAAATGCACAGTTTGACTTTCTGCACAATCTTTTTTAGGCTTTGGCATGCATGGTTTCACAAAAAATATGCCTAGGTGACAGGCTGGGGGCCATGATTTTGGTCTGCTTTTGGCAATGGCCCTGCTGGAGCCTGGGGATGATGGTGGCTGCTGGAGCAGCAGTCTTGGGAACAGAATTAGGTTTGTTGTGTTTTGTTATTTTCCCCCACCCTGTGAACCATAGGCATGCTAACTGTAAGGTATGTATCTCTGGTTGAAGGAGAAGATAAGCCCTGCTGGTTGTCCTTTTTATTTCCTTGTTTGGAAGCAGGGGTGCTGTGTACAGCTGTGGATGGTTTTGCTGATACATGCTCCAGTGCACAGTACATCCTTAGAAAGGCTCTTCAGAGCTGAAACAAGCTCCTGAAGTTAGCTGCTGTGAGCTTGAAGACCCTGGCCCATCTGTTGCTGCTCAGCAGAACTGAGTTGCAGACTGAATGCGTGTTTTTTTAGGACCAGTAACGTTTGGCCTGTCTTTGCAAATTATTTTGAAAACCCCCACGCTTTAAACTCTAACACTGCAAGATACTGGCCTCTTATTTTTGCTTTGATCTTTGGCGAATTCAGTTGCTGCAGCTTAGTCTCACTGTCGCTTTTCATAGGGCTGGGGCAACGTGTGATTTTTCTGTACAGCCTGACATGAGTCAGAGGAGCTGATGCGGTTTACTTTTGCCTAATGTTTCACCAGTTCTATTAAGTAAGTTAATCATGATTGGAAATCCAGCAATGAGACACACAGAAAATCTTGTTCTTGTGAAATAATTCAGCAAATTTGTTACTTGCCATCTCAGTCAATGTTATGTAGTCCTCTTTTTATCAACTAGTCATTTATGAATATCACAAGAATGCTGTAGATTAGGAAACCTATTTCATGTGTGCTACAGCCGCATTTAGTTTCAGAAGGAGGGAATATATAGAAGTTTAGAACGCTTTTAATGTTTGGCGTCTAAGAAAGGAAGTAGCCACCATGAATCGTGGGTTGTGCTGACTAACTCCAAAGCATAAAGTTTTCATTTGTAAAGGTTTAAGGGATAAACTGTTTTTCTGTGAATTCAGTAAATGACTGTATAACTTCCAGACAGGTCTCTCAAATTTCATCATAATAACTATTTATGGAACTAATAACTATTTATGAACAAACCCAACATGCTGAATCTTCTGCTTGACCACTGGCGGCCTTAAAATATATTAGCAAGCTGGTGATATTATTGCCTTTGTGCTGGTGAGTATAGCTAGCCACATACTTCTATAGCTTGGTCAGGAACAGTTTAAAAATTATTTTGGCAGATATCTGGGTGCTGTTATGAACTTACTTAACTCCTTTTTCTGTTTCCAGACCATTTAGTTTTAAATCTCTCATGTGACATTTGTTAATCAGGATATATATAGAATCAAGAGCAAATGAAAATTAGAATAATGAGAATAGGACACAAAAAAATATATCTGTGATTTTCTGTTCATACATTTTCATTTTTATTGCGGTAATGAAATGCTTAATAACGTACTCTTCAGCTGATGAAATATATTGTGAGATGGTCGAATTAGCGCATATTTTTGAAAACTCCAATGACAATAAAAGGATACATAGTTTTATGACTAGGTAGCGATTTGGCAATATCACCTGCATGCTAAGTGCAGCTAAAATAACGTAACTAATGAGATAATATGGGATAACATATGGGAGTAAATAAAAAGGTGTTGGACAGGTGAAGAAATGCTTTAAGTTAAATCCAAAATATAGGTACAGTTCAAATAACATTACTGTTCTGACTCAGGCTCATGAAAGTATGGAAAGTGAGAGTTAAGGCTGCCTCTATACTTAATATGCCCTGGTGCCTCTCCAGCAAATATTTTATTATGTGAGCTCTCCCAGTGCTTTTGGAACGTCTGCTGCATCTTGGACCTCCATAGGGGTTTGACAGTGAATTTTTTCCTGTAGACCGTCAAGCAAGGACAAAAGTCTGGAGAACTGGGAGAGAGAAAAATCTTCAGTTCCATTTTTGGGCTGTTACAGGCAAATAAATGTGCAGCCTGCGCCCTCATATTAAGTCATAGCTAAAATGCTTTGTTTAAAAATTTGGACTGTGGTTAGAGTTTGGGCAGAAGACATTCATTTTATGTCCCCAGAAAAAGCTTTAGTTGCAGAGGAAGTTTCTTCCACCCCTTCTGCATAGAGTGTTAGGCAAACCTGTGGTCAAAGCTCTGCTCTTCCTGACTCAGATCAAAAGCTTTAGAGGAAAGCTGGTGAAAGGGAAGATGAACTCAAGTCTTCTCTGCTGTAGGCTGATACCCTGATGTTGAACTATTCTCATGTGATGCCATGAAAAGCATAGTTTCCTTCTCCTATGGGGCAAAAGCAACATTCAAAGCTTTAAGAGCTGGCATAAAATAAAATGGCTGGTTGGTGCCTTAGATGGTGATGGGAATGGAAGATGAGGATTTCAGTCTCGGCACTTACACGCTCTTCCTTATTGCACTATGTGAGCCTCCTGCACATTCCCATGAACTGGTGTTATAGCTGCCTGTTTTACAATGGGAACGTGAAAGCAAGATGTGTTGCAGACCTGGGAGCTGGTTCCTCTTCATGCAAGTATCTCATCCAGTGTGACGCTGCCGAGATCTCTGTCCTCACGACTGCAGGTTTTCTGTATACAGCCAAAAAGGTTACTGATTTCCTTTGGGTTGTCGTTTGTCCCTGTATACTTTAGCTGCCCAGTTTTCCCATTGATATATATATAAATAAGAATAAAAATAAAAACCCAATTCAATTAGTTGATTCAAGAGTAAGTGGTATAAACCAGTATCCCTGGCATTGCTGGCTGTTCTGTGGAGATCAGAGTTGATAACTCTTTAGTTTAGCAGTTAGTGTACTCTGAAAACAAATTCTTTTGTTTTAATTTTCTTTTTCTTCTTAGGCTGAAACAAAATACCTTTATACTTACCACCAACAGCTCCCAAGACTTAGGGAAAATTAGCAAGGTTATAAAACCTACAGAGTGTGTGTGGTTTGCTGTTGCAGCTGCACTTTAAAGGAAAAGTAATATACTCACTTGTCCTCCTTAGAAAAGCATCTATAAATTAGCACTCTTTGAAAAGTTCCTGATGCCTAGCACAATTTTTATATATTACAGCTAAAATGTGGGTCCTTCACTTTCAACACTTCAATCAATTGAAACTGTCTTGTCAAGGTCTGAGGCATCTCTGTCCCAATCCTTTTCTTTATAACGTTTTCTGACCCGGTCTCTTTCTTCTAAGGGGCTGAGAAATGGGGTGCCTTAGAGTGCAGAGCCCCCACAGGGGCTCGGTGCCTCTGCAGAGGTCTGTAAGGCCAGCTGTCCATACGTGACCATGGCTGGAGGTGCCGCATCCTGCACAGCTCCCCTGTGGGCTGTGGGGCTGATGACCATCATGCCTTTGGCATCAATGGGTTCATCTACTTCAAAGCACCTTGGGAGGGTTTGTGCCTGCACCAGCCTGCTAACATCTCTGTTTCCATCCAGTAGTGCTGCAACAGTTGTTTATCCACCACCCTTCAGCTCAGCTGGGGTTAAGGGCATACTTCAAAAATGCAGCACCTTGTGCCTTCTTGCAGTACTAAGAATGAAGAGGAGAAATTTGAAACAAATGAGAAGGATTTGTGTTAACTCTGTTGCCAAGGAGTCTTTCTTAAGCTCTCTGCTTCCGTAATATCTGAATCAAAATAATATTGACTCTCTTAGATCTTCCAGTTTCTTTGCTTTTAGTGTATCAGCGCTAGGACAAAGCAGTTACGGTCCCCAGAGATGCACATGGGTGAGCTGAGTGAGGCAGAGGTATTAGAGTTGCTCTTGTCCTTCCATGCCCTGTCCTCTGCCTTTGTTAATCTGCATGTGCAAATTAAGCTGAAATTAAACTCTTAATTTATTACCATGTTGTGGTGACAGCAGGCAGGATCAGAACACTTTACAAACACGTAGCACCACATTAACATCAGAAACAGATTCTTCCCCAGAGAGGAGAGAAGATTTTAAAGAATGCAGAAAGACACCACAGGGCTGTAATCCCTCTCACTGCACAGAAAACAACTGATTGTTGTTGAAACAGTCAGAGGGGGAGGTGGGTCCAATAATCTGCAGAACATATGTAGGATATGGCTTTTCCACTCTCAAGAGCGGAGATGAGAAACTTGAAATAAACGTTTTGGGGGAAAAATGGAGGGGGTAAAAAAAAAAGGGGGGGGGGGGAACAAACAAACCAAAAAAAGGAAAAACCTCATGGCAATAAAGAAAAGAGAAAAAAGACACTGTATGTTAATAACACAGTGTGAATGCCTGGAGAAGTGAACTGCTTCAAGGAGCATCCCTCTGGATGCAGATTGTCTCTGCTACAGAGGTCTACAGGCTCTGCCTGCATTCCCATGCTGTCTTTACTTGTCATCGCCTGTTTTTGGAGGGCACTGAGCCACCTCCTTGTTCCTTCATGGGATGCTAACAGGTATCCCAGAACTGGTAAGGGCCATCTGTGCAGAAGCCCTGTGGTCCTGATTTAGTAAAGCACTTAAACACATGCTTAAGGGATTTGCTGAACTGGATGCTGCACTCTCCACTGGCTTCCTCCACGTCTCCTGGTTCCCTGACCGTTTGGCTCTGCAAGTGCTTCAGGATGCTCCCACTGATGAAAGCTGGGTCCCTCTCCTCCTCCGCAGCGTCAAAGGTGAGGCAGGCACACCAGCCTTGCCTCAGCAGGTAGGTCTTTTATTTTGTGGTGGTAGATGAGCTCGCTGTCCCCACGCTCGTCCCAGCAGGTAGGAATGTTCTGTGGCACGTGGGGCCACATCACGTTGTCCTGTCTTGCTGATGCTGACAGTCCCATAGGGCACGGTCCCCAGCCCTGCCAGCATGCTGCCCTCAGCCCGCCAGGTACCTGCTGGGGGCACTAGTCTCCAGGAGGTGACCACCCATCCCACTGGCTCTACTCCAGCACTGTCACCCCCTGCCCAGAGGGTCTCATGCTGCAGAGGGTCTTCCACAGGGCTGTGCCTTCTTTTGGTGGACGGAAAAAAGCTTCGTTGAAGTGTTTGTGTTTTAGAGGCATTTTTGCTTTAACGTTACTGCATTTGGGTGGGTTGTCCTTGCCGTGAGGGGAGCAGGAATGAGATTTCAAAGCCTTTGAAAATATGACAATTTTAAAGGTTACTGGCTGGATGAAGGCCTTAGACACCCCTTTTAAAAATCCTAAATTCCTAATCTTTGACATCATGTAAGTGATTTAAGGCCCTCCATCTGAAGGCTTTGGCAGGAGTAAGTTCCAGAGCTCCTAAGTCACTTCTCTCTTATTTAAAGCTTTACTTTCTCAGAATCTTTTCAATATGTTACCCTCGCTTCTGTATTCAACTTCAGATGACAAAATCTTCAGAAATGTTTGGAATCCCACAGAGGGTTGGTAAGACAAGTTTATTTATTCAGTCCTGCTTTGCTTCATCAAAGAGACCCCAAGCGGGAGGAGCTGGAGGGCCCCATCCGTTATGTCTCACCCAGCCCGAGAGGTGCTCCCGCCTCAGAAGCGATGCTCTGCGGGGAAATGCAAACTTGCCAGGCTTTACTTCCCTCAGCCCAGCGTGTGGTGCAGCACACTGATAGATGCATTGGTGTGACACGCTTGGGAGAGCAGCCAGGGGAGACACATTGCCTGGCAGAAGCAGGACACGTCCCCCCCGCATTATGTGCGAGTTGTGTGCTGGCTCAGCACCCGGCAGACTCCTTTGCCAAGCCAGGGGCTGGGGTGCCAGTCCCTGCGAGCCCCATCCTTCATGCAGCCACAGCCCCTTCCTGCGCGGGAGCAGGGCAGGAGCAGAGCCTGTGGCCACGCCGCTGAAGCCTCCAGAGACACCGGTACCGACAAGGTAAGGTGGCGTTACATCTTCTCTGCAGGGTCCACGTGGGCTTGTGAGTCAATTGCTGTGCCACTGTGTGTCCGCGTGGGATCCCTGAGCTTCCCCACGAGAGCCTGAATTCAGGTGGCTGGAGAAGCTGAGCCCACAGGCTAACATTGTGCCCCCCACCAACCGAAAAAAAACCAATATCCCTTTAAAGCTGGTATTTCAGGCCTCCGTAAAGCAGCTGATAAGGAAGTCTGAGTTAGCAGGATTGCTTTGTTTGGACGTTTTCCACTAGGGTTGAGGAACTTTGTACAGGGCAGACTCCGGGCTTTGGCATCTCTGTTAAGAACAAATCTCAGTTTGGGATTTTCAGTCAGGTAGTGCTGGGGCAGGGCAGATGTACAGGGTCAGGTACCACACCTCAGCACCGTTTCCCTGCATGGTGCTGCCATCTGCAAAGCAGGGAGCAGCGAGAAGATTATGCCTGAAACCATTCTGAAAATGAACATTTCTGCAAAGTCACCTGCAAGAAGCAAACCCCTTCAAAGGCTTCATTTGAGAAATAAACATTTTTCCCTTAAGAGGCTTTAAAAGAAAGGGCCCTCTTGAAAGAAAAGAAAAGAAATCCTGGTGATTCAGCTGAACAGAGTGCAATTTACTCAGCAAAAATAAGAAAAAAAGGAATGAAAGTGTTAGCAGAGCCTTGATTATTGGTGACGGAGGGGCATTAGCCAAGTTATAATGGATTGTCAAACTAGGTTCATGTTTGTATAACCTCCCAAATTCCTTGCACTGAGTCAACATCTAGCCATCTGGGCTGGGGGGGCAGGGAATAACTTTTAGTTAAAAAAAATAAAATAATGTAAAAATCAGTTAAATTTATGTTTCTATTCTAAGGGAAGAAGTGTTTAAAAGGAAAACATACCTTTCAGAGTGAAGCATTTGTTTTTGTTCTTTACAAGTGCTTGTTTCAGTTCATGTTTGTTAAATGGCTTGTAGTTATTAAATCGTGGAGTTTCCCCTGCTAACATAAAAATAGGTGTGATTGGAAAATTTGTAGCAGGAAAATAAAACCGCCTTTCACCCACTTGGACTTCACTTGACTTGGTGAGATATTTGTAAACCCTGATTGACTTAAAAGCACACTTCTTTAGAAAAGAAGAACAATTAAGACAGAAATACGCTGGGAAGACACATGGAAGCTGCAGAAATAACACCATGAATCTTATGTCCACCCAAGGACGCGGCCATTCTCAAGTGGTGGTGCTTCCTGATGAAGGAAACACAAAACACTGGAGTATGAAACCAAGAACAGCTTGGGAAACGAAGATGGATTTTCTGTAGCAAATGTAATTTCATTTTCCAGCCTCCTCCTTGTGTATACAAATTCAGTCGTTTCCTATCATTAAGACCCCTTGGCTTTGATAGGCACAGCATGGACATCTTTAAAATGATGGTGCCCTGTTGTCAGTGTACTCGTGTGTGACAATAATTGTCCTGTGTTTTATGCTGCCCTGGCACCTGTGCTTGTCAAAAGCCCAGGGCAGTGAATAGATAGACATCAGCCAGCTTGAGATGGCTTTGGGTCAGGTCCTAATTATGCCTTGTGCTAATGAAAAAAAGGGATGATACCTCTGAGAGCAACTTTTGTGGCTTTGTCCTCCACTGCTGAATAAGGGAGCATGAAACAGTGCGATTATTTTCACAGGCATGGGTGCTGATGAGAGTACATGGCAAGAGGAGGAGACAGGGACAAACACCAGGATAGAGATTTGGCTCCAGGGGTGACCGTGGATGATTCTGCAGTGCAGCTGGCAGAAACGTTCCACCAAAGGTGCATCTGCTGGTGCCTGCAGATAATTTCTTGTGCCTGTTGATTTTGTCCAGTTAACCACCAAGAGATTTCCTTGGGAGTCACTATGCTGCTGGATCCGTGTAATTCTGAACAGAAAATCCTGTTGGTGCAGAGTCCCAGCATTTTGTTTTCTTATCGTGTATGTGGGCAGATTTACTAACTTGCAAAATTCAGTACATCATAATCAGTTTCTGGGTCATTAAAAAGACTTGGCAAACTTTTGCTGTACTTTGTTTTCTCTGTTTCAAGTCCAACCAGAGCAAGCGCCTTGACTTCGAGTGTTCTGATTTATTTCTTCTGTTTTCAGAAGTTATCTTTGTTTTTGTTACACAGAGGAAAAAGAAGACCCTGGTGGAACACTGCACTCATAAAACAACAAAAAAAGAAACAAATTATGAAAAAGAAACCTTTGAAGACATGGTATGTCAGCATTTAATTCCCATTCAAATGAAACTGCTTCATAAGAAATATATCCTGTCTAATTCTGATCCACTAATAAAAACTCTGTTTATTCAGCAAGGGTTAACTTTCTCTTCTGCACAAGGATCTAATTCATTTAAATCCCTACTGAGTTTTTAGCACACAAATGAAGTGTTATATGGTCTTTCTGGAGCTCTTGGCATTGGATGAATTTTTCCCATCATAACATGGACTTATTAGACACGTGCAAAGCCTCTCCACCTCGCTGTGGCTGTGCCTGTGTGGCAGCAGGCAGCGCCGTAAGAGCCTTGAGGTGGCTGGGGCAGCTCAAGTCTCCCTGCAGCAGCCCTCCTGCAGGGACTAATCCCACCCGTTGGGGAGGATGGTGCTCTGTAGGTGTCCTGACCCAAGGTGCTTGTACTTTCGGAACTCTAGGAGGAGCGTGCATATCTTGCAGACCTGGGGATGCTAAGGAAATGCTTGTGCAATTTAAGCAAAAGTGAGCATCTTCACACGCTCTAGGTGGGGTCTTTGCTGCAAGCCTATTGCTTTTGGTAGCTGCTGGGATGTTATGCCATGAAGTATTTTAGGTTGATGACACTCAAGGCCAGGCTTGCAGCTCTGATGTATGGAACATAGAGACCTAGAGGTAATGCTGAGTCCAGGCCTGTCTTTTAACATGCAGTTGCTGTAACTGAAGGTGCAATGTTGGTGTTTGCATGTGGGATGTTGATTCCTACCACTATATGCAATATAATAATAGAAACTTAAGCAATTATGTAAAGGTGAGTGTGCATGTGGGCTTGCTGTTATGCAAACAGGTATTTGTAGAGGAGTGAGGGCAGTGGGCTGATGAGCATTGATAACATGCAGCTGTGGCCGTGCTTTGAAGGCAGTGGGCTGGTTGACATGGACCATGTGCAGCTGTAGCTCGTTCCCACTAAGTAGTTAAATAGCTCTGAGGAGTGTAGGAGAGGAGGTTGGATGGAGGAGGGGTAGCAGTGGGGGCTGGTGTCTGGAGGAAGGAGAAACAGCATGGGCAGTAGAATGTGACTGATGGTAAAAGCCTTGTTGCAGCCTACTAGTTTGTGCTGCAACAGGTATTATTTGTAAACTTCATCCCATCAACTGAGGAGAGAGGGGACATGTACTTCATATATAAATGCGGGGTTTGTTTTCATTTACCAGGGCTTCATTGTACTCTTCTGGCAAGCGAAGTAGTCTTTGTATGGGTGGAAATATAAATATCGCACATCAGAAAAGGCTTTTTTTACAATGCCAAATTAGCATAAAAGAGACTCAGTGTAGGTGAGGGTCAGGCTTACTGTTTGCTTTTCCTCAGCCTTTTCTTGTCAGTACTATATCAGCTTGTTCTGAAACTTTATCAGCGTGTGGACTGTAGTTATAATTTGTTTTGGACTGTTCTTTTTTTGGGGAGGAAGTCTTAATGTTTCCAAACCAGAGAGATTTTCAGAGGGTGGTGGAGCAACACAGTGCTTGTTTTGTATGATGCTCTTTGTAAATGTCCAACCAGATATTTACAGTGGCTGTGCTTATCAAATACCTATTGGTTGGGACAGTTTTGCCTACATGGTTGCCATACAGGCATGGCAAGTCTTTAAAGACAACATTAAAAAAAAGTTAAGCTGTATCGTGGTTTGTGAAATCAACAGAAATATTTCTTTTGGTCAAGTTTTCAGTTCCTAAAAGCACATTGAAGATAATGATTGCTGTAAGTTAAATCATTAAGATTGAAAGGATAAGTTTTAGTGAGGGTTTTGGGGTGGCTCCCATGTTCATTACATATCCATTTGAACACTCGATAAATTGAATTTAGCTTGAAAACCTATCCAGAAGCTTATTGGGGATTTAATTATCAGCAGTAACACTATGTGCAGGAAGAAAAAGGTAAAGGGAATAAAGATTACATGTGGTTTTGACCAGACAGTCCTGTGTTTACAGCTAAACACCCATCATAACTTTATTTTCAGATGTTTTGTCTTCAGTATTAACTTGAAAGAATATGAATCATGCGGAAGTCAAAGATTGAGGTCATTTTCCTGACATGGAATATTTTACTGCAGAACTCACAGACCACTTGCCCTCAGCAGTATGAAAATCTTCTCGTTGCCCTTAGGCTGTTGTGTTGTGAAAGGCTGCAGTATAACATATGTCTCCAGCTTTCTGATTTCTCTGTAGGGCAGTCCAAGATAGCTTTTCCAAAATGCCTTTAAACATTTAATGCTCCCTTTTCATTGTCACCGGACTTTCGAGTCGCTAGTCATCTGTCTCCTTGGTAAATCTCTGTCCCTCCCGTATCAGTGTTTGGGATAAAAGTATGCCTTAACTGTTACCTGGACTTTGGATTTCAGCATTAGCCTATGGGAAAGAGAAGGGGTGATGCTCTGGAGACAGCAAAAAAAGGAATAGAAAATGCTTTGACTTTTAACATTACCTATGTTACTTGGCAGTGTTCGCATATTTCAACTGTTTGCTGTACAGTGAAAATGAAGTTGCTAATAAGTGGGCAAATGTTGTTGAGTAGCGTAAAGTTAAAACCTGTTAGAAAAAAACCTGGCCTGACAGTAAATTAGACTGTTGATGATGATGAGGATGTGTCTAGTTTTCCTTCTCTGAAAGCTAACCAGCGCAAAGTGATATACTATTTTAGCCACTAAAGGCTTGTCTAATTGTAGGGTTATCATAGAATTATTCCTGTGTTCATTTCAATCTATATGTTTTCCTGAAACAGATTTGTATGTTGATGAGTCTCGTTGGCTAGAGGCACTTAAATCCAAATCCATCAGTCCTGGAATGCTGTCATGGATGGCTGTGTACCTTTCAGGAAAGACAGGCCAGCAAGGCAAGGTGGTGGAGTTGCTCTTTATGTGGGGCAGCAACTGGAATATACTGAGCTCTTCCTAAGGGTGGATGCAGAATGAGTTGAGAGCTTACAGCTTAAGGGGCCGGCCGACATGGGGGACACTGTTGTAGGGATTTACTACAGGCCACCTGGTCAGGAAGACGAATTTGATGAGGCCTTGTATGGACAGCTGGAGGCAGCCTCACAACCAAAGGCCCTGCTTTGCATGAGGGACTTCAACCACCCTGATATCCACTGTAAAGGTGACGCAGCTAGGCACACACAGTCCAGGAGGTTCCTGCAGAGCACTGGTGGTAACTTTTTGATGCAGGTGGTGGAGGAACCAGCAAGGCAAGGTGTGCTGCTGGACCTTCTACTGACACACAAAGAAGGACTGGCTGGGGATGTGAAGGTTGGGGGCACCCTTGGCTGCATTGATCACGAGATGGTGGAGTTCAGGATCCGAGGAAGCAGGGCAAAAAATAGGATTGCATCTTTAAAGGTCATAGAGGACAGGAGAGGTGCCTGAGGGCTGGAGGAAAGTCAGTGTCGCTCCAGCCTTCAAAAAGGGCAAAAAGAAGGACCCAGGAAGCTACAGGCTGCTCAGCCCCACCACCATCCCTGGAAAGATGATGGAACAGCTCATTCTGGAGGTCACCTCAAAGCATGTGCACGAAAAGAAGGCTATCAAGAGTGGTCAACACGTATTCACCAAGGGGAAACGATGCCTGACAAAAATAATAGCCTTCTAGGATAGAATAACTGCTTGGGTAGATGAGGGGAGAGCCATGGGTGTTGTCTACCTTGACCTCAGCAAGGCTTTTGACACCGTCTCCCATAACACCCTCGCAGGTAAGCTCAGGAGGTGTGGGTTAGATGGGTGGACAGCGAGGTGGGTCGAGAACTGGCTGAATGGCAGAGCTCGGAGGGTTGTGATCAGCGGCGCAGAGTCTGGCTGGAGGCCTGTAGCTGGTGGTGCTCCCCAGGGGTCGGGACTGGCTCCGGTCCTGCTCGGCGTATCCATCATGACCTGGCTGAAGGGACAGAGGGCACCCTCAGCAAGTTTGCTGATGGGACACAGCTGGGAGGAGCGGCTGACACACCAGGAGGCTGCGCTGCCACTCAGCGAGACCTGGACAGGCTGGAGAGCTGGGTGGAGAGGAACCTCATCAAGCTCAACAAAGGCCAGCGGAGGGTCCTGCCGCTGGGGAGGAGCCACCCCACGCACCAGTACAGGCTGGGGCTGACCTGCTGCGGGGCAGCTCTGTGGAGAAGGACCTGGGAGTTCTGGTGGGCAGCAAATTGCCCGTGAGCCAGCAGGGTGCCCTGGTGGCCAAGGGGCCAGTGGCATCCTGGGGTGCATTAGGCGGAGCGTGGCCAGCAGGTTGAGGGAGGTTGTCTTGCCCCTCTACCTGCCCCCTGGTGAGGCCACACCTGGAGTACTGGGTCCAGTAAGAGAGACAGGGAACTGCTGGAGAGGGCCCAGCGGAGGCTGCGAGGGCGATGAGGGGACCGGGGCATCGCCCTTACGGGGAAGGGCTGAGGGAGCTGGGCCTGCTCAGCCTGGAGAAGGCTGAGAGGGATCTCATCGGTGGCTACACATACCTTAATAAGGGCGAGTGTCGAGAGGACGGGGCCAGGCTCTTTTCAGAGGTGCCCAGCGACAGGACAAGGGGCAACGGGCACAAACTGCAGCACAGGCAGTTCCGTCTGTGCATGAGGGAAAACGTCTTTACCTTGGGGGTGACAGAGCCCTGGGACAGGCTGCCCAGGGAGGCTGTGGCATCTCCTTCTCTGGAGACATTCAAAAACCGCCTAGACGCAATTCTGTGCGACCTGCTCTGGGTGAACCTGCTTTAGCAGGGGGATGGACCAGGTGATCTCCAGAGGGCCCTTCCAACCCTGACTAAATTCTCTGATTCAGTGCTCAACATCTCTACAACTGATTTGCAAGCTCCTAGCACTGGGAAGAGAAAAAAGAAATCCATCTTGGAGCTAAGTTCCTTGTCCAGTGAATAAGCAGAGATCAGTGTATAAGAATGGGATACATTATTGCAAAATCTTGTCTGTAAGTGCCAGTAATGAAAATTGCAATGAACTTCAGAGAACTATAAATACAAAATACGTAGTAGATGGAAAACAGAGATACTCTGTAGACATATCCAGAAGGCTTAGATTTTGGAACAGACTTTGTTGGGAAGTAGCCGAATTGCTGTCACTGAGGTCTTTCAAGAAGAGATTAGGCAGAATCTAGGAAGGACAGTCTGGGCATACTGGAGCTTGATTCAGAGCAAGGCAGCACATATTTGGTGGGATGAAATCATAGAAATGTCATGCTGGAAAAGATGTCAGAAGATTAATTTCTTTGGTTCTGCTATGGACACATTGAGAACATGGTTGCAGTAAGGGTTGGATCTAGCCATTTTCTGAACACCCTGATACTAGAAATTCATGATCAGTTCAAAATAATTATGATATATATGAAGCTAGAGTTTGATATTTGGTTTTCTTCTGAGCAAAGAGACTAATACGCTGTGTCTATGTGTCTTCTAGGGCTGGTAGACCCTTTGCTGTACCCGGCAGAGTGACTTTTGATGTCTCTGAATTGAGGAGAATGCTGTTTTGCTGACCAGTGATGTAAACAAGAACTATTAACATGCATAAAAAATTTACCAGACTTATGTCTACAAAAATATAATTGCAGGCTAGACTTTCCTCAGCTAGTTGCTTATGGATACAATGTCATGTTGCATCACTTTTGAAATTAGTATATTTATTTTTTGGCTGTATGCTTCAGATGAATTCCACATGTACTCCAGATTTAACAAATTCATCATTGGTATCTTATTATCACTTGAAATTACTTCACAGTTAGGTCAGATCCAGGGTTCTCATTTGTTTTTCATAGCATGGATCAGGGTGTCTTGTGTCTATCTCCTCTTCCCATTTTGCAGTTGTGAAACACCCTTGTGGTGTGGATAGTTATTGCATACATGGAAAAGTGAAGTTATGAAACTATTTCATGCAATTTTAGCTTCATAACAGTTTAATAGGTGGAACTAGGGAGAGCCAGCTCTGTATGACTAGCCAGTTCTCCACTGTGGGCCACTTTTGAGAACATCTGACGATGTCATTTTATAGTATTTAACTTTTAAGTTGTCTGTGTTCATTATCTGTCGTTTCTAAGGATTCTGCCTTCCTTGAGTGCTATCTCCCTTCCTCTCTGCTGACAAGACCAGAGTTAGGAAGCAGTGTGGGAGGGGGCTCCCTCCAAGTCAGAAGTTACTGGTGGCACGTTTGAGTCCAGGGGCACTACGAGAGGGACCGCAGGCCAGCACAGGCTCTGCTGGGCAGGAAGTTGGAAGAAAGTAACATCAAGTGTTCTTCACTAAACCTTCTTTTTGACAAAGTATTTCATTTTCAGTCGAACACCTACCTCCAAGAAAACCAGCAGCTTTCTCTGGAAATTACAATTATTTCACAAAAAAAATTGGACTGACAAAAAAAAAAAAGAAAAAAGAAAAAAGAAAAAAAGGTTTGATTTGGGTATACTCCTCTGTTGCCCGGTGGCTGTTGGGGTTCGGTTGCCTCATGACCCCATTGATGTCTCTGACAGCTGGGGCTTCACCCATACGGCGGTCCTGACTGCACCCCAAAGAGAGGTGTTGGCAAGGGGAGATGGGGTGCACCATGGGAGGAGAAGTCTTCAGGACATCATTCTTCTGGGATGCCTCAGGCCAGGAACAGCTGTGCCATGCAGCCTTGGGGGATTTCTGGAGGTGCATGGGGACCTCCCTCTTCCTTTCCATACAGTTTACTCCAGTGGGTTTCTGTGTCTTTCAAAGATGACTAGCAAAATAGGAGACTCCCTCCATGCCCACTTAGAGCCATTTTCTTGGCTTTGCTCGATACCATATGCTAGCCAGGCTTAATACATTTTAATAAACTGGTTAAGCCTATGGGGGTTTTATGCTTGTTTATTACTTCGTTCTTTTTTTTTCATAATTAAGAGGTGCTGCCTGCTCGTCGTTTGTAATCAGAAGAACTCTTTGAGGGCAGCTCAAGGGATTAAACTGACCGAGTTTATTTTGTTTGGTCATTAAGACTGTACGAATCGTGATATAACTGTGTACATTACCAATCTGAAGAGTGCTCTGTTGCAATGATTGAAACAACAGGAATTGAGTACGCTCTGCCCGATAAATGAGTGCATTCGTATTTGTACATGCTTATTTGCAACAAGCCACTGTGCCAGATAGATTGTAGGACTAGGTGGGTGGCTGGTCTGGCCCCAGAGGGCATTTCTCGTGTCCACATGTTGTTAAAGCCATCAGAAACCCAGGAGTGCTCCTGCATGCCTTGTACGCAAAGGTCTGTTGCCAGCTCTGCTTCAGTGTGTAGCACCTGGGAACACCAACATGCCACTGCCAGCTTAGGCAGCTCCCATGGGAATATAGTTCACAGGCATGCCATTTAATTTAAACATAAAACATTATGGACACTGGCTAAAAATACACAGTTTTGACCAGTGTGTTACAGAAGTTGTTATGGGGGTGTCTTGCTTTCTGTCTTTCATAAAATCCTTATGGAAGCTAAAAGGAAGGGTCTTCTCAGAGGTGTGATGCGAGGGAAAAAAGCATCCTGTTTCAGCTGTTCTTTAATGAAATTTAATATGTGGAAGTTAGGAGAGGACATGGCATCATGAGGCAGATGGTTCTTAGAAGGCCAAACCCACTGTGAAAATCTTTTTCATTACTAACGTGGAGACATGAATCTGGTCGCTTAATGGTTACTCACCAGTTCTGAAAAAAGCATAAAAATTGTTTCCAGGTTCAAATTAGACAAAACAATGTTCACTCTGACACACTGGACCTCAATTTTATGGCAAGAACCTCCTGTTTCTTTGGCAGTTCAAAGCAGAGCTCTGCAGTGCAGTGAAAGCTTTGTGGCAGCTTCATAAGCGTTCCCAAACTTTGGAATATACAGAGCAGTGAGCTATTTGATTACACATATTAAGTGGATTGAAATTGCTCGTTGTATATTGCTTAAATGAGGCTTGAACTGGGGGTTTGGCATGGTGAAGATGGAAGGAGCTTGAGACAGAGAAGGGAGGATCTTCCTTATACGTTCAAGCCAGAAGGACTTGGAAGAGGGTTTTTGGGATTTAGTGAATACCCGCCTATGGCTCTCCCTGTGAGAAACATAAAATAATTGTTAAACTCTCCCTATACTTGCTGTGTGCACTTGTTTTGTCTGCTGGGTGATGGGTGGGCTTGGGCTATGCGGGTTGCAAGAGGCGTGGGGTGCCCTCCGGGTGAGCTGGCAGGTGAGGGGGGCTCTGCAGGACCGCTGCGTTTGGCACAGGCACGTCAGCCCCGGATGGGGCTTCTCTACGCGGACGGAGCTCTTCTGGGGTGGCTGCAACACATCAGGTAAGATTGTAATTTAAACAGTTTCTGGTCAGTCTTTGCTGAGATAGATACTCAAAATGACAAATATTGGAAGTTTTATTGGATGTTGGAATGGTTTGCCTTTCTCTCTTGGACCAGATGTTGGTTTTAGATTAGATGATTACCACTGTATTGGCCAGTGTAATTCCAGGGCAAAGAAACTTCAAAATTGAGTATTTGTAAGTATTAGGACTTTCCTGCCACATAACACAATGCGATCAGTGGCTTATCTGAACCCTTTAAAGGCATGCGTTGAGATCTGTCGCTGGAGACAAGATAGTTTCCAGAATTAATTTCTTCACCCTGGTTAGAAGCAGGGTCAAAAAAAAATCCTCTCTTCCCCCCTCCCCAGTCAAATAAGGAGGGAACGAAGGTAAAGGTAGTCCAAGTATGACCTCAAACTAAAGAATACTTTTGTTTTATAATGAGGCTATATTTTGTAAGGTAGACTATGGGGACGAAGGTAGTTGGGAGTAACTGTAGAAGTGCAAATGAATGTGTTTGCAATGGAAGAGTAGCTGGATAATGTCCATCTCGTAATAGCCTGAGATCTGGCAGAGGAAATTGCAAGTCTGGTAGAAAGGATTTTTAATAATCTATGAACTCAAAGGTAGTGCTTTATGATTGGGGGATAATGCCTGTAACACCCCTCCGTGGAAGGAGGGGAACAATAATCTGGGCAGCTCATTTGTGTCACCTCAGTAGTATGCAGGGATTTGAAACAGAGAACAGAGATAGAAAGGCGAGTAGAAAACAGAAAAAATAAAAGCACCAGGAGTTTTTCAAAGGTGAATTGTTAATTGATATTTCTCTTTGTCAAGACAATTCCTCTTCAAAGGAAGTGAAATGTAGAGATCTAATCTAGCAGGTCTTTGATGCCATTGAGCTGCGTGGGAGATGGAACTAACCTGGGGGAGATGGGGATTTTTAGGCAGACTGGCAGGTGGTAAGGAACAGGTTAAAGAAGAGGCCACAGAGATGCCACCTGAAAGGGCAAAGGTTGAGCTGGAGGAAGAGAACCGTGGCATTCCTCCTGCACCATCTGGAAAGTGTCCCAGTTTAATTGTGTCATTGATAACTTTGTCACCAGAAGTTGCAGTGTGCTAAAAGCGTGGGTTGAGGAAATCAGTTGGGAGTCATCTGCCAAGGGAAGGATTGAAATATCATACTGGGGAAAACAGATGGACCTTCAGGGGACAGGACAAAATACAGCGACACAAAGGGCAAGGTGAACGAAATTAAGACTTTGGTACAAATTTCTTTGATGAGCCATGCTAATGTAACCTCCTACGCTGAGTAAAGGTTGCTTGCATTATTAAACAGTCTTTAATTAGGTGATCCCGAGCTATTTTTTCCATAGCATGTCAACCAGCTTCCACTTAAAGACTGTGTTTTAGGTAGAGCTATTCCAGAGGTGCACCAGGCCACCTGGTAAGGGGGACACCTGCTGCTTCTGCTGCAGAAGGCCAAAGTGTGGGCTGGGTGAAGGGCAGTGCTGGAGGAGAATGGTTAATGCACGTGGAGGCTGTCGAGTATCTCCCTCAGGAACAGGAGTTTCTCTGTCTGTAATGGCAGTGCTGCTTGAACCAAGTTTTTGTGTTTCAGGGGAAAAAAAAATCAAGAAGATTTTTCAAAAATATTTATGAAATTTTGGAAAAACCAAAATCAGTATTTGAGAATGTTTTGATTGGCAAGAAAACTTTGGCTGTTCTACTGCTTGCTAAAAAGGCTGATTTTTTAAAAAATTAAAATTTCCAGATGTTTGGAGGGGAGCTTAATAAAAAATGGTAACAATCTTTAAATATAAAACAATACAGTAATCTAATCTACATGTGTACATACTGGTTCTATATTGTATGCTTAGTACTTTTTAAAGCTATAGAGAATGAGGATAAAGTAGTATCTATTTTCCCCTCCCTGTTCTCAGCTCTAGCACAGGACGTTTTTAGAAGGTCCTTGTTATAAACGGCTGCTCAGGAAGTATTTTCAAATCTTCTTTCTCCGTTGTTTTGCTATTGATCGTCGAGACCTGCTCTGCGGTGAGTGCCACAGGTCAGCGTTGGGCTGGGGGACGTGTTTCCAGAAGTGCTGCAGTTTTCTGTGGCTTGAGGAGTTGTGGGGGGCATAGGTTTGCACACTCTTGTGTTCAGAACATAGCAACAGGGAGAGAGATGCAGGACTGGTGGTTTTTGGTTTTGGGTTTTTTTTCTGTAATCACCGGTGAGTCACTGAGAGAAAGTTTTTTTAACTCTGGTCTGGTCATTCTAATTAAACTCACAATTCCAAATTAATGTGTCAGCCGATGCGGCATACATTTCAGAGGCCCCAGTCAGCCAGTTTATGCTGGCTTTGGGAGTAGACACACAAGTTTCAGAAAACAGATTTAGGTGCTGAATGTCAGGCATCTGACTTTGGAAAAAAAAAATATCACATTTAATCTGTCTTGCTTTAGTTTCTTGTCAATGTGATATCCCAAGTTGCAACTGAGATTATCTTGACGTTTTCCTTTGCCTTTTTCAAGGGAAAATTCTTGCTGGCTTCTAATCAGTGGCGCTTTGGGCAGAGCAAGGGCTGAGAATAGAACGATTAAGTCTTGGTTGAAGCCTCTCTTGCTTCTTCATGACTTCCAGAACTCTGTTCTAAGTTGCTCAGATGCACCTCCAGCACCAGGAATTAATCATCCGCTGACAGAGAGAGAAGAAAAAGTCATTAGTTTTATAGGAGCTCTTCCCCCTTGAAATTCCATTGCCAGTTGACTCTTTCTGAGAGATGATGTTGAAACTGAGAATAAATTCGGTTTCAATTTTTTTCATATTCTTTGCAGTCACTGCCAGGAAAGTGCTCAGGTCTTATGCAATAAGGGCCTGGACTCCTTTCAGCGTTTGCTGTGGTCGTCACGGCACCGTAATGCTCTCAGCTCCATACGTCCCGGGTGCTGGATGCAATCTGCTTGAAAAGTCTTCTCCCCGCAGGGCTGAAACTTCAGAAGCAGCCTCGGAGTTGTGTTCTCAGAAACGCTGCCCGTGTGGCACTTGACCAAACGGATGGGGTGGCTATACGTACCCCATATGTTCGGTACATAGCTACCCCAGACCTGCCCAGCCCGGGGTACCGGTGGCAAGCTCGTGGGCTGCAAACCCAGCCAGTGCTGCGTGCGGCTGTGCTGCGGACCAGAGGTGGAGCAGCCCATGGACGTTTGCTTGTGTGCCCATGCCAGGCAGCCTTCCACCCGGCTTCTTGGTGCTCCCGTGGATCCCTCCTGGGCATCCAACTTCCCATTCCTGGACCTGCCAACTCAGGCTCCATGTCCCGCGCAGCTCCTGGGAGATGCAACGCCAAGGTGCAGGCACTGCCTTCGCGTGCCCCTCTATCGCGTAGAACACTATCTGAACATCTGATTGCTTTTATTTTCATCTGGAAATACACGCCATGTGATCCGTAAGGTGACTGTCAGAATTCAGCTTTCGCTCTCCAGTTTTTAGGAAAGGCTGCCGTGTAATCTTTTGCGACAAGTTGCGGTGATGAGATTTTTTTTTTTTTTCTCCCCCTGCATCGGACAGCCGTGTTACTGACTTGTCATTCCAGAAGGAGGTGGTGTTGGCTAATGGCTGGAACATCACAGCCTTGGCAGTTTGTTCGTGGCCCCTCTGGTACTGCCCGTATGACCTGTAGCACCGGGGTTAAGCTATTTCTGTGTCATTTTTACTGTCTGTGAAAAAAGGTGAAAAACACCAACCCTGGGGGACGTTGTAAAGCTTTAATGGCTCAAAAGTGCTTTGAAACGATCAGGTAAATGATAGCAAAGAAATGCCCAGTTAGTTATTAAGAGTTTGCTAATTCTCTTCTGATGCAAGATGTCTGGTCACTGAACTGTCCCTTCTGTTGGGGCTTTTTTTTTTTTTTTTTCCACTATAGTGTATTAGTGTGGAGAAACAGGAATAGCTCTTGCAGGCACAAAAAACCCTGAAGCACTTACATGACAAAGGAAAAGAATGACTCAGTAATTAGTTCTTGGAAGGGAGCACTTGATAGGGAAAGTGGGTGAATTTAAAGGGCAGTCTCGTTTACAAAATAATCTCCAAATTGCTTAACGTATTACCGGTTTTTCTGTTCTTTCAGTCCGATGAGGCAAACCGCTCCCTATTACTCAGGCAGCAGATTCTTCTTTTAAGAAATCCAAACAATCTAAAGCAAAATCCCTTCTCCCTTATTGCAGGCATACATCCATAGGCTCTCCCCTCTCTCTCCGACCTCAAGGTTACTGTGTGGAGATTATAATGAGAATGAGAATGAAACTTGATATGTTCTTTGTCTTTAAACTTGTAGAATTGTGATACCCAAAGGAATCAGTACTTTGTGATTTATGACTCCCCTACTTTGTTATGAAGAAACTTTAAACATCTTTATTTAATATGTTAGATATCATGTTATCCAAGTTTGGCTGCTGATTGCAACATGCTCACCCTTTATTCCCTAGAACAGCAATACCTTTCTGTAATGTCCTGCATTGTTGCCAGCTTTGCAATGGTACACCTTATTTGTATGTATAATTGCAAGTTTTTCCAGTTGTCTGGGTAATTGTACCATCTGAGGGATATTACCCTGCTTTGTAGCCCACAGATTCTTCTGAATGATTTCCTATGTTAATAAAACCTTTTCTTTTTGTGTTTAAATAAAGGCCCCAAACCTGATTTAAACTAACCTCAGCGCATGGTACGTTCTTCTCAGAGGGGTCCTCGCACAGCCCTTGACTGCACTTCCATTAACACAAAGTGAGTGCTAAAGTGCTGTTGGGGTGTGGGTGATAGCATCAAGCTGCACAGTATTTTTAACAGATAATACTGAAACATGAGGCAAACCTACCAAAAAAAAAAAAAAAAAAGACAACCCAAAATAATTTAACTTGAAATTTTGTTTAAGCCAATGACAGGACACCAAGCCAGGAATCAAACAGATCTGTGCTCTGCTCTGCTTTTGCCTGGAAATGGTGTTCCACCCCAAGTCAACAGTTTAGCCAAGAAGCAAAACAACATATTTCTTAGGAGACAGTGAGTGAACCTGCAAATACTGCATCTGATTGACTGCAGGGATGCCAAGTTACTTGATTGGCTCAAGGTGCAAAGTTTTTAAGCGTTATCTTTACTTTGTCAGGTTTAATTTATAATCCAAAACTGACTGGTGAAAAGATTTGCTGCTCAGTCATGTAATTTCCTTTCCATTTCTTTTCAATTTGCATTTGGTTTTTAGAGCAAACCCAACTATTTTTAGAAGCTCGAGGTGAAAACAAAAATTCACCAGGACAGTACTATACTACTAAATTGCAATTTTGTTCTTCCAGGATGATTCATTTGACTGTCATGATGAGGAAGGGACAAATCACCCTAGGGAGTGTGGATGTGGGAAGCCTCTACCCACTCCTTCATCTCATGGAAAGATGCTTCTGCATGCATGGTAGGGGTCACTTTTGGCAAGAAGGTAAAAAGTCACTTAACTAGAGAGATGAGCTAAACCCTGGCCTGAGAGCATATGGGCTCTGTGCATCCTCTCAGCCTGAGCCCTTGAAAGAGGCATGTAAGCTTGAGCCTTCACAGCTGATCTCTGCAGATTCCTACACAAATGCAAATCCTACTAGTCAGAAATCGGAGGTCTAAAAAGTCTGCTTTATTGTTCTTACTCGGAATAAGGGGTCTCTTGCTTGTCAAGAGCGCGATGGCTTGTCATCCCAATATGGTAGAACATGCGGTTACTTCTCTCTAGAGGGTGTAATAAACTTCAGTGACCTAAAAACCCAAAAGGTAACAAGCCCTGTGAAAATGAAAAGGTGAAAAAACAGAGTATTGCATATCTCCTTTTGTTTAATTGAGAAAAACTGTTTAGGGGCCAGAGGTGCTGCATTAGGATTAGATTGCAAGAATAGAAGTTTTAACAAATTTACAGTAACTTTCAGCATGTGCTTTTGTCCCACTGGAACAGCCGTTGATATATGTGTTCTATTGAACAGGGATAGGATTATACACATTCTTTAAATTAAGCACATCCTTAACTGCTTAGCTAAATCAGGGTCTTAGTGGGCTGGATACAATGAGAAGAAGTACCTCTGATCCAAGGGTGTGCAAACAAGCTGGGTAATTCTAATATGAAATCTGAATTTAGGGTGCAACAGATTAAAATTCCTCTGAAAAAAGATATGCAAAGAAAAAGTAAAAAAAGCCAATGGGGCTTCACAAGGGACTGCTCAAAAAAACTGAGGTTAACAAATGAGCTGTTCTGGAAATGGAAAACAGAGGTGGCAGCTACACAAGAACATTCTCTAAGTTACTGCTAGCAGGAAAAAATGAGAGTTAAAAGCCATGATGAGTTAAAGCTAGGCAAGGCGAAGCATTTCATGGATGAGGAGGGGCATTTACAAGTATTTTAGTGGGATCATGGGCAATTGTGAAATAGTCTGATAATCACGGAGAGCTAAACCCCCACCCCGCACATACTTGAGTTCCTTTTCAAACTGTGTTAGCAGGCACATATAGGGGTTTCAGGTCATAATTATATCCGGTAAAGTACCTACTGATTAAAACAGAAGAAAGATGTCTCAAAGCCAAGAGTGCTTAAAAACCAGCAGATGGAAGTGTGTGCATCTGGCAGTGTCCAGTGTACAAAGAAATAGGCAATGGGGAAAATCATCAGTAAAGAAACGGTGGTGGTACACTCTCTAATCTAGCGACTCCTGACAATTTAATCCAAAAAATGTCACTCCTACCAAGGCTTGTACAGCCTTGCAAGAGCACTCTTGTGCTTAGCATGGCTATGGCTACAGAAAGAGTTACAAGCCTCTGTGGGGGAATTGTTTTTGTGACTACTTCAGGTATGTGTCAGTGGACCACTTGCGTTAGCATTTATGGCATTCACGACTCTGAATTTACAGGGCCTTCTGGAGCGTCCCTGGGATCCCACACTGAATTTCCACCCCATTGTCTAGTTGTCTGCTATCTTTCATGTGGCCATCAGTGAGAGAACATCTCCTGGATGAAAAAAAATGTACACATGGACCATCTGGAAGAGCAAAATTTGGCACGTATATTCTACGGCCACCAAAGCAACAGCAAAACGTAATTGTTGTATATCTCACATACTCATTCCTTTGATAGAAATAGATGTCCTGACATTTCTTCGCTTTTCTGTGTTCTGCAAGAAGTATTCAGCCAAGGCAGCATGCAGACTGCTGTCCACCCGCCACTGGCATATGTGACAGGTGGCAACTCTTGTGCAAGGAGGTGACCCGGGAGAACAAGGGCTAAATGGGAGGTAGGTGAAGACCCAGGAGTGCCTCGGCAGGGACGGTGTGGGGAAGGTTAGGCTGGACAGGGAGGAGATGTAGCAATGGTGGATTGGGTGTACAGTGCAGGTGGGTTTGGGAGCCATGCACGTGTCCTCCGGGACCCTCCGGTCTGCACACGCTGCTGGCTTGGGGTGGCTGAGGGGCCTGGCCAAGGAGGTGGAAGAGACAGATCTGGATGAAAACAAGCTGAACAACAGCAGGTTGAGTCAGGGCTGAGAGAAAGGCCCATAACTGCCCTCAGGATCTGCAAAACGGCGCGATTTCGGAGTTCACTCTTTCTCTGCTGCCAGCAGGTGCCTGGACCACATCGCTGGCAATCAGTCTGTCCCCATCCTCGGAGAGCTCTGTCAGCTTGCTCAGCCCTCTGCTCACTTCTCCTTGCTCGGGTGCAGAAGCCCAGCAGTGCTGTAGACAGTGAAGATCAAGGCATTTTGCTATCACTGCTCATTAGGTTGTTCTATCTGCCCCGTGTGTTGAGACAGAGAAAAATGTGCTGTGTGGTAATGGTGTTCAGGGCCCATCTGTCCCTGGAAGATTTGCTTGCAAAGGCTGAAAATAAATAGCATGGATGATTTTAGTTGTGGGTTTCCTTAGCAGTGTTTTGGGGGAAACCTTAGTAATCTGTTTTGAACAGAGACTTCTGTGCGTAATTTCCTGGTTTTACTTCCCTGCCACCGTCTTCCTGCAGGCTAGTTGTCCAGAAATATTTCCCCCTGGACTTCCCCTTTCAGCTGTGTCCCTCTGCTTCGAAGCCTGGTGGATTCCTGCTTCTCAGCACCCAAGTCCAGCAAGAAGCAGCAGAAGGGCAGAGAACATGCTCCTGGAGACTAGTGCAGGTGCACGGTCTCGTTGCGTGCCAGCTGTGGCTAGCACACGCAGCATTGCTGAGCAAATGCAAGGTGAACCTGGGGCAGGGCATCCCTCAGCATCTGCAAACTGTACTTTTTCAGAGGTTTCGGAGGTTTTCCAGGCATTTTTTGAGTATTTAAATCTCAGGCGGATTTATAACATGGGAGATTTCAGTTTGCGCAGTCATAAACGTCTACAGGCAGGGAATACAAGGAAAAATGAAATTAAGTCAGTGATGGACAGTGCCACCAGTTGCACCTATAACTTTGTGTTGGTGGGGCTGCAACTGCATGCTGAGAAACATTTTCAGCAAAAAAAGTTACTTTGAAGAATTACTTCACAGCAAAATGGAGAGATCATTAGAAAGATAGCCAAATTCAAATAGTATATATATTAAAAAAAAAAAAAAGGAAGTGGTTGAGCAGTACTGATTGGACAGGTGTACATACTAGTTTTATGTTTATTTAAAGAAGGAAACCATAACATTGTTAATGCTTTCCAGTGGCAGCTTATCTATAGCAACACCATGAAATTTCTAAACCAATGAGTAAACAAGTTGTGAGCTCTAGCTATGTAATTTCTCTCCATTAAAACAGTAGAATCACTCATGTGAGTGAAATATTAGCAAAATCCTCACACCATTTCCAGTCCATAATTACAGCGTTCCCCTTGTAGCCCTGTTTGTGGTGATTTACTCACATGTGGAAAGACCTCTCTCCCTCTCACATACACGTGTGCTTTCTTTTTTAAAATTGAGAGTGATGTCTGGTAGTGTGAGATTATTTTTTAGGTGTGAAACTGGTGCACACCAGGTATTGTTACATCGTCAAGAGGTTTCCAAAGCAGGCAGATGACAGAGTGCTGCTTGTGCCTGTTTCGCAATGGCAGAAGCAACGTAGCATATGGTAGCCGTATTTATTTATACCATACCTCCTGCTACACTTTTATGAGTGCAGGCACTAGGGGTGATATGTGCTGCCTTGTTTACTGATATGTCCAAAATAGTATGAAGCTGGAAAAGACTGATAAACTTTTAACATTGTGTAGGTCATCTGTCTCTTAGATACGAGTAAATATTTCAGCTGTAGATATGTTGACTTAAGTAAACAGGGTTCCCTCATAAAGATGCCAGTAAATGCGTATGTCATATGAAGTCTGATGCTCTTACTGTGTATGCTAATAATAGAAAAGGGATGCATATGAATATTTGAACAGTCAGAGAGGGCCAGGTATATAAATTCAGGCTCCGCTGCATAGCGTGCCATGAAGTGTGCCACTTCCCTGGGCTTTTATTTCAGCATCACCTCTCAGTCCTTGTAGGCGAGAAAATGGCAGAAAAATTATTTAAGGAGTCTAGGAGTTCACAGATCTGCAGCTTACCATTGGCAGCGTGCCATGGTGTGGGGACAGCAGCTCTTGGTTACTCTCTGTTTCAGTCTCACCCTGCATCGTGTGCAGGTGATGGGTGTATTCAGTTCACAACCATTACTGGGCAGTAAATGCTCTCTGCTTCTCTGCTGCAGCACTCGGTCATCTGCGTGAAATGCAGTTCCTGGAACCCATCAAATATAACCTTAGGTTTTATACATTGCTGAGAGGTTTATGAGGCCATCTGTCTTGAACTGATGACCTGGTATAAAGTGTTTTCTCCCAAAATTAGGCAGAATTTCCATAAATATAACTTCTGGTCTGAATTTTGGAGTTTTGCTATTTATCTCTTCCAGTGAATAATGGAAATAATTTAATAACTTATGAGTGGCAGCAAGGAAAATTTCAGTGTTGTGAATTAGGAATAATTTGGAGTCTATTTCAGTATACACACTGAAAATGCTGTTAGCTGGTTTTACAAATTATGGATTGTAATTTGAAGCATTTAGTAGTGTTTACATGCTGACTGTCTTATCTATCTATCTCCAGGAGCCAAAGCAAAGCTCATCTTGTCACTGCCAACCTCCCTCACCTAATTCCACATTTCACTTTGATCTGCCCAGACTATCTTCGGACTCTCCCCTTGCCATCGTATCTAAAAGACTTTAGAAGTCTTATGTAGAATTTATTAAAAAAATTCTGAGAGGCAGAGAAGTACAGTTTTCCCAATTATGATTAGGGAACTGAGACATTTATGTGGAAATAAATGGGATTCAGGTGCTAAATAGTTTCCAGAGTTGGTCTGAGAGGTTTTAGACTATTGGGACTGTCTGATGCGCGCAGTGAAAAGCATTGCAAGGAACCTGTACGAGTCTGTAGGCGCCAGTCCATTTTGAAATCTGATAGTAAGAAACTCATCCAAGGGCAAGGGTTCAACACCGCAAACATTATCCTGTTCTTATTTTAACATTTCAACAGACATTGTGATTATATTTGGATTTTTGTTTGGCTTTTTTGGTTGGTTTTATCTTGCACCATCTTAAAAACTGTCAGCTTAGTAAGTAATTAATTCACTCAGCGTGAGTGGGTTTTACAGTGATATATAAGTATCAACAAGGATTTTTCTGCCAAGACTGCGGCGGTGTTGGATGCTGTGTAAATCTCAGGGTGAACGTATGTGCTGTGGCAAACTGAAAACCCGGGGTCTAAAGGTAAACTTTTGGATTCATATGGAAGTGCCTGGAAAGTCAGTTTTTTCAGACATGCTGGGTATTTGTCAAGTGCATGTCACACAGAAACACATATTTATCTTTTGAGAACGATGCACATGTTTCTGAGATTGCCAGCTTACTTGATCATGCACTTGCGAGAAGAGATTGATCTACAGGTTAATTATTCATAGTTACTATATGTTCATTGATAGTCCCTAAAAGACCAGGAAAGAGGTGACATCTTGTACCCCAGGGCAAGAGTGCAGGACATGCCTGGGAGTAGCTGGAAGATGCACCAGCTTAGAAAGGAAAGTAGTAATAATAATTTTAAAATATCACGCTGATAACATTTTGTGGGGTGTTATTAAGAAACAATCTAAACCGAGACCAAACAATGATGTTTTCTCCATACAGTGTACATGGTAAAGCTTTTCCCCTGATGTCCATTTTTAGTGAGCAGTTGAATTTCTCAGAAAAAGGAAGCACGTGGAGATTTTGACTTCGGTGCAGCCAATTTATTTTATTGATCCAGCTGTAAGTGCAGTGTGAAACTGTGCTAAAAAAGCTGTGGCTGAAGTGAATCCTGGCACCCCTTTCAGCTGCTTTACTGCTTGCTAGAAAGACAGGACTAGTAGCCTGTGTCCAAGTCTCAGTGGCAGTCGGACCACCGGCACCTCTCCCTGCGCTGGAGGAGAGCACCCTGCTCCCCAACACTTTTCAGGGGTGCTGCCCAGCCCGGGTGTGGGTCCCCAGCAGCCTGGCACAGCATGGCCAGCTCCCAGTGGGGCTCTGCGCTTGGTGGCCGGCAGTCCCCACTTCTGGGATGACCACTGCTTTTTGTCCAAGGGCCAGCTTCTGGAAAATGCATGACCGGTCCCTCGGGAAGGCTGCGTCTCCCAGGTGGGACCAGTGCAGCTCATAGGGATGTAAATGCACGGTGTAGAAATGTCAGAATGTTAAGGGATTCCTGAGAGCAGCCCAGCTTTCAGCAATCTGGATACCTATCGGGTAATCCAAAACTTGGGCTTGCAAAAGCTACTTTTTAAATTGGTCTCATTAGCGTTTTATTTGCGTGCCTCAACAAATGGTTGTTTTACTTGAAGAAGATGTTAACAGAGGTTCTCTGCTTTGCTGATCACAGATTTATGATTTTGAATATCTGTTACAATATTTTGTGGTTTTCTATTTCTATTTTTGGCTTTCTGGCTTAACCCAGGCCAGTCAACTCAGCCTGTGGAGGTAATGGAGGAACTACAGAGTATCACTTAACAGCGAGCAAAAGCAGTGCTATACAATAGCCTTGTGGATAAGGGGTAAGTTCCCATCCCTGAATTCATCAAACTTCTTGGAAGAAAATAAAATTCGTCCTGAAAAGAAAATATATGTGTCCACAAAGGGCATCAAATCTTCCTAATGTGGTGATTTTAATTTCATTTTTGTATTTTTAATAAGTGATCACAGAGTAGTAAAGAGCGAATTCCTGGGTACCTTGGACTGTTAATTTCTCAGTCAGCCATTGTCTGGCATTATTACAGAAAGGGTTTATTTTAATTTAAAGCCATGCTGGAAAGCATGGGATGTTTATATGCTCAATTCAGATGCCCAGCCGATGAGGAGCTGCCGTATCCTCAGGATAATCTTTTGCCTTGCTGCTGTCCCTGTCCCTGTGCTGGGCTGCCCTCCTTCAGGTTCTTTCCCAGGCCTGGAGAAGGCAGGATGGCCGTGGCCATGGCTGCCTCTCCTCATCCCTGCATGTGGCTGCTCCCGCTCCCCAGTGCACTCCGAGCCCCTTGGCTGCTTTCCTTGCTGCCCCCCTTTGCTGCTCGGGGCCCTCTGCCCCATCCAGGCTCCTGCCGGCCCTTGGCTGCTGGGGGTGGCCAGCCCCCCACGCCTGGGTCCCCCACACCTGCCCTCGGGGCTGTTGCTGCTCTGACCAGCAGTGGCAGAGGGGCCAAGGGCTGGGTGTTTGGGTTTGGTAGGTTTTTTTGTTGCAAAAAGTGTGCAGAACGTGCATTGCAGATTGCTTTGTGCCGCTGTTCCATCACACAGAGGTGAGCCCACGTGTAGCAGCAACAGTTATTTGGAGGTGTTAGTGCCAAGAGGTGTGAGGAGCATGAAAAAAAAGAGAGGGCTGGCTGTGCATAGCAACACAGAGCCTGAAAAGGCATGGAGAAATATCAGAAAATGCTAATTCCCGAGATGCAAATGACTGGCGTTTACAGAAGAAAGAAAAATTTCAATTAAAAAAAAAAAAAAAGAGGAATCCCCACAGCGGGAATATCGTAGTCTGCACACTGATCATTTATTAGAAGCTGAAATTTGTAAGTGGTATTTCTGACACAGATTAATGACGTCTCATCTCCCATTACATTAACAGATCCTAGCTCTGCTTCCAGGCTGCTTTTCCACCTGAGATGCTCGTGGGTCTGTGGTGAGCTGGTGCCCACGGGCTGGGGCTGCTCCTGCTGCACTGAGGATGGTCTTGGTCTCCACATCCTCCCATGCCATTGAGAGTGGAAGAAGCCCACCCGTCCCCCTCCTCCAGGCCGCTGCCCCTGGGTGTGCAGGCAGACCCTGGCAGCAGTGTGGGTGAAGGATGCCAGCTCTGTCTCCAGCTGCTTCCCCCGTGCTCGCCAGGGTTGGTGCTGGGCAGCCCTGCTCCGGCACCAGCAGGATGCAGCCTGTCACAGGTGATGATCATGGCCAGGTTCTGGGATTGAGGTGGAGGGACCTTGTTTCACTGCTGGGAGGATTTTCAGGCATGTTTTTGCTGTGATAATTATGAAAATAAGATAAAATGAAACACCTTATTTGCAGAAAGGAAAATGAGTCCAAGCTGAGGGCTGTTGGGCTGGGAGTCCCAGTGGCTGAAATCCCAAATGCTCCCAACTCCGTGGGGATGCTGCTGGCCCCTGGTGCCTGCATGGCTCAAGAGGGTGTTCAACAGCACTGCTAGCTGACAGCCAGGACTTCCTCAGGATTTGAGGAAATGTCTGCTTCCTGGTGAATTGGAAAAATACAGCAAGAGGTTGTTTTGCTGGGACAATCCTGCAGTTGCAATCGCCTGAATGCTACATCCCCTCTGGCTTACGAGCAGGGCCATGGTGGGCACCATGGGGCATGGATGCGTGCCCAGAATGATTGAATCATGGAATGGTTTGGGCTGGAAGGGACCTTAAAGATAATCCAGTTCTGCCCCCCCTGCCATGGCCCCTTGGCCAAGGTAGTGAGTGTCTAGTCAGAATGAGACCATTTCTTTGGCTGACCAGCGCTCAGTGCCTCCCTGCTAGGTTTCCCTTGCCTAGAAAGCTTCTGAGCTGGAAAAAAACCCCACCAATATATGGGGAGGCACTGGGGAGCAATCCTGGGGGCTTCAGGGATGGGCAGGATGCTGCAGAGCGCTGCTGCTGCTTGCTGGGAGCCACGAGCAGCCAGGAAGGCAGGACCCAGCCTGCACTGACCCACGTGGGGCCAGCACCCACACTCAGCACCCCATGGCCGGGAGCAGGCAAGCACAGTGTGGAATTGCATCCGATCTCTCCTTGCTGGTCCCAGGGTACCACTAACCTCCTGAAGCAGTAAGTGCTTACAGAAAGGTGTAAGTGGAAAACTGGTGTGTGTAATCAGGAAACCCAGTACACCAGGTGGGAACAACCAACCTCAGTTATAATTGAAGCTGAATTCCTATTACACAAAGAGTTTTTAAATTATAGAGCAATTTCCAAAGTCAGCAATAAAAAGCAGTGCATGTCAGCTGAAAGGAAGATAGACAAATCTATGGAAAATGAGGAAACCTGAGAGATAGCCACTGGCTGGATTTATGTGGTTGGGAATAGATGCTGAGATATCAATTTGTCTGTATTACTTGCTGTCACAAATGTAGGTTTAGATGGACCATCGCTTCTGGCTCTGGCATACCTATGCTTTGGTAAAGAACAATTGCTTCCATAATACAGGAAGAAACAATGGAATGATAAAATCTAACTGTATTGGAAACAAGCTTTCTGTATGAAACTTGTGGTTTGCTGTCCATTTTGTTAGTCTTAATCTTTTCTGTACAGTGGGGATTTTTTGGCAGCTGTGGTGATTCTGCATTATGTTTGTGTATGTTTTGCCGTAGGGTATAACCTCATTTTGTTCCTAGTTTCAACACAAAGGATGGAATAAGTAAATATGAGTATATATATGTAAAGTATACACAAACAGATGCATACGCACACATATACATGTGTTTAGCAGCAGGTATTTGTGAAAGCGGATCGTAACAGTTTTGTGACACTGTGAGCATCCTACAGACTACCAACAGCAATTTCCTAGCGTGCGTAAACTTAAAGATTTGCAAAGGGAATCTTTGGGGAGACTGTAGCATACCATTTTCTGATATATTGAGTTTCTGATTAGATTTCCTTGGTTTTTTTTTTTTTTTTAATGCAGCCTGCCTTATTCTTTTCCTTTCAAGCCTTGCTCTTGGGTGACTAATGAAAGCTGGAGCTTGTTCTGACCTTTTTTAGGTAAGTTGAAAGCACCGAGATTTTGGGTGCTCTGGTTCACTCCTCCTGCTGCAAGGAGGACACGGGTGGTGTGGCCCTGGCTAGGGCACTGGCAAGCAGCAAGCACCCAGTTGTAGCGTATCTGGACATCACACTGTGACTCTGACCTCAGGCTCCATGTGGGATCTCAGTGTCCTGCCTTGAGAACAGAAGGTTTTGTGTTAACAGGTCTACTTTGGATAGAGCCGTAGGCACGCGGGATGGCCTCACGTGGAGAACCAAAGGCTTGGTATGTACCCTGAATTTTCATGCAAAATATTATCAAATTGACAAGAAGTGTTCCTTGGGATGACTAGGCATTAAAGTTCTCCCTGAGATATTAAAAGTTTCCTTCCATAGCACCCTTTGAAGCGATGCTTACAAATACTGTTCAGGAATAGATAGTCAACACGGATCTTGGTTTTTATTCTTTTCTGTGAACCAATTATTATTTTTTTAAGGTAGAGACGATGAAATCACGTTGGCTGATTTCTGAACATTGCAATACATGCTTTTTTCCATCCAAGACAATAAAATGTATTGCAAGTGCCTTTTTAACGAAAGAGAAAGCAAGGCCTTCACGTCCCGCAACATCTGCTGGGAACACAATCTAAATTGAAAACGTATGCTGTTCTCGTGGGGAGGGAGAGGGCGAGGTCTTCCAGTGACAGGAAGTATCCAAAAAAGTTAATGCTGAAATCAGTAAAAAAATCATGCGTGACAAGAGGAGAATGAACACATACCCTTTCTTTCTGTTTTTTTTTAAATTTTTTTGGGGGGGTGGGTGGGGTGGAAATGGCCAAACACAAAAGAGGGATGGGGGAAGTGGGGAAGCGGGATTATCTGTGTATTGACAGAACTGTTTATTTGCTCCTGGCAAAAATAAATCCCAGCATATATTCTCTGTAGCTTTTTGTTATTTATAAAGATGGAAAGCCTAATCTGTTGCCAAGACCCATTATCTCTCAACTTGAGTCAGACAGTATATCTTGCTTATTGAATCAGGGAATACTGTGTGTTTTATGAGGACAGAAGGGAAAAAGAATTGTTTACTCTTGTAACCTTCCCCTATTTATTAGTGTATGTAGTTGCCACCACTACCAAAATGAGAGAGCTGCTATTTTAGCTATAGCAGAACTAGGCAAATAAATAACATCTATTGAAAAATAATGAAATTGCCCTGTACTCTGCCACCTGTGAGGAGGTGGGACGGTTCTGTGATGAGGTGCACAGCATTTCCGAAATGCTTCTGGTTTTGATGTGTCATGTAGTTTGTCTTGCCAGGTAGGAGGAGTGCCGGTTAGCTCAATTGTACCTGTGCTAAGTTTGAAAACTTTTCTTATGTGTGCTTTATACCTTGCCTGAGCTCAGGCATCTCTAAGTACTTCCAATCTCCTCATAAATACACCTTTGTATTCTGCCTAATATATAAACATCACGACCCATGTCTGAGAATGTTGGGAATTTTATTAGGTTCATAAAGTTTCAGTTGCGGTCTAGCCCAATGGGTCCAAAATAAATAAACACAGAGAGCAAAAAGAGTAACAATTTTATACCTATTTCTTCTCCTCTCCCTTGAGACTTTCCCCAGTACTGGTGTAGTACCTGCCACGGTGTTTTCTGTGGCTTGCTATCAAAGTATCTGCAAGCTGAGCATGAGGCAAATGCAGAGAGGAAAGCTGGGAGAAGTAACCGAAATGAGCCTATTTGTAGCTTTCACCGATTTTCTCGGTCTCTTTCCACCTTGAGGACCGAGAAAAAACTGAATAATTGTGAATGACTTGTGACAGCCCTCTTCCCACTGTTGGTACTCAGTGAAGCTGCTGGGCTGGGACAGCTTCCTAAGCCCTATGGGTGGAGCACAGAGACAACCAGCGTGGCAGAATGGGAACCTCTCAGAGCCTAGTGAGACCTAACCCCTGGGCTGAGGTCTTCAGTCTGGGGTGGCCCTTTCTCTGGCTCTGGACAGAGCTGTGGTTGCTCCTCCTTAACGCAGAGCTTGCTTTGCCTACAGCATCCGCTGTTGGCAGCTGAGGTGGATGCAACAGTACCGGACAGAAGCTATCAACAATGCCAGTGGTATCACCTGAGCTATGGGTGAGACTGACCTTTGCGTCAGGGTTTTATACTCCATCAATATTTCAGGCCCCTCTTGCTCAGCAGAGCCACCGTGCTCAGGCCATGCAGGGTACATAGGACAGATGCTGTCATTCCTGCTGTCATTGTGGAAAGATGTCGCGTTATTGTGAGATGAGTCTAAGTGCCACGAAGCCATCATGCCCTTTAAAACAATTCTGTTGTGAGCCTTCAACCTGTCAGAAAAATATAGCCCAGCAGACTTCTTAAACTGAGGGATCAGCAAGCCAAAGCTCACATGGGAATCAGAACTGTGCCTCAGGGCAGTTACAAAGCTAAATATATGAATTTTTGCACACATCTGTTGCAGGAGCACCAGAGTTAGAGATACTACTTTTGCAGGAAGAATTGGGAGGTAAAGCTTTAAGGATCAAACTCCAAAGAGCTTTCTACTTGTTTATATGCACTGCACTCATTCTGTTTCAAGGCTATTGGAAAATTACTTCTGGAATGTAGCAAATGGCATAATATATGTTACAGATCCCATTCCTAGTTAGCTGCAAAGCTTATACTGCATTGGGGGGCGGGGGGGGGGTGGTGAGGGGTGGCGGAACAGAGGCAGCTTTTTATTGTTCAAGAATTTTTACAAAGGAAAAGATTTTTTCAGAGCAAATAACTGTAGCTGAGCTGCAATTACAAACCAAATGAGACCATGCTAATTTTTTTTTCTTTTTCTGAACTCACAGCTACACAGCTGACACTTAGGTTTGGTTGGAAATTTTTCAGCAAATCAAAATTTTGTTGCAAACCTCCCCACAGCTTTCAGGGTCCAAGATACACATGTTCTTGAAGTGCCTTGCATTTGACAGACATCTGCAAGCTCAAAAGTGAGTTCCTGCCAGGTATGGCCAGAGGTGGGAGCTGCCAGGTTGTTAACCCTGGGGCAGATGCATCTCCAGGGAGGCTGGGTGATGTTTTCATTTGGGCAGAGGAATGATGAGTCTCCCCATCCTGCTCGGTGGGTCAACTCTTCTGGAAAAATGTGCATTGTATAGGACCAGTCTATGGACCACCTCTAAGAAGGGGATGGACAGAGATGGAACCCAGATGGAGGTAAGTGTCTTCCTTCAACAGCGGGTAGATGCTGGTCAGACCTTAAGCACTCATTCACAGCTGTGCTCTGGCTGATTTCCACTGTCTCCTGCTCATCCTGCCGGTTCCTGGTACCCAGGTGGGCACGGGAAGGATACTGCCTGCCCCAGATGTGGGGTGGAGGCAATGAGTGCATGCCCTGCTGGGCTCCTTCAGGCGTGGGAGGTGAGCAGAGGCATGCTTGCTTCACCCTCAGCTCAGCTCCTGGCCAGGAGGCGGTGGAAGGAGAGGGCAGCCAGCACCAGGCAGTCCCCATGCCACCAGGCAGCTGTTTGCCATCAGACCAGGTGTCCCTGTGGGTCGACAAGGATCTGGCTGCGGGCTGCCAGTGAGCTTGTAACCAGCTCTAAAACCTCCTGTATCTCCCACCCTTTTTTCCTTTTTTTTTTTTCCTTTTTTCATGCAAGTGCAAAAGCCCAAAATGACTAACGTTCCTTCCAAGGCAATGACCACAAAACAGAGAATCAAACCCACAGAAATGCTTTCTTTTAAAAATTACTCACATTTCATCAAGCTTTGCTTATACCAAGGTGACACAGCCAAACCCACTGATGGTTCAGCTATGTGGCTGGAGAAATGCAACTGCATTAACAAAGCTGCTCTCAGATGTAGAGCAGCACTTTTCATCTTTGTTAAAACACCACATTGCTACTCGGTTCCTAGCCTGTCGACATGCCTTCTCACTGGCCCTTCTGCCTCTCCCACTGGAAATTAGGCATATGTTTCCAAGTTCCTTACAGCTGTATGAGCTAAATAGTCACCCCAGAATGCCTTAGAGATGTGGGGAGAACTGCTTCTTTGCTCTTCCTTTTTTCAGAAACTGAACTAAATCTCGCTGTTGTGTGAGTTACTTTTTTCTTTTATTAATAACACTATATTTCATTTCATCCTACACAGCAACAGCTGCAGGCGGCTGCCCAACACTTGTACTCTTAAAAAGGGAAAACAATGCAAAGAGAGGATGTCCCCGGAGGGGGACTGTGCCCTCCCCCAGCTGTTCACACATGCAAGACAGATTTTTTTCAAGCACTACCAACAGTCGGGAGCGTGACTGCCGTTCGTGCCCTTGGAAGCACCCCTCTTTGCCTTGCAAGTGTTTGGAAACTTGGCTTCCACTACTGCAAAGGGCAGTTAGGGACTTGACTGGTTTTGAGCACTGGCATTTCACTTGAATGAGGATACCAACGGTCAGTGATGTGACACCGGGTAGGACACACATATGTACCCCCGCACGGTAATGAAGTTAGAAGAGAAGGGCCAGTTTCTTCTGCCCTGTCCTGACTGCAGCTGAAGAGTCTCTGACAGACAAAGAGGGACTTGCCCAGAAAGTGGAAAGCTAAGCAGTTTCCAGTAGAAAGCTAAGCAGTTAGATGCTTGCTCAACATCTGTGTCCTTGGAGTATCTTTCCCATTGAAATGAATAACATTTTAGAGCATATAACTTGTGCAACAGCTATGAAAGGTAGTGAATGCTGAGGTTGTTAGTAACTGCTGCAAGGCTCAAACAAAAATAATGGCTGGCCACAAACCCCAGAAATTTCTACGAATTCTGCAGAGAAGTGGAGGTCACCGGGGTCTGTGGGATGCAGGATGTGTGCATGAGGACCAGAGTTCATATGGGAAGAGGCAGGAAAGCTGTAAGATGCTTGGCACAGCAGCTTAGCTCTTCCCTGCGGATGTGCTGTCGCTGAATGTCTGGAAGCAGAGCAGGTACATGGTTTGGATGCTTTGGCATCCCCAGGGTCAGTGTATGTCTGATGCTGTCAGTGTTTTCAGTATCACCCTTGCCCCCAGCAGATAAGAAATCTTGGAGATAATTGGCTCTTCCAGTGGCCTGTAACGAAGGTGACATTCTTCCCTCGCAGAGGTGTCTGTATAAAGCAGCAACCAAAGGAAATGGTACAGTTGTGTCATATTTCAAAATGTGCTATAAATTTCCACGAACTAAGCAGTGCGTAAGGAGCAGTTTGGATGACAGTATATTTTTGCCATCGAATACTGTAGATCTGCTGTTATAGCTACGCAAAGAAACTCATATACTGAAAGGAGTTGTCCACAGAGTATATAACAAGGCCCGAAGGATGGATTTGTGTTGAAAGCAGTGGACTAAGATTCAGGAGGAAAGGTTCAGCTGCTGACCTCTCCACAGGCTTCCTTTGTGCCCTAGTTCTCCACCTGTGAAATGAGGAGCCAGTATGCAGGGGAATGTGGGGATAAGCGTATCCTTACAACTTCAGACTTATTTTAAGGTTTTGGTGAAGTGAACACTGGCATTTTTCACAGTTCCAATGATAAAATGAGTCCAAATAGCAGTTGGACAGATGCTAAAATGACAGGAACAGCACTTTTGCAGAAGTAGAAATCTTTTCCTACAAGCAAACCAGAAGCCATCAATAGCTGTCATGTCATCTCAACGTGGTGAAAGCAGAGGTGAGGTTTATCACGTAAGAAACATGTCAGGACCCGTTCGTTGATGGAATTTTTAACTTATTTAGTGAGTGATTAGAATCATCAAACGTAGAAAAACACAGATTGGAGAGGATGTTTGTAGGTCAGCTGGTCCAACCCCACGCTGACAGCAAAGCTAACTTCACAATTAGATGAGGTTGCCCTAGGCCCTGTTTGGTGGAGCTTTGCGCCTCTGGGAGCAGGGATGCTGCAGCCTCGCTGGACAATTCCTGTGGTCAACTGCCCTCTGCGAGAAGAATCCTTTTCCTTCTTCCTAGAGACAGGTAAGAAGAGACCTGTTTCCTGATTGCCAGAAAAGCCCAGATGTATGTTAGACACTTCACTTGTTAGGCATCTTAAAATGCAGGCAGCTGTGCATGTGCCTGGAGACCAAGACTTCTGCTCTCCAGAGCCTGACCTGCTCTCATGTTGAGCAATTCCTGATGACGGCTGGAAGCAGTCTCTCTGCTGATTTTTTTTTTTCCCAAACATTTGGTGAAGTTTTTCTAGTGTTTGTGACTTTTTAATGATAATTCAATCATAAGACTCATTAGCTGCTTGCTTTGAGGGTTGGGGTTCTCGGGGTTTTGTTTTTGGTTTGGGGTGGTGTTTCTACTTGATTGTGACATTTGGCCAGAAAACTTAGCTGATTTTGCTTTTAATGCCGACAATGTGGGGAAAAAAGTTGCTTTCAATGTGAGGTCTCACAAATCATAGACCTGTCACTCTGACGGTTGTAGATCTGTGATAATTTTTTCTGGTAGGACAGTATGCAGTGTGAGATACTATAGGTGATAGTATATGATAACCATTATAGAGAGGGTAGGGTAAGATTAAAAGTAGTATTAGTTTAATAGTTTTGAGTAGCTGTTACTGGCATCTTGGTTCAACCTAGCTCTAGCAGGCTGAACAGAAATTACAGGATCAGAAAATACCAGCCAGAAAGACTGCTGAAGTGAGACCATCTACGAGCAAAACTTTAGTATTACGAGTGTGAATGTTAAGCAGCCAATAAATGTTAATTTTTATCTTACGTTGAATAAAACCAGATGGTTATGATCATATCCAATTGCCTTCTATAGATTAAGATTTTTTGTATTTTTGCTGAATGTGGTAAAAGATGGATATGGCCTATTGATGGTGTTCCTCTGTTCTGGGATCCCTCTTCTATCCCTGTATTGTAGTTTTCATCAGCCTCTCAAGGCAAGTTTTTATGATGTGGACAAAGGATATAATCCGAGATACAGAGATTGCTGGGGTTTTCTCCTGATTTGTAAGGGGACGGTGTGCAGTATCGCTTTAAGGTCTACAAATAAAAGCTCTCTTTGGTATAAATAAGAAGTAATCCTGATAGCTCATTGACAAACAGCATCAGTTCCTCTTTCGGCAGGAAGCAGTCATTAGCATGTTTCTGGATGCTACTTAAGCCGCAACAGCATGGGGGAAAGGAAAGTTTCTTGTGTTGCTTTCATTGGCCTTCAATCACAAGTTATGAGTGCGTTACTTTCTGGTCATGAATTTTGCTATGTATAAGGTTGTCAGATATTTTGGGACTCGGTGATTTATGTTTTCTGAAAAATGTAGAGCTTTCAGACAGCTGGGTTGTTTGGGGCTGGAGGAGCTAATGTAGCAGAGAAGGTATCCATTTGGGGAGAAGGCTGTGAGAGATACGGTCTGCATATGAAGAGGACAAGCTACTGGCACAAGAATTATAGTATTATGGATAGCTATATAAAATACCAGATGTGGAGAAGTGGGATGCCAAAAAAGCCAACAAGATCTCGGTGGGAAGCTTTTGGCATGTCAATATTAATGATCGAGCAAGACACCATGAGAAAGGAGAATTTTTCCAGGAATCAAAAACCAGGGATGTGGTTGCTGAAAGCAAGAATTCCAGGAGAGGAAAGGGGGAGAGAAAACGTCAGATAGAGATGTACAATGCATTGCTGGAAAGCTTAAGCCTTAAAACATTTGAGTAAGGGCATTCTAGTTTAGAAGTCATTGTGTTAAGGATAATAACCTAACCAAGAGAATCCTGAATAAACGGGAAGTAATTGTGTTGCTCCGCTGCATGCTCCAGTGCTACTGCCACAACACAGCGGAGTCCCCATGGGCGAGGACTGGGGCAGGAGGTCACTTGGGAGGACCTGGTGTGCCTAACACCTCCTTAGCAGGAGGCTGCAGTAGCCCTGGTGTTTCACGGGCACTACATACCGACATAGCTAGAATGAGCGGCATGGCTTCTCCCAGTGGCAGACCATTAAACGGACATCTTGGTTTATTCATAATTCTCACTAATGAAGTACCACAGGGATGTTTTTGCTGGGATAACCATGTTGGCTTTGAAATGCTGTTTCTTTCTGGAATAAGAGTCCAGTTGCTATTGGTATGTTTCTAATGTACTTAAGGCAGTCACTTTTCCCACACTCTAATATTGCAGCTCCACATTTTTGGTAGTAGCCAGCCAGATGTGTTATAATTATGAATCAGACATTGGTTTTAAGGCTTGCAGACCTCTCTCATGAAGCTTTAATTTCCTCAGCCATTTGCAATCTTCATACATCTGTCACATTCGCAAGGTATCTAGACAGGGCACCACCAACTGCCAAGGCTGTGCCAGGCACAATACTGTATTATGTCTGCGGATTGTACCTAATTAAGCCCTAAGTAGGGCTTGACAAGTCACTGGCGTAGGATCCAAGTCTTTCCTATTTATCAGGGGTACAAGTGGTTTGTGGTCAGTCAAAAGTTGAAATGACTCTCTGGAAGAGCTTTTTTATAGATTTTTCACATGCTTCTTTTACAATGAGACACTCCTCAGTCTGCAGAGAGTGATTTATACCATCAGCAAATGTCCAGGAGCAGTATGTAGCAGCCCTGCCACTCTGACCAGGCTGCAGTAACTCTGTAGTCTGCAACACAGTTATAGCAGGCGGCTGCAAGTGGTTACAGGAAGGGAACGCTGGTGTGCTTCAGGTAGGGCTTCCGCTCCGCTGAAAACATTCTCTCGTATTATGTTCAAGTATCAGGTGCTTTCATTTTCCAGGAATTCATTCCAAGGATATATTGTTGCCATTCATAACCCAGCGTTCATTTCACTTTGACATGGATTCAGGAGTTTGCATTAATTTATTGCATTCTTAGGCCAATTTACCTTTTCTCAGTCTGCCCTTATGCCTAGTTTTCATGCATGTTGTCTCAATAGTTCAGCCGGGTTTGACGTAGCCCAATGTTTATTGCATTTTAGACCTGAATACCAAATGTCTCTGGAAATCTAGACTGGCTTTTATCATGTTTCTCTTCTTAATGGCAATTTCCCAGGACTTTGTCTGTACAAGCAACTATCCCTTTCCAGGTGCTGCAGTAGCCTTGTCATTTCCTTTGGAATATATTGGGTGTAGTAGTGATGCCAAAAGGAAGTCTGCGGAAAGATTACCATCCAAAAGGCATAATAAAAGTAGTTAACTTGGCGCCATCTGGGTGTAGAAGCATCTGCCAAAAACCATTTGCGGCATCTAAAAGGGGAAAAAACTTGGGCATTCATCTTGGAAAGATGTTGTCCACTGTGGCGGATAGGACAGCGCTTCTCTCAAGCACTTTGTTTCATTGATTTAGGTCAAAAGATATGCTGACTCGTCCATTTTTGTTAAGGCCTTAGAACCGCCAGTAAACACTGTTCAGTGGGTTTGGCTATTTCTTCTGTAGCACGGACAGAGCCTGGGCTGTCTGCTCCTGCTCTTTGCTTGGGAAGCTCTGAACTGAACGCGTTGTGATTCTCCAGACACCGCGAGGAGCTGTAGCACGTTGGGTAGTGGGGAGATGAGCGTGGTGGTCCTCTTCCCCCAGTGGTTTTGCGGGGGTTTCTTTTGACCGATATAGCGATGCCATCGGCGTATCTCACTGAATGAACAGTTAATTTTTGAACTCCTGGGAACAAACCAGCACCCCGAGGGTCCTGTAACATTGCAAACTACTACAGGTCTTACTGGTGTGTATGTTCATCCATGAGTGCAAGTGACCTAGTTACTCGTTATTTGGTTTTAACCAGTGGTTTCCCACTTCTCATTTCCAAATGCTGTCCTGTGCCTCCCCTCAGAGACTTTCTTCTTGTTTCTCCTTTGCCTTCAGACCCAGGAGACTGCTTTCTAGCTATTTATTATCCTGCTCCAATCTCCAAAAGTGTGAGGACCTTACTCAGCTTTTATTGCCCATCCTATTTCCTCCATTCCTGCTGGACTGGGCACCACCAGTGTGGTCTCAAGGCCTGTGCTGAATAAGCTTTCCTGTATCCCCCTGGAGATGTCCTCCTGCTAGAAATCTGTCCCATCATAGCAGAAAATGGAGATGTGAGGGCTCACAATGAGTTTTAATTGTTGTCAGGACATGGATTGACATATCAAATTGACATGTCAAATAGCTAGCCAGGGCAAGAGGCCCTCAGATGCATGTGCATTTCCCCATTGTTTTCCCAGGCAAAGAATTAATTCATGTTGCAAAAAATTACTGTAAAATTTCTTCCCTTTCCTCCTGTCGATTTGCCCTGTGCAGCCAGGTGGGTAAGTTGTGAGTGTGCGCGCTTTCAGCTGAGGCTTGGCAGCTGACAGCATTGCCAAAACCCAAGAGTGATCATAGCCACAATGGGGGGTGTGTGTGTGTATGTGTTAAAAAATGAGGGTCGATATTGATTGTCCTGCATTTTACTTGACCAGAGCAAGGGGTCTGGTTTTGAGAAATCATTATGTCCCTTTAAAAAGATCAGGCCTCTGTCTCATTTTAAAGCACTTAAAATTGAAAAGCATTCCTTAAAATGTTGACTTAAGCTGCTGCTATTATACAAAAGGCATCACAAACTCGTTTGACTCTCAGAACTGAAGTTTTCTTCTGCCTCCAGGTTCCAGACCCACATCCTGCACGCTTTCTTCATATGCCTCTGTTAAGTCCTTCCAGTTGGACTTCTCAATGAATAAGAGGTAGAAGTTGACCATATCTATGCCTGTGTATGCTCCTATCCATATCCATGGTCGGGGTTTACATGGCCCAGTATATACATGTATATTCTTGTTAATTCTGCCTGCGTGAGCCTACAAACTGAGATGCTTTTGTTGCTAGAACCAAGAAGGAGAAAGATTAAATAACTGTAGCCAAGTAGAAAATGTAAGATGTGGGAATTTCCCTCCTGGAGTAATACGCGTAAGAATATGATACTAGAAAACACAGGGAGAGCTAGGAATTCTTAGCTAAGAGACACTGAGATCTTTCCCTTCTTCTTCTTTTTTTTTCAAATGTTAGGAAAAGAAGGAAGGAAAAGGCTGTAGTGGCCACTTGCTGTTCTTGATACTCATGCCCCTCGTAGATCACAGGACTCTACACCATAATAACCGACTCTGAGTGCATTGTGCTGTAAGTAATTTAAAAGCTACTTCAAGAGAAGTGCATACTTTTCATGTTGTATACGTTTTCAAAAGCATCAATCATTCATTTCTATTTGCCTGTTCTTCACAATCAAAATAGAAAATTAAATGAGCAGAGAGGAATGAATAATCTTCTCCCTGCATCCGCCCATGTGTGTCCCCCCTTCCTTTTCTTTCTTTCTCTTTCCTTCCATCCTTGTGTCCTTTCTTTTCTGTTTGATTTTTTTTCCCCCAAAAATGAGACTGAAGATGTCATATCACTCTTCTGCTATGGACTGAATCTGTGCCTGTGGACAGATAGCTCAACGTCTGGCCAAAGTGGTCACTTCATAAACAATTAAATACAACCACCTGCCTGAGTCCTATGAACATGTGGATGTTAGAGATGTAGCCACAGGATGACTGGAGTTGTCATTCGAGGTTGTTGCCCAGATACAGCTGCCTGTCCTGTCCTGGGGCTTTTCATGGAAAGACCTAAGGGGAATGGCTTCCCTTTGCTGGAAATCTTGGTGCTGTCCTCCAGGACGGGGACTCTGGGGGCCTCTGAGACCCTTTGCCCCCATCCTGGCAGGCTCTGTCCCCTCCTCTTGCACCAGCTCATCCTCCATGACCCCAGGACAGCTGGTCACCAAGATCTTCCCAGCTGGTGCTGGTGGTGGCCCCACAACAGCAAGGACACTGTTGAACACATATGGTGGGATGTATGGGGTTTTCTTAGCAAGGTAGTTTGAGGAAAAAAGTTGTGTGTGATCATGAACCCTCAGACGTGGATGGCCCCAACTGAATGCTGTGAGACAAGGAGTGTCTAAGAAAGAGCGTTACCCATCCAATATGCTTTTATTTCAGCCAAACTACTGAGCGTTAACGATGTTTGAATGTGTGGGAGATCCTCTTGGTAGAGTCTAGTTGCGTTGTGGCTTTTCACATCCATGACATGCAGCGTGTTACTCTCAGAAACCTGCTGGGGGCTGGGGGTGAGGTTGGTTCGCCCTCTGATCGGTATTTCTGACTCAGATGAGGGGTACTTTTGAAAGAAAGCACTTAGGTCCCATTTTGTCACGGTGACAGTTAATCTTAGCATTGATAGTTGTCTAGGCATTTGTGTTTGCCATATGTTTTTCTCTTTAGCTCTAACGTTAAAGTTTTGAGGGGTCACTGAATTTGGCACACATGTTTTTTCACTCGACTACGTCTTTGTTAGGGGGTCAGTAAGTGTTTCTAAATCCTAACCTCATGTAAAGAGGTACACGCCAATTCAGATAATAGCTTTAAATATTTGAAACAACAAAAATAACGGTAACGACCAGCAAATCCTTTTTTTTTTTTTTTTTTCATGATGCTTTTCTAGTTAATGGCTGGCTTTGCAGGAATCCTTGTCCTCACCCCTGGGAGGAGAGGCACTGCTGGGAAAAGTCCCGTGCAGCTGGAGGTTGTCACCAAGAGGTGGTGCTACCAATTGCCACAGTCAGAACAACATCCTTGTGAAATCTCTATAATCTATTTGCAAACGAAATCAAAGGTTTTATGTGGGCATGTGTGCTTATGCAGTAGTACGGCATCCTTCTATTTATGAGCTGTGTAATTGTACGTTTAGTCCTTTTTCGGCGTAAGAAAGCCGCACTGTAATGTGTAATTATAACCTTGGTAAGTGTAATGCCATTAAAGTTAGAGTAAGTGGTGTGCGCAGCAGAGCAATGATAGGGTGATGACAGAGTGACATGCTATAACCAGCACGGCATAATAAGAAGAGTCTTGTTCCTGCTATTAAAAAGGCTGTTCTGTGTACCAGCTAACTTTTGGTTCCCCCAGAGAAGGGAGATGATATGCTGGCCTCACAGAAGTGCTGGCCATGTCTGTAGCGGTGACACTGGCTGGACACTTACCCAGAGGCTGTTAAGGACCTGGAGGCAGCGGGGTGCTGGGGGTGGCAGCCCCTGGGGGCAGCAGCACTGGCCATGCCACGGGCAGACCTTGTGCAAACCAGGCCCTCCTGGAGCACTGAGCACCCACCTCAGGCCAGGAAGATGCTCCAGCCAGAGGGCTGTACCAGCAGGTCCTGCCAGTGCAGAAAAAATCCTTTTTCATCAGCCGGTGTGGGGCTCGCTGACTGCTGCAGGTGTGGATAACTGACCCGCGCTGTGCCCCCTCTGTTTTCCCAAAGGCAGAGGAAGCGAAGCGGTAGGTGCTCAGCGGTGCCAGGTGTGGGTGCCGGGGGAGGTGGAGGACCCACCAGAGCCCTGTGTCACCGAGCTGATGGCTGCGGTGGGGAAGCGGCATTGGCCACACCATGCCTAGGCGAAATGCTGGAGGCTTCCCTCCAAAGGTTCCTGTAGGTGGAAACAACCGTGGAAAGCAGCCTGAGACAACACAGTCTTTGCCCAAGGGAGCACAAAGTTTGCTCAACTGCTTTACTGTTGCTTCCAGCGGCAAATCCAAGGCTCAGCTCTGTGCTGGGGAATTTCCACTCCCCTGGTACCTATGGGATGCTGTTGGCCACGTTGGAAGTGTGTACCGATTAGCATCACTGAGGAAATTAAAAATCTCAGTGTGGGTATATGGCATAAACTACACTGCAAATTGAATTAAACTCTCCGAAAATCCTGCCAGAGAGGACAGCCTTTTACCGATTAAATCCCAGCTTTGCAAGCGCTGTTATATAGGATTGCAGAAGAGAGTTTTAAAATGGTCCTTATGGCATTTTTAACAGAGGCAAGTCCCAGGCTGGTTTGGGGTAGCTGGGCCGGTGGTTCTGGTTTCGCTTTGGCAGGAGTACATCACTAATCTGAAAGACGCTGACAGTCTTCTCAGTGATGCTTTTTTTCCATGTTTGTGTTTTGTATTTTCTGGCTGAGTTAGCCCGTATCCTGCAAACTTTCTTATTGTGCTTCGTACTCGTTGCAATGACATCTACTGTGGAAGAGAGAGAGAAAGCTTATTAACCACAGGCTCGCCTCCTGCTGACTGCAGTTGGAGACAGCCTGGGACAACACTTCCAGCAGATGTTTCTGCTTTATAGATCAATGGAAACTTTACAGAGATATTTCCCTCTTCAGTCCAAAAGCAAATGCCAGCAAGTCTGAGATCCAGTAACTTTGCACTGGACACCAGGAATTTTATTTGGTTTGTTATATTTTTTTATACACACACAAACTAGCTACCAGAAAGTTGTCTTTAACATTGCTTTAAATGGCATCTCTTACAGGAACAAAGCTGCTATCCACTTGCAGAGACCGGTCTTGCTGCTTCTGCCTCACATGAAGCGTCAATGTAGGCTTGAGATGGGCACGCACAAAACACAGACCGTCAGCTGTCATCGGGGGGTGGTATTTTCTGGTTCTAAGTCTCCACGGACTCTGTGGAACAAATCTGTATTTCAAAGGATAAAAGAGAAATACGCTATTATAACCGAACAAAGGGAGGAAAATACGTCTTTCTTTCTGCAAATTATCTTCTTGCTTTCTCAAGGAGGGGCTGACTGGGGAAGAAGGGATGTTGAGAGGAAGGGAAAGGGAAGGCTTAACATCTGTGCCCGCTCATGACTCCACAGGGATGGGAACACACAGCCCCTTTCTCAGCACAGCACCCCTGTCTGCTACAGCTTCGGGTGCATTTAACTCCCATGCTACAAATTTCACTTTAAGCAACTGCAAACGGGAAGTAGACATTTTTACTATTTTGACCAAGACAGCTTATCTATGGTTTCAGATCACCCATATGAAACCAGCATGACCCTCCAGGACAACTTTTTCTCTCATGCTTTGGTTGTTATGTAGAAAAAAACAGACAGTTGTGACTGAAGGAGCTGCTTCGTTCCCACGTGTGTACTGCAAGAGTGGTGGCATCTGTGGGAAACAGACCTTTATCCCCCACCTCTTGTGCGACAGAGAGCTTTTCGGCTCTACAAATGTCTGTAGGAAACTGCAAATTCAGGGACACGTCTTTCAGTGACAGAAACCTCAACGATGTTGAAACCTCAACTGTAATTTCAGTGATGGAAACATCAACTGTCCTGTCGAAGAAGACTTAAGTTAGTGGGAATATTTTTTGTAGCTGCAAGTAACAAAATAGACTTTCAGTTACCGCCTGCCGTAAAGGAGCTGGAGAATTCCTCTGACTGAATCAGGCCGGATCTGGTGATATTTAATGTTCCGTTAACGTTTAGAGATCTGCGTGTTTGGTGGGATATCTGCATGAAGAAACAGCTGTGCTGTCTGTGGACATCATCTTTTCTGAAAGGGCACCTCTCTTCTGACTGTACTGCAGCCTTCCCTTTAGGGAGAACAGAGAAGCGAGTAGACCCCAGAAGTATGTGCACGGACTGCACAATAACAAAAGTTTCCTTTCCCTGTAATTCAGTTGGCATTTCTGTGTTTGGCCAAAAAGCCCTTGAGGCCATGAAGTTCGAGAGAGCCGACTTCTTTTAGTGCCTGGCTTTTAAATGCCCACTATTGTGTAACACAGTGGTTAGTCCAACCAGGTCATGCTGGAGACTTGTAAATGCACAGTTCCCTACCTTGTCCTTTCCCAGCTAAGCTTCATTGTACTAATGGCATTTAGCAAACAGCATTGAGATCAGAAAGGATATGAAAAGCTTATAATTTGCTTGTTAATCAAAGTAAGCACAACCATCCATTTTCCATCTGAGGTTCTGGCTAATCCTGTCTTCAGAGAGCGGCCCCGTGAGCACTGGGCAGAAGTAAAACCACTTAGTGCTGCGCGAAGCTCAGGCTGCCCTGGATCCTTTCTGGTCAAAAAAGCCACAGACACTCCTCACCTTCCTCCTCCCTAAGGTCTGGATAAAGTGCTTGGGATGGTTATTGCACACACCTGTAGAACCCCCTTTCGCTTCCTATATGAATGGTTACCTGCGTCATCACTTCCAGTACACGGCAGCAGCTTTTGGGATGCCCCATTGTGTTCTATATTTGGCTTCTCCTCAAGTATCCGTGTACCAGCAAGTCCCTGATATCCCTGAGCTCGCTTTCTAATAGCACAGGCAAACCTGATTTCTCATTTCTTTAAAAAAAAAAAAAAAAAAAAAAAAGGCTGCAGCTGACAGCCTGTATGCCCCTCTTGTTATTTAGAATTTTAAAGTACTAACTACAGATCTGGCTACTTCTCTCCCTCCTTCACCCACAGGTGCTTTGCTGCATCCAGAGCTTCTCTCACTGGCCTGTTACACTGGTGTAAGGGGGACCTGCAGCCGTAGGGCTGGGACTTCACTGCAATCTGATGAAAGCCGTGCAGCGTGTGGTCATGCATTCAGTGCCCGGTTTCGTACAGGTAGAGGGCAGGGCAGCCCCTTGGTGGGGGGTTTAGTGATGCTGTCTCCTGCTGACCCTCTCTGCAGGAACGAGGGTTGCTGAGCTGTATGAGGAGGCACTGGGCCCCGCGTGCTCTGTGCCAGGAGGTGGGCTCTGCAGGTGCAGACCTTGGGGTGGGTCAGTTCCCGGGGCTGGGGCTTGAGGTGGAAAAGCAGGGCAAGTCCTGTGTCCCTGTGAAAATCTGTAACGGAAGAGCATCCCAGAGGTGCCTGGCTGATCTCCCCTCCCTTCCTTACTGGGGAGGAAAAGGTAATTGTCCTTGAAACATGGGGGTCCCTCGCCTTGGCCTGTCCTGTCACCCATGCAGGAGGAGGCAGCTATTCCCTTCACTGGAGGCCACTGCACCACTCTGGTCTTTGCCCTGTTGCTGGTCAGACTATTGCTCTAGAGGCCGTGTTTCTGGCTGTGATCTCTCATCTAGGTTTTTATTTGATACAGAAATATTCTCCTTAATAACAAAATGTTCTCGGCTGTTGCCAGGGCAGGTTTGTCGTGTTCCTTTCAGCAGTGGCAGTAGGTGGTGTGATATCCTTTCCAGCTATTACAAGCCTCCAGCAGGTGAAGACGTGAAACATTTGACACCCAAATACCGTAGTCAAAAACTTGTTCTCTGCTTTCATTTTTCCAATTAGCATTCGTGAGACATAAACTCATGGTCTTAGGAGGACCTCACCAATACCCCTCATGGAAGAGTCTAAGGGCTTCTCTGTTTTTTTACTTACTGTCTTAGCAGCTTAGGGCTGAACTTCTCCAGTACAGTGCTCTGTTTGCCTGCCTCAGACCTTTTAATGCAGCTGACATCTTACGGTCCTGTCTGCACAGACACACTTTCAGGCTCTCAGGTTAAGTAGCTGGATTAAGCATAAATTTTCTTTTCTCGTTCAGTATTTTGAGGGGTGCTTGTCCTTTTTGTACCTGTCTCTGCTGGTTTACCTAGGGTGTGATGGTCTTACTCCTAGTACTTCTCTGGCCATTTTGCTGTATTCATTTTTCTCCTAGGAATGGTATTTCTGTTACACACATAGTGTTGTATTTTTAAGTATTTTTAAGTATTCTTAATTTTTCAGCTTTAGGCCAGTACTCTGGGTTTTTTTCAGTCTTGTGCAGAGCCTCTACCCCTGGTGTTTTTCTTCTGATTAAAACTTTGTTTATGTAAACTTTTCCGCACTTTACACCATCAAAACCATAATGCATTCACTCAAATCATCAAAGCCATTGGACTTCCAACCCCCACAGAGAAGAGGTGTCTTCTCCTTTGTTAAATGAGCACAAATGTGTGCTCCATTTGTGTAGTGGTACCTGCCAAAACCTTGTATCAAGCACAGTAAAAACATTTGGCATCAACCACCTCCCCAAAGACTTCTCCCCTTGGAGGGGAAAATTCCATTTTTCCGTGTTACATTCTTTCAATAATGTACATAAATGAAGCTTTTAAAGGTCTGGCTGCCTTTCTCCCCCTCTGCAAAGACTGTGCACTCACAGCTTCTTCTGCTCTCTCTCTGCTTTCTTGCTTCTCCGTTGCTGATTTGGTAAGACCCGTGTCTTAGCCATTAACACCCTATTTCCTGTGGTTTGCTTGTAATGGTAATGTTACTCTTTCTGGCACTAGTCTAGTCTAGAGTTCGAACACTCCAAGGAAATCTTATGATGGATCTGGCCTCTTTTTCCAAATGCCAGCTGTCTCCTTGGTTTCTGTTATGTGTCACACCAAAGGTATCTCCATATACAATTCCTCCTGGATTCAGGCTTTGTGTGCCTCTCTGACCTGAATATCTTCAAATGGGATCTGGGGCTCTCTGGGCTGGCCAAAGCATCATGAACTTCAGCCTCGGTGGATGCTGGTATCCCCAGGTGTCCTCCTGTGGGGCTTCAGTCCCAAACCAATTAGTTTATTGGTGTATAATAGCAGCTTGAAAACTAAATGGGCATTTGCCAAAGGGTCAGAGCTGCCAGCCATATCTTAAAACGAAAAGAATGGATTTCAGTGCAGGACTGAGCATCTTTGACAAGGATTATGCTCCTGGCTCCATCACTGGCCCCTGTTCATCTTTGGGTAGGAGACTGCCTTTCCCATGGCTCTGCTGCCTTTACCCATGAAATGAAGGTAACAATCCTAATCCTCTTTGTAAAGCGCTGAGACTCGCTGGCAAAGGAGTTGTGGTACTGCAGAGCTAAGCCGACTGAAATGGCAGCGTTATTTTTGCTGAAACCTAGAGCTTCTCAAACCCCCGAGCTAACCGAAGCAGTAGTTAGACAGCAGGAGAAATAACTGGGTTGGGAGCTGTATTTGTGAACAACAACAGGGTCATATTACTCACTGTGAATAATTTATCTGACAAAGACATATAGTTTGCATAATTTCCTTAAAACAATGTACTGTAAATATTGCAGTCTGCTGAATAATTTGAGAGACGAGTCAACAGGATTTGGTTAAGATCCAACAACTTTTTGAATTATTGAACTCCTTACTCCCAGACACTTATTTGAACAGCACCAGCTGCCAAGCAAGTAGGTTCCTACTCACTCCAACTGGAAGTTCTCAAGCAAAGTGGGCTTGGGAACTGGCTCAAACACGATTGACAGAAATCTGGCCCTTCGAGGATCATGGGCTACTTGTCTGCTGTTGCAGACAGTACCGCACCAAGTTTTGCCTGTTGCAGTAAAACTTGTTTTGAAGAACGGGGTCTTGTGGTAAAACCTTGCCTTTTGCTCTAGGTAGATGGGTGACTCTTGGGCTGGTCTTTGTGCGATGCTAAAGCTTGAGCATTGCACAGGAACATTGGCTCACATGAACGTTTCTGCTCACAGTGGACTTCTGTGAACAGCACAACAGTTAGTCTTCATAGGACAGTATTCTGAATATAACTTAGCACCCTTGAAAACTTCCAAATCCTGTGTTCGTTGGTTCCTGGACCCTCACTGTCTTCTGGTTAAATAAGCCTTTGTGCCATGAATAGTGCTCCATAGTATCTGTTTGAATGTGTTTGAATGAAGAGCCTTAATAGTTTCTGAATGTTATTCTTTCATTCACAGTTGGAAAAAAGCTCCTGTATCGCATGGGGATGATGACAGCCACTCCCCTCTGTCAGCTCCTCTCTTTCACCATTTGATTTCACAAGACGAATCGAGACAGTGCACTGAATGGGCGTCTGGTTTCTGCAGGACCTGCTGGAAGTGGCTGAGAAGAGCGCAGTCACGCTGAGCCAGCTGTCCTGCAGGGATTGCTGCGGCACTGGGAGGCAGGACCTTGCCGAGGACTGCTGCAAGACACGGCTCTGCATCCTGCTTTGGTTCTTTGGAGAGGTCATGTTCCAGTAATGGTAACTATGTCTTGTCCACCAAAAGTCCCCTTGATCATGATGGGACTTGTGCTGCCCTCCCACCCAAGAGATCAGAGGTGCCCTTTCACCTGCCTGGCTGAGCTGCATGGTGCAAGCCTCAGAGCTTGGGGCAGGTCCACCAAATCTTTTCCTTCACATTCATTTCGTTATTGTTACCTTCCTGTTTGCACTACCCTTCCAGGCAGCAGGAGAGGCAGAGATGCTGCTCCTTCCCACAGAAGGACAGGTTGAACTCTCATGAGTTTCCTCAGCTGGAGAAGCAGGGCCACGCAGATATTGCAGGAGGAGAAGGGAGCATGGGATGAGGAGGAGACTGAACCTCTTAGGGGAAGAGCAAAGCAGTCAGACAGCAGGGAAAGGGACTGAAAAAAAAGAAGATAAGCTTTGCAAGAAGACAGGGGAAACGGCTTCTTAAATTGAAGTAACAAGGTTAAAGACTCTGGTTTCTTCCTGGATCTGCTGGCTGTTTGCACACCCTGGAAGAAATTCCTTCATGTCCTGGGCTTCAGTTTTGCTGCTCCAAATTTAGATTTTTCTAAGTTTTTCACCTCCAGGGTAAATAACAGTACGTGGTGTATTATCTGGCATTTGGAGTTAGAGATGACCAGACCCACGGGGAATCACAGGGTGCTTGCACTTTTAATGTGCTACCCCCTCACTTGCTCACAGACTCACAGAGCAAATGCTGGTATTCAGCCCTGCCCTGGGCATGAAATACAGTGTCTTAATTCAGCACTGAAAAAATTGCCTTAAGTGAATGCTAACCATGCACCCAGACAAAAGGAATGCATTTGCTTGTCAGTAAACATGTTTTTATTGGCATTAAAATAATTTGGTTTTCATTTTCTCGTCACTGGGCAGATTTTATTTAGTCAATACCGGTGCTGTCACAGGTTGCACCATTTTATTCTTCGCCTTGCGCCACGCTCCATGTTATTGTGCTGGAGCATTTTTAGCAGTGCTTCAGGACAGACCCAGGCACAGGGCATGAAGAACCTCAGCTGTGCATGGTCACTGATTTACTGGCATCGCAGCACCCTCAGCAACCTACTCAGAAAGCTTAGAGCTGACTTTGCATTTTTTGGCCTTGATCTCTGGCACTAAAGTTAATTGGGATAATTCAGAGTTCACACCCATCTCCCTGAGGGGTTGGTTTAAAAATACATGTAATGTGAGTTTTAAAATAATTTCTTTTGATTGGAAATATTTGGAAAAGTTCCTCTCCACTGGTTTTAAAAGGTGTCATTTTTTTATGAATGCTGAGACGTTGATTAATAAAATTCCGAAAGCATTAACTCAACTGAGTGGACTCCAGCTTTTCCTTTTTTTATTGTTATGATTCGCAAAAATAAATGCAATAAAAAAAAAATCCCAGAAGCTCTGTTAAACTGTATCCTCAGCAGTCTCCCTCCTGATAGCCCTACCAGATGTTTTACGACGCTAGACATGGGGCTGTTTGCTCTTTTCTCAGGGGAAGACCGAGCGAAGCCTTGGCTCAGCACCATGAGCCTTCCGCTTGTGACCTGGTATCTCAGGCACGTTGTGCACTAGCCGGTGCCCTGGGAAGGGGCTGGGAAGCTTAGTCCCCCTGCTTTTAAGGTGCCTTGGGATGGAGCAGGTTTTTGACTGGCTGCCTTTGGTTGCCCTCTTCCAGCTTCTTGGAGGCAGCTTATGGAAGGTGATGCTCAGGTCCATCTTGTCCACCATGTGCCCTGGAGTGGCCCTGGGGGTCGTTTGGGAGGATGATGGATGCAGGTTCTGGCTCTGCCCAGCCAGGGCCACTTCCTGTGCAAGGATGGCCATGGCCACCTGATGCTGGGAGACCCACCAGGGGAGACCCCTCTCCCTTGAGGCTGAGCTTCTGGTTTCGCTTTTCCCAGGTCTTCCAGGAAATATGCCCTCCAAACGGAGCCGGAGAGGCTGCAAGCCTTTGTATTTGGGAGGGATGAGGCGAGGGCTGAGGGCTGGGGGAGGCAGAGGCGGGGACCACTCCTGCTCCAGCCATCGGCCGGCTGGCCAGGGAAAGATTTATTGCCCTGGCTGCATTTGGGATGCAGACTGCTCAGAATAGCCATCCATCCTACACATCCGAGTGAGCTGCCACAGGAGATTCATCTGTAAGCCAGCCTACCTTCTTCCTGAAGTTTCTTTCTCCTTTATACTGCAAAGGCTAATATATTGTTCAAATTAAAGCGGGCCTGGGGACCCAAGACAGAGCTGGTTATTGAGTGGAATGGACTGATGAGGAGTGGGTAATATATTTAAAGACTGTGTAGGAGCCACTAGGGATGATATAGTCTGATTTATTTGATTTAGCATAATTTATAGTACACTAGACTATGTTGTGATTCTTCGAGATTTTTATCAGGAAATTTGCATTCAATATTTAAGGATCTCTGGGTAGAAACACTCTTGTTATTTTATTATTTTGGCTTTAAACATATGTACCACAGAAAAATTTATAAGTGTATAAAGGGTTTTAATAAGTTCAGATGGAAAAAAAAAAAGTTTGAAAGCTAAGATCAGCAAGGGAGGAGAATTCCTGCTTCACCCTTTCCCAAGAGCACGGGTGGACTTTGTTAAAAAAGGCAGTACTGTATCCACATGAATTCTCCTTTTTTTATGTCTTTAGGACAGAGCCAGCCTTGGTAGAGCTGCTGACAACCAGAGGTCACTGACTCAACTGGTGTAAATGAGTACCGAGCCCCTCCGATTGAGCCCACCAAAACCCACAGATCAGGTCTGTTGTGCACCTCCTTCCTTTCTGAATGGTCCTTGATTTTTGCCCTAAAAATTTAAGAATTTTGCTTAGTGAAATAGGTGATAGTCCATTTTGTTGATGCCCTAAGCATGATTTTTATGTCATCAAAAACTTTTGGTTTGTAAGTTTAATAATTCTAATAATGTCATCCTTTTCGGGGACTGTCCCTAAATGGAGATCTCAGGTGAAACTGGGGCTGTCGTTAGAGCAGAAGTGGCTTCATCACAAGGTTGGGGCTCTAAGTGCACCATCAGGGGAAACACAATTTTTCTCTTCTGGAAGTTTAAAACTTTTCCATATGCAGAGCAAGGCAAGGGGGGTAGTCCCCAGTCTGTGCCCTGCTGAGGTACCTCATGATGCAGTAAACATCTCAGCAGATGCCTTGGCTGAAACACCTTAAATGTTCATAGAAGGATCACCATCTCAAATCTGTGACATGTCATGGTTTCAGCCGCTCTGCTGGGCCTTCACCTGATGTCATTTATTTGTACATTCCACGTTTTTAAGGTTTGCACCCCATTAAAGCATAGCAGGCCGCAGTCCTTGAGCCCTCAGCCTGAAGTTGTTCAGTTGGGGAAGTTGAATCTCAGGTGTTCCACAAACTGCAACACTATTTAAAACCTTTGTTGACAGTCAAGCACATTGAGTGTTTAAAGTTTTAATAGGCTTAGAGTTAATTCTGGAGTTCACCAACATCTGCATACATCCATAATTTACAGGCACCTCTTACTTGGTTGGTTTAGTAAATTGTACTTAAGAGTGTTTTTGAAACTTTGGCAGCTCCACGTAGAGTTTCATGATTCATCTGTGCCTTTGCCAACTCCTTTGTTTCTTTTCCTTTTTGCTTCTTTCATTTTTTTCTTCACCCCTTTTCCCCATTGGAAGATGTTCTTAAATACTTAATTCAGGGCTGAGGTTTGGAATGCACTTTATCACACACCTTTTCTGTGCCAGAACCCTTTACACACTCTATTAAGGACAACTTTCCACATCCTAATGTATTTATTTGTGAAATGGCTTTTAAAGCCGGTGTAGATGGCAGAAGGCGAAGCGTGATGGGCCAAGTCCACTTGTGGAGGAGCTCTGCCCCTTTCCTGCAGCTTACCACCCCCCCCCGCCCCTTACGGGCAGGCAGGGCTTGCTGTCCTGCAGCCTCTCCCTCCTGCAATGCCAGCAGCGTGGGCAGGGCGGCCATATGCCATAGTGAGGAGAAAAGTGATGGGCTAGGAGCGGTGGGATGAGCTGTGGGGGAGGGAAGGGGTGGGTGGGTATGCACCGTTAGTGGTGAGTCCCCAAGGTACCGCTGGGTGCGTGGCTTCTGACCAGGGACATTTGCTTCGGCTGGGAGGGTCCGGTCGATAAATTTAGGACAGCTGCCTGGAGGCAGCTGGAGAACATGGAGGCTTCCAAAAAAACCTCTTTATGCCTTTGCCCTGGACAGCCCTTAGGAACTGGGCTGGGAACTGCTGGGATGGTTTGTTGTAAATAGTCAGTCTTCCTCGCGTGTATGAACCTTTCAGTTTCTGGCAGCTCTTGTCAAAATAATCCTGTTTTCCTCAAAACATGTGAGTGTTTCTGGGCTCTAGAGAAGGCTGAGTGCCTGACAAACTCAGTGCTTGTCTCTTCAGGCAGCTAGAGGTGGCGGGGGCACAACTGTGACGCTGGCTGCGTTGGCGGCTCTCATAGCTTCCCTTGTTATTTTTATTGTCTCAGCCTCCAGAGTGCTCTGATTAGGTTGGAATCCTAGCTTTTGTTTTGGTTGGTTTTTTTGTTGGTTTTTGGTGTTGTTTTTTTTTTTTTTTTAAAAAAAGCAATTTTCTAGCCCTCGTGGCTGTGGAAAAAGTAGCTTGAAAACACGTGATGTGCTTTGGATGTGCTAAAATCAGAAAGGGAACAAAGAGAGCCCAGTTGGGACTGCAGGCACGGGACGCATCTCTTTTTAAACTCTGGATTTTTTTTTCTCTGCCTTGCAATCACTTCAGTCTTGTTGTTGTCCTTTTAGTAGAGGTGTGAGGCCACAGCACAGTTTGCCAGAGGTGACACTGCAGGCAGCAAGTGAAGAACATGCTCAAGGTGTCCTGGCCACATGCTGCCCCGCTGCCTCACGTGGGCATTTCCCAAGCACTGGGCTGGTGCAGGCATTGGGAGAGTTGGCAACAGAAAACCAAAGAGTTAGAAAACAAGTTGTTTTCACCTCATAGCAAGTCAGCTTGCTTTCACTTCATGTTTCCATCCCAAACCTCGTAATGGTGGATTTTCAGTGTGTCAAGTTTTGGTACCTCTAGCCTTGCCACACACTTGCAAGACCTGGTGCAACACTTTTGCTGCAGTTGGTAACTTAGTAAAATTTGCCTTTTTCACCTGAATTTGGCAGCATTAGTCTGAGAACACATGCCCTCTCCCCGCTCAGATGTCACCCCTTTCTGGAAGGGTGGAGTTTTCGGCATGTCTCCTGGCTGGGCAGCAAAGCAGTGAACATGCAACAAGACGTTCCCAGCTCTAATGAATAAAGGTCTAGGAACTACACTGTGAAAAGAAGTTGGATGCAAGGTGTGGAGCCATGAATTGTCAACAGTTTGTGCTCTGCTGACACTTGGGTTTGGTTTGCATTATTCCTATAGTGAAATAGGAGTGGCTGGTACTCTTGTTGCTGTCCCGGCTGATTTGACTCAGGCAGGCAGCTCTTCTGGGCTGGTAACAGAGGATTTAAACTGAAGGGAGGCAGAGTAAGGAGTGGAAAATGTTACAAAATAGAGCTGGTCTCATCTTAAAAAGATTATTAACTCACAAAGAGTTAATTTGAGCAGGTTTATATTTCTCTGTCTGATATTTATGTCTGACGTGGTTGATACACAGAACTGGCGTCTGCTCGGTCAGTTATTATTAATAACTATTTGTTAACTCTGGCATCTATAGTATGCCAGGCACTGTGCAAAACCCAAGGAAAGCGTAGTGTCTCCCCAGAGAGCTTATACTAATCTATTCTATAGCAACAATATTTTTTTTTAATACTGTGTATAAATCATTATTCTAGCAGTATTTAATACAGAGGTTTACACTTCCCCATTCATGTTTTCATGGCAAACAAATTTGCCACAGTGAAAACACTATGCAGTTCAATCCAACTATATTTTATGGAGTTTCTTCCTGGCAAACGATTGGAAACCGTCGCTGCAGAGAGGCCCTTAACACACAGTTAACTTTGAAACCTGCCTAAGCATCATTAACTTTAATGGCCCTGAGCACATGCTTTGGGCTAAGCATGTGCTGAAGTGCTCTCCTGAATGTAGATGGGATTAGGCCTATACAAAGTGTTTTGGTGAGATGTGGCGTAAACCTTCAGGGAGATTAAAATCCCCCAGGGGTTCGCTGTGGAAGTCGGTATTACATGTCTGTCGGTTGTGAGGGGCCTCATTGGGCAGCATGAGCTCACCCTCCCATTCAGGACCATTTTCCCATCTGAGGGATACTGAAATCTCCATCGACCCCGGTGGCCTTTAGCAAGGGTGGGCTCTTTTTTGCTGTGTGCAGAAGCGCTGTAGTACTGCCCTGCATGCAGGAGAAATGGCTCCTAAGAGAGTAGATGAAATCATGACGGGCCAATCGTGTAAGATAAAGTTTTTTTTAAAAAAGACCTTCATTGAGTCTGACTAGAACGAGTCTGTAGTTAAATAAAGGCATATAATGAAATAGAAGCAAGAAAAAGCACAAAAAATAAAAATAAACATTTACTTGCACTAAACAAACAGTATCATCCAGTCTCTATGGGAAAATAACTGAAAGAAGATAGTATTGGAATAACTTAAAAAATAGAATATTGCCTAATGAGGTCCTTAGGGGACTATTTATGTAGACTGCATGAACGGCTTGATTAAAAATGGAGCGCTGCCCACATTCAGAATTGCGTCCAATTTAGTCTTATTTATTTAACACCTGAAGCCAGCTTGCATCCCGTGTTGAGCTGCCATCGAGAAGCACTGGAGATGCCTGATGGTGCCCTCTTGCCTCTTTGGGAATCACGAATCAGCACATCTGCACTAGCACTTGCCTGATGGCAGAGACCTTTCGATTCTCCACTGGGTCGTTGCCCCAGAATTACGTCGTGTGTCTGGACCTTTTGCAAGCCTCTGGGGAGGCAGAGGCAGAAACCTCCCCAACCCAGGGAAAAACCTGAGCTAACTTTTTTGCCACAGGAGCATGATGCGGAAAAGGGGTGCAAAGGAGATGGTGAGAGGGAACAAAATCTGGGCTGCCGTGAGCTCCTAGGCTGGCTCACCACATCTCATATGGCTTCAGAATAGATACCCCCTCACTGTAGGGATTTTTCTATTCCCCTAAAATACCAGACCTTATATCTTTAGCATAAGTTCAAGTAGGCTTTGGCTATTCATTGTAGTGAGCACAGACAGAAATGAACTGTTCCTTCGGAAACCAGCTATGCTGTGCTGGATGTTAATGGTGTAACAACATAAGCCAAGACATAGCAGAGACTCTCTTTAAGATTTATGAACAACTGGGTTTTTTTGGGCTGATGCTTGTGCAGTAAGTCAGGTTGGCACAAATAATTCCCTGAAGACTTTACCCAACGTCTGAAAGCCCTGAGAACAGACTGCTGCAAGACTGTGAGTGGGATATATGGGTGAATGAGCAATTTCTTCCCCTCAGATCTGATTGTTTCTATGTAAATACGCAAAGACATAATTATAGGTAAGACCACTTGGAGGAAATAGATGTGCGAGGGCAATGGCATTCATTTCTAGTGAGTATCTCTAGAGGCAGGAGGCTTCAAGGATCAGAGTCCTGGAATCCCCAAATGGTTACCTTATGAGTATCCTTTGTTTTTAAGAAAGCTCAGTGAAAGTCACCTCATTTTTCTTTTTATACTGCACCATCATAAAAACGAAATCTTCCAAACATTAGTAAACCACGGCATGGCTCGGTAGAGTGTTTTAACTTGTGTGACATGAAGAGAAGTGTGATGCATGTTCTCAAATAGCTCTGTAAAATTATTTACTAAACAAGCAAGAAAATGGTTTATTTAGAAGTACTGAATTACAAGAGTGAGAACTGGAAACTAATAAGCAAGAAGGGAGCAATAAAATATTAGGCAGCCAAATGACTGTGGTTTGATATATCTTGTCTCAGCTTTCCTTTGATTTTCCCCAAAAGAAGTTGGCAGTGACAATAGAAAGGCTGTGAACAATGTAACAATATGATGTACTTCTTCCAAAATGTAAATACAAAAGAAATGTTCTAAAATGCCCTGTATCAAATTATCTACAAGAAACAGAAAAAAAGGAATCGTATTTTCAGTTCTTTGGAAACACAGAGAAAAATCAAATGCATAGCGTAAGAATTTATCTTTGCATAGATACAAATTAATTATTAAAAGTTTGATCCCAATTAGAGAAGACCAAATGAACACTTTGATGATGATGTGATGGATGGGGTATGTGAGTGATGTGTTTCATCATGATCCCAGTTAACAGAATAAAAGGAAAAAACCTCCAAAACTCAGAATGTGCCTCACACATCTCTTCCTCAGCAACTAAGGATATGAATGAGGATATATTGACTTTTTAATGAATTTCAAGTTCCACAAATGGGAGCCTTTTAAGATCCAGATATTAGGTGAGCATACAAGATGACATTTTTATAAGGCTTTTAGATACAGGTCTTAATGCAAGAGGTTCCCACCCACTCCTATGGACAATAACTGTTGGCTAACCCTGGCTTAATATAGGCACTAGAGCGAATACGTAGGGAGGCAAAAATAGTCTCAAGCCAAAGGCTCACCCTATGTGCCTGTAAGTAAAGTACAAGAAGCATAAAGAGCTTTATCTACCTTTCCTTTCCTAATGCAATCTGTTTTCGCAGTAAAACAAATGTCTCATTTGTATTATTTTCTTACAGCACGCCATAAAATGATTATATTTTTCAAAAGCTTTTCCAGTGAAAGTGAATAAATAGGTCTGCAGAGGTTCAAGTATCTCCTTTTCCGCGGCTCTGAGTCGGTTGAATAGGAGTCCAGCCCAGCCAGCCTGGAAAATCTGAAGTGTATTCCCAAGCTCCCGTCTCTGGACTCATGGATTAAGCAGACAGCATGCTGTCCTAGGGGGGCTCAGGGTCACAGCTGTGAAAACTCCTGGGTGCCTGGTAAGTCAGGTGACTGTACTAGACACTCGTTTGAAGCATCAGAGGGTGTTTTGTTTTTTACCCCCTAGCACTGCTCCTTGGCCTTCCCTGGCCCATGGCCAAAGTACCACTCCAGTTCACAGGCAAAACTGTATTTCCCATCAAGACCATGGGCCTTGGTCACTACTCAGATACTCTCTTTTGCTCTTGTAAGCCAAAGCATATATTATAATACTGAAGCAAATATTTACTGTTTGTTATACAACGCTCTATAGTCCTCCTGTGGCCTTTGACAAAATTCACTTCACTGCTCCTGTTTTCCTAGCTAAAAGCTAGTTAAGGAAACAGATGGATGATTGCATCTGTGTGATGACGAACTCTGAGAGGAAAGTCAAATGCTCTGCTTTTTACTCAGTGTATGCTTGATCTGAGATCATTGGGACTTTGCTTTTAGGAGGTTCTTTTTTCCTAAAGTAACCCAGAGGCTTCCAGCGGGTCAATGACAAAAAGACAAAGTAGCCTAAGAATACTGTGACCGTCCTCTCTTCCACCTCTAGTCCTTAGTTTTCTCAGCCTGACCTTAGTTTTTTAATGGCTACAATTTTATGAGCAATATGCCCAGGTCAGACCATAAGATTAAGACAACATTTCACACAAAATGTGTACCTGAGTTATTTTTGTTAATTTCTCAACTCAGCAGAAATTATTAGACTTTGTGCAACATGCTCCCACAGCAAAAGAATATCACAAGATGCTCTGATGGGCAAGTGTAGGAGGCTGTAAATTAAGTGAAATACATTTACTGGGATCATACAGGTTTAATTTATAGGAAAGCTGGTTGTCTCAAAATAACACTCGCTGCCTTTTATTTTCTTAAGGTCGTGTAGACAGGACAGCTGGCAGAGGCTCAGTCCCAGTGCAATCAATAACATTCACCCTGACCAGCCCAGATCATGACTGGGCCAGCTCATTCTCCGTAGCAAAAGAAATCAAGCACGATTTCCTAGTTGCCAACATTTCAAGGACTACATGAAATAATTCTATTTTCAGTAAATACCAAGGCCAGGCTGATTGCAAAGCCTCCACTCCAAAGACCCCTTGTGCTAAGAAAAGCACATTATCATTATAAAGTTAGTCACTATTTCATTGTGAAATGAAATGAAAGGGTATGGCAGTCTGCCCCTAAATTAAAAACTACAGCCAAATCCCGTTTGTTCTTCACCCACTGTGTGTTATTGCTAAAATCTCTAATTGACGATGATTGCATTTTATGAATCCATGAACAAATATTAATTTAATTTACAGTGTGTTCAGTTTTGTTAAACATCAAAGATGGTAATTTATAAATGACATCAGCAGTAATTCTGCCTTTGTTCAGGGCCGTTCCTGCTGCCAGTCCAGGCACTCAGCACTTCAGCTGGCAGCTGCCTGCAGGCACCAGATGATGCCCAAGTGTTTGCCTTCCAGTGAAATGGACCTTTCTCTTTCTGAAGACAAGGGGGCACCTCATTGTCCGCATACCTGGGAGGAAGATCTGCCTTCTCCTGGAGAGGGGCAGCCTCCAGAGCCAGCTGCCCCATGTTGGCTTGACCTCACAGCTGAAGGAGAAATTCCTTCCAGGGCTTTGAGGTAACATGGGCTACCCCCCAGCCCCAGTGCGGTGCTGCTCCTCCTGCTTCACACAGGTGCTTCACTGGGCTCAGAGATGCTGTTTTTGCATAGCTGCTTTAGCAGCCTTTCCACGTCTGCCACTGGAGAGGGTGCTTCACCGTCCCCAGGATCCTCTCCTTGTGGTACAGGATGGACAACTCAGCTGGCAGCAACCACCTTCTTCCAAGGCACTGGGAAGCTGGAACACCCTTTTCTTGTTCTTTACCATTTCTGGCCCCTAACTTGGCTGCTCTGAACCTAACTGGCTACAACGGTTGTCCCACAGAGTGTAGGAAGCTTGGGGAAATGCCGCATGTAGATCCTGAGCTGTTTACCTTAGAGAAAATAAAACTCTCCTTCCTTTTAGGGGACCACAGACCTGTAGAGGAAACTTCAGGATAACCGACTTGACCATCAGTCCTTTGCACACTTTTTCTACCGGTGCCTCTTCCCTTGGACATGTTCTGTGCTTGCAGCGCATCGTCCTCAGTCCACCTTCTTGCTCCACCTGCTGCCCTGTGATGGACCTCCCGCTCCTGCAGCTGCAGGTACAGTCTGGAACTGGTCAGGATGCTATTGCCTGGCTTTTGTTCTTCATTTCCACATCTTCTCCTGGGAAAAAAAAAAAAAAAAGAAAAAGAAAAAAAGCCACTGGGGACCACAGGGGACAGAACAAGATAGTGCTCAGTGTTACTGGGAAAAGTGTGGGAAGAATCCAGCTATCAGAGCAGGAGTTATGGAGACCCTTGCCAGCAAACTCTACCACCACAGTCATGCCTCGCAAATGCCACAGTCATCTGCAGCTGGCAGCAGAGATACAAATGTCACAGACATCTGCAGCTGGCAGCAGAGATACATCTTGCTCTTGACTTCAGCATCACATCACACCAACATGTAACTGCACTCGTAAAGTTGCATACAGCCAAAGTGAGCTGGCTGTGCACTGAAAACATCCCCTGTTACAACTGGAGACTCTGGATGCAAGAAATACGCTGTCAATATGTAATGGTCCAGCTTATGGCTTGATTGAACATTTTATCATCTTTGAAAGGCTTGACAGCTGGTGTGAACTTTTGTACCAGATATCAGCGTTCCCCATTCCAAATACTTCCATGTTTGGTTAAAGAAGGCACTCTTGCTGAATTTAATTAGATAGAAACAGAATTTAAGGGCAGATACCACCCCTTCTCGTTACCAAGAAAGGTGACCTGGAGCATTGCTTTGTGCCCAGGAGTCTCCCTAGCATAGCTTTCTGGCTGAGAAAACAATGTGCTACATCCAGGAAAAATATGAATGTTCTATCTGTGCCTAGAAACTGTCACACAGCTATCTTTATAATTTGTACTGATAGAAAAACAAAGTGCCTTAATTTAATTACATGTGTTTTCCTTGGTTAGTGTAAGACGAGTTCTTGGGGGTGGGGGGATCTGAGGACCTTTTCCCTGTCAGAGTGTCTTGAACAGCAGGGGCCTCGGAGCAGACCCTGTCTGCACCGCAGGGATGTACAGTCACAGGGTGCTTGCCCACCCCTCTTCATAGGCTGAACCCTGCTCTGCCCACAGGTGCTGTACCCATGGCTTTGTTGGTGACATTTTGGTTACAGCAACAGATTCTGGGTGAGGGAAGGCTATGGCTGGGGCTGGGAAAACCATGTGAGTGGAAGACTTTATTCAGCAATTTTCTTTCTTTTCCTTCTTTCTTTGTGAGTTTCCTGCAAGCACAGGGACTTTTTTCCGATGGACTGGTGACTCTCAAAGTCAGCCTGACCATCCTAAGCACCACTTTCTGGGCAGACCTGTGCCCTGAGCTTCTTGGCATGTGAGGGCAGCACATCCTCTTGCTACAGATCCACAGGGAGAGTGAGCTTGCCCTGGTGCCCTCTGTGCTGCTCCGTGGGCTGGTGCAGGGGTGGGAGCGCAGGAGCCCTTGTGCTGCACAGCTGGGAGGCTGCTGTGCCCTCACCGAAAAAAGCAATGAGGCTTTAGTACAAGGATAATAACGGTTTCTCATTTTCTGCAGCTCACACAGAGGAGGAAGACTCTGCAGCTGTGTATCTTACTTAGTACAAGGTGCACCAAGTGCAGAAATGCATTTTGAAGGAAAACAAGTGCTTTCATTTGGCATTTCCAAAAAATACATGCACTTTGTATTACCCACTGACAACCCATCCCCTTTTAATGTCTGCAAGCAGCTCATGGTGTGTGGGAGCTGGTAAACAGCTTGCTAAGAGCTTGCTGACCAAACCTGTTAGGTTGTGATCAGCCATGTCACATATTCCTGCGACCATGGGGTGAAAGCCCTGCGGTCTCCTCAAATAGTCTCCAAAATTATCTGCCAGTTTGCAGCTTTAGCAAATGCTTTTGCTGCAAGCACATCCACTGTAGTTGTAAGGAAAGGGAACAGGAAAGGGACGTGGAAGTCAGGCTGTGAAAATCATCTTCCATCCCTTTTTTGGGGAAGATGAGATAAGAGCCTGCTGGGAGAGCTAATGCTGCTGGTGCACTTGAGTGGCAGACATCGGCGGTGAAGGTATGTATGAACTAACAGCCACAGTGAAATGTGTCTGGTGAGGTTCTGGCCCGAGCATGTTGAGGAGGAGGTAGGACAGATCCCTGTTACTGTACCAAGCATCCTGGGAAACGGGAGTCGCACTTCAGAGCACGCCCCAAACCCAGCAATATTTGTACAGGGTGGCAGGCACTGAACTCCCAGACAAAGCTGAATCCAACAGCTGGCAGTAACTGGACAAGAAAACACATGGCTGGAAAGATAGCCATCACATTCTTCTTACTCCTTTCTTTGGCACGTTGCTCTCTCTGCAAAATGTTGACAACGTTCCTTAGACAGAAAGAGACTAGAAATGGAAAAAGTAAGTGGATAGGCCTTGGATATGGCTTGTTTTCTTTCCCCGACAGGGGAGTATTCTATAACGGAATTTTGTTCAAGTATCAGTTTTATTCTTAAAATAGTTATTATTCTTCATACTGCATATGAAACAAGAGCTATGTTTTGAGTCTAACACATACTTCTTGATAACAGGCTGTGAACGAGCTTTTTGAAAAGCAATAAAGAATAAAATAATTTTTATTAAATTCATTCTAAATTAATTCAATTTAAACTAAATTGAAATTAAATATAATGTAAAAGGAGATGTGAAAAAATGGTTTTCGTGTGTATTTGGGTAAAACGGACATCTGTGGACCCAGGGACTCTGAGTACAAAATCTTCCCCCCTCTGCTCTGTGATGAATGAACTATAAAACTGGAAACAAAGACAGGTGTATTTTGAACACAGTGACCAGATTCCGATATCAGGTTTAATCTAACACTGCTGAATTGCCATGTAACCCGGAGTCAGAATGGCATCCACTGGAACACTGAGGGTCTCTCTCTCTCTCAATGACATGTCCATGACCCGATGCAAATACAGGATCAACAGTGGAAATGTGTAATGCAACAACCATCCATGTGTCTGAGTGCTCTTGTATCCAAACAAGGCCACTGTGTTTCAAGAAACCTAAAAGCCCTGAAAGAGGAAAGATCTTGTATGGATACACTTCAGAAAATTACAAGAACTCAACATCTAAAGCCAAAATCTAAGCGGCAAAATTCCCAGACCAATCTTTCTCATTTTTTCTTCTGTTCTGTTTTTGGTTTTAGTTTGTTTTGGTTTGTTTTTTCCCTTGCATTGGAGCAGAAATATTATCAAAAGAGCATCTCTCAAAGTGATTTCAATACTTCCTGCAGTCCTGAGAAAAGATATATAAACCTGAGAAAAACGCTGGGGGGAGGGGACAAAGCAGCTTTGCAAGACTGTGGTTATTCATGGGCAGGTTGTGTAGCAGGGCAATGTGCTTCTTTCTGTGCAAGACAAAACATTTAAAAGTCCTTTCCCCAAATATATTACCAGTATAAAAGGCAAGATGTTGGACCTCATTCAGTTTTCATTCATTCTATCCCAGTTGAAACAACTTCTGGGAATTTAGTGTGAGAACAGTTTCCAGAAATAGGTAAGAGGTTACAGGATTGATGGTGGAGGTGGCAGCATCCATGGGAAAAGGGCCGGGTGGCCACAGTACTCTCTTGCCTCTGTGCCTCAGAAAACTTGGTCTGCTTTTTGCCAAGTTTGGGGTGAAAATGGAATTCTCTGGTATTATTCACTTTGTTTCCTTTGGGTCACCTTTCACTATATATTACCACAGCAAAATAAACAAGTGCAAGGAGTTTCAGCTTTGATTTTGAGGTGGGTATGTGTGAAATACACTGAGTCGGGAGGGCTATGCTAACCATATGTACTGTTGTATGGATGTCACACAGACAGATGACCATGAACAGGAAAATGCAATCAATCATGCCGGCACTTTCTTCCCAGCCCTCCTTTCATGTGCCTGCACCAGAGAACCATTGATATGCACGCATGTCTAAACAAAAGTTGGCATATTTTGATTGCTTTTGTATTTTTTCAGATCCTTCTGTAACACAAGGGATACTTGCCTCTCATTGTTTTAAGTGGCAATAATCCACTTGCTAAGTGGAAAAACTACGATGCAAAAGGTTTTAATTTAAAATCCCAACACAGAAAACAGATTATTGCTGAAAAAACAAAGTTCTGGTATCCAAGCATTATAAGAAGAATCTTTTTTTTTAAAATAAGTTGCTTGATAACACGAAAGACTAATAGCAGTGACTTAAATCAAGTTTAATTTGGGCACAGTTTGTGTAAACTTCCCTGAAAAGCTTTGCCAGGGTATTTTGTTCTTCACCTGTGTGTCACTTCTTCCTGGTGCAGCTGGCTACACCACTGCCCATTTTGTGATGTGGGGCTCCAGATGAAGTCACCAGCTCCCCCTTCATGGCGAGATCCTAAAAAAAGGAAGATTATGAAAGGTCCTGAAAGAGTTATCTGCCTAAGGAAACCCATCAGCTCTAACAGGACTATCTTAAGCTGATAGTGCTAAATTCTTTCAAAATGGAGATCTGCTTCAGCTTTCTGTCCCAAAGTTACTTCCCAATGCATCAATCACGTATATGACGGTCCAAATAAACTGCACTCAACAAAAGCTATTGACATGTATCGTAAAACCACAGCAAGAATACAATGCTCTTGAATCAAGTTTCTTTGGCAAGCTACAGAAATTAGTTGTCTTTTGGGCATTGTGAATGTACAGTTTTTGGAGCTGGGAAGCCATTCAGTGTGCTGGCAGGACAGCATATGAATTCTGGAGATCTGGGAGCACCAGCGGAGGGTTGGTTACACAAGCAGATGCCTTAAGCAAGACTGCTAAGTGGTTTAAATGAAACCAATACCATGCCACATAAAAGCTTAAACTATTGCTCGTGACAACTCTCTTCCATGGGGCAAAGAAATTAAATTCTTCCCAGAGACCTCTAAGGAAAAGAAATCAGTGGGCTCCCTTGAAAGACCTCCCTCCTTAGAAGTTTATTACTGGTTTCTGTGGCCACTTCGAGCTGCTCCACAGTGAAATTCCTTTACTGGCCACAGTTTCAACACTCGGGTATTCAAGGTTGTACAGCCCTGGGAGTGTTAGCAAGGGAGCCCACAGGTTATGCACAGTTCTTATGCTGCTGGGGCATTTTTCCATGAGCTTCTTCCATGTCCTGCCCACCTGCATGGACACCACGCAGCACCATCACGGATGCTCTGTGGCACCACCCTCAGCGATTGACACAGGCGCCCACCACGTGCATACCTCTCCCAAACTGAGACTCCTTTCTTCCTCATGTAGCTGGGTTTTCATAAAACAACCTGTTGATCCAAAAAAAAACAAAACCCCAACAAACGAGTGGACTTTGGGCGTAAAAAAAGCTGGAGTGCTGACTCTACCTCATCTGGTGACTTCTTAACTGCAACCATGCAGTTAACTGCAACCTCTTCCGAGGGAAGAGGTGACTAATAAGCTGCAGAGAGATCCTGAGCTGGTTAGGAAGTAACATTAGATTTCTGCTGTCTTTACTAGTTAATGTGATATGTAAATGAGTAACATACGATATGATTTGAAGCCGTTGCTGTCTGTAGGAAACCCATGCCAGTGTAAGCACTTTGGAGGAGGTGCTGTTCCTAATGAATATGCTCTTTGTTTGAGAATGGCAGTGACATCCCGGTTTTCTTCTATCGTATTGTGCCGCTTGTCTAAAGCAAGACTCATTCCAGGAGATGGCAGATTGATATTTGAACGGAATCAGCTCCGTTAGCCTGAATTTGTACTGCCACACTGCTAGAAATCCTAATCCCTCCTTCAGCTGCTGGAAAGGCACTTTACAGCCTATCTCAAGCCAATAAGAAATCCCTAAATCCACTGACTTGTACCAAAGCTAGAGTTAGCGTAGCAGATATTTGAGAGCAAATTTAAGACAGAAATTTCAACCAGCGACACTGTGAGCTGGATTTACACATTGGAGTGAGGCACCTAGGTGAGGGGCTTGCTTTTTGACCCTGCTCAGTGTGGACTTCTGTGAAGACTGGGAAATGGTCAGTATCTTCACAAATCAGATCTGCGGTAAGGTACCATCTAAGAGCAAAGGTCACTACTTTTGGACATCAAGTTATCAAGCTGCTTTATTTAAGCTTTTGGACATCAAGTTATCAAGCTGCTATATTTAAGCTTTCTGCTGTGTGGCTCACCTCATTGCAGTGAAAGCTGTTGAATACTGAAGTAGCAAAGCTGGGCAAGTTCTCATCACATCTTCCTCCTGACTCCCCATTTTCATTTCTTGTTATCTCCCATCCGTCCACGTGCATAGCCTTCCTGTGGTTCCCTGATGGGAGGCCTCTGCGGAGGGGCTTTTACTGTCAAAACTGTAGAAAGAAGAGAGAAATGGCAAAGAGACAGAACGCAGCCTCCAGTCATGTCTACCTTTAGGAGGATGGATTGAATTTCATCCTGAATAAGCAAATATTGAGCAAATTTCAATTTTTCTAGTATTTTCTCCGGTAACTTAATCCTTGATATATGTCATACTCCAGTAATTAAGAAACATATCTCAAATCTTAGGGATCCAGTCAAAACAGCAGAAATTTCTGATGATAAAACATTGCAGCAAGTTATTTCCCAGCCAGCTTTACAGCAAGAATACCTAGCAAGGATACTTCTGCAACTCAATTAAAAATAACTAAAATAAAATTGTCCACTGCAGAAAGAGGAGTGTTGTTCGCATCTTATATAAAATTTTTTTCATTTCAGATTCATTTGATTCAGGTGTACTCCTGGGGAGCAACAATAGCACATCCATGGATTCTCACATTTTTACAATATGCTGTGAAAACATCTGCTAGTACTCATCAAACTCCTCTTGGTTGGTTGTTCCTATTTTATAAGTTGAAGAAATTAGACAGGCAGGTTAAAGGACTTACCCAAGACCACACAGGGAATCAGATGACAGAGTAGGTATTAGAATCATAATTTCCTGGCTTTACTTCGAATTACTTTGTGCCAAGGAAAAGACCTTTTTTTCTAATGTAACACCTTGGTTATTTGACTTTGCTCTTTCTCTCTCTCTCTTACTCTTGCTCCATCTCACCTAAAATGTAATTGAAAAAAAATTCGCCCCTTCAGTGTGCAGCTTTGTATTTAATCTATGGTGCCAAACAGATCAAATAAATGTTGTCACCACTCCAGAAAGAGCAGGGGGAGTTTATTTAGCTGATGTGATGGCATAGGTGGGTTATAAAACCTCCCAGACTTTTGGCAGGGATGTGACCTCTCAAGCCCTGATTAAACTCACTTGTGTTAATCAGCCTGGTCTGCACAGCTTCTGAGGCAGGACAGGTGCAAAGCTGACAAAACCAGCATCCTGAAACCACAGGATCCCACTATGGATGTCATTCAAAACGCCCACCTCAGTTCTTCATTTTTCTTTTCCTGTAGCTCTCCAGCCAAACGTGCCTCTGTATCTGATTTTGTTGATAAATACTGTGATGGGGTAAGGAAAAGGTTACTGTGCCCTCCTAAAGTAAGTCCCCAGAGAATGTATTTCTTTATGGTCCTCCTTTGTGTCATGAGGAAATCTTCTTTCTGTATTTTAAAGGCGGTGTTACTTCACTTGCTATAAAGGTTGAAGGGATTTGATATTAATGCATCCTCAGAATCATTATATTTTTTTTTAAGTCAGTAACCCTTGCTCTTTTATAGATGTCTTTCAGTACATTTTTGGAGGAGTAGTTATCATCAGTCAGGTATTGCCTTATTCTCGTTCCATTTTGTCCAGTACCTTGTTAGCTGGAGCACCCAGTAATAACTAGAGACTCATGAATTAGAAGTGATGTCAAACAGCCCTCTGGGAGTCACTGAAACTTCATTTGGGAGAGAGGCTTTGTAATGCTGTTCCTGCATTTTCTCCTTGTAGCAAACACAATGGTTCAGTTTTGGGTTGCATGGGCAAAGGGATGCAGACGGACAATAATCTAACCCAGCTGTGCTGCAGAGCGCACGTCCAGTGCCTGGGCTATGGAGGGGCCAGCCTTGGCCATGCAGCCGAGCCCAGGGCAGCGCTGCTGCGGGCACTGCCTCCTGACCGGGCTGGGGCATGCCAGCACAAGGGTGAGCAGGACCCACCGTGCCTGGTACCACTGCCAAGAGGCGCTCGGGCATCTCGTGCTAGCGTGGTCACAGGGGTGCTCCTCCTCAGCTGGTGTTACATCAGTCCAGAGGCCAAGTAAGTGTGGCTGTGTCCACACTTACTCTCATCCTCTCCGTGCCCTCTCCATCTCATACTCTTATCATCCTCCATCCCCTCAGCACAAGCAGGATCCAGCCACCACAGAAAATTTAACTCGTACCTGGAAATGCGTGTGGATTCAGTGCTGGTTGCAACAGTGCAGTCCATTTACCTTCATGAAAACAGCTCAACTGAGCAGAGAAATACCTCTGGGGAGGTTGCAGAGATGACATCTCTTGCACTATATTAAATATATTGCACACTTACAGCAGGATCTGGAAAGCTTTGATTGAGTTATCTGTAGGTTAAACACAGTAGCCTATTCTTAAGCTGCCTTAAACCCCTGTTACTGTTTTTCATCCGAATTATGAGCAGCCTTGCAATAGCTGAGTGGTGCATGTGGCACTCTTCCTCTGCAGGTGTTCTTGCATGGAAATGAGTTTCTTATAATGCAGAACTCCTTAGTGTTATGTTATCTCTGACCACAAAGCTGGACGGCATCCTTCCATCCTTCCTGTGAAAGACAGAAAAACAGTATCAGAGTGTTTTTACATTTTAAGTTCCCTAGCAAATGATTACTTAAAAATTCTTTACTGACTCTAAAGTGTCATAAACAGAGCATAATGGTCTGCTGCCCGAGGGCATGGGCTGCTCCTTGGGGTAGTGTCTAAGCAAGGACTAACATCCATTAATACCTATTAACCTAATGACACCATTCATGCATGGTATCTAAGAGAAACTGGATAAGGACATAAAAAACTGTGTAAGAGAAGTATGAGTTTGTAATTGTCTCTGAACTAATCTGCAAAGTTTGGGAATACTGTTGCTGTTGGAAAAGTGATGAGAATTGGGCACAGGAAATTATCTGGACAGAGATTTGTCACTGCTGCATCCAGACCAGCAGAGAAACTGTTCATTAGTGACATGCTTTAAGAAAAACATGCTCAGTTAACGGAGTGGATTAGCTCAGCTATACATGTTCAGCAGGGGAGAATATCAGGTTTATATCTAAGTAAACAAATGGTTACTTATTTTCTCTTGTACCAGGTGGCACGATGTATGTCTTGTTCTGCTGCTGCTATATCATAATCCTCAACACATATATTAAATGATCGTGGATCAAGGTGTTTTGATTTCTAATTGTGCTTTTTAAGGGAGTCATTGGGCATAATGGTCTGTTTATAGAATATTCTCAGGGTTTGTATTTGCCAGAGGTGTGCACAGGCAGCAGCAGGGGTATAGTTTGTCTAGATGCCAACTTTTCACAAAAGAAAAGCTTCATAAATCACTTCCCCGAACTGTCAGTTCTGTTAGCAACTCCGTCTGGCATTGTACAGCTGAGGGGGTTATGTTGAGCATAGCACTCCTCTGCAGCCAGCGGAGTCCTGCTTTCATTTATTTTTCTTTCCTAATTACCTATAGTGCGGGAAAGCTGGTCCAAGCTGAGGAACCTTTATAAAACACATTGGATGAACAAAAAACCGCAACAGGCCTCTTCAGTGCCTAACAAGTAAAATTGTGCACGGTAGCCTGCATCTCTGCTAGTCAGCTTGGCATCACTTACTCCTTCCTAAGCATCATGGTAATGAGCATTCCTTGCTGACTTAAAAAAAAAAAAAAAAAAGAAAAAAGAAAAAAAGAGTGTTTTTGAAGAAGAAACAGTGTGAGTGTCTGGACCCAAAGTCATATAACTAATGCAGACATATAGACAACGCACACAAAAAATTCCCAGTGTCAGATGAGAAGAACATGGGCCATAAATTCTCTGTCCTTAACTTATAGCCACACAGATGGTTTTGATTACAGCAGATGTTGTGTGAAAATTAGCTTCAGCTTGTGGCTAAGTGGAGGAGCATTTGTAGAAAGGGGTTCAGGAGGTGAAGGCTATTTTTAAGACTCTTGTACATAAAATAAAATCTGTGTCTACAGCAAGGTGGCATAGTTGACTCAAGGTGCAGATTGCACACACAGAGGGGTAAGGAAAATACTTGCTTTGCGCAGCCAGTTTGCATGGGGTTGCTTGTAGATGTGGCATTTCACACAGCTTCTGCTTTTTATCTGCTTCAGCCCATTGCTGTGCAAGTTCTCACATGGCATGTAGAGTATTTCTGCTGAGTATCAGGCAAGGGAATGAAATGACATGAAAATGCTCATCTTGTCTTACAGGCTGCTCTTCTTTCCCACGCTGATGTGCCAAGAGAAGGTGGTGTAGGCTGGCCCTTTCTGCCAGCCCTGGTGCAGAAAGCCAGGAGAGGTTTTCCCCTGTGTGCACAGATGATGGCCGCATTTGCACCCAGTGATGTACGGGACCACCCACCCCATCTCCCCAGAAATGTAGGGCCTGATTTAGGTGCATAAAGGTGCGTGCCTGCTGATGGGTGGTACTTCAGGGAGCTGAAGCCACCGGGACTTCCCCACCAGGCACCAGCTCTCAGAGGAGCACACGCACACTGATGTTTGAGGCTGATGGGGAAAAACGAGCCCTACCACCTCAGTTGCTTCTCCCTTTGCTCCTGGATACATCCATCGCGGCTGGGATTTGGCCACCTCTTCCAGCCAGGCACGGTGGCCAGCTCTGTGCCTTCCCGCACGGAGTGTCTGCCTTGGAAACCGTGGCCCAGCCTCCAGCTCCCGGAGGGAAACCTTCTATAAATCCACATATGTCAGAGGGAGAGAAAAGCGTCTCACAGCAGCTTTGTCCCCTCAGCGTAGCCAGCCTCCAGCAACCACCCTGGCAGCCCAGAAACAGGAAAGGAGAGCTGCTGCTTCCTCTGCTTCACAGGCATCCCAGCCTTAGTGGCCCTTTTGTCCTTATTTCTGCTTCTCCCAGCATGTGCGGACAGAGCTCTCTTCCATTTAATATTTGGTATATGCAGATGTATACAGACTCATTTTCCGCTTTTTGAAACTCCCCAGTTAGCCAGTTCAACTCCACTGTACTTGAACATTTGCTTTCAATAAGAAAAAATGTTGATTAAATCAGTGGCCTGGCCAAATCTCATAAGTTTTTTCTGGCAATACCTTTAATGAGTCCCATTTATTAATTTTTTCCCCCTACCTTACTTGTGTAACAAATTTCCAGATATTAATGTCAAGAAAGGCAATATTTGGCCTGTCATATGAGAAAAGTAAAAACAAACCAGCATACTTCCTTTTGTAGTTCTGGATCTCATGCTCTCTTATTACCTATGAAAGGACCATTTTGTAAAGCATAAATTCGGAGCTAAGTGTTAAAGCATGCTGGTTTATATACGATTATGTACAAGCATGTATGTGCTTATATATACAAATGCATATTGTAATGTGTACATTGTAATCAAGCGACCACTGACCCGTGCGGTCTTTTTATTTTTAGCAAGTCTTTGCTCTTCTCCAACCACTGCCTTTCTCTCAGGAGACTGTTCTTTAATGTAATTACAGCAAATTGACATTTTCTTTGTCGTATTTAAAAAAAAAAAAAAAGAGTCATCATTTTTTAAGTGTTCATGTATTACAAGTCTGTATTTTTTGGCTTCAGATTAAAATGACATTTGATTGTGTTTTTAAAACATTACGGCTAGATAAATTAATTACACCAGAAAATCCAGAAGAAACAAACAATAAAAATAATAATAAACATCAGCTGCCACTTCAGTCCAAGCTCACGTATTATACTTTAAAACTTTATTATTTCAAGCGGATATATAATTACAGGAAGGTGGAGGAAGAGGCTGTTACTGATGCAAACGCCAATGAAAATCCATCGGACATAGGCGCTTGTCCAGGGACCATATGGTTCCCAGGGAAGACAAGGGGGTGAGGGGGTCCCTCCTTGCCCTGCTGGGAGAAGGTCTCTGGGTTTGCCACCTCTGTGGGGCTGTGCAAGACGCTGGGCACATTGCCCCAGAGGAGGGAGGCACAGCGCCACGCTATCGTGACAGCAAGAAGGGCAGCATGTGTTGCCCAAGGGGCTCCATCTTGGGTCTGGTGGGACCACCCGCCACGCTGAGAAGGTGGTCGGGTTTCCACCGTGGCTCTGTCCTTAACTTCGCAGGTAGAGCCAGCAGCAGTGTCAATTAGTTCCACTTCTGTTTCTGTTTTTGTGATATTTGCCTCTGTTAATGGAAACCGGACTCACACTATCAATTTATTTCTCATTCTGTGGGCCACCAGCTGGTAACGATATGATTCTTGTTTACTGCTGACCTTGGCTGGATGTGAAAGAGTGACTTAGACGTAAACGGTTCCATCTCCCATTCCCAGACCCTTGAGCCATTATTTCCTTCTGCCCTACCAAGCAATGCACTGGTTTTAATAAAATATATTGCCATCGCTTTTAATATTTATATGCTTGAACCATTTAAAAAATCTATTCACATTAGTCTGGTTAGGCAAAAATAGCCCAAAGACAGTGCCCACTGCCAACATTTTCTTTCGTTACTGCTACCGAAATTTTCCCATTTCGTTCTATAGCTGAACTGCAAGATAGCTATTCCTTATTAATCGTGAGTGTAGTGCCATTAAGACTGCCAAGTAACAGTATAGCCAATATAACTCCTACTCACTTTATAAAGACAAACATTAAAGTCACTTACTTTGTGGCTAAAAAAGGGAAAAATGCAGCAGCATACCAGATGAACCTCAGACATCGCGCCCTTCAGCACTTGCCCCTGAATGCCGCGTTGCTGTAAATGACACCAGCTGCCAAATCCACCTGGTTACTGCAGGTCCTGGCAGCACAACGGAGGCAGTGCCTCTGCACGGCGAACCTGAAACGCTGCTCTGGTGAAACTGCCTGGGACTGAGGATAGGTAAGGATACAACCCCTGATCTCGTGCCACCAGACTTTTGTTTATCCCTGCATCTACACTTGAAGCCATATCGGAGCCACTTGCTTTTGTAGACCAGTCTGTGGCAGTGGGATAGGTTATTCTGGCTTTTTAAAATCATGTTTCTCTTAAATTTTTCCCTTCTGTGGGAAATGGACATTTGGAAAGCTCATTCCAGTGGCAGATAAAACCTAATGTTGCATTGGAATTTCCTACAGGACAGAAAGTTCAAGAGGCTCTAGGCAATATGCAGCACTCCATGGTGCTTAAAGAGGAACAGACCGGTTTTCCTCGGGAACTGGTTCCTGAGGTATAGTAGCTGGGCTCTGGGACTCCGACACACAGCAGCTCATCAGTGCAATATTGGTTTGCAAAGACAGAGGAAGCTGAGTATTTCCCCCTGCTACCCACCCCCAGGTTTTCTGGAAAAGGATGGGGAATCTGTAGTGTTTTACTGAGGTTACTGCGTCATTTCGAACTTAAGAGGCTGAGAGATCAGCGCAGATGCGTTGGGTGCCCTTCTGAGAAGTGCACAGCACAACCGTTCCAGCAGGATGAATAACAGCCCATTAAGCAGAGTGGTGCGGCAGCATATTCTGCTGCCAGCTTAGCCTTGGAAAAATGCATCTGCCCCAAAGCAGGGCCTGAAGCTGGGGTTTCAGGGCATGCAGACAGCTTACTGGTGACAAGATGAGCTTTTCCTTTATTAGCGCGCATTTTTCTTACATTCAAAGTACCTGATCCCTTCTCAGCTTAAAGTGTTTTCTGCATATTAATTAAAAGGAAATGTGTTTTCTCTCATTTATCTCATTATAAACTTTTACAAAGTGACCATCAGTGAATTGGTGTGTGTACTTTGGCATGTAGTTCCTTTAAGCTTCAGTAAAACCTGCTCACACACATTAACAGTATACGCACAGGCATGAATCACTATTAATCCTCGCTCAGGGGAAGGAGTTTATGGGGTCCCAGCTGTACAGGGCTTGATGCTAAGACGCAAGGTCTTGTTCTTGTGGAGCCACCTGCGAGTTTCTGAACGTAAAGGGCTGCCTTTGCTCATCAAGGCAATAAAATAATACTCTTGTTCTCGCTGGTGTGAGGGGTCTCAAGAATCGCAGTCCCAATGACGTAATGGGTCGCAATGCACAGAGCACGGTACTGCCTCCAGCCCCCCCACGGCGAGTGTGGTGGGCTCCTGCCCCTGGCTCTGCGCCCGCCGGGCACTGGGGAGCCCCTGGGAGCAGAGTGGGGGACAGCCGCATTGTCACCCAGCAGTGGGGCTGCTGTTGGTGCAAAGTACATAAAGCTTCGTTGTTTAACTGACAGCGGTGTAGCTGGAAAAGGATTCAGACAGCCTGTCCCTAAAACACTGGGGGGCTGTGGTTGGGTATAAAGGAGCCGGGCTTAGTCCTGCTGCTTGCACGGTGGGCTCTGGGGAGAGCGTCCGCAGCCCCCGCAGCACAAGAGCACACAGCCCGGCGCAGCGCTGCTCGGACAGCCAGCCTTTATTCCTCCAGCTCCCCCACGAGGGGGGCATGACCAGCTAGAAGTGGCCACTTCCATCCTTCTGCTTTCCTCCTCCGCCAGCCCTGAGTGGTCCCTTAATGCTACTCTGGTAGCACAAACTGCCATAAAAACTTCTTTAAAAAAGGATGACTGAAAAAATTCCCCGGACTTGGATGAAAGTGATGTCTGAATGCAGATCTCAGCCCAGTGGGCACCCTGCCCACATAAATGTCTCCTCCATAGACTGATGCATTGGGCTGCTTTGCTTGGCCAGGCAAGTGTCTATGTTCTACAACTGGTAAAATGGGATCCACAACTGGTTTTTAAAACACAATTAATAACATGCTGTATGATGAAAAAGTAGCAGTTATATGAAATATCCAGCTTGCCAGTACTAAATGAACACTTCCACCAGACTTTAATAATGTTCTATGGGACAATAACCTCACAGCTGCCTTTTCAAAGTGTTGATTCAGAAAAAGTGAAGGACACGAAGGAATGGCCATAAATTGGCAACGACATGCATTAAACCTGCCTTAGAGCAGCTTCTCCCTGCCCTGCCGGGGCAGGTTGCCAGTGGGGAGGCAGCGCGGGGACTCGCTCTTCCTCTCCGTGGCCCATGATGGAGCCAGATGAAGTTCAGGAACTGCCTTCCCACTTACCTAAAGCCCCAAAACAGGGGAAGCAGCGAGGGGGCTGAGCACTGGCTCTGCGCATTCCCCATGTAGGCTGCCAAAGGAGCCTCAGAGGGAAAATAAGTGTCTTGCACGGAAAAGGGTCCAGTTGCAAATTATGCTGTGCGCGGGATGCAGAAATCTGGGAAGCTTTGTAGCAGGGCCAGCCCACAAAGTCCCCTTGTGCCCTAAGTGATAGAGCAGGGACGTGGCTGTGCTTGGGCTGGGACAGGTCACCCCTCCAGAGGTAGCTGCTTCAGCTGGTTTTGAAAGACGCTGAAGCAGAAGGATAAGGCTTTTTAAAATATGGGCTGTATAAAAATATTTATATGGAGCTATGTAAGGCGTACTATAAAAGGGGTATTTTTTCAGTGGGTATTTGAAAAAATAAATCTGCAGTTTGTGTACTTTGCAAGCCCCCATTATGTTACATGTTTTGGGGGGGAGGGGTTGTGTACAGGCTATTAAAAAGAAGAGAGATATTAGTGAAACAAACTTACTATTTAAAAGAAAGACTTTGTGATTACACAAATGAAAACCAATCAGAACCCAACTTCCCTAGGCCAAGGAAAATGGTGATGAGCTTACAGTACCTATCGTGCTGTTGTTGCCATATCCGTAACGGAAGGTTCCTCTTCATCAAATCTGTTAAAGCCAGGCCCATTTGCTTAACGAGTCTTGCCTTCTGTCTGGGTCAGAGGGAGATGGGGAGAACTCTTCTCACCAAAGAATAACATTTCCACAGAGGCAGCAGCTTTTGTGGGGAGAGAAGAAACAAATTTTTAGAGGAATGCATCCTTGCAAATGTATATGTAAGTCATCATGGCCAAAGTAACCTTACAGTTACTCACCCCTCAGGGGATTTATCTGAAAAGTGTTACACATACTGATAAAAGTGTCCAAGTAGAAAATTTTGAAAGATGACTTCAAACACCCACATAGGAATCCTTCCCCATTTCAAAGTAGTGAGTATAAAACCTTAGTATTTCAGTCTTTATCGTGTCCTAAGATTCTTATCCAGAAAGAGAGGGAGTGGGGAGAGGGGAGATGAAGGGGAATGAAGAATGAGGAGAGAAACACTGAGAGCTGAGCAGGTTTGGAAGTGGGTATCCCTGGAGAGTCTTCCTTTCTATCACTTGTAGTCAGCCTCTTTCTTAAGGGACAGAGGTACCTTGTGTGGACACTGGTGGAGAAACTGGCTTTATGAATCTCCATGAGGATTCGGTTAGTTTAATAGGGTGATGTTGAAATAATCAGAGGATTCTGCAAGAATTTTCCTGGTGTGAAACATCACCAAAATTGATCTTATTTTGAGAATTCTGCTGTTATCGTTTTCCACTGTGGCTGATGAGAAATGCTTGTGAAACCATGTGGTACTCAAGAAAGCTTCTCTTTCTCAATGCCTTCGTCAAAGCAAACAAAGTGTTTGGATGGACTGGGCACTTTTTTTTCTCTTTCTTTTTTTTTTTTTGCACAGGCATCTCTGGTGGGTAGAACCTGTCCTAGATGTGAGACCAGCCTTGGAGCTCCCCAGAGGAATGAGCATCCTAATGCTTGGCTGTGGCGCACAGCTATGAATGGCAAAACCATCCTGAGATGTGCAGTGAAACTGCTCTTTGCCCCTCTTGTGAGGTTGCAACGACACTTCAAAAGCACTTTGGTGCACTTCTCCCTCGCAGGGAAAGCAAAACACAGGAGGGACAGTGTGGATCTTGCAGAGAAGTCATTCATTGCTCATTGCCTCAGACACAGTGGGTGCAATGATAGTGAAAAATGCCAGCTATTCAAGGGTTTAATAGTAGCTCTTCAATGGACAGTGAATGGTACTGAGTCCTATCATAACTGTTTTCTGACAAGCAACTCATTACCACAAAACTAAGACTTTTAGGGGAATGCTTAAGTCACCACATAATCATTTTCAGGATGATACCAGAAAGAAGAATATACATCTCGTGATGTTATTCTTGCACAATAAAACTCAGCAAAGTGTGCGGTTAATGTACAAACCCCAACAAAGATGCATTCAGATGAAGAGTTCATCTAAAAGTCACTGAAGTCAGATATGCAGCGTTGGGGATATGCTGCGAAATTGTATTTACATTCCTTGACTCCCATTAATTTCTGAAATGTGTTGTCCTCTTTGTTCCCTTGTGGTCACAGCATTTCAGAAACAAGTGTGAAACAGCAGACTCTTAGGTTTTCCCCCTTAAAAACTAAAACTCCTGTGTAAGTAATCATGGCTGGGAGGCTGGAAAGGATGGATGGAAGAGAAACAGTTATAGAGAAATACATTTCTGTGCATTAGAGGTGCCAGAGCTTGAGGCTGGTGGAAATGGTTTGGGTCAGACAGAGAACATGCTTTTTAGATCCTGACACCTATGTCACTGCTGTCTGTGCAATGGGACGATAAATGACTGAGCTGTATGTAGCCATTGGGGAGGTTTGGAGACTTGTGAAAGAGCCTCCCACCTTCTTCTGCATTGCCATGCGAGGAAAAGGAGGCTTAAACCTGGACAGCTTTGGTGTGGGGTGCTGAAGCTGGGGGTGCAGCAGCAGAGGTGTAGGTAGAGAGGTGAGATTTGCTCATGCATTGTGGCAGCTGGGGCAGACACAGGGGCTGCTGGTGCTGCTGGTGGCCCCAGGGGGACAAGGCTTTCTGGCAGCCTCACCCATGAGGCATCCCTCACTGCGACCTGAAATGGTGATTAAAGTCACATTCTACAGCACAGGTGTTGCATCCTCTTTACTGGTCCATCTTGAGACCTGTTCAGCTGCCTACAGCCTGGTGGGTGTTTAAAGTCACAAGAAGAGAAGGATAAGAAAAAGTCACATCTGTCAATGAGTAAGAAGGGCTGTACCGCTCTGATCCACAGTTTGTTAAAGAGCAGCAAAAGTATAGACAAGTAACTGATTTATAACATCTAAACGCTACAGGCTAAAACTAAATACAAATTTGAAGGGATGATTTGCACTTCATTTCTTTGTAAGTAACATGCTATAACATTTCTTAAAGGCCTGTATATAACTGAATTTTATTTTAACCGTAATGCATAAGGCACGACTTAATGGTCGGATTACAAGAACTAATAAGCATGTAAAGGAAGCTATCTTAAAATGTCAATATGAGCCTGGCTGAAAAGAAATGCCTTGTCTCTAGCCATCTGTTACACACTGGAGTTAAACAGACACACAAGTGCTTTTTCCTGGAAGCCATCTGCACAAATATTGATTGAGTAATTTCATAAAATTCCGATTTAGTAATTTACCAGTTGACGAGGTGATAGTGCACAGTGCAGGTCCGAGTTCCCTGGCATTTCTACTGCAGCTAAAACAACATTGATGTGCATTTCTTTTGCCATTAGCATTATTGCAAAAGGAGATACTGGAATCAAGTCCAACATAACCTATTGAGAGAGTCTGTAAAATATTTTCCTATTAACATCAGAATAAAAAATAATGTGGTATTCCAGACAATTGAATGGCACTTACATTCCATAATCTTCATCAGATCAGCTTGCATGGGGTTTTGTTTTCCCTTTGCCTGGTTTAAGGCTGTTTGTATTAATTCCATGCAGTTTTATTTTAATTAGTTTAAAATTCTAGGGACTCGAGATCATCACGGTGCTTAAAAGAGTGGGTTTCAGCATCCCTCAGCAGTGGCTTTCTCATCCCCCAAGTATTTCAGAGTTGCAAACCTTCATTCATTTTTCCTCCCTGCAGCTAGCGCCCCTGCCGCGGTGACTCAGGCCGTGGTGACGGGCTGGCAGGCACACGGGGCTCCAGCTGGAGCCACAAACCGCAGCCGGGGAAGCAGCCGCAGAGCGTGCACCGACCGCAGCATGTCCCTCCGGCCCCGCCAGCCCTGCGGAATGGTGAGCTGGCAGCGCCCTTGCCCTGCCTTTGGCCATAGAAATGGGTTTTTCCAAGGATGAACTACCCCACTGTGGATCCACGGTATTTTCCAGTTCTGTCCCTTAGTGCCTTAAAGAAGCACCACCTTTCTGAGGGAGCATTAGAGACGCTTTTCATTCCGTCCTCTGGTCACTGATTCTTGCCCGATTCCCACAGGACTTGATCAATTAGAAAATGGATCTAATCTAAGAGTACAGAATCATAGAATTATAGAAACATTTAGGCTGGAAATGACCTTTAAGATCATCGAGTCCAGCCATAAACCTAATTCTGCCAAGACCACCACTAAAACATGTCCCTACGAGTAGAAGATAAGTAGGACTGCTGTTCACAAAATATGGAGGAGGAGTAAGATTTATTTTTAAATATCTTTTGGTGAAATGAATAAGTGAGCAGCCAGGTAACAGAAGAAGGATAAGGCCCAAGGGGGCTTCTTTGAATAGCTGCAGCGTGACAGAGGCAGAGTTGGGTGCCAGGTCCAAGAAAATTATTCACAAGGATCATGCTGTAATTCTTGCTGAAGAAAAACTTTTCTAGAAATGAAGACTCATCTGGTCCTGAAGGTTTGCAGATCCCACCTTAGACCCCAAACCTGAGGCTGAGGCAGGCTCAGTGGGCAGCTGAGGCAGTGCTCCCCCCACTCCCCCAAGAGCTGGAGTTAAAAGGGAAATGGTCACATCTGCACTGATGCTCCTGCCACTTCAGCACAGCCCCTGCCTCATGCTGCATTTTTGAAAGAGCAAGTTCTGGTCAGCAGAGGTGGGTCAGGAGACAACGCCAAGTGCAGGTGCTCAGAAGAGGCTGTTCCTCCCTGCTGGGGCACTCGGATCTGGGCAGCCTGGGGCATATAGATCTGGCCTGTGGTTGCACGGGATGTTTGCAACGCAGCCAGAACGCTGCAAAATTTTTTTAGCTATTGGCACCCCAAGGGCTCTTTGACTTAGCCTGTAGCGTTGGGAGATGGGTTATGTCAGCCTCACAACTGCGATGAGCATCTCCACTTCCCACAGAGCACAGGTAGGGGCTTATCCCTGGCAAGCACAGATTTGCTTTGCTTTCCTGGTTTGAGTGTTTGGGGGCTGGAGCCCTAAATACTGACAAAGAAAATGTGAAACCTGGCAGGGACAAAACTTCCAACTCGTCTAACTGGCCCCTGGATCCATCCTGAGTATGTGACCTCCTGTGCATGCAGGAGCAGCCACCTGTGGCTCAGGAACACTATTTCAGATGTTGTTCCTCCCTTCAGCCCAGCATGGGTTGAATCCTGCGGGTCACTTTGTGGCTCGTTTATAGACAGTCAGGATAAGAGCAAGGAGATGGCACCATGGGACCGGTGAGGTCAGGGAGTTAGCAAGTGCCAAGCAGAGAAGACATAGCGGAGGCATGACTACCTGTAAAAGCTTTTTGCCAAAAGGAGTGGGACAAACTCTTCTCTGTGTCCCTTGCAGATCAGACACAAAAGGAGGGGCTGTCATTTCAGCAGCCATGACCTAAGAAAAGTATTTTACCAGAAAGGGTAGTGAGCCATGCAATAAATTGCTCAAGAAATTTTTTCAGCCCTCAGTACCAGGAGACCTAGAGAAGAGTTAGATGAACCATGAAGACATTAGGTATAGGTGACCCTGCCTGAGATGGAGAAGGGCCTCCAGGTGCCCTTCCCATCCCTCCTGCCAGCAGACTCGCAGTGCTGGATGTAATCCCATCGCACCTGGCCCTGCTGCCCTTCTGGCACAGGAATGCAAATGTCCATCCTTCTGTCACCATTATATAGCTGAGTACATACTAAGTGAATGCATATGCATATATATGTAGCATACCTTTCACAGTTTGGTTATAAGACAGTCTTCCAACTTAAAGCTCCCAAACTGTTCACAAAGGAAACCTCTTGAAGTATGAACTGAAAAGAAATACCACTTGCACATACCGTGGCTCATACTCTATCGGCTGGAATAGCACTGATTTTTTAGGTTTTAAGGTATAATGTTTATTATGCTTATGTCACACCGTGACTCTGTTTAATAGGAAATAAATTGATGTGAGGAACAAAATGAGATAAAAGATACAACTGAAAGGATCGATTCAAGTGAAGACTTTGGAAAACATTTGTCATTTTATGAATTATTCCAGTGCTGTGCTCATAGCTGAATCTTAGCTGATGGAAAGAAATCTGATCTGCACTTTATACAAACACCAGAGGAAACTGGACTCTGACCCTGTCTCAGCCCTGTTTCACCATTTGCCTCCTTTGGGAATTTGGGATCAGCCCAATGTTATCTGTCGAACAATGCTCCTGTGTCAGCTCCCTGGCCCGGGCATCTGAGCGGTGCTCCTTCAGATCGGAAAGAACGGGGAGCTTATTTTGAGGAGAAATGAGCTGGTCTGAGGACAAACATCCACCCAAATTAGATTAACCATTAGCCTAGAAATAGGACTGCACAGTCCTCAGCCGAAATGCAGCACTGGAGCCATTCATTGCCCACAAAGATCTCCTCCATACTGCAGGGCATGTTTTCGGGATGAACCTGGGGCTCCGGTGGTTCAGCGGCAGAACTAGGAAGAGGAGCTCTGAGGGGGAAACCTGAGCCCATGGGGGTCCTGGAGGAGCATGTGAGGATGCAGCGGTGAAGGGATGAGGTATCAGGATGAAGCTCCAGGTGGATCTGAGGTTCACCCACCTGGAGGGCTCTCAGCGAGCCATGCCAGGGCTGCATGGTTTTCTTCACCAACCACAATATCAAGCCGAACCCTGGCTGCCAACAGCGAAGCCTTCTGGGTCCTGCTTACCCCAGAAGCCCCACGTACAGCTCAAACGTAGCTCTTCCAGACTTTCAGAGTCCTTCTATGACCAGAGTCCCATTTCCACTTGTAATTACTATGTTATACAGCTCTTCAGGAAAAAAATATTTTAGTCTGTCAGTCTCGTTTCAGGGATGCTCTGTATTTATACCACTGACAACAACTCTCTAGATGTATATAGAAAACTGAAATGATAAGCATCTGAGGTTCAACAAGACATGAGAAGGCAAATGCTTAGCTACATTGCTTGACTGCAAAATCATAGAATCAGAGAATCATTTAGGTTGGAAAAGACCCTTAAGAACATCAAGTCCAACCATTAGGTTTCACATAATGCAATTTCAATAGAATATTTATAAGTGGAAACACAGGACTTCATTTTTGGGGGTTAATAGATGGAGTGAAAGGTTCCATTAGCCTACCTTTGCAGGTCTCTTTTCAGGAAATCTCTATAGATGGTCACATTAGGATGGCTTTTTCTTTAGCTGAAATTACAAGAGAAAAAACTCCTCAATTACCTGTATTATCATCTTACAAATTAATAAATAACAAACGCAGCCCATTTTGCAGCAAGAATCTTAATCTGTGGTATGAGACATGCTGCCATTTCACCTGAATGGTCAAGTGTTAGCAGTTGCTTGGGACTGACCTCGCCGTTACAGAGCAAGGAGAGCAAGGTGAAGGGCTCCCAGGGGAGAAAGTTGACTCCCAGCAGCCGAAGCGCCCTGCCTTTTCCAGCAGCCTGGGGCGAGCCTGACTTTACAAGAAATGGTCTTTTGGAGAAGCAGATGACAGCCAGACTCAAAACTTGTGGCATTTTGCTCACGGCTTGTCCTATGCAGCCTGTGGAAACTTCAAGTTTCCGTGTGCTCAGCAGTGCAGCGCTGGTCCCCAGCAGATGTTTGCAGCCCTCAAAGGATACGCAACAGCAAACCGCGGCAAACGCTGCCCTGAAATGGCCATTTTCCCCCAGCCCATCCTTCGCCGCTCCCTCTCCTGCAGGGAGGAAGCCTCTGAGGGGAAAAGCAGTGATTATGAAAACCACTTGGGCAGGGCCCAAAACGTCTTATTCCCACTTGTATTAATGAAGTTGTCAGTGGTCCCTGTGCATCACAGCCCCCCGCGGCCAGCCGGGTTTTCTCTGGGTCTGGGGGAAAGCCCACAAGAGCTTTGTGCTTCCAGTGCCCCTCCAGAACAGCTCACCTGGGACCCCAGGAGACACGTTTGTTCATCTGTGTTGGAGCACAATACCCATCCCTTTAATCTGGTACGAAGTACTTGTTTGTCACAGAGCAATCCACCTCTGATCAGACTTTTTACATGTGCAAAACACTGAATTCACAGAGCAGTAGCTAAAGGCAACGCTCTAATAACTACCATAACTGCCTTTTAACAGGGCTCAAGTCACCAGGGAACGTGGACTAATTTGCTGTAATTCATTTTATATGTTTAGTCTGAGCAACATAATTTCAGCCCAATAGACGTCTGAGAAATCCCTTGTCAGTGTTAATTGGGAGAGGGTTACAGCAGCACCCGAGGTGCCCCCAGCCAGGGGTTCAACACTTTGCTGGCTCCCCCCAGGCAGGGCACAGCCCTGCTCTGGAGACCCCCAGGGCATCCCAGCCGGGTGGCTGCCCCTGCCCTTGCTGCTCTCAGAAAAGCAGCCTTCACTGCCTTTTTTTTTTTTTTTTTCTTTTTTCTTTTTTACACAATCGGAATAATAAATATCTGAAAGTCAGGGGCAACTTCTAAGCAAATAAGCCAGGTCCATTTAGGTCTTTAAAACCCTACAGAGGGTCCGCCTGAGTCATTGCATGACCCTCATATGCCACTTCACGAGCCACACACCGATTTGCACGTGATTTGCCTGTGAGTGCTCATGGTTTTTCCTTTCCCTCTGAACGCAGTTGACAGTGGCTTCCAATATTGTCGTTGCTGCTTCTGGGCAACCAGGAAGATCTGGACCCCAGGAGTGGGGAATTTCCTTCTGCAGAGACAGATGAGTTAAGACAGATACAAGATACCATATCCCCATCTAATTTATTGTGAAGTATGTACATTCCTGAACAAGGATATTAGATGGCAAAAGCAATGAGAGCTTAATAGCTCACAGATGATGTGCACACACACGCTTTGCAAACTCCAGCAGACAGCTCTAGCCCAGTCCCCAGCTTATGCCACTCACTCTTTGCTTCCCTCAAATGTTGCTTCAAGTGTGTAAAAATGGTAAATCCTACAGCCATCCCCTCTTCCCTTGGCCTTGGCAACTTTGCCATGTGAAATTAAACCCATCCGAAGTATCAGCAAAGCTTTTCTTTTTAATTCCAAGGCTCAGGTGTCTGTTGACAGCAGATGCTCAAGTTAAAAGTCATTGATTGTCTTTATCAGTTAAATGAACTTGCTGCTGGGTAGGATAAAAAATAACCCATTATGAGTTTTGTATCTCTTACTTTGGCTACATCATATAAAGCCAGACCTTATTCTTTGTGCCTCAGACATATAAAATTATCAGCAATGATGCTATGAGTAAAGAAAGCCTGATCCCACAGTTTTATCTGCACCGGGTTTACAAAATCACGGCAGTTTTGAAATATTTATGTCTAAAAAAGCTACTTGAAGCCTAAATTTACATATATTTATACTGGTTTGACATGGGCTTACCTCCACTGAACTCGGCAATGCCCTTTCATTAATTCCAGCCTTGCTGGGAGAGATCAGCTCAGCCCATTAGGTCTGCAGGTACATATGTAAATCTGACAGGCAGCATATAAACATACCAAGGTGCTGGGGTTTTTTGGCCATCCCCAACAGCAGTCAGAAAATCTACAATCAATCGCTACCCTGTTCAGACATGTAACAGCAACAGCTGACTTGCTTACCGATGCCTGGCAATACTGAACAGAGCGCTATGGCTGCCTCATCAAGAGCGGGTCCCAGGGACACCCACCCAGCAGAGAAATCCACCTTCCCATCCTCCAGAATACCCAGCTGTTTCCCACAACTCCCAGAGACATTATCTTGGTGAGAAGGAGCATACACAAACCTTGTCCCTACTCTACTAGCAATTCCCAGGAGACCAGCACTGCTAATACAGAAACAAACAACCTTCCCTCCTTCCCAACATGCTGGCTCTAATAAACACTTCAATTACAACTTTGTTTAACATGCACCTCTTATTTTAGGTCCAGAAAGGTATTAATATCTTTAAAAAAAAAATAAAATTCCAGCTAAGACCTCAAAGCTTAGTTCTATTGACACCAATCAGGCTGACAGAGGAAGGCATTAAAAAAAAAAACCAACACACCCAACACTGAAAGCTATGGTGGCAAGAAAATTGTAAAATATTTTCTCCAGACAACAGCACTTCAGTTTCAGACAACCAGCTGTGTCACAGAGGGTGCAGAAGTGGCACCCAGCTGATCCTGCCCTCTGTAGCAGAGCACGGCTCCCTGCCTTTGCCAGGAGGGAAGGTCCAGCTCCCCTCTGGCTCTGGCCCCGAGCAGTGAACGGCGTGAGGCAAGGTGCCACCTGCACAAGTGAGAACTTCCCTCGAGTGAGGATTGCAAGATTTGAGCCAAAGCTTCCATGGCCATTTGCAAATTGCTGTGAGACTTTGTGCTGTAAGTGCATAGGAAATGAAAAAGCATTTGGAGGCTCTTACACACTGACGAACACTGAACAGACTATGCAAACCACGTTAAACCCTTCAGCATTGCCTACAAAAAGCCCAGCCCCTTATCCCGCTCCAGCAGCCCTTCACATCTTTGGCTTCAAGTCCTAGAAACCATCTCCCGTCCTGGCATCCCTTGCTGCCAACAGAACTCCAAGGGAAGATCTTCAGGGGGAATCCAAATTTCAGACACAGGTACGCAACTTTGTTCCCTCTCTTCTTTTTCTTCGTGCTCTTCTAGAGGGTACCTTGTGAAAGGACACCTGCAGTATTTTCAGAGTGGACATTTCAAACCTTGGGAAAATTGGACTTTATAGTCAGTGTTCAATAGTTAGAGGTGGAAAAGGTCTGTGCAGTAACATTTTGCAGTAGCCCTTTTTATCCTGCATCTGGATAGAATTACTTTTATGGGAAGAATCTACACGGTTCACATGCTTTCAGTATCTTTGTAAGCTTCATTCACAGTCTACAAACAAATACAAATCCCCCAGGGGGGCTCTGTACACTTTTCTGGCAAAAATCAGAGATCAATATTCCCATTTCCTGCGTCATTTCAACCGAAAGGATGTTCCGAAAGGGTGAGATTCACCACCCTTAGTGAGCATAAAATTAAGCTATTAAAAAGACAACTGCTGCTCTTTACTTTTTAAAAAAAGTAGACAATGCATGAAATATTTTCCAGTGCTATTTCTTTTGATTCAGTATTCAACCTGGACATGAGCTCTATTTGTCAATTCATACGGAAACTATAGGCTGAGTTTCACAGATCTGAATGCACAAGCCTAGAGAGGATGCTCCAGCAAGGAAGGGAGCAAGCGAACAGGGGCTTGCAGGCAGAGGTTTTCTGGGTCAAAGCTTAAAGCAGCTGTGGCTGGAAATATGACCAGGAAAAAAGGGTATCATCACCAACCTTGAAATGTAACAGTAAGAATTTGACATCGTTGTGCAGTTCATTTTTCATAAAATTCCTCATTTTGCAAATATCTGGCAGGTTGAAGAGAAACGTGGGGATTCTAACTGTGGTTTCCACTCATTTATTAAGTGCCTTTGCTCAGGTAATGTTTAGAGCTGGATCATTTCTTACATCCTCAAGAATGGATGGAACTTGCTTGTTGCCAGTAATAATAAATGGATGTGTTTGGTAGCTCATAAAAATAGTCATGCCTGGAGAGGAATGGTGAAGCAGCCTGACAAATCTTCTGAACAGCAAAATGAACATCAGCTCAAGTACTAGGGAGGTGGCTGTTCTGGATGCTAAAAAATGCTGACTTTCTCTTTCATTTGACAGTGACATACAACCAAAATGTTTTCCTGATGCAGCAAAACAATCAAGGAAATTTTAGGCAGAATATTAGGGAAAATGTCCTAATGGTGGGGTCTACTAGTCTGTGGCATATCCACCCCAGTGAAACGATAGAGGAAGCCTAATTGCCTGAATCATTTAAAACTGGATTGGAGAAAACACTGGAAAATACACTGAGAACGAAGAACTACCTTTCACCGGCAGACCTCTGGTTTCTGTCATTCTTCAAAAAGCCATCACCAGTGCCATTCTGGGAGTGATGGATTGCTGGTGTTCGGGTGCCAAGGCTTCAAAACGCATCCGTCACAGAACTGTCACAGTCAGAGCAGTTGCATCTGAAAGCAGTCGGGAAGGCACACGGGCCATGTTCAGTACGCGTGGACTCATCCCACTGCCATTGCCGAGCTGCTGTGGAGCTGACAGCAGTCCCTGGAACTTGGCTAACAGGCAGTGTGTGGCACTTGCCAGCCTCAGCACGCACTGGTCACCTCCGGCTCACCCAGGTGGGCACCACATATGTAGCATGACAGCACAAAGCTCGCTTCTTTTGAATTCCAGGATTTTTGGCTGAGCTTTGATTTGGTTTTAGGTTTTTAAAGTCTATCTGGAGCTGAAGGACCTGTACAACTGTTCACCTACTGCATCAGATGGGGACACCTTTCCCGAATCAGTAATTAAACCCTAATGCTAGCTGAAGCTTCCAGGCTGGAGAACCCTCCATTGAAAATGCCCTGCTATGCCTGCCCTGAACTTGTTGCCAGAAGGAGGAAGTTTTCTAGCTAGTGAAGAGACAAGCTCCCCAGGAAAACCAGGAAAGAGCAAAGACCACGAAGGTAATGTGCTTCCTGATGGAAAATGTGGAGTTGGGTGGAGATACTCAGCCTGGGAAGAAATCAAGCAGTCTGGACAAACCGTGGGTACTACCATGGCTGTCCTACACCAACCTGATAGAACAGGCAGTGGTTACTGCTGAGGAAAGCAATGGAGGAAGGGAGAAAACACATCAAGCAAGTCCAGAAACCCTACTGCTCATTGAAAAGCAGCACGTTAAAAACTATGACACTCAGTCACATTATTGCTTTTACAGACAACCTCCATAGCTCATGCAAACCTGGTCCTGTCTGTTCCCCTGCAGAATAAAAACAGGGAATGAGAAAGACAGACACATTTTATTCTGAAGGTTTCAAGACTGGCAATCGGTTTGAGGACTCTGCTAGTTTCCAATCCTCTAGTTAGTTCTCTGCACCATCTCTGTGACCCATCACTGTCACCCTGAATAACGGCGCCTTCAGCCTGCAGAAAGTGCCTTGGGGTTTTCACTGGCGAAAATGAAGGAAGCACAAAAATATTTTCAATCAGTACTGGAACAAACTTCACATTGCACAGCTGCAGTGTAAGTGCCGTCCCCCAGAGACTCTCTAGAATTTGATTAAGGTATATGGAAACTTGACTCATATTTTATGAACATTCATTTTCGTGATACATTTTTAAAGCGACAGCATATATTTCCATCATGTGGAAGAAATGAAGGCTGTTATTTTGACAGAAATAATATGTTTCTAACATGCAGCAGTTTTTGACGGCAGCTGAAGAAGCAGCACAGGAGCTGTGGCATTAGCTGCTGCGGGGGACTCTCTGGTGGGAGAATGAACCATGAACCATGGTAGAAATCACAGTGATTTTTATTTTTCGTTTTAAAAAAGAAGAATAATTGGGAAGAGCAGAGAAGCTTTAAAGAGGGAGGATGTGTTTTCCCAAGGTGCCATGGGATGTGGTCCCCAGGCTGGTGGGAGCAGAGTTGAGTGTTTGGCGGCAGCAGGCGGGGAGGGAGGCAGGGGTGCATCCCACACCCCCTGGCGAAAGCCCAGCCGAAAAAGCTGTGATGCACTCTGGGACAGAAAACAGCATCCAAGAGGGATGTGGTTCCACCTGTCTGCCCACAAAAAAGCCTTTGGGCTGACATTTTATCAGCATGGGGGGAAACACACTAATACATGGGCAAAGACTTAAAAGCACATAATGAATAGCAACGCTGGGTAATGCTCAGCAGAGCACACGCTCCTTCGGGCCATACCACGGGCTGCGAGAACTGTCAGCATGTGCTGCACCTGAAAGTGGGGAGCTCGAAAAACCATCTTCCTGTAGACCCTAACACTTCCGCAGGCTGTAACGATGCAACTTGCAGGATGCTCTGGCAACAAGAACGGGCTCTGCCCTGCCTTGTACCTGAGCCTCCAGGGAAGGCAGGGGAGCTGCTGGAGATTTACACCGCTGGTGACAGCAGAATAAACCCTGCTGTTTGTAGAAAGATGGCTGTACTGTGGAAGACATACTTTGCTAAAACATCATTATCGCAGTAGGAACTCTCTCCATCTGTTTTTATGTAAATAATTTCAAAGTGTATGATTTATGTAATGGATTTTGTTTGAATTAGTTTTCACCAGTGAGATGAGGATAAAGATTTTCTTTTATATTACACAGCTGGTTTTACTTCTTCTTAGCATCCGATACTTTTATTATTTCTATAGAAATTCCTTTACTGCAGGAGATTTATTACTCATAGTAATCTTGTGTGGTGTGAATTTCTTATAGCTCATTCATTTGGTCTTTCATGTGACTACTTTAGACTGGAGATAGAACGAAAATGAGGAGATCTAAATCTGGTAAATATTATGGAGTGGTTCGTCAGTGGTCATGCCTGCTGTCTCTCTCACTGTATCCAACATTTTATGCACATCACTCAAAGAATTAACGAACTAGTTAATTCAAACAGAGCAGCAGAACTGAATTATTTCATGTATCAAAATCCCTCAGAGATGGTGAAAAATATGAGAGACAAAGACTGTTTTTATTACAGAGCCAGACAAGGACCCCTAAACCCACAGGTGCTAATGGAAATAATACATAACAATAAGACTTGCAGGAGTAGTTTTGGGAAATGCATTGATGCTGAACACAAAGCTACATGGGTCTAGCTGAGAAGTTGTTTGAGTACAGCAAAAATCTGTTAGGTGATAGAACCAAGAGCAAATTTGGCTTGATTTCCTAGGGCGTTTGGGTCCAAAGAAGAGAAGACAGAAGGAAGGGAATTATGTATGTTCAGATCATTTTCTTTTGGCAATTTCAGAATGAAAGCTTTTGTTGATGCTTTTGTTTTGAAACAACACTACTTTTAGAAATGTTATTTGATTTAAAGAATAAAAGTAGAAATTATCAGAAGAGCAAATAAAACGTCTTTGAGCCAGTATGTGATGTTTCATGCAGCTCAAAACAACATGCATACGGACTGTGACATCTGATCATTTCCTTGGCTGAGCAGCTCTTTGTACAACCCTATGCAGAGGATCAAAGTTTAGTGACAGAAGTCATACGGTTGCATATACTGATGCTTCTCTGTATTACATTAAATCACTGCCCCTCCATTTAGAGGGATAGCCCCACAAGATATAAGACTTAAGAGTCTATTTGGTATGTATCAAAACAATAGAATTTATAAATGAAGCGTGTGAGAGGCAAGGCTGGAGATGTTAAGTAAGCATTACAGAGCTACAGCAGCAGGGCAGCACCATTTAAAACACACTTCAGAGATTAAGGAGTTTAGGAAATCTCTAGGTATCACCCGCATGGATATCTCTACAAATAAGCAAGAACAGTGAGACAGGCAGCTGGAGAGAGGAAGTCACGACGTAAGAATCTCTTTTTGTTTCAGTCCCAGCCCTGGCTGCGCAGGGGATGGATTAAGCAGCGGGACAGAGAGCAGCTGAGGATGACAAACTAATGCTCTCTGGCCGAAAGACAGAGCCCACCGAGCCCCTCTGCTGCCCACAGTGACCATGTCACATGTAACGGCAACAAGGGAGGAAACCTCAACTCACTCCAACCTCGGAAGCCTCTGGAGTTATTGCTGTGTATGACCTTACTGCAGGCCAAGGTAAAAACCTGTCTCCAAAAGCTCTGACCCTACAGTGGTCTGGGGAACAAGATCTGGCAGCTCGATCCGATCCCACCCCTACACACAGGGCACAGGTTCTCTGAGCAGGGTAAGGTGTGCAGCTCCATTTCCACTTTGGGCTACCGCGGGACCAGCATCACATCTTATATAAATCCTCCCTCTGTGTGTGATACGGAGGGGATGCAAAGTACGGAGCTGACAAGGCATCCTCAAAGCCAAGGACTGAAATAGTGTGGAATAAAACTAGTTTTTCCCTCATTTCAGTCTTTGTTTTTAAGTGAATGGATTAAAACTATTAAGCTGGTCAAGACAGAGTAAAAAGGTATAGAACAGAGTAAAATACAACCAATGGCAGAGAGAAAGAAGAGATGCAGAAGTTGTTCCTGTGCAGTGTCTGTTACCTTTGTCCGCTAAAAAGCCTTGTCAGCTATACTGGATTACTATATAGACATTTACTGTATAGACATACTGTATGTGCCTTTAGTTTTCAATGCTTTTTACTTTTTTTTTTTTTTAAAGTAGATAATTACTGATATATTTTATCCTGATTAAAACACTAGGATTGCTCATTTTTTTAGTGAGAAATGGAGTTAAGCTTGCAGTTTCTTTTTGTTTCCTGTACTTAAAGCCTCTAAAAACTGAGTACTTTGACTTTAAAGCAGCCACTGGAGACCAGTGGATCAATGCATAGGTGGATTTACCTAAGGACTTACTGCATGCTTGCAAAAGTTATGTTGGACATAAAACAAAGGAAGTAAGATGACTTTTTAAACTTATGGCATACATTTCATTATTGTACAACTCCCCTGCTTATGGGGAACATTTTTAACCTCAACTTCTATCAGCTGTTATAGAGTAAAGGTAGAAGAAAAAATACACAGGACTTTCTGAGGTCTCCTTTGAGTTAGGATAATAAATCAGAACCTGTCCATTAATTTCATTCCTTGTCTGTCCTCAGCATTGCCACAAGAACATTGTGTTTCCCTCAGACTGCTGTTTTGTCCATCACATTTATCACAGTCTTTATAGGTCTGCTTCTATTCTACAGATGGGTCATTAAGCTTTAACCGCACGTATTTGATAGCTGGTACCCAAAATTCAGCCCATCCTCACAAAGGGATTTCATCCTCTAAATCATGTGGTGTAAAGAGCTCCAGAGGGCAGCGGAAGCAAGGTGATCCTCCAAACAAGATGATAACTTTCAGTAATAACCTTTGCAAACCTACGAGCGAGGCAGCGTGGGCTGGAGCACCATCTGCTGGCATCCTCTCCGCTGCCTGCTTGCATCGGGGTGCTGCACATTTTGGTTGCTCCCACACACCCCTGGGCACCACAGCTTATTGCCCCCAGGACACACGGTGGCCAGGGATCCTGGCTCCCACTTCCCTGCGGGGTGTGGGACCCAGCAGCATCACCTGGGGGGATGCAGGAAGGGAAAGGACTGTGGGCATCATCCTCCACCAAAGCGTGGCAGGAGCTCAGGGGGCTGCAAGAGCAGGGGGTCCAGCCTTCCCGGCCATGCTCTGCAGCCATGCACCTGGCCATGCACCACTGGGGCTTCCCCGGGGAGCACAGCCAGCAGTGCCACAGGGCTGTGCATCCGCCACATCCCCACTTCCCCACGACCTGAGCACAGGGGAATCTCGCAGCCGCTGCTGGAGCTTGCCTCTACTGGAGGCACGAGCACCTCCGCAAAAACTCCACATTTTTTGCTTTCTGGGTACCGCTGACCTTGCCTGAGGCCTTCCCTGAGCAGAGGGGAAAAGATTTTTGCAAGGTTGATTGGCTGCCAGGAGAAGTAAATATGTTTGTTTTTTCTCAGCACATTTCCGTAAGTGTTCTCCCTGTAGAGCATCCTTTCACTGTCTTGTCTTTTTAAGTGTCAGAGGACACTCGCATATGTTCCCTTTCCTCACATTAGCTGCTGCAAACTCAGTTGGTGTATGGATTTTTTGCCACAGGCATTCCACAGAGGACAGAAGGGCCCAGGCAGCTGTGGAGAAATCCTGGCTCGCGTGGAGGTCTCCACAACTTGGAGCATCTGCAGGTGCCAAAAGCAACTTTTTGCATGACCACATTTAATAGTCACTGGATAAAATACACAAACACTAGAGAGAGTGCAGAGGGGAGATCAGCAAGAACGAGCTCAAAAATGTGACCTCTGAGGAAAGGCCAAACAAACTGAGGCTGCTCAGAACACCCTTGAGATGCAAAGATCGAGAAAGGGGAAAGTAACTATCCAGTCATGCTGCAAGGAGAAGCAATATGTTGTTCTCTGTGTCCCTGGGAATAGGACAAGGTGTAGAGGGCTCAGCTTACCCTGAAAAAGGTTCATGTTGGACATTTTGGAGACCTCCCAATAGGACAGAAACACAGCACTGCGTCGAGTTGAATGGGGGGTCTCTATGGCCAGGACCAAGTAAGGCTTTTCTCAAGGATGAGGGAGATATAACTGACCTTGTTCCAGTGTGCAGGGGCGGATCTTCGAAGCCTGTTCCAGCTGTGCAAATCTTTGGCTCCTGGGAGCACACTCATGTGTCCCTGACATGTCCCAGGGGGAAACATCTGTCCGCTCAGAGGCACAACTCGGTGTCTGAAGAACAGGAGAAAAGCTATGGATGAAGCTATGGAGCAGATGAAAGTGGATGTCCAGAATTACAAGTTTACATTTAAGGCAGAAATTAGGCCCAAATTCTACTGTAGCCTCTTAAACCTTTCTTCCCCTGCTTTGGAGCTGAAGTTTAGTCCTCCTTATCACAGTCTCATGCATAATGTTAATGAAGATCACGCCAATGTCTAAGCATGCTCAGTGTCTGAACATTTTAGGGCCCAGTTGTATTATCATTTGTTATTCCTGTACACATTCTCAACCTTATAAGCTAAATCTGGTTAAAAAAAACCCACAGGGGCCATTTTAGACTCCAACAGACAGACAGAAAATTTGCCATGTTAGGGTAGACAATGAGGACTCTTTGTCTGTGTAAAATTGATAATTCCCATGGTCAACGACTAGATGTGGGAGGAAAGGGAAAGCAAGGAAATTTTTTTAGGAAAGACAGCAGACTGAATGCAAGACCAAGTTTCAAATGTTTCCAAATCTCTGTCACTGGCATCAGTGCACTTAATAGAAATCATACTAATATGCAAATGTTTTCAATTCAGCTATTAACTTTTCATATTTTATTTGTTTATTTAGTCATGGTATTAACAGTAAAAATATCTTTTCAGCACAGTGCCTTTGGGGATATTAAAGAAAGTTCCTTTATTATTTCAGGCAGCTCCTGAGAATAGCATACGTGCTTTATATAGATGCGGCAGATCAGTAAAAGCATTCGCTTATAAGACATACAAATCCAGCATTTCGCATTTTGCACTCCTGCAAAGGGATAACAGAAAAAAATTAGGAAAGACACAGAGCAGCAAGCTAGGAAAAATCCTACAGTAAAGCAACACAAAGGCCCAAATACTCAAGCCTCTTTTAAATCAGGTCTTTATAACTTGTGTTCTAGATTGCAGTATGTAACTCACACCAGCTTACACTCTCACCTGTTTGGGTACAAGTCTGGAAGGAAACCGAATACTTCAGGTCTGGCCTTCAGCCTGCATGCAGACCCCCATGTATGCCCCAAATGGCTCAAATGTGTCTCTGGCCAAGGGTTAAATTTTAATCTGCATTTGGTGGTAAATGAAAAAACTTAGCAAGAAAAGAAACACTGCTGTAACCACGAGGTTTTCTTAAATTTCATCTATTCCAAACCATCCTGAATGCTGTAGAGGTTGATAAAACCAGCTGGTGAGGTAGATTAATACCTTGCAGGGGGCTGATCTGCTCATACACTTCAGACAATTCATTACACAACACTACTGATATATGTAAGAAAAAGAAATGGTAGGAAGTTTCTCTAAAGTCTATTACGTACATCTGTGTGAAGATGTATGCAAGCAAATCGTGGATGAACTCAGTGATCAAGATGGCAGCATTAGAAAGCTTCTTTGTTACGACCGTACACAACTTGGGGATATTTTTTTCTGCATTTAATTTCAGTACTATGAAAGACCACCAACTTTTGCAAAAAAAGTCACTCTGTATCTTACCATTATCTGTATCCAGCCAATATGTAGAGTATACAGCTGACCCCTGAGTGGAGAGAAGCACCAAGTGTAAAATTTGTTACAGAAGCTTATGCCTTGAGATAGTATTAGTCTCCTGTTTGTCTGGACTGCATCAATACTGCAACGAAAACAAACCAAAGTCTTAAGAGGCCACAAATGCCACATTCTCTCTGCTGTGTTGAAGAAACTTTCAATTACAAAATGAGTGAAGCTAGTTAAACTCCATAAAACTGTTGATTGTGTTGGTCTAACACAATTACCGTTGTTGCAGAAACATACCTTTCTGCTAGCTCTTTTCCCTTTCTCTTAGGCACATTGCTCCAAAAACATGGAAGAATGGAATTTTGAAACTCCACAAAATGCAATTTGCATCACTGGATTTACGATGCAGTTGCTAATGGCCAAGATCAATAAACTGTTTAAGTGTGTCAGTATGCTTTGCTGGCTGCACATAGGTATGAAATGAACCCAGTTTCTGCTGTAGCCTTGTAACCCAAAGAAACAGTGTACTGGAAGAAATCCATATCCACTCACTGGAAAAGTGGGGAGTTTATCTCTGAAAGCACGCTTACACATTTGCTAGCTGTTGAATGAGATCAGTACATAAAATGGATCACATTCATTTTTGGTGCAGTTATGTCATCCTCAAACATGGGTTGAGCTCTACATGTCTTAAATTCCATATCTTACATTTGATTCTGTAATTTTTCTGCATGATTTTGTAACAGCGGTGTCCACCAGTGAACTCGGCTTCAAGTATGCTAAAACTGTGAGTCTTAAATTCATAATTCATTAAAATAAAACATTGCAGGAATGTGAAATAAACATGTATAAATAAAAATATTCCCTAACAGGAGCCGCATGGGTTTTAAGGGAGTTAAACCAAGGATGCTTCTGGCCAATTATTTGATACTAACAATCACTAGATGCTAAGGGAAGTACCTCATGAAGTACTTCTACACGAGTTCTCATGGAAATGTCTGTTATATGGTATTTCTGTGCTGCACAGCTGAGCAAAGAGGGATGCCATGCAGTGTACTGTATCACATATTAGCAAGGCAAGACACTGGCTGTATTAGGCATGGGGAAGGCAAAGCGGATATTATTTTTGAGTTAGCTAAATACGTTTTGATGTTTCTCAAATAAGATAGCAGGACAAATCCTGAGAAAGCCAGGCACCAGATAAAAAGTTATGCTTAGAATTTAATCCAACAATAATGGATACATTTCTACAGGAATAACAGACAAGGCTCCTACAGGCTACATCTATGGTAGTAAATTAAGCAGTGCCAGGAAACATATTGTTGTAGCAGTCCCTACCTGTTTTCCCAAACAGCCATGGGCATGCTGGAGAGAGATTGCCATCTCCACGCTGCCTTTGGTGGGCCCACAAACCAGCATGCATCTTCCAACAGATGTGTACTTTTTGCTTTAGCCACTCCCGTGGTGACTCTCTCCGTCACTGCAGCAAACAGTTTGATGAAAAAGAGCCAGAGGTCTGGAGAAGAGGATTTTCTGAGGGGTTCCTCCCATGTTCACTGCAGTCTCATCTCACGGATGCACTTGGAAAAGTGAAATTCTCTGATACCAAGGGCAGAGAGCTGGCTTTCATCAGTGCATCCAGCACCCCTGCCCGCTCACCCCACTGCGCTTGGCAGCTTCCTTCAACTGTTTTTGCAGGTGCTGAGGAGTGAGAGCTGCAGTTTCAATGCAATAGGCCCACTACCCACTGAGGCTGTGTCCACCCCTCCAGGAAGCACCTGGCAGCCCTGTCTGAGGAGCCGAGAGGGGACAGAAAGGCTGCAGCCACTCCCGTGGTGAGCACGTAGTGCCTATGGCTGTTGCCCCCCTTTTCTGGGATGAGTTGACAGGCTGTATGACGCCCCAGGACTGCGTTCCCCTCACGAGATCCCAGGCAGGGGGTTGTGCTGGTGCCACCACCTGCTAGGGAGTTGGAGAGCATCAGAGGGAGGCATAGATGCTGAGCACGTGGCCACCATCAGTGCGAGGCCAAGGACGGCAGCCCCAGGATGAAACCATCTCCGATTGCTACCTCTGATTCCCTGCTTGTTTGCACACACACCGAATCACAAGTCACTCCGAGAAGTCAAAAGACAGCACAATAAACAGAGCCAAGAATCAGACCAAATAGGCTTGAGATCTCCAAAAGCCTTAGTCATATGAGTAGCTCACAAAAGAGTTTCTTCCAACGCCACCCTCGTACCATCAATGTCTGCTTGTCGAAATCAGCATTTTTTGGTTTGCTGCACCTTATGCAATGGCTGTGAGTGGCTTCCCCCCAAAAAACCCCCCTACCAAAACCCAATAAGCAGAAATTGAAGGCATCTCAAGCACTTGCTGAAGTCCAAACAACCGTTTAAATTACATGGGGAGGGCTTATTTACCTCCGCACCCCCAGCTGAGTTGCTCTGCTCAGTCCTGGCATCTTCTCAAGCACAGAAACACCAAATGCAGCTGAAAGGCCCCACCAGGCTGAACAACCCAAACCACTACCCAGTTCCTTTCCATACAGATTTGTCTTGCTGGTCTCCACTGGTTTCTTTTCAGGTTTAATCACAACTGTAAATATTATCTGTTTTTCTAGCTAAGAACTTAATGACGTGGGTGTGGGTCATTTGCTCCAGACACACTCTGTCAGACAGACGTGGTTTTCAGTAAAGCCCACTGGGTTACTGGGTTTTGACAGCCATGGGGCAAGTCAGCGTGCTAGGCAAAACATCAAAATCCCAAAGCCCAGCTGCTACATTCACAGTTAGCAACACCCAGAAGAGGAAGCCAAGCTCAACTCTTCCTACACCAACCCTGGGAATTACAAAATTATTGACCCCAGCCTGGATGCACCTGGCTGCACGCAACCCCCCTTCGCCCCCTTGTCACAGGGGAGTAGCTGAATCTCCTCAGGCTTTGGTGGAGGCTGCCTGCAGGAGTGGCCCATGGGCAGTGCCAGAGGGACCTCCAGTCAGAAGCCATCTGGACCTGTCCTCAGGGCACACTCAGCCTGAGCATCACTGCTGTGCGGTCAACCTTTGCCAAACCTCAGTGCCCTGTCCCCAGCGTGCCAGTGAGTAAAGCAAGACCAGTCACATCATGTAGCACCCAGTAAAACCACATGGGAATAAAATGTCAGGGTTTTCTTCACCTTTAAAAGTAACTCAAAGTGAAGTCTCCTCAGTGTCCTTTTTTCGGTCAGACTTTTTCCTAAAATCAGACTGGGTTTTTTTCCTAGGAATTATATATTTAGACATATATATGTACATCCACACACACATACATATATATTTCATATTTGATAGACAGGTTGACAGCTATAAATACTTGCATTTAATTAAGGTGGTACTCCCAGTCTCCTGGCTCTTCACATCTGCACCTGCTTCACACCGATTGCGTTCTGGGTATATTCATCACAAACCACAGTTGGGATTCTGGATGTCATGGTGCTTGTTTTCACGTTTCTCCACTCTCACTGAAAGTGCCTACACATTTAAGGTCACAGGACCTTTTGCATTGGGAACACAGTTAAATCCTGGGGTTTTTTTTCAAGGCTTGTGTTTCTGTGTCATCTGAAATTTGTAACTGGCTTTGTATCGAAAATATCATTTGAACGTGCAGTTTATTTCTACTGAATACCAGTTTGCCACAGTCGAAGGCCCTTGAAACCCCATTAAATCATGGCTTACCTGCAGTTCTGTTTTTCTACAGAGAAAAGAAGTACATATGGCAAAGTACCCACTGCAGCTGGGAGCTACGTGAGGCTTGCCGTAGTATTTTAGCAGTGAAACTTGGGGCCACCCCATCATCATGTAAATCCACCGTCCTTTGTTGGTGTTGTTTGGTAGGAAGCTGTACCATTAGTGTCTCCCCAAGTCCAACAAAACAGCTCATCAGCGGGGAACCCACCAGCCCCGCTTCGCAAGTGAAAGGCTTATCACAAAGTCTTTCAATATCAGCAGGCTATTTAAAAATGGAATTTGTGGCACTCTGCAAGAGACTTCTGCAATTTCAATTAGGCTTTCTTTGGAATGGGCTATCTGAGAAAAGAACAGTTTTGGAAAATAAGGGCTTTATCTACTTATTAGCAAGTCAATAAAAGCCATGAAGACTCCAAACTTCTGCTCTGTCTTTGTGTGCTAACAGGCCAAACAACCTAGCTTCATTTGAAACTGGTTTCAGATTACTTGCAGATGGCTGGATGGAGATGAAAGACTGCATAAAGGTGTTCCTTATTCTATTCTCCACTCCCTAGACTATTGGGCTATGTGCTGACACTTGGATGCTTGTTTTACAATATCATTTGACATGTGGGATTTATGTGTCAAAATTTCATTTAAAGCCAAGAAAACGTCAACTAGCAAGTACAGAGAAGCAGCAAAAGACTGTGCTTTTCAAGACAGAAGTCAGCGAGTCGGACATTGCCAAGTCTTAACCCTGTACCAAGCACACACAGACAAAAATCTGACCCAACTGCCAGCCAACTAAGATTCCTTTGGTGTGTTCTGCTGAGATTCCGTTACTGCCTTTATCATTAAGAAAATAATGTAATAAAATGAGACCTTTTCCCTGAATGCATTAATAAAGATAACTTGTTGGTCAAGCTCCAAAACCACTGGAGCCACATTTAATTTACTGCTTTTATGGATGTAGGATTTGGTTTGCTGCTATGTTCAGTCCACTGCAACAATATAATGGGAAATTGTAATGGCATGTTTAAAAGAAAGGGTTTATAATCTATCACTGAAGCTTTAAAATGTCTTGTGCAGACATCCACAATTAAATGCTACCAAAAATGGGCATTTCACATGGTTTCACCACAGCTCACCAAAGGGGGAAGGGGGGAAGATCCAAATAATCATCAATATAGCTCTGTGTGCTAGTCACCTTCAAACAGTTTGGGGAAGAGAGCTGCTAAAACAGCTTTCAAGGGCTTGTGACCCCATTCTGCTGCTCCTCATATTAAGAGTGTCTGTGCATTACTTCATAAAATATCAGATGGCATACTGCTTTATTTCCAATCAATAGAAATAATGAGTTATCATAGAATCATTTAGATTGGAAAAGACCTTGAAGGTCGTCAAGTCCAACCATGTGAAGGTTATCTGAAGGTCTTTCTGATATCTTATGACTCATTGTTGAGAAAGGCACTGGTCTTGGGTCTGTGCCTAGTTCAGTCAGTGGAGACTTTGCCATCACCAACACATAAAGCACTGAGAAAACCAGAGCACCTGCGGGGCACAGGACCATGGGGCTGTCACACCGTAACAGCGATACAGGTGGTACGAAAGACCTGTATCCCACCAATCTCTGAAAGAGCTCTCCTTTTTAAGGGCCTGACCACAGCCTCCTGCCTTGGGCAGAAACTGCTCCAAATAGCTGCATCCACTTGGGCTTGGTGTTGCCTTGCAATGCAAGAAAAATGGGGAATGGAGTATCGGCTTGCTTAAATGTTTAAAATATCCTTTACCTGCAAAGGAGATCGTTCTTCAGTGAGGTTTTCAGGTGAAATGCCAGCCTGAAGGACTAGACAGAAATTGGCACAGCTTTGGCTGACACGCAACAGATGGGCTCAAGCTATCCTCCAACATCCACATGCGTTTCTTCCCTCCTCCTCCTCCTCCCAGGGCAGCAGGACCTCCTCTTCTGCTCAGGCTTTAGAAGATGACAGCAGGAGCTCGCTCTCCGCACCACTGAGCAGTCTCCCATGACACCATGACATGATCCAGCCCCTGGTGAAAACAAATAGAAGCTCCTGACAGAGAGCGAACACTAAACCCACCCAGTTCCTTTGGATTTATTTTAAGATTGTGGGTTTTGGTAAAGAATTTCTGACAAATCCTTTCAAATTGTCCTAGGAAATGTGCCCGTCTCTTCACTTTCAGGCAAAGGAGGAAGGAATTTGCAATTTTAATTTTACCATCAGGATTGATAAAATGCTTTGTAGGTTATGTTGGGAAAAAGCATTCTCCAACCTAGGTGACAAAAAAAGCCTTATTTAGAAAACACAGCTTGTACAGAGACTTACTCTAGCTGCAGAATTAAACAAACACTTTATTCATGCTCACAAGTTTCTATTTGTGCAATTTTTGCCAGAAGACCGAATTGGTCTGTGATATGTAATTTACTGCTCAGTGATTTTAAAGATGAATATTTGGATTCTCATTGATATTTGATTTTTATTGCTCATTTTGTTATCCAGGAGGTTTCCACATGCAGCTTTATATAAACTCGGTCTGGTTTCTTGTTCTGTTCTCAGGATACAGCGTATCTTGCTTTACTAAGAGTTTGGAAACAAATGCTCTGGTGGGTTTTTTTTTTGTTTGTTTTGCTTTTCTTCCTCTCTACAGCTCATGCTTATACTTTCTATTAATTCCTTGCTGAAGGTAAAGTCTTTATTATTGGGATTTCTATCTGGTTTTGGAACTCCTCATCCTTGCAGACCTGGTAAGCCAGGCTCCCCGCAGCAGAGGCAGCAGGGCATGGCATGTGCTGCCCACATCCACGCTTCTGCATGTCCTAAAACCTACCTGAAGCCTGCGGGCTTGTGTGTCCAGCATTGGCCCACTATGACCAGTGAGAAATGGGTGAGACCCTGAACAGCCCGATGGCACCAGGGCCCTTTCCGCCAGCTCAGCTTGATCACCGTATGGATGCTGGGAAGTCCACTCTGACCAAAGCTGCTTTTAAGAAGCTCCAAGGGGTGAAAGTCCTGAAACCTGAAGTAGAGCTCAGATCAACAGAAGGTTAAATCCAAACCACTAATCCTGACAGCTCATGCCCAGCAGGCAGCTGACCCACCTGGGAGCACTGGGACCTGGATGCTCCACTGATAAGGGCAGAGCATGGTCCCCCTGCCCACACCAGGAGCTGCCCCAAGCCTTGGCATCTCCACAAGCTTAAGCCGTGTCAAAGCCCACTGAGGAGACCCCCTTAGAGGGTCACTCCAGTAGATGCCCAAGGGCAAGCCAAATAGGTGCTGTCAGAATAGGACTCCTCACAAAACACAGCAGCAACGCTCTTGAAAAGTGGACAGAGGGAGGCGATACCCCTTTGCACGCCAGCCAGGCACTGTGACACTGCAAGCAGCAAGCAAATCCACTTCATTTCCCCCTCCCCACGGAGGGCTCGCAGCTCACCAGGTCCCCTGATTGTGTTTCACCTGGGCGCCTAATCAAACAAACTGTTCATGAAATAAGAGCTGACTGAGCAATATTTCAAACCCTGCAACTCTCCGTACAATAGAAGTTGTTTTAAAATTACTTGCCAAATTAGCTGAAGCGAGCCAGAAGCACTAACTCCTGGCCAAAGCCCTCAATGCAAGTTTGAAAGTTGAAATAAAACTTTTAGGGCACTTGAAAAAACAGGAGATGAAGGAAATGGCATTCACATTTATTACAGAAATGTAATTCATAATCCCAGTGGTGGGAATGCTAATGCCTTCTGATTGATTACAGTGATTTCTTTGTGAAAGCAGAAAGATCTCTGGATCTGAGGACGCTACAAAGAGCAAATGAAACGTCCTGTAATCATGGCTATAACTCAGGAAAGCAGTTAGGTAGGTGCCCTACCTCAAGTACCTGCTTAAGTGCTTTGCTGAATAGGGTTGTGCTTAAGTCAATGTTTTAGGGCTTTTTTTTTTCCCTTGTAATAACCTTTGTCTTGCCTTGTTCTTAGTGAATGCATTCTGTTTCTGCTTCACTTGATTTTTAAGAAAAATAGCTTTCCAGAAACAGCTAAAAACATTTTTAGAGATTTACTGCTATGTTTCTTATCGGCCATTAATACAGCATACAAGAACTAAGAACTGTCTCTAAAAATTAACACTGACTTCAGTATATCTGTCATCCCACACAAAAAGCACGTGTCTTCCAACACAACACCTCTAAACACCTCTCTTGGCACTACATATTTTCACCCAATAGTGACCTTTAGTGAATTTTTCTCTCTCCTCTTCCTGCACATCGGCTTGTAGCGTGGCAAGGCTGTGGCAGGCAGAAGGACCTGTCCCGTTCCGTGGGTATTCACCATGGCATATAAACCACCTCTTATTTGTTGCTCTGTTTATAGAAAAATGAGGTGTGTTTACTATCACAATAGCACTGAAGGCCAAAAAGACATCCAGAAAAGTCTGAGTTGCAATGCAATTGTGTTGCATCCCCCACTGACCTTTCTCATGAGTACCTGGTGCAGCACAAATGGTTATTTTGCCATATCTTTTGCCATTAAAAAAGTGCCATCATCCAGCAGAGCACTTCAGTGCTCCCCCAACTTTAAGCGTATGAATAGTCCCATCAATGTCTATGACAAATAATATGGTTCCTCTCACTGCTTCTGCAGTGGATAGGGGACAAGAGAGATCAGATTTTATCAGATCCATGTGTATTTGGAATAACAGGTAAAACAGGGTATCTCCACACATTATGCAGTTTTCTATCATTGATTAAACTCCTGAATCCTTAGAAGCAGATAACTGGGCACCAAGCATATTCCCCTCTGAGAATTAGATGCTCGCTAGTCCTGAGGTTTTAAACCTACACCATCCTTCAGTCAGTCTTGTACAAAAAACCCAGCAATTTTTAAGTTTATGGAAAATGCCCGAGTGGATTTTCTGTGAAGTTTCACATACGAGAAGTGTATGTCACTCCTCTTATGGAGGGAAGGACTTCTAAGCACCTGCAACTAAAGTCTTCAAAAGAAAGCACCACGCAGAAGTATCAGCAGAGTGGTTTAAGTGTCATTTTCCTGGGCATCAGCAGTAAAGCAAACTGTGACCAGTCAGATAACCGAAAGGTCTGCACGTATGTATCATGCATGGTTCCTGTAAATTTCTCCTATGAATAAGCACACTTTCAGATGAAGAACTGGTAATTTATCTCGATTAGCTGCTCCACTCTTGTTGCTTCAGCTACACCCCATCCTGGGTATCACAACAGGGCGTGATTGCCTGCATCCGACAGCTCCCCCTACAAGTAATAATAATAATAATAATAACAACAACAACAATAATAATGCCAAACAAACCGGAAAAGGCGGGGTGGGAAGAGAGAAAGGAAAATAATTGCTAAAACATGGCCTGTACTCAGAAATTACCTTTTTTTCCCCCAAGTAATATACATTGGAATCTCAAGTGAATGGAGTGTATAATTCTTTGTGAAATGGACACAGACTTAATGCAGAAACAAATACTCAGAAACAAATTGGCTCAAGCACACATATGCATATATGTCTGTGTTTTACTCAGACACACACAGAAACTATGACTCCTTTTATCCAGTTAATTGTATGTCTTCCCCTAACGTCTTACTTTCTGTACTTTCAAAACCTTATTTTTTAATTAAAAACACTTAGATTTTTTTTTTATTATTTTTTCTTCTTTTAATGACAAAGCCACAGCAGACTTGTGGTAGGCTTCTGGAGTGCGATTACCCAATTCCACAGCACCAGTCCCTTTTCTTTTTGGATGGTAGTCACAGACTCCAGATGCCAATGTACTGAGGCTAATTTTTTCCATCAGCAACATCTAGCTATTTGGCAGGCTGCTCTAGCATTTTTGCTGGCTGCCTCAGAGCAGTTAAATGGCAGTGCTCTCCATATATTGCCTGGGAAACTGATTTACCTGGGTGGTATTTTAATCAATGTTTTGCCCTACCCATACATTTTATGCAATGGCTTCCTACTAATATACGTGCCTGTGAATTATCTTCTCATTAGATTTCCACAAAAATATATTTTCATTTCCAGTCAGAGTCCTGTGCTTAAATGTTCTTTTGTGATTCGCAGGCTCCTGTGGTCACAAATCCAGGGTACAAGGATTCCTGCACCCCCGTGTTGAGGGGCAGTGGAAGCCATGCAATTAATTCTCCTCAATTCACCAGCCAACCTGAGAGAGACAGAAGGGAAATGGTTTCAGACTGATCCCAATTTCAACTTGCAAGTTTGTTACATCAGCAGAACACTTCCCTTCTCAGTGATACTTCCAGTTGACTAAAACTTTCTATACAATTCAAAACTATTAGAACAAACTAATTTCCAGGTAAAAAAATACTCGACCCCTATTTTTTTCCTAACTTGATTAACAAATGTTGAAAAAAAGGTGGTGGTGTTTGTTTTTCCTTTCTTTTTCTGACCAGAAGTCTTCAGGGAGTTTTATATGAATCTACAAGTAAATTTACTTGCCTCAAAGCTTCATTTTTTTATACATAACATGACATTAATGTCATATTGTACTATAAAGCTGATATAAAAGATTGGTGCTAACTTCACATACATATATGTAAAAGCACATACATATATGTAAAAGCACATACATATATATACACACATATGTGCATGCATACTATTACGTGTCCAACATCCATAATTTACTTGAAAATATATCACACCTAAGCTGAGTGACATAAAATTGGACCTCAGTAAAGGCAAGCAGAGGGCACAGTTCAGCTGGGACAAGGACAAGGCTGCAAGGAGAGTCAAGGTTCTTGGTGCCCACATGGCACTAGGCAAATGGGACAGACCTGCACCTCGGGACACTTGTGTTAGATACCAAGAAAAAAGTTCTCACACTGTAGCTAGTTAAATGCTGTCCAAGTCTGCCCGTGAAGGCGGGAGATACTCAAGGTCAGACTTAAGAAGTGCCGGTTGCAAAAGGTTTGGGTGCAGCTGATGTTGCAAGAGCATCTGGGTGGTCTATGAGCCCAACCTCCACCCCAGTTCTGTGAGCCAGGGACTCCAGACTTGCTCTCCTGGCTGTCCTCACCTCTTTCTTTCATCGGAATTTGCTTCCCTTGCAAGTGAGAGACAACAGGCCGTTGCTAACATCCCCTACAATCAAAACATCAGGCGCTTTCCAGGGAATGATGAACGGTAAGTCTCTCCCCACCAGAAGCCAATGGTGAGCTGCTGTTCAGCTAGAACGCTGGACATCTTTCCTGTGAGATGAGCCACGACGATTAAGCCTTCTACTGGTTTGTATATTAAACCTTTGCATTTTAATTAGGGGTTCAGGAGGAGAGCTGTTTTCTTTGGAAGGCGAAGGGTGTAATTTTCATTTTTTTTCCCCTCTGGTGCTCCCTCCTTTTGGGAAAGTCTCCCCATGGAGCTGAAGCATGGATAATATGATTTTGCAGCAGGAAAAGTGTTGTCTGTGGAACACATACTTCAGAGAACAGAGCATCCCCTTGGCTGCAGGGTGCATGCTTCGGAGCAGGTGGACAGCCGTGAGGCAGCGGGCAGCTCTCCCCACAGCGGTGATGGGAAGTGCTGCCCTCTTCACTGCATGCACACTTCCACGAGCAAACAGAGGGCTTCCTACCTCCCTTGCAGAAGCAGGTATCTCTGTGCATCTGTGCTGTGTGGGTGCAGAAAGTGTCAGGGAAAAGCACCAGTGACGGGGTGTTAACGTGGACTCAGACTGCTCTGGGTCCCTCCAGAGCGATGGCACTGCTGCGTTGGCTGTACGCTCTGTGATGGACTTTCTCCACGTGAGAAACAGCTTCTTCATGCTGGGACTTTTCCTCCTGTGCATCTTTTCTGCAATCCCAGCTGGTCTCAGTGCTGTCACAGCCTTCACAAGAGCCATGCCTGCTTCCCCTGGAGCCGATGACAGGCTCCACACAAGAACATTTTGTCTCATTCCTATGCCTAGAGCCTTTCTTCTCCCCACCCCAAACCACAGTCTTAAACCAGAGCTGGGGAATGGAGATGAAGCATTAAAACACATTTTACTCTGTGCTGGTGAAAAAAAAAAAACAACATAGCAAGCAATCATATTTTGTAGAAAGTAGCAAACAAACATTTTTTGTAGGACAAAGCGCATCAGAATGACAAGCAATACCTTTTGAGCTTTTTCTGAAGCAAGACTTCATAGCCGTCCCTGACATGGTAGCATACAATGTCCATCTTCTCACCAACATACCATAATGGGAAATAAACTGATGACTGGAACAATCTGTAATTTTTATTTTAAATTAATGGAGGCCAGGTCCTCTTCAGGATGAATTGAAAAGCCTTCCTCTTGCCTTCAGCAGTGATTTAATGTGCTGGACTGTGCTCAAGTGTCACCAAATCACCTGCAGGCTGGTGCCTCCCTGCTGCAGCTGGAGCCCCAGGGAAGAGCTGGCAGAGCCAGGGCACTCTGTGGAAAACCAGGACAGCTGCTCCCTCCGTTTATCAGTTTCACAAGGAGCCTGCCACCAGCTTTGGACACCTACGTGCTCTTGCAAATCCGGCTCCACTGCAAAATATGACTTCTTCATGGTGTGAAAAAAAAGCATAGTTTTCTTCCTTAACAGCAGAATTGAAGAAACCTCATCCCTGTGTCAAATGTGATATTGCATAATTGTGAATGGTTTGTGAGCAATTATATATTACTTGCAGCCTGACCTCCAGAGCTACTTAGCAATATCTATTTCCATTTAACTCAGCTGAGCCACCTGATTCTCTGATGCCTTTGGCTCACTTATATTGTCTTACAAAAGATAAATTTACAGATGGAGACCCAAGTGTTAAATTATGTAAGATATGAGACCAAGATTAATCTACAGAGGCCTAAAGAAGTCATGGTTTGATGTCAGCCATTACCTCACACTGGCATCCTTCGGCCACTCAGAAATGTAAAGATGCACATGCACGCTCTGTTGATATTGCTCTTTGTCCCACGAAATGTTTCTCCTTGGCCAGCGACAAGTCAGATTCTGGGACATAAATCCCAATGCTGTTTTATCACTGAGTGCTGCCACACAGAAGATAAAACTCGCTACTCTCCCTGCTTTGCTGTCAGCCCTTTCTCCCCTGGCAGCTTGTCACATGCCACTCACAGATTACACAGCTTTCATCTACCCAGCGGTGGACACCAGCCTGCCATGATTTTGCATGCTTGCATCTGTAGGTCATGGGGAATACTCAGTACCATTCATCCTGCTCATGCAGCCGACAACTGCCTTGCTGCGAAGCTCACTGGTGGCCACCGGGAACAGGAAGATCCTTCGCTTATGATAAGCAGCAACACCAACGTTCTGATACTGCCCTGTAATTTTAAAACTTGAGGCTGCAGCTTCTCACACCCTTAGCCAGTAACAATCTGACAGCTGCCTTCATACCAGCTGGGCTGCAACACCACAGGGCTTCACCTTCCCAAGAGTGGCAGCAGCAGAAAGGAAACACGAAGGAAATAGAGAGAGCAGTGTGACCGGTGGAGGGCTTTGCTTGTGGGCAGCAATGCCTCGTCTTTCATTTTTACTGCATTATCCATCACATATGTCCATAGGCTATGGCTTTCCAGACTCCTGTAAGATCAGGCTTCTAATCAGAGAGATCAGATGAAGGTCTTTAACAGAAGGAGAGAAATCCACTACCATGATAGATGGGTTGTAGCACTTGGAGGTGAAGAAAAGAAAAACAGCCAGTGAACTCTCCTACAGCACACAGCGACAGTCCATATGAAGCAGCCGTAGTTCCCCTTTGGGAGATGTTCCTACGTGAAGTATTCATGGCCAGCAGAGCCAATGTCCACCACAGCCAAGCACAGTGCCAGAAGCATCTCCTGGCTGACTCACAGGCTTCTGAAAACAAGGCCTTGAAGAGATCATACCAGTTTTCGTGTACTTGCATGGCTTGATGCTTAGAAAGTAGTCATCCATCAGCAAGGAAAAGCAGTGCTGAAGAAAAAGGTTTTTCCCCTTTGATAAATCTGCTGATTTTTTAGAGAATATTTTTCATTCTTTCTATGAAAAAAAAGTGCATAAAATTAAAAATTGATAGCACTGAGTGCATCACATCCTAGGTGTTCAACATGAGACGCTCCGAAAGTGTCAGGTCTTTAGAAAGCATCAGGCAGGAACCTAAACGTGAATCCTTTCTGAAGTTATTTTGTTCATGTATCCAAGAAATCTGACCCCTAAAATAAGTTTATTTTAAAAAGTGCTTCTGTAACCTGTGAATCATTCAACTATAATTTTGATGTAGCAATAGTTAATCAAATACTGCTGGATATTTGTACTTGTAATCATTGATGAGATCATTACTTTCTTACCTTGTATTAAGCTAGTATTAATCAACTGCTTGCACAGAACAGGTTGAATTATTATTTTAGGCATAAAATAGCTCGGGTTTATATTAAAAACCACTGCTTATCTCTGTCCAGCAGAAGATTTAAAGCACGGCACTTTTCCAATCTCAAGGAAAATACTCTAGCTGAGGTGGTTCCTCAGTGCTCAATGAGAAACACAGGCCTTGCCAGATAGGAATAATGGCTGTGTGTTAGATGATGGAGATTCAATGCGCTTGTTTAATTTGCAATCATACACAAACTTAATAATAAACCTCCTCAGCAAATAATGAGCATTTGATGTAGGGCATTTTTTACTAGGGACAACAAGCATGAAAGTCAAGATGAATACATTGCTTCAATTTCATGGACAATGTGAATTAGAAACAGGCTGCATACGTTCTGTTTTAACTTAGAGAATAAACTGTTTTCATTTGTCTAAAAAAATAGATTTATTTTCAATAACACTAAAACCCTATTTTTCTTCCTCCTACTGATTTTCCCAAATTTTTCACAAGTAGGGAGTAGCTGTCTTAAATATGGCCAATAAATTTTGTTACTTAGTTGGCTGTGAGACAGCAAACAATAACTTTCTTGCTATTAATTGATAGCTACAGAAAAGATGCAATGGATCACCTCAGACAGCTCAGATCAGTCTTTTCATGTTAACATTTGTTTAGAAAACACAACTTTGCAAGTGATTGATGCAAGGAAAATTGGCTACAGTCTCCTCTGCCATATTGGCTAGAAATGCCTGTATTTAACATCTAAAAGACGGATTTCCATGTTTGGTGGGTTGCTCAGGCACATTTCTCCTATGTACCAGTCCCAGCCCACATCTAAAGGTGCCTAGAGGACACTACAGTGAGAGTGACAGTTCACGGTATGTTCAGAGGCAAGGAAGAAGTAGGTGGAAGCCCCACTTCTATTCCTGCTGCCACATCTGACAGCTGAGTGGCTTCAAGCCACTTCCCTGCGCCTCGCTCTCCTGCAGGAGAGAGCAAGGAGCACCACCACACTACCTGCTCGATGGCTGCCTAGTGCCAGCCCAAGGAGCCTTGCTCAGCCCCTCTGTGCCCTGCACTAAACCAGTTACACCAGCAGACTGCAAGACAGCACAAAAAAAAAAATTTAAAAAATCCACCAAGATGAGCAAAATCAGCTCAAGCCTGCAAAGTACCAACTACATCTATAGAGTAAGGAAGAAAAGGTTGCAGCATAAGTGCCCCTACAGATGTAAAAAGTGCACAGGAAAGAATTCCACAGTTCAGTAAAGCAAGGGGACCAAAGCCCACCGGGAAGAGTGCGGGAACAGCAAGGAAAGGCTGCCCTGAAAGATAAACAAGCAGGAGGATGGGAAGTAAACCCTGGGAAAAGAGAAAAAAGACGAAGAACAGATGGTAGTGAACAAATAAAGCCAGACACCTAGCAAGGATTATAAATCTTTTTTATATAAACATCAGTAGAGGAAAGAGCCCAATAGACTGGTAAAATATTATTTATTAACTCACAGTTTGTGCATTTTATGGTGCCCAGCTGAGCGGCAGGTGTGTAAGACCAGTTCCTGGGCACTCTTCAGGTGTGCTCCTGCCTCTGGAGGAAGGTGTTCTGTAGCTGTTTTAATGTGGATTTTTGCCTACACCACAGGTTGTGGTTTTGCTCAGAATTCCCCCAAATGCTGCAGGGAAAGAAACAGCCAAAGAGAGTTCAATGTGTAGCTATGACCAGGGAGCTCTCTGCCAAGCCTCTGTAAAAAAACATGTTCTCCCAGTTCTTCAGGGAGGACCTGTGGATGTTTTGCATGGGACATTCAAGTCAAAGGACTAAATTGCTTGGAGGAAACAAGGGTTTCAGGAAAGCTTGAGCTTTCTGAAATTGGAAAATATTCTTGTTCTAGATAAAACCATAGGAAACAGTCCATCCTTGATATGCCAAGTATCTCTACAACAGAGATGAAACTACTTCACCTAATAGCTATTATTTACGAAACTGCAAAACCATGTTATTTTTACTGAAGCAACAGAAGTGAGACAGATGGAAGGATGATATATCCGGGTGCCTCCATCCAGAGACATTGAGACAGACACCCTGCAATACAAGGTCTGTGCTAGGTCACGGGCAGAGGGTCAGTTTATTTTGCATGCTGTGGTCAGTTTGAAGGCTGGAGTCAATGAGAAATTATAATCAGTGAGTTAGCTCCAGAGAGCTAGGATAACAATTATATTTACTGACCACACTGGATCCTACAAAGGCTATTTATTACCTCTTACTAACTAATTAAACTCACTACTGATGGCATGACCAACCCATGCAGTGCCTTTTGTTATTGCCTGGACCTGCTGTTCCCCTCAAAATACTAGAGCAGCTGTCAAAAAACAGTGAGTCTATTCCTGCTGACAGTTGTGCTTCGTTGTGTTTTACATGCTGTGGTTATCCTGTGCTATTTGTGTGTCACGTCGTTACGGGCATCTTTCAACGGTGCCTCTCTTGCTTGCAATCACTGTAGAAACCCGTTGTGTCCCGAGACAAAAAAAAATCACAGCGATGTTTTGTTATTGCATTTAACCTTCATCAGTTCATACTCCTGCCTTGCTCCCGTTTCTCTGGCCTCAGTTGCCAAACCTGCAGGAACTTGAGCTCTCATTTTTTTAAAAAATACACGAGAAGTAAGATTTTATTACTGCTGTCCTGACATTTCTATATGGATTTATGTATTAGATGTGGATTGGCAGATAGATGGGTATGCAGTTTTCTTCAGGAGCCACTATATTTATTTACTATCATTTTCCCCTGTGGTGGATTGAGCACAACAGGTTAATAGTTACCTTTCCAAAACTCCAAAACTGCACTTTGTGGCAAACAGGCTAAAATGATGCCTCCTGCCTGGAAACTGACATGTAAAGCATTCTATGAGTACAATAAAACCCCAAAGGGCAAATATGAAGTGGAAAATATTAACGATAAAAGGTAAGTTGTCATGTCTGACTAAATTAGATGCATCCTATTTCTGTTTAGCTATAGTCCCCTTCAGCAGGGGGACTATGCTAGGGGACTATCACAGGGGACCGATAACACCTGTTTAAAATAAGAACATATTTTTTGCAGTACATGTGAACTGAGAGGAACTTCATTCACCTCTGCCCCCCCCCGAGGGGGCAGGGATTTTTCTTGGCCACCGACAGTAACTCTTTGATTTGCCTGGGTACATATCCTTGGCGTGTGTGATCAGCGTTATTGGTTTCATCTGTTCTCTGAAGGAAAGAACGAAATGTCTTTCCTTGATTCTACCCTTTTAAATTGACCCAAAGTTATGATTTTGAATATGCCTTCCTCTGTGCCCAAGGAATCACCCGTCAGGCACCCTAAGGATGACTGGAGCGGGGCAGGTGGGAGGTGCAGTCCCGGGTAGCCTCACGAACAGCCTCAGCGACCTTCTAAAGCATCTCAACCCCACGTGTGATGGGCCACCACAGCCTGTACTTTCTCAAAGACTGGACATTTTCCCAAAGGCTTCTTACATCAAGCTGTTGCGTACATTCCTAGTTCTTTTCCTCAAATGCTGTAAAAAAATCCTTTTACAAATACCGAATCTCTTCCAGGGTTGTATTCAATTTGCAAATGCTGTACACATCTGTGTGTTCGTCATCTGGAGGTGAGGGGGAAGGCATTGGCCACATCAGGATGTTATTTGTGCCAGTTAACATGGGCTTTCCACAAATAAAGACACTAAACCTTTCGCACCATACCCACAGGCTGTCGTCTTTCCAGTTTTTGACTATAAAACACTTTAAAGTGTTTGTTAGTGTCTACAGTGCATAAACTGCTGATCTAATGCTTTAGGTTTTAAATCAAGTTGACATTTGTATCAGTCATAGTAATGAATTTGTGGTTGCATAGAAATATTCCCAAACATACACATCATCCAAAACAATTCATTCTGAATGCTACGAAGAGAAAGGAAGGCCTTTTCCCACAAAGCGCGTGATTAAATGGTGAAATGTATCATCCTTACCTTATGGAAACCTCAAGTTTAAAGGGATTAAAAAAGAGATTAGGGAAGTTAATAGAAAACAGTTTAGTGCAGGGGCTCTCAGCTCGCAGCTTACCATGTGTCACGGTGGATGCCAGGCCCCCAGAAGACCATACTGTGCTGGTTTTGGTACTCTTCTCCCAGGCATCTGCTGTTGGCCATGGCTGGGGCAGGACATGGGATGGCTCCCATGATCATCGCTACCTTCCTTGGGAGCTATGGATACAACGAGCCTTCCTGCTGCTGCCTCTGAAGCAAAGTTATGACACTGGGAAGAGACCACCAAGGCATTTGAGCTGTATCCTTGGGAGCAGATGCCCTTTGCTCTTCTGGTGGTACATGTTCCAGCTCCAGTACCATCCCAGAGTAAGACTGGGCTAAATGTGTGCATGGGTGCAAAGAAAAGGAGTCTTTTCAAAGTCAGCTACTACCACAGTCCCTCCACTCTGGGACCACTGATGAATGTTTATGCTCACAGCACTGACTGTTCATTAGCAGAAGCTGTCATTTTTTCATCTGAGATCACTTAACTGAAGTGTTTTGCCAGTAAATTTCTGGCACTTCTCTTCATGAGGAATGCCAGACACAGCAAACTGTTCACTAGTTGCTGCATCTACACTTTTAAATAATTGACAGTTTCATTTTGTTCAATTTTACAGAGACATTGATGTATGTGGCAGTTCCTTTAAGAGATGCCTCTGTGCTCAAACTGAAGCCACATCTGAAGAAACAGCAGACTGGCGAAGCAATATTTCTATTTGCTCTTCCTCCTTAACCTAAATACCTCCAGCCTGAAACGCCAAATGTTGGACTCTACCACCTCCTTTATCTCTCCACGTACAATAAAAAGGAAACGTATTTCCAAAGATGACATTTTTATTGTGAAATAACCTGTTGCTTTTTTAAACACTGTTTTATTTTCCTCTCCATTTTCCCAAACTCTTCACAGTCTACCCAAACTAACTCAGTTTTCTAATGCTGTCCATCATTTAAAAAAATAAATAAATAAATCTGAGCACACATTATTTAAATTATTAAAATCCACCAGGGCCTTTCTACATTCTCTAGCTTGTTTCTTTTTCAAGGAAAAACTGGTTGAGAAAAGCTGGAGGGAAGGAACAACTGGAAGGGGACACGCCGTGGTTGATGTGAGGTTTGGAGACAGGTTTTGTGAATGGCTATGCTGAAGGCAGGAACGATGGAGGTTTTGCTGTGTTTCCTCAAGGGAAACACACTCTCTTCTTGCCTGATCTCTTGCAGGTCCTTGTGACTGAGCCATCGCACAGCGCAGCTGGGTGTGCCGGTCTGCAACGCTACAGCTGTGCTAGTGGCACACAAACTGAAATTCAACCTTTTAACGTAGTTGGGACTTGGCTGATCAACATGGTGGAAGACTGGGGCCTAAGCTCTAACCCAGCATCCAGAGCCAAGAGCCAAGTGAGCAACTTGAACGTGGGCCCAACGTGCTTGCCACATGGAGAAGGCAAGCAGCCATGTGCTGTAACCCTAACCGTCCCGTTCAACCGTCACATATCTAAATACCCCACTAGACTCCACAGCAACAAACAAAAACAGAGTGAAAATGCAGAAATCTTGCAGATTAGTAGATGTGCTCTGAGCTTTGGAAAACTAGACCACTTGGATTAGACTGTTTTAACTTCATCATTTTGGTGAGGCAGGGAGGGAACTTTAGCCTTAATCTCTTTAGTTTATTATCATGTCTAAGCTCTTGCTCACATTTTTGATCAGATGTAGCAGATATACTCAAGAGGGAATATCGTTCTCTGGTGGGATCTTTACGTAGCTTTGCGTAACAGATTAATGACTTTGCTTGGCTGGTTTATAATGTTCTGTTGACTACAGAAGGGTGACACTTTTTTGGAAGAAATGCTTTTCCCCTAAAAAATGTTTAAGTCAACCAAAATTCTTTGTGATTTGGCTGATATTTTTTGGCCAAAAATTATTAAACATTCAAACATTTCAGAGGTTTAAATATTTTTATTTGCCATTTGAGTTGTTTTGCTTCCTGCTTTACCAAGGACTTTTAAAAAATAAAAATGCTTTTATTCAGCTCTCAATTAAATTCATTTTTGGTGGTGGTGATGATTTTACAATTTAATTTATTGAATTTTCTTCACCCCTTCTTCCAGTTTTGGGGGTTGTCTACCAAATCCAAAAGCTCATGGTCTTAGCATCTCTGCCATTCAGGCAGTCATGGATAACTATTTGTCCTGCTTACTGCAATTTAGAGACATGTTCCTAGTGAGACTTGCTGCTGCAAAGCTTTAACACTCCCTAATCCAGCTGATCTGAGAGTTCGTAGGCAAAGCAGTGATGCTCAAAATGTCAGGGGGCTTATGATCACTGCACGGGCACTATGCTCCAAACCTGGGTGCACAATTTCCTAGGCGTTCCTAGAGTTGGGTCTATTTTTACCTACATGAGACTGTTTGTTTGTCTAGAGCTTGTATTATTTCATTAAATATCTCACACAGGAAGGTATTCTTCTTAACGTCCTCTTGGCTCTACTTCGCAGTGAAGAGGTAGCCTTTCATTTGTGAAATGGGGTCATGCTATTGCCTCCTCCTGTAGCTTCAGTATTTCAAAGTTAGCAATTACCCTGGAGGTAAAGCCCTAAATCAGCAGTTTAGAGGATTAGGATCACTCTCATAAGGCCTTTCTCACCTGACTGAATCTGGATTTATTTGGCACTGAGAGGCACAAATCCAGCAGCAGGAAATGAGTGTCACTTCACAATGCTGTTATTGCTCTCATGGCTCAGCTCTAAACCCAACCCATATTCAGCATCTTCTTGAATAACGAGCGCCAGAAAAGGAGAGAATTTGCGCAGCAATCACCGAGCCAAATACGAACACGAAAAAGTCCCCACACCACATAATATCTCCTTGATTATGGACGCAAGGTTGAAGGCTCTGGTCACCTTTTTAAGCCAAAGGATTGTACAGGGAGCCTGAACTAATCCATCAGCCACCACAATTCCCAGCTCTTCTTTCGAATTGCCAAGTTCCACGACAAATGTAGCCAACACCGTGCCAAGACAGAGTGCCGTACCAGAGCAGAAAGTATCTGACTGAGCCCCTTTTGCCATAACATGTCCCCAGACTACCTTTAATTCACCAGCCTCTAGGTTAACTGCAACTTAACGTTTTCTGGCCATTGATAAAAGGTAGGAAACTGCCCTGGTCCAGGATCTGGTCCTGCTCATTTAATTGACTAGGTTATAGAGATTTTGCTCTCTCCTTGTGTCAAAAGTAAAATATAGCAGGGTAAAACAAGTAAAATACCAGGAACCTGACATCAGTACAGAAATCATTAGCAAGTAAATTCACAGTCTTATCACAGCTCTATCAAATTAAATCGGCAAATTCTCTTTTCCCTAACCTCAAGCCTCTGCCTCAGCCTTCATGAACTGGCATTATGTATTTTACTGCTGTTTAATTCCCTCGAGTCACAGCTCAGCCTTTCCAGCACTTTCATTCAGCCAGGCTGATGAGTCCACAATGATGACTCCAGTTGTCTCTACTTAAAAATTGACTTAATATTTACATTTATATGAGTTCCCCAGGGTGTGGGGAACCACCACATATAAAAACCAGCCCCTGCTCAGGTAGCTGTTTACAAACTCTTATGATCTAATTATTGAGAGCTTGACTCCCGTGTTAGTGGAAGGCATTTCACCATCAGCCAGCACAAAAGCATCACTTGCTTGCCTCTTCTGTCTGTCAGCCCCAGTATTTGCCTGACATGAACTTCAGTGCTAAGTCATTCTGCTTAGCTTCATCCGCTGTGGCTGACCCAGCAGGATTAACAGCTTGAGTCATTCAACAGCAAAGACAGCTGCAAACCCAAGCACCGACCCCAGCACCTTGTCGTCACACAGCCACAAGAAGGCTAGACCCTTCTTCAACCATCCTGCACAGGACCTCCATGAGAACAAACTCAGCACGCCCATCTAACTCCGAAGCAGGATGCTAAAAGCGCTCAGGATATTCCCAGCAGCCACAGACGGAGGACCAAGCCTCTGCTTCCTCCATGGACCTCACGACAAAGCAGTAAACATTCAGTCTTCTCGCAGGGAATTTCTCTTCACGCTGCTGTTGTTCTGTTCACCCAAGTTTGAGTATACTGGATCAGAGGTTCATCTAAACCAGCAGATCTAGTTTTTCCAGAATATGTTCCCAAGCTCCAGCCAGCTGCGGCTGAAGGATTTCCTGAGCCAGAAGCAATGTCTTTCTATTAAGACCCCTGGGCAGACCTTTCTTCCACAAACTTTTGCAAGAACATTTTAAACTTTGAATACACACACAGGCATATACACGTGGCACATTTTTGTGGCTATAGATACATTAATTCAGAGAAGGCTATGTATCATTGATAAGCAAAATGATTATTAGAGCAACGGCATGATAGGGGCCAAATAGTTACATAAGCAAAATGAATCCAATTAAAAGCCCATTTTTCTCACAGCCACAGTCTTCTGAATCATTCATTGTTCAGGCTGAAGTTTTCCATGCCTAAAGAGAAGGGGTTTTTTTCTTATCCCCTTAAAGTCAAAGCAAAATCCCTGCAACCATTTTTAGGTTATGGGAGAGTGATTCTAACCAAACTTTTTCCAGAAGAACTACAGTAAAAACAGATGAAATTTGAAACTTGGCCATGACTGAGTAATCAATGAAAATCAGTGCTCTTGCACGCTTTGAAAGGAATTGGCTTTAATTTAGCAAAGTCGTGGCTTTCCAAAACCAGCGTGCTGTATACTCATAACTGAGATGTTGCCTGCAGGTGGATGCAGTGCAGGGTCGCTGAGCACACATACTGATTTCAAAGAGCTCTCTAAGTTGCTGCAGAACCTGCCACTCACTGAAGTCCCCATGTAGAAGGGGGATATTCTTTTATGGCTATGATGTTAAAAAAATACCATCCAGAGCTTCCTTCCACAAGATCTGAGCTAATCCAACCTTTGAGCTTCCTCCAACCTCCACCAGGTGCGAGAGGGCCCTGTGCACATTCACACTGTGGGAACAGGCTCAGGCTAGCAGAGGCAAAAGGGAAGGAATCCATCAGCCTGCTATCTTTTCTAAGAGCATTACTGGGTCTGAAAGAACCAGGTACTCATTTTTTCCTTCTGGGAAGGAAATTCCTGCAGCAGCTCAGCTTTGGAGGGGAAGGGAGAGTCCTCCCTTGGAAAACCCAGCGGTCCCCTGGCAGTGAGGGACTCCCCTGAGATGCAGATGGTGATGACTAGGACCCCTTAAGATAGATCTTACCTCATAACTCTTATTTCTTGGATGAGTGCTTGAACTCCTGTGCAGCCAGGGAAAACAGGATGAGTCCTGGGTGACCAGAGGCAGCTGAAGATCCCTGCTGTTCTCTGTGCACTTCGTGGGACACTGCCAGCAGCCAGCGCATCTTCTGAGGGTGTCCTTCGGGAGTCAGCAAAGTTACCAGCTGATTGCTCAGTGGCACATCTCCAGAGACACCTGTTGCTTCTGTAAGGAATTCACTGACTAAATAATTCAGACTAGCCAAGAACCTTGGTAGGGCCAAATGGTTAGAAAATTGATAATAGCCCAGTAACCAAGTTAGGCTACTTGAACTTCTCCCCCTGCTTTTTAGAGTGCATATTTCCTGTAATAGCGGCCACATCTGATTATTTTTAAAGCTTGGTTGTGCTTGAAACAATATAAGAAATTGTGTAATGTTGTAAGACAACATCCAACAAACAAAAGCCAGCCCCAGCTTCACCCAGTGACATTTTCTGAGAGTTCTCCTGAAATATCTCCTTATACTTAGGCACCACTCATTTGCACATTTTTGTTTCCTTTACATGAATAAATGGTTCCCACAATATCTGAAAAGTTTCACTTCAAACATTAATCTTGAAAGAAATTTTTATGAAGCAATTTCCACCATGTCAATTTATAGCTCTTTAAGATTCCTCTTTGGGGAATCATTTCCTTGGACAACTAATTACAGGAGCAGCCCTTTTTTGTCAGAATTTATAAATGCAAGAATAAAGATAGATAACATCATTCTGACTCATCTGAAAATTGGTATTGTGCTTTTTCTCTATTTTTAAGGTTTTTATAGCATTTGGATGACGCATGACAGATTACTACCTTGACTTTATGCACCGCCAGGAAATGCTGTTATCCAGCAGGCAATACTGGAACACAAAACTCTAGAAATTATTTATATGAATTAGACTTATTGTACTTCCCCCCCCCCCCAAAAAAAAAAAAAAAAAAAAGAGCTCCTCTGTTCTTCTGGTTTAATATATTATCTATTTTGTCCTTCATCAAAGCACACAATGGCAAGCTCTGAGCCCTTGAGAAAATGAAGTGCACAAAAAGTTTGGCCAGGTAACAGCACATAGAAGATTATGTAAAAACATGATGATAGAATCACTTTTAATATTAAAAGTGCTATAATGGATGACCTGGGGCAGGGTTAGGTATGAAGGAAAGAAAATTTCTTAAATTCTGTAAAATCTCAGGTTTTGACTGCTTTACAAGTTTAAACCCTTTTGCAAAGATACACCTATACAGAATAAAACCTGTTAACGCAAGTCCAAAGATAAATGATCCATGACAATTCCTATTTCTTTCAAAATGTAGAATTACTTTCAATACTAATTCTAGTAGTATTCCAGATTGAAGTGTAATAAGCATCTGGCACAAAACAAGCAACTTGTGTGTTCTTTCCCAAACATCCAAAAAATATTTTAACGTTGGGTTAATCAACCTCTAATTACCCATGTAGGAAGGAGTGGAACACTGAAGCATCACAGCATAGGCATGCAAGAACCAAGTCAGACCCAAGAAGAGAGTCAGCTTTGAAATCCTTTGGCAACATGATATAGTTGTTTCTGTTAGAAACCCTAAATTACCTTTTCTTTTATGGGCTCCCAATCCCACTAGTCGAGTTCTTAATTTTTGTCACTTGCCATAGAAAGACTTTGATCATGTGCTAAATGGTTTTACAGTAAGTGGGTAGGACTGCAAGTAGCAAGATACAGAAAAAGGAATTTATCCTCAAGAGTCTCTCTCATTTTGATGGGTTGCCTTTGATCCCACAAAGACCGGATTATAACTTTAAAGTCTGTCCTAGCAGTGGGTGGATCATCTCAGGAACTGACCGGAGAACAAAGCACATTCCAAAGACAGAAATTGCAGGACCTGGCTTAAAACTGTGAGCTGCAATTCAGGGACTTCACCAAAAAAAGAAACCCAACACTGGTGCCAAGCCATCTGACAACCACAGAATTTGGGAGAGCATTCAGCTCACTTCCTTTTTTATCTCTTTGTCCAGCCTCCAGCTTTCCCCTTCGAGACCATCAGGTTTGTTCTTCAGCAGCCACTGTCAAGCAAAGTTATTCCTTGAATGGTGTTCCGTTTTGCCTATACCTTGTGCAAATAACAGGAACTGTTTGACATTTATGGGAACGAAACAGAGAAAAGAATCTGGCCTTCCATTCCTTTGGGCAGCTTAAATACTGAGGATACAGTGTTGAAATACTTCAAAACTGAGGAATCGGAAGACGAAAAAGTGAGAAAAGCATTCAAAATGTCTACAATAAAAGAAAGAGATGGAAACAAAAGAAGTTAAAGATTTATTTTTCCTTTGGTGAAAGCCAGCAGGGAATTCTTGAAATTCTTCAAGCTACATTGAGCTACATCTTCTAGATCTAAATGTGAAACCACACAGGATTTAAGTACATGCTTCCAAAGGCATTTCAATCACTGGCAATTTTACTCCCACAGGAAGGCTACCTCTTTTCTTCTTTTTCTTCTGCATCTTCTACCATGTCTTCAATAAAGTTGTTTCTCACTCGTAAATTTGGTTTCTGACTAGTGGGTTTTGTGAAAATCATAAAGTGATAGATTTATTGCAGAGGGAAGCATAAAATGACTTGATTTTCACGTTGTGAGCGCTCTTCCATGTATCTAAGAGATCTGTCCTGTGTGAGAATTCCCACTGAAGCCCTGGGGGAGAATTGTATTCAACTGAATTATTCCCAGATGGCTAAGTTGCAGTTTTATACTTACAGATATTGAAAAGAGGGAAACCTTGTGGGTGATGCCAAGAAGCGGAAAAGATGTTAGAGGGAAGAAAAAAAGAGTGGGCTTCTTTCTCCTGTGTCCCATCACAGAAACGGTCCACTGGCTTGAAAGCCATTTGGGGAAGGGAACTATTTGTATTGTGTTGCAGCCCTCTGACCAGAAGGAACATCCATAGGAAAAAAACAGTTAATTAAGCCACCAACGATCCATTTAAAACAACAACAAAGCCTACTGGGAAAGTTCCTGGGGAGGAGATAGTACTGCTGTATTTGGGGCATTTCCTTCAGCATTTCCACAGAAACCCACCCAGTTTCCAGGCTGTAATCCATAACATCCAGCGACCGGTTCAGCCCTGGAGTCACAGATGACACTTTGCAGACTTTCAGCAGCCAGGAAACTGAGATCCAGCTGCAGGAGTTTCATTTGCACAGAGGATGCAGACCCCAGTCCTGCTGAGCAGGGTGCCACTTTCCCCAAGTTCACTCCTTTCCCCTAAAAACTACACACCTCCCCCTTAGAATTAGCCTGCTCCAAATAAAAGCTACCAATAAGCTTAACGACCCTCCTAGGCTGTAAACAAAACAATTAATTCCATTAAATTCCATTACAAATTTCCATTGCATTAATTCCAGAAAAGTTACATTCCATTTAATTCCATAAAAAGAGCTAGGAAGCTCTTCCTACCTAAATGTCTATGGTAAAAAAAAAATATCTCCGTCTGTGGCTGACCATGAGATATTCCCCTTTAAGAAGTGTGTCAAAAGTTCTGCAAATCATTTTTAGAGGTTTCTAAATGCATTATTTATAAGTTCTTTTCCTCTCCCAGAACTCTTTATAGTTGAAATTGTAGCATTAATGGAGCTTGGCTTTACAGGCAGAGACAGAAATAGAAACAATAAAACTTTAAAACTTACTAAAATATTTTACGAATAAGCTGCTGTAAAATACCAGGCATCTACAGAGCACGCTGTGGTGAGAAATATTCTAAAGGCCTTATCATTGCTTCTTGGAGATGACCTACATAACTCACAGCATCTTCACTCAGAAATACTGCATCTTTCCAAATAAATGCTGCGAAACTTTTCCAGACCACATTCTAAAAATGCTACAATCTTTTTATATATCCCATATACATATCTTTCTTACTTTCACATCTCTAAAATGGAGTAAAATGATTCAGTAATGCAATATTAAATAGAAAAATGTGCTTTCAGTCATCTGACTACAGCTCCCCAGTTTGAGTTCGATTCCCAAAACAATTTTTGGCAGGAAGAGATATTGCAGGGAGCAAACAGAGGCAGGGAAAGAGAAAAGGAAAAAGATGTAGATTCATGAAATTGGAAGCTTGAATAAAATGTCCCTGCCTTTGAATTTTCATGCATTATTTATTAAATGTGATCATCACTATTACATTTCAAAATACCTTGATGAAAATTCAAACAAAATATTTTTAAATAATTGAATCCCTGGGCAAATTTTGAAACAACTCTATTGGTCCAAAATTCACATCAAGAAATGGCCGTTCTATACAGCCTAATGGATTAACCAGAGCTCTGTGAGTTATGGTGCCTTTAAGAGTACTGAAGTCCATGCCAATACTCACGATGCTGGACACCACCATCTCTCAGTACATTTTCTTTTGTATTTGCATTCCTGTTTTATGCATTTTTTTCAAATGATAGTATCTTCTTTCTCTGTGAAAATCAAATTATTTCTTCAAACGCAACTGTGCAAAGCAGCATTAATTCAAAAGTGTTCAATATATCTTTCTAGGCTGTACTACTGAAGAAACATGTAGAACCTCCAACATCACTTAGGGAGAGTAAGCATTACCCAGATAACTAGTAAGTGAAGGGAATCGTAATTTTACTAAGGTCAGAGACCTCACAGAGGATAAATATGGCTGAATTAACAGCTAGGTTATTTTGCATTCAAGAATCAAAAAAGAGCTGGCTGCAAATGCTTCAGGTCTACAAGTGTTTTGTTGCAATAATTTTGGTATTATAGGAATATTTGAATAGCAACTGAATTAAATTTATTTCAAGATGCTGAAAAAGTAGGTTCTGATGAGAGCCACAAACACTACTCAGGGACTAGAGAAAGTGTGACAGTAGAAAAGGTCAATATTTTTAGTAGGTGAAGAAAGAGATTAAAATAGATTTGATTACAGTAAGCAATCATACCCGAAATTCAGGTGCTCCTTAACCTATAGCAGAACAAAGTATTATAAGAACCGATAGCTGGAAGATGACGTTTTGTTGACAAATTCCTATATGAAATTAATCCAAATGCCCTCTTAAAAACTGACCAAGCTCCGTTCCAATCAGGCTTGCTTCTGCCACTGGCTCTACCGGAAAATATCTAACAATCCAGAAGAATCTACCTGTCAAAAACAATCTAGGAAAAAACCTGCCTGTCTCTACCAGTGACCTTGCTTCAGCTCTGTCCTTCCCTTTTTAAAGGTCACCCTTTGCTCCCTCTCTAGTAGTGCTCTTCCCACCACACTATTCCGCCAACTGACAATGTACTATGCAATAAACATGTAATTTTGTAATTGTAAAATTAATTCTTCATTGGCAACTGTGTTGAACGCTTTTCTGAAACTCAAATACATTAATTCCATTGAATTTATCTACAGAGTTATCTCCTCAGAGATTGCAGAGTTTGGGCACATGACCTACCCTGAAACCCGCGTGCATCCTATTGCACCTGTGTGTCATGAGTTTTCTCCAAAGCTGATTCTAATCCCATAGAGGTAACTATTCAAAAGTTGTATGAATCGCTGTTTTCCCCTTCTTGTCAGGACTCCATAATGATTTCCTAGTGGCATGCTCTCATCCCTTCCCCAATGAAATTATGTCAATGCCATACACACACACTCTTTCACAATCTCAGGACAAGGACTATTCTTTCCCCTCTATTTGAGCATCTTAAGATCTTTGAGGTAAGTTCCCACCTTATGCGCGGTGGTCTTCTTCCCTGCCCTTACTATTAACTTTGTCCTGTCATTCATTCCACGGTCAACATGATCACTCGCTTTACTGCAAATAGAGGTTAAAAATTATTTCACTTGAGCCAGGAGAGCTTATTTTTAACCTCTACTTCATTTTTCAGGGTTCCTACTTCTTTTCTTCCTTTTTACGAGCAAAGAACCTTTGGCAGTTTGTTGTAATTTTCTTAAGTCTATCCACTGACCTTTTGCAAACCTCACGCTTTGTGCCTCCTTTAAAATACAAACGCTTTTTACCGGACAGTCCGTGCCCTGTTCTCTTTGCCCTGGATAACCTTTGCTATCCAGACAGTTCCAGCTAACGTTCACATCTTTGGCTTGACACAATTCTAAACTTCCCCAGCATCCAGACTGCTGGGTCCCAATGTCTTCACCTTTGTATTATTAAAGTTTGCTCTTTGAAGTCAGTAATCCTAGAATTTGGCTTACATGACACAGCTTTGATCATATTCCCTGCTATTTTGGGTAGTGTGGCTATGCCAGTGTGATGCTCCACTTTGAATCTGTTAACTAGAGCAAAGCATGTGGCAGTACAGCTTCTTATATTCAAATCAGCCCATTGCAAATTAATCTGGTTTTCTTTACTGGCTAGATACTGTTGTGTAGACATAATTCTTAGTTACAGACCTATTTCTTCCTTTTACTGGAACAGGCTGTTATTTGGTTGATGATGGTTTTTTTTTTAATTTGAACAAAACTAACTTTGGATTACAGATGCAAGCTTGTTTTGTACAGTCAAGTCTTCCAAGGCATATTAATTAGTTATCGAAGTAGAAAATAATACCGATCACCTTTTGTCAACTGTGTGAATAAATGTGTTAGCTCTATATGGCCCTAGCATGATTAGCACTACCTGTTCACCAGCCATACATATATTATTACAGAAAAACATTCCAGCACAACAATTACAGAAAACCCTACATGTATGTATATACCTGTGCCTCAGCCAATCTTAGAAAGTACAAACCAGGAGCAGCTCTTTGGCTACTTTCTCCCGAAGTGACAGTAACCCCAAAACAGCTTTATTTTTGCTGTCCCTTCCCATGTCTTCACAGCCTATCACATTAATAATGTATGGTGCTACCACATCACCTTCTGCCTTTAGTTCTGCTCCCCTTGGGCAGCACACATTTTTCTGATACTCGTGTTCCAATTGTAATTATTATACTTAATTTCACATCCTGCACAAGCAGTTTCAGTGCGCTGCCAAGTATCTTTTTGAGAAACACAATGGAACCTCAGCTGCGTCTGCCTAACCTCATTCAGTACCATACCTGACCTTCCAGCTTCCACTGCATCACCTGCCTGATCACTACTCTTGGTAGTAACATTTTTTTCCCACCGTAACAGTTACACAATAATTTAGGTCAGAAAGGACCTCTTGAAGTCTATAATTCAACCTTCTGCTCAAAGCATTTTGAGCTTCAAAGTCACATCTATTTGACCAGGGCCCCATTCAGTTTTGCGAACCTCCAAATCTCTTGGTCGTTCCCCTTGCCTCTGTGACTCCTTTCTCCCTTATCTCCTCACCCGACTTTTCCATATAATAGAACCAGACTTGAGAAATTATGTGTGTCCTCCCTGACCTTCTCCACACTGTTTTGTAGCATCCTTTCCTCCTCCTTGACAGACTGGCAGAACTCTGCTGAAGGTCATCTAGGGTGCAAGGTCTTGAAGCCTCAACTTCTCATCACTATCCTTGATTGATTCCAAGCGACAGTTTCTTTTTTTTGTGAGACCATAGGTGAGAAAAGGAAAAAATTTTGTTTCTTAGAGATTATTTCTTGGTGTCAGATCTTCAACGTGTAATTCTGTCCCTGGCAGGCAGCACAACACTGTCTTCTGGACCAGCTGAGCCGGCAGGCACTCAGTTCTGCTCAACAAGAGTCCTCACTAGCAGATCTGCTCCATGTCTGTATGCATCTCTGCTTTTCCTTTCAACTGCAGTTTGTCTCATCATCTTTTCTCTGTCATGGATTTCCACATATCACCCTCTTTGTTCATTGCTGAGACTCACAACACCTCTGCTCAGGAGACAGACGCAGCAGATAAATGTACACACATTTCAGAAGCATGTAATCAGCAGTCACTGGAAGGATTTTGCTCACATTGTTTATAATTAATTTCTCTCTCAGGAACAATACCTTCAAATCTGTCCTTTTTTATTTCTTTGAGGCAGTTTTTTTTGTAAATTAAGCAGATCAGCAGGTGACAGGTTCAATGGCGTTCTACTAGTCCCCACTATTGCCACAAGCATCACTGATTCTGCCACGGGACACAATACCAGGCACTTTTGTTTGTATACGTGAGCATTATCATTGCTACAAAACAAGCTGTAGCAATGGACTAGCAGCTGCACACTCCCCAAAGCACTACCTAGCAGTCTTGAGTATCACAAGATCTTCCTTGGCAGCTGATGTCCCAAGCAGGCAGATGAACTGCATATGCCTTTTACTTAGTCTCATGTTTTAAAATTTAATTATCAAGATGTCCTCCTTGCCTCGTAATTTTATCTTTACACTATTTGCAGTAATCAAATTTCCTTGTTGCTTTTTGTTTCTATGGTATAAACATCACTACTTAACTCGATTTAAGTCACAAAATATCTCATTAAACCCCATCCAGAAACTGTTGGTAAGAGGTTTGTGTTACTAAACACTCATTTATCTCTAATTATAATGATGGAACATACCACATTCTTTTGATAGGAAGCATTCACATCTTGGCTTCACACCTTAACTACTTAGGAATCAGAATCCCCAGTTTTCAGTTATTAAAACGAAGTTACAAGAAACATATGAGGGATGGAAATGGTGGGCAACGGAACATTTTAGGTAGATATAGAAAAAAACTAGAGGAAAAGTGAGTGAGTTCAAGCATTATCATTGATCAAGCATAGCGTATGATATTCAGAAACTAAGTTATAGTTTTCTGCAATTCTGCTGCCAGAGAACAGAGTAGGTTGCTGGAACTTATCAGTCTCTACCTAGCGAATGTGTGATCAGCTGATAGCACAAGATGCTCCATTAGTGTGACAGAAGCCAAGATTCAAAGTGCAAAAGCTGTATGACCGTGGAGTTCAGCTTAAAGTTGAAAAACCACATGTACCTCTCAAAAACCCCACAAAAACTCCCAAACCCCAAACAAGTCAAATAAACCCAACAACCCACTGAAGAAATCCCAAACCCTTCCTGCCTACCTTAATGTTAACAGTTATCAGGATAATTTTGAAGACTAATTCTACCCACCACTTGACCTCAGGTGAAGTGCTTACAGGATGAAGCCAAGTAGAAAAGTCCCTGTCTGAAGGCGTGATTATTCTGTGCGTTCAGTAAAAGCAGGAGGAAATCAGGCAGCACACTGTAGTTTACATAAAAATAGAACAAGGAAACAGTAAGCGACCTTTCCCTTACAGACCTTCTCAAGACTTCTCTAAAAGTCACTCCAAAATAAGCATATAAAGCAAGGCTTGCATCAATCACCATGAAGCATAGAGGAACCTCCCCTCCAAATCCCGCCCGCCTTCCCCCCTTGCCCCATGCTGGTTCGACTCTCTTTTCCAGGCTCTTGAATTCCCTTCTTTTAATGCTCTTCCTGCTGGTTTACAGCCCTGCACACCGGGGAGCACGTTCTCTGCTGCCAGTGACTCTTGTTACGGTACCAGGGAGGCACACATGTTGTCCATTTCTTCCAGGTGCATTCTTTTATTCAAGTCCCACTGAAATCAGTGGAAGAAGTCTTGGGGTGTTGGATCAGAACCCAGTATTTTCAAACCTTTTGAAATTAAATGAACCCTACAGTTTGTTAAAAGGGACATGCTGGAAATGAGTCTACACCCAGCTAGATGAGGCTCGAGACAGGAATTTCCGAGGTCAATGCAAGCAAGCTTGACTTGCTACTCATTTCTTTTGCTTATGGCACCAGTAACATCATTTTAGAAACTCTTTGGAATTTCCCATTTGAAAGTTTTCAGTGAAATGCTGCAGGCATATATAAGTAACATCAAGGTATTCCTTCAGGCTGGGCTAGTGAGCGGGCATCATCTAGCTCCATCCGTTCTCACGTGTCACCTTTACATACCAGCTACTGTTGGCCGACCAGCTTTCACAATAAACAGCTCAACTTCCATGCTCTGAGTTCTCAGAGAGCCTTTCATAGGCAATTTACATACAATTTTAGGGAAGGCGATTGCGTTAGGATTGTGTTAAATACTCTTAAACTTCAAAAAAAACCTGTTAAACATAAGATTATTTTTAAGTGGACAAGGTGATATGGATATGGCTGACAGTTTTAAGTGTAGTTTGTAGTTCAGCATTCCTTTTTTTTTTAACATGATATTCAAGAAATTTGAGTTTTCTAATTGGAATGAAATTTTCAGCTGATGTTTTGAATACCATGGTGGATCACTTCAGTCTTTTACCATTACATCTGCATCTTCAGGCACTGGGTTTGGCATCTAATGCTTCATCCAGTACCGGGCTTGTTTAGGTCAGTCAAACATTGATACAGTAAGGGGCTGCAATTTTTATTTTTGTGACTATCATCAGCTAAAGGATTTGTTATTTCCTATATTGCTCAAGTAACTCACGTGTCAAGAAACAGAACCATTCTGCAATTCTAGCCTACCCCGATGCCTCTCTGTATTCCTTACAGATGCTCTTCTATTATGTTTTACAAATTTTAGAAGAAAAGCATCTGACGTTTTATGACAAATAGCCCTAGCAGCAATTTAAAGTGCAAGTCTAAACCAGAAAGTTTTAGACCTTCAGTTTTCCTTTCTATAAGGCCCCTTTTCTTTTGCTTAGACATCCACATTTTTTCCAACGTTTTTAAAAAGTTGTATGTATTTATGGTGGAATTTTCAAAGCCACCAAGAGGATTTGGATGCCAGACTGCAGCTCTTTTTAATGAGATCTGGACATCCAAATCCATACACAAATTGAATATACATTAAAATTTGTATACGTGCTAGCAAACAGCTAGCAGAGCTAGCAGCTATGCAACACCCAAAAGTATACTCAATTTGATTCTGCAACACCTTAGTCATTCTAACCAGATCATCTACAGGGAACTACGCCACGTACTGCCATAGCGAGTTGGTTCAGTTGTGCCAGATACTAAGAGCAAGAGGCTGCAAAGCCATTTCACTTGCAAAGTAAGCCAAATTCTAAATATAAACCTCCCACCACAGTATATTCAATTACAAAGTCGCAACTGCCTCCTATTCCAATTAGTGTTTTTACAGGACTTTAGAGAATACCACTCTCCGTTCTCAGCCAACCAGTACCAGCTCCCTTCCTGCAAGGATTCCTCTGTGTCCTTCACCCGCAGGGGACTGGTTTTCAAGGAGCACCGTAGTCAGCACACACTGGGAGGAGATCTAATCCCAATGGCCCCACACACCTACGATGGCCAACTGGATTGCCATGAGCTGTAGAAGTATAAAGCCATATGGGCACAATTTTCAGTCTGGTACTAGTTGATGCTCTAGTAACAATTTTTATCAGTGCAGCATTTTTTGGCTTCTAGGTCTCCCAAAGAGAAGATTTAAACATAGCTCTTCAGGAAGCTACATGTCAGTTAAAGAAAACAAGTGACATACAGCACAGAGAATTGATGGCAAGCAAATGTAAACAATAGTAGGAATTGGCAGTGTAATTGACTTAGCAACAAGGGTTCATTTTTATCAGAACTGGTTTTAGCTAGAAGTGCTTTAGGAACAATTCCTGTCTTCAGCTGAGGATAAAATACAAACTAAATATGGACATGTGTAGGTAACTAGTGTTTTTAGTATCATTTTAGAAAATCGGTATATATATTTTTATAATCTGTAAATGATGGATTCCCTAAAAATATGAAGGTTTTTCTTCTTTGCACAGGAATCTGTTTGAACGTCAATTTAATGATTACTACTGGTAGATGGAATTTTGATATCCATTTGGTAGTGATTTACACCAGTGTTTTGAAGGCTGCCAACAAGCAAATCCAGAAGGCAGGCAGCCAAAATTCCAGAACAGACAACTGTCTTTTATTTTATAGCTTATGCATTTTGAGCTTAATATGATTTTCCACTAACAAGTTCTGTACCTTCTCCAAAGTGCTAAAACTGGTGTGCAGAATTGCAAAGAAACACAGTCTCCTCGAGGCAACCTAATATTAAACTCATGGTAAATTATAGAAGTTATACTGTTTACTTAGGGGAAAAAAACAGAAATGTTAAAAGAACTACACATGATTTATTGCAGACACTTGCTTCAATGGTCACATTTTTAAGCTTGATTATATATGAAACAACAACCTATCAGCTAAGCGTTGTTTCCCCTTTGATACAGAATGAACAAATACATAAGAGGCAAGGAAAAGATTGCTATAACACTTATGAGGAGCACAAAGTATGCATTGGTTGTATCACACATTTGATAAACAGGATGCAAATCATATTTCATCTTTTCAGAAAGGCATCTAAAAGAAGCTGCATTTTAAGGAGCAAAAAGGGTACAAAGAAACAGGGGTTTCTCACCTTACAAGCAGAACTATAGGAAGTGGGCACACATTAGCATGGTGATGGCCAAATCGTATGCTAAATATGACGACTGAATGCTTTCTAATGCTAATAGTTTTCCATTGGCAACAGAAATATTAGTAAATGAAAAGCTACTTAACCATCAGTCTAGACTCTACAGATGAAACGAGGCCCTAGCTACCACTCTGTATCCATGAGCATGAAAGATCAAACACAGTTTCACTGTACATATTATTCTTCCACCACTCAACCATCAAAGATGATCCCTATCAGAAGAGCACGTGCTCATTACTCCTCGGAGCTATAGCTGCCACTTGACCATTACCACCTGAAACTAAAACCAGATTAGCTAAGTTGTTGACTATATAGAAAAGGTAGTTCTGTGTGCCATGCGTGCCTCCTGAACTATAACCGCACAGAACTGACCACCACAAAGAACACCTTTCATTCCATTAGAAATTACTTTACAAGTTAAGACATACAAGTCCAAACCAAATAGGCATTAGACAGCACGTTAACAGGTGAAAATAGTATCAGTTCTGAAATAATGGCCTTGAAGTGATACTCCATGTTCATTATGAACTGGGAATGAATCTTCTGCATTGCTTTGCTCTTCCTGGCACAGGTTTTTGCCTGACTATAAAACTTACCATCCTGTCTCCTTTCTTAGTAACGTTTGTCTATCCCAATGAATTTCTAAGCTACATCTTGTTTCATACTCCATGGCAGTAGAAAGAACAAACGCCAACTTTAAAAGAAGCACCCCTGCAGAGCAGCATGGATGCCCTTGCATGACAGTACAATGCAGGTGTAGCCTTAGAAACAGGATCTTATTTAAAGACAGGTTATGAGCCCACAGGATGCAAACCTTGACACGTATGACCAAGGAAATGACAAAAGCCACTGCACACATGCTGCTCATCCCACAAGATCACATAGTCTAACTGGACCGTATGCTTTTCCTCCGCCTGTTACAAGCTGTACAATATATACCTCTGTACACATCCAACTTGTAACAGAGTCCCAGGCACCAATTAGACCCTTCCCTATAGCCCAACTGTAACGCAGTTGATGCAAAAGACTTTTAAATATACACTGAAGAGAAACCGGAGTTACTCTAGATGTATTTTCTGTGTATTTTATTGATCTGATACAATATACAAGCATACACAACAGTATAGGCACGTGCATGTGTCTGAATATGCATACATACACAAAATGCCATATGTATGATACATACAACAAACAAGGCTAGATTATCTGGTCTTGCAGAGATACACCCAGTACAGGACTAAAAAGCAGGTTGCAGGCATACAAGCCCTTCAGAACCGTAACACTGCCTGTTCCTACAGCTGCCTGGGGACCTATTCTGTAATAGGACAGAAAAACAACAGGTATCTATTTTAGATCTGGTAATAAAGTAGATGGTTGCTTTTATCTTACCACTGGTTATTCTGTTTTCCAAGGGTGATCTGTTATTATTCAGATAATTGCGACTCGCTGGCTTTACCTCAGCAGGTAAACAAAAGGTGCGCAAGAACTGCTAAGTGGAATTCCACAGCATGAAGATAAATAAAGCCCACTGGGGAGCCACGGCAGATGATGAAACTGCATCAGGCCCAACAGGTTGTTGGGACCCAGGGGCTGAGATGTGGGAAGTCTGGGCCAACACTTGAGAAAGAGCTCAATAGGGATTATTGCTTTATTCTTTGCCCCTCCAAAACCCACCATACTTACACATCCCTCTAGTCCCCTCTTCTAATACCACCACAGAAGTCAGAACCCACCAGCATGCTAATAAAGCTTTTCCACAGTGAAGAACTACTACCATTTATTTGTCATTGACATATTTTATGAGGAAAACAATAAAGTTGGTCAAGTTGGTTATCAGGCACCTGGCTGCGTGATTTGCATAGGAAACCACAGTTGTTGGGAGCTGAAAGAGAAGCCTCATGGCCTCACAGTGTATTCTGAGAAGAACACGATGGATAGTTTCTGGCTAGTTTCTATTTTAACTTTTCCAGCAACAAAAAGAATACTGATGATATAGCTCTGACAGTCATATTTTGCTTGTTAAACAATAACAAAATACATTTTAAGACACATTTTTTACCATGAACTAACGTCAATTAATAACCTAGACCTGAATTTCTTCCTCTGCGGCAAGTTCACGGCTTGGATCAATAAGACAAGTTCCTATCATTTTCCCATCAGATATTACTGGAGAAGCAGTAGGTGTCTGCATGGTAAGTAAAGAGAGAGAAGGAGAAAAACTGGGGGTCATGGTTGGTGGAGGGTATACAAGATTATGGGTAACGGGAGAACGAGGATATTTTTTAAATGCTTGCCCAGTTATTATATCTGGCATACGTGGTGGCACTGTCCTTATGCCAGGCTGAGCTACTGATGTTATCAAGGGAGGAGGGAAAGCCAGAGATTTCTTCTCCTTAGGGAAGCTATGAATGTGTACATTTTCATCTTCCAGTTTTGCAATATCATTAAACACTGAGGCAAGAGGTTGAAATCTGGGCTCCCAGCTGAGCACATAATCCCAGTTAAAATCGCCTCCGAGATCCTCATCAGAGGTTCCAAGCGCTGCAAGTGAATCATACACAGAGTCCTGCCTACCTGACGTCAAGACATATTCTCTTGTGAGGTCTGTCATTATGTCTTTCTCCTTTATTCCAATCTTAAGTGTTTGAGACAACATTTTATGCGCATAGACTGTGTCGCAGGCTTCTTTTGTGCCTTGTCCTTTAATGGCCCGCATGCTCTCCATGCTCTGCGTGGGAGGCACAACATCCATTTCTCCAGACTGACAGGAGAGCTGATCAGACTCCCTTGGGATCCCCGAATCTGGCACCTGTGAGCCACGCTCGCTCAGCGCCGAGCCAGTGCTCTTTCTGCAAGGATGCTCATTGATCCTTTTGATTTCCTCGTCCTCTGCAGTTTCTCTTTCAGCAGAACCGTGGCCACTGGAATCTGAATGCCTGCAGGGGACACCATCATCCTTCCCCTCTCCAATTCCTGCTAGGCTCAGCCATTCTGCTATGGCACCCATGGGAAGCCTACTGCTCTCAGTGCTTTGGATTTGCTGGCAGTCCTTACCTTCGCTGGCTGAATTCACTTCAGTAGCTGAGGAGGATACTGTGGCTTTTTTCACACAAGAGTGCATCGGATCTTTCTGGTTATGTCTCAGAATAAGCGCAGCAAGACTGACTGCAAGCAGTAGGAACACTGTCAAGGAGACCAAAACACTAATGGTCAGGCTGTATGCTGATGCTACAGGATAACTCTCAGGAGAACTGGAAACATTTACCAAAACGGTGCATACTGTGAACTTTGACTCAATTTTGGGGCTATGAGCTCTTACCAACAATTCCAGTGTGTCATTCCTTCTGCTGCCGTTCTTCTTTCTGTGAACAGTCTGAGTCAAATAAATATTACCACTGGTTTGATTCACAGAAAAGAACGGAGAAGTTTTTAGCAGGGAGTAATGAACAATTCCATCCAGTCCACCATCGCTGTCTGATGCTGTCACTCTGCCAAGCAACTGGCCTGCTTCATTCTTCTCAGGGAGATTAAAGAAATATTGATCTTGTGTAAACACTGGGTCAAATTCATCTCTCCCCTCAATATCTACCTGAACGGTAACGGTAGCCAGTGAGTCACCTTTATCTTTTGCTTGAATTATGAGACAGTACCTATTCTGACTTTCATAGTCAAACATTTGCTTTGTATGAATATCTCCTGTCAAAGGATCAATGAAGAACATGTCATGGTCTCTAGGAGCTTCACGATGAGCCAAACACGAAGACTGGATGGAGTAGGTAAGGTGTCCATAGGAGCCTTTATCAAAATCCAGTGCATTAACAGCACACACAGAAGAAAAGGTAGGCAGATTTTCACTGACAATGCAGCTGAGGCTGGGAAACAAAAACAGTGGGGCATAATCGTTGTCATCTAGGACGCTAACAAGAACAACAGAAAAAGCCACATTTTTTACATCAGTTCCTCCATCTGTGGCTTGGATGATCAAAGTGAATTTCATGGTCTCCTCATAATCCAGCATTTTCATTAAATCCACTGATCCCGTTTTCCCATCCAGGCGAAAATGTCCCTTGTCATTTCCAGAGATGATAGCATAAGTGATCTCAGCGTTAGTGCCTGCATCGCAGTCATTTGCTGAAACTTCAGTAACATGACTACCGACAGGGATGCTTTCTTTGACATGAACATGGTACTCCAGGCTGCTAAATACTGGAGGATTATCATTAACATCCAGCACAGTTATTAGCACAGTAGCAGTTGAATTCAAGGAGGGTATTCCACGATCAGAGGCAAGGAGGACCAAACGGTGAGAAGCCGCCACTTCCCTGTCAAGAACGCTGCTCAAAACAAGACCACCAACAAGTTTGTAGGATGTTTCTGACTCCATGACACTTGTTTCCACAGAGAATAAATTCTCAGCATTGCCATCAATAATGGAGTATTCAACATACGTGTTTTCACGTGTCCAGTCATAGTCAATGGCTGAAAATGTGAGGATGCTTTCTCCAATTGAGGCATCCTCACTCACTGTGAGATTGTACAGAACCCTCGTGAACTGAGGGGCATAGTTATTTACATCTTCTACGTGCACCTCTAGGGTGGTAACTGCACTCAGAGTGGGACTGCCACCATCCGTGGCTTCTATCAGGAGATGAATAAAGGACACCTTTTCCAGCTGTGTCACTGGTCCCGTAGCGAACACCGAACCTGAAAGTAAAACAGAATTAACTAAAGGCCACACTTCACACTCATTAAGACAAGTAAACGTGATTCCGAAAGCTGAATCTAACCAGTTATATTTGAAAATGACTCAGCTGTAAAGACTGCACACTCCCAAGTAACTCTCGCATCCAGAGTAGTGGGTCAATGGCTCAGCGTCTGGATGGAGATCAGGCCGGAGTGGTGTTCCTCAGGGGTCCGTATTGGGACCAGCACTGTTTAATATCTTGATCACTGATGTAGACAGTGGGATCAAGTGAACCCTTGGCAAATCTGCCAACACCACTAAGCTGAGCAGTGCAGCTGACATACCTGAGGGACAGGATGCCATTCAGAGGGACCTGGACAAGCTTGAGAAGTGGGCCCGTGTCAACCTCATCAGGTTCAACAAGGCCAAGTGCAAGGCCCTACACCTGGGACTACATCTGGGGCAGGACAACCCCTGGTATCAATAGAGGCTGGTGAATGAAGGGATTGAGAGCAGCCCTGCAGAAAAGGATTCAGGGGTACTGGTGGGTGAAAAACTGGACATGAGGCAACAATGTGTGCTTACAGCCCAGAAAGCAACCATACCCTGGGCTGCATCAAAAGCAGCAGGTCAAAGGAGGAAATTCTGGCCCTCTTGGTGAGACCCCAACCTGGAGTACTGCATTCAGTTCTGGAATCCTTAGCACCACCAAGACATGGACCCATTGAGGTAGGTCCAGGAGAGCCACAAAAATGATCAGAAGGACGGAACACCACTCCTACAAGGAAACACTGAGAGAGTTGGGGTTGCTCAGCCTGGAGAGACCTTATAAGTGGCCTTCCAATATTTAAAGGGGGTTTGTAAGAAAGATGGGGACAGGCTTTTTAGTAAGGCCTGTTGTGACAGGACAAGTGGTAATAGTTTTAAACTAGAAGAAGGTAGATTAGATTATATGTAATTTTATTATTAATTAGATTAGATATAAGGAAAACATTTTTACAATGCGGGTGATGAAACACTGGAACAGGTTCCCCGAAAGGTGGTAGATGTCCCATCCTTGAAAACATTCAAGATCAGGTTGTATGGGGCTCTGAGAAACCCGATCTCACTGAAGATGTCCCTCATCATTGCAGGCGGGTTGGACTAGATGACCTTTAAAGGTCCCTTCCAACCCAAACTATTCTATGATTCTAAGAAATCATAGCTAATGCTGCAAAGCCAAGGCCTACACACAATGATGCAGTATCAAATAAACATACTGTGTTTAGACCAGCAAAAAATTCTCTTCCTAGTAACAGGCTGAACATGCAAACTGCATAAAATAAAAGGCAAATCAAAGCTAAGGAAATAGAGGCTCCTTATTAGAGGTGGCTATACTGTGCAAGTTCATTACTGAAGGTCATTAGTTCTGTTTTGCTTTCAATCCAGTAACAGGATTATGGGCTTGCCTGTTATTTAGATAGGATTGCCAATAAGTTATGTAAACATGTTTAATTGAAATTGCTTATCTAAACATGGTGGTTGGACTAAATGACCTTGAAAGGTCCCTCCTAACCCAAAACAATCAATGACACTTCATTCATAAGCTATCTACCTCTACTTCGCTCTTCACGGTGTGTAGCTAAGCACCACAGACCAATGCTGTGTGACAATTTTCTGATCACAGTTGGAAACAACCACTAGTCAAACATAAGGACAGGTTGGTCAATACAGAGTAACAAATGGGTAAAAAAGAAAACAGCTTTAACTGGGCAAGACATTTGTATAGTGTTTATAGTTGCCATCACCCAACAAACACTCAAAAATTCATCTCATGTAAAAACCTTATTGCAAATAAGCAATAAGAACTTTCTCATAGAATAGCTGCACATCATTTTTGCAGTATCTAGCAATCTCTAAAGCCGATATTCCAAAAAATCTTCTGTATAAATGCATACAAAAAGAGAGAGACACAATTTTCCACCTCCCAGAGTGTTACAACATTAGGCCAGAAAAATTTAAATTGGTGTATATTTTAACTATTGAAGAAAATTAGGTATTTTGGAGATACACATGTACTTCCATGTTCTCAGTTTAGAAAACTCCTAAAGTTTTCTAAAGAAGCAATCTTAAATACATACTGCCCAAACCCCATTATGACAGTTTCAACTTGTACTGAAAAATAGTAATTACGAACTGAAATTGAGTGAAATCTAATACATCAGCTGAAATGTTACGAATCAATGCAAAACATGCAGCAACTTTTCTATCAAATTACATCAGAAGAATAGCACCTACAGGACGCTGTGACTAGCTGCCTCATGCATGGTTCAGGAACAAACAGAGAACTCTAGTTTTTGATGCGATCAGTTCTTCATCAATAAGCAGTTTAGCAAAAACATATGGTGGACTTTGACCACCAAAGATTTCCAGAACTCAAGTGATCACTGGCAACAGGTAAGGAAGTGCAATAGGACTCTTCCATTTACATTGAAAAAACTGAAATAATAAATTGTGCTTACAGACTCACCATTCTTGTGATTAATAGCAAACCCCTCAGCAGAAGAGAGGATTTTGTAGGAAATTATTCCATTATGCTCTGAATCCCTATCCACAGCAGAGACTGTCAGAACAGTGGCATCCATAGAAATGAGCTCTGGCAAACTCACCTGACATAGAAAGCAAAATTATATTTTTTACAGAGCTTAAGAAAAGGTTTTGAAAATTAAACACACAATTTTCTTCATTTACTCTTAGTGGAAAAAACAAACACAGTTTTCAGCATTAAAAAAGTTTCACCTACTCATTTTCTTCTGGGACAAAACTAAAGAGTTGAGATATTGAAAACAATGCACACAATACAGCCAAAATTTATAGTAAACTTCAAATGGTAGTAAAATCTGTCTAGTTCTAGTTCATGATGATGATGAGTTCAGAGAATCACTGAATCTCTTTTTTCACCAACTAACGGAAGGAATATCTACAATGGACTGCACTTAAAATTGGATTTTCTCCCTGCTTTCAGAAACACCTTGATTTTCATACCTGGAATACAGTCTGCAGTCCCTGCCTGGAGTGTATGATTGACCATTAAAAAATAAATAAATACATGTACCCAGAAAATTCCACAACCAGAGCACTTAATCATCACTGGAGTATTGCTAGAATTTAGTTTTTTAAAATGCTCCCTTCTTCCTTCATATGTTCTAAGCCAAGAAAGTCCTTTCCCTTCTTAAGAGCTTCCATTATTTCAAGTCCAGACACAGCACTTTTGTGACCAAAGTTTCCTTCCACCTTATAAATCCAATTTCAAATTAACAGTATGATACAGCAGCTACCTTTGATGTACCTTCAACTGTTAGTTTAAATCATTTTAACAGAGAGATTATATGCATATAATAGCCATATATATGAAACTATATTTGAAAAGTATAAATATGAAAACACTTGAAAGAACAATAAAAGGGTAAAAGTCACAGAATGATGAATAGAGAATTATACGTATCACCAACTGAAAAGAAGCAGTGCATCTTACTGTCCAACCAACACATAAAACATCAGGATTGTGGAGAGAGAAGCTCACTTGTTTATGCTCGCATAGCCAACAGAGCTACGCTGGTTTGCATCAGTTAATAACCCTGCCTGCAACATCTGCTCCAATCTACAAAAAAAAAATATCCTAGCACTTGCACAAGCAAGTACTTGCCTAAACTATTCTCCAAAATCAGACACATATGAGGGTTGAGGAAAACTTAAGGCAAAGTCTAAAAATCACTTGAGCTTTAGTGGTGCTTTTTTTATTTCCCCCCCATTCCAGAATTTAGACTTGTAAATGGCCAATTTTCACAAATCCTGACAACTCAGGCACCTGCATATTTCACAGGTATCTACAGTCTGTCCCATAGTTACCTAAAACTGCTGCACCTGCTCAGAGGTTGATATGTCACCTTTACTCAGACAAGTGTTTAGATCTACACCTTGACTGAAGATTTTTAAAAGAAGCATTTTTAAATCCAAGTCTTCTGTGGTGCCTCATATTCTTGGCTCTGAGCACATCCACCACACACAAAAAGCACCAACCCAAGCAGACAGCTCAGCTCACAGGATTGCAGAACGGCGGAGGCTGATGGGCACCTCTGGGGGTTACCTTGTCCTGGCTCTGAGCCGGGTCACCTAGAGCAGGGTACCTGCCCATGGATATAGTTAAGTTTTTAGTATCTTCAGGGATGGAGACTCCAGAACCTCTCTGGGCAACCTGGGCCAGTATTTGGTACACAGATTGGCAGCCTTAGTGCAGCCGACCTTCACCTGGAGCTCCAGGCTTTGTCTCTCTCCCACCCCAACCTTAACTCCAAGCCATGACAGGTGCTGATGCTCAGCCCAAGCCCCACGGCCTGAGGGCTGATGAAGTCACAGCAAACCCCTTTCAACAGGCTCCGTCGAGAGCTCTGTACGATACTGTGCTCACTTTGGCAGCACATATCCTAAAATCCGAATGATACAGAGAAGATTAGCACGGCCCCTGTGCAAGGATGACATGCAAATTCATGAAGCGTTCCAGATTTTCTTAAAGATCTGGGGGTGCTGGCTGGCAGCAGGCTCAGCACGGGTCAGCAGCACGCCCGGACAGCCAAGGGGGCAACCCACATCCTGGGGGGCATCCCAGTATAACCAGCTGGTCAGCAGAGGGGATTATCCCACTGTATTCAGCACCGGTGCGGCCAGACCTTGAACACTGTGTCCAGTTCGGGGCCTTGACATTTAAGAAGGATGTTCAGGTCTTCAAATGTGTCCAGAATATGTCACCAGCAACAAAGCTGGTGGAAGGGCTGGAAGGAATGTCCCATGGGGAGGAGCTGAGGACTTTGGGCTTGTCTAGATGGGAGAGGAGGCGTCTGAGGGGCGACCTCGTTGCTCTCTGCAGCTCCCTGAGGAGGGGAGGTAGAGAGGGGAGGTGCTGAGCTCTTCCCCCTGGTATCCAGTGACTTGTGAGAGTGGTTCAAAGCTGCACCAGGGGAGGTTTATACTGGACACCAGGAAGCACTCCTATACCAAGAGGGTGGTCAAGCGCTGCAAAAGGCTTCCTAGAGAGGTGGTCGATGCCCCAGGCCTGTCGGTGTTTAAGAGGCATTTGGACAGTGCCCTTAGCAACATGCTTTAACTTTTGGTCAGCCCTGAATTGGTCAGGCAGTTGGACTAGATAATCATTGTTTATTACTACAACAATTATTACCACATTACATGTAGTAATAATTGTCCCTTCCAACTGAAATAGTCTAGTCTATTTTATACGTGCTCTAATACCTTTGATCATCTTAGCGGCCCGTAGTTGTCCATAGTTGCTAAAGCAGCTTTGTTTCAAAATACTGTTGGAAAACTTACATCTACAACAGCCTAGCAGTCCAATTGCTTGTCCAGAAGCCCAATAGCTGAGCTGTATGTCCTCCTCAGTCTAGCAGGGGATGCTGGGGAGGTCAAACATGTATACCTTACTTCCTTCTATGACCGCCACTGCTGTAAGGCAGGGTTACACATTACAAACTATATGTGCGTAACCTACCATACGGGCATTTGCTGCACCTCTGTGGTGCTGTGTAACTGAAAATGAAAAAAAATCATGCCATAGTAACAGGGCCAGAATAAACATACAACTTGTTCACCGTTGTCTCAGGAGGAGGAAGTTCTGAACACCGGACCCTGCTCCTCAGACCGGTCTGGATTATATCTGGTAACGCCCAGTGATGAATGCATGGTGTGTGGAGCACAGCTAGCATTCACACCACTTTCCCCCTGAAGTCAGGAATCACAAACATGAAAACTGAACAATTCCTTCAGTCCTTTTTAGCAGAATTCCTACAAAGGGGCTGGGGTTTCACCAGAAGAGCTCTGCTTTGTTTCTGCTCAGTCATAGTTTGCAGAGACCTTCCCTCCCACTGCTCACATGCATTTTTAAGACAAATATAAACAAGCACTCCTACTATTTATCATCATATATGGAAAGACATCACATGTTTGCTGTCCATTTGCTATGTTCCCACCTGATACGAATCCCGAGTAAACACTGGTGGGTTATCATTAACGTCCAAAACAAGGATGGTGAGTTCTGCTTCTGTTTGATGTACAGAATCTGAAACTACAATTCTCAGCTTATGCACAGCAGTTTCTTCAAAATCTAATGGTTCCACCACAGTGACTACACCAGTGTGTTGATCGATGGCAAATTTCATTCCAGGACTATTATCATAAGTAAAACCAAACTGAAGTGCTGGCCTGGAGTCCGCATCACTTGCTGACACTCGAGTCACTATAAAGCCAGGCAGGGCACCTGAAACAATAATTTTCAGAATAAGTCATAGCTAAAATATGATGTTATAATTTCTGAAGATTTTGCCAATTTCCCAATATTGAATCTCAGTTTTTGGTGTATTTTGACTTCCTGTTTCAGAATAAAAGCAATGTCCGTAAACGCTACAGAAACAGTAGTGGATTTCTTCAAATGCATCTGCTTTATCCCAGTTTTAATTTCAGTTTCCTTTAGACCTTCCCAGATCCAGTGTAGCCTTAACTGTTTTTTTAGGAGGAACAGGAATTTCCATTATTTTCCCCAAGCATTTATTGAGTATTGTCACAGACTTCCACAAGAATATTTAACTGAGGCATCAGAGTCCCCATGTCTGTGTAGAACGAATGAATGCAATTCTGAAGCTTTTCCAAAGGAGGCCACTAGAGAGAAATGAGACCTCCAGCTAAACTTATGTAGCACAAAAGTCTTAAGAGCTCAAGGTATAGCCCTATGAGATTGAGAAACTGGATACAGAGAGCTTTTGCATTGTGCTAGATTCACATGGGATTGCAAACTGAACCTATTAGTAATCACCTAACAAAGCCTAGAGCTAACAGAAAGCAAAACATTTCCTATTTGCACACCTGGGGAATTAAGCCTCAAAAACACTGTGCAGTGTCCTAAAGCAAGTGTTCTTAAACAAAATACAAAATCTAAATAAGTAGCCAGTAGTTTACAGCTGCTGGGCATCCATGATTCCCATACCTCTCATTACCATTGGGAGCTAAATATAAGACAGGCTAAAAAATATCACTAAGAAAGACAGCCTTGATATTTTTTGTTAACAGGAGTACTGGAATTTCAGCACCTAAATCTTCATAAATTTCCAGCTGTGTATCTTAATGCATCACAAGTACATGTATTTTCAGATGCTGGGCTTAAGACTCAAGGTCTGCAAATGCTGAACTAATGTCACACAACATGCCAGATGTATGCTGGGATGAGAACTCAGGAGGGTCCTGGGTCATCCTCTTCATGATCTTCAACTGCATCAAGCTATACAGCATTTTAATGCTTCAATCAAATTTACAGAAATTATTCTTTCATCACATGAAGTTCAAAATGTCTAATTTCTGGCAATGCTGGTTTTAACACCAAGTATTTTTATTGGAGAAAAGCAGAAATTGAAGACATCTGAAGAATATGACACTGCAGTCCAAAATGAACAGATTACAGATGTATTTTTGCAGAGTTTGTTTTTTTCTTTCTGAATTGCCTATGGTTTTATTCCAAACTATTCTTAAAAACAATGTCTGAAGATTAAGAATAATGCCTCTGAAACAAAAGCAGATCACAATTTACTTTGATATTTCAGTATTAATACAATCCATTATCCTTTTTAGTACAGGTGCTTAGTTACACAAATCACCAAAAGCATCGTTGTCTGACAAATCCAGTTTTACGATAACATTGCTGTACTATCACACTTACTTTCTAGGACCTCCACTTCACCTAGTGGTTGGAGAACTGGAGCATTGTCATTAACATCTAACACTTGTATCCTCACAATACTTGTGGCAGAAAGTCTGGGGTTTCCTTTATCAGCAGCTTGTACAACTAACCTACAATTAAAGGAAGCAGTAGTTGTCACTATTGGTCAGAAATCACTGAATTATCTACCAGTGGTATAAGCAGGGGGAAAATCACAAATGAAAATATTAGCCCTTTCTGCTCCTCATTTCAAGTCTTAAATTCCATCTTTCTTTCTATAAGATTGACTGTCTGGAGGGTGTGTGTGTGTCTTGCAGGAAAAATGTCTAGGAGATTTTAGGTGGCAGAAACGTAAAAAAATCACAGAAAAGGAAGCATTAATCTATTCATTTCACCCGATTTCATACCAAACACAGGTGGTTAAACAAGCTAGCAAGACTTTCAAAAAAAGACACATTTCTCCAGCTGGTAATTCAGAGGAGGAATTAAAACTTAGGTACTAAATTGTCCTTTGGAGGAACCTCATTGTTCAGAAAGGGACAACAGGAATGTGAAAATCGGGTTATATGAAAGCATTCAAAGTAATATTCAGCCAAAATGTTTGCAGAGACCTAGAATAGCCCCTCCAGTATATTATGAATGTAAGCGATAAAGTGAAAAACCTGAATACATGCACCAATTGACAATAGCAAAGTTATCACTGATCTTAGTGGGACCAGAATCTCACCGTCAGACTGAGAGTTTGCCTGTAGGCTTCCATTTTACACCTGCATAAGGATACGTAGTAGATTCTGCTAACAACCTTTTGATTTCCACAAACAACACGGCAAAGACGACAGTACATAACGATGTGATAAACATGGATAAAAGGATGTTCACCGTCTCTGGCAACTAGTTTCTGAACAACAGTGCAGATGTTTATTGTAAGCAAAGATTATCTGGAAAATTTCACTACTCCTCAATACTACAAATTATCCAGAAGGGAATTCAAAATTAAATCTAACTCGATAGGTGCTCTAAAAAACAGGAGCAGACAAAAAACCAAACCAAGCTATGCAAAAGGATATACAAGGCAGAGTCTGGCATCTCAATTAAATGTTTTGTGTATTAACAACTGTTTGCATGGTGCATCATATTTTCTGTCTCCCTGTAGATCTTCTGAATGCTTTATTTCTCCCTCTTTCTGCTAAGTCACAGTTTCAAGTGTCGAAGAGATGTTACTCCCTAAATGTTCACATGTCAGTATGGAACACCAAGGCTGTGACTCAGGCTGCGGATTGCAGCACTTCCATTCCTGAACCACACCAGCTCTGCTCTGGGTGTCCTTGTGGTTTTTGACACTGACAGAACAACATAACTTGAATTGCAGGCTAGTATTCAATCAGTGACCATGTATAATTCCATATAGAAAGTGTGTTTTTTCTAGAATGAATATTGGTAAGGTATACATATGGAAATATTTTACTAAAAATAATCACTTTCTAAGGTTTCAGGAAAAAACTCTCATAAAAACATCTCAGCCAAGGTATTAAAATTAAGTTTCTGTCAACACTTCCATTATAACTCCTATTATAAGGGACTTAGAACTTCTGCAGATGAAAATGTTCAATTTAGATAAAATAAACAACTCCTTGAAAATTTGAAAGAACCAATGGTAACATTTTGAAATTAAACAGGAAAACAGTTTTGAAAGCTTCTTTTGCTATTCATTTTTCACTTCAAAATGTACAGATTAATAACTTATTAATAAAAAGGAATATGAAGCTTCACATTCCTCAAACCGGCAATTTGAAAGGCTAGAATTCCAATGTAAATACTGAAATAAAATAGGCTGCCCATTAAAGACAGATATGAAAATTATTGTGCTTACATGTTCAATGCTAAATCAACAGTACACATCCCTCCTTTGAAGGACTGATTTTAGGCATTCTTTTAAAGTATTAGTCACAAAAATTCTATTATGATATTTAAACAGCCAAAAATCAGAACTGATGTTTTTGATTCAGTGAAAAACTGAAAAAAAGAAACTCCAAATGAAGTATTCTGCATATTAAGTTAAAACAAAGTATTTCCTTTAGGATACTATTATCAAATTACACTGATACTTTAAAAAAATTATCACATTCTGTTGATTTTTGGATGTTTTTTTTTATTTTCTAAAAGTTATTCTGATTCATAAGAATTCTGAGAGTATGTTTAAAATTTTGAGGTCCCATAGGATAGGAAAGCTTGCAAATATTTTAACTGATGCCACAACCATATTAAAAAAAAAAGGGGGTGGGGGGGGTAATTTCCACTGACACACACAGAGAAATCTACTTTTTGTAGAGATTGCAGTACCTAAAATGGGTGTATTAATGAATCTCGATGTTTTCTCTTTAAGACATGATTTATTTGCTTTCTAATTCCAGTTATGGCATGACCTGTAAAGAAAAACTGTCATGTCCACTTGATCGTATCTACTCACAGTTTCTTGGAAAACAGGAAAAAACCTAATACTTAGTACAAGACAGCTTATAGATTGAAAAGGTTTACAGAAGCATCTTTATCAGGTTATGGAGAAGAAAATTTGAACTATATTCTAATTAAAGAACAGAATATGTCCCTATTTCACGGATTTGGCTTGAGTGTTTTCTCTGTGTCTACATATTTATAAAAAAACATTTCCAGAGAGGGAATGGCTGTACAGTTCTTAATAAACTAAAATCCAGGAACTATCATCATTCCTACAGTGAACCATCACACTCACTTAGATCAGTAAGTGTTGCCACAGATTAAACAAGACTGTATTTCTTCCCCTGAATTTGGGAAGTATGCAAGAACCCACAGTACAAATGGGCAGCTTTAGTCCCGTTCTCAACACTGTCTGGCTTGCACCCAGGCTCTGCGGGTAATGGATATCAACAGAAAACTATAAAATAAGTAACATGAGCGATTTCAAGTTAAACTGAACGAAAAGAACAATACATTTTTATAAAAAACTTGCATACAAACCTGTAAGATGAAGTATTTTCATGATCTAGGACTCTATTAGTTGCTAAAATCCCTCGTGCGGAATCAATTAGAAACGTTGCATTTTCATTACCAGATAAAATTGAGTATTCAGTTTCTCCATTCAGCCCACTGTCAAGGTCAGTTGCAAATACCTGTTTGGGAGCAAAACTGAGGCTTAATTCAAAATGGCAGAATGTGATTTCAGAGAGAAAAACCTTATACCAGAGTCATCTATTTCTGGTTACTTTCCTTTTGATTGCACAGATTTAAGGAAATAATCATAGGTCCCCAACATGAGTGTCACGTGAGGTCACAAAATCTGCTCATGAATTGCAATAGGATGCACCTGAATTCTTCCCCTGAGCAATTTGAAATTCAGCTACACAAAGCACTAGGACTGAAGGTAATCATTTTACACTGCTTATATTACTGTAATGTTACTGTTAGAATGCTTTCTCTGTTTAGTGCATAAAAACACACTTTCTCATGGGTCCAGGACTGGCCTTTAAAGTACTACTGCCATGCAAACAGACAAAGGATAAAATAATTAAACTATTACATTTTCAGAGCTTTCATGGAATGGTTCATTAATTACTTTTTAAAATACGAACCAGAAGATGTAAAAAGGGCAGAGGCAAGCTATAAAACCAACAGAATAAGTAACATTCAACAGCAGCGACCAGGTTTCTCGAAGACTCCTCTGACTCTTTGAAGAGTTGTCTTTGTATTTTCCTGGTTGCTGAACAAGCATTATAATGAGCATGGGATCCAAACCATCGCAGAGGCAACCAGTCAGATTGAATAAAGGAAACAGAACAGAATGTATTCTGTCATAAAATTTTGACTACACATCTGGGTTTACTGCCTTTTGATTTTTCTCCATTCCTGGACATATGTTTCTCTAAATACAATGTCCATCAGTTTCTAATCACTTTGGCCTGGAGGCATTTGTAGCTTTCCATTTATTTATTCTCTAGAGGAGGAATATCTTTAGTACCTAACATGACCCTCACTGTGACCTGACTTGCAATGCAAGAACATGCACTGAGGAAATTATGCGTTCTTCTAGTCCAATTGATGTCTTCTTTTGCTCTAATATGGCCAGCTGGAAACACTTTTGGAGAATGGATCCTTTCAGAGGAAGAAGTGTTTGCACATTTAAATTGAGACAAGCTGCTCTTTAGGCATCAGATTTTAAATTGAACACTTGGGTTTGACTCTACTAGTCTGATGAGTTGAAAGTATTCTTTTTATTGCTTCAGCCCTTTCAGTAGATGCATTAATGCAAGGCCCAGCCTATATTGTAACCAGAACCACAGCTCTGAATGGTATTTTTCAACTATTTGGAGTGAAACAGAAAAGAAAAAAAAAAAAAAAAAAGAAGAATTTAAAGTCCAGCTGCAAAAATATTAAGAAGATAAAGAATTCTCTTTCAAGTTAACAAACTTGAATGAAAGATCTGAAACATAGGCTAGAAAAAAAATCATTGAATAATTTAGATATTCAAGCAAATTGGTAGCAACTCCAAGAAACCCACTCAGTTTTTAGAGACAGTGGTCCACAACAGATCTAGCTGAAATGTAGGCATGAATGGATCAACCAAACTTCTTTTTAACTACAGCACTGGGCTTGGCAAGATAAATTTCCACTCACCTGTATGATGTCTGTTTTAGGACTCTGGCCTTCCCATACTGATGCTTTGTAATAGCTTTGCTCAAATTTTGGTACATTGTCATTCACATCTTGTATCAAAACCGTCACTCCACAGAGTGCTGAATTCAAGCTATTCTCAGCCAAAACGGAAAGATGTATTTTATTCTTAACTTCAAAATCAAGAAACTTTGGCTCTTTTACTGTGATTGCACCTGGTTTATTAAAATGAAAATAAAATCTGAATGTGACATACGTATTCAGGAAAAAAAATGCACAAATGCAGTTATCAAGTCCCTAACATATATCCTTGAACTCAAGGCAGAATTCTAGCAAGCTCTGCACCATGTCCTCCCTCTACCTAATATCACCCCCACATGCTAGTTACTGTACAAATCGTGGACAGCTAAGTTTTCACTGATCAACCATGTTGGCAATTTCCTAAAACAAGACCAATTGTAGAGCAACAGAGAGCAAGAACATGGCTGCATGATGTATGCTCCTTGATACACAACGTTGAGCTAGCTGTGTCTGAAGAGACTCTTGGCCCTCACCTGAAAATGGCAACATCTGGCCCTTCATCTATATCCAAATCAGGCAATAGTTCTATCAATTTCTGTATCTGTCTGACAGGCAAAATACAGAGCCTTTCTGATGCTGTGAGCAGCTCCCAACTGTTACTCTACCAAAAAAAAAAAAAAATCAGTGAAAATTATTGAGACTACAAGCACAGTTAGACATCTCCACATTAAACCTGAAACATCCTTGGAAATCCATGGTCATTGTTTTGATGTCCAGGTAATATAGCATTATACTAAAAATTCTTCACTGCATCTACACATCATACATACATAATTTCTAGTTAATTTCATCAGAATTCAAATTCAATTTTGCATGGATTTTCCAGTAATGATGCCAGGAATATCCATATCCCAAACCTGTAATAGCATAAGAACCCATCTACTATGGCTCTCCAAGCTAGTGGGGTTCAGTTCTCATTTTCTAAGCTAAGCAGCACCAACTTGTTTAATAATAATAAGATTGCTTATGCATCTGTCCAACGTTCAAGAACTGCGTGTTGAACATCAAGATTTCAGAGCTGGCAGGTAGTGTCTCTTCAGCACGACACTGAAAAATTACCACATTCTGTGTACAGAAAAAGCTAAATAGATAGCAGTAGAAGGAATACACTTCAAGATGGTAGAGAGTAACTGAAAGACTCTAGTGTGGAGTGGAGCAAATAATGAAGTTTGAGGTACACCAGCTAGGAGGAACAAGTGAAAGAACCAGATTTTCTCATTCTAGAGAAGCGCCCATGAGGAAGTAATAGGGTAACAGTCTTGAAATACATAAAGAACGGGGTTTGCCATTGTCTCATGTCTACCGTTACTAGTTTAAGTAGTAATAAGTTTAAATCCCTTCAAGAAACAATCAGGTAAGTATGAATAAAAGCTTTCCAACTGCCAAGACTTGTATGAACTATTAAGAGGGTTTGCCGAATCACTATCTCTGGAGGCTTTTAAGAACATGACAGACAAACTTCTGTCAAACTCCGGCACAACTGAGTTCCCTTCTGCGTCAGAGGACAGACTAGTTCATGGGTCACTTCCTAGTATACTTTATATGATTCTAGTATATAATAAATGGCCCTAGAATGGGAGAAAGTCTTCTCCAAAGTGGGGATAATTAACACCAGTGCTTGAAAAGACAAGTAGAGCAGACCTTTAGCTGTTTACAATACCTAAGATAGAATGGGCATAAATATAGCTTGAAGCACATCTGCTGTAGAAACAATGGGTAGAGAGTTACCGGTGTCAAAATTAAGCTAAGAACTGCTCTTAAAATGTCCTGAAAGGCTGCACTTCAATTAATGTCTTCTAAGAAACAGAAGAAAGGTTTCAGAAAAAAGGAAACAGAAGAAACCATAACGGTTCAAGTATCTCAAAAGATGACTTGTGACTTCCACTGCTACAAAAATTCCACTATTGTTTGTAAACAGAGTGCTTAGGAGACTCTTAAAAACATCACATAATAATTTTTCAGCCTGGCTTGATAAAAAAAGGAGGTGATATTGGAGAAGATTCACTTTCTTGGGGATAAACTTCTCTGGGTCTAAGATGTTCTTTAAGATTAATCTTTCTACCTTTATTTCAGTGAAATAAGGACTTGGAAATCAAGTGTATGGTCTTTAACTGCCCCTCATCTAAACAAAACAAAGCAATTTTAACTGTCCACCAGCATCAAACATGATAGCTTTACAGGATGCCTGGGGACATCAGAATAATCAGAGATTAAAGCCTCCAGGAACTCAGGGAGAAAGTAAATTGTTAAGAGTACAAACTATTCTTTTTTGCCTGAAGCAAAGAGCATTAAACTCAACAAGAGTCTAATGTCTCCTACATTTGGGGTGTTTTGGAGGATTATGTTTATTGAGTTTTGGAGCAACTTTATGATGAGAAACAAGACGGAGTCTCACCTTGGATCACAAAGCAGTAGTTTATCAACTCCCAATACCTGGTGATCAAAGTTAATCAGAACTGAACATTTTAAATAGGTATACTTGTGTTCAATTGTTTTCCAAATCAACTTACAATTGTGCAGGTCTCTTCATATCCCTGGTTTTACTAATGATTTATTCATTGTAACAGGAGAGTAATACTTTAAGATACCCCTGGTTCTTGCAGTAGGAACATGCTATGGTTTAGAGATCACACTCTCGAAGCGATAGACACAGACAATTGGGGGGAAAAACATAATCCAAATGTACCTGTAATGGGATGTATGGAGAATATGCTTTCCTTGTCACTGAAGATGCTGTATTTTATGTTTTCGCCTGTAAATTTTTGTTCATAAGCTTCTACAGTTAGAAGTGATGTACCTATGGAAGCAATAACACATTTTCATCATGTTCACTTTAGAAGGTTTTATTCTAAATTTATATTACTGTGATTAATAGAAGATGCAGAGCCAAATACCTATGTACTAGGTTAGGTGCTCATTTATGAATTAAAATAGTAGATAATAAAAGTAACTCCTCCATAACTTTCACTGCATTGCAACTTTACAGGCAAGGCACTGTCTACACATCTCTGCCCAGTAAATTGCTCATCTCATCACAACTTCATCACCTGCCTAAATAAAACAATGAGATTTAATTTTTTGTAATTGCAAACTCCCATGTACCACCAGAATTACCTCTTACCTGAAGTCATATGTATTCCTTTTATTCAGATTATGCTGTCTTTGGTCATTTAAATCTCACTTTTTCATTAATTCTTTTAAGGAAAACAGTCCTTTTTTTTGTTCATCATAGGAATGCATATTACCCCTGAATCACCATAAAGAGTTTATTTTTCCTTCATTTATCTGAATTCAATTTAGATTTTAATATTTTAAAATAAATATTCTTCAAAAATTTAATTATCAGTCTTTTGACAGAGAGAATGAAAAGGTGGAACTACATGCACAGCTATGTGTGACTTCAAGCAAAATCCAAATTCCATGAAAAAAGCAGTAATTTAATATAGAATGCAAGAGACATGAAATAAAAACCCTGTTTGAAATAGGATTAGAGGAAAAAAGTGGAACTGAATATATTATCCTGCTCAGCATCATCACATTTAACAAAAACGTAGCAAGTTTAAAAAGCATTATCAAGATTTTAAAATAATTATTACTTTCAAGTGATTTATTAAATTGTTTAGCACATGTGGAAATTTAATGGATTTTAATTATTTTAATTATAATTTATTCCATGCAACTGTGATGGAGTGAGGTTATTGTGCAACCTGAACTCCTCCAAACAGCATTACAGACAACTAGCTATTTCATCTGCTGTTCACACTCAGTGTCCTAGATGTCAGAGGAAAGGACTTTTATCTTTAGTATAAAAATGAGAGGAAATTTTGCTCTTAAGAAATGTAGCAAATATTTGTATTTCAGCGTTGTTCCTTATTAATTTCTAAAAATAGGAAATTTTAAGTGGTTTGGTATTTGCTCCTAAAGTCCGACTGTCAATAGCAAAAATATGCCAATTTTTGCTATTTAGTCAATATTTACTAGAAAATTTCTGGAATTGAGAGCCAACTGTCCAATAGGTAAAAGCTGATTTAACACTGCACTGGGGTTTTTTTTAGGAACTAGAACAGGGAGGGTTAGGTTGAATTTTCATCGCTGAGGAACTCTGATTTACTACAAAAGTCTGGAAGCAGAGTTAAAGGTAGGAAAAAAATTAAAAGTCCAAAGAAAATCACTATTTATATTCTAATGCTGTCAACAGACTTTTTGTTTGCTTGCATGTTTAAGAAGAAAAAACCTACCAGAAATAAAGTAGCAGCTTTTCTACTTGAATCTCTTTTTTCAGGGGCTAGAGGTTAATACGTTATTGCTCTCGCCCTCAAACCCTCATCATTTCAGTTTTGTATTTTTCACGTAGTTAAAATAATTTACAACTTATTTTTGCCAGTGAATACATTTCTTCTCTTTCTGATACCTTTCACAGAAAACGACTCCTTCAAACAGCAAAATTTTACAGTTCACTGTCAACACAATCTGAGCAAACTCTGTGGTCTGCCCTGTACAGGTAAACAGCAAACGACAGCACCGTCTGCTGGAGCTCGTGACTGCAAGTCCACATGATTCAAATACTGCTTCAAGCAGAAGACACAACAGGTAACACCTAACACGGAGCAAAAGAAGAGCAATGTGCCACACTAAAATGGCACAATGAGCATGAGATCAGCACTGAAGCAAGTGCAAGGAAGGAGGGAGGTCCGGACCGCAGCAGAAAGCAGAGAGGTTTGCTTGAAATACTATGCCATCAACTTCTGAATTAGTTAAGAATGTTAAAGGAAGTGAAGAGCGATGCAAATGTTTATATTTAGGGTTTTTTTCAGTTCAATCACAGACATCCTGATTGCATTTGAAAGTCTCTCAAACTGCTTTGAATAGCCTACACCAGCCTTCACCTTACGCCTACTGCCCTGGAACTGAAGCCCGGCAGTGTGGACAGCATCTGCCTACCTTGCCAGACAGGCTCAGAAAAATGCCCTGTACTCTGTGTTAGGACATAACAGACACCAGAACTGAGCTACGTATCACTATATCATCATTCTTCTTCTCTTTCCAGTATTCATTACAGCAGTCTCTTTTCCCCTTCTTTGTCATCTAACCCTGGTTCATGTTCGCCATTATTTCTTGAGACCTCTTAATGATGCATGGAAGAAAAAGCTAACTGAGCACAAAGAGTAGAAGAGGACTTTCAGAGTAAGAGGCTACATTTTTTTTAGACCCATTATGGAAAAAAATAGAAGATTCAACTAGTTTTACTGGTGAAACTGTCTCCAAGGAAGTGCTATGCAACCAACTGTTCCAGTGAAAGCTTGGTGAATAATAAAAGTTTCTTACCCTCTGGAGACTGCAGTGGCTTGTTTAGTTATTAACTGGCTTCTAAGTCTGTTGTAATACAGTTTATAATATTTAAAGACATTAAATATTCAATATTAAACAAAGCAGAAGAATGGGGGTTTGTGAAGGTCATCAAACTTGGAGGTCAAACACTTCAAGAAAATCTGACCACAAGGACCAATTCCTGAGGCACTCACCCAATTGACTGGTTCAGACTAAATTAAAACGAAGGACCCTTAGCTTTGGCTTTCATCGTTTATAGTATTCAGATTTTTTATTCTTTTTAAAATAAACTTAGAGTTTTCCCACTCTATTAGTTAAGGTAGAAATAAAATTAGGAGGAAAAGCCACATTTATTAATACCAGTTCTACAAATAATCAGTACGTAATGTAAATCTCCCCTGGACTGAATACACTGGTACCACTCATATTTGTAGGGGTCTCAGGATCACATATATCCTGTAAGCTAACTCCTGTGAGAGTTTTAATCATAATCATGCTTTTTTTCCCACTAAAATATTTGATATTTACTTATGCTTATATAAATAAGAAAATATTACACACAGAGCCAAAACAGTACTGGTATTTAGTAAAATCTCTCATGCTCTTAAAAGAATTTGATCTTCTTAGCAAATAGACTTATTAAATATACAAACTAACATTTTCGGATGTAACCCTCCTGTTTACCCTGAAGCTTTGTAAAATTTCCTTTAATCAAAACAAATTAAACTGAATCTTATTTATATTTTCTGTAGATTGAATGGGAGAACATGTGACTATGGCATTCTGATACCAGAGTTCCTTGAGGCATTTCCCTGATTTCAGGTTGGATTGTCTACCCTGACCCAGGAATGTATCGACACTTAGGAAAAATTAGGATGAGCTAAGTTTATCTATTGCCATAAAGCCCTGATTTTTATCTTATTTCTGTAAACCTAACAAAACTTACCTTCCCTTTTATTATTTTTTTCTTAATTAGAAAGAAACTTTAATGCAGGATTAATGCAGGTTAATCCCACGTCTCCTGAAAAGACTGAAACCCCCTGGATTTTAGTCAAAAAAATAGAAAAGTCAAAAAAAATGACACTACTCCCCTGGAAAGACCCACAAACAGGTTCTCGCAGCACTTTCTGCAAACACAAGCCTGCTGCAGCAATGAGAGAGAAAACTGAGAGCCTAGAGTTTGCCTCTGGAAACACCTGATCCCTCTGCTTTCCGGACACCTAGGAACGAGGGCCCCCCTCCCCCCGCCATACATCACCATAACTGATTCTCAGTGGACAGATCAATGAAGAGACAGAACATGAGAAATTAACACAGATTGCTGTGACATCCGAACTGTATGTTATGGAAAAAGCAATTCCCCCAGGGCACACTTTCCTTTGGGAAGTGACACACAATTAACTCCTGTGCAGTGCTGATTCCAGTAAAACAGGGCTTGGAGGCCTGGGGGTGCATGACTCACATTCACAGAAAAAAATCAATTTTAGGGTGTTCAAACCTACTTGTATTTCCTGGACAATTTCATGGAATAAAATGCATTTTTTTAAATGTCAGGACAAATATGTTTAGGGATTTTTATTTTTTGCATTTTTGCATTTGTAATGGAAGCAATAAAAGAAGCATAGGTTAAAAAAAAAAAAAAAAGAAAGAAAAAGAACACTAACAAACTTCTTATCTCAAAGGTTCCATACTCAAGAGTGCTCAGTACGGAATGAAAGTTAAATAAATGCTCCTCTGCCTGAGCAGACCTGAACCTACACCTTTCCTATTTCAGGAGAGTGTTTTAACCACCAAGCTACTGCATGTTCCATGCCTTCCTGTTGGAAGCCTTCCACTTTTTCCAGAATCCTACATGCTTTTTGGCAGACATTGAGAGCGCTAGACAGATGCTCTAACTTGGTGGTTTGATGTCTCATCACGACTTTTTAAAAAGAGCCTGAAAGTAAAATATTTCATCTACGCTTTAAAAAAAAAGTCACTTAAAAAAAAAAAATCACCTTATTGCCTAGTTTTGATCTGTTAATTGAAACATCAGTAATGCTCACAGCATTATCTTTATCTTAAAACACACTGCTGAAAATTTGGCTTGTAGTCCCGAACAGGCACAGAGAAAGGAATGGCTGAGTAACCACAGCAGTAATTACTGCAACAGCTATTTTCACCCTTCATTCTCTGTTCTGTTTGCAATTAGGCAAGAATATTGACTGGTTTTCCAAAATTATTAACACATTTCTTTTTTACTGATTCCTAATCAAATATATAGGCTGTTACTCAAGATCTAAGAATTCACTAGTCTCACAATACCCTTAGGATATAAAGGAATATTGCTTTCATTTTACTGAGGGAAATTTGAACTATAAAGAGGATAAATTACTTGTTCAAGGTGACCCTCGTGAGGCAGTATTTGAATCAAGAATATAGTGCACGTCAGGTATCTAAATACATCTGGTCAATTGTACAGTGGGATTTGTGGGCAGAAAAACGGGGAAGGCACTCCTTTCTGCCCCTCATTAGAATGAGCCCATCCCCTGAAGTCGAAAAAGGTACTTGCCATATCTAACTGGCAGGGGGCATAACTACAAATATTTTCTGAATGACAAAAATTAGAGCAGTAATTCTGATCATCATACAGAAGAAAAATACAACAAATCTGTAAGCACTTTGTGATTGAGGCTGGTTTGTCTATAGGCAGCATTCAATAGCACAGGATCTATGCAGAGATACACCGTAGAAGCCTGAGTGACAATGTGCCACAGCCTCCAAACTCCTCTCTCCCTCACCCCAATCCCAACCCCCCATTCTCCTTCTTGAAAGTCCAAATCTTCAGCAAGGTTTTGTAGTAGCTTCCAGAGATACTCTATTTCATGAAGGGTTTTTTGCAAAAAAACAAGAAAAGTTGTGTCGCAACTGGTTCACACCACTCACATCATCTGAGCTTGTGTGCACTGACAAGTGAGGCGAGTAAATGCTGTTCACCCATCATTAAAGTCATTTTGCTAAAAGAGTGAACCCACTGATGCTCAGCGCTTCCCAGGCTGAGGGATAGAAACACACCAGGTCTGACAAGGTAACTTTATGTTTCATGTGAGCATCACTATTGTACATGGGCAGCAAACACAAAAGCCAGACGACGCCTCCAACTAACAGACCATGTTTCTTTTTCATGCTGGTGTACTGGAAAAGGACAGATGAGTATTTGCTACACCCAGATAAACCTTTCCATGCTGTTGCACGGGAAAAAGGTTTCCCTATACTATTCATTACAACTACCATTCCAAAAGGAGGGGAGGGTGGCAACCGCAAGAACACAAATTGGGGTTTGATGCCCACCTGCTGCACTGTTCTCTGGCATGCTTGCTTCATACAGGCTACGGCTGAATGAAATCTCCTCCTCTTCTTCCGTAAAAATAATGACCATAGCTGTGGCTGTCCGAGGTGAGATACCTTGATCTGAAGCCACCACTAGCAGCTGGGTGCTGAAGTCCTTGGAAGCCAAGGGTGCCTGAAGAATGATGTCACCTGTCTTTGCATCGATCTGAAATACGGTTTCTGCTATCAAACTAAAACCGACAGTTCCGTTTGATCCCAGGTCCATGTCCTCTGCTCTCACAGTGGCTACTGTCTCATTCACAGAGGTTTCAGCAGGCACAAAGGCCCTGATAGGGTTCTGCAAAAAAACAGGATCATTGTCATTGACATCCTCAATGTGCACCACAACACTGACAGTAGTGCTTCTTGGCAAATAGATGCTAGAGTCACTTGCTACAGCCCTAAATGCGTACTGGGATCTGGTCTCCCGGTCCAGTGCCTTTGTAGTAACTATAGACCCCGTTACACTGTTGATAGCGAATGCTCCAAAGGTGTTGTCAACAAGGGAGTACGTAACTTCGCCATTCAGGCCATCATCTTCGTCAGAAGCAAAGAGGTCGAGGATGGCTGAGCCTTCCTCTAGGTCTTCTCTCACAGAGATTTGATACTGGGTCTTTGCAAACAATGGGTTGTGGTCATTTTCATCCAAGACCGTTAGGTAGAGCTGTGCAGTGGAGCTTCTCGACGGGCTGCCTAGGTCACGGCACTCAATTACAAGAGTGAAATTGCTGACGTCTTCTCTGTCTAAGCTACGAGTGACCAGCAGCTTTCCTGAAGTGTTATTTAGTGTGAAGTATTCTCCAACATTTCCACCTTTCAAATACATAAAAAATAACATGATCACAAACAATCGCTTTCTAAAAAAGAATCCCTTGTGAATACCACTATGGTAATTGCAATAACATGATCCAATTGCTCATACAGCTGGTGCGCTTATGTGCTTTTCACATATTTTATTCTCCTTATATGAATTAAAACCTGCATTTCATTTAAATCAGTGGGTGGCAATGACAGTAAATACAGAATGTCATATCAATTTACAGAGTGGCTATTTTGCCAGATGCATGTCTTTTTTCCCAAAGCAGCACACCTTATAAAATCTCCTGCAACTTCGCTGCTGCATGAAGTGACCTCTTCCCAACCTTTGTTACAAATTCCAGAAACCTATAAAGCATTGCTGACAATTGTAATTACTTGCTCCTTGTTCTCTTCTACAAGCCTGTCTCTTGGAAGCGAATAGTTGTATAAGGTCTTGATTTGGAGGGCATGGGGACGGGGAGGTAAATATGAAGCAGTCAATAGAAAAGTCAGCATTTTAGTAACTGTGAATGGCATATATACTTTATAACATGTAGAAAAATCAAAGGTAATTAAATTAAAGATCATAAAAGATCGTGAAATTAAACCCAAGAAAACATAAAGGAATTCAGAACTGTTTCTTCAAAAGGAAAACGTGTTGGCTGTTACCACAGTAGCTATCTGCCTACGTTTGAGCTATTGTTGAGAGCCGCAAACCAAAGCAAGGACAGCAAATCAGTATTTGTGCAAAGTATTACAGGAGGCTTTGAACAGCTGTAGAGCTTACACTGGCATAGTGGACACGGGGGGAGTTTGGCAATATGAAACCCAAGTACGACACTACTAATTGCTGGGTGAAAGAAACTCTCACGAAATAAAATCAAATAAATAAAATTAATTAAATCAAATTAGATTAATTCTTGTGCTTATTTGCAATGGTATATTTACATGCAGAACTTCCACAACTGTAACAAAAAGGACAAAATTATGCCTTCATGATTAATGCCTGCTTCTAGCATTTGGTAGTTTTTTTTCTTTTCTGTACTATTTCAAATCCAGAAAGCAGATTGAAACTGTGCCTGGAAAGTGCTTATTAATGCTGACAAAGGGGTGAAAGATCTTTTATTTTTTCCCCACACGGAAGTAGCACATGGACAAGATGGGAGCCAGGGAGGCCTGGTAAAATCAAGACTAGTCTAAAACTTCAATACTGCTGTTTATATATTTCCTGATTTATGCTAACAAAAGTGATGGAGTGTAAACTTACCGATTATTTTGTATCTTAGAGCTCCATTATTGCCAGCATCCAAGTCCATAGCCCGGGTAATGTAAATGACAGAAGGCTGTTGGTTCTCTGGAATATGGATCTCAGAGGTGGGAAGAAGAAATATGGGAGAGTGATCATTTTCATCCAGGACCCTGCAGATAACTGTCACCGTGCTTGACAGCAATGGGGTTCCACTATCTCGAACCAAAACTAAGATTAATAAAAATAAAGCAAATTTTATACCGTGGTTATGGCTGCAACAATAGATGTTCCTTAATAACAGCAGAACAGGAAAGTCATTTGTGCTATGCAAAAAGCACATGCTCTTCTGTACCCGAAAATCTTACCACTTCCATCTAATTCAGCCGTCATCAAAAAAGGTAACACCACATCCATTCTCACTTCCAGTTTTACAGGCACTCATAGTTACCTTTAATACTGAAAACCTCCTGGGTTTCCCTGTCCAGTGATGCAGCTGTTACGAGTTCTCCACTGTCCGAGTTCATCTTGAATTTCTCATAACCAGCTCCTGGTACAATTTCATACCGAAGCAAGGAATTCAGTCCTTAAAAGCAAAATGAAAGTCAGTAAAACACAGCCACTGTCCTCACATTCAGGTCTTCAGATTTTTCTTTTTCTTCTCCCCCTCCCCAGGAAATGGGTTATGGGTGAAATTACTATTTTTAGTGCAGTGAGTAATTGCTTCTTCACTAACACAAAAGGGCTAAATTCAAAATCTGGATCTTCAAAATCCTTGTCCAGATGCTGCTTTGTGTCTGACTTTTCCAGCCACTCAAAGCGACCCCAGAAACATTTCTAGGCACTCAGGGCATCTCTCCAAAAAAGCTGACTTATCAACATTGTGCAAGACAGCATTAATTTAGACCACGGGATCCATGCATTTGTCTTCTGCTCCCCCAGAGGTAGGTAGTTTACTTCTCCACAGGCTGTCATGCAGAGTACTAGAGGCTGCCCTGGCACCTCTGGCTCTCCCCTCGGAGCCAATGCAAGGATCTCTATACAGTAAGACACTGAAAAGTAGAAACAGAGAAAACATCCACTTCTTGGCATGCCCACCAGTTCTAAATATCCGTAACACCGAGCAGGCAGTTTCTCAAGTCACAGCAGGACTCACAGGGTAGCCATCTCCTAGTCGTCTTCAACAGAAAAGCCAACTTGGTGGGCATTCCTACAGCTCATCTCAAGCCTTTCGGGTGGCTCCCACTTGTAGCCAGTCTCCAAACGATACTCTTGGTTTTATAATGCTGTGCAGGATTTCCTGAAGGGAAGATGAAACAGTTTCCTTCCCTCCAAGTTTGTCTGAATGTCAATTCCATTCAGTTTCTTATCAGACCTACCATTTGTATATAGTACAGGGATATTAGCCTTCCTGTCTTTCTCTAGGAAACCAAACAGACTTTTAGAAACCTTTCTTCCAAAGTTGCCCACCTGAGTTGAAAAAGAAATGTGACTCCACATTCTTAACTAATGTGGTTATAAAATAATTTCTTCCATATTTCTTCTAGTTTCAACCCCCTCATGAGGAAAGTGTAGTATCGTCTTCATCACGTTTATATTGTTAACTGTAAGGAGTTTAATCCTACATAATATTTGAAGGGCTTGTACTATTGTGTTAATTTTGGGGTTGGTTTTTTTTTCCCAATTTTTCTAAGTTTCATTCTGTGGTTTTCCAACCAACAATTAGTCTTTTAATAAGGTAGGGACAGTTGGTGCACCTGGAAAACTGCAGCACTCCTAGTCATAGGAAAACTGCTATTCAGAGTCAAAACTGCCCGCCTGTTCTCATCTGCTGCAGTCAAAACCAGGACAATCTGCAGTGGAGTTGATGGCAAAACACTGGTGTGAGAGAAGAAACAGAGCCTACAGTTTTTAACATCCATGACTTCGTTTGCCTTTGAATAGTTTTGCTAAACAGTTGACAACACTACTGAAATTTGATTAAGAGAATTATTACCATAAATGCATTTGCACCTAAACTAAGTCAAGGAACGGATACATTCATACAACGTACAGCAGAAGGAAAAATGAGTTACGGAATCCTTCCAGCTTTGTGGAAGAAAGGAGAAAAATCACAGTAGTAAGGACAATCAAGGAGAACGTCTTGAAAGTTTTAAGTTTACCAACACACATTATCTGATCTGTCCATACCAGATACCATTCAACTACATTTAAACAGATATTCATAGCTCTGCCTGCATTTATCTATCCTTAATTACCAATATGCTAAAGATGGAAAAAATGATACTAAAGGGCTGGTATTAACTACTGGCCTTTGGTCTCTTGCCACTGAACTGCTTCAACCGTGTGTGTGCCTTCACTGGCATATTTCACAACAGACATGATTTACAGACAGTGCTGAAAAAACACAGGTACCATCCAAGTTGACTATTCACACACTGTTGAAATTAAAACTTTTAATTAAGGACACAGATACCTGACACCTTAATTACAGTTATTTACCAAGCACTTACTGCTTCCTCTCTCATACACAGCTGCTAGGAGCATACACCTAACAGTACGAGAAAGCTGCACACCCTGCCCAAGAGAGGAGCATGACAACTCTCTGCATTCACATACCATGGCACAGCAGCTGCACATCTGCACTCTTGGTTAACTATTCAGTAGTGCTGGCTACATTTCAGGGGCTGAAATTACAAACTTAAATGAGAAACAAACTATACTTGCCGCACATTATGAGCTGGAAGAGGAGCAAAGCCCCTTCCTTGCCACTGGCCAGTGGCAAGGACCCCTTTCCCTGCAGGCCAGATGGCAGGGTGGACACACGGGGCCTGAGCTCCAGCCAGGGAAAGGCTTCAGCCCTTTTTCCCATTCCCCTGCCACAGCACAGGCAGCCCCGGCGCTCAGCAGCAGCCATGGTAGTACATTGTGCATATGTCTAGTGCCAAGACCAGTGAAGAAGCAATGGGAATAAATGTCCCCACTGCCCCAAACCTAGGCTCAAACCTCATCTTTATGATACCAGTGTTGTTAAGACTATAATCCATGAATATGAGCAAGACAAAATGTCTACTGAACGGCAATAAGCCCTGTCTCCTAACTCTAAGTCAGCACCCCCTATTAACTTTTCGGAGATTTTTCTCCTAAGGCTCCAGACATAGCTACTGAACCACAGAGGTCCACATCAGCTTCAAAGCAGCCCTTGGCACTAGCTCAGGTCGTTCAGAGCTTCTGCAAAGACCTATCTCCAGACAAACCCCTGATCTATCTTAAAAATGCTGCTGCTAACTTTGTTTTCCCATGCATTCCCCGCCCCCCCCCCCCCCCCCCCAGCTTTTAGCTGTACTACACACATCTTTACACTTGCATTTACTCATGGTGTGGTGTTAGATGTTGGCCTGGGGGCAGGTGGAGAGCTCGCAGAAAGCGAGGCAACATGGAGCTGCAGCAAGTGCAGCTCTTGTATGTGCAAGAGGGACTTGAATGAACATGATGTTTCATGGTTATCCACGTGAAAGAATCATTAGAAACAAAGAAACTTGCAGTGATTTCCTAAAAAAAAAAAAAAAAAAGAAAAGAAAAAAAGGGAAAAAAAAGAGCAGGAAGCAAACTTAAAGCTTGGGTCAAACACAAAGAAGGTGACAGCTGCTTGCCTTCCCTCATCCCTTCCCAAGGCATGAAGCACAAAGACAAATAAAGCAAAGGTTGATGATGGCTGATACTGTCAATAAAAATGATTCTTACCTGTGGTCAGTCACAGAACATATGGGAAAAAAAAATAAAACTGTGATGGGAGAAAAGTCCTCCACTGAGACTATGCAAATATTACTGGGATGTGAACTGAAATTTAAAAGGCACGTAAAAATAAAAGTAAAAAATGTGATGTAAAAAATTAAGAACAGTGTGAGAGGAGTTACCTTACTCAAAATTCTGTTCCAAAAATGTGAAAAAAGTGAGTAGCTTTTTATTTATATAACTCTTACATAAATTCTATTTCCTTACATTATGAGCATCACTTCAGTACTTGTTTGGAACAATACTTGTACAACACACATATGACATGGGGCCAAAACAGCCAAATGTGAGAAAAAGGCGCAACAGAAAGATTGTGGTTACTGGAAAATGTACTTTAAAAAAAAAAAGGCAGGAAGGAACCATCAGTCACAATAGTGCTCCAGCCCGAAGTGTCTGCACAGGGAGGCACACGCTGTGCCACCCAGTACACTTGGAATGCCCTTCCCTCTCCACCCTGTCAAGCCACCCCCATCCCTCCTCCTAACAGCTCCCAAAATTTCCCTTCTGCTGTATTTCCCACAACATGTGCAATACATAAATATCAGGGATGGAAAAAAAAAGAGGGAGAGGAATTCAAGCAAATTCCCATTTCTTTTCTCTAGTATCTTGCAAATTCTTACTTCAAAGACTGCCTTTTTTTTTTTTCCCCTCAATAATGTGAGCCACAAAAAGAAAATACTTGGAAGAGCAAGGTACAAAGGTAGACCATAATGCTGCTCAGCTGTCATGGAGATTGTCATAGACAGGGCTACCCACCCAGTCCCACTTTCTAAATACTTTACATACTTGTGGGGAAATGTCTCTTCTATATAGCACCTCTGTTGAGCTCACATCAGCCTTTTGTAATCAATACGTGCTCTACATTAAATGAGAAATCTTACCAAATACAGAAAATAATTTTGGTAACAAGATCGATTGTTTTATCTACTTTTGGATAGCACAACCTTAAACAAGCCTAAAGATGTGCAAAAAGCGAACCTACAGTAACAAGTCACTCACAGAGCTGAGACCACCTTTGGGCCAATTGCAACAGTATTGTAATATTTAATTATTTTCCAGACTTCATCTTTACTGCAGACCGCAGCCTGTGTAGCTGTTCCACGTTACACCAACGGCATGCACTGTGTGTGGTACTACTTCGGACAAGTTTCTCCCCAGCACACAGAGTACCTGTTCCATCACACGCCTGTTAGGTATTCCAAAAGAGCAGGCAGCTGAAGAGATGGAGCGCGTTTTTTGTCGCTTAGCAAAGACTCTCACTTTTAGTTCTTACCTGTGATTCAAAGAGCAGAAAAACCACCCCTTCTTCCTCATCCACGCATGTTTGAAAAGCAATGCATTAATATTCTTACATATGCAAAACCCCGTTTGGAATCTGGTGCAGCTTCCACGATCTCTTTGCAGCTCAACTAGCTGGAAAATCTTGGATGACAGTGCCCCTCTCTGGTTAGCAAAGATCAGTGCGTGTCTGCCCGTTCTCTTACAAAACCGGGACCCTTCCCTAATGAACCGTTTTAAAACGGTTCAAAACGCTCTGATGGGAGAGCAACACAACGTTCAAATATTAACTTTAACCCAGCTGAACCATCGTTTGCTGTTTTATAACAAAAGCACGCCGGCTATCCTCACACGAAAGCTAAAGCACACTGAGCTACTGCTCTGCATCACACAAGCGCACATAACACATGTAACATGCCTGTGTGCAAGGCAGAATACCTCCAAGCTGTGAATAAAGGTTGAGGGTCTGAACCACAAGCCACGTTTTGAAACTCAAAACTCATCCATTACCTTGGGAAAAGCACAACGGCTGTACAGGCAAGCACAGCAGGCAGCAAGATTTGATCAGCCTACTATGGTCCGCAACAAAATGAATAGCAAGAGGCCAGAAATCACCTGCATCTCTGTCCACAGCTTCCACCTTTACGACAAACTCCCCTGGATCTTGATTTTCACGAACTGCAGCCTCGTAAAGTTGCTTCAGAAATATTGGGGTCTCGTCATTCACGTCAACAACGATGATGGTTAGAACCTGTGTGGCAGAGAGAGCTGGGCTGCCATCATCGAGAGCCATGACTGTCAAACTGTAGTGCTCCTGAATCTCACGGTCCAGAAGGTGGGCTGTAGTTAAGAGTCCTATTATAAAGAAAGAAGGTATTATAAAAGTATTCTGGTCCAAGTTAGGATCCCAGTTGTTCCAGCACTCTCAGCTCCCATGTAGCATCATCATGCATGCTGTGTCACGGCTGCAAGGCTTCCAGACTCTGGAGTCAATCATTACCTGTGATGCCCTTTAGAATGCTAATTGGCCCAGAAACACCCATTTCGACATCAAAAGAAACTGGGATTCATGGCATATTCAAGTGAAGTTCAGAGATTCCTTTTTATTTAACTTTGGGCTTAACTTCATTTCACTTCTTCTGCACATAAGTTATGCAATTAGGAGCTCTACAGATCAGTGTCAGCTGTATCAAACAGTGGATTCAAAACCAGAAGAACCACCAGAAAACACTGCAATTATTGGGGTGAAATCTGCATTTGTGCGCAGACAGTGTAATAGTTGCAGAACTCATTCAGGAACCAAAGAATTTCAGCGGGCTGAAGAATGAAATTCATCAGCACTTTGAGCCTTCATCGAACATGTTCCATGCACAGTATAGTGCACATTCCTTGATCTTGACTTTGCCTTTTCTCATGTGTACACACAGCAACATACACGTGTGCCCGTGCTGTAAGTATGCATCATGCAATTATCAGAATTAAGTATTTCACTGCACACACTTTCTTCCCACATTCTTTAATGGGCTACTGGAAGATGCTCCAGTACATCTACACAACACAGTGTCATGCAGAAGTTTTTGAGCTGAGTCTCACTGAGTTTGCCTACTGCACACAGGACTTCCAGGCTCATGTGATGCTCTGCCCAAGGTAATCACCCCTGAGGATAAGTCACCTGGGTCAAATACCATAGTAACGTGGTATTTCGGTATTGCATAGTATGCACTCCCAAATATTACTGTGAGAAGCACAGTACAAGAAATTCCTGAGAACAGAAGTTACAGTACCTGTGATTTTATCCAATACAAATACATTGTTTTCATTTCCTGAAAGAAGGTGGTATGTAACTTGCCCGTTTCTTCCCTCATCGGGATCCTTTGCAATTACGCGGTGCAAAAGGGAGCCCACCTCCACATCCTCCATGACATAGGAAAGAGGTGAAGATGTAAAACTGGGACTGTTGTCATTGACATCTAAAATAACAATTTTCACCGCCAGGGAACCAAGCCTGCGGTCAGTTAGATTTATTGCCTGGTCTTCTGCAGACACTGTAAGGATCACAGAGCGAGTCATCTCCCTGTCTAATGGAAAAGCTGTGGTCAAGGTGCCATACGAAGGGTGAATAAGAAACAGATTTTCATGCATGTCACTCATTTCTAGGGAATACTGTATTTTGCTGTTCAGAAAACTGCCATCTCCATCTTTTGCATCGAATGTGTAAACCAGAGTGCCAATAGGTAAATTTTCCTCTATGCCAATCACTACAAAGTCATCTTGAAAATATGGGGAGTGATCATTCTGATCTTCCACATCAATACTTAGGAAGACAGTGTTACCCTCCAGAGGATTCTTACTATAATCCTTTATAATAACTTGCAAAAGGAAGTGTGAAGCTGTTTCATAGTCAAGTTCCTTGGAAAGAAAAATGTCTCCTGTCAAGCTGTCTATTTCAAAATGATCATCATCATAGTCTTTAGCAATAGTGAAATGCAGTTTCCTGTTAGTTGTTAGATGACTTTCAGGCCACTTCAGAGAATTCAACACTTGCGCAGGTTTAAAATTTTCAGGTATGACAAAGCGCTTGAAATCTTGAGAGAAGCCAGATCTCCCATTGGGAAGTGGGATCACCTGCAAAAAAACACACAAAGATTGCAATATTTTCCCATTGTTATTATCAATAGTGTAATGAAAATTGTTTTCCTTAATTTCCTTAATTGAGAGTTTAGTAATTTATTATTTGTGGCTATATTTATACTCATATATTTATATATGTATATACTTATATATGCCCCAAAGCTAGGAAACCAACTCAATGTGCTCCGTAAGAGCTCACACAGTCCTTGGCCAGTCATTCTGTAACTCTATCTTTCATTCCCACATTGAAAAAAAAAAATATAAAAAGACACAAGACTGTCTTCTCACCCTCTGAATCACAGGGGTACAACGACGGATGACTTGAATACTGCTATCTCTGCCCCCTCTCTGAAACATTTCAGCTGTCTTTCCACATAGGACAGCATCACAGGGAAAGATGTGACAAAAAGCACGGTACGTTATGTGGTTTGCCAAACACAAGCAGATAACTGGGGGTTTTGGGGGGTTGTTTATGGTATTACAGGGTTTCATTCACTATTGATTGCTGCAGTGTTCCAAGTTAATGCTTTAAAATGAAAGAATGCCTTTAACTGTGAGAACTGCATTTGCCTTGACTGAAGCCGTTTTTTTCCAAGCTATCCAAAATTAACCTTTTTTTTTAGGTGACATGAAAATAGCAGCCTTGGTGACATTCAGCTTCTGATAAAGGAGCACGCAGGCGGCCCGGACAAAGCAGCCCCACTGCGGCTTGATGAACAGCAGGTGGCTGGCTGTGGAAAGAACACACGCTGCATTTCACACTCACATGCAGAGCAGCACTGTATAAACCAGCACAAAGGAATAAGCTATCCTTATACTGGGTTACAAAGACAGAATTTAGAAAAAGAGAATAACATAGCGGAGGGGGAAAAAAAAAAAAGAAATCTACTTTCTCCCTCACTTTCAGTCTCCTCCTGATATCTGCTTTTCCTTCTGCCTACCTTTTCCTTCTCTTTTCTGGTGTTCATAATGACCTCTACTAAATTGCAAACATCATCTATTTGCAAGACAACCCAGTATGCTGTTGTGTATTCTTAACAAATCGAAATCAGTCTGCCCTCTCATTTCCTCCCCTCAACAGAAAAAATTAATAGAGAAAACTACCATGAGACAAGGTGCTTATAATTTTGAATTTCTGCCTTTATTCAGCTTATTTAACTTGTTTCTCCCAAAACTGTTTTTGAAAGAAACAATTTCTAACGTAAATGTTCCACCCGTATGACATAAACAAGTACCTGGATGTAAAGAGCAGCATGTCCTTGAAGTGAAGGAATCCCCTGGTCCCTGGCTGTGACCACCATTCTGTAGTCAGATCTCTCAGCATGCGACAGAGACCGGGTTGTTCTTAACTCCCCACTGACAGCATCGATCTGGAAACATCCTATACCTTCTTCTATGGGGAAAAAATGGATACGAGTTATTGCAGATCTCTTCAGCTTGCCTCCATAGTACTGCACATCGTAATTAACGGTAAGAGCAGGACCCAGAGGACAGGGAACCTGCTGCACTCACTTGGTTCACAACTCCGTCCTTCACTGAGTACATGGTTAACATAAACCTCTTACTCTGGATTTAGAAAGCTACAGAGAGAAATGCTATTGAGTCCTAAAGCAACTGCTCAATTTTGGATCATTATTGACACCAGTGGTGCATGCAACGGGAAAGCAGAAGACACCCCAGGACTGGTACTCCTACTTCCAACATCAGTTGGCAGGCAGGGCCAGAGGAAGAATTAAGTCTTGGTCTCTGAACCAGCATGAAAAGTCAAGTAATGCTGGATACACTGGCTGGCTCATGTCCTTCATAGCCTATGGGTAGCAGAGAGCCATATCTACCCCTAAGACACCATAATTGAGTGATGCCACCTGCCCTGTCTGTACTCTGAACAAGGAGCTGATTGGGGTAGCTAAAACCTTAGAGTAAATTGTTGCAAAGCAACATGTGAATATTGGAAATTATGTTTACATCCCTCATCAAGGACTGGCTGCATGCTAATAACAAGCAACTTTAAGTAAAATTACTACTTGCAGCTACATCACATTACATTTATTCTAGAGTTTCAGAGAAAAATTCTACCATAGAAGAGTAAATAGCTCTGTGACTTGGAATCATAGAATCATTTAAGTTGGAAAAGATGCTTAAGAGCAAGTCCAACTGCAAACCTCACACTACCAAGTCCACCACTAAGCCATGTCCCTAAGTGCCACATCTACACACACATCTTGTAAATACTCCCAGGGGTGGTGACACAACCACTTCCCTGGGCAGCCTGTTACAGTGCCTGAAAACCCTTTCAGTGAAAAAACTCTTCCTAATATCCAATGTAAACCTCCCCTGGTGCAACTTGAGGCTGTTTCCTCTCATCCTACCTCTTGTTACTTGGGAAAAGAGACCACCACCACCCACCTCCCCTCCCATCATTTTCAAGGAACGCAATACAGATTACTCTCCAATATTTAGTAAAATGGGAAAGTATCTATTACTTGGTATACCCTACCTGAAACTGAGAAAACTGAATTTGTCGTAACTACTTCTCTCTTCAAATACTATGCAAACAACATTTTTCTATGTGAATTTTTAATAAGGTGTGCTAGTAGGTTAAACAAAGTCATGCAGCATAACAGCTGCTATTCTAATAAGCAACTGTGGTAAAAATAAATTCTGTGCAGATGTAGTACACAAAACACCCATAAAGAACTGTATTTCCATAGGCACCTAAGTGAGCATGAAGCTGTTTACGTTCTCCAAATCTGCACATGCAAATTAATTAGCTACACATAGAGATGTTCATTTTTGTATCCAATCATGTCACCTGGAACTGTAAAATATTTGCACCTGTACAATCTGAAAAAACACTGAGCAGGCTAATTAGCAAACAGGGTTTTCACAGCCAACAAATAGGAGTTTTTTTCCAATATTGTTCTGCTATTTTTGACTGACTATAGGTTTCTAGTGCTCCACGAGTCCCTTCTGGGTTGACTCTTGCAGTCTGGAACGTAACAAGGAAATTGCCAACAAAAGACAAATATGCAGAGACAATTATATTGAATGAGACAGTTCTGCATTCTTCATGATAGTTTCAAAATATTAATGATGCCGTGTTACTGTTTTCATAAATTGCTTTTAGTTACTTTCCTGGTTTAGGTCTCAACAGTATGTCTACGTTCACAGATAGGCTATTTTGTTCCATATACTGTTTCACGACACAAAATCCCACCTAAGCAAAAGACAGGGGATATGAAAAACAGAACACATAATGTGAACTGCATGCATATTTTTAAGATTTTGCTAAAACTGACATTTAAGATAACTGATAGGAATAACTAACAAGAAAACAATTCAGTAAACAGATGAGCACAAACATTATTCCCATAATTTTTCTACCAAAAATGGAGCTACAGTTACCAAACTGAATGAAAAATAAAAATTAATTTTTTTTAAAAAGGTAATCAGAGAACAAAACCATTGCAAGTGCATAATTGCAATCTGAGCATGAAGCTATGAGGATTCACCCTTGCTTCAGCAGTGATGAGGGTAGTCAGTACCTCTTAACATCAAGACCAATACTTGTTCAGTTTCAAGTAGCAGAACATAGATAGCTAAGCTCAACTGAAGGTGTCAGTCCACAGAGCTTTGGAAAGGTTGAGGCTTATACATAGGAGAAAGGAATGGTCAGAATCTACGTTTCTGAATAACATAAAGGAGAAGTCGTCAGAAAAATTACCAATAGCCTTATTCACTAGAGACTGCATCTCCACTCAAATCCAAATACTGCATGAAACGCTCCATTGTGCACATATTTTGGCAGTGATGAAAGTAACAGAAAAGTCTAATAATGTTGGAAAGAGACACTGTATAAAACCAGAACCCCTTGGGACTTACATTTTGAAAGTCTCATTTTCATCTATTTCATCTGGTACTGCACTATGAAGACAATCAAAACTGAAACATCTTTATTTCTATTTTTCTGGTGGTTTTTATCAGTCTAATTTTTAATTTATTCATGGACAGTTTCAAAGTGTAGCTATTTCATTCCAAATGAGAAAAAAATTCAAGAAAAAACCCTTATGAAATTGATTTCCCTTCATCTACAGACTAATCAAACTTTTATATTACATCTTTTACATAAAGCAATTCCTTTAATTTCTTTCATTTCAAAAATCTACCTAAAGACAGATCTTGCTTTTGAACTGATTTCATAGATGATGTGCTAAGAGAAGAGATAGACCACTTTTTAATACTTTTGCCTAAGATTACTGAGGGCATGTGCACGTGAGTGGTATCTTGCTCAGTTTCTAAATACACTCCAAATCATCCTCCTCGTTTTTTTGAAGTTCAAAGTGAGGAATAAGGGAAAAGGCAGTTTCAGGTTTTACACTCAAATAGCATGTCAGTCATAGCTCTAAAAGCTCGTGCACCCTGCACCTCCAGAAACAACTGCTCAGCTTTCATCTCCGTAAGTCGCCTGAATTAGGCAACTGCTGCTTATATCATATACTCCAAAGATGTCCCTTTTTGTATGAAGAGAAAAGGAAGAAAGCATAGAAGACATGGACAAGAAAGAAGGAAATTGAGAAGAGCAGCTGAAACGTGGAACAGAAAAAAATTACAACTCTTAATAACTAGACTCTAATGGCCCCAGTCTCTTCTTGTGCTTGCAATTCTACCTTAACGTGCCAATAAATGGATAAGCATTTTCACTTAAATTTCCCACCTCTGCGTTTTCCAGCCCGTTGGCCAGACTTTCATTTACATGAGGTTCTCCAAAGCCCAGGCACCTTCTCAGCTCTGTGCCCTCAAATAATAATCTGCAGTATTGGACAAAAAAAGATGGCCTGAGAAATTCCAGGCCACGTGTGGCTGTGAACTGTGGCAGAACAGTCAAGCCTTCCAGGCACTGGCATTCAGGCAAAATGGCCCAGAAAGCAGAGAGAAGGTGACACTAGAGTTTTCTCAGACATTCATGACCTCAGCACACAGTGGTTGTGTACAGCTAACTCTTACCTAATGTCCTGAAGAACAGTATCTTCCCTAGGTTTTAAAATAGTTAGTGCCTTGGCCATCTCATTCTCCTTTGAGAGGAAAGAAAAGATGTTTCTCTTAACAGAAAAAGAGGAAGGCAATGCCACGGCTCCCAGAGCTCGAACACCACTGGGCTGCTGCAGAAATGCAGCCCTCTCAAGTTAAGAGATGCTCTTTTGCTGCTTGCAAATCACCCTGGAGAACGAGTACTCATCCACGGACACATACACCACTTGCCAACTCCTGTGTGTATGCAGTGCGAACCAGGCTCCTCCTCTCCTGGCATTCTGGTGGTCTAGTGCCAATGTATCTGCAGAACTGGTCCAAATACAACTGTAAAAGCCTCTACTTCGCCAGTGCTAGTCTTAAAACAAAAAGCAATAGTTTACGATGCACTTTAAATACAGACTAATTTTTGTTATAAATGCTATACTCTAACCTATTGACAATCATAAAGAAGGGCAGACAAATCACTTAGCAATTGCCAGTGTCACTAAGGAATAGTACACATAGCCGGGATCCTCCTCCCTCTGAACTAGGTTATGCTTTCAGTGATAACACTGAAGCGGAGGTATGGCCATATGATCATGCATTTCTATACACCTAAATGTTTATGGATGATTTGTTTTGATTTCCTGGGAAGAGGGAGGGGCATTCTGAAGGAAATACTTGTCCTCTGAAGGCTAAAATTAATCTGTTGGGTAAACCTCATAGTTCTTTTACAGATTTTTCCTTACATAATTTGTTGGAATTTGGCATTAGCCCTCCTGCGTAGCTTACTCTATTGCTGCTATCCTGGCATTTCTTTAAGGTCTCAAGAACATGAAAAACTACCCTGTGAGTCTTACAAGCTTCTTAACAGCTGACACTGACACTCACAGCTCTTAATCTTGTGGCAGTCCCTCAACTGTTGAAAAGAGCACTGGTCTGCATGCAGTCCGCCAATTAACCTGATGTCTTTGTGTTTAACAAATATGGCTGTAAATTAGATCATGTTTCTTCATATTTTAGTACTGAACAGTGTCCCAGAACTAGAATATACTATTTTAAATATAAACCAGGCAAGAACTTCACCATGAAACAGAAGACCAGATGTTAAAGGCTGTGAGCCAACTAACAACAACAACAAAAATGAGTATCAGAGAAGCTCAGCTGTTTCTGGATTTGTTTATCAGGAAAATATCTAGTTCCAAGGCTGGCAGGGCTCTTTTAGAGAGGTTTTTTTGCTGCTGTTTTTATCCTTTCGTTCTTTCTAGAGACAACATTTACAAGACCAAGGATATTTTGTGTTGCTAGTCATTTTTATAATCTGAACTCTTACTTACTCCCCTCCCGGGCTCTACAGTGAAGCCAGTAAGAAACTCCAATGTGCTGTTTAAAGGAGGGGGATATAGTTAGATACACAGACAGCCAGAGACCCCTGAAGGACACTTCCCGTGTTGCCTGGCCATCACCCTCCAAACAAAGCGTTATATACTACTCATTCCCTTTTTCTTAAGGGGGATCAATTTTGTGCAAAATACTATTACTCATAGTGCAGAAGTCTATGATTCTGTCCAATTCCCTCTAGAAGAGGCAGCCACTTGTATCCAAATTAAGGGAATAACAGTATGGCCATAAACTGACTCTACAGTCTTTTATTATCAATATATATTTCAACAGCAAAATTTTCAATAGAGTTATTAAATGTCTCATTTTTTTTAAAGCATCTCTTGGTGGAAGAGAGCAGAGTTAGTTCGCTGGCCCTTGAGGATTTGGATCTTAAAGTCCTTCCATTACTCCACAGAAGTCAAAAGGGTACATAAAGACACAGTATAACATAATCCACGGGAATCTTTTGGTAATCTCAACCTTGGCAAGAGGAAGCTACAGATTCTCTTGGTCTTTAAAAGTGAGAAGTAATGTAGCTTTGCAGTATTTTGTCTCTGCAGTGACAAAAAACTGTAATGAGTTTAAACGAACTGAGCCCACGTTTGAGCTCTGCCTACACGGGAAAGAACACGTGAGGAAATGCGCTGAGTGGGTGGAAATACTGGAAATGTTTTCTTGCTCTGATGAAACAGTATGCTCCACATGCAAGTTATCATAGACTACAAATACTGAGATTGAAAGGTATTGATTACTTTAAACTGGTAGAATAGAGCAGGTACCAAAATGAAATAAATAGTTCTGTTCTTAGCACCTCTTGCTGTTTTGAACCAATAGTGAAGCAAAGCAGGAGGAACAGGCACGTCTTCCTCACTTGTTACAGAAAGGAATTCTCTCTCGTGTAAAAGTGTAGCAAGTGGTATATAGGAAAAAGAGAGATCACAGCTATGTCTCTTACCATTATTAATGCCCCAGTCCCACTTACGCTCTAATTTAGGACTGTTCTGTTATTGATTTCACTGCAAAAAACCCCCTAGATCCTATAGCTTATCCCAGAAGTGAACTACTACATGTAGGAATTACAGGGAAAACTGAAGAAGGTAAGTGTTTTTAAGCAGCCAGGCTATGTCAGGCTAACAGAGTGCTGAACAAAGGGTGAAACACGAACTAAAAACCACAAGCCTCATTGCTTGCTCAGATTATTTGCTGATCCCTCTGATCCCCATCTCAAACTGTCATGTACCATTCTTCTAGCAGGAAAATTTTCAGCTGGTCATGGGAAAAGGGAGATCATCTTTCCTTTAAGATGTTAAACAACTGACTGAAACACTAAACTGTACGGTGCAAGATCACAGTCCTAATCTTTTCTGAGTGCTGTTTGAATGCTCTCCGGCCGGCCACACAAGCAAACCAAACCCCCGGGGAGATGGAGCAGAGGGGGAAGGGAAGAAAGGTAGCAGCTTGCACCTCCTTAGATCATTCATAAGACATATATAATGGTCCTGATTCCTATTTACACAGGCACCTTCATTATCTAACAGACACAAAACATACATAAAATCCTGCCTGTATACGTGGCACCCTTAAAGCTCCAGTTATTTCAATGTATCTTTTCTTATGAATAACACTATAAATTCTTACCTGATTCTACTGAATATAATACAACACCGTTGTTTCCAGAATCAAAGTCTTTTGCAAAGAGAGTGGTAATGAGCGTCCCCGATGGCTGCCCTTCCAAAACCTGTCATCAAGCAATTTATAAATAATTTAGAAATATCCATGGACAACAGCAAGTCTTAAAATAAATTCCTTGCCATAACATGAGGGTTTAGCTGTTGTTCTATTTTCCATTTCAGTAACATTTACAGTCAGTGCAAACGGCATTTCAGGAAATGGTTAAATAATAACAGTTCTAACAATCCTGTTACGGTCTGCTTGTATTGCTAATTAAAAAATCTTTAGTAGAGCAGACTCAGAGATTAGAAATCAGAAGAGATTCTACTGCATCCATAAATGAAATTATACATGTATATCCTTTACATCTAACAGTATAGAAGGCAGAAAAGTGCAACCCTTTCATGAATCTTGAAATTCACAAAAAAAGTCTCGATTCAGAACGGGTTACATGTCTGTTTTGGTGCTGTGCTGTCCCTGTTCCACAGCACGGGGGTTTGGGCTCCTGCCACAGGGTGGTGCTCAGACACCGCCAGCACCCCGGGGCCAGACCCACCTTGAGGCGCAGCTCCTGCCCCGGTGCCACCTGCGGGAAGAGGGGCTTGTTGTCGTTGAGGTCCCTCACTGCGACGTACACGGCTGCTGTCGCGTTACGCCGCGGTGCCCCGTGGTCAGTCACTAGCACGGCCAGCTGGTGGTGAGCTTGTTTTTCACGGTCAAGTGCAACCCAGTTTATGATTTCACCTGACAGAGAAAGAAAATGAAGGAGAAAGGGAGCTTGATATCTACTATATGCTAGCACTCATCTTTCTACATGCAATTACACATTTAATTTATCATGAAATAACAATACATGTCTTCTAATACAACTTACTTATATCGTAAGTATATAACCTCAGATGTCCAAGCTCCATTCCATACAAATGTGTCAATCACAGTTTGCACTTGTACATTAGTACCATCTCACATCCTTTACTGTACAGTGGAAGCCTCAGAGCAAAGGCAGAACACAGTACAAACCAACACACTGACCTTCCACAGAAATCCATCTGGCCTTTTCTTCACCACACTTTAGGGCAGACAATATTTAAGCACAGGGTTTTAACTGCTGACATTTTGCCTTTATTATGCCCTTGAGTTAGGAAATTCTCAACACAACGTCTGTACGCTAATCAGGAACCCTCACGTCTCCTATACATTCTGGTAAACACTGTGAATAAATCTGACCCAATCTTCTCCCCATCTGCTCAACCATGCTCAAGCTATCTGTAGGTTTGCAGTTGACCAAAGTCCTTCACACAGATAACCACATATTATTTCAAGAACTTCTTGGTTAACTCCTAGTACTCTGTTTGCCTTTAAACTTCCATAAGCATACTATACTCAGCAGGAACCTGCTTTGAAATGACAATTTTATTTTGACATTCATACAGAGAAGTTCTCCGAGAGCCTATTCACTCCCCATGAGGACAGGACAGCTGGGAACAGGAATTTTAACAGCAGATCTTTGCTCAGTATGGATCATTTTACTAAACCAGAGGATTCTCTTTCTCTGAGCTCTCCATGCCATGGTCTGTGGTGTTAAACTGTGTGGACTTAGTAGCTATTACTCAAGGCATTTAGGATTCGCTATTCAGAGTATACTCTGTGCCGTGGAAAATGTCCCTCGGCCGCTTTGATTTCTGCGGTGCCCTGTACAACATGAACTCAGTCTTGATGTAACTTACAGAAGTTTTCACAAATATTTTAAATCACTGTAACTGCCAAATGTCATAGTTACCCTTACAATTATTTATGGCTGATCTGTTCTTTTCAACTGCACTTAATCACAGGCAATTAAGTTCCTCATATGAACTACTGAAGCTATAATTTCAAACTCTTTCTTTTAATTTGTTAGTCAAACACTGAAACTTATGACCAAGTGACCAGCATGAAGTCATGAAAAAATAAAATACTAAGAGTTAGTTAATTCTTCATGACCACGTATTAGATTTATTTCACTCCCCAAATTGCGAAGCTGGGAGTTAGAATAGTCACATATCAACCCAAGAGATTCACAGCGATTCCTGAAAGCTTTACACTTTACTTCCTTTAGGGAAGGCTGCTTTCCCCAAGCAGTATTAGGCAGATGACAAATCATAAAATGCTACCTGTGTTGGAATTCATCTTGAAATATTTCCCATCAGACAAGAGGAAATAAGAAAGTTGTCCATTTCTTCCTGAGTCTTTGTCAACAGCTGTAATGGTGCCAACCACACCCCTGGGAATTGGATTTTCCTCCACTTCAAAGAAGTAGCTCTCGTGCATAAACATGGGAGAATTATCATTTTCATCCAGGACATTAACTATTACCGATGTACTTGCATTTTGCCTGAGGTCTTCATCTTCAGAGGTGCTGACTAGGGCTCTAAAACTTAGGATCTGTGCACATTCATAGTTCAGATGCCTCCGAAGATAAATCCAGCCAGTATCAGAGCTGATTCCAAATGCAACAGATTCTGTGCTAGGCTCTAAGGAATACATCAGCTTGGAGGTAGCACTGTGTGGATCAAGCGAGTGGGCTTGAACCTGAAGGATTTGGGCACCTGGAGGGGTAGCTTCACTGATTTCTACTTGATACACCAAGTTCTGAAAACACAAAGTAGGGCCCACCTTCTGCTCTTCAATAATCACCGTCAACATCAGCGAAGAAGTCAGAGGAGGCCTTCCGCAGTCTTCAGCTGCTATGTGTAGAGTATATTCCTGCTGCTTATCTGCAAACACTGTGCTGCTGAGGTTTACCACTCCAAGGCTTGGATCAATGCTGAACACATTTGACTGCTTGCTTGCAATACTGTATTTGATCACCCCATTTAGACCACTGTCTTTGTCTTCTGCATGAGCAATATAGACAGCGGTACCAGGAGGCTGGGTATGTGAAATAGTTACCTTATCAGATTTGGTAAGAAATACGGGAGGGTTGTCATTAATATCTATCACAGATATGTTGACCTGGGTGCTACTGTAGACAGGGGAGTTACCCAACTGTGACTGAACAGTCAGCATCACAACAGCCTGAGTTTCATAGTCCAGATGTTTTTTGGTGCGGATGATGCCAAACTGGGGGTCAATAGAGAAACTTCCATGTGGATCACCGGAGGAAATTCTGTAAGAAACCACTTCTAAAGAATCTAGAAATGGAAATAAAAAATGTAAAAAGGTATATGAAAGTAGTAACATGAAGGTTGGTAAGAAAATCTGTGAAGGACACATGCAGTTACATTCAGCAGAACAAATGTAAGCTACAGAGTCTTTTGACTTTCTTGGGCTTTTTATGCTTCCTTCTTCCCATCCCCGGAGCCCTTCAGTAAAATATGACTGTATACAGTTTGTCCACTGGTGTGCCATTTGATTTTCATCTCACTGGTATGATAAAATTCTATACAGAAAATAGTATAATAGCCTCTTGTTTTTCCCTGATCTAAAATACAGAAAAACCACTCCTATAAATTAGTCTTATGGGAGTAATTTCACTACACACCGGCATTCACTATAGCCAGGAATGAAACAGGTGCCAGTTCTCTGAAAGAACTGCATTTTACTGAACTTACTGCTCACGGATGACAATTGCTGTAACTCTTATACATCAGATGCCACCTAAAGCAAAAGCTGTCTAAAGGTTCAGGCTTATTACCACGGCTGCTCCACAGGTGCTACCTCACCCTGAGGACAGTGGTTAATGCATTGTCCTTCCAAGAAGGAGAACATGGGAGGACCTGACTAATCAAACTTAAATAAAACCTCTGCCTCTACCACCTTAAATGTAAAGGTCCTTCATCAAGCTGGTATGTGGACTCATGGCTCCCACTGCTCTGCATAGGAATCAAACACATATGTCCCTCAGGACAGGGTCTTTTATGACTAAGGCCTGGCAGGAGCTAATCCATTTCCCTCCAAAAATGACAATGAAACCAAACAGATTAAATACATTTTCAAAAGGTTCCATAAACATTCATCTGGAGTTCACCACTTAATTCGAGGCACTGGGGGGAGGGGGGGGCGGGCGTTTTTTTGTTTCTTTCTTTCTTTGGGTTTTTTTTGGTGAGGGGAGTCATCTGGTTGGTTTTGGGTTGTTTTTTTTTCTCCAGCAGCAGCAGCACTTCATATAGATTTTCTGAAACTTCTGAATACTCTGATCATGAATACTGCTCTGAGATGTGTCTTGCATGGCTAATGCTTCAACAGAAGCCACACTGCCACACAAACCCTTCCTTACACTTTTCACAATGTGCTTCCCATCTCCCCATTTACAATTACAGAAATCTATCCAGAAGAAAATGGAAGCAATTGCCAATCTCCATGGACCACCAAGGAGAGTACCACAAATCTTCATCTGTTCTAAAGAGCATCCTGATAAGCAGCGCTTACACCAATTGCTGTAAATACCAACAGTAAATACTATTTAATGCTAGACAGACTGAATAAACTATATGAAGGCTTAAAAGAAATTATCTGCAGATATTTCCAGTTAATGGTCACAGCAGAAATGCAATGTAATCCCTGACTGAGCACACAACTTACTTGGAGGCCCTCTGGCCTTTACAGTGCCAACTGGGCTGTCTTCATGTGCATCTTCAGGAACAGAAAAAGTATACCGGGATCTCTCAAAGACAGCAGGGGCCAAAGCAGCCTGAAGGACGTTGACTGTGACAGCTGCATTGGCGGCAGAGGGAAGGCCACCCCCGTCCCGTGCAGAAACAGTCAGGAAGAGCACAGAACGTGCCAGGTGGCTGAGAGCTGAGATCAGGTAAATAATTCCTGAAAGCACACAGAAAAAAAAAATATTAAAAAAAATAAATTCAGCAGGCTGACAAAATAGTATATATGACAACATATACAGCTGCTCTAAGAGAAGACCAGACAATGAGGAGACAGCACTCCCAATTCCTCTCTGAGAGCCAAGTTTTTTCAAATTGTATGGTCTTTACCATGCACAAAGCCACTGATGCACGCTAAGTTCTGTGTCAAAACACAGTGTTGATAATTCTGATTTTAGAAACACAGATTCAGCTAAATCTTGAACAACTTCACCGAGTTGGTGGATGACTTCTGAATTTTCAGCAATGTTAGGAAAAACACAATTTTACCAGTACTAGTCTATAGGAGTCTGGAAGTGCATTGGGAGGAAAAAATGCTTAATTTATCTTTGCAAACAAAGTTAACTTTTATTTCCAACAGGCTGCGGAGACATTCTGCTTGAATAAGCCCCCAAATAAAGCACGCACACAGACAGAGTTGAAGCCACAAAATAAAAAACTTAAGGGGAGTGGCCTCCGTGGAAAGTATCTGGGAAGCAATCACCTGCTGTCTGATCACAAGTTTCTGGTAAAGTACCCTTTAATAGTGAACTCTAAGGTCTGATGAATTTGCAAGCTGCTAACAATTACATTATATACAAACTATATGAAAAAATTCTTTGAAAAGAAAATGCAATACTCTGTCCCGAAGTACAGCACTTCAGATGTGCCTTCTTCAAGATAAATACATTTTCATTCTTTAACTCTGCTAAATAAGACTAGCTGTCTCCAAATACATTCTCTTTGACTGCTAAAAAAAGTCTTTAGTAATAATGATAATTATGCCCAATTTTCAAATACTCTCTATATAACTACAGAAACCCACATTAACTCTTATTACTTAACATGGTAGTATGGGTGAAAGAATGAATGTAGCAGGAATCCTGTCCCATCTTTTACAGTAAAAGTTTTTTTACTTTCTTTAAAGTTCATACAAGCTTTGCTTGAGTGAAGACTTCAGTCTCAGCAATAAGAATTATATTCAAACCATAGCTCTCTGTGGAATGTTCATAACTGTCCACAATGATTATCCAAAACTGATACCTGTTAATTATTCCATGACAGACAATCATTCATTGCCCTTTGCAAGCAAATTAAAAGGTTTATGATTGAATATACAAACCTGTAAAAAAAATCATTAGCCCTCAGAGCACTCGTGAAATCTCTGGTCTAGATGATGTGAACACAAATACTTAAATTTAGGGGTCAACACTAGATCACAGAGCAATACAGCAGATCACGTTATGTTCATAACCTCATAAATTGTATAACTAAATTGTAACCTGAGGCACACAGTCGAAGGCCAAGTGCTTTCATCCAGGTAAAAGACAGAATAAGGAAACATAACTGTGTCCTAGGGAGCATTACTATGGGGTTTTCTTATTGTTTCCAGCAACTGCTCTATCATTGAGCAGGAGAAAGAACACTTTCACTTATTCTGAGATGACAAAAAAGTCATCAATATTCTAAGACCCTTTGGTAGTCACAGATTTTGCAACACACAAATAACTACTTATAAAGCAAGTTTTTCAACATTTAAATGAAGATGAGAGGCGACCAAATGCAAGAAAATTCTTCTTAACAATGACCGAGTTTAACTATACACTAAATGCTAAAATTGCAGTAGGCCAAGTAGTGAGGTTGCAATAAACTCAAGTGATTGAGGTAATAGGGACAACTTTCTACATACCAACTGATATTTTCAAGAAATCAAGTAGGCTTTTTGTAGAAGCTGGTAAAAACAAAAAACCTCTAGCAGCTCAATAAAACCAAACCTTTAAACTGTGAGTTACCCTTGTAATTTCCTGAATCTCAAGACAGGTTTAGTAGGGATGATGCTTGGCATTCAAGTCAGACATTTAGTGGTCCTATTTGCCAGATAGGGTAAAAATTAGATTTAACTCAAACTGCCTTAGAAGAATCAGTGCATAATTCAACTACAATATATCTTCTCAAAATTCAGGGTGAAGCCACAATGCCAATTTGCTACAATGCATTTTTAAGCAGAATAATGGAAAATACATAAAATCCTTATAAATATTCAGATGTGCATGTGGTATACTTTCCAGTTATCTGCCAGGACATTATAACAAACTCTGTCTTGACATGCTTAAAATGCATTCAGAGGGTCTTCAGGATCAGGTCAAGGAAGAACGCTTTCCACTAACAACAAAGGACACTAATTCCAGTGAGACAAACAACAGTAAAAACACAACAGAGATACAGATGGATTCAGAATTCATTGCTGATCCAGCTCCTATGCCAATATAACTGGAGCACTTCCAAGAATCAACCTTATTTTGGCCTTTCATTTTCTTTTTTGTCTTCTGATGACTGGGTTTTATGATTAATTAGATACCTCAAAAAATTAGTCTTCCAAGGACATAAACTTTTGGCATTTCCTGAGGTCATCTGAGCAACTGTAGCTCAAAGGAAAAAAGGTTTTAACCTTTTTTCCCCCAGAGGTTAAATGCATAAACATGGATTTTACACACTGTTGCTCTCAAATGAAATGAAACCAATCAGACTGTATTTGACTAACTTGACCAACTGGGTATTTTTCTATTGACAAGGCCAAAAGTATTTCATTCCTGTTTTTGATACCTCAAGATGTATGTGAAGGGTGGGAAAAGTACAGAAAAAGCATCACATTGAAACTCTCTCAAAGCAGTAACTAATGACTCCAGAACATCGGAGCAAACAGTACTCCACTCCAGGAACTCTGAAGACCCGGTGGAACAGAAATATTTCGAACCAAAATCCATTCTCTGGTGACCTGGACGGATTACAGCACAGTCCATGCCAGTTCAGCTATAGAAAGCAGACAGAAAAGGAAACGGATAAAAGATTTTGCTTTCTTTCTTCATTCTTTTGCTGTGCCCAAGGGAGGGAGGAGAATAGGCAAGTACATCTCACCAACTCTGCCTCCTCTTGCAGGACCAGTGATGCCCTAAGAACAGTGGCAGATTCCAAGTAAAAATTACGTGTCTTCCGTGTGGTTCCTTCCAGCCTCAAAACTGTAGTATGCAGAAAACTGTACAACCCGGGTCAACTTTTAATTACGTACATTCTGTTCCTTTCAGTATTTGTAGGACTGGGCAGTAGCATTGTGTCTGCTGATCTATAATTTACACAGACATGTGAGACAGTTCTACCGTACGTTGGGGAACACACCACACTAGACTCTGTTTTGGCACCATATAGACAGGAAAGCAGCTGTAGAAGCAAGCACACCTGGGATCCTACGTTCTATATGGTTAGGTAAAAACACTGGACTGACTAAAACAGTCATGACTGCCTGTGTCGAAAGCAGCTGCCAGCACACCTCAGAGCGGGCTAGGTGTACCTGATCCACTGAAGCACGGTGCAGGAGATCCCCAGCGCCACATCGCAAAGGCAGAAATGGGGCTATCTGCAAGAAGCACACAGCAGGAACTAGCTGTGTAAGTCACACATTCGGTGTGAGAAACTCAACAGAAGCATGCCTGGCTAAGTAACAGGCTGAAGAGAGTCACAGTTTTCCCTTCTTTCCTGTTCTGTAATCAGGAAAAGACAGAGGCTTATTGTTGTTATTCCCATAGTCTTCTGCAGCATGCAGTTCGTGGCTTCGGCAAACTTAAAAGACAAGGAACGCTTGTTCCCAGCAGGGAACACCACAGACACAAATTTGGTTCCACTTTAAGAAATCACTGCATTAAAACTGCCACCTTCTTTCCTACAGCTTGGCTCCCTATATAAATGGATGGTCTTACCTGCTGCCTTAAATAACACTTAATTCCCTTTTTAATTGTTTATATTACTGCAGTGCACTGAAGATCTTCCCTCTGGTAATTCTACATTCTGCACAAGAGAGCTGGAATCAATTCTGCTTCGCAGGTGAACAATCATAATTACATACCAAGTGAAGTATGAACATCCACCTCGCACCCTGGCAGTCTCATTTTCTTGACTAGATCTGCACGGGTGTAACTGACTGCAGAGTCCAACCTTTATGAATCAGGAAGATGATGCAGACATTGCCTATCATGATTTGCATCACATTTTAGACAGAACCTGCAATGCTGGTTGCATGTTAGCAACTGTCACTGCAGGCTGTAGTTTGGGAACAGCTCTGCTCCAGGGGACGTTAGCTCAGCCCAGTCACGTTGAAATTTATGATGCTTTGCTGCAGAACGATCTGAGCTCACTGGCCAGCATAAATCGTTACAACAGTTTTGGGGATTCAATGTACCGTGAGAGCTAGTGCTAATGAAGGGTGAAATCATGACTGACAACTCTGATCTGTTTCATACTGCCTCACTCACTGTACATGCTAGGGCATTAACTTCCAAGAAGTTCTTGCTCTCCACTTCGTGCCTACCAACAACAAAAGGTAAATAAAGCCCCTATCCACCCAGAATGTGCAAACACATCAGTGAAAGACACGACTCTATGGCACCCGCCATCCTCTGGCTATGACAAAGTTTCTCATGGGTTTTTGTTGTTATTGATGTGGAGATGCATCCTACTCCACAGGTGGGTTAGCTGCTAAGTGCTGTTTCTCAAGAGTTAAAGGCAGGAGACAGGCACTTGCATACAGCGATTCTTTTAAAATGTAGTTCTGATCATCTTCATGATCCTTTGTTCAGTTCTAACATTACAACAGCATACATCACCAAAGTAGGTCCACTCATCAAAAGCACTTTTTGTGTGACAGAAATAACACTGGTTACCCCAATAGGATTTCCACACATAATCCGAGCTAACCACTTTGAAAACATACCTGCTTTTCCACAGGGTCCTCAGGTAAGCAAAGCAAAAACCAGCCCTACATTTATAGACTTTCACAGGTATACAAAACATTTTCCACTAGTCAAACATTGCAGAGGCAAAGATAAAAATCAGGATGTGCTAACTTCGGTAACAAAGTTTGGATTGCATAGAAATGTGTACTCATGTAAACAGCTTCTAGTATTTTCTCATTGTTCATGAAATAAAAAAGCAACTTTAAAACATGGCAAGAGGAATAAAAATCCACAACACTACATCAGTAGTGTTCCCTAAGACCACAACACTGAACACCCTAACAACTTTAAACGATAGCAGTATTTCTTCAGCAAATACCCTAGGAGGGGGTCAGCTGGCATGATCTGAAACACAGCTCAGACAGTAAGCAGATGGCAAAAAGGTACGCATGGTTCATCACCCCAACTCACCTTCAAGCTGGCCGCTGGACCTACTGTTAATACTGTGTAGGTCTGCGCTGACCCCCGATACACTCAGAGGATGTCTCGCCCAGCCCAGCATGCCATCTTCTCAGTGCAGATGCACATATTTGTTTGCTTTTTATGCTGGAAAAATTTTGAAGATGAGCATAGACAGGGTCATTCGCCGGGAGGTGGATGCAGTTAGGTGAGGACTTGCATTAACATTAAACTCATCATTGTTCTAGTGAAGAATAATAGTGTTTCTGCTTGACATTTCTATTTATCTAACTCATTGCCTATGCTCTAATCTTAGCATCGTGTTTAGGTTCCAGTTTTAGCAATTTACTGTACCTAAAATGCACCTTTTTTAGTGAAGCTGCATTCTTGATGGTAACCATAACACTGCCAAATGCACTGTTCAAAGAGCTGGTTTAATAACTTTAATTACTGTGCTTAATCACAAGACTTTGCTTAGCATATGGAAGTCTATTCCAGAGCACTTCATCCAAATTTGCCAAGGTTGGTAATTAGCAATGTAAGAAACCACTACCTGGATCTATTAGCTAATGTACACAGTTTTAAAGTGAGGCTCTCCCACAAGCACAACGTTTTTTTTAAATACTATGGGTTACAGACAATTTTAGTGAGCTAAGTAGTACTCATCAATACACAAAATACTAGTTTCTAATTAAGGAAGTTCCATTATTCACAAGCAGAATACCCACCTGAGCATCAGCCTCTAATGTTGGGCAACAGTGGGAACGAGCCTAGTACTAGAATGATTTTGCATCATCTAGGCTCAGTTTTCTGTTACACAAGTGCTTTCAGACAACGTCTTGCAATGGACTATTCGGGATGCAAACTTACTTTGTCTCTGGAGACTACAGTTTGCTAGTTTAGGAGGCCACATGCCTCCCAGTGCTCAGGGGCAGGTGAAGGAACATGTCAAGCCAGCCTCTTTCAGCCTTCCTATCTGCCATCTAGCCATTAAAAGGTTAAACAATTCTGCAACTTGAAGTAGTGAGCTAGAGGGCTGGACTTAAAAATGTAAGGTGGTACTTTTATTTACATTACCAACTTTTTGAATCAAGTGCCTGGCCTAACTGCTATCAAAACACCACCAAAATTTAAAATTCTTTATTTAAAAAAATTTTAGGAACTTAAATTAGAGGTAATATTAAGATTTCAGTGGTGCACTTAATGCATGGTTCAAAGTTCACTACAAATCAAATTAGCATGATGGTTGTTTATTTTGTAGAGGAAAAACTTATTTATAAATTATCTTCTGTAAAAAGTCCTCAGGTGCTGGACAATCCTAAAAAATGCTCATGAATTCCATGAAAAGCTGCAGACAGATAAAAGAACCTCGTAATGCTTTTTTCCAATCATTTTGAGAAGCTGAGAGATTAAAGAAGGCAAATTTTTCAGAGCAACAGTAAGAGCCCATCAAAGAAAGGTCTCAAGCTGGATTCAGAGCTTTCCAAACCCCTTCATTGGTTCAAAAATGAGTGTTTCATTGAACAAGCTCTCAATGAAGAGAGCAAGCAAAGCAAGCTGAACGTGCCCCACCAGCTACAAGCCAGGCAGTAGCACTCTGAATGAGTTGCAGGCAACAAAACGCTCTCACACTTCTCATTTAGCAAGAAATGGCACTGCTTTAGCTATGAAGCCCCCAGTACATGTGGCTATCCTGAGCTGGAAAGCAGCTCCACTTTGCCCAAAATGCTTAAAGAAATATTAATAGAGTAAAAAAAAACACGTCCTGCAACTCCCAACTTTAATCAGGTGATTACAACATCAAGCAGAAGGCACACAGATCCAATGTTTCTCAAAGCAAAGAAAGAACTCCACCAGGTCTTTCTGGTGACCACAGCAATCGCTAAATGGTTAGGGAATTCACTTTCTTGCTTGCTTTTCAAAACTATTGCTTCATTTCCTTTATTTTTAATGTTCAAGTCAAATGAAACATTTTGCTTGATCCTTTTCCTCCCATTTTAAATTTCAATTGAACCCCCCCTAAACTGTCAACAAATTTATTTTTGCTACATATTCTTCAGAATACTGTCAAACCTAAAATGCAGCTCCTCAAAAACTCTTCTTTTCTACAGCACATCTTGAAAGAAACCTGGAGATACTGAACCAACTGATTATCATGTCAATCCACTGCTGTCTCACTGTGTCAACCTACTACAAACCTCCTGGGACAGGACTAGGGTTTGGGTTTGGGGATTTTTGCTTAGTACAACCCTAATGTTAGCACAACAAAGGTTTTATGACTCAAAGGACATCAAAACTAAACTTAGTACAAAAAAAACAACTATTACTTTGATGTAGCTATTTCTATATTGTACTACTACATGTTGAAGTAATTCTTCCCTAACAAAAAAAAAACCCCACAAACCAAAACCGCCATAGTAATTTGTCAGTAAACCAGCATATAAGCAAAGAGACGTAATTTGCTATGGCAGAGAAATCTCCTCTGTTTCTGCCTTGTTTTGTTTCCTTTTATCTGACATAATAGTAGCTCAGAGTATGTTTGTTGTCTGATTGCATCCAAAGAACACTTCCACATAAAACAGGGGCTTTAAAAAACCTCACATCAAGAATCAAAGCAATACTGGGCAGGACAGTGGCCTGGTGAACTGCTGCATTTTCAAAGACAAAGGCAGAGCCTTCCCCACACAATCCACACAGCTCCAGTACTGCCACCCCACCCCACCAGGTCACCTTTGCTTGCCTGGCTTATTGAAGTTTTCAAAAAACATCTTTTTAATCCAGGACCTTTTCAGTCAAGCTGCCAGCCTGCTGATCCAAAAATAGCTCAATGCAAAACCTGTTAAAAAAACTCAACTGCCAAGGTAATCGGAGATGATATTTCTTTGAAGGTGCTGTACCAAAAGATGCATGTTTCCAGCACAGCTATAGAATGAAGCCTAGTATCAGCCCAATCAGATATATTTGCTGTTCTTATATTAAGAGCATTACGAAACATTCCAGGTGCTCATCTTAAATACTTACGAACTGATTTTCTACTACATGCGCTCCCCTACTATATTCATTTTACCAGTCCAACAGCGTGAAGGCATTTTGCCAAGGCTATCTGAACTCTTTGTGTAACCTGCCGCTTTCTTCTTTCCTTTAGGTTAACTGAGAATAAGTACATCTGTTCTTAAGACTCACACAGTCTCTGTCAAAGAGAAAGTCCTGATTGTCTGAACTTTACAAATCTCACGTTATTCCTCTCCTCCAAATTGGGAGGTTTGGGCATAATTTTTCCAAAATTTTTCTCCATTTTTCTGGTTACCAGCCCACAGCATCTGTGCAATGCTATGGCAGTTCACTCTTTGTCCCATCTGGTGGGTTCTTCTGATTCCAAGATCTGTCATTGACTTAACTACAGGGAAGGGGGATGGGCTACAGCATTTTTGTAAATACTTTGCGCTGTGTCATGCACAATGAATCTCACGTACGCCTGTCACCCCACTGTCGCGTGGTTGAGTTTTTGGCAGATAGCTTGTAGGAATTTTTCTCTTTGTAGATGGTTGATTCTATTGGATTGTATTCATTAAAGAAAAAAAAAGATCCATTAAGAGCTGGTACTACGCATATTTTTCCATGCTGTTTTGCTACACGGCTTTCTTTCAGGGCCAAAATCTGTCCTCTCACACTTACTACAGCAAATTCTGTGTGCTTCAAGGAGAATATACCGTTTCCTGTATTCTTCATGTTAGATTTCTCATTAGATAAGACCTCACTGAAGGTAAAGGTTCACAAATTACTCGACTGAGACCACTAATTTTTCCTTTGTGACTTAACTCCAAACTCTTAGAAAGTGAAAACTTAGTGAGCTAAACCAGTGTCTCAGACATCTTCCTCTGATCTGCAGCATTCTGAATATGCTATCAATTTGTATGAAAGATCAGAAAAATAGTAATTGAAGAAACTGCAGTTTAAAAAAAACAAGTGGCCTCAAAATGTTCCAAAACAAAACACTCCTAATTTTAAATGTTATTTATGTGAACCTCTTCATATGTTTAGCAAATGTACTACATGCTGTATGAAAATGCCAGAAGTAGTTTAAAAATAAACCATTTTTTTCCTACAATACTACAGGAAAACATCATTAATCATCATAAAAATGGCCTTGTTTTCTTTAGAAAGGATGCATCCCCATTTCACTTTGATGCATATTACAATCTGCTATATATTAAACATTGTATAATACATGGAGTTAAGCAAAGTTTAGATTTTTGTTTTTCCCCAAAATGAAATTTTGGTATTTTAACTTTTGTTTCCAACCTGTATTGTAATAAAAACAGAGCAAAACCTTTTCATGCAATGAAAACGTCCTAAGATGTGACTGTTGAACAACAACATTTCCATTTTCTTCAATAAAACAAAACTTGTCAACATCCTTAACTGGAATGAATCTATTCTGGTGCTCTGGATTAAATCAAAAAGTTTATTTTAAGTCAGTTTGACATAAAATCACATTTACATATGGTGCCACAGTACAGTAATGGAAGTAGTACAGCACTAAATTGCACACTGCCAAAACAAAGAAAAAATGTCAGTGGGGGGACTGTTCCGTACAAGCGCTACACTTCACCTCTCTTTTTGTATCCATTACCAGACACTGTTAAAGAGATAAGATGCTGGACTTAAATCTGCCTTTTGGCTGATTAAGTTAATAATTCTTATATTCTTAAATTTGCATGTCCTCAGTTGTATCCCTCCTTTTATCCTTCTCCAACGGACTAAGCTCCCAGACTGCTCTACAACTCTTACAGGACATTTTAGTCACATGATACACTACGCTATTCACTTAAGAAATCAGAATTAATCTTGGAGGAAATTATTTTTTCAGCAAATCAAAATGTCCTCAAAACAATGCTCATTTTGCAGAAGCTGTACTTCTGTGCTGACAAAAAAAATATTAACGCTAAACTACTAAACAGCTCTTGTAACAAGACTTGTCTGCTGTACTCAATATGTATTTTTTGGCATAAATAAGTAACAGATGGTATTATGACAAAGTTGATCGAAGTATCTTCAAGTCAACGCAAAGACCTCCGAATTCCTCAATGTATTGGGTTTGTGCAGCAAGGCTTTGGTAGCAGGGGGGCTACAGGGGTGGCTCTGTGAGAAGCTGCTAGAAGCTTCCCCCATGTGCGATGGAGCCAATGCCAGGGGGCTCCGAGACAGACCCACCGCTGGCCAAAACAGTTTGTCAGTGATGGTGGTAGCACCTCTGGGATACCATGTTTGAGAATGGGGAGAAAAAGTTTCCGCACAGCAGCAGGAGAGGAGTGAGAATATGTGAGCGGAGCAGCCCTGCAGCCCCCCAGGCCGGCACAGGGGGAGGGGCAGGGGGTGCTCCAGGGCCGGAGCAGAGGCTCCCCTGCAGCCCCAGGGGAAGCCCATGGGGAGGCCGGCTGTGCCCTCAGCCCGTGGGGGTTAACGCTGGAGCAGATCCCACCCGCAGCCCGTGGGGACCCCACGCTGGAGCAGATCCCACCCCCAGCCCATGGGGGTTAACGCTGGAGCAGGTGGATGCCCAAAGGAGGCTGTGACCTGTGGCCCCATGGAGAGAGGAGCCTGGGCTGGGGCGGGTTTGCTGGCGGGACTTGTGGCCCCACAAGGCACCCACGCTGGAGCAGTTTGTGAAGAACAGCAGCCCACGGGAATGACTCATGTTGGAGAAGTTCATGGAGGACTGTCTGCCTCAGGAGGACCCCACGCTGGAGCAGGGGAAGAGCATGAGGAAGAAGGAGCAGCAGAGATGTGTGATGAGGTGACCGCAGCCCCTGCTCCTCATCCCCCTGTGCCACTGGGTGAGAGGAGGTAGAGAAATTGGGAGTGAAACTGAGCTTGGAAAAAGGGAGGAGTGTGGGGAAGGGGTTTTAAGTTTGGGTTTTATTTCTCATTACCCTACCATAATTTGATTGGCAATAAAGTAAATTATTTCCCTAAACCGAGTCTCTTTTGCCCATGACAGCAATTGCTGAGTGATCTCCCTGCCCTTATCTCGACCCACGAGCCTTTCATTGTATTTTCTCTCCCCTGTCCAGCAGAGGAGGGCAGTGACAGGGTGGCTTGGGGGGGCACCCGGCATCCAGCCAGGGTCCAACCACCACACTCACAGAAATATTCTCAGTAAAATACAAAGGAGGAATGTCATAGCCTCTGTTTCAAGCATCTGATTTAGGCAGGAGTCACAGAAACACAAGCCTAAATATCTTTTATAGGCAAAAGAAACAGAGCAGCTCAGTTAAATGCTTATACTGCTGTAATGTACATTGTGTGAATGCTACTTTCCCTACAGCCTTTTCATACTACGTTTAAATCACTAATACCTTCAAATGACCAGAAACCAATGGCTGCTGCCTTTGACTTAGCTTTGATAAGAGTTTTTCTCTGCACACAGTGACTAGGTAGGGCACTTGTTCTAAAAATATGAACAGGCCATTTACCTGAAAACCGACACGAAGTCACACTGCCCCAAAATAATTTTCAAAAAATATTAACTTTGTTGATTTGAAAGAGCTTCCCTGAACCAGGGCTACAGTAAGATGATAACCATCTTTTTATCCAGCTCTCAAGAAGGTTATCACTAAGATCAATAGAAAAATGAATTATATGCCCTTGGGTGAAAGAAAATATTAAAGCTTGTAACTTAATGAAAGTTTAGAAATTCAATTATTAATCCCAAAGCTTTAAAGTTAAGCACTGCATAGGTTTTCAGTCACACTTGTGATTGTCTTCTGTGACTTACATTCTTAATTACCTGCTGAGCCATAACTATAAATATACTGTTTTTCAGATAGCTTGTTGGGTAATGATGGGAAAATAAACAAACATAGCTCAAACAGTTTCTTAGCCAGAAGAGCTTTTCAACTTGCTCTGTTCTAATCAATTCACGAGTGCTGTTCATAGATCATGCATGGATCAGATATCTACAAAAGGAAACATAATGAAGCCAAGATGTTGTTTACACTAACACTAGAAACAAACGATAGCAAGAGTCACGAACTAGCACAGGAACTGGTTTAGAGTTCCCTATCCATATATTTTTTTAGTTACACAGTTCTTAAAGTGGTTTTTTTTGTGGACAGTCTACCATCAATCAAACAAAATATTTCATTTCAATTTTTTAATCAAAGGGAAATGCAATAAATGTTATTTAAGAGTTATTAAAAGAGCATATCACAAACAATAAATGCACTACCTAAAAGCTAAAATAGGAAACAAATGTAACTAATAGATACAATAAATATAAATAAAGACTTGTTTAGAATTCAAAAAACTTTTTAACGGAGTATCTGTTTGCTCTGTGAAAGGCTCTTCCTTCCTACTCTCATTGAATTTATCTGCACATCCACATGTCACAGTGCCTGAAACAAAAGATGGAGCCCTTCAAGGAGCTTGGATGTGGCTCATCCTCATAGTATCTATATATCAAAAGCACCACTGATATATGCTATACAGTCAGCGGTTGACCAGCTGGTATGATATCCTGTGTTGTGAACACAGCTTGCTATGCAAAGCCAAAAGCTTTCTTGATTCATCCATACAATTGTTTTAACGAAACAACAGCCAGAAGCAAGGCATAGTAGTGAAGGATTCGGGTTGCACTTTTTATTATTTTATCAATTCCTCTTTTAAAGATGAAAAAGGGGATAGGGGAATAAAAAGTTAATCTTTAGTGAGTATTTTAAGTACAGCACTCCAAAAACATCCCTGAAGAAAACTACAGTAAGATAAACATTCAAAATCACAATCTAGATGCCATAAAAAAGAAATTACATATGCCACGGAGAACAGCATCAGCCTGCATATGATTTTAATGTGACAAACTGTTAGCTACTGATTAACTTAAAGCTCATACTATTGAAAATATCTCTGTCCACTTACAGGTATAATGCTAAGGACTGCAATGAACGTAAGTCAAAGAGATTAATGCACTGATTTTCATTCCTCATTTATAAATGCTTTATCAGCACCACCACTGCTGAGCCTCCTTTTAGGTCCTCTAATAATCAAAAGAGCAGCCCAACCAGAATATGCCATACTGCAAATTGGAAGAACTGCAGAACTCATCACTAACAGACTGCACACCCAGAAGATCAGAAAACCAAAGACCAAAACTGTATTACGATCGTTTGGCTTACAGGTTTGGGGATCCACCTCCTGAAGAATTCTTATTTCTTGTCAGACTTGTCCATTGCCCTCTGTTCACAAAATACAGCTCACAACTAGATAAAGTCACTCATGTAACCTTCAGAAAGCCACATCTAAATCAGGCCATGTATCAGAGCACATGAAGACAGCTTTATCACAATGAAAACTGGGAAATGTCAGTCCTAACAAGAAGGAGAAAGAGCTCAAAACCTCTGTGACCTAATACCAAGCCACTTGTTTCATCTTCCTCTGAACACTGAACAGCTTTTGCAGCTATTTAACATGCAACAATTGCAAGATTTCAGTGTGACAAATTGGCAGTTTTAATGTTTGTTTTGTTTCTGATGTTTATTTTTGCCAAGAGCTTAAAAATCATTCTGTTCATCAGTGATGGAGCATAAGCACTACTGTAGGCAGACGTGGAAGAATATGAAAGGAAAACATGTAATCTTCAGGGAATAAAAATCCCACACACCATTAATATTAGTAAGTTAAAATTAGACACAGTCTTGACGTCCTGAATTGCCCAGGAGTGTAATCAGATTCCAAGCATTATAACGTTGGGAAGAGTGTCTCTGACCTAAATGCTCTTCTCATCATGAAATGTCAGCAATAGTGACCTAAAGCAACTTCACCCTGAATTTGGTCTGCCTTTGGATAAAATACCATGATGAATCTGCAAGATAATAGTAACTTATATGCCAAAACTAGAAAAAAAGGCCAAAAGGTCACAATTCGAGGAAGAAGCCTTTCAGAAGAGAGGACTGCTGCAAAGCCAGTGCTGCTAGCATGATCCACAGGGGCTCCCCTGACAAGCCTGCCTGGGGCACTGTTAAAATGACCAGTTCAATGCCTGTGGAGATCCAGTTCCCTAATTTTTGATCGAGCTATGTATACTTGGCATCAGTTATGCCCCACAGAATCTGATTTGACAGGCAATTAAAAGTCCATTGTTAAATAAATTCTGAAATAGCCAAGACAAGCGGACTGACTTCCTAAGATTAGTTTCTTCTGTTCATATTTTGGGGACTGTGTAAGAAAGTGAAAATAGGCACTATTTTGAAAGAACAGATCCTTGTGACATTTCATACACCAAACAGCTAATACATACAGATGTGCAACAGCCCAAAAAAATTCTTAAAACATATAAAATAGTCCCCTGTGCCACGACCATCACAAAGCAAAACTGCTGAACAGGGTACATTCATGTGCAAGGGCTGGCTCTCAAGTAAAATGGTAGCTGCAGTTTAGTTAACCACTCCCTGAAAGACACCATGGACATTTGTAGATACACTGCTCGTGTGCTTTCCAGCTGAAGTTAGTAACTATTTTAAGGCTAGAAAAGCAGACTACAGGGGCTGCTTTATGGCCGTGGGAAAGGTAATTCAATCTGTGAAATTCAACCTGTCATCAAAAAATTTCACCCAGATTTCCTTTCGCCATCATTGTTTTCTTGCTCTTGTCATCACTCCTTCACTGAACCTCTCTCCAGAAACCAGAAGGATGAAGAATCATATCAGGAAGTAAAAGGCAGAAAAAGCCACTTACGAAGCAAATCATTGAGTCAAACAGGAAGGCAGCTGGATATCGTAAGACTATGAGCAGAACAGGGCCTTATTCTAGCATAGCGTGCAGAAAGAAGACTGGGACAGAAACAGAGAGATTAAACAAAAGGGCAACTTGAAAAGTCGTTTATTGCTCCTCAAGAGTAAGACCTAAAAATTTCAGGAATTCAGATATTACTGTAAAAAATAATGCTTTGATTATTTCCTACAATGATGAATAGATTTATAGCTGAAAATAGTGGATGCAGCATACTGCTTGTCCTGTATTGCATTGGCATGTACTCTGTTCCCCATTCTCCTGTTTATTCCAGTGAAAGCAAATGCTTCACATAAAACCTAAATCCTCCTCCTTCCTCTAGAATCATTTTCCAGCAGAATATGTTTCAACTGTATGACAGGACTCCAAATAAAAGCAAAAAAGCATCATCAAGCCAAAAATACATGTTGTATAATTATAGTCTTTCTGAATCAGAGTACCTGTGGATGTATCCACTGTGAAAAAAGAAGAAAATTCTCCCGGGACTAGTTCATATGTGACAATGCCATATATTCCCGAATCTCTGTCTGTGGCAACAACATTGATGATCTCTGTTCCTGGCTGTGTGTGACTACTGATGCTCGCCACATACACGGCTTGCTCAAAAACAGGTTGATTATCATTAATATCTTCTATCTCGATGCGAACAAAAGCTTGGGCACTCAATCCACCCTGTTGGATAAATTAGAAAGATAAAAGCAAAAACCAAGGTCAATTTTAAAAGTGTACACAATAAAATGATACAAATCTGGCTTCAGCCCATCATTAGGAAACAGAACATGCTACAACAATATTGAAAATGTCTGTTAAAACCAACTTACCCTATCTGTAGTACCTCAAAATACTGCATTTAGGCAAGCTACATGCTCAGAACACCACCAGTGGGCTAAGTACACAAAGAAGTTCAACTTCTTACAATTGTGAGGCCTGAACACAAAGTTATTTTTGTTAATACTAATGAGCACTACGCATATCACATCCTTGCTAGTCTAACCACACCTGGTTTTACTGTAATCACCTACACACCACTTTTTCCTTCACAGATAGAAGTCAGGGTTTTCTGCCCCAGAAATACATGCCCCTCAGGTGACCAGTGCTTCAGTAAAACAAAATAACTTTCTATCTACCAATCTTCCAGTTTTTAAAAGTATAACCATCATAACAGCAAATATCCGGCTTTTTCAACTATTAAGAACCCAGACTGAGAGCAGAGCAGTGCAGGACAGCCAAAAGCTACCTGTCAGCTGCTATCTGCAAGACCTATCCTCAATTTATCACTCTGGCAGGTTCAAGCAGTTCTGTTCATGCAGTGTGTGTCTGTGTTCATAGATGCATATTTTATTTGTGTATATATGTGTGTGAGTGTGTGCATATATATGTACATGTGTTTGTCTACATGCCCATACCTTCACTTTGTGTACACTGAGTTGGAACACTGTAAATTCAACTGAAGCACATAGCTGAAACAATTTGTCAATACAAAATTCGTAACCGATTACATAAAATTATTTCCAGTGCATTTGTGATTTTGCAGGGAAAGAGGTCTGACCATGCTTTCTAGGGGGTTTGGCTCAACTGCTCTGCTTTTGTTTCTTTTCCCTACACAAAGAGCTAGGAAAAGCGCCAGGCCTTGGTCGCAGGTTTGGCACATCTCTTCGCTACCCCAGCTCAGCTGCTGCGCTGCTCTCCACACAGTTGAAGTTCCTGCTCCAGGTGCCCACCAAGACCCCACTGGAATACTACATGGGCAGCCAGGGGACCACCTTCAACCTTGCTCTGCAGTGGAACCAGAGAACCAAGGAGCAACTGCAAGCTGGCTTACCAAACTGTGCTACAGCAAAATCACAATTTGCAATGGCAAAGTACTGAATTTGTGACAACCTGGAAAAAAACACAATTCTGAGGGTGCTGAAGTGTAGACCCCACAGGGCCATGAGTGAAACAAATGGCAATTTACTTCTTAGAGATGCTACCTCATATTCTCTGCAGACTCTGTCCATCAGTTTGGAAGGGTTCGTATTTCCAAACTTAATTTACAGCTGTAACTACAAACATTTTTAAAAGCAGCTCCACTGCACACATCTAACAGTGAATGCTGTGGCACTGACATGTGCAATAGAGGCACAAAGCAAAAGATGTGATGTATAGCCTGCATGTGCTGTACGCAGTACATGAAGACACAGAGGAAGTATACTGTGCTCAAAGTCATGCTGAGCACGCTGTGCTTGCACCCATCAGTCACTTACAGAAACTGCTGACACAGATCAGATGTTGGTGCATACACATGCCAAGCTATGCTGAGCTAGCCCAAACTTCATCTTGCAGTCACAGTAGCTATGATATAAAAAAAAAAAACTAGGTTGCATATTTCAGCAACCTAATTGTTCATGTCAATTGTTTTTAAACTTGACCTTCATGAGACTATCCAATGATTCAGACTGACTACTATTCCTTTAGGCTTGCCCTGCAGCATAACAATCACCCCAAAACTACTGAGGGTTTGCTTATTATGTCCACAATTTCAGACTTACTTTTGGCCAAAAAGTACTACCAGCATTCTCTTCCACATTTCCATTGGGATTTTTGCCTTGTTCTGTTTTGGGTTTTTTCTTCCATGTAGTAATATCACCTCTGTTGAGTGACAGTGACATTCCCATGAAGGCTCAAGTATGTGGAAAATTAAAGATGACCTTGTGTATCGTGTGTCTGTTTCACTCTCAGACTAGGAGATCTGGCCCACATGCTCCTGCTGTGCTTGGGTTTTCTTCTGAAGAATATAAGGCATGGCATGTGTCCAGGGCTTTCATTGCTATGGAGGCAGCCAGCAGTCAGGACACATACCTGGGGACTAGGACTGTGAAGGCATGCCGGTTTTGGCTGGGATAGAGTTAATTTTCTTCATGATAGTTAGTATGAGGCTATGTTTTGGATTTGTGCTGAAAACAATGTTGATAACACAGGGATGTTTTAGTCACTGCTGAGCAACACGAGGCCTTTTCTGTCTCTCACCCCATGAGCAAGCTGACCTCAACTGACCAAGGGGATATTCCAGACCATATGACATCACACTCAGCATACAAAGCTGGGAGGAGGAGGAGGAGGAAGGGGAGCACATTTGGAGTGATGGCATTTGTCTTCCCAAGCAACCATTACTGTGATGGAGCCCCACTTTCCTGGAGATGGCTGAACACCTGCCTGCCAACGGGAAGTGCTGAATGAATTCCTTGTTCTGCTTTGCTTGTGTGCATGGCTTTTGCTTTACCTATTACGCTGCCTTTAACCATCCGTTCTCTCACTTTTACCCTTCCAATTCTCTCCCCCAACCAAGCAGGGGGAAGCGGGCAAGCAGCTGCATGGTGCTTAGCTGCTGGCTGGGGTTAAACCATGGCAGCAGGGTACTGTGCTACCATCAGCTTCAAAACGGAAGCAGCCATGAAATCCTCTGCTGATAGGGACAAGTGGAGAATGCAGATCTAGTGGGCTCACTACTGACACCCCAACCCCACCTTGGAGAGAGTTTCTTCCCCAATACCTTGGTTTCCACAGGAAAGAAACCCCTGCACAGGAGCTAAAAGGGAGGCCCATGTGCTCTGTTCACTGTCAGAAGATGCTCTGTGGCTATCAAGTACTTTAGGACAGAATCAGAAACATTTCTAAGAGGGCCAAGGGAGAAGCGAGGTCAAGAATAAAAACCATCTAAAAAGATGGTTCTAACAGCATGAAACCAAACTGCAAAAACTCATGAGAACTTCTCATGAAGTTAAATTACTTCTTCCAAGGTTCATTATTGCTAAACAGACATTAAAAAAAACCCTAACACCACACTCCAACCAATTCATATTTATCCTACAGAGTTACATAAAGACTGGAAAGTCTTTGGAAATTGATTAATTCTAAGTATATGGGGGAACCTAATCTCTCAGAAGACAGACCAAATTCTATGATGGAGACAGAACCTTCTTTTTCAAAAGCAGCAGTGTATCCCCCACACACAACTCAAGTACAATATTAACTGGTAATGGCCCATTTCTTGCTCTGGCCATCAGAATTCTTAACTATCATCCCAAATAGGAAGGGACAAACTGCTTTATTTCTAACCACATGGATGTAATTTATCTACTCAGGAGCAAGCACAACATAGATCTTCCAAAATACGAAGGCTGATTTAAACAAGTCTGTTGCTGATAGAAAATCACATTTGTCAAAACACGTTACAAGCAACAGAAACCCATAGTTTTTTCGTTTTGCAAGCCCCTTCTCAAATATTAAAGTATTTTTAACGACTGTTGGGCTGTTTGATGCCACAAGTAGTCACAATTAGAATGGCTTCTTTGTCAGACTCCTGAGAGTTGTGTGCCCTGTGGAACAAAGAGGGGACATAAACTACCACCAAATCAAAATAGCCACAAGTAGTATTTTCTTTACTTTTTGCAGGACCAAACTTGTGTGAAAATCCAAAGCCATTAGTATGCTTCTATCATGTGTCAAAAAAAAAAAAGGAAAATTAATCCTGCCTTTGGCATGAGTCTCTTTAGCTTAGTAAGTAGAAAAGGTGCTATTTTGAATAGCTGTATTTCTTTGTCTTGATGCTGTAAAATGATTAAGAATCCATCAAGATTTGGACCACTGGTAGCCTCCAATGTTTTTGTCAATGAACTGTGCTGTCAACTTTTTGTTCCAAACTAAACTGTGATATACAAGATCTGACATGAAGACATATTTTCTTTTTTCTTCTTTTTTGTCAAACCTAAAAAGACATGTCACCTTGCAGTCATAATGCTGTCAAAATAGAGAGATATCACCAATTCTTATAAAAGCCTTAACCTCTCCAGAAGGTTTTCCTGCGTCGAGTATTTCTCTCTGTGTTTCAATTGCTTCAGTGTAAAAGAGAAAATTGGACAAGCAGTACGGTTTAGAAAAAAGCAAGTGATGAAGAACAAAGTATTTTTCTATGCTGAAAGGCAGTAAGAGGGTCACTAATAGACCTGCCAATGGTATTTTACCTTTTGCAATGATTATGTAGCAGCTGAAAAACTGAAGATCTAACATTCCTATTGAAGATATACACAAGGATGCTTCTTCTCATCTCCAGTTGATTATTAAGATAATAAGAATTTTAATTACCTCCCAACACCATTAAATGGCAGTCTTCAAATCACCATTAGGGGCAGTCCTATCACAGCATTCAAGAACCTCACTTGGAGAAAACAAAACCAAGGCAGTCCAATCTGCAAAGGGAAAAGGCATCAACCCCCCTAAACCCAACCTCTGGACTATCAGTAGGGCACAGAGATTGGTCTGTGGCACCCCTTATACTGGTGGGGGACAAAGTGGAAGAACACACTGCCTGTGCTCTGCAGTTTTTGAAACTTCTCACCACACCGATGAAGAGAGTGGGTACACCAGCACAAGGTCCTGTTAGCTTCAGAAATGTGCATTGCTGGAATTGGTCCATGCCTGGTAGCAGCTCTTACAAGCATAGGTCATACAGTCTTCCCCAGGTTTTGAAGAAAACTGCGTGGGCCAGCTGCTCCCAGAGTCAAGGCTGGACACTCCTGTACGCTTCTATTTGTGCACCAACCCCAAGACTGCAAAACTCAGATTTTGGCTTTGAAGGCCAGACAACTGTCGTGTGTAAGCAGGTAGTGCAGATGCTACTAGACAGAATTTAAATTAGCATTAGTCCAATTAAAATTTCCCTGGATTACAACAGGTTTTCTTTAGCAGTCACAGTCATTACTGTTTATTTGGTTGAAAGAAAAAGAGGAGTGACAGGCATCATAAAAATGCAAATGAATAAACAAAATGATTGAATTATGCATGATACAGAGCAATAAAATTTGCCACTGTACAGCAGCAAAAGTGTGTGCTGTTAAAATAAAAGGTTTCCTGGATGAAAATGAATTCACATCAAGACTCTTAAAGGCAGAAGAACACAAAACAAAGGAAGCACAAATTTACATATATGGTTAGTTTGGAGACCCCCAAGAAAATAGAGAAGAACACACAATGGAGTGTCCACTACAGTCACATTGGCTCTTTTTTGTTTGTTTTCACAAACAGAAGAATTAAAAATGTATCAGATCAAATTTGCACATATTCAAAACAAATGAACAAACAAAATCACTAATTTTGTCCCCTATACTGCTTTGGAAGCATGCATATACTTTGATTACTGATTGATTTTATTATTAATCTGATTTTTTTTCCAGAGAGAGAAAAAAATTACAATTTTAATATCATTACAAGAAATTTTCAGCTGACTGTAAATTCAAAGACTGCTCAAACACCTGCTGAGGCTGTTTCTGATGTGTCACAAGTGCATAAATATAGCTGATGTGACCAAGGGTGCAGTTTGAGCAGGGGATGTCCCAGGCAGAGCTGGCACACAAATCCCAGGAGTTACCCTCCCTACTGGAACAGCTCTGTCTGCTGCAGTTCAGAGACCAAAGGAGAGGGCTAGATGCAGATGCTGTGGAATTCCGTGCAAACACCTTTCTATAAACCCAATACATGATTTCTTTTCATATAAAAGCATTTCAAAGAGGAGTACCAAATATGTACGTGAAGTGACTTTGCGACCAAAACTAGCTCTGCCAACTGGAAAGGTCAATGCTAATATTATGATCAGCCTCAACCCCACTTAATCAGGATGTGTATTTAACACCAGTTTAACAGAATCTGTTTTCCACTTGCCTCCCCACAGGCTTTTGTGTGTTATTTCAGTTCTCCCATTACACTTGCTGCATAACACGTAAAAGACGTGACCAACAAGCTCCAAAACCATGTAATGGAGTAGGCATGGACAGGTGGAGGAAACTGATAGTTTTGCTGTAAGATAAACTGAGCACCACCTGGAAAATACTTTCTTTTCCTCCTCACTTTTAATTAACTTTGTTATCTTCTTTTCATCTCTCTTCCCCCCCTCCCCTTGTCAGCAGTGACCCTTAGTCTTCCTCTGTCTTTTCTGCACACACATCTCCCCTGATCATAGCCTCTGCTTTGAACTCCACACCTAACATCTTTAATCCATCAAAACTAGCAGCAGAATGCCAGGAGATAAAATAGCCTACTATAATTCAATTGCAGAGTGGCTCAGCATAACTTCAGGTTTAGCGAAAATTTTAAAAAGCCAATATTGAATTTAGGTGCTTTAGTATTTAGGTGTCAGGCAAATTTTTAGAAGAGAAATCAATGGGATCTACAAAATGCTGACTTTCAGTAAAAAGCGCAAGTCCTGCTTGTCACAGACGAGGCAATAAAAAATTGATCCCCTCTCCCCATTACTGAATTTCTGAAAACACAAGGATCCTAAATTAAGACCAATTTAAAAATGAAATACTCTATAGTTTCAATGCATTGGGTGTTTTCCTTTAACTTCTGATGTAAGATTTATCACTCAAAATAACGTAACCAAAAAAATGCATCAAGCTTTCTTCATGTTAACTTTTTTCCCCTGCCTCCCCACATTTTCAAAATAATCTTCTGGACCAGACCAGATATCTTAGAAACTTGTCAGAATTTCAGTGCTATTATTCAGCTCTCACGTACACTGTTAGTGACACTGATCTTGATATTCCAGATATGTGTATGTTTTTTACATTTAAACAGCTTCAAACCACATGAGTGAGAGGAAAAATGAAGTGATAAAGTATAGCAGAACACAATTTTCTGCTGTTATACATTGTAATACTGCTTTACTGTTCGAGGCCTGGATGTCTGTACTCAGGTGCATGCTACAAAATTTTGCCTAGAAAGGAATTCTGAAGACAGAAATCACAAATCAGAGAAATTCCAAAATGGTCACATGGACTTACTTCTGCTGTAAAGATTACAGATGCTGTCGTAACAAAAAAGACTTACATTTTTAAATCATTAGGTGTTCAAATAAGATAGAGTCAGAAAACATACCAAAAAAAATCCTTATATAACCATTTATCCTCAAAAGAAATCTATGGGGAAGAAAAGGCACACTCCTAAAGGCACCATTCATACCAAAAAATGCTTCTGTAGCCTCTGAAATAAACACTGAATAGTGACAGCTAAAGAAATAAAGCAGATGAACTGCTTAGCTATTACACATATATCCAAATTCAACAGCATACAAATATACCCTCAACTTCTATATTCTCAAAATGCAACAATACCAAGCATCAACTGCAGCTATTTAAGTTCACTAAGTTTCTTCAGTGTACAGTAACAAAAAGTACACACATTTTAATGAAAAATACCATATTTCTAGCACAACTGCATTTTTAAAAACTCATATTAGATACACCTACGACAGTATCTTAAATGCAATGTTAATATTCAAAGTATGAAATAAAGATTGTATAGCCTGAAACAACTTAATTTCAATGTTTTTCAGCTCAAATTGTGCTGTAAAATGCAGCCTGAATAACATTTTTAATAGTGTCCTTATGTTTATTTTAGTATTCAAAGACAACCAGTAATCTTCTTCAGCCTCCTCACAGTTCACCACTTAAGCTGAAAATAATTAAGTACCAGCTGCTCTCTTTCTGGGCCTCTGATTGCAAATAGCCTGTGGATACCTTCATAACAAAATGAACCCAGGAATTTCTTCCCATCTTTTCAGGGGTCACGCTACCCAAATTTTCTTTTCACCTGGCATCAGATAGACCACGTGTTTACACCCAGAAATCTCAATGTGTTTCTACCACAATGAACGTCTCCTCGCCCTTCCTGCCAGAGATCTGAAATGGATTGTTTCAGGCACATACTACCACCCTGCCCTCACCGTACCATGAATACCCACTTCCAAGCACCAGATCTTGTAATGTGGGAAAAATTTCAGACATGCCGCTGCAGGGAGGCTGTACCCAGCCACAGCAGCAGCAATGGCATCAGCTAGCTAGAAAGGACAAGGAATTTATCCAGGAAAGTCACTGGCATGCACAGGAGCCACGCAGCTCTAGCACAAGTTTATTACTGCTGCAGTCACCTTGAAAGCAGGAAGCAGAGGTAACCTGGAGTCCACTGGTTCCAAGAGGAGGAAGAAAATCAGCAGGGACTTACACATCCTAGAAAGGTTTCAACACCTTGTTTAGGAGTAATTGGGGATTTCACAGCCAATGTTATCAGTTTGGGTCAAAATTTATGGTTCATGAAGTATCACTTTCTGCGTTCTGTAGAGGTAAGAAATGCACATTCATGCAATTTTTACCTACTCATTACATTCTCATTTAGAAGTACACACCACATCCAAATTTACAAGTGCATTCACAAATCTGGCAGCATGGAAAGATGAAACTTACCCCATCTGTAGCTTTTACTAAGAGATCATAAGTGGTTGGATCTTCTTCTCTGTCAATGTCTTGAGACACACAGATCTGACCAGTACGTGGGTCAATCTGGAAGGCTTTGGATTTTTCATAATAATGAAATCCATCGTAAAGAAAATACTCAATTTCACCAAACCGGTCGGCATCTGCATCTGTTGCCTTGACCTGCCAGGAAACAGAGAGGCAAAATTAAGCCAGTGAAACTATTACTCATTCATTCAAAAATCAGAGATACTTTGTTCTGAAGTTACCTGTTTGTGTTGTAAAAGCAAATGTGCATGCGCACAATAAATACAAACATATTCTGCTACCTAAGCTGTCTGCCTGCAGTTCATAAAATAATGACCACGACTGACAGTGTAAGCACTGCAACAAGCATGCAACATTGATTAGACCTGTCCATAACATTACCTGTTTATGTGTCAATAATTACCTCAATCAAGTGGGCTTCCTGTGACTGGGAAAGCCACGCATGTTAAGCCGTGTCAGTAGACTATACATGAAGCCACTTTCCTTTCATGTTATTTTTACCAGTTGCGGTAGGTCTTACGAAAACTACAGCATAAATAGATCAGAAAAGGGCTGCAGGACATTCTTACCTAATGCATTTTCTAAAAGACTCCCCCAAGCTCAATTCAGCACTCTTTCAGGGCCTGGTGGCACAGTGAGCCATGCAAGTCAAGGAATGGAGAAGTTTTTGATGTCCAGTCCACTCTTCAAGGACCTAGAGCTCTACCAACACAACTAAACACGACCATCACATGCATGCACAGCACAAAGCAGGACATGCACAGGCTGCGGCAGGTCGCTGTGAGAGGCTTTATCACCTCACCTGTGTAGTCTTGCATGTAGCTGTAACTGCTGAATGACAAACGAGCCTAACATCTTTTATTTTCAGCTATATTAAGTACATCTGATGCAGCATAAATTCTGCCATAAATCCCAAACAAGACATGAAAACCTGGAGCAGCTTTCAAGATGCTGCATGACCGTCCCTCAGCTGCATTTTAAAGGACTCACAAGGCATTACACAAACAGTAGGAGGTCAATGCTCTTTAACAGAACATGCGATTAAGGCACGCACCACCCGATAATTTAAAATCATCAGGTGATTTTAGATTTTAATACAGGAAAAACCCAAACCTTTCAGGTATGTTCTAACATTAATACTTTGGGGTTTATGCACATAGGAGTAGTCAGAAATCAACCTACCTCTTAAAATATTTTAATAAACGCTTACCATAGTGATATGTTTTGCCAATAACATATACATGTGCCCTGCACGAGGAGAAGCTGAGAGATCTGGGCTCGTTTAGGATGGAGAAGAGAAGGTTTGAGAGGGGCTTTAATAGCCACCCTCCAGTGCCCAAGAGGAAGCTACTGGAAGACACTGCCAGGCTCTGTCCCCAGACGAGCCAACAGCAGTCACACACTGAAGCTGGAGAGCTGGACCTAAGGCAGGATTTTCACTGTGAAGATGATTCAGCACTAGAGGTTCCCTGCTCAGAGCGGCTGGAGTCTTCATCTTTGGAGTTTCAAGACTCAAGTGGGCACAGCCCTGTGTGGACAGAGACATCCCACCACCCCCTCCATCCCCAGCAGGGCCAAGGAATAAATGCTGCCCAGCTGCATCAGCACCACGACACAACTGTTCTGCTTCACCAGCTTGACCAGTCAAGTCAACAGGATGCTCAAGTGTGAAAATCTTGCTCTTTGGACAAAGGGTGGATTGGTTAAATAAGTGTTTGATAAACAGAACAGTTTTGTACAATGCACCGTCAATTTTATCACCTTATAATCTCTGACAACAAAATGTTCTGTGCTGAGTTTGGCTATCCTGCATGTCCCATTGTGAAAGCTTTCATTTAAATATACAAACATCTCAGAAGAAAACAATTCATAAAAACATGTATACATTAAGAGAGCCAATATTTCTAGTTCTCTAATTTGTCATTATTGGAGATACTTAAAGGCTTTTTCCTCCTCAGTTGATTTCATTCTCTACTTACTCATTGAAGATGATAAATCCTGTGGTTTTTCCATCAGTCTACCTGCACAAGTACAATGCCTGAAGACCTTAATGCAGCTTTGGAAACCATACTATCACAAAGCCTGAGAGTTAGAACTGGTGGGAGTTCACAGAGAAGACCCGTGCCAGGTACCGCACACACCTGACCCAGGTTGGTACGGGGAGACCCACAGCCATCAGCCACAGACAGGGCAAAGCTGGAGGTCTGTACGTGACTGCCCGTACAGATCAGCGTCTGGCAAGGTTTTAGGCACAACTGCAGAAAAGGCCAAGCAGGACAAGCCAGGGTCTATTTGTAGTAGTAAGTCTGGATGAGGTCATCCTGGTCTGGGGATGTAAATGAATTTAGCTGCATGGACACAAGCTGTGCCAGGTCATCTGGCCTTCAGGTCCCAGAACAGCCTTTGGCTGCTTCTCCCACTAGTACAAACACTGCCTGAAAGACCAGTCAGTGCCTTCATTACACACTCGCTTCTTTGCCCACAGAGGAATTGTTTTGGCATTAAGATACTGAACTAAGACTGAATTAAAACCAAATGAATGAAAACGTGGCTTGGGAAGGCTAAAAATCCTAGCAGTGGGGAAAGGGAAACCATGTAAAAAGTGCCAAAGCAAATTATAAAGCTAAATCTTACTTTAGACCAGTTACTTCCATCAGAATTTTAAAGTGACAGATAGCCCCAAAGACACACATGTTATTTCAGTATTTTATTCATTGTGGTTTGTTGTCTGTTTTTAAGCACCCTGTGGAATTCCCCACTTCTTCCACACAAAATGAGATTTGCTGTTTCAGAAGAGGTATCACTGTGTCTGCAATTGTACCATGTACTCCAACGCACCTTGCCCCTCCCCAACAGTTTCTCACAGCACTGAAGGCCATCCATCATACCAGAGTTTCTGGTGCTGTAGATAGAAAGTTCCTCCATGGGAGCCCCGTGTTTGCAGAGCCCCCCAAGACCCTTTCATGCCTTGCAGTTGGTATCCCATGGCTGCAGCATGGGGTGGATGCATGGCCACTCCTGACCCCAGTCCAACCACTCCTTCTGGCTAAGTTAAAGGCAGAACTCACACTCAACTTCAGCAGAACAAAGACCTGGCCCTAAAATTGCTTTACAGCTGTATATAAATCAAACCTACACCACAGGTATTTCACTAACCTTGTACTTCGTTATTTCTATCATAAAAAATTAAAACTAATTCTAGCATGCTCTCAGTCCTCTGCCACCCTGATGCTATGGAACAGTAATTCACTTGGCCCTTGTAAGAAAGTACTTCATTTCTTGTGCCTGAAATCTAATGCAGGACAACACTGAAAGGTTCTGTGTCCCTGTGCCTGGCACACAGGTACATGTTTGTATTTACACATTTATGGCTGCAATTGAGAGTGGGTGATTAATTACAGGTGTGAAATTCGAGGGTATTGTTAGAAGTCTAGCCCATTATGTTCAGCAACTTGTTCTCTTTTTGGTAAATTATGCAGTCCTCAGACAATGAATAGCACATGCAAAGGCATAATGAATGACAAATTTAAATAAAAATGCTTCAGTTCAAAGCAATACTAATTTGAAGGTCTAATTGTGATCAACTTCAATTACTTTAATCATCTCTCAGGCAGCATAACTAAGTGGCATCAATTTTTGCATTTATAAAAACTTGGGTTTTTTTCCCCTGTTCAAGTGCCTCACATCCATTGAATTTCCACCCACTTGAAAGTCTATTTTTTACTCATTTACCATGGAACATTTGATTTTAAGAAGGAAGAATATGGAATTAAAAGCAAATGAAAATTTTACTGTAGCAGACAGAGCTGAGGTTGAATGGCAGTACAGCTGAGGTCAGAGGAGCAATTAATGATTATGATAGAATAGTTCAGGTTGCAAAACACCCTTAAGATCATCAAGTCAATGCAAGCTGATTTAGAAGGAGGAATCCAGTGAAAACATGCTTACGAAAAAAAGTTTTCTGATTTTCATGGTTTAAGCCCAGCTGGCAAGTAGCCACTTGCTCACTCCCACCCTCAGCAGGATGGGAAGGAGAATGGGGAAAAAGGTAGAACTCATGGGTTAAGAACGACTTATTAAAATAAAATATAATAACAACAAGAACTGTAACGAAAAGGAGAGAGAGTGAGAGAGGAATAAAACCCAAAAGAAAAAAAAAAAAAGCGATGCACGATGGAATTGCTCACCACCCTCTGACTGCTACCCAGGCAGTCCCAAGCAGTGATTTGCAGCTCCTGGCCAACTCCCCCCAGTTTATACACTGACCATGACACTCTATGGTACGGAACATCCCTTTGGCTAGTTGGGATGAGCTGTCCTGGCTCTGCTCCCTCCCGGCTGCTTGTGCACCTGCTCACTGGCAGAGCACGGGAAGCTGAAAAGTCCCCGATTTAGAGTAAGCACTACTGAGCCACAACTACATCACCAGTGTGTTATCAACATGATTCTTGTACTAAATACAAAACACAGCACCGTACCACTACCAAGAAGAAAATTTTCCCAGCCAAAACCAGGACACTGATACGTTTACGAGGCCAAGTAATCCCAGATTTTAGAAATTAAAGCGCAGTAGTCACTGTCCCAAACACATCAGGTTATGATAGCATACCGTGCCATGACCAACCCTACGGAGCATTGCAGTTAAGTGCCCGAGAGCTGTGAATTACAGCAGTCCAAACGAGGAAATGAAGACAGCAGCAGGAATTTTCACAGTGGATTGATCAAGGGTGTTGTACATCAGCGGTATCACAGAGCTGACAGGGCTGAAAGGATTTATGTGCCTTGGAGATGTGGGAAGCAAGGGAGTACCAAATCTGTAACACCTCTGTTCTGACAGGCTGGATATGAGACTGGAATCCAGGAGAAAAGAAATAGAAGGAAGGGTTATGCTCACAGGGCTTTTCTTTCACTAAGTATGTTTTCAATACACTAAGTTGAAGACCTTGTTAAGGAGTATAAACTTGGCAATAAGTACTGACAGGATGAAGTATTTCCCCAAGAAACATTTTTAAAAGCCAAGAGAAGTCACGGTATGGACAGCTACTCGCTGGACCTCTCCCATCAGTCATGATTTCTGTCCCCCAAACCCTTTATTCTGTTTGTACACTGTGTAAACTGCAAATCTGTCAGAGAAAAATTGTTTCTTCTGTCCTGTTCACACTGCCAATAGAGTAATAAATGCTCAGAATGCAGACATCCTCTCAGGAGAAGGAAAAGGGGGACCTAGAGAAACATTACAGAGAACAATTAAAAAAGGCTGATCGACCCATCTATGTGATGCTCAGACAGACCAGGGCATGAGGAGAATAAATGGTGGAAACTGGCAGACACCAAAGGGTGTAAAAAGATAAAGAAAATTAAACAGTGTTGGAAGTGCAGAAATAACCTTTCTATGTGCATTCGTAAAGAGGGGTTCATCTCAAAGAAAATAAAGGGAACCACTGCGTAATTAACCTCATCTTATGTGATGTACACCTGAGTGTACATCTTAAGTGTACACTCACCTTAGTGTTCACTAATGAACCTCACCTTAGATGTACACCTTAATCCTATAACACATGTGCAAGTTTGAAGGAGAAAAAAATGCTGGCAATACCTCTAAATAGGAGGGAATAGAACCATATTGCTGAGGAAGGAAAGATTTTAGAGCTTATAGAAAGCAAACATTTGGCAGATCCTCAGTTGCTTGCATTCACGTCAGTGGAATGATGACAACTCACAGCAACGGGCAGTATGTCCCCATATTTTATGGCCAGGAAAACAGTGTTACCAATCAGAGAATAGTAAACAAGATTTTAGAGAATTATATCACCTCCTGATGCCCAGATTGTCTTAAACACTAAGCTATTTTATGAGAAAAGTCCCCTGTTTTTTGTTGTTGGGGTTTTTTTTTATTTTTTATTATTTCCAGTGCTTAAATCCTCAAACATGTATTTAGGTGCGTCATCCTATCATTTGAACAGATTAAAATAAAGTTCCTGTCTATAGATTCAGCTTTTTTATTTTCTTTCCTAGGCATTATATATATTGCATCCTGTTTTACAATAACTGAATATTTTGAAAAGCAGAGCAAATATTTTATTTCATATGCAAAATGGGAGACATTGCTTGTGCACTCAAAACCACATCAGAAAATACAATCTTATTAACTGTGCGGATCAAAAATTCAGGACCTATATAAAGACCATTTGTAGGATTCACAGTATGCAGCCTTAAATCTGACTGTTTTGCAATGCTGAGTTTCACATGTGGGTTACCATAATTAATTTTATGGCTTTCAGATTGACAGAATAAAGTAGACTACAATGGGAAAGAGCAGGCAGTTTGGCCACATAACTCATGACTGCGGTCATCTCCGATGGCAATTAAATGAGACAAAAAAATATTAAATCAATTTTTCATGGCTTAAGAATTGCTCCCATACCACAAATTTTGTCAAGTTTACTTGATTGGATTGCAGCTAACCAAGACACAGCTTTTAGAGCTTATAAAATCTGTTTGGGGGACTCAATGTCAGAGCATGAGACAGTTTATTTTGTGCATAAAAAGCGTGTTTAATTCTTTCAGTTGTACCGCTATCGTGAAAAGCATGTTAATTGCCAGCAGTCGGTTTTAAGGAAAATCAGAATGTAGGGTAAATAACAACATACTCCACTACTCCAAAATATTCATCATCAAAATGTAAGGCGGACAAAACAGGTGGATACAGACAGAGGGAACCTACCAGGAAAATGAAAGGAAACAGTTCAACAGGAGAGTTATGCTGCTGCTGAATGGTGTAAGCACAGCCCCGTCCTGCAGACACCACCGACACAAAGCGTACATCCTTCCAATGAAAGGACTGAAGGACAGAAGGGCCTGTTTGCGTAGGTACAGCAATGCCTGATGGCAGACCCTTACCAGAGGAACGCTGCAAGCCAAGTGCTACTGGAACGGCTGGCCACCAGTACTGTGAAAGTGTCTGCTACGCCAGACCTTCATGGCAGGTCCATGGCCACAGGGAAGGAGAGGTGCAGCCTGTGCTGGTGGCATGCGGTCAGTAAGATGAGACTGTAGGAATACTGGCAGTTAAATTCCTGGTGGTTGATACTCTTCAAGAGTCCCTTGGGTGTAACGGTGAGATTATCCCCTGAGATACCAGAGACATGCGTCAGAGGTCTTCAATTCAGTGCCCTCGCTTATTCCCCTGGCTGGCAAGAAAACAGTCTATAAAACAAAAACCAATGATCTTTACCTCCTAACTACCTAAGGCAGTGCAGACAATGCTGACACCAAACCTGAAGAGTTCTAGTAAATATATTACTTCTCTGGATTTTCATCTGTCCGTCTCAACATGCATGATCACCGCCCATCTCCCTGGTATGGCAGGTTTAACATACAGAAACAGGAATTAAGCTTCAGATCTACTTGCTTTAGTCCTAGAGGCATAAACATTGACTTCAAGAACAGGAACCGTTTGCCTGAGGACTTAACAGCATGTCCTTGAACAACACCTGGCATTGACAACAAAACCCCACTCCTCATCCTCAAACTGGGGTCCACCTGGAAAGCCACAGACCAAAATAGTATCTGGAATTTAAGCTGAACATTCAACTGACACTGATGCTCACTTTGCCAACCACCACAGGTACAATGTACTCAGGAAAAAAAAAAAGGCAGCAAAATCCTTAGCCTTCATCCTTGCTCTGATGCAAAATATCTCCACTATGCTGGTCAAGTCCATTGACGTGACCAATCTCAGTCTGTGCATTCTTTTCATCTACTATAGCACAGAGACTACCAGAGCTCAACAACCAACTAAGCACCACACAGCCATGACCTTGTTAATCTCTCCCGCAGCATCTGCCAATTCCCCCAGGTCACTCCAGAATTGTCATCAGTTTTCCAAAGGTGCTCATCACCGCTCGATTCAAGTCCCATCAGAAATACTCGGTAATTAGATTTCTACAACCTTTAAAATGGAAGCACAGAAGCCTAAACACAAGCAGAGAAAGAGTGTGGACACCCTCTGGGCTCAACGACACCGTATGGAATGTGCTGTAACCTCAAGAAAGCATTACATTTCTTAATTATGATAAGGCTTTTGGTTTGGCATTTCAAACAGTTATGAAATAGTTCCCCAAATGCATTTTGTGCTTACCTGCATTTTTTTTTTTTCTTTTGCTTATGGGGACCCCCATGAATGGTATAAAAATTCCCAAAAAACTACAGGGTTTTAAAATGAGGTAAGACTAACCCCATTTTACCTATGAATCTCTCACGAAAGATCACACTGATTTTTATCTTTTTAATAACACATTGATTTTTTTATAACATTCTGTATCTTCCCCAAGACAAGTAAACGAAAGGAAACAATTTTCCTTGATGAATGAATATGAGATTTTAGCTTTTTGCCTTCTCTGCTCTTCTGTGTATATAACTGATGACAATGAACAAACCTGCCAATAAAAAATATTGACATATATTTGATTTACTGCTTCCAGTTAGTCTATAGAAAGCAAGAAAGATTAAAATTACTGGAGGAGAAAACAGCGTAAGTACATTACAACATCATGCTTTCATTCTGAAAACCAGACATCATCCAGCAAGCCAGGTCCAGATCCAGGAAGAACTGGGCATTTCAGTCTGTACAGTAATCCACAGTTCCTGCTCTATGGCTAGCCAGAGCCTGAACACACCCCTATTTAACCCCAAAAAGTTCCTGGCATGCCTTCAGTTTTGTTGCTGTGCCCCCTGTGAAACAGCACGAGCAGCTGAATCCCACTGATACTAGCCAGGGTCCCAAAGCGTGGGATGCAGGTCCAACCTGGAAGGCATGCCCTTCTCATTCTGAACACACCAATAGAATATGGACTGCTACAAAGTAAAGGTTTTGATGTCTGAATTTATAGCAAGCAGCAGTGCTGCTAATGCCTACTTATTACGTGGTAGAGTAGTGGTTATAAAATACGTTTTAGGAGCAGGAAGCTTAGGTTCCAGCTCTGAAAGTATCTGCTAAAAGGACCATCTATTCTGTCAGTCTATTTGGTCTACATTGCCACCCTTCTTATCATGCTAACATAACCAAACAGAACATCATTTATTTTTAAATGCCCATGTAAACTGGAAAAACGGGAATGAAAATAGAATGTATTTCTGAGGGAGGAAAACTAATTTTCATAGTAACTAGCAAGTACTTGCAGGTCTAAAGTCTTATTTAATCATCAAAGTCAAGACCCCTACTTTTCAGTAAAAGCTCTATCATTTCATTAATGCTGCTCACATATTCTGCTATAATTTTAGATTTTATAACATGCTAAAACCTTGCTATGCACTGTTAAGAGTTTAAGTACAAATCCATTTTTATTCATTAACTTTAGTAAGCTACAGAGCTCCAAGTCTGAGTACCTCTGCCAAGAAACAGCAATGCACAAAAACTTCCCTATTCTGTGCTAATGGCACAAAGCAAGGAGCCATGGATTTAATAATACAGAATATCTTTTACACAAAGAAATATTGTGTACAGAACATGTTATTTTAATAATCTTGCAGTGGAGCATGTTTTAAATTTTCGTAGGAGAATTAGTTTTAAAATTATATTTAATAAGATGGTTTAGAAAGCATGATGCCAGGTATTGGCTATCTTGTTGCTTAGGATGTTTTTCCCATTAGGAAGTCTTACTATGAACGATAAGTAGATAACACGACTTCTATTGGCAGCATGTATTATTACATTGATTAAAATTACTTAGAATAATTCAAAATTTTTTGCTTAGATCAATCAATATGATGACTATATTTATAAAGCTGCAATGCGATATACTATCTGAGCCTAAATGATCAAAATGATCCTGAATACAGGCTAGGTGTGTAACCTTGAAACAGAACATGAATGACAAAAAGATCTTTCAACTATACTGGTGTCTCCAAGAGAGAAATGATAGGAGGATGCTACAAAGGAGAGAAAGAACTGCAGCAGTGGATAAGCAACCTTGCACCGGGCTGCCCCTTCCTTCTGGCACACAGGTTTGTGCAACTGGCCTTCGAGTCAGATCAGAGAGATAATCCAGTAAAAGCTCATCGTAAACAGTTCATTATTGGTGCAGCACTAAATTTCAGCCAAGCCAGTTCCTCATGCAGCCGACCCCAGAGCAAACAGTAGGAGGGTGGCAGGGAAATGCAGTCCAGGTAGAACTTACAAGCTCTTTAAGCAGTGCCGTGGACTTAGGCTGAAAATGCACACTTACACATTTGTGCAAATGTCTTCCAAGCCCCAAGACCAGTCTGAGCTGCTTATTCCTGCCCACAAACCACAATGCTCCTACCAATACTCCTGGTTAGACTGATACAACTGTTAACGAAGCAGTGTTTTGAACAAGATCACTAAAAGCAGAGTTTAATTCCTCCACTGAAAGAAAAAGAAAACAGAGTAAACCCCAGGAAGCTTTATTTGTATTTAGTCAGATTATTTCAAAAATTCTTTTCCTAATTCGCTTCAGAATCACACTAGCAAGGATCAATGAGTATCCAGAGTAGAAATCTCTTAGACTGATTTTGCTGTCAAGAGTAAAAGGGTTTGTTATTACACTTTTATGGTAAATAAAGGCCATGTGTGGGGTGCCTAAATTGCCACTTACGAATACAGTTGTAAATTGCTGCACTTGTTGGGTACATGTGGTGGTTTAGCATAGGGGAAAGGGTAGTCTGGCAGGCCAGCTGGAAGCCTGCTGTCACCAGACAAGCAAGTCAAAACAGATAATATTACTGGCCCAAAGACCCCTAGCAGAAGTTTGCTTCAGAAAATGTACAGCTTTGCTCAGGCCCAGAGAAGGTCTCAGAGCAGGTCCACCCAGAGCTCCATCCCCCCCAAGCCTGTATTACAGCTGTGGCTATTCTATGCATTGCACATGGATGTTTGCTGATGGCTAGTCACCACCTTTCCATAAATCAGGAAGGAGTCCTCAAAAAAACCCCAAACAAGCTGACCAAAGCTAGACAGCCTCTTTTGCATTCCTCATGGCATCAGCTTTTGACCCGCCATTTCAGTTTCTTTCTTTCTTCAATTAGTGATGGGCTTCCTTCTAGCCATAATTATTTTAAAAATATTTATCCTTTTGATTGCTACATGAGTCAATGAGTTAAGTAACAACGGATTTGTTAAATTTACCTACGCTCATCCAAACACCCTTGAAAAACAGGTATTTTTATTGCATTCATTAAAAGTCAGCTTTTGTAATGACTACAGCCAATGGTACTAATGTAGGTCAGATAACAGCAATACCATTTTGTTTTGATCAGCCTGGTGATGTTCAACACCACCACTTCAAGATAGGCTTTACAGGACACATCAGCACAGGCAGGCTAAGATTTCTATCACTTTGCACCTCTAATGCTCTGAATATGAATGCTCAAACAGTCTGCTGCCAAATACTAACAAGTAAGAAATGCCTTCCAGTGTTCTGACACTGCTTGGTTACAGATTGAGGCCCGACTCTCCTCCCACGTCCTCCAGCAGTTAGAATGACAGAAAAAAAATGAGCTTGAATTGCCCCACAGGGAATATGTGAAAGGACACAGGGAAAAAAAAATAATCCATGAGTGTTCTGGACTTGGACAACAGCGGTCAGTCAGTAATGCTTTTGTTTCCCGCTCCTTGCTCTGCAAGTGGTGATTGACCATTTTCTTGAAGGAGTCTGACATCAGTTAGAATTAAGAGGGTTTTGGGCTGGCTTTTTGGGGTTGGTCGGGGTTTGGGTTTTGGGCCTTTTGAGGGTTTATTTTTTGGTTTGTTTTGGTTGGGTGTTGGATTTTGTGGGGTTTTTTTGGTTTGTATTTCAGTTTTGTTCTGCTTAAGGTGTCTGTGCATCCACAGGAGTCACAGAAGTTTGCAAATCCCATAGCAAATTATCTCAGGTACGTTGTAGCACCTGAATCTCTTCAGAAAGCTGGCCCCTACTGCCCTGTCCTCTTGTTAATATCTATTAATGTGCTTATATGCAAAATCACACTATTAATACCATCTCCTAATCACCAATTAGAACCTTAGCTTGGCTCTCAGAAATATAGCCTGCACACTGCTCTCACTTACTCCCTGTTAAAGTTGTGTCCCTAAGCACTGAAAAGAATAATAAACTCTCCCCTAAGGAAAACAGGTATTTTGTGTAACTGGAGTCTTATAAATCATAGCCAATTTATATTTGGAAGCAAGCAGATGAGGTCTCTCTTGGTTCATTTCTGCTTTTATGGAAAATTTTCAACATGTCCAAACTCACAGCTTGGATAATGTATTCATAGCACTTAAAATATTTTTTTATTTTGTTCACTGTAGACAAAAAATTAGCAAGGGATCTATATATCTCCTAGCGATTGGTGCAGAAATGAAGCCTAACAAAGTATAAAGACACTTCTCCCCTCCTTCCTTCTAAATCAATTATACACACCAATTTTGCTTCCTAACTCTCCAACGCTGCACATCTATATCTCTAGCTATTTTTGCTCTGTCTCTCAATTTAGAGGCTAGCAGACTACAACGTGCAACAATAAGCAATCATCAGAAAGATCAAAAGGCACAGAACATGCAAAACCTTGACAGGAAGCAAAACCTTGACAGGAAGCAAAATCTGGGATACCGTCAAAAAGGAAGCGTTTAGTACTTTATACTGTAATACTTTGTACTGAAAGAGAAAGCCCCCCAAGTGCACAAAAAATGTGTGTAACCAAGCCAGCAACTTCAATTTGTTGTATATATATTTTAAAAATATGATTCAGATGGCCCAGCTCTGACTGCATGGAGGTGGCAGGGCCACTCCCAGAAAGTTAAGGACATCAGCTATGATCCATGATGTTCAAGCAATGATATGCAGAAGTACCACAAAGTACCACTCAGTTAACACAAGCTCTTCTAAAAAGAGCTTTCAAGCACTCTCAGTATCTAAAAGGAGCTTACTATAAATTACTTCCTTATCCCAAACTACAAATCCTAATTAGCATTATAAGAATTACACTTAACATGCATACAAAGAAAACTTTAGTGAAGGGCTAGTATAAGTTACCTGATACACATTATCATGCCAACTAGGCCATACATATCAATAATGAAAATAATTGTGTGTACATACCCTTTCACAAGCTACAGATCCTCAAACGAACACCGTGACATCTAGGTCATTAACTCACCATCTCAGAATTTTGGGGCCAGAAATACCTCTATCCCCTCTGCAGATCGGACTAGATGTCTGAATGAAACCATGATGTGCATCAGCCCTCCTTCTCCTACAATCCACCTTTGTCCACACACCCTCCGTGCACAACCCCAGTTACATGAGCCACGAGACCAGCATGTTCCATGTATGCAAGTCAGGACACACAGGCACAGGGTGCATGACATGCACGTTTCATTTAACAACACGATGGATGTGCCTCCATCAGATGGGGATCCAGGAGTAGACTGTCCTGCTGGGCCATTGTTGGGGTCTGCAGACAAGTTAGTTGACTTCAAAGACTTAGCTGTGTACCTTTAAGACAGCCACAAATTGTCAGGTATGTAAACAGGATGTGAAGAACCAGAACTTAGAAACACAGCATAAGGGCACCTACAGCAACAGCAAATAGCAAGCAAGAAGAAGGACACAAAAACCTATCAGGGTCTGACACCTGCACTAAGATATATAAATAGTTTGTATAAACAATAAAGGCCATTTTGTCCGAACCCAGCCACGCAGACATAGTGTTTCTTTTCAGTCCGCCTCGACTTGCGTCACCACAGGCCACAACCACTACACAGCTGAGAAACGTCCGGTTACAAAAGTTCTCAGGCCAGAACCGTGCAGATCAACTAACAGTGTCAAAGCAGACAGGGGATTTATGTTATATAAATATATATATTTATATATAACAAACCTGCAGCACAAGTGGATCCCAGGCCATTACAGCTGATGTATTACAAGCTCCATTCACTTTATTCATAGTATCTTTTGCTGCACAAGTTGAGAGTTTTTAAAGCATCATGATCTAATACTTGGGGAACCTTTAAGCCTTTACGAAATAAACCACATAACAAATGGAATATCGTATGTGGGAGTAGCTCAAGCACATCTAGAAGCACAGAATACAGCTAAGTGTTATAGTGTAACATCTAAGGAAAGCACACTGTATACTAGCAGAAAATTTTCATGAGTAAAAGCAACAGATTAATTAAGTTCAGGGAAGAAAATGGCAGGGCTGACAGGGCATAAACTGACCACATCAGTGATACAGACAAGCATCCCTTTTTTTTTTTCTCTTGATAAGAAAATCTTCCACAACCAGGACACTGGAGCCCTATGCTGTTCCTGTATTTCTTGCACAGCAGTAGTGAAAGCTGTTTTGAAGTGGGAGATGATGAAAATCAGATAGCTAGGCCCATTTCCTCAGCTCCAGAACTCTCCCAAGTCTTTTATCTCCTCTTAGGAAAAGGAAATACTCTGTTCTGGGGACTGGTTCTGAGCATTTTGGATGTAGCTCCTTCAGTGATCAATACAGTTAACCAGAATGGATTTCAGCTTCAGCAATCACAAGAGCGAGGTGGTGCTGGCAAGTAGAGGCATTCTTCAGTATCTGGTCTGCAGAAACAAAAATTAAAAACATAGCAACTCCAAAAAGAAGTGTATGTCCAACTTGGTATACGCAGAATGTGTACATCCCGATGTTCAAGGAGGCTTGAGGCCTCCCTGAATAATCGGACAGTATGTCTCTAATACTAAATCACTTTATCACATGTGCTACTTTTAGATTATCCAGTCCTTATTTCCTCATCGCATTTTTCTCAAACTAATGGATGAGACCATTTGTAGCATGGTATTTAAACTATAAACAGACCAGATATTCTTATTAAGCCAAAAGGATCCCTGCAGTTTTGTCACATCTATGTACTAAATTTGTAGCTCTTTAGTTTTCATTGTTGTGTAGTGTTCCTCTGCTTTCTGGAGAAACTAAAAAGACACATTAGAACAGGGAACTGCTCAATAATGAGATTCTGCTCTCAATTGCTTCTGTCTCTCATGCATACTGCTGGTACCTGTCCATAATGCTAGTTCATCTCAGCTGCCTTCATTGGAGCTTTTCACCATCTGGACAAAAAAAAATGGCTTGTTTTTCCCAAGCTCTGCCATGCCATTTCATCCCTAGCCCTGGTTCCATCCTTTCCCAGACCTCTGCAGAGACTGGCAGCTCCTCCCCCCCTCCCCAGCAGCTATACAGCAGACACAGCAAGAGTCTTTTGATTTAACTTGCTAAACAGTTTCTTACAGAGACCTGGCTCCTGCTGAACTACACAAATGGGAATCACAGCAGCTAAAATTTCACAAGAGAGCTATTATATTTCAGCCACACAAGAGACACTGGAGAGCGTACAGTAGAGACGGGGATGTCTGGGATACAATGTGTGCTCTTTCCACTTTGCACCACTGTTTCCACTTCCCTTGTAAATACACCCGCATATTTTATTCTCAAGATCTTGTTCCAGTGCACAGAATTACAGCTTGTTTCCTAGTTTGTCCAACCACATTATAACTTCTTTTTTTTTCTTCCCTTCCTCCTTCCCCAAGTGAAACTCTAGCTTTTGAGAGAACATTATAAACATGTAAAACTTCCACACTGGAGCACAACTGAGCCTTTAGTCCCAGACCTTGTTTCTGGACTATGGCCAGTTCCAGAGCCTGAACAGTAAGATGCAAGAAAACCAGTCAATAAAACTACTCTCTCCCCCTCTCCTCCCCCATGAAGGATTCAACATAACAGTTAAATAGACTAATAACCAAAGGTCAGGGTTTATTCTTGCCCAAACTTTTCTGAATGAACAGTCTTTACTTATTTTATGTGCATAAATTCCAAGCTTTCTCCAAAGACATTACGCTACCCACCAAGACAAGTCATGGCTACAAGTTTTCTGCTCAGGAAGAATTCTATCTCATTATTTTTAAATTTATGTCTTTTCAACTTAATGGAGTAATTCCTGTTGTTAAACAAGGAGTGAAAAGCTCCTAATACCTACTCTGAACTATTCATTACTTCTTAATTCCTCTACTACATCCCTTTGTTCATTTTCTGGCCAAGATAAACAATACCAATCTTTCTTTCCTATTTCTCAAACTGAAAACATTTGACACCAGTCACAGCTTGCACTGAGAAAGCAGGCTAACTGATCTGCAGACTCCCATCATTCAGCCATAAAAAACCCACCCCTTTGAGTATGAAGCTGGCATTAGTCAGCACAGTAGAAAAGGGAAACCTGAGTCTTTGACAATGTTCTAGATAATGGTGGAGCAGTACCAGTAAAGATCTTTCTCCACTGATCATGATCAACTTATCCTTGATGTCCACCCATACTTCTGTCCATGGGAATTGCAGTAAGGTCTCTTGAGCCTGTGGGAACACTAGTAATGACTAATAACCAATAACTGCTAATGATCACTTAGGAAGATGAAAAGGCATGAAGTAATCTCTTACAGGAAAGACCCTAATGTGCCAGAGTCCTCCATCAAGAAGGAAGATGGAGCTAGTTGATGTACCTTCTTTAGATCTTTATCATCCTCTGAGCTGACATCAACAGACACCGATGTGGCATACCTCCACCACAACTTCTGACATTTAGATTCACTTCACCATAAACTATTGCACTCTTAATTAGCAGATTTTTCAAATGCAGAAATAGATCACTTACTGTAATGCTAGAAGCATTCAGTGTGCAGATTTAAAGGTAGGATGCAATAACGGTACACAGAGCAGGACTGAAATCAACCAATACAAAGGCTAAAAAATACAAATTGACATTAAGGAATAATAGAAGAACACATGGGACCTAAAGCAAGCAAGGCACCTGTGCAGCTCTAACTCCAGCAGAGAAGCGATGGGGGCAGGGGGAAGGCATGCAGTTGGAGGAAACCCAGTGTCTTAACAGCAAATGTTAAAGTTAAAAAATGACATTTTTAAAAAGTCAGTCCCAAGGGAAAAAGCCCACCATGACTATGCATGTGTGCTAGCATCAAAGAACTAGACTTTCCAGAACGATGTGAAAACTAAGAATGAACAGAGAGCAATCCTAACAGGAAAAAAAGCAGTAAAATAATGTTTTATAACTGATTCTTCTTATTACTGTTAAAAAAGACACTTCAGAAACGTATGAAAGAATTAATTATACTGAGAGTGATGGGGTTTGGTGGGAAAGCACCTGCTCTACCACAAAGTAAGTGTAGACCATCTGGCCCACCAGCTACACACGTGCTCTAATTCTTAGGAGAATTAAGAGAAGCCTGTGCACTTTAGAAGTCAACCGCTGCACTTTGCAGATGCAGGTTTTTGTGACAGGAAACAAACAGGGTCTCCACATAGCCACCATGCTCTGTGCTCCATTAAGATTCACAACTCTGTCACTCGAGCTGCTTTTGCATCTGTAACCTAATGCTCCAGCAGCCCAGCCTGAACATACATCTGGTCATGTCGTGCACACTGCATGCACCAGGAGCACAGGTGGGATGATATAAAGTGTGTTTTGAAGTGAATGCTGAATGGATTGGCAGTACATCCAGAATGCAGTGACCATGTCAGTAGCAGCCAAAGCTCAGGAACAGCGAGCTGTCTTTAATAATTCTTGGTAGAACTACTTTACCATTAACACATGCTTACAAATAGCCTACATGGAAAAAAGAAACTGATGCTTCTTGACAGCAGCTGACCTAAATCCGATTGCCACACAGCAGGGGATGCTTGCCAAGTATTTGATTACAATAATTACCTGCTAGGCTGTGCAATATGCTCAAAAAGATTGGTAAGCAAGGTAAAGAGATTTATAGAAAAAAATAAACAATGATGATACTTTGTGTTCTCATTGAGGGGCAAAACTTTCTTTGAAGTTACAATGCATTCTCCATCTGCCAGAGGCAGTCTCCAAAGGCACTGTAAGATGGAACGATAAGATGTACAGTAATTTTCTCTCACTAGTGAGAATTTAAAGTGTTTTTTCTGTGTCTGAAAACTATCCATAGGAACCGTAGTATTCTTTACTCACAAAAGATTGCCATTATCAAGAGAAAATACAGGCAAATGCACTGCTTCATACATGCACCACTACTACACTTTATAATGTAAATCCAAACTGGTAAGTTAAGGCCAGTAAGTGCCTGGAGCTTTTTGCCTAGTTGTGCCAGGAACACACCATTACAGCTAATGGAAGTTGACTGTATCAACTCCTGCAAACTATTTAAGCAGCCTCCAGTAAAGCCAAAGGAGACAGATTCACTAGCTAAACATAACCAATCCTTAAAAGACCCTTCATGTAATCTCCTGGTTCTTCCGTCACTTGTACAGTGCCAACACCATGGTCTCATTTCCTGCAGCCTTCTCCTTTCCACCCACTCTGCAGTATTTGCTTTACTTCTCCCCAGTTAGAGTAAAGGTACATAACACTGCACAACTCCCGATGACAACACTTGTGCACTGTACACACATGCTCGTTTGTGAACCATCTGTCAACTGGGGCACTACATGTTGTATGCTATTGCAGTTAGTATGCACAATCCAGGCAAATACTGACAGCCAATTCATCTGTTTCATAACAAAATTAATTTACTTTTCCTCTAATTGGAAATAATGGTCAGAGAAGGTTCAGTTGTCTCGTCCTAAGAGTAACAGGGGGATTTTAGGGTCACCAAGGGTTCCCACCCCTCTTGTGTCATAGCAGGATCATGGCACGTATGTCACTACTGTGCTTGGAAAGACATGACTAAAGAGCTAAAGTAATGTTTCCTTTTATTTTCAGAATAACATCTGTAATGAGAATAAAATAACAGAATGCAATAAAGATATCGGGGGGGTCCCACACAATTATAAAAAGCTATTCTATACAGTAGTTCAAAAAGCTGGAACTGCAAACTGATCCTTTACTAAATCCTGGGGTATTTTACCTTTATTTCTGTAGAGGAGTACTTCATTTCCACTAAGTTCCATAAGCATCTTCTATAGGCACTGTTTAAGAAGCTAGGGAATACCTCAAAATCAGCAGCTCTTAGTCATACTTTGTTGCACAGACCAAGACTTTAATTATTATGAGCAGTGATAATTAATGCAAGACATGAGAATATCAACCCTTGGACCGAGCACTACGAAAAACAACACTGCAATTTCATTACAAAAGCAGAAATGGAGTGAAGGGGAAACAGCACCAATCTCTAGGAAAATGAGATCACCAGAGAAATCCAGGTCTTCAGCCTTCAGAGAAAACAAGATAGACATCATGGGTACCAAGTGGTACACTCCTTTGTACTAAAGCTGCTCTCAATACTAACACCATACTGGCTACAGTGTCAGGCTTTTCACAGACCACAATGCAAAGGTCTTCCTTTTCTGCTCACATAAAGATCCACTTCCACCAAATTAGAGCAATTTACCCATTCATAAAAAGTAACATCAATTTCTAGGATAATTTCAGAGCCAAAAAATACTCTTTCCGAAGTCATTATGGTTCCTCCATCTCAGCCTACTAGCAGGAGAAAAAAGAATGGAGAAAAAAGGCCTCTCCAGTTCAAGAGAAAGTTTAGTAACCTAAATTATTTACACTAAAAAGACAACTTTAAAGCAAAAGAATAGAGTAAGCTGAACAAGTCAAAAGGGCAAATTCCATTCAAATTTTGCTGGCGTGTAAGGAAACAAAGCGACTGAAGGAAAGAACGAGCTTTCATGTAAAGACACTGACACCAGAGTTATGCATTGCTCTAGCTGCATGTCTTCCTGGAAAAGCTGTGGCCAGCCACACACAGAGCAAACTGAAAAACCCAAGAGCAAATTCAAGTTCATATTTGTTTTGTAATTATATGGCCACAGGCCAATACCTTTTAAAGTACATAATACAGAAGAAAGCAAAGGAACAACAGGCTGACACCAAAGAAAGGACAAAGAAAACTGTAGAAAATGTGTGAAAAAAAAAAAAAAACATTTCCTAAAGCCAGAGACCTGATAGGAAAAGCAAAATTTGGGGGATGTTACAAAATTCCACTATAAAATTAATATAAAATTATACTACAAAGATAAAAATTAAAAAAGCAACATAATTGCTCTTGTGCTAAAGATAAAAACTACATCGCAACACTGCTATTAGTTCCTACTGTTCTGCAGCATGAGGAATTCAGGATTTTAATAACACTATCACGGTAGCACGCAAAGGCATTTGCAAAATGTATGTCAAAATCCATTTCCCAGCGTAGCCTGTATTCTCTATTACGGCATGAAATCCCAAGGGACTGATTTTAACTGGCCATGACCGCACTTTAACACATTTTGAAATTAACCCCACTGTCACCACCTGTAGGTTCCAGACAAAAGAAAAGCCCTTTATGCAGGCCAGCATGCAGAGCAAGGTCTCTTTCTCAGCATTATTGTCTCCTTTCTGCCCTGCCACCTAATCTGTAACATGATGAAAAGTAACTACTAGTTGCTCTAGCTTCCCCCTTGTCTCAATGACTCCTTTAATTCCAGAATTACATCTGCAGTGTTTCAACATTCTTGAACTACAAATTTTCATAAATAAACACTCATACAATTTCTTGTTTATTATGGAATGAATAAAAATATATTTAATACAAAAGCAAACTGTGCCACGGTATATTTAGCCTTCTTTAATAATCTTGCCCCTTGCAAAGAATTCCACTATTTTTTTTTAATATGCTAGCAATAATTATGAAGTTTCAGAAAAAATATTATTAGCTTTATATTGTCATCACCTTGGCATTTAAAGGAAAAGTAATGCAGACTCCACGCCTGATTCAAAGCTTGTTTCACATCTAGTATAGAAAATAACATCATTCCATGGCAATAGTATCAGTGATAAAATGTGTGTAAAGTCAGGCTGGCAGGTATTCACCTGATACCTGTGCCCAGATCAACCACATCAGGATAACTTCCCCAAAGACTATGAAAATAAATTACTAAGTATTGTCAATGTTCTGCAAAATAAATAAAGGGATAAAGACAAATTATGGGAAACCTGGAACAATCAACTGGTTTGGACTACAACTTCATGAGTGCCCTCTGCTTCCAGGCAGCCACGGGCAGGAGTGACTGCTGCTATGGATGATACCACTGTGGGCCAAGAGCCCTGCCCACAGCCCAGGCTACCAATGCCTCGATACCAAATGCAACAGGGGGGAAAAACCCAATGCATTTCAGGAATTAAGCAAGCTGTAGGATTCATGCATTAAGCATAAAAACTCCCCTTCTAAAATTCAGTTCTATGGTTCTTAATTTCTGGACTTTTGGCAATAAAAGCAAGGAGGGTTTGTTAATACTGGATGGGATAATTTCATGACTGAAGTGAGAACTATATCTTGCTGCAAAATACAGTGGTTCAAAGCCTCTTCAAACAAGTAAAATTAGCACAGAACTCAACAGAAGAATTTAAAGATTTAACAAATACCTGCTTATTATACAATTGTGTCTGTCAGAGTGATCTCACCTGGAAAAACTCATTAACTAAAAAAAAAAGAATTACATGACAGCAAATGACAGAACTCAAAAGATCAAGTGTAAAAAAAGCAGAATCTTTAGTAAACAAATCCTGCGGTGACTGTGTTTGCAGTATGCTTTACTTCACACACAGCTCCTCTGCATTCTTTGAGTAATTAGCACTACTGACCAAAGATCACCTGACATCATCCATGTACATGTTGGTCATTGACAGGCCCCTTGGCAATCTTTAAAAGCTTCTCATCTTCATATGTGTTACCAACACCAGTTTCTGCTGGTTTGCAGATAACAAGCATCTACAGTTTTGAACTTTGAACCAGTGGCAATCTGAAAAACCAGCACCGCGATACAACTTACTGCTTGTTCAGCACCAAGACAAAGTTCTGCAGTGAAACAGCCTTTTTCTGCAACACTTTGAAGCATGAATAGTACTAGATCCTTTATTGTGTGCAAAAATGGCTCATCATGTGGGCTTCATTTCTGTATGAAGCTGTAGCAGCTGTCACACATTAACATGTTTAAACACATAAATACAGTTACAATATAGATGTGAAGTTACAGAAGTTGAATTCATTTTAAGGTAGTATATAGTTGTTATAATTATTTTTTTCCAGTGAGCATCAGAATCCCATAAATCTCAGCTACTGTTGAGGTCTCTATCCTTATTTTATTTGGCTGGGTAATATCTAAACAGATCTACTTTCCCTCTTTTTTAGGCTTTAATCACTCAGTAAAGTAACTATTATTATTTTGTCTATTGGGTTAAACTGTCCACAACTACATACTAGTTTTATCAAATTTGAAAGGTCACACAGCAGTCACGTTGTGTGTGACCAGATAATGCCATGTGAACAACTGCATTTGGACCTTTTAATGTAAACAAGTGTAATGAGACTTTATGAATTTCGTGGGAAACTGATATTTCCTTAACATACATTTGGTTTCCCATAAAAGCTCCAAACCAACAGCACTGGCAAAATGAAACCCCTTCTCTCCTCTAACAGGAGTTGATCTTGTTGATGCATATCAGCACCAACTACACAGGAACACACTTCTAGTACAGAGGTTTCACTATCTGTACACTTTTGGACTTTCTTCTTTTTTCTCAGCTGCAAAAAGGAGCAGCTTCTTCCACAGTGGTTTCTGTGACAAAGACAAATGAAGCAGCAGTAACCAGCCCAAGACATTCAGTCCCATTCCTGAAGGCTAAGGAGGAGTGAAGAGTAAAAGCATTCATTAGTAACATGCTACAAAGCTATTCCCAACAATCTGGGTTTGTAGGATAAGGACAAATTTAAGTTCTTCCTTATTTTTCAGTTACATCATATTCCCTCTTAAAACTCTTTCAAGAAGGGTCTCCTTTGAAGCACAGCGTATTTGGCTCTCCATTTGTTCAACACCTCTACTCACTGTCTGTAATACAACCTCCCAATTCCCAAGGAAGCCAAGTAAGAGACTTGACAAGAACTGCCTGCAAGTCTATGCACAACTTCCAAGAAGTGGGATTCCTCCTGGCTTGGGATGTTACTGCCATAAACACTTCACAGGGGTTACAGAGCTTGTGCTGAGCTGGTTTCAGAGCAATTCTTAAAAAAAACTCATAAAGCATCCCTGTTCTTCCTCTTCACAAAACCACTGAGGAAAAATTAAAGTATAATGGCTTATGTACTGCTAATATCCCTCTCTGCTATCAAACATGAAAGCGCTATTTCCTAGATAACCAAGATGTAGGATCTACATGTGGATGCTAGACAGCTAGGTAAACCCTAGCAATCCTAAGCTGGTGCTGCTGGAAAAGAAGAGTTGCTAAAAAAGCCATACCACCTTTCAAGGATCACCTGTATCAAATGTAATCTCCCTACAGATCATTAGGCTACCTGTTTTGGTATTCACCTGAATTTCTCATTCTCCCCAAACACTCAGAAGGCCAGAGCAGCTCAAAGAGTCCCATTCCCACCACCACTAGGCTTAATCACAACAATCACAAGCTGTTTCACCTTCAGGCCTCACGACTTTGACTGCAACAGCGGAGATAACTGAACACACCACAACTCTGAATTCTACGAAGGCTCCAACCAGACTGAAAGGCAGCAAGGCCGCTGCTCAGCAGCTACAGTCACTCAGCACATCTCCTCTCAGTCTGTTCTCCTTTGACTAACTCTCCATTAAACAACAGGTCAAATTTAAGGATCCCACCCTTACCTTTAGACCTCTCCATTGGAAATGGCTCCCCTATGGTGAGAAACTAATTTCCTGAAGTGAAAGAACTATCAGTTTCGAGTTACATGTTCAAATGGTCTTTTCTGTGGTGGGGACAAAAGAAATTTGGAGATAGTTTCCAGAAAGGATGAGGGCAACGAAAAACCTGCTTTATCAAAATAGAACGCAAAACCCACTTCCTCAAGCTACTCTTCTGACAGTAACAGCCAACACAAAATTCATCTCCCTACCAAGTAAGCAGTGTTTGGTCAGCACCATCAAAAGAAAGGAACAAACATATCTGCGTTCCCTTCGGCAAACAAGTACCACAGCCAACGGCACCACTGATTTCTGAAGGAGGCAGACGTGAAAGTCCTTCCCTTAAAGAAATTTAAATTCTTTCCAGATGATTACAGAACCTCCCTTCTTAACAAAGCAATGAACACTGAAGAAGCTGTTCAGTGGGAGCAATCTACAGCTGTGGTTCAGACAGGTCCCACGCTGCAAGGATGGAGGCTCCCAGAAGCACTGGCAGATTCTGGAGAGGCTGGGGACAGTTGGGTATAACACAGGTATGTAAACAGGGAGAGAGAAAGGAAAGAATGGAATTGCGGAAGGAGAATTACAGCCAATGAAAGAATTACTGTTATTTGGGGCCTAAAGAAAAGACATTGCTGATGCCCATTAGAGGAACAAGATCTGACACAATGTTGAGGCAGAGGAGAATTCTCACATTTTCAACACTATCATACTCTACCTACCTATGAAGTTATGTATTCTTATTGACAGACAAAATCCTTCCTTTTCAAAACCACTTTGAACATAGTTGATGAGGAGGACTTGAAGCTTATTAAGGGGTTACTTCACAAAAGGTCAGAAGTGCCTCTTTTCAATATAGCCATTTCAACAAGCTAAGCATTTATGTAACTACTAAATGAAAATCTCACAAGGACATATTATGAAAACAGTATTTTTATAGTATAGTTATTCAACATGCTTAAGAAAAACAGATTTTTTTTCCTTACACTAACAAAAATCCAGTACATTGACAAGTTTTATAAATTAGACTTAATGTGCTCCTTCTCCAGTCATTAATGTTACATAGTGGTGCCTCATTTTATACACAGAGAAGTTATTAAAGTGTATCATCTGGCAGTGCCAAGCTTCCAACCCAAGGGTCTGAATAAGGAGGTGGCACCAGAGCTCTGTCGTGTTCCATAAAGACTTTCTACTCCCAAGAAGCAGCAGGTCAGCTACACTGGCTGCTTTTGTCCCAGAAGATAATGTATGCACAATTCCCTCCTTACTATAACTGCATCTCCCACGCACCTAGTGCCAGCATGGAAAAAGTACTCTTTATGGTTCATTTTAGGTTCTGCCCTGTGAAGTTTTCTTCCCTCCCAAGAAATCCACGTTTGTTTTTGTCATGTAGCCTCAAGAGCAAAGCTGCTTGTGAAAACAAGTCTGCTCACACCTACTTACCTACACATCTACCCATTCTCTGCAGTCAGAGCTGAGGATAAGCAGCTGTGGAAACAGTCATCACCCAAGCACAGAGAATAATAACATCCAGGCAAGTGGAAGGAATGAGAGTAGTCAGGTTTCTTGCTACCTAAGGACAATGAACACAAGCCTCACGGAAGCATGTGAGCTTTCTCAAGAGAAACTAAAAGCAGCTGTTGAGTTTCTCATTCTCCTTTGAGCCCTGATTTCACAGTGAGGAGTCAGTATCCTGTTTTACAAAGAAAAGTGGGTGGTTGGTTTCTTTTTCACAATAGGACCTGACCTGCTGGCTCTGGAGCTCCTCAGATGAAGGCAGTTGGACACACTACAGCTGCTCAGCTCCGGAAGAAAGCAAGTTTCACTCTGTAATAAAATACTGCCTGCAGTCATTCTGAAGCTATAAAATGTGTGGCTTTAGATTGGTTTTAGGACAGTTGTTGACAAACTGTATCTGTGAGATACGTAGGAAATCTACACAGCTGGGGTGGAATTTTTCTGCAATAAAGGCACCTGGAAATTTGGCAGTTACCATCAACTAAAGTGATCCCACAAAGTTTTTCAATTCCTGCTGCAATACAGCAGTATCAAAGAATTCAGGTTTTGAACTTAAACACCTGTGGACTAAGACAGTGAAATCAATCTGCTCCTCCTGTATAGATGCATTTAAAGACAGGATGCAATGAATCAGAATGTTTGCTCAGAATAACTCTTCACAATATCACAGAAATTTAGAGAAAAATTCACAATAGCAAAAATTATAAAGTAGAAAACCTTAGAAAGGTTACTCACAATTATAAGGAATTTATACTATAATACTAATGAAAATAGTGACGTCAGATTCCAGAAACAAATGGAAATCTAAATGCCAGTGCCAAGCGTTTTGAGTTTTACTGTTTTTCATGGCTGCTATGACTGTAGTCAATGAGATAGCTTGAACTGCTATAAAAGTACACTACCCAGAGCTAGATCTAAATAAACAGGAAGAGTAATATTATAACAGACATCAGAGAACCAATAGTGATAAAATTAAAACTGGTCTTCCTCTTTATAATTACAGGTACATTCATGTTTTGGTAAAGCCCTCAGTACCAGCCATTTTCAAGGGTTTAAGACAGGACTAGACTGCAAGAAGGATTTTACTTTTGCTCTAAAACTTTGGACAGCATTGCCAGAGGGTAATCAACAGCTTCAACAGAAGACACTTGATCTCTTTTCAAGTCAGTACTAAATGTGAAAACTAAGAACAGCAGCAGGAAGAGGAACAAATGGCTGAGAAACCATCCCTGAGTGATTATTTTCACCCCGTTTTTAGCAATTAAAGCTTTGAACTTGAGCAGACAAGGAATTATAAGACTATATACTCAATTCCACAATTACTGAACTAGAAGTAAAGAATCATCATGACCAAGAATACAGAAGAAAAATATACTTTTTGATAGAAAACTATAACCACACTGAGAAAACCAGAGAAGCATGATGGTTAATAGACTAATCTTTGACATTTGGAAAAGTCTGCCAATATGCATCAGTAATTCTCTGCAGGAATGAAACAGACTGACCACTATCTTGAGTAAGACTGAAACCAGCCACACCACAGAGGGACAAGAAAAGAGTCTTTGCTTGATCTCATTAGAAAAAGAGAAACTCTGCCACGCACCAAAAATGCATCATGACAGGACTAAATGTTCCACATTTGTCACGTTGATGTTACTAAGCATTCCTGACTGTTAAAGCATGAAAATGCAAAGGTTGCTGACAAACATAAAAGCTGCTTCAATAATCTACTGCCATCTGTATTATTAAAAGCACATTTTTCATATGAGCAAGCTTCTTAACAGCATACAGAACAAGTCTCCATCCTGGCTCATGCTATGAAAAAATCTAACAATTCTATTGAGCTGATGAATATAATGTAAAAGTTCAACATGAACAATTAGAAAGAAACCCCATGTAACTGAAGTCGCTTTATATACTTGGAAATGTTACTGTATCAAAATCAGTCTTCACAGTTCATGTATATGTCAGTTTACTATGCTATTGCTTATAACATGAATAGTTTCATGGGATAAAGCACAGTGCAGCAGTACACGCATTTCGTATGATGCCTTTGGAAGGAATGTATCTGTCCAGCCGGAACGTACATGACAGATGTAAGAAGCTGAAACACCTTCAGTTGCAAATCAAGTAAGAAAAGTCAACTAGTCACACAGTCAGAGGGTCAAAACACTACACACCTTGATAAAAACATTAAAAATACAGAAGAAACAAGATTTGCTTTTGAAGGTTGTGTAGAAGAGCAAAGTAGGAGTGAAGAACCCTCCCTCCCATGCCAATTCAAGCACTATCAGTCACCCCCGCTCACTGCTCAGTGACACTGGCTTACCTGAAAGTACGACTGCAGAAAAGCCTTGGCAATCGGGCACGCTCCCTGTTCCGTACTGCTGGGTTTGGAGGCCAAAGGCTTTACATGAGGCAAGATATGGGTCAGAGCTGGACTCTGGCATAGGTAGGAGTAGGAAAGGTAACTAATCACTATTTTTAATTCCCTTTCCTACGAACATTGGTGTCACAGAGAAAAATCAGTGCATCTTTTTGCACAATTCCTATGAGAAATATTGATGTCTAAAATTCTCCAAAAGATCTGGTTCAAATATTTGCTGGACTTGTGGAAGTTTCTAGATACCACCTCTACCAAAATGTAAAAAACTCCTAATTTCTGCTGTGCAGACTCACCACAACCTGACATTAAAGTGTAAAGGGGACTTTCCAATCAAATAGTAAAGCCTGTGCACAGCAGAGTAAGTCACTATTCCCGTGCAGTAGCAAGCTAACTGTAACTGTAACACATTGTCCTAAGGAGCTCTATAGTCTAACCTGGGGACTTTAAATTGGGCACGCACTTACCACATCTCAGTATCTTCACAATACTTTTGAGATATCAAAATGGCTAAATAAAGACAAGAAGATGACAAAGACATCTACTGTTAACTTCTTAAACCCATCCGTTGCCAATTGCAGGGAGCCACAGCATAAGCTCGAGTTAAGCAGAGTTCACCAAAATACAATCCTCAAAGGAAAATAAAGGCTAAGACACAAATACCTGAAAGTACTAAAGGCTTTTCCCACATACAACTACCAAAATGAAGAGCTTTGTGATCAACAGCCATTCATGACACTATCTAAACTTAGTGAGGTTTTAATTATAATACACAGGTTTAAGTTTCCAGTAACCTATTTTTCCTGCTCACAACATGTGCTAACCAAAAAAACAAAGACTAACATGCAGCAGAGGGATCAGTGACACAGTACTCTACTAAGTTGCAAGCAAAGGCAAGTGGCACATTAAATGCTGAACAGGTGACATTTCTAGGGAATGGAAATGAATACATTAGTAATCTCTCCCACAGAAATTAAATCTGTTAGGCAATTAACTGCCTACAGCATTGCATCCCACTAAAGTGAACACAGCTGAGGCTGTTCCCTTTTAGATTGTTAACACCTGGACAAAGCAATTAGGCCCCGAGGTAATTCATCACCACTCAGCAACTGTACCTCCACAAGTGTTTCTCCAGACTCACATTTTTATGCCCTTTGTACAGCTTCACTGCAGGTCCCTCACGGTCAACCACTGATATTCAGTGTCCTCTACTTTAAATTGAACTAATTAATTCAAGACAATTAAGTCAGGCTTTCAGTATTAAAGTGGCCTCAGGGAAAATTAAAACAGCAGTGACAGGCAAGGAGTACAAACAAAGAAAACCAAAATGTCACAGTAACTTGTCCTTCATGAAAGAGATCCTTGCTTTACTGTCTGGGACTTTTCTTTCTCTTTCAACTTTCCTTTAAGTCTTATTTCCACAAGATTAATTCCATGTTCTGGTTTTCTTATCATCAGTTCCCTGGGAAACATCCTGGCATGCTACAGCGTCTCACCAGAATAATATCGCAATGATTAAGAACACCTTCAAGACTAGAAATGTTTTCCAAGCACAATTCTACAGCTGTGATTGTGGAAAATAGTCTGAATTGTGTCTAGTTTTAATGATCAGGAAAAGTTTTCACCTGCAGATATCACACACCACTTTCCAGAAAATGGGAAATGGGAGCTTGATTTCTGCCTCAGTCCCTGTATGAGTGAATTAACAGCTGAGCTATCAGGGAAAAAAAAAAAATAACATTTACTTTATCCATTTCATTGCTTTCTTTGAGGGATCAAAAAAAATTGGCTTTATTTCTGAAGAATGTCAATGTTTCATTCAGCCTGCAATACCTTGTTAGTTTCATATTTAATCTGAAATAGAAAAAAGCAATAAAATAAATTTCAGGTTCATTCTAATTGAAAGCCTGTAATAATTTCTCAGCTCAGAGAAGGCAGGACAAAATCTGAAGCACCAAACCAGAATAAGTGTGATGAAGGAGCCAACAGAAGCCACAGCTCTGGGGATGTGAAGTAGAGAAAATATCAGTAACAGCCTAACACTGCTATTACTTATTCTGTGCTGCTGGTCTAAGTGTCAGAACCAGATTGATGATCCAAAAATTCACCTAAAAACTTCTTAGCGATGGTGCTGGAGTTACCAAAAATTGATAAATTACCCCAAAAAACACCTATTGAAAGAACAAATTAAAGACTGCTCTACCAAATTAATACTTATATTTTAAGTTTAATTCATCACATAAAGATTACCCATATTATTGATGCTGCAGCTACAAGAGATTAATATGGTTACAAGCCTACTAGTTCTCTTAACATACAAAATCCTCCCGGAATTGTCACAAGCACACACAATGTTCCCAATATCTAAGTCTGTGTACTACATTACAGTTTGCAAGGTCTACAATGATTGCACAGATAAGGAGGACATGTACTATTCCAGCAAGCTGAATAATCCTAAAGGGGTCATTTGCAAAAAAAAAAAAAAAGTGTTCTTGAAATTCACATTTTAAATAAGAGTATCCAAATAACTACAGCTCAACTTATGCTTCTGTATCTGTGTGAATCCCATTGTCACTGTCTTTTAAAGAAGACTAACACCAACACTTTATTTTTGCAAAAGAATATGACAAGAATCTTGAATGGAGAGATTACTGTATACTTGGTAAAAAGCACGCAGATATCTAAAGAGAAGAAATTGTTTTAGTTGTATATGGTATTAAATGGGGCTATCAGCTTCACAGCTAACTCTGGAAACGGACCTTTTCACAGCAAGAAACAAAAATAAGCCAGCCTGCCTATCACTCTCCCAGCATGTCCCCTTCTATGGTTTCCAACAAAAATATTTACTACTTTAGAGGAAATCTCTTCTCTGATATGCATTAGTCTCCTCTTCCCCACCCACTCACTGCAGAATTTGTTTTTAGATCAGTTTGTTACATAATGGAAATTTGTATCGAACTGAAGCCTCATACACCTACACTCTCACATTACTGTGTTGTAAATGACCAGAACATACTGAGCACATCAAGTGCCTCTGACTTTCTCCCAAAAATGCTACTGCAGCTGATGGCCTGTTCCTGTGTCACTGCTAGGAAAGCGGTCCTGTAGATCAGAATAGAGACAAGTATATTTAATGCTAATCATATGTATCTTCACATCATTACAAAACCATTTGCACAAATCATTAACTCCATAACACAAAGCTCTGGGTGAGCATCCTTCACACTGACAGTGTTCAATTACATACAAAAAGAAAACTGATACAGCCTTTTGCTCTAAAAGTTTAAATGAATTTCTGGCAGTTTGTAGAGCTCTACTTCAATCCTATTGACCAGCTGAAACTTTCACAACAGCACTCATTCTCTAACTACAATTCTTTCTTTTCAATTATTTTAAGCACATTAATTGAAATACACTTGCAATACAACTCACACAAACCTAAACACTCTGCAGGACTCTCTCAGAGACAATTCACATTCCTCTTTGCTCTGGTCACCCTTCTCTTCTGACCACTAAGTCAGGATAATGACACAATGCCTTTTTTTCCTGGCTACTGCTGATGGCAGCATAATATTGTAGTCTCATCTCTGTCTCTGTTAGTCTGCCTCCTTCTGATACTTTACAACAGCTTTTATCTTCCATCAGTACTTGAATTACTTGGGTCATCTTCTTTTCTCCCATTTGGGAGTTATAAACAGTTTTATATATATATATAAGTTATAAACAGAAGTAGGCTGAATAATAGCTGCCAAAGATCTCATACTTGAGAACATCACAGACACATGAGGAGTAAGACTGAGATGCTTGTTCTCCCCAGTCATAGTTTCTATTTCTTGCTTTTTAGGGATGCATCTTAATTCAATAAATATTTTTTCTGAAAGGGATTACAGATATTCTAAGTATTCAGATATCCTGCATTTTCTAGAGCATTTTTAAAAGTAGGACGAGGAATATGACAGATGACTGTCTGCCTCTTGAGGTTCTTTGAAGGCTTCATTAACACCAAAGAAAAGCAGTTTTGGTACTGCACAGTGACAACATCCATGCTCACTGTGACAGGCCAGGAATCTTCCCTGTAAGTAACTTTGTCTGACATTTGGAAATTCTTTTATAAATATTGTTTTCTCATTGAGTAACTCTCATACACACTATTTCCAGCCATACCACTCCCACCAGAGAATGACTGGCCACTAACAGTTGCTTCATTGGGTGAGGCTGATCAAAGTCAGGAATGAGTTTTCTCCTGCTTGTCCACAAGGAGGAAGTGGGGAGACCAGAGAACACCCAAGTAAGAAAAATTCACTACTAAGAGCAGATAAAAGCACAAGCTTAAAAATACTTGAAAGAAGAGCCTACATAGGAAGCAATCTCAGTAATTTTCAGAGGAGTGAAAGAAAATGTCTTATTTAATTGGAGACATGTAAGATTCACATGAGAACAGCTTTGTTATGAAGAAAACCGGAAGGTGCAGAAGCCAAAAGGAGCTGGACTGAATCCCAGCAGTAGCTTTATAGTATCTCCAGAAGATGCTTAGAGACACCATGGAGGTTCAGATGCCAGGGGCTTAAAGAATGAATGGCCTAACGAAATAAATCTCTAATACATCAGCTGGTAAAAGGTCTCACCAGAGGAACTCTACTAGCAACCCCAGTTAACCTGTATGTTATTAAAAAAAAACACCAAACAAAAAACCGAGAATTAATTCACATACAAGTCTATGAGCCAAGAGAAACATAAATAGCTAGTCCTCAGAGCAAGAAGATGAGATCTTAATGGCTGTAAATCGTTGAGTTAATGCTCAGAGGCTATGTTGTTCTGTGGATTTCTTCCCCAGCATCACATGGAATAGAGCTGAGTATCTGCTACAGGCTTCCTCAGCCCCAAGGTTAGACTTGAAGATACACAGAGAGAACTATAATGCTCTTGGAGAAAAAAATATCAGCAGGAATCATATCTTTATGAGAAGCTTTAACTTCTCAGAGACTCACAAATCAGTGAAAACAATAATGCCATTGGACATGAATACTTCAGACCATGTAATTGTAACTTAAGTTTATATTAAATGGAGGAATAAACAACAGTTAGTCTGCATCTCAAAATTTTTAAGTGATAAATACATTAAAAACTAACACTTAAAGACAAATAAAAAAAGGGTTTGGATATGACAGAAGTCTGGGACTTCAGTCAATCATGATAAAAACATATAGGTATTCATGAACAGAAGAGAATAAGCAGAAATGGGTGTGCTCAGATGAGAAGATAGCACACTTAAAAATTAGCCACTGTGCTAGACCTGAGTATGTTCCTCACTTCTGTCATCAGCAATAATTGTGGCCATCGTAACTAGACTAAGAACACAGGAATGGAAGTTATGCACCTTAAAGTTAAAATTCAAACAGCATTCAGAGTGGCAGGACCCAACCTAGAACTGTTGAAGAACTGACAAATAAACTACAAGCTTGCAGCCATAACCATTCCAGATCTTAACAAAACCATCTCTCTTGAAAATACCAAATGGAGGGACTACATTTAGAAAAAGAGAACAACTGAATGCAGTCACTATAATCCTATCAGCCTGACCTAAACAGATAAAAATTTTTGAACAAGTTTCACAGGATAAAGACAGAAAAGATGATAAAATAAAACATTTTTCCAAGTACCTCAGTATCCTTTCCATAACAGATTTTTCTAGGCACAGAAGTAAGTTGATCTGGATTTAGTAAAGCAACCAATGTAAATTACATTTCTTTACATTTAGTACAGACAACACAGCCATTAGTCAAAGAATCATATGGTAAAAAACTAGTTAAAGAAATGGAAACAAGATGTTTTGAAAAACAGAGATAACAAATGGGTTGGTTGTATTGATAACCAGCTTGTTAAGTCTATTCATTAACCAGAAAAAAAAGCAGAACATAAGCACTTCCAATAACATTCACCAGTTCTTGAAATTAGAAAAGCACTTTCAATGTAGAAGATCACAAGTATCTTTACACAGAAGAACCAGAATACTGAAATGATAAATATGGTATGACAAAATATGAAATTACATACCAATAAACTAGTATTTTTTTGCTGTTAGCTGAAAATTTATTCATTGGATACTAAAGAGGAGAAAAAAAAATACATGGATGATGGAGTCAACATGATCTGGCCTAAAAAGAGACAAGTGTGAACTGATTTAGGTGAGATATTACCAGATAAGTATTAATATTACTGTGCAAATAACTTATCAGTTCCCATTTTGAAAATACTGAGTAAAGATGATGGGACAGAGAGGTCTGGTGACCTGGCTAAAGCCAGACACCTGATGAGAACACGTGCCTGCCCATGCGTTTCAGATGGCACAGCAGTTCTGCTCAGCTTCCCAGAAACATGGGGTGGGCAAGGGGAGCTGGAGCCACTGGGAGCCCTTGAGGATGGTTGGTGCTGAGATTTGCACCTGTAATCCCCAGCAACATTTCCAACTTTCATCCACACTTTGTAGGAAAAATAACCACGACTCAGTGCATAGGCCCAAAACATTCTTTCCATTATGAGCAATTTGTAAGATTAATGCCATAGCATAAAATCAAAGTCTCAAAAAGTTCTTTAAGTGCCCTCCAAGAAGATACAATAGACATCAAACATCTCCCAGGAAACATATGTTTTTTTCAACATGGCATTTCAACAACAGTGTTAGAAACCGTGGGATAACTAGTGTCCCATAACCACAGGGTTCTGGAAATGTAACACAAGTTCTGTTCTAACTCCCAAATACTGGCTTGGGTCCTCTCTTCAGACAAACTTCTGAAAATTAAAAGCAGTCAGCCTTTCAAAAAGTTTAAATTGTTAGCTCTTCCCCCCACCTCAGATACGGGCACAAATTAAGATTAAAATAAATTAAAAAGTAATTATTGATTAGTTCCATGAAAATTTAAACCTTACTTCTTTAATTGGAGATTACAAATCTAAGAGACTTGGTGTTTGGTTTTTTCAGTGGAAAGAGAACACAAAAGGAACTTGGTATCAGAGCAAAATCATTACAAGGCGCAGCACTGCCAAAATTATTGCTAAAGACATCAACTTCAAAGGCAGCTAAAAAAAAAAAGAAAAGAAACAACAAATTCTAACATATGGAAGTTTACTTTAATAGTAACAAAAGGAGCAAACAAACAAGAGAGGCCAAATATAAGGGGGTGTACCTTTCTTCCCTCTTTTTAAAACTGGAATTAAACTCTGTCTCTTAAATCTTTTAAAAATTACACAATCGTAAATCTAAAGGAAAAAGCATTGTCTAAATTGTGACTGTTTTCAAATTAAACTCTGGGGGAAATAATTATTCTACTATTACTAGTGATGGCAGCACATATTGTTTTCAAATATGTTACATTAAGAATAAGTTTTGTTGTCTGGGAGAGCACATCCCATTTGTATTGGAGTTCATTCCGCTCCCTTGCTCCTACAGCATTATGCATACAGTGCCCCCCTCCCCCTCAGAAACCCACAGACACATTAAATTATTTGGGATTTTCAAAATCCCGAGAACCTGAACACACACACACACACACCCCCGCAAAGAACAAGTTGTGGCTGATTTCATTGCAGCTTATGTTTCTAAGCTCCCTGCATGCTTGTGCAACAACAGCTTTTCTGAAAAGACCCTCCCGGTGCCCCACAAGTTGTGCAGCCATCAACTGGCACAATGTTGTTGTATACTATTACCATATGGCAGCATTTTACATTTACTTTGCACAGGCTTACAGGTCTACACAACACAGAGCAGACAGGAATTACCAGGTTTGGTCATTTTTAAAATCTGGTGTTACTGAATTTTGTGCTCTGAGGTTAAACAGCCAGTCTTCAATTTGAGCAATTTCATCCCCAGCCTTTTGCACCATGAACCAGAGACTAGAACCTGATGGGGCTCCACACCCTGACCAACCCTTGCTGTACTAATGGTCCTAAAAAGCCACCCCAGAACCACACTGGAGTAACTACAAGTGCAAACACAACATGCCCCAGGAACACTGAAGTGCTTTCAGTGATCTCATTTCTCGAAACACTGTAAAATCAAATTCTTTGTGATGCCTTCATGAGCAAGAGTAACAGCACAGCACACAAAACACTCAAAACTGGAACCAACCTGCTGAGAACTGAGCAAGCGCCGAGTTGGTACATTCAGGTTACTGCGCCTTCCCCCAAATGTAAACTGCAAATTTTAGGATTTACATTGCGTTGTTAAATTCTTGAGATTAACATATTTTCTAACAGTACACCAAAAACCCTATCTATACATCATGCACTTATAGTACAACATACAGCGTAAGCATTACAGAGCGATAATCCTTGTCTCAAAGAGCTTAATCTCCTCCATTTGGGAGCTTCTAAGACAATCAAAAATCTTTTCCAAAAAGAATGACAGACACACTTTATTGAGTTCATGCCCATGTAAGTGCACATCAATCCTACAGAAATGTCATTAAGCATCATAGCGATAAAAGTACCAAACTGAAATGTATCCATAAAATCAGCTAGTTAATAAAATTGTGGGATTTCTTACAGAATCAAACTGCATAAATGCCCAAGGCAACAGCCTATCAAAAGATCAATAATGTATCCCTAAGTAAAAATAATTAGGTGCCTATACCTATGGAGAATACTTAATATGTAACCCCATTTGTGTACAGAAGCACAGATAAAGATATCAATGTATCTGTAACTGATAACATGTTGTCTATAAGAAAACATAGCTTTTAAAAATGATAGGTCTGTTACCAATGGAGTCACACAGCAGGACGACACTTGGGAGAGAAGGCTTTGGTAAATCCTAACGCTGGTCTGTCTGGACTGAATTCAAAGCACCTACAAAACATAGCAGGAAAAACTGAGTGTGTAGGATAAAACTGTATTTACTGGGGTTTTTACACATTTGAAAACAAAAGGTCACGTAGAAAGTAATGTCTCAGAGGCCAAGTGCAGTTGTCTCCAGCAGTTTCTCTGACTGGCAAGATACATCCAGTTCCTTGGAGACTGCATGAAAACATATGTGTTTGTTTATAACTGTTAAAAAAACAGGGCATACACAAGTTGTTTGTCTCGCATGTGTTTAGTCAGACATCAGTTAAAAAACTGCCCTTCCTGTTACCCCTTCCCCAGTACCAGATGTAGGCACCAGGCAGTGGAAGTGGAGCAGACATAAGCATGAGGACTTAATTGTCTGCATGAGGGAAGTCGCTGGGGACAGGGAGGGAGAAGCAGAGACAAAAACATTTACACAAGGTCAGTGCAGGGGACCGAGAGAACTGTCAAGGCTGAGAGTTAGTGGGTTTGCTTCTACTACAGCCAACAGTGTTGGTACTGCAACAGTTTCATGCTTAAAGCAGTGAGCACAAGTAAATAGGCATGGCAGCATCCCAATTTTTATTTTAAGTCATATCCAGCAGGAAATGGAGCTAGTAAGGTCTGGCATAAATGTAACACTTGTTTCTGTTTAGTGCAAAGGAAAGAGACAGAATCTAGAGCTGCATCTCTAATGCCATACTTACAGAACAAAACCTCACTTCTAAACAAAGCACCATTTCAAAGTCCAGAGATTTGCTCCATCTGGAATGACTCACATTGTCAATGGGAAGCTTGTGGAAGTGAGGAAATAGGCACAGAAAAGGGCTGTAACAGAAGCACTGTCCCTGAACACACGTTCTGCTAACACTCACTGTCAGATGCTACAATGAAGAGTGAGGCTTTGGGCTGTCAAGTTTACCCACATTAAGGGAAGCCTAGTGAAAACCTCTGCACTACTGAATTTAAATGGAACTGAGCGAGGAACAAGAATTTACTTCATACACAGCACAATTCCAACAGCAATCCACCTACTTTGGTATGTAGTTCCTGCATCTACTGTGAAAATCCTAACCAAGTCATTATCAAGAGGAATCAGCAGAGATTTTACATCCAAACACAGCCAGCCAGCCAGCACACCAGGTCCTTATAAACATCCCTTCTGCATCAGCAGTTATTTACTATCTTATATATTATATAGCAAAATAACACTGACAGTTACTCATTTGGTCATGTATGTGTTAGATAGGATACAACTGTTGAATCTGCTGCAATTTTTGTATATAAAATTTTGTATATAAAATTATACATACAAATTTATATAGGAGAGCAGTTCAGTGAGAACAAAAGGTGAGAAGTATTTGCACATTTCTGTTGCAATGCTAAATACACCACCACTGGACATGTCTTCCAGACATGACATAAATCCCTTGCAATTCAACACTGACCAGGGATTTCACCCAAGTGCCAGTGAAATTAAAAAGCTCCTGATTTTGTGCAGCTTCTTACAGAGTCTCAAAGAGCTTAGAACTGATTGAATGAACTGTGATTTATAAATAGTATTTTAAAAATCTATTACTCCTCCTAAAATAAATGCCTTTTTACATAGATTAGTAAACTTTCTTCACAGACTGAGAGCAAGGATAGTATTTTCTATCAATTATATGAAATGTGCACTTTCTTCTACTGTATCTAACAAACAAGGCTTTATTTTATATTTTCACTAGTGTCACATTTCTGCATTTGCCATTCAGAAGAATAGCTACTGGCCAAATGCTTTTTTTTTTTCCTCCTCGAGCTAACAAGAGTAAGTACTGGACAAGGGAGAGGTGATACAACAGACATGTGAAATCACAAGTAGTCAGGACCAACCATCCCCCGTCTCCAGGTTCAAAGGAAAGGGGAGATTCCTCACGGAGCAAGCAGCTGATGAGCACACCCTTTGCCACAGTACACTGTGTGTATGTTTCACAGAACAAAATCCATTCAGGGTTACAAATACATAGAAACTCTACCTTGCTTGGGATGTCTCTAAGCTGAAAACAGTTGAACACCGAGAATCCATGAGGGAAAGATTCACGTTTGCCCTGTTCTAATACTCATGCAGGGCATATGCTTTTAGCACCTATGAGAAAGTGGATATAGGGCTAGATGGGATATTGGTCCAACACAACACAGACAGGCTCTTAGGTGGAACACCTGTGCCAAGTGAGTGTGTGATACTTTCCCAAAGTGTTTGTTAGCTCACATCTGCACCTCTTTACTGTTGACACCTGCAGCAGGATTTGGATAATCAGTGGGACAGACACCCCCGTTCCTTGCTACAGCAGTGTTCATATTACTTACCATTTTACACCGAATGTAGAGTAGGGATTGCTCAGACTATCATTCTCTCTATCATTATCAAACTATCATTAACTGTGTGTGTAAGTTTCTTCAAGCTATCTACATGCATGTTGAAGCCCATAAAGCTTCTGACTAGGTTCTAAATTAAACTCATGCATTTTAAAAGAGAAATGCAGACCCTGTAAATCATTGACTTTTTTTCAGCATGCAATTAGAAGTCTGTTTTCAAGAACGAATTGCGCAGCGAAGTAAAATAAAAAGGCTCGTTCTGCCGTGGGTCAATCTGTTTGCATAGTGAGCTGGAACTTAAAGATTCCCAACTCATCTATTTCCCAGTACTTTAAAGCCTTCCAGGAAAGGCTGAGCCTTCTGCTGACCCAGCAATTTATGAAAATCTATACAGATGATAAACTGACATTAATATTTGATAAATGAACAGACAGGCCATAACCAACCATTTGCAGCTTTATTAATAATTTGCTCAAGTGTATTATAAGACAACTGCTGAAGTCAGCTCCTTGTATGAAGGTGAACACCAGCAAAACCACTACATTTCTGAATTGGAAGGCCTTCCATCTAAAATAGTTCACCATCATTACTCCAGAAGGTCAGTAGCTATAAATGAATGCTTGCTGGACACTTAACTGATTACTCCTTGTGCTACAGAACTCTCCAAAACTAGCAGCCAAAGGTATTCAAGGACTCTGCCACTGGTGATCAGAGTAGGTTTTTAGCTAATATTTTAATAGAGATTTCTGCAATATAAAGCATGTTATTAAGACTACTTAGTATCGTCACTCCTCCTCCACTACCCCAAAGCTAGGGATACATCTAATTTCTCTACTACCACCTTTATCATGCATATCCCTTTTCTCATCATGGCTATAGACCAAAGTGTGCAGACAATTTCAGACTTAGCCATGCATAAGCCTTCACGCTTTCCCTCTTCCCAGACCCAGCTTGCTGACGACAGTTAAGACTCCCCCAAGAACTGGGGGAAGAAGGTCCTTTTCTGCATCAATTTGAGAAATGTTTTTGTTCTCAAAATTTCACATAATTTTTAATCCTCAAATAAAAGCCAAGTATTTCCATGTCAATGTTTGCGATGTTTCAATGTTTCGTATGTTCTCCAAGCGGTGTGTTCAGTTAACAAACAGCTGTAGATTCAGTACATGAGTGGGGGAATTACTTGCCTCCAGAGATCTGTTTTTTGCCGGTAGCGGACAATGAAAATTTAACACTTCCCACATTTAAAAGTCACTACAAACTAAGAGCAGCAGAAGTCCCAGGCTTCTACCTCCCATTTCTCACATCCTTGCATTTTCAGGATCACAGCTGGTTACATCCACAAAGCACCCATTCACTGTTGGATGCTGGCACTGAAAGGACTGCATCAAGGAACAGACTCATTCTTATAAACATTTTAGTTATTAAATGGAATGGTTTTCCTATTATTAAAAAGCTAGAAGGGCACCATAATCAGAATTCTTCAGCAAAAGTAGAAATCCTATTCATTTATAATTAAAGTTTTCTGGTGGGTTTTTTTTCCATTTTTCCCCTTCATGCAATCAGCTCAGCACTGCAATCAGAACACTACTGCACAGATTCAAAGAGACATTTATTAACCTCTGAGCCCAGACTATCCTGCTTCTAAAGCCATATATTAGTAGATTACAAAAAGTTGTACATAGCCATGAAAAGTGATTAGCTACAAAGCTATCATAATCTACTGAGAATCTACTAAATGGCTTTTGGAGTGCAAAGGGATGTTTGTTGTGAATTTAGAAAGAAATAACTACAAAATCATACACCTAACAGATAAAGGATGACATGTTAACTGCTTTTAGACTCAGTAAAATAACAGTAGCAATTGGATGAACAAACAGTTTTGCATTATAGTTATAGGTTAGGTGTTGAATTTCTCTGCTGTAACTGTAGTTCAGTCTGCAGTTTGGTCTTCCTGTTGTCAACTGTACTAGTTTTAAAACACAGTAGCAATCTAAGCCAACAACCAAAATCTGTGTTTTCTGCAGCAGACTTCTTTAAATTGGATGCAGTGAAAATTACACCTGGAAAGCTCAGGAAGCCAACAAAGGAATGCATGCCCTGATCTCTTCTAGCTTCTTTTTGTCTTACCTCTAACTAGGATGAACTTGATTTTATAGCTCTTTATAACTTATGTGAACCTAGTTTGCTGGCTTCATTTCTGGTTTCAGTAATTGTAATATGGACTAAATGATCCAGGACCAAAACCGTTAGAGAAAGGACTGTCCTTTTAGCTCCTTGCTTCAACATTCAGGGAAAGAAAAGGAAGAGAAATACAGTCTGCAGCCAATGCTGCCACCTGCTCAGCAGCTCACTGACAGGTTACAGTCTCAAGTCTCCATCCCTCACAGCAGGGATGCACCTGCCATGCCTTTCTGTCCTCCTAGTTTTCTTTTTCCTTTTTCAGAAAGCCGAGAAAAATTAGGAAAACATACACGTTAAAATGTCTTTTCTAGAACTCTCCCATTCTCATCCAACCTCTGGGAAATGTGTATTTCAAGTAAGAATGAACAACTTCTCTCAAATACACGAAGTACTTTAAAAAAAGTCCTCAAAATCCATGCATTCTGCTTGCATATATTATACCTTTAAATATCATTTTCTAAAACCCCACAGGTTTATTATTCCGTAATACTATAGGTTAGCTTTAACAGCTTTAAACAAAATCTTTCTTTGCTGTCATTGCATTTACACCCCCACCCCCCACCCAATCTCAGCATAAGAAAGTCTGTTACTTTTAAATAAAAAGAACTGAGGAGCTCTAACCAGTGAGCTAAAACACCCTCCTTAATGGACCAGAAAAGTACAAGTTCTCCTAACAGCGGAATGCATATTAGTGTTTATCATTTGACAGATAACATGCATTCTTCCTTTTCCTCTGTTCCGTCAGAGATGACTCTAAAGCCAACAAACATTTATTTTCTAATAAACCATAAAAGCAAATAAATTCAGTAAAAAACAACTGACATGACTGTCACTAATTCATGACAATTGATGTTCTGTTCAAGATGCAATTACAGGTACGTAACTCGTTATACTTTTCATAAGAATGCATGTGGCAGTATAAAATGAATGACATTTATGCCACAGAGTACCTTACAATCTGTCAGCACACCCTGACAGTAGAAGCAAGTTTAACTTACAAACCCCAAACATATACAGAATATACTATGCTGTATAACACAAAATTAATACCTTCATGAAGTTCAAAACACAAGTTCAGCTGAGAGCTGCCACAGTCACCAGGTCTCTTGCTAACTATAAGCTCTGCACTGCCCAGTAGGGGCGAAATACTCTTTCATGCGGGAGTCCCCAGAGGATACGAAACAGAATGGGGTGTTTCCACCTCATCAAAGTAAAAGGTGCAACAAAGAAAACTGATGTCAGCCTGACATGCCAAATTATTTCCCTTTAGATCAAGTTTTAGCCTGCTCCATGAAAGACACAAGAGAAGGGTGCATCATATACTGCTGCTTCAGCTAGAAGACTGAAAATCCTGACAAACCTAGCAACTCAGTACTATAATTTTGAGACACGTTGTAATAAAGAGGACTGTCACAACGAGTATTAAGAAGCACTGCAACCACCTAAAAAAGCTTGAAAATAAAATCTGCAGTCACAGTTAAATCTATGTTACCAAGGCAGGTCTATAGCAGAGCTTTATTCCTTAATTCATTCATAGGATTAAGAGAATGGCTCAGAAGAGAGACACTTTGTCACACTCCTCACTCTTAGGCCACAGAGGTGCAATCGTCACAGACGTATGCATCAGCAGATGCTAAATCCACCGGAAACTGCCAAGCTGACACCAAAGAGTGCAGAAATAGGGCATAATCATCACCATCACTCAATAGTCCACAGGCATTTGTAATCACATTGGTCTTTGAGAATGGGATGAAAGGTATAGTAAGTAAAACAGGAGAAAGCCCAAGGTGCTCTCACTCATTCCTCCATCTTACCGCCTTTCTAGGTCACACTAGGTCTCCAGGAAACAGATTTATATTCAAGTTCATGATTCAAGTTCATCACAATAATTGAACAAGAAATATCCACGAGGCCAGCGACCACTCAAAAATAATGCACCATACCTCTACATGAAGAGACAAGAATGCCAATACATCTACCAAACCCAAAGCATTATTAAACCTTCTGCTGACATCACACAAAGAGTGCTACTGCTACTTCCATGTTTGTTAATGCACTACAGTTTCTCCCCAACCGCATTCACCTTTTCCTCCCTGTGCCTGTATCTTTTTTAGTTTTCTTCTTTTTAATCATCCCACTAGTAAAGCTTAAATTTTAACACAGGTGTATCTATAACAACCAATAATAAACCAGAAATTCAGTATCCAAAAATGGACAAAAATATGATAAACACTGTAGTGTCTTCAAAAATCTACTTACGTGTTTCACTGCATACTTTTGCTCTGCTTTCTAATGTTTGATAACCCATTGCTTTCCCTTTACCCCATTTAGACTTGCCCCTATTTGTCTGCTCAGATTTCTGATCTCCACCTGCGTTATCCTCCCCAATGGCACAATCATCATATTGGCACATTTCTTTCTTATATTAGCTGATGCAAGCACATTCCACTTATTTTTCAGGAGGCGGATTCAGCCTTACTAGTCAATCTGCACTGAAAGGGAAAGCCTTTTGTCAACACAGAAAAGCCCATACATATGCCTGGAATCAAGCAGCATTTCCAGAAGTGGCTGAAAACTTGGTCTTCTAAGTGCATAATCAATTCCTCCAACCACTGAATTCCTGAGGAGCAGGAGAAAGGACTAAAAGACAGACTTACATGCAAGTTGATACACTTCATAGATCTAGCCCACATCATGGGCTAGATTTGTGAAGAGTAAGTAGGGGGGAAACAAAGATAGCCTAAATAATAATCACAGCGGGAGTAAAAGAACTCCCAGGAAGAAAGAAATCTCTTATTACCAACATGCAGTCAAGAACACAAGGGAATAAATCACCTGGTATCTGGCAGTTGGGCAGAGCTACAGCAAAGCACTAGGGCAGAAAGCTGCAGACATGCTACAGCACCGCAAGCTACCAGGCTGCTAAGAGGGCTTTACCATCAGTCAGATTCTACCATCCACATTGTTTCTCCAGAGGCCAACCCCCAACACTGCCCCTCCTCCACCCAGCCCCCTCTCCTACACTCCTCAGAGCTATTTAACTACTTAGAGGGAACGAGCTACAGCTGCACATGGTCCATGTCAACCAACCCACTGCCTTCGAGGCAAGGCCACAGCTGCATGTTATCAATGCTCATCAGCCCACTGCCCTCATGCCTCTACGCAGACTTACAACCTATGAAGTGATGGTCTGTCACCAGCTGGTCCCCAAGCAAAGGTTACTAATGAACAAGACTTCAGTGATGCGCTATTGCAAGAGCCCCTCTGCTTGCAGAAGGGAAAGACGGGAAGCTTTAGAAGACTTCCAGCTACTATGACTGTGAGCCAAACATAAAAAGGAACACCAATGATTATCACAAATAGGTGATGAACACGCACAGTCCTCTTCTGCTGTCCCTCGGGTTGCAGAGCAGAGGAAGCTAAGTGACTTGAGTAGTCTCCTGCAGTGTCTTGGTTCATTTTCGGTTCTTGAGGAGCAGCAATAGCACGGCCTGTGGCTATCTCCTTTTCATGCTAGCTTTTAAGTTCAAGCGCCATATCAGAGACAGGACTCATACCACAGACCCTGAAAAATGGCTTGGCCAAAACCAGAACCGTTTTCTTCATTCTTACCACTAGCTGCAACTCCTAGAGCAACATAAATGAAGCTGCCTGGTTTATGATAGCTCTTCCTGCTCACAGTGGTTGAGTAGAAGGAAAATAGGGGGAAAGAGGATAATTTTAAAAGGTGGGTACATTTAAAGCTTAAAAGGTGGGTACATTTAAAGCTTAAGCCTATTATACAATGCACTATGAAACCTGAACATCACTATGATGACCCAGGATTAACCTGCAAGTAGGAACACCACCTTCCTGCCCCGGCAGTTCATGGGATGCTCATCTGCACGTGTCTCTGATGCCTCATTCTCGGTCACCTTTGGCTTTAATATGCCACGTTTGATCCATCAGGCACCAGGACCTAACTATTTCATTCTACACTCTGAACAGGATTACGGCAGCATGGTGATGCTTTCAAAATTCAGTACACCACGGGTGATACCCACAGTGCCTCACACCTTTGAACTGCTCGAAAATTTGCACTATTAATACATCAAAGCCTACAAGAAAAAAAAATAATAATAAAAGCACAATCAGAGGTAATTTTCTTTAAAACGCTTCAGGAACCCTTTAGGGTGCTTCTGATTAAATCAAAAGCAAAAAGCGCCTGTTCGTTACGCCCAGCCGCGGCAGGGGGCTGTGGCCGTGCACCCCGACGGCTCCTGTCCCGCCGCCGTTCAGCACCACGGACGCCGACGGCGCGTCCCCGGGCCCGCGCCCACCTGCGGCAGTGGGACCCCCCCTCCTCCCCGGAGAAAAACAACTTTTTAAATTACGTTATTAACTTTCTCCCGGCCTTTTCCTGGGGCGCCAGTGCGTTTTTTTCCCCAGGGGCTGGAGGTCACAGAAAGGGCAGTGATGGAATTTTCTTGTCAGTTTGGGATATGAAATAAAAAGCTCCATGAGCTCAACCCTCCCAAACTTTTTATAGCTTGATTTTCATTACAGCTGTACATTTCAAGTTCAGAGTGCAAATTAAAAAAAAAAAAACCACAAACAAAAAAAAACCCAAAAAACCAACCAAACAAACACCAAGAGAGGAAAATGCTTTTTGTTGAAATAAACTGGTCTTAGACCATTGATCATCATCAATGATTCCTGATTTTAAAAGACAAATAAAGTAGGCCATGCAGAGATAAAGATAAAATTATTTTTCTTTAAAAGTACTGAGAAAACACATTGCAACTCGCCATACATCTCCTCTTTAAGCACGTTTTCCTCCAGACTCATGTAAAGTACCTGCACCACCTCTGAAACGCTTGTACCTTCACCTAAGGACCTACCGCTGTGACTGTCCTGCGGGTGGAAAAGACTTTGCCCAGTTCACGGTTCCAAAACGTCCTGCCAAGCCAAAAGCTGCAGGGCTGGCAGCCCCCGGGCCCACCAAGCCCCCACTCCACGCACTCCCAAAGAGTAACGGGCTTTTCGATGGACAAGGAGAACATTTCTCGGGTTGGCACCGACAGGTTTCTGCGAAGGCAGCGTGCATTGCTTCTCACCGTGAGCTGGGAGCCCTGGACATACCGCCAGGCCCCGAAGGAACTCCTGCCCCCCGGGCACGGTGCGGCCCTCGGCTCCCCCTCAGCGGCTCCCCCCTGCCCTCGGGGGTCCCGCTCCCCATCCCCAGGGGGACACCCCACAGGCAGTTCCTCTGGGCGTTCGGGAGAGCCGCACCCGGCCCTCGCCGATGAGCTGACCCTCCGCGCCCGTTACCGCGCCTCACGTTCTCTGGGCCGAGGAACGCGTCTGCGAGGCCACCGGCGCTACCGGCGGCGCTCCGGCGCTCCCCGGCCGCGCCACGCCGCACGGCCCTGAGGCCCGGTGCCGCTCCGCGCCGGCCGCCCTGCGCTCGCCGGGCTCTCGCCGGTGGGTGCGGGCGGGGGGGAGGGCGGCGGGCCGCGGGGGGGGGGCTCACCTGCAGGAGGCAGCGGCCGGGCGCGGCGTGCTCGGGCAGGCGGCCGCGGTAGACCTGGCGCTCGAAGCGGGGCTCGTTGTCGTTGGCGTCCTCGACGCGGACGCTGAGGCGGCAGGCGGCGGCGCGCGGCGGGCGCCCGCCGTCGCGCGCCACCACGCGCAGCTCCAGCGCCGCCTGCCGCTCCCGGTCCAGGCGGGCGCGCGTGCTGACGGCGCCGCTGCGCGCGTCGATGCGCAGCAGGGCCAGGGCGGCCGGGTCGCCCTCCAGCGCGTACCGCACCTCGGCGTTGGGCGAGCCCGGCTCGTCGGCGTCGGAGGCGCTGAGGCGGAGCACGGCGGTGCCGGGGGAGGCGGCCTCGGAGACGGCGGCGCGGTAGTGGGGCTGCGCGAAGGCGGGCGCCTCGTCGTTGATGTCGGCGACGCGCAGCAGCAGCGGCTCCTCAGCGGAGAGCGGCGGCGCGCCGCCGTCCGTGGCCACCAGCCGCAGCTCGTAGAGGTCGCGGCTCTCGCGGTCCAGCGGCCCCGCCACGCAGAGGAAGAAGACGCCGGCGCCGGCCGGCCGGAGCGCGAAGGCGCCGTCGCCGCCCAGCAGGGCCAGCGCGATGCCGCCGCCGCCCTCCGCCCCGCCGCCCTCGTCGGCGTCCGAGACGGAGACGCGGGCCACGTAGTCGCCGGGCCGCGCCCCCTCGGAGACCCGCGGGCCGCCGCTCTCGGTGAGGTAGAGCAGGCGGATGGCGGGGCGGTTGTCGTTCACGTCCAGCACGGCCACGGAGACGAGCGCGCTGGAGACCTCGGGCTGGGCGCCGCCGTCCCGCGCCTCCACGACCAGGCGGTGCAGGGCCCGCGCCTCGCGGTCCAGCGGGCGGCGGAGGCGCAGCACGCCGCTGCGCTCCTCCACCGCGAAGTAGCCGTCGGGGTCGCTCTGCCGGCGGTTGATGGCGTAGCGCACCTCGCCGTTGGCGCCCAGGTCGGGGTCGGTGGCCCGCAGGCGGCAGACGGCCGTGCCCGGCGGCGCGTCCTCCCGCAGCCGCGCCCGGTACTCGCCGCGGCTGAAGGCGGGCGCGTTGTCGTTCTCGTCCAGCACCCGCACCCACACCCGCAGGCGGCCGCTGCGCCGCGGGCTGCCGCCGTCCCACGCCTCCACCACCAGCCGGTGCACCTCCGCTCGCTCGCGGTCCAGCCGCCGCAGCAGCACCAGCTCCAGCGGCTCCGGCCGCCCGTAGCGCAGCTGGAAGAGCGGCGGCTCCCCCGCCGCGCCGCCCTCCTCCAGCAGCGCGTAGCCCTGCGTGCCGAAGCGGCCGGCGTCGGGGTCGCGGGCGGCCGGCAGGCGGAAGGCGGTGCCGGGCGGGCTGAGCTCGGAGACGTTGAGCTGCAGCCGGTCCCGCGGGAAGCGCGGCGGGTGGTCGTTCACGTCGGTGACCGCGATCTCCACCTGCACCACCTCGCCGCGCAGCGTGGCCGCCGCGAAGCTGTAGCGCGCCCGCCGCTCCCGGTCCAGCCGCCGCGCCGTGCGGATGATGCCCGTCTCCGGCTGGACGTGGAAGTCCGCCAGCACCGCCGACTCGCCGCTGCCCTCCGACAGCAGGAAGCCCCCCGGCGGCCCCGCGCCCTCCGGCAGCCCGGCGCGGATGTCCCCCACCAGCGTCTCGGCCGGCAGCCCCTCGTCCACCGCCAGGCTGAGGTTATACACCGGCGCCGCTCCGCCGCCGCCCGCCGCGCACAGCCACAGCGGCACCAGCAGCGCCAGCGCCCGCCCCGTCGGGGGACCGCCGCCTCGCCCGCCCCTGCACCTGCCGCCCCGCAGCCGCCCCGCCATGCCCCGCCGCTAAGCCGGCATCGCGGGCAGCCCGCACCGCGCCGCGCCGCTCCCCGGCAGGTGGCTTCGCCCCGCCGCCTCGGGAGGCAATCCCAGCCGCCGCCGCCGGTGCTGGGAAGGACAAGCCTGTGCGAGGGGGCGGGGAGGGCGGCTCCCCTCCGCCACCGCCCCGCGCAGCCCCCGCCCCGCCGCCCCCCGCCGCCCCCGCCGCGCTGCCGGGGCTGGCGTCCCCCGCGGGCGCAGTGTTCACGGGCACGTCGCTGCTCTGCGGCCGCCCTGAGCCCGGAGAGGTCTTCACCGACACCGATTCCTCGGGGGGCGGGGGGGGGCATGGCGGGAGGGGACCAGCTGCCTTAGCTGGGATGGGGGAAAGCGGTGGCTGGCGCACGGGCTGCCTCTGGTTGCGGAGGCATGCCTCGGGAAGGACGAGAATTTAAATGAGCCAGAAATTTGCAAGGATAAACGGGTTTGCTCAGTTCAGCAAGGATTTTTCTTGCCTTAATATTCTGGTCCTCGTTTTCCGCGAAAAGGCTTGCTCGTTATCCTAGCATTAGGTCAGTAAATAGCGCTCAGCGCAGCAGGGAAGCATTTACCAGAAATAAGCTGTAAGTAGAAACTTCCATCAGCTTCAGTGAGAGCGGTATTGCCTGCCTTTCTCACTGTTCGTGACTCCCGTATCTAGCTGGGAGTGGTCTAAGAATGAATTAGTGTTTCTTCAGTGACACTGAGAATATACAGCATCATATAAATGCTAAGTAGCAGGCATCCATCTTTCCATGAAAGCTAAGTACAATGCTTCAACAGTTACCAGTCTCTTGCTGCTCCCACTGGTCCTTTACCAAATTTAATTTCAACATTCTGGCAAGAGTTGGGTCAGCGAAAAGTAAATTCACTCTGGGACAGATAAGTAAAACCAGGGCAAAGACAATAAAGTGGCAGGAGGAGTTACTGCAGCTCTGTCCTCCCCTACCAAGGGCACTTGGCAGGGCAGCTGTTCTGCTGGTGGCCACTTTGCGAAGTTTGTTTATTGCAAAGTTGCTCCAAGTTGCAGAAAAGCCACCCAAGCACTGCTGCCAGAGCAGCCATTCCCCGAGGAGGGGACAAAGCTGCTGCAACAGCCCTTGATGTATCCGGGCAGGGAAGGAGAAGGGGAAGAGAAGCGAGTGGTTTTTCCAACACTGTCGGGACCCGACAGTTCTGCATATCCAGGTGAGAGGAAGAATTAGGTTCTAAAGTAAGTCCAGAAGTCTTGGTGCACATGTGTGTCTGCATGCATGGGAGGGGAGACACAGGAGATTGTATCCACTGGATCTGACTTGCCTCCTTACACAGAGAGACAGGGCTAAGCAAAACCTAGATTTTATCAGATCTTCTTAGGCACATTCTGAGAAAGTCTCTGTGTATTTATATACTGTGATAATTACAAGCATAGAAGCAAGAAGGAAATGCTGAGGCTTTTGCCAGTTTCATTCATATTCATTGAGAAAACACATGGATCCTCCCCAAGTCACAGATGTTCAATATGAAAATGCCTGAATTCCACTGAATCACAGCAAGTTTGGAAAAACAGCCATGTCCCATGCAGCCCATGCAGTCACTAAGAAAACATGTGAATCACGTTCAGTCAGGCACATTAACCGAAAAAACTAAACAAAACCTTCTGTTGCCAAGGTCAGTTAGAGCCTAAAAAGCAAAATCCTGTATTCAGACACAGCGTGCATGAAGATAGCAGGGGAAGAAGTGAGGTGGAGGTGGCTATCTGTGGTTCTGGCAGTGTTCATGTGTTTTGTGAGACCAGGACACTTGAACGGTTTTATAACAAGTCAAGTCATATAAAAGCACTGCCCAACTACAGCATGTTTCCAGAAATACCATATCTTTGGGACACTACAGATGTTCTATCTACTGTGAATATGAGCCTTGCCTCATAAGTGTTCCTCCACCTTCTTCGTCTTCTGCAGTCTGAGCCTTTTCTTCTTTCCTCTGTTCCCTTTTTTTCTCTCCCACTCTTCTGCCATGTTCATGACCTAATTCCTTTTCTTCTACAAATCATAAACAGAAGTTTCTAAATCTTGAGGAGATCTTTGCCATCTTCTGGATATATTTAGCTACCCCTGCTGTTCCCTGTCTTCACAGTGACATGCTGACCTACAGGAAAAAGAGAAGAGGCATCACATAAGACACGGAGGGAGGTTGCCACAATGACATTATCCCAAAGGAAGGAAGGGCGCAAAGTTTTAGTGCACAAGTTACCTCCTCCATCCTCAACAGGTCATTCTCATGGCAAAGACACTTGCCAGGTCCTCAGATCTACCAAGTTTTTTAGTGTGAAAAGTGGACAGTAGCATAACCGTGTTTGAAGACAAGGGATGCTGGTTAAGGCGTGCTAAATGCCTGTGCATTCCCGTTTGGAAGGGACTGTCTCTCTGTGAGGCAGCATGCTCAGGGAGCAGCAGCAGTTACTGCTCCAGCTCTCCTCTCATCCTTTTCCTGGAGATGGTCACCTCTGACTTTGTAGGCAGGTGAACAGCAGGTGAATCCACTTTTAAACCACTGAAATTTCCAGCCCTGCCTCTTCAGGCAACCCTGGGTGGGCATCGCTCTGTTCCCCTCCGCAAGGCAGGGGACCCTGGTGCTCCCGGAGCAGCTCCGTATGCCAGTTCAGCTGTCCTTGTGGCAGGGACCCAACCTCCAGGAAAGCAGCAAGGAATGAAACGGGAAGGTGATAACCGTCTCAGCTGCTCAAATTTAATTGGCTGGTATTTGTAAATCAATATTTGCTGTAGCTTAATCCTCCTTGGATTAATTGGAAATTCTTTTTCTTTCAGGAAGAATTAAACTGTAGCAAACTGAAGCTGTGGTACGATACCGGAGCACAAAAGATCACTGAAACAAGGGAAGTGTTGTTACAACCATGAAGGTCCAACAGTTTTAGAGTTAATTCTACCTACAAACATCGCCTGGCCCACGCAACAGCTGTGGCAGCTTAAGATGGGACCCTCCCACGCTGAAGACCTGGAGGGCTGGGGTGGAAAAGCAGCATGACTGTTCTTAACCAAACCAGCAACAGCAGCAGCAGTTTCAGCCAAACCAGCTGACTCGGGACTGACGCAGGGTGGGAGCGTGTCCCATTCCAGTGCTCATCGCATGGGCGGTAGCAGCCAGCTGAGGGCAGAGAGTGGCTGAACTGCTCCAGACAGAACTGAATCAAATCAAATACATAAATACATAAAATCTTTCCGTGAAGTTATTTCCTGTGCTGTTCCAAGGCAGTATGGTCTCAGCTGTTTGTTACTGCCTTTCAGCCAGTGGGTATCTTGCTTCCATTTCTGCCTACCAGGTGGTGTTCCTTCATCCTCTGTAGCTTTACCTTTAAGGACAAAGATTAGTTTAAGCAACACTGAAACAGTGATTTCCATTAACCCTGACGATTTTTTTTTTCCTATGCTGGATTACAGAGATTCCATATAAATCAGCTTTCTGGCAAAATTGTGGGGTAAGGAAGCACTAGTGTCTTCAAATATTGCAGCTGGATCTAAGAAAGGATGTCTGTCTTCTGCCCGGGGTCACTCTGGATGTTCAGCCTGGAATATGTGATGTATGGAGAAAGTGTTAACTTTGCAGAGCATCAGGTGTTCCATTATTTATGGTTTCCCAGGCACATGTCTATTGATTTCAGCAACACCTCTTTGAAGGAGTGTCAGCTGCACAAAAGATTTGCTGGTGACCAAACAAAAGCCGGTTACAGTTAGTATAATAGAAAGCTATGTAAAGGACTGGTTTCCTTATAAATGCAGTGAAACGTAGTTAAGAGTGATGGGGTTTTTTACTGGTAGCCAGCCCTTCACTCTTGATCACAAACTAATTTGCTGAACTAATTTTTCTGTGGAACAGATGTTTTGCCTCCACTGATGAAGGATCATGTTGTTGCCAGAATCTGATTGGAAATAATGTACCTGAGTCTGTCTTCAAAGGTAGGAAAGACTTTCATGCTGGTTTGAGAGCTATGAGGCTATGGTACAAATAGTAGTAGTGGGTTCTTTTCCTTTCATTCCAGATGTACTGTGATGCCTTCGGAGTGGACGTTGCTGCCACCTTCTGTGGGCAATTATTTCAGAATCTGTCATTCAGATATAACCATCTAAGTAGGATTACCCAGATCAATATTTTCACATTAACTTTATTTATAGTTCGCTTATCTCATATGCTTTCATCCAGTCCTAATCATCTGTCCCAATGTTGTTTCCATCTTGTGGATCTTCATTAGTCTCTTTGCTGTCAATCCTGTTCTGTTTCTACTCCACACCCTCCCAGCTGCAAAACCAAGTGTCACATCATTTGTCAAGATGATTGCTCAAATATATCTGGATCTGCCTGGAAAATTTGAACGTCTTCTACTGACATCATATTAATCCCACTATCCTCTGCAGGATCAAGACATTTCTTGTTACGTATAATACCTAACATCCTCTTTAATAAACAAATTTTCTAGAAAATATGAAATTAAATAAAATATGAAAATAAGTAAATGCAATTCTACTAGATAGATATTCACTGAGATATTGACATACAAACCGTTCATATATATATATATACACACACACACATTTGGTTCACAAACGTAGCCACAGATTTTATTATTCTAGCAATGGGATTTATCCCAAAGTGAAAGACCCTATTTGTGATTGCTGTTCATATCATCATGTGGTTTGTAATCTGTATCATAAGTAACATAAAGTTATCTTTAAAACAGAAGGAAGGCTTCTTTCTTTTGCTGTCTGTTCTTCTGACAAGCTGATGCAGATCTGAAGCAATCCCTTTAAGATGGCAAAGGGTTCACCCCTTCGGGCCAGGAATAAACATGCAAGAACCTCCCGTTACTTGGGTTGCATTTCAAGTAAAGCTGTCTTTTGCCATCTGCTTGCCACCATGCATCCAGAGCTTAGTGGTCTCTCTAAAACTTGGAGGTGAGCTCCAGAAAGCTTGATAAAATATAATCCCAGGTTGGGTTTAATACTGCCTTGATACAATACCTCCCTTTACTACTGTGTTGAATTTTCACATGAAATGTATGAGATTATCTAGGTTATCAGCTTTTCTCACACAATAATATATCACAACCTGCAATCAGATCCAGTGGTCAAAATCTGTGTGTGTGCAAGAACAAAAGAAAAAGACACAAGCGTGAGAAACAAAACAGAACCAAAGCTCGTTGCCTGCTGTATTTTTCTGAACTGCAGATGATACTGAAAGTACGCAACGACCAAACATAGCTGCAAGAGCTCTAAATCCACAGATAATCTTCATCCAGATGCAGCCTCTTAACTCAGGGACATGAGCACAGCATTAGAGAAGTTATTCCATATCTACAGGATACAATATCCTATGAAAAGCGAGAGTTGGCTGAGAGCAAGCAAAACAAAACCATTACAACCATATCTGGAGATATAAGAAGTCATCAAGTAGAGGATTGCTCTGAATTAGCTCTTCCCAGATTTGCCTTCAGGCATGTCAGTCAGCCGATGTTAATGCTGGCTAACACTGCACAGCACCACTGGTGCCAGCAACCCAAAATACAGTAGTTGGAAGTTAAAAGCCTGTCAGCAGAGTTCAAACTGCAAACAAGATGCAAACAGCAAGAACAATTGCAACAGCATGCCACGGAGAGGGTGCATTTTCTGTCACTTGCAGTCTTTAAATCAAGGTTAGACAGCTAACAGACATGTTCCATTTCAGCCACAAATGAGAGGGCTTCGGGCAGGAATTACCGAGCAAACTGAAGTCAGGCTAAATGATTAAGACTGTTCCTTTCTGGCTTTCACATCCATGAAAATCCCGTTTCCCAGGGCGGCTGCCCTCCTCGCAGAAGAGCAGCCCACACAGCGTGCTTCAGATCTGGAAACCGGCTGCTACCACTTCATCAGCTGCAGTCCCTGCTGAGGACTCAAGCTTGTGGCACTGAGTGGAGAGAGGGTTGACACATAAAGTTGTATCTTAATATGCTAAACCACTATGCCAGCTGATTCCCTTGCTGGTTTGAGCTACGTAATTATTTAAAATAGCTGTAAATCAGAAAAGGGCTTTGCTTTTAAAAGTAAAATATACTGTAATCCATGTGTGAATTCAGGCCCCTGGCTATTTTCTCTCTCTCACATGCACACAAACACTAAAAGCCATAAATTCACCAGCAGTTTTTGAGCCTTTGCACTCCTTTTCTAGATGATCATTTCATAAGGAGTTTGGATGCCCAAGTCTTGGCTGCTGTGCTCCAACTGACGCTACCATAATTTCGATCCTAAAAGGTTCGCCTGTTTTCTTAACGAACCCATTAAGACCCGGCTATAAATACATGAGACCAAAGCGATCCTGCTCGCCCAGCATGCGAGTGCCCTGACCTGCCGATTTTCAGGTCACACGAGATTACTACACTTGACTAGGTGGTTCTTTGGGGAGGTGACAGCTGGAGGTGGGGCTGGATGGGGTGAAACCCATCAGGAGCCATAGGGGAGCAGATGTTTGCGTTACCTCCTGTAGCAGGTTTGGTTTTGTTGGCAGCTGACGGTGCTGGCTAATTCTGCTCGTTTCAGTTCAGTAAGTGGTGGCGGAGCACCTAGCGGCTTTTGAATAGGCACCCATTTTTTACTGTGTGTGAAAACACAGTTGTGCAAGTCCTAATTAATGGATCTTATTTGCTTGAAAAGAAGCCAGTCTGAGTGCTGGAGACAGAAGTTAATTGCGTATTTTAATTTAGGGCACGCAAACTGCACCTAGAAGCAGTTCTGCCAGCTTCCTCCAGCCATTTCAGGTCTGTAGGGGGAAATCTTATTTTTATGGTGCTCTCACTGAATTATCCAAGGTCCTCATCCTTTTTTACAGAGTTTATCTTCACAGAATCTTTATGGGGCTGAGAAGGTTCATTCTCACCGTTCCAGAGGACCACACACAGGCACTGAATTACATGTCCATAGGGCACATTTGCATCCTGCAATGGACAGAGAGCCCTTAGGTAAAGCTAACCTTGCTCTTCCACTGGAGACGTCGTAACACCACCCCTCAGGGTCCCCAGCCTGAAATAACAGACTCGAGGGGTGGGTTCTATGCTGTAAAAGCCCCCCAACTATCTCACCACCACAGCTGCCAGGGCCAAACTAGCGTATTTGCACATTGGGGTGAAGGGCTCTGTGCCGCGCACTAGCTCAGCGTGCCCAGTCACACAGGGAGTCAGCAAGGCAACCTACAGCTCCTGCATCCCGAAGCAGCGCCTTTGGGCTTGTTTTGCTTTTCCCAGCCTGTTCTAGCTGACTTGACTGCTGACCTTTTTTCCCTGGTGTGCTGAAGAATAAAATAATGCAGGCTTTTACCAGTTTCAGCTCTGCTCTTCTGTACCTTCTGCCCTGGTAGCTGGAACATCAACTATGAGACGCTTGAGACCACAGTGTCACAGCACTGGTTTTAAACTTTTAACTCAAACGCAGAGATCACACTGTCACCCAAAGCAGATTGTTCCCTAACATAGAATTGTCAATGAAATCTCTTTTTCAATGTCTTTTCACTGCTCATCACTGCTTTGACTATGTTACCTTTAACTGTTTATGGGTTGTAATGCTTTCATCTATCATTCAGCAGTAAATACAAGAATCAGTGTTTGTATTTCAGAATGAACTCAGTCAAAAAGGATAGGAAGGAGAAGCTTCTGAAGCCTTTAAGTAAGGCTTATATATAATTAGAGGGAAAAGGAAGACTGCTAGGCATCTGTAAAAGGAAAGCAGTACTTCTAAACCTATATACATACATGCCCTAGAATATGGTCACAGGAACAAGAAAATATCATAGGAAGACTAAATTCATACAGCTAATTTTAAGCAAGAACTGTCTGTAGGGCTAGCTTGCTATTTCAGTGGCGCTTGTCATGTGTTTGTGCCCGAGTTGACCACATTGCTCCTGAATTCCTTCGTCAAAGGCTTTGCAGCTACTTCTTTCAAAATAACACAAAATGCATCCCTTTGCTGAGCTGTGCAGAACAACGCCATCAGGAAAATGAAAACAGATGCCTAAACCCAATCTTCAGTGTCTCAGGGCCAGCACAGCTAGGGGTGGCCCCTCTCAATGCTGGGATCCCCCCATCCTCAGCCATACTCTAAAACTGGGTGCCAGCACTTCAGGGATGAAAGAGTGCATCTATTTTTAAATATATTTTTCCTAGCAAGATTTACAAGCTTTTTTTAGTACACCAAGGAAAAAAATTACTGCTATGCTTTTCAGACTTTGCTGACGAGAAAGACACAACACTTTTAAAAGAAATTTTGAAGTGTTTAGGTGTAGAAATGGGTAAGCAATGGATTACACTCTGCTGGAAGCAGACCTCTGGTGCAGAGAGGTGTAACTGCCTGGAAGGGGAGGAACATGTTTATACCAGCAATCCCAGTGTTGCTCACGTCTAGAAGAAACAAACCAGCACCAAGAAGGGCAGAAAATATCCTAATGAATTCAAATGCCGTCGTTCCTGTGCAGCACAGTAGTTATCTGACTGAATAGTGACAGGCTGGGCATTCTGCTGACTTTGGGCTGTGCCCAGGGCATCATTTTCCTTCCAGGTGAACCAGAGAAAGATCATTTCTGCAGGCAGCCTCTGGGCTGGTCCCTCGGAGGGGACCTTCCTCAGGGATGCTACAGCCCCCCCCCCCGCCCCCGCCCCGGGCTCCCACTCCACATGGGAAGAGCTGCTGCTGGGATGACACATGCAGGCTGCCTGCTGCCACACAGGAGCAGGGACGGCAGGCTCTGCGCCATGCCCAGCTCACTTGGCTCTGCCTTTTGGCCTCCCAGCCCTGCCCAGCATGTCCCTGCCCCTGCCCACCACACCCATGTATGGGCCCAGCACATCTCAAACAAAACCAGGCAAGACCGTCAGACCACCACACAAACCCAAATACTTACGCAGGGCAAAATGACATTGTCCCCTCAGTAAAATCTGGACGTTTTATCTGGGGCTCCATCTTCAGTTTATTGCTGTGTGGTGGGGAGGGAAGGGGGGAGACCATCGGGCAGCAGGACTCTCGGGGGGCTGTAGGTATTTTTCTAGGTCTGGGAGCAGTTTGCAACTTCCTCGCTGACGCTAAAGAAAACACACATGAAAGTGCTCCTGCGAGGCTCAACGTAGGGTCTCTCTCAGGCTCAAATCTCAGTTTACACCCATAGAAAACACCATATTGCCAGCATGAGCTCATGACACAGTGATCTCTCTCTGAACGCTCATTTTGGCTCACGCGCTTGGAACAGCCTACTATTTTCTCTGTAGCTCAGTCGTGTGATATTTCACCTCGCTCTTCATCAAGAACCAGGAGGGGTCTGTGTTGCAATGGAATGAAAAAAATAACAGCGGTTTTAATTTAACGTGCATTTCTTTTACAAGAGGGCCTTTTGAAATGACAGACACCATTTTTATTTTCATACACAAAATCATTCTCCGTAAGGGGAAGAGTTCAGGTCTGCATTTTCTCTTTTTCTTTTTCCTCTCTGTCATGAAAGAGCTGCATTCAGTTGTTGACACAGGCTGTCAGGATTTCATTGCACTAAACAGATTGTTGGCAGCCGGTGGGAAGGTAAAATGAATTAATCTACAGCGAAATAACATTCACACTTTAAGAAGTGGCATTCGTTTGTGAGTCCTAAAGCTCTCGACAGATGTGAATGAAGCAAGCTTTACAGTGATCCTTGTGGAGGAGTAAGCAGAGCATGCACATTTCATTCCCAAGCACAGAAGGCACCTGTCTTGTCCCAGGTCAGACTGAATGCACCTGACCCCAAATCTACTGAAATCAACAAAAGATTTCCTGTGACTTCACGGTGTTCTGAGCTGAGACCTAAACTAGTGACAGAAATAGAAAATAATTCATGACCCTCGAACCTCTCTTCTAATTGCTATTTTAGGCTACTTTCCTTCCTTCTGTTTTAGAGCAGGCTTAAACCAGAACATCAGCCAAACCATGATAATTTATTATAGGACAATATGATATAAGAGAACTTGTGTTAAAGCTTTCCAGAAAAAAAACATATTGCAAGGACAAATAATAGTACTTTGTGGCCAAGATAATGTTTAAAGGAAATCAGAATGAGTTGAAATATCCCCGTGGGCTTCTTTGCTTGAGCACTAAAGCACTTCTCTGAAATGTTTTATTTACTACAATAATTTCATGCTGTTATTGCCTAGATTAATTGCCTGACAAAGCTGTAGCAAAGTACCAACTAGAAGTCAGGACTCAATAGTATACTGGGGAAATGAAAAATCCAGACCACTCAGAAGTGCACGCTGGTAGGCTGCTAAACAGATGCAAGTCTTTTACAATGAGCAATTAAGTCTTCTCGTTAATTTAAAATACGCTTTTTAAATTGCATAAATAACAGCCATGTAGTCATAACTGTAGGGCCCATTTGGCAATATAGACGGGTCTTAATTACTTGGAAACTATCGTGGATGGGAATTGGTCATAGCACAGATACGGAAGACACATGAGTTGCTCTGAAAAAATAAGCTAATTTATTTGCACACAATAATACCCGAACAGCTCTACTGCTTCCACACCTGAGCTGGGCAATGTGGATTCGTCAGCAAAGGCTTGGGGCTCCTGCACTCTGCAGTCAACAGCGTCACCAACGTTCTTCCCCTACCAGCTGTTCGTAATAGCTTCTCACATGCTGATTTACACAGGCTTTATACTAGCAATGGTTTTATTTTCTCTGGGTGGCCAATTCTTACTCCACTTTGCTGAATATTTAAACCAAGTGCAGTCACAGTAACGGAGGATCCCCCCAGCTGTCCGCTAACAACAGTCTTGCCACAGAAAACAGCGTATTAACTTCGCCCCCTCTCTCTCCTTCCCTAAGCTCCAAACCACTTACTCATTCCGCTCGAGATGTTCTGACCAAGAAGAGAAAGTGAGTTTCCAGGTTCAAGATCTTGAACAGAAAACGGCTCTCCAGCTACCTCTTCTCCCTCTCACATTAGCAGGCTTCCAGGCCAAGGGCCAGCATCAACTGGTGGCTGGGCCAGGAAAGGACAAGCTCCCTCAGATTGCTGGACCTTCCTGGGCCAAAACTAATACGTTCAACTGAAGGCAAGAGGTGGCCAAAGCAGACTGTGGAGCACAGGCACTACATGCTCACAGGGGGCTCAAACCAGCTCATAATCTCCATAGGTACTGGTTTCCGATCAGATGGAAGATCCATTTTTGTTGGATCATGTTGAACAAAACTGCTGTTGGGAGGCAAGGGCTGGAAGAATGACAAGGTCTGTCTCCAGAAGGATTCATCAGATTCTCTCCTGGCCAGTCAACAAACAGAAACAAACACAGGAAAAAAAGGTTGTCCTGGCTACTAAAGCTGCCCTGAGCATATAGAAATCCAGTCAGAATGAGACGGGAAACCCAACCAGGCCTTTGGATCGTAGACTTGGAACAACCTAAGACAGACACGCTCAAAGAGCAAGATGCTCTCTTTGCTTTCTCCTTGGGTTACAACCCCCATCCAGACAACATCCCCTCAGCCCCCTTCAGATCTGGTTTCAGCCGTTTTCTCCCCATCCATGCTCCTTTCTCAGCTAACCTCTGTGTAACGGTGCTGTTGATGGATTATACGAAAGAGAGATACAAGATAAAATACGTATCGTTAACGTAGTGAAGACTCTCCCACCCGTATTTCTTTCCAAGGACCCCAACATAGTAAGCAACAAATGGAGACTGGTCCCCCCAAGGTAAAGAACAACAATCCTCATATGTTCTCTGCAGGGATGGTTTCAGTTCATTCATGAATTATCATAACATATATAAAAAACATATGTAAAGTATAGGGTGAAACGCTGGCCTGACTCAAGTCAATGGCAAATCTCCCATTTACGCTAACGGGACAGGATTTCATCCGCTAAGTTCCAAAACAAACATTTTCGCCTGCATTTCCTCGGATATGCGTAGCACATATTAGGCAGATGCTCTGTATTTGCTCAACAGCTAAAGAAAGTTCTTTCTTTCCCCCAAAACACTCTCTTTTCTCCCCACTAGAAAATAGACTTGGAATAGTTTCTCCCGAAAATAATCCCAAAATGTCAGGGTTTGTGCTGTCTAATCTGGGTTTGGCATAACCAAGTGAGCTCGCTGGCTGCTAGCCCTGCCATTAATGGTGTGCAACCGTACAGCATGGGACCCGTCCTTCGGTTTTCCGCTGGTACGTGTCTCTGTGTCCAGTTTCAAACACAATCGCGAAACAGGAACGGTAAAGCGAAAAGGTTAAGGACAAGGAAATGTATTGAAGCTCCTCTCAACGAGTACAAGGGCAATCCCCTGGGCACCAGAGCCAAATGCTAGCCACCACACTGCTGCACCACCTACCTCTCCCCGCCCTCTGCTGCTCCTCTGTACGGGTCGCTGGATGAGACCCAGGAGGAGACGCAGGCCAGCATTTCATCTGCTCCACTTCACGCTCCCATGGGTTCACCCAAACTGCCTCAATTTGTCCCAACACGCTGGGCAGTGAATTGCAGTGGGTGGTAGGCAGGCAGGCTCCTGCCGACGGCCGCTCTGGCTGGGGCACCACGGCCAGGCAGGCACAGGGGTGGTGACACGGGGACGGCAGCCCGCTCTCCTGCACACCCAAGCCCTGGGCAGCACCGTGGGCTACCCAAGGACATCAAACTGTTGCAGAGCACAGGTGGGCAGCTCCCCAAGAGGGGGAGATCATTGGGAAAATAATTATCTTTTGGGGAAGGAGAAAGAGTATCAAAGATTCTCTCTTGGGAGTCTGATTTCCTGCTAAATTACTCCTCTGAACTTGTGCCTGGCTTTCCCCCTGCACGTCAATTCAGGTATTAAAAAGCCTCACCAGAGTGCTGGGAGATGCGATTCCCTCTTCAAAACCTAGATCTAAAGCATCCATCCGATGTGGGGAGTTTTGGTGTGCCTAAGCTCAGAAGCCACTTCATGTTATTTATCCCCTCTGTTAGAAAAAACAAAACGCTTGGGCTAATACCTCGGCCTGGGATTTTTCCCTTTGAAGAAATGCAGAAAAAGGTGAGGGCACAAAACCGAGAAAATAGTTCAAACTGGAGTTTTAAACAGGTGTTTAGACAGAACAAATGTTGACCCCTCTGTTCATTGCTTTCTGAGCTGGGGAAGGACGTGAAATAAAGCAGCAGTACACGAATGCTGTTAGAACGTTTTAAAAGGAATGAAAACATCCCACCCCAGCACCCCCAGCTTACCCTCTCTGTCCGCCTCACCTCAATTAATATTAACTGATTGTAACTGAGTACTTTGAAAAATGAAATGGCTCGCTGGGGCAGAAACCAACTCCCCTATTACTACTAGTACAGCTTCAAGGCACAAATATGACTGCAGAACGTGCTGCAAAGGGCTTACGACCAAAAGTACTGGCAGAGAAAGGACATTTTGGAAAACGCAGCCATGAGGACAATGTAACTTCTTAATTTCCCCACAGGTGTATGTCAAGATGATTTATTGGCCTTTGAGCTATGAGGTAAGACTTATCTGTTGGCTTGAATCTTTGCAAAGGGGAAAAGAGAAAAAATGGGGGGCTTGATAGAGGAAGCTTTATAGTATGAAATCTGGAAGGCTTGATCCTATGGTCCTACTTCGGTGGTGGGTTTACAGGACACAAAAAGCACATGAAAAATCTCACTTCAGCATTATTTCTCAATAGCCATTCTCTTGTGTGCTCTATTTTTTTTTTTATTTCTAATTCCTTCTATTAAAGGAGCAAAATTCTGGAACAGATATGGAAACGTAGAGATAGATGGAAAACGAGGCAGGCAACCAGCTGAGACAGATGCTTAAAAAAGTGAAATACTGCTTCTTAACCGTATCTTGCTCTTTCCAGCTATCACCATCCTGTCCCTGGTACCTCCAGTGTCCTGTTCCCAGCACACAGATCAGCTGGGCTCTCCCCAGGAGTCCATGGCAGACTGGGGCTTACGGGTGGGGGGGCTGGGGGTTCCTGTGTGCAGCACAATGTACAGGAAAACACATTAAACGTGGTGTGTAGGTGAGCAAGGCTGGCTCAAAGAAAAGGAATAAGATAAAGAAAAAAAAAAAGGAAAATGAGTTAAAAGAATGTGAGGCAGAGAGAGCAAATAATCTTCCAACAATTTATCAGACCATTGAAGGAGCGTGTCATTTTTTCATTTAAAACTCAGTGTTTAAGAATAATAAGAAAGAAACTCATCATATTAACTGAGGCAACTAATGGAAAACAAATGCACAGCTCCAATGAGCCAGATATGGAGAAAATGCCAGTGAAGGGATTTTGGCAAGGGGAAGAAGACTTCAGAGCGCAGCATATGCAGGCAACACTTCCTCTCCTCCCATTATGGGATGCAGCAGCAAGGATCGCCACACACACACACTGTGCCTCACAGCATTGCTGTCTTGACGCTTCATTTAAAATGAGAAGAACATGAAATAGGAGCTGCAAACTTAGCTTCCCAAAATTTATTTCCTCAGGAATGTGCATATGCTTTGTTTTTCTAGCTTAACGTCCATCATACAAAGTAGATGGTTAAGCTGTGGAACATGCTAGGTTTGGCATAAAGATCTCACACTTTTAATTACAAGGGAGATTGGGCTGGGCTTTTCGAGTGGAAACTGTGCCATTACAGACATCAGCCTTGGCCTGTTGCGCCTTGGGGTTTCACTGGAGCCAGAGCTCCGAGGCTCCAGGACTTCAGTCCTGGAGTCCAGAAGAGGTGCTGGTCCATAAGAAGCAGTGCAAGTCTGACATCGTGTCCATCAGCATTTTGGGAATCTGGTGGACACAGACCATCCCTCCCAGGTGCCTGGTGGAGCTATGCAAGGAGCCTACCCTCCCCAACCAAGTCCGGCAGCAGAGGCCAAAACAGCAGCCTGGCTGCATCTAGCACGTTCATTTGGCTTACTGCCCCTTTCCCACTGGGGACAGGGAACCGATGATCGGGCAGCAAAGAGCCAGGCTTGTTTCCAAACAGCTGACACCACACTGCCAAAGCTGCTGTCGCTGCCATTTGTCCCTAGGAAAGGGAGGCAAGAGGTGGGACCCTACTTCTGTACCTGTGAGGAAACCTCCAACCTGGGACACAGTCCCCAGGGCTGCTGGAATTAGACCACCCTGAGCCCTGCTGGAAACATTTTATTTTTTTAACAGCAAAAATATTTTAACACTAGCATCTTGGACCAGTGGCCTAGATGCAAAACCCTCCTAGCAACCACCAGAGATAACACAACTTGGAAGGAACAAGCTTTGCAAGTAACTATAGTCATACAGTCCTGTAGTCGTAGCTGTAGGAGCAGGACCCCGTGGTGCTATGGTTAGTTACCGTTCAGGCTGTACATTTGCTAGGGACAATGACTGCTGCAGGGAGGCAGCGAGCAAAGCCAGCTGTGTTTTATATTCAGCTGTAGAGCTTCTTTTCCCTAAACTGCATTGATCTCACCAAACAGAATTTAGAAATCCAGTGGGGTAAGTCAGTGATGCTGCACGGTCCCATTTCAAGGGGACAAAAAAGAAACGCAACTCTTTGGCAGAAAGCATGTGAAAGTACAACTCCACACTCAGCACGCACAGTGGCAAACGATAAACACAAACGTTTTTATCATTCTGATGCTTTCAGACAGGAGAAACAGTTGCCAGTAAAGCACTTTGATAGTTGATGTTTCTACAAATTCCACACTGGATCTTAGAAGATATGACCCTATAAACACAGCTCCAGTGTTTCTAGCAGGTGATCCCTTTCTCAGCTCTAAGCACTGAAGGAAAAAAAAAGAAAACCATTCCTTCTTTCCCAGTAATACACTCACCTCCCTGATGGTCTCTGGCACACAGGGTATCCTGCTTATGAACCAACGGGAGACAAACAGACTCCATACATTGGATACATACCAACATACATTGGGTATGGCTGGAAGATGGGGCAGAGCTCTGGGCTGGGAGGAGAGGGTTGTGGCTGGGTTTCTGCCTAGCACCTCTCTCTGCTCTGGAAGAGGCAGGCCGAGGGAGGACCTGGCGTGCCCAAGGACGAGGAGAGCTGAACTGCACCATGCTGCGCTGGTGTCCTGATCAGCCGCAGCACAGGGGGAAATTACAGCAGCCTAAGGAAATCTGAAAACTAATTAAAAAAGCTGATACACCAAATGCATTTTTGCAAGAGGCTTAGCTGACTATTTCTATTTTATATCTGTTTATCAACAAAAAGTGAAGTTAAATCTCTCGCAGGTAAAGTCTCAGAGAATGTTACCTTTACCCTCTCTTGCTCAACACTAATTGTTTCCCTTCTATTGAGGGAGAGAAGCGACTTTGCGTGAACTGCATGTGAGAACATGCAGGAAAACATTTCAACGAAAACCATGTGAGAGGGAAGATGAAAGTGGAGGAGGTTTCCTGTTCTTGGGAAAACATATTCTCCATACGGGAACATTTCTAAATTCCACCACATATGACTTTGGCCCTGTCTACACCAGAGAAACACACCGTGTTAAAAAAATGTGTGAACTGACATGCCTTAAAACTAGGACAGTGTGAAAAAACAGTACTGCCCTGAGGTGTGACTGACAACAGCTGGGTTATTCTAAAATGTGCTGGCTCATGGTGGTAAGTCATAAGGTGCATCCCATAGATAATCACCAGTTTATTTTTCACATCCAACATGCCTCTCTCCACACAGATATTGGTTATCAGACTTGTTTCAAATGAACTGCCCCAGTGTAAACAGGGTGTAAGGCATGTTTACAGCGCAGCACGTGAACATCTATGCTCTGGCCATTACTCTTCTAAAACATCACTCACCCCTTCTGTACGCTCTTTGAAGGGAACAGCAACATTCAGGTTTTTTGTTTGTGGTTTTTTGTTTGGTTGGGTTTTTTTTAATAAGATATCCATGGACGATGCAATATGCTGAGGAGAAAAAAGTTCTCCTGTTTCCTAATTATGAACATTATTGATAAAGGCTTCTTGTCTGTGATATTTTTATAGTAAGAGATACCATGTTACTGTGAGCCTTACATGTCCTGGGATATTCCTGAGTCAACAAATTTAAAACAATTTAGAAGTTCTCTCCATAAGTTAAAGACCTGTATTACCTGCAATACCAAATCTTTTTACTACACTTGTCATAGCAGCTATTTATGGGGTTTAATAAATTAACGATAGTAAAGAGCACTTTGTGAAACAGAAAAGCTAGACCCTTTGCCATCACAAGGCGGACAGCCTTTCACCAGCAGACTCCGGCATCCCTCCGCCACACCTTCCCCCGCTCGGCTTCACCAATACAAAGCATTTGCCGTGACAGTCTCAAGTGGGTCAGTCTGAACTTAGCCTAGAGTAAGCTGAGGCTACTAAACTGTTACTGAGCGTGATGCCGAGCAGATCAGTAGGTTGAAGAAAAAAGCCCACGGACACGATTTACTTTAACATCTTCCTGACGTTAGGTTTCCTTGGTGTGCATCTTAGGCTTTACTACTTGCCTTTATTCTGCCAAGAACATGAAAATCATTGTCAGATTTTGTTATTAAAACCAGTGTGGGGTGTTGCTAGCAATCACTTGAGCATTTTATACACAGTGGGCTGTATCACTAGAAGGATCGCTCAAGAAAAAGTAAGTGGGCCAAGAACTGAAAGGATGGAGGAAGAACAGTTGTCTGAAAATATCAGGTTGCACATCAGGAGACAAAAGATTTTATCTACTGAGTATCTTCACTGTCTCCAAGAACAGCTTCCCACCACAAAATGCTCCTACTGCATACATAGTTCAGTCATCATGTTTGATGCAGCGAGGCAAAGCCCCACAGGGACATGGAATACCAACCCTTCGCACTGCACATTGCGCCTGGACAACACGAAGCTTCCAGAACAGCTGAGGATCTCACAGGCTCCTTAGGGATGCTGTTGGCGGAAGAAGGCAAGGACAATTTTGGGGGAAAGGAAGAAGAGAAAGTAGATACCAGGTCATTAATGAGTCTGGTGATACAGACTAGAGATAGATTCCAATTTCTGAGCAGTGTTTTGCCCGTTAAAGGCTACAGTTTCCTAACAAAAAAAAAAAAAGCGAAATTGAAACCCGCAAGGGAACACAACACTACAAAATTTACTGCCATAGCCCACAGGGCTATGTTACTGGAAACTGTGTGGACTTTTCTTCAGTGTGTGAAAGTCTGAAACACACCGTGACATTTTAAGCACAGTCACCCTATTTTAATGGCTGAAAAAAACCTGCATTGTTGACCTGGCAAGCACATGTACCAACACCACTAAAACTGAAGAAACAACAGGAGCAGGTTTTTTCCCCCTTACGTAATTAAAGGACATTTGCAACCTTACCTACAAATTTAAAAAAAAAAAAGGGGGGGGTGTGTTTGCTCAGGAAGAGAAATTCACCGCATTTCACTGCATTCATTTCAATTAGCAGCAAGCATTTTTATCTATAATTTCATTTAGATGATGAGTTTGAGTCACTAGTTACTTTTAAATTTCCTGTTAAATGTTGATTTAGAGCAACACAGAATAATAAAAACTCCTTCACTGGGATTTTCAGTTCCAAAATAGTACAAAGTCATTAACAGAATTGTTTGATTCTGGTAGGTTTGCATTGCCAAGCTTTCTTCGAAAGAACCATGTTCATTACCATGTTGCATGGAAAGAACCGAATGAGCAGGAAAGAATTAATATACTTACAGGACATGAAATTTGACTCATCTGGCAGCCAAAACCGTGTTCAAATTTTTGTATGGAATTTTTCTATTCATACTCTATACTGCTGCTTTATTGAGAGCAGATCTCTAGTTGTCAATGCAGGAAGCTTGCCTGTCAAGGGGATTTACTTGGAAATAGTTAAGTCATGTTATGATTCCTAGTGTCTTTTCCCAGTTTTTAAAAAAAAGCACTGCTGGATGCAGCACAAGTTTTTCTGATTGCAGAAGCTACACCCTTATTTATCACGATAGCCTCCCAACAGCAATGCATCCTGTCAGCATGATATTCCATGGCTATAAACTCATGCCTCATTCTATAGCTCACCATTTGCCTGTCGGAAAGAAGCAAACCGTATTGTAAGGTAAACCTTACATTCAGCCTCACTGTCTTTTTAAGCTATTCACAATGCAAACCGTGGCTTCACTCTTCAAACCTTATTCTTAAGCCTTGTTTAGAATCGTACTTGCAACTGCTTCCCCATAAATAAAACAGTAGCAAAACTCCTCTCCTCACTCTGCACTGCTCTGTAATTCTTCATATGCCACAGAATTTTCTAAAGCATCTTGAGTTATACTTCAGAGCATAAGGGTACTAGAACATGCCGATACATACAATACCTGTGCTTCTCAGAAATGCATTCATCGGTTGCTGTCAAAAGGTTTTACATCAGGATGTCAAGATTTTCATCTTCACCACACATTAGCACCCACATTAGCACAGCATTCTCTCCCATGCAGCACTCATAATCCAGAAATACCTCCCCTCCTCCAGCCTGCCAGGTAAATGAAGCATGTTTTCAAATATTTCCTTTCAGATGTCACAGCTATGGTCTCTTCTACTCTTATGTTTTTCCACTGCCCTTTTCACCGCTCAGATTTCAGTTAATTACAGCTCTTTCTTATCTGGTCTCTAAGAAGTCTTCCTCTTCTCTAGGAGTAACCTTTGGAATTCCTGATTCACACTGGTGCTGCGTTGACTCTCCCTTGGTCTGGAGGGCTTAACCCTTCAGCTCTCCTCTTAGCAATGCATCAGCTGGGGGAAGGGGGGTGGGGGGAAGGCCCCCCAAGAAAATAGACACTTGTAGCATCCAAAAGCCCAAGAATTGTTACTCCAGTAGAAAGAGTAAAGGTGATGCGTCTTGCAAGTACACATCATCTCCCTAAAAATAAAGGAGAGGTTGCAAAAAAGTGCTGGCAGAAACAGGTGGTTCCACACACATTATCTGCACTTCTCAAACACAAGTTTAAGGTGTGGGGTTTTTTGAGGAAATAAACACACAGCACAATCCAGTTTTCCCAAACCTGTTCAAACTTAAGATTTCTTATTTTCAACTGTAGTTTTCTTGTCAGTGATTTCAGTCTTCCTTACCTGCAGACAAACATTCAGCTCAATTACTGTCTGTACTGTTAAGATCTAATTTGCAGCAAGTGCCCCAATTGATCCATGCTTTAGATAGGCAGCTGGGGCTTCTGTGCTCATTATATTTAAAACAGAAACCCTGAAGAAAGGTTAACAAAAGCCTGGTGCTAAGGTACAAGTTAGCATGTTACTGACTTAAAGGTTCATAACCAAACATTACAAAGCCAATATTACATAGTTTCAATACAAGCGGCAATAGGTAATCTAATACTTCAGGGTTGATCTTGCAAATCCAAGTCAACATTTTTAAAAACATTTTCAAGAGAACATTTTGGAAAAAAAACCAAGTCCATGTCTACAAACTCCACAGTTCCCTTCTAAAGCAAACTCGCTAAGAGTTATTCATAATCTTTAAAAATATCTGATTGCTGATTTACAACAATTGGTAGAATACATACTTATTAAAGAGAAGATTCTTAGTTGAATTTGGTCATTTTGCTGGAAAACCTCTCAAGTAATTTCCAACATCGAAATTTGTGAATGCTTATGCTGATATTTGTCAAGTTTCTGACACATCCTAGATGAAACTACAATACTGAATGACCCCCAATGAACTTTTTTTAAAATAAGGAAGCATAGGAAAAATGCATGTCAAAGTGTTCACAGAAAGAAGCAAATACATTTTGCTAGCCCTGCGGTCAGAGCTTACTTACAGAACCTTACTCAAACTCAAAACAAGCAGTGCAGATCTGACCACTCTGTGCATCAAAATTCTTGGAAGGATCATCTTTAGACAGGGAAGGACAATTCATTTTTCATCCAACTTCTTTTCCAGTTTTCAGCCAACTTCTGTCCTACTACACACAGAACTAAATTTGTAAGGCATCAAAACGTAAAAGCCAGAAAACTGGTTCTTAAGTGCTGCCATTAAAACAGCATCAGATGGAGTCTCCCAAAGTGACAATCTCAACATAAATGACCACCAGGGAATCTGTAGTTCACTGTATGCCAAGTTTTGAACTACAGACAAAAAATCCAGTTAAGACACTCCTTTCCTCATGCAGCCCTCAAGCTCATTTCAGCTGAAGACTTACTTGCTTTCAAAGGAATGAAATGATTTGCTAACTGCATTATTCTGCTTATGGATATTTATGCTAGTTTCAAGTCCTGCTAATCCAGTGTTAAATTTTATAGAACAAAATAGCTGATCAGGCTTACTGGCATTCACTAATTTCCAAATCCTCACCATTTTCTTAGGTGTACTAATAAAAATTTAGAAGCCTTATCTAAAAAAGAATGATGCATCTTGTGCACACACAAACACACCTTGTATGGTTACTTACATACATGATGTGTCAGACAGTTTTTCCAACTCACTTGAAGAAAAAAACACAAAACCAGAACACCCTACTGAGTGAATTCTTGACTTCAAAAATCAGTGTCAAAACGCCCATTGATTTCATTGTGACCGGATTTTCATTTGTGTGCCATGGTCAGAAAGATCCCCTTAATTTGCTCCCAGTAAGACACACCACAATCAGTTTAACTCTAAGGTTTTTTCCCCCACCCACACAGCTTCCATCCAGAATCTGTCCTAGATTTCATACTTAACTCCAGACAGATTTCAGTGTTTCTTTAAACACATTGGAGAAAATTCATGAACAATTCTGCATTTGTTTTGCCAATCCCTTCACACAGATAGGAAGCTCTTCATAAAATAGCAATCGGTACTTTCTCCTTTACAGCCGATCTGCAAAAACATTTGTTAGTGTACTATGGGAACAGTCACTTTTAATCCTAAACAGGCTTCAATACATACTTAGCTACTTTTGTTCTTACCACAAAACCCAAAACAGAAAAAACCACATGAAATCATATTGTATTGAAGGTTTTATTGACGGCTAAATTGCTGTTATTTAAATCAGGCATAGCACTTTAATTCTTATCTAACAGGACTTAAAAGAAACTGGCTGTTAAAGATTTACTTCTGTAAGCCTTTAAGTTGCCGAAGACATACTGTTCTGCACAATTTTAATGCTGCCAGCAAACGACAGCATTCTAGCTGCATAGCTTACATTGTATGCTTTAGTATACAGCAGAGTGATCTTAAAATTTATCACTTTTACCAGTTACACTTTCTTGAATTGCCACAAACAAAAACCCCATATTCTTACCTCTCTGCAATTATGTACAGTATAAAATAAAACTCAAGGTCTGTGGTAGAAATGTGTATGATTTGATCACATACAGAAGACAACATCAAATTTTATGAAATAAATGACTGTTTTCTGAGATTAGACTCCCATTCAAGATTACTTTAACTGACAACGTGACACTTTCCAGAAGCATGGAAAATACATCCAATGGGCCAAATCCTCCTATTTTGCTTCGCTTTATGACTTATGTAGACAAATCTAACGCTGTGTATCCTACACAATCAGATACATGTGGATCACCGTTCACTATCTAGGCTTACTTTGCACTACAGAAGCACTTACATGAAATCTGATAATCTTGATGCATCATAAATACTCATAGAAGCATACATGGCGATATTCACATTATTGTCAAGTGGAAGAAAAAACTGCTGGAAAGGAAATGAACATGCAAATCGGATGTTAAAGAACACAATTAAAAAAAAAAAAAGTCACACTTAAAACTGGGACAGCATGCTATAGAGCCAGAAAGGAGAAGTATTACTTCAAATAACAGTGTGTAGCCTTCAATTTACAACACAAATCTTTACCCAGGGCATAAAAAGAATGCTGGGGCAACCACTGCCCCATGCTAGCAGATTCCTGCAGAAGTCCAGGGAAGAAACAGGTTCTGCAGCAGACCTTCTGATCTCTCTTCAGAGTGATACACAGTGGAATAAACGTAGTTTTTGAAGAAAAGTGACAGTACAGAGATGATGAACTGTGAGCCAAAACCTCTAATTTCCCCTTCCCGATTCCAAATTTTCAAAAGAAATAGACATTTCTAAAAAACCACAACAAAACCAAACAGCCCACAAAGATCCCACTGCTTTTCAAGTAAATTATTCCTCTCCGCTCCGCCTTCCTACAGAGGATTTCGCTGTGAGCAAAAAAATTCTGTGTAACACCAATAATTCATGGATTTGTGGGATGAAGTATTAGCAGCAGTATAAAATACATGTAAGCCACAACCTGTATTTTTCCCTGTTACGTTAGTTAAAATGAAAACAGATGTAATGAAGATCTAGAAAAATCTGAACTATCATTCAAATAAAAGATGTTTAATCTAACTTGTAAATAACAAGCACTCCCCTTTTTTGTGAAGATGCTTCAGACAATAGCTGCCAATCAAAATTGTTATTTATGCAGCATGAACTCCCTGAAAACAACATTGTCAAACATTCAAATTATAAATACAAGACCTCCCGTGCATCGTAAGACAAGCTGAAAATCCTCATAATGTAAACAACACTTAGTTTTCCTAGCTTTTTGTAAGTTACACTGCAAGAAACTGTCCTTTCTCTAACCTAAATCCCAGATTTGAAAAATGTCAAGAGTGGCAGAGAATAGAAATAATTATTGAGCTGCTTGATATCAACGCTGTGGCCACAGAATGATTCCCAGTGTCTACCCAGCATGAAACCTGCCACTACAGCTACTAACATCACTGGCAAAGTTGTTGACAACTGAATGGCTTGATGATTTAATGCTTTTCTCCCCCCATGAAGAAAAAGTGCTTTAGAGCAGTACTGACATCACAGATAAGCTCTAGCAAGGAGGCTTACGTGTACTGCTTGCTATGTGACTATCTGCAAACACAATGAAAGATCTTCCCCTCGGGAGTACAAGTTATCTTTCAGTAATATTGTTTTATTTATTTTGAATCCCTTCATAAGATCATGGAGAGGCAGCAACATGTAAAATTAAGGCTGGGATGACTTAAGAGCTTTTCCTCTTACAAGCCGTTTTAAAAGTCTGCTGCCCTCATGTCAAACGTGCTTTGAATAACTGGAAGAAACAGGTGATTTACAAAGGAAGTCAACTGGTAACTCTGTAGTGACTGAACAGTATGATTTGACAGTGGTCCTTGTTATAGAAGGTTCACTCTGAAACAAAATGAGCGAAGATGAGCAGTTGCACATGAAAGCTTTCCTAGCGAAAGAAACACTTCAAAAATCCATTCCATCCATTAACACAACACTGGCAATGCTCAGTGGCTGTGTTTACAAAGCAAGTTACACTATGATTATATTGTCCTGTTTCTTTCTCTATTACTCTCTAATTTAACATATTTATACTGTACCATTTCTGGTATATACTTAGAATATGTATAGTGAACAACACTCTTGTAAAATCTGTAAGTGTCACTCAAGAAATCCCCAGAAGATGGCTTCCATGCATAAACTTGCAATTAACTTCTGGAGTCAAGCAAGGATCTTTCAGAAAACCTGGCTCAAAGTATTTTTAGACTTAGACTCAATGGATTCATATAAAAAAGTAACCACCTGCACATCTATCGTTTTCATGAACTATACATGCTCCACAAAGAGAAAGTTAACAGCTGCAACTGGTTTGCTGGGACCACACCAAAAAACGACAAAAGGAAAGAGAAATACAATTTATTATAAAACATGTTGAAATAGCAATGACTTAGCCGACTTACTGCTCTGCTGTTCTAGGCAGAACAAAATGTGACTGAATGCTCTCAGGAAAGCCAAAACAAAACTACAGCATAAGTACGTTGCCGCACTAAAATCGCTTTCTCTTGATAATTTCTGGTTTCCAGCTGACAGGATGAGTTTCTTCAGTCTAAAGGGAAGAAAGAGAAATCTCGTAAGGATTATTTTTAACTTGAAATTAACTTGTAATTAGGGTTTAGTTGCAAATATTACTCACATTGTATATATACTCTATTTCATACGTAAGACTTTAATTACCTAATCTACTGCGCAAGTAATTTACTCATATGAAATTTTATACCATCCCACTGTCTGAAGTATGTTACTTGTTCTAGTGGTGGTTGTTGGGTTGGGTTTTTTTCTCCCACAACAAGGATAAAAATCAGGTTGCCAACGGCATTTCAGAAACACTGCAGTGATCAAAGCACAGGAACAGGAATTCCAGAGACAGTCCTTCCAGCGATATCTGTATCAGTATCGGCAGATGTCATAGTCCAGTTTGCCCAATGGCAAAATGGTAAAACTTTCCTTATTCCTTTATATCTAAGAGTTGCTCCGAGTCTAACTCAATGCAAAAATTCCAAGGTTTAAAAAAAAAATATCCTTACATCCTTTATATTGAAGACATATTCTGATAAACTAATCTACTGTCTTCTCCATTAGTAAATGGATTCAGATTTGAGATTAAGTTTTAAAATAAGCTATTTATTCTGAAGTCTAAAAGCTGTCAAGGCAAATGACTTATCTAGATAATATACAGAAGTACAATAAATCTTTAAAATGTAATCTTTCTGCTAATTCCCATGTTTTAATCAATACAGCTGCACACAGTTCCCTATTGGATTCAAAACGCAATGTACATTACTGTATTAGATTTCTCCACGCCTCATCACACAGGACTTCTGCAGAAGAGTTGACACACCTGGGACTTACTTGTACTATAGTACAGTGTAAGAAATCAGGAATGCAGAAACTAGCTACTGTCCTTTTAACTTCATTACATACACATTGCTTTCAAACTTCAAAAAAATGGATTACACAAGCCTGTGCACGTTCCTTGCTGATATGTGTTGTATTTGTTCAAAATGTTTTAATTTCATGAAAATACATTAAAAAGACACTTTGACATACCGCAGTATCATCTTCTTTGTATACTTTTATGGTTTTATCAGCTTCAGCAGTTAGCAATCTGCTTTCTGACTGATCAAAAACACAAGCAAATATTCCAGATTCACTGTCCAAAGAGCCTGGCTGCACAGCTGCGTGTACCCTCTGGAAATTGTATCCAGTTCTCCAGTCCCAAAGATGCATAGTACCATTATCAGCTAGAACAAACAAACAAACTTACTTAGTTATTTTAACCAGTTGATTTCTATTGGTTTTCTAAAACAGTATCATGAAAAACTAATTAATACACCAGGAATACATCAGCTATAACATTGATTTAGAATAGCTCAGTACACCCTACAAGTTTTATTATTTTCTACTGGATTTCTTCTTAGTTAAGGCCGATCTTGTTTAAGGCAGTTAATGGAAGCTTCCTCCGAATGTCATCCAATTTTGCATCAGATAACCCAGACAGAGATGACAGACTACATTACAAGGCAAGTGCAGCAAGTTGCTTTGCAGGGACTGCAAGTACTGGCATTCTGTGTATCAAGCTCCCTCTTTGGTAGCTCCACTAAAGCTGAACAGAGGCATCACCCTGTCAAAAAGATTACAGACATTAACGAGTCTGTAATGGGAAATCAGCTTAACGTTTGCAGATGTTCTATTTCAAGTAAAGTTTAAATCACTGCCAGTATTTCTGCTATTGGCATCAGCTACAGGGTATTCGAAGCAATCTGAACTCCATATTCAGAAGGATGCGCTCAATGTAATTTTTCAGGTACAAAACCCAGCAGGCTTCCAAAGCACTACCCAGCCAAATCAGATCTATTAAAAGCTTCTCCACAGCTGCCAGCTAGAAAAGAAATCCAGATATTTCAAGAAAGGTGTTTCTACAGTAAAATACTCTAAGGTAACTTCAACTCATTTTAATTCAGCACCAACTTCTTTGAAGTTGCTGTAGATAGTACAAAGACGTAAAGAGGGGAAAATCAATATTCAAATTTTATTTTTTAAAAAAGTCTCAAATAATATTACTAAAACGTGAGGGGGTTTTATGCAGAGAAGGAACAAGTTCTTCTAGAGCCTCAACTACCACTAACACAAAACAGTCCTAGAAAGACTTCTGAAAAGTGTCTTCAAAAGACTATAGAAATATGAGCCCAGTCCAGTATTTTGTCAAGTTCTTGTTCTCACTATGAACGTGCCCATTGTCAAATGGAGCTTTATCCAAGTTTTAAAATCAAGGGCTCCCTTTATACATCCTTGAAAACATGACCAGGGTAAGCTGACAATATAAGTTATCTTCTGACTCCTGCTTAGCGCATTCCCACCTTGTTCCACATCCTTACCCTACAGGGCATGCTGTATCCAGTGGGACCAAGAGCACATGGGACCAAATGCACTTCAGTGTTCCAAAGTGTAACTTAACTTTTACTTTTTTTTTTTTTTTAATGCTCTGGTTACAAACATAGATATGTTTTTCATAAGTATCTGTTGCTGCAAATTCATGGATCTGTCTTAAACTGGTTTATCATGTAAAATGCTGTGAATTGAGTCCCATCCTTGTTTACAACTACCCAAAAGAATAGACAAGCAAAACCAAGAGGTGAAAACTCAGGCTCTGTAAATCATATGGAGCAATACTGTCTAGCCTCCTAATTCACTTGCCTCTGGCTGCCAGAGCTCTCTCAGGACAATCTTGTAATTAAACAACTGGTTTAGGACCTCAGAGATTTGGGTTTAAGCTCCTGATTTAACTCTGTTTTCCCATGCAATCTTGGACCATTTCTCTAGAGCTCAGCTCTTGAGTTGTAAAATTAGCACTTCCTTTTTCCATACTGTTTACTATTTCCTGTTTATAACAGCATCTACATTAAAAACACACTTACCATCTCCCTACTACGTATCACAATGACTTAATGGAAAGATCTGAATCCAGTTGGGATTTCTAGAAGGTATTTTCAAAAAAGCTTGTCACTAAAAAAGGCCTACATACATGCTTTGTCTTATCCAAACAAAACTCTCAGAAACATCACAGATTATAGTTCTAGTAACACATACTTCCAATAAAATATTTTTAATTATGGTGCTTGGGTAACTAATATGAAAAATGCTACCAAAAATTAATCATGATCAGATACAGTAAGCATTCAGGATTCTCCTCCCACCCCCACCACACAGACATGTGACTACAAACTAATAGCTCTAGGACTTTGGGGGCTCACAGGCCACTAGCAATACTCTAACATATCAGATGATTCTTAAATTCTTGAAGCTTTTGAGTGAAAGAATTAAATCCAGGTGTCACAACAGAAAAAAAAAAATCTTCCCATAGGCACTGGAGCCAAGTGGTTAGTTTCTTAATTTCAGGACACAAACATACAATGTCACTAAGTAAGCATGGGTTTGATTCACAGAGCCAAAGAAAATTTGGAGATTAGCTATCAATCTTTTAAACACAAAGATAACATCAGAAAAAGTGTGCAAGAAACTTTGAGACAACTGAACCAATGCACTTGTGCTGCATAAAGAACAGGGAAGAGTTCACATTTAAATGGTACAGCAAGCTTTAGCAAGGTGTTCCTATATCCTCTATCCATTCTCACGGCATCAGCACGTTACTAAGAGAAGCCAAAGAATCAGATGTCTCCCAGGCAGCTTCCAGTTCCCACACAACTCCTGAGGGGACACGAATGATGAAGAGATTCATAGAGGATGGACTCTGCAGCCTTGCGGCAGCAGCCAACTAAGAGGAGGAAACCTCTTCCTTGCAGCACATCACAAGTCCTTTCAAGTGCATTTTTGTGCATGCAGCTCTGACACCCAAGACAGAAGTGGCCCTACTCACTATGAAATGACATTGTATGCTGTAGCAGGATTATAGGCCCAGATAAAGGAAAGCTCAGTGAACATCTTCGTCCAAGGACCTCCAGCCATACATACACAGAGTGAGAGGGGAAATAGGAACATATACTTCTCATTTTTACCTCCTGAGACCAGAACACCATCAGAATTTACAGCCAGCGTGTTGATAATAGCATTGTGACCAGAGAGGTTCTGAATGAAGTTTCCATCTGGGAACTTCCACTGCTTAATATTATCTGGAGAACCAGATGCAAACGTGTAACTGAAAGAAAATAAGCACAGTATATTAAAGTTCAAAATAGCTGTAGAAATGGCAAACATCCTTCATTGAAACTACTGTTAAAAGCTAGTTTCAAAGTTACTTAATACTAAAACTGCTTTTCTGACATTTTCACTTCACATAAAATGAAGCAATTTTATGAAAGTCATGAATTACCTATTTCTGTTTCCTTTCTGTTCCACAGACTAGCTAAATAGAAATCCTATGCCATATAGGATTTTTAATATGCAAACAAATATTAAATATGCACATTAATTTCTTGTCAGTTGTTATTCTGGCAAATTTTCAGGGCATTATCAGCAAAGGTATCACAAAAAAAGCAAACCCCAAACAAAAAAACCCAGTATTAGCTAGTCTTCCAAAACTACACAGCCAAAGATAAAGAACTGCAAAAAAAATGAACTATAAAAGATAATTTGTTACTGAGTTACCCTGTAATAATCAAATCCCTCATTTTAACATATGCAAGCAGTTACAAAGGTTATTTAGGTGGCACATGCAAAAGACTGTAAGAATACTTTCAACCGTCAAAATGTCTAAGCAATTTGCTGACTACTTAATAGATCCTTGAATTAAAAAAAATAATAGTACAAAATACTGAAATATTACAATATAGAAATTGCAAAATATAAAAAAAGTCTAGGCTGACAGTTGCTACTGCTTGATAAGAACACTTGAAGTTTATTTTCAAACAGGTATGACAGATGAAACAAACCAGATTTTTTTTTTCAGCATATAAATAAAACTAGGACATTTCTCTACTATAGCTAACAAGCATATCACAAGATTTTTACAGTTTTTCAAGCACACATATTGGATCAGAATTTATTCATATCAAAGATTTTGAATTTATGCACTAACAAAATTTAATTTTAAAATACTAAAAGTGCAGAAGTATTGCAGTTCTATGTGAATTCCTTTTCTACATTGTTTTCATGGGGATTTATCTGAACAAGCACCAGTTAATGCATCAAAATGTAGCATCTAAATTCAGAGCACTTCCATCAACACCTGCTTCAAAGATTAAATATTCACAAGAAATTTAAGGCCAGTTATATTGCAATGTCTTGTGCAGTGAACCACATTCAATAAAAATCCCTTACTTTTTCACATTATTATGCCCCACCATTCTAAATCATCACTGACATTGGCTTTGCTGTCACACCCAACGTTCCGAACTGTGAAAGTGTAAAACAATGAGGAAGACTTACTGTCTTGGATGTAGCACTACTGCTCTTACAGATTTCTTGTGATTTGTTAAAGTAACACGAGTTTTTCCTGCCACTAAATCCCAGAGCCGTATGGTAGTATCATGACTGCCTACAATGAAAAGAAAATAAAAAACTAGTAGAAATCACCATATCAATTTATCACCATTAATTTAACAAGGCAACCAAAACTTTATATGCAATAGAGAAAAATATTATGCTTGTTATAAAAATATGATATTAACACCACCTCAGATGAGAAAGATGCTGTGTTGTAATAGTCTTTTTATACAGTTTGAAATTCAACAACTAAGTAGTTACGCAGAGGGAAAGATGATGCACTTTGTATTTAACCATGGTACTGGACTCTTCTTAACTGAACTAGGAGAACTGTGAAATAGCACAGAAAATGCAAGTCTCAATACATATTAAACAAAAACCGTAAACACCAGCAACAAAGGCAGTGCAGAAAAGCATTCAAACAATGCATAGCTACATTTGCTTAAACATACCAGTAATACTATGAAATAACCATTGCATGGCCCATTTTAAGTAGAAAACTAGTAAGTGAAATTGAGTAAATTAACAAAATCATCATGAACCTCACAATTACTGAAAAAATACATTAATGATTAGGTTTTTCAATTACTTGTGAAGCCATGCCCGCTATACCTGTAATAATTTGTGGTTCTGCAGCTTGGCACTTCACTGTTGCTACCGCATTTGTGTGTCCTGATAGTGTGTGCACACTGGCTTTCGTCCTTACATCCCAAATCTATGAATTCAAAGTCAGTCAGTCAGTCAGGGGTCAGTAACAGGTGCATATTCAACTTATTTTAGGCACTATTATTGTTTATAATTTATACATTTAGGCTGTATTTTTCATCCAACAATTCACCACACAACTGCCTCAGCTGGCAAATTTCAAGGGGGAGCAAAGAGCCTGGCACTGAATTTCCAGACATACAAGTAACAAATTCACCATAAGAACCATACCATCTTCTAAATACTAAGTGATCCTATATATACACTATGTAGTCTACCTACTAAATTAAGAAATAAAACATCCTGAATTGATGCATTTTTGTGTATTTGCGATTCAGTTTTATCAACAATGGAAGACAAAGCTAACATAAATGATCTTAGGATTTTCATTTTGATTCATGTTAACATTTGGTAAGTATTCACTTTTACAAATGGAAGACATTGAAACAGAATGACATATTAAGATGTTAAAAGGTAACAATGCTATACTTACTCGCGCTGTTGAATCTCTGCTGCACGTTACCAGTACATCTATTGTTGGATGCAAGTCTAAACCATAGACAGCACTTAGATGACCATGGTAATGCCTGATAACCTAGATGAACAAAACACACACACTAAACTGGATATTTGAAAGAACATTCAAAATGCTTTTTATATTTGCCACTATCAATGAATTCAAATAAAAGAAATGACAACTTACCTTATTGTATTCAAGATCCCAGCATTTCACTTGTTTATCTTCTCCACAAGAGAAGAGGTATGGACTTCTTGCACTTACTATCACCCCTCGTACAGTACTGATGTGTCCCGTCAAAGACAATTTCAATTTGCCGCTAGCGAGGTCCCAAATCTGCACCAAAATAGGTATTTTGAGGTAGACAGGTAAAAGCTACACAGTGATAGTCTGGGTAAAGAGCCCAGAGAAAATGCAGCAGGATCAGTTACAAGTTTAAAATTACAATAACAAACATTTGATCTCCGGCTCTTGCCATGTAGTAAGTGAAATCTCAAAAAGTATCAACAAATCCTTTATGACTAGGCAATAAAATAATACAGGTAGTAAAAATGTTCCGCAGTTCATTATTCTGCAAGCACTAACCAAGAATTTGTTTCCAAGGGCTGAAGACTTTTTTTTAAATAAAAAGAACACAAAAAACACCAAGCCCCCACAAACTATGTCAGTGATTTCTTCAAACCTCTTACCTTTATGGTTCTGTCAGCAGAGCCAGTTACAAACCACTGATTTCCTGGTTCTACTGCAATACATCTCACCCAGCCCAGGTGACCACTGATAACCTTTAGAAAAAACAAACATTTTTCTAAAACTGAAATAATACACATACATCTGTTAATATAATTTTCATTCTCCAACACTGTAACAATATGTTAGTATTCAGCAAGAAATGCATAGTTCCCAAGAAGTCATACGTGAAATTAGCTCTGAAAAGGGCTTGATTTCTACTTTAGCTAAATGAAGAGACTACTGGAAATTTACATGTCATACACCAGACTTGGGGAACTTGCAATACAGAAAGACCCTGCTCCTATAAGTAACGTTTTCAAACCCTTCTGAAGTCTGTAACAATGTGGCTCAACTCTTGAGGCTTTGCAGAGAAAGACTGTATTCAGGCACAAGTTCCTTACGCTGCTGTATAATGCTTATACAAAAATAAAGAGCAATTATATAAAATCTGGGCTATTAAATCCCATTGCCATATAATAAATAAAACAACACCACCTCCTTTTCCCCAAATAAGGGGTAATATGAGTTATGTCAGAAACTTTCTGATAACAAAACACTGCAGACTGATCTCACAAGAAAAGCTCCACCAATACACGACTTGCATGCAGCAGTCTTTCTGTTTCTCTAATCTCTCTGAAGTCAGACAACCAAAATCAAAACCTGTATTTGGTTTCACTTGATGTCATATGACACATACCGTACCACAGCTCATTTCAAAAGATCTAAAAAGCACAAAAGTCCTTAGGCAGAAATACTCTGGAAAGCTAAAGTGGATTCTTCTGACCAGATGAGACCACAGCCACACAGATTTTAGATAGTGGTCTAATTTCTTCCTAGTCTAGGAACAGAAACAGGCATTTCCATAGGAGAAATCAATGAAATAATTAATTCAAACTATTTTAAGTCCCCATCTGTCATAAATTACTTCAAGCTTAGGAAGACCAGTTAAAATGCAGATGTTAAGTAACAGATGAAACCCAAATTTGCTGTTCCAGCTATGCTTCCATTTCCAAATTGCTAGAGCAAGCTTTGTCCTGTTGAGCAAGGATATTGACAGCAAACCTCCACTAAAACTGTTTAAATGTAGAATTAGTACAGTGACTTAAATGATATTTACAGTCTCTCTCCAAAAAGAAAGTGCTCCTAACAAGTACACATTTTTCATTTGTTTACCTTAAAACTCTCAGAAGTTCATTCTAGTGCCATTTTATTCAAATGGCATTTGCCTTAATTTTTATAGAGCACATTCCAATACTGCTTTATTTAGAAAATCTATATATTCCTTTGAGGTCAAGAGTTTCTTTGAAAAATTACTTTTCGAGGTTAGCCTTAATACCTACACATAGTGCTAGATTTAGATTCAACAGTGTTAAAACAATACACTTCTGATACTAGAGCATGAGATTTTTAAATATCAAGGAAGGGTGAATATTATCTTAGGAATGTTAGGCTTTCTCAAAGTATGAAGTTGCTTAAATTTCAAAGTAAGAATCAGCTCCTTAGAAAAAAAACCAACATACACATTCAAACAGTTGCCACCTGAAGTTAAAAGATACATATGCTTTCAACAGATATATATGCTTAAGAGACTTTCCCCTTCAACTTAGCTACCTTGCCATACTCATCACCAAAACGTTTAAAGATGACATGAGATTTTGTAGGAATGGCTATTATTATTCCCAAGAAAATTAAAAGGTAAGTTAGACTAATTCAAAAACAAGACTAGAAGTTGAGCAAGCTAAACTGCAGACATAATTTCCAATTAAAAGTATTCAGCTGTTCTTCCCCATTTTCATCGCAAGCAAAAGAAGTCTGGCTGATTCAGACACTGACTGCCTTTAAGCGTTTTTGGAGACAATTTCATTACACTAATGTTGCTAGAGTACTACTTTAACACATTACTAGTTTCAAATTTTGCACCTTGTCTTTAGGTTCCTCTACCAAAGAATCTGACTAGAAAGGAAAAAACCAAACTCTGTAACAGATTTATCATAATACAGCTGCACCTATGTAAACAAAAGTGTAAAATTAATAATATTCACAAAATAATTTAGTAAGTAGAAAGAAAAATATGTGTAATCTAATCTCTGCTATTTAAGGGGTGAGTGTTGCAATCACTTTTCATTTGATTTCATTTTTGAGAATGAGAAGAAAAATTATGCTTTGAAGTCTTTATAAAACATAAAATGTTAATTTACTTTTACATGCACATTCACGCAATACATTTGTAACTTACTCTGTACAGTTTCCAAGGTGGATGCCACTGAGGTTTGGGCATGGTTGGAGCCTTCTTTGCCATTAACGCAGAATTTTTGTTTCCACCAGCTTCCACCATAGCCTGTAAATTAAAAGGAAGGTTACTCTTACGCTTTGTAACTCACCTCATTGTTTAAAATCTAAAGCCTCTTCACTCTGACATCGCAACACAGATTAAATTTAGCCAAGCAACACACAACGCACAAATTAATCCTGAAGCAATGTGAACACTACCACATTAGATGTGCAACAAACTCACCACAGACACCCCAGGAGGCTGCGAACGCTCAGATATTCCAGCATGTCTGTAAATATCACCCACACCAGCAGCTGTCCGATTTGCATCCAACCTACATTGAATGAAAATAGTTGATGAATTGGAATCAACTTTCTTTACCAAGTGATACAGTGTCACAGGGCTGCATCCAGTCAAATATTGCACACCTCCAAGGATGGAGACTCCACAACCTCTCTGAGCAACCTGTTCCAGTGCTGACCATTTCAAGGTAAAAGACGCCCACAAACAAAGCCTCACTTTCTTTTCTTTTCTATCTAAAGAGAATTTCCCTTGTTCCAAGTTCTGCCCATTGCCTCACATGACATCCAAGGGAAAAAAAAAAAAAAGCGTACAGAAAAATTATGCCTGGCCACACTAAAAGTAGTTTCTTTAAACATTTTATAAAACATTCAGAATACACAAAAGTAGCTCTTATCCTGACTTCTGTGTTCTGCCTTGAAATTCCCATATATAACAGAAGTGTTAAGGAAGTAACAAAGCAGTACCTGGACTGAGAAGCAGGAAGCGCTACAGCTAAGGACTGTGCTGCAGATTCACTAGGCATCCTCTGGACCTTAGTATCTGCTGTCAGAGCCACACCTTGGAAAAAAAATAACACAGCAAAAGCAAAGACAACTCTTTAAAAAAAAAATAATCCAGAAAAGTTTGTTATACAGACACACATATATACATACATCTGCAAACAAGGGCTTGTCACGCTCCTGTAATATTAAATCCCACCATTCAACGACACTGCTCTTCACATGCAAGTCAAATGATCACAATTTTTATTTTGGCCCAAATCCTTTCCAGCTTGATTCTACTACACATGTAGGTACACAATTTCTAGAGTAGAAAACAGTAGGATTCTGTCATTGGAAACTAAAAAAGTCTTAAGTAGAAGCAGCATCCATCTTCCTACCCAGCTTCAACTACTATGGAAATCAAAACATTGCAGCAATAAACATGATCTTGAGAAGCATTTGCTAACTTAGGTCCTTTAGTGCTGTTTATTATGCCATGCCTATGTGGCGGTTGGCATCGTGCAGTGGTGTCTGAACTACAAAAGGTTCAGTCCTACTGAAGTGAGAATTTCAGACTACAACTTACGATTTATAACCTCATCCTAAGAACAGCAGATCACTTTTTTTTAATTTAAAAACTCTTTGTTTTTATTTTTTAAATAAGTTTTGGTACAGACTAGTGAATTTCTCCTATTTCTCTATTTCTTTTCCTCACCAAAGTTCTGGCAAAAACAGTATTTGGGACAGATGCTCAGGTTAAAACAAGAAACAACAAAATAAATCTAATTTTTTAACCCTGACATATCTTGATTCTATTACAGGAACACTGAACTTGATGAAACCTCTGTTTTGTCAGCAGAAGCCCTGACCCCGCAGCTAGAGGCAACTATGCACATTTTTTTAATGGCTAAGGGTCCACTGAAGACTCATATTTGCTATCTCAGAAATCACACCACAACAGATTTTTCACTATACTTGTAATAAACTTAAGCACTAACAGTAAAAGATCAGCAGCTAAGACTGAACTGCCAAAAGAACAGAGCAGGACTGATCAATACCAGTGACAATTAGTAAAGGCCAATGTAACAACACAGAAATGTAGCCCTTCCAAGCACGGACAAAACAAAATGACACTAAAATTATTAGACCCTAATGTCTCTTTCTCAGAACAAGGTAGTAATACCTATAGCTTTCTGCTCTGGTGATGAAAAGCAGGATACATCCCCTCTTGTTATTCAATTTCCTTCAAGCTAGACAACCCCCACATTTGTTCACAACAAAATTCTAAGAGCAGCTCCTGCCACAATACTGGAGGCAGCAGAGACCTGTGGGTCCCTGCAAGTTCTCCAAGAGGCACAATATCAGAGAGGAGATTTTTAGAACATTTTTGTGATGATACCACAGCCAATGAAATCTCACGTAAATTAATTACCATCTCACAGCAAGCTCACATCCACTGAGGCTTAGTGAGAAGACACTGCATCTGCACCTAAACCCGCCTCCTACCTCCTATCCCAGAACACTCATCAGCCACCAAACTCTGTGCCTCAGTACTATGAAAGACCTGAATGGCATTTCCCACTACTATCAGGTATAGATTCACAGCAACAAGAAGACTGCTCCTGCTAGGATGGAGGATGCCTTCTTCTTACAGGAAGCAAAAAAACCCTAGAAAACACTCACAGAATTTTACTTACCAGGCCCAGGTGGGTATGGATGTGTACCAGTTATCATATACTCAAGTTCTTGTCCTAAAGAACAAAATGTTGTATTAATAATTACACTCTATACTGTACTGTAAATTATGTGCTTAAACAGGAAATAAACAGAGCAGGTCATATACATAGCAGAAGCCACCACTTCTAAAGCATTGCACTCAGGCATTTCTTATTTTCATTAATTTGTTCTGGTTATCTCAGTTTTCTAAAACTCAACAGTAAAAAAACATTTTTAAAATGGTGAGGCTACCTCTTACCAAGAGGGCCTCTCGAGAAAAATCCCCATACGGACTTCTGAAGTAAGTATAGCAGAAAAGGATCCATGTACACAAATAGCACACATGTCTGAAAGGTAAGCTAGTCATAACAACTGACTGTTTTACCAGGAAAGGAAAAGGTTCTTTTCTTAGAAGAATTTAATTATCTCTCAACATCTTTCACTTTCAGAATACTTCCAGATAAAATAATATGAGAAAAAAAAAATCTCAACCAAAATAAGGCAACATTTGGCACTCTTTAGAAGAGATGTTTCCATATGGGATCTACCTAACATGTCCACATTTTATATATAACCAAATACAGACTGAAAAAAACATGCAGATTTAAAACAAAGGTTTTCTGGTTTAATAACTGCACAGCAAAAGCAAGTCTGAAAAGATTCTATGAAACAAAATGAAAAACTTAAAACAACAGAAGAACTTGTCCTCGACCATCATGAACTTGTAAAAACGAGAAATACATCACTCATCTCTTTCTAGCACTTAAGTATAGCACATATTCATGTTATCATACAAATTACTCTTTCAACTAATGAATAACTGTAAAAATTCCACAGCATGCTATCACTACTTTGTTAAAACCAACTTCCTCCTTGTTTTGAATCACTTACCTCCTATGGACCTAAGCCAGAAAAAATAACAAACAATCAAAAAAATGTATTTTGATTTCCATATTTATGTCCAGTAGATCGAGAATGGACTGCACTCTTCAGATTCTACACCAGTGAGACTGTTCCAAAAAAAAACCTAAGGACAAATATACCTCTAAGAGCAAACTAACCTTGATTTCCAGAATACTGTTTGTGTCCATAGGGATCCCCAGTGTTTGGGCCTCCTTTCTCTCTCAAGTTTTCCTTAAGAGTAGGCATGTGTAACACTGAGCCATACTCTGTACGCAGCTTGACTGCCATCTTTACTTTGTGACTGTTGGAAGACATAACCATAATCCTGATTAAGTTTTGAAATATTTTAAAGGAGGTTTTATATCACATACTTTACAACTCTAATATTTTTCTTACCTGAAGACTATCCTGTTAACTCTATAGAAACATCTGAACTTTTGCCTTGGATGGAGCAATCACTAACATAGTTTAAAACTTCACTGAGTGCAGTACTTACCTTTCTTCATCTAACGGGATAGGCTTGGCATTATCAGCTACAAACATATCATGGGTTCTTTTCAGAGATCTGAACACAAGCGTGTGCACAGAATGCTTCTGCACTTCCTAAAATAAAGAAAAGAATATTTAAATACATTTGGACACAATTAAATGAAAAATTGAAAACTGAAACATAAATTTTACTGAGCTGCAATTTCAGACTTCAGTACTGTTAGATGACATAGCACTATTTAGTTAACAGAAAACACCACTCTTCTTGAAAACTAAAAAAATGTTATGCGTTAATTGTTCTAATGCAATATTTACTCAAAATAACACTCCCTTTCTTGGAAACTGCCAGGACTTTGAAAAGCAAGACAAAAACTTTGATCAAACTTTCTGCACTGGCATCTACATGACAAATCCATGAGCGTGCAAGCTTTTTCCCCTCAACCTTTCCAGTTCTGTTTTTCTATGTAGACAATAAAGTAACCAATTCTGAAAACACTCCTGTAAATTTTACTTCACTATCACCATAAAAAGAGCAAGGGCAATCATCAGCTTCTGTGCACAGTGCCACTTTACATAAGCACAGCACAGTTTGGGATCAAACTTGACAAAACTGGTCTTCCTTTTATAATTTCTGTTTGTTACTATAAGCAAAAACACACTTAAAATCCCATTCAGGAACTAAAAAGCAAAATTAAAAACCTATTAACTTATATAGAACATTTGCTTATAAACAGCACGATTTATTTTGTTATTACTATCTTCCTCCCAACAGACAAAAAAGAAATCATTAGAAAGCTGACCCTCCTTGCTTAGGGACAAAGCCAGAACTCTCCGCATGACTGTACATCTCTTTTGGCACTGGGTATCACTCAACTGCCCAGCCTTCAAGATTCATTACACAGATGCTTTCCCTGTTAAACCCTCTAAGCTCAGTTTTCCTGCCCTGGAAGTCGTTTCTCTGCTCACTGACCCATTTTGCAGTGGCTGTCACCCTCTTAACTCTGCAGCACCTACACAAAGGTTTTTGCCCTGGCTCAGCGAGCTCCTGCAAGGTCCAGGTATTAAGTGAAAAAAACCCCCAACCAACATTTGGAGTTGAGTTAGGAATTTTATACATCTGAAGAAAGAGATAAAAATTACAGCAGCTAATTACTGCTGAATAGTAATTAGCAGCTGTTGAAATCACCACAATGGTAGTAGTTAACACAGTGGCTCCCCAACAGGGAAGAAGCATCTACAAGTATTTTTTGACAGATGCTCTTCTGCAAAAAAACACTAATAACGTTGCATGGGGCAGCAGCCTTTGCATCTTCTTACATACTCCTGCCAACACCACCTGCTTTTCGACATGCATTATATTCACCCCATGGGCTATAAAACAGGCGGCCTTCTGCCCAGCTTCACTTCTAAGCCCTCACCAAAAAAGCGGCCTTTTCACTGCCTAGCTGACAAAGCCAGTAAGCCACCGGAGGCTGGGCAGCACAGCATCACTTCCCCAGAGCCCAGCACCAATTCTGCACCCGGTAATCGGTCTGGCAAAGCAACACGGCTGCCTGCTCCTGCCCCGGACCCACGGAGTGCCACAACCCGCACCACGGCCACCCGAGGCAGAGCCCGCAGCACTCACCCCGCCGAGAAACGCCCCTCTCGCCTCCTGCGGGCCATTCGCTGCCCCCGCGGCGGGGCGGGTGGGAGGACTAGGAAGATCTATCCCCACAGCGGCGCTTTCGCACCGAGGGGGATGCCAGGGTGGGGACGCGGCCCGGCGCCCCGCACACGCCTCCCCCCCGCCCGGCCCGGCCCCCTCACGGCCCCAAACCGCCCCGCTGCCCCAGCCGCGCTGCCCAGTCTCTCCCAGGGCGCCCCCGGCCCTCACCTCCACCATGGCGCCGGCCAACCCCACCGCCACGGCGCTGCCCCGGCCGCTATGGAGCCGCTTCCGGCGCCTGCCCCGCGCCGCACCGGCAGTGACGCATGGCGGGAGCGCGCAAGGGGCGGGCAGTGAAGGCGGATGGGGCGGGGCTTACGCCCCCCCCCTCCCCCCCCCCCCTGCGGCGGGCGGAGGGCCGAGGGTTCGATCCCCGCCGGCGCCGTCCGAGCGTGCGGCGGGGGGTGGGACCCCGCGGCGGGCGAGTCCGTGGGAGGGCTGCAGTGCCGGGCAGCGGCCGGGAGAGCGCAATGTTCAGCTGTGCGAAAGGCTCCCGGTGTTTCACCGCACCTGGCGCGGAGCGGTGAGGGGCGGGTGCGGTGCCCGCAGTGGCTCCCCGCGCTGAGGGAGCAACGTGCGCTGCGCGGCCTGACTGCAGAAATCCTCGGCCTCCGCAGCTGCAGCTTCCAAGTGGTGTAGTCTCTGCGAGTTGTCAGGGATAAAGCCTGTTCGGGGAGCCACACAAAGCGTGTGTGGGCAAGAAAATAGTCCCAGGCCTGAAACACCACCTCTGAACGAAAGAAAGGGGCATGATGTGGGTGCAGGATGCTGGCTAGCCCTCATGGTCGGGCTTTTGGAAAAAGGATCTTTAGTTGTAGTCCGCAGGACCTCCTTTTGATGGAGACACACGTGAAGGAGCCAGCAAGCCCTGCCCTGGTGCCAGGGTGTGCCTTGTGACCGAGAAGAGCGTGTAGGGCCTTTCCAAACACATCCCAACACACCAGCTGATCCGTCACTTGCCTCAGTAAGCAGAATAACCAGATGCACACATACAAACTGCTCCCCTGCCATACCTGCTCTCCCCTCCTTGCCAAAGGCAGCACCTGGCTGGCACATGAGCTGCAGCCTCACAGCCACCTCACCCCATCACCCATGCCGTGCCCACCCCACCACGGAACAGGCTGCAAGCTGGTTTGGGCTAAAAGTTATCCAGCACAACATCAATTGCTTCAAACCCATACTCTTTTATTTACTACAGGATAACATTAGCCTGGGATTATTTCTGGCACATAAATCGCCTGCATGGTGTAATGGCCATCCCTTTTCTGGAGCTGATGCATCCTTCCTGGTGGCTGCACTGGCTGAACCATACCTAGTTATTTAAGATGCAGTGGTAACCAGGACTGCATTTTGCCACTATCCAAACTAGCCAGCTGCAACAAGGCTTTTACCATCCCATCCCAGGTTAACTTCCATAAGCAGCTCCCACACCTTGCCCCAGCACAGCCACCGACCCCCCACAAGGTTTCAACAGTTCATCTGCTGTCCAGGATGTTTCTTCAGCCCACCCTGCTTCTTGCCTCTGCTGTATCCAGGGTCTTCCTTCTCCAGGCTCCTCTCCCAGCCAGCCTCTTCTCATCCAGGCCCTCTCCTACATCCTGGACACTCTCTCCCCTCCCTCTGCTTCTTCCAGGTGCCTCTCTCTACCCAGTGCTCCTCTTCACAAGGTCCTTCCCCTCCCTCCCCCTTAGAGCTATTTAACTACTCAGCAGAACCAGCCACAGCTGCACCTTGTCCACATCAGCCAGCCCACCCCCTTCCAAGCCAGCCCACAGCTGTATGTCATCAATGTTAATCAACTCAGCTTCATTACCCTACGATTCCTCTACAGTTCCTCTACAGTGCTCCAAGTGGCTGTGACACCCAGTTCCTGGTCTGGTGGAGAGGTGTCCATTACATTGTGCCACTGACAGTGGGGGAGTGTTGCCAGCTCTGTTTCAAGCCAAGCCAGCCAGGTTTCATGTTTAACATGAGCACCTATTTTGGTAATCCATCCAGTGATGCCGGGGATCTCTGCTGGGTTTGGGAGCCCCTGCTAAAGGTCAGCATGGCACCACGAGGAGGGGGAGCATCGTCTGTCCTTGCTTTAAGTGCAGCCCGGGGTGCAAACTCCACCGGGCAGTGTGTCAAAATGGCGCAAGTCTGTCGTGTCCTCCCTGGCTGCTGGGGTTAGATTGAAGATATGCGAGGTTTAAAAGGAGATTTGGGGGGCAAAAGGTTTCAAACAGGTTTTGGCTTTAAGTTTACACACAGAATAGCATGTGCCCATTGATTGGTCAGTTGACTGAACGGTGGATTATGATGTGTGGAAATGGTTTAAGGACTAATCTCTGCCAACATACAGAGTGTCACAATATAGTTGTTTCCTTTCTATTGTCTGTTGAAAGAAATCGGGCTTATTTTTACTGCCTTTTTAGAGGAAACCAAATTTGAAATGCAGGCTATTGTTGCAATCCAAGAAAAAAAAAATCCACTTCTATTTTGCAAGAAAACTTCACTTGTATGTGCTGTTCATTACTATTATTATTAGTGTTCACATGGCTTTGTAGTTGTTCTCATTTTTTTACAAGTAAACATACCCCTCAGAAATTTATAATCTTGGCCTATTTCTTGACGTCCTTGTAAAGCTTTAGAAAATCGGAGGACAAATTAATTCCTGTAATAATTTAAGTTTTTTTCTAGAAGATTTAGTCTAAGGGGAAATTTAGCCCCAGAACTTCAACAAATCAGGTCACCAATATTGATTAGAACATGCACTTTATTCATTGGTTTTTATTATATGCAGCTACTTGATGTCTTCTTGCATGTCAGCCACAGCTGCAAAACTCTGTAATTTTTTATAAATCACTACTTAGAAGAAGGTGACTGGGAAGTTGCTTGTACTTTTAGTGCTGTTTTAATGCTAAAGTGAGCAGCCCTGCTCATTAAGAACTTGCTTGCTCCCAGAACATGAAGGCAGCATCAATTCTCTTTTACGAGAAACCTTTGATGTGATATTTGTTACTGGTAAAAGCAAGAAATGACAATATTCATCTCAGCAGAGATGAATATTTAAATTTACAGTATTCTTTTTATACTATGACACTATTACCACACTAGTTGTTTGAAAGGTCATTTCTAAGTCAATTCCTATTTTAAAATTGAATTTAGTAAACACTGTAGCTCATGGGGGCTCAAGAAGGTTCTGTTCCCCCACCCCAAGGCCACCTTGGGGGCCATGTTCAGCTCTGAAGAGCCACGATCCGGTGGCCGTGACTTGCCCAATGGGGGTTTGTGTAAAGAGGGTTGCACCACTGACAGACACGTCGGCACAACAAACACCCCGGGCAGCATGCAAACAGTCATTCCTCAAAACGCACACACGCCTCTGCCAGTAAGTGCCTTTTCAGTACAAACATACTGTACAAAGGGATGTCCTGGAATACCATCCAGTCTGTGTTGTATTATTACAGTTCCTAACGGTGGGTGCGTTGAGGTGTCGCTACCACGTTAACTCTGGGAACAGCTTCTCGTTAACCATGTGAGTTGGAGGAGGGAATATGAAGGAAAAAAGATTGTGTCCTGTTTTGAAGAGAAGGCTTCTTTGGTACCACTTTTAGAAGACATTTAAGCCACGGGTTTGGTCGTTCAGAAGGCTTCGTTCAATCCTTAGAGAGTGTCAGCCTAACTGTAACAGTTGAAAGCATGACAGAAGAAACAGCATGCTAACAAAGGTTAAGTTGTTCTGCCAAAATGTTTTTCTATATATGCATACGCTTGCCAGTATAGATTGCTCTGTATGCAGTTCCAGATGTGGACTGGGGTTTGCTGATAAAACAAAACCTTTGCAGCACAGACAAGGTCTCCGCTTACCAGATGAGTGGTCACCAGTGGCATGATCCCCATCCTGGGGCATCTGCTTATTTGACATAAAGCTACAAACCTGCTGTGGCAGGACATAGATGTGCTATTCCTGGTAAATCCCCAGGGAGACACAACCACCCAACTCTCTTGGGGAAGCCAACGAAAAGTATTGGAGCCAGGAGGGTCAAAGGCTGAGTTTCAAAGGGGAAATTCCATCTGAAGGCAGATGGAGCCTGGGAGTTTCCTGTGCTATGACTCTACAGCAGGCTTGGCGGCTCCCATGCCAGTCCTCATCATCCAGTCCCCGTCATCCAGTCCCCATCAACACCCGCTGCACAGCCACAGCCACGCTTCTTCACAGGGGGGTGAAGAGTACTTAATGCCTGCAGGACAGTGTAAATTATAGCAGAACATGGTGATGATTTCAGAATGGATTTAGGACAAATATCATACATGTAATTAAGATTTGTTTGGACTGAGCAAGGATGATTTCAGAGTAAGTTTCTATCTCGGGACTAGTGAGACCTTCTTTTAATTCCACTGTACCAGAAGCAACCTGTAAGCCCTGAGCAAGGGTTCAGCATCACTTAGTCCCTTTCTTATATGTAAGATGAGGGTAACTGAACTTCCCTCAGACGCACATGGGGGGAATACTGCATTTAAGTTTGGGATGTGCCTGGAACCAGTGATAATATCTTGGCTATCGTCTTTGCATTAAAATAGCATGTTAATGATACTGGGTTTGGCCTTAGGCAGATTTCCTTAATCCCCTTGGGGAGAAGATTGTGTTCTTTGAAATCTAATGGTGTTGGTGATGTCCCCCTGCAAGGGATCAAATTCAGTGGAGTTAGAGCTCCTTGAGCCACGGCTGATTTTGTTCCAAGCTGTTTAATAATTAAACCATTCAGTTAAATAGTTTTCATATTTCGGGAATCTCCATAGTTCAGAAGAATTCTGACAACAGCATGAATACAGGAAAAATGTGTAAGCCAAGCAATTTTAGCTGTTCTCATCTTTGCTTACCGTAAAATCTGCTCCATCAAGTTGGTCTTTAAATGGAACCTTAGCCCATGGTTTGCATCTCTTTATGTCTTCAGACATCAATTTGAATGACTTTAGAAAAATATGTTGGCCCTCACTTGGCACATTTTATTTAATTCATTATATTATGATCGTTTATAATGCACAAGAAAATCACAGTGTATAAAGACACTGAAATGTTAAAACTCCACTAATGTGAGACCAGTGATACGCCATACTCTCATAAAGCATCAGAAAGCATGTTTGAGTATTCCAGTATGATTACAAGTAACTTCATGCTCTGTCTTCTAGAAGATTATTAAAAATATTTAAATAATATTTGACAGATACACTTTTTGTATTAAAAAAGGAAACCAGCAAATTAATATGTAAAATGTAATTACTCTAGGTCATTTACAATTTCATATTGCTAAAGTAATGGAATAGCATTGTTTTATGCTTACAATAGTAATCTGATCTTTAATTAGATCAAAACAATGTCTTCATTCAAAATTAATGTGATGAATGTAATATACTCTTTTTTTGCTTTTGTACTTAAAGATACCCAAGGACGTGCATACCTATCCGGCACCATCAGAACTATTTAGAAAAATGCAGAAATCTGTATGATGTGAGTTTAATTTAAATGTAATATGATATTTCTGAAACATTCAAATTTTCAGCAGAGAGCAAAAAAGGAGACGTCACAGTGTGACATCTGACAATGCTTCTTTTCTTTGGATGTTCACCTTTTCAACTCGTTTAAAAGACGTGTGATTTTTTAGGAAATGGTAACCTTGTGTAATCTGAGCAGGAGGTGCTTTTAAGGATTTAAACATGTATTTGATGCCAGCATCAACAGAGGTCTCTGGGACATGTAGATAAGAGTTGTCCAGATAAATTGCTCAACAACAAATGTATTCAGGCACACAGTGAAGAGAAAGGTTGAATATTAACAGAGATGCAGTGATTGCTCGGAAGGGTTGGTCCTATCACCGTCAAGCTGGAAATGAGGGTTGCCGCCTGTATATATAGGAACAGAGAGGACCTCTCCTTGCCAGAGCTGCTGGTGGGAGAAGGTCATTAAGCTCTCAAGCAAGCCAGCACCATGAAACTGCTCCTGCTGTTCCTGCTCTGTGTTTCCTCTGTTAAATCCCAACAAGGATCTGCTGACTATGATGATGAGGTTGTAATATTGTTCATAATTAGTAATAGTAAAAGTTATTTAATTTAACTGCATGCATGACTTACTCCTGTGAATTAGCTAAATTGGAAGCTGCGGGAAAAAATAATCCAGTGCATGTTGTTTTTCTGCTTGAAGTGTTCAAAGAAAAAACCTTTGTGTTATTTCTTTGTGTGTATGTAACTGCACAGTAGTTATTTTCTGAGTCTGGATATATTTTCTTCCTATTTATTTTCTTTTTCTATAGGGAATGAAGAATGTCTGATGAGAAGATTAGTTATTTACCTGAATTTATTTAAGGGTATTAATTTAGCAATGTTGACACATGATGTTACAGACAATATCGGGTGCAAAGAAGCAGAAATGTGTAATTAATCATGTCCTGTCTCAAAGACAGTAAAAACATTTCTACGGATTCAGGGCACATTGAAAACAAAATTAACTGCCATGCTTTGCATTGGAAATGGAGAGGTAACGATTGTTAAACAAAAAGGCAAGCAATGAGGATCAATCTAAACAGTTTAACCTATATTTAGTTTCAGGTAAAATGTTTTAATGGGAAATACAATTTAGAATCTCAGTACCTTTTTTACATTTTGAAAATCCCTGCAAAAATTAAATAGAGCAGGGTAATCAGAAATGAGATTATTTTCTGTTACACAATCTAAACATTTGTGTCTGTACATTGACTACTATGCTAAACCATTTTCAGCGATTTTATGATTTGTATACTGCCTACTTTTGAAATGACTTGAAGCCTCTGATCCCGGATCCTTAAAACCGTTTATTTGTAGCTATGTCTGAGTGGGACTAGAGATGGTCAAAGGTTTTGATTCAGTAATTCAAATAACTATTAATTCAAATGGTTTAGTTTCAGCAAGTGCTTAGGGACCAGGTCTGTTTTCCTTGCTCAGCCTTCTAGACTTTCTCATCTTTCGCAGAGATGGGGAATGTATGCATCAGAGGCAGCTCTAAAAGCCTACACTAAGAGATGTTATTGAATGCTTTTCCTAATTCCATCAATCAATAGGTAGCATGTGGCCCGAGACCTGATGATGTATTTGACCGATGCGGCCTGATTTTCTGAGACCTTACAAATTTTCCTGTAGCCTAGTGAAGAATTGGAACACTGATATTGTGATGCTGAATATTCTTCTTAGCCCCAAGAATGCCTAATTACTTTTTTCTTTATCCTACTGCTTCAAGTTTCATGGTGCTTAGTGGCTCTCAGCTATATAAACTTTATTCCTTGGTCAGAATGAACTATTGAAATACTGTTTTGCTTTGGTTTGAAGGCTTTTTAGTTTGTGTACATCTAGGTGGCAGGAGAGTGACTAGTCTTACAGGGGAGGGCATAGCAATGACTTTTACATCATGCCAGTATAATATTTCCATTATTGCTTTTTTCATTCCATTCCGTGGTTTTCTTTGCTCTTTAAAATACCAAAGAGTGCTGAACAGATGCCTCCGCTCTGTGCATTGCATTTTACAGTAGCAATCCCAGACTCAGAGAGTTTCTTCTCCCCCTGGCTTTGCAGGATGACACCCCTCAGCTCGGGGTTCGAGGACACCGACCCCTGGACAAAAGACGGGAAGCAGCCCCCACACTGCGGCCCGTGGCACCTCCCATCAGCGGGACTGGGTACCAGCCCCGGCCCCAAAAGCGGGTGAAGCCAGGGGACAAGAAAGAACATATCATCTACCCCGACGCTGGTGGCTGCAAGCATCCTCTGGACGAGCTGGTATATGTCTGCCTGTTGAGACAGTCATTTTCTTCTAGTGCACCCCACGTGGGGTTTTCTTTGCCACCTAAGGAATGGTCGTTCATTTAAAGCAGCCCAACTTTGTTTCAATTTGCTTGAGGTTGGTAGGACTGCGTGCAGAAGAGTAATGGAACAGAGTCTATGGGATTAGTCGCAGTCAGACAGCCTACGGCGAAGATGGGGAGATGAGAGTTGAACCGTACGTGAGGAAAGGAAGTATCTGTGGGTTAGACTGTGTTTTCCATGTGGCTTTGCATAAGTAACTATTAAGAAGGACCCCCCCAAAAAAAAAACTCTGCAGAAGTGCTGTCTTGAATTTCAGATAATCTCAAGGAACCCTAGGGAGCAAACAAACAAAAAAAATATTTTCTGACGATTTGTTTGAAAGTATAGTCTATCCTCAGTCACTGCCCTTATGGAAGAGCTTGCAAGCGTGCTAAGGTCTAGCATACTCCTTGCTGCCTTGCAGTACTCTATCATGCTGTCCTTGTGCTCTCTGCTGGAAAATGCAAGCTATAACGGTGCTGAGAGTCATCTTAGTATCTGAGAGCAGATTTGCTCATGGAGGTTTCCAACAAATGAGTCTCTTACAGCATACTGAATACATGGTTACGGTGGAGTCCCGCTGCTGCTGAGGTGTTTTGGTTCTCACAGGACTTCAGAATTTCCTACTTCTTTTTAAAACACTGCTGTCCTTGATGGTGCGGTGCTTGTTGCAGAAGTTCAGCTTCTTGAGATGATAATATCGAGATCATGTGGCCATTTCACAAGTGATGCATATAACAAGATGTAGAGAACATGGTTGATTCTCTGAGGCTAGTGAAAGAGTAAAGGGCTAGATACAAACGTGCAACAGGCTTTAATCATAGTTCAGATGGCTTAACACTGAACATTTAACAGTGCAGAAAAGTGAAAAGCCTATAGTAGAGCAAAAAGTATGAAGAGAGAGTGCTTTTCCCAAGATCTTCAAGAAAAGTCCTCCTGGGGGACTCAGGGCTCCTTCCTGACCTTCAGGCTGAAACTGCTTCATAGAAGTTGAATGTCTTGGGTTCTTATCTAGGTGCTTAAATATCTGGTCTCACTAAGTATTCAGTGTGTTCAAAGTTATGGTTATTCACTGATGGGATTAGAAAATTTTTATCTTGACTTTTATTCACAGTTCTTTTTGTTGTGGTTTTTTGTGTGTGTGTTTGTTTTTTTAAGGGAGTGCTGTGTCCAACTGGATGTGAGCTGCAAACTACACTGGTAAAGCAGGAAAAAAATGTGAAATCAGTTGTTCGTGACCTAAAGGACAAAGTGAGCAAACTGTCTGATACCTCTACAACTTTCTATGAATATGTGACAGCTCTAGATGATAAACTGGTAAAGACACAAAAACAAAGAAAAGGTATGCTATTTCTGTGAATTACTAGAGTAAATGGTATTGCAGTTCTATTGGCATTGCTACTGTTACTTCTTCAAAAAAATAAAAATACAGTGGAATATCTAGTGAAGTAGGGTTCCATGACCATGTCCTGTTAAACCTTAAAAAAATCCTTTGAGAGGGGCAAAGGAATGGATCTCATACTAAGGCAAGATTCATACAGGGCTCTTAAACATAAGGGTTGTGTTCTCCCCTTAACTGCTTTCCTGTGTCCATCCCATCCCTTTATGCCCAGCTCCTGGCTTGGCACTATGGCTCCCTGGAAAGAAGCTAATTATAGTTCTTTGGGAGAATATAGCACCAGTGATAAATCTACTAGCTAGCAAAGAAATAGCAATATACATGTACCACTTTCCTGAGAATCTCTGCGCAGTTTTTGCACATTGTGTAAGAAAAGAAGTGCCTATCCTTCCTCCCGGCTAAGGAAAGAAGTGGCTTCTCAAATTGTGCTTACAGATTGATCTTCATTATTTCATAACTGGAAAGCATGTTGAAAACTAATCTGCTTTTAATTTCTTTGCTTTTCTAGACAATGATGATATACTTTCTCAGTACAACACAGAAGTGGAATTGCATTATAGTTACATAAAGGATAATCTGGACAATAACATCCCATCTAGCCTCAGGGTCCTTCGTGCAGTTGTGGATTCTTTACACAAAAAGATACAAAAACTGGAAAATGCCATTGCAACCCAGGTGGACTACTGCCGTTCCCCATGTGTTGTTTCCTGTAATATTCCAGTGGTTTCAGGCAAAGGTACTCGTTCAACTATAATGACATCATTTTCCCCATTTATATCACCGTGCAAATCGATAGATGCGTCATTCAATTAGTTTGAACACGCCTCTGAAGCCTGTGTCATTGATTGGAATAGCAGAAAAGATCTAAAGTGATACTAAATGAAAAAAAAAATATTTTATAGATGCCTATACTGGTTAGAACAAAGATCCTCTTACCCAATATCTGTCTTCATTAGTGACCAGTAGCATTTTAAAGAAATATGTGCTTCATGGTCTTTGTAAGGTGGAGGTGATACATTTGTGACTATCATAGTTGTGCCCTTGAATTTTTTTCAGTCAAGAAAGGTTCTTTTTTCACAAGCTTATCTAGTTCAAAAAGTCACTGGCAAGTACACAGTCTTCCATTGCTCAATATGAACTCTTAGAAATTCCTGTTTGGCAAAGTAGAACAATGCAGGTGCACTGTTCTTTCTTCCCTGATTCTTTCACATGATCTATCACAGAAATCAAAATGAAAGTAGAATGATATGTGTATTTAAAATTGATCCCTTATAATCAGCAAACCAAAGGATAAGAAGATTGTTGAAGTTCACAGCTCTTTCAGTAACAGTGTCTCTGGTTTATTCTTGCAGAATGTGAGGATATTTTCAGAAAGGGAGGTGAAGTATCCGAAATGTACATCATCCAGCCAGGTCCTTTTGTCAAACCATACAGAGTGTACTGTGACATGCAAACAGATAAAGGAGGTTAGTGCAAAATAACTATGTTGTTAAAATAATTAATAGGGATGCTACAAAAAATCATATTAGTAATTTGCATTTTATACAAACTAATAGGGAGTTGTTATAAATTTTGTAATTATTTGAGAATTAAGTCTGACTCATTCAGAAAAGTCTTGGTCATCTTCAGATGTGCAGTAGGATACTTTTATAAAGAAACTGGAAATAAATTGCTGGGATAGGGTTGGTAAATAAAAATGTATCTTACTATGACTAGAATGGACCATGTGTGGGTGGGCAGACAAGGACGGCCTGGCCGATTTCTTACCCTGCTACTATGCACTAGACAGAAAACTGGGGCAGTCCATTAAGTTCTGCTTTTTCCACCTTTCTTTATGAAGCAAGGTGCTACTTAAGTGCAAGCAAAAATGGCAAGGCTGAGCTCATAAGCAGTGAAAACTAATACCTGCTGCCAGGAAGCCATATGCTCTACTTATCTTGTGATGAAGATAAAAGAGCTGATAAAAGGAAGATAAAAGTATCTTAATGTCTCATGCTCCCTGCTCAATGGCAATTTAATCTAAAACCTGCCACTTCTGCAGGCTGGACTTTGATTCAGAACCGCCAGGACGGCAGTGTTAATTTTGGAAGAGTATGGGATGAATATAAAAAAGGATTTGGAAATGTTGCGAAGAGTGGAGGGAAGAACTACTGTGATACACCAGGTAAAACACTGAGCATGAAACTGTTTTCTGGTATTTCTTGAAGCATTTTGATTTTTTTAAATTAACTCATCCACTTTGGCAGACCCATAGGCAAATCATAATTTTTCCTTGTAGTATATTGTGACATCTGTTTCACAGGACTCTCACTTGTTGCTTCTCAGGTGAATATTGGCTTGGAAATGACAAGATCAGCCAGCTTACCAAAATAGGTCCCACTGAAGTTTTAATTGAAATGGAGGACTGGAATGGTGATAAAGTGTCAGCTCATTACGGAGGTTTCACCATACAGAATGAAGGAAACAAGTATCAGCTTTCAGTTAGTAACTACAAAGGCACTGCAGGCAATGCACTAATGGAAGGAGCTTCTCAGGTGCATGGAGAAAACAGGACAATGACAATTCACAATGGCATGTTCTTCAGTACTTATGACAGAGACAATGATGGATGGTATGTACTTGCATTAGATGTTTAAAATAAAAATAGAGCTTAAAATAGAGCTGAATATAGAATAGTTCTCTAATTTGCTGTTAGTTTTCACAGCACTTCGTAGTATCTTAAACTATGTTTTATCCCTGCAAGTTACCAGTCAAATGTCCAGGCAGTTGTCCAGGCAGTTCTCTTAGTGTAGCCAAGGGTGGGTGAAGCTATATATCAGGTTAGTGCTGCTCTACGACCAAGAAGCAAGCATACTGGATTCTATTAATTCCATGAATGATGTTACCACAGACAAATCAGTAAATCTGGGTGCAATATATTCATTCTCAGAGACTGATGGTGGCAGAGCTGAGGACACTGTCTTGCTTAAGTCGGAATATTGGTACTCACATCAGTAACACCTAATGAATCCAGAGGAAAGAGACGGGTAGCATGTGCTATTTAAAAAGCAAAGTTCTGCCTACTCAGAAGACAGGTGCTCAGATGTAAAGTACATACTTTAGCACTGTATCTCTAAACTATGTGCTATGTCTTTATCTTAATACCTGATTACATATTAATGAGCAAAGGAATTTTTTAGGTTGGGAAGACATACATTTCTCATTGGTTTATGTCTTCAAATTGCATTGATATTGCAGTTATCGTTATGAACTAGAAGTAATTGTAGTTATCATTTGGTAAACTAAAATTACACTCCCAAAGAGATGCAGCCAAAATTTGACTTGTTTTTCTTAGCTGCTTCACCTTCCAAGTGCACCGTGTAGCACACACTTATGATGGTCAATCTTTTAAAGAAAGTTCAGAGAGCACTTTAAATGTTTATTATGGTTTGAAAATTTTGGTATAGGGGCAGGTGTACACGCTCTGGTAATCTGTTTGCTTACAGTTAATCTGTCACTCTCAACAATATTTTTTTCCCTCACCAGGTTAACTGCAGATCCAAGAAAACAGTGTTCTAAAGAAGATGGTGGTGGATGGTGGTACAACCGCTGCCACTCAGCCAACCCCAACGGCAGATATTATTGGGGAGGGACCTACAGCTGGGATATGTCAAAACATGGTACAGATGATGGTGTTGTATGGATGAACTGGAAAGGGTCATGGTATTCAATGAAGAAGATGAGCATGAAAATCAGGCCATACTTTCCAGATTAACCATTATCAAAATGCACAGAATCAGGGATTTTCTTTTAATATTTGTACATGGTTATCTTTTTAGCCACAGTATTCAGACTTGTCTTTACATATGAGAACCAAATATGTATGAGCATATTGTGACCTTAAGTGAAAAGCTATGTCAATTTTAAATCAAAATCTGACCGATGAAAATAACTCACAAGTGGGTTTTGTTCCATTTTTCATTTGTTCGCAAGACAGAGCTAGTATAGAGTAACACTGATAAAAAAACCCAAGACCCAGCTTGTTTCACTCTTTTACAAAGGACTTATATACATGTTTGAAGAGAGAGAGGATTATTTTAAAATGTTTTCTAAAAATTAAATAAAGCCTTAAAAGTAAACTTCTCTTCACATGATTCCTAAGTATTTATGCATTATGCATGGAGAAGCAAATGCATTCCACTAAATTAGGGACAGTCATTTTCTTTTGTATTACAAAGGTAACGGTAGCTACCTGTGTAATGAGCTGAGAAGGAATAAAGTGAAAAGATAATATTTAAGAAATGGGTAGCTCACCAGTCACTTAGTTCAAATCCTGAATGCTGGACAAAACATGCCCTTTCCTGGGACCTAGCTTACATACTGTGCCTCTTAATATCCCTTCTACCCTCCCACAGTCTTTTATCACAGGATAGAATAAAATCCAGTATTAGAAGACCTGGCTCTATGCCTTTCAAACAGTCAGTATTGTGGGACTAGAGCAGTTAGTGACACCAGTCATAGGGTAGGTGAAGGTTGGGTATTTCACCGAAGCTATTGGTCTATGCTCCCTCGGTAGCCAGGAGCAAGGGTTGTCCCAAAGACAGGACTTCTCAACACTGGTAGCAGGATCAAGCACCTCTCAGTGGGAGCAGCCTTCCTCCCGAAAGCGAGGTGCCCAGATCGCTAGTGGTAGATGGGTCCCATCTGAAACCTGCACCAGTACAGGCTGGGGCTGACCTGCTGGGGGGCAGCTCTGTGGAGAAGGACCTGGGAGTTCTGGTGGGCAGCAAGTTGCCCGTGAGCCAGCAGGGTGCCCTGGTGGCCAAGGGGCCAGTGGCATCCTGGGGTGCATTAGGAGGAGTGTGGCCAGCAGGTTGAGGGAGGTTGTCCTGCCCCTCTGCTCTGCCCTGGTGAGGCCACACCTGGAGTACTGGGTCCAGTAAGAGAGACAGGGAACTGCTGGAGAGGGCCCAGCGGAGGCTGCGAGGGCGATGAGGGGACCGGGGCATCCCCCTTATGGGGAAGGGCTGAGGGAGCTGGGCCTGCTCAGCCTGGAGAAGGCTGAGAGGGATCTCATCGGTGTCTACACATACCTTAAGGGCGAGTGTCGAGAGGACGGGGCCAGGCTCTTTTCAGCGGTGCCCAGCAACAGGACAAGGGGCAACGGGCACAAAATGCAGCACAAAAAGTTCCATCTGAACATGAGGAAGAATGTCTCTACTTGAAGGTGACAGAGCACTGGGACAGGCTGCCCAGGGAGGCTGTGGAGTCTCCTTCTCTGGAGACATTCAAAACCCACCTGGACACAATTCAGTGCAACCTGCTCTGGGTGAACCTGCTTTAGCTGGGGGATGGACCAGGTGATCTCCAGAGGACCCTTCCAACCCTGAACGTTCTGTGATTCTATGAAAACTCTTGTGTTGATTTTACCTGTGGACCCCAGGAGGACAAGGAGGAGACACCATGGCAGCATCTTACTACATGAGCGCAAATGTTCAGCATCCCCACAGGCAGGCTTCTACTGAGGCTTGGGAACAAAACCACTAAGCGTAAAGCAGAAGCCCCTTTTCCAAAAGCAGAGTCACTTCTCTGCACATGGCTGTAAAGATGTCTTTGCTCTTCAACAAACTCTCCAAAAAAGTTAAATAGTAGCTGTGTTTGAGAAGCACTAATAAAAGGCTAAAAGTGAGCTGTTTTGCCAGTATTTGGTGATATTGTTAAATGGTTTGCAACATGCTGGACAGTGAGATTGGAGGCAAGGAAGTTTGCTTCTGCTTGTTTTTCAGTCAAACCACAGAAATATTAAACAGAGTAACTACTTGTGTGATTTTTGTCTCATAAGGTATAAAGGTAAATACAGTATATTCTTGTGTAACCAATATAAATGTTTTTCCATGCAGCCAGCTTTTTTGCTAAAATATTCTTCTGTACACCGTCAGCAAGTTGCTGGTTTAAACACCTGAGTTGCAGGATCCTTGCTTGACACTTGTGCAGAGAAACGCTCTAAACCAAGGAAATACATACTGTAGCCATCCAGGTGCTCCTCATCTTGCTTGCGCTGGTTACAGTCATAACCTTTTAGTTGGTACTAGAAAAAAATAGCCTGTTTTTGAAGTTATATTTTGATGAGTTGTCATGAACTGTCTTATTTTGAAGCTATAATATGCATGGTCAACTACTTTCGAATTCATCAATGGGATAGAAGGTCTACCTCCACATTTGTAATATCAAAGCTTAGGAGACCTTTAAAAGTCAGTCCTAAAATGCGTGCATCATTTATCAAAGGGTACCCCATAGTAAGTGTGCAGCAAAAGTGAGACCCCAAACCACCCGCGGCTCTGCCTGAGAACTGACTCCCTGTGCTCGTCTGCAAATGGAGATGAGAGGAGATGACCCAGAAGCGTCACTGTTGAACTCAGACTTTCACAGTTCATGTTAGTGGAGGCAGGAGTTAGTGTTGAACTTCTAAATTCTTTTACTTCTTTAACACTCTTAAACAAAGTAAATACTTCAAATTATAAATATTTTTATCTCCAGTCAAGGTGTGAGCTGCCAAAGACATAGACATAGTCACAGACATAGACCAAGTTCATAGAAAAAGAGTTTCAAAATCAGTATTTCTTTGAAAACATTAGTTATAAATAAAATGAAAGGACTGTTTTGTTGATAATTAATCAGTGTTTATTTTTAAGCCATAGATGTGTCCAGTTGCCTTCAAATTCCCAGAGTAAAGGTACATGATGCACACACACATATAAAAAAAACTTTTCAACTTGTAGTTGTAACATATTAATTAAAAGCCTGCCTTTCTACGGGTCTGATTTTCATTCTAACATTTTTAAGGGAATAGTCAGAGGCTCTAAATGGCAGCCAGACCACGCCATTTTCAATCTCATAAGGAACGTTGTACCTGGGGTCATAGTGGCCCCCCAAATAGTAAATGCCATTGAGGTTGGCCGCCTGGCAGCTGTTGTACCACCAGCCACCCCCGTACATCTCTGCACAGCTCTCCTCCCAGCGGTCCTGGTCGCGGTCAAAGGTGCTGAACTGCATCTGGGCATGGGATGTGTATTCGGTGCCCTCCTCCAGCCAGCCAGCGATCAGAGCATCCCCAGCGGTTCCCTCATAGGAGGACACGGCAAGGGTGTACCCTTCTGCTTCAGACCCTACCTGTACGATATACTCCGCATACGCAGCTTTTCCATCCCAGTCCTCTAACTCTACCCGAAGAAGAGTGTTGTTCTGAGTCAACAAGTGTATGTTTTCATTGCCCAGCCAGAACTCTCCTCGCCCTCTGCCATCCACGCTGCCGAAACCTCTCTTGTAGTCTTGCCAGGTCCGGTTAAAATTCACTGATCCATCCATTCTCTGTTGGATCAATAGCCATCCTCCCAAAGTGGTTTCTTGGTCGCAATAAACTGACAAAACCTTATTGGATCCCGCTGGCTTGATTTTGAAAATGCCACTTTTGGCACCAAAAGTGTGTTTCTGGCGGATATCATCACAGTCTAAAAAAAAAAGTTGATCTGGTTTGACAGGAGTTATCAGCAAATTTTAATAAAAGGTTCAGAGGAATCCAAGTACCAATAGCTCTGAGGGAAATTGTTAAACATGTCTTGGACTACACTAGGTATAGTGACAGGCAACATTAAAAAGAATTCAGAAAATAAAACTTTACGTACTTCTTAAATCGTGAACCGCCTATGTAATACCCAACTATTAATGAAATATTTTCCTTTTGATTTCCAAGGTGGCCACAAACACACAGTGCTTGCATTTTATCATCATTGTTGTACTGCAGTATCTAAACCCAATGTGTCAGTTTGGTTATGGATGGAGTTTGGCTCCACTACCTCAATAACTACTTCTGTGATGCCCGTGTACCTTTCCCAGCACTGGCTGTCCTTCGCTTCGATCCTGACGGTCGGAAGCTGCGTGCCTGAAAGTCTGGGGTGTCCTCTGCACTCTGATCATGTTGCACCCCACCTAGCTGCTCAGTTATTTCACGGGTCTTTAGTGATTTGGTTTCGAAAGTGGAGCCTCCCTTGTTGAAACTAGAAGAGGCGCTGGTCACTACGGTCTTGGAGTGACTTGCACTGCCAGATGGGAATCCAGATGGCTGAAGGTGAAGTCCTCCAAAGTCATCTTCTTCATCCTCTCCTAAGTCTGTAAATTTGCCTTTCCCCCCATAAGTCCCTGAATGACTGGATACCCCAGTACTTGAGTGGCTAGTGCCTGTGCCAGTTAAGTGGCTGCTAGTTGAAATGCTGCTAGATCCATCAAAGTGCCTACTAGCAGTGGATGGAGAGTCAGGGGTAAAAAACGACTCTAGCTCAGGGAATAACCTCTCTAGCTTGTGTGAGTCACCTGTCCCACCAACAGTTCCTGTTCCTGGGAAATGGGAGCAGTCTGAGCCATCAGAAGAAACCACTTTTTCAACTACTTCTTCCCTAGGGCCATCAGGGCCACTGACATATTTTGTGGTGGTAGTTTTGGTGCATCTACGGACAGGGGAGGAGGTTTTGTCTCCCAGACTAAGGGTTTCTCTCCCATGAGCAGGAATAACTAATTTGCTGGTGTATGCAGGTCCATCCCCCCTCGATTCTGCCACGTGATACAAGCTGTCACCTCGGGGAGGGTTTGTGTCTGTTTCTGGTCTTTCTAATACCACCTGCATCTGCTTGATGTTATTAATTATGTTCAGAGCTTGCATTTCTGGCAGAGGCTTATGCTTAAAATGCTCAGGAACATTTGAGTCCTTAAGTGGCCTCATTTTCAGTGTGCTTAAGGTGGTGGTTTGAAGCTCTGGGTGCAAGTCGATGGAGTTGGCTTGGGTAAGCTGCTTCTGGATGTTGTCATAGCTTTCCTTGTCCACCTGGTAACCAAAACTTTTAGCACAGGTTCCTTTGCAAGCTCGTATCTTAATATCAATGTCCACCTACACAAATGGAGAAAAATAATTCGGTTAGGGAGCTTTCGTGACTTTCTCAAGCAAAGATATCATACCTTTAAGTGGGCTAGGGAAAGGTGGGAGCTGCCCTGGTACCTCCCGCCTACAGCTGAGTTTTTCTAAAGCTCAGTTTTGAAATCAACCCTGGGTTTATTTCCACTGTAAATAGACAAGTGCAATAGCGCAGTGCACATGAGCTCCACGGAGAAGTACGTTAGGACATGTTCCCAATCTCTGCTCCCTCTATTTTCAGGGCATAGGGATGACCTCTGGGTTTGGAGGGAGCGCTGCAGAACTGGGCACGCTCCCTGGGGACCAGGGCAGAAACAGGTCCTTCAGGGAGAGGGGAGGACACTGGGCTTGTCCCAGAGCCTGTTATGGCCCTGCTGTGAGGCTTCCCATCCTGGGGTTACCACTGTTTTCTCAAATGATCCAAAAGCTGGGTCTCTGATCCAGGGATCCAAATTGGCTTTTGAGCAAAACCACTGTTTGAGCCAGGACTTCTCCTCGCATTACTGTCAGAACTGGCTGCAACCAGGGAACATGGGCTCTAATGCCAGCATGGGCTGTGGGCAGCACTGGGGAAGGACAGGGCACATCCCCCTCATCCCAGCTGCTCAGCAGCTCCTTACAGGAGCAGACACACCTCACAGAGCCAGTTGTATATAACCAATATATAATATCCTTGCTGCCTGTCTCAGAGCAGAAGCCGCAGGTGGGACCAGGAGTCCTCCTGAGCTCATGTTGGTTCCCATGCAGCAGGAGCAGAAAACCAAGCTGCACAGAAAGCAACTTGTTCGGGGATTTGCCTTGGCAAGTCAGATCCTGTGAGAGCTGCATCATGTTGTCTTCCAGAAAGAGCACTGCTCGCCACATACGGTGTGATGGATAGACCCTCCTGTAGCTAAGCACTGGAAGGAATAGAAATTACGTAGCAGCCACCTACCTCCAAGCGCTTCATCTCTGTCACCTGTTCCTGGATGCTGTTCTGCAGAGCTTTAATTCTGTTTACTTGAGTGACAACTCTCTGCTTCAATGTCACAATTCTCCGCCTCAGTTCTCCTGACACGTGACCGTAATTCTCATCAGTCTCTGAAACAGAAATGCCTCACAGTCAGCTATGTACATGTGGTTTTCTTTCCTAAAAGAGTAGCATATTTTAAAACATGTAATTAAAACAGTAATTAAGAACATATTTCTCATAGCACTGAGCAGGTTAACATTACATTAGTTTTCATTAGTTAGCTGTTAAGAGTCTTGCATTACTATGTTTATGCTGGCTTTTGATAATAAGGTCCAGCGCAGCTTATATTTTCACTACATATTGCTTATGCACTAAAAAACCCCCAATAATTCAGCAAGGGATAATAAAACTGCATGTGAGATACTTACGCTGAGCACTGTCCAGGTTTGGTTTTAGTACATTTATGGTTTCCACAATTATCCGATTGGATTTTTTGTAGTTGTTTTGACTTTCTGCTAGCAGCTTCTTGATTTTGTCTATTCTGTGACTATAATCCTGGTCCGTTTCATCAATTAGTCCTTGCATCCTGCAGCCTGAAGGACATTTGGTACCCTAAAATTGGAAGAGGGAAATAATTGTCTTAAAATCTTCACGAGTAAACATTTTTCTAACATTATGTTTGCCAGCACTTTTGGCTAACACTGAAAACACATTAAAAAAAAAAAAATCAGGGCAAGATTCCACAAGTTCTCTTTAGGTGTCCTGTCCTATTCATCCAGTGACCTTGCAAAGGACTTGTGTGACTTAGAGCAAGTGACCGGGGGGCTCATCCTTTACCTCGTATGCCTCTGGCACCGGTGGTGTGATGGAATCAGTGAAGTGCATCCTCAGAAACCTGCCAAAAGTGGGGCATGAGGAACAAGTAAACCCTTAATTTTCCACCTCCTCTGTTCCTCAGGGGTGAAATAAGACATATATATATATATATATATATATTTCCCAAAGGGCTGCTGTAAGGAGAATTCGGTTGTCCAGTTTGAGCAAGGATATTAGAGGCAAACTTATTTAAGTAACATTTTCCGCAGAAAAACTTAATGTTCTTACAGACTAAAACTCTTTGCCAAGACTTCATCAAATAACTGTAGCATAGAGGTGGGCTGAGATGCAAGAGAGAGAGAACTTTAACAGTTTATACACAAAGACATTCCGTCGATCATTATGAAATGGTTACTGAACATTTTGCCATCTGCCTTCCTAAGCAGTAACTTGTGAAGTGTAAGTTATTCCTAGTTATTTTTCTTTGTCACACATCTTTCTTTCTGGTGCCTTTCTCTTACCAACTCCAAAAGTGGCAATATCAGAATTCTGAAAAGAAACCTGTCTTATTTTTTTCTAGGTAAAGCCTTCTTTTATTTCATCTTTCTTTTCCAGGCTTACTTTCTCATCTGATTCTGCACCCCTGCAAACTTCTTCTCTCTCTTTCTTTCTCCTCATTTCTCACTTTCTTTCTTTCTTTCCTGCAGGAGCTCTCTCCAGCCTGCCCCAACATGAAGCATCCCCCGTCCTCCTTCAGACATACATCCCAGCCACGTGCTGGCTGCATGGCACCCATCATAGCGGTCCGTCTGGGGTCTGTGGGCACCCTACTTTTGCCCCCAGAGCTCATCGCTCACCCAGTCATCATCTGCACAGATGGGCCAGTTCTTCTCATACTGGCACGTGGACTGGGCCATGTGCTCCACAATCCTGGGACCACGCACTCCTGCACCCTCCTTTTCAAAGTCAGTCTCTCCACCTTGTGCCTGCCAGGAGGAAAAAAGAGAAAAAAGCAAAGCCAAGATTAACGAAACAGCTGCCGAGAGAACAGCAACATAATGCTGCTGTCCTCCAGCCCTCGGTGGCATAGGTGACATGTGGCAATTGCAGCCATCTGGAAAGCAGCACACCCAACAGTACAGGGATTTTATTCCTGACATTTCTTCTAAGATATGATTATTTTGTTGTTGTTGTTTTGTCAGAACAAAGTCTTCCATCTCTTAAAATTAATGTTGCTATGTAGGGAGCTGGTGATGCTCAGGATATATTATGATAATATCATTCCACAGAAGTCTTGTGTTCTGCGTACACATACAAAATTAACTTGAAATTAGATTGTAGCTGGTTAAGTTAAAACAAATACTTAAAAAATCCTATGTTCTATTTCCATTTGCCTCAATATTTCCAAATTTCTGTTTTCATTCTGCCACCTTCAGTCTACACAAAACTGGCTTAAAGATACATATGAAGAGAGTTTTCCCATGAGTGTCTTTGATTTTAATCCCAGTTGCTAACTGTAAGCTTGTAGCACTGTTTCACCTGGCATAAAGAGCAAGAAAGCTAACAACACTGTAGTACAATAGTAATGTCAGTGATGGATGGATTCCATGGTGCTAATGGAAAGAAAAGAAATAAATATACTGAGTTTTTCTTCAAACCTAAGAATCACTTCGTAAAAGATTGGAAAACAATTCTTTTTTCATAAAAGAAAGCCCTGTTTTATGGCTAGAGATGTAATTTGGTCTGAATGGATTCCTCTGCACACTTGATGTTCTTTTCAAGCAGCATAATTCATGCTTGAAAATATTAATAATTAATATTTACTTATTATGATTATTATGTTCAATTATTACTTCCAAGGAAGATAAATCTTTCCTAATTCTAGCCTCCAGGGCCAGAATCTCAGCCCCAGAGAACTGGAAAGTCATTATTAAAATCAGCAGATTCACGCTGGTTTGATGCATCCTGAAGATCTGGCCCAAGTGCCTCTTAAAAGCAGCAAATAAAAACTTTGATTTTATGTGGTCTGTGCCCTTTCAGCATTGACAGCTCCAATACGACTGCTTCTGTTTTGTCCCATCTGCTTCCTAGAATTTCTGTGGTTTGTTAAACATGCACATTCCTCAAAAAAAAAAAAAAAAAAAAGTCAAAAGAGAAACATAAAGAATCTAACCTAAGATTATGGCCTGAGACCTCAATGAGAAAACAGCAAGGTTATGTTAGCATAGTTGAAAATCAAGTCTATCTCTTTCCTTATTGAAATTTTTTTTTCTTACTTAGCTCTAGTTTAACCGGATGTTTCTGCCACAGGAATTGTTGGGTTTTAATGTGTATTTTATAATGAATGTATTGTGTGTCATTTGTAGGTGGAAAAGCCTGCTGAAGCACCATCCAACAGAGAGTGAAATTCACCTTAATAAACATGGAAATTCCTGACTGGCTGGGGCCACTAGCATCCAGTCTGTTAGGTTTAAGACTTACAGCAACACCGACGAATTTATGAATTCATGTTAATGTATGTGCTTTGCTGTTCCTGAAGTTAGGCAGATTCAGAAAAACCAAATTAAGCAAAACTAGAGAGCTGGAAGAGAGCTGGATACTCAAGAACTACTGATGAGAGTCCAGCAGTGAAGCAGTTACAGTAAGCTTGTGCATATGTGTGTGCATTGAATTTTATGAGCTAGGTGACAGCCAAAATGTATCTGTCTAATGAATGAACATTAAATAAACGCTCACTATTCAAAACAGAAAGATACGAAAAGAATCAAGTAAGCAAACTCATACCCAGGGTAAGTGGAGGCACAGCAAGACACAGAGGATCCTCATTGATATCATCTTCAGGAGGAGAGCAAGCAGAACTCTGACTGAAAGGATTCTCTTCCCTGTTCATTTGGTGCAATTTAAACCTTCATGCAAAGCTGTGATTAATCATTATGCTCCCTTCTGTTTGGAGACAAAACATGCCAGGTGCCCCGCCGACTCCCCCGCTTAGGTGATTACTTAAGGCCTCTTACACAAGTTTCTGATGTTATTTGCTCCAGATGAGTTTGCACAACACCAACATGTGGGCAACACCATGTATTCCAGGAAAAAAAATCTGTCTAAAGCTTAGTTTCTTGTAACTGGATGTTCACCTAAGATGTATGCAGGACCTAGTTGGATCCAGCAATGCTTACCTGCTGGAAGACACACACTCTGTGTGACGGGCATCACCAAAGAGCTGATTTTTGAAAAAGGAAGTAATTTGTTTGCCCTTGCTGTGTGACTGTTCCATTGCTGTGAAATTCACTGGCCTTTTCAAAGCAGATACTAGTCTAAGAAAAGTTGATACAGTCTATCTGTGACTACGTGGTCATCAACCAAAATTAATTCCTGAGGAGTGCAGAACCCAGTTTACATCAGTTTTTACATTACTGGTATTGGTATAACACATGATGTGTTCAACATTATGCTGTCTCTCACACAAACGTTATAATTTTTTATCAAGTAGGATGTTTGGAATGAACAGATATTTATGAAAAGCACAGTAGAGTGGTACATGAAGATGTCCCAGAGCAGATGTTAAGCATAATTAAAACTTCCTAAGGAGTCACATCTCCTTAAATGTTTGTGTAATGTGTATAGTTTGTGTGTGGCAATCGACGGTACCATGCTGCTGCTGCGAGCTCTACAACCAGCCTTACTGGTAGTGGGAAGTGGTGTACATGGCTGTCACACTTGAGAGGTGCTGCCCATCTTAGAAGCTGCCACCGCAGTGAGCAGGAACGAGCAAGAGAACCTCTGCTAGAGCAAATGTGGGCCTAATCAGTTGAAAGAACAAAATTCTTTCTTGGCTTTCTCAAAGCACGTGACATTCACAAAACTCTTCATCATCTACAGGTTGTAACATCTTATCATAGTCTCCTTTGGAGGAACATGTTTAAGTTTGTACAATATATTTAAATCAAAATAGCTGATTTTAGCTTTGGATCCATTCCAGCAGCCATTCATTCCATTCCAAGCCATTCCAGGTTTTGGCTTATCCTCCTTTCCTCTGATTTTTCTACTGGTTTCTGCCTTCAGGAGGCTTGAACCCTCCCCATGTAAAGCTCACTGCAGTTGGCCGGGACCCTTTGTTTCCTCCCAGTTTTGGCCTTGCATTTCATGCTTCTCTTATCTAGGAAAGCCCTCTTAAACCTAACTTAACTTATACCAATATCACTACCTCATATCCTCCAGGAGAAGAGCTCAATAAGATGGTGCTGCAGTGCTCAACACCTACACCAAGGATCTGGTTTTGCATGACAAAGGGCTTCTGTTGTGTTTAAGGCTTAGTCTTCTCTGTGCACATTCTGAAACAAGATGTTTTGTTTATTTCAATTCCCTGCAACTGCTTTGTAAGTCTTCTGCTGAATCCCGTGCAGTGCCAGTAATACTATGATGTAACAAAGGTTTTCAGGTTTCAGCAGCAAGACAGCCCAACGAACTTCAGCAACAGATGTCCAAACAGACCGCATGTTACCTTCGCTCAGTTTGAGGATCAGCCAGCCATGGCTGTGTTCTTTGGTTGATAAATGTCCATAAGGCAGCTCCTGAACTCAAAGCAGATAATCAATACACCTACACACCAAAATGCTCAGCTGCTAACCTGAGCAGCGGCCAGACTGGCGATGCTTCCCCACTCCAAGTCCTACACAGTTTTGTTCACTCTGTTGCAGCAGTTCTGTGAAAGAATTATAAAAAGCTCAGAGGACAATAAAATGGTTACAGGACAGAAGGACCACAATAAGAGGAAGTCTTGCAGGGTTAGGATTAATTATTTTACAGAACAGAGTAAAATGAGCTTCATCTAAAGTGAAGCTGGGGTCTATGGAGAGTCTCCCACTCAAACCAGCAAGCTCTAATTTAGCCTCCACAAGGGATACAAAACTCTGCTGAGAGATTATAGCCTTAGGACCTCCATGGTCAGGAACACAAGGATCGCAGGTACAACCTACATATGCTGTCCTTGCGCGTACGCTCATCTCTGCTTCACTGCAGGATCATGTGTGATGTTTCTTCCACTGAACCTCTTCCTCTTCACAGAAAACATGGATGGTGCTCTGCAAGCAAGCAGCTGCCCAGCTCTTTCTATTCTATGGTGATGCTTTGCAGACTGTTTAAAGCTTCAAGAATTTTCCTATGGTGCTCATCACTCCGCTACCCCAGTGCTTTACAAGCGTTCATTCCCTGGGCATGCCTTTCCCCTCTACACAGCTGCAGAAGCCAGGAGAGAAGGTTAAGTCAAAAAGTAGTTATAAATTTTTGGGATCCATTTGGAGAGTCGGAGTCTTCCGAGCACACCATCCATGCAGATCCCACTGATGGCAGCTGTAGCTCCGTGTCTGCAATGTGGCTCAGGGGGAACATCCAGCAGCCAGCTCTGAGACATTGAAGAGTTTTGCCTCTGGTCCCACAGGAACCTGCTCGGGTGGTGAGGGCAGGAATAGCACCTCCTTCTGCAGGGTGTCAGCTGTAAGTAAAGGACAACTGTGCCCCACCTGGTCTTACTACATGCATTACAAGCTATGAAACAACTCAAGCATCCTTCATAATTCAGATGGGATGTACATGTCACCTTAGTTCTGGCTTTTCTCATTTTGTAAGCGCTTGATTTTGTGATCTTCAGTGATCTCTGAACATTATTTTTGCAATTCAATAGGCCTTAAAAATCAAGAGCACATCAGGCATTTTTTTTTAATTATTTTTTTATTTTTCTTCTTTTTCTGAAAAGACAGAATTTCTGTCTTTTCAGCCATGCTAACAAAGGGTGAGACAATTTGCTAGGTGATGTCCCAGGTACCGGCTGCCAGGGTAACACTGGACACGGCAGTAGCATGTGCCAGGCCTCCTCTGACCCCAGTGGAGAGCGCAGCTCTCTGGTGACCTTCAAACGCGGAAAATTTAAGCTCTGGTCCAACTAAACTCGGCCACCAAAGCTAGAAGGACTGGAAAAACCTGATAGCTGATCATAAACGCTAGTGAAGCTCCGGGGTTTCCAGCTTCATGCGAAGGGCGTCGCTGGGTGAAGCTGAGGTGAAGGAGGAGCTCCTCAGGCTTTCCAGTTGAGGACTGAATGTGGGGTCTGACCTTCAGCCTGTACCTTTGCTTTCATGTTGCAATCATACAGTCGCTTCTCCCTGTGTTTGTTTGAAAGGCTAAAGGCCAAGAGCTAGATAAACTTTGGATTTAACTTTAATTCATGATCGAAGGACAGAAGTGCAGTTCACTACTTCGGCTGCTCTGCTCTTGGCAGGTTGCCACAGTCATAGTCAGGGAGTCTGGGAATTATCTCTGGGTTGTGTGCCCTAGATGTGAGCCAGCACTGCCCCCGTCCCCTGTCCTACCACCTGTCTCCACAACCAGTTTCCAAGCAGTGCCTTGTCCTCCTCTTACCTGCTCATTCATGTCCCTCCTCTGGATACCTTCTCTTAGACCCCATTCTCCTTCAGATCCAGCTCTCAGCTCCACTTTCTCTTCATATACTCCTTGGACTACTCAACTCTTAAAAGAGTTCATTATGAGCCAGTCCCAGCATCTGGTGCCACATTTTCCCCATGCAATGTCCCAGGGACTGAGGGACCCAGCAAGGCCTCCATTCCGTCCACCTCGTTTGCCTTTTCCTACCTCTATCCCTTCCTTGTCCACATTTTCTGTTTGGGTTTGGGTGGGTTTTTTTCCTGCTTTGGGGTGAGCATGCAAAAGAAAAAAATATTGCTGTTCCCAAATCCTCTGTTCTGTGCTACAGGGGTCTTTGGAAGAGTGACTGCAAGCACAAGGTGTGGAAGAAACGCAAAACTCATTGCAGCCACCAAATCCTATAACAAAATTTTATAAACTCAGAAGGGGACAGGCTTGCCTAAATACAGACAACTTCCACTGTAGGCTGCGGTCTGACAGTCATGTACGATAAAGACTAACTCAGAAAAGAGAAATATGACCTCTCAGTATACAAAATAGGGGCATTAAGTCAAATCGCAATGTATTTGCTTGCAAAAAATACTACTGAGAGTATCATTCTCTCTCTATGAGTCAGGCAAAACAGGAGATCTTCTCAGGCCTCTTTCTGACAGTTAGAGGGTTGGAAACAGTAGAAAGGAGCTCTGAAAGGCATGAGTCTTGCCAGTCCTTCTTTCAGGGCCCAGGGCATGTAACTGCAGGCTGGGATCCTGCAGACTGCCTGATGAACTCTGGCACAGGGCTTCTTTGAAAAAATCAAGCTTCTTGGATTCAACAGCTGCGACCCTCCTGACCACCCAGAGCAAACGGTCCTCTTCAAAGAGGTTAAAATTATTTGTAAAAACTTAGGACACCAATGAAGAAACCGACCGGAAGAATAAGCCGGTCTTAGCTCTGGTGAGCAACACATAAAATGCCAGTTCCCACTAGTCGAACATGTGTATTTACACCAGACTGTCGTCAAAGAAATCATTGCAGCCAAAACCTAGACCAGGAGAGGCAAATGATAGTGCAGACCTAGCGAAGTGTGGATACAGAGGTCAAAGTGACAGAGGGGAAAGGAATACTTTTTTAATTCCATGTTGCAAACTTACAAATAGTAACAACCTTAAAGTCATGTCGTAGGTGGGATAAACTGAAAACAGAAAGTGGAAGGGACTTGGCCAATGCCACTCAAGTGGCTGCTTGCAGAACCAGGATCAGACTGAACTTGGCCAACCCTCAGCCCTCTCTAGAAATACTGCTTCAGCTACAAGGAACCACAGGACAGGCCTCATGACACAAAGCATTCAAGAAAACTGCTCTGCTCGGCAAGAAACGGGGTGTCAAGGCTGGTGGTGAGCCCCACAGCATGGCTGGTTGCATGGGTGCAACAGGGCCACGCGCATATGCTGGTTTAGTGGTGTGGAGGGGTTGTCCCTCAACTCAAAAGCTCGTTAACCCCATGCTGACCCTATGCTAATGAGGGCTCCTTCTTACCTACTCCTTCCTCTTAGATTTTGGCCCATGGGTAGAACTTGAACTAAGTCAAAGCAACTTCAGTAAAAAAGACAGGGGGACAGCAGCTTATCATGCTGTGGAGACTCAGATGCAGGCGAAAAGGCTGAGCAGCAGCGGCACTGGGGACCTGGGCACCAAAGCTGGAAAAGTGTTGAGGCGGCATAAACCACCCTTGAGATCTGTTTAATTAGTGTAATGTCTCCCTGTCCTTAAAACGAAGCATTCAAATGTGCTATTCAGATACCAGGTGAACTTCTGGCCTCTTGCTAGTAGAAATAAAGACCAGGATACACTTCATATTTCAGTTCTTAATATATCAAGTTGATATAGATATATAGATATCTATTGTAGCTCTGAGTGTATTTTTTTGTTGAGGAATTTATCCACAAATCTAATCTGATTTGCTAATGCACTCCTCAAATGCACTCATCAGATATTCTGGGTAAGTACATTCAAACAGTATCACAGACTTTGCTGTTCTTGATCTGTGCTGTGAGTTTTCTTATGTGGATCACTTAGAAAACTATTACCAGATCTAGAAAAAAGAAAACGCAAGTATAATACAATTAATTTCTGCTACAAATTTTAACGTCTTTGGTTGGATAATGGCACTAGATACATTAGATTAATTTTTAAATATTTATTAATAAAAAGGAGATATTCAAGAATAATGGCTGTACAGTGCAATACTACGTGCTACATAGCAAATTACACTTTTATTTTGAGTAGTATTTGAAAAACTTGTTAATATACATGCTCTGGAGTAAAATATCTGTTCTTGGTCATTGACAGTATACTTCCTAATGCATTCTGATACAAAATGTATTCGTTACTTTTTGGTAAGTTCAGTTAAGTAGCCTTCAGCAGTAATCTAGGCCTCTTTCAAGTTGCTATGTATTTTGATCTATGTCACAAAGCAATTTCATCAGAAAACAAAATGAAACTTTTGGAAACAAGCCACATTCTATGGACAAATAGCTCCAACACTCGCCTCTAAATGAAGAGCAGAAACTACTGGCACGCAATTCAGGAATGACTGAATCAAAAAAGTTTGGTCAGAGTAACCTTCCAATCATCACAAAGTTTATTTTGCTTGGTTTGGCCAACAGCAGAGCACAGATAACAAGTTCAGAGTTTTTGTAATAATCAAAAATTTATTGGGAATTTGTACAGAAAAAAAACCAACCCATGTACAGAGGTAAGCACTGCTCAAGCTTGGGCATTTTACAGTCAACGGCATTTTATAGTCAAAACTGAACTGTGTAACCTTAGGTAAGTTTGGTGTCTTAAGAGATAAAAGATGTGTTTTCTCTGTTCAGACCAGTCTTTGTGAAATTCTCCCTCTACGAGTCTCCAACCTACAACAGAAAAAAAAGAAAGCATTACTAGCATAATGTACTTCTAAAGAAAGAAGAACATAAGGCTACGATGACATGTTGATAGTGTTCATACATAGTTATACTAGTTGCCAATTAAAAATGTAGCATTTAAAATACATGAGGGCAAGGGATTATTTCTGATCACGAGACTATCCATTTTTCTATCTGTTAAAAGAAACAGTAATGGGAAGGTATACTAAAATCAAAGTACAAATATTTCTTTTTTTTGTTGTTTTCTCTTTTTTTGTAATTTTTTACGATTTTTGTAATTACAATTTTATTTTTTGTAATTTAATTGTAATGTAAATTAAAAAAAAAATACCCCCAAAAATTGTAATGTAAAAATTGTAATATTATGTACAAAATACAAATATGGTAGACAAAGTCAACTTCTCTAAGGTGCAATGGGCTGAACATTTCAGGTGTCCATGCTCAGTGTTTGAAACTGTAACTATGTTCTGTTGTCATTTTAAATATCTCCTTGGCCCTGTGGTCGAACCTGTTTGGCACTGCCTAAGTTGTGTTGCTGTCCATCCACTAACAGTCTGTTGAATGGGATGATTTTCATTGCAGTTTTCTTCATGGAGTACCACCGGTCACGCCAGGTTACCCAGGTGATGCCATTGTCATATCCAGCTGGACCAGCCTCTTTCGATGTGTACACACCACCTAAAAAATATCATTTGGAGCAAAACAGTTAGTTGCTTTCTACAACAGTTAACGTGCCCATAGATTTTTTTGGTAGTAACACCTCCATGGCATTCCTGGGCATACTAACAGGCCACATTCACTACTCTTCTTCCCTTAGGTTGCCTCTCTCAGGACCAGGACTGATTCTCCCAATTTGGGCTGGCGAGTGGCCACTAGTTCCTACTGCTGGTGTTAACAGTTATTGCAAAGAATGGGCTATGCCAGCTTTGAGAAATCCAGATGGCAAAACATAATGAAAGTGGCCCATTCCTCTTTGTCACTGAAACAGTGTCCTGGGTTATAGGTATTTAGAAGATACTTTACCTATATAGTATTTGCCATTGAGGTGGCCAGCATGACATCTATTCATCCACCATCCAGACCCATCTTCCTCAGCACAGTTGCCCTCAAACTTATCATTGTCATCATCATAGGTGCTGAACCGCATGCCGTTATGAGAGGTTAAAGATTTGTCACTTGCATCATCTCCAAAAGCAAAGCCATCAAAGGCATCCCCAGCTTCACCACCAATAAAGTAGGCATAAGTCAGTCGATACTTGTCTTCTTCACTTCCCACTTTGAATACGGCGTAGTCAGCAGTGCTGTTAACAAAGGAGAATGGTGAATGTGAGCATGCTGTATTCCCCGTACATGCATGAAATGAAAAATTCATAGGAGTTCAAACCGCAGAAAAGGCATTGATGGCATCCTAGCATTTGGAAAGAAATTGGTTTTGCAGGATTGTGCCTCAGTATATGACATATATCCAACCAACTTTTGTGCTCCGGTATCAGATGTGTTTTCTGCCTACTGGTCTTCAGTGATGTAGGAAAGATCTATATTATATAAACACACACACACACACGTGTATCTCCCAGGTTCATAATGCTGAGGCTTATGTAGGTCATGAGGAAATCTTTCATGGGTGGGAGGAAGGAGTGGATGTCTCAAGAAATAGCAAGGATAGTAAGCCCTTCTGGAAAATGGAATACATAGAACAGGAAAGAATAGAATAGAATAGTTCAGTTGGAAGGGGCCTACAATAATCATCTAGTCCATAAGATGCATAAGATATGAAGAAACGTGAAGAGAAGAAACAGATTCCTTCTGCCAAATAAACTAGAGCTGCCAGCACGTGGTCTTCAGACACGCAAGTGCAACAAGTCACATACAGTCACTGCTGCCACAGCTGTGAGTTCAGGAGCCAAAGCAGTGTCCTGTGCATGCTAGCAGGTCTAAGGGCTCATCATTTTTTCAGATGATGTACAAACTGATGCAGCAGTGGGAGCAGAGGTTTTGAGCTGTCACTTTCAGAAGCATTATGAGCAAATACCCTTTTTTGCCACTCCAGTCCTCCAGTTCTATTCGTAAGGTGTATGGCAGAGTGGACTGCGTAGTTATCAAATGAATCTTCTCATTGCCCAGCCAGAATTCAGTGGTGTCATCAGGAGACAGATGCCCAAATCCTTCCTTGTACTGAACCCAATTTTTCTTGAAGTCCTCACTCCCATCCAGTCTCTGGGGAAAAAAAAAAGGGAAAAAACCCCAAATCAAAAACCTCAATCAAAAAGATAGGTATTTTATGGAGGTAAATAAAAAACAGTGCTGATGCAATAAGCTTGCTCATGGAAATAATACATAAGTGGCATACCCTCTGTAATACTGTCCAGCCGTTGCCATATGAGTCAATCTCACAGTAGACGAGGAATGACTCCTGGGCTCTTTGAGGCTTGATGAAGTAAAGACCACTTTTTCTGGCACCTTTATTTGCAATGTCTTGACAATCTGAAGTAAAGATATCCAAAGGATTATTTTATCCAGCTACAGTGCTATCCTCACATTTATTTGATATTGTAACTTTCTTAGTGCAAGAAACACAATTCATCTAAATGTCACTGTTGCAAAGTTAGCTATTTAGTCCGCACATCTTAATGTCATTGCTATAAAAAATACTACTGAAGGTCACAGGACTTGTGTAAGATGAGGAAGAATCTGTTCTCACATAGACTTTAAGCAAAAATGTAAAATATAGTTGTCGCATTGATTTCTACAGCAACAAAAAAGCACATTTGAAGCCAATGGGATAATTAAATTTTTTTTCAGATGACTTAGTAGAAATGTGATAATGAGTTATCTGCTGTTTGTGCTGAGTCTGTGGAAACTCATGTCCCTCGTGTTTATCATGCATTTTGGCCATAATAATATTTGGCTGTAACAATAATCATATTTTGGCCAAAAAGGCCAAAGGAGCAAGTGAGACTTCTGTTCCATCTGAATGCCTTGTTTGCAGAGCATTCTACCCGGTACTTACTGTGATCAAGGCACTGGTTTCATCTTGCAATTCATCAACTTGCAATCTACTATATTTTTGCAGGCAGCTACGGCCCGTAAGATTACAAACAACCCATTGCTGTGATGCCAGCTGGTGATACTTGTAACTGAATTAACCCTCCACCATACAAGAAGCACTTTTTGCACCTCTTCCAGTTGTCTCATGTATTTCAGCTGTGTCTCTGCATGGCTCCTGACAGTGTGACTCCAGCTGGGCAATCTTCTCTTTCAGCTGTGCGATCCTGTTGCTGTTCAATATATGTGTATCTGTCAGCTGTCTGGACAGAGAGACATAAAAATGGCTTGTTGTTCCAGCTGTTCCTGAATATGCATTTCCCTGCACACATGCCTCACCTCTGCAGCATGCTGCCACACACACCTCTGTAAAGGGCTGTGCCTCTATTAGCACTGATGTTTAAAGTTGAGGAAACTAGTCAAAATAGGAAAGCACACGCTTAACCTTATGCAAAACTTGACTAGCCAAATATGGAAGCACACCCTTATGCAAAACTTGACTTGACTCCAATCAGCAAAACTCAAACCAGTATGGATTTATCTCTATGGAAAGTTTTCCTTTGTTCTCTTAAAGTAAATGATAAATTACTCCTCTTTGATTATGGATGCACGTGTAAAACATAAATGCTGTAAATAAACTGCTGCAAGTGGCAGAATGCTTAAATTGTTTTTGATGTAATGTTACAGAAGTGGAATTTTTTCTACATTCAGGTCAAAAAACATACCCTTAAGATTTAGAAAGTTAACGATTTTCTAATGTTAACGATTAACTTTTCAATTTTATTTTCAACATCAATTTACAAAAAGCTACCAGTGAGTTTATAGTTACTTATATCAATGTAACTAAGCTGATTTTAAGGGATAGATGCAGCAAATTTAGTCAGGGTGGATGGCTGCACAAATATTCCACACATTGCCTTACAGCACAAATTCATATAAATAAAATCTCCAAAAGTCATGAAAAAAATTGTAGGAGTAACTGGCACAGGAAAAAAAAAAAAAGAAAAAAAAAGAAGCATAAATAAAAATATTGCTAGGCTTCCTGACATTCTTGTCTTGCTCTTCCTGCACAGCTAATGGCTTATGCAGATGAGCAGAGAATGAATATCAGGCCCTCAGGATCCTTCTGTGTCTTGCTAGGCAGCTACTAATGACAGTGTGGGCACAACGGTCCACATGAGCACAAAAAACCTTTCTGAGGGAGCCTTAGCTGCACTTGATAAAAGCACAGAAAGAAAACAATTTGGACTGTCAAGTGATATAAAAGGTGGAAGATACCTACTGTATAGTACTTTCATGAGACAAAATAGTGTTTTCATATCTGATAATTTCTTCAATTATTTTCTTTGACTTTTGAGTGAAATCATCAATTGAATCTGTAAAACAGACAAAGGTATAAAATTATTGCAATTAGGCAAATTAAAAAACAGAACTACATAAATTATATTTGTCAGTTGTGTACTTGTTTTTATATTCTTACTTGGTAGTGTCTGCTTCTCTGGAGGATAGAGGCTTTGGATGTGTTGAATCAGATGTTCTACTGTTCCTGTGGAGTTAGTAACTTGCTGTAAAATTCTCTCCATTTCCTTCAGTTCATTATCCATAGTGAGATGGTATTTATTAAAGAAATCTGCAATGCCACAGGTTGTTGGGCAGTAGCTACCCTAAAGAGGAAAGAATAATAATCAGCAATTGTTTCACGAGCAAATAAAGACAAGCAGAATATTTGGTCAGGGAACTTTGAGGTGCCACTTCTATAAGCGATTGTGGATGAAAAAGGGCAGGCATCCACCGCTTCGTCTGTGTTCGAATTTCCAGAGGCAGTTTACTTTCACACTGTGTGCACACACAGCAAGAAAACAGTGCATGCTGTTACTCGGAACATCTTCTGTATATACGCTTTCATCAGCAGTGCAGTCTCCCATACGCTTTTACCAAGTGTATACCGCTATTAATAAATAACGGGTTGAAGGACAGGATATTTAGTCAGTATGGAAAGTAACAATGAGGATCAAGTGATACTGGTGGTTAATGATCAGCGTAGAAAAGCTTTAATTAGACTCTTAAGATAAAAGAAAATGGTTTAGGTACTTACAAATCGTTCATCTAATATGCAGCAGTTTTCTCTGGTAGCAATGTACTGAAGAGAAGAAAGAAGACCATTTTCAGTGAATTTTCTCTGATAGCACTTTCGGTGCCGACACGTTTTCTAACACTGTGTATTCACTCACCGCCATGCTGGTAGAAAAGAGGAGGGAGAGGAGAGGCCCCAGGGGAGCCCAGCTGCACCACCTCAGCACCATCATGCCTGTCCCAGCGGGTGCAGCTGTGCCCTCAGCAGCCGAAAATGTTGAGCCCAGCACTGGGCGGCTGCGGTTTAAGGCAACAGGCTGAAACTGGGGGCGGGCACTGGGAGGTGGCGGGAAGAGGTGGGGTAAGGGGTTGAGGTGGATTCCCAGAATTTGCACACCTCTCTTCCCATTTTCAGAACCTGTTTCCCACTTAGCCGCTTGATCTCTGCTCCAGCCAGGAGGTCCTGGGAGGCAGGGGCGTGAGCAAAGGCATGGAGGTGCTGCTTCCAGCAGCACGAGTGTAAGGAAACTCACACACAGCTTTGGAACGGGGGCTGGCAGACATTTCACTCAAACAGCCCAAGGAAAAGCCACAATAGCTATATCTGAGTTATCTGTAACAACTACCAATACCCTAACAATAAATATTATTTTGCAGTTACGTAGCACTTTCCTGCCACAGATCTCAGTGTACTTTGCAAAAAGAACCATCATCATTTTCCCTAGTCTGCAGATGACAAAAGTAAGGCAGAGAAAAGTATGAAGTTATGTTGGGCAGTGGCATATCTGGAAAAGAAGCCTGTGGTATTGCTCACAGGCAATGAAAGCATGGATCTTCTCTAACCTTCAGCTCAAGGAGTCCATTTGAATGACTTTGGTCAAAGTTTCCTAGCTGGAGAACTAAGGCTGTCATATCTGCCTTATTCAATATGCCCACAAGATGAGTGACACGCTTCCTCTTCTGCTACCGGCTTTATCCTAGCCAAATTATTTTCGGTATGTGCTTCTGCTTGCTATCTGTATGTATAGCCTTAATAGCTTTCTACTCATGCCCTGCACCTGATCTTTAGGCTGTGGCTTCTCCAGAGAAAGCCCGATTTTTTGTCTGTGCGGTATCAGGTGTGGTGAGACACTGTTGAAGAAGCTTTTGACTTCAATACACGTTTGACCAAATGATAAAAAGAACAGAGGGGCCGAGGCTCACTGCTAGATCTGTCACTGGCTTTGTGATTTCAGGCAAACGACTTCACCTCTGTCCAGCAGGATCAGTGTTTCAAGTCTGCTTCATAGCAAAAGCACTCTGTAGGAGCTGGATTGTTACAAAATTAGATATATGGTTTCAAGTTGCACCAGAGGACATTTAGTTTGGGTATCAGGAAAAATTTCTTTATTGGAAGGGTGGTCAAGTACTGGAACTGGCTGCCCCTGGATGTGATGGAATCACCGTCCCTGGAAGTGTTTGAAAAAAGCATAAATGTGATGCTTAGGGACATGGTTTAGCAGTGAACTTGGCTGTCCTGGGTTAACAGCTGGCCTTGATGACCTTAAAAGTCTTTCCCAACCTAAATGATTCTATGATTCTGTAATTATGCCATGAAACATGGAGAGTCCCTGACCTGTATATTCTCTTTTCATCTGGTCACATCTGGTCAACCAGATTCCCATCATGTCCGACGATGCAGCCACATATTGCCAGATGGAAGTCTGAGCATTTATGATGCTAAAAATCAAATTTATGGCATTATGTGAAGCTGAAGCACTGTTCATGGGAAAGCCAGCTTTCCAGTAACTGTACTGATGACCAGTGAGTTAGCTGCCAGGCTGCCAAAAGTCCTTTCCAAAGGATGTCAGGTGCTAGAAGTTTGCCCTTCCAAACCTGGTATTAATTACATTCAAGGATCATGTGCAGAATGTGCTTCTGTTGTCCTTACTGATATAAATAGAACATGGCTCCACCTTCTACATGGTTAGTTCTGTTTCCTAAAGAGTGAAAATAAAGTAAATAAAGCTCAGTAAAAGTCTACTTGCTCTTGTGTTTTCTGTTATTGCTTCATTAGCACTGTTAACATAGACTCAGGAAACTACCAGCGAATCTCCTTGCCACTGCGGCTCACACATGGAGCTTGCTTTGCTGCTTTGTTGGCTGCAGGTCATGACATGGGGTCCAGAGGATCCTGGAGGTACAATTGCAGTGGCTGTACACCACTAGGATTCCCTTAGATATGACAATATAGAATGAGTAGGTTGCTAGTATGAACTTTGTAAAACGACTGGCCCAGAATCAGCCACAGCTGTACACTAGAGTGCAGATGGGCACGTGATGTTCATGTCACAACAGGTGAATCATATAATGCAGTCCAGGTATCCCGCATTCTTTAACAGAGTAAAGAACATCCCCCTCCCTTTTGTCATTAATAGTAATACATATAGGCTTGAAACTCTTTCAGAAGAGTATTTGGTAACAAAATACAGAAAAATGCGTCTTGTGTTCCCATGCAAGAATGTAGTGGTTCAGAAAAGATGACAACAGCCAACACTGGCAGTAATAGCTTAGCTAACCCTGAGATAAAATGCCTAACATTTTAGAATTAAAACATAAGAATGGCTGTAATGAAATAATGTCTTTGTATAACTAGAGATTCATTGTTTTAGATAATTGGCTAGTTGGGTGGGTAAAACAAAAGGTCATTATGCCTGCAAATGGTTTAGGAATAGGAAAACTGAATTTTCAGTGAGGTGCTTGTGTTACACAAAATTATCACTGTATATATTTACATCCATGAAGGAACCTATTTTAAACATTGCCCTAATGATTACAAAATATCTGTACAATGCATTTGTAAGTGTTGCCTATTTGTATTTCTGGTTGCAACTGCTTGTACTTCTTAGCAGAAGATGTAAATATGCAAGCTTCAGGAAATTTTTGTTTGCTTTACTTGATTACATGGTCATGATTTAGCCTTCAATAATTAATGCTTTCATATATTTGCTTCCTTTACTTTTCTTCTATGGTTTCACCTTGCATGACTTAGAAATAACTTATTCCTGCTTTTCATTAAGTTGAAAACAACATGTATTCTTAGTGGAATGGCTATGTAATATTTTTCCTCCCTTATCACATACCATTTTGTCTTGGTTTGTCCTGGCTGCAAAACAGCTGACCCACTTACCAAACAAACGTGCCAGAGACCTCGTTGTACCTGAGATGTGTCCAACATAATTTGACTGTGTTGATTTAATGGCCATTTTTTTTCTTTCCAGGAAGTCTATTTGCTGATTTGGTAACAAATGAGGAACGATTCATGTAGCAGTCACAAAGAAGAGTTCTCAAAGTCAGTTTACTTTTTTCTTGCTATTTATTTTTGAGTAGATAGTAAAGATGAATCATTATTTGTTTAAAAGAGCTTTCTTCAACTCATTTTTATCAGCATTTTTGTCAAACAGCCACTGCGAGACTATCCAACATCTTCCCATTATTCCTAGTAAATCTTCCCTCAGAAATGCAAATCAGAGGAAATATGCTTGTATATGTAAATCAGTTCCTGGATATCTGAGTATTCTTATGGCTGTCTTGGACAAACAACTGTTTATGGCTTATACCTACATGCCTTAAGAATCTAACTTGAAAAATCAGTCTACAACATTTCAGAAATGCTTCAGTAATCTATTTTAACGTTTCTATTGGAGTAATATTATTTTTTTAACTGAAAGCGTTTGGTGGACATGACATAAACGGGCATTTTTTTCAGATGCTCCAGAAGTTAATTTTCATATGTGAAAATAAATACCAACAATAAATGTTGAAAAATCCCGAATAGTAATACTGAAAAAAATTGCCTACTTTGCAATCCATCACCAGTATGCATTACCCTGCTTGTACTACTAACAAGATACACAGCTTAGTGGGTAAAAGCTAGGTCAATCAATGAGTGATAATTAGGATGAGAAATAGAGATGACTAAAAAGCTGTCTACTATTGAAGTTAGGCCGCTGGTGTGTTACAAAACCAACTGCAGAAAAGTGAAAATGAAAAAAAAACAACTTTTGTAACTCCTCTTTCTCTTTCAATACTCAAAACTTGGGCAAAAGGTAAATCACAACATTTTTGCCAACTGGGTAGTCCACTCTGTGCAACAGACTTCTTCACCTTTCCTGAAGTGAAATGCCTGGAGGATTCGTGAGTCAGCAAAAACCAGTTGCTGTGCATGGCAGAGGCTTGAATTTCTTCTCACTTATGACACCAGTGCAGATATCCACTATGCTTCGGTTCAAATACAGGCTGGAAACAGTCGCTGCTTTGAAAACTGAGTGAGGAAAAGAAAGAAATGTGTATATTTCACATCAGCCCGAGCTTTCCATTTTGGAAAGAGTTCATGAGCTGTTTTGCTGCATGCCTACCATGAATGCAGAAGAGATACTTTCACTCACCTGAGAGTGTATTCTTACATCATTATGGGATATTATATTTTCTTAAATCTAAGCATGGAAATCACACTGATGCATGACTGCTTTAAGTCATTTGTTTTTTTACTCACATACATTCTTGCAGTCATTTTTTCCAGCATTTTTGTACATAATATAGCAATGTAAAAGACCCATGGATTTCTGCAAAGAATAACCAAGGGGTTTTTTATATACCTAATGCATCATTGCTTTAATACATAGTTCTTATTTTTTGTCTTTGCTTATTATTACAGACGTATTTTCAAAAATATTTAACAATTAGAAAGGCCAAAAATCATGGCACCTCACCATTAAAGTACTTCTAAAAATACCTCATGTCCCTAAGCCAGATGTTTGATGGTTTGAGTGAGCTATTACCTTATTTTTGAAAAGTCCTATAGTGTTTCTGTTTCGTGCTTGCTTACTTTCGTATGTTAAGGGTTTTATTTAAACTTCATTCAAATCTTGAGGAATTAAAAGTGAACATATCTCTAGAAAACAATATGAATGTGATATAAAGGAACAAAATCAATATAGTTCAGAAGATTACATATTTTTGTGTTTTGTCATGGCTGAGGTTTTTCTGAGTCCCAGAGCATAGGTTGTTATACTTCAACATGCTAAAAATCTACTAAAATACTACAAACCCCCAAACCACGTGCTGGGATCAGTTAAACATCATTACTGAGCTTTGAGTTGTTTGTGCCTTATATAGGGGTGTTAGATGCAACATGGCAAATTCTCTCCCTTTACTGATTTACAGAGCTCATTTTCAACTGTTGATTCACTTTGAAAAGGTTGGTTTTCAGACTGTCTGCAAAAGAGAGATTGCAATGTATACTTTACCTTGAGGGCAAGAGCAGTGAACTCCATTTGTTAAACAAAGAGATGCACTAATTTGTGGGAATGAGATAAGTAATAAATTCAAATATTTGCTAAATATTTTGTAATTAGTTGAGAGGACAGAGCCTCAAGAAACTAAAATATTTGTCGGTATCTGCTGATGCTATTGCTGATACTATTTGTACAGGAACTTATTTACAGTGACATTAAAGGAAACACAACAAAAATGTAATATATTTCACAATAAAACCCTGGCTTGTGAAATACTTTGCTCCTTTAAGCAATCAGAGGAAGTTTGACTGTCAGAAAAATCCTAGAAAAATAATGGAAAGTGTATTTGCTTTGGGAAAATGTATGCTGCCTTGTCCTCCCTGGCTTCCAGGATTAGCTCAGAACCCCATTAATTCAGGACAGTGGTAGCAGAAGAATGCGTTTCACCTTTCTTTCACACATCATATGTACTCCATGCTGGTGCACAAGTCTGTTTACAGGGAGGGAAGCGCAGGCCTATGTTTGAAACATTAATGGCACTAGCATAATAAAAGTAAATCTAAGTATTTAGGGTCACTGAAGGGAACTGAATCTCAGACTGACCTACATTTGAACCATACACAGGAAAAATTTGTATTCTTTATTTTTTTTTAACTCTGTGGCCTTTTTCTTTCTCCAGCATAAAAATTAAAGACAGAAGATTTTTTCCCCCTTCCTTCTCACAACTTATGAGAGTAATTCAGAATCATGCTACCTCTTAAAAGCTGTACATTAAATAATGAATTCCTATCATGTGACAGAGTTATGGCATCTATTAATGTTGACTCTTATCCCCTACATAGGCCACAAAGACATTCACATTTTTTACTAGCAGCTCCGTGTATGAATTTCACATAGGCTTGTTACTGACTGTGGCTTCTTCTGGGTTTTACCGACAACCACACAGTGCCATCTGATGTCCTCAAAGAGCAATAAACTGTTTCTAAAATTGGTTAAATCACATAAAGCCCAAAATCTCAAAATTAAGACTTGACCATCACAGAACATTGCTTCCCAAGCCTACCTGGAAAAAAAGCCTCTAAATAATTTGCCTCTGTTTTTTTCAAAACCATCCTAACCTCATATATGAAATTACAAGCCCTGAGCTATTACTGTTCATGCTGGAATGATGATGATGATGATGATGATGAAAACTCACAGCCTTTATTTTAGGAAAATAATTAGTCTAGTCAAATGGAAGTAATAGAGTATGTGTATAAATTACTCTTGTCAATAAAATGGATGATTTTTTTGAAGCCTCAACAAGCTTATTAAATAGCCTACTTACTAACGGACAAGTCTAAATTGAGTAAGAAACAAGTTTGCTGGGGGAACCAACAGAATACAGGCAATTTGATCCCTTCATCTCTTCAACGCACTGTTGCAAATAACGGAAGCAATCCTAAATCTTTTCCTCATGTTTTTGGCAGATCAACTAATAGGTGTGCCTTCATCTTTTATACACATTGGATTTTAATTCTCTCACACACATGTAAACATCCATGTACAAATTTGCTAAAATTGTATTTAAGGCCCCATAAAGGTCTTAAAATGGTTTCTGACAAAGCAAGATCCAGCCCTTCACATAACCACGAGCACCTGCTGCCAAAATCCACGCTATGAATATATTTGAAAGAAGTTAAAAGAATAAAGCACCTTCTAGTTTCCAAGACATTTCTACCAATGTACACATGCGCATGTGAATATTTGCATCTCAATATAGAGAAAACTTATTTGTTCATCCAGGGCGAATTTTGCTTCTCTGTGTAGTGTAGACAGCACAGGGGATGCTGGTGGGAATAGACACCACTTTTGGGGGCCGGTGGTTGTTTTGCAGGTGAGGCAGGTGCGGATGGCGGTGAAACACAGCCATCTACCGGCCTCTGCTTTGCTTTGCTTGAGTGGCCTGCTCTCCTCTCACATCCAAAAATTCAGTTTTGCAGCACAAAATCTTGACCCAAGCCCTATCAGCATGAGTTTTACTTATATTCATGGGTCGTAAATGGTTGTTAAGTGATCGGCATTTATTCTGGGTATGTTTAAGCACAGAAGTGAGCGAGTATGCAATCAATGCAGCACTTTGATTACGGAATCTCAGACAAGGTAAACTGCATTTGAATTTTGCCACGGGATTTGAGACCGTTGCAAGACTTGCTGAGGATTAGCCATGCTTCCTGCTATGTTACAGTATATTGGAATGGTACTGCAATGTATTCCATATTGAAACACACGTGGAAAACACTTTAAAATTTCATTACAGAAAGCATTTGCCTCTATGGCTATACTAATTAGCTGTGTATTTTGTACCAGACAGTGGTCTTTCTGGTTCTTGTTTCAAAGTTTACTTTACGGAGCTACAATAAGTACATATTTAGGACAAAGCTAATCTGGAGTCAGCTATGAATATATAATGTGGTTTTCTTTCCCACTGTGATTATTTGGATGTTTACTAGTTTATAGGGACTTAAAACCTGCAAGCTTTCAATGCAATAATTAAATACTCCAACAATTTAATAATCCCAAGTTAAGTCCTCTCCATATGTAGGGAAACAGCTTTCCCTTCTCTGTGACCCCCTTGGTTCTGCCTGTTTAATAACTTAGGACAGTAATTGTTCATCACTTATTAGGCACTGAGGGGATGGTGCTTTATGGCCTTTTTGCAGTAGGAAAACATTGCACCTCCCTAAATAAAGCAGCAAAATCTAAGATCACAGCATGACTATTTTCTATCCTCTCTCAGCTGCAATATTTCTAACTGTAATTAGAAATTAGTCTAACTGGACACTTTCTCAATCATTTTCAAAAGTACTTACATATTTTGAACATGGCTACTTTTTACATCAGTAAAACCTCTCGTCATATGCTTACGTTGCACTGAACGTTGTGTTTCTCAGTGTGCTTGCAAATTGTAGCATTTCTTGATTTGCAAGAGAAAATTCAAACCCACTCAGAATCAAAGCGTACACGTGTTAAGGGAGCCCCGGTGGCTGCTGCATGGGATGCATACAAGACTGATTCAGTCACAGCCCTTGTCACATCAGGCGAAGGATGTGGATCTTCTGTAGGCAGCACCTGGACGTGACCAGCACCCTGTGGAGACCTCCACGGACCTCCAACGCAGGCTGCAGGATTGTGAAATTTTGATTTTGCCACCTTACACACCAAGGAATTTGCCGGTGTGGCGACATTTACCTCAGCCGGGGACCTGAGAAACACTCCCTGTCACAACCCAGACACCTACTCCCACAGCAGGCCTTGCTTTTTAATAAACACCTGTTTTATTTAGGGGAGGAGGAGGAGGAAACAGTTTCACCAAACTTTCAGAACCAGACCACCTCACACGCATTTGACGTCCCCACAGCCCTGAGGAGGGCTCCCACCTTTCAGGCGGCCCGGGGAGCCCGTGCCGGCCCCTCAGGGCCGCGGCAGCCGCACACCCGCGGCTGGGCCAGCACCAAGGCCGAACCCAGCCGGGCGCCCTGTGTCGGCACGTCCCGCCGCGGGGCCGTCACAGCCCTAGTGCCGCTGCCCGGCACTACGTGCGGACCAAGGCGGGCCGGCCGGCCCCAGCGAGCCTCCCCCCGCCCCGGCCACCCGCGGCCATCTCCCCCCGCCAGCCCGCGCTTCCCAGCCCCCGCTCCCCGGCCCCCCCGCAGCTGCCGCGGGCGGGGCGGGACGGGGCGGGCCCGGGCCTCAGCCAGGGGCGGCGCCCACGAGCCCGCCCGCCGCCACCATGAGCTGGGCCGCGCTGCTGGGGCTCCGGGGGCCGCGGCTGCTGGGGGCCGCCGCCCGCCCGGCCCGCCGGGGCCGGTGGCGCAGCACCGGTTGCGAGCCCCCGGCGGGCGCCGCGGTGCGCATCGGCTGCGCCTCGGGCTTCTGGGGGGACACGGCCACCGCAGGTAGGCGTGCGGCGCGGGGCCGGCGGCGGCGGCTGCCCGTGGGGGCGGCGGGGAGACCCGGCCGGGCGGCGGTCGCGGTCGCTGGGGTATCGAGGCCTGGCGGGGCGGGCGGCGGCTGCTGCCGGCGCCGCGAACGGCTCCGTTGCGTAAGCGGCAATGGCAGGGGCGGGACGGCCCGGCTCGGCTCAGCCCTGCCCCGCGGCTGCGGCCGGGCTGGACGGGGGTGCCGCGGTGCTAACGGCGCGGTCTTCCCTGCCCCGGCAGTGCCGCAGCTGCTGTACGGAGGGAAGCTGGATTTCCTCGTCTTCGATTATCTCTCCGAGATCACCATGTCATTGCTGACGGCTGCCAAAGCCCGGTCTCCCGTAAGTAGCCGTCGGCAGCCGAGGCCGGGCTGGGTGGGGGCGGGGCCGAGGCGGGCGGGGGCGGGGCCGAGGCGGGGCCGAGGCGGGGCGGCGGCCCCCAGCTCTCCCGCCCCCACCGTCTCTTCAGGACTCCTTAAGTCTCTCTCAGACGTGTCAGGCTGTGGGGGTGTTTTTGCATTTTTTTTTTTACTCGCACGTATTTATTCGATTTTATATATTGTTTCCTCTAGTCAGACCCTTCACGTCCGTTTCTAATAGCGTTATCCAAACCCTTTGAGTGCTCCTTGTTCTTCCTTCGTCTTGGTTAACTAAGCAAGGGGGTAGCATTGACTGAAGTGTAATGAACGGTTACAGCTTTTAATTATTTCAGGGTTTGGGTTACACTCCGGATTTTGTCTCCGCTGCCATGGCTCCCTATATAAAAGATATTCACAGGAAAGGTATGCCAGTCTGCATGTGTTTGTGTGTTAATGAAGTTAGCTGCTCTGATATGTTTTGTGGGGCTTCTGTTACTGTAAACAACTGCTTTTCCCCCAGCATCAGCACAAATCCCATTGTAATAGGTGTGAAGTGCAGCTCTGATGGTGACATTTAAATCAGGTTTTATGTATGTGTATCCCTGTGTATTTATTATTGTAGCTTGAATTTGTGAATGGAGCATCACTTTGCACATCTTTGTTAAAACATGAGAGCTGGACTTTTTCAAGGCAATCTGGAAGTTTTTCAACAATCCCATATAGCTTTAGAATATCGCTTATTTGATCGTTTTTCTGTTTACATTAACATAGCTTCACAGGTTTCTTATTTTGAGAGGTGAAAGGGAATTACTTCTAAGTACTCAATACTTTGCGGTCTGGAATCTATAGAGACAGATGCATATTTCTGCTGAAATCCAGTTGTTTGGAGAGCATGGATGCTTGAGTGACTGCTGTCAAATACTGTTCCTGTAGGAGTTGTCCTGATACAGTCTCTCTGCCTTATCATGTATGTCTGTTCGGTCCCTTTCTCCTTCCACATGTAAAAGAAAGATGAGAAGTATCTGTAACAATTCTTTTTCTGTAAACAATTTTGCTTTGGCTTATTCTGATCCTTTCACAGATTAAATGAGGTTCATATTTTAACATGAGTTTAGTACTTTACTTGATTAGATGTCTGACACCTTGCAAAGATGATACCTTTCTTATATATATATAAGTGATTGTTGCTGCTGCTGAACTTAATTTGTCTTTTTTGTTCAGGTGTTCGTGTCATCAGTAATGCTGGTGGAATTAATCCACTTGCTTGTGCAGCTGCCCTTGGGGAGGTGGCAAAGAAGGCAGATGTTGATTTGAAAATAGCTGTTGTTGCTGGAGATGACCTAATGAGTGAGGTATTTTACTTTGTCTTAAGGCTTAGTAGCATGGTGGAAATTATTTTAATCTATATAGCGTGAAGGTGGCATTTACTGTCCTACTGGTATAGGAACTTACTTTGTGTATTTTTATGCAGAAGCCTTCTGTTAGAAGCAACATTTTTAAGATGCTTTTCTTTCTTTCTTTTTTTTTTTGATGCATGAAAACAATTCCTGGCATCTCTTGTGTTTGGTGTGTGATGGGACTGTGTTTTTTATAAGGCTGTAGATCTGCTGTTTATCTTTTCGAAGCAAACTGTGAATGCAATCTAAGGTCTGCTTGCTCTTCAGGATAAGCTAGGATGTGCTGTTACTTATTGTTTCTGTCTAAACTAAATAAACCTGAATTTTAAAAATCTTAAATTTAAATGTGGTGTAGTTGCCACGTGTTCAAATGTTCCTCTCTTCCAGCTGTTTTTAGTAGTTTACAGGCATTTCCTGTAATTTTGTTTACCAGTACTTGTTTTCTGGTTTTATATGATTAGTTTATGGCCAGTAAGGTTATGTTAAGTAGGAGGTTCAAAGTTTTAATGTTAAAAAAAAAAAGAGAAAGATGAGATACATGGCTTTTTTAATTTAAAGGATGATGCTTTATGTATGAAGTCAGGTTCTGCAAAAAAGTGTTGGCTGTGCCTGAAAAGATACTGTGAAAACAGTTTATATACTGGTAGTAGTTAGGAGGGGATGGGTTTGCGCTATGGTTAAATCTCTGCCTGTAACTTGGAAAATTATTTATCTGTGTAGGCTTTTTACTCCTTGCATGCTATTGAATGTGGAAGATGGTCAAGTAAGATTCTTTATTTGCAAATTACGTGCAGTGCTTGGACTTCCTTTCGAGAAACTTTTGCCGTACTGAAATTACTTTAGCATCAGTGGTCCAGAATTTCATCACTGGTCCGACAGTGAAATAGTCATTGTTTAAGCTTGGCTTGGATGTTTCTGATCTGAAATAGATTATTTTCTATGCTGTTGTCAGTACGTAACTTCCAGGAATCAAAACCAGACAGCTTTTACAGAAAACTTTTACTGTTGATACCAAACATCATAAATAATGCTAGGATATGTTATTTGTGGTTTGGAGGATTACAATCCCTAACACAGAATATTAAATAAATTCAAAGTGGAAGATGTTGGGTTTTTTCCCCACACTATAGATCCCTGCCCTGTAGCTAGTACTAGACATTGAGTCTATGCAGTCACTAGCATCTGGATCCACTGGTTTCCCAAGCTGCTAATTAATGGTCAAAACCACCTTCCCACCCCCCACCCCCCCTCACTGTATCTCACTGGGAACACAAAGTATTTTAGATATCACCTGGAACCGCAGAATTATCCTTATTTTCTGGCCACTCCACCACTGCCATTATGGCAGACACATTTCTCTCCGTAGGGTTTGATTTATCCAATCTTACAGCAATTAAAGACAGTTTAAAAGCCTAGGGAATATGTCAGTGCACTGTAGTTGATAATCTGTGGCTGACCTAGCATTCTTTAAAGACTGACTAACTCTTTTTGTGTGCTGGAAAACTATGGTTAAAAGTGTATGAAGGGCTTTTAGCCATTCAACTGGTTTGTATTGGTGCTAACTAATGATTCTACGTTGCTTAGAGTTGCTATGAGGTGTATCTATTGTTTGATACTAATAAAAGGCTTACAGTAGATACTACAAAATGCTTACAGATTTGGTGTTTTGTTTCTTTTCTAACAGAAAGAGAACCTCAAAGGAGCTGGTATCACTGATACAGAGAGTGGCAAACCATTTCCAGAGAGTGTTCATAGCATGAATGTGTATCTTGGGTGAGTTATTTGAGCAAGTTGGTTTTATTATGCAAAAAATAATTTTAACACATTGACAACATGAAATTGTTTTGTTTTGCAAGTAGAACCACCTGGTTTGTGAGATTCACCTTTGTGTTACTCGGGCAACCAGAAAAAAAAATTGTTTGTAACTTGTAAATAAACTTTCAATGTAGAACCTTGCCAGTTGTGACTCCTTAGCATTAAATCTTCTGTGAATCCTCAGGTTTTAGTTCAAGCCAAAATAGTTCTAGTTTAATTATAACAATAGTAAAAATACTTTTTCATATTTGGAGTATCCTGTTGCTGTGTGGAGCAGTTGTTTAGGGTGTTGTCACTAGAGGAGTGCACCTGAGTACTGGGACATGCTCTGCGCACTGTAGGAGGTTCCATTAGGCTGCACTGAATTGTGTGTCAGGCTGGCTTTCCAGGACAGATCACAGTTTTGAAAGATCTCCTTTATGATACCAAAAGCCTCCCATGAAATCTTTAAATGCAAGTGTTCTAGCGGCCTGTTTGTGAAGAGTCACATTTTCATTGTCACTATGAACTTCTGCAGATGAATCAATGTCAATCAGGTCGCTCAAAGGGGCAGGACTGAGAAATGGGAAAGTAGTCAGGTGTTACCAAAAGCCAGCGTCTCTTTCAGTTGGTGATCCCAGTGATCCTGGTTTTGCTTTTCCTTTCTCAGTGTTGTACATACCATCCCTCCTGTATTCCTGTTCAGTGTTTCTCTAAAGCCCGTGAGCACAGTTCCCCCCTTTCTTATACAAATCTTTATGGGAAAACTACTGTGCTCTCTCTTTTATCATTCTCATTGCACTTTCCAAAAATGCATCACTGACAGGTAGCAGGGTATGGCTGTACCTAACACAGCATGTCTTTTTTTTTTTTTTTTTTTTTTCATCTGTACAGTAAGAGCCTTTAATAAACGAGTCTTTTTAAATTCCTTTTTAGTGTTTTCTGTTGTTGCTGGATTTTCTGTTTGTTGAATTTTGACTTGCAACATTTGCAGACCATGAGTTTAACTGTAGATGAAATCTAAGAAATAACATTCAAGATTTGTAATTATGAGAAAGTGTTCATTGCCATTCTGGTGATTCATGAATTAAAGCAATGCATATCAAAGCAGAGAGGACAAAAGCAGCCTAGTATGAGACATTTTAAAAATCTGTTACATCTGTCTCAGCTTCATTAACAGATGCTAGAACAGCAGTCTCTTGGTTTTCTGATAAAAGTGGTATTTCTTTATGGGCCCCTTAATCTTAGTTGCATTGAAATGTGATGCTATTATCAATTTCTAAAATTAGTCATTTTTTGTGAGTTATTTGGCAACATCAGCAGTGGATGCTTATTTATGAAGCAAATGATAAATTGATATATACTTGTAAAACAAGTCAACATTGGAGTGTATTGGGTAAAATCTGCAAGTTCTGTAGACAGTTTACTTTTAATTCCCTAAATTGATGTTTGCAGTTTGATTCTTGCTTCAAAGGTGTAAACTCCATCTGAAAAATGTGCACTGGGGTATCAATACTGAATTTCTTCTGTCCTTCCTGATTTGGGCTGTTAGTTCTGTGGACTGAACTCATGTGTGTTTGCAAGTGCCGAATGACTTTACTGGTTTTTTAAAGGTCATTAAACAGTTTTTCTATCAGTGCCCTGTATGTATGCAGAAACCCCATTTATGCTTTTTACTCATCACTTGTTACTCGACGCTATGCCCAGAGGTGTAAAATGTTTCTGTCTATTTGCTTGTTGTTCTAGCTACTATCCTTTGGTTCATGTAGCACTGGGGGGGGAACGACCCACATATGTATATTTTATGTTTACATTGCAAAGAGAACTTTGTGTCTTCTAACTTGCCTCAGACAAAAACAGGGCTAGGTCTATAGAAACTAGAAAACCACTGCTCTTGGTTTTGTTTTTCAAGACACGTTGTTTACATGGCTTGTGTTCTCACACTGCCTATTTCAAGAAGAATAAAAGGATCCAGCACACAGCATGGGTTTAGAAGCCGGGAGCCATGCCCTCTGGTCAGAGCTTGAGTGGTTCACCAGGGTGAATCTTTTCAAGCCGAACTAATTTGGACTGGGCAGACTCTTAAACTGACCAAATCTGAAAAATCTATTGCTTTGAAAATAATGACTGCACAGTGCTCCTCTTGAAGTTGGTTGATGCTGGAAGTTCTAAAACCACATAAATTGACCTGAAAGGTTTTAAATTGGAGGGCAGTGTCCCTAAGCTTTCTCTGTGAAGAATGTTGGTCTTTATACACTCATCTACAAACGAAACAAGAGTAATGAATCTCTGAAAAACACTTATTATTTTCTGTTACTGGTAACAGAAGTGACCCTCTGCGTATTGTGGCCAAGACGGTTTCTATGAGTATCAAGACAAGTGTTTCAATTATGTCATTTGGATACCCAAATATGAACGGGTGTTGTGATGATTGCTTTTTAAAATATTCTTGTTGTATATACAAAATGACAAACTGGTTGTTAAAGTTGATATTATTTCCTATGGGATTTTTAAGTGATTTTTATCCTGGGTGTAGCAAGAACTGATTTTTTTTTAATGATGCTGTGAAAAGTACTTACTGTTGTGTTTTGTGTTCTTCAGTGCAAGACCAATAAGCAGGGCTCTCGACCTTGGCGCCGATATTGTTGTGACAGGTAGATGTGTTGACAGTGGGATTGTATTAGGACCACTCATTCATTCTGTAAGTACAAGTTAATTTCCATATGATAATGAACCTATGTGAATGAATATTCGGTATTCATTGTCAGACAATTTTTGTTCCTTACAAAAATGTAGATACTACATAAAAAATAATGAGCATTTTTATTATTTTTGTCCTTGCATGCATGAAAAATTGCCAGCTTTCACTTCTCCTAAACGTATAGCAGGGATATTTACAAACTTGTGTACCATGAAGCTGGAAGGCGTTTTGGTGAAATTAAGGAAGCCTTACCATGTTTCGCCACTCCTTCCGCCCCCTACCTTTTTAAAATACAAGAAAATTTAAAATTTAAGAAACAGGTATATTTTTCTTTACCACAAGGTGGCGATAGTAGAGCTCCCTTTGGTTTTGCCGGGGGCGGGGGGGGGGGGGGGGATGCACATGAGGGGGTCTAAACCACTGGTCTTTTTCAATGGGTAAGCAGTTTTTCTTTGAGTTTCATTGCAACATTTCTCAAATTCCTTGATTTTCAACAAGGTGTACAAGCAGGATATGTGGTTTTCTGAAGTATTTTGAATAGGTTATACATTTTTGTGAATGACCACACACTGTGAAATATGTAAGCTTTCTTTTGGTGTGTATTTTTTTTAAAAAAAAAGAGGGTATGTGTTAGTGTCCAATTACGAACATCCTTTCTAAAACTTCATACTTTTCTGACTTCATGTATATTATAGTCTAATACAGAATTAAATTTTCCCATTTATAAGTGCCATTATGACTTGCTGTTTTATTCCTAGCTGTTTAAATTTTCAAAATAGTTGCCAGTCTGTATGAATGACTGCAGAGAGGCTTTACTGAAAGGTTTTAGGGAGATTTGTGCTAAGTTCTAAATAAGAAACAAGGAATATATTGCTTGCACTGTGTTGGACTTGGGGGGGGAAAATATGTTCTAGTTTAAACAGAAAGCATACTCCCAGATCTTAAGGATGACTGGTGGTACTCCAGGAACTGATAATTTTCAAAAGTTGGAAAAAGATAGCGGTTTGTTTACATGACACAAAATAGATGCTAGATTTTTATGCAAATTTTGGATAACATGGATATAGCACTTCCAGGTTTTTTGAAGAGGGGTGTGACTTGGAGAACTTATATTTGTTTGCGTGTATTGATAAGAGGAAAACTGAAATACATCAGAGCACTTTTACTAGTTTACTGTATAGCAACTCAAATCCACATACAGTGTCTGCCAGTAATTGTTCTTTAGATTTCTGCAGTTAAGGAAAAATATATCCAATGCGTTATTACTCAAAGCAGTGAACGTATAATGTGCACTTTTCTGTACTGTATGGAATTTTTATGTATTTAACGTATTTGTATTTTCTTCTAGTTTGGCTGGAATAGGGATGAATTTGACTTGCTAGCTGCGGGAAGGTAAATGATATAAGAAGAAATGGGTAAATTTGTATTTCATATCATAATGTCAGGGTAACAGAACTCTTTAAGCATTTCGTGATTTTGCATTTTATTATTGAATTAATTTATTTGAATGTTTCTGTTAGGTTTTGGGTTCTTCTTTAAGGCTTGCTTAATACTCTCATTTGGAATTGAAATGATAGAAACTTCATTCTGGAACCAACTTGAAGTAACAAAATGAGGAAAGGAGTGTGAATGATTTTATTTAACAGCTTAACTTTCTCTTCCTGTCATTTTGTGTCAAGAGGTGAAATCTTACAGTACAGACCGGGGATATGCAGCTCTTTCTGTTTGGCCATCACTGTTGATAGTTGAGATGGCAGCAGGTCTTACCCTCAAGGATGCACAGAAGGAGATTCAGTCAGAGGTCAGCATCCTTGTATGGTTTTGCAGAAGCGCAGTGTCAGTACTACCACGTGCAAACCCTAGTTGTAAGTCCTACGGTTAGGGATCTGATGCTGAAGGCATAGGGTAAGATTCTGTCACCTAATTTAACATTCTGCATCACCTGACTGCATTGAAGTCCATAAAAATGAATGCTTACTAGGGTGACCTGAGTACACCTAGTAGTAGTCTGCTTGGACCTCCTGTTGCTTGAGAATAAACGTGGAGATAAGGATCTACCCTGTAATTCTGTTGAGTGTTTTATGGGTTTTCACAATCAAAGACTTGAAAATCATAATACATAATCGTAACACATTCTGTCCTTCACATTGGAAGTGAGATGTTATATCTCTTGATTTAAAAATGGGGTTTGCATATTCAGTTCCACACAGTGCAAACTGCTAAAATACTGCACTTAGGTCAAGACTTACTAAATGACCAATGAAACTTGGTTCATGGTGTTAGATAATCTCTCAGGTGTTCTCTTTTTTTCAGGAAATTAATTTGTTTCTTCATGTAAAAGTTAGTTCTTTTAACTCTTATACTCATCTTTCAGAATCCCTTATTATGTTTAATGTGAAATTTACAAATACATTAGATGCCTATAGAGGAAAAATAGCATTTTCTGTTACATAGCTTTATTTCCATTGTACTTTTCTATTTTAAAGTTGGATATGTGAAACTTAATTTTACAGAATATTTAACTACTTGAATGCTATCTTCCCAGCCTTGCAGGTCATCTCATTGAATGTGGTGCTCAGTGTACAGGTGGAATATTCACTGACTGGCATGCGGTACCCGACTGGTAGGTAATTGTGACATCAGCATGTATGTTTACAGTGGGCCAAAGATGAAATTTCCTACCATCTGTGTTGTGAAAACTGCTTCTACTTTACTCTTTTGAGGGAGGCAGTATGGGCCTCTTGATATTTTTCCACTGTAATGTTACTCTTCTGTGATCTGTTCTCCCTGTTGCAGTTTTCCTTTCTGGTCAGTTGGGGACTTGCTTTGTTAACTTGAGAAGCAGATGGTTTGAAAAAAATTTTGGCCTTTTTTTTTTCTTTTTAGATATTTTTTTCTGTTTCCTTTTTCATCATCTGCTTTTTGGAAAGATTTGCTGCTGGTTTTCATGTATGATTGTAATGGAAAAGACAATGTGCATATTTTGGATGCTGTTTCGTCAGTCTTAGTTAAATCAGAGTTACCTACTGTTCAGTCACAATTTTTTTTATTTTTTTTTTGGTAGAATCGTGGTTTAACCCCAGCTGATAATTAGTGCCATGTAGCCACTCACTCACTCTCCCCTTACCCAGAGGCGTGGGGAGGAGAATTGGACAGGAATGTAAAACTTGAGGATTGAGATAATAACATTTTAATAAACGTCATAAAATAAAAGAACCATAATAAGAATAATAATAACAACAGTTACAATGAAAAGGAGGGAGAAGGGGAGAGAGGAATGCAATCCAAAGGGAGGGGAGAGAGGAATGCAATCCAATGGGAAGGGAGAGAGGAAGGCAGGGATGAATGTATGGCACAGTCCTTTCCTGCTCTATGATCTATCTCATAAATGCGTTGAGCTGGCAGTCCTTTCAAAAAGTTACATGTGTGTCTTGTGTTCAGACCTACTGAATAAGACTTTCACATAGGTAGATCCGTCTGCCTATCAAGGAAGGACTATTATAGCCGCCTTTTGACCAACTTACTTTTAAGGGTAGTTTAAAAGTAGTCAGGGAATGTGCTTTGCATAGGGTGGGCAATTCTGGCTGCAGTTGATTCCTATTTGCCTTGGGATGAGAGGAAGGAATCTTGTTCTGTGCTGTATCAGAAAGGTTAATCATAGCTTATGTCAATGTAACGTTATTTTGTCATCTGCGTTACGATCATCTGGCAAGAAGGCCTTCTAATTTGGGAATGAATATTCTCATATCTAGGAATCGTAAAATGTAATATGGCTTTTGATGCAGCAGGAGCACTAACACCCTCGTAAAAAAAAAAAAAAACTACTTATGTTTGAATTTGAACAGGGTATTACAATGATTTAAAGGGCACGAGTCAGAAGTATGCCAAAATTAGGGGCCTCCTATTGGTCTTAATCTTGTTCCCTTACCATTTTCAAAGATATATTAATAGCCTCAATTTTTAATTTGAATTTTCCTTTCCTGTAGGGTATCATTAAGTTGAAAGGTGCAAATGAATGACACTGGTAATTTGGTCTGCTTGAATGTTTGTGCCTAGTATCAGAGGGTCAGAGGTTTCCAAGTTGCTTCCCCATGTGGACATCAGTTACAGAGTAGATTGTGCCCTGTACCTCCAGGGGTGTGGAGAAGACAGTGCCCGTAAGTCACCTTAAACTTTCTAGGCTTTCTCTTTCTATGTTATTTCAGGGCTGGAACATCCCCCTATTACTTTTGTTGACTTTCTTTTGTGCATGTTTCAGGAGACAGCAACACACTTGCTGGTTACGGCCCCTTGGTGTGAGTGCGGGTCACAGGACGGGTCCCCGGTTTGCAGAATGAGGCCACCCATCATAAGCATGGGCATACAGAAGGGTTGGCTAATACTTTTCTGCAAAAGTTCCTTTATGTGATGAAGGGGAGGGCTGAAGAGTGGTGGGAGAGATGCAGGAGGGAAGGGTGGCTTCCATCAGCTGCGTTCCTGCTCCCAGGTTGACCCTGGCAAGGAGGCTGCTGGGGGCAGCCTGTGGTCCAGGTGGATGAGTCAGCAGGGCACTGTGCCCTGCATCCTGAGAGGTGCTCTCCAGACCTAGTTCCCGGGGCTGCCAAGCTTTTTTCTCCTCCTTGTAGTGACTGTGATCCGGAGTGTCATCCTGAAAGATGTATTCTGCTTTTCTGAGTTCCTGAAAACTGCTGATTTACAGGTGAAGGCACACAGGGCGTCGACAGAAATGGGGTCAGATGTTTCTTTTCACCTATTGGAAGGCTACTAGCCCTGAGCAAACTACATGTGTTCTTCACTGTTGTGTTCAATAGGAAGTCAGATGAGGGGTATATAGTAACAGGACACTGTTCAGTTTTGAAATTTATAACTGGTAATCTTACTCTTGATGTATCTCCTGTTGATTTTATTGTGCTGTATCATGAAAGGTCTTAGATTCTCCTGTAACTGTGACTCTGAAAGGCCTCGCTTTATAAAAGAGTGAAAGAAAAAACCAGAATATTACTTTTCTTACTAAAATGCTTGGTAATTATTTTTAAGGACTTTGCTGTGAGAAATGGCAGTCTGGTTTTAAAAAAAGGGAAGCTTGAGTGTGTTAAGCTATGAGCTACTGGAGTGAGAGTAGCTAATTTTACAGACAGATATACATACATTGCATATGTACATAGCTAATACTCATGTTTGTGTACATGTAAAAGTCATGTGACTTGTCTAAAATCATAGTCGTCTTGTGGCTTGGAAGGGACTGGTGCTGTCTTGAATTGCACCCAGTGCTGCTCTTCTGCCTTGTCCTCATACAGCCGCGTGCACAATTCTGAACCATGCATGGAGGTATTTGTGCTAATGTAAAGTAATTTGTTTACCTTTAGGTTAAGTCTATAAAGAATTAATCATAGACTAGTGGTTTTGTTTGCCAATTTGGAAAGTTTTAGGCATTTAATTGGTGAAATTATTGAACATATTACATGTCAGCTTGTATGATAAACTACTAAAAGTAGTCAAAACCAAAATAACGTGTGAGCTTTAATTTTTCATGTAGAGAGGCAGAGTAAAAGACTGACTAAAGTGGACTTGTGGTCTAGCATACCCATTTAGGATACAGGGGGAAGAAAGGAAGGAGGGGAGGAGATTCTTAGAGAGCCTTGCAGGTGGTGTCCCCGCCCCCTGATAGGTTTTTTACTATATTTAGTCCCAAATGCATGAGGGAGGAATATTACAAAAGCTTTTAGGCTGCAGAAAAATGCATGTTCTATTTGATAGCTTAGTAGTAAACTGACTCCTTAAGTTAAAGCAACTTGATGACATGAAGTTCTTGTATTTAGACAGTCTAAATCTGTTTTCAATTCATGCTGATGATGCATTGTATAATAATGCACAAAAATAATGTGATGATTCATTATTTCAGTAGCAACCAAAACATGCAATACCTGCTGCCACTAGCATTGCTTATATTGCCAATAGGTCAGCAGAGCTCTGGCAGAATTTACAGAGGTTAGTTGTCTATAGTGTATTAATGATTTTTTCCTAATTTAGGAAAAGCTATGTTTTCAGCTGTCTCCTGAAGATAAGTGTGTGTAACTTCAATCTCAGTAAATCATAGTGTCTGTGATCATCATGTTAAATCTAGACCAGGCCAGCAAAGGCAGTAAATGTGGGAGGAAGAAGCCAGGTCAAATCTCTGTGTTTGTCATTAAAGTGCCTTTCAGGTACGAATTTCCCGCTGCCATGAGTGCGTTTCTGCAGCTGAGACCACTCACCATTCAGTTCTGCAAGCCTGTACTGGACCTTCAGGCTAGAGTTTACGGAAGCCTGTCGCAGCATTTATGCTGTCCCTGGTGACTAAACACTAGATGGCAATCTCTCTTTTCCTCGCATCTTATTGCAGAAGGTCGATTTGGTTATAATTAGACTTGGTGGTGGTTGTTTTTTTTTTACTGTCTTTGAGGTGTTTTTCTCCCTAGGAACAGTAGTGTGGGTTGCCCTTCTGTCTGGCTGCTGAAAAGGGTGTAAGTGTACTGCTAAGAAGGACAAGGTTTTTTTGAACCTGTAAACAAAAAAAGAAGAATTTGCCAAGCTTTAGGCTTACACACCTTATCTGTCTATTGCTTATACATAATCAAAAATAATTAACCGTGTAAACGAGCACTTTTAAGTAAAGCCGGGCAAGTCAGAGTCAGATCTCACATTCCGTGCATATGTTGTTATGTGTCTGAGTACTGAGGTACTGGATTGGACCCACTTCATTCATCTCACATAGTTTTTTAGGTTGGTTTGGTTTTGGTTGTTTGGTTTTTAATTTTCTTGAGGTGCTTGATGCAGACCACTTCTAGGAGCTTGGTTCCCCTGCAAGAGTGCTTTAAGGCTCAGGAATGTTCATGTGTGTAGATTGTGGCTATTGAATGGTTAGCTGTTAAAGTCTAATCTATTCTTTCTTTGTCTTTGTTGTCTCGGTAAAGTAAGTTTTTAGTGTAAAACAAGTAAAGTGCATGTTCCAGCTCGTGACTCTCGAGTTACTTCAGTTGATAGAAGCTTGGCTTAGCTGATTTCTGTTGGCTGATCTAAGGCACCGGGATTTCTTTAATTGTGCTGGGTGTATCTCCTTAATGTATTTGACTTAAAGGTAGGAATCTTGAAGCTGTAAAGTTTTGTCCAGTTTTCATGAAAATGGGCAGACAGATGGGATAGATGCTGTTTACTTTCGCAGTAAGAGGAAGGCTGCTTGACTCACCTCTTGTGTGGACGCAGATGTTTAGCAGAGAAAATGCAAGAAACCACTAGTTCACGGTTTGTAGAAAACTAATGTGTGTTCTTAAATGACTGATTCTAAGTAAATAACATCAAAAAAGGCATTCACTACTTCTGTGTTATTTGTGTAGTAATACATGTCAGCAGATGGTCAGAGGAAGTGATAATACATCACTGCTCCCTATTCACTGTCTAGTGCACAGCACTCAATAGGAAATTCATGCAATGTTTGAAGATGAACTGTGATATCAGAACTGTATTGATAATGCACAGCTCTGTAGTTAATTTAACACCAGACATCGCTGTCTCTTACTATTATTTAGTGCTAATGGGTGATTAGTACGTTGTTTTGTTTTGTTTTGAAATGCAGGAGAGAATAAACTAATGCTGATCAGTAGAGTAATCATTTTGAGGAGATGATAAACACTGACATTTTGCCCTAAGCCAAGAGTGTGCAATGGTTGAGACTGCATAATCCTCTGGCCTGGGATGACCAAAAGGGTAAGTCAATAGTTGTAGTCTCTTAAGGGCTGGATCCAGATTGCTTAATTTGGGACTTGGAACAGAATCCAGTATGCGAGTCCCAACCAGCATTGTGGAGTGCCTTTTTTTTCTGTAGCACCATCTATTCCAGGCAGCAAAAACCAGCAGGCAGCAAAAAACAGCAGGCAGCCTGTCTGATTAGCCTGAAATTGCCTAGGTCTTAAGAGTTCACATAAAATGCATACTCTGAAATGCCCTATAGTCCGAGGAGATAAGCAAAACATTAATTGCATCACTGAAATTGGAATTGCAGCAGAAGTTAGGAAATCTGTTGGTACCTACATGTAAAGATGCGTATACCTTGCACGATCAGCACAAACTTACAGGTCTGACACATGTTAGGAGGGCTGAATTGGTTCTAAAAAGACTGTGGAAGTGGTAGCAGTTTCTGTGTTTTGCAATAGCATTGCAGTTGAGATACATGCCCAGGGAGTCGGGAAGCTTGGCTTGGAACTCTCCTCAGTGTGACACTCATGGGTCACATCCCAGGAAGCTGCGTTAGCTGTAAAGCTAAAAGTTCATACCACAGCCTACTTGGACCCGGGTTCACTTCCATGTCACATGCATTTCTGTGGCTTTTTTGGGGGTTGTTTTCTTTCTTGCAGCAGCTTTCCGTGCAAGTAAATGTACTATGCTAATTTTCCCATCTTTTGTTGTCAGTAGTCTCCTCAGTCTGCCAGTAGTGGCCAGAATGAGGTACTTGAGGAGTTTGGCACCTTAGGAGAGAAGAAATACCATTTTATCTCAGGCAGTGTCTTTCTCCCTGAGCCAAACAAGACCCAGTTCACAGGTTTTACTTTTTTTTTTCTTTTTTTTAAAATGCAAATGGCGTAAGATGTGTGGCAAAACAAGAAGGAAGGGTGTCTTCATAGCCACACAGAGGTTGACTAGTGCATTGTCCCAGAGCAGACGGAGAGGAGACCTCTGCTTAGACATTACCTGTGACATGCCCATAAACTGTACCATGTCTGAGAGCCAAAAACTGAAGAAGAACCAGCATTTTACGTGGTAAAAATTGATCTGCAGAAAACTGACAGGAGACTCAATTTCAGAGCCCTGGTTTCTGTCAGGGTAGGGGAGCAGCTGTAGGTGGCTGGTGAGAAGGTGGCTGCAGCAGCAAAACCAGTTTGGGAATTTCATTACCCCTGTGCTGTAGTCAGTGAGGACCTGCTTTAAATGGTAACTCCTCCCCTAGCCCCAACTTGGAGGCACTTTCTGAGATTTAATCTTGGATTTATTGGGATTTATTCAGTGCTCTGCTTTACTAATGCAAATAATTTGTTTAATTGTTAAATACCAAACATGCAACCAAAACCAGACATTTTGTATAAAAGAATAGTAGTTATCTCCTGTCACAAACTGATGTAGGTCTCTTCTGTGTTGTAATTCTGTGTTAAAAGAATTGCTTGAAATGTTTTAAAGTAGTATTTCATATTTATTTTCAGTATTGTATTCTATTAATTAAAAATAGTCATATAATTTAATTTCATTTCAGTAGTTTCCTTTCTGAATTGTTCACATTGCTTAATATTGCCCCATCCTACTAGGGGATTTTTATTGCTAAATCGATGCAATTCTTTTATTACTGAATGGTGCTACTTGGCCACTGTGCCGCATTGGATGCCGTGGCTGTAGTTGCTGCTGAAGTTCATAGTTCTGTGGTTTAACTCCCTTGCTGCACTGTACAAAGTTACTATTTGGCTGTGGATTATGGCCAGCATGAAGTTGGTGTGTTGCAGACCCGAGGTCGTTATGGTGGGCAGCCATGAATTGGGCAAATAGAAGTGCTGATCGGGGAGATGCTGTGTTCATCGTACCTGTGGTATGTACTAGAATATTGCATCCAGGTAGTTACTGCTACTAGTGAGCTCTAATACCCAGGTTAAGTAGCTGTCACTTGACTGAATAGTGCCACACGAGTGACTTAGTCCCAGTTTGTTTCCAAGCTGAAAATTAGTTTTAAGTAACAACTTCTAGCAATATAAAAAACAAATTTTTCTCTTAAGCATGCATATGTTAATGTAGGTTATTAACATATATATATCTGTTACGAGGTAGTATATAGGATGTATGTACTTTCGCAGTCAACCAGTTACAATACAGGTGGAATGCAGCAGCTTCTTGCTCAATTCCTTGCATATGTACAGTTGACCTTCATCTTAAAGGTCTTCCAATAGAAATTATTCTGAATTGATTTGAATTGTTAAAAAGTGAGGGAGGCTTTCAGAGCTGGCGTGACTTGGGAGAACACACATCTTATGCAACTAAGTGAGCATTCAGGAAGGTTCCTTGGGTGGTGGTGTACTTTGAGAAGGAAACAGCCCTCACGCTTATCTCGGATGAAGGCAAAAAGTCTTCCTTGATACCTTTGTTAACTGTTGAAACAGATGAGAAGTGAAAGAGATGACCAAAGAGTAAGTCACTGATGGTGGTGTTCTTTTCATTCAACTTCTTTCTGGGTTGTGGATCTCAGGATGGTTTAAACATGGCTAAAAAGTCTTGGCTTGCTAGGACATGCTAGTGTCTTCTTAGGAAGACTTTTGGCTTTCCCCTTTGTTCTTTGTTCAGTTTTGTGGTGGTTAGTGGGTTGGTTTTTTTTGGGGAGGGTGGGTGGGTAACAGGTGTTTGGGTTTTTTTGTGTTACATGTCTTCTTCATACAGTTTTCTTGCAAGCTTTGGGTCAATGCTTTGCTGCAAGTGGTACCAGCTGAGTGTCTTTTTTTATATAGCAAATATGCCTCGACCTTAAGAGGGTATTTAGAAGCTGTTCCAGAAAATGTATTTGTACCTGTATGGCCTCCTTCCAGCTACTTGGCAGTGTAAAAAATTGCACCATAAAGATCCTCTGACTTTAGCTTTAAGATAACAGGAAAATCAGTGTCTGTCCTTCCTTCTGCGTACTAAGGGACCTGAGTAAGTGTTGTTTATGCTGATACTGTTTATCCGCTGTCTTCCATAATTGGTCCAATTGTTGTTAGATTTTGGGTTTGAATGATTTGGGTCTTTTGAGAGTGGAGCTGGGCAAACAGGTTTAATCGATGTTAGCAGACTCAGTGGTGCGTAGTAGAAAGTTGAGTGTCTATGGTTTACCCCTTTGTCCTTCAAAACAAAGATCCCTGGGGCTGGGTGCAGGAACGTGGTGTCAGAGTTGCATGTGCTGCTGATGATCACAGTGGGCTGCAGCAAGGATGCCAGTTGTCCCTCCGGTGGGATAGGCTGCACTTCGTAGTCTGTCTTGATGTGAAGGTGATTTCACTTAGGGGTGGGTGATTGAATAAGCTGCAGTGAGCCTGCTAGCAATGCACATGGTGCTGTTGCCTTGGGACGAGACAGACGAGTGGGAGGGTCAGAGCACACAAACCCTGGCTCCAAAAAGTGGCACCAAAAGGGTAAAAGTTTCTTAATTTGTTCAGTCACTGGTCCTGCTGTGTGACGCTGGGCGGGTTGTGGTGTTTCCTTATCTGTAAAATTGGGATAATTGTCTGTGTTAGTCCGTTACCCTGCATTAATGTGCAAGACCAAGAATTGAAAAGGTTTTTTGGGTGGTGGTTTTTTTCCATGTCATGCTTTAATAAAATGTTGAATTACATACTTCTTACTGCCATCTTTTCTCCCTTCTCTTCCCCTCAAAAAAACCCCACGATAACTTCTATAAAAAATTGTTGATTCCATTCAATTCTATGTATTCACCAGGATAGGGTTTTTTGTTTCCTTTTATCTGTTTAGCAGTTTAAATGGTTTCAAGGACCAACTGGTATATTATGAAGTATAATCCTTACTGATTTGACATGGACTTTTCTAGGTGTCCTACAGCTACCGTACTTCTTAAGTTGTGTATGTTGTCAGTATTAGTTGCTGATCTCTGGTAACAGAGCTTGTCTCTTAATCCTTGTTTTAAATAACAGGGTTATGTTTGAAGCTCCCCAATGATAAGGAATCTGCTCAAACTCCCATGAACTTTTACAAATGTCACTTAAAAGTTCACTGGTTTCTTTGCTTACTTCCTTCGAAACTTTGTGGATTTATGTTACACAAACTATGCTCATCTAACCTTTGCTGATAACCAATTGAGTTGTATGTTCAGCACATTGTTGCCATTAGCACCCAAAATTAATTATTTTCAGGAATGGACTGATTTTAAGTATGTACAAAGGACCTGAAGGTCATTGACTTTAATTAGAATGGTGATGTTCACCACCTTTCATCATTAGGACCTTTTTAGAACAGTTTTGCTTTTGCAAGGGGCTGTGTCTCCTTAATTCATTCTGTGTCTCTGGGACACATTACTTGTACAAATTTCCATCTTCCTGTGAGAGCGGAGTGAGCCACGTAGCCTTTTAAGAAGAATATTAATGCTCTGCTGTAATTTTCAAGTACTTTCTGATTTTTTTTATTGTTACTACTTTTGCTCAAATTCTCTGTAAATAAAATAAAAGCGTTTTAGCTGGGAAAAGAGATCCAGTTTTTGTCCTTGTAACCTTGAAAATTCTGCCCTGCTACTGTAATGACCAGCGTATGCCTCTCTCAATAAGAGGTACTTGGTCACTTTCTCTATGTAACTCTTGTGAGAATGTCAAATATTTTCATTTACAAACATGTCTATAATTTTCTGGTTTACTACTTTTCTTTTTTGCTATGCCTCATAGTTCTCTATTCATTTGGTCTTTTATTACTGTTCTGGCCTGGAAATCTTAACTTTCATGTATCTTTGTTTTCTGGTAATGTCTGTCTATAGTTTGTTACTAGCATGTGAAATTGTCCTTAATAGGTGTGAACAGTCTGTTCTTCGTGCTTTGGCTATCTTTTTACAAATCCAGAGTGCAGGATGTATTTACATGTCTTCACCTTTTGTCTTGTGTGTGGCGTTGTAGCCCAACTAGAGTAGAATTAGCAATGATGGTTTTTCTTCTGAATTTACTTCTTTAGCCGTAGTCCTCTAATTCTTTTGGCTTCTTGTTATTTTAACCATTTCTGTTAGTGTCCTTCTCCATTCCTTTCCCCTTTTCTACCTGTTCGCTGTTGGTATCTATTGTTACATCTGCACTCCTTTGCCAGGCAAGAAAATGCATCCTCTTACTATTTTGATCCGTTTGTTCAGTGCTTTTTCTTGTGTTTCTGCAGAAACGACCAGATATGTTACAACTCTTGATCAGTTTTATTTAATTAGCCGTTACCATAAAATTCTGGTATGTTGTTACTAATTTTTCTTGTCACTTTCCCTATGTATTTATAGAGGTTTTTCAATGTTTTTCATATTCTAGGCACAACATAGGCTTTCCCATTGTAGAATGTTCCTCTGAAGGAGACTTTATTCTTTCCAAACCACCAGACACAGGGGGACTAGTATCGTTTGGCACTGTAGCTGAGCAGTTGGTGTATGAATTGGGCAATCCTCAGCACTATCTTTTACCAGATGTCACATGTGACTTTTCCGAAGTTTCCATCACTGAAATTCCAGGTTAGTCCCCTTACATGTCAGTGAACTGGTTTATCGAGCTAAAGCAGTTACTTTAATTTACATGTTTTCTCTGTGTATTTCTTGTTAAATCAGTTCCTTGGAGTATGATACTATACCAAACTGACTTTTTCGAGGACTTTTGCTAGAAATGCCTTTAGAAATTTTAACCATACTCTTATTTATCTTCCTGGCTGACTAACTCACATCTTTGATCGCTGCTCCTTTTGCTTTACTTCTAAATGAATGCCTTGCACCTACCAAGTCTTTAAACTATGTATTCTGTGTGAGCAACATTGAGACAGCTCCACTATGATCTCGGAATTTTTTAAACTGCAGGTCAGTTTCTTTGCTCAAAAAAAAAAAAGTATGTTTTGTACATGTTGTCTTATATGGCATTTGAAATGTTAGTAACAGTGGAAAGCTGTGTCTTTCAAAGCACTGCTTGGTAATGGTGTTTTTCTTAGACATTTGGGTGGATCAGCTTAATGGTAGAAGCATGCTTAGGTACTGGGTTTCCAACAGACCATCTCTGTTTGAAAAAGTCCATTTGCTAGCCTCAAAAATCTCAACAGCCAGTAGACTAAAGATGAGGATAATGTATGTTCTGGATTTAGTTTTGAAAGCAAAACAGACAAAAAGACTTAGGCTTAACAGATTTGAAGATCTGTAGGTTGGATAAGACCGCTTGAAAAAAAAAATCATTTGAACAACAGTCATTTGAAGTTTGGTTTTTACAGCATCCGTATTATATGTCCTTTTTCATTCTAATAGAACTTAGCTGTGACAGTATGACGAGTGTCTCTCTAAAACTTAAGACAATTGAAATCTCAAATTAAAAACTTACTGTGATAAAACTCAAAACACTGTAGTGTCAAAAATATTTTGCTTCAATAATAAAGGCACTGTAAAGTTGTGCAGTGAACCTTTTGCACATGCAACATAACCAAATGGCAGTCCGATAAGGCCAGCTTGCTGCTCTTAGCCACCAGTCTTTTTTTACAAAAAAAAAAAAGACACTCTAACCTTCCTATGAACTTTTAGCTTGCAAATGACCCGATATGACATGTTTGAACTTAAAATGAACTTTCACATGAACTTTCAGTTAGCCTTCTTAGAAATACAACAGATGGAAAATGGGCAGATTTCTTAAATATTTTTAGTTTGAAGTGCTTTGACACGTACCCCAGTAAAAACAGGCAAGCTATCTATTTTTTTCTGTTTACATTGCTGATTTTATTGTCCTGCTGGATTACTTGCAGTGTTTGAACTGAGAGGTGCTTCTGTTTTCTTTTTGTCAATGAATACTATGCATTTTGTTTTGTGGGGGTTTTAGTTTGTGTTACTCCTTCACCTGGAACACGAAACTCTTCCAGATCTTCACCCTGACTGTAGGGATATTACTCTGTATCGAGAGAGTTACATTAACCTGATGCCAGTCTTGTGGAGAGAGTGATGTTATTTGAGTGATACGTAACATTTCTGCTAGTCACATTCACTTTTTCAGATACGTTCTGATTTGATCTCTTAGAGTATTTGTTTAAAGCTTTGAACTGCTTCCTAAATATTTGCAAGCAGAGGTTAGGTGCAGGTGAGCTCCAGTACTGCTGGCTGGCTGTCATAAGGTGCTGATCCTGCACTCTAATTTTCACCGCACCTATTGATTTTCTCCTGTTCAAGCCTGAATGTGATGCCATGACAGCAATTTTCTCCAGTTTCTTTTTGGCGTTAGTATTCCTAATACTGACAAGAAGGCTAAAGTGAAATTATCCCTTCACTTACTAAGCTACCAGCAAATAAGCTTTTGCTCTTTTCTCATCTGCCTTGTTTTGTTTCTTTACCAAGTGGACTGCAGTCTACAAAGGCAGCTGCAGTGAATTGTGTGCTCTGTGTGCGTGTGTGCAATAAATGGCTGTTAAGTGGGAAATAACTATTGGGTCTGAAGTCCTAAGGCTGCTTTCTGCCTTAAGATATATTTATTTTTTTTAAGTACAGGAATAAACATTTCAAGCATTCTGTTAAAAGGCTCATTTGCTGTTCGTGTTTCTAAGGCAGGGGAGGACTGTTGCATGAAGGGTTCTCTCTTCTGTGGCAGTATAGCTATCAATGCTTTGCTTTTTAATTAAGTGCATTTGATTAATATGTATCACAAAAGAATGTCTTTGAAGTTACGTTGAAGAAGCTTAAATACTGATTTTTTTTTTTTTTTTAATTACTACAGGTTTTGACGGTGGGGCAGTGAAAGTTCATGGAGCAAAAGGATCGCCTCCTTCAACGTTTTATAAGGTATTATCTCTTTCTGTGAAGTTGTAAGGTATTTTTGATTTCAAAAAAATCTTGTATTTTGGAGAAAATATTAAATAGTTTTTGCCAAAAACTGTTGTCACTGAAATTGTCATCCTCCCTTCTCCAGGAGTAAAAGAAGGTGGGGGAGACAAACTTTGATACATAAAACCATGTTAATTTGTATAACAGGCTTATCCACAAACCTCCAGAGAAGACTGGATGGAATTCATTTATAGTAATAATGATAATTTTTAGAACATGTTAGCCCAATAACACCTCTATACTTTTTGATTTTTATAATGGTATGTTAATTTTGTTCTATTTCATTGTGAAATTTATCTGTGGCAAGTGGTTTTCAAAAGGGGAGTAATGAGTAATCACATCTGTCAAAGACAGCAGCTAAGAATGGGACAGGTGAAAGAAGCCTTTCTTGCATTTCTTGTAAAACTGTGAATTTTTTGATTTGTTACTGTGGTCTTCCAGTGATCTCCATTTCCTGAATGAATGCTAATACGGTTCTGTTGGAGTATCAGTGAGGCTGGATCCTTTTCTTGTTTAAACTAGTGGCAAAACTGACTTTTACAGAAGCAAGATCAAGATCAGAAACTAACTGCTTAGCACAGCCGTATCAGAAGAGAGTTAACCTAAGCAGGGAATTGTGCTAGTATTTCTGTTTAAATAATACAACCTATGTCTGAACATCATTTTTCTGCAAAACTCTTTACTGCATTTTTGAAACATTTCTGATGCTTTTAATATATTCAGTTTTATATAAGATAGGGTTTTGGTATTTAACAGACAGGGTATTTCAGAGGTAGTTAATATCACCAAAGCAGGTTTGGGTTTGGTGGGTTGTGAAGTCAGAATAAAGAGCTCGCTAAAGGTTCCAGAGTTGAACCATACTGACAAAGCCTTTTTAGAATTCAGTGTACCACAGGTCACTTTGCTCATGCCCTTAGTTTTTCACTTCAGTCAGCCTACTTTCTAGTAATCACTTTTGAATCAGCTTTATGGAAGAGGGGTTGATATTTTGAAAGTATTGTGGGAGTGCAATCTGAACATGAGTTTTTTCTAAACTTTCCCCTATTATAACGAAGCACTAATTTATTTATTTATTTTTTGATAGGCAGCCTACAATTTCAGTACAATAATAGTCTTGCCAGCTTTTGCATTTCTTCAGGATTTTAATTACTAGTGCAATAATTTTAGTTACAGAAGCTGGAACAACAGATTTTCTTTCCATGAGTGATCTGTGTCTGCGTTATCTGCATCTTGAAATAACTGTCTTTTTAATCTGAAAGTAAGTTTTTGTTGCATTTGAAATGGCAACAAAATAGCCTTAAAACAAATTAAAAGCACATTTTTTAAAGATGTTTAGTTTACAGTGTCACCGTATAACTGACAGAGAAGTGAATTTAGAAGTAATTCCTAAAAATGACATAGAATGAGGAGTATACTTCTGTACAAAACATCAGATTCCATCAGTCAGATGATAGCTATGCTGATGCTCTGCTGATGCTCTTACTCCTGTAATAAATCGTGGAATTTGATACTGGCAAATATAGAAGGCAGTGAATATATGAAGCAGGAAATACTTTCTTTTTTTTTTTTTTTTTTTTTTTTTTTTTTTCCTTCTTCTTCCTTGGTCAGATTGTGCGGTTTGAAGCAGAATGTTTTGCTGCTTCTCAGCAACTTTTCTGTTCAGCAGCCTTGTCCTCCTGCAGTTTTTGTTCTTGACTTTACATTTCCATACTTCTGTATACCTAAGGGAAATAACTGAGACTTAAGATTTTCAGTTGATGAACCATGAAATGGAGTAAACAAGATAGTATGACAGTTTGTTTTTTACATAGCAGTAAAATTAAAAATAAAATTTAATTTCTTTATTATTATGTCTTAAGCAAGACATTTGAAATGTAAGTTTAGGGATATTTTTAAAATAAATCTTACATTTTGTGTATTAAACAGCGTAATGATACTCTAAAGTGTTAAGTTATACTTTCTGTGAATTATTTATATATATTTTAAAACTGTTTAGTTGGCTTTCAGTAATAAATGTCCATATGCTTTGCACCCCTTTTTTAGAAGTAATTTTTAGGAAATTAATATGTTCAACTTGGCTAGGAAGCGACTGAATAGGCATTATAACAAGGTAGAAGTATTTAAAGGGTGCGTTACATCTCTCGGTAACTGTAGAAGAAAATTATTTAATTGCAGCATTAAAGGTTAAGTTTAGTTAGTAAAACTGTGATAAGAGAAAGGGAGATACAAGGTAGATTTCCAGGATAATAATGAGAAATACATTACCTGTGAAATAGTTTCTCAAAAGTAATGGCTGAAACACCATTTTTTGCAGACATTTAGAAGTAGGCTGGGTAAAGAGTTTGAAAATCTACTGTAGATAAAGCATTTCTGGTTGTAGATATTTATGCTGAATATTTTACCAGGTTCTTCAATTTCTGCTCTTGTTTTTATGTTACCTAACAAATGTTGAAAATGCTCATTATGCTTAGTTTAGATACATCTATTAAAGCTTTTCTACCATTTATGGCCATGCATTATGGTAATCTCTTTCACCGTGCTAGAGCTCTGTTAAGCAGTTATAGTACTGGAAGTCTAGTAAAATGCTTATTAGTTAAATGTTTGCAATATATAGCATATTCTTTTTTGTGTGCGAATGTGAGTGTATGTGATATTTTTTTTCCCATTCATTTTAATACTTCTGGGAAACTTACGTCTGATCTATTTCACTGTGATGGATATTCAGCTTTTCATCATCAGAATGTGTCCTATGTACTAAAATAGGTAAGTACAGGAGGATTTGAGGATGACAATGAGAAGTGATTCAGGGTTTGTTTTGAATATCTCAATATTCCAGTAGAATTTTGTATTTTGTGATGATAATGGTTTCTTGCTATTCTGCTTTTACTTCATGTATGGATAATGATTGTCAGAGAGCATTTATAGCATATTGGTATTGAATCCCATGTAATGTCATAATCCCTTATCCTTAGGTAAATGCCACTTACCTTGATGGCTTCAGAGCTACTGCTGTCTGTCCGGTGGGAGGTCCAAAGGCAGTAGAAAAAGGAAGACGCACTGCGGAAAGTATTCTGCAAAGGTTAGTATTGGAGTCTTAGAAGGGGGTTTCACGTTTTCTTCTCAGAGGTGATGAAAATTAAAGCTGTGACATACGATGGCAACTGTTTTAACCTTGTAAGAACTCTAGAAGATTAAAATCTTCCAATTGGGAGGACACCTCAAGACTTAAGTAGCCTGTTCAGGAAACCTGTTTTTAATGTGCAACTACACTTCAGCTACATTTGACAGAACAAGAAAGGTCTCAGATACTGTTGAAAATAGATAGCTGGGTAGTGGAGAGAAACTCAAATTAATGAGGGAAAAGCTGTGACTCAGGTTAAAATGTATTAGGTGCCAGAGAAACCCATGTGAAATACTTTTCGCTGACTTTCACAGAACATTTTAACCAAAAATCTTAGTACTATGAAATGTGGGCAGTTTACCAAGTTTGTGTGTTAAACAAAATCATCTTAGTACCTTGTAAAAGTTGGCTAATGATTTTGTTTGCTAGAACAATTTTACAATTGTAAGACAGACTGATAGACCTTTAGACATATTGTCATGCCAGTATATTTGGGTGAGGAGGGATTCCTCTTAAATACAATTCCAATGCACAGAAATATCAGAGCATTTACTCCTGATAACCCCAGTCTTTCTGGTTAGGAGATCTGTCTCTTTGTGCCACGCTTTATATAGAACTTCCCCCCATCCTATTATAGACCTGTGCAGCAAGTACACCAGGATAGAAGTCTGTCAGAAATGCAAGCTTTTCTGGGGCTGAGAGTGACTCGCTGCTCGTGTGCCCACGTACAGCACTGGTGAAGGAGGAGCTGTGTGACTTCCCTCAAGAGATGTAGCAGATGAGAGCAGGCTGATACGGGATGTCTAATTAAGTTCTGGGATCCCTTTCTTCAGTCGTGTGAATGCTAAAAGTTTGCGTCCAAGAGCTACTGAGGAAAATCAAGAAAAAAAAACCTTCAAAAGCTGTAAAACACAAAGACTCGGAAGTCTCCAAAAAGCAGTCTTTCTGGAAGCTTGGTGATTATTTTGGAGAGAAAAAAGAAATGGTATATTTTCCCTTTCCTGTTCGCTCTTGGACATTATTTCAGACCAGACTACATGAATCTTTCATCTGATTGAAACAGCTTGTGGTGCTGCTGCCTCTGTGACCACCATAAAGTTAATTTGGGCTGCTTACTGTGCTGTCCTGAGTAATCCTTGGAAGAGGGCTGATAAAGGCAGCCAAAAGCTGGTTAACTGGCTTGATAAGTGGCCTCTAGCCCATGAAGCATGCTTGGAGCAGTTGTGGCTTGTTCTGTGGGTTAAAAATATTACCTATCAATATATTCTCCATTTCAAACAGTCTTAAACCAGCTTAATGTGTGGAATCATTTATTCAGCATGTTTGAAAGATTTCTCTGTCAGCCCAGATATAGAATAAGACATTAAGCTATTCTGATCACAGAGAATGCTCTAGCAGCAACTACATCTTTTTAGGAAGCTCCAGCTTCAGTATTTCCACCAGTTCCTGTTGCAGGAGAATGTCTAAGGACATGATCTTTCAGCAAGCCAGCCCCCAGTCCATTCTAGGTTAAATTCTGCCCGGTAGTGTAATGGCAACAAGTACAGAATAAAGTGCACAAATGTAAGGTGCTTCAGTGATACAGGTCAGATTAGCTGGTAGCCTAAGACATGAAGAGTTTTTGCAGCTAGTAATACAACTTTTCTTGCATGCTTCTGCTTTATTTAATTTTTGAAAGCAGGAGAGGTTTGGCAGTATGTGTGTGAAGAAGTCTCTTTGGAGTAGTCTTTGGTGTCCTTTTGTTTTTGATGGTTCTCTATTGCATTACCAATAGGTAATTCTGAAAAGGTTAAAAATCTGAAAGGGCTAAAAATTACCCACAGAACGTATTGTGAACTCCGGTATCTCAAACTGTAATGCTTGTAGATAAGTAACTTAAAATAACTTATTACAGACATAATTTGCAAATTTAGGTACCTTAAATCAAGTATCTATCTTTCTGTGGTCACCGAAATAAAGATGGCCTCATTTGTGGTACATGGACCACCTTCGTGGCTTTACAACAATTAGAAAATTGTATTTTATATTTCAGTCCTGTGTACTGCTTAATTTTTCAGGTACCTTGTTAATATTTACAACACTGATAATATATTAACAGTGTCTTCAAAATGTTCCACTGATGCAAAGTATTCTTCTCATCCTAATTCCAACGTTTCTATTGATACAGCTAGAAGGGTGCCAGAACAAGATTGTTGGGAATCCAGTTTAGCTGCTTCAGAATTTAACTTATTTTTCCAGTCTCCAACATGTTAACAAGTTGGACTTTTTAACAGTTGGATTCTTTTAAAACTTTTTTCTAACTTTTTTACTGTGTTTTCTTTTTTTATTTTATTTTGAACTTCATATGATTATTTTTTTAAAACTACAGCAATCATATTCAGTTTTAGTGGTTGAGATTTGGTCTCCTTTTTCTAAGAGCTGTTGCAAACAGTCTGTTTAATCTAAATTTAATGCTTGTCAAAAGCCAGTATTAATTCCTGGCTCACTTAAAGCAATGTGTCTTTTCATGGCGTATAAAAAGAAGGTAATGTGCATCCCCGTTATTAATTATGGTTGGAGAAACTTGGCATTCTTGACACAATGTGCTTTGGTGCAAATGTCCTGACAGAAAGTTTGAGGGATTTCAGTGCTAGACTGGGAAGGCATGAGTAATGAAGAAACATTCTCTTTAAAAACTTCATCTACTTTTTGGCATTTGAGTTGCATGTTCATTAACCCCAAATAAATACCTTTAAGGTTTGAAAGAAGGTTCCCTCTTCAGTTTGCTTTTTCTTCATTGATGCCTGTGGTTTAATGAGTCAGTCTTATGTATTTGTTGGTAGTCCATAATGCCTTATAGCAGAAACAGAATTAAGAACTGGTTTACCAGTATGAAAACCAGGGAGATTGCATATACTGTAACTACATTTCAAGCTGTCTTTGTTTTAAAGATGAAAGTCAGAGCTGGAAACTATTTTTGTCTTCCTGTCATCTTTCAAATAATTTGAATAAACGAAAGGCTCAGTTTGAAACCTAGGGATAAATTCAGAGGCATAACTTCCTTGTTAGTAATTGCTTGATCTGTAGTATTCAGATATATTTGTTTAGTGTAAAGTATTCATATTCCAGTTTACATGACAGAGCCTTAGCTCCTGTGGACCACACAGGGCTACTTCAGGTAATCATTTTGAGGCAGTTTACTAATAAAAAACAATCATTTGTTGCAGGACTCGTCTTATTTTCAGTCAGCTTGGGTATGAAGATTACAGTGCAGTTAACATACAGGTTTTAGGGTCCGAAGATACATATGGACCTCATGCTAGAAGGAGTATAGATGGTGTAAGTATTCAGTGGAGCGTTCTTAAACTTTTACTGACCTCTTTTAATCTCTCCATATTGTTATCTTTTCCACAACTTTAAAGGAAGTCACTGTCATCTTGGGAATTTCACCCCATCGTCTTGCAAAGAATTCAGTGTCGCTACTTAGTGTACAAAATTAAAACTGACTAGGTCTTTGCAGTATTGGGTCTTCCAGAAGCGATGATATGAAATACTACAAAAATGTTGGCTTTGTAGTGTGTGTTAATGTTGTTCATTTAAATAAATCTTCTTACAAAGAAGTTCTTGTGACATGGACTAAAATTGCATGAGATTTAACTAAATGACCACATTATAAAGACTGCAGTTAAGAGATGGCAGTGTTAGTGTTGCCTGTGCAACTTTAAAACTGTCTGTGAGTCCTTTGTGAAACAATCTTCAACTTCATAATTCTGTATCCTATTTTTTAACTTACAAAATTTTATATATATTACAAAATTATAAAATACACATAGTGAAGATTATGAATGATGGCCATAGCCACTGCAGTTGTGATATACTTGGTCTGTTTTCCTAATCTAGAATATGAAAGTCCTTCTTAAAGGAAAAAAGACTGTAAATCTTGTCCTCACTTACATGCACTTTAAATATTTAGACAGTTTAGTTTGTTCCAGAGCGGTAGCATTTAATTCTTCTTTGTCAATGGCAGTCTTACAAAACTCTTAAGGTACACGTGGCAAAACTCAGCTCTGAGTTTGATCTTAGGAGTGACAACACTTAAAACAGCTGACAGTTTGTATGTATAGGAAACAAGAATGTGATGTGGAGAAAGACAGCAAACTTTTTACTATAGAAATTAAGTATTTGTAGAAGTTGGGCAAGATTTATCTTGCAGCTGTTCATTTTGGTGCTTGAGCTTCAGTTTCCTTCTGCACAGCAGCAGAAGGTTCTTCCCCTGAGTAACAGGCTTTATAATGTGGTCTTTTTCCTCTTAGGACCATAAAACCTGTCGTGTTAGATGTGTGTTACTGAGATTGCAGGATCAAGATTTTGAAACATAGGAACAGATGTTCCAGGTGTTAAACTTGTCTGTATTCTGTTCATACCAGCTGCTTATGGTTATGCATTGTAATACGTTAATTAAATTGTTACATAGGAAGCTTTTGGTCTCATTGTATAGAGCAAATATTTTTTTGAAAAAGAGCAGTTTCTTCTTCCTTATTGCTCAGTTTGCCTTGCTTACGGTACGTTAAATAAATTTTCCAAATTACGTTGAGTATTTGTAGTATTTTCCATATTTCCAGCCTCAACTCCCAGGTCCTATATTAAAAGTAAATAGAGCATTATCTGTATTGTATGTTCTTCCCCATACGTGCCTGAAATAAGATATGAGAGCTAAGGCTGAAATACTGGAAATGGCTCCATTGCCTCCTCCCTTCACTTGGTTCCTCCAGCACTTCAGAAGGAGCTAACCTGACAATTTTTCACCTGGAAAGCAGCTTAGTAGCTTAAGAAAAATGGGTGGGGAGTGAGGTTTGCTTTTCCATTTAAGATATAAAGTCATAGAATCCAAAGGAAAACGTCTGCTTGTTGGGGCTTCAGGTAGGAATAACGTAGTCTCTCAAACCCTCTTTCCTACCACATCTTTCCATACAAAATTAGACATGATTATTTGGGTTGCAAATAACAGTGCTCAAAACCAGAGCCATGTTGTGTTAGGCAGTATATTAACACACAAGGAAAACAGTTTCTGCTTTGAAGATTCTAGCATCTAAATTTAAAGTGGAGAAGCAAATGTATTTATGAATACCGAGACAGGTTAAGTTGCACAATATTTGGAGCTCAGTGAACATGTCTGATGTGCCTTGAATAATTCTCGCATATCCCAGGCTTACGGAGGCCTGTGTTCTGTAGCTGTTCTGACAACAGAAAGGATCCTTGAGAAATCAAGAAACACTTGCCTCCTTTCCTTTCTGTCTTCCCCAGCTGTTTACACGGGGGTTGCTTCCCACTATGATAGCTTGCTTTATCAGCAGCAGCCCAGCATGAGCAAGAATGGGACTTGAGTCAGCCCTGAGTAACCACAGCAGTATTTAATTTTTAATATTGCCTGCTCTTTGGGTTTCTGGTGGGGAGGAAGGTGGCATTTTGTCAGTCACATTGTGACTGTGTCACATTGTCGCTCAGCGCATGGTTTAGAAATACTGGATGTGTTTCATGTACTAATAGTACATCAGGTATTAGTTTGCTATATAAAAACTGTGTGCTGTCTGTAGTAGTTTTCTACTAACCCTTTGTTAACCAATTTACGGCACATTGTTAGGAAATTGTAACTTTGTTTTGCTGTTTTGGGGTTTAGTTACGATACAGTAAGATAAGTGACTCGAAAATAGTCTATATATCTAGTTTTAATACTGAGTGGGATTCACCCACTCAGAACAGGACTCAGCACATTGTCTTTGTAAACCATTGTATATATATGTGCATCTGTGGGCAAGGAAGTAAACCTCAAACCTAAATGGGATGTTGGAGCCATGGTACAGTTTAGAACCAGGAAGCGGTTGTGAATGCATACGTACGTTTTCTGCAAGAATATTTCTCATAAATATTTGTAGTAATTTAATGAATCTCGTGGTAGCTTTAGGAACATCGAATATTTCTTACAAAATGCATTTGAATTTGTGTCATGGCTGCGTATTTTCTGTGTAGAAACAGTTTTTTACAACAATCCAGTGAAGCTTTTTTTTAAACTGGAGAACTGATTGGTTTCGTATTTGTATTGCCTTGATCAGGATATCTGTTTCTGTATTCATAGAGGACTTCTATCCTTTCAGTGACACATGATCTGCTGGAAGAATAGAACCTCTCCTACCTTGGCTGTGCTAAACTTTTATTTTAGGGCTTGCCTACATGACTATGGAGATAAACTAATAAAAATGTGCATCAAGTTTGCATGATTTCCTACGTAATAGTATCGTGGCAGTATTTTCTGGTCTGGGGGTTTGGAGGCTGAGAAACAAGCTGTGTGTGTCTCCCTGTGAGTATGTCTATATGGGGGTACTTAAGAAAGATGAAAGCAATTATATTTATTGTTATGGTACCTCAGAGTACCTCTGTGTGGATGTGCCACTAGAATAGGAAGTAGAGAAAAATTATCTTTCAATATCATGAATATTAAGGACTTATGTTTAAACACACTAAAACAAGAAGACTTTTCCTGGGTTTTCGCTGACCACAGCTATAAAGTCAGGAACTTTTCCTCCCTTAGTGTAAGCTGGCATAAGTGAGCTTGTTCGTGTTGGGGTTTTGTCAGGTATTTTGGTTGGAATAGAGGATTTAGTTGTCTGTTAACGTATCCAGTCTCTTTGGGATACACTTACAGTAGCCAGGACGCTTAGTGCAGCGTATTCCAACATTTATGATAAACACCATTTTGGCAGCTGTCACTAGGAAATACATCCACATTCCTACATTGTTGAAGTTACTTAAATTCCTGAAATTGACTTGAGATTTTCGAATGTTGACATGTTCAACAGCATTGCTTTTGGGAAAAATGTACTGTATAGCCACAGGAAAACGATTCTAATGTACTAGATGTCAGGATTTCAAAAGGTAATACTCAATTTGCTGGTGTAGGTAACGTTTTTAATAACGCAGCTTCACAGAAATGTAGGCAATTAAGTAGCACTGGAGTTAAGAGATGTGGTAAAAAATGAGCAGTTTAGGACTTCAGATCCAGCATGTAGTTTCTCAGGTTATTTTGAAGAGAGAGATTTTTTTAAAGTTTAAAATGTTTAGTCAAGTCCTAAAAATTGGGGTGGGAAGACAATTTATTTTGTGATGATACTGTTAAAAGTTACTAAAGTTCTAATGAATAAGTTTATATTTTGTTAGGCATGTTAGTCTAGCATTTTTCACTGCCAGCTGTGTAAATTGACAATTGATTCAAGTAATTTTTACAATAGTTTTTGACACAACTTGTAGTTCTTGAAATCGGGAATACCCATTCAACTTTGGATAGTGAATAAACATCAAAACATCCAGCAACAAGGATGCAACATGATTTTCTCTGATGGCAATTTTAATTCAGTTCATCTAACAACTGCCTGCATATAGGAACAATTTCAAGGTGTTTATCTTTTCTCTCCTGTTCCTGTGTGTTAGAGGGAAGATGCTGTTAGTGTGAAGAAAGGTTCCTCTGTCTTTCTGTGCCAAGTCACGAAGGATTTGGTGCTGTGTAGGGTGATGCTGTTCCAGCCCAGAGGAGGAAGGACTCCTTTAAGGAGTCATGGCTCCATTCTTTTAATCTCGCCAAAAAAATGTCCCCTCTACTCCACACCTCAACCGCTGCATTTTGCAGTTGGGGCTGTTGAATTCTGGCAGCTTCTGTATCCTTCTTGTCTGCCAAGTTTTTATTCTCTGATGCTTTCAGAAATGTTACGGTTTCTGTATCTGAAAGAAATAGACTTTCTGCTAAAATCTGTTGTGTTATTTTAAAATACTCACGATTTTATGCGCAATTGGGAAGCTATTTAATGTTTCATAAATTATTATATGCAATGAGAGATGTTGGAATAAATTTTAAAATGGCTTATTTTGTCATACATATTGATTTCCTGGTACAGCAGACGTCTGGCATAGATTCAGAAGGGCTTGGATCTTCCAAAATCCAGTTGTTCCTTGCTTCAGGAAAATGTCCTCTTCAATATCCTAAGTAGATATTTGTTCAACTTTCCTTTACTTTTCTACATTTTTAGAACAGCTACCAAATCTGCAAAAATCTGTAGATGGGGCATTTAGAGAGTTATGAAATGCTCTGAGATCTGTAGAATAACAACTCCCCTGCCCCAGGCAACCCCAGGCACTTTGGTACGTTATTCTTGCTTTCATGAAATACATCCTTTCCTGTTGATGTAAAAAAAAAAAAAAAAAAGACATGAATACTACAAGAAGTCTCCTAGTATCTTGTAGTCAAACTCCTCCTTTTTGAATTTGATGTTAAGTAAGCCAAGAATTTCATGTAAGGTTATGAAAGAACTTCATAGAAAGAAGTTATAGAAAGAAGTTTAGAAACTTTCTTTGTGTTCATTAACAAAGAAATCTGACTTCCAGGGAGAAGAAACACCCTGCTGCAGGACTCCACGCCTGGAGTAGTGCGGTGTGAGAAACTCCTGACCAGTAGATTTTGATACCTTGTGCAGTCCCGTTTCATCTGTATGATGGAAGTGGTTGTGCTTGTGTTTTGGGACAAGACAAGACAGACTTCTGTTGTGAGCAGGCTTCACATTTTTAGAGATTCAAAGGTAGACCAAAAGTGGGTCTTCCTGGTGGATGCAAATTCTTGAATAATGAAGTCTTTGCCCTCAGTGAGACCTAATCTTCACTGTAAGGCTTTGACAGTGTATTGATTCAAATGATAGATCTTGCAGTGACAGAAAAGAGATTATTAGAGAGAGAGCGCTTATCTGCAAGAGCAGGTATGTTAGTTGACTATAGAGTAGGGAGCAGAGTGCTGGCTGGGTTTACCTTTAGAGGAGTATCTGCTCTTCTGTCTGGAAACATGATGGCTTTCACAGGTTCTGTTCTCCCATTTAACTCCCAAGGATTAAGTTTGAATTCTTTTCTGTGCACAGATCTGTTTGCTTTGTGATGCTAAGAGAGGTAAACCTGGCTCTTAACTTGACCTCAAAGTATTCTTAGTGCACTTAAAATAAGAGGAAAGGTTGTTTGCCAGTTCCACTGAGAATGAAGTATTTAATTTCTTACAAAATTTCTGTTAGTTATGGTACTTGATTCTTTGAGAACGCTGGAGAAGCAGCACCATTACCTAGCTTCCACCCAGCAGCAATTTCATGGTAGCAAAATAAAAAAGATAATGAAATTTTAACAGAAAATTATAGTGATGCTGGATGAAAAGTCACAGAATGAAAGCTGTAGTTTGTGGCAGTGAGCACTAAACATTTCCATTAGATTTAACTTGAATGCTGAGCTGCAATTATTTTTCAGTTTGGTAAATTTAACTGATGTTCTGCATCTAAGCTAAATAAATTTCTGCTTTTTTGAAGCAGGGTCCTCGGGAAGCTGTTATTTGGCTTGCTGTACACCATAAGCAAAAAGAAGCTGTAGAGATCTTCTCCAGAGAAATTGCACCAGCTGGAACTGGCATGGGTAAATATTTACATCATCTTGTAATAATTTTACAGTGAATTTTTTTTTTTTTTTTGTCCCTGAGAATGACTAGCACCCAAAGACTTAGTCGTGTTCAGTTTCATTTCTGCTGTGCTTAGTGACATTATAATTGTTTTTAAAGGTATTTATTGGTGTAGAAATGGGACCTGCAGACATTAGCAAAATGATAAAATGAAAGTTCTGGAGGTTTACCTCTGTTCTTTTGAGACTCTTTATCCTTCTATTGCTGCTACTGTCCCTTCCTGCTTTTCCCCCCCCTTTCCTCGTTTGTCTTTTTCCTACCCATGGTTACACTGATGTGCAATAGCGTCTTACTCTGTTTTACCATGTTATTAAACCTCAGTGATGCTATTAGACTTCACTGGCAATAAACATTAAGAATGTTATTCAGCTGGCAAAATTTTACCACAGTGTCCAGCCGGTCTCTTCAGCACTTTATCATCTGATGTTACTGCAAAGGATTTTTATATATACTACTGTACTTCTGTTTAATGTGTAGCTGCTTTTGTAGGTAATTAAAACTTTCAGATATAAACCAAAACTTTTTAATACTGCAGTGATAATGCTAACAACCTGCATCTAATTTTTTATTCACAGGGTATCTTAACTACCAAACTTGAATTCTGATCCTGCACTATTAAGTCTTAACTTCAAACGAAGCTGTCTTTTTAACATTCGATTTTGTATAATTTTGTGATGTACTGCAACTATTGCAAGATGTTGGGGGTTTTTTGTAAGTGACTTGTGAGGTAAAGTCAAAATACTGGGATTTAACCAATTTGTCTTCGTATTGAGTGTGTATTTGAAGTATTTGCATAAGCATCACTTAGTGTGAAATAATCTATGCTGCTGTCATTTACCAAATGTTTGTTCCAAAAAAACCTTTACATTTGCTCTTTGTAGATGTCATTGGATTCTCTTCACTTTCTAGGATGAGTTACCATTCGGTTATTTTGCACAAACTTCTTTTCCCACCCTCCCTACTGCACGCCAGCCCCGTTTTTGTTCTCCTCCCAAGCCACCATTGTATCAGTCTCAGCTGTAGGTGGCACGTTCATATATTGTGATTTGCTGCTTATGCTATGGATACTTGTCCTACCTTTATTATCCATTTAAAATTGGGACACCTTATTTTGAGGACTAGAGCTCAGATACTTTGCAGTGGCTTCTATGTATCTTACTGAAGAATATATCCAGGATTTACATAGATCTTCAAAATCGAACTCCATGAGCTTAATCTGAATCTCTCAACTTCATAGCAAATCTAGAATCCTGATTAATGGAGGGGTGGGTAGGTGTTGCCTTGCAGTTGTGGAACTAATAAACATCTTATTTTCAGTGGATGCAAAATTGTATGGAAGTATGCACATTCTGTGTTGTGGTCTTTACAGTGGTAGCAGAGATACAGTTAATGCAAGGCAGACTTTTTTTTTTTTTTAAAAAAAGTTGTTTTTATAGAGGCAAGGTCAATGCATGGTCTTCCCCCCCCCAAGACAGAACCAAGACAGAATATGATCATGTAGAACTAATTGCAACTGTTCATTGAGATAATTTTAAAAGATTCTGCAGTTCTGAAGACTGGTTAGTAGGTCAGCATTTAGCATGGATGTGAGTTGCTTCTAAAGACTTTTTTCTCTAATGAATGAAAGTTGGACCAAACTGCCAGTTCTATAGTTAGTTAACGGTTCATAATTGAAGTAGTTTTTCCTTTTTCATTAACTCAAGTAGACTATGTAACATAACTGAAAGTAAAGATCTATAAGTATTTATTTTATATATGCATAGGAAATCCCCTAGAAAATATCTTTTTGAACAAAGGAAAGCTGGGTAGATTTTAAAATAACTACTTATTTGTAAGATCCAAAGCTAATGGACATGTCTCTCCAATTCTTAATCTGTGCCTTTTTTTTTTTTTTTTTTTTTTTTTTTTTACAGAGCGATTACTGTGTGTATAAGCCTTGCTTGAAGTCTGAAAGTGCTAGGTTTAATAAGATTTGGGTTTTTTTTTTCTTTCACCATGGTTCTTCACAGAATGAAAAGTTTTAAAAAAAATAAATCCGTGCTACCTGGGTTGGGTGGAGTACGTAGAGGACTGAAATTGAGTTAACATGATATGTGAAGATCTGTGTTTCAGGGTGGCTGGCAAGGTGTCCGTTCACACTATCAGGGCTTCTCACCATGGCAGATTCATTCCTGTGTAGAATCAGGTTAGGCAGTCTGCGTGGATGATGGGGGGGTGTTGGTTTTGTTTCCTAAAGGAACAGTTTAAGCTTTTTAGAACATCCTGTGGCAGCTATTATTAAAAAAAAAAAGATAATTATCCTTTTGAATTCATAGAATAGCTGCTAATGAGCAGTAATGGGAAAGAGCATATTTCTGGAATCATCTGGGGCATCTGGTGATAAATAGCACTTTTGCTTGCCAGGTACAGGACTGCATGCAAGAAGGTTGTTGGTGTGCCTGATATAAATTACTAGTGTCAGAAGGTATGAGAACTGTTTATTGGCATGCTTCAGAGTGCTTGAACAACTGCATAAATAGTTATTTTTTTAATTTGTTGAAGAGATATTGCTTCATGCAATCACTTTCATTTGCTGTCATGTGGTAGGTTTCCATTTTACCTGTACAGATAAATTCAGTGTGTGCAGAGAAGGGTCAGAATTGGGATCTAAATGCTCAGTAGGCTGGTTATTGATGTGGAATACTTTTAAGTTAGTGGTTCTGAAGAGTCTTTTTTTCTTTTCTTGTTTTCTTCAATGAGACTTAAGGGGAAAAAAAAAATTGTGCAACATTGCCAAACAATAATTAGCGGTGTACTAATAACTGAATCAGCTTAATGATGTTTAGTTTCTGACAGCGGGGTAGGCTGCCAGAACTTGCTGTGAAGAGCAGAACAAGGAGTACCTGCTGCTTAATTGCCTTAAAACAGGCAGCTCCATAGGCAACACTTGCATAAATGGGTGAGTGATCTTGGGAACAGAAGCCAGAACCAAGATTGTTGTTGTCCAGCGTGAATTCTCTAGTAACAGCACTTGATACTCCTTTCCAAGCCTCTTCTCCCTCGGCTTATTTGCCCTCTTTGTTTCACTAGGCCATTTTTGCAGATGGTTACAATTCTCCAAATTGTCACAGCATCGGCAAGAAACAGCGCATGCCCCGTGGCAGTTCGGTCAATCTTTCAGGAGGGTGGGACTATCCACGGGCAGAGAAGAACCCAGAACTGGAACCTCCCATACCCCAAGTGCTCTGGGCAGTGAGCACCTGGGGTCCCCTTTAGTACAGTGCTGCACCACTTCTTGCCACGCAGCACTGAAGGAGCACAGCTGCGGCTGACGCGGCTGGCGTGGGTGGAGTGTGCCTGTAGATGTGGGTTTGCACAGCCCGCGTGGATCTGTGTGTGATGTAACCCCGTGTGGCTTTGTTCTGCCAGAAGGGTGGCAGTGGTGGGGATGCACACCACGTGAGGCTTTGAGCATGTGTGGCTTTTCCCAATGAAGACAGAAGCACCCTTTAAGCAACAAGTCCTGCATCCCAAGGATTGCCAGCCTGGTCATGTCCCCTCGCCAGCTCTCCTGTGTTAGCCCTCTTCCAGGAGGAGAGCTGGTAGACTATTCTCACGGTAGACTGAGAACGATAGCAAGTAACTCTTCTTTCTTATTTTGTATGTTTTCTTAATGAAAAACTGAGGAAAAGCAGGAACAAATTATAAGTCCTTTGTAATGAGCAGCAAGGAGGGAGGTGTTGACTTGCAGAGTGATGTCACCTGAACTGGAACACTTCATTATTTTTGGGGTATTTAACAGTGCCCTCCAAAAAATAAAGAACACTTATTCAGTCTGTACCAGACAAAAAGGTAAAAAGGATAAATTTTGTTCTTCTGCTTGGACTATAGAGACTGTGGAGTATTGTTCTCAACTATATTCTTCTTTCATCCCAATAGCAGGTTGGTGTTTGTTACTCTGTGATGTGTGGACAGTTGTACAGATAATAGTTTTCAGATATATAGCACCTTTCATCCAAGAATTTTTAGCAAGCTATGTAAACGCCGTTGACTAAGCTTTCTAACATTTAGCAACATTGGGAAGTAATCTCTCTGCTGTACAAATGGTTTCCTGAGATAGTGGAAGGAAGCATAACCGCAAAAGAATTTGAATTAGAGTCCTTTTCTGCTTTTCCTTTAAGAAATGCTAGAGAGGAGCTCCACCAATATTTAAGGGGACCGGGCTAGCTAAAATTTAGGAACGGGAAGAATAAAGAGAGAGAGAGCGAGAGAAAGAAAGGAGACTTGATGATTCAGAATAAGGGTGAGGAGTCCTAAGAGCTCCTTCTCTGCTCCACAGGATTTTCTAGTACTTGTACATCTGAGAGGGAAGCAGCACCCAGCCTAGGCTATTAGATTTACCTGTGTTTATCAGCTTCATCTTTTGAGATGGAATCGGGGAGCACTGTCACTCTGGGGGTTTTGTCAGGTTGTCTCAGCCTGCTAGTCACTACTTGTGGAGCCCTGAGCTGGGTTTGGTAGGCAGGGCTGGCAATACTGTCATCATATGAGAACTACAAGTTGTAGGTAAAAGAGGTATACATTTATTTAATAGCCAGTACTAAAAGCCAAGTTTTGAGGGCTTTTACTTAGGCTACACCCGCATCACTTGAATCAGAAGTTTTCTGAGCTATTTGCCTGATAAACTTCGGGAGGGAGTTCAGTTACAGTTTTTCAAACGTGTGGGGAACAACAGTAAGATGAAAAGAAATTATTTTTCTTCCTGTGATTAAAAAGCATATTACAATTTTGTTGAGGAATTGTCTTCCTGATGCTTCACAGCAGGACTTAAAACTTACAATGTTAGGTCTTGAGTGTCAGAGATGTACTTTTTAGCTCTTCTAGTGAATTTAAAGTCTTAATGTCAGTATTTCTTAACTTTTGACTGATTTTGCAGCTTTGATTGTATCCAAAAATGTTTTGAAATAATACATATTTTGTGTATTTGTGTATGTAAAGGATAATAAAACTTGGGCCTCATAAAAGGAGAGTGCTCCATAACTTCTGATCAACTGGAGAGTGCCAGCTCCCCCCACCCCACTTGTGGTAGATCTTTCCTTCTGATAATCAGCAGAAAGACAACTGTCTCAAGGTGCCGTGCTGATTTGAAATTCCGGATTTCTTATGAAATCTCATCCTCTGTGCCAGAAAGAAAAGATAAAGGGATTCTACCTATATGTTGAAATGAGCTGAAGCAACCAAGTGTGTGGGCTCTGCCATACAGACCAGGAGTTGAGACCTGCGAGTCTGGGGAGGTGGCAGCTTTTTTAAAAAGCCTCCGTAATCAGGAGTGAAAGGCTGAGATTTTCATAGCTATTCCCTAACATTTTTTTTCTAATGCTTTTTTAATTCCCGTTGTTTTTGTTTAAGATTAGTGAGGTACATGAGTGTACTTGCACAGAAGTTTTTCGAAGTATTATTAAAAACCACGGATGAGATTCTTAAGCCTGAAGAAGAATTTAAAGTTACTGTATATAGACATGCCATACGTTAGAGAGTGATTTGCTGTTTATTTTCTGTTTGGAATGGAAGGCTTTTACTGTAAACTTCTGTTGAGCATGGTATTTAGTTTGCCAGTTTGAACACTTAATCAGTTTTCATTTGGATTATGCTCTTCTGATGAGCTTAAAGGGATACAAGTTTTTTAAAAAAAGAATAAAGTCAAGGATACAAGCTATTAAAAAAAGTCACAAAACCTAATCCAATCTTCTGATTGTTTTACTGTTAACACCTGAGTTAAACTTTCAATTGGTAAAAGTATGCTTTCTGTTTATTTCACAGTACTTTGAACCTTGATAAGAGCCAATTTTTAACAGCAGCTGGCAAGCTTGCTTGGCTTTATGCACGTATGGTCTCCTGAAAAAAATAAAAACTTCAAATGTGTCTGTAAAATGTTCAGCCTTAATAGTGAACTCTTTGCACCTATTTTCCTGTTCCATAAAGTGAGCTTTTCTGTACTTGGCAGCGAAGAATCCTAGGCACGTAGATTCCGATTTTTACATCGGTGGTAGCCTGTGGGAGTTCAGCGAAGCTCTGCGTTTCCCAGTCTGTAGCAATTCACCCTCAATTCGTAAAAGCTAGCAATCACAGAGCAGGTTTGTACTGCTCTGTGCAAATGTCTTCGTCATGTACGGTCTGGTCAGCAATAGGATTAACATTTAAATAATTTGGATGTAGTGTATTTATTTTTTCAACTTTAATTCAGATGTTTTATTCTGAATAAAGTGCAGTGTGGAAGAGGCTCAAGAGGAGCCTTGCTGTGGGAAATTGGCATTTATAGTTTAATAGGGGTTCGGTAGCTAAGAAATGTTTTACTAATAGCTGAAATCATGTGCTGACCCTTATTTCACATCTAAATGACCGGAGTTTGACACTAAGATGACAGCTGGTTAGTACAACTTGAGATTTTAAAGTGCTTGAGTATATGTAAATATTATGATTGATCTCCTAAGCATGTTGGAAGATACTTCCAGAAATGTTCTCATTCTAACAGTTTAGTGCAGTCCTCAGTTTTTGAGACTAATACTGCAGAAGATAGTTTATCTGCTGTATTCGGAGGACGTAGATAGAATAATTAAGGACATATGATTGACCCCTGTAAAAAAGATTGGATGCATTTTGTACTTCTGCTCAACTATATTGTAGGAACTGTTGAATATAAACCCTGTGATTTTAGATTTGTCTAGTTCGATCATTTAAAAAGAAATGCTTGAAAAGTAGACTTCTTTTGATGTCTGTTTTTTGTATATAAATATATATATCATTCCTTAAAGTACGTAGTAAATAAATTAATGTTTTGGTTGAGCTCATTCATTCACCAGAAATATAAAGGACAAACCCTTTAGGGTTAAAATCTGTTAAGTTGGTAAGCAAGAGACATTGTATTTTGGATCTCTGTGAAGTTCCAAAGAAAGAAGTGTCACCTGTTAAATTTAAAGCATTTAAAGCTTTTCAGATTTCCACTAGTCAGAGCATTTTCATGCTTTTTTCACTCCAAAACATTTTATGAAAAGTTTGGTTCAGTGTAGTATCTTTGCTTCAGATACGGCATAATGTTTTATTCTGTTGAAAAATACACCGATTTCTATGGAAATATTTATTATTTTTTGGCAGAAGTAGGTTTAAAGAGCGAGAAGAATAAGCCAAAATTGGGTGTGGCCATTAAAGTAGGATTTGAGTAGGCTAAGAGGAACTATTGAGGAGGCAAAACATAAGGCTCTTCGCCATCAGAAGATCCAGTGGGGAGTTACGAGAGCTGGAAGGAATGAAGCTTGTTTTGCTGGGAATTTGCATCTCATAGATAGGTTGATTGCAGGTTCCGACTGGAGCTGCTCCTGCCGCAGGGCATTTTGCAGGGTGTCATACCTATGGCATAGATGGCAGTGTATTAGAATATGGTGGTTCTGCATATTGAAATAGGTGCTTGTTTGGGCTGATCTTGGGCATCTTTTTGCCAGGGCTGGTTTTCAGTGGATTCCACTCCCTGAAATGCTTGTATGAGCATTGGAGCTGGTGCAGGGGAGGAGAGAAGAATGAGACAAAGGATGAACCGAGAGCAACATTGGTTTTTCTAGCACTCTCTTGTTTGCCTGCTACCACTGTGCATGAAATTTATCAGAAACTTGCTGTCTTTTCCAGCATAGCATATATGATTTTTAAAAGTATTAGTACTTGCATGTCCATCCTTGGATGAGTTTTGTAGGGCGAGAGAATAAAGAAGATTTAAGGGGCAGCTGGATAAGGAAAACATCTATGGGGATTCAGAAACAATGGAACTGCTGTATCAAGGAGTATATCGAGTGGGCTTCATCTTGTATTATCCACATGCACAGCTGTCGCTACACTGCTGCCAGATCATAGGGTTGTGGTGATCATGGGGTGTTAATGTGCTTTGATGTTCTTGAGATTCCTCTCCATCCTTCAGATTTGGATGAAACATGCCATTGGACCCAAAATCTGGGGTCTTGCAGGTATGCTGGAAGAGTCATGGACACGGAGGGAAAAAAATGACAAATATAAACATACATACATACACGCGCAGAGGGTGATGGTTTGTTTTTCCTAAGGTAATTAGGCTGAGAATGGCTAAGATAAAGTAGGCTAGAGGGAGGAGTCATAAAATGAAAAGACAGGATGACACTGGTATGAAGAATTGCGCAGATTAACCAAAGAGCAGCACTTGCTAACGAATAATTGATCCTTTATTTTGTAGATTGAGACCTTTAAGCACAGAATCCTAAGAAAGGGTCCTATACCAGTGCTTAATCACCTAGAAAGAAGTAAATTTAATGGACTTAGTGTCTGACATTTCTCTTACCGTGCCATATACTTGGGAGTTAATGAAGGTGGTGGAACTGGAGTGGTGTAATACCTGGTACTGACTCACTGCTTTTAAGTGCCCAGCCACCCTGGGAATCGGTAGTTACCAGGCTAGATCCTAAACTACAGTGAGGGAAAACGTTCTCAGAAATGGTGGGGTCAAACACTTGAAGCAAAATAAATATCACGCTACTTAGTTTGATTACACCAGACAACTACTGTACCTACAGATGTACAGAATATAAACTGATCGAAAGGAAGGTCTCCAACTTAAATGCAGTCGGCCTATTTTGCAATACATCAGTTTTGTGACGTTCTGAGGCACAGAAGCTGGCAGGTAGCAGTGGTGAGTTGTTCGTGAACTTGAAGTGAAGCAACTTGTTCAGGAGGGTGACTGGTATGACAGGAGGGCAGATGGGATGACACCGTGTTTAGGGATACTTTTGTCTGCCTTGAGGAAGTAATAAATGGATCTCTGCTAACTAAAAAGTGGTCTTGCAAAGTTTCTGGGAAGGGAGATCAACAGCTTCAGTTTAGCTGATAATCTTCCCAACTTTATATATAACGTTATCAACAGTACTGCAGCCTGATTGATACTTTCTACAAGTATGACCAATTGTTGGTGTCACTGTAGGTAAACATAGGTATTGCAGGAGGGAGGGAGGCAGAGCATCTACAGAGATACTTAAGCAAGCAATGCAAAGTAAAGTACAGCACGAGAAGATCTTGTTAAAGGAAGTGTCATGGGACAACAGTTGCTCTAAGGAGACGACAGTTAATTTGGCAGAAGTAGGTCTGGCCACAGCGACAAGGCTGCTGTTACCTGGTTGTGCTTCACCTTCCGTTCCTTCTTTCAGTTTAACTGGAGAGATGTAATGGAGATCTGAGCGCTGGGTTGAGGTGTGGTGGTGTGCTCCAGGGGTGTTTACACAAATAACAAATCACTGATTCTAAGCCATAATCAATTTAAGATTTGCTTCACCTTCTCTGCCTGAAGCCTAAAGGAGAACTGCATATAGATAAAATTAAATTGTACTTGCAAGTGCTCCCATCTTGCTTACGTTCGCATAAACAATGGATTGGATGATCCTAATAACGTTGCAACTGGAATATTGGTGTAGCTTTGCTCTGCGCTTGCGTTCATGTGCAGAGGTAGCTGTAGTATCTCCAGAGGCAGATGTGCTGTTACAGTAGCTTGTGCTGGAGAACTTTGGAAGACTAGCAGTAGCAAGCAGCAGGAGGAGGTTGTGGTAGCCTCAAGGTGTGAGCAGTGGTTGCTCTTGGATGGATTGTTTTCTTGTCAGTGTTTAGAGAACTGCTTTGTTGTAGGAGCCAAGTTCCATTGTGTGAGAGCGGGCAAGTGAAGAGCTTTCTTCCAGAGCTTTCAGGAAGTTGAAATTATGTTGGAGTAAAATCTGGTACCCTTAATGAGCAGTGCGGCTGCCTAGCAGGAAGCGAGCCTTGTGACAATCCGCAGATAATTTAAATTAACTAGCTTTATGAACTTACATTTTCAACCTGACCTTACCATACCCAGCCTCCTCCCCCAGCAACTTAAATAAACAAACTAGGCACATAATTCAGTAAAATAACTTCAGTTGGTTTTAATGTTGAATGGCAGATTTCTGCTTGAAGGAGTGCCCAGGTAATACGTATAGGGCTGACTCTTCACTGGATCACTGTAGGTTGTGTAACACTAATGTAAGGGATTCTTTCACATTCTGTCCGCTACCACATTTTTTTGCAGCAGAACTTATTAGGTAAGGAGGTGGTAGTTCATGGCATTTTTTTGGTTGAAGTAATTATTTTTTCCCTATACTAAAAAACATCTTATGTTTTGGGGGAAAGAGGGGAAGTTAGTGCTAACACACTTGATCCCTTCCCATTGTTCTCAACTGTAGCAGCTTGTAAAGGCTGCTAAAAGTAAAAGTCAGAATTTTGGGGTTGGTTTGGTTTTTCAGCCTCTGGCCCCGTGAATGAGTTAAAACATGCAAGTACTGCACTAGCACACTGGCCCAGGTGGCAGAGCATGATGGACTAGCCTCAGGCAAAAGACCTCTTCCGTACCTTTTAGGTTTATTCACTGTAGTTACCATCTCTGAATCATTCAGATGTGCACTGGATTTTAGTTTTGTTGATTCCAGATGTGTCTCCAGTTGGAGCAGTGTGATCAAGATACGTATCTCGATCGTACTACTGTGTAACCTCGAGTTAACAGCCTTCCTCTTCAAAAACTCCATTAAACCACCTTGCTAACCACTATTGCAGGGAGCTCACCTCCCGTGCACATGAATGTGTCAAGAGTGTAATCTGTGCTCTGGTGTACCCTCTGTGCTGCCGCTGGTATGTGGCCACGGTAGCAAGGCACTGAATCCAAGTCAAAACAAAGTAGAGGTTATTAGTGTGAACTTGGTACTACAGCAGCACAGTTACATGGCTTTTAGTCTGTGTGGAGCACAGAGAGAATTCACACCTGGAGGAAGCATGAAGCCCATTTTAGCCGGGATTAATTTGGGTAAATACACCATACGGGCAGCTTTCCACAGCATTTGTGTTTAAGGGACTGCTTAACACACTTTGTTAATTCCTAGACTCATTTAATGTATGCGCTTTATGATTTCTTTCCCCTGAGGAACTCTGTGGAGCTGTGATGTATTGTGCATGCATGCTGTCCATGCCAGAAAGAAGGGTGAGAAGCTGTGCTCAGGATGAGGAGAGCAGAACTGTTTCTTTCAGAAGTACTGAGCTGGTAGATGGGTTTCATGGTAGCAAAGCCTGGCAACCTAATATATGTCTTTAGGTCATGTGTGTATTGCATTTGTCAGTTTTATGTATATAAGATACATGTATTAGGTCATATGGCAACCTAATACACAGGAGTCTAACTGCAGTGCTGACTTCTGCAAATCTGGTATGCTAGTGACTTAAGGCCCTAAATTACTTATGTATCAAAGAGAGAGAATGAGATCTGCAGTACCCAGCACCTTAAAAAAGCAAAGTTAGCCAGTGAAAATGCTGAAGAGGAAGATGCAAGTTAATCTGAAACAGTTAATCCAATAAGCAAAGTCATATTAAACAGGTATTAAACCATGGTTCAGGTCAGAATTGTTTCTCTGCTCTTTTTAAAAGTAAGTAAAAGAACAGCAGTAAAAAACCCCAAAGCTAAGTTCTTTTTCTATCAAGTGTATTGCCTGACTGGCATTGGAATACAAAACGTTTGGAAGAAGAACCTACGAATTTAGTTTATACTTCACACATTTTGAAACTAATTCATTTTTTGTCAGAAGTCACAGTGCCTTTTACATGTTTTGCCTTTTTAACTGCTGCATAAAATACTCAGTTTTATTCATTTATGAGAACATACGTAATTTCCTAGGGATTTCCCAGTATTTATTAAATGTGCATTATAGGAGCATTTCAAGACGGCTTTAACAGTAATTTTTGTGAATTTGATTTCCATTTGCAGCACCTGGCCTCACTGGCATTGTTGGAGGGCGCCCCAGAGTGTAAGTTAACTCCCCATCGTTACCTTGTTGTAATGTGTGATGGTAGCGTTCCTGCCACTCACCATCACAAGCTTCCCCACCTTGAAAGAGCAGCCACAGAAGCAACTGAAGTTTCCTGTTGCACGCTGTGCTTAATGACTAATGACAAGGTAATAGTGAGTGCTACAAGATATGTAGGCAGATAGTAACATTCTTTATTGAATTATTTAATATGAGTCATGTAAGTCTATGATCAACTCATAACAATGTCTTTGCTTAATGAGCTGTAGGAAGAACTTTAGATGTGACTTTATGGCAGGGCAGAAGCTCAAGCATGTGCAAGGACCTGCAGGTTGCTGGACCAGGTTTCTCTTGTACTGCTTAGTTTGGAATATGGGCACAGCAAATTTATGTTTGTGCCAACCCACTTACCCTAGAAATGTGAGGTCGAATGTCCCAGAACATCCCACAAAATGTTAACATGAACCCATTATGTGAGCGATCTGAACAGAATACTGTTGAGAATATTAAAAAAAAACTGGTTTGATTCAGTATTTTTCTAGATATGGCTAATATCTGCCATACTCGAGAGAGCGTCTAAAACTTTCCTGTCACTAAGCAAATACTTCAGTATTTGTCTGTCTTGCACGTGGAGGTGGGGGAAGAACCTGTAGATATCTTGCTAGTATCTCTCTGCAACTAGCCTACGTGTCAACATGGGGCTAATGCATTGTCATTTTTTTTTTTCATTTTAGCTACTCCCCCTGGTAAAATTTTCTTTTTTTTTTTAAACAAAATCTTACTTTCTTCATAATGAAATCAAAGGAATTTCTACACTTCTCAGGCTTTCTAAGATGTTTGGAAAACTATTGCTAATCGTGGCTAAATAGCTTTTAATTTCCGAAGTGTTTGTGTGGTGTATGGATATTCTAAAGATGTATGATCTGACATTTTCATTAATTTCTGGTTAAATGCATTTATCCTTGTTGGTTTTGTATGTCTAGGTCTCCAGTTTTGAAGCCATTTTTCTTCTATTATCCCAAAAGCAATGTTCAGGTAAGACTTACTGCTTAAAACCTGCTCTGTTCTCTTTGAAGTCGCTTGAAAAATTCTGCTGACTCTGGCATTTTTCAGTGACTTTGAGTCCTAAAACTGCGAAGTATTCTGGTAACTTTGATTAAAAAATATTTTCTCGGACACTGGTGTTACTCCCGCAGCATGTTTTACAGCGGTTGAACTTGCCAACCTTGCATTTTAATTGCTGCGGATTTTGAAATATCTTGCATCAAAACTGAACTTCTCTTTTTCAGGTTCCTGGAACTGTAGGTTTGAATTACTTCTACTGCATCTGCAGAGTGGTTATGAAAATCATGTATTTTGAGAGTTAACGGTCCCTCTTTAAAGAGAAGGCAGTTGGGTGTTCAGAGTTGAACATCAATCTTGTGAACTTGGACAAGTCTTCTGACTTTTTGGGGCATCTATATTTTGTATATACTACTGTAAATAAGTATTAACATCAGTTAAATTTCCCCAGATGCACACAGGTTTTGGTCTTTTCCTTCCAAATACTCTGCCTATAAAAATAGGAATAGTAATTTCTGCTCTTGCCTATATTGCAAAAACTGTAGGATTATGAAAGCCTGTGCAACTGTTGTGATGAGTGTCCCGGAGGAGCCCATGAGTGAGATCTCTCTCTGTGGCCCTACTCGGTTGGTAACGATAGTTTCTTTCAGTCTGAGAAGTTACGGGTCAGGTGACGGGGTGGCCCTAGGTGGGAAATTACAGCGTAAGATGAAACATTGAGCTAGAGCCCTACTTTCCTGTTATGCGTGTACGTCTGTCTAGATCGAAGTCTTCAAGACAAACTTGAAGAAACTGGTTGTCCTGTGAACTAGAATGTTTGGATTTATAAATGTTGGTCTCTGTTTTCTGAATGGAGACTGCAGACAAAACTGCACACACGCCCTTCTTTTTGCAAGGCCTTTAACTGACTTGAAGCTATTGCAGGCATCTCGTGCCAAGGCATCCTAATGATGATGCTTCTCACTTAGTTAGAGCTTTCTCACTCATTCACCATCGAGGAAGCAGCCAAAGGCCAGAATGTTGGTCCGTGTTGGACCACAGGTGCTGTGACAGGGTTCTGCATAGGGTAGTGGAGGGGAGCAGGAGGAGCACAGGCGGCAAGTGAAAAGATGGGGGGGGGAGCGAGGGGGATGGACACAAACAAAACCCAATTGATCTAAACCCCAATGTTGTAAAACTGTTATCAGCCAGCAATGTAAGTGTTCTAAGCATTTCAGAAAAGGACTATTTACTTTTTTCACATGCGTGCAGTGTTTGGCACAGGCAAGCCCACATGTTATACTTTTCTTTGAGTGATACTCTGCATTAATGGGAAATAATTTAAGATTGATTTTACAGAGGAGATGCTATTTAGTTATTAAAACTAAGTTTATAAACTGTGTGTAGAGGAAAAGCATTAGAAAAAACCCCTACCTTTCCTGTCATTTAAAGAAGTTCAGCTACTTATTTTTACAGTCAATTACATTTTGCTTTATGCAAATGGCTTTTCTTTGCCAAGTTCAATATGAAATTATTATCTTTATGGGAGTTTAGCCTCCCACTGTTTTGTAAACATGCTAATTAGCGCTGTGTTCCAGACTTCGTAAAATGCTGTTGAGATTAAATAGTAACCTAATTCAGCAGGGAAAACAAGCTGTGTCTCATGTGCTCTTTTCAATACAGAAAATCAAACCCCTTGCTCTGTGTAACTAATCTGAGTGCGCTGATACACTATTAGCAACATGCCACGTGACCTATCACTGCTGGACTGCAGTAATACTAAAGGTTATGTAAAAGTGTGGTGGAAGTGATTCAAGTCCTTGATTCAGCATTTTGTCCATGTATTAACGACGGTGGTCTAGGTAGAGATTACAGAGTAAGTAAGGGATAAATTAACTGCTTTTCTGGGTTGGAAGTGCAGTTACAAAGAGTCTAGCTGCCCTAGTTCAGCATTTGACCTAAAACCAAAAAAACGCCGTAAGGAGATTTTCAGATATGTTAACATTGCCACAGTGGGTTCTTTTGTTTTGTGTTTGATAACACCTTTCTGGATGTCAGCTTGGGTCCAGTATTGCGTGCGTTGTTTCCACCGCTCTTATGCAATTGTCCTAGTTTATCATCTATCACCGGTGGTGTTAGTGCGGACAGTAGTTACTTTCCGTGTGTGCTTTTCCATGTTTAAAAACATGTTTTAAAAACCTAAAACTCTTCCCTAGGGAGAAAAATTCCAGCCAACGCTACTGAAGGCAAAAACAGGTTTTTCTGAAATACATATTTATTTTTTTTTAGTCTTCCCCTTGCATAAGCATTGGAGACCTGTGTCGCTGTTGGCTATGATCTAAGAACGATCTTAAGAAAGAGGGCTGAGTAGATTTACCTTGCGTTTGTTGACAGCTGGGCACTGATAACTGCTGCAGCTGAGTTGGTGTATATTGTTTTGTTGTGGCAGCGTGACCTGATTGTACGTCTGAGTCTTCAGTACTGGGAGTCCTCCAACGTAGATGAAATGGACGGAGTTAATTTTTCAGCGTGATTGTGCTGTATGATTTAATTGGAGAAACCTTTGCTTAATCTTAAGTGAACAGGCCAACCAGCTGATGAGTTGGCACACTTCACTATATCTATTTTTTCCGATTTCTTTGAGGGCAGGGGTAGGGAGAGCATATCATACAAGGTGAACAGCATGGCATTCTGCAATTTCATATTTTCATCTCAACATAGATGCAAAATATCCAGTATAATTTTATTTTGTTCTAAGTTGCTTTCACAAAATTTATTTGAAGATGACGACAGGATCCAAAGGGAGGTTTTTCATTAATATGGACAGGGACATTAAGAAGAAAAGAGGTTGGTTATATCATGGAAGAGCTGGAAGAGGAGATGGAAAGAGAGAGATTGGTCTTGCTTTGAAACAGACCCAACTAGATAGATCACTTATTTGATTTTTATGCTCTTTTCCCTACACAAAGATTTCTTTCTAGATTTATAATAGATAATTATTGTGACTTTCTAAAAGGGAGTGACAGAACCTTATCCATAAAGCTATTACTGAAAATGTGCCAGGTCAGTACTTAATTAGAAATATATTTTATTTATTGACTTTGCACTGGATTTCTAATTTTACAGTTTGAAATTTGGTATCTTTTTCTTCCAGATCAACCTGTTTTTAAATGGTCAGCATGTGGAGACATTTGAGGAGGATCTCACATTTACGTCAGATGAGGTTGTTTCCTCTGATCCACCTAAGAGGAGCAGTGAATTGAAAGGTCTGTTCATCTTTTATTTGTGAATGCATCATTTGCTATCTATCAGCCTGGAAAATCATGTTAGATTTTGTCTGTGAAATATACTTTTGCCTCTTTTTATTTTTAAGTCTGTTGCAAAACACGTAAGCTACTTTTATTGGAAGGAAGGAGGTTAGCATCACACAGTATAAAACATGTTTTGAAACTAACAAGTATGTAAGTAAATTGTCCAGAAAGCTTAAGCCTTAGACACAAATGAAGACAGTTGAATGCTGCCTTGAAATGAAAATGTGGTTTTGACATTTACTGCAGTATATGTATATATAAAATATATATATGATATGTATAATATATCACATATAATATATATATTATATATATTAAATATAATGTTAAGCCTGGAAATATTTGGGTTCTTACATTGAAATAGCTGTTGAGAATGGAGAACAGACTTACAGAATGCTTAGCTTTTAGGGAATTAAAATTTGGCCCTATTCTATACGATAGCCTCTACAAAGTGAACAAGAATGGGATCAACCCGGAACTGGTGACTTTTAAAGAAAACATACTGGGCTAATGAGATCCAACACGATAATTCCTGTGTTGCTGGTAGACTTGTCTAACCAAATTCTGTGCAGAAGGAAAAAAGAAAATTTGAGAAGGGCAAACCCATGAGCTGGGTAAAATGGGTCAGGATGCCTGCAACAGAAGGGAAGTGTTCAATCACAGCTGCCCTTACAAGTTCGGTCCTAGATTATGGATTATTCAAAGTGCTAGGCACTCAAAAATGTTTACATTTTTTTCTAATGGCAGAACTATATACAGTGTTTCTTAACATATAGCACACTTCATAATTCCCTTTTGGTCCAAACAGAATCTTTATTACCTTATTCCTGCTTACCAGAGAACTGAGAGAACTGATGTAAAGCTGTGAATAGGTAATTTCAAACCTAAATTGGGTAACTGTACCTAAAGATTACTTGTTAGAAATATTTCTAAAAGTAATACTAATGCTGAAAGCGTAATTCAGGTACTTAAGTCTGTGTATGCTCAAAAAATTAATGCTATGAAGGCACCAATATGTTAAGGTTTATTCTGGATTCCAGATACAGGCAAGTAGTATTTCTAAAAACTGGTAATAGAATAGTGTAACAACTAATTGTAAGTTTGTAGGGAATGTTCTGTATCATGTAGAGAAACACTGAAATACACGTAGACTGTGTTTAATGCCATTTGAAAGTCACCAACAGTGGATGCCTGATTGCCATGCCTGAGTTAATTTTCCCCATCTATTCAGACATCTCTTCAATGACATGATTTATGCGTCATGCAGAAACAACTTAAACTCTTAAATACGTTTGCAGCTCTTGCATCTGTTGCAAATCTAACATCACACCAGAACCTCTGTGATACCTGGGAGTTACCAGGAGGGCAGCAGGAGATTTGGACCATCAAACTGGGGGAGTTAATGAATAGGGAATCATTGTTCCATTTAATAAAAGGGTTAGCAAAGGTCCTGGTATATTATTTTTTTTCCCCAAGGTGACTACAGTGCTAACTATTGGAGAAACAAAAAGCTATTGGGACTCCCGATTGCCACCTTATAATTTGAGAAAACTTCGACGTGTCTGACATGAGCATTTAAGTACTGAATTCTTCAGGCTTTATTCAGGCGAAACCCCACTTTTGAGGGACAGCAGAGCTCCTCTGGTTGTTTCCCCTGAGAAGCATCTCTTAAACTTTTGCCCTTAGTTGTAAATATAAATGTTTTCTGTATGTCACTAAATACTTCCCTACTTCTGTGGCTTAACCCACAGACAGCGTGGATGAGAAATAGATGAATAGGTTAGACTGTAAAAGAAGTAACTTCTGCTAAAAGACTTTCTGTCAGCATTTAGTAAGGAGGGAAGTATTTTTCTTAGTTTCATGGTTATCTCAAGTGTGAGGGACTGTTAGTTGTCTTTGAATAGATAAGAGAAATATGTGAAAATGGGTTTCAGAAATGCTGCTAGATGTGGTTCTGGGAGGGTGGAATTTGAATTTACCGTTTGCCCTAGCAAAATTCTTCTGTAGATTTAAGTTGTTTATTAAATGAAACTAATTTCCTGATAAACAGATCGCGAAAGATAAATCAATGAGAGTAATAAGTAGAGAACACCAGAACACTGTCTTGAACTGGTTTTGTTTAAAGGAAAACTCTCAAAGACTGCCTGTGTAAAATGTCTGATGGAGAAGACTTCTACAGCTTATACAATTTTAACATAGTCATACTTCAGCCTTTGAAGAAGCACTACTTTTATTTTTCTTCTTGGAATTGTGTATTGAATGAAATTATTAAAAATAATGTGATTTCTGTGGCGCATGAAGTGCGGTAGTCTTACCCAGAATGAACAATGAGCTGGACTTTTTCAGATCCTTTCTCAATGGAGATGTTTAATCAAAAATAGTATTCCTAATAAATAGACCCTTCAGTATTTTCTGCCGAGTTTCATGGCACATTTCTGTTTGCATTTTTCATGGAACTGATCGTGGAAAAGACTGAGCATCAAGCTCAAAACAACTCCTTCACTGTGTGCTTCCACTGTTTCAGATATCATGCTATGGTGACTTAATACCAACGAATAACCCTTCTGCCAGACTAAACTGGAATCACTTGCAGTTCATTTTTGACAGTAACCCAACGTATGTTGTAAAACTTCAGTTAAAGCAGTTGTTTGTAGACGTTCCCTTTCTGATCCTGCTGTGCCATAGAAGAGGTTGGTGGGATGAGCCCCCAGCTGTTTTTTACTGTTTTCCCCATTATTGCCACTCAGATGTGCCAGCAGGTTAACTCCTGTAAGTGCTGCCAGATCTGTTTCAACCAAGTACGTGCCATACACTAAAATATATATCATACAAATTATGTGTGAAGTTGTAGCAAGGCATTTTTGTCATCCACAGTATCTCCCCCTCCATACTAAAATGAACTCTGGGGATCTGTCCAGCTACCGTAGACTGCCTCCCTTTCTGACAGGGACAGTGAAAATGGCAGCCAGTAGGATTTGGAAGTAGTTTCTTTCATACCCAGCTTTGCTAAAGCTTTTCAGGTCAGCCTGGCTCATGTCTGAGAAGTCAGCAGTTTTTTGTGGGCAGGAAGGAGTTAAAGGTAATGATGATTTAGCTGGGGCTGGGTTGACCTGATCACCTGATGCAGTTCACCAGTTGGTATCTACCCATGCCTTAATAGTTGGTGTACTTTAAATCATACTTGAACTTGCCACAGTGTTAACTTGGCTTTAAAGTGTAGTTCAAACATTCATGTGAACCTTGAGGGTGAATTTAGATCAGTATATTTACACTTCTTAATATAGCCTGCCTTTGGTCAGCATTTAGAACGTAGCATCTTTAGTATTGGATCTCTTATTCCCTAAAATAAATTTTAAAAAAAGGAAAACCAAAACAAAACCAGCACAATAGTTTGATATCCTCAGCAGAAGCAATAACAATACAAAAAAGATACTGATGCATTTTCAAATTGCATTGTCTTGCAGTATGGTTTCTCCAGCATAATTGCTTGACAAGACCTTTTCTTCAATTCCTTTAAATTTGACAGTTTTTAACATGTTAGACTGAAATTTGCTGTGACAAGCATGTGCCTGGGACTGAACTGTTTGGTGTTTTGCAGAAGTGAAAAAAAAAACCAAAAACAAAAAACAAAAAAACCCAAACAAACAATGTTTTGGACGTGTTTCAGTTGCTTCCTGTGTGGCTGCCACCAGCAGCTGTGGCAGAAGGCAGGAGGGGCCGTTGCTTCCCTGCTCTGAATGTTCCCTCTGCTGGTGTCCGAGGAGCAGGGAGAGGGGGTGGCTGCCTCTCCTGTGCAGGGTGACAAAACAGCAGCAAGGGGAGAAGGGCGGCTGAGGGGTGACAGGTCTAGGTGAGTGAGGAGCATCAACGTGTCCGTTAGAGGTGCTGGGACTGAAAAGCCAGGGAGGCCAGGAGAGCTGATGTGGCTGTAGGGTTGGATCAGAAGCAAAACTGGCTGGAAACTCCTGGATTCTCACTGCCTAAAAACTGGGGTATAACCTGTGCTTCAAGTTCCAGTGTTGGGCTGCTGTCAGTGTCTAACTGAAACTCGGTGACAAGCGTGTGCTTCATCTCTTGCTTTGGGGAACAGAAACTATATGGTGATAGCTTACTACCCTTAGTAATCAAGGATTGCAAGATGTCTGTGCTGTGTAACTTAACCATCAAACCTAGTGGATAAACTGTGTGGATCCCACAAGACTGAGTTTTTGGATTTGGGCAGGAGTGGGTTTGTGGGTTTTTGATGTGCAAATGGGTAAAAATAGTAAGAACTTAGTTCAGTGAGTTTAGTTCCTAAACGCTTGGAAGTCCAGTACTCAGACATCAACAAGTAAAAAAAAAAAATTGATTGGCTTCCTACTGAGCATGCATTTATGACCTTGTCTTATATAATGCTGAGATATGTACAAAATTTCTAATTTGAAAATGAAATCTCTGGTTTCTTCTATGTAGCTGAATAAATACCTGTTATAATGGCATATGAAAGTGAGAGGCACGTGTTGGCCTGAAATGGAATTTTAAATTGTGACTGTTTTCTACAAACATCATCAGAATAAACAGACATTACAGAATTATCAGGACAGTAGCAACTACATTTTTTTCCGCCTGCACTGGAAGCAGAGACTTGTGTGTGTTAAGGGGACAAAAGTTGTCAGCTAGTCAAGAAATGACAAGTAGCTGCTACGGCTTCTTCAGAGGTACCACATGGCGAAGACCAGGATGAATTTTTATATTCAAGGGTGGTGGAAGAGGGGATTCCTGGCACAGTATTTGGCTGTAAAAAGGTAAAAGGGATTTGTGAAACTGAGCAGGAAGGATCAGTTTTGTAATTTTGGTCCCCAGCCTTGCCTCTGTTCTGTGCGTGTTCCTGTGGGAAGAAAGCTTTGGAAGGTTTTCAGGAGTACTACAGAACAAGGCAGAGGGTATACACTTAAAATGACAGTTACTTCTTCAAAATGTACTATTAATTGTAGCTGTCATTAACATGTATTCATTTTTATGTTGTCTAGACCTGCCAAGCGGTCCACATACTTACCGCTTAGAAGATCTTGCCTATACTAGAAGTGGAGATAAAGGCAATTCTGCGAACATAGGTATCTTTCTTTTTCTTGCTTTCTGAAGTGATGCAAGATTTTTCACGTAAGATCTACGTATCAAGAGCTCTTAATGTTTTTTTTTTAGATGTCTCACATTACCTGGTTTTTATTTTTTTTAATTGTGGCTGTGCTAAAACAAGTATATTACTAGTGAAATATCTGTAGTTTTCTGTTTAGCAGCAGTCGAAATCTGACGTACTAAGAAAAAAAATTGCATGTCATACTGCAAAGAAAGGTCTTTGTTTAGGGTAGCAAAGTCAAGCTCCCCAAAGTTAAGAAATGCCTTTTTAAGGTTTCCTTTACATGTCAGTTGCTCCTCCTTCGTGTCTGTGTGTTATGTAATACAATCTTTTGCTTGTCTGATCATGTATAATATTCCCATACATCTAATTTTAACATGCATATGGCTAAAACATTGACAGTGTTAGGAGATGCTGAAGTTGTTCTTGCATGTAAGAGGATGTTTTTATTATATTGTTAATCCAAATGGTGTATTTCACTGTGCAGTCTCTTTACATGGATTGTGCTGCTGCTTGCATTGTTTAATAATTCCTTCTATTCCTTACTTCTGCATGCAACAATTGGCTCTCTTACTTGTTGGAGGATTGAGAGCGTGTGGTGTTCAAAGCTCAGTATGAATTAAAGGTGCGTTTGGGATTTGATTTGCTATTAGCTGTCATGCTAAAATTGATTAATTCTGTTCATTTTATGTTTAGGGTTATCGTTTACTTGTCCTTGTTTGTGAAACTGTTTTTTGGGTTGAAGAATGAAAGAATGTTGATTTTTATTTATTTTTTATTATTATTTTTTTATTCTTTTTCTTTCCCCATGGATGACCACTGTTGCAATGTAGCATTGCCAAACCATCAGTGATGCATCACTGACAGACTTCCTCAGATACAGACACTACTGCTTTATTAAGGAACAATAACAAGAACAAACTTGACCTCTAAGATTAATTTGGCTTTGAAGTCCACAGATAGAAAGATCCCCGTGACACAAATCTGCTTTCCTGATTCTGCTGTGGAACCTCTCAACTTCAGGATAAAGTTACCTGAAGCTTGTGAAAGCATATTTACAGCAATAAAAATGTAATTGTGATTTCTCATGCTTACGTCAGGATCTCACGCAAGAAGTAGGGCAAGGACCGAACCTTCAGTCATTGATCATGCTGTGTTATCGGTAATTGCAATTACTTATCTAAGTCTTGGAAACCATTTAGGGGAAGACACGTGCCTGTGGGTTGTTTGTTGTGGTGGTGATGTTGTTCTTTAGGTGTCTTTCAGTGGCAAGGGACTGTTTGCAGCCAGAAAAATAATTAGTCTGGGAGCATTCTTTCATGTCATTCTCCACACTAAGTCTCTACTGACAGAAGGAAAGCTGTCATACTATTGGTTTTTATTCAGGAGCTCATTAAACAGGATCCATATACATGGTTTCAGTTAGGATCTCAAATCAGTTTTGAAAGGGTGAATACAGATCAGTTTTAACAGCTGCTGTTCCAACTAACACAAAGTTATACACCTAACAGGTGTGATAGCACGGCATCCCCTCTACTATCCGTACCTAAAGAAAACTTTAACAGCCGAAGCCCTGGAGAATTACTTCAAACACCTTTTAAAGCAAGAAGAACCTGTAAAAGAGCTGGTAACAAGGTGAGTCGCTTGCTGTTTGGTCCTCAGTTGTACAGTAGATACATGATGGTATCGGAAGTTATCTTAAAGTATGTTAACATAAATATTACAAACCTGTGTGTATTGTTTTCAGTACATTTTTATGTATCTTTCTTTCCCTTTTTAAGTAACAGCTTGAGCAGTATTAATTGAAAAAGAATAATAACTTGGGCCTCTCCTGCAACTGGACAAAGGTAGTGAATCCATTTAGTGAAGGCACTTAAAATCCCAGAATTAGCACATTAGCGTTAGGGCTATTTCTTTGTTTTGTTCGGTACAGAATGTTTCTGCAAAATAGAAGTAACTTCTAATGTCCCTTGGGAAAAATATCTTCCCACTGTTCTTTGAACCATTTGGAGCCTCTTACCCACTTTTCTGACACATATACCAAGCCAGAATTGAAAGAAAAAAACCTCAGCTAATTTCCATTTTTAATATATTAAACGGAATACATCCTGAAGAGGACGCTTTTACCTGGTATTCATCTACAAAAGAATGTCCTCTGCCAGCGGATGGCTTTATGTAGTATTTTTGTTTTCATGGTGGTTTTGGCTGATGCTCGGGGTCCTTCCCGGGGACTGGCACATGAGACACCCACTGTTCCTGTAGCACGAGGTAATAGGGCTGATTCTCCTAAGGATGTCCAATAAAACAGTCAACAGAATTCAAACCTTTTTCTCTCTTCAAAAACAAACAAAAGCTTAATATTGCACAAACCATTGAGTCTTCTAAAACCTGCTTTCATACAACGTCAATTATTCTGCAGATCTGGAGATTCTGCCAAACCCATTATGTATTTCCATGAGTAATGGATAAACCCTTAAGTGTCTTTTTGCTTGTTGAAACAGCTTGAGTCAGAAAGGTGCAGCTCGAAGTTCAGAGAGAGCTTGGAGTTACTTTAACCCCTGATCTTTGAGTTGTAAGTGCCATTCTTTGTCTTCATAAGCGGCTCAGTGCAGGTCTCACCCACTGAGTTTCACAAGTGCCAACCAATCTATCTAATAAACTGATACCAAGAAATGTGATTGAGTTTCCTTTGAAACGTAAAGAAGGGAAGAAATGCAAAATGTCATGCCTCTTAATGGTACTTCTAGAAATTGATTCATTGTCGTTCCTTAATGCTGTTTATGTTCATAAAAAAAAAAAAAAAAGCTAGAATTTGCTGTGTCTGGGTGAAGGCAATTTATTGTGGTTAATTAGATTATCTGTTTCTGGGTTTGGCTTCCTTTAATGATGTGATAATGGAGCTTTGTGAGTGAATTGAAAAGCTACTGGGGCAAAAGAATAAATCCTTTTGTGGAAATATTTAGGATTATAAGGAATAAAGAATTATAAGCTCATGTGCTTCAGATTGTATAGTTTGTTTTTACATTACTTGTTTATTTTTTCGTTGTAACTGTCATAAAAAGAGCTACCTTACTCTTTCATTTTCCTTAGTTTCCTTTATTTAAATTGCGAGTGGTTAAGAAACATGCCAGCCATGGCTCTGGCTCACTACAGAGCAGAGAAATTCAGCCAGTTGTCTTTCATTCTTTTTCATTAAAGCTATTAAATAGGTGTACTAAACAGGGAAAAGGTGGGATTATCCTGATGGAGAACACTGAAAATTTATAAACTTCCACATTTTCAGGTAACATAGTGACAAAAGGTGGTCTTTCAAACCCTGCGTCCCAAAACCCCAAACCTATGCCATTGCTTCTTCCCCTTATGTAGAGTACATTCTTAATAGATCTGATAATCGTAAGATATGGAATAACAGACTTCTAATTTAGTGGTATTAGGTCAGTCATTTAAGAAGGATAGTCAGATTATCCTGTGAGAATTTGCTGGCTTCATCTTCTGAAATATGGTTGTTACCTTTGTGTTATGAGAGCATCCCAGTGCTCAAAAATAAAAAAAAAAATAACACCTGATTTCTTCTTCTGGGGTATTTTTACTGAGAGCTGAAGAACACAGAGTGTGCATCCTGATGATTCTAGATTGCTTTTTTTGTAGGTACATTTGTTATGGGGGGTGGGGTGGCTGGAATACTTCTCTATAGTATAGCTCATATGTAAATGCCTCTTTTAGCCTATGGACTCGGTTCTTGATTTCCTCTGATGTGAGGAATCCTATCTCTTCCTTGATTTAAATGCATTAGATAATTTCTGTTACCATTATTAGTTCCATGCATTTTAACAGGAAATTCAGAGGGAAACCTGCCTTTGAGCCAGCATGGGCAGCACTGGGAGGGAAGTAGTTAGGCAGGCACCCCATTGTGCGTAAGCATAGCAGTTCAGCTACAACAGTGAATTTTCCTTGTTTTACTGGTTTCTGTCACAGACTTAATATTCTTGGAAGGATTTATTTGTTCTCTGTGCTTTTTAAAAGCAGCTCTTAAAACTTTTGATTGATTTGTACAATTAGGTAACATTTTCTTCCTTTAGATCTCAGTTAATTAAACTTAAATGGTTTAATTATGCTGGATAAAAGCATGCCAGCATTTTGGTTAGTGCGTTGCTGCTGCTTAAGACTATTATGATGGTTGTAGTGGTTTTTCTTTTTTTATTGTGGGAGTGTATTTTTTTGTGCGGAAATATATTGGATGCTCAAATGCTTCAAACTTCAAACAGACTTTAAAATATTGAACATGCTGACCTTTGTGTATTATATTGTAAACCTAGTTTTAGCTAGAGTATCTCACTGTAAATATTTCCTCAAAGTACTTGAAGGGAATTCACCATTCTGTAACGTTCCAAATTAAGATCTGTTGCTAGTATTACATACTCCCTCTGCCAGAATTACTGCAGAAAGTAAAACTAAATTCTTCCACTGCTTTTACTGTTTGCTTCTGCTTTTATAAGCTCTTCAGTTTCTTTCCTGATTTGTCTACGCGACTGATTTTCATGAAACGTTTTTTCAGACCTGGGATATTAGCTCCTGGAATACATATCCCATTAGTCTAGTCCTTGCGGAGAGATCGGCCAGTTGTGAAATTGCTTGATGCCTGGAAGTCTTTGCCAGTTCTTCAGAGTAACATTTGCAGTGTAGTGTTTTGGTAGACCTCTAGCTTTCATGGTATATTCTTATTGGAAATAAGTCTTGAGTTTTTTAGTTGAAAATTTTGTGGGGTCCTCTGATCCTGCTATGTAGTGGATTATGCTATTAGATTTACTAAATTAGGTAGATGACTTACTGTGGAAATGGCTTTATTCTTCGTATTCCTGTTGTCTAGTAGAGCACTGTTGAATTAATTGAACTTTCCTGCCTTCCCAATGGATTTGCCTTTGAGCATGATAATGTTGCTTGGCAACAAGTTTTCAAGGGAGGTCAACGGAATGCTAACGCCAGGGTTTTTCCTAATAACAACTAATAACGTTAATACTGAAGCAGAGTGTGGCAATGAAAGGGTAGAAGCAACAGTGAAAAGCCCTCGCCTGGCACACAGGCACAGAGACTCCGTGACTACTGCTTGCAAGAGCATAACAAGAACCGAAGTGTTTGCCAGGCTGCTCAGCAGGCTCATCTCCTTCCGTGAAAGGTTTGCATCCTATGCCCAAGATACAGGGGCATACAGAGCTGGGAACAGCAGCAATGACTGCAGTTTTCAAAATGCTAAAAAGGAGCTGAAAAAGATAAACCTCACAGTGACAAAGTCAGCAGTGTAAGAGCACTGCAAGAAATTCCAGCTACTTAAGGGGACAGATTTGAAGAATCTGCCCCAAACAGATGAAGATCAGGTAGGTGGGTAAAGAAAAATAGGTGGTGTTGGAGGAAACGTGATTTAAGTTGCAGCAGTAAAACATCTGGAGGCAGAGCAAGAATTGGATACCATCTTTCTTTGCTATTCCTCATCTTGCTGATGTTCTGATTAAATCCTTTCTTATATAAAAAAGGAAAGCTATTGAGTCCTTAGACAAAGAAAATATTGGAGAAAAGCAAAAGCAAAGAAAAGCAAGACTAGAAGAAAGGTGACAAAATGCTGAAAAATTGTGCAAGGAGAAGCAAATGGAAATACGCTGTAGACCTATTTATGGAATTTGAAACAACTTTGTTAGGAAACCACAGAGCCATTTGCCAAACTTCCACAAAAGTTTCCAGATTGGAACTGCACCAGTCAAAAGCAAGGATGGAAAAATCCTTACAGTGGCAATGGAACAGAAAAATAGGTCTGTCACAGTAAAATAAAATTTCATCTGAACAAAGTACGTGGCTCCAAGAAAGCATTGAAATGTAGCTCTACTTTCCACTTGTTATAAAATTATCTGTAGTTGGTCGTAGGAGTTTAATCTAGTGACTCGTAGTTGTATCTCAGTAATAAGGAGGATGCCTTCCCAGTTAGCTGGTAGCCTTTGTTAGCAACAGTGAATTCCAGGAATTAAGCGACGGTATTTTTCAGTATTAGAACTAGGAAGTATTAAAATTACTTCCCTCTGCCCACTGTGTTCTCAGAGTTCATATTAGATCTTGAACTTCTTGTCTACAGAGCCTTCTGTATGGGCTTTAACTCTTAGGGGGAAAAAAAAAAAAGTAGAAAACAACCTCATTAGAAATGAATGAGTCATGAAGTTGAATAGGAGAATGATTACTTTATGATCCTACTTTAAAACTGTTAAGGGCTGTTGATTTGGGGTAAGGCAAAGGAACAAGAAGGTAGGGAAGGCCATGGGTTAATCTTCAGTTAACTTTTAGGCTTGACTCAGCAGTGGTATGCCATCACAAGCGTGGAATTTTTGCATGCTGTCTTTTGCTTGACGTTCTGTACAAGCCTTTTGTACAAATTCTCCTGAGAAATAATGTTCAGATTTTACCTTGCAGATACGAGTTGCCAGGAATCCATGGATTAAACTTTGTTCTGAAGAATTCCCTTGGTGGTGGTGGCATAGCATCCCTAAGAAGTGACCCACAGGCATGTATCGAAGCATGTGTTTTAATGCAAATCCTTTATAACTCTGTATTACACAGTCTCCTTATAACCAGCTTTGGGGCTGGAACTGTAAGCTTTTAGTTTTGACTCTTCGGTTCCTTTTACTTTCCTGTTAATATACATTATCTACCTAATTGTTTTAAGTTTTAAGATTTGTAAACAACACAGGGAGGTAGAAGGTTTATTTAGAGTATTGGGTGAAAAAGATATGTACAAGGAACTACTAAGAGAGTCTTCCAATCAGTTGCACTCATTATGATGCGCTACCTGTGGTTTTAGATGCACCAACAAAATTAGCATCTCAAAAATTTTTGGAGTTGTACTAGACAATTCTGATCGTTTCCTAGTACGTACAGGAACTGTTAACTGTATAACAGCTCCTCTAGCTTAGCCTATGACTCCTACAGCTAAAATGTTAATAATATAAATCTCAAAGTGCAAACTAGATGGACAGAAGACCTTTTGTGTTGACGTTATGTGAATCTGAAACTAACTTTTTTAAAAATTTGAAACATCTAAACCTGAAGATGAGATCCCATAATGTGGCAATGCTGTGGCTACGGCAGAGCACAGTTCTGCCACCATAGGGTGACAAATGCTTATGTGTACAAATAATCTCAGCGTGGTCAGGAGGACTGTTCACAAAACAAGGTCATGCTATGTATGAATCGGCTAGCAGAACTGACCCCAAATAAATTGATTTTAGCACTAGGTAAGAAGTAAATTGAAGAAACTATTCAATCTGTTCAGGTTGAGATGCTTGAAAACTAAACTGTACATTGTTTTCCTACGTCATTACATTCATTCACAAGTGAGGAAGCCAAATAAATGAACAGGGTAAATATAACTCTGGATAACTTACAATCCAGGGCTTGATATAAAATTCACCCAAAATGTGTCTATGTAAGTATATGTTGAGATAAATACTCATAAAACTTAAAAAACACACTGCATTCTTACACTGATTATAGGAAAAATGCCTTATGAACCCATTTATAAAACTTATTTTACAAAGGTGGTATATTTAGATGGCAAACTGTAATGTTGATTTGGGTGTTTTTCTTACAGGGCAAAGCACTTGGACAGATGCTGTTGGATTTCCAGATTAAAAATGTTCCCGATTTAAAATCCCTGATAGAGTAACAGGTGTTTAATACATATGCTTTTAACACTGAGTGGTATAAAAACACGTTATAAACAAGAACGGGCTTCTTGAGTGAGATATATTTTAGTGTGGGGTTGGTTGTTGGGGTTTTTTTTAAGTCAAAGAGTAGCAATTAGTGACAGTTATCTCTCAGAGGCTTAGCTATATGGCACAGATTAGAAAATGTTTTGAGTAATACCAGACTAATGGCTTTGTCTGTGACTGATAACATTTCCTGTGTGGATAATACATTGGATGAAGAATTAATTTATTTCCTGTAAAATAGAATTAATCACATTGCAACATAACATTTAATTATGAGACGAGATAATCTTTGGTCCAAGATGGAAATTGTCTCCTGTTCAGTCTGTCTCGCTTTCCCTTCTCTCAATCTTTATTGGAAAATTAAATGGACCAGCGTCGTTGAGCTCGTGGCAGCTGCGTTTGTCCTGCACGCAGAGTGTGTCTGGGCAACCTGCTGTGCATCGTGGCGGAGTCAGCACCGTCTGGTACTGGGTGACAGCCTTCCCCAGCGGGCAGTAAGGAAAAGTTGGCGTTGTTACTGTTCCAGAGTGACTGGTAGTAAATGCTGACCTTTGGTGGTAATCCACCGAGCTTCTAGCACTTTGCCCAATTAAAGGCAGGCTTTATTATTACAGCTCCTAACATCTCTTACTGATTAATCTATCAGTTTCAATTTACAACTTTCAACTGATAGATTAATCAGTAAGAGATTGCAGATCTCTGTGTGGGAATAAATCTGGAGATGAGGAGAGTGCAGTGAGCTAGTCCGCCTGCTCGTGCTCTCTCGTGGTGGTGCATTCCTGGCAGGGAGGCGGTGCGCCTGGTGGTGGAGGGATACCTCGTTTTGTTTCAGGGCTGTGAAGTCCTCGTTTGCTGCAGCAGAGTTCCACCTGGATTGAATTCTGGACTGTCATTTGCATTGCCCTTCCCACAGAAGGGTCCACAAACTTTCCACAGAAAGGTCTGTCTCCTGCTGCAAAGGAATACCCTGTTTGAACGCAGCGTGCTCCATCCCTTTCCGGATTGCGCCATCACCTCCCCGGCTCCCCTCCTGCACAACATGACTGGCGTGTTCAAATTCGGGTACTCCTGAACCTCTTGACCTGATTAGGCAGAAACTTAAAAATCTGTATCATACCTCCTGGGACAACATTGTGGTGGAAATTCTGGCCCAATGACTAACTGTATTTCTTCTGCAGAAGCCGTAGAAATATTACTCCACAGGTTCAGGCATTTTATATTCCCAAGCTAATATTTTCATTTATTTTGGGGGGACTGTATTAATTGTTTAGTGCTGACAAAATGAGACTACTCATATCAGATAAAATCAGGAAAATGAGTATTTTTTTGTCACCAAAACTGTTAGTTGTTCCTAAATCTCAATCTGTGCTATCACTACTATTAATTTGCTAGTCTCTTGCTTGCTAATGAGGACTATAAAGTTAATTGTTCCCACCTTTTCTGTGGTTTTGCTCATTTGAATGGAAGGTATCGTAAGTGAACACTTTACCCATCTAAATATATTACTCTCTTAGCGAGTCCTAAGTGCTGTGTATACAGCATGATTCAGTCTAGTTGTAAAAAATGAGTCATTACTTCATTGCAGAAAAATATCTAACTTAACTTCAAAGGGAAAATGGCATGCTGGCTTTATTATGTTTACAGTTATTGATTGTTAGAAAACTCTTGTTAATAACTTGGAAGCCTGTTAGTTTAGCAAGACACAGAGGTATTGAAAGGAAACAAAGTGGGAGACCCAAGTAGCAAACCTACAAGGATAAAAAGGCTACAGTAAATATTTGCAGTTCACTCGATAAGCTGTTTAAGTGACTGTAACTGTGTATACAATTATTTTTGAATAAAAGTGAACATTTATGAAGTATAAATTTGCTTTAGTCATTGATGTTGTTTCTTTGACTGGAGGAGAGCAATACTTAGTTCAAAGGTTCTTTGATTTGGGGTTGTTTCACTTGCCTGCAGTTTCATGCATTGTCTTGCTGGTCCCCTTCTTCCTTCAGATTTTGTCTGTTCAGTCCCCAGTCTTTGTTAAATACAAAAACTGAAGAAGTAAATGATACTATTTTCTAGAGAGCTGGTCATTTACAGCTCTACAAAGGAAGCTGTAATTTGCTGAGAAGAATGGTACAGTGTTCAGATGGATTGGGTATGGCAATACAAAGGCGTTATTTCTCTCTGGAGTTGCCCTTTTGGATGCTGTGAAACCATCCTTGAAACAGGCTTTCTGTCCATTATGCGGTTCAGCGTACCAGCTGAAACCAAGTGGTACTGCTTTTCAGATACTTTTCTCACAAATTACAGCCTGTAAAAATCCCTATCCAAAGATTTTATTCTCCTTGACCTCCTTAACAGGTTTTGAATTCATGAACCTGTACTGCTGGAAGCGGTCGCAGCTGACCTGAAAGCTTGGTAAAGCTGCATTTGTTTCTTAATGTACAGTAGAGGTTGAGTAATTGAGAGAGCTTTGGTAAAACATAAATTGTACTTGAAGGTGAGCGTGTATGCAGTCAGCGCTGGTTTAACTTCAATTTAAAAAAAAAAAAAAAAGGCATTTTGGCATTTTGCCTGCTTGTTAAACCAGGGCTGTTCCTCCTGCGGGCAAGAATTTAAGCTTCCAGTTGCCTTTCTTTCCCCGATTTGTGTTAGCTGTGTGGGCAGGATGGAAGTAGTAGTGCCTAGTGTAAGAAATAAGGTTCCATCTAATATACAAGTTTCGGTGTAATGGAAACTGGCTCACACCTCTTGCCTGGGAAGTTTTTGTGCTTGTGGCTCATCTGCATTGCAAAACAAGGGCTGCGTTCTCTTACCTGTCACAGCCTCCTTGCCACAGCTCACCTAACTCTCAAAAACAAATAGTTTTATCATTAAATTATTCTATAGCAGCTAGAAGTCCAAAAAAAAATACTTTGTCAGTGTTTGTTGTTTAATATTTCAAAGTAATTTTCCCACTGAAATTTGTGTGTTAAAGGTACAAAAGTTATTATGCAGAAGTGATCCAAGATAAAGGATGTGCCAGAGTGCTCGAGGCATAGAGCATATTCTCAGTTTAGCCATCTTCCATGAAGCCATTTTTCCACTAAAATACAGGGGTGATTTTCCCCTTTAGAGGAGAGGAAAAATAATTGTAAGTATACCTTTTAAATTTTGTTTTGCATCATGGCCCTTTGAAAGTTAAATAGGAGTGCTGCCCTTAACATGTTAAAAGCAGGAAATGCCGGGTGCAGGTTGTCTTTCTAGAATATGGAAGGCTTCATGCAGCAATTACTTTGCTATGTTGTGTGAAGTGTTCTGCAGACAGCAGCGCTTGCAACAGTTGCAAGGTGGTGGCTGAGCATTACCTGGGTGGATTTCACCTGCTGCAGCCGGGTGCCTGTTTTGGCTGGGGGCGCAAAGCAGTTTCCCAGACCTGCCTGCTGTGTAATGCAGTTGGGGTTGTTCCGTTGGGGAGGGAGGGGGGAGGCTCGTGGGTGCCTCAGGTACGAGGAAATTGCACTGCAGAAATGTCGCACCTCTGCCCTGACTTCTTTGAAACCCTCCCATGGAGTAAGACTTCAAGTCTCCTCCTCGTGACTATTCATCTTCAGTTTCATCCTGGTTTCCTTTTCGGATTTACCTGAAATGGACCCTGGTGATTTTGGGATTAAAGCTAACTAGCGTTAAGGAAGCAAACGAAGGATGCCTCCAAGTAAACCATTCTGCTGGGAAATGGCTGTTTCTACCAGGGCGTTCAGCTGAGTTCCTCAGCCTTCCTTCGGGCAGGAGAGAGAGAAACCTGCACTGTGGGACATGAAGCGTCTCTAACACCTATTTCAACAGGGACCATCCAGACGCTCCCTTGGCAGCTTTGGGAAGGGTCTGGGGGTGGGGGGTGGGGGGTGGGGGTGGGGTGGGGGGAAGCTCTGAAGATGGCAGCACAGGGCAGAACCAGGGCTTGCCCTTGCAGGAGGGAGATGGAAACCTTACTGTGCCAGGACTCTGTGGAGTCTTTGGTAACCTCCCAGCAGTGACACAATGCTCCAGCTCTGGACCAGGTGCTGTGGCTGTCACCAGACAGGTGAGACCCTTTATCCCGAGGAGGGAGTTTAATATTTTTTTCCCCCCCTGTCCATTAAAAATAACGTACTAGTTAAAAATGAGAAAAGCTCCCCCTCCTCTCCCTGTTTTTATTTACTAGTAGCAAAAGCTTCAAACCTTCTAAATCCATTTAAATGTGGATTTGAAAATATGCTGGTTTAATTATGTAATTGCGTGGGGGTGGTGGCTAATTCACAGGTTCGTACCAGCATCACAAACCACATCTATAAGGTATTTTCTCTTTTGTAAGTGATCCCATTTGAAGGGGGGTGGGGGGGGTGGGAAAGCTTGAGAGGACTAAGCCTCTGTTGCATAAAAATTTGGCTGAGACTCTCCAAAGAAAATCCCAAATGCCTGATCGCTCTGGTCAGAAGTGTGTGATCTGACCACACGAGGTTATGGTATGGCCCTCTGTGCAGATGAAGCAAGGTGAGGATAATCTTCAGTTCCCCAGGAAGCTGGGCTGTGCTCCAGCAGGAGGAAGCAGGAGGGCAACGCCAGCCATCACTTTTTGCTGGCAAGCAGTGAGGTTACCCACTTGCCTGAAATATTTTCTTCACTGAGGAGTGGAAAACTGGCTTAGGGTCATTGATAAGCCTCATCTTTCCTGTGCAGAAGATCCTGCCTGGGCCTTGGTTCTGTATCCGTGGCGGTAGGAGGCTCTCACCTGCTGGATCATTCACATCCCCTTTGCCTTTCTATTCATACTAGAGCTGTTTCCCTGCTGGAAAGAAAAGGGATGGGGAATCTTTTTGCTTTTTTGCTCGTGTGACTAAAGAGGTTCTGCAGCTCGAGGACGGTCTAGGGATTTCATTCTTGACCCACAGGCTCTCAGGTTTAAAGTGACTAAGGAGAGGGGAAAAAACCTCGGTGTTCCAACACGGTTTGCCTGTGGAGAGGCGCCAAGCAGTTGCACGCCAGCGCTGCTCTCCCTGCTTTCCGGGTTTGTACCTGGCGCCGTGTTACAGTGAGCAGCCACAGCCTGCAGGAGGATGGCTGAGGCGAGCCGGCAGCTCCGGAGCCGGGGCTGGGGGAAGATGCTCTGACAAACTCGCTCATCCCCCCGCGCACCCCGAGTCTCACCGAGGGCAGCGCTTGCCCCGCAGCTGGAGCCGGGGCCGGGCGGCGGGGGCTGGGGAAGGGATGTAGGCTCGGGGGGCGGCCGGGCCGCCCCTCCCGGGGCCCTGTCACCTCCCAGGTAAGATGAATGTCCCATCCATCATCCCGCAGTCCCCGAGGGGGCGGGAATTTGCTGGGCTACTGCAATTTAACTGGCCTCAGCCGGAGCGGCTTTGTTGAGCCGAGCGGGCTGCGCTGCTGCGGGCTCCGTTGCCAGGACCTGTCATTTACATACGGGATGAGCAGGGACAACTGCCTCGGGGATGCCTCCCGGCTTCTCCCGCTCTTTCTTTTCGGGCGAGTTACATTATAAAGGGGATCGCTGCCCCCCTCGGATGCCCGTTTTCCTCCGAGCCCCAGTGCCACGGCTGCGCTCCCCTCTCCCACCGCCGGGCGACACCGCGGCAGCCCCCTGCCCTGCCTCCGAGCCTGTGTCCCTCCGTGTGTCCCCGTCCTGCCCCGTCCCCGCCCGCGGGCGCCCGCGGCCCCGCAGGTCCCATCGCCGGGAGAAGGAGGACGAATGGCCGCGGCGCCGGGAGCCCCGCGCTGCGCCCCCCGGTCGCACGAAGGGCTCCGGACGCGCTTTTTCCTGCCATCCCACCCGGGCAGCGCAGGGGGAGGCGGAGGGCAGCTGGCGGGGCCGGCCGGCCCCTGGGTGCGGGCTGCTCGGCCCGGGCCGCCGGCCGCCCCGCCATAAATCGCGGCGCTGCCCGGGGCGGGCGCTGCCGCTCGCCGCAGCCGGTGGGCTGGCCCGGGCCGCCCCGCCCCGCCCCGCAGCCTAGAAAAGCGGGGCCGGGCGGCGGGCGCTGCTCGGCGGCAGCGAGGGCTCCCCCCGCCGACCATGAAGAACCCGGTGCCGCAGGCGGCCTCGCTGCTGCTGGAGAAGCTGCTGCTCCTCGTCCACGTCCGCCCGCTGCCGGCGGGCTCCGGCGGAGAACCGCCGCCGGCCCCCAGCTACTACGACACCAGCTGCTTCAAGCGGGGCGACCTGCTGGAGGTGCCCCGCACCCTCTTCGTCCACTTCGGCATCTACCTGGGCGAGAACCGCGTCGCCCACCTGATGCCCGACATCCTGCCCGTCCTCACCGGCGACCGGCGGCAGATCCAGCAGGTGGTGACCAACAAGCGGCTCATCCTGGGCGTCATCGCCAGGACGGCCAGCATCCGCGTGGACACGGTGGAGGACTTCGCCTACGGCGGCAGCATCCTGGTCAACCACATGGACCGGCTCTTCGAGGACCAGGTGCTGGCCAGCGAGGAGGCGGCGCGCCGGGCCGAGAAGCTGGTGGGCGCCACGGCCTACAGCTTGCTCTGGAACAACTGCGAGCACTTCGTCACCTACTGCCGCTACGGAGCCCCGGTCAGCTTCCAGACGGACAAGGTACGGCGCCGGGGAGCCCGGGAGCCGCTCCGCCGGGGGGGCGCGGGGCTGCCGGGAGGGGCGGTGGGCGGTGCCGGGGGCGGGGCTGCCCTTCCCGGGGGGCCCCGCTCCGCTCCCCGAAACGGGGTCAGCAGGCACCGCGCCCCCGGGGCCGCCCCCCGCCGGAGCTGACGGGCCCCCTGCCCGCAGCGGTGCGGAGCCGCTCGGGAGGGCGGGTGACCTGGCCTCCGCTGGCTTCCAGCGGCGAGAAGAGCGACGCTGAATTCGCGGGACGATTAACAGGCGCTTAAAAAGCAGCTCCGGAGCTACCGGAGCCCGCTGGAGCCGCGGCCGGTACCGGGGCCAAGCGGGGCCGTGAGCCAGCCCCACTCGCCCTGTGCTGCGCACTGGGGAGCCCGCTGAGGGCTGGGGTGCTCTGGAACGGAGGGACTGGGCAGCTCCAGCTTGCCCCGTTAGAGCTTTCCTCTTTAATCCTGATCTTTTGCTTTTTTTTTTTTTCTTCCCCCCTCCAGTTCTGTGAGACTGTGAAGATGATTATTCGGGACCAGAGGAGTGTACTTGCTTCGGTGCTTGTGGGACTAGCATCAATAGTCTGCCTGGGTTTGGCACCCTCCACCACGCTCCCCACTATCTTCATTCCCTTCATTCTGTGGATGGCTGGCTAACGGCCTGCTCGGAAGCTCGCAGCCACTGTCTGTATATAGGATGTATGCTACTGTATTTATGAAAGCATCAGTGTCACGTAAAGTTTCTTAACCTTGTGTGCTGTTTTTAAATACAGCTTTGTCTAGAACGCAGTGCACAAGGCATAGCTTACTGTGTAAGCCGAATAATAGATTTCCTGAATCTCTGTTGGTACATTTTAACACACCTTGAAATCATGAAAAAGTAGGGTTGCGATGCAGTTCTGCTCCTTGCCATTAGCCATAAGTGATTCTGGTAATGCTTTCACATTCTTCAGTTTCTTGGTTGCATATCCAGGGGCCATAACTATTAATAAAAATGGATGGTGGTGTTCCACAAAGTGAAGGATGTGGAGAACAAACTACTTGCCTTTTCCTTAGATACAGCGTATATTCAGAAGTCACTGTCTTCATTCACTAGAATATCCATTAGTGGAGATACAAGTAAGTAAACTGCCTCGATTTGATAGCAAAGAAGAAAAAACAGCTCTAGGCTGGGTGCTGCGGGAACACATCTGGCCGGATCAGCTGTAGTCATTTCCCTTCTGGGAAGTTTTCACAAATCTCTCATTTGTATGACTTGTATAAACACTTGCTATGGTGTTGAACAACTTTTTAACTGGATTAGTGGTAAGGAAAGACAGCAATTCCTCAGCGTTTTCCTTGCTACTGGTAGTGGTTAGTATGGCTAATACAAATGGCTACAGAGGGGTTTTTTGAGATGCAGGAAGAAACAAGCTTGCTGTATGACAACTAGTGACATACAAATGTTGGAAGTTTCCAGCGTGCCAGGGCACATGGCAGGGAGGTGGAGGACAGATGCTCATTCTAGTTCCTGCCTTCCCTCAGCGCTGGGACCGATGTGGATGCCATAAAGCATCAGGGATCACTGGAGCAGTTTCTGTGCTGGCTGTATTGTCATTTTGGATATTGCCTTAAAACAACATGCTGTCACGTGAAAGATGACGTGTCTTTCTGCACTCGTCCCTTGTGAATAAGTATTCACTCGCCAGCAGTTGGTGCTAAAAACGTTTTCGTCTTCTGTTGAGGCCTTTCCATTTATCAATAACTTGTAAAGTTGGACTTGAAATCAAGTTCATCTAGCCAATTGTTTGAGCGCTAAAAACCTTTGCTATTTTTTTTCTTAGCAATGTCTTGATGTATGCAGAGAAATTGTTCAGCAGCTGGAATGCCTTGCCTGCGATACACGCACTTACACATTCACGCGCTATGCTTGCCTTCCTTTCTGGTCAGAGGCAAATACGGTGGTGTCTTCAGCGAGGACTTCTGTGAGTGGTGTTCAGTATCCCGTCATCAGCACTGCTACTGAAGCGGCCACTTTCCCTGGTTTTAGATTCGTTTAACCATGCTGTATAAACCCATCCTCCTTGCCCTAGACCTTACAGCTGCTTGAAGATTGGATTCTTGAACTGTCAGTCTATCTGGCCGCTCTCTAATCATCTTCTTCTGGCTGCTCCACTCTAACCGACGAAGAATGTAAAGACTGGGGTGAAATTCCAGGCTGTTAGGAGACGGCAGCATGACTGCTGCTGCCATCAACCAAGGGAGGATTTCAGCCCAGCTTTCAGTACGCATTCAATCTGCAGCCCAGCTCCAAGCAGCTGGATATCAATTACTGCTGGATCCTTGCAAACAACTTCTGTTCCGCTTTCAAAGATTGCCATGTGTAGTGTAACTGTTTCTGGTAAACTTTTCAAATTAAGGTGTTTTTTAATTAACATGAATTGCTTTTTCATCGTGTATGTGTTAGTAATATTGACATAAATACTAGTGTGTTTTTTTTACTTGCTGTGTGTAAGGTATGAACTGTAGTCATTACTGTAATTATATAAATAGAATTTATTCATTTAAAAATGTCTACCGGTCTCTTGAAATGGAGTGTAATGCTATAGCATTACTCTTAACGTACCCCAGTAGGGCACTGAACAGTCCATTAACATGCAGTTACATGGTGTCTGATTACAGGTAGGCTTTTCTTTTCCCCTTTATTTACTTGGGATTTATAAGCATTCCAGTAATTCTTACAATTCACTTATGCAATAAACAACGGGGTCATGACCAGTATCCAAATCATAAGTGGGATTGTTGGAAGGCAGGGAAATGTTCCTGCTCCAGCTTCACTATCAAAGGACCAGTGCTCCTGCTTTGCTAATGCTATTGAGCAAGAAGAATCCAGATTAGACTGGGGGGGCTAAAGAGGGATTTTCATGGGTGTCCATGAAAGAAATGAAAGCAGTTCCTTGCAGACTTCCACCTCTATTAGTAGAATTTCCTTCAAAGAAAAAGTAAAGTTTTAACATTATGAAATACTATGAAATGGTCTAGAATGTCTCCTTGTATCCTTTCATCAAACAGAAGTAATAATACGGGCATAGGAACAGAAATTCAGCTGTGTGTTTGGGAGCTTTTTCCTACCAGCTCTAATTCTAGCAGAGATCTGGAAATTGTGTTAGAAGTCAGGCATGAGTCAAATTCGTCATACTCTGGGAGGAAAAACAAGGCTAGCAGGCATGAATTCTCATGTTCAGCTCAGCCGGTGGTGTTTGTGCTCTGAAATATTTTGGTCAATGTCAGCGTCAACTTTTTTTCTGTAATTACTTGAGTAAAAATAAGCACATGCCCTAGGTGGAGCATTGCATTTCAGACTTGAGCTCAACTGTGATGCTGTTGAAGTGAAGGAGCTAGTTATAATAAGAAAAACACAGAAAACTGTGGAGCGGTTCAGCTGTTTGGAAATGTGTGTGCTTAGAAGTGAAATTGTTCATTGGTAACTAAGTGATGGTGACGGGGAGTGTAAATCTAGAGTTGCAGCTCATTTTAGTAGTGGGGCTGTTTTGAAAAGCTGTGTGGTTAAACCAGAAGATGTAATGGAGGAGTATAACCATCACCCCTGTGCCACTGGGAAAGGCAAGTAGTGAAGACATCAAGTCAAAAAGATAGATGTTGCACTTCAGGCTTTCCAAAGAAAACAAAAATAAAATGATCATTCACAAGGCTTGAAATGTTTTTACAAACCCTGCATTTAAAAGGAAAAAAAAAAAGTTGCTAAATGAAGGCATTAGAACAGTGAGCTTTCTGTTTGTATTTATTTTAGCTCGGAACATAAATGATTACTCATTTTGTGGTGAACAGTCATCTGCTGCTTGATTTCACCTTTGGGTCCTCCTGTGCTGAAAGAGAATGCTACATATAAATACCATTGAGGCTTTTAATGAAAACAAAATCATAGCAATACTTGTTGAAAGTCTGAGGGGGTGGGGAAGAGCGCATTAAACTTGTGTGTGACTTGACATCGTCCAGGACAGGTTTTAGAAAGCAAGCTGCAGCAACAAGAAATATTAGAACTGTGATCTCTAGAAATGATACGGGTTTGTATTATTTATTGCATGCTCTCACATTAAAGCAGCACATACCACTAAATGATACAGGCCTGTGTTAGACAGTCATTAGTTAGCATCTCCTTTATACGTGGAAACAAAAAAAGAAAATGTCTCAGGTGAGACTTCGGAGCCATTTGCTCCTTATGCTTTGTAATAGCTTAGGACCCAATTCCTCTGAGTGCTGAACTGTCATGAACGGGCTTACTGACGGGAGATGAAGATACAAAAGCTTAGCTTTGAGGCTCTGGTGTAGTGCATTGCACTGCTGTAAGCGTTGCAGAAATCCTTCTAAACACTGCGCTGGTAAAATAAAACTATCTCCTCTGCTGTAGGAACAGATCACTAAAAGGGTTTGAGGGATGTTTTTGGCATAATTTCTTACAAATCAATTGTGTGCTGTGTTTTGTGGCTTAGCTTTGCTTCCAAAGTCAAGGGAACATTTAGGATATGGTCCTGAGCACTCAGACTAGGGAGGAGCGGGGTGATCTTTAGGAGACTTAAATTGGAATTATGTTGATTGCAGTACTGCAGTTGTGTCTGTGACAAAACTGCTGGTTTGGTTACTGTTTCTGTGTCTCAGGGTAAAAAGCTTTCTGTAAGATGTTCTGTAGCTTTTTAATGTTTTCCCTGTTTTTATTAGGGAACTTTAGCCCTGTGGCCTTGTTTTAGTAGTTGCCTCTTCTCTATAGCATATCTGTGAATTGGAAAACAGTCGGCAGCTCTGTGAATGAACAATTTGAGGCTAATCAGCTGCATAGTCCCCTGCAACTACATCACGACACCTACAACTAGGTGCTTGGTCTGAACAAGGCCATGAAAGCGCAGGAGGCAGGTAATGTAGGTTTATTTTATTTGTGAGGGCAGGTCATACTGAGTGTGCTGAAGCACCAGTCAATGAAGGCAGAGGCGTGTGCCTGTGAAGACTCACGCTGCTTAGCTGGGCACGCTGGGAACAGTGATGTCTCTGCTGTCCTGTCCCCAGCTGGAATTTAGTGGGATTGAGATGGGGTTGTATGTTAGGGCTGAGATTAAATGGATTAACTTGCCTTCCCTTAAATTGAGAGGTATGCCATCAATGCCACAGACTTTAATCTAATCTAGCAAAGAAAATGGGCTGTGGTCCATCTTCTGACTACACGGTGGTACACTGTGACTCAGATCCATATAGCTAACCTCCCTCACCACTACAGTGTAGCTTCACTTCTAGTAACTATAGGTAGTGCTCCCTGATCTGCCTTGTCCCAAGGCACACTCCAAGAGTGCACTAGTTACCAGGGGCTGCAACTGGCATCATGCAAAGAGCATCCATGCAAACATAGATGTGACCTTGTTTAGCTGATTAACCTGCCCAGAATTTTAAGGTAGACATCCCCATTTGTTACCTAAAACCTTGAGTCCCTTCCTGATCGAGCAGCACTTTGAATGGAAACAGCAATGCCGTTTTATAAAGAGTACAAAAATGTGATGGTTACAGCATTTGTGGGGATCTGGGGGACCTGTTCCTAGGACCTTCTCAGTCCATCCTGCAGGAGACTTGCCAGACTTTGGACAAGGCTATGAGGTAGTTACCATTCACCTTTTCTAGTTTTATCTCATGGTTAGGACAGTGTTTACTGTTTTGTTTGGGATTTTTAAAATCAAGTTAGGCAACACCTTTGGCTTTGAATTAGAAAGAGAAAGTGGCTCTCCAGCCACTCGGTGTTGGAACAGGCTCTGTTCGGGCTCTGTGTATTTGCCCCCTCTAAGAGGGGTGTTGCTTCTTATGATCTATGGACCCCAGTGAGGTTTTGAGTGGGAACCAGATCCCTAGATACAGCCAGGAACTAAAAGTGCTGACTGGGACATTTCTGACTCTGACACAACAAAACCCGCAGCCGTTCAGAGAACTTTCAGGTAAAAATAAGTGAGAAACTATCAGGTTAAATCAAAAGTTTGCTGCTTTGCTGCAGCATTGCTTTAGTTAAAGCACTTTTAGTTAAAGCAGCTACCTGCCATAACTGTTTCCTTTGGTTTCTTTCTTAAAATTCTTCCCTATTTCTGTAACTGGAACAGTAATTCGCTCTCTCTTTTCTGGCCAGCTGCAAGACTTGGTTAATATCTCCATAAGGTTGTGGGTTCCTTGCATTGGATGTATTTATTCATCAAATAAATGAAATCCATGGTTCCTTACCAGAAGGCAATTTCCCTGCCTGTGAAACCAGTTTTCTGTGAGGCTAAGGAGGTATGCTATTTAGTATAATTAAGAATACACGCAAATGAAGGGTTATGCTCTGCTAAACTTGCCAAGCCACCTTATCTTCTGCTTCTGCATAGTTTAAGACCCGACTCAGATTTGCACCTGTGTTCCTTGCAGTTTCGCAGAAAATACCTGCACATTTCCAATTAGCACCGCACACAAACACGGGGAGGGGTGGGTCTGCTACTGCCCCACAGTAGGCAGAAGGTTAGTAACTAAATCTAACCAAAAGCGAAGAAATGGGGCGGTGAAGATAATGAGAGCCCTCCTGCACTCCTGGTGGAAAGATCAGAATTAGCTATTAAACGGAGTAACTTTTGCTATTTCTGTTTGTAGACGGGATCGGACATAGCTCCAAGTGGATGCTCAGGAGGAGGGAGGCACCTGGTTTCAACCATATTCATTTTGAGTCTGTCCAGACGATGCGGTAGTGCACTGTGTAAGCAGGCTGGAGCCAGCGATGACTCGGTTGCCTCCAGAACCAGCATAGCTGTGCAAACACGGAAGTGCGTTTAGCCCTCGGGGAAGAAGGCTGTTTGATTCAGCATCACACCATCCCAGCTCTGTCACGTTTGGGGCCTGAACAGGTAGCACCTCACGATCCTGTCCCGTTTTGCAGTCATACCAACCCGCCTGAAACAAGACCTCTAAATCATGCAGTTATGCCCCAGACAGTTTAAATTCCATCTCAAGCCTTGTTTTATTAATGGGTTACTTTACACAGGTTTCAGCTCTGTCAATTCCCGCGAAGTCTTTCTCGAAGTATCTAACCCTTCCCAAGCTTTGGAAGAGGAGCCTGAAGGCCTTGCTCAGGACTGAGAATTACCTCAGATGGGCAAGTATGTAAGGCTGCAATGCCTAAAGTATGTGTGAAGATGTAGCCTGTGATATCCAGTCATGTTGCCATGTCCCATTCCCCAGTCTTTCATCAAGCTCAGGACATGCACAAAACCCAGCTTCTCTGGAAATTCAAATGTGTAATGACATGTAATGTGACATGTCCTGGACAAAGAGGTGAAAGTTAACATCTCTTCATCCAGTATATCTGCCATTTAGCACTGACAATGGCATGGTAAAGACAGCTTTTTATTTTCCTTTAGGTAGTACTCCCAGTTTCTGACAGCAAGTAGGTTTGGTCATATTGTAGGTAAGAAAGAACAACTCTGTTGTACAAGTAACTATTTTAGAATGACGATTAGATCATATATTGACAGACAGGGTATAGACTGGGAATAACGTCTTTTCAAAAACTTGCCTGGAGAAAGCAGTAATTCTGCTTGGCCAGTGAACTGAAATTCCAGTGAGGAACGGAGCGTTTCTATTTCTGATGTCTTTGAGCAATTCCAGTAACTCTAGTAGTTAAAGCACTGAGAATTGCACAGGCAGTAGACCTGATGTATAGTCATGAAATTTGTTTCAAAATTATAATGAGGTTTTTATGACTTGCAAAGAGGTTTTTTTTTAACAAGCGAACTGAAAACCCAAGACAGTTACAGAAATTACTTTTCCTCTGTAACTTTCTAGTTTGCATTTTTCAGTTTGGGGAATGTTTGTATTAAAAGCTCTCTAACAGATAGTACTCAGTCCTGCAATTAAATACAAATTTGTGCTTGCAACAACAAGTCTCTTCTTATGGGAAGGACGCTGGATTTGTGACATTAATTGTGAGCTCACTGTATAATTAAGCAGGAAGGGAACATGGGATGTGAGCAAGACATCTGTTTATATAAAGACCATTTGATCCTAAGAAAAAGAATAGTAAGAGAAGTTACTTTAAAATAAAAAAAAAAATCACTTTACTAGCACTGTGTATTTTAAAATTACCCCATTAGGACAGGTTGTCAGTGATTCACTAGGTCTGCCACTACATAGTACATAGTGCTCCAGGCTCCTTTATTACAACAGCATCACTGAGTATGTTTCTTCCAGCTAAAATCATCAGGAGCTTTGTCCTTGTCTTCACAGAGAGCAAGATTAAGTATGAAGTTTTCCTACCCATTCCCTGACCTCCCCAAAATCTTGTACCTGTGGAAATTTAATAACGATGTTCAGAAATGAACCCCCAGTGACTATGAACTTCACACTGAATTACGATCTGAAGAATCTTACAGGTCATAAACTGTGCAGGTTTTTTTGTTGTAGTTTTTCAAATCTATTCAGACAGCTGCCTATGGTTGCTTTTGTGCTGCCACTAGTGTTTCTGCCTAGTTTTTTTTACTGGTCTAGGCAATGTACTCTTCAGCTGGCTTCTGAGGTATTTTTCTGTGAGCACAACTAGTGCCATTAATCTTTAGGAAAACTGGACTCTCAATCCAGAGCTGCAGCAAGACAACCAGACACCGTTAACAATTTAACTACCTCTGAGATCCTTGAGCTTATAGATGAGGGCCAAATTTTTCAGCATCACAGGGACACAGGAATGAACTTGGCAATATCTGAAGGTCAGTTTAGCCCTGTATCATTCTCCACCGGTGAGCAACAGTGAGTGCTTGTGGACAGGCTATGGGTGCAGACAGTCTTGATACCGTCTCAAAAATTTCCGTAAGCAACAATTCACAAACTTCCAGCTTTAAAGCTTGCATTCATTTCATCATGTTTAATACTCTTATGCTCTGTGAACTTGCTTACTCCTTTTTTAGTTTATCTGTCTGGTCTCCAAAAGGTTTTATGGCAAGATTAATTACAACATATGAAGAAGCACTTTATTTTAAATTGGCTGCCTGATGACTACCTTAGCTGTTCCTCCCCTTCTTGTACTACAGGGAACAATGATTATTTTGTATTCATTTTTTTCCACTTACAGTCTTACAACTCAGATATTCCTGATGTGGAAGTCAAAGTCTTTGCCGTTTCCATAAATGTGTATTCAAATTCTTTAGAAAGCAGCTCATTTGGCACCATCCTTCTAGGACCATGGCTGTCTTCAGAAATTTATTACACATTACACCTCTCAGTCCAATAATGCCATCCTGGAGTTTCTTTAGACTTGAATACACCCAGCCTTGTTAATCTGTTACTTTGATTTTACTCATCTGTCCTAAAATGCCTTTTATTGATCCCTCAGTTTAGTACTAATATGAAGCTCTATTACCTGTAAAAAAGAACCAGCTTACTCTGAAAACTTCTCTATCACTTTTGTGTTGAGTATCACTACAAAAAACTGGTTTTTTTCCTATAGCCTAATTCTTCAAAAGGCCCATTCTATATCATCTGCCAGTTCTCCCTCTGCCAAACGCCGGGCTTCTGAAATACTTTACTAAGTTGTTTGTTGTTTGCTTTTTTTTTAATTATTAGCTTTTATGTTAGCAACGTGATCCACTGATTCTGTTTTAGCCTGGTTCCTTGGGCTTTCTACGTAACTAGCTTATGCAGAGCGCTTGTACTCCTTGTTAGGGTAAGAGATCTGCTTTTTGAAGGGTGACACTTCTGCTGAGCCTTTGCCTTTGCTTGCCCCAGCTCGACTCCTGCTGGGCTGAAGGAGGAGCAAGGCAAGCAGCATCTCCCCAGTGCGCAGTGTGGCCACCAGCGTTGAAAAATCCCAACTCGACCACCAGCTGGCCAGGGTGTGGGCAGTGCTGCAGCACCTCGCGGAGTTGGCAATCCTTGTTTTAAGAGGACATACTCCCACCTAGTGGCTTTCTTACGTTCAGGAAAATGCACTGGCTGCAGCAAAACGGGAGGTTAGCTAAACTTGCATTTAAAGAACAGCTAGGTCAGCAGCTCTTTATTAAGTCGACGTAACTGCTCAGTAGGTTTAGAAATGCTGATCTTTAATTTCTGTTTCACTGTTGTAACATCTAACCAGAAATCACAAAGGAACAGTTAATCTGTGTTACACCAATTTTGTTTCTAGTTGCCCACAATGTAGTGGTTCTTGGTTTAGTTTTTCATTGCGGTTTTGGTTGTGTCACTAGGTTTTGTAGGAAAGACAAGAGCTAGATACAGAAAAGCATTTAAAAATCTTTCAGTTAAAACCGTCAAAGGTAAGTCATGGGATTCTATGTGTGTACAAGATACAAATATATATAAATATGTGTATATATATGTAAGTGAAAGAAATCCACAGAAACACCTTATATAGCTTCAGACTTAAATAGTGTCTCCAAGCATAGCACTATATGCTTAAAGCCTGAGGAAAAATGTAAAGTAAAATCACACAGAAGCATCTTAAGTTGTTTAACTATAATTGGCATTGACAGTCCAGAGTTTCCTGACTTAAAAGCTAGTTAGCAGCTCACAGCAGCTGGATTATAAATTAAAAGGATGTGAGCTTGAAAATCAATGTCTTTTAGGTTTCTCAGAATAAGCTGGAATTCAAAGCCAAGTATGCACAGCCTGAAGAAAGAGGGGCTTCTTTCCACTTTTCAAACTACAGTTAAGGTATTTTAAATATTTGAATTTAGGAAAAGTAAAAATCTTGTTCTCCACTGTTGCACTCAATGTAATTTGTTTCCAGAATAATTAAATATTCAGAAGGTAATGTGATATAAAAATTTTATAGTCTCCCTGGTAAACTTCCAGTTAATGCCTAGATCAGATCAGGTATGACCAGAGACTTTGCAGTTTGATGTCTGATGCCTGTTTGGTTCCATTGCTGAAACACGCTCTAAGATTTTCACAGAAGCTACCATAAATTCAAGTATTTTCTGACAATATTTGCAGAGAAAAAAAACCCCAAAACTTTACAGTGACTGAGAGGGGACTGTCTCCAATCTTTCTGAGCCCTCAGATGAGGACTGAGACACTAGCGGTGCGACGAAAAGGTGCTTCACATTCTTGTGGAAAGAAAACTTTGGTTTCAAGGTTGTTGGGGCTGTAGCCACTTTCAGAAGCACTAAAAATACCAAACCTCTTTAACTGGTGCTGTACAGCCATGTGGAGGATATACTACCATTTTAGAATTCATTTAAGTTGCCTGCCTAAAAAGCAGATGAGAAAGCATTCTGTAATGGTGGAGCATCAAAAGGCTGCAGGGCAGGATTCTCCATCTCCCTCGGCCCTTCCATCCTTCCCTCCCTCCTATTTCCTGACATTTACCTCTTCTTCCCCTTGCAGCGTTACTGTTTTCATCAGTTCCCATCTGCTCCTTCCCTCTGGGGGTTAGCTGTATTGCCAGAAACCAGCCGGTTTGTTCAGCGATTAAAGGTATGGCTTTGTCACACAGGGTCCAGGTTTAGAGTGAGATGGCGGGCTGGAGCATCTCTGCTACGAAGATGAAGACGGGCTGAGAGAGCTGGGGGGGTCAGCCTGGAGGAGAAGGCTCCGGGGAGACCTTCTAGCAGCTGCCAGTGCCTGAAGGGGCTACAGGAAAGCTGGGGAGGGACGTTGTACAGGGGCCTGCAGTGACGGGACAAGGAGGAACGGCTTTAACCTGAAAGAGAGGAGATTTAGGTTAGATATTAGGAAAAAATTCTTTCTGTGAGGGTGGTGAGGCACTGGCACAGGTTGCCCAGAGCAGCTGTGGCTGCCCCATCCCTGGCAGTGCTCAAGGCCAGGCTGGATGGGGCTGGGAGCAACCTGGTCTGGTGGAAGGTGTCCCTGCCCATGGCGGGGGGGGGGGGGGTGGGTGGAACTAGATGTTCTTTAGGGTTCTTTCCAGTTCAAACCATTCCACAATTCCATGAGATACGGAGGAAGAGCAGCAAACAATAGTTCTGGAAGTAGTAAGAGGAAAAACAAAGAGATTTTATACATTTTATGTGCATTTTACATCACTCTGCAGTCAACGCTATTGGCTTAAAGTTTATTTAATTCAATTTACATCAGTGAAATTGTTGATGCCCATGTTAGTGAAGGCAGAACATGCTTCAGTATCCATTTTTTCATATTCATTGCATATCTGCATGTTAAAATCATGTGGCATGTGTGTCTTGAAGTGGTTTACAAAAAAGGGAAAACAATTCTATATTATGTTTTCTCTAAAATTAATATTCTGTTCCCCCAAATGCTTGTTCCAGCAATATCAGATTTTGTAATTTTATAATTAAAAAACATTCCAAGTCTTTTAGGGCAGAAAGCTGAATGATGAGAAACAGCACCTTTCAAGAAAAAAGACCCTTTAGGCACTAGGGTGCCTTGTCAGGAGGATCCTACTTAACAGCCATTGCAGCTACTTGATAAAATGAAACCCAAAATGAAGTCTTTCTAGACAGCTTACTATAGTTAGATTTACAATCATATTATGTCTAGGTTTTCTACAGAGACCTTTGTCTAAACTTCAAAGAATGTCTGCTTCCTTTTAAAGTATTTCCACCACCTACATATCAAACCTGTCAGAGTGGAGAAATACTACATACCCTCTTTTCCTGCTCCAGGCCATAGTAAAATTTACACTGATAAAAAAAAAGTTTATGCTTCTATTAAAGCATATTACAACTCTAGTAATAGCCCACTCCAGGAATATATATGCTGGGGCTTGCTAGCATTCCAATGAAACAGAAGTTAAAAAACATCAAGGACTTCTGTGTTACAGCTACCTAAAATAACTTGAAAGGAAAAGAAAAGCAACTGTCTGGTGCAGTCCTATAAAATAAAATGTGCAAGAAAAAGACCTCTTTCACATCTTCAAATTTAGCCAAAGGAATAAATGTCATAATCTTGGCAGGACTCTGCCCTCATTCCTCATCCATCAGAGCTGGGACAGTTTCAAAAAGACATTCGTGAGGAAACTAACTTAGTGTTAATAGGAACAGTATAAAGCTTCAGGGCAAATAGCATATTATTTGCAATTTAAAGTAATTTTCTAATCAGAATTTGTGCCAAGTGCTTTTTGTAAAGTATGCTGTAATGCTTGTAAAATAATCCTGAAATAAGTTTCTATTCATTGGGGTTAAAAGTTAAACATCAATGTACTAAGGTACTGATTCAATAAAGCAGTAAAAAACTAAACACTCTGATAAATAACAAACATTGTTCTGGGCCTGGCCTTTCTTCCCATCCTTTTGTTTATCTTCAGTAAAAAATCAGCAAATTAAAATATGGCATAAATTTGGATAAGTGGTACTCATACATGTATGGAGAAAGAGAAATTACAACTGTGAGAAACTGTCCCTTTGCTGTGAATGGCTGTCACTCTTAGAAAAGGGAATTAAAATGTTAATTGTCCTTCTCCTGCCTTCTCCAACTGATGGCTACTGATAAATGGGCCAGACGCGTCTTTTGAATGCACAATGCAATCAAGTACTGTGTGGGCAAAAGGGAAAGAAATTAAAATAAGGTGGAATTCCCTGGGGGCAGCGCCTATCTGGAGGATGAGAGAGACAGTTTATTCCCTACAACTGTTTTCTGATTTGACAGAATTACACACTGTTAAAAGTAACTAAACCTAACTTTTTACAATAGGAGATTGACTGAAGGGCTTGCTTGGTGAGGATTCTGCTCCTAATACGAAGAAAAGCAGCACTTCAGGGTGCTGGAGTAAATAACTTGTTTGATTTAGCCGTGAGCTTTCAGGTGTGCAAACTCTTTTTTGAAGACCTTAAGTTATCAGATATACTGCTTGATTTAACAAAAACATGGTGCTCCCATGTAAATTTTGTCCTAGAAAATAAATAAAAATATTCCATGCAGATTTCATCGTTGAGTCACAGCAAAATCCAAAACAAATACAGGTCAGAAACAGTTGTTCTTACGAAAAACTAATTATACTGAACAATCAGACTGTCAGAGAGAAAAAAAACAGCTAGTACCTGTGGGCAAGGGGGTAGTGAGAACTCTGATACCCAATTAGCATGTGGGGAACAAGGGGAAAAAAAGGATCACTAATTTCTTTTAGAGAGGCAGGTGTCAGCAAGAAAGTCTTTAGTCCCTATGACTTTGATGTTTGATAAGAGATTATAATGTAGACATTGAATACTTTTAGGTTATTTTGCTTTTCTCTTTGATTCATGTCATAAACTGAAAAACGTGGTGGCAATTTTGTAGGTTTTCCTTGAGACGTTCTGCTGTGAAGTGCTGGAACAGGTCAACATTTCCAGCTGCCCAGCTCCTCTGTCCTAGAACAGCAGTTGTCGTACTCCAGCGGTAAGTAAGTGGTAACCCATGCAGTAAGATGTCACTTAGATGAAATACAAAGAAAATGCTGAGGAGTTGCGGGGTCGGTGGGGGTTTTTTTGGTTGTGGGGTGGTTTTTTTGTTTGTTTGGGGTTTTTTTCTTTCTTTTTTTTTCCTCCCCGTTTTCATTCAGAAGAGGTTGTCTGCATTCTTTCATTACTTCCCACCAACAATAACAACTGAGACATACAGAGTTTTCTGCCAGGGACCGAGCAGTCTCCAAGGTAACAGGGACACTAAGCTGCAGTCAAAGTGCCCCAAACTTTATTTAACTTAATATACCCCAAATTCGTTCCTATTAGAGGTTTTGTGGCCCATTTAAATGTGGTCAAAAAACAAGCAGACACCTGAAATCTTGAAGGCAATAGCTTTGGTACATCAGCTGTTCAGAACTTTTAAATGGAGGCACATCATTTGTAAAATATGATTAGTGTATCGCGCCATTATTAGTAAGAGGATAATAAGCTTTATCTTTGAAAAATAAGCAGACTCAAATAGGTAAATGGGTAATATGATGTAACAAATTTATGGCAGTATGTATTTAAAACTAGATTGCCAAAAGCTCTGGAACATAGTCATAATGAAGATGAATTTGCATGTCCCGAAGTTAAAATTCCTGGGGTCCTCTGCCTTATTAATAGTTAAGCATTTAAATGTTAGGAAAGGGGAGGGGGAAGGAGTCGTTAGTGAAATTATTTTGGCTTTGGGAGACTTTCATTTGCTAGATGAAGAAAACATGCCAGAGGTTCCTAAGAACAAATTGAAGAACTCACAAACAAACTCATACTCTTTATTGACCTGGGTGTATCCGATGTGTGCCCATCAGTGCCACAGTGTGCCTGCACAGCTGTGACCCCTGAGGAGTTTTAATGGGGAGTTCAAGAGCAGCACTGAACCTGCAAGGCCTCCAACCCCACTGGCTTGAGAAGTGTCGGTAGCCCTTAAGCTAATTAGCTTCGTTTGCAAGAGACCGAAGTATTAAATAAAAAAAATAGGGATTGAAACCAGACTTATTTCACTTCAGTATTACTGGTCGACATGGACCTGCACAACACTAAATGCCTCCTAAAGCACAAGGGCACACCAGCACCCAAACACACCTTTTAAAAGCAGGTTTAAACCAAAAGAGACACCAGGTAACAGCCAAGTTAACCAAGGCTGAACAACTCCCCTCTCGGGATGGAGGGAGGGGTGAGGCGGCTCCCCTCATGCCGGGGCTCCCCTCAGGCGGCTGACCCGCCTTCAGGCGGTCACGCGACGCCCAACAGTCTTCCGCGGGGGCGGGCCGGCCGCACCCTCCTCGTTTAACGGTCGCCTGTTTTAAAAGAGCTCGCGTGCCGGGCATCGCCCTTTGCCTTGTTTTGATTGGCTGCTGTCGCCTCTCAATTATACCCGTGCCCACCCTGGCTGCCTGCTGATTGGCTAGGCGGGCGCAGAGCGAGGGAAAGCCGTGGCGGCGGGGCAGCGGGTGAGGTGCCTGGCGGCGGCGGCGGGGGGCGGGGGGGGGAGGCTGTGTCCTGCCGCGCGCTCGGCCGGTGAGGCGTGGGGCTCGCAGCGGGGCGGCGGGTGTCGTGCCGCGGCCTCGCCTCCTTGGGGACAGCGGCGGCTTCGGGCTTTCGCTGTGCTGTGGGGAAGGGTGACGGGGGCGTGAGGGACGAGGGTGTGTGGAGAAGGGGCCGCCGGCGGCCGCCCTCTACGTGCAAGTCGGCGAGAGGAGCGCAGGGTATTTCTGGGGCTGCTGGTTTTCCCTCTCTGTCCATGTCCCCCATGCCCTCCTCCTGCCTCAAGTGCTGGTTTCGTCCTCGGGCCCCCTCCGTGGACCCCTTGTTTCCTCCTTTGGTCTTTTATCTGAATTCTTAACTGCCTCCTCACCTCTGTGGGAGCGCTGTGGACATTCTTATTAATTCCCGTTATCTTAATCTGGTGTCCCCTTGCTGCTCTTAGGGATAGCGTTCTTTCTGGCTGCACATTTGAACTAACTGAGATGAAGGGAAAATTAGTCTACCTTTCCCTTGCCCCACCTTTGTTGTCTTTTTTTCTGTACCTTGCTAGGCCTGAAACTGCTGAGAGATTCCCTGATGATGGAATCTCCATGCAGATTGTAGGCTGTGAAACACAGTAAATGTAATTAACTTGCTGGAAGGACGTGGGACACCAAACGGGAGCTGTGGTGTTACATGCCTGCAACATGCTGGTGCCTGTCGGGGGATTTTTTATGCTCTACCCTCCTTTTCTGGAATCTCATTTTGATGAAGCCATGAGCTTGGGGTTTGGCTTTTATAATGGCTGGTGGTGGGTGTCAGAAACTTCTCCAGAGTGGTTGCTTACATGGATACCTGCCCCAAAATTAATACCAGCTTGGTAGAAAAAAAAAAATACCACAAAAAGTTGTCTTTTTTCTGGGATGGAAAAAAATAGCAGTTGTGTTTTTTCTGTCGCCATTCTTGTTAAGGAAAGTGTAGAATCTCTTACAATGTCATACGAAGGCAGTTGTGGAAAGAATGCATTGAAGAATGGTTTCATTATTACTTTGATTCAAAGCACATTTGAAATGACTTAAGCCTTGGGGGAGGTGGAGAGGGGGGAAGTCCACCTCTGGACAATAATATTGCATAACATGCATAAGTGTGGCAGTGGAAGGGGCTTGATCATTCCATAAATACAAGGTACAATCTTTTAAAAAACTTAAATTTATGCAAAATGATTTTAATTTGAGGTAATGGGGTAGTTTTCAGTGGAATCTTTTAAGAATAAAAAGACTAGCAGCCATGGGTATGGTTAATCTTTTGAGTATGGAGGCAACTGCTTGCGTAGGGTGAGAGCAATCATTTGAAAACCTTTATGTGTAAAGATGTGTGGGGTAACATTTGGGACGTTAGCAAATATATACGGCTTTATTGTTACTAATTCGAGTTACATAGCTGTTAGGTAATCTGTGTAGACAGTGCTGCTCATTTGGATAATCAACTTAAAAGTAATGGTTTAGTTAGTACAGAAACACCAGAAGTGATAAGCTGAAGAGAAGAAGGTGGCTTGAGCTTCAGACTGTAGAAAAAGGATGCAGTTGTAACCGTTCTGAACCCTTCTTCCCTCCCTTTTGAAGTGTTCAGTTCAGTGACACAACTTTCCAGTTCACTGCAGTGCTTGCAGTAACTGGTTTCTTGGGGCCTTAAGTAGTGGAAGCGTAATGAAGAGATAGGCACGTGAATGCTTGTGTGCTCTTCACTGCCCTTGATTTAGTTGCCTTTATTCTCTGTTTTCCAGATACTTTGTTAATCGAGGCCTTAATTAGGAAGCCTTGTTGTTCATCAGACAATAGTGGGTTGACAGGAAACGTTTATGTGAAATTTAAGCTGGTTTTGACTTTTTCTTTTAAAAAAAATCAACTGCTGATGTGTCGGGACATGATTTATTTGTGTCTGATCCTAGAGACAAAGCAAGCTGAAAATACAAGGGAAGTTAAATGACAAACAGAAGTTGTAGCTTATTTTTTTGGTGGTGTTTTTTTTTGGCAGCATTTGTTTTGGAGAATGAGTGGCATAGCACTTGGATATACCATTTACACACAGGATTGAAGTGGTGAAGAAGATTGCTTGTCCAAGTATTGCAGACCTTAACGCAGAAAATCTTGGGAAAAGAAGAGATCAGTTGGGGAAAAAAAAATATCTGACTTGAAAGTTAATTTTTTTTGGAGGCTTGACTAGCAAAGTTGTAAGTACCAAACAGGTTCCTTGGTGTCATTGTTTCCTGTCACCTGGATGACAGAAACATAAAGCAGCCGAACTAGATCATGGCATGCCAGAGAAATAGTGGATACAACAGCAACAACTATATTGATAAACTTTTTTAGTTCTGGAAATAGTGAAAATGAATAAAGTAATGAAAACAAGAATCCCAGAGGTGGGTTTAATTAAGCCCCTTAGTTTTACCAGACAGTTCTGCCTGGTTTTGTTGTGTATTGGTTTAAATTAAATTATTTTGTTCATTCTTTGAATTCTTTGTATTAAATAGGCATGGACTTAATGTATTTCTTAAGTATTTTTGTACTAAAATAGTTGAAAAATCATTGGTTTTTCTATAAAATACAGCAATAAAAAAGTGGAACTTGTCACATTGAGTAGCATATAGGTCGCTACGCAACTGTAATAATGTGATGTATGAAAGAGTTCGTTATTCTACTTGAAGGGCAGCATACTTAGAAAATAGTTGTGATACCACTTAACAAAAGTTAGCATATAGACTATGTAGTTGCTGGTTAAGGTTCAAGATTATCATAGCTACAGAACAATGTTTTGAAAGCATTATATAGATGATAGTAGTTGGATATAGGACTGAAGCCTTATGCTAAACAAAGTCACAGTAAACAGGCAAGTATAGCGTAAGTTGTTTTCCTGTGTTTTGGTAGCTTCTCTGTACATCTAACAATTCAGAATTATCTGAACTGAAATAGTGGAAATGTTCTGTTGAAGCTATTGCAGATATGCATGAGGAAAGTAAAGCTGCAGCAAATGGATGTGGCAAAATCCGAAGTGGCACTCAGAATGAGGCTGCTTTACTTGCCCTGATGGAGAAGACTGGATACAGCATGGTTCAGGAAAATGGGCAAAGAAAATTCGGTGGTCCTCCACCAGGTAGGTGTTTCTTTTCAGATTACAAAGTTGAAGTTCATTTTTTTTCCAGTGAGAGCTATACTTAATCAGGCTGAAAAGTTGCATAGCCCTGTATCTTGACAGTGACCACTAGTAGGTGCTTATGGGAGGAGTGTAAGAAACACAAGGTGCTCAGCGTCTTGATGTGCTTTACAGTTTCTAGCAGTTTTGAGATCTCTTGTCCTAGACTATGTTGAACATTTGCTCTCGTTGGATTTAAGAAGTCACCGATTTAAGAACAGCTAAAATTGACAGGTAGCAAAAGGAATGTGGAGCTGAAAATACTGAGTGTGTTCCATATTACTGAGAACATGCTTGAAAATACTTAGATGCACAGAAGGGGAAAAACAAGTTGATGAAACCAAGCATAACCTACTTTTATTGTCTTTCCACTTGCACTGGCCAAAGCATTTGTGTGTGTGTGTGTATATATATATATATGTATATATTTGTTGTTAACAAACTCTGAAGTGGTACCAGTGAATATAATATAACTCATTTTGTTTTCAGAGTTGACTAATCTGTTCTCCATATCTAACATAACTACCCCCACACCCCTTCATTCTGAGAAGAAAAATTGATAGCTGAACTTCTGGAGCTTTTATCTTTCGTTGGATGTGTTTTTAACAATGAAGTACAACAGTTTATTATTCCTGTGTTACTGTTCTTTCACTTAATACAATGGAAGACAGAAATTGTTGAGTATGTATCCATATGTAAAAAGAAAATAACAGTTGATAAAAATCTCAGAGGATAACAGAGATTGTTATAAAAACTACAGTCCTCTTGGTGAGTGTATGGTGATTTGGGATTTATTGTCATGATGCAGAAAGGAGACCTACATGCTTGAACTGGGAAGTTACTGCTGCAGTGAAAACAAACTTTTCCACTGAATTGTTTTTGTGTATGCCCAATTATATTTCCAGTAAAGTCAGTGGAAAAAAAAAGAAGAATTAAATCCTGCACTATATGGAATGTGTATATTGCAATTTTGAAACAGTGGCTATTTGATTTAGTAAACATTTCAGGATGTTACTGTGTTGGAAGACTTGATTTTTTTCTTGTATATTAAATGCTGTTTTAAAAACGTGTCTGATACTGTGATTAAGTAACTTGGCAATAATAAATCTCTTGAAATAGCCCTATTCCCTGCTAAAATACTTTTGCTGAAAACTGCTGCGGCAGATTTAATTTACAGAAAGCGAGTAATGCTCACAGGTAGTGCAAGGAAAAGCTTTTGTTTAGTTTTAAGTAGGACTGTTAAAGGGTGTTTTTGTTTGAAGATGTTGCAGGATCATTCAGCTTTAATCCGTGCTTATACGAATGCTGGAAACTAGTGGGTTTATCTCGTGATGCAAAGGCTGAAAGTTTGTTAAATAAATTAATAAAACCCAAATGATTGAATTTATTATTGTTTTGAATGAAGGCACTTGAACAGCGGAGGAGGAATATTTCAGTAGATACATTTTGGGTTTTTTTTTCATTTTGTTTTTTTTATTTTTTTGTTCTTCTGTTCAAGCGTTTAAATTTATGTTTGGTTTTTTTCCCTACCAAAATGTCATTTTTTCCGTTTCAGGAATACGTTAAGAAATTAAGTTGCTTCTATATCATTTAGTCTGAACTTCTATATGTCTTACACATTTACTTTCTGCAGTTGTTATGGTGCTGAGCCTGATGACTATTTTTGGCTAAGACACATGTTCAGATTAGTATCTAGCTTTGGTTTTGAGAGCTCTGAAAGGTGGGATTATCTCCTCCTACACTTACCTTGTTAAAATGGTTAGTGTCATTGCTGCTGAATTTGGGCTTTATTTCTAGTCTGAGATAGTTTTTTTGAAATTTCCTTATGAAATACTTAGTACCTGTAATTCTCTGTAATAATACTGTGTCATTTCCCTTTATCTTAACATTGCTTGTTATTCTGATGAAATATGTCAAATGCCTTAAATCTTTATGAAGCATTTTTTCTGTTTTGAATAGTTTTCCTAGTTGTTGACATCAACTGTGTAGAAGAATTTTGCCATTAGTCTTGGTTGTATCCCATGGAGCACAGTAACGCATCTTTTTGAGTCAGATTATGCACTTACACAAGCAGAAAGAAGGAAAATTCTTTGTACTGCTGTTTCAGTTAGTTCTCAGTTGTGGCCTGTAATCCATTATCTTTGTAAGTCATGCTTGTAAGCATGAACTGTATTGCTCATTGCTATACGTAGTTTAAGATAACAGCTGCATCAAAATTATTTTTTTCTGGAAGTTGGGAAGTTTTTTCCAAGTCTAAAAGTATGTACATACTTTTACTAGGCTATATAAAATAGCCAAAGGAAGCCTTGTGAAATTATTTTGCAAATGGCACTGGAAAAAGAACTGCAGGGAATCACTGACTACTTTGAGGTCTCAGCCTGTTCTTAAATTATGTAATACATTTGTTACATTATCAATATGATTTTTAATTAGAACATTAGGCAGTATTAAGCATATGTGTTTGGCAAATTTAATTGAATTTCTGTAACTAGATGCGTTTGACAAGGTATATTTTTGTTGCAACTGTTCATTGACATTAATTATATACCTCTCCTTTAAATTTTCGTGAGTTTTTATACTTCCTTAGGCTGAGAATTACCCCAAGTTACTATAAATGGTTTTCCAGGCAGATGAGTCTTGAATGTTTGAGATGGCTTGTAAGAAGTTTACAGTAACTGTAAATGAAGAGTTTCACTGTGAATTTTGCTTGTGTAAGGTGTGATTTCTATAAACTTGTGTTGCTCTCAAAGGAGATGGTCTCACTGTCAGCTCTGTTTTGCTGTTATCATGTTATTTATGTGACTGGCACATTACCCAGAGCAAGCAACTCTTCTGGCTCAAAATTGCCCTAAAAAATACTATTCCCCCCCCCCCCCCCCCCCCCACTTCAATTGGCAGCAGCACAGTTCTTGTTCAGTTTATGCCATGTGTGGAAAATGTACCTGTAGAGTGAGGAAAACCAAATCTTTAAGATTGTGAATTTTCATTGCTTTGTTTGAGTCCTCTGCTTAGATTGTTGCAGGTATAATGCCATTAGGTATGTAAGTCATTAGAATTACATGGAAGAAAAGTTGAGATTACATGGATCTCACTAACAGTGGGAGGATTATTACTATAATGTTCACTGAAGTTTGATCATTTGAACCGCTGCAAAGAAAGGAATCCCATAATGTATCATCTGTGAATGAATCAAATACCCAGTCAAGGAAATGGTCTGGTCAGTTGGGAACTACTTGAGGAACGGTGCTTTTGGGTAGTTCTTTCCATGCTTGCTTTAACTATATGTTGCTCGTTGGCAAATGTGGCACAGACCATGTTTTAAGTCAGGAGTCATAACTTACTCCCAGTTGACCATAATGTGCTGGAATGCTAAGTTAGTATGCAGCTCTAAAATAAGAAGGGTGTCTTTTTGAATGGTAGATGGCTTTTTACTTACTGAAAACTGATGTTTAATCAGTTACCAGGCTGAAGATGATTGTAAAAGTTTGTCTAGTTAGTAAATGAACATTGTTACTGAATTACATTACTTTCCTACACAGCCAAGCGTAGCCTTCTCTTTTCCTCATGAAGGTGTGCAGTTGCTTTTGTCTTTGGAGCTCCTAAATGTACTGTTAGTTTGTGCTTTTTAGGTGGGCAACTGACTGGCATGATGTGAGTGATGGCAGTACTAACTTGCAAACTGGATTACCTGCCATGTCCTGTCAGACCTCAGCTGAAGTGGTCATAAATGTTTATAAAGCTGAACATGATAAAGATGTTGAACGCTGCATGGAACAGGGCCAGACTTTCTCCTGGATAAGCCGTGGCAGCGTGGCTCCAAATGCATATCAGTTCTGATGCCTTGGTAGCTTCCCCGTGTACTATGTAGTTCCTAGTCTACAGTTTATAGATGAAAATTTATTCTGTGAGAAGGCAAAAATTTCTCAATTCTGTTAAAATTTTTTTCACGAGTAAATTATGTGCCCTTTGCTGATACTAATATGAAGGAAAAAGTTTTAAGTTAATTAGAAAATCATCTAAATACAATTTATCCTGAGCTTCAAGCCAAAGTATTTAATTACCTTCTTGTTTTAACTTGTCAACAGTAATTTTTCAATAATTTTTTTCACTTTACCTCCTTATACTTTGTCATTTCATACTAGTACTTAACAAATTTTGTATGAATTGTTTCTGCCAATTTTGTACTTGTTTTCTGTCATGCAGAGAACCTTTCTTGTCAGAGCTTCAGAAAAAGCTGTTAGCTATGGTTTGACTATTTGTCTGCCTTTGAAACTTCTGTTTCGTCTAATTTGTTACAAAAAACTCAAGCTTTTTTTTTTTTTTGAAATGTGTATTTTGGGAAAGTGGAGTGCCATATTTGCAGACTATAACTCCATGTTTTTAAATGTACCTATGCAGAGATATAAAAGAGTGTATTAAAGTCCTTGGCTTAAGGACAGAGGCATGGATGTTCTTGTAACTTTCAGATGTGAACTAGGGACTGGCTTGTTCTGTGGATTTTTTTTCTTTTCTTTTTTTTTTCTTTTTTCCTACATCCAGCTCCAGCCTGTGAAAAGCATGGTCTGTTTTTAGAGGAAAAGTGTTCAGCCTTTTGGCTGTTGAAGAAAGGATGGCTCTGTATCCTGCCTTCCTTAGGGAGTCCTGTTTTAGTGGATGAATGGAGGAGGTGGAGGCAAAATATTTGGTCCTTCTGAATGATGTCAAGGAAGAAAAAAAATAAATACTGCACTGGGGACCCTGACCAAAATTTCGTAAAATATGGGAAGAAGTACAGAGAAACATTTGCAACTTCTGAATGTTAGAGTAGAAAAAAGAACTTAAGTTGTTTCTCAGTTATCACCTGTTGATTGTATTAATAAACTGACATATAATTCTATAGGACAAAAAATAATTGAAACGTGGACTCTTATAGCAAACCTATCAAGTGTTTTAATAATGCTAGGTTCAGTGGGTTGGCATAGAGATTTCAGTGAAAAAAGCAGAAGATGGAATTAGAAGAAATACAGATCATGGGCTTATAGCATTTTTTTATTTAAACATAGCAAAAATAAGAATTAAATAATGGATGAGAACATGCTAGTTCTAAATTGAGACTAAAAATAAGTAAATAACTTCCAATTGCAAATTATGGGGATGAGAAGTGTGCTTATCTGGCATTTGTACTAAGATTGTTGTTGGATGATTTATTTCAAGGTTGGGAAGGTCCTCCACCACCTCGTGGATGTGAAGTTTTTGTGGGTAAAATTCCTCGTGATATGTATGAAGATGAATTAGTTCCTGTTTTTGAGAAAGCTGGGAAAATCTATGAGTTCAGACTGATGATGGAATTTAGTGGTGAGAATCGAGGCTATGCTTTTGTGATGTATACTACTAAAGAGGACGCCCAGCTAGCCATCAGGATTCTAAATAATTACGAAATTCGTCCAGGGAAATTTATTGGTGTCTGCGTAAGCTTGGATAACTGCCGACTGTTCATTGGAGCAATTCCAAAAGAGAAGAAGAAAGAAGAAATACTGAATGAAATGAGAAAAGTTACAGAAGGAGTGGTGGATGTCATTGTTTATCCAAATGCCACTGACAAAACAAAAAATCGTGGCTTTGCCTTTGTAGAATATGAATCTCACAGAGCAGCTGCAATGGCTAGAAGACGGCTAATCCCAGGTAAACCTATTTGTAATTAAATTTAGTTTTTGTGGGAGTATCTGTCTCCATTTTGTGGGGGGTGTCGGGTGTGGATGATCATCCTTGTTTTCCTTTCTTTAAGGTATTTTGAGAGTTACAAAACTGCAGTGCTGCCTTTCAGCTAAAGAGGTTTCGGTTTTTTTCATTCATAAATCGGGGTTTTTTTGGTTTGTATTTCATAATTTATTTTTTTAGGAAAGAAGCTGGGCTTTTAACATTTAAGCAATTCTGAGAATGAAAGAGCAGCCATTGATTTTATAAGCACAAGTTACTGTAATTTACACCAAGATAGGTATTTGCTTGGGCGTCCATCCAGTTTTCATTTGCATGCTCTAGGCCCTGTACATGAATTCTCTTAAAGCTGAGCCTAAAAAATAAACTACTTGGAATGTGTTACTTATTACCTTTAAGTGTCACAAATGATGTTACTGCTGTTTCATACTTTAAATATGTTGAAAGTGGGTATTTAATCTTTTACTAGAAAATAATTTTAAGAGTTTAACAAATAGAAGACAACTTTTTCTTTGCACCTTTATTCATTTTGAGAGGGGGAAGTATAAGGGATTAAATATAGTGGAAGAGGAGGGACTAGGTGAAGGTACAGTTAAAAAGGGAAATTGTAGAAGAGAGGAAGAAAAATTAAACAGGAAATGAAACAAAATAGTTTGAGAAGCAAAGTTGTTAAACCAGATAATACAGCATTGGCCTTGCTGAAATGAATGAAAAAACTCTTATTTATTAAGGCAAAGATGTAGGCAAGTTGCACGTTGATTGCTGACAGTGTTAGGAAGAAGTGTTACCTAAGACTTAAATAAGCCTTGTAAAATAATGGGAGAAATATGGCAATATCACTGAATGTAAAATAAACTACTTGTGTGATTATGCAAAGTGGTGGCTTGAAATGAGTAGCAATGTGGGGTTTTTTTTTTTTAGTTCATGGTTTCAGTGTCTGCTGCAACATAGAGTAAGGCTCGTGCTAGTCCATATACATTTAGATTACTTCTTCCAGGTGTTGACCTTAGTTTTTAAAGTAGATATATTACTGAGGAGGCTGTGTTTAATAACTAGCAAAACAGTGTTGCTTATGTTTGCTTTATATATGCATGTATATGCATGCCACTGAATCACAAAATCTGTTACTACAGCTTATGTTGCTGAATGAACCTAAAGGTTACAGATAGAACACTGAATTTTTTCAGTGTCTTACTTTCTTTAATAATTTAAAGTAGCAATATTTTACATACTTTGCTTTAAGTAGATGCAGGCAACAAAACCCAGTTTCATGTGTCATGCATCACGTTTGCTTTTTGTAGAGGTAGTTGATAAGAATGATTTTGTTTTCCTTCGCATATTTCTTATTGATGCAATACTGCTTTGCTGTAGGAACATTCCAGCTCTGGGGCCATGCTATTCAAGTAGACTGGGCAGATCCTGAGAAAGAAGTCGATGAAGAAACAATGCAAAGAGTTAAAGTACTATATGTAAGAAATTTAATGATGTTTACTACAGAGGACACAATTAAAGCTGAATTCAACAAGTTCAAGCCAGGAGTAGTGGAACGTGTAAAGAAGCTGAGAGACTATGCGTTTGTTCATTTTTTCCACCGAGAAGATGCCATTGCTGCAATGTCTGTAATGAATGGGAAGTGCATTGATGGAGCTAGTATTGAGGTGACACTGGCAAAGCCAGTTAACAAAGAAAATACTTGGAAGCAACATTTCAATGGTCAGATAGGTCCTGGTTCAGAAAATCTCTCAGGGTTTCCTAACAAAGAAGATGGTCATCAAAAATCCTTAGGGAAACCAGCAAGTCTTTCAGTTCGTCTTAATGGTCAGCACAGTCCAAGCCCCCCTGAAGTTGAAAGATGTACATACCCTTTTTTTCCAGGAATAAAGCTTACTCCAATTAGCATGTATTCTTTAAAATCCAGTCACTTCAGTTCTGCAGCAATGCACCTGGATTATTTTTGCAATAAAAATAATTGGGCACCGCCAGAATACTACCTGTATTCAACCACAAGTCAGGATGGGAGAATTCTCTTGGTGTACAAGGTGCTTATTCCGAGTATAGCTGATGGTTCCCAGAGTTACTTCATGCCAGACAAACTCTGTACAACAGTAGAAGGTGCAAAGGAATTGGCAGCACAGTTCACACTTCTACATCTAGGTAAGCATAAATGTTGTCAACTAGTTCTTAAGAAACGAAGCTAGAAAAGTTACTTTAATACTGTTCTTTGTCTATGTATCTTGCCTTGGTGTGTATCTTTATATAAAATACAAGTTAGTCCACAGAATAATTATTTCTTACATTGTCAGTTGAGTCTGGACCATCAGGTGAGAGAACTGAAGAAACAGTGTGTAAACATCTGCAGTGCAGTGCTAGGGTCATTTTTGCTTCCTTTTATCTGCTGTAATGACTTACAAAGAAGAACTAGATGACATGCTAAGTGACTTAGGTATAAGGTCTTCTGGGTGATGATTATGATGCCGAAAATTTATTTGAAAGGCTGTGTTCTTAATTTATTACATAAAGGGAAAACAGAAGTGTTAGATCCATATTCAGATAAATAAATAGGTTTGGGAAGCTTTTCTTACTGCTCTTTATAGACGTTCCTAAAGCTATAGCAGAGTATCCAAGTGCTGTCACTTACTGTTCTTTTTTAAATTGTTTTTTTAACCAGAAATGGGATAAAACATGGATACAGTTATTCTTATTTAATTTCTAAGTCTAGTGTCTTCATTTGTATATATTGCATTTCTTAAAATTAGCATGCAGCTGCTAGAAAAGGGAAGTTTTTATATTATAAAAAGCAATGGTAAAATCTCTTCATAACTGAGATGACAGATCATTGGAGTTTTGACAGTGTTATCCGTGGAGCTCTAGGAAATTAATTATGTAAATAATACAAAACAGAACACTTGCCATCTAGTTCCTGCCCAGCATTTTTCAGAACATTCAGCACACAGCATTCAGAACAGAGAACTGATTCCTAGTGCCAGGTTGTTTCATTAGTAATTGCAGCTATCAATTGGAGATCAAACTCCATCCTCAAAGAAAGTGGAATTTTGGCTCTTTGGTACTCAGATTTGAAGGCTGTTACGGAGACTTACTATAATGGTCTGAAAACTCCTCATACTTCCAGACAAAGCTTTGTATAATTTATTACACTTGTTCTTTTAAACATTTCTTTTCTGCTTAGTTAGCTTGTTTTCTCTTTCTGGCCTTTATATCCTGCTATATTTGAAGATGAAATAGGACTGATCTTTATAAGTTGGCACATATTACAAACCATCACATAATTTCTTTGATTTGCTAAAGTTCTTGTGTTGTTGTTACATGGTTTCTTTCAGCATGACTAGATCAGTAGATGCTGTATCATGAAATGAATTCTTGCTAGTCTTTTTTTAGAGCAACATAAATATTTTCCTGTTACTACAAAAAAAAAATGTTCCTAATGAATCCCAGAGCCAGAGATTCGGGTTTTTTTTCTTTTTTCTTTTTTCTTTTTTTTTTTTTTCCTGTCCATGCAGAATTATTTCTGTGAAGGATTACATTGGAGATGATGGGGTTGTTCAGATAATGCAAACTAGTTTCTTGTCTAATTATGCGCAGAAAGTTGGAGGGTTTTTTTAGTTTGTGGGTGGTGGGTTGGGTTTTTTTTGTATGTTGGTGTGTTTGTTTGGTGTTTTTTTAATTTATTTCAGAAATTAAGCAATGTCAGGCTTGTTTGGGAGGGAGTGTTTCGGTTTTCAGAGTGGTGGTAGGCAAGTTCTTCCAAAGTTTCTTCTGTTATCTGGGATGTTCAAGCACATTGTGCTTTAAATACTATTATTTGTGTTTATTAACAGACTGCTGTGTTTTTTTCACATTTTGGTTTAGAATATCAGGCTTCTGAAGCCATGGACTTCCAGGTTTGAAGGGCGGTGGCATTCTCTGTGGATGGTGCCTACTGTGTGTCTGAGGCATCAGACTTGATCCAGTATAGTGCAGCTCTGGATAGAAGCACGATGACATTGTACAGTACAGTAAATAATCCTTTTCTGATTAGCTGTGCATGTGTACAGGGCCCAGGACTACATCCACAGCATTTAAAGCTCAATTCTGCTTTAGGAATGTAAGGAGGACAAATGAGAACAGATAAAGCAGTGTTTATTAAAATGCTTTTACTTTGTAATTTTGGCCCAGTGAAAGTAAATTTTCAGGGAAATGGAAGGAGAAATAGTAACAGAAAGATTAAGTGGAGTCCTGTTTAGTGATGGCTGCTTTTGTTATTGAGAACTTCTTTAAGAAAGGCTTTTCTGTTCCCCTCTATTCCCCTCCCCCCCTTCTTTTTTTTTTTTCTTTCTTCTTTTTTTCTCACCTGTTCTAGTTTTGGTGGATTGAAAAAGCTACTGCTGATAGCAAACTGTTAAAATAGTGTTGCCATCCTTCTTTTCCTCATACTGCTACTTAGCACTTGTTCTGGAAGCCTCTTGATACTTAGGCTGTGGTGAGATTTTTCCTCTGGATGAATTTGTGGCAGACTTCTTTAAGGCTTGACTGATGCCTTTTTTTGCAATGCATGACTGAAATGTAAACAAGCTTTTTCTTCTTGCTTAGAATCTTGCTTCTCCTTGGTTTTGATTTTGCATGCCCAAAAGGTCTCAGAGGAAGGACAATCTCCAAAACACAAAGCCTTAATCAGTCTCCACTTTAGCAGTGGTATTTTTGGCTTGCATTAGTAGGTCACCTCCAAAAGGCGTTGCTTTTAGATGGTCAAAGTGATGGGAGTTACTTATTTTTAATAATACAATGGCGAAATATCTGTGCCTGGTTTTGTACACACTGTGGGTGGTGTTACTGGTTGAGCGTCTGTTTCTGGTTTTTTATAGCTATGAAAATTAGGGCCAAAGCTTTTATAACCTGTGTAATCTGAACACGAAAAGGATGCAAAATGTGAAATAGTGATGTGAGACTTTCCTTCTTTAAAAAAGAATGAAGACGGCTTCAGGTTCTATGCTTGACCATGCATACCTGCCCATTTTGTGGCTTACAGATGTGTTATGTAAAGATAGTATTTTCTGTCCTGTACTTTTTTGGGAAAGAATCACCAGAACAAAAAACCAGTTAGACTAAGAATGATTATTCACAGCTGTGGTCAAATCCAGAATGCAGACAAGTTTAAAAAAATGAAGAAAGTATGTGCTGAGATTTTTCTCTCTTCAATCATAGCTTCAATCATACAAGTGCTACAGGGAAAGCATGTTAAGGTGAGCTTAAATTAACAGTACTTTGAGTACTTCAGTGTGCTATATGATCACAATTAATGTGAATTCTTACTTAGCAGAATTCCCAGATCCCAGGTTTGGTTTGTAAAAGTTCTCTGTGTAATGGCGTAGTGCTAGTAATGCTGTCTTGTTTTCTTTGAACTATTAAAACTTTTTTCTTTTCATGGCTTCTTGTGCATTCTTGTTTCTGAGGATTTGGCCCTGCACGGAGTATACAGAACCATATTTCAAAGCAAACCTCATGGCAGACTTTGGAAAGATACATCTTTTTCATGTTGATAAAACTCTTTTTGGATGTTGGCATTGTCGTGATACTGAAACATAGCCCTAAGGAGTCTAGAAAGTTTATTTTCCTATCTAATCTACAGAAGTTGTTTTTGTTCCAACTTAATACTTACACTGTGTTGAAAGAGACATCTGCAGCTGAAGAAGAGTTACGAGCTGTGGCACAAGATCCCACCTTCTCACTGAAGAGTCTGTTGTGTGATTTGACATGTTTAATGATGCTGCATGGATGCATGTGTTGTGGTTTTTCTTTGCGGTGTGTGGGGGTTTTTTTTGTGTTTGGTTTTGTTTTTTCTAATAAGTAGCAATGATTTTGAGGAAAAGTGTAAGTGTGTTTCTTCTTGGAAGCAACTCACTAAAAGCATGAGTATACAAAGAGGACATGGAATAATTCCTTCTGGTAAGTAACTTCTCTTGCAGGAACTTAATTTTTTGGCCCACTTGATTTTTTGATGGTGTGTACAAGTTTTCTTTTTAAAGCATATAAGCAGACTAAGGTAAGTGAATGAGAACGGGCTGCTTTGATAGAATTTTCAAATTGGACTGTTAATAATCTCAAAGCATTCTGTTGGCTTGTTTTTGGTGATAGGTATTTCTGTATTTACTTTGACATAACAGTAGCCCTGAACAGATAGCAGTACAACAGTTAACCACTTGGTGTCACCTGAATATTTTGAAAATGATGCTTGGAGAAAATACAGAAAGTAGCATTTCACTGAAAGATGAATAACCTGTATTTTAATGTTACTGGGTAAATCATGGACAGATCAAGGTAGTGAAAACAGTCAGGCTTGTTTACATACATGGAAATTACATGTCTGGATGTCCATGTGTGAGAAGGGGAGCAGAGCTACATGTTGAAATATCAGAAGATAACTGTTAGGTGGGGTGGCAGTGGGGAACAGAAAAAGAAAAAAAACCTGAATGCACCGTAGAAGAAATTAGTACCTTTTTCATTAATTTGAATCTCATTTCAATGCAAATAAATCTGTGTCTTTAGAAGTTATGCAACACCTTAGCGTTTGCAAAACTGTGCTTGGCTGTTGAATGTGTGTCGAGTAAGACTTCCTACTCTTGTCTGCCCTGGAGACTGATTAGATGTGAGGCAGGTCCAAATTGGAGACCGTATAGTTGTGCTAGTTAACACACTCTGTATTCTACCTCTAGTTCAGAAGCAGTGTCAGTGCAGAATCAGTTCCAAACAGGAAGCGTTATTTGTCATTCAGGCCCTTTGCATCAGTAATGTAGCTTTTTAGTTATAGAATCAAGCTAGATTGTCTGGATGACTTTGATGTATAGGCAGAAGAGAACTCGAAGTTGCATAGATGTGCTCTGAATTATAGGAGAGCTTCCACCTCCCTTTCTTTACTAAGAGTAACCATCAGAAGCCATTCTTCTGAGAATGATTGGTTCATGGTGGTTATTTTTGTTTTTTGTTTTCCCTTACTGCTGGTGGAATTCCACTGGTATCAGGAAATACCAGAAGATGTCAGAACCTCTTTCTGGTCCTTAAGATAACACCCTCTGTAGCAAAGACTGAGTCCTGGGGAGTTCTTTTCCTGCTGAGTCTGACTTAAGGGTGATGGGGAAGAAGTTAAGAAGTTGTGGTAGTTTCTTCAGTTTTGGGGATCTGGCAGATCTTAGACATGTATTCAACAATAGGATGTTCTTTGATTACTCACACATGCTATCCATGTTGCATCTCACTGAGGCAAAATTTAAGAAATTAATTTTTAGGTAGAAGACAGTACTTAAAAGTATTTAACAAAGTATTTAAAAATGTACTGATAAGTCTCTGAAATAAGGAAAAGCATTTTAATAACTATAGCATGTAAATAACTCTTTAATTCCAGTTCACCACATAAAATGTATGTAGTAAACGGTACTGAAACAGATGGAGCAAGCGTTATATCTCACTACTATGAATTCACTTGTTTAATCTTCTTAAATACTGCATGCAGTAGCAATTTACAAGTCAAAGATAAAACTTGTATAAACTAGTTCAAGAGCATGTACTCAGCATCTGGGCCTCGGAACAAATGTATCAATAGATAGCTGCCCTGGATTTTGGACATAAAGTTCAAGTGAAATGTTTTTATTTTACTATAGGGATATCCGTTGTAAGGATTTTCTTCAACACTGGCTTGGTTTGCTTTGTCAAAATTAACTATATTGCTGTTGGAACAAGCAACAGCTGGGTGCAAAATGTAAGATGTTTAAAAAAAAAAAAAGAAGGCAAAACAGAAATTGCTGGCTTTGTTTAACAAATACAGATTATTAAACAGGTGTTTATTTTCTTAGGGATTTTTAGAAATGCTCAGAATGTAGTATAAGAGGTTCTGAAACAGTATGAATTTAGAAGTCTTAAATACTTACCGGATTACTTACACATAATGGTTTTTATCACAGCCCCTGAGCAAGCATATGTAACTTTTCTGTCCCTGAACGCAATATAGTGGGCTAGTAGAGGTGAGTAAACCTCCCAGGATATTAGATATTAGGAAGAAGTTCTTCCCTGTGAGGGTGGTGAGGCACTGGAACAGGCTGCCCAGAGCAGCTGTGGCTGCCCCATCCCTGGACGTGCTCAAGGCCAGGCTGGATGGGGCTGGGAGCAACCTGGGCTGGTGGAAGGTGTCCCTGCCCATGGCAGGGGGGGTGGAACTAGATGCTCTTTAAGGTCCCTTCCAACCCAAACCATGTCATGATTCTGTTTGGTGCAGGTTTTTGCCCCCTTCAGAGACATTGTGTTAGCTGCACTGTTTGGGCTCTTTGTTAGAGAAGTTGGTCTCAAAGTTATTTCCCCAACAGACACATCTCTGAGAAGGCTTGTGGAACTACTTTTGTCCAGTTTTTTGGGTTTTTTTTTTTCCAAAACAGAGCATAGCTGTGCTGCTGTGGACCTGCTGATGGATCATCCAGTCTGATGTTCATGTGGATTGCGTAACACAAAGGAAGATTATGGCTTTTACTCCTAAAGTGACTAAGTCATTTTTCACAGTAATTTCTAAATTATTTGGATTTCCAGCTTGGGTTTAAATTTACGTTTGGAAGTGAAGTTACTACACTAGTGACAGACTGTTTCTTTGGGTAGTCAGTTTCACGTGAAAGAAAGAGACTAATGTCTCCTGGTTTGCAGGAAGGGTTTTTTAACGTCCTGCATTCTATGCTACAAGGGTAAATGTTCTCTTTTTTCAAATGCTTTTGTGGATGAATTTAAGTGTGGATGTCTGTCACTTCTGAGGCTTCTTTCATTTTTTAAGATGAGGATTACCATCTTCTCTGAGTGTGAGATTGGTTTTCAAAAGCTTATAAGGCAGTTTGAAAATAGCATTAAATCCATGCTCAGTGTTTACTGCTGGAAGCTTCTAACCTGAGTCACCCAGGGTTTGTCCTGAAGATTCAGTTGTTTTCTGTTGCTGCTGCTTACAGACAGGGAACATAAATTTGTAAATCTGGGCCTGTGTAGGAGAACTTGGGGAAAAAATAAGTAAGAAAGATGCAAAAACATTGGGCTATGTATATCCATGAAATAACTTGACTGATTTCAGTAGTCGCTTCAAAACAGGATTGCATTTAGTGCCTTCTTCTAGTCCATTGATGACCACAGTGAAGTTGGAGTTTATGTAGTCTATGTCTAGCAGGAGTTGGTACATAGTTAATAAGACATTCAGATCTAAAGTGTTAAATATAAAATATGAAATACTGCTGCTGTGATACATAGAAGATGCAACAGATCAATGCAACAGTAGAGTGATTTAATATGCACATTAAAGTTGTCTTTGTTAATATTTTGTGTTCAGTGGAGGTGAAATATTGTGATGTTGCATTAAAAACAAATATATGTAGGCTGAGAAAATACTTCTGTTCAGTATCAAAGAATCTTATTAAGGTTTTTAGGAAAAAAACCTGAGGTTAGTAAGTTCTCATTTTTTCTTTCTCTTTTTTTACTAGGTTCTTTGTGGTGTTGCTTGAACCGTTGACTAAATAATTGAATGATTTGAGTTCATATTAGGGGTGCAGAGGAAAGGGAAGAATGCAGCATTGGTATAAGATTTAAATCCATCTTGGAATAGGTAACGCAGTATGCTTGCTGAAAATAAGTGTCTCTTTCTCTGCCTCCGCCCTTCCCCTCTTTTTCTGCAGCTAAGTGTACACCCTATTTGGCTTGAATTGTCCAGAAGAAGAAAAGTTCAGAATTTGTTGCTTTGGATCTTGCCACGAAAGAAGAAAAAGAACCACCACACTGATAGATAATTACCAAAAATTCACATTATACGTTTGTTGATGAATAATTCTTCAGAGCATACGTGTGTATTAAACATTTCACTTTAAAGATTAGTGAAATCAAATGTTTAATTGTTTTTGTTAGCTTGATTAAATTTGTTTTGAAAAGATAATTTGTTCAAAAAATTTTAATTACCTGTAATAGTTTATACAACAGTAGCTTATTTTTAGTGTTGAAATAATTTGTTACAATTCCTACTCTTCTGTTTTGAGTTTCATGCAGAATTTTTACAGCTTCTGTTGTAAGTAATGAATCCTAAGCAAACATTTAAGAAAAACCAAAACAACAAAAACACACCACCCTGGCAAACTTGGTGCAAAGTTTTATAGGTAGGAAAGTCCAAATACAATCTTTGCTTCTGTGATAGCATTACATCAATGGATGAGTGTTATTTTGAAGGGCTTTATGTCAACATACCATCAGGCTACAGGAGATGTATTTCTATAGTCATAGCAATGAGGTTCAATACCTTAGATAATTCTTTAAAACAAAAATGGACAAAAAAATATAATCTTGACATATACAAATTCCATGTACTTTTCTGTACAGCTCAATAAGTTGTCTCTGCTGTTAGCACCTCTCTGCTGGATGCGTGTGTAAACAGAGGCCTTACTCTTACCTAGGCTATCCCTCTTAACCAGCCCTCCTATTTGCCCGCAGTAGCCATGTTGAACAGCAGCTTGCTCACTTTCTAATCAGGCCGTGTTCTTCTTAAAAAACATTGTTTAGCATTGAACTGAAAATAGTTTTAAATTTTTTAAATCGGGTATATGTAATTCATTCTGAGTGGGCTGTTTTTAATTTTATTGTGACTCTCTAGCATTTCTCAGTGAAGTGTTCTATTTATTGAATGACAAAAAGTACAGGCCTTTTTTTTTTCTTTTCCTTTTTTTAAAAAATCTGAAACTAATACAGTAGATCGTTTTTGAAATTTAGTATATAGTTTCAGTTCCTGGTCAAGGAATGGGCCGAGTAGCATATGTTAAAGAGTCTAAGGGTCTCACCTATGCAGGTATTGGTTTTAAGTATTGTTTTGTCTGAAATGTGTTTCTCAAAACCAAATATTATGTAGACAGAAAACTATGCAATGGAAAGATTTAAAGTTGAATAAGTTTTCTTATAAGCAGTCAACTATTGTGGTCCATTACTTATTTTGGTTCAACATGTTTCATCACCCTATTAAATTGTCTTTTGATGATAATTTAGGTGCAGTTGTAGCAATTTAATTTTATTTGCATTTGATACTAGCTACGTAGTAGTTGTTTTAAGTGTTGTAATTGTTAATGTTGAAATCATGTGTTTGACTTATGTACTTGAATTAACATTTATATTAAATTTATGTTGTTAGTATTTGGTGTGTGTGAAAAAAAAATACTATTTTATACATCATACCTTCACAAACTTACTTTGCAGGATTCACTTTGCTTTCTCTAGTAGCAAACTTTAGCCAGAGGCTCCAGTGCAGGTGCTTTGCTGAACAAGAGGACGAGTAATTAAGTGGTTTGGTGAAACCTTGAAAAAAGTAATTTTTAGAAAGTGAGTTTGCTTAGTAATTTCCATCACATTTGAAAGTTGTTGAACTGTTACGATTTCCTAAGAAGCTTTGTTGTGGGAGGAAAAGAGGGGACTGTTGCTTTACTTCATGGTTAAACTAAGTGGGTCCCTGAGGCCAAGACAAAAATCAGTGTTTGAGAGAGAATAATACAGTACAGTGCTGATAAGGAGAATAATACAGTACAGTGCTGATAAGATATGGGAGAACTAATTTTAAAGTATTTGTTCCTGGCAGCCTGAGAATTCTAGTCTACATACTACTGAAATTACCTTTATTTTTGTATTTTCAGGTGCCTTGATTAAGACTTGCTTTTTTATTGCAATTTCTTGTTACAGATGCCTTTAATGACACCTTGAAAATACAGTAGACTTTTAGCATGTATAAGAAAGATTGGATAAAACAATATTTGTAATACTTCTAAGGGAAGTCTGGGCCAACCAAACCTAGGTGGAATTGGTATCGTTAGGTACTTTAGGGAACTGTGTGACAGGCTGCACAAAGATTGCATAGCATTAAAATGAATACCTGTAGGAGAGCTGACTAACCCAGCAAACAAAAGGAGGTACTGACTGGTACTGTAGAAAGCCATGGGATTATCTTTTTCAGGTATGTAACATCCTTCTTGTTCACATTTCTAACTGTGCTCGCATCGTTGAAGCAATCTGTGCAAAAGGCCGATTCATTACAAACTAGCAACTCCCATAATTATTAAAGCCAGCGTGTACCTTGGCAGTCATTTTCAGTAGACCCAACAAGTGTGACTGTACAAACCCATGATCAAATGTTTGAGTGTAATGAGTACTGGGTGGAAGACAGAATTTGGTCTTCGTTTTGCAGGTAAGAACAAAGGTGTAAGGAATAAGCAGCTGAAGCAGCAGTAGCACTCTGTAGCTGTAATTCAGGGGTTTTGAAGTTTATTTAGAACAGATAATTAAAAATCTCTTAATCAGTGTGCAAAATCGCAAGCATATTTTTCATATTTATAAAAGTCTCACTGGAGCTTATTAGCCTTTGAAAAAAACCAACCCATGTATTTCTTCTAAAAATGTTGTGACAAAGGGAGAACATAGTGTTGCATCTTTTTTTACGGTGCTGTTGTATAACTGATAAAAGTGAAACTGTACACCATCCTGTTTTATAATTGGTGTAGAAACCAGAAGTCCCTCTGAAACTAGAGGTTACTGACTTCAGTGAAACAAAGTTTGTTCCTTTGCGCTAAACCCACTGTATTAAAAAGTTGCCCTAAATAAGAAAAGGTAGTCCTTATTTTTACAATTACCTTTTCATCTGCTTGCTCTCTTTTTTTTTTTTTAATATTATTATTACTACCTTGTAATGTAACAGGTGAGAGATGGCAAAGCCAATGTTATGAAGCAAGCGTGTTGTGGCAGCAGCCTCTCTCTTCCAACCTGTTTTTGACATGGGGAAAAAACCCCAGTAGATGGGGTGGGGGGAACTAAGACTATTTGTTACTGAGAACTAGTGTCCTGTATAATAACACAAACCAGAATTACTAAATTAATGGGAACTTCTTTTAAATAGGAAACAGTATTAAAGAGCAAGTAGCTGGGAGTTACTAGGTTAACCCACGCTCTTGAGGTAAGAGCAAACCCCAAGAAGTCAGTTATCAAAAGTCTTTCAGTGAATTTGTTATCACAGTTGCTGTGCCTAACAAAGGATGACCAGTTTAGCATCTCTTCGCAATATTTAGTGTTCAAGTTAACGGACAACCAGAGAAAGGCAAACAGGTAATGATCCAGCAGTCTTAAATACCACTTCCCTGCAGTTAGAAGGAGCTCGTTTGGGCCCCAAAACAGCCAAGGAAAGGGAAGGTTTAAAGCCGTGATTTGGAGCTCCATCCTTGACCCCTCACTAGTGTCTCACTGTGCTAAGGAGGCTGTTAAAAGCCTTGAAATTGTTCCAAGTTGTCTGTGGCTGAACCATTTGGTTTAAGAGTCAGAAAAAGTAAAAAGGCTTGCTGTCCTCGCTGCATTGCAGGCTGCATCAGTGATAACAGCCTCTTCAGGCCACAGAGCCCATGTTGCCTTGTGAAAGCAGTGCTCGAGCCCCCAGAATGGCACCGGGTATCAGGACTGGCATCAGGCATATGGGATCAGGTTGAGGGCTGGCCTTTTCCAAGGTACAGGCACTGCAAAACTACCATGGAGGAGCATTAGCAAGAATTAGATCTAAGTATACCCCAGCTGTTCCATTCAACTGACAAAGCTTTGGCCTTACTGCAGAAGGGCTCAATTTCTCTACCCCTGGCCCTTGTTTTGAAAAGCTTTTCAGTCCCTAGAAATGTAAACTGCAGCCATAGAACAATTAACCACCACAACCACTGTCAACTCAGGTGGAATATGTAGGACTCTAGAATGCAAATATCTGCTTGTGGGAATTGAAAGAAAGTCTTACATACTGCTTGAAGGCCGGTGAAATTTGAAGTATAAGGACACTTAATCTTCAAAAAGAAGCCTGCAAAACCAAGATTGTTCCAGTCTTAACATTTTGAGAATGCAACAATGCTCTTTAAGCCATCAGATAAAGTTTTAGACTTGAAAGAGGTGAGTAACCCAGGGTCATAACTTCAAGTGCAGTACTGGCTTGTAAGTCAAGCACTAGCGATTTTACTCTGCATTTTAAAACCTGTGATGCTTCAGAAAGAAGGCGTAAAATTGCAGTTTTTAGGTGGGAGGAGGGAAGTGTTGAGGTAGAGAAGTTTTACTGTCACAAAGTAATTGACACAATCAGAAACTGAAATGAAGCAGTGCAGGAACCAGAAGCATCTACCACGCCAGGCTGTAGCTCCCAGGGGCTGGTCTGTTCGCTACAGTTCAGTTTAGGTAGGAAGTCGGGTTCCTTTAGAAAGCCATGGCAGCGTGTGCCTGGCTAAACTCTGCGCCCCTCAACACAAAACGTCTTCCTTTCCTCTGCCGTCTGGCTTGCTGTGCGGTGTGTTTGTCCTCCAGTTGAGCACAAGCATCACCAGCTCCGGCTCATTCTCTTATTGTCAGCAGATTAGCATGGGGCATTTACCTGCTCAGCTGTCCCACCTTGTGATGCTGTTGAGATTGTAGAATTCGGTATCCGCAGCTGTCATGGAACTGCAGTGTTTCTGAACGTACTCCTCTGCATGTTGATCTCGGCACGGTTGTTACGTTGTCTTCCTACTTGGGAGGCGTTTGGGTGGAGTTACCTGCATGATCTTGCAGTCCTTCAGGACTTCCTTAGGGTTGTGGCTTGCTTATTTAAGTTTCACTCCTGGGGAAGAGGCCGAGGTAACTGAACTGTAACTGAAAAGTGACTCCGCTTTATTACCAGTATTAGTGAAAACTTCATAAACAAGATTTTTGAGACAGGAGGTGAAATTTTTCCTTCTGCTTATTCAGTCTATAAATTGAGTCACAAATTCTTTACAATTTGAGCCAGAGCTCTTCAATGGGATCGATGTGAATCTCTTTACTTTATCCTCCCACTATGAATGTGAGGGCTGCAGTTTTCTGGTGATGAGCCTGTTGATGAGTTTTCTGAGCCCCTTCACTATTGTGACTTTAGTAGGGCCTGCAGTGATAGGACAAGGGGTAACTGTTTTAAACTAAAAGAGGATAGATTTAGGTTATGTATTGGGAAGGATTTCTTCCCTGTGAGGGGGGTGAGGCACTGGAACAGGTTTCCCAGAGCAGCTGTGGCTGCCCCATCCCTGGATGTGCTCAAGGCCAGGCTGGATGGGGCTGGGAGCAACCTGGTCCGGTGGAAGGTGTCCCTGCCCATGGCAGGGGGGGTGGAACTAGTGATCTGTAAGGCTTCTTCCAACCCAAACCATTCTATGACATGAAAGATGACCCTTTCTCCTCTGACAGTCCAAGGAGGGTAATGCTTGTAAGCACCAGTGTTAGAATATTCTACATGGATAAAGGCAGATTATTTATGTGCTGTCAGAATCCACTGGGAAAAAATAAATACCTTGATGGAAAACTTAATGTAAAACATTACTGTACCACTAGGGCAGTTCGCCAAGAAACAAGTACCCATTTCAGTTAAATTAACTACATGAGTTACCACTTGAGGCCTCAAACATTTTCTTCCAGTGCCAGAGGCTGTGGCTGCTATTTACTTAGAGCTTCCTGCAGAGGGAAGTGCTCGCTAGTGTATGCAAACCAAAGCAAGTCAAATTATCTTTGTCAAAGCTGGAAATGTCTCTGTGTAAGCAAACAGCGAAAGACTAGAATGTCAAGAATGGTATTCACAGAGTTACGTGTTTTTTTTAGGAGAAGTCAAAACATTTCAAGGGATAAAATAGCTCTCTAAGCAAAGGAAACTTATCAAACCGACAGGAAATACAAGAGAGGCATCTTAAACCTTACCCCTTTATGATTCAGGGGCCTGCCTCTGGGCTGTGATACTTATGTAGTTACTCTAATGAAGAAAAAAAAAGATATAATTACTGTTTTAAGAAGAATGGCCCTGGAGATTCCTGTTTTTCCCTGGATGTGTACTTCCATCTCGGCTCTGTATTCCTTTCTGCCAAACTATTTCTGTCCCCTGTGTTTGAGGAGAGGATGTAACTCCTGGATCTGGGCTGTCCTCAGGTGGGCAGGCACTCCTGAAGCAGTGTATGTGACATTCCTACCTGTGCTGAGTGCCTTGGCGGGTCCCTGCAGCAACAGGGCCCTTCTGTCCCAGATCCTGGTGTCTCCCTTGCTCTGTCCTGCAGGTACAGCAGCGAGAGAGGGGAAGAACGATTCTTTCCATTTCCCGGTACCTTTTCTCAGACAGAACTCACTATTGGCAGCACACTCCTAGAGAAGACAGAGTAGGAGGTTGGATTCAGACTGATGAGGAAAGAGACCTTTAAGTTTCCATACTAACTGCCCCCCCCCCTCCTTTTTTTTTTAAGTGATAAGGATCATTGTGGTGTTTGTAGGTATATACTTTAATTATGCTAAAGGTGCTTACGTTAATCAGGCTCAGGAAGATTAGGCAGAATAACATCTATAGGGAAGGCTGTCTGGGCTCAGCAGGAAGCTGTCGTGATCTTTCAGGAATTAAGTGATTCTAGCTGAGGAGGAGATGCCTCGAACTTAAATAGCAAAGGAAGGCTTGGGTAAGTGCAAAAAAAAAATAATAATCAAGATGCTACAGGGTGACACAGATTTTGAGGAGCACACAGCAAAGTGTAAGTGCACAATTGCAGTTCTCTCTTGTGGATAGCTATGGCTAAAGCTCAAAATTCTTTATGGAATCCAAGGAGATGTTTGGGGTTTAATACATTATTTTTATACAGGGAATAGAGGTACATCAGAAAATGGCTGACAGCTTGTTTGTAGCACCAGCTTTCTAAGGAGGGGGGAGCAGCTTTCTCACATGAAGGTCTTACAGTGAAAACTGCGGTCATAGGAGCAACGATAAAAGGTTTTGTTGTTTTTTGTGTAAACTAGACAAAAATGTAGAAAAGGCACACACACACACACCCCATGCCCTGAAAACACTGCCACTACCTAAAAGCAACATTCATGAGAGAAAGCTGCCTGAATTCTCTTTACCACCAAGGCATACATTTGATGAAACCTTCACTATGTATTTTTCCTTAAAAAAACCATAGCTACCATGAAATCATACTGATTTTATCCATTCATCCTAATCAAGGATTTAAGCTATGAAAGCGGTGGTGAAGACCAGCGGAAACAGTCACATCACCCAGTTTGCCCAGTAGTCCAAACGCATCACCGAGTTCCATTACATGCTTGTGGTGGTGCATTTCGCCCCCTCCTCTGGCCACTCCACAGCCTCAGGACCCCCCCTTCGGCCTTGGTGGTTGTGTCATGAGTGGGGCAGTCCAGCTCCGCTGAACCGTGCCAGCCACTCCTGTGGGACAGAGGTGGCAGCGACACTGTCTGTGCCAGGAACTGCTGGTGCCTGGCCAAGGTAGAGAACAAGAGCAGGGACCATCAGTCCCTGAGTCCTGTGACATTCCTGATTGGGATCGTAACCAGCCTGAATGGTACCATTGCTACTGGAATTCTGAGAAAAATTACTGACTCATGGCCAGGATGGAGATGCACAGATAGGTAAAGCCAGTCATCTCACAACCTTATAAACAGCAGTCCTGAGTGAGACCCTTGCAGCTCTCCTGGACCACAGTGGGCTGCAACCAGCATCTCCCCAAGCGGGATGCTGCTCAGAGCTTGCAAACTCCCATTTGCAATGCTGGGGGGGACAGGGACACGGGGGACGGCCGTCACCAATAGCTGACAATGGGGCCTGGGCTGATACCCCTGCTCCTCGAGGGTCAACCCTTCGCCTGTTGAGAAATGCCAAGGCATTTCCCGTGAGTATTTTACTGAACCCAAGAGGAACTTGTCACAGGTATACATTTTTTGTACATTTGTCATATATCTCTCTACATCTCTCTTTTTGTACAGGTGTGTGTGAACTGATGGAGGTATCTCATAGTAATATCAGTATTACCATCTGAATCCATAGTAAACCACTTCTGTAATTTAAGTAAACCCTGTTGATTCGTTTTGCAAATGTTTAGCACTGCTTAATCTATGGCTATTTTAAATCTTACAATCAACCTTGAACTGTGACTAAACCTTGGACATCCTTTAGATACAAACTATTCTCCAAGTCTGAGGCTTAGATTGGACCTAGCTGCACCTAAGTTCTATTAAGAGTTTAGAAAGCAAAGGGGTCTGTTAAGCCATGTAAGAAGTAATAAGAGTGAACCTTGCCATCAAGGTTCATGTAGTTGAATTTCCACAAATTCAGATTAAACCTATTTTGCTCATCATATCTTTGATGGTGATTTTTAAGCAACCCGATCTAAACTTCTCATTTAATGACAACGCCTCTAGAGCAAGCCCAACACCAGCTGGTGAAAGCACATCTTCCAGAAAGGCATCAAAATCCACAAGGTGCCAAATCTTGCAACATAAATTGGATCAAGGTTTCCTAAAAGTCACAGTACTTTATTGCAAAAATACTAATTTCTCCCACATACAGAGGGTGTTTCCCAAGCTTTTGGTATCTTCTCTTGCTTTGCGCTCAATATATTTTCAAAGCTACCTACCAGCTCTATGTATTGGTAGCAGCTTGTCTCTATTAATAGCTATCAGCTGTATTTTCCTGCTTCACAACCTCGTGTTAAGCTTGTTTAATATTTCAGCAACTACTGGGTGACCGAATGAGGACTCTAGCGAGCCGTGAAGCATGTGGAGTTCAACTCCTGCTTAGCTTTGGTGAGCCTGCACAACAGCTCACGAGCTGGTCCTGTTCCACAGCTGGACTGGTGAGAACTGTGCGTTAGCAGATCTCACTCCCCCGATTTGGGCTTCTCTGTGGGGCCCCTGGGGCTGAGCTACTGGTGAGCCACAGGTCTCCAGTTTGAGAGGAGCTGGAGCTGGGTGCTCTCACCAGAGAGTTCAGGGGCAATGTGGATACAGGTATTCACAGATGGATAGGATGTCTGTCTGTCAGAGAAAGTCCTTCAGGGATCATTTGGACAAATTATGTACTTAACAGCGTGAAATATTTTCATCCTGAAGTAGAACAAGAATTCTTTAAGAGCATCAGACCTTGTAAATTTTGTAAACAATTCTACTAATGCTTATTTAGGCTCTTAGGCTAGGGGTAAGGGCTGTATAGTGCATGCTGTACCAGTTAGGGCAGGCATTTAGCGAAATCTCAAATGCTTCTGTACAAACCTAGCTAACAGATTAACCCTACAGTCTTCTGGAAGCTCAGCTTTCCTGGTTTGCTCCCCCTATTTCAAACCCATCCCTGCTTTTAGGGCTGATTAAAGGCTAGCACAAGAGTCCTGCTGTAGTAGAGTGTCTGCTGAACTACTGCTGTCCTACCCGAGAATTATTTGCCAGAAAAGTCAGTTTTTTCCATTTCATACTGAATTTGTGCTTGTTAAATCCATTTCAACTGCATGACATACCGGCATTTCATAATGGAAAGAAGCTGCTCTTCTGTATAGGTGTGACTTGACTTTTTCTTAGCTATTTTTCCTTAAATTTTCAGCAATCAACTGGGATAGGGAGACTACTGTAGTAAGGGGAAAAAAAAATGAGAAAAAAAAGTTTGCATATTTTGACCGTTCTTATTTAGGTGCTAAGCCTTCTACCTAAATTCCTTGCTCCATTCTAGTTCTGCAGCTTTTCTGCTTCAGGAAGAGTTGAATACATATTGAACTTTCAAGTTGTTAGAAAATTCTGGATAGTGATAGGCTTCAGTGCAGAGGAAAACCTGATCAGACACCCCCCCAGGGTTTTAACAGCCTCATTATTACAAGCTAGTCAGCAGTAATTTAAAAGCTGGGGTTTTTTTTGGGTTTTTTTTTTTTTACTTTGCAGCCAGAGTAGAGAGATTCCTACTTATGTGCTCCCATCCTAGTGCACTGTTTGTCAAACAGGAGCCAGCAGCGACAGGAGAGGCATCTACACAAGGAAGAATGCACTTGCAGCCTAAAGAAAACCAGCGTAACTCAGGGAAGCTTCATGTCTGTATCTTGTTTGAAAGTTTAAAAAAAGAGTTTATAAAAGATTTTTGGGAAACATTTTTAAAATTCCACTTGATTAAAATTTACTTATACTCCTGGCAGTTTAACAGTTCATAAGAAAAAAAAAAAAAGCTATTTAATTACTATTGCATGGGAGGGAATTGCAGAGAAGATGAGAAAAGCAGGGATAAAGATCTAAGTTCCAAGTACCAGTAGACATTTTTAATTGCATTACATGGATAACTGTTCCATTACTTTGGATTATTAGAATTCATAATGTTAGGGTAAGCAGATGTTTGACTATAAATGAGAATACCCTACCCAAACAATCTTAGTCAGCGTGGATAAGACTCAGATGTATTACAGCTCCTGCAAGTGAACTACGATTAACTTTTTCACCATAGAGCATGTTTGCCCTTTTTGGTTTAATTTCCAAGACCGTTCAGCAAGCTGTATCTCAAACTGCATTGCCTTTCTCATCAGCTCTCTTTCGATTCTCCGCGCTTCGTTGGTACTTCACCATTTTGTAGACCTTGCTTGGTATTTTTCCATGTCATAGAATCATAGAATCGATTGGGTTGGGAGGGACCTTTAAAGGTCATCGAGTCCAACCCCCCCTATCATCAGCAGGACATCTTCAGCTGGGCCTGGGCTGCTCAGAGCCCCGGCCAACCTGGCCTTAGTCATCAGTTACTCTTCCCCAATAGGCTTCAGTCTACTGCGGCATTTAAGTGAAAACTATTTGCCGCTTTTTCCTTGTAGCTGACACTGTGTTTTCTTGAAAAAGAAATCCAAACCCCAGCACATCCCTCAGGCATATCTATTATGATTCTTTTACTTAAAACAGTGCTGGTTGCTCTTACACTGGTGTCAAAATATTCTCCTCTTCTGCATTTGCAGACTATTTCCAAATAGATTGTGTCCATCTTTAAGGGTCCTTTTGAGATAAGGTACCAGAGTATCCCTTTGAGTATGGATTCAGCATCACTAGCATGCAGGCTCCTGTTAGCTCAGCTGCGTCTGCCGCTGGTTATGTTCTCTCGTCTCCTTAAGTGCTGTTGGAAGCTTACATGGCTGCCTTCGGCTAAGTATCGAACATAATCTCAGTTCTTTTCACAATGAGTGATCTTTTACAGATGTTTGACAAAGGGAGAGCTCGATGCATCGCTAATTCTTTGGCAAGAAGACACCTACTCAGTGGAGAAATGGTCCCCAGAGATCATTACATATATTTTATGTTACTATATCTAACAGATACCGTGGTAGTACAGGATCTTTGTAGAATCATTTCAAGCGTGCAAACACAATTAGCTGAGCACCTGACGAACTTTCAGCGTTCATTGTGTGGTCAGTTCTGGGAGGCACAGGGACTGAAGGGTGTACAAAACAGACTCAGGCCATGGCAGCCAAAATCTCTACTGAAAATGAACTAGAGGGTTGTAAGAGGAAATTAGAAGTGAAGGACAGAGGAAGTATATGGAAGTTCATAGTTAAGTTGGTCTCCAGGTGGCAGAGGTATATGGGGTAAAAAAATCCCCAAAGTGAAGAAGAGCTTTCTGAGATGAGATTTCAAGCCCGGGATGAGGAAGAGGGACTGTGCTGCTAACGCTCCCAGGCTGCATTCCCAGACTTCCACAGCGTCCCTGTTAGCTGCTCTGACTGAAAAGCTCTTGCAGCACATTGTAAATCCAGATAACTATTTTTATGAAGGGCCATCCATCCTAACAGAATTTGTAACAGAAAGAAATGGCTGTTTAGTTCTGGTACTGTAATCTTCCTTCCTGTATAATCAGTGTTGTACGTGGTTCTCAGCTGAAGTTTTTCAAAAGCCGATACAGGGTTATGACAGTAAGGCAAGATCTGTAGGGAAGAGGGAGACTTAACGGTGATTTCCCTTCCATCCTGCAGAGTTTCACCTGCCTGAACTGGTCCCACTGCATCCTAAATGCCTCTGCCAGTCTCTTGCTTAGCCTGGGCAAAAGCAGCAGCACTGTCTCCACACTAGTTCATGTACATTCCTGCATGATGTCCAATTTAGAGCTGGATTTTTATTTTTAGTGTGCAAATTAATAAATCAATACCTGGAAACATTCCAGTCATCGGTAAGAAAAATGTACAGTTCCAGGACAGACGGTAGCATGACTTTTTTGGCTTGAAAATACAAAAACTATTACCTTTGGGGAAAAATAATCCAAAAGAAAGACATTAACATGGAGCTCAAAGAAAAGCATCAAAGGGACTGTAGTTCTGGAAGGGCAAATGTTTGAGGAAAGATTTTTAAAGCTAAATATGAATATTTGGCTAAGCACTAATTTAATAAGGGATCGGGAGATAAATCTGTAACTATTTAATTCATAGAATGTTAGCATTATTGGTGAAACAGACTTTTTTTTTAAAGCACAGAGATGTTTGTTTTTCAGTAGATACACATCAAAATTTTGGAGAGCAAAATGAAGAAACTGATTTCTTAAACATCCCATCAAAACATTAAAGCCAGTTCTTAGTCAAATCCTATCTGAATCAGATCTTAGAGTCTTGAGCAATTAAGCTACAACGTGTGGGGGTGTGTGGGGGGAATAGAGGCTTGTTTTTGATTTTTGTGTTACGTTCTTCTAGAAATTTCTAGTCTTGCTTTTTTTTAGTGCTAGAAGTTTCACACCACTTGCTGACTTGTGCTGGAAAGGCTGGGAATAACATGAGCGCAAGCCTGACAGGGGAAAACCCATCTACATTTCAACCAATGCTGCTTTCAGAACATTGTTATCATTAAACTGAATTTCTGATACAACTGTGCTATCCCTATCATACTAAATCCTGATGGAAATCAAGGCATTAAAAGTCAGGAGCTCAAGTAAGGCTTTGAAGGCAGCCGAGCTCAGTAATGGCACTGATAGCAGCAGTTATGTGAAAGATGAAACGTGGTATCACGATGGATCCTTGTAAGTGCAAGGTACCAGACCGAGAGCAACATGTAACAGTCATTATTCATATCGGCCTATGATGACAAGACAACTAATGGTAATTTAAGTTACCAAGACAATGAATGCTCTGATTATTAAATTAACTTACAGCTTTATGAAATGAAAGATGCTCTAATTTTTTTAGTGTTGGTTACTTTTATCTCCAGCTTTGCAATACCTGATAGTAAGTGAAGAATCTTAGAGGCTTTTAAGAAACTGACTCTGATGTGAACATGAGCTTCTTATTTAATACTCTTCCCCCCCCCCCCCCCCCAAAGCACTTATTCATGCTGTCATAATCAAAGACACTCACTACGATAACTTTTCAGAATAGATTTTCACTGAACAAAACCTCTGTACGGCAACTAATTTGTTGGTTTTCACAAGCGAACGTGGTATCACTGAAAGACAAGATCAGTCTGGAGCTTGGCTTTGTTCAGCTGTAATGGACCAGAGCCTGCATCAGTACAACGCCTTCGCAGCCAAAACTTGGTATCCAACGTTTAAAATAACAGCTGCTTTCGAAAGGTGTGCACACCTAATAAACCTCAGACATATGCTTGTATTTTCATATTCTGAAATCTCCAGGGAGGCTAGAGAAGAGGCAAAGGGGAAAGAAGCAAGGCTTAGCTGGAAGAATTTTTTTTTTTTTTGCTGCTGTTGAAGACAAGTTTAACAGAAAGCTGAGGGACAGGACAGTGCCAGCAATATCCTAACCTGCGTAGGTAAAACCCAGGGCACGGAGAAGGGTGCTGCCTCCTGAGCAGGAGCCAGGGGTGCAGCCACCCCCAAGGCAGCCATGGGCAGCTCTGTGGGAACACCTGCCTTGGTAGGAACTGCAGGGGTGACACAGGACTGTAAATATGCAAAACGTCCCCTTCCATCCGTACAATGAATTGCAGCATGCTCAAAAGGTGGGGATTTTGACTAACTTCCAGTTTTAAAAGAAATTAAAACTGCCTTTCAAGGCACTAGAGCAGCCAGACCCTAGTGGTTCTCACTGCTCTTTGAGTAACTCCCCTGGCTTCTCTCCAGCAGAAACAGCTTGGCTTTTTGTCTTGTTATTACACTGCTACGTTATACGCATAATGTTACACATATTATGTTATACACTGCTGTTATTTTGAACCAGGGCGTCAACACCCAGGCACAGAAAATGAGTTTTTAAAAGATGAATAAAAATCTAATACTATGGCTGAGAGATTAACCTGACAGGGGGAAAAAAGCCATTTAATTATTGGATTTAATTGGCACAGAGAGATGAACTACAGTTCTGTGGTAGCCTGTGATGCGGAACACAAGGCGTGTGTGGGTGCCCTGGGGCAGCCCTGGGCTCGGAGCACCAGCTTGTGCCGGGCAGAAGGAAGCAGGTCGCAAGGGACAGCCCTAGAGCATCGTCACCATCTCCTGCTTCTCTCCACCCTCACATTTCATCAGGAATACTTACACAAGCCCAAAAGATGTGATGGATAGATTTTAGCACAGGTACTGCCAATTTAGCGTGCTGATGCAAGTAATCTTGGCGAGTCCTAGCTCTGTGCCCTTAATAACTTGCCTCCCCTCCTACGTGTTTCGTCTGCCATAAAGGGATTACTGGAGCCCAAACCAAGCTGTGGTACCCCGAGTGGCAAAGCCTACCCCTGCTTCTTTTCCTTTCCCCATTTCTCAGTTCACCCCTCTCAGGCTTGGAGCACCTCCAGCTGTGAAAGGGGATAGTAGGATAGCTCCGCTGTAGTGTGGAGGAGTTCACTGTGAGATGCAAGCAGCGAGGAAAGGGGAAGGTTCTTGGAAGATGGCAGGGTCCATCCTGTGGTATTTCTGTACCTCCCACCCCCCACTAACATGTTAAAGGAAATTTAAAAAGGTCCTCCCAGCCTGCTGGATGCATCCCAGTGGCAACAGCCATGTTTACTGGTGGAAGCATCCTATAGTCTAAGTAATATTGCCACTGTGGAAGCATTCCTCTGGTGTCACACTTGCCCACCTTCGGTCTAATTATGCAATTAAAATAGGCTACAAATTGCTTTCAAAACTGGAAGCAAGACAAACAGAGACTTGTTCTGGCTCGGGGAAGAATTTCACTGAATTATAACAAACCGAATTCCCCACAGCCAACGTGCTCACCTTCTTCCTTCAGTGCAAAAAGGGTATAAAGGAAACTCAGCACCAAAATTGCTGCAAAAATCCCACTGACTTCAGTAAGCTAGTATTTCAATGTTGAAATTTTATTCTGCAATTTTTTTTAAAGAGGTGTTGGATTAGGAATAGGTCCTTTGGTGGATTTTTTCCCCCAACAGGGAAAGAAAAAGTGTTTTAAACTTCCCCTTGCCCTACTTCATGAAAAAAAAAAAATAATCAAAGTGTTAGGAGAAACCTACTGGAGAATATTTAAAAATACTTGATGGTTGTACAGTATCATTTTTATCATTAGTCACCATGAGTTCTGAACTAAATAGTAAAACAACCTATGATCAGTACTCAGCTTCAGCAATAACTTCTCAAGTGTTCACTACATCAGGAAAAAGTTTGTCACAACTTTTTGATCTACTGAGGGAACGCTATCAAACCAGTATATACAAGGCTACTATGTCAAACGCGTATTATTTACACACAGCATGCCAACAAGAGCGTGGAGGAGCTCAGTCATCCCAAATCACCCGGTATCACTCTAGAATACTCCTGTAGTGTCAAATACCATCCTTAGCAAGAGGTAGGCACTAATCCTATCTACACAGCAATGTAGTATGTGACCGATAGAAATGCGATTCATGCAAAAATGGGATTCAGCATGTGGTTTTGGGAAAGGATTACATGGTAAACTGGAAGACAGGCTGTCCTGCTGGGTAGCTGCAGCGTGCTGGATGTGCATGCAACACAGGATTTGCTGGGGAGCAGCTCTGCAGAAGGGAAGTTTCTGCCAAGGGAAGTTTCCCCGCTGCTACTCACTGCTTAAAGCTGCACCTGGAACAGTGTCTGGCTGTGCTTCCCCCAGCATGGGAGGGATGGAGCTCAGTGGAGAGCTACTGGGATGGTCGAGAGCTGCAGCCCGTGATGCATGAGCAGCTGCAGAGGGAGGCGAGCGTGCCCGGCCTGCAGAAGGGCAGGCTGCTGCAGGAGCTGGCAGCTGGCTGCTACTGCTGCTAGGGTGGGGAGAGCTGGGCAGAAGACAGATCCTTCTCCGAGGTGCACAGTGAGAGCACAAGAAGCAACGGTCATTGGTAGGAGCAAGGAAAATTTCAACTAACCTTTCTTTCCCCTCCCTCCTAAAGAAAGTGGTTAAGCACTGCAGAAGGATGCTCGGAGAGGGTGTCAGGTCTCTGTCCTTGCAGATATTAAAAACCCCTGAACAAGATCCCTGTGCCTGATCTGATTTAGATGTCAGTCTTGCTGGAGCAAGGGTTGAACTAGAGACCTCCAGAGGTCCCACCTGACTTGAATGAAGCCATGAAGCTAGAAAGCAAGCCAAACAAAACCCGTTAGTTGCCTAGATGGGAGATGCCCAGCATCACAGCATTTCCAGAGTGTAACTAAGTCAGGAAATACAACATTTGTAAGAGCAGGAAGGCTGGAGGTTGGAGGATACCCTTGCATCCCTCTTTCCCATCAAACCATGAACCAAACGGATGGGAAACTCTCAGGCATCCCCCTGCCCGAATCCGAGCATCCCTCCTGCAGCTGCTGTCCACAAAGGATGCTCAGCACAGCGGGGGTCCTGGCAGCCTGTCAGAGAAGCCTGCTTCTCACTGGGCTGTGGGAAGAGAGGCCTTTAAAGATTCCATCATGTGAGATGCTGGCCTGCATCTTCAAAAACCTCCGTAAGCTCTGTTTGAATTCCATAAATATTTTTTTTTGTTTGCTTTAACCTTAACCCGGCTTGAATTAAAATGAGCCTCTCAATTTTTAAAAATCAAGACAGCAGGTAAAATCACATCTGTGTACTCCTCCTAACGTATCAAAAAATGGACAGATTGTATCCCTCCCTAACTGCTCTGGGGGGCGAGTAGTTGGTGGTGTGATAGTGTTGATGTCTGTGGGGAAGAGCCTGGTTTCCAGCGAAAATGCAGAAAGGTGCCAGGGTGTCCCCGCAGCAGGCTGGCATGTCAGCAAGCAGCACAGCTCAGCCCTGAGGGTCTGAGGATCTGCACGATTTTTTGTAATAACCTGTGATAGTTCAGTGAGAGCTGGGTGAGAAACCGGATCATATTTTTCATTTCGGTACATCCAGAATACACATCAACTTTTCAGAGCAGTATGCTTGTGAGAGCGCGAGCCTGCTGTTGGAAACTGGGAAAGGTCACTTCTGAGTCACATCAAAAGACTAATTGAATTTTACTACACTATAATTTGTAGGAAATGATTGTACAAATCTTCATTTAGAGGGCATGGCTCAAATCCTTTTTCCTCTCTCACAAGTTATATCAAGGGAAGTTTGTTTGAGATGACCAGAAAAGTAAAACCTAAGTAAAACCAAACCTGTGAAGCATTCAGTGTTTTAAACACAGAACAACAAAGCTGCAAGCTAGAACTAAACAAGTTCAAATTACTTTGCTTTGGTCCTTTTTACATCTCCTGAAATCATGCCTGAGCAGCAACCCAGCATGATCTAGGAGACACTAACAAAAGACTCAATCTAATGTACATGGTTAGGTCTTTTATTGGATCATAGTGGAGTACTGTATAGATGATTATTGGTTTACATCTCAATGAAAATTTAAGAGTCTTACTGTGGAGTTAAAATGAGACAGTTACAGTTAAAGCATTTTGGACTTGCTTTAAAAGCGCTTTGCTCTTTTCAAATAAGCACCACTGGGGAGCTACCACATCGAGGTTTCTCTTTTTGGGAAGATCAGGAGCCCTCTTAAGGTGCTTACGGAAGAACCGGAGCACCCGACCCCATTCCATCCACGAGCCAAGTCACCTTCCTCTTAGAAGGCGACCACCACTGCTCTGGTTACAAGGGCTTGTCCCAGAGCTTTGCTCTTCTGAGTTAGGAGTTTCTCACAGTTTGCAGCCAAGGTTTACTGATGGCCAGTTTTAGTCCTGTGCTTTTCCTGACACAACTCTCCAAGTTACCCAGCTGTTTATTCACTGAAGTTCACAGGCAGTAATCTTGCCCTACTTTACTGACAGAAAGACCTAACCTTTGTATTTTCTGATACATTCATCACTGGTTCAAACCCCAACACCACTAGCTTTCGTCAATTTGTTGTAACTTTTTGTCTTGGGGTTTTACTTTTAGCTCTTGCTGATGGAGCTAAAAAAAAAAAAAAGGTATAACCAATTAAGTCATGTTTTCCTACTGATGCTAGTTACAAAGAAAAACTTGTAAGCATGGCTCAGGGGAACTCTGGCATCTCAAAAATCAGAAGACAAATAATAAATTTTTAACAAGATCCTCAAAGTCTGCTGTATTTTAGTGCTATTTGAGGGGTCTGTCTCAGGAGTTCAGTAATATTGCAGTAAGTGCATGATTTTGAGGGTTACTGCAAGTTTCAATGCTTTCTTTCAGGTGGTTGTTGAAAGTTAAAAATTGCATGGTTTGACAAACACAGGACACTGGGTGTTTTATATCCATTTAGTTTTCCTCCCACCTTCCCAAGACCATCTCTATTTGTGAGTTGTCCGAGCAGAGCCACCTGTCAGACGCAGCAGTGGAGACACAGAAACCCAGAGAAGATCCCTGCCCCATCTCGCTCAGCCTGCTCAGCCGACAAGGGCACTGCTTCAGGCTTGCCAAGCCCATGGCTACCTCCAGCTTGTTCCCAAGAAAGCCTGGTCGGCCACCACCAGCACTTCTCAGGCCATGCCATCCATCTCATCGCTTCTCAAGCGATAGCTCCCACTTTCCCAGGGACAACCCGGGAGCAGACTCAGGATAACAGTATATCGGGTGAACTGTTCTGCAGTGCAAACAGCTTCCAGCCATCCTCTTCCTCCCCGATTTCTTCAAACTTCCCCACTCCGTGACTGGATGCACCCCCATCTGTGCACGGGCAGGAGCCCCCCCGCTCTGGAGCATGCTGCTGCTACCAGAGGAGTCACACCTTGCTCATAGCCTGCTGGTGGTGGGCCCCAGGAAAGCTGGTGAGCTGTCCTGGCTGACTGCTGAGGCACCTCTGTTCCAGGAGACCTGCCATCGATCTCATTTATTGGCCTAGTGCTGCACTGTAGGGCTGTAAAGAGCAGTAAGAGGAAAACAGCTGGGCTGGAGTTACCCGAAACGTGCTGTTCGCCTTGTTTCCACACTGCTGGTGACTGCGTGAATGTATCGCAGAGGCAGCAGTAGCAATTTTATGCCATCACTGCCCTGTTTGCACTAAATACCCCCCATATATTGTCGCCTTCCTCTGTTTCCCTACCTGCACGCATTTCAAGTCTCTCTCCCCTCGCAGTGGCATTATTAGTAACAATTTGCAAAACCCTGACTATGCCAAATACAAAAACAGAATTCTCATGAATTTCATCAACATTATATATTGCCAAATGGCAGGGGGTAATAACAGCTCAAGTGGACAAATTTTAGCTGTAGTTACATTGTGTGTCTCACTAAATACTGTCGTTAAAATCCCACATTCTTCTCTTGTGCATGTGAGCATTCCCTCCTCCCTACCCGTGCCTGCTGGCATAAACTAGGCAAGACAGGAACTCTTGCAATTTTTATCATACTTCATGTAATATAATGCCTTCTGAGCCATGCAATTACTTGCAAAGGCCTAGTGGAATACGCAACACAGACATTTAAGAACAGGCATGCCTCTGCAGGCTTGATGTCCTGTGAAATCTGCTGCAGCCACACCACCCTTGCCAAGCACAGACATCTCAAGAACCGCGATATGCCAGGAGCCAGCTTGGAAGAAACACAACGCCAGGACAAGAGAGGGCAAAACAGCTTTGGCTAAAGCAGGCTGCTGAGGAAGTAGGTGTGATGCTGGAGCAGGACACGGATGGTGGTCCGCATGGGCCCTGATACTTGGCATCTCTTGGGATCAGGTCCGTGGCAAGCACAACACAATTAGAATATTTATAGTTTATTAGTTACACAGGTGAAATGGAGTGAGGATTAGAAGATCCAATCTAATTCTCTTTGCAAATAATTTTTTTTTAAGATGTAAAACTTGTGTATGGTTTATAACATTCAGAATTAAAGACAGTAATTTCTGATTAAGTTTTATTGCTACACTAAAAATGAACTCAGTCACGATGAATTATTTTGGTACTAAAAAGATACAAAAAGGCAAATCCAGAGGGATTCTTCATCTGCTTAGTATTAATGTCCATCTATGAAATCAACTAAATTAAAATTGAGTTAAGGGTCACTCTTTTAGGAAGAAGAATCCCCATTTTGGGAAGATGCGTGTATTTTTCAGTAGCACAAAACCTGTTATAACTGTCCGGGCTGGCACACCTCTCGTCAGATGAAAAAACTGTCACTTCAATAGCTATCTTCAAAGAAAGACAGGTTGCACATGAAAGCAACTGCAATAAAGATCTGAACATTAAAAATACATACTTATTGATGCTTGTTAAATTCAGTTAAATAATCACGACTGTAATATATCTGGCACTAAGACAAGGCTTATATGGCAAGGTTAATTAACTCCTATTTTCACACTGGCTGGCGTTGCTATAAAACAAAAAGATATTTTCTAGTGGGAGTGCAACCTGCAGCACTAACTGCTGTTTAGGGTATGTGTTCTTACACATTGCTGTCTTGGTTTCAGCTGGGGTAGAGTTAATTTTCTTCCTAGTAGCTGGTACGGTGCTGTGTTTTGTATTTAGTACAAGAATCATGTTGATAACACACTGATGGTGTAGTTGTGGCTCAGTAGTGCTTACTCTAAATCGGGGACTTTTCAGCTTCCCGTGCTCTGCCAGTGAGCAGGTGCACAAGCAGCCGGGAGGGAGCAGAGCCAGGACAGCTCATCCCAACTAGCCAAAGGGATGTTCCATACCATAGAGTGTCATGGTCAGCATATAAACTGGGGGGAGGCGGCCAGGGGCCACCGGCCACTGCCTGGGGACGTGCTGGGCATTGGTCAGTGGGTGGCGAGAAATTCCATTGGCATCACTTGTCTGTCTTGGGTTTTATTTCTCTCTCTTTTTGTTGTCTCCCTTTTCATTACAATTATTATATTTTATTTTGATTATTAAACTGTTCGTATCTCAGCCCATGGGGTTTACCTTTTTCTTTGGTTCTCCTCCCCATCGCGCTTGGGCAGGGTGTGAGCAAGTGGCTGCACGGAACATTGCTGCTGAGCAGTTGTGGTTTAACCCCAGCCAGCAGCTGCGAGGGTAAGGCAAGACCACAGAGAGAAACAAAATACTGCAACTCATCTTGTGACATTTTCAGAAACGCCAGTAAGTTGTATTAATTTTCAAGTTTGTCTTTGAGAAAACAAACCCAACACCATCCCTTAGTGCCTGATTGGTCTTTTAGGGTTTTCTTTTTTGGTGTTTACCGAGCAAGAAGTTACAAATTAAGCTTAGCTAATTTTAGCAGTGGCGAGTCATACAGACCCCCGGGAACCAGCCGAATTCAACATTTGACTGTGCTTTGCTTCTCATGGACTCTGGGAGGAAAATGGTGGTGATCCACATGGTGCAAAAAAATAGTCTTTGTTTTGTGGCGGGGCTGAGGACCTCACAATCGCTCCTTTTCTCTGCCTATTCCATACCATCGGTTTGAGTAGCTGCATAGATAAATGCTTTAAATACACACACACACATTCATTCAAGCTCTTTTATTGAGGAGCAGAAGTCTTACATGAAATGCTAAATGCTCAGGTTTGAGTGAAGGGGTGTGATGTTGCTGAAAACTTGCACTGTCAGACTAGTTTCGTGCTGTAACCCTTGGAGGTTTCAGGTATTAAAGTTTTATACAAATCCTGAATGCCCTCACCCCTTCTATAAGAGCTTCATTATACTCTTCAAAACCACTGACTTTCTTCCTTGCTTGGGAATAACCTTCACACGACACCAACAAATTCCCATTTTGACAGACTTTTGTTTAGCTATAGCCAGAGAAATTTCACGTAGAGCTGAAGGAAAAGCCCAAACAGTGCCACCTTTATTCACGAAAACTGCCATGCAGCAGCTAACGAAGAAAAATAGGCATTTGCCTGCTATAAATGGGTCCCCCTGGCCCAAAACACTATTCCAAACATTAAGAAGTTGAGCTACATTTTGATGGGCCATTTCCAAATGCAGCAGAAGAGACATATCTTGAACATATCTTTCCACGTACGTTTCCCTGTTTCAAGCATTTCCCAGAAACCATAATTCAAACAGGGACCAGATCTAGCAGACCAGATTCAGGCAAAATACAATTTGCATTTAAATCAGTGAGAGCTACTGGTGACTAGCATGCAGCATTAAACCACGTGTACTTATTAGCGTCCTAACAGAAACATGTATTTTAAAACAGATGGTGGAAGTTGAAAGAAAATTGAATCACAAAATAAGACCATTAACATAAATGCTTCCTCTTCTAATCAGCTACCACTGTGTTAGTATCAACTAGGGTGTTGGGGAATATAGTTTGTTTCCTCATCTCAGAATCTAAATATATGGATTATTTCGCTCCCTGCGGCCCCCCTGACCCTGCACAGGTGCTTTGTGTTTCTATATTCCCCACCCCCACCCCACCCCCCCAGTTAGACAAAAAATTAGAGCAGACCATTTTCTTTTCTTTTCTTCTCTCCTTCCCAGCAGCAGAGCTCTATGCACCCACTGAAAGAACCCCTGGATGTTGCCAGAGGGGGATATTCTGGGATCACATTTTAGACTTATTTCTCCACATAGCTACCTCCCACACAAGAACACAACCTTTCAGGCCCAAGCATAACAGCTTGGGAAAACAGCTGAAAAAATACAACCGCTAAAGAAAAAAAGCAGAGCGTAGTCATTCCATCTTTCTCAGTTTACATAGCAAGTAAACTGCCAGTACCTTGTGCACAAAACCACTCAGCTACAAACAAGCTCTGTTTTTTTTCCCTTGCCCATCACATTCATCGACAAGATTTCTGCAATCAGAATTTAACCAGCAGTTTGACCATATCAGGAACCAGAACATCACTTAAAATGCTCTTCACTGGCAATGTAGTGAGAACTGACTTGCTGGTAAGCAATACAGAGAGGAGTTAGAGCACCAGTAAAACCCAGTGATCACAAGAAGCAAGGATGCTTGAATTAAACTAGCATACTACAAGGGCTGTCAAAGCTAACTAAAAAAAAAAAGTCACATAAAAATGGTGTTCCCTTACCTGACAGAGCTTTCACCAACACACACCCATCATATATACCCTCAGTGCAGTAAGACAACACGCTTCTGTGACTTCTTTTCCTCGAGGAACAAAGCAGCTCAGTACAGAGCCCTGCTCAGCCCTTTGCCCAGCTGCAAGCTGTTGGCCCTGCCAGACCCCTGCCCTGATCCTGATCCTGATCCTCCCCAAGCCCCAGCTGGCAGCAATGGGCGATTTCGCTGCAGGACCCTCAGGGTGGTAAAACTCCTTAGTGCTGAGGACCTGGCACAGGTGCTCTTCTCTTGGAAAAGGAGCGCACCCTTCCTTGAAGTTCCCACAAAGTTCCGGCAGGGCTCTGTGCAAAAGGGCTGTGAAACGGTTGCAGACATTACTTTAAAATTCTGGGGAAGACAGTAGCTGGTTTTGCTGATTTCCCGTGTAATGGGGCTTGATCTGCAGTAATTTAAAAAGGCTGAAACAGGGCATGGAATTTAACCCCAAGCCTTTATTTTTCTTTTTATTGTTACAGTGCTGCAAATATTGCTGCAACCTAGAGATGAGGTTTCAAATGAAAGAGCCCACTGTGGTTACTCCTCTACTCTTCCTGCCCATGTTCTCAGCAAACAGAAGGGGCTGATGGTTGAAGTAGTAACGCTAAATGCACGAACAAGGCCAAAAGATTAGGCACACAGTGTTGTAGGTACAGGGCTGAGCTGCAAAATCATTAACTCCTTCCCCTACATAAAGTTATTGGTAATTCTTTATACACAGAAAAGAAATTGCTACCATTTTTATGTAGAAATATTGATGTATTTGTTCTCCCCTATATAAAGGGACAAAACTTCCCCCTATTATTTTCCCAGATGGAAGCTAATCCATGCTGAACTTTGCTGCAGCGCTGGAGGTTTCTGGAAAGCTTCACAAATTGAGTTGTAGCTTCGATACACAGGATCCCTCAGTAGGCAAAAGAGTATCGTCCTTCGTTCGTCATAAACCTTTTTAAAGCAGGAAGAAGAGTGAAAAAAGAAGAGCAGATGAACCTGTTCAAAGGTTCTGCGTGCGTTACTTCTGCCAGCAATCTTACTAACTACCCTGCAGGTTTGTGTGGTTATTTCAAGCTTTTAAGAGTTATGGAGCTGACTGACTTCAAGCCAGCGGTGCCACGCTGTAAATGCAAATCAAAACTTGGTGCTCCCACCCTCCATGAACACTGCAAGGCTGTTTCGCCTCTCCACACAGCTATTTTCGATGACAGCTGGTTTTCAAGGCAGGCTAACAGGCTTTCGCTGCTGCAGAACCTCCCAGGCAGCTGCTCATCAACGAGGTCCTGCACTCATTGCGGAGGCGAACTCTCATCAGACTCAGTGCGGGTGTACACCGAGTCTGGAACAGACCTGGGTTTCTTCTGGGGCTTTTTAGCACAGTTCTGAGCCTTTTGCCCCGCTGAAGTACTGGTTCAACAGAACAGAATGACACACTTGCAGCACAATTCTGTGATCTGTTTTTCATCTAATCTTCCATTTTCAAGTTCACCTGAACTTCTGAACTGGTATCTTTTCCATTCTTTTTTCCCAGTTAGCTTAAGTAACTGGTTCATGGCACAGTGATTTGGAAAATGCTCATTTATAAAGGCTAGCATTTCACCCATCGTTCAGCTCCCAGAGACAATTGTACTACTGGATGTTATAAAGCTAAGGCAGCTCACACACAGACGGCAAAAACTGTTGGTGTAGCAGGAAAGTAATCGTGTTTAGTCCTGCCAGCTGCTCTGAATCCTGTGTGTATGCAGGAGCAAGAAAACACATTAAAACCTTCCCCTTGTGCAAGAACTAGCTGTGAGCTCCTGGTTGTAGAAAGTTCAGTAGACGTCCTTCAATGTGCCTTGCTGAGGGCTCTAAGGCTGAAACAGTCCGGTCTCTCCTGTAGTATCTCTCAGTGCCTTCTGGTGAGGGATCTGCTCTTTTAGGCCTGCAGCTCAGAGATTTCTTTAAAATCTGGGGAAAACAGTGGCAGAGCGATCTTCTGTGCTGCAGGTCGCTGCTGGGAGCTTCACTGTGCTCACTTTGCCAGCCACAGGGACCTCCAAGACAGCTGCCCTGGAAACCAAACACCCAACCAACAAAAATCACCTTTAAAATCTCCTCCTTTTATAAAAGTAATATAAAGGATGGAACAGAACCGAATATTTGTTTACTGATAAAAACTCATTGGAACCATGATTAATTGGTTCTAAAATCCCAAATGGCATGTTCATTCCTGGCTAAACTGAGAAAGCAGAGCAGCTGGCTTTCTCCTCCCAAATGTTTATGATGCTAAGCTTGACATGACATCCCATGTCTAAATATTTTGCTTTCCCGACATCCTGAGCTGACACAATAGAAATAACTTGCACTGCACAGGAAATATTGCTGGACTCAAAGACTGAATCCTGTGCAGCTCAGGTCAGTGCCTTGCTCCAGCTGGGATTATCTGAAATACCACGGCAGTTCCGTCCTCGGGGTAAGGCACTAAGGAGGAGTGAGGCATTTCAACGTGGAGAACAGGTTTGTGGCACTGTGCATTTTCCTAGTGAATTGCTTTGTATTGATATATTTCTTAGTACTTTCACTTTTCTGAGCTTCTGAAGTGCGTCCACCGCTTAGCAGCACCTTATTGCACAGAGAGACACACTGAAATAGAGGAATTTGTTGCAGTAAGACAGCAGTCTGTGAAAAGAGATACAGGTCCTCATTCATCTTCATAGGACTTTTCCAGATAGGGACCATTCAGGGGCATTTTTTAGTGTCACACTGGGATGCTTAGAGTCAGGGATGGTCTGAAAAACTTCCTGCATTGCAAAATGTCACTGCACACATAATTGTTACTATAGTTGTTATTACTACTGTTACTAGGTTTATCATTCCCATGAAATATACAGCGCTGAGCTATGTATGCGTTCACAGTACAGCCACAGCTACTGCTCCTCTCCTTTCTGCTCCAAAGCAAGCTGTGTGCACGTCGTGATGAAAATGTCATTGAGACAAAACAACTAAATAGACCCCTTTCTTCTGGTAGGACAGAGCCAACAAGGCTGTCAAGAGCATGGTGGAAAATTATAGCAATAGGATAGTGGAAAAATTGCAGTCAGTGGAGAATGAACTCTATTGCTTCTACACTTAACAGCTCTGTGGAGAATAGGAACAGCTTTTCTGCGGAATGATTTGACGTCAGTGCCAAAAATTTGAATTGACACCTTAAAATAACCTGCTGAAGAAGGGGAAAAAAAATAACCTTTCTTCTTGAAATACTGTAGCAGAGTTAACTCAAATTAGTACATTTTAGTACTGCTGCCCAGAGCTGCGAGCTGGGGGAATGGTGACTATTAAGTATGGATTTTGGTCTAAGTTCATGGAAAAGCTGGAGAGTTATTCAGCAGTGATAGACGCTCTGGGTAATTTGTTTGGAAATTCTAATACTGATTAAAATACTCCTAAGCTTCTGCTCACATGGGAGGAGTTTTACTTTCTTCAAATAAAGGCAATCTGATTATTCTGTACAATAGCTTTTCAAGAAATTCTTGTGGGACACTCATTATTTTGCATTTATTAAGGCTGTTCTTTTAAGTTGTATTTCTGAACAAAAACCCCAGAAGACAATGCGTCAGTGTCTGAATGCCTAAAGTAGTCTTATACATTTTGGTGTTTAGTCCTGTGATACTTAAAAAAAACCATTAATAGGTTTGCATCTGATTTCTTTCCAATAGAGATAATCATATGTATGTTTTTAATATTGACAACACTGACAATGTATATTTCTTCATAGTACAGCGACAAATACCAATTATATCAGTTACATGGGTTGCCTTTGCATTCAGTACATTTTTGTAGTTTGAAGAAAAGTCTGTAGAAGGATCAGCTGCAAATACAGAAAGAAAAATTAAGCTGGTAAGATGTATCAGCATCTATGCTTCCAAACAAATAGAAGTCCCTAAAGCAGCACCATCCAGGTCTAATGAAGGCTCAGCAGGTAAGTGGACCTGTCATCTTTGGATAAGGAAAAATAAGGGTGTTTTGCTGTGCAGAGCATGCCTACTCGTACTCATACAGTGACTTCATCTTCCCAGCATCTGTTCCAGAAGAAAATATTTGCTAAAGACGAGGTCTTAATCTACTAGGATAAATGAAAATTGAAAAATCAATCAGTGCAAAATTCAGAAAGAAATTAATTCTGAAAAACTTCTGTAAGTTGCTTGCCAAGCTCTGTTGCGAACTCTTCCAGCACCCCCTGAGAAACATTTCCAAGACGTGTCCAGGACCATCACACCTCCGGCAGCCGCTGCAGTGACTTTGGGAGCTCTGTGCTGTGTCTCAAAGACCTTCCAGCAAAGGATGAAAAAAGGATGAAAAATTCCTTCTGTCCTGTGCAGCTGGACCGTGAGCGCCTGTTAGCTGCTGTGGTCTGCCAAGGCGCAGGTGCGAACGCTTCCTTCAAGAACAGGTCTGGGGAAGGGACAAGGCTGCACTTAGGTACCATCACTGGTGGGCAGCACCTGGAGACTCTGCGGGTGACCTGCAAGTTGTGCTTCTGGGGTGCTCCCTTACACTCAGCTGGAATGAAGTTCTTGGGGAAGCAGTGAGTGGCTCTGAGCATAAACAGAGCCCAGTTGTAAAATGTTGTGCATCTTCACTGAAAGCAAGTTTTGAACTTTTTTTTTTTTTTTAAGGGCAGGACTCCCATTTTCTTGTCGTGAGTTAACCACACACCTGCATCAGATACCACAAATCAGTCATATTATTGCTGGAGAACAGGATGGCTCAAGAATGGGTCCTGGGTTTTCAAAAGATGCTTCGTCTTCTGAGGCTTGACTTGAGACCCATCACAGTCTCTCCAGTGCCTCAGAAAATGCAGCGCTCGGGGTAAAACATCGTGCAATACCCAAACGTCTTTATTGCTCTTTTGGATACAACTTTGCTAGTTGCAATCACTTAATAAAACTTTTAATAAGTGCAGAGATATAAAATCTAATCTTTTGGCCAGAAAATAATATGACTAATTACATTCCACTATCTGTGTTTCCCCTGAGGTTTCAGGATTTCCTGCTTTCCTCCCAAACTGCAACGTAATACAATTTCTACCAGTATGTAATTTGTTATTAATTTAAATAATACACAAACTATATTTTGGTTCCTCTGGGGAGAAAGCATCACCGTCTTCTTTGACACAGTAGAAAAAAAAAAATCTAAACTTTAAAAAATTACATTTTAAATTATGTTTCTAGAAAATCAGCGTTAACGCACAAGGTAGACTAGTTTTCACAAGCTTGGTGCAAATGTTTTAGATGTAGAGTTTATTTATCTGTACTGGGTCTGCGTGGCAAGGGTTTGGTAGCAGGGGGGCTACAAGGGGTGGTTTCTGAGAGAAGCTTCTCCCCTGTCCGATGGAGCCAATGGCAGCCAGCTCCAGGGTGGACTTTTCTTCTTACCTACTCAGTGTGCACCTCTCATCGGTGCAGTTCTCAACAACTGCTTGCACAGAGGTTGAGTTTGGTGAACGTCTCCATTCACAACTTACAAAATCTGAAAGACTGATGATATGGCATATAGTTCTGGCTGTGGTCTGTCCTCTTCATGTGTGGTATCTATTCATTAAGGCACATTGTTGGGGGAGACCTAAGGAACCTCTAGTGTTGAGTCCCCTGCTGGAATGGAAGGTTTGATATCTCCTAAAGTCCTGCGCTCCTGGAATGAACCACTGATAAATGTGGGAGATCATTAAGCCTTATAAGACCACCAATATTTATATTCAAATATCTGAAAAAGACTTATTTGGAGTATGTATTCATAAATTAATGATCCCTCTTCAAAGGTTTGCTGCTTTGGCCATGTATAGCTGTGTCTGTGGTCGTCCAGCGTTTATAGCCGTGATCACATCATGTGTTCCTTGCCACACTGGACCACACAATTACCGTAACAGTACCACGCTAAGTGCAGTGAACTCTAGTGTTTGTAGCATTTGGAAGATTATTTACGATTTATTCATTCAAGAACTGGGAGAAGGAAATCCAGAGGAAACACTCATTTATTCCCCGTAGCCTTCCCAAATTTCAGAGAGTTAAAAAGCAGAGCATCTCGCAGCCTGGGCAAAGGCTGGCTCCTCTCAGGTGTAACTGCCCATTAAACAGTTTGGTACAGCACTGGACTTTGTTTCCATGGGTACTGTAAGTCCTTAGGATTCTGTTGCGGAAAATCTTAAAGTGCTATTATTTTTAAATGTACTATATAAATACTATATAAATACGAAAATAAATGTAGTGTTATTATTCATCACTCTGCAACCATTTAGTTCATACTGCCAAGTCAAATGACTCTTGCGTGTATTACCTTCCTGCTCACCTCCATCAGAGGTCCTATGAAAATGCATTTTACTCTGCCAAACCAAATAATCCGTTGCCAAGAAACACATGGAGCTTTTAAAATAATTCTTTTTCTGTATTTATGCAGTTTGGAGAAGAATGGCTTAAATATTTGATTGAAACAGGTCATTAATCAGCACTTCCACTGATAAGTGGTCTCTATCTTTGGTGAAAAGGTTTTATTTCAAGCATTTTTTGGGTCCACAGGAGTTAACTCATGAATTTCTCGTCTTACAGAAAGCCTTTTGATACCATGTGCTGTATGAAAGCAAAGGGCTTTAGAGTCCTAGTCCAATGTATAGGCAAAGCTCAGCCCCTTCGTTTGCCTCCCACTAGTAGCAAATAATTGCCATTGATTTAATGCCAGGCCTATTTATCTTATGGCTTGCTTCTGTGAGCAGTAACCATAAACCAAGCTAAACCATGGATCTACAGTACTCCAGTGGTTCCCTGGTAACTGCCCGAGTACGCTCCCATACCCAGTAGGGCACACAAGGTGTGCGACCTGCTCCTTACCCTCTTGTTCTCTCCTTCTTCCTCTTCTGAATCTCAAATTTAATGTAGGGTAAGAATGGATACATCCATATAGTCACTGGTGCCAGCCTTTCCTCAAACAGTTTTGTGGGTAGTTTATGTTCTTTGCCCTTAAGATTTTATCGCTGCCTGTCACTTAGTGTACCTGAGCCCTTCCAGGTAATGGATTTGTAAGGTGGAACCAGTGAGAGGGTTAACTCCCTCTGGCAGGGACTTGGGGATGGATGAGGGGATGGATTCTTTGGCACTGGGTTGCCGGAAGGCACTGCGTGGTCACTCACATGTTACTTTACTTGTGATGGAAAACTTACTACAAAGTGGAATAGTTTTCATTGCAGCTCAGAAATACCAAGGTTTTGTGCCTTCTATTAAGTAAACATACTAAATAACAATGATTAAATAAATATACAGTTTTAGAATGCTAAGGTTTAGATAAATATAAATATGAAATTTAAATATACATGAAACTTTAGTAAATATCCTAAATACTAAGGTTTTGTGGCAGTCAGAGTTGGACTCCTGTGTCTGAGGACACATTGTCTCCTGCTCTCACATTCTCTCTGCTGAAATTTGTAATCTGTTTTTCTCCTGTAAAGTACATCTATTTCAGTGTTTCAGCAGAGGAAGAGGTAGTAGGCAGCTATGATAAATCAGTTCTCATGTAGCTGATTTAATAGATCTCACTTTGGACGTTCTTAGGAGCTAAAGTCAAAAAGATACAGAAAAAACTTGCAGTGCAGCTGGAGAAAATTCAGATTCAGATGCTGGTCACAGGAAGAGTTAGTACGTGGCATCCTGTAAGGGACAGATGAACCAGTATTTATAATTACAGTATCTGCAAATGAGCTTCATCAGAAGTTTCTCCTGTGATTCTTCCAATGTTTCTGTGAAAAAGGATTATCAACACAAAAATAATCATGTCTTTGTGATACCTGTAGTGTGAAGAAAGCCATTATCATCAACCTCTTTGCAAGAATATAATCACTTCTTGAAGCATTCCCTTAAAACATTTTTTTTTTTAGCATTAGCTTCTTTTAATACTCCAAAATCCATACTGCCTCTAGAAAAAGTATTCTAACAAAGCTAGTGGAGTAACTGTGGATTTATGCCAATGGACTCAAGAACAAACTTACCTTAAGACAACACAGATTCGATGTGCAAGATTGTTGTGCAAGCCACACAGATTCGCTGTAATATTATATTTGTTAAATGTCTTACCCTCTAGTGTCTCCCTAGGCTTTTGGTGCTCTTAGCCAGTGGTGTGGACTCGAGCACTAGATGGCGAAGTTAGGTAAACTGTGAGCGTACTACCAGCTCAAAAGAAAGAAGTTAAAACCAATCCGTAATTTAGTTTGGGAATAAACAACAACAGAAATGTCCTCAGTATCCCAGGGATGCAGAGAAGTGCTCGGCAGTCCTACTGGCAGCCCTTCCTTCTCCACAGCCTCTCTGAAAGGTTAAAAGGGTGGTAGCTGTGCACCCCTTTTCCTCCAGAGGCACAGTACTCCAACCACAGCGCGGAAAACCACTTACTGAGTAACTCGCAGCGGTGGTTTTCAGCATGACTCCTGTGGAGTTTACAGCCCTTCCCAGCAGAGGTCAGGGAAGGCACTGTGGTGACTGAGCAAAAGGGATTATTTAATGAAATAACCTTAATGCACTAATTGCATTTCCCTTTCAGATTAGTGCTGGACTGCATTTCCCCTGCTGCCTCAGAGATTTTGAGACTGTGTCTGGAGCCAGAAAGGGAAGGTGGGAGCTAGACTCTTCATCGCATCAGTCCCAGTTGCACCATTGCCCTCCCCTGCCTTTCCTCTCCTCCTGGCAGTATCCCACTGCCTCTAGCACCATCCTTTACTAAACAGCAGGACACAGCCTCAGCATGGACTGACGGGGCATGGAAAGCTCGGAGAAAAGTTGCACTTTGCTCAGTAACTCTTCCTCGTCCTGTTGTTTCTGGACTGAATCCAGGCTTCACGCTAGGAGGTTTCGAGGGAAGGCAAGTCCATGGGTGTGTGCAAATTGCACGGCTGGAGAGGAAGGAGAAAACACGATTCTGCCAACCCGGGTTTTTGGAAGGAGTGGGAGCTGATAGAGTTTGTTGGGTGGTTTGAAATTCTTAGTGGTGTCCTTGGCAGATCGGTTAGGGACCTGAGTGCATGTACAGGGTGAAAAGCTGAGTGACAAATTATTTTTATCTAATATTATCACAAGGCTTTGCAACCTATACCAAAACTACAAGCACCAGAAATTTGGACGATATAACTGTATTTGTGAAGATATCTATATATGCATGAAAAAACCTTGCAATACCTCTAATCATTATAGAGAGCAGTCCCAAGATATTTTGACAGTGGCTTTGGGCAAAATCCACTGAAAACCTCCCAATTAAGAGTTGTCATGGTCCCATGGTAAGAAGCCCTCAGAAAAACACATCAAATATTGCTCTGAACGCTGCTCTTTGGCCAGGAAATAAGGCAGCGAATCGATACCAAGCGCAAGGCTGGAACATCCCTGTAAATCGCACGATCCCGATGTTCTAGCAGCTGCACTTTTATTTCATCCGGGTGTGGGTAGCTGCTGGCTGAAGCCTGACACATCTTGAATATTTAACGGATTTCTTGGAAACACCTTTAGGACTTTTTTTCTCCATTTTTGCACCAATCTTTTTTTCCTCCTGTATTTGGACCTCCTTAAATTAGGTATGGTATCATGCTTCCATGGAGATAGGGGGACAGGTGAGGTTCCTGAGGGTCAGTTATTTGATAGCATGTGAATGTCACAAAGGTTGCCGTGTCCTTCTCGCTGTCACAGCTGGAGTTCAGGGCTGTAGTGCCTTTCATCAAGGGTCAATTACCTGCCTCAGCAGTGCAGCGAGCAGAGCGCAACCTTCTAGCGGGATACTCCAGAGGCATTTTCTTCCTCAAAATTTCTCCTGTGGGACTTTCCACAGCTGGAAAGTCTTCTCTGGTGCATGACGGCAATTGCTCTGCGTACAGAGCAAACAGAGCCAGAAAAAAGCAGGAAAAAAATTCTTGCTCCTTTTCCCACACTGACTGTAGAATACACTGTCTGGCTTTGAACCGAGGGCCAAGAAATACCATGTAACATGTTTAGCTAGGGAAAGTGCTTTGACATTTAAAGGGATATTTTAAAACCATCTCATACACATTTTTGTTGGGGAGCAGCAAGACCTGGGCTGTTCCACGGGGGCAGGCGAGGGCAGGCACATGGCAAGCCAGGCATGGTCCCACGGACCAGGGGCAACCAAGGGCCCTGACAAATCCTCTTCAAACCTCCTGTACCAGATTTTTAAGTGTCCAGACATAGATCCCCCAGGCTACGTATCGAGTACTGTGCTATTAGATCTTGCGTTGGTCTTCACATGGAGGCAACTGATAGATTGTAGTGGCTGTTGGTAAAAATCCTCAGCCAGAAATTGCCTGCTGCTGGAGTCCGTAAAGTTTCTCCACCAGGAGAAACACAAGGGTATAGCAAGCATTTTGTTTTCCTCTTCTCACACCTGACTTCACATTTTTTTAACAGGGAAGATTGATTTCGGCAAGAGGCTCTCACTGAGGTTAGAGAGCTTACTCTATGAAAAATACACAAAAGAAACTCTAGCAACGATTGATTGTCAGTGTTGCTATTTATGACATTAATCAAAAGTTGCTGTAATTAAGCTGCTTCTAAAAAGACCAGCGTTCAGCCAGCTGTTGCTGTCTGCTTGCTTTTTTCTTGTGGGAGTGGGGTGTCGATATTTATGAAATGTTTCAATGGAGTAGATTTTGTTCTAGGACATAAGGAGGTCTTGAAACCCACTCTCCTGCCCTCCTTGGATCTCATTTTCCTTTTGCACGCTTTCCTCCTGCAACCTGTTTTTCAGAAAGTGCCTGCCAACTCCCTGTTTGCCTGGGCATGTGGCTGATGGCTCTGCATGGACCGCAGAGATCCATCTCCCGTGACTCTTGCGGAGGGGGTGACATACTGTTAACACCCCCCTCCCAGTGTCAGGAATGCAATAGCTTTTGTTCTGGCTTGTCTAACTTCTCCCAAGACTGCATTAGGGATAGCTGATGGCACTGGTTTGTCTGGATTGATCGTTCCCAGGAGCTTAATTTGGTCTGTGGTTGATCTCCTTTGGTTGCCCTAAGTTTTTAGAAGTGACTGCTTTGATGATGTGTAACTGATATTTGTTTCCTTCGTGTGGGCCATCACTGCAGACTCTCTATTAATTGTGGCAGTTCTAATCACTTAACTGTTCTGGATGGAAATACATACATATAGATGTATGTGGTTTAGTAATGTAGAAAAAAATATAATAACAAAGAATGTAAAGGCCAAGATTCTAGATACAAACAGTAAAAAAGTCAAGGAGTTAGTTTAACCAATGCAGTATTGTACTTAGCAGTTGAGTAGCCTAATTGTTTACTAGTACATGATGTTGACTCTTAGACAAACTTTGTCAATAAAAAAATCATTATGCAAGAATTAGTAGTATTCAGCTAAAGTCTCCGAAGAAATAAAAAGGGTACTGTGATTACTGTGTAATTCTGGAGGAAATTATTAGTACCTATGGAGTATTTATGGCATCCACAGGCTCTCAGAAGTAGGTGAAGCTAGTGACGCTATGGAAGAATCAGGACTATTAAAGAAAATGTTTAGTGGATTTAACTTTTTTTTTTGTTCTGCCAATATCTGAGTAAATATATCTGCTTTATTCTCCAAAATATTCTTTGTAAGGAACAAAACTTCAGCATCCATGGATATTTGTACTATAACTTTCTGTTGGAGACTTAGGAGTTCACTTCCACTCTCCACTGTGGTCTTGCAAACAGAAATGGCAGGTAACACACGCATTACACAGGTGTCAGTGGCTAGTTCAAAGCAAAGCCTGCTCCTTGCAAAATGCCTACATGGAATACTGGTAAAGAGGATGCACGGGTGGTAGGAAGGCAATTAACCATTTCCAGCACAGGTTCACCAACAGAAGAAGCTCTTTGTCTGACTAAAATTATCAAATGTGTATACTATACATGAACAGCAGCCGCTGTTGAATCCAGACATTTTCAAATGTTTGCTCTAACAAAAATCATTACTTCATAGTGACATCCATTGTATTTCTTTTGAAGTTCAGTGTTCTCCCTTTACTAAGACACAGCATGATGCCTTCATGACAGTGCCAATTGCAGTGAAACAGAGGATCTTGGTGGTTGGATAGGATGTCCTCAAAACACCTTCCCCTTGGACCACAGCTGTGTTGAAATGTCACGTTTTCAGGAAAAAAAATGTTTATGACATGAATCATCTGCTTCTGAGTATTTCAGATTGTTTGATGAAGTGCAGCCTCTTGGTTAAAAAAATAAGAATTTTAAGTGTGTTCCCTAGGCAGTCTTTTCACTTTGCTTATAAATATTTACTTTGAACAGAGAATGAAGAGCAACAAGAAAGCACAAAACATAAGACAGTAGTATAATATGGTAGAAAGTTAATACGTAAAACTCATTGATAAGGGAATGAAAATATCTCAATGGCACACAGTAAGGAAGTTTTGTAATCTAAATAGTGTTTTCTAAGGTATTCTAAATTCTATTTTTTTAATAAGAAAACATATTCTGTAAGACATGACAAAATCTTTGGCCTCTCATTTTACTTCTCATTCATCTTAGCACTCTGAGGTCTAGATGTGCAGATTGATACAAAACTTTGTTAGTAACAGCTTTACCACTTTTTTTTTTTTAATGGATGTGTCATTTGCTCCTCTGTGTTGTTTTTTCTTGTTTCTTCCTAGAAAATCGTACGTGCATGTTCTAGACATTAATAACGATAATATGATATCAGCTAACTAGGTTTATATAGAAGCCATTTTACTGCCCTTGTTGCCCTCCTCTCCTGTGTTAGACCAAGAAGCCAGAAGCTGAGCCCGTAAAGAGAAATCAGAGACTCCGCAGCCCATTTCTGCTTAGATTTTGCCTTAATTACCATCCACCTTTTCTGAAGTGGCAGCCTGGCACAGGAAGAGAAAGCAAGCAAAATTCTTCGGTCTGAAGGTGTTTGGCGTGTCAGAAAGTACTTTTGCTGTAGACACAATTTACTTCCATGTTGCATGCTACAGGCTGCGAGAGTGCTCATTCAGCTTCCCTCGTACGCTGCTGCCAGTCCGACACACTAGCACACACTGCTAACAGGCAGCCAGTAATTAATCTTGTGAAAGCGAGACGAAACAACAAGAAAAATGTCGTTCCTTTTAAAACCTTCAGAACATTTAATGAGTATCACTGCATGACCCTAAACAACATCCACTGAAAGACAAATCCCTTGTAGGTGCTTTGCACAACAGTTTCTAACTTTATATTGTATCTTGCATACTTACGTAAAAGTATCTCCAGCTACATCCAGGACTTCTCTGTGATCACACCACTGCTGTGATACTCAAGGTATTGAATCTGTTGTGTTAAGGTTACTCCAGGCTTCTGCTGGAGGCACAAGCATGAAGGGAGGGTCTGCTTTGACAGCTCATCTAGGAAAGGGCTTGGTCCAGCTCCAGGGAAGTCAAGGAAAGACTGAATTAAACCTCTGGGATTCCTCTTTTGCTCAGGATTATTTTACAAATAAGCCAGATTCTCTGACTCCTCCACAGAAAAGATAGATTCAGGATGTTGAACTATAGTGATTTGTGCAGTAGAAAAAGGTTTCAGGTTCATTAAAGTAAAATTATTCTTCTTGTAGATAAAATGTAACATTTTATTAAAATACCCTGAATTCTCACTTATAAAACTAAGAACCAAAGAAAAGTCCCAGAGTCCACTGATCAAATAAGGGAAAAGAAACTTCTGGACATGTAATTTAATCTCTTCCCTTTAAAAAGACTTTCTAGAGAGAATGGATTGTCTCCAAATCATACAGAATTATTTAATGGTGTAAGTACCACACCACTTTTTTTTGTGTCTTTCAATTAAACTGCTTTTTTTTAGTCAAATATCTCATGTTTTGTTGCAGAAATGATTTGCTAACAAGGCCATCCCCTGCACAGCAATTGAAATGAGGATGTTATTGCTGCTTGTTCTTACCATAGGCTGTGGACCATAGCCAAGACAGGAAAGGATTTGAAGAAGCAGGTCCTTTGAGACATCCTAGCACCTTCACTGAGGAATACGGCTATTTTGGGTTGGCAGAGGCTAGGTTTCAGCATTCCTGTCTTTGCTTGTATGAGTCAGAGGTGCTGGTCCACAGGCCTGAAACGGTGTGTGGCTCTTGGACAGTGCCCAAGGTCCTAAGCTGCGGTACGTCATTTTGCAGACAGCAAGGGCCAAGCTGGCACAGCGACTGGGCATCCGAATGTCGGGGGGTGTGAGGTGGCAAGCCAGTAGCCTGGGGGGGGCTACAGCTAGGTTGTTCCTGTGCATCTCAAACTGGTGATGGATCAGGGAGATGGTTGTCAACTTCTGCCAGGAAATGTCAGTCAGAGCCCTTCTCCTCAGCTCTTGGCAGAGACAGAGGTACAGAAATGCCCAGGCTTCTCCCTGTAACTCTCCAGCTAATTATGAATAATTCCCATCCGATCAGGAGGGAAGCAGAATTTTGTTCTCAAATACTGAAGTTCCAGAAAATTCAGAGTGGAAAAAAAATGAGGATGGAACTCAAGAATGGACCAAGCTCTTCATAAAGCATGTTTCACTCCTAGGTCACAAAGCTGAAGAATTTATTTCTCTACCTAAAACACCACTTGATATTGGTGTAAAGAAAATGTTGACTTCTGCGACAGGCTGTAGGGAAGCTGGTGGATATAGTTCGTTGCTACCCTCATTGATACTACTAGAGTACGTAAGCACTCACCCAGGGCTTGTGCACTTCCTTCACATCTGCTCAGACCCCATGAAGCACAAAAAACCAGAAGGCACAGAGTTCACAGAAAAAAAAAAAAAAAAGCCAGTGAAACCATCTTAGCTAATAGCGCAGTAAAAATAGGTTAGCAAAAATGGTTCCTTTGTAAACCCTCAGAATATAAATGGCTTTCACATTTTTGAGAATTTATTGGCAAATTTTTTAAATGTGTTTAGTGGTTGCAAGAGCTAGTTTGAGGCTAATTTTTAGATGGCCGAAAAGAAACAGTAATATTTGAAGGTAAGTACCAAGAGGTTTGAAGCAGCAGAGGAGGGGGATAATGAACTGATCCAGGGAGGCATTGCTTCTGTTGAGGCAAATGTTATCATCTTTATAAGAGCACCATTCATCCCTGAACTTTCTTAGAATCAGTTGCTCTTTCTCTGATAAAACTGGGCTTACTGACATTTTTCATTGTTTTCACTTTAAATGGGTTCTGTGATAATAAGGGTGGCGGTTTTCATGCTACAGTGAGCATACACTGCTTTGCCTGGTGAGGATTTGACCTTAGATCATTTTGCACTTGGTGCAACTGGAGAAGCGAGAAAGGGGAAATGTCAGGAGTTTTACTTCTGTAACTGTGATTCTGAATTTTGCATCTCTCTTTCTGTGAGTTATCTCTTCAGACACTAAGTATTATGATTCACTGTGCCAGACTGGCTTTGCTACTTCACAGCTGTAAGATTGATAGCAGAATTTTACCATATGATTCATTAACAGAAATGTTTTAAAATTGAGATTTTGTAGGAAATCTGTTCAGATCAAAGAGGAAAATCTGTGCACACACAGAAATAACATAATCTTAAACATTATCTGCCTCCTTGGCCTTTACAGCATTTGACAGTCTGAGTACTTGTCAAAAATAGGAAGTATATGTCATTTGGATTAGCTGTTTTCACAGTTTATATTGCATGTGTGTTTGCATGGTATTTGCCAATAGAGCTGTCTGTTTATCTCTGACAGTTTTGAAGAATCCCTAAAAGACACTCTGAATAGCAAATAAAACCTATTTGTTAGATAAGGTTGGTGGTATTTAGGGTTTTAACCTTTCCTGCGCTAGATATGCAAACATATGTGCTATGTTTTTTTTTTTTTAAAACCTGCCCGTAGTGCTGTTTGCATTGGTAAATTCTGTTGCATTACAGTTCTTCCTCTGTCACAGAGGATGCCTTTTTATGCTGCTACATCATATTCTCATTTAGAAGTATGGTATGCTGAAAAACTCATTTTAGAAGGTTAATGTGGGGACCAGAATAACACAGACAGATACTTTTCCCTCATATTTTACTGGACACGGAAATGCTTTCAAGAGCAGACCTTGTTCAGCTGCAAGGACTTTCATTCAAGAAATGGAAATGGACTCCCTCACCCAAGCCATCTGCCACTGTTTATTTTCCCACCATCCTCACCTGGCACCCACCCCTGGCACAGCTGTACCATGTACCCACACATCTTCTTACATGGTTTTTTTGGTTGTTTGGTTTGGTTTTTTTTAACCCCCTCCTTTAAATGCTGACTACATTCCAGTTCTGTTGTTACAAAGACCTGGGGCAGGTTCAATGTCATGGGTAATGTAACAGCACACTCACAGGGGGTATCTTCTGGAGACCACGCTATGAAATCAGGCAGGCAACAAGGTCTCCACCAAGGGAGTCCCTGAAGCAGCTTCCTGAGGGATATTGGATATGAGATGTGGCTTCAGAGGGAAACATGCAAACCCTTGAAAGGACAAAGGTCCTCTGGAAAACTGGGCAGGTGCGATGCACTGCATGCTGCTACACCACAACAGTGTCCCAACAAGGAAAGGCAGCAGAATCTCAGCCAGCGTGAGCAAAGAGTTTGTGGCTGTGGAAGACGTTTGTCACTAAAAGGGTTAATAATTATGCCTTGAGTATGAGTAGAACAAAAATAACACAGAGGATTGTGATGTTTTGTTGGAGATTTTAGCTGTTCTTAAATAGAAAATGCTATATAACAAGAAATGCTCATATTATTTAGAGAAACAGTTCTTCGGTAATTGAAATGACAACAGTGATTCACCTCACAGCAAGGCCAGTTTCATCTGTGAAGTCTCAAAGAGACCAACAAACAAAAGATGCAATCAAGAAACGCATCCACCGTAAGCTGAAGCCTAAATATGGAGGAGGAAAAAAATGTTATTTCTGATGACATAGGAAATGTATTCCCTATTACAATCTACAAACTCTTTCAAGTGAAGGGTTAGGTTATTCAATCACGCACAAGAGTAAATCACACAGACATTTTCTGAAATTAACTGTGAAGCTGTCAGTAGGCAAGCTGAATTGCTTTGAATACTAAGGTAGAGTGGCACATGGTCTACCTGCTAAAACAACTAAACTGATATGGTCCTTTGCCTCCAGGAACCAGTATCAGCCCCAGGGCAAGACATGGTATGGTGTCAAGCAGATCTGCCCTTGTGCAACTGGCCTTACCTGGAACGTTGTTGGCAAACCAGAGGACAGATAAGTAGACAGAAATCAGTTCAAAGCACAGATGGACTTGGTGCTCAGCCTCCACTCTTTGGACCAAAGTCTGGAAACACCTTAGTTAATGCTGTGATAAGTAATTAGAGAACACTCAGTGCTGATGCACCTTGCACAGTACATTGGAAAACTGGACCACGGTACTGAGGATAATTCACATACATTGACAAAGTAGCATGCACCTGTCAGACTGATAGTTAAAGACTTCTGACTGACTTACACGATTGTTTGGAGTATGAGGATGTTTTTTGGTTTGGCTTTGGTTTTAGTTTTTGGTTTGTTTGGTTTTTTTTCTCCCTAAAATTGTAAGTTAGGAGCCCTAACAGGGAGCTCAGCATTCAATAGGCCTGTCTAAGCTTGGGCAGGTGTGACACTTTCATAAGATCCTTTGTAACTAGACACAATTGCCTTTAATAACTTTTTGTTCCTAAAACGCAATGACTGTTCTCAGTGAGGTCCAGGATCTGTTTTCCATGTCAAAAGGTGACTTCATCAAGTTTCTGCCATAGAAAAGGTGAAGCATTAATTTGGAGCTGATTGTTCAGTGTAAATCCACTGTGCAACTGTGCAAGTCCAGGAGGTTGTGGCTGATGCTGATTTAAATTGAGACATTTGATGGATGACTGGATCGGCAGTGCCCAACGTCCTCCCACAGCATAAGAAATGCAGCCAATCACTCCTGTCTGACCCATGGGTCTTAGGAGTTTTGTGGATAAAGAGATTTAGGGTTTTTACAGTCTAAAAAGATGTAAGGAATGGATGTAACCATATAAAATCAGTGGTGATTCTAATAAAAGTGATTATCATCATCCTGCTCTGTTTTATTAGATTAGCACTTTGGACAGACGTGAAGGAAAGCGCATCTGTTAGAGAAACAATGAACTGGAAAGAGAGGGAGGGGTATGGTCAGCAAATACAGGGTCAGAGAAGTACATAAGCTGGGTCTATACATTAATAGTAAATGCTCTGTGGAAAGGATTAGATCACCCAGCCAGCATTAAAGCTGGGTTCTTTTCATGGAAGAGAGCATTTGGAGATGTGTGTAGGGAGAAGGATTTCATCCGTAGAGATAAAATCTGATGTGGTAGATGAAAGAAAGCCTGTGAAGGGATTTGAAGAAGGGCTTGAGATTTTGAAGACAGCTAAAAGGATATTTAGTTTGGTTTAGGCAAATAGGTTAAAAGAAGGACACTTTCAAGTCAATCCTTCCTTAAAATAAAGTCTGCCATTTCTTTCAGAATATTCTCATCTTCCTTTGATTGGAGCAAAAGGTATTGAATGATTTTTGGTGATGAGAAGCTGTCCTTGTACTTTTCCTAATATATTACAGATTAAGGAAAGCCTTTGAAAGTTTATTAGTCCAGTTGTGTTATAAAATTTACTCTGGATATGTTAAAAGAAATTCCAGTAAGGTAGGAAGGTGGCTGGTGGTTGCTAACTACATCATAACTTTATTCAGAACCAGAAAGTTAATGCCATAATTCTTTTTTGAACTACCGGTTGTAAATGTCACAAAATTCCAGTGTAAATTGCCTCATTTGCTCTACTAAATTACACATCAAAATTAAATATTAAAAACTTTAATGATATTTTTATATTTATTTTCCTGTCTACTGAAGGATTGGCTGAAGAATGTTTTTCAATTTATTTTCCTGCACACGAGAGTCCTAATTAAATGCTAGAATAGCAGACAATTCCACACGTGCCTGCGATGAATTAGGCTCACTCTGAATTGCCACTTTTATTTCCTTCATACTGCTGGTTCAGTTCATGTTCCCCTACTTACCCAGTTGTGGACAAGATAATCACTTATGCTTTCCACTTTAATTTTAATTCATGATATCATAATTGATAAATATCAGTCAAGACACCCGTCTGATAGATATCAAAATAAGGACAGAAAAGTGTAAAGCACTCATAAACCATGCAGGAATAATGACTTTTGTGTGAGCCTACTTTTACTCTGCTATATTTCACTAAACTGGATTCTTGCAGTGCAGGAGGTCTGTGCAATCCTGGAGGAGAAAAGAGCACTTGGAGCTACAAGCTGCATTTCATGTTTCTTTCTGGTGCTTGCTAGAACAGCCGAGACCATTGGAACAAGCACCGCTGACCTAAAGCCTACACTGTGATACCGAAGGGCTTTTGCGACCTTGCATCAGAGTGCATGTTTCAGCCACACACCAGGGCGTGACCCAGATGTGTCCCGTCATTACTGCATTCAGGTATCCAGAGAGAAAATGTGGACACTTGGGCCAGAGGGATGCGGTGGCCAGGTGTTCCGTCCTGAGGACCTGAGTTAGGAATCTGTGTAGCAGCAATCTGCTCACTCACACCTTCTGCCCTCTTCCCCAGGGCGGGCATGACGGCGCACACCATGCAGCAGGCAGTTCCTCTCTTTGGGAAGATGTCTGGTTTGCTTCTGAGTGTTGACAGCTCAGCCATTCCCATTCCTGCCTGAATGCAGTCCACAACAGGAGAAAGGAACCAGGACAGGGCAGCAGGTCTCTGCCCCACATTTTCCGCTAACACAGAGTATGTTACTGATGAGGTGGAAGTCAGAACAGCCATTTCACTACTCTGGTGGCTTTCAGGGAAAAGGAGCATCAGCTTAGGAAATCTGAGTAAATTAAGGGATCATGTGAGAAAGTAGAGGTCAGTATCTCCTGTAACACAGCCTTAACAACAGATTCACTTTTTTAAAAAAAAAAAAATCATAAAATGTTTTTCACAAATAAAAAGCAAGTATCTTCTGTCCATCTCCATCTTTGTCTGGATTTGTTGCAGGACTAAAAATTTGACATAAAACCTGCTGTACAAAACCATGACCACAGGCAGAATGTGGATGAGAAACAACAGCCCGAATATTCATTAACATTTAAACTCCAAAGATGTGAAAATCCTGCAAGATATCAAACTGTACAAAACCTTTGGGCTGGATCCCATGTTTGCAGTGCTGTTCCTTTGTTGATTAGGTTGGTGGCCTTATACATTAAAAGAATGACTGGCACTAAACCTGGAGGTTCTTAATAATTATAGTAAAACAGATGTTCTTCTTTTTAATGTTGTACAGAAGGATATTTATGAGTTTCTTGCCATTCGGTTGCCGGACTTAGTCCTTTGAATAAATTACTTTTTGTTCCTTCTCTTGTGCTTAATTTCCAGCAGTGGGATTTAGCTTTGTGTTTATACCACTCCTTTTCCCATCTGTTACTTTGTAAAATGTTATGCAGTTTAATTTTCAGTTTTCAGCATTCTTAGCCTAGGCCAAGGCTCCTATGGGTTATGAATGAATTAACAACAGAAAACACAAAACAATTCTTCAGAACCCAAATTAAATATCTAAAAAAATGTTCGTATCTTTAATTAAAAGTTGTTTCTGTATCTGTCATACATGATTTGTTTCTGTTTAGTTATTGCTCAGAAAAGTTGGTTTATACTAACCTTGGGCTCTATGGATGGAATGAACTCTTTAAACTGAAACCAGTGAAAATGTCTGTCTTGAAGGAGATATTGTGTTGATCCTTATTTCTGCACATAGCACAGGCTTGATTGGATTCCATATTAGTATCTTGTCATGCTGACGAATTAAAAAAAAAAAAAACCAACAACAAACTACATATTTTTTCTGGCTGGTTCAGCTTTTGTGTAACAATTTCCATTTCACTCTTTACATTCTTCCTTATTAAAGGGGAAGATTCAAAGCTTTGCAGAAATTTTGTTGGCAGTATTATACCCCTTGCTCCTCTGAAAAGAAAGGGCATTCTTGAGGAATGTAACAGTTTAGGTATCTTGAAGTACAGGGGAATCTGATAATGAGCTTTAATTAATGCTGACAATTCAGTTCTAGTTTTAATTGTTTGCAGATAAGTAAAAGCAGTGAATTTTCTTTCTGCAAAACCAATGACTTACTGGAAATAAAGCATCCTTTCAGCATCTGCTGTTGATTTTTTTTACTGGATGTGTGCAGAACTTGTTAACTTCTGCTTGGATTGTGTGGTTTAACCAATATACAAATAATGAAGTATAAAGTAATAAGATTCTGCTGTATATAAAAGCACTGCAGTGTCTTGTGGAGTAGAAGATAAAGTGTACTTCTGTGTTCTTGGCAGGGATCTGAGCAGTTTCTTCTAATTATTTTTCTTTCCAGCTGCTTTTTCTAGGTTCCTTTCAGGTAAGGGACTGGGACAAGGATTCACAAGTACTTCTAAAATGTGGTCTCAAAATAGTTAAACACTAAAATGGAGGATTCTCTAACAGAAAGTGAATTTTGGTGAGTAGCTGTCAGCACTAGAATTATCTCCAGCCTATGTTACAGGTCTCACTGGCATGCATAGCTTTCTACCTTGCATGCACGATGGTGTCTGATCAGTGTGGACGGCATAGGGTAATCACCACTACAAAGTTTCGGCATTCAGGCACTCACCACTCTCTCCCAAGTGTATGTCTGGCAGTCTTAAGACCTATTGCGAGGCAAAGTGAAAATGTGAAGAAAGCTGACAAATCACTACGTACAATTTAATTCCAAATCTAAACAGGATGTGTTACCTTTTCAAGGAGAAAATAAAACAACGAAGGCCAGAAATGAAAAGTTAATAGTAGTATTACTTTGGGCTTGATCAGACAAGAGAAGACCAGCAGGTGGGTTTGACTGGATATCAACTATTTGAATGTTTTGGCTTTTGTAAGTTCAAGTAGTAATTCTAATTAAGTATACATATCACATCTAAGTGCCTAATAATTTTAATGTCTTAGTGAATAGACCATCCCGTTTCATTTCTCAAAACTTTATGCATCATTTACTCAAGGAAATGGAATGATTAATTGTGTGATTATAAAATCACAGAATCACAGAATGATTTTGGTTGGAAAAGACTTTTAAGATCATCAAGTCCAATTGCTAACCCAGGACTGCCAAGTCCACCACTAAACCATGTCCCTAAGCACCAAACCTATGCATTTTTTAAATACCTCCAGGGCTGGTATATTGAAAAACCTCTGGGAAGCCTGTTTGCTTGACAATCCTTTCAATGAAACATTTTTTTCCTGAACCTCCCCTGGCACAGCTTGAGGCTGTTTTCCCTTGTCCCGTCGCTTGTGATCTGGGAGAAGAGACCGGCCCCCACGTGCCTACAACCCCCTCTCAGGCAGCTGTGGGAGCAATAAGGTCCCCCCGAGCCTCCTCCTCTCCGGGCTGAACACCCCGGTTCCCTCAGCTGCCCCTGACAAGACATGTGCTCCAGACCCCCCACCAGCCTCGCTGCCCGTCCCTGGACACGCTCCAGCACCTCCCTGTCCCTCTTGCAGCGAGGGGCCCAAACCTGAACTCGGTACCTGAGGTGCGGCCTCACCAGTGCCGAGCGCAGGGGGACGGTCACTGCCCTTGCCCCGCTGGCCACACCGTTTCAGCCACCAGCCAGGACGCTGCCGGCCTTCCTGGCCACCTGGGCACCCTGCTGGCTCCTGCCCAGCCGGCTGCCAGCCAGGACCCCCAGGCCCTTTCCCCCCAGGCCCTGCCCAGCCGCTCTCCCCCAGCCTGGAGCGCTGCGGGGGGTTGCTGTGACCCAAGGGCAGGGCCCGGCACTGAGCCTGGTGGAACCTCGTACAGTGGCCTTGGCCCATCGGTGCAGCCTGCCCAGACCCTCTGCAGAGCCTCCTGCCCTCAGGCCGACCAACACTCCCGCCCAGCTGGGGGCCATCTGCAAACTGGCTGAGGGTGCGCTCCATCCCCTCAGCCAGGCCCTCCATAAAGACACTGAACGGGCCCCAGCACGGAGCCCTGGGGACACCGTGTGTGACCGGCCACCAGCTGGGTGTAACCCCACTCGCCACCACTCCTGGGGCTCGCCCGCCAGCCAGCTTTTTACCCCGCTTTATATAGCTTTTATCATTATATAACTTGTATCAGATATGCTGAAAACTCCTTAATAGAGCGGAACAAAATCTTCCTTTGAATTATTTTTAGTCAGACTGGTAAGTGTATAATTGTTGGAGATAAACAAAGATGGTACAGATGGAATCTTTGGCACCTTGAAACGAACAGGCTGTCAAAGGCACTCCTGAACCACCAGACACGACTAAGGAAAGAAGGTGAAGGTGACAAAAGTCTCTTTTCTCCTCTGTTTCCTTGCAAACTCAGTGTTGAGTGTTGCTCGACATGTAGCTCTGCATTGGGGAGATCGATCCAGCAAGTTTGTTTAATTTTTAAATCATTCAAATATTATATGATATTTAATAATAAAGTGGGTTTTATCTATATAAAGGTATGTAGAAATCCACAAGCATTTAGAAATCAGAGTAAGACTGTGTCAGACTGACATATGTGGTAAGTTCCTTGGTGATACTATCACAGATTTTAAGCAAAGCAGCACTGACATTCTGCACTAGTTTACTTCTCTGTAGTGTAGTCCCTTTTTCCTGTGGTGCTGTAACACTGCATGAAAATAAATTAGATGTTTGATAAAAACAACAGTTTCAAATCTAGGTTGGGCTTTTATTGTTTTGCTTGGGAAGTTGTAAATAATCAAGATCAGCACAGCACTCACATGTTAATCTACGGTATCTGTAGTTGGGAAACTGTTACAGTTATGTTTGATTTGAAAATTTGATACTGTTTTTGAGATTGTCACATCATGTGTTTTCCTCTGCTGAAGCACAGTGAGCTAAACTCATTATTCATTTATTAACCGGAGAGACTTGAGTGTATTTTCCTTGTAAGGATGCTAGAAAAAAGGAAGCTGTACTTTCCATAATTAGAGTTACCTGTTGTATTTGCTCATGAAAATTGGAGTTTGATGTTCTTCATCAGAAAGTACCTTGAGTGCTTGGAAAAAAACCCATGTGAAGCAGTGATATTTTAATTTTATACAGAAATTGAAGACATTCCCAAGTCAGTCTTAATCTGTTCTTTTTCTTGCACATGAATAAAATAACCAAACGAAACTGTTTATCATTTGCTCCCAACCTGGAGCACTTTTCTTTTTCACTTAGTCCAACTCTATGGAAAAATGAGGTTTATAATTAAAAATGTTACTATAGAGTGAAATGTACAGTGATAGGGTTGACATTATAAGGAGAAAAGGAAGTTTCACTCTGTTTTCTGGAAGCCTAAAAACCCCAGACCTTATTTCAGACTTTGCTATTTGCAGTTCGGAGAACTCTGCTACGCCAAAGTTTGTGGCTGTAATTTAGTTTCAGGGTTATGATCTATATAAATGAATTCAAATAATTTCCTCTGAAATATGGTTATTCATAACATGCCAAATATTGAGTTATGTTTATCAGTTTGGTGGCTCTGTATCTAGGTTACAGTTTCCATGAAACAGGCAAGATATAATTAAATTCCCACAACACAGAAGTATTTGGTACTGTGATGAGTCTCCCCTACATTGTTGCTGTGTGGGTTAAATATTGATGGGTTTACCTTCTTTTGTACCTTACCAGCATCTCTTATGAGGCTCCTGAGAAATAATATAACTAATCTGAAAGGAGAAGGAGATCTGCCAATTTCTTTGCTGCTGCGAAGGAATGCATTATTTCAATATTAGCAGTTTTTTAAAAGGATTCTCCAGATATAACAATTTGTATGTGGGTAGCGAAGGGGAACAGGTTAAGACTAGAGACCTGACTGTGCTAGGCACAGAACAAAATCTAAAGAGAACGGAGGTTTCTGTCCCCAGCAGCTTATGCTTGAAATCTACAACAGCAGACAAGGCACCATGTCCCCAGGCAGATGGAGGAGGAAAAAAAAAGGAGAAATTATATGAGGAAAAATGTCATCAGATCAGCCACCCTGATAGCCACCAGCATGCTGGTAGCGTAACTATTGCTAATTGCTTTCTTGGCATCTAGACAAAGAAAAAAATTAAATAGGGAGATAATGGGCAAGAACAGCATAGCTGTGTTCCTGTTTCTGGGGAACACCTTCCAAAAGGGAGGAACTGCATGAGGAAAGGCATGAAAATGCTTTTATTGAAACGTGACGGGAGATGATGGGGATGGTGATTGTGTCAGGTGTTGGTCAGAGGCAGCAGCCAACACCCCAGCATTCAATGAGTAATGCGAGGTTGGATGGGAACAAGATCTGAAAGGTTTTGTGAGGATAAAGAAGATTAGATTTTGAGTGCATGGAGATATTTGGACACAGGGTTAAAGGGCTGGAGTGAGGCACCAGGAAACTGAGCGTAAGATCTTGCTCTTACCCCACCTGGTGGGCTGTGTTGTGTTGGACTAGAAGGTGACAGAGAATGTCATGGGACTTTTGGGAACCAAGAAAAGCAGTGTGCCTGGCAGTTCCCTTTTGCTGAGTGCATCTTAATGGCAAAGTATGCCACGCCCAGAGGATCCTTTCTAGAAAGCCCCTAATATAACAGTGAGGCAAGACATCTCCAGCATCAGGTACAAGGAGCCACGCGTGAGTTTCACTTATAGACTGAGCTTATTCAGGACCCACCTTGGCTTCATTAACCAGGGCCTGCTTCCTGCTGGAAGGCAAGATACCATGCGTGTGTACAGTTGTACCTCTATACAGACAAACGATCATACTTCACAAGCTCTTCCCCCTGACGGAAGAAGCGTTTCACCTGTTGCCTCTGTGGATGAGCCGACAGAAACCAGCATAGGTCTCTGCTGCCAAAGGAAGCCTGAGCGCAGGTGCTGGGGTCCAGGGTACAGCCTCCCTGGCAACTCACAGGCTAGGCACAGTGCCACAGTCCCCATGGACGCAGCTCTATCTCAAGCCTTTGAAATTTGTATTTTTTAGCTGTGTAGATAATGACACACCACAAGCAAGATGGTGACTGTTCTGTTAACTCCTGTCACACCTAGCACCAGATGGCCTCTTTGCCCGTAGCTGCGTGGCAGCACTTTATAAATTCCTTTTCTCTCACAAGTGCATGCTTTCTACCCGTTTCCAGCAATGTACTTTGTAAATGGCTGCTGGAAGCAAATTCTTTCCAATATTGCACAAATGGCTGCATGTCAGCCGTTTATCCTCATCCTACAACGCCGCTCTCCCTAGCAACTGTGCATGCTACCTAAGGTCAGAGTTATGGTGGTGATGGAGAGTTTGATAAGGTGGGAAACGAGCTTTTGAAGAATGATCACTTGGTAATTTTTTTATTCCTTCTCATTAGAAAAGTAGGCTTCCTTTTCAAGTTGCACGCTGCTGTTTTTTCTTCTTTTACGACTGTTTTTTTAGGCTATGTGGTGCATTTGCTGACTTACTAAGTCAACCATTCTTTTTCAGAGGAACTTATTTTTCTTCCCTTTTGCAAGATAATGGATAATCAGATGGAAGATGAATGAACTTCTTTGATGAAGGAAGTACTCAATTTTTAAAATGGGTTATTAAAACCTATTATCAATACATAAAATTATCGTACAAATACAAAAGATCCAATAAAATATGGCCAAATTACTATACGACTATTCATTCTAATTTTATTAATCACAGAACTAAATATGAACACAACATATTTACATGATTTGCCCATGATACCAGCTTATATATGACTTATTACACTACTAATCCTTATGTGTGCTTACTCTCCCTGCTTAATAAATACGACATTAACTGTTCAGAGGCAATTATCTTTCATAAGCAGGTCAATTGTCTTTGTTATTATTAATTTTATCAGAAAGACACATTTTACATGGTAATATGATTTTTTTAAAATCTTAAATTATTTGTAATTTTGTATAACAATGAAGTCCTCAAGGCAACTGATAAGAGTTCAGTACTAAGTATTGATAATAATTTTCCTGGAGTTTGAATGGGTGTAATAACACCAGAAAACATTTTATAAACTTCCCCTTGATGTTGACTATTCATGTCTTTATCCCCCAATGGATAGGCTGCTCATACTCTTTCTAACAAGGATGTAAGAATTATTATCACTATTATTATTATTATGGATCTGGAAGAAGAACCATAGATAGAGATGAGAAAGAAAATCTGTATTTACAGAACAATACACTACATGGTGTGGCCTCACATGCCCAGAGCTGCTTCAGCCTAATAGTATGTAAAACCTTGTGACGCAGATCTTTAATGATGTAATATTTCTGTCTTGTCTAGAAAGAACTCTGGAGGAGGTTTTTCTTCTTTCTTTCGTGAATTAAGAACAGTTCTTATAGCTTTAGCATCTGTCCTCAATTTTCAGAGCACTACTAGTATTCACATTGCTTTTTGAATGCACGCCCCATGATTACCTAGAGCGGAAGCCTTGATTATTAAAGACCACGCTAAAACACTTACTAATGTAACTGAGGTGAGGGCAGACTCTCTAAGCTGCTAAATTATCTTCTACTTACTGTCAGGTCTCACCAATTGTGACATTAGGGCTTCACATTATGGCCTGTTGCACTGAATTTGGTGAGACTCAAGGCAACTCACTTATCCTTGATGGTCTGGCCGTTGCTTTTATGTTGACCGCCGAGGCAAATTTAAGCATACACTATGTGTTTTCGCAGACATGGCCACATGCCTGTGGGTGCCTGGAAGTGTCCGTAGGCTGCAGCTTGCAACACCCACTTGCTGGCACAAGCAGATGTAGGGAGCAGAGCTGGCATGGAGCAGAGCTTGGGCAGACGGCTGCCTGGCAGCCAAGGTTTACGGGACACAGACTACCACAGTCCGATTGCCCCAGAAGGTCCAGAAAGCCTTCCCTGAGCTGGAATCTCTTCTGGAAATTTAAATTTTAGCCTGCCGTATTCCCTAAAGCTGCCAGGGATTTATCTGCCTCTGGCTCTGCACAGCTCAGCCTTGAAAACGTGACAAACACATTTCTCAACTTTAAGCTTTAGTGTGCCAACTTTTGGTAATGCCTGAAATGAATTAGAGGACTTTTATGCCCCTTGGTAAGGCCTGCGAGAAGGTGTGGGAAGGCTGGGGGAAACGATTAATAGAAGGGACTGTTCATAAGGAATTTTTGCAGAGATGGTGTATTTGTGGAGCACTATGACAACAGTTCTGCAGTCAGAGGTCTTAGAATTATTCACTTAATTCCCAGTGCTGCTCTCACTGCTCATATAAACAGCTTTGTTGTCTTCAGACTTTAATCCTTGGATTACTTATTTATAATTTCTACAAGCATAGGAAAAAAATAATCACATTTCTTTTTCTGAAACACAATTAATTAATTTATTGCTCAGGGATTGTTTCTATAAGATACTGAAGGTTTCCTTCAAATATGTAGCTGTAAATGTATGGAAGAATCATCTCATATTTTTTCATAATTGTATCTTAGATTTAACTGGTGTTGACTTAGAACAGGAGGAAAAGCATAAACCAATAAGATACTGTGCAGAAATTACCTTAGTTGCAACAGAGCAATGTATTTCACCCTTATCATTCTAATAACTAAACATTTGTGGAAACATAAGTTCACGAATCTTCATGCCAAAAAATTTCTCCAACAAGAAGCCACATAAGTTTCTTATTCAATGTCTCTGTAGTTTGTTTTCAGTCTTTTCATTCACTCCTCGTGCTTCTGTAGGGAAAAAAGATAGGTATAGATGGTAGGACCTAACCCAGACACTTTTTGCTGAGATGAACCTGGGACTACACTAAAGTAATAAAGCCATAGAAGTGAAAGTCAACAGAAAAATTTGCAAGTTGGTTATAACTGCCACCAGAAAGTCAATAGGGATTTTTTTTGCACCCAAATCTGTCGCCAGCATATGGTTTGGAAGCAAAGTGTGCTTGCAGTTGAGAGCAGGGCCCCTCATTCATTGCCTCAATCAGCCCTCTTGCTGAACTGGCGGGCTGTCCCAATGCTTCGACTCCAGTTGCTTGACGTTATTTGCACATCGCCGCCGTATCTTCAAGGCACCTGCTGGCAGCAGGAGGAGCACAACTCTCCAAAAGAGAAAACTGCTGATACAAGAGCGACTAACTGAAGAGTTGCATGTGATACTTTTCGGAGCCTTCAGCACGTTTAATTTTGGTTTCCTTTTAGTAAGGACTTCATTTAAACTGAACCCCTTTATCCATTTTTATTTACATGTTTTTTTCTCTCTGCCTTTATGCATTCCTCATGTACCAGCTTTGTTCCTTATGTGATAGCTTTGATAGGCCTGCTTTCACAGGCCAAGGTTTGTGGCTTGCTACTTGGCACACAAGATTTTAATTGTTGAAATTCAGGTTTTCAAAAAGGCTTTAACACATATTCTAGGTCTGTAGAAGCAAAACTTCAAGCACAAGTGTTTGTGCAGAAATACTGCCATTCAAAAGTCAACAGAACCATGTAAGTGCTATGCATACAAAATTCCATGTGCAAATTTTTAGATCCAAGCAGAGGTCATTTTAGCTTTATTGTTACTTGAAGTTTTGCTGTGAAAAATTAGTGAAAGAAACTGCCCTAATTAAATTGTATTTTTCTAGAGAAAAGATCTGAAGCTTATTCTGGCTCCCAGGTCAACTATGTGTCACCAATGTGAGGTTATAGCGAGCAAGGCAAACACTGCAACATGATGTGTAGCTGGTGGTATAATCTATGTAGCATGTGAAAGAATCCTACTCTGTTCAGCACGCGCTGGGCTTTTAGTGAAATATGGTACTCATTGCTGAGTGTCCAGATTTCAAGAAATGAGGGCTAGGGCTACAAAGTCTAGGCAAGATCTTTGTGGGAAGCTGATCAGAGGCTTAGAGAGTATATTTTTGTCAGGAGCGATTGAATGGAAGTGAAAATAGAGGAAAGTTGTGAGAACAATCTTTAAGTACCTAAGAGGCTGCAGTAATTAGGGAGAGAATAATGTGTTTTCTGTGCCTGCTAACTACAGGGCAAAAAAATGAAGGGCTTAAATTGCAACAGAGCAGACTTGGCTTATACATTAAGGCTTTCTACTAGCAAGGATAGCAAAGCACTGGAGTATGTAGCCTGGGAAGGTGGGGGAATCTCCATCATGAGAAGTACTTAGCAGACTAATGTGCTATGAATAGCATAAGCATAGTTCATCCTGGCTTTGGGGCAGTGGATGGACCTTCTAAATCTGTGAGTCTGTAACGATCTCTCTGATTGCATTAGATGGTAGCAATACAGAGTTAAAACAAGTGGCAGCCTAAAGCAATTAATTGTATTTCTTTGAATCGTACAATAGCAATGACTTTCACAATGAGCATATTAGACTATACAATTCTTGCTTTCATATCAAACTCATAGCAGAGGGACAGGAATACTAGACACATGGGTTTTGATTTGTTATGTCTTCCTCATGCTCCACTGCCTATTCCTGTCTGCATATATATGTATATAATTAGCAGCATGAAAAGAGGTACTTTTTTCTTCTTCCTGCTGCCTGAAAAAAGCTACAATACACATGAAATAATTAGATGTTTTGGCTGCTGTAATATCTACAGAGTATGACTTCTACAGAGCAACAACCCGCGACTGATGTTGAAGAAACCCAGTGACAAAGAGCTCTCCATGAGAAGGCAGCCATCACTGGAGGAAAGTAGTGTTTTTAGTGGCTGAACATGTATTTCAGTGTTAGATATAAAAAAAAAATAAAAATATTTACCCTTTTCTATGAAAAGTTGGTACTTTTTGGTCTGAAAAAGTACAATTCTTAGGCTGGTATTTGCTGCAATTGAGGAGTTGAGTTAGTTGCCACTGAACTGAGAAGATTTGAGGAGTGTAGCTGCATACATTTCCACATGGTATTTACTGCATCATGTTTGGAGAACTGTACAAGAAAAAAAGTAACACAAAATAGTTCTGCTATATAATCTTAACGGCAAGCAAATCTACTTGTCTGAATCAGGATTGTTGTACCTCCTTTAGGCTAGGTGTCATGCATGTGATCACCTAACTGCCACATCCTCCGCATTCTTACTTTCTCCTGTTAAGTGGTCTGCTTCCTCTCATTTCCAAAACGTAACACTTGTGGCCTTTCTTTTCTAGCTCAAAAACTCCATTTCCTTTTTTCTACCCACTTTGGATGTGTTAGTTTGACCACCAAACCTTTCACATTTTTCATCAAAGTCATTACATGCATGACCAAACAAACATATAACAATGGTGTGAAGTGACACTCCAATTGTATTATGCATTTGCCCATCATACCATCACACCTTTTCAGATGAAAAATGCTTACATCTTCAACACAAAGCTGTATGCCAACAAATGAAGAAATGAAAAACATGCTGCAGTTATGCTGACTACACAAAAAATTTCAGAGAAACAGCCATCCATCTTCAAAACTGTTTTTCTCTTGCTGCTTGTTACTTGCCTGAAGGTAGCCAGAATGATAAGCAATAAATACATCCTCTTTTTTTTGTGTCTTTCTCTAATGCTATGATCGCCTCCTTTAATCCTTACAGATAAGGACTGCTGAGGTCCTTATGCAAAGGAGACAAAGGGACCTCCTCCAGCACTTTAGATCAGAAGTGTGCTTTTGAAGCAAATCTCCAATCATCCTCATTTACTGCACACTGCTTTGCATTGCAGAGATTTGCTCTTGCTTTTCAGCACTACTTGCTAACAAAGACACATAGTCAAAGGCTGTACATAGGTTTAACCATGCACGTGTTCATGGGTTCTCTATGTCAGCTTCAATTCTACTATAAGAAGAAAGCAGCTGTGATCTTTAAAATCTGTATGTTAAACTTGACTCACATGTGGTTATCTGTAGTTGTATTTTGATGGACACTAATTTATGTGTAATTCGTTTTGTGGCAAAAGGTGGGAATGACAACTCGTCTGAACTACCAAAGGCTCTTTACGTAAGAAGGCTAGAGGATGACTGATGACTCTTTTCATTGCATCTTCTTTTCTGAATCCTAAACATAATTGTAGATAGTTAAAAGTGTAATGTCTCTATTTCCTAGTGGCTTAAGGTCACTGCTTCTTAAAATACTGATCTTCAGCGAGTATCAGGAGAACGTGCCATGCTCACTTATTGCAAGTATTCATGCATTGATGCATCCATGCCAAACATTTTAAAGTTGTTGCTGCTGCGTATCTCAAGGTACCACTTCCTACTGGCTGACTCCCTAGCTAGCAGACACTGGTTAACAAGTTGACTGGAGAGACAGTACTAAAACAAAACCCAAGTGGGATAACTAGTTGGAGGGAAGTTTTTGCTGTTCCTGTCTGTGAAGATGTAAAAAGCCCACAGCTGGCCCATTAGTCCGCTCTGAGGAAACTGGGCCGTACCAGTATGGCCAGTTCTCAAGGTTTTGTTGGCAGCCTCACAACCCGTGTACAAGCATGACAACTATTGCGGTCATGAAATGAATGAGCCTCAGATTTCATTATAAGGAAGGAATTCTTCTAGTCCTCAGGGTTGCAGGGAAAGATGGCTGAAGCCGTGTAAAATGTGCACCTGGAGACTCACATCAAGAAGCACACAGTATATGTATTTTTAATTAAGGCAAAAATCCATTGAATGTTTAAGAAATTTCATGCTTTGGGGATTTTTCTTCAGCACTTGGGAAAGTTAAACTTCTCTCAGTCACATTAAATAACAATTTTCACAAATATATCATGCTGTGCCTCTTAAATAGTGAAAAACAGTCTTTGCTATGACATTGGGTTTGTACTTTTCTGTTTTTTAATGTATGCAATAGACAGATCTAAGGTGCATTTATACAGACATATATAATTATAATGTAATCAATAGATGGTACATGTATAGTTTAATGAAGACAGCTGAGATGGCATTTTGCCATCTTTCTCCCACTGATGAGAAGGGCAGTTGTCTGTCTTATAGTATAAGTCTTAAATGAATTACTAGAATAACAACGCTTTAGTTGTTTCAAGTTCATTTGTCTGCATAAAGCTTGCTTACTTATTGTGTAAAGTTGCCTTTATGCTGCAGAGAAGTTATTCTCATTAACACATAACCAAAAATGCAGATTGTTATTTTAATGGAAATTGAAGCTGAAAATAGCCTGCCCTTCCGCGATACCTGTTCTTCCTTTCATACTTACATACTATACCTTTCTTTATATGACTGCATGTCTGAGCACCCTTTCATAAAGCTATCAAAGGATCATCCGTTTTCCACATTCTATTTTGGCTCACTGACTTCATCAAAGATTTAACGAGCATAAAGAAGTGATAGACAGCTGAATACATGCTACCTTTCTGACATAGCAGGGTAAGGATTATGCCACACAGATGATTTGATGACAGACTGTACAGAGCGGTGGGTTGCATGTCACGTCTATTTTTTAAGAGGAAAGTGAGCATTTTACAGAGAGCTGTCTAGCTGAGTGCAGAAGAAGATTTTGTAATACGATTTGACTGGCAGGAGGAGAGAAGGGAAGTTACTGCATTAAAGAACTTGACTTAATTGCAAAATACCAAGTTGGACTATGTAGGAGGTACCTGAGGAAACAAGTACTATGGAAACAATTTTAACGAACGTTTCCACCAAAGCAGTGTTTTTCTATTTTGTTCTAGACAAATTAGCCTGGCATGGTGCTTGGTGTACTCTACATCTTTGCCATTAAAACAGTACAGATTAGAGAATGGATATAAACAGTTTGCTTTCTGCAGATTTTTTTAGTAGTAATTGTGTTTATTGAAACTGAAGTTGCACTCTGTGTGCTGAAAACATCTTTCAGAAACTTTAGGGTTTATGAACACCCTAAGGGCTTGTAGTTTATGAGCACCATCTTTAGGGTTTAGATGTACGCTAGCCTTCAGAAAGGGATGAACGTGAAAAATACCATCATATATATTCTGCGGGCTGAAAAAGTGAATTACTAACTCAAAAAACAGACCAGTAACAGACCCAGCAACCAAATGCCAGGTGACCTCAGTTTTAAACATTAAATCTATTGACCGACATACCGCATATAAAGGATTAAGGCAAGATACATTCAATCACAAAAAGACTTAAATTTCTAATAGATGACATTAATGATATGCTTTTAAGTACAAAATAAATCCTCAGTACCCTAGATCAGTTGCTGCTTAGAATTTTGACCCTGGAGAGCTGCATAATAAGCCATGTGCTTGTAGTGCTGAGCTGATTATATGCCTAATTACCAAGGTCCACATCTCTCTGCATCTGGAGCAAGGACTAAGTGCAGTTTCTTGCCTCTCAGGACGGCGCCTAACCATTGACCTACTGCATGTTCTTAGATGGGATTCATTTTTTTCTGCCAAAGCTGTGCCAATTTGTTTAAGTTCAGAAATTTTCATTTGGCAGGAGAGCATCAAAATGACTCTTTGATCCAAAGGTTAACATATTGACCATGAAGACTTGGGTCCAAATTCTTATTTGAGGAAAAATTAAATATCTTATGCAAAACTGAGCAGCCTCAGTAGTGTTTTCATGGTAGATGTAGGAAAGATTCACAGTTAGTTTATTAAGAAGCCAGTTCTTCCCTTTAGCAGTGTTGAGTGAAATTAAATCAAGAGGAACTGAAGGTGCAATGGGAATTATCAACTGATTGCAACATCAGTCTAAATATTCCCTTTGGTGTGGCTGTAATTGACCTCTCCAGGGCTTTCTTGTAAGCCAATTAGAAACTAACAACTGAGTTTGCAATAAAATATTAGAAGTCTCCCTTACATCCCCTACTTACACAGGAACCACAATAACCAGCCTTTAAAAGAAAAGATGCTGAACAGAAATATATAGGGAGACTGATTTCTACTGAGTTATTAGATTAGTTCAACTGAGAAGAAACTATGGCTGGAGTAAGTAAGCCTCTATTGCTTGTAGAAAGGATAAACTTAATCCCAGCTCTTCTAGGTTTTCTACAAATGTTTTTACTTAACATTTAAGGCATGTAAAAAAAGCAAAAATACATCATTGTGATGTATTTTTCATCAGTATGACTTAATACAACTTTTCAGTTACCACACCACATGCAAGACTCTCTCAACTGAATATAAGAATCACAGCCCCAACGCTGACACCCAGTTAAGAAAAAAACCCCCACAACTGTTATTCCACAGTTTTTGAACCCTTCATCTCTTTCTGAAGAATTCCCATCCTAAAAGCAGTTATCTTCTTGAAACACAGCACGGGGATCTTTTACATTTTTGGTCATTTTGAACAAAGACATTAGGCTTGTTCCAACTCTTAACTTTCTCCCCCACCCCACCCAACAATATTCCTGTTGCACGCATCTTCTACAACAAGTTTAAGCTCTGAGGCACAGCCTGTCTGCTGCACATTATGATGTTATTAGTATGGTGGTTCCTGTTCCAAGTTAGTTCTTGGCCATTATCATTACACAGATTATACTGCTACTAATACGGCTGCAACCTCAAAGAGCAAGTCTTTGGATTATCCTACTGAAGTTTCACTCTTTTCTTCTAACAGACCTCTCCCTCCCATGGAATAATTGTCATCTGGGGAAAGGTGTGGACAGAGAGGAAAACGTTGGCTACCCTTCTGTCTCCCACAAATGTTTTGTACAACTGTAAGGGGAAGAGTAACTTAAGATCTCTTAAGTACCCGTGATACCGTGGAGTGCTCTCCATTAGGACACAAAGTCTCTCACTCTAAACTGACACCCATCCATCTAAGAGTAACACTGCATGTACCAGCCGGAGGGCATTTTTATATCTGTGATGCCTTGTTTAAGAGATAACCAAGGAGAAGGTGAAGAAAGGATGCCAGGGAACCATGGAGTCTGAGTGGAGGAGATACCATGTGCAGTTTAAGTAAACTGACTGGTGAAGTTGAGAAAAAAGCATGTGTTCTTTTCCCATTCAGTGAGAGCTACAGAAGATGAATTCAAATGAGTTTTATGACTCTTACAGAAGTGAAATCACTAAGTGATAGTCTTTTCAGAATCAGCTGTACAAATCTAAATAAACATAGCAAGCGTACCTGCTGTACATTTTCTCTTTTGCTGATAATTTTTGGAAGTTCATCCTACCCCAGCACTCCCTGTGTGGAAGAATGATTAAACAGGAATAGAAGTTGAGGGTGGTGGAGTCTTATTTTATTGCACATACCAATGTATGCCCACTTTTGAGCAAATGCCTGGCTTCCTTTCTTGCAAAGAGATTAAATTCTTGTCTATTAAAAGGGTCAGTAAACCACTAAAGTACACTTCAATAGTAATCGGAACAAAGCAAATGTTATATTTTGAACAAATAGAAACTATTATTCCAGCATAACGAGGCACAAATATCCAGCTGCTGTGCTTCCTTTAGGGAAGCAGTGTTCCACCGCACCATCCCTGGGGAGATGCCATGGGACACAGAAAGCGTGAAATATGTAACCCTAGGGAACTGCAGTCTTCAGAGCCATCCATAATCAAATAACTCTGCTCCTCTACACTCCAGGTGCAGGAGATTTAAAACCAGGCTGGGTAATGGATGGGCTCTTTAGTGATGTTAAATTAAATCAATTAATAAATTTTTGGTATCACTATGACTCACTCTGGCAAAAGTGACCCAAATTTTAAATCAAACTAATGTATCAAGGGCACAAAATAGGCAATCTAGGAATCCAGGAAGTGCTTTTATCTTAACTGTGCACAAAGCACCACTCTAATGTGTTTCTGTAGAGTAAAGTCAATTAAGCATAATATTCAGTTAAATTCACTAGTAAAACATTAATCTTGCTCTGCGGGTTGGTTAGACCCTGCAGAGGACGGGCTCCCTTGGGAGGCTTTCTCCCTGCTGAGATCCAGAGGTCAAGTCTTCCAGCGTGTTCGGCTGGGATGAAAGTTTTTTCGCCTGCCCTTGGCTTGAGCCCAAGCCTCAGGTGCTCTGTACCCATATCTGGGGCCACATGCTGAGAGATGTGCTCCCTGGTCAGGAAAAAGCTAGATTTTTTTGGCTACATTTTGTACTAGGACTTGGTTTGCCATAAAAGATAGCTAAATTATTAAAAGGTGCTAGAAGTGTGCTACAGGTGTATGGTGACCATTAAAAGCACACAGCCAAAGGGGAACTGGAGCAGGTGATCTCTGCAGGTCCTTTCCACCTCCGGCCATTGTGCACGGGAAAAGATTCCCAGGAATAGCCAACTGTACCTCCCAAATAGAGCACAGCAGCTTGCACCAGCACGTATGCTGCGAGTACTGACTCCCCACACTTGTGCTTACCAGAGGAACACACCGTAGGGGAGACATCCCACAGGGAGCAAGGGGGGCAACCCGCACCCCTGCAGGGATGAAATGAGCTGCACTTACTGAACGTTACATCTTTTTTGCTTGCAAGCAGATTCAGTGATTTTTCTCTGCTTTTCCAGACATTACTTCTACTCCTGAAAAACGTCCCTGAGGGAACACGGGAATTACAAACTGCAGTGACTGCAGGTCTTTCAGACTCTTTGCAGTTTTTTTTTTAACCCTGCATATATTGACATTTTCCCCAACGTTATTCCTTAAGTGACATTAGTGTCCATGTAACCATCCCTCAGCCTGTATTTTGGAACCAGGTCAGCCAGCCAGGGCTACGTGTACAGCTGTTAGTCCCAGCTCCTCCTGCACTGCTAAGTCTCCACATATTGAGTGCCATTATGTGATAGAAACATTTTGTGTTTCCAGACCATAGGCTATGAGCAAAGATCAGTTTCCTAGGAGCATCTGTTTTCATCCAGTTTTCATGGCAGCACATGCCATTAGCTCTTGTTAATAAAGGGAAATTCTCAGGAATCTTGTTGTGAGTGTAACTCTAGACAAGATGTATGGGGAACATACAGGGAGGTGAAAACCGACAATGGATTAAAAGTGCACTTAAGAGATCAGACGTGAATTCACTTCACTGCTTCCAGGGCACAGAAACATGCCTCGTGTTCAAAATAGGTAAATGATTTTTATATTCTTCGAATTAATCTGAATTATCTGCACTGCACCACAAATTATTGCTTAATGATTTGAAAAGGAAACATCATTAGGCTGATTACAAAATAACCAAAATGAGAATTTGCCTCTTCCGTCAGTGTTTTTGAAAATGATTTGTTTAACAGAATAATTAGAATCTTAAACTTATTGTAAGAATGTAAGAACTGCGGTAAGTAATGTAATTAACCATACATTGGTTTCATTATATTGGCATGTAATTAACCATACTTTGACATACCTACCATATTTGATGTGCACCGTTCCTTTGCCATAATGATTTCCCTTCTAATTTTTTACCTTAATCATGTACTTGCATTTAGCAAAACAGATCTTTTTGAAACTAAACTATGATAATTGGTTAGTTGGCATTTAAAAAAAATAATATCTATGCTTGAATTGTTTTTTTTTCAAGATTCATTTCAGCAAAGGACTAAATCATTTCACTGAAGTTCATTGCAGAGTTCCCTAAAAGGACATATTTTTTCCATGTAGCTATTTCTTTGAGATCAATATATGATTGTTAAATTGCAAACATATCTGGAAAATGATAGATGATAACTACATGATACAAACTCTTTTAGATCACAGTGATGCTTTGCTTTTCAATTGCTATAGATATACTTTGAGGGATGAACATCAACACCACTCTTTATTTTGGCCTTATGTTTGAGATTATAAACTCCATTTGCCTTTCCAAATTAATCTAGAAGTGTCTGATCCAGTTATTTTTAAATATAATGTCCTTTGATGGAGCCAATTGCCTTGCTCTTAATTAGCTGGGTTTAATTTAGCAAACCAGCTGAAGAAAGAATGGCAGTCTTTTAAAGGAAATCCATTTTGTTAATTTATAAAATTTGAGTACGCTTGAAAATATAAAGGAAAGCACCTGGATGTGTAAATGAGGTTTGTGCGCACAATTATAATCTATGTAGTATTTGTACTTGCCCAGACTTTCAGAGGAACTGAATACCACAGAGCCTATGGACATCTAGCAGACTTAGGATGATTTCAAAATTCAGACACTAGAAGCGTATTTATAAGATATTTGTGATAAAGGGCTACAATATTTTAGAAAGTGTCTTGAGATGTGCACTTACAGTATGTCTCGGATCAGGGTAGGTATAAAGACATCACATTCAGTCCTGTGCCCTGTCCTTTGGTCAGGAAACACCCTTCCCCAGCCTCAACCCTGCCTGATGTATAAGCGATAATAACAGTTATGATCTGGTCCTGCCCACCAGCATTGTAATAGACATTTTGCAAGCAGCAAAATACGTGAGCTTATACAACACAATTTAACGCATCAGGCTGATCTCAGCAACTTTTGATTTTTTATCCTGTGTCTGGCTGGATTTTGGTGAAGGCAATGTTTCAGAATTACTTCATACGTTTTCTTGGCTTAGGATGCAGCTTCAAATCAATAAATTGATAGGAACAGCAACTTAATATGGACAGCTATAAGCATGTGTGTGCTGCTACCCAATTCCTTCCCAACGAGCCGTGCTCCATGATCAGGAAGCCCCGAGCCCAGGAAAGGGTTTTGGGGTGCACAATTCACCGCTTAGCGGTGAGCCACAAATCCGACTTTCAAACCCGACACTGCTGGAGGGTGTTTAAGGGTTCTGTGGGAAAGTTGACACAAAATATTTGCAGACTGGTTGATACATTGATGCAATGCTTATGGCATGCAAATTTTAAGATATTTGCAAGGTAGAAAGCTTGCTTCCGTTCAGCTTAAAGTGTTAGATAACATGTCCAGATTCTGCCATTCTCACACAGCTGCATCCTCGTGTAGGTGCATGCTTTATATAGGTATGTGAAAACGTATGTAGCTATGCACACACCAGTGGGAATGTATATGCAAATTAATCCATAACTTAATAGCTTAGTAACATTTCTAATTAAGTAGGCTATTGAAACATCTGATTACTTGTCAGAAAGATTAAATTTTGTTTTTCAAAGTGTGACTTCGATCCCAGTCTTTAGCATAATTTGCATTTTAATACTCATACTTCAAATTTTCCTAGCAAAAAAGCAGATGTATTACAATTACTGTCTATGAAACTCATAGCATTGCAAAAACTCAGCAAGAAACATAGATCAGACGAGATGAATGTATGTCTAGAAAAAAAGTCTTGCAAATGAAATTAATGCACTGCTGTTGCTCACTAAGTGCAGACAGTCACATAGCTAATGTGTACCCAGTGACAACAGATCTGCAGAGTATTTTACAGACATAAGATTAATGATTTTGGTATTAGACAGGACAAAATGCCCTAGGAATTCTGATTAACCAATCTAAAAGTGCACCGCCATATGCTGGGCCAAGATAAAGCTGAGGAATAGATTGAGGACGTATCTTTAAAACGTGGCTTTCACATAAGTCTAAGATAAACCTTTACCTGTCCGAAGCAAAAAGACCAAACACACTTGTCTGCCACATCACTATGACAAACACCCCTATCATTAGTGGAACAGAAGTTATAATCTCTGTAAACTGTGAGATCTTTAAAGCAAAAGTTAAAAACTTGGGGCTAGGTCCCTGTACATGTTGAATATTCCTTAAAATAAGCAAAACCAGCGTGTTTTTTTCACCAACTCCGATAAAGAGTTGTTAAACAGATCTTGGTCCTGGATCCTATAAGTGTGGCTCCTCTCTGCCTCCATCAGAAGGGTTGTCAGAGGCGTGTTCACAGCTTCCCCACCTTTGGTCCTCACAGAAGTGTGAAGGGACTCCTGCCAGAAAGGGGGGAGCTAGGGAAGCACAGATTTTCTGCTTTGGAGGTATATTCTGTCTCGTGTTAACAGGAGCTAGAACTGTAGGATAGAAATGCTAGTTTCTTTGGTTGGCAACAGATATGATGTGAACAAAATAATGGGGACAGTATGGAAACTATCCTTGCCACAATGTGTGTTAAATTATTATTATTACTGTCATTACACACACCTGAATAAAAGAAGCAGCGCTTTTTATCTGTCGAACAGCAAATAGCTTTTCCTCTGACATTTGGTGTTTAGCTTGATTATAGGTATTGCACGCATCCTTCCGTACATTTATCACATTCAACTTGCAAATGCACCAGCACCGTGTTTGTTATTTTTCTCTTTCACCCTCCCCTAGCTGTCCTTCCCCTATTTTATCCTCAGACAGAGACTAATAAGAACTGATTCTACAGTAGTTCTCAGTGTTTCTTCAATCATTTGACAGGACTGGAAAAGACTTCAGTGAGAGCCTTCTGCCTGTTCACCCTCAGCAGTACTGATGATAAAGGAAAAAAGTACATAGTGGCCCTGATTCAATACGACAGCTATAGTCTTAACTTTTATTGAGTTGCCTAATTTATTTCAGGAAAAAATTAAAGATGCCGAGAAGTCAGACATTTTGTAATCAACCCCAGAGACTCTCGATATCGGATGCATAGCCTCCCAGTCCTCTGCATACACATACATTTCAATCTGGCCTCCATAGCACCAATGGATTAACAATTGATTGCTTTTCTGTGCAATGGTCTTTTGCCTCCTATTCCACAGCAAAACATTTTTCTGCTAGCCCACAGTTTTACAACGTGATTTAAATGGGCTTATAAATAGGAGGGAAAGACAGAAGGAAGGAAGGAAAAGAAGGAAAGGAGGGAAATCAATTTGATTCTTTTCATGTCTGTGAATCAAGATCTCCAGCTGTGGCAAACTAATGCAAAGTGCATTAGTGCCAACATCAGCAGCCGTGGAAGTGCCAGCTTCCAAGGATTCATTTAGATTCCAGTGAACACATGCTGAACTGAGCTCTGTGTGTTAACCCTAGTTCATAATGAGGTTGATAAAAAAAATACAGACATTCATGGCTGATATAACGTACTTATTGACCTTACTTCTGCCAGCTCTGTTCTTCAACTTCTTCATTGGAAAAATCCATTAAAATTGCTGAACCAAGGAAACTAACTGCAAGGAAATGTTCAGATACAGTACATTAACAAAAAATGACATTCTTTTGGTTAACGGTATAACTGATGAAAATATCCACCAAAGCAGCCTGTGAAATTCTGACAAAATAGGAGAAGGACCTTTGACCCGTGTTGGATTGTGATGGTGTGTCTACCTCTGCTAGGTGTTGAGTATCTTCTGTTTAACCTGGGCCAAATCCCAATTCCCTCCTCAAGCAAGTTTTTATTGTATTTCAGCATATGGCTATTTCAGACTTTGTGACCATGGAAAATGGTCACCTCCATGGAAAAACAAGCCTGCTTTTTGAAAATCAAATGTATCAGAGATATTAGGCTGGGTGTCCCAGGTGACCTAAGAAAGTCCCTGTGTTGCTGTCACATATAAAATATGTATTTTTCTTAGAAGATCCTCCTGGCTGATGTTTATTTCCCCTACCATGGTGAATAAAAGACAATTCTAGCGTCTAATAAACGAGACTTCGAATTTCCCTCCTCTCCATACTTATTTTTCTCTGCATTTTTTTTACAGACCAAATTAATTTTTTAAATTACAACTATGGTACCCATACTTCAGATAAGGTTTCACTAGAGCTTCCTACAGTGTGTTTAACACCTCCCTTTACTGAAAATGCCTCCCCTTGCATATTCTAGGATTTCATGAGTCTTTGTTACGGCTGTATCACCTTAGCAACTCAGAGTGAAGGATTTCTTTTTGCTAACTTTTTAAGAACTGTAGAATATCCCTTAAATTACTCAGAAGTAGCTCTCTCAGAGCTATCTAGTCCACATAATCCAGTACTCCTAACCTAATCTTTCCTTTTTATATAAAAATTAATCTACCCCGGTCTGTTTATGTGATCCTAGCTGGTTTAATCCTAATTTAACCTATCCTTTCTAGCTCATGTTATCTTTATAACACTGATATTATGAACTCATAACCCGTTGCCAACACAGACTTAAGTTCCTCAGGGAGAAGATTCAGAAATGAGACAGCTGCTGATGTACAGAAGTTTGTATTCTGTTCTCACTTTCTCTCCTTGCAGTCAATGCCACTGTCAAATTTCCCATCCACTAATACAGGTGCAAAATTAACACTTTATTTCTCTTCTTTTAAAAACCCCAGGCAAGGAAAACAAGTCTGGCCACAAGCAAAGGAATCTAGTTACCCTTTTTCTTCTCCCTGAAAGACTACAAAAACTAAAGCGAGGGATATTTAATATTATCTTTTACTAGGTCCTGTCTTATCTTCTTTTCAAAATTGGTTTGGAAAGCCTGCCAGCAACAGAAAACAGCAAGAGCCAGGAGGGAAAAAGGCAAACATTGCTTTATAAGTCAGCTGCTATACTTCTGTGACTTTAGAAGCAGAAGTCTTAAGGCTTCAATACTTTTGACTAGTTGGAAAAATAATACAATTCATTCTTCTAAAAAACACATGAAAGACACATGGATGCTCACAGAAGAAAGCCAGTAAGATGCAAGGAAATTGTATTGATTAAATGTAGTCTACAGGATTTTGGATCTCTGACATTAGAGGAGCTGGAAAACAGCTTGCCAGACAAGAAGTGGGGGAGGAAGATGAAGTTTTTGGCAATGTTCTTATATAAAGTGAAACAAAACTGAAAAAAAATATTTCTCCCTATGCATACACTCTTACCTTTGGAAACAACGGAAAGGAAAAGCCAAATAATCACAGGCTGACCAAGAGAAACTGGCGTGATATTTGCCAGTGAGGTTCCAGGATGCGTCAGCACGCCTGCCAAGAGAAACAGGCAGCTAGATATTGACAGACAACCTGGCAATCAGCAGCACTGTTGCTCTGGTGTAATGTACCTTGTTGCACCCCTTTCCCAACTTATTCCAGCCTGCTTTAACCCTCTGCAGTCAGCACTGCCCACCTAGGATTTCCGTGGTGTGCGCGTAAATGTGTGTTAAAGGGCAAGAGATAAATTGCTGGAGAGGACCAACTATGAGGGTATTTTGTTTTCATGGACTCTAGTGCATGAGGGCTAGATGTATGGGCAGGTATTTGTAATGTGACAGAAAGCACTAGGGAATTGCATGTAAGCAATTCTGAATGGCAGGATGACCAGCAGGATAGAGAAGCAGGGTCACGAGCCTAACAAGCACAGAAGATGCCTGTAACATTTCGGAGAGAAGAATTATTTTAAAAGACATAAGAATGGATGGGTATAAATTAGTCACAAATAAAAGCGGGGGAAATAGAGAAGGGAGACTAACCATCAGATCCAAAAGTCTTCCAGAAGGAGTTTCCCCAAGATGGAAGTATAGGAAGACTGTCTTTTTGAATTGTATATAATATCAGGGATGCGGTGATACGAGACTGTGCACCACCCAATCAATTGTTACTGATACTGATACTGTTGGGTGTAATAGGCAGATTTGCATCCCTTCTGTACCTTAAGGTGTATACCAGCACCCTAACAATAAACAGCAAGCTCAGTTGCTGTATACAGGTGTTTTTTGGTACTATTTCTCTAATGTATAGATGACCAACTCAGACCGGATGAAATGTTGGCTGTACTGAAGGCAACAACAAAGCTTCTTCTGCATTCAGTTTTATCTCAGCATCTTTTTTTATTTCAGCAAGCTCAACACCAACACCAATACATGCAGTCTCTGTGCACAGCTTCTGCTGGCTTCTGACACCGCAACTTCCCAGCCACATTACTGGAATCAGCCCTCAAACTGGTCTAGAACAAGGTTAGTCTGGAACCAGCTCATGTTCAAGGTGGAAACAGCTTCTGTGTACCCTAGGGTACTATATGCTAGGTACAAATATAAAGTTCACATTGAACAACAAGGAGTTTGTAGAAGTCATCTTTCTCTTCTGCTTTCCCTTCACCTTTGTTTGTCAACTCTACCCTCCTCCTGGAGTCCAATCCAAGGTGTCTTTATACTCAGCATGAGTTGCTGGGGTTTGACAGATAAGAGTCCCCGGGCATTTGTTCCATATTTGCTGATGGCTAGTCAGAGCTGGAGGCGTTTTCCCCTGCACTACAAGAAATCTGGACCAACGACCTCACTCCACAGAGATTTCCACCTCACAGAGTTCTCAGGAACTTAAACGAATAAGTTGTGCTGGTATATCTGAGGGATTTGCACAGAGCTTAAACTCCATGCACAGCTGAATGGCATTTGCGATTAAAAGGCAACATTCAAAATGAAGTGGAAATAGATCCACCCACACTAGAAAAAAGTATTATAAACCTTCAAGGGCTGCTCATAAAATCACTAAACAGCAAACACACCATGAAAAAAAACCCTAACCCAAAACATGGAAGAAGAAAATGGAAAAGAGTTTAGTTTTATTGCTCTGCATTGAACTGTTTATCCTTTGAGCTGTTTATCCTTTGCGTGCTGACGTTTCCTCATTCTGTATGTACTAGTCCCCGCACATCTGCAGGGCCACATTCGCCCTGAGGTCGGTCGGTGTGGCTCCCCTGCCCTGCTGAGCCTCCTGGCTGCCACAGCCAAAAGCTTTGTACCCATGGCTGAGCCCCAGCCCAAGGGCACCCAAGGGGACAATAAGCAGATGTGACACAAAGTGCACCACATAACTTGAACTGAAACCGCAAATCCCCTGTTGCAAGCAAGATGACCCCTTCTGGCTGTAGGGCAAAGAAAAATCTCTGCCTGTCCCATTCCCTGTGAAAGTGGCAGAATGAAGAACAAGTGCTACATTATCTGGAGCATCCCAGCTACCACTTTAATCCTTACCAGGGTCTGGGCCAGTCTAAATCTGATCCTGGCTTCAAGGAATTCTGTAAAGTTTTTCTGTATCCTTGTTCACACCGACAGAAGGCTACCTCTTTAACAGGAAGATCAAGCTTCTGGACACTCAGTCACAGCTTCGGCAGTAGTAACAAGGTGTTTGCAAGGGACAGTCCACATGGTTGCAGCCCTGAAAGATGGCTTGTTGCTACTGTCACTGAGGGGCTTCCCGGCACAGTGCACCGACCATCCCTTCCAGGCACGTGCTGCAGGCAGAGCTAGCCTCATGCAGGATTCAGCCTGCTGTCTGCCAGCTGGACCATGCTTCGGTAATGCCTACAGCACCTAGTACCTTCCAAAAATCATTGGGAGTGGGACACTGGCTTGTGTGACAGAATGGCATGTGGCTCTGCAAATACATGTACAACAGGATCTCCTTCCTAGCACTCTCCCACTGTATCCATGGGGATGTCCATACATACTGCTGCTCCCATCTACATACCAGAACATGGAAAATAAGAGAGTTCCAAAGAAGAAGAATTAGTTTCTGTCCCTATCTGTATGATGTTCAAATAAATGCATAGCTTCTGATCATGGCCAGGAAGCAGGTAGAGAAATAATTAACCTCAGAGATGCTACTCATGATGCAGAGAATATTAAGGAGCAAACAATGCAAACTGGATGAAAGCTACAGGCTGAGCACTTTTCTGAGGCAGAAGGTAAATTACGAAAGATAAAATTGGTGGCTGAGGCAGAACATGCATTTTATTGACTGCAAAATTACCACTGTCTCCAGTTTTGCCTTCTGACATTCATAGCAACAGTCTAGATTAACCAGTTAGAAACAACTCTACAAGATTAAGTCAAAAGAAATTTTAAATAAGGAATTTTGCAAAAGTCTTGTTTAAAAGAATACGCAAACTCCAGTGGCTGCTTGTAATCGAAGTTACCTTCCCGTTGGTTAGTGGAAAAAAACCCTGAAAAAGATGCACTGAAAGAGCAGCAAGAGGAGAATGAGGAGTGAACAAGGCTAGAGAAGCCAAGGTAGTAGTGATCTTCAAAACCCTGAAAGGCATAGAAGGAGTATGGGAAGATGACCAGTTGTGAGGCTTGGCTAGGAAGAAGGTGTTGGTGCACGTGTGAAGTCTGTCTCAGCAGAGGGAAGGCAGCTGGAGAGGTTGTGGGCTCTGGAGCGAGGAAACACCAAGCTGGTGAGGCAGCAAGTGGAAATAAGTAGCAGGGGTGCTTGAAGAGAAGAGGTGATCCAGGTCTTTTTAAGAGGAGAAGCTGTGGTATGCTAGATACAGAGTCACAGCTGCTAAATAAAAGGCGGCAGATAGGTACCAAGGGAATACTGGAAACAACAACAAAAAACACTCAGGAGCTAGACTGGGTCACCAGGGACAGGAACTGTGAGAAGGTGCATTTTTAAATCTGTGACAAAGCTGGAGGAGTGAACTGAAGGCAACAGATGTAAATGCCATTACTAGCTGGGCAGAGGACAGAAATCCACTTGCCAGAAATTAGCATGGTCTTCTACTTGTTAGATGTACTTCTGAAATTACCTACTTCATTGTGGAAATATGTTTTAGAGTTTCAGTTTATTTTAGACTGCTGGTGGTGCTATGAATAATTTGCTCCTGTCCTCAAAATGGAAAGAGACTTGCTCTGACAACCCTTTCCATGTTTTTGCCATGACTAAGAATGCCTGAAATAAGACATCCATATATATTCATCTGTCAAATATTTTCATTTGCCGTTTTCTCTTTTTTTACTCTTCTTTTGAGATTGTACTTGCAAATGGATCATGTAGTATTTTTAGGTGGCTCTTACCACAGTCATCTTCTTTTAATGAGTTTTTAATAGCTTGTCAAGTCTTGATTATTATGCTGGAAATAGTCATAACCATGTTCTTTGATACTTTCTGCTTAGGTTTTGTCTGTGTTGAAGGTGAGCCTTTCAGTGAGACAGAAAATACAGCTCGGGAACCTGATTTGAAACACATATCACAACCCCCTAGCAGGTCAGAAAGAGAAATGCTGCAGTTAATTTATTATACTGCCAATTTCTTAGTAACAAAGTAGCCTGTGTGAATTAAAAAAAAAAAAGGATAGTTCAGTGAACAGAGCAACTGATCTTTGCAAGCAGTCATGGCAGTCTTGCTAACGACTATAGATTGCTCTCACAGTAGGAAAGTCATCAGTCAGAAAGGGAAAGGCCAAGTTATATTGAGCTCTGTTCCTTAGAGGTCACTCCTCACAATCACAGAGTAGGAGCTCTTCAAAAGCTCCCTTCCTTTCTCCACTGAAAATCCAAGGTGGTTTGTTCTAATAGAAGATGCCACCTAGGCTGGATATCTGCTTAAAGGGAATGGTCTTTTAAAGCAGGATCTCTAGGGAAAAAGCTAAAACTATTCTGGTCTTTTGTTCTTGGCATGCCTCCCCACTCTGACTAGGGTTGACACTGTTTTCTGATGTGCTTACAGAGTGCTTGAAGTAGAATTTCTACTAAGGCTTGTAGAAAGTAACATGGATTATACCAGACATTATTTACAAAACTTGAGAGCACACGAGACACGTATTACACTTTCATATGCTTTTGTTCTCATAGAAACGTTGGGTGGAAGGGACTTCTGGAGGTCATCAAGTCCAGCCTCCTACTTGAAGCAGGACTACTCCAAGTCTAGATAAGATCAGGTGTGGCTTCTAGCCATGTCTGAAAACCTCTAGGGACAGATTTTTTCAGCCACATAGGAAAGCACTGGAACAGGCTTCCGAACATCCAATCTGCACCTCTCAAATTGTGATTTACGGGCAGGTGCTGATTGTTTTGGCATTTGCCAATACCAGGATCCATTTTCTGGGGGTTTTGGATCCATTTTATTCATAATGGTCCCCAGAGCATCTAGGGACACCACTCCATCTCCATGGGCCTCCTTATCTTCTAATGAAAAGAGCCCCGCTCCCTCAATCGCCTCTCTCTGGCCAGGTGATCCAGGATCTCTCACAGCACCTGCTGGACACTCTCTGATTTCTCAACAACTTTCTTGAACCCACCACTGGATATGGACTCTGGGTGATACCTCCAAGGCTCGAGTCCCCTGTAGTTCCCTGGACAGTTCTTACAGCCTTTTAAAAAGATGGGCATAAACATAACCTCTTCTCTACTGAAAATCATTGTGAAAACATCCCAGCAGCTACTAGAACACAATAACATATCCTTATAAAGACATGCATCTGATTATATTACTTAGAGCAGCAATGCTCAGTAGTGTATCAAGGATATTTACTAAAATGCACTTTTTTCCTTAGAGTACAGAGACCTAAGCACTTGACAGGAGACAGAAATATTTCAAAATCTGAAGTATTATGAAATACATGCGAGGAGTTGCAAGGGTAGCTATCTGCTTTTCTCTTCAAGACTTCACTTGCTCTTATGTCACATTTTTCTTTGTCTATTAGGGATGTTGAAAGTCACATCATTTCTGATGAAAATATCCCTATATTAGGAAGCATCTCCTTTTCCGGTTCTGGTAAAGACAACAGACATGACCTAATTCTTGATGAGGCTAATGAAAATAGTTTTGTTGCTCTTACACAGAGTTAAGAAAGCTTTCTGTGAGCATTTGTATTGCTGACAAACAGTTGCCCTGCATGCAGCAAGGTCCGTCCTCGGATCTTTGTCTGTTTTTGGGGGGGATGTGTGTGTCATAGCATTGGGTTTTTTGGGTGGTAGGGTAGGCAGAATTGGGGACAGGGAGAGGTTATGTAAAAAATAAATCACAACAAAAAAGAAAAAATATATTAATGTTCTTACTGAACACTAGAAGAGAGTATTTCCTTGAGAAAGAGTAGGTGAAAGAAGGTAATCTTGTTTAGAGAGCACAGGATGATGCAGTGTCTCCAACGGGATTTTTACAGAACCAACAGCATTCTCTGCAGCCTAGAAAAGGAGGAGGAAAAAAGCTACCCCCCTGTCTCAGTCCTTGCTCTTCAATGTCTCTTCAATGTTGCATGGTTTGCTGTAAGTAGATCAACCAAAACTTGCAAATTAAAAATTCATGCTGAAATATGTTTCATGACCTACACTGAAAGAAAAGGACGTTACTGATGAAATGTTTCAACTGGGCACTGTACAACAGAAGGTGTTCCTCTGTCATAATTTAAGACTAACAGACGTTCTGATGTTTCAGTTTTTTAAAAGGTTAAAAAAAATAAAATAAAAATCAATGAGATTCCTAGTTCCTCCCTTCTACCACCCAGTATATTGTAGGTTCAAGTTCTGCCATTAAACATACATATTTTCTTATGTGTAAACACAAGCCTTGAAAGACAGTAATACTGAAAATAAATCCTGCAGTGGCTTGCGTGCTTCGATAATTCACAAATTCAGAGATATAAATGGGCAGGGAAGAGAACACAGGGGAGCAAGCTATGAGGTATCAGGGAGAAGAATCTTCCAGGTAAACAAATTTCTGTTTGCATTAGCTCTACTTGCACAATAACTGTTGCTAGATCACCATCCTCTTGTTTCCACTGTGCATTTAGATGTACGGAAACATGGCATATGTTTTGCCAAGAAACATAGTGACTTGCATTTCTGGTGAAATTTTCTGGAGAAGCACCTATGAAGACAGAGGCTGCAGTTTTTGTAAACCATTAGAAAGATCTCAATATTCCAGATGTCTTCATACATAATCTATTCAGTAAACTGCTCGATACTGTAAAAATGCAGGAACAGAACTACCCTGTACTGATGAATAGTGCATTACTGCTAAATAACACTGAAGAAAAGAATAACATTATAATTTCTTTTAGGTCCTTCCCCGCCTCTAAATTTGCATGTTCTTTCTTTTGTTCTCACACTGAGGCACAGAGATTACAGTAACTGTTTGCTAATCTTTTCGGAAAAAAAAATCTTCACTAGCTACAGCAAAATATATGAAAGAAAGAGAGGTTATTTAACGGTGCAACTGAAAATAAAGCATTCTGAAGATGTATTTTGGATGTTAAAAGAAAATTATTTGAAGTAAAAATTTCTTGGAATGTATCACCATTCAAGATCAGAAACGTACAGCATGCTTCCAGAGGCAGAGAGGTTTAAGTGTTGGGTCTTACATCTCCCATCCTAATTCCTATTAATGTCCTTTGGTCAAGAGTGAGAACAAAGATCTGGCAATGCATTCTTCCGTTCCACAGGTGAAATTCCAACTCTTCTAAATATTAAGCTAAAGATCTGAGATGGGTTTCAGGGATTGTATTTATGGTGTAACCTATTCCGTGCAACACCCTCCGCAATACTGGCCCCGGTACAGGTTCAGCTGTGCTATGCTGCAGAGACCCACAGTCCTTGGTCTGACGGAGCCCAGCTGCGTAGCCTTGGCTCAGATGTCTAAGGAAGTTGTAAAGCCATGAGGGAGCTGTGTGACTTTCTGCAGAGCCATAATAAAGGTAAAATTTCAAACAGGTAGGGCTAGTCAGAAGGTGATCGTGAGTAGCTCAAGAATTCAAAAGAAGTAACACTGGAATGGAGAGGCATGAAATGCTAAGGGAGAGAAAACGGAGCTGGTCGAAGACGGCTACTCAGCAGTGTCAAGGATTTGTTTCCAGGAGAAGTGGAGCTTGTCCGTCCTCCTGACTGCTATCTGCCTGACGGGCACAAAGCCCCTGGGAGTCCTGTTGGAGGTGCTGAGCATACTAATGCTTAGCCTAGTAGCTCATTAGATCCCAGCTGTCTTTTATTCACACTTGGTAACAAATTATTACTGTATGCATTTAAGTTGTATATGTCTTACCTGCAGTATCTTTCTGTGTGAGCTGAAGGTGTTTGAATAAAGTGGCCCCAGGAAGGAGGTCTGTAAGTACATGGAAACTCTCAGCGTTCACTACGGTCCAGCTCCTTGGCTGTCCTGCTCAGCCTGTCTGAAAATGGAGCAGGGGCGCATGGTGGTCTTTGGGTCAATGTGGAGTTGTTACATAGGTGAAACCAGCACCTAAACCCAGAAATCCTAATCCTTCACATTAGACAACCTATGGCAAAAACCAAGCCGTGTCGTGTTTTACCATTCTCTCCACCCTGAACTACTTCGTACAATTGCTTGCTGGTGAAACTGTGCTTCACTCTTCCAAACTGCAGATTTCTGCTGTGAGTAGAATGGTTATGGTCTCAGCTGCAGTAAAGTTATGAGATACTTAATTTGGATAGAATGTTTGATAATAATCTATTATTTTAATATTATAATCTGTAATGATAATATATTCTTTCAATATTACATCTTGAAAGATGCATTTCTCTCTCCTTGTGCTTTCTCTGTCATTAACTGTGAATGAACTGTTAAAACTTTTGGAGTATGTTCCATTACTGCACATTCATTGCAACAATCTAGCTGTTGAAGAGAATTAGAAAAACTTCAAGTTTTGAAGGTCAGGTCCTAACTGGCTTTCAGAAAGCCTTAGAAGCTGGCCTTGCCTACTCATTTTTGGAGTTAAACAAAAGAAAAGCAACTTGAACATAATCATGCTACAGGTAAATGTTTTAATGGAAAGAGACCTTGAGCCTTCCCATGGTGCCACTAAAGGTCCCTTCAAAAAAGGCAGAGGAAAGATATGAAAGGCAATTACTGGATATCTGATAATTGTTTAAACACACACACACAAAAGCATTTTATTCTCTCTAGTATACTTGCTTGAATTTCTGCCCATGAAATAGGTGACAACACACTTAATCGAGGAACAATCAGGGTCCAGAGGAGCACTGTGCAAAACATGCACAATGAACTCTGAGGAGTTAACCCTTAACGACGGAAGACAACGTCTTAACAGTCTTCAACACCATTCCTACTCCTTTATTAAATGCCCTCCAAGGAGCCATACTAACTTAGATATTTAAAACCTTTGGGAAATATAAAATGTTAAATACTGGCACATATTGAAAACTGATGACTGTTAAACACAGGTCCAAAAGCAATGATATAAAAGAATGAACTATTTTGAAAATATTTGAGCTATGTGTGGGGTGACAAGTATTACTCATGACCTCCATTATTAATTTTTCTGATTGTGCCTAGTCTGTGTTTCCCTTACTAGAGATGACTGTCATGAAGACTGCAGTTAGTGCTTTAGATGATGCTATTTTCAAAGTTGCCTGTGGTAGCAATTTTATTACCTATACTTACAGAAGACTGTCAGCCTTTTTATATAAGATCTGGACATCCCTAAAACTTAATTCTTCTGTCACTTAGGCTAGAAGTTGTCAGCTGTCCTGTAAAACACACTGTCAGGTTCTGTTCTCAGCAATGGTAGACTCAGTCCATTTAGTATTTGGAAAAGCAAACTGTGACATATAGAGCTTAGAAAAATGCCCCCATCACATCAGTAACTCCCTTATTCTGAGTATCAATACCATCTAGTGGCTCTGGAGAAATCAGGGAAGGTACCGACTTGTGACCTGTATGGCTGTAGCTAATGCCATTAGCACTACAAATAAAATAATTCCAAGCTACAACCTGTTCTGCGAGCAGCTGTTTCAGTGAAAGATGCGGTAAATCCAGCAATCCTCATGCTTCATTTCAAGTTGCAGCAGGAGAGTGAGTTTGCAAGAATAAACAAAATTGCTGCAGAAAAAGGTTTGCTCTGGCTTGAATTTTGATAGACAGCTCAGAAAAGTAATACAGAAAGGCTGATTCTCTTTCAGTCTGAAACACTTAGTGAATCCACAGATGCAGGATTTGGGAGATCTTTGTAGTGCTGTTTGAAAAAAATTGAGAATCCTGGAAGAAGTTAAGATTCCTAGAAAAGTTTTTCTTAGTTACAGGGTCATTATGCTCGATTATGGCAGCTTAAGAGGTTTATTGTGACCAAACGGACACTACCTAGCAATTTATCTTTAAAAACCCTCTTTATTCCAGTGGTCTTTACACTTATCATGGAGTGTCTATATACCCTTGAAAAACAGTTACTGAAGCTCATCTTATATGGACAAGTTTAAGCTCTGGTAATTGGTGGAGAGTCAGCCCATAAATAGAATCATAGAATCACAGAATGATTTTGGTTGGAAAAGACTTTTAAGATCATCAAGTCCAATTGCTAACCCAGGACTGCCAAGTCCACCACTAAACCATGTCCCTAAGCACCAAACCTATGCATTTTTTAAATACCTCCAGGGCTGGTATATTGAAAAACCTCTGGGAAGCCTGTTTGCTTGACAATCCTTTCAATGAAACATTTTTTTCCTGAACCTCCCCTGGCACAGCTTGAGGCTGTTTTCCCTTGTCCCGTCACTTGTGATCTGGGAGAAGAGACCGGCCCCCACGTGCCTACAACCCCCTCTCAGGCAGCTGTGGGAGCAATAAGGTCCCCCCGAGCCTCCTCCTCTCCGGGCTGAACACCCCGGTTCCCTCAGCCGCCCCTGACAAGACTTGTGCTCCAGACCCCCCACCAGCCTCGCTGCCCGTCCCTGGACACGCTCCAGCACCTCCCTGTCCCTCTTGCAGCGAGGGGCCCAAACCTGAACTCGGTACCTGAGGTGCGGCCTCACCAGTGCCGAGCGCAGGGGGACGGTCACTGCCCTTGCCCCGCTGGCCACACCGTTTCAGCCACCAGCCAGGACGCTGCCGGCCTTCCTGGCCACCTGGGCACCCTGCTGGCTCATGTTCAGCCTGCTGGTGATCAACACCCCAATAAATAAAGGGAATAAAAGGAAAACAGATATATTCCTCCACATCATTTTGCTGTCAAAACCTTATCATATCCAGTAAAGCAGATAACAGATAAATCCCTGCTTGGTGCTAAGTAAATGAGAGTGTATATGCTGTCCACTGAAGTAACGTAAGAGACTTTACCCACTTCCACAGCCTCTAGGTCAGAATCTTATTTAACAATCTAATAGTTATCTAAATAGTATAATGATGTATATACTTCAATCATGTCTAGAAAATATTACCAAAAGAAAGAGATTGCAAGCTTAAACTAGGTAGATGAGTCCTCTCCTATATTTGAAAATTGACAAGTTTTTAATTTAGTGTTCTATTTTACCGAATTGAAGTTCCTTTTGAATGGGAAATATTTGGATAAATTGTGCAGCCATTCCTTTTGCGTATCTGGACATCTACCTGAAAGGTCTTACTGTGGCTTTGTACAACTGGGACAGAAAAAACCCGAAACAAATAAGGTATAATATGAATAATTAATACAATATCAAAGGAACACTAACAACCAAAAATATTAAACAGATGGTGATTCTTTTCTAATGAATAGCTGCTAAAGATGTTGTCCAGGGAAACTCACCCCAAAGAATCAACCCCTCAAGCGTGTTGTTTTACGCCTCCACTTCATTTACTTTGCAAGCATTTTGTTAACTACGTGTTTCCCAACTACAATTTAGTTGGGTAAATAATGTAGAAGTTACATAAATGGTTAAGATCATTAAAGCAGTTCTGTTGGCAGCCTTCTTATCAAAGCAGCGTCCCGTGGCACATCATCCTTGAGACCTAGCCCACACACAGTCTGGGCAGCAAGCAATCGTACCTACTCATTCACCTCCTCAGCAAGCTCAATTAGTCCATCTTGATCATGCTAGCTGTAACACACATGCGGTAGACACAAGTAACTAGTCTTTACACCCTTAGCATAGCCAAACTCATATTCTTTCAGCTTGGTTGATAACATTTCATGTCGCTTTTCAAAGGCTGACTTAAATCAGGTGTCTCTCAGACTTCCACAGACAATGCAAATGAGCTATGTCCTACCTTTGAAGGACAAGCAATAACTCTCAGCTAATGACTCTTTGTTCTAACACCTCTGAATCATAGGTAATGGCATATGAATTAATGGAAAAATACAGGATTTAAGAGACAGGATGTAGCTTCCCAAGTAGGCATCCAATGCCACTTTAAATGCTGAGGGTATCCTATCTGCCATACGGCTGCCGCTGCAGAAGGGCGTAGGTCTCCCATACATTGTATGTCATACCTGCCAGCTCCTTCCAGATGTCTTAGACACTCAAGGGAATCTAAAATGCCACTGGGTACCTCAGTTTAGCCAGTCACTTAATTTTTACATCAGAAAAATCACAAACAAGTGGTCAAAGCACATTTCTAATTTAATGTTTACAGGTATTACTGTTTCTGGCCATCAACTAAGTTTTAGTACTAAATTTCAGAATCTCTTACGCATTTTCAGAGTGCTGTGTGAAGTGCTGGTTGTGAAATCTATCAGAACTAATGCTATTGTTTGTTTAATCCCACACACACTGTTTTGAAACTATATGGGCTGACATTTCATGGTACAGTAACTCCAGAAAACCCAAGATGTTTTATGTTTTAGCTGCTATTACTCTGGCAGAGCAAGGACTGGAAAATTGAAAAACAAACAAACAAACAGAAAGATAAAGAAAAGAAAAAAAGATTTTCACATTTTAAGGATATAGAGCTGGTTTCTCTGGTTATCTGGAAGATACATCAGAAATCCATCCAGTCCCTAAGGTATGATCATAGGCAAGAAATTAGGATGGGAATGATAGATATATGTATAGATATATAGGATTCATTTCTCCACTTCCTATTAACCTCAGAGAGACTTGTGCTTGAATTAAGAGTAATCATATACAGACAATACTAAACTCACTGAAATCAATCTTCCTATATACAAAAAACCCCAAACCCTAACACAAGTGAACTGGGACGTTGGGCAGCGGCTCCATACGAAGCACGACTAAACAGGCGAGGTCTCAGCGGGGCAAGCAAGAGAGGTGAAAAAGCTGCATTTGATAAGAGGTCGTTCCAAAACTGAGGGAAATCCGATGGAACTTGCAAGAAACTTGACACAGCAGCAGTGATCTTTGTGGAGTCACAACAGCAGATCTGCATGGCAGGGACGCTGTGCATACAAGACTCACAGGCACTGCTTGGTTATCCTTTTCGCTGCTGCTGCTTCTACAAGCTTGCATGGAATTGTACCACAGCACAACAGTCTCATGGCCACAAGCACAACTATATCAAAATTCCTTTTGTATTGCTGGTTACTACAAGCCAGCGTGGGCTGCAGAGGACTCAAATTCTCATTCAGTTGGATGAGATAACATGCATAAACAGAACAGGTTTGGAGATACTGTCTTATAATTGCATACATCCCCATTACAGGCCAATCAGAAAGGAGATTTTCCTCTTCCCTTACCCTTATCACCCTGGTAAGTCTCCCAATCCAAACTTCTAATTTTCCATTCCCACATCATATCTGGTTGTTTTTTCTTCATTTTTTAAAATCTGTTTTTGTTGTCAACAGAAGCAAGAACATAATTTAGTTCACATGCACAGCTTATTTCCACTTCAACAAACAAATGATGTCCAAGCACTGCTTGAGAAACCACTGACGAAGCCTCACACAGTTAACATCAATTACATACTGCAAGTTATTAACAATAAACTTTCAGGATTCAAAATAAAACGACACTGAAACAACCTGAGTGTTCTTACCAGACAGCCACGTTGTCAGGGTCAACATCCCACTCAGACAGGGCAGAACATGGTGCATATGCTTCATGCCTTGAACCCAGCAGAGCAGAATGGCTGTAGGTTCAGGTGATATCATTAACTTTCACATTATTTTCACCTGAGCACTTGTTTTCCTTTGTAGGGGCTACCTCATCTTGTTAAGAATTTAAAGCACAGAAGTTTCTACATCAATCCAAAATTGCTGAAGTTTCCATAAGTCAACATTGTGTCTTTGATTTCTCATACAAATTTATTTACACTTGTGAATCAGATTACTCTTGTTCTCAATTAAATGGGTTTTGTTGAATTCAATGGGATGCCTCTTGTACCAAGAGACAGTTTTGACTTTGTGACTCGTCTGCTCCCAGACATAGGCAGAAACTGACCTTTTAACTACCTCTGTAAGCTTCTGGTTTATATATCTAAAATAATGCTAATCTACAATAGGAACTAGTTTTGGCAAATCCTTTACATTTTTGGCATTACATGATTGCTTACAACAAGCAAGTTTATGAAATGGTGGGTGCAGTGAAGTGAAAGTCTTATCCAAGTCTTGCTAAAATAACCATTCTGCAGCCAAAATTCAGTTTCCACTCTTTCCTTTGAAACTGGTTTTTTTTGGTAAAAAAGTTACTGAATATCATTTTCACAGGCAAAAGTATCATTCATCAACAAAAGGAATGGGCACATTTACCAGATATATTTTCCATTATTTCCCACTATAACTGGAAGATCTTTTTTTGTTTAATGGCTGCTACAGATCATTGTCAGTGACATACGTTAAGTGGGATTTTCTTTGGGTTAATTTAGGAGCATGTAGTAAGACTAAGACATGCAGCTTCCTTCCCCTCATTCTCTATGATGATTTTAACCTAAAATTATTTAGTAAGCAGACATACAACCAACTCTTTCTCCTTTATCTATTAGAACACTAAAACTACTTATGAAAAAATTATTTGAAAATCTGTTTTATGCCCTAAATTTTGTGCAGTAATAAGGCTCCATTCCCTTTGTGTTCTGCTACTGACTGTCCCTGGGCCACCTGTGAGATAACACTTAGTCTGCCCCAGCAGAAAACTAACAAAATAATTAACAGGGAAGAGACTGCTTCCTCTCCACTCCTGGAATGGACTTTGGAGAGGGGGACGTGAGCTGAAACCTCATTTTTGTGGAGACAGAAGAGTCCTTGCTTTGACTTTAGTATCAATCAAGAGAGAAGGGACACTAACCAGTTCTGATTAAGCCTGGAGTTCTTTACAGGCTCTGAATAAATCACAGGAAAAAGCATCTGATGCTGTAAACTTGCTAGGAAAGTTTAATCATGAGCTATTCACAACAGCTTCAGGAACATACCACTTCCAGCTATCTGGACTTGCTATACCTCCTACATCTAAAACCACACCTAGACCTACTGCAAGTGATCGTTGTCTTTTCCATCTGCATCCCAGCAGGCTCTGCTGGACCCCCTTCCCACAGCATCCTGGCACCCCAGCCTGCTGGGGACTGTCTGCTGTGGGTGCCACAGCAATCTGAGAGAACAGGACTTGTCACAGCCTCCAGCTGCTTGGCCTTGATGCTCTACACCAAGGCTGCACATTTCCAGCAGAGTCACAAGCCTCAAGAACGAGAATAAGCAGCGCGCAGGCACTACCCTTGCAGCATCATGAAGCCAGCCCTTAAGACCAGCAGTGTTTCTGGGTCTGTCTTACAGTTTTTACATTAACCTCTTGCCCAAACACAACATGAAAAAAGGCGTCCAGTGTTGCAGAGGATCCCAAGTTCATTGAGAAAAGGAGGTTTGGTTCTATGCTGCAGCGGGAGCATTCCCTCCTGCCCCCATGTCCACCTGTAGTGATGAACACGGTTGTGGCTCTGCCCACACCTCGGTCCAACGCAGCTGCTATATGTGCTTACTACTTGCCAAAAGTTGCTGTAGGTCAGCACGTTAAACCAGCCTCACCTCCCAGGTTTGTCATTTCCTTTGCACACGCAAGGGGCAGAAGGAAGAGGAAGAATACCACAGCCTTCTTCCCTGGAAAAAAAGCAAAGGAAAAGTTGACTGCTTTTCCGCTTATCATTCATCAGGGTAAGGCTAATTAGGTTGCCAAAGAGATGCTTTCCAGAGCAGCTGCAACTGAGAGCCTGCAACCCTGCAGGTACGGTCATCCAGGCAGCCACGAGAGTCTTCCTCCACATGGGCTTAAAATCTCTGAGAACATTTGTGTGTCTGCCCTCATCACCTCAACAGCTCCAGATGACATCCTCTCCCTCTGGACAATTTCACAGGAGCTGACAGTGTTCCCTGTGTCTTCAGCTACAAATACCCCTAGTTCAGTTGCTGTTTGATATTGGTTGCATAAAAGAAGGTGCCTAGAACTGAGCTGCTGGAGGTCTCACGCTATGAGTATGTTGACCCATGCGTCCCTAAGACTGGCTATCTGCAAGCCAAACTTCAAACTTGGGTTAAGGGCAGAGACAGGGGGGTTGCACCTACAGCAACTTCACAGTGCTCCTGGATTTCAGCAGGTAAATACATGTAGCACTGCACTGAACCACGCTGGCTGGAAGTCGGAGGTGAGTCTGACTCAGGTATATCCACACTATATTTCACTGCCAAGATAGTTATCATCTTTGTGGTGGGGGTGGTGGGAAAACTGGCGGTACAAAAACCTGTACCTGATGGAAATATACCTGCCCCTTGTGAAAACAAATAGAGCTAGAAGTTCCTGCCTTTTGGTCTGGAAACCTCTGTGGTATCAGCTGTTAGAGGGACTGCTCTACGCAGTGGCAGACACCCGAGGATGTCAGCACAGCTGTGCCTGCATTCAGAACCCGGGGGTAGACCAGGCGGCTGAAGCAGCCGTTCCGGAGGTCTGCTGAGGTGGGCTTGGGAAAACATCCCAAGCCCAGGGAAAGCTACTGCTGAGATTCCTTCTTCCTCCAAAGGAACTAGCAACACAACAGAACTTCTCTGGCGTTTAAAGACCATATAGTTAGACCTATTTTTGACAGACCTGCTGCTTATAATAGGTAATACAATGCATACAATAACATTTTATTCACAGCTTCCAACTATTTTATTATCCCTACAAGAGAGCTGAAAAAATCCAGACAGGGGAAGATAAGGTTACTCTGCATGTGGCCAGCTAGCAAATCAATAGTTACGACAGAGACAGTAACTGTGTCTGCTGATCCACACGCATTATCCTCTGTCAGCCATCATGATGCATTCCAAGGTAACTGGGGTGATTAAAATTAAAGGTGTCTAACAGGAGTAAACGATAACTTATCTACATAATATGGATGAAAAACATTGTGTTTGGAAACCTTTATTCTCAAGTGAGGACCATTAGTGAAGTTCCGCTTACTGCAGGGAGAGTCTATTGAAAGAAATCACCCAAGGATCCACTCCTCAGCCATTAATTTTCCCTTTTAATTTTATCTGTAGACTGCATTAATTTTTAATTGCTAACATAATTTCCTCGGTTGTTTTTGAGATGATAAATCAGATGTGACCAATCCTTACTTGTTGCAAGGGCTAATGTTCCTGGGTTCGGCCCTTAATAAAATTATCCAAGAATAATGTAATTGCCCATCTATTATGTATTTCCTGTTTTAAAAAAAGATCCTTGACTTAGGATGCAGGAAAGAGCTAGGTTATGAGTTACAAGAGGTGTCATTCAAATTAAAGTTACATTTACCTCTTACAGCTAACATAGTCTGAATTCTGAGCTAAATCAGAACCTTTTAAAGGTAGCTCATGTGTTGAGCCAAGTCCTGCCCCTCTCCACCAGTGACCTACAAATGCATGAGCACAATTTCTGTACCTCCTCCAGTCACCACGCACTCTGTATTTTTGTTGGAGTTTGCTGTCTTTCCCCTTGGCCTTTAAGTTATTGGGGTCCATTATCATGGTTACTTCACACAAAGTTAGTATATACATCTGTATTCCTCCTTTTTCTCCCCAGCGTCATGAGTATCGGAGAGCTGCTCGAGCCAGGCAGGACCCAGGTAACCTGTCAGGTAAATACTTGTGAAGTGTTGGAGAAATAGCAGCAAGGGTTAGAGTTCAACTTGGGTTTCTGCATCTTCCTGCAATAATGATAGTGTTGTGTCTCAGCAAGTGGATGTCTCCAAGTGGAGATTTTGCCACTGTTAATATGTGATGAACGAGGTATGCTAAACCTGGCTTGGGAAATGAAATGTAGCTGCCATTATACCAAATCAGGATCTGCAGTTCCAAGGGACCTTGTGTAAAACATGCTAAAAACCACGACACCCTGGCTGTATTGGTGGTATTAACTAAAATATATGAATAAAACTTGCCTACTTGTCCACATCCAGTGCAATTTCATCTGGAGTACAATACAGGAGTACTCTTAAAAGCATAATCTATTCCCAGTGAATGAAGAAAACTTTTGGCCAGGTCTTGTGTGATGTAAATCCCAGAGTTGCAAAAGCATTTTTCCACCATTGAGACTCTCAGGATATTGACCTTCACATGACCATATTTCATACAATCTGGAGGAAGGAAGGATTTAAAGAAAATGTATTTCAGTTGTGAGGTAAGAGGGAGAATGGGCTGATTCATGCCCACTTGTGTGATTTTTCTTGCTTAGTCTTCAATGGCTAACTTCTTTCATGAATTTTAGTTTTTTGAGCGTTTTTCACCCATGCTTGTAAATTATTTTTTAAAAGTCTTGATTCCGCTGACCTATTTGAATAGATTTTTCTATCTCTCATAACTTATGTATTCCAAATAACCTAAGAGGTGTTTCTGATTCATAGAAAAATATTGTATCTGTGAATAATGACTGTTGTTCCATATGTCTAGTTTGGGTGTGAAACACGTCCTTAAGAGGTTACTGTAGTTCCTATTTGATATTTGAAGCAGTTGTAGATTGACAAAAGTTATAAACAGTTGCACGATTTTAGGGAGAAAGGCAGATCTTATGCAAAGCCATGAAAACATTAGCCTCTCCAGTAGAGAAGACCAGCCGTTTATTTTGCATGGTATTCTTTTGCAAGAAGTGTGCTATACCAATAGATATAACATATTGTTTCCTTAAATATTTTCAGTTAATATCCTGGAAGATAGTGCTGCAGGAATTGGGGTTGTAAGGTTTTACCAAGGAAGAAAAAGTGTAGGAAGAAACTAGGTACTTGTTCTTGATCATTTTCCTGCTTTAGGCTACTAATTTTTGCTTCGATACTTTTCTTATTACTCATTTAATAACAGTATAAACAGAAAAAAATCTTGTATTTTGTGTTCCTTTCAATCACATTCCTGCTTAGTCCTCATTTCCCTGACTAGCCATCCCACTTTATGAATGAAAAGATGTTCAGCTGCTGACAGGAATCAGCAATGTGCTGTGTTGCTAGGGCAGCTCTGTGCAGCCCTGACATGCTCTTTTTCTAAAGATAGCCCAGTGTGGATATCAAAATCCATCACCTGTTATTTTAAAATGTCATTCACAATACCTATGCTCTGAATATTTATATTCTGAATATTTTCTCCCGTTTATTTAATTGCGAAAAGATGACCGTTTGCCCTTTGCTTCTGTCACGCTGGCTTAATTACACTTCTGTTAAAGGATGCATCTGGATTCGAGCAGAAAATCAGATGAATGGAACAAGCAACTGTGCTGAATTAAGTTTTCTGACAACAAACCCTAGACTTTATCAGAAGAAGTTCATCTACATTTTATCTCTAACTCAGCATATACTGAAATGCCAATCAAGAAACTATCTTTTCATGTTCTGTAACATCTGCACTGCATTTCTGTGTATAAAATTGGATTCACCCTGCTGAGTTGTTACTGCTGGAGGCTCTCATGGAAGGTAAAACTTAACCAGTGTTGATATGTAGCACTAAAGCAGTCCCAGTGTTGACAGAGAAAATTATCTTTCACAAAGGCAAAGGTGAAGTGAGTTCCCTCAATCCCAAATAAACTAATGTCTTGCTGTGCAGACCTCCTCCCTTTCCTGTTGCTAAACATGAATAAATATTCCCTTCTGGGATGACTTTGTCACCTGATGGGCCTTCAAAATGAGTGACTTTTGTACCCCAAATCACCCAGCGTGTAAGCCTAGGCAAGCAGATTTTACATGCAGCATGGGTTTTGTTTGTTGGAAGTATAAATAATTGAAATAATAAATTGCACTGACCTGTCAGATACAGAGGCAACAAGACCAACCACAGCTAAGGGAAGTAAGAGCAACAGAAAACAAATATTATTTGTAATCGTTAAAAATGCTTGAGAATGTTGAACAATTATAATCCAATGCAGAATGATATTGAAATGATTCAAACTGAGACTTTTTCCCTTTCGTTGCCCTGGAAGGTTAGTTAGTATTTAATAACAAATACAATGTAAAAAATTCTGTCTAATGTTCACAATGGTTCACGTCTGTTTCTGTTATGTTATGCACAAGTACCAAATTCCTTTCCCATAGATTTTGAACCAACATTTTCATTGGTAGCCTTTATTCCAGGCTGCCTCCTGAACATAACATTTCTGGAGTGACAAGAGCTGGGGATATCATTCCCTACGAACTGTCTTCAAGAACTGATAGTTTCTCTTCAGTAGCAGTCACTGAGTTTGTGTTTTCCAACCCAGATGGACCAGAAGTGTATATTTGAGCAACTTAGGCCAAGCAGCTTAGAGGTGTCTCAGTTCTAATGCTCAGGTTAGCCAGATGTTCTTAGACGGGGCTGTGATTCACACAAAAGACACCGGGGCAATTCCATCTTCATGTAGGTGCTGTGTTTTTGCTAACACTCAGTGGCTAGAAGACTCAGGATGTGAAAAAATCTTGGTTTTACAGCTCCATTTTGTCTGATACGAAATAAGGAGCTGGATGCTGGTTTCTTAGAAATGAGCAAAATTCTGCAATCACCGGGGACTGTTGTGCTAAGAGGAGACAATGACAATCTTTTCTGCTGGAGGTGGTTAACTTTTCGATAGTGATTGAATATGTATTAAGTCAGCGTTAAAAAAAAAAAAAAAAAAAAAAAAAAGAAAGAGCCTGCAAGGCAGACATTGAGCCTGTAGACTGCAGAGCCATGTTCAGACCTCTGACTTAATGAACCTCCAATTATTTGCACAAAGCAAACAACTCAAAAACTGAGAGAACATTTAGCCTCAGTGCCCCAAAAGCATAGGTGTAAAGATGTTCTCCTGGCATGTGGGGGGCCTATGGCTAGTCTCGAGGCTAACTTAAGCAAAGCGAGGGCTGAAAGGAGGCCTTCCACATCCAAAAAGTGTCTTAATCAGTGTCTCTAATTTCCTTAATGAAAGCACTTGACATGTCTTCTCATGCCACAACTTACAGTCAAGAATCCTCACCAGATGCTTTACTCTCCTTACGTTGCTATACCTGCTTACTCCCGAGGCCCACCTGAACTTCCATGGCTTCTGCCACTCCAGCTATTAGGAGCCCAAATCTCCTCCAACATCATGCAGGGAGCTGGGGTACCTTATGCAGGTCTGTTCCAGGGGAAGGGGGACATGGAAGTCACGTGATGCAATGTCAACCTGTCTGAATTTAGACCTTCCCTCTGCAAGGAGGAATGCTGTACTTAAAAAAGATTTTGTATCTTTATGACATGGTATGATAACAGATGGTAATCATGGTTGTTGACGAAATAGATATAGGAAGGGAAAAAGAACTTTCCAGCAAGAAGCTAGCTGAATACTATAGTATCTACATGTAAGCAGACATGAGGTCTGAACCATTTGGCACAAGAAACAACAATTTTGAAATTATTTTGGATGAAACATAGAATAATTGTACTCCATAAAAGCAAAATCATTTACCTTTAATTTGCTGCTATTTCCAAAGAATCCAGGTTATCAGCACTCAGTGTTATTTGCTACCTTGAACTGGAAGCTCAAAGTCACTTATACAGAGGAGGAGTCTTGAAAAATACATGTGTAAGAAATCACTAGTTTTTTCAGAGCAATCCTAAGGTAGTCTTTGCTTTTCTTATAAGGCTGACTTTTTTATACAGATGAAACACTAATACTGCCTGGATTTGAAAGACAGCAGTTATGGGCATATACTAAAAGAAAGGCAACTTTCTGAAAAGTTGTTGAAACAAGAAATTCTCAGTTGTCACCATAAGAACAACACCTTGATTTACAGAGAAGCAGTTGACAATAAATGTTTGTCTTTTTTTTGGCATTACATTTGTAATCCTGTATTTGACAGATAAATGTAAGAAAAATATACATTTTATACATAAAATCAGCCCAAGCACGGGGTAACTCTATCCTGTAAACAATTTGGATGGAAATTTGGAAGAAGTGTGCAAACTTGAAGAATATCTTCCCCATAAAAACATCATGGTTACAGGCTGACTCTGAAGAAAGAAACAGATCCCTAGAGCAAAACCATAGTTAATATATCTCCAGGAGCACACAGTAGCAAAATGTGAAGCTTGGGATAAGTATTTTGCTATTGCTCATTATCTGACTCACCTAGAAATAGTTTGGTACAAAACCAATTACAATATAAAACATATGCTTATAAGCAGCTTTGTGTATAAGTTATCAGGCACCACTAGAAATGATTCAGAAGAAAGTTCCTTTGGTGTGTGTTATTTGTGGTCTCATTTGCAAACAGCACAGCTCATGAATAAGTCATGAAGTTGTATTGCAAAGCTGTTTTGAGCATTTATTTGGTGAGATTACTTCAACTATATGTGCGTGCATATGTCATTGCTGGAACACTAATACAGCATTATGCTTACCAAAGCCAAGAGAAAAGCATATGTGCTAAGCAAATATAAAAATTCAAGAGTACCTATTGGAATGACAGTTTTTATTTGAGCAAATTGTCGACCTTTCATGTTTCTGAGCCATTAATATTCTTTCCACCTGGATTTACTCAGTGGAGCGTTCTGTCACTGCTCCTTGTGCAATATCATAATTTACTGTCAGATGATCCCATTTTTCCATTGTAGCTGAAATCCCTGACATTGTAGGTGAAACGACGGCAGGTGAAATCCCTGCCATGCTATATGATCCCGTGACTTCATCATATATAGGAGGTAACATCCTGAGTCTCATGAATTCAAGGGAGAAATTCTGGTTGATTTCAGTGGGACCCAAACCGCAAATGACTTCAGTGTTTGCTCTAGCAAAGCATACATTGTCGGAACAGCTCTGGTGATGGCTGGAATATGCTGAGTTGTACTTAATTTTAAGCACCTGCTCTGTCTTCACATATATTTCAGTATCTTTTCCATGTCCCTTGTTTGAACTGTACACTGCCTGCTTTAAGGATGGGTCTGCAAGCGTATTTCTAGTTTCTCATGCAATAAGGTGTTGTAGAACTGCAGCTGGTTAAAACACGACAACTGAATGGCAGCAAAGAAATTGCTATGATATCTCACGCATTATAAAGGATATTTGCCAAATTGTTTTACTTGTTCGAATGCACGTTTTCACTAAAAAATCAGTTTACTAAAAATGAAAGCTATGGAAGATCTGGACAATACTTTTCGCTGATCAGGAAATTTAGAGGAAAAACTCATTTTAGGTGACCAAAGCTTTTGAGAATTTACAGTAAATTTAACAAATAGTTCCGGTCACAGAGAAGGAATTTTTTAAAGAAGTATTGGGACTTTCTGTTTCAAATTTATTGAAACATTTATTTTTTTTCTTCAGAACTGTACTATTTTGAAATTAATCTATATTAAAGACAAAACAGAAAAAATACATAACCAAAAGTAAAGCAATCTGTTCAGAATGAAAGCAATTGTTTCCTTTTAAGTTAACCAATGTATTTTGGGTCAACCTGAAATACATTTTTTCTTGATATTTTTTTCATATTTCATAAAAATGCCACACAATTTGTTTTGTTTTGTTGCAGCACATGAATATCTTTTACACTTTTCCGTGGGTTTCAATTGCTCATCCCTTTGTTTCTTAAAAAAAATATGCTTCCCCTGCCTTTACGATTCAGCAACTGAATTGAGATCTGATTATTTCTATTTGCGATGCAGCACCTCTGGACAGCACAAAAGCAATCAGCAAAATGAGTGTGCAAATGCTGTGGGAAAACATTTTTTCTGAACTATGAAAAACACGGAGTACTTCACAAGACTTGCAATTCCTCACAGTATCTTCATAACTGTTTAATACTAAATCTCACATTTTAAAGGTTACCAGATAGTTTTCATGGGCTTCCTATAGGACAGCTTCCGCTGCTGTAAAGTTGCTGTGAGACAGACATGGGTATATTTGCTGTAGCATGCAGCAAGCTGGATGAACAGTTCAGATCCTGAAAGAGAGGACTTAAACAGAAAAGGCTTTCATCAGGGTGCCAGACAAATGTCTCTGGTCCTGTAAAACCTACCTTTGTATCTCGGAGGTAATTCTATTCTTGCAACACAGAAGCCGAAGCAGAATTTTTAATTGTATTTCCTCATGTTGTAAATGGCGGTTTAAGTGTTAATTGCCTGTTTTCTACTTCCCCAAAATATCCTTGACTTGATTACTGAGTTGGTTTGATTGCATAGAGAGATGATGGAGAGCAGACATGTTAAAGGCTCAGTAGACAATTTCATGCCATCTGGAAGACATGAAAGATAAGAAATAATAGCAGGGTCCACATTTATGCTCTGTAACAGATCTCTTCTGAGCTCAAGTTTCACCCATTTTTGCTGCTGCAGAATTCCTCAGAGCTCTGTCATAGTGTTATAGGCACTGAATAAATTCCCAATAATACTGCTAAATCAGTAAAATGAGTCCAGTACGGCAGGAGCACCACAAGGTCAATCGAAAGGCTAAGCATTTTAATCTTTTGTGCAGTGCATATAAACATGTGACTGGTTGCTGTGTTTGCTACCTCCGGTCTGAGATGAAGCATTAGAATCGGAAAGGAAAGCTCTACTTAGTTTCCCCAGTGGGAATACAGAAACTTCAAGATCAAGTACGTCAGCAGATTGCTCACATTTCCATGCACATTTGAAAGAGCCTGTGGTTTCTGAGGGGTCAACTCTATGTGTAGACCATCAGTGGTATCATACACAGTCAGTTAACTTCTTCCAGAACTCCTTTAACTTGTCACAACAAAAGCACTATTTGTCAACAGCATCTATAGACTTATTTTTATATTAGAATAGTCCCAAATGTACACAAATGTCACATATAATGAAGATCATGGTCCCACCCTTGTGGTTTTCTGCAGCATACTGTCCTGAAAGGAGATAGCTCCTTGGTAATGACTATAAAAACTACAGCTCTGGTGTTTTCCTAAGAAAGTCCAGCCCAGACTATGCATATAGTACTCATCTGTAAAGACATATCCCTACTGCAATGAATGAAACATGACTAGAATGTGCATTAGCTGATTGTTAATCAATTAACTGAATGCCAGAGATGCCTACAGAGATGTCCATTGAGCCTGAGAAGGTGAACAGACGAAGGACTTCAGTGCAGACCTAACTTCAGGCTCATCTACGAGAGAAAATAATCCATAGAGAGGGAAAATATCCACAGGGAGGCAAAAGAACAGGATGTACTTAGGTAGGCAGAGTGCAACTATCCAAAATGAACTGCAGCCAGAGAACTGGGCTGTAAGAAGCCTGTGCTGATATGAAATTTGAGAATAAATACCAGTAAATAAGAAACAAGCCTTGAGACTCTCCATAAATATTAATTCCTTCAGTTCAGTGCATTGGTCTGTGAAAGACCTCATTTAGGTTTCTCTCTTGTTATCAGTAATATGTCTGAAAAGATATTAAAGTTGTGCTGATCTCCCTTAACTCTGTATTAAATTGGTATCATTATTTTTTCACTTATATTTCAAGCAAATACACTTCTTATCATAGTCATTATGGTGTTTATTTCCATTGCTAGCATCTTCTGGTGTTTCGTCTATAATCTAGATACCTAAATAGGATATTTACCCTGTTTTATTTTGCTGCTTAGTTATATTTAATATAACTTTTCCTGACTTTCTGTCACTCCTAAATTGCTTCCTTCTCAGTCAGAGGTATATTTAATTTAACAGCTTTCATTCCCTGAATTTCCCTAGTAGTTGCCCCATCCAATAAGGCTGTGCTCTTCCTTCTCCACAGTGTTACACGAAGATGATATGTTAGGCTTAGTGCTTTGGCATCAGTTAAAAGATTGCGGCAGAGAAATGGGAGAGGCGGGAGAGGCTGGTTTTCAGTGACACTCTATTACAGAGCAATTCAAACTTGTCAGGACAGAAATAATACAGAGCGATTCGCTGAAGGCTATCTGCAAACACGGTCTGAGCTGTGCCCTTAAAGGAAAACCAGGATCATTTGTAGAGTAGACCGATCTGGAGGGCTTTTCATTCTCGTCCTGACCTCTGCTGTTGGAAGATCCATAGGAGAGTCACAGCTGGGCAGCAGTGGGGTGCTGCAGGTCTGCCTTGGTGGAGCATCTTCCTTTCAGATGCTTTTCATACATGGTGAATCTGATAGTCCTAATGCAGGAGGGAAAACCGTATCTGCTGTGAGCAGGAGCGGGGGTGTGCTGGGGCTGTGCACTTACTCCTGTGCTCTTCTCCTCAGGCAACAGTATTTGAACTTTTCCCCCCATGCTCTAAGGGGAAAGATTTTCAAACCCTGAAACAGCCTGCTGAAAGACAACAGAACTGCGCTGAAAAGCAGCTTTCCCCAAACATTTTTCCATAGTATGCATGAACACCTGCTGTTAGAAGAAATCATGTGGGCTGCTCCACCTGGAATGGGGCCGGCCAGCCCAGCACAGGGGGTCTGCGGTGCTAAGCACCAAGGTGCTCACGCCAGAGTCACCCCTGCTACAGCCAGACCTCAACGCTGGCTGGCTGCTCTCTGCTGGGAACTTTCTCAGCAGAAACCTCTTGTGAAGCACAGCCTGCATCAAAATCAGAGGTGGTGGTGAGAGCCCAAATATCTGTAGTTACTGTAAAAATATGACTCACCATTCGCATGCACATCAAGCCCTCTGGGCCATGACCCTCCTTGGAACGGCGCTGGCAGGGGAAAGGCGCAGTGTGACAGACCGCGTCGTGCTGAAGGCAGCTGCAGAGACGGGAAGAAGCAGCGCGGTCTAGGGGTTTGCTTTTAGAAGAAGGAAGTTTGGACAAGGAACTTTTGACAAGCCTGTTAAAACTGTATTGACTCAGTCCTCAGTCTTCTATGCTTCTCACTGCTTTATGCAGGCATAAGCATTAGAAACATGAAAGCGGCAGTTCAGCAAGGCTCCCAAGACTGTTCCTCTTAAATTAGAGTTTGTCTTTCCTTACTTATGTTTACACGACATTGCCATCCTACGATGGTGAACAGAAACACTGTTGAAGCTTACCAGGTCTGAGAATTTTGGTGCTGTTTCAGCCCCTGGATTTAATGCACAACAGTAACTTGCAGGGGATTGAGAGTCAGGTCACATACCTCCTAATGTAAATGCCTACAGTTTTCCACAGATAACATGAAATGCAGTCACAGCAGCAGAAACAGGACTGCAGACCTGTCACCTGTGACAAGAGTTGATTTAAATGCAACGCTATGAGGGTAAGCACACTTTTGGCCTCATGCTTTCCAGAGAAGATACTAATAAGAGGGGGATTGAAAAAAAAAAAACGTTTTCCCTTCTTGCTGCATCATTACATTGCTTGGGGCGGAATCTCTTTTTAGCAGTAAACATGAAATGATACATCAGTAATCATAATACCTGATCCACAGGCACAAAGTCATGCTGAATGTGTTTTCTACTGAAAGGCAGAAGCAGGTTTGGAGCTATTCCTGCTCTGAGGTTCCTGTTCATTTCTCCAACGGACAAGCTGCAGAAGCAGGCATCTTGCTTCCACTGGGATCAAGGGAATAGCTCAGTGCCAGCATTTTCTCTCACCTTCCTTACACCATGCAACACACGTGCTGATCTATCACAGTAAATAATGAGACTGATTCAGCTCCTGACAACATGATGATTACTTTAGAGAAATGACTGAAACGATTTGTGGGAATATCTTACTCAGCAGCAGCAGTTTAGGAGCACTGAGGAGTGTGTACTATGACTGATAAGAGAAGAAACATGACTTCAGGTGGGGCTCACAGAGAAGGGATATTTTTCTTCTGGTTCTTGCATGCTTCTTTTCCACCTACATGTTGGATGATAATAGTAATTAATCTGCTGTCATTAACTAGTACATATCCACAGCTAGGTTGAGCTGGTCTGAAGATATCAATATTAGAAAGCAGTGGAGGAGAAAAATGATGCTGTTGTCTAGAGTGCCATTAGCTCACATGAAAGCAAAGCTCTTAAATTTAACCTATATGTGTTCAGAACTGTGTAGAATATTTGTAGCTTTTCTGGGCTCAAAATATGAGCTCAGTGTGTGCTCCTTAGACTTAACCCCCCCAACAAAATAAAGCAATAAAAAAAGAATTTCCCTGATTAGTGACAGAGGCAGCTTTTTACTATACTCCTTAGCTTTTCAGACACAGAAACTTGGATGTGTCTGCATCCTCTAGAGACAATTCCTGAGCTGCTTAACCTTGCTGCATGCTGAAGCACTTTGATCTGTTCTGCAGCACAAAATAGGATCCTCCAAGTGCCGCAGTAGCAAGACATATCTTGTGAAAAAGCTAATACTGTCCAGAGTTTAACACTTCACAATTTTATATCTGTCTTGTATGATAAATCATAAATGATGCACCTGGGAATGAACAATGAGATGATTCCCCCCACGAAGTGAACGGTAAGTGAGGATTTCAATTCCAGATTATATCCACAGCCCTTGCTTTTCTTCACCATGTCCCTTCCCCCAGCAATACTGGAAAGAGTTTGCAGACAACTTGGTTTCACCATCTGGAGACAGAACATATTATGCAATGTCCAGATTTCACAATGTTTTTTATTATTACTGTGTCTCTGCAAAATTGTTATGACGACTTTGCAATGGCAAGCAAAAGGCCCACTCCTAGCAGGGTAGCAGAGAATTCTGCTTATTTAATTTATAGAAATGGAACTGAAATATGCTAGAGTCAAAGATGGGTGAGGAGAGGCATGCAGCATCAAAAGGGGCCTTTTAAACACCTCTCTGAATAACTGTCAGATAGATACAGCACAAAAGAGATAGGAAATCAAGTTACTTTGGGCTAAAATGTTATTTCATGAAGGCATCATCCTGGAGTTCTCCATCAGGTAGACAGGACAGGCTCCTGAAAAATTATAAAGACTGAGGAAAGCTTTTCAGTGTAAAAAAATTCCAAATACACGTTTTTCCAGACACTTATCCACCAGCTCCAGACTGCATAAAACTTTCCTTGTTATTCTTATTTTTTCTGCTTGGTAAATCTTTCAAACTGAGAACTGCAGCCTAGCTGTGAAGTGATAAGTCAGAAAAAGCAATTATCTTTTAATAAACACAGGAATTGTAAAAGGCATAAAGGTATTTGGACAGGTATAGAAGTATCATCATTACCTTGGCTTTTCTCACTAGAGCTGAGGGGCTGCAGAAATCGCACATTATGAAGTGGTGAGCTGCTTCAGTGTGAGCATTCAAAATGTGATGTGTTCCTGGGCATTTACATTTACACTTAGCTGATGCGTCAGAGCATTTGAAAGGACAAATGCATCCATAGATGCAAAACTTCAAAATCTGGAAGAAGACTGAATCAGGATTTGGATCCCTGTTTTACAGCTGGTACTCATTTAAATGCAGAGCAAAAAACCAAAGCACTTTCCCTACTTCAGAGAGAGCAGAGGGAGCAGGGTTAGAAGGCATCGGTTCCTTTGATCCAAGAAGCTCTCATATCCAAGCTATATAGCCAACAAAGCAGTGCAAAAGTCCCAAACCTGGTAAAATCTGTCAGGTTTTGGTTTTCATTTCAGATTTGACATGTAGATTGTATCTGTAAAGATTCTTGGCCAATTTTTCAATGGAAACCGATCAGCGAAGGTCTGATTTGTGATTGTGCTTTGAAATGGCCATCTATTTGCATTTGATTTCTTTGCTTTTGACATGGAAGCAGGTGTAGTTTAGTGTTTTTACCTGGATTTTATTCAGAGGTTGTGTGGTTTTTGAGCCTGAAAGAAATGCAAAGCAGCAGTTGCATAAGCTTTTGTGAGAACTTTTACACCATTGGAAATATATCACAATTATTAATAGGTAACATGTTATATTTGTGGGAATTTTCTGGTAATGTAAGTTCATAGCTTCCTTAAAGAATTGGTTAGTATTCAAATAACTTTGAAATAATTATAATTTTTAATAAACCAAGCCATATGTCTAGTTTTCCCTTCCTTCAGCAGAAATCTGAGATATGTCCCTTTTCACCTGGAAAGGACAAAAGCACACTATAATAACATTAAAAACACCACATGCTACTGACAGAAATAAGTCCATAAAATGTATTTATTCTATCCATTTAAATAAAACGTGCTGATTACCTTTAAATAAGAAAACAGCAACAGGCTGTCATTTAAATATGTCTTTAATGCTGCATGTTGTACATTAAGAACTTAACTACCCTTTGAAAAAGAATAAACTGAAACGTGAATTTGTAATCTTAGTATTGATATTTTCCTCATTTTTCTGAAGTAACTTAAAGTATTTTCTAACTGTACTGTATGAATCTTATTTTTTTTGTCTGTTTATTCATTCATTTGCAATAGTTGTTCCTGATGAGTCATGTTCAGTGACTGGCATGACTAAATTAGCTTTCACTCTATGACAGTTCTGATCAGTATGTTGAATTAGTACCTGTGTTTATCACAAAGATTTTCTTTGATGCTATGTACTTACTTTTCCATGCTATTACAGTGGCATTAGTAACAAAGATGATCCTGGCAGATATCAACCTGTAAAAATGCAGCAACAAAAAACTAAGTAACCTTTCTTGATTCCACCTAAAATCAATGATTTCTCAATGTGGCTAGCATCAGAATATGCCCCCCTTTCACTGAAGTTGATTTCTTTTTGATGTTACACATCACTTTCTTGATTAGCCTTTAAGGAACAGTAATGGCAGCCATAGTCACTGTTGTTTTGGGGGTATTTTTTGCTTGTATCTAAATAAGACACTTCTGATTTTTATTTTATAAATAGCTTTGTTGCATTCCTGTCTGTTGCTGTGCCAGAAGCCAGAAAGATCACTACCTGATCAACAAAACCAGAAACAGCATGGCTGTTCAAAAGTCTTAATGAATATCAGTAGAACAGCCATCTTTGCAACAAAGGGACTGAAGTAAGAGTCTCAAAAGAACTTGAATAAGTTGAAAAAGTTTAGGCTGATATATCTTCATAATTCTTTTAGAAAATGGCCATGTGGCTGATGGTAGAGCTGTGTGAAAAAGGAACACATTACTGAGAAGAAAATGTATCTGTAAGAAAAAGATAATTTTTAAATAACAGGGGGAGGAAAAAAAAAAAAAAAGAAAAAATAAGGAGAAAACTAGCCCTCAAGAAAAAAAAAGGTTTTCTATCCCCAGAGGGATTAATAATTGACGTGTAGCAGCTTCTGTGGCTGAACAGCTACTAAGCAGATGGATGGATATGGTTATTCCCTCTCATATATTTACTAATGGAAAGTTCCCAGTACAAACATTAACATAGTATGAATTGCTTCGTGCTCTTGAGATTTTTAGTTCCATAAACATTTTTGGCATCTTGGCTAAGTGGATATAATTCTCTGGCCTTTATTTTATTTCCCACTTTTAAGGCATAGTTTTTATATTTCCCACAGAGCAGCACACTGAAATCAGAAAACCAAAATGTTGCCTCTTCCCTGTGCTGCTTCACTCCCTCACTGAAGAAACACATTGTATGAAGATTTCCTGACTCCACTTGCCCATGCATTGTAAGAGCAGGATTTAATATAATTAATTACTTTGATCTGATGTAGGGGCGTCAGGACTCGTATTAAATACGTGCCTGTATTTTTATAATGTTGACAAATTGCACTTCAGCTTGTACACTAGATTTTTCAGTGATGCTCTATGCACAAGTAAATATTATTCTTCAGTCATTTCCTAGCATATACTATTACATTTCAATTGAAAAATCTATTCTAAAAGTACAGAGCAAATTGCTTGCCTCTTTCAATTTGCTCTGGCGGAAATCCATACTTCCAGAGGGAGTTCTAGAGTTTTTGCATAATTCTGAACTCCTAGGCATCCTCCTTCTTCATACATGTATATTGTGGACCAAAAAAAACCACCCCAGAAATATTCTCCATTTCATTAATTACAATTAATTCAAGGCAATATTGGATTCTTTGTAAAATTAATATGGATCCTACCAAATGTGATACTTTGTTACACCTCATCCCCCATGAAAATGTATGGAGAGTATTTCACAACACTAGCTCAAAAAGCCTGACAGAAAAATCAACAGCGTAGCCCTCTAGCCATAGAGGCTTTATGCAGCTCTGGGCAACAGCCTGTATTTTGGCTCTTGATCTCAGGCGTACAAACAGAAACCACAAGCCTTTGGTCTGTAATCTTGTTTTCCTCCTACTGGCGACACCGCTGATAAGAATCCCCATTCAGTTCTCTCAGCCTTCCTGATACATCATTCCCTCTTTCAATAACCAGTTTTTCTGAACTACTTCCTAAGTGGTGGACTGTAAGGTTATAAAAATACAAGTACGGTGCACAATGGCAAGTTCTACCATGTCTCCCGTTAAGAATACAAGATTAGCTCTTTTCCTTGGTGGTATCTATCTAGCCAAATACTTTGTCTTTGACAGTGGCCACTAGGAGATGAGTAGGAAGGAAAGACACAGCTCTTGGGACACATACAGCCTCTAGCAACTCATGTTACAATAACCTCATGTGCTAGAGATGTCACCCAGAGAAATACCTGTCTTAATGTGTTCCTTTAGACAAACGATATTAGTTCCTTCAGTCTTTCTTTGAGTCACAATTTCTTACTCATTGGGTCACCCCTGTCTCTCTCTCTTCTGGATTATTTCTACTCAGTCCCATAGGAGGAGACATATTAACATGGTTTCTGAGCTATAAGGAGTTGACACGCAAATAAGTCTGGGATTTTACAAAAATCGCATATGCGGTATTTTCTTCTGTTAAGCTAAATGCATTTTCTTCTTACCTAGCTTAGGGTAATGCTCAGCTGGGTTCACAAGCTTGTTGTCTGAACAAGAAAGAGGCCCAGATTAAGTTGTGAATAATGTATATGTTTGCAAATATCAGAATGTAGAATAGGGCAAGATTTTTCTTCTTTCCTTCCATCTAAGAAAGCATGTGACTCATTCAATAAGGGGCTATGACTCTGGTATTGATTCAACAATTTTTTCTCCTCTCTCTCACTCTTCAGCCCAGTGTTCCCAAAACATACACTGGTGAGGAAAGTCCCTACCCTAGAAGTTCACTGTTTCATGTCTGGCCAAAGCAAATCAGGCTATTAAAATAAAATGTCATGATCATTTACTTTTTAATGATTTAACATAATTGGATGCAGGGCTTCAGGCAGGAACCAACTTCAAAGCTGGTGAGAAAGGTAATCTCAACACAAAGGTACGGTTGTCACATTTTTACTTTCAGATGCTTTTAATGAATGTAATAAGGATGACTTGAAAGTTTATAGTGACTTGTTATAATTACTGATTGAAAAAGCAAGGAAGTAATAGTGAATCTTTGACCATAGGAAAGTCAGGTTGGCCTCCAGTAATTAGTAATTATATTGCAAAATCAGGGAAATATGGGCAAACAAATATTAAAAAATATATTCAATTTTGTGCATTTAGCTGCTTTCAATTTTTCTTGCTGTTGTTGCAGTAAACTAGTAAGTTATCTGCATGGTGCTTGGCTGCCGTTGAGGTGAATGAGTACCTGCAGAGACTTTTTGTGGTTCATAGTCAAGTAATCCGTCTTAATAGATTCAGCTTTTTAATTTTGTTTGTTTGAATTTCAATCAGGCCCTTAATTCATGGCAGATTCAAATACCTTCTTTTTTTTTCCCCAGTTGTGGGTTTGTTTTTTTTTTGCTTTTCATTCTTTCGACTGAAGAAAGAAGAAGAGAAGTGGGATAAAGATAAAAGATATCTGTGTGTGAAGGCATTTTCGGTTTTTACCTTGCCTCCATGTTTCCTATTCTTTTAATAAGCTATTTTCCTGATTTTAAATAACTATATATCAATCTGTAACCACAATGATAAAGCCTAATTTCTTTAAATTGTTCAAATAAAAATATTTTATTCTTCTCTTCATTGCTGCTTAGTGCTGGTAACCTTCCACTCTTTACTTCTGGTAATGTGTATAGAGCAGATGACATTTTCTCACATTAGTGGCTGGATGGGAAACCTATTAGCTCCTTTTTTTCTAAAAAAAAATGTAGGGGAAAAATTTAAAGGTACTAGTAAATCTTTTATGAAGCCCCAAGTCAATCTTTGTTCTGCTGTCAGTACATTCTTAGAGGAAAATTTTATTTCTCTGATTTTCCTCTCAAGTAGGGCATTGTTTGTGATCTAATAACAGATCTAGCTATCCACTGCATTACCTTTCCCATGTTTAAAATTCTTGCAGAGTTATAATCCCTTTCATTTCCTGCTTTTTAATGAATGGATTTTATATAACTGTTCATTAGTGTAATTGTTGTTGATTTTTATTTTTCACTTCATTATTTCTCCATCAAAACTTATGCCACTGTTAGTCTCTTAGCAAAACAGAGCAAATTAATCCCAGCATCTGGGAAAACTGTTTGTAGGTAAGCATAAATAAGATGTAAATAAGATGTAAGACTTTTTTTACGTTAGACTTCTTGCTTATGCTCACCTACAAACAGAGCTCAGGATGCCTGAGGATACCTTTAGGAAATATTTAGCTGACATCTAGAGACATCAAGCTCTTTAATCTTTACAACAGGCCTCTTTAACAAGACAGTCAGTTCATGCTAGTCGTGTTCTCCGAGTCCTAACTTGATAGAAAGGGACAGAGAGCAGGAGAGCTTTGCTGTGCTGCTGTTTCAGCATCTACCAGCCTAAATGAGAGCTGAAGTAACAGTCCTGAAGTGAACGTCTCCAATGCCAATAACCTCAGTTATTCATTCCTTCCTAATTGGTAGCTTTAGAAGGAGCTCCTCTCAGCTTGAGCATCAAGCAAGTGCCATAAAGAATCCCTCTGTCCCTAAAGGCTTATTACAATTTTCCTACTTGTTTTTGATTTACATATCAGTCACAGAGACACTGGCGCCGATTTCCCGAACAACTTCTATGCAACTTCAGAAGAGCAAGAAAAGTATGGCAGGGCTGGAATAAAAGCAGGCACTTCAAAGCCTGAGTGTGAATAGCTGGGAGACCAATAACTAGAGAATATATAATAATCACTTTATGCTAAGAGGTGCTTAAGCTTCTGTGACATATTTATTGTGCGGTGTGAAGTTCTAGCATGAGCCTCTCGTGGAGATGTTAAACCAGCAGCAGAAGCTCTGTTAGAAGTCATGGCTGTTTACTCTTTGTCAATAAAGGCCAGTCACAAACACCATGAATTTTACATTGTTGCTTTTTCTCATATGGAGTAGAGGATTTATAAATGGAATCAATTTATGTATTTCTATCCAGGCTATCACAATAGGAAGCAGCAATAAAGTCCTATTTTCTGTGATATTTCTATATTTTCTCTGTATTGCTCTCTATTAATGTCAGTTTCCACTTAACCCCTTATTATTTATTCTGTGTCAGTGTTGCTTGCACACACTATGCTGTGTGTAGTTACCTTTACATGGCTATTGCGCTGCACCTGATCCCTGCCAAACCATCTGTCTAATCAGCAACCTCTTCCACTGGCTCAAGAAGCTAAAATTATTTGAAGCAAAGCTAACATTTACTAGAAAGAGAGAGGTGTTGCAGCACTATCCAAACTAGCCAGCTGCAACAAGGCTTTTACCATCCCATCCCAGGTTAACTTCCATAAGCAGCTCCCACACCTTGCCCCAGCACAGCCACCCACCCCCCACAAGGTTTCAACAGTTCATCTGCTGTCCAGGATGTTTCTTCAGCATCTTCAGGCCAGCCCACCCTGCTTTGTGCCTCTGCTGCATCTTCTCCTTGTCTCTCCTACCTCCAGGGCACTCTCTCTTCTCCCTCTGTTGCTTCCAGGTCTCTCTTCACCCCAGGCTCCCCTTCCCTCCCCCTTAGAGCTATTTAACTACTCAGCAGAACCAGCCACAGCTGCACCTTGTCCACATCAGCCAGCCCACCACTCCTGAAGCCAGCCCACAGCTGTATGTCATCAATGTTCATTAACCTGCCTTCATTCCTCTATAATTCCTTTACAGATAGGTATTAAAAAATGGAATATATTCCTATCTGAAATATATTTTCATTAAAATAGGATGGTTAATTTCAAAAAACATCCATTACAAGGGTATGGTTAACTCCATTCTTGCAGTTTAATGAGTAAAACGTTCCATCTTAACTTTGAGGCCTAGTATCAGGTAGAAGATGGTATCACAAAGGCAAGACACAGAAGAAACGCTTGCCTTATGTAAACTTTACAAGATGGCATTATTATGGGTTTCTTCTCTTTAAGAGAACAGTGACAAAGAAGGGTAACAGTGAAATGGAAGACAGAAATACTGGAATAATCATCTTTGCCAATACACTTCCGTGGGTGCAGGCCCATAGGAATGTATTGATTTTTTGGGCCCTGGGAGAAATGCAGCAAATGGTAACGCTGGACAGAATCCCTTGGATTTGATGATGTGCTCCTCCATCTCCGTGGTGAATGCTTAAGCGCTTTAAACTGCTGTGCCCGCTGAGAAAACGCTCCCCACCAGGAGCAAGGCTGGAGCAGCCAGTGGAGCTCACCTGGGGCTTCCTGACAAGGTACGTGAGGCTAACAATGCCAGGAAAGGCCACCGCGGTGGTGAGGAGAGGCTAGGGAGGTGACTATGGGGGCTATGGAGAAGATGGAGCAGAGGGGCTAGGGTGGAGAGGGGGAATGGGTTTGAGGAGATAGGAAGAGGTCACTAATGGCCTTCAGAGGCCTGCATGTGGGATTGGAAGGGGTCAGTGGAGGTTTCAGCTTATTGGAGGAAGGGGATGATGGTAAGTGGGGGTCAGTGAAGTTTGAAGAGTTCTGAGTGGGATGAAGGCAAGGTTTCAGGGAGCTGTGGAACTCTGACAGGGAAGGCAGGTCTTATTCCTTCTTTTTTTCTTCCCTCCTCACCCACGTGTTTCACCATGCTTCTTTTCTTGGGATACCTGACTATTTCCCCTCTTCCTTACACTTGGAAGCTGTACTCCTCACTCACCCCCACCCTAGTGCCTGGCCCCAGGCAGCCACATGCCCCCACCCTCCACCCCTGCGAGACACACGGGTCCTGCTGCAAGACAGCCGGGCCATCCTCCATCTGCTGCACCTTCTGGGCTGGAGGGAAGGGTTGGAGCAGGGCTGGGCTTCCAAGCTGATGGAGACTGGAGAATGAGGCTTTCTGCTGCTACATTTCCCAAAGATAAAGCTGTGGCAGTGGCACCTGCTCTGCTGGGAAGGGCTCGTTCTGGGGCCATTGCTGCTGCCCCCACTCTTTGGCCCATGCTTCAGCAGCAACATCCAGAGAACATGAGAACTTCGCAAGCAGGAGGTGGGATTGGCACAGGCAAAGAGCAGTCTGCCAGCCACTGAATCTGCCTGCTAATGGGCCATTAATGTCAACAGAAATCAATGGGGGTTACTCCGAACATGGGGTAAGCCTAAGGATGGCAATACAAAACCTGTCAATCCTAAAGGATTTTTCCCTGTATGATGCTTGCGCTTAATGGGTTGAATATAATTAACAATGTCTGGGTATCTTCTACAATTTTATTTTCTGTGTAGGAATGCTCAAATCAAAGGGTTTTTACGATATTACTGAACAATTTTTGCTCCACACTAAACCTCTCTGCTCTAGCAAGGTCACTTCTGTCTGTGGAAAAGCCTCACACTTCAGCATGGTTTAAAGAACTCATTGTAGCCCAGACTTAGAAAGGTATTCAGACACTTACAGATGGAAACTGGCACATAAGAGATCAAAGCTCCTAACTCCACTGATTCACTGATAGATTTTTAAATACTTCCAGATCAGAAAGGCCAAATCCATCAAGGAACCTAGATCCTACTTGCAAAAGTAGGTGTCTACTTTCAAAATTAAACTGCTATTAGAAATTTCAGAAAGTCTGAGTAACTGCTGCCTCACCCCCAAGTTGCTTAAATTCTGCTGATTTGCATCCATATCAGCCCCTTGGTACCTCTTGCTGTCTGGCATTCATAAAAGTCTGGGTGTACCAAGGACATTCAGATGTATTCACAAACTAAACACCCAAAACATCTGTTAGAATAGGCATTCTCAGACCACACGTTATTCAGGCTAAAGAGAAGGGATGTGTAACTCCACAGCAGCACACTTTTGAGGTGACCTAGTCCTTTTGGCATGTAGGAGACAAATCTTTGGTCCCTTCCCCTGCAGAACTGGAACAGATGCTAAAGCTGCATCCCTCCTCACTCAAGTGAATACATGAGCAATGTGTTCCAGGCTGTGATGCTCTTGGGCTCCATGGTGAGGCTAGGAGAGCGGCTGTCCTGGGAGGGTCCCTCACTGCAATTTCGTTCTGATTTTTAGTTGACTTGGTGCCTTGTGGGATTTTCGTCTAGGTGCACAGTGTGGTTCCTACAGGTAGTGTTTAAAAGTTAAGCTTTGCAGTGCTTATTGCTGATTTTTCCAAATCGTCTCCAGGCTTTTTCCCAAATGGCCAGTTTTAACCCTTTGGCTGCCTATACTCCCAACTGGAAAGTTTCTCAGGCTGACTTCTACTAGGTCCGCTAAACCTGGGTGTGCCTATCCCTTTCCTGATTACCAGGGCTATCTGACTGCGCTGACACAGCGACACTGGAAGCTACTCGCATCTTCCTCCTGCCCCCTTCCAAAAAGTGAGACAAGCAGTGTGGGAAATGGTACTTTGCAGCAACCCTCAGCATCCTGCATGGGTGGGATTTGGGGCTTTGTCCTCAGTACCCCTGGGATTTGGCTGTCACCTGTGGGAACTGAGAAGCACTTTAACCACTGCAGCTATGTCCAAGAAGGATGATAAGTCAGGGCATTCTGCCACCTACGCTCACAGACAACCAGTTAATAATGTAAGCTGAAATTGATGTGCCAGGCCATGAACAGTGCACATAATGTGCCAGCCATTCAATTGTCTCTGCTGTAGAAGCAATAACCTCTGGCAGAGAGAAAGGACAGGCAGCTGGGGATGATAACCTTTCAAATTGCTCTAACATGCATTTGGAAAGCCTATAAATCTGAATCCTGAAATACAAATTCCCTGCCATGAAGAGTAACTGCAAGTGTATAACCGATTTTTTTTCTGTATTGCAGACTGCTAAAGGCAGACAGATAGCTCACTCTTCACAGAGGAAGGAATCAAACCTTTAGACCTGTGGCTCAGTGCAGTATGCTTAAAAAGAAACTGAGAGTGGTCACCATTAGGACCACTGAATGTGATAACAATTTATGGATCATAACCCTCTCCACAGGCAGCTGCTCACTGGCATGTGCCATAGGCTGGGCACGTACTTCCTTCATGTCGACCAGCCCATAGCTCTCCTTTCTGTCATCTTCACTCTTTTGGGTTGGAAACATTGAACCTCCTGCTCTGGAGTCTGAACACATTTTTGTTACTGTGGGCAAGGCAGGGGCCTGATTTCTGTCTGGGTGAGGAATTCTGCTCTGGAAACTTTTCCAGCACACTGTGCACTAATTGAGGGGTGAAACTATCTAACTGCATTTTGATCTTACATAATCAGAGTATTCAAAAGAATCAGAAATATTTTGTTCTCTGCATATGATGTGTGTATATGTATATATGTACACCTATAGTTATAAAAGTGCACTGTGAGGCCCTGAAATTATGTCCCTTAAAGTAGTTTAGCGTCTCTTGCTGGGATGCAGTGGTCCTCTGAAAGCAGTGATCAGTGACTCTTTAAGTTGTTGTCCCTACCGTTCCAGCCCTGCAATAAAAGGGTGAACATAGTGTAAGTGGTGTATTTTAAGAAACAGAGGTATAGCATAACCCCACAGAGGTGAATTACTAAACTGTGTTAAATAATCATGCATAATTATAACTGTTTATTTCATTATATTATTCCATGATATTAATTATACTAATGCCCAGACTTATTCTCCTGTAAACCAGTGTAAAGGTCACCAATAGCTTCAATTTCCTTTGGAATATGCCCAAAGAAGCTGTTCTTTAATGTGCTCCACACAATCTACTACAATATCAAAGGTCTTACTTCAGGGCCAGTTCAAGAAAACAGAAATATCAGTGTTTCAAAGTTTGCTTCATAGCTGTGAAGTGTTAAAAATTTGGACTTGAATGGTGACTTAAAAACCACACTTTTTAAAAAAAAGAATAATAAAGTAATGGTATTACTATTCAAGCAGCAGTTCTATTACTTTCCAGCTACAGCATCCTTCTCATACGTATAGATACAAGTATACACAGAATAAACATACAGTAAGGATTTGTATTACTCTTGGAGTTATATGTTCAGGAAACTTGGGTTCATTTATGTTGTTTGCATTCCATTTTATTTATAATTAATTCCAGTATTAGACAAACACCACTTCTGATTTTCCTTGATATTATTCATTTCTTTTGGGGGTTTTACCACATCTTTGTAGAATCTTTTTTTAAGATTACCACTACCTCCTGACTTGTCTTTCCTGGCATCTAAAGCATTTTTGTGGTGAAAGACCTGTTAAATGAGTTACATGACAAATAAAATTAAGCCAGTGGGAGTTTGCCCTGAGTACAGCCTACTAGACAGGCAATTACAATGTTATGCTTAAATGTTATCATTTATTGATTTTGGTTTTTTCTGTGCAAAAATGAACTAAGCTATTTTCATTCTTCTGAGAGCCATTGTGATTTTGATTTTGATCTGAATCATTCTTCTCAGACACCATAAAGTGCAATAAACACTTCTGATATGTTGCCCAGTCTGGGGGAATTGTTTCTGTCTCCATTGTTATAGATGTTGATCATCTCTGCGTAACAAAGAGATATATAGTACTCCCAAATATCCCCATTTCTGAAAGGGATCAAAATGGTCTTGAGTCCATAGGGGCAAGCCTAGCTTCCAAAAACTCAGTGTTTCCCAAAGGCTGGAAGGACAAGCACAAATGTAAAAGAAATAATCATATCCCACATATCTCACTGCTGGTAGCTACAAGCATCAGTCTGAGCCTATTTCAAGTGTCCATGTTCATAGACGTTTCTTGAGGAGGGATGAGGTGTAACTCCAGGGCAGGTCTGTTGCTGTAAATGCAGAGAACCTCTGCTACCAGCATTTATCTCAGTGTATGTCTCCTTTAGTAGACGTCATCATCATTGCTGAATCAAAACACAAATATTACTGTCTTCAACGGGAAATATTGCAGTCAGGAGGATGACCCTTGTAAGGGAAGAGTTGTAGAACAGGGGGTAGGGTGTTATCCCTAAAGCGTGGCTTACAAGTGCTCAGCATCCAAGAATAAAGCTTCACCTCCACTGAGAGCCTGAGGAGCAGCTAGGAGTCCTCCTGCAAAAGAGGACTAGTGCACTGCATGGCAGTTTGTAGAACTGCTTATTCCACAGCTGAGGCTAAAGGCATCCTGAAAGAAGAATCTGGGCAATGACCCAACCGAATGGTTAATGCCTCTGAATCTGCAGGCAGGAGGACCCCTGCCCAGAAGCAGCTGAGTGCAGCAGCAGCTAACTGGCAGCTTTCCTGGGGTATTGAGTAGGGGCCATTCCACATATGAAAACTGTGTGCTTCCTGGAAGTCCTTATAATCCTGACCCAGCACAGATGCAGTGAACTTCTCCGACAACATGTATCAGATGGGTCTTTCAGGTTGTCTGACCTGTGCCGAGGTGCAGTCTTGACGGAGTCTAAGAATATGCTCTGTATTCTAATGTGGAAGCTTCAGTCTGCAATCATTTGGAAAGATGGTTTAAAATTGTGCCATTTTCTGTCCATGAAGTGTATACAGATGGCTTGCAAAATACGCTCACTGACATATTTCAGATCTGTCCTCTGCATGGTAACAAACATGCTGTAGCTGCTGCATAAATTATTAGAAATAAATTGCTTTCTTCTAAAGGCAGAAAAATTAGTGTCACAGTAAATTTACTAGAAAGAACAATGAAAGATTATTGAAAGCAAAAGATTTTTGTGCAACATTACCATTAAAGCGGAATTTTCGGAAGTTTCTTGTTTAGGAGTAAAAAATCTATTCTAGGTTTAAAAATTGAGGATAAAATCTCAGCACTGCCATAAATTTTGGCTATATAATTGAATTGAATTTTGCCAAGTAAGTAACTTCTTTTAGACCCTTGCTCAGATTGTAAACATAGAAAGGTCTTGAATCAGGACAATACCTGAACAGAAAAGGTTAAGGTAATTCTTAGCCAAGACAGCACTTTCCTGTGTTTTAAGTAATACACCTAGCAGGTCTGTTTTCTTCAGTGGGATTAAAGCTATGATGCATAATATCGCCAATCCTATCTTCAAAATGAATGTGGTTGGAAAAACATCAGACTTATTTAAAAGTTGTAAGATTTTGTCTTGCATTTTTTAAATTACTTTCTATTTTATTCTTTAGGCTACCTTTCTGAGGTATTTTTGAACCTTTCCATGAGATCAGAAGGGCTCAAAATGTACTCAGAAATGAATAGTCCTCTGCAATTTCTTGCTGCTCGCATTTGGGGCTTGAAGAGAAAGCATTAACAGTTGCAGTTCTTGCAATAACGTTACAAGAATCGGCAAAGCTGGCTCTGCCTCTGGCTAAATTTCAGCTTTTCATGGTACAACTTTTTCCCTCAGCCTAAAAGCTAGAAGAACTGGAACAAAATATACAACCATTTCACGTATGTGCATGGATGCAACCTGACTGTCTCATAAGGTTTGCTTCTGAGCACTCTCAGCAATCGCAGCTGGCTTGGCTAATGGTCCTCTGTAACAGAACTACTTATTCCCCCACCCCCACCCCCCACCCTCCCCCATATCCACAAAAGCTATTTTAGATGCATCTTTTCTTTCTTTTTCCAAGATGCATAGAGTATCTTACCTTATGAGGGGAGCAGATCAGCTGTAAAGAGGTACATCATGTTATGGCTCATGTAAAAACTGCGCTGTTTGAAAAAAAAGCCTGTATATTTCTTCAGCCATTTGAAGATCAAACAAGAATGATAAAAGACAGCTGTAGTACAGAAGAAGACAAAAAGCAATGAAAGGAAGAAACATGGGGATGACTGTACAATGGATATGTATTGACAGACTGAGAAAATTGGGGCTCAGGGCTCACACAGAGAGAACAGAAGGGAAAATCAAGTTTCAAACTGACTGTGAGGATAATACGGCTTTACTGATCTTTCCTTAGGTTTCAAGTGAGGATTGCCACTGTGGACTGAACCAAGATTAGACAGGGAACAGAGATGTAAGAAACCCACTGATGCCCTGTATGACCTACCGAGGGTGTGAACAGATGCTGCTCAAGAGCCAGCCACCTTCCTCGCACAGTGTCATCAGGGATGTAAAAGTCTGCACTCCTGACAGCTTCTGAGCGCACCGTGCCAGTCCTGCTGGGGATATAAAAGTTGAAGAAAACTCAGAAAGTGTGTGAGGGCCAGATGTTCACCACTTGAGTAAGCTAACTCAGGTCTCTGCAGTGATGGTTTAAGGGATGCAGCTGCTGCTGTGGATACTGTCAGTCATACCTGAGAGCCTGAAGGTTAGTGAGCCTTCAAAGGTGATTTAAACACTGGACGCTGTTGAATTTTTCCCTGGGCCATATCAAAAAGGGTATTCATCAGTGTTGATCCTGGTGGCATTTGTGAGCAAAGAATGGGAGGGATAAACATTTTGGCCTCTACAGCATTAGAGGTGCTGTTATTCTGCCTCTGGATTTGTTCCTGGGCAGCTTAACTGTATTCTCTTTCATGTTTCATGGCAATGCCATGATTTATTTGGGCTGATGACAGGGAAAGATTTATGATTATATTTCCGGAACATCCAGTGCAGACAAACCACTGAAAACAGAATGGGGGAGTTAAGCTGTGCATCTCAGCAGCCTTTACTCAGTCCCTCTTGAAACTGCAAACCGGCACGGAGAACGGCTGCAATAGCTTCAGCTGAATTCAGTGTGAGGTAGGGAGTGCTGTGGGAGTGGGGTGACCTGTTTAGCCTGGTTTAGAGAATACTGACTTTCAAATCTCGATTCCTTACTTCATGCTGGGTAGTGAACCCTCTGTGCTAGCAGTGGGAAATGTCAAGCAACTGAGAACAATCAGTCATGATCAGAATTATGATTTGATTGTCCAGGGACAATGTCAGCAACATGTTATAAGAACCTGTCAAACAAGAAAACAAAAGAATTTCTGCCTTGAGGGATTGTTCCTCAACAATCTCCAGCTCATCTGATCCCAGATTTCAACACTAACACATCCTAATATACCCTCTAGATGCCCACTAAATTTCACAGTGTTTGGAAGAAGCAGTGGATTTTAGAGCACCTTTAGACAGAAACAAATTGCCACCCTTAATGATAGTAAAGTGTTTCGGTTTTTTTCCCTGTGTGTGGCTACAGTAGACCAAGTTAAGTTAAGGCTGATGCAAGCAACAGCAAATTAAATTTAAAAGCAGTAAGAGAATAACTGATTTTGGTTCTTACTATTGCTGTTACATACAGGGACATACAGACTGTAAATTATATGCAGAGCTAATGGCCATCCATTAATTCACATTCACATGCCAGATAACCAGCCTGTGAGATTTACCCCTGCTCCTTGATTAGCTATTCCCTCTCCTACTCTCAGGGCGGGGGGGGGGGGGGGGGGGGGGGGGGGGGGGGGGGGGGAAGGGGGAAGAATAGACACCTCATTTCAACCTTTTGCTCAAATCTAGCACATTTCTTCTCTCTGCATTGTGACACAGCAAATGGATATCAAAACTATGACCTGACAATTATCTTGAGATCTTGTGATACCTGATGAATATAAATCAGTAGCCATAAGCATGCCTTGGAACAGCTAGCAATATATAAAATCAATATTTTGTCAGTATTTTCTGCAACATAAACTCACCTTCTGGTGAGGGTGGTGGAGATCTCCTCAGCGTTTTCAGCCTTTTCTCTGAGCTGGGAGAAGAAACAATGAGAAATAGTGCAAAGTGAAGCAGCACTCTGCTGTGCGGGGTGTTTAGAGCAAGATGGACAAGGAAAGACAAACAAGTGCAGCAGCAGAGGTCAGGTAAGGACAAGGTTTGGTTCTTATGAAATCCTCAGAATGAGAGGGAATCTCTGCCGAAAGGGACGATTTGGCAGAGGGGGTGATACAGCCTCCAGGACTTCTCGTCCTTCTTTCATTATTTAGGCCCAGCTTCCGATACCTTTATTAGAGCAACTGCTCATTCCTGAGAAAAATTATTTGCTCACCACACTAAGTACACCAGTTACACCACCAGAAAACCTGGGAGCAACATTCAGCTGTATAAATTGGACTCTGATCCAGAAATTTTAATGACTGTAGCAGAGCAAAGCCCTAAGAATAAGTTAATTGAAAATAAAATTTATTTTTTGCCTGCCTAACTCATTCTCTTCACTCAACATACTTCTTATTTCACTAGATTTATGTCACTTTTAAGTCTTATAGATTTATACAAATGATCCATATCTATTTAACATGGTTGTTTCGCCTCCTTTCATTTTGTGGAGCCCCACGTTTTCCCTAACTCCACGGAAAAAAATGACATGGTCAAAACAAGAAAAAAAGTCCCTGCCATTGATAATTACCACGCAGTTATTGCAGTTGAGAAAGATCTTGCACCATTTACTGCCTACTGAGATGCAATCAAAATTAAATGGGTGGAAATAACTCTGAAGTGGCAACTTTAAGCTGTAGCAAAGGAGCGCAGGGCCTTATTTTCAGGACAACACAGAAAATGGCCTGGGTCAAACTAACCCTCTGTGCCGTGTCCAGCACAGGCGATAGGAAATGCTGCTCGGGGACAACTCATGATCCTGCCTGTCCGCAGTCCATCCTCCTCACACTCCTCCGGCACCCACCACCACACGGAGGATGCCAGCGAGCACATGCTTGCCTCTTTTAGTATTTCTTTATGGACCTGCTGCCCTGGAATTTATCTGCTTCTGCCTTTTTTAACTGGCTGGTACTGTGGACCTCCACAGCCTCCTGTAACAGCAGATTGCAGAAGGTAGAGCAGGTAGTGACCTGAGGTATCAAAAAAACCCCAAACTTTATCAGGGTTGAAATTGCTCTCCAACTGGTTTCTGTGAGTACCCATAGGACGCCACAGGACTTGGCAAATAGTAATTCTGTATTTGCTTTACTCACTGCCTTCATTTTATAAACCTTGACCATATTCCACTCAGCCTGGGGGAGGGATAAGATCATGAAAAGTCCCATCCTTTTCTGATTCCCTGTAAAGGCTGCTGATCCATCCCTTTAATCATCTTAGTTGCTTTTCTCCGCATTTTTGCTAATTTCTCTATGCCCTTAAAATGTGGAAATAGGATTGTACAGAGTGTTCAAGATGTGGGTGCACCAAGGTTTTATATTTTATGGTTTGTTCTTACCATCCTTTCTGGGAACACCTCGGATTTTTTGTTGGCACTTTTGGCTGCTGTTGCATTTTGAGCAGATCTGTTCAGAGACTCGCAGGTCTCTTTCCTGAGCTTCAGCTGCCAGTTTTCAGTTCAGCACTGTGTAAGCACAACTTAGATTATTCTCCCTAGATGCACTACATATATACATACACAGGAACTTCTTTGCTACTTATTACTGCCCTTGCTCAGCTGCGTACTGCCATTCTAGATCTCCTTACGATGAGTGTGTGTGTGTCATTTGACTCACTGAAGGAGTTCAGTATCATCTGCAAACTGGGACACATTTCTGTCCCCCTTCCTTCTGCAGGTCATTGATGAAGATCCTCAATAAAACTTGTTCCCTAAGACACTCTACTGCTTACTCTTCTTTATCCTGAAAAGTGACAATGAATCCCTTCACTCCCTACCCTGTATGCAGCTTTCAATTCATAGAAGCATCAGCCCCATGGCAACTTCTTTTCTTCAGTAGTGTTCAGCTAGGCATCATGTCAGGGGGTTGTTGAAAACTGGAACAAAAAATAACTTTGATATGTGGATAACTTTTACAAGTTCAGAAAACTAGTGAGGCAAGATTCACCTTTACAGGATTTACTTAGTCCAGTGAAGGCCACCACTTGCATACAGAAATGGGAGTAAATCCTGCACTAATCCAAGCGTGGGCCACCAGAAGCTGTTTCTGAGCAGTGGGAAGGTGAGAGGGGTGGCTTCTGTCTATATTGACTTGATCCTTTGCATGCCTACTTAGGGCGGAAAAAACTTAGAACAAAACAGCCCGAGGGCAAGGGATGCTACAGAATCTGAAATAAATGAAAACAGGTCTACCCTGGATACACCAAAGCAAAATCCTGGGCCTGCAGAAGCCTTCTCAGTATGGAAATGTTCTCTACTACAGACTCCAGCCTAGCTAGCTAGTGAGGAGCTCCAATTTTGAACCACCACCATGAGATCAATGTCATACTTTTCAGAACAGCAGGTAAGTTTGGAGTGGATAACTCTGTCCCCCGCCCCAAATATCTGAAAAGCAGAAGACTTAAAGGCTTGCTCTGCAGAGCTTCTGGGCTGGCCCCTCTGGAGCTATTCCTGCACTCCCAGGTAACGGATCCTCGTACATTTAGTTTCACTGGTCTCTTTTTGCCTGGTTTTCTGCGGAAGAGGAGGCCATCCATCGGAAGCAGACAGCAGCCATGAAGGTGAGCCTGGATCTTGACACTTTCCCCCCAGGCTGAGCACCTTTTTTAGGCTGCGGGGCTTCCAGTGAAGTACTGCTTAACACTGGGGTCAAATCTGTTTCCCTTAAAACAAATGTGGGCAGCAGAATCCCAGCCCTGATTTTAAATTGGCCTTTCTTGCACCACCAACCTGATACTTTCTGAAGTATATGTATATCGTACAAACTTCCGGGAAAAAAATTTGCATTAGTTCTGGAACCAATTAATAGTTCACCATTGTAGGACTGGCAGATTTATTTGTACAGCATCAGAGGTTTGTGGGCTAAGCTCACCTAGGATAAAAAAAAAAAAAAAAAAAAAGTAATAACTTAAAGTCTGCTATCTGTGAAGCTCCTGCACACTTTTTTTTTGAAGTCTGCACCTTTGCCACCCCCTTCATTAAGCTTGGTATTATTTACTAATTTCATGACACATTAAAGGTTTTACTAACACAAACCCTCTTCAGTATAAATGGATTTCTTCCACAGAAAGGCACAACTCAGTTTCTTATTCTATTTATATCTATAAATGAATATTTGTATTTGATGTGGGAATTATTTCAAAATAATGTTTGCTATTATAGCACACTATATCATATTTATAAATGTGTGATGTAGCATTACTGCACTGTTTTATTGAGTTTACCAGGAAAAAGTCAGAGAACGGAGTGTGTCATCTATATACTGGAAGTACTCTTTCTATTATGCTGTGTGAAAGTTCACAAAGGAGCATGACCAACAAAGGGAATGTTTTTCTCTAGCAAATATTAGTACTTTATTACAATATTGCAATAGTAAAACTATTGTAGGTTTCCTTAACAGTCAAACTGAGTTGTATACCTCCACATAAAGGTGGTACAGGAGATGCCCATGCCTACTTCACTTGGTAACAAGGTGAGAGGGGATGGATGGTGGATGCTGTGAGCCACCGCTGTAACAAGAGGCTGAAGTCTCCACTTATTTTGCCTAAAGTTTGAGCTTTTGTCTTTAAGCTCATCGATTTGCTGCCTTGTGTTGCAAAGTATCTCTGCAAAAGAAGATTTGATGCTCGGGGTTCTTTCCAAAAACATGTTTTCACTGCAATAAAGGTAAAGAGGAGATTTATATGGGTATATGTAAGCCTGGAAATTTCAGGATTTCTGTGAGGAGCAGGTTCTGAGCTGGTAGCTCCTGGAGGCAGCCTAGACTAACCAGCTTCACTGCCTAGAAGTCCCATCTGCCTTGTTCAAACCTGGTATCAATTTTACCCTCGTTTTCAGTGGGAGCAGACTAAAATCTCTCGCTCCTGTTTTCTTCTTAGGAGCTGAGGTTTGCTGAGCAGCTCCTGATAATTTGAAGAGCAAGCTGTAGGCCTTATGCCTCCAGGCAGAAGGTACTCAGGTGTCTCCAAAAGAGCAAGTAAATGGTTTGCCAGGGAAAGTCAAGGTTTTTTACACTGCTGACTTTTCTGTAATTTTAGAGTATACGACCACAAGCTGGCCTGAAAATACGGCACAGATGTTCCCAACAGCAGCTCCCACTTACTCTTGGGCTTGTGCAAAGGTTGGGGCAGATTCATACTTATTTTTAACCCAGTGATACTTTTTTTTTTTTTTTTGTGTACTGTGTTCTGCATACTCCGTAATTTGACTTGCATTTTTAAGGTCTGAGGGAATGAAGTAAGCTATTGAAGTAAATCCATTCTGGGCAAAAGCAACCCCTTGATATAGAGAACTGACCAGTTTTTTTGACACAGGGTTGTCTGTTCTGCTCAGTGCTGAACGGTCAGAAATAATACTTACCCGAAAAACTATCAAGCGCAAACTTCTGCCAGAGTACAAATAATTTAAAACTGTGAGGTTAGGATTTTCTGTGGTGGCCGGGAAGAGAGATACCCAATTCCCACTAGGTTTAAGGGAACGCTCATTTCCTTCAGAAACCTGTTAGTAAGTTATGGTCTAATGGTCATGCTAATACTTAGCTACATGGTATAAAATAAAATGTTCTGGACTGTTTGGAGAAATAATCAAGTTATTTTGATCAATGCCTCTGCCTTTTGTCTCTGATGGGACAAATCAGTTAAACAATTGACTTTTTCATAGGTATGATTTCTTTAAAATGTCATAAGGTGATAGAAAATTGAACAAAATTTACCCAAGAATTTATCTTAATTCCTGTTAATGATATTCACTACTTTCTCACTAAGTAGGCCAGATGTATTTGCACTATAAAGAATAGGACCATAATGCTAAAAACATGCAAAGCTACATGGCAATTCACTTTTGCTGAGGAAAGAAATGAGGTGGTAAAGAAGCAATGTGCCAAATTTTGTTCTCAGATTTTGTAGTGAGGCAAAGGTAAAGACAAAAAAAGATCTCACCTTCTCAGAGACATTAACACCATTTTCTTCTTTTTTGATGATGAACAAGATTTGCTATTAGAAGAGAGAAGAGTGCATCTGATATCCCCAGGAGGGGAGATCAATAGCAGAAACAGTTACATACAGAAGCTTGTTATGTGATTTTGGGAAGAAGGTGGCAAGAATGAAAGAAGATGGAAATGGATGGGAGTGTCCTGACTGGCAGGGATGAATTCTGGATAAAAACTAGAATCATGGGGAATATTTTGGAATGAAGGGAGAGGGTGAATTGGTGAGAGCCACAAACAAGATTTTTTGTACATAATAGAAAAGCCAGGATGAGACAGAATGTGTGGAGACATACAGAAGCAGAGTAGTCTCCAGTCATTTGACAAAACTCTGCTGCAGAATCTGTAGATAAATCTGCTTTTCTTGAATCTCCTCACTGGAACCTGTTGTTAGGATTGTGTGATATTAACTTAATGTAATGGCAGATCCATCTAAACTTGCCATTATCTACACTGTTTACTAAAGAATTAGAGAGCTGTGCACAAGTGTAAGATTGCCAACATGACAAAAACTTATATGTAGATCAGCATGGGTTTACAGATTAAGAGAACCAAGGAAAAAAATTCCCCCCCCATGTTTGACAGTTTTGGTCTTGTATGGATATTTTGTTCTGGAACACAGTAAATTATATTTAGGAGAAAGGGAGTCTGTACCAGGAACTTTTCTGGGAGAGCTGTTTTGGCCAGTCTCCCCATGCAGACACACACACACACCAGTCTTTGTACGCACGGAAAATAGCACACAGAGATTCTGTAAGGACAAATTTGATACAATCTGCAAAATCTTAAGCCCCGATCCTATATAACATGTATGCCTGCAGTCAATGGACACTAGGTGTTTAAATGTCTCCGAGGGTCTGGGGAACCACTAGTGATATATTGGATTCCAGTCCAGGCACTGACAGTGAGAAAATTTACTCACATGTCACCATGATACCGGGAGCGACAGGTGGAATTTCTGTCACTGAAGTTTAGGTTCCCATGGTGTACAAAAAACTAGCTGCTGAGGTTCCCACTGTAGTCAGAGAAGGTCTGGTAAACAGGTGATGGTGTTCAGGGTGCAATTTGTCTGTCCAAACATAAGTGTCTGTTTTAGGAGGGGACGAATCAAGTTTTAAATCCCACCGGTTAGTGCCTCTCTCCTGACGACTGAGGAAGTCTAAGACAACTAGTTCAGATGCAAACACCTCCGCCACAGCCACACACAGCCTCTTCAGCTGCTTTTATATTTCTATGGGGAATCATACATCTCTTACCATTCCCCAGGATACTGAGACGATCGTTCTGCAGCTCGCAGAGCAGGGAGGCAACACTGAAGAGCAGCTGAACCTTTCCAGCTCCAACCTGCAAAAGCAGCACTGCAGGAAGAGCTTGCCCGAAGGAAGGCTGTGCCAGTTGGATGTGCTGGGCGAGGGGATTAGATCTTCAAGGAATGGTTGCAGAGTTCCACTGGAGCACAGAGGCTTTCAGCCAAGCTAGAAAAGTGGGAGCTGACACATTCCTTTGTGCCGAAGCCGGGCGATATGGATAAGCTGTGTGCACAGATGGTGCTCTGGCTGCTGATCTCGTCGCTGTGTGCAATCACCGAACAGTTAGACTTCCAAAAACACCAACCCCCTACCCACTTTTTTCCCCAAGTCTCTTCCCATCCCCTCTCCTCCATCCCAAAATATCCCCTAGCAATTAAAATACCATCAAACTCTGCAAAATGTGGGTGTGAATCACGGGCAATTAACAAAGGAAAGGAAAGAGTTCATTTAGAAAACTGCCAGTTCAATTCTGAGTGGGAGGCAGGCTCTTTACAAAAGTAGCAGAGCGCTTTTTCAACCTTGTGAAGCTAGGCTGACAAGCTTAACTTGTTCACAGTGCCGTCAGTCAAAAATGAGACAATAAATTTTCACTACACTAGTAGATGTGGCACCGGTAATGGAAAGTATCCTGTCAGTGTATCAGCGAGGAAGAAGATGGAGTGGTTGAAACTTTTCAGCATTTCTGGATGTTAGAGCCTGAGTCATAGGATTGCAGTTGGAGAAGAGGGCTGTACGGGTTTGCTGTATTTAGCCTAGAACAGATGTCCTTCAGAAGTTCCAAACCATGACAGAGTGCACAAAAGAAAGAGTAAGTACTTAATTTTTTAAATTACTCAAACTGATAATAGATATGGAAAGCGTTCCTTTTTCACTTCTTCCTCAATTGAAGTAATCTCTCAAGGACAAAAAACGCTTACAAGTGAAATCCATTGCTTTAATGCCATGTATTGTTACCAAATGGCATTATTCCATAAATGCCACACCGAGGTACAGAGTGAGCCTGGGTGAAGCCAGGGAGTGGTTTAGCACAGCTTGCAAATTGTGTCTAAATGTGAAAAAATGAACTGAAAGGATGTGCTGAAAACTTATGACAATTAATTCACTTTCAACAACGTGTGAGAAAGATACTAATTTGGCTTTTAGTGATTGTGTCACTGTTCCATGAACTGCAAGTGAAAAAAAAAAAAAATTTATGTCAGATGACATAAGTTACTGGAAATTGTTTTAAATTGCATCTTATATTTATGCTCACAATGAACATGATGTGTTTTACATGGCATTACACATCAGGCAGCATTATCAGATGCCTTTATCCAACAAAATAACTTAATTTGTGATAGGCTACCCTATTCATATTGATTCTTCCAAGCATCTCTTCAGGACCTAGATGCCAATCTACATCTTAATGTAGGCTGGCTGAGCAAGGGTCATAAGATGACACGTTTCCTTGAGCTTAAAAGCAACCTGAGAAAGTTCCTTTCTCATTAAAAGACTATCAAATTGTACCAAAACCAAAAAAAGTCCTATGGATATTTTTGAACAATGAGGAGAAGAGAACTTTATGATCAGTTTTCTATATTCTAAGAAATGTAACTTGGAAAAGGGGAAACACATATAAGACAAAGGTTTTCATCTTTCCAGCTAAGTTCTGTTTGTCCCAAAGACAATTCATTCAACACTTCCACAGATTTCATCAGCAAGTCAAAAACCAAACTTGAACAGCATCTGATTAAGTTTTACAAACACACATAGCTTTTCAAAATTGTAACGAGAATAATTTTTAGGCACAACAAAGAGTGACTGGTATTGCTGCTTGTAACACCCAAAGATTTCCAGAATTAGCACTAACTGACGTACAAGCAAGCACAGAGCAAGCAGATACAGTTGACTCACTTTTGGAAACCATTTAGAGATATATAGCTTTTCCAGCTACCAGAAACTGAGGACTGAAGTTTGTATCGTATTCAGGCTCTAAGCTATATGTGAGAATCTATTTTCTATGATGAATGCGCTAAAAATAAATAGAGTATGCTTGCCTCGGGAACATCTAAAAACTCTTTAGAAATGGCAACAACTGGTTGTATACCAAACTGTCAATACCTTAATGAAGTGTCACCTTCCACATTATAGAAATCTCTGTGTTTAAAAAGAAATTGAATGAAGGAAAAATAGGATGCTATGAGTTTGAAGAAAAAACTGTCTAAAATGTGAGCAACAAAAAATACAGGAAAATGGTTTATGCCTTGTATTTTTAAATCCAATTAAATGCTTGGTCAGCCTCTTTGAATTCCAGATGACAGAAAGTAGATCTTAATAAAGGTTGAGTAGTTCTGGTCAAGGTCTAGTAATGAAAAGACCATAGAAAACCCTGCAAAGAAATGTCAATTTCTATATTCTCTGCAGAGAAAGGATAGCATGTTGCTAAAGAGAATGATTGAGACAGCAAGATCTATACTGAGAATATAAAGAAATACCGAGAATGTACTGACTGTATAAGCATTGCCAATTTGGGATGCTGAAAAATAATGTGAATAGTTAAAGACTGCACCATAGTCATGCAAACGCAAACAGCTGTGCTGGTGTCAAATGGGCAACTTTAAACCTGTTATTTATTGGATGAGCTACTTGACTTTACAGTTTTAACTTTCTCTGAATGGCAGAAGTGTACAGCAATGCACTAGATGCTTTGGGAAGACCACGCTTGGAACACAGCCCTCAGCTCTGTAGCCTTGTCTTATACAGGAACGGTGCTAAACCCCGTCACAGTGTGTGAGCAAACAGGCAATCGAATTGAGCCTCTGGCGGTATTAGTTTTGGAACTAGAGGCACTAAACTGATTATTTAACCAGCACTGGCTGTGAAGTACCGCTGTTAGCAACTCAAAGTTGGTACTTACACATATCTACCAATTTTTCACATTCCCTGCTGGTGTGTATTTATTTTAGTCATCTAAAGTGGATTGATCACACTCATTTAAGCATACAGCTATTTCTTATTACTGCATTTGAAAAAGCGAGATAGGTAGAATTGAACCTGTAAGGCTGAATCTAAACCAAAAGGGAACGAGAACAAATGACAATTTCTAAATGTATTCCAAAATGTTCACAGGTCTATGTAAGTAGAAACTTCATTCCTTAGCTGCCTAAAAAATTCTGTTCTGTCATTTAAGCAAGAAAAATCTTTGTCCTGTACAATTTTATATTATACTATGTCCATGTTGGCACCATATAAAAGACCCAAGACAGCTATTCTCTCTCAAGGTCATGTTCTCAGGTATTATTGGTTTTCTTTCCATTTTATTTTTGAAGGACTGTCTGTGTTATGTAGAATGCTCCACTCCCCAAAACCTGAGTCACTCCAGGAAAATCTGCATGAGTAAGGACTGGCAGAGTTTGGCTCAAGTGACTGCCGTGCAACACAGCACTGCTTTTAAAGGTCAGCACTCAAAGGGCAGTGGCTCCTTTTAAATTTACTTCTGATAGTAAATGAAATAAGAAAAACATTGTTTGGGGGACAGGGGATGGGACAGCTTCTGCCTCTTCTGTCCTGCTGATATTTATCAAGCCTTATTTGCCACTCCAGCATACCTGATGTCGGACAATTTATGGACAAAGAGTGGCAACTCTTACCTAGTTCTATGACTGAAACAAAAGTCATTAGAGCTTCAAGTCTGGGTACTACCTGCAGATCCTTCTTTTGCTCCTGAAAACTGGAAAACTTCTGACGAGCTGGCAGAAACGCTTATTATTCCCTCTGAAAAAAACTCTAGGTTGGATGGAATTTGACAAGACAATTTTCTAGCAGTAAAAAAGTATTAAACAGATACTGCTGGAGGTAAGATACGTATATCAAATTTCTTACACCCTGCCATACCTTCATAAGTGTAATTCACAGCAGAATCAACCTAATTCCAACAGGTATTTTTTTCAGCTGTTAAGCTAGACTATCTATATTTCACCTTAATACATATACATATTCACATAAAGGCTCATTTCTAGGCTCGCCTTAAATAGGAGGCTGGGACTTAAAGTTCATACAGCTAATTTATTTACTGCAAGCCAACTTACACAGTCTGACTTACAGTTTATATCAAGACATAGTAAAAGTGTAGCCAGCAGGTTGAGGAGTGGCTATTGCCCTCTATTCACCAGTTGTGAGACCACATCTGAAATATTGGGTCCAGTTTGGGGCTCCCAGTGCTAGAAAGACATTGACAGACTGGAATAAGTCCAACACAGAGCTACCAAGATGATTGAGGCTGGACCACGTTAACTTTCAAAGTGGGGCTGAGGGAACCGAGTTTGTTCAGCCTTAAAGAAGCCGAGGCAAAAGAGAAATCTAACTCCTGTCCACAACTACTGGAAAGAGCACATGGCTAGGGCAAGAGGCATTTGGTACAAGCTGGAACACTGGAAATTCTGACTTGATTTGAAGAATTTTTGTCTTTTTGTGAAAGTCGTCAAATCCTGGGATGGGCTGCCCAGTGAAGGCAGTATCTCTTACTTTGGAGATACTTAAAGCCCTCTTGGAGACATAGCCTGGGGCAACCTGCTGCATCTAGATCTGCTCTAGGCATGAGATTGGACAAGAAAATGCCTGGAAGTTCCATCTGATATATATGGTTCTGTGGTTCAATGACTGGTTTATGGGATGGAAATTAAGTGCACACAAAGAAAAGTATCCACAGGTGCTTTGGAGGTGGTTACCCAGCAGCACATTTCATACTGAACAACCCATTTGCTACTTGACTTTTTCTGCCCTTGATATTAATGTTTTCATGGGGTTTTTGGTTCAAGGTGGTATTTATGGGGCCCTTAAATTCCACTCCGTTAGGAGCAATAAAAACTGCTGTTGTTTATTGGAAATACATTCCCATTAAGCATTTCAGTCATGCTTGAGCACAGAATTGCCTTGGAAGAGGAAGTAATACCTTCTCTCCCTTACACGGGAAGCCAACCTCGCTGGCTTCTAGGGATTTGTACATCTTCTTGACTTTCTCCAGGAGTTTGTAAGTGAAAGTAAGGAACAGCCTTTCCTTAGCTATGGAAACCTCAGCTGGACAGATTGCAAATACTTGTAGCATTTCACTACACTTCCCAAGACATTAGGAGAAGCAAAACCACATGTTAAGCTAGAAAGAGTGTGCAGAATAGAGCACGATAGCAACACCCCTGAGGTGAGCGAAACGCCACTATTGACTATTTGTAAGAGAAGGAAAGGGAAGAACTGAAGGCTGTTACAGCCATATATTATGCATCATAAATTACTAAAACTTATGCCATGTATTTACATCTGCTGATAGACCAAAAAAATAAACCCTACAATTAAATTGACTTGGGAAAGGAAATAAGCAGGGGTAGGAAAACTGAAACTCCTGGCTTGTTATTCAGTCATCAAAGACCTCTATTTTGCAACAAGCTGGGAGTATTCCATTAGCAGTCTCAGAAGTGCTGAAGGACTAAGAGCAAGGCCCTGCGCAAAGAGACAGCCTGAATTAGTAAAGATGCAAGGGGGTTCTCAAGACATGCTTTGAATTTCAAAACCGACGGCAAATCACAGTTGTTCCTTGATACTCTGTTTATGTTCTGTGCTCTTGATGAGAGCATAATATTGAGCTATAACCAAAGCAAGGCACTTTACCTTTGACAAAGGAAGAGCTCTTGAACAGTTTCCTTTGGAAGAAAAGGAGGACAGAAGAGGGAAGGTGATGTTGCCGATCCTTGAAACTACGAGAAATGTTAATGCAAATTTACCTAAGTGACAGAAAGCAAAGGAGCACTCCTGTTCTGGATAGCAGCTTTTGTAAGGTCCGGGAATTCTTCAAGCATCAGTGCAGTAGCCACGGAATAAGCCAAGCCTCCTGGTTCCTGTTGTTGGGGGCTACAGCTGGGGCTGAAGCCCCGTGTGGTGACCCAGGCCCTCAGACCCTGTGCGGAGGAGACACTCCGCTGAGTCTCAGGAGTTTTACCTACAAGAGGTGCACCGGGCACACAGCAAAATGCTAAGTAGACCCTCCTGATGGAGTTAACAAAGCTGGACCCTACCAGAAGGACAGCAATGCTGGCTGGAGCTGCTCCCGCGTTAAGCTGCCTGGCAGGAGAGCATTTTTTTGGAAGGTTACTGAACACAGAACTGAAAACCCCAGCAGCTGTTGTCTTTACCTTTTGCAGCTTGGTAAACATGCAGCCTTTCATTTTGCTCTGGACAGAGTATGTAAGTGCTGTATGCATCCTTACACCTGCTCTGGCAGTACCTACATCTGCTTACGGGGAACAGCAAACCCGTGCAAACCGGGTGCTTGCAGCCGAGGGGTTTCAGCAGCTGTTCGGAGCTGTTTCCCGGAGCCGGGAAAGCCGGGAAGCAGGCTCAGGCTCGGGCCCGGCGCGACCCCCACCCCCAGGCCCCCTTTCCGCGCCGGCAGCGCTGCCGTGCGGCCCCCCGGGTGCGTGGGGGCTGCGGCCGGCCCTGCGAGCGGGGCCCAGAGCCGCGCCCGGCGCCCGAGCCCGGCGGGTGGAGCCGCGTCCCGCCCGCCCGCAGCCACGGCTGCCGCGCCGGCCCCGCCGCCCCGCCCGAGCCCTTCCTCGGAGCCCTGCCCCAGCCGGCGGGGCCGGGCCGGGCCGGGCCGCCCCGTCCCGCCCCTCCGGCGTGCGGGGGCCGCCGCCGCCGCCTCCAAACTTTCGACGGGGCGCGCCGCGCCGCTGCCCCAGCCCCAGCGCCAGGGAGGAGAGGGCCGCCCCGGTGAGTGTGCGGGGGGCGGCGGCGGCGTGCGGGGGGACCGTGCCGTGGGAGGCGGGGGCAGCCGGGCCTCCGCGGGGCGAGCGGGCTGCGCGCCCTGCCCTGCCCTGGGCACCGGCTGCCGCGGCGGGAGCCGGCGGTGGCCACGCTCGGGGCGGGAGGGGGGTGAAAACGGGGAGGGGGTGAAAACGGGGAGGGGGGGCCCGAGGGGTGCGGCCGGCGCGGGGCGGCGGGTTGGAGTCCCCGCCGCTCCCGGCTGGGGTCCCCGCCGCGCCCGGTTGGGGTCTCCGCCGCTCCCGGTTGATGTGCCTGCCCGCCGCTCCCGGCTAGAGTCCCCGCCGCTCCCGGTTGATGTGCCCGCCGCTCCCGACTGGGGTCCCCGCCGCTCCCGGCTGGGGTGCCCGCGGAGCCGGTTGATGTGCCCGCCGCTCCTGGCTGGGTCCCTGCGGAGCCGGCTGGGGTGCCCGCCGCTCCCGGCTGGGGTGCCCGCCGCTCCCGGTTGATGTGCCCGCCGCTCCCGGCTGGGTCCCTGCGGAGCCGGCTGGGGTGCCCGCCGCTCCCGGTTGGAGTGCCCGCCGGCCCGGTTGGGGAGCGGGGGGGAGCGGCGATGCCCCGGCTGCGCGCTTGCCGCTACCGGCGGCTCCAGCACCCCCAGCCGTTCCCCAACGCAGGCGCTGCGGTCCCGCTGGAAACCTGCGATGCCGCGTTCCGTGCTCGGCACTCGCTCTCGGCACCGAGGTGGGTCTCTGCGGGCTTTCCTCGGCCCCAGGTGAGGTGCAGTGTGATGCCCGCCCCTGAGGACCTGGCTGTGGGGGAAAAAGCAAATGGGACAAACCCCCCAGTGCCCGTGCAGTGTGCAAGGTGTGCAAATAGATGCTGTCAGCGGGAGGGTTTACACCAAAAAAGAGCAGAAAGGGTCCTGTGGCACACTGCCTGAAGTATCAAACGCCACTGCGGTTTCCCCCGCTGGTTCTTTGCCCACTGACCGTCCCACCGACAATGTCGGGCTCGTCCAGTTCATTTCATCGCTTACGGACAGGCCAGCTCATTTCTGTGTGAAACCCTGCTCATTCCCCCTACCTCCCTCAGCTTTTGCTTATTGACAAGACCCAAACGCCTTTCATCAGCTGAAACAGGGCAGTGACAAAGAAAATAAAAGTGGCAGAATAAAGAATGCTTTGCTAAAAAAATAAAAGGGGTGTGTGTGCTGGAAGTAGGAACTGAAAGTCAGGGACTAGAGAAACAGGTGACAATATTCTTGGGAAGAAAGGGATGCTACGTTCTTTGGCTGAGCTACATCCTCCTGCCTGGAAGGAAGGGAAAAACCTGTGAAATTTGCCTTCCCTCCCACCCTTTTGCTACAGTGTATAAATATGACCTGCCTTTATTTTGCACTGAAAAAATTATGAGATTTTGGAGCACCTGAGAGTCCTAGGACCTCACCAAATCTCTACATTAATGATACATGCAAGGATACTCCTTGGGTGTAGGTACACAGGTCGAAGGAAACTGCTGAGCAGAGTTCTGAACTTCTGCATAGTCTTGGCTGTGCAAATTGTGGTGGATCTTTTAATTTTTTAAGCTGGTGGACCAAAGGTGTATTTATGAGGAATCTGTGCTACCCGTGCTTAAGCTAGTAGTTGATAACTGCTTATATTACTAAAATCGGCAGAGTAAGCTTGCACGAACAGCCGACACTGATACGTATCTTGCAGTGTTTTGCATCTCAGGCTTACCCTATTAATTGTGCAGTAAATGCAGAGACCCTATAGCTTAATTCTGACCAGTTTAGTTGGGGGAAAAATGCCTTTCAGCCCATTCTAACTGTTGCTTTTGCAAAAAGAGCTTGCACTGAGAAATCCTTTGGAGTATTGTCTGAGATGCAAGCAAACACGATGGGCTCCATCACCTGCTGGTAGACAACCTTCCTTTCTGTTCAGAAATTACACCTAAGGATGCCACTCACAGATAGTTAATGGGGACAGAGGTAGGGATGACAGCCTACAATAAAGTGAATCTGATTTTTTTTTAAAAAAAAAAATTCCATCTGAAACCAAAGGCATTAATAGCTAGGCTGTCTCTTTAGGCAGACCTGAATTTGTGACGAATTAAGCTATGTGTAACACCTGATGGCCAGACGGTGACATTTCTTCGCTACTCTCGCTTTCCCTTCGGGAATGTATGAATGGGGAAGCAGAGCTGGTAACTCAGGTGTGACTTTCCCCTCCGCAGCAGCCAGCGGTGTTTTATTGGTGAGCCTGCTGGGCATCGGCAGGTTCTTAGCATTTTCCCAGGTCAAGCCAAGGAGTCCCCAGGTGCACGGTGCCCGCTGAGCATGCCACCCATGGTCTGGGCAGCCTGGGTGGGGACATGCCCATTTTATTTAAGACTGAAGTCTGAGTCAGCAGTTAACTGTAAAACATCCATGTATCCATCCGTGCCTGCTGAAGTCTTAGGGCAGCATAGAATTTGGCTCAGCCTGCGTGGGGAAGGCAACAAAATGTGATTTTGATGCCAGTGGTGGAATTTTTACTGACATTGGCAGGGGAATGATTAGCTTTTCTCTATGACTGCAGTCAGAAACGAATCCCTGATCGGCAGCCTCCAAGGAGCTGTGTTTTCTCAGACATTACACAGAAAGGAAATATTATATATAACTGAGTTTTAATTGTTTCTTGAGTTAATTTCAGCATGAATAGGTTACACAGTCATTTCAGAGAAATGCTATTATTTCAGTTCTGTTAGAGTGGTATTTTTCCTTGCCTTGTGGCACAAACTTTCCTGAAAGAAAGTTTCTTAAAGAAAGACCTTGGTAATTAGTTCTGTGGTATCAAGGAGGGGAGTAAACCTGTAAGAATTCAGTAACAATTTAAAGGAAACACTTTCCATTAAGGAAAAGCCGGAAGATTATTATGCTAATAACAGTCTGGATGGTGCCGTGCCATGTAGAATTCCCATAGGTATTAATGGAAGTTTTGTGCTAAATCAGCAGTAGTTTTAGGTAGTGGATTGTAAAAAAAAGGATATGCCGCCCAGCAGGATCTTAATCCTTCTGCATTTACTTAGGCAAACTTTGTCTTTGAAATGCTTTTGAAATCTGTCCCAATTTTCAGCAGGAGTCATGCCTGAATAATATTATGGGATCGGGCTTCAAATGTGAGGGCAACAGAATTTAAATATATTAAGACAGATCTCTTAATCCTGCGACGTAGAATGTGGGTTAGAGGAGGAAAGAGCTGTAGCTTTAGCTTGTTACTTCTTGTCTTAGCCACTGAGGACTGATTTCTCCACGTGTTCTTGTACTCTTTTTGTTTTCAGGGCCAACTCTGTTGCTTAGACCAGGCTGCTGCAAGGATGGGGCGCCTGGAAGTAGGAGGTGAAGAAAACCAGACAGATGAAACGAAGATGGAGCTGTTCACCAAGCTGTACTTGCCGAGATACACCACACCGCTCAACGAATTGGCTCTGGACCCTAAACCAGAACTGAAGGACAGCACAACGCTAGTTGAAGTGCAGATAATCCTCATCTTCGCTTACTGCTCCATCATCCTGCTGGGGGTGATCGGGAACTCCCTCGTGATCCACGTGATCATCAAGTTCAAAAGCATGCGCACAGTGACGAACTTCTTCATTGCCAACCTGGCTGTGGCTGACCTGCTGGTGAACACGTTGTGCCTGCCCTTCACTTTGGTTTACACGCTGTTGGGCGAATGGAAACTGGGCCCGGTCTTGTGCCACCTGGTGCCTTATGCCCAGGCTCTTGCCGTGCATGTGTCTACTGTTACCTTGACTGTGATCGCTTTGGATCGGCACCGCTGCATCGTCTACCACTTGGAAAGCAAAATATCTAAGCGGATCAGCTTCCTGATTATAGGAGTTGCCTGGGCAGTCAGCGCTCTGTTGGCAAGTCCTCTGGCCATCTTCCGTGAGTACTCATTGATTGAGATCATTCCTGACTTCAAGATCGTGGTCTGCTCTGAGAAGTGGCCAGGGGAGGGGCAGCTCAACTACGGCACCATCTACAGCATCTCCATGCTCCTGATCCAGTATGTGCTGCCGCTGGCAGTCATCTCCTATGCCTACACCTGTATTTGGACCAAGCTCAAGAACCACGTTAGTCCTGGGGCGGGGAATGACCACTACCACCACCGGCGGCGGAAAACCACCAAGATGCTGGTGTGTGTGGTTGTGGTGTTTGCTGTCAGCTGGCTGCCATTTCACACCTTCCAGCTAGTCAGTGACATTGACAGTCAGGTGTTAGACCTGAAAGAGTACAAACTCATCTACACAGTGTTTCATGTCATTGCCATGTGCTCGACATTTGCTAACCCCCTTCTCTATGGCTGGATGAATAACAACTACAGGACGGCCTTCCTCATGGCCTTCCAGTGTGAACAGCGGCTGGACTCCATCCACCCTGAAGTATCAGCGGCTTTCAAAGCCAGGAAGAAACTAGAAGCAAAGAGGATTCAATTCCCCGGAGACTCTTTCACACAACCTACCAATGTCTAAGATGGCTGACTTTAAAGAAGAAACGAATACGTTGTGGACAAAGGGATATATCCGTTTTGACACGTGCATTTTTAATGCATAATTTTATTCATAAATGGTGAAAGAAAAGTAGCAGGTATGATTTGAGGGGAGTTGATTGGCATCAAGAGTATGTAATTGTTACAACTGCAAGGAAATAGAAGGGAGCGACTTTGTTTATGGCCGTCTCTAACAGGGCAAGAGACGCTCCCATCCCTCCCATCTCTTTTTAACAAGTCTGAATGCCAAAGGCAGAGTTTGCTGGTTTTGCTATAGGAAGGCAAACAGCTGATTTGTAGCACAGGAGTATTGCTGGTGGGAGCAGGTAATTTTTATATTGGGTATGGAGATCAGGGAGAGCAGAAGTCTGCCAGGAGAATGAAGCCTGTCCGGGGGGAATGGACTGTGCTGGTTAAATCTCAAATTTTTCAGACCCCTTCTCTCCCACAGGCATCTTTTGCAAAGATAAGGGAATTAAGAAGAGAAATATGCTTCTGGTTTTTGACTTGTACTGAAGTACTTCAGACCACAGCATTTGAGATGTATTAGGGCAAAAAAAAAAGAAAAGAGAAAAGGAAAACACCCCCCACCCAAACAACAGATTCAATGTGAAGAAAGGTCAACTTTCCACATAAAATTAAATGTGCATTTTCGTCAGTCAAATGGGGAAAAAAGTCATTCCTTAAGAATTGGCTGTGGTTATGCTGGTGAGAAAATCACGAGCCTGTGACCTGATCAGTAATCCCCTTCCGTATCCATACCTTTCATTCTGTGCTGGGAATAGCTCGCAAACGCAGTGCTTTAAAGTGGCATTTGAGGGCAGGGGATGCAGGCTCAGGTCTTCTGTGAGCACTTCATAAACTGCCAATATTTTCATTTTCAGGACCTGCTTAAATGTCTAATGTGTTATTAACTCCACAGGCTTTGAATTGTTGCTGCTTTCTCCCTGGATAATAAAACAGCAGATAATTTTGGTCCTCTGGAAAGGCTGCTAAATGGTAATGTGCTTTTCCTTATTGTGATTTTATGTCACACACTCATCTCGTCTTGGAGCTTTTTCCATCTTTAGACTTTGTAAAAATTAAGAACATCTGAATGACTGTAACCTAATAACAGTATGCTAGGTTTATGTGATAACTTATCAGTTATTCTGCATGCGGTAGTTAATAGTTAAATTCCTTTTTTTGCTCAGGTATAAAATTTTAATGTTTACTGTGTTGTACACAGCAATGTTCAACTCTTCTGTGTCTTTGTTTAGCCTCTTTGAAGTCATTAAAGAGACGAAGAAATTTTCAATCTATATTTATTCCAAGCTGTCCTGTTGCTTATCTAGAATAAAAATAAGTGTGATACTTTCACTTGGAGTCTCTTTGCACAGCTACATTTCAGCTGCCTCATTTTTTTCTCTCCATTTGATGTTGTTCCTAAATTCATTGTGTTCTCTCTTACAAATTAAAAACCAACAAAACTCCAGTACTGAAGTGTTAACAGTGTAATGAATGGTATCAGATCCTTAGCAAGTGAAGAAATTAATCTTTCTGTATGCAGTATTTGGTGCCATCCTTTAAATATCCATGAAATCTTTTGGACTTGCATTTCCATGAACAGAGAAAGGAGGTCTGGAGAATTAGCTAGTGTTTACTCAAGCAGGAAAAAGTATCCATCATTCTTAAACAGTTTTACAAAACCAGATTAATTCTTTAACCATGTTGAGAACATGATATTGTCCACAAGTTATTTTTGTCTGAGTATTAATAATATCCAAAATGTAAGCTCAGAACCATTATGGATGAGGAAGGATTACAGAAATGTGTGATTATTATGGACATCAATCATATGTATCAGTTACAGTTGACTCTGAACCCTTCATCAAAAGTATTATTGCCACAAATAGCCTCCTTTATTTAAAAAGCAAATAGTTTAAAAGTTCCATTGAGACCCTTTTAAGCCTGTTAGAGTGTGGTATGTAGACAGTTTTGAAGTAACCATGACAGTATGTGCTAAAGCTGCAATTGTCTGGCTAATTCTCCATAATTTTAAGTCTGCTTTACGTCATCCTGTATGAAAGTGATTAATTACAAATTATCTTTCAGTCTCTTTCGTGGTATCTTTATTTTACTGCTTCCTGCGCTTTCTCTGCAGCCGCCGCGTTGAGCCAAGGTTGGCGCACTAATGTACTGCATTGCTGTCTCCCGTGTGGAGGTGGTGCTGGGTCCGTGCCTGCCTTAGGGTCACAGACCTCCGCACAGTGTCCCGTGGATTCTCCCGCAGGCGCTTGAAGATGGGATGTGCAAGAGCCAGCAGGCACAGCCTGGTGCATGGTGTAGCTGCTCCTCGGGACTTGCCTCCTGCAGGAACATAGCTATGCGCTTTGGTACCTCTTCGTGTTGTAGGAAAATCAGGCTCTTCCTTCCCGAAAGCACCGAGGTAGCAAGATCTCTTAGTTTCCCCACATCTCAGCTGTCAGAAGGATGTGGAAACTTGGGGTTCATCCCCGTTTGCCCCTAAGGGAAAATGAACGTGTAAGCAGGATCTCACCACCGGGCTGAGGAGTCTGCAGGGGAGCCCCTGCTTTGCCTGAAATAGAAACCAGAATCCAGGTCTCCCCATTCACCTGTTAGTGCTTTAATTAGTTTTTTTAAAGGCATTGCGTTCTTTTCCTGTTGAATAGGCGCAAGTTTTACATAAAGCCGAAGAACACCAGCAGCCACCCTCTGAAGAATTTATAAGCAGGCAGCGGGGCACCCAAAATGAAATGTCATCGCTGATTCAGGGCAAGAATTTGAACCAACATGCCTCGGTTCTCAGAAAAGTGCCCTAGGCCCCATGCTGCAGCCTCTTCTGAGGCAGCAACGTGCATCTTCTTAGGGCTGTTCTATCGTATAGAAAAGCTGTTCTGTTGTATAGAAAGCAACTAAACATCAAATATGATTTTATGGGCAAGCGGTTATGACCTTTGCCTGGCACTCCAGTTCCAGGCCAAGGATATCAAAACAGATATGGACAGAATTAAAGTTAGCACCACCACCCACCCCCTTCACTTTAAATTTCTATTATAAAGATACTGCAATACAGTGGAGAACAAGGTGAGTATCACCGTGCTAATCTCGGGGGGTCATAGTTTTGGCTCTCGTTTGGGGTTGGCTTGTGAAAGGGAGACCTGTCCACCACATGAATTCTATCAGATATGATCTAGGATCTTAGCTGATCAGCACTTAGTTCTGAGCCTCCCTGGAAGATCTTGTTCTGGTGCCTTGCGGGTCTGACTGGCAGAAACGTGTCTCCAGGCTTAGGCAGCGGCAGAGTACCGGGCAGTAAGTATGTAGTTAGCTTTGTGCAGCTGCACCTGTAGTGTCCCCAGCAGTGCCTGGGCACAGGGCAACGGAGCCTGGGGGCAGAAGGGCAGCACTCCTGCACTCTCCTGATGCTCTCAGGCTTTTGCCTCAGAGGAGGACACTGCATCCTGAGGCCACGCTTCTGGACAAGTGTTAAAAGTCATGTTGCCTGCTCAGGGTTACAAGCGTTGGACTACAAGTGGAGAAGTAATCATGAGTAAGCTGGATGGGGTCTTACGGGGGGCCAGTGAGGGTGGGTGTCCAGTGTGTGGGGACAGCGCTGAGCCCTCTCACCTAGCCCTATCAGTAAGTAGTCTTCACTGAGAATTGTGATCTCCATGTAGAGCAGCAGACTAAGGCTGAGCAGAAAGTATATTGCTGTGAATCTAAGAAAAATAGATTTGAGGCCATAAGCAATGAAAACAGAGAGACTGAGCCTGGACAAAAAGTGGGTTTAGTATACATATCTGTTTATATATAAACAGCATGGCAGAGCTGTGCGAAATCTGTCGGTAGGGTTAAGTTTGTTGGAAATAATTGTCTGTTGGTATTACCATATCTTGTATAAAATGTGTAATAGACATACATACGTTGTCAAAATATTAATAATTTATATTAGGTAACACTACAAGTAATAACTGAATGGAAAATACTATCTGCATTTTATCTGTCAGACCACAAAAGAACCACTGAATTCACAGATTAGTATGATCCATTTCCTTGCTTCATACTTTCTAAACTCCATCAGGGATTTTTCTTATATTAATCCAGATAATGACCTTAAGAGATGAATTTTGTCTTTGGATTCCTGAGTTGTTTACATGGTACCATCATTATAAATGCCATTTCACAAAAGGGAGGTACTTTGTGCCAAATTACAGGTTCTTTGCCTGAAGAAGCTGAGAGATGTTATGTAAATCTAGGTTAGTGCTGCTGAAGAGCCGTGCTTTTAATACTGCAGTATAAATGCTTATTTATGCAATCAATAGTAATGTTCATATCTTTATTTTTTTTAAAAAAATAGTAAATTGGATGTTATTTTAAAAGAAAATTAATACAAGGGTAGTGAGGAAATCTGAAGCTGCTAAAACTGGAAATGTAAGAAAGTCAGAGGATGAGTGACTTCTCCAAAATGCGAGAGAGCAAGAACAGGGCTAGTGAGGATGTAATTGATTTATAGACTTTCCTTCTTCCCTTAGCCTGAGCAGTGAAAGAAACGTGTTAAAATGAAAAGAGGGCAAATGAAGGCACAGATCAATTGTATGCACAAAGGACAGTGTTGTCTGGGGAAACTGAGGAACTCTGAGGAGAAATTCCTGTGATCATTTGAGCCTTAAAATTCACATCATGTTCTCAAGCAAGTAAATCTACGTCTGCACATTATTTCACATAAATGCAATATAGGTAAACAGCTCTGTACTGATAATGTATCACAAGCAATGGATGTGTTATTAATTCTAGCCAGCACATGGGATGAATAATGCATATGTACTCCTCATAAGCTCATTTCAGATGGGATATATGAAAAAATTAGTGCTTGTGTTAAAATCTTTTCCCTCTCAGACTTCACTGAGCTCCTCTGGAAGGAAGAGAGCTTCAAGCTATAAAACTTAAAGATTGTGGAATTACATATCTGATGATTGAGGCACAATTTAGCTTGAAAAAAACCTGTAATTTGTTTCACTGATACTGCATAAGGCTGTGGTTTGCCTTGGACCTGAAGCTAAGTTTGAGCAACTGGAGTTTATATGAAACGAACTTTTATTTGTATACTTCACAACTCTCATCATATACTAACCCTGCTATCCTACAGAATATTTTCAGCAGTAGGATCTATACTTACACATCCATGGGGCCAAACTATTTCTATCCCTTCAAGACTGCACAGGAAAATGGAAATCTAGGGCAATTCTCCTACTCACTGGTATCCTCCAAAATAAAAGCTGTTTGTACCCAATTAGATTTTGAAGTTTGTTGGCAGCACTGTGACTTTTTAATTTATTTAATGAAGCTGGTGAAACATCTAGCCTTGCTGTCCTTTCACTCTGGCTTCAGGAGAAGAACCGAAATGAACCTGAAGGTGGGCTGAGGTAGGGACAACCTTCCCCAGCGGACTGGGAGGACTGCTCCCAGCAGCTGGGCTGGGGAATTGTGAATCAGTTTTACAGTGCTTTGAATCTTGTTTATGCCACTGTGAGACCAACGCACATTGCGTTTGGCAGCATTTCATCCCAGTTAACACGCTGATGCAGATGACTCCGCAGAGTGTAAGCGTGCAAGCGCCACATACCTGCTGTCTCTCAAGTTCAGCACAGTCCAGCTTCCAGAGCTCTAAAACAACTGGCAGTAAGTGTCCACAGACACCCTGGAAACTTCGTAGTGGTGCAGGGAGAGCTGAGATAGCTGTAGGTCAGTCTGGGCTAGTGACCCTACAGCCGTCTGTAGCAGGTCCTCAGGCTGGTCTGTCCTGTGTGCCTTAGCACTAGGTTAAGGCTAGGTCTGGTACCTCCTGCTGCCGCTAGCACTGATGTGCCCCAAGGCACCAAAAGCTGATGGCCACTTCATAATGATACATGACTTGAGTGCTTGGTGGACTCTGCCACTTCAGTGGTGCATTTCTTCCCCGTGCCTCCATCAGCCACACTACTTGTACCAGAACCAAACTGGCAGGGACACCCGCAGGGAAGAATGTTTTACATGTAAGAAATTGTCACAGCATTATCCAAACTAGCCGGCTGCAACAAGGCTTTTACCATCCCATCCCAGGTTAACTTCAATAAGTAGCTCCTATGCCTTGCCTCTTCCAGATCTCTCTTCACCCCAGGCTCCCCTTCCCTCCCCCTTAGAGCTATTTAACTACTCAGCAGAACCAGCCACAGCTGCACCTTGTCCACATCAGCCAGCCCACACACACCCCTCCAAGCCAGCCCACAACTGTATGTCATTAATGTTCATTAACCTGCCTTCATTCCTCTACAATTCCTCTACAAGAAATGATAATTTTCTTGTACTGACAAAACCACGGGTTGCCGGGTGGTTATGCCCACATATAAATACTTCAAGACGGAGCTGGGTGCAGCAGTGGTGGGATGGGACTGTGCAGCAGCACCAGCTCTGTCACCACAGCATGAAGCAGATGCTGCTTTGGGCACTGCTGACTAGATGGGGCAGAACAAACTTTCTTCCCCCACAAAGCTTCCTCTACTTAAAAATGCAGTGCTCCACAGTCCAGTTTTTCTCATGGGGTAGGAATGCCTTGTCAGGAACAGGTGATTAACCTGCTCTCAGTCACTGGGGCATCTTGATCAATTCCCTGCTCTCGCATAAAAATCCCACGATACAAGAACTATACGTAAAATAACAAATTTTACACATTGCAACCTAATCTTTATCTCAAACAGAGGTGCTCATGATTTCCTTGCACTTGATGTGGGTTCATTTGTAGCTGTGAAGGACCGGGATAAAATGAAGGAGCATTTCCCAAGCATGAACATCTACCTCTGCACAGAACCCCACAGGAGTTCCTTGTGTTTCCGTCATGCTTGAGGTTTCAAACAATATAACTGTTGGCTGATTATTTTGAAAGTAGACTATAACATAAGGCTGTAAAAATGAAGTTTTATGAATACCACACTTTGAGAAAACTACATCATTATTTACAAGAGGCAAGCATGCAAACAAATAAGATTTTATACCTAAGACTTTGAAGATGCTTTGTAACGAAAGCTAAAGACTATAGATTTTGAAACTAAAACATGAATTTGGCTTTATCAGTTTACTTATGACTTATTTTTCAGAGAGTTTCAGTGAAAAGCATAACTCCATTAGGTCAATGTATTAAACCCAGTAGGCTTTTCCTATAGGAAATGCTTACCAGCCTTGCTAAATATGTTCTTTGTGAAGACAAATGTGTCTGATCAAACTTCCAATTTAATTATTGGAATAATACTGTGGGAAACAATGGAGACCCTTTAAGGAATCATTTCAATGCTGATTTTAACTGTGTGGACTGTATTCCACCCCAACACTTCTCAGTTTTTTCTTCCAGGGACACTGAGACCCTTAGAAAGAGAGAGGGACCGTTGCTATCCCTGTAGCAGAGCTGGGAAAGGCAGGGCACAGACAAGGAAAAGGGTCGCTGGGTGCCATGTGGCCCGTGCTCACTGCTTGCACGTTGCCTGTGTGTGGGTGCAGCTTGCTGTGCCAGATGGCTGAAGCTGGAGGCTTACGCACTGTCTGCAGGCAAAGGCTGGGAGTCCCTCTGATTGCAATGATTTTGCTAAATAAATCTGGAATAGAAAGCAAAGCTGAGCAGTATGCTGCTGATGGTCCACAGCACTGAATTAGCATGCTCCTTGGCGCTGTTTTGGACTCTGCCAACTAGCACTCTCCCAGACGGAGCTTATGCACACATGCATCTGCTGTTCTCAGCAGGGCCAAGACTGATACGTCTCTCTCTGTCCTGTCGTGAGCAGTGACCAGACCTCGAACATGCCCTTAGCGTCAGCTCTCAGGATGTACAGCACATACCCACTGGTTCACGCTATGAAACCCCTTCCCTGGTGGGTGCAGTACAGTTCTCCCTTGGCTCCAGAGCCTCTGAAGGTATGTCTGAGGGCTAGAGGGACAACTAACAAGGTGCAGAGGAAACTTAAGGCCACAAAATTTGTAGGAGTGTTACTGCCGGTACATGTTATCTGACCACAGAGCCAGAACAGTGCACTTCCCAGTTTTATTGAGCTATAGTATAGCCTCTATGTCTGAATTTCCACGCGTGAAGGAGATTCTCCATCCTTCTACAACGGGTAAGCCAGTGTGAGGCAGCAAGCATTTTCCTGGGTACTGTATTCAAACCCCAAACTAACTTAGTAGTATAGTTGTGGTTGCTGTGAACAAATAGCAGAGCTAATACTGGGATGCTGTAGCTCTCTGAGAGCAAAAATAGGAAATCACAAAATATTTCTGTCCTGTTGTCTATCTGGCCAGCCAACATTATTGTTGTTGTTATTTATTTGCTTTGCACAACTATTGTAACAGGTGTGAACTGTAATCTATGTATGTGTATATGCATATGATCTACATCTACACCTGCATCTGTATCTATATCTACATCTGTATAAAAGAATGTGAGGTTTCAGTCTCAAAGGCTTAAAGCCTATGTACTGTGTAAGCTTAGAGGTAATGGTTACTTGCAGTAGAGGGACACGGCAACACAGAGTTATGGAACTTGTACTAGTCGGTATGATGTGCAGGGGTCAAGAAACCTGAGCTGGGTAACATTAATTCACGCTTCTGTATGTGACTGGTGAAACTTTAATGATAGGGATGCACAGTTTATGGTCTGCAGCATTAAGATCCTCCATGAGTCATCTTGAGCCAGAGGAGTAATTGCAAGGGCAAGCAGAACTAGGAATGAAGAAAGGGTTAGACCATAACAAAGGCAGCCTCGCTGTGTACAGCAAGTCCTTGGTTAGCTCAGTTGACTGGATATGAAGGTAGAAAAAGGAAAGAACTCATTACATTCAGGATCCTCATTTTTATTTGCTTGCTTTCTCCTAATGGGGAAGCAAAAGGGCTACCCTCCAACTCTCTGTATAATTGATTACCAGGACATAAATTGAAATGAAAAATAATGCCCTCCGTAATTGCTATCCAAAAGCTTGAAATACACCCTGAAAGGATGCTTGCAGGTTTATCAGTCCCATTCATCATCCTTTCCCTTTTAGTACCTGTGCCTATGCTATGAATGCTGATTTCAAACATCAGAAGAAGCTGCCTTCCTGACTCTTAAGTTAGCTGGAAGCCCCAGTGGTGTGTCGGCTTATTCTTTATAAACTACTGTCTAGTGTCTCTCACGATCTCTTCTTCTAGCTTGGGCTATAAGATAAGGCAGTAACTTCCTCTAACCTTACTTTGTGTTTATTATTTAGATATTTCTGACAAACTCTTAGAACACTTCACAGTCTCATGTGCATGTGCTGCATATGCAAGTTACAGCTCATTTCTAGCTTCTCTGGTTGTCCTATAGTAGCATATAGCTGTTCCAATCCATTAAAAAATAAACAAATCCAACCCTTCATTTTTATTGACTAGTTTACTACTTCTCTGAGACATAATACAGGTGATGCCAGAAATTTCCTCTCTCTCTGTGGGATCTATATGGGATATATTATACATATGGTATACGTATAGCTTGGTACTATAAAGGGGACTAGAGTGTTTGGCTGCATAATGCTTAAATCTTTATTTCTGTATAAAACCCCCTCGCTTACAACTTCAACAACTACTTCAAATTACTATGCAAAACTCAGTAATTCAGCCCCTATAAAGCATCAGAAAGGTCTGCCTGGGTGCTTGCTGGGACAAGAGGGCAGGATGAGGCAGTCTGCACCACTCGCCTCCTGACAGTCACATAATTTGAAAGACACTGTGGCTCAGGAAGGTGTTTTGCTTACTTATTTTGTCCTGTTACACAGAAAGTTGCTTGTCCCTTCTGGGGCAGATGGGTGTTCATTGCGTGGGCTCTGCTGCTGAAAAGGTGGGTTTCTGGGGAACAAAATACACAGGCCTTTGCGTGTGATGCTGGCAGCACTGCAGCATCCTTGAAATACCACCCCCGCCCCCACCCGGTTTCATTGCCAATCTCCCCACCCAGTTTACTACATAAGCAATTTTCCTCTTCGGATCTCCAAATGCCAGTCCTTCACAGACTGTTTTACAGCCTTATGTCTTTGCAAATCCAAAACAACTGACATTTAAACAGCAGGGAAGAGGCAACAGTGCAAACAGAACTACAACTCTATCACAGCAGGGCTTCCTGTTTAAAGCAAATGAAATGCTGCCTTGTCAAAAAAACCCAGGTAAAATGAGGAAGGTCAGAGCATCGATGCCTTTTTTTGTTCTTATGTTGATAATTTCAGGTTAGAAGCTGCATACATGTTTTTCTACTAAAGTTCCACCTATCCAGTATCAGAGCTGCTCAGGCAAAAAAAGCAGATTAAAGAGGTAAATTATTAAGGCTGCTTTTTCCAACACAAACAGACTGAACTGCTTTTCTAATCTTTGCGCCAGTGGGTGTGATTCTTGGTGTTGCTGTCTATATCTGAACTGCTGCAAGCTGATGTGCATACCGCTGAACTTTGATGGATTCTGTTACCAAAGAGAGCTAAGACATAGAGGAAGGAAAAAATCAGTGAATGCTGATTTTGAATTTATACTTCCAATTCCCTTTTATTCTTTTGAAAATCTCCCTATAAGCAATTTCATACCTTTACATATGCATACATTTAGCTCACATAGCCTGTTTTCCTTTAGTTGCACGGATCAGCAGCATCTCTCTGAAATTTCATGGGAGCTATCCCACCACTCTGACTGAAGTAGCCGGCCTTCATTTGACCTGGCTACTTTGCAGCCCTAAGTAAAAGCATATACTCTTTCAGGGACAGGCTGGAGCACTTTCAGGATGGAAAGCTTGCAGATGCTCCATTGTCCTTAGTAAAGTTCTGGTTCATCCATTCAGATGAAAAAGTCTGAATGACCAGACCCTTGAGAGCCCGCTCCACCAGCACGTCTCCTGAAGGTGAACATCTAGCAAAGTCAACGGAAAGCATGCAGTTTGTGTAGCTTGCCACAATTCTTTCCCACCACTGGAGCCTACCTCTTAGGCTGTCAGTGGAGTGGCTTTTAGCAATGTTCTTTGGGAAAAAATGGGTATTATCTTCTGTATTCCCACTGGTATTTTAGAGACAGTGTATTTATCTGCAGCGCCTGTTAAGAAACTCGCCACAATAACCCTTCTGGAAAGCGTGACAGGCAGGAAGGTCCTTCACATGGTCAGGTTTTCAGCTCTGCCTCATTTCCCAGGGCACTTCGCTGATCACTCCTGGTACTTCCCTGCTGGCTGTCAGTAAGTCAGGCTTTAACACTCAGAAATTATTTGGGTGGCTTGACTCTGTAGTCAAGATGGTTCTCATCCTTCCTCCCTGCCTCCCCTCCCTAGAAGGATGCTGCTGGCTCTCATTTCAAAACAATCCTGCTTGATAACATGGATACAAAAAAGGGAACCAGTTTCTTCAAAACACTATGAAATCACTTTTGCAATTAAAAAAATCAAACAAGCCCAGCACAGCATTTGAAATAAGGGTGTATGATTTAATTTTTATGTCTCATAGGCAGCCACATTTAGAGTCTGATCCTCTCAGAGGCTGCCGAGGACCTTTGCCTGCTGCAGATTTCGGTTTCTCGCTAGACATCTTTCAGAGGAAAGGAGCTGAAAGCCAATCTTAAATACAAACAGCCTAGTCACATCACCCAAGCTTAAAGAAGGACAAAACCTACACAGGGAGAACTAGCTATTAGAGCTCAATAATACATTGGATTTTCATGTTCAATTAACACATGTTGATTTTTACAACGGCTCATTTTAAAAATACGGTCCTAGGTTAGTGTTCCTAATATATTTTTATAACGCGAATGCAGGACGGGTGAAAGAGAGATGTAGGCTATTAAGGCACAGATGTATTACCATTGTTTATAATCTTGGAAACACTTAATGCAGACCCTGCTAGATCTGAACACGGTGGCACCTAGCAACTCAGGAGTACCTCAATCCTAATGTACTTTGGCAGGTACGTTACTCAGATGAACAGCATGCCACTTGAGGTCATGAGTGGTTTGTAAATCCATGCTGAAGAGCTCTACTGAACTTTATGAAATTATACCAGACCAAAATATTCTTTTGCATAGACAGAACCAAAGACAAGTCTGATGTCTTATTACCTTATTTTACCCTCACTTATTGTGTTATGTTTACTTCCAAATTACTAGTTGCATAAGAAAGAGACTTGGCTATCATTTTTTTTTTTCCTGAGAGATGTTTAATTCAGGTGGGATGTTACAAGAAGAAGGAAAGAAAGAAGTCAGACATTGGCAATTATACCTGAAAACAATGGAGTGAACCATTGGGAAAGAAGGAAAAGTGTTTCTCATGCAGAAATTTCTATTATGCACGCTTTAGCTGGCACAAAATGTAGCAAAACATTCCCATTTGGCATTTAGCAAAGCAGAACACAAACAGCACAGTAGATACTGTAAGCTGCTGACCAGATCCTCAGCTCCCATAAATTAGGTCAGTGTAGCTCCACTGCATATAGTAACACTCAGCCCATTTGTATCCCACTGTGGCACCAGCCTGAAGAACCCTCCCTTTCACATGTTCCGTTTCAGATGGAGGCAACAAAAAGAAATTCACTACATTAGCGCTACGATAAACTTTTTCATATGCCTTACTTTTCTCACTTTGGAGCTTTGTTTGGATGGATTATTGGTAAACGTGACTTGTGTCCCCATATCTGAAGTCCCTCCTGAGGCATGAGGGAGAACAGGGGACCCAGGCTCTGCAACCCTGAGCAGCTAGTGCTACGGTCACACCAGGTGCCAGCAACAATGGGCACATGAGGAGAAAGGCTTGTAAGCAGCCAGAAGCTGGGGGCTCTGTGGTAGAAGGTCGAGTTTGGAAGGAATGGAGATGCCTGGGATCAGGACTACGAGAAGATAAGGGCTTTTATTTTTGCAAGAGAGCCTGAAGGTACACCGTAGGGGGATAGAAAGGAGAAGCAGAGGGCATGGGGGCAGAAGGTTAAGTCTTATAAAGGAACAGTTGTGTGGTATGGTAGTAGAGAGATTCAGGGATTGCAGCTATGGTCGGGGTGGGTAATAAAATGAGCCTTTGCCCAGGCCTGTTAATCTCATATCTAGGTGCCCTGTTCACTCACATAGGTTTGAGTTGACACACCTGTGTTAATGGTGATACCCACTGGTCTCCATAATTTATAAGTATTATGAAAATTGAAAAAAGTCCAAGTGCATTCATTCACCTGAGCAGGAAGGTTTTACTTGCCTTTGTCCTCTTTCTCTTAGTAAAAAAAAATAAGTTATTCTGAGCTTGTCCTGATAATCACAAGATTTGAAGAGATCCCAGGGAAAAATTATTTCACTTTGTTTAAACCTGATGCGGTTCCCTGCTTCTCACCGCAAGATGAAACCATTTCAAATTTAGCACCCCAGTGGAAGTCCAAATGGAGCCTGAAGCTCCTCATCAGTAGCCAAATGCCTTGGCTGGAGTTTCAGCAACCCAGTTGATGTTGATGGCTGACACTTGCTCCTTCATCTGTTTTTGTTCCCATAGAAACAGAGACAAAATAGTCAAACTTAGGTAAAGCTTTTTTCTTTCTTCCTTTTTACCCCCTTTTTTGAAAGAAACAACAATAGCAAAGAGGTTCATGAAGTGCTGCTTGTTTTCTGTGACCTGGGGCTCTTTTTTATTAGAACTGGCAGATAGTAAGCAGCCAGCTACAGAATCATAAGATCCTGTGCAAACTCGAAGAGATACAGGCTCAAGTGGGAGAGAGATATTGAGATATTTCCTCAGCAAAGCATACAGGCAATGAGTCAACTGTAGTGAAAGATCAGTAGGAGTTTACCAGATGAAAAAGTAAACAAAAAGCATGAAAAAACACCTCTAGGTGTCAGTTCCTCTCTTTCTAATGGTATTTGCTCTAGTGAGTAAGGAGCAGAATATGTTGTCTGAGTTTCTTTCATTGTACCATGTACAGACATGATTAAAATATCTGCTGAAATCAAATACTTTCTTTTGTTATAACCATTTTCTGAAAAGCTACAGCCTTGTTTTGCAAATGCTTGCGCTCACACATGTTTTGGTCAGACATACGTTGCTCTCACTTATTCCTGCTGAAATTATTTCAGTTGCTTAACAAGGCAGAGGAGCAGCAGTTAGGCCAATGAGTATGTTTTATGGTACACGTTCCTGTAGAAACAAGACAAATTTAGTTGGAATTTAAATATGCCAAACAGAAGAAGAAAGTATCTTTCCCAGGATGGGGTCCCTACCGTGTCAAAACTGATCACTACATCATTGATCTGCCGGACAGACGTATGGCGTATGAATCTAAGTGCCCCATTGGATTTAGACTAACGGTGCAGGTGATATTTCCACAACGTGTGCATTTTCCAGCTAACTTCTTACTTCTTCCTGCAATACATCCATCATTCCCAAAGACTTGTTGCATCTCTTATTGACACATTACACTACCAGAAGGACAACCCTTTAAAGCCTGTCTCCAGATAGATTTATGAACAAGCTGGAAAGGCATTCATCCCAAAAGTTACTGTAAAAGAAAAGCACCATTCTGGGAGCCAGTTTCCATATTGTGAAATAATTCCACAACATTTTTTGATGAGTTTTGGTGATAATTTAGAACCTTATATATGCAGACACTAATTCTTGTGGTCTTCAAGCCTTGACAGCCTTGAGGTACTTCTAATGCAGTGAACAAGTGAGCTAACTGAGCTGGTGACTGTCAAGACTAATAAAATGGATAAGGAAAACCAAAACCTCTTGTCTGTTCGCATGAGAAACATCTATTTCCAAAAGATTTTCACATTTTTGTGCAGCTAGGAGAGATTTCTTGATGTTTTTCATTAATAATGAACATTTTAACATTTTACTTTAAGGGTAACTGTTAACAAGCACTTATTTTCCTTTCATCATTTTCTTCCTTGCAGAGGAAGGAAGTAATTTTACATGTTCTAAGAAGTCAGATAATTGTAAATCCTGCCTCTTCTTAAAGTCCGGTAGACAGAAACCTGCAATTTCAGTTTGGAACAACTAAGAGAGTAAAAGAATAATATTTAGTTATTAATTTATTTTTTAGGAGGTAGATGAACCTACATTCTCTTATTTAGTATTCTTTACTTCTTGGTGCCCCATACACCAATTTACTCGGTTTACCTTGTAGCTGGCTCAGAAACTTGAACTCTCTACTGAACATGGAATCAATGTAACTTATTTAAATGCATAAGGTAGGACTCAAGCAGGATAACAAGGCAAACTCTTACTTCATCAATTGTCGCACCTTTATCAGGAATTACACCTTGTGTATAGAAAGTCATGCAGAAAATTACATACAGAGTGCAAAAGTTCAATTTTTAGAGCATCAGAATGGCTGGACAAGTTGGATTTAAGGTCTGTTTAACCCCAAAAGGCCATCAGGGGTGAATAATTGATGTGAAAGAGGGAGAACAGTGTCAGAGCAGGCATATAATGGCCACTCCCCCCAATACTTTTTATTTTCTGGAGAGCTACACCCACTGGATGTAGTTACTATCTCTATATTAAATAAATACTTGAACGCTACAAAATTGTTAAATTTCAATTCCACAAACTTGTCCAAGCAAACCTGTCTCGCTTTTTAAGCCTGTTCAAATACTTAATACTCTCTGGCTAACAGTTTCAGGGCTTAAATGTATGTTGCATGAAGGACAAACGCTCCTTTGGTTTCTTTTCATCTGAATCATTGTCAGCTTTATTTGCTGCCTCCATCAACAAACAAAGCCCAGGAGCTTCACCACAAGGCCTGAAATACCATTACCTTGTGCCTGTGGATAAAAAAATCTACCAATCAACGGCTTATCTAAAGCTGCACTGTAAGAGAAACAGGGAGAGGCTGGTTTGCATAAAGCCATTAATATACACACCCAGGGGCCAGAGGGAGTAAGAGACAAGGGGTAAGGGCTGACTACAGCTTGCTCCCCCCCAGTGACTCCCCCAGACTTCTGCAGAGCTTTGTGCTGGCTTCCACAGCCAGGTCAGGTCACCTTCTCACACGTGGTACGGCTTAGCAGCTGGCGCCTAGCTTCTTTCAGCCCCAGCCTTCCACATCCTGATTTACTACCCTGATACACACTGAACAGAGGGTGTAGATTTATATCTTGCGTATCTGTGCTAGCAGCTCTAGAAAATATGCAAAAGGAATTGTTTTGTGGCAAATGAGTCAGTACATCCTTTCTTGGGGAACACAAAAAGTGTATGTAGTCTGCAGATTATCATTATATTACTATAACATAGCATTATAATGACTTCACAAGTATCGTATTTTCAACTACATTTCCTTAGTTCCTCTCCCTGTCATATTTACCATATTCCTATTCACTGTTAATTATATAAAGATCTATTAGGACATCACATAAGCAACAATGCAACAATGCAGCTACTCCAACATATAAAGGTTTTACAGGTAGACATACAAATGATGTACAGTTTACATAAACTTCAGCAAGTCCTATTTAAACCAGAGACTGAACTGTCTCCATCAATTAATGATGATTTGGGTGAACATAAAAACTACTAGAAAATCAATATTTAGTTATTATCCAAGGATACAGGCTGTTTTTCTCTCTTTTCACATGAAATTACATAGTAATACATTCAGCATATTGCTGCTTGGCTTTTCATCAGCAAATCATTTCTTATAAAAGCAAGCAGTAGGCTGGCTATCAGCAAAAGGCAGGCATCAAGCATCTCGTTATTTGAGACATGAGAATCTAATGGGAAAATACTGCTGCTTCCAAATCTTTCCTCTGCTGCCTGTAGTTATTACTGTTGCTGTGAATACGGTGCTTTTGAAAGCTGCTGGGCTGCCATCAACAGAAGGCTGGAAACACCATTCGCCTTCTGCACACCCAGGACCAGGAAGAGCAGTGGCAGCACGACACCTGCCAGCCAGCCTGATGCTACATACTACCAGTTATAATGCCATTCCTCATCATCCAGGCTTCTCCGTGTCCTTCAGTAGGACTTTTGTGTGCAGAAGCGTGGGTGTAGGATGTGTGGTTATCCACTCAGACCTGGGAGATCTACCTCTAGGTGATGGGTGGCAGGTTTGAAGTAGGTGGTTGAAGCAGGACGAGGTTTATTTACTTGGATTTCTGGTCTTCTGAATGATGGATGTCTGATCATTCTGAACTATGACCTTTTCTTTTGACCAGGCTAAAAGTCTTGTCTTTAAAGTTGCTGCCCGTCCCAAGTCACTGGTGGCTGTTCAAAAATATTTTGGACTATTCCACTGCATAAACATGACTATTCCAACATTTGAGGTGTGCAGACAAATGCACACAACCCCTTACCATAACTTAGAGAAGATTTCTAAACGTGGCTGTTAAGCACACAGCCAGAGCTGACCCAAGGTTTCTCCTTGACACAGGTAAAACTCAGTTTTCAGATGTGCAGTGGTAAAATTCCCTTTTGCCTAGCTTTTGGAGGTGCCAGCTGAGGAGGTCCTGCGGGAAGGAATGGAAAGCAGTGCTGTGCACATCGCCCTGCGTTCCCTTGCCTGGTGCCGAGTCCATGCCCTGGGCAGGAGAGCAGCAGGCACTCCTGGCCGGAGCAGGGGCACGGAGAGCAGGGCTGAGGGTGCCAAACTCCGGCTTCTGGGGAGCACCGGCGCATCTGCCCGTCTCTTCTGAAGCAGAGCACACTGGGGATGTGGTGTGCAGCAAGGCAGCGAGGTGAAGATCCCCTTTTCCTCAGTGCTCTGTACTATGGCACGGGCTCTTTCAGTGTTTCACATCTTTGTTGGGGTTTATTCCCTTTCCATGTGCACCAAACGGGTTAGCTAGCCGGCACTGACACACCGCCATGCCACGGCCAGGTCCCGCAGCCCTCGCTCAGGCAGCAGGCCTACTGCGCAGCATGAGGCCACCTGCATGCACAACCCCTGCCTAGCCCAGCCCTCACTCACACCACATCGTGAAAATTGAAGGCACACAATGGTTAATGTAATTTCTGAAATCTAAAGAATATGTAACCATGGCTAATTTCCCCAGGCACTCTAGAAATACCTTTCTCTCGTTTAAGACGTATATATAGGTCAGCCAAGTGTTATCAGTAACTAGCATTTAATGAGAAAGCTAATGCTTTCACTGCTTCAGCCGTCAGCTTTTCTAAAGCTGAATGTCTATTTTCAGAAATTTGTGGGTTTTTTTCCATATAAACATACAAACAAGGAGTACGAGGTACAGTATGGATGAGAAACCTCTGTCCTCGTATTTCAGCAGAAGCCTTCAGTAACTTCTGTACGTATCACTTGTTCTCCCATTTACAAATCTTTTAAGGACTGACTTAAAACTTCACAATTCCTCACGATTAAAGAGCAGAGCACAGCCAAGCTGTTCCAAAAGTGCACCGAAAGCATTTTCACCTTGTGCCCCAGGCCCTCCAACCCTACTTTGATAGCATGTGTTGAACCAGACGAGGAAAAAGGTCTGAAACCTTCCAGTCCCACACATATTCTGAGCCGGAGATGGCCAGTGACAGCGCTGCCTTGTCCCAAACACACGCTGAAGTCACTGACACCTTCGTCAGCGTGAGGGTGGCCTGTCTTGGTGTCAGGGACACAGCTCCTGCTGAATTTCTGGTTTCTCTGTCTCATGTCTGGAAGATCTGTTACATGTAAGAAAGATCCCAGCACTGTTATTGTGGAAGTTTGTCCTGGTTTTGGCTGAGATCGAGTTAATTTCCTTCTCGGTGGGTAGTGCAGTGCTGTGGTTTGGATCTGGTCTGGGGACAGCGTGCTCGGGGACTTCTCGGTTACTCAGGCCCTGCCGGTGGGAGGGCTGGAGGTGCACAGGAATTGGGAGGGGACATAGCCAGGACAGCTGACCCAAACTGGTCAGAGGGCTATTCCATACCATGGGACGTCATGCTCAGTATATAAACGGCGGGGGGGGTGGGGGGGGGTGGGGGTTGGCGACGGCCACCTGTCATTGTTCGGGGACTGGCTGGGCATCAGTCAGCGGGTGGTGAGCAGCTGTGTTATGTGTTACGAGTTTTCCTTTCTCTTTTCCTTTTGGATTTCATTCCTCTCCCTTTCTCCCTCCTTTTCATTTTAACTGTTATTGTTATTATTCCTGTTGTTATTCTGGATTTACTTTATTTCCATTATTAAATTGTTCTTATCTCAACCCTCGAGTTTTACATCCCTTTCCACCTCTCCTCCCCACTCCCCTGGTGAGGGGGCAGTGCGCGAGCGGCTGAGTGGCACGTGATTGCCAGCCAGGGTTAAACCACCACAAAGGTCCCTACCCGCCTGCAGTTCTGCATGTAAGGAGAAAAAAAACCCAATCCACGGAGTGCATTAGAGATTTTTCTCTTAAAATGCCTAGGGAAAATCTTCTGTATAAAACTGGAGACAGTCACCTTCTGCAGTTGCAGCATCCAACGTCACAAAAGGAAAAATCAATCAAATTATACAGTAGGCAGTAGGGCTGCCCGTGGACTTTCTCTTCTCGGCATTTTATAAACCTTGAAGTGACCAGTCAGCAACAGCAACCAAAGACAATGAAGCAAACATGTTTTAAGATGACTCATTAAATAGTACTGATACATCATATGGTCATAGTCTCTTCTAATCTGCTTCATTATCCAATTTTTCGATATGCACTTATGCTTGATCCAGCGTGAGGGGGGACCTTTCTTTCATTTTTTAAGGGTTTGTGGAGTAAATCATTAAATATATGACTACAGGTAATAATAATAAAAAAATATTCAAGACACTAAGCAAGTTACATGGCAAAAATAAATAAATAAAAAATCAGGGTTGGAATGAATCCCAAGTGTTTTTCATTTGAAGCTCTTTATTCACTGTGTCGATACAGTCAATTTCCTCATAAGACACTACAGATTTGGCACACAGTGCTGCTCAAGGATGACACCGGCAGCAAGCTGTACTTGTAATGAGCTGTGAAGTACTATGAAACAGAAATGAGATACAGTATCTTCAAAGCTTGACAAAAGATAAAATATAATAGAGTGTCCTGACAAAAATGAAAAGTAAATATATACAGCTTATGGAAAAAAGACTTTGCTAGTAAGGTAAATGTTGCTGTTTATTACCTGCCACATACTGGCGCCATTTCTCTGAAGCAGTAAAGAATATGCTTCTGCTAGGAAAAACGCTCATCTAAATGTTTCAGCCAAACAGAATAGTATAAGTTTACATTTATTTTTAATCTAAATTTTCTGCAAGTTAACTGATTTAACATATGAGACCACACAGTTCAGAGTGCTGTCCTAGGAGCTGCTAAAGTTCCCCACGGTGGCGTTGAAGGCAGCCCTATGAAGAGGTAACAGCATTCTTTAGTCTCAGATCATAAAATCAAAATACAATGTCAAGAGAAGACTGAATGAAATATCAAAGTTACCAACAGCTATAAATGAAACTGGATTAAAGGCATATAACTGCTGGGAAGAAGTGATTAAACACGGCAAAGGGTATACCGATTGAAATGTGAATTCTGTGCACAGAGCTGTGACTGCAGTTGCAGAAAGACGGAAGGGCACAGGTGTGGTGTGTGACGGGCATGCGTGTGTGCAAGAGCACCCTGCAGCCTGCAGGTCCGTAGAGATCGGGGGAGATAACAGTGCAAACACCCAGCCTGGCAGTGCTGGGGCTGTGACAGAGCAGAAAGTGGCACTGGCCAAAGAAAACTTCCGAGGAAATTGAGAAAAGTTGCTTTACAAAGCCTTCTGAAAGCCTTTTCTCAAAAGCAAGTGCAAAACTTTCTAAAACATCTAAAATGGCTTCTTTAAATGAAAAATTAATAACTAGCTCTCTGTGGCATTTTGGTTTTTAATTTTTCCAGTAATATGTAATGATAATGTCCTGACCTTATTTCAACACAGCCAAACTGTAGGAAAAACATATGTCTACTAGAATGCGGAATAACTGCAAAAGTTGTCTAGTTTTGCTTTGAAAATCCATGGGAAAATTTACCATTTTTCTCCAAGAATCAGATGAGAGTAAAGCAAATGGATGAGGAGAGCTGGCTACAGTAGAAATGCATTTATTAGACAGATGCAGAACTAGGTCAAGTTGTATTAAGTCTGCATACTTTATAAAGGAAAGCTCAAAAGTTAAGAAAGTGTGGGAAGGGATTCATTGCCTATCAAGCCTGGAGGAAGATAAAATGTGAAAACAATTAAATGTCTTAAAGATTACAGTATTATCAACATTAAGGGCGTGTATCAGGAAGATTAGTATAATCGACAATGATTTCGTATTGTGTGACTCTAAAGTGTAGGGAACTGCAAGAGGCTAGAAATGGTAAACAAGTGTTGTCAAAAGAAAAAGTGTTCTCTTCCTGCCTATGCTTACTTGTCAAATATTTTACAACATCACATTTTCAGTGAAAAGTTGAGATTTTGATTAAAGAAATTTCTATAGGTTCTTCCTCTTTTCCATTATAAAAAAAAAAAAAAGATCAAGTTTTCACTGAAAACAATCTTAGGCTTTCATTATTTAAAATGAAAATTTTAGAGGCTCTTCAGAAAAAGAGCCATTTTCTGATGCAGATACCTTTGGATACCTTGGAAAGAGGCCTGAAAGTAAACTCATGATGAAACAGCAAAGACAAGAATTGAGAGAAATGAAGGCAGCTTTGGAAAAAGATGGCTGTGGAAACAAAGACAAATGAATGGTTTAAAAACAATATTTATGCTGGACTGATTCAAATAACATTGTGAGGCTTGTGAGTCATGGAAAACAAGAAAATAACAGGACCAAATGGAGAACTGCCTCGGGAGATGGATAGGGCTTACGCTGTCCACCACCCTTTCCTACGTGATGCCCTCAGAACTTTGTGTGGCAGCTGCGGGGGAGCCAGCCCCCAGCGAGGGACAAGCTGAGCAGCCTCATGGTCCTACAAAGCTGTTGTAAAACAACTGGGAACTAATGTAGGAAATCACATGCATGTGAGCTTCTGATTTGCTCACGTCTGTTTGCCGTAAAGAGCGAGTAGCTACACCTCACTGCCCTGTGTACCCAACCATCTGATCTGCAAAGAGTACTGAGAGAAAGAGATGTGCAGTTAAATTACTTGAGCAGACTAAACACAGAAAGAACATTTTAAATTAGATGGGTTCAAAGGCCAGCTCACTTCAGAAATTAGGATTAATTTGATCTGTCACTCGCATGTCTCTCAGCATCAGAAAATCACTAATTGGCAAAGAAAAAAACCACAGCTGTTTGCTCTAGACTGGGACAGCAGAGCTACCAGATTTCGGGCAAGTTTTGACTTCTTTTAAGAAGAGAAAATGGGGGTGGGGGAGGGAGGGAATTAGCGTTAAAGGGAAAACTTCTTTACCATAATGGTAAGAAAGAACCCAAATAGCCTATGTTACAGGGAGAGAAAATGTAAACAATTTTTTAATAAGGATAGTAACTGCTTACATCAAACAGTAAAATGCATCTTGCGGCTGATGCCTGTGAATTATTAGTGAATAAAAATGCAGAACTACTAATTATTATTCTATGTGGCCATTGCTATATTCGTGCTTCTTTGTTTTGGTCCTGGTCTTGTATTTTCCTCAAGAACATCTCCCAGTGAAGGCGCAGGCCAAGGTGAGAGAGCCCACGGTGCTCAGCTCCAGCATGGAGACACCGGGGTGACCAGTTTGCTCCTGTCCTGAGTCAGACTGACAGCACGTGTCTGAAGGGACCCCAGAAATATGGCACCGTGAGAATATTGTTGTTTCTTCCTTTTGTTGCTCTCTGGGATGTGAGGTCTCTTAAGAAGTGAGGCCATGTCAAGGCCTGCCACGTCAGCCCCAGGTAATTTTTGTCTAGTTCCCAAATCCAGCTGTGAGCCCAACAAGGAACCTTCAAAAGCTCTTTTCCTTTTTTTCCACAAAGGGGACATGCAGAAAATGAAGCTGATGTGTGTTGGGTTGGCAGCAGGCTGTCTGGGGAAAGACGAGCTACCAGCAGTCCGTCAGCTGGCCCGTCAATTGGGACACATGCAAGAGATTATTTCGTTCCTTTATTTATCTGAAGCTGGCTTGTTGCACAGCCCTGAATTATACAGCGGACGAGATGTATGTAAACATCTCTTCTCCTTCCAGCGTGGGTAGATCAGATATATCCTACGGTGTCTAGGCAGATGAGAATGAAACAAAAGTTTCCCCTTGGTTTTTTTGGCCAGGGTACACAGAGTGATGCTGGGAGGGAGTAAAGTGATGCCAAGGTGTCTAACCTCAGGCATATTACATATTGGACTTGATGATCTTAAAGGTCTTTCCCAACCTAAATAATTCTATATTACCAGCCTTGGAGCAGCAGCAATCCCCTTCCCTTGTCTTTATGAAGCGTTTTTCTAACACCCCGCTCACTCCTCAAGAAGCAAAAGGAAGAAGTCACTGCTGCTGAGGTCCCTCAGATCAGAGATATCAAACAGAGAGAAGCAGGGTCCAACCAAATTGTGAAGACTGCAACCAGCACAGACTGATCCAGCTCTAGGTTTTGCACAAAACCGATGTATTGGATTTATTCTCCTTCCCCTCTGCCGTATGCATGTCAGAGTCAGAGAAAGCAATCAATGAAAGAACAGTGGCTCCAATTACAGCCTGTTTCCTGACTTGTTCCAGGATAATACTCACACGGAGACAAATGGTAAAGCTGTAGCTTGCCCGCAATCTTTAAAAAAATCCATCTTTTGTGACATTTAAGCTAAATTTAAACTGCAGTTCAGGGCAATTTGGTGCTGGTGGCTGATTGCCTGTCTTTTAAGTCTACAATGTGATTTTTAACCACTGTGTTGCATTATTACTATTTTGCATCTTGCGGCATGGAGTTGATTTTGCATTACCCATAGTATTTAGGGAGAGAAGAATGAGATGTGTATAGCAGAAAGCAAAGCAAGATGACATCTCTACATTAGGCTATAAGCATGTACACCGAAAACAGAAATGTCAGCAGCTCTGTAACCTGCATTTAGGCTCCAGCAGGGACTAACGTGAGCTGGCACACTCATACAATATGATGCTGTGGTGAGCCGACCTTGGCTGGACGCCAGGTGCCCACCAAGCTGCTCAATCACTCCCCTCCTCAGCAGAACAGGGCAGGGAGAAAGTAAGATGGCAAAAAAACCTTGTGGGTCAAGATGAAGGCAGATTAATGAAGCAATAGCAAAAGTCGTGCATGCACAGAAGCGAAGGAAAACACAAGATGCTGCCCAGCAGCAGGTGATGTTTGGTCACTTCCCAAGGAGAAGGGCTTCAGTACTGTAGCAACTGCTCCAGAAGACAAACACTGTAAATAAAAAATGCCTTCCCTTCCTCCTCCTTTCTCTTAGCTTTTACATCTGAGCAGATGTTGTAAGGTATATATATATATACACACACATATATATATATAACATAGGGTACGGAATACCCCTTTGGTCACTCTGGGTCAGCTGTCCTGGCCATGTCCCCTCCCAAGACCTTGCCCACCCCCAGCCTGCTGGTGAGGGAGGGGGAAGGTTGGAGGGACAGCCCCGATGCTGTGCGAGCGCTGCTCAGCAGTGGTCAGACACCGCCGCGTTATCACCGCCTTTGTAGCTACCGATACACAGCGCTGGGAGGGCTGCCACAGGGCTCAGCCAGACCCAACACAGATGCCAAAGTACAGGTTTCTGGGAGGACCCAGGTAATTCACCAGAGACCACTACGAGTTGTTTTCCTTTCCCCTTCCATAGCCAATTGCAGGATGCTCACCGCTTACACTCCTAGGAAAATGTGTTTTCCCTTTCTCTTTCCCAGGTGCCTCGAGCCATGATTTGATATCGTGAGGTCTCCAGCAGCACCAGCAGCAACTCCAGCGAGCTCCAGCCTTGACCCTGTCCCTGGGTGCTTGTCCCCAGTCCCATGCTCCAGGGCTGTCCCATCTGGAGTGAGGTATCCCCCACACCAGAGCTGGTATTTTTATTTAACATCCGTCATCTTCCCAATCTTGTTTCTGGCAGCGTGGAGCAGAAAGGACCCACATACAGTATTTTGCTGTCCAGGAAGATTATACCATGTTCAGTATATGCTCTGGATCTTTACTGGTGACTTCTAGAAACAAGAAATCTTGTAAAATATTCAACAGCCTGCATTACCGTGGGACCAGTCTGAGTTATAGCAATATAAAGATGTAATGTTGATTAAACTTATTTTTCAGGGAAGGATGAATAACACAAAGTCTGTGACTATGTGTTTACATTAAAATTCAAACTAGCAGGTTTTTTTTCTGCTTTCAACTAACATGCAAATAATTAAAATTTAATTGTGCTGTGTTCATGAAAAATGAAATTGCATACTTTATGTACCAGTACTTTCAAAGTTAATTTTGACTTTCTCCTGAGGTGAACATTTGTAGCCAAAAGAGTTTGCATTTACAGAACTGATCTGTGCAGCAACAACTAATCCCAGTACTTTAAATGATGAGAAATTGCAGGGAAGATTTTGCCATCAGTGAACCTGGACTGTTGAAAAATGGAACGCCTCCTTCTCCAAATCCAATGTAATTAAAGAATGATCAAATTAGTAAGAATCTTGATTATCGTGTTCCATAATGAGAAAATGATCTGTTTGTGGAACAAATTCTTCATTCATTATAGATTATTTCTTCAGCTCTGGCATTTTCTGCCTGCACTGCAGCCAGCTGTGGTTAGAATGCTCTGGTCCCATGGTCCAAAATAGCATTGTGCAATGAGAAATACTAACTGCTAGTTCTGGTGTGACAGTGTTTTTTAACAGTGAAAAAAAATCTCAATTTATTTATTTATTTTATGGCTAATTAAAACATTATCATTACCTATGCTGCGGTCTCCAGTTGTTACTTTTCTGTAATTAGCAAGCTACAGTACAATTATCTCCTCAAATACCATATACTAAATCACTTGAAAAAGATACAAATTAGAAGTTTATTAATAGTGAGGGTGGTTTATTAGCCATAAGCATTCAGATTAATCACAATTTAGCTCTAAATGTTTGTTATTTTGTGTGTTTCCATCCTCTTTATTATTATGCTTCAATGGGTTCTTTTTGGCATGAAAATCATGATTCATAAACCTTGAAAGATTCACAGCTTTATATAAGCATCTGAGATTTAGATGTGCATTTAACGCTAATACAAATTTCCAGCACATGATTCACTCTTTGCAGTGGAGACTTGTCTCTTCACTACTGCAGTTTCTCTCTGATGGGAATTGGCTTTCCCTACGCCTTACCCTTTGGGATGGGAGCTACAGGGAGAAAGAACTCACAGGTTGCTGCTCTCTACCCTTTTCCAGCGATCCATATGTTGTGGTTTAACCCCGCCGGCAGCCAAGCCCCAAGCAGCTGCTCGCCCACTGCCCCCACGGTGGGATGGGGGAGAGGGTCGGAAGGGTGGGAGTGAGAACTCCTGGGCTGAGATAAAGACAGTGGAAGAGGTGAAGCAAAAGCCGCGCACCAAAGCGAAGCAGAACAAGGAATTCATTCACTGCTTCCCCTTGGCCGGCAGGTGTTCAGCCATCCCTAGGAAGGCAGGGCTCCGTCACGTGTAATGGTGACTTGGGAAAGCAATGCCATAATGCTGGATGTCCCTCCCTTTCCTTCTTCTTGCCCCAGATTATATACTTAGCACAACATCCTATGGTATGGAATATCCCTTTGGCCAGTTTGGCTCACCTGTCCTGGCTGTGTCCCCTCCCAGTTCCCCGTGCCCCTCCAGCCCCCCCCCGCTGGCAGGGACTGAGAAACTGAAAAGTCCTTCACTTAGTATAACCCTCACCCAGCAACAACCAAAAAAATCCATGTTCTGTCAGCAGTTTCCCCACACCAAATCCAAAGCACAGCACTACACCAGCTTCTAAGAAGAAAGTAACTATCCCAGCCGAAACCAGGACACCATATTTCTAGCAGCATCACTTCTATCTCAATCCCTTGGTTGTACAATTATTGAAAGTTCCTAGGGTTTCATCTCTGATTGCAAATGAAAAAACAAGGTCAATGTTTGGGTTTTTTAAATCTAGTGGAAATATTTAATTTTTTCTTGATCATACCAAATGTTATTTTGCCCCCCCAAAAAATAAAAAATCAAGATTAACATTTTGTGAAGGACAAACTAGAAATACAGGCAACAGCTAGTCTCCAGAGATGATTCACTCTGAGTTGAATGGGAACTAAGGACCTGACTGTTGTGAAAGTTACTTCACCGCCTGGTAATGGCCACAGACCTAAGAAAAGGCTTTTCATAGATTATGGAAAAGAGAAAAAAAATGGCCCAGTCCTTAATTATTGAAGTCCTCAGAAGTGGTTACAGCTTTGATGTGGCACCTTCAGGAAGAGCTCTACTGGCAGCGTGGTCAGTCCAGCAGAAAGGTAGGTGTTAACCATGCTTGAAGAGCAGCAGTGTCTGGGACAATATGGATCAATTCAGGGGGAAAAAAATAAAATAAAAAAAGAAAAAACAAAACCCAAACCCTCCAAAAAAAACCCCAGACCTGCTGTATTTCTCTGGGATGGGTTAGTCCAGTAGCAGACCTCTGGAAAAAGACAGATGTCATTTGACCAGAAAACACCATGAAGGCAGCATGAGGAACCCGTGGCTGAACATACTTAGGTGACTGGTTTGTGTACTGACACTGGAGCACAGTGAAATGAGGACATTAGTCCAAAATGTACCTGTTAGTGACAAACGCTTTGTGCTCCCTGCACAGAGAAGTCAAGGAAAAAAATTGTATCACAGATGTGGTGGGGTGACCCTGGCTGGATGCCGGGTGCCCCCCCAAGCCACCCTGTCACTGCCCTCCTCTGCTGGATGGGGTGGAGAAAATACAATGAAAGGCTCGTGGGTCGAGATAAGGGCAGGGAGATCACTCAGCAATTGCTGTCATGGGCAAAACAGTCTCAGCTTGGGGAAAATTAGTTGAATTTATTACCATTAATATCAGTAAATACACCTTCCCCCCAGCCCTCGCTTCTTCCCAGGCTTAACTTAATTCCCAGTTTCTTGACCTCCTCCCTCCAAGTGGTGCAGAGGGACAGGGAATGGGGGTTGTGGTCAGTCCATCACACATCGTTTCTGCTGTTCCTTCCTCCTCATGCTCTTCCCCTGCTCCAGTGCAGGGTCCTCCTGAGGCAGACAGTCCTCCATGAACTTCTCCAACTGAGTCCTTCCTGTGGGCTGCTGTTCTTCACAAACTGCTCCAGCGTGGGTGCCTTGTGGGGCCACAAGTCCCGCCAGCAAACCTGCTCCAGCGTGGGCTGCCCACGGGTCACAGCCTCCTTTGGGCATCCACCTGCTCCAGCATGGGGTCCCCATGGGCTGCAGATGGGATCTGCTCCAGCGTTAACCCCTACGGGCTGCAGATGGGATCTGCTCCAGCATTAACCCCCACGGGCTGCAGATGGGATCTGCTCCAGCGTGGGGTCCCCACGGGCTGCGGGTGGGATCTGCTCCAGCGTTAACCCCCACGGGCTGAGGGCACAGCCGGCCTCCCCATGGGCTTCCCCTGGGGCTGCAGGGGAGCCTCTGCTCCGGCCCTGGAGCACCCCCTGTCCCTCCCCCTGTGCCGGCCTGGGGGGCTGCAGGGCTGCTCCGCTCACATATTCTCACTCCTCTCTCCTCCTGCAGGTTTTTTTTTGCACAGATTTTTTTCCCCACCCTTCTTAAATATGTTATCCAAGGGGGCTACCACCATCGCTGATGGGCTCAGCTTTGGCCAGCGGTGGGTCCATCTCAGAGATGGCTGGCATTGGCTCTGTTGGACATGAGGAAAGCTTCTAGCAGCTTCTCACAGAAGCCCGCCCCCCCCCCCCCCCCCCCCCCAAACCTTTGCCATGCAAACGTCTCTGGGACATTCAGGGAATATAAAGACATAAAAATAGAATAACAGTGTTTTTTCACTTATTTTATGCTTAAAACCCCAAACAGTGTTCATAAGAAGATTCCTTAGTTGAAGAAACAATGACTCAAAAATGGTATTGAGTCATAGAAGTTAAGGATGCAATGATATTATAAAGACTCTCCAGAAAATATGTTCACCAGGCTCATCTCAATGCAGAGATGCTCTTTCATTTACATGAGTGTATATGGATCCTCAGCCATCGCCTCTGGACACATTTGTCAGGTATTAAACCAGTAACCAATGTTGCACTGGTCTTTTTTGTTCATTTGAATATGTGGATTTGCTGACCACTTAGTTCTGTCTGTGGGCTCTGTTCCTAAGACTTTGGAAAAAAAAATTAAATATATAAGAAATTCAGTTAGAGCACTGAGGAAAATTGAAAACTGGTGATAAAAATGGAAAGAGTAGAAATGAGCAGATGGTGCTATACACTGTCATTCTTGCAAAGCATATACATATATAAAAAAATCTCTATCTCTGTAACGAAATAGAACCTGCCATGCATAACTCAAATATCCTGTCCTTTAAGGAACATTGCATTTGTTGATCCAGTAGAAGCAGCAGTAGGTAGAACTGGGAAACTGTGTGCAAGAAACAGACTGCATTTTGTTTTCAAATTTCAATTTAAAATTTTATTTTAAAATCGCTAGGTGGGTCACAATTTTCTTCCAGATTTAGTCTGTAATTATTTTACGCTACCAATGAAGTGCAAGATAAAACAGGTTAGTTTCAATATCTTATTAACTTCAGCTAAAATAATTTGTCGTGTTCCCTACACCACTTTAATCAATACACTTCAATTGATAGAACTTGGTAGTTTTAATTTTCAAGTTGTTATGAAGTCCATGATACTTTTTAAGTTCAACTTGGTGTTGTTTATCAGTGATGTGAATGGAACAGTTATCTTTGTGTTAAAATGAAGCAAAACCTCTGCAGAGTAGCTACAGTTTAAGTGACTGGGAAGTAATTTTTAACAAATTTTCCTTTCTGTGCGAATGCTGATCATCTAAATAAGCAGTTAGGCAGCTAAAAGAGACTTTAGCATGATTTGGGTTAACGATCTGAATGGAGATGTAGGTGAAATGAAGGATGTATCCTCTCCAAGTCCACAATGAGGTGTTCACCTTCGTCCTCCCCATGACCCACCATCAGGCAACAAGGCTCCAGCATTTCACTCTATCCAGGAGGTCTGGGCCTGCCACAACCCTTGGTGCCCATGGAGTCACCCCATCAACTGCCGATACAGGCACTAGGATGGATGGAGGAGGGTGAGCCCTTCTGGGTAAATTAAGACCAGGGTAGTATTTGCTAGAAAAATAATTTCCCATAAGGGGAAATTGCCCATAAGGGCCCCTATAAGGTGCCAAGCCACTCATTGCAGTAAGCATGAATTAATAAAGGTAGTGAAAGGGATTTCAGCTTATCGCAAGAGCTGATCCCAAATCAGAAGTGCAGATCTGAAAACTCGTGCCAATTTTGACACGAGGACTCGAAGCCTGGCCCTGAATTACGAAGCACTGGCTTCCTGAGAAACTATAACCCCCTCCTTTCTTCCCTTCCAGCTGAAACAAAGCAATTGCACCACTACTGGTAGATAGTCTTTTCAATATTTTGTTCATAACCAGAGGGTTTGGGGTTTTTTTCTGGCTACTGGACTAAACTGAGAAGTCTAAATAGCATTGAGCTAAGTTATAAAGACTGCTGTTTTCTCATTAGCAACTGCTGCAAGAGAAAGTGATGGGACCTGGGCTTGTATTTCTAAGGTCAGAATCAGGCTGAAGACTTAGGACCTGAGAGCAGTTTTCCAACACAGTCTCAAAGGAACCAGTTTCCACACAGCCTAAGTCACTGCCGTGTGAGGTCTGACCTCCCAGGGAGCTCAAAATCAGGCTCAAAATCCCCAGATTTTCCATAAGCATTAGGCATGCTTTTTCCTAAATAATCCAGATCTTTGTATTATACAATATATATTTTTAAATTATTTTTAATATACATATGTATATTTTATTTTTTATACTTACATATGTAAATATATAAATGTAAAAAATGTAAAAAATATATATGTATTTATTATACAATAAATACAATAGGCCAGAATTCCTGCTTTTCTTTAAAAATAAAGGTTCATTTAAACGTTTTCCTGCAGAGCTTAAAAACCTGCCCCCACAGGAAGCACATAAAAATTTAATTTTTAGAAGTCGCTTGGCCTTTGAGCCAGGAGCATGATTTCCTATGATTGAAATGTGTGGTGCCAGGGCCATGAAAACCCCAAAGCCAGCGTGGACTGGTGGGGAAGGACATACACAGGGTCCCACCAGAGATGGTAATTTCATCTGCCAATAGTTTCTGCCATCAAAACTGAAGAGTTAGAGGCGGTGATACAGGGGGGTGCCACCGCCCCATGAGGCAGGGGCTCCCGACTGGATGGTCACGGCATTACTGTGAGAATAAAGGAGCACAGGACCTGCTGGGACAGCTAAAGGCCATCAGATCCAGCCTCTCACATTTGCAGCTGGTGGCTTGGAATCTGCTGCTAACTTTGTGACTCAAAATGCTAGTAAATAGGACGAGTATTCGTAACAAAAATTTTGCATAGATAAGCACAACATTGTACCCTCAACTTGAAAGCAGATTTTCAAAATCCCTTCACGGTATTTTTGTTGTCCAGAATACGTTTCAACACATACCTTCCTACCTTTTCTTTCCAGCAATTAGGTTACCATGAAAGCATTCTTTTCAAACTTGAGTTGATGAAGCTGTGCTAAACTACTTTTTATTAGTCGTCTCCACTTATGTCGTATTTTGCTAAGCAAGCTTTTTCAGATCTAAAGTTAAAGCTTCAAGCAGTTGTGAAATATTTTATAACTGATGTGCTTTTCTACTGCCAGCTTTCAAAACGCATTCTTTGTGGCAAGATGCATATTCTGCCACATAGGGCTGTTTAGGGGCTAAATTGTTCTAACATTCAGCAGAATAAACCCCATTCTGTCTACAGAAAACTAGTAATACCAGTATATTTTTCATTATAGAATAAATGCAGACAGGACAACTGGGAGAGTAAAACCAGTCTCTTTATATTCAGTACAAGTCTTCCAAAGTAAAATGTGTTCGATTTTCTGTTTTCTGAATTCTTCTGTGGTCACAGATGTTCTCTCTCCTTTCATTTTACTTATTGACAAGAGACAATCATGTATTTAGTCCAGTCACTTTGTTGTCTTGCTTTTATCAAGAAAAATACGCTCCTCTGAAGGGACTTGTTGTGAGGCTTGCCAAAAGCTGTTTCATGAAATCTGAAATAACATAGAAACCTGACTGGAGCCACCCATTTTGAATTATTTCTGATGCAAAAGATAATTTGTAACTAGCTCTGCGCTTACTATAAGCATGCATGATTAAAACATTCCATGGAAACTCCAGGTGCTGTCTTAGCACGCTTCACATCAGAAACTGCTGAAAGCTGTACAAAACCAACGGAGGAAACACTGGAAATAGATTTTAGGGACACATGGAGTTCTTGTACACCCACAACACCGAGATCTAAAGCTGAAGACTAGTTTCTTAATTGCACGGCAGTAATGAGGGCATTATACCGTCTCTTCCTCTGTTCTTCAGAAGGAATGCAAGTCAGCAAGGTGATGGCTGTCCTCAGCTTAGGGAAGCTTTAGGTAAGGGTTCAGAATCATGTAGCCTTTGGTGTGTTTATGGTGGGGGCTACCGACTCCAGTGGTGTCTATATTCTGCAGTCTCCTGTAATATCTTTTAATTCCCATTTCAACCTCAAAATAATATAACGGTGAAGTTTAAATTTGGCTAATCTTCCTCATATAGGGAATATGGTCATGATAACTAGATTAACACCCATTAAAAAGTTGCTGTGAGGCACAGGGGTGCTGAAGGAGCAAAACAGATCACGTTTTGCAGTGCTCTTGGCAGTGCTAAGTAATAGCTTCTTATTTAGAGACCTTAATAAAGAGTCCAGGAACAGCTGCCTCCTGAAGTGCAGACACAATGTGATTTTCAAAAAATATTAATAGAATGATGTATGAAAGAATTAGGAAAAGTACAGGTTCTGTGTTCCTGATGGCTTCCAAACATTTGCTTTTCACGTTCTGTTAACTAGAAAAGCACCTGAGTGTAGGTCAGAAAAATTCTGTAAATAAAATCCCCCCAGAACATACACATATCTGTATTCAAGCATACAAGATAAGAACAGGTATAAAATATGAAATGAAAGCTCAAATCATAGCCAGAAATTGCAGAAGCTGATAAGAGGAAGCTGCTACAGCATTGTCGTATAGACAGCGTGTCGATTGTTTCAGAAATGCTAAGGCATCTTTTGAGTTTTAAAAGGTTGAGAAATACTGGGTTTGAGAGCTGGTTTTTTTTTCCACACAAAACTGTGAACTTCAAATGTGTTGAAAAAGGCATCTGATCAGAGCCAACTGAAAGCCAAGCCCTGCTATGGCTGGGAAAGACGTGGTCTGCCTGCTCTTGGAGCTCCCAGCTCTGGCACCCTGTGGAACTGGGCAGCCAGAGCATTTGGGAGCCAGATGCTGATGGAGGTGAACTATCACTGTAAGATCATTAAACTGACATAATAAGTAAGAAATTTGGTATAGTGGCAGACTTTTCCTGTGTGGGCTCCCCACTGAAGAAATAAACCTACTTTTCATATATGCCCCATACCATACACTGGGAACATTTACCATACAGTAAGAACATTACTTACTAAAGTAACATTGAAGAATGAATAGAACTCATCACAAATTGTATGATATATCAAAGGAAATGACCATCCTCTCTTCACTCCTTATGCTGTCTCTCAACAGTTATTGAACAGGTGCTATACTTGGAAAGAAAAAAAAAATTACAGAGAATAATTCTAAGACCCCAAGTGGTTATTGTAAACTGCTGAGATTAATTAGCAGGGGTCTAAAAACATAATGAAGGCTTGACTTTTTCTCTACAAAATATAACAATTCCTCCAAGGCTATTTATCTATTTTATGGGATTAACTGCATAAATATTCTGAAATGGCCATTTTTCTTACATCTTGATAAAGAAAACGCCAAAAAGCATTAGAGTCTGTGTGAAAGCCAGGTCAATGTCAAAGTGTTTTTATTAAAATGTCTGCTTCATTAAAATAATCTGAAGGCATGATTTAGTTTGAAGTCTTTCAGAATTTGGAGCAGTATCTGTGTGTACATATGCTATATTCCTGGGGGAGGATAATGGGTAAGGGGAAAGTTTTAAAGACCTTACTGGTGCTTGAAAAACATTTATAATTGTACAAAAATGAAAGCATAGTATTCAGATGCTAATGCTCTCTGAAAAGAATATTCAGTAAAAGAAAGAAAATGAGGTCAATTTACTTTGGTCTCTAAGCACAGAGTAGTTGAGGGGGGTGGAAATGGCACCATAGCTTTTCAAATACTATTACTCAGAAGATCAAATCTAGAGCTTCCACAGTCCACTGTTTTTATACTTGAAAGGAACAGTTGCAAGTGAAAAAAATTTTTTTTCAACAAAAATGCAATTCATTTTGAAACAAAGACATACTCCGTGGTTAAAATAAAGTAGCTTAAAAGATTCAGTCAAACAACTTTAGTCCTTCACATCAATCACCATTAGTCTTCCCTCTAGTTTGGTTTTTGTACTGCAGGGGTTAGAAGCAGATGGTGAGGATCTGTGTTTAGCTATGGTTGAAGTTTCCTGAAGACAAGGAACCCAAAAGCAGTCTCAGAAGAATCAACTGATGTGACCCTAACAGCCAGGACACTGATATGTTGCACCAGCTACTGTTCAGATTATCTCAGTAGCGTAAGAACATCCCAAGGAGTACCTCTAATGCCTTCCGCAAATTGATAAAAATAATTTCTGTAGGTTTTCCTTTGCAGGGGGAGGCAAGACCAATACTGAGTTCAGCCTTGATTCGGCAAACACCCATTTTATTTTATTTTTTCAAATGACAAGTACCACTGAACCATAATAAAATCTTGTTCTCAAGCATATGTTTAATTTTCTTCCCAGGCAGGGTGCTGGGAGCACAGGCAGCATCCTGCTTCCAGCTTCTAATCAGACCAGGCCATCTTTTGAACTGGTTTATTTCAAAAAAGCTTTGCAGAATCAGCTTCACTTGTACAGTGCGCATCACAGAGTTCTTCTGGTACTTTCAATGCGCATCCTTAATTTTTTTTGCCTTACTTCCACACTGCTTGGTCCTACAGAAAACGCATAGCCTATCCTAAAAGCCAATAACTGGTCCCCAAATCCTATCACTTCAGACTCCTGAGCATATTTCTGCTCTGGTATGCGTGGGTGTAACTGCACACTTCAATTAAGAGGAAAGTGTGACTTGGTACAGAAGCATCAGTCTGCTGGTGGGTTCTGCCCAGAGAGAGAAGAGGTTTATTCTGGAACCAATCAAGTATCAAAGCAGGATGATACGGTTGTTTATCTAATCTCTGCACACAAGTAACACTTAACTATAGCAAATCTCTTCCAAGACAGGGAAATCCCTCCATTGCCGGGTGAAACAAAGCATCATGTCATTTCCTTACCTAAATGAGAAGTGCAAGTCAACTGGGATTTCAGCCAGCTGTGTTCACAGCTCTGCACACTTGTCAAACCAGCCTGCAGGTTCTGGGAGGCAGGAAAGGCAAATTGCACATTCAAATCCAAAGAAATAATGTGCCCAACTGTGATATATGAAGGCACAGACCCCAGGTGAGATCCCCCATTGCATACGTAAGCGCTGGTTATATGCAATCGCTTGATCCACCCAGGTTCTGCCCTGGAAGATGCCTACGTGCAGCAAAGCACCTTTACAGCCAGTTCACGCTCCACCAAACTGTTTACTCCCTCTGTGCCCACACAAGGAGACCTCTTCCTCCCCAATACTTCAGATGTGGGAGGCTTTGGGCACACCCCTCATTACAGGTAGGGCATAATCACCCTGCAACCTGGCCTTTCCTCAGAAAGGGCCCTTACACCCACCGGACACTTGTGGTGGTCTCAGCTACATTTAGACTTAGCAAATGTGCACAAAGCTCTGGTTTGGCAGCCTATTTACTTAATCACGCATGTCTCCCCCTTTCTCAATGCCTATTTCAATAACATGGCAGGTTACAAGTCAAAGACTATATAACAGGCACTTGAGTGCCCACCAAGTGATGGTGACACAGAGTAGCTGCTTCCCAGCCTCGGGAGTGGGAAGGCTCATGCCAGCAGGCACAGAAGTTTTCATTTAAGCACATTCATGAAACCATTAGCCAAGACTTGTGCAGAATTTTTCTTCTGCACTATTACTAGTGTTTTACACGAGCTACAGTCACTTTCCATTTCCTCACTGAAAAATCAATGATCTCCCACAAGTGAGGGGAGATTTAATTTTTACAAAAAACAAATAATGAAGATGCTGCTTCTCAGAAAAGGCATTCTTCTGAATAACGTAGCTCAATAACATAGTTCAGTGCTCTTCGTAAACAAAAAATGTGCCTGAGGTCAAACATATCAAAAAGCACTCCAAACAATTGGGGTACGTTTGTCGGCCTCAAAACTCAGAAAGAATAAAAAGCAGCTCCCTCAGAAGAACCTTGTTGCCATCTTTTCCACATTACTATCATAGCAATTAATGTAACCTGACCAATGGGTTTAGAAACTCTTTTTGGACTGTTCTGGCCTCCAGGGAGTGGGGAGGCCCTTTGGGCCAACATCTTCAGCACAGGCAGGCTGAACAGGCAGCATTTCAAAGCAGCTTTGACGGGAACTCAGCATCTGATGGAAGTGGGCACTGAGAGCACTTGGCACTTCAACACAGCTTTGGAAATCCCATCTGGCTAGGATTAGGCTCTAGGAATGCATTTCTTATTTCCCCCTCAGGAAAACAAAATAGTCTAACCAAAAATGATGCTACAGTGCATCTTAAATCCTATCTCTTACAATGAAAGATGCTCTATATGTTATAGTAAGTCTACTAGATGTCCTCTTTGCAAAGCTTCCTTCAGTCTCTTACTGGCCAGAAACAGGCATGAGTTACTAAATAATTTCCTCAGAAAGGGCATGAAGGCTTTTCCATTCCAACATCTAATTAGCTTTGGAAAACTCCATGGTGCAGTAGAGTATGCCATAATCAGAGTGAAAGGTAGGAATAACATCCTACGTATGAGGGAAAAATAAGGTTTGCAAATTTACCCTATCAACACATAATGCTGCCACCAAAAGAGTTTGGTATTCAGTGTTTTTGTGACAAACGAATCTTGAGGCCACCCCTGGATCTACACACCTTGCTGCTCAGTGAATGGTGTTAGAGGAGACCAGAGGGCACAGGAAAAAAACTCCTTTAGTCCATGAGAAATAGGGAAGGTGAATGAAGAAAGGCAATTTTAATCACAACTAGTGAAAACAGAGCAAATGTGAGAAAGGATAGAGTAAGTGAAGAGTGTAAGCAAAACAAGGTGGTAAATGTGTGCACGGGGCAGGGAGACACCTCTATTCTGTGAGGCAGCTTTTTCTCCCCAGCCTGTGGAGATGATTCTGGCCTAGGAACCTGCTTTTTTAGGCACAAGACCTGATTGTGCATTGATTCCTCATGCATTTGTCCTGTTTTGGCAGAGGTTAGCTGAGGCATCAATGCAACACACCTGGGTGTCTCTAAACTACAAAGCCCCTTTAGAAGGAAGCACAAGTGTGGTGCTAAGCAGTGACAAGCATCAGCTGCATGCTCATCAGGTGTGCAGGCTCCAGATGGAAAAGAAACCTTTCATCCCAGAACAGGGCATCATGGCAGCAGCTTCCATGGGTCTGCCAGCAGGAACAGAGCTGTATTGGCTATTGCTGGCCAAGGGCAGCAGACCAGGACTGCCTCCAGGAAAAGAGCTGGTCCCTGGGTGCGGGTGGGAGGCAGCACTAAATACATCCAGTCCATCCAAAGTCATCTAGCTGGATGCCACCACCCCCAGAAAAATCAATGCTTGCATTTAGTGTCCCATTGCATAAAGGGACAGTGTCTGTGGTTACAGAAGCTGTAGAGATAAATATTGATTTCTTCTTTTTGGCCATCAATGTTTCCTCAGGTATAAGCCATTTTGCTGGAAAATTGCTGGACAGCTGTTAGTTAAGATAGCACCACTGACTGCACAAGTGGTAGTACTGCTCTGTCAGTTGTTTGCAACAAGCAGCATGTGAGTAGATGACCTTGCTAACCCTGCCAGTGAGGACCTGAACAAGATGGAGGTGTTAGGTAGTGTGCTCATCTGCATTCCTTGCACTCTATTTAGGATAGAAGACAACAGAGACAAAACAGGACTAGCAGTGTGCAAGCGTACCCTCCCCACACTCTCCTTTGACATTTTATAGGGACCTCATCAAAATGTGCCTGTAAAAGACACCTGGTGTCTGGTTTTAGATGTCTGGTTTTATCCTGTTTGCTTTGTGCATTTGACAACATAAGATCAGGAGAGCAGTCTATACATAGCTGACAAGGACTTGTGTTGATAACATTATGGATCAGTGTCAATATACGTCAGTTACTGATCAAACTGACAGCTTATCCATATATGTTTTGTCTCCACTCAAACTATATCACTTGCACTGAACAAAAATAAATATGCTGCTGATACCTTATAACTGCTTTGCAATATACATATACCATCAAAGCCTCATCATAAATTGGCAGATCTCCAGCTCTTGAGGAAAATACGTAGCTTGACCTCTGTCCTCATACAGTTAAATAAATTTGCCTTTGATGAGCATAAATAACTCCAAAGTCTGCTGGCATTATAATTCTATATGATTTTACTGTCTTCTGAAGTTACTCTCGAGTGGGTTTTTTTTGTCTCCTACCGAGTATCTCTACACTGAAAAAAATCAACGGTGCCTGAATCACAGCACCCATAACTCACATCTGACAATTCCTGGAGTATCTAAGGCTAAATTTGTTTTGTCTGGGTATATTTATAGTACTTGTTCTATAGAAGTCTAAGCTGTTATTAGCATTGCAGTCCAGTGCTCTGAATCACCAACACCTGCTGGTGCTGCTAAATTGTCGGTTGCCTTCCTGGGCTCCACTGAAAGCAGGCAATTGAGCAAGAGATCAATCAGTTGGTTAATGCAGGCAACCAAATATAAGGGTCCTCCCAAAGGCTAAAGACCTGCTCTTATGCTTTCATCTCCATCTTAAAGTCCAAATATAAACAGTTTCCCCACTAGTTAATTTACAGGGATTAATAATGAACAACTTTGTAATTCACTTCAATAGGACAGGGAAAACAGGTCAATAAATCATGTCTTTTATCTGCCTGCCCAGGCATGTTGTGAAGTCTGCTCTGCATCTATGAATGATTAGCAGCAGGTGTAAAACAGTTCCCCAAAGGCTGCTACCGGCAAGTCCTATTCACTCCTGGATCCTCCTGACAACGGTTCATTAATTCCCCAAGATTTCAGACCTGAGTCTTGACATCCAAGTTAAGGGTATGTCACATCTCTTTTCATTAAGAGACCTTACATGATCTTACCCAGTAATTAAAATATCCAGCTTTCCCAACTATCCAGGAAGTGTTTTGTGCTTTTTTTTTTTCTTTCAAGACCACTGAAGAATGAACCAGATGCCACTTGCCTTTTTTTTTTTTCCCTTTAAATAGACAACTTGCATATCTTGTTTCATTGAAGTCTTCCTGAAGAAGTATTGAGGATTGGAATATTGCAGCCCTTTGAGATCCTGTGACCCAGAGGAGCTAGATTTATGTCACTGCTGCAAGGTGTACTCTGCTTTGCAAACAGTGGCTAACTCCTCTGATGTTACATTAGAAAAGAATGTAATTATTAAAACAGCCATGTGTGTCTCAAACCACTGAAAAATAGTAGAAGTATATTTGATGGAAAAAGAACTATATGAAATGAGGTAGGAAGGAGGGAATGGAGAACGTCATCAACATAATTCAACAATTTCTCAGCCAGAGATAGCATTTAGTTTAATATAGTAAAAATGGGCTTGCTTCTCTCAGTAAGCGTCCAGTGTCCAAATCCTGCAGCTGTCTCGCTTGGACCAGACCTTTGCAACTGCACTGTCTCTAGATACAGCAGTCAGGCCAGTTCAGCGTTGCAGCTGAGGCTGATGCAAGTCCAAGGAAGAAGATGACATTAGCCTGCAGAGGAGTATGTGAGCACCAGTGTGAACTACAGAATCTGAGATTGCTCTTCCTTAAAGACATAGATTTACCTTATAGTTGTTTCTAGAATAAGAAAAAAAAATTTTTTTAGACGAGGCTCTCAATCTCTGAGAAAAAAAGTACTTACACTTTTTTCTGTAAGTCAGTCTTGTATTCTAGGTGTAGCAGGGCATTAAGAACAAGTGCTGCGCATCTACTAAAAAAGCAGATCACACCCGGGAGTCTTTAAGCAGCAGGACAATTTTAGCCACGTTTGGTAGCAGGAGCCCAAAAAGGAACTTATCGCAATGCTGCTATTTTCTTTCAGATGTCTTGATCACCTTGATCATACACCAACTTCCAGCAACATGCAGCTATGTGAGAAGAGCAGACATCAGCTGAGGAGCACACACCTTCGGAAAGGTTATTTTAACCATAATTATTGCAACAGTATATGAAATGGAGTTCCCTCTTCCTATCGTTATACCAGACTACATAACTGGTTTAATCATAGGGTCTGACAAAAGGACTGCAGAGCAGACCTTAGACAGTGAGCAAAAGGCTTCTCTCCTTCCTTCCACTAATGTGTTAGATGCCTTTTCAGGCATTTCAGATTGTTTAGCTGCCAATGACAAAGATTGCCTGAGGCATCAGAGCTGGGCACAGACCAGGAGTATCTCATGTTTGTAAGGCTTTGCTTCAGTGTCTAGAGCCTAAACAGAAACCTTTCTGAGCAATGAGACTAAGTCTTCCCACGTGACAGCATTTGGGTTTTTTGATCTGTAAACAGATTAGAACAACTGCAGGATTAGCCATTTCTCATATACATGCAGATGCTAGCATGGGGACAGCTTTTATGAGCCAGCTTCTTTGCCAGTGAAAGGTAAACCCATTCCCTTATTTGGGTAACAGGATAGCTTTTTGTCCATATCTAAACTCACAGCAATTTCACCAATCTTCCAATATCAGTTAGGTAGTTGTTAACTCTTAGGCTCTTAATTACTTTTTTTACTTTTGAACCAAGACAACTCTGGTACATAAGCACAGACTAAGTTTTACCAACATTTATTACCGATAAGGTTAAAATCTGTTCAAAACTTGCCAGATTGTGAAGCAGCCTGTGAATGTGATGAAGCATTAAGTGAAGCTACCACTACAGCTCTGTTGACTGCTTTTATATCATGAACAAAAACACTTTTGTGGATCTTGTAATAGTGATCAATACACGCCTTTTGTTAAGATCTGCCAAAAGAAACAAGTGTCTTTGTTGTACTATACCTAGAGCAATGATCTCTCTCCATAAGATCTTGTGACACTGCTGAAACTACATTTTTAATACCCACTTAGACATGTTTACTTATGCTGAGAAGACATGCAACAGCACACAGCAGAGCAAGAAAACACTTTACTAGAAAGGATATCACTTACAACTGCTATCTGGTTTCATGCTCAAAGTCTGATTGCTTCATGCTGTTGATCACAATATGATCAACTATCATAATTAGAGAAGCAGATAAGTTACTCAGCTGAAAAACATGCAAAAGAACATCACTATTTGAGTCCTTACTAGGAATGATCCTGTTTTTAAGTCTGGCTCAAACATTAGAGTCCAGAAAAAACAATTCAGTCATCCAGTATAACAGAATACAGACCACACAAACTCGTCCCAGAATTTCTTTGATAAATACACAACTGAGTACGAAGACAGGAAGGCATGGAAGCCTCCTAGCTTCAGTTACGCACTAAGCTGGTGATAAAGGAGGGAGTTCGTCCTTCCTCTTCTTTGAAGAGAGATATTGATTGTGCTGTGCAGTGTCTTATTTGTGTCCACTGTGGAGACAAGTAAATAACTTGTCACATCCATACACTCTGCATACAACATTCTTTCCACTATCTTCAGCGTGGGTAAACCAAAAGTACCGAAAAAGAATCTGATGCATCAAATCTGTCCTGATATTTTCTGTTACTAAAAGCACGGCATGATATATGCTATAAAAAAACCAGACTACTTTGGGCTTCAGTCCCGTAGCGATAGTAAGAAGTTTGAGTCATTTGACATTCCAAACCAAGTACCAATTGAGTAATGGAAAGAAAAATCAAAAGGATTTCTCAAGATGGCAAGTATATGCTTCCACCTACTTCAGCTATAAACAAAGTACTAGGGAGGAACTATGGTTTCCAAATAACTTGACTATTGAGAAGTGAAATCTTGTCTCTAAGAACAGGGACAGCACATTTATCCTTGATGAAAAAGATGCTATTATTAAGCAGTAATGATCAACATTGGGTACTTTCTGGGAATTAATGGCTAGCACAGGACATGTTTTGGTTAATGCAGTTTCGGCTGGTTTATTGAGAGCTTTTACAGAGGATTAGTGACTCATGACATGCTTACTTGCTCAGACAATGTCTAAATGTTGCTCTCCACTTCAGATGAGCTGTGCTACCATCTCACAGCCGAGGTGGGTGACCTGTGTGGTTCCATGCCGCTGCACAGACTGCTGCACTCCTACATGTACTTAATCCTGGTCAGATTCATTGGTTAGGTGACTTCATCTAAACCACAGTTTCAGCCCTACTGAATTTTCCCTTCCACGTAGTTGTCTGTATCTGCATTTTTTTTTGTATTCTTCCTGCTCATAAGTAGTACCCCCCATAACAGCTGCTTTTAATAAGAAAATAGCTAATTTTCTAAGTGCAGAATTCTGTCTGAAAAAGTGTACTCCCCATATTCTGAGCCCATGACTGATAGACAGGATCAAGCACTTTCAAGAAGATACTTTAATGTGTGTGAAGAAATTGCACAAGGAATTTAAAACCCCTTTTATGTTGTATGTATTGAAAGATATTAATGCAATATAAATAATTACAAAACAATTGTTCATTGTTCCTGTATTCCCTTTTTGCTCTTGAACAGCTGTTAAGAGCAGTTTGAAAGAGGAGGAATCTGGTCAATCTAGAGCTGAATTGAACTTACAGTTCAGAAAAATGAAGGATGACTACATGAAATGCAGAATATTTCTTAGAGAAAGAGTTTTAGCATAAATACAGAATGGTTGTTTTAAGTTTCACGTTATAAATGCTAGCAGCAAACCTTGCAGCTGCTCACTTTAAACAGTCCAGAAAAGTTCTTTCATTTCCTGAGGTACAGTCAGGAGTTAGGCAGGTATACTTCCAAAATTTATGGCTCTACACAATGGAGGTTTATAACATTACTTAGCATTCTGCTACACCAAATGAAAAGTCAATTGACATTCACTCCCTAGCAGGAAAATAGTTCAGAACAGAATGACCAAGTAAAACAGAGAACAAAACCCAGAAACAGAGTCTTTAATTGCATGGGAAGACATTTGTTATTCCACAAGGTGTTCTCATCTTTAATTTGGGCAACTGTGAGCAAAGACCAGAAAATTAAAAATTAGTTTATACCGTTAGGTTTTTATATGGATTTAGAAATCCTGAAAAAGAATACTGTGCAAATGGGAAGTTGAGTGATGTGCTGATGTCCATTGAAATGCTGCAAACAGGTAGGATTTCCAAACATGAGCAATCAAATGATTTTCATAAGTTATAAAATCATTGTGACTTCTAGCTCCCTTATTCAAAGGAATTTAGATGAAGGTCAGTATTAGGAACACCTCAGCAATAGCATTATTTTAGAAGAGGATCATCATTGGTGTCAAGTACGTTTTCTAGCACTAGATTAGCTGATAAGCTGAGAGGGTTGGAGCATTTCCATGCTCTGAAAAAGCACAGATTTAACAAGTTCAGTAAGTGCTATTCAGTAAAAGCTAGACACTCTTGAAGTGCTATAGGGGAATGCAAATTTTCATTTACATGTTTTATTTCAGAAATCAGAAGCATTTAATTGTCATCTCAAGACATTGCATACATCTCCTGTGCAGTTTTGTCTGCTGTGTCAAGTCACACACCAGAAGGACTACAGGCAACTTGAAGTTAAGTTATTATTGTACGAGTATCACAGAACCCCAGCCTAGATCAGGGCGCCGGTCCTCTTTGCAGAGCTGTGCCATCAGATGCAAAGGGAAACACGATGCGTTCAGCTGCAATGCACATTCCCACCAAACCAGACAGAGGCAGCAAGAAGCAGCCATCAGTGCCAATTTGCACAGCGGCCTTTCATGGCTTACCCTGACATGGGTGGTAATTAGCAGTTACCGACTATCCAATGCTTCAGTAAATGTGCTAGAGTACATCATACATTATATATGCTTACTGAACCCCAGCAAGCATATTTTCAAACAGCCACTGTTGGGTTAGCTCACAATAAATACCTTGACATTCTAGTTGTAATGTTATACCTAAGGCCATTGCACCACTGCTTTTGCCTGAACGTACAAAGCAGATTGCACTGACAGCGCCAGCAGTAGCATTGGACCTATTTTTCTGCAACGTGTGATTCTATCGAGACAGAAGTAGAGCACAAAGCAGTTCAGCTATGCACATGTAACATACTGAGTTGAAAACACTGTCTCAGCACTGCTAAAATGTCTGATTTTAGTCTCAATACAAGACATTTTGGGGAAAGATTAAAAGCAAATAGCATCTGACTGAAGATCAAGAACCACCCTTTATTACCCTCTATCATTTCTACACAGTTTCTTGCTCTTTCACCTATTAGAAAGAAAACTAAAAAAGCTAAGTAAAAAGATTAGGTGCTTCTGAAATATTATCATTGTTAAACATTTGACCTGATAATGGATATTAAATACATACCAGTTCAAGTATTACAAACACGATGCCAAACAAGCTTGGCCCAGCCTGTGCTGATGTTAATAGGCTTGACGCAGCTTCTGCATTATTTAAAACATGATATAAGACTGCCCGTAAGAGCTTTATCTGCTATTGTTACAAATGAAATCCAAGATGACTGAAAGGGAAAGCGATTAGAGAAAGCGCCCCTTTTTTCAACTTGTTTACTCTGTACACTTGACAATAGTTTCTGTGCAGTCAGCCTCTTCAGGCTGGAAAATATGAGCTTGTACAGATACGCAATCGTCATGATAACGCTTCAGACAGCACAGCTTCAGCTCTGAACTCAGCTGCTGCTCTCTTTGTGACTGCCTCCCACCCCAGCTAAGGACCTGATGCCGAGTAGCCTGTACACACTAGCTTGCTCATGCCCTAGTCCTGAATGCTGAACTGCAGACATCAATGCAAACTGCTACAGATGTGAAATTAAAATGTGATAGCTGTTACTCACTAGGTCTCAGTTGCAGTTTGAGTTAAGATGGACAACAAATATTACAATACACCCATATCAATTAGCTGTCAATGGCTCACCTCTCACGGTGTCTGTTATGGGGCACAGGTTCTCCCGCTTGTCTCAGCTACATTGGGAGCCAGTTATTGTAGTCAGAGTCCAACTCAGTCAGCCTCACATGGCAAACCAGTTGTTGCAGCACAAGCAAGCTATCAGGCTGCAACAAGGCTTTTACCATCTGTCAGATTCTACTGTCCATGCTGTTACTCCTTCCTCCAAAGATCCAAACCACCACCACCCCCCAGAGCTATTTAACTACTTAGCAGGAACGAGCTACAGCTGCACATGGTCCATGTCAACCAACCCATTGCCTTCGAGGCAAGGCCACAGCTGCATGTTATCAATGCTCATCAGCCCACTGCCCTCACTCCTCTGCAGGTTTCCATGAGGCAATCCCAGTCCACATTAAAGCCATGGCTGAACAGGGCTCCTCAAGGCAAAAGCTTGCCTGTAATGGCCTTTGGACAAGGACGTGCAACCGACCAGCTGTAATGGGAAAATCAAACCAGAAAAAACCCCACCACCCTCAAGAAAAAAACATAACCACCTTGCTACACAAATGCCTCTAGGACAACTTACCACGGAAACTCTCACACGTGGCTCTGGCCAGAACACATTCTTCCCTCTTTGGGAGTCTTACCAATGTGACCAGTCAGACCGGTGGCTTTTCACTCCCCACTGGGTGGTCAGGAACCCCTCTGTGCTCTTTCACTGGCTTTGTGTCCAGCTTCACCCCTCTGCAGACAGGTACCACAAAGCAACATGCTCTGACTTCAGCCCCAGCACTGCGATGCTGCGCTCACACCTGCCACCTCACCAGCCCACTCTGATGTGCTCTGCTTTAGCCCCCAGGTTTAGGAAGTAGCTTTCTGGAAATGATTCAGGGCCCTGATCTAGACTGGGGTTCAGGGATACTCATGCAATAATAATTATTAACTTCAAGTTGCCTGTAGTCCTTCTGGTGTGTGACTTTATTTATCCTGCCTAAATTCAGTCCACTGATAATTCAGGTGAAAGCTTGATCCTATTTCTTATTAATTCGCTTTGCAATCTGTATCGTGTCTTTTTGTTTCTTGGCAATATACCAGGAAAGCTGTCCAGTACCCATAGGAGTAAAGGCGGCCAAGTAACAGTCATTTCAAACCATAAGTTTTTCTCAGTGACACTGTAACCCACACTTGCTCATCTAATAGAAATCTCGTTAAGTGTCAGCTCTGACAGTTAAATTATTGATAGGTCTGAGTAGATTTGGCCAAAATAAAGTGTTTGAATTTTCCCCATTTAAATAAAAATATTAAGAGTTAAAAACATACAAGGGAAAAATACAGAGTTCAAATCACTATCTTTAAAACCAAGGGGCAAGCAGAACCAGTTCTTGAGTTTGTAACTAAAGCCTAACAAATGCTAGAAGAAATTGTCGAATGTGACTTCATGAAGAATAAGGTCCGTGAGCATGTCCAATTTTGAATCTCTCAGCCTTCAGTCTGTTTTTCAAGAAAAATGAAATGAAATTAGTTATATGTGATTTCTCTGTTGTAACTATATTTTTCTCAAAATGTGCTCAAACAGTCAAAAGGGTTAAATCACTTCCTCACATCAGTGTCAGGAAAGGATTCTTTCCACTCTGCCACTATTGCATTCGTGCACCTTGTCCACACTTGCAACATTAAGCATTACATTCTCCCAAGAGACAAAAAGCACAGTCGTCTTTCTTGTGTCATTATCATCATATTTTGCCTAGTTGATGTCTTCAAAAGTCAGAATTTGTGTTTGTTCCTAAGTAATAAATGGCTAATGACTCCTACCGGAGCAGGTGTCATTACAGCAGGCGACCCTGGGCTGCTTTTTCGCAAATGTAAGTCCTGACTGTAGGAGGAAGAATAAAAATCATGGGAGTCACTACTTTTAAAGCATGAAACTTCTCTGGATAAAATACTTTAACCCACATGACCTTAGAAAAGAAGTGTGGAAAAATAATAAGATTATGATGGAACACTGAGTCAGTTGCCTCATAATCACCAAGACATTTCTCAAAGCAGATTTAAGAGAAACGTAGTTGTTAAAAGAAAAACAAACAGAAATCTTCATTACCTCACTAGAAAAAATGTTCAGCTTTTGAAACTGCTCATAGCTGTTATTAAACTTTGTAGAAGAGGGCAGGAGACAGCCAGCACAATCCCTGCGGCACTTTCCCTTCCAGAAGTTTCAGAAGTAGCAGTAGTGGTTGTGATTATGCATTTTGTTAATATTAGCAATAGTGGAAGGAGGCAGAGGGCAACTCATTAATGCAATCAGGTAGCTAGAAATTTTTTATAGATACATCTTTACTAGGAAGTAAAAAAAAATTTCTTCTGTTAATTTTCAAAGCACAATCAATGCACCTGCCAATACTGACGATCCACAATGACATCTAAATTCAGAGCAGCTCCTTACACATTAGTAGTGGCTCTGACAGATAACATGGTCAGCCCACAGTAACCTAAACATTGCCACATTGCTAATAGTTCCACTGCCCAAGCATTTTGATTTTGTAATTGAATAACTTTTACTAAAAAAAGCCTATGGCCCAATTTTCCAGCTTTGGCATCATTGCAAAGTGAATCACCACTAGATACTGAAATTATCTAAATATGAGTAAAAGCTTAAGATTTGGCTCCGGGATTTTCTAGGAAGATGCTCAGGGTTTAAAACTGCTCTTCAGCTGAAGTCCAGCATGACGTTATACTTATTTACATTAGCTTGGAACCTAACCAGTTCCAGTCAATACCTACAGTTCTCATTAAAATCGTTATGCTGTAATGATTGGGCTTTCATGTTAACTCGAGATTTGGCATTTGCCATACGTAAAAAGGAAGGAATCTGATGAGCCAGTGCTGTTTTTGCAAAAAGAGCTCTGCTATCACTTGCTGTTGATGCTTTCATGAAGAAAGCAAATTCCACAGAAATAGTTTTTCCGTTCTACCTTTTTGATACATTGCTGAAAAGATTTTCATCAGCAATCTTTGTGAAATGTTTCATTTCTACCATAACTTGCTCATGACAAAGCAAAGGTTTGCTTTTTATTCCTTTACACAGGGAATTCAGTACAAACACACGGGAAAGGATGACAAATGGCACTGGGTAGCCAAAAACAACATTCAAAGAGCAGGATCAGACAGACCACTGACTCAGTGCACGCATAAACACACTAAGAGTACAAAGGGAGTCAGCACCAACTCGAAGGGTTGAAGTAGCTGCACGTACTTTACTGTGTATGCCCTTTAAACTGGCAGTTACTCTTAGATTACCTTAGAACAAGTATGTTGTAGATTGCTGGAAAATGGATTTTTCCCAATTCTGTTCTGTTCATTCATACCCGAAAATCTCAGGCTACAATGAAGACTTTGCTTTCTTACACAGGCTTCACCTTGGCCTTTATGGCTACTGCTTTTTTAAATCAAAATTCACATAAAATAATTGTCTGTGTGGAAATTGTAAGGAAATCAACTTAACACATTTAAGCACACTTAACACATACATACAATCAAAAGATTTCAAAGTAATGTTCAGCCAGCTAAATCTGAGCAGAGATACATTTCTTTCTCTTCCCCACATTATGTTAAGGGAAAGGGCAATTTTAGCAAGTTTGTGATATTTATTGATATAGTTTAGATTTAGATAATATTCCTAATATTCTGCTTATTGAGTTACTTTATTAACAGGCTTTGATGCCAGTCAGTTACTAAACTGATATATACCATACCACTTGAGTATATAACTGTACATCTGTATTACTGGTGTCACTTTTCACTCAGTAGAAATTTTCCTACAGTTTTGGGCTCTCTGACTCAGGCCTTCCTTGCACTCCTCAAAAAACTTTTCAGTTCCCCCAAAATTAAAGGCCTAGTGCTAGATACAGACAATGATAACGGCAATTACAATGTCAGTAAGTCACCGACTACCTGACCCTCTCTCTCCAAGCCAGCGCTTTTGCTATCTTTTTTAAAAACTGCTGGTTTATTACTAAAGAAGTGAGCTATTATTTCACTGCAACAGTGAAATTGGCCAAAGGATAGGATGCAGGAATGTGGCAGCCCTGGGTGAGAAGGTGTTTAGTAACCTAAAGGGATTTCTTCAGTTTTGCAGGATGACCCAGTTTTTTCTACAAAAGTAGAGCGTAAAGATTCATTATTAGTGAGGACTGAGCAACACAGAGCACTTTAAGCAAAGTATTTGATCTTACACAACTTATGCGTATTTTGAGAGGAAAAAAAAAAGGTTGCTTAAATATTGAAGGTGATTCAGGCATCACTGTTGTAATTTAAGCCTTCAAGCAGACATTGTCTTCAATAAGGTGCCCAACTGACGCGCATTTCCAGCACTAACTTGGCTCTTACAACATTTTACCTACATTTAGGTCCAGCTTTTTCAGCCTGCTTCACGTTTGTTTCCATTTTCCTAGGGAACAAATCAGTGGGCCTAGTGCACAAGTTGTCCACATAATTAGATAATGCTCTTACACCTTTTACCATGGAAAAGGCCTCACAGGAACAGAAATCGTCAGAGCAGAAATGGACATCATGATATTAGCTAGCCTGTCTTCCAGCCTGCAGGGAGAACTGTCCTCCCTAATATTTCTTGAGTCTGTTTTTAGACCAACCCCCCAGATGGAAATGCTGGAGTCTCATCAGTGCCCAGACAGAATCAGTGCTAAATCACGTTTTCTTACCTTTTCTAATGACCTGCCTAAGCCTGCTGACTACCATTTAAGCCCATTACTACTTGCCCTACCTGCAGCATGTGGAGGGGACTTTAATTGTTTATTGCACCCCTTGATGTAATTGAAGACTCAGATTTCCTCAGTTTTCTCATCATTAAATTTGAAGTCCCTGTCCCCTGCCCCCTCTGCTCCACTCCCCCACCCCCACCCCCCTTGTATTCTCCCCCAGCCTGTTTTCTGAGCATGTTACCACCCTGGTCCCTGACACGTGAGGTACATCCTTACAGATCTGCAGAGTTCAGTGCTGTGCAGCGTAGGAGACCCCATTTCAAGACTCTCTGACAACGCATCCACTCTGGCGTGCCTCACTCCAACAGCGTGAGACCACTGAGTCATGTTTAGCTTGCAAGACTCCAACGCTGAAATAATTTCCTGCAGTTCTGCTGTCCAGGCAGTCTTGTCCCTCTGAAGTTAGCATTCACCTCGAGTAGGTTGTTAGTAATTTCTCAAGAGTCTGAGAACCTAATCTTGTCTTTCCAATGTGCTTACAGCTTTTTGCATTAATATCATCTGCATATTTAAAACATTAATCCTTCATCTAAATCACTGAGGAAAACACTGAATAGTACTAGACTCAAGTGAGGTCCTTGAAGAACTATGTTTGATATAGCCTTTTGGTTGGACATTAAGGCATTGATTTTCTGCTCTAGAGTAGATTATTCTCAGCCTGGAGAAGAGAAAGCTCCAGGGAGACCTTAGAGCAGCCTTTCAATAGTTAAAGCGTGCTTAGAAGAAAGATGGGGACAGACTTTTTAGTAAGGCCTATAGCAATAGGACAAGGGGTAATGGTTTAAGCTAAAAGAGGGTAGATTTATATTGGATACTAGGAAGAAATTCTTTCCTGTGAGGGTGGTGAGGCACTGGAACAAGTTGCCCAGAGAAGCTGCGGATGCCCCATCCCTGGAAATATTCAAGGCCAGGCAGGACGGGGCTTTGAGTCATCTGGACTAGTGGAAGGTGTCCCTGCCCATGGCAGGGGGGTTGGAACTGGATGATCGTTAAGGTCCCTCCCAACCCAAACCATTCTATGTTTCGGTGATTCTTACCAATTCTGCATTTCCTAATAGTGTCACTTACCGCATATTCTCCTAGTTGTTAGACAAGGTGAGGGAGCCTAAAAATCTGAACAAGTCAAATTATTTGACTCCTACTGCTTCTTGTTTACTCACCCTGCCAGAGAAGAAAATCAGATCAGCTTGACATGACTTGTTACTAGTACATCCATGCTGGTTGTAGCTCATCTTTCATTTTCTAGGTGCCTAAAAATTACTTGTTTGAATATATTCTGTTATTTTTCCAGGATCTAAGTTGCAATGATACCTGTATAAGTTTTTGCCTGTTCTTTTTCACTGTCTTTTCCAAGATAGGCTCAAAGTTCAGAGGAAGATTTAAAAAATCAGTTTTCCAGACTCCATGATCACCACTAGCAGTTATGATGGCTGAAGCAATTTGCCTACAAAACCAAGCTTAAATTTCACCAGGTCAAAACGAGAATATCTGGTGTAAGTCATAAATAACCTGGTCTTGCCCTATAATAAGCGCAACTCAACATATTTTGACTATTAATGCAATGTCTCGCTGGCTTTGGTTAATGAAATTTGCAACCTCCCCTTTTTCCTCATGGTGCATACATTGTATTAGACATATTATGTATAAGAGAGGAACTGATCTAGTAGATCTACTGAATAATTACTTTAGCGGTAAGTGGTGGTCCTGGTTGTTCTCTTATTTTTCTTCCCATGCGTTAGCCTCGGCACTCGTTTACTTGGGCTGAACAGACTAAATGTGTAAAAGAGCATCCTGATCTGGCTTGGTGCGCAGTTATAGAGCCCCCAATGCCTACAAGATTTGGGAGGGGTTTTGTTGTTTGTTTCGTTGGTTTTTTCTTAAGAAGTTTTAAGAAGCATTGTCAGCTCTGTTATAATTATTTGAAACTAAAGAGCTAAAAGTTTGTTAGCAGCACGTGTGCTCTTTTGAGGAAGCTGTGAAGCATGGTCAAGCTAAATATAGTTATTACCCGTAGGAATACATGCACATGCACATACATTAATATCTTAATCAGCATTTTTGTAAAGTCAAGAATGAAGGCTACATTTCAGCATAGTGTCCCTGTTAACTGTCTTACACATTTTCTGAATAGAACCCCACCTGATGCCTTATTTAGTCTTCTCTTAACTCACAAAATTTTGGAATTTATTAGTTCGACAGCATGGTTAGCTGAAGATACAAACAAGGCAGCCATTAGTTTGTCAATACTTATTCGAAAGGGAAGGTTTATGGTCTCCTTATATGAAAGGATAGAATCAATGGAAGCATGAGGCATCATTAGAGGAAAACTGTGAGCAAAGAGGAAAACTCTGAGCAAGTGAGATGGTAGCATTAACAAATGCTTTCACTGGCATGATTCTGCTAGCACTGTTCTCCAAAAGCAGTTTATGGCCCTAACTCTTGAAAGTCAGTAGGAGGCTCTTGGGCCGGGTAACAAAGGAACAAGGGACTAGAAACCACGAGGCACACCTGACCTCGGGCAAAGCTCAATTCCAAACCAGCTGATCTGATGGGTATTAGCCCCAGTCTTGAGGGCAGAACCTGTTACATTTCATCCCCACCTCGTGAGAGCTAACAGATAGCTTCTCAGATCTAAAGAACGCAGTACTGTGATGATTAAGTGATGATTAAGCAGATGAAGGAGCAGATCTGAAGAAAATAATCAATTCTCTGTTTCACCTTTCTCTGAGGCAGGTAACATTCTGTAGTAAGAAAGTCAGAAGTATGTGGGTAATTATGCTCCAAACATCCTCTTAGGCAGGCTTTAGTATTGTCTTCCTAATGGTCACATTCACCATATTCACATTTATAAATGTTAGCAACAACTAATTTACTTGCATTTTGCTTGCAGAAGACAGACATAAGAATTAATTGAAGAAAGATGCTGCAGCAGAAGATTCTATCACAGACATACCAGAGAAGCTTTACAGATAACATCAGCTTTCACTGACCCTTCCAACTTTGCTATTTCTATAGAAAATCTTTTGAAATACAAAATCTACATTATAGACCACTCTGCAATCTTTCCAAGTCTGCAGAAGAGAAATCAACTTCCCTTTAATATTTACTACAAACATCTTGTTGTTACTCCGTGCCTTGAAGCAGCTGGTCTCAAAACCAACAAAACGCCTTTGCACAAAGTTCAACCTTACTTACGGGTTGCACAGAACTTGTCATGCTATTTGCATTTTTATTACTACCTTGTGTAATACAGGAATGAGGCAGAAGTGTCTATCAAAACTGCTGTATTTTCCTAACAGTGGTTGAGTGTTGGACAACAGATCTAGACTGTTCTAAACATCTGACAGTTATGGTGAAGCTCCATTTGATGGAGCCACAGTCACTGTATTTCTCTAGCAATCAATGTGAAATTGGAATTTAGAAAGTTATTTCATACATCAAAAGACAACACTATGCTATCTGCTCCATCCAAAGCTTTTAAAGCTCTCTTGGAGAAGTTAAGGAATCCATTCTATTTCATTTCATACCTCCTATGATCACACAGCTGTGTGATATGATACCACCAAAATAACTTTTCAAGCAACAGAAACTCTCCACATGTTAAAACTCAGAAAGTGGTAATAAATCTCAAGGATTCAATTTGCTACAGATGTTGGATATTACAGCAACACAGAGCACAGCTCCGAATATCACAGGGAAAACAGGACACATGACAAAAAAAGCAATTTGTAGTTTTCTGAACAGCTCTGATTAGCTTTTTTAAAAAGTGAAAGAGCTACATCTGTCAGGTTTAGACTTGTGTTTTATTAAATCCTGCATTTTCTCCCTAGAATCTGCAAACTTTTTTGAGATCATACTTCAGTCTTCAGTAAGTCTTACTGCTATTGTAAGTAAAAGCAAATAATTTGGAAGGTACATTATGTTCCAATTTAGCTGGCATAATCTATCCCTTTACATCTTCCTCTGACACATCAGTTACGAGCCACTATTGCAAAGGGCAAACAGGACCTTGGACTCAATTTGCCATGACAGTTCCTAGGTCTTGTTTAAATAATCTAGGATTATCCCTCAAAACTGATTTGAGCAACCAGCCAGTCCAGCTGCACTCTTGTCACAGAACATACAGACCTTCATAGACTGTCATTACCAACAGCTAGTGATACCTCGCCTGCATTATCCTCCTGTATCTGGGAAGTGTGGTGCTAAATTTGTGTTTAAATGAAATAAAGGTGTCAGACAAGTATAAGGAATTAGTGCAAACAAACAATGACTTGGGCATCAACTCAACCAGCTGAAGAATGTTTTCCTTACAGCAAAGTAACTACTTGTTTATAAGCAATTAATATCAAGGCGTGAGCAAGCTCAGTTTTCCACCTTGAAAGAAGGTGGTTCTGCCTACTTACACCAGACAGCGCAGGGCTTCCTAAAGCCATTTTGTTCAGTCACTGTTTCAGGAAGGAGAGTTAAAATCAAAGTTCGTTAAAGTATGACAGTCCTAGTCATGTGGTGGGGAAAAAAAAGGCTAGGAAAAAGAAGAGTTTAAGAGGCCAGATACCCAACTCAAAATCTGCCTCAGATAAAGCTCTACCCAGGATGAGAGTTTTGCCTAAATACCTCATCTTCCCCATGACCTCTGTATGTGTCTGGGTAAGCAAGGGGAGATGTTTCTTGGCACTGATATGAAGCATACACAGACATGGACACACCGGTATGTGTGTACCTTCCTGCAAACCTGGGAACTGTGTCCCTCTGCTGAAATACCACTTGGACACCTGGGGAAGGAAGCGCTCGCATGATGGAGCTGGAAGTTGAGGCAAAGGAGCTGCTGAAGAGGCCGGGATGGAGGACCGGTACGCTGCACCTTGGCTGTGCAGGAGGTGCCGAGCACTTGAGCCGACTGTGCCTCTTGACAGACACGTGGCTTTTATTCGCAGGCACTCAAAAAGAAACGTGGCAGCTGCTGTCTGTAAAGACTGCAGAACTGCTGAGGCAAGCTAGGAGAGGGAGCTCTCCTCTGCTTTGCTTCTCTCTCTTCCTGTCTTGCACTTTTGCCTCACTGGGCGCTCTGCCCTTGCTGCACCAGGCAGTGGCTGAGTGGCCACACATACATTTAGGAAGGCTCAGCTGAGCCCCCAAAGCTGCTTTCTATTGGATGAAAGATGTATCTATAAGCTGGATATGCAGTTTTAATAGATTGTTTTAATATTCATTATCAGTGTGCTTGTTTTGCTTTGTTACTGAATGCTGAACGTAAAACAGGCAGCAGTTTACAGCCGATTAAGCAACAAGTTACTTAACAGTAGCTTTAAATGATGCATCTATTTGCAGTCCTAATTTCCTGGGAATCAACGTTACTTTTCCAAATTTCCATTTCAAACTTTAAAGAATTTGATTCTTACCTACTAATGGACAGTTCGATCTTTTCATACGTGTGCCTGTGAAACATGCCAAACTTGGCATATGACAAAATAATTGTTTACGTTGTTACAGAAAAGACACAGTAGTGTGTATTTGAAACTGCTACTCCTGTTCATTCCAGTCTATAACCCAGAAAAAACACATTAAGTTTCCTGTGAACACAGAATGAAGTAACCCTTGTCAAACAATGAGAGCACGGAAGATAATCTATCAGGATGGGAAGTCTGGTCTCGGAGCACAGTCAGGCATTAAGTTCTTTACCAAAACCACAATAAAACAATCCAGCCATCACGATGAGCATCCCAATGAGCATCAGGAAGCCTCTCTGCAACATACAAGACTGAGGAAAACAAAACTCTCTTTGCATATCCCATTGAATGTTGCCAATATGATGAAATACAGCCAGAAAGGATCTAGGTGCCTAGAAATTAGTCACTATAATACCTAATGTTCAGGCTCATGGTTAGTACAGCAAGGTTTGAAACCTGTATTAGATGTCTAGGACCACACATGATACCTGATGGTGACCTGGTGTCTCACCCAACAATTCTATATAGGCATCGTGCTGAGCAAAATGACATCTACAGACAAGGAAATCTACCGGTTATAGGAAATAAAGATTTTGCACCCTGTCTAGCTTACCCTTATCTTCAACAACAAAGTGTTAGAAGGTTGTGTCCACTCGTTTCACAGAAAATAGTCACACAGCAGTACAAGGTGCTGTGAGGGAAAGCCTGGCCAGTATCCAGCCTACTTCCCTCATACTCCCAACACCCAACACTGTTGAACTGGTGCTGTCGGAGGGTACATCCCTGCCTATGGTTTCAGAGAGCTAGCAATGTCAGCATCACCTTCTGGAGTTACAACTGCCAGTTTTGAGCTCAGCATCCCATATGCACAGATTATTTTTTTTTTCTCTAGAGGTATTACTTTGCTTTAACAGAGTAATCTGTATTGAAGTATGTCTTCCTTTCCACCACCACCACCACCCCCCCCCCCCCCGGCTCAGATCTGTGAGGTCCTTCTGGAGCTGCCTGCCACTAGCACAGCATTTAACTACCCAAAGAAGCCAAAAGACTTACTACCTAGAAAGAAAGTTCAGGAAAACATAACAGAATAATGTTGAAGCTTAGTAGTTAGGAAATGTACTAGGGTATAACTAGGGTTTCTGTCTGGAATTCATCTAAATTTCTCAAGTATCTGATTGAATGCAGCCTGTTTAAAAACTTCAACAGAATTGGTAAAAAAATGGCTCAGTCTCATTACCAGTGCACTGAGCCATTTACTTACTCCCACACACCAGTCAGATGCACAGCAGATCAGTTTGCAGGGATCGTTTAATTACTCATGAGTGCACCTAGGGCAATATATCCTAATTCTCATAGATGACCTATAGTTTCAAGTGTTTATTCAGAAAAGAAGCATTTCAGAAGGTCAGAAGGGATCATTCATTAGAGGCTTAGAAATTACTCCTCCGTCAGTTTTACACACAGTAGAAGGACACACAGTAGTTTTCAGACTTGCATCAGCTTTCATTATTTTTCTCATAAAGAGCTTTTCTTTTCCCACAGAAAGAATAAATTCTTATTTAAAGGATTTCTTAACTAGTATATTTCTTTCATATCGAATCTAGTATTGAACATAATTTTATGCAATCATCCTAGGACTGCGAATAAGAATAATTCTTTATTTATCCTCAGAATTTGATTGCTTTTGTACAGCTACATTTTACTGCAATGTACAAAAGTTTCCCCCCCCCTCTAAATATGAGAAAGAAGATTAAGCTACACTAAGTTTTGAACACTTATAAAGCATCAAACTATTAACCTGAACATAAAGAGAAATTAATTTCCAGCATTTTACTGTAGGAAATTTAGACATTCTATTTATAAGGCTAGAGTTGTTTCCATATGAATGGGAAAGATGAGGTGACCTGCTTTCCCTTGCCTCTTCCAGGCACATCATAAGTGATGGCAAGGCATGTTCTCACAGGGTATGCTGGGCAGCACCATGTGAATCCCAGACGACATCAGCCACACGACATGGAGTGCAGTGACACAGGACATCAAGTCACTCTAGTGAAGGCAGAGGAAGGGCAGCATTGCAGCCACAGGAAGACCCTTGAGATCCTGCCCCTCCATGTTGGGAGTTCCCATTCTCCCACAGAGGGGCTGAAGGCTGCCTGATGGAGAAGAAGGAGGAGGAGGAAAGGGAAGCACCATGGTTGCCCCATGCTCCAGCACTGTCCACAGGAGAAAATTAGACTCTACTACAGCTTCACAGAGGGTAAGTTTTGCCCAAAGGCTTCCTTCCCATAACTGATGGGCATTGATTTTAATGTCATGATTTATTGTGGCTCTCTTTTTAACTAAAAGTTGCAATAAAAATAACTACAATCTGCTCAGCAGCCAACTTCAGAGATGTGGTGTCCTGAAAGGCTGATACAGACAAAGTCCTTGGCTTGGAACACATTCCAAATCTTCCCACCTCCCCAGGAAATATTTATGATCTGCTTAACGCACACTAGTGCAAATGCAAGCCTTTGTAATGACAAAATTCCAGATATAGATCAGGTATAATTTACTATACCTCTGCTTTCTTATAAATAGCTTGAAAAACGGCTGGAGGTCGAAATCTTTCTTGCTCAGGTAAAAAACCCCACTATTTTGAAGCCCAAGAAAACCACGAATGTAAGCATTAACTATTCAGCTACCCGTCATTTCAGTGACTAATAACTGAAAAAAAAAATGGGTGAACTATGAACTCTTGCCAGTAAAAAGTACCTGGAAGAGAGCCAATGAAGAAAAACCAAAAATGAAACAGGAGTACCAAAACCAGAACAGAAGCCGTTTGGGTTCTTCCCTGGACTCACTGTCATCCTGCATGATATAAATGATGACCAAGTCCTGAAGAACGAGCAGCGAGGGAAGGTAAGACTTTCCCCTCGTCTCACTTACAGATATATCATCTCTCTTGGTAAAAATCAGACTTTGAAGAGAGAACAGCATATACCAGTAGCATTTCTTGGCCATGAGCCAGAATATAAATTATTTGCAATATATCATCTCTGCTGAAATACACTGCACGACTTGTGGCTGAGAGAGCAGGACCTCCAAAAATTTAAGCAGGGAGCTGATAGCGACCTGCAGCATTAACAACTATGAGTGAAGGCTGAATATCTGCATAGCTCACATAATTCTGTGCCATATGGCCTTTATGCAAAGTCTGCGAAAGCTTTGAGATGCAGCTCTATGGATTGCTCATCAGTGCTGATTAGTACTGCTGAGTGCATATCTGCAGGTGCCAGGATATCAAATGACCTGAACCTAAGAGCAATGAGCTCTAATCCAAAGATAAATTTAAAGACCCCCCCATTCCCTGCTGATTTAAACCAGGATTCGAGAGTCTCTCCAGCTCCAGACATTGGCTGGTAAGATACAGCAGGGAAGAAAAATCAGTGAATATCCTTGCAGTAAGCACAAGCTCACCATTACCCTCAATCAGCCTGAAGATCCTGACTAGCTTTGAACACCCTATAGCAATTAGAAAGACAGCTTTGCAGTAAAAGGAGCATTTGTGTTTGAACAAATTATACTTAACCAGCTAGATTCCAGCATCTCAGATTCTGATTTATTTTTCTGCTCTTCAAACCCTAAAATGCAGATACTATTTTCAGGGGTAGAAAACTTAAAGTTGCCCTATAGAAAGCGCTTCCCCATATTTTGTTCATAGTCTTACTCCCTCCCCTGGACTCATGTTCTTTATTATTTCTACTACTGCAGGTTGAACACCTTTCTGTAAAACTAAGGACTGTACTCCACCCCCAGCACCCCCCTTACTCTTGTTTTGTTTGACCAACTACGAACAAATAGAGCATGAGCTAAAAAGCAAGAACTTTTGCTCTTCATCAGCTGACAGAAGGCAAGTTTTTCCTCAAATTCCCAAACACAGTCTTGCTGGTCTATAAATAACTTCCAGACAGTCCATCACATCTAAGCCTCCCTAACAGAGAACCAAGGAGAAGAGATATGTTTGGACAAAATTCCTGTTCTGGATCATTTAACCATTAACTTGAATGAGGGATTCAATTGTTTGGTTGCACTGTATAGAAATACTTGGTCAGATCTTCTCTATCAGAAAATGGGACACAATTATCCCTCTTGCATTTTTGTAATGTGCATGTTCTGGCAGGGTTTTCTCATAGGAATGATCAAACAAATGAACAAGACACCTGGATACATCCGAGTTGTCCGTATCACTAGATTCATGGGTTTTTTCCTATTCTAGATTCTTGCTTTTCTTGTATTAGGTCATCCAGGTGACAACTACTGTTTATTTTAGCTAGAAATGGCTACAGACATGTACATTTTGAAGTTCTTGTGACCCTAAGTGGCATAAAGTACCACTGTTACTTCAAAGACTACAACTAAGATCAAAAATACGGCAGCTAAACAACATCAAACACCTCATATAGTCTGATTAGTGAAGCTAACCTCAGCATCCCTTTGCCTGCACTTTTGCAATGTGTAGGAATTGTGGTTTTGTAACCATACATGTTCCAGTATTTAGTATTTGTTTTGGAAGTACCATTTATATTTGTTTTCCATTATTAGAGAGTCATAATAAAACATTCAGAAGGGTGTTGTAACTAATTTGTATTTTACTTAAAAGAATATAACACATGGTGGAACCTGGCTGTTGGAAATGTCTTCCTGATGCCCATATTTCCCTGGAATAGCTTTTAAAAAGTAGCTATTCTCATAGCTTTGGTGTATTTTCAGGCATCTTTCTAGAGGTTAACTGGAACAGAGGAACACAGACAAGTCAGGTGTCCGGGGACCTCCTACCTTCATTGCCTTCAGTTTGCACAGATTCAAAATACTTTAGCATTTCACTTGCACACACCAGTGCCTTTGATTTCAGCAGGACAACGGGCACAGGTAGGAAGGTGTCAGAAGCATACCTTTGTGCCTATGGACAGGGACATCACGTATCTACCTGTGCTGCATTACTAATTTAGTTTCCTGCTGCTGTAACATAGATAACACAAGCATTAAGAACTTGTCATACAACTATATTCCAACAGGTACACGTTACTTTATGCTAAGCATCGGGACCACTGACCAGGGTGTAACTGTGTTCAGCTGGATGCAGTAGGGTGACGGCGATGAAGACTATGACAAATTCAAGAACAACGTGAATATAGCTGACTTGAAGATGCTGGCAGAGAATTTACTTCAACTGATCTAAACGAAAAGCATCACCTCAATCAACACCTTTAATGACAGAAAGGGTTATGCTAAGGTGCGCTGAGTCTTGCTGGTTACCCCTGAAACCTGGCCTGTTCACTTTTTGCCATGGACTAGCTCCAATAATACACGGCAGGAGGGACAGGGGCACCTGGAAAAGTGCAGATTCCCAGTTTGGATCCCAACGTCTACAAGGCATCATGTCTACTGTTGCTCCCACACCAGAGCATCTTTATGTGGCAGTAGCATGTGCACGAACTGCATGGACAAAGCTGCTCATGCTGCTTGTTTACGACTGACACGATCAAACATTGCAAGATTAGTGCGCAGCTTCCGAGTTGCTCTGAAGAGCTGAAGGACAGAGGAGAGAGAACCATTGGTGTCAGTCTCCACGGGGCTGTGCTCAGTCCTTTTCACTGATGTGTCCTGACTCAGCCCTCACTAGCTAGGTCCATTTGGGAACTGAGACCCAGGACACATCTCCAATGAAGATCCCAAGACTTCCCATTTCCTCACAGGATACCCCTGCCTTGTAAGTTACTCACTGGAGTAAAAAATCACTTCAAAAGAGAGCACTGTCTCTTGGGCCATGTTTTACCAGACACTTTACACAGATGCACACAACTTTCCTTAGCTGTGGAGATTTTCTGACCTTTCTGGTTTTAAAGCTTTCTATTAAACAACACTTCGGCAAGTGGGAAACCTGCTTGCAAGTGGCAGTGCCAGCTTCCAGGGTGCTGTACTGTAATTTAATAGTGCCAAGTACTAGCTTGAATTTTAAAGTATGCTTTTAGCAGTTTGAACTGAATTTCCCACACAACTATATTACTACAGATACTCAGCTTGCTGTTACACAAAGAACCACACATCTGAGAACATTTAAACACCCCAATCAAATCACGACCATCTGATGTCATCACAGCTGCTGTACCATGTCTAGCCAAATTAGATTATGGAATGTCATATGATTAGCAGAAATAATCTTACAATAATGCTATTTTTGGACAGCAGACAAACATTCAAAGCCACTATCTATAGCTTCCCCAGCAAGCATCGGCAAGCCAAGTTTTCCCTGAGGCTTTTTGTTGCTGAGTGGGTAGCTCCAACCGAAGCTTTTCTTAGTCCCACTTAATCTATTTTCTCTCGCCCACCCTTTTAATTATATCAACATTTTTATCTTAATATTTTCTTTGTGCTTTTGTTTAGGTCCCAGAATTCAGCTTTTCTATACTTTCATTTAATTAAAGCTTCCTTTGTTGCTATATTTATTTTTCTTTTTAGCTTATGTATTTTCATGGCCAGTACTCCCTCTAGCAAGGACTACTGTGAGATTTAGTTTACCATATTTCCTTCTTAGCCCTTCCCACATTTTTACCATGGATTATCTGTCTCCTTCCCCTCTATCTGCTTCCTTTTTGAAATAGGAGAATCACACTGCAAGTCCATTGACTGAATGATAATAACGTGCATTCAGGGGGAACACCACAGGAATCCTAGACTCATTGCCTGCCTGCTATAACACATAAACACACATTTCCCCATCAGGGAAACTCATGTAGAAATACAGGGCTGTTACTAATTACAGTGGCCAAATGTACAGCCCTAACACTGGCAGAAGGGTCTAGCAGAAAAGAACAGAGATGGGAATGAATAGAAAGGACTTGTGACTTCCAGTCCATCTTTCTCACTGGTGCTGCCAGTCCCATTCCTCAACGGCCCCTCCTATAAGCTGTCACAGCACTATCCAAACTAGCCGGCTGCAACAAGGCTTTTACCATCCCACAGCAGGTTAACACCAATAAGTAGCTCCTATGCCTTGCCTCTCTACCTCCTCCAGGTCTCTCTTCACCCCAGGCTGCCCTTCCCTCCCCCTTGGAGCTATTTAACTACTCAGCAGAACCAGCCACAGCTGCACCTTGTCCACATCAGCCAGCCCACCGCCCCTGAAGCCAGCCCACAGCTGTATGTCATCAATGTTCATTAACCTGCCTTCATTCCTCTACAATTCCTCTACAATGAGCCTCTGTTCTTCATTCCCTGTGTGCAGTAAGGGTGTTCCATGTTCTCTGGACATCGCCTATCCAGATTTCTTCCTGTTCCTGGGATTCCCATACCACTTACATCAGGCAGTGTACCTGTGCCCTAAACCAGCACGGAAAAAACAGATAAAGGCAGGTCAGGAAAAGACAGGTCAGGAGCGATCAGCATCCACACCACAAAACTCCCAGCATGAAGAACGAAACTCAGAGTTAGACTATATCTGAACGTATAGCTGAAAAGATCTTATTTTTCCATTCACACAGCCAGGATATTGCTCAGGGAGCTGCCGCGGCTCTTTCCCGTTGCCTGACCATGCTTTCTAGGAACATCCTCCTCAGGTTTCTGTCCCTCATGTACGTGTGTGAATCCTCCAGCTACTACAGAACGCAAATGACCCTCTGAGGCAGCTCTAGGTAATCTCACTCACTATTCGGCTCTTGCTGGGCTGTAGAGGTCCCGCAGAGGCCAGGCGGCCGGCAGAGCACCTTTGAGCTTGGCCAGAGGGATTCAGCAGAGTGACGCTGAGCATCAGCGTAGCGGCTCTCACCAGGCCTGCTCAGCAGCACACTGAATTCAGATTTAGGCTTTCCAAATGCTGCACTGTAAATCACACACAAACCCAGGTGACATGACCCCCGCCTGCGTAGAGAAGCAGTTTCAACTAGCTGTGTGTTTGCTAGCATTTTAGCAAGCGTGCTGTACAGCCCACACTGATACATGACAGGAGTTATACTCTATTGCAACCCTGTTAGATGCAGGAGCCAACATGTTGGATGCATATCTAGAAAACTTTTAGTATATCAATAAAAGATCGATCTCTAGTTTCCCTACTGGTTTTGGCAAGTTTCTTTGCTATAAGTCTACAGCAACCCCCATTTTTCCAATGAATCAGTATAAGGAATTAATGAAGAAAGATAAGCAGCTCCTGGTGCCCTGCACAGACTCGTTAGCAAATACACAGGTGCAGTCACGTTCAAGGGAGCTGAGGTTTGCAAGGCCCAGCCCTGTCAACACTCTGTCAGTAAAGCACTGACCTGGCTGCCTTGCATGTTAAACTGCCAAGCCCCAGTGCTGAGTATAAGTGAGCAGGGGGTCCCTGGGGGACCACGCCAGTGTGCGGAGACCTTCAGGGCAAGGAGTGACTCTCGGCACCCTGGGCACAGGCGTCACACAGGTACAGGGGTGGTAATGGACCATCAGTGGCCTGTCCATGCTACTGCCCTTCAATGCAGTCTCCCTCATTAGCTGGCAAAAGTGAGTATTGAAGCAGAACGAGGTCTTAAAAAGATTGGTGAGGGTGAGGTTGGTACAATGCTCTGGGTGATGCTCTGTGTTGAGAAAGGAATGTACTTGGAATAATTAGAAAAGGTTCCACTGAGGATGTTAAAGGAATGTACTCTGAATAATAAGAAAAGATAAGGTGGGCACCTGAAGGAGATAAGGAGACAGTGAGTCAGGAAATCGTTGAACAAAGACAGCTGAAAGGTTTACTCCACCTAGATTCCACCTATTCTGAATAGAATGATTAGGTGTTGAAATCAAATGAATATGTATGTAAAGATGTTGTAACCTCTCATGAAAACTGTATAAATTACCCAACTTTTCACTGAAAACTTTGGAGCTAGTTTGTCCGGTGTGAATCGGCTACCTCTCCAGCGTTGCACAAAATAAATACCTTTGCTGCTTAAAGATGAAATTTGTCTCTGAGCAGTTACTCCGTGTCGTTTTGGACACGGAGTATCAGTATCAGCTAAAAATCAACGTTCCACAGGCAGTGAAGGGAGGGCAGCAACATTTATTACAGGTTGTGTGGCAATAAATACAATTCAGAAGTACACCGCTCCAAAGCTTTTCTTCCTACAAGAATTAAACTAAGCTATTTTGAGAGTTTCAATCAAAGCAGACGTTCCCCATCCATAACTGAATATGGGATTTGGGTTTATTGCTTTGTTCCTTGCTGGATGAGCACAGCTGGCAGTAGCACTTAGCCCTGTCACCTGGGAAAGCAGCCACCCACATCTGCCCTGTCAGCCTGGGTCTCTGGTCACGCAAGGTTTTGTGTAATGGACCACATGCAATATGAGTGAAATATTTTCCAGAATCATATTTACCAGGGGTCTGGCTCCCAGGAGAGACTGAAAGCCTGAAAACCATACCAGAAATGAAATACAATGTAGTGCAGTTTGTTGTGGGTTTGGGGTTTTTTTTCCCAAATGCATTCAAAAAGTTACAAGCCAGACAAAAAAACTGGGTTTTTTGGGTCAGTGGCTGCAAGAAATACTCGAAGATTTCTGGTAAGAGCCTCTAAAAAAAGTGACTGAGCAGAAGCAATGCTTACCAGCAGAAAGCGTCTCTGTTTGCAGCAGGCTCTGCCAAGCCCCAGGATACCTCTCCCTGCTGTCATCGTGTTTGCTCTATGCCATCCCCGAGGTACTGCCTCACCAGCAGCTGCGTCCTGTCGGTTCATTGAGGCAGTGGGGGGGATTTATAAATGTATAATGAATGCTTTTACAGCTCCCTAGCAGGCAGGGTGTGTGCCGTTTGCAAACCAGTGCGGTGATGTTATGTCCAGGGCAAAATGCTGGTAGACTGATGGAGAGCAAAGCCCTGCAGAGGCTGGGAGCAGGGCAAGGAGGGGGGCAGGGGCGGGCAGGAGCAAGGCTGGTGGCATCCAGCAGCTCAAACCGCAAAAACAGGTGGCTGAAAGTTCCTACTTCATCTGGACATTAAACCCCATAGAAATGTGAAAATATAACTTCTTTTGCTAGAGCTTTTGCTTGTGATGGGTGTGGAGCTCTGGAGGCTGGTAGGTGCTGGTCAGGGGTGGCACCCTGACACCCATGCTACAAGTGTGGTAGGGGACCAGGCTTGCCAGCTTCATGAACCATCGTCTTTAAAAGGCACTATGCTCTCATGGGTTTAGATGGAGGGGGAATGCAGCCTGTGACTCTTGGTCTGTAGCTGGCTACCTGTTTCCCTAAAACGTTGTGATACATGCTGTACTCACACACGTAGTCGGATGGTTCAGCAGCCTCCTCTGGTTATGTTCAGGTACTTTCTATTTCTTGACTTTCCTTTCCAGTCTCAGCATGTCTCTGCCTGGCCAGCCACACCAGTAAGGGTCCATTGAAATGAACAGGTTTGGGTTTTCTCTGCTTGCCCTGGTTAAGGTTTGTCTCCAGCACTCATTTACTGTGGAAATTCCCACAAAGTGATCTTGAGAGCCATAGCAGAGCGTGATACCCTTGGCGTCACATTGGCTAGCCTGAGAAATCCTTAGCACACCAAGCTGATGTTTGGGCACTGAATTTGCTCCTAGAGATGGGTCACTGTCCTGGTTTCAGCTGGGACAGAGTTAATTTTCTTCTTAGAAATTACCTTGTGCATCGAAAGTGTCACACTATTCGTGAGCAGTTAGGTGCTCTAATTTATTCCAGGTATGGCTGGACATGAATACAAGTAAGAAATCCAGGAAGTTCAGATGCTTAACATCTGAAAAGTCTTGCTTTGTTTCACAGAGCTGGAGTTCAGGATTCATGAGGCAGGATGGATCTGCCTCTGAGCTGCTAAGATTTTATGTGTGGCCATAACAACAATCCTTGCTGTGTCCCTTAAGTATTCTTAATAGTATTCAAGGGCAATCTAGGCCTCATACAAGAGCAGCGAAGATGTGTGCGCTAATTTTTGGCTGCCTGTATTGCTAAAGATGAGTAAGACTCACTGTCCATGGAGTGTTTTACTGTGGCAATAGATTATCCAATTTTTAAGGAATAAATGTTTTAAATTGATGAAAACAGAGCCTTGCCACCATGACTACAATACATCCTGCCTACAGTAAATCCTCTTCTGGCGTGTGTGGGCAGAAGCTTGTTCAGAGGCATTTTCCCAAGCTTTGGTGGGTCAGAAAGAGACATCCAGCCTATAACGAAGAGTGAAACCCGTACAAAATCCCACTGGCCAGTCATGTCCTTGCTCTGTTTTACCCCATCAGTGGAGAGCCAGTGCACGAGCTCAGGACGTCATTGCAGCTCAGTGGCATGGCCCCTTGGGACACCTTTGTACGAACCTGATGGCAGAGGTGTGCAGAAAACCGTAGCTGGAAACAGCGTTGGTGGCATTCAGCCTGGGCTGCAGGCTGCCAGACTTCATTTCCCTCCCTTGTGGCAGTAATTTTGAGTAGTACAGTCTTGCCAATTAAATTTTTTTTAGCAACTTGTGTTTTGCATCCATGTCCAATTTATAATTTTACCTCTACATGTAACTCATAGACAGACAGCAAGGATTGCATATACAGGTAAAACTCTCCTTTCTCTTCCTCTTATGACTGCTTTAACCAGTGCACATGACTACTTAAAGCAAATATCTGCATGAGAAATGTGAAAGTGAATCATAAAGAGAAGAGTGTAAAGGATATTTGACTTGCAAATCAGTAGACAGGCTTTGTGAAACACTTAATGTGTTGTTTCCATCTATCATTGCCCTGATACTACTTGCACACAACCTCTTTCTAATGATATTTTTTAAGCCAAAAAGTGCTTGCCCTTGAAAATCAGGGGTCATTACCACGATCCCTTGCTTTGGGTAGGTTACAAATGCATAGCTGTCTGCAAAGAGAATTTCTCTAATCGGTGTTCCTATATTTTATTGATTCACATGAGGAACAGAAAGTTTTAAGCAGAATGCCATTTTTGCTGCAGTGAAATTTAACAGCTTGATGCACTACCATCTGTTTAAGGGAAAATAAGCATCAAGCTGATGTTAGGGTTTAATGCTATAATAATATGTTAAACTGTACAGCAATACTGATGGCAGATTCGTTCTTTGAGTAGACATCACTTTTGGAGGTGCTGTACGGCAGCAAAATGCACAGAATTATTTGGTATCTTAAGCACGAAAGACAGGAAATTTGGTACATTAGAAGAAAGGAAACCAGAAGATGCTTGACAACACAGTCAGCAGAAGAATCAAGGGGAAAACGAACACATTGGCTTTGCCTGCTAAAGGCAAGATAGCAAGCAAGGACAGTAGCTGGTGGACTGTGAAATCAAACTGCCAGGAGATGTTGATACAACTGTACCATGACTGCTGTTCTGAAATTGCTGCTGCCTTCCCAAGACCATCCTCATTCTCCTTGCACTTTTGACTAAATCTCTGTTACATGTTTTCTGGGATGGGAAGCCTTCTGCAGCACGTCATCTTTCCATTTTGCTTGAGCAGTATCCAGCGCCATGTTCATAACCACTAATGTTTCTACAAATGATAAATTTAATAAAGACAGTACTGATTACTTTTATTTTCTCACTGGTATCTTTTTCACCGTGACAGCCAAAAAACTGTTTAAAAAAAAAGCCTTCATTTTGCTCCCTGAGCTTTTGCAATATTAATCTTTCCTGCTCCCATTTCAACCAAGGATAACATTCTCCTTCAGTGGTAGATGAACTAAGCAATAAAAATTGTATCAACAAGGGTCTACTTGAGCAAAAGTCAAATCTGGCAAGTTTAGAAAGTTATCTGCAGCGGTTAGTTATTGGCGGAGTCAAATGCTGCTGGTATTTTGTTTACAACTGTTAGTGAAAAGGCATTTCTGGCAGGGGGAGGGGAGACTGGATACCACCCCACCTGTGTCAGGGACCTGAATTTGCAATTCCCAGGATCCCTTCAGGGCGGGAGCAGTTATCCTGCCAGCCCGCAGGGTTTCATGATCGGGTGCTAAATCACCTCTGCACATCCTCCTTACACTTTAATATTAGAAGTGCTAAGAAGCATATAGGAATTCAGGGTAGCTCAGAAAGTTTTTTTTCCCCAAAATGTAGTTTATTCTGCATGATTCTGCAGATGCTTCTTCAAGAAAGTGAAATAAATTGAGGACAGCTTGAATATTTTCCCTTCCTTTAAATTTCTTTTCCTGTGGTTTTTCCTTAGTTATTTTGTTAGAAAGCAGCATACAGGGATGGGTCCCCAGTGTATTATACTGGTTTAGGAGGAGCAAAGGAAAATATAAGCCAATCAGGGTATTACTGTAAATATCTATGCTACACCTGGGCACTAAACAGTTAAAATGGTGGAATGTGCTGCTTCACCTGTTGGGAGTTAATGATGCCTGAAAACAATGTTATCTTCCTATAATTTATCATCATCAAGGACTGGACATCCCAGTTTATATTAATGAAAATGAATACAAATGAATTTTATATTTCTATTCATGAAAAAATTATTAACCTATAATGGGAGTTCTTGCTTCTTCTTTAAATGAAGAATTAATGAAAAAACTTTCAACTGTTCTAGTCTGGATTTACCCAGAACTAAAAGCATCACAGAAAAAAAAGACTACTCATAAGTGTAATAGTAGTAAAAAAGAAAAATATGTTGCAATACCAAGGGCTCTTATTAGCACTTTTCTTCTGTTTTGAGTGTAGGCGCTAAAATTATGTGCTATGTCGAAACCACAGTTTATCTGCCTGAATGCAAACTGTTAATATGAGCAGACTTCTCCATGCCCCAGGCTGAAATAATGAGGAAAGGGCTTTGCAATTACTTTATTATCCATTAGGGGAAAATCTAACTGATAAATGTTATTAAAATTTCAGAAATTGTTCTTTAACAGCCAGTGGTTCAGTAGAAATCTGAAGGTGGAAGTGCTGATGACCTAAGACGTGCTTGGGACTTGAGCTCACTTGTTGCATGGTTACAGGGATGCACCAGCCCGGGCTGCGACAGCTGATGGCCCTGTGGCTGCCAAGGCTCGAGATTATGAACCTGAATTCAATCCCGTAAGGAGTAAGCACGATAAATAGCAGAACCACACCCTTGGCCTTCAGGAGAGAAGATAACAGCTTGTTCAGGGATCTGTTTGGGTGGATCTCACAGAAGACTGCTCTGGAGGCAGAGGGACCCAGGGGAGCTGGTTGACCTTCAAGAACATCCCTGTCAGAGCACAGGAACTGCCCGTTCTGACGTGTGGGTGTTGAGCAAGTGGGGCGCTCCTGCCTGCTGTCACACCGTAGGCAAGCACAGCGCTGGTGGAGAGTACTGGCCACCCAGGAGCAGCACAGGGACATCACCTGAGCGAACATGGAAGGATTTAGCAGAGCCAAAGCTCGGTAGGAGTCAAAGCTCATACGGGATTTGAGGGGGAAGAAGAGGGGCTGCGTAAGTACAGTGAGAGTGAAAGAAAAAGGCGGTCCTGCTGCTTGGGGGGTCAGAGGACTTAGTGACACAGCGCATGGAAAGGGCAAAGGTACGTAATGCCTTTTTTGTGGGGGATGCCCCCCCCCCCCCTTTTTTTTTTCTTTTAAACTGGTGGTCAATCCTCAGCCACTGAAGCACTGAAGAGGAAGGCAGATGAGGGGAGCACTTCAGCTCAGTGGACGTGGCCAAGCCCATGAAGCCAAGCACGGTGTTTCTGAGGGAGCTGGAGAAGAAGGCTGATGGGAACCTTTAAGTTCAACAAAGACAAAGTCAGTCTAAGGCCAAATAACCCCATGCAACTGTACTGGCTGAGCCCCAACAAGCCAGAAAGCAGCTTTGCAGGAAAGGACCGAGGGGTACCAGGGGACAAGAAGCAGAAAATGTCAGCCACGGGCTCTTAAAGCAAAGAATGGCAGTGCCATTGTGGTTACATTAGCAAGAGTATATTCAGCAGGTTGATGGAAGCAATTGTTTTCTCCTCTATTTGGCACGTGTGAGGCTGCATCTTGAGGACGATGTCCAGTTTTGGGCTCCCCAGTGCAAGAAAGGTAAGGACATACTGGAGCAAGTCCAGTTCCTGACTTGCAGCCAAGGCTGCCACCAGCATTCAACACACAACTGGGTGAAACAGCAGCCCACGAAAAACAGAACAGGTAAGAAGATCTAGCCTTTTGTGAATATGAAAGAAAAAGAAGGTATGATTGAGAACAGCGTACAATCTTTCTTACCCAGAATGACAGAACGGGAACAGAAAATCAATCAACCTGCCCCTTTAGCGTAGTAATGGAACAACACAATGCCTGAATGAAATAATCTGGAAAAAAATGAGATACTGATCAACTTGGAAACCCCTGCATTCCTTAAGTACTTGCTTGCACTGTTGTGGCAGCAAGCAAAGTGAGTGTCAGTGACCTTGAGGAAATTGCTGTAGTGCCAAAAGCTCCTACTTCAGTGGGATACAGCTCCCTGTATATTTTTTGTTATATTAACGATGAAAGAGTAGCTTGTGCTTAAGGACACTGCCTAGTTCATTTACATGCATTTAAGCTTGAAGTAAAGATCCTAGGATCTGATGAAAACATCGAGGACATCATACCAAAATATACTTTATTTTACAAAATATTTTCCCTCTGTCATCAATAAACATATTAACAGGATTTATACAGATAAATGCACATTTTTATGAATTCATGTACTTATTCATATTTCTTAGCTCTGTTTTGTCTATGAAGTTTGCACTACACTGTAACATTTGAGTTTTTACAACGTAAAATTAGACAAAGCTCCCAAAATGTTGTTACAAAAGTTACACAGCTGTACTGTTTTTCCCTGTCTGCAGATTTTCAAGCACCTTTTTCTAATTGAAAAGTTGTGAATTTATGTGAGTGCTGGGTATATCACTTTTCTGGAAAATGTCACCAACCTCTTCCCACTGCTGTCAAAAATCTTCTGTCTAATAATCTAAAGCCTTAAAGCCAGTAAGGATGCAGCACTCAGTTCAGGCACAGGCACACAACAAACCCTTTTCTAGCTCTGCCACTACCTCTAGCATAACTTTTCATCTGCATCCCTCAACTACAGGCCTGTCAGCACGGGGATCTTACTTGCTTTGGCTGGACACTGCAAAAATAAAAAGATCCAGACTATTTCCTTCTCACAGGCTGCAGGATTTGCCTCAGACTCTCCTGTTCTGATCATGACAGCCATGCAGTAAATTCTGCTCTCTGATACACATTAAATCTTTCCATGATATTATAGCTATAGTTTCTTAACACAGTAAACATGAATTCAAGGCTCCAAGTACTAGAAGCCTGGAGGACCAATGATGGAGGACTGTATTCCCACTCCAGCCTAAATGCCTGAATTAAATCAATATATTTTCCACAAAACATGAGTGACTCAATTTTGAGTTGGCAGTTCTGTTGCATTCTGCCTGTGCTGTAATTCTGCTGCCTCTCCTGTTGGTTTCTGTAATTTTATCCTAGCTCTTCGGTTGCCCACTGAAGCTTCTCTAGCTGGGTATCTTCTCAACTTCCTGAAAATTTCTGTCAACGGTGGATTCTTTCTCACTGGATGCCAATACTGTCGTTGCGGTACCACTGCTGCTGGAAAAAATGCCTGACCTGCCATGAGGTTAAGAGCCAGAGTTTATGAAAGCCCCGTATTCACTTGTCTGTGACATCTCTGCTACAGCCTGGCTTAAGTCAGAGAAAAATCTGGATTTGCTGGATCTCTGCAAAAAACCCTGATGTACAGGATTCCCTAAAGGGGCACTTCTGTGGTAATGCCATGCACTGCAGCGCTGCAGGGCAGCAAGCTCAGCACGGGTAGTACCATGAAGAGAGCCTACAAGAAAACCCACGAGTGACCTAGGGACAGAGCCAGACGCCAGGGGCTCGGAGCTGGCCGCAGGCCTCGGGGTGCTTCTGAGAGCCCCCTCCTGCCCTCTCCCCTTCCTGACCAATGTCTTCCTGCTCCCAAATGAAAAAAGATGAGCTGAGCATGAACCTATATGAACACTGCCCTACCCAGAAGTTTAGCATTTGAGAGATGACTCTTGGCATAAATCTGTGTCTCACAGACAGGGCAAAAAGGTTACTGTTGTCATTAAGGTCCCCTGGAAGGCATCAAGTGTGCATTACCTGCAGGCTATACAATCACAGGATGGGTGTCCCTGGCTTCTCTACAAACTCTTCAGTGGGACAAAAACTGTTCCAGCCACATTTCTGGGTGAGCAGCCCAGGGACAGAAGGCTAGAAACAAGTCAAAAGAATAAAAGCCAGGTCCAGTACAATTGCCTTTTGAGGAAGAAACAGAACTTAAAGAAAGGGGCAGGACCAGACGAGGCCTGCTCAAACATGGCAATACAAAACAGGGCTACCACGAACAAAGTGCACAAAAGGCAACTGAAGTTGAGATTTGCAATGTAAAATACCAGGCAATACATGTAAACCTCATTCTGCACTATAAATACTTCATAATCTAGAAGCTGTGTCAAATCCACAACCATTCCTCACAACGGATCAAATCTGATCTGTCAGATGATCTGGCTGTACACGTAGTCCAGCACAACTACTAGTGAAACCTCACCTTTATCCTCAAGGTTAGCAAGTACTTCTTGACACTGACAACAGACCATATGCAACAGAAATATTGTACATTTCACAAGCCTTCCTCTATACTTATTAATAGAAATTAGGTTAATGATGGTAACTACGACGCTACCTACTGTTCCAACAAATGTATCTTACCTTTTTGCTTTCTAGCACCTACTTCGGCCTGCCATAAACATTGTAAAAGGTCTAAATTAGGAATTCACTGAACTTGAGTTCTTACTAACAATAATGAACAGGCCCATATTCAACAATGAGACAGAACAGATATCCCTTCTGATTTCACCTTTACATACATGCCAGCAATAAATGTCATCTGTACAGCATTCTGGTAGTAGAAACAGGGCCAAATTAAATCCTCAGTAGCTCTCACTAAAACATGAAAAAACAAGCAAGAAACATCAGGAAACTAAAGAAATTCACCTGGTTGCTGGTCTTGTAACCTTGCTTTCTGAGGAGATGTCCCAGTGATACATGCAATGCAGAATTAATGACTTGCTTGGTGATTTACGAACAGGACTCGAGTGAAAAAGGCAAGTCTACTCAAAATGCTCCCCTTGACTTCCCAAGGAGGCTGTCAGTCCAAACAGAAGTAAGAACCTCATTTGAGGAAAATACATATAGAATTTAAAGATCTGGGGTTTTTTTGTTTGTTTGTTTTTCCTCTTCTTCTTTGGTGATGCTGTTTTTTTGAATACACACTTGAGGAACAGATTTGATTTGGAACGATTATTAAAATTCAGATAAGAAAATACAAACCTAAGTAACAGCTTGAGTTTAGACAGTAGGAAAAGCAAGAGATTTGAAGATCTCTAAAGACACGTAGTCTTGTCATTGTTTCCAAAACAGTGAGGCAAATAGCCATGAAAAAACAGAAGACATTTCAATAATTTACTCCAGCGACTAACTCACTGGCCATGATGAAGACAGGGAAGGGTTTACCTGATCATGTAAAAACAACCACAGAAGCCTTTAAGTTAAGTTCCAAAACAAAAAACTTTTCAGTGTCTAAGGCTGCCTCATAGGAGTACCACTGTTCCGCCCTTGCAGTTTCTAGGTAAGATTTTGTGGGAACTGCAAAACATGCCTCTAAAACCACTGTTTCCTGTAGGAAGCAAGAAATCTATGGAATGTATGTAAAGACCTGAAATAGAATTAACAGCTACAGCCTTACCTAGTCCTAGACCATTTTATCTTACAATGATTTCAGTTTAATTCTTTTGTACCATCACATAGCTGACTGTTTTTGGCCCCATGAAACCCTGTTTCTGTTTGATGTGTTTTTAATTTAAAAGCTATTTTTGTATTATGTAACTTAACATAATCTAAGAATTATATTATGCTCTCTGTAGCACGTATGAAAATGATGTCCCTCTACCATATTGCTTAACCTTTTGTCTTCTTTCTATCCCCAGAAGATAGCCAACAACTCCTTGCCCATCATCCCCGCACTCCCATCCATTACAAAGCATTTCTTCCAGACTTAACTCCCCAGCCATGTGGCCTTGTAACTTAAAAATAACCATTCTGCTACTTAGTGGGTGGAAAAAAAAAATCAGAGTTCAGCCTTACATACCCTGAATATGCACTTTCACCAGAAAGGAACAAAGTGACAGGATTTAATAGAAGGAAGTTAAATGTGGGATTACAAAAACTGGTACATTTTCTAAAGCAACGGAAAGGGACAACTGATCTATTTAAACTGCAGAGATCAAATAAACCAAACAGAAAGGATGCAACACCTATAATCTCACATATACATCTGTAATATATAAAAAACCACTGTAATGAGTCAGTGAAAATCAGCTGTTGAAATAATGACTAGCCATCGTCAGAAATTTGTAGATCATCTTTTCTCAGAGGCAACAGACTGCTCAGTAATTCCTTGAATATGTGACTTTGCCAGGTGGACTCCAGGGAGAAAGCACTTTGACCTCATGGACAGCCTGCAACTTCTTTTGCTTCTTCTCAAGCTGCTCCCTCATCTCTTTCTTTTCCTGGGAATAAAAACATGTGTCAAAAAAAAACCAAACAAAAAAAACCCATAAAAAATTAGCTCCACAAACAGCCAAGTTGAAGTCGTTGTCATAACTTTCCGTTTTACACAAAAAAGGTAACATACAATGGAGATTTGCCTTTTGGGACTTAGCCCATCCCTTTTAGGGATTCGGGTCACACACACTGCACCATGCAATGCAAGAGGCTGCACATTTGATGTCATTTACAATTAAAGTGACTGTATCGAGGTTGTGCCGGTTTTGTGCACTATCTAAACAGAAAGCCCAACAGACGGCCTAGTGTATTAGGGACTGTATTTGTCTTGCATATAATTAGTCTCATCTTAATTAAGTTTTTTCTTTAAGAGATATGTTGTTCTTATTACTCCAGACTACTGATGCATCTTTGAAACTTTCTGTACTTACTGAATTACACTTGCTATGTATTAGAACAAACTGGGAATTAAAAAAATTAATTATAAACAAGTATCTATTTAACTTATAAACACTGCAAGGTTCTGATAATATTTTCTATTGCTTCAAACAGCAATGGGTAATTAGGATGATGAAGGATAAGCAAGATACTTGCAATATTCTTTTTGTGCCCGATTAGTGATTTCCAAAAGACCTGTCATTCAAAAACTAATTTGCGATTATTTACAATTATTTTTGAATTTTTATATTGTTCTGTGCTATATAAAATAAATACTCTTTGCAAAGATCACTGCCATTTCACCACTGTGAGGGCCAGCATCTAAGGGTGCATCTGCATTACCAATTTAGTGCACTGGAGAGTTCTTTATAGGTGCAAATTTTCCTTGTATCATATTTTTACAAAAATTTAGTCATATTCTACAAATCATAGAATCTGAATTTGACATTCAAAGACACATGAGGGCAGATAATTAAAACCTCATTAAAAATAGGACTTACCATAGTATTATTGGCAATTATTTGAAAAATTGTGTGTTATAAAGAAATGTGCATATTTTATATTTATGAAGCACTCTTCACTGAATACATGTTGCATAACAGACATGTATGAAAAACCCAACCCAAAGATAAAGCATACAACCACCCAGGAAGGGAATGACAGTTGCTTTGGATTTTTTAATCATGTCTCAGTTTTGAATGTTTGGGTTTGAAGACCCAATTTTCATGAATGAATCACAGTGCCAAGCAAAGAGTCTTGAGTTAATTTAACTGGGTTTTAAAAGATTAAATTTGACATGAAGATTTACTGGCTTCATCCCTGTCTTCAACACACCCAAAGCTTTTTATGTTCTAGCCCTAACCACAGTTCACATTCTCACAAGACATAACTGATACAAATCTCCCCTAAAATAATAAATAAGATGTTATTTGCACTAACAGGAGAAGAGTAACAGAAACAGTGAAAGATTAAATCAATAACTGTAGCATGTCACACACTAGATCAACTTGATTATGTGGCTTAATTTCTCTGTGGAAGTTTCCTACTCAGCCTAGTAAGATGAACACATTTTTCACCTACCAAATTCTGGGAAGATCACATTCTTTAGCAGTAGGGCTGCCACATAATCGAATTCTAGATAGTACAGAAGTCTTACAACATTTAAGAGGAGTAACAATAACAGCCTTATTTCTAACACATTGCAATGCCAGGAGATTAAAATTCCAATATAGAAAGTATTTTCAGATAGATGTTATTAAACCACATGAAATGAATAACCCATGTCAGCTGTTTCTAACCCAGAAAAGCAACAAATCCACAAGACTTATGCAGTACATAATTTCCTGATGTTTTTAAACAGCTTTAGAATGCCAAAAATAGGTGTTAATCATGCTCAGCCACAAGGTAAAACTTCAAACTTCTTCTAGGGCCTTTAACAATAAATACTATGTTGATCTTCGAGAATATTTTGAGAGCAGCCTTACTTCTCAATAAGTCATATTACGTAATGTTTACCACATAAAATGGAGAACGTAACACATCTGGGATACTCACTTTTCTCTACAGAAAACAGGTTTCAAGATTACTGTTTCAAAAATAATGGAAACTAAACTGATCTGTTGCTATAAACTTTCTACATGATTCTTCTCCACATTCTACTCCTCAGAACAGGTGCATGCCAATAACACGTGCCAGACACTGGTATTATGTATATAAGCAAACGACCACTTATCAAGCAAAACATCTAGATTGGCTTGAAGAGTACCTGATGAGTAGCAAGAAGCAAATACTATGAAAGAATTAAAACAATTAGAAGCTTAAATTTCCTCAGCAATACAAAAGTATCTCAGCTCAAGATTATCCTTTTTATGTTAGTATTTTGCAAGTGTTAACATCCTTTCTCAGGGCATTTATTTTCATGCTTAAAAAGTAATCTTCTCTATGCATTTAAGATTATCTAACACTCACACAAGGACTTGTAGAAGAGTAAGTAAGTAACAGAATTTCCATTAACATAAAACCAGAATGCTTCCTGTATTTTAGAAGAAGTACAAAGAGTTTTTTATGTCTGTTTTACCCATGCATTATGGTCAACACCTGGTTTAGGAAAGCTGAGGATGAACTTACACATTTCTGTTGAATGTTAATGAAAACATATTAGAATAATTCCCACTATATTACTCTTATTACCCTTCAAACAAAAATTGTCTTATTTGAAATAATATACTTAAAAAGCTTTCACAATTCTGCCTACCTGTAGGCAGATATCATCTCAGTTGATAATACATTGACAACTTTATAGGCATTTCTCTCCTGCAGTTCACTGAAGGTGTGTATTTTCATTATTACTATACAAAGTGTGATAAAATTCTGACCAAACATGAGGAAAGAGCCACTGCCCAATGTGCTTTCTCAAATAAAGGTGTGTTAGCTGCAAAACCCAACCCAATTTCTGTAAGTAAAGATGTGAAGACTGGGCATGAGACACATCAGTCAACACTTGCACATAGACACTGAAAATGAAGTAATTCTGTAGGTACCTCTGCTAACCAATTCAGCACTCACTGCACCCTCCAACATCTGCTTATTTTTTGAACTGCTCCTCTCATGTAGGCACAGGTACATCCATTTAGATCTGGTCATTCCTCCAACCACTCAAATTTATATCAATAATCCCACTGAAGTAATGATGTCCAGAATTTATACACAATTTGAACAGAGGAGCCTGTGCTAGGCAGCATATTTTGTTCCCCAAAATATGGCATCATTTTTTTAACCTTCATACAGAGTCCAAGCCAGCAAGGAAGTCCAGTGTACAATGAAAGGTAACATTCACGCTTTGGTACAACTATGCTAACTGAGGACAGTCGCAATAAGAGGAGCATACTGGGACAGAGCATTACCTACTACTCAAAGCATAGTACTTCTTTCCTTAGGAACTAGGAATATTGAGTAAGCAAGAAATAATCTAAGATTGGATGTTTATCATTTGACAAAACTGGGCTGGAAATCACTTGATAAAGGGGACCAGAGAAAACACTTCCTACCAATGATTACAGAAATCAGAGGTATTCCAACAGGGGACCAGGTCAAAGATGATCTTAAAAGACTTAAACAAAAGACTAAAACGGTTGGAAAATGGAAGGGAAAATATGTAAGCTCCTGCTGTTTTTCACATAACTGCATATTTCTGAGTTAGCCAAGTAAAGGATGATTGTTCTTTTAAAATGCCCCATACCCACACATTTATTTGCCTGCCTCAGTTCTCACCTATGCCCAAACAGCCCCCCCCCCAAAAAAAAAAAAAAAAAAAAAATAGAAAGCCCACTCAAGACTCTGGAAAAGATTTTTAAAGCTATTGGCAGTACAAACCAATCCCTGTAAGGACCTTAAGCCAGCTGAGTTGTATGATTCCATTCTTATCAATGGCAACAGTGACTGTATATACAGGACACATGTCAGAAATCTCAAGGAAGAGACAACACAAGAAACATTCTCAAACTAAGAAAACATTGAAAGTCAGGATGATGAACGACGGTATCATTCACAGGGTGAGGACAAAAAACTGCAGATTTTTCTTTAACTAGTAAGTCAAACATATTTCAGAAAAGAATATATATGCTAAGAATATTAGTGCTCTCTCCCTTCTAGTTTGTCTTTCAGTTGCAAGGGAAAAAAAACACCACACCCTGCTTTGCTGCTGGGACTAGAATACTAGATTAGTTTACTGTTTAACAACTGTGACTAAAGTACACTGTTGTAGGAAAAATATAAGTGGGAGCATCAGAGTTCCACCCTTTCTAGTAAATGAAAATAATCTCAAACCTCATTACAAGTTCTTTTATCGGTTTTAAGGTGTACAAGTCTCTACTTTGAATGCTTCCTTGAATGGATCTGTGCTTACTGTGGCAGGTGGATGCCGCTTGACTTTTCAGGTTTTGTGCTGTGGTGAGTTGACCGTTCAGATACAGTTGCTCCTGACACGGAATGTCAAAACATGAAGACTAACTATGAAATCAAAACTCTATGACATGCAGGTAGGGAGAATATATTTGCCATGTATGCGAAATAACAAACCCACCACATGTTATCATTTTAGTCAAGAATTTTGGAGATTAGCTAAGGAATGCTGCCATCATCTGGCCTCTCTCATTACAGCATGAAAAATCACGAGTATTACAATACAGAAGTGTTCACACTCATTACTGCGTTAATCTTTTGGGTTTTGACAAAAAGAAAAAAAAAGTAAATACCAGCCATCGTTCATATTCCTCCATAGCCTTTTTATTCTTTTCTTCCTTCTTTGCTTGTTGTATTTCTTGCTTTCTTCTCTCTAGGATTTCTTTTACTTTCTTCTGTTTAATATATTCTTCCTTTTTTTCTTTCCTGTAGAGTGAGAGGGAAGAACAGGAGATCATCATGTAACAGACTAAATGCTGCATCCATGACTGAGTAACAAAACTGAGTCAAAAGAGATTTTTATGCATTTAATAAAATATTGAAAAGATATTTTTAAAATCTTCAAAGTCCATCTTCATATATTATATCACCAAGGTATAAATGAACCTGCTATTCTATATACTATGGCATCACCTTTTCTGTACTACCTTCTCCCTTATTTGGTATCATATAAAAAAATAGATTCAAAACTGCTGTGGGTAATAGTTAATCGCACATGGTCTGTGAAAAACTCCTGGCTTGTAAAACTTATAAAGAATTTCTCCAGCAAACACATGTAGTTGGCTTCTGAATACATCTACATTCATACACTGTGTTCCACAAAATGTTAAGATAAAGATTTACCTTCCTTCCTATGGCTTAGTAATGAAGCAGAAGATTAATCACATTAAGACATTACACTACTCAATGAATCTTCCTTCTCAGTTGCAGTATCTCCACCTGGCTTAGTCAGTAGCCTTTTGGGGAATCACTAAACTGAAAGAAGCGGTACAGCTTCCTCATTGTTATACTTGTTCTCCACTGAGACTGAAGACTCTGATCCCAAGCATGCCACTGTCTCCCAATTAAAAGCACATCAAGCACCCACAGAAGACCTCTTGCATTTGGGAAACTACAGTATTCCAAACCCCAGTGGAGTAGTACCATTTTTCAACTGCTGACACGCTGTCTCTCCTCTTCTCTGCAACCAGCTCCTCCTCTTTCTTCTTCTTGATTCTTTCAGACTGTTCTTCCTTTCTTCTTTGCTCTCTTAAATATTCCACTTTTCTTTCCTTCCATTTTTCGAATGCCTAAGGAAAACCACAGAATCATTAGAAAACTTACCCCTCACCTTTCTGTCAATACTCCACTTGCTTATTGTGGAGTATACAAAAATTATTGTATTATTATTTTCTGTAAGCTCTACACATTCCAATTTTTGATTATTTACTTGTAGTATTGCTCAAAAGTAGGTACCACTACACCTAAAAAAAAAAAGAATTATTTTTCCCAGTAAGTAATAGTTCATTGACAATGTATTTATACTGAGTTTATTTTACAGTTAATAGAATCCAAACATGGAGCAATGCCTGTTTGTGTGCAAATGCAAACATGACATACTCCCAACAGAACAGAATCTAATCTAAGCTTTCTTCAAAAATTAACCACGTTTAGATTTTAGCATCTTGTTTGTTTCCATCTCTTGCTGAATTAATCAAAATTATTCTCAACAATCTCCTGAACCATACCTGATCCACACACATTTATGTACATATTTTACATCACCTTCTGTGCTTCCTCTGTTTTCTCCTTTTTCTGTTCTGCTGCTTTCTTTGTCTGAAGTTCCTCAAGCTTCTTTTTTTCACTTAACATTTTTGCTTCTATTCTTTTCTTTTTTTTCCAGGCTTCAAAAGATGCAATCGCTTCCTCTCTTTTATCAGCTTCTTTCTGGATTGAAAATGAAAGTTACATTTAAATACACTTAAATATAAAACTACAATTGAAATAGTATGTTATAAACTCACCATCAAATGTAGGATTAGATGGAGCAATAAAGAAATGGGAATTTATTTGCAGACAACATTCCAATATTCAAAAGTAAATTTGATCTATAGAAAGTGGTTTTCTTCTGTGCTCATTTTTAATTTAACTTAGTCGAATAAGACAAACTACTCTTGCAAAATATATGTAGAGGAATACAAAACACATGTTAAATGCTCAGAAGTGAAATGTTAAATACTTAAAAGCCAAATCTAAGGATTGTGTATGGTACTATTCAAAATACAATCCTCAGTAGGTAAGCACCTGAGACAGGGAGCAAACTCATTTTCTAACACCCGAAGGGTTAAGCATCCCAAGCTGTTTATAAACAAACCTGAAAATTAATTTAAGAAGCACACTTTTAGCATTCCTAACGTAAATGTGTAGGGAAGCATCAGCCATACACCCCTTAGAGCAACCATAACAAGTGGGACATGCCATTTACTGCTTCAACCCACCTCCCACTATTTGGGGAAAACCAGGTGCCTTAGAAGGGTGATGTAATTAGGCAGAAAGCATAGGTAAGCATACTTCAAAGAAGTATAGTTTGTCTTTTCAAACAAGAATGTAAACAAACCTTTTCAGTATTGTTCCTCAGATTTTCAGCTTTCTTCTTTTCAAGTCTCTTTAATTCCAGTAGAAAGGCCTTTTTCTTTTCCAACCAATTCTGTAAGAATCATTAAAAGTTTTATACTTTTAGTCTTTTTAAGGTACATCTATAAAAGTTCTGTTAAAACAACTAAGTATTATTGGAGCAGCACCAATATAATGACCACCAAAATTACTCTTAATTCCTCCATGTGCTACTTACCCCTGATCAAAGAAGTCTAAGGTTCTAAAATCATAGCTAGAAAATATGAAAAAGCTTAACAATCTTTCTTTAAAAAAATATTAAAAAACCACCACAAAAATCTAAGCATTAAAAGAATTAAGAAGTTTATTACTTTTATTTATTTATTGTCTTTCTTGCAAATACCTAATACCTGTAATTAAAAAGAATAAAATCCAACTGGGAAGAGTGAGACTTCAGGCATCCATAAAGTGTTAGGAGCCATTTGCAGAATTGAGCTTAAATTTTCAGGGTTTAACTATGTAATTGGTATGCTGCTTAGAGATACAAGTGTCCTAAATGAATCTTATTTTACCTTTAAAAATTATGAAGACAATATAAATATGGACTTGAGGTTCTAAATTTTGTTCTAGAACCATAACAAGCATGAAACTCACATACCAATATGAACAGCACCTGTTAATAGTAAGTTTTTCTCACACAGACGAGTAGCAAAAATCTGTTTGAATCCACAAACTGATCATTATGAATTTCTACACAGAATCCACATTCTGGAGAGAACATGAGATGACTTCTCACTTTTCCTGAACGTCAACTGAATAGAACGTATCAGGAAAAGAAACTTTAAACTATGGCCTTACTTATGTTAAGGCAGAAGCAGAAATAAAGAAATACACATGCCTGGAAACAGTATGACACTATGAATTATGAACCACAGTATGTCCCTCTCACCTACCTTTTTAGCCTGTAATTTGATGACAAGGCACAGCGAACAGAATGAAAGGATTATTACACATGTAAGCATATGCAAGGAATATACTCAGAAATACTGATTTCAAGAAAATAAAAGATGTTGACTCCCATAACAGGACTTTTATATGCATAGGTTTTTTTGTTGGTTCTTTTGTTTGTTGTTAAGCTCTACCTGGAAAACAGCTGCTCGTAAACTATCTCCTTTGTCAAATTCTGTATTGTTCTTCTGCACACTTTTATCTTCCAACACCTTTAACGTTCCGAGATAATGAGATGAAACAGGTGCAGCTGATGGAACAGCTTTCACCTTTTTCTTTAAGGGCACTGGAGAGAGAGACCTATAAAAGTACCAAGACACAAACATATGAATGATCATTCCACTTGTTTTAGCTGATACCATGTACTGTTCCTTTTATTTCAGCGTATACCAAAAGTTACTGTGATTCTGGTTTTATATGCGCCTGCCTGGGGAAAGGAGGAAGAAGCCCATTTTCCTCTGAGGGCTTTATTATTGCCAAAACAAGCCACTACACAACATACCCAGCCCAAGAAGGTTTAGAAATTTCTTACAACTTTCATCTACAAAACAACTTAAAACCTCTAAATACATCAAGGACCTGGATTCATCGGTGGATCCAGTAGCACAAACTCATCATAGACACTGCAAAAAGACTTGGAGTCTGATCTGATATAACCCTGAGCAAGGGTTACAATAACATGCCACATCTACTGAACTGTTTTCCACAGATGGTCAGAGGTTGTCAACAGTGAAGACAATGCTGACAGAAAACAAGAGTGAAGCAGCACTGTCAGGGTGCTTACATGCATTTTACACTGCAGACTGTGATACACAGCATCTTTCTCTTACCTGTCAGATAAAGCTTTCTGGTTTTGTAGAACTCCTTCCTTCGTTTCACTTAGTTTCTAAGAAACACAGAGGAAAAGTAGAATTATAAGAGTCTCTCAAGCAACAGAACTGGATCAGGATGAAACAGGCTTTTACAAGCTAACAAGGATGTTGGGAGTTGGACTCAATGGTCCTTATGGGTCCCTTCCAACTCAAAGCGTTCTATGACTCTATGTTAGAAAATACGCCTGAAAGCCACTCCAATAGAGAAGGGGTACAGGACAGGGTAAGAAAGTAAAAACCCAAACCGACAAACCAAACCAACAAACTTTCAGAATGCCTCTATCTTTTTGGAACGGCAGCTAGAAATGTGTCTTTGTATTATGTGAAAATATAGTCTACGGTTTAGAAATACAAAGGAATAAAAAGAACCCAGCTCAGCAGTGGGTTTCCCTGTTGTTGTATCAATACTCTTTTAACTATTTTTAATATTTAGCTGTAACCATTACATATATCTACATCTTTTCTTTCTTATGATAAAGCATAAAATGCTTTGCATCTTATCCATTATTCAAGTCACACCATGGATTCCATCCTCTGCCAGCATACACTGCTCATTCCAATTCGGCTAACCTCACAACAGAGATTTGACATTTCCCCTTGGGTAAGGGTATTTCCTTAAAACTGGAAAATATAAATTTCAATACCTTTATCTGGTTTAAATGATTTGTGTAAAAGGTATTCCCTACATCTTCCTCAAAACTGTACAGAATTTCTAAGAGCCTCAACTGTAGAAGCCAGAGAACTGGCCGTTTTACAAACGGAGTTCTACGCATTTAAGGTACCAACAGTAACTACAAAACTTTTCACTGTGCTTCTAGGACACTAAAATTGCATATAAATAATACCTTGACAGAGTCCTTTGAAGTGTTCTTTGCCTCTCCATTCTCAGACTGATCATTCACTGATACCTCCTGTATTGTATCAGTTATTATTTGTCCTTCCACTATCTTCACCATTTCATCTGAACTGCCATCTGTTGACTTCTCCAATTTCTTTGTTTTCTTATATACTGTGGGTGTCATTACTTCCGTCACAGAAGGGGATTTTCTACTATTGTCCTCCAGTTTCAAGTCACTGGTGTTGATCTTCTGATCTTGATCTAACAGGAGAAAAAAAAAAAAAAAATCGAGATGAACAAGATTTTCATTGTTTTTTGAGTATTGTTATTTCTGTACTAAAACCATCTGTTTATGAAACATATTACTAAATTTGATATAACAGAATGTATTTTCTGTATACTTCCTTCTAAAGAACTATAGGCACTAATGACGAGAGTATTCACTTGTACTGTATTTAAACCTAAGACTGGAGTAGCAACTGAAGTTGTATCAAATGTTATGTGTGAGAGCATGACAAAGGCAAAACTTCCCATCTGCTTTACCACCCGAACATGATTCTAGTGCAGAAAGCAAAAGCAAAAGCCATTGCAGTCACAGCAAGAGTTCTTCTGACATCTAACAAACTACTAATGAAGCCTTTACAACAATTTGGGTAACAAAAACTACTTTAACTGTGTGGTATTTTTCAGGGGTGTGGGAAACACAAGGAAGTAATAGAAAGATTCTGCGGTGGGGATTTAAAGAAAACTTCACCTCAATTTAAATGTGTGCCTAAATTGTCATTTATTAAAACACTACGTTAACAAGTTTTTAAAAAAAATATCAGATCTGAACTGCCATTAATGCAGTATCTAAATTTGTAAAAGACACAAACTATACAAAGCCACGGTAAATTCCCAAATATAAAAGAAATAAAATTTGTGGATGAGAGATTAACTCCAAGTTACCTGAAGAAAGGAAAATCAGTGCTGGCAATCGAAAAAATTTAACCTAGACTTACAATGATGTTAAGTTCGAGGTGACAAGGAGAACTCTGAATTTATACAAACCATTTTCTATTCTCTGTTGATATGCAATCTTTCATATTTTACTTTACACTTACTAGACAGTACAACTGTGTATAAACTGTAGGCATCAGCAACTGTACATCTCTAAGTTGCAGCATGTAGTGCACAGGATACAGACGACAGCAGATTTACCATAAGCACTGCGTAGCATGAACTTCACGGAACTTTTGCCTCTGTTTGCAAAACACCTTCAAAATATAACCCCATGGTCAGCTGAGTACTGACACATAAAACCTGTAATTGTTATTGTAGTTTCTTTCTTGACAGTTCAAGCTATACAAGTTCAATCAGTCTGCTTGGAATTCCCGTATCTATGCACTTCAGCATTACATTTAAACAATCTTTTCCAATCCCTTTTTCCTCCACTTTTGTTGAAGACTCCATATGGTTGCTTCTGTGTCCTCCTTTGTCCTGACAACACCACCTGTATTATTCTCTTCCACTTACACTGTCCCTGCACTTAGAGAATCTTCCCATTCCAGTACACTGATGCTCACATCCTTTTCCCCATACAAACTCTCCTCAGACATTGTTTCATAAATGATGCTTAAAAACATCAAGCTATACCAAACAAGTTTTCTAATCTAAGGTATCAATAAAATATAAAAAAGAACTGAAACTGAACACAGATCTAAGCAGAACTTTTATTTACTACTCAGTACATTGCTCAAGTTTTCAACTTCTGTTCACCTTTCCATCCTAAATCCTTCAAGCCAAGTACTACCTTTTATCTCATTAGGCTGCAGCGTATAGACATTACATAGGCCATACAGACAGCATTCTTCTTGCTGCATCTGACAGTCTATGTTACTACCATCCTGCACACAGCAAATTACACCCCAGCATGATTCTCTTAGCAAATTAAAAAAAGTGTCTAACAGCACATTCCAGTGTTTTTCAACCTGGGGTCCATGGATTTTTCCTAACCAGTCTGAAAAAGGGGACTCAGAAAGGTACATCCAATGGATACTGCTGAGAAGCCCATAGATTTGGTACATCTCAAGGGGTCTGCACATCCCCCAAGGCCTGTTAAGAGATTCACAAATCCAAAAAGATAGAAAAGCACTACTCAGTTTGTATTAAACCTTGTGGGGGAAATTGCAGGAAGAAGCAAAAGGTTTACCCTAGTTATATTGACTGTAAAAGAGGAAATCAAAGTTATTTGTCTCAAAGATGCTTAGACAATGATCTTACAATGATCATGCACTTGACATAAGTCTAAGTACAAAATCTAAATTCTCAAACTTTAACCTGTTCCTCTGCATTCCTGAGATGCCTCTAGGCCAAAAGTCTCAATACCTGGGGATGATACTGTACTTGGACATAACTGCAAGAAGAAGGCTGGGCCATTCTCAAAACTGAACAGGAGACACAAGACATGAGAAAGATACTGAGAGCAGAAAAGAAATTAAGAATGCCACCAACTTTAAGAAGCCTTGTACTAGACCATTAGATATTACTAAGATATAAATGGTAACGTTTTATTATAGTTTCGGTTACATCTAGTTAAAAGATATTTTAGTCTGGAACAGTATTTTGTCAAGATAGATTCAACCAACTATTTGCAGTTAAATGATCCATTTAAATAATAGCACGGCTTTCTTAACACAGTGAGGCCCTACACAAAAAGCTATGTAAAGAGTTACAGCCACTTTTTCAGAGTTTAATGAAAGTTTTAAAAGCTTCTAACTATCTCTACATACACAACCTATGAACTTTTTTTCCTCATTTATCATCATCTCTGTATATATTGAAACTACACTCAAGGGCTTATTTGCAATCAGAGAGACAGACGAGTTTTCATAAATGTAGAATACAGCATATATCTTACACAGCACTGTTGTAGGAAAACCTTTTTGCTATTCTGCTTGTCCAGGTACCTACTAGCAAAGACATGAAAGGAAGACTGCTTCTTTGCAGGGTGCAGAACAGAACAACCCTGGGTCAGAGGAGACATCATGAGAAACGCAGTCGAAAGCGAGGGCTTTCAGTGTATTTCTAGCTTCTTCAGTGATGTCTCTGTTCCCCCGCTAAGGCAGTCACTGGACAGCAGAACTGCCATGCAAACATTTTTTAAGAGATTTCTATTCTCTGGCTCTTCACCTTTCTCCGGTTTAGCAATCGTATCTTCTTCACGTTTTCTCCTCCTGCCCTGCCACCAACCAGATCAAGCCACATCAATGGCTTTCTACCTGCTTTTTTCTTTAGGTATGCTGACCCACATTTCTGTACATTGCCATGGAAGCATTTCTTATTCAGTCCTAGTTCATGCAGATCTACTGCAGGAAATGGGAGAATCACGTTGATCCTGCACACTCAGCTGCATAAAGTTTGATTATAAAACCAGTATGAGTTTGAGAGAGCTAAGAGGTCACAACAATATTCCTGCAAGTGCACCAACAGTTTCTCCATGCAGTAAATCACAAGAAAAAAAAAAAAAAAATCAAAGGAGCAGAAAAAGCTGATTAATCTCTGGACAGTCATTTCCTCTGTTAGACAGAGATCTATTTATCTAAATAAAAAAATTTACAGTGGTTAACTACTGAAGACAACAGGGTAGTATCACTGTACTACTTAGATTCACATGAAGAAAAGGAGTACTTCAACTTTTTTCTGCCAGTCTAAAACAACACTGGCATACTTGCCAGAAAAGAGGCATCTGCAGTGCCTAGCTGCACATTCAAATATTCAGCACTTTTGTGCCATCATGTGGAAAGAAAAAAAAAAGGAGCTTATATCACTAACCATGTTCTACCAATTTCAAAGTTGTATTCTTCCACCACAGGTAACGACCAGCCATAAATTTCTCTCAGGACAAACTCTTCTCATATTAGGAAGCAGATAAAAAATATGAAGTCTTTTTAAAGTTGGAAAAGCACATACACTCAATTAGCAGAATTCCAAGTTCTGCTTTGCATATTGAAGATGAATTAGCTATTCTTATACTGAAACATTAAAGTTCCGGGCTTTTATGTGTTTGACTACACATCCAAAGTGATTCAGTATCTTCAAAGATATTTTTTTAAAAACCAAAATTTGAACTTTGTGATGATGAGAAGTCTACCATTTGTAAATGTTTTGGTTACAGCTCATTTTCTAACATTCTGTTACATTACCGCATCATATCTCAGCATCACGATTTCAACATAGTATTTGTGAACACTCTGGTCCAGCTTCACTGGTCACAGAGAAAGGCTGACTATTTAAGGCCCTTGCCATTAAGGGGTGCATGTATGCAGCAGACACTGTGTGAATATGGCTTTCTGTGCTGTGCACATGCAGCAGAGGGAACTCTGTAGCCCTCCTGCATGATCCATGGACATGCACTGATGGGGAGCTGGACTAGAAGTACCCCAACGGCTGTTTTTCATCTCCTGAAAGGAAAAAGCAAATAGGAACCGCCTGCTACTTGGCCCACACTGGTTCCGTTTACCCCAGGCAACTGGAGGTTATTAAAACACGTATTTTTAGAAGAATACCAAATAAATTCCCTGCAAGCCAAAGCAGCTGATACTTAACAAGGAAACAACCCAAATTACAACACTTTAAAATACTGTAATATGACTAAGCAAGTAGCAGCAACATTCAAATGCTTCCTTCTCACCTGATGCCAAAGCATTTCTTGGTTTGTGCACCTGTGGCTTTGGTATTGGTTTGTTTTCCTCTTGATTTCTTTTTTTCTGTAGTTCATGAATAGGCGAGTCATTACAGTGGTCACTTTCACTATTATCACACGGTACTTCAGCAGATGAACATTCTTCATCACTTTTTCTGTCATCACCTTTGTTTTGACTTCCCAAACATTCTTCTTCACCATCCTTTCCGTCATCCCGTATGTTTCCACTTTCTAAAAGCATTACTTGCTGAAGCTTCTTTTCATGAAAGGATAAAGTCAAGTCAGCAGCTTCGTTTTCCAAATCTGCTTTTTGTGAAGCATCATCATCAGAGAGAGGACTCTCAACAGCAACTGACTTCTTAGTGCTCTCAGCGCCTGAGTCACTTCCATTTTCTTCCCCAATACCTGAAAATAGCACATCATCAACTTCCATTTGAGACAAGTGGGAAAAAAAAGGGACACAGAAACTCTGTCTTCTATAGTTTAGAAGTATTTTTCATATAACACTCTCCTGACTTAAGTCTCTGAGCATTTATCTTTCTGTACCTCTGATCGTTGCAAAACAACGGAACCGAGTTCTTATTCTACTTCCTTTCCTGTCATGTCTCTCCATGGACCCAATCTGAAGAAAATACTTCTAATATTCACTGGTTAATTCTTACCTGTCATGCAATTTAAAACCCTTCTAAAAAAACTATGTCTCCAGTGCCATAAGAAGTGGAAGCAAGTCAACAACAACAAAGCTAAGCATGTTTGGTTACTAAAACCCATCCTTTCTATTCTCTTCACTTCTGTCACATCTGAGATCTACTAGAAGACACTCAAAGGTGGTATCTGCTCCAAAGCAAAGGTTCGCCTGTTTAACAAAAATATTTTAATCTTCCTGTAGCCTATTTCCAACTGACTTAATTTCAGAGTTGAAATGCTTGAGGAAGATGACAAATGAATGTTGTGATAGTTGGGTAATATATTTAATGCAGGAGGAGCTTTTTTCTAAATCTTATCAGCAAAGGAAAATTAAAGCATCCCACAAACTTCTAAAAGATGTTTCAGATATGAATAAAAACAAGACACTGAGGAAGTCCTTTTAAAAATACATGATGATATTTAAGATTCCTATTTCCCTTAACATGCAGCACCATATCAGAAGAGCCATGTGGCCAATCTTGTTAGACTAAACATAAACATTACCAAATATCAAATGCATCCTGGCCCAAGAAAAACATCCAGATCAAATCTGTTCCTGGTTTGTATTTTGCATATGCTGCCAAGCAGGCATGTGCTGCAGTGTCCTGCAGCCCTTACTTGCTGGCCGTTCAGACTGGGAAAACAGCAAGACAACAACAAAGCTTCCTCTTCTCCGCCAGTGTCCACTTCCATTGACAGTACTGTGCTCTGCTGTCTCATCCAGATGTAAACAATATGGCTAAGGAGTAAAAACAGGCACCACAAATGTAGGAAACAGCAGAGACTGCATCTGCTTTAGCAGGTTGGCACCACCCCTTATTTCACAGGGAATTCTGCTCCTAACGTGGAAGAGGAGGACTAAGTGATTTCAAAGGTGTGAAATATGAAATCTTGGAACATTAAATCATATTGACTCCCAAAGATTTTGTGTGATCTAGTAATGAGTTAAGAAAGGAAAGAACACGAGGAAAAGTATTTAATTCTGTCTTACTGTTTAACATGCCATCTTCGTCACTCTCAAAGTCATCTGAGTATTCAGCTGCTTGCTCTCTTGCTGCATGAGCAGAAATTGCTTCTCGTCGCTCAGCCTGAAATGGTTTCGCAAATAACTTTTACACAGAAGGGAAGATTCACTTCAGCAAGTTCGTGACTAATTCCCCCCTCCAACACGTAAGTAAACCTGAGCAACAGATTAACCCATTTATTTGAAAATTATGGTGAAGGGTAAGTAAAATAGAGCATTTCACTCTACCATCGTACCCCCATTTCTTCTGTGTTAAGAAAACCACCCTCCATGTATTAATTTATATTTCTTCTTCAGAAGAAACGTATCTTGCAGCTCCCTTTTCCATTGTTGGCAATAAGGACACTGGATCATCCTGTGCCACTTTTTGCCACTTTGGTATGTTTTGATGGGCAGGAGTGCAGGGCGCGGGTCTGCCCTGCCATGGTGCGTGGCAGAGGGGGCGAGCCGGGCCGGGCCGGGCCTCCTGCACGACAAGAACCCCACGCAGGTGGCAGGTCCAAAACCAAGGAGGAACTTCAAATCAGCCAGTGCAGGTCTTACGGACACTGCTGCAGGCCGCCACAGACACACCACGCTTACACGGGTTCACAAAGCAACTGGCTTTAGTGACAAGATTAAAATTACGTGAATAAATGCAGCACTATCTCCGGACTCGGGGCCCTGAGCCGCACACCGCCGACGGCTGCAGGGCGGCTTGTTGCAGACGGGCGTTACGCTCCCCCCGCGGCCCTGCTGCCGGCCTGGGGGCGGCCGGTCCTTCAGCCGGAGCCGCCCTCACAGGCCGCTCGGGCCCCGGGAAGCCCGGCCTGCCTCTGGTAGCGCCACTGCCGCCCAGCTCTCCACGGGGGCGGCTCCTAGCCCAGCGCGGCGGGTGCCCGCGGCCCCGTTTCCATTGCGACAGCACGTCGGCTGTTTGCGCCGTTGGCCGTAACAGCGAATGCCGCTGCTCCCGCCCGCGGCCGGCCGCTCACCTGCAGGGCGCTGCGCCGCCGCCGCCCGCCGCCTTCCCCCGACATGGCGGCTGCCTCCCGCTCCCGCCCGGCGGCCGGCCCTCCGCCCGTCCCGGGAGCCGCGGCACCCCGCTGCCCGTCGCCTGGCAACGCGGCCCCGCAGGCCTGACCGGATGAAGGGCGGGCGTTGGCGGCCCGCGAGGGGCAGGCGGGGCGGCTCCGCCTTCGGGCCGCGGCTGCGGGCGGGCGCTGCGCCCGCGAGGTGTGCGGCGTGAGCTGCCGCCTCCCGCCCCCGCCCCACGGCCGGCGGCCGCCCGCCCGCCATTCTCCTCACGGCGCGCACAGGCGTTGGGGTGCGGCAGGCGACAACTGAGGCCCTGCTGAGCCGCTATCTTACCGGGGCCCGAGCCAGGCTTCACCTGAGCTTTGCAGAAGCCACCTGAAGTCTTCAAGACATATTTATGCCCACATCCTGTATGTAACCCACCTATATATATCCCACAAGATACATGTGCACACACACACACACACAGAGGTATGCACTTGGGGCATGCCATGGCAGCAGAAGATGGGACTGACATAGGTTCTTCAACCCTGGGCTTAAAGTCGGCTAACTCCACAACTTCCCACATGGGATTTCAGTGCTGATGTAAACAATGCTTTTCACAAGGAACAAACTCATTTTAGTGCTTTCTGGAAGAACTAATAGCACCTGTGTGTTAATTTAAATGACATCTTAGAGATGAAGGAATGATATCGGCAGGGAAGTAAATCAGCCGGTGCTTGTGCCTCCTCATGCTCTGATTTTTATTTCCCAAAAAGGTGGTTGTTCAGTGTCCCCAGCTGACTAGACAGCTTGCCAAGCCATGCAGGTCCTTGCAGAGCTGGCTGTCCTAGAGGTCATCTGTCCACTGTAGGAGCAGCGATAGGCAACCAAACCCCAGGATGCTTCGGGAATACTGGTCTTGTACATTAAAGGAAAACTGGTGACTTCAGGACAATGTACAGATACAGATGTTTCTATTCTTTCTCCAGTTTAAATGCTTCTGATCACTCCTTTTCTAAAATGAGTGCTCCAGTTGTCTTAGTGATAATAAAGGACTTCTGACGTGCTCTACTGGTGTTATATTTGCATATATTAATCTTTCCCCAAATGCTTTACATTTCCACATGTTGTGTGCAAAAAAATCTCACTGACAGAAACGGGGGAGACAGTATGTAGGACAGTGCCCAGATCCTGAGGACATGTTTGCCTCTTGTTTATTTATATAGAGTTATATTGCAAAAGCAGTGCTGTTACGTCAAAGGCCACAACGCACCTGGGGGAAAGGGGTCCTGAGTTTTAACAGGTAACCTTTGATTTAAACTAACACTTGGTTGTGAATTATTAGTTTCTATTTATGTATCATCTGTGAGCAACTCCTTGCTTTTTTTACTTGTATTTCTAAGACCAAATGGTGCTTGAGCTGCTGATTGTTCATGGCATTTGTTGAGAGTTATGCTTGACGCACAGTTTCCCCCTCTCTATTTTATTCATGTATGAAAGCCTTAAATTTGAATCTGTGCTATTCAGTCTCTCTGTGGAAGGTGAAATTGGACATATTTGTGTGGAATTTAAAAAGCAGTAGAGAAGAAACATGTATTCTTTCTCTATAATAATGTTAGCAATTCCTGTTGAAGGCTAAATTATGTCCGTGTTACAAACAACTGAGATGCATATTTTATTAAATTCCAGAAGGTGGCAGCAAAATATTTTAAAATTTAAAAACTGGTTCATTTTATTTAAAATGTCCGCTTTATTCTACATTCTTTTACATTGCCACTGATGTAGATACAATTTTTTGAAAGGTGTGTTCATTTAGATCCCTTTTCCAGCCTTGCATATGCCATAGAGAAGGAAAAAGATTTGGTTTCAATTATTACGTTATTTACATGAGTAAGACGATGGGGCTTCGTATCACCTGTATTATTAAGTACTCAATGCACTGAGTTGGTAGGATGTGGGGGAAAAAAAAGATCAATGCTGTCAGCACTGAAGAACTCAAAATGTGTGAAGATGTTGTTGTCACGATGCATGAACATCAGGTGTGCATCTTCTACCCTTGCCTCAGGCAAAAATCCCATTGAGGCCTACTGAGGTGAATGGGATTTATGCCTAAATATGAATGTAGGCCTCTGAGTATAAATATAAAGGTTTTAAATAGTCTTGCTTAACCACAAAAAAACCCCAACAAAAACCCAACCCCCCAAAAAAAAAGAAAAAAAAAAAGAGGATTATTGATGACAAAAAGCAGAAGATTTTATGGCATGAAAATGAGCATTAACATCTGATTTTTAGTTAGTAACTGGTGAATATATTACTAGTATGGATTGGACAAGGAAATATATGTTTGAAGGTGAAGTTGCTCATTGTCTCTCAAGTATACATGGAACGTTGAGAAAAATGCTCTAAATAATCCTGGCAAATTATATTAATTTGGCTAAAAGAAACTTCGAGGTAACATTTAATTCTGCTACCCAAACATATGTTAATCTCTGCCATACCCAGAACCTTAAAAACCCCTGCTTTTTAAAACAAGCATCATGATGCAATGTAATTCCAATCTGCTAGAATGACATTATATTCAGGAAGCAGCCAGGTGTAAGATGGCCATTCTCAGATGGCTAGCTCATATGCATATAAAAAAATTCCAGAAGTGGTTTATTTTATTCATGTGGCTAGAATTTGTAAGATTGGATTCAGGATTTCTGCTGAACAAATGACACATAGATTAAAAATTCTAAAATTGTATACAATAAGTCACCTTAAGTCAATAAAAACCCTTACTGGAAGGAAATGGTGTTCTGCTTCCTTTGGTACTCCTTCCCAAAGTTGAAGGTTATACTTGAAACTTAACAGCATGACAAAATGCCCGAGTTGGTGTACATTCCTGTAGAAAGTGATCTTTGATGTTGGTTGCAAGGGTCTCTGCTCATAAATGACTATTCCTGTTCTTGACATCAGTGGGAATTAGACATGTAGCTACAAGTGCATCTGGCTCTGGGGTTTTGCATATGTAATTAGTTTAGTAGAGTAACGTAGTCATCAGGTCAGATAGCGTCTTCAGGTTTAAACAATATTGAGATCTTCTACCTGTGGGTTACTGTCCCAGACATTTTTAAGCACAAACATTAAAAATTAACCTTCTCACGTTTTCCTCCCAAATGGGTTCATACAAAATAATCTGTTACAATGTACCATATTTTGCAGGGCTATTTTGCCTGTCCTGCCAAAACACTGCTGCTCTTTTTTTTGATTCTCTGGAAATAAAACCAGAAGTATAATCAATTTCATGCCTTCAGGGTTAGATGATCTGGGAATACACGCCTTCACTGCAAGTCACCCAGCATAGATATGTCTGAGCTGGGCTTGACCTTTGCTATCTCAGGTGGTGAGAGCGGCATTGCTGTGTTGGGAAAACATCGAGTGTAGCCTAAGCACAGAAGCAGCTGGGTGGGTTCTTTGGTGGGCTTGGAGCCCCTAATACGTGCTATCCCACCTCAGCTACTTGGAGGCCTGAAGGTGCTCCAAACCAGTTTAAAATTGCTCTGGAGTAACTACAAAAACGGCCACCCACCACCACAGCAAAATACACAGTAGGACTTCAGCCTTTTTTTCTCCTCACCTATATTGTTTTGAGTAAAATACATTATTACTTAGGGAACAATCTGTTCAAACCATGACATTGCCAGTCTAACTGGGAAGGACTTCACAACTCACTTTAATCAACCTCATTCATATTTGCAGTCCTCTACCAATATCACCTGGATTATTCCACAGCTGCTCCTGCAAGAGCTGAAAGACTTGGGTTGCTCCTTCTAAAAATATATTTTTGTACCTTTCAGTCACTTCTGGAAAGACAGATTTAGGTATATTTCTTGAACATCTGATTTTATTTTTTTAACTAAACAAAACTAACGTTCTGTTTGAACAGCTAAGGAGGTGGGATTCAGGAAGTATCAACTGAGGATGCTAATGTATGTTTCTCCCCTTTCCTTTTGCATTTGTACGATGACATAGTCTTTAATTAAGTGACTGAATTTAAATATTTATTAGCTTTATTTACATGGAAAGACTTTTTCAGGATAGAAATATACATTTTGTTTTTTTCATTATTTTAAAGGAAACTGTCATGATTCAGTGATTAACATGGTAGCTTGCTCCCCACTACATAGAGAAAAGGGGTTATATTCCAATAGATTACAGAATAACTATGTTTTTAACCATATCTGGGACCACAAACTGACAGATTGAAATATCATATTAAAATCTAGCTTGAACTTTTCTTCATCATTCATTCCTGTAGGAAGTGTAATGCTATGAAAACAAAATATTTCTTATTTTGCTAAAACTATATTCAGTGTTTTCCTACCGTGTTTCCAGAAGTCAAGACCTAAGATTACAATAATGCATTCTTACTGCATTGAAGATAGTAATATCTGTAAAATGTGGTGTCATGGAAATCAGCTAGAAATCCATATTGTAATCAAATTCTTCCTCTCACTTCTACATCTTGGTCCTGGTTTGTAAATAGTTAAAGATGCTGTCGGGATAAGGAGGTATGCAAGCTTCGCTTAGATTTTTACTCTTAGGCATATTACCAGGGAACTTGAATTTGATGAGATTAATATATACAGAAGTAAATGTAGATGTTGAAGGAACAGACCGCAAAACAGGGGCAAAAGAAAGAGAGGGACTAAGATGAATAAAATCACAACAATATAATTCAGATAGCAGGTTATGAGGAATACATGTATTCTTGAGTGGTTAATTTATTCCTGAGAACTAGATTTAGAAGTAGCAGATGGAGGTAGATATCCAGGAAGAAAAAAAAAAACCAAACACAAAAGAAAGGCAAAAGAAGAGCTCCTTTTTTTTTTTTTTTTTTATATTTTAAGCTTTATTTTTTAAGCTGCCTTTTTTTTTGTTAATAGTACTTGATGTGATTTTCAGGAAAAGCATTGGAACACACAGGAATGAGACAGCTGTCTCGGTGTTGTGCTTGGTCATAGTAACAGATGAACTTTTCAAATAGACAAAGCTAGTATGTGTTGGTGACAGCAAATTAGACTTTCCTGTAAGGGGCGTCAGAAAATGCAAACATTTTCTCATCAAGTGGAGTCACTTTGTGTGCAAATGACTCGAGCTACTGGTATATTTTGTATATAGAGAAATAAAGTGTTGCAGATGTGAGCTCTGGTTGAATAAACACCTTTGATAGAAACCTCGCAGACCTGCAAAAAAACATCTCTCACTCTCAAAACAGCTCTATATCTAGTCTTGAATTAATGCTGTCAGGAAAAGCCAACAGCTATCCGGTGCTGAGCAGTAACTCAGGCCTTTAATGCTGTGGCACATTTCACAGAGAGAGGAAGGAAGGACACTTGTCAGATTATCACCTGTGCGTTTGAGGAGTGTCACGACTCCAGCTGCTTCCACTTGCAGGATCACCAGAGGGGCAGACGCAGGACCTTGGGTTAAAGACTTGGACAATGTCCTGCAGACTTCCAGCCCCAAGGGACAAGAAGTCTGACATCATTAAAATTAATTGGAGAAAATGGATGCAGTAAAAGGCCAAATTAAATTGCTTTGTGGTCAGAAAGATTGACTGGCTAATTCTCCCTGACAATAATAATGTCTGCTCCTGCTCTTTACATCTATATTCCTCCTTTGTGTCCTTTTAATTTTCAGTGCTATTCTAGTTACACTAGGGCAGGAAGATTTAAAGGAGAATACAGCTGCCAGGTCCAATTTTGCTACTGTTACCGGAATGAAGATAGAACTTCACGGTGTAAGTAGCTTCAGTGAGTGAAGATGCATAATTACTGAAGTGCAGCAAAACTAAGGCCCATTGGGAGCACACTGACCGTATTGCTTAATCTTTTTAAATTTATAATTAACCATATACAATAATATTTTATATATCTTTTGAATGTATTGGTTTGCCTTTCTGTATACCTCTGAGAACCTCACTGCTACAAAACTTGAGGACTTCCTAGTCTTCAGGGGAGTTACCAGTTTTCCCTGATACACTGCTGAGAGAGGGAATTATTATTCCCATTTTGTATATGTAGAGATAAGTCTCAGAAGCCATGCTAGTGACACAAAGGCATGCAAAAATTCTATGGTGGTGTAACTTTGGAGGATTTCTAACATGTCTCTTTTTGAGTAATATATGCCTTTAACCAGTGAAGAAAATTCAGACATCATGAGAGCTTATACCCATCAGAGGCAATGCTGCACAAGAAGCAGAAGGATCTGAAGAACATCCGTGGCATTTCAGGGCTTGATAAAAGGTTTAAGCTGCCTTTTGTCGTTCTTTTTTTGCAGTGAAAGAGCTGTTGAATGACATTTTTCTGCATACACCACAGACAAAGTATGTATCTATGATAACGTAGTAGAGGAAGCTATATAGCATCACACCCACTCCTGAAGAAATACATAGATGACTGTAGCGTCTAGTTGGGCATTTCCTGTTTTCTGTTTAGCTTATAAATGGGTGGATCACTGATCATCTTGTAGTTTGGAGCCCTGGTTTCCTTAGCTTCAGATACACTGTACTCAACTGCTCCTTCAAAAGAGAGCCCTTTTAAGGGAGGACCCTTACATACCCTTCCCTCCTTTCTAGGCCAGCCACCACATGTCCACTGGCCACGTCTGGGGCTGCAGGCTGAGCTGTATGATGGTAACACCAGAGAGACCTGCCAAACACAAGCCTCAGATTTTGTGTAGTTCCTATGGAGACCATGCTACATTATGGTATTTTTCTTGTGGATTAAGGTTTATATTGACTTTTCATATTATTTGTATTGTTGTGTACTTTTATGTCATCTCTACAAGGGCTATGGAAAGAGCATTTCATTCAGACTTGTTAAGGGAAAGCATTGATTAACCCCAGCGCTTGGAATCAAGTAATCCAAGTTAGTAATCTGGAACATTAAATCAAAGTCCTTATTTGCAAAAGAAGCTTAACAGTTCATCTTTTCTTGTTCTCCAGGTTTCCTTCCTTCCGTCTTGTGACAGTTTATAGTCCCTGTAACTGATTTGAAGTTTTGCAGCTGCTAAGATTACTTAGCTTTGGTTTAACAGCAAATGTTATGAGCCCAAATCTGTGCTTCAAGTGACCTTTCTGTTCATTTACTATTTCTTTCTGAAATTGATAAATCACCAGTTTAGGGGATTATCTAAAGCTACCCTAAGACTGCTTCTCTGTGCCAGGGCTCTTCAGCCCGTTTCGTCAGAGGAAGATGACAAATGTCTCTCAAGAGGCTCTTTCAGAGCACAGGAGGAAGTAAGGGAGAAAGCAGCATCGTCTCTGCAGAAAGGAGCTGGGCCAGACACAGTGGGGAGGAGACGGCACAGGGGGGTGGATGGGGATAACTGAGCTCTTTGTGTCAGGGTATTTTTGACTACGTGTGTAGATTCAGATTAGCTGATGTAAATTGCATTTTCAGTTACGCAGGTTGGCCCAGGCTGTTCGGGGAAGTGGGAAGGGGAGCTATTTAGCTTTGGTACTGTAGGATCATGCTAACAGCTGCGCTGTTTCCATTTCTGAAGTAAATGCAGTCAGCAGTAACACTGGTATCCCTTGCCAGCAATACCTTATGCCATGGAGATATGTTCTAAAAGTCTGAGGTGCAGCAAACATTTCTAGGTACCAGCCCAACACACTGAAGCATTAAACCCAAAGATTAATACTTGAAAATGGTACTTTACAACTGCATCTGGAAGACCATTTGTAACATGAACTTCCATCACAAATTTTAATTTCTTTCTTTGTTTCAATAATTGCACCTTTAAGGGGACAGTGGTTGATGCTGAATCTACTCTTTGCTGAGGTTAAAACTTATTGTTTAAAACAAGTGGTTTAAAAACTACTTGCAACCTGGCAAGTTGCAAGACCATATACACATGCACACATGTTTATACTATAATATCTAAGCACCTGACTGCCTATCTATCCACTTAATCATTGGGCTCTTGGTGTTGGAAACGGATCCTAGAATACTTCATGAGAGGAACCAGCATGATTCTTTTCATCTGTTGCCTATGAATTATCCATAGTATAGCAACTGCACTTCCCACCAATGGTATTTTCTGAAGCTTTATAGTTCTATAACGTTGGCAAGCTTTAGATGCAAAATTAACAGGCAGCATCAACAAAGCAGAATGTATTTACCCAGCTGCTGAGAATCTTTTCCTGATAGTAGAGCTGTGAGCTATGCAAGCCGTTTCATGACAAAATACAGCTGGGGACTGCATTTTGTCTTGTATCAAAACACTTTTTTTTTCCTGTAGAAGAATAATGGAAAGCAGATCAAGACGAGGTAGTGATCGTATGCTGATCTTTTTATGCAGTATTTCAAAGTTGAAATGTTTCATAAAACCCATTTTTGCTAATGATGTGAGAGACCGATTTGTGTCGCAATACATTGCTAAATAGATTGTGCAGTGTTTTTCTTAGACAAGATTGTTGCCTGTTTTTCTCTTCTTCTGTGTATTTTTTTCCAAACACACAGTTACTTACTTCATAATTCAAAGAAAATATGCCAACTGTGTTTCCAAATCATCTAGGGAAATACCATGGACCCCAGGTACTGCTAACAAGAAGCACAGTCACTTCACACTGCCTGTTGAGCAGGGGCAGCACTGACAGATGCTGATGGCTTACTGCATGAGAGTACCTATTACAAATCGACTGGGATTGTCTCTAATACTATCTACTTACTTTTTGGTTTTCATTTTCTCTCCAAAATCACCAAGGGATACTGGGAAATCAGTAGGGATCTAGCAAAACCAATCTGTTTCCTTCTAACTTCTTGTTCTAATTTGTGTGGCCAGCTGCTGAAAGAAGCCCCTTGTAGAAGTCCTGTTTTCCCCCCTCTTTTTCATACAATGCAGTCAGCGTCTAGCTCACTGAAAAAAGAGGATCTCCAGCAAAACAATGTCCTTTATATGTGCTTAAGCAAACTGGATTCAGTGCAGTGAAAGGCATTGGGTTTCATGTATGCTAATCCCTGTATTTGAGATATTTAAAGTGTTCAGTGGTGGCCTAATTCTGGACTACTGATTTTAGCAGCAGGACTATAATGATCCGTGATGGGGCAGAGCTTGAGCAATGCTGAGGGGTTTTCTAATTCTTTACAGCTGTATGATCTCAGTGATAACACGTTTTTCAGGTATTGAGTTCCTATCTTTTATCTGTGGCTTAGTGCTGTGTAATGAATGGCTTCATTGGGGTCTGGATTTAGCACAGCTCAGTTGTTAAGGGAGCACAGAAAGGCGCTCCCGAGTCAAATGGTGCGCTGACACAATTCAGCACCTCCTCTGCTAGCTATCTTAGCTAGCTTTAATCTGGCCTAATACGGATGAAAAGGCTGATGAAATCAGGGCTGCAGAGACTTCCCTACGTGTTGTACAAATCCTAGTGATAACTCTGCGTATGTATTTATCAGCTGACCTCTGCTATACTAAAGGCTAGCTGGCTAGAGAAAGCTATCCTGTGTTGCAGTCAAATGCAACATGTAGAAAAAAAATATCCAGAAATGTATTTAGACATTTAAATCAATAAAGCACCTGAGTATGATTGTGAGTGGCAGGATCGAGTGGTTGTGTTTTGTTCTTTTGGCTGGGGGATAAATGCATTAGTTTGAAAAAAGCTAGAGTAATCCTGCAATGTCTTGTAGTGAGAATCATCCCTCAAGGTTATGATACCACCCTACTTACTCTTGAGAAATGATAGCCAAGTAGACAGAAACAAAGTTAAAGAACAAAATAAAGTCAAAATCATATGCAAACTCCAGTTCTTCAGAGTGGGGAGAGAAAAAGTAACTGGCCCCAATTTTATTTTCGGCTGGTGCCTTTCCCTCCCCATAATAAAAGTACTGATTTCAGTACAGAGGATTTCACATGTTCAGTGTGATGATGTTGCCATTAATGAATGATCCTACAAACAGCCAAAAGAATTGACAGCAATTAAATATTACCTGCCTTTTAAATTAGGGAAAATGAGCCTTACAACAGAGTCCTGCAATGAACATTAAAATGTATACTGCATAGTACAGTACTTAGCCCCAAAACCAGTCTCTACACAGATTTGGATGCTTTTTGATGTAGTGGTTTTCCATTGCTGCCGGAAAATAGAAAAAAATGTAGTTTGACACCAATTTTTCCAGGTGGATGAACCATGCAAGCTAGTGACAAATGTGATTGCTTAAACTTACCTTGCAATTTGAGTGTTCAAATAGTCTGCTAATCAATCTGACTTGCACGTATGGAGGTGACCGCACCCATTTCTGTGCTACAGGTTCTCGGTGTGCACTGAGTGTTTAGGCTTTTTTCACATTCTCAGTTACATGGAAATTTTAGTATTATCTTCCGAGGGAGTTTCTGTTTGGAAGACTATTTGCATGTTTTTCCCCCTGTTTCTCTTATACACACACACGCACACACATAATCATGTGTATACTTGTATATTACTTTTGATATGATCCCTGTGTATACAGATTACTGATTGCGCATTATGCTACACATTTAATATACAGGATATAATAATATGTCAGCCTCAGTATTTGAGGTGATATTACCAGTGCTGAAATCATATACTGTGCACACAGATTTTACAGAGATACATAAAGGGGGGGCTTTTGCAGTGTTCTATACTGAGCTAATGCTCTCCTTCTAATGCACGCTTCTATGTGCGGTGATTTAGCCCATAGCTATGAATTCCTGTGAAGTGGACATTTCCTTTTGGATTACATTTTCTTATCCTAAGATAAGCAACTATACTTACATTCGGTATCGTTTTGTTGTAACAGAGGAGTCTACACTAACAGACCCATAGCTGTTAATTTACAGATGTGAGAATTCAGCAGTCCAAAGCTTGATTTATTTGCTTGCCCAGTGCTATGTTCTATAATTAGCTTTGGCTTCCTTTCACATGGGACAAAAAACATAACATGTTCCGTGGGGAGTCATCCAAGTGTGTTGAACTCAGATGTAGTACTGAAATCCCTTTTAACTTAACTTTTCTCCTACGCCCTTTATTGCTTTGTAACTCTCACTTACTTAAAAAGATTTGCAATGTTAGAATATATTTTTAAGGGGTACAGATTTGTACTTAGAAACCAGGTTTCAGATATCCAGATTCTTTCTCCTTTCTTTTAATGGAGTGAGAAAAGATATAATGATGTGCTAAAGGCTCTTGTGATGTCTGCAGTCTCTAAATTAGTTATATTGAGGTGATGATAAAATGCACAGCCTATTAAGGAGGACTGGTGCAATATACACACTTCTAAGATTTGAGTTTTTGGCAGGCGTACATGCTGTCATAGGCTGCAGAGAATCAAGTTGAAATTATGTGGACCCTGCTATCCTTGATTTTATGGCAAATGCCTCGCTAAACATTCTGCCAGCATCTGGGATGAAGTCTTTTATTAAAGTATAATACTTTTGTTTTCTAGGGTAAAGATGATAATTAGATAAAGAAAGGAACTAAATTGTAAGACCTTGGTCCTGTACATGAAAGGGACTGCTCAGTCTTATAGAACTGCTATAAAAACATACCCAGGGTCTAAGCAACATTCCTTTGTTCATTGACCGTGACCACAGAGTATTTCCAAAGTTACTCCCAGAAAGCTGAGATCCCAGTTACTGGAAGAAACCTCTAAGTACTGAACAGTGTTTTGTCATTTGCCTGTGAGATTTAGCAAAGGCTTTCTTAACCAAATGAAGTTTTGGAAGTGGTGAGCACTTGAAACAGGGGGGATCTTTTCATCAATTTTTCAAATAACCTGTAATAAAGGAAGATACTGACAGGTACATCCTCTCTGCTGACCATCACATTACTGGTAATTGGCTGTGGTCCACAGAGAAACTACATTTATGCAAGCCATAATTGCTTCAGTGTTTTCTGATTTAAATGGAGACTGTGGATCAGAACTGCATTCCTTCTGGAAGACGAGGTGCGGCTAATGCACAGGGACTCCACCTGCATTAAATAAGACTGTTCTTACTAATTGGCAAAGTCCAGAAACGTGTTTTACTGCCTTTTGGCAAGTTTAGGCATCTGCTCCTACAGCACAGGATGTCAGTGTCTTACTGAAATCATGTGAACCTAAGAAAAGAGCATTTGCCTTTACAAACAAATCTTTCCACTGTTGCCTTGTTCTTTCATGCAGGGACTCAGGGTTTTAGGTCTTTCAGCCAGCCACATCATTCCCAAGATTATTTTTTTTATGAAGATTTTGCCACGAGGCTTTTCTTTTCTTCTGGGAACTGAACTTCAGAAAGGGATTAAAGAGGTCGTGCCTCCACAAAATTAATCAGAGACATTTGACTAGATGCTGCTGCCTTTCCAAATACATGACAAGTTTTTAACTTGTATTTTGTTTTAAAAATTAAATCCCTCAACACTCTTTACATTACATGGAATTACACTCCATTAATGAAACACACACAAAAACCTGCTTCTCAGATCTTAAAGGTAAATATTTTTGATAATTGACTTTCTGTCCATTTGTCATACCAGATAATCACTAAGCAGTATATTTATAACCTGTATTTCTCTACAGAATGTCCTTCTTGAGAAATACAAGGCAAGGCTTGGAAAGAAGAAACATATCAGTCTTTAAAAACATCCTTACAGGCAAAACAACTGTTTTTGTGTATTTAGAGTATGAGAAACTGAACCACTTGTATCCCTTTAACAATATGAGGTTTAATTCCAACCTATTTATACTGGCAAAAGGGAATATTGGATCATGGACTGATTTTCAGCTTTGGTCTTTATAGTGGACTGATGTGCGTGGCAAGGGACAACAGACTTCGGTTGTGAGCCAGGTACTCTGTAAATTCTAGTGTTTAAATAGCTGCACACTCTTCACTGCTCTCTGGATCATTTGGTGCAGCTCAGCTAATAAAAATGTATGAATATCAGATTATATCAAAGGTCCATCTCTTTCCACATCCCGTCTCAGTCACTGATAGCACGAAAAGAACACAGCAAGCATACAGTGGGGTTTTCTTACCCTACAGCTGTGTGTAGCTCAGAGGGTTCCTGAGTTATGGGTCATGGCTTTCGATTTCTATTTCCATTAAAGCACCCCTGGATTCTTCTGTTGATCTGTGGAGTGACTCTTGCCCTACACCTCATTGGCACTGGTCTTTTGAACGTCACTGTTTACACACAGTCTGTAATAGGAGTGGAGGAAGCCACAATGCAAAGTTTAGGAGAGCAGGAGCACTTCTTGCTGACCACCCACAGAAAACATGAGGAAGTTTAGTTCTTAAAATTATTTTTAAACCCACTGTGATTTAGGCATATTTCCCATTAATTTTCTGCTGCCTCAGGAAGTTAATTTTACTGTTTCCATGTTAAAAATGCATAGTTTAATTTTAACAGCTGTCCAGGAAACTGGTTGCAAACAGACCCCACACAGAAGTGAAAACTCAGAACTCAAAAATCAATGTCTTTATTTTTCAAATGTATTTGAAACTTGTCCTGTAAAGGGATTTTATTTTAATGTAACCATAAACGGAACTGCAACGTAAGATTGCATATGAATGTAAGAAACAGAAATGTTTCTCTTTCCAGATATATATTCCTCTGTTTACTCCAGATATGGGAAATTGTGCATTCCTCTTCCTCAGTTGTCATCTGTCCTTATGTATTTTGCTTTAATCCAAGAATAATAACATCTAAACTATCTCACATGGAATGCAAGGAGATGAAGCTTTAATGGCTATGAGATCCTTACAGCATTTCTAATCCCTGAGCAGAAGCAAATCACTAAATCACAGTGGTGACAAATGCTGATAGTTTATTTTCACCCACTGGAAACTCTTCTACCATTAGCATATCTTTTTTGCATGCTGTAGGCATGCAAACATTTTATGTACTCTCAACACCAAATATTTAAATATACATGACTAAACTTTGCTCTCTCATTCATTCTGGTGAAACAACCTTTGAAACCTCAAGTGAATAAGGTTGTTATGTGACCCCAAGTTCTTTTCTACGAGCTAAATGCTGTCAGTTACCAAGACAGTCATGACTTTGCAATGAAGCAATAGCAATCAGTAATGTGTTGCTGCACTAGCCTCAGAGTAGCCTGGGAAGACTATTCCTGCCTCCTGGCTGTGCCAGGAAAGCCTACCTGCTGGACTGGACCTCTCCTACGGGTTACCTCCCTACCTCTGAGGGACCGCCGGGAGGAAAACACTCCCTTCCACTCGTCTTAAACCTTCCACCTCCTTCTCTCCATCTCTGCTGGGGATCCGCAGCAACCCTGCAGAGCCATTTTCTCCCCCATGTGCAGCAAAAAGTCGCATAAGTGGCTGGTAACGCAATAATCCCTTTGTGCCCTTATCTGTTAATTAAAATAATTAATTATAGTTCTGCTGATTAATTAATTTGGAATGATCTAGCTCAGCAGAATTCAGTCTCCGGCTTAGTTTTTTTTGGCAGATTCAGATTTATGAAATTGAAATAGCCTTACTTATAATTCACAAAGCATCAGTTCTTTCACTTAATAAAATACATACAAACTGAGAATATCAATGCAAATGTAAAGTATACGGTATCTGTATTATCTTAAAAAGTTTTTCATGTTAGCTGTTTCACCAACAGTCAGTCTGGATCATTTATACTAATGTTGTGATCACTTTTTTATTAGCTGCTTTATTTTACTGTACTTCACTAATCTCTAGAGTTCCATCTTTTTTATAAGTTACACACCAAATATTGCTCTTATCAGCACAAGTGTCAGGCTGCTGCTACCGTTATGACGCTACATTTGCACAGTGAAGATCTGTTTATTTTTAATTTCATTCCACTCCTACATTTTTTTGTTTTATCTTACTCCTGAAATACTTACAAGCCTCTAGGACTTTTAAAGAACGTGGAGCCTGAAAGCTCAGTGTTAGGAGTCCAGTACGTTGCCCTAGTATTTACTTTGGGCCTTTAGCCTTTTTCTTGTATTAACCAATGCTCTCGTTAAGCTCCTTGGCCTTGTCCATAGTGAAGCCCTCTTGAATGCATTAATCAGTCAAATTTCGGGGCTTTTTAAGTGTTAGAGAACCAAGATTAAATATCATCTCTCCTTTATGAGAAAGGCCAATGATTAATCAGTCATGACAAAGGTGATAAAAACAGCTGCAAAACTTTAAAATAATTCAGATAAACACTCTTATGTGCATTAAATGGTATTTGGAAGAGTATTTAGTAACTGATATAAAGTATCAGAGAACAATCATGATTGTGGTCAACAGGTTATATTCTATTTTGACCTGATCTAATATCAACCTGGCCTAACTTCAAAGTTAGATCCTTTTTTGAGCAGGTGTTTGGACTATAAGACACCCAGAAGTCCTTTCTAATCTAAATTATTGTATATACTGCCTGCTTTGATTTTGCATTAATATGATGACATTGATTGCATTAAGGTTTTTCATGATGCAGGGTAGTATGAGCTCAAAGACAAAGTCAGAAGGAAGTAGTATTACTAAAACAGAAGCTGGCACCTTTTTCTCTGGTAACCCTTTTGTTCTGCTAAAAATGAAGGCCATTTCTGTTATCTGTTCACTTTGAAGTTGATCCAACGGATGTGAGCAGAAAACCTGTGGAAAGAATGAACAGTGACATAAGCAAGAATGACGGGGATCTGGCCCAACAACTTTTTGAAATTGTAGTTCTGTTTCATGTATAAGTATGTGCAAAGTAATTCTGTTTTCTACATGTGTAACCATTATTCATAAGTATTTCTGAGTAATTTTTTCAGAAAAAATTCAGATTGGATATGCTTAGCAAACTATTCATATCAGATGCTCACTATAGCGTGTGAGTGGTCACTCAAATAAGAGGGGACAGATTCTGCTCCCCAGAAGAATGCATCTATATTTTCTCTGGTACTGTAGCTAATGGTGGAAGTTAGATATTAACAAGTAGCTAAATACTTACAGAATTAATGTTATCTTGATAATACATATAAAAGCTCAGAGAATGTGTAACATTTTCAGAAATAATTCACCAACCGACAACAAATAATAGTGTCCTCCCAAATAATAGCCAGCTGGTCTCTTTGCATTTACAGAGTATTTCCTCATTACTTTTTGATTTATATAACCAGCTCTTTAAGCGTTCCTAATAGCATTTCACAGAAAATAATATCAACACTTCTTTGTGCATTTAGACTGAGCCCCATGAGCTCAACCTCTGTAACTCTATAGTGAAATTATTTAATACTGTTGTCTTCCAAAAAGGTACACAATTTATGTCATGGCTGCAATGGGTGTCCGTACTTTAATTTTCTTGTTGGGTGTATGGATCACATAGAATAAATAACAGACAAATCGAAGCGTATCAGACTAGATCATGACAAACACAAGACCATTAAGAGCATTGCACTCACTTGAGGGAACATTAACAAAAAATCTAGAATACTCTTAATATAATTGCAGACAGAAGTGCTTAAAGCACATTTAAGTGTCAGTTGCCAAGATCTGTTTATATCAACAATATATGTGCCTTTTTGTGAGTGGTACCTTGACCTGCTGCTTCCTGATGGATTTTGCTACTTGCTGCACATTACAGTAAGACAGCCGGGAGGGTCACAGTTTAAAAACTTCCTCGGCTGCTTTTCTCTCCTAACATTTTGCATGTAGCGTGACAGTGAAGTTTGATGGTGCCTTTGCACTTGAACCAGGAGGCCTCATGTTTTTTTTCCCCAAGGCTTTCATTTTCAGAGTCCTGTTACAGTTTTAATTCTTTATTTTTTTCAAGCTGCTATTTTCAATTCTCCCTTTTATGCAGAAAACGTAGGAGTAGAGAGGTGTCTTTCTGAGTATAGAAGTAATACGGAGGTGAAGCCTGTCCCTCCTCCAAAGGTTAAGGGTGAATCAAATCTGAAACTGTGAGTGAGTCTGTGTGTCTGTGTGGGTTTTGTACGGGAAGAGGAGAATTTCAGGGAGGGGAGCAGGGCTGGCCATGAGAAGGTGACTTTTGTCTTATGACAAAATAAGAATGCAGAAAGGACACGTGCCTGGGTTGTGTAAGCATGGAAATGCTCTTTGCTCCCACACTCTACATATAGCATCTGTGAAAGAAACCCATTAAAGGCTCAGGTCTGCTCCTTGATTGACAAATAACATACTATGACATTTATTGTTTTGAATGTTTAGCTGCTGATGGACGTGTTTGTTAATATTCTTGAGAGTGGGTCTAAGAACGTGTGTGGATTAGAGCCCAAGGAAACACAAAATCATTTTTGCAGAGCTTATTGCAGTCTGATGGATGCACAAAATATTTAACCTAGTTAGTTACTTGCATTAATAAATAGAAGGTGTGCTTGACTTTTAGTAATTCCACAATAAAATAAATAGCATTAAGTTATCTGATTTGGAATAGCTCCTGGTCTCTGACAGGTGGCATTCATTTACAGGTGCTTTGGCTTTTTTCAATATTTTTTTTCCTGAAAGGTTATTACAGACAGGGTGGGAAAAAATAGAGAATAGGAGAAAAGAAAATCTATTTATTTCCAATAAAAAAATTGAGATCACAGATGTGTAATGGCTGGTTGCATTGCAAAAGTATCAGTTTCACCGCATTTGTATCAGCTTAAGTGAAAATGTACCAACTGGAAAAAATTAAATCAGCATGAATCATGCATCCAAAAGGTCACTGATCTAAAAATATACATCCCAAGAAAAAGATAAAAATGATGTATGCAAACTAAAATTGCCAAGTAAAAATTAAAATCCTTCTAAACATTCTAAACTTAGCGCATTAATTAATTTGAAAGTAATGTGGAAAGAGGCAAAAAGCCACCCTGGGTTATATGGAACACAGCTAAGGAGATAAAAGAAGATCATGCAGAGCCCAGGAGAAGATTAAGCCTCTTTATCTCAGTGTGGGAGGGAAGAGCATCTATACAGGGAGTACTTCGTGTATGGAGAAGAGGGAGGAACTCCAAGTGATGGAGTTTTAATGTGCTGAGGGTCATAAAGTCACTCCAGTTGTCAGTCAAAACTGCCAAGCTAACAAAGCTGAGTCCCTTCTCCTAATTAAGTTCCAAATATAAATTCTGAAAGGAAACAAAAACAAGCTCTCGGATACTATACCTTCTTGTCACAGCCTAATGCTTAGCAAGAATGAAAAGCTAAGGCATAAGGATGTGGCAGGAATGAAAATGGATGCAGGTAGTCTTGAAATCTAAAGCCTGGAGATGTTTGATCCAGAAGTAGATTGCACAATGTTTTGTCAAAATTGGTTTGCATGTGTGTGCAAGCCAGAAATTTTGAAAGGATACTAATTAGCCTTTCTTCTTCCTGTGGTAAAATCTCATTACAACATCATGCATTGGCAGAAGCACCTTTGCAAAGACTGACATGACACTTGGCCAGAGAAAGGTTGGACATAAAGCCAGACAGGGAAATGACACGTGTATTGTCCCATATGACTTTTTCTAGAGAATATGGCTCATGTTTAATTTTATCATTCTTTTCTTAGCCATCCAATTACAGCAAAAGGGGCAGATGGGCTCACACCAAGCTGTTGTAAGTCATATAGTTTCACTAAATTCAAGGGAAGGGCTCACACTAAGCTGTTGTAAATTTATTAGTTCCACTAAATTCAAGGGAATAAGACTGATTTGCACTGAGACCTGTATCAGGCCAAGAATATTTACAAAAAGCTTTGTTATTTTTACTTCTGACTGCCAGCTGCCTTGGTTCTGCTTTAAAATCTTGTGTCCGTGCATCTCCCTCTCTCTACCTATCCTTTCTTTGGATCTTGCGATGCCACACTCTGGGGCACCTTCTGTGTAAAATGATTTCTTAATTGCAACGTTCTTGATGGGCTTAATGAGTTTCTCTTCTTTCTTGGAGTGTCCATTTCTGCTTGAAGTCAGGTGGTATACTTCTTCTGGTGAGTTTATTGACTTCATTATTTTGCTTGATTTCTTCTAACAGATTTTTTCGAAGAGGTGTAGGAGGGCATATAGAAAGAGGAATGATTGCCTTGAAAATTCTTTGGGGTGATAGAAGTGAAGAGACTTTTCACCGTTTTCTAAAGATGGATAAATTCCAACTTTATTTAATTTCCCTTGGCAGTGCTTTTCACTGCCTCGTCTCCTTGATTGTGGGTTATCTAACACGCTTGAAAATGGGAGATTAGACCGGGTGGTGAATCACTGCATCAGCAAGCAGGAAGCGAAATAGAAGCAGAAGGCCAAGCAGTGGATTGTTGCATTAGAAAGAGGCAGCAAGGCAAGAGGGTACACCAGGAAACTAAATGGAGGAGCTGTAGGAGAGCAGAAGCGGAAAAGAATAGGGCTTAGGGATTATCACAGACTCAATTTAGCATCTGCTTCAGTGAGGTTGATGTAGACATTTACATGTTTGGTGAAGACTGAGAAGATACCTTCAGATTGCCAATGGTTGAGTAATTTAAGGTGACATGAACGTTTATCCTATCAATTAATCCATAAGAACAAACCTGTGTTTTAAGAAATAAAGCCAATTATCTTAATTATGTAAAATCATATGTGTTATTGTTGCTGTTTGTTTGATACAGCTATCATTGGCATGATTCCTCCCTCAAGTGTTTATCTGAAAAACATTCCCAAACTGGCACATTTTGTTGTGGGCATTATCATGTAAAACAAAAATGTTTATTTGCTAATTGTTTGCAGGATTTACTGCACAGTTTCTAAAGTATGGGAGACCAGTGTCGATGTGATTGTTTTTCTAGTCTAGCTGGTTTTTACAAAAAGAAAATCAAGAAACACTTGAAATATTTGTGTCTTCATAATACAAAATGCCTTTCTAATACAAAGCACAGCATTGGAGGATCAGGTGTGGTCTGCAGCATGGTAAAGAATTCAATTTTCTGCTTGTAAGGAGTGTGATTTTATTGCAGTAATTTTTTATAAGAATTTATCAAACTTCTCTTGCACTGTAAAGTTTTTGGCTAAAGTTCTGGCCATCTTTCCATCTCCAAAGTAAATTACCTCTGCAAGCAACATAATTCTTCAGCCAGCAAGGACAAGATACAACATCAGATGTTTCAACATCCCTATTAGATGAAGAAAGGCAAAGGGTAATCTGGTGCTTCTCTCCAACATTTACCATTTCTGGCTACCAAAAACCTTCCAGCCATGTTTGGATCCCCACTGCCGCAAGTGAGAGAGGACACCCTTCCTGACTGCAAGGAAGGATTCCTGGCAGCACCCAGTAATGATTAATTTATTCAGGAGAGGGAAGGGGACATTAACCCTTCAGGTATCCAGAAGAACTTCAGAAGGTGTAGATCTGGGCTGGGCAATGCTGCACAGAATCCATGGCAAGAACCCACATTCAAGTCATGAATAACAGAACTACAGGCAGCGGTCAGTGGTCATCTCCACCTCCTTCCATTTTAATCATCTGGTGCCAGTGTGTCTCCAGTGACCCTGGGAGTCCTTTCTCTTGCCACAAACACCTCTCACAAAGGCTGTCATGAGTGAGTGCCTTCATGTTTGTGCTCAGGAGTGAGCGCCTTCATGGTTGTGATGGCTTGAATTGTGAAACAGCCCTGAAGCAAATCTAACCCTTTTCAAATTTTCACCAGGGTCGTTTTAATTCTCTTTACTTGAGTTTTTATTTGACTTGTTCAAAGTCAGAGCCCCCTACTAATTGACCTTGATTAGGAAAAGAAAATTGGAAGAAGCAGAGCAGCTTACATCCCCAGTGCTTTTGAAGTGCAACAGTAGGCACCAGTGGGAGTGCATGGTACAATGGCTGAGCGTGCTTGAGAAGCATGAAGGACTAATGCATGACATAGCTGAAGAAAAGCAGAAAGTACAAGACAAATATTAGGAGAATGGTGAAAGCTGCATGAGGTCTGGGAAGTGTGTAACAGGACTTCGATGGGTAAGACAAATAGCCAGAAGGAAGCATATACTTGTCAGTGGGAAAAAATACCCCATGTGTCAGATAACACACACATCTTTGTGTGACAATATTTTTTAAAGTATTAATATTCAGGTTCATCAGCTGTGAAGTATATTGCTATCTGCATATTATCACAATTGTCTCTAATTTTGTTTTCAAATCATGAACTAGCTGATGAGTATGGCATTACTGTTTGTACATATTTACAAGCTCTAACATCCCCTCTACCCTATTCATAACGGGCATTTACTAGTTATGAAAAATCCGAATCCAAGACAACTTTGCAAACAACTAGACAAAAGCAGCATGCTGTGCAGTTCTGACTCACTATTAAAGGGATCTTTACAGCCTTGCTGAACTCTTCCAATTGTGCCAGGTAATTCAAAATCAGCGGTCCTTGCACTCCTCCACCCAGCTAGTTTTCGCTCCACAAATTTTATGGAAAACATAACATACAGTAGCAAACCCCAGAATACTTACTCATCACAGTTCAGGCTAGCCATGAGTCACTGCCAGGATTTTGCAGTCTGTTTGGTACACATTCAAAAGCTTTGTTGTCCCTGTGTGGAGAAAAGGCAAACAGTTCTCTACTACTAGTCTGTATAAAACGAGGAAGAACCCAGCCATCTAAGAAATGGCTCTGGCTCTTTAAATCTACAAATGTAGATCCCAGAACTGTATTCCTGTTGGTTTTGTTGGAAGAGTTGTTATATTTATAAGGCTGCAGCATCGCATACATTCCCCACCTAATGAATGCTGTTCCTAAAGCATCTACGTTGCATAAATCTGGGTGCTGTCATAGAAGACTATGACAACCCACACGTCCATGAAACAATAAATGGCAATCAATTTCTTGCTGTCTCCTTCAGTATAAAATATAATGAGCATCAGATTAAATTAGTTACCTGTTCAAAGTAAACTCATTAACGTAGTTCCATAGGAAAACTTCCCAAAAAATTGGTAGAAATTCTTACCACAACTTTTTTTTTAAAAAAATTTTACAGGGTTTCAAAAAGCAACAGCACAAATTACTGGAAAAGGAATTAGTCAAAGACTACATAATACAATGTGAAAACCTCTGACCTCAGAAGTCCTGAGGCTAGGAAGGTGTTCTGGAGAAATCCCCCCACTTGCCTGGTCTCCCCTTTTCTCTCAGCATCCTTTGCTGGCTGCTGTCAGAGGAGTACGAGGCTAGTTACACCTTCTGCCTGAGCCAGTGTAGCTGTTTCTCTGTTCCTGTGCACTCAGAGGTGCAGTGTGGTGGGTCAGACTGGGTTATGCATCACACTTTTGCCTCTTCCAAAATTTAGGTGTCCTGTTATTTCAAACCTGCCTGTTGCCAAAGTCCTGGCACACCTGACTGTGACAATGTGTTCTCACGCTGGGTTTTCCAGCTCCAACCTCATTAACCTTTGGTAACTAGCTTGTGTTGGGGTCTGCAGACAAGTTAGTTGACTTTAAAGACTTAGTCATGTACCTTTAAGACAGCCACAAAAATGTCAAGCACATAAACAGAATGTGAGAAACTGGAACTTAGAACCACAGCATACGGGCACCTACAGCAACAGCAAATAGCAAGCAAGAAGAAGAAGACAGCAAGCCTATCAGGGTCTGACACATGTACTATCTAAGATATATAAGCAATATGTAAAAAATAATAAATGCCATTTTGGCCATTTTGTCCGGACCCAGCAACGTAGATATAGTGTTTTTATGTCCATCTCGACTTGCGTTGCCACAAGCTTGGCCAGTCAGAGCCAGATGTTGGCTGTGAATTAAGAGGGAGGCTGTGCATCTGTACAGCTGCGAGGATATCATGCTATGCCAGAGCAGGCTGAGCCCGTGTCAAGTGCTAAGGGAGACATTCTATCCGCTGTGAACTCCCCAGCCCCTCTTCCCCCCAGTGAATCAGCATCTGGGCTGAGGGTTGGAAAACGAACAATTTCCACCCAGTGTCACCGGTGTCTCTGTGCCAGAGGACATTGCAACCTGCATGAAATTTGGCGTCACTGGTGATTTGCTTGGATTTGTACCACAGTGTAACACGGCACGTTCTTTAACGCTTGCTCCCTGCTGCTCTGTTGTGCAGTGCTGATTGTTAAATGGCTGGGGCATCTTGCCGTCTTCATGCACTGCAATCATCAGCCTGGTGCCTACCAGCTCCCTTGGCTTCCTTGGGAGTAGCATCTGCAGGGAGTTTTTGTCTGTGAGCAGGCTCTGCTGTGCTATTCATCTCCTTGGAGCCCTAGTTCTGATGAAGAGATTGAACAGAAAGATGAAAAGGCGTAACAAAAAATCGAAAACAGAAATGCAAATATCAAAGAATGGGGAAAACACAGTGGGCTGGAAGAAAGGGAATTACAAGGATTCGAACCTGAGCTCCTGGTTGATATCCCACAACGTGCTTCCAGATGTCCCTGAGGACCTGTGTTTTGCAGAGTTGCCAGGGTCAATAGAAAGCGTGTATAGTGTATCTTGTGCCAAAATGGACTTTTAAGGGGAGGACACTTGGTACTAGCAAAGGCAGTTCAGCAAGTATGTATCTGTCCTTCCAGTGCAATGTGTACAGGCTATAATCAGCCCAAAGTCCTGCCAGAAGATCTTTCTGGTGTAGACATGACCTCAGTCCTCTACAGCAAGAAACCCAGGATAATATTTGTGCAACAAAACTATGCATGCAAAAATTGAACATTTCTCTTGCAAACTGTACAGGCGTGATTGCTGTGAGGCGCAATAACCGGTTAGATGGTGAGCTGGCTGTTCATACAGTCCTGAGAACTGCGCACACACGTCAGCTGTAATCGGGCTATACAAGTTATAATCATGCTTTCTTGCATATTCTGAAATTTTGGAGGAAGTTACATTTACCTTTTTATTTCTATCTTAATTTGTCTTTTCAAGAAAGGGATAGTTTTTGTCTGCCTTCAGTAGCATTCTGGGCATTTAATAAAAAAGTATCACATGTTCACACTACTTTTATTATGTATGATAAAAAGTATGATACAATTTTTCATTATGTAGTTTATTATGAACCTTGCTGTTTTTCAAAGAATTATGTAGTTACAAACAAAATTTCCTGTTTTCTTTGTGTGAGAAGAACCATATTCTGCGTTCATTCTGCTAAGCAGCAGTTTGCCATGAGTCATAGATAGTGGCTCAAACACATGGTACCAAATCTTTTTATCTAATTAAGATTAAAGTGGAAAACCTTTTAATCAACATGAGTACTAAATTTAAATTGAGAAAGTACCCTGTGATCAGCAGAGATCTCATGTCCCCCCCTCGTGTGATTAGAGGGAGTGACACGTCTTTGCCACTAGCTGACTCGCGTGTGTCACTTGTGTGGCCGGCAGCAATAGTTTCATGTGCTGATCCTAATGAGTCGTGACATGTATTGTTAATTATTCTGGCATGAATTTTTATTTTGGACAAATGTTGTATGTAGCGTCAGTGAAGTACCAGCCAAATACATTGCTGCACTACTATTTTCAAAGAAAGTTGTTTCGTGGAATATATATTGAAAAGCAGCTTCATGTTAGGAATGTAGTTTCAGCTCTATATTAGGATGAGCATCTTATCATAATTATTTTGGAGTAGCTTTGAAATGTGTAATACGGTAATATGCATGGAAGTGACACATTGAAAATCAATTTGTGAAAACAGAGGACTGGTATCGGAGTGACATAAATACATACCAGACAAATGACTTCATTTTTATTACACAAGGCTACAGATGAAATCAAAATAGTAAAGACGTTCATTTGAGAAAGCGAGGGAGCAGTTAGAAGAGGCAATGGGAGGACTTCAGTCTGCTGGTGTGTGATCAAGCAACTTTAATCAGTGACCCGTCTCCTTTGGCATGTAGAACTGAAATTCTACTTTAAAAAAAAACAAAAAACAAAACTAGAAAAAAATCCCATCAGCAAGGCTGTTTAGGGAATTTCATGTAAAATGATGACTTTCCATTTCCCCACTGAACATGTTGGGTCTTAGGATAATATTGAGTCCTACTTTCTTACTACAGCTCTTTCAGAGTAGTGCTGGGAGCTGGTTTTCCTGACTGGAAACGTTTTTTATTGACATTCAGAAGCCACTACCTCTACCACACTTCCAGTACTCCTGCTTGATACCCATAAAACCTGTGGCTGTCCTGGTTAGTTAAAAAAGGAATAGAAAGAGACAACATTTTCCGTTTATGTAAGCTGTAATGTCAGATAATATCCTCTCTAGCATATACTATTGTTTTGTGGGTAGGCAGTGTACATCTCTGAAATAAAATAAACCAAAGTATTACAACAGAAAGGAAATGGTAGTCTTATTAAACACATTCCCTGTACTTTTTTTTCTCTGTAAACCTGTAGAATGGATTTCAGTCTTGGGTTATGTGTGAATGCACGAAAGAATGGTCTGGCTTTATCCAACTACCGCTTTTGCTATAATCGATGCCATTTTTCACAGTTGCTCTATGTTGATTTCCGTACCTTAAAGGTTTCCTCTTGCTGTCCTGTGCAATAACACATGGAATTATGGCCTCACAGAAAACATTTAGTAAGGAAAGATGCTATAATTCCCAACAATCAGATTTCTGCACAGATAGATATCTAGCTTTGTATATCTTCTTTAGACCCAGGATCAGCTCTTCCCTGAGATGTTGTTCATGACATGGACAGCTAATACATGAATAATAGATTCAAAATAACAATATAAATAACCCTCCTCCCAATCAGACGTAAAAACAAACACAAAACCTAACAGGAATATGCCTGATTAAAGGGAGATTTCTGAATTCTTTTAGAAATCCTTTAAATATACCAGATATTTGCAAGACATGCTTTTCTTAAAAAGCTGCACGAATTTATAAGTCAACCATTACAATCAGAAGGGGATAAAGAGGCGCTCCTTTTTTCTTCTTCTCACCTGTCTACTGTGGTTCGTAGTCTTTTAGAGAAACACAGCAGATACTGTCAGTAGGGAACCTGACATTAGACACCACTAATACCAACAATGCAGTACATCCTATGGTTCCCTGCTAAAGCTGTCAGTGTTTTCAGTCTCTTTTAATTTAAAAAAAAATATTTTTACATCAAACTACTGGAAAAACCAGTTTACATTTAATCTAGCAGTTTACTCGGGATGCTTAAGCCTAATTTACAATAGCAGTGGGGTTGTTTAGAAAATAACAATTTGATCATCTGAGGTTTTGAAATTTTGGGGAGGACTCCATGGAGTCCATTTGTCCCAGTTCAGTGTAACCAGGAGATGGGTAGGCCAGTCAGCTGAGAAATGAGACAGTCTCAAACCACTCTGCCTGACACAGAGAAATAATTTGAACTTTATAAGAACATTCCTGGTTAGGACTGGCACATGCTCTGGTCATAATTTGAAGGTGGATGTCAGGAAGCGTACAAGTGAAATTTTCATCAGACCAACAAACTTTCATAAAATGCTTTGATATTGCTGGAACAGTACTTTTGACACAGATTTGTTTTTCTTTTTCTATTTTTCTTTTCTCAAAAAAGTGATACTATTGAAAATTTAAGTGCCTGATGTAGATTGTTGGAGTCTTTGATACTCTTCTGAAAAGACAGCATTTTTAGTAAAGGAAAGCCTTTAGCTAATTTAAGATGTAAGCAATGTCTCTTGGCTTGACTTTTCTTTTTGATGCTTTTAGGTTTATAGCATTAGCCAAAATGAATCAGATTATTTCTCACAGCTCTGTACCTTCTTATAAAGGCCAGTGTTTAGTTATTGAAAATGTTGGAAGGAAGATACATGTGACATTTTATGCTATTGATCTGTTTATCATGTATCATAGTGGCCTCCAGTGTTTTAATTTCCTTACTATCCTGATTTTAGTGCTCCTCTCAAGGTGGAAAATGTTTTATGTCTTTCCTGAGTTCCTCTGTCCTTACTTTCTGCCTGCATTTAACCACATGACCACATATCACCACTTGACCACATACTCAAAGATAAAGTCTTTTTATCTTTGGACTTGGGCTTTCTGTATTCAGGACAGTAGTTAGCTGGTCTGTGGCCCTTTTTACTTCATCTCTTGTGCCTCAAGGAATTTAGCACTGTATCAGCTATGTTATTATCCAGTACACGCTTACTGTGGAGAGATGAGATGCTGAAAATAATGTTAAAATTAAATATTCATTGACTTGAAGGTTAATTTGACTAGGAGTGCATGTGTGTAGGAGTAGTATGCATGCAAGCTCTATAGCAAGTAGGTTTTCAAATTATATAAGTGAAAGGCTGATTTCAGAGTTACAACATTTCACCTTGATGACTGACAATGGAAATGGATATATGAAAAAAGTTTTTGCGAATATACTGTCTCACTTATGCTGGAGCAAATGGAGCAAATCTATACAATCCATGGGGCAAATCCATAACAATGGAGCTTATCCATATTTTCATAATATACCTGGGATCAGGGTGAGGCTTTTACTGATTTTGTCCTTAGCACCTACAGCTGGTGTTCCTAAGTACTGGGGATAAAGAGCTGATTTTTTTGTGTTTAATTTCCATGGTAAAGCTGAAAGCCCGGGCAGTAAGAAAGCAGGATGGTGCATTCAAAAGTTACTCGTATCGCTTCCCATTTGGAATTTGCGCTGTCAGCAGAAAGCTGCTTCTGTGGGAAATGTAGGACAATATTCTGAATGTGAATTAAAAACTTCTTAGAGTTTTACAGTACATGGAGACTCCAGGCACAGGAATGGCAATGAAAAGGAAAAAAAAAATATCAAAACACAGTATCATATGTTGACAGATGAATAAAAAGAGGAGTGGGGGAAAATGGGGAAAAAGTTGAAAGCCCAGAGATCCAAAAGGACTAAGTAAGCCTTCAAATTTTGGTCTCAGCTCCAGTGGAGACCCTAGTTAGAGATTAGAATGCATTTAGTAGTTTTCCCAGCCTGCTCTTGGGTTAGGGGGCCATTTGGAATCTTTTTAAACTGGATCACTGTTGTTGGTCCAAGGGAGTTGGAATTTTTTTTCGATTCCTCTGCACTATCTTTTAGCGTATTTACAAAAGTGCTCAGAAAGTAGATTAAAAATAGATCTTCTAACACTGAAATAGATTGATTACTCTCAGCTTGGAGCTTTCCTTTTTGTTTAGCATTCTGCCTAGGACAGAATTTGATTTGTTTTAAAAGGCCATTTCATTTTATGGGCTATGTGATATTGTGTTCATCTCGCAGGCATGCATTTTCACCACTGACACATCTGACACCCAGCACACTCATCATTAGAAGTCACTGCTTACTTTAAAATACTGTCTGTCCTACTATGCGCAACATATTGGCTCCGCTTCCCCCCAGCGATTACCTAAGGCTGCTGAATGCCTTCTCTGCACATTGCCTGGCTGTGTGATGCTTGGGTCAGTTAATGGCTGATGTTCTTTCACTAGATAGTTCTCTCATATTTTTCATGCGGAGTGCTCCTATACGTGCTTCTGAGGTGTCCTTAAAAAAAAAAAAAAAAAAAGTATATATCTGAGCAAAATTTCAGCCTTCTGAAAATTATTTCTCACTCATATAAGTTTGACCTTTGTATTATGTGCCCTTTAAAATCAACATTTGAGTTGAGCTTAGTAAAATCCCATCTTAATTTTCTGCCAAAATGTTATCACTGAAGTCTGCTTCTGCCCTCTCCTGTGTCTCAATCTGTTTTCTTATATGTGGATGCATGCATGAGCCTTTCTCTCTATGTATTAATGAAACATGCAGGGCATCCTTTCTTTTTCACAAACAACTCTTTAACAAGTCTTCAGAAAGTAGAAAGGAATTAAAATTACAGTTAATGTAAAGAATTTAAATTAAAATGAAAATTAACACGAAGAACAAATAAGCTTCACTTGAGCTTACACTGGAGAGCTCTGCTTGCTTCCCTTTGCCTCAGTTACATCGCTCTCAGGATAAAGTACAATAATCAGACTTTTCCACATTGTTCTTAACTGGGTTTACTGTTCAGTGCAGGATCAGGCCCAGTGTTGGGTTCAGGACCTAATGTTCCTCTTTCGGAAGGAAATGTGAACAAAGCTGACGATAATAGAGAAATGAAGATCATTCTGAAGAGCAAAAGTCAAGAGTATAATCAATGTTTGAAAAAACTAAGAAATAAACATAAACTGAGATAGACTCCATTTTAAAATGCAAATATATAAGGCTTCTGTGAGTAGGTCAATGAATTAGCAGCCTGTTTATGGTGTTGTAAAGGAATGTAAGAGAAGAGTGATGTTCTCAGGTGGTGGGTACCTCAGCAGAAATTCTCTCTCCGAGAAAAAGGTGATTGTATGAAAGGAGGAGCTGGGGGCTGTGTGCCACCAGACACGCCATCACACCACACTGAAGCTGCCGCAGGAGTGAGGATGCGCCAAGCTCGGCTGCAGGAATTGCACATGTGCTAGGTGTCACGGTGTCACGGTGTCAGCCACACCGCCAGGAGAAGGTGGTTAGCACTTCGTGGAAAGTCCACTTTATGTCTAGGATCCATGCACAAAGCTGAGAGAATACTAACACAATCGTCACTTGCACTTGGAAGGCATACTTGACACAGAGTTAGGTGAAACTCTTCTAAAAGAGCAAAGGCAGTGGAGGAAACACGTCAGCTCCTGTTGCTTTTGGACAGAAGTACGGCGAGAGACTGAAGAAAGGTCAAATACGACACAAATATGGGCGACATAAACAGAAGCTTCTGTCTAGTCCAGTGCCTGCTTTGCTTGGGAGGAGTGTGAATAAGCAAAATGCAGACATTAAATGGTTTCCAAGCAAACAAGAAGAGAACAGATCATGCTTTCATGTTCAGTGACAGTGGAGGGAAAGTTAGAGATCTCTATTTTAACATCTGGTCCTTCTGGGTTTTATTTCCGTGTTTCTTCTCTAATATAACTTGCTCCAGAGTAATTTGAAAACACAGTGTATTTGTCTCTTTGCTGCTTGCTTTGCATCTCTGGGCCCCACTATTTGAAAAAGTAAATTAGTTCCCTCCTGCCATTGTGGTTTGTGCTGAGAGAACCCCTCCATGAGAAACCCTTTTGCATTGCTGCAGTATCTGCAGCTAGAGTAGTCTATTGTCTACATTCCACTGAGCGGAGAGGTAACAAAAAATGATAGCCCTGTCTCTTCCACTGCCAATTATCTCAATATACATTTCAAAAAGATTATTTATCTCCATTATAAAACATCATTTTAGAGAAGAACGTTGGTATTGCATTGAAAGCTCACACTTTTTCTTCTTTATATTTTTTTCCAAGTCATGGAATAGAACAAAGGAATGATCTTTATCTCTTAGATGGAGTTTAGGAACTTAATAGTTCTGGCTAGAGTAAGCAGTGGTCCCACATGTGAGATGCATAAATGAACATACCCCCCCAATTCCATCTGAGAGGGTAACAGATCTGCCTCAAACCTGGAATTTTGATGTGTCTTTTCCTTCATTACAGCATTACTGATAGAAATTGAACCTTGTTAGCCTCCAATGAAGATGCGTTTCCTACGTGGCAAGTTTCAAAAACTCTTTTCCACACCTGCAGTGAACAGTCTAGAAGTCGTATGAAAGGATAGTTTTAGATTAAGATTCCAAGTTAACATGCAGAAAATTCTGTGATGTGAAGCTAAATGATCCTAAAATAAATCACAGCTCACCGCCACACCCTTCCAATAGAAACGCAGAAACAATTTTGTAAATCTCATGAAGTATTCTGGATTTATATTTCACTTTTTGAAACTGACCCAGCCATGCTTTCCAACATGTACCGACCAACAGATAACTAAATCTGAAGAGATTTTCTTCCTAAATGGTGAACAATTCATGCTGTGTAAGACCTTTGACATCCATTCAGAACTTTTACTCATTATTTTTTATTGCATGCCCTTTTTCTATTAAAATTTTAGTTAAAATTGCTTGCTTTATCAGCAGGGTACAGTATGTGAAACTGAACAGGGAGGGATTTCCTTTCTTGTAGAAAGGAAAATAGTGTAGAATATAGTCTATATTCTCTGTTTGCTTTGATTAGAACAGAGATCTTCATGTACCTTCTCAAAGCTAGGAAGATGAGTTTTCAAAGTAAATGTATCCTAAATGGCATTAAAGACAGTGATGGCACCAGTGGTCTGTGTCACAGAAGAAATAGATGGGAAGGTTTTCAATAAGAAGAATTAAAAAAGGCTCTTTTGTATGAGTCTGAGTGAGAGAAATTCTGTGCTTGTCAGAGGAGGGAGATCTAAAGCAGAATTTGTTCTTTTCTGGCAAATTGCTTTTAAAATTCGTGGTCTGGATAAAGAAATATGCCTTATAAGAAGTAATTAATATATTTTATTAACATAATGTCTCCGAACAAGACAGTAATTTTGTTTGAAATTCTCTGCCAGAAGACAAGTTAGCATGATTGAACAGGGAAATGTGAAAGCCGTAATTCACATGCTTTATTCAGGTAATTATTTAAATTATAGAAAAGCAAAAGAGGAGGGACTTACATTTTAATATATCACAGAATAATCATGTGTCAGAGAGGTATGCAAAACTTAAAAAGAAATGTCTGCAAATTAGCAATTTTGAGTTCTTTCCCTGAAGATAAAAAGCACTATATATAATCTGTGGGCTACTAGTGATAAAGACTAATAAATACTGGTAAAAGTGGTAAAAAATTCCAACCCTTCTTATATGTTTTATTTTCTTGAAAAGTTTAAGATAATTTCTAATAGAGATGATTGAAATTGATCATTGAAATTCATTTTAAAAGCCTTTCAGGGTTAGAGTGCAAAGAGGAACTTTCAAAGTATCTAAACAAGGTGAGATCTACAAACCCCACATTTCTTTAAGAATTATGAATTTCTATTTCAAAAAATTGGAAACAAAATTGAGCATGGATTTCCAAAGTTTATTGCTTGCTGTATCCCATTAGACTGATTTGTTTATTTTTTACTTTGGTTTTGCTGAAATGCTCTTTTTATGATCTTTTTGAAGTGCTTGGAAAAAGAAAATTCAAATGAAAACTAAAATGGCAATTAAACCCAGGAATATGTAGGGACTGAAAACTCAGAAAATTTTATTACTGGGGTTTTACATTGTTGGGTAAGTCTGGTTTAGACATAGTGTTTTTCTGTACAACTTTGTATCATACATAAAATGAGTGAGACTTCACCTAAAATTTTAATCTCCTAAAGAATTTCCTACAACTATTATGTCTTGTTGATTTTTTTTTGAACATTAATATTTTCTTGCCTCTTGCAATAAATAAATAAATAAATAAATAAAAAATAAAACCTGCAAGAATCAATGCAGGTGAGTTTCCTTGTGGCTGAACTACTTGCTTGTGGCAGAGTCAAAAATTCATGTTTAAAATAGATTGAACAGTACGATGAACTTGTCCCAGTTTTATTTGCTCCACGTGGACATTGTTGCAGTTCTGCCCATGGCCCTGTAACAAGAAATCAGTTTCAGGACCAAGGAACGAAGGACAGGACTATGATGAAATCTTTCCTACTCCCTACAATTGGATGGCATGACACGGGATTACCATTAGCCTCATCTTATTTTACAGAGATAATTATTTACAGTTGTCAGAGCAGGATTCAGTTGATTTAAAAATCCATTGTAAATGGATAATAATAAAGCAATTTTATAGAATAATAGAAACCTCTGTTAAGGTTTGACTAATATGATATGAATTTAGTACTATCTGATGTACCCTGAGTTTGAAAAAACTGTAAATGTTTAATTGAGGTCAGTATTTGTCCCCAGCTAAGGTTTCCAGACAAAAACCAGGAAAAAGGAGTGTGAGGTTGAGAAATCATTCCTGCACATTCCCTCTGAAGTGGGATTATGGTCCAGGCGAAGTCTGTGAGATGTGAGCCTTAGGCAGCTCCCAGAGCCTGATCCGGCCCCGAGGCTGGCCCGTCCTGGGTAATGCACCAGAGAGAGATGAAGCATCTCTTTATCCCTCCTTTTCCTCCAAAAGGACTCTTCCTGGGTGGCGTTTTTCCCTTCGGGTACCCTTTTGGTACCCAATATCCAGCCAATTGATTGAACTGAATGATCAGCTCCTGCCATCTATGCTCACAGCATCTCAGCCATCGTTTTAAACCATGCCGTTGAATTGCCCCCCTTGGTGGCTCTGAACAAATCTGTTTATGTGGTGCATCTGATGGGCTTCTTTCTGGCAGACATCTCAAGCATATGCATAAGATTAACTACAGTAACATTTTTTATAAGCTTAGTGGCTTCAGAAGTTGTTTGATCTTTGAATGCGTAAATGAGTAGGATGAATGCAACCATCATAAAAATATTACGGAAGCACTGTCCATAAAGCTGATAAATGAGCACAGCCGCAGATGAGGTTGTTTGCAGCCAGAAACTCCTACTTGCTACAAGTCTCCAGTGCTGCAATACTATTATTTAATTAGCTCATTTGAGGTAGAGGGCTTTGTAGCCTGTCGTGTATGTAAGCTTGTGTAATGGCGGTTGGTCTGTTCACAGGGTTTCAGCCTCTGTTCCAAAAAGGCTTAAAATCTATGTTAAAGCAAACTTACAGAACAGTATTATAGAATTTAAAACCTTTCACTTTCTCAGTAATATCTAGAATATGTTTGCTACTGAGCCAGCTAAGGGAAAAACTAACCAACGATACATGTAACAGTAAAAACGTTGGATTACAAGGAGGTGTATCTTTCTCTACATATGATTCTGTATTGAGTAAACCATTATTATTGCTGTTGTTTTTGTTATAGTTGCTGTTGTTGTTATCATTACCACGAGGCTTTTTTTTGCCAGTGGTAATGTTAATTCTGAATAGTCAAAACTTCCTCTGAGATAAAGGTACAAATTGAACGTTGTAGGGGATCAGCGAGAAGCAGGTCATCCCTTCACTGATACAGTGGGGAGAAGAAGGGACCACAGGAATAAGATATGTGGTGATGGGGGTGAATCACGCTTTACATTCCAAGAAGACTATCCTGTCATTTTTGTGGAAAGGGAAGAACAGGCTTGCAGTAGAAGCTACATCAAAACCCTATTAATAATGAGTCTTTTGTACAGAAAATAGGTGACAGAAGGTATAGCCACAATGAAAAGTGAATAATTTCAAGAGCACCTGACAGCAGCCTGTATTTTTCACAGCCCTACCTTAGTAGGGAGCACAATTCCATACATTAGAAGTCCAGTAAGCATATGTAAAATGATACTGCTACCAAGAAACATACTAGCGACTCTGAACCATTTTAGTGTCATACACCATTACATAGAATAAGAAAAAAATGACGTAATCAAGGCAGTGACAGACTGAGAAGGAAGAGAGGACATTTCTAATATTTCTGATTCTGGAATTTATTAATGCTGAAATAAGGAAAAAGTACTGAATGTTACAGGTAGGGTTTTTTTACCAAAATGCTATTTTACTTCAAGTTGTAAATTTTTCAAAACCATTTTTTTTTCTACTGAAAGCATACGAATTGTTTTTCTACTAACAGTAGTACCTAACTCCATCACTAGGGAATTCCAGGGTCCGGTTCATAATCTACTGTCACTTATATGCCTATTGTTTAGTTGGCTGTGGCATTTTTGGATTTTCCTTTTTCATAAAAAGTGTTGGTGGTTCTGTTTCATTTTTATACAGATCAATGAAGAGCTGTGAATTCTCACAGGTCTCAAACTTCAAATGGGTTTTCAAAAGCTTCTTTATTATTTCCTAGGTTTTGCTCCAGTGAACACCGTGGACATTTTCACAGCTGCTGCTAGGTGCCAGATTAAAGTGAGGGAAAGCATGTGAAAAAAACAGTTCAAACATGGAATCCTGTACACTGCTTGAGCGTAGCACTGAGGTTTCAGAATTACTTGACTTTAAATTCTATGTTTTAAAAATATTTAAAAATATTATATGGAAGGATAATATTAAACAGAAAGCTCATCTTCAGTCTCTCATGTTTTTAATGCATTCAGCCTTCAGTATAGCAAAAAGTCATGCTGATTCAATAACTAAATAACCTGAGTACTGTGTCTAAATGCTAAAAGAAAACAAAGCCTCCTTTACTTCCACTGAAAATTTGGCAATACATGTAAGAATCCAAATGGGACGGACCTGGCAAAGTTTGCAGTTCAGGAATGGGGAGAATTGTCCGGGTGCTTATGTTTCATTCTCACATCCAGACATGTCTTATAATGACAAAACACAATTCAAATCTTCATATGATGCCAACTAAGTTTGGTCTTCGCTAGTTTATAGGAGGTCGAAGATTTATCTTAGGGATATGTCCACGTTGTGCCAGGCTGTGCCATGCGGAACCGCTTCGGCTGGGAAGCAGCACAGTTCCATTACTGGGGCGTTTTGCAGCAGCCAGCACACCTTGGATGTGAGCAAGACCGCTTAGCTCAGCCCCCTGGCTTATGATGTCCTGACCTGCCAGGGCTGGATCTCTTTGGATGGCACTGCAGGATGTCCCATAGACATCATCAGCATTTTCAGAATGTTCTGTCATGGACAGCAAAAAAAATATACATTGAGAGTTATATAACAACACTTGTGCAAGTCCTTTGCATCACCTGGGAAGCCTTGATTAAAGATCCATGGTTTAAGCTACACTAGAATGTTATTTTTGTGCTGGGCAGTCTGTGAAACAGAAGATGTGGAGCAACTCACTTGGGAATTTCACTCACTTGTCTAGACTGCATGTAACCTGCCAGAGGGATAGCAGAGGTGATATTTTTTATTTGAGTGAGGACTGGCTTCCCTTTATATCTTAACTTTCCATCCCATCTACCAGAGATGTCTTTCAAGTTAAGTTAGCTAGAAGCACACGAAATCAATTCACTGCATACAGACACAGAATTTTTTTTTCATTAGGCAAACACATTTTTTTAGTATGTAAAAAAATCCGTTTTCATTTTTTTTCCAAAAATTCAAAGTTAAACCAAAAGAGAAGGAAGCTGATAGGCAGCTACCTTCGTGGCAAATAAACTGCTCCAATAATGTTTTTGGGTGACATTTCTTAAAAAGTGCTAATAAAACCAGCAATGGGGAATGTTATCTAATCCTGGGACAGAAAGGGAGCAAAAAGGACTAAGGAGTAATCAGTAAGTTTTTATATGAGCAAAAAGGACTAAGGAGTAATCAGTAAGTTATTATACATACAAACATTCATACATATATATATATGTGCATACGTATGTCTGTGTACATATTGAATTTGTTTTCTTGAAAATTTTTTACATTTCCCTGACGAGTGCCACCAAGATGATTCATGGTAGCTTTGGCAGAGTGAGACAACTTGGGGATCAGCACTATCAAATATAAATAGAGTACAATGGTAACACTTCCTTTCTACTGGAAACGAAGATGCCGGTTCAAAGGAAAGGCAAAGTGTGTTTTAGCACCTTTCTCCTTTCAACCATCACGGAACAGAGCTCCTAACACAGCCAGCAGTCTCAGCGGGGAGGTCACTGTTCCTCGTCCTGCTGCTGCTGCAGGCTGTGCTGTAATTAATTGATGGGCACGCAGCGGCCCCTGAGCCCAGCTCGCTGCGATTCGGCTACCGGGGCAGGGAGCACAGCAAGCACGGGGTGTGAAGGGAGCCCACCAGGGACCCTGCGGACTTGCTCCTGTAGCTAAAACCGGGTTACGTGGGCTACGCCTGTGCCTGAAGTAGGACAGGCTGTGCCTGTGTGCTGGCCCCGAGGGCAAGTGACGTCACGTCAAGACCGCTCACATCTGCACAGCCGCTTGTTCCCCGTGTCCCAAAATAGAGAGGCCTGGGCGGCAGCGCCAACTGGGAGCCATCGCTGGCCTTTGCTGTCCCCAGCCTGTTCCCCGGGACAGCACAGGCTGGCGTTGGCCAGAACTGGGAGCATGACTGCGACTGGAGCGGACTGGGCAAGCAGACGCCAGTGCTTGGGTCTGGGGACTCACCTCCATTAATACCTGTACAGGTGGCCACGCGTACCAGTTGCTGAAGAAGCTAAACTGAAGCCGTTCTGTATGCGCTTTGCCCAGCCTTCCCCTGTGGGCTGAATCTAGGTACAGCCTAGAGTATGAGCAAGAAACCAGCTGAGATTAAAATAGTATTTCACATAATTGGATCCTCGCTGTAAACAACATAATATAAGTTTTTGCACTTCTCTGTCCTGCTGTGTTTGTTATACAGGAAGGGGAGTCTAAATCATTTCTCCGCGTTTATGAATTCCCAATGTGTATTAACATTCAGTGCAATAAACTGGAAAATGCCAAGTGCTATTTTAGAGCTTTTTTTTCCGGACACACTGCCTCATATTTGCTCCTTTTTCTTGCAGGCTGCGTAGCCACAGAAAGAATAGTGAAGACAACAGGATGAATACTATGCTTAATTTAAAATGATTTTACAAGCTTTTTTGCAAGCAGATTTCTAGAATCATATTGTGTTAAAGACAATTATTTCCTTTTTTTTTTTTTTTTTTTTTTTTTTTTTTTTTTTTTTTTTTTTTTACTTTAGGGTAGAGGAAAGTGTCTTCATATTAAGGGAATGTTTTCCATAGGGTTCTTTTTCTACAAACTAGCGGTAATGTGTAATGTTTTTAGTTTCTTGGAGCTGTAGAAAAGCAAAACTCTTTATTTATAGAGGTTTATAAAAGGATATGATTCATTCTCCAGAAGTCAATGGTTTGGTACAAATAATAGCATGTTCTTTACCTGCATCACCGAGAACTGTTGCACTGCTTACATGGGAACAGATCAGAATTTAGACTAGAAATCTCCCAGAACTTGGGGATAAAACAGAGATTTGGTTGTGGTGACCAGTAACATGACAACAGTGGGTGGACACTGAGTGGGAAGAATGTAGGAGGAGGGAAGTCGAACGCCACCAATTCTTTAGAGCTGAGAAACTGATAAGGAAAAAGAACCTGGCATTTACCCTTAGGATCTCTTTGGATGCAGGCAATCATCACTCCCAGTGACCAATACCTGGAGGAATGGAACAAATTCACACACTCTAGTGTTTGCTGTGATTAAGGGTGAAAATAGAATGTTTAGAAATATTATCTATTTGAGGAGATAGTGGTTACTAATACTGCAGCTTTCTGGGTAGGGGTAGGGACAATGCTCCAGCTGAGCAGAAATCATGTTGTATCATGGCATCAAGGCGCCAGTGTGCTTTGGTTTTACATATGGAGTATTAAAACTCCAGTTGGAGGGAATGAATTAGTGGTCAAAGCATCGTGCTGGAGTGGATTTGTGCATCTCTCCTTATTCCCTGTTACCCAAGTTATGTGCAGTCCTGTTTGCTTTTCACAGCCGTGATGCCAAATTCTCCTGCTATGCTTACGCCCACCCGAGCACATTTAGTGCAGTCAATGCAGTTTCTCAGGCTTGACAGCAGGGTAACTGAGTCAGTCTGAATTATCTGAAAAATAACATGAGAGTCAAAAAAAAGCAAAAGCTCAGAAATCTCACTGCTGTTTCTAGGAGAATCTGATGGAAAGGTTGAGGAGGAAAGGCAGAAATAATTTGTTCTTCTATAACATAGGGTAACCTACTCCACTAGTCCTCTCCTGTCTTTACTTCTCCTGTGTTATTCAAATAGCCAAGATTTAGGATATGGACAGATAATGAGTTTGGATACTCTCACCCAATCTGGGTTTTGTCTCATCAGTGTGATTGACTTAATAAAGCACTGACAAGTTTTAATTTCTGCATATTACCAAGCACTTTGTGGAACCTGAGGCATCACACAGAGAGGCATATGTGTCTGTATGAATTGCCACACAAGACGCTTGTGAGCTGGTAGGCTTTTCTCTTTTGAATTATTGGGAAGGATTACATCCCAAGGACACAAATAATTAAGACAACTGCAAAGTGTTCCTGAAGCATTAGAGCAATTTTTTGTACTTTCTGCTAATGGCAGAACCTCTTGTCCACTAAAATGAGAGGGAGAAGCATATGAAGCAGAGATATTCAGGGTAAAGCCACAGGTATGCATATATCATAGTCTGATTCATCATGTTAAGCAAAAACATACACTTTGCACATTAGCAGCGCTGACTAACTAGTGGGCAAGTCCCAGAGAGCTGTTTACATTACAGCAACCACAATTGCTAAAAACCTTTGGAAATGTGCTGCGGTACTTTTCCCTAATGTAAGTAAATCCTTGAGAACAGGTGACCCAGATATCTAAGATAATTTGAGCATGTCACCCACATACTAGTGCACGCAGGTATGCCAGAAGCCAAACACCTTTGAAGGTTTTGAATTTAGAGTGATTTAAATTTATCCAGGGCAAACACTCCCTGAACTACGCTGAAATTGAATAACTAACAATAGTGCCTGGGGAAAAATGAGCTTCTTATGGATAAAGGACAGAATTATCTAAAAGACCCAGGTCAATCTAAACTTCAAGTTATAGTTAAAATGCTGATTGTTTGCCGTAATAGGGCAGCTGTGCCAAAGAAACAACTGACTACAGGAACAAATCTGGTATGTGCAATAACCACATATAAGTGGGTTAAGAGTGCATGTGTAATATGAAGTGATGAGAATTTATGTTTAATAACAAAATTATCCTTGTGAAATCGCAGGCTGTCCAAACACACTGTGCTCCAGAAACATATGGACAGTGAATGATTTAAAGGACAAAAATAAAAAGCATTATCAATAGTCTGAGGCAAAAAGATACTCCTTCTTAGCCCTTTTAACACAGACACAGACACAGCTACTGTTCCTGGCATTTCCACAGTGCATAAATATTACAATGTAATCCTGGAGATATGTGTGTTTGTTGTTTTTTTATTTATTTATTTTATTTTAATGAATCTGCTAGCTTTCTTGAAAAGCAAAACACATCCATCTAATACCACCACAGAAGGTTTTGCATCCTTGTATGTCCTCTTAGCATACATATCTCAGTTTCATGGTAGAAAAACATCACTGTGATGGTTTACGGCTGGTTGGTCATGTTGTTACAGACATGAACTGAAAAAAGTAACCCTGAAAAAGTAATAATTATGCCCAAGAGCACCAGGAGCACCACATGGAGGGTCAGGGGACCCAGGGCTTGGTAGTGTGAGACAAGGACATGACTAAGCCATGCAACAGACCCTGCATACTCCAAGTTTCCAAATTCTCACCTTCTCATAAACACCATTACAGCTAATGAGTCTTGACACCATAATTTGAAATAGGTTTATTCCCACTTTCATTGATGACACCATAAGACTGACCTGAAAAGAAGTGTATGTGGACCCAATAGTTTCTTAAATATGTGAACGTCTGTGGGAATGATTTATAATAAAAGATGTTTTAGTGAAAGCCCTAACTAGATAAGCAATCCTTTCTAAATTCTGGGAGAAAAATTGGAATTTTATCCAACCCTCTGAACTGAGTGCCTGTTATGAAGTTGCATATTTCTGCTCAAGGAAATTATGTTTATTTTACAATGTTGTGTTCAGCAAAGCCACTACGTATGGTTTGTACATTTTCAAAGTGTGCCACAGATCTTTAGTCCCATACCATAAATATTCTTTGAAATACAACAAAATATATATAACAAGGGGACACAAAACAGAAAGGAGAACTCAGATGGCAAATGTTCATTCTTCGTAGAAAAAAATCCTCTTTCTCACTTTCCTCTTAAGAGAATATTTCAGAGGCAAAAAAGCTTACAACGAAGAGCTTCTTGCTTTGCTGAATATCTTTCCGGGAAGTTGTGAAGGAAAGAAAAAATGATCATCTGTGAATTCATTCTCTGTTAGTTTTGATTAAAATTCCAGACTGTTAGAGCAGTTGAAAACACATAAGGAAGAAGAGAAAAGTAATGCTTCATTGATGTATAAGAAGACTGGACAAAATACAATGAGAAAAATGTGACTAAAAGGCTTCTTAAAAGGAATGAGACTTGCTTTTCCTTTGCTAATATGTAAATACGTCTGGTATATACTCCCTTGCTCCAACAACAACTGCACTAGTTGCCACAGCTTCTCGAAGCCTTTCACTGATGGTATGCAAATTCTTTGGAAACTGTCTTTAATAATTTTATTTTTTTCAGAGGCATTGCGAGCAGTCATGCCACTGTAGCAGCCTGTCCCCAGACAGTTCCTAGCACTGTTTTCAGTGCAGAGCCCAGAGATAACCATCCTCATCGAGCCTCTGCCTCATCCTTTCTGCAACAGCACTAACAGTGGGACTTCAGCTGTGCTCAAAACGCTTCAGAGCATGAGTCCAATTAATATTTTTTATTTAGTTGTGGCGAAAATGGTACCCCATACTTAGAAGCTTTATCCTTATTCTGCCTTGAGCACTTCTACAGAGTAGGCACCATGAGGCAGGCCTGTGAGGAACCTGAGGCATGTGTAAAAGTCGTTGCGCGGATACTGATGCCCTGATGTTAGCCCTTAGAAGTCATTTCAGAGCACAGTGCAACACTGTGCAACAGTATAGGACCAGATTAAGTGCAGAACACTTCATCAATCACTCATCACTTGACTGCAGCAGTTGTTGAAAATGTCAACAAACCAATGAAAATATGTTTTATTGATGATACTAGAGCAGCTTCTAATTCTGTACTCTGGATTGTAATGGGCAGGGTTCAGTAAGCCTCTATTACAAGAATACACTAGAATCCTAAATTCATTGTCACTGCACTTTCCTTATCCTTGATAAAGAAAATAAGCTTTAACGAGTAGTGAAACCCAAAAACATTCCTGGGAAATCAACAGAAACCAAGTGAGGGGATTTTTTACAAATGGAGCTTAGGTAATTATCAGTGCATAGAACATGGAGCTGTTCTGTTAAACATTTAATAGGTTAAACCACTGTCAAACAATGACACAGTATTCTCAGCACTGAGAAACATAAATGGTATTTGCAGGTAGTCAGTTAGTGTAGTAGAGCAAATGAGCAATAAAACGTAGAAGACAACCAGTTCATCTGCAAGAATACAAGATAAATGGCCTTTACAGAAGAAGATAAATGTTCACGAGTCTTTATAGCCTAGTGTGTTAAGCATCATTTGCCATTGTCAGTAAAAAACTCCTTCCCAAAGCAGTGATAGCTGTTGTAAGCTGTTCTCATTTTCAGTTGGCACAAAGAATTCACAATGGCATTTCAGGCTTTCCCCCTCCTTTCTCATCCTACTCCTGAAATCAGTTTATCTCACCATATTTTCTCTAAGACATCTCAAATACTATTTATTCAGTTGTTGGGGTTTTTTTCATTGTTGGTTTTGTGTTGGTTTTTGGTTTGGCTTTTTTAAAATTATCTGAAGGTGGTTTAAAATCTGGAAATGCTGAAGGCCGCCAAAAGAAGGTTATAAAAAAACTACAGTTTTCAAGCTGTGAAATACTTCAAAACCACTGGCCTTTTCACTCTGGCTTTTGGAGCTTTCCTAAGGTTTCCCCCACAAGGAAACTGTGTTTTTTAAACCCAGCTCAAGACCCAGGGTCAGTGTGCATTAGAAGGTCTCCGTGTGTGCGTGGTGAGTGGGCACCCACTCAGCACTCTGCTCGCTCTCCCCTGCCCAGCAGGACGAGGGAGAAAATATGGAGAACAAGGGTGAGAAAACTCACGGGTCAAAACAAAGACGGGCAACTCGCTTACCAAGTACTGTTGTGTGATAACCAGACTGGATTTGAAGAATTTAATATTTAATTACCAATTTGGTAATGGGAAACAAACCCCCAAAAGGTAAACATTTAAAACACTTATCCTCCCCTTTCCCAGGCTCAGCTTCATTCCAGACTCCTTTCCTCACCCGTTGTTATCTCTGCAGGTTACACTCAGCCCTTTCAGGGGGGCAGTGAGCAGCACAGGGGGTTGTGGTCAAAGATGTAGTTGTTTCTCTCTGCAGCCCCTTCCTATGCATCCTTTCCCAGTGCTCCAGTGTGGGTCCCCAGCAGCCTGCAGTCTCTCCGGCAGCTCGCTCTCTCTCTCTCGTGTTATGAGAACCTCCAACTAGTCTTTCGCTTGTCAACCATTTGCAGTGCTGAACTAAAGGGCTGGCAATTTTAATGATAATAATGTAATTGCACTTTGAGTAATTGCACATATTGTATTGAATTCAAAAGCTTTGACTTTGACTTACAGCAGCATCAGAAAATGTTTTGATTCTACAAAGCACAGTACGAAGACTTTCATCAGCCTACAGCCTTCAGGTACATAGGTCTCTTTCCAAAAATAGGTTAACTCCTTCTACCAAATGGAGAACACCTAAATCAAAACTCTTCAGTGTATTTGTCTGCTAGGTATATAGTGTAGCATTGTGTAGTACTGTAATTAGTTATCCCTTCCTGGTGGTAATTACTGGAAAAAGTTTAGACTTCAGGAAGAGTCTGTCTCTTTTCAAAACCTGTCAATCATTTTTAAAATCTGCCGATTATTTAAAACATTTTGTATGCTTACAGTCTGTTAATTTTTTTTTTCTATGTCTAGCCTGAGGACCAGAATTCACTGGCATTTTAGTAATGCAGGGAAATTTAAAATTTATATGTGAAGTTGCTATACTTTATTAACAGCAATATTCTCACTATGCTTTTACTGTTTCTTTCATTTAAGGAGCTGAACATCAGAGTTAAATGAGCCATTAGCATCCCTGTGAAGTAATATTTGATAAGGCAGGCTTCCCCAGGCACACATCTTGATTTTAAGTTCATTATTTTATACAAGTCTAAATCCCTATACAAGTAACTTGTATAAAAGAGATACCTAAACTGATCAACAAGCTTGCAAAGTTTTACGTCTGAAGTTATAAACACTCTTGCTGCTGTTCTGCAAGTGTTGTCTAGTAATATATTCCTGTTCGCTCGTGAACAGCGCAAAATACTACATAGCCCATCAAAGCGCAAAACTGGTAAAATTTGGGACAGTCATAATCATAAAGGCAGCACTTGCTTCTGGTGACTGCAGTGAACAGGAAAGGTCGCGGTGGCAAAAAACAAAGATTGTGTTAACCTTGGTGGTAGAAGTAAGGGAAAGTTGAAGGTATAGTCCCTCTTGTGAGGCTGTGGTCCAAAGCAGTGGGCTAACGAGTTGTTTCATACAAAATCTTGAGCTTCTGTCAATCTGTCCATTTACTGCAAGAATACAAGAAAAAGGTGCCGGAGTGAAACAGCCTGGGAACCTCTTTGTTTCTGTTTATCTGGGAACTCAAAAGGGCTAGTTAATGAACAATGAACTCGTTACTTATTGATCACAATGGTAGTGATGTGAGCACATGATGGCCAAACCAGTATGCACCACAGTGCAAGATTAAAACAGGAATTTTTTAAGAAAGTAATATTTAACTTTATCAGAGAAGTTACTGTTGACAATTTATTGGTTTTTGGATAAACCCTCCCACATAATGAGCAAAGATTACACATAATGTAACATTGTTACATTGAAAATTTCTGCCACATGAATCATTTGTAGAGAATAATGTTGAGGCCACTGAGATTAGCATTAGATGCACATTGTGTGACCCTTGTGGATGTGTGAGGCAGGACGGGAAAACCCACCGACAACCTAAACTAACCATACTGTTACTGTGTGCCACCGTAGGGCACGTCTATAAAAGAAAATGCAGTATGTCCTGCAGTTTTAATGCAATCTCATTAAATGAGCCACGGGAGCCATGATCGCAGGAAGCAGTGGAGCTGGTCTAACATACTGCTCTTTCTGGGTCAGCAGAGCTTGCTGCTTGTCTTTCTCATACCCTTTCCAGGCATCTTTCTAGCCACTGCCTTATTGTCATGAAGATCTACACAGAAAATCATACCGTGTCCCTAGCAAGGAGAAGTCCTCAATAGTCATAAACCCAGGTCTTTGCAGTGAGGTCTTTCTCATTGCATTCAAAATGAAGTCCAACAACATGTCTGTACACAGGCAGCCATACAAGATATATGCAGTCTTCTGTCAGGAGGCAGATTTTAAATGGGGCAATGACATTTCCAGTATTTTGCTATAAAAAGCAATAAGCCAGAGCGGAGCTGTCTTGAACCTGGCATTCAGCAATTTGCAATAGATTCAGAATATTGGTATTTCATACCTTCTATTAGAGAAATATTTCCAGTCTTACTGTAGCTATTGTTGCTATGGTTCCCTATGTTGGAATACATGTTTATCTGCACGTTCCCTATTGCCGAGGCTACCTCGTGTGACAGTGAAATGCAAGGAGATGCCCGTCTGAAATCTTCGTCCTCCAGAATGGGGGCGTCTAGAGTCTGCTGATGTAGACTACTTCAGACTAATGGTCTCAAATACACCACTAGGCAGTCTGAAAGAGTGATTTGGGGCATACCTCAGTTTTGCAACAGAATGTCTTGTAAGTGCATAAACTTATCTCTGAACAAGCTCATTCATTTTTATAGGACAAAAAGTGCATGTCTAATCAAATGTGGTACTACACAGACACTTTTCAGCTCAGTCCATACCAGTTAGTGCAGACTCCAGGAACAGTATTGTCTGCTGTTCTGCTTGAACAGCCTAATTCAAAGTAGCTTTCAGTGCTCTAATGCATTCTGAGATACTGGCTTCTGTTCTGAAACTAGCAGAATTGTGTCAGTATGACTGCTCCACCACCAGCAAACTCAGCCCCATGCTACTATTGCTTTACTGCTTTCAGCAAACCAGTTTATATGGAGTCCCTTGGGTAGCCTCACATTAATCCTTGGAGCAGTATTCAATATGTCCACTGACCATAAAGCAAAACAGAGCCTGCATTGGGACTGTCCTTTAATTAAAAAGATCGTTATAGAGAGCAAAACATCAGTCAAGGTTCAGGATTTACTCTTCAGTCCTTCCCAACAAAGTACATGGTTGCTTCTGTCCTCTGTGTTCCACATCTACATGCTGCAAAAAGAGAGGTACTCGATACCGAGATACGAAGGCTGACGGGCCTCAAGGATGCTGTCCCCGAAAGGGACTAGATAGGCTTGAATACACTTCAACTGAACCAGGTTCACCTGCAAGCAAAATTCAATTAAAAAAAAAGGAGGGAAAGGAAAAAAGAGCAAATGTATTTGTTTAGTTCCTAGTGACTCTCCTGTTCGCTGGCTTTGTTGTCCTACTGACTGCCAAGGACAATTTAGGAGGCAGGGCTCCCTCACAGAGATCCACAAAGACTGACCTTAGCATTTACCCTGTTATCCCCATGGTGAACACTGCAGAAAAGCCCAGCGTAGCACAAAAAGTGTAAAAACCCCAACTCAGCTAGACCCTTGGGGGAGGTGTTCTTTGTACTCTTCCTGCCCCCTGTACTCAAATAGAAGCCAGTGAAAAACTCTCTCTCTCTGGCTTTTGCAGTGTGGGAGAGTTTTCCATCCAGTCTCTTCCTTTTCTTTTCCATGCCGCACTGACCCAAGCACGCTCCGTGCTGCAGAATCACACAGAACAAACAAATTTTTTTGTTGGGGCAGAACTCAGCCATGTTTATTTATATAGCTAGGCTGATCGCTGCAACCTTCTGATGGTCACCATGTGTCTGGCAGGCTTCAGCTGCGGTGTTCTGGGAAGCTACAGCCTGGCTTTCTCCCATGCATTCTCCTGTGCAGCCCTGTGTGACAGAGGGAGCCCTGGGAGACAATGAAAATCCAGCTCCTTTACCTACATGTTAGACCGACTGAACTTTTGCTCCCTTCTTCTTCTTCCTGCCCACATCCTGCAAAGCCGGCAACTGCTTGGGACTGTTCTTCGTAACAGAACACAAACCGAGGTGAAACGTTTTAAGAGCTAGTGCTGCATGCATTTTCACATGAACTATCGCACTTAGAAACAAATACTATTTAAAGTGGATTGTCCCAGGAGTCTCTCTCAGTTAGCACAATGCACTTTCCCAGAAGGGGTTCAATTTCAGGTCTTGAACTTGTCCCACGCTCCCAGACCTTCTGGGCCAAGGAGTGTGGCAGAGTCATTAAACCCAAAGCCTAGCTGGGAGCTGGTACTCCAATAGCTCAGTTCTGAGCCATTCAAAAAATTAAGTTTGTATATCCAAAGGGGGAATCAAACTTGGCCTTCTGCAATCATAAGCTGACCCCCTGCCGCCCCAAGGAAGGGAAGTGGTGCTCTAACCACTCCTGGGAAAGAAAACAACTGTCCTTCCCACTTTCTTCCCTCTCAAAGAAAACCCCCAAGGAGAGCCATACTTACAAAAAGGGGGAAATTTTAAAGAGCAAACTGAAAGCAACAAGGATTTTTTACTATCCTTATTAATTTTTGCTACAAAGCTGTCTAGAACCTGAAGGACTTCAACAGGTACCTGATTTATTTTCTGTGGTGCTAAAAATCTGCCTTTTGTGGAGAGTGTCCAGTTTTGAAAGATACAGGGGTTGAAGTTGACAGGGAATGTGAGGCATATAAGGGAAGGGGTTAATCAGTGCCTTACAAGAGAAAGCCCTTTGTTTTGAATTCTCTCTGCTTTTCTCCTGTTTCTAAAATTATCTGGTAAATAATGCAGATGGCTTACAGCAGTCTGTTTCCTTTCAAATCAGTGATGCTGTGCTGATTTGCACCTCTGGGGAAACCTGTGAGGGTAGTGACAGTCTAATACCTGTGATCATCTGCTGCAGTCTCAAGAAAAATTCTTATCGAATGTTTTCAGTGTGGCTTCAGAAAGTATTATTATGATTTTTCTATGTTCAGGAATGCCCTGCATCAGCCACTTTAGGAGGGTTAAGAAGATGGAGAGTTGAGAAACAAGAGCTCAGTTTTGGTACTATTATTTATTTTCAACATGTAATATAGAAGTTGCAGATTTTCAGGAAAGACGTTTGTTAATGTTTTGCAGGAAGAGGACAGAATCACCTCAGCATCACCCTTCCCTGTTTATCTCTGTGATATGTGTCGCTGAGTTTCCTGAACATCCACTAAAAAGAACAGAAGCTGGATGTTTAACCACCATCTGGGAATCTCAGAACATGGACCAGGTTAAAGCTGGATATTATGTGGCTTCCATGCATTCAAATATTGGCTAATTGATACAGAAAAGGGCATGGTATATCTTTCTAAATACTCCTGATGGTCAAGAATAAGTAAAACCAGAGAAAATAAACTGAAACTTGCTTTTGAACTCACCATCGACACTTTAGGGACTTAATGAAAACATACACAGTGGTCATATTGGTTGGGGCATCCAGCGTGAAGCTGAGGAGTGGAGGAAGACAGGAGGGAGGGAGGAAGAAGGAGGGCAAAGAGGCAAGCAACACATCAAGGATTTCACTCAGAGATTCAGCATGCAATGAGCCCTTCCTCAGCGAGGCTGCAAAGATGCTATGCGGAGGTGTTAAGAGGGACTTTGCTCAAGCTGAAGGGGCAGCAATGAAGTGAACTATAGTGTGGATGTCAGTATAAATCCACATCTGTAGCACAGAAATCACTTGACCTGGCTGGTGATAAACATCAGAAGATAACCAGTGCGTGTTCGTCCATGGGCTGCAGAAAGGCTCACTGATGTTCACCTTAGCCACCAAGCTGACTGTACGGTGTGCTTGCAGGGGAAAAGTCCTGTATTAAAATAGACATATGCACTATGATAGTGCAGAATTGAGTGAAAGACTATTGCTAAATAATATTTGCAGTGTGGATATTTCATTAACCACTTACATTGTTACTAGCTTTTCTTGAGCTGTTATCATGGTGTCTTTCCCTAAAACGTCCTTCCTGGTTTTATGTGAGCAGTGGAGGACTCTGAACTGTACTGCTTAGTGAAGGTACCCAGAAAAGAGCTATTACCATCCACATCTGGCAGAATTTCCATTTAATTTGTTACATTGTTCATGTTAAAAGTACCTGACTGCAGAAATAAAAGCCTTAATTTTAAGCTCAGGCACAGATAAGCTCCTGAAAAGTCAGTTTTAAGACTAGAAGGAACCTTGATAATCTCAGACACTGATCTGCATGCAGGTGGTAGGGTTGGCAGGCAGTAGATCTGTGTATTTTCTTTCTAACGGATACTCAAGGTTAATACAAGAAGTACTTCAAGAAGATGAGAATCAACAGAGCTCTTCTGGCCGATAAATGGAGTGGCCCCGTTACGATCGCTTTAACAGCTGCCCTTGTGGTTTGGCTCTCTGTTGCAACAGACAATGGCTAACTGCAATCAGTTCTTGTATTGGTACTTATAGACTGGCAAAAGACTTATTTATGCAAAGCACTGAGCTTTATCCCAGTATTTCAGTAGCCAGTTATCTACATTTGGTTAACTGAGGAGTAATTTGACACTAAATGATGATTTCTTTTATTATTGGGGGTTTTTTAAGTCTCAGAGCAGTGCTCCCCAATTATAAACTCACCCATGAATTCCAAGATTTTTATGCAGTGCTAGAGTTTGCAATGTCTTTGTTAGCAGTTTTGGAACTAAAGGATCAAGGATCTGTTCTCAGCTGGAAGGGCTCGCGTATCTCCTTTGGTGATGGAGAATGGCCAAGAGACCCTGGTAACAGCCCTGATACAGCAGAGCAGCCCCAGCATGGTGGCCCAGCTGGGCTGTTTAGCTTTACTGGTACAGAGGGTATAACTATTGTGCTTCAGGCTCCAGGAGTATGTTGCTTGAGGGAAGTGCATTTCTCTGTGGAGGAACAGTCATGAGCAAGCACATTCAATGCTTAACAGTCTTTTCATCTTGAAGTGTCCCCAGAACTTTATGTTCTCCTAAGGGGAACAACCCTTAGGGCAAAGGCAGGATGCAGAATGAAATGGGGTGAGAGAACTATGGTTTAAAATCTTTCAGCAGATTGAAAAGAGTTTTCACAATACTATTTTGAACAATCCATTTAATTTCTACCTACAGAGGCTTTCTGGGCTAGTACTCAGACAAAACTTCTATCGCTACGAGAAGACAGGAGAACATGAGGAAGGTTGTACCTGGTTAGAAGTTAGTAGCAATCAACAGGGGTTTATGGGGCTTGCAAATTCCATTTGCAGCCTTTAGTTTAATCTCTTAAAATCTTTGATATCTTATAACACTTAAAGGTGCTTATAAACCTGGTAGAGTGGATTTTTAGAATAGGGAGCTAGATAGGAGTTGAACTGGGCTCTAGGTATAAGGAAACCATTATTTTTTATTTTTATTTCAGTGGGACTTAAAGTTTAGGAGATATATTTCAGGATTTATATTCTGGGATTTAATTAATCACTTGGGTCCCAGTTATGCTCTGATTTACACTCCACATAATTCCACTAAACCAGTGCTCCTACTCCACTCCCTATCTCTAGCTACCATTTAATGTTGTGCTGCTTCTTACAACATGTCTTTCCCACAAGGTTGTGCAAACCCTTTTCCTGATCAGAACAGAGATGGGGTACATTCCTGAAAGGCAGAGAAATGAAGCAATGAACGCAAATCCTGACACCAAGACCTTACTTACAATCTATGGCCCCATTGTTACACGTAGCTGCTGACAGCACATATGTGTGCTGAAGGGCACAACGCACTTCTCACTACATAAAAGCGAGCAGAAGGCCTTAGTGTGCAGTAATTATTTTTTATGCAGTCATCTGCCTTGTGATCCCTTCCTTTTGAAAATATCCATAGAAGAGGTTCATTTAAAGTGCTTTCAATTAAGGTGTTTAAAGTGAAGTGCTTTTTTCACCTTCCTGCAGATGAGCGACACGTACCAGCGCCTTGCTGTCTGAAAGATGTCACCTGCCCTTTTAGTGAAGCAGAACAGTTGGAATGGCAAACCCCCCCCCCCAGTTCTGCTGAAGTAATTTTGCTTCTCTTTTATCACTAAAAGACACAGCAGAGAATGAATGGCGTTTCCTCTGTTTCAGAAGGACCTTGATTTTTGTCCACGTATTTAAATAAAAATAAAGCAGCTTGGTATCAGTGCCAGCATGCGACACTATTCCTTGCTGCAGAGTCATGAAGAATTCATGCAGCATGTACTGGTTAAGAATGTCATCTTTTCCTAGGACCCAAAAGGCAATACTTCACTTAAACATTGACTCAAAATAAAAATAGCACAGAGACATGTCCCCTGCATGGCACATTACACAAGCATGTAAAATGAGGAAAGGAAGAAAGGTCACATTAAAGGGAGTGCAAGATGTATTTATCCTGGTTAAACAGACAAACTCTCCAGGGCAGGAACTGTCTACTTATGTGTCGGTGTAGTCCTTACACAGCAAAGCTCTTACCCGGGGGAGCCTTCAGACCCTCCACTGGCAGCAGTGCCCAGGCCTGTGGGAGTGAGGGCAAGGGCTGAGGGCCGTGTTGGATTCTCACTGGCATAGCTGATTTTCTCTGACCTTTGTTGACAGTCTTTGCATTTCACTGTACTTCGAATACGAGTGAACTCTACTGCAAATTACATTACAGAGAGCAGGCTATTAAGGAATACCATTTTCTAATATTTGTTGGGAGGATTGTTTTAGCACGCAGGCCTTTCAGTCACATACATGGAGACGTGTAAGAGAGAACTAGGAAAATGGCAAAATAATTGCATATGATATTTCAATGAAAAATCCCCAAAGAGGCTCAGTTTGTAATATAATCTGCACTATTGAATTGCAGAACAGAAAGCTATCAGCCTAACAAAACCACTGGTTTCAGCCCTGACGTCAGTAGAACTTGTGGCCTTTTATTCTGTTAACAACATCTACACCAAAAGCTATGTATCTCTGTAGGTAAAAAATAAAAAATAAATTTCTCGGTTGTAGCAACTTTAACCAGTGACTTTATGCAAAACCAAACAAGTCTGCGAAGGGTTTGTGCGGTTGTTGGTGCTGCCCGGCGCAGTGACAGTTTTGCTGCACACACTGCCTACCCCAATACGCTCTGGGGGTGGCGTGGGGCTTTGCTACATATAAGCAGTAAAGGGGGAGGCACGGGCAAGCTTTATGGATAGAACTAAAGTAATTAGACCAGCTAACATAGCTGAAAAGTAGTAAAAATGTTCTTTGGCAGAAACCCCCTTCTTCATGTTTTATAGCTCTTCAGTCTAAGAGTCCGAATAATTTTTCCAAGTACCCTAGCTGAGTCTACTGAGCGGCCGCCTTGTGAGCCTACCGTCTAAACCTGGTCCTCTTTTGTATTCCATTTTGTCTTACACACTTCTCTAACCAGCAAGTCAAACACATGCAATAATAACCCTGCTTCCTCATTTCGACTGTTGTTTCCCTGCTAAGGATATTTAGGCTTTGGAACAGAGGAGTATTAAAAATTAGCACTTCTCATAGCAAATTTTCTGAAATTACTTCCTTTCCCCTCTTCCAAAAGGTGAATGTGTGTTTAAATAAGTCTTCACTACCATCTTCTGAATGTTTATACTCTATTTTAACAAGGGACAAGCTGTGCACCGAGTAGCAGAGGGTTGATCTTGCACCTTTTTACAGCTCAAGTGATTTCATCTTAAAAGTACATGAGTTATAAAAGACAATGATTAGACATTACACAGTTATGAATGCAGAGGGTGGTGCTTTTTATGAAAAGAGTACAGAATTAGTTTGATAGCTCTTATCTTGTACATTTATAATATTTTCTGTGGGATTAAGATAGCTGCCTGATGAGAAAGTTTATCCATATTCTAGTAATTTGTTTCTCATTCTCTTGCAATATAAAGAGTCACTTGAGAAACCTAAATTGTGCACTTACATGGTAATGTTCTCTTTTTATTGTTCTGCTAAATTTGCATTCCAAACAATGAGTATCTTTCACTGCTGCCTAGGTTAGCCTCAGACGAGTGGTTTCTCTACCAGGAACGGCAGCTTTGCATTTGGGAGTTGGCACTGTCATTTTTTCATTACAGGATCAAACTAATTTAAATTGCAGATTCCATCTGCCAGATTATTTTTAGAACTTAATATCTTACTATTTTTCACCCATTATTAGTATGTTAGGGAGACCATGGGACTCTTCTCAGCTTAAACAGATAGTTTTACTATGTATAGCTCCCATAAACAGTGTCCTCTTTGCCCTTTTCTAAAGAAAACACACCTCAATCATTTGGGAATACTATTTTTCTGCATCTGATGTATAAACAATTGCCTGAATACAAAGACTTTATTTAACCTCCAGTAAAGAAAATAGACATGAAATATTTCAGTTAGAAAGTTTCCTAAAAGCTACAAAGAAAGTTTTCTGACTGTGATGACCTGTGTGGTCAGATCAGTGGTATTGTAATAATCATTACAAAGTGAAACATTTTGCACATTTCTTCTCAGGGAGAAGACATCTTTGCATATGTCCTTTGACTGGAAGTGAGAACATTATTAAATCCATTCTGCAACACACCTATTTTTTGAAATTTATTTGGGAACAAAGTACTAAACCAGGTACAGAATTACACTTGCTATAACTTAAACTTGGTGATGCATATAGCAACCTGTCTTTCCCATTAAAAGTTCTGTCCCTTGCTACCCCAACATGCAATCCTTCTTCCCTTCTCTAAACTCTCAATAATTAGACTTTGTGATGTGAGGCCTTTTCACTAAATAAGATCAGTTTTCTAACACTTTGAGCCAAGCGTGCCATCTTTCTGTTAGACCAGATGTGAGATGCTTTGATTTACACGGACGTGTATGATCTATCATGACCCAATCCATCAGGTTTCTGTTGGATTGACTGTTGTTTTGGGCAGGTAATTGAATATTACCAGGCACATCTTTTTCTAAGTTTGAAGTTCATATCCATCATCCCCCTTCCTTCAGTTGTGGGAAGGTACATATTTAGGTCACTGCCAATCCAAGATCTGTAGAAACCCACTCACATGGGGCAATAGACAAGACTCTGGGACTAAGAGGACTGTTCAAAGACAGTGGTCTGACAATGTTTATACCGAGAGGTGCTGCTAATACCTGTCAGACTATGTTGAAATGTTCATCTCGTAGCTGTTGGCAATTCTAAGCAAGTCAGGCAGTGGTGTGTGTTTGGTTAAACAGAGAAAGAAAAAAGCCCCAACTTCTACCGACAATCTTAACCCAGATTTCTTCACTTTCCTTCCACATCTCACTGTTAAGTTCAAAGACAAAGAACCTCTCTGAAAATACTGGATATTTCCTTGTCCAAACAGCACATGACGCAGTGGCTTAGTATTTGATCCTTAAAGGCAGTTTGCTTACTCTTTTGTTATTCAGAATGCGTGTGTTTTAGCAAAAAATATAGATAATAGTAGCCTGTTAATATTAACTGCTTTCACAGAGCAGTAATTCAGGAATAACTTGACTGATATGGGTCTCACCAATAAGGAATTTGTGTTAGTGAGATAAGAAAATGACTGCAATACCAGCTCTATAGAAGTTGTCCTCCTTGCCTTTAGTAGGCCGATAAAGTATGCCGTGCAAGATTCCACCCAGCATCCTTAGGTAATTATCCGTACAGAACCAGTGGCACATTAGAGGTTTTACCCAAACCTAAGCATGGTTTCAAATGCATTTCTGTCTACAAACTTTGAATAGATTGCATTATAACAGTGAGAAATGTACGAGACTTGTAAGGAGACAGTGTCAGTAAAGGTTTCAGTCACCAAACATGCTAGATATTTTTCTGTGCTTTCTGCCAGCATAGCTCAATGCCTTGTAATGCAATCTAGCTTTCAGTTTAAAACCAAACAAAAAGATTGCTTGTAATTCTCTTCAAAACCCGTGTAAATACTGCCTTGCCTTTCTGCTGTGCCTCCCAGATCAAAAGCATCTGCAAATATTTTATAATATTGTTCCAGCCCCCTTGGAGGCTAGCTAATTAAATCGCATGGCTTTGGAGACATACGTAGAAACAGACTCCAAGGTTAAATAACGTACCAGAGAAAAGGGCAGAAGCCTGCAGCTTAGTTATGAACAGAAGCCAAACCATGGAGCTACTAGCCATCCATTTTAAGTTAGGTGACTGCTTCTCATCTTTCGATTAGATTTATTTCTTTGACCACAGACGCATGATAGTACAGTGAAATCTAATGAGTATTTATTTTCCTCACTGTGCCTAATTTAGAAATGTTCATTCCTGTATGCCTAGTTTAACACAATTTTCTGAATTGACCCCTTGGTGGAATGATTTTGACACTTGCTGTCCTGTTTCCTGGATGCTGTCCCTAATGGTGACTCTGGAGAAAAAAGCAGCCTTGCTCTTTTAGAAAACATGATCCCAAACTGAGTTCCTGTAAGTGGATCGATTGTTAATTGAGGCAATTCCAATTTTACACCAGCTTTATGAGCTTGCCATCTTACAGAAAGGTGCTTCACATTTAAAAAGGAATGAATTTACTGCAGCAAACTCCTTTATCTGGCAAGCACGCCGGAGTAGGAGTGTTGAACCGGTGGGTTTCTGGTAGCAGGGAGCAGCTTGCGTTGCCTGGGGTGACTTCCCCGGCACCATGCTGCAGAGCTGGAGCTGCAGTTCTGCACCACTGGTGACACTAAAACGGAGGGGGTCCCTCACGTTTCCTATTGCGGTGAGGCTCAGATGGCTTTTGGCTTGTGCTAGCTCACTCACAGCCCCTGACAGAGCAAATGCCACAGCTTTCATTGCTGCATCTGGCAGGACTTGTGCTAGCAGGGATGAAGCCAGGACACTGGTAACAAAATTTTCTTTGCTGGTTTTGCTCTGCAAGAAAGGATGCAGGTTCATCCTGCTCAGAGATAGTGACCCACTATCTTTTGTGGCAACCAGAACTATCCTAAGCACAGAAGCTGTCAGATTGCAAATATTTAGATGAGGTACCACAACAAATATAATGTGAAAGAATCTACTGCTTTCTGATTAACACAATATTCATCACCATCCAAACTCTAGTGTGAGGTCGGGCAGCAGTTTGTCATTGTATTAATCATTTTTATGTCTCAGCTCCAGTCACAGAAAAAAAGGAGTTAAATAACTCGGTTTACAACTACTAAAAATAAACTTGCAGACTTGCTGGATTCCTCCACATTAAAATGTAAACAACTGTCAGCTCTTCTGGAAAAGCTAGTTTTGCCCTGACTCTGACTTCCCCAGGAGAATTTCTGTTGGTGTTATTTTTTTTTAAGTTTTATGCTGAAGATTTGTTTCCATAATTGGGACTGTCCAGTTTTCTCTCAGAAAAATGAAAACTAAACTCTTTCCAGTTAAAACAATTGCTACTAGAACCTCAACACAAAGGCCATGTAGAAAATGGCGTAAGCCCCTTCAGCGGGGCTTGCAGCCAACCATTTTCAAATTTGGATGCCTCAAGAGAGGCAGCGAAATCTGTATTTAGACACCTAGATTAGAAGTGCCTGGTCTGGCTTCACTGCCAACACCCACAGATGCTATGGGTGTCTTCTACTGTCTGTCAAACACAGGATATTGGAAAGTAAATCCATTTTTTTTAGGGGCTTAAATTAAGAAACATTTTTGGCATTTAAAAAAAAAAGTTTAAAAATCTCAGCCCAAAATTTTAAATGCTTAGTTAAAAATGTTCTTACGGTGTTACCTGATTTCTAAAACTACATCAGACCTAGTGTATTAAAGCATGTGCTCATTGCTTTAGCACACCACATGGAGATTGCTTGGTGCAGAAATAGAAGTCTTGGGGTAAGAAAACAGATAAAATATAACCAATATACTGCAATTTGATTGATATACTGCACTTTGGTTTGGGGATTTTTTGCATGGAAATACTAGGACTGTTTTATCAAAGCATGCAAATTATTGTGTAATAATACAACAGCCAAACCATTCATCTGACTAGCACATACCTCCCTAGTGTTTAAATTGGTTTGCAGGATCCCTTTTTCAGTGCTCCTCTTAGCATGGTTCAGATTGCAGAAATTGCACCTGTTGTTAGTCCTGGATAACAGTCATCTTACAGAATGTTCACACATCACACATAATTTTTCAGATCTGGGAAGAAATGCGTTACGATGTACTACACCGACTTAGATAAATGGATAGGAAGCATGAAAGAACAGTCATCAAAAGCCAAAGTAAAAGGAGAGACTATTTTTTTTTTTTTTTACTTTAAGGAGAGGAAAATAGCAACAGAACAGATACAAGGTTAGAATATACCTTAATAAGCCATATAGACCACCCTCATAACACTGTAGCATCAGCCAAGATTACTGTCAGTTCTGTGAAAGCCTTCCAAGGGTAGAGGCTCTGCTGGGCTTGAAGGGAATCTCTTCTAGTGCTTCCCTGCCATTAGAAATTTATTCCTGCTATTAACTAGTTTGCAGACTGAAGCCTACTCCTTTTTGTCCTAGAAGGACGTGGAGAACAGTTCCTTAACTATGCAATAGCCTTTCAGGTACTTGAAAACCTATGTCCTCCTTCAGTGGTCTCCTTTTTATTTAAAACAACAGGATCTCAATCTTTTTCTGTAAATCATTGTCTCCTAACCTCTGATCTTTCTCTTTGTTCTCATCTGAGGATGTTCCAACTAGTGAAAATCTCTACCAAATCTGTTCACAAGACTTCATAACTTAAGTAAACATTGTTTGGAGAATCACTTGTGCTCTTTTGAATCTGCCCCTAGCTGGTTAATTTGATGTTTCCTCATTCAAGCACTAGAAAAGATGGTGAACAACTTTCAATGCTTTCTGTAACATGCTTTTTTTTTCTGTATGGTGCTGTGTCAGTTGCCTGTTTTCCAGGCAGGGTAGCTCTGAGCTAGATAAATAGTCATCATGCTGAAGCTGTTTTAAAGCTTAGGTCTTTCTCTGTACTTTTGTATCCTGGATCCCTTTTTAGAAAGTCATGTTGCCTGTCCCATTGCCACCTTATACTGAGTTGGCTTTAAGTGGGAAGTTATACACTCTGGCTAGTAGTTCAGCCATTTCACAGTTGCATTCCTTTAGAACTTGGGCAGGTGCCATCTAGTCCTGGTGGTCTGAGTATTCTGTCAATTTGTTCTATAATCTGTTCCACTGGCACTTCAGTTTGTGACAGATTCTCTAACACCTCCTCCAAAAAGAAGGAGCGTGGAAACTTCCCTAAGTTTGCCCATGACAAATGCTTTTATGCCTTCCTTATCTATTGGCTCTCATGCTTCTCTGGCAAGCTTTCTGCTCCTGATGTGTTTGAAAAAGAATTTATTATTACTTTTTATGTCTTTGCAAGTTTTTTTTCTCAAAATCTACTTTGGCATACTTTCACATTTAACCTGCCAGTGCTTGTGACCTTTCTGATCACAAGTCTGATACTTTCAGTTGGACAGGTCTTCAACTTTATCAAGGCAGCCTTGTTCTTAATAACTTTCCTTTGCCTTCAGTTTAGCTATCCCAATTTTATATTTTAGGATAGGCAGCATGCATCTGATGAGAGCTTCTGATACGGTGTCTTCAAATAGCTTCTATTGTCACATGCAAAAATGTCATACTTTGGACCACCTTTTTTACTAAAAGTTAAAAGAATGCTTTTGATTTAATCCCTGGAAACCTATCATCTCAAATGGTGGTTTCTTTCATGTCTGATGTTTTTCTTCCATTCTTTTTTTCCCCCTAAAAAAAGCCTCCTGTACGATTTTTGATCTTAAGTATTAGCAGTTGGTTTTCACTTCGGTTTATATAAAGTCTTTATTCTTGCACAGGCTCCCTTTGTTTCTACAGTTGGGGGGTGGTGGTGATGGTGGTTCCTGCTCCCAGTAAATCTGATCCTAGTTCATTTTCTCAACCATGCATTGCAGCTTTTCTTTTTTGCCTCCATTTGTCCCTCAGCATGGCAGGAAGATTTCAGAGACTGTGACTGAACATCTTGGTTTGCATGTTTAACAACATTAACTTTTGCTGCAGAACTTCTCTCCTACCCCACTGTTGGTTTAAAAGTGCAAAGAGGTTATGTCTTCTGCTTCACATACAGTCTTACTCGCCTGCATGCCAGATCAGGATATATGTGCTGAGGAGATTACAGAAACATGCTTGCTGAACAGATTTTCATTTAAAAAATTTGCTCCTGCACAAAAGAATTACCTAAGGAATCCATATCTGCTCTTTAACCGGGACAATGTATTTTATGGATTACATTATTTCTGTATATTTGTGCTGGAATTAGGTTTTAAATCTATGATAACTAAATTAAGAGATAATAGCACAGTAGTGCTCATATAGTGAATTCTTCAATGTAAACAGTCTACTGAAGCAGAAATTGCTCTTAGACCAGGAGACATAATTATTATTTTTTTGCACAATCATTATATATATATTAGACAATATTACTGTTGGGCTTGCAATGCCCTTAGTGAATATTTCTATTTAAATTATTTAGCAGTGATTGGATCTATTGTTATTTTATTTTGGAATTAAAAACAAAGTCAGTATAAATAATTTTTGTGTTCTATTTGTCAGTAGTGCTTGTTATGTGGCTATAGTTATTTGGTTTTTTTTCTTTTATTGTTTCCCTTTTTAAAATTTTTAAAATTTTTTGCTTCTGTTTAGTACTCACTACTTTCATTTCTGAAGATTAGGTAAAAAGTAAAAATGACAATAGTCAGCTTTGAAAATCAAGCTATATGCTAAATAACACTATAGGTAGAAATCCCTAAATATTTTTTAGAAAATGGAGAATTATATGATCAAGTAGACTTTTCATGTACACTAAAAGTTCACAATGACACACAAGCATATGTTTTTTAATCTAAAAGAATAGATTAATTGTGGTGTGTTAAGGTAGAGCAACATACTAGGGATGCGTATTACAGAAATATCCTGTAATTTTGCTTTACTATGCTATCGGTGTTTATTCCAGGCAATATTTTTCATTTTGAGATTCTTTTATATAATAAAATATATAAATTTCATGTTCTTTCAAATTTTCAGTGAGTGTGTTGTCTTCATTGTTCACAGGCTTCAGGAAACAAAACAAAACAAAAACCACCTAAGAAAATAGTTGTATCTAAATAAGCAGAAAAGACATACTGAGTCACTGAACAAGTATATGTTTTCTGTCAAACTTCTCCCAGTACACCATGGAATAAAGGGGTTATAATTTTTAGATATGTTTTCATTCAATTAGTCATCAAAACCCTAATTTCCTAAAGAGGAAGAGTTGTTGAACTTCCAAATTTGTATTGGAAATCCCCTTTGATGGTTTTGGTTATATGCAGCTCTATATTTGGCTCCAAAATAAACAGCTGGATCAACTCCTCTCTTCTAGTAAGCATGAACAGAAGCAGAGGGAAGGGAAAATTGATTCACACAGGCCACACAGCATCACACCGTTCCAGTGCTGTTTCCTTGTGTCACAGCTGTAAGAGAATTTTATACCAGAGGCACCTCCCAGTTCCTGTTGTTCATGGGAATTCACCAAAAGGAGGGATCGATAAAAAAGGAAATACTTTCATTCTTCCCTCTCTGGAAGATATTTCATATTCTGTTTCTTTGCCCATTACAAAAGGTTATGCTATTACCCTCTGAATGCCAATAAAAAGTTCAGCATTAAATTGAACATCTATACATATTTACGTGTATTTTTTAAATGACACCTCTTCCAAGTAGACAAGGCGATGCTATAGCTATGGATCAGTGTGTCAGCTCTGGTGAAAACCAGCATCTGTTATCATGAGCAGCAGTTTCACCTAAACATAATTTAATCAAGAGTTGGAAAACTCTTTCTGGCAACAGCAAACACTCATTAAGGTGCATCAGCCTTCTCTTGTCAATTAGAGTTGATTCAGTGTAGTACACTGGATGCAGACTGCAACCATAAAAAACCATCTGTGCTTTCAAATGAGGTTTTCCAGGTTCAGATCCCCATCAACACAAATAATTGTACTGACCCCAGAAACCAGCCTGAAACTCAGCTGAATACACTTGAGAAAATATGTTTGTATCTGGCATAAACTCCAGGACTACAACTCGACCTGCTCATACTTTTTGTCAGTTCAGGTTTTGTCCTTTCACAAAAGGAGAGTTGACCCCTTACTTTGTATTTTTTTATCAGCATTGGTTCCCTTAAAATGTTCATGAAAAAAATTTCCCAGATAGTCCATTGCCTTTGACGTGCTGCACATACTATCATTTCCCTGTTTCCTGCAAAATGTGCTTATTCAATAGAGGAGAATCATCAAGGCTTTTTTTTTCTTGAAAACCAATGATTTTTGTGGACCTATTTTTCAATTTGTGATTTCTTTTGTGCAACTGCCACAGATGGTCTTGAATTTATGTAATTTTTTAAAAATTCAAAATTAAATTTAAAACTTTGACAGATCAAGCTTCTGAAACTCAGGAAAAAATCAAGACAATCTTAACAGAAACCATTGAGACAACTTGGGAGACAATAAGTCACTAGCTGGCTGGACATCTCTGCAAAGAGAAAATGTAGTTTGTTTCTCTGAAATTTACTGCTGCAACAGACCTACTAGACTTAAGAACAGAAGTTAAAGACTTTGGCAGGTTGCTCTGAACCACTTTATTATGCTACTATAGTTGAGTGCAGTGCTATAATTTCTGCAGAACAGGCTGCTTCTGCCACTCTACTTGAGATTTTCCACCCAAACATGACAAAGATAATAGGAGCAAAGTAGGGTAATTACTCGTGTAAGTTAACTTAGTAATACAGCAGTATAGGCCACAGAAAACATGAAAAAGGTATGTAACATTGGAACTAATCAGGTCAGAAGTTCATAATGAAAAGCCATTGCTGGACAAAGAATGGCTAGCTCATTTAGGAACACACTGACCAGGCTCAAGTGAAAATTAACTCAGAAGAATAAAATATTCTCAAACCATTGGTCTACCCAACTTCTCAGCAAAACTACAGTTTTCCCCTCTGTTCTTGGCATGCAACTGCTTCTGGCATTAGAAACAATAACACGGTGAAATGGCTTCCACCTAAACCACAAATACTGGGCTTGTACAAAGCCTCTAAGCCAGCAACACAGACACAGGTGCATTTGCTTTGTTTTATTCCAAACCTACCACAACACTATCAGTTTGATGATGTGGCAACTATGTTTCCTAAGGCTACCCTAAGTTGCAAACCACATTTTCAAATATTTAGTCCAAAAGGCTGGTTTCCCTCGTTGTGAAATGGTTGTAGAATACGGGATGCCGAAAGGACCCTAGCCTCATGTCACAGTCCATCACACTCACTCCCCAGGAAGGTTCTGAACATGTCAGCTTACAAAGAAAATTAATTGTCTTGAGATAGAGAAGAATGTCATTCCTACTTCAAAATGCCCTTCAGATACTTTGAACAATCTATTTGTCTGTGCCTGCTGGTCTTCTATTTGTTCCCAAACGTGGAGATTAGGTAACAGATTGCATTGCCATGGGAAACCAAAAACGCAAATACTCTGCATTTTTTAACACTTCTCTATGAAATTTCCACAAAATGAGAGTGTGAATTTTGGTTTACGTTTGCATTGAAGCCAAGTGGGATCCTGCTTTGGGAAAAGCAAAACATAGTTCCTCTAAAGCCTGCAAAATTTACATAAATGTTAAGCTAATGTGATAGTATAATTAGGTGATATATTAAACTGTTCTGCATAAACACTCTCACTTTGTATTTGTATCTAGATATAAGGTATGTTTATTTTGGCTCATGAGGTTGTAGCTCAAATATTAACAGAATTTCAGGTACCTAATTTGACAATGACTGATTAATTAAGCTATATATTATGCTAAATAATCAGACAGGAAAACATTGGTATGCGAGCCAAAGCCCATAAAATTTCACAATCATCTTCAGAGATAAATTTAAATTTAAAACATGTAACTTCCCCATCTTCTCCAATTCCAGCAGAATTCTATGGAATACTTTATTTTTTTTAAATACTTGAGTGTAACATCTTTTTTATGTGTTCAGAAAACATGCAAATGTAGGCTATCATTAAGGTTTTATCCATTTGAAATCAATCCTGTGAAGGACAATCAGAAATTAAGAAAAAAAAAAGATAAGATACTTTTTTTTTATCTTAATCATCAGCTAGCCTGTATCACTGTGGACGTCTGTATGCATTCGAGTTTTTGACAGATGTGATGGTATTATTTCTGCTGGAAGCATAATGAAAGCATCTATCATGTGCAAGTCACAGTCATTTCTGGATACATGCTGAAAGACTGCTGTCCATGAAAAACAGCAAGAAAATCCTGGCTTCCTTTTCCTTTGAGGACAAGAAAGGCTTTTTTTTTTTTTTTTTTTTTTTTTAAAACAGACAATTCATTGGGATAACTGTCCCTAGAGTGTTGGGGCAATTTGGTATATGCAGCCGTGCATATAGGGAGCAGCCGTGGTGGTTGGCAAGTCTTTCCTTCAGGGAAATGAAGAGTAGCCCTCACTGGAAATTCAGCCTGTTGCACAGCAGCCTCAAGACAAACTGATGAGCAAGGCAAGCATGAGGCAATTGTTCTGCCTTAATATGGCAAAGGTAAAAGCCTGATACACAGTTAAAAGATGGGCTTGTTTTGAGAGCAAATGATCTTTTCCAAGAAGCTGAAAAGCAAGTTACTTCTTGTTTTATGACTTCGAATAACCTCACTCCCTTAAATGAAAGCAGAATTCAGATTCTGAAATGACATTCCATTTTCCTTCTTTCAGTTACTTGTACTTGGAAAGTCACCATGTATTTAACCTTCCTAATAACACTATATGTAGGAGTTTATACTTGACTTAAAAAAATTCTCCTCCTCTACTACCCACACAAAATGAGTTACCAATCATCGTTTTAATCTTCAGATACTGTTTAGAAAAGCAAGGAGAAAAAAGTTTCATAAGGGATTAACTTTCACATCTTGTCTGAAGTAGGAGTCCCATGGAAATGAATAATCGGCAGTTCCTGGCTCTTTCAGGTTCACAAAACCTCCCCACATTGCATAGCTTCAAAAATCACTGTTTATTTGGATGTAAACTAATACATTTCTTCCAACAAAGTCCATTTGTCAGTAAGGTAGGAAAGTAAAATCGAAGTATAGCTATATTTATCTGCATCTGTATGCCAGGAAGACTAATATGTCTAAAATAAGGCATTGTTCGGGGAACCATAAAAAACCAAGAAACTGAAATGAAAGAGAGACAGACCTCGGGGAACTCAAGCAACATGTAGAATATTTTTACATTCCACCTCACAGTAGTCCTCTAAAGCTGAAAGCACTCACCTTAATTTTACATAAGACACTGTTTCAGTGGCCAGTGTTGGTTTTAAGTAAAAAAGATAAAGATTCTTATGCAGGAGTTATTTTTCAGTTAGTTCCATCTTGTTTTAACACATTTAACCCACGTGCTTGGTGTTATCCATAGTAGTGACGTGTGAGCAGAAGTTCTTTGCTTTTACCACAAGCAAGAATTGGGCTTCTACTTTTCATTGAGTTTGACAACATTGAGATTTTTCTGGGTTTCCAAATAAGCAAAAACTGATTTGCCTTTCCACTCATGCCAAAAAGGAAAAAGGCCAACTTCCCCTTGCTGCTTTAAAACCACACATATATTTGTATTTTAAATCATGTATGAAAAGGAGATTTGAAGCGGTCCTTTGGCACATCAATAAATCCCATCTAACCAACATAGTTATTTTATTTCTTCACTCCCATTCAGTGAAAAAAGCCAGTGATCTTCACAGATGCTACTTTTTGAGACAGACAGCATCTCAGAGATACACATCCATCAATATGTCCTGCAAACTTTTAAATGTTCTGAAGTGTTGTAAAGGAATAAATCACACAGTAATAAATTTAACATACCGTATTTGGAGATGAGGTTTGTGAATATACACTGTTATTTAGAGGAATCGAGGATTCCTGAAAACACTTTCTGCTGTTGCTTTTTTCCCCTAATTTTTTAAAATTAGTACACAGGCTGCAAGTGGAATCTGCTTTTTTATCTTTTTTTCGCATCTGTCTTGGATTATCACAGGATAACCAAAGGAAAAGGTCTCTCTTTTGCCATCATCTGCAAAGGAGGGAGGCATAAATAGACTTGATAGGAATAATTTTGAGAAAAAGGTTCAGATATTTAATAGTTAACTCTAACAAATACATAGTCATTTAGCTGTATATTTTCACCCAGAAAAATGCAAGTCTTTGAAATTTCCTATTGCATGAGGCCTCACATAAATGAATACAAAATCTAAAATACCCCAGAAATTTTAAAACAACAGGAAATTTTAAGTACTAATGCCACTACCATAGCCTCCTTGCCTCAGTAATGGATTATATCACAGGCAATGACTTCAAGCACTCTGAACAAGACACTAAGTGTGATCTTGAACCAGGCACATGTTCATAATGCCCCAGTTCCCTCTCTGCAATAGCAACACTTTCTTCTCTCACAGAGAGGTTATCAAGAAAAAGACATGAAGAAGTGTGAATGATTGCTAGATAGACTACTCTAATTATCAGTTTAAATATGAAATTTAGCAAGATATATGCTTCTGTGATAGGGAAAGTTACTTCTTATGAGGGGAAACCAAGTACAGTTTTTCTCTTTAATATGTTTCTTATTCTCCTATCCTTTCCATTTAATATCATATTCAAGTTCGTTTGTAACAGTTATTACAGCAATATGTTGATATCACCCAAAATGTAGTCTGTCCTCCGTTCTGTAGCGTCCAAACAGAGGTGTCGTTGTCCCTGTTGTGGTAATTTGGGTAGGAAGGTTAATATAACCCCATGAGCCTCACATAAGGTGTGTTCACCTAGGGAATAATTCCAGGTTGAAATCCCATTTCTGAACATAGCTCTCTACTTGACATAAATGGGCCCTGTGACACGACAAGCCACTGCTGTGGCTGACCACAATCTGAAGTTTGTCACATCAATTTGAGCGGCATTTTGAGGGCAATTACCTGCAGCAGAGCTGGACAGCTATGACACAGAGGCAGGGAAGGGAGAAAGCACTTAGGTTTCCTCAGATACTGTGTTGTCATTGACTGAACTAACTGTACAAATTGCTAGCTTATATTCTCCCTGTGGTTCTTTTTTAACACGTGAAGAACAAGTGAGGAACGAGTCAGAACAGAATCACAGTTAAATTCTCCAAGTCACTGTAGCTAAACTGGAACCCTGTATTTAGGAGAAATAGCATTTCTTTCAGATGAGTGAAGAAATATAGTTATTTCAGCTCTGGCTGTGTGAGCAGGCAGAACAATTGAAAACTGTTGAGGCAGAGACCCTTAACTGGTATAGGAAGAAATACTTTCTGGGAAGACCATTCTTGCAATGGCCACTTCTCTACATCATTCATGCCCCAGTAGTAAACTGCTTTTTTCTGCAGTTCTTTAATTTTCTCCCAGTTTCTGAGATCAGACAACTGCCAGCACACCCAGGAGACAGTACCTTTTGTGCATGATATGACAGTGAGAGCTTTCCTTTAAGTATCATGGGAATATTGTGCAATTTTTTTCAGTCTTCCTCTTGGCCTTATCACAGAAATTCCAAGTATATTGTTGTAAGGGATCCTTCCGCTACTAATGAGAGTTTATAAAACTCTAGCTTTTCTACTGTCTTGGAGACAGAGGGGCTACAATACAAAATGAGCTGATGAAGCCTGTTCTATCCGATTCCACCTTCCTCTAATAGTCCCTGATACTTAGGTTAGGGGATTCTGCAAGCAGAGAGAAGAACGAGTACCAAGGTACCAAAAGTGTAATGCTCTTTTCCTGTTTCCACTTCTAGAAGTTTATATAGCTGGAAGATAAATCCAAATTTTTCCTTCTGGATCATAATGTAAGGCAGAGTGTATTTGGTCTGAGCTTCCTCAAGGCGCTGATCCTGCATAAGGCAGGCAAGCGCAGCTGGTAGGTGTGTGCTTGAAAAATCTCTTCAAAATTACAGTATAAAAATTTACAGTTATTTCACTTCCAAACTACATGCTGCCAAATGACAAGAAAGAAATCAGGTTAGCTATCAGTCAGTCTGTCTACTCCTTCCAGCTAGCCAGCTGGGGCTACAGAGATACAGTACTTAGACTGATATTTGCCTGGGTTTTAGTCTGCATTTAAACAACTAAAATAGAAGAGAAAGAAATATTTGACATTTCTTCTTGTCCTTTGCATTTATGTAAGACAGGTAAAATTCCCTCATCAGTAAAACCAGTATGTAAATACACAGTTCAGTAGCATATATACTTGTGATAGACACATGACAATCTTTCCCGGTCAGACACACTATGTGATTATTAGTTTGCCTGGTTCAAACTGGGTGAAAGGTTTTCTGAAAGTAAAACTAATGAAGACAGAATTTTGTCAAAAAATGACTTCTGATAATAAAGCTCACTAGTTACTATTGCTCTGAACCAGCAAGTACAAGTAGCACAGATGGTTCCTTTGCTGGCATGTGTCAGGAGAAATACTAAAGAGGAACAATAGCTGTTCTTAACACTGTAAAATTGGGTACGCATAAGAGAAAAGGTTGGATTACAAATGCAATTGAAACTCAAGAGCTAAATTCTGTCCACACCCCAGTTAGGAGAACTAGGAAGTGAGTGGCAAAGACACTAAGAGTTGTGTAATTTTTATTTGAAAACACAGAGACTCTTATCTTGTTTTGCCAATAGACGGGGTCAGCACAAAAGAAACAGACACCTAGTTAAAGAAGTGAGTTTATCTATACTTACATTTGAAGCAATAGAATAGTAAGTGAAGCAGAATAGAATAATAGCAGAAGAATATAGCAAGAATAAAACAAAACAAGGCAATGCACCTAATCATTACTATTCAAGGTTAGCGACAGTGGTTAAGAAAGCTACGTCCCCAGTTGCCCTGGTACGTTGCCATCACCCAGCTCGGCGGTGCGGGGCTGGAGTTTGCAGAACCTCCCCCGGCCATCGGGAGACCCTGCATGGGGCGGCCCCTCGTCCCTGAGGGCCCCAGAGTCGCTGCAAGAGAGCCCAGCTTTGATACTGTTACACAGACAAGCTCACTTCGTTTCAAATGTGGAAACCTCTGGTTTCACCCTCCCTCAGGCTCCACCCAGGCCTGGCCAGGGCTCAGGGAGCAGCCGAGGGAGTTTCCTTTATCTGCTGGAGGTCAACCACCCGTTAGCAAACAAGGCCGCACGGCTGGCGTCACGGCCTTGGCCACCTGCCTCTGAGCAAGGAAGGGTGCACTGTACCCTCAGTAATGATTAAATTCTGTCTGAGCTACATCTTTCACTTATGATCATGCATATTTTGCTGATGATTGGATACTAAATATATACATATCTAACGTTCGATTGGCGGGTTCATCTAGAGGCCAACTTTGACTCAGGGCCTGTTGCTCAGGCCTCAGCACTTCCTACATTTAACAGGTTTACTAGAGAAATATGAGGCACTATATTTTGTGTACCAAAACAGGATGAGACCAGTATTCATAAAACCTAGATTTTAAAACTATTACAAAGGCAAAAAAAGCATCTTTCATTTCTCAGCCCTCATAATATCAATACATAGTAGACAGTGACATTTTTCCTATTGCTTTAATGGGAAACTTCTGCCAGACAAAAAATACTCTTTTGAAACTGCAGCATACAATTTAGAAACAGCACAAACAAGAGCAAACAGCTGTATGGCAACAGCCAGTGATTTAAGTAAAAAGAGTTTTGACAAAAAGCAAATACTTTAAAGTTAGGCAACAGATAAATGGTCAAATATCACAGAAAATAAGAAATTATGCCATTTAAATAATTTGGTTAGTTAGCCAGTTAGAAATTAAATTTAGAAATTGGTTGCTAAAACATAACCACTCTGAAGGAAAAGACTGGCAGAAATATTTATTCGGACAGAGATTAGGCAATAACCTCTGACACTGCAGTAGTATTTATGACTTCTATCATATGTACTGAAGAGAGATTACACGAAGTGATAGTAAAGTCTGTAGCCAATTCCACTGGTGTAAAATAGTCAAGAGTAGAAGCAGACCCTCCACACAATACTCTGGAACAATTTATCTTTTCTAATGGAGGTATACAATGTCAGGATGACCTATCATTTGTTTGTTATGGGTTGTCGAGGGTAAGAAATGGCTCCACTTTTTTGTTTAAATATTAGCTAGTGGAAGATCTAGAAATGTGTATCAAGGAATGCAATCAGTTTACTAAATGCTGTAGAGAATGAAGGGTTTATCTAACAGTCTTAATGGTTGTATCGCAGTCAGAGCAAATGGGCTGAAATATATACAAGCATAAGTAGGAAAGAAAATCTAGTTTGACTAATTTTTTTAGTAGAAGTTCACAAACTGTGAAGCCAAGCCCTGAAAGACAGTCTGTAATAACACTGGGCTAAGAATTACATCAGTAAAACATTAGTATGTCTGGGAAATTTGTTCCAGTAGGGTTGAACTGGTGAAATTATCACTTCACATGAACATATTTAGAGCAAAATCTGACCACTACAAAAGCATTTCAGTTGTAGAGATGGGCAAAACAAAGCAGGTCACTGAGAAATATCTTAAATGCTGTATAGCTGTCAACTTGCATATCAATTGGGACAGATGATGGTGTTATGGGATCTTAATAAGTGATTTGAGATTAAAACTGTTCAGATGTTTGGACTGTCAGGTCCTTTTCCCCCATTCAGACAGACGGATGATATTTTCAAGTACAAAATAAAGCTATATTAAATAATGATCCATAGCTTGAATTGGGAACAGAAACAGAAACAGAAAGGTCAATATTTTTTTTTCAGATAAACTGACAAGGATTTCTAGCCTCTTTGAGATGAAGAGTGAACAGGATGGGCTTGTAGAATGACAAACATAACCCAAACACAAGAGAGGAAAGAAAAGAAGTAAAACCACTTCATGAAAATGATGTTGTGTATCTAATGGAAGAGAATTATAATTAATGTTTCCAAACAACCATGAAAATTATTTTCATACTTTTGTCATTTCAAATGGATATGGGTGGTGAAACAATGGAAGGATGCTGAAACTCTGGAACAAGTGGCCCAGAGAGGTGGTAGGTGCCCGATCCCTGGAAACATTCAGTCAGGTTGGATGGAGATCTAAGAAACCTGATCTAGTTGAAGATGTCTTTGCTTATGGCAGATGGGGTTGGACTAGATGACCTTTGAAGGTCCCTTCCAACTCAAACTATTGTATGATTTCATTATTCTATGATATATTCTACAGAACTCCATTGCCCAAACTCCAGACTGAGGGAGTTAAGATCAGAAGGATCTGATATAAAATCAATTGTAACATTCAAACAGAATTCCAAGACTAGAATACATGTATTTCCATAAAACTGCAGTAGTCCCAGCAGCAGAAATCAAAATTCAGCTTCCTACATGAGCCTGTGTTCAGCATTTTTTATTACCTAGCTGTTGGCCATTTTATAATAAACTGTATTGACAAAAAACAATGATCACAAGTTGCAGTAAGCAAAATTCCAATTGGTTATAAGAAAAAAAATATTCTTTCACAGTGAGAGGGGGTAAACTCTGAAACAGGCTGCCTGTGAAAGTTGTGGAGTCTCCATCCCTATAAGTGTTCACAATTTATCTGGACAAAGCTCTGAGAAACCTGATTGAACGTTGAGGTTGACCCTGCTTCAGTATGGGAGGGCAGGGTTCCACTAGATGATTTCTGGTGTTTTTGCTTAACCTGAATTATTCTATACTTCTACTATGACTTTTTTTTCCTTTAGAACCTACTGATCCCATTAAGTATTCTCATGGTATATAATGAATACTAGTTCCAAATATATGGTAATGTCTATGCTTACATGGATGGTCAGGAGTCAAAGAATTAAGCTCATCAGCAGGTGACTATGAGTAGTGAATATAGATTTACCAAAAGTAAATTAGGCTTTACAGCCCTGTTCGCATTCTACAATAAAATAACTAGATGTGTGGATAGGCAAAGAGCTGTGTATGATATCTGTCTTGACTTTAGCAAGGCCATTTTGACACCACCTTCCATGGTATCCAAGATGGAACCTCATTTTTGGGGTGGATGCATGATAGGACTAGTGAAAAACTGCCTGGGTCATTAAGGTAGTGGTTAATGGTCTTTATGGCAAATTCAGTTGCAAAAGGATTTCCTCCAGGGTCCATCCTGTGAACCCTCCTGCTTTGTTTCTTCACCAGTAGCTTGGATGACACGAGACTGCTGGAGCAGATGATACACTAAAGGACAAGGCAGCCATTCAGAGGGACCAGAACTGACTATAGAAATAGGTAGACACAAAATTTATGCAATTCAAAAAGGTCAAATGCAAAGTCCTGTACCTGGGATGAAACAACTCTCTGCATCATTATGCATCATCTGCATCAACCAACATCTCTGGACATTGCCTAGCTGGTTAGCAGCTCTGCTGAATAGGACCTGGGCATCCTGATAGACAGCAACCTAAATATGGGTCAGCAGTGCTCGCTGGCAGCAGGTAAAGATAACAGCAAGTTGGACTGTATTAAGCAGAACATAGTGAGTTGATCAAGGAAAGTGACCGTTCCCCTTTACTCAGCATTTGTTAGATCACAGCTGGAATACCACATTGAGTTTGGAATTCCCTCTGTGGTAAAAAAGGCATTGATAAACTGCAGCAAGCTGAGTGCCACCAAGATGGTGACGGGCTGGAACACAAGGTACAAGGGAAGGCTGAAGGAGCTGGGTTTGTTCAGCTTGGAAAAGAGAAGGCTGTTTTGCTGCTAAAAACCTTCCAGTACCTATGATAAGACAACTGAAAATAAGGAGTCAGGCTCTTTACAATGATGCATAATGGGAGGATGAGAAAGAATGGTCAGAAATTAGGAGGAGAGGCTCTGACCAATCACAAAGAAAGCATTTTTACCAGAAGGATGCTCAAGCACTGGAAGAGGTTTTCTGCCCAGGAAGGTTGTGGCACTTCCATCCTCGGAGAATTTGAGACCCGACTGGTCAAGGCCCTGAGCAGCTGGGGCTGAATTCATCGTTGACCTGGCTTTAAGCAAGGGATTGGATACTTGAGCAAGGGCCCCAGTGATTCTGTGCCCTAATGGTTAAAGTGGTGTGTCTTCCTGCTTGAACAAAAGACTTCAACATGGTAAATTTAAATGGATGAGAACTTGAAATCTGCTTTTATATCAAGCTGACATTTTCTTCTTTAAGAGCTGAAGAATGTCACTATTTTAACGGAGCTCTGCTGTAGCAGTCTTCTTGATGCCACGCATCCACCGTAATTTCTACACCTTCTCTGACTGTGGACACAGACCCTAGCATGCTGTTCCAGCTGCTGCAATGTACGTGTAAATCTGGTCAGGTTCTTTTCTGTGTTACCCTCCTGTAAAAGTCTGGTTTTGAAGACAAAGCTGTCAGCAATGTTACTTTATTGCTGACTATATCAAGATGTAAATTAAGGGCACGTGCAGGGGAGGAAGCTCCATTATAAATATGAGTATGGTTTTTTATTGTTTACAGCTGTCTTTGTGTCCTCAAAAAAAATCTCTCCCTGCCATAAATTTTCATCAAAATAGCTAAGCAATGGAGACTGAATTGCTTTTTAAACTTTAATAATGAATCTGCAAGTGGAGGAAATAGGTTTTGTCTACAGTTTCTGATTTTTTTTGATAGCAAAAATTGCTTCACATAGTGCATTTATGTAAATATCCCCATGGAGTAGCTGCATCAAACTCCTTGACAACCTAAAACTGCTATGCTTGTGTTACTGCAAAGCATCCTGCTGCCTGACGGCTTTTGGCAGAAATCTAGTAAACAGATGTAACACAATTACATGAGTTTTAATACAAAATTGAATTCTTTTATTCAAAATATTGCTGTTCTATGTGTTTATTAAACCACCCTGCATTTCTTCTGTGTTGATTAAATGGAAGTCAAACTGTTAAAAGAATCATTTGAGGATATTGTGCTGAATTCTCTGCAGATATAAATTGGCATAGTAACAGGTTTGGTCCAGTAGTTCCAGTAGAGCAGCAGCAATGTAACGATAATGTCTTATAGCCTAAGCAACTTACAGTGATTGAGCATAAACTTGAGCAACTAATCAGCAGACTGAAGAACTGAAGTGTCTCTGGTCTGTTTCCTCTGGGTTTTTTCAGTTCTACTGTGTTTATTTCTGAAAATAAATGGTTGCTGGAGAAGAATTTCTAAGAAAAGGCATATATAAACAATTTATTGTTGGCAACAGTATCTTTAGAATGAAGAAATACTGGAGCTCTAGCAAAAAAACCCACCAAAACAAAAAAAAGTTAGTTTCTTCCTACCAATATCCATATGGCTTTAGAATTGATTGATGGATGTTGTCACATGCCAAAGATGGTAGTGAGGTTTATGCATTTAATAAAAGCACAAATTCGTTTGTCCTTTGAAAGTCTCATTTGAGCCACGTGCACTGTGGGTACCTCACTGGAAACTATATTCCTGCAGGTTCAGATCAGTCTAAATTGTTACTGTAGGCAAGAAAACTGTCCCTGGAAATTTTTGACCAGCTAGGGGAATTTATGAAAGCTTATAATGGGCAAGCAATAGCTCTAGCTTCTGACAAACTTCTTTCCCTCTCTCCCCTGATATATAGCCCTTGCTAAATCTTAAGCATCTAAAAGCAAGATTCCACTTTTTAGACTGAATATTTTGCCACTGCTACTTTTGAATGTGAAATGGTCACTCTCAAACACAGGAGCAGAGAGAGAGGTGCCGCCTTCCACAGAAGCAACCAAATGCTCCATGAGCTCCTTCAGATACTGTGTGGGCCAGGCTGACTGAGCAGTTTCTGGCCTCTGTGGGTCAGGGCTCCTGACTATCAGCCTCTGAACGCTGAGGAACCGTGGTCCTGCTCAAGGGCAAGGATTAACATCTTGTTTCCATGCAGATCTAAGTACACAATCTGAAAGTTTCCAAGGAACACTTCCAGACTCTGGATTACACTTATGTTGGGTGGAGCTGTTGGCAGTTGACAGTGACCACAGAAGTTAATCACCTCTAAAAAACAGATGAGTGGAAACGTTCTGTAATGCTGCTAGGGCTTCTTCTGTCCTTTGGGGATCTCTGATAAAATGAACAAGATAATTAAGGCAATCTCAGTATGCAATAATATCTAGATTAGATTCAAATATTATGTTAGAAAGTTCTTAAAGCTTCTCCATTTTTATTGCTTGATAAGTTTGAAATCAAACAAAACACTGTTTTCATAATTTTTCAAAGCTATATCTAAGGCAACCTTCTACACTTTTTGGGACGTGACTGTACTATTGCATACAATGTGAAATTGGGGACTAACCCTTTAAAGCAAGAAACTGAGGAAGACATTTCATAGTTCCTGTTATGCATAGCCCTCTGATGCTGGGCAGAATAAACTTGACTTTTCAGCACAAGGCACCTGCTCCCTGGCTGGATTCGAATACCTAAGTCCTCAGTAGAAGCAGAAAAATGGAGCAAGGAATACACTGTGAGAAGGAATTAAAGTTTTAGGTCCCAGCACTGACACTGAAAATGCACAAAAAGGTGGTGGTGGTGGTGGGTGGGGTGTCTGTGTGTGCAAATTGAAGCTCTTTATGTTATAGTGGCTTTCTGTACCAAAAGGAAAAGCAAAAGACAGTGCAATTCCTAACACTGGATAGTTCTAAATTTATGTGGTTGCTTTCCATAGTACGTTAGCTTCAGGGATGACTGCAGCCATTTCCTTCTGCCTTTCATACAGCAATGAAATATGTGGGCAGCATTTTTTGAAGTAGGAAAGGCAAATGAAAGTGAGTCCACAGAGGAATTTGACTGACCTAACATCAAAGAACCAACCATGCAATTTTGCAGCTTCCCTGATGGGTGGTTGGTGCACAGCACAACATGTTTCAAAACAAGGCTACTAGGAAGGAGGTTAATCGATGAGCTAGACTGGGGAGGTCAGCTCTGTGATGTGTCCCAGAGGCCTTTACCATTATTTGTCTGCACAGGCAGCAGGCTGACATGCACTGTTGCATCCTTCCAGTCCGCACATCACTTTCTCACAAAAAACAGGGCATACATAATGGGAAGGAAAAGGATGACTCCTTCATGCCAGGACATCACCTTTGATACAGTCTTGAAACACATATGAAGTGCACAACAGGAAAAAAAGAAGTCCTCCCAGGTCTTAAACTTTTGGTCTAACTGTGGAAGACTTCAAAGTGCTCTTTGATAAACAGTCAGATTTATCAAACCAAAGTAAATGTCCCTGTCCAGACTGAAGATCATGGATAGCCTCTGAGAGAAAAGAGGGATCAGAATATGCAAGAACAGAGGTCCAAGGAAGAAAGTTGTGTGGGGTCTGAATTAATATCCCACAAATAGAATGTTTTAAGTGTCCATATGCCAAGGTAACAAAGACCAAGAAAATTACACTTTCTTGGTACTCCTGTTAGGAGATATTAGATATGTTGTCAAAAGCTGTCAAAAGCTGGTTTAATTGAAATTGAGAGGTGGTAGCTGAATGAAGTACTACCTAGAATACTACTGAACATTCAAGGGCTCTCATATAAGAAAAAAAAATATCTATGAGTGGTAGCTGCTAAGTTCAGAAATTACACAAAATTAAAATGAGACTTACAGATGAGACTTACAGTAAGTCTGTGAGTTTTAATTGCTCATAGTGGCTCAAATTTGCATAGAAGAAAAACTTCCATCCTGGGCAGTCAGACAAGAGAGATAAGACATACTGTTTTTTCTCTAAAGGCAGGCAAGATTATACAATATATATATAGCTTATACAATACAGAAAAGAGCCAAGCAGAAAGCTAGAAAATTAAGGGATCTGCAGATGGGCATAGAACAGAGAAAACATACACATCTGTAGCAGAGAAATAAGAAAGAATGGGAGGCAAACTAAAGTGGGGAGGAAAGTTGCATATCGTTACACCTGCTGTCCTTTGAAGAATGATAAAGATCCCATTTAGTGAGGAGGGCAAAGTCTGAGAGTGGTAGTGACAAAGAAAGGGTGAGTCTAAGACTGTCACAGGCACCTATTAACCTTGAAACCTAAGACTGCTTTGCACAAGTAATGAACATGAAAACAATCATAGAGTAAAGCAAGTCTATCTGTTTATGGGTTTCCAAAATGTTCTGAATCATGAAAGCATATTAGGTCTGAATGTGAGCACTAAGGCATCACTTAACATGTTTATGTTCTGGTGAGCTGATATATATTTAATTTGGTCCTATTTTGATCCACCGTTAACATCAGCAGGATCCTGAATTTGTTCCAAAGATGGATCTACTGACAAACAATACAAAACGGAATTGTCTTGGAGTGGTAAAGAGGAGGAACGGTCTTTGAACTGCCTTTGTATGGTCAGCCTACAATGTAATCTTCAGCACTGACTCACAAATCTTCCTTGTATGTTACTGTAAAAGATCAGACTAATGGACATGGTGGCTCTAAGAAATTTTTGTTTGCTGTTGATTCATATTTTTGTTGTACACATTCTTGTACGCAGTAGCTTGTGCCCTAATTTTTTTAGTGTTTTTCTCATTCAAAGCTAAGGCTGACATGCTTAAGGAATCTAGCCAGAAAAATTACATTTATAATAGTGATTAAAACTCTATCAGTAATCTATTTTCAGTCACTACTACCAAATGTTAAAGCACTTACACAGTAAATGAACAATACCAAGAATTAGACATATGAATAGCCTAGATATCACTGGAATCAGGGTACAGAATTAAGGTGAAGCAGCAGTAATCTTGCTTTCATAGCCCAAATGGAAACAAAATTATTCTGTTGTTGGGAAACAAAATTGTTCTGTTGTTGAATGTTTCAAATACGACTGTGTAATTTGCTTGGAACTATCATTAGCTTAGGTGGTACTCATAAGTCTCTTCATATCAGTATTCACATAAATCAGATCTACCCTGCCTTCAGGGATTTTTGGAGACTTTGAGCAATGAGTAATATTGACATATTCCTAAATATTTCTCTCAACTGCTTGCTAAATTATTGATGCCTGTCAGCTCAGTGATTATTTGAAAGAAGGATATTGACATAATGGAATTAAACTCAGAATCAGATTAAGTTCAACATTTGTGGCACAGAACCACACAATTACAGAATGGTGAGGTTTGGAAGGGACCTCTAGAGGTCACCTAGTCCAACCCCCTGCTAAAGAAGGTTCACCTGGAGCTGGTCACACCGAATCACATCCAGACAGGCTTTAAATGTCTCCAGAGGAGACTCCACATCCTCTCTGGGCAGCCTGTGTCAACAAAATAGAAGTAATAAAAGAATCAAGTGAAACATAACAAGTCTTATAAGGGTGATCTGGACCACAGCCTGAGCAAGGACGGCATGAGACAGAACAACTTGGGATTTTAAAGGAAATTAATATTTGTTGAATGATTCACATTGCACTGATGGCAGTTGATTGTCATCAACTTCTCTAACAATTAGGTCCTTTTCGGAGATAATTTCAGAATATGTTTACAGGTTTAATAATGGAATACCCTCTCAATTGTTCCTTGGATGAAATAGTACTTGTTTCACAGGGCAATCTGACCACGATAATGTTTTCCTCTTGCCTCTTGATTACATGTTTATATGGAACAGTGAAGAGAATTAATTTTCTTACAAATACCTGAGAACGTGTATACAGAGGAGCTGCAGTGATCTAATGAAAAATGTAATGCTAAGGCAGTTTATTTTAACTGGTGCAAGTTTGTCTGTAAACATTATAAGTTTTCATGCATCTTTATTTACAAAAATGATAACAAACTTCTCTTGCATCCCAGAGAGAAACAACATCACACCAAGTACTTACTGATAGTGTGCAAACACAAAAGATCCAATTACAAACAGACCGGTCTTCTGACAGGCTTCTGGCAGCTCACAAAACACAAGACATACTGGGATCCACCACCAGTCTCGCAAACTATTCAAAAGTTGAACATTTAACCCTGATGTTTAAATACCCTGGTTTATTTTAGCATTAGCTTGCAGCTTTCTCAGGGACCTAGCCTTTCTCTCGGAGCCTGGAGCTCAGTGAGGCCCTGAGCTCCCCTGTACAGCACATGGGGGACTAGGTATCCCAGAAAGGTGCCTTTATTTACTGTCACCTTCAGCACTTCCTGGTGGCTGAAAGGAGAGCACCAGATTTCACTGCACCCCATCCCGAGGACTGCAGGGACACAGTTCACTTGGAGACGGTACTGAGTAGCTAAAGGCAGCGTCAGCGCCTCAGCAGACACTCCCGTACACACCAGTCAGGGCACCTTCCTGTAACGTGACAGAACTCTTCAGTCAATGCCATAGGTTTTTCACTACAGTCTACTTCCCTTCCTAAAAACTAGCCTGTTACCATTAGATATGCTTTTTTTTAGGAAGAGATAACTGCTGGGAAAGAGAACAGCCTTTTCCAACGTCAGGGGCCTAGTGGGCAGAAGTGCCCAAACAGGCCAAGCGCAGCCAAAGGGCGGGCAGCCCACCCTCCTCTTTCTCACAGCCCTTCAAAACTCTCTTAAAAAAATCAAGGTCTACAGGTCGATCAAACATTCTTTGTAAACAAGTGCTCTGGAAGATCTTAAAAGGTATTTGGCTTCTACATATATAAAGAGAGGCTTTGTGCTTTCATTAGCGTCACAGAAGTTAGGAGTAAACTTGAGAGCTCTACCAGGCACCAGATGCAGAGTCCGTATGCATGCCCTGAGGTGCACAGGGTGTGGGTGAAGTGACACCAGGTTTATTTTAGTACTCCTTTCATTTACTTGACCCTCCTTCAGGTCTGATTTTCCCCATGAAAAATACAGCAAGCCATGACAAGTGCACAAGGCTCAACCCACAATGAAAGTCACTGAAGTCTGGAAAAGTCTGGTAGTACAATATTTTTTGAGAAACTTTGCCTCTGAAAGATGATAAATACTTGCAGACAGGGTTTTCCAATCCTTATCATCTCAGTTTATCTAGAAAGGGAGGTTAATGTTGCATAGAAAATGAAAAAAACTATTTCTCCAATGATTTACAGACATCTGCGCCATGTATTTGCTATCTTGTTGCTTACTGTTTAAGTAGGTATCTATTCAACTATTGCATCATGCACAATATTTTAAATATGTTAATATATGTTAATATTGCCTGGTTATGACTAGCTTACCTAAAACTTTGATTCCTCTCTTCTCCCTGAATGTTTGAATTTGCTCCTCATTTAGGTAGAAAGCTTGGAGGCAGGAATATGTATGTTCTGTCAACTATGTCAATACATGCTGCATGCTATATAATTCAAGCAAAAAGAAATTATCGTTCTTCTTATTACTTTGTTCTAATGTACACTGGGTCAATTTTATAGTGTATCAAGTCTCTTCATACATGAAGTATATATCTTTCCAGAATACTTAAGTATTCTCCAAGGAATAAATCTGAATTGAACTGAAAACAGCATACAATCAATTTACTAGTCACTTAAGCTATCTGGCTTCCTATATGTTATATGAGTAATGCTACTTTTTTCACTTTTACCTGTGGAAAAAGTCTGTCAAACTTCACAGCGGTTTCCATGATTAACACTCATGCACAAGTACACTATAAATAGTGATTAATGGGAACTGTTGTAGGTGTTGTATCAAGCATGAGAGTATTTATTTGCTAAGAGACATTAGGACATATCAAGTTATTGAATGTAATCATATGATCCCTGAAACAGATTATTTCTCCACGATGCAGAAGTGACTGTAATAGTATATAAGACAGCACAGCTTCACAAGTGGCAATTTTCTGGTATAGGTTTTCTTAGTTTTATTATCTATGCAAGAATATTTTCACCTCAGTACCTCTGAAAATTAAAGTTAGTAATTTACAGATACTTAACCTAAGATGACAATTTGGGAACTCCTCTCAATGACAGCAGGAAGAGCAGTGCTGAGATGGCAGAAGGAGAATGCATGGTTTTATATAGAAGTGTTACTGATACTTCTAAACCAAAACCATAAAAATGAAAATCCAGTAGCACCTGCTATATGTTGTCAGCAGTTAACAACCCTGATAACTGTTAGCAGTGTCCTTGGCCACATACCACAGAACTATAAAACACAGCATGAGGTGAATAAATTAACAGATCACCTACTCCTCTCCGTCTTTCCACTGCAGAAAGACCTTCCGTGCTCTCTCCCTCCAAACACATATGCAAGACAGGCCAGAATGGCCTTGTTGAAAGAAGTCACATACTGCTTTGGTTTGTAAGAAATAAGTGTTAATTAAAATCGCATTCACAAATTCTAGTTCTCCATACTGAAAGTATCTCTGACTCCCATAATGTTTATAAACTCCCTTTGGAGCTCCTGAGTTCACCCTGAGTACTGCTGTTGTAGGCCACCACATATACAAGAAATAGTGTGCTTTTATAAAGCTTCAGGTAACGTTCTTTGCTACATGAATAATCTGATCAATGTAAATAAAGACTTCTTAACATTACTGATGCGATGGAGAGACGGGACGCAGCTTGATGCAAGCAAATGTCGATTTATTGTACAGAAACACGAGTTTATATATACTTTCAGAAGCTGCGCGTTTTAAACAGATTGGTTCTTGAAGCTAAGCATTGCATACTAGGCAATCCCCGATTGGTGGTTAACTACCAGCAATTAACAGCAAGGTGTTACCTTTCCTTGGCGCCATCCTTGGCACCATCCGTCCCCCACTCCCCTATGCTCTCTCAGCATGACTCATCATGTTAATTGTTGTGTCTATTCACACTCCTTGTCCTCCCAGGGTTAGTAACCTACAAGCTTCAGCACATTCCCCTCAGCCAACTGATTGCCACACATAGTCCTAATTTCCAGCCCGCTCCTGCACATTACATTGAAGATTTTCTCTTGTATTGCAATTTCTCATATTAGAGAATGAAATCTTCCTTCCCCTAGTCACTGGCAAAGTAGTTAACTGGAAAATGAATGTCCTATCAAATTAATATAGACACCTACTTGGAAAGTCTGAGTTACTGTTTGCACTAGAGCAGAATACAGTAACAAAGAACAACAAAAAAAAAAATACTTACTGCAGGATATTCTCATCGGGAAAAAAAAATTCAAATGCCCTGTGCAGTGAATCATGCTTTATCTACAACGTCAATTTGAGAAGCATGTAACAACAGCACTAATAAACAGCATTGATCCAAAGCCTGTTGCATGAAGTTGAAGAATTGTCTGTGGCTTGTGTGCTAGGTTTCACTGAAAGTAGTTCTAAAACAAATATTTTTTTTCTGTGTCATTGTGTGTACTGCTTCCATATGTGAGATTGTATGGACTTGATCTCCCCTGACACCCCCCCCCCCAAAAAAAAAAAAAAAAATCCTATTGCTTAACTATCAGGTTGCTAGTATTTGAGGAGGGATTTAAACTATGAAAAGCTATATCATTGGCAGCATAAAACATTCTGGCTGTTCATAGCAAGCCACAGAAAAGATAACAACTAGTACAAGTTTCCCATTTTACAGAGCAGCTAGTGGTATCTTGTTGCATAGAATCGAAGATGCTCAGATCTGGCCTAGCAAAATTCCTATGTGCTGAGTTTATCTCCTACTCTCTGTTGTCATGTAATCCAAAATGGCAGCAATAAGGAGCAAGAATTCATATTGAGCATACCCAGCTAAAATAATATTTTTATAAATGCATATAGTATGCTTACTAATACTGTACAAGCTGTTCTACTACATCGTTTACTCTCTGTAAAAACTTACTACTTTCATCTGATTGGCTAAGTTATTTTATAGGTGAGCTATTACTAATTGCATATAGTGACTTTGGTCCAGAAAAGGAACTGTAAGAAAAAGATGATTGTAACTTTACTATAATGTCCTAAACACAATTCTGACTGCCACAGGAATAGATTCTTAATCATGTATTTGTCCTATTCATGTTGAATTCCACAATTCAGGGTCCTCTGTAGCGAAAGAGAAATACATGACCATGTCCAATATCAGCCTTAAGATCTGCTGCAAACGTTCCCCTTTCTTTTCTATCTGAACCTCCTCTGTTGACTCAATGTTTGGGCAAAGAGGCTTTGTACTATTTATGTTACTAGAAATAGTAAGATTTTTAAAAGTCAGTACTGATGTAACATTATCTTCATTCACCTCTACATTTTGCTCTCTTCCTGAATATTAGTTTATTGCTAGTATTGATGATAAAGCACTGGTAATTTCTATAACTTCCAGCTTCACATTGTGGTGCAGAATTTTGCAACTCTCCAGTAAGAAATCAGAAACTGAACAGTTGGTGCTTTAGCCAGATGAGATTCTGCATTTTCATCAATTACACCAGCAAGTATTTCCTCTGCAAGCCTGTACTTTACAGCTTTTACAGCTTTCCTTTGGATTGCTGCATTTACCCTGAGCTGTAACAAAATATGTGTGGAACATGGGAACATAGTCCATAAGCATTTATGTGCTTAACTGACTAAAAAAAGTCGGGCAATAGCTCCTTTTCACATTGCTCTGTCCAAATTGCAAAGCTAGCTGCATTATCAAGAATCAAGGCTTCCACATTAACTCTGCTTTTCACAGACTTTGAGTATCATCCATCCTGTCAAAGCCAGCAACTTGCATTTTTCGCTGAATTTCATTATGCTGAATATATAACTTGATAAAATGCCAATATTCTGCTCAAGTTTGGCCTCAGTACAGTGCAATTACTTTTGTAAAGGAAGTACAGACTGAAGTCCCTTCATTTTAGTACAAAGATGTGCACATGCTGTGCACATGAGGTGACAGTCTATTGGACTCGGGGGATGCTGGAGCAAATCTGAAAGGGCTCATTCAATATAATGATGAGTAATAACCTCCCTGTCCCAGACCCTTTAAAATTTTTCCATTAAGTGGATCAACTGTTGGTAAAGAGAGTACGCTGTAAGAACCGTGTTCTCCTAAGGTGTTCATGCACATACCTTTTTCTATTGGCAGACACAATAGATATCTATTTTTACTTAAGTGTAAGGATAAAAAGATACTTTCTTGCTTTCTTCTCATTGTAAAAATCACACAGTGCAGCTGTAAAGTGCAAGTTTTCTCTTGATGATCATTTTAGAACTTGTGTTCCCCAAGGATGGCAAAACAATGCCATTTTTTGAAACCTATTTTCAGTGACATTCTGCAATATTGATACTTTCTTTTCCCCCACCCCCCCCACCCCACCCCGCCACCCCTTTTTTTTTTAACTTAAAGGCAACTAACCACTGAATCTGAATGGTAAGATGATAAGTAACAAAAGAAATTCATAGAGTCAGACAAAATCTGAAGACTTTATTAAAGCAGCAGGAGTACCAAACTATCATGCAGGCAGCCTGGAGGTATATTAATAGATTCAGAGTGAAAATCAGGGACACGGGTGCAAGCACATTGCTTTTCATTCTGCAGAACTAAAATTCTTGTTACGGGGAACGAAAAAACTTTGCCAGACAAAAGCCGAGTGCTCTTAATAGACATCAAAAGCCGAGTGCTCTTAATAGACATACTGCCTGATGTGTTTTAAGTAATACCAGCAAAGAAAAGAACTACTGAAATTACACGGGAATGATGTGAACAGCAGAGGAAAATTAAAAAAGCCCAAATTTGCTCTGCATAACTTTGGGCTGGAAATCAGAAGGAAGTTCCTTTCCGTTAGAGCAGCAAGGCATGGAACAGTCCTCCAATCAAAGTCCTGCCAGGCAAAAACCCAAACCCTTAGTCGGTTTCAAGACTCATAAACTGATCAAGTTAAGAGGAATTACAAAAGCATATTGCTTGGTTCCAACCCCCTGCTCCTATTAGAGCTCTGGGCTCCTTCGGGAATGTATTAGTAAGGATCAGAGGCATTAAAAGTGCCATTGTGATACCTGTAGCCAAACCTTTCCCCCAGCAGAATCAGAGCTAGTATCAAAACTACCTGGACTGGTGTACATACCTTCATATCTGACTGCCCATCTCAGAAACCACAGAACAAAACAAATGTGGAAGCCTTGATTCCAGTTCTGTTTGTTTTCAGGGTAATTATCACTCTTGGCAATTCCGACAGAGAAGGAATGACTCAGAGTGAATCAATATGTCCACAAGCAAAAGCGGAGTGTTTACAGCTAAAACAGGACACAACTACAGCTGCGTAAGCCTATCTGTACTACAGTCATAACAGAGAAGCCTATCATACATCACACAAACCAAACTGCTTCTTTCTCCCTCACTTCCATATACTCTGTCAGCACTTGTGACATGAAAAACCACATCTGGATTGTTGCCAATGACAGATTTTTTAGGATATGTCATTCTTGTGGTTTTTCAAATATTGCAACTTCACTTAAGCCAAAATTTTGGGTTTCAAAGCTTTTAAACTGTATCAGTAAAGTTTGAAATCCCGGACTGCCCAATCCATCCTGACTAGAAAAAGAAATTCCCGGTTTTCTGTGGGGAAATGACAATTTATAAAAACCTTCTGTTTTGTGTAAAAACTTGCAACCCCAATTAGACTGTGGTGAAAAAATATTTTTTTGAAACTTTTACAGTAATTTCCAAATCAAATTCTCCTCTGGTCAGCCATGTGACAAGGTCAAATCTGCCTGCGATTAATCTGCACAATGCACGCTAAATCTGAAATACTATTATATTAAAAAAAAATAACAAATAATTACCTGTTTTGAGTGGATGTAGGCTGCAGGTGATGTTAACAGTGGTTTTGTACTGAGACAAATCAGGATTTGAAAATTTCAAGAATTAAAAAAACCTTCCCAAGGTCCAGAAACAAAGTTCACCTAACCGTGGCCGTGGCTGGTGATTATCATACAGTCTAGTCTAAGGGACTGGCCCCTGCTCTCAGAACAGTCCACATTAATCAACTGCTTAATGTAAAACAGCCTTCATTTCGGGGCTCTTTCATCCAGTGGAGTTTCCTGCACTGTGACACAATCCAACCAGGGGAAAAAAGCATCTGTCCCAGAATAACATAGCACATAGCTTGTGGGAATAGCACTCTAATGCAAAGTGGAACATTTGAGTTCGAACTCCTCCAGGCTCAAGAAGATCTGACACTAGGTCTACTTTCTGGTCTAGCCCCTTGGCAATGAAAAGGAGGGTTATCACCAGTTACATGACACGTGAAAGTAGCGGCTGGAGACAAGGATAAAAACTGAGATAGATTTGGACTATTGGAGCATAACTGTGTCTGCAAGGACCTTAAAGTCAAAAGTAATGTGCGATGGACTTAAGGGACCAAGTTGTCTGAAAATAACTGCTAAGGATTTAAATAGAATTTATGTGCCTAGCTCCATTTCAGATCAGCTCCCTTACCCCCCGGTTTTATTATCTGACTCTTATGTGCCCTGTGGTACTCACTAAAAATATACAATGCCTGGCCTGCTCTGGCTTTGCTTCAGATCTTTGTTAGCTGCTACATTCCAGCATGCTCTTTTCCATCCTTGGGAAGATAAATCTTAAGCAAGAATGGGGCAGCAGAGCTATATTTAAAATAACTGTTAAGGCTATTTAGCTGTATAGCCCAGAGGAAGCAAAGGAAATCTACAGTGAGCTACTCCTTGTATGATGGCGCACATCAAATATCTACCAAGTGAAACACAACCTTAATGAAAGGCCATTTTCAGAGCCACTGCTTGATGTTTAACATGCAGTGGTGGGTGCATTTGTCAAGTTACAGCTTTAAATATCTTTTTCTCCTCTAGCTCTCCACACCATTATTGAGGGCTAAAATAAGGTAATGCTTTTTTTTGTTTGTTTGTTTTGGCAAAGAGAGGCTAAGGCACTAACTGCTTGCAAACAAGGATAGTCACACCCAAATGAAATGCTGAACTAATGGTCTCCAAGTAGTTTTTTAAAAAAAAATCTCTACCAATAGGAAAAACTCACATTGCATTACCAAATGGTGTATTTTTTCCAAGCTACATATACCTGCAGTGATCCAACAATAAAAGCCCCCTTCTTTAATGCTAATACCTGCCTGAAACCTTGCGGTGCCATTTTTCACACAAATTCATTTTCTGAAGGTGCTGTGGAAGACTGGAGAACAGCTCTGGTTCTTCACACAGTATGAAGAATCCTTTTCATACTAAAAGTCAGTATTAAAATTTTGGACTCAAACTGACAGCTTGTATGCAAATCTTCATTTAGGTCTTTGCATAGGAGACCAGGTGCACTGCCAGCAGGCTATTTTGTTCAAATGATATGCAAAATACTTGGCTATACACCAAATAAGTATTTGTAGAACATAAGGAAACTGGAATTTATATGCAGGTCAACTCAAATTCATTTGCTGGGCAAAGGAACTGTGTCTAATTCATCTCTGGAAATACTCTGCAGATGAAGAGATGAAACTTTGTACCTTCCATATCCCTGTTCTGTGGCTTCATCATTGTTACCACAGAAAACATCTGAATAATTCCACTGCAGGGCTCAACAAATGAGTTCTGAATTTGAGGAGCCCTGAAAGCCCAGTTGCACTATTGTCTCATAGGAGACTTGTCTCTGAGACTTATTGCACAACAAACTCCCCATCCCTCCATCTATGCAGTAAGGAGACGACTTGTCCAGTATTCCCTTCATTTTGATTTATAGCTGAACTCTTCCTTACACAGAAAAGTAATTCCAGTCCAGGTTAATGGGACAGAAACCTCTATTAATCAAGATTTTTTTTGTAGAAATTAAATAAGCTTATTAGTTAATTCTATCAATCAAAAAAAGTTGTGGAACTGTAGAAGAATTGTAGAGGAATGAAGGCAGGTTAATGAATATTGATGACATACAGCTGTGGGCTGGCTTCAGGGGCGGTGGGCTGGCTGATGTGGACAAGGTGCAGCTGTGGCTGGTTCTGCTGAGTAGTTAAATAGCTCTAAGGGGGGGAGGGGGGAAGAGGTGGATCTTGTGAAGAGGAGCACTGGGTAAAAAGAGACTTAGAAGCAGCAGAGGGAGGAGAGAGAGTGTGCCCAGGATGTAGGAGAAGCCCTAGGAGAAAAAGGGGGCCTGGGTGAGGAGAGACTGGCTGGAAGAGGAGCCTGGAGAAGGAAGACCCTGGATGCAGCAGGGGCGTGAAGCAGGGTGGGCTGGCCTGAAGAGGCTGAAGAAGCATCCCGGACAGCAGATGAACTGTTGAAGCCTTATGGGGGGTCGGTGGCTGTGCTGGGGCAAGGTGTGGGAGCTGCTTATGGAAGTTAACCTGGGATGGGATGGTAAAAGCCTTGTTGCAGCCGGCTAGTTTGGATAGTGCTGTGACACAGAACTAGAAAACAGAAGACTCTTTTCATATGTTTGTCTTTTTTTATAGCACAATTTTATTTCTTATAATGGCAGGAAGCATTTTTAGCAGATTAAGTATATCTCTAGCTGTACAGAAAATTCAAACAATCTTCTCAAAACAAACTTATTGGGGGGGAAAAATAGAATATAGACCATGCTTTATTTTATTAATGTGATAAATTTTTTGTGATATAAAACACAAGCCCTGTCTCTTCATCCAGCTCTTCATCATCTGTCAGCAGCTTGCAGCATATGTTTTGTAGCATAACTTGTCCCCTTTTGGTTATGGATACTTTCTGGATATTCAAAGGTGCATCCACATATTTAGTTCATACCAGGAGTGAGTGCACTTTTAAAGTAAATTTCCCAATTGCTCCCACTTACTGTTTATATATCACAGAAGTATGTGAATGTGTTCCTTCTGGATGAAATGAAAGATGAAGATGGACCGTAGAAACCACTTAATGGGCTCTGGCCACAATTGACCGTTCAGTCCACAGGATCTTGACTGAAGCAAAACCCCTTGAGGATTGTACAGTGGATATTAAGGGCTTGATGCCAGCCAGCCCTATTAGGCCACAAGATTAGCCAATATGAGCATCCCTGTAAAGTTTTGTGGATCTGGAGGTTAGCCACTAGCACCCATTGACCCATGAAGGTGCTTCTGCCATATTCAGAAACAGAACTTCAGGTGCAACAAGAAATTTATTACCAAAGCATTCAAGTAACACACAGATTTCTCATGGGTTTGGCAGCAGCTGAACAAGACACACAGGAAAAGTCTTTTAGGTACTTAAGCCACAATGTTCCCAGCTGGGCAGGTTAGGGTTCATTCAGGTTTTTTGTTTATTTGTTTGAAGAGGCCCCAGCAATCCCTCTGTATCATAAAAGAAGTCTCAGCACTTAAAGAATGTTTTTCCTCCTGCAGTGGACAAACACCAAAGTGAATTAGAGAGATCCATGCTTGAACACTAAAAACTTCTGCAGTGTTGCACATGTGTGACTGTGCATCACTGCAAGAAGCTATTATTTGAGATATTAGAGGCATGCATTAGCACACTACTGTGCTCAGATCAATTAATCCTGCTTCTCAGAGGACAGCCCAGCCTAAGTGGCATATTGCCACTGTTTCTTTCCTTTCCAGGACTGCCAGATCAGCATCACATTCAACAGCCCAGATGCAGCTTCCGTACAACAGGGCTTTGGCCTTATGTGACTTGAGTGTGGTAACTAAGACTCACCAAAAGGGAGGATAATAAAAAACCTGGCAGCAGTGGAGGTGATCGCACCACTTAATTGCAGACTGCTTGACAGACAACCTCTTCCAAGTGTATTATTTACATGTGCTTTTTCAGTTCTTTGAAGTGGACCTGCATAATAGAGTCACCACAACGCTGATGTGTCAGAAGTCCCCCGCAGTGATAGAAACACTTTATGTACCTATGTGACCATAACTGGCAGTAGCTGGCTGGTAAGAAAACATGGCCATGCCCATCAGACCCCATACTTCCACAAAGGCACCAAGCTAAGGAGAACCAGACTTCCTTCCAGCCTGTCAGGTGAACTGACACTCCTCCTCTGCAGTAACTTTCACAAGTAAATTAGGACAGGGCTAATTTCATCTGTAGCAGCCTATTAACACTTCCTTGGCCAGTGTGGAGTTTTTATTCCTCAGCAGAGAATGCTTTCCACTTGAGTTTCATGCCTTTATGACGACGGTACTGAACTTTGCTGTACAGTGGACAATGACAACCTACTCTGTAACTACACTGTCAGGCTTTTTGACAGTCGTAGCCCTCTCTGTACGACCTTACTGGATTAATACCTAGTAAATTCAGAATGGAGGAAAACACGTATATTTTTTAATCTGCTTCATAGATCAGATGACCACTTCCCATTAACAGCGGTAAGTGCGTTCTGTCATCTTCAATGGATTTTATCAAGATCTGTGAATGTATTTAATTAAATATATTTATATTCTTGCTAGAAAATCTGTTTCTTCCATGTAGAATATCACATATTTTAAATTTTGAATTATGTTAATGACCTCAAGGGAAAAAAAAAAAGGGCGGGGCAGGTGGTGGTGTAGAATCCCAGATATTTCTTGCACCTTATTTTTTACTTGTAACTCTGGCAATCTGGCATCAAAGTAACAATAGGGACACTTAGAAAATGCTATGGTTTACCTTCATTACAAAAGTACAAATACAAACCTCTTTTTTGGCAATGCAGTTCACACAGTGACCATGCAATATCATCTGTTGTTTGTCATATGGTGGTGTAAGACACCCACTTTTTCTTGCTGGTGTCTAAACAATAAATGAAAACTGAGAAATCCTGGCATGCTGTTGTGTTAAAGGGGAATGGACTAATGTAGCAGGAAATAACCCCCTCCCTACCTTCCAACTCTGCTCACCAAGGTTATAATATTAGATCTGTAATTCCCCCCTCCAAGCAATGTCACAACACATGCATTGCTACATATTCTTGAAAATAGATATTGCTCACAGTTTTGTTGAGTATAATCCTTTGATCTTCTGACGGAGAAATGTCACAGATAGCTTGATCACTGAAGTTATTATATATGCCTTCTGCTATGCGTTTCAATAAGGATGTTTGCACAGACAACAGAAGCAGTACTAGGTGTATTCCCATTACCCCATGTCCAAGGCTTGTCCTCTGGAATATGATCACTGTAATTCTGGCAGTGCCCAACAACCCCAGGCAGGAGGACAACAAAGTGTTCCACCCTGTACCAAACAGTCGCTGATGAGTCCCATCTCCCCAAAGCTACCAAATGTATTTCACTGAATTTCTTTGTGGATCTAACCTCAACTTCATTTTCTGTAAATAAAAACCATGTATCTTGCCTGAAACAAAGGAAAACAAATGGTAGTATGGGTTAAATCTGCTTAATTTGTTTCTACACAGGCTGGTACTGTTTTATGTACTTACCCATTCCAACTTAGTACATGCCTTTCTCCTTTCTCACTGCGAGCTGTTACTTACTCATTACTTGTACGCCTATGTGTGTATATGCACCCTTTGCTATCTGGTGGAGTCATCCAAGATTTGGGTTTTTTGAATGGAGCACCAGCCAATACCATTAATTTATACATTAAAAGTGAATTTGCTGTCTCTGACTAACAGTTTTCCTCAGCTGAAAGCATTACATTGTAACTAGCAAATACTCATGGGATTCATATTTCCAGATGTATTTGATGAATAACTGGAAGCATAAAGTAAGTCTCATATCTGAGCCTTGTTCACAGGAAGCTTCTTTACCTCGGAGCAGACAGTATTAGTCTTACATGAAACAGTTGCCAGCCATTGCTAGGGGGGGCTGGATTTAGCCTCAACTGTCTTTGACCCAGTGCCTTGCATCGTACTTTAAACGATGCTCCAGGAATGAAGCAGTCTCACAAACTGTGGATGTAAACCAGCCAATTTTATACCCTTGCCTCTGAAGAGGCACACTGTTTCCTTTTGGATCTGACTATTATCTGCTGGGTTGGGGGGCAGTTAAGTCCAAAAATAACTGCAGGGCAATTAAAATGCTCTGTTGCTCTGCCAGCTACTTCTATTATTACATCTAATTACCGTGAGAACCTTTCCTCAGTTCTCACCAGCAATTTTTTCACTTAAATAACTTGTCATAATAGCTGCCATCAAAGCTCTTCTTTGATTCAACTATAGTTATTTTAAATTCCCTAAATGACAATTAGAACTTTCTTGAGACAAGTTTTATGGTGACATATCCACTACACAACCCTGTCAAAGTCAGAGCAAAACCTGACTCCTTAAGTGAATTTTTTTGCTGAAACTGATTGTATTGAAATGCTTTATGCTATGGATAGGGAAGGAAATTCACATTTTAGTGCTAGCCTTAGATGTGAAATCAGCAGAGGAAATGTATTACTCTTAATGTGTAATTAATTAATTGCTATAAGTGTATTTTCTTTATTGCATATTACCCTGACTTTTCAAGTTCTTTGTATGACAAAGCAAAAGTTATGAAAAAACGGACAAGTGTGTCAGAGAAAATACAGGTACAAATTACGGGTGCTCTGAACTCATTTAATAAAGAATATTTTCTTTTACCTATTGAATTCTGTTAATGAGGCAGTACCCTTCAAACAGATTATGAATATTTTCCTTATATGCCCCAATGAATCACAGGGTTAAACTTTTTTGTTTTATATATAAGCATGAGTTTCACTCCATGTATAATAGATTAGTTCTTTTTTTCTGTTCTGTTAATAATTTGTTTGATGTGTTCACTTCCTAATACAAACCTATGTGAATTTACACACGTATGGTTAAAAGTCATCATGAAGTCCTAGCACCAAACAATACAAAACATTAGATATAGAGATCTGCATTGACGCTAGCTAGTTGAATCCGAGTCTTTATAAGCTGTTTCATTTACATAATTGCTTAAATGTAATATAGAATCTTTGGACTTGTTAATCTGAATAGCAAATATCTTGCAGCAGGTCAAGCGCACCTGCAGTTAAGTTTTGGTTGAGGTTAAGTAGATGTCACATGAAAGCTTTAAGGGTGCAAGTCAGATAAATAAATTGTATTTCATTCCTGAGCCAAACTTAGCTAAAAGAAGAAGCTGCTTTCTATTAACAATGTTATTCACCTATTCCTATTTTGGTAAAAGAAATTTATTTTGTCAATTCATATACCAGCAGACTTGTGGAATTACTCAGCTGGTTACTAGTTAGTTTTGGCTGATCTAAGTTGATTTCTACTGAGACAGAACAGCCGCAGGAAACAGGAGCTTGGCTTGAAAAAATCCAAATTCCAGCAAAAACCAGGAGAAAATTTCAGAAAACTTTCCATTGGATTTTCCATAAAGATTGAAAAGAGTTATATAAATATCTGAGATCTTCCAGTGTGACCACCAGGCTTGAGTTTCTCTGGTGATATGATATTTTGGATTTGCCTAAATAACTCAGCAAGTTGATTACATGGCTGGTATTTTGTTTTATCCTGAGCTCTTGTACATATACTGATTATACCCTAAAAAGAGAGCTTCCCAGGAGTTTATGGAATTAAATAGTTCTTAATATAATTGAGTCTTAATACTTTAATTAAGAGATGGATAGTCACAAAAGCAGCAAAAAAGGCATGTTACAGATCAGCTCCAGAAGAAGCTTTGAGCTTTTTTACTTTAAAAAGTTCCTATTTTTTCTTCTGAATGAGTATATTTGTATTTCTTAGACTATATCTAATATTAAAAAAAGTAAAACCAGGTAATAATGTATTCTCTAGGTTGCAGTGCACTGTTGCTGTAGGAGAAGGAGTGTCCCACCTTCACAGTGTTTCCAAGAAGACAGAACACTGTCACACTGGGTCCCTTGTCCCTGTGTCCTGGTCATAGATTCTTGCTCTCTTAGCTAGTCCTCAAGTTTTGGGATATAATAATCAGTTAGCTACAAAATACACAGACCAATGATGACAGCTGTCCAGTAGAAGTAATAGGTTTTTATATTCCCATAGTTGCTTTCCAGCCGTATCTGTAAGAACTGTTTAAGCCTGACACTTCAGAAACAACCTAAAAGGCAGTTCCTCTACCATGTTTTTATAACCAGCTGCATATTTTTATATTTTCTCATGTTACGCCACCAGCAAGGCCTTATGTCACTCTTTGGCTAAATATTACTGCATAAGCTTCAGCAAATTCTTTAAAATGTTGTATTTAATATCTTAAGAAAGCTTCTGGGTCATCTCACTTGGTCTCTCAAAAGGACAAATGAAGCACTTTGTCAGATTATGATTATTTTTATGTGGGTTAAAAGCTATTCCTATTATATATAATAATGTCATGTTTGAATAGCTGCAAGTGAAAGAACCAGTGGTACTCAAGATACAATGTTTGCAAATCTTAAATAAACCATTTATACAATTTAAGCAAATGTGGAAATTGACTCTGGCATTTTAGTGCCTTGGGTGGTGATTTCTCTTTTTTAAACAAAATATACTTTCAGAACTTCTCATAATCTAGAGTACCAGCAGCAAGTGAAATGAAATTTACTTTTAGTTATTATTTTCAGGTTTATTCCATTGCAGATGTTAACAAAGGACCGAAATAATGACACTGGTTTTAGAAGATGGCAGTGTGTGTAGTCATGGCAACAGAGAACTCGCCTCCCAAGTATTTACTGAATTTGTCAGGTGGTGTCAACATGCACTGTTACTTGCTGCCACAGCCACATTTTGTCAGTACCTCAGACGGTCAGGTCAGTACTAGCTCAGCTACAGCCCCGTGAGCAGCCAAGGTGTACTAAAGTCAAAGCGTCATCTCCTTCCAGGGCTCACAGTCAGCTGTGCTGCCTCTCCTGTGCACTCTGACGCTCAGGCAGGAAGTAATCTGCCTTAAATTTACTGAAGTTCAACCAGGAATGTCAGTGTAGAGGGAAAAAATTGCCCTCCAAAATGCAAAACCTGTGGGCACCATTGCAGACCTTCCCCTAACCCCCGCCAGAAGCTGGAGGCAGCCAAATGAAATACGGTTCGATACGGTACCATACCAATTCAAGTCAAACAACCTGAATAGAAATGCATTGTTTTGATGTTCCTGATGAAAAATTAAAAGAGACGGAAAAAGCAGCCTTTCTGAACACAGTTTCAATGTTGTGCTCTCTGGGTTTTCTCAAGAAGTGTTACTTTTAACTGCTCAAGAGTATTTTAAATTATTTTAAGTAGCATCATTTATGTACCTGACTGAACAGGAATGTATCCAAACATGCCCAGGCAAATATTTTTTCATTTGTTCTTTATACAAAGACATTTTTTGTGTTTGTGCCTCATGGCAAGACTTTCAGGAACCAGTCTGTGGATGACTCCTCTCTCCTCTTGAGTTATGTCTCCTTGCAACAGTCAAGAGAAGGGGTGGGGAAGAGAAGTGCTTCAGGTCAAGAGGATTTAACCTTTTTTGTTAATGTTTAAAAACTTCATGTGCACAAGTAAACTCTTATACACAAATTCTAAAAACTTGGCAAAAAGGGATGTTGTTTACCTGATACCAGAAATTAAGCTGGTTTTCTGGGGCACTGGAGGGGAGTCATTGCAACATTAATGGTCACTGAGTATGAATTTGAGGAAGACCTTAATGTCAGCCATAGCTCAGTGTAAATAAAGATCAAGGAGTTAGTAGGCCAGGGGTCTTCTGATGCAAGCGATATTTTGGTAGAAAATTATACCATAGAATCATAGAATACCGGGTTGGAAGGGACCTCAAGGATCATCTGGTCCAACCTTCCTTGGCAAATTAAGAATAAGCCACAAGTAGTGCCCTTGCCCTTGCAACCGTAAATGGAGACTGGCAGATTCTCAATTTCTTGCCCAGCCATGTTTTCTTGTTTACATTTAGTATATAAGCAAATTGCATTAATCATAGAAGTCCTATTTCTTAATGCTTATGCATGTCGTCCATCAGCAATATTATCAGAAGATCTGCCAACAATATTTTTTTTTCATTTTTTTTTATCCCTGAAGCCTGCTATGCAATTAGTCAACATAATTAAAGGCTGCAAATCACAGGAAAAATGTTCTGTTTACATCATTCAATATGTCCCTTTACCACTAATGTGCTATAGTGTTCCCCTCACAGATTTTTAGTAATCTTCATCAAATTTTCTACAGATCTACTAAGTATGGTGGCTTCTCTCAGACCCTTTACTGTGTGCATTCCAGCTAAACTGGGCGATACTCCATAATTGTTCTCAAGCTCTGTCATCAGCATCCACTAATAGTAGCTGTGGGCACAGGAATGCACTTGGGGATATTAAAATGTTCACGATATATATACACATATTACATGGAAATGAGTAAGTACACTGGTTTCTTTAAAAATGACTTAAAGTGGGTTTTTTTGAAAAAATTACCATATTATGGACAACTTCTTTATTGCAATCAGTGCCAAATACCCTAAACTGTAGCAGAACTGCCAAAGTTAAAAAAAAAAAGTATGGAAGTCTTAAGTTCGCTGGTATTTTTAGATATTTGTCAAACAGCATGAAAGATTTCAAAAGTTTGACCCTTTGGAGTCCCTTCCATCTACGCAAACTTGTAACCTAGTTTTTCAGTTCACAGAAAACAACATTTTTCTCCTCTGTTTTACTTGGCTTGAGTTTCACTTGGAACTTCTCTTTCCCACAGTGTACTCTGAAATGACAGGGAGAGAGAGACGGACAGATCAAACGTTTTCTTGATGGATGACAATGTTAGCAGTAAAGGTTTGTGACTTGCTAATTCTCAGTCAGCAACCTCTTCAGCAGTGTATATGCTAATTCATCATTATGCTCTTCAAATTTGGAAATGCATTTATAATGTTCCCTCAGGAAGTGTGCCTTGGCCAATCTGCTAGCCAAGCGTTAAAGGAGGAGTAAGCACAACAACTGAACCTTTGCTGTAGGACATCCAGCCAGTCCTTGCAGAAGAGGACAGAGACACACCCTGTATTGCAGCAACTCACAAGACCTATTTCTTATCAGCTACGTGGATTTCAAAACAAATCAGTAAAATGTTCTAAATCTTCTCACTGCCAGTTGGAAACATGTACAGAAAAAGCAAGCTTTGCACGATTATTTAAATGTCATTCTATGTGAAGCTGCGGTTGCTTTATAAAATAAACTACTCTGATGAAAAGTAATGATGCGGTTCATGTTTAAAGCTTGCAGTAAGAGCAGCAAGTACTAAGACAGAGTGAAAGACCTCATGTTCCTTTCACCTAGGTGGTCTGGGTCTGATGCAGTCATGTATCTCTGAAATAAAAGGCAAAACAGGTGAAAGACAACTTGCAGCTCTGGAAAAGCTCCAAAAGTCACGGCTTGTGTATACATCGTGGGAAAGAAGGATCTGACTGCATCTTCACTGAACAGCAGTCTTCACTCTTCAACTGTGAGAGAGAATTCAACCACACACTTTCTATTTTCTAGCATTGCTCTGGGTATCACGTACATCTAGCACTGTAGCTGCAGCACTATTAAAATCAAACTTACTTAATGTTTCTCATTATAACTGCAAATGGGCTTGGCTTGGACCATCAGCTAGCCATTGACCTACAGGAAATATCCTCTGACTTGATCATCGCTGTATGAATCTGCAACGCAGACAATTGATTAAGCCTGTACATCAGTATTGATTGTGGTTATGACCTTTTTGATTTACTCAGTGAACAGTAATATAAATTCTTGACGGGTACTATAATCCATATTTCCCAAGCTGCTGTCAGTCGTTCTGAAAAGAGTACCACTGCAGTTTACTAGATTAGCAGCCAAATTGATGCTTATGCATAAGCAGATAAGACAGAAAGCCAGTCCTGTGGGAAGATATGTGCTGTACCCAGAGAAGCATTTTGGTGTGTGCTTATCTTTGAATGCAAGAGCAACCTCATTATTGCTGTGACCTGACTCAGATGTTTAATATCAAGTATATGTTGACCAAGTTGGCAGAACTGAGACATACATAGTACTGTGCACTTTGCAAGGCTAAGCCCAAAGGGCCTTTCATCTCAGAGCCCCGTCATTACTGATCATACCGCAAGGTCAGCCACTCATTACTGTGACATGCTCAGTATCAGTCAGCTGCACAAAATACATCAAAAAGCAGTTAGAATAAAGCTTTACATTGAGGGTATTTAATAATTTTTTGGAAATTACTAGGAAGAGGTACTGAAAACTTTGAGCCAAATTGTACCATTTTAAGTTTGCATACAGCTTCCAATGACTTCATATCTGCTGACAGCAGAGTAGCCACATGCTTCTGTCTGAAAGCAGAATTTGGCTCTCTGACAGCTTAAAAACAAAAAGAAGCTTTTCAAACCAGTTGGTGGATAAATACTTTGTACCAAAGGCCTTTGTATTTCTACCAAAATGAATCACCACACTTTCTGTTTAGACAATACTTTTTCAAATCAAGTCAGCCTGAGGAAAACCACAAAATCACATATTTGTATTAAAATACTCTTTTTTTTTCTTCAAATGAGAGGAATGCTAAGCATCCATGACCTATATAGCTATTTTCAGCTAGATAGGAATTCATTATATTTACAGGGCACTTTACTAATTCTTCTTTAGATTCTAATAGCAGAAAGCCTGTTAATGGAATTGAGACACTATAGCAACTGTTTAAATGTTTTATATATAAAACATATACAGATGAGATGTACTCACTTAGGGGATCACGTGTGATTATAAACTACATTATTTATCCTCATTAGTATGATTATACACAAACTAATAATAAGCTGTGGCAATCAGACCACAGGGTTGACCAATGGCTGATCAACTGCCATAGTTCTAAACGTTACCAAGTTTTGAGGTTTTTTTGGACCTGCTCCAGCTAACCTTTCCCCAAAGGATTCAGGTGACAGCATGGGCCAGGGATTGTTCCCAGTCATCAGTCTACATGTGGTTACCTTCTGAGGGTAAAGGAGTTTAGATGCATGGAGATGAGTATGTATGTCTTAGAGTCAGAGAAAACTCCAGAGTCCATTAAAAATCACAGAAACACAGAATAACTTCAGTTTGAAGCGAGCCCTGGTGATTCCAGCCCCCTGCTCACAGTAGGGCTAACTTCAGCTAGATCATTGCTCAAGCCCCTGTTCACTTGAGGTTTCAGAGTCTCCAAAGATGGAGACACTGCAAGACTTCTGGACCACCTGCTGAAGTGTTTGACCACCCTCACCGTGAAGATCTTTTTTTCCTTTTATTAGTCGGAATTTCCCTTGGTGCAATTTTGCCTATTATCTCACCTCCTTTTCCTGTGCATGCTGTGAAGATTCTGGTTCCGTCTTCTCTGTAGCTTTCCATGAAATAGTAAAGACACCAATGAGACCCTCCTGAGCCTCCTCTTCCCTAGACTGAACAAATCTAGGTCTTTCAGCTTCTTGTACATTATGTGCTGCAGCCTGCCAAATGCTCTGGTGGTTTTCCACTGGACTCACTCCAGTTTGTCAATGTCTTTGGAAGCACGAAAGCAGACAGGTACACTTCAGCATAAAAATCGCTCCCCCAGTTTAGTGCCATTTGTTAACTACCTGAGCGTGCTTTCCATGCTTTTTTGTGAGCGGCAAAGGTTAATGGTTCCCATGCGATAATGCCATGGGGATGGCCCTGCAGCATCCTCGGTCTGGGCCTGTGACAAGCAACGGTGTTCTTGAGGTTACTACTGTAGGGGTAAATTGACTCTTCTATAATGGGAGTAGCACATATGTGCTACAAAATCTGCTTCAGGATATCCCAGCTGTTTTACACACAGCCAGGCTGGCACTAGACTGGATCCTAGAAGCAGTACAGCAACATTTCCATTGAAGCTAATCCAATCGGCATTTTCATGCACAACTCCTATGAGGAAACGCAGTATCTATTAATCCAAGAAGAAATCTTCATTAGTTTGGTTTTATTACTCCTGGTGTTCAAGCTTCTCCATTTATACATAACTCTGGCAATTCTATATTGTACTGCAATGTTCAGTATAGATATAATCTTGAGCTGAGCCAATCGTATTTGCTGTGAATAGAACCTGAAAGAGCTTTCTTCTCCTACCAGATGGCATAGTTTTGGCTCATGACACAGAAATAAACTCATAGCCAGTCTTTTATGGGTAAAAAAAATGCATTTTACTTCCATTTTGAAATCTGTTTGCTATCTGTTTTTTTAGTGCAGATAGTACTTCTGACAGCTCACTTTATAATTAATCCTGACATCTTTGATGGTCTCTTTCTACATGGAGGAATGGTGTTTTCTTGCTATACTGGCATTTCACATCCCACTGAGTTCAGAACAAAGGTGGTTTTGCTGCGTTGCTTGAATGCTAAGTTTAGAGTAAGAGATGACAAGGTGAATGTAAGCCTTTGATTAGGTGGATTCATTTTTAAGACATGATTGATATATAAAATCTGCATCAGATTCTTACAAAAAAAAAGTCCTAGCCCTGTCCTGTTAAAATCCACAGTATTACCTAGAGTGGAGCATTTAGAGGATAAGTACATACTGCTACTAGTAAGTTAACATTACGTGCTAGATAACACCAGTGTTAGCTGTCTTATAACTGTTACAAGACTTACTAGAATTTTTCCTACTTCACCCATATCTGGAGCATGTAATTTTGTTTCAAACTGACAAAAATCAATCTCAGGACATTTACCACAGGCAAGGTAGTAAATACCTGAAACTTGGAGGCTTTATTTGGGCTCTCTTCTAACTCTGCATGCACTCTACATGATGGCATCAGAAGAGTGTAGGATATGGGTACCGGTACTTGTTTGGGCTAGAGGACCAAGAAGATGCAGAACCCATTCCCTTGGCTTTCCTCCAGCCAAGGGCAATTCAACACTAGCTGAACTGTCAGATACAAGCTTTAAAGCTTCTGTGCTCTACCATGTAATACAGAAGGAACATTGTATCGTCTGTCTCACAACATATCTCACCGATTTATTTTATAACCCTTTTCCCACAGCTTTGCTGGAGTAGTCATAGGGATGAAGTAGGTGATAGAGGTTTAATTTTATTCCTTTGAAGCCATGCTTATTTGTTGATTTTGTATTGTAATCTGCTAAGGTATAGGTGTTAGGATTCAGCTTTAACTATAATTACGGTTCATTTAAATGATACAGAAGTGAGGCTTATGATCATGTAGCTAGTAGGATCAGCTTTACTGCAGAAACTTAGTGCCCTTATTAAAATTAGTAAATCTAATAGCTTATATGAAATGTATGATGTTCCTAAACAGTATTAAAGATCATCGTCTGTCTATTTTATATTTTAGTTCAAAATTTGCACGTGTACAAAAATCTGCATCTCAACAATAACAGACACTGGTGCATCTGTCTTGAAACAGGAATTAGGCTTTTTGATCTGTTTACTTAATATTATGTCACAGCATAAACACCAAGTTCCTCTTTAAGTCATAGATACAAACGGGACAATGCTAAGTTCAAGCCTCTGATAATCATAAAAAACCCTGCATATTCTGATTATTACTGTCCCATCTCTTATCAGTAAATATATCAGCACATAGCACTTTTACACAGATCTGCTGAAAGCAACTATAAGCAAACTAGATTAGGCATGTTCACTTGCACTGTGTTGTATAAATTTAGGTTTGTATATAGAGGTTTTTTTAGATTTTTCAAGACATTTTCTCATATTGCAGGTTTACACCAACTAGCAGACTGAAAGAGCTATATAAAGATAAAGACTCCAGAAAAAGACCTTGCTGCAAATATTTTTGTAACCTTCTGAGATGCATGTCTCATACTGGTGGCCCAAAAATACATGGCAAAGGTACACCACCCACACTGCAGCACTTCTCATGCACTAGGGTGTGGAACAGAGAAGGAGGATTCTTTCTTCAGTCTGCCCATTTTGAGCAGCTGATATCTTGTTTGTGCAGTTGTAAAGAGCTGGAACTTTCCTTTACTATAGAACCATAGAATTGTTTAGGTTGGAAAAGACCTTTAAGATCATCAAGTCCCACTGTTAAACTAACAATGCTAAGTCCACCACTAAACCATATCCCTAAGTGTCACATCTACACTTCTTTTAAAAACCTCCAGGGTTGGTGACTCCACCACTTCCCTAGGCAGCCTGTTCTGGTGTGTGACAACTCTTTCAGTGAAGAAATTTTTCCTAATATCCAATGTAAACCTCCCCTGGCACAACTTGAGGCCATTTCCTCTTGTCTTATCGCTTATTACTTCATAGAAAAGACCAATACCCACCTTGCTGCAACCTCTTTTCAAGTATATGGGATATTGGATTCTTTGGTTTGCTGAAACAGGGTTCATTTATAACCTGGGATAAACAGATTACATGATTTTCTATACATAAACACATATACACACATTTATAAATTTACTTCTACACATAAACGAGACAACTGTTTAAACTCTTGGGTGTCTTGTGTGGTTTGCAAGACCAAAGAATTCATGAAGCAACTGACTTTGACTATATTGATCCTGTAGAGCTGTACAAAGCAAGAGAAACAGTTCCGAAACTTGCATGTTGAATTTGACTTTCTGTGAGGAAGTAAAGATAAGAATATTTTGCTTGGCTTCTGTTCTCTAATAAATTAATGTTAGTTGCCATACAAAGGTAAGGTCTGATTTTGGGAGTAAGTACCTCTGTAAAACACCTGCCAAATGGACCTGTGTACATAGACCGAGTCACACTGTGGATGATCAACACTGAAAATCTTTGTAGTCACTGCAACAGATCCTTCCAGTGGTAATTATGGAATAATTATTGGAATGTACTACAGCATAAAAAGGAATCCTGTATGTGTCCTCCTGCTGCATCCAAGAAGGGATGCGTAAGCTCAGCTTTAATATGGTGAAGACAGGAAGCTGTGACAGAGCTGTTTTCCGTTCTCATTACAGTAATTATAATTCAAAACTTGCCATTTTCCATTCGTCAGAAACTTTACCAGAAAGAAGAGATTTTATGTTTAAAATCAAGATGGCCAGAACTCTCCACTCTCTCTAATGTTTGGGTGAGAGGTAGTCAGCATTTCAGAGAGCTTTGCCCAATATTTCCCATATTCTTCTCTAAAAGACTGCAGAAGAGTGAAGCAATATATCCTTTCTCTTCTTCAGTTTTGCTCAGTTGGTTTATCCTGCTTTCTGTTATGGGCTGAAAAAAAATAAATATCTGAGACACACAATAATCTAGATATTCAAAATCAGGTGCTTTAAAAAAAGTATATTAAAACCCTATATATAGGTATATACACCTAATATAATGATAAACTCTTTCTTAACACTTGATAAAAAAAAACCCAAAATACCACCCACATTTGGAAGCAGACTTACATATGTATTTCTGAGGTGTGAAAGGCTAGAAACCCTAATTATATTTAGCATAAATCATGCAATTTTTTTTTCTCAGCAATCATATTCACAAAGCTTTTGATCATCTTATGCATTGATAGTTACCCAGTCATACCTTATCTTCCAGATGGTTCCTGAAAATTAGTAGATTAAAAGAATTTGAAGTGCTCAAACATGGTAAAAGAAACTGCAGAGCACTAAAAAGGGAAGGAAAGAAAAACTCAGAAAGCTACCAAAGGAAACAGAGAGAACAAAAGAGAAAGACAGAACAGGCTGAAATCCAGCTAGCAATACATTTAACTTCATCCGTCACTAGTATATATATATATATATATACATATATATATAAAATCAGAAATAAGAATTTAAGGTGGTCAATAAAGGAAAATAGTAGCTAAAAGGCTTATTCCAGTGTGACACAACTCAGATCCTAATCTCTCTAATCTTTCTAATCTTACTCTAATCTTTCTCTTACGCTAGAAAGGCTTCCCCATTAAATAAATTGCTCAGTGTATTTTTCACAGTAAATCTGTGTGCTTACTTTTAAATGGCATGGAGAATTTTTTTCTAAAGCAGATCACTCTTGAGTGGAGATTTCATAGTAATTTACTGAAATTTCATGGAATGTTTTCCCTAGCTCTGTGAACCCTGATGAAAGTCAGAAGGGCAAAATTAGTCTTTTTCCATAAATTCTTCTATTTCAGTTTTTATCATAGCTTCACTGTTCGGCAGTTTCTGGCCTTCCTTCTCTCTATTATGCAGCTTTATTCAACAAGGCTGTATTTGTACATATATTATACTTTGGTACCACAATTGTTCCTGTAATCACAGCAAATGGCTTTTGCAACATCTTCTGAATCTGTACTAAGCTGCTGTACTTTTGTGGGTTAATCCATAGCAGGAAAGCATGAACATTCTTGACAGGTTTTCAGACTGAAGCAAACATTACCAAAATAAAAAAAACCACAATGTGTTCACTATTAAATAGTTTGGCCAGGGGACTTTTGTTTCTCATGAACAGGAATTTGAATGAATACAAAGAAAAGTAATTTAATTATAAATATACTTGCAGTTGAACATAATGGTGCCATCAATTTTTTAGCAGACTCCACATTACAGTCCATGGGGGATCTATTAAAATATTGATAGCAGGATATGGCCCATTATGAGGACACACAATGTATTCTATTTTAAACAGAGAATTAATAAAGATTTGTTTGAGGAGGATGTAAGAAGAATAATCCATAAGGTTTATTTTGAATATCACTGGAGTGGAGGAATTCTAAACTACTGCCTTTCACTCTTTTTTGCCTTGCAACATTAGGGGGGTGGGGGGTGGGGGTGGGGGGGGTGGGGAAGAAAAGAAACAGTGTGAACTAAAATATTTCTAGCATGTAATATACATACGTATTTTTTCCCTCTCTTGTGTAATAAGAACTAGGCTTCCCAAATGGACCTGAGTACTCAAGGAAGTGGAACTGTTCTTTATTTTCTGCTTTTATCTTATCCAGGTTTACCAGAATGGCAAACTATATTTCCATTGCTCTGATGGAAGGACAGAAAAGCCTTCATTTCTAACTCAGCCTCCTTGAAGAGAATGCATAACAGACACAGACACTAATAGAGTGTTTCATATCTTTTGACCTTTTCCTGCTTCCTTAGAAATAATTGTGGTACCTTTCATAAATGTTTTCCAGCTAATACTTTCCAGTGCTCAAAAGAGGAGGAGAATATAACACTGGTGGCAGCTTGGTCTTTGGAATTTTTATTGGATACTCTTTTCTCATTTTACATTTTGTTCCCACACAAAACATTCATTCCTCCCCCTAATTTACTTCCTCTGCTGGGGAAAGGGGGAGAATCACAAGTGTGGTGAGGAAGGGGAGGGTAATACAGCTGTCAGGCCAGCACAGTCCCTAGGACCCAGCAGTTCAGACTGACGTCTCCCTCTGTTTGCTGTGCACTGGGTTCATCTGCCATTTTTGAGCAGCCTTAAAAGCCTATTTTGGAAACAGGGGGAATTTATCACCTTCCAGACAGGGATCTTGAAAAGTGATGATCAAATCCTTTATCTTTAGGTTTTACAGTTTAAGTAAGGTGGAAGCTTATGTAACTTATTGTTACTTATTTTAGCTAGCATAACAATATATGAAGATAAGCTATGTGAACACATCTATCTGAGAATGACAAGGTTTTGGCTGAGGCAAGCTTATGGTTTTCCCTGTTGGCAGGGCTGGGATATCTCTCAGAGCAGCAAGGGATAGAAATCTGGTGTGTGTGTCGCAGCTGCCAAGGCTGATTTGAAGCTGGGAAGAGTTTATGTCAGGTCCACTATGCCAGGGCAATTAGCATTGATAGGTCTTGGAAACACATGGCACCTGTACAAATGCCAGATCAACTCATTAAGATTGGTGAGATTATGCTAAAAAATTGAACTAATCAGATTTGACTGAGCTATCAAATAAAGGGAAAATGCATATTCCTGAATCTCCGATATCTGAAGTTATCTCAGCTTCTCGAGTTTCCCATTTCCTTTTTCTCTGCCTTTTCTTGTGTTGTCTAAGCCTAGCTGGTTTGATCCTGGTCTCACTAACATCATTTTCAGCAGGGCTGGGGTTGCAAACATGAACCTCTTCAAACATTGCAAATTAATAAGCTCCAGCTTTGTGCACAACTGAAACCCTTGTTCTCAAACATGTCATCAAGTGTGGCCAACCGTCATCCACACTGATAGAGTTACATAAATATATATATATGTTCTGAGAGAATGTCCCCTCCTTGTACAAAACAGGTCAAGAAGTCAAGCACTACATCCTGAAGGGTTTTCTCTGGCAGCTGCATCAGAGGATGCAGTTTTCTACTTCTATACTTCTGTGCCTTTTCCAGTTTTTCTTTTCTTTTAATGCAAGCCTTCATATTAGTACTCAGTCCTTGTTTATATGGGAAGATGTTCACATGTAAAATCTAGGGGGCTCTTGAAGACTGAAACACAGAAGACCAAACTTTTTGGGAGGGAAAAAGTTATACCCGGTCTAGTGTGGCCACATAAAGAAATCAGTGGGAAAAGCATCTTTTTTCATCTCTCTGAGCCCCTAAGCCTGCATCTCAAACGTGCGTAGAGACTACACAGCTTCTCATAGGAGGAAAGTGCTAGCAGGTTGGGCATTCTCTGTGAAGGCTCTTGGCTTCAGAAAACATGCATTATAACACATCTTGGATTTATAGAGATATTACAAAGAATGTATTTCCCCATAGATTTTCTATACACAATTTTATCCTAAAATTGAATGTAATCTATCTTGTTGATGGGCAGGAAGAGATGCACAGTGTATTTTAGTTACAATTGGAATCGTTTGGTTTCTTAAGGGGTGTCTGACAGAAGTGCCCTTCTCTCGTTGAAGAGGTGTATAGCCACGGTCACACCGTGTGTTCCAAACATGCCTCGTGAAGCTCTGCATCAGGCAATGTGGTGGTGATACTCCTTCATGTTTTGTGGTAGGACAGCATGAAAAGGGGGTTTTCTGAGTTCCAGCACTGAGATAGGGAAGAACATGAAGACCAGCAGAAAGAGGATGGGTAAATCTCAAAAATCCTTGCCTTCAACTCCTAATAAGGCTAATGTTTCTATACTCATCAACATTCCCACAATCTCAAAATGTAGATTAATTAATGCAATGATAAATCAGTAAAGATAATGAAGGTTTGATTGCACAAATTTAATTGTTTGCACAGGTTTGCATAAAGGGAACATATCAAACAGACAAAATAATTGACTCAGTTTTGCTTTGTAACAAAGCTAATTTCTCTAGCATTTGCAGAACTTTTTTTTCTTGAATAACATTTAAGGCAAAAAGCTAAAAAGACCTATTGAACAAATACATATTTCCTGACTAAAAGATAAATGCCAAGCGTTTGCTGTACAGTTAGGACCCCCACTTGTTGGATCCTAGAGAGAAAGGCCATGTACTAAGGCTGACTACCTAAGACATAGTTACATTCTCTGTTAGCACACAGTCAAGATTTTTTATTAGAATTGCCTTGACAGCTGTGAAAATATTGCTCTGCTGAAGTGATATTAGAAACAAAATTAAAAATTGGATTGTTAAAGGAAGGTATTGGGAGCAAAGGGAGACAAAGCATCAAGCTTTTGTTTAACAAATGGTCTTTTTAAGCAAAGCACATAATAAAGTCAGGCTGAACGGGGCTCTGAGCAACCTCAGCCAGTTAAAGGTTTAACTCATTGCAGGGGGGTTGGACTAGGTGACCTTTAATGGTCCCTTCCAACCCAAACTATTCTATGATTCTATGACAAAAGAGCTGTGGTGATCATAACCAGGTGTTTGTGCTCACAAACTATCGTTTAACCCTGGCTGGTCATTAAGCACCACGCAGCTGCTCGCACACTCCCCCTCCCCCCAAGGGATGGGGAGGAGGGTTGGAAAGGAACGTAAAACTCGAGGGTTGAGATAAGAACGATGCAATAGTTGAAATAGAATAAAAATGAAAGAACAATAATAACGATGATGACAATAACAGTTATAAGAAAAAGGGGAGGGAAAGAATAACATCCAGCAGGAAAAGAACATGAGGTGTGCAATGCAACTGCTCACTGCCTGCCGGTCCATGCCCAGCCCGTCCCCAAGCAGCAACCAGCCAACCCCCCAGGTACATATATACCAGCATGACATCCCATGGTATGGAACACCTCTTTGGCTGGTTTGGTTCAGCTGCCCTGGCTGTGTCTCTGCCCAATTCCTTGTGCCCATCCAGCCTTATCCCTGGCAGGGCTGGAGGGACTGCAGAGTCTCCCATCAAAGCCAAAACACAGCACCGTGCTAGCTCCTGAGAAGATAATTAACTCCATCCAGCTGAAACCAGGATGCAGACGCAGAAAAAGACCCAATAATTACAGTTTTGTTTTCTCTTACAACTTGAATTCCTGCCAGCAACAGAAATATGCAGAAATTTAATAGTACTTTGGATGCTCACTATTTAGGGTGCACTATAATGAGATACAGAGGTTCCCAAACTGCAGCTCCAGAGGCACTCCTCGCCTTTCAGGGAAAAGCAGACAGCCTGTGAGCCTCATGCCTACAGAACTGGCTGCATGCCTAGCAGGGCATTGCAAGTCACTCTGGTCTATAAGAGCAAGCACAGAGATCTTGGGTCTTTGACAGCCTATGCTTCTCATTTCAGTTAAATTTCTAAAACAGAAACCCAATGAATCTTGTGTTCCATCCATCTATCATGGGAAGAGCACTATTGAAGTCAATGAGCAATGGCATTCAATAGAAACAAAATAGTGAGAGCAGATATTGAATTTACATGTTGCCTTATGTCTTTGCCTTATCTATATATGTCATGACTGTCCTTGAACCTAGCATTTCAGTGCTGTGAAGAGGGTTTTGCTCTTCACTTTCTTAGGCTAGTCTCTTTTGGATATAATGATAATGGTAGGTGAGCACGGAACTAGTCCATTAGCAGTAGCACTTTGTATCTACATGAAATGTCTTCTTTTCCAAAAAGTCAGATGGAAGTAAGAAGTTATATGTTATATACACTACATTTTGTGTGCCTGCAATGCACAGAACAGCTGCCTGAGAGAAGGCAACACAGATGAATGGTGTCAGTCTTTGTTTATCTTTAAGTACGCTTTTAAGTAAGTCTTGAAGTATGGAAACTAATTACCTGAGCTGAGGTGAGAAAAATAGATACAAAGTTCATAAGTAAAGACCTGAAACTGCAGAAATGGAACAACAGTTTTTGAACAGTTTTTGTTGCGTTGAGTCTTTTTTTTAACAAATATCCATGAGAAAAACATTGGGAAAATGTTTAATCCAGACCAAAGCAGTATATCATAAGACAAAATGTCTTTCTTTCTTAAAGAGTATCTGGCTCTCAGATGCAGAGACTACAGATGAAGTCTTATGAGATAATTATGGCCATACAGTTTATGCTGACTGATGAATAGTGCTCAGACATCCTCCCTGTTAAGAGAAGCAGTGATGGGAAAGCAGGTGAACGTTTCTGAACCAGAGCTTCATAGTCTTCCGTGATCCAAGACTGATCAGCCAAGGTTAGCATTTAGTTGTGACATGACAGCCTGTGCCATAGCTGTAAATACCCACACCTACACATTGCATCAGGAATATCAAAGCACTTCATGTGTACAGTCCATTTAACAAAATACTGAGCAATATGAGCATAAGTACTTCAAATATGGTTCAAGTAATTACCACTTCACATGCTAAACTCAAGGGTTTATCTACATTAAGGACTGCAGAAGTAAAAGTATTTCCTTTGTGATAACAAATAAATTCATTGTTCTGATATCATCCAGGGCCAGGATAGTTAAATAGCATTAGTCAGTGCCTGTCAACTCCTTGTATAAAGTAAGCTACATTAAATCCTATAAAATACTCCTTTACACAGAAAAAACCCTCATTCATTATGAACATTGCAATGTGCATATTCATTCTGATCCGTGAAAGAAATGTAAACATTGCTCCAATTCTATGCGTATGAGAGCAGGACACAGTGAATCACCTTTTGGAACACAGAAATCATATGGAAATAATTGTTTTGCTTGGAACCTGAGATACATACAATATGCTGTGTAGTAGTGCAATGCAATATAGTGCTGTCACTTTGCATCTACTTCTTTAGAAGAAACAACAGAGAAAAGCAGTAGTTTTTCACCCAAATAAAACAATGAAGTGATCATGGCAAGAAACGGTTTGGCAGGACTAGTCAATGCCTCCTATAATTACAGTTTACTTTTTGCACAGTCTTCACCAAGGGTTCCTCTAAGCATCACAGTAAGGAATATCTTCTTCCAAAGAGACTTGCCATTGAATGCAAACAAGTATTGCCAAAACAGGTAGGCAGACCACAAAATTTTTCACAGGCCAGAATTTCACAAACAATAGCCTAGGAACCACTGAGGTTCTGCAGAGTGCTTGCTGGTGGCTTGCAGAAATTCAGCTGGCAGTGATGTTGTCCACTCCTATTTTCTAGCAGTTGAGTTTCATTAGAAGAGATCTGGAAATACAAATGTGCTGGTTTGGGCTGGGATAGAGTTAATTTTCTTCAAGATAGCCAGTATGGGGGTATGTGTTGGATTTGTGCTGGAAACAGTGTTGGTAACACAGGGATGTTTTAGCTGCTGCTGAGCAACGCTTGCACAGAGTCAGGGTGTCACCTGCCTCCCACCCACCCACCAGCGAGCAGGCTGGGGGGCGCAAGGAGCTGGGGGGGACACAGCCGGGACAGCCGGCCCCAACTGACCCAAGGGGTATTCCAGACCATATGGCGTCATGCCCAGCATATAGAGCTGGGGTAAGAAGAAGTTCAGAGTGATGGTGTTTGTCTTCCCAAGCCACCATTACACGTGACGGAGCCCTGCCTTCCTGGGGATGGCTGAACACCTGCCGGCTGAGGGGAAGCAGTGAATGAATTCCTTGTTCTGCTTCGCTTTGGTGCGCGGCTTTTGCTTCACCTCTTCCACTGTCTTTATCTCAGCCCACAAGTTCTCACTCCCACCCTTCCAACCCTCTCCCCCATCCCACCGTGGGGGCAGTGGGCGAGCAGCTGCGTGGGGCTTGGCTGCTGGTGGGGTTAAACCACAAGCACAAAGCAAGCTCTCCTAAAGCTGACCTGCTATGGAGACAGCTGCTGGTGGTGTCACAAGTGAGGAGCAGCACATGCCATTTACCAAGCAAGTTCTGGTTTAAAGTTCTGTAAAAAGAAGTTCTGTAAAAAGCCAGCAAAGTACATCAGGTGACTTTTCCTCCGATGGGTAGAAGTCTGGAGAGGTCCAAGTCCAGGGAGGGCAGGAGGGGAAAAGACCAGCCTGGAAGGAGGCAGTTGCAGTCAGGCCATCACACCAACATGCTGCATTGTTTAAAAGACAGGATTTGCCCCAGATACACAATTGTGTTTCCTAAACTTTTACGACACTACTGAGTGTATTTCCCTCATCATTTTTAAGAATTAGTTTGCCCATCTGCTGTTCCCTCAGGAGGTTAGATATGGAGCTCTTCTAATGAACAAGAAGTTCAGTGGCCATAAAACTATTAAGCAGCCGTTTTTCAAAACCATTTCAAAATATGTCTATCTAGGTGTTTAACTACACCAGGAAGTAAAAGATACGATAAATCCACTCTACACATTGTATCTATATTTAGCATATGTTTGCTTTCTTCTTTCTGTGAAATTTTATACATGATTTCTCTGCTGGTGATATTTTACAGAATAAATAGAGGAGATCAAATAATAGAACTAAAAATCTCCAGAATTATTTCTTCTCCTCCCTCCCTTTCACACTTCCCATTTTCTGCCAGTTCTATGTAATTTCTACTTTTTTCTCCTTCTGGTAAATTTATGTCCTTTTAAACTCAACCAAAGTTCCAACATTGATATTGTATTTTTTTTTTCTGGTGAACCATTGCTAATAAAGATTCTACAGATCAAAAATTTCTGTTACTTACAGAAACATAAGCCATGACTCACACATTAGGTAATCAGTAATTTCCATAAATCCTAGTATTCTTTTATAGGTAGGACACAAAAAGTTTCTTAAATTTCAGAGATTAGCAGGCACACACCCTCTAAACGTTTATTATAAACTTTCTCCATGTTTTGTTAATTGATTGTTTTCCTTTTAGGCTGCAATTCTGAAGTCAAAGGTATCATCTCAGTCTTACTTTTTATTTGAAAACTGGAAGGCAATAAGAATAATTTAAGAAAATTTAACATGCTATTTAAAATACTTTTCTTGTTAAACTAATACAGCAATTATCTGAAATTCAAAGACCTTCTGTTAATGCATGGGATACTAAGAGATAATATATTTGATGGCTATAACAATTAGCTATTTTAATTCTCTAGAAGCTTCAATGAAGAGCCAAAATTTGAAATTTACAGTAGTCTTGTTAGGTGAAAAAGACTTGTGTTGATCTCCTTCACTGACGTTCTCTTGAAATACTGCATTAAACTCCATGTTTGTGAACAGACCTAGGAGGAACCCTCTGTAACCTTTTAAAAGTGGTATCTCATTGTGTGATACACACACACAACTGAAAGAGAATTAAAGCAGATGGTGGAAACTCGACCCCTGCTTAGATGTCCTATGCATATGAATTGTCTCATCTTGAGATCTCTGTGCTATTGTGAGCTCTGTGATAACATTAGGATTAAAAGAAAGGAAGCAATGCAATAACATCTCGGTTTTGGCAATTCTAAAACTATGGCTGCTAGGAAAATAGATAATGTTCAGTTTTTCAGTTTTTCAGCTCATTCCTTAAAGCAGCAAGCAGAAATTATTATTTTATTTTTTTTTTACCCATGAACATTTATAATCAGTTACAAATAATCCATTTGCTATGGACTTGGTCAGAAACTGGGTTGACTATCTGTGCAGGGCAGTAAAGGAACAAAAAACTGGCTACTTGAAGTTCGTGGTATATGAACAGGAAAAGCAGATTTTGTCAGGCTTCTTCCTGAGCAAGGGAAAGGGTTGGGAATATACTATTTAAATGGTAATCTGATTCTAGACATATTTCCACCACACCGAGTAGGCTGGCTGGTAAGGTTGCCTCGTTCAATCTTATGTTAACTAGGAAAACTCACATAGCAGTTACAAAGAACTTAAAAATGCAAGCAAGTGGTACAAATTAAGCATAGAGTATCTGGGGAAAAAAAGAAGTGGATGTAAATTCTCAGCCTATTCTAGAACATTTCTGGTTTTAGTTATTTTAGTATAAAATCAAAACCCACCAACACAAAAATCTCCTTTCCAACAGCAGCAGCTCCAAACGGTTCAGATCTGAGCATAAGATGTGGCCATTCTGGATACCAATACAAGAAAATTTTGTGCTTAAAGTCAATGTAGGCCAATAGTAAAAAATAATTTCAGTATGGCAGTTCTGATACTTCCACTGATCCCTGATTCCTATAATTTTGTAATAGGGTGGTTAAAACTGAGTATAATTTAAAGCAGCCTTTAGGCTCTGTATGTTGACTTTCAGGAAGTTACAGTGCTTTGTACTTTGTAAATCACTATTGTTCTGGGATGCAAAAATTTATACTCATCAAAGAATTACTTGCTTGTGGCTGAGGAGATATCAAGAGTCAAAAACAGTAGATCTGTAAAGCTGATGGCCTCCCATTTGGAAAGGTTAACACCTGGTTCATGGTATACTGCCTGCCCATATCTCGTCTCCTATGCTTTCAGTAGCCCACTCTTTACCAGAACTGTAACTTTTTTAGAAAGTGCAGAATTATTGTCTTTTTTAGGCAATTGGCATTCAAGATGTATGCACTTGTAGATTTGAACAAAACATGAAAATTTTATGTCTTAATTACATTTGAAGTTAATCTACATATTAGAAACTGAAAAAATAAAATTAAATCACTGTCAAGGTCATGTTGCCATTCCTATCTGCAGCTATTCAAATAGATGACCCACCACCTCCAGAGCCTCTGAAGTGATTCTTCATTCTAAAGCTTGCTAAATTAAACTTTTTTCTTAGAAGGGATGGCAGGTAAACAATCTTTTTGATTCTTTTCTCCTTGGTCCTGAAACGTTTTTCCTTATTTGGATACATACTGGAAAGGTCTATTAATTAAAAAGTCTTACAACAGAAAAATCAAACCAAAGGAGACAAGGAAAGACCAGGATCATAAAACTATCTTTAATTACATCAACACCTCTTTCTTGCCTTGGCTTTTGTTTGTTTTGGGCTGTATATTTATGTTTTTTCTAAATACACTTCTGAGGTTAGGAAAGCATTTATAGAGACAAGCTTTCACATACCACCTACAAATGATACTAATTAAGCTACAATGATATTTATATAGTGCCTAGCTAATGGAAAAATCCATCGCTTTAACTTGGTCCATGGTGATGCTGCCAGTGATAGCTATACAGGGGGCTTGTTTCCTTAGGGGGAAGATCAGCCAACCTCCCAGCCTTGTTAACCTGCCCAGATACCTAAACCCACTGTGAACAAACCAACCCTGATGCAATACCCAATAGAAGGTTTTCCCATCCTCCACATTTCACTTTAAAAGCAGGTTTTAAAGTGAAGACTCCCATTTTTGATTTGAGGTGAAGGAGCCGTGCGGTTCTGTTACAAGAAATGTCACGGGGTGATCCTGGTGGCAGCTTCTGGGTGTGCAGGAGGAGAGGGAACATCAGTGCATGCGTCTGCAAGACCACGTATGTGCTTTTTATTTTCCTGGTTGTAATTGTAAAGTATGTAATTTGAAAATATTACAAACGTAATAAAATGTACTTTTCACCTCTCTTAGTTCATGTTTTTCACCTAAGAAGCTACCTCAAGAAAATCCCATGAAACCTAGTGATACTAAGGAAGTACTAGGGGAAGTGATGAGGCTAACAACAGGTGTGTATGATCTCCAGGGTTTGAGGAAGGATGCCTTTTAGTCGGCTGGCTGAAGGATGTGTTTGTACTTCAGTTGTACAGATGCATTATCCAGCTGTGCAAATCTCCTCTAACACAGAGCTCTAACTTTCAGGACCTTTTTCATATCAAACTAGTTATTACAGGACTGGCAAGATCAAAACACACTTTTGAAGCTTTTTCATTTCTTCCCATTAACTTTGTGAGCAGCAGTTTGGACACTATAAGCCTAGGTAGTGCAGGGACGAATTTTTGCTTTTGACTATCTTGCAGCAAGTGCAGTGGCACCTGGTATAACCGAGTAGTGGAAATTTTCATAGAACAGCTAATGTGTATGGAATTTGAAATTCACAGGCAAAAGAATAAAATCACTCAAATGCTGTTGCTCTCTTAGTACTATTCACTTTTTTTATTCTTCTTACCTATATTTTTATATTTTGCCAGGTAGCTCTTCTTCTGGCTTTTCAGAACTTGGCTTCATTTCTCTTTTCCTTTTTTCTGGTTCCACTCATTATATTAAGTCAATTTCAGATTCCCTTCTTTTGTTGTCTTATTATCATATTTAGTTATTCAAAAGTGAAAGCAGGGTGTTAATTTTTACTGATTTTATACAAAGAATCTACTCATAGACTTATTCCATGGAAAGGTCTAGAGAACAAAAGGAGTGTCAGGCTCGTTATAGGACAATGTGCACTGCAAAGAACTAATTCTTTGTGATGAATACAAGTGTGAAGTGAAAAGGAAAATGACAAATGTTCATGCCTAACATAAACCAGAAGGTTTCTGCCAAGATATGGGACATATTAAAAATGACTTTAGGAAGTTTTAGAATAAGGGAAAGACACACATAGATTTGGGGGCGGGGTGGGGGGTGGGGGTGGGTAGGCAGAAGTCTACATTTTATTTTGTAAAAAATCAAAGCTTAATGCGTCAAATTCAGGTGACAATACACTTTCATCTGTAGCCAGTCTTGAAGTAATTAATATATGGTTGTTCTTACGCCATCAGTACTCAGTTGACACAATGCACTGGGCTTCACTAAGGTTATTGGAATGACTTTTTCCCATGTTATTTCATAGGAAGTGCTCTGTTGTGGGCACAGAGAGAGGCAGTAGGCAGTTCCTTTGTCAGTTCTCTGTAAGCCACTCCATTTCTATCTCCCTACAACAAACTGGTTATTCCTTACCAGAAAAGAAAAGTGAAAAAGAAGCAATGAAAGATAAGGCAAGTTACCTGACAGCAGCCTGCACTATTGCTGGGAAGTAAAAGAGAGAAAAAAATGGGATGGATGAAGTGGAAAGGGGAAGAGAGCAGGGAGCAGGGAGCAGGGAAGTGAAAGGGAAAAAAAAGGAAAAATCTGACAGGCAGGAGGAAAACTACAGGGAACTCCTTAAGAGTGCTCATCCCATCTGCTTGAGAGCTCCCAGCGAAGAAAATAGGATAGCCTGCTTGTGTGTAGTCCACATGAGAAGTCCTGTGAGAGAGGTTCCTTCTCTGGCGTTTTTTTATTTTTCTCAAAAACAATAACCTGAAAAAAGAATGAACCATAATTTTTTTTCTCCATATGAATTTTGAGCTAGGTTTCCATTATCTAACCATGATTTCTCTGACTAGATGAATTGAGGTTAATGAGGTCGTTGTAGCTCAGTATTTATTTGCATTTACTAAAATTAAGCAACACAGTTTAGCGGAGCAGGGAGGGGGGGTAGCAGGCTTTTTATGATGCATTAGAAAGCCAACTTCAATCAGTTCTTTGCAGTATGATGAGCCTATTCAAGATTTCCAGAATTCAGTAACGACTGCTGAGAGCCACATTCTGTTGATGATAATACCTTTGCTCTCTAAGTAGCACATTCATTTTAACTCTATGTGAACCAAGCTGAGAGGTTTCAAACTAAAATGATCCAGGAACAAACACTGAAAGCAAGAAGCCCTACCTTGTTTACAGTACGATCAGTAGGCGTTTGCCATGGTAGGTAATCAGAATTAAAGAACAACCTTCATCTGTACAAACCAGCATTTGCAAAACTGAGGTCAACCTAATTTTATTTGCAAGCAATGCTCTTGCTTTCTCAGTGATGATGATTCAGTGCCGTGGTCCATTTTCTTTTGATAAAAAAGGATTTCTGGAATAAAGTTCCTTTAACTGCTCACGATAGTTTCCCACAAGAGTGGATCCAGATGTTTGTAAAAAAAAAAATCCAAAAGACAAGCTTCATGAAATCGCTCAAGAATGTTTTCATGAAATATCTATAGAAATGTGAGAGATTATGTGTATAGGAAGTTGTATCTCATTTGCACTCTCATAGCATCCAAACATCTGAAAAATGAATGGAAACCATTGTACTTGACACAATGCAAACAGAATCTCCTTAACAAAAAGCAAATGAGTAATATTTATAATGACATCGTTATGCAATTTTATCTAATTTAGAAGATGAGAAATTTAAATACTGAATGAGAACTACTGTTATGGACAAGAATAATACTTGATCTTATTCTCAATAATGCTAAGACAACAGATAAAATGAGTGCCTCAGATATGACTGCCAACGTGTGCACAGGATTTTTCTTCTCACATCATTTTAACAACTGAATTAAGCTGATATTCAGAGACTGTGGAGAAAAGGGTGCCATTACAGCAGTGGACTGCAGTGCTTAAAACAGACATTTCTAAAAACTAAGCGGTTTAGAAATATTTTTTTTTCTGTATAATAACTGACTTACAGTATCAGTGAAAGGCTTTTAAATAGCAGGGAAATCAGTTTGGGATGGCTGCATTGTCTCAGCACAAGTTTTCCACCGCCCTCGAATATAGCTGTGTCTTCCTAGCAGTAAAAAATGCATTGACTAGGTGAACGACCTAATCTTCATACATCAAGTTTCTTATATATCAAGAAATAGCAAAACTTTTGCTAGACCTGAATTCCTGTACCTGCAGGAACCAATCCACTAATCTGAAGTTAAACTGCAAAAAAAAGGCTAAAACTTGCACATTATGGTGTTTGCTCCCTGCACTCCTAATTCCCTGTGCTCTGCAGTTGCTTAGGGAGCTCTCTGCAGCTGCCTTCCCACCGCCTGCCGGCCTGCCCAGGCTTCCTTGGAAGGGAAATCAAGGCAGGATGGAAGAGCATGCATTTGCAGAGCTCATCCAAGACAAAGTCAGGGTGCTGTCAGGGCGCACGCCTGGAGCAGAGAGCTGAAACAGGATTCTGGATCACGTAGCATAGGCACAGCCAAAGTTTAGTAGAACGCAGGACAAATGTTTCATAACAATTTGCTCGGGACAGGAAGGATGCCATAACAATTTAAATTAGAGGAGGATGCAAAGAGTTCTCAATTACCCAAGCTGGAACTTGTATTTAAAATCGAGCACTTCCTAAATATGACCAGAAAAGAAACAAATTTGTTCTATGGCCAAATATCACTGCCTAAAAAGAGCTATTAATACCTGATCGGTACAAACAAGCATTACATGCATCTTCCAACTGAAAATATGAGTGTTGGGCAAGAAAGCAAATCCAACTGGCAGGAGGATGTTTCCGCAGGAAGCCTGACTGCCTGTCACCTGCAGTGAAGATGAAGGCTGTGAGTCCTGTTTATCTGTCGCTGCTGTTAGAACCTTTGCAGTATTTCTGTGGCTTTCCATGGTAAATGACGATAAGAATTTTACAAAATTGTCTTTCTGTACAAGGTACAGGCATACTGTCAGAGGACACACTGTAAATCTAGCCTGCCCTTCAGGAAACAGCAGTTTACCAAGAAAACTTACAATAGCAGCAAAAAACCCCTTTTGATTCTCAGAAAGTTTGTGTTCCAGGACAGCTTGCTTGCCTGTCTATGAAGCCTATGAAAGGATGGGGAACCTGTGCTTTCATTCATTCATTGAAACAAAACCCTTCTTCAAGGCAGACTTGAAACTCTGCACAAAACTTTCCTTGGTGGCAGTGTGGACATTACTGCTGATAAATACTCAGATCTGACTGACCAAAGCTGTGTAACAGTAAAAATAGGATATGTACTATTTGAAAAGGAGTCTTTCAGTGGGAAAGGGCAAAAAGAAAACTTTTTGATATTGGTACCCTTTTGAAATGTGATATATTTGCAAACAGCAAGACACATGTTCCTAAGGAAGGTGTTTATGAGCCTTAAGGATAAATAATTTCTAAATTAGATGATTTAACATTGTTCAGAAAGTGACAAATTGAGCTAGATGTGGATAAATCACTGAAACCTCCTCTGAATATGATTGAATTTTTATAAGAGGTCCAGTAGACACTTTCAGGCACATCAGTGGTCGTGTTTTCCACAGTGTTTTCAACTCCCTATAGCAAGAACAAGTGAAGCAATAAAAGAATGCTAACTAGGTGGCAGAGGCATCCAAAACCCACAGTTAATTTCAGTTCAGATGTATTTTAGATAGTGCAAAATTAAATAAACTCTTCAGCTGGCAGCACACCTTTTGGCGCTTTGATCTTAGGTAGCTCATTAGAAGATCGAGTGTATGATACAATTTTTTTCAGGTTTTTGAAATTCTCACCTGCCTTCAGGAATGATTGTCATTTCTTGCTCTGTAAAACCTAATTTGATTACTAGTGCCATGGATCAGGTGACTGTCACCTTTCTGTGTCATGTGCACCTCCTCTGCACTGGAATGAAAAGCTAATGTATTCCTCATGTGAGTCTCCAATAAATATCATTGAATGGCAATACTGAACAGGTATCATTATGGAGTGGAGTGGAAATTTCAATTACAAACGAGAAACAGGATGGAAAAAAAATATAAAAATATCAAAGCTACAAAGCCAGGCATTATACTTAAGGAAAGAATTGTTTGCCCATATCTTGAAAAAAGACGCACAGCATAGCCCCATCACCCCCTTGTTCAGTAATCCACCAGCTAGAGGTGAACTGAGCCAGCAAGTCCATGAGGTCTCTGGTTGACCAGATGGAATTGAAAAGCTGAAAACCTAAATGGTCACAATACGACAGCCAAAGGTCTGAAGTGGAGCACCGCACAGGTGCAACAATGCTGTTTCTAGTGCCAGTGATAAATGCAAATATCGTTTGGGCAGCAATAAACATTATATGGCTGCGTTAGGAAGACCACAGCCAGCAGCTGCAGGGAGGTAACGCTTCCCTTCTGCTCAGCACTGGTGAAACACGTCTGAGTGCTGGGTTTAGGTCGGGGCTCCCCAGCACCAGAGAGACATGGACTTAACCGCAGCAAGCCCAGCAAAGGGCTGCCTAGGTGATTAAGGTACAGCAGCACCTGGCCTGCGAGGAGAGGTGGAGACAGCTGTGACTGCTGCAGCCCAGAGAAGAGGAGGCTCAGGGAGGCCTTATCCGTGTGTATAAATACCTGATGGGAAAGGAAAGAATAGGGAGTTGGACTCTTCTCAGTGGCATCCTGTGAGAAGATGGGAGGCTGTGGGCACAAACTGAAATACAGGAACTTCCATTTCAACACAAAAAAAACCCCAAACTTTTTTGCTGCGAGGGTTTCCAAACAATACCTTGCCTACAGAGGTTTTGGAGTCCTCACCCTTGAAGGTACTGAAAACCCAACTGGATGCTGTCCTGCGCAAGGTGGCTCTGCTTTGAGCAGCAGGGTTGGACTACCTGAGGTCCAGATGTGCTTTCCAGCCTCCATGTTTCTGCAGTTCTGTGATCTGCCAGCACCTCCAGTCCCACGGGGCTGGTGCCTGAAGCCATCAGGGCTGAGCCATCTGTTGCGCGGCACCACAGCTCGGGGCTGCAGCTTTCTGCATTTTCAGAAATGTCAGTTGCCATGGGGGAGATGATAAATTTGAGAGGTGCTTCTTTGAAGACATCTGATTTGGCAAACTTGATTTAAATACAGCAGATGCCAGTAAATGGCAGTTTAGGAGTGCTAATTTTGCTCTGAATTATCATGCCCTTGTATATATCATGCCTATGTATATATACATATATCTTAGCATCATTACATATAATATAATCTTTCTATTTTATTGGTTAATAAAAGAGACCTTTAATGTAAAGAAGAAACTGAATAAAATGTAGCCATTTTTAAGTGGGACATAAGTGTTTCTTGATGAAAACATTATGTCTTTTTAGTATTTGTAGCATCTTATGGAAGAAATTTATCTAATTAATTTTGTTTGGAGAACTAACATTTCAATGGCTAAAGTGAAATGAATACTGCCTTATATTACTATTTTAATTAATAAAATTTGAAATACTATTTTCGTCTTCCAGTTAATCACTGCAAATGTCTTACTCCTAAGTGCTTTCTTTGTTTTTTATTTGGTGCAATTTTGCAAGTCATTACTCGTAGGCACACAGCGACAGATGTGATAGGGACAAACAGTGGCTTTTCAAGAAGTCTGGGAGACCTTTTGGTGCTGATGATCCCATCGCTCACCAAATGTCCAAATTCACCTTTCTTGCCTAGCATTAGTTTGTCACACTGGGCCCAGCAGCTTTACACTGCAGTGATCATCATATCTAAATTTGCACAGCGCACCCTGAAATAAGCGGCTCTTACTCCTTTTCGGCACAGGAACTTGATAATGGAATTCATTTACATTGGTGTCTCAGAAGCTGGTTTGGCTTTTACAGAAAAAGCTGGTTCCCTGAGGCAAGAAAAGTAAGGCTGAGCAGCAAGAATTTGGCTAGTTTGCAGGTGAGGGCAAGCATTAGCAAGATCGTGCCTTGCCTTGAGACTAAGCATTGTTTCTGTAGGCAAGAGGCTGCGCCAATACATTTTCTATTAATACAATACTTTTATGAGATGTGTAGTGTCCTAGACTATTTAGCACTTGATTAAGTTTCACGTTGCTTGTCAACAACTTCAGAAATGTCAACAAAATGGGCTTTGGCAGATTATTTTCAGCTGACTAACCGGTGGTTGAAGAAATTCATCAGTTCTTTAGGTGACAGGTTTCTCTTCTTCTGTCACGGCAGGGAGGGATGCATGGTGTGAAGCAGATGTATTTATTAAATCGTTTTTCACTTCTGGCAGGCAAGGAGGCAACAAAACAGTCACACCTGGAGCTTTGATAACCTGGCTCATGTAGAGCTGGTCTGTTCAAAACCACTTGCAGATGTGCTGCTTTTGTTTTGGTTGATTTCAACCCTCTCTCCCTCATCAGCTTGTGAAGCTACAACAGCGAGCTACGAGAAATTACACCCGTTCATCTCTTGCTGTGTAGGTACGTATGGTGCTGCTCCAAACTCATCCCTCAGCTCACAAAAGCTGTTTCTTTTGGTGAAATCTGTTCGCTGCCATGTGGCTTGACAAGGCAGCTAATCCTGCTGTGAGGTCAGTCACTGTTAATTGTCCTACAAGATAATTGTTTCTGACCCTGGGCTTCCAAACACCAACCACTGTTTTCACAGTGAGAGTATGATGAATGGGCTATGGCGTTCATGAAGATTTAAAAATTGTGGAGTTGCTCTGTTTCAATGGTGGCACACAAGAATCAAGAGTATGATTTCAGACCCGGGCAATGCTAGAAAAAGTGTTTTATGAATTAGTGTTCTAAATTGAACTTGGCTGTCCAATATTCTGAAGTTTTTTGAACGATTCTTGTTTTCTGTGCCGACTGGGGAAGGTGCCGTTCCCCTTCTGCCATTGCTTAGCTATTGGTTTCAACAGTCGCACCCCAAAGCTGCAGGAACAATGAGTATCTTGCAAATGTGCATAGTAGCACCAGCAACAAGTAAACCACAGCCGCAGTAAAGTGTGAGTAAAACGAATGCGGTAGCACAGGCTGGCAGGGCGGGCGGAGGGATGCTTGGGGACACACACGAGTCACCACAGCCCCTTGCCACCCCTGGTGACACCGGCTGCGGAAGCCGCACACGGCGGCTGCTGGCTCTGCGCAAACCGGCGCTGCCCGACATCCGAACCGCGCGGCGCCGCACGGAGACGGGGGGAGGCGCACGGCGGCCGGGCACCGCTGGCCCTCCGCCGCACCGGGCACCGCCGGCCCTCCGCCGCACCGGGCACCGCCGGGCACCGCCGGCCCTCCGCCGCAGCCCGGCCGCAGCGCTCCTCCGCCAAGCCCCGCGGAAGACCCGTGGCCGCGCAAGGGGCGCGCCGTGCCAGCGGGGACAGCGCGCCTCCCCCGGTACCGCTGCCGTCCCCAGTGCCGCCCCCTCCCCCGGTCCGGCCGCCGCCCCCGGTGCCGCCCGCCCCGGCCCTGATTGGGCCCGCGGGGAGGCCCCTCCCGCCGCGCCCCCGCCCGCCCGGGCGGCCCCGCCGCCGCGCCGCGCCCGCTCCCCAAATACACCTTGGCGGCGGCGGGGAGCGCACGGCGCCTGCCCAGAGCCCTCGGTGGGGCTGCGCGGCCGCGGCGGCCCCCGCCATGGTGAGTGAGCGGCGCCCGCGGCGCGGAGCGGAGCGGCGCGGCGGGGACCCTGGACAGCGCTGGGACGGGGCGCCCGGCCGTGCCCGCGGGGAGCGGGGCTGGGGGGCCGGGGCGGCGTCGGGCCCTGCCCGGCCGTGCGGTGCGGGGCTGAGCCCCGGGAGCGGGCGGGGAGCGGTGGTGTCGCGGGGAGCCGTCGGCACCCTGAGCCCCGCTGGCGCCGTGCCCCCGGCCAGGTGCGGCATCGGGCGAGATAACGGGGCGGGGAGCGGGCCGGGGGCTTCAGCCGCCAGGGGCAGCAGCCGCCAGGGGCACGTCGGCGGCCTGTGTGCATCCTCGGCTTTCTAAGAATTCGCTGCTGCTGGTGCCCGTCGAGCTAATTAAACCCATTCAGGCTCGATTTACTGCATTACACCTGGGTGAGGCTTCTTACCGGGTTTTCACAGTAATTAGCACCGTTGCACTGCACGAGTTAGACACAAAACCGGCTTTTAATCACATACTCGATGCTCTAACAATAACTTCATTTTTGCATTTACTATTCCAATTCTTTTTTTCTTTCTTTTTTTTTTTTTTTTTTTTTTCTAGGAAGAATAAATGAAACCACAAGCCGTGTCATATTCATTATGACTGGCAGTTTACTTTTTTACTTTTTTGGTCGGTTTTCTTAGATCCACTATTCTTTCTGTGTGTGTGTGTGGGGGGGGGTTGTTTGTTTTTTCCCCAGTACTTTAGGCTTGTAATTCCCTTTCTGAGTGTGTGGAGTTGTTTCTGTGGCTAAGGTTCAGCTACCATTACTCGCCTAGGCCTAGTAGTCCCTTTGTAAAATTATCTTTAGTATAAACACGAGACACTTGAAAAGTTTTTCTTGTATGTAAAGCATCTTACGTATTCTCTCAAGCTTGATGTAATGCTGCTCCTAAAATGGCTCTATTTTAGCAACTGGTCACTTAGTCTGTGTCTGTACTGAGATGACTTTCTAAGTTCAAAGGGCGAGTTCTACGTTCGAAGGGTGAATTAACAGGAAAAAAGTCCTGAGCAAGGCAGTATTGCTAAAACCAAGTGTGGTGGTGCAATGCACTGCTCGTGATACTGTGTTTGGGCTGTGCACCTTCACCGGCCTGCGGGTGACACGGTGCTGTGTCCGGGCTGGTCTAAAGGGAAATGGTAATGCTTTTCAATGGGTGGAATATTAGCAGGAAAAAAGAAATTCTTATCCACTCCAGTTTTGCATTGTGAAGCCTCTGAATACAGAATTACAGAATAATGTAACAGAGTGATTTTGCGTAACAAGTGTTAAGGCTTTAATTATCTTTCTGTGAATAGAACAAAATGTTTGACTTATTTGGAAATGGTCTAATCTTACAGTTTTTCCCAAGACAAAACTCCCAGTGCAGCCAACTCCCTTTTCATGTAGTTATGATTAAGATTGTTTCCAAACTACAGAAAGTAGGTGCAAGGAAGCATACACTTCAAATCGCATAAACAGGTCTGCTGCTTTTCTAGGGTTAGGAACAAAAGGTGGTGGCAGCTCATGCTGGAAAGAGATTCTGGTAACAAACTATTTTACATAATTAATCAGAGAAGTTAAGCAATTTAAGCAACCAGAGAATGCATGCAAATGTGTTACAAATGCCAGCATGGAAAGTTCTCTTTATTGTAGAGAAGTTTCTTCCTTGGATTGTGTTGCTCTGGGGTGCTGCGTATGGCCATACATTCTGCAGCTGTGATGACTGTTCTCTTTGCTTTGCCAATAGCAAGAACCTTAAATGAACTAGGTGATTGTGAGGAAGCATAGGGAATGCTGTAACAGTGAAATAAAAGACTTTATGCTTCACGTTCTCAGAAGAGAAGAGCAACTGCTGAAATCATGCCGGTGTAAAGCAGGCAGGAAAACCAGGAGAGGAGAAAGAAGGAAATCGCATCTTGAGATCTCTTGGTTGTATTTTTTTTTTTTCTGGGGAGTTACGTAGCTTGCAGCTATTGTGAGTCATGACAGTGTAAGATCGTGAGGCAAACATTGGAGGAGAAAGTAAGGGATTTAGTTTTTCTGCAGTGAGTTTCTTACCCTTTTTTGACATTAGCAATAAAATGGCTCACCATCCCTTCTCCCCCTGGTTCACTTACTGGGTATTTGCCTAAATTATTCAATTAAGTTTTCAATTACCCATTAAAAATGAGAAGTCAAGGTTAGTCTTTAATGTTGTGTCCATAAAAGTAAGTACTGAAGTCTTGTATATTTGTCTTATTCTGATTAATGCTTCCTTTAAAAAATGTCTTTAAGCATTCTGTGACAGTCTGTTTCAAAACAGATCCCGTAGTGAAATCAAAACATAAGTAAGAGTTTATAATAAAATCTAATGCTCAAAATATCAGTAGCAGTCAAAATCTGGTTATGTCATGTAATAAAAGGCAAAATATCACAGCCATTATGAAGATAAATGCCATCTGTTTGAAATTCTAAAAGAGAGAGAGGGAGAGAGAGAGGCTCAAAATAAGAATCCAGGAAGTCAAGGTAGAGTTTGTAGCAAATACAGTTGTTTTGCTCTTAACTGAAAGGAGTTGTTGAACAAAAATATGTGGTAAATTGTATCTTAGTTTAAAAAAAAAAAATAACAAAGCACCACAGTAATCTAAGGAAGCAGACACAACCTTCTAAATTATCAACAAGAAAATATTTATTAGAAGGTACTGTCTGTGTTTTGTATCCACTCTGTAGACATGCAGCAAGTTTCCTTTTCTGATACAAACTTACTCATTTAAGAAAAAATCAGTCTGGGTAAAAAGACGACTTAAAATAGTTATTGGAAGCCTCAGGGCGTGTTTGAATGAATTTTGTTGTAACGGTATTCAGAAAACATTATTTCTCAGCTTGCACATTTTATTAGCAAATGAAAATGGAGCCATGGAGAGCTGCCATTAGTTTCTTTGCTAGAATTCCTTGCACATTTTGTACTATTTCATTTTTAAAGACCTTTATTGTCTGTGGTTTATTAAAATTCACGACATTTATTTAGATGCTTAGCATTGCATTTCAGATTATTAGCATTTGAAATTTAAATTAAGCCAAATTTGACATTACTTTGAATATTCCTTTCTGCACATTTTGAGCATCTGAGATACGGTTCTAACATATATGATATATATTCAGCAAGTCTTGCATGACTAGTTGTACCAGGAGTGGATATTCAAGTTTATCATTGAACAGATATTATATTTTTAAGTTAGTGTTCAGGGCATAAGCTTTGTTCAAGAAAGCAACACAGGACAGAATGTTAGTATCTATTTAATTCTAAATTTCTGATAGGATCTAAGCATGTGCATAAATGCACTACGGCTTCTAGCTCATGATTTGTAATAAAGGCAACAAAATTTGTTAAGAGAGTGCAGGTTTTTGCTTATAGATCCACCTGCTATGAAACAATCAAAAAGACTATGTTAATATCTCTGATGAAGCCTTTTACTTCTAACACAGGTATTGACTGCAACTTACTTTGCAATATGCTGTTCTTCTGGGTTTTTTGGTTGTCCTACTCAGGTGATGCCACTCTTAGGTCAGGGCTAGTGCCTTCGTATCATTTTGGCTCCTGGTTTATGGCCTGTAGCTCACACGGGATGCTTAGTTATTTTTGTGGATGGCAGAGTCTGGAGCAAGCTGACATCTGCTCCCCTTTCACAGGGGTGCAGGTTTTACTGCTGTCAGTTGTTCTGCTGCTTCATGACTGAAGTCAGAGCAAATACATTCTCTAGGGGTTAATTTTATTTTACCGTAGAGAGACGTCGCCAAGTCCTGTTTGTGGCTTCAGGCCCCAAGTAAATTTGAGCTTTAGGCCTTCCACAGGCCTTCAGCCTTTGAGAGAATCCCACCCCATCAGAGCAGTCTTTTGTGAGACTCACTTCTACTTATTTTTCATTGCATTTTCTATCATGTGATAGTTCTGTTAAGTGGAATCAGTGCCCTTGCTAAGAATATTACTGCTTTCACGTTTAACTGCAGAGTGTTTTAACTCATGTTATGATTTGATTGAAGTGCCCGGTTCCGCAGCTCAGACCCTCACCGGTGCATTAGGCACCCTCCCTGCTCCTTGAGCTCAGTGGTGTTGTGGTAGACATTATTCTTGATTTTACTGCTCCAACTCCTTCAATTAGTTCCTTTGCGTTACTTAAAGGCCAACTTGTGAATTGATTTCCTTCTTCCACATTCATACTAGGAGTTGCTGTTCCGAGAGGACGGTGCCCTGCTAGCAGAAGTATTCAAACAAGCCTCGTGCAAGTCAGCACCAGTAGGATGATTTCTTACAGGGAGCACGCGAGGCCTGGATGATAACCGAGCTGTGACCTCGTGCATTATTTCTGAGAGGATATTTCTGTGACGAGACCTCCTGTCCATACCTCTTGTGCATATGTGTCTGTCTGAGCGGGACAGGATGCTGTGCTGTCCCTGCTGGAGTGCCAAGGCCACTTTCTCTCTGCCCTAGGGCACAGTGAAAAAGGCATGAAGACTTGGACCCCAGCACGGGGCTATGGGGCACAGAGCTGTCTGAAACCCTCTCCTGGGGCTGTTCGACTGTGCCTTGCACTTTACGCATGGCTATGCCCATTGATTGTTTCGGCTGAAGCCATATAGAAAATAGGTCAGCCATACAGTGGCTCGGGAAGAGTGCTTTAATTGTGGGGAGTGTGATCTAGGGTGTGTGCATCGTCATGGAGGAGGCTGGAACCAGTTCCAAAGATGTTATAAAGCATTGTAGAATCTAGCCCTTAGACAGCTATTGGTATGAGAGGGTTGCAGGGAATAACCCGGGCAAGTCATCCGATTGTTTCAGTGTGAGTAAAAATTTCTTCCTAGAAGGTGAAGTCCTAAAATCCTTTAATTATTTTCTCCTCCACAAACAGAAATTGAAAGAAACATACATTCATTAAGTGACTCTCTTCCTCAGCCCCGTTCTAAGGTATTCAGAACATAAATATATCACTCCTTTGGTGAAACTATATTTTGTGGGAATCCACTAGGTGTAATTCTAGAACATCGTCGATTCCAGAGGGTGCAGTAAAACTTAAGTTTTCCATGATGCCACATACAGTAGTTGCTGCTCAGCTCTCCACTTTTAATAAGTAATAGCACAGTTATTTTTGGGATCCCAGAAACAGGTTTCTCCATGGTGTGTGAGAAAGGGGTGTGTTGTACAGTGATGATTGCCTTTCTAATGCTGACCAAGGTAAATGTGTGTTTAATTTTATTTTAACCTTTCATTTCACTTGGCGCTTGATACAGATGGAGACTGACAAAAGTTGTTCAGGGAAAGCTGATTTCCCTCCTCAGCAAATACAGAAACTCTTCACACATGAAAGAGCATTAGTAAAAGCCTGACTACAATGGAGGAACACCTCAGCAAGATTTCCAGTTTGTTGCATGGAAAAATTGGGATTTTGTATTTGCTCATAATTATTTCCGTGATTTGAAAACACAAAGCAGTATACCCACTTGCTGTTTTCTGGTTAATAGGGAGGGGTACCTGCTTGTATTAATAGCTGGTGGCTCCCTAGTCCTGGCTGCAGGCACCCTGGAGCCTAAAATACTCACTGCAGTCCCTGTTTTAAATAGCACTGCTAAAAATGGCAAAATTTCCATGTCTTTGAAGAAAGCGTGCATCAATCTAACTTTAATTTTTTAAAAAAATTTTTTTTACTTTTTGCCAAAATTGTCTTCATAGCTGTCTGTTTGCACTGGCAAGCTGAGAGTGCAAAACCACTTGCCTCATATTGAGAAAAACATTTGGTGGATTGATAAATGGTTCCAATTTTGGTGAAAATATAGCCATTAGTCCATAGAACTCACAAAGCATATTTAGAGATAGGATGTTAGAATTTCCACATGGAAAGAATGGTATGAAGGGAAGGACAGTCTTGTGGCTTAAGAAACTTTTCAGGGCTTTTAGACAATGTGGAACTATTTTATTTTTCCTCAAAAACTTCAGGAAATAATGACAGGAATAATTACAAGTAATGTTGGATTGAATTAAATGCTTATTTTGATGCAGTGAAAGGTTCCCAAACAGGTTGCATGTTATTACTAAAACCAGCCAAGAGGGAATGCCTTTCCTATAAGCAAGTACAGTCTTCAGAAATGAGAGAATGAAGTTAAACCTGGTGTGTGTTAGGCATGAAGCTATCAGGTGAGGATACCTTCCTTGTTCTACTTTTATATATAGCACCTACACCCTTTTCTGAACCCTACCTGCAAAATCTATTTGCATTTCACTTGTAGAAATGTGCAAGTGTTTTGATCCCATATTTATTTTTTAAAATCTGTCTGCAAATTTTTATAAGGTTTGACCTGAGTTTTGTAAATCACTGGGATCTACTAAACTCATGGACAAAAATACTTGTGTAACTCTGTTAAAGAGATCTGGATACACTTAGCTCAGCTGCAGTCCGATCTCCAGTGTGCCTGATTTCCCCACATCTAAAAGAGGCATCATAACACCTCCTTTCATCCTCCATTCTCCTGTCTGAGCTATTCAAAGGCAACCCCTTCTGATCAAACATCAGCTTTTTATTGTATATTTGTGTACAGCCCTGATCTTATTTTGGGCCTTCTGGAAACTTAAAATAAACAATACATCTAGCAACAGTGATGGAGAAAAAGAATGCAAGATAACGTTGGCACAATTTCTGTGCTGAGCAACCTGCTCAAGGATGAACTGACCAGACCGGGGTGTAAACGCCAGTATTTGAGTTTAAGCAAAGGCTCCACGAGAATTTTCACATGTTGACCAAGTATCAATCTCACTGACTGAGTGGTGGCCTACATGAGTGCTAAAAGATAATGAAATAGTTCCCTTCCCAGACAAAAACATTTGTTTGTGTGGTGGAAGTGACACAGCGTAGAGGAGACTTGGCTTCCAGTAAGCAGTTAGGCATTTTAATGGGCTCATGAGGCTACGTGTGTAGTGTGACGCTGAAAATCTACAGCTGGTCTGAAAATCAGTCTCAACTTAGATCAGCTCTGGACTTACTTTGCGTGTCACATGCTCCAGATGTGTGGGAGATGCAGCATGATGGTGAACTGTATGTGGAAGAAGTCGTTGACCATAACTGGTAAATTTTAGAACCAACAGAGTCACAGCTTAGTCGAGGTTTGAAGTATGCAGCTATACCATGCATGAGATCGTGGTGGGCATCATGACAATGATTATGCTCTTAGAAGATGAGTGACTGGCACTAGTAAAACCATTTTAAATGGTAGCTTAATATAATATATAAAATATGGTTTCATGCTATCTTCCTTCCAGTTTCTCCTTGAAAGTAATTTGCATTTCTAAGCAACACTAAGTTCTAAGCAAAGATAGGTTTAAACAATAAAGGGGAATTAAAAGGTAAAAGTATCTTTTCAAATAGGCTTTGAAGCGGTGAAGAACCAGGAGCACTGATGGAATACAGGATTATGATTTACATGTAGCAAAAGCTAAAAAAGAACATCCATCTCTGCCCATGTTGTGGGCAGATTTTAGCTAGCAATAAATTGGAACAGGGAAAAAAATAAATCGAAACGACAGCAGCAGTGGCACAAAAGCATCTATTGGGGTTGATGCATTTAAAAAACCCCAGATTTTCTTGCAGTTGCTGTAATGTACTGTACTGTAAATGGCTGACCTATCTGATGCTGGAATAAATATGCCATAAAAGGTTTTCTGTGCAAGTTTTTATGTAACATATCCTCACTGTTTTCTTTTCCAACTGTTACTCTACAATCATGAAAAATATTCATAATCTTTAGTAAAATATAAGTAAACACATTAAGATCTGTAATGCTAAACTTGGGGTTGGTACTCTGTCTCTTAACAAAGAAGCTGCATTACTTAGGAATGCAATCCTGTTGTCAGCTTAATATAGTATGGGCACTGTGGGATTTAGATGCTGGTAATAAACAGAATTGAAAACCCAGAGCAAAGGTTTACAACATGAATATACTGCAGAGATACTTGTGATACTGTGAGAACTTCATTTCTGCAGTGTCAGGATACTTGTAAAGTTAGCGCTTTTGTCTCGTTGGAACTTGCCAGGTACAAATATTTAAAACAAGTGTTTTGAATTTTCAGCATCACCTGCACCGTAAGCAGAAATGGTGAATGTTTCCAACCCTGTGTAAGAAGACTACACATGGTGCAGTAGACTTGCTTTCCTTGTTGTGGTTTTTTACCTGCTGAGGGTGTACACTCTGATTCATGGTGCTGCTGGATGCTTCAGCATGCCAAAAGGCTTAAAAAAATGTTTTCTTCATCTTGGCAGGAAATTTTTCATGGAGGAAATGCCACCTTCCTTTATCCTTAAACTTAGGTCTCTGGTGTTATCTTCTGGGAATTCATGCGTCTCGTTCCCTCCCTCTTCCCCAGCTATACACATGGTCTCTCAGCCTTTTCATCATGGAATTTCATGTATTTCTAGAAAAAGAGGGAACTTGCTATGTAGCATCCTCTTTTTGGTTTAAAAACAAAAAAAAAAAAAAGGCAAGTTGGAGACATCCTCTTATCTGGATAAGAGAAGATAAGCAGATAAACACAGAGGTGGAACCTGTTATTTGTTATGAGATTTCTTTTATCAAGAACCCGGTTAATGATAAATGTAACTTTCCAGTCAAAGGAGCATTTATTTTAAGGAAAATATAAAAACAACATTCGAAACCTATTTGAAGTACTCCTCTAAGTACATATGGACTTGCTAGGGCTGGAATTTGCTTTTGGTTAATTTTTCAGTTTTCTCCCACAGTTCACTGTCCAGCTTTCTGCCCATTCATGTCTGAAACAGCTGAGCTGTTCTGTGCTGGCTTGGAGCCACTATTCATGGCACCAGTATGCAACGTAGCAGGTTGGAGATGTCCTCTTATCTGGCTCCTTTTTTTGGAATGAAGATGATTTCTTAGTATAATGAAGAAAAAAACCCAAAAAGCTGTTCAGTGGTGGATGCCCATTTTACAGACTTAGAAAACGGCACACACAGAGTGGTTGTTCTCAACTTTTTGGTAGGAAACAGTACTTGAGGGGCCCTTGGTGTGGGGCAGCTCCCACGCTAAAAGCAAACTTTGCGGTATTTGGGTCGTTCGTCACTGCACAAGCTGAAGTGTTGGGACAAAGGTGTTTATCAATGGCATGTGATATTCGTTTTGGCTCTCAGTGAAGTAAATTGCGATGAGCTGGTCACCTCAGTAGAGGTAACACAGCTGAGATACCCTGCGGTCCTGACCTGCCGCTCCGGGGTGAGCAGCACACAGTGCCTGTCGGTGGGCTGCCGTGTCCGCACGCCCCCGCTGCTGCTTCTCTGTAGCTGCTGCTCTCTGGGGGGATCCTAGCCTCTAGAGTGAGACCCTCAAGCTGTGTTCCTTACTCGTTTTGCTGGAGGACTGAAACCCAGAGGCTCCCAGCACTGCCACACCTTGAACTGGGAACTGGGTGCCCGTACAGTTGCTCACCCGCCGTGGTGGCACGGTGGGAGAGGGGTCTGGCTCGCGGTCACTGGCCCTGGCTGCACCAGTGCACTTACTTGTGTGCTGCCACCCTGGAACGCAGGGCAGGGTGGGCAAGGAAGCCGGGGCAGTCGTGCTTCTGTCCTGGCATCTCGGATGCACGTGCAGCACTAAGTGGTATGTCAGAAGGCCCAATGGAGAGGGGAAAGAGGTTCCTTATAGACATATTGCAAGAGAGAAGTGAAATATCTTTAAAAAAACCAAAACATCAAGCTATGAAATCTTAAACAATGTGTGTCTGGCCTTTAACTTGTAAATCGGTGTCATTTAAAACAAAATACTAGGAAATAACTTTTGAAATGTCCAAGTGTAGAAAGTGTTTACTTCTTTATTAACATAGGATAGCTTCACTAAACAACGCAGCAAAACAAGGGATGTCGCTCCCTGCCTCCCAATAGGTGCTGGTGAAGCAAAACACCGAAACTAGAAATTGGGTCTTGGCAGCCAAATCAGGGTGATAAATACATATCCTTCCCTAGCAGTGCAACAGAGAGTAATATATATAACAATCAGAGTTGGTTGAAACACAAGCTGTAACTACCACAGAACAAAATTCCCCTAAAATCTGGAATATTGCTGAAAAGCTCTTTGAAATTATCATTTCATACTGGCAGTTTACAGAAAAATTATTTGCATAAGTACCCACCATACTCCAGTAGACTTGTAGTAGAGAAAAAGCAATATATCAATATGAGAACTGTCTGTACCTTTGCAAATTATTTTGTTCCATTGCCCATGTTTTCCTTCTTCCTTATGGGTCTTTTAATTCTTGTGTCCTTCTGTAGGCTTCCCTCTCTGCTTTCTTCTGTTTCTTTTTCCCTGCTCCTTTATTCTGTTTGTATCTCCCTTGCCTCCTTTTTATCTCTTACTTAATAGAGAACGGCAGTTATTGTGATAAATGAGAAGAACTATGCTACCTGAGAAATGGAGCAGAGCTTTGATCTTTCAGGCTTTGGCAAGAATACTGCGATGTTAACGTCACTGCAGGCAGTGCAGGTAGTTATACAGGTGTGAGATGGAGAGCTGTGGACAGTTCTAGATGCTCCACCTAGAGTAACTCCAGGAAGATTACCCCGTGGTTCATACAGTGCACAAAGTTCAGGCTTTGTATCACAGAAGCATATTAGTTTGGATGACAAGTATGTTCTTTGCTAAGAATTTTCCGTATGATTCTAGACATTTGGAAAATCCAAGTCCTCTGGTAAAATTATCTCCCGTGTTTTATGGAAAAAAATATCTGCATTTTCCTGATGAGAGAAAGACCTGAGGGCCTTGCCCAAAAAGTCACAGAAGTTTGTGGGATAAAATAGCAGAACCCTTATGGTTAAAATAAATTTGATTTACCTCCATATTTAAACCCTGAATTTGTACCTCGGATTAGAGGCCAGTGGCTGGTACATCCAATGAGAGGTTCTGCACTGTGTTCCTTGTCGACCCTTGCTTGGATTTCCATTCCTCCAAATCTCTTAACCTGTTTAATCTCTGATAATCTGAAATGCTTGCCACAGAAATAATCAGTGAATTTCAACAGAATTTACAAGCGTTTCAAGCCACGCATATGTTCCTGTGCCAGTCCGTGCCCAGCACTCTGGCACTAGAACAGCCAGGACTGAAGCAGATACTAGTTTCAAAAAAGCTGGATGACACTATTTGTGGGATTTAATATTCAACTTTGATATTGTTACAAAAAGCTGCAATTCAACAGCTAATGCACTTGAATCAGTATAATGCGTGCTTTGAAACCTGCTACATCTTTCCAAATGCAGCTGTTACAACTGGGAGAGCAGCACTGACCAAGGCTGCTACTATTTGGTAACATTTTGTAGCTGTCAGAATGGGTCTTTTCTCTGCTGTTTAGCTCTGCTGACGGTTTGGAAAAGTAGCATACATGTCATGTGTTTTTCTTTGCATCGTGATCAGTGGCTCAATGATCTTCTGATTTTCACTGAAAATATTATTAAAACAAGAAGCTACAGTTTAATACTGACTTGAGAAATTTCTTTGTGAAGGGTCTCACATTTCTAGATCTGAATAACCTAGATTTCTGCTAGAGTCTGTCCCATGCATTCCTTTTGTTTCAAAATAGATGTGTCAGAGCTGAATAACCCATAAATATTTTCAGCTGATTTTTCTGCAGGGCCACGTTGTCACCTTAGTCTTTAACAACAAACTGCCACCAAGGCCAAGGGGAAGCTCCACATGGAGTATGTGGTGAGCACGGCGGTTACCTCCGAGTCAGTTCTGCTTTGCCACCTTCTCCCTGCTGCTGTCATTTGCATGTGCTGACCTTTCCTGTGCAAAAGTAATCTGAGAAACACTCTGCAATTTGATTTCTTTCACATGCTTAAAAAAAAAGTAGAGTAAATGGAACGGGAGGATTTGAAAGATCAGTAGCCGCGATAATTCCAGCTTCCACTGGAGACAGTTAACAAGCGTCACGGATCAAACATTCTACAGTAAGCCAAAATCTACATCTTTATTTCTTTAATTTTCAGTTGTATTACAGAGATGGTATATACTAACAGCAGGCTAGTGTTAGTCATTAAGTGCGTATTTACTGTGATTAATTAAACAACATTAATTTCTCTTAATACCACAAGTGCAACCACAGTATTTCACAAAACATCTCTTCTTTACATTGCTTCACCATTTTAGTGAAAGAAGCAGCCTGTGTTTTTAAAGATGATATAAATTCACACGTTTACCATATTTACCTACCTTTCTCAGCTTTAAACGTATATCTACTGTATTTTCCAGAAGAGTATTAAAAAAGAACCAAGTGATAGACTCAACAGGGAAATTAGTATTGTAATGTATTCCTAGAGCATCCAGGCTCACCGGGTGTGCTGATTACCTTTGAAAAGCCCAGTTTCGAAGGCAAGGTCTACTGCTTTTGCATACTCAGATCTTTTTTAGAATAGCAGATTTTGAAAGGAGTGGGCTGTGAATAACTATAACTGCCCGTACATTGTATGAAAAATGACAATTTTTATTTTACAAATAAAAATTAAGGTCCTAGTGTGTACTAGTGTACTGAAGGTACAGTGCACATGGCCAAGTCACAGATTTCAGTTCTTTTAAACACGCTTTGTAGCCAAAGCTGTCTGTAATCATTTAGTCAGAAAGGAAGGTGCCTGCTGGTCCTTGGCCTGCAGATACCGTGGAAGGGAACAATTGGGAAAATAGCTGATTTCTCCTCTTCTTCAGAGCTGCATCCTTTGCCATGGGCCATAGCTAAAGCAGAATCAGTAGCTGCACGATAGCTGTGAAAATACCTTTCAACCATCTGTTCTGGTTGAATACACCTCTTCAATCAATATTTTTTTTTTCCCTATCAGAAAAATTACAAGGACATGACCTCGCTGCTCCAGGATAAACCGTTTTCACTAATGAGAAGTTCCTGTTATTGGCTTCCCATGCACAGTTTTTAACTTCTCCAGAATCTCAAGTGACCTCAGTGCTGTGTTTACCATCACATCTGCACACCCACCTGTGAAAACCCCAAATAAAAAAAACCAAGGCCATATTTTGCTTCAAAAATAAGAAAACATGCAAATCCGTATTTCCGGGACAACAGTCACAGACCTGTTAGGTTTAGTCCTATTCCTGCTGCGTCCAGAATCCTGCTATTGACTTCAGTGGGAGTTGGCCTGAGCGCTGAACTATGACTATGAAAGGTGGTTGTCAGTGATTTTCAGTGTGAAAATGATTTTGTAGGCATTGTAAACAGAAGTGGCAGGTGGCAAATACTCAGTCAGAAAACTCCGCAGTTGAAGTCTACTAATGGAACACTTTGCTTTCTACAGACCTAGTTTTCAAACAGTTCTCTAAGATCTATAGAGTTCAGGGAAACTTTTAGTACTTTTATCTATAAAACTTTAAGTACTTTTATTTATAGACCTTGCTGTTCATTATAATTTAAAGCTGTGAACACAAAGGGAATATTTAACCATATGCACTTTCATAAGACGCTACAATCAATGTCTTATATTGCTCTACCATGCTCCAGTATCTTTGGGAAAATAACAGTAATAGTATTTATGCAAACCTATGAGTCACTGGCATAAACAGTTACCCACAACTCTCAGCAAGATAAGCGTTTCTGAAGATGTAGGAGAATTATTTTATCATCTCTGAAGATGCTTCACAGTTAATCTAGACCATGGTTCTCAAATGAGAAGTTACTTCATGCATTACAAATTTGGAATTCTTAAATAGTTTATGGTTTCATTTATTATGAATGATGCAGCAATCCTGGCTAAGTCATGAACACTGGTTAAAGATTTCAGTAAAAAATAGCATGAGGTAAAAAGCTGTTAGATTTTGCTCTTATTACAGAATAATTACAATTATTTTTTACTCTCTTTGTTCCTAAAAGAATTTTTGCACCATGAACTAAAAAATCAGAGTTTGCAGGCATCTGGAGTTGGAGGTTCAGTTAAATAAGTAAAGTTATATGCGTTGGCAAGTTTGAAAGATTCAGCTGTAAGTAGGTATTTGGGAAAAATCAGTAAACAAAACAATTAACAGTTACTTCATATTCTAGAACCAAGCGCTTCTCCATTTGTGACTTCTAATTCACATTCCATCAGCTGTGGTCAAGATTTTGATCTTTACGTTTAACTCCTGCCGGCTGTCATGAGCACTGCATGTCCTCAGGGCAAGTTTTAATTATTGAAAAGAAAGAGTTCTGAAGATGTAAATGTATTTCTTAGTTTTCCTCTTAAATGTTTTTCATGAAATATTGTACTTTCACAGGCTGCAAATGCAGATTAAATGCTAAATTTAAAATTTATTCTTTTAAAGTGTGAGAACAGTTGCCAGACACTTTGTGTTGGTCTTGCTTTTGCTTGTCCTCACTGCAGCACCTCTGTTGCGATTGCTTCCTCATCTGGGTACCCGGATCACTTAAGGTATCATCAGCTATTTGGTTCAATATCAGTATTTCTCAAAAAAACCCCCACCCAAACCAAGTTAAATAATGTCTTGTGGTTACCTACAGCAGGTTATTTCTACCATTAGGGAGGTCTCTAGCTCTGCCTCAGGAAAAATGCCCATCGGGGCGGGGGTTTTCGGGGGCAGTGTCCTCATCGTGAGCTGCTTAGCTGGTGGTACAAGCCACCCTACAGACCAGGGGTGAGGGTGCGAGGATGTGCCATGGCCAAGGGCTACAAAAATCACCTCTATTTGGGGTTTCTTGAGTGCGTGAGGGGGGAAGGGGTGTTGGGCACGGGGGGGCTGCCCGCTGGGCTGTTTGCACACATTGGGTTTGACGCGCAGGAGGAGAATATTTTTCCCACGCTATCTTCTCAGCATGCCTCCCTGTTATTTGGTGCTAGCATAGGAAAAATATTTACCCTATGAAAGTACATGTGATACTTAAAATGGCAAATATATATTTCATAAGGAACATTTGGGAACCAGTCCTTCCTTTAGCTACATGCCAGAACACGGGCGCAGCAATTAGGGTTCCCCCTGTGCCTTTAATTGAAACCAGAGATGTGGCTGCAATATAACTTTTGCATGTGGAGTCTGGGCTTCTCCCAGGGCTACATTTGTGTCCAGGGATTTGCTTCACACCATTACAGGGAAATGAGTCAGTCACACAGTCACTATTGGAAATTCAGTGCTGCTTTAAAACCAGGGTTTCCCCCTGTCTTGGAGAACACTGGTTTCATATCAAGCTGTAGAGCTTGGTGTTACTGCACGAATGCTGAACTTTTCAAGCAGCAGAAATCTGTCTCATGATGACTTTAAAATGAGACATATCATCAGTTCTGAAGTTTACTTATGTATTCCGTGAAACTGATTGTCTGCTGATTACAATAGGGACAAGATGGAAAAGGAGGTAACATTTTCTTCTCTGAAAACAAAGGTAATTACTTTCTTGATCTCCTAGCTTGGTAGCTGTCTGATGTTGCAGCAACACAGATCACAATCCATTCGACTTGGAGCACAGAGGGAAAACTTGATTGTGTTTCTCTGTTTCTTAAAACATTTCATAAAGAAAAAAAAGTAGAGAGGCGAGGAAATTCCACATTATGTGGGGAGAGAGTCTTTCTTGTAAGCAAGGTCCAGATTTTTAGCTTGCCCTGAGCAGTCATGCAGGACAGTTGCTGGGATGAATTATGACACGGAATTGGGATTTCCTAAAATGTCTGGACTGTTAAAATAATAATTGGTTGCTATGACGCGTATTATTTTATCATAGCTGCCTTACCACCTTGTACTTGGCTTGGTAATCACTGCAAGTGCTGTGTTGTGTTGTGATATTTCCTTACTACCAAAAGTTTGCTGTGCCTGGCAGAAAAGGTTTAAGTGTGCTTCTCAGAAATAGCCCCGAACAGGCTAGCTCTGGCAGTAAGGGCACTGGAACCGGGCTTGCACAGCACACAACGGCAGTTCGTGCTTTGGGGAAAATATTGTCAGACTACTCTAAAGGCCCGTGGGGTACGGACAGGTCAGAACTAGGGATGGCTTGTCAGAAACAAGGGTGGATGTTTTGGGGAACAAGCAGGAAAGTTAATGCCTGACAAAGCGTATTCCTTTTGAGAGCTAGACTGGAGTTTGAGATTGCTGAATCTGGTAATTTCTTGGGTACCAGTTCATTATTGCAAAGTTCACTCTCCAATATCATGTCTCGTCCTGATCCACAGAGAGGGTAACAACCTTTTCATCAGTTACTGCCTTTGTTCAAGCAGCAAAACCCTGCGCTGTGAAAGAGCCTAGAATCCTGCTGGAAAAAAAGTTACTACTTTGTAGTGTAAGTAAAACCCATATCCACACAAGGGTGGTAATGATTTAGGATTGATCACCTATATTTGGGATTTCCTAGAGCTCAAGTCCTTGCCTTTGCAATTTTCTTTTTATAGAGTTATATTCTTTATGCAATTCAGTCTGAGTAATATTTTAATTACATTTCTGTTGCTGCTGGAGATTTATAAATCCTATCCCTACTGTGTACTTTACCTAATATGCAAGTTACACATGATACAGTTTTAAAATTATTCTTATGTAATGACACAGTTATCCCCAGATTGGTTAGCAAATGTATTTACTGTGCTAACAACAGACCAAATTACTGGAAAGGGAAAAATGAGGCATCCTCAAATTTCAGTTGATGGGTTAGTCTCTGACTGGGGACATGCAGGAAAACATCTCACTCCTCTTCACAAGGACACATCTTTTCCAAGATGTCCTCGACCTAAGCCAGCAATTAGCAGTTTTCTGATAGGTATGACTCACTACCACTTAGAAATCTGGAAGCAGATTTGCCTATCTCCTCCGGTTAGTTCCATCTTGTGCTTTCCAAAGCAATACCCAAACAAATTAATGCTTTGAAAGTGTGGGCACTCTGAGCATGTTTTAAGTTGACAGTGAAGCAGCCAAAGCTTACTTATTTGTACAGGATTTAATAAGACTAGTAAATGCTTCCTTTGACTTCTTAAAATATTAACTTATACATTGAAGTGGACCTGAGCAATTCTCTCTGTCTTAGAAGCCTCCTTAAAATCCTTGGAAATGGACACATCACCAGGGCTTTGATTCTGTTGCTACACACAGCACTTGAAGGAGAAAAAACGAAGTGCACATCTTGCACTTCAGATTAATAAGACAAACTGATAGGATTTCGTTATTTTCCCCGTGTTTGCCTGCGCACAGGCATGACAGCTGAATCCGCAGTGAGCTGCTGCTGCTTGGGGTGGTGGGTGCCACCCTGCCTTGCTAGAAGCTGCCTGCGTTTTGCCTGTGCCTAACAGTCCCAGTCCCTGCCTTGCTGTGGGCAGAGGCGTGCTGACTGGCGAGGGGCAAAAGGCGTCACACAGAGACTGGAGCTGTGTGGGAACTGCACAGCCTCCATCGTTTTACCGAAGGGCAAGGCAGAAGGTCACAGCTGCTTCTGTTGGGGCAGCAGCACCCGGACCACGCCGGGCTCCTGCAAGCGCTGCAGTCACTCTTGTGCTGGAGAAAGTTAGATCCAGTCAGTGGTGTCTTCTGACTGCTGCAAAACAAACTAATTATTTATTTTTTTTAAAAAAAAATCTTGCTCAACATGTGGCAGTTCACCTAGCAAAGTGATAGGTGTGATTTAAAAAAAGTGACATTATAGTGTAACACCATATTCTGCCCTACTATGAGCAAGGGGCTCTGCTTGTAGTAAGACGAAAGTATTTAATGTGGCTTCTAATTTTTGTGCCATGTCAATAAGCTAAGATTATAAACTACCTTTAACTACTGTTACCAAGTGGCATTGCTTAATTCTTGTGAATATTAGCGGTTTTTACTGTATGATTGATGCATTGCACTGTATTTCATGGCACTGTCAAGGAAATGTTTTAGCAGAGAAGTATTCAGAAGCAACTGATACAAATAAGCATACAGGAAGGCATTTTGGCTGCAAGACAAGTATAGATGTAAATATACAATGAAATGTTTGCACAAAGCATTTTGAGCACTGTGAAGTTATTCTGCTCCTATGACAATACTATGTAAATTCATCTTCGTTTTTCTGAGTGGCACAGTGCCATGCTGCATTCAGCCAGGCACGAAATAAATTGGTTGCTTGTAGTTTGATCTCACAGCAGATTATTCAATTTTAATTTTCAATTTGCTTCCCGAGGTAAATATGACATCAATTAATATGTCAGAGATGAAGAACTCACATGAAGCGCTGCTGCTCCCCTGGGATGAGCTCTCTCAAAGCATGTTTGGAGAGGAATTAAACCCAGAAACTTTTCCCATGTTTCCTCACGTTCCTTATTTTTTGTTATGGTTGGAAAATGTCTTTAAACACTGTGAACAATGGGAGGGCTGGTGTTCCTCATTCTTGAAACACATCTGCAGATGTTTGACTTAGCCTGTGATGTGTGCCATCACCTTTCTCATACATTTTTAAGGCTTATTATACTGCTGAAACGCCTTCTGTAAACTCTACACTGGTGATTCATCACCTTTCTCCTGTCAGACCTTTAAAACCACTGTCTAATTGCCGGTTGAGTGAGACAGGTTTTCCTGTAAGACAATAGATTATTTTTTTTCCTGAACTTTAGTTATACTAAGTGTGAGATGCACTTAGGATACCAGATGCAAACCTGATATTTTAATAAAAGAAGACCTAGTACATGCTTGGGTTTTTTTCAGTGTCTGAGCCCTCTGAAGTGTTATGGAATTAGGTTTTCTGCTTTGTTTTTTTAAAGATGTGATTTAGGAGGTCTTGTCATTGCAGAGGTCACAAAGAGTTTTGAATTGGCCACTGCTTGAAAATTGTTATGTCTATTAAGTTGATGTAGGTTTTGAACTGGGATATATGTTACCAAAGGACCATCCCATTTGTTTCTGGGAAAACAAGAACTTCAGGTTACCCCGAAAATAGCTCTGCAGGAAGCTTTCGTTAGGAACTGTCATTATTTGGAATTTAAAGATGTGCACATTAATGATACTGGTTTTGTACAACATCATTATTACTAGAAACATCATAGATCTTGAAATCAATGATGATTTTGTCCTAAATAGCAATTGGCAGGACCCTAAGGTCATGTTCAGAGCAAGGGCACAGATTCCAGCCCCCACCAGGGCAGGAGGAGGCTGCGTGTGGGTGTTGTGCAGCACAAAGGATGGCAGGCTGCATCACAAGAAGAAGCTGCAGACATGGTAGCTGCATGCCCAGCAGCTTTGTCAGCTCAGGGATCTTCACATCAGTGCCCCTTTTACCCCCAAATAAGTCTGGGAACATGACCATCTTCTGGGACCTCTCCTTCCCACTTGGCAGCTTGTGGAGACTTCGGGTTTTCCAGGGTAAAATAATGGCATCACTTCCTTCACAGAGCTGATTCTACCTGCCTGGATATTTTTTCTAACCCATCAAATGTAATTTAATTAAAATACAAAATGCTAGCATGGAAGTGAACTGGCAAATAATTCCTGATTGTCTTCTAGAAACAGAAAACAGTTTCACCAGCAGGGAGAAAACCCCCCCATCAAATCCACTGGTAATTGCTGAAGGTCATTCACCTCCCCTGTTCTTAGTTTAGTGCAAATGCAGTAAATATCTGTTGGTATGTAATTTAACCCCTAATTCAGTCTTACAGTCTTCACAGAGAAAGCAACTTTTTGTTTTTTTTAAATAGCAGCACATATAAATGCATTATTACATTCACTGGGAGATGTTTTAAATGTTTTATTACACATTTTTTTCACAAAAATATTTCAGAGGTTTTTTTTCTTTCCAAAATGCTGGTATACTTGATTTAAAATGTTTTAGTATTACTATTCTATAATTTCAAGATTTATCGTGAAATTTAAGGGACAAATTCAGCAAAGCATGTGAGTATATATGTAATATATGCCAAAGCCGTAAATTTTTTTATCCTTTGGTAGTGGTGCACATATATATTAATTTTACTATTTTTCTTAACAGTTTATTTCAGTACACAGATCAGTCTAACTACAGAAAAGGTATTTATTTTCTGCATTTTTTGTAAAGTAATGCAAGGTTATATAACGACTCCTGAATAAAAATACTTGTACATGTATGTAAAAATGCTGACATTATAAAGAAAATTATTAAGTATATTTCTGTACTGAGAGTGTGGTTCTTGCTTGAAGTTTTTCACCGCCTCATTTGCTACACAACAGTATTCAGCAATAAAACATAAAGCGTTACTGATGTCCAGGCAGTAGAAACAAATGAGTTTCTATGTAAAAACTGAAATATAGAATGTTATGTAAACATTCTTCAGCCTTTTGTTCTTAGCATTGTGGTTTTTGATTCTTAAAATAATGCTTTAATAATTTTGATAGATGTCTCCTAGAAGCTGGTCTGACACATCGGTATTACAGCATACTTTGAAAGGGCCTTTTCTGCCAAATATATTTTTTTTTCCCAGCAGCAGCCAGGCCAGCCCGTTTCTCCTCTCAGCCACGCCACGTGTGCTGGGTCTGCAGCGCTGCCCTGCTGTGCCATTCATTCCAGCAGTTTCAAAAAGAAGCGGCTGATAGCCTGTATCAAGGAATTAGTTATTTTTAACCCTGGTACAGTTGCTGTGTGACCCTAAAAGCCCTTTGGGTGTCCCAGGGGCAGAAATAAGCGGTGTGCTACACAGGCTGATTAAAGCCGTAGTATGCCTGAAGGAAATCGTTATTGTCCTGTATCTCCAGAGAGACAAATGTGATACTTCAGCTGCTTCCAGAGTCACCAAAAGCTCTCAAGGTTTACCTTGGTTTAAAGTATTATTATGAGGATAAGAGGATCCAATGCAATGAGATACAGTCAATAGAAAATGAAGCCCTTAAGGGAAAAGCCTTTTTCAGTTTGTCTGACTGAAATAAATGTAACAAATGGAATGATTATTAAAATGAAAAGTTCAGCCCCCCCCCCTTTTTTTTTTTTTTTTTAAATCTGTTGTTTGAAAGATATCCCCTTTAAAAGCATAAAAATCCCTTGGTGTTTCCAAGCAAGTTCAGTTATGGTCTTATATATATATACACACATATATATATACAACAGATATAAGTCAGTGGTCAAAATGCCACGATCTTAGTTGTCACCAGCCAGTAGCTCATACACAAGGCATGGACCTTTGGTCTCGGGTGGTCTGCTGTTCCAGGAGGGCGAGTAGTAACTTCAGTCATATACCTCTCTGTCACAAAAGGGATCATCAAGTAAATTGAGATGCAAGTATCCGTAACAAGTCAGGTTCATTGTGCTGTATCAGGTGGCTTTTAATAGCTGCTTATGAAGAGTAAAAAGGTTTTCTGATTAGAATTCTGCTTTCTACTTTTTCAGAAACCTCATCCATCAATGTGACCAAAGACATACCAGATAAAACAACGCCTCTGCTTTAATCACTAGAGCCCCAATTTAGCCAAGAACTTAACCATGCATGTAACTTTTAATTACCTGAAGCACTGAAGTCAGTAGGGATTACATGCTTAAAATGGCACATATGCTTTCCGGAGCAAAGTCCTAGAAAAGCCATTATTTTAATGCACATATGATAAACCTGGCATGTCACAGGAATTTAAAAGAGAAAATAAATTATTATTTAAATATTTTAAATTATTTTATCTTTCTTCTTGTTTTGTAGGGGCACATATTTGTTCCTGTGGTGATTTATAGCTACCAGTAATCTTCCACAGTGGTTGCCCTGTCTACTATTCTGGCATCTTCTGCTCTTGCTAATAAACAGAAAAGAACTATTAAACTCACAGCCAAGTACTCTTATTCTCAAGAGGGAAACTTTGTACAGTATGTTCTGTACAAAACTGAAAGACTTGAAGATCACAGGGGAATGTCCTTTCTCCTTACTGACTCCAAGTCACATCCCTGAGGAACATGACAAGGATTGCACAGAAAACAGCTCTAGAGCGGCTTTGCCCATCTGCAAAGAAGTCCATGAAAAAGATGCTCAAGGAAACCTGCCACAAAGGAAAACGAGCAGAAGTAGAGTGTACCTGCACACGTTGACTGAAAGCATCTGCAAACTAATCTTTCCTGAGGTAAACAGATACTGCATAATAATACTTTAATAGCATTTAATTATAAATATTAAAAAACATTTTATGCCAGCCTTTGGATGTGCGCCTTTAAACTTCAAAGTTTGTGTTCTTACATAGTTCTGTATAGTTTAAATCCTCATTTCATCCTCTTCCATTCTTTCTGGATTGATGTTTTTGTTTTGTATTTGCAGCCTCCCACTGATCATTTTAAATGTTCCTTTTAAATCCCTGTATTTCTGTACGTATTTTTTACATAAAGATACAATTAGAGCAACTCTGCCTTGTTACCTAGTTGTGTAAATAATGTGGTCATCTCATCAGTTCACCTAACTGAATCCATATTGCCAAGTGCATTACTCATTATCACAAAAAAATTAAAATAGCTATTCTCATCTGCTGTGATGCTAACCCTCTGCCACACTATTTTAGAAAACATTACTGTCTGCATTTACCGCAAAGGTGTTCTTATGTCTGTGCTTAACTCAAGTGAAAACAGGTACAGGGCATTCACAGTGGTTTGCTTTGCTGGAGGTGAATACCATGGTTTATCTCTGTAAAAAAAACCATGAAAAATGCAGCTCCATAACATTCAACACTTGGGCTTGCTTCAAATTCTGTGGGAAATGTGAACGAACTGGCTGGTATATATTGAGACTACAAATGGCAAATGGCCAACTCTGTGTAGTCATTTCATTACAGTTCTACTACTTGGACATTCAGTGTACTTTACTAAAAGAGCTAGAGTTTTGTTAAATCTATTTGCAGATCTGTTTTCACAACTCTTCATCTATTACCCTTTTGCTAAAATTCTGCGGTTTTGATAGACCCCCTTTTTACCTCTGCTGCATTACACAGAAAAAAATCATCCCTTTAAACTGATCTTCAAATATATAAAGGAAAGGTCTTTTAACTCAAGAATGATCTGGCAAAGCACCCTTTCTATGGTGTCGTGAAGTCACTAGTGTATAGCTGTTGGAGGGATTTTTAAATAGATAACTGGTACGGTTTTTCTCTAAAGAGTGGTATAAATGTATGCAGCTGCCTATTATGTAATCATGATAGGCTAGTTCATCAGCTGGGGCAAAAACTTGGTACCATCAAGGATATTATGACCAGGTACCCCAGGAGCTACTGAAATTCCAGGTTTTTTTCCACTATTATTTACAGTTATTCAAGTAATATTCATTGGAGCTTTGTCCAAGGTATAATAGTCTGTTCTCATGCTAATTTGGGGTCCAGACCTAAGCATATTCCCAATCCTCGTTCTCCTTAGAAAGGTTTTGCTTGCTTAAAAATGTATTTCACATTGCTCAGATACTTGATAGTGCCTTACTTAACCATCAGCAATTATACCACCATCTTCTTTCAAATTGGAAACTCCAAAACAGCGGGCTGCATCGTGACCCCGACTGCTTCATGAGCTCCTCATGAAAAGAGTGAGTTTTGCATGGAAGTCCAGGACATAGTGCATCCAGAAAAAACTTCTGATTAAATTTGAGATATAATGTAGTGATTGTTTTATTTGCTTCTTTGGGTGTTTACAGCAACATACAGGACATTGTTTGGAGATAAGTAATGAATTGGATTGTGTTCCACTTCCTGTACCAGTTTATACACAGGTGTAATTTACATTGTGTTCATATACGTAAACAGTTCCTCAATTTAGATTTTTGCTTGGAAAAAGTCTCCAGAATGTATCGCCTTTCTTTCACCTGATATTTTCTTTGGGTGTGCAAAATTTCCTTTTGCGAATAAAAAAAGTAAAAGATGCCACAGAAAATGCTGGTTTCTTCAAGGAGTGAGAACCAAAGACAAGGCAGACCACAGCAAGCCCCACAGCCAAATTCCGTCATAGCAGTTTAGCACTGTTCTTTTTGGGACGTTTGGGTTTCAAATGATCAGTCTATATACCTAAGGGAGCTTTACTGGCCCCAACAGTCTGAAATATGCTTGTTTGGAAAGTGTAATTGTTCCAATTAGGAACTACAGAAAGGATATGGAACCACAGGATTGAGGTAAATGGAGGTAAATCTTTATGATAGTTTATTTTATTATGGAGTCCTTTTACACAGCTTATCTACAGTGCTAGATTTTCATCTAGAGGGGATTTTGGGTTTGCAGCACACATAGCCAAAATTCTTCTTTTTCTACAAATAAAAAATAAATGGTTTTAACATTGTCTTGAAATGCTGTAGTCTTGAAAACAGAAAAAGAGGTAATCCGAAGCACGGAATGCTATATGGATTCTTTCATAGCTGCATTTGAAACTCTGTTACCTTTTGCAGTTTCAATCTTGACACTTCTGAAAATTGTCTGGAAAAAAAAAATTAAGTCTTAATATCCAAGAAAAGTTACTTGGCAGAAGAGCCACTTTATACTCGTTTGTTCTATGCATAATACATAATATAACTGGCTTTTTCTGTTAGGAGAATGTATTTTAAACTGAAAAGATTTCTTTCTACATTTTGTATCCATGGCAGGGTGTTTTTTAGGGGGAGGGGATGGGTAATAATAGGAAGTTGGATTAGTTATCTCTTAGCAGCACTGGCTTTATTGCCTTCTGAAAAACTGGAGGTAACGCACATCACTATATTTAAAATGCACAACCGCTGGCACACATGAGCTACGGGGCTTAAATGTAGTGGTACTGGAGCTGAAGACATCAACATAAACTAAATCCCAAACACAGAAATGACATGCTGTTTCTAACAACTACATCATCTTGAAAAAAGTCCCAAGGACAGCAAAGTAATTCTCTGTATAAAAATTTTCTTCTCATGATTAAATGTTCAGCAATGACATTTTAATCAATATACCTTTTTTTCCTTCCCCAGTTTGAAAGGCTAAATCTGGCAGTTCAGAGAACACTTGCAAAATACAGAATAAAAGAAGCCAGGTACGTATGTGTAATGGGTTTGCAACTAACTTCTCAGCAAAAATGCTTTGCAGACAGTTCATAAGGACTGGGGTGGTGATTGAGAATCGGGACTTCTGGAATCTGTTTTCAATTATCTTTGTCAAATTGGTGTGTAACATTTAAGGTAACGTAAGTTAATAATGATTTAGTTTATTTTAACATATCTGCAAATATTTAAATCACGAAGTTGACTTAGTGGGCAAATTTAGCTGTTTGTGCGGGGAAACAGGCAAGGACTTTGTTTAAAATGAGCAAGTCTTTTGGAGGAACTCAGAGAGTACTCAGGCATAGCTAGAAAGGTAGATATAATTGTACATGGATATAGCCTGGTGTTTTTAAGATGCAAAGGGTTAGTATTATACAAAATAATCTGGCTTTTGGTACAGTGGATGATCATACACTACAGATACTGACATACGTGTTGTCTTGGGCTCGCTTGGCTTCTGCTTTCTGTTTCCAAGGAACTCAGCTTGATTTTCATCATTCTTTAGTACTAACACAATATTAATCATTTGACCCTTGTAGGGAGCGAGGATTTCTTAGCATCTCATTGTACAATGAGGATTCGATTTATTGAATGCATCTGAAAAAATATGCCCCTTATTTTAGATCTTCTTTCAACAGTGGAGAAAAATAATGAAGTTGGAAACTACACTGTTGCTCACCATGATAAGAATAGATAATTGCAATGTATCTTTTAAATGATACTTGATAATTTCAAAGCAGCATCGACCGAACCAAAGATAGCTAGTCAGATGTGCGTTGCAACTGCTGACTGGCTTATTGATATGAATATTTTCCTTATCTTTAATTATGTGTTGCATCCTGGCATATTAGTTTGAAACAAAAAATTATCATATTCTGAATGATGTAATAATGCAAATGTAAGCCAAATCTAAATGTATTGCTTTTGTATGTAAATACATCTAAGTATTTCAAATGAAGAAATTCAGAAAGCATGTATCAAAAGCTTATTGCTTATATGGAATTTAATCTAAGCTACGTGTCTTTCTCATCATTTTGGGCTGGACATTCAGGTTGACATTTATTGACCTCAGAGAACTCAGAGGGCTGCAGTTTTGTGTCACAGAATCTGGATTACTACTGAGAAACAAGTGATTTTGAAGTCACTATTTCTTATCGGTATTTCCTCTCAAAACAGAAATACTTTCTCACCTCTTTTGAATTTAATGCAACGTAATTCCAATAAATGCTTGAATATAAAGTCCAATTATATTATACAGTTATATTATACAGTTATTATACATTATGAAATTCAGTTATGGCTTCAAGCAAAAGACTCAGACCAAACAAAAATGGAACTGTTGCAACATAAGAGTTTTTAATCAATGACAGGCAATAGCATTTGGCCTCAATCCATAATCTGAGCTCAGACCACTAAAACTTTAATTTAGCGCAAATGCACAAGATAACGTAAGATCCTACCAAGACCCTCTTTTGAGTTAATGAAAACTGCCTATTTGATCAGCAAAACTTGGTCTGTACACATTAAAGATAGGGTAGGTAACTTCTGTTAGTTACTATTTTTGCCATGCTTATCTTGATTTTTCAGGGGTTTTATTTATATTTTTATGTTCTTTACAGAAAAGCTGGGGATAGAGAAGATTTTGAAAAAATAATCAGTGATCATGCTAATGCAGCAGGTAAACTTGCTTAATAATATATATTTAAAGTATTTCTAAGTTATATATATAAGCTAATGTATGTATATATAAATTAATCTAGTTACTAAAAAATATTTTCCCCATGCAAGGGCTGCAGTGATGCTGACCAGAGGCTAAACAGTGATCTCTGACACTAACAGTTCAGAGTGTCAAAATTTGAGCTAAAGAGAAGAGTTTCTCAAGCCTGAGCTGCCATAGAATCACCCACCCCTAAGATCCAACATCTAGAGGGAGTTCTAACATACATTATGTAGTGAGGTACAGTTTTATACTCATGAAAAACAGTTTGCTCCTTGTCATCTTCTGAAGGACTGTAGTCTGTCTGAAGAGAACTGCTATAACTTGCAATACAGAACTCTCTGGCTACATCTATAATAGCAAATTAACATTTCCAGGACCTGAAACATGGTCTTCTGTGCACTTGAACTGTTAAGCTGGTCCTGGCACACAGCTCACCTGTGACAGATAACACTTTTCCAAATTATTCGCAGTAATGGTTGGAGAGCTGGAACATACCCAACAGTCTGCTTGCAGCTGTCCTGTTAAAACAAATCTACTAGCAAAGATACGAGCTGTTCTGTGCCAGTTGGCCTTGGCATCCCAGAATATTCCTAGGGCCATTGAATTTACTGGATCAGGCATAGCAGTTGTATCTGCATGTGTGCACAGATCCTGTTCTATTCTTACCTTGTATTCTTATTTTAAGTTTTAAAATTCTTCTTTTATTTCTTTATATCAAGCTAGAGGAATTGGATTAAATCCTGTGCCAAAACGTGCATTCATTCTGGCTCCATCTCTACAAAGAACACTGATTCTGGGATCTTTCCAGACTGCAACCTATTGTCTGCCTGTTTTCCAGGCACCACGAATATGCCTTTGGTTACAGCAAGACTCTTGTAGGAGAGGGCCTTCAGGTGTCAGGGCTGGGTCAGGGAAGGATATTGATAATTCAGATTGGTCTAGGATAAAAAGAAAGCGGAGGTTAGCCTCTGTGTGATGAGTGCAGTTCTGACTAAAATGTGGTTCCATGCAGGTGTTCCCGTGGAGTCTCTACAGGAATCTCTTGGTGAAGAGCTATTCAAAATATGCTATGAAGAGGATGAACACATATTAGGGGTTATTGGAGGAACCCTTAAGGACTTCTTGAACAGTTTCACTACTCTGCTGAGGCAGAGTGGCCACAGCCAAGAAGCAGGAAAGAAGGACAGACTTGAAGATGCTTCCATATTATGCCTTGAGAAAGATCAGGACTTCTTAAATGTGTATTATTTCTTTCCGCAGAAAATCACAAGTCTTATTCTATCTGGCATTATTAAAGCAGCAGCTCATATTTTGTATGAAACCGAGGTGGAAGTGATGCTCATGCCTCCTTGTTTCCATAATGACTGCACTGAGTTTGCAAACCAGCCTTATTTGCTGTACTCTATACAAGTCAAAAGTGCAAAACCTTCCTTATCTCCATGTAAACCACAGTCTTCACTTGTGATTCCTGCCTCTGTGTTCTGTAAGACTTTCCCATTTCATTTTATGTTTGACAAGGATATGTCAGTTCTTCAAATTGGAAATGGGATAAGAAGACTTTTGACCAGGAGAGAATTTCAAGCGAAGCCCAATTTTGAAGAGTATTTTGAGATTCTTACCCCCAAAGTAAGCTGCACTTTTAGTGGAATAATGACAATGCTCAATATGCAGTTTACTGTACGAGTCAGAAGATGGGATAATACTGATATGAAATCATCCATGGTAAGAGACTTTCTATAATCATTACTTCTGTGAGGAATTTGTTAGAGTTAAAATAGCTACAAAACATGGTGCACTTTTCATGGTCTACCTTTCAACATCTAATAATACAACTGAATAATAATGATTTATTGAAGGCACTCATGTAGTTCAGATTCTGAAGCCAATATTCAGGCAATATTCTGCTTTAGGACTTCTACACAAGTAAAACCCGACTGTTAACTTGATTTTATTAAAAAAAAAAGTTTGAAATATTGAGATAAACTCAGTAAACTGAGATAAAGCCAATGACATGCCATGCTGTTGAGAATAAGGGCGTCTCCAACACAAGGACAGTGGCAGGGAAAGCTTTACTAAAGTACCCCTCAGTCATATGGGAACAACAGCTCTGGGATTTGGGGAAAGAAGTAGCCATTCCTTATGCTCATTCAGCCTTTCCTTTCTTTGATGTTTTGGTATCTTTGATATTCTGATGTTTTCATCAAATGCAATTGCCAAAGGTTGCACATAGTTTTAGCTGATGGGATTACTCACTACCTTTGCTGGGGTGTGTGGCAAATGGCCCGGGACAGTAAAAAACATGGAATATCCAATGATTGCTTTTATTCATCACTAGCTCTAGCTGAAGTCCAGTTTATGTACACCTGGGGCACTCCAGGATAAATCACCAGTTCAGACTCAGCGCTCCAAGAACTTCAATAAAGGTTTTGCCTAGTTAATAATGAAGTGTGAAAAAGTGTAGCACTGATTAGCTACTTCATCTCAGAGCTGTTTCTGCGCTAGGCAACAGTTTAATGATTACAAGGGGTAGTAGACTGCGCTTTGCTTTTTGCACATACTTAACATACACGAATCTCTATTTGCAAGTAACAGGTTTTCTTTAAAAAATGGTCTTTCAAAGCAATGTTAAGCGGAGCACTGCAGCACCTTGCACGTTGCACAAGTGAATTCAGAAGGGACATAAAAATACTTCATACAAAATACTTTGCTTTTTTTAATTATTAAAATGGGATATTTCTTCCATTTATGCCTTTAATTTTAAATTGCAGTGAGTACTGGACATCCTATGATAAAATTTAAGCAGATTTTATCACTTTATTTTAGAAAGTGGTGCATGAACTAAACACTAGAGTTATTAGCAGAAGTTCATAGGCCACTATTGTCAGTAACATTTTATCAATAGATGAAAATGCAGAAAATTCATTTCTTCCTAAGCTAAAACTGATCCTGATACTCAAACATCATTAGTTTATCCTTAAGTTGTGGTCTAACTTTTGTACCAGAAGGCTCAAGCCAAATAAACTTATTTGGTGGCTCTATGTTTTAGCACCCCATGTTTTCTCTTAGGCTACTAAATGAAAATGAAGAGACTGTGGACTGATCTGATTTTCCTGTGTTTCAGCAGAATTTATTTCCTCTAAAACTTCTGGCTTCTAAATCATCCCCATGCAGGTTTTGCATGAATTCTTGCTTCTTTAACTGTTTCAGGTGATGGACCTTAAAGGCCAGATGATCTACATTTTTGAGTCCAGTGCCATCCTGTTCTTGGGATCTCCTTGTGTGGATAGACTAGAAGATTTTACAGGACGTGGGTTGTACCTCTCAGATATTCCCATTCACAATGCCTTGAGAGATGTTGTCCTGATAGGAGAGCAGGCCAGAGCTCAGGATGGACTGAAGAAGAGGTTAGGAAAGCTAAAAGCAACCCTCGAGCAGGCCCATCAAGCACTTGAAGAAGAAAAGAAGAAGACCGTAGATCTTCTGTTTTCCATTTTTCCTGGAGAGGTTGCTCAGCAGCTGTGGCAGGGACAAGTTGTGCAAGCCAAGAAATTTAATAATGTCACAATGCTTTTCTCTGACATTGTTGGATTCACTGCCATCTGTTCCCAATGCTCACCTATGCAGGTTATCACCATGCTTAATGAGCTTTATACTCGCTTTGATTACCAATGTGGAGAGCTAGATGTCTACAAGGTACACAATTTATTGCATTTCTGTGGGGTTCTGGAGCAGGAATGGAATTGAAGACTAAATGGGACCGAGGATAATAGAAGTCTAAAAATTATTTTGCCCTAAATCTTCATTATAAGAAAGACATATTAAAGTAAATCAAAAAACAAACAAAAAAAAGATCAACAGAATCAGCCATTCATTCAGCCAAGGGAGAAGCCCACCAAAACTTAAGAGTTAATTTTAAAAATTAATTTCAATGACCGTGTTGTGAATCTGTAGTAAATAGGTGTTCAATGTAGCTATGAGTGCCTGATGGTAGGTGGGCGGGGAAAAGTATTTTAGCATCATGCCCAGCCATAAATAAAGTGCAATTTTTCCTTTTGAATGATACTGCAGGATTTGCCCAGGACTTAAATAATTTAGCAGGACAGATAAGATTCAGTCAATATGTCGGTACAGTTCTTACTATACTCACAAACTATCCTTTTGTATGTCAAACAGTCTTAACAGTAAGGAACAAATATGCCTGTTTTAGGTTGAGACTATTGGAGATGCCTACTGTGTCGCTGGAGGTTTACACAAAGAAAGCGAAACGCATGCTGTTCAAATAGCATTGATGGCCCTGAAGATGATGGAGCTGTCAGATGAGGTGGTGTCTCCCCATGGAGAGCCTATCAAGGTCATATATTTTATTGTATTTTATATGGTTAAAGTGGGTGTTTCTGTTTGTTTTGCCCTTGGGGCTTTTGTCTCAAGAAAATCTTGCATCGTTGCATTAACTCAGGCAAGTTGGGGAAGTCAAGTTTGTATGGCTGGAGAAGCTGACCTTTGTAGTGCTATGAATGAGAGTTTTGTAGAGAGGTAAAGATGAAAGAGATCTGAAAGTCAACCCAAAAGACTGAAATGCCGTCAAATCAACATGTGTGCACTGACATGCCACAGTTTTTGTCTCAGTAGCAATACATTTAACAGTAGCGTGGAATATTCTGTTAATGTTTTCTAATAAGGAGACTAATCCTCTCTCAAAATTAAACCCAGTGAGAACATCTAAGTCTTTTGAGGTAACAGGTATAAATACAAATCATCAAAGACACATTCTGATTGCAGTACTCCACACATCTTTAGATGATTGTTGCTGTTCTTGTCTTACAGTCAGATACTGAATCACTACCAGAAGATAATGGTGTTAAAGCTGTCAAAGCCACTGTTAGATTCAGTGGTAGTTATATTTATGGCTTCCTTTCAGTGAGGACTTGTACATGTACTGAACTATTCATGCAGGTTTACCTCCCGCTGAGAAAAAAAAGAGAAAGGCCTGTGTGCGTGACAAATGATGTAGACCTTCTGCTAAGTTCAGATGTCTTGGAATGGGGTCCTTTTATTTTTAATATAGGTGTCTCAGTTCATTATGTCTTTCATTTGCTCATTTTTAACAGGTATCTGTTCATCTGGTCCTTTAGAAAACTTCAGAGTTCTTTGATTTTAGATTAAGGAATATTTGTATTCCAAGAAAAAGAAAATGGTTATTAAGAGGATTACATGCTCCACATCTATCACAGAGAACAGCAGTATTATATTACAAATAAATGTTATACTTTTTATATTTCACAATATCAAATTAAATTACACTTAAAAAATCTGGATACATCTTGACAGTATTATAACATGTTTATAATTTCCACACAAATGCTGCCTCTATGATTTTGAATGAAGAACGCTATTACATTTTAAAAAGTAATTTTAAAGCAGAGAGAAAAAACTTGTATAAGTATGAGCTAGAAGCTTCTTAGAAGAAAACAATCTATTTTTAATGAAAGCTTGCTTCTATTTTAATGAAATTCTTCGTGAAAGCATTGGCTGTTTTGCAAAGCAACAAATACGTCACACAGTCTACTGTCATTTTATATATTGATTGTCAAAGAAAAAGATGTGACTGCAAACCATTTTAAATCAGACTTGTGTATTGATGTTCATATTTTAGCCATCTTTGCTGTGTGGGTGGATTTTTCTTTTGTTGCAGGCTTTTCTGCTTTTCCACTCAACATTAGAAATGGTGACTTCTTTGTAATGATAGGATATTCTCTTGGTACGTGAAGAGTAGCACACATAGTAGAGATGCTAGCTTCCCAGCACCATCCCATTATTGTGCCAGAGTGCTATTCTGAAGAAAACATGTCTATGTATGTATAATAATGCACATAAGAAAAAGAACACATCTCAAATAAAAAAAAAAAGGGGGGGGGAAGGAACATAGAAAGCAGCACTAGCTAAGCAAAACTCAAAAATTTGAGTACGAGTAACAAAGAAGAGGTATCAAAATGTTTCAACTGCTGCATTCTTTGATCAATTATAAATTTCTGGGATTGGGATTTACTCTGTGACCTCGTCAATATGGTTCAGTTGGAACTACAGCATATACATATTGTCTTTGCTATTCACTAAGACTTGTCTTCTGACCTTAACAGCAAAGCAAGTAGTGTTCATTGACTGTCACCAGTCTTAACAACGTTGTGTCATGTAATTCCTCTCAGGAAAGTATCCAAGTGTCATAGTAACTCCTGCTGATGTTTCTAGATCAATTTACTGCCACAGGGACCAGAATTATCACAGTCATAGCAGATGAAGAATTACTATAAATGCAAAGCAGGGTAAACTTCAGCTATTTCCTCTCTGCAAGCAGTGATGACCAGAACACAGACATTTTAAGGAGACTGTACTAACTCAATTTAGATTAGTAGCTCATTATTTCATTTTTTTTAACAGAGGAAGAATTTGTAAAACTGACTAACCTAATAATGCTGTTTTCTATCTTTTATTTGAAGATGCGTATTGGCCTTCATTCTGGATCTGTCTTTGCTGGAGTTGTTGGGGTTAAAATGCCTCGTTATTGCCTTTTTGGAAATAATGTAACCCTTGCCAATAAGTTTGAATCTTGCAGTATACCTAGAAAAATAAATGTCAGCCCAACAACTTACAGGTACAGTGCTTCATATCTATACAATGTCTACCTGAAGTAGTTACTGTAATAGTTCATTATCTTCCTGTTTGGTTTTTTTTCCCCGTCTGAAGTACGGCTGTTTATTTTCCTCGTTCTCTTTTTATCTGACTGCTGGTGGTTATTTTTAGTCAGAATGCAACCAGCAGCAGCAGCAAGAAAAAAGGGCCAAACAGAACAGCTGCTATTTATTTTTCAGATGTTACATTTAAAATAAATGGACTGTCTGGACCAGTTTTTCTTCTTGTCCTGCAGTTGTATACCTCTTGTTTGTCTGGGGTTTTTGTTTGTTTGTTTTTCTCCCTCATATAGTTGGCTCCTCTTGGAGCTGTGTGGTTTTCAGTGTGAATGGATGCCAAACTGGCTGCAGGTACCATTGAAAATAGCAACCTAACTATCTGCAGAATGGTTAAACCTCACCCTATGTACATCTTTGTTCTCTTTTGGTTAGGGGAGATGAATGAATAGGTTGCAATCAACCAACCACACCAGCTGTTTAATTTATATAGATCTTGATCCCAACTCGGTTTAAACCTTTTAGTATGAAACACAGGCTGTACTATTTATCCACTCGGGGCACATTTTTGGTGATGTGTACGACATAATTTTGCAGACAGCTTGCAAGCAGTCTCTCCTACAGGAAATACAATATCTCTCATTTGTCCTCTGAACCCGATCCTCTCTTTGTATTATTTGTGTAATTGTACTTAAAATTCACCTTGCAACATGTTCATGGCCAAGTATAGTGCTTTTAGGTGCCAGGAAAAATAATAGGAAACCATTTTGAATTTGATGGTAACAATTCAGTCTACATCTGAACTCCAGCTTGACTGAATTTGATGCCACGGAGCTGACAGTGACTATTGTTTCTCCCACAGTGGCCAAAAGTTTTATAAGAATGAACTGTAGAGCGTGAACCTACTCGTAGAAAGTGGTATGGCTGGCTAGGTAAAATAACCAGAAATATGGATATAATTTTTTTTTTTCCTTTCAAGGAAGCTTTGCTACCCTCAGCGTAGCCTGGACGGTCAGTTGTTCCTACTCGGCTTGTACCCACTGCCGTGTGTCTGATACTGCCCTGGGGCAAGGTTCTGCATCCAAGGTCAGCCAGAGGATGTGGGACAGGATCCTGACAGCCCCTGCAGACTGCACTCTGCGATCCACAGGGTGCCACGCTTTAGATTGTCCCATAGAGGTGTTTTAGAGAAAAGTAGCACAGGTATTAGGGCACGCAGTAATAACCTTTTTGATCATGCGCTCTATACAAATACAGGGATAGCACTGGCATCACCAGGGCTTATGTATGTCAGAAGAACAGTGATATTTTTTTTTCCATATCCATATGGAAAATAATTTTGAATGATACTGACTACAGTCCTTTCTTAAAACCATTAGACACTTCGTCCACACGAGACTTGCTCATAACCTGTGGCGTAAGTAGGTTTCTGCATGTCTGTGTATTCATCTCAAGAGAATATTTGAAATGACTATACTGCTGGGGAAAAAAAAGAGTTAATTCTCTGAGTGCCTATAAAATAGGCAATTTGGTTAAAGGGTAAACTATTATTATTATTGTTGTATGTTTGCTTTTTTTCCCCTGAGTGAATGATGTATTAATCTCCTTTTTGTTTAGTGTTTTTTTTCTTTTTAATGCATACACCAATTCTAAACACATATTGATAATGTTATGGCACCTTACAGAATTCCTGTATATTGCGGTAATTGTTTGGAAGCTTAGGTGCCAGTCATCTGTATTTATCCCTACAGATTAGTAATCTGTGTTTCAGATACAGAAGACCACTGAGTTTAGTGAACACATGTGTGAAAAAGCAAATTATTAGAATTGGTAAGAGGATCTGAATAGTTCAGTTAATAAGCTTTTTGGTATTTCATTAATTAGAACGTTAATTACGGTTTCATGTGCTAGTGTGAGCTAGCTTTCAGTACTAAATGATTTTTGAAAACATTTACAATAAACATAGCACCTACATGCAAAACATTGACATGACAAAAAAAAAGAGAGGCAATAATCTTGTGTGCACTGGTGCACAAGTTATCAAGGTTACCAAATGAACAGTATTTCTTTTATATTTTAAGTAAATAACATAAATATTACATTAGATTCTGCCCTGCTGGGCCTGAAGAATCATTGAATGTCTGTACTTGTAGTAACAATTAGTGACTGATTCATTTTTAATCAAGATGATTCATTTTTGTTCTAGGTTGTTAAAGGAGTATCCAGGTTTTGTGTTCACACCTCGCTCAAGAGAAGAGCTTCCACCAAATTTTCCCAGTGATATCCCTGGAATTTGCTATTTTCTGGATGCTTATATTCAAGGAACAAACTCACAGACTTGGTTTCAAAAGAGAGATTTGGGAGATGGCAATGCCAATTTTTTGGGTGAGGAATCAGGAATAGACTAAACTGTACATTCACAAGTGTATAGAATAAATTTATAAATATTCTGAGTTTTTTGTATAAATGGGAAATTTTTAAAAATGTATGAAACATGAAAGCACTTTAGATTGTTAACACCTGAAAGCCAGTATTAAAATTTCAGGAAGTATGTCACTGACTACTTTTTATTTTTCCTTTGCATAAGGAACATAGGCACTAAAACAGTGTTGCAACTTCACTGTTGAAAATGCTACTAAAAATTACATTTTCCTTGTGGTGATTTGTAAGTGCTATGTAACTACTCTCTCGGTTCTCTGTGTGCTGAGGATTCTAGATGTATTTTACATGTCGTGTGTCAGGAAATGTAATGTGCAAGTGATGCAGCCACATGCAGTGTTGTGAGCTGGTGCTTATCAATGACTATTAAAAATATTTTCTTAGTGATTCCATAAGAAAATATCCATTAAAATATCGTCATCGCTATCTCATACTCCTTCCAGTACATCCTTTGGGCCCCATCCTAGAAGCTGCTGACCATTTGCTAACAACACTGACTGGAGTCAGTGTGTTGAGGGTGCTCAGCATCTTCTGGATCAGGCTGTTAGTTGTAGCTAATGCACATAAACGTAGCAGAGTTTGCTGCTTACTCTTTCATGTACTTTATTTTGTGTATAAAACAAATACAGATTAAAGCACTGTATAATCACATGCTAAAGTCTCTGTAATCATCAAACAATAATCAAGTTCTTGTTTTTTTTTAAATACTTTACAAAAACAGTAATATCCACTTGCTATTATGTATTAGAGCAATAAATGTTTTCTTTTTGTTGTCATTTAAATCTGAAATGTTTTAAAAGAACTGTAATAAAACATGCTTTGAAGTGTTTGCTCCAAAGGAAATTCCAGTCAGACTGTATAAAACAGGAACAGAAGCACACCAGTTTAAAGCTGTGATCCTTATTCAGGGACAGCAACGTGGGTAGGACATGTTGGTGAAATGCCTATGGTATACTCACTTTAAAGTTGCCAAAGGAATCTACAGGTGAACAGAAATGCTTCACAACGTACAAACACATATACGCAGTATTAACGTTACTACAGTACCAGCTTTTCTATTGTGGATGGTGAAACGTGAGTGGTCTGCCTCTAGAACTGGCAGAATATAGTTACGAGTTATAGTAAATCCTGTGGTTAGGATTCTGCCTCTCCAACTAGATCCATCTGCACAGAAATTTCTCTGTGCCACACAGTTTGATCCCAAATGCAGGCTGAGAGAACTGCACTGCTTACATACGTACAAATATTTCCAGTAGTGTCACGCAGTATTGGTTATTATCCTAACCTCTGAAACTCTTGGGGTTCAGCACATCAAGCCATAAAAGTCTTTCTTCAGGCTACTTGCCACTGAATTGGATTTTGCTCTCTCAATATTTACAGGGAGCAATTACATTAGACCGAGGTGCCATTCGTTTTCTGAACTTGACTGGTTCATTCAGCAGCTGTGTATGCTGTTTTATCCTCCTATTTTGCAGTAGAAACTCATACAGAACATGTACCGTCAGAGCCTTGAGAAAATTCTCATAAGGGACTAGTTCTAAGAACGTTTTAAAAGCATATTTGAATGCAGATTTCCTGTTAGCAGCATTTGAACAAAACTTGAAATATTGAATCCTGCTATTGCTTGAGATCTCCAATATCCATCCAAGATGCTTAGAAATAATTGTGTCACAAAAATGGCACCTGAAATTCTTCCCACATGTTACACACATCTCTCTCTTGCATGTGCCATATATACACACGCACATATGCAAGCATATGTACTTGTAACATTTTTAACAGCAGTGTTTCAAGGAAACAAGGACTATGTGAAACTTGGCCACTGATCTTTGTAATATTATGTTGGTTGGAAAATTCTCTTCAATTGACATAAATACCCAGGGGCTAGTAGCAGTCCCATGTGGGTGCTCCTGCATTTAAAACTGTGGAGTATTTGACTACTGACTCCTCAGTAGACTCATGATATTAAGCCAGTAATGACTGAAGTCAGTAGGAATCTATCCATCCTTGTTATCTGTTGAATGTTATAATAAAATAAAAATTTTTAAAAAAGGCTTTTAAGTAAAAAGGATTTCTTTTTCCCTCTCTGTGCAATGGGAAAGATTCTTAGGAGTGAATTTCCTTTTATCCCTAGGAAAGAACTATTGCTGGACTGGATGATGACCATTCTCAAAGCCAGATTTCATACAAATCTGTCATGGATGTTCATCGTGGCAGTTCCTGACACGTTCCTAAGTGTATCTCTGTGAAATAAAACACACCCTAGGCCAAAGTTCTTATCACAGATCAAATTGATCTTCCAATATTGCTTTTTAGAACTCTTTTATTTTCTTTTTATAATACACCCTAAGCTACATTACCAGCTAGGATAGAATTGCTGTAGAATTCTTATTTCACTAATTTTTTGCCTGAAAATTTCAAAATGTTCCCACGTCTACTTCAGCTTTAGTTCATAAAGAAATACACTTGAATCTCAGAGGAATAAATGGGATTTAGGCACACATTTTAAGACAATGATTCAAGAAGGTACTTTAAAATGTACTTGTTTTCAGACGTGTTCTGCAGAAAAACCCACGAGTCTACATTTAGCTTTGAGCATAACTTAGTAATTTAGGTCTCACTGAAGCTGTTCCTCTGTTTTAAGTTTTTTTGCTGAATGAATGTGTATTTAAAAAGGGACAATTATTTTTAATTAATCTTTTCATTTGGACTTTAAATAGTTTTTTCACTTTTTAACTAATCTTTTCACTTAAAATAAAGCTAATGGAAAAAAAGGAAGCAGAAATCCAATATGCAAATTGTTGAGATAAACACAAGGAAGGAAGTTTAACTGATATAATACTGGGAGATTTTGCAAGGAAATAAAACAGTTGTTTTTAAGCTGATGTCTTGTATAGTATTATGTTGTATGATATTGTGAAAGTGTTTAGAGACCATGCAATGCTATCTATATAAATATACAAATACTTCAGTAGTATGACCAGAAACAGTTTTGTTATTATGTGAATTTTTATATTATTATTTCACGAAAATTCTGTGGGGCTGATTCCTGTTCACATTTACACTATGTGATGGAAGATACATTTTTATCACACTGCAATTTCTTTGCCAAAGAGGTGTAAATGGCCCTTGAAATAAATAAAAAGTGAGTCCTTTGAACTGACATAGCTAAAGTGAAAGCTATAGCAAAAGACTTCCACTGATTTTATTTCATTCAGGCAAGACCTGGTAAGATTTCAGGGAGATGCTGGAAAAGAAGTCTCGTTGCTGGAGTCAGAGGAAGTGCAATTAGTATGGAGATGATTCTTTCTCTGAACTACTTACTGCGCAAAAACAAAGGAAACGAACTCACAGAAACTGGCAAAACAGTGAACAGATAACAGAGCCCCAGGACAGATCTACTTTTTCTTGTGAAGTCTTACAAAGGAAAAATCCAGATCTCCCTCAAACCCAGTTTATTTCTCCCATCATTTTCTTCTGCATTCTCTGCAGAAACAGCTGCAACAGATAGTACGGGAGGCAAACTCAATATTTCCAGCTGAAAGCTATCAGAATTAAGGGGAACTTCTCTTGACTCTTGGCAAGAGGACCCTTTTACAAACCCCACCCATCTTATAATCTAGCAGACCATTCTAGCTGCTACCATTTTTTATGCCTGCTTATTGTTCTGCAAAAGCAGTGGAAGGGGAGTTTTTGCTTCCTGTGACAGCAATAATTTTTGTGGCTACTTGCCATATAGCGTTCAAGGGACTGTGTTGCTTTCAAGGCCCTGCTCCAGTTTATCAAGCCAGCTTGGCAGGAGCTGAATTTAACTCTGAGGCTGTTTCTGAAATGAAAGGTAGGACTTTTCCACCTCTAAAATCTTCAAGATGGGTGCCACAAGTGTCTTTAGAGACCTATAAAACCACCTCTGATGTTATGGCTGCTTACAACTGCATAGGAAGGAAATAATCAGATATAAGGGGTTTTGTTGTTTGTTTTGTTTTGCTTGTTTGTTTGATTGATTTTCCAATCCCATTTGCATGAGTTCACTGACAGTCCTTTTCTGTAGAGCAAAGGGAGAGCATAAAACTCCCTGTTGTACTCAGCATTGCTCTGGTACTGAAGCACAAATAAAAGATGGAAGGCAATCAGTGGTTCTGGAACCTCTGCTACGTCGAGACACAACAGTTTAAGATATGTACTCCTCTGAGCACAAACAGTAGGATCTGAATGTTAAATACGCAGTTAGGCTGGAACATGAAGCTGGAGAGCCAGTCAAAGAAATAATAAACAGAAAGAATCAAAAACAAAATAAACAACCTTTTAAAGTTGTGTGTCTCATCAGCTTCAGTAGATTTTTGATGCTAACAGTAAAGTTGAGCCAGTGGTTTCCTAATATAAATAGAAACGAGCACATTGCTTTGCAGCTCCATTACAAGTCTTCCTTTGAAGATCTGTGCTGAAATTGTTTCCTGTCTTCTGAGAAGTACAAAGTCACAAATTCTTGTGCCACTACACCAAGAAATGCCATGTTTATATGAGTATCCTGCACATACAGCGTGTAATGGGAAATAACCTGGAGGAAAACATTCAGCAACGTCCCGAGGATACGAAAAGCGGCAGATTAAGTCATAGCTACACGTCCACTTTTTCGATTTTTTTCAGACCAAACAAAACCTGCTAAAGAAATATTGAGGACAATAACATTCCCAGGGGCTTTGGACTAGAACCCTACAAAAATCAGCAGGAGTCTTTCCACTGATAGCGGAAGCTGTAGGGAAGATTTGGACACACGATTAGTTTTTTTCTGCATTGCTAAGTTTATATTCCCCTTACAGAAGGATGCAAGAGACACCACAGAATTTCTCAAATTCACACAGGTTATTGCATTACAGAACAGCACTGACATATTGAGGGCTGTTTTAGTCATAGCTTGTCAACACCAATAGTGTATAGTGGTAGAGTAGTAATAATGATTCTTGCTGAAGTGATCTTAAAGAGCGTATTTCTGCCCCTGAGGAGTACTATTATGTCAATCCCAAATGTCAAGTTTTCCAATCAAGACCATTATGATTTGGAACAGGTAACTAGAAAATACCCAAAATTCCGTTTGATGTCAGGAAAGCAACTCCACCTTCAGCAAGTAAAACCCAGCAATACCATATAAGGCAGTATTTTTAATCAGGATTACCGTAACAATATAAACTGTCAAAAGTAAAAAATGCAACTTATTAAAATACTTTGGTTTATAGTGCTCGTGTATTAAAACAAACCATACTGAACTGAATGTAGATGTTCTTGGCTAGCTAGTGGTTTTCCCAAAATTATTGTCTCAGCAACTGTCCTTTCATACAGCATAAAAGGATCCTATGATACTTTTTGCTTTCATGGATCTCAACAAGAATTGCCAGATGAAGTTAGCATCTCAAGTCAGGAAGAAACATGCCCTTAAAAGGTACAGCAGTACTTTTTCTCCTTTAATCACTGACTGCAACTCTTCTGGCTTTCTGATGGCCAGTGCAGGAAAGTCCTCCTGAGAAACATGTTTGGGGGGACGCAAAGTGGAGAAGCTGCCTTGTACGATTTCAGCTACAGAAAATGCTTTCTAAAAAGCTCTTTTCACACCAGCATTCTATATACATCCCAGTTGTGGCTAGTGCTACAGCTTCACTTCCACTCCAGAATACCAAAAAACAGCTGGGCAGCAGGTCATGAGCTGCACCTCGTGCATGAGGGTTCCCAGATGGGGATGAGACTGTGTGCTATAGTGAGGAAGCTGCAGGCTTTATGGAAGTGTATCAGTTACAGTCCAAATAGGTGTGATGTGCACAATGCATGTGATCTAACAGTCCCGATGCTGAGGGGTTAGGCTTTGAAAACATAGCCCAGTATTAACAGCTTAGTCTAACACATACTTTGTCACTGATCCCTCTCAGCAAATCACTTTGTTGAATTATATAAATCTTCCAAATTTTTAAAAGAGGATACCTGTTTTAGAAAAGTAAATCAATCATTGTCTGCTTTAACTGTGCTCATGCTGTTTTCAGTTCATATTTTACAAACCTCACTTCAGATGCTAGAGCTTCTGCTTGCGTTACGACGGCTTAAATGCAAGAACAGCCTGCAAATGCAACCTACCAAACCTGAACCAAATCAGAAAAAAGCAATTTTGACCTTTGTACATATCAGTGCTTTTGAAAAAGTGTCACTCAGGTACACAAAATTGCCAGGATAATCTACTTTCCAAAAACCGTTATCCAAAAATAATGTTATGTAATCTCTCTAGTATCATGTTATGAGCATGAGGGTTTACCCCACACACAGGGTGAGTGGACTCCCTTGAAATTTACGAAGAATGGGGATGCTGTTAAGGCTGACTTTCAATACAGTCTTCTTGTTTCCTGCCTGGGATGGGGAGTCAGGACTTCCTTGACATTTTGTATCCTCAAAACTACTTTATAGGTATGCGATGAGACCACGCAACAGTCCTTTCTCAGCTGTCCTTGGCACGCTGTCAGCAGCCATCTGCCCAAAACTCCCGTTGTAAGGGTCATACCTTACTTGGAGAAGTCTTTAAGAATCCGTATGTAGCAGGTTACTGATACAGTGCAGTGTTTATTCACCTTGGCTGGTGACAAGGCCCCCAACACCACACACAGAATTACTGCAAGCATTGTTACACTTTTAACTTCACTAGCCTTTGAACGATGAATGCGCAGTGACCAAAATGTCTGTGACTGCGCTGTCCCTCAGATTATTCAATTTTTAGGGGGTATTTATAGTCCTAAAAGCTAAGCGGCTCCACTGGGACACGAAACAACCGAGGAAGCCTTTCTGTTCCAGCGAAGGCACCGGCGCCGGGGCACACAAGGCCCACGCCGGGGCCTGCCCAGCCCCGGGGCCCGCCGCGCACCTCGATTCACCTCCCAACCCGTGTCAGGCCAGTCCCAAGCGACTCCAGCTGGAGAGAAGCATCTGGAAAATCCCATCCGATGCGTGGGAAACTGTAAGAGGTTCAAAGGGTTACCGGCTACGGCGAGCAGCGGGAACAAACCACCCCGAGGGGGCTGTGTGCGTTCCCCCGGCCTGCCCGCCCCCAACGCACGCTGGCCTGGGGCGGCAGCAGACACCGTTATCCCGCCGGCCACCGTCTCAGCACCTGAGGAGGAGGGGCAGGGCCAGCCGCCGGTACGCGCAGGGAGCCCAGCCCGCTCCCGGAGCCCCCAGGGCAGCGCAGCCCAGCCCGCCCCCGGCCCCCGCTCCCGGCGGGGCGCAGGCAGCGCCGCCCAGGCCGCTCCGCGGGCGCGGTTGTCCCCGGCCCCCGCGCCCGCCGCTCCCACGGCCGCGTTCCCAGCCCCCGCATGCCCCGGCCACCCGCAGTCCCGCCTCCGCCTCCGATTGGAGGAAAGCGTGGCGACGGCGACCCCCATTGGATACTGGAGTGGCGGCCGCGCTCGCCATTGGCTGTCGGTGGATGCTACTCGGGCGGTGGCGGCTGGGGGAGGTGGTGAGGCAACCGGGACCCATCTGCTGCTCCGCGGCGGCGGCGGCATCATGGTGAGCTCCGCCGGGCCGCCCTCCCTACACGGGGGAGCGGGGCTGATGGAGGGCGTCTGGTCCGGGCCGGGCTGGCCGGGTCCGGGTCCGGGTCCGGGTCCATGGAGGGAGGGAAGGGAAGGGGCTGAACCCGCTTAGGCAGAGGGAGCCCTAAGGGGAGCCGGGTCCCGGCCCGCTGGTTTGGGGGGAGATGGGGGAGGTGTGAGGCGACGGTTGCTCCCGCCGGGGTGAGCGGCACCGGGGTGAGAGCGGGACGGTGGGGAGGCGTGGGGTGCTGTGGGGCGGTGGAAGGGGCTCCCCCACCCGGTGCCTGACCGTGCCGCCGCCGCGCCCTGCCCGCAGTACGGCTTCGTCAATCACGCCCTGGAGCTGCTCGTCATCCGCAACTACGGCCCCGCCGTCTGGGAGGACATCAAGTAAGTGCGTGTGCCTGTGCGTGTCCCTCCGCGGGGCCGGGGGCCGCCGCCTGCGGGGACCGGGCAGGGCGGGCACAGCCTGGCGCGCCCCGATGGCCGCCGCGGGGCCGCCCGGCATGTGTAGCCGTGGCTGGTGGCAGCGGTCTGCGGGAGGCGGCTCTCGGCCGGGGCACGGCCCTTACCACGGCCCTTACCACGGCCCTCCCCGCCTTTCGTCCCGCACGGGGCCTGTCACGCCGCAGAGAGCCGCCTTGCTCGCTCTCACCGATTCCCGGAGCTGCAGCGGGGGTGGCATCCGTCCCTGCGGCCCCCTCCGTTATACAGCGCGTGCGGCAGAAATCATCTGCAGGCAAAACGTCCCAGAAACCAGGGGAGCCCTTCCTTGGGCCAGACCACCAGGTGAACCATGCGACAGTTCACTCTCTGTGCGCTCCTGAGGAACTGCAATACAGTTTTTACCTAGTAAACTGTCTAAAATGAGTGTAAGGTTTTGGTAATGTACGCAGCTTGCAATTAAAAGTCACGGCTATAGAGAGATGCATATAAGAAAGTACGTATAAGAATGATTTTGGGCTGTTGAACCTGACTTCTTGTGTCCAGCCCTTGCTTGTCTGGCAGTATAACATTTTTCCAAGGAGATGACTGTCTTCACTTTAAACTGATTAATTGTGAGATAGCACAAAAAGTTTGAAATGGGTAGTGCAAACAATATTCTATTTACCATAAATATGGTGGGTTGGATACTTGGGCAGAACTACAAGAAATATATTTTAAAAGCCATAAATGCTTACAGAGTTGTAAGCTTACTTTGTAGGGCTTTGTGTAACTATGTAGTCAGAAGAAAGGGTTTAATATAATCTCTTGATATTGTATGTTTTAAGGGAGAACTGTATTATCCAGTTTGGAGAAGGTAGTCATCTTTCAGTGGGATGCCTTCTTTTACACTACTCTCCCATTTATTTTGGGCCAATTTTAATATGTCACTATAGCTGTCTTGCCATTGTCCTAATACAGTTTTTGGAGTTAAAGGACTTCACTTGACAGTGAAATTTTTGTGACCGTGACAGTTTTTTTCATTAATCCATTCATTGAAAATGTGGTAATCTTACACAGTACCGTGAAATCAGAGAATCATGGAAACATTGGTAGGAAGGGACCTCTGGAGGTCATCTAGTCCAGTCTTTGTTCTAACCAGGTTACCAGCACTAGATCAAGGTTCAGCTGTGACTTTTGTCTAGCTGAGTCTTTAAAATCACCAGAGACGGAGAGTCCACAGTTCTGGTTCAACAGACATTCACTGTTCCAGTGATTCCTGACAGTTACTTTATAAATTATGCTTTGCAAATGCAGTTCTGTGGATTGCATAGGTGAGTCTTCAGTGAATGCCACATAGTTTTGTACCGTAAGTTGTGAGTTATACAAGTTTATTTTTCTTACATACCTTATTTAAACACATTGGTCATTTTCCATGAAAATTATAATAAAATATATATATGAATATAATACAGAATGTTCACTCTTTCCTGGTGTGCCAACCCTTACCAAGTTGTCTTTGAGTATTATGGTCCGTTTTTGTCCAGATTACCCACTTAACAGAATTTCTATTTAAGATTAATCCATCTGAGAAGATACAAAGTTTCTTCTAGTACACAATCATACTGCAGACAGTGAGAACCCGGCCATAATCCCTGATGCATCCTATCTCTTAAGATTTGATGCACACCTATTAGTATACTGAAGGTAACTAAAACCGATGAGGAGTATTACTCATTTAACATTTTTGGGAAATTTAATGGAAAGATACAAAATACTTTGCTAAGGTCAGCTGTGAAGCTTCAAGAAGCTGCTACATCCTGTTTCTGTTTCTCAGCTGAGAGACATTTCTTTCTTGTAGTAGCCCAACAGCTAGGCTCTGCTATTAATTCACAGAGAAGATGGCTTTCTGAAAGGATACTACCACACCACCACCCAAGAGTGGAAGAAGAGGGGAACATGATCTGCAAGAAAGAGCCAAAATGTACGCAACAGCTGCCATAGCTCCTTATGCAAAAAGTGTTTGCAACAGGGTATTTATTCAGCAGGATTTTTCTTTAAAAGTAGCATATTATAGAGTTTAGAAACCAGCAAACAAACTCCTGTATATCTCAGTGGAACATAGATATAGTGGTGCTGATTTAGGAGTTGCTACAGGGTCAACTGAGAGCCACTAAATGCTTATTCTTTTTGGCACTTTTAAGTTCCTATGGTGCACCTACAGAGATACGGAAGAGGTTAGATATTTTACCTTATGTAAGCAAATACAGACTTCTTTCGAAGGCTTTGTTAGAACTGTTAATCGTTTAGGAAAACATGGGAAGATACAGACCAGTGTTGTGGCATGGTGGGTTGAATCAGTTGAATCACCCGTGATTGTTTTGGAGGAGTAATTGTTGAAGTCAACAGTCTTTGGCTGTTTAAAAAAAAGCGAGAGGCGCTTTGCACTGTGTGGTTGAATTTGCAACAACTTAAGCATTTCTGTGAAGCAGGAAAGCCTCTGCTTTGGTTTTTTTTTTTGCATGTTGAGATGATCACATACAGCTGTTCTGTTCTCCCTGAAGTCATTGCAGAAGATGTAAATCAGCATTGCAGACCTCTGGATTGTGATTGCTGAGTGATTCCCAAATGCTAGTGGCTGAACTTGGAGTTAATGTTTATAGAAGTGAAAAGAAAACATAGAACTGAATAATCCAAAATAATGAAACCAGGTCATTCTTCAAAAAAGTATGTTCAGAAAAGTTAAATACTGAACTGAAAGGGTATGCTTCATTTGCAGCATGAAGACTCTTGTCTTCTCTGGCTTCTTCAGTCAAAAGTGACACTGTGTGAAATTCTTAAATACAGAATTTGAGAGACCAGATAGTTGAATTTTATACTTTTATGAGAGTGGTGTTTTCATTGCCATCACTTACTCTTACCTGAGTCAGGGTGATGATTTCAAGTATCTGTTTCTGCTATTTCATTCATTTTTCAACATTCTTGTGAAAATCCGATCTATCTGAAAAATATACATACTGATTTTGTTTTCAAATGTCCCAGAGTGGTATTCTGGGAAAGTTAGACGCCATGGTTTTTTCATCAATTTTTAAAACAGAATGTAACTAAACAACAGACTTCTTTTTTACACATCAGGCAACCTTTACAATGAGGCACTAAGCTCATGGAAAAATTAAAGTATGTACTTTGAAATTTTACTGAATATAATTTTTGTCAGCTCGATGGAAATAGGTCTTCGTTTTCCTGAAGAACTAGAATTAAAGTGCTTAAACCCTAAACAGTTCAAGGCCATGTATTTCTGAAACAACACTGTTGATCCCAAATAGGCTGCATTCAAAATAAGGTGAAGAAAGCTGGCATACGAGTGGTGAAAAGTAATCTTGATTTATGGAGCCTTTATTAATTTTCTCAGCCATAAATTCCCCAAAATTTGTTTCTTTTAGGTAGTATGCATGGAATTACTGTCTATGTACCTGTCCAAAACAAGAGAGACTACCCACATTTAAAAAAAAAAAAAGAAAAATCCAAGACTTATGAAGTTCTGTCTTCTCTGGTGTGTTTTTGTGGTGAGCATATTTAAATAGGTGTGTGCTTACGTATTTTCAAAAGGGACTTCTATCATGATAAAATCTGAGCTCTTCTGCAACAGGTGTCACACTTGGCTGAGCTGAACAGCCAATATATGTGAAAATCTGAGCACTCCATTCAGCAGCTTGAAAAGTTTAATTCTGTAACGAATGTTAACAAGGATGTCTTCTTGAAACATCTCCAGGATAATATTTGGGAGCTAGAGCAATGTTGTCAGCAGGAAGTATGTAAATAGTCATTTATCCTCTCTTTCCCAACAGTATCCCTCTGTGTTTGATTAAATGAATACAGGGTTTTCCCATGGGCTCCTAAATCTGAATTTAGGCCAGGATAGATGTTCAAACTGTGGCACTTTCAAATAAATTGCCAAGAAAAGGAATGAGATCTCAAATATTTCATTAAGAAATGCATTAAAATGCTTCATTGCAAGACTGTAGAATAAATTAGTATTTTTCCCACAGAGGTATGTGAAAGATAAAATTTTGGGAAATGAAATGGCAGTCAGTCAACTGCAGTCTTCATCTTCCTTCTGTTTCTATGGTAGATGTTCCCACAAGAACATGTGTAGCCTGATGAGCATGGGCAAACTAGAACAGGAATTCTGTGTTTGCAAAAAGTAACTATCTGGAGGTCAAACTACTTTTTAATTGATTCTAGAAAATAATATCTGTGTCGAAACTTGCACAGTAGCAAAACAGGCATTTTGTGCCTCAAGACCCATGTATCCTTTGCTGGCTGTACATTAGCGTGGATGCAGAAAGCAAGTAATTGTCTTTGTTTTCCTGGTGCTCAATGCTTAGTGTAGAATTAAGGCATCACCCTGCCTTTGCCCTTTATTTGTCCTGCTTTTGTGGGTTAAAGCTGGCACGTACTGTCCACACAGGCTCTTAAATGTCAAGAATCCAGGGAGCCTGCAGGGTAGCACAAACGTTACATGGCCCCAATGCTCTCGAAGTGCACACAAAGGAGGAGTGAAAGTCAATTGCTAGTCCTATGTGGAAGGAAATTATTGTTGTTCTCCCCCAGACTTTACACATTCTCACCTACCAAGGCCTCAGGCTAGTTGAGTGATCAGAATTTGTTTTCTGTAACTGTACTGTTAGGGTTAAAATGGTGAAACCCTGAGGGTTGAGAAATTATTCTGGTGCAATATAAGGGGAAGGCTTCTCTCCTCAGTTTCAAATTGGGTTTGACTTAAGTGGTAGAGAACACTCTACAATTTGCGGGAGTGAAATGAACTGCAGGGCTATCGTTTGCTTTAACAAAACTAAACAGACACAAACTACTGCATCATATCGGTAGAAGTTAACGTAGGTCAGACTTTAGATACTCAGTGAGGCTTTTGCAGTAAAATGTAGATGATCTAAGAATACCTGTTTGTTGGGTAACTTTTCAAAGGCACTCGTGTTGTTGCGGGTTGTCTAGTTAAGTCAGGAGAGGTAGATGCTTTTATTCATTTATGCATTTAATGATGTCCTCCACTGATTTTCACTAGAATTTAGATACTTAGGAACTCACTGACAGGATATGATGTTCTGATTAATTTTATTTGCAGTTATATTCCAAAGTAGTAAATAATATAAAATCAAATAATAGCAAATGTACTCAACTCTGCCTTTAAGAATATATATTACAGTTTTTTTTACAGGGGAAATAACTCCATTTTTAAAAAATGTGCATTGTTTCCTGGGACTTTCTTGATAGTAAAACCTGCTCATTGTTATGCTTCTTAAACAAAGCAAGTAATAAAAACCATTTTGTAGCAGAATAAAGGTACTAGCTTGACTTACTGTGTCTGAATAACAAGTACAGAATGTCATCTTGTCAAAAATCTATTTTTCTTCTTACTAATATGGCAAAACACAATTTACTTTTGATGACAGATCCTATAAAATCAAGGTTTTGGCCTATTACTGTTGCTTAGGACAATGTTTAGAAATAATAACAATTCATACTGTAGTATAGTTTGCCTTTTCAGAAACTTAGAAAAATATGCACAAAAGCTGTAATAAAAGACTATTGTTACACTTGCAACAGTAAACTCTTAAGAGGTGTTGGAATTCAGATAATGTGTAGGTCTGATGTTGGTGGCATGTAAAGTCCATGGAAGGTGGGTTTCGAGCACAAGAAGTGCTGAGTACCTTGAAAAAACAGGTCCACCTGTCTCAAAGCAAGCACCCAAAATCAATGAAACCTGTTTGATCTGTGGTAGTCTTGCCACTTTGAATGGAAATGGTATAACTGGCCTCATGACCTTGTTAGAGAGCTAATTAATGGTTGTGCATGCAAATAATATAGGGATCAATTCCACAGGAAGTCTTGCTAGAAAGGAATAATTCTGTCTTCAGAGCTGGATTGGAAACCTGTGTTGTAAATCAAGCCTGAGGTTATATATCAATGAACGGGATAAAATAAAATATGCAATAATTGTGCATTAAGTGAGTAGGATCTGGCCTCAGTACTGAAATAATCGGTAGCCTGGAGGAAAAGGAACAAGTTCTGTGGGCTCATGGGGGTGACTGCCAGGTTGTGTCATTCAGCCTTGGGGGGAGGCAGGGGAACATGGCTTGGAGCAGACTTCACTGATGTTGTTACAAGCGGTACCGAAGTCCATCTTTCATGCTTTCACAAAGCAACAAAAATCCCTCGTCAAATGCTTGTGGCTCTTTATGAGACACTAATTTTATTTCTTCATAATCATTCTGGAAAATGGCATGTTTTCTAAGTTTTCAGTTGACCTTAGCTTCTATATATAGGACAACCCTTTACAAAGCATGTAAACCAGTATCATAGTCTATGCCAATCTGTCTACAGTATTAAAAGTGTCACTTCTGCTGGGAGAGAAGATGGATAATCATCAGCTTAGAATGTAATGTTTTTGGAGAAATTATATTTGTATATGTAGATACATATGCATATAAATATTTATGTGTACATGTGTGTGTGCGCCTGTGTGTACGCATGTTATATCTACGTAACCACAATGTGGCCTGGGCAATAAAAATGCAGACTGAACAGGAGATAAGAATCAAAGATCTGTACAAAATGTGAGATCTGGGATTTCGGTTAGTTATCAAGTGTAGCTGAAGTGAGAGAAAAGCTTTCCAGTTATTTGTGGTATGTTTCAACAAGGTCTGAGTTGCAAGGGAACCTTGGTGCCAGACTCCTTTTACACATCTAAGTGTAGGCTTGGACATGCTAGGACTTCAGGGGTCTTTGATCCTGTTAACATATTTGGGGTTTCTCCCATCAGTTTCCTGGCTCTCCTGTTCCTTTCTGACGTACTTCTTTTCTCAGGAACTGCAGAAAAGTCCAGGTGGCTAACAAGTGGCTTATGGATTTTACCACACAGGCACGTATAGCTGTGGATGGCAGTGGTGGAAATCAGTCCCATGTGAATTGTCTCTCCCACTTCACTGAACTGCTGTGAGCTTGCTCGGTATTGCCCTTTCCCAGCCCACAACTAATTTATTATAAAGAATGCTTGCTTTACAGTTCATCTAAAGTTACCGATTCTTTTGTGCTCAAAAATGTTGCAGACATACTGTGTTAATTATCTTAATTGTTTTCTCACCATGAACACTGACGAAAAACCAGATGATTCACTAGAGTTTTAGATTGGAAGTTCATACTTTTTTTGGGTTGTGTAGTACCCTGTTAATTGCAGTGGTCTGTGAAAAAACATGAAAATTGATTTTTCACTCTCTCCTTAGTACTGTGTGGGTTTACCTAGTGCTGAAGATGGAGTGTTCTGTTCAATCTATCTCATAACAGTTCTGAAAAAAATGCAGATTACTTATAAATAGATGTCAGAAAGAGACTTTGGAGAACCATTAGTACAGTATAACATCTAAATAATGAGTGTTTATCTAGCAACTGGAGTTAAGCAGGAACATTTGTTGTTGTTTATGTTTCTAAGTCCTTATTTCATATTATTCCAAAATTCGAAGCAGTATTTTTAAAGTTTTATTAAAACTGGTGCTGAATAGATGATTCTTCATGGGCCTGGAGGTTAATTTCACAAGACTTGTAGGGTCAGGACACTGCACTTCTGTTCCTTCAATTCCTCACAGTGGAGGGACCTGCTTGGAGGTCAGGAGTTTAAACTGTGTGGATGTCAAATTCTTTAATTTGTTTGGGAAAGACTTGGCTAAAAGGAAGTAGTGGCATGTTGTGAGACACGTTGTCAGTGTTATTGCAGTATCTCTCAGGTACTTTGCAGTTTTCCCAGAACCGGGAAGTGCTTTTAGACTTGCCAGGATACCAGGTGTTGTAAACATATCACTCACTCTTATAAATGAAACACTTTAAAGAATATTTTGTAAATACTGTTCCTTTTAGTCCACTTACGTAGAAGAAGTATTACATATAATACTAGCTTTATATTTTTAATAATATTTTTAGTATTTTGAGTAGTAGCAAAGAACTTGTACGTTTGTTAACTGTATCTTCTAGGATTATCTTGTTATGAAAACTTACATTAAACACTCTCATATCCAGCCTGTGAAACTGGGAAATAGCTCAGAACTCTGAAGTCTATAAATACGCCTATTTACTTTACCCAGAACATCATTTTCCTGGACAGATTCCCATTTTTATTTAATCTTGTAACTTAATATAATTTATGTTTTTCCCAGCTGGGTGTTTTGAAATATCTCTGGCCCATCCACAACATCTAGAAGTCTTAGGTTGGTTTTTGTTTTTGTTTTTTTGTTTTTTTTTTTCCTTTTGGGAGGAGTGAGAAGAGCAGTTCAATATTTTTAATAATTTTTAGCAAAGCATCTTTGTGAAATACATGAAAAAAAGATGAGAAGTATTTTGAAAACACAAACCACCTGTGAATTTATATAAGGAGCAGTGAGTTTGCCATTTTAAAGAGATGCAAAGACAATGATTTTGGTTTCACTGATACCATCTTTAGTTCTGACAAATGTAATTCTGTTTAATAGTGTTACTCTTGGAACTGAATTAAACTTGACATGCTCCTATCAGTGAGATCAGAACCATGCTGGGTTCCTAAGTGCAGCAGTGTTATTTTGTTATTAGATTGTTTTGACTGGTCTCTTCAGTTTAACGAGCACTTTTTCCATCCATGGTACACCAAGAACAGTTAAGTACAATGGTGGCAAAAGTCCCAACAGAAACAATACCTGTCATGGAAGAAGTCCTAGAGGTGGTCTTGGAACTAGCTGTTGTTGTGGTGTGTTCAAGGTGACACACCCAGGGCATGCACTTCATACTGGAATTTTGATAGGAAGAGATCCAATTGTACTTTGGGGACACTAGATGGTCTGTTAAAGTGACACCAACAGGTTCTAAATAATAATGTTATATCACAGAGAAGCCTGTGCATCTTCAGGGTACAAAGTAATTGTTCCATGCAGTCTTGTACCATCTTTTTTTCCTGTTTATATCCATTACGTTTTGCAATATTTACCATGTGCTAAGTTCTGAAATGGGAAGGGTTCTTTTTCTGTAAGAATTTCTTTTTTTATTTTATTACAGCTTTATGATTTACTACAGAGACAGGATAGCAAGCACTGCTTCACAGGAATAAACAAGTTCAGACAGCAGCAGCCAACCTTCTTGATTCTGATTTATTCAAATTCCCTTTAAATGCTACAATCTGACTGCAAAATCCATGTTATGCAGATCGGGCTATATAAGTAAAACCAACCTGATGTGACATCTTGTTCAACTGTGTCTGTAAAATCTCTAAAGATGGTAGAGGAGGTCCTTACTACATCAAAATAGAGAAACTTTTTTCGTCTATATGAAATACAAATGTATGCGGTCTGTGGCTTAAAAATCTGCAGTGCAAGATGCATTTTGATTTTAAGAATGTTTTTTTGTCAGAATGTTTGTTCACACTTGATATTTCAGCCATCTCTGTGAATTATTAACATCACCTTTGAGCGTTAGTAGTGTGTTTTCGCATACTAAACTAGTTTCACAATGGGAAAGACTTTGAAAGGGCCCATTGTACACGTGTAGTATCACCTGTAACACTGTGCTGTGCTGGTAGACCAACAGCAGTCTGGGGGCTGCTAGCATGACTGATGGAGGAAAGTCCACTTAAATACTTGATCCTGCTTTGATCTACTCAATAGGAATTTTTCCATTGATTTCAAGGTCAAACCTGTATGTGAAAAATGGCCTCTATATAGCTGTGCTATTTTCCATTGTGCAATGGTTGAGGTTCTTTTTTTTCCCATGTAAACTTCCTCACATTAACCTGGATAATACAAACATTCCGGAGGAAAACAAAGGTATTTTAGAAAAGTCTGGGCTAGAGTCTTTGTTTCCCACAATTTGAATAGCTCTGTAATCATTCAGAATTAGAGTAAATAGAAAGGGCTGCCAGACCATAGCAGTTAGGACAGGCATAACATAGGATGTAAGTTTTGAACCACAAAATACCACATCCTGTATGCTGACAACAGGAGTCGGTTTAGGAGTCGGTTTGGGCAAGAGCATTAAAATCCTGGTTTTTAAAAAGTTTTAAATGTAAGCTTACTGGGGAGCAAAGTAAACCCTTCTTTTCTCTCTAGAAATGTGAATGAGACATAAATTGTAAATTCTGTTACGTTTGACTAAGTAGTTGTTTTGAAAGAAAGGCTGTACAAAAGTTAAAAGTTTGCTACTGTAGTGCTGTTCCTTCACTACAGAGCTAACTAGGGCTTGGAAGTTTGCCAGAGCTTGTTGCTTTTGGGTCATTTCCAGTCAAGCCCTTAAGAAAGTCACCAACATGTTATTGCTGTTAATACCTTTGTGATCAAACACTGTGGTCTGGAGAAAACATTAGAGCTATGCTGATTTACTGCCATAATTTTATTTGGTAAAAAACTGGGAATAAAGACTGCAGCAAAACATTTCAAGGGAAATGCCACAGTTTTTCATAAAGCTATGGATTATGAAGTTTTCCATGAAATATGGTTAGCCAGATGTAAATTCCTTGCATCTAAGGATGCCATGTTATATTGCAGTTCTAATCCCAGCTCGTGAACAGTCTCTCAACCAGGAGAGGGAAGGTGAGAACAGGTGTGGTTTTCTGGTCTTTTAAATTTCACATACTCAGGTTTGTAGCCATACCTTATTGTCCCACACCGGCAGGTTTGCTTTCATACGTGGTACTTGTAGATTATGGAGTTAAGAACAGCTATGTCACACCGGAGGAATTGCTGTTGATGGACAGCCAGCCAAGAGCAGCTCCACAAAGCTGACAAAGCAGCCTCACTTTTAGTATTAGTTGTAAATATTTTCATAGCACTCTCATGTATTTCTTCATATCAGCCTAGCTGTAGAACCTGTTCCTTCGTGTAAATGCCGGCAGCTTTGGTGGATCAGGTAGGTGTCAGCTAATGAGATGAGGAAACTGCAGCCATGAGGAAACAATTTAGAGACTGCCCATTCACCTGAATGAACGTTTCAATGACTTTGTCCTGTTTCCTAGACTGCTGGTGGTCATGACATGGTCAGCCGTTCTGGTGCTGACAGCAGTGATGCTATGCTCTCTGAAACAAGATTGTTAGAGGACTTGCCGTTTTGTAGACTTGCGGAAGGACAGGTGCCTCTGTAAACCCAGTTGTTTTCACATTGCATTGGCCATTTTGGATAAGCTCACAGCAGCATTTCGCCATCACGTTCAGTCTTAAGTCTATTGAAGTATTTCAGAGAGAAGGACTTTTGGATGGTTCTCACTGCTGCCAGATTACTGGGGGAGGCAGAAAGGCCTCAGAAGGTGCATCCCAGCTCCCTGGAGGCAGGGGACAGGCTTCAGCTGCCTGCACTGAACCGTCTGTCCTGTCCTCTGCCACTCTCTCTGGCTACACATTCTGTACACCCAGCAACTTCTGTGACCAGGGGATGAAGCAGAGAGGGAGATCCACCCAGAAAAAAAAAAAAAAACCCAGAAAACCGAGTATCTAACTGAATTATATTTCAGCTCAGCATCTAGCTGAACGGTTGGGATGGACCAACACAACAGAGCCTAGAGGTATGGGGATGGAGTTTTCCTGGAAAGGAAGAAGAGTGTTCTGGAATTTCAAGTGCAAGCTTTAAAAGTGCCTTTTACCTTTTGATGCAGGTTTAGATCAGACATTGTCATGGGATTTGCCATATTTGTAGGACAAGCAAAGAAATTTTTGTCCACATATTTTTGAGTGAGGAGTGTAATCCTCTGCACGAGTAAATATTTGAATTGACAAATTTTCTAGAAAAAAATTCCCCAAATAAGATTAGCTTTTGTTGGATTACATTTTTTTTAAAATATATTTTTCTCTGTCTCTACTAAAATAAAAATAACTAAAAGCTAGGACTACTTTGTGGTGGTGGTGTATTAGCCTGCAATACAAGCACTGGTTCCTTTTCCCGTACTGCTGGAATCCCCAGCAAGACTGCTAATACTGAGGAAGAGAAGCCTTAGAGCAGTGAGTTTCACCCCAAAAAATTTTATTCAGGGAATGCAATGTGACTGGTAATAGAACTATTTGTTGTCTAACTTTATCAATGAAGTTATTTTAATGGGAAATACATCATCAAGGCTACAGAGGACATGGTTACTAAGTGACCCAAAGGATCTAGAGAAAACTGGAGAAGAACAAAATAGCTACAATAATCTAAATGGAATAGGCATTGAAATAACCAGTGATGATTTTAAAAAGAGGTGGCTTAGAGAAACTGCAGGCATTGAAGAAAAACTTTGAGAAAGTAAACTAAAGACAAATTAAAAAAAAAAAAAAAAAAAAGGAAGCATGGCTTGGCACATAGAAGGAAACAGGAAAAGTTCCAGTCAATGTAGTTGGAAAGAAATGTAAGAAGTTTTGAAAGAGATACCAGCATCATCAAACTGGGTCAATTTTTAAGAGAAAACTCTCACACACACATATTGTATCTACTGGATTGTGCAAGTATGCAGTAGTTTTGAGGATGTTTGTTGCTTTTCCAGATGTTTGTGTTATCCTTGTGGTTTGGCTGAGAACAGAGACTAAAAGCACAGTGTGTATCAGAGATGTGGGAAAGTTTGTTCACGCTTTGCAAAGCTTCCTTCCAAACTGTATCTGACTTCCAGTTATGTATCATATTATGAGAATCAAATAACCGAGATGGTTTTCTTTTCTCATATTAATTTCAGTTCTTAAGAAATGTGGACTCTACCTTCTTGTTTCTCAGTGATCTCATATGCTTCAAGACGATGTTTCCCACTAATAACTCCAGCTCTCCTCCTAGTTAGGAAAAGAAGGAAAGAAGGAATTTGTGTTTTCAGGATTCAATGAGACTTGATATCCTGCAGGCTGATCTGGTCCTCTTCCCCAGCCATTCTCCAAAAGCTTCAGAAGTACTATTTTGGAGTATGAAAATATTTTGGAATATGAAAATAAATACCTCCATTAAGTTAATTAATTCTACATAAAGGGAACATCATTATGAATGAAAAACATTATGTAAGATGTTTAGTCTTACCTCCTCTGTAGCCTTGTCATATTACTTTAGGAAAATTGCTTAGCTTGTTTTTAGCTCATTATGCTCATTCTTAGATGGAGTATAAAAATGTATATTTCAAGTAGCAGTTACAAGACTTCATTAATTAATAAAAAAAGTACATATATTTTTTAAAAATAAAACCAATGTAGTATAATTTTTGGTCAGCAGTAAGAATGAGCAAGATTAAAGTAAGATTAAGAGGGGAAAAGAAATACGGTTTCCAGACTTCCATTTCATAAATGAACAGACTATCAAAGACTGATGTTTATTAATTAGAGAGTTAAATGACAATTTATTTTAGGTCAATAGAATACTACCATATGAGATTGCAATCAGGCCTTAGCAGCAGTACCATTTGCCATCTACCAGTTTTAAGATGAACAAGAGTACTCAATTCTCAGACCTCTCTCCCCTTTGAATAACTCGGAAGATGTTTGTTTGTATGGCTGGATAATTCTACTACACTTGTAAATGCTTGAATTGTTGTGCAGGCTTTATTTCTTATTTTTTATTATTTAATTTTTAAAATAAATTCTGCCTGCTCTAGAAAATTAGAATTTGATTTTTGGTCAAAGACTTCTGTTTTGATTGATGGTTGATCATGTTATGATGATGGAGCAAAGATTTTGATATAAAAGGGGATGTAGGATTTTACATAGTAGTTTTATAATCTACTTCTTATAGGTTTATAGTTTCTCTGATGACCATTAGAAATTTAGAGCAGTTAGAAATATTGGCTCTTAAACTGTGTTTGAACCTTATTTCAAGGAGCATTTCTATCCTACTCTGGTAAAAGCCCTTCATTGTCATGGTGCTAGTAAATAAGTTTTTAATCATGGTTCTTTTCCATTTGTACATTAGAAAAATAATTATTTCAGTCCTGAGTTGATGAATGTCTTGATTTGCATGACGTGCTTAGTTTTTTATACAGAACTGCCTCATTGTCTGTCTTGATATTTTTACTAATTCTAAGGCTTTTTCAGAAGAACAACTCCCTGTACTAATTTTTTTTTCTTGTGACATAAGAGGGTGTGATTCAGTCATTCTCGTTTAGGCTTTCCTACCTCTTTGCCTTTCTTTTGTCTTTCTGAGATGTTCTGCAGCATGGAGCTGTGTTTAGATGAAACAGTGTCTTTTCTTTTTAATGAGGTAGCTGTGACCCTTCACTTGCACAGGTGTTATTGATGCCATGATCATATTAGCTTTGCTGAGCCAATATACATTCTAAGCACGTAAGTTAGAGTATGAGTACCTACAAATGCCTCCCCTTTTGTCACTATTTCTGCAAAGCACATTGTCTCTGTAAAGAGTCATTGTAGGCTAGACTGCAGAAGGTGAATATAAAAAATGTTCTGAGAAAGGAGACTGCTCTTTTGCCAGATGAGGACTTCAACAAACAGAGCATGGCTTCATCAGGGACCATAGTGTGCCCCCCTGCACGTCCCCCTCTCTCTGCTGAAGGAGAACGTGCCAGGGGATGAGGAGCAAATACAGAATGTGACTTGCACTTGCAACAGGGCAGAGTCTGGGTTGTGTCCGTTGGGATGCTCTGTGCGCGGCAGCACCAGCAACACGGGGCAGTGGCCCTTTGGGGTCCTGGGGTCTGTCTGGCCGTGAAGGTGCTCCTTGTCCTTCTCCCAGGAGCTGGGACTCAGCCAGCACTGCAGCACCAGTGGCCTGGCTCCTGTGTTAAGCACATGGGGTAAAACAGGGAGGAAGGCACTTGTGGGCTCTCCCTAGTAACTCACTTGTGTCAAATGCAAGGCTTGGAAGGCACAACAGTTCATTGCCTAGGACTATCAACTTGTTTTCATCAGGAAAAAAAAAAATAGCTTACAGAGTTGTGCTGCCTTTTCCACAAGATGCTGACGACTTCAGCAGTTCAAGCTGAAGAGATAATAAATGGTCCTGAAAAGCAAAGGAGTAATTTTGTCTTGATTTTTTACTTACCACCAGTAGTAAGTATGTATGTGACATGTGAGAATTGTTTCCCGTAGTGAAGAAATGTGTATTTTTATTGTGCTTTAGCTAAATGGTGACACTTCAGTCATGAAGAACTGGTGTGCAATGCAAAAACAAGGCCTTAAATCCTAGCATCCTTTTATTTTCCTATCTACTGAACATGTGCAGAATTCTGAAAAAAGGATTTGATTAGGTACCTATATCTGGATTTTAGATTCCTCTTTGAAGATATGTGCAATGGTTGTTAAAAGCATGCCATGCCTTTTGTGGATTAAGTGTAATCAAAATTGGAAGGAATGAAAATACTTGCTTAAAAAGTGTTTAAAGAGCCCATCTTGGCCTTGGATATTCCCCTGTTTTAAAATGCAACTTCTTTCTTTATTAGTACAGCAACTTCTTCGGGAGGTTTCTTTGTGTACTGAAAAAATATGTTTATTTTCTCACAGCTAATTATTATTTTCAGAACACACATGGTCTGAAATATTTGCATTGTACCTTAGTATGACTCTAAGATATGGAACAGATTTATTTCTAATTTTCTTAAATAACTTCTTAAAGATAGAACCTACAAACTTATTGTATTTAAATATTTAAAAGACTAGTACCAAGCAAGGTATATGAATTTATCAATATCGTGCTTCTCCCTCAACCAAGAAGATTTTATTCTATTTCCTTTTTAGGAAGGAGGCACAGCTGGATGAAGAAGGACAGTTTCTGGTCAGAATAATTTATGATGACTCCAAAACCTATGATCTGGTTGCAGCTGCAAGCAAGGTCCTTAGTAAGTAATACAGGTCCATTGATCACAAAAAGGATAATCCCCCCCCCCCAAAAAATCTGTGTAGAGAGAGAAAGAGGATATAGCACAGAGGAAGTGAAAACAAGGTATTGATCAAAGAGAGAATTTTTAAAAAATCTCAGAAGAAAGATTTTTTTGTTCTTTATCTATGATATTTTTATTCCTTTTATTCCTTGAAGTGATTTTTATTACTTCCAAAGTATTCCATGTCATGGGTGCATAGAGCATGGTCAGTGTTACAAGCAGGCATGAAATAACAATATATACTGCCTTGCCGGTACACCCAGGTTTCAACCACTGCTGCAAGAGCAGCCCATGGATGAGTCCTTGACCTCTTTGCTGACCAAGCATGCCGAGCTACAGAAATGTTTGTGGCATGGGCACATCTCATTCACATCAGCCATTGATCTGGGTTGCATTCATTGTCAATCAGTGCAGCTCTGGTCTGGAATTTAAAAGGTAGAATTATACCTATCAGCGTGATTTTATCTGCAGACCCAAGTGTGGTATGAATTTGTTCTGAATCAGTAATTAGCCAAGAACCCATAAGACTATGATGACTATAGTAATGTTGATTTGAAGCAGCAGATGTAGCTTCATGCTATTGTAAACCAGAAGTGACTTCCCTGAGGTCAGCACTACTAACGACCAAGTTCCTTTCTTTTCAGGTAGTGAGTAATTTCTTACCTGTATGAAAATCTGAAATGCTATACATGCGTAAAATGCACAATGCAGCAAGGTCATAATGGTAATTGGTAAATCCTAATGAAATTCATGTATTGAATACTTACAATTTGCTGTGTGGACCCTGAATCTTGCTTTTCTCATATTCTTGACCTACTGGATCTGGGTAGGGTTTAGGTAACTGTCTTTCTCGTTTATGAATACGAGACTAAAATAGTAAGCAAAGTGCGTCAAATGCAGTTTGGACTGAATCATATTTTCCTGTTTTAACTAGATCTGAATGCCGGGGAAATTCTTCAAATGTTTGGAAAGATGTTTTTTGTGTTTTGTCAAGAATCGGGTTATGATACAATTCTACGTGTCTTGGGCTCAAATGTCAGAGAATTTTTGCAGGTAAGAATTTTGTGCTGAATTATTTCAGATACCAGACAGAATTTACGGTCTAGTCAACAGATTAGATTGAGATTTGGAGATATAGGTTGTACTGTATAATCTCCCAGTTATTTGTGGAGAGTTGTCTGGAAACTTTCTTCCTTGGTATTTGTATTCTATCGAGCTTTCCACTGCTCAGCAGTTCTGGCATTGTTGCTCTCTTTCCCTCTCAGTTCATATATTATTCAGTAGAGTAATAATTTCCCCTTGTCAAACATCCTTGACTCTTCAATTTCATAAATAAGGATTGAGAAGGCAGGTAACCTGGGGTTGCAGAGGTATTCATAAATCTGAAATGTCCTTTGAAATTCCAAAGAGAAGTTTTGAACAGGAGTTCAACAGCGTAACAAAAGTATGGAGTACAAGAGACATGAAAAAACCCATCAGTTCAAATTGTCTGCATGTGTTAGAGTAAAAAGATTTACCTTGTTTATACTAACAGAAAATGTGGTCTTCAGATTTGTAGGGTATTTCTTCTCATAAGTTATCTTTGACTTATATATACTGGTTAATTCTAATTGTATGTTATGTACAGAGCTGGGACTCATACACAGCTTGTCCCTAAGACATTATCCTTCATTCATGAGCTGAGGGTGGGATAGAACAGCAGCGTTTAAGTCAACTTCTTTGCTTTCCTGACTGCAGAACTGTGTGATACTGCACTGTGAAACAAAACAATATGAAAACAATTTTTCAATAGCATGGAAGAAACATAGTGACTTCTTTAAAGTGTGGTTTCGAAGTGTAGAAAAAATGGGCTTTCCTTTTTTGTCACTTGAAAATTTGTCACTTCAAAAACCACCTTGGATTTAAGATTTGTGATATATATCACTCTTGGAGAGAACTGTGTGCTGTAATAAGCTTAAAAGCACTGAACTGATCAAGATTTCACGGAAGATTGCCCAAAAGCTGAGTGTCATATCTTTATTGATTTTTCACTGGAAATTGAGTAGCCTCTTGTCATCTGTTTCCTTAAAATCTCTCCAGCAGTAGTAAGTGAAAAGAGCAGAGTGTATCGTTTGCTGGATAATTAGAATATTGACTTCTGTGTTTCACTACCTGCCCCAAAACCTGGATTATTCCAGAGCATCTCAGATATGGTCAGCCCAGACTTTTTGTACAAATCCCATGGACTGCAATTGCTGGGCAGACACCGGCGGTATGTATATGCTCCAACATGTGCATACCATGAGTGATCTGTTTACTGTTGTCTGTCTATGGGATGTGACATCCTTTAAATTTCATAGCTTCATTCACAGGCTGTCCTCAAAGCAAGCCTTCAGGTAAAGGTAATTTTTAAAGATGACTCGTACTGAAGTTGTGGTTAGGGTTGAGCAAAAATAGGGGAGGAGGAAAAAAAAAGTGTAGCTGGCCCGTTGCTTCGTCACTTTGGGTACACGTGGATGGGCCAGTGCTTCCCTATTCCTTTCCCTCATGCCCTTTTACATATAGTATACTTCTCTTTCCATTCCTTACCATGTGTGATGATTAAAAGACTGGACACGTTAGTAGGGCACACCAACCATCTATAAAAGTGTAAACAGCTTTCATTTATATTCTTCTAATGACAGTATTTTAAGCTGCTTTGTTTGAATTTCGGTGTTAACAGATGACATTGGCTATTATACACTTCTGCAGATTTTAACAGGACTAATGTATGAGTAGCCATGCCAGAATTGTACTTTTTAGCTTTTTATTATGATGGAAAATCAACATTATCCATGATTTATTATTTTTGGATCTTCCAGCAGTTGGATTAGGTCAGGAACTGATTTATATACCTATTACAAAAATAGGTGCAGATTTGGTTTAATGTACTAAACTTTTTTCAGATTCTTAAAATACATAAGAGGCACTTCTTCAAATCTGTACTGAGTCCAGGATATACGAAATAATTGAGGGCTGCAGCTTTTTAAAGCATATGAAAATAAATCTCATTTATATTCTGTTTCCTGTGACATCTCAGAGAGAGTTTAGTTTATTCGTAGATGAAACACAGGTATTTCAAGCTTCATGAAACAGGAAAAAGATCCTGCAACTTAATCTAATGTTTATACTTTCTGTGAAAAAGAGGCCTGGATAAATGGCAAATCGTATTGAAAGACACTGCGCCAGAGAAGCAGGGTGAAAAAAGGTACCCCCTGAGAAACTCCAAGTGTGGTTTTATGTTGTGTTCAGTACCTTTCTACTGAATGAAAATCGAACGCTAGAGTAGTGGCTAGTTGTCATTTAGGGAATCATTTACATGGCTATTTAGTTGTTTATAACTGCAGTACAATAAATTTCAGGGGACTAATGCCTCTTTAGAAAAGTCTCCAGATGTTCTGTACTACACAGGGCTGAGCAGTATATCTTTGTATTTCAGGTGCCAATCGCAAAAAAACTCTTTTGCTTTTAGACAGGCCAGAATCTGCCTGATTTAGTTTGCTTCTTGTTCTTGCCTAGTGATCCCTTTGTGTTTCACCATGGAGCTGATCACTGCTCTCTGAAGCTCTAGACTTAGTGTCTCTGGTCCCAGCAGACACATTCATTCTTCCAGAAGCTGCAATATCAGTTTAGAATGGATCAAACACAACAAAAAATAGAAGTGGGAGTGACAATGTATAAATGGCAGGATCGGGGAGTAATTTCAGCTCCTTGATCTGGAAGCCCATCTCTACTCTTGACTATGTGTAGGAGCAAGGTTCTGAGTACAATAAACTCTTTGCTCGCCCCATAATCGGTCTGCATAGGGAGAAGAGACACGTTGGGGACTGGAAAGCAGCTGCAATACATCCTGGGCAAGTCCCCCACTCTGGATGATTCGAGAGTAAAGAGTGAAGGGCATGTCACATGGGCTCACCTGTGATGCTGCTTGGACAAAGTCAGCAGTAATGGGGTAGCAGGGTGGCAAAGTGGTCTTGCAGAATGGAGCTGCTGTCAGTTGTTAGCAACACTTAACGTCACACTTAAATGTTAATAATTAAACAAGCATCTTACAAAAACTTCTGTCCTTGACATTGGCCATTTCTCGTAAGTCCTTTTGAAATTCTTCGAGTGTTGATGACTCTGTAACTGGAAGATTGTCTTTTCCCATGTATCTCCTTAAAGAGTTTTTTCCAAAAGGTCGATATATCCCAGCTGTTTCTGAGGCATGTGTACTGAAACAGCAGTTTTGCACCCAATCAAGGAGATTGTGGGGCACTCGCTCCGAGCCAGTCAGCTCTTTTTTCTCATCCACGCTCATTCAAAGCAGTCTTTCCCAATTTCATTGTCTTGAACCTTGCAAAGATCTTACAGAATTTGCCTTGAAGCATTATACTTTTTTGCAGTTGAATGCCCGCTAACAGCTGGAATGAATTGACTCCTAGATTGTTGCTTCTTCAAGTTTTAATTTGGAGGTGTTGGTATAGCAACAGAAACATGAATTTGAAACAAACTGAAAAACTGAAGGAGGAAGTTTCAGGCTGAATGCATCCTGCATAATTCATCTCCAAGAGTCTCATTTCCTCTGGAGGCCTCCCAGGAGAAGAGGCAGCTGTTTGAGCACTTCACAGCTCACATGAAATCAAGTTCATTATGCTTCCACAAATCTGATGATCGACAGATGCTCTTGAAAGGTAGAGAATGGCCCAGACAGGACATTGCAAATATTTTCACCTCACTTCACCTTGGGCTGGCAGAAAACAATATGCAAAGCCTGGTGGTAGCAGTTACTTGTGGGGGTGAGAGAACAACGTTTAAAATATGCAGTAGTGGTCTGAACTTAAGAAGTAAAGGAGCTGTATGAATTTTACACCACAGGTATATAATTACGTGGGTTGCAACACTATCCAGCAAACTAGGTTGCTCTTTCTGTATTAAAAATACAGTAAATAGCAACCTGGAGCCTTGATAATGGCATCACAATCGAAGTAGAGGCTAGTGTTGTGTTCTAAGTGTGATTTTGATCTCACTGTTCTCTTTAATGTCCTTATTAGATAGCCTATCAATTTATCATTTAGCTTTCCTCTTCAGAAAGCAATTTGTCTGGTCAGGATTTAAGGTGAAATATATGAGATGTCCAGGAAAATAGGCGACCTCTTCCCTTTCCTAAATAACCTTTTCTGAAACATTATTACAGCAGATGTGATAAATTCTGTGTCATAAATTCTGTGTCATAAATTCTATGTATTCTGTGGATTTTTAAAAGTATTCTCAAAGAAAATATGTATTTAAGGTTGATCTTTCAGTCATTTAAAACTTTACTTTAAAATCTGAAGTGTTGTCAGGCCCTGTAAACTTGGGTTGACTGTTATGATGTCAGAACTAGGCTGTTTCATTGAGAATAAGGAAAAAGATACATGTTTATTCAGCATGCTTATTTGTATTTCACACCTAAATTCACATCTGAAGAGATTATAGGGACTAGAATTGGAAAGGATGAAAGTGAATGAGATTACAGGATTAAGAAACACACACAAGGTCTTTAAATTATCAGTGTTTCAAAATACAACATATTCAAGCATGAATTCTTACTATCTGGGGTAATTTTTAATAGTGCTAATTTTGATTCCGTTCATTGTCCACATATTGCCACAGTAGATGGAAAGAACATTGCAAGCTACCTGAAAAGCCTGCTATGATGGCAGTTCTACAAATAATAAGGCAATTGCACAGTGAATGTGAGCAGTAGGAGAAAGGGGATGTTCAGATTAGACAGAATATATGCTAATTTTCTTCAGAACTAATAAGTAAATGTCTTATAACAGTGTTTTTAATTTCTTCTTCCAGAACCTGGATGCTTTGCATGACCACCTTGCTACTATTTACCCAGGTATGCGAGCCCCTTCCTTTAGATGCACTGATGCGGAGAAGGGGAAGGGACTCATTCTGCATTACTATTCGGAAAGAGAAGGTCTCCAGGATATTGTCATTGGAATCATCAAAACTGTAGCTCAGCAGATCCACGGTACAGAAATAGATATGAAGGTAATATCTGAAGGGATGTACACATTGGAAGTTTGTGTCATTAGGGCAAAATCACGAAAATAAAAAATGAAGTGATGGCAAGCAATCATTTTCCATTGTTGCTGTCCTTTGTGAAGCAGTGGCATCAGCACTGACTCGGGGAGACCCATGATCATTTGTGTTGCTTTAAGGACACGTCAGCTGTGTGCTGAGAAGTCCCGTAAGAATTTGCAAACAGACCCAATTGGGAACAGTTCAGAACAATATCCCTTTATTCAAAGGAGACAAGATGTACAGAAGTTAGATACTGGGTTATTTGGGGTGCTTTTTTCCACTTTATTTTATATTTGGCATATATTGCTTACTGTCTACTTTGTTCTGTGAGAACACGGGCATTTTGTCTTTGTGTCCTAGATTCTTCATCTGTGTGCAGATTGGGAGGCTGATGTGCATTGATGGGGCCTGGCTGGCGCGTAGTGTTTTCCTCCCAGTCCGCATGCCGGGTCCTTCCCAGAACCAGGATGTGTTTGTGGGTCTCAGACGCCTACAGCCTCAGAAGTGGAAAAATGTTCCTCAGTCACAGAGTTTACGTAGTGTCGTGTGTGCTAAGTCACTTGTGAAATGGGAAAGAAGCTTCTAGTTTGTGTCCATACAGACCAACAGAATGATTTAATTGATAAGGCCTTGCCTATGTAATAGTATAAAATCAGAGCTTGATCCCAGGTGCAGATATATCTGGGGAAAAACAGCAAATAAAAGCTTTTTGGTGTTAGAAATATTGCAACTGTTATAAAATACTTTTCATGAAGTAGAAAAGAATCTAAGCAGGTACAGCAAGCATTTTTGTTTTTTTTTAACTATTTCCTAGTCGTATTACGTTTCTATCACAGGTTCATTGTGTACTGGCACAGAAAATCAGTTCTAGTTTCATGAGCATATCACAAAAACATGATCTTGCTCAGGTAAAAGATTTACAAGCAATCCAACGACAAAGGTATTTGTACAGCTATAATGAAGTATTTGCCTTTTAGGTTTCTTGTTACAAGCTAGCTCAGGATTATAGTGAGCGGCTAGTTCTGCATAGCGATGGTGGTATACTTGGTGTCCTTGTTTAGATATCCATAGTTCAAACTTTTACAGCAGGTATTAGTAATCAGATACGGAAGGGTGCAACAGAATCAAAGCAATCCTGCTCTTAGGTCCTTGTTTATTCCAAGTGTTGAGACAGACAAGGAGGACCATGTTGGCAAGTTGGCTGCAAGAGTGCTGAAGCTGTGACTTGACAAGCATTTCTTGTGGTAGCACAGGCAGTTTATTCAGTCCCCCTTCTCTTACTGCTCAAGCCTGTCCTATGACAGCTTCTTCAGATGTCTCTCTCTGGCTGTTGTCAAGCTATAAAATTAATTATACTGAGGAAATTAACTAGGTTAAAAATAGCAGGTTTTCTTCTGGGCTATTTTTACTTGCATCTGTTCTGTTATGTAGTTTGATGTTCTATCAGAGTGAGTTCTGCCAGCATAGCCAAGGGGTCATGCAGAGACAAAAGTGATCAGTGTGGCAGAGGAGAAACCTGGGTCGTGCAAAGCAGCTACCAGAACATACTTTTGACAAACTGTGTCCCCAGTCTGAATCTTACTTCATTGAGAAGATTGTATTGGACAGTACTGATACCCATGTAGGACTTCTGACAAATAATATATCTTCCAAAGACTTTTAAATATTGATTATAAATTTACTTCTCATTTTTATTTCACTTCATTAGGTTTTTCTGGAAATTTTATTCTACTGTAATTAAATAGAAATGTAATAATATTGGTCAAACCCATTGTAAATGAGCACAAAGTTTAATTTAACCCAAACTATTCTTCTAGACCATCTAAGCCAAAAGCACATAGATGCCTAAAAATTGGTATTACTTCTAAACTGAACAAAGTGCATATTGTCTGTATTTTATTTTGTCTGTTACCCCGTTTTTTCCCTTGTCCCTATTAGTCATGTGCCCTCAATCCTGAACTTTTTCTTGTCTTTGCTGGTTAATAAAGCATAGCCTTTGACACCTTTAATGACCTGAAATAGTGTTTTCCTCCACATACTCACAAACTTCAGTAGTAGATAAGCAGAGAATAATCAGCTACTTGTTTCTCTAAGGTGAGAGTGCCAAAAATTGTGGCTTGTCTACACAGACAATGGCAGTGTCCCTCCATTACTCCACAGGTCAACTATTAATCATTAATGGTACAGAGGGAGGGTTTTAAAGTAAAGTAAGTCTGCCATTGTGGTACCTGGCTAGTTTTATACTGTTCAAAAGATGAGGAGAAAAAATTGTCTGACTTATTTCATCTTAATCCCTTGCTTCATCATTTAGTAAATGAATGCTTTCGTGTTTCATTAGTAATACACTGTTTGAAATAGCACAGCACAGAAAAACAATGGAGCTGCTTTTCATCCCCTCAGTTTTTGTGGACCAACCAATGTCTCTTCTGTTAAAATTTTTAGTTTGGACTTCAGTTAGAATTTTGCTTAAGGAAGACTTTTTTTTTGGAACTGATAAGAGCCTCAGTGCCTAGCTCGAAGTTCCTGATGATATTATGAGAGTTGCCTTCTGACTTGCAAGAACAGAGCTGAGATTCCTGAGTTGCCCTTCCAAATCTCTTTATCCAAAGTATTTACATACTAAAACAGTCCTGTGCTGGATTGTTAAGTTCTGCAGCCCTCTTCATATTACTGTAAAGTTGATATCTGCATTTAGCTGTTTAATACTTTATTATCCACTTTTCTTCCCTGGCTGTTTAGAACAAATACGTACATAAATCTGCTTGAGAGAATGCAAGCTTCTAAGATTGTATTTTCATGAAATTTTGCTTGAATTTTTCTTACATATTACCAGTTCCTGTGAAGGTGGTAGCAGATACTAATTGTTTACAATGCTACTGTTTTTATTTCATTAAGTAGTTAGATTTTGTTTCATGGGTTACACAGAACCACAGAATGACTGAGGTTGGAAGGGACCTCTGGAGGTCATTTTGTCCGACTCCCCCCCTGCTCAAGCTGGGCCACCTACAGTCACTTGCTCTGGACAGTGTTCCGACAGCTTTCAGCTATCTCTAGGGATGTCAGAGGTTGGTTACGTATAAATGAGGGGGAACCTGTGAAGGTGAAGTCAGGACAGGGATTCCGTCAAGGCTCCAAATGGTACAGGTCGATGAAGAATGTTGTACAACCCTATGAAGCCCAAAAATCTGTTGGGAAAACGGGCTTCTAATATCTGAGAGCAGACTATCAAAACCTTTCTTTTTCACAGGGAAGATGGTTCACAATATAAAATGAGAAAAGACCAGGGGAAATCCTTGACAAGATGGTAATTTCAGACTGTCTGATGTCTCTCTGATGGCAATATAAAAAACGAAGCCAGAATGTGACCAGCTGAAGAGCTGACCTAAAAACTACTTTAGGCAGTAGTCATGGAGGACGAGCAGTACTGATCCACACGGTAAAATGATATCTGTGTGTGAAGATAAGTCAATCGTACAGCGTGATCAGCCTCTAATTCTGACACAAGGGCAGCCGTAAACTTCACTATCTTCAGGCTTGGAGGTTTGGTGCAGTGAGACAATCTGCCTTGAAACCAGCTACCAGGTGGAAACACCCTCACAGTTGTAACTTTGGGTGTGCAAAGCTAAGAGTGGTATCATTCCCACAGTGAACTGATTTGCCTCAGGATCACCCTGAAACAGCTGCAGTGAAATTTGTCAAGTAGCATTGCACAGTTGGTTTTTTGCCATTTAAATTCTTGATCTCTTCCGACCAAAAACTTTAAATGGCAAAAACCTGACTTTGTGTTAACCTTCAGGATCTGATGGATGAAGATCCCTATCCAAGGACATTGTGTCCCTCCCTGATGCTGAGATATGAGTGTATTTTGGGGACATGCTCATATCTAAAGGGCTGATTCTTGTCGATACATCAGTGAAAACTTAACAGCTTGTGTTTGTTACACATGCTGTATCACAGTGATACCACTTGATTTAATATCTTGTGTGGAGCTCACCAAAGTAATTTTGAAATAACTGTTCTTGGCGTTGTCCTTCCCTGAAATACTGGTATGACTTTTCACTTGACTCTGAAGATACATCTTCTGGAAAGCACAGGCAGGTTAGCAGTTAGATGTTATAAATTCTCTTTGAAACCAGGAGAGTGATTTTTTTTCCCTTCAGTTTTTAACTGCAGTTACTATGGTGATTGAACTCGTAGATCTGATGAACTGATGTCACTTCACCAGCTAAGACCGCAGGGGGAGGAAGAATTAGACTTGATTCCTGGCTTTGTTGCTTCTGTCACTGAACTTTCATTTATCAAGCATTTAACAGAGACTTCTTCAACAATGTTTAAATGATACTGAAATTCTGTGACTTGCAGACTTCACTTTCACATTTCACAAACATTCACATGCAGAGTGAAATAATAGGTAAATTCTGTTCTAGTTAAGCTTACTACAGAGTATCTAGGGCAGGTCTTTATGCCAGAGAAGTATCTGGCCAATTAGTTTGGATCTGTAGGTACCAAGCATGAAGGGACAGAATTTAACATATTATATTAATGGCCGTAAGCTCTCATTTTAAATTTGCTGACAAGATGGGTGTAATCATGAGATAGGAAGATAGTGCATAAATGATGTAAGCAGAAAAGACATCATGAACTTATATATCCAATGAAAAGCTATTTAAGGATGAATTGGTATCTTGCTTAATGTGGAGAGGGGTTAGCTAATAAGGGTCTGTGCATGAACGATGGGAATCAAATTCAGTAAACCAGCTACGTCCACGGCATATCAGATTTACCAGGATTGTGCAGCTGATGTTGTGGCTATCTTGTAGATCTGACGCATTTCCATGTGTTTGGCCTGTCTTTCATTTTCTGCACTAATGTGGTGCACTAATACAGCAAACTTTTCTAGATGCCCTGGAGTCTGGTCAAAAATAGTTTTGCAAATGAACTTGAAGATGCCTGGGAAATTTGCAGCTGTGCACCGTTACTGACACAGTTCTAATCTATAAAGTTAAGAAAATAGCACATTGTGTGCGATGACTGACTTCATCAGTGTGCAAGGTTGTAGGATCTGTGGTGTCATGTTTCAAACTTAGCTTAATGTCTTGAAGCATGTAGAGTCCTGTTTTTATAGGGTGGTTGGGGTTTTTTTTAACCAACACTTGAGGTTTTTTCTATGGATTCATTTCTAATACATGGAACAAAATGGGAAGTGATGAAAAACCTGTTAGGTGCTGCATGGTAGCAGGAAAAAATCATGTAAGTACAGGTGCAGGTTGGTCTACAGAATACTAGTATGTAGTGACGAAGACGGTCATTAGTTAATAATATTAATATCTCTGGAAGGTGATGTGCTGTCAATATGAACATTTCCTTAAAAATTATTAGATCTTCAAAGATGAATTTTAGGACTGCTTTGCCAAAATAAAAGCTTTTCATCCAAAGCAGGCATTTTTTTTTTCCAGTTGCAGCAAGTTACTTTGAAGTAAGATCCAAGACTGGAAATGATCTGGAAGCATAGATCAATTCTAGTGATAATTCTGCACAATTTGGAAAAGGTTACTGTGTATAATCTCAACTATCCCTGGCCACAATATTAGTAGCAATAAAACAAAACCTGTGGGAGTGTGCATGAGTGGTAGGAAGTAAGAACCTAGACTCCAGCTGTGTTCTTTTAATCCTCAGCATGGCCACAGTTTCTCACAATTTCAGAGATTATGGTTAAAAGATGAGGAAGACATGCAGAACCTTTAAACCCTGAATTCAGAGGGAAGCTGGGTTTCCATCTACTACATTCCATTTTCCTAGACAAACGCACATCACTTGTTTTCCTCAAATGACTGCCGCATACTCTTTCCAAGGTTTACCTCTGGTTTTAACTCATAATTGCCCATTTCTCTTTGTCACATGCTGCCATATGGGTTAGCAACACAGCTTCTTGAGGAAATTAGGGTTTATCACTATTAATATTTGAACTTGTTCATACATCCAGCTTTAGGTACCTACATTAGTTGGTAAATTTAGTAGGCTGATCTGTCTCTAAGTTACCTACTTATGCAACAGAAAGAGAAAATTAATGCAGCACATGGTATAGAGCACCTAAATCAGGCTCCTGCTCTGAACTGTCCTCCAGAGAAGCCTCTCTCCTTTCAATGAATAGTCAAATAGGAGGTAAAGGAACACTACCTTCTTAATTAGGCATTGTTTAACAATAAAATACTGTTTTGTTGTTTTAAACTTCTCCATTAGTATAGGAGCTAAATAAAGTTATCAGCATCCCCAAGCCATCAGCTAGTATGGCTGACAGCTGTGGTGGAGAAATATTTAATAAATTAAACATCTTAGGAATCGAGTGCAGTGTTTGTGCATATCCGTCTGTTTTCTTATGGAAACTCTTAATGTCTGTGGTTAGACTGTGTGTAAAGGGCAGAATCAGGAAGCATTAGAGATTTTAAGAAGTCTTTTTTTGTTTCAGTGGCTTTAGGATCAGACTAAATGAAAGTAGAATCAGGTGCAACATGTTCCAGAAAGTTGCCACTAAACAATACTGTGTAAATAGAATTGTTCTGTTCCAGTCATTAAATCTAACTAAGCTTGAGAAAAGGTGAATTTGGCCTCTCAAGGTAAATTATGTTATTCTGTTAGTTATTAGCTTTAATTACACCGCAATACATGACTCTCACTGCAAATAAAGTAATCCCTACTAATTTTGGGGTTTTTTTACTAACTTTGAGTAAGATTACTGAAGTGTGAAATGCTATATTCAAGACACTTACTTGAGATTCCACTGATGTAGACGACGCTGGTTTTGCTGTGATTTCATTTAATATGGAATGCAGCTCGGAGAAGATTGTCATTGCATTTAGTTTTATCTGTTGGTCCTAGTCTTGTAATCTGCTTGAACGTGTAAAGGCTGTATGTTCAAACATCAGCTTGATCCACCTGGCTGGTTGTGCCACGCCTATCCTCTCCTCAGCACTGTTTGCTGTTGTGTTAATAGACTTTGCAAACAGCTTTCATCAAAATAAGGATTCAAGTGGTCTTTGTAATTCAAGACTTGCCTCGGGTTCATTCAAGGGGAGAGAATTCTGTGTCCTGTCTTCTGGCAAGTACCAGTACAAGCAAGCATAACCTGAACCCTGACCCCTGATTTCAGGATGTGCATTTCACTCAAGCTTTATAAATTATATTTGGATGATCTTCAAAGAGCAACTGTGGCTAAGCAAAGACATAATTATTCACCTGGAATTATAAAGACTCTCTAAAATCAGAAATACTTTAGTATTTTTCAAGATGCAGGTACCATTCTTGAATTCATCTTTCTAATGTAAATGTACTCCCATCTTCATAGTAGCATTCCAGTTATTGAGTAGCAGAGTTCTCTGTTTTTCATTTTTTTCCTTCATTTTTCTAGGTTATTCAGCAGAGAAATGAGGAATGCGACCACATTCAATTTTTAATTGAGGAGAAAGAATCTAAAGAAGAGGACTACTATGAAGACCTTGACAGATTTGAAGAAAACGGTACCCAAGAATCTCGCATCAGTCCCTATACTTTCTGCAAGGCCTTTCCTTTCCACATAATATTTGACAGAGATCTGGTGGTCACGCAGTGTGGCAATGCTATCTACAGAGTCCTTCCACAGGTTAGATGATGCTGATGCATGAATAGTCGTAGAGATTCCTAATAGTTGATGTTTCACAGTTTTATTTTAAAGATCAATAAAACAGATTTAGGATTCTCTGTCCAAACAGCATTCCTATGTAACTGTATAATACTTACTACATTATGTAATTATTACATAATTATTACTACATTACTCCTCTTGTTTGAAAAAGGACTGTGAAAACAGCCCTAATTCTGCAACAGCTTTGTTCCTTATGGTCATGTCCACAAAGAGAATAAGCTTGAGCAGAGAAAATCTGATCACCCCCTTCAATTCAGGTGTTGGCTTGATACCTGGTTCTTTCTCCAAGATACATTTGCTATGCAAGTGGCAGATAACTCTGTAAAGTGGGTGTGAAACCATCAGTGCAGCTTGGCCTGCCGTTCAGGAAATGGTCTTGCCCATACTACTATATAGTGTAGCAGCAGGTACGTAGTCTGTATCTGTTACCTGACAGTAATGCTGTCAGATGCATAATAACTGAAGAGCAGAATAACACAAATTGTAGCATTCTCTCTCGGCTTGTACATCAAAAGCATCAGTATTAACTCAGATGACCCAAACTATGTGAGATATATATATGTATATGACTTCTGAACTTAATGCAGCTGCTGCATTAAGTTATTTACAGTGAAAAGGTACTCAGAGGTCTGTTTAATGTCACGTATTGTGTATATGAACAGGATACCTCAGTTCTTGCCTGAAAGAGCTGACAGTGTTTCTAAAAATAAGCAACAAACAGGGAAAAGCAGTAATGAGAGAGGCAAAAAAAAAAGATGGTGAAGACATCAAATCATTATTACAATTATGTAGGCTGATGTTGCACATACCATGTTGTTTCTGAATCGTTGACATACTTTCAAAATGCAGTTTTATGTTAGCTTTTTCCTGCAATTTGTTTTTGGTGATTTCTCTCCTGAATTTTGCAGAAAGGTTTGAAAAAAGAGTAAGTAACTGTCAGAATGTTCCCAAGGGCATTCGCTGAACTGATTCAGCCTCCTGAGGATGGCTATCAGAATCCTGACTATCAAAGTTGATGCTTTAGAGAACTTGGCTTATTGAGAAGGGAGTTTGAAGGAGGTCACTTGGGAGGAAAACACTGGAAAGCTTTTTTTTTGCTGTAGCGTGAGAATGGTTTGACAGATAACAAATGTGATAGTCCAACACAATTTTACAAAGTCATCTTGCAGACTGGAATTGCATTTTAAAGTCAATATACTTCTGTTGTGAAATCCTTGATTTAAAAGCCATGTGTGTTAACGGAGAAATGCATAAAGTATATATTCTCTTCCATTCAGTACTGTCATCTAAGCAAACTGAATGTAATTACTCCTTGTATATTTTTATTTTATTATAAAACATAACAATCTTTTGTTTTTCTTTTTTGTGGTTTTGTTGTTGTTTTGTTTTGTTTTCTTTTTTTATTCTAGCTGCAGCCAGGAAATTGCAGTCTGTTGTCAGTCTTCTCCTTGGTCCGGCCTCATATAGATATTAGTTTCCATGGGATCCTTTCACATATCAATACAGTCTTTGTGCTGAGAACCAAGGTAAACAGACAATATTCACCTGGCTTTTCTTTAAGTAAGTATGCTTTGGAGAAATAAGAAGTGCTGAAAGCTCAGAAATCTTCAGAGACAATTCAGTAGTATGCTCGGTATCCCTTTTGAGTCATGAGCCAAGAAAAACTCACAGGTGTGAATTCATGTGGAGCGGTTAAGTAGAATGCTACATGGGAATGGTGAAGTACAGATACTTCATGTCTGATGCTTTCTTTGTAAGGGGCCAACCCATTATATACTTGTACAAAAGTAATTTTTGTATTTTCATACATTTACTTTTGTTTCATAACGATATGGGAGACAAAACTGAAATGTGTTCTTGCTTGAACCCCTGTGTTCATGCATAGTTCTGTCTCCTTTTCTCTAGAGAGGGCAGGAGAGGAGGCAGGTGATGAACGAATGCAGCATGTAGAATAGCACCTACTGTGTCAAGGAGCCTGTTTATTTATTGAAGACTTTACCTGAGAGAAACCATAATAAATAAATAATTAATAAGATTTATTAGAGGTGCTGCCAGGCATAGATAGAACGTCATAGAATAGGCAATAGGCAATACTTTGGTCAGACTACTGTTAAGAAATGACACGGAAAAAAACAAGCAGTTATGAACAAGAATGTGACTATGCTTTATATCTCTGAGGCAGCAAATCATAGTATTAAAATAAGGGTAGTATATGATGTTCAACTGAGAAATTAATCAAGTTTTAATGTAGGCTGTAACTCCAATTAAACATTCTGACTGCCTTCGTAGTAAAGGCTCTTAGTACATGGCCTGGTGTGTAACACATGTACTGTTGCCCTTATATAATTGTGACTTTTCATCACCAGGAGGGGCTGTTGGATGTGGAAAAGCTGGAGTGTGAAGATGAGCTGACTGGCACAGAAATCAGCTGCTTACGCCTGAAAGGGCAAATGATCTACTTGCCTGAAGCAGACAGCATTCTCTTTCTTTGTTCGCCAAGGTACTTGAAACCTGAAGACTTCTATAATACTGATTTTTATTTTACAATTACTGATTTTAAGAACACTTTGCGACAGTAGTGCTACAGCGATTAATTGGTTCAAGTATTGACTTCATTGATTTTGATGTGTTTATACTAAAAGAAGGAGAAGCATTTAAACATCAGAACTTGACTGATTATTAAGTAATTCAATGTAAACATTGGGATGCTCTGGCCCACTTTGTACAAATGGGAATTTCTCCCGATTCCACTATTTTTGGCAAGTTTTGTCCTTTGTTTCTTACTGTGAGAGTGCTAAGAAATGTCACAATGATTTGATTTCCTATGCAGATTCATACATTTTTGCAGTAGTCTTAATGTAACAGAGCAGTGATGATTATAAAGAAGTGGCTGGAATGGGGGCTGAGTGGAGGGCTGCTTTAGCTGAGAGCATGTTGAGCTAACACATCAGATTACACAGTTATGTTAATCTCCTGTGTAAAAGGGAGAGAGTGGATGAAGGCAGAAGGGGAAGAGGCTAATTTAACGTAATCTCACTTTTCTGTGTGTACTGAAGTATGTACATTCGGTACGTTCATGGAACTTATCAGTGTGAAGTCTATATTTAAATGCAAAATCAAGAGCCATGTGTTAACATGAATGAACACAAATGAGGTAGTTCATAGAATGGTCATGTTGTAGAGCTCATCACAAGTTCAGAAGCATAATCCTTCTGTTATTCAGCAGCTTCATTTGAGTTTTAAATGCTCCTTTGGCAAGTTTAATTGTACCCATGTTATTATTTATTTCTCCACGTTGCAGTGTGATGAACCTGGATGATTTAACCAGAAGAGGTTTATATTTGAGTGATATTCCATTGCATGATGCGACCCGTGATCTGGTTCTTTTGGGAGAACAGTTCAGAGAGGAATATAAACTGACTCAGGAGCTTGAGATCCTCACTGACAGACTGCAGCACACACTGCGTGCACTGGAAGATGAAAAGAAAAAGACAGACACGTAAGAACCAAATCCTGATTTTGATCTGAAGCAGCCACAGCGATATATTATTTATAGCTACCTTCTTAAAAAAATAACAGAATCTTGGGAGGAGATATTCAGGGTCGATAATTTTGGAGTCAAGAAGGAACACTTTAACGCCTGAGAGGGTATTTCTTTATTTAGATTGTCAAATGTCATCTGCAGTCTAGGCTGTTACATGCACAGGTGTTTTAGTGGCTCCCTCCCTGACAAGGAAAGTTATGAGAAGTAAACTGACAATCCTTTTTACTTTTTGAATTACCTAAAACAGTAGTGTTGCAGACTTTCTTACATCTACCATGCTCACAGGTTAATAGAACAGAAAAACATACCCTGTAAGCCTTGAAAATAGTCTGTGTAGTGGTGATGTTTTGCAATAGGCTAATGTTATGAAATTGGTTTTATAGTTACCTGTAGAAATCGATTTGGGGCCCAATGCACACAGTTTATTATTGTACTTATATCTAGATAGTAATATTATCTAGATAGCCCCAAATCCATTTCTACAGGTAACTATAAAATCAAATTCATAGCATTAGTGTATATATAGTTTTATATTATCTGTCTATATAATACATATATATATTAGTCTCTATATAGCTGAGCTCTAGGACTACTGGCAAATAAATTAAACAAAACTTTGTGTGACAAGCAGCGTGAGGTTGATCATAGAGTCATAGAATAGAACAATAGAATGGTTTGGGTTGGAAGGGACCTTAAAGATCACTAGTCCCAACCCCCCTGCCATGGGCAGGGACACCTTCCACCAGCCCCGTCCAGCCTGGCCTTGAGCACTGCCAGGGATGGGGCAGCCACAGCTGCTCTGGGCAACCTGTTCCAGTGCCTCAGCACCCTCACAGGGAAGAATTTTTTCCTAGTCTCTAGTCTAAATCTCCTCTCTTTCAGTTTAAAGCCGTTCCCCCTTGTCCCATCACTGCAGGCCCCTGTACAACGTCCCTCCCCAGCTTTCCTGTAGCCCCTTCAGGCACTGGCAGCTGCTAGAAGGTCTCCCCGGAGCCTTCTCCTCCAGGCTGACCCCCCCAGCTCTCTCAGCCCGTCTTCGTAGGAGATCATCTTCATGGTCCTCCTCTGGACTCCTCCAACAGGTCCATGTCCTTTTTATACTGGGGGCCCCAGCGCTGGAAGTAGTAGTCCAGGTGGGGTCTCTTGAGAGTGGAGTAGAGGGGAGGAATGGTGGCTGACTCTCCTTTATAAAACATAGTTCCCATCACTGTAATAGATTTTTCTTGTGGATTATACTTCTGTAGTAGTAGAATTAACATTTGTTGTGCTGTGAATTCTATTGACAGATTATTTTTCCTGTAGTAGAGTAATGGAAATTGTTGTAAAAAGACTTGAAAGGGATGGACAGAAGAGTCAGAGAGACAAGGAGTCTAAAAATATTTTTCTGTTCATTCTTATTGACTTGTTTTGTAGAAATCATTTTATCTTCAGGAATTCTAGCCTTCTTGGCAGCCACTGGAACAGTGTCAATTGCTGTGTCATGTGCCGAAAGTATTCACTAATTATAACTCATGCAGTAGTGAACTTGCCAAAAATGCAACTAATGAGGATTTGTGCAGGAGGCTGTGTACCAAATGATGCTCAATTTTTGTGAATCTTTGCTGTGTAAGGAGGGAAATGCACCTTAAGATGGCCATTAGAAAGTTGAAGGAATACACATAAGAATAGGGTGAAAACTCTGTGTGAGTGATTTGGATTTTATCTGCATAATTTGTAATATGAGCAAATGTTAATATGTCATGTAGTCTATTATTAAAAAAAACATGCAATAAACCCTAAAAGCAACATTCTCAACAGAAAAGGAAGCATTTAGCAACACATGAATTGATCAAAGGTGGGAAACCGATGCCTTTGTTGCCTTTTTTGTATTTTTTATGGTTTTGTGAGCAAAACCAGATTATATGAACTGAGGATAGGACAGAAATACTTAAGCAATAATAAAAAAAAAATGATCCAAGCAAGTAACAGATCACGTCAGAAGAATTAGTAATATTTACCTCATTTTGTTGGCATCTTATCTGCATTAATACGTGTTTGAAATGTCGTGGCTTTAGGTACACTGATGTAGATCAGTTCCTGTGTCCCACATAATACACTTTTCAGTAAACATCTTGCATATTGCTCTTTGATGATGTGAGTGTGTTATAAACCCTATAGGAGATACCAAGTAAATATTTGAAGAGTGCTGGTGTAAAGACCTTTTCCACGTTCTTGTGCCTTTCTTTTCTTACACATTTAGATTACTGTACTCTGTTCTACCACCATCCGTGGCAAATGAGCTGAGACACAAGCGTCCCGTTCCAGCGAAGCGGTATGACAATGTGACCATTCTTTTCAGTGGCATTGTTGGATTCAATGCCTTCTGTAGTAAACATGCCTCTGGAGAGGGAGCCATGAAGATTGTTAATCTTTTAAATGATCTTTACACAAGATTTGATATTCTGACTGATTCACGAAGAAATCCATTTGTTTATAAGGTAAGCAGAAGATTTTAAAAGTATTTAAGCTGTGACTTTTTTATAATTTACTATCATGTCACTCTTTTCCATCTTTTGTATTTTAGGCTTTTTTAAAACACTAGTTCTGTTCTCAGTCTGAACTGTGTTACTTGATAATACTTAGCTGAAGAAGAGTATGTTGTTTATTTCTAAATGCATGAAGGAACACAAAGGGCTTTAGTTCTCAGCAGGATTTCTGCACAGTCACCCGTTAGGTGGATATATGTGTCTACTTCCATATTTAGCAGATACGAACACTTACACAAGCAGTTTGTGGTTCTGCTGACCCTGTGTTTTAAGTTTTTCAGTCATATACCTGGGTTGTCCTGGTTGTAAATTTTAATTTACTGTTCAGTTACTCAACATGCATTTCATTCCTTCATTAGGAATGAGGTGTAGTTGCAGACGTGGCTGGTAGCAGGTAGATAGGTAGAAAGAGATAGATATATATATCCCATATATATAGACAGGTGAATTCTTCTGTGTTTATATGTTTAAGATTCATTCCTAGCTTTTAATAGAAATCAGTTTTATGTCCTGTGCCAATTGAATCAAGGGTCTGAGCCAAGACAAACATAGTGCTCAGTTTCTACAGAAATTTGGAAGACCCCAGAAGAGAGGGCTCCAGTTCACACACTCACAGTGTCATTTTGATTTGTTACGTTTTGGACATAAAATACATTCTTTTCAGTAACAAACAGATGTGACGGGAATTAAGGTGATTTGAATGAAAGTGAAGGGAAACTATTTGAAAAGACAAGCAGTCTTGAAAGAAGCACTACTTCCATTCTTGTACTCTAAAGCCTGTGATAATAAAGTAATTGAAAAATGTGTATCTTGATAGGTGGAAACAGTTGGGGACAAGTATATGACCGTGAGTGGTCTACCAGAGCCTTGCATTCATCATGCACGTTCTATCTGCCACCTGGCTTTGGATATGATGGAAATAGCAGGCCAAGTTCAAGTGGATGGTGAGCCTGTACAGGTTAGTGAATGTGTGGGCTTGAATGAAGAGCCCATTCTTTGACATGATAAAATGGTAATGCTTTGAAATATGGTTATGTTCATGTCCTAGTCCTTGCAAGCTTTGTTATTGTTAGATTTTGAGATTGATATCTGCAAAAATGAAGTCACATGTAGATGTGACATGTACAGTTCTCAGACCTTAAAATCTAATTAGTGTTTAACCTTTTAAAGGATTAAATTAGGTCCACATCATTTATGTCTGTTTTCCAATCATTTCAATCTAATCAACAAATTCCCATTGTGCATCAAGTACAATTTGTTGAGCCTTCTTCATCTCAGTGAAAAGAACAATAATATTCCCTCACTGATATTTTTGATGACGCTTCAGATCCTCATGTCAGCACAAGAAAATATTGCATTAAAAAGATATAAAAATAAGCGGTTATGGCAGTGATTACTGGCAAAAATGTGTATTAGTGGAAGTTCACTCATTGCGGGATTTTATGAAGATGTTGGGGCATTAATACAGAACTGGGGAGGCTGCATTGACCTGTCCTCGTCAGAAGGCTATGAGAGCAAAATAAGTAATGAGTGTGATGCATATTTCTATTTACATGAATGTTACTGGTCTGACACCTAGCTTAGAGCTCTGGACTTTGTCACTGGGCAAAGAAGCAAGAAGGTTTGATTTGGAGCGTTACAGTAACTGTAGGAATGAGCTTCCCCAAACCCCTGTCCAATCTCTGAGTTTTTAAATGTAAAATACCATGACGTTTCCTTTGAGAAATGCCTTTTTTCCTTGACCTAAACTATCCATTTCTGCATCTTCTGAGCACTCATTAAACACAGACCTGCAGAGTATGCCTCTTTCCCCTTTTTTTTAATTTCACAGTATGTAATAGCAGCATGGCATGATGCATGCGGGAAAAATATGGAGTTTATTCTTTCATGGGGGAGGGAGAGTCATGACACTGCACTACAATAAAAAAAACCAGTAACATGAAACACAAAAGGCAAGGTTTTGAAGAAGCAGGAGTGCACACTGAAAAAATAAAACTCTAGTAGATAGGAATGGTGTAATATCTGTATTTAGTCAGAGGCATCAGATTAGTTACATTGATTTTGAATACTCAAACTTTATTTTTTTTTCTCTCTCAAGATAACAATAGGAATCCACACTGGTGAGGTAGTCACAGGTGTTATAGGCCAAAGGATGCCGCGTTACTGTCTCTTTGGAAATACTGTCAATTTAACAAGCAGAACAGAAACTACTGGAGAAAAGGGAAAGATCAATGTCTCTGAATATACTTACAGGTGAGTGATGAAGTGTTTTATTGGTGTTGACATCTTACAAGAAATCACTTTGTCAGCATAATGTGAAAGTGTCGTTGGGAGTTGAAAGTGACAGGACTCCTGCAACACATTATTTAAGTACGCGAATCCTCAAGAAAATGTATGGCAGACTGCATTATGATATACTGTTATTGTTATGCAAATATAATAAAGATAAAGAGATAGATTTGACTTTTGTAATTTGCTCACATATCTGTAGCATCTTTAATATTTTATATAATGTGTGGCATGCATGCATAGTACATAAATTTACATGTTTCTTTTTCAATTTCAGGTGTCTTATGACACCAGAAAATTCAGATCCTCAGTTCCACCTGGAGTACAGAGGTCCAGTTTCTATGAAGGGTAAAAAAGAACCAATGCAGGTTTGGTTTTTGTCCAGAAAGAGTACAGAGACAGAGGTATGACTAACCAGAGTGTAATTTTTCTTTTAAACAAGGTATAAACATGACAAATTTTATCTAAACCACTGAGATCCATTTGCATTTGGAAAACTAAACGTTCCCTAGAAAAAATGAAGTTTTGTACAACACTATTTCATTAATGCATTTATTATCTTGACAGCACGTTAAAGTCCTTGATTATTTGTCTTTACAGTTTTTGCAGTCCCTGAAAGAACACTTTTGTATTTTAAAAAGTGCTTGAGGGAATGCCAAGTGTTTAAATATTTATATCTCCCTTTTCTTACGTATTTCTCCACTGTAGTAGATTTTGCAATATAATGGCTGTTTCTGTTTAGCTGATATGTCGAGTTATCAGCACTTCAGAATTCATCATGTGCTTTCTTACAGTGGGTGGATGAATGTGCCTTCAGATAGTTAGGCAGTAGTCCAGCAACTACTTGCAGACAGGTTCACACCTGATATGTGTGGTGGTCCGTTAACCCCAGATGGATCTGCTTCTTTGGAGACTGCTGCATGATAGAGGTGTTGCTTTAGAAATATACAGGGTGAAAACTGATTCTTCTAATTGACAAATAGGCCTAAATCCTCTTCTCAAAATGATGTAGGGTAAAGCTCTTCAAGCACTGAGTGAGTCTTTAAGCTTATGCATCAATTTCAGAAGTCTGGGCATGTATTAACCAAAATCCCATTAAAAGCCAGTGAGATCTAGACTCACGAGTGTGCTACAAACTCAGACACTGAATCAGATTACAGTATGCCAGCTGATTTGCTATAGTTGAGCAGGTGCATACATTACACCATTGCCAACAGGGAGAAAAAAGGCTAAAAATAATTTACATAGCTTGACTTTTGTCCTGAAGTAATATAAAATGGAAGAGGTTTAAGCTAATGAGGTTTAATCTTAAAAATATACTGACTAAAATAATGTCATCAGTTACGTTGGCTGAGATAATTTTTCTAAGTCACAGGAAACTAATTATGCATCTGAATACTCACGTGCTTCTGAAATGAAATTTGGGCTGTTAAACTGTTTGGGCTCTTTAGGAGATCTAATCCAGATTTATTACCACTGGTACCCAAGTATATGAATACTGACTTTTTAATGGTAACTCCCAGTATTAAACTTCAGGGGAGAGCCTGTACTTGAACTCTGCTAAAATCTGTATCGTAGTATGTATTACTTACATATTCTGGTAATAAATTTTGATAATACTTTTCTATTTTTATTCTGTGTCAAGATTACCTACAAGTTCACACAGCTACCATTCTTTCAAATCTATAGTTGTATTTAAAATGTATTTTAATTAAACACCTTTCACTTTTTTTTGCGTTATAAATTATGTCCTATCATTTGTAGCAGGGCACATTGTAATTTTAAATGTAAAATTTCAGAGGGGTACCGAGTCAGGTGGGTATTTTCCTTGTTTCACCGTCACCCGTTTAATATGAATATAGGGTTCAGATAGTTTAGAATTTTAAATATTGCACTTTCCTTTTAGAGATCTTGTACAACAGTGGGTTGTCTTAATCCTCACAGCAGTCCTGAGAGGTACTTGCTGATACTGTTATCTAGTAATCAGGCTTTGTGTAGAGGGACTAGGGGGTAGGAATAAACCTGACACAAATACTGTCAGCCTGATTTTCAAGAGAACTTAAGACTCACAGTTTAAGCACACTCAAAATGTGTGTGTGTTTATTTTTTGCTGATTCTGAAAATCAGATATACATGTAATTCTTATAGCTAGAAGGACTTGTCCCTTCACAGGTATTTCTTCTAAATTGTACCAAGTTTGGGAGGAGACTAGAAAGATACATTCATGTGGTGATTGGAACTGTCATTTGGTCAGGGGTGATTATGAAAAGTGAAAGAATATAATCCTCTAATCTTTTAATTCTTTTTCACTCTCTGCATAATTTCGCCTGTCCATACACAAAAATGCACTGAGTTTTACTCCTTTAGATTTTCTGAACTTGACTGAAGTTTCTCTTTGTCTCGTAAAGGTACTCTTCATGTTACTTCTGGCACTTTATAGGCTGTACATAATAGCTGTAATCGAAAGCGGAAATCGGATAACCAATCTTTTATGTTTGATTACCTTAGAGTATTCGCTTTGCTTTAGGCAAAGGTGTAGTCTTGGGGGTTTTTTTGCAAAATCTTATTTTCTCTGACCTTTCAAACACATACCCATGCTAATTGCAGTGCTGTTAATTTCAAGGGCACTGTTCATAACAATGAGTATGGCATGTTAACATATATTCAGAAACTGTATGGTAAATTTCCTGAAAGGTCACTCCAGAATATTGCAAGAAGTGGCTTATAGAAGTAAACACGAAAATACTTCTTAAATCATCCTGCAGATACTTCTGCTGATTATTCTTTTACTGTGAAGTTTTCTGTCTCCAGTATCTTTAAATCTGGGATGGATTCACGTTAGTGATATATTCTCCTTCTCATTATATCCCTCAGGGAATGATTAGCTCAGCATTTGCAAATCTGTCAGCATAATATTTTACCCTGAAGCCCGGTAATTAATACATGGTGAGGAAAGAGGACGAAATATTTACAGCTGGCATAGAGATGTGAAACCAAGGCTTAAAATATGCCGTCTCTCTGCTAGGCTAGAAAATGATAGGGTTGGGGCAGCTCAGTATGCCTCAAACTTGGTTCCTGAGTTGGCATGTCTAATATCAGTCACCATGAGCAGCAGTTACTTCTGAGAAAGACCTGATTTACAAGAGTCCGTGGTGTTTGGAGTGCTGCTGCTTTACTTTTTTCAAGTTAAAATATCTCTTCCATGATATCACTACACCAAAAATAAGGATTGCATCAGAAATATACATAGAACAAAAGCAACTGTGACCTGTTACTCATTTTGCATCCAGTTGTTTGCACAAGATTAATTATTACTATCATTATTATTTTAACAGAGGTTCAGCTGTAGCTCCTCTCTTGAAAACAGATTTGTTTTAAAAAATAAAGCTTGCAGAGACCCTCATGTGTCTGACTGCAACTTCCATCATTCCCCACTTCCAAATACCTTTCTCTTCTGCCATGTCCCCACATTACTGATGGGAACATGTTAAAATATCTTGGTCAGAGCAAGTAGTTCATCAGGGAATGTAGGAATTGTTATGTTCCTACATACCACAAATACAGAAGAAATATGTGCGTTACCTATGCTGTGTTTTATTATTTCTATTATTTACTGATACTGGTTGCAAGTTGTAAAATGTATTTTGTCACTGCGTTGACCCACCATGTTGTTTCTTCAAAGAAAATACCTTACTTCTCAAATTCTACTTGCATGCACTCAAGGAAACAAAGCAAGATGCTTTCTGAGCTGAGGGAAGAGGAAGAGGACGCTGGATAGGGCGCAGTACTGTCTCCAAATAGGGTGCCAGGCAGTAAGGTTGAGTTATGGATGCTATTTCACGTCATACCTCCCATTGCTGTGTGCAGTACCATTGTTTTTTGCCCTACTCCTGAAATCATACTCAACATTTTCCTCCAGGCTTGCTTGCTATTTTTTCCCCTTAATGTTTGGTGGTGTTATCTCTGCTGTGAGCATGTATTTCAAGCTTTCCTTTTTTTTGATATGCATTTTTGCACGTCAGTCATGTACATGTAGCCCTTCCTACCACCAGATAATGAATAAAATTTTGTAGTATGCACGCCACAACTAACCACTTTGATCTGATGCTTCACATCTTCATCTTCATCTCTGAAGTATAGTGGTTATGTGAATCAGTGGCATTTCTGGAAAGATAGGTATTTTGGTTGTTGGGCAGAGTAATGAACCTAAAGAACTATTTTTAAAAATAATATCTGAAGCAGCATTATGAAAATTACTGTATAAATGTTGTTTATCAGATTTAGCCCTGCTATTACCATGTCTCCCATTCATTTTGTGAATAACACTTTAAAAGGTTCCTCTTTTGATATCATCCTGCATTTTCCCTTTGTAGACACTATGTAAACATTTGCTGTATTGAAAAGGGGCAGTTTGTCTGATACTGCCGTTTGAAGCATGTGCCAATGTCCTTCTACTGAAATGCTGTTCACTTGGAATGTATTTCTCATTGATTTATATTAACTAAATTGTCACGTTAATAACAGATTGCTGGACAATTTTCAACCACCTGTAGTGCTTTGATTCTTTTGTGATGGAGTCCCCAGAATTGAAAGGTGTGCTGCCGAGATGTGGTTGTCATGGTTGCCTTTTGATTTGATTTCTCTAATTTTCAGAAATGATACTATTTTATGCCTTGGGAGGACCTGATAATATTCTAGGTCTCCTGGCATAATTAAGGGATGTAAAGCTTGTAAGGGAACATAGTATCTTTTATCAGCTGGTACAGTTAGTAGAAGTGGACAAGGTTTCAGATGCATAGACTTTCCATAACTTCAACATACAGTGCATTTTTATGTGAATAATATCTGTTCTTACCTGACTGATAATTTCTGAATATTTGCATTATAAAATAGGATAGTGCAATTACTTTGTGTATAAAAATTGTCTATATCTAGTATACCTTATCAGCACAGAATATATATGTGTAAATGTTTCATGTTAATGTGCAAAAGAAATTGCAATAAATTATTTTTTCCACTGACTTACGGAAATCTTGGATTTTCTTTTTGGTGAAAGCTGTATTTTATTGTTTGATACAAAACAAGTATGGTTCTCCAGTCCATAATTTGAAGTCCAAGTTTAAATAATTTATCAAGTAATTGTTCTAATTTTTGCAAATATCTAAGAGTCTACCACATTCAGATTAATGGCTTGCATCCTGAGATTAAAGGAGTGTTCAAAATGTGTAGATTAATGCTGTGAAAATAGTAGACAAGTTCACAAAAATGTATACATTCCCTTGAAACTCTTGGACTGGACAGTATCTAACAATCAAAAATTATTAGGCATCCACTTTGAGCAGGATGTACATTACCAACCAAAGCTTTAGGAATGGGAAATGAAGATGGGAAGCCACATGCGTTCCTTTCCATCGCCTCACTGTCGGACAGCAACACGTCCCAGCTCTCCATGAGAGATTGCCCTCACTCTAATAGGTACACAACAGCAATTTGCACTTGAAGTTGATCGAGCTTACCAAAACTTTCATGGTGACTTCTAAAGGCGTGGGGTTTGTGACAGCTGTAGTTGTGCATTGACATAATTCATGCAAATGGCTGTGAAGTAACTGAAGTTTCTGTATTATGCTTCATGATGGAAGATGGCATGCCAGAAAATTGAGTTTATATTTTACCTTCTTGATCATTTCAGACTGTTAAACCTCCTGTTAAGCTACTTTGTAACATAACCAATTTCTTAAAGCACTAAAATAATAGCTCATATATTGTGTTCATATAAGAGCTTTTTACTTCAAGGAAACCAGTATGATTTAGGCACTTCACCATTTTTATTACTAGAACTGGTCTTCACTTAAATGCCACTTGCAGCTACTAAAACTATACTTTGGTTAAATATTATTCTCAGATAACAGTAAAACCTTATGCAGTTCTGTTTAGTTCTTTTGTGTGTGCTCTGTCGCCTCTTCTATTTAACTGCAGTGATCTATTTTTTCAATAGCAGCTCTCTAGCAGAAACATGAGGCAGAGTAATTACCAAAGTCTGTTTACAAGTGCATCTGGTTTATTTTAGTATTTTTTGTAAAAAAAAGTTGAAACAAAGAGAAGAAAGGGGAAAGCAGCAATGAAATTGCAAATTATGGAATGCTTAGCTGTTTGTAATCTCCTGGAGTGTATGCTTTCCTTCGAATTCAGATACTCAAAAGAATTTGGATTTCTGTGCATTGTTAAGTGAGGCTGTAGCCATGCAGGGAACTCTGCTACTCTAATACAACTGTGGTTGGCTTTCATAGTGCCAGGCTGAGTAGTTGGATTGTTGCTAATGTTTCTTGGATAATACACTTTTTCTTTTTTTTTTTTTTTTTCCCCTAATACGAGGCTTGAAAAGCAGCAGAAGGACTCTCACAGGCTTCAGTAAATCTTGAGACAAGCTTATTAAGTGCACACTGTCAATCTTTAGAAGTTACATTATAAAGACTTCCACAACCAATGAGGCCATTTGATAATGTGGCCCATATTTTTAGATGCTGATGTTTTCATTGACCTGCCCCATGTGGAATTCTGTCAAAACTGGCTTAACTTCAATACATAGGAAGAGCAGAGGTGGAATACTGCTGGTTTTAGCTCCATGTATGTTTCTGAAAAGTTAGACATTGCCTTTGTTACTGGTTTTGGGGTTTTTTTTTAAGAGATTATTATGAGAATTTCAATATATAAATAGCATCTGGTACAAATTCTGTGGTACAATACAATTGTACTTTTCAAGAGAAGCAATTTTGTGTGATGAGGGTCTGTGAATTTGCAGCGGTCAGCCAATGCTAGCACACATTTGTTTTTCTCTGTTCATATCCTGGACACCTCTGGCCTAAAGCCCGCGTGGTTTTTATATCCCAGGTTCTCGGGGTCATTCTAGCCTTCCAGAGGTGATTTTACACTTTGATAAGCTGGGTATCCTGCCTAGTGCTCAAACAACTGACTTGTGATTAAAAGGACAGAATTTAGCTGAGTGCAGACAAAAGACTGAAAGTGTTCGCAGTTCCTAGCTGGTGTTAATCATAATCCTGAGCTGGACACCAATTAAGTCCTTGAGCCTTTGTTTAAAAATAAAAACCAAACAACAAAATATCCCCACTGAAACTACACGGCCATAGTTTTCAGGTAAGAAATAAACCTCTGTTGCTGGCATCAGCCCCTGTGTCAGTATGAGCATAGTGTTGTGATGAACTGAGTGAAAAATCAAACCACCTTCATAAATCTTACTGAAATATGCAATGTACTAATTGCGAAGAAATGCACATCTAATTCTCACAAGTCCTAAACACTGTGTGTAAGGTTGCTGGAAAGAAAAGAAAGCAGATTATGTCCTCTTACTTTCAGATGTTTTGTGCGAGTCAAATGGTGATTTTCATATGCAAAGCATTCAGAAACAATCTGATTTAAAAAAAAACAAACAACTGTGCTAGGAGGCTGAAGAGTAAATATCCTTTTTCCACAGGGGGCATAGTGAATCATTCCGAGATTTAACAGCCTGTACCAGAAACCAAAGTGTTGCCTTCTGCCACGATATGGGTGTGTTTGTGGGCAATTACGTAATGATCTGGAGGATAAGAAACTTGCTCACAAAGTGAAGATACATGCCTTTTCACAAAGCCTTCCTTTCCCACATCATCCTACCCCTCAGGTTTTATAAATACACACACAAATATAGATACATGTGTAGGCCGCCTTTCTTCTTTGCTTGCAGCTTGGCCTGTGTCCAGCAAAAAAGACACTCGTATGAGGCCTGTACAACAAGTACCATAATCCTGCAGTAATCCTGATGAAGGCACTGTGTGGGGTTTGGGTAATTACTCTTGAGTCCTTCTCCCTGCAGTCCTTTTCTATTTAACACAAAATGTATGAGCCATCTTGGGAGCACAATTACTGGCAGGGAAGGATTCAGCTAGGGACAGGAGGGAACACTGGAGCTCCAAGTCAAATGATCGAGTGTCTCAGATTGCCAACAAACGTTTTCTCGTTTGTCCTCATACTGTGTAAATTTAAGGTTTGCTGTGTATTCATTTTTAAACTGGAGATGTCAGTATTTAAGCTGTAATTAATTTTGTTTTATCGTGGAGATGCCAAGAAAAAGTCAACATTTGTTTATGAAATATTTGTCCTAGGACAGATTTTTTGCATACTCTTTACTGGGTATGATTCATTTTCCCACTGTGGTATCTGTGGGTAAATGTTGACTTGTATTTTCAGTTGAAAAACACAGCTGGACACAATCTCCACTGTCTCTTGCATTCCCAGCTATGTCACATTTTAACTGTGATAGTTCCCTGCCTTTGGACCAGGTTTTTCCTGGCACCGCAGCACTGCAGCAGTAGGAAATACTACTCAGACTGAGTGCCGTGGCCTATCAAAAAAAAAGCCAAAGTGAACCCAACACTTCAAAATGCCACTGATTCCCTTTCTCATTATGCTTTCTTAATTTCTGGCCTCAACAGGCTAAAAACTCCAATTAATTGTTCAGAACGAACCTGCAAAAGGAAGAGCTGCTGCAACATGGGAGATCACGCACTAGGCAGCCAATAAATCTGACTGGGTGGCTCTTCACGGGCACAGCTGCCAGTCCCTGCGTTTTATGTTCCTTCTTGTGTAATAGAAGATGCTGTTCTGTGTCAGATGATGTCATGTTTTCTAATTAAGTGCTGCAGGATGTTAATATTTTCTCCCCTGTTGCTACAACACCAGGCAGTCTACGTAGAACGTTGCAATGGTCTCAAAGAAAGCAGAAAGGGTATATTAGACTGTTGTGTCAGGTTTTGACAGCTCGGCAAGGCTGACAGCATAAAACCATAGGGGTTGCTTTGCGTATGATCCTGCCTATAGGTCTCAGAGTCAGACCTGACGCTGGGTGCCACCCTGTGATAACAGCAGTGAAGCAGGCAGAGGTGCTGTGTTAGAGCACTGCAGCGCCCGAGTTCTGGTGTCCTCCAGTGTGAGAGCAAAGACTTACTTCCCCCATCTTCCATGATTAAGAGGCATACTTTTTCTACATATAATAAGATAGTGCCCTGGAAAAGAAAACAAAAACACAGGAGAGGTACCTGCATGTCCGACTGTAATACCACCTGGGTAAAATGCTCTTCATCCAAAAAACAATTTCAATTTGCTTTGTAAAATCGTAACAAAACAGGACATACTTTAGAAAAGGAAATCTGACCTTCTCTGAATCAAAACTTGCAGGGAAGCAATGAGGTGGGTTTCTGAATTCGCATTAGTCCTGCAAAAGGGATGAGGCTTTTGTTGATACAGCCAGGACCGCAGCTGCTCTGGGCCGGTGCTGGGTCCGCACTCAGCCTGCCCGTGGATGCCGTCTGCTGAAGCACTGCAACACGGTCAGAAACATTTTTGCAAGACATTTGCTCAATTTGTCTGGGCTTCTCTTTTGTTGCTAGTTAATTTTTAGCGGGAAGAGTAAGTTTTCTTGGGCGGCAACTTAAAACTAGTTAGGGGGAAAGTATCACATGCTTTAGCATTGGGGAAAAAGCGATAGTGGGGCCTTGCTTGGCCGTGACCCCAGCAAGAATGACATGGACAGTGTCAAGGGCAGGGTAGGACAGGAGCTGCCTGAAGAAGAAATGTGTCTGGTTTGTTTTTTGTTTTTCTTTTTTTTTTTTTTTTAAATTGAAATCTGTAGAAGGTGGTACTGTGAACTGGATAGTTTTACCCTCTCATGTTTTAATGTTTATTTTCTGTTTATACATGCTCAGAAGATAAAGCTTTCCTGCAAAGAGAGCTAATGATGAGCTGCGTGTTTGCTGCTGAGTTACTTTTGTGAGGCCATGACATGGGCACAGGCACCTCGCACAGTGCTCCTGTCGGGTGGGGGCTGTCTCTCTGGGCCCTTCTGGCTGGGTGGCATTGTCTTGGGCCATCACCTCTCCCGAGAGCGGGGACTGCAGTCCTGTTAGCCGTGTTACGGGATCTAAGAGTGTGCAACTAATACCCAAGCAAAACTCTCATTGAAGGCAGCCAGTAAATTCCGAATTAAACAAGCAGACAGGCCGTAGGGATAATTCGCTTCCACAGATAGATTATGGCTGGAGATAATTCATGAGACTGCAGATGTTTTGCAGGAATGAGGAGGAAGAGAAGCTAAAATCAATCAAAGAGAACCTGCTCATTGTAGCTCTGACTGCAAATGCTTGATTGCCCTTCCTCCATCACGCTCCAAATGACCTAACCTTGATAAACCCTCACTCAGAAAAGGAGGAAGGGGGGCAGGAGATCATGCCGACCTACCAAGTGTGCAGCTTCAAAATGTTGACCCCTGTGGGGTTGGTGACATGCGCAGATGGCACACTAAGTCTCTTCCCTTTCTGAAAGAGGGCAGTGCCTCTGGAAGTATGGATTCATGAGCAGGTTGTGAGTAAGGCCCTTGGGAGGTGACCTGATGCTGGTGAGTGTTTCTGTCCCAGCACTGTGTAGACACCCAGAAGAGACGTCCAGAAGTCTGATCTGCAATCACAGGGCAGAGAGTCTGCTGCCAGCCAGGGAAGGGGCAATGAGCTTGCTGTGGCTGCAGGACTGTGCACCTCCAGGGTCTTGTCAACCTCCCCTGCTGTCACCATCCTGGCAAAAGGGCACAGAGAAGCAGCTCACCATCAGTCTGGAGGCAAGGGGCTTACCCTGGGTGCTGGGGGCTTGCTTTAGGTTGGAGGTAGCAGGATCTTGCAGGTATTTGTTAGGGAAGAAGCACGGGGGGTCATCTTGTTAGTTGGTGGCTTTCTCCTGAGTAGCAGGCAGTTAGCTCTCTGCTGTGCCTGCAGTACTCCTGTTTAAAAGATGAAGAATTACTGACCGAACAGGCACCTTTGACTGTGCACCCATTTGTGTACTGTCTGTGGAGTAGCAAGAGTGGTGTACAGACAGCACAATCTAAAGTCAGCAGCTGTTGGAAAAACTTGCTTTCCTGAGGTACTCAATTTTCCTCCTAAGGAAGACCGTGGAAATAACTGCTGCTTTGCTTTGGTCACTGGAGGAAAAGAAAGGTCAATTTTGTTATATAGGAAAATACTTATTTTTGAAAGCATTTGCTTCCTTCAACATGTAATAATTTGTCAAATAACAGAATTAGATATATTAACTGTCATTGCTTATTTATAAGGCTGAAAAGAGAGGCTCTCTGGACAGAAGTGCTGGTTTAACGATTGGATCTCTACCTCTCTGAAAGTCTCAACCCCAGTTTTCACTTGAACCTTATTTCCTGGGGGAATGGTCCCCAAACTGTGCTGCATATGTCTCAAGGGACACTGTCCATCCTTTTGGTTCATTGGCTTTGTTTTTACTAAAGTACTGAATTCTCATCTTACCCCTGCCTGCCCCCACCACCCTGAAGAAAATCAGGAGCCTTTCCCTTCTTGATGAATTCTAACTCTGCTTTGGACTTCAGACATCAGTTGAACTTTTCTGGTAAGGAATATGTAACACACCCGCATTATTTAACAGCTTCAATTCAAGATAAATGAGTTAAACTTTTCCCCAAGCAGGGCATGGTATTCCCATAACTACATTTACAGGAAGCTCTTACAAGAAAAGCATCCTAGAATCAACCAAAAAACTTGATACAAAGCAGATCCTATTTTAAAAGGTAATTATTTGTTTTAATTGTTTAAGACTTACAAGCCAAAGATACTATGTTTTCACATCTTTCTAAACATTTCATATTTCATAGATAGTTTCTCATAGACAAATTTTTGTGTAATTTCCACTTGCATAGTGGCTGATTTTATTGCCCCCTGTGAACCTGGAGACTTGTGGCAACTGCAACATTGCTGCAAGATGATGTTATTTTAGGGCATTACCATGGTGCATTAATCCAGTCTGTTAATGGAATTAGTTGTTAGAAAGAGCTCGTCAGCACTTCAAGAGTGGCTTCTGCCATGGAGCCCTCATTTCTTTGCTAGGAGTTTCCAGTTCCTGCTGACCAGCAGTATCGCTCCCAATGCAGGGTAATCCATTTTAAACATCTGTTTCTGTGCCTTATGTTAGTTTTGACCACAGCCTTCTGGTGAATATACAGAAGAAGTTATATTAAAACAAGTGTTACTGAAGGTGTTTCTGAGTTGGAGACAGGATTGAAAACACTTGCAAAAAAAGAAAAATCAGCATCATATTTTTTTCCAGACTGGCTCCTATCTGGAGTATGCCAGAAGCCCCTAAGTCTGATACTTCTACCATCTTCAAACTACTGCACAACCTTTAATTATGAGGATGTGGATAAACTGCATGGACTGATGTTAAACAGTCATTGCTTCTTTCCCTCATCTGTTTCTGTAACAATTCCCTTTCCCTTCTGTACATCTCAATAATGCAAATATGAACTTTACATTACATTTATCAGAATTATTTTACTTGCTCACCAAACTTGAAAGTATCTATAAATCATGAGCATTACTAGCCACCATAGCTAGGTCAGGTTGGAATGTCTCCTGCTCCTAAATAACAAACAAGTGCTGGAGAACTCCTTGCCCATGGAAAAACAAAAAGCAGCTTTCTTCTGACTGATACGCAAGTGGGTGAATTCTATCAGTGCATGGCTTGGTGCAAAACAATTTACTAGCAATCAGGAAATAGGGACCTGAGCAGGAAATTAGGTGATGAAAGGAACGGTCCCAATCCACCAGCACATAGCTCAATCAGGGAACAACTTTAAGCACTGCTGTGGCTTTTTCATTGATGCCTCTTTCCACCTTACAGGGGCAGGTGGAACAGATAATGGGGAGGCTTCAAGGCAAAGGAGACGGTGCTTTCTGAGCGTTAGGCCTTGCTTGGGCTCTTGTGGTTGTCCGGGCACTTGCATAAGCAGCACTACGTGAGATGCACCTGCCTTGCCCTGCAGCAGAGGGAGTGTGAGTTTGTGGGTGCAGAGGACATGGGTGAGGGAATCTGATGTGCAAGATAACAGAGGCTCTGGTCCCTGCCAAGGGCTTTCTTCCCATCAGCACTAAAAGGAACAGTACAAAGCAATGTTGCTGCTTTTTCACTTTTAACAAGAAAAAGAGGGGCAAATGTTGACTACTAACTGATCCTGTAAGTATGGCCAAAGGAATTGTTTTATGAATCTGAGAGCTGCCTGGCATCTGTTGTCTGTTCTGTCGTCCTTTGTGCTCCTTAGGGCAAATAATGATTTCTTGATGTATGTGAATGATGCACTAATTTTAATTAACAAGTCCTGTATATGATTTATTTTGTTAATGTGTTGTTTGTAATACATAGCCAAATGCGTGCAGTCAGAACACATGATATAAATCCTTGCCTTTTGTAGCTTTCTCAGCAGGGCAGCTATTCTGTCCTGATGGCTGAACAATCTCACAAAATAACCCTCAACCTCTTTCAGCTGATTCTTTGAAGGTAGAGAGCCCTTGGGTAACCTAGTGTTTTTAAATCCAGGTAGGAAGACTGAAAAAAAAGTAGTCAAGTCTTCTCCTTGGTGCAACCCTCTAGAATTTGGCTAGCTTTAACCACCATTGCATAAGATTTTGTTGTTAATGAAATACATATTGATAAGTGATTGTTGCATGTTTTCCTTGCAGGGCACCCAAGGGCTGGTCTTGAGATCATGTAAATGACTGATCAGTTTGTGGATGTTTTTATGCTCTTTGCTCTATTGAGGGAACAATGCCAGAATTATGCAGCTGAATTCTGAAATATATTTGTTGACTTTAAACTGTGAGAGTGTGATGAAAAGCTCCTGTAAGGGTTAATTAACAGAGCCTAACGCCTTGCTGAGTGCAAACTCAGCAGCAGGTTCTGCATTTAGAAGGTATATTTCCTCTCTGATGTTATGAAAGACACAAAAGTTAAGAAAGAAGGTAAATGTCTAGGATTTTCCTTAGCACACGAATGGTTTGGTTCCTCAGGCCTTCGGATTTTCCTCAGAGATATGAAGCATACCTCTCATCAAAGTGTCACAAGAAATACTCTGTTCTAATCTTGGAAACGACCCCTTTCTCTTCCCCAGAGAGATAGTTACCCTGATTGGATGTATCTTTGGGATTGAATGTGGTTATTAATTTGCTTATACTGTTCTTGATTTCTAGACAGGTTTTTTTCTGCCAAAAGATTCTTGTGGGCCTATTGTACTGAAAACTTCTCATGGGATATGCAGAAACTGGCGATGCCAGCTAGAGAGAATTCAGTCATGTATCAGCAGTAAAGAGTGAATAGATTATCTCCAAATTTAGCTATAAACCTCATAATCCAATATTTGCTAGTGTCCTCAGCAGAGCTTATGTGGGTGAGTATTTGCTGGAGCAAACACAAAGATATCATCAAAATAACTGGGTAGCAAGTAGCTGGGCTGTTCAACACAATTCAAAAACATTGCTGCCCCTGCTTCTTCACATACCAGGTGTGAACATGCCTCCCCTCAAGGGAGGCCTGAGGACAGTCATGCCCATCACTGCAGTGCAGTTGTCTGCTCACTATTTAGGCCATTTGTTCAATGTTAAGACATCAAAGCTTTCTTTGCAAGCAGTCGGGATGAGGGAACAGGTAATAGCCATTGCCTACCTACCCTGCTTTCCCATTTGACAATTTAAAGTGGCATCCCAAAACATTTTGGCATTTTGAATTTGGTGCTTTGAGTTGATGGATGAGATGGATAATTAACAGTTTTCTAAGGCTGAAGGCCCTTTGGAAAAGGGTCCACATCTTGTGAAGAGCTACACATGGTGAAGTCCTTGTCTGAAGTGGAATACTGGAAAATAAAGAGCAACTGGCAGCTTGCTCTTCAGGAAAATTGAAGTTTCTAAATTATGGTGTTGTAATGCATGATGTGACCTTGTTTCTCTCAGATTTTTTTAGAATTGTGTAGATCTCTTAGTAACAGCTTTGCCTTTTCTCCTTTTTTTCCTTTTCTACTTGTTACTGTTTGTTAGATTTTCATGTGTCAACAGCGAACAGCTTCTTATAATTCATCTTAAACCAGATATTTTGTGATGTTTCTCCAGTTAAATATTTGGGGTGGGTTTTTTCCCCCTCATATCTGGTTTGTTTCACATGCGGTGTTGTTTGCCACTTTTATTCATAAGTTGCTCAGAAGTTTAAACTAAAAAAAAAAAAACAACCAAAAAAAACCCCACCAAAAATGAAATGCCAAAATTCCACTTATTCAGAGTGCAGGAAAGGACGAAGATGTGATGTAACGCTTCCAGACTAGAGCATGCACAATCTACAAGTGAACTGTAAGTTTACATGGGCTTGGTCTGAAGTTGTTTGGCATTATTAAGTGGGAAAATTTCCACTGGTCTCTGGATCAATTCTGTAACAAATAATATTAGTCCTACAGACAGTGGCTAGGAATGTTAAGGATTCATCAGGGTTACAAACGTAGCAGGCTAGGTGACAACAGGAAGATATTCCAGGGCTAGTCCTGTTAGCCAGGAGTCATAGAAGGCTTTATAATTGTTTTCTTTGGTCACTACTGTACACAAAGACCTGTTGGTTACCCCACGAAAAGAGGTTATTTTAAAATGCTTAGCTAAAGTTATTGGGAGTATCTGTTATGGAAACTGCACTAAGAATTGAATCATTGTGGGAGGCAGATGGGCTGAGTTGAACAACACCAGAAGCAAATTTTGGTTTTTAATGAACAATTTTGGCATGTTCTATGGCATGTGTGCAGTCCTGAGAAGCCCACATTTTTCACAGCTTGTGTATGAAAGTCTTCCTTCTTGTAACTCTTCCCATTTCTTATCTTCAGTTGATTCATGGTTTTGAAATGAAGCCTTTAAGCATGTGACGGGTATGTCTGCAATGGTCAAATATATGGTCATCAAACCTGCCTTCAATGCCTGTTTGCCAGGTCTTAAAAAGGTAGAAGTAGGTAAGGGAACCCAATGCTGTGCTTGGATTGAGACCCACAAGTGAGGCAACCTGTGTTAGTCTAGGTCTTCATCACTAACTCAAAACAACTGGCTAGGTTGGGAGTGGCTTTGAAAGTGTCACAAAGTAAGCAGAAATACTGACAATTATCATGTAGACTACAAATCTTATTTTCATCAAGGATCCTGAAGTGTACTGGAAGTATTACCAAGTTTTCTAAGGCTCGTGATCGTTCTTTTGAAAGCAAGCCCCACAATTAGCAAGGCAAAGCTAGGTATGCACTGGTTAAGGCTTCATGTTGCAAAATGATATGGTTTTCTAGAGGTAGAAAGGTTTTAGTATTTCAGTCTGGAAGGAACAGCTGCATGTGTGTGGAGCTCTCTCTCCCTGCTACAGTTTTGTAAAAGCACTCCTGATCCCAAAAGAGGTTTTTAAAAGCATCACTGTGAGAGCCTCTATCCTGGGATAGGAGATGGGTAGGGAGCCCTGGTTTGGATGTCAGCTGTGCGTGCAGTGGGAAGAGCTATTTGGAGTTTTTCTTTTCTAAAGGATGTTCCCTCTTTCTTGTGGTGGCTTTGCTTTTTGTGAGGAATCAGCAGAGCCGAGTGTCTTCTGGTGGATAAAAGGACTTACACTGCAAGAGGGTTAACCAGGATGGGCATAAGCAGCGTCAACAAGATGTGGTGCTAGCCCTGGATCTACAGCAGTATCCCATTCACATACAGAGCTTATCATTTATAACCCAGTCATGTTTCAACAAGTAAGTAATTACTACAATATGAGTTTGGAGAGACTTCTTGTATCCTGAGTTTAATAAGCACACCGACTGTCACCCTGGGAAGGTAACTGAGGATACAGTTACAGTGACCAGATGTACCAACGTTTATAGCATAGTAAGGGATATATGCTTCTAAAGCACTGTGTACTTTGACAAGTGGTATGAGTGAACCATTGTGGTTTACCTTGGTCTGGGATTTTTTAGGATCGTGTGATGGTCCTTGGATCTCCAAAATATGAAGCAACAACCCCAGAGCAGTGCTAAACTGGAAAGGAGCTGTAGGAAACCGAGGTGCTGTATCATGCTGCCATGGGGTACTGCCTGGGTGAGGAAGACTGCTTTCCTGAAGTTTTGCCAACACCAGATTCGCGTACAGTGCACACCCTTGTGCTAGGGCTGGAGGGCGGACACAGCTAGCTACCTTCCAACCTGAGTGACTGCATAGGGAAATTCCTGTTTTCCTGTGTAGTTTCAGCCTAAAGAATTGGTGAGGATTAAGGACATTCCTATTTTACCTTAACCAACACTTTCTTAAGCAACAGTAGATCAGCTGGCTCATATAAGCTCCTTAGGAGATACTTTGATCTGCTTATTTTGGTGCAGAATAGGGATGGCTGTATAGTTTTGCTTGTTTACCTCAGAAATTAATCTATACATTCTGTGGCAAAGATACTGTCACTTACTTCAGGCTAAGTAAATGTCAGGTTTGCCAGCAACTTGTTTGAAATACTTCGCCAGCTCATACATCACTAATCAGAGGGAAATAATCTGTTTAAAGTTATACTGAGTGATTCCATAACAGATGCTGAGAAATCAACTCCACTCACGCGTGAAGGCTTGTGACCAAAAGCCCGAGGTAAGTGGGGCATCTACTGGCAAGATGCTGCAATGAATTAATCTACTCTGTAAAAGTCTTATCTAAAGCCTTCTCCTGTACAGGCCACTCTCTGTTCATTTTGCTTTACCAAATAAGCAAGTGCCAGGCCTGTTTCCTGAGCTTTTTGTCCAAAGTTGCAATTTCTCCTTGGATAAATCCTTACTTTCTGGCACTCCTTTAGAGATGTCTTCCACATACAGAAGAAAGGAAATGAGCTGAAGAAACCTGTCAAAGGATTTGATGCAAGTCTTTCACAATCTCCAACCTCCCCCCACCCCAAACTGTCCCAGCAGGTTCTCTGATAGATTCTAAAGCTGTCTTCCTTGTATCAGGAGCTACTTTGATGCTCTGATCCGCTGCCCAAGGGTGTGAAAATGAATACAGTGTGTAAAGGCATGCAACAATCCTCTCTGGACATAAAATCCAGAGCAACCAAAACCAGGTTGTTATCCACACAACCTGATTGCCTTCCTCCATTCTTCAGAAAATATATGCAACAGCATGATATTCTCTACAGTGTTAAATAAAATCTAATGACTTCTGCAGAATGCATTTAAAAATGTCCCATTTTTGTATTATTTGTTGTGCAACACTACTGTTTTGGGCTGGTTGGAGGATGTCATCTTCAGGCTAATGTGTTTCTAGCTATAACATTCTGTGTTGCACCTCTGCACATCAGGCAGGGATTTGGAAGGTGCCCAAGGGGGCTTTCCCAATCATGTCATTATTTTAATTGTCGAGATTAACATTTTTAGAATCAAACAATTAGCATGGGAAAAGCTTGCTGATATCTGTACTTGAAGCATGGATGTGCACTTGTGAAAAGGAAAAGCAAACAATTAAGAAGCAAAGTAATGCTAAATTGGGAGACTCTCTGATAAAACTGTTAAAATAGGTTGCTTCTCTGCCCTTAGACACGCACCATCTTTAACTATCCAGTAAAGCTGAATACTTTCTTAAAATTTTTCAAAATTCTGTTGCCTTAACAGAACAGTAGTCATACATCAAAATACAAAAGCACCCTTATTTCTGCTCTACTGCACAGTGCACTTGCTATATTTAGCTGTGCTGGGGAATCAGTTGCTTTATATAATCTCATCACAAGCCATTGCTGCAAAAAAACCCTCACATCAGTTTGTTGCTTGACCTTGGGCAAAACACCAGTTTGTGCATTTTTTTCAGAGCTCCTTCTGCCACTTACGTTAGAAGAATCCATAATCATGCAGTGATTTCGGCTGTCCTTGTCTGAAGTCAGTGGAGAAAGCAAAGTCATTTTAGTCTTGTTAACCTAAGCAAAGATACAAATACATTCCCTTCCGAAGAAATGGCTTTTTTTTGCTGAGTTGTTTTTTTTTTGTGTGTACGTTCTCTGCTTCACTTGAACTTTTGGCACAGCAGAAACAATACCAGTTCTATTTTGTTCAGTTATTGCAATATTAATTTTGTTTTATTTAGCCCTTATTGGTAGAAGCAAACACACAAAAAATCATTGTGATTGATAGCTCCAAAACACTTTGACCTCTGAAATACAAGGCTTGTTAGATCGCTATGTCTAATCTTTCCCCTGCTGCTCTTTTTATCCAGAAGCCAGATAATACCTGGTTCCCGCTTCCAAAAAAACATAATTTCTTCTGGCTCAAGAATTCCACAGCTATAGAGTGTTTGAGGTTGGGAGAAATCTTCAGAGAAATATTGCAGTATGTTTGTTCTGTTCTTTCCATTTTTCCCCCGCGCTGGTCGATGCGCACCTCTGACGGGGGGTTAGGTAGACCTGTTGGTACAGCTGCTGTTCCAAACGTGTGCCCTTGGTAACAGTGGGGGGGCGGGGCGGGGCGAAGTCCATGTAATGACCAATAAAAAAGAATGGAGCAAAAATAGCTTTAAATTAACCTTAAGGTCTCAAGCCTGCAGTTATTGATGAGTAAAACGGAGACATCACTTTCTAGGAAGCAAAACCATGTCCCGTATTTCTTGACTTGCTTATCCTAGGGCTTACATTGAAGGGAAGCTGTTGCCACTGATGGCCAAATAGTAGCATTTTCATTACTTGATGTCTAACATTAAGGGCTTGGCTGCTTAGTAAGTACACTTACTACTTTCTTCATAGAAACTAATCTATTATTAGCCACTGAACTTGAGTATGGAAGAACAGTGTGAACTCTAGAGCATGGCTATGGCTGATGGCTCACCTGGAGTTCTAGGCACAGCACTGACATTCCCTAAGCGTGCAGCGGCACACTCCCGGGCAGTCTGAGGGCTGCAGAGCCCAGGCACCCACTGGGGAGCAGTGGTTAAGAAGGTATAATGTTGGAGCCTTTGTGAGCTTTCTAATGTAAAAATATTTTGATTAGCAAAGTCTATACGGTGCTAGTCTGAACTCTAGACAGCTATAAGTTTTAAGATGAAGTTACCTATTGCTAGTAGAAAGTACTGAATAGAAGTCAGTACTTCACATCAGGATTATCCTTTATCACGTAGTCTTAAAAGATGTGCCCAAGGCTAATTTTACAAGACTGTTTTCTACCTCTCCTAATGTGTTTCCGTCCAGACTGTTTGGCACCTCCAAGTGCATCAAAAGCTCTGATTGAGAGTCTGTGGCAGGAGACTTGGGCAGCCATGGATTTGTTCAGAACTGTATTCAGGGGCCCATTCTGGAGAAAGAAGTGTATTAAAGATACACGTCTAATTTCATTGTATAAAGTGAAATTATCCTATCCTGTTAACTCACATTTTAAAGTGATTTTGCTGTTTACTAAGATGTAGTAAAAAGTATACAAGGCCCCCCTCCAGTGCACTCTTCCTGTTCTATGAGCTTTAGTGTGTGTGAGTGTTTATTTATACTACACCATTACACATCTTTGAAAGTTGTGGTTTTTTAATCACTGAAGTCTTCTTTAAAAACATAAAACTCATAAGTTTACCACTACTGTTCCATAGGCCCATACAGACATAGGAAAGCACAGAAGCTTTTCTGAACATTAAAGCCACAAAATTCTTAACTCTCATGGATTATTTATTTTTTTTGGTAAGACCTAGGTGAAGCCTGTAGTCTTTATTACCAACTTCCATGACATTAAACACTGAACTTGGCCTATGTTTACCCACTAGCCACGCACTAAGATGCCCTATGGTTCTCTATAGCAGTTGGCAGGCTCATGAGACTTATTTTTGGATGTTTCAGACAAACAGATACACACTGTAGAAGTTACTGTTACTAGGAATGCTCCTAATTCTGGTAGATAAAGCTATGTTATCCTTCAATTGAACATGTAAAAGTGGTAACCTACTAGCAAAGATTTCCTTGTTAATAAGGAATCTGCTTTTTCATCACAGCAGTGCTCTGCCTTTATGGTGGTTAAGAAACGTGTGTGTTGTTTTGATATGCATATAATTTCTCCTCACTCAAAATACAGAAGGTAAAAACTGGCTCAGAAATGCTGGATTATGTTGTATGGTAGCATCACTTGCTATGCTATTTAAAAAAAAGGGAATTTGTTACAGTAAGATTTTAGGTAAAGATTACATTTTTCTTTACATGAGAAAGAAAGTGAAACTTTGCAAAGTTCACTCTTTAAAGTTACTTAGCACAGTTAAATAATTCTAGGCAAAAAAAGAAGCAGGAAGAATGAGTGCAGGGAAGGGAGCAATGCAAGTATTACTGTCTCCATTGTATTTTGAAAAGGAAGGGAAGCTGCAGAAACAATTAATTTTGTGCTTCTACAAGCCACTAACATTCTTGTATTCCCTTCTTTTTTTCCTTGTGTGTTGGTTGGTTCTGGGATGGGTTGTTCCATTGAGGCATTTCAGGAGCTTTCAATAGAAGAAAGATGCACACCCAACAGAAGTTAGTAAAAATATATTCGAGCAGTTCTATGATTGTAATCATACTGGCACCACAAAACAATCCAAGCTGGCCACCTACATCAGCTGTAATAGAAGGAAATAAACATACGTCATCCTAAGCATTTGGTTTAGTCTAGCAAGTAAACGAGGCCCTGCTGGGTTCAAGTGTTAAATACATTCAATATACATAACTCATCACTTTAAGAAAACAGAATTAATATTCTTAAGAATGTTTATTGGAGAAGACTAATGTGTTTCTTAAAATTCTAAATAAAGCAAGTACAACACAACACATCCTACTGTGGAACAGATACTTAAAATATTTTCTGCTTCTATGCCTTTTTAACTGTTTCCTTGCTTCTCCTCTCCGTGTTTTCCCCCTCCCCTCTAAATCCCATAAACTTCCCTATTCTTACAGTCCTACGCGTGATATAGCTGTAAACTAGTGCCAAACTTAATTGTTATTTTCTGCTGCTGTCCATACTGCAGGTTCTTTGATGGAATGACAGGAGACAGTATCAAAAATGGCTGTGAGGCAGACATGATTATTACCATAATAAAATAAAAGGTATTGCTTTTTGTTTAGAAGCCCATATGGGCTATGACGCAGGAGGGGAGAGAACAAAAAAAAAAAAAAGTCTGTTTGTGTGAGGTCTTTTTAAGATTAATAATTAATCGGCAATAAATAAATATTAAACAATCACTTACCAAGCAACTCTGATATAGTCAAGGCCTTCTGCTGCTGTGTTATTTTGTAGCTCAGATCATGATATTTAATGTCAATACGCACAAGGTTCTGCCTAACGACAATTACATACAGTATTACTCGAGGTGATCAGGAGCACTGTTCGTTTTTGCCAACATTTATCAGCAAGAACCAAGTTCAGAGAGAGTGATGGTGTCTTTTAAAGAATAATTAGATGAGAGTTACCAAAATAAGTTGGATGGACTGAAGGAAAAAGGTGTCCAAATAACAGCAGTTACAACAGGAGCTTATCAGAGTAGATCTTCAGGCTATGCTGAGAAAGTAATCCTAGACATGTACTGCGAGACACTTGTACCTTTTAAGGATCACAGAGATAAGCTTGAGTATCTGACCTACAGCAGATACTGTGCTTGGAAGTCTAGTCTACCACTCTTGATTATGTGCAACTGCATATTTAATTGTGCTTATTTCAGTGAGCATGTTTGTGCAGAAGAGCTCTTGCGCTGTATTCAGGTGTTTAGTTCTATTCTGTGCTAATAGCCTTGCTTACCTAATTATATTCTTGCCTGCTGCAAAAGTGGAAGAGTAGGCAAATCTCAGTTGGAGCAAGACCTGTGGAATGATTCAGTGTGAGTAAAGAGCTCATCGTTATTATATCATGTCTACAGAGTCTCCTTAACTCCTGAAGAGAATATCAACATAATGGTGTGGCATAAACCACACAAAACCCAATTGCACACTTAATGTTGTGACCTTTAAGAATAAAAGTACCGATTATTTTTCAGAAGTGTGAAAGTTCCAGACTTTTGGGTTGACAGTGATGAGCTCGTTAACAATATTAATGAAAATGAAATATGTGCTATAGAAAATAATCACTTCTATCTCTTTAGGTGATAATTCTAAAACTCAGGTAGCACTGAGTACTAAAAAGAATATTCTTTTCATAACTTCAGTTAATAAGACCTCCTATCATTTTCATCGAGTTGCTAGTGGATCTATCTAATAAATATTTAACTTTTCCCTTCTTACATCTTCAGAAATCAATAGATCTTTATGTTTTATAGTTTGGAATATGTACTCGTTAATACATGGGCAGGGTTCCTATTGGTTAAGACTTGGTAACAGGGGCATGTTCTGTATTTTCATTTGCTTAATTGAATAATTACTGGATTGCGCATGATGTTTACAGACAATAAAATAATCACCAAAGATAAAACGTCCTCAATGGATTAATATCTTTTGCATATAACAACAGGTTTAATTTTAATAATCTTCACTGGGGACAGACGTTTTAATTGGGCCTATAGTGGTTGGGCAAGGGGTAATGGTTTTGAACTAGAAGAGGGTAGATTAAGAGTAGATCTAAGGAAGAAATGTTTCACAATGAGGGTGGTGAAACACTGGAACAGGCTGCCCGGAGAGGTGGTAGGTGCCCCATCCCTGGAAACATTCAAGGTCAGGTTGGATGGGGCTCTGAGCAATGCGATCTAGTTGAAGATGTCCCTGCTTATTGTAGGGAGATTGGATTAGATGACCTTTAAAGGTTCCTTCCAACCCAAACTATTCTATGATTCGTATAGTTCCTGTTCACATAAAAACATATGCAAGCATTTGCAGACTGATAGCTTCAAGAGTGAAAAAACTAAAGTGTCTGAAACAATGAAGTACTCATAGATATTCATTAGCCCAATTTTCTATGGTTCTTTATAAACATATTTTGATGTTGTGGATACTATGAGTTCATGTAGTGCCATCTTATTACTTATTTGTATTGCTAACCTCTACGTCTAAGAGCAAGAGGCAATTCATTGTAATTCAAACTGTATTAAATGCTCTTTGACAACTAGATTGTATCTTTATAGCAAAAAAGTATGGAAATCCTTCTGTTTTGGGATATATAATGTTGTGTTTGCAAGGAAATCTGGTATTGATTTGTTGTATTGTAACAGTAAGGCACATATGCTCTATTAAAGCATAAGCATATATGATATCTCTTCTATTAATTTTAAAGTATGCCGTTTATGTCAGCTCGGTGCTACTACTGCATGACACAGCTCTGCGCAGCTGAAGTTCTAACACCGCTTCCTGGACAAAAGGTGCAGGCAATACTGTTGAGACATGCTCTTTATTCTTAATTGCAAAAGTGATCAAAAAAACTTTGTCAGAAGAAATCTATGGCAGAAGGTAATTGAGAACAGTAGTTTTTAACTGCAGTAGCTATTCTGTTATCCACAAGTCTTAGATGTAAGTAAGTATATTTTATAGATATAGATATGAATATGTATGTATCTTAACCAATTTTACCTAAGGTTATTTTATCTCACAGACAACGCTATCAATATCACACATAAGAATATCTTTTTAAAATGTCATATTTACGTCAAACACTCTATTAGCACACTTAAAAGTAATTGCTTATTTCTTTATTAGACAATAATTAAGGAAGATTACCTAATGTATTCTGGGCTTTTCTTCAGTTTTGCAGAAAAGTATTTTATGGCTTTTTCTCCTCCAAAACTTGAATAGGTGACAGTGGTAGGATAATCTGTTTCTTCACATGGGGCAGGGCAAGTAGAATTGTGGGTTCCTGCTGTACATAATCCTTTTTTCTCTATATCATCTGAAATTTCAGGAGAAAGAATCAACATAATATTTCTAAAAAAGAACGCAGTTTAAAAATCTTTTTTTAAAAAACTTAGAAAATTACTTTTAACTGACAGATAAATGTATGGGTTGGTTATTCTGACAAAAGTGGATACTTCTCAGTTATAAATAACTGACATTTGGGAAACTGGTGCACAGTTCTAAGGATTGAGATTTTTTTTTTTAATGACTTTTTTTTCAGGTATTCAGCACCTGCAAGTCCTTCTGCCTTTGTTAGGGGGTTATGTGCCTATTATTTCTCATTCACAGTTAAAGAGTAGGACAACAGAAGACCTTCCGTGTTTTGTGCTAGCTTTCTGATTGCACACTTCGGTATATAATCCTTGGTCTTTGTGCCTTGATGTCTGCCTAGCTCATTTCAGTGTACAGAAGCATGTTCTGCAGCAATACCAGTTGTAATTTACTATCATCTGATAACTACATAAAAATCTTGGTAAGCTAAGTTTGCTTTACCTTAACCCATGCCTGCCACTTCATAATTGGGCTTAAAACAGCTAAAAGGGCTTAGGGAAAGCTTTGTTTTTTTCAAATATTATAGAGAAGTCAAAAAATTCTGCAGGTCTGTCTGCTCATGACAGTGGGGAGCCATTCTTCTGCTCAGGCTCTAACAGAAAGAAATCATTATAGAGATCTGGGAGAGCTGGAGAAAATTCATGTAGAAGAAAAATGTTAAGGCATAAATATTTCCTAAAACATCAACCATCACCCAAATCCATCTGGTTCTCAGACAAGTACCATAATCTCCTGTTTGTGATGCTTTGTTTGTCATGGTGTGATGGTGGGTGTTGTGTATTTTCCCTTGGCATGTGGGCTTCTTGCTTCTGCAAACTGCCGAGAAGGAGATACCTTAGTCTGTTAGTTAATGATTTGAGGTACTCTCCAGGGGTGCTGGGGCTGTGGATTTCATTCTGGATAACCAGCCTTTAGAGTTCCTAAAATAAATGCTCTCAGCGGAGGGTCCTGCAGAGCAGTGTGCTATTATCTGAAATTTTGTTATCAGATGTCCAATCTCTCCTGCGCCTAGAAAGAGACTTAGCACCTAACTCAGGGTCCTGGGAACCAGACCCCTGCAAGCCAGATTCACCATGGACTATGATGCCAGTTCCTTCTGGGGTCCAGCTCTGAATCCTACCCATCCTTGATAGGACTTAGGGGTTGTTTTTGTCCATTGCTCAGTGGTTTCTTTGAAACTTGGTCAAAAATATCCATGAAGTAAAATAATAGATGTACTTGCACCATGACAGGCTATCAAAGCTCATGATTATATAAGAATGCCAACTTAGTGGAATCTATTTCACAAGGGCCACAGGAAAAAGAAACAGCTGCTGTTCATGGTAGTAGATCTTGCCTGAATGTTGCACATGCTGGATCAAAACAGAAATAAAACCCCGCACAGACTCTCCAAAACTTGTTACTCTACTTGGTATCTTAATCATCCATTCCTTTGGGAAAGGACAGTCACTTTACATAGCAGAATCCAAAACAATTAAAAAGGAGGCTTCCTAAAGTTCATGAGAAATTACTTCTTAGATTACCATTTGAAGATTACCATTTCCAGAAAGCCTCTTGTAGTGACTTACAGGTCTCATCTTGACTGCGTGCAGATTATTTGCTTATGGAAATGAATTGCATTTGGAGCGCTTTGAAAATATATAATTCATTTTACTTTTGAAAAGATAAAACGTCCAAGTCCAGCAATTTTGAATTATGTTTTCTATCAGTTAGCAAACCTGTTATTACTGTGCTGTTCACTTTTTTTGTCAAAACAAGAAGAATACAACATTGGAGCTAGAAGGATGATACCATGAAGATGCAAAAATGCAAGCCAGGGGCCTGATAACTGAAAACAGATTTATTTCATGTTCTCCCATTTTAAAATATTTTTTATTACTAAAACGAGTTCTTATGTTGTTTTAGTTTTTTTAAATTGGCATCTCTTTAATGCACTGCCTTCTCTTTATTTTCTGAATATTAAATGGACTGGGACATACTCCATTCTAGTGCTACTTTCAGTATTTTGTTTGATGATATTTGTTTGATAGCTAGATATTGTCTACTATTTGGAATTGACTTAGAAAGTATGAATATAAAGTTATTACTTACAGACTGCCGGATAAACACAATTGTAAAACTTCTGCAAATCACATTCTGTTCCATTTCCTTAAAAATAAACAACAAACTTTAGGAACGTCAATTAACAATCTGACCCTTAGTTCTGTTTGTACTAAACTGAAATGTAATGTCATCAAAGCTGCTTCTTGTCTATCATTAGACTACTGAGAAATCAATTCAGATGGGCACAGTGCAGCTACAAACACCAAAAGGGGTACATAGTGAAAAAGGGATAATGGAACAAGGCAGGAGGCTTGCTACTGGAGCAAACATCTTTATTACGTGTGCCAGCCAGAACTGCCTTTGAGCTTGTGGCTCATTCTTTGTGTCAGCTTGCTAAAGCCAGGAATTTCTGGCTTTCCTAGTGGAAATGAAAAAACAAAGTACGGTAGATGGGCTATATGATTATATACTACCCCGTGTGTTTCAGCAAAAGTTTTGATCTTTGTGCAAGAGCTGTTCAGAGACCTAAGGGGTAAGATAGCACCTTGAACTAACAGCAAAATTTTAAGCTTTCAGATGGTCTCAGTTTCACCCCAAGTTTTTCCTTTGCATGGAAATATTCCTTAATGTTTTAGCACACAGCTAAAGAAGACATTGCCCTCCTTTATCTGTGACTGTATGAAGCTGTCACCCTGCATATGGGAGACCTAAACTTAATTTCCTTCTCAATCCCCTTTCCATGAGAGTTTAGAGGAAATTTCCAACCTCCTTTCCAAGAGGTGGTCAAACAGGCTAGAGATCACTCATTAATGCATCTCCCTTAGTAGAAAACATCCTACTTTGCTTGGGTATATTTAAAAATACATTGAGTCAGAAAGTGCAGGTGTAACAATGACTTTCTTGCTCACTAATAGTGAAAAAAAATGAGCTGTGAGAGCAGATTTGGGTTCCAGCTTTGTCTTCAGAAAGAGGTGACTATTTTTTTTTTTTTGTGGTTGTTTTTTTGTTTTTTTTGGTGTTTTTTGGTTTGTTTTTTTTTTTAATGCTGAAGAGGTGGGAGGAAGGATACTGGTCAGGGCTCAGCGTTACTGCTTTTCATTTCTAGAGTGATGAAGATGCCTGGAATCTTGAGGGGAGCATTACAGCATACACCTGTACTCTGCATTTCAGGCTGATTTGATGGCTCCACACAGCCTTTTGGCTTTTGCAGAGCCCTCTTCTGGTGCCAGAGTCTTTCCATGGTTCATGTGGAGGACCCTGATTTCTGTCTTCAAATAATCAGTCCTACTGTGGCTGCTAAACACCACAAAGTATTTTTTTGGGGGGTAGATGTGGGAAATCTATGACTTCTGGATTTAGTTCCAGCTGTTTAGGAAGTCAGGTTGAAGACTACAGACTTGTCTCACAGACCTGAGGCATAATCTTTTCTTTCAAGTTTCTTGGTGTCTATCCTAAGAATAGCCAATGACATAGATGCTAGGTCTAGAGCTGACTGAATATCTGGCTGCTTTTCTCCAAATTACAAAAAGAAAAAGAAGACAAATATATATAATCTTAATTAATCCCAGTTGTAGATATCCCTCAAGCATGTGCCCCATCTCCTTTTCGGTTCAGTAACAGGTGAGGTCTCCTAGTAAGATGATCAGTGGATAGTATGATGATATTCCTGAGAAATACCTGGAAGAATGAATGGCAAGCAGCCACACCAGTCCTGTATGTACTGGGCTTTGCATTCCTGCAAGCATCCATTAGTAGTATAAATCTTGTGGTACTGAAGCTTTAGATCAGGATTGCACTCTCCCCATGGGTATTCTTGGATAATTGACTGTAGGACAATAATAACAGAAAATACATTGTTTTGGTCTCTTTTTTATTTGATATTATTTTCTCACACTTTAAAATGCTGAAGGAAGCCTGCTGAAGACAAAAGCAGTAACATTCTGATTTAATTGGAGGAATTACAGTTCATGTTTCTGGGATTATAAAAGAATCTCATCTCTCTCACAACAAAGGTAGGATGTGATCAGACAGCCTAGCACTGAAGAGGAGTCCACTCCACTTAGATTCCACTAGGAATCAGAGATAACCTTAATGGTAACAGACTGTGTTGGTGGGGAAATGCTGCGGTGTATTTATATCATTATATGTCAGCGAGACTGTAGAATGTTGGGAAAGAAAGGCTGACTCTAATAGATACAGATTATGAAGACCAATGACATCCCCCCCCCCCCCCCCCCCAACCTGCAGTAATTTTTTTGTGCGTCTGGAGGAAAAAATATTTTTAGGAGTCACTTTGGCATGATAAATATTTTAGCTTCCTAAACATCTAATTAAATCTCATGTTTCAGAAGAGAATTTGAGACAGTAAAGACCGGTATTTCCACTTCATGGAAAAAGTCCTTACCTTCAGCTGGCGGATTGCGACCTGTGCGTGCATGCCCACTGGTGTTAATAAACCTAAACCATCAAAGCGTGGAAGCTCTTTGGGTGAATGGATAACAAAAGTTATACCAGCATCAGTGTAACCAAGAGCAGGTTCATCAGTGAATTGTTCCTGATACAGAAAGAATTATATGAGATAGTTTTGGTTTTGTTTGGCATCTGAAGCTTTAGCTATATTTACAATGATACTATGCTTTTTAATTTGGTCTTGTATATCTAGTCATATTTTTGGCAATTTACAGAAAAGTATAGAAGCAAACTGACTTGACTTTCCTTTGCTGATTACCTCTGTGGGTTTCCTTCCAGTTACTATAAACTTTCAGGTTTTTTATTCCTTCTGCCATCTAATTTCAAAAGCAAGAAGGCATAGATGAACATTTACTCATAATGTGGGTATTTGTTCCTTTTACTTGCAACTACCCATCACATTTCAACAAACTTTCCGTTAGTCACTCCAGAAAGTGTCACTACTGTCTCATAATTCCTAGAGAACAAAAGTGAATGTCCAAGTCATTTATCATTCCAGATTTTATTTTTTTTCCCCGATCTCACAAGGTGATATTCCCTGAGTTTTCTGGTGTTTGTTGGTCAATGACAGTTCTAATAAGGTTAGAGACTATTTATATTGCAAAGACCAGATCTTAGCTGGTATTGAGCACCTACAGCTGCTCCTGCAACCAAAATTCAGTATTACTAAGAAATTGGCATCACATGACCTTCCCTACCAGGCCTTTTATTAAAATGAAATTATATCATTCTGAAGGGCTTGTATAAAATTAAATTACTGCTCTGATGACATGTTTCAGTTGCAGGTGAACTGTATATATACACACATATACTCGCAACTTTTAGAACTATTTATCTGGGGACAGAGCCAATAATAATTCTGACTTTTTAAATCTGTATGAGATCTTCCCTTTAAAATACCCTCTCACTCAGAAATAGTCTTGATACAGAATTTTAAAATTCTGAAGGTCTGTGTAAAACCAACCAAACAAAAAACCAAAGCCAAAACAAAACACCTCCACTCATCTGTAAGTTATTGCACGATTTGTTGTTTATAATCATTAGGGTAGCTGTACCTGTTGGATGTCAAAAAGCAAATGTAAGCCTCTTCCAGACAAACTTACTCTTCTTGCTGGAAGATCATTGTGATTAAAGGTAAAGCAGTTCCCGTATTCAGTGAAAACATGTTCAAAATCCTTCAATAAGGGAAAATAGGGAAGAGTAAATTGAGAGAAATACCACTTTAACTGGCGTTGGGTTTTGTTGGTTTGATCGTTGTTCCCCCCCTCCAAAGGCAGTGCCAAATATTACAGTTAGAAAAGTGGTGATTGATGGGAATATTCAAAAGGATTTAATGCCTTTCTACAGAAAATGAAGTTTAAAGGAGAAAATTCAGTTTGTTAGTACCTATGAGCTGCTCAGTATCATTTAATGAGGTCCTGTTGTTTTTCTGTACCTGTTACATTATATAGAAATTACATATTCAAACCCAACTTTAATTTTTCCAGATGTTTAGTGAAGACTGTTTCAAAACTAAATGTCATGTTACATATGGAATAATATTTGCATTTTTTCCCAAAGCCATCTCATCGTTTAATATGACCGCATCTCATTGCCTTAGTTATTAGCGCTAGTGTATTTCAGTGAAGAGAACTCTCCAATACCTAATTTTAGAACCTACATCCTATCTAAAGGTTGGATTAATCCGAAAGAATATAGGCCTGACTTTTCTGTTAATGTTTTCTATTTAAGTTGAGAACTGCTCTGTGAAAGAATCGACTCAAAACTGGGACTATCTTATTCTTTGGCTGTTGTCTGAAATTCCCAAAGATGGGCTATTTTCACCTTGTTATTTAAAATTCCTGTTGACTCTGCATATAGGTACCCTGCCTGTCTATATTCTTGGCCTCACGAACAAAATGATGCGATCATGTCAAGCAAAAAGCTCTCTTTAAACTGACCTTTGTTGTGGGCCACTTATGGAAAAGGTTGTTAGATACAGCCTGGAGTTATGAGAGCTTTCAAAGGCTGCTATCTGTGCAGAAGTGGCACTAGACAGAGAGCAATTTAGACTGAAATCCCATTTTACAGCTCAGGGAGTCCAGCAGGCTGTCTCTGCAGTCAGTGGGAGAATCAAGGTCCTCAGGGTAATTTAGAGCAGGACTTGTTTTCTCCATTGGCTGACTGTAAAGGGAAAACAGGGGGAGTAGCTGGGAAAGCTAGGTGTGGTAAGAATACATCTCCTTCGCCTCCATGCTACTGTTATAGTAAATTAAACATATTTACCTGTGGGTAACATGGCTTTCCAAAAAATTCACATTCTAGCAATGTGGTGCTGTTCAGATAAAACCCATTTTTCCTTGTAAACTCTTTGATGCTGAAGTTCTGGTTCCCAAGAAGGAAATCATTTAGCTCTCGAGAATATTTATCTTCCTTAGCAAATTTTTGGAGAACTCCAGACACAATGTTCCAAATAAAAAAAATTATTTTGAGGTTGCTTACTGCATGAGCTTGAAACCTGTCAGTGGGAAGGAGAAAAAAATCATTTGGAGTTCTGCAGAGTTATAGGACTGATCTCAAGGCTGCTATTGCCAAATCTATAACATGATTTGTTGTCTACTTGCAAACTATAGGTGTGTTGCCCACCACATTGCACTTCGATCTCTACCACATGAATAAACAATATAGTCTCTATTTCTAGGAAGGTATTCTCCATATCTGAAAACCAAAGATGGACACCTTCCTTCCCATGGTTATTCTGGTCAGTCATACTGGAAACGTTTCTGTTGTGTGTGGTTGTTCATTAAAAAAATAAAACCCCCAAAATTTGAGTAGATCAGCCATCTGCATAAGCCAACAACCAGATCTGTAGAACTGATGACAAGCTGAACAATTGCGTTTAAATGGGGGAAGCTAACTGGGAGGAGCTGTTCCTTTTGAAAGTGCGGTCTTTCATCATTTAGAAAATTGATTTCTAAGTGCATTTGCAGTAATCTCATATACCTGCTTTTCTAAGGTCCTACACCACAGTGTAGAGATAGTCTACTTTCCTGTGAGCTCTGTGGCTGGTCACACAGCACCACGGGTGATCCTTACTCCTAGAAACCACTTGAAAAGCCTCAAAAACATGATGAGGCATTGGAGATGCTTTCCTGACATACAGCATTGAAGCCCTTTAGTGCAGTAAAGGTTTAAAGACCAATTAGAAGTTTGAAAAGAGAATGAGCACAAATGAAACTACACTACCATGTTCTTTATAATTGCCATTTTATGTAGTCCTATTAAAAAAAAAAAACATATCAATGTATTAGTATAATAGATCTTAATGATGCAGCTTAAGGGTGGTTGGTGGGAACAACTCTTCACAACTGAATTTGAGTCAAAAAATAAATGTAGATCTGTGCCTCTTTGTCCTGCCAGCAACAACAACAAAACAAACAAACAAACAAAAAGCCTGGTTACTAAAAGTGGGAGGGAAGGATAAGCACAACATGAGCAACAGATGGATACGGCAGCAAACTGTCACTTAGACAAGTGCCATGCTCAGTAGCTGGCTAGTTACAATGTGCTGCCACTCTAGTTAAAAGAAGTGAGGTGTTTTTATAACACACAGCCCCCAGTAATCAAGAGGGACTTCCAGCGGCAGTGCACGCTGTGCAGGTAACCCGGGAGGGCTTTATGCAGGGTAATACCACCACCAGAGAGGTTTTTCTACTCTAATTTACGTTTTGAAACTGAAAAATCTGTAATGCAGTTGCTCATCTGAAGGAAGGAGAAAGTTAAAAAAGCCACCTCCCTTCCTTGATTCTCATATTTTCCTCTTCATGTAGATCTCATGTGGTGGTGTGGAAGATGTGCCCCTCAGAGCCAAATTTCCCTTGTTTTATGTGATTTGTTCAAACAAATTGCGGAACCTGACTGCTTTCAGATAAAGAGGTGTTGCCTCTCAGGAGTGAACAACAAACATAACTTTTACCTGTTCAAGTTGCAAAAAGTCACAGCAGGGAATTTGACATTTTCCACATACTGAACCACCACTGTAGTTGTGGTTGGCCAGCTGAAGTAGTAGATGAAGCGACTGCAGATTTGCCAAATAACAATGGCAAGACAGCCCGTGACTACTAATAGCCACAGCACTTTACGTGTCTTGCTCTGCGTCTGAACGATGTTATGAACTCCATGAAATGAAGTAGATGAGGCAAACTCCTGATGATACTTCCTTCTGTCTTCCAAACGGGGCAGCAGTTTCTTTATTAAGTACAATCGTATCTTTTCCAATATTCCTTAATATGAAACAAAGTGAAATCGCATTTTTAAAATTAGCATTTAAATGGCACTTAAGAAAGGAAACCACGTAATTTTGATATTGGAAAGCAGTTGTAAAATTTCTCTTTAATGATAAATTCTCTAAGTAGTGAACTTCTGTGGATGGAAGAGTTGGATGCTAAAAGATCAGCTCAGTGCTACCTAAGAACAAACTGTATCTTGCCATTTTTTAAGCACATTAAGATAAAAAATTAGTTCCACTCCTGTGGAAAAGATTGGATTTTGACATACCTCAGTGATTTAAAACCTCAGGTTGCAGCAAACCTGTTGTAAAACGCTAAGCATCCGATTTTCACAGTAACATCCCATTAAGGCCTGGTCTTCATACTTGCTCTGAGAAATATGGTAAAAAGGGAATGATATGAAAGGGAATTTCACTGTTAAAAGTTTCTGGATAAAATTTGAAAGGTTACAGGTTCAAAAGGAAAACTACACCTTTTTTATTTTTTTTTTGTGTCTGATTCCAGGAATCAGGAATGGTTTTTATTTTTCAGGTACCCCCTGTTTTCTACAAACTGATGTTAATAAAACTGAATCAAAACATTTTTAAATCCAAGTTTAAGAGCTATAACTGTAACGAATATAATCTATACCTGGAAATGTAGTCATTTCCTTACGCTTGCTGCTGAATGATCTTTTGAGCATGGATTTGAACAGAATGTTCTCTCTTAAAACATCCAAATGAGGGAAACTTAGTAAGACCTTTCCTGTATCTAATCATAATTGGACCAGTCTCTCTGCAAAGTGCTTAGTTTACAGATTATTATCTGCTACTTCATTCTGTCATTAAGGAAGTCCAGAAGAACAGTAAATCAAAGAAACTTTGTGAGACGATAATAATTAGGATCTGAAAATGTATTACTTAGATCAGTGTTTAACAGCAACTAAATGCTTCCCCAGTTCTGTTTTTTAACCAACAAATAGATGTAACAGTGTGGCATGCATGGTAGGAAGAAAATCACCCCTTTAGAAGACTGATTTACTTGGGGCTATGACAGTTGGACAAAGCAGCAAAGGGATGTTAAGATCATCTGCCGAAGCTATTGTGACCACAGCAGCGCTCTGGGATGTTGCCGTGGTCTCTGCCCAGTTGCTAATGAAATCCCAGATGGTGCTGGATTTCAGACCATTTCTGAAGGGGGAGAAATTTGTGGTGTTCTTTAAAGATCTGTGGAAGAACTTTGATCAATACTGGTATGATTTACTGTGACCCCTTTTTATCATCAAGGAGTTTTCTGCTGGAAAACCCAAAGTTTCGCTCCTAGCTCTAGTGACTGTTGGATCCCATCGCAAAGCTGTTCAGCCCTGTGTGCTTTTTTGCAGCCTGCTGGAGTGAGTGGGTTCCTGGTGTTGCTGTAGGCTGCTCTCCCACCAGCGCGTGTGCAGTGGAACAAGCACTTTGCCTGCTCCCCGCATAACACCGGAGCAAAGTACACTCCTAGCGCATCTGCACCAGCTGCCCGTAGGCTCCAAGGAGAGACCACAAGCAGGTCAGACCCTTTTCTCCAGGGAAAATGCTGTGTGTGTTTACTCCTCCTATACACACTGTGCTAGGGAAAAGAATGATAGCATAGAAGGCCATTGCTATCAAAAAAGACTAGTTAGCTTAATCAGCAGAAGTGTAACTTAAAATCTATGCAAATAAGTAGCCAAACTGTATTTGAGCTCTTCTGCATAGCTACTACAGTAAGTATACATGATGTTTTATCTGATTGCAAATGTTTTGCTGTTAATGCACAAGATTATCTAATATCATACTGCTGCTTTCATGGCCATCTTTCACCAGAGGAATTAGCACTATTAGGTGAGTGTCTTTAAGAATCCTTATTCTATTCGCAGTTTCCATGAAAATGCTATAATTTAAAAAAAAAAATAGAAAGAAAAAAGATTAACTATGCTACATAGGGTCAGGTGGTATATATCTGGTGTGAAATTTCTCACGTGGTAGATTGGAAAATGGTAAGAAACTTGTAAGTCGGGACCCACCATGCATTTTGGGATTTTGTCTGTTTATTCACAGGTATATTCCAGTGACATACAATTAATGATAGAATGGTTATTCCAGGTCTCAGTTAACAAATAGTAAAATAATACACCACAATAATGGGCTGGTGTGGGATTACAAATAATTAACCCTTCATCCTATGCTGTGCAAAACTTAGGCTGTGTGTATCTGGACTAAGGCTGTGTAACCAGCACAGCTGAACTAGCTGTAAGTGAATTAGGGTATCCAAGATGCTGCTAGATAAACAGTAAGGTCCTGCAAGACCTTAGCGTGTTAGACAAAGTCTCGAGAACACTATGTTTGTTTAGTAGCAATACAAAGTACATTTAATGTAGGCACTACAATAAAAAATATTTTTGTCAAAATGTGAATAATACCAATATTTATAGAAGTTCCAAAGAGTAGAAGATGGATAAGTAAAAAAGCAAGGAGGTAACTAAATGAGAGGAATCCATGTCCAGGAGCAAACCACTTGTCTGGAGCCAAATACAGAACACACAGGAGCTCGTAAGGTAGCTCATATGTTCAGGGTGGGCTGCAGATGCTTTGCCTCAGGGAACACTGATTCCTGGAGAAGCCCAGAGAACAGTCATGATCAGTCAGGTACACCTGATTTTCCAGTTGTTAAAGAAGAAATTACTTCCCTGCATGTATAACCAGGGATACATTGCTAGGGACATACTATTATAAGCTTATGTAAAAACATCAGAAATTCACACTATTGTTAATGTTAACACTGTAAATTGAATTTAAAGGGGTTTTGAACTTCAATCAGCAGGTAAGTGGTCATGATCTCTAACTACTTGTATGGGGAACTGGTAGATAATAGTAATGGGCTCTTTGACCTAGTGAGGAAAAAGATGTAACAGGACACAGTGGGAAGAACTGGAAGCTAAGCTCTTGCATAGCAGAAATAAGGTACAAAGGTACAACATTTTTATTTTTGTATTCCCAATGTTTAATTGTGATTGGATTTTCATTAGTGAACATATTAAGAAGGAATAGCTTTTTAAAAAATAGCTCATCTTCAGCCAGAGCTCTAACCTGAAAAGAATTATTTCAGGAAGGTTATATGTGACGTCTGTGCAGTGGTTAGTTAATCTAGATAGATTTGTGATTTCCTCTTTGCCTTAATCTAAAAACCATTAATGTATGGTATCATTCAGAGAATTAATTACCTAGTAAAAACTGTGTTAGCTTTATTCTAAATGCATAAAGGACCAATAGCTAGAGAATTTTCCTCACTTCTTAAGTCACTCTACGATTTTTGTTTACAAGCTTTACTCACCTCTCCCTTCTTTGTATGTTGAAAATGTACAGTACTGCTCTTTTTGGACAAGGTTTCAAGAGAAAGGAGACAGATTTTCTCTTTTTGGTTGTCAGTCCTGAAAAAAACCTATCAAAATGTAACAAAACTCTTGGTAAAGCACTCTAATATGTTTAGCCACATACCTTTAGCATCTGATTGAATGAATCTCCCAAGCTGGTCCATGAGGCTCTGCTTATTTCAGAAAGGAAGAAGTGGATAACAAGCTGCCTTATCACTGTGATCATTGCTAGGTAATGGCTTTTATAGAAAACTAAATGGGAGGTGATACTTGATGACACATTTAATTGATGGGCAATTTACCTGCCAGGGTTGCTATGTTTTGTCTTTTAAATAACATGGTCTGCAACATAAAAGAGATTATTTTTATGACAGGATCAAATGTACATATTTATATACATTTCAAGTACATATTATGCTAGTAATAGTACAAATGCAGGCTTATCTTGTGTGTTGCATCACGTTGTAAATTTCTTTCATATTTTTTCCTTTTATTTTAGAAAGACCAATTATCTTCATTAACGTACTGCACTGTTCAGAACTGAACAGATTATCTTTAAGTAGTTAAGGAGCCCTCCCTGCTCTGTCGGGTAATAAATGTCTGCCACTAGGTTCCCACCAGCAGCAGGATGCAGTTCATCCACACTTGGAATAGCTGTCTTCATAATTATTTCCAGATTTCATGTTCCTGTGGGCTTTAGCAAAAATGAGCTGTTATTCCTGAGAACTAAGCCTGTGGGCGTGGTTAAAAATGCATGCAGGGTCAATCCTGCCAGTAGCTATGAAAAAGGAGAGAGACTGCTTTTGTGTTAGATGTGTGGTATGATCTTGTTTCAAACTTGTTTCAAGGAAAGAACCGAGCACCTAATAAAAGGCAATAAAAATACTAGAAAATTCAGACCTGGGATGTGCTTGATTAATGCTTTAGGAAAAAAAAATAATAAAAAACCCCACTTCACATTCCCTCTCTGATCTGCTTCTTTCATTCACTCTCTTGGCAATGGTCCAGCTGATGGCCCACAGTGTTCTTGGGTTATCAGGTGTGTTAGCTTGGCCCCTCAGTACCTCACTGTAGTTGTTTTCTGGCCGTGATGTTAGTGCTACGAGCAGCAAGGTAAAGCACTGAACTCCATTTAATCATGCCTGTGTGACAAGCAGAAAATTTCCGTATTCACTTTTGCCACACAGAGGAGGCTCTCAGCCAGGGCAAGCTTTGCACAGCACTTGCATTCACTCAAGCAATGAAGGATTTAACAGTAATCTGGTTTGCAACATCTGTATCTAACATCCACACCTAAAGCGCTGCCCAGCAGGTTTTGCAGATCAGTCCTATTAATGCAAACCACTCCCATTCACAGGACGCAGTCAATGCCTCTGGCTTGAGTTGCTGGAGTTCTTAAAGCAAATTATGTTGGTCTTTTATACTGCTATATGCATACAACGAAGTACAAACTGTAAGTTGCTCTCTACACAGCAAATATGATTCATCTTACTGTATTTTTTGGGTTTTTTTAATTATGTGAATTGCCATCTTACAAAAAAAAATATGTTTATCTAATACTTTAGACAAACATGGCGTGTGTTCTCTGGTTGGGTTTTACAGAAGGAATTTAGTTTTTAAAATTTTCTTTCTTTTATGGTTGTTTGACATTAATTCTTAAGCAAACACTAGGGGGCGAAGACCAACCACTTTGTAATCGTCTTTCCCAAACGGCTTGCACAAAGAGCTTTCAGACTATAACTGGTCACAGGAGTTTGATTGCTCTGCTTACTCCTTGCAGTGGGAATCTGGTTATCTAAAGAGCACATTCCCTAACACTTAATGCAATAAATGTTTGGAAAGCCAACCGATGACAGAGGTGGTCACAATTTCTTGTATTCGTACATACTGTAAATTCTACTCAAAATGTTATTTGAAGTCAATCCTCAGTGCTATTCAGTTCTTCTTTTATGATGCTAAATTTTAAAAAAAATAAATAAAAATGCTGCAGCCAGCATAACTACATAGCTGTTTGCTGAGCAAAATAGATAATGTGTTTCTGATAAAGTTATTCCTGTATAGCCTAGTTGCAGCAAAATGTCCTGTAGGCATTCTTACGGGCTGTTGGGAGAAAGTACACACACACACACAAATACGTATTCAGTGCATACTTAGCTTTCATTGGACAGGTTTTTTTTCTTTTCAGAAAATGTTAAAGTCTTTCCAACTTCTGTTTCATTGCATGGGGCTCTGTAAGCGCTTTATCAATATTAATACTTCTAATAATGTTTTGCTTAGCTGTCTTTCCTAATGGAAGCATCTCAAACACCATCTCCTTTTAAGACAGAGCAAGTGACACATTTGCTAATATAGCAGACTGCAAATATTTATACTCAATTCATACAAAAAAATATTAGCAAAAAAGGAAAAACAGAGCAGAAAAAAAAGAAGTGATCACTGTCTGGACTGTTACAATGCATTGTTATTGCCAGTTCATGGCAAATGCTGGGATATGTGGAAAACGGTAACTAATTGTATGTGCAAGCATTTGTTTTGCTCCTTTCTTCAAAGCAGGTAGCCCAGTGGATCCAGCAGTGGGGGAAGGAGCTTGGGGGCGAACTGCAGAAGAAGGAGCTCAAAGAGCATTTGAGAACTCATTAGGTCTGTCTCTGCTTTGAGGAAGAATCAGGTATGACTGGAGAAATTAAAAGCTCTTATCAATGTTTTCTAGTGTTCTACAGATACTAGAGATTGGTTTATTTTTTCCCTGATGTCTGTGTTATCCCGCCATAATTTAAATGGGTTACTCCTTTTCCCATCCTCTTGTACATGGAAAATGGCTTATTGCTCTTCCCTTTGAAGGAAAGGTATTTATCACTTTTCCCCCACAATCTTCTTTTAGTTTTACAGGTCAAGTATAATTCTTTCCATCTCTCTTAAGGGACCATATTTTCTGCATCAAACATTCGTTGTTCTTGCCATTCTCTTCTGAGCCCTTTCCAAGGGCTCTTCCATCTTTCTTGGTGCCCAGGCCATAACACAGCAAATTCTTTCTGATGCTGGTTGGAAAGGAGGGTTTCCATGCCGTGTAGAATGTTTCAGTTTAAAATCTCCAATATAAAATCTGTTCTTTTCACAGTTTTGCCTTTTGTTGCTTAACATGTTATTTTTGAATAACTGAAACATACAGATAATTTGTAAAGAATTTCTTCCTTGCTAGTTTGGTTATCACAGCTGAAGTTCAGAAGTACTATTCTTTGCATCAGTAAAGCTGCACATTATTTATTCCAGTGCATTAAGATAATTATGAATTCTAGCCACTCTCTGCCAGCATGCTGTTATACCACCCACGCTGTTCTCATTTGTCATTTAAGAAGTGTACAACCTAATCCATCGCCCAAGCCATTAATGATAATACAGATAAGCAAACTGTTGTCAGCGTTTGTCCCGAACTAGCCCTGTGCACATGTTAACCAGCTGTACCACAGAGCGAACAGCACCACGAATTGAGGCATAGAAGCTTCTGGCTCCAGAGTTTGACTTCACTGTACCTGACCGGTAAACAGGGTTCAGGTGTTTAGGAGGAAACACAACACCTTCCTACGCTGAGGAATTGCACCTCGCAGTATGTGGCTGCAAGGCATGAAAAGAGGGCAGGTTTGCCTTGGGAAAACTCCATGGCATGTATTGAAGAGATGTTGTTTTTCCTAAGTTTTTAATTTTGGCTGATACGGATACATTTCATTGATGAAAGAAGAAAGTTTTGGCAAGAACAGTGAAAGGACATTTTCTCTGTACTTGGAAAATGATTATCAGTCAGAACATAAGGAAGACAAATTGTTCCTCTGTGACAACTCAGAGAGCAGGCTGCTTCGCCATCAGAATACAGCTCGCAGGCAACCTGTGAAAGCACAATCAGCTGTATATTTAGAAAATAGAGGTGTAGGAGGAGCTGGTGGTAATCGAAGAAGAGTTCCTCTTTAAGCAAAGCTTGGGGCAGGAGATTTGTTACTCGCCTTGACAGCGTCAGATACTGGGAAATGTGAAAGAAAAGAAATTTGGCTGCATTCTGCTGAGCCAGAAATGATAGAAAGCAGGGAGGGGATTGTGCTGGGACATGTGAAACAAATGGAAGTTAAAGGTATGTGAGAAGTGACGACACAGTTCTTTGTGTTTAAGAGTAGAACAAATACAATATGCAAAAAAAAAAAAAATCCTTGCATCACTATCTCTTCTTTTTGTTTGTAGTCTACAAGACCTTGAGCTCTGTTCCTCCCCCAGGTGCAAATGTCTGATTGGATTATTAATATTGCATCAACTTTAAGCTTGTTTGTTTTAGCCTTGAGTCACTAAATTTTATTCTTAAAACAAACTGGTAATTTCAGATGCTAGTTAAATAATGAGTCCAGTTTTGAAAATCACGAAACACTCATTTGAACAAGGGACATGTTTTGGTGCCGAATTTATCTTCCTCTCTTCACCTTCCTTTTGTGTCTTTATTCACCTGTCTATCTCTTGCTTATTATTAAATTGACCGGGAAGGGATTTTTGTTCATTGCTTGCGTAGCAGCAGCACAGTGAGATTCTGTCTTAGGTTACTGGGTGCTTCACCTGAGCTGTCTGAGTTACACATTGTCAACAAAAACCTACCAATAGCTGCTGTACTGCATTTCACTATTATAGCTGGGGGTTTGTTGTCCAAGAGAAAAATTCTTTCACCACTCTAATTTTACAGAACTAACAATGCTTGCATCTAGACATCGAAAAAATATTCACATTTTGAATACTTCACCTCTAAAAGTTCACAACAGGATCTGCACAAGTGCAGAAAAGGGTGACTGGGACTGTAAAGATATAGTACAGTAAGATCCGCACTGTGTATAAACCATGACTTAGTACCAAACAGAATTACTCGATTACTTGGCAAGAAGTTTGAAACTAGCACAGGGAAGCACTCATCCTTGCTGCACGTTGTGGATTCACAGAACAAGTACTAAATGCAAGGTCACAGGTATCTTAGGAAGTCCTGGACTATCAACATTCAAAAGTTACACGGATATACTGGGGAAATTATCTCACTGTAAGCTTCCTTTTCAGTTTTTTGGGGTTTAGGTTTCTTTTTAAATGTTTGATTGTTTTGTTTTAATAACTCTTCCCAAGACATCTGCTACTTTGTAGGAGAAACTCTCCAGCATGGCATGATTACATGGATCTTTTATACAACTCGCTGCAGCCACTGTTATATAGGTAGAAGCCACCTGTGCTGGAAAACTAGTCTGTAATTCTGGGACGTGTTGGGAAGCTTCAAGCGTCACTTGTTTGTGGCCAGAAGGTCTCCAATCTCTTTGTTCAAGTTAATGAACATTGGAAAAACAAATTGATCTGTGATGATTTTGTAATCAGAATGAGGGTTTCAGCAGAAGAATGGGTGACACTGTCCAAACCATTCATGTGCGCATTTTTTCTTTTCCATAAGTGATTTAATGTAGGATATCTTGAGATTCAGCTTGGGTGAACAGGTCACTTGTAATCTAGTAGGAGAGAAGACTCTTGTTGGGTTCATGACAATACATAGGAGGTCATTCTTACTTAGCCTGTTCTCATCATATTAATATTTTAGACCCACACGGTAAGAACATGCAGGATCTTGGCTCCAGCTCTGTCTACGAAATACGCTACAGGCTACCTCTGCTTTACACCCATCCTCCCCTTGGCCAGGCTAGAGGGAGTCTCCTCTTTGCCCATGTGAATCATTCTCAGCCCAGCTAAGTTCAGTTGGTCTCTGCTCTGCAACCCTGTTGCAGCTGAGATGAGCAAAGCTACCCCAGGCACCCCGTGTCCACCTGGGGAAGGGAAAGTGCACAGAAAGGGGACGAAGGTGGATTAAGAAGGATGCTTAACAATTCCCGTGCTTGGTCATGAAGGCCCTGACAGCTCGTCATGATAGGCACAATGTGCAGTTCTGGGAAGCAGTGGGGTTTTTTTCTACTGTGTTTAACTGTTTGTTTTTGTATTCAGCCCAGTCTTGAAACAGAACATTCTCACTGTCTGCTGAAGGTTAGAGTCCTCTGATATGTTTCTGGGACGAACAGAATTCTATCTGACTTTCATGCTTTAAAAGTAAATAAACAAATAACTAAATAAAAGCTCAAGGGCGCACACACAGTTTGTTTTCACATGGCCTTGCTCAGTTATCCACAGCATGAACAGCAAGTTGTGTGTGTGGTTACATCTGCTTCTACGTGGTTCTGAGGGTTCAGCATGAAAAAGGCAAATGATGGTGCATTCTGAGAAAGGAGTAATACCATCAGTTAAAGTTAAGTTTACGTTTTGCTTTCGGTTATATTCACATGGAAGACCTTTTTTTTCATCAAGACTAATTTAGGATTAAGCTACTGTAAAGAGATGGCACCGTAGCTGTAAAATCTCTGTCACACCATAAAGGGCCCGATACTCAGACCACTCAAAGAAAAATCAGGTCCCTACAGTGAGCCCCAAATCTGAGCAGCATGGCACATGCACGTTTATTTCTAAGGGTGTCCACAGCCACACCAGGGTTTAAGGCTCTGAGCTGACCCAAACCTGAGGGCTCTTTTAATCCATGCTAACATCTACGCTGCCAACAGACAATTTCATAATCAGTAGTACAAGTCACATTTAAAAATCTTTTCCAGTACCAAGGTCATTACACAGCTGTGGATCCTTACTGATGTCAGACAAAGCTAGCCCGTAAGAGGAATGAATACTAGTTCTGTACTGGCTACTGGTTTTATTTCAAGGGTTTTTAAGTCCTCATTAAGACCTTTTTATCCAGTGATCTTGGATAGTTTGAGGTCTGTTGTAGTTGGAACGGTTAGAAAGCAGAACTCAGCTACTGTGAGATTAAATTTCCTTCAATGAATGGTTGCAAGGATGATGTTATCCATAGTATTACCCAGTTTTTCAGGAAATGGTCAGTCTACAGATCCTGCCCAGGGGTGGGCTTGAAACAAACTGCTTGTGTTTCTTTTTTCCAATGTATTTGTAGCTTTTTGAAGATTTGGAGGATCACGGTTTTGAATCCTTTCATGTGTATCACAAGGTTCTTGGTTGCTAGTGAAACACAAGAGGAACTGATGGAAAGGCAGATATTAATGATAAAGGACTTGGAGACACTTGGGAATGTTCTCCTAACAGGAAAGTCCTGGGGGCAGCCAAGCTTTCTAAATGCACCAGCACAGGAGGGTTTAACAGAGAAAGTGAACGTGGTGACCAAGCAAGAGTGATGACTAGTGGAAATGTTTAATTTGGATTTTCAATTTTCACAAGTGTTACTAGGCTGGTGGGTTTTAGGATGGAAGTTCTTTGGAACCAATCGGCTATGAGGTCTCTAAACAGAGAGTTTGAATATGTTTGAAATAATCGAAATAACTTTCTAAATCATTGTAGTCTGGCTGATTTATTTGATTGACTGAAACTTGTCTGTTGCTGAATCCTAAGGGGATTTTGTAGAGTGCTTCATTCAGGTAGTAACCTCAGCTGGATTTGAGTTCGGTAACCCTGGACCGATTAAGGGTAATACTACTTCCCAAATAGGGAGTTAATGTTTTAGGCAGAGTTTGAAAGGGCTCTGATACTTCAAAGTCCTTTGCCTGCTGGGTAGGCAATGTAAAGGTTGCAAGTCAGAGATCACTGCTCTGGAAGGTTATTCTTCTCTGTGTCCCACAGAAGAAACTAAAACTGCAGAAGAAAACAGACTGACTTCTTTGGTGAGGTTGAGAATACAATAATTTTCAGTTGTCCTTATTTTTACTGGGTTCACGTTCTTCCTTTGCTTGTGCCATAAGAAAAGGTAACAGTTTGATTTCACTGTGGAGTCTCAGTCTGGATGTTTCAGGTGAAGGTGTATAGAAACGCCAAGATAAACCTTCCTTGTCTGTGCCTTTGAAATCTACGCATGTGAGAGATTATTACATTTGTAAATAAACTGTTTGAGTGCAAATGGGATGGTGAAAAACAAAATTTTCAGTGTTTAATTGTTTAATTTATATGTGCCAGTGCACAGTCTTCGCTTTCATCTCTTCTTGCCTGCATCCCAAGCAGATGTATAGCTGCGTGTGGTGAAAGGATTATTTTCCTCTGTCAGGTTTCACACTGTGAAGGAAGAGCACCTTGACCTTGCTTGATGGGTTGCCTCAGTGGAGTCCTACTTTCTTGTGTCTCAGCTTAGTTTTAAGCTAATATTTGTATAGCCTGACATACGGCATCTGGCTGAGCAGGTACACATGCCATCACCCATGCACTGCATATGCATTTTTTATGAGCCAGCTACACTGAAGTGACTACAGCAGCTGAAACCACCACACAGACACCACTAAGTCTTGCAGAAAGCAAATGGCCGAGGGTCACAGGGGCCCTGTAGTTTTGTTTGCAGTAAAACTGAGAGCATTCACCTTTTTTTTTTTTTTCAGAAAAGGCTGGCAGGCAGGAAAGAAATGCACACTAGTTACATGTTACTTCATAGTGTGTTAAGGTGACGATTAAGTAGAATTGAGTAACATTTGTCAACAAATGAGAGTGAAACTTTTGCATGAAGAAATAAAATTAAGAAATTATCATGAATTAAACCACTGGAAAAACAGCATGAGGTACATGATTATTTTTAGTTCTTTTATCTAATCTCTGTGCATTTTTTGAAAGTATGTGTATTACTTCAAATCTCTTACAAGACTTATTCAGCCTGCCATATAAATATGTTCTCCTTCCCTTCCCCTTCCCTTTTCCACGTTTCATTCTTGAAAAAATTAAACGTACCTTGATATCTTTATACAAGGGTCTGCAAGTTAAAAACCTACTTTAACAATTCCTGAATTTATTAAATATTGCCTTTTTCCTCACACACAGACCTCTCACTGACTCACCCCTTACACCAGCTTTGGTCTCCAAAGAAGCAACTGGTAGAAATCTTGCAGTAAAAACCACAAAAAACTTTGCTATAGGACAAAGCAAGTATGCCAGCTATTTGTCTTGACTGATTTTCCTATTTGACTGATTGAAAAAACAAACAAACAAACAACCCAAGCCTTGGAGAGCCAGCAGGACATGAACTTACTGACCTTTGTGATACAACAGTTTCTGTACTTATTGAATCACGGGGATGGGCTGAGGGCTGGGGAGGGGGACCTGGGGGCTGGCCTGGGCAGTGAGGTAAGGTTACATATAGGCGGCTGCGGCAGGTTTGAGAACACCAACGGAGCATATTCCCTGGCGGGCAGCTTGGCGAGCGTGGGTCCTGGCATCATGAGCGAGTGCCCCTTTGCGGGGAACAATTATCTGTGAGTTCCTCATCTCTGTGCTTTGCTTCGTAATGTCAGTTCAAATGATATCATGTTAAATGTAAAATACAAATTCTTAGAGAAGAATTAACGATTCTCAACAAATAGTTGTAGCTATTGCTGAAGGAAAAGGGGTTGTATCAAGGACTTGTCTGAGCTCTTGTTATGTCATGACCTTGATGTAATGCTTACCAGCCATTACTGGGACGAGGTATTTCAGGTGTACAGTTTTTCTCCAAAGCCCACGTTAGTGCCTCGGTTTTCTCAAAACAAAGTATCGTTGGAGTTGTAGATGCATCTGTTAGAAAAAAGGCAGGTATAGTCACAGTTCTTTAATTAAACGGTTTATACGTTTCCTTAATTTTTTTCTTAGATTTAATTTTAACAAGCTATCTTTGGAAGACGAAAAAGATGATAAATCACAAGAAGGGATAAATAAAGCCAGCAAAGGTGGACTTGTCTATGGAGACTACCTACAAGTAAGTTTCAGTGAGGATTTCATGTTTACTGCCCTGATCACTCGTAAGCCTTGAGCCAGGAGCTGGGACTGACGCCCCGCAGCCAGCCAGCCTAAGCTGCTCCCCTCTGAACTCCCCACGTGTGGTCACAGGCACAGATGCCTGTCCCAGCTGGGATGGTGCAGGTGGACGTGGGATGGCTTCTCAAACCGCAGGGAAGCTGGGCATTTTGAGGGTTTTGGTAGGGAATCATTCATACGGGTAAACTTAAACTGTGGAGTGGTGCACCGCAAAAGGCTTTCTTTGGTCTGACAATCACCACTTGGCAATTTCTCCAGGTCAGCAGGCTATGTGAATTATTACTATTAATAATTGCATGAAAGCCCAGAATATTTGGCTGGAAAGATATGTTGCAGAAATCTAGGGGGATGGATGATTACTGGGACACACACACAAAAGAACTCCCAAACAAAAAACTGCAACAGCTAGAAGTAATTAAGAAATGAGTAAAAATAAAATGCCCTAAGTAATAAAAGAATCCAGACTTGGTTTTTTGGTTTTTTTTTTTTTTATTTTTTGGTAATGGCAAGAACTGAAGTGAGTGGAATTACTCTGTGCTTGTGAACAGCAGACTGACTTGTTGACATACTATGTGGAATCTTGCAAAAGTTTCTTTTAAAACAACTATGATTAGATTGTAAATTTGACTCAATAAAAAAATCAGTAATGCCAGAACTAACTAGTACAGCCTCAAATCAGAGCTCTTGTGCAGATGTGATTACGTGACTACACAGAATTTTACTATAAGTCCACTTCCATGGATTACATCAGTATAGGTGTAAGAACTAGAAACATGCTGGATATTTTATTTTATCTTTTAAAAAATAATTAAAGAGACCCTTAAAATGGTTTCCCAAACTTTATTATTTGAGGTATATTTACATGTTCCATTTTGGGAAAGATTTTTTTTTTCGTTGAAATAAAAAGTAAAAGTGACACCTGAGATCATTTAGTCTAACTTCTCATACAACCTGAAATATGAAACATATATATTTATTAAAATATCTTCCTTAAATATTAGCTCTACACAATAGGACTACCATTACTAATATCAGAATTGAGAGCTTTATAGAACAGTCTTATCTTTATTTTTTAAGCTGAACAAAATATTGAATGCTCAGGAACTTCAGAGTGAGAAGAGAGGAAACAAAATCCATGACGAGCACCTTTTCATTGTGACACATCAAGGTAAGCAGTCGGGAGTTCGGGGTGGCTAAGCAGCATTTTTCCCAAAGGGAGTTATTCAGTGCTGAACCATGCAGTACACGATTTGTTTTGATTTTAGACACATTTGCTACAATTGCTCTGTCTTTCATCTGCATTTATATTCGTATATATCCCTATATAATTTGTAAGTCTGTAATCAACTCTATGCTTATGAAGCCATAAGTATAACCTTTGTATTTGTTAAATCAAGATTCGGATGGTTCTGTTTCTAGGGAAATTAAGGTGGCAAAATTCGTTCCCCTCAGAGTAACAGGCTGCTATGCAGTTTATTGTGGCAAATTTTGTGCATTGGCTTGTGCCTTCTCTGAAACTACAATTCAATTTTAACCATCCAGAGCCTGTCTAGAAGCCAGCATACTGGTTGGGTCCTTCCTAACTGCTGATACTCGTGTGTTTTGTGGGCTCTGGCCTGATGATATTTTCCTGTTACTGACAGGGAAAGATTTTAAGCAGCTCTAGAGCTAGCTCTTATTGGAGTATCAGATCCAAATTTTCTCTTTCCTCTTTTCTTTTGTAATGAATATTCTGTACATCAGATATCTGATGTAAAAAAAAATGCTTTAAAAAATTCTGTCAGCGCTCTCGATATGCTAGATTATTTCATGTAATGGTTTAGGTACAGGGCAGCATACTATAACAGGCAATACATTTGTGTATCAGCATCTATTTGTACACCAGCAGTGTAAACGTAGGCTATTCGTTTCAAATCAAAATGTAAGAAGTTTACCTCTTCCATGCTACGAAGAATAAACAAAGCAATGTTGAAGTTACTGCTAACGGTGCCTTTCATGTTGTAGCTTATGAACTTTGGTTTAAGCAGATTCTGTGGGAACTGGACTCTGTGCGGGGGATCTTTCAGAATGGCCACGTAAGTTAAAAGCAAATACTAATCTTGGGAAAATGCAGCCCTCTCTTTCTTTTGCCTCCTGCCTTCCAGCCTGAAAAATATTTGAGTTTACTCTTTTTTAAAAAAACACCATAAAAAAAATCCACAATAAAATATGGCTGAGTGTCTCTTATACCCTGATAGTACAGACATTTGATTGGCAAAATCTTATTTCCTCCTGAAAGCTGCCTTTTGTGTAGATCACTCTCCAAGGTGGATTTCAGTGGCCAAAATGCTCTCATATTCTGCTTGTACTGGATAAATACAGAAACGAAACTTGGGAGTGTTCTGCAAAAAAAGCATGCTCAGAGGCAAAACTGAAAACCAGAGGGCTCACAGGCATTTTTATGTTGAAAAGGCACTTCTGCCTTTGCTCAGTTTTTTTTTGAAGTCTACGTACTATGTCTTTCCATCCAGTATCTGCTATATGAAAGGAAAACAGTTTTTGGTAGTTGCGTTTCATTATATCCAACAGAAAAGTGATAATCAAAATCACAGTGTACAATTGTCTAAGAATTTCTGAAACTGACAAATATAAGAGGAATATTTTGAACATCTCTAAACATCTGTCCAAACTAAACACACCTCAAAAATAGAGACAAAGGAAAATTCCTGACTTGATATGACAGCCACAGAAAAAGGCTGACTGTGTGTAGTTTGAGAAATACCTCAAATAACATCGTGAGCATGTGTATATGAAGAAAATTTGAAACTAAACCACACTGAAAGAAGGAACCTTTTTATCATAATGTCCAGTGAAAATGTCCTCAGTGGTCCTCCACATTCATAATTTTGTTGGCTTTTTAGTTGAACATTATATTGAATAATAACTGATCCAAAACCGTTCTTAAGTAGAATAATTTTTCATTATTTATTTTTGTGAAAAGAGAAACTTTGCTTATAATCAGAATTTGAAATGTCAATGTAAAGGTTAAGTATAGAGCCAGGTGATTAAGGAAATGGTTATCATCTTTCATTTTTGTAGTTTAATATTTTCAGGTTACATGTCCAGGTCTTAGACAGAAGTTTCATCCAATTTAAACCAACAGGAATTTTAGCAGACTCCTCTGCAGGCAAAGTGTTCAGCTTTAGCCAGAAGGCAGTTCCTGTGTCTTCCATTTAATATTTTCTATTTCCCACCAGATGCAGTCTTCTCTGTTTTCCTCTACTTGCTAATGCACATCTCTGATGAACATCTTTTGAAATATGGTCTCCTGGTGTACTTCTCAATACTCCTCCTCTCAACTTTTAAGTTCTTTCCAAGCCTTATGACTTGTTCCTTCACAATAATAGAAATTATTATAGAAGTGATTAAAATAGAAAGCACAGTATAATTATCTGATGGCATCATATACCATTAAAATAATGTTGCAATCATCGGAAATGATCATGATCTAAATAATTTTAGTTTAGAGTTTAATTTCTTGTGGTGATTTCTATTTCAGTCAAAAATGTAGGAAAGAAAAAAAAATCTATATATTAGGCCTAGTTGTGATGTATCATCAGAGAAAAACAGATTTCTGTCTTTGAAAATTATAGTTTCAGTTTTCAGTTAAAACCAGGGCTCTCTATTCAGTGTGAGATTCTGCTGCTATGCTTTTCATGTGGAAAGGACTTGGGAATGTGTACGACAGTGAAAAGACCCCAAATAAATAAGTAGGATATAAAAAGAACACCATTCTGTCTGGTTATGGTCTTTATTTTTTCTACAGGTAAGAGATGAGAGGAACATGCTGAAGGTTATTACTCGAATGAACAGAATTTCAATGATTCTGAAATTACTTGTGGAACAATTCTCAGTTTTGGAAACAATGACTGCATTGGATTTCTTTGATTTCAGGTAAAAACTCTCTCTTCCTCCACAGGAATCCACAGGCTGGTATTCCCAGCCTTAGACCTGACTGTGGGTTTTTTTACATGCGCTGGCTGCTTGTAGCACACGCAGCACTCGGCAAGGTGAGAGTGTGCCTTAGAGAGGCAGCGTGAGGGTCAGCTACGGCAAGGTGAGCGTGAGTGCCAGCCCAGCGTGCTCTGCAATGAAGTACAAGTTAATTGTTGGTGTTTGCGTGTGCTGCGGCTGAATGGTTTCAGAGCAAAAAGGTGAAACGATAGAAACAATATAGAAATGGCTCACGGTTCTGTTAACAATTTACTTGAAACTGCGCGGTAGCAGCCGTGTGCTGTGGCAAATCGTACAGCGCCTGAGTGAGAGAAGCGTGCTCCCCGTAGGCTGTGGGGCAGGTGTTTCAGCGCGCTGGGTTTGCACAGTGTTTCCCTGCTCTGGGATCTCAGTGGCTTTGCAGTGCTGCAGGCTTCACGGGCCTGAAGGAAGCACCGCCACCTCCTCTTCTCTCCCCAACAACCTCTGCTCTGCAGCAGCTGCCCAGCATATTGCTGGGCTGGATGGTCGGTACCTCTTCTGCCTTCTGCCCAGGCTTTTCTCGGGATCCCTTGGCTTGGCTCGCTTCTCCCATGGCAACCCTATTTCTTCCCTCACTCCAGCTAGGATCTTCCACTACACTACCATGCGTGACAGCTTCATCCACCGTCTGCCTTCCTTTTCTTGTTCTGCTTGTGTAACTCACCTGACTCCTGACCTCAGTGCCATCCAGCATCCCGTCCACTTCTGCACGGTTTTAGTACCCTTTCCTTTCTGTCTTTGAATGTTCCCTAACTATAAGGCATGTGAAACTACAATTTTGCTTCTCTTGGAAGTTTGAAACATCTGTATTATCTAGCGTTATACTACAGCAGGGGAAATCCACCAGGCAGTCATCTGTTTTGATGCATTCTTGCTTCTGCTTTTCAACTACTGCCATTTGATAAGCAAACATAAGATCAAATCAATGATCTGTTTCTGCCAAATCTTATATTTGCAATTCAAAGTGCATTACAATTATCTAGTGAAGTGCCATTTCAAATTACTTTTATTAATATTTTTTTCAGCGTGGTCACACCATTTAACTCTGAAGAACTCCATTAACAAATCCCACAAACGAAACCCACTAAATATTTTTCTGAGCATTATTCCACCGTGTACATAGCAATTATTCTGTATAACAAGTCTATTTAAAACCCATTCATTGGCGCTTTAATGGCATGGAAATATTTGTAATAGCTGTTTGGGGTGAAGCTGCTTATTCTGTCTGGAAAGGAAATGATAATTCAGTAATGTTTCCTCCTGTACATCACACACGCAAAGCTGCCTTTTTAAAACACAGTACAAAAATAAGTGTGTGTATACATCTGTGTATACACAAGCAATATATAGCTGGAAAATTAGAGTATGTTATACATACATTGTAGTTGCATTAGAATCACCTGGGTATTTTCTTTTCTTAGCTGCAATCATATAAAAAATGATCAGATAGCTATTTGATATTCTTCAAATATGAAATATGTATTATTTTGTTGAGAACCAGAGAATGTCATCATTGTAAAATAATATCCTGCATTTTCCTATCATTTCTTCTGCCCCAAGATACTACCTAAGCCCAGCTTCGGGTTTTCAGAGCCTGCAGTTTCGCATGCTGGAGAACAAAATTGGTGTTCCCCAAAGTCTGAGAGTGCCCTATAACAGAAGGCATTATCGTGATAACTTCAAGGGACAGGATTATGAACTACTACTGAAATCAGAGCAAGAACCAACGCTATTGCAACTTGTGGAGGTAACAGTGTTTATCTTAGACCTTGCTTCGTTTTCCCCCATCTCCCCGGAATGTCCTTCACTGGTGTCAGTGACAAACTGTTCTTCCTTGAGAGATGCAAGCATGCTGGCAATTTCTCAGTCAGTTGTGTTTTGGATTCTTACCAAACTTTGTATGAAAGAGTTAGTCATTAGTAAACTGACTGATTTTTCACAGCATTTCCTCTTGTCTAGGAAAGTCTGACTGTTAAAACTAGTAAACTGCATTGTGGAAGTATGAGCTAAGTATATAAATGTACTGTTTCATTTGCATTGTTTTCCATGACCACAAACCCGTTTTAAAAGAAAACTTTAACAATATTTCCACTGTTAATGATGGCTATCAGAAACGTTAAAAAAAAAGAAAAGGAAAAATGACAACCCAAAATGGAAAAGATGTTTAACAAATGTTTCATTATCACTTACCTTGATTTAATGACTTTGCCTCATAATTATGAATGACTCAGTAATTTCTCTAACTCCCTTGCCATGTTCATATGCAAAATTAATGGAACTTTCTAAAGAATAATGGATTATAAACCTCGGTAAAAGCATCCACTCCTATTAGCCCTATCCGTTTGTCTAATGACATCTGATACAGTATATGTAAGACATTTCTCTAGGTTTTCAACATTCATTAAAACTTCATGCTCTTGTATCTTTCAGATGAGAAGGAGCTAAATTAAGTGATCTCTAAAGGGAGTTTGCCATAACAATTCCTAATATTTTTCCCTACTAATTTCATTCCCATTATTACAAAGAAATCAAAGAGAAAGCTTTGCTAACTGCCAAGTAAATTTGTCTTGTACCATCACATATTGTGGTGGAAGGGCATGACAGACTGCTTGATCAGTATTCAGTCTGTTTGACAGGATAAAACCCAGTTTTATAATGGTTCTGTATCTTCCTTCTGAGATTTATCTGTACAGTTATCCTATATATGTGGATTAAGAGTGTTTTCCTGTATCTGCAAGGGAGTTGGTTTTAAAGATAACTCAGAATGTGACAGCTTTTGTCTTCCAACACTGGTCGTTTAGCCTGGAACCTGTGGCTGTGTTTGCACAGCACTGTTACACAGGTATAAATCATCTATGCAGATGTGCTTACGCCAGCAATAAGCACCTCTGCAGGATATGAAACTAGAACAACTGTAGCACTTTAATTCATGTTGCTGTAACTAGTAATTCTACAGTAATGCGGTTGCATTGTTAATGTTTGAACACATCATTATTATTATTAAAGGCGTGGCTGGAAAGAACTCCAGGACTCGATGCAGAAGGATTTGATTTCTGGGGACAATTTGAAGTGAATGTTTTAAAAGGTCTAGAAGAGGAATTTGCCTTGGTGCAGGTATATAATGTACTCTTGATCTATCTATAAACAGCGACAGCTGCCAAAACGACATCCTGACATAAATTTGACTTTTGGCCCACACAGGTTCTAACTTGTTCTACTTAATCTTCAGCAGCCTCTGTCTGCAAGAAGGAGAAAAAAATTGCAGTTTTCATGAAATCTGAATAAGTTTCTAATTTGACATCTAAGATGGTTTAAAGCATGTGAGATACATGGATGATTTTGAATGCAGAAGGGAAGGGACAGTATCAATGGAAGGGTTGAAACTGATTTTACTGAAACTACAACTTTACCTGTAGTTAGTACTTGCATCTACAGTTCAGAGTAAACACAAAGCTTGGGCCCCTGAGCTATGAGTATGCAGTGTCTAACTATAAAGAACCCAGTTCTATTTAAGTGTGTGGCAACTTGCTGCTATATGATCATTTGAATTACACTGGCAAATAAGCACAAGAAAATCCCCAAATATTCTAAGACCTGTAGTTTTAAGTACATTTTTAATGGAAAAAACCCCATAATGTAAGAATTAATCTATTTCCTGAGAACACCTGTTTACAACTTTCTTACTTACATAAACTTTTTTTATTTACAAGGATGTCTTCTTTTTGCCTCGAAAAAAAATCAGACTTCAAACAAATGAAGATTAAGTGTTTTTAAGGCCTCTAGATCAAAAGAGAAGTGATAAGCTGCCAGTTTGTTTGAGCATTCATTCATCTGAATTGTGTTGACAGCTACTTAATTGTACATTTTGTGGTAGTGTTTTTTAAAGGACTCGTCTATCTTGTTTGAAAATACAGTTCTTACATTTACGATGTAAACATAGAGAGTATTATCATGAAAATAAGTTACATCATGGGTCATTCAAGCGCTCAGTTTTCCCTATTGAATTCTAAAACCCGTTTTTGTTTGAAATATCAAAGGCCAAACCAGAATCAGAAGAAAAAGATGATGACTTATCTGAACTCCAAAAGCAGAAAGATGTATTACTTTCGTTATTTGATGAAAAACGCCATGAACACCTGCTTAGTAAAGGTAGATTGAATTAATGTATGTCACTATGCACTTTTTATCTGTGATATATACAATCACACAATAGCATTAAATTTGCAGAAGAATCAGTAACAAACTAAGGACACTTGTGTTTTGCAGGAGAAAGACGACTGTCTTACAAAGCACTGAAGGGTGCCTTAATGATCTACTTCTACAGGTAATGCTAGAAGGTGTATCTTTAACGCTGACTGTCAGCAGGAGAGGTGGAGGTTAAGGACTGCAGCACAGGTTGATTTAGGTTGGAACAGGACTTGGAAAGTATTCGTGTCCAGCCCTCCACAAACCCCCAGACCAGTTAGATCCAACTTGAAGGTCAGACTGGGCTGCTGAGGGCTGCGTCCAGTTGAGTTTTGAGCATCTTCAAGGGTGGAGGTTACGTGGCCTCCCTGAGCAGCCAGTGTGTGTCTGACCAGCTGCTGCTTCTCAGGTTGTAACTAGTAAATGCCTTGATCGAACTGTTCTACAGAGTGTCCTAGAAAGATTTAAAATATTTATCCAAGTATGAGGGAAAAGGCACAGAACAGGTCTCACACGGCAGAGACGTCTGTTAGAATTCTGTCTACTGACGTTTCAATAGCAATTTAGAAAAAATATACATTAAGTCACCATTATGCACTGGTGTAGCAGTAGTTTGAAAAACACCGCATCTCATAAGAGGTCTCATTCTCTTTTCTTTCATTTTCCAAGGGAGGAGCCTCGTTTCCAGGTTCCCTTTCAGCTTCTTACCTCCCTTATGGATATAGATGTTCTCATGACCAAATGGAGATGTAAGTTCCACTTTCTGACTGTGACATTCTCTCTTTTAGATGCAAGTAAATCGTTCTGTTTCACACTCCTTTAGACAAGGTACACCCAGAGTTTTAGAACTGAGCTCCTGAGTTCGTCCTTTAGCAATGACTTTTTTTTGTTTGTACTTCAGCCAAGAGGAAAGATCAACAGCTCCTTCAGTGATCATTAGATACACAGGTACAGCTATTACTTCCATGACATGATATAAGTTAGGTGAACAATTTTATTTAAGGGACAGGTATATATTTTCCAGTGTCTCCCAAAATGCCATCATGACGTCTCTTCAAATGCAAACGCTCCTTCTGCTCCTTCCCTATATAGACATTCATAAATGAATGTATTCTGTATTAACAGAGCATAATAATGTATAAGCGTTAGCGTATTCATTCTGTAGCAACAATTGTTTTATATTAATTGACTGAAGAGTGGGGTTTTTTCCATTTTGAAGTATGTTTCCTGCATTTAGCTCAGAGTCCTGCATTGCTGAAGACCCAGTAGTTCTGTCTCTCTGTAAAGACCTCTGTATGATCATATTTACTGAAAACTAGTATTTCAGTGATGCACCTTGATGTGACCCTTTGGTTGTACCTTGACACTGAACTTATGCCCTGATTTTCCTCCCTGTATGACTTAGATAACCATGTCTGCATGGTGCACAGAATGATTGGCAGCAAGGCTGGCACCGGAGGCTCGTCAGGCTACCACTATTTGCGCTCAACGGTGAGGTAAGGACAACGTGTTTCCCCCATTGCCTGCAATAAGGCGGTTCACAGAGACCCTAATGCCAAGAGACAGATTTCATGCCACTCGCTGAAGGCCAGAGGGGCTATTGTTTCTCTTTGGGGACTCTGGCATTTCCTCCTGGATGCTGTACGTGTATTTATTGGGTTGACATATGTAAATTCCAAACCTTCTAGGGCAAACAGAACTCCTTTTGATTGCTCGCGCAAAGTGCCACGTATAATTCTCCATCAAGAGGTCCAGGTGTCACTGTAATGGCAATAACATTAATCCTGCATTCTTTAGTTTGCATGCAAGTGAGCCCAAGTTAATGAGGTGATACAGGCTGGAAGCGAGTCCCGTCTGCTGTGCAGCTGTGACAGTTTTTTTGTTCCTTAGCAGGACCTCTAATCATACAACCTAAGGTGCTTCAGTTTAGGATTGAATATATTCTTAAAGCTGGTAGTAATTAATACCCTCAAGCTGTGCAGGCAACAATCAGAAACGTGTTTTCTTCTGTTGGATGAAGCAGAAAAGGAACTTAAAAGGGGTGGTTGGGGGCTCAGCACCGAACTCTTTGAACAGGTAGAACTTTTTATACAAAATGTGAGGACTCAGCTAGACAGTTCAAGTCTTTGAACTGCTACTATGTCCTGACAGTCCTGAACCACATTATATCAAAAAACACAAGGATACTTTGAGCACCTTCTTTTAAGAGAAGCTTCTTTGAAGTTTGTTTTCAGACAGAAACCATGGATAGCTGGTGACTGCCACATGCGGCTGTGGGCAACAATTCCCATCACAACCATTGTTAACAGAGGGTGGAACAGAAAGCAGACGGTTAGATTCAATTTGAAGATTAAATGTTTGCTGTCTTTTTCAGCGAGCCTTCTCACTCTTCCTTAATTTCAGGTTGACAATCTTCCTAGGTAAATTCTATTTTGTATCTACCACAAGAGTGGAGGTCTAGAGACTACAGCCTACATACTCTGCATTTTCAGAAGAACAATGTGACTGTAGCAACTGTATTTCCTTTTTAAGTCATAACCTGCTATGCCCTAGGAACAGTTAGGATTGGATTCTTACTCCAGAACGGTCAGGAGGAGGGTTGGTGCAGGAACCTTATTAAATAAGTAAAAAAAGATGGAATGATTCCTGAGGATTTTGAAATTATGGCCTTCTATGCCAGTATCACCGTATTAATTGTCCTGATTGTCTTTTTCAGTGACAGATACAAAGTGTTTGTGGATTTGTTCAATCTTTCAACTTTTCTAGTTCCAAGACACTGGATACCAAAGATGAACCCAACCATTCATAAATTCCTTTACACAGCAGAATACTGCGACAGCTCCTATTTTAGCAGCGACGACTCTGACTAGCCTGCCTTTTGAGGCTGGTTGCTTCAGGACTTTCACCTCAAGTGGTGCCATCCCTCAAATACAACAGCTATTCTCACTGAGTGTGGGTGTGTAAATACGTATTTATGTATGAAAGCTATGTGAATAGTATGATCTGCTTGTGGAAGAAACTTAATTGTTTGTAGAAAAAATAATCTGTATTGAGTTAGCCTATATTAAAACTAAAATCATACCCCAATTCAAGTCTTAGTTGGCTTCGTAAAACCTACAGAGAGAGAGGGAGCAAATTACACAGAACTACCACAATCATGTCTTATTTGTACATATTTATCTATTTGTTTGTTTGCCTAATGGTTATTATTAATTTCCCTCTAGTTGAGCATGTAATTAGCCTCATCACCTGTAGAAGACTATTAGTTTCTGAGCTCTAGTGGCATTTCAAAAGGAATTCTGGGTTAAGAGTTTCAAAAGTGAGATTTAAAAAATTAAGTCTTGATTTTATAAAAACCCAAGCATCTTGAACTTCTACACCCATCAAGAACTATGTTATTGTCTATGTGTTACATATGATAACATGTAATATATTTCCTCCCTTCCATAGAAATATATCTGCTGTTCTTAACATTAAGTAAGTACTCACTTTGCACTTCAAATAAAGCAGTATTAAAGTTCATCTTTTGTTAAGTTGTCTTCTAACGCAAGCATGAAGTTCAAACAACAGTTTCATGGGCATTTTAAGTTTTTTTTTATTCAAAATATCATTGAAATAAGGGTAAAATTGATATAAAGCGAGACAAATTTGTCTATACAATATTGATAAAGTTGTCTTCTTATTAGATTGACTTTTGTCTTTTTAAATGTTTCCCTTGGAAGGGACATATGCTGTAGGCCTTAACTTCTGGTGAGTTGTTCTGTATCTTAGCACTTTAGGTACTTACACCTGGGGTAGTACCACCTCAAAACCACTGGTGGGACATCTGTGTTTGATACTACTTTAATAACGTTGTCCTTAGCAATGCCTATTAGGAATGTTGGCTATTGTTTTCCAGTTATGGAAGTGCACTATTTGCTGTTTGTAGACTGTTAAGGGAAGGCCATTCTACAGGAGACAGCAAAACTACAGAAGACTTCCTCTTTTGTTAATCCGCAGTAAATGCAGTAAGTAGCAGAACCTGAAGTAGTGAGACCATTGCACTTGGTCTAAGTTTCATTTAAAATATTAACACTTAGAAGCAGGAGGACTAAAATGGCAATACTTACAATAGACAGTTATGACCATTCATTGCATTTGTCATAAAAAAAGATTATAACACAACAATCTGTTAACATGGTAGAGCTAATTTAGTGCAAAAATTGCAGAACTGTTTCAATACGTATCCTAGCAATGTTTCCTAAAAGAGTCAGGTAAAGCATTCCAGGTGAAAGATTCAGAGCATTTTAGAATTACGTTTGGTTGTGAATTTCAGTTATATTTGCCTGCAACAGCAGTTTTACAAGTCAGCAAAGCTGGCACCCTTTTTCGATTCTCAGCAAGTCCCACCTATTAATTCAATTAATGTAGAGAAATTTAACCCTGACTCAGTTTGGAATATTCTGTAATTGCTGACTTTGTAAAGGTGGCAAATATATATTAACAAACTGCACCCTGACACTTTTTCTGTAATAAGGGAGGTTTTTAATTTCTGCTTCGCAACTGGCTTCACTGTTAGCCGTGAAGTAGAGAAGGCAGAAGGTACAGAACTGGTACAGCTCTCAGAGCGCGGAAAAGCTGATTTGCAAACACATACATCCTGCCAGAAGACACAACATTAAATCACTAGAACTGCCTCCATTTGCCTAAATACAGTTACTTCTTACTTTTCTACCCATCTAACAAATGAATGCAGAAGACACTGACATTCCAGGCACCTTCCAAAACATGCTCTGAAAAGCTCTTAAGTTACATTTACCTAATAAAGGTCTAAAGACTAAAATTGAAGGACCGCAGCACTTCAGAGACACTGGCTGCTCAGGAAACATTTGACTAGGTGTTTCCCTCCTCTATTCTTCTAACTTCAGAGAAAAAGTAAGATTTAACAAAAAGGAGGCTGTGTCTGTCAGAGGTGCTAGAAAAGCCAAGTATCAAAGAATAACAGGAAGTATTTTCTTCCTACTGTCCAATAAAAGCAGACCTAATCATGATCCTTCTTATATTCAAAGCATTTCAATTATACACTGTCATTCTATTGATTATTGGATCCAAATTCCTTATCATCTGTCATCACTTCTTTTCTTGTCACATTTATTTTATGGAGTAGTATTCAACACCTGGATGGAGTTCACACTCACAGTTTCAGTCCACCTTTGTAACTTCTTTTTGCATACTCTGCAGTTGATTCTGAGTCTTCTTATTCCATGAGAGATTTGACGTGCAACACACATTCCAAATAAAAATACTTCAAAAAACTCCAGCCAGCCCATCCCTGTATTGCCTAAAAGCAGGAATTGCCTTTACAGCAATTCCTTATCTCAGAAAATGTTGTTTTGAAGTAAATCTTCATATGCAGTGTGTGTCCAAACCATTATTGTGGTCTTTGGCCATTAAGTGTCAAACAAATACTGATGAAACTGTATCTGCTATACCTACAAATGAAATAATAATAATAATAAAAATTAATAAATACTGGAAGTGGAAACTTGCCAGAAATAAGTTTCCAGAATTCATATAATGCCATCTATGCCATGACAGTCGGTGAACTGCTGGGGGCAGGCAGGGGAGGCAGGGAATCAGCTGCAGTCCTTTTATTTCTCCCTTGCCTGACTGTTTATAGCTGAGATCAACTCTCCTCCTCCCTCTGCTTTCATGTTCAAAACTTTACATCCTTTCTGAGGACTCAGCATTGGTCCAATCTCAGCACTGAAAAGCCCTCTAAACTTTGATATCCTCTTCCTTTCTAATCACATGCATTAGCAATGTACAGACAATATGAAGCTATGCAGCTTTGAAAGCTCACCAAGAGACTAGAGATCACAAATCCTATTACACGACACATTTTTGTACATATATACAAACACAGAACGAACTAGGCTTTTATTCATGCTCAGTTCTTTTTGTACTGTACTCTTTCCAGCACTGAAAGCCAAGTCTGACAACAGCCTGGGAAGGTATCAAAGGGTGATGGCTCTTACACCCTCCAAAGTGGTGTCACAGCACCTATAAACCAGAAGACATAATCTATGGGGTAAAAAGAGAAACTACTGGCCTTTGCAGGATGTTCTTGCATGGCATGCTACAGAAAATGTGCAAAAGCCTGCTTTTTGAAAGATGAGATATTGAAAATAACACATCTGTTCTTCCTGACCACCTCTACAATTGAGTTGCTTTAATTAGCACTACTTCTAAACTTCTCTTTGCAAATACTGCATTTATACAACAACAGTCAGAACAAAAGTTTCAGCAACATGGAAAAGCTATGATGGGATACATTGTCCTGATCTTTACCGAGTGCAGACAAATGCAGTATTATCTATTCTTATTTGCAGATGGCTTACATCATCTTAACACCTTTTACAATGACTGAGAGCTACTTTGAAACCTACGCGGAAGGAAAAGCCAACAGAAGACCTCCAGTGTTAATCTAACAGACAAAAATTCAATGGACACACACCACACTAACTGGTAGTCCAATCCCAGCAATTTGGCTCAGCAATCTTTGCCGGTAAACAGGAGCTTCACCTGCCTTACCTCCATATCCAGCAATTTAGAAGACACTGGGTATTAAACACTACATAACCCCCTCAAACACCAAGAAGAATCTCATGCAAATGGTAAAGAGGGCAGGTGGAAGTAGCACTAAAAGTTATACCTCTGCCCTGCAAGAAAAGCCACAAGCAGGGTACACGATTCCCAAGCAGAGGCAGATCCACTTTCCAGATCGGTTTGTTTTACCTGTACTGAGGATAGCAACAGCACTAACCTCCAACCATGATACGTGACCATGCGCTTTACAATGCGATCACCTCTATATGGTAAGGTACAATAGCGCTTTATTGGTTGTGCCGTATCCAGCTTTATCTTTGCATAGTGTTTTTCAAGCATTCAAATATATGGCTTGGTTGAACCGGCAACCACTTTATTTACTGGACTCATCTAACCTCTTTTAAAACACAGCAATCCCTTGTATTTCCTCTCTCAGGATCCCACTAGATCACTTTAAGTACATGAAGAAACATATCCCAGCATGTGGCCTTTATCACTTGAAATATTTTTTGTCAGACTTACCACAGATATTGCCGCCTATCTTAACATGAACATAGCCATCTATTCCCCATGTAGGCCCCCAAGAGTTCTGTACAATCCAGTAAGGGATGCTACCTGGAAGAGACATTTTCATCAATGAGCGACCACCCAAGATCTGGGAAGCGTAAAAAACATCTAACAGCGTTAATTACTATTTTAATATCTCATCATTTCTGACAGTTTGACGATATAGTACAGTGAAACCTACTGTTGTGCACACAGAGGACAGAGCTAATATTCCAGAGTTGAACAGACTGGATATATCCTCTGCTAGTGTAAAGAAACACAGCCATGTTCTTGCCTTTACAAGAACATAAAGTCCCACAGAAGTGAAGGAGGCCAGACAAGAAGAGTTTTCCTCCTGCGATCAGGCTGCATTTCCAGAACCGATATGACACCAAACCAAACAGATTTTAACAGAACTCCCAGTCCTGGATTTTAATAATTTGCCCTACAGGAGGCAAGTTGCAAATAAGAGAAGAAAGACAAAAACCTACTGATTTGAAGTTCAGTTGATGGAAACGCACCTGTTCTGTCAAAACCAGTGATAAGAACAGCGTGATTTGCTCTTCCACTGGAGCAGTGATATTGTATGATCCCACCAAGATAATCCTGCCAGCTAACCGCATCTACTGTTACTGCCAAAGGGCCCCAGTTAACAAGCATCCTCATCATTTCTTCTTCTTGACCGCTGTGAAAGAAGTGATTGATAATGCCTAGTTACTTAACTTAGCACACTAAAGCAATCCGAGAGGTGGTAATCTAAAATGAAATAATTAAACTGTTTCCTCTTGAGTTCTACACACCACATAACATACATCAATAAATCCATATTTCATATAATACAATACAGTAACATAAATATAGGGCACAAAGACTATGGAAAAGGTGCAGATCCAAAGATATGATCCTATTGAAAAGCAGCAGGTTTCTGGGTAAAGTCAGCGGGCAATGGTGAGCACTACATACCTTTTATACATCACTCCTCTCAATTAAAAACAGCTTTGGACAAACCATTAGCCTGTATTATTACTTCCCACTCTTTTTTCAAACATGCAGAAGTACCTCTTATATCATACCTAATAATACACTAAAATAACGTATCTCAAACATTACAAAACATAAGACATTACCACTATGGGATATCTACCATTAGCATCCTCATATGGTTTTACTTATATAATATAATGGAACAGGAAATCTTTATCATGCATGATATGTGCAATAACTAAATTTGGCAAATACAGACTGGCAAAGCTGTAATTGTTTTTAGTTATTTATATCTGGCAGTAATTCAATTCCTAGTCAAAACTGTATTTCCTGTCTTTAAGTTCAGTATGCAGCTGTATTGTGCTAATAAAAATCAGAAACAAACTTTCTTGGTACAGAAACCTAAAAAGTTACCAGTTGTCTTTACAAAATTCAGTTGACAGCACTGTTTGTAAAGTTATGGACTGGAGGAGGATGCAGATGGGTATACAAATGAATGAATACTGAAATAACTGAATACTTCCTAACTTTTATCAACAAATTCCACTTACTATGGGTAGGATTTACCATTTCTGATACTTTAGCAGTGTAATGTTCACTTAGAATATATTAAAAATTGTATGTGACTCAACGTTCCAGTTTAAACATAGCCAATGTAAAAGACATAATCTGAAGACACAGACTTAAGCTTTCTAGTTCAAACAGGCTTAGTGATGACAGGGTTGAGCAGATTCATTGTGGCAAACCTTAACTCTCAAAAATGTTATGTGTTAATTCTTATCCAGTACACAGCTACACAACTGATGCAATCAACTTCATAACCTTTGGCCGGTCAATGCACTATTGGCTCTAGCTTATTTCACAGTTACTGAACGCAGAAGGAAAAGTACAGCAAATAAAAAGAATCAATAGCAGCTACCTGAAGTCATATGCAGCAAATCCCGTTATTGAAACTCCAAAATCTGAGTGACCAAAATAATGGCACAGTCCTGTCTGAGCTTTGAAAGTATATTCTGAATCTCTCACGAGTTTTACTTTTGTCTGCAAGAAGATAAATGAATGAGAATATAACACATTTGACTTTAACACTAAAAAGCTCAAAATACATTGAAAATTACCTCAGAACTCACTCAAAAGTCAGTGTGCTCTGGGCGAGATTCAAAATAAGAATGTTATGCTGGGAAATACGGTATTTGCTATCTTTAGTTTCCTTGTTTGTGGAGAAAGCTTCAGAAGGGATTCACAAGTCTTTAAAAAATGAATGAAATTTACAAGGTCTCTGGTTTAAACTAGCCTTATGAGCAATCTCATCAGTTTCAAGACACAGAGACTATGCATTCATTTAATGAATGACTATTCTTTCCCTTCAAATGACACCCACACACAAAATGACCCTCTCCTTGGGACAGTTCAAGACTACAAGTATCCCAAGAACAGTTATATAAAATACTGAAATTAAGTCAAATTCTGTTATTGGCATCAAATCCTCACACAGGTATACAACATATTATAACGGCTGCCACAGTTCCAAGTCCAGCTACAAAGCTATTGCATCAACATTTTATACTTTTCCTGTCTTCTGCAGTACAGTCTGTTTATGACAGTGTCTTCTCCAGTCCAACTCATTTGTAGTTCCTCTGTGGTCAAGCAAAAGAGAATTTTGCTTCAGATGAATCTAGATGGAATATCCTCAGTCTTTCTTGAAATGCAAATTAAACAAGTATCTAGACTGTTATTAGCCATAGTTATATGACCCTTCAGCATAATTACAGTTTCTTAAAAGAAAAAATAATTTCTTTTTTAAAACTTAAATAACTATGGAATTCTTTTAATATTCCTATACTCAAACTGTTGTCCTAGAGTGCTTTTTATTTTTAAAGATACTAAAATGTTTCTGCTGATGTATAGTAACGTACATTTTGCATTTTTCATGAATGAAATGTGTTAGCTACAACTAAAGTAGAAACTATGTCTGTGTTTTCATTGCTTTGGGTTGCAAGTGAAACAACGGTAAAAGCAGTGAATTTTATTCTGAGGTTCTCCACACTTGTGGCATGATTTTAGTGTTTGCAACAGGAACCACAAAAATTTGAAAGCAGAATTATCTTAACATCCCTCCTCTTCCCCGAATGCTGGTGGTTAAACTGGACACTTAAATCCACAAAACAACACACGGATAAATGACTCCTCCTACACTGGCACTGTATGTCTCAGTTCTGATTTAATTCAGTGGCAATACTGTAGGTTTCAAGGAACGTTACTTTCAACCCCTATGGGTTGATTTGTTATTCACAAAAAACATATATAGACCATAAAATTCCAATCAAATTTCAATTCTGCTTGAACCGCTTGACTCTAGGTTAAATAAATAAGCACACATACATACACAAACACATGCATATGTGTATATATATATACCTGCACACCCATACATTAAAAAAAAAAAAAAAATCTCATACAACCTTACACTGCACTTTCCCCCTCATTTTTTTCCCAGTAAACAGGAATGGTAACAGGAAAGCTAAGAAAGGGTTCGAGATTTATGAAAAGTTTCAAACCTGGTTCAGCCAACTCAAAGCACTAACAGTGGATCCCCCGCTGCAGCCATAATTATTGTATGAACAGTCAATAACCTGCTGTATGCTGAGTTCTTCCAGGTTATTTCCTTTAATTGCATAGGCAGACTCTATACTACCCACAACGCTGAAAGCCCAGCAGCCTCCACACTGGTACAAAGAGAAAGTAAACGGGTAAAAATAAAAGTCAGGTTTGTTTTTGAAGCCTCACGTAAAAAGGAAAAAAAAATAAAGTCGAAAGGGTCTTCTCTAATGCTCGTTTGCTACATTTTCCTTGAACCTTGTTTTTAAGGCAATAATACAGAAATTTAAGCAGCCATTTAATATGAACTGTTTCCCTCCCCCCCTGTACTTTCTGAAAGCTAGAATTGCATTATCGGTGTCTCATTTTAAGGATTCCTTCCAAATTAATTTTTGGCCTTTATGACAGGTCTGAAGATGCTTTTTGCTGTGAGATATCTATTTTCTTAAAGAAGGATTGGGTCTCAGGATTCAATAATTTTTAAACCGCATTAAACAGTAAGTTTTTGAAAAGGATGCACTTAAGGACAGTCTATAATGCTGCACAGTCTGAAGAATTCTTTAGAAATGTATTAGATGACAGTTTAAGAAACAGTAAACTGAAAATAAACATAAAACAAAATTCTTAGACAGTAACAGAATCTATACTGCAGTTCTAGGCTCTTTAAACTGCGGCACTTAAAATAGGAAGCTGAATTTATTCCTAGGTAAGGTCCAGGTCACACTATGTGAAGCACAGAAAGGAAACTCACTGGGTATTTATCAGCTTGTTTGTTTCTTACCAGTGACCATAGTCACTTTGGGATAAACTGTAATCCTGTGGGGTCTGGTTATCTTCCTATCATGAATGCCTCCCCCGAGGTGTTCAATGGTAAAGATGTAGGTGGTGACCAGCCACGGGCATTCAATCATGACAGAAAACAACAGCAAAGGATCTATACACATCCAGGTGAAACTGGGGGATGACGTCAGGTACTGAACTTAGCTCAGTCTCTTCAGGAAAAGACAAAATACACATTGAGCAAAATATTTGCAGATTTAGTTAACTAGATCAAAAAAACGTATTGCACACAGTTTATAACTGTGTAATTTCTAAATGCACAACAGTTACACCTCATGCGTTTAAGTCTAATCCCATTTTGCATAAAATGTGATGTGACTTTGCATATGTTCAGCGGGCCATGCTTGTGCCAGCTCTCCAACGAGTCTTGAGGCAGTGCTGGTCCCTTCCAAAACCCTCACTGTGCTCTGCAACTTACCTGCTGGAACTGCCTCTGAGCAGTGCTTGAGAATCACAAAAGGAAAACACCAGGACTTACTGTCCGCTGATTTCTCACTTCTGCAATGACTTTCTTATCCCTCCAGTCAAACTTCTTTGGCAAAGGTTTTTCCTCTCTCTTTGGCAATTTCACGTATCTGGGAAGTTTGCGAGGTATGCTTCTTAAGTAAATAGCTAAACAAAATACAAACATCTATAAATCTACTAAGAAAACCCCACAAACTACTGTTTTACTAGAAACCCAAGAGGAAACTTTGATCTGTGGTTACAATCATGAGATTACATCACATTCTCAAATACATCGAAAATTAATGTATTTCAAAATACTCATTGTACTCCAGAATGAATGTAAATATTCCTAGAGTTCTAGAAAGAACAGAAATATCTCAAGTAGGCAATGAATGTATGTACAAAGCATGAAGATTTACTAGCTGATCAATAACCATTCCATAAACCAAATCTTGTTTGAAATTTTTCTACAACGTTTTACTTACTGAAAAATATTACTTTATTTTAGTCAAGCAAAAAGAGAAAAATAAGAGAATAACGTATAGATTCCGAAAGACAAGCAAATTGCTAGTTTTTCACTAAAAAAAGCTGCTTAATTATTTAAAATTTAAAAAGGTGCAAAATCCCTCAATGAATAGAATTAAGAGCAGACTTGAACAGCAAGAAGGGAAGACTAGGAAAATTTACTTTGTAAAAAAAAAATTGTGTCATATTGCTCCTGAAAGTCATGGCTATCCTAGTACAGCCAGGGACCTTAAAGCATTGTTTGGATTGTAGCCAGTTTCGTCTTGGGGGTGTACTTGAGAACCTTGTGTATTTTCCAGTTTTAAAACTGTTGCAAATAAAGAAGGCTTTAAGATCCTGTGAGAAGGAATAAGGAGAAAGGAAGGAGAAGGAATAGTGTATGTATTAAATCGCATTCAGGCTCTGGGCAATTCAACATTGCAAGACCAGAGAAACACAGGATCAGACTCCTAGAATCATTTAGGTTGGAAAAGACCCTTAAGATCATCGAGTCCAACCATCTGATGTCCTTATACTGAGGTGCCCAAAACTACACACAGTATTTGAGGTGAGTGCAGTGCAGGGTGGGCCCATCCCTTCCTCGGCCGGCTAGCTGTGCTGGGCTTGGTGCACCCCAGGAAACGATTGTTGTATTCTTCCAAAGTACTTACAGTTTGGTGCCAGACATTGTAAACTAGCTTACTATCAGCACTGGGACAATCCATAAATGTGAAAGACACAAGGTTCTGGGAAAAAAAAAAAGAAAAATAAAAGAAAAGGCAATAGCAGCAGCCAGAAAATGTACCTTTGAACTCTTCAGGAAACAGGTGAGAAAACTGATTTATTCCATAGAAAGCAGTTGTATTATCTTTTGATGATGAATTCAGTAACCTAATTCTTTTAGCACTTTCCTGAAGGAAAAAGAAATATTAGCGGGCATTATTAACTTAGAAGTAGTGACAAAACCATAAGAGCAGAGAAAGAAGAGGTTTGCACCAGTAAACATGAACCTGGGTAACAAGACAGCTGCTCCCCTCAGATCCACCGTGGATTCCCAGCAAACCAATATAAATGCCATTAGACAGATTTCAACTTCAAGAAAGACACGGAATAAGCATTTAATGTTAAGGGCACAGACAGTAAAAAAATGGTATGAGACAGCCAAACCAGCCAAGCCAAGAAGAAATTGTGTCCAAGCCATCTGATGGCCTCTTCCAGCAGCACAACAAACCTTGTGGTTCAGAGAGACTTAAAAATCTCTTTGTGTGAGAGCTAACCCTGTATCGCTTCACCTCCTCATAAAGCAAAAGGGCAGTATAACGGCCTAGAGACATTTAAAAATTAACCTTTAAGTTATCAGGAATCCTAGATCTCTGGAAACCATGGGTTTGACCTACAAAAGCAAGACAATGGGACACCCCCACCCCCCTCTGCTGCAGACAAAGTTCGACACGAAGCCTAAAGACGCTTAACGCCACTTTTTTACGCAGACTTCACCGCAGCGCTGAGCGAGTGCGTGCGGGCAGCACCGCCTGGGCCGCCCCGAGGGGAAAGGGGGGCACTGCCGGGGGCGCGGCCGCCCCGATTCCCTGCGAAACGGCCCCAGCGGCCACCGCCGAGCGGCCGGAGCCGGGGGCGCGGAAGGGCTGGGCCCGCCTCCGGCTCCGCCACCGCCGCGGCCCCAGGCTGCCACCTGGCGCCGGCGCGGGGAAGGGGCGGGGGGCAGCGGCCACCCCCGGGCGGCGGTTCGGGGGAAGCCCAGCGGGCAGGGCCGAGGAAAACGAAACTGCAACGGACGCCGGAGCGGGTAGCGGCGCTCCGGGGCTGTGCCGTGCCGTGCCACCTTCCTCCGCCCGCCAGCCACCCGCTTAGCGGCGGCACCTCACACCCCTCCTCCTCCTCCGGCGGAGCCCGCAGTGTCCGTGCGGGCAAGGACACCTACCCGGAGGGCTGCCGCCGCTTCTTTCTCCCGGCCGCTTCCGTCCCACGGAGGGCGGCCCTGACTGCCGCCGCCCTCCTCCCCGGGCCGGGTGCCTGCCGGCGGCAGGAGGGCGCAGGTGCCGGCCCGCAACAGGCAGCAAAGAAGCGCCAACACCCTCAGGGGGCGGCGGGGGCCACCGCCGCTACCCGCCATGCCGCGCCGGGCAGCGAGAACCGCTCCCTGCCGGCTCCCCGGGCGGCGCCCCTCCCCTGACCGCCCTGTCATGGCGGGGTGGGGCCTCGGGGGCGCTTTCCCACCCGGCGCCTGTGGGCCGGGCTGCTGTCGTGGGGCAAAGGGGGCTGACGCCTCCTCTCCTCCCAGCCTGCGGCCAGAGGCAGCCCCCAGCCTCCCCCCGCAGCGGGTCTGGGGCAGGCGGGCGCGGGGGGCCGCGGCGCGAAATGGTGGCCGCCCGGCAGCCGCGCCTGTCGCGCCGCCTGCGAGGGCTGGGCGCGCTCCCGCCGGCGCTGGGGCCGGTGCTGCCCGCGGGCTCCCGCCGCCCGGCGGGCGGTGTGGCGCTGCGCGTGGCGCGGCGCGCGGGAAGCCGTGCTGCGGGCGGGGCGCGGGGAGGCGCGCGGGGCAGCGGATGAGGCGGGAAGCGGCGCCGGGCGTTAGCTCGTGGGTTAGAGGTTAACGGCAGGCCTTCACTGAGAGGGAAGCTGGTTGGTACCGGCAAACCGGGCAGCCAGCGGGAAGGGGAAGGCGCCCTGGCTGCTTTGGGGCGGCAGAAACGGAGCTTTAGCGAGGGGAGCATTGGTGGGGAGGGAAGGGCTACCCCGTGTTACACACCCAGTGCCCGCAGCCTCTGGTGCCCGGCGCGACTGGTTTGTGTTGCAGAAAAGATTTGAGGGAAACCTGTGTGGGCTTCGGGTGGCTCATGGTTTTCCTTACAGACCAGTCATCTGCAGGTACTCGAGCAAGCAGGTTAGTGCTTGGCGTTTAAAACTCCAGTGTCAGTTAACACAGTCCTTTTTGTTAATTTCCATCGCCAGTTAAGCAGAACGTTTCTTTAAACCCAGTCTGTGTTTGGGTTGTCTCCGTTGCTTTTCTCCTGACCATCCCGTTACCACAGCGCGGTGCCCTGCCCTGTGGTGCTGGTAGCAATCCTCGCAGCGCTGTGTTTGGAAAACACGAGGCTTCCCTTGTGCTGAAATTTTAAGTTACACTTGTGAAGTTTTTGTGCTGCCATTGCTGTGTTGTGTAACATCAAACTCGTGTTGGAGTATGGGCTTTGTAAAGGGTGAGGTGGAGGATTGTGCCAGTGTGTTCTTTTTGCAGCATTTTTATCCGATAATATAAGTTTGAAAGAGAAACGATGCTGTATGAAACCCAGGAGATCCGTGTATCTGTAACTTGTAACAGTAGGTGCATACAGAGCTGGCAAGTAAAAGACAGGGGGTTAAACGGATGCCTGAGGTGGGTGGAGGGTGGGTGAGGGCAGCCCTACTGGGTGACCTGCACACCTCGCTGCCTTGTCACCCCCCGGGCGTGCTGACTTCTGAGAACTGGATTTTTTGTTAGCATTCCTCTCTGGGATGGTAAGGCTGCCTGTTTTTTGGGGAGGTACAGGTAGCTTCAGCAATCTGAGTGCGTGACTGATGCCTGGCATCTCCCCGGTGGTGACTGGAGAAGGATTTGAATAACTTTAATCAGCAGCACTACAGAGTCTTCTGTGTTAGGTAAGCGTTTAACCCCTCTCCCCCCCTTCACATAAAATGGTGTTTTGCTCTTTTCTGTCACCAGAATGGCAAAAGTGTTCTGGTGTTGGCTGTCCTCATGCTGCATTTACTGTTTTTTAAAAAATTGAACAAATATAAAGCAATTTTACAAACCCCCCCTCACTATTCTAAAATGAGACTACTGTACCAGAGCTGTTACCTGTCGGGGAAGGGAGAACAACCCTCAGTACTTTAGTTATGGGATGGCAACAGTTCCTTCCAGTCCACCCTGCTGATAACGGAGCATTGGTGTTTATTTGCAGAACACTTACCGTGCAGGTACATTTTCTTAATGATGGAAAGAAAAATAGATTATTCTGCTTTATAGCCTAGAGTTCTGTGTAGAGAAGGGAGAGTTTAACATACTGTCGTTACTGAGATGTTGAGGCATTTTAAAGGCATTCATATGGTGGGATGTAGATTAACGATTGATCAATCATGGTAGTTCAGGCAGTATAAATGAAAGTTTATGATCTGATCCCACCCAACAGCTCATGTCTAGGGTTGAACAAATGTGGGAATCATGATCCATCTCTACCTTTGCCTTCCCCCTCCTGTGGAATGACTGCTGGGGGACTGGCTGATCTGTCACCACTTTTGGTATGGGAGGGCTATTCATGGCTTTTAGCCAGAGTATGAAAGAGCTTGATAACAGGGCAGATTTTATTGGTTATCCTGATATGTTTTATCATTGTAAACCCAGCATTGCCATAAGGGATATTACTACAACTTATTACAAACTTGTATTGACATAATGAGGTCTAGGAGCAGCGTAGGGACTGGATAGGATGAAGACAATAACACAAGAAGTGAATGGTGAAACCTTTTAAAGGGTGGTCTGAACCTCAGCAGCCAAATCCTGAGGCAAAGTCCATCAAACTGTGACTCTGGGCACTGAGACCCCCAGGACAAGTGCAGGGCAGCAGCTGGTGGGAGTGTCAAAGGAAAGCTCAGTATGGGAACCACACCTTGGATGTACTGATCACGAGTAACAGGAGCCTTAGTGCAACTGTCACGTGATTTTATTCTGTACAGTATAGTATAATGGAACAGGAAAGAAGTTACTTTGCCAGTCAGCATAAGCAACTGAAATTAGCTTTGACAAAAAGTAAGTTTTGAAATAAAGTGTTTTTCCACCAGGCTAACATTATCAGCTTTCACTAAATACTAAAAGTATGCTAGCTTTGAAATCTATTGCTTGGAAATGATGATTATCTCCAACTGAATAAATGTTCTTATTTTGTTATATAGTAATTAAATGCTAAACCAGTCAACTTAGCTTTACTGGAAAAAAAGATACATTTTCTGTTATTTTTCAGTTATTATCCATGGACTATGGCTCGTCCGTAACCGGAGAAGCTGTTGTGCTTGGAGGAGCTATTTTATTTTTTATGCAGACTTCAAGAGTTACTTTTCCTGTGAAACACATGAGGGCAGCAGAGGACTTCTGGAAAGGTAGTTGCAAAACCATGCGGTTTTGTTTGTTATTTTAATTAAAATAAATAAACAAACACCAAATAAACAAACAAAATATACCTATTTTTCCAAAATAGGAGGAAATATACCAGACTGATTTGCATTAAAAATTCTGTACAGCATAGCAAGAGGAAAAAGTGTGTTTCTTCTGGATTTGCCCTCTCTGCACTATGTAGGTGGGCCAATTTACCTTGTTCAAGGGGAGAGTGTTAAAAAAGTCAGTGTCTCCTCTGATGACTGGCTCAGGGAGAATAGAAATGTAACAGACAGCAAAAGGTAGGAGACTGACAGCCAAAGTGTTTCAGAATGCTTTATTTTTCCACTGAACTACCATGCTATTAAAGCATTTCGTACTTGTCCTTAGATGAACACAATCCCACCAAAGTGCATGGAGAGCTCTGTCTATAGGCACACAGTCCCTGTTCTGTTTTAAATTACTCCAGTGTAAATCTAGTTTTGCTTCATTAAGGTAGAAGAAATTACACTGGTAAAAATATCAGAATCGGGCCTGTAAAAAGGAATAGGGTGTAAAGGTTGTGGGGGTTTTTTTGACTGGTTGGTTGGGTTTTTTAAAGATTTTATTGATGTCAATTTGTATTGTTTCATTGACACAGGTAAGCCATACAGGTCACGCAAGACAGGTGATTAAAATCTTTTTATGCATGGGTACACTTTGTTTCTATTGCAAGATTTTTTTCAGAAGATCTGGTTTAGAATTTTATATTTTAAAACATTTATTTTTAAATATATTTTAATGGCATTTTACATATCTCTTTATTATTCTGGCTACTCATTAGAAGCACTTCATGAGTCCAAACGGTGCATATGAAAGGAAGAAGCAATAATGAATATATATTTAGGAATCTCTAAACTCATTGTAAAGTGTTTTTCTTTAAAAGAACCTATTCCTTTATTAAGAGGATTTGTTTCTCATCAAATGCAAAACACCCATTTCTCAAATTACTTGTAACTTATAGCAGTATAATTAGTGGGTGGATTTTCATAGTACTACAGAGTCAGAGTGAGAGAGCATCTTAATATTTAGTATACTGGCTTCCCCCCCCCAGTGATCTTTGCATAGCTGTGTGAAATAGTTAATTGACTCTTGTTAGGCAGCTTAGCTTCAGTGTCCTTTGGCCTCTATGTTTATAATTATTGTAGCAAACAATGGCAAAATACAATAAATTAGTTCTGAGTTGAAGACAGGTCTTCCAAGGATGGGTACCGCTGCTGCTAAGGGCAGTAACGAGGTGTGCTAATGGACCTGTGGGGAGAGGGGATGCCTTTCACTTTGATAGGTATCTACATAACAGCAGTTTGGACTTCTGCCTTTTGCATGCATATACAATGTTTAACAAATAGAAAATAGGTCCCTTTGTGTAGTGTAGTCCTTGGTCTCAAAGAGAAATAATCTAAATCTGGCAGCAGGTGGAGCTGAGCGCCTTTTCTTAAAAAGTCTTGGGGGAAAATTATTTCAGGATAAGTCTAAGGATTGATTTATTTTAAGACCTTGCAGAGGTGTTGTTTGCTAATATAGTTGCACTGGTAACAATTATTAAAATGGAAGTGACAGTTGCAATCTGGGGATGCAATCTGGTCCTGTTTAAGCCAATGTGAGGGTAAGTAAGCGGTGTTTCTGTAGCTAGCATTCCAAAGTTGTCTTTTCTGAGCCCCGAGGTAGACTTTGAAGTTTGTGAGAAGCAGGGAAAATTACACATGGTAATAGTTGGGTTTGCAGGAGTAACCAAGCTGTGCAAGGAATTGCCTTAGCTAGATTGTGATAAACAACTGTGTTGACCATGAGGTCTCTCCTGGTAGAGCTATCTTTCTTTGCAAATGATGTAGGAACTGTAGGACCTGCTTCTTCAAACCTGATTCTTCTGTATCTCAGTTGAATATCCTGAACACCAGTAAGTCTCTAGCTCTTTTTTTATTTTTTTTTTCTTCAGTCTTGTCAGTAGGAGATGAATTACGAATGAAGAAGGCTGGCAGTGGAGCTAATAATTCAAATCAAATGGTGAATCAAAATTTGAAAATGCAGAAAGATATGGTTAGGAGCAACATCCTTTCTGAGTGAGACTGAAGTAAAGAAGTCTTGACAGTTTTAGGGAGATGAGAATTGGCATTTAGAATGGTGGCCGTGCCATTTCTAATTTTCTGTCCTCATTGCCAGTCCCAATTGCCAGTGTGGATAATAACTTGACATTAAGTATTCTCAGCTGAGAGAACTTCTCAGATCCAGGTCTTTCAAATCTTACTTTCCTGTTAACTTTTTGTCTTTTAAAGATTTAATTATCCCCAGAAAGTGGGGTAAGTGGTCAGCTTTTCAGGAAGAAATTCAGGATCTATTGGGTGCAGCCTGGTTTAAGGGCACAAGCATTGATAAACTTAGATTCACTTTAGTTGTTCCTGTTTCTTCCATCAAATGGTTTGACTATTATGGGAGGTGGACAGAGTGCTTGTAAGTACAATTAATATTGTTTTGCAGAATCCACTTTACAAATTTCTGTAAAACCTCTAGTTAATTTGTTTGTACATCCTTCATTAATTACTTCGTGAATTCATCAGTGACTCTGTTGGTAGAAGGACTTGCCAAATTTAAGTAAAATGAGAAACAAAGAAGAAAGTACCATTCGGGTACTTTTTCACGTATTCATTCAGGAATAATCCAGGTATTTATATCCTAAATAGAGTTTTGCACTACTTTTTGGAGGATGTAGTTACTGATTTTCTCTAGTGTTTTATATATATGTATATATATATAAACTCACAACTGCTGTTGAATCTAGCCCAACCCTATATTCTCTGTGTTCTGTATACGATGCCTTCCACTTCTGTTTTACTGTGGAACTTAAAAGGACTGATTTTTCCAATCACATTGATGAGAATCAGTTGTGACTATTACTGCTACGATTATACCACTATTGAAATTATACCTTGTCCCTGTTGTGTTCTATATCCATAGATTTCTAGTGCTTTTTGTGGGAAGGTCAGCAGTGTAAAACCAAGGTCAGATTTGCACCTCAGGCATGAGGTCTGTGTTCATGACTAACCTGTGCACAGAAATAGGAGGTCTGTTTTGCATCAGCAGCTGACTTCAGTCTAGCTCAGATTTTGTTGTTAATGTGCCACATGCTGTTAAGGTGGGGCAGAAAGTAAAGTCATTGCAAGAAGAAATACTGTTTTTATTGTGTTGAAGTTTTGGTGGAAGGTTAATTATTTATTTATTTTTTTTGGTTTTGTGTTGGGGTTTTTTTTGTTGCTTTAGGTACTGTTCTAACAGCAAGCTTTTATGCAAGAGGAGTGACTTTCCTGTATTCCCCACTGCTGCTTGTGTGCAATTCACCCCTGTGTTGTCACCATTTCCGTACGTGCTGCTGAAGGTGCTAAGCTTTTCTGAAGTCTTACAGCTTTTATAAACTAGGAGGGTAGGACCCAGCTGCCTGTTGTGAATGGGAGGATTAGTATGCAGGAAAACAGATTTGGGGAAAAAGTGAGGACTAGGACTGTGCCCTTGTCTTCCTCTTTTGTTACTATAGGGAGCATGTAACCTGCCATGGTTGTCATCTTCAGCCAGTGCATCAGTGCTATGTCATTGTCCTGGTATTTTAGTCCTCAGATCCTGAGTGGTACTGCAAACACACCTAGGGAATTCCTATCTTTGTCTCATTTCAGTTTGCCTATCTATGCAGTGTTTTTAACTCAAAGAGCAATGCTTGAGCTATTACATTTTTGATCCATTTTACTTCTGTCCATTTTAAACTTTACTGTGTTATTCTAGTATCTGTTTGCTTGTTGGCTTTTTTCTTGGTAATGAAACCTTCTACAGGTGTTGGTTAGGATGTGTATGTGCATTTGTATATGCAAACATGATCAAACAGTAAATACTAATAAGTATTGAATACTTACAAATATTTTAAGTTAAAATAGAATGTGTTTCAAAGCATGGAGCTGCTAACAAAGATATGCGCTGGATATTTATAAGGGACGTGTTGGAAAATTTCACTTGCTGAAGGACAAGGAAATGAACTGGATGACAGATAAGGATCCTTGACTTTTATTTCTATGACTCCATGATTGTTTTTCCATTCTAATCCCTTCCTTATTCTGGGCTATTTGCTGTTCAGTTGTAAGAACTGATTTTGCTATTTGGGAAGAAAAAAGTGCAGTAGGAATGCATCATATACAGTTATTATGCTTATTAAAAATCTGGAGCCAAGAAAGAGGCAAAAATGCTTTTATTATGCAGAAAGACAAAATACTTTAGGGTTCATATAGGTTTCCTTTTACAAAAATTAATCATCTTATGAATCAGAATTTGAGCATATTTTGAAGTTAGGGGATCATAGGAAAATTAAGTGTCAGTTAAGCAAATCAGTGCTGGGCTTATAGTTGTTTATGTAATTTTTGGACTTGGAATGTTATTTTAACAGTCAACATTTATTTGAAATTATGTTAAATTAAGCTGATGCTTTTCTTAAGACTATAAACAAAAGTATCATTCCACTACTATTCTCTGGGCCCAGCGGTGGGTTTAGATGGTGTCAAGCAGGGGGAGCCCCATTTAAGCGAGTGTGGAATTATACTGGTGCAAAATTAATGCTGTGGTGAGCACAGTTGAGCCTTGTATGTTTATCTTGGTTATGGACCTTGAACTTTTATCTACAGCTTGTCAGGGGGAAGAGAAAAATCCTGTTACAGCTTCTAGTTTTCCTCTTATAAACCGATAGTGTCAGCCTCCTGTGTAAGACCATACATGGCAGTGCAAGTGGAGTTTCCCAGATGATTAAATTATGTTGTTTTGAAAAATTTAGATGATGTCAGGAACTGTTGCACAAAGAAACAGTGTTTCCTTAATTGCTCAAGTATTTATTGTATTGGGGGTAATTTAAAACATGACAGATTACTTTTAGCTTTACTTTTTACTTTACCCTTTCTCTTTTAGCAAAACTTAATCCTAGTTTTAAAAGGATACTTCCAAGTCTGGCTTATTCTGTTTCATGAGTATACTGCACTGCTTTTCTAATGTTCCCGGGAAGTAGAAGCTTTATTGGTCATATTTTTATAAAGCAGTTTCTTAATAATGCGCTTAAGATTCCCTGGTCTATACCTCGTACCTTCTCAGATGTAGCTGAGCACAAAGGAGAACTGGAGAGGGAATTTCTTTTGAAAATCCTGATCATGGCAAGTGTTACATGTTACTTTCTAAGAAGGAAAATTTTCATGTATCTCAACTTTTCCTTGGGAGATTGAGAGTTTGTTCAATTTGAAGCCCTTTATCCTAGAGATCATTGAAAATATCATTCTTTATAAAGGAATCAAGAAGTACATTCTGCTTTTAAAAACAGTATTTGACATTTTAATTTTTGTCTTAATTTTTTTCTAATGCATTTTAATTACCAGGCTAGCCATGTACACAGCATTTGTTGCCATAGCCGAGTATCTGAAGAGTATAAAACTACAATGTGGTAGAATTTGAGGGAAACTAATTCTTACTTATTAGATGTGAGAGATTTAACGACTGTGTCTCAGTGAAAATGAACAACATTGCTGTAACATATTTTTAAATTACTTTTGTTAAATAGATTGAGGTAATTCTTAAGGGAACATATTGTCTGAAGAAATAGATATGTGTGTAGATGATGTTCAAGCTAAAACTGTGAAAGCTATGTTGTATCTCTTTAAATTTAAACCTGTCAATATCGTCTAGGTGTGTGTACAAAGTTATTGGTATGTCTGGGTTGTAATACTATTGGTGAAATGTAGCATCTTAACTAGGTTTTTTGTGTGCTTGTGTAGTCACTACTGGCGAGTTTAGGCACGATACTCGTGGACAGACGTGAATGTGTGAGATAGGTACACGCTCTGACTTCTCTGACAGAGAAGCAACTAGTTCTGCTTATTGTTTGTGATGGACTGCTGTTTTCTCTGGAATAGAGCGCGGCTCTTTATTGACAGGTTACCATGTATGGATGCATAGCATTTTTATTTTGAGGTTGAGATGCTTATTTTTCCTTTTAACTTGAACAGAATTTGTCTCTGGGGTGGCTAAAGGAGTTGTAACCTTGCTACCAGGCTAGAGCCAACACCAGATGTACTGCTGCTTTTGGTTGACGATGAACATGTTGCAACAATTTTAATGTTTTCTGTGCTTGAAACACAGTTCGTCTCATTGAGTTATTCATGCTCAAGAATTTTGAGATGACTGAAAACTTAGTGAAATTTGATGATGTATAGTTTGAGCTGAGGAGAATCGAGGATGTGTTTAGAATATGATTCTTAAACTGATGTACTTCACTTTGATGATCAGAAGAGGAATTTTTTCAGCCAACACCACGATTTATTCCCAGCCAAAATGAATGCAAAGAGAGTATATACTGCTACCAAATTAGATTTCACATTTGTTGACTGCAGAAGTAAATGAGCACTAACGAGTGCTTAGTAGTTTGTTATTATGTACATTTGTGGTCCAGCATTAGGAGGAATATGCATTACCTGAAACATGGTCTGTATTTAAAGCGCAAACTGGCTGGCCCTAGCAATTCAATAGCTATTTTATTTATTCAAAAAGCTATGTTATTTGCCTTAACAATTTATTGTAATTTGGAGCCAATGTTATGGTAAAATGTGTGCAATTAAAATGGAAACTAACTGTTGGGGCACAAGGTGCTTACTTAAGCCCAGTTTCAGAGCTTTCAGGAACTCGTTTTCCCCAGCAGGCCTGCCAGATTACACTCTGCCCTTGCTAATTACACAGGCGCAGTCTGCCTTAAACAGTGCTGGGTGTGGGTCAGTGCTGCATTTGAATTACCGGCAGATTGCTTCTTTCTTTATAAAGAGGGGTACATTTAGCTGGACCCTGCAACCACAGTGCCCTAGCTATAACCTGTGAACTCCTCTTTGCCATGTGGTAGTCGGGTTATGAAGCAGAAATAATATGCTTATCAAAAGGTGAGGTGTGCACTTTTCTTTAAGGTTGGTCTTACAGCTGTAGGACTTTATTCAAAGATCCTTGATTTTAAATCTGTGTAGATTTGGGTTAATTTTGCTCTTTTGTTTTACCTTTATTCAAGTGAATTTAATAATTCTCATTCTTCTGTTCTGAGTGGGATTCTGTGTAGTCAAAGGTATCCTCTGGGTCATGCAGCTGGTGGGGGGCAACGGAGGTAGCCAGCTTGGGCAGGGAGGCAATGTGAGGAAGCACGGCCAGGGAAACGGCCACAGAGTCGTGATTCCTGGTAGGCCCGGTGTGGCTGTTTGTCCAGTGCACTGCAGGAAAGCAAGTGGACCTCTTAGCGTGGGGTGAATTTATCCCTTTTTATGCATCAAGAAATACTTTTTTGATGGATCCAAATGCTCTGAAGGGAGAGAGATTTCTGAGGCTATGGCCCTTTCAAGAGTCCCAGTTATATTCCACAGCAGCCAGGGCTGACTGCAGGCTTGGCAGCCACCTGTGGGAGCAGCTAGTACAGCCATCCTCTACTCAAGAGGTATCAGGTGAAATGCAGATGAAAATGGAGATGTTCATTATTTTGTTTGGACTTTGAAACAAATGGCCGATACTTTCTCATGTTCCTAATAGATTTTTCATTTTTAGTGTTGACCCTTTTAAGGTCTGCAAAGTTAAGACAAGCTTAATACCATCTCGCTTGAAAGCCAAGTATGCAATGCAATGTGCTATGTTTTCCTTGGTAATTAGAAGAATATCCCATTAGTCTATAGTGTTTTGATTACCTTTTTTTCTAATCATCTTGGAAAGGAAAGATTTTTTTTTTCCCCAACGTCTGTTGCAAATCAAATATGAAGGCAAAGATCAGCATCTGGTCTGTTTGCTATAAATTGAAGCATACATCTTTCTTAAAGTGTGATATAGTGTCTAACCAGAATAGGAAATGCTACTGCAGCATGGAAACTTGATAAGTCATTGGTAAGTCACACGCCCCTCTGGCTTGCCTGGTTAGACTTCCTTAAATTCATTAAAAAACCCTTAAGTGGGTTTTATTCTCTGACTGCTTCTTTCTTGGTTAATCCTGCCGTGTTTAAATTACTATCTCTGAGGACTAGGAAGAGAGTCTAACAAGATGATAAAAATCTAAAAATGTCTCCATTGCTTGCCAAGTGAAATATTCCTACAAATGCATTTGGTTCATTGAAGCATCAAAGTACAGACTGTTGAAGTAGTTTCTTTAATTGTAAAGAAGAACGATAAAATGGTTTGAATACAAGCTTAGCACTTGAATACTGATTTTTCATCAGAGATGACTCAAATTTTGACTTGCAACTTAGTTCTTGCCAGTTGGATTTGATTCTTGTAACTGTTTTGAAAATGAAAATGTCAGGGCAGCAACTGTATCACTAACCAAAACATGGTACTAAATTGGGTGTTCAGTGGACTTCACTGAGCAGTCTTCTGTTTTACTAGTAGGAACAAAATCTTTAAGTTAAGCAGTCCCACTAAGTCGGGAAAGAAATAATTGAAAAGGATGATTAATTTCTGATTTCTTTTCACTTTCATTTGAAATAAATTACTGTGGGGGCAATTAAGAAATTCTTCCCATCTAATAAGTTAACTTGATTAATTGTGGTGGTCCAGAAATGACTTAGATTTATTTTTGGGTAAGTACGGTCTATCAAATTAACATTAGTAATATGTTTTCTAACAGCCTTTGAATAAACAAAGAAGCCTCACTGGCACTGGTTTTATAAATGTTGTTTGTAAGTGATTTATCTTCACCTCGCTCTTTGAGGGTTTTGTCCAAGAATTAAGTGCACCTTCTACCTCATATTATTTCAAGAAGGAGAACAATTAATATATATGAATCGGTGAGTTATGGACAAAAAACGTTCTTTTGCTGAATAGTTTTAATCTGATTAAAAGCTACTTAATGAACTATTTATAATATTTCAGTTACCGCTTTTGAAAGTACTGTGAGCAATTTTACTTTTCTGCACTGCAAATACTTACCAATAGTCCTGTGGTGTGATAAAATCCCATAGAGGGGTATAAAGCGTTGCAATAGCTTCATTGTGCTAAAGAGTTAATTTGAAGGAGAAAGTCACAAGATTTTGTTTATGTATGATCATTTAAGGAGGACATTAGAGTGGGGACTGAATAACAAAATTTGACCTTAAAGAGTCTTCGTACATAGCTGTTTGAGTGGAACTTTTGAAAATCATGATTTAAAGCCTGTGGAAAACCTTTATCTCTTTATCATCCATTTCTAGTCCTGAGGACTTTTACATCTTTTCTAAACACAAAGACTAACAAATGATTTACTGTGGAATTGATTTACCATAGACTAATGGAACTATAAACCAAAAAGGATCAAAAGTAAAGTTCTTAGAAGAGAACTTGAACAGTATATAATTTCATCAACTGTCGGCTAATTCTCATTATCCAGTAGCTGAAGGTGCCCGGCTGATAACATAGTATCTTGGGTAGTATGGAGACGTTAGGTATATATTCCTTCTGTGAGCAAGAAGTCCTCCAGAAAAAAAGTGCCACAGGAGAAGGCAGTGCAGAGATGCTGTTGCTCCCCAGGGATGCTCTTGCTTCTGACCAGTCCGTGCCAGCTTGTACTGGCCCCATGATACTCCTTTCCCAATCTAAACTAGCGATAGAGGACTTAGTAAAATAATTAATAAAATAGTATCTAGTCATAGAAGAAACATTTTTTTGAGTGGAAAAAAGTTTGAAGATACAGGAGTGGCATATGCATATGTATGTAATTAACACAGTACAGTCTTAAACACAAATGACAATTTTTTATTATAGAATGTATACCTACTTTATACACATAATTATAATTGCCTGAAGTTATAAGCTTGAATTACAGTAATTTCACCTGAGGTGCATGTTCATCAAAAAAAGGCCTTTTATAGAATTGAAATACAGCAATTGAGATGTTTTTAGCAGTGTTTTACAAATTGCTTCACACTCATTTGTGAGGGAATATATGTTAGTTAAAATTTATTCAGGTTTATTTATAATAACAGGTTTCTCCCTCCTCCCGCCCCCTGAGATGCTGGGGTGGTGGTGGTGGGTGTGTTGTGGTTTAAGCCTGCCGGCAGCCAAGCCCCACACAGCCGCTCACTCACTGCCCCCACAGTGGGATGGGGGAAAGGGTCGGAAGGGTAACAGTGAGATGACTCATGGGCTGAGGTAAAGACAGTTTAAAATGTAAAGCAAAAGCCACATGTGCAGGCAAAGCAGAACAAGGAATTCATTAGCTGCTTCCCGTCAGCAGGCAGGTGGTCAGCCATCCCCAGGACAGAGGGCTCCATCTCACGGAACGGTTACTAATGCCAACTGTCCCCTGCTTGCTTCCTTCTTCCCCCCAGCTTACATATACTGAGAATGATGTCATACGGTATGGAATATCCCTTTGGCTAGTACAGGTCAGCTGCCCTGGCTGTGTCCCCTCCCAGTGTCCCATGTCCCCTCCAGGTGTCCCATGCCCCTCCAGCCCTCCCACTGGCAGGACCTGAGAAATGAAAAGTCCTTGACTTGGTATAAACATCACCCAGCAACAACTAAAAACATCCATGTGCAATCAACATAGTTCTCACACCAAATCCAAAGCACAGCACTGCATCATTTACTGAGAAGAAAATTAACTATCCCAGTTGAAATAAGAACGTGGTGGGAATTACCTGCGTTTTCTCAGTTGCAGTTACCAAGACAGAGAGTCAGTACTCACTGATTTAATGCCAAAAGAACTACTCAATGTGAAAGTATTTGCGAGGGTGCATGGCTTTTTCTTGCATCATATTTTAATCTGTCAAACCCTGTGGGTCTGTGGAAATGATAATGAATGCTTAGAGATCTTGCAGTGCAGCACAGTTGAGCAACATGCTAAAAATGTGAGCAAAAATTTTACTGTAAAAATCTGTGGCTAGAATATGAAATCACGGCTAACTTCACCAAAATTTATGGGTGTAGAGGTGATGTGAACTTTCAAGATCTGCTTTTCTGGAAACTGTTTTAAATATATCTCCTAGCAAGAGCCAAACAGGCTCTTTGTATGCAACAGGAGGTTGGGTGCAAAATACATCAATAGAAGGTATCAAGATGAATAAACTGCAGAAGTGTGGCATGTATTTGTCCTTAAATTGTCAAGGATTAATTTAAACCTTAATCTTATAGCATATGACTTTGGAAAGTTCTGTCTAGTACGATGTATGCCCAACTCATGCAGTAGCAGGGCTGGAAGTGGTATTCTGCTGGTGCATAATACTATGTGTGGAATAGAGGTGCTCATTAAAATGATTTCTGTGTAACTGTTTGGCCAGTGAGTCAGTGGATTCAAATATAACTTAATACCAGGGAATAATGCTATGATATCTTAATCTTATTTTCCAGTACTTTTTCTTCCATGATAACGCACTGCACCATGTAAGAATGCAGCAGTTTAAAGGGTGGTTCCAATGGGCAGCTGTTGAAAAGTCAACAAAAAGGTTTTATTATACTTGTGCTGTTACCTGTTAGCTTTCCTGAACACAGTTAACCTACCTGGAGGGCTACAGCAGGTGGGGTACTGTATGTTACCTAGTCCTTTTCCCCATTTAACTCAATGTTCATGTTCAAACTAGAAGGCATTTTCAGGCTAGCAGTAATTAAATGATGGAAGCACCTGTTTTGTGGAGGATTTTTTGTACTCTAGCAAGACTGAGAATGAAATTGCTAACCCTTTCTGGCTGATATGACTTGAACTTGCTTATAGGAAAGTTAAAAAAAATGCTTGTACTGACAGTCGGTGACTCGCGTTTGATTGTTTTCAGTATTCTACCTCTATGGAGCAAAAACTTAATTTTTCACAAATTTCTCTGTTAAAACAGAGAGCCTTGCTTGATCAGCCCGGAGGAGGGGAAGTCAACCACCAAACTAAACCCCCAAGACTTTTAAATTTTGATTCTGATCTTATGGGGTCATCCCTTTTCCCTCTCTGAGCCCTACAAAAGCTGGTTTTACCCGGTTTCTGTAATCAGCAATTGAGTTTTGTGACAGTGTTTCTTATATTAAGGTGGTAACCTTAACATCTGAACTTCAGGTTTAACTCAAACTGACTTGTCCTTTCCTATCCTAGGTCTACATTATACCTTTTTCAAGAAGCAAAATCTTAAGTTTAGAGTGGCAACTCAAACTCTCAGCTTCAGTTTCCTTCCTGTTAAGTGGGAATAGATTTCAGAGACTGATGGAGTAACGAGTACAGACTAAGAACTGACAGAAGGCGCTATTTTCAGTTGTAGTTCCTCAGTCTCACAAGTAAGTATGATTGTTGATGAGAGTTATCTATGCCGCCACAATGTCAGTTATGTCTGCTTTTGTTATTCCCTGTGCCACCTGCTGACCCACAAAATTCTGTGAAAGTTAAGACTCTGAAGACTCTCCTGACTCAGCAGTCTGGAGTGTCGTATCTCAGATACTGTCCCATAAAATCATAGAATCATTTAGGTTGGAAAAGACCTTTGAGATTATAAAGTCCAACTAACCTAGGACTGCCAAGTCTATCACTGAACCAAGTCACTAAGCACTGCATCTATGTGTTTTTTAAACATCTCCATTATCCCTTTCCACATTCCTCTGTTTCGCTCAGTCTTGTTCTGCTGTTAATCTGAGGCTGTGAATAGGGTTGCTAAGTCTATACCTCCCTCCATAAGGGCAGCTGTCTGGCATAAGCATAGGCTGGCAGTACAGCAGTGTCTGCACAAATGTTTTGTATCACCTTTTCAGTGCTGCAGTTCTTAACATTGTTTCTTTTCATTAAATCAACACCATAGAAATGAATGCCTTAACCACTGCTGTAATCTCATTAACTTTTTGTGGTGTTGGAGTAGAAATATTTAAGTTAAAAGAAGGTGGAAGTAACAAGAAAGCCATAGAGAGTATTTAACTTCCTTAAAATGTGATTATCTGTAGAGCCCTGTTAACTAAAGCAGATATTGAAACAGAAACAGCTGGCATTTAGTAGGTGCTTCATGATATGTAAAATAGGTGTAGTGTGTGTGTGTTTGTAAAAATGACAGGCAAGGAAATGGCTTAAAGCTGTGTGAGGGGAAGTTCAGATTGGCGATTAGGAAAAAGTTATTCACTGAGAGGGTGGTCAAGCACTGGAACAAGATCCCCAGGGCAGGGGTTATGGCCCCAAGCCTGTTGGTGTTAAAGAAGTGTTGGGACAGTGCTCTTAGATATATGGTTTAACTTTGAGGTTGCCCTGTGTGGATTCAGGAGTTGGACTCGATAGTCCTTGTGTGTCTCTTGCAGCTCAGGATATTCTATGATTCTGTATCTGCATACTGCTGCTGTTTCTCCTGGAACTGTCTTCTGAACTCCTTATGTATATATCACCAGTCTGTAATGCATTTCAGAGTATTCGGTGGAGGGATTTTCTGTCGTCCTATGTGTGATTCTGTAACATATCATAGGTAAAGCAGAACTTATATTAACTTAGACACAGGTATAAAATGGCAGTTACAAAAGTGATGTGTTTCTCCTTTTTAAATGCATTAGTAGAAGTGTAGATAAGAAACAGGAGACAGTGCCCATGTGACCATTCTGCTGTCTTTCAATAGTTGATGTGTCTGTAGTTTATTATTGCGATTATTCCCCAGTGCTGCCTTAGGATCATTTTACTAAGTCTTCATCAAAGCTCAGTTATGGTTACAAAAAGTTCTGTTTTAGCACTAAAAATAAGTTTCAAGATGGCTGGAACAAATAGAGATCAAGATCTCAGGAAACTCTCCTTGGGGCACTTGATAGATTTCTATCTTTGCTAAGAGCAGGAAGCATATCCCACTCAAACGGTAGTGTTTCACTCCCATTGTTTACAGATGTATGGGAACATATAGGCTGTAAAGGAGTAGAGAATTAGGCATTCAGTTTTGATACCAGGCTGGTATGATCATTCAGCTACAGCAGGAAATTACATCATCAAATACTTTCCATCTTACCTTTATTTTCTGAAACAAAATTGCCAGTACATTATATTATATATCATTCCAACTTCTGCTTACAGATACAGTGATATGTGCATTGAGGTAGGCAGTGCAAAACAAAAGAAACAGAGATTTGATATCTGCTCATAATGAAGTACTACTTCCAACACTTTCTTCTGCAGAATAATGTGACTTAATTTAGTGATCAGACACTTAATAGCATGAAATAAATTATTTTTCTGAGGCAAAATAAAAGTAAGAAATATTGCTTTCTGTACATCACATATCAAAGGACCGGAAGAATGAAGAGAGGAAGTAAATTATAGCATGTTCAAAAAAAGCCCCAAATACTTATTAAATGGTGGTAAGGTGATGGTACAAGGTTTCTCAGGTTGGCATAACCTTACAGCATTTGAGAGTTGACCTATAGCACCCTAGCTTCCTACCAGCATGTACAGAACCCAGAATTTTTGAGGTGATACATGGTAACTTTGCTTTCTACCGGCATTGTCTTGTCCTTGGTTGAAAATCCAGGTTCTTCCTTGGCTTGTTAAAAAGTTTAGTTGGCCTTTTGTGCTTCCATTTTATGCTAGAGTAGAGCAATAAACAGAACTAGCCTGGTTGGCTGTGAAGAGGTATGACAGTATGAATGGCTCAAGTATGAGATGTAGCTCTGATGCTCTTAAAAACATAGGCACTGGAGATGGGTTTGTTATCTACGGGAATCAAACTACAACAGTGCAGTCTGGAGACCTGAAACTTTGCAGAAAATTATCTAGGATGTAATAGCAAGGACATCAATAGCCGGTTGAGGGAGGTGGTTATTTCCCTCTCTTTGGTACTTGTGAGACTGTATCTGAAATGCTGTGTTCAGTTTTGGGCTCCCCAGTATAAGAAATACATTGATATACTGGAGTGAGTCTGGAGAAAGGCCATTGGGATGCTACAAGGAGAGGCTGATAGATTTTTTTAGCCTGAAGAAGGACAAGGGAAGATCTTATTGCTGTCCTGAGCTGTCTGATGGGTGGTTACAGAGAAGATGAAGCAAGACTCCTCTGGTAGGCATGCAGTGATAGAACAAGAGGAGGCATCAGAAAGAAGTTGCAATGAGGTAAATCTGGTTAAATAGTAGGAAAACTATTTTACGTTGAGAATGGTCAGACATTAGAACTGGTTACCCAGAGTTGTGTAATTTCAGTCTTTGAAGATACTCAAAACTCGAGCAGACAACCTCAGCTAATCATACATGGCTTAAACTTGATGATCTGCTGAGAGCTTTTCAACCCATTTTAATCTATGTTTCTAATTTCGTAGTCTGCTGGAAGTGGTAGAAAATTTTACTCAAAGATACTATTCAGCAAGAGGTTTGCCATGAGGGGATATTTCAATTGGTTGTGGAAACTCATTCCTACCTCAGTCAAATGTAGCCTTTATTTATCAGAGTGCGCTAGAATGAAAAAATGTTCAGTCAGTGTTGTTCCAGCCAACAGCTCTTTCTCTCCAGACAGCCATGAGAGAGAAAATTTATTTCTAACACCGGATATATTTGGGAGGACTGCTGTATATCAGTGTATCCCTTCAAACTTCTTCAGCCTCTGCCACAAGGTGAGATGGCAAATACATATGCAATTTCCAGATGAAGTGGAAACAGCAGACATATTTTGAGGCATTTCTCTCTATTGTCTACTTTTATAGTATTCAGGTTATGTGTTCGCTGACATTTCACATATGTGGTACGAGCTCTGTATTTCATGTATGTGAATTCCAATTAAAACATTATGTTTTCTAGCACACACAAAATGTGATTTTCTTGTTAATGTAGCATGCAGACAGGAAGTCTTGCCCTTCACTGGAATACTAGAAGATCTGTTCTTGTCTGTTGTCAGCCCCTGACTATGAATTAGGTAACATGTTCTCACTAGCAGTGACTCCCCAGAACTCCTAGCAGGTAGCTGTATAGGAAACTAAAGGTTTTTTGCCCCCAGACTGGAGCCCTATTGACTTTATTGTTCGCTACTGTTGAAGTTCACCTATTTTCTGGTAGTACAAAAGACCAGTTGGAGTTTATTGCTCTGTCTTGCATTGAAATTTGTGATAAGACAGTTGTGACAAGGTGTTCTGCTGTTAGTGGGTTTTTTTGAGGTGGTAAGGTATTAATAGCACTTAAAAATTTGTAAGGATCTTGAAACCTGTCTCCATTTGTGGATTAAAATGTGAGGTTTGAATTAGAATACATGGGTTTTGTCCTTTTCAGGCAGGCAAGGCACACTTCATATGAATTTATTCAATAGTGGACTGAGAGGTGCATAAATCTCCCCATGTGTTTGCTACCTCTTCTCACAGGAGAGGACAACTTTTGTGCTCATATCTTTCTTGGTGAAGACTCAGTCTCAGTGAAATTGTTACCAGATTCGTATGTTACGAAGTGATGAATTTCTTGCATATAAATTCAACTTAATACTTTCTAATGCTCATCTGAATAATAATAATAGCACATTTTGTCATTAACAGGATTACTTAAATTGTTGTTTAAAACTACAGAGATTAAATTATCTGAACTATTTATTCACTGTTCATATGCACATCTTAGACTTCAGTTGCTATTTTTTCATACTAGTTAAAATCAAAGCAGGGAATAGCTATAAGAAAGATGACTGGTTCCCCCCGCCCCCCTAATTATTTGCTTCCTAACTTTCTGAAGAGAGTTGAAGGTAGTGGTATTCATCATGGAGATGACAGTCATATCCATGTCATTTGTACTTGTGATGGGATTTCTAATAAAGATGAGGAAAACTAAATGAGTAAAGGGACAAAATTAATTGACTTACGGTAGCAAAGTAATTAAACCTGTGTTAGTGAACAGGTTATCACACTGTCATCTGATGTAATGAACAGTTTATCTTGTAACCAGTATGAATACTAATATTATATTCTTTTTGTCCTTGTATGAGTTGACAGAAAAAGAGAAACTATTGTAATTTAGAGTGAGCTGCTGAGAGAGCAGTAGAATTGTTCATATATGAAGTGTGTGTCCATCTGGTAATTCAACCCACCCGTTCTATTTGTTTGCTTGTGTTTTCACTAATAGCCTATTTTGTACTTTGTACAGATTGCTGCCTGTGTGCCTGATTGTGTATCTGTGTAGCCAACTGATAACTGCTTTGACAAGGGAAAGCAAATAGTTTATATATCTTGGACTGAAATATTCTTAAAATTCTCAGTGTCCTTGTTTCTAAACTGTCAGAATCTGTAACACTTTTGTTCACTTGCATATTATGAAATATCTTTTGTGGATACTTAACCGGGAATTTGTGTCCCAGAACTTTAGTCCCTTCTGTTGCAAAGAATATTGTCAAAAATAACTCTTTTTGGCAAATCGTTCCCCCAGCTATATTGATTTATTTGGAAATATATAATAGTTCAAAGTATGCCCGTATTTATTTCTTAAAGTTGTAGAACAGAATGAAACTAATTCATGTTATCATGCTACAATTTGTTCAAATATATATACACTAGAGAATTTGGCTTTCAAGAGGAATTTATATGAAAGGAGTATAAAGAAATTAAGTTACTTATGGCCACTAAGTACTTTTCACCTATTAGTAATTACTTCTAGTGTTTTCCTCAACATTCATCAAACACAAGCTTTAGATCACAGCTTCACAGTCTTAGGTCCAGTTTTGCAAATTTTCACATATCTACATATATTGCTCTCAGTTGTTCATTAATAATTCTGTTAAATTCTAAAGGATTCATAGTGTATAAAGTACTATATGCTTCGGAGTTATTCATACTATCCACACTAGACAATTTTCATCAGCTGTCTTAATCAGTTGTTGGGTACAATGACTTTACAGAGTTGATTGTTTGTTAAGTAGCTGAGAGTAGGCGGTATGAATGTTTCATGATTCTTTGAGATACTTCTCTAATTTTTTTTCAGATTTGAAATTGTATCTTCATCCATGACCTTTAAACTGCAATGAGCATGTTAGAAAAAAGGGAATAGAAATGTCACAATCTGTCGTCTTTATTCAAAATTCTCAAATATAAATAGAAACACAGGCAGTGTAATTGTGAAAACAGCATATTTGAGTGTGCCCAGGTGTAATGGGCTGACCCTAGCCAGCAGCTAAGCACCCACCAGCCAGTAGCTTACTCCCCCCCACAGTGGGATGGGGGAGAGAACTGAAGAGCAAAAGCTGAGAACTCCTGGGCTGAGATGAAGCAGCAAAGCTGCATGTGCAAGCAGAGCAAAATTAGGAATTTTATTTGCCATTTGGCATTGGCAGGCAGATATCCAGCTGCTTCCTGGAAAGCAGAGCCTTAGCATGCATAATGGTTACTTGGGAAGATGAAAGACATAACCACAACCCACTTCCTCCTCCTTTCCCTGGGCTTTTATTCCTGAGCACAACATCATGTTGTAGGGAATGCCCCTTTGGTCAGTTTGGGTCTGCTGTCCCAACTGTCTCTCCTCCCAACTTCTGCGACACCTCTGGCCTACTCACTGTGGTGGGCAGAGTGGCAAAAATAAAACCACAGTGCTGTGCAAGCCAGAACACTGGTGAGCTAACAACATTGGTTTAATCACAAGAGCAAAATACAGCACCATATGGGCCATGTGGCACCTAGCCAGACCCAGTACACCAGGGAAGGCATCATTCCTTTACAGGAATAGTTTGGTTTTTTCCCTGTGATAAAGTTATTAATAACAAAAAAATAGGAAGATCTGTAGGTTATAAATATGACATCTGCTTAAAACTCTGCCTCCTTCTTGTTAAAAAGACTAAAAGAAGGGAACTGTACAAACATGTATGCACTTATTTAAAAAAAAAAAAAGATGGATTGTCTTGAGCTGCATGGCTGTGTCGCCATTAAGGAGCTCAGAATGTTTTCAACTTTGCTATTGTTTACTATTTTTACATGAAAATCGGTATCAGTTGTCAATGTTTAAATAGTGTGCTTTGTAAACATGCATTTCACATTGTTGGCCTTCCATTAATTTCGACTGTGATTATGTGTAACATTGTATTGCTTTGTATAGAATTTCTGAAAACAGCAGATGGAGGTAAATAAATAAATAAATAATGTTCTCCTAAAGCTAACCCACTGAAGAATTTCTGGTTTCATGTTAGTACTAGTGCCGAAGGAGGAAAAGAGAGAAAATAGTGGATTAAATGCTGTGTTTCTGTGCATGAAGTTTTGTTTTTACCTGAATAACTGCCTTATGGTAGAGTAAGTTTTGCTTGGTTGAAGGAGCAGGAATGTTCAAGGATGTATATAGCTCTGACTTTGGATACATTTTCTCTGCTAGCTGTTCTTAAGTCCCGGCAGGAGACTGCCACACATGACTTCTATTGATGCACAGTCATCTGTCATGCCTGTAGATGTTTTGTGTTCTCAAAAAGGGAGCTAAGTCAGATGTTTTTAGAAATCCTTGGAAAAAATTGTCGTGTTGATGATGTAAAGGCCATAATGAAAGAATAAACTCTTAGCCTGTTTGTAGTCCCTCTCAGCTCCCACAAACGTACTTTCCCCAGATCAGTAAACTATTGTGTGGTCTCAGCAGTGAGTTTTGCCTGCTGTTTATAGCATGAATGTACAGGGAACCAATTGTTTTATGAATATAACTTTGACTTTACAAGAGGTCTAGGAGTGAAGTAAAGGGTACATGTGGTTCAGTATTGTTAACTTCAGTATTCATATCTTTCCTGGTTTTGCTTATTTGTTGAATTTCTCTCTTGACAGTTTTCTGTCTCTGAAAAGGTTGTAACTCAAGACTAAATCATCCTGTCCCAATCCAGATTGTTGCATACAAACCAGCAAATAAGAGAAACCTAAACCAGTGAAAATAGGTCCTATTGCTAGTAACAGTCCTTGTTATGTTTTACCAAAAGTAGTGCAGTAATTGTCCAAGATCAATGTAATAACTTTCTAATAGTAACTTAAATGGTGATGCCCTGAGATGGTGAAAACTAATGCAAACGTCGTCTGAAGTGTAGCCCATAAAGGACACATTTCAGGTGGCCATGCTTAATTGAGCCCTTAGTATTTGGGCAAATACTTGATTTGCATACTTGAATATATCTTGCATCTTATTGACCACTAACTAATCAGTGCATATAGATGGCAAACAGATTTCTGACCTGAATACAAAAATAGTACCTTGTGGATGCATGCAGGGGCTGCGAAGCTCCAGATTGGGAACTTTACTTAGTTGAAATTAAACATTATCAATGTATTTCCTATGATTATGAAAGTGGAGGAAGTGAGGGGGTTTTTTTGTTAGTACTTTGAAAAGACTTCCTAATTGATTCGTATGTGGAAGGATACATTGGTGAGAAAGTAAAAGTTGGCTGTGGACTGACTCCCAACTCTGTATCCCATTTTTTTGTGTTTAAACTTTATGAACAAGAGCAGTACAAGTCTTATCTCTTACTGAGGAGCAAGCGAATGGAATGAGTACTTTCGGTACTTTCAAAGCGTGTTTCCCCTTTCTCAGTCTTTCACCTTCTCTATGGAAAAGAAAAGTTTGTGTGCACACTGTGTGAAGGTGCCCATGTGGTCTTACGTATTCCACAGTAGATCAGTGAGGTTACAACACTGTAATTGATTCTGGCTTCCTAAATGCTTTAAGTTTTGTTAGCAGTAAATCTATATGGATGGCTTTGAAGTCTGTCTTCAGACAAAACAGCTGATTGCAGTTTTCATTCTCCTCATTTTTAATTCTGTGTTAATAGGTGAATTGGTAAATGGCAACTGAGCAGCATGCCACTTTTTTCCAAGGAGTATTCCATTGTGCTATACATTGTTATACATGTTCAGCCTTTAAAAACAGCAAGTATTCTGAAAGCTCTTTGTATTTCCAAATCTGAGTAAGTAGAGCAGTTGTACTGCTGTGTAACGTATACAGGTTTAAAATAGTGAGATTCTTGGAAAATGCACTGATTCTTTGTAATGAAAGTTATTAGTGACAACTTGATTTCAGGTTTAGTTCCTTCGCTTACCAGAGCTGGAGGATTCAACTTACTGCTCTGATTCAAATGTTCAGAGTAAAATTCTTTGAGTCCTGAATAGCACAGTCAGTAGTATATATAAAAACGTCCAAACAATTTTTATATGATCTTAGGAACAAGCTTTAGAACCTTATGAAGAGTTATGTTAACTTTTACGGTGGAAGAAAGTCCAAGCTTTATTTTTTTTAAAGCACTTTACATTTTTTTTATTTGGGGAAGATTTGTATTTCTTTATTTCAGAGAGTTAGGCATTCTTGAAACATTGTAAAGGATTATAGGCTTTTCAGGCAGTAAGAAGGAGGATTTAAATACAATGGAGATGAGGCCCAGCAGCAGTATCTGTGAGAAAAGCATGGATCACTGGATGTTTTATAAACCAGCTACCTCTCCAGTCCATTACAATACTGATTTGAAGGGGAAGAGTCTCTAGTCATTCTGCCAGTGGAATGAAGTTGAACTTCTAGATTACTATTACAATCGGTGTTTCTTCAAACACTCTGTAGTCTCTTGTATAACATTGTGGTTTTGTGTGTATTTCAACAGCTTTTGAGAGTGAGATGTATTAGGCTGCTTTATTTATCAGTCACGCAAGTACTGTTAGGTTTCTAAATGGTGAGCTTAGAAATACACCTCGACAACTTCTAGCATTACTTTTCCCCCCACTTTTTCCAGTGGTCCATAGCCACTTCAGCCTTGAAAATGTTTTCTCTCCATGAGTGTTGTCAGCTATAAAATCACGGTAGTGACCCATCAGCAGAGTTCTCCCTGAAAATAATTAAACTTCAGAACCCTGTTCTTCCAAGGAACTTGACCTGTAACTGGCCTGACCTTCAATTGACTCCCTAGCCTGCTTTGCACTTAACTGAAATTTCTGTGATGGTAACATCGTTAAGGATGCAATTTTCTTTCTCTCTGAAGTACTAGCTACATTGGCAAAAGCATTCCTACAAACATATTCATGTGTGCAGAAAGCCACTGTTCAAGGGAAAATGATGTTGCATTAGAGTATTCATTAGGTATGCTGCAGTGGTAAAATTAAATGGTCTCTGTGTTAACTGAACTCTTAATGACTAGTGAGGTTGTAATCCAGCATTGTAATCCTGGACAGCATTTTAATACTTGTGTACTTTACTGTAAAGTTCATTTGATATGCAAACTATATTTTTGTTATCCTTTATGTTGCAAAACAAACTGTTTCTGATTTTTAACTGAAACTACTGTGTAGCTGTTTCATTACTAGATGTTTAGTCAGCATCAACCTATAACAAGATTTTTTTTAATGCAAAAATTGTAAGATAAATGGGTTTTATATGGTCTACTGATTAATTTACCTTCCTATTAAATGGAGTCATCTAGTAGGATAAGGCAGCTTTTAAAAATAATGAGATTTTCTTTCATCAGAACAAATGTTTGTTTTAAATAAGTCATTAGTCATGTAGTTAAAGCACTGATTAAAAATATTCTTTGATTTGCTTTCCTTTGTCTAAATTTGGTCTAGGAGAGAAGGTATGATAAAAGAGATTGATGAAACTATCTATTATAAAAAAATTAATATTGCTGGTATCATGTATATCCTTTGCTATTCATCATCTGTGCTCTGTTTTACTTACTGGACCTAACCTTTGCAGTTCTGGGATGGATTGGTTTAATAGTTTCCTTTTTGTTAACTCAAGTACTGTGGGACTAGTCAAATTCGTTTAAAATACTCACTTCAGCATCTGCAAACAGAAGTGTCAGGGAGTGCTTGGAGGTCCAGACCTCTAGGGCTCTCCAAAGGCCTTGGCTGCCCCCGTTAGCTTTGCTGTGGTGACCACGTTCTACACAGCCTGGGTAAGAGCACATGTCCAGGGCACTGAATGTGCCTGCAGTTTAGACTCCATGTTGGTTTTTGCATGGGGGAAGCACCTGCTGCGTGTGAACCTCCTGCTGCCTGGCAGCACAGCTCAACAGTGCAAGGACCTGCTTTTCCACATGCCACGAAGCAGGAGGCTTGAAGTTCAGAGATATAAAAGGTATGGTGACACTAGAAAATGAAATCTAGAAATAAAAATAGTTACAGAAAATTGCCTGTTAGATGATTAAGAAAAAGACTGGGATACTGGTATAAGCACACATTTTTATACTCTGCTGTTTAAACTCCTTTTTGTCATTCAAGTTTGAGCAAGTAGGAAATTGGGGAAGAAGTGCAGTGAGTCACAGCTACAGCATGCAGAAGCTTGATGTGAGCATCCTGCAATGAACCAATTAACTGGTCACTAATTCTACACTGTCCATCTCTCAGCCTTCTTTAATTGATGCTAGGGTACTGTTTAAATTTTCAGGATCAAGGATTCTTATATGCAAAAGCGTATGACTTCTTATTTTGCCCTTTTTCTTTTACACTTGCAAGCAAACCACCCTTTGCTTGAATAAAATAAAATGTGTAACAATACACTCCACCCTCATAATTCTGAGGACAGGTGCAAATCAGAAGTTTGTGAATTAGCTCCCTTCCCCTATCCCTACTTCCGCAGGCAAAATTCAGAACTGAATTTTGCTTTCATAAATTTTAGAAAAATTGACTGCTTTTCCCTAAAAAATAAAGGCTTAAAATAATAATAACAAAAAATAGTTCCTATATGAAATCTTACAAAGACACTGCAGAGTAAGAGGTTTTCATGTGACTGTAAACATCTTTTTTTCTTCATGGTTGAGCAGCCCAGAAGTATAAAATATTTCTTTTATCTCTTAAGCAGTTATCAGCTAAGATGGAAAAAAGAGTATCTTTGTAGCAGCTTTTCAGACTCTAATTGTATTTGAGGCATGATTCTTAAATGTAATTCTTGTGCAAGAGTCTTAAAATCAACATTTTAAAATCTAAATGTAAACTAACACTTCATAGGTGTAAATTGTGAATGGTTTTTTGTTACTTTCTTCTTTTCTTGGCTTTGAAATTTTACCCCAAGGTCAGCTTAGAAAAGGGCTGTACATTGACAGGAGTAAGTTGCTGGAACTCAGTGTAAATTTAAAACAGACAGCCCCTGTGCAATTAAATGGTGTTTACAGACAGGATTACTAACATCACTTTGTAAAAGCTTCTGATAAAAGGAATGTTTTACTCCAATGCTACAGACCAGAGGAGGATATAGAACAGAAATTTGTCTGGAAAAGAAAACAGATCCTTGGTGCAAAACTATGAACACTGGTGCATTGTAAGTCAAGATCTTGCAGGTGTTGACACTCCATCTTCTGTCCTTCATGAATACAGAGACCAATTAACAATGACTGTAGATATTCGATGTAGGAATTTGTAGCTGTAGGTTGTTTTCTTGTTTGCTTATCCCTGGGATGTGTTGTCTGAATTTTGCTGAAGTAGCATTTATAGATCTGACAGTGGTGTATGTTCTGTGTGTCTGTTTTAGTTCCTCAGGTGTATGCTAGGCTAGATTCTGTTCTGTTATGTGCCCAGCTAACGAGATCCAAAAAGCAGTAAAAATATGGTTCCAAGTCAAACGGTCGCTACGTGTTTTTCACGTAGTTTAATTTTAATACAGTTTAATAATTCTTTTTAATACTAGCCTGTTTTGTCATAAAAGTGATACTATTACAATGGGATGATAATATTTATTCAAATAACTTTGAGTTACAGGAAGCCTGTAGGAAAGCTAGAGCTCCCCTGCCCTAGGGATGCCTCCCTTGGGGTAGCTGTCTGTGCTCCTCATCTGTGCAGTGATCCTGGCCGGTTGTACACCTTGGCTGTAGCTGAGGCTTTGGCTTGTGTACAGGCTGCTAGTGATGATTGGATTTGATGATTAAGTAATGTTTTTACCTATTATTATGTGATTCTGCTTTTGTTGATATTGCCCAGTGTTAGTCAAAGGTTAGAATTGGATTCCTTTTGTTTGTTAGGTGAGGTTTTTTTTCAAACTCTTCACTGTTGCTTTTATGTCAGGTAATGCTCCTTGCTGCTACTTGAATAACTGCACAGAGAGTCAACTAGGTTGGAGCGTGAAAGCCTTGTTCTGGTACTGTTTTGTTGGAGATGGAAGTTGGGTGGTGTAGCTGTGAATCTAAGGACTCCCTTGGAAGCACAGAAGTCAAAAGGAACAGATTGGTCACGGCTCCGTATGTGTTGGTGTAAAGGGCTGCCACAGGGAAAGCGTGATGAGACCACAGGGTCTCTTAACTGGGGATGTGTGGTGTGTGTGGAGGTTGAGGCTCACCATTAGCCATGTCAGAGTATACAGTGATAGTTCCTCAGAATCCATATGTGTGGTAATGCACTGTTCATTAACTGTTTACACCCCAGCTGTTGCCCTCATGGTGGAGTGAGTTTCCCCTCCAGCCAGAAACTTGTCCGATTAACTTTCCTCTGGATTTTGGTTTACAGTACAGCCGTCTTCAAAGATGGCAGTGAATTCAGTTGATGGAGCACAGAGACTGTGGTCCAGAGACCAAATTTGCATATAATCCCTCCCAAGTCTTAAGCCACCTAAAGTTGCCTTGCTCTGGCTCAAAGCTTCACGCTGATGCAACACACAGCCTAATTGACTTTTTAGAAATTATTGGTTTGTTGTTGCTGTGCCAAAATAATTCAACTGGTTTAAAAGGAATAAAGGAAACCTACAGCCGGCATTTTAAAATTGCATGGGAAAATGGTCTAAAAATATGAGGACTTGTTCTTTCATATGAACTATTTTTTCTGTGGACACTTCTATACACTCACTGGGAATTATTTCTGCCTACAGCTGTTGGTGATACAGAAACAATTCTTTCTGTAACATATCTTTATATTTTCCTGTAAAATAGGTATAAGCAATATTTTTGTACTTTCCTACATAAACTAGATATGATTATGATGCGTTGTGGATTTCTTGTAGGAGTGACCTTTAGGAAAATGACAGTCGTGTCTCAGGTTTCAGGCAAGATAGCAAAGTTGGCAGCAGCTTTTTAAAGTGTCGCGGTGGTTATCTCAAATCTATAAGTGCATTTGGAGAAAAAATGTTAATAAAATCAGGAAAAAAAAAAAAGGAACAAAAGATACTGGTAGGCATACTTCTTTGGGAGGAAAGAAATGAAACCTGGGGCAGGATGGAGACAAGTTGTGGGGAGTGATAGGGTATTTAGGTCCCAAATTTTTGATCTGGGATAGGTTGGGGAGGGTAGATAAAGGAAGAGTAGGTGCTGCAGAACAGAGGTTCTGGGGAGAGATCTGAGGCTTTAGAGCACTTGGTGCCCACAAGCACCACTCTCTTGGCACCTGTAAATAACATTCTGCTTTTTGGGAGGAAGGGGTGGTGGATTGTTGGTTTAGAGCTACTGCTGTTAACAGTTCTTTGCAGAATGATAGATAAGGAAGGGAACAACAGTGGAAGGAAAAACTAGCAAAGCTGTATCAGTGGGTTTTGATCCATAAAGAGATGTTCCTTGGCCAAACCTGAAGAATGGAAGGCAACACCTACCTTCTTGAAAATACAGGTATAAGAGCAAGGAATGCCCCATAAGCCACCTGTGAAGTTTCTAATGTCTAGATTTGAACTGTATGGGGAAAGAGATGGTCTCCTGAAGGACCTGTGCAATGAGCATAATTCTGATGAATAAAACTGCTGTGGCAGTCTTACTGCAGTCTCAGATACTTCTGGAGTTCTATCAAAACTATATTTGTTGCTGATTGTCTGGCTCCTTTTTCTATATAAATGCAAAAAAAGAGATCTATGACTAGAAAGACTGAGAAATTTATGCTGAAATGTGGGATATATTACTATTTCTTGGGAAACAAGGTTAAAGAGAAAAAATAGTTAACTTACAATGCAGTTTCATAACTTACTAAAGATTTTCTAGTGTATGCATCTTCTTGCAATAAATATTATAGAATAAGAATGGTTTATTAATAATCTGGGCAATGTCTTACACAGACCAATGTTATCATACTGTTTATTATTCTAAAGGTCATCTATGGTGCCTGATCTTCTTCATTATACCTGACAGTGGATGTGATTGCAGGGAAGGAATATTTGCATTTGTAACAGTGTTTGGAGTATAGTTCAAATGTGCTAACTCTTTTACATAATCTGCAAGTTGGGTAGGTTTAACATATCACTCAAATGTCATGTCTGTATTTGTTGCAGAATCTCCCAAATTTACTCTGAAGTTGTGAGATTATGGGAGTATTTAGGATCTCTGTATTTATATTCCTTTAGACTCTCTTACCTAGCTGCCAATGTAGAAATGTTTGTGCCTTTCAGAGTGATTTTTTTTTTCTTTTGCTTTTCTTTTCTTTGTGGAATCTAGTCTCTGGGATTTTTGAAAGTTGTGAAAACCATCTTGGTTTCAATGGTACAGCATGATTTCATTCTATTCTGTCTGTGGATTAGTATATTTTCATCCTCCTGTTATGGTGAGAAAGAAAAATATTTTTTATGGCAAAACATGCAATTCAAAGGTGAACAATTTATTTTTGTTATTTATTCCTTCAAGTGAAAGATTTACTTTCCTCAAAATATTTAACCATTAGGGTCTTTGTACAGGTCATGACAATGCAGACATCCATGAATAATACTTGATCTAAATATGTGTGTATTCATTACTGGAGCCACATCACATAGGAGAAGTGAGTCCTGTCTCTTTTTCTGGACAATCAGACTTTTATCCTTAAGCCACTGTTTTCTCCCCCTTCATGGTCATTTGAGATGTTAGTATCTTTATAGTCCATTAATTGTCATTCTTTTCTCTTTAGGAAAATATTCCATGTGTGCAGTGAGCACAAAATTCCTCAGTAATTGCACAACTAGGTGGGCTATTACTATTTGCATCCATAAATCCAGACCTGATGACATTTTATCTGCTGGTACAAACTTAAAATGACATTTCTAAAGTCAGGCCTGCACAGAACAAAACTTTGGCAGCCAATTGCTATTATAAACAGCCATGCTGAGGAGCCAGAGGGCTACAGTAGGAAAATGCTGGACTTCTATTCAGTGGCCAGTCTTCTATGGTGGGAGTCCTGGATAATCATTCTAGTGCAAGATGTCAAGTCAGCTTGCGTGAAACGATGCCTTGTAATCGCATAGCTGCATGTCAACTGAAAATGCACGTTGCTAATATGTTAGTGCTAATAATACAATAAAATCAATGTCTGGATTGAGGGTGGAGCTGATGGAGGAATGATCAGAGCAGGCTCATGATAACAACATGTTGATGAGAAATCCCTTAAGCAAATTTGGCATGTGGGTTCAAAACTCCTATCAGGTATAATGCATTGTAGGATCCCTTTTGGAGAAGTACGATTTGAGAGGCTGCATACTGAAACAGCTCTTGTAGCTCATAGATGTTGTTTGCAAATAGGGCTCTCGTAGAGGTGAAGAACACTTGCCTCCTCACATGGCAAAGAGAGCAACTCTAGTATTGATTGAAGACTATAGATACAGAACTTCTTGAGAACACATAGACTTTTATTGAAAGACTACTCAGGGTATTTGATTTCATAAAACCAACTTAGAGCATCCCCTATATTATTTGCAGTTCTCTATCTTTAGTCAGCATTGTGTTTTCCTTATTAGATAAATCTTCTCATTCCTTTTGAAAACACAGTGAATTAGGGGATGACCTGATACTGTTTTACAACAAACAGCAACTTAGTTTTCTGTTGTTTGTAACTGAAGGAACTATCAGGATTGTTTTCAGAAAGTATTTCTTTGAAAATGAGCACAGTTAGAATGAAAAAGTCCTGTGATTATGCTGCAGTGGAAAGTTCAGGTAATACTTGACCTGCAAATATTTTGTTTTCAACTGTGTTATAGCTGCTTTTCCCCATTTATCCCCATGATGTGTTTTGTGTGTGTGGAGAGGAAAGGGAATGGATTGTAAAGCAAACTATTGTACAAGCGCCAGTTGAACAGACATTTTGAATGCCAGTCACTCAAACAGGTGTGTGTCTGCTAAAGCTAAGTTGAACCTTGGCTCCCTGCTGAGAAATAGAACTATAATAGCTGTATACTTCAATGCTAGCAAGTCGGATTTTTGAAATCCTTAATCCCATGCACAAAATCGGGTGATGAAGGAATTTAGCGAATTTCTACTTATTTTCTAGTGTGTTATTCTGTATGCGTTTCAAGATCATTGTCCCTTCTTTGAAACCAGAACTTGGCACTTCTGTGTTCAGTTTCTGTTAAAATTGTGTTTAGCTCGCCCATGGAACAATAATGTGAATATGTAATACTCCATTTTTAAAGTTGCCTTTTATTATTTAGATATCATTCTTCACATAGAAAGTAAAACAAAGTGGTCCATTAAGCAATTGCCAAGTAAAAATGCTAAAACAAAAAATGTTTATTATTTGCGCAAAGGTTGTACTCTTGTCTAAGTTGCTTCTTACCTTGCTGGCTTCCCTGCTATATGTTGGGACCATGCACACAGGGATCACATAAGCTTTGATCTTTGCTGTGCTTGGTTATCCAAGTCCCTTACATTGTCCCCCGCTGGCTAACCTAGAGATGGTTCTAAGCATGTGACTCTGGTAAATGATTAAGCCTGTGAGTCAATGCTGGTTTATGGAACTGGTGTAGAAATTAGCAGAGGGTTGAAAGTTGCAGCGTAGTGGGGATTCTGTTGTTGTTGCCTTGGGTCTTTTTTTAGCTCACTGCATAGAGAAGCCTGTTTGACTTCTGGACTATGTGAAAACACCAGTCACTCCATTATTCTTAATAAATATGGTAATGCATTGCAAACGTGCTGAATTATGTTATTTTGACTTAAATAGCCACAGGGAAAATTAGATATTATTTTAAGGGTGGAAATTAAAGGTGGAACGGTATTCAGTTTGTAGTATGAGTGGCTGAGAGTTGCATAGCAGTTAAATTCTGCAGGTAGTAGGAACAAGTTCACACAAGCTCATTTGTTTTATGAACATAAGCATTTGATTTCTCAGACAGTCTCTTGGGAGATTAGACTTGGCCACAACAGTAGCCTCAGAGAGTATTTCCTTGATCTCCTTGCATCTGGTAAGTATTGACATGGATCAAAATAAAGACTTGTTTACACAGTGCATGTGCATTTGTATCTCACCTCAAAAATTAAAGCAGAGGTTACAGCAGCTTCAGCTATCCCCAGATTCCTCGAGGACAGGCTAGCCTAATGCCTTGCTGTAATGCATTTTCTTTACTCATTCATCTCTTTCACCTTGCAGGAAAATCTAATGGAGATACATGTGCCTATTTCAAGCGCAAAGATCATATAAAGTGGCAGTACAAAGCTTAGAGTAAGTCTGTAAAATCTTTGTAAAATGCCACCTTTGTGTTTTAAAATGCTGTCATAAGTATGTGACTAAGTCTCCTGACAAATCTCTCACATCTGCTACTAGTGATGTGTTGCTGCCTTTGCAGCATGTGTGTACATAGACATGTATCTCCCACGTTCACCTTACCTGTCAGTCCGGTCAGTCCTAGGAGCACGTTTGAGGTCCCAGTACTTCACAGATTCCCAGTGGTCAGACTCACACTGGCGAGTGGTGACTTTTAAGCATGATGTGTGCCTGTAGTCCTTTTAATAGTAGGACTATGTCGATTGAATGAATTACTGATATACTAGTTATGTGGGAAAATGTTCAGTGCTGTTTGGACATACAAGAGGCATACTATCTTGTTTGAAATCTCAAATTCCAAGTTCAGTTAGGTGCCCAGCATATTTAAGTTTTGAATTAAAACACTTGAAAGCCGTGTACGGTGAACATATGATTGATTTTCTACATAAGAATAATCTCAGCACTTTCAATTAGACTTTAAACATGTACTTAAAGTAAATGCCTGAAGAATTCAATGGATTGAGCACCGTCTAATGTTTCTAGCAATCAATGATAAATCTGTCAAAAAGCAATGTTTTCCTTAATCTCTGCAGTTAAGGGCAACTATTTTGTTACAGTGTTTAAACACGGGCAGACTTCATGTGAGATATGTTTTTGAGGTGTGTTTTTTGACCTGTTCACTTAGCCTTAATATGAAGTTCCAGCTTCTACATGTAAGTGTTGAAAGTAATTCAATTAATTTGTTGCAAATAAACATTGACTGTTATTGTTGTCCAGAGTACCAGGGAGAAGAAAGACTTCCCTGTTTAACAGCGCCCCCCCCCCCCCCCCCCCTCCTTCACTGCAATGCTTAACTGTTGTTTTCTATAGCCAGTAAAACTAAGGATTGATTGCTCTAAAACAGCATTCCTTCGAAGTGTTCCATAGTTCATATTCACACTCCTTGCTATAATTACAGATTAAAGGCAAGTTTCCCCTCCCTTCTCACAGATTTCTAAACCATTGCCTTATATTACTTGTAATTTTGAATGGAAATAAGTCTGATGGGTTTTATACCTAAGGGAGTGATTTAAGGGAGGTAGTGAATGGTAATGAGCTGATAGCTCCACCAGACATCAAGTAAGTGAGAACATACGCATCTAGTTCCAGTCACAAAAGCCTTTATTAAAACAAAATGTTACAGTGGTAATGCCATGAGCAACGTGCACAGAGACGCTGTTAACTGTTAAAGACACAGTGCATTCCCCACCTGGTTGTCAAACAGCTTGGGTTTATGGGCTTTTCCCAAAGGGAGACTCCCGTGGATGTCCCATGTTCCCTATCTCAAGTATGACATTAAGCCCCTATGTCAGGCATTTTGCAAATAGACCGAACACATGAGACCTTACAAGACTTGCTGCTGCCTCGATACCCTTTATTTAAGAAAAAAGTGTAATTCATCTCTCTGAGAACCCTTCTGCAATGTATGGAGAATGATTTGGTGGGGAAAGGGGAGGGGAAGGAGAGCCAAGCTGACCTGTAATTGTTTCAGTCTGTTGGAAAGTTTTGTACTTCCCAGCAGGCATTTAGTGTATTACAGTTATGGTTAGATGACAAAACTAAGTTTTTATAGCAGCTATGAACCTTTATTTTCAGTTTAAAAAGAGGGAAAAATCATTTTGTTTAACAGTAGAAAGTAGAATGTGGGATATAAAATTTAAGCACCTTTTTAATTTTTCGTGGTGACTCATTAAAAATGAATGGGTATAGAAAGACTGGAGTTCAAAAAATTCTCCCTTTGGAAGTCTGTTTTCTAGCTTCTCTTGTTCTTCTTTGTAGTGGATTCTAAGAAATCTAAAATGCTTTGGACTATGTTTTGTCTGTATTATTCTTTGTAGTATAACGATACCTGATTTATATTCATACTGATAATCATATTCATCTGTAGGACATTTTGTAAGCTGCCACCTGTAGTGGAAAATGCATACAAGTGATCCACTGAATACTGATTTAATAGAATCATAGAATAATTCAGTTTGGAAGGGATCTTGGGAGGTTTCTAGTCCAACCTGGTGTTCAGGGTCAGTCCTGAGACCAGCCCAGGCTGCTCAGGACTTGGTCCAGCTGGATCCTGAAAGCTTCAAAGGTTGGAGGCTGCAGAGCCTCTTTGGGCAGCCTGTTCCACTGACTGTCTGAATGGTGAAAAAGTGTCTTTCCTTACAGGTAGTGGGTTGTCTTCAGTTTGCCTGTTACCTTTCACCCTCCTGCTATGGACTTGTTGTAGCTATGTCTTCTTGGTAATCTTGCCATGGGCACTGGGGTGCTGCTGTTGGGTATCCCCAAAGCTGTCCCTCCTCTCAGCTGTACAAATATTGGACCCTCAGCCTCTCCTCGCAGGACAGCTGCCCTTGCATATTGACTGGCAGTGCCCTCTTAGTTTTGTGCAATCTGAAAACTTGATGACTAAGCACCCTGCCTCTTCAAGACCATTGACAAAGATGTTAAACATGACAGGTCCTAGGAGAGAATGTTGTGGGAAACAGCGCTGAGAGCCTTGTTGGGATAAAGGACATCCATTGCTCTCCCCTCCCACAAATCCAGTCATTTTATCATAAAAGACAATCAGGTTGGTCAGGCATGATTTACCCAAGCTTGGCACAACCTAAGGAATACGAACGCTGAATAACTTCCCAAGTGCGTGAAATTTGAGTTTTGTCAAGCTATTATGCTAGAGAGTAATTTCAGAGGAGCTGTGGTGTATGTTGGAAACAGAAATGAAAGCATTTTGAGGGTCTGGAGGGTATAGTTGGCCTTTTACCCTTTATCTGAGATTCATAGTTTCTCCATGTCTTTGCATTTAATTTCTATTCCTGGGATAAAGTCCTAGGCACAAGGAAAACCAGGAAATTTTGCTATAGATGTTTTTACTTCAGAATGTGAGTACTGATTTTTTGTTGTTGTTGTTGTTGTTGTAGTAGTTCAGTCTAAAATTTCTAGCAGTGTCTTGTCATTCAGACATGTCTCTGAGCCACTGAGAATCTTTTACTTGGCACTGCAGTAGAAATGGGTATTTTAGGAAAGTCGTGGTCCTGCAACTGATAAGCCTATCTAAAAGAATGAATCTTTGCTGTTAAGCAAGAAACAGTTGTGTATAAAAGCAGCAATACCTTTAAAATTTAAATATCTGACCTGTATCTTTCACGTTTACCTTTTTAACTCTATTAACTGTATTACTGACCTAGAATCAGCTTGTATGTTCTGTTAACAGTGTTTGTATGTGAAGCATCCCTTTTCCACTACCCTTCCGACAGTTGTTCTGAACACAGTACTTGAACTGCATTTTGCAGTATGATGTAACTAAAGCCAAGGTGGTAATATGATTAACCACACACTAGCAGAAGGGATTGTGAGTGAAGGAAATCATGTACTAATAATTCAATTTAAAAAAAAATCACAATCTCGAGTCTTATTACACATTAATTATCCAGAGGTGGATGCATTTACTCAGCTTATACTAGTGCTTCATGAGGCCTGTATGTATGAAATCCCTAGAGCAAGAACTCTGTGATTATTTCTCTTTTAATGCCTGTGTATATTTAGAATCTCCAATGAGAGTATCTCAGTTTAACCAGATTTCAGTGAGGTTTTATTGGAAGAAATATTAGAATGGCTTAATAGCATAGTGCCTGCACTGTCTTATTTTTAATGTCACATTCCTTCCTGTTCCTTTTAGTTTTATGACATAGCCCAATATGACATGAGTAGACCCAAGCTTCAAGGGAATGACATATGCTGTTTTCTAGTCAGAATGTTTAATCCTCATGTCTCAACTGGGATAGAAACCGGAATGTTGAATATAGATGTACTTTGAAGCCTGGCTGTCAGAGATATATGGCCCATAGGTAGATCTAATATTTTTTTAATATGTCTGAGGAAAGGATTAATGAAACCGCATTTTAAAACCAATTTGGCAATGGATTCTGTTAGCTATGGAGAGAGATGCGAAAATAGAGGAATGGTCTGTGAGAAATGTTGAAGCAATCTCTTTCAGGCATAGAGATAAGTGGTTAGGAACAAGGCCTTGGATATGTTTATTTCTTTGCCATTTGAATTAAACATTCTATAAATGATAAATTAAACCAAAAAAGCATCAGAGAAAAAGTGCAGCATAGAGGATTTAAATATAGTAGATCAAGTGTAGCTACTAAATCAATTCTACATGTAGCAGACTTTAAGTGTTTCATTTTCAGTCTAGCTCTCAAGTATGTTTTTTGGATACATTAAGGAGCAGTTAACCAAGAAATATGAATATTTCTAAGGGTATGTAATCTAGTGTGGTATAGTGGTGTATGAACTGTGGTAAATAAGCAGTTCCTGGAATCAATCTTCATTCATTAACATGGAGCTAATGAGCTAAGTTCTATTACACCAATAACAATATTACTACTTTAAGAAACAATTTCTATTTTATATGAAATATAGCATATGAACCACATGTTGTATATGCGTAATGAGCAACACTTAAATTTTGATAAAGAACGATGCCTCCCTCCCTTTTTGGGCAGAGCTGTTAGCACAGTCTTGCAGGCACGTTTTGGGTTAGTGAGTTATTCTGTTGCCTATTGTGCAGTACAATGAAGCAACTGAAGAACACAGGAGTTACAGGCTGGTGACAGCGCTATTACTGCACCTAATATATCTTGCAAGATACTGAACTGCTGCCTGTGGGCATTCTCCCTTAGAACACATTTTCACATCTGTAATTGCACTTCCCTTTCTTATGTGTGTCTTGCTAATCTTAAAATCTATAGTGGGTTTTTTAATTTCATTTGTTCATTTCAAAAGTACAATAAATTCTGCAGCGAATACAGGAAAAAGGTGAGCATGAAGGTGATGCTAGTGAATGGAAACAAAGCTAGATAAATTGCAAAGGCAACAGTGGTGGTAAGTCACCAAGATGTTTGGACAAAGAAGAATATTTAATTATAATGGAGATGTCTAGTCATAGCTCATCATGCAACCCTTATTCCTATTAATTGTTTTTATTGGTCCGTCCTGCAAGATTTGGAGAATGACAACATGAGTGACTTGCCCTATATGGTGTTTGGAATTACTTTGTTTTAGTGTAAATTCACCAAAATTGGAGGCTGAAGTTGAAAAAATCAAGAGCCTGTAGGATATTTTCTTTGTATGAGTAAATATATTTGAACAAGGAAAAAAATAATAATTATGGCTTGCATAATCTTCCATGGTATGGATGTTGCAGTGCAAGATAGTATCTAAAGTTCTTTAACATCTCTAGGATTAAAGATACAATTTTGGCGGGTTATGTTTAATAATCTGACATAAATAATGAGCATTTGAGCAGCCTGGAGGGTTTGATTTTAAATAGTGATGAAAATAAACTGTTAAAAGATTAAATGTAGAAAGCTAATTCAAATCCTATATAAAATTTTCAGATCTGTGTAATAATTTTGATCGGACCTTTTAATATTTAATTTGTGTATTATATCGATGTTTTTCCATCTCAAAGATACCAGAAAGAACAGTGGTAGTTGACTCATGTCCTAATTAGGAATGTAATTATGAAGTTCATTCACTTCATGCAGTAGTGATTTTTTTTTTTTTATTATTCTGTTTCTTGCCAACTTGTAACCCACTTCCAAGTTACAAATGTATTGTCTTATCAGTGGGAGAAAATGTCTTATCAATCAGCTATTAGCAAAAGTTATCAGGAACGTAAAATTTCTTACATGTTTGTACATTGGGTTAGGGAATGGAAAATCATCTGTAGCAAGAATGTACTTTCAGTCAATCTTGAAGACTACAAATACATATGCCAACTTTAATTCTTTTGTATGAAAGAAGAAACCACTATATCCTAAAAAAATCCAAACCCCCAACCCCCCCAAATGTTTAACTGATGTTACCACTGGCACTTCTTTAGCTCTTTTACCTCTGATATGCTGCCACTGTCTTTTTCTAAAAGTACTGTTGCTCTCATTATGAATCTTCTAGGGAAGCGGGGAGAATGAAACTGGAAAGGGACCAAGGCTATTGTCTGATTTGGTTTTGCTGCTGCTCTTAGACAGATGTGTTGAGATGGATCCAAAGTACCTGTTACCTTGCCAGCCGTGAAGTATGTGTATACAAGTTCTTTTATGGGCGTAGCCATTTAGCTATTCCATTGGTCCAGATTTCTGGTGGAGGTGTGCATCCCCAAGGTATGCAGGATCACTGCTTCTTTAATGATAACTTTCCTTCCCTATAATGGAAACAACTGTGGAGTCCAGAGGAAAGCTTTTTTAACGGCAGAAAACTGGCACGCTTTAGTGGAGGAAGTCATAGGAATAGGGATAAAAGCAAAAGGGAAGGCTGCCTGTCAAGAAGAATGGATGAGTTGGTCAACCTAAAAACAAGTGACTGTGAAGTACATGAGACGTGCGGTGCACTTACATATCTTACCTTGAAGTAATTTAATCCACATATGGTTTAAATATCCCAAATTCAAGCTTTTTGTGGAAAATCAGACCATTTTTTGCTAAAATACAAAATCAAACTCCTATGAATAAGGGCTTATAATAAGTACTCTGACAGACATCAGAAATGTAAGCAGGCATCATTGTAATGAAAATTTTATTTTGCTTAGTAAGAAAGTTCAGCTAGATCAAAAATACAGATTTTTTTTTTTTCCTTTCTGTTGAGGAATTGAAACTATAAGTTGAACCTGTCATTCACTTTGAAGAACAAGATTTTTTTAAATGCTTTTAACACCTTTGTCATTGAGAGTCAGTGGGTGCTGTTCTTTTAATGAGATTTTTCCTTTCACTTCAAAAGTCTTTTGAGGTGTTGGTTTGTTGTGTGTCTCCCTGCCCCATGCCACCCCCTGCTATTTATTGTGAGAATGTGACCTTACTCTGTGTCATGATTCAGTTTCATCTTTTAGTGTGATTTTTATCACAGAAGAAAGGATAATATGCAATAGATCACAACATGAACAAGGTTATTTTCTTGGAGATTATTTGCTGTGATTTTTCAGTAGCACTTCAACACAGAATCTTGATGGTTGCCATTAAACCCGAGTACAGGGTTATTTTATCCTTCCTGAACTGCTGAAAGACATTTTAATGAAAATACAAAAGCCTTCTGCTAGGAGAAGGTAGAAAGTTCTGTTGATAGCAAATGTTTCAACAGCTGATAAACTCTCAAAGTAAGATAGAATAAAAATGCTATTTATTGTTTTAAGGTTATTGTAATTTATTGAGAATCTGTGTAGGGAGGTTGATTTCTCAGGCAGCTAATTTCTCATCTGTTTTGCGTGGATCCTAAATCTGGCCTTGCAGAACTCTACATTAAGTTCTAAAATAAAAGCCTGTGTATTAAGGCAGGCAGGTGTAAACAAATTAATGGTCATATCAGGTAGCCATGCATTTCAAGAACTCTACGTTAAAAGTCCAGACTCTATGGCTATCTATGTAAATATACTTAAATATGGTGTAAGTAGGAGCAGAGTTTTAAGACATATAATTTGTGCTGATTTTTCTGATTTATCTTCACAATACTCCTAGCTTCTATCATTTGCACAAGAATTTGAAGTATAGTATGCTGAATGCATGCTAGAAAATTGAATGTAAAGCAGTGAATTTACGAAAGGCAGAAAATGTTTAAAATGGCAGATGACTTCAGTGTTTTGAAAGATGAAAAGTATAAAATACAGCTGACAACTGGTGAAAAAATAAGGCAGTCAATGATAAAAAATTTTGAAATTTTTAGTTAATCTATGATGATTTGCTTTACTGATTTACATTCAGGTTTTATGTGTAAGAAATGGTATGTATGTTTAAATAATCACAATCCAGATAGTAAAAGAATAACAATAAATAGTAAAAAACACAGGAAATACTGATGTTATTTTGAAATTGGAAGCTTGCCAAGAGGAAGTATCAGTTGTATATAACTTAACCTTTTAGTGTCTTCCCTATTGTCCTGAATGGTGTTATTTTTTTATATTTGTATGCATGTGGCCACTGTTTTTAATGTACATATGTATGTACATATATGTATGCACTGTGTAAAGCAGATGACAGGCCACCAGATGATGACACCAACTGTAAGTGTAATTCTACTTGAGAATAGAAACTAGCTTATATAAATACATTAATGCACCTTGCAATAGTTATAATTGTTTAAGTTTTCTAGGTATATTTTCATAAGTGATCTTTTGTTAGACTTCCCATATATCTCTTACTGTTGTGTCAAGTCTTGGAAAATATTCTGTTCCACCAGAAGCAGCATTTCCTTAAGCATTTCAAGATGTCAGAGGTATTTTTAATAATAAACACAAGGTCTGTTAGAAAAATGAGAAATGTGAACTTCCTAAGCTTTTTCACATATTGACAATCCAGATGTTAAGGGAAGTAAAAAGAGAGACTTTACTGGCTTCATTGGTCTGCTCTGATCCATCAAAATCCATGTAGAGGAAATCTATGTTGATTAGAAGTCTAATTATGAGTCCTTATATGAAATGAATTGCTTGTAAAAGGTACAAGAATTAATGAGTAGGAGGTTGTTGCCCTCTGTACAGGTTTCGTAAAATGTCAGCTGGCAGGGCATTGCTTTCCTCATCTCATTTATTCTTTGTGGTTTAGCCTGGTTGTGGATATAATAGTATCTTCTTTTATTTTCAGCCTGATTTGGGTTCACATTCTCTGGGAATTATTCCCAGTCTACAGAGACAGAAGGCAGAGAATAATAGAAGTGTCTCTTAAGAATCAGATCTTTTGAAACTTTATATATATTAAAACAATTAACTGGCAGCTAGTTCAGATTCATTGGAGGTTTTCTTTTCCTTCTGATCTTAGCTCTTTCCCAAGTAAGAAAGTCTAGGGAAAAAACTTTGCAGGTCTTGAGAACAATGCAGGTATATAGGGGAACATAGTCCAAGGTTACTGATCCCTCAAGTATGGATTGTGAATGGGCTTGTTCATTTTTATGTGGAAAGGTCTTTTAGCAAAACTGAAATGTCACCGAAGGTTCAAGAGAACAATAGAAAAATTCTGCCAGAACTGAGATTAGTACAGTAATGTATAGAATCACATTATGATGGTAAGACCAGTCTTTCTCAGAAGCATCTATGAGTGTACAGCTTATTAGAAAATGAGCAACAAAATTGGGACAAAAGTAGTGACACGCATATTATTTGTAGGTCCTGGGCCTTACCTGTCTCACAGCCAGTGCCCTCAGTTGAACCTTAACCTAAACCTGAGACCAACAGGCATCACCCAGAGGAGGAAGTTGTCAGGGAAGATTTCCCTGGGCAGCTGCACTTTACTTTGGCAGCCCCTTCTGGCCCGGTACATGCTGTAGCTGTAGGGTCTCTCTGTCAGCCTCTCTGCCAGCCCTAACCCTTGGTCCTCAGGTAAGTCTCTTTATCCGGGACCAACAGCCGTGATCCAGAGAGAGGGTTTTGCAGGGGAAATTTCTTTTGGCAGCCTTCCTCTATGTTTGGCAGGCCTTTTAGCCCTACTTATGCTGCAGCTCTAGGATCTACCCTTCTCAACCCTAACTCTAGGCACTCATCTGAGCCTTAACCCAAGAGCAGGACTTCTAAGGAGAATTTTCTGGATCCCACCCCTTGCTTTGGCAGCCCCTTTATCAGCCTTACTTAGCAGCTTTACGCTTGCTTTGTTGCCAAACCCTAAGACTAATTGCAGGTGTTAATGATATTTTATGAGAGTGTTTGGCAACTTTTAATCTTTTAGAAAAATCTATTGTTATTTTGACCTTATGCTGAATGTGCTGTAAATTCATGTGCTGTATTCTGAAAAAGCAGTTAGTATTAATCTTCTCAGACTTACTCTGATATATTTTAGTTTATACTAAAATTCATACTGAGGCGAGATAGTTACTTTTATAGTATGGAGCAAATCTGTCTAAAGATCTGTCTAAACTGTTTCAGATGAACAAATGTAGTATCTAAGAGTCCTGTGTAAATACTGTCTGTAAAGAAGATTGTCCTTTATTCTCCAACTGTTATATTCTCTCAGTCCCCCAAAATGATGGAAATACCTGATTTTGTAGATTTTGCATGTATGATGCATACAGAACTGTTGTGCATAACGAAGATGTAAGCACTTCTACATTTCACTTCAAGGAGGAAGTGGTCTCATGTGACTTCAGTGAGTATCACATTTTAAAAACAAGTTCAACTACATCTTGAACTTCAAGATGAAATTTTAACATATAATATCTTCTTTCACTATAGCACCTGGCATAGAAACAAATATATTTTCATCTCTGTGGAGGAAAAAAAAACACCTTTGCTTATTTAACAAATACAGAATTTAATTTCACATGGTGTGTCTGTTTCACTGGCAGATTTTGTAACATGGCTGGAATGGAAAAGCTCACATCGCCATCAAAGTGTGCAAGAGTTTACCTATCTTTCAGTTTTATTGCGTAAGTCATAAACTTCATGGTGTTTCAGAAATTCATGATGTTTTCAAGGCTGGGGGGGTGGGGGGGGGTGGGGTGCCGGGGGAGTATGATCCAGGCTACTTCATCTTGGAAATTTATGGGAGAGATGGAATACTAACCATTATGAGGGTGACTTCAAGTGTGGTAGGAAAAGGCTAAAAGGGTATATGGTCAAGGTCTACAAAATCATAAAGATTGTAGCTTAGGATGAAGGTGACAGCAAGCAAAACTCCTGCTCACCAACTAAGGAGCAGTCCCTGAAACCTCTAGGAAGTCAGTTTAAAACATACAAAAGAAAATACTTTTTGATGCAGCAGGTAGACATTTAAGAATTTCTTGCTCCAGGAAGTTGTGGAGTGCCAAAGTCTGAGAAAGACTTTTGCTGGATGGAGCATGGGATGACACAATGGAATATTTTTTACATTCTTAATTCTAGTCAAGCAGTTTTACTCATGTTGTTTGTTGTTGTGTTTTTTTAATTAAACCAGCACCTTTTTTTTATAATGCTTATCAAGGTCTCATCTAACTAAAGTATTATGTAATTGGGAAATATGAGGAATCCTGAGATTTTATATTTCCTTTATTTAGAATATTACAAGGAATACTTCAATTTCTGTTTTCCTCAGCAAATACTGAGAAAGGAACATAGATAAAAAATAGAGGAGTCTGAACAGCTTGGCTTTATTGGAAATGCTTGTTTATCTTTCAGTAAAATAAGTCAAACTCTTAAAGATAAAGAAACACTTCTGTTCTATACCTGAACAGGTAGCTCTAAACAGATAATTAGGTTGAGAAATCATTTGGCTAAATTCTTTCCATGCAGTTCAGGACAGTTCATTATGGAGGCTGGTTATTAGAAAATTAAGGGGAAAAGGATGAAGCTTTTCTACCCAGAAAGTGACTGAGCTGCTCAGTAGAAGTTGTGCCAGGAAACAGACTGAAGCCTTCTGAGCCCTTAGGAAGTGGAAGACCAGGGACCCATTGCCTTTTCTTTCTTACTATGAGATTATTAAATACCTCTTTTCCAACTTTGTCCTCTGCAGGACATCATACGTGATCTTAATATTAGGATTATAATATGCAAAACTGGCTGGCATCCTTTTTTCTGTCCATTTAAAATGGAACAGTGCCTGGCTGATTGTATTAACTAAAAATGTCCATGTAAACTTCCAGTAAGTACCAATAAGAATCATTTCATACAGCCTGATTTAAATGATGCACTTTACAATTTTTCACTTCTGTTTCTCTTCTATGAAAGCTTGTATTGCTAAAGACTCTGCAGTTCACCAGATGATCTTTTTTCTTTTTTTAGACAACCTATTTAGATTTGGTTTGATAGAAAAAAACCCACTTATTTCACTTGTGCTAGAAGCTTAGGATTTTATTTTTTCCCCAAAGAAAACCTTTCCCTCAGAGTGGTGTCAGTCCACTCTGAGAACAGCAGCAGCAAACTGAGAGAGTATTTACAGCAGAACAAGCTGCTTATCTGTACTGCTGTCTCCAATCACTGTTTTGTATTTTGGCTAAAAGAAAATCATTTCCCAGTCAAACACACGCTTAGGATTCATGCAGCGAGGGCAGTAGGCTCCAATTGTCACTTTAAAGATCCATTAAAATATAAAAGCAAAGGTAGCCTAAAATTCAGGGGAAATTAATTTGACTTCTGCTTAACCCTGGTCCCTCATTTTGATTTTGCTGTGCGTGCACTATCTTTTTCTCAGTCCAGCGCGTTGTGTTTCTATTTGAAGTGGTGATGCTGGTGTTTGGGATTTTTGTTGTTGTTGTGTTTGTTTGTTTTGGTTTTTTTTTTTTGGGGGGGTGGTTTTTTTGGGGTGTGTTTTGGTTTTTTTTTGTCTTTTTTGTTTGGTTGGGTTTTTTGGGTGGTTTGAAGGTGTTGCATTTTTCGGTGATGTGGCTTGTTTGTTTTCTTTTTCTTACTTTATATGCATTATAACAACTTCAGGATACTGTCTTTTAACTGATCGGATGAAGTGTTGCCCATTCTTGGCAGGAGTTTTACTTAAAGGTTAGAAAATACTTTGGGTTTCTTAATTCCTTTTCTAATTCCCCCCAAAGTTCTTGTCAATAGCCTCCTGGTTATGGGAATTTACTCCTAGCCCAAATGTATACTGTAATAAAACACTTAATGCATATGTTTCTTGCTCTGTGGGGAGGAGTATAAATGGGAGGTTAAAAGACAGGATGAGAGAATCAAACTATCTTTTAATTAAGTCCCTTAATAAACCAATGAAAGACATCCTGACATTCAAATGTGAAGTGTGAGAAAGGTCTATGACAGCACAGGAAAAAAGAGAAGATTGTGATTATCTGCAAGAGTAAATAACATGCTAGCTTTATTAAGTTCTAGCACTAGTAAAAATAGTTTCTACTCAAATGAGGATAACTTTTCTCAAGAGGGTATTTCTTGACGATAGGACAAGACAACAAAGAAACAGGTGATCAGAAGAAACTTGCTACTTAATGAAAGATGTAATTGAATATTGACTGTTTCTCCAATTACATAGTGTGATGATCAAGAAAAATATTTTGCTGTGAAATACCTACAGTCACTCATGTTACTGTCAATATGACAGGCATCAGTAGGTTCCAGGCTTAAATGCTGTGTATGTCTGGTCTAGTATATCTATATTCAATAAAGTCAGAAAGGAGAAGAAGGAAAGTTTGAAGGAAACAACCTACTCGGAACACTTGTTTCTTCATGGGCAGATTGTCTATGTTGCAATTAACTATGCAGGGTGCAGAGACTCTGGCACTGCCTTTGCATTAAATAACTTAGTCCTGAAGACTTACAGGCACTTTTGCTGAGAGCTGTTATGAGATAATTTGAAGGCTTATGTTGCTGTAATCTACATCACCTCCTATTAAGTGCTCGTCATAAGTTTGTAGAGTTTTTTGGCTGGCTAATTATCTCGGTTTGGTATCAGTCATTGTTTTGCTTCATTCAGGTTCTCCCTCTTCCTTCCTTTCCAGGAATAACTTTAGCAATCTGTAACTGATGGCATCTTGCCCTCATACAACGTGCATGGAATTGTGTTCACTGTTGCAGCACCCTGCTGCTACAGCAAGCAGAATTTTGCTGAAGCGTGGTTGGGTGTCAGTGTAACAGAAGGAGACACTGATGCTTCATTTAGAAAACGTATACTGCAGTAAATAAACTTTAAGCCAAATAGCTAATGTATTTTTCAATATTTTCCCTTCATTAATATTCACTTTCAAAAGGACAGTTAATTATTATTGTGGAGAGAGATTAATTTAGACAGTAAGACATGTGGACAGAGATCTTTGATAGTATTGTTTTCTCAGCTTACGCTCCAGTGTGATTCTAAGGAAATTTCCTGTATTGAGGCTTGCAAGTATATCTTCTAGAAGCATGCCAATTACTAAGTGATGAGCCTGTGTGGTGACAGCATATTGTCTTCTTTTTGTAAGCTTAAATTAAATATTTGTTTCAGGAAAGGTTATCCTTGTTATTTAAGTGTGAATTATAGAAATAATCAAGCATTGCTTTACATCCAGATTGTCTATTTATTTTCCAGTAGGTTGTTCCTGAGGATAACTTTCAGATTGTTTTTACAGAAAATGTCCATTGTTTACTTCTAATAACACTTGCCTTTTTAGCAAATGTAAAAGGCAAATTCATATGCCAAGTTGAACCATAAAATGAGGATATTAATTTGTAATTATTTTGGCTTTGGCCAGTTCTCCCTGAAATACAAGGAATCAGGACTTGGTCCCAGTAGACATTTGTATTTGATTCCAAATAAACTTTAAAGTAATCTTTTCCTGTAGTACAGGTAGAATACATGATTTAATATGTTGGTGTTTTATGCCATAGAAAGCTTAACCTTCTGTATCAAGTTAATATACAGTGAAATAGCATACTTTCTTAGATCAGAGCCTCAAAAGGGCTTAGGTCCTAGCTATGGGCTGGAGTGCCCAACTGTAATTACTCCCTGACATGGAGGTGCCTAACTTGCCTTCAGTTAAAATTTTCTAGCATCTAAGCATATACAAAAAGTTTGCCTCCATTGCATCCCAGTTAAATGACTCGGTACCTATTTTGTGTTCAAGCCTACTTCAGATCCTCAGAAAAGGATCCTCCAACAATTTATTGAGAGAGGCTACATTCAATAAGCCAATATTTTGACACAGCACAGGCATGTACTTGGATACCTTTCATTCCATAACATAACTCCATTTTGTTAAGGTATGGTAGTCTGAAATCCACTGTCTTTCTGAGTGTGAGGGAGTTTCTTGTACGTTTTCTACATAGGTGAATGTCAGAGTTAGAGACTGGCTAATTTCTTTAGAGGCAATTTCCATCCTTCTATTGAAACTGTTCCACTGTGCCATGAACAACTGAATAATTGTTGGAGCAGAAAAAATCAAGCAAAACTGGATGAAGGGATTTGGCAATTCTGAAGTGTCCTGTTCTTCAACTCGTACTTCAAGACAAAGTCCATTTAGAACAGACAGACACTTTATTGAAAGCACAAATCAAATCTTCAAAGCAGGAGTCCTTTCAATTGTTTGTTGAGGGTGGTGGGTATTTATTTTTGTTTCTTTGTTGGTTTTTTTGTTCTTTAGTTGTGGTTTTTTTTTTTTTTTTTACTGTCTTCCAGAAACTCTTTCCCTGCTCACATCCCTCCCACATAGTTGGGAGATTTGGGGCTGCTGTAACAACTCATGTTCTTCCTGCATGCAAAAACCACTTATAAATATCCAGTAGAAAGTTTTTATTCTTGATCAGTTATTTTCAACTTTTTCTTTAGTGTGTACCTCTTTAGAAAATTCACATTAATAGTGTTGAACAGCAGACAAAAACCTGCTTTTCTTTACGTACTGTGGACTCTTTTAGAGGCAGTTACTGGGGTAGACTGTATTGTTTATAGAAGAAGCAGATTTGTTACTTCTCCATGGTTCCTTTCTAGGAATACCAATTCTTTTCAGATAGAAAACTGTATTAAGTGCTTGTTTGCTACTTCACATGACCTGGATTTAGATTAATGGCCTCTAAATAAGAAACTTTATAAATTTACTAGTAATAAGATTAAAATTCCACTATTCTTTTCACCAGAGAATCTCCAGAGCAATGATTAATCTAGAGTAAATGATCTACCTTGAGTATATAATGTATTCATTGTAATATATTGTTCTATTTCTTCAAATATTGTTAGCTTGAGATATTCAATAAAAGCAGTAAACTTAAGTCTTATTCATAAACTTGGGCAAAGATTATAGAAGTGAAAGCCCAGCTAGAACTCAGGCTGGCCACTGTTGTAAAAGATAAGAAAAAATGTTTCTGTAAATACATTAGCAACAAAAGGAGGGGTAACGAGAATCTGCATCCTTTATTGGATGCAGGGGGGAACACTGCCACAAAGAATGAGGAAAAGGCTGAGGTACTTGATGCTTTCTTTGTCTCGGTCTTCAATAGCAAGACCAGTTATGCTCTGAGTACTCACCCCCTGAGCTGGAGGACAGGGGCAGGGAGCAGCCCTGGAGGAAACAGTTAGTGACCTGCTGCTCCACTTTGGCACAGACAAGTCCGTGGGGCCAGATGGGATCCACCGAGGGTACTGAGGGAGCTGGTGGAGGAGCTCGCCAAGCCACTCTGCACAGTTTATCAACAGTCCTGGCAAAACTGGGGAGGTCCCAGCAGACTGGCGGTTACCCAACATGACGCCCACCTACAAGAAGGAGGATCTGGGAAACTACAGGCCTGTCAGCCTGACCTTGGTGCCGGGGAAAGTTATGGAGCAGGTCATCCTGCGTGCCATCGTGCAGCACGTGCAGGACAACCGAGGGATGAGGCCCAGCCAGCCTGGGTTTATGAAAGGCAGGTGCTGCTTGACAAACCTGGTCTCCTTCTACACCAAGGTGACTCACCTCTTGGATGAGGGAAAGGCTGTGGATGTTTTCTACTTGGACCTTAGTAAAGCCTTTGAAACTGTTTTCCTGGAGAAACTGGCTGCTCATGGCTTGGATGGGTATACTTTATGCTGGGTAAAAAGCTGGCTGGGTGATAGTAAATGGAGTTACACCCAGCTGGTGGCCGGTCACACGCGGTGTCCCCAGGGCTCCGTGCTGGGGCCCGTTCAGTGTCTTTATGGAGGGCCTGGCTGAGGGGATGGAGCGCACCCTCAGCCAGTTTGCAGATGGCCCCCAGCTGGGCGGGAGTGTTGGTCGGCCTGAGGGCAGGAGGCTCTGCAGAGGGTCTGGGCAGGCTGCACCGATGGGCCGAGGCCACTGTACGAGGTTCCACCAGGCTCAGTGCCGGGCCCTGCCCTTGGGTCACAGCAACCCCCCGCAGCGCTCCAGGCTGGGGGAGAGCGGCTGGGCAGGGCCTGGGGGGAAAGGGCCTGGGGGTGCTGGCTGGCAGCCGGCTGGGCAGGAGCCAGCAGGGTGCCCAGGTGGCCAGGAAGGCCGGCAGCGTCCTGGCTGGTGGCTGAAACGGTGTGGCCAGCGGGGCAAGGGCAGTGACCGTCCCCCTGCGCTCGGCACTGGTGAGGCCGCACCTCAGGTACCGAGTTCAGGTTTGGGCCCCTCGCTGCAAGAGGGACAGGGAGGTGCTGGAGCGTGTCCAGGGACGGGCAGCGAGGCTGGTGGGGGGTCTGGAGCACAAGTCTTGTCAGGGGCGGCTGAGGGAACCGGGGTGTTCAGCCTGGAGAGGAGGAGGCTCAGGGGGAACGTCATTCTTCTCTAGGATTCCTTGAAAGGAGGCTGTAGGCAGGTGGGGGTAGGTCTCTTCTCCTGGATAACAAGTGATGGGACAAGAGGAAACAGCCTCAAGTTGCACCAGTGGAGGTTCAGATTGGGTATTAGGAAAATCTTCTTCACTGAAAGGGTGGTCAAGCATTGGAACAGGCTGCCCGGGGAGGTGGTGGAATCGCCGTCCCTGGAGGTGTTTACAAAATGCATAGATGTGGTGCTTAGGCACATAGTTTAGCGATGGACTTTGTAGTCTTGTGTTGACGACTGGACTTGATCTCAAAGGTCTTTTGAAACCTAAATGATTCTATGGACTTTAGTCTTATTCATAAAGACAAGCCATCTCCAAAGTGTGTGTGTGTACACACATTGTGGGAGTGAGGCTTTTAGAGATTATACCTCTAGGGGTCAGGTTCACTTAAAGTTAATTTATTTTCTTACACAACTTGATTCCTTTTCACTGAGGCTGAAAAAACCAATCAATTTCTATGATACATTACCCCTTCAAAGTCATAACCAACACTGCTGATTCATGAAAAGATTACCATGCCTTCAAAAGTTCAATTAGCTCAATCTGATACAGAATTTCCAAAGGCAATGTTGTCCTTTGAGGTAATATATATGTCAAAACAAAACAAAAAATATACTAGCTGCATAAATATCATCCACTTACATTTAAATACTAACACTGCAGACGTATTCTACCTATGGCACTTAAAGAAATGGAGTCATATTGTAGAAAAGGTTGGAAATATGCTTTTTAACACTGAGCATTATTTTCAAGAAGAATCAATTATAATAAAAATATGCTTGCAGAGTCTTAAAGTAAGGCACTTCTCCAAGTTTTCTATTTCTTTGTGAAACTTTCTGCTTTGTTTGAAATCAAATGTATTAGATTCCATTTATTTGCTGTTACTGGGTTTTGTGTGTTAGTGATATTTTAAGTTCTTAAGTTTCACTGAATACTGAATTGAACTTCACATAGAGTTAAAGTGAGAGAAACTTTTCAATTTCATAAGAGTTTAGCTGTTTTGGTGCATAGATACTTGGGCATCCAGTGCAGCATCCATGGACCTGGACTGAGCTCTTTTTTGCACATCATGGATACACCTCTGGCTCTTCGTTGGGAAGGTGCCAATTCTGTTAAATTGTTAATGTGAAAAATGGATTCAAGATAAATGTAGTCATTGGAAAAGGAGACTGAGAGACAAAGAGGTGTAAACCTAGTCCAAGTAACTGTTTTTCCTCTTTCTCTCTTTTTTTTAAGGGTAAGACTCCTGCTTCCTCCAAAAAAACCCCACCCCCACCCCTCAAAAAAATCCCCAAACCCAACAAAACCAAAACTTTCCAAAAAAACCCAACCAAAAACCAAAAGAGAAAAGAAACTGAGCTGTAACGACAATAAGCTGAGGTGGTCATGCTTGATGGGCAGGTTTACTTTAATAGTTTAGTAAAGTCTTATTGTGCAGCAAGTAATATGTAACACCGACATTAATGATTTGCCTGCATGGTCTCAAAGACTTTCAGTCAGTTGTCACAATAAACAGTTTTGGTTTGGATTCTATTTGTACTGCTCCTTCTCGTCATGGTGCTGGGGAACTTTGATGTTACATGGTGTATACAGCTTACTGTTACAGATCTAAGGCTTTAATATAGTATGGGCTTAAGGCTTTCACGTAGGCACATCAACAATGAAAAAGAGACAATGGAAGTCCCCACAAAACATTGCGGAAGCAGTGTGGTGATTGGTATTTGGATTTTGGGGGAGTTTGTGATTCGCTGGTGATTCACTTGTGATTCAGTATACTTCACAGAGTATTCTTCCAAGTGCTGCCTACATACGCAGTGTTATGCCTTGTCCAGGTGTCATCAACATCTGGGCATCCTTTCGATATCACACCTTAATTTAAGGCAGTGTAGAAAGATTTAAGGAGACAGTAAGTGGAGGAAAAGCACTGTGTTTTGTGCCTCTAAGAACTCCTTGTTTCAACTGTGGCCTGAAAACCCATGTGTTTTGAAAAATAAGTAGAAAATAATTAACATTGTATTTTTGCTTCAGCCAGACTGTGATACGAGGCACCAGGTTGTGATTCCAGTGTTAACAGGTTCACAGCTGAATTATATGGTGCAAGGAGGAATAGTTTAGTATTTCTAGCATTAAAGCAATTAAAACATTGGACTGGGTTCAACATTCTGATCAGCAAAATTTCCTCAATGAACCAAAATGGAGAAGAGGACAACCTGTCCTTTTTCAGTTCCTGTCCAGTGAATATGTCAGTGACACTATGAATCAGTTGCTGAAATCTGGTAGAACTACTGGGCGTGACCCAAGCCCTGCAATCTATTTTGAAACTTTATTCTCAAAATGGTAGATTTTAATATCAATCACCATCTTTTTTTCTATTACTGGTTAATGTTTCCAAGATGCAGAGCTGTGATAATGACCTGCAGAATCTGGTGTAGTAGCCCAAGCATTTTTTCTGGGGAATAATGGAGGGATTTCATATTAATAGCTTGGGTTTAGGTATAGTGTTGGAAGAAGTGGTTACTACAAGGTAATCACACTGCTTCTGTTTCTGTTTAGAACATTAAGTGACTATTTCAGCACAATTTAGGATGAAATCTGGTCAGATTTTGATTAAAATTCCGTATCAGTATTCACCTGTGAGACTCATGCTCTATCTGATAAACATCGTCGATCCATAAGTGAAGGTGGTAGTGGAAACCAAGCAACATTTCAAATGTCTTACATTGGTCAAATGACCCTAATGCTGCACAAGACTTAGGTATTGAAAGAAAACAGCTGGACGCTGGTTTGTTGTTGAAAAGGGGTTTTTTGTGTGTTTGTTAGTTTGTTTTTTCCCTCCCGGTAACATGTCAGCTTAGAACTTTTTGTGGTATTTGCCTTAAATATATGTTGACTTTTTCTTGCTTAAAAATTGAAATATGAAATAAAAAATATTTATGACTATTACATTTTGTTCTTTTTCTTAGTGACATCAGAGTTTTGGGGTTTTTTTTTTTGTTTTATTTTAAACTTGAGTGAGAATCCCAGCAAGCTAGTGCACAGTCAGCATAAATCAGACCTTCTGACAGCATTCCTTTGTATCCCAGAACTGTGCTGAACATGCATTTTTTTAAGCACAGGTAAAATAACTCTCAGTTCTCTGCACTGAGGCTAAGAGTGCCAGCACAACTAACAGTGTTTGTGTCCAAAACCTGGAAACTGCTCTAAGATGTAGGAACTGGCCTTCTAACTATTTATCTTCCGTAATTACCAGAAATATTAGAATGAGCACAGGACTGCAGGAGCTCAAATAGACTGCTTTATTATTCACTAAACAGTTATACTGTGGTGATACTATAATTGGCTATTGTGGAGATTATTAGTGTCCCAAACAGAATTGTTACTTGAAGTCTTGAGTAAGAGAAGAAACTGATTAATGCTTGAGAAGGAAAGATTCTCATTATTTGAACCCTCTCAGCAAGAGAGAAATAACTATCTTGACTTCTTCCTAAAATTATGTTCTCCAGGTTTTTGAAAACTGTCAAAATTAGAGTAAGCCTTCATTCTTGCTAAGAGCTGCCCTTAAAGTGTGTCACATGATTTTATGTGGAATAAATGCTGTGCAAGTGTAGATATCTGGGAGAGCCTGTGGGACAGGGGAATGAGAACAGGGAAGAAGAAAACATCCTGCATCAAGTATCAGTGGTTTTAGCGTAAATTAGATTTATATGGAGTTTGAACAATAGTGTTTTTTAAAAGCTGCAAATAGCCTGAAAATAATGAACTTTAAACCTATCAAAAATATTAATAACGTTGCTTCAGGTTTAGAAGTATACTTTTCTTTAGCCTTAGAGGTATGTTTTTAATTGAACTGTGGTGTCAGAGAGCGGTCGCACAGAAATCTATGTAAGAGATAGGGAAACTGAGGAATGCTGTAAAACTGACTGAAGTTCAAAACTGTTTGAGTTAATAGGTTTTTCCAGAAACAACTCCTGGTTTATAAGGAAAAAGAGCTGTTTTCTGTTGATGATTTTGAAGCACTGCTGCCACCAAAGCTAGGCTCCTTTCTTGATAGGCTGGTGCTATTTAAAGAGCACACAAAGCTACCAAAGGAAATACACAAGGAAAGGGCATACGTTTGACTTCTTACCAGAGGTGACTAATAACAAATGTAGTTTATCTCAAGCTTGCAAGGAATGTAATTAGTTTAGGAGATCAGGCATGGGGGAAAACAAATAGGAACACCTGAATGTGCTAATGCTTTGTGATTAATAAGCACTTTGTGTGTAATAATCAGCGGCCTTTTGAATTGTGAAAGTCATATTCTGAAGCCATTGACTTGAGATATTTAGATGGGAGTTTCAAAGAATCAAAGCTAAAGGGTATGGAAATAGAAATATACACCACAGAAGAGGCTGATCGTAGGCTTTAGGATATACAAGCTGTGAAATGGGGTTGATTATAAAATGTATAAATTGGTAGAAAGAGCAGCTTGATACTAGCCTAATAGCAACACTAGAGAAGGATGACTGGGAAACATGCAGCATGAAATAACTAAGAGAAGACTGAATGACCCACAGTTAACAAAATAATATTTACCAAAATTAGTGGTTACTAGATTATTGTTAAAACCAAAACAAAACTAGTAAGAAAACAATTTTTTATAGTTTGCTAGTTGATCATACCTTACTATATACAGGTCCTATATGTTTCATTGGTTGCTAAGACAGTTTCAGAACTTCTTCAAAGTGTTTAGGAATGTATAATTGCACTAGTAATATCTTGCTGTCCTTGCTTTATGCTGTAGTAATAAAGGACTTAATTTTTCTCTTTTAAATGCTGCTTATCATTCCATGGACTCTTAATCATGTTCTTTCAGCCTTCAACACTTGTGTGTTAGTTAATTTAATGAATTATTGTATACTTTTTAGTTCTGCAGTCTTGCACTTCAGTGTTCTTAGTTCTTGTCACTACTAGAGATATCTGTATCCTTCATTGATTACATTAATGTAGCGGTAGTCCTAAGGCTGGATTACTGATTATTTCATGTGTTTTTTTGAGATTAAAAGACACATCAGACTTGATGGCTCCAGTTGTCAGCTATTTTCTTACTTAAATGAAGTTAAAATTGAGTTTTGTGGTATCATTTGTATGTAATGACTTTACATTTGATTTTGAATTCTCTGGCATCAATGATTTTGTGAAATGGAGCATCTAATAGTATTACAATTGGAGGAAGTATGGCTTAGTAAAGTATCGGATTGGCATACAGGATATGTAGTTTCTCTTCATTCTTGGTCTAATGACAGAATAGTGATGAGACAGGTGCTTCATCTCTGTGTGCTGTGGTGAACCTGCCTGTAAATTAGGCATAACTATGCTCATGTGTGTAAAGTGCATGCATTAGATTTTTAGAGCGCTGTAGGAGAAAAGCTACTATTAAAGGCATGATTCCTGTATTGTGTCTCCTCACTGTAGTCTGGGAAATCCCACCTGACTGTTAGACAACTGCAATATTTTGAATAATCTAAATTATATCAAAATCTATAAAAAAAAATTCCAAAACCAAGAAGTAGGTGTATTCTTTCAAAGAAAGCCAAAGCACGTAGTATAAAAAAATAAAGGTAAGGTACTTGAAAAACCTGGTGAAACAAGTCAGATTAGTAATCTAAATTTGGTATGTAAATAAACAGTTCTCTTTACCTCAAAAAGTATAGAAAGATAAAATACACAGTTGTTAACTCACATCCCTAATTTTTAATCCTTTGTGATGGTGACCCCCTTTCTCTGAAGTTATGTCTGTACACTAGGAGCACACATATGGAGTTAGGAGGGTTGTACAATTAGTGAAATACCAATAATATCCAGTTCTAAGTAAAAGCATTAATACAAACTTTAATGTGCTCCTAGTAAGTCGTAGTAATATGAAATTAAACTGTTGTTAATGATACTTTCAAATATAGCCTTGCTGTTACAAGTAGTGCAAAGTTTACTTCTTGATCCTCCAAGTTTGTTGCATGAAGAATATCTACTTAAAATTCTAGTGTGCAATAATGTAAGTCTTTGTTGGAAAGAATAGTTCAAAAAAAGTCTGCTTTTGACCTCACTTGGTGATGGCTTGGCCTCCTGCAGTAGCTGTCAGCTCACCAAGGTTCCAGCAAAGATTGGCGGGACAGTACAAGAGATACTGAAGTCTCTAACTACACTGAAACACAAGGCTACAGGATGTAAAGAGAAACTGGCAATTATTTCTGCTCACAGGCTATAAAAGCTTTGATTTTCTGTTTCACCTCTTACCAGCTTGGGCAGGGGACATTGTCCTGTCTCCAGCTACATTACTGCGTGGCAGTACTATAAAACAGAGTGGCTGCTATTTTCAGTGGTTTGTCTCGTATAAACAGAAGAATAAAGCCAGTGTAAGAGTAATAATAAAAGTAGTATGTAATAACACTGGAAATTACCTCCCTATTAATGGAATTGCATGAATCATTAATTTCTTTGGTACTTTATCCATAGAATAAATGAAAACCAGAAAACAAACACTAACAATAAACCATAGAAAACATAATAAAGTGGGTTTTTTTTTCTGAACAAAGAACAATGTTTTGAAGTCTGCTATTTATATAAAGTAGAACAAGACTGAAAATAGAACAAACAAAGGTTTACGTAGAAATAGCCAAAAAGTAGGTCTGTAACTTAGGACGTGGGAGAACTGTATCCCTATTTCAAATCAGTGGTAATCAAGAAACTAGGATTTCTGACATCTAGGCAAGATCCTGAAAGATGATGATACACTGACTTGTAACAGTCTCCTGGAAAATTGCGTTTCTTACTCCCTTTTTTTAAGGTTCTGTATGGTGATCTGATAAAAAGAGTGTGTAATGGTCAAGTAGGAAGGTAAGAGAAACCTTACTTTAGGCTAGGTTACATATGATTTCAGAGACACTTAGATGATTATGTTATACTGTATAAATGGAAAATAGTAGTTAAGGTCTCTAGATCTAAAATGTATATATGCAAGACAATGTCTAAAACGAAACAAAAAACATTCAGATTCATCCACCAACTCTAGTTTTTGCTGTACTCATATGGTGAAAGGGTTGAGGGGTTTTAGGTTTGGTTTGGTTTAGTTGTTTGGTTTTTTTCTTAAGATGAGTTTAAATGTTTTAGGCTGAGATTCTAATTAACTAGGAAAAAATGAGGATGAAATAACTTGAATAGCACTGATGCAGCCTGTCAAATGAATAGATTCATAGACAAAATTACTGAAATACTTTCACGTCTGAAGTGTATCTTCAGACCTTAAACAGAAAGTATTTCAAGCCATGTCCATCAGATAAAGACTTAGTTGACAGCATTGACAGATTCCAGGTACAAAAGCTATTTTCTATGTCATCAAAAAATGGGAAATTTTTGGTCATTCAGTGGGAGAATGGTTACACAAGAATTTGACTAGATGATTTTTATCCCGTAATATAATTCTTGATGTTCCACAACCTCATTGTCTTAACAATTCTGCTTTAAGTACCCTGTATCTGCCCCTATAAGTTGTTGGTGGTTTTTTCCCTTCTTTTTTGTTTTGAAAAACGTTGATATATAAGCACGTTCTTTTCTTTAAGAATAGAAGCAGCTGCTGTTTTCCATATTTTTTAGGAACTGTTATTTAAATCAATTTCTTAAACTCTGTCAAAATGTCAAATCCTTGCCTTCAAGTTTAGAATGGAAATTTTAATTAGGCTTCTGGATGCTGGTGTTATAATGTAATACATAGTATGCATGGAAGTACAGATACTTACTATGCCAAAAATGTTAATTTTTTCTTTTCATAATAGTTGTGACCTTTTGAGACCATTTTTAAATGTTCTTCATAGTTTCTTAATTTTAGGTCGGACTATATATGTGTATTGTTGTCCTTTGGGAAAAGTCCTGCATAATTTAGTAGTAGAACAAATATGTTTTACAAAACTCTAAAATCTCAACAGTTCTAGCTCGTATTTGATGTGCATGTGTGATGCAGTTAGTAAGTGATGCCACAGGTAGTATCCTATAGTACTTGTGATACGATTCTATACAATTCTATGGAAAGTGTAAAATACATAGTAACCATCTATATTTTTTATAAAATATGGATGGTATTACATCAGTCTCCAAAGGATCTGTTTTAATAGTTTTCCCTTATATAAATTAAATTTGAGAGGCTTTATTCTTCTCTAACTGGGCAAAAGAAGCTTAGGTGATTTGAGCTAACTAGTTGGGATGATGTTTCACAATTCACATACAGACATGTTGGTAGTGATGGAAGAGTATCTGTAAATGCATCCCCCCCTCCCAAATTATTATCAATAAGCGATGGAGTTTGAGTTTAGATCAGCCTTCTTTATTTCCTCATTTTAGAAGCACCAGTACTTCAAATCTGTATTTCAAGTGCACGTGCTAAAGTGATATCTGTCCAAAAAAGGGCCTCTAGTTGAGAAAGTTGAACTTTTCATGTAGTGCCTACAAATGTAAGAGCTGTATTACCCTGCTGGGTGATGTTTCATTTGCTGTGAAAATGGCTAGAATACCTGATGTGGTGGGAAAGCTCAGCGGTTGGTGTAGGTAACTGGGGTGCAGGCAGAGGAAGGAGCAGGGGGTAGGAGGACCTCAGGCTGGCCAGAGTTCCCTCTGGGTACCTTGGAGTGTGTCAGGAAGGTGCTGGCTGCAGGAAGAGCAGAGCTGGTTAAACTTTATTTTGCTGCCTGGAAAACAGTGGAAGTTTCTGTAGCTACAGGGCAGGCCAAGCAAGCAGATATATTCTGCCTACGCACAAGGTCTACGTAAACAATGCCAAGAACGTCTTCAGTCCATGGGATGTTGCAGTGTGTGGAAGGCACGTGTTCTAAAGTCACTGAACCCCTTCCCTTCTTTCTGTGGACTGTTTGTGCTCTAGAGTGTATAGTTTAGTTGTGCATTTTTAATACCAAGGTAACAAATTAAAACCCTTTCTACAAATTTTATGGTCCATGTTATTAACTAAGAGGGAGACTGTATCTGGATGTAATTCCATTTCATAGGATGAAAATGATTTTATTTTCTGTCTAATTAAGAATTAGTGATTGCTTTGTAAGTCTGCTGTGATATCCCTGAGGATATTGCCGATGAAAATGTAAAACCCGCATGGCATCCACAGCTCTCTCCTAAGACCATGTTTTTGTCTCGGGGTAACCTGGTGTAGCAGGAGATGCAGCAGTTGCCAAGGTAACTGTTCTTTTCTAGCGTGATGGCAGCAGGTGACTGCTTGCCTGGATATCCACAGTGATTTTGCTCAGGTTCTACTCCTTCAGTAAGGATGTACATGTTCTTCTTCAGACTGTTTGCCTCTTACAGAGGCTTTAAATAATACCCCAAGGTACATGATGAATATTAAAATATTATTCAATATTATTCAGTGATTATTCTTCCTGTAGTGTTGTGTTATTAATATTAATATTTTAGTAATGTTTTAAATGCAGACTATTAGAGCAAGGCCCTTTTATATTATGATCGTTCTCAGAGAAATGTATTTTCTGATTTTATTTTTTCTTTTTAAACTTAGTTTACTGTTTCAAGACTTCAAAACCCTAACTAATTAACTCTACATTTAAATCTGGAACTAACGAGACAAAAGCTGCAAGCAGAATTTCAGTTTTATTTTTATTGTACTGTCCTTAAGTGGAATTAGTAAGATATTTAAAAATAAGACTGATCTCCCATCCTAATTCTGCTGCAGCATTCTCCTGGATTTAAAAGAAAACACACTTAGCAAAAAGGTGATCAGATTTTACAGCCTTTGAGGATGCATGGGAAGGTTCTCATGAAATGTGACGAAATAATTATTTTCTTGGCCACATTTTTTTTTTTAAGTTGCTGTTCGTCTGAATACCATCTGTATAATTAAATACTCCAGTTTAGAAGATCTGTCCTGTTTCGCATCCTGTGTTCTACTGCATTGTGCTGACTTCATTTTGCACACTTAGAGTAGAATTTTCAGGGATTAGAACCTAATTCTTCAGTGTGTCATAATTAGGTTTTATCTTTAATGTGGTAATGAGACTGATAGCTTTATTCAGTCTGTTAGCAGACCCAGAAAGAGACTCTGTTGCATTATTTAATGACAGTTTGTAAGCTTATTACATAAACATGATCAGAGAGTGAATTTTGTTAGTTATATGTGAAGAGAATCTTAAATTTGGGACAATTGGAATTGTTTTAAAGGTTTCACCTGTGTATTAAGTTTACCATACAAGCCTCTGAACACGTGATACATCTGTGGCCTGAATTCCAGCTGTTAAAATACTTCAGAACTGGGCAATCTTCCTCTTATAATCTCTGAATTTAGCTCTGTATGTGAAATAGTATGTCTTAAAAGGAAAATGAAAGAAAAATTTCTTCCTTATTCTGTTACTATTATGAATAATATCAGCATCCCCAAAATAATAAGCAAGCTGTCAGTACATAAGGAACATTGCTAAATAAAACCATCAGCTATATTTATGGAGAGATGGACAAGACAGCATCAAATCTGTGCCACCTAAGAATCAAATCCGTATTTTCAGTGGAATTATTCTGTATACTGACAATTATGACAATGAAAGATTTGCTGGATTTCTTGTATTTATTTTCTGTAAGTTTTTTTCTGAACACTTGATTTCTGGAAAGGAGGATTTGTGGAAACAAATCTGACAAATAAAAGCTGACTGTGAAACTGCTTTGTAACAGGAGTGTAGTCTGCTTTCTCTCGATGACTGAAATTAAATGCAAGGTATGATTGTTGTATGAGATAGGCAGTTCTTGGCTCGGAGGTAGATTGCTTGACCCCCCAAGAAAGGGGTTGGGGAACAAGTAGGTTTGTTTTAAGCATCCATCTTAGCCAAGACTACCATCCGACGGGTAGACTCAACATCTTGACATTACTGTAAATGTTAATGTTAGCTCTGCTTTGTTTTGATAGTTTTGTCAGACACTTATTCACCAATGGTACTTATTTAAGTAGATCAGACTCCTAGAATTAACAAAACTACTGTAAATCCCTGTCCAAGGACACATTTTTTTGACTGAGGCGTGTAACTCATAACAGATGTGATAGTTGTTTTCTTCTCCCTCTATGACTTGACACTAAATCATGTAGTAGCTCAAGTGAGTGACCAGCAGTGACCAGAGCACAGCTCTAAGGTTCTGTGTGGACTCAGAAGTTACATGAAGTGCACCAGCTGGTAAAAATAAACCTCTACAAGCCTTCTCCAGAAGCTTTTTTTTTTAAAAAAAATTTAAATGTTTAATTACTGCAATAAATTTCTTTCTCTTCCTATAATGATTTCCAAATTAATCTCTGCTATTAAACAAAGGCAAACAAAAAAATGTTGCTATAGCTGCTAGTAGTTTCTGAAAGAAGATGTCTTATTGATACATATTTATTCCCTCTGCTTCTACATGTCGTGCTTTTGATTAATAAAGTCTCCCATTAGTGGAGCAGGATGGAAAGTAAAGTCCTTCTAAACTGACAAACTAGTACTCCCAATTTACTTAAGTAGTATAAAAATGACTCTTCAGTGTGAAACAATGTTCTAGCCTTGAAGGTTCTAACTTCAGTACAGTTAATTGTTAAAAAAAACGCATAAACCAGCAAACTAAACTGTGGGTATGTGGATTCTCCTGAAGTTGGATTTCTCTGTGATAGTTGTATTATTAACTTCCAGAGATATAATAGAGCTCCTAGAAACATGTGGTTCCTTCAGAAATGACTATTATTGCAAAGGTGAATCATCTAATCATCCACAGGTTGTGTTTTTAAAATTCTTTTTCGTTTATAGAAGTAAAGCTAGGTTCTTGCTGGGAATTTTAATAACTCTAGTGAATTAAAACTGAAATATAGACCTGTGAGTCCAGAACAGCTTTGAAATGACTCAGTATTACATTTATACAGAAGAACCACATAATGTTGTGGGTTTTTTTTTAATTATGATGTGTAAATGTTTGGCTTTTTTACATCTGCAGAAGCTGCAGAACAGATGCAATATTTACAAAAAGGTAAACAACATAGTAATGCTTCAAAACATGGCGATATTTTGTGACATGAGCGATGGGTATTAGTTGTCAGAGAACATTATGTTCTGCAGCAAGCTTCTGAACATCTCGCTTTATCTACTCTTCTTGTGGCAGATTGTTAATGCCTAAAATGATAGTGTGAATGGTACATGTAAACAACTGCTAATCTGTTTGTAACAGTAAGGGTAAAATTATATATATCAGATTTTCTTAGATGAGTTGGTTCTTCCTTAAAATGTAAGTAAAGCTGCTTTCAGGCTACAGATTAGTTTAAAGATTCAAGTGCTGTCTCTTGATCAATAACAAATGAATATCAGATCAATAAAAATATGTTTGAATGTCTTCTAAATTTTGTATAGTGTTTCAGTGCAACTACTATAAACATTTTTTCCTCATGTAAATGATACCAAAGTGATTTTACTGGCTATAATGTTTGCCAAAGTAAATGAGTTTTGAGAGGGGGAAAAAAAAGCTTAATATTTGTGAGAAAGCAAGCACTTAGGCTCATGCAGTCAAGTAGAAATGTATTATTTGATCTATTTTAGTAAGAGGAGCTGAAGTAGTTCAAAGTAGTGAGTACTGTGGGTGTAGAGGTAAGTTGAAATAGAATTTAATGTTTTGGCTAACTGGCGGTACTATTGAAATAGTTGCATGGTTAACAGTGGAGTTAATTGAGCCTTGTGAGGAACAGAGCTCTGAAAACCTATTTCTAGAAGTAAGCTGTGAATGCTGTTTGCCAGGCAGTGGGAACCCAGTGTATGGGTTAGGGCTTTGCTGCACTGTGGCAAGAGGAATAACTTTATATATGAATTACTACACTCTTATTAACAGGATTTACCAATGTAACTGCTTTAAAAAAAATAAATTACTGGATTTTAAGAGGATAGACTTCTTCTTTTTGCTTATGAGCGCTACAGTGATATGCCCGTCAGCACAAGCAAGCTACGTTCATTAGAAAAAAAATAGTTAAATCACAGGTTGAGCATGTGTTGGTCCAAATGGCCACCACAAAACAAATGCTGGTAAAATTCTACTTTGACTGACTCTGACAGCATAAACAGTATGTAAGGACTTAACAATTGGATGTGTGCAAATGTCATTCAATATAATGCAAAACTTCATCTCCCTTTCAGTAGGCATTCTCAAGTTCTGTATAGTGTGGGTAAATACAATCCAGGCATTTACGAGTGCAGATGGTGTTTTTAACCAGCTGTACCACTGTGATGTAAAAGGAATTCCTTGTAACATAGAAGGGCACCTCATCAGCTGAGGGGAATGTAAGGAGAAGCCGTCTAAATGAGCCAGTAGAAACATCTGTTGCACTCATAAATTTATATGAGGTTGTTCAGCTGTATAGAATTATGTTTCACTAACACTTATTTTAATAAACCATAAAAGGGATAGCATTGCAAATTATAGATGCTGACTGAATTTTAAAATAAAACTAAATGCTTATTTTTGTACTGCATTTTCACATCATGATAACGTGGTGTTTCCCTTAATAAAGTTAGAAATTAAGTAATTTGGCAAAGAAAGTTGATAGGCTTACCCTGCAGCTTTTGTGAAGAGTCATAGTTTGGGCTATCAATGATTAAGAGATTTGGAATATGTTTTGTATGTTAATCTTCACTTAAAAGAAACATTAGTGAACAATCTCCTGTCTATCCAAGTTGAAAGCTTCTTTCTTATTCCGGTCATCTTGGAACTAGCCAAAGGGCTTTTTAATGAACCTCCTTATTGGCTTCAATGGTTATTAGATAAAATTGATTTATAAATTGGGTTGATTGTTTTACAATACTTACTTACAGACTTAGAGAGCTTGTAGCAATGCTGGTAAGGCCATGACAAGATTTGCTATACACTTGAGAATAAAGAGAACGAGTCATCCATGTATCTCAAAGGTGAGACTGTTTCCTTAATTCTTAATGGTAGAACTCTCATTCACCTAAAGACAGAATTTCATCCTCTTTTAATCTCTTTTGTATCACAGCTGCACAGTAACTTTCTTAATGTGTTTTCAAATTTATCCTGCTGCCAGTCCCCAGTACTTTTTCCTTCTGTTTTTCCAGAACAGTGTTGTGGTTTAACCCCAGCCAGTAACTAAGCACCACACAGCCGCTCACTCACTCCTTTCCATTGGGTTGGGGGAATGAGTCAGAAGGGTAAAAGTGAGAAAACCATGGGTTGAGATAAAGATAGTTTTATAGGTAAAGCAAAAGCTGTGCACACAAGCAAACGAAAACAAGGAATTAATTCACCTCTTCCCATGGGCAGGCGGGTGTTCAGCTGTCTCCAGCAAAGCTGGGCTCCATCATGCGTAACGGTTACTTGGGAAGACAAACACCATCACTCTGAATGTGCCCACCTTCCTCCTTCCCCCAGCTTTATATGCTGGGCATGGCATCATGTGGTCATCCCTTTGACCAGTCGGGGCCAGCTGTCCCGGCGGTGTCCCCTTCAAACTCCTTGCACCCCCCAGCCACCTACTCATTGGTGGGGTGGGGTGAGAAGCAGAAAAGGCCTCGAGTCTGTGCAAGTGCTGTTCAGCAATGACTAAAACATCCCTGTGTTACCAACACTGTTTCCAGCACAAATCCAAAACGTAGCCCCATACTAGCTACTATGAAGAAAACTTAACTCCATCCCAGCCAGAACCAGCACAAATAGTTAATTCCACTCCTTACTCAAGTTGACTACTCATGTGCCCTCTTTATAGCTGTGAACTACGTTGATGATGAATTTTTCCCCATTTTTGTATCATAATTTTCTTCTACAGGTACAGCTCATTCTGCTTTCCTGGTACAAATACTTTTCCCACTTACTGGTAGTCTTCAACCAAATCTATTACGAGTGCCATAGCAAATCTGGCTCAGTACCCTGATCATCATCCAGTTACATGCTACGGAGCTTGGTTATGCCTGTCTTGACTTCCCGATCTAATGGGCATAATTTGGATTTATTAGAAAGGTTCTAAATGCTGTTGTGTTGTCACTTAAAAATAAAACTCCTGAAGTAGCCCGAAAAATATGCAAGGTGGTATTTTGTGCTTAAGTTTTTAAAAGAACCTATTTAAGAATAAATAATTCCATTAACACTTGAAGGGCAGATTACTTACTAGCAATGCTTGGCAACATATTGAAATTGTTGATTATCTGAAAATATTTGAATATTGATTCAAATGAACAAATGAAAGATTGAAATGTATTCATCTTTTTACCGCCTATTTAGGAAGAATACAGTAATGAAGACATCAATGGTCTGAAATTCGATTGTGTGCACTACTCAAAGAGAAACTTGAATGCTTCCTGCTGCCGAAGGAGTACTTCTGTCAGGGCTCCTTATGGTTGAATTGTGTCATCCATGGGAGCTGCTCATTAAAATTGGTGTTTATTTGATATACATTTAATTTTTGGCAGTAAATCTCTCTAAACACACGCACAAATTTACACACATGCCTTCTTTTTATGCTAAGAAGGTAAGGGGGAAGGGACATTGGGAGATGTCGATCTGTGTTTGAGGTGGTTGGGGCTGACTGTATGCATTAACGCATCTTCAGCTTGACCACATCTTCTGCTAACGTTCGCTGGGTCCTGCCTCAAGGTGGAGCTGTTATATTTTAAATGGAGATGAAGACCTGAAAAACATTTTCTTTTCTTCCCCCAGATCTTTCTGATTTGAATAGATGTACGGGTTATATTGGCAAAGAAAAATGGCAAGCAATCTTCCCCCCCGCCTCAGCAAAAGCTGGAGTCAGCAGTGTGTTACACAGGTGGACAGACCTACAACGCTGATCCTCATTCAGTCTGACATTACCTTTCAGGGATCCAGGAAGATGCATACCTTTCACTTCCAGTAGGTATCCAGCAGGATTATCACAATATGCGCATACCGGCTGTCAAAAGCAGTGCTATTCTTGTTGTGGCTTTTTGTAATTGGGAATGTTTTCCCAGAAGAGAGTGTGTATGCGCACGCATTGTGTTCTAATTAAGACTATACAAGAGAGTTATGGCAGGCTGTCAAGTCAGTGGGATGCTGGGTATATTTTAGTCTCTCTGCTGTAGTCTAAATAACCTTTTAAGGACTCTGTTCTCGCAATGTGGTAAATAAATGCTGAATGTTTTATACTTAATAGGCCTTTGAGTAATGTATTCCATATGGCTTTGTTGCTGGAATGAGACCTTCTTATCGCTAAATACACAATAGTGACATGAGGTCATTTCAGCATGAAGAAATGCATACATCTCATAGATGAACAAAGTCAGTTTATTGTGAAGTTTAGTTAAACAGGAATACTCTAAAGTAAACATTGGTGGCACATTTAAGGAAAATGAGGGAAACCTACAAGTACTCATTTATTCTAGTCGTCTTTTACCTATCAGTTTAAATACCATGAATGTCTATTGTAGCTGGATTTGTGGAAGTGACAATCATTTCCCTCTTGTATTTTCTCTTTGATTTGGGGTATCATTATTCTTTAAAAGTTAACTATATCATGCATTTAAAAAGTTTCTTGCTCCAGACTGAGAGAGATCTGGCCAAGCCTCTCTCTTAACAGGTGTAACAAATGACCTGTTTGTAGTTAATTTTGAGTTTAAAAAATTTTAAAAATCCAGGTGGTCTCAATTTCAACCAAGGATGGCATTTACCTGAAGTAAGAAGAAATTAAATTGGGCCCTGAACAGCCTATATAATCTGAATTGGGAAGCACGACCATGGGACTGACTGTCTGATGGACTGGGTACATAGTGCCACACTGGTACCCTATGTACTGTTGAAGAGGATTCACATTTTGAAGCCAATATTCTTTACTAAGTTGGGTGACATCTGTTTTGGCAAGACTTTTACTCACTAAAAAATGCAGGTTCTAATTGCCAGCAGTATTATTAAAGTTGGGTCAAATTAGCTTTGGCTGGCACAAAAATGGAAAATAAACATTCTTGAATGGTAAAGCACTTCAGCACTCTAAAACAACATTTTAATTATTTGGGGTTAGACTAGGGGCAAGGGGTCTTGGAGATCATGGGCAAAACTGGTGACAAATTCCCTTTTTGAAGTGCAAATCTTGGGTTCAACAGACGCTTTAGTTGCGTGTTAAAAATGGATGTTTTTACTAGGGAGGACTGGTCCCTATAATCCCATTGCCTTCAAAATATTTTATTTTTTTACCTGTTACTTAGAACTTTTTTTTAGGATGAGCTTCCAACATATGTATTGATTCAGCTAGAGAGAAAATTCACGAGGTGAGTAACCTTAGCCACTGGAATATACTGGTCAAAACCACCAACAACATTAATTCATATCTTAGTGATATAAATGATAATTCCACTTAAATACTAGGTCTAGTTCTTGTTATTAAAATTACTGGAATAAAAGTATTTCCAGCTGGATGAAATAACTCAGTTTTCCCTAAGCCTATATTATATTTTGCTTTATTTGAAAAAAAGAGAAGTTCTGACATAATCTTTTGAAAAAAAAAATTCTTACTCTGTTTATTCACAGAAACTGTTTCCTCCCTTTTCCCAGATTACTCCTGGACTATCTGAGTCCTGGTTAAGCATACCCAATACTTAGCTAATTTAGAAGATCTTACCCTTAGAAAGAAAATAAATAATGGGAATTCTGTATCTATTATCTTTGTTATCAAAAATCAAACCATAAATGTCATAAAAATGAACTCTAACTTCTGCTTCCTCAGCATTTAGAAGAAATAATATGATTGCGTGATAGAGTTTTATAGGTTCATCTATAAAGAAGTTGAAGAAAAACTGCTTTGTAGTGGAAGGTTTATGTTTATTATTATGCCTTTGATGTAAAACTTGTGTGGTTTTGTCAGGTTCTTGAATGGTAAAGTGAATTTCATAATCCTATATTACTTCTTAATAATAAAGGTTGTAGACTGATATAACAAAAATTATGCCTTGGCCTGAAATTTGAATGGAAAGGAATGAAAATTATGATGTTTTCAGATTTTTACACACACCCCTCCAATGAGCTTGCTCAGAGGAGGCGTTAAACCTTTGGTTGTGGAATTAGTCTGAGTGGCTTAGAGCGTTGGTTGTCTTACCTAGTGTTTTTCAGAGTATTTAGGGGCATGTTTATTATCCTTGATGAAAACAGCTGTTAGAATCCTCTGTTAACTGGAGTCCCAGGTGTTTTCTATTCTTTGGCTGTGCAGTCAGCACTGCAGCTGTGGCCTTGCTTTACCCCTGAGTTTTCTATGACTTTCAGGTGCTCAGAGTTGGGTTTCTGAGCAGTTTTCAGTTCTGGTCTCACATGCTGTTGATGATTTTTGAATGGTTCAGGTCTGTTCTGAGAAAGGGCAGATAATTCCTTATAGCAATACGTAAAATTACCTGAAACTGATTGGAGGCTAGCTGGAACTTGGAGACTAGTTTTGTCAGTTTCTCCCAAATTGATGAGAATGAATTTGGGCTTGGTATGACTCAGAAGTGACTGGACACAGACTTACCAGTTGTCAGGACTGGATTGCATGGGACTTTATTGTGATACCATTTAGGATGCCTCTATGGATGCTTCTTCTGTTTTATAGGTAAGCTTCTAAATTTCAGGGGTTGAGTTCTGAAGTATTAAGATGAGTACAAAATAAACCTCCTATCCCTGTCCCATCTGACTTCTCGGTTTTTGCTGTAGAACTGCACTTTCTGTCTTTCTGCTCAGCTTTTCAGAAGGACTGTGGATATCAGCATTTAAAAATCAAACTGCCATTTTCAGTCCACGCTCTTTTTTCTCTTACACCAGTTCTAGCTGGCAGCTTCAGCTCAGCTAAGCTCAGATTGGAGTGGCTGGTGGTGTCAGAAATAACTTTTGTTATCCTCTCAGCAGAAGTGATCAGAAAACCATGGCAGAAGGAAGATGGTGAGCTGAATAAGCTTCTAACAGGCTAATAAGGCTAAGTTAATAAATCCAACAGGGTTTGAATATCTGAAAAGCATACTAATGCTAACATTTCCTGAGAAGGGCTTGCTGTACTCTTCAGTCTTTCTGCCAGAACTGTGTAGGTGGATAACCTATTTTCACAAAGATACTGCTCCCCTTCTGTCAGGCAAAGATATGTCATCAGGAAAGAATCCATAAAATTTATGAACTGCAGACTCACTTGCATTTTTCAGCCTTTACTGGTGTTTTATGAGTCCAGATAAAGTAATGAATAAAATGCTCAAAACATAACCCCATTTTTTTAAATCTTTGTCTGTCATGTTTTAGTTTATTAGAGCAGCACTGGTTTCCAGCAATGTTGTATAGTGGTCTAAAGAAATCTTAAAAGGAATAGTTTAATAATGTTAAGAGACTGACATGATTAGAAAATTGAAATATAAATGACAGCCATGTTTTCCTGGAGTTGTCTTATCCTTCCTCCCTTTGAATCCTGTGGTCCCAACCAACTGCCTCCTCCAGATAATTTTCAGAAAGAATGAACATGAAACATTTTCCTGGGATTTCAGCATGTTGTGGCAAACTACAAATGTCAACTGTACTTGTTTAGATGAATATGTGCTGGATGAGTAATTACAATGCTTGCAGAAAGTAGAATATCTGAAAGTACTGAACTTTGTGCCCATAGAGTGGGTGCACAGTTAATCTGAGACGCTGAACAGATACCACCTGTGCAGAAGAGATCCTATACAGAATACCGTTCTGTGAACTGATTTTCCAGAATACATGTCTTTGAAGGAGGATCTGTGGGGAAAAAAAGCCAAACAACCATGTAAAATGAATTCTCTACTAAAAGTGTTTTAATACATCTGTAGTTGTTTATTTGTGCATCACACACATAATGAAATTTTTCTAAAGTAATTCTGAAAAAAAGCCAGTCATCGATTATTTTTTTCTGTCAGTCAGGATGTTCTCATAATATCTTTACACTATTTGAAAGTTCTGGAAACCTTGCCTTTACAATCAAGATAACATTTATTGAGCATTGAGTTACCCAGTGTTGTTCATGCTCTTTTGCTGTGCCCATCACCAAATTATTTGTTTGCCTGATCTGTTCCTATGGGAACCATGTGGTTTTAATTACATGTTATGACATGGGATTATCTTTTTGCTTTGGCAAGATTACATAATGTCATTCCATCTCTGCAATGAAAAAAACAAGTATTTTTCATTTAGCATTAAAAATTGTTGCAGGATAGGCTAATGATGATGCTTTCTCTAAGTTCTGTTAGAGTGGTATTTTGGGGCTTTTTGTTTGTTCTTTGGGTTTTATTGCTCTTGCTTTTTGTTCTGAAAGTATTCACATTGGAAAGTCATGCTGTGCTAGGCTCGTATGGTGGACCAAGGCCGTAAATATAGTCGTCGTGGTAGATATAAGCAGAAGTAGAACTGCATTTATTTGCAGTAGAAGAACAGAAGTGAGATGAAGTGGAGTATCATTCAGGATTTGAAGGGGTATGACAACAGCCTTTGTATTCAGAAGTTTTGGATTTCCTTTAAAAAAAACTAATTTGCATATCATAGTATACCCTTGGTTTGTAGAAACAGTACTGCCCATAGCTTTTTACGTATCATAACTAATGCATTCAGCATACCTTTGAAGAAAAAAGGCCTGCTAGCAGCCTATTTTTCCAGGAGGCATTTGTTTGACAAGTAAACCTTTGGAGAAGCTGGCAAGAAGCCAGAGCAGTGCTGGAGGTAATGCACTATCAGGAAGAAGCCTAGAGGTAGTGGTCCTATCTGCCGACATTCTTCCTTTGACTTCTTCTATTTCATTTTGTGATTTGGTGAGCTTTTATAGATCAGCAGGCAAGGTAGGTAGCTGACAAATGTATCAGTGGGGCTTTAGAGACGTTTGTGTTTCACGGTTACACCAAATACAGTTGTACAGTAGTGGTTTTGAGGGGAGTATGAAAATCAGAATATTTTGCCCAGGTGTTTCTTGTGTGGTTTTAGTCATGGGTGCTGCCATGGGCAGTGTCAAAGAAAGAGTTCGGTGAGCGCAGCGCTTGAAAAAATACTTACAACTGGCATTATTCTGGAATGTGCTATCTGAGGAAAACATTAAAGCCTGCAGAATCTGAAATCCTTGATGGAACTTGTCAGAGTTTAACACAATATATTAAGATTAAATTTGATATAATTTCAGGACTGTTTCTGTTTACGCTGAGAAGACCCTGCTGAGTAAATTCTTTGAATTATTGCAGGTTCTGTAATGAATGCTGGTCCTTTTTTTCCTCTCTTGTTTGAGAGGTTTTATGGGAGCTCAGCATAAACCCCTTACAATAAAACCCAGGGAATTGTATCTAGTTTCTGAAGTTTAACACCTTGAATTAAGAAAGATGTCATGGCTTTTGGCTTGTGTTAAGAAATTGTTATAGTTGTGATAAAGCATTAAGCCTACCTTTTTTTTTGCCCTCAAAGACAATTTCCAGAAAAAGTAACCTTGCTTTTATGACACACTGAGGATAATAAGGAGGGGTGGGGTGGTGAGGTGAAGGAATCCTTTTTTTTAGTGCATTCCTTTATGCTAAGCGTTTTTCTAACCTGACATAAACAGAAAACTGTAAGTTTCTAACATAATGCCAATACAGGTGTTGTCTAGATAGTAAGAAGGGAATGACCTCTTGGTTTCCATTTTATGTCGAAAAAAATTAAACTGTAGTTGTAATATTTACATATTTTCGAGTGTTTAACTTGCATAGTAGAAAATTCTAACATTATATCCAGGTTGGAACCAATAGCCTCATGATTTCATGTCAACCTTCATGATTTTCATTAAAATGTAGATTGAAAAGCCTATTTTCTTGCACAGTATTAATCTATGTTCTTTTGCATTTCTGTTACTCAAGTTGGACCTAATTACAAAACTTCATCATGACTTAAAATGACTCGTGGATTTGTATAGCTGCTTTTCAGAACCAAAATATTTCTGTTTAGACTTGCATGCATCTTCAGGCAGAACAGTCAATGACTTAGAATACAGGGATTTCTGTGCCATTGGTGACACTTGATGTCTTGACATTACAGATCTATATGTATTAAACTATTTTTTATAAAAGTGTGTACGTTGTAGACATGAAAGTTATGTATGAATAAAGTGGGATTGTTTTATAATTACAGTGCTTTAGGTAACGAAACAAATCATCTAAGACTGGTGTTCAAACACACACTTGCTCTGAAAACTTAGTTTAACTGCTGTTTAATTGATATGGACTCGTCGAGTAGTTGTAAGTGCATTTGCAGGAATTAATATTTTCTGCTTTTGTATAATCTTAGACTTCACTGACTACAGTTTTAATCAAGGATGTTCACTAGCTTTAAAATCAGATGCACTGATACAAGAATACTTGTATTCCAGTATTCTTTGTGGTCTTTACCAGTAAGCAAATCTAACCTAACAGTTTCAGAACAATAGTTGTCATGTCATTATTCTTTTGCTAATCTTATGTTGTTATAGAAATTGGTTTTGCCCATGCAAGTGTTATGAAGAGAACTAGTGTCTCTCTTGACCTCATCTTTGCCACTCAGTATGTACCGAAAATAATGCCCGTGCTGGTAGTTTGTGTTTTGAATCACATTCAAAAAGAGAATGTTTAAAGGAAATTAACTCAATTATCCCCTGCCACTCACCTCTCATAGTAAGGCCAGTGGAAGTTGTTTGTGTTGCATATATGTGTGTTTATGGGAATAGCATTCCTCTACCTCTTTCATAATTTTTGAACATTTTTGTAAGTAAAGCAAATTATCTTCTGACAACTTGAATATCATGTTTGCATCCATTCTCTTCAATAAGCCAGAGCTAATCTCATTACAAACTGCACCTGAAATAGTCTTCTAAGTTAGGCTTTTTTGTGTGTGATTTTTGGAGATTTGCCTTGGTTTTGATAATTGCATTTGGTTTCTAATTTTTTTTATTATTTCTTGGACGATTTTTCAAAACATTGCAAATGTGTTACAACAACCCGGTGTACAAAGCTGTTCTGTCTGTAGTATGTTATGGCTTTTCTTTTAATTTCTGTTGTTGATTTTAATCTTTAAGGGCTGCGTTATTCATACAGTGAAATATTTCTTTCTGAATTGTGTCATTTCATTGTGTTACTGTCACACTATGCCTAAAGCAATTGAACAGCTGTCCTTAGGAGTTTAATGACTTCATTGCTCACTGTATTTGCTGTATTTAATTCTGAATTTCAATTCAGAAGATAACCTTCCTTTGGAGTAATTGGATCAGTATTATAAGTCTACTTCAATTTTTCTCTAAGGAACATCCTAGGGTATGAGAATAACAGGTTTTGATGACTCACTTTAGGACGGCTTTCACACAATGTTAACTGAACAAACTTCAGAATCTGTAAAGTGCAAGATGCAAACTACTAGACTTAAAGTAACATCCTTTTGTCACAGACCTGACTAGAATGCAGCAAGTAAAACAGTTGTAACTTTTTAATTGCTACCTTATTATTACATGACAATGGCCTTTTTCTTCTATACCGCCCGCCCCCCCCCCCCCCCCCCCCGAATTCAGTTATGGTAAACCCTGTATTGAAGCTTTTTCACAGTAATATTATTAGATAGGGTGATCTATATTACTTTTTAAAAAAAATAATTTAAGGAGCATTCTAATTGGTTATTTTTCTACAGTAGTCACATTAGTGTCGCTCCCAGTACCATAAATTTAGTTATGCATGGATAGTCTTTAATCTTTCCTGATATTAGTGTAGGGTTGTACCCTTTTAATCCAAACTCAGGATTGCATTGCATTAGCATCTCTTCTAAACACAATTTACTTTAGTTTTAAGAAAAGCAATAGAGGAAAACAAAGTCACTAGAGAAAGAAGGAACTTTATCAAGGTTCAAGGTGTTCTGAATTCCTGTGAAGTGAATCCGTAAGCCTCAGTTTTTATTTTCTGTAGTAATTCCTAATCTCCCTGGGCTGTTTTTGTTGTTGCTGGTTTTGGGGTTTTTGTTTTGATTTGGTTTGGGTTTTGTTGTTGTTTTGTTTTGTTGTTTTTGTTGTTTTTTTTTTTTTTTTTTTAAAATAAGTTGCTTTGCTGTATAATTAACAGCATTGTCTTTTATCTGCATGTAGAAATAATTCAAGCAGTTTGAATACCACAGAGGTCAACTAATCTTTTAATTTTCATTTCTGTTTTTAATGGCAGAAGGACTTTTGCTTTGTTCTAGGAATTCTTTGCTAACCTTTTCTCTCTCCGAGATAGCCAGCATCCATGTTCTTAAGTGTATGAATTTTTGGGTATTAGTAAATTTTTGCAGATTCAATGTTTTCTGTCTTGGCTTAGTCACTGCTCTGTTTTATTTCATCATGGGCATAAATATCATGTTCTACTGTCACATATAGCAATTAATCCCTTACAGTTGTTAATACTGGTAGCTACTTAAGGAATGGATGGTGTTTTGGATATAAATTGTTGTGAGAGAAGTTTGACCCTTCTAGTGTTTTTAAGCTAAAATTTAGATTCTGTTATTGCTAAAGGAAAATCCCACGGGCATTTCTTCATTTCACAACTTTATGTAACACTTAGAAGTACTATAGTCCCATATGCATGTATGTCTGTTTACATATACAATATGTATATGTGTGTCATGTTACTTTTATAGCAGAGAGAATTTTCTTGTCTGCCTCTCTTTATGCTATTTATGAAAAGGCCAAAATGACAACCATCAGGAAAGCTTACATCAAATTACACACTGATTTGCCTTATGGAAGAAGTATGGAACAGTTGATATGGCTTTTAATGAGGGAGCGTTCCAAGAGATGCATTTCACTGTTGAAATGTGAAGCAACTCCATCAAAATCTTGGTATACTAACATGGTCCTACAAAAAAACTCTTAAATATAATGCATGCAATTCCTCCACTGGCATGGTTTATTTTAGCAATTTGTTTGGAAGATTTTCTGTTTGAAACAGAAAATGCAAGTGTTTAATGCAGAGCTCTGCTGTGGGCAAATTCAGAACCCATGGCATAAAAGTTCACATTACAATTAACTACCAGTTAATATTTGTCTTATTAGGGTTATTTTGGTCCAGATTTAGGATCCATTCTGACATATGTTTTATTTCCAAATTCTCCTCTAGCGTAACTTAAATCAATTGCCATCATTCAGGCCATTAAAAAAATCTTTATCTACCATTTCTTTGCTTCAAGTCCAAATGTGATTGTATAACACTGGAAATAAAGAGACGGGGCATGAAAATACAAGTAATAGTAGGGTTACAGATTATGTTGAGATTTGATGTCAATGTTCTTTAGTTTTTATTACATTCAGAGATGCAAAGTTCATATAAATGCAGAGGTAGAAATATCAGTTAGTGGATTGATGTCTAAGGAAATGAAAGAAGAAGACAGAAAGTTAAATGATCCCAGGTTAAGACTTCTACTGTTCTGAATCTGTGTGATGCACACTTTAGTTCAAGTGTAAATTTTTTTTTTCTTTATAATCAAGTTAAATAGGCATCTCCTGCAGGGCTGCATATTCTTAGAAAGCTATGTGTGTGAGATATTTTGGATGGCTCTCATGCCCCCAGAACATCTTATTCGCATTTTTGTCTTGCGTTAGTTTCTGACTCAAGTCCTCAATCATCTGCTTGAGCTCTGATGGATACAAGTTCTTGTACCAATATTCAAGAACAAGATACTACTACTTCTGTGGATTAAACAGTTTGCAGAAAACACGTCGTTTTTCCTCCCTTCACCCCCAAGTCCCTAGCTGGGAGTGGCTCAGGCAGAGAGGTAAAGTGGTAAACTCTTTTCACCAATACTTGGAATTCTCCAGGGGTTTCATTAATACATATGTACAAATTCCTTCCTTCAGCATTTCTTCAAAGAAACTCATTACTTTCCTATGTGGTGGTAGGATGAAGCAAAGAATATTGATTTGTAACTGATTGGATTTAACATATATTAAAATTTTAAGTTTGGATAAAAATTTTCAGCAGCTGATATTACAGCTTAAACTCTGTTGATGAAGATGTGTCTGTTCTATGTGGGGATGAAATGGAAATGTGGATTTCACTAGTAATCACTGAAAACAGTTCTATAGCAAAAAATTTAGAGTGGGAATAATTGAAGATTACTTAACATGTAATCAATATAGCTGAAGGAGCTTTGGAAGTTGTGTATATTTTTTTGTTGGAAATATTCAACATCTAATCTGAATTCAGAAATGGAACCACAATTATCATGACAGGATGATATGATTTTATTTTCCAGATTTTTGATTAGAAAGAAACTCCAACAGGAATCAAACTGTAATAATTAAACATGTTCTAGATGTAGCTTATAATCATTCTGTCATGGCACGGAAATATTTTTGCTTTATCTACTTTCTTAAAAATTCTATTTCATTGCTGAGATACTAGAGTTGAAAGGAAACTGTAAGAACTCATCATCTTATATTTTTTATTTTCATAGGGGCTTTTGGGGAAGTAATCTTTTTTACATCTGTACTTAAAATCTACATATGAAAAGAAAAAACATTTTTGAATGGTTACTCAGAAACATGCAGACCAAGCTTTAAGGGAGACAAGAAAAATAAAAGCATTTCATGCAATCACCTTCAAATATTAGCCAAAGAAATGTGACTCATCAGTAATGGGCCCAGTCCTGCTCATCTTAGAAGTTAATAGCTTGCATTTGATTGAGATTATGATTAACCATGTGCAGACTTCACAAGGCTGACATACTAAGGAGTAGTTCAGTTTCTAAATCGAACTTTCAGTTGGTGGCATTTACAAAGGTGATCTTCATTTCCAACATCTTCTTTTCTTTAAGGTGAAGTCACTTATGTCTCTGGCTACTGTGGCTGTCTCAACAGCAGTGCCTGGAAGCATTGCTCAGGCACAGGTGCATGCCGCATTGCATCCCTCTTGCATGTAAGGGAGGGTCTTAACTGCGCATCATTTTCTCTCTTACAGCCCCTTCCCCTCCAAACCCTGATACCACATGAAGGATGTGAGGATTTGGCTGGAAGGAAGCGTGACATCTCCCAGGCGTGCTCTCCCCCTGGGAATCGAGGGACCAAGGCTGGGGGATGTCCCACAGCATACACCTTCCTTGAAGGCAGAGCATAGTGGATGGCTTTGGGGTTTCTTAGGTGTGGCTTTTGGTTTGGCTTTTTCTGGTGGGTGTAAGTAAAATCATCAAGTTTTGATGGGTTTTGATGGTTGTTTCTGAAGCTTAAGGTCTAATAAGAATCACAAGAAACATTCCTTTATGTCTGGGGTCACAAGCAATGCAGTGTGCTCAGAACAAACTTACTTGCGAAAACACCAGGGAGTAAGTTGATGTTTTGGGGGTTGCTGTTCATATACTGGCAATAGCTGTGGAAAGGCAGACAGTCTTAAAATAGTCTAGCTACAAAGTGATATTCTCACTGGATTAGTAAATATTAAATTATCCTGAAACTGATGCTTTCAGGACCTCATACGCTGTGAATCTGGTGATAAAGCAGCAGTGTAGGACGTCTAGAATTTTAGGCTTTGATCTAAGGAACCGAAGCATCCCACCCTACCACTGTCAAAGGACAAGAAGTATCAATGGGTTGGGATATGGTGCTGTACTTTGGATCTTGTTTGGAAACATTTTGTCTCTTAGTTTGTGAAGCTGGCCTTCATAGTTAAAACCATTAAGATTTTCCTCTTGAGTTTGACAAGACTTAAGAAAAAGCTTGTAGTTTGTTTTAATATTTTCAGCAAACTTCTGGTACATTAAAATTATTTATATGCCTATTTCTATTATTTTATTTAAAAAGAAAAGAAAATAATGCAGTTCTTCAGTAAAACATTAAAATTAACTATTTTTAGGCAGTCCTATTGCTACGACAGTATTCGTGCTCTACAATCAGAAATTGAACAGACTTTAAATATTTTTTTGTTTTTACAAGTCTTTCTTTTTTGTGGAAAGATGATATCAAAAGCTAAAGTTGGAAGAAAATTAACAGCCTGGCTGAAGGTGCGAAATCCATCTTTCTCACCTGCTGCCCAGTCGCAGAGGCAGTTGCTCTCCCTTTCATCATTGTTTCTGGAATAACCTTTTCTTGCTCATGTAACTGGCTCATGGCCACAGCTTCACAAGCTAGGATATGCTTCTCTTTGATCCCTGCTTGACAAAAAGGGCAGAATCCTGTGGTTTGAGCTAGTATTATGTGGATTTCTTCAGTTTTATCTATATATTTTTATTTCTAGATGCTGTGCAATGTAAAATATGCAAACCAGCAATGTAAAATATGCAAAACAGCCTGGGAATGTGGAATGTGGGCTTCCTTATCCCTCCTGACCACCGGGCAGTGGTACGAGGATCGCTCTCACCTGCCCTTCTGGTCTCCTGAGTTTGATACTGCTAGATGCATGGCAGACCAGTTTCAAATGAAGGAACTACCCCATAGTTTCATAATTGGATCATTCTTTGGGATTACGGGAACAATTGTTTTATCTCCACATGTTGAAGAAGTGTAGAGTTTGACTTGTACTTTTTGGCCAGGTTGTTAGAAGGTGGTCACCGTCTCATTTTCCTGCATGTTTTGGCTTGAACTTTATATGCTAGATAAGCTCAGAGAGCATGGCTAGAAAATTAAGCCCTTCAGGAGATGTAGGTAAAGATTGCCAAGTTTCTGGACACCAAATGATTTTGGAGTGAAAAGAGTAGCTGCCAGATCTACCAAAGAGGCATTGTTCCAGGTATTGGTGCAAAGGGTAGATTTTTTTTAAACAGGTAAAAAGATTTCAGAAACCTCTGGTGCTTGTGGGGTCTTGATTGCTTCTACATGCATGTAAGACCTTGAAATTCCAAGATGTTCCACTGCTGTTTTGGACTTAATGAAGAGTTTACTGCATTTCTAAACCTGAAGGAAGCTCACATCAATTTGCCTATTTATCTCTACCATTTTTCTCATGTTAATTTGTGTTTGGTCTGCCTAAGTAAACAGTGTACGTTGTCGATATGACAAAGTATTGCACAATAGCCTGTTTGGTTGGGTTTTTTTCCTTGTTTGGTTTCGTCTTTTTAGGAGACCCTCCTGTATTTGCTAGTTTACCTGATTCTACTTATCACACCAGCTCTAGAAGACTTAACACAGAATGCAGGATGAAAAAGCTGAAGAACAGTTTTTTGTAAGGGATATCGGGACTGTTTCTTAACTAGAGATTTTATCTGAAATATTTTTATAATTCTAATATTTACATAATATTTTGTTCTAATATTGGAAAATTTGCCATTTACTGTAGGGAAGAATTATACAACTTTTCAGCTGTATCTAATTCCATACCTAGTGGTTTAATGTTTCCATTTTGGTCCTGAATTTAGGTTATAATATTTCTTCCATTAGCAAATGTCTTCAGAGAATACATTTTCTCTTAGTCTTTTGGCTAAAACCACAACAGAATAAATGCTGCTTTGCACATGCTTCTGTATTGTTGCCTCTCTTTCCATGCAGATTACCTTATTAAATAATGTATATGTTATATGCAACTTAATAGTTTGGCAGGCCGTGGGGCCTCAGCCCTCAGAGTTCACAGGCGGGCTTTGGGGCTGTAACAGTTCCACTCCTCTTACTGCTGTGTAGAAGGGACATTCTGAAGCAGTAAAGAATGAAAAAGTTCGGCTTCAGAGCTTTTGCTTCTCATAATACATGATACCTGAAGCACAGTTTTCTGAAGGAAGCTACTGAGTCAAATCTGACTATTAGGATGTAAATCTTCTCCACTTTAAGAAGGTCCCCATTGGCCTCAGAGTGGAATCAGACTTCTGGCTGCTAGAAGATGCATTGGTTACACTGTGTGCTACAAAGCCTTTTGCTCTTGTAATTCTTAGCACCAAATTTTAACACTGATATTCTATCTCATGTGCAACAGGAGGTTTTTGCTGTGGTCAGGGAGAGCTTGTCTTCCTGATTCTTGATTTCAGGCCAAATCTAAAGAATTTCTGTTGGGAGTTTTTAAGTTTTGCTCCCAAATCCACACTATTGAGAGGAAACAAAATGTGCAGGTTGGCCAAAATGTAAAGTGGCAATCATCTTGTCTCAGAATAAAAGAGGTTGGAAAGGAATAAAGTAGTTTTCATAGTTTGCTCAATTTCAGGTGACCACGTGATATTTGATTTCCTGTCTGGGAGAGAGGGACTATTGAGGAAAAGACAAAAAATGGAAAAATCTCCCTAAAACACCTTAATGAATGCCATTTAAATCACTTCGAGTTTATCAACACTTAAGGTTTGAGATGTTGTTTCTGTACTTGGCTTCATCAAGCAAAAATAGTTTTTCCTCCTTTCTGTGATTCATATTTTGGAAAACATAGCTGTCTGAAATAACTGTTGTGTTGTCTTACTGTTCCTGCCATAGTGCAAAAATCAATTCTCTCAGAATAACTGATCAAGAGAACCCTTGAATACTACTGTTCATCCTTAAGTTAGAAAAAGAAATGTAATATAAAAAGAGAATTTTGTAACTTAGAATAATAAATCCAGCTCTTGAATAAGTGATTGAAGAAGGATAGAGAGGATCAAAGTAAAATATTTTGTAGAAATATAAACATGTGCTAACATTTATTGCTAACTATTTATTGATTTAAAGCTTCTCACCCTTTTTAAATTTCCTATAACATTTGCACTACTGAAATGTCACAAAGCATTTATTTTTACTTTTCTGATGATCAGAGAAAATAAGCAGACTAAAAAAGGTGTTTGTCAAAGCACATGGTAATTGTTTTGGTAACTTGCATACCAGTTGTCAGCTTTTTACTTTTCTAAGCAAGTTCTACATTTATACAGCAGCTTTTAATTTTCTTCTTTTACCCTAAGTACTTAAAGCCATTTTAAAATGAAGAGAGCTTGGCAGGGGGTGGGAACCCAATGACTGGTCACAAAAGATGTTTGTGTTGATTTGCCAGCCAACTGATAAATTTACCACCATATTTTAGGGCACTGCAAGGATGCTTCTCCATATAGAAGTTTTCCCAGTGATTTTACTCCTGGAGATTACAGAATACCAAGAATTCCGGATGATGAAAATATGCATCTGTATTATGATACTGGCAGCTGAAATAGCAGTCCCTAAACTCAGTTAAGAATTTTAATGTGGAATTTTTGAAGAACAAAAGCAATAACTATTAATATTTCTGCCATATAATATTAAGAAAAAAAATTTCCGAAACCAGTCAATTTCATATTTAAAACTAATTCCAAGCCACATCTCATTCATATTGTTCTTAAACTAAAAAGCACTATAAAATAGAATATGTTCAAAGCATTAGGTTCAGATCTGAAAGATCTTGCTGCTGCTAAGGGATGCTTAGGTGTGGTGGTTTGTTTTCTTTTTTTAATTTTTCAAATGGGATTTAAAATCTGTAAAAGGTGTGAAACACTTATTTTAATGAGAAAACATAGATTGCACAAGAAGGTTTTTTGTAGGAAGGTTCTATTCCTATTCTACATTTTATTCTTACTAAGAATAAGTTAACATCTCATAGCAAGAATTTTAAGAAAGAGAGCAGTCTCTGTTTTTTGGTTTTTCATCTTTCCTTTTATACTTGTTTTACTTAGGAAGAAGTACAGCTCAATGTGGGTAACTTTAAGTTTCCTTCTATATTCATATGCTGTCAGGTATAGAAACAAACAAAAAAACCCCCAATCCAGTAGAGTGCCAGGTTCCCATAAGATACATTTCTTCATTTCCCTTAAAACCAAGAACAACTCCATTGCCGACCTACTTTCTGTTGAGAAATTGCTTCTGTGATACGTAGGAAACAAAAGAAGCATTTTACAGCCCAGGGAATATCACACTTTCTTCCATGGCATGCTGTGTTAAAAAAAAAAAAAGAAAAAAGAAAAAAAAAAGGGGGGGGGGGGGTCAGGAGGAACAATGCACTTCCCTTTCCCTCAGAGCTTATTGCATTGAGAATTATTTATGCAAGCCTTATGGACTTTCATGGAATTTTAATAGCTGTACGGTTGTATGCACAGGAACGTTCTCTATCATTCTGTGCCAACCTAGACTAGATACCTACACTTTAACTGTAGGCTTATTGATAAGCCTAAAATGAATCAATTTTATTATGGGGAAAAATATCATAGCACTCTATAATTACGTCTTTCCACTAATCCATTTAACAGCTTTGGTATTTTATTGTATTCAAACAAATACTCCATTCTGTTATATGTGACAAAAGAGACACAACCAGTGGTTATTCACATAAATTCTGAGTATGACAGGACATTCTTAAATTGCATTTTTAGCAATGGTTAGCTTTTGGGTTGTTTGGGTTTTTTTGTTTTTTGGTTGGTTTTTTTTGTGAGTTCATCTATGTAGTACTGGCAGTAAGCATGTAAATTTAAAAGTTGTGGCTACTGAAACACTGTTCTAGAACATGCAGCTTCATGCATGTATGTCAAATCTTTTTCAACATAATTATGTTTAAAAGAGTGTGGGTGGCTAACCATGCCTATATGTGCTCCTGATAATGTTGTTGATGAACAGATGAGGCAGGACTCTGGGCTGGGGATACCAGCCATGTCTCATTCAAAATGATGGCATGCCATCTTTTCTGAACACACGTTAGTATCTGTAGGTCCTAGAATTCAGGGACATTACTTCAGCTTGATCACAACTCTTGGGTTTATGCCAGGGCTTCCCACTCTGTATCTCACAGATGTAATATTAGTGGAAAAGAGCAAAGGGCAGGACTGAGAGGATGTTAACGGGAGGGCTGAGGAATATGCAGGTCTTAATACACAGAAACTACGTGTAATGAATTCCTCCAGATCCTTCGGGCATTGCTCGTGACTTTGTTCCAGGTCTATAGATGTTATACCAAGGTGAAGGGAATGTGTTAATAAGGCAGATGATATCTTAGTGGGTTTCCATTGAAGACTGTTGAGCCATGACTCCATCAATTCAAAGGGTAGAAAACATTTTGATCTTGGTGGCAAAGATTCCCTCTACAGAAGAGCAACAGTTCTTGCAGGCATTCTTTGAATGTCTGGCAAAACATGTACCCATGTAAGTCTGTTTTTAGTATTCTGGTTTTCTTCTTTACATATTAGTCAATATCAGGAGAAAGATAACTTAATCTATCTAGTTGAAGAAGAGTATTCACCCTGGATTTTTTTAATGGAAAGAAAGTGGATAGTTGTGAGTTAGCCTGTTTTAATTTCTAAACCCGTAGTAGAATTTTGTACTTTGACTCGGGTGGTCTCTGTGACTGTTGAAAAAAATTGTACCTATTTCCAAAAATTGTGAAGCACCTACATTTGATCTATTTTGTTTTAAAGAAATTATTGAGGAGGATAGATACCTAGGTTCAATGCTTGGTTTTACTGAGTTGACCTGTAGTCTTTGCTTAAATTAGACTTCCATTAATTCTCTCAAAAAGAAGTAGATGCTTCATAGTTATCAGTGGTTAAATCCATGTGGGTAAGTGTTACGGTGGAGAATTGCTTGGCCATGGCAGTGGGTTTTAAAATGCTTTGTTTGCAATCATGGAGTCCTATTTCTCTTAAGTGAAATTTTTTAGAGAAAGCTGATGGATATTGCATTTATTAATTCACGTGTACCTACTGTATGTCCATAGGCTCATCTGCAAGGTAATTCTGGTCAAAATAATTTAATCTATGTGTGCGTTTATATGAACAGAACAAATGAAAGTATCGCATTTGCTGTGAGATGTGCATTTCTGTGCATGAAAATGTTTTATTTCCTAACTAGTTGTGCTATAGGCTCTGAAATAAGTCATCTTTCTCTAAAGGAAAAGACCACTTGTGAGCTGAATGGATTTATCATCTTTGCTCTTGTTTAAGATTTAGATAGATATAATTTAAATCTGTATTTAGTATAAATCTAAAGAAAAAAAATGAATGCAGTTTGTTTCTGCATTGACCAGAATGTATAGATGTTAAAAAAAATTGGGGTAAATTATTATTGTACAGTGGGGTTTTTTTGGCATTTCAGGTGACTTTTTTTTTTCCCCGATGTCTTATAAGTAATGTAAATAATTCCTTACCCTTTCTAGTTATCACAATGGTCTATCTTTACCTTTTATTACTAAGGAACATCTTCTTCATCATAGCCGTAGTAAGTGTGTTCTTCTCTTACTGCAACTGTTTTCCCTATGTGTGCTTGAAGCACAGTAGCAGTGAAATATGAAGGAAACATAATGCTTATTGTCCATTAGACAACTTTTGTATAGTACTAAACAGAATTTTTGTAATTTTGCTGACAAAATCTAATCTTTCCACCCACGTTTCTGAAATTCCCTTCTTTTTGAAAGTGTTGTGTTTTTACAAAAAGGAAGAAAACACTGCTGTAGAAAGAAAAAAAAAAAGTGTGTTATGAGGTAAATATTAATGCTGACATTCTAATGAAGAGTGCATATGAACAAAAAGAAATCAGTAGGACACTCTGGTGTATATTTCCTTGCATTCCTTGTACCATTTGCTGCCTAATATTTTTCTGTTTTGATTTCAAGCAATAGCTTTTATAAATGAAAATGCCCAATCTAACAATTTCTGTTTCATTCAAGTTAGCCTGTTAGAATGCTATTAGAAGAAGAGGGTAATGGTGCATAAAAAGATTGGATTGGTAATGCAATAGCAATATTTTTTGAGATACAGAGCAACTACAGAATGGAGGAAAGGTTTTGTTTCTATTATTAAATGCTTCCTAAGCCAGTGAGTGCTTCAGAGAAGAGCAGAAAACAGTCATCCATTTCAGTATTAGTTGACTACACAGAAGTGCTCTAAGAGCTGCTGGAGGCCATGGGTTTCAGACCACAATTGCACCCTTTCGCAGCAGCTTTCAATGAAAATGGTAGATGTTTCCCTCTGTTTCACCCACTCCCTACCCCCAGCACTGTGAGTTGGAGCCTGTTCCCAAACCTGACTTTTTAATGGTTAGAAATATTCTTCCAATAGGCAGTTTGTATGCACTCTTTCTTGCTCCAGTGTTCTCTATAATAACTGTTCCTGCTCAGAATAGGGATAATTTTCATAGCTCTTTTCTCAACCTTTGTCTTGTTTTCTCTGTGTCCATTTCATAAAAAAAAAAAAAAAAAAAAAAATCTCTTACCTAACATATCCATGATTATTCTACAGTCTGTCTCTGGAAAGTCAGTATCCTATAATGATGTGAGTCTTCATCGTATGCGGTTTTGTAATAGCATTATGTAGTTCTCTAACATATCCAACATGCCTAAGATAACTATGTAGGGTACAAGGAGGAGTGAAATGGACCTCATTAAACTTCCTTTATTACCTTTATCAATTTTATTTTTTTAAATTTCCTTCTTGAAACTGATTCCCCCACCCTTGTTATTGATCCCCAAGAAAAGATTGGATGTTTTGTTTTCATAATGCAGAAGATATGCTTTCTTATAGTCATTTTTTGCCTTTATTAGGTGGCAGCATCTTTTAATTTTCAACCATGTCATCATTTGTAAATGAGTAATATCACTGTGATGGGTAGATAGACTTGTTTCTGATAATCAGGTGCTATTGAGTGGGTTGGAAATGTCTAGAAAGGACAAAGTCATATACTAGATAGAAAACTTAATATAAATAGAACATTGAAAATATGGTATGGAAAGAGAAAACTTCTTGCTCTACATTTAATACCATCATAGATCTCCTTTTAATGTTGCTGTCAGGACTGTTGTTTCTGGATGGACCTGATCAGGATATGCTAAGAGAATTGAAAATGGGCATGCATAGACAATTTTTAAAAAACAGAAATAATCAGATCTTTAAGAACAAATATCGTTGTAGCCAAATATGAAGATTTGTTAATTAGCAATTTTAATCAGTTTAAAAGTAAATGTAGAGTGCTGTATTACAGAGTAATTGGGGTAGAGGAATGACAGCTGTATTTTTGTTAAGGACTGCTATGTAAAAGTGTGTAATACTTCTGTAGTGATGTAAATGTAGTTCCCCTTAATTAAGCTGATTGATAGCAATCTAAGAATACAAAAGCCAGTGTAAAGGTGTCAAAGCAGCTGCTCTAGGTTTTATCAGGAAAGGAGCCAGCCTGGAGAATCAGAGTTATAACAGGTTCCCTTATGGACCCTGGATAAAAGGCCAGTGGCATAAAGAGAAAAGATTTTTTGCTATTTGGTTTTCTAACAGACTTTAGAATAGGAAGTATTAGTGTAATGGAAAAAAAAATGTTTTCTTTATCATACTGCCCTTCTTTTCAGTACTGCTCCATAGGAGGATGAAATTCGATGGATGAGGAGGGGATTGATCTTGTGCAACTTAAGGTGATACAATTATGTTTGTTGCTATTGAAAAGTCAGTCTCTTTCTGAACCACCAGAGGATATGGCTTGTGAACTGAGACAGTTCCTCCTCCCACACTTAACCACTTGGCTAACAACTGCAGTTTCACTTCTTGTTCTTAACTGGTGAGAAGTAGACCTTAATTTCTGAACTAAGGAAAACTTCACAGGTGGTATTTTTTATTCTTGAGACTATATATAATTAATTAGAAATGTTTTCAGATGCTCTAAGGTGTTGATTTTTAGACCGCTTTCAGAGAAAATGCAAATACTTTCATGAAAATCTGATGAATATTTTCACCAGAGCTCTGTAACGTCAGAGGGTCATTTAAACCTATAAAGCCCAGAAGATGAGCATAAGTTATAAAACAGCTTTTAAGTGGATGTATCAAATGTGTGTGACTTTAACAAGTACACATGATATAATACAATAAGGAGAGAGTTCTTTTATCATTATGACTATCTCTTCATTGTTAGAGACATGCATTTCTTCATGACAGGGAGGACTTCAGTTTTGTCTGCTCGTTTGTCTGTCCTAGGCCCTTGCACAGGGCGACTGATCATCTCTGTATCAGAAAACCTTGCACGAAAAATTGATATAGCAGCAAAGACCCAAATGGTTTTCATGCATCTTCTTGTGTGTCTTCCTTTTCAAATGTATAACTGTTTGAAGTTTTCATTTGTCTTTTGGTGAAGGGACTGAAGAGATACTAATGACTTGGGGATAAGATAAAATCTGGATTTAAAAGTCCAGAAAAAAACAAATCCAGGTTTAAAAAAAAAGTTCATCACATGAAGAATGTTGTAAAGTGACTAGTTAGAGAAACCTGCAATAGAGTTATTGCCAGGAAAGCACTCTTCTTTAGTGTTTATAGAACAAGGTAACTTAAATTTCTTAGTATGTGTTCCATCAGCTTGCTTCAGCTCATCGACTATTCGTATAATTTGCAATCTTTAAACATAGTTTGCAGATGCCTTTTGTTACATTTTGTTTTCATTTCTGTGCTGTAATGGATATTGTTATTACGGTTATTAATAATAGTAATAGTAAATTCCTATAAGCCTTCCTGTTTAGGCAGAGTAGAGAAAGGACTGTCTGAAATTTACGTCATCCTATATAGTTAAAGTTTTGATCATGTCAGTAGAAAAATAATTGCAAAGCAAGAAAACAAAAGGTGTAGGCACTCTACCCCCTGTCACATGCCCCCATTCCCTGCAATGTTCTCTGAACAAAGTCCAGGGTAGAGTACCCGTGTGCTAATTGAATGTCAGGGGGGTTATCCCAGAATATCCTGAATCCAATAAAGAAAATGTTAAATGCAGAGCATAAATATATTTATTTTGGTTCTGGAACCATAGTCTGCAGTATAGCCATCTCCATTAGCAACAACAAAGTGCCAATTAAATGTACGCAATGAATATAAACAGTATAGCTTTCAGCTATGAAGATGAAGAAACTCATGCTTTTGATTCTCATGACCTCATTTTCAGAGTGTCAGAGCTAAGACTCAGACCATTTCTTACATCTGGATTCTGCACTACATAGGAAGAGATTTTTTTTTTTTTTTTTTTACCGGAAGCAGCTGTTCTGCTACATGGGCACTAATTTCCCCAAAAAATTAAGGGTAAGGGCACAGTCCACGATGTTTTTTTTATCTTGGTATTAGGGGAGTTTATTTGGAGGAACACTTTGCACTGTCACCAAAAAATACCTGTCTACTATAAATACATACTGTGCCTAGAAGGGACGTAGTCTGATCCAGTTCAGGATCTCTCTTTGGACTCAGGCTGCTGCAGAACTTGGTAACAGATCCAGCATACTTGAGAATGTGTGATAGTCTGTAGCTGGGAAGCCATTAAATGAAAGCAATAAAGCATTTTTTTTTTAAATCGTTTTAGTCCAATTAATGACTTCTGCAAAGATACCAAAATCACATAGTCCTGGTATATTTTGAGTAGATAATAACAAAGCTACAATAATACTAGCTAAAAAGTGAAAATACTAAGTATCCATTTGTGGAACACTGTTCTTTTTATTTCCTCATACTTTTATTATAATTCTTTGTGTGAGTAGGGTAAGCAGTCTGCAGTGTGATGAACTCAGAAGATGAGCTAAATGCTCTAAGACATTATTGTCAAAGAATGGCACTCTTGCTTTCCATTCTCACGTGAATTAGCCATTCAGAGATGCAAACAAGCTTAGGCATGTAGAGAAGCTGCTGCATACATCTTTAAGATTGACTCTGTGGAAGAGTCAGCAGCTAGAAACAAGAATTCTGAGTCCGATGACATATTTCCATAATCAGCATGAGGATTTATTTGATGCATTTCCTGATAGAGGATATACAGTCTGATAATCCTTCGCCAACAAACTGGCTGTGGCGCTAGATCTTGCGGCTGGTGCGTGCTGCATACAGATTACTGAGGCTAATCCCCTCGCGTTCTTCTAGTACGTGTCTCACGGGGTGGGAGCAGACGGATACGCCTTTGCCAGCTGTATCGTTCACTCTGTTAGGTGTCTAACCAGAGTTCCTGATATGATCATTAAAAAGTAGAAATGGAAAAAAATTTTCCAAGTATGAATAATGTAAATGCACATCCTAAAGAGTATTCAAATTGATTTGGGTTAAAACACACATCTCATTAAACATCACTGTAAATGGCGTTAAGTAATCTCTGAAAGAATTATCACTCCTTCACATTAATAATTTGACCATGAATATTCCCAGAGGCTGCGAGGGACTCGCTTTCTGGATGTGTCTGACTGTGGTTCCAGCCAGGGTTGGAAAAAGAATTTTATAGTCCCTTTAGATCTTGAACCGAATAGTAACAGAATTATGTCATTAACTTTTGGGGACCTTCCTCCTTACATAGTAGAGCTGTGTAGTGAGAGAAAGGAAGGAAAAGGAGCTGTTAGAACCTCAGGGGTTTTGCCATAGCTCTGAGCAGCCTGCCTTCATGCTGCAGATTCTTTCAGCAATTCTTTTCTACTGTGATGCGATATCAGGCAGGTGGTCTAGTGGGGACCAGTGGTTTCATCAGCTGCTGTAGAATAAATTGTTAGTGTTTATCTGTGACAAGTAAGTAAAGAAGTGGCAATCATGTATTTGGTTTCTTAAAACCACACTTAAATATTGGTGTTTCTTGTTGGGAGGTCAAAATAATTACTCCAGGTGATTGTCTGTAATTTATTGAATGTAATACTCCTCACTAACGCATGGAAGATGCTATAAATTTTTAGGTCCCTTTAGAAATTCTTCTTCAATTTAAATGTTTTTCCATACTGCGAACATGACATTGCGTGCCAGCTAAGAACCCACCCTCATAGAAGGGAGGAAGATTATCAGTTTGATAAATTAGACAATTGATTTTTGAGTTCTAATACCTATGCTCAACTCAGATTAATACCAAAATTTATCCTAACCCAGAGGTGATTCTGTTTACACCTCGGGATGTCAAAAACATTTCTACTTGTTACTGAAAATGTAACTTTCAGACATGCAGAAGGCAAATAAATCCATGTTTGTAAGGTATTACAAAGCACTGTCTGAAAACAAAAGGTTGCTATTGTTTCTCCTTTTACAGGTACCTACTGAGCAATCAGGAAGACTTACACTTATTTTTATTAAATTGTTGTAGATTATGTATGTAAATGATAATTCTTGCTGTATTATTATGTCACTTGGCAGCCCAGTAGAGTTTAATACTCAGTGACTGTATCTGTAGTTAATAAGCTTCCTAAAGCTTCCTAATTGCACAGAAATCACAGCAAAGTTGATGCTTTCAGAAATGGATATTGCGATATAACTCTAATACATTACTATAATATCAGTACCTTTCAAAATTAACCTGAAGCATTTCCAACCAATGTTTCTATCTCAGCCTCTTCCACTCTAAGTACTTCGATTTCTCTTCTGCTAGATACTTGGCATACTATTACTACCAACAATAGTGCCTGAAGTCTAAGAAAGAAAACACCTTTAATCTATAAATTGAACTTTAAACAAGAAATTTAGCATATCATAACCAAGAATCAAATAACTTTTAGAGTATTAGGGAAATGTGACTATTACTTGCTTCTGGCCTTCTTTGTATTTTAAAATATTGGAAGCAGTTAAGAAAGACCAAACTTATATTGATACATTATTCTGATTTTGCTCATGAGTTTTCTAGTTTAGCTTCCATTTACCTGGTATTTTGGGGTGGAAGGATGGGAGGGGTAAAATTAACATGCATTCCCTATTCTTCATGAAACTGTTGAGGCTGTGTAATTCTCTTGAGGAGAATACTGCTCGAGGAGTTCTGATGGGCATTGTTATGGAGTCCCTTTTTTCCAGTGTTTCTGAACAGTAGTTTGGGGTTGGATTTTCTGTTTGGTTGTTTTTTGGGTTTGAGCTGTTGGTTTGGGTTTTTTCTTAATTCACTCCAAGGAGAAAGGCAAAAAAGAATTTCTGGGGAGAGTTGTTCTACCATGTTCTAAAAAGAACTGGAAAATTCTGTAGAAAACAAGAGCACAGATGATTCAGGAGGTCTCACCCCGTTCTTAGCAGCAGGAAAATATTCAGTGTTCTGGATCTGTGTTTCAGAAAGTACTTGTAAATGCAGGAAATTTTATTTAATTTCAGGAAGTGCTTTTCTTTTCCCCTTAATGGCAACCCCCTAAAATTTAAAAGCCTATACAATCTGCCATTATATGGCAAATTTAGAAAAGAAAGTAGCATGGTACTTCTAAATACTGCACTGGTAATTAGATATTGGATGGCATAGCTACTACTGATTATTGACTTCTCTGTTCTTCATATCCTCTAAGTGCTTAAAGGATAACAGCAAATGTCACTGCTATCCCTGAAGGTAATTGGAAAACCTAATTTGTCTTACGATCTTTCAGTGAAGACAGTAAATCAGGTAGTATATTTTTCTACTCTTCATGGACTCCTGAGTGGACTCCAGCTGCTTGCAAAGCAACTGTCAGTGAAGGCAGCATTTTAAACTGAGCAGTGCATTTGCAAAAATATAAAGATTACAAGTTAAATTTTACTTCAAGTGTACTCCTGATATAGAGCTAATTTGAAAAAAATACAAACTATATATATTAGTTATGTATATATGTATTAGGTATATTTCATGGATCTTGTAAGTCCTTTCTCCTTATTGAAATACTTACCCTGCCCGCAATGAAATCCAAATTCCACAGCAAGAAGAAATTGAGCATCTTTATTCCAGTATAACATTTCCCTGAGCATCTATACCTGATTCAAAGCAACAATTTTGAGATTTACATATATGTGATGCCTTCTTAATGCAGGATCCTTGACGTTTTTCATAATACGTAGCAAAATTTAAATTAATGACTGAAATACAGCCTTTCCCAGGAAATGTGACCATTGTATTTCTGTTTCTATTGACACACAATTGTTGACCTTTTTGCACTAAAAGGTGTAGATAGCCAGACCGTCAGTGGGAGTTCCATAGCCTGAGATGGGATGCTCTGGGGAGCTGTAGAACCTCATAGTTCGACAGCAGCAAGACTCCTGCAGCAACGTGTCACCAGGCTGAGCCAGCAGCAGAGCTGTGTACGTATTTCTGATAGGCCCAAACATGCCACATACAGACACACAAGCCCACAGAACAAAATGTTTCGCACCCAGGAAAAGTTAGCAATGAAGTGTAATGAGAAGGTGGAACAGATTAGACTGATCAGGTGCAGGGCACAGCTGGACAAGTGTATTGACCAGGCCTGCTTACATGCAGCTGTAAGTGTGCATTGAAATGCAATTATTTTTAATTATTTTTTTGTGTGTGTGTTAAACCTCATCATTCAGCTAAGAGACATCAAAAAAATTGTGATTTGTTTAACTGGTGGCTGGTAATACAGCTTAAGCAGAGGATAACTGAAAGCAAAGAAGGCTAAAGAATATATGAAGTAACAAAATTATTTTCATCAGACCTTTGGAAGAATACCAAGGCTGGAATCTGAAGAATAATGCATTACAGTTTTCTACAATATTTGTGAAGTAAATATAGAAGATATTTATATTTATATAGAAGAGGCTAGTAGCTTGTATGTGTGCGAAATTTGTATTTGCCTTGCCCTGTTTGTTTTCTTTTTCTCATGCTTACAATACTGCAATTTCAGGATGCTGTGTTCTGCTTGGGGACCTTAACTTTGCCATTATGTGTACAACAAATAACTCTTGTCCTTGAGTGTCTCCTTGCTGTCAAATCTCAAAGTACCAGCTATACAGATGCTAAAATTTTTTGCATGGCCACTTATATCCTAGGATTTGTTCTTTCCTTCCTCTACTGAGAGCAATGTTTTGTAACTGCTGAAGAAGCAAGAAAATTGTTTTTGTTTCCTCCCAATGAAAAATACTCACTATTAGGATATTATTATTAATAAAAAAAAATCTTAAGTGCTCAATGCTTAGAAGCCTACTGAACACCAGAAATTTTCTGAAAATGTGTTGCTTAAAACCAGATACATGATTTAAAGGGCAGTTTTGTGTGTATGTATGCATATATTCTTTCACAATATATAATCTAATAACTATGACCAGCCACCCTGAGAAGCACGCGCATGATTTGTGTATCATTCCCATAGTTTTAGCAGGACTGCATTGTACTACTCCTTTACAAAGAAATACAGGAATTGGTGTTAGTTAATTATTTAAATATTGACTGGCATATACTATATGCAAAGGACAGCTCAAAGAGTTAGGGGAATTCTAACGTAATAAAATGACTTTTAACAGAGCTTTAGAAGAATATTAAGGCTGGAATAAAAAGGGCAAGGGATTACGGTTTTCTTCAATATTAATGTCTGGTGCAGAAGAGCCTTGTGCTGTGTTTGTGTGTGTGGATGCAGCTAATGACTTCGAAGCAGGCAATGTGATGAGGAGTGAAAGGTGGGGACCAAGGACTGGGAAGCTCTGGCACCATTCTGATACTTTTCCCAGAGACAGAAACAGGGGGAAGACTGGTGCAATCTGTGGGAGCTGACTGGAAAGAAAAGCCGAGATGTGCTACTCCTCCTGTGTTAAGATCCTAAAGAAGGTTGCCTGTGAGATTCCCCTAAAATGAGGAGGACACTGAGCTCCACCTAGCCAAAATCCTGGTGACTTGTGATCTTAGAGGGGAAGCAACCCCTCCATCTCTGCTCTTGTCTGTGTTTCTGTACTGATAGGTGTACATGCATATATAGCAGAAGGTATGTAGGTAGATTTGGTATTTCATCACTGAGTTCTGTTAAAGCTCCCAGTGAGTGCTGTCTGGCTCGGGTGGTCTGCTACCCTCTACTTGGTCTGTGTGTGCTCTCTTCTATAGAACTGTGGATCTCCGCAGTTTCTTCCTCAGAGAACCGATTCAAAGAGTTCACATAGCTTCTTTGCAATAATCTTGCCCTTTCCCAGTACTGACTTTATACTATGAATATCAGTTGGCGTTACGGACATTTTAGCAGGCTCTTTTGGAAGTGTGTGAAGAAGGATTTAGAACTAGTTTTGATTCCTGTATCTAGTCGCTCCTCAAACTAATATATTTTTTTTTTTTTTTTTTACCTTCCTAACTAGATTTTTAAATCTAGTCTGCTGAAGTTTAAGGTCCTTTCTTTAGTTTTCCTTTGTTAAAATTTTAGTATTTTAAGGTTATCTTCTTCCTTCTGTTCCATGCATAGCATTCTAGCTTTTGAGTGGAAATATTTCTGGGTGAATTGTTGAAAACCTTCACCTATTAGATGGAAATTCAGGACTTCAAAATAAAACAAAACCTCTCCAAAAGCACAAGACCAGCTCTTTACTTTGACAACAATGTGAAAGATAACGTCAAATTTTATGATCAAACCCCCTCCCTTAACAGAATAACTTTGGAAGTAGAAAAGCTTTGCAAAGAAAAACCAAACAAAATCTAAAAAGTCACGACCATGTAAGCCTAAGGGTAATGGCATAATTTAAAATATTTTCTGTTAAAAAAAAATCTTGAAGAAAAGTAACTGTAGAAAAAGTATATTATGCAAGCCATAACCTTCCTAAGCCACTTTCTGTGCATTGTGTCTTTTTCCCAGCTTTACCTCCTTGAATTTTAAGATTCTAAACTTCTTTAAACTGCACTTGCTAAATCAACCTAAGCCTATTTTTGGTGGTGTTGTGGTTTGTTTTTTTTTTAACTATAAGTACAGTAAATAAATTAGAGCACATTGTCCTTTCATAGCATATCAAAGTTGGCATAGGCTGTTAAGTATATTTCTTAATATGCTTTAAATAATTTTTCATATAGTCCCCAGTATACTAATATTCCCTTGCTGAAAATTCTCAAGTTTATTATAGTTTGTGCTTGTATTTGTTGTATGGTATGAATGTAATATGATTTTAAGACATCTGTTGTCTGTCACATCTTCATAACTGTTTCCAACAGAATATCTCCTGAGCCAGAGGTGTGAATCAAAGATGTGTTCCTCCCTCTCCACTTTGTTTGTGTATGCCTGTACAGACTGTCAATTGACCAGGTATCTGTGCAGTGCTCTGGATTAATAGTCTAGTTGTATAAATTGCTGCAGGAGAGGAAAAGTGCAATAACTGGCCCTTTAAGACTGCAGAAACAGTGAGACAGACCTTACAGATACAGCGGTGCTATTTTTATCATGTTAGATACTTTTTTTGAGAAGCGGATACATTTCAACACATTCACAGTAAGATACTCCGTATTTATAGATTTTGGGGCTCAAGTGCTCCGAGAGTTTTGTAAAATAACACATAACTAGATTGTGTTGATATGCATAATCCATGTTGTGCTGGTGACAAAGCGCGTTTCCTGGGTTTCATGGGACCCGTATTGCTAATACTGATCCACTTGTAACAGAATAGGAAATTCTCTTTTTCTGGGGTTGAAAAAGCTGAGTTTCCATGCCATCAGAGCTAGGAATTCATCAAAGTGGATTGTAGGTCCAGGTAGCTACCTGGTTGTCTCAGTCTCCCTAAATGGCAAAAGACAAAAACACATGGAAAAAGTCATCAAACCATCATAATTGGGAGAATTACAGAAAGGGGGGTGGTGGAGAAAAGAAGAATTCTTAAAGGGTACAAAAAAGCCTTAGTGTTTAAGTTGCGGTTTCTGGTCAAACTCCACATTCATCACACTGAAAAGATTAAACACCATGGCTTTCTGGAACTGCATTAACAGTTGCACTTTTAAATTGAAAGAGTTTTATTAGGTCCTTTGTAGGTGCTTAAAGTTTCTAAGTAGTTATAAGAAAGGAATGGGAATGTTGAGTAAAAATGTCATGAGAAAGACCTGTTAGGTACATTTGTTATTGTTAGGCTATAGGGTACAATACCTAGAGGACCAGGGCGGTTTATGGGAACATCAAGCACTTATGGGAATAGAGCACCAGCGCTGAAAAATTAGGGGATACAAATTTTTTGATTTAACCTTTACTACATTATAATTAGGTGAGTTGAAGAAATGTTTACAAATAATCTGAAGTCCAAGCTCTGTACTATAAAGTAAATAATTTTGTTATTTTATTACTTTAGTACCCAAATTAGTAAAACTTACTTGGTAGAGAAATCAGCGGATAAACTATTTTCTTAAAGAGTCTTTGAGTGAGATCAATACATAAATATGTGGAACGGAGAAGATAGATTTATAGTACCACTGAGAACTCCGTTGTTGCTCAAGTATTATCCTTTGTATTTTATGTTCTCATGCATGTTTGCAGGAAAGAGGGAGATTTACTGGCAAACCCTTGGTAGTGGTTCTCTGGAGATTGTAAGGGACACCTGTGATGATCTGAACAGTTGGGACTGGATGTCAAAGAAAAAGGGAAACAGAGAACACCTCAATAGTGTGGTGGTTTTCAGGGACTTAAATGGAATGTGTTAATGTTTTCATATGCCTAGGCATCCTAAATTTTCATATCAGGGAACTTTTCTGTGTCAGTGCCACAGCCTTGTGTGAATATGCAAAGGCTGCCTAGTGGATCCTGTGTATCTTTCAGCACTTAGCAGCACGGTACTAAAGTACATTTGTGGACCATGTGTTGGAAACATCTTTAGCTTCCTAGCTGAGTATTTAGGAAAAACAACTATCAGCTGGAGAGCTGGAACTAAAGAGGGCTGAAGAAAAGAGGTTTGCCATATGGGAGAACTGGGGCTAAGAACAGCAAAGAAGCAACTATGAAGCAACTGTGATGTTCTTGGAGAAATGATTCATGCACAAGGGAAAGCACAGAAGAAATCAGGAAAGTGAGAGAAGAAACAATATGGATGTGAAGGAGAAACTAGTAGAGAACATAGCGGTAAAGAAAAGATTCCTGTACCAGGAGACGCTGCTTATATGAAAGTGAAGTCAGGTCTGAATTTGGTTTGTTGGACATTTGAAGTAGTGTAAATTTTTCTTTTCAGTGTTTGGTCGCCCCCCCCCCCCCCCTTTTTTTTTTTTTTCCTTCTCCCCCCCCCCCCGCCTTCCTAAGACTTAAAGGCTAGCGCACAGGTGAGATGTCTCTGGAGCTCGTTTGTGGTCTGACCATCTCAGAGAGCAGCAGTATGGTACATGGCTGTCCATTGCTCCCGGAGAAATCCATACAATGATTTCAGTACGCCTGGAAGAAATTATGAATAAATCATGAGGTAGGACAATGGTCAATGTTTTTTATGCTTTTGGTTTTTGTCATTATGGAATATGCTTTTCTGCCTGCTGGACTGCCATGTGACTAGATCACATTTCCTTTTACCTGCTTGTATGAAAATGTTCAAAGAGTCACAATTGTGCCTTAAGCCTGAATGTTCATCAAGGCATGCATTAGTAATGAAAGCTAAATATGCTGGAACATAAGAGGGACTGAAACCCCAGGACAGTCTAGCAGGCTGCCTCTGCAGCCGTGGATACGGGAAGCCTGACCCTGTGACAGCTTTTGGCATGGAGCTGCAGACTGTAGAAATGCAGCTGCCGAGGAACCCAGCAAGCTAAAAAAAGGCAAGGCAGGATTCTGCTGACTGTTTTTTTTTTTTCTGGGAAAACTCATCAATATCAAGCCATCTCCATAAAATATTGAACTGGAAAACACCAGTAAAAACATGCCTCCAAATTTTCCAGCTTACTTTAAAAAACAGAATTATACTTCTAGTAATGCTGTGTTACTTGAAAATTGTTTTGGTAACAAGAGCTCAAGGAAGATAAATGACGAACAGTTTATACATTAGAGCCAAGGATAGTTGTCTGAACTCTCTGCAAAGGCTCACTTTCATTTTCCTTAACTTTCTTTTTCCCTACAAATTTTGTCAAGCATAAAACTGAAACATGGGAGGAAGCATGTCCTTTTCCCTTAAAATCCAGAACTGCACTGTCTTTGGGTGGTACCAGCTTGCTTGGGATGAATTCGCTCCACTGTCTTTAGATACTGAGGCTTAAAATATTTGGTTAAAATAATAATACCAATAACTAGAGCCCATATATACAGTTACCTGGTTTATAAATATATACATATTAGACGTAAATCTAGTTATCTATTTAGAGCTGTTAGGTATAGTTAAAAATATAGATAGATCTGTAGCGTTGTGGGAACTTCCTCGATCAAAATGAGAATATTAAAAACTATAGTAAATCTTTTAATTCTACCTACCCATTCTGCCTATTTTATAAAACTACCATTACATTTCAACACAGAAAAAGCAAGAGGAAGGAACCTTTTGGGCATGCATTTCTTTTCAAAATTTGGGACATTAAGACTAAACTGTGTTAAGAAATTTATAATTCATCAGGCTGGCCTTCATTCCAATAGACCTTACAAACTTGAATGATACAAGTGTAAAACAATCCTCCTAGGTACTATGCACATAAAATCCAGTTGTGAACACTTATCACAAAACACATGATACATGAATGCCACAGGCAAGGGAGCACTAATTAGGCAAACTGCCTTCCAGATGGTGCAGTGTCTAGTTCTGGATAATTGTTTGAAATGATACAGTGAAAAAAAAAAAAAAAAAGAAAGTGGAAACCTTGCTGCAGTCTAGATATATTACCTAAAAACCAAAGAACCCAAATCCTTAGCAGTTTCCTTGCACTTTAATTTTAGGAAGCTAGTATTTGAGAGAGTTCATGGTACTGAAACATTTGTGGCAAATGCACTGCAGAACCAAGTTCTTTGGCAACTGTGTTTAAAGGGAACATCTCAGCAGCAATTACACAGAACTTTCAGATTGCCTGAATGTGAAAAAAGCGTTATGTATCTCTGGTGTGGTTCATCATCACAATGTGATTATAAGACTATAAAGACATGCATCTGTGTGTGTTTCAGTCCTCCGAGAGAGGCTCTTGCACTTCCTATACTTTGTCAACTCAAGAGTTGTGAAGTAAAACTCTCTGTAGGTGTGCATGTGAAAAGTCCCCTGCTGGAATCACTGTTATGGAGAGATCAAACAGGATAGTGCCATTTTTTATCCCTTGTTTCTGGGTTTATTGACTCTGACAGCAAGGCACGTAAACTGTGAATGTGCATTGTGGAAGTTGTGGTTTGTAGCGTGAATATTCTTACAGGCCTTGGTTACTTAGCCAAAAAACAACAACAAAAAAAATTAGAAACTATTATAGAAGCAAACAAAGGGAAAAAACCTACTGGATAAGAAACAATCCTTAACTGCTTATATTGATGGTATGCTTTAATGGAAATACAAAAGCCCAAACTCTTCTTTTTCCATCCTTACTCAGGTTCTGTTTTGTAGAAATTACATTTATAGAAGCTATTCAGTGCTATGAAGAACCACTGCATGTAGGCTGGCTGTGTGCAGTCTTTCTGTTTGAAATGTGCTCAACTTTGGCTAGAGAGATGTTCAAGGGCAGGCTAAATTTCTACTTCTGCAGTTATCCCGGTCATGTCCCAGTATAGGGTCTTAAGTCTCTACATTTTGTGGAAGGAGCTGCACTGCTGTTCTCTCCATTGGAGGAGGGAAGAGATGACAGCTTTTTGCCTTCACAGACATCTACAACATTCAGTTCTTTGACTTGATGTTAGGAAATGGATTTTCTTCTTCCCATGTCCCTAAGCAGAAGTAATCTGAGTGTTTCTCCTGTTTTCCTTGTCTGACAACTTCCAAGTAAAATTGTAAAAACAGAGCTGCACAATAATATAGTAAAAAATTACCTATGTTCTCGGTTTTGTCACTGTAAACTTTTTTTTTTTTTCCAGTGAACCAATCTTCCTATAATATATATATCAGCCAGAATATCTCTCACACTACAGACTTTAGAAGTGAGGTTTGATTTTCAGTGCATACAGTACCGGCGAAACCGATCACTGTGTTTCACCAGAAATACCTTTCCTTCGTTCTGCAGAGCTGTCTGAGTACATCTCAGTGCATGGATGGCAGCAAGGGGTGGGCAGCAAGCCATGAGCTCATTTCCCCCTCTCCCTTTTTTTTTTATTTTTGTTTTGGTTTTGTTTTGATGAGAAAACAGAGGGAATATGATATTCATCATATCCATATTCATTGGAATAGGGATGTTCCTGTAAGCAAAAACCAATGGACCAAACTGTTCGTAGGCAAAGTGCCATGGAAATGTTCTCTGCGAATATGATACAACTGATAAACAGAAAAGTGCTTGTGATCGGTATCTAGGGTAGAGAACTAGGCTGCAATAAGCCCAGACTTAAAGCTTGATCCTGACAATTGCTGGCATTGTAGGGGAAGATGCCATCTAAATGGGGAGCAAAGCAGATATAGGGATAAAAAGTACGTCATGTGACACAGAAGTGCATGGCATATGAACCAAGAGTAAAGGAAATAATCTAAAGTTAGTAGCTCCTTCACACCTATACCATATAATATAGAAAATTGTTCCTGACCAGGAAGACATCCATTTAACTGAACACCATATGATGAACTACCTTTTCTTGTCAGCTCTGCATCCTGTACAGCTGGTGTTGGTTTTGATGCATTTTTAGATTTGTATTTGGAGAGGTAGTGAAAAAATCAGATCCAATCTACTGTCTGTATGTTACTCATGATTTTGTAGACATTAGTCATGATTTTTTTATCTAAACTTTATCACTAAAGCAGCTCTGTATGTTATTGTCCTTTTCCAATTCTGTATCATTTTTTCAAGATACGTAGCCTAGGCTTGTGCAGTGTGTTGAAGCTATGGCAAACCACAGACTGTATGATGGTAGTCATATTTTATTTTTGTATTTGTAACTGTAATTCATACTTCAGCTTCCTTTTGATTGCTGTTGAACAGTAAGCTGAAATTTTCAGAAAACAGTCAATTATAACCTTACATCCCATTACATCAACTTACATCCCATTCTTTTATATGTGGGTTTAGCACAGTTTTGCATAATGTGTATCCAATATACAGTTGCCAGTATTGAATTTAGCTGTCTAGTCACTCCATCCAGCAAGGCTTTTCTGCAATTTTTCATAATGTTTTCTACTCAAAATAACATAATATTCTTGGTAACTTTGGCACCTTGCTATTCAGACTTTTCCCCACTCCCCCTTCCTCCCCCTTCCTCCCCCTTCCACCCCAGTCATTTATGTAAAGTATAAGTTTTCTTCTTTTCACCACTTTTAACTTTTTATTCCCAGCCTCTGTTCCCTGAGTTTTAGGCAAGTAATTGTCCGTGCATGGACCTCCTCATTATTTCATGGATACTTAGATTCCTTAACATCTAGTTTTACAGGAACTTGTCAAAAGCCATTTAGATGACCCAGATGACTGTGTCGGATCTGTCTTGGCAATGTGCTTGTTCTTTCTTTCAGAGAACTTTAAGGCTACTTGTGCAAAGGCATTTGGGAAGGTGAATTAGATCATGTGGGAGTTCTGTGAGCAACTTCAAATACATCCATCCTATTTTCAGGGTTTGAATATTGTTATGTTATAAGACTGTGTGGTATGTGAATATAAACTAGATCTTGATGCTGATTCTGTGAGTCTCATCTGTAAATCCTGAAAAAGGCAGTAACTCTGTGGGAATGCTAGCTGACTGTGTGGGTGGAAAGCAGGGAGCAAGAGGTGATGGTTTCTCCATTTGTTGAGTTCTTGTTGTTTCTAATTGGAGGTGTCAGGATGAGATTAGCTTTATCTTTACAAAATGTTTATATCTATAGATTTGCAAGCCTTAATCACTTTAGTTAATTGATTAACGTTTGGGCTCAGTCCTGTCACTGATGGTTTATAGGAAGTGCTTTGTTCCACCAATAGATCTGAGAGCAGCTTGGCTTCAGAAACCATAATTTGGTTGTACAAACAGGTACAGAGAATACATTCTTTATGACATCCTGATTAAAAGAGTAAATGTACTTTTTTTTTTTTTTGTACTCTTAGAGGCTTGTGGTGGAAGAAACTTAGATAGCTTTTATGATTTCCCTTTTTTTGCCATAATACCAATATATCTGACAAAAGTCACAAATTTCAGCTGCACGAGTATTGGAAGCACTATGGAGGCAAAATGGCAAATGTATTAGTTAATACGTATTAGAATCAACGATCATATATTTTTATTGTATTATTTGGGATAGATTTTACATCATTTACTTCATACTACCTGAAAGAGGGTGATAGCGAGATGGGTATTAGTCTCTTCCCCCGAGTTGCAAGTGATAGGACAAGAGGAAATGGCCTCAAGTTGTGCCAGGGGAGGTTTAGATTGGATTTTAGGAAAAAATTCTTCATCTAAAGGGCGGTCAAGCATTGGAACAGGCAGCCTGGGAACATGATTGAGTCACCATCCCTGGAGGTATTTTAAAAGACATGTAGATGTGGCACTTAGGGACATGGATTAGGGCAGATTTGGCAGTCCTGGGTTAATGGTTAGACTCTATCTAAAGGTCTTTTCCAATCTAAACAAATCAATGATTTTGACTTTCAGTATCCTTTTTGACTAATGTTAACACTGATAAATCTCAGCATGAAACAATGCACACACATTATTAGGAATAATATCTGTTAAGATCAAGGGTGTGGAGAGCTGAAAATGAAATTCTGAAGTAGAAGACTAAGGTTCCTTATCAGAAAAATGAGACATTTAATTTTACATGTCATCTCTTGGTGGAAACCTAACAAAGTATCCTGAGTATCTCTCTAGGCAGCACTGGAGGACAGAAGCACAGAACACTGTAGAAATACATTGTAGTTCACTTCTTTGTAGTGACTCTACGTCAGAACCACAAATACTTTCCAAAACCTAAAATCTTTCCACATGTATTACCAGGAGATGAGCCCTAAGGCCAGACACGTATATCATGTTGTAGATACTTGTGTATATGCTTTGGGACCTTAGCAAACTCTTTACCGTGAGGTGAGAGGGTGGACAGAATCTGTTCTTTGCTCTTATTTTAAAAAGTTCTGGGAATAGTTATGTTCTACGTAAGCCTACCAAAGAGAAGTAAAATGCGTTTTTCTGTTTTGTCTAATATCTGTATTATTCTCATGTTTAAGCAGGCAGTAAAAAGCCTGGGACATAATCATGCTGTGTTATTTTGTTCCACTGCATTTTATAATTGGCTAAAAAGTACAGAAATAATGAAATGTTTTATACAATTTCTAAAGGGAAAAATGTAGACGTTTTAAGGGAAAACCAGCTACATTTCAGAAATAAGCAATTTAGAAAAGTTTATCTGAACACACACATTTACATATTTTGCATGTTTCAGGGTTGGTGATTTTTTTTGTTTTCAAGATGGGTCTCAACATGAAAGAAGGCTTTGTACTCTGCCCAGTCAGGAGTGTTACTACTGTTTGATGGTCTGTAGTTTAGTAGAAAAAGGGTTAATTGTGGTTTTGAGCACATATAATAATAATGAAGAATTCCAGTGTTTCTAAGTAATTGCAAACATAGGAGTTGCATGTACACTAAGTTGATGAAAGCAGTTTTCATATACAGTAGAAAATTACGTTTATTGAGCCCACTTTCTAACTGATCCTTTAATTTCCAATGAATGCTATACTGATGAGTATGTCTCTCTCATTTTAACCACAGCTGGTAAAGAAAGCTGTATTGTTGTACCAGACTAAAAAAGCTAAGAACTAAGAAGTGGTTCTGTCTGAATGAAAGAATAAAATGTTATTGAAAATAATTATCTTGGGAGGATTCATAAGCCAGTTCTCTTTTTGTTCTTTTTGTCTTATTTTATTTTATTCTCCAGCTGGTAATGTCTGCCCCTAAAAGCAGTGAAAGGTGTTGCAGCTGAAATGAGTGACTGTTGTTAGGAGACACAGTAGACAAGTTGGAGATTTTTGACTGGCTGAAGTACAGTCTTTGATACAACGTATTTTCTACATAAGTCTTTTCTGATATAACAGCCTTTTTTTAAGCTGGCACAATCACACATCCATCCATCAATTTTAATAGCGTCCAGCCTTATAGTACGAGGGTTGCTCCTTAAGCACCAATATCTTACTCTTGTAAGTTATGCACCATTCACCATTAAATCTACTATTTTCTATAGGAGATTAAACTGTCTCTTTTTAAAGTTACTGTTTTCATTAACGGTTGTTATATCTTGCAAAGCTTACTAGTAAACTCTTCAACTTGCAAATTCCTTGTGCACAGCGGCGCTAGCAGGCATCATGCCAAGTCACAGACACCACTAGTGAACAGGGGCTGCACTCCTATGGTTCTCTTAAGTGTTTCTTTGGTTGATGCTGTATTGACTCTTCAAACGTGCCTGGCAGGTTCAATTGGTCAAGAAGGAGCATTAATTTAACCTCCATGTAAATTAATTTCTTGGCATGCCAGCAATCTGGTGCTGATTTCTGTTTTCTCTGTCAGGTGTAAGCAATATGGTTTCTGTTAATACTAAGGATAATTTTAATTCCCTTTTGTGTTATCCCATTTTTCTCTCTCCCTCTCCTTTCCAGGCAAATGGAGCAATAGTTTTTCCTCTCTTGGTAACTTTTCTACAAAAAACCTTAAATGAAGAGACAACAATATTTTGATTAATTAACTTGTAAATTTGGGTAATCTTATTGTCATCATGTGCACTGATGATTGTAATTAATTACTGGCTGGTAGTGCTAAATATATAACCTTACAAGTCTTGAGGAATTAGTAATATTTTGCTATGTATCTGCATCAAAGACAAGAAAACAAATCTATGCAATTCTAGTTCTAAGGCAGTTATCATTATATTTAATTCCAGTAGTTTCCATTGAAAAGCATTATTTTAATGTCATTTTCTTCACTTAGGGCTGGCCAAGTATTGGCTAGACTAACAGTCTTCCTGGTATGTTTAAAGTGAAGAGAGAGGAGGAGGTTGTATAATCCTCACTGCAATGAAGAAAAAGTTGCATTCTTAACTCCAGATGACAGACTGAAGTTCTTACCTAACTCATCCCCCTGTCCCAATACAGCGTAGCCCTTTACATACTTCTTAAGGGGCAATGGTCTGTCTTGTCAGCTAAAATCTGAAGTTAGTAAATAACCTAAATCTTATGACCTCTGTTCCCCTTATACCGCCTATCACATATTCAGATTTTGCATGTGAACTCAGTCTGAGAAGCATTGTTTTCCTGCAGTCTCAGTAGTAACGCTGTTTTGGATTTTTTTGAATCAGTTGGATCAAATCTGTTAGCTTTTTCATTTTTTAAACTGGTATTGCTCTTCCTGTATCCATGAAATGGTTTTAGAATACTGCTTTGTAGTATACCAGAATTTGAAACATGTAATCTTGTGAGCATGAAGCCCAGTCTTTCCTATCCTGAATCTTGCATTTATGTTCTCTTCAGGCAAAATTATAAAAGGCCAGCCAGAAAGTCCTGCCCTTTTGATTTATTAAAATTGGACTGCCATTTTTACAATCCTTTCTTAATAGGTGTATCCACGCAACGTACTAAGCACTAGAGAATTGATGTGTCACACCTTCTTCATTCTAGTCTTACCGTTCCCTTGTATTCGTGTCTTGTCCGTAAGAAGTTATATTAATTTAGCTAACTTTTGAAACTTTTATTTTGATCAGGGTGTGTGTGTGTAAAAATTATACTGAGTTAGGTGTAAAAAAATCCTTATATAATTCAGCTTAAGTTCTTTTCCAAGCCATTTAAGCAAAGTCTATGAAAGTAACACTACAGCTTAAGTAGCGTTGTTCACAAAATATACTTGCACCGGTTTCAACTGAACTGTTTCAGAACTTAATGAATACAGATTTTTTAAAGACCACAAGACTTCTGAACCCTTTCCTTGATATTTGCTTAGTGTGATATTGCTTATGAGCTGAAAAAGAGGTGCCATTCATATCTGTGCAAAACTTGGTAGTTTGGATTAAGCTGGATCACAGAACTCCAAGCAAAATACTGTTTTCACCCAATTTCACACTGAAACCGTGCAAAACCTGCAAATTCAGACTGGTTTTGATGTGAAACTATAAAGTAGCTTGGCCCGAGTTCATACAAAAAGTTTGTGAACCTTTCAGTGAACGTGGGCTGAGTTCCCAGTTTGTAATGAAACATTAAACCAGGCAAGTTTTTTTGTACGGCTTTGTATTTGTTTTACATGGTTTATTTAGAACCCATGTCAAAACATTTCTGATACATCAAAAATACATTTATTCTTCTGTTTGTGGCCTTCAATATACAATAACTTTTTCAGTAGAAACTGGAGGAAGCTGTTGAGCTGAAGCCCTTTGAAGGAAGTCTGCTGGCGGATTGTCTCCTGTTCAGTTACTGTGGATCAGGAGCTCATTCTCCCTTTCCCCATCAGTCTGTTTGCTTCAGTATTAATCTTTGTTCATGATTTCATAGCAAAAAGAAGGGCACTGGGTATTCTGCTGTGGCTTTGGTTCAACCGATAGCTGGGTCATGCCACACTCACTGATGGTTTAAAGTTTTAGTGTGACAGTTATAAATTCCTATTTATTTTGGGTCCAGTTTTTTCATAACAAAAATCTTGTTTCTGGTGTTACAAATCTTATGTTTATTAGTCCTGGATGAAGAATTATTTTTATGGAGAGTGGGCATGTTTCCTTTTGTGGGGAAGGTAATATAATGAAGGGCTTTGATTTAATCACTGTTTTGTGATCCAAACAATGTGAGATCTTGCATAGAATTTCTAAGTAAGGCAATAGCTACAGGTAATTTCATCAGTTAAAAAATAAGATCACATTCTATGTAGAAACAAATATTCTAAGAATATATTCAATTATAGAATCATTATCTACATGGCCCACTTGTTCTTCTACTGAAATCTACAAAGATTCAGCTGATGGTGAAATAAGTTGTTGTCTTTATTGTTTGTTTTTAAATCTATGGTAGCATTACATTCCAACCTGAATGCTTATGTTGAGAGTCCTCTAGACAACTGGGCAAGTCTCCACACTTTGCATATCACAAATTTTGTGGCACTTGAATTTAATTAATTTGAGCAAGTCTTCCAAGTTTATAACTGTATTCGGGTAATAAAGGCAGATATTTGTTCTACCTTGCATTACCACTGATTTCTCTTAGATTCAGAACAGATTTCTCATTATCTTCCCACCCCTCCACCCCCACACCCCCCCCGCCCACCCCCCCCACCCCCTTCAGTTATTAGGGATTTTTTGCAAGTTCTTACTGAACTGAAAATAAGCAAAAATGACATGCATTTGTTATGAAAAAGATATGTTATTTTTGTTTAGGAAAAGTTCTTCTCAAAGCTGTCACTAATGGCAGTTGTGGCTGGCTGAGGACTATAAGATTTGACACTTTCAGTGCTTTTCAGCTCCAGAAATCCCCAAACACTTTAGAAGTTTAACTGTCCGTGTGTGGGAGAAACACAATTTGTAACTTACAGAGAAGGTTCTCGGTGGTTATTATTCACCTTAACTAGATGTTTTACCTGGGTAAGCATAGCAAGGCATGGCACTTTGTTCTTTCTGTACACTACAGCCGAGGTAGTTGCAGCTGGGTCAGCCCAGACCTCAGAAGTGGGGCAAAATTGGGGAATGGGCTACATTCAGCACATCACAGGCACCCATGGAAGCCAGTGCTGTAAGGATCAGTGAGTGCCCTGTGGGGAAAAAGGACTTTTGCTGTGGCAACTGCATTCCAGGCTAAGTCTTGTTACAAAAGACAGAACCATCAGGGAGCTTTGGGGTGCCGTGGATGTCATACTTTGTCTTGCTGGACATCTCAAGCTTCATAGGACAGCATAAGAGAGGAACATTGCTGGAGATCATGAGTTCCCAGCCATAGTCAGGGAAATGCAGAAAATGTAGTCTTGATTTTAATAGGGGGTATATAATTTGAGGACTCTTATTTTACTTAGCATGCTGGAAACACTTCTTACAGTTTGCAGTCTATATTTTGTCTCATATTGTGCATAGATTGAGCACTGCTTGGGGAGGAGGGACCTCGGTGTCTTGTTTCCAAGTACAAAGGATCTCAATCAGTTACCTGTCCCACACATCAACTGGTAATCACATAGTAATTCTTGCATTTGTCCCTGAAGCTCAGCAAAACAAGGAGTGAACCTAAGGGACACAGCCATGCTTTCCAACAGTTTGAAACAAGCAGTGTTGAACACTTTCCTCAGCTGTCAGTGAAACCTGCTCATCCCAGTCTCTTAGCTAAAAAAGAAAGTCAGCATTGTCTTGTATCTACCCTTTCCACTGGCCACAATGGAAATTGCTTTTAAGATAGTTTTCTGAGCCTTGTGCATTTGCTCAGAGTATTTTATCTTCTAGAACATAAATTCATTATATACTGAATTACTGAATGGAATTGCTGGTGACTTGGTTAATATGAAAGCCCAATCACTATTAGTTGTTCTAGAGAAAAGCTTGCTCTTTGTCAAATGCTACAGCAGGCTATCTCATAACAGAATCATAGTAATTAATGTCAAAGGTTTTACTTGAGAAGGAAAAGTATGTTTTGGTTGTCCTATGCTTTCAGGAAAATATGCTGTGTCTGTGTGCTACGGAAAAAATTGGCATTCCTGGATAAGGTGCCATCAGCTGTGTGAAAACAACATTAACTGTCATTAAAGATTTAGGCTTCCTGGATCCAAATACACAGATATATGCACTGAGCAATAAAACTTTTGATTCGTGGCCTGTCAATATGTGTTTGTCATAACTAAACCTAATCCGAAACACAGTCTCATATTCTTGTTAGGTGATGGGAAGTGAGGAAACGAGTGCTAGCTGTAGCCCTGTCTTCTGTCATCAAAGTGCTGCAAGTCACTTGTGTGTTAGTTTTGTATTTATAACACCAGGATCATGCTACTCAGAAGTCTTTTTATAAAAGGCTGCAATGAAAAGCACACTGAGACCTAAATCATTGTTATTGCTGGTTGTAATAGGTGGGAGGTTCAAATGTGGACTCTATTTATTACATAGCTGTGGAGCTTGGAGTAGCAGGTAGCTGGGAATCGTAAAGAAAGTCTAGAAGATAATTTTCTTCCTCTCTACCCGCAGGACAAATTTCATATCCATTCCCTTTTTTTGATGAATGCCAAGATTTCTCTTCAGTGCCATTTATGAAGATAATTTCCTCAGGTTTCGGTTGCTTACAGTAATTCTTTGGGTAACACTGCAGTGGTTTGCTACTGTTTTACTAAACTTCACAGTGTTACCAGTAAGTCTGTGTATAAGAACATTTTGTTCTAATTGAATTCTCTTTCACTTATATATTTATGTCATCATTGGCATGCATATGGTTGCTTTTCTTCCTGTACATCAGAATGCTGACCCTGCTCCATGTTTGTTTTCCACAGGTAGTTCTGCAGTGCTTTGTTTTAAAACCTTTCTAATGTATCTGCTTAGATGCAATACATGCAGTTTTCTAGTAGAGGTCTTATCAGTAAAGTGTATAGAGAGTTTAAATACTGTTTTTAATAAATGAGATTTAATCTCTAGTCTTACAGTGTTGTTTACAGTGGGCTAAATCACACCTAACTACTAGCATTATGGTAAACAGTTGTTACAGAAATCAGGGGTGTTCTCCTTGGACATTATTTTGCTCCTGCAGAGAGAAGGAATGTAGAGGAAAGTAAACACTACGTGTTTTCAATCCCTAAGGTTAAATACTAGCTCCATTGCATGAAAAATCTATTGTCTTGTTTTGACAGAGTTTAGATTGAATTCCAGGAATTTCCTATTCCTTCTTTGACCTGGGTTTTAGAAGGAAGACAAAGGAGGGTGGAAATAGCAAAGTACTCATCTATGTCAGCATCATCAAAATACAGATTTGCTTCTGCTGAGTCCACTAGCTCTTCCTCAAGCCTGTGGGAACTGTGGTTCTTTACACTTCCCTTGTGAGTGCCTCTTTCAACACTCCTGCTGTAGCATTTGGTGCAAAAAGCCCTGTAACTTGTTCCCATCTGCATTATCTTTTGCTGTTCCAATGATACTGTCAAGGGGAGACTAAAGTAGCCAAACTGGTTCCTCTACTCACATCACCTACTTTTGGTACAACTCAGTATTTTATGTAAGTGAGAACTGTTCTACAAGTTGCAGTGAATGACTTCTGCAAATGGGTTGAGGCAGAGGAGGTAAATTTTATCCCTTCCAAAACTGCACTTTTCCTTTCCTGTACTGGCACAGAAGGATGCATGCACGTGCACTATTCACTCTTCTGAGGCTGTGCAGAACTGTTACGCTTACTGTATACTATATCCCATATCCCCAGCATCCCTTGCTGCTGTACTGGTGTTCCCTGGATGAACGTTTACAGTTTGGTGGTTGGTTGGAGTTTTTTTCCTTTTTGAAGTACTTTGGTGCTGTCATGAGCTTGGATGCTCATGTTGTGTAATTCAATACAGCAGTGACACTCATTGCTGAACCAAGGTAAAATATAAAATTTTCTAGTAAGCAATTTGGTGGAACACTGATTAAAGTACACAAATATGTAGGAGGGGTGGTCTCTTGGAAGAGAGTAGTAATAATCTGTCAGGTTAATTTTATTAAAGCAAAAAAATTTGGTCACCCAAATCCTTATCTGTATTTATCCAGTATCACCTTTACTGCTTCTAGCATCTAAAATTTAAGTCAAGTTTGAAACCACATTCACTTAATTAAATTATCTTCAGAAATTTTTGATTCTTTAGAGAATTCCTTACTTATCCATGGCTTCCTATAGCTACAATTTTTAAAGGCAACCTGACCATTCCACTGTATATAGTATGTTAACAAGCCAAAAGGCAAGTGGAATTTTAGTGATTATTATGCCATTCATCTTTAGTAGCACTTAATAGTTATTACTCTTCTGTTATTCATTTAATGGGAACTGTTCAGTTAGACTCACAATGCATAATATGATTCAGATATTCAACAAAATATCAGAAAAAATTACAGCACACCTTCAATGTGTACTTTAATGTAACACAACTATAGTATGATGGTTAGTTCTCTTGAGATTGCTACTGGCTGGAGCAATGCACTGTGATTAAATAACTAAATTATAACTAATCTGAAGGAGGTAATACTGAGTTATCTTGAAGCAGTATAAACCAGAGTCATTCATGCTGAGAAACTAATAGGCTGAAACAAAAATGATTATCTGCTACTAATTAAGATGACATGGAGATATGCAATTACAAACTAATTGCTAATGGACCTTTTCTTTTAGAAAGGTCTTGATGCAGTTCATTAAAACTGTGATTTTGTTGTTGAGCGTTTACTTGCATTTTGTTAATATCTAGTATGAATGAAGGGAATTTAAAACTTTAAATCTGGCACACCATGATACTTCATTTATTTAATGCTAAATTTAATTGCACACACAGTGTATGTCTGTTATAGGACAGAAGTTTTGCTAATGAGTTGGCCAATATGTTGAATTCACTCACTTGTTTAAAGTGGTAAATGAAGTTTAGAATTCTCTTTGCCAGCTTTTCTCAGAACAGTGGCTAATTAAAACTTGGCAGTAGAACTATGAGTGAAACAGTGGCATGATATCCCTTAAAAAGCAAATAGGAGTATACTGCATAATAAAAAATGGCATCGTTTGCTTTAGCAATTAAGTCTTAATTCTGTTTTAGTTCTGTTTGTTCTATTGAACTCTCAGTGACAGTAGTTATCATACTCATTTTCCTATAAAATACTTTCTAACTTATCCTCTGTCATCATGAAATATTTGAATGCATTTATTGTCAGATGACCAGACGTCATGTCCCTTAGATGTTTATGTATGAACATGAAATATCTCCCAAACAGTAAATGGCATTTCATAGCTTTTATCTTTTAAAAGGGTAGGGAGATTTTGATTCTATCAGCTTCATCTGAATAATTTTGAAAAAAATAAAGCACTCATTTCTTCATGTGCATATCCATCCAAATTATTATCCATCCAAAGTTTTCCAGGGATATAGGAAAAAAATCCTCAAATATTGGTACAGATAAACATTGTTACCTGACAGTGACTGAAATTACTGTGAAACAGTTGTTCTCTAGCCAGCACGTACAAAGAACTCAAGTATAGCCCAGAAATTATAGAAGTCTATCAGTAGCGTTATCTTTTTGTGGTGTACAGATCCCAGAGTAACTGCGTTTACAGTTAGAGCACATTCTTGACATTTCTGGGAACAAATGAGCATTTGTGAACATTTTTTATCATAAAAAGACAACCAGAGTAGCCCATGTTGACTGCAGCTCAAAAATCACAAAAATGTCATTCAGAAAGGAACCTAGCTCTAATTTTATTTAGAAAATTTAAGAAATTGGAAATTCAGAACTCAGAAATTCAAAATTTAGAACATTTGATTTTCATTTACTGTTTTTAAATAGAAAATTGAAACATGCCTACAGTTTCTGTTCATGGAGGGGAAATGCAAGTATTATCGTTGAATACATATCTATCTATATATATATGCAGAGTGCATTTTTAAAATAAAAAAAGCTTTGTTTGAGTGGTTGGAATTTTCAGTCCAGAAGATGAAATACTTCAGCACTCTCTGTGGCAAGTGAGATGCTACAACCTGGCTATGAGAACCATTTTAAACAGCAGCATCATTCAAAATTTATGTGCTGCAAGCATAATTTCAAATTGGTTTCTGTGTTTGAAATCCATATATTCTGCCAATGCCAGTAACAGCAGCAAACTTGGCCTTTCACCAGGGAAGTAAATAACAGTACCGATAATGATAATAGTATTTCAGCATCTGTTTTTAGGCACTGTGTCATATTGTCTGAAGAAACCTGAGGCCCCGTTCTTTGCAGGTAGAAATCGGGAAATGTCAGAAAAAAGTTTCATATTCATTATGCCTCCTGTTTTCTGTTGTGTCTTTGGATAATCTGGGAAATAAAAATTCAGAGATTTAAAGTCTTTTTCTGGTAGGTAAAATATTTTTTGAAGAACGCATAACGGTGTGACAGTGTATGAAATCATGTACAGTTTCGGCTTCTTCGATTCTCCTGAAGGGACATTTGTCTTGATCTTCCAAATTTTTTGTCCCTCAGCTAAGAAGTGCTGCCTTTGGAAGTATATGTTTGAGGGCATATGTATATTGTAGGGTGCAGTCCTTCCTGGCAGTGGGAAGGACTTATACTGCTTGATCTAGCATTTAAATGCTAAGTTCTGTGGCCCTCAAAGGAGTAAATGAAATGACATTCTGAGAGAAAACTATGCATAGGACACTATAAGAGGAGAATAAAGAGGATGTGATATCTTTGCTAAAATAAATACTATGATATTTAAGAGACTGTCCTGAATAGTCTCCTTTTAGGCCCTTGCTGTTTCAGGAACCTTAAATTATGAAAATCCTGTTACATTAGAGCTGCAGATTGATGTTCGGCAATGTACTCTAAATGAACATGTGCAGAGACCTGTTTCCTTTTGCAGTTTTTTATTTACACGATTTAGTATTCAAACAAATTATAGAGGGTTTTTCTGTTTTATTTTGTTAATCTCATAGTCCTTCCTTCTGTCTCACCACTTATCCTTCAACTACCTCTTCACTCATTATCTCACCAAAGAGTTCTTAAGGAATGTCCTTGTCTATGTTCTCTGCATGTTTATTTTAACTTTTTGTGACATAAAAACACAGAATGGTGTGGCTAATGTGTTGGTACCTTGCTGACCATCTTTTTACTATCTAATCATCCTTTGTTCATCAAAGTATATAAGTCCAACACCTCACTCTAAAAATCTCACCAAAGTGAAGAGCTGGGAATTCTTTCCAAAATACAGCCATTCCTTGAAAGGTTTGTGATCTGTCCTTGAAATAACTGATTATATTGTTCAGTCACTGGTTTTCCTTTTCTTCCTTTTATTTCGCTTTTTGCTTACTTTAGTCTTCATTGTCTTACTTGTCTGTGAAGCACAGTCACAAATATTAACCTTGCACGTTAATACAAACTTAAAATAAAAATGATTCTACTGTCCTAGAGTAAATACTGCACAGTTGTGAAACTCTCTATTCGAGAAAAATAATTTGAGAAACCAAATTTATGCAATCATCCAATCATTCAGGTTGGATGGGACCTCTGAAGATCATCTAGATGATACACCTTTTTATATTAATTTGACTTTGAAAATAAATGTTGTTTCTTTTAAAGTATGAAAATGTATCAGTCCTAAGAGGTAGCTATTTTATATTTATAGCTATTGTATGTTTAGAGTGAGCCAGTAGTAGACAAATTAAATCTAAATATGCATTGAGGCAGTTAGACTGTTATGAATTTGGTATTAGTCAATGCAAGGAAGACAGGCTTACAATAGGTGTTTTACCTTTAGGTACTATAGAAAAATATAGGTGAGGGTTTATCTTTGTCTTGATGGAAAGGCTGAAAGAAGTAATAGTTAATAGAAAATAGATTAACAGCTTATTTGCTGCCTTTATAAAAAAAAAAGTCTATGTTTTTAATATTTGGATTATATTTATCTATCCATCTCAGATGTATGTTTCCAGGGAAATACGGCTTTGCTAGGATATACTGTTTTGTTAAAATGTGCTTGCTAGGTGTGTTTTTATTTTGAAAAGGGAGTGTGAGAAAGGTAGATGGTAGCCTGGTTTTTCGTCATAGATTTCCATATTCAAGTCCTTATCATGTCTGATGCCAAATCCAGATCATGGCAGGAAAAATTCATGCTAAAGAGGGACTTAAACCTTGTGTATTTTTTGCCTTAATGACACATGTAGCCTGATGGGGAGGAGGAGGGCAAGTGACAGTTTGATTTTTTTTGTATTTTTATTTTAGGTAAAAATGTATAGCTATATTGTCTAATCAGTCAATTGATGTTGATTTTAATTGATTCAACTGTTGAGAGAGATGCTGAGAAAATTAGGAATTTAAAGGAATACTCCAACTTTCACAGACAGAGTTACATGCTAGGTTACAGTGTCATGCTCTCTCTTGAAGTTTGGAAATGGTGCAGGTTTTGGATTTCATTGGAAAATGGTGACAGTGTTGTCACCCTACAGCTTACAGCAGGCTCAGGAAAAAAAGAGACTTGGAAAAAGGTGGGGTTTGAGTTATTCTCTGGTTTTCCTTGATTTCTGATACCTAGGTGAAGGCAGCACTGTGCCTAATGTAACAACTGTAGCTGACTCCTTGCCCAGGGTTTGAAATACTCTTACACGCTGTACAAAAGGACTAAGTAACTATCACAGGGCTCTGGATTCTGCTGCAGTGCCTGTATGACTTTTTAGATCTGAGATTTTATTTTTTCCCCCGTAAAGACCAAGTGTTAGTATAACTGTGTCTCTGCTGAACTGCAATTTTGCCACCAACTTCAGGAAACTTAACTTTTCTGAAAGTTCCTGCGATGTTACTGTTGATGTTATATTGAGCAGCATTTGAAGGTGAATATTTCGATCCAAATGTGCCATCAGTTTTGTGTTGTCAAAATATGTGAAGAGAAAGGCAGAATTTGTCAGTGTATATTAACTTACTTCTATATATGTAAACCAAAACATCTTACCTTCTGTATCTTTTCTTTTTGAGGAATTCATTAGTGCTGCTACTGATCCTGACTGCTGTCAAATTGGAGCAGCCTCAGCGCACAGTCAAATGAATATGCTAGTGATCAGGAGTGGATTTGTGTGTCTGAAAACTAGGTCAACTATGTCACATTATGCAAAACTTCCCAGGTATTGTATAGAGAAATTAATCAATAGAGGATGAGCTTCAATCAACTGAAGTTCCTTATATGCGTCAGCAAAGCAATTCATCCTGGTGCTTTTAAATAGCATCAGCAAATGCTTTATAACTTTATAAAGCTTTATAACCAGTCCCTGGAAAAAAACAAAATGCATTGTTTACGGTATAACTGAATAGACTAACCATGTGGATACCCACAGACCCAGTTACACTGAAGCGTTTGCCATCCGTGCCGTAGCACGCATGGTAGAACAGCGCAGCTGAGAGAGCCCTTAAGTAAGCCCCAGAATGGATCACAGATGACACAGAATGGAAGGCCTCCACCAGTATCATCTAGGTATACAAAGTTTTATTTAGGTGGCTGCATATAAATGTCTTTGAGCTTTTAAGCACCTGCTTGGTATTTGTACATTTCAAGCACTTAAGTGGAAATCTGCCTTTTCTGAGTAGTGCTGAAAGCAGTGCAGTTCTCCATTCAGGAGTGTCTAAATCGCTCAAGATCTACTGCAGATCTATCTGAATCAGGGCACCTATTCAAATAGGGATCATCTCTGTTAAGCTTCTAATCTCCCACTTAAGCTCTTCTTAACTACACCATCCAATATGCTCTTCTAAAACGGTACTGCTGGCAGTCTCTTGAATTCTTGGTGACAGCCTTTGAATTCTGTCTGTATTAGCAAATGAGCTCGGCTGTATTCTTCAAAAAACCCTAAAGCTTGCAGGGAAGAAGTTACTCCCTCTGTTTACTGTGTCATATTACAACAGAATAAAATCTTTCAGGTTACCTCCCCTGTTACTCTCATCTGTAACACTGGCTGCTTTTAGACCATACTGACTTCACTGGAGAAGTAACCGAAGTCACTGATGCTTTGTGATTTTTTTGCTGCTTGTGACTTTGTTTCTGCTTGATTGTTTCATTCTTTCCATCCCAATAAATACTATTGGCCTTCACGTGAAATGTCCTATATTTCAAAGGGAGTTTCAAAGCAAGAAATGTACATTTGCCAAGCATAAATTATTAAACCTCACAGCTTGATCAGGTGCCAGCATTGGGGGCATGGAATATTAATCTCTACACTTTATTTCTTGCCAGTTGCCTAATGGCTTTCATTCACACCAGTCTGCTCCAGAGGGAAAGATCAGTTCTCACTGCAGTAAATGCAGTCCTCCCAAGCTTTTCAGTGATTGTAGAAGCAGTGTAAGCCTATTCTTTATCCTTAAATTTTATTTCTCCACAGTCGTAAGTTTGGTTTATAAGTGAATTAACAAAGGATAATAGATGTGCAAAACAAAATAAAACAAAAAAATCATTATACATAGCCCCACTGGTTACTGCTTTTGAGGACTTTCCAGAATTCTTTATGTAAAGTTTTATGCACCTATAGTGACAATTATTAATCCTGATCAAACATGATACGCTGCTGTTCTGACACTGAGAAGTTAAGATCAGAAGCTTAAGATTTGGAAGTATGCATGGGTATTAGGAATGCTGTGTGGAACAAAGAGGTTCCCATCTAGATATGAAAGACTAAGTGAAACATAGTGGGATCCAAAGCAGCCAACAAACCAAGCCACTGAAAGTTTTCATTCCTACACCTAGAGCCAACTAAAAGGAAACGTGAAGAAAAAAAAATAATTTTAAAACCTTATTCAGAGGTGAAGGAAAAGCTTTCCCTCTAGTCAGGCTAGCTACCACAAACTTCCTTTCAGAAAGCTGAACAGGATTGATTATGTTTTCAAAAAAGAAATGTGCTAATTCTGCAGCTGTCCTGACTGGGGGGGGGGGGGACACACGAGAAATTAATGGCAGACTTGGCTTAATTCCCTTTTTCTGACTAAAATTGTGATATCTGCCATTTTCCTATCTTACATGCTTTACAAAGATTAACCAACATATCAAATGGGGAACAGAACCTTTAGAGTATGAGTTGCTGCATAGGTAAATGTCCACCAGGATGCAGAATCTCTCTCGAGTGCAGCTAGGTTTGTTTCTTTTCAATGTAATGGGACAGGTTCAGCTTGATAAATGAGCAGTGTTGTTTTAATTAATAAATAAATACAAATTGAATGGATTTGTATGCAAGGTAGTCTTGGAGCTACTCAACCCTACCAAGGTTGCGGCAGTTTGGGGTGTGCTCAGAAGCATAATTATAGGCTCTGGGAAGCTTTGAAGTAAAAATCATAAGATCTAAAAATCCAGGCACTTCTGTGGCTAAGCAGCCTCTTGTGGGAGTTATAGAATCAAAGGGATTTTGAGGGGAGGAGACGGGATCCCCCAAAATCCATTTAAGTATGTGCTTCTTACAGTTATTTACTTGCCATCCTATATTCAGAATCCCATATAATTTGTTAAGTTAAAGAAGAAAAATATTTAAGAAAAACTGATGAGAAGAAGTGGGACAAAAGGCTAGTCGCTGAAGGGGATGGAGATTGTCGTTGCTAAAGTTTAAGAAGGAGCTGAATAAAGCATCAGTAGGAGGGATACAGTTTTAGGCTTTATATAATGGATTGGCTAGGGAAAACTGCTGGTATTTTCTTACTCTGCAGCTTGTCTAGTCTTATGTTTTATCATTGAATTTTCCTGTCTGTGACATGAACCCATTTGTCATTGCTACTTCTACTTCTTCTTGTCATTTTTTTACCTTCTTTCAGAATCAGTCTTGAATTTTGCATTGGTTTTAACTCTTTCCTTTCTTTCCTCACATCATTCTGTTCTCCACATGCCATGCAATTAGCTTTGATACATAGCTAAATATGCTGATAGTTTTTCTGTGTCATCTGAAGTAGCAATTGTTGCCATCCTCAATGATATTTATGTACTTGCTGAGCTTCCATGACACTTTTACATGACGTTGTGCTTCAAAAGCTTCAGTTATTTCCTCATCTCCTGCCATCTGGATTCATTTTACTGACCTAATTTGATATAGTGTGATATAATCCCTCACTCCCAAATGCTTCTTTATCATATGAACATAAGCAGATTTCTGCCATTATTTTCCAGATTATATTCCTGCCCTCAGACCTTGAAAATTAAGTAGCAGGTTTAATTGTGTCTCCTTGTATTTATAATTAAGTTGGAAAACAGCTATTTTTAAAAGTGATGGGTCTTTAGTTTCTTTTATTTAGTTTCAGTATTGCTTCCTGAAACTCACTTACCTTTCTAGGAAGTAAAATAAGTAGATCGCCTTGATTTTTCCATTCTTTATAACTCATTAATGAGGCTATAAGTAAGAATTACTATTCATAGCATTATTTTTGATCAGTAAGAAGAGGAGAAAGGATATTGTATCCATAGTATTACAGAATGTGTCCATCTAGAGACAAAATTGTTGTGAATTATATATGTGACAAGCTTTACCCACTCTTGTATTTGCAGGTGTACATTCTTGTATTAATTTTGCTTTATTATGTTGCATTGCTATAACTGTAATAATTGCCTGTGAAAGTGAGATTGCTTGGAATCAAATACTTGGATCCAAATTCTTCTGGCCATTGAATAGGTTGTGAATCTGAGTCCAGATACAAACCATATACTTGTCCTATATACACCAATAAATGTGTCCTATAACTGCAGAATTAATTGGCCTACCTGAAAAAAAAAAGTAATCTATTTGCGTTGTTCATTTACCAAGTAGCTCAAATGACAGATCAGAAACAAGCCTCTGCTCATTAATTCAGGTAAGACCTTTGAACCAGTTGTTTATGAACCAGAGCTGGTTCTGATCCAGCATCGGAGAGTGGGAGCACAAGAAGGGAGTCATGGCAGTAGTTCTCAGAGCAGCCATCCAATAGTGCCATGGTTACGTTTAAGGAGCTTGAATGATACTTTTTGTAGAAGCTGATAACGGTTGGAAAAAAACCCAGATTGCCGACAATTTTTTAGCAGTCTTTTCTTTTTTGAAGGCAAATTCACTTTGATGGCTTCCAATAACAGCTCCTAAAAAAAAAAAAAAAAAACCAAACCAAAAAAAACCCAAACAGAAACAACAAAAAAAACCCTAGGGAGAGGAAGAAATTTCATAAAATTTGATATGTTAGAACAATTTTTTTCCTTCTTTCTCCTTGGCTTCTTTGCAAATATTTCTCTCTTTTTTTCAAGCAAAAAGGTATTCTAAGTTTCACAAGCATTTGAGCTGCTGTTACAACTGAAACAATTTTTTTCTTTCCTTTTTTATTTTATGTTATTTTTGTTCCCCTTTTTTGGACATCATAAGGAAAAATCCTAACTTGGACATGAGCACACCTTGCAATGTAATTACTGTGGGGTAGGCTGAAATGCAGAGCAAATATTAGTGTTTGGAGCTAGGTTTTGGCTGGGATTTTTGCAAACTCTTTGCAGTAGAAATCCTGTGATATCTTTAATTCTAATATTTGAAACTGGTAGTTTTCATACGTAGTGTAGTGAAACCCACCGCTTCAAATTTTATTGGGAAAATACAAGAGGTGGATGGTCAGAGACTGAACAGAATCATGTTTGATTCTGGAATAATCTTTCTACAGAATTAACTCTTCATGTATGCCATGGGGTGACAGTTTGAATCTTGACATTTTCCTCATACTGATGTTATCTGTAGAGGAACTGACATTGTAATTACATGGTCCTCAGCAGCCTGCTTACAAAGTTGAGTATTGTTGCCCTAAGGAAAAGAGATTAGGCCCTGGCTAGTATGACAGAAAGCAAAGGTGAAGAGGAAAGAGGCAGATCCAAAATATAGATCTGAGGGGAGATCTACAGGGGAGGCTTGCTGGTTTTGTGGCAACAGTGAGGAACATAGCTGCTGTTTCTTGGAGGTATTCCATGGAACTATGACTGCTCCTTAGTAGTAGCAAGTCTTGCTTTCCAGACCTCTGGTGTGGGAAAAGTCTTTAAGAAAACCAAGCAGTTCTTCAGTTGGCTTTCTTGGTCCTGTTTCTCAGCAGTCTTAGCTCATTATTTGCCAATTATATATTGTTCTAGGAAATGCCATTTTACATTCTCTTGTCAATGATTATTTAAAAAGAGACAAACTCCAAATCCCTATTACCAGCCGAGGTATTGATATTGAATCGTTTGAACAAGTGAAAGGGACTTTGATATGTAGGAGGTACAGCAAGTCTCTTACTTTCTTTACTATCTCTGCATTTTGGCTATTAGTGTAAAATTGCAAAATCAATACCTAAAGTTGCATGCAAGTTGTAGAAAAATTAATACAAATGTTGAGGTCTGATGTACTTGAAATATCATAAGAAAAGTTATTAGATGTGTGATTTTATATGTAGGAAAAAAAAAGTTACAATTCATGAAAAAGCCATGAAAGTGGCACAATGTACCTCATAGTGAAAGTAGGGTATTTCTTGCACATACCGAGACAGATAGTATGTTTTAAATCCATACCTTAGCTAGCTGGTAAACAGTGAGCTTGTGTAGCTATACCCTTTGATTCAATTGGTCCCAAATCATAGCTGAAGACCATAAACCTCTGGAACCAAGTGTTTCCCCAAACAGCGTTACACATTGAAATACAATGACCCCCAGCTTCACAAACGTGTAACTGTGTGTGTGTGTGTGTGTGTGTGTTTCTGTCTATACAATTGTTCTGTTCTCTTTTAGGGAGTCTCTATTAAGTTTTGAACAGTAACAGATTGAATATTGTACTGGCCACTCTCCAGATGCCTGAGGGCTGCAACATTTTGCATATACATTTACATAATTTTGCATTGCTTGTACATCTATTTGAATTCTCTGTTGTAAGCAAATGAAACTTTACCATTATATGCATTAAGAGCTTTCACCATGTAATGCTGGATGGAAAAAAGAAGAAAATACTTTAACATACCTGACAGTATGTTTATTATCTTTGAAGGCTATCCTGTGTATTTTTGCCCTCTCTTGTGCTTTTGCAGCAGTTAAAAAAAAAAAGCACAAAAAACTAAACCCCAAAAATATGGAAATATGTGCTAGAAAAAAAGGTAGAGGTGATGTTCATGATGACTTACATATTCCATTTTCTATTTCACTGTATTTTTTTTTTATCTTTCATCTACAGTATCTTGTTTCACCTCTCTTTTGAGTAGAGCTGTCTTCCTCACCTCTTTTAACTTTTTTACTCGTTATTCCTTTTTGTTTTTCTTAATACCTTTCCACTTTAATGTTTTTGTTCTGGATTCTCTTCAAAGACCTTCTCTTAGAACTGTTCAGGAATTTCTTTCCAATAACAGGGGATTTTTTAAGACACATTTCCAATTAATTAAAATGAAACAGATCATGGCAAGCCATTAGTTTCAGTGGAGTTCCTGTTTTGAAGAAAACCCTTAAATATGTCAGATAATGTATTCAAAATTAAAGGAATCTGGATTACTATAATGTGTTGTGACTTAATGAGGTACTGAATAGTCTGAACAGTCTCCAGGAAAGGATGTACTGCTTATTCTGAGAGAGAGATTTCCAAAGCATTACTGGCCTCAGCTTTGCTAAAATAGTAACAAGTAGGCTTTTAGTAATAAGGCTTTTGAATAAAACCAGAGTTAGGCAAGTGTTGAGCTTTTAGTAAACTCATAATGCACACATGCCCTCCAGTTTTTATTGATGGAAGTACAAGAGAGTATAAGGTAAAGGGTGAAAATAGATAAATTAATAAAAGGAGAAAAGAAGGGGAATGAATGAGGAAAAACAGGAAAAAATGCTGAACAATTGGAACCACAGGAGTGCCACTGTATGTAAAGACTAGCATAAAGGTCAGCCTAGAGACCAGCTGCACAGTAAGGATGACCATGTTGTTTCACTATGGAATATTCAGTGAGACATTTCAAAGCGGTATGCTCGAGAGTTACAGTTATTTGATCAATGCCAAAAATGTTTACAGACCTAATCTTAAAGTCTCATTGGAAAAAAATAAAAAATCCATCCACCCACCCACCCACCCCCACCAGTATATACAGATCCAAGTTTTTCAGAACTTTTCAAATAGGAAAGATTGCTAATGTTTTACTTGTCATATCATTCTCAAAGGTAAAGCAATACTGAAGTATCAGAAATCTTTATTTCTCCTTGGCTGTTGCAGAAATGTTTCATATATACAGTATATAAGATCAGGTTGAGACCTTTTCCCACATTAGGGCTGCTGATCTTATAAGCAAAGGACCCTAAACCATCTATGACATCAGATGAAGTCTGAAGGCCCTACAAGTCTGTCTTACAGCCTTATTACAAATGCCTAACAGCAATAATAGCCAATGAATTTCTGACAGTAAATCCATATTTTATGAAGAGTTTGGAGATGGCTATCATGTTTGTGATGGGAATTGTGTGTACACAGAGAAAAAATGTTTTAATTTTGCAAGATCTGTGTTAGTAAGGTAAAACTCTTTACAAAAGTTTGCTTTTTACTAAATCGTTTTTAAGCCAAACTTCAATTTGGCCAAGGTGATAACAGATATTGCTGATTTGGGATAAAAATAAAAAATTGCTGCAAACAGAGTTCAAGTCATTTCTTTTAAAAATAAGCTCAATATTCCTTGTCTCACCTCATATATCTAATTATGGGGGACAGAGAAGTAAGTCCACTTTTCATGTAAGGTTATTAAGATGACAGTGTCCCTTTAAGTTGTGAGGATGTGCAGAGTAGTTAGGAATGTGAGATACTGTAGGGTACCAAATGTGTGATGTGATGTTGCTAGGCAACTCCATTATTGTTTTAAACAAACCACATAGAGCTGGCAACAGCTCTCAAAGCTCTTGGCTCTTGACAGTAACACAGACCTCAAAAGAACCTAGAACAAAAATCTTCCAGAATGAGCTGTAATATATAAAGCAATCCCATAGTGCTAGCAAATGTGAGAACCTATTTGTTAAGTTAGCAAATATAATTATCTGTTAGACTCCTTTAAAAAATTATTATTGTGACAATTATGTCATTGGTTTAAATAAAAATATTGGTAAATACATATATATCAATTCGGATTTTTGAAAGAATGCCTCTCATAGCTCTCAATGGTAACAAATCCGTTTGCACGTATTAGATAAGCATCGTATGTCTGCAGTCAGGAAAGGAAAAATGTTACATAGGGGATAGCCATGTACATGTGTTTGCAGACTTTTTTTTTTTCTCTGCTGTTGAGTTCTGTATATTTTGACATCTCAGAAACAGAGGTGAACTCCTTTTTGTCAGTATTGCAGTCCATAACAATAGGTCTAGGTGTAGCACACTAACACACACTATGAATATGGCAAAACTTTTAAAAAGGAACCAGCCCCCAAAGCTTCAAAAGACACCCCAGATCTGTACTGAAATAACCCAAGATCTGTCAATTTTTTTTCTCCCTAGGAGATAAGGAGGTCTGTAAACAGACTTGTAGTCTGGAAATACATCTGGAATGTGAAAAAATCAGAGTACCTCCATACCAGTTTTTCCCCTGTCTCCTGACTGCTTGAATGCAGACCAGCATAAATCCAGCAGCCAGGCAGGGCTGTGCTGCTCCGAATGTTTGTCTCAGTGCAACGTAGCATTTCAGATGCAGCATCATACTGGCTCACCTGCCTGGCTTGTTGTGTTATTCACACCCCACCAGAATGCAGTTGAAGTCGGCATGAGTATTGTTCTCCTTGTTGCTGTGTGAATGCTTTACCCATCAAACTGGTGGCAGGTGCCTGCTGCATGTCTGCTTGTAATTGTTCACTTTTATCTATTCTGATCAACAAAAGGCAGACTTGACTGTCTAGCTAGGTAAAGCTGTCCCAGGAAACATCTGAGCTCTCGAGTCATTCCCCATGGTGAAATGAATGTTTACATATAAAGAATAGCTGATTTTCCACTTGCTTCCCACCCTACAAATGACAGATGAGCAGAGATTAGGCTCAATTGCACTGGACGCTAGGGTGTATGCTTTTCTACTTTGTTAGATCTTTTTCTGTCTGGCTATCTAGTTTAGTTTTTTAATTCCTCCTTGTAGGGAGAACCTTTTCCGAAAAAAGTTTTGTCAAACCTGACTCCTGTCTTTTAGAAAATTTTAGAATGTTGAAAGTGGCTGTACTGGTTCAGACCAGCAGCCTACATAGCATGATATTCTGACTCTAAAGTATGCATATTCTGGTGCCTGAAGAGGAACAAAAACAGAGTAGGGGGATATGATATTTCATCAAAGTATTCATTTGCTCTCTGACTGTATCTTGGCTCACAGGATTTCCTGAGCTTTGTATCATTAAGATATGTATGTATTTAGTATTGATAGAGTTCTGTTAGTAGTAGTTCACTTTGCATGCTCTCCCTCCCAACCGACAAAACTTTCCGCATCCACAATATCTTCTGACTGGGAGTTACACAATTCTGTGTAGCAATGCGCATTGCATCTCAGCCTTTTGTTGGTTTCAAGTCTGTATCTCTTAAAGTCGATCATTCCTTGTGTAGATAGAGGCAGTGAGTAGTCTAGTCTACTCTGTAACATCTCTGTGCAATTTATGATTTTGTAGGCTTCTAGCTCCCCTTTTTTCCAAGTTGAACAATCCTAAGCTACTTAGTTGTCCATATAGAAAGTGTTATTAGCCTTTTGCAATTCTTTTGTATCCTTTTTAAGAATAGGAGAGAAGAGTATTAAAGGGGTGCAAGAAGCATATTTTTTAATGTGGTGTAATGGTTTCTTTTCTGTTTATTTCCTCGCAATTCCTAGCATTTGTGTTGCTTTTGTAACTATTGCCTAGCACTGGTCTGCTGTTGATCATGACAAATCATTATTTTCCCTCAGCAAGCCATCTCATTAAAGAAATAATGTTCAGTTCTTCCCCATGCTACAGATTTATCACATCTTCAGGAACTTTTCTAATGTCAGCCTATCTAAATGTTAATTTGGTTTTGTTGGTTTCTGTATTTTCATAACCGGTGTAATATTTTTTTTTTTAATATATTAAGTATTGATTGAGGGAAGAGAAGAAGTGGCCCAGACATCTTTTTCTGTCAACCATTATCTGTGAAGCAGGGTTTTCCCTTAGAGGGATCAAATGGAGGACAGCAATTCAACCTGAAGTCTCTGTGGGAACATTAAAGAATATTTGAATGCGTGCTTTGAGAGCCTACTTGAAAAATAACCATGCACAATATGAGGAACATCTGTGCTGCATGCCAGAGTCCAGTGGTAATGCCGCTGACACAAACAATAGGAGCAAAAAGCTCATATAGGTTACGTGGAGGCCTTCTATTGAATAATGTGTGTCATTTTGCATTTTTGTAGTTGCACCATATTTTTGTAGCACATGTAACAGCAGTATACTAGGTATGAAATTACAGACAGGCAAATAATCACTATAACTTGATAGCTGATGGAAATTGAAGTACCCTGAAAAATAAGCAGAAAATATCCATACATAACGAAGTTATCTCCATTGTTTATCTGGAACTAATACTTTGTGTGTTTGTATTTTGTTTCCGAAAAATATAATTAATCAAATAGAAAAAAAGTATGTAATGAAAAGCTGACTATTACATATTATATAAAATGGACCCTGTTTATTAGGCTGTTCAGAGTTCCGCTCCTGCACTTGGGTTTGGGCCTCCAGCATGGACAGAAGTGGGGTGAGTTCTGTCATATTACTGGGGTCTCTCTACATTACTGTTGCATTAGTAGGCTAGCTAACGGATGAGAAAATGTATTTGTGGGTTTAATCCCATGTTCAGTACTATCAGTGTTATTCCTGTAGATATGTGAAGTCAGCAAATGTTGCTTTCGTGGCCTGTGTGATGAGAGGGCGCACATTTTTCCTGCGCCAAGCGAGGCTGCTTCTGAATGTGGTAGGCTCAGCTTAGTCATCTGTGGGGTTTCTTCTAGTCATTGTTTTCTAATTTTCAGCAAATCTGTTGTGTCCTGTAAATATTAAATCTTGTTTAACAGCATTTTAATTTAGCTTCAGGAAAGAAAAAGAAAAGTTTGTTTTGTTAAGTTTGTGTTTTGTTTTGTTTTATTTTTTAATTGCACTAACAATTGGATACAGAGTGTAAAGTTATGTGATTCTAGATATTTAATATATCTTATATATTAATTCTATATATAATTATATATTTTACACATCTGCTGGAAATTTAGTGTCTTCTCTTATGGAAGTTAGAAAAAAAATTTCTGTGACTTTTCTCTCTGATGCAGAAATGCTTATATAGGGCTTAAGGTCTAGGCTGCTGACCTTGAAGGACTGATTACATAAATGGCAGATTGAAAAGATTCACAGGATAATATTCTGAGAAACTTTTAAGTTTTAAGAACTTAAAACTTAAGAAAGTTTTAAGACCACCCTGACCTAAGAGTCAGTAAGAAAGAAAAATAAATTACGTATCAAAAACCCCAAGGTACATTTATGTCTTCAGTCCTGCTTACTTGCACAGCTTGCTTTTTCTCAGCATGAGTTAGAAAGAACGTTTAACATTTCTTACTAAAACTTCTTATTAAAATATGTACAAGAAGAGACTTTAGCCATGCTATCTTATACTATTTGCCAGATTTGTTGTTCTAAAACATTTTATTCATTTTTGCCATGCATATAAAAAACCAAAGACTGGTAGTATTGAGCTGTGAAAAACCGATCTTTTTGCCTAAAGTATGTACAACATGACACATGATAACTAAATTGATAAATAATGGTAAATTTCATGTCATGAAAAAATTGTATGAATTCACATATCTCTTATACAGGTTGAATGATCAAATAATGACGATCTTTTGCTAAATTCTATTTGAAAATGTCTAGACTTCTTTACGCAGAGCTTTCAACACATTAAATCTTTTCCATGGTTTTATATAATACTTTGCTATGCATGCAAATCTGCCTTAATTGGGTGAATGAACTATATTGCTTCCTCAGGTCATATGAACTGCTAGTATAAATATCTAAACTCTTAAGATTTAACGTATGACTTCAAAAAGAATGTCTGTAGCATGCACATGATATTGTGCATTGTAAACTCATCAAATTAATTAGAAAAATTCTGAGTAGCATACAATTAACTTTGAGTTAAATGTAATTCTGTACACTCAGAAACTGGCTTTTTCTATCATAATAATGGAAAGAAACTTCAGCTGGTTACCCTTATTTATATACTTGTAGATTGCAATAAAAACTTTAAAATGTTAATCCTATTCATAGTCACTTAGTAGGAAATAAGGAACAAACCAGAACATACTCATGTTTCAAGATCATCTTTATAGCTCCATGGTTAAAACCACTTAAGATGATTTCCCCATATATTAGTAATAATACCCAGAGCCATTAAGGGTACCACTTAATGTCACACACTGGAACCATATTTGGCTTAGTTATGTTCTGTTCCTCTAAATGCCATCCCTGAGCGAATTGCTTTCTCAAAGTAGCCAGTTACATCAAAAAGCTTGCAAAAGTCACAGCCTGAAATGTCCCTTTCTAGAAAAATAAGTAGTAGGAACCAAGAAAGAGCAAAGGATCAAGTTTGTAGTTATGACAAAACTGTAGAAATAACATAATATGTAAATATTGCTGTTTACAAGTTTACGGTAGCGTAAGGAAGCCTACCCATCTCTAGTTCAGCAGGGTAAAGATTTAGCTCTCCTGATCTTCACGGCTCATTGTACTTCTGACAGTACAGAGCAGTACAACAGACTAATTACACTATTTGGTATGCCAGTGGTGGAGTGGGTAGGTAAATGCCAGTTTACCGCAACAGCACTTCAGAGAGAAGTGGAATTTTCTGTGGGTGGGAAATGGGATGAATGAGAGTGCGTCAGATCTTTTATTTATTTTTATTTTTTTCTCTATCGGTTTTTCTGAAGGAGCAGTTGGGACCTTCTAGGTCCAATGGTAGATATTGGTGTACTGAGTTTCAGTGCCGTATCTAGAAGATGTGACTGCTCTATCAATTTCAGTGAAACTACAGCAGCATGAATTTTCACCTGTTCTTCAAAAGCTCATTCATCTCTCCGGATGCCTATGCAGCAACTGTCTAAAATGCTTACCCTCTGTTTCATAGCTGCTGGTAGTGAACTTTTTAGATTAAAGGTGGCTTGTCTATGCTAATCACTTATCCATCTGCAAATATTTTATCCAGCAGCAGGGAGTAAGGTGTGGACCCATCAGCATTTGTACCTCTCCACACTTAGTGCACGAACAGCCACAAGAGTAAATCCATTAAAAATGTAAACATGGGTATTTGAATGGCTAAGGACTTCTGAAATTCCAGAGATACGCAGCTTAGTTATGCTGTTTTGAATTTTTGTCATATATCCTCAGTTCATCTGCCTGGTACTAACCAATGGCAGTTAGACATTCACTAGTAATAGCCCAGTAAGTGACAAAACAATACGAAATCAAATGAGAACAGGAAAGTAAAGTTCTTATTTTGAGCATTCTGGTTCCATTCAAGTTAAAATGGTTCATTTTCCCAAAACTGGCTGTAAGTATCTAAAAAATAGGCTGTTAGGGGAAAAAAAAAAGGTAGAGGAGGACACTGGGGAAAGAACTTATGGGAGAAGGATGAACAGCCTTTTCACATTCAATAATGAAGATGAATCAGATAGTGACCAGTTGAATTGGTTTGTTAAGCTGTGAATAGTGGAGTGAAGCTTAGATGACAAAAGGAAACATCAAGATGTTTTGTCATATTGATTCAGTTTTCTAAAAATCAGGGTTTCTGAGAAATAAATGTAGTTCTTTGCTTCAGAAATACTGTTTACAAGTAATTGCAATGTCAGAGGATGTTGAAACACAAATATTAAGGATTAAGGACCACCATGGCTGAAGCTCAAAGAGCTAATTTGGATCATCTGGCTTTAAGTAACATAAAATTTGAGAAGCCAAGCCTATCCTTTGCTAGTGCATTTCAGCAGAATATTTTTGTGGCACCTTGTCCTTAATTACAGTAGTATCTGTAGTTACTAAATGCCTTTTGAAAATCTGGCACTTACAGCTTTGAGTCACCAGAAAGAAGATGTGAGTAATGTTTTTATGGAGATGGAGAGTGTGGTGTTGGCTTACAAAACATACAAATACCAATTTATCTCTTATTCTTTTGACTGCTTGGAGGTTCTTTTTTGGAAGTATGATGTTGTAGAACCAAATATGTATGCTAATGAGTACAGAGAGAAACTTACTAAAGAGGGTCTTATGAGTGCTGAGTGAAAGACCTGATAAAAGATCTTTACCTCACTGTCTAATATTGTATTTGAAGGATTCCAAGAGTAATATGAGGGCACTGTCTCCTGGTTTCACTTACACTTAGTCTGGCCAGTGTGTATATTGACTCACATGAAATATGTCATCATTTGCACACATGTAAATTAAAACAAACCAAAGCCCTTTATTTCTAGTTGTTAATTGACGTCACTGGTTGACAGGGAGATGGGGTGGGTGAAACAAATCCTTTTGAGGATGACAGAACAAGTGCTGATGCAGGATGACTTCATTATGTTGTGCTGCCCAAAAGACTGTAGCTAAACTTTGAAATAATTCTGGGCAGTTATCAGACTCTGCTGTGCTGGTACTTCACTGGGGAGAACTGACATAAATTACATTAATTCTTAACCTTTTGAAAATATGAAAGTTACAAAAGATACTATTAATAACCCTGGGATTTATATATTTTAAATGAGTCATTATACACATCTAGGAAAATATTGGTTACCATTTCTGCCAGATGTTTACACATTCTTGATCCACATCCATTTGTCTCAGAAATCTGTTGGAGTGGGTTGAAGAGTGATTTGAAAGACCTTGAAACCTAAGAGCAAATTTGTATTCTGGCTTGTGTAGAATATAGAAAAAATGCTTTTTTTCCAAGATTCAATGTAGTGTTTTATATTAAGTAGATTATGCATCTTCAGAAGTTTTCTTCGATCAGTTTTCATGCTTTTTATTTGCTTTTACTCCTTCATTCTTAAGAAGAATATTGATTTTTTAAAAAAATAAATCAGTTGAGATTTATACCAAGAGCTGATGGTAAAGGGTCTGCATTTGCCATTTGTTACCAGTTATGCAACTACTGGAGCTAGTTTCAGGTGCTAAGTGGTAATCACTGCAGCTGTCTGAAGGGTTCGAAAATGGACATATTCCAGATAGTGTTAAAGAGTAGTGGAAGAATTTCTCTCCACAATTTCAATAGCATTTTAATTTTTTAAATAGTTTAAGAATGAAATACTTGTAAACCAATATTTTGGAGAATTTGTGTGTTGTAAGGCTTGCACAGCTTGTTTCAGAGCTGGTGAATCCAAAGTAAAAGACCTGCATTGCTTTTAACCCATAGCATTTTTATAAATCATATTAAGAGTTCTATTCCTACGACACTATGTTCTTTTTTCTTCTTCAGTTACACTTATTTTTATTTCTACATTAGTAGAAACTTATTATTAAGTTGAAGTGATTGATTAGCTAGATTCTTTAAATCACTATTTGAAAAGAAAATAATGGGAACTCTGAAAGTGTCCTTGGTCATATCTCAGGCTGGAGCTGCCTTGTCTTTACTTTTAGTTAATGTGCACAAATAATATTTTATATTGAGCTTTAAATATTTAAAAAAAAAAGACTTTTCTTTGCAGAGGAATATGAGGATGTCAAATCACATATAGTTGTACTTTTTCCATTTGCCAATTAAATTGAAATGAGAATTGACTAATGTATATATGGGCTCATATTTTAATGTACATGTATTCTAGCACAAAGATAGATCGTTTCCACTGTTGGAGTTACAGTGAATACTTTCTTATGGTCGGTTCAAGTTGGTCAGCATTTTTTAGCAGACACTTGCATTTTGTATTTAATTTTTACTTTGCCCATTCTGCATAAGGACATGTTATAGCACTAAGGCCATTTAAGCTTACAGGAGTGAAAATGAATTTATTGGCAGGAATTTGTAAAAGTTTTCAGGAAATGTGGCTAAATAAGGAGTGATTTGCAACACATGCAGTTTATGCTATTAGAGAACTTCAATTTGTCAGGTAATTGTGTTAGTATTTTGAATTAAGAATTTTGAACTCTTAAATTCAGATGCTTCTCTGATTTGGATGGTTTTATGCTCTGAAGAACAGAAAAAGAATAGTGCATTCATAGTCATTACAAACGTTCCTACACGTTTTAGGGTTTGCTAAAGAAAGATGGGTGTCTCAGTTACTAAGGTTTTGGAATCATGAAAAGAGTTTGAGAATGAAGGGTACTTTTTGAGGCATTTGCAGAAGAGGAGCTTCCATGGTAAACAAGCCTGCAACTGAACGCTCTTAATATTTGAGACAGCTTTTGTCAGAAGAACTTACCTAACCAGTTTTCCTCTATTACTTTCAGAAACATTATCTCAAGTACGTATATGTGCTTATAGGATCCAAGTTACGCATGGACTTCACTGCAAAAGTGATACTAAAATTAATTACTGGAGGAACAAGAACATAAGACAAGCATTGTTAAGAATAATAAAATTTAAACATAAATTTAGTCCTTGAAGAAGTCGGAGAGCTAGAACGTAGTGTCTATTTACTGGTGTAATAGTTCTGCCTGAAAAACAGCAATGCAGATGTCTGCTAGCATGCTACATGTTTACTTAGAGGACCTCCAGGGCATAGGACAGTAGCAGTGGTAGTTTTTTAGTTCCCCTAAGGACTATTTATGTCTAGTGTCTGTCATTGCCAGACTTCAAACTGAGCTCAGGAAGAGAGTGAGGCCACGTTCCCATCCCCACTTCTAACTTAACAAACAGCTAAAACTGGTGTTTACATTGCTTATGTTCTGAGAAAACAAAATGCCTCAGAAATCCTATGGGAATCTTAAAACCAGCGTTAAGAGCATAAGGCAAACTGTGGATTAGTGATGACAATGTCTCGCTAGTGCTAAGTTGCGAGAGTTGCCAGCTGTATCGCCCTAGCACGGAAATGCTTTGGGTGGTATTTGTTGTGAGCACAATCTATTGTGGAAAGATGTGTGATGAGTGTATAAATAAAAGTGTCTATGCCACTGATGTACTTACGCAACTCGGTTCAAACGGTCTTCTTGGTTAAATACAAATAATTAAAATGGCAACTATTAGCATCCTGTAATTAGGACTTTTAACAATTCCATCATTATCCACTCCTTTCTCTGCATGATAATACTCATCTGGAGAGAACTTTCTGTCTATAGTCTTCACTAACCAGCAGGATTTTGCTTTTTTTATTTTATGAAAGAACAGAAAAATTAATAGTTATCCTTCAGACATGGCTTGCTTCTCTGAATTTCAGAAACTGTGTCATTCTAAAACAGTAAGAAAACATGGGTTTGATTCAAAGCTGATAGTTTAGTGAATTTTAAAACATGTTACATATGATTTAATAGATCATAATTTTAATAAATTGCTATCCATCTTCATGTGTGCGTATTCAGTACTAAAAGAGGATTATTATAATGATAATATTAGGGTGGCTTTTACTGATATAGTGGGCAGTTTAAAATTATTAGGTACATTGGATGTAGTTTTATCCATATAAAAATTATACTGCTCTCAATATAAATGTTTAGAATAATCTGAAAAGAACAGAATTCCCCCCACCCATCAGTTAGCATGTTGATATTTAGGGTTTGATTAATATTGCATTAGGTCTATAGACAATCTAGTTCCGGAATCTGACATTTTCGACTGAGGTTGCTTTCTTACCTGATTCCAAGTGTTCGGGCGCTCTTGTAGAGTGTGGTAGTGTGTTACTTACTGTTGCAGACCAGGGAAATGTTGCATTGATGCTATCAAAAGCTACATAGTTAATCTGCCTAATGAGCCATTAAAAATATCAAGCATCAAGGCCAGGCACACCCCTACTGACCGTATTGGACTTAAGGCTTGCCTTGTTCCCACCTGCTTGTGCTGTCCCTTTGGATTTCCTTGGACAGTGCTTTTCAGGCTGTATCTCCTATTATAATGTCCACCTCATAAGTGTCACACCTGATATGCTAGAAGTGAGAACCTGAAGAAATCTTGCCCCTCATTAGCTTTTTACTTCCTGGGACAGTTCATAACCAGAAGCAACTGAATCCCTTGCTGTCCTGTCCCATATAGCCCACATCATGACATTCTTGTGCCAGATTTACCTTTGGTCAGGCTGCACCTGCTCCAGGTTGTGACATTTTCCAGGATATTGGAGTTGGTACTCATTGGCAGTAAGTCAGACTCAATATAAGTTCTTAAATTTCCAGAACAAACAAGACAACAGTGGAGGCTCTGAAGTGGTATTGGCCTGGGGGTCAGGAATGGCCATAGGAGTCAGAGAAAACAAAGCGGAGCTTCTTCAGGGCTGGGATCAGAAGGGTCCCTTCTCAGATGAAATGTCATTTCATATCTATAATTAACACCTCCTGCTTCTCATACCACATTAAAGGTGTTAGGTGTTCCCACCAGTGAACGCTACTGAAATACATGCAGAACTGCCAAAAGTGGGATGAATTAAAGCTCACTGGGATGCTTCCATAGAGACTGGTGAAGTGGAGGTGGCCTTCTGGGGGTGGAGGAGACAAAGTGCTGGGCAAAGGCTGGGTGGCTGTCCTCACTGGTGTGTTGGTGCTTACACCTCTTCTGCTGCCCATCCATTGCTCCGTCTCCAGCTTTTGTCCTACTTAGCTTTGCAAGCAGCAGTCTGTCCAGCTTGGCTGTGCTGAGAGACCCCTGTGGACACAGCAGGAAGGTGGTAAGGGGTGTCCTTTGTGGAGGTCGGAACGGGAGGTCAGAGGGTTTTCTTGGAGGTAGCCAGTACACAGTAAATGCTCAAGGGCATTGCTGAGAGTACTGTATATGCTTACAGGGTAACCTTTTTTTTCATGATTTGGCATTTGGGAAAGAGGGTAATTTCACACCGTAGACGAATGTGGGGTACTCCAGCTCGTGGCAGCTCCCAGGGAGATCTAGTGTAGCAGTATGAACACCGTTTCTGTGCCACAGCTATTGAAACAGGAGTACTTGAGTACTTCAGGCATTCCAACCTTCGCCTTTCCTGACAGCCATAAAACCAGACACACATATCTACACTTCAATTTTTCACAGGTCAAAGAGAAGGAAAGGGGAGTCCGGGGTCTTTTCATAATAGGAAAGTGAGTCAGTTACTTGAATTTTTCTGAAAAAAAATTGTAAGGGAAAGGAAGAAGTTTTACAAAATTCATAAATAGAATAAATGAGCTTGTGCTTATTTCTTTCTTTCTGCCAGTCTTTCTCTGTTTCTTTTTGTCCCTCCTCTCTGTCTTCTCTTTCACTGTCTTTGAATTTCTTTTAAAATTATGCTTATTCTTTTATTCTTCTCTAGAAGGTGCATTTCAAGTCATTATAAATGTTGAAACACGCTAAAATGCTAAATGGCTTTTGAATTCTGGCAATACTAATAAACATTTCAGTAGACTGTAGCTGGACAATTGATTGTATAAAGCTTTAGTGTCATAAAATGTACTTTTAAAATAGTACCAATTGGTATTTGAGTGCTACAATTTCCCAACTATCTCAGAAAGCATTAATAAGCACAGCCTGAATAGGAACAACTTATTTTTTGTCAGCAGTGCTTTATCTGCTGTGATTTGCTCTGTACATGTTTCCATGACAACTAAAGGAAAAATAAAGTCTTAACCAAAGTTCAGTGAAAGCAAGACAAAACAACCTGCTTTGATTCATGCTGCTCTGATAAATGTGAATTTGGCAATCAGCTGTGGATCACAGATTTTTTTTCTGGAACAGATAGGACTTTTATTTACATATATTTATGCCTTTACCTTAAGAAAACAAAAAGAGGTCATTTATAGAAACTGTTCTTTTTCTTATTCTACAGTCTTGCTTTAAAGCTTTACATATATAGATTTTTCTTATTTTTAATGCAAACTATTATTGTCTTGGCTTTCAACTCCTTTCTGCTACACTTCTGGTTTTCTAGTCTGTGTTAAAGAGATTTTCAAATGTATCTGAGCTGAAAAGATGAGATATAAAAGTTTTGTGCCGCAGTGTTACGTTTCCTTGAAGAGATACATTTTATGTTTGCCTGTGGTTGCTTACCTTTCTCCCAAATAAGCTGCAAGTAGGTTGACACCATCTGGAAGCAATGGTGATACTTCTGGCTGGGAGCATCAGGTCTGACAACTCATTGCTAGGCTTATTAGATACAATTTTATTGTGTCTTCATACAAGCTAACAACCCATACAAATCGTTGTAGTGTATGATTCTCAGTGATTGGTATCTATCTATCAAGCCTAATGCTATAAATTTCTTGTATAAATACAATTTCAAAATGCAAGGATAAGAAAAAAAGCGCAACAGAAAAAAATGGTAAGTGACACTAGAATCCAGGTCCTGAGTTCTTCAGGATTTGAAAATGTGTTTTTCAAACCAGCATTGATGCGAGTTGTTACCCACCCACTTCACCTCTGTCACAAACCTGCAGGCACTTTGCTACTGGCATTTCAGTTATATTTTTAACTGATGTGGTTTAGACACGTACTAGCCAATGAAAATAAAGTCCCCAGTCTGTGGAATTTGTTGCCCTGTTTTTTATAAAGAACAGCATAATTTGGGTAGATTCTTTGAAAAATAAAAGTTTGATAGATTTGGGTTAGAGAAATATTTTTTCTTCAAAAATGTAAATTACTACTTTCTTAGGGTGCTTATTAGAATCTACTGAGCACATCTTGGGACGGTATTTTCTTTCTTCACATAAATATTACTGCAAACAGCTTGCTGTTAAAATGAAACATGGAGCATTTGCCATCCTCATTATGCTTGCTAGTTCTGACTTTTTGAGTAAATCATGTAGTACCCCTGCTCTCTAGGTACCCAATGAGTTAAAAAAGTAGCTTTAAGTAGGCAACATGACTTTAGATCTTTAAAAAAAAAAACACAAAAAAGCAACAAGAAACTAACTCCCCCAAAAATCAGGATCATGGAATTTTGACTGTTCCTCATTTTTTGACCACACGAGTATTAAAATTAGACTATTTTATGATTTAATTTGTGGAACACATACATTTAAAAATGATGTTACTCAAAATAGGTATATTTACATGTATAGCTATGTTATTCTAAAGTCTGAGGTCAGATTATTTTTTGTCTTATTGAATCATACGTGATGACGTGGCATCTTCCCCCACTAATTTACTGCTTTGTGCAAGTATCTTCCTGCTAAACCTGCCTTATTCATGTATGTAGATAGATCTGGGATAAAGAATTTGCTTCCAAATGTAAGACTTCATGCAATAAATGGTGCCTGTGGTAAAGGAGATAGAGTAGTGCTCTGCTCTACTAAAAAATCCAAAGTTGTTCTTCAGCATTTAGAAATAATTTCCTAGAGCTAAAACTTGATGAGCAATTTTTTCAGAAATTAAATAGATGAGGTACATCCAGGGCCAAAGTGAATTCATTTTAAGTTGAGTAAACGATTATTGTATTGTGTTGTTCACTGAGCTCCACAAATTGGTTTGGCTCACTTGATCTTTGAATATATTTCTCAAGAGCCTCTTTCTGCTGTATTTTCTTGTGCCCAATATAATTTGTAAAAATAGTTCCATTTAATCCATGTGAAAAGTCAGATAATACAGTTTTAGGGTAGCAAAAAGTAATTGCAGATCTACATTTGCCATACATTTGAAAGGCAAAGGGCAGCTGTTGCTTAAAGTTGAAAGATGCTGAGTGTGCTGGCCTACTGCAGCAAGGTACTTTGCTGTGGGATTGATGCTGAACATGTGGATAGTCTGACTGACTTTTGGTGGGTTTCCAAAGTTTCTGCAACAGATCAGATTGCTTGTGTAAGACCAAGGCAATTTAGACATAACGGGTTATTAGTTCTGGGTGATGAGAGCCGACCTTTGGCTGCTGACCAGATACTGCAAGGAGATGTTGCTGGCTGCAGGCTGGGTTGCAGTCCATGTACCCATGTAAAAATAAACTCTGAGATACCACAGACTATAAAACCTTCTTCACAGTGTCTTTTAGGGCAATATGACTACCTGCTGTTTCTCAGTCTGGGTTATGCATTATCTTCATAATTGAGATGAACTTTTCTTACTCAGAAGGCTTTTAAAAAAATATTCAGGAATTGTGAGGGCACGTAAGAAGGGCATGTAAATATTGCACCCTTTGTTGCCTTTGGTTCATTCCAGAATTTTGTTAATAGACACCCTTGGAGTGTTTAGTTGTTCGTTTTAATTCAGAATATAAAACTCTATGGTTTATTCAAACTATTTCAGAAGATGAATCTCTATGGCTGTTTATAAAATTGGATGTAAATTATATATCTTTTTGTACTTCAATATCACTTTATATCTTTAAAAGAACTGAAAAGAAACCATATTTTTTGGAAACACGCTTCTGTCTTGTAATTTTCTATAGCCATACTAAATATATTTAAGTCTTAAAATGCACTTTGCTTTCTGTGGCATCATCTATAGAAAGATTATGGGCCAATATAAAGTTAGGCAAGATGCATCTGACAGTCTGATTTCACTGCTACTTTTGTTAGCCATAAATGGCAAGATTTCGTTAACAGTTTTCGTATCAGTACAGGAAGAATATGAAAAAACAAATGCACCAGCACTGACTCTTCTTCATAAACACCCACAGAACCTGAGTCACAGACAATTCCTCCTCCTGCTTCCTGGCTGAAACCCAAAGGAAACTGCCTACACTTCTGTGCAGCAGAATGGATGGTTATTCTGGTTGAAACTAGAGAGGGAGCAATTTATGGCACATCCACGTAACACCTATTAGTTCTTGTTATTTCTGCTACAACAACGTGTTCTTACAGTAGCCCACTGCATGCACTAGGTACCCTTCAGCCTGTCATTTCTTGTCTTGGAATTTAGCTTGGGCAACCAAGCTGTTTCAGAGATGATATTGTTTTAATTAGATTTTTGGCTGTGTTTAAAGGAAAAATCAACAGGTAAGGCAGCATCTTTTGTTTTGAACTGTGGTTAAGATTCAGATGGTGTGTAATTATACTCATGATGATTGTCTTGGTTTTAACTTGGAATTTGTGGAAGACACAAATTATACCTTCTACAATGAATATGATGCAATTCAGGAGTTTTTATTACTAACAGCAAGACTGGTTAGTTGAATTGTACTCTTACATTGTCATGGCTTTGATTCCTGCTCTGTGTCCATTTAATTAAGAACAAATAAATTGTACCCTTAAGAAAAACATATTTCGTATATGAAAGCAAGAGAGTGATATAAGCAACTGTCTTGGCCCTACACCAGAGGTGTTAGAAATCAGGATTTCAGCCATAATCTGGTCTGCAGTGAGGGCTAGAAATAGGAAGGAAACTGAAACCAATCTAAAAGACAAGTTGTCTTTCGTAAGGTTTTTCATAAAGGATGAAGAGTTTTCCCTATACAAGGAATAGCTTGTCTGCTTATATCTGGATCAAAAGAAAATTACTGAGGAAATTTGTTTCATGGTTTGATTGCCACCTTCTAGTGACTTCTCTGTGTAAAATAAATTTAAATTTAGCTGGATAGTAGGAAGGGACCAACAGAGAATGAAGCGTATGTGACCTAAAAGGACAAAGAATTGGGGAAATTGTAAGTACCAGTGCCTAAAGAAGAAGGGGAAAAAAAAAAAAAGCTGACTGATTTAGAATGGAGTGAATTCCATAAAGGTTTAAGACTTAGTCATAATTTTTCTTTAATCCCATTAAAAGACCAAATGATTCTGGCTTTTTTTTTTTTTTTCTTTTTTTTCCTTCTCTACTATAAGGCAAAGCTGGCAAAATGGCATGCACAATATTTTGTGTGTGCAGAATACTATTTAGAATTTTCAGTGCTGCAGCAACATATGGACTTCTATTTGGAAAAATGGGGAGAGACCAGCGCCGATATTCTGTACAATTGTTAAAGTTGTTATGATAGCTAAAAATACAACCAGTTTCCATGGCAACTGGAATTTGAAGGCTTACATATTGCTGCTGCTTCTACTCCCTTTCAAAAATTTATCAAAACAAACCTTTTCTCGCCCATAAGTAATAATCTTTAGCAGTCACATTAGCTGTTTTACCTGATGTTTTTTTCCTGCCTGCTCAATTATGAGTTACTTAAGGAAGAAGTTTACTTTATTAAACTGTAAGCATATACTACCTATAGGTTACTGATAAATGTTAGAGCTGAGGACTCAATAATTCCAAGAATCCAAAGAATTTCTGAAGCACAATAATAAGCACATATAAACAACTTTTTGCTATTATAATGTACTTTAAAATGTTCAGTATTAAAGGCATGATATAGGGTAAGTGTAAATACAAATACATATTAAAAATGTTGGAATTCTAATCTTATTTATCCAGCATGTGCTCTCTAAATTCTGTATCTGGCTGATTTTTATTTTATTTCTGAACTCCAAAGATTCATCCAAGTTGCTTCTTTGGCATTCTTCAACTTAGCAAACTCTAATATTTTGTTTATGTCTGCCTCTTGCTAGCTCTGTCCTGTGTTAGCTTTTTTTTTAATTTCTCTCTTAGGTCTTGACAGTATTTAATTAGTATCTTCAGTTTCTTTCATTCTGATTTTTCCTAGGGCATGGCTTTATACCGTAAACTGAACAACATCTTGCTGGCAGCAAAGCCATCTTTATCAACTAATAACCTCGATTTCTGTAGTGTGCCCACATGCCTGTAGTATCAAGTTCTAGAAAAACAATTCTCATTCAAATGTTTCAATATTTCTTACTGATCAGATTTTTCCTCCACTCACCATTTCTCACTAGTGCTGTCTGCATGCAATTTCAATCAACTTTACTAGATGATTGGTGGTAGTAGGACTTTGTAGATTGAGGTTGTCTCTAAAGGCAAAGTCTCAGAAAGTCCAGTGACTAAATGATAGGATGAATAGTCCAAAGGCAAACAAAACACTTTCTTCTGGGTCCAAGATACTCTGGAGTACTCAACTTTTTGATGTAAGGTTTACATTTTAGGTTGTGAACAAGCATACAGTGAGACTGGATAACTGAGTGTAAGGTATCAGAATGGTTTTGAGAATTGTGGCCACAGATTTGGAAGCTAATATAAATTGTTTTATCGTTTTGGCTGAATTTCTAAGAACTGCCCAGTTTATTTCATTCTAGGAGGGCCAAACATAAAATGTTCAAACGTCAAAGTTTCCAACCTTGGACAGAATTCCCTGTATGATCTTTTTTAATACAAAACCTTTTTTCTCCCATTTCTTTTATTTGTTTCTATTTGCAAAAGGAAATAATGAATATGGTGCCTGTTTAGGACATTAAGGTCATCCCATACACATATAAGAAAAACTCAAGCCATTTGTCTATATAAATTTCAGAAGTATTCTGCCTGCTACCTGCTTCCATCCAGTTTACTTGGTGCATCAGAATGAAGTTCTGTCGAGAACTCAAGACTGACCTGGTGCTGCTCATACTGAAGTCAGAGGTACTTTTACCACTGACGGCATCGGAAGCAGGTATTATCAAACGCTGAGCCCTGTAGAAGCCGTTGCCAAAACCCGTTTCTGACTTTGCAGCCTACAATGAAGGTGTGACTGTGGTAGCAGGAGCAGACTTACCGAGGCTGAATTCATTTTGCTGTGTGGATTGCAGCAGCAGTGAGGCCGTAGTGCTGCAGTGACGCAAGCAGGAAGGGCTGGTGCACGTTGCGTTACTGCCCTGCATTGCAGCCAGCACTGCTATGTTTTTTCCTATTATCATGTCCTGTGCCAAGGACATCAATTAAATTCCTGTGTTAAAACTAATATGCTGTACATAGCTGTAGTACAGGCACATAATGGTTTTGCTTGATAGACATAAATTACTGTTGAAAGTTTTTTAGGATTAATATGGGTATAATAAAGAGGAGAAAGCAGCAAGAAAATAGTTTTGTGATCTTTATTTGCTGCTGGGTGTTTGTAAAAGTTGAAAGAAATATGACACATTACAGTGGTGCACACACTGTGCTCTGGTTTCAGGACTGGTACATAAAAGAAAATAAAACCAAAGCATTTTAATTAGCTTTTGCTGTTATCTTAGAAATGAAATGCTTAAGAGAGCTGAAGGAACGTGAGTACCTTAACTGTTTTATCAATGATTACAAGTGTAATGGGTTTATTCTGATTTGACATACTCTGTCAACATGGGTAATTCTTTGTAAATACTAATCTTGCTCTTCATATTTTGGGACTGAGCGGTCATATAGTGCTTCCTTACCATTAAAGTCATTAACATATTCTTCACCTATGAAAAAATTAACCAGAATACACCAAATCCGAGTCTGACTCAGAATTTTAACTGACTTTCCTCAGGCAAAATGTGCTTTTAATTTTGAAATCAAATTTCATAAATTGCTACTTTGTTAGCAATCAAGAACTAATAGATTTTTTTAATCCCTTAAAACAAAATAAATGTGTAGTCTTTAACTATGGTTCTAATTGGATGCAGTAATTTTTAAATGCCTGTTTTGTGTGTCACCTGGTAAATATTTTGGATAAGTTGATTATATGGTTTAGAGCTGTGTAGAATCTGAATCCCTCCACCATTGTCAAAGGAGATTTGAAATTTAATGTATCCAGTCAGAGGACATTTGCATTTCAGCTTCAGAATCCCACCCAACTATTTCCACAGTTTTTTGCCCCAACATAGCAGTCATCTATTAGGAATGGCTTATTTAAAAAACTAATCAAAAATGTTAGGTCAGTGGTGAAATATCTATACTTTCTTTTCTCCAAATAATTTAAATCAATGAATTAAACTAAAAAAAGCCTTAGCATTCAGGTACAATTTATTATTTATTATTTATTTTATATATTTATTTTTTTTAGAAATTGTCATTCTTATGTGTGTGAATTTATTTTGGATTTCATATACTTTATTTCACATATGAACTTCATTTTGTTTGAGGGTTTAGTTTCCATGATCCAGCTAGTACAAACCAAATAAAATGTTAAATATTATCTGACAGAAGGATAAAGTACCTTGTCTATTTTGAGTACCACTGTGGTTGTCATGGTAACGGAAGAGGAACCTATCAGCATGCAGAGCTTAATTTTCCTTTCTATTTCTGTGTTTTGTATTTATTTAATACATCTTAAGAACAGCACTCCACTTTTAAATTTTCTATAAAGATAAGTAAACCCCCATACTTTTATAATTGGAAATTAGATTTTCTTCCTACTGCAAGGTGACAGAGAGCCTCAGAATTCGAGGTAGAAATGTATTTATTTGAGCAAATGGTTAATAGCTGAAGAATGTGATTTTTTTCATCATCCTCAGAATATTTAAAAGTCAGTCAGAATTCAGTAAATAGTGAACTGAGTTTAGAAAGGCAGGATCTAAAGCCACAGAATGAATGGCATGCATGTCTTGAAGGCCATAGCTAATCTTAAGGACCCAAAATGCTTCCCACCTTGCCAGGCCAGTCATTCTGTTCCATGATTTCCAGGAGCTGAAATTTGGAAACATAGGGTTGGTTAATTAGGTCTGCAGTGTGGACAACAGGATTACAGGAGCAGCGCATAGTGTCCCACGGTCTAGAAATTACTGTATTTAGTTTGCCAAAACCTACCCAATAGGCCAGTTATTGGTAGTCTCCCCAAGGACATAGAATAGAGTAGAATGGCTCGGTTGGAAAGGATGTACAACATGTGTGTTTCATTTTGGTTGTTTTTAGTCCCTGAGCAGATAGAAACCCAAACCACTTCTCTGCCAGCGGATTGCCCAAGCACTAGCATCAACATTTGGGATGGATTCTTTCGCTCTCTTCTGTTTCTGAACAAGTGACTTAGCATCCTAGTTGAGAAAACATTTTTTACCTGGGTTAAGATTTGTTGTATTCAGAATTTTGGAAGTTTGTGACAGAATAGGTCAAGGATTGCCAGTCAGAGTATTAGTAGGTTCAACAATTTCAAAAAAAAGGGATGATACTTTTGTGATCCAGGCTTAAGGCTATGGTTGTTAATTTGAAAGGTAATTTGTGGTAATAAGGGGGTTTGATTAGCTAGCACAATAAAGAAGGCTTGAAGTTTTACGCATAATATTTTCATTTTTTTTCTAAAGATTTAAACGTTTTATCTTCATGTCATTCATAACTTTTATTTGCTTGCTATATATTTTTCTTAAGATACTTTTTTCCTAGTACTAATTTAGCCAGTCAAGTCTCATTACTTGGTCTAGATGAATTCTTTCATAAACCAGATTGCTTCAGTTTTGGGGCTGAGAAAATGAAACCAGGTACTGAACAAATTATTGGAATCTTTGCAGAGCTCTCTTTATGTCTGTATATTTTAGTATACCTGTTTGGCCATTTCAGTTGATAGGTAGCCTTTAGTCAAACTACTTGATTCATGCTGGTCCCATTTGCCATATTATTTAATGCTGTCCCATAATGTTATGTGCATGTTACAGGGTGTAAATAATAAGTAGTTTGGGTGAATGAACCCAAGTTACATCCTAGTATGACTTAAGTGGATAAAACTTGTAACTTTAACAGAGAAGGAAGTTTGAGCTTCAATTTGAAAAAAACTTGTGTTTCCTATTGCATTCCTCACTTATTTCTGTGGGACTCATCTACCACTTTTCCTCAATGTCTAGTTTTCTGTTTCTTTTGATAATAGTTGTTGGTAAATAATCTGGCCACAGCTCTGGTTTTGTTATTAAGAGACTTAAAACTTTTAAGAACTATGTGGAGTTATTGAGGTGAAGTGCCCATTTCAGGAAAAAGGATGACCCTTTGGATAACAATCCTATGTTTACTTTATATTCTTAAAAAATACTATCCACCATAGATACGTACATTGCCTTCCATATCTGTGATATAATTTATTATGACTGTAATTATTTAGGTAATGGCTAAGTAGGACACCTAGAATTATGTATAGGTCTGTAAAATATAGTTGTCAAACTGCTAGTATTTGCACTTGTGATTACCATGAAAATCAGAACTATGACTGTAAATTGCAAATCAAGTTGACAGTCTTCCATATATTGACATCTAAGCCACTTTAACTGGCATTTCTTATTGACCTGTATGACACCTCAGTTCTGATGTAAGAAAAAGGGCTTTTACTTTACAATTTATCAGTGCCATTCAGTCACTGAAAACCTGTAGGATTACTTTGAGCATGGGGAGACTCATTGCATACACAGTATTTTAGATTTTATTACATAAAACTAGTGATCAGGTGAATTTCATACGGCGAGATCTAAAATCTCTTTTTAAACTGGCCAGTGATACACAATATGCTACACAATGTACTCACTGTGAAAACTGCAGAAGTTTGAATAAAATAGGAACAAAAATGTCAGAGTTCTTTCTAGAAGGAAAAACTGAGTGAACTGGGGTTATTTGACCTAAGGAGAAAAAGACTCTGAGAGAACACTATTATTTTCAAATATGTTAAATGTACCAGAAAGGTTGAAGGGAATGGCTCATCGTAGTGAGGTAAGATTGGGCAAGAGTTAAAGGACTCAGACTGCAGTGAGGAGGAAGCTTTCTGCTACGTGTTATGGGAAACTCACTAAGGGTGAAGATAATAAAGAACTGAAATAAATTGCCTTATACAGCTTTGGAGTTTCCACTTTGGAAACCTTCAAGAAGCGATTGTATGTAGACTTGTCAAGTTGATTTCTGCCTTCAGGCACAGTTAAGGACAAAATAAATGCTTTCATTATTATCTGATATGGTTCCTGGATAATTTTCACTGATCAATTAACTGTGAGAGTTCTAAATACAATTAATGCATATCATCAGTAAATACTTTAATTTAAGCCAAAAGAAAATGAAGAAACAATAATAAAGAAAAAATGAGAGGTGCTGAAAACAGGGTTTATCTCAGAGCTGTTGTTATATTACTACTCCAAAAATGTTAAAGTTTTGCCAGTGAGCTTTCTGAAAGATAGTACTAGTGAAGTGTACTTTTGAAATTCCCATTTCTGATGATACATACTGTAATGCAAAATAATAATAGGATCTAGCACAGCATGAAAAACTTTCAAAATCAAAGTTATTAGACAGTAAGTCTACTATTATATTTAAGGACACCTTTCAATGTTCTTGCTGTTACATATTGTAAGTTTTCAGCAATACATATGTCTAGGTACTTCAGTAGAAACAATTCTTTCCTCTACAAATTCTTTATTTATAAATAGGTTCAATGTCTGTCACAAATTATTCACAGATTGCACTGGAAGGCAGCATCCCTTTATTTTAGTATACACTTTAGAGTCTGTACAGCAGATGTTGCAGGTCTTGAGAAGGAGCCACATTTCAGCTGTCATTTAATAGTCATTGACTTCTCTGCTTCTGAAATCTGTAAATACAGTTCTGTGTAAGCATTTTTCTCTGTATCTGGAGCAACACACTAGGCTCTGAACATGCATATCATCTTTGTATCACACTGTTGCCTCCTCATAAACCTAGCTAAGCCAGATAACAGTGCATCTCTTAGACACTTCTGTCTTGCCTAATAGTCCACAAACAACTTGCAGTAACAGTTAAAGTAGAAGCGATGAATAATAAAACAGCAGATGAAAGTAATTGTCAGTGCAAGCAGAGTAACACATCTAAGTAATAAACTGTACCTGTCTACTGCTTTGGAAAGGGCTGGCTCTAGAAGATCTTTCCAGTAAACAGAGTAGAGCTGCTTTGTTACTAGTCCCAGTTTGTCTAGTTCATCAGAAAGCTCTGCTTGTTCACCTGTGCTGGTTTTTGCGCCTGGTCTTCAGTCTTCATCTCCTAGCTAATGACTGACTGTCTATTGCCTTGATGCATCACAGCAACCAAGGGAGTAGAACCACTGGAGTAAAGAAGAGAAACAATGAAGTGTACAGCTAGAGAAGTTTTCTTCCAGCCACTATATTCTGAAACTTTCAGCATTCCCTCAGTTCATCAGTGACTCAGACAACTCTTTGTGACTCAGACAACGTATATACACACATACACTGAACATACTTTCTTTCTTCCATCCTAAACTTCATGAGTGGTTTGCCATAGAGTTACCCAGTTGAGTCACCATTTTGCTTTGCTAGTCACTGATTTATTGTGTCCATCTTTTCTTTTTTATCCACTTTCTCTAGTTCTTCAATTCTTTTACATTTTTTTGCAGCTGTGGGAAAGCTAGCATGTCTAGCAGAAGCAGCTAGAAAAGAGTAAGAAAGGTGAATTAACCCAAATCTTCTACCATGACTAGGGTTCAGATCTCTGTTCTTGTTATATTTCAGGGTATGTTCAGAGATGTGTCAAAGAATCATAGAAACATAGCGCAGGGGGATGGTCACTGCCCTTGCCCCGCTGGCCACACCATTTCAGCCACCAGCCAGGACGCTGCCGGCCTTCCTGGCCACCTGGGCACCCTGCTGGCTCCTGCCCAGCCGGCTGCCAGCCAGCACCCCCAGGCCCTTTCCCCCCAGGCCCTGCCCAGCCGCTCTCCCCCAGCCTGGAGCGCTGCGGGGGGTTGCTGTGACCCAAGGGCAGGGCCCGGCACTGAGCCTGGTGGAACCTCGTACAGTGGCCTCGGCCCATCGGTGCAGCCTGCCCAGACCCTCTGCAGAGCCTCCTGCCCTCAGGCCGACCAACACTCCCGCCCAGCTGGGGGCCATCTGCAAACTGGCTGAGGGTGCGCTCCATCCCCTCAGCCAGGCCCTCCATAAAGACACTGAACGGGCCCCAGCACGGAGCCCTGGGGACACCGCGTGTGACCGGCCACCAGCTGGGTGTAACCCCACTCGCCACCACTCCTGGGCCTCGCCCGCCCAGCCAGCTTTTTACCCAGCGTAGAGTACGTCTGTCCAAGCCACGAGCAGCCAGTTTCTCCAGCAGAATGCTGTGGGAGATGGTGTAAAAGGCTTTACCAAGGTCCACACAGACAACATCCACGGCTTTTCCCTCATCCAAGAGGTGAGTCACCTTGGTGTAGAAGGAGACCAGGTTTGTCAAGCAGCACCTGCCTTTCATAAACCCAGGCTGGCTGGGCCTCATCCCTTGGCTGTCCTGCGCGTGCTGCACGATGGCACGCAGGATGACCTGCTCCATAACTTTCCCCGGCACCGAGGTCAGGCTGACAGGCCTGTAGTTTCCCAGATCCTCCTTCTTGTAGGTGGGCATCATGTTGGGTAACCTCCAGTCTGCTGGGACCTCCCCAGGTAGCCAAGACTGTTGATGAACTTTGGAGAGTGGCTTGGTGAGCATTTCTGCCAGCTCCCTCAGTGCATCAGGTAAATCCTATCTGGCCCCACGGACTTATGTGTGTCTAAGCTGTATAGCAGGTCGCTGAACCATTTCTGCTTGGATTATAAAGGCTTCACTCTGCTCCCTGTCTTCCAGCTGAGGGGGCTGGGTAACTGAAAAAAAAAGTAGTGTTACTATTGAAGAGTGAGGCAAAGGCAGCATTAAGTACCTCAGCTTTTTCCTCATCCTGCATCACGGTGTTTTTCCCCTGAATCCAACAAAGGATACTGAGTCTCCTTAGACCTCTTTTTGTTTCTAATGTATTGATAGAAACATTTTTCTTTGTCTTTTATGGCTGTAGCCAGATTAAGTTCTTGCTGGGCTTTGGCCCTTCTAATTTTCTCACTGCATAACACCATGACATCCTTATCATTCTCCTGAGTTGCCTGCCTCATCTTCCAAAGGTGATAAACGCTCCTTTTTTTCCCTGAGTTCCATCCAAAACTCTCTGTTCAGCCAGACCAGTCTTCTTCCCTCTCGGCTTATCTTTTGGCACATGGGGATGGCCTCTTCCTGTGTCTTTAAGATTTCCTTCCTGAAGAATGTCCAGCCTTCCTGGACCCCCTGGCTATTCAGGACTTGCCCCCAAGGGACTGCATCAACCAGGCTCTGTAACAGGCCAAAGTCAGCCCTCTGGAAGTCCAAGGCAGTGGTTCTGCTGACCCCCTCCTTACTTTTCCGAGAATCGAAAATTCTTATTTCGTGGTCTCTATGCCCAAGATGGCCTCCAACCATGACATCACCCACAAGTCCTTCTCTGTTCACAAACAACTAACAGGTTCAGAGGGGCACCTTCCCTAGCTGGCTTGCCCACCAGCTGCGTCAGGAAGTTACTTTCCATACACTCCAGGAATCTCCTAGACTCTTTCCACTGTGTTGTGTTTCCAGCAGACATCTGGTAAGCTGAAGTGCCCCATGAGAACAATAGCTAGAGATTGTGAGACTTCTCCCAGCTGCTTATAGAATATTTCATCTGCTGCCATCATGCTTCATCCTGGCTGGATGGTCTGTAACAGACTCCCACCAGGATATCCACTTTGTTGCCCCTCCCCATGATTCTTACCCATAAACACTCAACCCTATTGTCACCATCATTCAGCTCTAGACAATGAAAACACTCCCTAACATACAGGGCTGCCCCACTGCCTCTCCTAAAAAGTCAAGTTTGCAATGAAAGAAGAAAGCGGTAGCTTGAGTCTAAATTTAGAAATGTAAGATTCTGATTTTATTATGCTTTTATTGGAAATGACTAGACTCTGGGTGTGAGAACAGGAAAGTCTTTGTTACCAACACCCTTTAAAAGTTATGTGAAAGCTATTTAAACATTAATTGGGTTTGTTTACTTGTTTTAAATCAGTATTTCAGCTTATTTTGCTTAGTTTTGAGAACAAAATTGATGGTTATACTCTATGGATCTTGACTTTGTCTTGAGTAATGCTGTCTCCAGAATACTGGAAGAGTGTTGTTCTAACCTGTTGGAGTGTTGAGCAGAAAAGAGTGCACAGAATTTGAATATAATTTTTCTCTGTTATCATGTCAGAACCTAGAAAAAGGATAAACTGAGAGTAAATAACCCAGGTTTATAAAGTCAGTGTGCTAGAAAAGCATAATAACCTGATCATATCCAAATATATATATTGCAAGAACACATGAATTTAAAAATTAGTGGGATTTTTTCACATTGAAAGCTGTTTACATGTGTTTAGACTTTAATTTGTAAATAATGGTGCACAGCATATATTAAGAACTAAGAATAATAAAGACTAGAACACTGTATATAGAATTTTTTCTTGAATTAATGTAAAACGTAGAGGCAATCTAATTTGTACAGAAGTAGTTCCACCATTCTCTATGCTTTCAGTAAATACAACCACATCTAGTAAAATAATTACTGGCAATTAGTTATTAAAAATACCCTATACTGAGTTTGTTTTCTCTTTTCTTGGTAAGTGTAGTTTGCAGTCCTCTGATTATGCTATTTTAGAGTGCAGGCACTTTAAGTCCATTTTCATTTAACAATGAAAAACATTTATTTTTCTCTATTACAAAAACGTATGTAGAGCGCACATGTACCCTGAGTATATTTTGCTTTGCTTTTAATTTGCTTGTGATAGTGGGAACTGCTTGCCATACTTCTTAAGCTTTTCTTCTTTGAATATAGATAAAACTTACAGGTACTGGTTGCTAATACATTACAATATCTGTAAGGTATGGTTGCTGTATACAACTAGCCTTAGTCAGAAAACTTGAATTTAAATTGAATTTAATACATTCGGTTCTATTTAGTTCTTGTCTTTCTTCTTCTTTCTTGCGTATCTTCAACACAAAGCCTCTCTGAATTTTTTCAGTGGATTTTCTGTGTTGCACAAATGAGGACAGCAAGTAAGCAAGGACAGTAGTGTCCTCCTGACCTAATAAAATGATTTGCAACTCTGAAAGTGAATTCTCCTGTTGTGAAAACATATTAGATAACAGATTTTGTGACTTCTTACCATGAGCTGCTTTGAGGCAGAAAAGGAGTCCATTCAGTGGTCAGGAGGTTTACAAGGCAATGATGTGATGGGAATATTACCATGGTGTTGTATATTATATTATCTACAGGATTTTAGCTGTCACTATTGCCAAGACAACCAGTTACTGTAGAGGATGATGCACAACTCTTTGCAATTATTCTTTGTTATAAGTACCTTGAATAACTTTGTAGCATTGGCTACCTTGTGAACACACTATTCACTGTCATTTTGAGGGTGAATTAATTAATGAATATTCATTAATAAATATGCTGAACCACACAGAGCCCTTGAGGTTTCCAATGGTGACTTCTCTCCACTGGGAAAATTATCAATTATTCTTGATTTCTGTCTTCTCTTTTCTCCTGTTATTTATTCAAGCAAGAAAGGCAGACCTGGTTTGACACAAATCACTCAAGCAAATAAGATACTTAACAGTATAGAACCACTGCTGCTGGGTAGAGTTTATTAGAACTACTCAGTCTGGCTTCTGATCATCCAGAGAAAGGATTATTAAAAAATTACCTGTTATGAAATTTTCATGCCGGGGCTGTATAGGGAAACAGAAAGTAGTTCTCCATTAACCTGTTAACTGCAGTGCTGCTTACTGTGATCTCAGTAATACGAAAAATGACATAATAGTTAGAAATTATAAGATGGCAGTATTTATACACTGAACACTCCTAACCGATATGAAAAGATATATTTTGTTGATCAGCAACAGCTCTCCCTAGAACAATACAAGCCAGGACAATTATGGTACTTGTTCTTCAGTATTCAAGAATAGCTCATAGATGTGTCTGTAAAGGATGCTACTTGGTTAAAGATATACTGATTTGTCTTCTGGCTACCACTGGAAATGAAGTGAAACAAGAAGCCTCCAAGACTGAGATGACTGCAGATATCGTCACATTAATTATTGAGATGAAATGGCCAGATGACTGAAGAATATTATAAATATGGTAATGCAACATTAATGCAAGAAAATCATGTGTGGGCTCAGACAGGCTAAAACTCTTTTTTCTTTCAGTTTGATAGTTAAATATTTTTCTATTCTAAAACCAGTAAAGTATTTTTGGTTTCTGAGACTTCTTGGAATACATTAGTTTTATTGTGGAATAAATTTGTTATTTTTTACTTGTCGCTGCTTGAGTGTTAACAGTAAACAAAAATGGTCCAAATCTGTGAATGCAGATGCTTAATATTAAACTTGTATTTATATAGCTTACTGAATCAAGAATTAATTCTCAGAATTAAAATGAAAACCATGGTAAAAATAAAAGCAAGTTATTTAGTTACAATTGTAGGCAGATAGTTAAAACTCTTGAAGGACTGCTTTTGGAAGCACACAGGTAAAGCTTGCTGTGTAAAGAAGTATGGGTATAAGGAATCATTCACAGAGCAGCAGGCAAAACTGGCAGTCAGTAGAAGGTGGGTAATTGTAACAATCTGTCTAAATATTTCACTATAAGTTAACTGAAAATGAGTTATAATGAAGAAAGACTAGGATCACAGTTCACTGAACAGTTCAACATAATTGAGTTCCTGAAGTGATATGATATGGATTAAGGGCTCAACTTTATTGAGTTAAAGGAGTAATTGTCCTTTAAAGGTGAAATTTCATAAGATGCCTGTGCCAGTCTAACAACGAGTGGGGCAGGGGAATGATGGACAGCTTTAGCAGCAATTGTCTGATATCTGGTAAGCCCTGCCCTTTCTAAATCTTTAGCTATAATGCCATACAGCTTCTAGAGAGAAGTGGAAAAACTGTGTAAGTCAGGAGAAAAATCCCCATGAGATTCTGAGAGGGTAGAACAGGAAGAAAAAATAAAAAAGAGAATTTTTTTAGTCTAAGTGGACACCACAGCAGTTGAAAACCTTACATATTCATTACTTATTTTGGATGATATTCAAACTGAAACACATGATATGTATTGTTATGCTTGTAGGTACAAATATATTTATAAGTAATTTAATTGTGCAGAGAAAAACATGACTGTAGTATCTTTCTTAAGACTGCTTTATAACATTTGTAAGAAGCATAACATATTTTGAGGTGTTTTCATGTATTTGACTCCTTATTTGGATAGATAACCATTGAATATAGATTGAATAGGGAGTGCAAAATTTGGCTGACTATAGATATATGCAGAGTTTCCATGTAAATTAAATAACATGTACAATATGATTGTCTATGTCGATGGCTTTATGGTACTTGGGAAAATATCAGTGGAAGATTTTCCCCACACTCTGCTTTCTTTTTCCAACAGAGTAACTGATTGTGGAATACTTTTAATTTCCCTATTTATCACCTAGTTGAAGTGTCAGTTCCAAACCTGAAAAATAGCCAGAAGCAAGTGCTGCTGTGAATTGTTATTGTTGCCAAATGGCATCTTTTCCTTTACCAGGGACAGGGAGAGGGATTGGACTTAACCGATTGCATTTTTTCCCCTTCTCTTTTTGAAAAGTACTTTGGTTTTGTTTGAAATTGTTCTTTCATTATGAAATCAATTTAATTCTTCACATCATTTGCAACAATAATCATCTTAATTGAGGAAGCAATAATCAAACCCTTTTAGCATGCAGAAGTATGCAACTTCTGCCCAGCTCCCATGAAAGGTGTCAGCTTTACCCATACCCTCTTTTATTTCCTTCAAAAGAGCTTTCACTATTGATTTATAATCACATTGTGTGCATATAAGCTATTTCATGCCTTAGGAATATTTGCAAAATTCACCCCCTCTATCTGGAGCTAATACAAGAATTTTGCAATTCACTAATCAATCAACACTTCAGTGTTTTGTTTTATTGGTGATTCTTAGATGAATATAGTATCCAAAGATCATACCGTAGGCTAGGATTCCCTTTTTGGCTTCCCTGGTATGAAAAGAGATATGAAGAAAAACAGTTTTGATTTCAAGAAGTTTGCAGCCTAAATAGACAATGCACAGAAGGTGGAGAAGAGTAAAAAAGGAGTGACTTTGCCTGTCACCACCTAGTAGTTAGACAGATGACCAAAACTTAAGTCAGCCAAGTGCTGTATCCCTACACTAGTTTGCTTCTGGGTAAATTTAACAGAACTGGTCCTGTCAGTATGACTAATGCAAGCAGCTACAGATTTCTGCTTTTTTAAAGAAAGAAATGTAACCTGAAGCAATAATGCAATTGTTGATAATGGGAACAGCAGAAGTATAACTTACACATGTGAATTGCAGTTTTTAGCATTATAAAATGCATATCCATGTAGGGTTTTTAAATTTACAACAGTGCTCAGGAATACTTTTTTCGTCCTCTCCTCTTTAGGAGCCTTGTCTTGTTTAGTGACATGTATCTTGTGGATCAGAAGATTCTCTAAGCAGTAAGTGGTGTTTTGAGATCTCCAAGAACATGGAATGCATTTTAAGTCAGGCTGTGGTTATACTAGAGTATTTGAATCAAAGTACATCTTACAGTTATGTGTATATATATATATATATATATAAATAACTATAAATACATTTTGAAAAGCAACAGCCATACCAAGTGTTAAAATCAAAGTCCTCAAAGTTTGGCACCAGAGGCATTTTGCTTCTTGAGACCATATCTAATGTTTTAATAAGACTTAGCACATTCTTCAGAAACTCGTACCATGAAGTAAATCTGAATGATATTTGTGGTCATGTGGTGATACCAAGTTTTCCCCTAGCAGGCAGGAACATTTGCAGTAAATGCACTATATTTATGTCCATTCAGGAAAAAACCACAGGACTATTCTTCATCTGGTTTGACAGTTAAAGAACATAGCTGAAACAGTGTGCACAAAGAGCTACCTGCAACGGATCCCCAAATTAGTGTGAACATTTTCTGTATAAAAAGTGTGCTTCATAGAAACACCTTCAGAATTTGTAGTTGTGATTCCAAGAACACAATTTCATATCTGTTTCTAGATATGCAGCTATTACAGTTTGGTTCACAGGAGGATTTTTTATTTGCTTGTTTCTTTTGTTTGGTTCTTGTTTGTTGGTTGGTTTGGTTGTTTGTTTTTTTTTTTTAATTATTATACCATGCATTTACTTTACAGTATAGTAACATTAGTAGGCGAAAATAGCTTTAAAGCTCTAATTTGCCTGTCTGAAGTCCATGCCATACAAACAATTCATTTTGATCCAACATCTGCTTAGTGTTTTCACCTTTTGAGAATAGGTTATTAGAGTAGCTACAGCACACAAATGTCATTTATGGAGTAACAGGGGAAAATACCAGATGGTATTTTGCCGTAACAATGTGGTTACTTCAAAGCTAGTGGCACTACTGCTACTGGTCTTTTAGCTAATGACAACACAGACCCTTGCTGTGCTTAATTTTTCTGAGGTTTCTATAAATTGTGCGAAAGCTCATTAGAATTATAATGCTTTGTGCAGGCCTGAAACTTTTGTATGTTTTTCTACTTCATCATAGCCTCTTTGTGGAAAGGTTTTTAGTACTACACACACACATCTTTTTTTTTACCATGTGTACTGTCTAGTGTGGTTACAATATACACTTCCCAAAGTAATTTGATAACACTGCAAATCAATTAATAACCGTACACACTTCTTACTACTTTTACATTATCTGAGTAGATACATATGGAGTCTTCTGACATGTGATGTAACTGAGAAAAAATCTTTAGTTGTCAGAGAAAACAAAACATTGTTGTCAAAACAGAGGTAGTGAGAGGTAGTAGGATCATTGCCACATTTTGCACCATTTCTGACAATGCAAAAGTGAGAGGAGTGGTTTGTAGAGCAGTGGGTTGTGTTGCCATTCAGAGGAACCTAGACAGGCTGGATAAATGGACAGGGAGGACTCTCATAAAGTTCAGCAAAGGGAAAAGCAAATTACAGCATCTGGGGAGGAACAACCCCCTGTGCTAGTGCAGGTTGGTAACTGTCTGGAAAGCAGCTTCGCAGAGAAGGCACTGGTGAGTGAGAAGTTGACCATCAATTAGCAATACACTCACATTGCAAACCACTCCAACAACCTCTTGGGCTGCATTAGGAAAAGCATTGCCAGCAGGTCAAGTGAGGTGATCTTCCCCCTTTACTCAGCCCTGCTCTACTTAGGTGAGGCCACATGTGGAGTTCTGGGTCTAGTTCTGCGCTCCCCAGTAAAAGGGAAACATGAAAATACTGGAGTGAGCCAAGTAAAAACCACAAAGATGGCGAAGGGACTGGAGCATCTGTCAAAGAGGGAGCAGCTGAGAGATGGGACTGTTTAACCTGGAGAAGAGAAGGCTTGGAAGGCATCCTTTCAAAGTGTATCAATACCTGGGGGGAAGAAGCAAGGACAATAGAGCCAGACTCTTCTCCATGGTGCCCAGTGACAGAACAAGCATCAGTGGTTATGAACTGAAACATGAGAAAATCTGTCTGAACATAAGAAAATACTTTTTTACTGTGAGCATGGTTGAACACTGGAACCAGTTGCCCAGGCTGGTTGTGAAGTCGTTATCCTTGGAGATACTAAAAATTTGCTTGGACGCTGCCCTGGGCTACCTGCTATAGGCAACCCTGCTGGAAAGGGAGGGTTGGATTAGAGTATCTCCAGAGGTCCCTACAAACCTCAACTGTTTTGTGATGCTGTGGTCAGAAAGCAACTATGTAGGCATGGATAAAGTATCATGGAGGACATGCAGGTAGATATTAGGCAGTACCACTTTTTTTTTATTATTGTATCCCTAACGTTGCTGGAATGTTGTTCAATAATTGGTGATTTCAAGCAAAGTTTGAAAAACTTTATTCCTTAAAATTAAACATTTAAACATTATGCAAATAACGGCAAGCACCTTTACAAATATTTCAAAGATTGGAAAACCAGCCATGCAATAAAGCCCAAAGGAGCTCTGTTTCTCAAAGATGTAGTTGAAAGGTGACATGGTCATATCTACTCACAGCTCATGCTCATGGTCTGAGTTTCATGTCTTTTTAATCTGTATGCTTTATGCTATTTTCTGTGCTCAACCATTAAGGGATATTCATTATTATTTATTAGTGCTTCGAAAAATGTCTATTTGTAGTAATATATTGAACTATTTTAGCACTGGAATTATCAAGTATTGTCAGCCAATATGGTGGAAATCACATTATAACACCTACTATCATTGTACACAGATTTTGAAAATAACACCCAGTCATCTCTTCTTTAGGATGCCAGTGCTTTACAGCTTAAAAAGATCTCTGCTTATGGCTCTAGTGATAGAACTGTTTTAGAGAGAGGCTTAAAAATTCAGGGGACTTGAAAAGAGTGAACCATCCAATATAAATATCTTCAGAAGCTACATATACAACTCTCTTCTTTTGAATTTCAAATACAGTTTTTAATATCTTTTTCAGGATATTGTTTCAAATGCTAGTTAGAAGTAGAATAAAAAGTGCTTATCAATTGGTCATGAAACCAGTCTGTCTTTGTGCTTTTTGGTGGCTTGAATGAAGGCACTGGCATTTGGCATTTAGTGAGCTACACCTGGAGAAGACAGCCTGTCTTTCACTTGCACTTAATACTTCCTTGAAAGTAATTTGAAATAGGCAAATAAACAATCACAAAATTTCAAGAAATTACTGTACTTAGTTTTAACATTTCCTGATAATTATGTTTAATAGGACATAACAGGTTTCAGTTTGTTTCTAAAACATTGGAGAGAATTCTGAATGGAGCACTGAGTCCTAAACATTTGGCAATTGCAGATTGCGCACGTTGCATTTGTTTTTCTGACATTATACATTTTAGAGTCTGGTTCATTAACGTTATATAAGCACCAGGTCTCAGCGTTTTAACCATGAAATAACTAAGAAGCTGGTCAAATAGCTGAGGTTGACCTATGAGTATGTTTTTTCTGGTATTACATTTCTTATCCAAAGCCTGTTCGTCAAAAGACTTTTATTGACAAGGCTACCTTGAATATGAGCTAAATATAAACCTCTGTCATTCTTCACCCAGTGTTAGCATTGAAATGAGGGAGGAACTGTTCAATATTGCTGGTTTTCAAAACTGTAGTTCCAGTCAGTCTTGAGAAGCTGAACACTGTACACTGTTCTTCTTCTGAGTAGGATTCTTGCTGTATTTTAATGATCTAGAAGTTAACCATCAGTGTTTAAGAAGTCATTAGACACTTTCTGTGCTTGTTGTAGATAAATATGCACCTGCACCCTGAGACAGGAATGTGAAATAGATGGGCTGATTGGGAGGTATATAGATGCTTAATGTTTATTGTTAGGTAAGACTGAATCCCATTTTTTATTTAAATTTATATTGTTAAATTATCAATTTAAATAGATACCAGAATTAATCTCTTACTATTTCTGTAAGCACGTGTTAAACTAAATAGCTTATTATGGATCTGTCAGTAAAGAATTCTTGGGACAGAATGTACAATAAATATTAGCCACTGCAGAAATTTGAACTCCGGTCTCTCCATTCCCTATTGAGTGTCCTAGGTCCCAGCCTGTAGGGATATTTCTGTCATTTCTTTATTTAATCTGTAATTATTCTGTACATTGGGAAACAATTTTCATAGGAGAGCACCTCATTCCAGACTAGACTATAGCCTGGTGATCAAGGCCCTTTTAATGAGATAGATGCATATTTCCTCAGGCAAAAGACGTCTTAAACCTTACTGTCTTGTATGTGAAAGGAAACAGTGTCTGAATTACATGAAATAAGAGAGAAGCAGCACTTTACTGTTTATGTGCTCTGAGCTTTAACTGCCTCAGGGATGAGTGGTATCTGAGCAGGGTTATTTAAGATCTAAGTTCTGCATTTGGGACCTACAGTGAAAATCAAGTGTTCACTCTCTGTGGATCTGGTACAGTGCTGCTGCTGGCTTGGTCATCTTCTGTCTCTGCGTCGAGATTTTTTCTAAAGATGTTTCCTCACTTCTGAAAATTCCCCAGGGAAAGACATTTGAATGCTTTGGTTTTAAATGGAGCAGAGATTCAGTGCTGGTAAGGATATTTCAGAGAGGTGACATAGTCTCAATATGTTTCAAAACTGATGGGTGATTCTTTATTTAAATAATCTTGCTAAAGTCTTATTTACTGTATCTGTGTTAGGATTACAAAAAAAAAAACCAAACAAACCCAAACCAACCCCAAACAAAACTAATCTAGTTCCATGCTTGATGTTCAAACATGAAATTAACAAAAATTGTTTGTTTCTCAGTACAAGCTTTTTGTAATACAGGATTGAATATGTATATATTTTCATTCTGTTGTTTATGAGTAAATGCAGATAAATAGTGGAAGAATAATCTAGAATCTATTGTGAGAAGACAGAATTACAATAGTACTACAAGCTAACTGTTAGTTTTTTCTTCCCATCTTGGTATTGCAGTCTAGAATTACCATGTGGCTGACCATGTGCTTATGATGCTATTATAAATCCTCAGTCCATTGAGAGTGAGATTTACAACAGGAATTCTCCTTTTACAGATATGCTTGTAAGGCTGTAACTTTTATAGTGGATTTCTTATTCTAGAGGCTTTTCTCCCTGTTTTTAAGGTCTCAAGTAACTTGTTGCTGTCATAACCATTTTTAAAAATAATATTTTTGTTATATATAACCTTACAGGGTGATATTTGCACCCATATACTTGTGTGACTAGATATATTCAGGTACCAATTTAATTTCCACTTGTCTCAAGATCTTATAGGTATGTAGTTGTGTTTGTGTGTGTCATTACTTCCTCTGAAGCCCATCATGGACAGCTTCAATATGTCTAATAAGTTATTTACAAAGAGGATTAAAAACTATGATTAGGATTAATTCCCATTTCTCTGCTAAATGCAAAGAATAATTAGGCAACTTGATAAACTATTATTTACCACAAAGGCCAAAAATTTTCCTCTTAAACTGTCTTACAGTTGTACCACTAGTATCTTGTGCTTGCTGGTGTTTCTACTGAGTGTCTTACTCAGCAGGACCAAACAAATCATTAAGCTGATTTGAAAAGTATCTCTTATGTTTGTAAGACCTGAATTGTGGTCTCCTGTGTTAGTAAATGAATGGCCTTTCTAAAAGCAAGCACATATCAGCAAGTTATGTCAAAGCTCATATGTTTGCTGTGTTGATGTCTGTCATATTTATAGATGGATATAAGATGATGGAGAGTTAATAGCTGACTGTGTTATGGCACTTTTCAGTATGACTGACTGATTCACATTAATTGAAAAAAAAACATTAATTTAGCAATTCCAGCTTTAGAGAATTGCTATTTTTCCATGAGTTGCAGAGTTTTTTCCAAGATCTCAGCTTTCCAGTTTCTTAGCCTGCCTTCTCATCTGGTACTCATCTGCAGGTTTCCCATTTGTTTTTGTCTCATTCTGCACTAAATTCTACTGAACATGTAATTCTTTTAAATGTGGTGACCAAGGGTACACAGACCATTACTGTGCTCAATAGGCACATGGCTGCTTGTTAAGTTGTGGAAACTTAATTGTGTGCCTGAATACTCAGTTTGTTTAGCAATTATCTTTTAATCAATCCCTGGTTCCAGATTTCCAAAAGTGGGATGGTTATTTTGCAGGAGTGGAGCAAGGGAGTGATATTGCTACCTTTTTGTCATGTATCTAGTGTAAAGTGAGTTTTCTCCAGTGTAAGGGGAGTACTTCCTGCATCCTGCTAGAATACAACTGGAAACAGTAATTTTTCCTGAATCACATCTGTTTATTTCTTACTTATATGACATATACTACAGAGATGCATTTATGGAATCCATAATATAAAGACAGAGACTGTGTGGGAAGGAGGATGTATGCTAGCAGGTTGGGGGGGGGGGGGGGGGGGGGAAGGAAAGGAAATTAATAAATACTGAATTCTGTTAGTACAGTTTAAAACAGTAAATAAGGTTAGCAAAATTGTTCTTTTGCAATCACTTTAGCTAAACATAAATCTGTTTTACTCAGCTGGATCCCTAAATTTGGCTTCTGGTACATCTGAGGTTTTTCTGATGTTGACAGAAATTTTTAGTGAACTTGTGTATATAATTTCACACATCACCAGCATCTTAAAAACTGTTGAGTGATGGGCAAGCTGGTAGAAAATACATAATAGAATTCTTGCAGACTAGATGATTTCCTGCTGTAGAACAGTAATTTCAGGTAATAATATAAAACTTGTGAGGAGGAATTCTTTTTGCAATTATTACCTAAATTATAGTAACATTTGCAGTACATTCCAAACGTAATTTTATGGTGATACATAAAAAAGAAAAAGGCAGGCAAGAACATATCAGTCTAGACAAACTGACAAAGAGAATGGCTGATCACCTTTGGACGTTGTGGATGAATACATTTAAAAAAAAAAGAATGATGGATAATATTTGATCTTTGAAAAGATTTGACAAGCTGAACATACAGGAACCATATACCATATAGTATTTGTAAGTGCAAAATATCACATAATTTATAACCTTTTAAGTCTTGAACACATGATCAACTTAGATAATAATCCAGTGAGAACATGTCCTTTGTTGTTTCTTTTTGACACACAGCTGTAAAACTGGCCTAGAAATGCTATTTGACAGATATGAAAGTATACTTCTGAGAACTAATGAATGAAGTATATAGTGTAGACAACACAGTGTGAAAATGAGACATGGTTTTCCTTCTATGAAAGAAAAAAATGGAAGATATGAATGGAAATGTCATGCTTCCATAGTGCTAACATCACTTCAATAATTGTCTAGGGTAATTGTGTTTTTGAATGTCTGTATTCCTCAGAGCTTTTTAAAGTCCAAAGAAATTGAAAACATGGGTTTAAAAGATTTTGTGATGTTCAGAATACTTAGCTGAAAGTTTATACTCTATGGTCCTATTAAGTTGTTACGTTAGATTGTTATGTTTATGAATGATATTGCTACAAAATATGATATTGAATTTTCATTTAACATGAAAATGCTTTTCAAACGTTGCTGAAAGAGGGCTTAATAGTTACTTCTTGTGAGTTCTTAAAATAGTAAGAGCAGTCAGCGTTACCATGATCACTCTTAACACCTGTGCAATTGACTGCAAATTAGGATGAGGGTTTAAATTCAGTCATTGCCATACATAGTGGGATAATGCAATTCATTCAAAAGACAAAACTGTAAAGTTTTTAATAAAAGTTCACCTATAATTGCTATATATATATCTGTCCATTCTAAATGTGAGATAAAAGCCAGTATTTAGGTTTTAAAATGCTGCAAAAAGATGAATATGAATTGTCATCCCAATAAATAGGGACTGCATGTCTTGGGAGTCTCCAGTGGTCAACACTCAAGTTACGTGACTGGATATTTCGTATCTCTTTGATTGAATTTGCAGTTTCTATAAGTTACTGGTTTCTGTCTAACAGCCACATCCATTTATTCAACTGCTAGCGTGTATTTCTGGCATTATGGACTACTGCAAATTGGATGAATATGGAGTTTTAAACCTAGCATGAGTTAGAGCACTTCTCTTTATGACTTAAAAATCTTCTTAGCATTCATCTTTCCAGACAGATTTTCTCTTAGTTAGCTGATGTAATGATGCTGCCTGGTCTTTCCAATTCACAGAGGCCTACTGATCCTCCTTCTCCTTGAGGTCTGTAGACATTTTCCATTCAGTGTGGGGGTGAAGATTAATCCATGCTTTCTGATTATATGCCTCATGGAAGTAATGTAGTGATTCGTCACATAAACCCTGACTCCTTAGAAAGCTTTACAGTCCTTTATGCTCCTAACAGATGTTCCTTACATAGTTTTCTGGAAACTAATATAAAGTAATGTAAATACAAAAAGTTATCTTAAGTCCTAAAAACTGTTGTTAAATCATTTGCTGCTCTCTCAATTCATGAATCTGAAAGATCCTTGTGTGTGTTACTAAATTATTTTTTCTTGTTCTTCAGCTTCTAGTGAAGCCCAACAATTCCAGATACTAAAAAGTCATTAAAAAATTTTAAATCCAAAGTGTCCCCTACTTGGGCACAGCTTGCACTGTCGATGAGAGTATGACATGTCTGGTAATTAATACTTATCTTAAAGTTCTGTTGATCAGATTTACTTCAGATCCTAGGTCATCATTCAATTAAAACAGATGGGTTGTGATGATATCCCAAGGAATTTTCCACACGCATTTGGCTAATGCTTTTTGGTAGTAGTGTGTCTTGCATTGTATTTGTATTGCATTAAAAGCAAATCGTTACTCAAGTTGTGGCTTTTTGCTAATTGAAGTGTTCCACTGCAGTGACCTCTGCCTTTACAGTACCTACAAATAAAATAATTCTTGGGACCCATTCAGGAACCAGCTTCCTTTTATCTCTAGGATCCTTGGTAGACAGCTTGCACATGTCTTTCTTCTTATTTTACCATGTTACCAGCAATCATATCTTAAAATATTATAGCTGGTAGTAAGCTGATGCTAAGCAGCTAGTAGTGAAGTGATAATACCTTGAAGAAAAAGGTTGTTTTGTTTTGGTTTTGGTTTTGTTTTGTTTTTTTAACTAAGACAGGCTTCATAGAGTCCTGTGGACTGTCACTGAGGGATTATAACGCAGGTGTCCTCCATCACAAGATCATGTGGATGTTGATCCCATGGCAAGATATGTGTGGTCATGCCGTGGTGGCTGCCACCCCCTGTGAGAGGTAGGAGGAAGCTGGCAGAAATGTAGTCACGTTGCAGCCTGCATTTATCTGAAGTGCCTTTGGGAAAAGATTGACAGGCAGGACGCTGTGAGCTGGATGAGTCATTCTGATGACTTACTGCAGTTTTCAGTTTGGAGGCTGTGCACTCCTCCTTTCATGTCATTGTGGTTATCTGTCTGCCCGTCTGTAATTCAGCTATAACCTGGTCTATGAGGATTTTTCCTGCCATTATTCTGCTCTGAGAGCATGTTGAGAAGTTCCTGTGTTAGATGATGTAAAGTAATTGTTCATTTCAGATGCCTTCATTATTCATACTTGACATAAGCATTATTCTCATTGCTATCTATATTATGCTACTTTTTCTCTCATTATATGATGTTCCAAATATTCCTTTCTCTTCATAATGTGAGAAAGGTCACAAGTACTCAGAGGTATGATACGTCTCTCTGACAGTAGAAAATGTAGATGTGAAATAATTTGTCTGTACGAATATCCACTGAGGGAATAAAGTCTAAACTAGGAAAACCTGTTGTGACTCGTAGTGAAAATCACATTGTTCATGTACTTTTAAACCAAATTCATCCTCTTGGCACTAAAACCATCTGTGGCTGTGGTTTTGTGTACTATAACGTGCTGTATGTGTTATCATTTCTGCCCTTATGGACCCATTTCCATGTATTCCTCAGAAAGTATGTTGCTTTTTGATTTGAAAGTTTTCAAGCTCACAGTTTGGATCTTCTCATACCCTCGGATGACGACTGGACAGAAAGCAATAGCATACTGTTTAGTATCCTTGGGTTACTCTTTACATATTTACCTGGGATTTTGTATTCTCAGTGCTTTTTGAAAATGCGAATTATTTCCAGAACTCCTTTCCTGGAAGGTGTGTAGTATTATTCCTGTTACGCGGAGTGCAATATTAAAACAGAAATAGACATTTTCTCACATGTGAAAACGCTCAACTACTTAGCAGGTGGTAGGTTTTGAACTAAGGGAATCAATCGCTTTAAATCCCTCTCAATACATTCTTACATCTAATGGAATGAAGTTTGAATAAAAAGAGTTCCTCAGCATTCTCTAGTGGTAGACTTGTGGCAGAAGTTGAAACTATTAATTTGGTGGTGCTTGAACTCAACAAAGAAGGAGTCAAGATACATCTATAAAGTCAAATACACGTGATCGCAAAGTGGCTTCACGTATTTTTCAAGGTGCTGGGGTGCAGCCATGTAGGTCTGTACAATGCCTGAGCCAAGTAACTCACCACTGCATTGTGACCACATAGGCATGTCTGCAAAGAGATGGGCTTGAGCTTGTTTGCCGGGGGCTAATTGTACCAAGAGTAACAACTAACCCCAGCTTGGATCAAAGGAGTTTCATATGCAACGTTGAGAATCATATGTGGCACAGAGTCAGTGATGTAAAGAAATCAATCTCCTTGGTTAAGTGGCAGTTCATCATTGCAAAACTGTTCCTGTGTGGTTTTAGATGCCTGCATACTTTACCACTATTATTGAATCTGCTGTATCATTAATCATATTTAGATTTTTTTCCTGGAGCCTTGACTGTCTTAAAGTCATGAAAATACCTGGTAAAATATTAGCACATCATCCATTACTGCCCTAATATAAATTATTTTGATAAGGTTTGGAAGAAGATGAGCCAAATACAATGTTTTATTCTGCAAAAGTGCAGCTTTCAGGTAATTCTGAAAAGAATTCCCAGAGTTTGCATGTGAAAAGAAATGGCCTTTGTCAGCTTTCAAAAGCAGTCATGCAATTTTGTTAAATGTTGGTGACAAGCTCCTACCTAAGTCAACAAAGTAATTTTGTGTATGAACAAATAATTCAGATTACTTTATGTGCAGCAGTGTTTATCTAAAATTAAATTAATATGAGCACGGGGCAAAATGTCTACAGTAAAATGGTATCACAGTTAAACTTTATCCTTAGGGAGTGGCAAAAGATATTTGTGTTAGTTCTCGCAAGTTCAATCACTTATACATGTGCAGTATTTTGAGTAGAGACACATTCTACTAAAGATGCTCAAATTAAATAAAAACAATAATAAGTAATATATTCTCTCATTTCTTGTGTTTCTTTGAACAGATTTTTTTGAGATCTTCATCTGAGCTAAGCATCCACTAAACCTTACAACTCTGGACTTTCCATTTCAGGTAAGATCTGACAGATCAATACATGTATTTTCCACATTTGTATTTCAGAGTACAACTATAAAAACATGTAAAGATGGGAAATACAAGTAAGTAAAAAATGGCAAGGAGGGGGTAGGAGGTGATAGTTTTCAAAAAACAAGAGGATTTCCCTGCAAAATTTTTTACACATTTTCTAAGATAAATTAGAGATATATTGACAAAAACAAGGTCATGATTCTGTGAGGGGAGAGTTCAGCTATTCATCAGTGTGAGCTGCAATAACAGTGCTTTTAACAGATTCTTGAAAAGTTGTCTCCTACTTAGTATTTAGGGGTTCCTTTTCTTAGTGGGATTCTCAGAGATTGAGGTAATGTGGAGAAAATTGCTTCCTAAGTGCTTCCTTACGGGTCTTCCTTTCCCACCCACTCCCCCTCTAGTAAGTTGCAAACTCTCTGTGTCCACATTTTGGTTTTTGCTCCCTTCTGTATTGCCATAACCGCTTTTGGTTTGTGCACTTTCCTTTGTTTTCAGACCCTGCCTTTGAATGTCATTTTTCTGTCCTGATGTAGTAGTGTGCAGAAAAGTTATATTAAAAATATTCGTCCTAAAAAAAATTAACAACAGGGTAATAGTTTAGAACAGTAACTTCCAGCATGTAAGGCATAAAAATCTGTCATCAGACAGCAGTTTGATTACCTTGATGCAAGAAATATAATTCATAATGGAACTTAAAACTTAGTTCTATATTCTTTGTATCTCTAGAGCCCCTATCCTGTACCCAGGAAATAGGCAAATCTTTAATATTTAAAACAATAGTATAGTTTTTTTCTGTATATGCTGTACCAGTGAAATACTGAAAAGCACAAGTTTGTGTTAATGGCCAATTAAAAAAAAAAAAAATCTCACAGTAAAAAGCCATATGCTAGGCCTTTTCCACCATTTAATGGAAATACTGTTACAAAGTACTGTTACAAAGTAAAATATGTGACGGGAATAAGAATAGGGAAATGAAATTTTGCTCCACGAGGATGCCATTTTATTTTATGTGCCTCAAATATCCAGGCTCAGAGGCAGTTAAAAAAGGTAAAGCATGTGGCTAATTTCTGGCAGTGATATAAAGGCTACAAAAACAGATATTGTAATGCCATTTGTCAAAAATATGAAGACATTGATATTTGGATGGAAGTCCTTTCAAGTGAAATGGATTTAGCTGCCTGAAAGAACAAAAAAATGTCATTTTCTTCATGAGGAATATCACCATTTCACATTAATATAAATAGGACCCAAAGGTATTCCTTGCACAATTCCTAGTTAAAATACATATCTTCTGCCTACTGGTAGCATCTTTCAATACATTACCTCAGACTGCTCTGACTGACTGACATGCTTCATGCTAACTCCTGTGAACCTTATTTATTAACATATTTGAATATGATTTTACTCTTTCCTTGATGGAAGCTCCAGTGGGCTCCATATGGGTGATTGTGCCTTAGTGTGATCTGCCTGTCCTGTGTCTTGAAGTGAAGGAACTGAATGAATCCTTTGAAAGCAGTGGGAATTATTGTATTCTAAAGGGGGAAAACGGGGTCTGAGGGACTAAATTCTTCATTGCTGGGATCAGTTAAAGAGTTGAATGGGTAATAGTTGTATGGTAGAGGTACTTTGTCCAATTGACTGCTGGAGACAAGATCTTCAAGTGCTTTTTATAAAGTGGTACAGTTTCAGTTTCACTGTAAGAGACTTGCTCCCTTTTTCTGTGTAGATTTGAAACAAAACAAAATAAAATGTCAAGCTTTTAGTGGAGGTTAACATTAAAAACATGCAAGACTGAAATAAGGCACAAGTTAGGCAATGTCTCTGCCCAGGAATATGCAATTAGGGAAATTAGTTAATAACCAGATGACTGCTGAAAAACTAATAACTCCCATCAAAGTCAGGACTGATGTAGGCAAGAATACATAATTTCCTTTTGACCTCAGATCTAGCCAGTTTCTTAAGTTTTTGTGCATCTATTTTAATTTTGGAAACAGTAAACGTTAACATGAGAGTTTGTCCAGAAGATGACACACCACTGCCTTGCCATGTTTAACAAGCTACAAGGCATTAGATAAGCCATATGTGTGTATGCATAATGAATGTAAAATAAAATACATTAGCTTAATCCGTCCAAAGGTGTTTTCTACTAATCTGGGTTTTGTTTGCAGTTTAACAGGCTAGACACATGTCTACAGCCAGTTTTTGTGACTCAGGTGGTTAAGTATGGTTAACCATCATTATTATTTGCTTTTGCTCATCCAAACCTTAAATGCTGTAAAAGAAAGAAGTTTAGAAACTGAATCATGGTATATTGTTATTCCCTATTTTCATTTTCTCCTTTGGATTTAAAGATTAAGTAATAAATGTGCTTGAATCTGTGGTCAAATGTATACAAAAACCCTTTTTCACTGATTTGGTGACTTTCTGTTAGGTCACATAATACATAGTTCTTTGTTCTGAGAGTAAATTAAAATTAAAAAGAAAATGAATGTGAAATTATGCTGAAATTTTTTTTCTTCATTTTTTAATAACTTGTATTACCTTTAATTCCTGTTCTTCTAAAAGTGAAGGTCCTAGATTTTCAGCTGGCTTGTAACTGGGGTGGCGTGGTGGGTAAGATATGTTGCTTCTTACCTACGTTGTGTTTGAAGATTGTTTTACTGCCCATAGAACGTTTGGTAAGGGAGAAGAGTGAGTAATGAACAGTGCAGTTACCATTTCCAAAAAACCCAGACAGCATGGTGATAAAGGAAACAATTCCAGTGCTGCTTAGCGAGTCTAATGCTACCCCTAGAAATGCATATTTATGGCTAATATGTAAATGAAACAGCCATCATTGGCACTGATGAGTTATAAAGCACTGAACAAATGGAGAATTAAAAAATAAGACAAATAGTCTTTGTGTTACATAACGTCTTTAAAAAAGTTGGCAAAAATATACTACTATAGAATGGAAACATCAAGAGAAATGCTATTTTTATAGTGAATTAGTGGAAAATTCCTTGAAGAAAAATAATTCCTTCGCATAGTACATTTGATGGTAATGCACAAGAATTTTCTTAGCTATGGAGTTTCCAGTGAGGTAACTCTCTAAAATGTTTCCTTTCAGTTACATTGCAGACAACCCAAATATGGCAAAGGAGATTATTTTTATTTTATTAATAACTCTAAATAATACTTAGAGGAGAGGAATGATAAATCTGAGAACTAAGCAAACATTGTTGCAATGAAGGATGTCACAAGGCAGAAAACTGTGTGAGGCAGGATGCAGAAGGTAAATACTTTGCAAGATGATTATTATTCATTAAGCAGGTGGTGCATAGAGAACGAGACTGATTTTTGGTATGGTCGGTATTACACAGCACATGTTGCTTTAAGAATAATGAAGACATTTGCCATCCCTCAAATTAAGGGGAAAGTGTATCGTGCTATAACTAATGAGCTGTCTGAGTTATTTTTAACTCAGTTTATTAAGAAAAGATTGGAGCAAACCACAGCAATAAATCTTTAGGATAGATGCATCCCAGATTGGTTTGCATTCAAGGTCATGACAAAGTTCAACAAAAATGCAGATTTCAGCAGAACAGCTCTTCATGTATCATTGATTGTTGTGCTTTTCCTTTTTAGGTAGCACTAAAGTATAATGATGATGATTATATCACAGTAGGATATAATGTTAGGAACAATATGTACTTGTGCATATCTGTCTTTCAGTGTTTGTCACATGCCTGCTTGTAGCTTTCTAGTTTGAACAGAAAACTTGTAATATTCAACTTTACAAGTCTTCAAGAAAACAAAGTAACTGTGGAGTCATAAAGAATATTCCTTCTGGGGAGGCATTAATACCACTTGATTTTCTACATCCAACTAAAATGCCTCATATAGAACCTTAGCTTCCAGTGTTATGAATGAGAAAAAATATTTTATTCATGGTTGTAGTTTAGGACCTGGGAGCTCCTCCCGTATCTGACTCTGGTGTGCTGCTTCGCTAGATTCAAAGTCTGTGTCAGTGATCTGCTTTCAGTGGCAGACCCGAAAGTACCTAAATAGGCTTCAGCTCATGTGGGCTCTTAACTTTCTCCATTAATTTTATGTAAAGATAAGCATCCCACCATAGTAATTTAATTTAGGTTTTAAGGTTAATCAGTTTGACATTTTAGATACCCTCTGAGCAGTACTTATCTATATCACAAATCTGGATAATTTAATTTACACATTATTTCAGATGGCATAATTTTATGTCTCTTTATAGTTCCAGCAAAGGATAAATGGCATTAATTTAGATATGTTAAAAAGTAAAATCTGAGTTTTACCAAGTCTTTGATGAATGCTAGAGTGAATTTCAGGGTTTATTGAAGAAAATTAGCTTATTTTTAGCATCGACTCCCTCATTTAAAACACAATCTGTGTAATTGTTTTCCTCCTAGTCTTACCGTCATAAATATCCTAAATATTCTGTGACTAATAATTGGTCTTTTTTTCTCTCTGGAGTGCATCATTGTGCTCCCTTTTTTACTGATGCTGCTCCTGTTCTGTGATAACTGCACTGTGTCTCCTTTTCTTCTATGTTATTTTTATGCCTGGCTGTATATAGATCTTGCATCTTTGCATCTCCAAGATTGTAATTCTTGGATAACAAGGTTGGAGTAGATGAGAGAATTATTCCTCTAAAGTTAGAGAATAATTTCCTACACATAAGAAGAAACAGTATTGCAGAAAGACCACTAATCTGATAGTTACTGTATATTTTTATGTAAGTATCTTCTTTGTGAAGGAATCTCAGGAGCTATGCTCATTAATGCTGCCACTACTAAAAACTTTGGGAAGAGAACCAAATCATTAAAAACATCCATCAGCAATGAAATCTCTCATCATCTAGTCTCTGCATTAGATAACACTGACTAAAGGACACAAGCCAGTGTATAAGACTAAGTCAGTCTAACTCATTTCAAAGATACTCCTATAAAAATGGAATGAAACAACAGAAGAAATAGAAGAAAAATAATTGTATGAAAGATGGGTAGACATTCTTTGAAACGGAATAGAGATGGATGGATTTGTTTTTTCTTCAGAAATATTGAGCTACTATTAAAAACCCAGGAGCTAATAATGGCTGGTTAAAAAGAACAGAAAACATTTTTTTCTGGTTTATTTTGTTTGTATTCAGTTAAAGCCCTTACATATTACATATGTAATGTAAAGCAAATGTGAATGACAGCTTCATTTAATTCCTTCCAACAAATTTTACTTTCAGAGAAAATTCTTACAAATCTTATGAGTCTCACTGCAGTGCGAAAAAGCTATAATGTATGTAACATGAGCAAAGAAAGATAAGGATGTGATGTGTCAGATGAATCTGTTTCTTAAGTATATCTGTGCATCTGTACATTTTTTTTTCCCCCACAAATGCAGATGATACACTTTGCATATGAAATATTTTCTTGCCAGGCAGTGGTGTTTTGCTGAAATTAAAATTCCCCATGAAAAATGATGCTTTTTGCAGGAAATTTCCATTTAGTTCTAGGTCAGGTCAACTTTAATCTCTGTATTGCCTGAGTCACTTTCTTCTTTGTTCTTTTATGCTTCTTTCATTATATGGAGACCAGGGGAGTCGGAGGCACCACAAAGCGTGTGCTCATTTGTGTCCTGCCTCCATATTTGGGTAAGTGTGAATGATTACTACCATCAGTTTGGTTTTCATGGACAGAAAATTTACATGTAAAGATTTCACAGGAGTGTGAGGTGCTTGAACTGGATCCTGGATAAACCAGATGTGCAGCAATAAATATGCCTTTACTCTTAACAGAGTAATTTACAGGGCATGAAGAGAAGTGGGAGTCTTAGAGTGTGAACCAAGGCAGTTCAGTGCACGGGGCAGAGAGCACTGTTCTTAAATGTACATATGAAAAGGTGAAAATGAAAGGTAATCTTTTACCTTTGCATATGTACATTTAAGAAGGGGGCAGAGCAGGCACTGAGGTTTAGTCTGTCATGTCATATAAGCACGTCCTTGCATGGCTTTAGTATTACTTGGGTAGAAATAGCAGTGAAGATAGCTAAAGGTTGCTTGTGCAAACTAGCAGATGTAGGGTCCCTGGAACACTGCTTTCGTTGTCTGCATTGCTGTTATTTCCGCTGCCTAGGTGGAAGCTACTTTGAATATGTCTGTGTCTTTTGTAGTTATGTGCCAAATTTCTCCATAGCCAAACCTTTATCTCATTTGTATTTGGCATATTATTTTAGTACAGAGTACCTCAAAACCTTCCATGTCCCTTCCTTCTTTCCTTCTCTGCTGGGGATGCAAACGACTTTCCCATGGAAAGGAGGAAACCTGGGCTGGCTGTGATTTTGCATTGCACTGCACCCTTGCTAATAACTCTACTGAAAACTACAGCGCCAACCTCATGAGCTTATAAAGCAAGCTGGACCTAAGGTGGCACTGCACAGAGCCAAGTTGGAAGTCTTAACATGTGCAGTTTGGATAAACTAGTCGGGGATCATTCAGAGCTGACTGTATTTTGAATTATTGCAGCTGTAACAACCTAACCGCTCAGTATAAGTCATAATGCTACAACACTCAGCACACTATGTGGGCCGAAACAGTCCTTTGTTTCATTGTAAGAGTGAACAATGCCCTTTGGAAGTGTGAATTTGAAGCAGTGTTAGATGAAGTGATTTCATTTCCCCTTGTTTTACAACTTAACTATTACTCATGAACTGAAGTCAGGGTATATTTAAATTTTTTTTATCATGTATTTTATGTCAGCTCAAATTTAAAGTGTGTAGAGTTAAATACATTGAACAGAAGACTAGGAGTCTTACTGGTACATTCATTTATTCCTCACTGTTCTCTGCTTCAGCAGGCAGAAGATAAATGTCATAATTATTAGACTTATTTAATAATTTAAGCAGCTCACAGAGCTGAGGTTGAGTAAAGGTGAATAAACTGAAGACAGTTCAAAAAAAAAAAAAAAAAAGGCAAACACACTATCTGCTGCCACTTCTTTGACGTGACTGAACACTTGAAGTGTGTACTTTTTAGTAATAAAAGCCTCTAGGCATCTGACTGCTTTCGTGCAACTTCAGAATTGCCTTGGGCTAAGCCATTTAACATTTCTCTCCCAACTAAACCCACTTAGAATCCAGATGCTACTGGTTGCATATATAAACATGTATTCACACACACACACACACACTAAATATTCATTAGATAAAACAAATGGTATTTATAGCAGAGACCAGATACAAGGCTCATCCTTCACAGCTGAAATTGCCACATCCAGTATTTTAATCATGTTCAGTCTTGCCCTGTCATTGCATTGTAGCAAATCTTGAACTCTCTTACGGACAGGCATGGTGAATAACTTCCCACAGGCTCCCTGCTAGGATATCCGTGTGAAAAAGTCTTTAAATTATCTGCTGATGAAAAAAAAAATAGTCTGAGCTCGGATCTCCCACTCCTTGTGCAAGCATTCAAATGTGAAAGACTGAAAGAGATGCCATTACTACCTCCTTCCCTTTCAATGGCCAGAGAATGTAAGAAGCCAGTAATGTCTAAATAATTTTCCTGTTGTTCATTTTTCAGAAAGAATTATCAAAATAGGCTTTCGGTTCTTTGTCTTTGATTGTTTTTTGTTTTGTTTTCTTCCAAGTGGGTGTAGGAATATGGTTGCAGTGCTAAGCAGGACCGCGATTTCAGGTGTGTCTGTGGTCTGATGGGCTGGCCCAAGGGAGCACTCTGCCCTGTGCACTGGCTGCTTTGGTTCACACTCCAAGACTCCCAGTTCTCGTCATGCCCCGTAAATGCTTCAGAAAGAAAATCCAGAAGCAATGCATAAAACTTAATTTTTTCAGTCAGAGGTTATAAAGAGCTAGTGATCTCTGAAACTGCTTTTTATTGACTTAAAGACAGTGAACACATTCGATATGGTGTAACTAACAGGCGTACTCTAATCATCAGCTTTTTGATTCCATTTACACTCAAAACTATTCTAGAGTTTTACACGTGAATTTTTGATTTGCTTCTCTCTGTCAAACTACTGGTTTCCTTACTAATATATAGAATTAGAGTACATTTTCAATATCTATGGGAATAAGTACTTTATCACAACTATAAGCACAAACAGCATATCTCTATTGGAATCTTTATTGATATAAAACTCATTTTCTTTTGGTTTAAAAAAAAGTTGAACCAATAATAAGTAAGCTATTTTTATAAACAAGATTACAGCAAAACTCTACCCATGCAGGAACAAGCTGTACGGCAACGGCAAAAGCAGCTCAGTAATGTGCTACTCTCTTATCTAACTTGTTCATCTAATTCAGAATTGGTGCAGTTAATTCCCAGTAGCTTTACTGCAGCTTCAGATGGAGTGATAAACAAGGAAGTGTTTTTTTACAAACATAGTACCTAAGTTTATGTGTGCTTATGCTAAGTTTAGGCTAATATGCAAGCACTGTTTTATCATTGTCTGGACTGTTGAGGTCTCCTGTGGTCCTTGCCATGGTAGTGGCCTAAGTTGAAAAAAAGTGTTGCATTTTCTCAGGCACTATTTAATAAGAATTCAGGGTGTAGCTGCTCTGTTTTGGGTCTAGGCAGCTAAGAGGGTTTCCTATGCTGGCTGTCATCAGGACCAGAGCACAGTCCCCAGAATGCTTTAAGTATGCATATAGCATCTGTGACCCTGAATTGAAGGCAATTAATTTTAAAAAGTTATTGATCAAGTGAAATTTAATTCAGTATATAAGTGCATATACATATTCTTGTATTTTCATGTATAAAGAAAAGATTGAGGTTGTAAAGTTAAGTATGCAAAAGTTTGAAAATGCATATTTATTATGGTTACAAATCCAGGAGGTTTTTGTCTGCTTGAAACAAAGCATTTAAAAAAATCATCAGTTTCAGTGGTATTTTTACTCTTAAAGAGCCTTGCAAGTGAAAAAGGAACACTTGAGTAATCACAGTTTTATTTTCAAAATAAAAGAATTCCATTTTGAGATTTGAAATAATTTTTCTTTTAAAATTTAATGAAAACTTTATCAAAAGGAAAAAAATCCCTTCCAAGTTGAAACTCCTTGTAGCTAATTACATTAAATATTTTGCTCAGTTAATTCATTTTTAATTTTTAGCTTTGCAAGATTATTTACTATTTTGACTCTTCGTTTTGCTTAATAACAAGATGAAATGCCAATTTAAAAAAATGGTGCAATATTTCCTGAGTTCTGGTTGTGATGCAACCTTATGACACAGAATGATGACTTTCCATTTCCAAAAAACCTTCACCTCGTTTTGTTCTCAGAATGCCTGGGACTTCTGTAAATGAGGTTATTAAGTTTTCAGGTCAGAGATGTAAAAACCAAAAAGCATACAATTTGGCCTTATCTGAAAGGTTGGCCTCAAGTGGCTGGCCCAGGAACACATAAAAACTTCGCGGCAGAGTGAAGAATGAAAATCTAATTTTGTAGAGTGGTTTTAGTTTGCTTGGCTCTTCAGACTTTCCTTTTGATAGCTGCAAAATTCTGCCTGACTCATGACACTCTCACAAAAAGTAACATATAAGAAATAATAAAGAGGTCCTAAGAAGAATGCCTCCTTTTCTGTATTTTTTGTACTATTCCATACCTAGTTGTAGGTGGCATGCTACTCTGTAAAGAAACACAGATCAAAAATCAGTCCTCAAAAAGCTTGTGATTGAAGTACAGTGTAGGACCAGGAGTAGTAAGGAGGTAAGTAGAGTAACATTCAACTTGGTAGACAACAATCTCGGGAGACTAACTTACCCTTCCTCATCTACACTTGTCAAGTTCACTGCAGGCATGGTGAGCACAGAGTGTTTAAAAAAACCCTTTCAAATAGATGGTAGGTATTTACTATGTGCTACTTTCCAGAATGAGAAGCAGGGTAGGGCAAACTTGTGTGGAAATTTACCAAGTGCATACTGGAGGTTAGCATTATGAGCTGTTCAAAACCAGGAGTCAGCAATCAGCAGTGAAGGAAAGATGATATGTAAGGGCCACAAAGGGTTTTTAGAGAGAAAGCAATTAGCTTGTGCAATTTCCATAGAATAACCAGAGCCCATATAGTAACCAGCTGCAAGATACTGTGTAAGCAGGTTGGAACATGCTCCTAAGAGGTTTTAGAAATTAAGGAGACACAGGTGCTGGTTTTTGTGCCCCACTTTGTTATCAAATACTTATTAGCTGTCAGCAAAGGGTTTGTTACTATGAAGCCCCCAAAAGTGTAGGTAATTTGTCTCTTCAAAGTGATACGTGCAGATCAATAATGTCATTGATATGGTCAGAGCTGATAATGGCAACAGCAGTCATGAGAATAAGGAGCAAGGAAGGCTGATGGAAAAAAGCTCTGGTTTAGATCTGTGTGACTACACACCTGTGGAGAGATGTCGGAAGGGATGGTGTTTGCGTGGAAAGCTGTAGGTCTGACTGCCATCTGTCAATGCTCGACTCCGTTGTTTGTGGAGGAGATTATCTAGATAAGGTTACAAAGAGGGAGGAGTGATCCGTTTAGAGGCCTATGGAGCATTCATAAAATGTTGGAGCAATGCATTTCATGGAAGAGGAATCTAAAGAGGAGAACTTGGGAAACAGTGGCTAACAAAACTTCAGGATGATACTTGACCAGAGGCACTCGAGGGGCATAATGCATTTTAGGGATATTTTTAGCTAAGAGATAATTGGCCCCTTGGATCTGAACAGGTTTATTCTGTGAAATCAAAGAGCCAGAAGTTGAACTGGAGGAATGGTAGATGGAATAAGGGAGCTTCTGAGCGTGGCTTTAAGCTGAACATTGAAGGATTTAAAAATTATGAACAAGACAGGCTGGTAACTGCAAGGGAAATAGGCAAGAAATTAAGTTCGTTAGGATAAGAGATTTATTTGCATCCTTTGTTTGACAAAGAATGGACAGAAAGATGACAACCAAGAACAAAAAAAGAGGGAATAGATATGAATGAGAGAAGAATCAGGAAATGCTTGAGATGGAAGGAGAGGATTTGGAGGCAAGCAGATAAGCTTTCAAATTTCTTATGAGAGAATTTGGTTATGATTCTTTAAGGGGTAGGAATAAAGAAAGTAAAAGCAAATTATGTAGACTGGGAAAGTGTTCACACCATTTTACCACTTCTATCTTAAAATAAATTAGCTATATTCAATATGATGGTATAAAAGGAAACAGGACAAAGGGATGGTTTGAGTGGTGAATCAAAGATGACAAGAGGCAGCTGGGAACAGAGATGAATTGTCAACTGGAACAGCGGAAGAAATGAAAGTTAAGGGGTTTGACCAAACTTCAAAGCAGATCCACCGGAAAACATTTTTTTTTTTTAGTGAATAGCACAGGTGCTTAAAGTATTAGAATGATTCAGTTTATTGCCTTAACGCTCTTCTTTAAGCTACTTCTTTACTTTGTCTGTGTGTGCAGTGTGTATCTAGTGATTAAAACTCAGGAAATTTACATGTGTAGTATCACATCACAAGTCTCATGCCGGTCATATCTAACTGTAGTCTAGTCTTTATTCAGGTTACTAAGTTTTCTTCTTGAATAACATTGATAGAATAAAAAGAACCCCAGACCTCTGTTAAGTCTTGATTTCAGTTCTTGGCTTTGGGCTCTGGCTGCCAGCTCTGGTCTGCGATTGCAGAGAAATTTGCACTCCCAGTTTCAGGGAATCCAGTGGGATGACATCTTTGGACTTCTGGGTAATAAGGCACATGCAAATCTCTACACAATGAACTGACAGTATTCAGTGGCTTGGTGATTTGGTGAAAGTTGGGCAGGTTTTCATAGAGTGGAAAAGTCACAAGCTAGACAAAAAGCACAACTCCTGGTTAAATCAAGTTCCTGCTCCTTTGTTCCCAAACTTCTAAGAGGAAAAGCTACACCTGCTCTATATAATTTTTATTTTTTCATTTATGTGAGAAACCTTTTTTCCTTACTCTCAGAAATGATTATGCTGTTTAAGTTGACATTGATTTGGGGGAAAATCAATGGAGAAAGCAAAACAGCCGGAGACATCTGTCTAGCAGGAAAAAGTTCAACTCACGTGGTTAAGGTTTGGCAGTCAAAGCAAAACACAGTCTTACAGTGGAAAGCATGGAGCTTGCTGGAAGTGGTAGCGCTTCCCGCATCGTTTATATTTCCAATCCAGAATGTCTTTGAGACCTAGCTTGCTGCCAAGAAAAGTCAAAATAGCATAACAAAAAGTTTCTGCTTTTCTGAGGGTTTATGATCAGTATAGTCCTGATGAGCATACATCTGCTTTTTTAAAATCTGTGTAACAGGTAGTATTTATAGATTGCAGAGAGCATTTTTCTTTTATGAATTAGATTAAGGTTCTTCAGGGATATAGAAATGCCTTATCAACATAATTTACCTCCTGAACTGTGTTTCTGAGAACAGAAGAAATACTGCTGCTGTCAGTGTTGTCTGTCGTGGCTGCTGCATTCAGCGCTGCCAGCAGCTCTGAGAGCCTGCTAGTAGCAAGCGTGAGACAGAACGTACATTTTCAAAGCAGGTCCACCAGTAGCAAACTGCGATCACACAGTGCAGGAAAGAAAAAGGTCTGTTACATCATGAATCACAACAAAACCAATCATTGTGGAATGAAACCAGAAATGGAGGATTGTGATTAAACAGCAAGATGGGAACTGGCGATTTCAAAATAATAGCAGGTGCTGTAAATGAAACTGGAAATGAGAAAGTCCTAAAATGTTGTAATTGGCTTCAATCTCAGCTGCTGAGCTGCACTCTTTTCAGCTTGAAGACAAAATGAAAACCTGTAAAAAATAGATACTAAGAGCTGTAACTTTCTACTCAGTGGAGAACAGGAAGGATGGAAACACACTGTGCTTTATAGGAGCTCTTTTCAGGTGTGGTTAAGACTGTAAAGAACTGAAAGGAGCTGATTACAGGTGACCTAACTCAACATGGAGAAGCCCTAACACGATTCTGGCAGAGATTTTTGCCAGAATTTTTTACATGCATTGAATTCAGGAGTAGATTTTTTATAACTAGTTGCACAGCATATCACCAAATCTATCAATATGAAAATTCAGTTATCCTAACACATTTGGAATAGTTACAGTCATGTTGTAGCTAGCCGTAGGAACTTGCTTGGGCACAGGACATTTTCTGTGCCAGCTGCCACTTTTCTAGTATGCAAGCTTTCAGTCCAGGGGGAATTGCAGCCAGACCAGTGCTTCTTGGCTACTTGTGCTGCAGAGAGGAGCCCCACAGCAAGTCATGTTGAGAAGACGGCACCAATATCTCAGCGGTGTAGTACACTTGCTTCAAGCCTTGGTTCATTATAAATATATTAGAGTATGCAATTTAAGGGCAGAGACTTCTTAAAAAAGGTACTTAGCAAAGCCGGAGCTCACTGGTATGATACAATTTACATGGTGCTGGGAAGGGAAACATTTAGACTGTGCTTCCCACAGAAGTGTTACAGACTGGAAGCTATGTCTCAATCTCAGTTTATCTGTGGTTAGAGCTAGCTTCATATCAGAATTACATGAATTAAAGATATATGATAGATTTAGTTTAGTTTTGAGGTTGTTCTGAACACTGACATGGAAATAGTTTCCCCAAACAGCTCATATCAGAAGCCTTATCTGGGCTCCTATAAAGCCCATGAGTGTTTTTTTTTAACTGTTGAATGCTCTGAATATGGCTTATCATATATTTTGTATCCTCCCTTAAATCACAGCCTACAAGGAACCCAGATGACTTTCTTCAGATCTCCCCTTATGGAACAGCCAACATTTGGCACAAAATTTTCCATATCAGGTTAATATCCATATACAAAATTTTTACCTGGAAGTAAGAAGCTGAACTAAAATCAATTGTGAAAACCAGAAGAATAGCATGCCGCGACTGTTGCCAAAACTGAGACTAAAAAAATCCATGTCTCAATAGCAAACACGTGATAGGTATATTCTATTGGGAGGTATTTGTGCAATATATCACATACATTTATACTTTACCAAGGAGACTGTTATGACTAACACATAATGTATACTGTCTTTTAAGGCAAAAAGATATGTATTGAGTGAATAAGGTAGATTTATAGTTTAATAATTCCTTTTTAGGACATACAATGAGATAAATTTGAAAAATGTACACTATACTATCTCCAGATCACTAACTGGAAGAAACTGAAGAGATGTTTGAGTTCAGAGGATATTTCTGTTTTTTATATATATATATATATATTTATAATCTTAGCTGTAACTGTGAAAAAAAATTCAGTGCAGAAATCTTCAGTACGTTAGTAGCATTTCATAAATCACTGGGTAAATAGAATATTTCAGCTTCTGGGAAGTACAGATGTTTGCCAGTAAGAAAAAAATTCCATTGCATAATAAGTTACCCTGACTTTAATAAAACTAAAAAAACATTTTTGAAGGTCAGTATGCAAAGTAAATGTATGACTTTGGTGCTGTGGTATGAGAAATGAGGAGCTGCTAAAGTGTATCCACACTTTGATAAGGAATTGGTAGTATACATAAGCAATTTTTAAAGCTGAATGGCAGGTTTTGGCCTTTTGCAGCCAAATGTTTCAGCATTTTTGTTCCACATTGATATTATTAATAAACTTATATTATTATTAACCAGAAGTGCCTAGAATGCTGCAGCTTCATTGTGCTACGAATTTGCTGTATTAAAATAAGAGTTAGGTGCAGCTGTGAATTTGCAGCCTGTAGGTTCAGTTTGGCAAAAGCTGCGCAAAAATAATCTGTACCTTTGTGACTGCTTGAGTGCAAAGCATAAGTATTTGTAAAAATTAGACCTAAATATGTGTGTGATATGGTAGTTCTGGGAATTAAGAAAGAAAAGGTATTATTGCTAATCAAAATAATTTTTCAGGACACACAAAGTATATAGAAAAGAAAAACAAACTCTGTATTTTTTATTTGTTTTCTGAGCAATTTTTTTAGTTTATTTGTGCAATTTGCCATCACAGTTATTATGGATAAACACAAGCTCACCAAGAAATTACAGTATGACATGTGCTGGGGCTTCCTCTGTATGTGGTAGGATTTTTAGTAGACTCTGAACCAAACTGAAAAGTCGGCAAAATAACAGACATTTTGTTTCAAATGTTTCAGAGAGTATGTCACCTTCTGATCATTTCCCTAATTTCTAGGCCAAGTGGAAACTAATTTTGCTTCTGAAGTCAAGGCAAGTCTGTGCTGCAGTGGGGAACTTTAATTACATCTTTAATCAAACCAGCAGGGGTAGATAATAGTAGTGTCAGCACAAATTGTGGTGTGGGCTAGAAACAAGGATGCTTGTTCCCGCACCCTTCTGTTCACTTCTGTTGGCCATCCCACGGTGAGGCTCAAACAGGTCCGCCTGTTCCTGCTAAGGTCACAGACACAGACACACACACACGCACGGCGCAGAACTACCTCACCAGCAGTTCTAAATCTAGTGATGGAGAGTGTCTGCTCTGCCATCTGGGAATTGCAGCAGTCCCTAAGTGCTGTCCTGCTAAACCAAGTCATGTTCTTGCAAGCCCTGTACCTAGTAACAAGAAAAATATCTTTCATCAATATAATTTACACTTATAACCAGGTTTTTATATGCTTTTTCTTTACACCTAGTTTAAGCATGATCAATGCTAAATGATACTGATTTTTTTCCTAGCATGTTTGAAATCGTATGTGTTTATGAGGGTACATCTCAAAGTGCTTTATCTAATTAAAGCCCAAAGAGCCTTTGTTCAAGCTACATTTGTTTTTCAGTGCTGTGGGTGTGCATGCATATATTTTCCTTAAATTGCATTTGTGCAATCTCATTTCTTCAGTGAAAGGTTTGCAGCAATAAAGTGTTGCAAGTGTTACCACAGCAATTATGATCTCAGAGTATCAAAAATTATCTTGTTAAATCCCACTATAAGGTTGTTACTCCTGCAGTTCTGGCATCACTGTCTTTTGCTCAGGGAATATCCTGTTATTTACTAGAAATATTAAATCATATGGTAGTCATAGGTGAAATAAAACTATAATTTTTATTCTTATGCCAGTGGGCCCACTGACTTAAGAAGGAGCATATGCATCAGTAAAGATACTTCACATGAGAATGAACTGTGACTGGACATAAGAATAAAATAAAAGTATCGTTTTAAGCTTCAGGAAAGACATAGGATTTGTCTATTTTCTAATTTATATGGCAGTAACCTAAGAATAAATATGTTAAGGCCAAATTAGTTCTATAGGTGTTAAATGAGTACAAGAGAAAGGAGCATATTAGCAAACCCTTACAATCCCTGCATGCCAGTTGTAAGTTCATGGAATTATTATAATATTAATTAAAATCTACCGACAATGAAAGTACACAAATAGGAAGCTTTGGACAAAACCATTCATTTAGCTATTAATATTAAATAACAAGGGTTTTGTAGCACTGCAGAGGTACTATGTGTGTGTGTCTGACTTTGTTAGCATTAATAGTGATGAGATAATTTATTTTGGTGTGTCAATATTCTGTTGTGCAAAATGCCTTATGACTTTTTTCATAAACTAACCCTTCATCTCAACAATTTATTCCTAGATGTTGGACTTCACATTTGAAACTTGTGGCCCAAATTTATATCAGAAGATACTTACAGGACTCAGTGCTCCAAGTCAACCTGCATATCCTCAAATTTGATTTCAAGTCTGTTGTTTTAGTACAGAAGTCACTGGACGTAAGATGATTGTTATGTTGTAGTGAAAGCGAAGTCATAATCATGGTAGGAAAAAAAAATTGTTTTGATTGATTGATTTTCTGATTTCAAATGTTGCATACCGACAGTCAGTTTCCTCAGTAAATTTTCAACTCATGCTTAAGTCTCTTTCTGAGACTGCCCATTCTTTCTCTTCCCTTGCAAGCCACATCCCCCTTTCTACAACAAAAGAACTGTAAATGTTCTTGCGTTTAACATCGAGTTAAGGAAAAATCAGCTGCCTTAGATCTCTTATGAGCAGGAATTTTCCCTATGCCTTTCTGTCTCTGAGTGGTTTTTAAAAGTCAGCATCTTGTCATGTTTCCTCAGGTGCTCAATAACACAACTGTGAAAGCAATGTTGTGGTCTCACTCTTATGACAGGTCTCAGATATTTTAGTCTTTTCCTGTGGACCACATTAAAGATAAAAGATGTTGGATTCTGTGACAAGACTTGTCATGTATTACAAAACCATTTCATTTAAACTTCAGGTGTTTGCTTTGGAAGGTGATTAGGCATCTCTCTTCTTTTGAAGTTTCCCATATTTTGATATCCCTGTCTCCTTGCTGTTTCTTGTTTTTTCTGTGTTTCATAACATGAAAATAAAATTTGAAAAGTCAGTGGCTTCTCACTTTCCTCCCTGTGGGTTTGTGATGGTTACAAAATACAACCGATAAACCTACTGAAGTCTGAGAGCTACGCTAAACACTTCTCAAACTTCATACTAATTTTTTTTTTTTTTTAATGTATGCAGTTGCACTGGTGTTTAATACTTCCTTGTGGGACAGGTATTTGTAGATTTTCTCAGAATTTACTGTATTACCCTTTATAAAATGACTATAATATTTGTTTAACTTTGTGTAAAAGAACTTTACTGATTTGCACATGCCACAGTTCCTGCCACTGTGGTAACTGCATATGCTTTAAGACTCTGCTGAAGTCCCATTGCTTAACCAGTGGTACATCTGAAAGGGACAGTGTTGGAACAGCAGTGTTGGCCTCTGCGGTAATACTTCAGTAGGAATCATACATCTGTAGCTGTATACCATGATGCTACCACTCATCTGAGTAGTATCTCAGAAATGAGAGTTTATATCCAGGAAAGATATCTTCATGTATTAAATAATAAATTAAATAAAATATTAAACAAACATGTATAAATGTTTGTTTACCAAACAAATAAATTGTCAGATAACTGTGTTAAAATCATTAATTATTCCATTAATCAGTAATAATATAACATTTGCTAGCATGTACTAGCTTCATATTTAGCACAGATGCACCATCATGATGGTGAACTTATGGATACCTTTAGAAGAATTACTAAAGTAATCTGTTATCTCTGTAATTACACCAAGAATATTTTTTCCAATTGAAACAAATTTACATAAATCAGGAGTTTTCTATAAATATTAGAGCTGATCATTTATCATTAATAGCAATTAACTTACCAATGTATCAGAGAAGTGTTGGAAATTTACAAAGGTTTCAATCAATACTTTGTGAAAAAATTCAGTTTTCATGTTGCTGATGAGCTGTACACTTTCCTTGTCGTGTATGATGCGGCATCACATGGTACTATTTGTCTTTTTATTGTTTAAATAAGAAGAAACAACAACAACAATAATTTAATAGCATATAACACATCAGTTGTGAGTAATGTCTCCCAACATTAATGGAACTGTATATTTTTTATTAATAAATCAATAGTCACCTTTATAGTAAGAACTGATAAATGAGAACAGGACTGAGATCATGTGTATTTATTATTCTGCACATGGTTTTATTATTTTTTTATGTTTAGAAGTAGGAAAAGTGCTTTTGAATTGGGACACGTCAGCATTGCTTTCCTGCGTCACACATCTGGTTGATGTCTCTGGTCTAGTCGTCCCTGTGCCTTCTCTGGTACCTGGGTGTTAGCCTGACAGGATACTCACTGGTATGTTTGCAGTGGTCTAGTGTTTCATTTGAACCCATACTGATTAAGCCTGCTGAGTTATTTTGAATTTAACATATATGTCTTGCTGACAGGTAGTGGGAATGCCTGCTGGAAAAGAAACATAATGACATTGCATAGATTGATTTATCTAAATTACATGGGCCATGTGTGGTTTGTTTACAGACCCTCAGAAGGAAGATACTATGGTTTTCCCGTTGCAGATTGATATCAAAAGAACTCTGTGATGCTGCTCTTGTGCTGGGGGATATGATATGGTTATGATATCGGTCATTTAGTGTGTTTGATGAGAAGTGAAAATCAAAAACCATGAACATGCAAACAATGTCATACTTCTAGTGTTTTGTAGTTCTTACCTAATTAGCTATAAGGCAGAAACACTCTGCTTCTGAAAAAAAACCACAGAGGATTTTAATTTTGCCAAGATGATATCTAAACAGTTGTTATGAGAGTGTTATTGGAAATAGGGGGTATAGCTTGTTCCCTTTACACATTTGTGTAATCATATTGTGTCTTCATAAAACTTCAAAATATGCCCAAGTGTTATATTCTTTAATATCCAGTATATTGCACTCTGAGGATCCCAGCGTAATCAGAAAAGGAGCACTCTATTTTAAGAAGTCTTGCTTTCACTAGGTCCTTTTCTCAAATTTTCCAGTAAACTTCCCCCTGAAACAATGTATTTTTCCATTAGGAACATATTTCGACCATCACCCTTTACCCCCCCCCCCCCCCCCCCCCAAGAGATTATAGTAAGTCCACAATTACAAGAACACTAGACATTGAAAATCTGCAGTTCTTCAGGGATACTTCATAGTAATTTTTACATTCATTGCCCTTAATTTTAGCAAAAATAATGAATTTTCAATAACTCCTCCAGAAAGATATTAAATTTACTATTACATGCATAGACATGTATTGATAAAAGAGCTAAAGATTTGCTTCTAAAGACCTTTTGTTCATTGTAGGAGATGCACTAGGAAAGTAGGCTACAATTATGTTGCTAGGAGACTGAAGCGGATCCTAGCAACTGCTGCTAGAAATGAGAATTGTATGTCTGCGTTAAAGATGGAGCTTCAACCCACAGCAATTCAGCTGACTAATATTGTTTTCTTAAAGAAGATTAATTTCGTGGTCATGATCTTTGCTATTTATTAGCAAAATAGTATTTCTTATTCAGCATTGTGCTCTTAAAAAAGGAAAATAATTTTTTGTCCATGTAGTATCTCACGATGTACTGGTAAAATGCTCAGTATTCAGCTGGACCAGGACTGTAACCTTTTGAGATCCACATTCCTCACTTTACATGCAGGACTCACCAGTTAGAAAGATACTCATTAACCTATGGCTGTAGGCAATCAGCACTCTAACAGTATTTTTTTCAAATTAATTTTTATTGTTATGTTCAAGGACTGAACATCTCAGGGATGAAGTGTGCAGTTGCAATCCCAAAGTATTTTTAGGATAAGAAAAACTGAAAAGGGATTAAAACAAAATATGTCGCCCGCTCTTCTTTTGGCACTAGTTTCATTTCCTTCCTGGACTCGCATTCTTCCATCTTTTCTTTCTTGATGTCATTTTTCACAAAAGTTCATCTCCTATCATTAGTACCTTTGCTTTTCTGTCAACCCTGTTCTCTCTTCCACTTCTTATACAATCATCCTTCCATCCATTTTGCTGGACTTGACCAATTTGTAACTTCTATTTTCTCTCTCACTCTCCCCTCTTCCCTGATCCACATAGTTAAATTCATTCCTCCAGTGGAGCTTTGCATTGGAAATAGGGCATTAGTCACAGAACGCTCTAACTTCATGATTCATTGTAGTGTTGCTGACTACCTGCTTGTATTAGTGAAAGCAGCACAATGGTAGAGAAAAGTCCTTTTTTTTTTAGTGTGTAAGCTAATACTGTGTGAGGTCAGGACTACTTGGTCTACATCCATATGACTTCTCTATCTAATTATGTATAGCCACATAAATATGTTCACTTACAAGATTTGTATGTGTATTCTTATGCATGTATATGTAAGGGTGCCTTGGTCCTTCCCTCAATGCCAAGATAAATACTGGTATAGGAGTCATATAAAATAGGACAACACGCACAGCTGACGTAGGTTCCAGCATGTGTTACCTGTCTTTATTATGTACTCAAGTTAATCTTGGAGCACTAGAAAAGAAATAAGCATGTAAACAGGCCAGGCAGTTATTGTGATGGCAAGTGCTGTCTCCTGCAGGTGACAGCCTGCTAAGGGGTAGGAAGTCTGGGGGAGGTTTAGATACCAAAAATGAAAGAAAGAAGGGGCAACAGATGATGAAATGACAATCAGATGTGATAGAATTTACTTTCTGTAACAATCTCAGGTAAAACTACCCATGTAGGCAAATGTTGCTAAGGAGTCGCTTCAGAGAGATTGTGATTTATAAAGCAGGGGCTTTTTGGAGGTAGAACACGAGCAAGTTGGGGAATTGTGAAGAATCAGTCAGTTTTTACAGGTGTGTGATAAGGAAGATTGTAGAAACTGAAAGTAAAGAAATCCTTCTTTCTGCATTGTGGCTTGAGGGATTTGAGTACCACTGACTAGAGGTGCAGGGGTATAAGTTATCTTTGGTGTGTATTTGTGGTGGTTTAATTGGGCCTGTGGGTGATGTGTTGTAGGAGCTTTTGTGATGCAGCTGGGCAGCTCTTTCTCACTCACCAGTCAGAAAGTAACCAGTCAAGACCTGAACCAAACCAGCAAATGTCTCCCAGTTTGCCTACCGCTGTCTGTGTGCCCTTCTTCACAGACTTCGGGGAATAACTTTTTAGGCTGCATTGTTTGCAACAGAGGAAAAACACTGGGCTGTCTGTGTGGATTGGGGCAAGAGCTGGGTCCAAATGTGGGGCTCCCCTCTTATTCCTTACGATGGTTCCGCAGCCTGGGTGCCTTTGCTAAGATATATCTCATGTACACTGGCCTTGGCCATTTGAGAGTATACATCACAACCAAGAGTTTTAAGTTAATCCGTACAGCAGTAGATAAAAGGTGCAGAAGCTCCAGCATTACTTCCATTCACACCTATGGAATATTATATTTTCCAAATGAGCTGCCATATCCTATAAAACAGCCATTTGTGAATCCACATGAAGTATAGTCCTGGGAAAAATACAAATATCTTGTTTCTTGCCTGCTCTTGGAAGACCTTTGTCTGTGAGATAGTCTCATAGAGTACTTAAGCTAAAAGAAAATTAGTTAATATTAGAAACTAATATCTCAGTCCTAAGAGGGCAGAAATGGGAGTCAATAAATACACACTTGTTCATGTGTACAAACCTCTATAAATAAGCCTGCCACCGATAAACTTATTTTGCTGTTACAAGATTACATCTATTGCAACTAACAGTTGAGAAGGCTATTAGAATCTATTTGCCTAAATATGCAATTAAATATAATTTGGAAGACTCCTTGCTGTAATACTGACTTCTCACTCCCACTAATGCTGAAGAGTATTTTTAATGTTATTTCAGTTTAATCTAATTATTGGGTGAAAGATGATTTTCATGTGTGATTTTCAGTATACAATTTTTCTTCTCTGTGTCTTTAATTTGGAAGCAATTTCTGAACCAGAGAATTTGTGTATTGTTTAATATTCCTGTAGAAACTTCTGCTTCATTGAAATTGAACTTGTTTGTTCCCTTTGTAATGGGAATGGGAGTGCAATGGTGTCACCATGGCTGCAGGTTAAGTATGAGAAAAAGCTTGTGTGGGAGGACGTTTAAATGATGTGGTTGTAAGTAAAACAGCAGAAGAAAGTTATACATACTGCAAAAGGAACAAAGTTCTTCCTGGAAGTCATAACATTTCAGAATTTTCCCCTGTGTGAAAGCTATCTTGAACTGCATAATCTCCTAAATCTTTCTTAAACATGTAGTACTTAAAACTGAACAGAATTTGATGCGGTGTAGAACTGTATGTTAATAATAAGGCATATGCTAGTCTGTTTAAGTAAGGATAGAAACATAAAGTAACTGTCTTGTATCCTTCACACCTGTTCTTATGATGAAATAGGATAAGAAGGTTGGGTTCACAAAAAGTAGAGGACCAAAGAATGTGGGATGTAGTTTTTTTGAGTAACAAAGCTTTTCCAACTGTAGAATATTGAAGCTGCTACTAATCTTTAATCATGATTGTTAATCAGCGAAGGATTTAAATGGCCTCTACTCTTTCCAGATTAGCAAACAGACAGAAATGATAGAGTAAAAGTAATAGTTAGTACTTGTACATGCTTGTGTAGCCTAAGGATTGATATTAAGTAACTACGTACATGATTGCGAAGGTAAACGTGGGAAAAACTTTTGAGATTCTGTAAATCTCAGACAATAATGTGAATGTCTGGCTCCAAGTTTGCTATTTATGCAAATTCTGTAGCCCTGTAGTCTAAACACTTCTAAACACAGCTGTAATAATAATAATAATAATAAATTACAATACATAATTGTGTGCAACTAAAAACACACAAGATAGATTCTCGAAGATGTGAGGAAGCAGATACTGGGGTTTTGAAAATTAAAGTTCTTCCCATGTTTTATCTGCAAAGAAACTTAAAAATACCAGTAGGGTTGTAGGCATACAAATATCCCAGTAGCCTACAAATTGATGCCCACTTAGGTAACATTCTTTATATAAAATCAACATTCTCAGTCATATTCAAAACTGGTGAATTGCATGCACATTTTTACTGTAACTTATGGGATGGCATTGCTTTAGTAAGGTCATACTTAAATGATACTACATGGAAGAAATGAATGTGTGCGGTAACACTTAAGCAACTTAATGAAAAATCAGGAGCTGAACTTTTTTTTGGGGGTGTGAGCTGATAGAAATCACTGTAGGGAAGGGAGGGAAACTAGCTACCCCTGAACCAGGGGTCATGTCCCAGGTGATCTTAGCATCTTAAGTACGACCCTTTTAGAAGAATGTGTTGCTCTTTCATGCTAGTTTCATGGGTTATTGAAACAACATGTCCATTTTATACCTGTCTTTTTTTTTTTCTTTTTTTTAAAAAAAACCCGCTTTTTTCAACACTCCTACTATGGCAGAACTAAAGGTGGTACGTGTGCTCTAACCAAGAGATATATTCTCGGCTTTAGTGTCTGCCAGCTCAATCCACTGCCAGCCTTGTGCAGGCTTGCACTATGGAGATGTTGCATGGACTCCCGTAATAAAGGTGAACTCTGCCTAGAAGTAATTATGTGCAGTAGTTGGTAAGTTAATAAAGGGGTGTTGCCCCTTTAAGGGAACAGAGTTATTTTGAAGTGACTGGCAGTGTAGTTCTTGTAACAGCTAAAACCTCAATAAGTTAAAGAAATCCTTAAAAGTAATCAGCACAGTGCCGGGATTCTTGATTAATCAGAAAGTAAATCTCACAAGCTGCTGAATATGGATGTCGTTTGATGACCTTAGATCTCAGTGGTGAGAACTGGTGTGCCATTTTAAGTCAAATTTCCCCATTGCAGGAATTAGTTTGGTAATCTTACTCAGGTCATCAAAAGGTTTTAATTTGCATTACTAAACCACCTAGTGATTTGTCAAAAGTTGGTAAAAGTGGTCATTTACAATAAAAGAGAATGATCTGTAGGTCAGAACGAGAGTGAAATAGATCTGTTGAAAAAGGTGCTAGCACAGAGTAAGCTCCAATTATGATATTTTGATTACCTTCTCCTTCATTAATAACAAGGACTGATCACATATTAGATTTCTTCTTATATATATTGTCATGTGTTTGAGAGTATGGGGAATGCAGTGGGGGAGATGGATAAATTGGGAAGGCAGGATCAATTAGAGATGATCTGTCTGTTTTCCACTATCTTTATTTCCACATTTTGTTATTTCCTGCAGTGTTGTCATTTAGCTTATTTTTCTTTAAAAGAAATGCCTTGCATTTCATATATTCAAAGGTATGTTGTTCCATGACCTTGACAGAAAATTGACAGTCATAAATAATTGCTCTATGAATGTTAGGCAGCATCACCTAAGTCTCAGAGCATGGCTGAGCACAATGTATTTAATGAAACTTTAACCGATCCAAAAATGTGGTTGACACAAACAAACTTTTATGATTAAATTAAGGACGGTTTCCAGTCCAAAACCCCAATTTAACTACAGCAAAAACAAACCTAATGGCTTCCGCATGCTAAGCAGGATTAAAGAAAATGTGTGCAAAAGCTGACAATGATCATTGATCAAAACTTCAGTCTTTTTAGCCCTACGGTAACTAAGTCAGATTTCATCACTCTAATCCTTAAGGTATAAAATAGAAACTGAACTCACATGGTGATGCAAGCTGGCTATGAAATTAGGAGTCCTTGGCTCACAAAACACAAAAAGTTGGCATACTCAATGGAAATGATGTTCAAAGCAGTTCACAGTAAGAACGAGAAAAGCAGCTTGTGCTGCTCTGGAAGAATAAACAGCAGTTCTCTTTTTGCAGCACTCATATTCCACATATTAATAAATATTAGAGAGAAAAAAAAGTAAAATATATGTTAAAGTAGGATAGAAATAGTCATCCTTTGAAGTTTCTAAGTGTTAAGAAAATGTATATTATGAAACTTCTGTGTGTAATATATGTAAGATTATTTTTGTGAAGAAATAAGCTTTTAGGAATTAAAATCTGCATCATCTTTGCAAGAAAAGATCTAACCAGATACATGAAATAGTGTATTTTCCTCCAGGAAAAAAACAAAAAACAAAAAAACAAACAAACAAAAAAAAACAAGCCAAAAAAACCCCTAGTACTTGAAAGGGATTTGAGTAAATGATGAGTAAAAGTAGTTTCCTTTTGATACGGATTTTTATGGTTGCATTTGTTACTATACAAGAGAATGTTATTATGAAGAGAAAGGGAGACTATTTATTCTGCCTCACAAGCATCACAGTTAATTAGTTCTTTATTTAAATTGTATAAATGTAAATTTTAGATCTTTTATTCAGGAAGAGGGTGAGAATTCAAAATACACGTCAGAAGGAAGGACTACTAAGTGTGAAGGTCTAAGCCATGAGCACACCGTGTCAGTGCTAATTTGTACTTTGATTTTCAAAACAGAAGCAGAGCAGTGTGTCAATAGGACTTGGGAGTATGGGCTGGGATCTCTAAATAGAGTATTGGTTAAGAAAGAAGTCCTAAATGAACAAAATAATGCAGAGCTAATGTAAGGGACTTGTTCCTAACTTCTCTCATCTCAGATGTCAAATTATAGAAGGAAAATGGAAATTAATTATTTTTTGTATTTTTATTTTAGTGTCACAGAACTGTTTGAGACACTAGTTCTGTGGGATCTGTGTGGTCAATAAAAGGCCATAATATAATCAAATCATAAGTGTTTGGTTTGATTTTGTGTATTCCTGTGTATCAAAGAATTGATGGCAGTGTTCAGGAGTGTAGATTTTCCCTTTCTTACAAGAAGGTTGTAGGAAAAGCCTGCAGATGCAACAGCTGTGCTACTTTGTCCTTTAGAAAATCTGTGCCAGCAAGATAGCTGGGGCATAGGCACCTGTCCCAGCTGCACTCCCAGCTCATCCAGGGGCATGGTCACTGCTGCAGAGGGATTTGCCCACTGTGTTACCTCCTCCCTCATGCTCTGGGTGTCAGGCCAGAAATCTTGGTGCTTGTCAGAAGCCGCAGCACCGTCAGCTATCACAGTTCAACGTAAACACACATCCCAACTCCTGATGCTGCAGTACATACTCAGGAATATCATGATCCCAAGAGCCATCACTTAATTGTGCGGACAGCCAGATAAAACCCTGAGCAGTACCTGCTGAAGGAATAAGGCTGTTTATGTGAAAGGGATCCTTTTATTTTTGAGGTGCTTCACTGTAAAGCTGTTAGAGGCCCTCTAAAGACAGAAAGCACAAAGGGCACACGATGCACTGTTGAGTAGGTGGGCTTTGATTGCCTTGTGTTCCTTCTGAACTGTTTCAACATGATGTGGTGTCAGATGAGTGGTTGCTTAAAGAATCACCATCAAAGGTATTAGCGAAAATAGTTTTAATATGAATCTGTGGCAATGCGACTTCACAAAGTCCAATGGAAAGATTCACTCTATTACTTATAACGTGGATGAAGTATATAATGGAATATTGAGTTAGAACTGTTTAACACAGAGACTGCAGAAAAAAGGGTAAGGGAGACCCTCCTGTTGAGTCACAAGGTTCAGTGTAAACCCCTTTGCTTTCTAAACTTCTGATAGAGCTTAGGTGTGGCCAGGTCCAATCTTTGTCTCAGACTTGGACAACGGTTTATATCTAAAGGGTGTTTAAGGTTTATTCACAGTTTAAGAGGGATCTTTTAAGGTGCAACACAAGATTTTAGCAGCACTCAATCATTGACTAATTTAACATTTACAAATTGAATCAATAGGATTTACTACAATCACAGCAGTAACTTAATTAAAAGTCGGGTATCTAAATCAGTTCACACACACATGCACACAGACACAAAGAGATAAATGTATAAAGATGTATGTATATAAATATACAAAGGTATACCTGCTAACAGTTCCCCTCAGTTTCAGTGAAACACTCACATCCAATGCCTTGGCATTTCTCAGTGGGTGAAGGGTTGAGCCTCGAGGAGTGGGTTTTTCAGCCCAGGTCCCGCTGTCAGCTTCTGGTGACAGTCCTCCTAACTTGGCAAACTTGGGAGTTTGCGAGCTCTGTGTGGCATCGCACTCAGAGGGAGGTGCTGGTCGCAGCTTGGTGTGGTCCAGTAGAGCTCAAAGGATCTCACTCAGGATGGCTGTTTATAGGGTTGCAAGATGTTTGGCTTTAGTCATCCATAAATTTCCATCCCGGTCGTAACCCAATAATTTTTCGGATTATTTTCAATAATTTTTCAGTAATTTTTCAAAATTGCAATCATAATGGTACTGTTCCAGTCAGGCTATTTGGGGAGTTAGAAAGTTCCAAGGCTGTCAGGGGCTGACTGATTATTGCCACTGTCAGTGCCCACCTTGGCCAGGCGACAGGAGTTCCTGGTATGGTCAGTGCCGCTCCCCACCTTGGCCATGCAAGAGCTGCTGGTATGGTCAAGGGGCACTTGACTGCTCGACTCGTTGTACAAAGGCCTAATGGGGATTCCTGAGACCATAGAGCGGCCCAGGGGAGGGTACAGAACGCACCACTACACGTGGACTTCTCCCTGCCATCTTCCCCCTCTTTGTTTTTGCCTGTTGGCCTTTTGACTAAAAAACAACATTAAGGCCATATAATTGATGTGTTTCTAAAGAGGAAAAAAAGGGTAACAAAGGATGCTAATTTAGAAAGGCACAGTGGAAAAGTGATGATGAGAAACTGCCACAGAACAAGTATGAAATAAGATATGCATTTGGAGCGGTGACTAGTCATTGGAATAAACTCCCATGTAAAACATCTTGAAAATGGACTGGATGGCTGGGGGAGTGGCAGGGCAGGGGGTGGGATGTGCTACAGTCCTGCTTGCTGCAGGAGCTGGACCTGGGTTTGGACTGCTCTTGTGCATATGCAGATGCCTTACACCACCCTTCAGTAGTTACTTCCCTTTCCTACATGCCCTGTGCTCTTCCACCACTCCCAAGTTGGAATTTGCAGCAGGCGTATATATAGCAGCTAAAACATGGATACATCAAGTCTTGCCTTGTCGTCAGGCGCATCTATTTAGCTGTTAAAGACTGCACATGGGAAGAAGTTATCAAACTGGAAATATCAGGAAGGGCTGTGTGAGAACAGCCCCTTGCAGGGGGCTGCGAGGTTAAGACACGTGAGCAGCTAACACCTGAGCTTGGCGGGGGGCTGGCTGGGGACTGGCCCCCCTCTGCAGAGTGAAGTAGCAGGCTGGAGTCAGCTGACAAACCCTGACCAAGAATATATTTAACACCCTGGACTTTTGATTCTGAACCTTAACGATCTCTGTATACTTACTATGTAAGTATCATTATTGTTGGTTAAGCTTACTCTGTCACCTATTTTAGAAAACAGTCTCCTAATAATGTTCCATTTCTTGAAATAAATTTAGGAAATTTCCAGTGCTGGAAATGTGCTTATTTCTGGGCACTTCTGCCTAGAAAAAACATCAGCATAGAACTGGAAGAACAGATCTTTCATGCACGTTCTCTCTTTTTCTCTCTCGGCCCCCCCTCCCCGCAGAATGTATCTACATGCAAACAATGCAGACCCATATAGGACATGTAGGAGGTGACGTAGGAAAGAAGCAAAAATATAATAACAAACAGACATTGCTTGCATGAACAGTACTTGTAGAGAATAGGGTATACTGCAAATGAGAGATGTAATCATGGACAAGGAAGAGAGCTTGTGCAGCATGTTTATCGTGGTGCTAAAGGGAATAAAACAAGTAAGAACATTAAGATTCAACTGAAATGCAGAAAAAATATGTGAAATGGATGCCTATTCAAGCAGTGGATGATTTCCGCTGGAAGGAGCCCTGTCACTTCAGTAATTTCACAGTACAGTGGAAAAGATACTGTTAGGAGTAATCATACTTTGGCAGAAGATGGACAGAAGTAACACTGTTCCTGTTTGTTTTCTGAGGAACAACAACAAAACGAAACAAAACCCAGAAAATATGCATTTTCTTGGATGAATTGAATACAGTACTTTCAGAAACAAAATGTGGGAAGTAAATATTACTCATTAGATTTTCTGTAGGTTTATTGATAGTCACAGTTAGTAAACAGTCCACAGTTTCATTTCTGGTCTCCAAGGGGTACATTCATGATGCCAGTTACCCTTGTTGCCAGATAGGTCTGTTATGTTCTGCTTTCGTATACACATTTGATTAGACATAATGTTTGGTTAAGTGTAATGATGATTATCTGATGTTAATTTTAAATGTTTGAAGTTCAAGCTCACAAATGGAAATTATTGGTTAAGCTGTAGTAACTTAGTGTAGTATTGGTTGCTCCATTTTCACGTGATCATGTAAGCTGTTTGGCCAAGAAGTTCCAGAAAATAAATCACTCCCTGTCTTAGTGGAGAGGCAAAATTGTAGTAACAGGTTTCATTTGCATCGGCTGCCTACTCACAGTTCCTCAAGGAGCACTGAGAAGCCCCATGAGTAGTTTCAGCCTGACTTGGGGGATGGCAGGGTGTCTCCTTTTGCCAGCACGTAAAGGGAAAGGACAGATTAAATGCTGATATTGAATGACAGCCTGGGGTTCTGTTCAACTCTCCCTGGCTCCTTTGTGCTCTCCAGCTGAGGAGTCATTTGAAGACACCAACCAAACATGAAATGAGATAATACTGGGAGCCATATACAGCTGGAGGCCATTAAAAAGAGCCATATGTGCTTTTCTGGGCCTTGCCTCCTTGCAGAATAAAGTTAATTCAGTAGAAGGAGAGCGATGCCTCTAGCTGGGACTTGGCAGTAAGGACTTTGGGGAGTAGGGGCAGGTCAGGAAAGAGGCACTACAAGTCAGTCCTGTTGCGTGCTGGTCCAATTTACAAGTTAGGGGATAGATGAGTTACCATCCTCGTGAAACACACACCCATAGGATATTCTCACTGGTCTTCTGGACTAGAGCTCTGCTGCCAGAGTTTTCAGAAGGGGTTGACACATCTTTTACTATTTAGTTGCCTAGCTGTGTGTGTATGTGTACTTTATTCATATTCTGAATAAATTCCTAAACATAACTGTATTCATGATTTTGCATGTGAAAGCCATATAAAGAAGTTGCATTTGGATTTCTCACATTTTATTGTGGACTTCAGCTGGATTGGTTTATTTGTTGTGAGGGGGCCTTGATATATTGTATCCAGACTTTTTTTTTCTGCCATTAGCCACCTGGCAAAGGGCTTACAAAGGATTTAGCTGAAGCAATAGAACCATTACACACAGTAGTCAATGAAATTGGCAAAGTCCATTTGGCTCCAGCTTCAGGGCTTTAGGGAAAGACCTTCTTATTTTTTTTCCAATTTACTTTCAATTATCTGAAAATGATTAGCAGCACATTATTCCACTACATAATGAAACATTTTCTCAGAAAATTTTGAATTGACTTCTGTGAGTTACTACCAAATTATCTATGAAAAGACAATAAGGAGATCTATTTTTCATTGTGCTCTGATAGCAAAAATACTGTTAAAATAATAGTTTATATAATTGATCTTTAAGATTGCATGCAGTTTTACTGGACATTTACAAAATTACAAAAGTATACTTTAAAGAATTATAAGGCTGAATCTCAGTTGCACTGGTTTTTTTGTGGAACAGTAAACTACAGCAGAAATTAAAGCAGTGTGAAATATGACAGTGTCATATTCACATGAATATATGTGAAAAAAAGTTCAATTCTCAAAGAATCTTCCTCTAGAAGATTAGTTTAATCACAAGTAATTCCTTTAAATGTTTTTTTTGTTGGTTTTTTTTAAGGAATATTACTGTGAAGAATAAAATCCTGATGATGATAGGATACATGTATATTTTCTGTGGGCATGTCCACAGACAAAAATTCCGGCTGCCCAACATCTCATGCCAAATCAAAGAGATTTGAGTATGTGATCTGAGAGAAGAAGGACTCTGTTCTTGAACAGCTTGAACAACAAAAATGAAAAGTTGACGTGTGAATTCAGACAGTGGCAAACTGACTTGCCAAACCCTGCTTACCCTAAGCAGGGTTTTTACACACAGTAATTTGATGTCCTACTAAAATATTGCAGAAGTCCATAGTTGCTACATTTACTGCTTTCCTCAACTCAGCTGGAGACCAGGCTGTCATTTGGCATATGGAAGTCCTGATCTTATATTTCTGCTATATCCGATTAAAGAACAGAGGTTTCTGATGCTGGCTGCCTAAATCCCAAGTGAAAACTGTTGTTAATTGGTTCTGTGATTATCTAGGTTTTTAGGTCTTTGCTTTCAGCCATACACTTGGCTCTCAATCTGAACTACCCTTTGAAGAATTCTCCATTTCCAAACCAGCATGCTTCCACAAAAAGGCTGTGTTTTTAAGAATCAGAATTTCTTGATGTTTCACCAAAAATTCCAGACAAGTTCTAACCTTTTTCCAGCCCCACCCATTTTCTACTGATTACAACTTGCCTAAAACCACATTACAACTATGTGAAGGAGGACATGCCTGCACTGGCAGGTACAGGCAGGTCTGAGCTGTGGTTGTGCTAGCCTGAGACGGGCCGGGGAATGCTGGGCAGAGACACCGCGCCGGTTCAAGGAAATTCCAGCTCCCATAGGGTTGTCCTTCACACAGCCTCATAGGACCGGCTAAGAGCTCATTGTTAGGGACTGTCAGTGTAGTCCACCATTAGGGAGAATTTTTCTGAGCATTAATCCATGAAGGAGACCAAGGTATTGATTTTCAAACCTAATCTTGGAAGTTCTGCCCTTGGCTTCCAAAATGGGAAGACCTGATTCTATCTGGAGTTGCAGTAGAAGCTGCAGCTAACCATAGGGATCAAAGTGGTTGTAACACTGTATATAATACCCTTGTTTCAGTGCCTCAGAATCAGTTGTATAAATGCCACAAAATCAGAATGTTTTATGACTAGAAAATCTGCCTTTCCCCAACTGTCAGCTTGCTTCGTAATCTCCCTATTCACTATCTAGTATAGATTGATTTCTACTACCTAAATCACAACACTGTGTAGAACATGGTAATTGTACAAGAGTTCTCCTGTCCATCCTCTGTTCTGAAATCTTCTCCTCCAAATGAACATACATTGAAATAGCCCTTTTTTGCATCTATTCCAAATAATCACTAAACCAGTGGAGAATGATTCTCTCTTATCTGCTTCATCTGTATGCGGAACATTGGAAATGAGTGATTGTTTTCGTTACTTGAATTTTTGCTTAAACTAATTCCACCCCCACTGATCTTAACTGGTACATGAAGACAGATATGCTGCTGGACAAGGTAATTGCACAAAACCTCTACAGTAAACACATAGCGTGAGGCTTTGTGCAGATGGACCCAGAGACTGAACTGTGTGGATACTGGCCACAACTTCCAGACGTCAGGGACTTTGGCTGGAGCTCAGATATCAGATATCCCAGACAAATGCACAGCACTTTATTGTGTCGGTAGGGGAGGCTAGGATTTCTTACACACCACCCTCCATTCCCCACCAGGCTATAAATCCATGTCTGACTAATGAAAAAGTAATATAACTAACAAGTGGCATGTAGAGCTGCAGCATGAATGAAGCCCCATTTCCTATGGACCTGTGCCTTGCGGTTGGTTGGCCTTGATGGTTAAAGTACAAAAATCCTGAGGCTTTTCATACAACTGAGTATTTATAAGTGCTGGTGTGCAGATTCTCAGGTGTCATAAAAAAATGTGAACTCCTGCAGCCTTTCCCTCAGTCAGAACTTGTATGAACTCAATCCTCAGTTTGACCATCTATTTCTGCAGAATGTATGGAAACAAAATAATCTTTGAGATCAATGTCTTTTGTTTTGTTTCAGTTGAAATCAAGTGGTGGGTTCCAAAGCTATTTAGGAAACAGACATACATAGGTATTGAGTGTTGTCGGACAGTTTTTGACAGCAGAGCAATCTATGTTAGAAACAACACTGTATTTTTCATAACTTTCATTAGTGAAAAGTTAGAGTATATTTTTCATAACTCTGATGTCTGCAGGTGAAGTTGTCTTAAAAGTCTCTGCTTTGACAAGTTTGGACTAAATCTTGATTTTTGTGCCTTAGGAAATAATGCCAAATGAACTAGTGCTCTTGGAACTTCCAAGACACGGAAACAGGGTGGGGGACAATAATGCAGGAGATTACAAGACTATAGACTTGTGAAATTTAGGTTAAGTTTGAAGTAGCTCTGAAGCTGCACTCTGATACTAACCTACAACACAATTACCTGAGGTCCATAAGAAATACTTTGCATTTCTTGTGCAGGAACCTTGTCTATTCTTCCAAAAAACATTTGAAAGTTAGTGCTTAATAATGTATTGGTTTTGTGACTTTAAACCTTACAAAGCAAATCCAGGTACCTTGGCTGACTTTTAGAAGATCCAAGAAGCAACTTTTTACTGAAAAGCAATAAATAATTCTGATTGTATTTATAACACTGATTTAGTACTGATTAAAGCAGAAAATCTAGTTTTTCTCTGAGATAATATACTACTGTGATGCATATAAATTATGGTTGTAATACACAGTTTATCAGAGGCTTTAGCGCCACTAAAATATTGTTCTTGGCAGACATCAGTTTCAATGAAATTTGAACCACAGTTTATACAAGTTCTCATAAGAAATACATGCATTCATCCATGGAAGACTGGAAATCAGACCAGCAATAACTCGTTCAAAAATGTGGAAAAATCTGGAGAAGGAGCCCATGGAAGTGGCACTGATTACCTGCAGCTTTACTCTTACTCTTCATTCATCAACGCTCATGACTAACACAGCTTGCTTTGTCCTTGGCTTTAAAACGTGACGCCACCACAACAGCCCTTACTGCCTGCTGATGCTGCCTCATGACACTGCTTTTCTGATTTCTACAGATTTATGGAGACATGCACACTGAGACACAGCTGAGTTATGTGGCAGTGCATTTATTTCTCAGAGGAGTTACCTCATTAGGAACCCTCTCTGCATTTGACAATTCGATGCATGCTCATCCGTTGCACTGTGAACAGGCACACATGCACTGGCACATGCATATACACAGAGGAACAGTAGTTTTGAAGCTGCACCCTAGAAGTGAAAAGATAGTATTTTAAACTGACAAATAAAATCTAGAAATTTTATCTGTCTATAGCCTCTACATTTGTGAATGAAATGGCTGTTTTGATAGCTGAAGTAAATACTGAGCTATTTTCAATACATTCACCTTACCTCTGAGGTGCAGAGCAGAGCAGTGGGAGTTTCTGAAGGGAGCAAGGGAATGTGTACTCTGGTTGCCAGCAGCAATAGAAGAGAAAGAAGAGAATGGATATTTAGAAGAAAGAAGCATTATATAGTTATGTGGTTTTTTTCTTTTGCAGCATGTATTATGTCCAATTTAATTTCTGACATCCTTGCTCTTTTCATTTGATCTCAGTGTTCAGCTGAGCTATATTCCAGGGCTTACAATTTAATCATTATTAAAATTCAGGAGTAAAAGAGACATGCTGCAGAAGTGCTTATAATCAGGAACCAGTGATTTCCAACTTGGTATAGCACATCTCTCCTAATGTCTAGTTATGAACAGTATTATCTTGGGACCTTTATGGACAGTAGAGAATACTGAGGAACATGTGAAAATGAATTTGTTATGACATAGGTTACTTCTAATAAGCTGCAAAAAACTTTGCAGTCTCTGATGCATCTACAAACTCTACCGGTAACTTTTTTTTTTTTCCTCTTGCAATTTTGAGATCTTACTGGAATATCTGAAATGAATGTAGCTAGACTTTGATAATAAAACATACTATGCTTTCTCAGTCTATATCAAAGCACAAAAGAACCCTTTGAAGGTCTTAAAGCATGTCCAGATAAAAACTACAAAACTTATAAAATATGTCTAAACATTGGAGCCATATAGTGGTGGGTTTTCTGACTTGCTGTGCAAATGTAGAGTTGTCAAAAATCTATTTGCAGTGCTAAATCAAGGTCCTGCTATTTTTATCTAAAATCCTACTCAATATGAAAATTATTGTTTATTCTGAATAACATTTTCAAAAGCACCTCTGACTTAGATTATTAAGCTGTTTAAAGAGTTTTAAAAAACATTATCTATCATTTAGTTCTCTAATATCAATGAAATATCTGTATAAACAAACCAAAAAATATAGGGATAGCTAGACCCGGAGTTCTTGAATACATCAGAAATGCATTTAGTCTCATGTGAAACACCATTTAATTTGCCAAAAAATGTTTCCAGTTTATAGTAAGGAACTGTTAAAATAGTCTTACCCAAGAAAAGTGCTAGAGAGGCATTAGTGTTATTAGGCAGCCTCACAAAGTCTCAACATTAGCATAGTGCACATACACCTCATTTAACAGTCATTTAGCCTGACTAATTTCATCAATCAACACATGAAATTTAGTCTGGATAAGAACCCATGATGCGGTTCCTATGTGATGTTCCAATGTTATGCATTCCTATATCAGCAATGACTCTGCAATGTGCTTCTGTTCAGAAAACACACTGAGTTGTTACTTTTAACCAATATTTTCCAAAGGCTTTGATAAGGTATGTAAAAATGCTTTTGAGAATCAATATAAATGTTCATAAGACTAAATTTTAGCTTGGAGATTAGAAAATTTTGGGACTTTGAATTTATCTTTGTTCTCATTGTCCAGGAGTCAGAGTATGCAGAAACACGGAAACTGTGAAGTCCGTGATTTGGGCCTGAAGGATTAAGGTTTGGGTATTGGAAAAATGCTGAGGGGGAGGTGCCATACGTGCTTGCTCTGTTCTTGTGCTCTCCCCGCACCTCCTCTTTTGATCACTGTCAGAGACAGAATATGGACTAGGTAGACCTTTGGTGTGACTTGTGTTCTTATAGGTATTTTCTGCCTTTCTTCTGTCACCATTATGGCAGCAAAGACTGTAAACTGAGAGACTTTGCATGTGTTTTCACAATGCCCATCGTAATAGGGGCATTTGACCTTTGCTAACTCTTAGGTGCTGCCCTGTAAAAATAGCAATGACATGATTATATAACATATTCTAAAACTGGGGGGGGGGGTGTTATTGATCAATCTAAGGAAATAAAAATGACCTTCTGTGCCAGCAATGGGAGTGGAATTAAAGAGAAAACTCAGACACGAAGTCAATGTTCAGGTATGTCATATTTTGCAAGTTTACCAACCCTAAAATAAATAGGACAGTTGGAGTCCACTGTATATACACTTGTAATACCTCCATCTGTATTCATGTTATTTTACTAAGTCCAGATCTTTCAGCCAGATCATGAACATGCTGGTGTCCTCTGTTTAATCAGATCTTCAATCAGTGTGGTGGGTTTTATAATCATGTAAATAACTTGAAAAGAAATATTACAAAGTTAACTGAAAGTTAACTGGAATATGTGCTTCAGTAATGTGATTGAGAATTTGCACTTAAGTCTAAAAATCTTTCTGTAACGTTATTCTGTAATGAAGTACTCTTCTTCTGGCTTAGGGAAATTTCTGAGAAGTTGAAAATATATGACAGTGAAGTGTTTCTACATACTCACACCTCTCTTATGCCTTAACTAATGGTTGAAGGTATAGGACTAGATGGACATTCGGTGTGATTCAGAAGCTGCTCTGTTCTTATACTGTTACATGACACTGACATGTGCATCTCCACATTTCCCCCCTGGTAATTTCATCAAATAAATCAAGCTTTCAAATGACATGACCCCTTGAAACTTCTGATACATGAGTACGTTATTTAAATAAATCAGCATTGCTGTCATGAAATGAGATGAGCTTTTTATGGATCAACAGAAGAATGACCTTAATATTTATCATAACAAAACAGAAATTAATTGCCATTTCACTTGTTCATCTTGACTGTTCTTCTAGAATATATTATTTTACTGCCATTATTCTTCCTCAGCCCATGTTCTCCTTTTAAAAATAATTCTGCTAACTAAAAATTGATGTAAGTTTTCTCTCACTGGGCTGGCAAATTGAGTGAAATAGGCTGTAGTAATTGTTTTAAATTAATTTCAGTCATATTTTGCTGCCTGTTTTTGAATGTTAAGTGACAGATCTTCATGTATGGTGCATCAGAATGTCTAAATATCGTTCTTTACCGAGGACTGTTATGACATGTCACTACTGCCAGTAATGTTCCTACGTACCTATGATAACTGATGATTGGAATTTCTTCTCTAAAAACTTAAAATACTATGCCTATGCCTACATTGTAGAGCATATTCCTATTAAAGTCAAAGTGATCATCTGGCAAAGAGGAATTTTACTATTTCTTGTGTTTTTAACCTTATCATAATGATAGGAAAGTTTATTTTAAAATATATGCCTGAATGTGTATAAATTAAGAAGTCCACCAATCATCTTCAGATATTCCTGGTTTATACTGAGCTAAATTAAAGCAAAATTTGGCATATATTTTTATATTGTCTTACAGTAATATTTATTCTGCTGAACAAAATACATTTCCCAAAGTTTTAGGGCTTGTACCTGGGCTTTTAAACATTCTTTTTTTTAATTCTCCCACTTACATAATATTTTACAGGTCTCTAAGGTGGAAGAAAAATTATTCAAAAATATTTTCTTGCTAGCAAACTGTCTTTGAGACTGCTGTCCTAAATGCAAGAGAAAATACACAGAAATCAAAATTTTCCACAATCCAATGGTATCAGACACTACTTTCACTCTCCTCCTTAAGATCAGAAGCTTGTGTTTCAGCCTGCCATTAAAAATAAGCAAAACCCACCCCCAAAACAGCCTGAGCTAGAGAACCACAGCTAGTGTCTGCCACTTACCTAAGCAGTGTTAGCTGCTGGCAGTGAATAAAAGCTCCAGGAACGGCATAGCTCTTTGAAGCAAAAAAGGAGATCCCTCAGTGCACTAAAATGAGTGGGGTTTTCCCACCTGGCATTCCTGCTAGACCTTCACAATCTTGGGGCAGACATTACAGCCTCCGAAGCAAAGCAGTCTAAAACACAGCTGTTAAAAAACTTGCAGCCTCTGATATCTGTGGCAAAAATCCCAATGGAGACAAGATTTCACCATATTTATCCAGGCGCCTTGCTGTTTATGGGATACCACAATGCAAAAGAAATATTATAAAAGTTCCTTTGACAACAATTTCCCATCCACTGGCATAAAGGCTGATCCTGGCTTGTTTGGGCACAAATATTAGCAGCTGGCACAAGCCAGGGTTGCACCCACCAGCCCCAAGACTGGAGAGGCATGTACATGTGTAACAGCACCATTTTACCACCTCCCCTGGTCCTGGCTTTCATAAAATAGATCTCAGCTTATATACAGGATCGGGACAATTCTAAAAATCACTTAAGCATTGAGAAATTCCTTCTCCAATATGCTTTGTGTTAGATAAAGAATTCATGCAAGTGTGAGGTGATATAAAGGTTTTACTAGCACTCATTTAGGCTGACCTTCTGTTACTCACACTTGGCAAAGGTGAGTCGCGTGATCATCCTAAATGCACCCCAAGAAAGTCTTCATGCTACCATGCACCAGTAAGGCCAGCAAGTCATCAGTGAGGCACACATTAAGTAGCTGACAAGAATGACTCGCCTCTGGAATGTAACTCTAGCTCATTATACTTATTAATTTTCCATGCTTTGCAAAGGCTGGCATGTTTCTGAAGCAGATTGGCATACCACAGAAAAATTGACACTTGCTTTTGTTTCTATGATGTGAAGATGAAAATTTCATTTGCAGCTATTTCAGTCTAATCAGAAAACGTATGACAGGCAGGCGTAACAAATTTTTGAGCATAGGAAAAATGAGAACAGGATACACATTTTCTGTACCCTAATGGTGTATTTCTGTATCAGCCAAAAGCCTCAACAAAGCCTCAAGTCATACAACAACAATTTTAATAAAACAGTTTATTCTAGACTGTGGAATTTACCACAACATTTCTAGTACGTGAAGTTATGTGGCTTACAATACGGCTGCTTTATTTTCTAAAGAACAAATGATAAGTTTAGATCCCGATACAATTATGGAGGGAAAGAATGCTTTAACGAACCTTTCCCCTTTTATAGTCCTTCTAAATTCCATACACAGCTCTTCTGCTGATGTCCTGAGTGCAATGGTGACCCATGTGAGATAGTGTTTATGAAAATGGGTATCAGAATAGTAGTTTATCTTCTTTCTGTAGCGATTCCCTCTATTGCTGCATACTTACCTTTCCTGGTACATTTTGATGTCCTATTTTGAATCATGGGTTATTTTTTTCTGAATAATCTCATGCACAATTACTCAAATTCTTTATGAGTTTCCCACAGTGTTGTCCCAAACAGCGTAGCTGCTGATGTGGGACAGAAAGGCTGAAAAGGGTAGACCTGCAATTTGTTTGAGGCTGAAAGGAAAACAAAAGTTAAATTTATTGTGTTAGCTTATTGTTTTGCCATGGTCATGCAATTAATCCTGTGATAAAAGGTAAATTTAATGTTATGAATGCAATTGTGACTAGATCTTGGATAATGTGAACGTCCTGTGACAAAAAGCCAACCTATTCACCTCCATGCATAATATTACCTGTGATTTTCTCGTGTTCTTCCCCGCATACATAGAATTCCTTTCTTGCTTTTTAGTTTTCAAGTATTTATGATTTTGTCACTTTTATAATCTTTCCTATGATGATTTCCTATGAAAATCTTGTTCTGACTGGTAGGTTTTATAACAATGGAAATATTTTACTTCTATCACAGTTTCATCCAAAATACTTCACTTCATAGAAATAAGATACCTTTGAAAAGCAGACACTTCTGGGAATGAGGAGAGGAGCCAGTATAATGATAAAAATGCTAGACAGTAGCAAAAAGCAAACCATTATTGTTAATACAGGTGCCACTAAGTTGTTAATGTTCATGCAGAAAATAAAAAACAGAATTTCTCTTTTGTTACTATTTTTTGCTTTATTTATGATGCTTTCATTCTGCACGATTTAGTCCCAATTGCATTCACAACATTCAATTTATTTCCTTTATCTGATGAATATTTGGAGTGGCTGAATCAGTGAGAACATTTGAACCTGTGGTGCCAGACAGTCTAAGCTTGCTGCATTAAGATATCCCTTTCCTGATTTCTTTCTCCTTTTTTATGCAATGCCTTTTTTTTTTTAAGGTTTACTTAGACATTCCTGTCTTTTGTGCCAGGACATTTGGCAGCTACTGGGATGATTTTGACTGGTGGAGTGGTTGTATATTTTCTTAGTTGTCAATTTACCACTTTTAATTCCAGTCGAGTGATCCACCTGTGTGATCTTTATTTCCTTCTTTGTATCTCCAGTAAATCTCAGAATTAGGACTGGTATACTGGTTTGTATGTTGTGATGAAAATGTTTTCCTTAAGTCTGCTAACGTTGGGTAATTTTTTTACCTTTGCCATAAAATGGTTTTGTTCCAAAGATATGCAAAAGCAGTCATGCTCTATCACCATTCCTGAGTCGTAGAATATGAGATACACATGAAGGGACTGACCAAAGGACTTGGGTAAGGCTGGCCAAAGGCAAATTCACATGTTCTATGATGGCAGGATGAAAGGAAATCAAACAAAAGCTACCCTATGATGCTAGCTTATAATATGTTTACAATATTTATACATAACTCAGTTTTCAAAATGTATCAGCTCAGCATAAAGTTAAACATCTAATGAGGAGGTTTTAATCAGATGGGCCTAAGCAGACTGGGACACATTTCCTGTAAATCTGAACCTCAGCTGTGTAGAGACATGCATTTGAATTAATTACATTCCTCTGCAGTTGTAGGAGAGAGGGTGACACTTTCAAGGTGTAATTTATCTCACCTATTTTAGATGCTTGTTTTAGGAGCTGCTCTGGTTTAACCCCAGCCAGCAACTAAACCCCACGCAGCCGCCCGCTCAGCCCCCCCCCCAGCAGGATGGGGGAGAGAATAACACTGAAAGTTAAAAAAATTGTGGGTTGGGATAAAGACAGTTTAATAGGCAAAGCAAAAGCCGCACACGCAGGCAAAGCCAAAGAAGGAATTCATTCACCCCTTCCCACCGGCAGGCGGGTGTTCAGCAGTCTCCAGCAAAGCTGGGCTCCATCACTCGTAACAGTTACTTGGGAAGACAAATGCTGTCACTCCGAACACACACACACACACACCCACCCACCCTCCTTCCTGCTTCTTCCCCCAGCTCTATATGCTGGGTGTGACGCCATATGGTCTGGAATACCCCTTGGGTCAGTTGGGGCCGGCTGTCCCGGCTGTGTCCCCCCCAGCTCCTTGTGCCCCCCAGCCTGCTTGCTGGTGGGGTGGGATGAGAAGCAGAGAAGACCTGGACTCTGTCTAAGTTCTGCTCAGCAGCAGCTAAAACATCCCTGTGTTAACCAACACTGTTTCCAGCACAAATCCAACACATAGCCCCACACTGGCTATCTTGAAGAAAATTAACTCTATCGCAGCCCAAACCAGCTCAGAGAAGAACCATGCTCCAAATCGCAGAGCATGAACATGCTACAGAGTCCTAGAGAAGCTACAGCTCTTGCAGTGATCAGGAGATCCGTACACATCCAGGTTTAGACAGATGAGTGATTCCCTGTGCAGAATGTCAGAGAAACAAAGTGAGTATCTAGTTACTCAAGGGACGAAGCAGAAGTCTTCAGAATGGGGCATCCTTTCCCTTTAGAATCTTGTCAGTGGTTTAACACAACCTGTGTAGCATTTATCTTAGGGTACAAAATAGTTATAAAAATATATCTGAGTATGTTTTTGTTATTCTCATAGAAACCGGCATCCTGGATTAGAGTGAAATTAAGTGCATCAGAATGACGTCTGTAGAAACCAGCAGGTTGAATGGATGTAGCCTTGTAGCTAAACTAGGAGTAATATGAGATTTCAGCAGACGGTCACTCTCCTGCACCTCAGTTACTTTGGGATGTAGCTGGTGATTTTGAAGGCAGTTCTTAGCTATTATAGTGCTCTGGCGCTATGCTCTTCAGTGAAAAGATTAGTTTTCACAGAAGTTCAGCAGTGGGGATATTTACTAGAATGAAAGCGATCCTGTTTTAATTTACCTTCTGTCTGATTTAGAATAAAGGCTTGAAGTTATGTCTTTCATGTGCTAAAAAGTGGCAGGGAAAGTGGGCAGTCTGGGAGGATTATTTCTGTCTGTCAAACTGGAACTGTTGCATTGGATTGTAGAAATAAATGCTAATTTCAGGAGTGGTTTAAACCTCTGTTTTTCCATGGCCTTATTAAATGTCAATGTCATGGTCATGAAACTAAAGAATCAATTTCTTGTATTTATTGGTGTGGGTGTTTGTGTCTGTGCCTGTCTCCTGCCGCCACCATTCAATGACACTTGTAAACTTGGGCAGAGGAGGGGTGGTAAGGGATGCATCAGTACTAAAACACTGAATTGTTGTGTAAAATAAGAATAAAATCCCAAATCTGGTTTTATCCCAAGCTTTTTTTGTGAAAGTATCAGTAGCGAGTAAGGCTGGCCAAAGTATCAGTAGCGAGTATGCTTTCAGAGCATCTTCAGTACACAACAGGACAGATGAGTACAGAAAACTTCTGGTGTGATTCACCTCAGTGGCATCAGAATTTGAGAACTCTAAACATAAGGTGGCATATGGAGCAAATACTATGTTAGACAAGTGCACCCATTTTGGATCACAGGGAACCGAAGTATTTACTCTCCAGAGTACCTGTTCTCCAAATTTTCTACTAACATCAATGCAATTCTGTCAGAGGGGATATTTTTTTCATTGCCTTCTTCACAGATGCATCGGTATTAGATTACTATAGCTGTTTTAATCACAATAGGTGATTAACCTTGGGCCATCCTACATTGAGATCAACTGGTTTTTGTTATTTTCTCTGAATATAACAGGATAAAGCAATAAAATATGATAATTTGTAAGGGAAAATAATGTGGTACATATATTACAGGAAGGAGTACTTAAAAATTTGAGTCCTATGAAAATCAATGACAAAATAATGTTGATTTTACTGGGAAAAAAAAACCAAACCAAAATGATAAATTATCGCCTTTAAACTAAGTTGATTGCTAAAGATCAGATCTGGAAGACCGATGCATGAAATTTTACAATAGTTGGCAATAAAATGGGGCAACTTTCTAGGAAGAGAAAAAAAACCTAATTTCACTTTGGAGAGCCTAGCTATGATAGTAAGTGCTTAAGCCAGCAAATCCTTGCACGCTGGAAACAATCAGCATGGAACAGGCTGGAGACACCGAGTCTTCACAGTCTTTGTTGTTACTGAGACCTGGCAACACCAGGTTATTTCACTGTTATTTCATGTTATTTCACTTCAGTACACATGAGGTTTAGGCACTGTACTTACAGGAACTAAGATGCAATTTTCAAAATATGAAAACAGTAATATTTTCACACTTTTTATCAACATCAAAGAGATTTTTAGGAGCAGCGTTAGCCTGTGGAAATTCAATAGCACATTTTTTATTTAAAATAGACCTTGTTGAAATCAATTTCAGTTCTGTTCTACTGTTATTCATGGAGAAATATGATTGTTATTCAGTATCCAGAACAAAAAATGTGCAAACTAATCAGAATAAAGTGTCCTGTGGTTAGTGCATATAGATCTGGTCAGATGCTGACAGTGACACCTCCATCTATAATCCATAATTTCTTTGATTTTATCTTTTAATCTTCATTTCTCTTACTTTTCTGTACTTATGGCAAAGTTGCAACAAAGTTTGTGTCTTCAAAGAACCCTCTTTGGTTTTGATGTTCAGTCCACTCAGAAATGGATGATGCATTACTGTTTTAAAGTGAACATTTAAAAGTTTCTAGAATCAGAAGCTTTATTTTCAAAATATAAGCTCTTTTGGTGTGTTCAGAGAAGCAAAAGTCTCCAAGAGAACTGCAACTTTTCCACTTTTCTTTTGTGGTGGTTTTAGAGACACTAGATTAGTTTGGTTCTTTTTGGAGGACTTTATAGTGAAAAACAGCCCTGGCTGAGGACAATGTAATGCTGGCATAACCGCATGCCATATTTTTTCACTTTGCACCACAAGAGAAGGAATAAAATTTATAACATTTATCAGGCACTGGGTAGAGTGCCAAATCCCAGACAAGGTTTTTCTGAAGTCTGCACGTGCCAGGAAGGTAATGGATAATGGATTGGTAGTAAACTGTTATGCCAGGGGAAAATACTGGCCTACCATGAAAGTCCCTAAAGGAAAAAGAAAAGCTGTAGCATAAGGAACCCATTGCCAAAAAGCAATGAGATCAAGTAAATGAGTGCAGCTGCCAAAAAACAATGTGAGTGACATTTTTATAGCTGTGAGCCTGTTTTTCTGATTCTGGCTTTCCCAATTGAATAATAATGCACTAATGCTAATTCCTCCAATCAGGCATTCCGAGGTGCTCTCTCCCAATTTTATGATGATCACTGAATAGGAGCCATAGGTAATGATATGAGGATGAGACTTCCCTCAGCAGAGTCACTCACATGTTGGATAAAGCAAAAAAGACCTATGGGAAAGGAAAAGTCAGTTTTCCCTCCTCACATAGTTCTTTTGTAGAGACCAGCATTCATCTTTGTGTTCACTCTTTGCATGACACAATCTATGCTTCAGACTTGGTATTTCGGGTATGTTTGCCACGTCACAAAACCAGTGCTGATCCTGCTGCTAAAGTGGGACAAACCAACTCAAGAGGCTGCTGGTCTGACTTGAAAGAAATAGCTTAAGTTTATGGCTGATCTGTTCCATGTTGCTACATTAATGAAAATTGGAAAGACACAGACTCTTAAACATTAGTATGGCAATAAATTTCATATTAATTTTTTAAATTCTAATTTGGTTCACTCTGATAGAGGAGTGTATAAGGTGTGAAATTCAGTTCTTAACTGAAGAGAGCCAGTATATAATACAGCAAGTTTTTAAACAGCACTAGGAGCCAAATCCATAGAACATAAAAAGCTGTGAAAACTGGGAGAAAGATATTTGTCAAATAATACCTTTTTCTGGGCTTATTAAAAGAACATAAACTACTAATATGTTTTGACTTTATCTTAGAAACTTTTTGATTAAAAATAATTCTTTATTCATTGCATTCTGCGTATGTTGGAAGCACAAAGGCAGCCTTTAAACTTGGCTCAGCAGCATTCACATACCTTACACAACTGTAGTGAGGAAAAACTGCAATAAAGCTTGTGGAGGGCTCAGCTCTAGACCTACAGACACCTATAGAATCTTATAGGTCTAACGGTGTGGTGAGGAGAGACCTGGCTTAATAAGCAGATCACTGAAAAGAGTGTATCCTAATCAAATAGTGTAGGCTCCAAAAGTTTTAATGCTTGTTAATAGTATGCAAACAGGAACTCCGGGTTTATACAAATGATTTTAATCGGTAGGTGATGAGCTTTGCCTGTATCTCATTAGGTATCCCAGCTGGTATTTGAGCAGGTGCTTGCAAAGGACCCTGGATAGACAAGTGTCTCCTCAACTGGCTTTCAAGTGATAGATAGATACAAAAGAGGTGGTTGTATGTTGGTTTTAACAATGAGTGGTAGTAGAGTTCCTAAATTAGCATAGAAAATAATAGTTTATTAATATGTGACCAGATAATGCAGTTATTGTTTGCTGTAAGTAATGGAAACTTGCTACATAATACTAAAGATGCTGAGTTGAGCTTTCAGTGGTTATGTGTACAGGGGTCATTTTATATGTATTTGTAACAGCTGAAGGAGTGCTTGTGTGCATGCTGACCTTCCTTTGCACACCTGTGCCGGTGACAATCTGGAAGCTATGATCTAATCTACCAGATTCACTGGTGCTGCCATACCTCGTTCTAAGATTTCCAAATAATAAATGTTCTAACTTGGTTCTCTGCAAAGTAATTTTTTCTGTTGAGGGGAGCACGTTGCAATCACTACTGTGATCTGCCTGTATTCATTCCTTGTTAAGCCACAGAAGTTAGGAAAGGTTTCCAGTGAATGCTTTTGTCTCTAAATATCATGATAAAATTTCTATGATATGTTACCTTTTTTTGTTATTGTTGCTTTTAATAATATTCTTCTTTTTCACTTGTAGTAGATAACAACTATCTTCTGTTCTTTCATTGATGTATTTTAAATTAAAGAGAAAAAAACATTGTGAATGTATGATGAAAATTTAATTTATAATTTAATGCAATTATTCATAAAATATTAGTGATGTCATTTACTCCTAAGCAATAGTGAATCAATTTTTTTTTAGAATGTGTGATATTGAATTCACGTAAAAAGAATCCTCAGTGTTAGCGTTTTTCTGTATGTTTGCCTGATAAATTAAAATAAAAACACTATGTTTTTCTGATAAATTAGCTATCACTACAGCCTTATTCTAGCTGTAGCTTTACATTGATCTATTGCATTACCTTACCTGTTCCCTTAGACTGAACATCTCTTGTTTCAAATTCTGTTTATTTCTAAAATAACAAAACACTCCCTACAGTCTCTTTGGGTTTGCTATAAACCAAAATAAAAAGAATACCTAGCATTTAATAAATGAACAGTATTCCTCACCAAACTCAATAAATTTGAATATTGAGCTGTGTAACGTCCCAATGGAAATGTGAGAGCCATTTTTAAAGTTTATCAGCCTGAAGCTGTTTAACTTATTTTTTTCATACAGTTATGAACCAGAAATTATGTAGAAAAAATACCATAGTTTGAAAAGATGTGAAGGGTTAAAGTATTTTTAATTTACCATTTTGTCTAAGCACAGGTGCCAGCAGTTACCAGTGATTCCTGCTGGTTTAGGCTGCAGGCTGGAGTTAGTTTGTTCTAGCCTAGACCTGGGAAAGGCTTTTTTCCTCAGTCTCCTCTTTTATACCACTTCTTGGATTAACAGGAACGAAGAGTTGCAGTGTCAAAGTGTTTGCAGTTGAAAAGTCGTAAGTTTGATTTATTTACTTACATTTGATGGTGCTGTTAGCTTGTATTTTTCCTAGGAGGCAATGGGAAAAAGGGAGTCAGTGTTGGAGAGACATCTCAAGACTTGTAATAAAAATGCCATAGGTAAGAAGAAAGGTAAATCTAGGTTATACTTGGCAGGTAAGTTCTGGAGGAAAGTGACTTTCTGTTTTGGTGTGTGTAGTGCTCAAGTGTTGGCAATACTGTAAATAGCTGGAGTAGTGGAGCTTGGCTGGGAGATAGGAATTCTAGCTTTTGCACATGTCTTGTTCTGGCTCACAAAAATCTTCATATATGTTTGGATTTGTGAAAACGAGTTCTTCTGATCCAAATTCTGCTTTCAGTCAAAGTCATTAGGGTTAGAGGATACAAGTTATAAAGGACTATCCCTGTACTAGGTGCAACTTGTTTTAAAACAGAGCAATTTCTTTGTTCCTATATAAGCTGTGTCTTTATTTATGTAACTATGGCACCACAGAATGGTAATTAGCAAGGTTTTGCCTTGTTTTTCCTATGGAGTGTTCTGAAACTTCCCTTTCTGCTGCATGGGATGTGTTAGCTTGTATTCGGTCAACTAGTACTATTGGTGTCTTCCTTGCTGTACCGTGATTGCTTTCTTCCTGCTTGCATGCACGCAATTTAAAAAAAAAATAAAAATATGGGCAGACGGGGGCTAGCAGATTATTGTTTTGGTACTACTGTAACTCTTTTTCTGTACAAAAGACAGATTTTTATTTATGCTATTGGCAGTGGTGTTAAAGAAAAGCTGATATGTGCTTTGGTTTTAACAAGTCAAACAGGGATGTTCCTTGAAAGTTGTATTGCTCGTCACTGGACACCTATTGCAGAGCCTGAAGAATGAGAATTAGACTAAATGCCCACAGAAGCTGTGTGTGCTGTATGTAACTGTGTTGTCTAAGATCTGCTTTTCTGTTTCTGCCTTCAGTCTTTCATTATAACAGTATTTTGCTGTTGGTGATTGAGAATATAGTGATGACATTATAATTAGAAGATAAAGTTGCACTAGGTCTAGCTGCAGTTTGATTATGTCATTTGGATCTAGATGCAGTAATGAGTTTGCCTCCAGTGATACTTATTTTCTCAGGTACCTCTTTCCCCTTCCACCATTCCAGACTTTCTGGACCTCTGCAATCTTCTTGGCATTTTCTCAATAGTTTGTGACTCCGTACGTCTAGCCAAAACCACTGCAACACTCCTCCTCAAGACATAATCACAGCTTTCTTAAGCTTTCTCAAATAAATAGGTTTCTTTTAATGTCTTTTAAGAGGTGTTAAAAAACCAGACTGATCATCTTCATGGGGAAATAACGTGAGCTGAAAAAGCCCAGGGAATGGTGTCTTCTAGTTTCCTTGTCTCTGTGTGCCCTGGTGGTCAGGCAGAATCTGAGTAGTTGGTAAGTGAAGGCATCTGCTAGAAAATTCCCCTTGCAATGTTTTTTCTACCCCCACCCACCCCCAGCTATTCCTTGGTTCTCTGCCAGGGAGCTTTTCTCAGTCAGTCTGGTTTTGGGCAATTGAAATCAGACATGTTTATTTCATGCATTTTCCACGTTAAGGTGATGTGGCTTACAGACTGCTTGCTGAAAACAAAGAACGAGGCCCCAGTTGTTAATACCGGCTGAGGGGAGAGCATGCTGTAGCCCAAGGATTGGGGACGGAAGTCGAAAGTAGTTTCAGGCATCCTTCATGATTTTATGATCTTAATTTGGTTGTGCAAAGTAATCTGAGGGTTCTGTGGTGAGTGTCTGCTGTGCTCGGAGAAGGTATTTGCCATGTCATTTTGAGAGCGAGGATAGCGATGGGCGGGTTTTGGAGGTGGGGTTTTTTTCTGCTCCCCCAGACACTGCTCAGACTTTCTAGACTACATGACTATTTGACCTGGGTACAGGATGGAGAATTGGGGGTTGTTGTCGCTTTATGAGGCATTGTATTTTAACTAGTGGTTTTGCTTTATGTTACAGCCCAAAAACAATAACCAGCACCTGGTTGCTAAGAGCAGTAACAAAGTTTTGGAGAGTGTGTTTCTAGAGATCACATTGGACTAAGACTTAACTAGTGTGCTGCTTTGATGTGGGAAGCATATTATACTTAAAATAGCTCGTCAATACTGCTTTGAGTTGTTTTGATTTAGATAACAAAAAAAACCCCTCCAAACAAACAAACAAAAACTCTTCCAAAGGGAAAGCAGTCTGACAACAAAGAGAAAAAATGGAATAAAACTAATTGTTTTGGTGGGGGATTTATTTGTCTTGTTAAAGTATACATAAGTGCTAGAAAAGTATAGTAGTGTGTGTATGGATATATCTGCATACCAATATCACACACTTACATGTATATGTACATGTAGTAATAATGAATTTTCCTCAGAGTAGCAGGGGTGGATGACACTTTTGCCATTTATTGGAAAGACCAATAAAAGAACAAGGAGGTTACCCGTGGCAGCCAAATATAAATATATCATACGTTTTATTTAGAGGCTTCTAGGAACTTTTCCCAAATGACAATTTTCAGTCAAATGCGGCATATGTAGGCTTTGGTGTGGAACAGTCTTAAGAATGTTCATGCTGTCTAAATCATTGCAGTAGCATGTAAGAACCAACCAGTCACATATTTACTTAAACTTTCAAAAGAATTTCAGCAGCATGAATCGAACTGTCACAACAGCGGTAGATGATCTTACAGGATTGCACTGCGCAGTAGTTTTCCTTCTGTGCTGTTAGGACGCTGGGCATTGTAAATCTCAGCGGGCTTAGTGAGTGAGAATGGAACATCATGAAAACTAAATTCCAGAGCTGTCAAATCAAGACATGGAAATAATATTAACTCTCGTACGTTTCTACATTATAAAACCCTTGTGTAACACCAAAAATGGCAACAACTTTTGTGACTGCTAGATGAAACCATGTCATGGTTCATGCCCCAAAGAAAGAGTTATGACAAGCAGCCTAAGGAGAAAGATAGATGACAGTTTGTGGAGATCTGGAGCACTTCATTTTGGAATTACTAGTTATATCAACGTTGGCTGAAATTTTCATCAAAACAATGCAGAGAGCTTGGAAGCTGAATGAAGCTTGACTGGTCTAAGTGCCAAGTACATTATAACCTTCTGTTTTGCAAGGCATTGCAAAATCGTTGGAAGTAAAAAAAAAAAAAATCGTACAAAATTAAGCATTTTGCTATATACGGGCATCATTGATCTGAACCCTGTTAACTTCTGTGCAGAAATGAGAACGGATTTAATACTGCAGGTCTTCTGAGTTGAATTTTTAGGATCAGGCTATGCTTCCAAATGGATATGCTGGTGGCCCAAGCAACAGCAAGAAAAAAATGCTATTGCCCTTGGAGGTACTATAAGACGCCTCTAGATTTTGGGCAAAATACAGAGGTAAATGGTATAAAAAAAAAAAAGTAAAAAACCCGACTGACTCTAAGGAAGAATAATAGCCTTCAACCGAATATTCAGAGAAGCTTAAGTATCTTGGCCAGTAAAGTTCTTGACAGTCCTATTATTTGGTTTTAAAGTTTAAATCTGTGTCGTCAAAATGTATCTTTCAAATCACTTGCAAACGGATGTTATTTTCGGACAGGGTTCTTTAAAAGTAAGTGACTGAATTTTAGACTTGCAAACCAAGCACCAAATAAGATTGCAGTTGCCGTAACATCTCTCTGGTGTTAATATGGTAGAAAAACCAGCAAAACTTTGGATTAAAGGAACATGATGAAAACTTTTTGTCATAAACAATTTTAAAGGATAGATACAAGCAAAACTGATACAACAATCAAAAAGCATACATTTTCCAGTGGACCATCTAGAGGCTATATGAGATGCAAAGAAGCCAATAGAGGGCTGGCAAGATTCCATTTGCTAGGCTTTATAAAACAGAGGTCCTTTCACTGATAAGTGAGGTATGCCCACAGTCTGGGGAGGATATCATAGCAGGGTAAGTAAAAATTGCTGAAGGGAGACAAAGAAATGTGTTACACTGCTTTAGTCATTGGTCTGTCTTATTTGAACTGCTTTAGTTTCCACAGAGCCTATAAATTCTTTCTTGAAGGTTCAATAAAATTATGTAGACCTATAAACATTTGAGCAGCAAATCAGACTGTGGTCAGAAGTTTGGGTCTGTGACAGGAAGAAAATAATTAAAACGATTCCTTGAGAAGGAAGGGCAGACTGAATATTTTTGCAGAACCTTAGACACTTTCATTACTGGCATTAAGGGATGAAGGTCCTCTTGTAATTATACCTTTCATTCTCCAGCAAAGGCAACTGACAATGAAATTTCTGAGAGAATGAGACTGAAAAAAAAAATGAAAGGAAGGCAGCAGTGAACATTTGAAATGCGACTGAATTTCCTTGTGGATATTAAATTACAGTAGTGGAAGCAGGATTCTAATGATATCTGAATCTGTTTCTCTGGGAAGAGATGGCAAGAAGCTATTTTGCACGTTCCACGTTTTGACGGCTGTCACCCCACTGTCCTTACAGAGTCTGGTGGTGTCCTTCACATAACTTGATCTGGGGCCTGTAAAGTCTTTTGGAGAAAAATGTTAAAATTACTTCGTCTCTGCTGTATGTGGGTTTACCACTTTATTCTAAATTCTGGAGGGTAACATTGCTACTGTATGTGGGGGGGGTTCTCAAGTAACCTCACAGAGTAAAAGACTGGAGCTGTTATTACTGTTAGCTGTTAAGAGATGGAAGTGCAAAGTAGTATAATTAGCCGTCGGGATGCTTTCTAGGTGAGTAGGTTAACAGACCTAATATAGTTCAAGACAAAAATCCTTGCCATGGAAAGTATTCTTACTGTTGTAGTGAAGAAGTACCCCCTTCAGTTGTTAGCTCTACTAAAGAACATAAGCTCCATCAGCCAGTGTGCTTAGATCACCTTTTATGAAGTAAACGGAGCCAAAATACTCTGAAAGGAAAACAGGAGTAACTGGCAGGTCCTTTGCAGAGTTACCAGTACTGAAGCCAGTAGCTATATTTGCTCTGACTGTCTTACTCCAGGTTGTTGCACTTGCCCTTCGCCTCCTCCCAGCTCTGCAAAGCTGTGACCAAGTGCTAGAAAGAAACTCTGTGTTTCGGAGAGCCATGAGATGGCGGGGAAGAAGTGATCTATGATTTAATCCAAGTGGCTTGCAACACATAGCTAGCGCAGAGACTTTAAACTGTATAGAATAACAAAACAGCAACTGCAGGCTTTAAAACAGTTTGCTGCTTTTGCAGACATTGCAGTCTGAAAACTGCTTTTTCTGCATCACAAATGTTCCATACAAGACAGCGTGTCTTGGATAACCTGAGACACAGTGTCAAGTGTAGTGTATTCAGGCTCATGACATCTGGACTAAGTATCACTTGGAAGACAAACCTTTAAAATCAGTGACCCTTCTTCATCCAATGCAGATAGAAATTCCATTAAGTTGGTATTTTTTCCAGATGCACTGCTTTGGTGAGTCGTATCACATCCTGGAGCTTGGAGGACCTGAAGAGATATAGATTTGCTTTGTATCACAAGTTACCTTGTTCTTTCCGTTGTTAATAAAAATTATCCCAGTGCTCTTTCTGTAAAAATCTGTATGTCTCTACATGTTCTGCATGTCGGCATTTTAGCCTGTGATGCAGAGATGCCTGATGTGGATAAGCAGCTAGCCTGGCAGTAAGAGTATCTCGGTGCTGTGCATCGTGGCTATGGTACTGAACACCCCTTTCAGTCTAAGAGCAGAACTCAAATGCTAGCTGACTTTTCTCAGGTTTTTTTGAAATCACTGGAAAACAACACGTTTTCCCTCCTATTTTCAGTCAGGACACAAAAGGGAATAACTCTTTGGGGAAAATGTGAAAGAAATATACTTTGCACGTGAAAATAGTTCAATAGACACATTGGCATTAGGATGAATACTAGAGCATGGTTCCACCTCCCAGCAAGTCTTTTTCCCTCTGATTTCCTCCTCCTCATTACTTTCTGAATTTGCTTGTCTTGAGCTGGTCTGAATTATGAGAGTTTTCCATACAGGACTGTTTGGGCAGGGTGTGGTGTCACAGGCTGAGCTCCTTCAGCAAAAAAAAATATCTGTCATCCTTTGTTCTCTGTGGTAGTCAGCTCAACACAGCATCAGTGAGTAGGACAGTATTTTTTTTTTCTAAGTCATAATAAATCAAATATGCTATCTGTATTTTTTATTTTCCATGGATTGCTTTGTCTCAGAGTAGATTTGATTTAGTCTCCCCAAACATGCCACCATCCAGCAACTGAAATTATTTTAAAAGAACAAATCAGGTTAAGTTGGCAGTGTAAGGATCTCTTGATGTGACTTCAGAAAAATCAACACAACCTGTAAGCCCAAAATGATAATTGTGTTTCCAACTGGAAATGTCAGTCTTTACATGTGTGGGGTAGGAAAGGAAATGGCATTGAATGCTTTTGTTCACCATTTCCCTGAAATCTTTCATATGCAACATCTCCAGAGACTTGCTCAGAGGAGCAAGCGTTTGGTGCCTTCCTAAAGGAAGAAATTTTTACAGGAGAAAAAAATGCCAGTGCTGCTCTTCAGAGAAGTTCTACTACTCCAGGCATAAATATGCCTTCTTCCTTCCTACTGTGTTCTCAGACTGCCTCTTTGCGCAATATTTTTATAAAAATAGTTTTATACGGCCTCCAGTATTTTTTACACAGCTACTCAGTAAATGTGATTGCTGCCCAACACATTCAGCTCCAAAGGATATTATTAACCAATAGAATCTATACATTGAAGACCAAAGAAAGTTTGATTTTCTTCTGTGTTCACATCTGTCTTATTTCAGCTGTGAGTTGTGTGGATCATCTGGGACAAAGCTGTTTCTCTCTTGGGGCCATTTACATTATTTACCAGAAAACCTTATTTGTGCAAATATATATATATTTTGTCTTCCCAGAAGAGTAATAATAAAAAACTAAAAGGGCACCAGATGCCAGAAGCTGTGGTCTTTTCTGAAACGTTGATAAAAGGCATGGTGGGATATCATGAGTTTGCATACAGAAATAAGCATCTGTCTTTGGGCAAATACATTTGTAAGTTCACATTCAGCTGCGTCAGCATCAGTTTCACCTGGTTCATGCATGTCAACCAAAGCACCTAGAGCCTTGGGGACACATGGTGAAGAAGAAACATGAGAGCCAACCGTTGCAGGGCCTCGAGATGATGGGACAGTGATGCTTATTGAGAAGCAGTTTTTTGAGGGAATATTTCCAGTTGCTTTTTTTTGTGTTTAGGGAGTCTCATTCTGTAAGGTGTGGAGCTCTGTTGCCTGAAAAGCAATGCTGATGAATTTCCAGCTACAATACTTAACAATGAAGTAACGTAGACTGTTCCAGTTAGTGAGAGGTACCGTAAAGTAGGTGACTCTCCGGAGGAATCGCTCCTGTGCAGCAGCAGCAGTGTGTGAAGTGCACTTCGAAATGTGCAGTTACTACAAACAAGGTCTGACTTTCTTGCTAGGCTGTTCCTGGAGCTGATGGGCTGTGTGTGTGTGATAGGTCCGTTGCTGTGGGAACTAATGAAGTTCTACAGTCAGACTTCCTTCTGCTTTGGTCCCCTGGGGAGGATGAGCAAGTCTTTTTCAAATGCAAATCTTCAGTGTGTAGCCAGGGAATAAAGATGGGAAGGAGAATAAATCTGTTTTAAGCTTCAGGCATTTTCAAGTTGGTTGTGCTACTGGTGCCCTTTCTTAACCTTTCATTTTTTCACTTCTGCAAAGCATTACCTTGAGTAAGCTCTGCTATGCTAAAAACAGTCTGATGTTTGGAAGTGTTTTTTCTTTTTCTGTGTGGAGAAGCCAGTGGTTTTGGTGGGAGTCTACGTTCTTCTCTCCCCAGACAAGGGGAAGTAAGAAGCTTCCTCCTCCCCCAGAATGATCATGTGCAGTGTTTGACCTTTTCCAGTAATACACATTGTGGGGGGTTGTGTTTGTTTTTTTCACAAGCAGCTAGGAGCACAGGATGTGGCATGGAGGGAGGGATGCTGCCAGTGCCAGTACCGACCTCTCTCCTGCCTGGGCTTAGGGAGTTACACTTGTCTGTGTTGAGCCCCCACCTTATGTTTTCATCATCACTTAATACTGGATTGCAAAGAATTTAAAATATTTTTTTTCTTAAATTGCAGAAATACCTTGTTCTGCAACTTTGTCACCTGTGCTAAGCTATTAATTACAAAATGTATTCTTCCAGCATTTCTGAAGTAGTTATTTCTGTGCAAAAGCTTGTAAAGTGCTGAGCACCTTTCCTGCAAGGAGGTACAGCACCCTAGAACTTGGGGACCAAACTATATTCAGTGAGCGTTTAATCAAGTTGAAACTAAAAGCTGACTCTTAGTGCCTGCTTGATGTTTCAAAAGCTGACTTCTACCTGAAAGGCTTAGAATTTACATATTTTAGGAGACGCTCTTAATGGCTAGGTCAAGATTGGTGCGTTGGAGAGAGAACTTCAAATGTTGCTTCTGCGTTCCCCTAACCTGGGACTGGCTATCCAGTGAGTTCCCTGGAGTAAAACAGCCTGTAGTTTTCTCTGTTAGTGCCACCAGTGTCCACTACTAGCCCTTTAACCAGAACCCTGGAACAGGGCAGTAGCAGGCAAATGCAGGAGAGCTCAGCGCTGCTGGAGGTGTGATCCCATTAAATGCAGTCTTAATGCAGATACAGTTTTATAACATCTCTCTGAATCACAGCAAACTTCTGTGGCTTAGATCTGTTGGGGAGGGATGACAAATATTGTCTGACTTGCAGATAGGGCAGTTGCGATGCGTCTGTTCACGTGAGTGCTCAAAAGATTCAAAATAAACAATTTGCTTGTTCAGCTATCGCTATCAAGGCTATGCAGCAGTCTTAATTTTGGTGTTAACATTAGAATTTCACTGCTGTAGTTCAATTGACTTCAGTGGCATGACTTCTGCTTCTCAGAGGAACTGAAAAAGGAGCTGGACCCCGTGTTTAGAAAGTTTCTTTTCATTCTAGTTACTAAGTAGGTCGTGACTTTTGCTTACCATGTGTTTCCCATAAAATCCCTGGCTGCCTTGAGTGCTATATGATAGGTTGTCTGGGAGCTGGAGACAAAGTGCACGCACTCTGCTAGAAAAACTTTCTGAAATATCTTGTATACAGTAGCTGAAGTTGCCACATGCTACTTGCGTTACAGCATCTGCATGTGCTCACGTTTACAATGTTCACAGTGCAGCATTCACATGAAAGCTATGTAATGATGAAAGGGCTCCAGTGCATGCAGTATGATGTAAAACCAAGTTAAAAATAAACCTATGAAACATCTAAGGAGTGGAAAAAAAAATCAACAAGGCTGTGCAGGACAATGCAAGCCTGTACTTTTGTGGATGGAGTGGAAAAGGGAGAGCTAAACGCATGTCAAAACAAATACACTGAAGGATGTGAAACATGTTCTCTCCTTCCAGATTTATCTTCTTTAACAGAAACCAAGATTGCAAATTAAAAGACTAATCTGCATGACGTGTCAATATAGGATGGCATGGTCTTTGGCTTGTAGAAAGGAAGTTAAAGAGTCATCATCCAAAGCCAATGCTTTACTAAGCTATTTTATTAAACTTGATGTTTATTTTACATGTGGCAAACTACCAGGATTTTAATGCTGGGAGGGTGTATGAGGAGGTTGTTTTGGTTTTTATGTTGCCACTTCACTAATGGTTAGACACTTTCAAGTCTGGAAGCTGACCACTTGCACGTAAAAATCACCTTCATGAAAGAAAAAAAAAAGTTTACTAGGGTTTTTACCTTTTTTTTTTTCTTTCTTTTTTTTTTTTTTTGCAAACTACATTTTTTTTTCAACCCTGCTGAATTCAATGCAAAAATGTTCTAGTTTCAGTTATCATAGGACCCAGTTTAATCCTCGGATCATTTCCCAGCCTTTTGGGGTGGGTAGTCTTGTGCCAACCATGGCGGTAACCCTTCCTGCCCCGCCAAGGGAAGTGCTGCACCCAAAGGGTACATCGCTGGGACAGCGTAGCTTCTGCAGTGGTTTCCCAGGAGGGACACAGACAGATGGCTTGGTAATATATCCAGAAAGGGAGGGAGAAACATTTGCAGAAACTATTGCTGCAGCGTAGCTGAGCTGTGGACCAGACAGATGAGCTGCTGCGTGTCTGCTGCGTTCCCCCTCGGAAGAGGCTCAGTGCCAAGGTACGGGCAGACGTACCTAATGGATGAGGCAGGTAATAGTGCATCAGGACTACCACTTGTGTCTTAAGGAAGAGTTTCCTGTAAAGTTCAGATGTAAACTGAGATAAATGACAAGGGTTAGGCACCAGACTTTGGGCTAAATCCTGCGATTCATTGCTTCTGCAGAGAGGCAACTCAGTAGCCAAGAGTTCTGGGCTTGACCCAATACTGATTAAAATCTGCTTTCTGCTGAACACAAATTACCAGTCCTGATGGAATTCTTAATGGATTTGAAATACAGAAGTTTAGAAACCTGCATTCTTGCTACCTAAATAAAATAAATTGAAAACATCAGAGTTAATGTAGATGGGTGATCTTTTTTTCTCACTTTTGTACAATTGCCCTTTTTTATATCGCTCTTTAATTTGGGGGAGGGGGAAGGGAATAATCCCTGGCATGGAATAGAGAATTTCTGAATAAAGAAGATGAGCACAAATCTTCCTGTCTGTGCTCTAGTATGGCTTCCACCACCTGCCATACAGATATGATAGCTGAGGAAACTATGCAATATTTTAAGTGATTTTTGGAATAGGAAGCCTTTTCTGAACAGACAGAACCTTGGAAGGATGGATCAGAAAAAGGCAAATGTCTTGCTGAAAGCTCAGTTCTCTCTGCATCTTAATGAAGTTGGGGCTGTGAGGCTTTTATAAGGAAAAGCTGATGAGTAAGTCTTTTGAGTGCGCATAAGCACATAATAAATCTAAATCTGAACTCTGCAATGTGACTGATGGTATAGCAGGGTGGATCTGAAAGGCTATAATTTTTAAATCTGTGGAAGGATTTTACAGTCCATTCTCCAGTTTTGCACCTTGAATCAATCGGTTGCAATTTATACTTAAGTTTTGATTATGGAGCACTTGAGTAACTTGCATTGCAGTACAGGAGCTAGATTTATAGTAGAGATGAATTAATCCTTGTAAAGATAAATATCTAAAATCCTATTTGTCGTCTAAATAGAAAGAAAATATTTGAGACGGTGTGAGGGGTCTGGCTGGATATTTAGTCTTTAGTAGCTGTGTAGCAGAGGCATTCATAGATTAATAGGAACGGTCTTCTTGGAGTGAGGGAAATTCTAATTGGGGTATACGAATTTTTTGTTTCCCAGGTTTGTTTCATAGAATTTATTATGACTTCTTCATTAACAGATTTACCCTGAAGCAAATGAGATCCAGCTCTTGTTTTCTGTAACAATCTTAATCTGAATGTTAATAAATAATTGCATTTTGTTTACAACCAGGTATATTTGACTGAATTCATCATGTTAACCAAACGCACTTAGCAACTATCAGGAAACTAGTTGAGGGTATAAATACTATTTTATTTTTAAGTAAATCTGAATTTTGGTTAAATATCACAGAAAACTTGGAAGTAAATCTGAAGAAGCCCCTCTGGACACCAAGGTGGGAGAAATAAGATGTGGAATTGTGAGGGTCCAGGTGAGATTTATGAAGTTTCATGCACCAGTCTCAGTAAGAGAAAACAAAAAACAAATGAAATCAAATTTGCTGTATCCTATATCTTTTCATTGGATATATAGGATCACTTTCCAACCATGTGGAGGGAGGGTTCAGAATTTGACACAAAGTATTGTTATCCTTGGCAACTGGGGAATGAATGTGCTTGTAAGTGGAAGAGGGTGCTTGTGGTTTCATTTGGGGACAATATATTCTACCTTTTGGTAGGGCCAACTCACAAAGCTGTAAGTGTGCTGATTATTTGATGTGCAAATCAAATTTCTTTTGATGAGGATGAATAGCTACTGTAAAAATGGGAGGGTTGGAGCCTACTGTAAAGAATATGAAACTCTTCAAGCCTTAGTTAGAGAAGGGGAGAAACGCTAGAGCAATGACCGTGCAAACTGAGTCACACAACTGAAAATGTGTTGTTTTCTTTGTTGTAGAAGGCAGTCAGAGTTTTGTAAAAATGCCGACGCACTTTTGCACGAGTACTATGGTCAGAAACACTAGTTGCAGCTGTCATTACAGGCGGTGTTTGGCTGTTTGGAAGGGTGGGGACAGCAAGCTCAGAAGGCATCATTTTCAGTCTGTACTGGAATGGGAAGGCTTTTGATAGCTTTCGGGGTTTTGTTTGGGGGGTTTGCTTGTTTGGTTTGGTTTTAATGTCTTTGTTGTTGTTGTTGTTTTGCTTTTTTTACCTCTGTGGTATAAAACTTGACTCTCAAATGAGAGTTTGAAATTTAAGACCCAGATAAGGGAAGAAAGGCTGAAAGGCAGGAGGAATGCAGGATGCAATGTTCTAGATTTTTTTTTTTTAATTGATGTTATTCTGTAACTAAGAGAAGAATACCCACTTTTCTTCCTGCTAGATTTTGTGTAACTCTAGTTCCTTTCTTAAAATAATTCCTGTCCCAACAGTATTACTTATTCTGGTTGGAGTGGCTGGCAAACTGTGACTGTACTACAGTAGTGTCAAGCTTTTCTAGAAGTTATTGCTGCATGTGCTGCAAGTGTCACTGACAGAGCTGAATTGAACTTGGAAGCTCTCTCACTGGTGTTTAGCGTCTGCCCATTTTCTCCCAAATAAAGATGAAAGGGTTTGTCTCATTTTAATTCTTCAGAGAGTTAGCCTTCTGCCATTGTCAACAAGTGAAAAGGAAATATGTGAGTCTTACCTTGCTAAACCGGCCCAAATTCTTCTTTCTTTTCTCCTGTATTGGCCAAATATTAATTGACACTCCCTACCAGAGTAGATCATGGTGTGAACGTTGAAGGTTGCGCTCCCTTCAGGGGCTGGGCTTTGATGCTGCAGTCTCTCTTGCAGGTGCACAGTGGAATTTGGTTATGGGGAGCTGTAGTGTTCCTGCAAAACAAATTTGGTTTTAACAAACGATTGCTTTCCGACTAAGCCTTGATTCAAGTGTAAATACTTGTTTCTCTAAAGTTCAGATTTCTCTTTTTGGGGATTTTTGTGCCTTCTTTAACAGCTGTGGGGCTACACTTCTCTTTCCCACCCTGTGGTCCAATTCAAATGCGTGGTTACTTGCACTGACAGCATCTTCTTTTTATTGTTGTTATGCGGTTTGTATTACAGCACCATCTCTGTCCTTCAAGAAACCTTGACTTATCTGTGGTAATGTTTTCTGACAAATTTACATCATGACATGGGGAATTATTTGATTGTACCTTTCCCCATACTAAATTTATCGTTACTGCTGTCCCTATGACTCGTGGCATTTTACCATTTCTGTGTGGAAACGGAGGCTGTCCACAGCCATCAAAACTCTTCAAGCCATCCCCCAAGGCACTCTCCATTGTCACTGGTAAATATGACAGATTTGTTGTCTAGAAGAAGGTGCATGGAGACAGGAAGGGGCTAGTGTGTCTCTTCCCACGTAAATTACAGCAAAAGCCACTAAGAAAATATGTTAGTTTGGTGGGCCCCATTTATGCAAAATAATTATTCATGTTGCATACCCATCTCCCTGTTCTTTCTCTCAATAGATACAAAACATCCCCTTTCCTGCAAATTACCACGTGGAATAGAGAGGCCACATGAGATACAGCAGCGTGTGATGTTGTACTGCAGAATCATTAACTACCAGTAAATGCTATTTAGAATGTTTTGTAGATGTTCTACTTACCTGAAGGTAACTGCATAGAAAAGCTGGAAAACTACTTTTTTTGTGACTGAAGCATATTGCTCTACCAGTCTTGATTCTACCTATTGGATTTGTGTGCACGCACACATACATGGTTGATTATGCTGTTAGGATATATATGCTGCATCTTATTTATCTGTATACCAGAATCAATTACTTACGATCAAATTTATCTTTTTTATATAATAACTGAGTTTGGGGACTTGATATCTACCCTGAATAGATCTGTTAACATTCTTGGGTTTGAATGTTGTCATTTAATTTGCTTTGGTATGAAAAGAGATTATACTTAAGACGGAAATATTCATGTATCTCACCCTCTAATTCACTCTCAGTTTAGAGGGCAGGCTGCTTCAGTTTTATCCCATTCATTCTTACTAACTGTAAGGGCCATTGTAAAGCTGTGAACACAGTTCTTTCACAAAAAAAAAAAAAAAAAAAAAGGCTTTTTTTAGGTAGGGCTTTTTTTTTGAGGCCTCTCACAAGTGGAGTACTCTATTTTTCTCTTTGATAATGAATTTTGGAAAAAGCAGGTTGGGTACTGGGAACACACTGACCCCCTCACCCTTGCCACACAAGTTCTAAAGGATTCCCCCACCCACCCGAAGTGGCTGGCTACATAAACAGATGACCTACCTGTTTACCACAGACTCAGTGTCTGGATGTGAAATAAGTTTCAGTGACTCAGTGCTTCCTATTAAGTAATATTATCAATATTCAGAGGAAGGTGGTAGAATTTTAGCTGCTCTCTGTGGCAAATTGTTTATTTCCAGCATGTCTGGCAGACTTGCTGCAGAGGTGTCTTTATGATGTTGCTTTGTTTAAGAAATTGCAGGATATTTTTGATATCTTGGGACCCTGTAGTTTATGAGTATTTATGAATTAATAGTAATTACACCAATAACCGTTTCCCCAACTGTAAAATGAATGGAACAGCTATAAGCAGATTGTTCTAACATACTGGGTTGGACATTCAAGAGCCCAAGTTAAAGGTCTTGTATTACGGCCTTGATAACTTATCTGTTCTTTTCAGTAAAAAGTGTTATTCTTAAGTACAGTGTATCCTTTTCCTGTTAATTGGTGTAGTCTGTGTTAGTCTACAGAAGTACTTTGTGGTCCCTGGTTTCTGCCGTGTTCTACCCTATATACTATTTGAGCCTTTATCTCTGCTTGTAGAATGAGTACAAAGCGCTATGTCAGGGTTCTCTTTTCTTCTCTGGCAGTGTTCAGCTCATTAGTTCCAACAAAAATTGATACAGAAGTAATTGTTTGGTTAGTTAACAAATGCACTTGGGAGACTATGAATTGTGTTGAACATCTTTGGTTCCTGAGGATTTATTTAAAGGACATAACAGGTCCATGTGTTTTTAAATAAAGTTGTTTCACACGTCTGATTGTACTTTTAACTGTGACTGGCTCATGGAGGTGGCTGGGCCTTTGATACTTATACTGACCAGTATGCTGTATTACTGGTTTGAGGTTCTGCCCACCCACCCCACCGCTTCTGTTCACTCACATAGTGGCATTTTATTTTTGGACTGTAAATGCTTCTGGAACTGTCCTTTTGGAGTGTACTGGTACAGATCCAAACAAATAATTACATTTGGAATCCCTTCTGTCTTAAGGTGCTCGTGCAGCTCATCTATAGATGGACTTGCACAAAGTTTGCTTTGTTAAGAGTGTCTTTAAGTTGATATTGCAAGATTAATTCTAACATTTCAAGTAGCAACTGGCAGATAACACGACAACTTCCTCTTAGCAGAACTCTAATTGAAACCCTCTTTAGCGCAAACACAACTGTGGGAAGCGTGGGGGGCAGGAGGTGCCACAATTATTAATATCTCTTTCCTAAAGTAAAATTCACTTTCTATAACAACGTACTTAGGATCTACTCCTAAACTCTGAAGTTACTGAGTGGAAATGACATGGTTGCATAGCACAGTAATAGTTACTGGATTGATATCAGTGTCTCTCATGTTTTTATTACATCTTACAGCCAGCACTGCTAATATCAACCATAATATACTTTCACTGAAACATCATTCTTTTTGCTGTCAGATATGTAACAAGAAATGTGAACATGCAGTGTGGTAGGCAGCTGCTGCTTGACAATGTTCTGTATTCCACGGTTCAGTGTTGCTTTATTTAATCATAACCTTTGATCTTCTACACCATCATTCAGAAATTTTAGATGTGATCCTGCAATTCCTTGTAAGGGAGAACCTTGGGGCTGTTTAGATGCTGTGTGATTGTTGTCAAAGCTGTGTCTATGTGTGGCTATTTACCTGACAGGGGTTGACCCGGACCAATATGGAATCTGAGTGCATTTGTCACTCATAAGTGTATTTGTGTTCCAAAGACTCAGGAATGCTTCCTCATGTAGGATGCTTTTCTGTGCTTGCATGTCTGCCCAGTTAATGCAGTATCTTTTGTCAGCTTGAAAAGAGGTCAAGAGCTCAGTAGGCAAGAAGACTGAATTGTAAGATTTGTTTTCCAGGACAAGAGATAAAGAGAAGCAGGAACATAACATTTTTTATAATCACTATTGATTAGATGCTTCTAGGAGTCTTTCCTAAGATGTGTGCTGAAGAGTTGGAAGGGAAGGGTTGTGTGTGTGTATGTGTGTGTATTTATAAACATGCACTCCTTGGATATTGGAAGCTATTTCTAATCTATTTTTTCTGATGAAAATTGTGCAGAAACTAGTACTGTCTGGTTTCTTACCAAGGGGTCCCTGAATGTAGTCTGCATGTACAGAAGTTTCATACCTGGCTGAAAGTAATGTCAGGGTAGAAAAAGAAATGCTATATAACCTCCTTAATTAAAAGAGCTTATGTGGTAATCAAATCCTTTTATACCAACCCCAACTGCCTTTCCTACAGTTTCTGTTGTGCGAGTTTGAATTAACTAACCCCTGAGCTGGAAGCTAGCGAAGTTGCGTGAATTTATTCTAGCTAAGGTGTCAGAACACGACAGTTAGCAGACATGGTGTGTATCATCTCGTAGTAGAGTCAGTATTATGCATTGGTTTCAGCAGGAGTCATAGATGTCTTAACGTAACTGTCCTTCTCTCATTCAAATAGTTTTTATAGTTCAAGTGAACTATAAAAGAGACCTCTTACATGATCCGCAGTGTAACTTTGGTTGATTTATGTGGTTGAGTCATTGATCTGACTTACAGTTACTTGAGGCTTGATGTATAGCGATGAATGGAGTGGGACTGGTATAAAAATGGATATGGAAGTCCAGGAAACCAGAATGGATTGATACTCTGATAAACGTAATTATGGCTGAACAAATTCTGTTGAAAAAGAATTTGGCTAAACTGATCCTCTAAGACTCTTGCATGACCATACCCAAAGAAGCGGTCATTTTTGTCTTACCCTTGAGTTTATAGTGTGATGCCTTTAATGCTAAATATATAGAGAGATATTTAGCACACATATATAAAAGTAGCTTTCCACAATGTGTTGTGGTATTATAGCAGAATATTTAAACCTGACCAGGACTGGAAAATTCAGACCTGAATTTACAATAGATTCTTTTTTCCTCCTCTAAAGATTTTGATTGAATTCAAGTTTTTAATCACTAACAAAATACTTCTTTTATCAATTTAAATTTGGAAAATAGGACAGAACTCAGAAACTGATTTTAGTGAGGGGGTGCAGTATTCTTCACAAATGCCTGAGATGATACCCTTTTTTTCTTTGTGCTTTTACTTGTGCATAAATAAATTCACCTGATCATCACCATATTTTAAATCTGTAGTTTATAGGCACTGTCTGTATTTCAGTGAAGTGACTGGGGGAATACGAAAGACATTCCTCTGGAATGTTCCCAAATTTTATTTTATCGCAAAGCATTTAAGCATAATGTTTCCATATGTTCTGTAGCATTTTGCATCTTAAATAACCTGAACGATCATCAGCCACTACCATGATATCATTGCTTCATGACTCATTTCCTACAAATGAAGCTGTAACCAGGTGGTAATTTATTTAAAGAGAAATACTGTTAACCTCTCAATTCAGTCAAGTACTAAGAATGTATGAAACCCGTTCTCCTGGCACATGCCTACATGCCTGCTCAATATAACATGTTCTTAAATTATGCCTGGGTATTTTTGTAGTTTACATTAGAAGACATTTACATCACCAAAGCTATAGGCTCTTTAAACCCATAATCTCATTTAATTAGTCAGTTATGTGCGTTACTATTTACTAAACAATCTGGTGGGTTTGGGGTTTTTTTTGTGTGTTTGGTTTTTGGGGGTTTTTTTTTGGTTGTTATTATTATTATTATTTGAAAGCCCACAAGACCTGATTTTAAAAGCAAAAATAAAGTTAATTGTATCTTCCTTTGAAGGGTAGCAATTTCATGTGAGCTGCTGCAATCTTTTGCTCCATTTCCAGGAAGACAACTTCAATGAATGTCAAATGTAGAACACCATGGCATGTAGTGACATTGCCGTAACAAAGTTTACAGATTTGTCACGCTTGCCTTAGACCACTGTCACTAAAACTACTTGTGGGGTAAAAAAGAACCCCAAACCAAAAAGCCAGTGTGTTTTTCATTCCTTTTTGCTTCCTCTCCTCCCCAAAGTGGCATCTTCTGGACACAATGCCTAATTCTTCTCTCTAGTGTGTTAAGGAGAATGAAGACAGACATGATTCATGTCGTATCTTTAACATTGTTGCCCTTGTTGAAGGAGAGAGGCTTTTGCCTGAGAATTGTGATAGTTCATATTCTGGAAGAGTGGGTTTTGGTTGTTTTGTTTTGCTTTTTTGGAGGTGGGGTGGTGGTTTTGTTTGGTTTTTGAGAAGACTTTGCTGTACTGATGCATCTAAGGTAGGAATTGTAATAATCAGCGTGGTTCCTATGTGATGACTGATGTTATTAAAACTCAGTATGCAAATTTTAGCTGGAGTAATACTCAGCCACGTATTGGTGGTTTCCGTGTACACTTAGAATGTAACATTCAGTAGTTTACCAAATAGACTTTTTAGGGATCTAAATGGTGGTGTATTTTTGCATAGAATTTTTAATTTGGGGTACTTCAGCCCTGTTGGATGACGTGTTGGTTGCACTGACTCTTCCATCACACATCATCGGTCGTCCTTAGCATATTAAAATATTTTAGAGGTACTACAGCAATACATCAAGTTTATATATTTTAGTGTAATGTCCAATTATTTTTAAATGAGTTATGAAAACTAAATTTTCATGAAAGTTATGACTTCTAAAAGTCTTATTTTGAGAAACATATTTCCCCATAAAAGAAAAATTGTCATTAAAAAGTATTCATAAAATGGCAGGACTCTTGTCAGATAAGTGCAGTTTATTGCCAAGTCACAGGACTTTCTTACCAGGAGGAACATGTCTTTCCACTTAAAAAGAGGAGGGAGACAGTCCTGCAGGTATTATTGTCCTCTTCTGTGGAATACCCGTGGTGAATAAAGCCCTGTCTATCCACAGTAAACACAGAACCTTCCTGGGGTCTGCAGAGATCTGCTGACTTCATGTATTTTCTTCCTTTTTTAGGGCCCTCATCTTGGCTTTAATAAAAGGTTAAAAGCACCATGTTAAAACTGATAATATTCTTAGGAATCAGAATTTATTTTTATTTAGAACTATTATAGCGTCTTGTTGCTGTGTTGTGGTGGTGTTTCTCTTTTGTTGTTTTTTTTTATTATTTCTAAAATGCTAGTACTTGAATGACTAAAATATCACAAAGCTTAAGTGGAAGTTCATGGTGTGTACACTGTTTCTGACTTTTAAAGGAGACACTGATCTTCATGGAAAAATTATTTGGTAGGTAAGAAGTTTGCTTCAGTTTCATGTCCTGAGAGTGAAAAGAGCTCCATTTGTATGGAAACTTATTATTAAGTGACTATGACTTCTTGTCGAGGTTTGCCAAAACATGTCTAAACAAGTTCTAAAGGTACTTGGAAACTTTTAGTAAGAATTTGTAAGAAGACTGAAGCAAGCTTTTTTTCCTTGCCTTTTTTTTTTTTTTTAAGTCAACCTTGATTTACAAGTTGGCACATCTTGGAGAAAATGTATCAGAATTCTAGATTAGGTATTTTCTACAGAGAAAAGGTAGATTTAATGTTTCACAGATCCAGCTTTGAGCATGCCCAAGTATACATTTTGATATTAACTCCACCTGCTTAAGATGATCGGTATGCACAAGCTTACCTAAGGTTAGAGCATGGCCTTGTTTCATCAGGGAAAGTATTTGTGAAGGCAGCTTGTTTTTTTCAGTAAGAACCAGCTTTTCTATTTCTAACCATGTCAACAACCACAAGTTCCTTCTGTCTCTGTGGATTAAACATGTTGTTCCTTGTTGGAAATGGGGATAATGTGCCTTCTGAAAAAGACACTGAAGTCCAGCATTAGTTGCTTGGGACAAATCTCTGACTTCTGTCTGGTACAAGCAGCAGAAACATGGATCATATCTATTCAGACCTGTTGTGTATTCTGAAGTTATATATGAATGACTTAAGGGTCAGTCATTCATGAGGTCATTGAAGGAACGTGAATGACTAGAGCCACCATTTAGATATCACCAACTGCCTCAAAATGGTTGCAGAGACACCCAGCTAGTGCTGCTATACATGAATCTGGGCGCCTTCGTTGTGGCCCACTAATAACCAAGTGACAAACTGTTTTAAGTAATGCCCTGGCCCCCTAGCTTGAAGGGGGAGCTTTCACACTGCGCCTGTGCCTCGTGCCTCAGGAGAGGTGAAGGTGGCTGTGGACAGGACCACCACCAATCTTTTTCCAAAGATGAAGAGGGAAAGGGGGAGTTTGTCCTGCTGCAGAGGGCCTGGTTGGAATATTTGCAGGTGGTCTGGGCCATCGATGTCCCACCTCTGAAGCTATTCTAAAAATAAGGGTATTGGCTGCTCTTGGGGCAAACTATAGAAAAGCTTAAATGTTTCAGTTTATGTATATTGATAGTACCACCTTTCTTGGTGCCGAGCTGGTAATCAGTCTCTGGGGTTCACAGTACATCTTTTCCAGAGTTGTTTGGTTGTTTTTTTTCTTTCCTTTTGTCTGTATTTATTTATTTAAAAAAAAATCTTCTACATTAATTTTATAGGCAGCTGTAGCATTTCTGTAATGACTGAAAGGTCTGTTACATACCAAAGACACTAAAAAATTGGGTGCTGCAATATGGAATAATGGAATATTTTATTACTTAAGACTATAGACTTTAAAAGACATCTGATGCCCACCTTGGGGGAAACAAGCTTTTGGTTTCAATAGGGCTTTCAAGAAAGCTGAGTTGGAAGTTTTTAACCCATATTTTTGAAGATCTTAGAACAAGGCAAGACACTTCTTCCCCTTCTCTGAAGCCCCAGAATTTTTTTCCTGCTCTGTAGAACTCTTCAGTGCCTGTTGCAGACCTGCCGGACCAGCCAGGTCCCAGGTGCCAACAAGGAGCTGAACTGGTGTGCTGTATCCATCCTGAAAATGGACTTTCCAGGCTTCACAAAGGAATGAGGGAGATGTTATGCATTCACATAGCTGGAGTATGAAAGCAAAATTTACTCACAGCCCAACATAGATCGCAGCTGGCTGTTTAAACAGCCCCTGTCCTAGAATCCCATGATTAATTTGTACTGTTTTTCTTTTCTTATTGATCCTCAGAATTTACGACAGCAATAACAGCCCAAAGATTTTTGCCTTCACTAACTCGTTTGGATTATGCATTGTATTTGCTAGCTGAGCATCCCATTATTACAGTTTACCCCTCCCCAGTTGCATTTTTAGCCTATCTGCAAATGTCACAGCTGCCCTCTTTCTTCTACTCTGGAAAAATGAGCATAATGTCAGGCTGGCTTTCCTGACCTTCTTGATCATGATTTCACATGATTTTTTTCCTGCAGAGTTGCCATGGTAACACTGGTCCGTTTCAAAGTAGTAGTTGCATTTACCAATACTTGCTATTTAGACAGTCATTTGAGCTGCTAGTATAGAGGAAACGAGTATGTTCACTAAATAAAACGTTATTTGCACAGTCCACGTGCTTGGTAGAATGTAATTTCCTATATAAGTAACATTTCTTGACTTTTGTAATTTTCCATTTGACTTATTCTGCTGATTTGTGAGAAGCCAGTTTCTTCAGCATTTACATCCCTGTTTCCAGAGTGCTAGCAGTTCCAATGGCTGTATGAAGAGTTTTCGTTCTGTTTCTACCAAACAAGGGGCACAATCTCTTTCACCTTTTCTTTTGTAATTGGGTTTGTAAATGAGTATAACTTTTAAGGATTTGCTTACAGTGCATTAACAACCGTCTGCTTATCCAGTAGTAAAAGTAAATCTTAAGATTAAAATAATAGTTAAAAATAATAATAAAAAAAAGTAATGCCTGTTCAATAAAAGGTATGTTATTCATTTCCAGTTTACTTGTAGGAATAGGTGATACTGGAAAATTATATAGAACAAGAATGTAGAATGAATGAAGAATTAATAGTCTTGTCATCCCCACAAATGAATGTGAAGTTTTCAAATGGTATAATGTACCATGGTAGAGGGATTTTAATTCTTGATATCTATTTACTTGAGGGTCAGCCTTGTGTGACTTAGATGTCTCTTGTCCTTGGACTCTTCACAGAAAAGTGTATAAATAGCTGGCTGCAATGTTTATGGTAACCATGTATTGCAGCCACGTTCATGTGAAGTGAGGGAGGGCTTTCTGCTGCAGATTTACTGTTTCTCAGACCTTGAGAACTTCTCCTTTGTTATCCCTGCTTGACTCATTTGTGTCCCGTCCCATCCCTCATCCACCCCCCATTAAAAGAGGTTGGTTTGTTTGTTTTAATCAACTATTGTAAGTGCAATGCATCAGCTCAGCACAGAATAAAATCAGGTCCTGGTGGGCAAAATAAAGGCAGATCTTCATTGCATACTGTTGGTGATGGGGGCAGGGGGGTTATATGCCTCTTGGAATTGCAAATGAGTTTATGCACCTGTTAGTAAAAATATTTTAAAGGGCAGGAGATAGTGAATGTACAAAGCAGAAAAGGGATTCCAGCCAAAGATGATCATATTAAAAAAAACCCTGGAATTAAATGTGAGAGAGGAGGGCAGGAAAATGAAGAAAATGTTTTTCAGAATTTACAAATCTAATGATGCGGAATTATCCTGTAAGGTATCAAAACATGTTGCTCTCATGCCTCTAACAAAAGAAGGCTTTTGCTAAGAGCAAAAAATGAGCAAGCAACTGAACATCGGTAGAGATTTTAACTCTAACGCTTGCTAGGAAGTGACTTGTTACAGTTCCTTTCCCCCTTACCTGGGAGTTAAGAATGAGTTCAGGACACAGCAGGGATGTGACTGGTGTGAGTTTTGTGTTTGCCTACCTCTGATGGGTTCGGGGATGGGGTTACCTCTGCTTCTCTGCTTTCACACCTTCACTTCTGGAACCTGGAAGTCTGTATTAGGGTTTGGGGAGGAGGGTGGGAGAGTTTTGCATGCGTGTGTGATTTTCTCCTCTAAAATACAGCCCTGACTTTTGAGATTCTCAGAGGAGGAGGGGCGGGAGACAGAAAGGTAGAACTTAAAATAACATGCAGGTAGCACTTCTGTCACATGGAACAATGTTTTTTTTTCCACAGCAGGCTTAGAGTTAATACAGGTGAGAAAACGCCATTCAGAAGTACTATTATCGAGATTGTTCTTAATTCCTTATGGGATTGCTCAGCCTCCTCAAATCAGGTTGTTAGTCCACAATCATACCTCGTTCAGCCCTAATACAGTGTGTGTATATGTATATGCACAGAGTTGTATAAAGGTGATATCATATGTGTAATGGTAGTATCTGTGGATATAAATACAACAGTGTAAAACACCATGCTGTGCAATTAGCCTTTGGGTGCCTTGTACGTGTTTCACACTGATACTGTAAACTGTTGTTTTCCCATACCTGAGCCTGCACATTTAAACCATAATTTGGCTTAACACTGAAATCTAGCATGAGGGAGCAGGTGGAAGAAAGAGTACAAAAATTTAGTAGCAGGTTGGCAATTAGTATTTATATTTCCCAGCTAATAATGAGTTTTTATTCTCCAGTGAACAAAAAGCAAGTGAACTTATAAGCAAACAAAAAGCATTTAAAACTCTTCAACTGTTGTGAAACATGACTGCATCCAGTGAGGAACGAGATCAAAGGAGGTGCTTGGACTCGTCTCTCTGGGAAGGCTGCTGTGTCCCAGCCTTGCTTGTTGGAACACAGAGCTTTGGATCCCAGCTCAGCTCTGGCAGTTGGCAGCAGTTTATAGTGCTGTGTTTTAACCCTCCATCTGCCTTTTCCAGTGCTATCCTTGGTCTGGCTCCATGGTATCTCAAGGATTAGCCGTGTGCATACTCCAGCAGCTTTGCATGTTTCTTGGCCATATCTAGCTTTAAACTCCATGCAGCAGGAGGTCATTCTTCCCATTGCTATGCTTCTTATTTGTTTAGATTTCATTCAGTCGGTGGATCTGCCACAAGCTTTAAATTCTTGTATAACTTGGTTGGTCAGTGAATGCATGTGTATAACTTACTGATAAGTGACACATTTTTGTCATTGTTTCCAGACCGCTGTAGTTCGTAATGCTTGCCTTGTGTGCACCGTTTTGTGTTTAGCGGTAATCTCTTTCAGATGTTGTATGCTATGGTAGCTTAATAAACGGTTACTTCAGGCAAAGTACCTGAATAATTTCACTCTGCCTATATAAACACATTTATTCTTGTTTTAGCCCTTATCGTTCTAAGCAGAGGCGTTAGGGCACAGTTGAGATGAGAAAGCGGTAAACCAGTCTTCAGGGCTGGGAGCCATAACGGCTAGGTACGTACCCACCGCCTCCGTGACACTGGTGCCCAGCGAGGGTAACGGCGCAAGAGTTGTCAAATGAAGCACAGATTTACAACCGCCGTAAGAATTTCCATTGTGCCAGGGTGTCTGGGAAACTTTATTTACTTGGCTTTGTACTTACTGGAGAAAAAAAATAGATATTTCTCAGTAGGAAAAAAGGTCAATTGTCTTGTATGATATCCCTAGCTACTATAAAGAGGCTTATGGCATCACCAGGAATTTTGACTCTGATCTGAGAAATAAAATAAGACAAATGAAAACTGCCAAGTGATAAATATTCCCTTTCCATTTCACTTCCCCAAAGTCCAAGGATGTAGCACCAAAAATCTGTGCTGAAGTGCTCTTGCTTGCTTCCCTTAAAACAGTGCATTTCTTACTACTTTTTAGAAACTATTATTGAATCAGTTTTGGCTAGGCTATTGCTTAAGAAAAGCTCCACTCTGACTCATATGATACTTAAGCAAGTTAAAATATGTGGCAAGAAGGTCTTAACTCTCACTGATGTTCAGTTGCAAATTAATTTTCTAGAGGATGATGCCTTGCTTGATACTCAATGATTTATTGAACCACTATTACTGTTTTACTTTGTTCAAAGCTATTTTAAGTGTGATGCTGTATGTCTAATTTGGATTTCTTCATCCTATAACTTAAAACTGATCCTATAACTTAAAACGCATTTTAGTCCTGTAACTTTTAAGAATAGATAAACTGATCTTCCCTGCCTTGGAATAGCAGCTTATGGCTTAATCCTGAAACTGCACAGTCATACTTTGGAAATGTTGCTTGCCTACTGCTAGTTGCTTCCAGAATGACACACTGTGGAGTAAAAATGCGAAATTTAATTTTGAGAATTCCGCAATCATTAACTGTTATGGTTATACAACTATATATATATATATATAAAATAATCAGATGGTGTATAATTGTCCAAAACAGTATGTATTTCTTCCTCAAAATTTGAATGCATATTATTTGAATTTCACGCGGAGTCTTCCTGTGTTTTGCAGGTTCCTGTGAGGAGTCTCCAGCTGATGCCTGGCTGTAAGAGGGTGATGGCTTCTGCCCCTGAGAACAGGGAGGCCGAGGGGAAGGCAGTGCCTTGCTGTTCGTTCCTGTGGCCACCGGGTGTCATGCTAAGAGCAGGCTTTGGCCAGCCTGGGAGCACTACTATGGCAGCAGCACTGGAGGCTTCGCGTAGTAAGTGCTTTGCACCAAATCAGACTCTAAAGGAGTAATTATTTACCTTTGGTGTCTTTTTATTATTATTATTTTTTAATATTCTGAAGGCTAAACAGTGTTGTTACTTTCCATTTCTACATTCAGAATGTGAAATACTGGGTTGTAACGTAAAATACTGAGGGAGTTAAAGGCATTTGGATTAAGATGTTCTGTAAATGCTACATACGCAGTTAGTGAAACTTCTGCATCTGCACATCAAATTTGCACGAGCTTAAATACACCATTTCTGAAGATGTTAATAGCTATTTCTAATGATTACTTTGTTAGCAGTTGTTTTGAATTTGTACATGATGGACATTTTACAATTAAAGTGCAGGAGGACCGGAGAGACAGAATCAAGTAACATCTTCCAAGTTCTGTTTTGCTGGTTTTCGGGTCCCGTCCCCCCCCTCATGTCCAGCAAAGAGGGAAGTCTTAGAGAAGGTCCATGGCACCATGTAAGGCACCACCAGTATGGGGTCAGGCTGGTGTTACACTGAAGAAAGCTTGCTAAATTCGGTGTTTAACATATCTTGCTAGTCTTGTTTTAAATAATTTTTACGAGTGGTTTATGTGGGAGAATGAGCAAATAGGTGCACTGGATATCTTTAAGAACATGAATAATAGCGTGAAAAAAAAAAACCCGTGAAGAAAAGGAGATGAAAGGTTTAATGAAGTGGAGCAAGGTCCATTGTACACTAGGCAATAAGGACAGATTTTGGTAGGACAGAGATTTATGGAGCCTTAAAAGTGAAGACATGAAGCCAGAACTTAAAGCTGAAGGGCACTGGAGGAAAACTGAGATGCACAAAGGGGTAATAATTAAGATATTAGAGAGCACTTTCAACATACTGGAGTGAGAGGGGGGAAAAAAGGGATTTTTGTCATGTGTGTGTACGTTAGTCTTCAGCTTAGCATAGCTGCATTAGTGTCAACCCAGATGAATTAATCTGGAGATCTCTGGAGAATGCTACTAAGTTGCTGAGAAATTGTTCAAGAAAACTGGGAATGGGCTGATATTCAAGCTTTGTGTATAATGTGTACCGGCATCTGAGACAGTCCTGGAATTGCTGTTCCGTGTTGCATGTGATGTATAAAAAATAATAATGATTGCATACACTTTATGGAATATTAGTTCCTATTTATTCCCATTGCTACCCAACACTTAACAAAGATATTTGGTGTTTAATTTTTAAATATATTTGTGTATGTTTACATGTACATATATATAATATTTAAATGGTGTTTTTCATAGATGGCACACAGAGACCAGTCAGCTCCAGCTTGACCTACAGAATGCCAAGAACCTATCAGGGAGCAAATATATTTGAACTTCCTGCTAAGTTAAAAGCAAGTTTTATGGTGTGTTTATATGATGCAGTGTTTTTTGGGGTTGGGTAGAGGGAGGTGGATGCGTTTGTCCTTTTGGTGAAGGATAATATTTCTACTGCCATCTTAAGAGTTGGAATATTTCTCATATTTAGAATTCCCAACTGAAGAATGTTCATTAACTGGACAGGCTGCAAAAGCTAGCAGCACAAATAATGAAGAAATCTTTATGGTACTTGTTTTCTGTGCTTCTGATCAGTCTCAGCCTGGCTTACTCATAACTTGGCAATCTTTTTTTCTTGACTGTGTGGGAATTCTGTTATGAATGTCATACTTAAACCTGGATGGATTTAAAGATCTGAAGCAGTTGGACAACTTATGATTATCAGATAATTGAAATACAAACTTTCTTTTGATTGGATCAGACACAGGAACAATTAATTTTTTGGTTTTCCACTATGGTTGCATTTGGAGTAGTGTCAGAACTTGAAAACTTGCCTCTTTTCAAACCAATAGCTGTTTTAAAGGCTATTGCATCTACTGCCAGTAAGTTTTCTTGTGAAGGTACTTCCATGAAGAATATGGTCAGACCTCTCAAAGAACTCTGTTTAATCTGAGCTGTTTTTACATTAGAAAATTAGTCCTTTTTTAAACCCACATTTCAGACAGAAAGTTGTTCACCTGCTGTTCTGTGTGCTTTGCACCATTGATTGTCTCTACCGTTCTATGTGAGCATCTACCAATATTAGGTTAATCAAGGTGACTACTCCCTCACATGATGCTTTCCTTTCTCTTCTCTCTTGCCCCACCCCAAAATTTTTCTCCAGGGAGAGAATGGCAATATATTATATTCTGTATGTATGGTTGAAAGGGCTTACGTACACATGCTACTGTGCGGGTGTTAAGAGATGGCAAAGCCGAAGTAGTGTGAAAGCTCAATTTGAAAGAGGCATTCCTTGAAGTAGTTGCTGATGAGGAGATGCTGATATTTTTTTCTTCAGGCTAGAATCTGCTTTCTGAGGGTTTTGGCCATCTTCTGTGTCAGGGGACTCAAACCCAGCTGGGTGATGTGCTATCTCCTAACAACAGAAAATAGAAAAACTGTTAAATGTACAAGTTAAGCAGGAGTGTAATATCAGTGAAACCTGAGAGATGGTTGAATCAGCTAAGTGTGGCTGAGCAGTTTAAAAAGTGGTGCAGCACTCTGCTACCAACTCCTCCAAATCCTTTCCTGTGCATGATAGCATATTCCTCTGCTTCAACTAGCTGGTTTTAATTAAGAGTTGAAGTCATTCAAGTATTGCTTTGGCAAAAGCAATATGATCAGAGATTGTGAATGATTTTACTGTTGCTATATTTCAAGTTTCAGTGCTCTATTAGAAATTCTTCTATGTCATTTCTAATCACTGCTTTAAAGACTGTCACTTCTATTGCCAATAAACTTGCTTACTGGGATAATATGATGAAGAAAATATAAGCCATGTCCGTTCAGTGGCTAGGCACAGACGTTGGAGGTGGATTTCAGACTTTAAAATAAATGGTGGTGTTCTGATTCCTTATAGAGTCTTTAACATTTTAGTGTGTCCCCTTGGGTTTGTGCCACTCATTTGGGAGTGATAGTGGAAGTGATATTATTTGTTCACCTTCCTTTTTCCTGAGGTTGTAAAAACAGGCAGTTCACCCAGAACTGTTAATATATCTCTCAATCACCCTTCCTTTGCAGCAGGGTATTCATTGATTTATACCTGCCTGAGGGAGCTTCTTCCCAGAAGCTGTCACTGGTGGTACAGGTCCCACCTGTGCTCTTTGCAGGCTGAGCCTTGACAGGAAACACTCCTTACCCCCTGGATGTTGTGAAGAACCTCAGTTTTCTTCTGATTCATCTCCCCTTTTCCTTAACAGTGAAACAAAAGGATCTATTTAATAAGCGTTTACAGTTAAGATTTTAGGTAAAGGACTGAAAACAAAGATATATGTGGAAATCTTTAAGCTAGGATTGTGTTTTATAGCTTGGATCTGTTTAACCTGCTTTCTACCACAGCATCAGTAGTAGAATTCAGTGTGCAGTGGCACCTTGTTTCCCCGGTGTTGCAGTCACTTCTGAATTTTCTTCTGGTGCCTCTTCTAGCTTTGGTGGTAAATTTTAGGAAACAGATGAAATACCATGAAGAAAAATTATAGCTAGAAGTAGAAAAGCTGATATTTTACAGTGATTGCTGCTACCTCAACTGATATGTACTTTATTGGGACTTAAGTGAAGCACTTCTTTGACTGGATAGTTTGGTTCCTTAGGAGGCACTCATGTTTTAGGCAGTTGAAGGGATTGCACAGTGGCTGTTTGCTTTGACTTTCTAGGCTTTGTAGTTTTATTTATATTGGATGTCACCACACGCATATTCTATGAAGTTTGTGATTTTTGAGCAATCACCAGATTTGTCTTGTGAGTGCACATGATCCTGTCGAGACAGATAACTGATCTAGCCACATACTCTTCAGCTTAGATGTATTTGTGAGATCAGGTCTTGATTTGTGCAAGTGTGTTCCCAATGTGTCATCTTAGTCCTGTATTGAAGACAAAGGTTTTGTTTCTATTTTTATATCTTTTATAACAAGTTACAATAAACAGTTTTGGGGTTTGCATGAGATCTAATTATATTATTGGGTTCTTAACGAGACAGAAAAATGGTACGTTGTGTAAAGCTAGTAATTACTGGGAGACTCAGAAGATATATTTGAAAAAGATCTAGTGGTAACTGCTTAAAATATTGCAGCTGCTGCAGAGTTTGCTTTTAATTTTAGGTTGGGTATATATTCATACACAGGACATCTAGTTACCAAGTCTGACTTAACTAGTAGTTGTCTTTTTTATGATGTTGAGCAATCGAAATGGGGAAAAAAATACCATGACTTTTTGGTTTTCAGTTTGGATCTTGAGTTCTTTTTAAAGGAATATATTGCTGAATATTTAAGAACTACAAGGGTTTAATACATTGTCTTAAGCTGGGTACTACCAGGCTGAATTTCATCACTCTTCTATTTTACTGTTTGAATGTGGGACATGTTTAGAAAAGGGGAAAAAAGAAAAATCATAGTTTTGCCGGAAAAGAATACTCTCTGCAAATGTCTGCCTATGGAGGCACAGAGAGAGAAACATCTGCTGCTTCCACAGTGATACCATCTTCCTCCTGGATACTTAGGTACTGCAAAGACCACAGAATAAGGGAGGGAGTCTAGGCAGGCCCCATTATGGCTGAATTGACAGGTTTAGACACCATTTTTTCTCGGGAGCACTGGAAAGTGAGTCTTACCTTCTAGCTCCAAAACACTTTCTTGTTTTCATTTTGGTAATGATTCTAAACGGAGACCCTTCAGCTGTGCATGCAGGGCCTGATCTCTTAAGACAGAAGTTTCTGAGGTTTCCTCGGTTGAAGGAAACTCTATTTGCTGTTTACTGTTGCATGGGATGGGATGTACTTGGTAATCCAGGGTGTTGCAGTATTTTGAGTATTAGCCATTTCAACTCTGCTCAAATATGTCTGAAAAAGAGTGTGTTTTATGAAGCACACTTGCCCTGGTTCTCATGGGGGACTTCAACATACCGGATGTCCCCTGGAAATACAGCGGAGAGGAAACAGCCCAGGGTGTTCCTGGAGGTATAGAAGATCACTTCCTGACACAGCTGGTTAGTGAGCCAAGCAGGGGAGCTGCCCCACTGGACCTGCTGTTTACAAACAGGGAAGGACTGTGGCGCTCATATGGTGGTTGGAGGACGTCTTGGGAACAGCAATCATGAGACGATAGTTTTCAGTTCTCAGAGAAGTAATGAGGGCGATCAGCAGAACCACTTTCTGGGACTTCTGGAGGGCTGACTTTGGCCTGTTACAGAGCCTGGTTGATGCAGTCCCTTGGGGGCAAGTTCTGAATAGCCAGGGGGTCCAGGAAGGCTGGACATTCTTCAAGAACACAATCTTAAAGGCGCAGGAGCAGGCTGTCCCCGTGTGCCTGAAAGACAAGCCGGCAGGGGAGAAGATCAGCCTGACTGAACAGAGAGCTTTGGCTGGAACTCAGGGTGGGGAAAGGAGTGTTTACCACCTTTGGAAGAAGGGGCAGGCAACTCGGGAGGACTGTAAGGATGTCATGATGTTATGCAGTAAGAAAATTAGAAGGGCCAAAGCCCAGCTAGAACTTAATCTGGCTGCTGCTGTAGATGACAGTGAAAAATGTTTCTGTAAATACATTAGCAACAAAAGGAGGGCCAAGGAGAATCTGCATCCTTTATTGGATGCAGGGGGGAACACTGCCACAAAGAATGAGGAAAAGGCTGAGGTACTTGATGCTTTCTTTGTCTCGGTCTTCAATAGCAAGACCAATTACGCTCTGGGTACTCACCCCTGGAGCTGGAGGACAGGGGCAGGGAGCAGCCCCGGAGGAAACAGTTAGTGACCTGCTGCTCCACTTTGGCACAGACAAGTCCGTGGGGCCAGATGGGATCCACCGAGGGTACTGAGGGAGCTGGTAGAGGAGCTCGCCAAGCCACTCTGCGCAGTTTATCAACAGTCCTGGCTACCTGGGGAGGTCCCAGCAGACTGGAGGTTACCCAACATGATGCCCACCTACAAGAAGGAGGATCTGGGAAACTACAGGCCTGTCAGCCTGACCTCGGTGCCGGGGGAGGTTATGGAGCAGGTCATCCTGCGTGCCATCGTGCAGCACGCGCAGGACAACCGAGGGATGAGGCCCAGCCGGCCTGGGTTTATGAAAGGCAGGTGCTGCTTGACAAACCTGGTCTCCTTCTACACCAAGGTGACTCACCTCTTGGATGAGGGAAAAGCCGTGGATGTTGTCTGTGTGGACCTTGGTAAAGCCTTTTACACCGTCTCCCACAGCATTCTGCTGGAGAAACTGGCTGCTTGTGGCTTGGACAGACGTACTCTACGCTGGGTAAAAAGCTGGCTGGGCGGGCGAGCCCCAGGAGTGGTGGCGAGTGGGGTTACACCCAGCTGGTGGCCGGTCACACGCGGTGTCCCCAGGGCTCCGTGCTGGGGCCCGTTCAGTGTCTTTACGGAGGGCCTGGCTGAGGGGATGGAGCGCACCCTCAGCCAGTTTGCAGACGGCCCCCAGCTGGGCGGGAGTGTTGGTCGGCCTGAGGGCAGGAGGCTCTGCAGAGGGTCTGGGCAGGCTGCACCGATGGGCCGAGGCCACTGTACGAGGTTCCACCAGGCTCAGTGCCGGGCCCTGCCCTTGGGTCACAGCAACCCCCCACAGTGCTCCAGGCTGGGGGAGAGCGGCTGGGCAGGGCCTGGGGGGAAAGGGCCTGGGGGTGCTGGCTGGCAGCCGGCTGGGCAGGAGCCAGCAGGGTGCCCAGGTGGCCAGGAAGGCCGGCAGCGTCCTGGCTGGTGTCTGAAACGGTGTGGCCAGCGGGGCAAGGGCAGTGACCGTCCCCCTGCGCTCGGCACTGGTGAGGCCGCACCTCAGGTACCGAGTTCAGGTTTGGGCCCCTCGCTGCAAGAGGGACAGGGAGGTGCTGGAGCGTGTCCAGGGACGGGCAGCGAGGCTGGTGGGGGGTCTGGAGCACAAGTCTTGTCAGGGGGGGCTGAGGGAACCGGGGTGTTCAGCCTGGAGAGGAGGAGGCTCAGGGGGAACGTCATTCTTCTCTAGGATTCCTTGAAAGGAGGCTGTAGGCAGGTGGGGGCAGGTCTCTTCTCCTGGATAACAAGTGATGGGACAAGAGGAAACAGCCTCAAGTTGCACCAGTGGAGGTTCAGATTGGGTATTAGGAAAATCTTCTTCACTGCAAGGGTGGTCAAGCATTGGAACAGGCTGCCCGGGGAGGTGATAGACTCCTAGATTCCTGGAGGTGTTTAAAAAATGCATAAATGCATTGCTTAGGGTCATGGCTTAGTGATGGACTTGGAATTCCTGTGTTAATGGTTAGACTTGATATCAAAGTTTTTTTCCAACCTAAACAATTCTGTGATTCTAAATATGGAAATGCTTGAATCCAGCAGTGACTACCTGCGCTTATTTGGAAAACAAGATTAATAAATGCCAGAAGGAGATTTGCTCCATCCTTTTGCTCTTTTTTGGGGTGTCAGCCACAAATGATAAACTCTGGTAACTCTTTAAGAGCTGGAACTTGAGAGAATTTCCAGAGTTAACAGAATTAAAACTGAATTGTTCCTCATTCTGTTACCTCAGAAGACAATGCTCAGATTACATAACTGAGTAGTAAAGCATTGAGCTTTGTACTTTGCTGGAAATCAGTATTTGGTGAAAGTCTTTGTCTCCCTTCAGGTACAAACTAAGGAAAAGTTAGCTAATGAACATATGCACCAAAGGTGTTTTCAGATAGTGTATAAAATAGCTGCATTTAGTAATAATTAATACTGTGTAAATATCCCCAACAATTAACTAAGATATGAAAATCTCCTTACTTCAGTGTAAATATTACTCTGTATGGTCTTAGTTCACTCCAACTCTCTCCAAAGCTTTCAATTCTATCTCCAGCAAACAGCCAGAATCAGTATACACTGTAATATCATCAGATCTGCACTTCCAACACAGAAACTTAACGGTGACCTGATATGATTATAGCAATAATAAGAGATCAGCATGCTTCACAGTTGTGCAATTCATGTCTTCTATGATTTATTTTGTCCTAATCCCACTGTGCAATATTTGTAAAGAGTGAGTGACTGGAAGGCAACAAGTTCAGTTACATGTAATTCCCACTTAGTAATTGATTTAGTTCTCTTGAGATGTTAAGTGAAGTTTTATTAAGGGTACGTGCAAATCTCCTTTGACTTAAGTGTTAATTATCTAGCAACATAGAAATTGTGAGTGGTACTCATTTTGTTTTTCTTTGAGAAGATTACAGATTTGTAATTATTTTGTAACATCACCTTTTTCTGTCAGTTTATTGAAATATCTACTCTATTTCATTATCCTTATAAGTGTAGAGTTTCAGTTGAACTGTTTCACTGACTTGACTTTTCTCAACAATCTGTAAAAATCCTACTAGTTTTCTCAGCTTTGGCAGTTTATGCAACAATCATGGCACACCCATAAGGTCAGCTATAATTCTTTGCAAACAAGGCCAGGAACATTTCTTTAAATTACATTCTAGCAGCCTACAAAGAAACATCATGTCCTCATACCAAATGTTTTAATTAGACAAGACTTGATTCCTGCAGCTCTGGTTGCAAATCATCACAATTTGTGTGCCTGAAGTGTGAAGAGCCTAAATCCCATTACAGAACCAGATGTTTCTTCACATTGCTTGAGCAGACCACTCATTTTTAAACTTCAGATGTAAACCAGTAATGTAATATATACAGGAGTGAGGGTGGAGGAGGACTTCCACAAAACGTTGTGTAGAAAGGTAGCTGGAATTGATGACATTGAAATAGTGAACTAAATACACAGTTATATGGGATTGATGAAGATTTCTTCATTGAACCTGTTTCTTTATTGAAGTCACCGCTTCATTAGGAAAGAATTTGGGCCTGTAGGTTTTTGTGTGCACTGCCGTTTTGGGAAGCTCTCTGAGACTTGAGATGCAGCCACATGCATTTCTGATTTTATTATTTTTGTCCTGCTATGATCACTTGTGGCAGAGACAAAATGTGTTCTTTAACATCATGGATTGCTTTATTGAAACAATACTGAGATAAGCATTGTTTTCTTCCATCTAATTTGTACCTGCATATAACACTTTTTTCTGGTTGAAGGAGTAGGTCATATGGCTGCTAAAATTCTAAGTCTTTGCTGAGGACACCCCCAAATCACTCTTTTGGGAGAATAACAGTCAAGGAGTGGGTAGACTTGTGTTGGGGAGAGGGTATATGCAGGGAAGGAACAGAATTATTACCCTTTCTCTCTGGAAAGCTATAAATTTTTCTAACAGTGATGCATGCTTTGACTTCCTACATACGAGTTCTGGTAAAACAGGAAGGAAGCCCACACAGTTGTCTTTTACAATACAGAATTAGTCTTTGTAACTTCCCAATGAGGCCAAGAAGTTAGTTTTGGTTTTTTGGAAGGAACTAAATAATTCTGTGGATAAAACTTCTGTGAGTATATTGGAATAAAAAAAGGTTTGGTTTAGGTGGATGTAGAAACATGAATACCCCCTAGCCAGGGTAGGCTTGATATTTTTCTGTAAGTTAATGTCATTTCTAGGACTGGTTAAAGAAACTTATGACAATGTCAGATACAGGGAATCTGGAGTTCAGTGACTTATGGCTCTCAGAATAAAAAGCAGCTTTCTACAGTAGTCTTATTTCAATATAGTAAAATGCATGTTGAACACAGAGTTTGTCTACAGCTGCTGCAACATTTGATTGATGGGATGGGTAGCTTGCTCATGCAAACCATGATACCAGCTGGCACCTGCAGAGAATGACATTGGCAGTTTGTGTAGGGACAGGTAAAAATGTTTATTACATTTTGCACTCATAGACCAATACCACACTATGCATAAAAAATTTAAAAAGCTAAAACTGTCCCCAGGTCAAGTCCCACTCTCTGTTAGTACAGCTGTGTCCTTTTACAAGCTAGTCTTTGGTGCTTTGGCTGGTTGTGTTCTTAAAAGGCAAACACTACTCCCTTTGGCATTTCATACTCAATAGACTTCATTACCGGCAATGTTTTCCCTTACTTTGTTCCTTTTATTAACCCTAGATGACTCTTGCAATCTCTCAGGAATCTAATCCCTGCCTCTTTGGATCACTCCTGTCCCCAGCCCCCACCCTTACCCACATACCTTGGAGATACTACACAATGCCTCCTAGCAAAAACTTTCAGGAATTAACATCTCTTTCCACTTGAGCAAAGAGTGCACTTAATTATTTATTTGATATACCTGCCAAAACTATTTAATTTTTTTTTAATGGCTTTGCTTCCTAGTCTTTTTTACCACCTCGTCCCATTAGGAAAAAAAATAGAACTAATTTTATTTCAAATGTTTGGGAAATCAGAATGGGGCACAGGACTGTGTTTGGAGAATGCAATAAACACAGCTGTGAAGGGTGTTAGACCTCCAATGGCCTTCCTAACGAGCACTTAAAAGCTCTTTGGGATGAGAGGGCTATACAGGTTAAACAGATGCAATATAGTGGAATAGCAATTAACCTTTTTCTTTCATATTCTTTATTTGCATAAATTGATGGAATGGGTCCTTTTACAAGGACAAGATTAACAGGAGGTGATCCCATTTCAGTGTGAAGTTAGATATTTTAATTTTTTCCTCATGAGTGCAGTAAGCAGAGCATAGTACGCAAGGATTAGCTCAACCTGACATGTCTCCATTTATGAAAGGTCCTTCAAAGGAAAATCCTGATGTAGTTTGACACAAAAATGCTGTCAGGAAGAAACACATTAAGTAATTTACTTTCCAATTAGAATATATTTATTACTTACATGGGCCAAAATATTTGTAGAAACATGTTGAACGTCTAGTTCTTTTTCTAACTTGCCTTCAAATCAGATCTCAGTGTAATTTTATTCATGGCTTCTTTTCCTTAATAGCATTTTTTCAGTTCATTTAAAATAGAAGCTATTATATCTTTTCTGATAGCGGGAAAGACTTCTGTGGTAGAGTAAAGCCAAAATCAGAAACTGAAATGCTTGAATGTTCACCAAGATGGAACAAATTATTGGCATCTTCTTCTTTTGTAATTAGAACATAAATAATGAACCCTGTGAGAGATTAGATTATAAGAAAATTAAAAAGCAGTTTTCTTTCATTCTACTTGCTTCTGATTAGGTCAGAAAATGGTATAAGTTATTCATTGTTTGGCAGACTAGGATAAAAAAAACAGTAAATGAACCTGAACAATTATTGATGATGTCTGAAACATTTTATGATTACTGCAGACCTATCATGACATTGTTCCAGAAGAGGGCAATCTGTTGTCTTATTCAACGCTGCCAAACAGGGCTCAAACCTGTAAACTCTGCCCCTTAAAAGCAGATTTTACAGTTTTTTATATAATAGAAATAGTGATTTGTGACTCTTGTAACTCTTTATATTATCACAATGGCAGAATTTAATGCTACAGAGGAGTACTAGCTCTCTCTGTATCCTGAACTAATCTCTGGACCTGAAAGGATGAGCAGCACAGGATTCTGCCTGCACTGTGCAGTGCCCCCAGGTTATGAATATTTACTAAAGACCACACCTATTTCATACTTTACTGCCTTCTCAATGAAAAACATAAAATTATATGAGCATAACTATAGAATCGTGATAGGAAGGGGGTACTATGGCTATTAATTTCCTACTGTACAATAAAATCCCAGTATTTCTTGCTTATTTCAAAGTTTCCCTCTCGCTTAGGAACATGCATGAGCCTCATCTTGCTCAGCTATTTGCTGATGGTTTCATTAGGCAGGAAAGTGAAACAGTTAAAATATGCCCTTAATATGGGGTTTTATACTTAGGCTGTTATTCCAAAAATTTACGGATAAATCTTCCTTCAAAGACCAACCTGCCCCTCAGTGACTGGAACCAAACAAAAGTCAGTCCAGATCCTGTAGTAAGCTGTGTGCATTTATCATATTCATAAGGTTGTAAAATTATGATTCAATATGTATGCTCCCATGAAATACATGATTAATTGTGTGGAAAGCCTTCACCCTGAAATTTGAACACCGCTGCGTGATGCAGAAAAGAACGTTTTATCTCACTGTGGGCTAATGATTTATTTGGAGCTTAGTGAAACATCTGTTTGAGGACAGCAGATGATCGCTGCTCATACAGCCATGGGATATTATAATTTCTAGGGAGGTGGAAGCAGTTTATATTCCAAAGGAGAATTCAAACTCTTTTGAGAATAAATAACTGGTACCATTTTTAGGTAGGTACCCCTCTTTCCTAATGGAGGCTTGTGGGAGAGTTTGGGCTTTTGGAAAGGAGGGAAAAACAAAGGAAGTGGAGAGGTGGGGAGGGAGAAGTATTTGTGCCCAAACTGGGATTCTGCTTGCTGATAGCAAACTTCAAGACAAAGATCTTACAATACAGGGGATTGAGTTATATGACTGAAAAATCACAGCAGCTTTACAGCTCCGTACCACAATGCGAGAGAAGTCCCTGGGATTTGATCCAAAAATCTTGGCATGATTTTTTCTTTTAATACCCTTGGCTTACTTACCTTTGTAATACATTGTGTATGTTTGGGGTTGCTAATTAATAGTTTATTCTTTACCCAAGCCTTTTATATAAGGTTTTTTCAGAGTAAGCGTCACACACACAATTCTATTCTGCTAGATGAAGCAATAAAAATCCTAGGATAGTTGGAAAACTTTTATAGAGATCAGAGAAAATTCTTCTTGTTATCCAGAAGAGACTCTGTGAAGCTGAATGTGCAGGTATGGATGTTCATAAATACACCCATGTATGATACATTTGTGGTGACCAGAAATACATGTGGCATAAAACAAGCCAGTGGGAAGAACAACAAAACGTGTTTTTGTATCTGATTTGTGAAAACTAGGGTAGGTTTTTAGATGTTTTGGGTGGGGTTTTTTTTGTTTGTTTTCAGCTTCAGTTTGATACAACAAATGTGAAATACTGCTTTTGCCAGGCTATTCTTTTTCTAGACTCTTCCATTACAGATAATCCATAAGTGTGAGTTCCAAAAGGGACAATTATGATTTATTTCTTCTTGGCACAGGCCCTGGATGTTCATGCAAGCCTCCTAGAGGCTGCTGATCACTTCGCTAAGGTTTATGCCACTTCTAGGCTGCTTTTCTTAAGGTCTAAAGGAAGGCAGGCACTCAGCTGCAGGCGACTGCTGTGGCTTGTACCTCCTCCTCTAGACCACTTTGACAACCTGAATTTCAACTCTTTCTTTTTTATAGCCCACCATTATAATTGGATGCTTCATCTTTCAGAGTAAGATGATAAATATCCTAGTTTTAATGTGATAGCACTTCTGGTTGCCGTGCTTATCAGTAACTTGTTCTATTCCAGATGAGAGGAGGAAAAAAAACCTTTGAACATCCGTGTTATCAGTCCAGTCCTATTATATTAAATAAATCCTGTTTTGAAGATTATTTAATTGTCATCATCACTGGTGATGCTAGAAATGCAAACAAGTGCTCTGGGAAAGCTGATGAGTCATGACTAGAGAAGTTTATTAGTTTGAGATTTCTTTTGGTTCTATGTGCATTATCTTAAACTGATTGCATGTTTCTGTACTGTAATCACACAAAATACTTTTTTGTTTGAATTCTCTGTGAATATCAATTATCTTTACTACCAGGGTATTGTATTAATATCTCTATGCAGTCTGAATGACTGGTAAACTGTCAGACTGAATATTCAAAGTACATATTATAAAAGGACAAAGTGGACCTACATATTGCAGTTTTAAACACCTATATCGCATCTCTCCTAGTTCACTATTCCCATGTAACTATTATTATATATACTCCTCCTCTCAGCACCATGTGGTGTGTGCACACTGTATCTTTTCTCAGGAAAAATCTGAAAATAATGCTGCAATTGTAAGCTGAGAATGTGCCATCCACCCTCTACCTTCTGCATGCGTGCATTATATTTCAATTTTTACTTCATTGCCAGAGTCATCTCTCTTGTCACTATGAGCAAAGCATCGATTTCCCCCTTTAGGTCAATTATTACACCACTCCTACAGTAATAAGGGGAGGATATGTGTCTGTGCATCCACTAGAAGCTGGGGCTTTGAGATTTATAGTGATATAAGACAGAAGAAGGTATATTTCCATGAGAGGGCAGAGCAGCAGGAGCTGCTATAATAGTTAAAAAGAAGTGAGTTATGTACTCCGACCAGTGCTAGCTGCAAAAGGCAAACCAGTAAAGAGCTGAGCCCTGGATGGATGGCTCTGGATGCAGCAGACATGCACCTGACACAGGAATTTCTGCCAGCAGTGCAAGCTGGTTTTCCTGGGTAGCCAGGAAGTTCAAGGCAGCTGTGGTAGGATGACCTTGAGCACACATGCTCCAAGGTAGCAGCTACTGCTGGCTCTTTCTTTTAGGTGCATCCAAGTAGGAAAAGTGAGTATTTGGGCCTCTGTGTAGCCAAATTGTAGATTTGCCATGACTTACTCTATATTTTTTCCTTTTAAGATAAATGCTAAACCCAAGAGCAGTGTACATGCCTGGAAAATACTTGCATAATAAGGTTAGTACGCCCTAGTGAATCTTTTGCAGGCCTGTGCAATACAGTGTCTGTTGTTGATTTTCCTTTTTCAGATTCCTAGTGGATTGTTTACTTTTTACATTCAAGAAATTACCCAGGCTAGTGGTTGCTGCAGCCACCCCCCAACTCTGCCCCAATAGATATGAGTGTAGAGCTCTTGAACTTCATAGATTCAACTGTACCAAATGAGTTTTCACTGTAACAAGTTGTATAAGACATGATTTTTATATACAATGTATTTTTTAAAATTATACTTCTATTAGTCTTTCTTCTTTCCATTATTAATTTTATCTGGTTTTATCAAGGATTAACAAAATATGGACCTGGAAAATATTGAATACTGCCTACTGTTTAGTTTTGAAAAGATTCCTTCTCAGGAAAATACCTTAGAATATCTCCACAGGCTATAAAACCTACATAAAATCATAAATTTTCCTTGGCAATCTTTTATTTTAACTGAAGAAAAGTAAAATAAAGGTAATTGAATAAAAAAAGAAGAAAATAGTGGTTCATGGTGTTTCATGGAGAAAGCAGACTGTAAGGCTTGCTTTAGATCAGCTAAAATAGATTTTCTGACTGTTCCTAAACAGTTGTCTACTTGCATTCTTTTTTGAGAAATTTTTGTTTTGTTCCAGATTGGATATTGCATATTCATAGGATTATTTAAAAAAATTGACCCGATTTAGAATTTCATGCCTTGAAAAAACAATCATAATCAGTTCCTTTCTCCCTCAGTTACTAACCAGATGTTTTTTCTTTTTTTAATTCTTAGATGGGTAAGCTGCAAAGAGTATGGACATTACACGTCCTGATTCTGTTTTTTTGAGAGTTAAATTATACACAACTGATATTTTGGCAAATATTAGGCTTTGAAAATTCTGCATGTATCACCCCGGTCTAATTTATGAGCTAACCATACAAATGAAGAGGAATGGGGCGCGTGGAGTAAAAACCTTTTGTGTTTTCTACAAACATTTCACATGTAAAAGCAATGCACAGCCATCTGGACTTGTGGCCTAGGAATTAAGCCACATCTTTTTTTTATTTCAGCTTATGCTAGATCTTTAGTACTTAAGCACATTAGGATTTATGCTAGATTTTGACTTGGATTCCTTCCTATCTTGCAATTTTCTTCTTCAAGGTGTGCTTTAGCGTCAATTATGTTTCAGGGTAAGAGTGCACTTTTGTTGTAAGCATTGCTTTCGTAATTATGTTCTGCAGTGAGGCTATTAAAAAAGAAAAAAGAGACAACACTCATAGTAAACAATTTGATGTAAACAGGTGAGTGTTAAAAATATAACAAGTCCATGTCTTTGGGGTGACCCTAAACTATTCGTCAGATTAGGAATATGCCTCTAAAACAGTGTCTAACAAAGTTAATTTTCTTGTCAAAACCACTCTTTAAGCACAGTATATAACTGCAACTTTCAGCAAAAACTTTGTTTAAATTCATGAGGTCACTGGAAAGAAATGTTTACATTTGTTTGTATCGAAACCAAGCTAAATACACAAACGGTTAAGTTTTGCATCTTCCCTTGTATTACATCACCACAGAAAGTAGACCTCATGTTATCAGAACAAGCAAAAAAAAAAACAACTCCTGGTTTGTTTGGTTTTTTTTATTTATTTCATAGATGGGAGAGAATCAGCAGAAAGAAACCAGATTCTGGTAGAAGATGGACCTGTGGTGACCTGTTACTGGCAAAGAACCAAGGGGCACAGAGCTGGGGGCTATAGTGAAGGTTTTTTTTGCTTTTTAAACTGGTTTAAAACTAGAGTTATCAGGGGATGCTGCAGCAGAATTGTTCATCTTCACTCACTGTTAGGAAATTTAAACCTTTTGCTTGGAGAAGGTCTGATCAACTGGGTGGTTAAGTTTCTAGGAAACCTGGAAAAGGCTTAGAGAGAAGCTGTTCTGAGCAACCCAACTGAAAAGCTACCCTCACTTCTCGGAGTGAAGGAAGACATTTCTAAGGTGAAAAATTTTTAGGCTTGAAAGGTTTGGATTTTTGTATAAACATGGAAGTAACTCAAATTTTATATTTATGTATAAATGCTCTGATTTTGCTGCAGTTTTGTTATCTCTATATAAATAGTTTTGTATAAAATGACAGTGTGAGACTCCACCACAGTTCAATCTCGTATGTGCAGAATAGTGTCAACAGGATTTGGCAAATAGTTGGATAGATAGATCCAAGTATGTGATATAGCTATTGATCTGTGCTTATTTTAGTCTCATAACTCTGTACTGATAAAAGTGAGACAGTTCTGCTGGTAGTACAGGTAAGTACTGCACTAAAATCTATAGAGTGTACTGCTGTGGCATTAAATAAGGATCACATCCCATAGGAACAATGCTTGAAATACTCACTTGATAGTTCACCCTTCATTCTGCAGGTAGCGAAGCATATTTTGTAGGCACTCTAAAGATACACTCTTTAAGGTTTTATGGGGATGCAAGCATTTTCTGCTTAAAGTAGCATGAAGGGCTAAGGTCATATATGCAAAAAATATATTAATGTCAGGTCTTTTGGACATCAGGCATTCCATATTAAGAAATATCAAAAATAAGGCAGGTGGAGCAGGGAAAAGGAGCAAGATTCTACAACTGCCTTTGTATATAAAATGATATTGGGTACAGTTATGTAAGAACATAGTACTAGATATAGTCTTAAGGCCATGCATCTAGTGAAAGAGGTATCACTTTCCTTTGCGTATTCCCATGGGTCTCCTGTCTCCATGTCTCTGAACACAGCAGCGTTCATTAAGCCAATTCGTATGTCAAAAATAATTGTTTTTCTAGCTTGGTAAATCTCTTTTTAGCAGTGAGAATCTAGATCTGTGTGGAATAGGGAATTGAGCCTGGGCTTATCATATTCCATGTAGTGTCTTAAGTACCCGGCTGTATGCATTCTGTGTTACCTGTCTCTTTGAGGAGACTGCAGCCAGCTTTGATGTGTCTGGGTAGGAGGAATATCCCCAGTAAGACAAGCAGAGGAACACCTCGCTTCTGAGTCTTACCTGACCCATCACAGATGCAACCTGAAGGGTGTTCAAGGTAGCCTGAACTGTAGGGCATCAGCAGTACCTGGTCAGCTCCGATGTAGTTAGATGACACCTTGGATGTGCCCTGGTCTTCCTGAAGTGGTGACTACGTGGTAGAATCAGATCCTGTGAGACAGCAGCAGGCGCCTAGCACCTGCTGAGGGCCTGAGCCTTGGTGTCTGTTTTGTAGCAGGGAAAACTGTATGTGCAGTCTGATACAGATTAAGCAGTAAAATTTATTGAAGACTCTTGGCAGACATGTTAGGGTGCATTCATTGTGTGTTTCAGTTCTATTGGAAAATGTTAATATATCGTATCAAGACGTGCATCTATTTGGTTCCCTGCCTCTTCTGAACTTTTTAATTATTCATGCTACTGCAACCTGGATTTCCACTGATGTTACCTGGTAAGCAAATAATTCCCAAAAGGTAAACTGCATGGGTGGGTGAATATTGAAAGACTGAAATGATATAAATGTGAACTCTTCAGGAAGTGACTGACACAGGAGATTTCAAACCTAGTTCTTGACCTGAATTGAGACCTTTTTCTGTTGAAGCCAGGGGGAGACTGCTCCCCCATGTGCTCCATTGCTAAATTTAAGAAGCACCAACATGAGTGAAATTAAGGGTTTCAAGGATCTTTAGCTCTGCTGGCATACATTTTTCTTTTAAAACTGGTGTTGACCTGCTGATAATGTGCTAAATCTGTCAGTACCGTAGGAGCTACAGGCTATGCCAAGGCTGTCAGTACTGTTTAAAGTCAGGACTTAAAACTCTGTGGTCTCAAACAGTTCAGTCCTTCTACTTTTATCTCCATATACTCCTCTATACTTCTTTTCTGGTGTGTTTTTTAATAAATGGAGTACTCACCTTGATTCTTTGGGAACTAAGTCAGTTACTGGAGAATATGTACTAAAATCAGTTTCTAGACAGAAACATCAAGGAATTGAAAGGATGTTGTAAGCTCTGCACTGTAGAAGAAAGTTGAAGACGTCTTTTACATTCAGCAAACTTGGTAGGGAAGTTGGAGGAAATCCTCAAAGAGAATGTAATGGGAAGGATGACTGGAAACAGAGTAGTGAAAGAAGCTGGTGGTAGGAGAGGCTCAAAATCCCCTGAATCAAAAAGAGTACAAAAAGTGAAAAGCGTTTTTTTAAAAAAAAAGGTATGGACAGCAAGTAATAAGGGGAATTTGCTGTCAGTTTTCCATGTATTTCTGGGATTATTTATGTTCTTCACATGCTGAATCTGCTCCATTCAGCTTGATAAAGTTGAAAATTTAGGGTATTTTTCATTTAATTTCCCAGAAAATGAACTTGTATTGGAGTTTTCACAACAGTTCTGAAGTTGTTAAAATGGTTTTCAAAATGGAAAACCATCTAGATTTTGTTTCAATACGGAACATAGGAAAAAAAGAGACCTTTTAAAATGGTCTCTGCTACAAGCACTTCTTAAAAGAGCTAGATAGACCCTGGAACTGAGAAAGGAAAAGGGCAAGTTTGAAAGGTGGAAGGTTCCTGTTCTCCACCTCTCAAGCGGATGCACCATATTTCATGGTTCTTGAAGTCACTGTTATGGGAAGCCTGGATTTGGAGAGGAGTATGTAACAGGGCAGGCAAATCTACCTCTTGGGAAAGAAATCTCAGCAGTGAAGGGAGAGTAATTGACATCATCATTGCACTTTGAAATAGTAAACAAGGCTTGGAGTCTATTGTGTAAAAATTTCCAGGAATATTGTGAAAAAAGTGTTGCCCCTTACCTGACATCTCACTAAAGGCTAAAAATGTCTTTAATCCCTGAAGAATGATTGGCAATATTGGCTCATTGTCTTTCTTCTTCTTCTAGACCCGGGAAGTGTATTCCAAAATGTTCTGTATTGACCTCCTAAATTAGCAACTGAAAGGGGTGGGAGAGGGAGGGATCACTTTTGTTTATATGCTCCTAGGGCAATTTTCAGTGAATGAAGAAGTTTATTTTTGAGAATACACTCTCTAACAGCCTCATGTTTGCTTTGCAAAAAAAAGTCACATGTCTGGTGTAGGGAAGCTTCCCTGTGGGTTGAGGGGAGTGGCAAGGACTTAAGCAATATTTCAGGTCCCATATAACATTGTAAATTAAAGCACAAAACGTGAGAGCTGGCAAAATCCTTGCTATGGATCACAGACCATGTTCTTTGTTACTGAATATACTCGCACAGGACTAGCTAAATCATCACCCCATCTTGCCAAGACCTATGTTATGAACTAGCAGATGCAGTACTAGAAATGTAAGAAAGAGTAATTAAGGTTATGTAAGGGTGAGAAAAGCAGGCTCCATGCGTACAGCAGCTGCTAATTGTTGCAGTCATGTGGGACAGTGGTCTGAACGAAACGGCTGTGTAGCCATATCTGCATTAGGTTACCCTTTGGAGAGGATGTTTTGGGTGGATTTGAGTGTGCTATGTCATATCTTTGGAATTGAGGCATGACAAGTTCTAAAGGGAATATGGTCGTTATAGAAGAACGAATATTTTTTACATACCTTTGTAATGTACTGTAAGATTCTGATCTTTTATCAGCAAAGATAGTAGTGCTCAAGATTCTGAGCATGAGCAAGGACAATTGATTTACCAGGCATTTTGAAAACAGGAGAAAATTACGGTGATGATACATATTGCTGCAGGATGCTACAGCTAAGTTCTCATTGATCCTTCAAAACCCAAACACAGAGCATTTCTTTGGGATCCCTAATGTTAAAAGATTTAAAGATTAAAACTGGTGGGTTGCAGCACTACTGCATAGTTAGCTCTGAGCATAAGCTAGAACTTCCTCAAGTGAATACACAAAACCAGAGCTTTTAATCTTATGCCTTTAGGCCTTGTATCAGAACAGGAGCTGGCAAATTCAGTTTTTCCAAGTCTGACTCAATGTCTTTGTTTGGAAAGCCTGCCTCATTCACATTCTGAGTAAATCGTGGTTACATCATATACTATACCGGTGTCTATTTTTGTCAGTTCAGTAATAGAATGTACCGGTATCAATATGTGTAGTCAAGGATGAGGATCAGTGAGGCAGAGGTCTGAGAGGTAGGCTTTGTTTCTGCATCTTATTGCATATGCCAGATAATTTCCTGCAATCTGCCCGATTACATTTTTCTGGAAAGAATGTAGCAGGAGAAAATGTCTAAATCTGCATTTAAATTTGCAATTGCAGAAGATGTAAATATCAAAGATCTTTATTAGCAGTAGCCAGTTCTTGCTCAACTTATTAAATCTAAGTTCTGTGATCTCGAAGTCAGTTTGCTCATGCTCCCCCTTCCCTCCCTGGTGCCAAGCTACCCCTCCAGTCTTGCTCAGGACAGATTTTTCTGTTGGAGCTGCAACTTTAACCACTTAAACTGAGAAAGGAGATAGGAGGGAGTAGGTTTTTCTTGAATCCTGGTGCTTTCCATTCTGTAGAGTGAACTTTGCATCTGGAGTGGATCAGAAAAGCTGTAGTAGTTGGCTGCTGGATGTGTAGCCAAAAGATAAGGAATTTGCTAGTAATAGTGCCTGAAATCTGTTAATTGAAGAGAATAAATGGATAATGAAGAATCCAGGAAGGTAAGTGATTGCTGAAACTTGTTGATGTGTAGGAAATAACAAGTGATGTAACCTAAACAGTAGCACTGAGGGAAAAGTCCTATGAGCAAAGTTCATTTAAGAAGCAGTATACCTTTAGCCACTCACAGAAATTAGAATAAATTTGTGTAGGGTATAAAATCTGCACTAGACTTCTGCGCTTAGTGATTCAGTGACACCTGAAGTCTGCTTAATATGATTCAGTCATGGTGACCTAGTACTTAGTATTTCTAAGTCACAAAGCATGTTTCAGATCTGTAGAGGAACAGCTGTTTTGAGGAAGTAGGCGAATAACATAGGTCTGGAGAAGTGTTTTATTCCGTTCTTAATATATGGGTGATCATCAGATGAAAAGCTTTCTAATTATAAATGTTAGCGATTGTACTACTTTTATCTATTTAAAAATGAAGAGAAAGCAAATGACAGAATAATCTGTTGCTATGCAACATCACGCCAGTAAGTTAAGAGTTGGCAAAAATAATTACTACAAAAGATGTGACTAACCATGCTGTGTATGAGGCCTGTCCTGAGCTGCTTTAGCTGAGTCTCGTAAAACACACATTTACCATGGAATTGATTATTTAGTGCACGTTAGGGCCACACTTACAAAATAATTGGTCCTGGAAAACCTCATTTTGCTAATGAGCTTTATGTCGCTTGATATAGTTGTATAATATCCCTGTGCTTTAGGACACCCTGAATGCACCAAAGTAATACCGACAAATCAGATTATTCAACTGTTAAGTTGTCCTTGTGATCCCTGCTTCTCCATTGTGGCTTACATTATCACAGTACTTCTAATTTAAGCTCTCACATTTGTTTAGAGGGGAATAAGGTCAGAGAAGTATTGCTGTCTTAAATTATATAGCAGGATAAAGCAGGATCTAAAGCGCACAACCACTGCTGCTAATTGTTTCTATATAAATAGCTGTAGATGGGCATGGGTTAATGGAGATATCAGAAGGTAACTGTGAGGACAGCTGCTTAATTGTTGTTAAATGCACTGATTATTTTAAAGTAAACAAACATTGAAAATGTTCAGCAGCTTCCCCCCAAGTAAGAGGAGAAAGGAGGATATCATCCAAGTAGAATAGTCCCACCATACGTGTAAAAGAGAGAGGGAAAAGGGAATTGTTATAGTTTCCCATTTTAAAGTATTATTACAGATTAGACTACCAGGTCTCCTGTACTGACTGGATAAGTGTTTGGCACGAAACACAGCTAACCAAGTAACTATCAGAACATAATTTCAGTGTGTGCTATTAAATGTGAAGAAGCATGCTTGAAGGCAGCTCAAACCTCATTTTCCTAGTATTAGTAAAAGCCTACAGAATATAGTAACAGAAGCAACACTAGAAAAAGGAACATTTTCCTAGGATAAGAAGGAAATGCAGCACTTTCTTTTTTTCCCCTTGCCCCCATGTTTGGCTGGAGGGTTTTGCCAAAACAATTAGGATAGTGACATGAAGTTACAGGGAACTCTTTACTAGCCCAGCAGAATCTTCATTTTATGAGTTTTGCATTCAACTAAAGTGGTAGTTGACCTGAGGGTCTCTTATCTAGCTCATATTTTTATGATTATTCTTCCTGGTAGCCATGTACTGTCTCAGCTTACAAGCAAAACCATTGCAGCCAGTGAAAATGGCTGAAATGCATGAAAGGAAAACATAAAACCAAACCCAACCCTTTCTGTAAAACTGGCTGTAAATGACTTGGTGTGAAAGCAGTAGAGGATCCCACGTAGGGCCAGCACTAGCTAGTGTATTAGTGCAAGGTTGTACTGATACATAAGCTAGAGCAGTAGGACAGTAGCTGGGTTCAAGCATTAGAACTTCTCTTCCATCACCACTACTGCCAGCCCCCCGGGTGGTCTTCTCAGATCATGAAATGTCTGAATTCAGAAAGAGAAAGTAGGGCTACTTCTGTGTGTCATATAATTGCGGTATTTCTATCACAGGATGTGCTAGAGGTGCAAAAGTGTTGGAGTAAAGCTGAGGGCTGACTTCATTACTCTCTGTAGCTCCCTGAGGAGGGGAAGTGGAGAGGGAGATGCTGAGCTCTTCTCCCTGGTATCCAGTGACAGGATGCACGGGAATGGTTCAAAGCTGCACAAGGGGAGGTTTATACTGGACACCAGGAAGCATTTCTCTACCAAGAGCATGGTCAAACACTGGAACAGGCTTCCTAGAGAGGTGGTTGATGCCCCGAGCCTGTTTAACAGGCATTTGGACAATGTCCTTAATAACATACTTGAACTTGGTCAGCCCTAAATTGGTCAGGCAGTTGAACTAGATGGTTGTCGTAGGTCTCTTCCAATGGAAATAATTTAGTCTATTCTAAACAGGATAAGGAAAGGGCTGTGGCTGTGCAATGCTGTAGATGACATTTTCACATGCGATGACAATCAGGAAGAATGGAAGGGCACCTGGCCCAGACAGGAGGAAGATTGAAAGATCCTCACTAAGTAGCCTAGGCCAGTTAGCTTTCCCACCACCAGACTGTTGTTTCTGCGTGATACAGGAAGAAAAATGGCAGAATCGTAGTGCAGGTTGGAAGCAGACTATTGTGAAAGTCCCAGGGAACAATCTGGTCAAAAACCTTTATCAAGGCAAATATGCAGAAGCTGATATTTTGCAACCTTTCATCAACCTGACAAAAGCATTGGATGTGGTAAGTTGTTGTGGTCTTTGCAGCTTCACAGGAAGTCCTTATCTGTTTAAGAAAATTACAATATACTTTAGAACTGCTTCATATGAGAACAAAATGAAGTTCAGCAGAATGGTACTTTGCATAGGACAACTCAGAGAGTACATCTTATAACTAGTCTTGTTCATGCTGTTCAGTAAAGCAATGTATATGGTCACTGAGACCTTAAAGTTAGCATTTTGATTTTTGAAATTCAGGAGTGTCGCTTATTCTCTCCAGGTAGTCCAGTGGGTCTAAAAAGGCTAAACTGATCAGACAATAATTTTTGATTATAGCTATACATGGGTTATCCCCTCCAATTTCTGATTCACAGCTGCTAGGACAGAAATATTATTCTGCTTTTGATTTGGCTGTCAGATGAAAAATTAGGGCTGCTTGTCAGAACAACAAAAAAGAATGCTGCCCCTCTGAACTGAACTCCTTGTTTGAGAGCTGCTTATTTTTGGGATGTTTCTGAGTGATAGTGAATGCTTACTGAGACATGGACTCAGGGGAAAAAAAGCCATCGCTGACAGGCACTTTCAAGAAAATAGTAGTCTGGCATCTGGATCTCCACCAGGCGTATTAAGGTTTGTGCTTCTTTGGTCATGCAGGGTAAATCTTTGGGAGCTGGACAGAAGATGTGGGATGGAGGAGTTCTGCTATGGAGATATCAGCTTTCCCTGCTCTGGAGGACACTGTGACGAGTTCATCAGTGGCGATGTTCTGACTGCATGTTCACCAAGGCATTACTGACTGAAGTCCAACTACGACAGAGCAGAGGCATTGTCCATTTGAACTAAATATGAGCACCCAGTTCCTGTGCAGTGAGGTTGGATGGGGTTGCAGGAAGCACAGTGACTGCCTGAGGGGTTCTGAGGCCATAAACAGGCTCCCGACTGCTTGCAATATAGTGCCTGACTCTTCAGGATCTCAGCCATGTGTGACAGTGGAAGTAGGGCACCATTTTGAGGGAAGACAGATGTCTAGCCGAACTCTTAGACTGGAAAAGCATTCAAGTCAAAGGATGCACCTGGCAGGAACAGCGCGTTGGCACACATACCGATTGGCAGTGCAGGTTATTTACTACTTGTGGGTCTGTGTGCTCACCTAACCTTGATTCACCTATGCCTCATAACGCTGCCATCCTCAGCTTTGAGGAATTTGCCCTAGTGATGTCAAGTTTTACATTGACTCACATCTTAAACTTACATCTTACTGTAAATAACAAGCTTCTGACTACTTGAGTCAGAGGTGAACCTATCAAAACCACATTTGCTTGTAATCTAATCAGGATTAGAATTTTATGTTCCCATGTGGAGCCACAGAGATTTCAGGGGTGGAAAAGAAATGTGAAAATGAGATTAAATTACACAAGCTTCTCTGGTGGATATAGTGGTTTTGAGAATTTAGTGACCTGAATTATCTATTTTTTTTCCTCAGGTCAGGACAACAGACCTCACATGCTTATTTTGATATGGTAATCATCAGCATGAATAATTGAATTAAACCAACACTGAATGTAAATGTGTGCTAAGATTATAATAATGTAAGGCAGACCCAGGATACTAATTTCATGTGGGCAATTGTCTGCAGCAAAAGGGGAGTTTGAGGTGATTCAATAGCATCAGTGTTTTGAAGTGTCATAGCCAAATCTGCCCAAGCTTGTCTGAGACCTAGATCTCAAAAATTGCTATGCCTCCACAGCTGCATTTCTTTATAGCAGTGTAAGTCCTTAGAAAGTCCTTTTATACCTTAGACTTTTTGTAAGAAGTGCTTACAGCTAAAACCAGTTTAAGTTTTGCCTGGCTCTCTCTGTTTAATAGAATGAGATTAAACCGCTCCTACTAATTCTGATATTAATGGTTTTATGCATACATAAATATCTTGTATTATGGATGTGAAAAGATGGACACCATCGTTCAAACAGGAGAATAAATTATGGTCTGTACCTTCAGGCACTTACAATTTTTGGTCCTCTTCCTGAAACAAAGACAACTTCTACAGTTGTCTGTAAAAGATGCAGTACTAGATTCTAAATCATCCTATAAAGCATTAAGGCTCTCTTAAAAAAAAAAAAAAAAATGTACTTTGACTAAGGAGCTGACAAAAAAGCTGCCAGTCTAACTTATTCCATATAACCAAGAGGGTGATTAAATGTTCCAAATATGCAGAAGTCAAATGTCCCATTTCTGCTTTAAATCTTTTCCTTTTATAGGCTGTGGGTTATACTCCCTGCTTTGAAAACCTGTGCTGTTTAGGAACAAGAATTTATTTACAGTTTTAAAAACTTGCAACTAATCTTGGATGAATAGTCTAAATTAACCTTTGGCAGAGAAGTTGTAATTTCTAAGCCAACACATAACTGCATTTTGCATTAGTTCAGGAATATTGGGTACTTTGAGGGGTTAAGAATGAAATATTTTCCATGATTCATATCTCTTTTAGCTTGAAAAGTCAACAACTCTATCCCAATCTAGCCGAAAGGGTGTTCAGCCCAAAATGTCTTGTTGCTTGCAGTTAATTTGGGTTCTTGCAATTAGGGTTTTGTATCACAATGCATTAATGCATGAAAGAAGCTGCACAATGAGTAGTGCCACATGTTTGGACTAAAAATAATCTGTGTATATTGTTACTGAGCAAACAGTTGTACATTTTGGTCACTGAAGATAATCTCTGTATTAGAACAGTGGAGACATGTATGGCAGAATCAGATGCATGTTGTAGAACTGTGAGGGGATGCTTGCATGTGCCTGCTTGTGCCGCTTCACCACACCCCCTCCTTTTCTGGCTTAGCTAGGATGCTGAGTCCTACTATTTAAACCCATGAAAAAGTACAACAGAATTTTTAGTGATAAATATACATAGGCAAATAGAAACAACTTCTGTTTTCCCCAAAATAAAGATTTTGGTACTTAGATGACTGACAGCCTTTAGGGAGGGGGGAAAAGGCTATGCTAGTTTAGAATTAATTCTGTCTTGCAGACATACCTGTGGGAAAGGGGGGGGAAAGAAACCCAAGTGAAAATGGTATGCTTTCCAACTTGCTGAGCTCAGTCCTTCTTCCACTTACAGGTCAGTGTTTAGTGGCCCCACTGAAAAGTTTGTGACTTTCAAGAAACTCCAGAATATTAGATCTGATTCCCATCCTGCTGAGGTATGTAGAGTTGCTTGCCAATGGATGACTCCATCCAAACTTGGAGTAACCCTTGGGTCTGAAAAGCACGTGCTTTTACTTCCAGCCCTGCATCTGAATCTCTACTCTCCATTCTAAAGTAAGTTATAGAGAGGAAGAGGTAAAGATTATGTCTAGGTTTTTCTCTTGCTCCTAATGAGAAACCGTTTCTGTGGCCTACATCTCCTACTACGCACAATAGTAGCTCTCCAGTGTGATACTGCGCTGCAGCCTGGGTCTTCATACATGCTGGGAACTGCGGGTGAGGCGCAGTGTAATGGAGGACATCATACCAATTTCCACTGGAAGTTAGTGGGACTGCCAACCACCGCTCAATAGGCACTAACATCTTAGGCAAGTTGTCTGTCTTTGTTTTCCAAGCTTCAGTACGGTGCAGTGTGCTTAACTGTTAACTGCCACAACTGACAAGGCTTCGGTTGCTGCCGCTTGCTGCCTTTCAGCTGGGACCAGTGTCTCCAGTCATCCAGCCTGGATTATAAAATACCAGTGGAAATGATGAATTTCCATTCCTGCAAGTCTTGATCTCATCTGACGGGATGCATTGCAGGTGGTTGTTGATAACCAGCTGAAATCTGTACGGTATGTGCCCTGTCTGAACAGACAGTAACGGAACAGTAACATGGTTGAAAAAACACACCCAGTTATAGTACTAGCATGTAATTTATAATAGAGCATATTATAATTATGGTTTATAAACTAGGTACTTATAACTATTTATGTCCATTTGGGTAAATGTCTAATGTTTTCAATAGTTCTTTTATGTCTGTGAAGTTATATAAGTTAATGATAATGTATTATCAAGCTGATACATATATTTGCTGGTTGTCTTCCAAAATGAGGCAGCAATTGCATACTGGCAGTGCAGAAAAGTGCAGCTGAGCACACAGAAAAGTCAGGGAAGTGTTTAGTTCTCCATTAGGAAGAAGCCAAAAGAGGAAGTTTTAAAGTCCAGAGTATTAGCAATAGACTTTGGTTTGTGACTAAAGAAACTGACTGCTGTTGCACCTGTTCCTGAGAAAACGGGAAATGAAAATGAATATATTATCTCTAATTAGGATTAGAGGTAAATGTGCTTATTAACTACTTCTAAAGATCAAGAACTTGACTATTTGAGCTAGAAAGAGTGATGGTATTTGAGGACTTTTCTTATTTCAAACATAGTCTCTGCTTTTGAGTGTGCCTTTGTCCTCTTCCCCCAGTTCCACCCCCCACCTTTTTTTCACCCTCCCCTCTTTTTTTTTACTATTTTCCTCTGGGTTTGAGAGTGAGAAAATTGTATTATATGTCCATGGAAGAACTCGCAGTGTACGAGGACTTCCACTCTATATTGGCAGACAAGTAGATGCAGTTCTGGCATCTCATTTGTGCTCACTAGACCTATACTGACAGCAAACAAACAAACAAAAAAGCTGTGTGCTAGCAGATTTTTTTTATTCATAGTTTTGCCAAGATGTACTTGTTTATGCACTCTGTGCCAGGATTTTCCGTAATGACGGTGTAAAAATGTACCCTCTTCTCCCTTCTGTTATACTAGTAAGCTCATTTATTTTTCTTTGAATTGGCTATTTTAGAAATGCTGTTATTGGTTAAATGAGCTTCTCTTTTTCCAGAATAATAGCATAGTTGTGTGTGTAAACCAAAAGTTCAGACTGCAGAAAGCTGTTGTAATGTGAAGGTAAAGAAAAAGATATGCAAATTTCAACTTATATTAAGGATTTTTCTGTTTCTCCCTCTCTTTACCTGGCTAATTTTAATGTACTGTTTTGCCCTAGAAATTTCAGGGCTCTGAATTCTGGTAGCTTGTTTTTTGAGGTTTAAAGGCTGCCCACAGCCAGCATCCTCCTGTACCTAAGATTTCATTCTTAAACCTTATTTTATAGCACATGAACAAGGGAACTAAGATATTCGTAAACATGGAAAAAGGATTAGGATTCTTCAAGAATCTCTAGGTCTGCACATTATGTGCCTTCTGAGAAAATAACTGGTAACTATTAACCTGTGAGAACTTCTGTATTGATGTAAATAGTAATTTTGACAACTAACCCTAGGCTTCCAAGCCTACCTTCAAGCCCATGTACGCTGTGGAGAGTACTTGGGAGGGTTTGGTGACTAAAATGGAATCCAAGCATTTAGGTTTCAAAACAGGCACCTAAATGCAGCCAGTTAATAAGCTGTCATAATTCTTTGTTTGCATCTAATAATTCCCTTCTCTTACGTTTAGGCATCTCTTCTCTTCACCGGAATCCAGAGCCTAGAACTACCTTTTTGTAGATTATGGAAAATGGAAATCTGTTTTGTATATAAAAACTGCTTAGACTAGGCTGCCTGTCTGGCAGGTGGGGGAACGTCTTCCTAAGCCTGATAAGTGACTGAACCCAAGGGATACAGGCTATCTTGGAAAGTGGGCACCCTGTCTGCCTGCCCCTGCCTGCCCCCTCCCCCCCCCCCTTTTTTTTTTTTTTTGTTGGGTTTTTTTTTTGGAAGCTGCACCAGCCTGCAGGGTGGGGAAAAAATGCATTGTTCGGTGAACCCGAGGGTGAGCATCATTGTATGTGACAATTTATTAGCTTATTGGTTGTCATCTCTCGGGGATGGAGAATACTCCAACAATGTCAGCATTCTGTAGCAAATAGCTAAAGTAATAGTGTTGGGAGCAGGAACTGAAAACTAGTGCTCACACTACTACCATTCCTAGGTGACAATCCATCGCTCAATTTCCTTTGCTTACGGTTCCTCAGGCTGTGTGCATCTAATGTTCACTGTTGCAAAGACACCCGTCTGAACAGCAGGAACAGAATATCTTCCCCCATCCTCATTTTCGCACAGTGATATCCATGGTCTGACCTCAGACACCAAATCAAACTTTCAGAGTCTTAGATTCAGCGAAAACTTGTTTGTGAATCCCAAGTCATCTCATATCTGAAATAATCAAGAGGGTTTGCAGCTCAGACAGTATATTGATGCTTTTGGCTAAGCTCAATTATAGAATTATTTTTAGTCATCATTTTAGCTTTGCTAGTAAAAAACTAAAGGTGTGTGGTGACTCCTAGTTGCTTAAACATATCAGTTACTGCTTTTATTGCCTTGGACTTTATATGCTGTTATCTAGTTTGCTGGTTTTCATCTTCTTTTGCCCTACCCTTGGGAAACTCAGACCCCAGGAAAATGAGATGCATCTGGAAATGTTCAAAAGCCAGGATTCAGACAAAATCTTTGAAGGGGAGAGCTAAGGACTAAGGATTTCAGGTTCCAGGGTTAAGCAAAGTAATACAGGGGTTTGAAAAAAATTGGTTTTGGATTCAAACACCTAAATTCCATCTCATGCTCACATTAGACACCTAAGCGAGTCTTGCTTTTTCCTTTTCTTTTAAACAAACATTAGAGTTTTTTAACAAGTATTTTTATATATACCCAAGTTTCTATTATTGCAATTATGTGCAAAAAAATGTGTAAAATTGAGCACATTTAATACTAGTGTAAAAAACTTTGTAAGAAATTAAGAATCTCTTTTTGGACAAAGCATCCGAATGCCATAACCAAGCCTAGATTCCCCCAAAATCTTAGTAGCTATCATTTCAGGTGCACAAAGAAATTATATCTTCAAAGCTCTGTCTCAGGTTCTGTCTGTCTTTGTAGACTTTTAAGGTCCCACAGTGAAGGTTATCTTGCAGAAGGAGAAAATAGATCTTCCTGATCAATTTTGGCATCCAGGACATCAGACTATTAGCTTAAGTGGTAAGGTTAGTTATAGTAGTGCCAATTTTCCTCCCTCAGGTTTTCCTTACAAAAGACTACACTGACCTTGGTTCTGGTTTTTTCACTGGGACTGGAGAAGAAACAAAACAAAAACCCCAACCCTCTTTCCCCATCAAGAAGGGGTAAGTGCATTATCTTCTGAGAGTAAGAATTTAACTCTGGGCTATGTACTATTCAACCTAATGATTTTTGGAGTTCCTGTCTTAAACAGCTTGCTGGCTTGGATGAGCGTGATCTCAGTCAGGGATGAAGAATTTATTAGGCAGCAAAACATGGAAAATAAGCATGTTGCATATGTGAAGCATGGCTGTCTAAATCCCTTTCTCTGTTTCACCTTAAGTGTTTAGTCCCTAAAAATTGAGGATTACAGGGAACTAGGAACATCTAGTCTAAGCTTTGGGGATATGTAATATATTACATATAGATTTCTAGGGTTTATTGAAAAGAAAGAAAAAGTTGCTTTCCTTACCTGGAGCAAGAAATGGTTTTTAAATTTTAAATTGGTATTGAATTTTAAAACATGATATGATATGAAGATATTTGTGTGTTAATACTGGACCTATTGAGTCCATACATTGTAATGCTCATGATTTTGCATGTACTTGAGCATTGTTTAGGGGTCGTTACCTTGTCCAGTTGAGATAAGGCTGAAATGCATTCCCACACAACTGGACGTGTTGTCCTTCTGTAGAAGCACTCTGTAAAGTAGCATAAAGAACAAGAATGAAGGTGGGAGAGCAGCGACAGAAAAAGTTATGAAAAGGGGGTTCTGGGCCTTTACCTTCTCTGTTTAAGATGTTAGAAACAGCATGTGTGATTTATTCATCAAGACTAGGTTTGTTTTCAGTTTTACAAATATCATCTATGGAAGTGCTCCTTGTAAAGACAACAACCATTCCTTTTGTTAGTGCTCATGAAAAAAATCACAATAATCACTGTGAAATGTGGGAAGTAATTGGTAACCTAGTAAATAAGCACAAAGCAAAAGAAAAAAATAATAAGCTCTGAACTGCAGTTCCTTTACACTTTTGGAAAGCTGTAGCTTTCTAATAAAAATGTGCATACTGTTCATACTGACTTGCACTAAAATGTTCAGGTAGCCCCACTGCTATGTGAGACATTTCTCTCCCATAAGAAAATGCAGATACCTAAATTCAGAACCGAGTCTGTAGCTTGGCGGCCACAGACTAGCACTCATCCCATCATGAAATGCAGTAATGTAGCTGGTAAATTATTATCTAACTTAGAGCTTTCTGAAAAAGGAGCTGTGGCAAGAATCAGAGGTGCAAGAAATCACAAGCTGGCAATGGCAGTCATCGGCCAAAACCCACCAGAAGAGAGGAGACTGAGTGATCAAAGAGGAGCTCCCAGAAAGCTGGGAGTACAATCCTGCATCCTGTGCTGAACAGAAACGTTTAGACAGTGTACTGTAAGCTCCTGGTGAATTAGAACAAGTATTGGAACAAGAGACACAAATAATGCAGCTTTCAAAGCAAGCCATTCTGCTGTGTACTGGCTATTAAAATATGATGCCAAGAGTTAGAGATGGAAGACTGTTCAAACCAGCAGGTCAGTGCCAGAACTGCCTGCTTGTATCTCACTTCAGGAAGTTGGGAGAGAAAAGGATGGAAAGCATCATATGTAAGGAAAGATTAAAAGGGGTTGGTTTAAAAGGCACAGAACTATTTTTTTTTATATATATATTGAAAAACTTTAATAAACAATGGGGCACTAAGTGATCAGCCTATGAATAGGAGCTGAAGCTCCCATCTGCATTTAGGTATGCTAAAAGGATTAAGTGGATGTGCTATGTCTGAACCACCTAAAGATGCTGCTTAGGAGTTTTGACTCAAGTTTGACCAAAAAGTAGGAAAACTAGTCTTCTAAAACACAGACAAGTCTGGCTAGGTGACATAGGGCATTAAGGATCAGTTTCAATTTCACAATGGCAAGTAACTGTTTAAGCAATAGCATTGAAGGCTGCTAATTCTATTGGTTTTGTTTGTTCAAGTGAAATAAATTATTTGCAGCCAGGGGATTTGGAGTAAGCAAATGAGAAAAGCATTCTTTGCAGCAGCTCTTCACAGATTGATAGTTTTTTGGGGGTTATTTTGTTTCTTGAGGTTTTGTGTTTTGGTTTTTTTTCACTAGGAATCCCAAAGGAATCTAAATATAGATAGTATAGATCTGATTCAGTGATGGTTTCCTGTTTGTTGGATTGACAAGCTGCAATTTATTTTTTTTTAAAGAAGGGGGGCAATTTAAAATCTAACTGTAAAATGTAAACTAGTCAATCTAGTGAAACCTGGTTCATGAAAGAGGGATGAAAACAAGCATGAAGTTCCAGTAGGAACAGTAATGCATATTTATATGGGGAAGAACAGAATACTTCAGAATAGGCTGAGTAGAAAAAAATAACTGCAAATGCATTATAGTAATCAGAAAGTATTCATGGGTTGTTTATTTTAACACTTGCAAGGATTAGTGCTTTGTACAGAAGTGCTAGTGGGGTTCTCTTGAAATACCTTGTCTGAGCATGGTTTTGGTTAGCCTAGGTTGTGCAGCTCTGCAGTCCCTTCTCAGGGGCTGGCAGCACTGGGGTACTGCTCTTTTCTCCTTCCTCACGTTCTCTCCAAATTGCACTTCTGAACTCCAGACTGCTGGGTTCAAATGCTGTGTCACAAGGGTAGCAGGATAAAGGGTCTGTTTGTTCCCTTTTGTAGTTGGAGAAGTAGAATGAGGAAAATAGTTTTATTAAAAAGGCAAAAATAAATTACCCTTTCCCAGACAAAGCGAAGTAATGCCAGCAAGTTGGAATCAACAGGAGCTGGAAAGGAATCTTTTAGCTGTTTGGCTAGCCTCACACGTGAGGCTTTCTGTGAAGAAACATTGCTGTATTTCTCCATTTTTTCCATTCCTAGAGAATCTGTTTTAGAGAGAGGAGCCTTACTCTCTATGCGTTATAATGTCAGGACTCAAGTGCACTGCAGCTTATGGTTCAGGGTGTTCTAGTGCTATAGATACTAATGGAGAAAAATGTATGTAAATTCTTTCCTATACCTGGGAGGCTTACTACTAGCTTCCTTATCAAATCCAGACTCAGTAATGGGACACACAAGAACAGTAATCCCTATGACTGTTGTGCACTAGAAGCTAGACTAGCCCATCTACAAAAATGAACCATTATTTTGAGACAATCCTGGCTCAGACTTGCTTGTGCTTGAGCAGTAGTAGGATAAGAGAATTATTTCAGGTGTTTGTTTTTTTTTTTTTTTTCTTCTTCTTAATCACTGACCAGAAGAGCAAGGGATAATCTACTGTCTGCAGAAATCGTCTTGATGTGAACAGTGGCATATAGCCTACAGAAACCTGTTGACCATTCAAACAGTAACAGAAACAGCAGATATTTCTAACTTTTTCTGGAGTTTGGGTGGGGGCAGGGCAGGAAAGGAGTCTGGATGCAGTACTTATACATCAGCCTTCTAAACAACTTTATAATTAATTGGTATACAGGTAACACATGTTGTTCAGGTTTTTCAGTGAACCCTTGTTCTTCAGCATTATTTTTCTCCTCAGATTTGTTAACCTCACTTCTGTCTTACCTGTGTTGCTGCTCCTCACTTACGTAGTTTCTTTCAGCCATGGATTAGATGAGAAGTGTGATAATATGAATATTTGCTTGTGGCACAAAATATTCAGTGGTGTACCAGCATTCTTTACTGTAGTAGCTGTACAGATAAGAACAAAGTATACGCTGAGTAAATGCTCTCATTTTTGAAGGGTAGCAAGGAAGACTTGTACCACCTTAAAAGGAAGAGCAAAGAAATGAGATCCTCTGTTCAGCTTGTAGCTGTCCTTACTTAGAGTGACTACTGCATGGCTTAGCTCATTCTCAGGCTTAAAGACATTTGGCATGTCACTGTTAGTGGGACTGTTATCTAGGGTTTACCCACGAAACAGCATTATACAGTTGCTCACTGATTCTCATATTAACATCAATGACATGATTATTTTGAACGATAAATGGGCACACAGGAGATGTGGCACAGATTTACAGATAACAACTGGGAATGGAAAAGAACTTGCCCAGAGAAGAACCTGTGTTCTTCCCAGGGAACCTTTTTTTGTCATGTGTTTTTATTACTGCAGTGATAGTAAATAAGGTTATGCCATTTCTGATCCTTCTTCTACCAACTCATTTCTTAATAGTGACTTCTCTTTAAAGTCACATTGGAAATGACCCACAGCTTATTATAAATGTTTAAAAATAATTCTGACACATTAGAGAGAGCCTGTAGTTCGTTTTTCAAACAAGTTATTACTCTTCGTCTTTTCTATTTCAATAGTATGTAATTAAAAAAAAACACAACAAAACAAACAAAAAAACCCCAAAACAGTACTGTCAAATTTAACCACACTGCTATAATTACTACTGACACAATTTACTAGAAGACTTAGTACATAATGCAAAAATATCTGGAAAGTCTTATTTTATGTTTAATATGGCTTCTCTCATTCTTAGAAGATAAATAGCCATATTTGATAAGAATATTATACTTAAAATGTAAGTATATGCCAGTTCTGAAGTTCTGTTTCCACTTAGTATAGTCTACAACACTAGAAAAAAAATAAATAGGACCAAATTAACATTAAAAAAAATACTTTGCAGACAGAAATGAAGACTTTTGTAGTGCTTCAGGTAATCATTGCTCTGAGCCATTGGCAGGAACTGGTGTTTTCAAAGATGATGTAAATTAATCCTTCTCCATGTTTAGAAATCAGTATAATGTAGGTCAGGGGCAGCTATCGTCTGCCTGTTTGCTCACCAGCCTACAGAGAGAAGAGCAGTGCCTTGAGTAGGTCTGTAAAGGCAGTGATCTGTTGGCCAGAACACTTCATGTGATAGTATGCCTTCCTCCAGGTAAGCGTGCCTGACAAGTCAGTTACTTCTGGTTAGTAAAGTCAACATCTGTGCTTTTGGGGATAGGCAGCTATGGTGAAAGCGCTGCTATGAGGCCTTAAATTAATTTCTGTTTTGCTTAGAGAAAAGTAGATGACCCAGAAATGCAGTTTTGGTGTTCAAAAAGCTAGGTGAGCACAGAAGAATTCTTCATCATAGGTGTACAGCCTTCCTTTGTATTACTGTGTAATTAAATTCTTAGTAAAATTTATAGTAATCCAGTAAAAATGTTAATATTCCAAATGCTAGTTGGCTTACAAATTTAGGTCTGGCAAATGGCTCTGGAAGTGACAAGGCAACACACAGTTAAAGAGAAGCCCGGGCACCGAATTCCATAGTAGGGACTTGCATCCCAGGCTTCACTGCAGTCCCCCGTGGCACGCTAGGCTTACCCATGTTAGGTACTCTTAATATTCTGATTTGCTGTCCACAAGAGAGTATAAAGGAACAAAATTCTAACATTTTATTCTGAGGTCCTTTTTGTAAATATAGCTGACCAATTCTTAGTATTAATGATACATAAATATACTGTCACTATACATATTATTTCATATTAATTCCATTCTCAATACCATCCTGAGCAATGTGTTACCTTTGTGTAGTAAAAGGCAAGAAGAAAGTAGGTTTCCTGCAGCTTTCCTTCTGCAGAAGTATGCTTCAACAGCTGGAGCTATTTCACATAGGATTTGAACAACAGTAAACAAAGACAGACTACAGCTGCTGTTAGCCTTATCCACTGCAGGAACTCACTTTAGCACCAATTTTATGATCTGCCTGCCGCTGTCTAAGCTTTCAGAAGAACAGAAGGGGCAGGATTTTTGGATTGAAAACCCACAATACTCGGAAAGTCTGAATATTTCACAGTCACTGAGAAGTATAATCCTTAATCCTTCTAAGAAATTCTGTGCCAAAAATCATTTTAATTGAATACAGCTATCTGGTCCCCTAATTTGGGAATAGGGTCTCCTTTCCTTCCTCCTCCAAAGATGCCTGAGCTACCTTCCTCTTGTCAGTTTTGTTCACAGTTTTACATAAAACATCTGCACATGAGTAATTACTGAAGATTTTAAGTCACACAGAGCTAAGGTATCCCCTAGAAACAGAGCCGGGCCCAGGTACTAGTCTCAGGCCACTGCTGCCACATGGATTTGGCCTGAGAAATGCACACCTCTTGCTGGTTGGTGGTGGAGGGCAGCTGAACAGGTTGGTGATGGATACAGGCAAAAACTTGGGCCCTCTGACACTAGAAAGTAGCCAAGTACAATTTCAGGCCCCATATGTATGTGCCAACACATCTAAATCCCTTTGTGTACATAACTTTATCCTGCAGCCTGCAGACACATCAACATTGTTGCAAATTGCAACAAGCTGCACATTAGCATCCACTCAGATGATTTCTCAGATTTGGCTGCTTCACTATGATCAAAACATCAGCATTCTACTAGTACAATATGAAAATCAAGTCTTATTTTCAAGTTTAAACTTTATAAATACTCTCATCTTTTTCCTAGTCAGAGACAACTGTTAAATGCATTTCTTACTCAAGCAGTATTTTAGGAAACTGCATTCATTCACATGCCCTAGTTAATTTTATTAAGCATCCAAGTATTATGACTTAGAATCAGCAGCAGCAGAAAAAGAGAAAAATGAGGGTAAAGACATTTACATTGGTTATTGTAACACATTTTGTTAATGGAAGGATCCTATATGTAGCTGAGAAGCTTAAAACATTTTTAGCACAAAAAATGCAGTGGAACTGCAAAATTAAGTAAAAAGTTACTTTAAAAAAGAAAAATCGAAGAGACTCAGTGTTATGAGCCTCTAAGAAAAGAAACTGCAGAAACACGTACTGCGGACTTTGCAAAATAACTACGATGCATCAACCAATACTGCATGCAGTATTTTCCACATTATTTAATTATGGTTATTGATACATACACACACAACTCAGGCCAATGCTACAAAACACAAAACCATTTTTTTTTTTTTTTTTTTTTTAAATAAAGCCAGCTTAGTCAGCAAAACCTATAAATAGTATTTTGTGCCTTGAAACGCAGGCAAATTATGGGCTTTGGCTTATATATTTCTTTTCAAAAAGGATGGGACAAACAAGGAAAAAAAGGATTAACAAGTGAGTAACAGTCACTTATTTGGGAAACTATTTTATCCAATATCGATTTAACAGGAGGAGGCCAGACTAGTATCCACAATATCTAGCTCCCACTTGCACCTTTCCTGGGGCTGTACGTTTGTGCCTGTTTACTGTTGAATGCTCTGGCTCTGTATGCTGTAACATCAACTAGGAGTATACTCCTTTCTTTGGCTTGCCACTAAAATGAGCTTCGCTCATTCACTCTCTGAAGCGGGAGGAATTAAAAAGCTCCAGCCTTACTTTATTCATTGAAAGGATAAAACAGGAACAGTTGCAAATGGGTAATTATCATAACTACAATTGTTGCCTTATTTTTTTTTTTTTTTTAAAATACCCACACTGACACTGAAATACAAAGCCCAGGTTATTCAAATTGAGACTAAATGTAGAGGAAGCTGACCCTTTAGGGATGATACTTAAAATTAAGTACCAAAATAAATGATCACATAAAAATTTGGTTTATAAGTAAGTATTGCTATAGGCTGATATTTGTCCTTTGTGAATCCCATCCTTTCAAACAATATTTGTATTGGCACATCATTGTCCTTTCCCACTCAGCCTCACTGGGGTTGTTGGGAACTGATGTTATTTGGGAGGTTTTATTTCTTAAAATATCTCCCTCTGTAACGAAGCTCGTAACGTAAGGGATGGCTAAGCCAAGAAAAATGTGAGCAGGGTAGAGGAAGTCACAGCCAGTACTTGTGTACACACTGACTGCAGTAAGCAGGACACTTGTCCCTGTGAGAGGTTTTGTGGCTTTGAGCAGGGTAAATGGAACACCTTTCTGTTATGGGACTGTGAAAAAACAGAAATCTGTTCTGGTGCACCTTCCGCAGCACTAAGTTCTCTACAGTCAAAGAGCAAATAGAAACAAGAGTTAGAAAAGATAATTTTGACTATACACATTACACAGGCAGGAGAATATTAGTCTAAATAACAACTCAACCCCATGGAAACCACTAAAATGCTTCCTTTGAGGGGAAATGTATTCTACATACTGCTTTCAGTACTAGATTTTTTTTCAAATCAAATCTTTTTTCTTTTCATTTATCCCTTTTTATTATGGATGTATAAATATGGGAAGGTTTCTTCATCAAAACATTGCCAGTGGGATCACTACTCTTTCATCCTCAACAGAATTATTTTCATGGTGTTCTTTGCAAGCATAGAGAACAATTTCATGACACCATCTGTTACTGTGTAGTACCGCACCTGCCTAGCTGTCTTCTGATGTACTATATAAAAAACCTAAATGTCATTATTGTTGTTGCAATGGACAGTAAAAATGGCAGAAAGAGACTGAAATGAAAGTTCTTACCAAAGCTTTAATCTATATGTAAAATGCAAACTTTTCTTCTGGAAGCTGATGGGGAACGTTTCCCCTCAGCTAGAGACTTCAGGCCTTGCTCTAAAGCCTCTGGCCATTCAACTAATTGTTGCTCTGGTGACCTGTGATTTCTTTCCTTGTAGTTCTGCAGAGTAAACAGCGATGATTTCATTTTTGATGCATTGTGTTGTTAAAAATAGCATTTTTGCGAGAAAAAATTAAGCCGTAATATTATTGAACATCTGTCATACTGCAGCATATCACATAAAATGTGTATCTCAGGATAGCTAACTTGCAAGGTGCTCTCATTATCCATAGCTTCCCTCCACCCCAAACTTTTTTCTAAATGGCTGAAAAGAGTCACTGTTCCTCCCCAGTTCAGTCAGAAAATCACACAATGAGAAAGTCTGCTCCTTGTCAAGCTAAGAACCTCCTACACTGCGTTAGCATGCCCCATGACAAGTGGAGGCCAAGAGATCACACACACAGGAAAATAGACTATGGGAAAAGAATGACCTCCCTGAGGGAGTATGCGAATATAGTTAAACATGTCTGTAATCTCTCAGAAATCAATAACACAATAATTTAGGCATATGCTACATTTACAGTTGGATTTAATTTACCTTTTAGCAACCCACCACAAAGTAACGTTAAAGATGCAACGTGTAAGAGAACAGAACTTCCCCATAGGCATTTGTTTGCTAATATAGAGATATATAAGGATAGTGCTTCTCTCATTAGAATACATGTACACAGAACTGTTTCTCATGCTAGCAGATAGTTCTAAAATAAAAATAAAATGCACCTACTTACTGATAGACTTCTTAGAAGCATGACTTATTTCTGTCTCCTCTCACCTTAGACAGAAAAATACCTTCCTGCGATGTGAACGTGTCAGATAGGATTAAAAATGTTTTATTGCCATCCTCATAGTGAAAGATTGCATCCAAATGCATTAGCTTTTAACAAAAGCAATGTTCTCGGGTTTTTTTTCTTTTTTCTTTAGCCATTTCTTACCATTTCTTATCTTATTTGTTGGTTTTGGCTACAAATGCAACCCCCAAATTTTCCTTCACAGCATATAATAGGACAGGTCTTGATGACAGAAGCCTGAGCACCCAAACAGAAATTACAAGCTGCATTTGGTGACCAGTATGCAACTGTTAAGTCTGTTGTAGAGCCTGCTAAAGCTACAATGCCCAAGGAAGGACATGAGTTTAGTGTCTTCCTTCCCAATCCTCCCTGCTGGCAGAAAAGAAGCCAAGATTTGCTACCAGCAACCTTAGGGGCTTCCTCTTATACAGCAACCACTGGTCAGACAGGCATGAGCAGGCAAGTAACAGTGACTTTCAGAGCTGGAAAGAGAGATTGAAACGTGTCACGGAAAGTGCACTTGGTGCCAGACATATCCAGGCAGGGAAGATGGAAACACATCAAACAAAGCCTCATACCTCACCCACACAAGGAGCTTTTGCTCAGATCCTTATGATTTTGAATTACAGGATTCTTAGTCTTTGAATTCACAGTTAATTTTCTGAAAGGCTGAATTAGTTCCATGGGAAGTCGTACTTTTCCAGGAGGTATAGGCATAGGCTAGAACAGACCAGTTCACTGCTCCTGAGGCACTAAGAATGCACTGGGTTAATAGTTACCACATGCACACACAAATCCCAAGAACCATTTCCCTCATCACTGAAAACATACTGGGGAAAAAAAAAAAAAAAAAAGATACTAACAAAAAGATTTTAAAAAAAGATACTGAAAAGCTTCGTCTCTAACAGCGCAAATGATAAGCTGTTTCCCTGATGTGAAGGATCTTGGAGAGAAGAGTACATGAAGATGCATCTACCACATCTTACAGAAGGTCCTTACATTGCACCCTTGGTATAAGCAGAGGAAGAACAAGCATCCTGTTCAATACACACAAGACCTATTGCTATATGCATTTTCTAAACCTTTAGAATGGCAAGTTAGCAAATCCTTTTGGATTTTATTCTAGTGCTTCTGAAAGTCTTCATCAGCTCTCAGTTGAGCTTCTGCCCTCACTCCTGGCCCCAGACAACACGAACACCTAATTTTGAAAAAGTCTTGATTCTGGTATATTTTTTTCCATATTAAGAAATCAGTCAAACAACAGACAACAAAGCCAGTCTACTATATGTTGATGACACCGTAATAGATTTTTGAACCCTGTTAAACTGTCATTTCGGGTCACAATTAAGTATTTCTGGGAGCCCCATGAAGTGCATTACTGATATACTGATACAGTACAGGAGTGCTACAGTCCCTTGCTCCAGAGCTATGAAGGGCCTTTACTCCGTGAATGGAAAACAAAGTCACAGAACCCTTTGATATTGATCCAATAAAGCCTCATCACATTCAAAGCCCCATAAATTCTGTTACTTGAAAAGCAACAGAACATACTCATGTTGCTCTCAGCAGAGGAGGTGCTAGAAAGGGCTTTCTTATTTCAAGAACTTTTGTAGAGGGACTTAAAAAAATGATGGTAAATCTTCCCTTCACATCCAATTAAGTATCAGAGAACAAAACACTGTTATCTGATTTTTGTCCATGCAATGGTGTTGCATTTCAAAGTGGTAGGGGGAAAAAAATTTTTTAAATTACTCTTGTTCCTGCATTCAGAGCTGTCCACAACCAAGAATTAAAGTTTTGTCTAGATTTAGTGAAAGGACAAATCAAAACTTCCAGAGATTTGATTCTGAACAAAATACGATATGAAAGGCAAGAAATGGTTGTGTTTAACTGCTGCTCACATCTTGTTCCCCACTCTAGCAGATAATTTAGTTCTCGTTCACTGTACTGGAGTCCTTTTTACATTTAGTTATCTGAGAAATTGGTATCTCTCTGCTACTACCTGAAAATCTATTGTTACCTGGGGGTAACATGAAGCATATTACAATGTTGTTTTCCACTGTCTTGTATATTTACTGAAAAAACTGCTACATCTTGTGGGGTCTAGAAAACCTGCAAAAATAGAGACAACTCCCCTAACTACTGAAAATAACATTTGAAAAACAACAATCAACCAACCAAAAAACTTCAGAAACCTAGAAGCATTTGAATTTCCTTACAAATTTAACTGGTGTATCTTTTGGTACAGCCAATGCACAAAGCTATTTCATTTGTACCTATAATAGTTTCTGAATATTAATATTTCTACCATTTATTAGATACTTCTTTCTAATTATTGCTTTTAGAGGCTTTTATGGCTATATGCATGAAATGAAAAACAATTCAGAAAATGTATGTTGTAGCTTTAAATATTAAACACACTATGAGGGAGAGAAATAGATTCACCTTCTGGACCAGCAAGCCGAAGAAATAGACATAACACAGAACTGATACAAGAAAGATCCTCAAGAATTCATAAACAGAAATTATTGTTTTCTCTACATCTTTCACGGCTTTCTTTTCTGAACAGCCAGACTTCCAGACCCGGGGGCTTGCTGGGATACCATCCCTACACTTAAGGCAGATTGAAATCTTTCACTCAAGAAGAAATTAACATGTGGCAACACACATCAGCTTTTGCTAATGAACTGTGTAAGTCATTTATATTCAGAAATAAATCCCTTTTATAACATTACAGACATTATCTATACTGGATACATTTTTGCACATGCACAGGTGCACAAGACAGAATGAAGTCTAGTGCTTCTAGCAATTTTTAGCTTTTGAATAAACACCAAGCAGTCTGTTCCCATGATTTATTTTGTAAACCATATAAAAGATGTTATAAAATAGTAGCCTCTTAATAATTTTCTGAAGAAAACTGAAACTTCTCTGAGATTTAACTATACTTTCACTCACTATAAGCTGGGGAAATATTTGATGATTTATCATGTGCAGGCAGTCTTCTTTTATAGAGAAATACATAGTAACATATCACACCTACAGCTCAACAGCAGCACCTCCATGGTCGGACTATCTGTTTACGACCTACTGCCCATCTAATTTATACCACTGTAAATCTACAACAAGCCTTTAAAAACCACATTTAAAAAAAAGGAAAAAAAAAAAAGTGCAAGATTTAAAAAAGGGAAGGAAGCTTAATACAGCTCTGCTTGCTGTTTGGGGTGACTCGGCTTGATTGCAATATTAATGAGCGCACAGTAACATTTGTAAGATTTGAGTTTCCGGAGCTCACCCACCATTTGGGGCTACAGTGTACCAGGAACACAGAGGGAGTCCAAAGCTCCATTTCTGACATGGAATTTCACCTGATTGATGGCACCCTGACTGCTAACTTGATGCTTGTCTAAGGTAAAAATCACTTTTCCGGCCTGCCCTACTCTTTGGTTTTGCATACCTTACATGTCCCTGTAGAGCACACGTTATACAGTGGGCCTTTTATGTAGGTTTGTGTAAGGCTCCAAGGACATGGCTGTATGTTTTATTCTTTTCTTTTAAAATTTAGTTTGGTCAGGTTAATCTTTAAAGTTTACTTTATTCCAAAGAGTCCATAAGGATGAATGTTTGAGTACAATGTTTAAAAGCTCTTACCCATTTCCTTATTTGCACAGGGGAGGGGAAGAAAAAAAATAATCTTTTAATGAGACATTCCCCATGATGAGAATATTATGAAGAGTTGCATACATTTTCTGTAACAGTGGCATAAGTCAAACCTTACACCAAATGTTTCACAATTTGTAGTTTCCATTACTAAGCATAAAGATAATCTCTGAGCATAATACCTTATTCTGTTTGGAGTTCAAAACACTTTTCTAATACGCTAAGCTACTTCCCACAGACCTCACTCTCAGGAAGTTTGAATTGGCTGCTTTTCCAAAGAGGTTTGAAGGATGCCAGTGTTCTCAGCTTTGTAAACTCAAAATGAACTTGTATTCATGTTTCAGATCAAATGAAGGGCTCGAGTTTTGTATTTTATTTTTTAATCACTGCGGTAGCACTTTGGAATCCAAATACACACTTCTTATTTTTTCCTTTGTCAGCACTCACTCTTGTATTTTGCCTAGTCCATCTACCAGAACCTTTAGCTTCAGACTTTTCACAGCAAAAACAGGCAAACATGTACATCGCATTTTTAAATCGGAGGCTGGGACAGAACTCAAAGGCTCCATAACAATAAATAAAAAAAATATTAATGACCAGCTGAGATAGCTGATACACAGTGGTCTCTCCAAACACCTGAACAGATCCACTAAAACGTCTCAAATTTATTTTTTTTTCTTTCTTAGATGATGCTTATTAAATATATGTCTTAAACATTTTGAGTTGAATACTATACTAAATAGTGGTAATAACAGTACTAGCAGCAGCAATGTACTTTTCTTAGTTCTGGAGGAAGGAAACCAAACCAACCAACCGAAACCAACCAACCAAAAAACTTCCCACTCATCATCCCAAGGACTTCTAGAGCAGGATCAGTTCAAAAGTAAGTTTTTAAGCACAGCCACTCATGGATATAACGCAAAACAATTCTTACAAGTACCCGACGCAAATCAGTGAGAAGAAACTAATAATACAAAAGAAAACACATTTGACAAGTAACTAAAAGTCTTAGACCCAAATTCTAGCCCAGCCCTATGGACCACTACGCAGGCTGTAGGTCTGAGAGGGTGGTCTCAGGCCCAACCAAGGACAGTCTATTATCACTGTAGGTGACTTTTTCTTGATGATACGACTGACACTTGCATCCAAGCTTTAATCTGTGCTTACTGCTGCCATATTAGATGCATATCACGCTATTTCCAGGAAGTCTTTTCAGAAGTCGTTCAGAAAACCATAGGAGTCCACTGATATCAAACAAGGGTCAGATCCTGTAGATACATGGGCTTGTCAGCCAAGGGGGACATCGTCTACGCAGAGGTACCATGAAGCAGCCATAGTTCCTATCTTTAGCTGTGAACTAACTGAAGGCAAGGGCGGCTAACATCCATAACCACTTACTGAATTGCATTACATCAGTTTATTCTTCTGCAGAAGCAGCAAATTCTAAAGTAATAAATTTCACCCCTCTTTCAGATCCTCTCCTCTCGTACTTATGGGTGTATTCATCTTCTGGGGAAAAAAAAAAAAAAAAAGTATGACCCAGTTGTCAGATGTGGATTTAAGAGAATACAGGATTTTCATTCAGTTGCTAGATAGGATTCCTTAAAACAGGGGGTGGAAAAACGTTCAGAATGAAAAGAAGCACACTGAGCCAATGGTGCTGCCTACTGATTGTCAGCTGGTGTACACAGCCCCTTGCACTGCTGGAGACAGCGTAACAAACTCCCCTCAGTGACTGGAAGGATGAGCAGATAAGCTGAACATATTGCTTTTGCCTTCATGCCTCACATGTGCCAGACATCACTCTAACGTAGCCAAAGACTGGCTCCTTCCAAAGCATATTTAGATATTTAATACAAATTAATTACAGCATGTAGCAACCAATGTGTATACCTAGAAATCAGACGGAAAGCCTTTCAGAACATTGAAGTGTCTCCCAAATTAGTACAGTATTGAAAGAACTGTAGGGGATAATGTTTTACACATTTTCTGTGTTTATTCATTTCAAGGGTTGGATGTTTGGGTGCTTTAGAAGAAATTAAAAGGAAACCTTAGAAGTCTTCAAAGAAACACTGCTACTACCCAACGTAAAAGAGCACTATAAAACAGTCAGACTCACATCATTTAAAGGTTGTTTTTCATGTAACTGAGCTGCACTACAATAAATATTCTAGACAGTAGATGTCCTAACTGTAATTTGGCAACACCCTTTGGCTGCACCAGCCTAGTTAAATAAAGTAAGCATCAGACAGTTATAGTGTAAAATCTGTCTTTTAAGGCAAAGAAAATACTTCAATTTACGATATGCAATAAGCAACAAACATGTACTATTAAGTTTTGCTTTTCAGATAAAATAAACATAAATGTGATTCTGCTACAAGTTTCACAGTTTGTTTTGGTTTCTTGTTGTTGTTGGGTTTTTGAGGTTTTTTTAAGTATTTGTGAGGTGTTGCTTGACTTAATGACATGGACAGTCAAAACAATCCCTCAGCTGTATTAATGTGATGTTCCCAGTCAGGGAATTTAGCAACAAAACTGGCCAATTCATTCACAAGATAAAAATAACGATACAGTTAGGGAGATCAAAGATAACCTTCATCACTGATCAGTGTTTGAAAGGCAAATCCATTTGTACTGTGTAAACACAAAGGTCAGATAAGCCTTTTTTTTAATATAAACAGTAGGCAAAAGTGCTTTAAGAAACTGAAAGCCTGTAAATTTGAGACAATATGTATAAATGCATTCAAATTGTCTTCGTGTACATCCAGTCTATCAATCCTACCCTCCAGCCTCAAGCTTTGTTGGCCAAATAAATGCAAACAGTGCCTATATTTACTTTGTTGTAAGGAAGAAAAAAGTAAAGCAGAAGCAAATGCTACAATTCAGAGTCCAACTATAAATAGCTTTATCTTTTAGAAAAATATAAACCACGGAACGGAGCATTTCTGGATGGCAAACACAAGGACTGGTTTTAGACAAATGCATGCAGTAGGTCTTAAAATAACTGATAGTTTTACTTTGTAGGTTTACTTCACTGTTTTTCCAAGCTATTTTGGAAACTTTTGAAATCTGTCTTCTCTGTAGACAATAAATTTCAGTTGCAAGGAAAAGTTTATTACCCCACTACATAAGTCTTTTCAATAACCAGAGACAAGCCACAGCATATTCAGGGTATCAGCTTATCATTGTCTAAAATTATCTAATATATCCAAGAGAATTTAAGTAGGCTAAAAATGTCACAGAAATAAACAATAACTCGAAGATGGAGAACTCCTTGCTTCTGGAAAATGCCAGAGATGCTGAAACAGCTTACAGAGGTCAGAAGAAAAAAAAAAATATCAATGAATTTATTCTTGATACAGAAACACTATAACAAAAGAAGAGTCAGATTTCTTGTCTGACAGATCCCAGAAATACAGGGAAACAAAGGTATTTGAATACAGACTGTCACAGTATTTTTTTAAAAAAAAACCCACAATTAAAATATATGTCAGAGTTGCTATTAGTTTTCAGGCAAAGATTTGTGGGTTAGGAAGGTAGTGAGAGCAAGACATATTGTGTGTTTATCTGAACCGACTGCTCAGAATGGATTCACGCCTAAGCACTTGTCTCCAGCTACTCATATAACTTCAGTCTGAAGCTCACACCAAATGCACAGTGGCCAAGATACGCTAAATGAAATAGTTTCTGCTCTGTACCACTGAACTCTTTGACTACATCCCTCCATGCAAACACCTGTAAGCATTGTTAACCAAAGCAAACCATGGTCTGAAAGAGGAATTACTATCGTTAGATCTGAGCAAGGTCACTAGGATCTTTTGTTTTGAACCCAGCCTAAATGAAACCATACAAGTGGGCCATGTTATGATGTCTGTTTTGAATACCTACAGATTCTGGATGTTAATTCAGAAGACAACCCATTATAAAAGAAAAGAGCAAAACGTAGAGTGAGGGTTTTGGACCACACATGCTTTGCTTGTAAGGTTATGCTCAGTATTTCAGGCTGGTAAACTTTATCAGCAAAGATGAGGAGACTCAGGGGGACTGGGGGTGGTGGAAAAGGGAAATACACCGCTATGAGCTTTTTCCTTACTGTTCCTTCCGGTCATGTCCTCACAGCTGAGCAGTTTCTCTTTCAGTAAGTCACATGACAGATGTTAACTGTTAACCCAATTTAAACTATTTTTGTTTCTTTTCCAGTACGTTCCAATCAGTGGCATGAACCATAAATAGTGCCCAGCAACTGGCGAGTTACAGATGCCCAAATACCCATTTTTCATCTCCTTTCAATATCCTTGACTCATGCATCCTGTCTGAGCTAATGTTAGTTTCCTGACTGCAGTGTGTCTGCACCCTCGGACTCCCAACAAGGGCCTGAGCCATCCTAGGAAGCTCACTCTTCGTCTCGACTTCAGCTTCACTATGCTTTTACTGACTGTCTCTCAAAGTTACCTTGTTAAGCCAATCTCCATCTGGAATCTCTGGATTTACACTGATATAGCAGTCCACTGCTTTTCCTCTAATTTTAAAATAACGCTAGACCATCACATAAACATACCATTCATTTCTGACTTTGACCTCTAAGAAAGCGAACTACCCAGGCTACGATTGTCGCGTTCTCCCGCTTGAATGAAATGCCCCCCAAAACAGGGCTGAACCAGAACAGACCCATCCCTTGTCTGTCAGGCACCTCTGTCTTTATTTGCCTGAGACTCTGATGTTCTCCCTTCCAAATCGCTGTCATGTTCTACATACTGTAGCAGTGATTTGACACTACTTAAGACCATTTGTATTTCTACAAGTATAAAGATGAAGTGCAATGAAGGCTAGTTCAAGGTGCTGAGCTTTGAAAGTAAAAGGATGCCTGTTAGAACAGAAGGAAAAATGAAAAAAGAAAAGAAAAGCCGAAAAAAACCCGTAGATTTTAGCTCTGATTCAGGAACATCAGCCAGGAAAGAAAAGAACAGAGTTGCCAGGAAGCAAATTTTCACAAGCAAGTACCCTAGCTATGATTAAAGCACAAAGAGTTGCAGTTCTGTTGCAAGCTCATTAATAGCCTTAACTAGGGATGCAAAACTGTCTTTTTTCCTCCTTTTAAGCCACACAGTTAATACAAAACTCAAATTATGGCCATTGACTTTGTTTTTACATGCTACAGCAACAGCCAAGTAAAAGTATGTTACAAAGTTGGACAAATGCTTTATTAAACTACTAATTTCAAACTTTGGTTGTGTTCAATTCACTGTTCAGTTATTTACCATAAACCCCTTTTCCTTACCATTGAAACCACTATGTCCTTAAATCAAAAATACTTCTTCCCAGATCTTGTGACAGGGAAATGTTCTCACCTCTATTTTACAGAAGGAACCAAGATACAAGGTCCGTACGGGAAGTCTGTGGCACAGGCAAGACCTCCAGGTTTCTGGAGACTCAGTCCAATACTTCGACCACAAAGCAAAGTACTTTCTCTGTAGTCTTTTGATCTTTTTTTTTTTTTTTTTCTTCCCTCCATCATAAATGGTTAAGCTATAAGGAATCTTTGTCTGAAGAGCAGGCTTTAAGAACAATTACACACTCTAGGATTATTTGCAAAAACTAATCAAACAAGCTTTTTTAAGCAAGTCTTGAGACATACCCAATTCCAACTAGGTATTCAAAGCATACAAACTTATATGGAACTGTAGGCACCTATATTTTAATCATGTTTAAGTTTTAACAAATATAAACTTGAGGCCAATGAACTGTGCTGGAACAGCCCACAAAGAAACATACTGCATAGCCATCTTTAGTTTTCAAAAGAGCAATGCATATACATTACTTGGACAATGATGCAACCTAGGAGGCCAGAAGTCTACAGGGCCCTGACTATTTATTTGCTCAAGTAATGGAATATCCATCTAAGCAGTAATTCCCTCAGTCATTAAGTGGGTGGATGGCAGTGACTCACCTTAAGCCACAACAGCGAGGGAAGAAATAATAATAGCAGCAGCTGGATACTGTAACACTTTGAGTAGGAAATTTATCTAACTTAAGGCAACAGATACAGGTGGGGTTGGTTGGTTGTTTTTTTAAAACAAGAATAACCTATTATCCCAAGGTGGTGCCCACCCAAAAGAAACAAACGCAGAAGATGAGGAACCGGAAGGGTAAATGTGAAGGCAGTAACAAAGCAGGAAAACAGATTCAGACATCAAAGATCATGTTTAGTAAGGTATAAATCGTACCTTCCTAAATGATAAATTGCTGTCCTCCTGGTTGGGAAAGAAAGTTATCATATTTTCCTTCTTCCATGGGCCATTTCTGCTGATTACTCACATTGCTTTTTCTATCTGCCAGTGGGCTGTGACAGCATTAGCCACTCTACCACCGGGCAGAGCGGTCACGCACGGAGCAGAGTCCTGCTGCAGGCTTCTGGCTGAACAAGACTTCTGCATCAAAGAAATCCAGCAGCAATGCTGCTATTGAGACATTCAAAACCAGCACTAGCCATCTTCTAGTCATGCTGTGATGACCGTATGTAGCTCTTCCTCAGTTCTGTTTTTAAGCTCTGGGAACTCTCCTTTATTTGTGAAACAATAAAAATCAACATTCAAATCATACCATTTGTTTCTGATTGCACTCCTTGTACAAAATAATACAAAATTACGGATGGAGCAGTCCAGTTTGCAATAATGCAGTTCGACACTGAAGAAATGTTGAACAAAGATAAGTATCACAATCCTGCTCACCCCCAGAAACTGTGTAGGGTGTGCAACGCACAGCTGATTTCTACTGTGATTTTCACACTCTATTGTTGAAATGTTACAGTGAAAAAAAGAAATTAGTGGTTTCCATTCTGATTTGAAGTTGTTCAGAAAAGTCTATACTGGAATCCATGCTGTGCATCTGAATTATTCAGATGGAGTTTAATTGTCCACATTGTGAAAGGATGGCTTACAGGCCCCTTGATAGCTGAAAGGAAGCTATCAGAGATGTAGGAGAAAGAATTCATTATATTCCTCCCAGTATTTTTGTACTTCCCTATTCTTGAATCAAAGCATAGACTGCTCTTGATTATCCGTTCAAACCATTTATAATGAATTTGTGCAGATTAAGACAAAAAATCTCTTCTTCCCGGCTGTGCAAGCACTGATCACAATAGCAATCCCTAAGACCCATAATTTTCAGCTTGATTTCTGAACTTTTGCAAAACTGCATTTAACAGATCTCATACGCAGCAGAAGTTGATCCTCTCTCCTCTAAAGCAAACACGGTACTGAGGATGAGGGGAGATAAGGCCTTCCCAAAAATAAAACCTCTTTAAAAAAAAAAATACAACAAACCACCCCTGATTTCTTGGATTAACTGAGTAACTATAATACTAGGTTTTATATAAAACTGCTTCAACATAGGTGTGACTATCTACATTGTATAGGTTTAACATGAGAGATACGATACCAAACTGGATATGAAATCCATAAAACCAAAATGTCTTGCCTATGATTCATTAGGGTTTTTTATGATTTGTTTGGAGTTTGAGCAAATGTATTGTGCATCACCTGTTTTCTTCTTTCCCTTTGGATTTCATTCCCCTCCCCTTCTCCCTCCTTTTCACTATAACTGTTCTTGTTATTATTATTATTATTGGGTTTGTTTCAATTTTTAAATTGTTCTCTACCACAACCCTTGAGTTTTACATTCCTTTCCACTTCTTCTCCCCATCCCTCAGGGCAGCGGGTGGCCACAGAGTGAGGGGACGGCTGCATGGGACTTAATTGCCAGCTGGGGTTAAACCACGACAGTGCTTTTTGCTGCCCAACATGGAGCACAAAGGGTTACAGAATGCCCACATCCATCATATTCAAAGACCTTACCTATCTAGTTCTGTGTTTTGTTATAAAATCTTTATTTATTGCTGCACACAGCTGATCTGATTGTTGTTAGTGAGTCATATTGACAAAGTTCATATGAGAGACTGGTGTCAGTAGGATATAAGACTGAGAAAAGCTTACTGGTTTATGTATTCACATGATACTTTATGCAACATTTGTTTAATTGGTAAAAACCAAACTGGACCTGAATACAAAGTGCTGTTTTCAACTTAGTCTCAAGAATGTAAAGAATTTAATTTTTAAGATTTATATGTCTGTCTGGTCCACAGGGAGCAGGAGCCCTAGTGGTCTGTTGCTCTGAATTCCAAGATTGCTTTCATATCATCTTATTAATAAAACTGTCAGTCACAACACTGATCTTACATTTTGCTATAGATTTCTTCTTTATTTTCTATAGAAGAAGCTCACAAAGACTTTTAGCTGATCACCTACTGTATTAAGAATGAAGCAATATCTGTCTGAGAAAAAAAAGTGCATTTAAAATCAAGTTATATTTTAAAATGTTGCTGTGAAAAAAAAAATTAAATGGTTTGAGACAATGCAAGTTGCTAGCAGATGGTAAAGACTAGCTTATGGGTAGCTGATATGAATTCTCCATTGCTTATCACCAAGTTCGGAAGGACTCCCTATAAAAACAAAGGTCTACATGTGAACGTTGGTAAAGTGATACCAATAATCGTGTTCTGGAGGAAAAAAAGAAAAAAAAAAGTATGTTCACCATTCTATAACAAACGGGACTTCCTTGGCACATAGAATCAGACAAACTTTAAAGAAAAAGTATGTATTTGTTATTATATCTGTATTTCAAGCTAGACAAAGGAGGACTTTAAATTCAAGAGCTTTAGTCACATCACATTTTATTAAAGCTATATCCTGGCTGATCATGTATGAACACTTTGCGGCGGTACTTAAAAGCCTGAATTGAACATCTCACCACAGTGCCTGGAATTTTACTTACATCAGCAGAGTTTGGATCTCCATTACCTCATTGCACATTGTGCTGCAGGACAATGATGATCTCTTCTGATCTGCTGGAAGGTTTTGTAAGTCTGGTACTGAACTCAGTTCAGGCTTATTTTTATCAGCATCATTCAGGACAAAGTATTTTCTGCTGGAGTCAAGTTAGCTTCCTAGTAGTCTTCCCACTAGTCTTGAGCATCTACTCCAGTTAAGCTCCAATTTCGTACAAATACTTCCTTTTTATATTCTGCATAGACTCACTGAATCTGAAGAAACCTAAATTTCTGCAGTTACTGCCATATCTTCTCACCTCAGATATTTTACAGCCAGTTCACCTTGTGATTTTATTTTCTTCAAAGCTACAGTCTGTCATGGTTTGACTCCAGCTGGCAACCAAGCACCACGCAGCCACTCGCTCACTCCCCCTACACCCAGAGGGATGGGGAGGAGAACCAGAAAGGAATGTAAAACTCGAAGATTGAGGTAAGAACAGTTCCATAGGTAAACCAAAAGCCATGCACACAAGCAAAGCAAACAAGGAATTCATTCACTACTTCCCATGGGCAGGCAGGTGTTCAGCCACCCCCAGGACAGCAGGACTCCATCACACATTACGGTTACTTGGGAAGACAAATGCCGTAATGCCTGATGTCCCCCTCTTCCTTCTTCTTCCCCCAGTCACAACATGAATGATGTCATATGGTATGGAATATCTCTTTGGCTAGTTCAGGTCAGCTGCTCTGGCTGTGTCCCCTCCCAATTTCCCATGCCCCGCTCCAGCCCTCTGACTGGCAGGGCCCAAGAAAAGTCCTTCACTTAGTATGAACATCCCCCCGCAACAACCAAAAACATCATCCGTGTGCTGTCAGCGTTGTTCTCGCATCAGAGCTGAAACGCAGCACTGCATCAGCTACTAAGGAGAAAACTAACTCTATCCCAGCTGAAACCAGGACGCAGTCATGAGATTTTAATTAGGCTAAATAAAATCAATTGGTATAGACAGCAGCGTAGAAAGGCTAAGATGTTTCCTATGGCAGGAAAAGTATTTTAAAAAGCAGTAGTATTATCAGTTTTTAAGATGGCCTAAGTACTTAACTATGCCAAGTCCGCAACATATCCAAAATTTAATAGCAACAAACATATAGGCAAAAATAGGTCAACATTTGTTACGTATGTTTTCCCTCTTACATGGCTGGCATATAGACTTAAAAGTGTAACAGCAGATTTTAATCTAAATATGACAACATTTGGTCTATTCTCAATGCTCTGAGCTATCTGGTCTTCCAAGCCCTCTTATCCCCACAAGATTTACAAATCATTCCATCAGAACCTCCCTCGTTTGGGTGATGGTGGGGGTGAGGGCAGGGGGCAGAAAGAGGGGATAAATGGTTAGGAAGTTGTCACCATGCAAATTAGCTGTATTTCACATGACTTGGCCACAAATTTGCCTTGTGAAACTGAAGAGACTCCAGCTACCCCTTTACCACGTAGTAATGGCGGCCTACTTTCCTTGGCATGTGTGTATAGTCAGGAGCCTGCAGGGCTCATTAAGAGAGCTTTAAAGTAGATTCAAAGGGTGAAGGGAATAAAACCAAGCTTATTAGAGATGAGCCTGGGGGCAACATGCCAGTGCTTAAGGAGAGATCAACAGCACAACTGAAGTGCATCTACCCCAATGCCCAAAGCATGGGCAACAAACAGAAGAAGCTGGAAGCCATCGTGCAGGAGGAAGACTATGACATAACCACCATCACAGAAACACGGTAGGATAACTCACATGACTGGAGCGCTGCATGGATGGCTACAAACTATGCGGAAGTGATAGGCAAGGAAGGAGGGGCGATGGGGTAGCCCTGTATGTCAGGGAGTGTTTCAGCTGTCTAGAGCTGAATGATGGTGACAGTAGGGTTGAGTGTTTATGGGTTAGAATCATGGGGAGGGGCAACAAGGTGGATACCCTGGTGGGAGTCTGTTACAGACCATCCAGCCAAGATGAAGAGGCAGATGAAATATTCTAGAAACAGCTGGGAGAAGTCTCATGATCACTGGCCCATGCTCTCATGGGGAGCTTCAACTTACCAAATATCTGCTGCAAATGCAACACAGCAGATAGGAAACACCCTAGGGTGTTCCTGGAGGATATAGAAGATCACTTCCTGACACTGGTGGTCAATGAGCCAAGCAGGGGAGCTGCCCCACTGGACCTGCTGTTTACAAACAGGGCCAAGGAGAATCTGCATCCTTTATTGGATGCAGGGGGGAACACTGCCACAAAGAATGAGGAAAAGGCTGAGGTACTCGATGCTTTCTTTGTCTCGGTCTTCAATAGCAAGACCAGTTACGCTCTGGGTACTCACCCCCTGAGCTGGAGGACAGGGGCAGGGAGCAGCCCCGGAGGAAACAGTTAGTGACCTGCTGCTCCACTTTGGCACAGACAAGTCCGTGGGGCCAGATGGGATCCACCGAGGGTACTGAGGGAGCTGGTGGAGGAACTCGCCAAGCCACTCTGCACAGTTTATCAACAGTCCTGGCTACCTGGGGAGGTCCCAGCAGACTGGCGGTTACCCAACATGATGCCCACCTACAAGAAGGAGGATCTGGGAAACTACAGGCCTGTCAGCCTGACCTCGGTGCCGGGGGAGGTTATGGAGCAGGTCATCCTGCGTGCCATCGTGCAGCACGTGCAGGTCAACCGAGGGATGAGGCCCAGCCAGCCTGGGTTTATGAAAGGCAGGTGCTGCTTGACAAACCTGGTCTCCTTCTACACCAAGGTGACTCACCTCTTGGATGAGGGAAAAGCCGTGGATGTTGTCTGTGTGGACCTTGGTAAAGCCTTTTACACCATCTCCCACAGCATTCTGCTGGAGAAACTGGCTGCTCGTGGCTTGGACAGACGTACTCTACGCTGGGTAAAAAGCTGGCTGGGTGGGTGAGCCCCAGGAGTGGTGGCGAGTGGGGTTACACCCAGCTGGTGGCCGGTCACACGCGGTGTCCCCAGGGCTCCGTGCTGGGGCCCGTTCAGTGTCTTTATGGAGGGCCTGGCTGAGGGGATGGAGCCCACCCTCAGCCAGTTTGCAGACGGCCCCCAGCTGGGCGGGAGTGTTGGTCGGCCTGAGGGCAGGAGGCTCTGCAGAGGGTCTGGGCAGGCTGCACCGATGGGCCGAGGCCACTGTACGAGGTTCCACCAGGCTCAGTGCCGGGCCCTGCCCTTGGGTCACAGCAACCCCCCACAGCGCTCCAGGCTGGGGGAGAGCGGCTGGGCAGGGCCTGGGGGGAAAGGGCCTGGGGGTGCTGGCTGGCAGCCGGCTGGGCAGGAGCCAGCAGGGTGCCCAGGTGGCCAGGAAGGCCGGCAGCGTCCTGGCTGGTGGCTGAAATGGTGTGGCCAGCGGGGCAAGGGCAGTGACCGTCCCCCTGCGCTCGGCACTGGTGAGGCCGCACCTCAGGTACCGAGTTCAGGTTTGGGCCCCTCGCTGCAAGAGGGACAGGGAGGTGCTGGAGCGTGTCCAGGGACGGGCAGCGAGGCTGGTGGGGGGTCTGGAGCACAAGTCTTGTCAGGGGGGGCTGAGGGAACCGGGGTGTTCAGCCTGGAGAGGAGGAGGCTCAGGGGGAACGTCATTCTTCTCTAGGATTCCTTGAAAGGAGGCTGTAGGCAGGTGGGGGTAGGTCTCTTCTCCTGGATAACAAGTGATGGGACAAGAGGAAACAGCCTCAAGTTGCACCAGTGGAGGTTCAGATTGGGTATTAGGAAAATCTTCTTCACTGAAAGGGTGGTCAAGCATTGGAACAGGCTGCCCGGGGAGGTGGTGGAATCGCTGTCCCTGGAGGTGTTTACAAAATGCATAGATGTGGTGCTTAGGCACATAGTTTAGCGATGGACTTTGTAGTCTTGTGTTGACGATTGGACTGGATCTCAAAGGTCTTTTGAAACCTAAATGAGACTTTATTGTTCTCTACACTGCCTGAGAGGAGGCTGTATGCAGGTGAGGGTTGGTCACTTCTCCCAGGTAACAAGGGACAGGACAAGAAGTAATGGCCTCAAGTCGCAGTAGTGGAGGTGTAGATTGGATATTAGGGAAAAAAATCTTCACTGAAAGTGTTGTGAAGCATTGGAACAGGCTGTCCAGGTAGGTGGTGGACTCACCATCCCTGCAGGTGTTTAAAATGTGTAATATGTGGTGCTTGGTGACATTGATATGGAGAAATAGTGTGAAATGGGGACAATGGACATCGATTGTGATTGTGTATGTCTGCTCAAGGAATGTGGGTATGGTGACTGCTCATGGGTGCGGTGTCTGGTCACATAGGCACACAGCCTTGAGGAGACGCCTACAGTTTTGAGGAGACGCCTGCCCTTCTTCCTCTAACAAAGGGGCTATTTTAAAAAAGAATGAGAAAGGGATGAGAGATATTCCAATGCTATCTAGAGGAAGGGAGTGCTAAGTCTCCCTGCTGAAGAAGATCGGATGGTCACAAGAACATGAATCACCTACAAACCTGCAAGACCACCACATTCCAGGCAGGGACTGATAAGCTAATTAACATACGAAGCGAGAGTAAGCGGGTTTAGGTAACGAATATGTATAGGCGTTAATTGAATATTCATTTGTTTTATTATATAAATGTGAGATGGTTCGTCACTTCGGGCATGCATGCTTGTGGAGGAGCGATCCCCTGTGCATCTGCGCGCAATAAACATACCTACTTTATAACTTTCAAGTTATAGAGTCTAATTCCATAGGTCAACATGGTTTAGTGATGGATTTGGCGGTCCTGGGTTAATGATTGGACTTGATGATCTTATAGGTGCTCAAGCTCCAGCTGTTCTTTGTACACAACCAAGGTTCATGACTTCAAGGCTTCAGTGACATCTATTGAACAGCCCAAAAGCCAGAAGTGCAATTTTCATTCAGTTACTGTGAGGAAGAGTCAGAAGATTCAATTCACCACAGTCTCTGAGTTTTTCAAGTCAGCATGATAAATTCATATAGAAAACTCGGACTGATTTTCAGTGGGGGTGTATGCAGAAGGTCCTTAGACAGAGGTAGACAGATTCTTAGGGATTGGTAATGACCTACTATATTAGTCCTAAACCTGTATTCTTTCAAGAGGAAAAGCGTTCATTTAGTTTTGTACAGGTGACGAGCACAAAAATCTAAGTACATTTAGAAGCTTATCCGCAATAATGAAGGTAATACCAAGGGTGTTCTGAGCACTGTTTATGTACAGTTTCTGTATAAGAAGAAATAGCATCATTATATAGGATGGGGAAAGGAAACTTATCTCCCTCAGAAACAGTTCCTAACCAAATATGCGAGCGAAAATATTCTGTAGATGCAGTTAGGAAACTTACGTTCCGACTCGTTATTTATCACTGCTGGAGTTAAGTAATGCTTTTTCCTTTCAAGTCTCAAAGACACTGTCAAAATGTTTTTGTTGCTTAAGAAAGAATTAAACCATTTACTCAATAATTCATTGCTACTGTTTGGAATAAATTTAATTTTAATTTGAAGCCGTGTGGAAGCTTATTTATTTTTTTTTTTTTTGTCTAGTGCTGACACAAGCAATTAATCTGTTTCTGTTCTTTCTTATTTCCATTCTCATTAAACTTCCCTAGCTCCTGGCTGCGGACTCAGAATAATTTCTTATTGAAAGACCGCTCCTTGTGCTGTGCCTGTGACTTCTGTAAGGAAGCCACAGTTCTGGACAAGAACTGACCCCGAATACAGTGCCTATTCTCATTCTTAAAATGACTGCACTGGGCTGCATTATCAGAATCTGTGTAACAAAGAATCATACAATTATACCAAAACTGCCTACAACATTTTCTGTGGATCTGGCTGAATTACAAACCTAGTATGCCTACATAATTTGCTATATCTTCGAAATATTATCATATTGAGAGGGTTTTTTTTCCAACCATACAATTTTTATTTCCAGCTGAAACTATGAAGTCATTTTCATATAGAGTGCAAATACTGGAAATCATGAACTTCAATGAATGAATATCTATTAAGTATCCTGTCCCTGTCCTCTTAGTTCAGCCTACATACTGCAAATGAACTTGGTGTAACACATTTTGAAGAAATGGAATCTTTATATACTGTCTTCTCTGATAATGTTGCCAGCTTCAAATATTCCTTACAATAAACATAACTATTCCTATGCCATTGTCAGAAACCTTTGTAAGTTTGATTTTTAAGCTCTAAGCATCAATGTTTTCAACCATTTTTAGCAAGTTCCTTGCTGTTCTGTTTGCTGCAAACATGCATCTTTAAAATCCTCAAGCCTTCAGCCACAACACATCATCAAACCTGACACGACTATTGTTGATCCCACACATCTGGAAACCATAGCTTCACAAAAAAACCCAAAACCAAACTCCACAAAATAAACAAACACACACACACACACACACCCCCCCAAACAAAACCAACCAGAAATTCTCACTGCTAATTTTATTTGGTCATATGTACTATATGTTAAAAGTAATTTTATGTATAAAGATTACACTGCTAACTTTGCAGTTCATTCCTTTTTTCACACACTACGCAAAATACTGATTCAATCTCTTTCAATCAATGCAAAAACTCCCCAATTTTCTGTGTGTTTTCTGCAAGTAATACAGTCTTTAAATGATAATTATTTTGGTTTCTAGTGATTCTTTACAAAATAACTTTTCATAAAAATAGCTGAAATTTAAAACACTAGAAGGCTTTTATTTTAATCTAATTTATAAACAACAGAAGGGAAAGAAACCCAGACAGTTCTCATATTGTTTTTTGGTGCCGTTTCAGAGTATGATATATTCCTAGACAGTAAGATCACAATGGCAAGAACGTTTTAACTTTTACTAGCAAATGCTATCACTGAGGAGGAGGAACACTGATCACCCCATGGAAGACTTGCTTGTACTGCTGTAGCATTCTGCATCACCAACTCACACACACATCACCGGTCAGATGACTGTAGCGGTATGGATTTGATTATGTATGTCTCTATGGAGTATGTTAGTTGCTCCCTTTGCTGTGGTGACAGGGATGCTTGTGTCATGCTGGTCCAGAAGTTACCTGACTAAAAGCCCTCAAACGGAACTCTGATAGATGCTGTAGCCTAGTCTTCTCAAAGAACACACACAAGCAGATATTTCCATATTCTAAGCTAAATAAACTAGCAGTTATTAGCTTCTGACACCCTAATGCTTGATATAAATACATGCAGAAGTAGTCTCTGCCATCGAAAGCCATATAGAAGTCCATATATCCAAGACATAAGACAAAAGATGGATGCATATAGATACATTCCCTGCTAACTGCCATCCAGGGTTATTACGGGTACAGGAGCCAACCCCCAGAGCTAGCCAGCTCCCCTTCACTGTATTTATCCAGTAATGTCAGCCTTGTGTTTGAGGCAGGAGCCTCTACTGGAGCAGCAACTTTGTCATTGTTAAATGAGTCAGGCAAGGTTAATTACCAGTGTGTTTATGTATAAAGATTATCTGCAATGAGAAAGACAACTCAGGAAAAGTACAGTGTGCTTAAACACAGGTAAAACACCAGGTGGTTTGTTTAAGCTTTCCATTGCTGTAGAAGTAATTTTCTGTCTCATGAGCAGTTTTTTCTTTTAGTCAGAAGCTGATTCACTCAACGTTACTTTATTTAATCAAAAATCAGTGTCCCTACAGCACGTTTTTCTCCTCATAGACTATCTATGTTGCTAGGTTGGGCAGTAACCAAATAGCTCTCGCATTGCAGACCTATCAAACTTTACCACAATTTACTGAGCCTGGTGAGGATGCTTTTGTTACAGCTTTTGTTTTAAATCCAGTACTGTGTCTGCCTCCTAGGGCGGTGAAGTAAGTCTTTTCAAAAAGAGCTACAGATTTATTCTTCAACTTTGAATAAGTGAAAATGTGTTTTGTTGAAAGCTCCTGAGAGTAAATGGATTTTCTATAGAATTCCCTTTTGTTTATGGGTTTGATGGAAGCGTTTGGCACTTAATGGTTCCCAGGCTTTCCCCAGCTTAAAAGAAGAAATCCTGTGTTGAGTGTTAGTGTTTTCCAGTAACCTCAAAGCAAACTTAATATAAAGACTTGCTTCAGGTGTCAAATTAGTATGGAACTGTCTTGAGTCTTCAACGCTTAGACTTAGTATAATGTCATATTTTGTTCTTAGAGGTTAACCTAGCCAGGTGGCCACCTGAAATCCAAACTTTCTTTCAGTTTTATCATCTACTCCTCCTCCCACTTCAATTTCTTTCAAAAATATGCAAAAATTAGTGAGATTTCAGCAGGTGCTAACGCCTCACAACCAGCCCTACAACAGAAAGAACTACAGATAGAAATTTATTTAAACGTGATGAACTTTCATTAGACTATTAAATTCCTCATAATAGATTGTTTTACATTCCACTACTAAGGTGGATCAATGAACAACATTTCTGACAGAGAGCTACTGACACTATGAGTACACAAAGGATACAATGAATTGACTCTGATAAAAGGCTTTATATAGAGTTGGTTAACAGCAGTGACAGCTTCTGGTGAGCAAATATTATTTACACTAAAGCAGAGAAATATTAAACAAATCTACATCAGCTTTTAGGCCAATACTAATTATTCATAACAGATTTCCAGGAATTAATAAGCTCTTTAACACACAAGATATGACCTACAAATCTCAGAACTACCTACTGCTATTTGGAATAGTCAGGACTTTGTCAACATAAATATTTTAAATGTAAAACACTGATTTTTTTTTTTTTTTTTTCAGAAACTACCAGCCATTTTCCATCCCAGACAATCAGTTTCTCTTTAAGAAAACTCAGCTGTAGCTTGCTCATCTTATCCTGTTCTCCAGCCAACATATTTGTCCCTTTCAGCATTGGTTCCTTCTTGTCAGCTACTTAGACTTCTGTTCTTACTATCAGTCAGATTACTTTTATTCATCAAATTCAAAGCATTTACTTACAGAAACTGCAAAACTTACCCATATTTATATCCATGCAGAGTATAATGTGTGATGGGCTAGACCTTAATGTAATAGTTATTCTCAGTCTATAAGGTCTTCTATGGAAAAAAAAAAAGCAAACCCAACACCGAAACTCTAAGGCCATTCAACAGTTTATAACCTTTTTACAAAGGCAGTTCAAAGTGCCTTCAGTTAGGCCCCTTCCTTGCAAGAAGCCAACTTATATATATTTTCCTTTTAGGGGAATAAACTTTGTACTGAAGACATCTATATAATTCATTATTTGTATGGATCCTTGAACAGGAGGGGGACAGACACCATATAACATGACTGGCCATGCAGAATCACTCTGCCACAGAAGTTACTCCATCTCTAAAAATATCAATAAAAAAAAGAAAAAGCACAATCATTACATCCTAAGGTTATTTCTATCCTGGATGTCTTTATTCTTTATAACGTGCTTTTGACAAGAGACTACCAATAGAAACTGTGAGGAATAAACAGATGTACACTCATGTACTCTGATGATGTCATCACTGCTTTCCGCAGTCACTATGTACCTCTAAAATCCAAGAGCTACTATTTAAGTTGCAACAAATCTGGCTATTCAAACACACTTCAGCTTGGCAGAAGTTCCCCAGGTCTAAAGGGAAAAGCTGCTACATTGAACTCTCAAGGCACTCTAAACCTAAAATTCTTGCAATCTTTGCCTTTTTTGCTTCTGTTCCACACAGAAAAGGGTTTATTATAAGAAACCTTTGAAGTACCTCAGGATTTCTTACATTAATTATTTTGAGAAAGCCAATCATTAGAATTTTAACATTAAACTTAGCTTGTCTCTTGCTTCCTTGCATTTATTATTATTGTCCTTTCAAGAAAAATATGATGCAGTCATGGCAAATCCATCCTAACTAGCAGACATCCACTGAATGAATCAATTGTCACTGTCACTGACCAGTCAAAACAGCCTCGTTCTAAAGCCATCAGTTGCAGAGCCATTTGCAAAAATGCTACAGGCTTATGATCTTTTAGTCGGGGAAAGTTTCTAAACCTCAGTTATCCCGTGTTCTCTGTCTAAAATAACTTTTCCTTTCATGTACTTTGAAACACAGCAGCATAACTGAGGCCAGAAAAAATTCCAAACTACAGGAAAGTGGTAAAATAAGCATATTTTTTAGTCTGTATAGCATCATTTCACCCTTGTGCACCCTTGTATTGTTGATACAATTTAAACCTGCTGCTTACAGAGCGCTGACAGTCCCTAACTTAGGGACCGAAGACAGGCAAGAGAATCTTGGCTGCAGTTTTATGTGCATGAGCCATTATTCTGGCCCAGTTTACAATCAAAAGGACTTGCTCCTTCCCTTTGGATAGCCGGGGTTCCCATCGCTCCCCTCCATGAATCGCTGTCACGTATTGTGTAAGATGACTTCTCTGGCTTAGTTTTGTGTCATACTAGCAAGTAAAAGCAACTCACAGGAGAGGTTTATGCCCCAGTCCTGACACAGGCAAGCAATGAAAGCAGCACTTATTTACAGTGGCAGTAAAATTGATTCATGGTATAATTTTTTAAAATACAGTAAGAGAAGAAAAACAAGCCAGCAGATTAAGGGTACAGGAAATAAACGCATGAAAGTATCAGCTCAATATAAAAGAAGCCTAAATTTTCATTTCAAAGTGGGAGTACAAAAGAAGTGTAACAATCTGAATGGAATAGTAGAATTAGCAAGAGATAAAGTGAATGCAACAAGGATTGTCAGAATTTGTTTCCACGCAAGAAACAACCAGATTAATTGTTTTCATCCTGGCAAGGATAAGATCAAAGGGTAACCTGACAGGAGTTCATAAAATCCTCGGTACTGTGATAAACTGAGTGGAAGAACCGTTCACTGCCTTTTTTAAAGTAAGCGTTAGAGACACCAGGTGAGGCTCTCCGGGGCAGAGTAGTCGGAACAAACCAAAACGGGGCTCCTCATACAATGTGGTACAATTAAGCTCAATGCCACCAAACACTGCAACTACTCACAAACTCACGTTTGTTGTTTTGTTTATTTTGTGGGGATTTTTGTGCTTGGTGTTTTGTGTTCTGGTTTGTGGTTTGTTTGTTTTGTTTTTTTACACTCAGCTGGAAAAATCTGTGCAAGAAAATGGATTAAATACAAAAATACTCCCTCTCCTTTGAGTAGTTCCTGAGCCACATGTTTTCCAAATCTGGGAGAGCATTCAGAGAAAATCCACCAGCACTGTGCTATGTCTTGATACTTTCTCATAGTGACATTATTAAAGAGAGAATAACAACCTCAGTAAGCTCTGATTCACTCTGGAAACATAGCTTTTCTGTAAACTCATTGCCAGCAGACCTATGCAGAAAAAAAGTGCACTTTCACTGGAGGACATGGCTAAATCCAAAAATTGACAAGCTGAAAGCTACTGGCTGAAGCAAAGCTCTCAAGGAACATTAATTATTTGCATCATCTTAGCAACCATTTATTACTGATGTTTCCTTTTTCCTCAGTTTCTTACAATTTGCTCTTAACTGTCAAAAAAGATGGCTCATGTTACTGACATTTGGGTAATGGGTGGCTACCACCCTTTCCCTTCCCCAATGAAACAGCAGAATTTCAGCAATTACTCTTCTTTCCTATAAGTTTATGCGTGTCAGTTAACCATTGTACTATCCAAGTTACTAAAACAGTTATAAAATACAGGAGAACATACACCTTGGCAAATCGCATTCCAGGAAACCTTAATTCACAGGACATTCCCTGAAGCCTTATCATGGACTGATGGTGTCTACTGAAGCATAAAAAACACCTCTGCCACAGAAGATACATTCTCTTCCACTTAAAAGCTGATCTGGAATATAATTCCTTGTAAGTAGGTCACAAAAATCAGTAACCTTTTCCTGTAAATGACACTGTGTGCACCACTATACCTGAATAAGCACAATCCTTTGCTGGAACTCCATCTCTGTTCCACATCCTGAACTTCTGTATGGTTCTCTGGGTTACAAAATGATTACATATTTTAATTAACCTAATGTTAAATAAGAAAAAACACTCTCTTATGTTCACTATGTTAGTCACTGTCTGCGGCAAACAAAGAGGTCAATACAAAGTTTTAAAATAATAAAAGTGCTGCCACTGGACAACAAGCATTTAACAGATCTCCATGTAATACAGGGAAGGAAAAGGCAAGACACCCTATTGTACGTTATGTAACAGAGGTCACTTTCAGTTTTCCCCCAAATTAAGGCAAGATACAGGGAAGCTGCCATAACAGTTCCTCTTTCTTTTTCCCCCTACTAGATATATGCTTCCACAACATGCCTGTGCTGGCTGTAGTACTCACTGGATTCAACTCCAAGAGTTGGTTTAACTCGCTAACCTTGTGGAAAAAAAAAAGCCATCATTTCCAGTAATTATAACTCAGATTATAATTTCTTGCATTTTATGAGCAGACTTAATTCATCAGCTACATAAGCACATAGGAAAAATACACAGTATAGTTCTCAAAAGCTAGTACTGAAAATTTGACAACCACATAATATGTGTGTCAACATTTTATCTCGCATCTGCTTTAGTGCAAGTCTGGTCCCAGGAACTAATTCTCAATTAACATTTGGACATAAATTAATGCATCTTTTTCGATGACATTTCTCACATTAATCTGATGGGAAACTGTTTTGTGTTCTTGCAGACCCCTATACCCACAATATAATCTAAAGCAAATGAGAATGATCCAGAGATTTGCATCAAAAGCACATCCCTGATGTGAGCTAAAGTGCTAATGCAAAGACAGATCCCATCAGCATCAGGGCCATTATAAGATAGGGCTGTAAGAAAATAAGGAAAGGTGTTAGAGAGCACAAAATTGTACTCTTTAAATAACAGCGAACCAACTCAGAAACCCAAGAAAGCACAGCCACCGCTGTTCCATTACCTACCTCTTAATTTTATGATCAAATAGCCACGAAGCAAAACCAGGAGCAGGCATATTCTGTGATGTACATGAATATACCTCATGATATTGAAGATACCTCAGCAAACTAAGGCAGGCATACAAGCATTGCCCTTTCAGGAATACTCTTACTTCTGGCAGCAAAGGAGTGCGAGTAGGTTGCTGGCGCTTGCTCACAGACTTGTCACAATGTCACAGAGGCCAAGGACAAGTGAAAACAAGAAGGTGAACATCTTAGTTCACCTACTCTTTCATGTTTTGCATTAAGGCTAATGGTTTACAGGAGATTGGATAGGAGCTTTCTCCTGCACTTTAAACCAGTAGAGTAGCATTTAAATCTGTGTACCTGCTTAACCATATTCTGAAAGTATCTGGCAGTATAACTTCAGACAACATTTAACAAACATTACTCTCATGAATCAGGCTAGTAGTCAGAATATTTTATCTACTGATGACTAAAACTGGATTTTTCTGAGGAGGGTATAAACTTGATACTTACAGAATGGCATGTTCACAAAAGAAGACTTTCCCTGGGCCCCATTAGTATTTCAGCACTTAAAACCCTAATCACTTCTGTTCTGTGCCCCTTTGCCAAGTACCTCTGGCACTTTCATACCTGAGTATGAGGTAAAGCAAAGCTACGAGCTGCTTTCCAGATTAATGAGTTTCCAGTCTCTAAAGGAAAAACTAGAGAGAAACTGTAAGAAATTCTTGCAAACAATTTAAGTAGTTTGTTGCACTAGCAGCATGTCTGCTTGGGGAGCAGTCACCATCAGACCCCATTTGTCTGTTTTACCATCCGGTCTCTCCCGCCTCCTTTTTTTCCATCACTTTTTCCCCACCTAAGGAGAGTGCCAATATCAGCCTAACTTAAATAATTAATGCCCATATCTTCTTGCCCTTCATGATGTTTCTGTCTCCTCTTTCTCCATTTGGTTCTGGAGATCAACATGACAACAGCAGCAGCAGCTGCGTACATTAGCTGAAAACATTTCAGCTGTAACTGATCTAACTGAGACATCATAACTATACTAATGTTCCCATTGTTAATTTGTAGTGCTCTCATCAGTGCTTCAGACACAAAAAGAGATTTTTGCAATTTTACAGATTAATTCAATCTTGGTGTAACTTTCCAAGTGGTTTCTGAGAAGTCAGTCTGTAAATCCAGTGAGGTCAATCCTCACACAGCATTAGCCGTAGTCATAAGGAAAGAAGGACCATCAAAACAAATACAGGAGTAAAGTGAACACAAACATCCCATACAGCAAGAATTCTCCTTTCCAATACAGTCACAGAAACTGCAAGATAACCACAAGTTTTAATAGTCCCAAGATATGAATCGCTCCTTGTAATCATCTTCCTGCTCACTGATATAAGGCTTTCCAGGCAGCTCTTATTTTTTGACTGTCGTCCTGGGTCTACTGCATGCATAAGACATATCAAAGCAATTTGCTCCTAAAATTACTCCAGTGACTTATTACATTTAATACATTCTCTATTGTTACACTTGTTAAGGACAGCTACTGCTCATCCTGTGTTAGTACCCATCTTCCTAAAACATTATAGCCATAGATCAACTACCAGAGTATTTCTGGATCACGCAAGTCTGCAGTCATTATGCACAGTTGTCATGGCAGAACAAGTTTGAAATATAATACCACAACTGAACATGTTGTGAAGGTAAGAAATTCAGAATGCCTATGAAAAAAGAATTTCTAGGAAAGCTAGGGGTTTATCACTAATATGACAGTGTGATCCCTTCAGTCGTTTGAGGCAGGGGGGGAAATCCCAACAACCCATTATACAGCACCCAGGAACTGGTTTTGAAATAAGAGAAAAAACAGAACACAATCCTATATTGTACAATTCCTAACTCTCCCGTGCTATTGCCAAAAAACAGCAGTTACTTCTTCACATACCTCATAGCAGTTCCAGGAGTTCTGGGTAAGAACTCTGCTGGCATGTCATGCTCACTCAAAACTTCAGAGGCAGCAAGGAGAGGGCATTCAGACTCTCTCCTTCTACAACTAACAGCTGCAATAACAAAAGCTACCCAAAACTTTCATTTTACGGGTGTGCATCAATCCCACTGAACAAGACTTTCTGCGTTCTCAATGAATATATATATATATATATATATATATGCCAGCAAACTCATATGCTTGTTTTGAGCTGCAAGAAATGGTAAGCCAATTCTCCTCTTTAAGTTGTTGTAAAGAAGGAAAAAATCAAATTAAACAGCTTTATTGCCTTCTGCTTGTGTGTGCCTGTCTGCAAGTTTCAATGGACCCTAGGCTGGAATGCGTATGATTTTATCACAAAGAAAGCGTGATGGAGTTATTCACGTTCACCTCTACCAGGATACAGAGTCCAGCCAACAGGAATGCCTGTAGTTTGGGGAAAACAGAGAAGGCGAGTAGGAAAATCTCCCCTCTTGCTCCAGAGTGGCAGCAGAAGCTCTGTTTTCACTATTTGAGAAATATCCCTCTCCCTTTGCCTGTGTGCATCACAATTCTACCTGCACTCCACGGCGGAGTGGGCAGGGACAGCCCCCTTGATGAAGACATTCACTTCAGCAAAACTGAATCAGTTCCGCTGTCAGGGAAAACGGACTGGTTTCACTCAGAAAGCCTACACCAGTGCCTAGGCCTCCTTGTCCAGACATGAAAGAGAAGTGCCACAGCTGGTTAAATAATTGTGCTCAGAAGATTAAGTATGTAAGGCAGGCTGTCATGCTTTCTGCTGCCCTGATAGCCATGCACTCTATGAAAGACGCCAAGTGCTATTGCAAACATGGTTTGTACTTCCATGACAGCCAGTGCTTCTCTGCTCCTTTGCATTGCCACAAACCAGCATTTTTGATCCATCAGCAGTGCTCGGCACACATTCCCAAGAGAAATTCTTTGAAATGTACCTTCATCTTGATCACTGACCTCAAGCTGGTCCATACTATAAGCACTAGTGCAGAGCACTACGGTTGCTTTGTGCAGAACTTTATCTGATTACCAGATTTCAAAGCAGCTAAACCCAGGCTAATCCACCACATAAAGGAGTCAAACTATTTTTAATGCAGGTTCTTTCTTTAAAAACCTAACAAGGGACCTAAAAATTCAGACCAAAATTTAGCGTAGCTTATTTCTATCCCAGAGCAAATCTGCTACAGTTTACCACAGAAGATTATGTTGTATTACAAATATTATTCTAGAAATAATAGAGCATTAGAAATACATAGGAAAGTAAAACATGCATATAGATCCAAGAAATTCTTATGAATACAAAAAACCCCCATCTTCTGCATGCGTTTATGTTGAAAATGCAACAGCTTAATGTATTCATAAGCAATTAGCAATTACTTTATTCTGAGGCTACTAATATATCCTACAAGGACATCAGTGTTTTATATTTTGTTCAAAATAATGACTAGCAAAGACTGCATATAAAGACTGATTCATTTATTTACTCCATTTGACACAGAAATCACTTCATAGCAGTAATTTCTTTTTAAAAGCACATAACAACTGCAATACTTAAAAAAATATATATAAATGCTTAGGGATTGAGAGCTCCAGCTGCTGTGAGAATGAAGGAATCCTCATGACATCAGAAAGCAGGAATTATATTTCATTCACCCTTTTCACCATGGTGAAAAGAAAGTCAAAATGATCCAGATGTTTGTTCTGGGTATTAAAGAGTGTCTACTTGGTAATTATTGTCCGAGACACAAGATTTTCCTTTATAGTGCTGAAATAATTGATTTAATCTAGAAGTAAAGAACTCAGAAATACAGCAGCCTTCTTCCATTACTCTTCAGGCTGGAGGACATGGTTTAACATTGCCCGCCGCCCCCCCCAGTTTGGTACTTAACATGAAGTTACCCAATGACCAAACAAATCAGAAGAACATTATGATTCTATGTGTATGTAAGTGTAATAATGATATAATAGGTAAATAATGAAGTATTAGAATGGCAAATTCAGTTTCTGACCAAGCTGCATGAAATTCTGTTTTTTTGGTAACACATCATTTGTCAATAAAGTTACAACAATTTGTTGGTAATTATTTTCAGTTCTGTATAAGAGTGATTCTGCTTTTCTTTCTAACGGGACGAAAACCTGAAGTTTTGTGTGCAAGGCATATTGCAACTACCCAAAAGATTTTTTTTTTTTTTTTTTTCTTTTAAACCCTGTGCGCTTACTTGCACCAAACCCACTATCTCTGAGCTCATAAAATTCCCAATTCTACTCCCAGGAGTGCTTATGAATACAGCAAAGCTGAGCATCTGGGGAAAAGAGAGCTGTCTCACCACAGGCCCAGCAAAACTCCGCTGAAGTGACCAGCTGTGAAAGTACCTTACTCTAGACAAGCTCAGCTTTTGGAAATACACCAAGCCGAGTCAGAGGTTTAAATCAGTCATCAGCATAGACACTTAGGCTGACATTACAACAGAGCATTAACACTGCTACTCTCAGAAGCATCATGTGAAATAACAAGTATTCCTGTGTAACAGAAAAAAGAAGATATTTACAGTCCATCTCCTTTCTTAATCTGCTTTAGAATACCAGCCATAAGAAGAAAATAAATAAATAAATCACATACCAGTTTCCCTTGATTTCCTCAACTGATGCTCAGTGCTTCTCTGACATGGACAACCATCATGTTACACAACATACGCAAATTCAAGAGCAGCATAAAAACAATTATACTTGAAGAATTATTAAAGCTCTTAAGGCTTTAATACAATACAAGCTTTAATACAAAGCAAAAATACAGTATTTTTGTAACAGGACTGCTTCCTCTTGAACAGACTTAGAATAAAATGAAATTTATTCAGCTGCAGGAACCTATCAGATCTAGTAACAGACACACAGAGGGAATGCTCTGGACTTGCCTTTTTTTGCTTTATTGTCCTTGCCATTACCTTTACATCACAGGTATAAATTACAAGCCTCACTGGTAATGATAACTGCACAATTCTCATCCTTATAGTGGGCAATCTACTGTGATGTCTGTAAAGTCTTCTAAACTCCTGCATATTGATGATACAGTGCAAATAATTAATACAACCTATCAGGCTCATGCCGATCTTATATATAACACCTGACTTCAAAGATCCCACCAGTTGGGGGGGGAGGGGGGGGGAAGTGAGCCGTACAGTGAAGAAACTTACAGGTCTAGTTAACTGAGTCTTTATAGACAAATGGTACACGCTCCTGGCGCACCTACACTATGCACCAAATAGCAGTTAGAGATGCAGGTCTTCAGATACCGCTCAAGTGAGCACACTTGCAATGGGTATTTATTTTACAAAGCATAATTTATTACCAAATGCTGCAGATCCATACAAGCTGTGACCATGTGTGCCCACATCTGACTTGTACTATTGGAATTAATCACCCGTTGCTGCAAAGCCTGAAATATATCTGGATTCCTCTGTAAAGAGGTGGCGTACATGGCACAAAAAGTAAAAGCCTCTGGAACAGGTCCTACTGAAACTTGCCTGAGGTTATCAGGAAACTATAAACTACAGAGAGGCTTTAATCTCTATCACCCACCAAGTTCGTGGATTAGCAATGATAGGAGTTCTTCTAGGAAGACAGATGCTGACTGACATCTGTTTTCGTACAGAATATCTGTAAGAGCACACTGAAGCTTGACGGGGACAGGGTAGGAATGAACCCAAAATACTGAAAGCTGTTTAAGAAGCTGTCTGGAGGTTCGCAACTCAGCTAAGATTCAAGTCATAATGTTCATGAAGATGTTGTAATAAAGATGTCCTCTGCAAAAATGTTAGGATTTCAAGTAAGTTCTTGAATAAACTTCCAAAAAGAGAAGACAAACAAAACACGTTTAAGTGAAATCCTATTAATTTTTAAGGGTTTCAAGAATGTGTTAAACTGTTTTGTTGATCAATGATTTCTTCAGAGCTTCATAGATGAGGAAAATGTTGAGTTAAATCTCCTTTCTCCAATTTACAAAAAAAGAAATTAAAACCAAGTTTGTAACAGCCTGTGTGCATGTATAAGACAAAGAATGAAGGTAAGAAAACCGAACAAAACTCAATATCTAGAATTTTGTAACAAACTACTTAATTGCTCAGATGATTCTAACCATTTCTAATGTTTTTATGGAGAGTAGAATAAGGAAACAACAAAAACACTTCAGTTAGTCAGAAGACAAACTTCTAATTAAACCATTTATGTAAACACCCTACTTCCAGTGGTAGCAGATAATATATGAAAACAAAATATTTTTTTGAACCTGATTGGCTTTGTAAGGAACTTTCTAGATTCATATTATCAACGTTCCTCATTACCAGCGATATGCATGAGTAGCATATTTAGAAGTTACTCGAAAACAGAAATCCCATTTCTTTCAGTAGTCCCTCAACATTTGTAGTTGTATTTGATGACCTCTTCAGATGCTGAACCACCTTAAAAATCAGCAAAGGTTTTGGTCTTAATCTTTCTGCAGCATAGATCTCCCCTTACAGCTGAGAGACCATAACGATACTGTTGCTTTGTCTACCACTGTAATGCATTAACATAGAGTTACTCTGCCAAAGTGGTTTAAATTTTTTTTTTTTTTTAAGTGGAGTTTTAAAGTGGTAGCGAAGGACCCTGTTTGGCTACAACTACATCACTGAATGTACCTGTATAGATTTGAAATAATCTCCCTTTGTAGACAGTAAGAAGAAATATTTCTAGGGAATAACTCATTTTGCTATGAAGAATGCACCTGAAACAGGTCAGAAGGATCACACCCTGAAGTTTTCTTTTTCTTTCAAAAAAATTTATAATGTACCTTGACAAGCAGCTAAGGGGCAGGCATCTCCATCAGGAAAGTCCCATGCCCAGTTTCTGGCAAAACCTCTAGGGGTGGTGTCATCTTAGCACTTAGGTACAAGAATTGCACTGTTATAGTTTCAGGATTATTTAAAAAAAAAAAAATATGCATACAAGCCATTTTAGTGCCACTAGAAACACATCATAGCCTGCTTTTCTCCCCAGAAGCGAGGGGGGAGGGTGACGGGTGACAGACGGACAGGCACAAACCATGACAACAAGTCAAGCATGAGAAATGTTTTCAGAGTACATTGCAACAGAATAAAGACTTCCCAGAAAAATAGGACTTCCTCCTCTTTTTATCCTTCCCTGTTAACAGATCACTGGTAACCTCTGATTATTCTGTCAGGAAAGTTACCTGGTGGCTTAAAGGGCTATATGTGTTGCAAAATAGAAATTCTGTTTCAACATACAATGTCTTATCTGGAATGAAAGAGGTTAAAACATATGCTTATGTTAATGAAATTCCCCAAATGAATATTTCCACAAGTGAAGATAAGTCTTCATACATGTTTAGCTTTGCAGCAGCCTGAGGAAAAAAAAAAAAGAGAATCATATTTTGTGCCAAACTAAAGACATCTCATTGTGGTTTTGTGTTCATTATCCATATTCCCCAACCTGACTGCTAATATAAGGCCTGCATATCTTGGCAGGAAAAAAGAGAAGTCAAGGAAAGGAAATAAGTGACATTGAGGCTCTATGAAAACAAGGTGCAGCAATTGCCCTTTTCGCTTCAATGGGACTGAAATTCATCAGGATCATTATTGAAGTGTCTAATATTCTTGAAGCTACCAACAGACTAAACACATTTTCCTTGTTTAGCCTAATGGTTCAGCATCTCCTATGGACCAGCAGGCACGTGAGCGTGTCAGGGAAGCCACGTGGTCACACTAAACTCAGTCTTTGTGAATCAATAACTGTTATTTTGTTTAACACAGTCATGAAGGCCACATACCACAGCCTCACAGTCCAGAGCATGGAAACCACCATCCTAGCCCTTCATTATAAATACCACAATTATCAAATATAGCCAGGGTTGAAGTTTACAATAGACCGCAAAATTTTACTTGCTGCAAAAATCAGAGTGGCCCTCCATTTCCCCTCACACCTGGTTTTGATCAGTATATTTGTATGGAGCCTGGGCTACTTGAAGCCAAGCACCAGATACAATACACCACACACAATCCTGGAGCAGGGGACCACAGGAAAAGCAGCCCAACATGCCAGCAGTGCACTCCCTGCCTACTTTCCCACACTGGTAGCTTTATGCTAAAACACAGGGGATTTTTTCCTCCCCTCAATCACACCGTTAAAGAACAGGAATTTTCTATTTAAAAGTCATAGGAAAACATGGCCATGGTAACTAGTCAACTATCAAGGACGGTACCATGCATTTTATTATTAAAAAGCAAGCATCCAGTTATCAAACAAAATATTGTAGACAAGGAAGAAATACTAAACAAAAAGAAATGTAAATAAGCCAGGGACAAATAAGTCAACTCACTAAGATCTGATCCCATTTGCTGCAAATATATTTCAACATCACTTTTGCACCTTTATATTGTTACCACACAGACAGATTCTCTGGGGAGTTTCACTCAAAAAGGCTGCGTCTTAGTTCTTATAAAATGTGGATGTAGCATAAATGGCAGCAGGGGAGGTGTGAGAAAAGCAGGAGGAGGAGGAAGGAAGGAAGCAAAGCTCCCAATTATTTCTAAACAGTCAAGAAAAGGTATGTTGCACTCTCCGCTGCCAGCATAGCTTTGGAATTAAACAGCAAAAGTTTCATCAGTTCTTGACACCAGAGAAACCAGAGACTGAAGACAGATTAATTTGCCCAGGCCTTTGGCATTGCCAAATGCTTTCATTCAGGAGAGCACAGCATTAGACATATCAGTTGACCACAACATTATTTTAAAAGTTTAAAAGATTTAAAGGATTAGCAGTGCTTTTTCTCTTCTCATGCATTTTGACACTTTCTAATTAAAGCAAGGTAAAAAGTAAAAAGGAATTGAAACTATTTCTCATAGTTTTCAAGTGGTATGTTGTTCTACTGTTGCAAAAGCATCTGAGGTTTGATTGTACATAACATACGTCACTGAATGGATACACTACTCATGCAAGACTTTTTGAAAAAAGGCAATCAGTTTCTCTTTTCCATCCTAACAAAGACTGTATCAGTGTCACATAAGATTGCAGACTTTTCATACATACTATGACAATGCTGATGTTGGCGCCAACAGTATATAACCATATCATTATGTTTACTAAAGCATGGGGGTGGAGGGCAAATCACACCCCACTTCATCACCCTGTGTTTCAAGCACTTAAACAGATGTATTTTTTTTTTAAACCCGTTTGGTTGGAAAAGCAATAGAAGGCATATACAAAAGCATCTATATAACAGAGGAAAGATGCTTGCTTAGGAAACACTGAAAAAGCAGTCATTATATTCTTTTTAGTAAAACACAGATGCATGCACCTACTTTGCAGCGGATGTTAAAAACAGGGAAAACCCCTATAGTTTTGCACCCAATTTTACCATATTAAAAGGGAATAACATCTGAGGCAATTACATTCATACTAATGTACAGGTGGGTTGAAACAATTGCAAGAAGTACTAATTCAGGAAAACTCATTTTTCTTTCCACTTACTTGGAAATAGTTATTATCTTAATTACCTACTGTAAAAAAAAAAAAAAAACAAACAAAAAAACACAACGCATGCCTGATGAATTTACTCTCAGTAATTGGATTCTTAGATTTCAAGTGCTGCTTTTAAATATTTACAATGAAATATTTTCCCAGATTTTTTTACATTAGAGAATCAAAACCTTTACTTCCATGTGAGAGCAGTTGCTGGACATTTTCCATTTTGGAAGTGGACTCTATGAGAGTGAGGGAACTGTTAGGTGACTTGAAAAACAGAGAGGCCCAGGTGTTGGTGGGGCTGACCCATGCTATATTTTTAAAATATATTATAAAAAAATACAGGAAAACAAATTTTGCTGAGTTGTCTCGTTTAAATAGTGTTAAAGTAATCAGCTTTTCTTGGCATCCTTGTAATATTGCTGCGGTGTCCAAAAAGTCATGAAATTTTGCACATTGAAAAGATGGAGTTTTACTTTGTCTAATAAAACATACGAATCTGCAGATCAATCTGAAGACAAGGATTGAAATGACTAAACTTGAAAAAGCACCCATTTACAGTTTCAACCCGTGATTGATTACTTTCTTCTGAAATACTATTAGACAAATCATTTCAGGTACTCAAATTCTGTACACAACATGGCACACCAAAACCGTAGAGACAAAAGTACTTTGCTTCTAGAACAGAAGCAGCTTAGAAATAGCTGTGCATTTATAGGCTCCAAACCACTACACTTGTTCCTATGCTTAACCAGTTAACTAACATGAAAAATACCTATTGAGATGTAAAAGGCTCCCGACGATAGCAAAGGACTAAAAGTTTGCAGAAACAATGTTTTACTCATTTAATCTTATGCATTTGCTTAATTTTAGAAAACCACAATTAGTTATGACAGCATAAAGGTATTCAGGCAACTTGAACACATCATTCTGAAACTTTAATTCTCAGAAATCTCATTTGGCTCCCACCCACCCTCCAAGGTACCTATATTTCTTGAAGGGATTAAGCTGCTGGCTGAGACTTTTTCTGCACAAAGGGGAAGATTTGCTTCTGGGCTTGCCCATAACTGCCCCAGCCTTGGCAGAGCTAAACAAAGAGCATAGACTCAAAACCCCTGGCAGGATCTGTGAAGGAGGTGATCCCCTTGCTTGCCAGGCTTTCTCAGCTTATGAAGTGTTCTTTTTTCCTTATCAATCTTATTTATGTTCTTAAAAAACCCAACAACCAAACAAGCCACCAATCCTCACTCCAAAGCCCACCTATCTGGGAGAGAAAGGAGGGGCCTCCTTTACCCCAGAGGCAGTTACTGGAGCACCTGGCCAAGGAACAAAGTGTGGCTTTAAATTCCCACCTCTGCTGAAGGTGATAGGACATTAAAAGTAAACCCTACGGGTTTACAGGGCTCTCTGTCATCTTTCTCTACAGAAGTAACTCTGCTTGTGTGGAAAAATTACTTCCCAGGTCAGTGAGAAAGAAAGAGATCAGAAGCCATTTTATAGTCAGTGTTAGAAAACCAAGTCCAGAGAGTGCAAGTGTAACTGCATAACCTAAGAGTTGCAAAATTTATTCAGGATAGGGACAATGGCCAAATACACTCCATATTTTACATTAAATGTGCCATCATTTAAATAGCTAATTGAACTATTCCACAAGCTAAACTGAGAGGGCTCCACCACAGAACACTATCTCATGGCTTAAAGCATACCCACTAGACATAGTTAAGCAGTGTTTAAGCCTTTCTATTAGAGAAGGGACTTCAGCTTTAGTTTTCCAAAACCTGAGCAAATATTCTAACCTCTAACTAGATATTTACTTTTCTTTTAAGAGTTCTAACAATGTTTTCTTCCTGAGAACTTACGAGGGGTACAAACTACTGATGGGATGGATATACTGCAGCCACGTTTTGTGGGAACAATTTGTTCTTTTAAAACAAGCATCAGTGGTTTGTGGCTCGGGAACAGAACTGGATTTAAACACAGCTCAGTATTCCATTAACTATCTGATTAGCTGTACTTGCCAGATTATCACATTCACTGACACTGGATTTATTAAATTTGATGAAACCAAACAAAGGAATCTGGAAAAGGAATGCCAGAAAACAGTACCTGTCTTACAATGCTTCCTCCTTAAGGGCAACTGGGTTGCTACAGTTTCAAAATCACCATTTCAAAACTTTCTGGATCTTGGCCACAGAACATTCTTTTCAAAATTGCCATAGACACAGATGACTCAGATATGGGACACAGAGAGAAAACAAAAAGCCAGAGAGATACGTAGCTGCACACAAGCAATTACTGACTTTCGACACAGGTGGACTATCCATAGGTTTAGCAATAATATTTTTTGTCCTTTTGCTCTTATTAGACATCAAAACTACAAAAACATTAAATCACCTTTTAATTTTCCTCAGAGGCTACATAAATACTGTTAAACATTTGTAGTCTACCATGTTTTTTCCTAGCCTCGTACACACTGCAGATTTTCTACTTTGAAGTATACTCTTACCCTTTGTGACAATGAAGATCACAGCTCAGCAGCTTGCTTCTTGAGAAGAATACCTTACTGTCACAGGAACACAGAAGAAAAGAGGAACACGAAGTTCACAACTGCACACGGTGGAAGACCTCTGAGCCAGTGCAAGCACACTCAAATGCACATTGAGGGCTCAGCTTGCAGAAATTGCATGGGCAGAAAACACAACAGGTGTTTTCAACTGCTATCAGCTGAAGACCAGCAGCAAAATCTAATTACACCCAGCTGCTAAATAACTACTCCAGAACCCCCACCTGCCACTGTCTGGCGGCCTTTAAAAGAGCAGGCCCTCAAAAAAATAAACTCCTGCAAAGAAGTAGGGAAGAGGGTAGCATAAGGACTGAGTATCAACATCTTTTCTTTCTAGATTAGTGTATTAGTTACTATTATATCAGGTGGACACCTTTGTTCTAAAAATAATATTCCCAAAGCAACAAAAAATGACATACACCTCTGCCCTGCAGTGACATTAATCATTTCATAAGAAACTTAGCCCTTTGGGGATTCTGTCGGTGCCTGCAAGTGCTCCCCAGGTGTGCGCCAGGCCAGCAGGATTGCTAGGAGCTGCGGAGCCGATGCCCAGACTCCAGAGCAGCTGAAGAGGCTGGTTGCTTGCACCCATCCCCCAGAAAAGGACAAGAGAGCCCAGCACAGCACAGAAACAGACCTGCAGGGCCCTAAGAAACACCTGGAGGAGCAGCCAGGTGTTGCAAATTCAAGTTTAGGTGCCATAGAAAGAGGATTTTTTAGATTTTGATAAATGCTTTGAAAGGCTTAAATTCTTTTAAGGTCTCCTCCAGAGTGGGCCACAGTTAGAAAATGTGGTGTTACTTAATTTGTTTTCCAATTAACATAGGTAAGGGGAAATATGAACTGCAGAAAATAGATACACAAACACTCCTACCTATCAGAGATATGAGAAGATTTACCCACAACATTTTATTACTAAACAGACAATGAAGTGATTTACATAAGTTATGTGGTTTTATACCTTGCAAAACCTGAAAATATGTAACAAGCAAGTGTTAAAATAAAAATTGGGGAAGAGGGATTTCTGTTTCACAAATAAATTATTGATAGAAAGACAAATATTTTGTATCACGCTGTTACCTTCTCCATTTCGTGAACTGTTTAAGCAAACAGTATTTCTATATCCATTCTCCATTGCCAGTTCACTTACATGTTCCTCGTGTCTCTGTGTAGGACTACTAGATGTGGCTGGTTTAAGAGTTTAATGCAACTTTGATCCATTTACATATTAGAAAATCCCAATGCCTACGTGCCAACCTTTCATGAGATTAGTGTATTAATGGCTTAATATTCCAGTATTTAAATTAGAGGTGAGTTTCAGAACCATTAACTCTTATACCATATATTAACCAGTAATTTTAATGCAGATAGGTGGGTTTTCAGCTTATAAGTGGTGGAATTAATAACTATTAGTTTCATAGGTTCTAAGAATTGCAGAAGATGCATATTTTTGTGATAAATTTTTGGCATTGATTCATGGTTCAATTCTCTGTTTGAAAAATATAGTTGCTGAAAGATAGTTAAAATGACATTATTCTGCATCTTACAACTTTGGTAAATTAACATGCTTTGTTATTCTCATGACAGCTATAAGATCATAAAATTTTGCAAAGTAAAACATCTGATACAGGAAAATTCCTGCTTCATCAGGATAAAACAGTAAAAGAAAACAAATATGGTATTAAAGAAAAAAGTTAGTTTGTATAAACATCAGTCATAATAGCTTAAAAAATGAGCTGATGCAAGAAAATGTTAAAACCCAGAACTGTTACTGCATACTGTAACTGTATTTCACATTGTTATTGTATGTTGCCAGAAAGAACAAGAAGATAATTTGGGTGTTTTTTTTTTTTTCTTCCAGTCATTGCTATGATTTTAAGAACATGGGAATCTTTTAACCTTTTCTTCAGTTTTTCAGTGATTTTTAAAATCTTATTCTAGCAATGAATTTCTGCTTAGCACAAATAAGCAGCAGGTTTTCATTTTGATCACAGGATCTTGACCTTTTCCCAACTCTTAATCAGTAAGCCAAACTGGACACATAAAAAACCACATGCAGAACACAGTTACACATTTCTGAAACCCTTCTCTTATAATCAAGTGGAATGAACCCTTCCAGCACAGTACCTGTTTTCAAAGATGATGGAAAAAAATCTGGAGTCACCAAGCCAGTGGAAATTCCTTCACCTTTTCAATATGCCAGCAAGGAAAACAAACAGAAGAAAAACCCAACCAACTGAAAACCTTCTGAAAACAATATAAAATCTTGCAGAACCAAATAGAAGACCTGAGTAGCCTGTAAGGCACGGTGATGGCAGTAGCAAGCTTTATTAAGAAAAAATGCTGAGATCAACGCATGATCCACAGCTTAGGGAGCGCTATATTTTGAGGAAAACATTTTAAAAATCTCTGCTGTCATCATATCTGTGAGGCATTGAATTAAAAATTAATCTTACCTAGTTGGGGCCAGACTGTAATATGTACCATCTCTAAATCGGAAGTGGATTGACACACAACATATGACCACAGGTGGCTTTTTATTGCATTCTCTGCTGCAAGAACAAGGTATTAGTATTATTTTGAATCTGTACACCTTGCCAACCAGTATCCCTAGCAAAAAAAAAAGCACAAATTTATTTTGAAGGCAATCTTACAATCATACTACTATCTCTCAGATGAATAATCACAGTTTGCTGAAAAACAGCACAAACAAATACATAGTCTATTGTTAGCCTTGTATTTTTTTAATTTTTAAGTTTCTGTAATGTTCCATTTTAATTTCAGTCATCCAAACATTAGGAAGACACATAAAGAGTTTTATTGTGGTTTCTTTTGCTGATAAAGTGTTTGTCTGGGTTTTTTTTTCAACTGCATTTTATTTACCGTGGAAGAGAAAGCTTACACTTCTAAAGCACGCACAGAAAGTTATACACCATCCTTGAAAGCCACATGTAAAGCTTAGAGGCCTCTGAAAATGCTTAACTGGTTTCCTGAAGAATTAAAAATATTATTCATTGAAATATAGTTCACCACATTTCTTGTATGAGCCAGAAAAAAAAAGCATGAATGAAGCAGCAGAAAAATAAAAACTACAAATTATGTGTTGATTCAAGAAAAAAAGAAAAAGTTAAAAATAGTATGACTATTTACATGTAAAAGAGTGGCAGTATCTTACTCCCAGAGACATTGAGTGGAAGCAGATGGTGCTTCTCCAGAGAGCAGAATTGCTGGTGCATTAAATAAAGACTGTTCTAAGTGACAGACAGACAAACAAATCCTGCAGGTGAAGGTAGCAGAGGTAGAAACATGGCCTGCCACGTGTGCCATGCAGACCTTTACGCATTTGCTTTCACGTATCCTCCAGCTCCCTGTTGCAATCAGTGAGTGATGTGAAAGGACCGGCGACCTACCTGTGGCTGACTCCTGCCTCAGCAGACACACAGCGCTGCTTGTACACAGCACAGCTTCTTGCGCAACGGCACAGGCAGCGGTGCAAACAGACCTCTCTGAGGGATCACATCATAGCCTAAAGCATGAAGTTCAGTGTCCCTTGGCCAGCCACATAGTTTCACTGCAAGATACCATGTATTGATGAGGACAAAGAATTGAAATACCCTCAGTGCTACCATGAAAAATTTGAACAAGTTCTCCTAACAGGAAAGCTGTTACATGACACATCTTGCACTGCACCTGATTAAAATCAAATAATTTGGGGCAGAGTCTCAGTTGCGATACCACTGCTTTTTGCCACCCGGCACTACTGCACTTCTGGCCAACGACTGCAGTCAAGGCAAATTTTAAACAGAGCCTCAATCAGGGCAGTCCTCAAGTTGTTTTATGGCTTGTGGAAGGCAGCCCAGTCTGCAGGGGAGCACACAACTGCAGGAATACAGGAAGCTAGAAAATAGACCACTGTTAAAAACTTGGTGATTCTGAGCATGTAAGAGAGTAACTGCAAACTGGCTTAACCTGGAACAATCTATCTTTGCTTATCCATTTGAATAGTCCAGGAATTTAAGGGGTCTTTGCAAGTAAGAAAGAACTGGACTCCTTTCTCCCAGGAGCTTCATTGTGAGTAGCTCTGATGATGGGAGCAATACTACTTCAAACTTACGGTGTGCAATGGAGGCTGGCTTCCTGCCCCTTTTCATTTGCATTCCAGAAACCATTTTTGCACCATCTGTGATCCTGTTGCAATATCTATGTGGGAATAAATATTACCTTCAGACTTTATTCTAGATAAGACCACACATGGCAGAAGGCATGAAGAATAAGCTCCCTGGGGTGCTATCCCAGATGTGGCTGGGTGTCCTCCTTTCACAGGTAATGAGCTGATCAGCTGCTGTAAGGGCAGCTCCACCAGTTCCTGCTCCCCACATAACTGGGGGCAGCAAGGAGGCAGTTGTTGTCCCTATTGAAAGAGGGACTGAAAGGGAGAATTTTATGGTCAGCCTTCTGTAATACATGAATATCCTTCCACGCTCCCAGAAGAGAGATAAACTGGCTGTACAGCCACTTTGCACCAGACCAGAACAACACAATAAATCAGCAATGCTTTGTCAGGGCTGGGGATGTGAACTGTGGTGCCTGGTTCAGGTGTTTCTCAGCAGATTTTGATATAATGTGTAAAGAAAACGCCTGCCTAAAGAAGCATCTACAAAGCCAGCCAGTTCTTTTTCCATGGGAAGCAGGTACCTGCCTTGCCGCCCTTTTTCCCCGCACAGTGCTTTGATTTTAGTAGTATGCCAAAACATCAGACCTATCGATATTCAGGCACAGCTTTTGCATGGAAATCTCTGTATAGTGGGCAGCTTTCTGGCTTGTTTTTCATCACAAATCTTACAGGAGAAGAGCAGCAGTTTCAAAGACTTTTACAAGGAAGCCTCAGGGCTTGTTTGCCAGACTTCAATGGATATGTTTGTAGCATGGTATATGGAAATTGAACTGCCTGACTCCCATTAACATTAATAGAGTCAGGAGGCTAAATGCCTGTGCACCATTCTGGTGACGTACCCACAATGTCTAGCAAGTAGCCTGCTGCTATTATTAAGTCCTTTTGGAAATGATGCTTCACTTGTCTATATCAGGGTGGCAAAATAAAACAAAGAGGAACAGTTTAGTTTCCTTCAGCTAAGACATTCTGCGAAGTACAATAACTGTGGGGGGTTTGCCTCAATTTTAATAAAGAACCTTCCACTTTCATAGGTACTTTTTTCTTCCACTTGCGTATATACTTCTTTATGTATAAGGTATCCAACGGCGTTACAAAAACTAATTAAAAAAAACCAAAACCATAGCAAATACAGACAACAAACTTCTAGCAACCTATTGGTTTACTATGAAAGAGTAGGCTAGCAGTTACATAGGAGTCATGATCCCACCAAAATTCTAGAGTACTTAGATTTGCGTCCTCCTTGAAAATTATAGATAAAGGAGGTACTTTTCTAGGATCAAACATGAGGTTGCTGCACAACTGAAACAAGTAGCTAATTTAAAAATTAGCCTGTATTAAAAAAAAAAAAAAAGAAATCCTTCATTCTCTGTTTATGAACACCTGCAGTTTATATCACACACATTTTCATTGGAAACAATCTGTTAAATCTGTAAAATTATTATAGTGTAGTCCCATAGTATGTCACACTGTGGCAGTACCTTTGATCTCAGCCCCTGGGAAACATTTTTTCATGTGGGCAGCAGCAGCAGCTGTAAATACAATGTTAATACTATTGGGGTATTAAATTTCCCTTTTATTTTGTTGGCTGAAGTCTGAGAGCTTTTGCCGTACTATGCGTCCCATATAATATGCTTTCAGGTTTTTGAAGTTTCAAGATAATCTAGTAAATAGACTATCTTAGATACTTCTACAGTGTGTAACATGTGAAAAAAAGGACCTCTCTGTTTCTTTCAAATGTGGGAAAATATACTTTGGTGGTAAATCTTAATCTTTCAACATCTGGATCCTCCCCCCAGTTGCCTCACAATTCACAGCTTTTCTGCTTTAACCTGATTAGACACAACCTATTGGCTAAATTACTTTGTTACAACCTACTGATATCCTGTATATTTGAGTCTTTCGCATGTTCAGTCCTACTTTAATGAAAAATAGTCTCCTTTAAAAATGTTATTTCTGTCCCTGACAGTTGTCTCATCAGAACACTAGAATTCTAGACCACATACTGATGTTGCTGTGCACAAACAGCACAAAAATCTGCCCATCACTTGCCACCATGTGATGTAGCCTATCAGCCACCACACACCCATCCCAACTATATCTGTAGTCAAAGGTATAAAGATTAGATAATGCTCTGAGCAGTGTAAAGAACAACTTGAGCTAGTCCTTACTCAGAGAGCTAGATTAATACTACCCTAACCCCTACAATTTTAATCTGGTGTAGTTGCTTTGCAATAATATCTTACTTGTTTAAGTTTTATACTGGGAAAATTATAAAGATTAGGCACTTCTTTTTTCTTCCAAGTCCTGAGTGTACATCTTTAGTAAGAGTATTTATTACACAACATTTTAAAAAACAAGCAACACACATTCTGTTAAGCAAGAATTTGCATTTATACACATACCAGTAATTTAAGTACCTTTTGCCTTTCAAGAACACATACATTAAAAAGTCTTAAGAAAGTGATTCTACCAAATGGCATGCAAGCACTCTGAAGTGTCCAAATTATCTTGATTTAGCCTCTCCTATTCACTGCTTTGCATTCTGAATGAGGCACAACCTACAAGACCTGTTCTTCTTTGCATGCTCTGTACACACTGCTGTCAAATGTGCATAATGACATCCATTTTTTGTTCATTTTCAAATACCACTGTAATAGCCAGTTGTGAGCACACAAAGCTTTTTAAACACATACGCTGGGTTCTGTGCCTTCGGGCAAATCTCATTTTATGCTCTTTGGTATTAGTATCGTTTGGGAATGCAAGGACTAAAGCCTAAATTCAGGGTCTAAATCCAGAAAAACGACACAAAAGACCTGTTAGAAGGAAGGAGGGGAGGGTGGGGGAGAGAGGCAAACAGGCGAGTGCACTTCCTACCAAGGCAGGTACATCCCTTTCCTCTTCAACCTCTGAGATTTACAACAGCCAGGAGGCAAACGTTCATGAATTTTTTGTTAATCAGTCATCAGGTAAAGCTTTTAAATAACCACTAGCAAGGACTAGAAGTCATCCCTCTTCTGTTCCCAGGCAAGAGCTCTAACTGCCCCAGGACATCAAAATAACATGACTATTCTGGCACAAATTCTCTGCACGCTGCTCCCCACCTCCTCTCATTTACTTATGGATATAAGTGCACATCCCTTTAAAACGCAGAGCTGTTTCACAGAGGAAAGCCATATTAGAACAGCTTTTAAGTGGAAGATTGGGGTGAAAGGTGAGCATTAAATTCTTCTGCCAGGCAGAGGCTGAACCCAGGTTGCCCACATCGCCTACTCCTACTCCTGTTGGAGAAATGAATGAGGATTCCCATCACCTCCTGCTGCTGCTGTGCTTCATGGACAGCCTGCACCATTAGTCCTGCTAATAGCACGCCAGCTGGGTAGAGCCCCTCAGGTGAAACAGACTGAGGAATGCCTTTTTTATAAATCCAAATTAGGCTTAAATGTAAAATTTGGCTGGGCCACTCTGCACTAAGCTAGTTCTGGGATGCTCAAGAAAAAAAGACTTTAAAGCCTTCAGGAAATCCTGGGGTTTTTACATAGATGGGTGGCTAAAGACAGCTGCAGATTCAGTCTCCTTTCCCTCCAGCCCAGCTCCACCTAAGCCTGCCCCATGTGGGAAGCTGGACGGTCATACCAGTGTGGCAACATGCTGAGGGCTCAGAAAAATGTGTGACAACTAAGGAATTGAAATGGCTCAGAAGTTATGCAGCCACTCAGGGGAGTTACGAAGGCTAGTCTGGGACACAGAGCCTTAAAGCAAGTGTTAGGTACCTTTGTTCTTTCAGATTTGTCCTCTTTTGACTTTCTTCAGACTATTTATTTGTTGGAAAATAATGGTTAAAAAAAATCAAATTTTTAGGTAGGAAATGATTTCAGAGGACTTCAAAAGACTCAGAGGAAAGAATCACACTGCAAAGGATGGTGGTGCAGAAGAGAATAACCTGTCAGAAGTAAGCAAAAAATGGAAAAGATGGAGAAATACATGTTTCTGCAATGAAGAGACAGTCTAGACTGTCTTAATTTACAGGAAAAGGCCTGAAACACTGCTGAAGTCTCAGTAGAAGCATTTATGTGGACTTGCCTGTGTAAAAAGTCAATGCCAACATTTGGAAAGCTTTTTTAAGGAAATAAAATATATGATTGGTAGTGGTATTAAGGAAGAATAATGAAGTGATTCTCTACATTAAAAAAGAAACAGACAGACACATAAATATTTGTGTGGTATGTAAATAGTAAATTGAGATTTTTCTTTGATATAGTTCTTAAGCTGATAGTAAGAAATTCTGTTTAGGGCTTTTCATATAAAGACATTTTTACCTCAAACTGAGGATTTTTTAAGTTGGTATACCTATATTCCTTATGTCATTTTGCATTCCTTCAATTTGACATAATCTGTGCCAGATTAGATATGCTATGCTCCCCCAGTTGAAGTGTTTGATGAGAAAAGAAAAGCCATTTCAGGTAGCAACATATATTATGTGAAAAGAAAGAAAAGCTTTAAAAGGGAAACAATGGTGCAAATGTAGAAAAAACTCCTGGAAAAAAAAGGGGACTAAGAGACGTATTAAAGGAAGTGTAGACAATGTTCAGAAATCCCTCTCCTGGGAATTTAACTGTGGCTTGCTGCAGCCAAATATTTGGGGTGATTGAAATCTAAGGCTGGTGAGCTTGGACCCCTGGTGAGCGGGCAGCTGTGCATTGCTTCTCAGTCATTTGTGGGTTGCTGCTAACCTACATGACTGAGCTGTGCAGGTACCAGCTCTTTTTTGAGGAGGAGGGTGGCGAAGAGAGGCTGGTTTCCAGGTTTCCAGTCATGTGCTCTAAACCAAGGACATTGCACAAGTGGCTCAGTATGAATGTCTGGCAGCCTCCAGTGGCCCAAATATATTTATCTGCACTGAGAAAGCTGGTTCTCGGGCCACTCGCTGCAGCCTGGCTCTGAGTCACAACTGCAAGTGCCTTTAACAGTGGCAGTGAACAAAATTGTATAAGGATGGAGATGCTTCCTGAGATGGAATAGGAACACACATCTGTGCATCCTTGACACCGAATCAGTTAGGGATGCCACCCATCATGAAGATAAGGAAAGATGTCTCTTCATAGCTTGGAAAACCCATCTTGCCTCTCATAACAAATACTGTAGGGCTCCCACTTAAAAACTGCCCCGGTTACGTCCCAACCCAAAACTGTCATTCCCTAACCTCTACAGTTCTACACACCTATACAGTTTCACAGAATGTGATAGGAACAAAATAAATAGATTGTAATAGAAATAATTCTTAAAACAACTATGAACAATGACAGTATGATGCATCTGTTACGTGATAATGACGTGCTCTTTCAGTATGGTTCAGCCGTTTCTCACTCTTGTTGCTATACTAGATAGAATGAGAAGAAACACTATACTATTTACTGTATAGAAATCAACAAACTTACATTAATATTGCATTATTTAAAATGTGCAAAAAAGTGAAATTACTTTTGTCAGAGTAAGTATTTTTAGATCTATGACTTTAAAATACTGCAGTGTTGTTTAGTAAAGTGTTTTTTTCTGTAGTTCAGAAATATGGACTCTGGTAAAAAAGAATAATAATCTAGAAGGACTCTTTCCTTTCCCACAGTATCATGGTATCTGAATTGGAACATTACGGGTGGTGGGTCTGGATGGGTGGTCTCCTTGGTGGGTGAAAACCTGTCTTGGCCCTGAGGCCCAAAAGGTAGGTGACTAATGGTGCACACTCCACCTGGAGGCCAGTTAGGATTTTTCCAGGGGTTTACCCTAGGACCTCTCTTGTCTAACAATCTTTTTTCAGTGACCTAGAGGAGAGGTCAGAGTTCACCTTCGTTGAATTTTCAGATGACACCTAGTTGGTGCAGGCAGCCAGTCTGCTTGAAGTCATGGCCACCATCCAGAAACAGCAAGGCAGGCTGGAGGGATGGGCTGACAGGAACCATAAGAAACAAAGCAAGGACAAATGCAAATTTGTGCACCTCGAATGGATGACACCCTTGCATTGGTACAGGCTGGGGACTGACTGGCTGTGGAGCAGCTCTGTAGAGAAGACCCTAGTGGACCATAAGCTAAAGACGCACATGCTCTGTCCGTAATCAAGAGTAGCAGTGTTTGGGGCTGTACCATCAGGAACACACACGGTGGTGGGGCAGATGTCTATTTCCTTACTTAGCACGTGTTGGAGAATATCTAGGATAATGTGTCCAGTTTTGGGCCTCTTGAACAGGAAGGGAAAACACTGATAAACTGGGCCAAGTTCAGTGGGGGGCTGCCAAGATGGTTGGGGGCTGGAGCAGGTGTCCTGCGAGGAAAGGCTGAGGCTTGCTTGTTCAGCTGGGAGAAGGGATGGCTTCAGGGGGACCCGACAGCAGCCCCCCAGTGTCCATTGTAAGTTTAGCAAAAAGACACAGCCACAACACTCCATGGCAGGAGGGTAAGAGACAACAGACATAAATGAAACAGAGCAGGTCCCACTGGAAGTAGGAAAATACTCTTTTCATATGATGGCATTCAAGCGGTGGAACATCCTGACAAAGAAGCTGTGCAGTCTCCAGCCTTGGAGGCTTTCAAGACAGAACTGGATCAAGCCCTGAGCAGCCTGGGCAGACCTCACAACTGACTCTGCTTTGAGCAGCAACTTGGACAAGAGACCTCCTGGGGGCATTTCCAACCTGAATTAATCTGTGATTCGTTATAGTTTTAAGACCTTTTCTGGTGCTTTCTAATCAATAGCTTTTTTTTTCCTTTAGCACAAAAATCTTTTAAACTAGTTCTAAAAGTACATCCCTCAAAATAACTATTATATTCTAGGTAAGTATTTTCATTATATATATATATTTAAATTCTGAATACTGCAGCTTATTTTGAAGGCCACTCCATAAAATAATGAAAGCAAACCCAAGTCTTTTAAAATTAAATCTGGATGAGCTACGTAGGAATGAATTAATGCCTAAGGATATTCTGTCATATTTAAATGTAGGAGAGTATAATTACAAGTGCTACAAGTAGAAAACACAGCTTCTTAGATAGAGAAATTACAACTTATTTAAGAAAAATAAAAGGAACTGCAAATGCCTTGGTGAATTAAGTTTCCTTCTTTTGTTACTATGGCTACAATGAAGAATTATCAAAGGAGAGAATAGGATTGGTACAGTATTAAAGATTTGGCATGCTAATTAGTATTCTCCTTTTATTATTCTGATAGCCGCATAATCCAGAGCCATGTCTTTTAAATCACTTAACTTGGAATACTTTTTAGTATTGTTTTGCAAGTAAATGCCAATTCTATTTCTTACACATTTGTCTGTATTTAAAAAAAAAAAAAAAGACCTTTTTCAATTAACGTATTTTTGAAGTCTAGACTTTGCCATTTTTTAAACACTCCAGACAGCCATTTATTATCAGCTTTTTAGTGATAGTATTTTATTTTTCACAAGTACATTATGTAGTATGTTTACTTTGATATATAACCATTTATGCAGTGCCTCTGCACTTTTGGCCACACAAAACTCTATTTGTATCTGAACATAAGCTTTCTCTATGCAAAAAAATAGCCCTTTTAGACTGAAACACATCCAGGTTTTATACCATTTTAATTACATATTTTTATCATATTTGTCTAGCATTGTAAAAATATCTTTAAACCCAGCCTGTCTATTGTGTGCTTGAAAACTGACACATTGCATTTTTCACCTGAACATCTATATTCCTGTCTTATTTTGTAATCTAATTTTTCAAGATGTACATACACAAATGAAAAATCAAAAGCATGCAAAGCTGTTTACAAATATAAACAAAAGAGAGGAAGAAATAAGATACTTTTCTTGGGCACAATTACACATTAAAATGTCAACTCAGAGAAAAAGAACACTAAATGGAAAAATCAAGAGGTGAGTTATTTGTATGTGTTAGGCACTGAGCCTGGACTCAGATTTTGATGCATTCTTGGCTTTATCACAGACTTGATAAGGGTCAAGCTACCTAATCTCCTTTCTGCCCGAGATGGTAGTTCCTAGAGCTGATCTGCCTGCTGGCTGCCTCAGTCCTGCCATCCTCCCTGCCTCAGCTCTGACCCTGGCTGAGCCGTTTCAGTATGAAAAGCTATATGAAAGGGTTTTGTTCTCCCCTCCTGCTTTTCAGGTTAGCTTTCTATAGCTTTAAGGCACTGAAACAGCCCAAAGCAAAGGCTGGACAAACATTAGAGCTAGTGTGAAGAGAGGATTGCTGGTTTGCCAGCAAAGACAAACATGAATGGCTGCAGCTCTAAGTGAGGGAGAGCTACAGTGTATGGGACTGCAGTTTCAGTTTCTGTGCCTGTAACATTGGCTTAATGTTGCTTCCCTCTTTCTTTCCTCCTTATTTATCCTAATTTGTTACCTGTAGCTTTTATTTTTTAGCAGTCAGCCATCTCAGGTTAGGCCTGAACATATCTGTGGACATTTATTAGCTATACATAAAGATGAAATGCATAAAAGTACTAAAGGAATGATGTCAGAGACAGCAAAAGGAGGCAACAAATGGATTTCTGCCAATAACATGTTAAAATTAAAGGCTTCTGGGAATGTGTTTCAGCAGATGTGTAGAAGTATGATAAATATTTGAAAGCACTGGAGGACAGTTATATTCTTGCTCTTCATCATTACTATTAATAGGTATTTTTATAGATGCATTTACAGCACAATGCAATAATAAGACCAAGCAAACCACAGGGGCTTCCTTGAAAAACTCACTGACCCAAAGACAGAACTAGGGGTCACCAAGGTTTGGCTACATTTTCGTCACAAAGTGTTTTCTTTGCTGTTACATCTGGTCTAGAAAGAATATTCTGCTGCAGAAATGGTAAATTAAGTTTAGCCAAACCATTCTGTTTACTTAATGAGCAGGCAATAATTGTATTTGGCAGTGTCTAGGTGACATTAACATTTTTTTCCAAAGCAAAAGGAACAATTGAGGATTTGACTGAAAGATGGGTCAAACTATCTTTGAATAAATTAAGGGTTACAAAACTTTTGTAGGGGAAAGAATTGGAAAATATTTAAATCTTAACAAAAACCCACTGGTTCCCAAGAAATAATGGGGCAGAAGATACTCATACTTTCTCGTTAACAAACTCTGTGGGGACACCAGGCATGAGGTAGGACAGTGCTACTGATCATGTGTGTTAGCAGAATGTTGGCTTTTTAACATGGAGTGAGTAGGTGTAATTGCCTAGAAATCCCCCAGACCTGTGGGCATGGAGGCCCATAGTATGTGTGACCTGAAAATAGTTCTTAACAATGCTCATCCACCTCGCAGAGCTCACCGAAATACTTGAACAGCAAGGAGGCACACCTCACTTATCTCCATGGGTGAGCACGACAAAGATCTGCATGAAAGAGCAGACGGATAATGCAGGGGTCTGGGTATCTTCCAGTAAGCAACATGAGCCAGATAAGCTCCCTCACAGCACCAGTCCTTACAAAGCTAAGCGCTGTGTATAAAAGTATGTGTATTAAGATATTTTTTAAAGTAACCTTCTTCAAAAGCTGATACAGGCACTTGCACGTGCATAAGAGGTCTCATTGATGATAGTAGGACTACTCACGCATGCTAAACTGAGTCTAAGCCTCTGCAGAAGAAAGCTCTTGGCACATACGTGAAACGTGCCATTGGCAATGACCTGCTGACAGTGAAACTCTTTGGGAAACTCAGATCAGAACTGAGCATTAGGAGAAATTCCCTGGGGAAAGGACTGGTGCTCACATGCCATACGACCCAGCTGCCACCAACAGATGGGTAGCAGTCCTGGCACACCAAGCAGCTTTTACAATGCTACAGTTAGAACTCGAGCAGGAATGGGGACGCAGGTAGCAAAAACATGGAAGTAAACTGGCAGGAGAAGTTCTAAGAACTTTTGTGTAAGCAGCAATGACCTCATAAGAGAGGTTTTTTTCATTCCTTCACAATTTGCTAGAAGCTAACAGACACAGAAAAAGCCAACACTTCATACAAAAGATAGGTATCTGGCAAGTACTACTGTAGCATCAATCATTTGGCATGCAGACTAAAATATCAGAAGAGAAGGACATAGAGTAGACAACCTTGAAAATACATTATTCTGTTAGCAATGACTTTATAGACCTAATAGAGTTGCAAGAATTCTGCAATATAAAGAGTCTCACCAAAACCCATATATAAAACTTACATGGAACTTAAAACCGATCTGGGAAGTTTTGTGTCAGTGGCTACTTTGAATCTCTTCCACCTCAGGATAAGGAGATGCAGAATCTTTGAAGAAAACCAATAAATATATCAGCAAAGCACTGGAACTGTCATCCTTGGACTGTACCACAAATCAAAGTGGATTCATCATTGTTAGCACTGTTATCAGTACTCTTGTGTGCAGAGGACAAAGCAATGCCTCTCTCAGAGGACAGCAAACAGATGTAGACTTGACCATCTTTAGAAAACATTGCACAGCCTTCTTTGAAAAAGCCTTGCCAACATCAGTGATGCTCACAAGTACAACATTTATTACCACCATGTGACAATGCTGTCTCCCTTCCCTATGAAAATGAAGCAAAATATAACAAGTAGAGTTCTGGAGCTGTCAATATTATTTGAATTACATTAAGGTCCACATAAGACTTTCCTATTATTTTTTTGTGCAAGATGCTTGGGTGTTACAGGGGTCAGCTACAATAAAAATCTCAAAACAGTCTCAGATAAACTCCATTTCAGTGACTTACAAAATAACAATACCACTATCACTCTGACACACATAATTTTAATAAATTTCAATGTAGAAAATAGATGTAAAACCACACAGATTTTATGACTCACTTGATGACACATCACATCTTAAAGGTATGTGAATAATTGTTACTTGAACAATCAAACATACAGTCTTAATTTGATGCTACTGTTGAGCATCAAATGGGATACAAGCACAAATACAATAATTATTATGTGGCCCTAATTACTTATGTCACATATTGATGTTCTCTCAAACAGAAATTCAAGAAATTGCAGTACAGATCATGTGCCTTCCATCCAATTTTCTCAAACCAATTTAAATCTGTAAATAGAACGGTGGGGGAAGAATTTGCATGTAATGCCTGCTGTTTGTGGTTACAAACGAGTCAGATATTCTATTAAGTCTTTGGTGTAGGAGGGATTTTCAGTGTCTGAGTTGCATATTGAAATACTGCAGTCAGAAGAAATCAGTTGTCTGTGGTACAATCCATGATCGAAAAAGGCATTGGCATGGCACTGACGTCTCATGTAGGCGCAGCAGAATCTAATCATAACTGAGAATGGTTAAAGTAGTTTCACTCCTGAACCTAGAAGCAATTATAATTAAGTTTTTTTCTTCTCTAAATGTAATTACCCCTAAGGAGTGATAAAAATAAGTGCAAGAAGAAAGGCAAAAATCCATCATAAGTTCTTATAAAATTCTTGTTTGCAAATAGAGTTTTCAGATCAAAGTCTATAATAATTCCAATCTCTTTACAACCTAATTGAATGTGAGTCATTTTAGAAAAAAAATAATCCTCCATTTCTCTTAAGACTTGTCCTGTATTTTATTTCTGAGAAACTTTTCCATTTTAAATAGAGAAAAACATATCAAATATATTAATAGGTAAATAAATGGGAAATGTAATTAAATCAAATATAAATACTAAAATCCTTATTTCATGATCACAATTACAACATAAATTATGTGCATGATTTTCAATACTGGCCGCCTATTCTGATTCCTTATAAAAGGGATTCACTTCTTTGAACATAAAATTATGAGTGATAAAAACTTCTGAAAACCATGTTCATACACATGCTCACCTGAATAATCTGTTCAGCTACTAACTTACTGAATGTCTCTTAAAAATTCCTGTGTTCACTGATCATATCAATTATTAGTATGTAATGTACATGAGTAAAATTTGTCCTATATATTTTATTGTCATTTAAGCTTTCTCTCAGTTGTTTTAAGGTATTAATCTATCTTCCCTGTCCCCCGTAATCTCATGATAATCTCTTCAAAACAGGCAAACAAGTAAACAGAATCTGACTTATGTTTTATTCAGTCATCTTCCTGTGTTATTTTTCCCTTTAAGTGGTTCACTGAAATATGCACCACAGCATGTATCAAGGTTATAGCACCAAGTCAAAGAAAATACTTCTCTTAAGAACTACATTTCTTTCCTGAACATTCCACTGAGACTTTTCCTCCCCTGAAATAGTTTGCATTTCTAGATTTTATCTTTTCAGTCTGATTACCTATAAATTCCTAAAATATAGGCAGGTGAGCAATATATCTTAAGAAATCTGGCAGTATTACACTCACACACAACAACGACACAATACACCAATGACTCAGTCCCTGCAGAGGCCTGGTCTGAAGTAGCTTGAAGTGTACCATTATAATATCCCTGTGTTTATTAATTTAACTGAATATATTGATTGAAAATGCTATGTGACCTTTGAGCTTCAGAACATGTTAAACCAAAAATCCACATGTTTAAGTACTGCTCCTTGAATTTTCTGGACTATAATATTAGCAGTTAATAAAAAATGAACATGCAGAAAGGCCCATGGAAATACATTTGCTGGATGTTCTGCTAGATATTATTCCTTTACAGTGTAAACACGTCATATTACTTATGGTGTCCTTTCATTGTTCAGTTAATGTGTCTGCACGCATAAATGGGCAAGGGATGTGTATTATGGAATGGTGAAAAGAATACTATATTTGCCAAATCGAACACGTATAACTGCTATTCAGTGAGCTAAAGATGGCCTGCATGTACAACTCACAAATTGTCAGCTGTCTGTCCGTAATTAGATTAATCCAGCTCTCACAGCTTGGAAACGAAGGCTTGAACAGCTCCAGTATCAGGCCAATCATCCAAACATCCAGCCCCTCTTCCCTCCTCTCATATCCCAAGTGTAAAAGATTATTTATAGCCCAGTACTCCCTGAGTAATTTATTGGAATAACTGCTAAAAAGGAAACTCTGGGAATTAAAAGCAGCAGAGGACACTTCGCCCATCTCCCCTGTTCATACAAACTTAACCCTCCAACTTGTTCAACAGCCACAAAAAGCAGAATTCCCCCTGAAGAGAGAAGCTTGCGATAGAATTCCTTAGGACAACAACTTGTTGCACTGTCACCCACTGTTGTGTTCAGCATCAGTACCCTCCCCTTGTCTTCTGACAGGGCTGTCACCACAGCCAGAACATACTTTTAGGTCCATTAAAGAGCATCCAAACAGTTCCTCTGTGCTAATATCTTGCCTTGTCCACCTGATCTAGGTGGATGCTTGAATTACTTCAAGGACACTTACAGAAAAGTTAAAGCTAGAGTCTTTGTGAAGTATATATCTTAAATGCACCGTTACTTAACAGAAATTTCATATACAACTATATACAAGAACAATAAAACCTGTCCACCTTGATCTTCCTGCTCATATTTGTGAGATGCCTGAGGGTTGGTTTTTTTTTTCACATTTTCTGTGAGGATTCAGACTTTCTATTCCTTAAAATATAGCTTCTCCTTTAGTCTGCTCAGGTCCAGCAACTAAAAAGAACCCTCAGAAAAATATGGGATAATAAAACTTACTCATTTCAGCCTCTTTCCTGTAATGCCAAGTAAAAGACATGTCAACGAATGTTGTCTATGATTTTCTGCAACTGCTTTCAGACAAGATAAGCAACAGTTCTTCTAGCAAGTGACTGATCCAAAACACAAGGAGTTAAAGCTGTACAGAGGGCTAATATGTAGGAGTTGATTTTACACATAGTGAAATTCTTTGTGGGTGAATAAGCTTATAATCCCTTCAAGAAAGTGGCACACCATGATTTGTACAAGGAAGAGGGCTCACACGCTGCATCAACTGGAATCAGAAAACAACAAATATTAGAAACATAGTTCAGGTCTCACACATTTTTTATATAGAACAAAAGTTGCCATTCAGAGAAGGCTTTTGCAGCTTTATTCAAAAAAACCCCTAACAATAAAATTATGTTAAATTTGTTTTCTTTGCCAAAACAAAGACAACTTCAAACAAATCAAGTTATACGACATCCCACCCTTAATTTGATTTGAATTCAGTAGACATAAGAACATGTCCAAGATTCCAAAACTTCCAGAGACTTATACAACAAATCTGTACAGCACCATACAGATGTACTAGCTGAGGCCTGGATGCAATATAAACACGATCTTTTTTTCTGCACCATCCGGTAGAGTCTCCTGCAACACTTTTTAAATGTGCTCAAATTATATCTCCCATCAACTACACCGTCTTCTCCCAGCTTTTCCTAGCACTTTCATTTCCAGGTTTAAAGCGGCTCAATGGGATCAGCTCAAAGCTTTCTACCCCTTCTGACTCAGGCATGTTCTTAGACTTTGACATGCTGAAGAGACTTTGACATACTGAAGACTCAGGTGTACAAAAGCATTTGGGTTCCTAAATGCATGGACTAGGCAGAATTTCAGTACCTGACTACAAGACAGCAATGCAGACAAAAGCAGCTTGCCTCCTACTTGGGCAGGGGAAAGCCTGGAGAACCTCAGTATTTCAGCATCCCCACTGACTACAAAGACCTGAAGTTCAGCCTACACAGGAGTCCGTGAGGGGGACACAGTGGCAGAGCTGCAGGTGCCTCGCTCACGCGGGCCACACCAGAGACACAAAGAGGGGCTCTGGCTCCTCTGCTCTCCAGGAGGCTCAGCACACAGCCTGCTTTGAGGAGAGAGTGATTTCACAAAAGGCTGAAAGCAAAAGTCCCAACCCAGGACTCCCGTCTTCCTAGCTAAGTGTCACCAGCATTGCTCCTGTGCTTAGTTTTACCCTGTAGCCCATGAATTCTTTTTTTAAGTGAATGGGAATATAGATTCAGCTGAAATAGAGTACAACTTCACCCTGCTTCTGCCGTTAGCTTGGGGATTTAGGGCAGCATCAGAAAAGCAGGTGGATAAGGAAGCTGAAACCACTGACGTTTAGGAAGATGTGGGAGCTAGGCTTTTATGATGTGGTTGAGTGACCTGCCTTTAGTCAAACATAATATAGCCATATCATCCTGGCCCTGTTCCTAGTTAATAAGCCCCACCTCTGGCCATATAAGCGTAGTGTCACTTTAATGTAGTTCCACTGTTTCAAGACCCCAGCCAGTGACTGCACTGACATCATAGGGCCAGGTGCCACATGCAGTGCTACATTAGACCTAACTGAGCTTTTTACACTACGCCCTATCACAACATGGATGGATAACACCAAGTAACTAATACTGGGGACCCGATGCTGAATCCTTTTGTAGATGTGGCCTTATACAACTTCTGAAAGTGGTCTGGTTCACTTCAGCCTTTGGAATTTAACTTTCATCGGTTTCCTAGTACAAACGTGTGAGCCTCTTCAGTATAACAAGGGATGAAAAATATATGACTGGCACCATATTAACTTAGCAGACTCACCTGAATGTTCTTGAAATTTCTACTTTTCTTGCAACTTAATGAAATCACCTAGAAAATTTATTTATATATGTCTGTTCGACAATGAGTTCAAGGCAAAACAAGGAAGCAGGGGGAGGGAAATGTCTCCTGAGAAAAGGAGAAGATTCCTGGAAACAAAAGTAACATCTCAAAACATATGCCACTTTCAAAAAATAATTACTGTGAGAAGTTTGTGTGATAGTCTAGTTATTCTTTACTCCATTTGCTTTCCAGAGACTCCATATTCTATAAAAGGACTGGAAATTCCTATAATGAATACTATAATGGAATTTATTATGCCAACAGAATTAAGCTTGTGTCAACACTCCCGTTATAAAATCTTGGTTTTAAGAGTTCGTAACTTGTGTCTATAAATACTGCATGCCCCACTTTATTTCTGAATAAGTCAAAATATTATTGTCTCACAATATAACATTGTTGCAGTGATGTTACTGCTTTCAAATAAACAAAGGTCATGAGTAACAAAAGATGAAAATAGGAAAATAACCTTATTGCTTTATCCTTAAACTGTTTATTTTTTGCAACAGTGCATTTGAATTTTAAAACATGTAACACTGGTTTGGGGTAGGTTTTTTGTTTGTTGTTTTATTTCCTTTTATAATTTAACATACTGCCACTCAGATTCTTTCTGTGAAAAACACTAGGTTTGCTTTTAGTTGTTTGTTGGGTTTTTTTTTCCAAAAAACATGCCTGTTACAAAATTATGTTTTGGTCCCAATTTGAAAAATAAAATTCTACTGTTAGTGTGGGAGCTGAAGGAGAAAAGAGCCCTCATATATCTGCAGGAGCAAATTAAATGGCATAAATGGTATGACAGCAGATGTAGCATCCTTTCCCTGTCCTCCCTTATGTGCCTTCTATTCATTGCAGCAACAGGAAATCTGACGTTGCACAGGAACAAAACAGTGTTCAAATCTTTTGAGTTAATACTTGCTGGATTTATGGATTTGCTCCAGAAATACTAACTTTGACAGGAGAGAAGAAACCAGGTGCTCTAAGAACTATAAAGACCATAGTAATTAGACTGGGGGTAGGGAACAGCTTTCCTGTTATTGCTGAGTGTAAGTTGTAATATACAATGTGGAAGGCTGCTATGTTTGAGACATTATTTTCTATGTAATTTGCACCCTTTGCCACTCTTTTTTTTGGTTAATATTTATGGGGTTTGTTTTCATGAAACTACCAAAGTGATAGGAATGACAGCATAGCAAATTATTAAAATTAAGTGTAAGACACACAAAAATATATGGTAGAGAGACAGAGCTAATTTCATATGAAAGGTAATAGCTGAAACAGACACATATGCAACCAGGGATGTTTAATTAATTAAATGAACAAAGTTTAGCCCATGAATGCACAAATAAGGAAATGCACATATACATATAAAGAAGTATCAAATTTAATTTTGAACTATCAATACTAGACCCCAGAGATTTTCAATAAACCAGTGCCAATCTGGACCCATGTTGCTAATTGCATGTTATATTTAAACAGTGTAGTTTTAGGCCTTTTTTAAAGCACACTGCTTTAGACAATCAGCCTCAAATTTTATATTCTTACTGAGAAGTTTTTAGATTTTTAGCTGCCAAAAGGAGTATAAATTGGGATATCTTGCAATATGAGGAGTAAGAAAGAAGAAAAAGATATTCAGAAAAGCATTTGAATAATATTTGAATATTTTAGGTTAGAAAGAAGCATTTGTTGTGTCTGTATAGAAGACTAAGATGTATAAAATTCTCCCAGTTACTTCAGAAGCAGCCCTTAAAAACAGAAATAAACACCATTAGTAAATTCAGCCGAAAATTAAAATGGCTGCTAGTAAAATATTGAACATGGATTTCTAACATATAAAATACATGGTAAAGTGGAGGAAAGACAGCTGACCTGGCTTCTTTCAGGAATACGAATGGTGACAAAATGAGAAAACCAACTAATTTCAATCCCATTAACCTCACATGTCCAAATAATCCATAGACAGTAAAAATATTTTCTTATTATCCTTCAAGCTATAGGTGGCAAGAAAGAACTGCAAGGAAGGCACAGCCGCTGAAAGAATAATTATTCCTGAAGTCTTGGCTTTTCAGGTAATTTACACTGTGATATCCAATCTTTGCTGGGCTATATTGTTTCTAAAGCCATGGAGACATAGACAAAAAACCAAATTGTGGAATCTATTGTAATCTTCAAATGGCACAACACTAGTCCTGCTGGTTTGGGAAAGAAGTTGAACTAATGAAGATGTGTTAAAAAGCATTATATTTCTGTTTTAATACATGCCTGGGTTACTGTGAGAAAGCAGGAGTTTCAACATTATGAATGCTGTATCCATCGTCTCAGAACTTTGTGGAATAATTACCTGGGCGAACCACAGTCCTCCCCTTATGTGCAATGCAATTATATGACAAAAACTTCTGCAATTCCATTTCTTTTTCATTCTGTATACTCCTGGGTTCATCTGCAAGGTATTATTCCAAACCCTCTTATAACAAATGAAGTTGTATTTAAAATTGCATTTTGTGTTCCATATTCAGAATTCAAGGTGCCTTGTAAAAAGAAGATACTGTCATCTACATCCAACAGGGTAAATTAAGAAAGGGAGAGTGACTTGCTCAGCACTACATCAGGCATCAGTGTCAGTGCCAGGAGTATAATGCTGATTTCCAGTTAGATAGGTTACCAATTTGAAGGAAGGGGTGGAGGAGGTGACATTATTATGTTAAACCTGGAAGCATAGACTTTGCTTATAATAGCACAGAATCTGTAATTCAGAATCACAGTTTCAATTTCTCTGCTTTCTTGTAATGCGTGAAATCATTAGCATTTTGTCCGAATAAAGGAGGAGAAGCTTTCCCATGTAAACTGAAAAGGAAATTAATTACTGTGTAATCTATTTATCTGCTGGTTCATTGAAGGTCTTTCTGGAATATCACAAGATACAAAATATGCACACATTATAGTTTAGAGTATGCCTCTGTCATCAAAGAAAATTCAATTTTAATATCACTTAGAGCTCATAATAATCAAACTGCAACGTTGGCAGAGAGTACATTGAGCAAAGAGCAGCATTAATTTGGACAATTCTTCCTTTTTCATGCTGGTAAGAAAAGATTACCATTAAAAAGAGCTCTTTGTAACGGATATTCATACTGGTAGTCTTCCATCTTTTGTGCACATACATTTGTGAAGGAGCTATACAGGTGTAGCATAATGTAAACAAATACGATCTGCTGTACACAATCTGTATGTTTAGATATTTACATGCATTCCTGCTTCAAAAATGCACTCCTGCTCTAAACACTGTGCAAACACATCCATAGGAGACCATGTGGGAAACTGAGCAGCTGTTTGATGTGGGACCCTATCCACTCCTTACAAACTGAAGAAGATAAGATGAACTGGATATCTGCACATTAAGGAAAATGTCAATATTCCAGCAAAAGCATTAAAAATGGAGATAAGAGGTGTCCAGCCCAGCTCTCCCAGACTGAAAGAGTGCATGGTAATAGCACCAAAATTTCACTTTGCCTCAGTGGTGTCCTGCAGCAGAGGTGAAGAGGTGCATGGGTCAGGCAGCAGTGCACAGCACACAGCCCTTCCCTCAGTGGTTCCTCCGTGTGCCTTTGTGCCGTCCCAGCAGGAAAGAGGATCTGCTTGTGTTTGCTGTTGGGTGAATGAATCCATATTCGTATGGTTGATACACCTAAACTGACAGTCAACATACTTGAACATGATCTGAAGTTCTCATTTGCTGTCTTCTAAAAGGACAAATGTATTAGGCTAAAAAAAATAATGCATATGTCAAAAAGCTTTCTAACTTTAGGTAAAAAGCTGAACATTCCAGAATAAAAAAAATAAATATTAAACATCTCCTGCAGAATGAATGCATCACATTATTTCCCTGTTCTTCCCACATGAAGCAATTTATTTCACCCATGGAAAGCTCAGGAAAATGTACTTCACAGTATGTACCTCTGGTAAGCAACTTTGCTGGAGATCCAATAAAAAGGAAAAGTTTAAAACAGTAGAAAATTAAATATAATGCCTCTGATTACCAAAACTACTACACCCACAGTAAAAATGAAATCAAGCTTGATAAGCTAGGGGAAGACCAAAGAACTTAATACAGCAAACAGAAGACTAAACATTCAAAGTAAAGTTATCCTTGATTGCACAGTGGGAGACAACTGCCAAGAGATGTACTCAAGCTAGTTTTTTTTAAAATTAATTTACTGCTTGCTACACTTGAGTCTCAAAGTGCTCATGACACATAAAGAGCAATTGCAGAAACTCAGTCCAGCTGCTGAGGTTTAGTATTTCTTGAATTCAATAGTAAAAGACTGGAGCTGAAGAAGACATGCTAGAATAATTAGGAAATACCCAATATATTAAAAGAGGGGGTTTTTGTTTAAAGTTAAATATTAGCCAATTGCTCAAGTCACAGTAAACTTATATCACAGGCCTGATCCTAAGTTTTCATGCATATTGTATGTTTTAAGCAAATGGTCAGTCTCTTGAAGTCTTCCTTAGCTGTGTGCAACCACAGCCAGCTCTTGTCATTACACTCTTGAATGGCTTTTCAGAAAACAGCAGACAGCCTCTCCAAATCCCTGCTCCACCTTGTAATGTTTTCCTCTGTGCTTTGCAGATAATAGGCAAAACACACCACAAAATGGGAACAGTTGGAGTATTTGGTTCACTGAATTTAAACACAATGCATGTCTCTTTCTAATCTATTAAATGCACATTCCACAGTCAGCTTGAATCTGCTACAAAAGCTGTTCATTTTTTCCTTGCTGCAGTTCAGGTACCCAGTATACAGCTTTTCAAGCTAAAGAAACAATATGCTGGCCATGCCTCCAAGAATTACCGTTTACCCTCTCCAAAGTAAATCTGCTCGCACAGGACAAAATGTTACTGCTCAGAGGCTGTGAAAGGTTTATGCCTAAGACATCATGAACCCTCTCTACCTCCTCCTCCGTAACAGTACCAGTAATAAGACCCATGGATCAAACAACGTTGCTATAACTATAGAAAAGTTCACTTTTTAATTTGCTTGGTCAAAAGCCAGGTGCAGCAACCAAAAATCAAACAATAAATTTTGTCTATAATCCCACTGTGTAGTACCAGAGTCAGAAGCTTGCATAACATGACAAAATTAAGTATTTTCAAGTACCCGGGTGTACTCCCACTACTGCATTTCTTCAAGGTGAAAGTAACCATCCACTGCTTCACATATGGGGTGGCACTTCCAGGCTGTAGCCTTACTTTCTGCACTCTCCACAGTCCAATTTTACAGACCGTGTTTCTGAGCTACAAAATTTGCCATTCGACTCCAAAAGCAGTTGTCTTCCTGACAGATCTCTGAACATTTCCATCCCTCAAGAAGCACACCATAAAGCTCCATTTCACTGTCTCAAGAGTTCAGTTCCTCCATATACAAGCTTGCAATTGCAAACAGTGGGTAGCATGGACAGGCACACTCCACGTTGCTCACTCTTGCTCCTGCACTCTGTTTACACTGCCTTTGAAAACAATCAGGTTTGGGCAACTAAGAAAATTACCAATGGACAGATTTATACCCATCAACTGAGTTAGAACGAGCCCTGTATGCACGTGGAGCTAGCATCGAAGCAAAATGAAATGCACTAGCTTGAGCCACCACTACAGCTGAAGCATACCACTACTAACTGCAGCTCGGGCCAATGGTGTGCTCCAGATGGCAGAGTGACAATGACAGTAAAACATACGGTGAAAATAAGAAAAGGACAGGAAGATATTCCAAAAAACCTTCCACTTCTTTTCTGACTTGACAAAGCAATGACAAGCAGAGAGAACTGTGGGAGCTGAGTTTCCTTCTGACAGCCTGAGAGAAGCCATACCTCACAACAGATCCACAACAACGTGGCACAAGAGAATGCACTTGGTACCCAGGTGTGAAGGCACGGTGGGTCTCTCACAGCGCAGCACACCCTCTGCCATATCTCTGTCCCTGAGGGCATACCCTCACGACGCCAGTCAGGAGTGTGCCTGCCTTAGTGGCCTTTGTGGAGACTTACATAGGCGCAGGTGAGGCCCCTTCAGCCTTCCAGAGTCAAGGTGCCTGTTAACAGGCAGGTTTCTGCCACGGTTGTTTTTGGCATCTTACACTTCCAGGCAGACTCAGAGCAGCGTAAAACAACTCATCTGCCTGCAATTGAGAGGCACACCCTAGCTCTTCAGAGCTCCTCAAACAATGAGCACCATCAGTTCCCAAACATGGCTATCTTCCTTTGTACACACCACCCTTAGCCTTGCTCTGAGTTTCTTCACTCTTCCCAAAACCCGGATCCCTTTTCAAAGATAAGTTTCTGCCCTCATTTTCCTTTTGCTCAAAGGGGAGATTTTCAAAGGCAGTAATAAAGTCAGACTTTACAGTCCACTGGCTCCCAAGGGATGCTAGATGCTTACCTCAAATTTGTGTCCATAAAGAGTTCCTCTGGCTCTTTCATTTTTTCATCTGTAGAGATCTTAAGATTTTTCTATTTGCAGGGACTAACTGCTCTTCTCTGTTTATTAATTCTGTTGCTTAACTACACTGATGCTGACCTGAAACATCCAAAAAGACCGAGTGTTTCTACTTTCTGGGGCCTATTAGCCCAGCTTGAAGGCAGGGAGAAAATGCATAGGCTCAGGCAGTCTAGATTTACTGCTTGTATTGCACAAGAACTTGTATGAAAACAAATATAAGAAAGTGAATAAAGCCAAATATTAGATTATAGGATCCTTATTTTAATCTTCTTACATTTTCCTATGAGAGGGAAGAACATTTAAGTTTTAAGAGACAAAATAATCCTAGCTGAGGAATGGTAGCCCCCTTTCTGCCAATTGGGAATGATTTCCTGAAACTTAAAAATAAATGTGTGCCTGGCCTCTTCTCTTGCCTTTAAATAAGAGTGCTTTCATGACCTCACTGCTTAAAACTGTCACACAGAAGAAATTTTTCCCTGTAGCCATCACTCAGAATGACCTTCAAAGAGACCACGAGGGCAGCCAAAATTCTAAAATCCGTTAAGACTGCTTAAAATAGTTAAAACCAAGCTTCCCACCACAAAAGTGGTTTGATATGATTGAGTGTGGTTCATATAGCAGTGATATGTTAATGCAGGTACTTTACAGAATGGATTATTTATATAGAGAATCCTGTTCACTGCTTTTGCACCGGAAAGAATGATGCCCTCACTGATTTTAATGCCACCCTGGAGCATGGGTAGGGGGAACTGCAGCATTGCTTAAATAAATACTCTATTTGTTGCTTCACATTCCCATGAGGCAAAAAGAATTTGTAAGTATTGGGGTAGTTTCACTAGCTCTTCATTCCTTTTTTTCCAGGAAGAGACTAGGATGATGTCATTTGCCTTTACATACTCTCTCAAACAGAGTAACAGGGACAAGACAGCCTTTGAAGAAGTGGATCCTCTCCACAGTTGACTCCCAGGGGTACTTTTCCCCAACCCTGCATCCTGTGGGTATTTACATACAGGCATGTCTGTGAGTTGGTGGTTATCATCATCCTGTGTGGTACTGTTCCTGGCATTGCTGCCTCTGGACAACATGCCATAAAATTGCTCTGATGTCATTTCCTAAATGACTAGCAACTCTCTATTTGCACTTATGAGGTACCTTTTGTCAGGGCAAGGTACCATTAATAAGTCTGAGAGGAAAATGGCTATGTTCTTATGTGCTATGTAAAGGTAAGATATTTGGTAAGAGTTCAAAGGCTATCGCCTGTACAAGAAACTTGATCTTACTTGAAAAATAAAGGTGTGATTTCACACAGGATATTGGCCTAGATATATGCCTTTTCCTATCACATAACATACCATTATTTCACATCCTTATCTTCAGTTTTTAACTTGAAAGTAATGATTAACAAAGCAGATATGAACCTTTAGAAGCCTATTCTGGGAGAAACAGAAGTAAAAGAATTTGTCGTCTATCAGATAGCAAACATTACAAGGCAATTGGATGCCTAGATGTATCCTTTATGGTGTAAGAAAATGCTTGGCTCTGTGCTTATTAATTCTTAGTTCTATGATTTTAATATCTCAATGTTAAGATGTAGATTTAACACTGGTAGAAATGGTATGTGTGCTAATGAGAGAATGGCGGAGTTTGGAAGGGACCTCTGGAAATCATCTGGTCCAAGCCCCCTCCTCAAGCTTGGCCACCTAGAGCCAGTTGCCCAGGGCCATGTCCAGGCAGCTTCTGAATATCAACAAGGAGGGAGACTCCACAATCTGGGCAAACCCTGCCAGTGCTCTTGTCACCCTTACAGTAAGGTGTTTCCTGATGTTCAGAGGGAACCTCCTGCCTTTCATTTTGTGCCCCATTGCCTCTGTTTTTTTTTCACTGGGTAACACTGAAAAAAGCCTGGCTCCATCTTCTTTGCACTTTCCCTTCAATATTTGTACACATCGATAAGATCCCCCCTAAGCCTTCTCTTCTTCAGGCTGAATGGTCCCATCGCTCTTAGCCTTTTCTCATATAAGAGATTCTCCAGTCCCCTAAACAACTTAGTAAACTTTTGCTGTACTCTCTCCAGTATGTCAATGTCTCTACTGTAATGTTTCTATTGTACTGCAGAGCCCAGGACTGGACACTACTTCAGGTGTGGCCTCACAAGTGCTGAGTAGAGAAAGGCTCACCTACCTCGACCTCCTGACAATGCTCCTCTTAATGCAGCCCAGGACACCATTAGTTTTCTTTGCCACAGGCACACATGCCTGGTTCATGTTCAGCTTGGTGTCCACCAGGACCCCCAGGTCCTTTTCTTCACAGCTGCTTTCCAGCTGAGCAGCCCCCAGCATGTACTGGTGCATGGGGTTGGTCCTCTCCAGATGCAGAACTTTGCACTTCACCTTGTTGAACTTCATGAGTCTCCTGTCAGCCCATTTCTCCAGCCTGTCAAGGTTCATCTAGATTGCAGCACAACCCTCTGGGTATATCAGTCACTCCTCCTAGTTTTGTGTCATCTGCAAAGTTGCTGAGGGTGCACTCACTCTGCCCCAGTATCCAGATCATTAATGAAGATGTTGAACAGGATTGGACCCACTAACAATCCTGGGGGTATACCGCTAATTACTGGTCTCCAGCTAGAGTTTGATCCACAGACCACTACCCTCTGGGCTCCTTCACCCAGTTTTCAATCCACCTCACTGCCTGCTCATCCAGCCTGTGCTTCATCAGCTTCTCTAATGTAGCCGTCTAGCTTAGTTTCATTAACTGATAGAATAAATCCTTATTTTTACAAGTAGAAAACGAGCTGTATTACTTTGGCATTAACATGCTAAACTACTAAACTTAGCATCAACTGCTAAACTACTGGAAATGTAAAATTGCCAAGGTGAGTGAAAGGAATGCCTCACAGACACAGATTTCCACTGTAGTTTATGTCATAAACTTGTCTCTTTTATTTGAGGTGTTAACAACTCATCTCTGTTTAGAGATGGCTATGCTTTAAAGTTTGTCTTTAATACTTCTTGAATTGTTACCAATAGTGAAAACTTCAGCCTCAAATAGCTACTAATTTTTAATTTTTCTGAAACTGGTGAGTATACCAAATGTATGCGAAAAGCTTGTCCAGCCCGACTAATGCCTTAGGGATAGTGAAATGTATAGAAGGAAAGCACATTAACAACGCCTTGTAAAAGAACAATTAGTAACTTATTTTTTATTCTTCCAGCAAGCAAATAGCCTGTATCACATTATTGTTTTTATTGAATACTTCATAGTGCACGTAAAGAAGTATGTTGCTTTTCCTGTGTAAAACATCTGTACTTCATTATCCCTTTTTGGTAGTGAAACAGTTGATCTGCCCCTTTTGAACACGTTAAGCTCAGGTGTGGCAAAGGAAACCAGGCTTATGACACTTAAAATAACCATCTCTCTGTTAGGCAGGGCCGGCGCTGAACTTCAATTCTCTCTAATCACATCATACAAAAGACACATTCATTTATTTAAATGGGCTGTGTTTCACAGCTGCTGCTGAGGATGTTATGGCCTGTAATTCAAACTCTGGCTAAAGGAGCCCCAGACTACTGATTTGTGGAATTTGGGAAGCGCAGTGTACTTGTACGCTTTCATTGACCATCCTCATGAACAGAGACAAGAACGCTGAACCAGATGAGCATCTAGTCTAAAGCAACAGACTATTCACAGACTCCTAGTTCTTCATAATCAATAACGAGTTTTCTAAGTGGAAGCCAGCCTGTGACCAAGGACCAGACGCAGATCACCTCCCTCAGCAACACATACAGACTGCTTCCCAAAGAGCCAGGTGCCTTAAAACAGTCAAGTAAGGATGCCCTCTCCCCGTACCCCCACGACCAAGAAGTGAATGTTTCTGCCCGTATCAGAAATGTGTGCTTAAGCTCTGAGATTTAACTACACAACATAACATGGAATTAGACTGTTGTCATCGATTGAATGAATCAGAGCTTTAGTTGCTTAATCCTCCGGATGAAAAACCTTTCTTATAGCTCAGATTTACACTGTCTTTCAACACTTACCTTCAACATGAGACATGAAAAGTAACTAAGCAGGTCACAGGTAAACAGACTGATTTTTGAGGCTTTGCATGTGGAGCATATCCACATGCCTATCCACTGGAGAAGAGTGGTAGAAATTTGTCCATTTGAATGCCATACACCCTTCAGCAATATCAAGCCTGCTATGACTTCACAATTCTGTGAAGCCCCCCAAAAAGCCGATTTGCCAATTTCTGCCTAGCACCTCCCTTCTGTAAATATACCAAAAGTCTGCTCAGCCACACAAGCATAAGGATGCTATGTGGTAGACATGTCACCTACTTTTCCTCACTGAAGAGTCTATTAGGCACAATAAAAGATGTCACCCTGAAGACAGAAAGAATTGGGGGTGGCGGGGAGGGGTGGGGGCTGAGGGGAGTGTCCAGCCTTTTAATACCAGAGGAGATAGACTTATGCGTTTATTTTACTAATTTTGAGGGAAATTACTCAATTTATGACAAAAGGATACAGAATAAAAAGCAGTTAGTGAGGGCGAAAAGCAGCCCCTCTTCTGAAATTGTGGAAAACCTTGAAAAGAGTGAAATCAATGCTTAAGCATTATTTTCTTCTCATCAATCTCTAAATGAAGGTTTTCAAAGTAGTGTAGTTAATTTTACTATCTTTTGATTCACAAAGTTGCAAATGTACTGATCACTGTGTGATGCTGTTCTTCAAGAAAGAACCTAAACATCATGGCCTTCACTGGCCTTCTCTCTCAAGTGAGTTTTATAGGTGCTGCCTGAGATCCCAAGGCACACTCCACAGATACGACTGAAGCAGGACAAAGTGAGATAGATAAACAAGTTTCCTTGCCAACCTTGTTAACTTATCGGGATCCTGCACAGTGAGAGAAAAGCATGTTTACTAAGAGAAATGTGGTTTGTCACTCACTCTGAACAGGAGAGACACCAGAACCAAGCTGGCTTGGATCTGCTTTCAGCACTGCAGAATCGGAGGAAGGCTGCCTGTGCTTGAGTCGAACTGGCACTTCTGTCTTTACTTCACTAGGTAAAATAAAACTTGCCAAATAGGCTATATGGAAAACCATTCCAGGCTGCAGAACTTCTTGAGACTCTTCTTTGAGAAAGAGATGTTTTGTTCAGAAAACAGGCCTGTAAATGGGGTATTCCCATGGATTAACCTCACGCACCTAACAGAGCTGCCTCAGCCGGGAGGCCAGACTTTGTACTTGATGAAGACTGACGAGCTCTGAATCACACTTTCAAAGTCATCTCTCCCTCCCATGACTGAGCTGTAAACTTATTTTTCTTTCAACAATCTAGGGGAGTTCCAGGGAGGCAATAAATTGCCTTCTCTGAAAAGGTTTGTCCAATTTATGCTGAAAAACGTAGCCATATTTTTACTTAGTGATTTTGGCAGACAAACAAACAAAACCACTGTGCCTGGGTTTAAAAGGTGCATGAAAGGACTTTGAAAAGCAAGTTGTCTGATAAATCAGCCCATGCAAAAAAATTATATGAAAAGCAAACTTACTCAAATTAATTTTAATATAATATCACAAGCAGTGTCAGAAAAGTAAGTCGGTCTACTTAGCTTCAGAGCTTAGTTTGAATGAGATTCTTGCAATCATGATTCTTTTAGCATCTCTGCATGAGGTCTTATGAGAGAGCTTTTAATAGTAGCACTATTAATACTTCAGGAATCAAACAGAAAGTAAATGTTTCCAATTTTTATTTCCAGAGGTTGATGCAATCAAAATGAGACTATTTAATCAGGTAGTATCTGAATTGCAAATTTTTAATGGTTTCAACACAGTCCTCTGTTAGAAAGGAAACTGGGTAACAGCATACATTAGCTGATGCAGTAGCTACTACATAAGGTGACTTTGTGCTTCTGTCTGTCTTTCCTCTCCACACACTCTGTTGTATCATCTGCAATTTTTTTTTTCACCTCTTCTGCTGAAAAGGAGCTGTAAGCCTGTGCAGCCAGGCAGGAAAAGTGCAAAGAAACTTAAAATGAGTTTAAGAGCCAACAGATCTGCAGTTAACGCCCTTGGTGACTAAAGTTTTGGTGCTGCTCCACATCACTCCCATGCTGGCCACAGCTGACAGGAGGGTTCCAGGAATGTGAATATCTACAGAATCCATAAAAACAAGGCTCACCATCGGTCAGCAGCTCTCCACCTATTACTCTGGGGGGAATAATTACTTTTAGCTGAAGCCATTTATTGGGAATATGATAAAACATACAAAATGCAGCCTATCCTATTTGGATTTTGTCTGTTTACAGGAGCTACTTTGTTCCACTTAGCTGTTTCCACTGCTTCGGCCCACTGGAAACAGTAAATTCCCTCTTTATTCTCAAACACTGATGCTTACGTTGACACGGTTCAGCAACTCACAGATTAAAATAGAGGGCAACAATTTTAAAAAATCTCCACAAAGACTAAGATCAAAGCTTGCAACTTTTATCCCACATTGAAAATCACAGGCTTTCTACCCACTTTTGTCAATCTTTTTCTACATATACAGCATCCTTGGCCTTCAGCTGCGATGACCTGTAACTGTGAAAGGCACTGTTATTTGCTTGTTAGTAGTTCATGATTAGTATCTTTAATTAGTTGTTACCACAATTTTGCTTAGGAACAACAGAACATAGATAACAATAATGAAACAAAACCCTCAGAGGAGTATTGCCTGAATGCTGCCTGTAACCGTAGGTGTAACAAGCCTCAGCTCACCTCCAGGCTGCAAGAAGTTAACGCTCCTCAGAAACACCTGCCTGAAAAATTTCATCTTTGGGCAAGAAAATCTTCAGAGGGAGAAATGAAAACATCTCAAGGGGGGAATTTTAAGCAAATTAGAAGAGGCTGAGTTAGGCAACTGTTTCTATAAGTATAATGTGACAGAATCCCTTTATGCTAAAATTGTAGCTATCGAAATTACCACAGTTGTTACATGCAGTTCTGAAGTTTGATATTTTTCAAACCAAACACTGGCAATGTTCAAGGCATCCCAGTTAAACCAGTGCCATGCATTTCCATTTCATCCCTTCCCCCGGCCGTCGCCGTCACCACACTGCCTGCTGAGGCCGGCCTTGACAGAACATCCCACGGGAGGACGGTGCCAGGGAGCCACAGACCTCACCGTGGGGGACCTGTCCTGTCAGCAAACAAGGAGACTGTGGCCCTCAGCACCATTTCTCTCTTGTTCTTTCCTGATGTGTTTGCCCCCAGACGCCTCTGCCTGGCCCAGCCCACCCCTCGCCCCTCTTCGCCTCGTCCCACACAATTTACCTCACGTCACGCTTTCCCGCTAACGGGAGGTCACCAGCGTTCCTCACTGTTGTGACAGCAGCCCCTCCACGCTGAAGCTTCAAATCACTTCAAGACTCCTCTGGATGCAACGACCACATCTGCTGTGGTCAAGCAACAGCCAAGCTGGTGGCGCCCAGGCAGGAGGCGGTGGGGACGCGTCCCCCCAGCTCAACAGCCCCAGGCACCCGCTGCAGCCCGTGGCTGCAGCCCCGCGGGCCCACGGCGCCAGGTGGGAGACCTGTGCCCTCCACTGCTTCGCTTGGCTGGTGTCTTCCCCGAACCTTGTCCTTTAAAACAACCAAGTCCCTTCATATTCTTTATGCTAGGGAAGAAGCACAGTGCTAAATCGCCTGAATATCTGAGGGGAGATGGAAAAACAAAGTCTGGGCAGTAGTAGCGAGATGACACAGCTTCAGCACGGAGCCAAGGAGGAGGGAAAGAGCTTAACCACGCTCGGCAAGAGGGCGGCAAACGGGAGGGATGGCAATAGTGCACCAGGTGAGAGAGGCAGTGCTGCAAACAGCGATGTAAAGAGCAGAGGGATAAGGAGTTCAGATGCAGGTCTATAGCAAGCAAGGAAACTGGTGCAGGGAATTGGCAGGGAAGAAAGCGAGCCAAAGCCAGAGTGGGGGCAAGAGAAGAAATACTTGTGAGGTATGGAAAACATTACCCTCCATACCCTGCATGGTTCCAGAAACTACCATTTCTCTGCTGTCAGCAAAAACCTACACCGAAACGCACGGTGTGCCCTCTTCCACTAGCCAGTCTACGGAAAGGACAAGACCTCCTGCATTTCCTGCAGCAGAAATGTCTGTAATGCAATTCCATTTTTCAATTCCTCTGCTGAATTATGATACCACAGGCTATGATTTCTGCTTTTATCTCAACTTGCTTTTCAAAAGCCCTTTAAATCACAAAAAAAGGACAACATTAATGCAAAAAAATCCCCAAAATACCTGCAAAACACTCTTTATTCTGGTCAAAGACTCAGAATTCAAGTAAACCAGCTTTCTTCTGTGACCATATTTCTGTATTCTGATACAGGGTTAATATTTGGACTGGATACTTATATGCCACATTTACACCAGGTATTTTTCTTGTTCAGTAGGAGATTGAAGGTGGGGCAAAACAGACCAGCTAAGACAAAATCAGAAGCCACCCAAAAATGTTCCAGAACTGATATCATAAAGTCATACCAACTTGCAAAAACCTCCAAATTTTCATTAGAACTCATTTGCAGGATGGAAACAATAACAGAAGATACTATTTCAACTTGATGGCTTCACATCCACACAGTTTTGAACACTCTGAGTGTTTGTACAAATAGCATTACATTCCTTCTTTCCCCTTTTTCTTCTTGTTGATCTACAGTAAAGCAGAATTAATAAAGCAAGTGGAAATTCTGGTAACAGAAGACACTTGTTTGCATAACTGACTTTCAAAATAGTAACTAGAAAATCACCCTGTAACTCTTCCTGTTACTGTATATTGAACAGATACAAATATGCAACATTTATTCTCCCAAAATTAGCATTATTACTTTATTTGGTGATTCATTACAATCTGCAAATCCAATAGTCAAAAAAAAATAAACTAGGCATAATGTTAAAGCATTTTACAAGCAAAATACTTTACTGTTTCTTTTTCAATTTGCATAGGGTGGGATAAGTGTATTGGTTAAAGAATATAACATACATAAGAACAAAACCATAGTTCATCAAACTGTACTGAAGAGTGTTATGTTCTTGTGAGTGACCAGTACTTAAAACAGCTATAACTGTCAATGGAAAACCATACACTTCAACATTAACAAGGCTGCCTTCCCAGGACCATGATGCATCATGAAGGCTGCAAGCCACTGGGCTTCTTTTCTCATGTTGTAGATCATCCTACTTTAAAGAAATTAAAGAGTTAAACAAGCCAGAACGCATCTATCTATGCTCATTTCTTTTCTACCTGAACAAAGGCCAGTATGGAGAGAGAGATTTTTTAAAGTCAGCTTCTGAAACCACTTGTAGTAAGGTCTGTCTCTCATATTTTCAGCATCACAGAGCTAGCAAGCTTAGAGCTTCACCCACACATCTCTGTTTATTACTACTGTGCATCCAAGGTAAAAGATCGTATTTTTTCACTGAGTAGCAACAAACTGCAAGGAGATCATCCCCCTTTCCCATTGTAACCACATCTCTGTTCCTCCAGCTGTATAAATCTGGCTTTAAAGTCTCACAAAACTAAAAAATAGTTGATCTATGTTGTAATAAAAAAACAAAAAGAATATTAAATACCTTTGGTAAAAATAGATATATTTAACAAGTTTAGAAAAGCAAATAGTTATATTGTCAAAAGGAGAGTATAAAAATGTACACGATAAAAAATAACAAACAAACAAAAAATCATCAGCCATAGTAGTAAGAACAAAGGCGCTGTTCTTTTCAACGTTTGCTTCCTTAGCTCATGTTACTGTCCAGTCTTCTTTCTAAAAGGCAGGAGCTTTACTAGAGCATATGGAAAAATCCAGTCCTTCCTACCAGCATTAAACAATTTAAGTTTAATTCAGAACAAGACAGTCTGTTTTAACCCAAGTTTATACAACAGTGACTGCTTTGATTTAGAGTACATAGGAGTAGTTGAACACAGAAAGAAAGATTTCAGGTGTTTTCAACCAGAGGCCAGATGTACTGGAGCTGTAGAAATGAGACAGCCAGCAGGATCAAGTCTCCATGATGTGAGCCTTCTAACTTTATTTTTACTCCTAAATTATAAATCCATGTATTGTCAAGAAAATTGTGGGGAACACAAACAATACATACATTTTAAATCCCTCATTGATGCCTTTCTCCCATCCTTTCACTGGGCCTCCAAACAGAGCTGTCATACAACATATAATCCCAGTTTGGCTTCTCCTCTTTTTAGAGCTCACTGGAAATCTTGAAGATGGAAGATCCCCAAAGCAAACAACTGAGATTACAGAAGGAGATAATGCACAAGCCCCATAATAGAATCAGCCATTGATTGAATGTGCTTTGAAAGAAAACAGCATAACTGAATCATGTTTATCCTTCAGTATTCCCTTTGCACACACAGTCACACTCCTCGTGGTGTTCCAAAGGTACATCTGTCAATGATTTATGCAATCCCCGGACGCCAATCCGTGGTTTCAGCTGAAGAACCTGAAGAAGAAGCCAAGCATCAAGAAAACAGCAAGTGCTTAATCACACACCTAGACTATGAGCTGGATTGCACTGGAAACACACTGGGTGGCAGGAAGCATATTAAAAGAAATAGGGTTTCCTCAGCTGAATTTCTTAATTTATTCAGCCCACTAATTATTATTTTTGCTTTTACATCATGCCCTTTATAAAATCAATTAAAAAATGTTGAACTGATACTTGCTTTTATCAAAGAGAGTCGTCTAGTTTATATTTCTACTTCATTTTATTAAGTGCCAACAGTATAGTTAGCTCAATGGAATTATTAGATAATTCTATAATAAATAATTTTAGCTACAGATTTATAACAATGGCAACGGACAGATAGCTGTTCCTTCATAAAATTCCCATCTACCACTAGAGAAAGCTGAATAAAGAGATGTGGTTGTGACATGCCTGAACTGCACCAGTAAACAAATACCCTAGGAATGACTTAATAGATATTACTTTTTTATGTAACACATCATTAAAACAGTAAAAATATATTAACTACAAATGCAATACAGTGGTGCATTCCTATAGTAAAAAGAAATTCCTTAATTGGCTTTCAGTATTTTCAAGCCTGCAAATGTAAAAAAATGACGTACCTCATGGTATTTTTTGGTGACTTTTGTTGGTACACACTGGCACTCATTGCAACTCTGGTGACAACAGGCACAGTTTCCACCACAACGTTTAACCAGAAGACACAATGGCCAGAAGATGGTGTCAGTTCGCTTCAACTCCTCCCTCAGTGACACTGAGAAGTTGCGAGGCGTACAACTATACAGCCGCACTTCCTCCTTGAGGAGGTTGAGATCCACCACTGCAAAAAGACAAACAAACTGGTGCTTTTCTGATTCGTAATCCAACTTCACTGGCGCAAACCAACTTCAGCAGTACAGAACCCTTGAGGAAAGTTCATTTTTGTGCCAGTGGTACAGGATCAGCACACAAGTGTAATCACGCAGTTATATGGATACCACAAAACCTAAATAGAACAATTGTTGTATAGGAATATTCACCAATTATTTTATAACTCTGGCAGAGTTGGTTCAAATGAAACAAAGCAAACTTTGGTGTTTTATTAAATCAACCCTAATGGAGTTCCCTTTGTTCATGCTCATACTCTGAGCTCTAGTGTTGTTATTCTGTATTAATTTTGCACTGGAGATACACACAGAGTAATTAAGAATCCTGCAAATCTCCAAACACATTTTTAATTCATTTGCATAAAGCATTCAAACTGCTTCTCTGCTAAAATTTCAATTATTGCTTCTTTGCAAGGGCAATGGAAGCGTAAGAAAGAATCAAATCCTTTGTATCCAAGAGGAACTCACTTCTACGGACCAAGAATGTCAAAAGTTATGCCATCATCAGTGAATACTGTACAGACAATGAATAAGCACACAAGTATGTGTATCTATATAACTGTTAGTAGGCTCCACTTTTCCCTTTCTCCTTCATAGCAGCACATATATCAAATTCTGTTGCTTTTCTAGGTTTCATTTTCACTTGAGGTGCCTCAAATAAAATACAGCTCCTCCTTTTAAGCACCTTACATGAAGTGCAAGTTAAAGATAATTAATATTTGGCACCAGTTTCTTTATAAACTGGTTCCACTGTATCACACTACGGTTCCACTACACCAATGGCTGAACAGCAAGCTCATGAAAAGACCTGAAACAGGGCAAGCTCCTTCAGGTTCACCTTAGCTGCATAGCCAAGAAAAAACATGCCTTGAAAGAGGCAGTTAAGAATGGGAAGAAAATAAAAAAAAGGGGGGGATTGATTTAGTGAAAAAAAATAATACAACTTTTACTTTGGTGAAAAGCAATGTAACTTCATTTATATCAGAAAAGCCAGAATATAACAATCATGATCTGAGATCTTTTGTCTGAGATGTTTCTCTTCACACCTACCACCACTAAGGAACTGAAGTAATGTCTAATTCACAGGGGTACGCTATCTAGTAAAAAGAAAAGGAAAAAAGAAAACCCTATGATAATACAGCTCCTGAGATGACTGAAATAGAGGTCTCAAACAAAGCAGCAAAGACCTTTAAACCAACTAGTTTTAGAGCTAAATCAAAAAGAAACTAGGGAAAAAATATCCCAGTGCATTGATATTAATGGACAAATACTTTAGAGTTATTGTGAGGAGTTCATAAACAAAAAGATACAAAATAAAGCTAAAATACATTCCTGATCTGATTCACCCTCTAGAGAAATACTGGTTTTTTCCCCTCTACTGACTGTGTAAAGAGCCTCTAGAGGTCACCAAGAAGAACTTCAGCCTATCAAGGCAAGATAACACCCCTCAATTCCATTTCAACACTTAAGAAATAAAGTGAATTTAGCAGCTGCATTTCTTTGGTAGAAATGCTCACTAGTACTGTCGCAGGAGCAAATCTTTCTGCAGCAACTTCATTCCATGTTTGTTCAAACATTTCTTTTGCAGACCATATCCACATGCTGGCATCCATAAGTAATGGTTTATGGTTGTGAAAGGTCAGTTAAACACACTGAAGCCTTTTTTCTGCTTGTACTTACAGTGAATGCCAAGCTGTGGCACTTCATACCATCGCTATCAGGTTAACATAGGCTCCTAAATAAACAATCTGATTTTTAAAAGCAAGGAGTGTGTAATAACTCCAATAAAGTTACTGATAGGATGCCAGCCCGCCTCCCACACTGCAAGAACATTCCTTGGAGAAAGCTGAGAAGTGAGCAAAGGAAAAGAGAGACAAAACTTCTGAGGGAGAGAATCACTGTGAGAAATTAGAAATGATTTAAGCTCTTCTGATCAGCTAATAGCTCTAGGCTCAGTCATTTAGAGGGTGGACATGTCTACCTCTATTAATCAAGGACTACGGATAGGAATGGAATACTTCTTTTTCCTGTTATGTTTTCAAACACGTAATAAGTGAACTGTCTCAATGAGGATAAAATGCCTAAAGCACAATGACAGAAATGCTAGTTCTGGTAATACTTTCTACTGGTAGATTTCTACAGAGAAGACTGACATGCTTCATACAGGGAATTTTAAGGAGCTAAGCTTATGCAACCTAACACAATTGCTGCTCAGCCCTCCACAATGAGAAACTGAAAACAGAAGCTGGAGACGGATGCCTCCTCCAGCAAGCCCACCGGCCAGCGGGACAGAGATGACCGAATGGCACTGTGTTCCTCCATCACCTCCTGCCTACTGGCAGCAGCAGAGGAAGGCATCCACTTCCCAGCACTAGCTGTAGTTACAACACAGAGAAAAGGGCAATGCGCTGAAATGAGCAGCGTATTACACATTTTGTCACAAAACTGGAATTAATTTAAACTGATCCCTTCAGACCTGCAAACTCAAACTTTAAAAGGGTTCTGTGGAAGATACCGCAGTGAGCTCTTAAGAGATATCTTTTAGTGTGCCTTACTGTTACAACAGGCTTCAGGAGAGATTAACAATGTCATGTTTGGTTTCCATGCTTTACAATCTGTGAAGGTATATTGCTATTATACCTCACAGTGAACCCTTGCCCTACCTTATGTAATTCAATTTCATTAAAAGGTCTGTGGCAAATTTATCTAGTGCTTATATAATCACCTCTTTGAAGTGTGTGAATGAAGCTGTTACTTTTTCAAAGAGTATCTGTCTGTCCAAAATTTACTTTAACACACTGTGGGCATGAAGCTAGATGAGAGAATGTATATATTCCCTTAAAAGTGTTTACTTAACCACAATAAAAGGTTATGTGGATTTCCCAAGTGCACTGAGTTACTGTACCTGTTATAATGTGAACATTTAAACACTCCTTCAAACTGGCTTCCACTCATGTATCATGTTTGACACAACAGTCAAAGTTCTTTTGTCTAGCACTAGCTCAGGAGGAATGGAAGGCTCTGCAGTAGCACGTGAATGGGACACACTAAAATAAAAATGAGGGGAGAAGGAAAACAGGGAGAAAAATATATAGATGTAGGCAGGTCTACAGTGAAATCTATTTGAAAAGTGCGCCTTCACTGGCACAAACAACTGAAGTAATCCACGTTCACACCAGCCTGAAAGTAACCATATTCTGCAACTGGCAATGCAACTGTCTGACACCTTCTGGGACATGTATCAAGCACCATGGGGAATCCTCTTTCCCAAAACATTTTTCCAGCTGGATGCTGCTCTCAGTCAATGAAAAATTAAATTCTGGTTAGGGCACTTGTGTGTGGGCACAAATAGCAGCAGGATGATTTTCATGCCCAAGCACATTGGAGATGCTCCTGGGAGTCTGAGTTTCTTACTGGCTTCTACAATAGGACAGAGCTGTTACAAAGCCCAAAATAAGGAGTAAAAAAACCATAAAACCCCCAAATAATTATAAAAGAGAAGCATCTACTAAGGACTATGGTTGCATCGTGGCTCTTCTTAAGCAGACTTCAGAATATGGTCTAATGATTATTTATAGATTTCTGTGGGAAGTGATGGGATCATTTTTTTGCACAGCAAAATATATTTTATTTTTACGTATGTTTAATATTATAAAAGAATTTAGGACTATATTTAGACATCAAAGCCTCTGAACTTGGTGTTTCTTCTTTCCTGGCTAGAAGTTTTTGGAAGCATTTTATCCAGAGAAAACATCAGACACAGAAGTTCTGTGGAATTTAGGTTGTCTAAATATAGTCTTTTTCATATGAATTATTAAGTAGGAGTAGAGGACAATACTCCTCTCTACATAAAGGAACATACACTTTTAATTACATTTTCATTTAATCTAGACATAAACTGATGTTTGTCTATGAAAGCAGGACAGTAATTTAGGTTTCACACAGAAATACTGTAAAAAAACCCAAACTTCATCTAATTACAGAATCAAAGAGTTTTAAAAAAACAGAAATTTTAGGGCACGTATTTCTCCCAAACATTTCTTAAAAAGGTTTTTAAATACAGCAAACATGCTACTAGAAGGAATAACGTTAAAAAAAGGGGGGGGGGGGGGGGGGAAGAAGAAAAAAGAGAGGTTTGCTTTCCCTATCTATCGAATAGCCCTAACAGTTAATACTATGTCATCTCAAATGGACACATTTTCCACCTCAGGCTATTACATTACACTCGGTAATGCAGTCTGAGGGTGGTCTCAAAGATAAATGTGGCAATACTGTGATATGTTTATTCAGTGGAAAAATCTATTTCAGCATCTAATTAGAAGTCTTTAAAAGATTTACTCTGATAGCTTCTTTCTAAGATATGTCTTGCAGGGAGTTGCTTTTGTCTATACAGATGTTATCGAACACCTGCATTTTAGTTTACGTAAGGTTTCACAAATTACATTTTGTTTTTCTCCCACTTACTGTATGCTTATGGCATATATTTGGCAAATACTGAATCTTTTTAATTAAGAAAGTGTTAAATGACTATCTGAAAGGCATGGTATACTGCTGAAAACTTTTAAAGGCACTTCCTCCTCTGACTTCTGACTTAGTTGCTGTGTGCATGATGAGTGTAGCAATACAGGTAGGGTAGAAGTGTTGATTTTTAGGTTCTGATCCAAGAATTAGCCATCAAAAACTTGAGTTAGAAAAGGTTCTTCTTCCACCTTTTTCTTGCTGATCAGATGATAATCTAGTTTATGTTTGTCAACAGAGGAGTCTATTCAGTTATGCTCATATATTTTCATTTTCAAGCTGTATGGTGGGCAAGGAAGGAGGTACTGCCTGCATGCTATCCATCCACATGCAATCCATACACATGAAATAGTGGGCAGCCTCTGGGTGATATGTGGTATAAAATTCACGAACGTCTAATGTAGATGGAAGAAAATGCCTTGCTGAACAAGAAAGAACTCCACAAGTCTTGAAATACATCATGTACTTTACATCTGATTAAACTGACAACTGCATGTGCAAACTGGACATGGGCACAGGGACTTCATGAGGTATCATGGAAGAGAAACATTTGGCTAATTGCTCTCAATTCTGAGAGATGGCGTAGAGACTGGAACAATTCTAAGGCAATAAACCAACTGTTCACATGATACAGTAAGTGTAAGAAATTACCTACCTCAAAAAAAAAGACATTTTTTGTCCTCCATAAAAAATAAGAAACCCACAAAGTCAGATTATGTCACCCAGCCAAGGTGCCCTGCTACTTTGGGTAAATAAAGGTCTCCCAGGTTCCCTACAGAAAACCACCCTGGCTGCTTCTGTATTTTTTTTTCCGTTTGTTACCTTATCCTACTAAATTCCTTTAAGTTTTGTGTTTAGTTATTGTCCTTTGTCATATATATAACAGTGAAAATAGCTAACAGCAATAATCTCTGATGTATTTCTAACATGTTCCTTGCTTGGAACCAAAATTCAAGGTGAAGAAACTCTTAATTACTGTTTCTTTGTTAAGAAAACATACCCATAGGAAGCTGCAAGGCCAGACAGAAGAGTAATTTACCTCTTGATTTCCTCCCGTGAATATATGCTTTTCCAAGAAGTTGCCACGTCGGCCTGTACAAATCTTCCAAATCCAGTTGCCACCGATCTGGTTCAAGGTATCGGATAAGTTCTTCCACAGTACTAAATCCAGCAACGGCATTGTTTAATACATCCAAGGGTAGGGCTGATGGTGGTAGCAATGATGGGCTAGGTGCTTCTGTGTGGTGCTGCAACCAAAGCCAAGAGAAGAGTACCAGTCAGAAGGTTAATGGACCTGCTTGGATGAAGTGCTGTACTTTATGAAGTTAATATAGCTAGGGAAGTTTGGAAGTGGCTAGCTTGTTTCTAATGTACAGTCTACCTAATAAGACAAACGACAAGAGTCAAAAAGTACCTAATTATTCTTCAGCAATAATTGTAAACAAACTTCCACGAGACAGTTTTCCCACTTCTTACATTCTAGCCTTGAGGACAGCATGCCACTATACCTGTTCTTTGAAGTTAACCGAATGACGGGCAAGATTTTAGAAATAGAACAAAGAGTGACTTGAAAATATGGCCCCATTACAGGCAATTACTGTATCCCTGTAGAAATCTGAGGAAACACACATTTCACATGCTGCCCTTCCTCTGAAACTTAGCCACAGTCATTGTCTTCTTGTCTTTCAATGTAAAATAGGAACATACCCTTGCACAAAGACAGCAAATATTCCTGCTCTCATCTATAGACAAAATGCTCCAGTTGTGTCTCATACAGTACTAAGAATTATGTTTCTGGTTAAACAATAATGAACAGAGTAATAACAACATCTGGCATTACCATAATTATTTCTCCATTAAGAAGAAAAAAACCCATGTTCCCAAGGATATCAAAAGTACTTAAATGCTGAAATTGAGTACTGAAAATGTCTATGTACTTTCCCACAGCACAAATCTCACTGACAAATTCGCTGGATCAGGGGTACTCAGTCACAGGCAATTCAAGCACAGTGAGACTTCTGGCTTTGCTCACTCTACAATCTGCTTAAAAATTATGCATTGATTTGTATTTTCAAAAGAATTAAAAAAGGCAGGAAAGAAAGCCTAAGCAGGAAGCTGCTGCAGCACCGTACGTTTCTTTAGGGGTTTATATGGGCAGACATCACTACAGACATTATGTCCACAGCACTGCGCTAGAGCGTTTATCTGGACCATATAAGAGGGATGAAGAAAGATTTGAACATACTGCTGATTTATGGGATGGGAAGGACAAGAAATCTTGAACTTAAATGTGAAGGACTACGTGCATCACTGCTCTCAAGTGTAGTCCATAGAAGATTTAGGGAAAATTGATTCACTGTAAGTACAGCCAGGTTTTGGAAAAGGTTCCCCAGCCAGGCTGCACAGTATCCATCGTTGGAGGCTTTCAATACCTGATGGATAAAGCCCTGAGCAATGGTCTGACCTCGGACCTGACCTTACCTTGAACAGGCGTTAAACCAGAGACCTCCTGAGGTCACTTGCTGATTTTTCCTACAACAATCTTACAACATAATATTAAGAATGAAGGACTGAATGTTCCTCCAGTAAGTGAACTAACATGCTTCTTGTCCCTTCCCTGTGCAGTACCTGTTAGTACTGTACAAAATTTACACATAGATATATTTATTTCTATTTTATATGTATATATTTATATATTTAGAAATCCTCATACCACTTAGCCTCAAAATGGCACTCCCAGTACTCTAATGTGTGTTCATACTGTAATTTTTTACATCTATAATGTCAGATCAATTGAATTCACTTACTTTTTCAAAACAATCAAAGAAATTTATGAGAAATGCAAGTTATGCAGGAAACATTTTTAAATAAAATAATCCTTGCAACACTGATTACTGAACAGCAGTTTTCTAAAATACATATGCCTGTGATAGCTGTATTTCATACCAGTAATTATATTTTCCTTTCTGTGCTCTCAGTTCTATTAAGTATGCATTTTTGGTTTCAGCTAAATGTGTGGTTGAAAGGGCAGCAAATGGAAGTAACCACCATGCCCTTCCTATTTTTTGCTTCAAGGTTTCTTCTCTCTTCATCTTCAAGAAATGCAGTCACTAAAATAATTTATACTGCTTTTTAACTGGCAGTCTTGCAAAAATAATACAAAACATAGATCTAGTGTGCTGCTACCATTAAATTTACCATATTTTCATCTTGCTAATCTAATAGCAAACAAAATAGTTCCTTCCCATTCTCAGTGAATGAGGATTTCAAAAAAGTTAAAATATTTCTTTTCCTCTTCTCTCCACTGTCCACAATAAAAATAATAACATGTTGATCCATCTATTAGGTTAGGATAATAAAGTAACAGATTCTGGTCTATAATTTAAATATTTGCTCTTAGCAAAACATGCTACTCAGCAAGTTTCAAAATAGCGCTGTGACACTGTAATTCAGATGGTTGAAAAAATAAATATTCCAAAATTTTTCTTCCTGTTTTTCTCCACGGTGATGTATTCATAACAGTCACATTTCCTGGTTTGAAGGTGTAGGGTTTGGCTAAGGTGAAAAACAAAATAAGGATGAAATGGTAGAACTAGTACCTATCTTTTATTTTGTTTCCAGCTGAAGAATTTACTTCAGTGTCCCACTTCTACTGCGATTTTTTGTCGTCAATGGATAGATTCCAGGTGAAAATTTGTTGGTCTAAAATCTATTTCCACATTTACAACTTAGAACATGCACACTCAGCAATACATACATAGGAACTAACACATCAATTTACATTTTTCTGGATTCAGTAGGCATTTTCCTCAGTTTAAAATGTTAAATGAGGATATGGCGAAGCATTGCACTTAATGGTAACACAATTAAACTGTCATCACTTTCTAATCGTTCTCAGAGCAAGCCAAAACATAAAGAAAAGGCAGCTGAAACAGAAAAAATGTACAACCTTGAAGATGAACATTTTAGAATAGCTAAAATCTCAAGACTAAGAACATTTTTCCCAATCTCTTAATTTAGACCATTTAAATAATTAAAATGCACCAAAAAATAAAGATATTTGATATCATTAAGCTATAAATGCTGTAAGTTATATTTATAACATAATAACCTTTATGAAAACTCATTTCAATAAATTGTTTAATATAAATGGTAATTCAAATTATACTATACATTGCTTTTACTTGGTAATAGATACTACTTATTTTATCATTTAAACCTTTTAGCTAGACCATCCAGGGCAGCATAAATGGTACTCCTTCCTTTGACTGAAATTATATCTTGGACAATTTTAAGCAATTTATAATTCCACTTTGCTTTCACAAATTTTTTTTTGTGTTCACACCTGCTGGTGTGTGTCATGGGTCCTTTGTTTACAACTGCAGTAAGGTTTTACTTTTCGAGAAAGTAACAGGAAAATGACTTAATGCAAGAAATTAAAACTCAACTTCATTGGTGGGACATATGGTTTAAAACAAGGAAATACAAATCTTTAGTATAACTCTGAAATACAGCATAATAGTTGCAACTTCAAAATGCTGAAATGCTCCTTAAATGGAGCTTTTCCCCACTTTATAGCAAATCCATCACTTCTATTATAATTCATTCCCATTAAATAATCTCAGATGAAAATCGACGTGCCTAGAATTTAATCTACATCTCTCTTGACATTCCTTCTGTGACCCTTGCCTCCACCTGCAAGCCTGACACGAACTGGTGCTGTCAAGCCTGTGCAGCGCTACCGAGAGCAGTACTCAGCAGGTCCCAGAGATGCAATTTCAGTGCAGACCAGTGGTGTGAAGGCCTCACAGGAGGACCACTGATGAGCTCGAGCAGCTTTGCTGCACCATGTTGATGGCAGACAGTGAAGATGTCTCTTCTGCTACTGTCATGGCTCCCTGTCAACTGTACATCTATTCTACAGCTGACATCACCTAACTTACTCCACGGAACTATATCACGTCTCCCCTAACAGGTCAGCTAGCACATAACCAACCTTCGATATAACAGACACCTCTTTAGCTGACAGAGGAGACATTATCCAAGAGAGCAGACACTTGCTTAGGTATAGCAGCTATCCAAGATAGCTTTCCTGATGGAGACCACTTACTGGGAAGTGATGTTCTCTAAGCTTTTCTACAATAAATGCTAATTGACAGTTAATACCTTTTCTGTCATAACAGCAGATCTGCAATTAATACCAATGTTTTAGGCTTGAGACCACCCTTTTTTTTTTTTTTTTAAGTTTGGGGTTTTTTTCTTCCTGACCATCAATAATTTCTGTCAAGGCCGATTTGAAAAGTACACCAAGTTCTGTATTCAAAATGATTCCTTTAGTACACAAAACACACTGTTGTTTTTATTTTTGTGCCCAAGAAACAACTTCAATTTACTTTAATAAGAATAAACATGTTTAAAACCAAGATAGAGCCAAACAGTTGCATCTTTACTTTAATTAAAATTATTCAGAATGAAAACCAGAGAAGAAAACACAGGGCTTTCTGCTGCCCTGTAGAATGCCAAGAATGACAATTAGTGTTGGATCAAACTGAATTTTCATTAGGTCAGTTTATATTGTATTTCTCCATGTGTACATCACTATCAAAACAAATACCTTATAGAAATCCCTAAAGGCATTCACAAGTATAAAAGACAGGCAAATTGACCAAATTTAGGCAACAGTTTAAGATACGGGCTTGGAAAACAGGAAGGAAATAAATAATATAGACTAACTTCACAAAACTACCCAGCCCTGAAGATTATACATAACAGTACCCCAGAAGAAACTTGGGGAGTAAAATGCATTTTAGTGTGCTCACAACATTAGTTGTACCCTATTAAAGGAATCAAAGCTGCCCCATCTACCCTCTTTCTCCAGGGGGAAAGGGGAGGACGCTCCTCTAAGTAGAAAAGAAGAAAACCACCAGTGAAGCAGTAAGTCTGAACAAAAGTTGCAACAAATGCATCTGAAATTACCTAGTTGAAGCTCAAAGCTAAAGAATGATTGAGTATGTAGATTTGTGATTAATTTTTTGTTCTGACACATATTTCCTGTATGATCCTCAGCGCCGCATTTAGGCCACAGCTTCATGGTAAAGCATCTGGCAGCAGCATCTCCTTGCTACACCAGCATGACTCTGTATGTGGCTGCATCACAAACACAAAGTAATCTTTCTGAAAAAGAGTATTTCTCATTTCCTTTTTTCTTTAACCACAATCTTATTCACAGCACAGACCTCCAACAGCTAAGCCAGCACAACCAGGAGTGCAGTGATGGCTAACACAAACATTTTTAGATTCACTCTGGCACCAGGAATTTCTTAGCATATAGGTTTGTAACACAGCCTTATCAAACCTGTAAAGCCAGCGTAAGGGCAATTCCTTGACCTCACGAGTTCTAAGAGAGAACAAATACAACAGGCATTTATTAGATGCTCATGATTGGGTTATCTGAAGAATCCAGAAGTATTTTAGAGATAAAGGGTAAAACTTTGGATATGAGACTGCATGCTATAACCTTTCCCATCCTGCCACTTTCCATCCACTGAACCTGCTTCAAGGATAAACAGTTCAAAACAAAACAGCACTCGCCTACAATCTACACAAGATCAGCTCTTAAGCACCATCACAATCTAAGGAAAGCCTTCCTTTTGCACCTGGCTCATTAGGCAGGACTATCAAGGTACTGACACTACCCTCTTCCAGTTAAAGGAGAGGCAAGAAGTAATTTTGTTATTTTGCTGCAGCCAGGAGCGAGGAATTTCATGTTTAATAACGCAATCACCAGGTCAAGACTGCAGCAACAAAAACAAGTGAGTCAAACACTTGGCACGAGAGGACAGTTACAAGTAGTGAATAATATCTCTAAAATAATTCTCTCCCCACAAAAAAAATCCCCATTTTTTGGATTTCTTGTCTTGAAGAAACATCGTCAAGCAGTTTCTGAGTGAAAACCCATTCATCAGTTGGCACAGTTTGGAGAAACTATTAAACATCAGTACGGTTTAATCAAACTAGAAGGGACTCCATAACAAGGAAAACCTCCAGATGAACCTCTTTTCCTCCTCCAAAAACCAACTAGGATCAGTACCTTGAAAGAAATAAAATATTTCTTCTGATGAAATACATGTACAGCTTTTTGTTTAATTATTATACAGGAACACTCCAAGTCCTGCTTAGATTTACAGATATGCTCTTGAAACTAATAGTACATGCACATTCTTGTAACGCTCACAATAAAGAAAGCCTGTTTTCTTCCTTTATAATCACAGGTAGCCCTCCTATTAGCTTCGTTAGAAGATATGAGGGAGAGTAGGTATCCAGCTCTTCCTGAGTTTGCCCTAAGGACATAGAAGCTTCCTGGCATAACAACAGCTCTTTCTTTTTTCCCATTGAGTACATGCAGTAATAACTGTGAAAAGCCTCTAGAAATCCTGAAAGCTTTTACTTGCTTGCATGCATGCAGTACAAAAAAGCTAATCCATTTGTGAGAGTCTGTCACTTATAAAGACATCCCTGTGCGACATTAACCTGCACCATGGCTATGCAAAATATTAGTCCTGTTCAAATTAGTCTGTTCAAGTAGCAATGTAGAAGGAAGTGAGGCTGTAGTTGGGGTTGTGTGCAACCACCTAAGAAGAGAACTCAAGTTCCAGGATTCTCTTCTAGTGCCTCCAGCAAAGGAATGAAAAAAGAAAAAAAAAGAAAAAGAAAAAAAAAGAAATAAAAAAAAGTAGGAGCAAAGGCAGATAATCAATTTAGACTGCCAAAGCCGGGGAATAAGGCAAGGATGTTTACTTGCATCTGACAGAGATGGAAGCCAGGAATGCCGGCGCAGCTCCCATCCATTGTGCACTTTGTACTTTTTTAGCTGAAGTTACCGTCACAGCAGCGAGGCTGGTTGCATGAGACACAGCAGCTCCAGGGCTGGTAAGTAGGTAGGTCTGGTAAATGAAGCTCCAATGGCACTGAAGTAAACATGCATCTCGTTCAGCTATCTTCGCTTCAGGGACGTAACTTCTGCCAGTCAAATGACACACAGGTAGGGGTACCAACCCTCCTCAGTTTAATCAGCCGCTGCACATGAGATCCAGAATGCAGGGTGACAGCCTCCCTCTTCCTTACTGTGCCTCCAGCTCTCTGCCTTTCACAGGCTCCCTACATTTTCTGATCTTACACTGTGCTACAATCACTTATCAAAAGCTTGTCCAGCCTCTCTTGCTGGCTACATGCAAGGCTTTCCTTTTATCTCACCAAGGACTTCATTTGCTGAGTATTCATGCCCTTGCACCGATTTCCATCTTAAAGCCAGCAGAGATGGCTTTCCAGACTCTACATCGGTATTTTTGTTACTACGGCACTTTGAGGATTGCTTCCCAAATTGTGCATCATTTCTGCTCTTCTTCCCATGACTGTCAACAGGAGAAAGGTCACAAGGGAAAGTGAATCCGTTCGTGGCTTTCTGTCTTTGCCTGACACAGGTGTGAACATGTAGAAGCAGTACTAGGAGCAGCCTAACTTTTCATCAGGTTAAAGTTTTGAGATAAAATGTATTTTTTGAAAAGCATTAAATATTCCCCCAAAGAGAGTTTCTCTGCAGTTCACAGAGAAGGCCTGGAATTCTAATTGTGCTGGAAACAACTAGGAGGTGGTCTCAAGGAAATCAGCAGCATGGAAATAGCACAGGATGTCACTAATTATCAGCTTTCTTCCAGAAAATTGCAGGTTTTGCCTGAATCCTGTGCACACTGACACCCTTTGAAATACACAGCATAGGTGTGAAAGCCACTCTTGTGAAGACAAAAACACACCGAGACAGCAAAGTTCATAAACTCTCAGAAGATGCCATCAACAGCAATAATCTTTGGAAGCCATTTCCAAAAAACTTCAGTGATTTGGTTAGTTCTCTTCATAAATATCTATAATCATGTATGTGTACACATATGACATATGTATGTGGGTTTTCATATGTATGAAAGTAAATTTTGCTTTTTCCTGTGATCACATGTATTGTAATAATCCACACTGATTCATTTTTAAGTGCAAAAAGAAAACTAACGTTCACAGTAATGTATTGTATGGAAGACCTTATTGTCAATACACTTCATCATGATAGTTGTGTTTTCTATTCCTAGGAAATATATACACACAGAGAACTATCTGTCTTGGATGCAGTTGCATGGAATTCTTGATTTTTTCAGTGCATCTGGTAAGTCTCACCGAAACAGCGCACACGACTTCATAAGGATTTCATAAGCACTACACTACACAACTGCCAGTTTTCTCTCTCCTGTCTCTCCTCTACTGAAAGTATTTGTTATTCTACAAAATGATGCAGTGATTCTGCTCTTCTGGGCAAGAATTTTCATCCACTGATTTGTTCTTTCAGTTAATTAAGGAGAGAAGAGGTATAACGAAAGCTGTGTTGCCAGCATCTGTGGCGACCGTGGAGGTCTCAAACCACGACGCATGCAATCCCTGCAACCCCTAGAATCCATAAAGCTTGCAGATTCAGCCTAACTGCAAGAGAAGTAAAATCTTGATGCCTTTCTACCTTTGCCATGGGTTTTTACTATATTTGCTTACATTAGGAATTTGTGGAGACAGTACTAAACGAGAAGATTCTAGATAGAAGACTCAAAGAAAGGCAAGCCCTCTCACGACTCGGACACATTGTGACCCAGTAGCCAAACAGCCGCCCCCTAAAACATGTACCAAGTTTAACAGGGAGCATTGATCTTAAAGGTCTTTTCCAACCTAAAGGATTCTATGATTTAAAAGCAAACACTTAAGTCTGTGATTAATCAGGTCTAATAGTACAGCACAAGTTATACTACGCTGTGTCAGAACCATGACAAAAAGTTTTAAAGGGAAATCAGTATGTCAGTTTTCATCAAGAGTCCCTCAAATGATTTTTTTTGTTTTCAGATTACTGTAGATATGCAAACTAATTTTAGGTATATAATCCCTAATTATTATATACAGTATATATGGCTACTGTAAAGTACACTTGTGCAGAGTACTATCTAAACTGCAACGATTTCCAAACCCTTATTTTTTAGCGAGCACCATCTTCTTGTTTATACATCTCTCTCTTCTGAGACTTTGAACAAAATCTACAGTGAGCTCTCCCCACCCCATACAAGCACATATATATATATATATGCCATAAGAAAAAGTAAGTCTACCTTCCGTATCCTAGCAATAACTGCAAAATATTTTCATTTCTGACCTTCAGAGAAACTCGCGTTATAACATTCTCAAAGCAAATATATGTGATACATTTAAAAATAGACGTTTATCTACCTCATGCACGTAGCGAATAGGACTATAACTGCAACTCTAAAAAGTTAAAACCCAGTAGATAATTTTCTTTCTTGTATTATTTGAATGCTTAATAAAAATATTTAGTTTAATTCAGACCACAGTATCTGTATGTGGTCAGTATATACTATATAGTATATAGTGTATATATATATACACTAGTGTGTATATATATAGTATATACTAGTATCTGTATACACATTTTAAAGAATATGATGTCTGTGCTTGTGTGTTGATACAAAGTACCTGATGAAAATGACAGAAAATACTGTGTATTTGCCAAAACACAGTAGACTCTATAATTGCCAATACACAGTAGACTGTGTAATCCCAAAATAATTGATTGAAGTACAGTTTCTCTCACTAGATACTCATAAAAATCTTTGTTTGGAGAAAGTCCTGCAAATGTGCTGTCCCGCAGTACGGCGCTAACACAACCAAAACCCCCAATGTCTACAAAATCATCATCTCCAAGTCTGATAGCACTTTTATTTTTTTAATATTCACAGAACTGTCCTAAACAGATAAACGGTGGCAGTGAGCCATTTCAATGCATGGAATGTGAGGGAACACACATCTTTTGTAAGCACCTGCTAGAGGCCTGGTTGAAGCCCTTGTAGCGGGGGTTGGCAGCACCCTCCCACCTCGATGGCCCCTGCTCAGGACAGCGGGTTAATCACGTCATGTGGCACTGCTGCTGATTCCTGGGCGTTAAGGTTTAAAAACACAAAGTATTTTCTGAAATAGTAACCGTGTCCTCCCTATCTTCCTTCCTATCAACTCTTCGTTATTATACAAACTGCTCATCATCGTATTTAAGGACAATGAAAGTTTATCCTCTGCCCATCAGTCTTCACTCATGGTTAGAAGGCCATCTGCAGGCTCATGCCCAGCTCCAGGGCACAACTCCGTACTGATTTCTTACTGTATTTTCCAATAAAGGTGATGTTTTCTCCTCATACAAAGCTGACATACAACACTACAGAGACCCTTCTAAAACGAGTCCATTATTGCGTCGCTTCATGGCTTTCTGTACATATCCACTACCGCCTTTCTACAGTTCAGCTACGAACTCTGAATGTAACTTGTTTTTTGGTTTGTGCTTGAATTGTGCTTGTGATTAAGGCACTAGGGTAGTTCATGGCTGCTTTTAACACTAATAACACCACTTTGGACCAAAATATCCTTTGACAGATCAAAGATACGTGAATGCATGTATGAGTAGACAGCTGAATAAGTGTTTTTCACATGCTGGTATAAGCAAACGCTTTCCCTCATTTTGTGAAAATATGTGTAGGGTCAATAAAAGAGAAGTATAAATATTGTATATGCTATCCACCACTTAATTGTATTGGATGAACCTGATTATTTTTTCTTTATATATATAGACAGTAGCATTGCAATTGATATATTTTTGTTCACTAAATGATATTTTCTAGAACATTCTATTTTGATGAATGTTGTGTTACACCTGCAGTTCCTTTCTGGAAGGGAAACATTTTAATAAAGAATTATATACCAAATACTGAGAGCAAGAAAGACAATCTGCCTTCTCAGTATTTGTAATGACATCCTAATTTTTTTATTTTTATTTTTTTTACAGTTCAATTCAACAGTCATATTTAGTGTACAGAGACCCCTGGCTACAAGATCTAACCGATTTTAGCAGAAAGGGAAGGACAAAAGTATCCCATCACAGATTAACTTCTTTCACTGAAACTCTGATATTATGCACGTCCTGTACAACCTGTTGTAACTTGAAAAAAGAAACCTGTTGTAGGCTGAAATGCAGAATAGCTTTTACTGCAGTTAGGAGAAGGATTTGCAGAAGAACAATCTGAATTATGCTTAAAATGTGAAATTATCATCTAAAAGGAGGAATGTCATTGTAATTGGACAAGGAGTAAAGAGACTCAGTGCACAAACAAGTCAATGCAAAAAGAGAATCACCCAATCAGAATGCAACGAGCATGTGGATACAGTTCAACAAATGTTTGCTCAGATCTTGTTGCAAATGGGGTTCCTGCGATTATTAATCACTGTGTTCACAGACACACCCAAAATTTATACAGGAAACACACTTGCATCTGTTACATTTATGATTTACGGAAGCATTTTTGTTGTTGTTCAGTACACAGAGCTCTAGCTCTTACTTGACAGACAGTACTTTATAAGGAATAAACATCAACATAAGTGCAGCTGTTCTGAATAGAAAGAAGTTTTCGTACATTCTTCTATGACAGGGGATGTGGTCAGCCGTAATTAGAGGACATCATGTTTGCAGACCTTTTTTAAAATGACTCATTTTACTCAAAATATATGAATACTTATAAAAAGCTTAACCAAATGGAACAGCAGCAAGTGTTTGGAGTCAGGGAACGAACTGCTCTTTAACATCCCTCTAGGTATTAGAAATGACTAGCTGTTGTTAAGAAAATGTTTACTTATCCCAGTAGGTTCACAGGAGGTTCATCAAACATTAAACACTAGGAATGACGGTTTATTACAACTGCAAAGTGTGTTTGGCAAGGACAATGAAAATTACTTCTACAGTAGATGCAATTTTAGTTGGATCCTTTAGTATACATGTTAAATTGCATTCCACAACAGGTTTCTGTTCATTTCGTATCACAATAAAGGAACACACCCAACATTCCTGTACAGCAGACACTGCAGATCAGAGCTTGTCCTGCCTTGGAGGTAGAAAGTCCTTGAACAAAACATTACATTACAGGGAAGGAACCTCAGCTCTGCCCTCATATATCTGTTCATTGTGCCATCAAACATGTTACAGGTTTACCTTATTTTAAGATCTATGAAGAAAACATTTTGTATTGTTTACTCGTCATATATAAATTTACTTTATATGTAGCATACATGTCACAACCCAAAAAGTGCGGTGGAGGCTATGGCTGCATTGTCCACAGAAACACTCTCACACCATTTGAACAAGCCAGATTTGTAAATTGTGAGCTAGCTTTTATAGCTCTATACTGCTAACCATAACATTGTCCTGACATTCTCTTTAACATTCAGCTGGATCACTTCTACCTACATATTTTCCACTGCCTAGATCTCTTCTTAATTCCCATCTCGTTACTTCATTATGCTTTCAAATATATTGGGCACTCATGTATAGTATATGTGATTACACAACAACTAAAAGGCAAAATCAGAGAAATTTAAGAAAAACGCTTACACACACACACCCTTGCATTTAGGAGTAAAACATGAAAACCATAAATGCAATATTGTAAGCACAGAAGTCTTGAAGTAGAATAAACAGTGTTACATGGGAACAAAACCTGAATAGGAGACAATATGATCCTGTTATGAAAAGGCAAATCTCGTTCAGATCTATTCAGAACAGCACCATAAACCCAGACTACTGAGTTGCCAGACAGGTCTTAGCTGAAATAATGTCTTCAGATTTATCTCCAGCACTTGTAAAATTAGGCAGAGAAAGAGAATATTCAGAGGAAAGAGCAAGAAGAAAAACAAAACATGAACTATGGATAAAAAATCCCAGCAAGTGATACAAGTTCCTGTAATCTTGACAAGACAAGGCTGACAGGAGATGTGATAACAAACATCAAAGAAAGCATCAGATGATCAGCTGTTCCCTAGTCCATCAACGATAGCAAAGATTTATGTTACATATTAGAAAAAAAAAATCATACTATGTAAAGCAGTGCAATAGATGATAGGGGAAATCTCCGAAATCTTCATTCCTGAACTTAAGGAACAGTACAAATATCTAGAAAAAATGAGCTTGGTCTATCTGCTCCCTGCTTAGGGCAGGAAAACACCTCAGAAAAGATCCCACTGAGATCCCTTCAACCCTGCATTTCTGTGATTGCATTACACAGCATCTATGTGCTAACCTTGCTGTTTATAGAAAACATGTAAAATCATGCTGAGGGAAATGCTGAATTCTAGAAACAAATTAATTCTAAAGAATCTTAATATCTATACTATTGACTAGCTATGGCTCAAGATCTTCTGTATACACAACCAAACTCTATTACACATTTTTCTTCAGTGATTATATTTCCTTTTGTACCCTTCAGATTTATTCTATTAATGCTGTAATAAAAATCAGTAACTGCATGTCTGTATATCTAAACATAGAATATTTGGTAGTAAAATATGTTTTGTTTTTTTTGTTGCTTGTCAACCCACAAGCCCTTAACTCACGTGAGAATATGTAAATCAGAGAAATTATTCCGATTTTGGACTTTAATGTATCTACCTTCTCTTGAAGAAAAGTAAGGTGTCACAGGTTTTAATGAAAGTTGGTTCCTTGGGAGCAGCAGAAGTTTCTTTGGTGGTATGATATACAATTTTTCTGAAGCCTCAAAACAGTATGTAATATAGCCCATTTAAGAAGATGGTTTTATCATCAGTTATAAAATAAAAGTAGATGCATTTCTGCCATGCTCCTCTTTTTCAGTTTCTGTGGCTGCAATTTAAAATGGATCTTTCAAAGATGTTTTCAAAGCGGACTCCTTCATTCTATTTCTAGTAGGCTTGCATGAAATTGTGCTGCTTACAGCATGAACAAATCTATTAAAATAGAACAGCTTGAATTTTAACGACACGACTACAAGTAACTGCCTCAGCCTGATTCTTGGTGTTATTAAAAAAACAACAACTTTCAAACAAACTAATTGTAATGAATTTTCCTATAATGACTTTTCTTATAATGAAGAAATATGTTTTCCTTTGCACATGCAATTCCTTCTCAGCCCTTTCCTTGACACATGTAAAAAGAAAAAGGAAAGATGAAGTCTACCAAGCAATAAACCCATGGTATTAAGAAATCCAGTATGTTGTAGAGCAAATCTTATTCTCCTGAAGACCGCTAGTAAATCAATCAACTGCTATTAAGCCTGAAAGAGCTTCAGTTATAACACTGTCACTGTCCACAAATGTGGCCAAAATATCTCTAACTGGAACAGTCACCTTGATCAAGTCTTTTGTTATGCACATATATATATATACATGTGTGTGTGTGTGTGTGTGTGTGTGTGTGGTGAGCTGACCTTGGCTGGACCAGGTGCCCACCAAGCTGCTCAATCACTCCCCTCCTCAGCAGAACAGGGTAGGCAGAAAATAAGATGGCAAAACCTTGTGGGTCAAGATGAAGGCAGATTAATGAAGCAATAGCAAGAGTTGTGCACACACAGAAGTGAAGGAAAACACAAGATGTTACTCTCTGCTGCCCAGCAGCAGGTGATGTTTGGTCACTTCCCAAGGAGCAGGGCTTCAGTATGTGTAACAACTGCTCCAAAAGACAGTAACAAATGCCTCCCCTTCCTCCTCCTTTCTCTTAGCTTTTATGTCTGAATAGGCGTCATAGGGTACGGAACACCCCTTTGGTCACTCTGGGTCAGCTGTCCTGGCCGTGTCCCCTCCCAAGAACTTGCCCACCCCCAGCCTGCTGGTGAGGGAGGGGGAAGGTTGGAGGGACAGCCCCGATGCTGTGCGAGCGCTGCTCAGCAGTGGTCAGACACCGCTGTGTATTCAGCACCCTTCCAGCTACTGACACAAGCAGAGCGCTGTGAGGGCTGCCACGGGGCTCAGCCAGACCCAATGCAATATAATCACATTAATTTGGGCTTGCTAACATAACACAAGTAAGGGTGGCACAGCCTGTAGCAGAAATAACGGAAAAATGATGCTGACTTATGTTCTCAACCAGGCCATTAGTTTTCCTTGTAATGTCTTAAATACCAAGTCTATTCAGGCATCGATTGTGGCCACAATCCTGCAACCAGAACTGCCAGCACCATCACACGGACTCAAAGGGCTCCCCCCGCATGCACACAGCTGCGCACCATCTCACCTCACTTCTCTGCTCCTGCACGCCCACTGTGCTGGGAAGCTGGACACCTACCTGCACAAGAAAAGAAAAACGCTGCACTAACCTTAACCCATTTACACACTGCTGTTCTACCCCTACATTTAAAGAAGGTGAGTTTGGTAAGTGGTTTTTTTTCAATTATTATTTCAAAAGCATAATTTTAAAAGAGTTGCAAAGCCTTCTACAGAGTCATTGCTCATTCTATTTCTCACATCCACCTTTTTTATAAAAGGCTTTTTAACACCCATTTGAAAATTAATATTTACACACCAAAACATACTTTTCTGCTTGTGTTTATACTTAAAATATTTTCTCCCTCAGTTTCTTACTTCCCTGTTCACTGATTCAGGAATACAGGGTGTTTCTGATGATTTCATGTAGAATACGTGGAACTAATTACAGAACACAGACATCAAAAACTGTGGTTTTCTAGCTTCAATTAATTGTGGTTTCACAGGCTGCTATTCATTGCAACCTAGGAAGTGGTTAGATGTGGGGATTATTATCAGTTTAAATAAAGAGACAAAGTGTGAGGCATTGGTTCCACCTGAACTTTCCAGCCCATAAAAAAAAGTATGATTTTCTGTGAACTGCAGACATTGTTTTCATTCTGTTGACCCCAACATTACACAGAAATATTTGCTGCATTAGCCTGCTAGAATGAAAGATATTGGCTAACCGCAAGTTTATCCTTTGATCAAGACAGAAAGAGTGCTTCAAAGTCATATGATTGAAAATGCTCACTTAAATGCTTGACAAAGCACTGTTTCACAAATAAGCAAAATAAAAAGATAAATTAAGATGATATTAAAAAGGCATTATTTACAAGCATCGATCACCGATTACATATCTTAGGTTTGTTTTTTTTTCCTGGGCATGGGGGACAGACATTACAAACTGCTGCAGAAGAGTGGAAAAAAGAAGTAAGGGGAAAAAGCAACTTTGCAAGGAAACACTGGTCAAGAACACTCACTGAAGCCCCATGAGATGACTGTTTGCTTAAATAAGAATAGAAACCCATTCTGAAGTTTCTCAACACCAGAAATGAAATGTAGTTGAGATGTACAGCATAAATTACACTTACAAAGCAATGTCAAACAAGTTGGGTGAATGCCTGTGTGATGTGATGACTGCCATGTTTTGCTGAAGATAGAGTCAATCTAGTGTTTGGGGAAAATCTTTTCTGGGTTTGTGAACAATTATACGTTTAAGATACCTAATTGCCAAGAAGATAGTTTATCATGTTCTTAGCCTTCTTCCGCTATTTACCATTTAATTTGAAGCTGCTTTGCATTTTTCAGATTACCTGTGCAATCCCACTGGACAAAGAGGAGTGTTTGAATGAACAAACTGGGATGCGTGAGCACTTGTGGAATGGGAGGGGAGACAAACTGCTTCAGGTACGTCACCATAAACTTAATATAATTGGACTGAATTTAGATGAGTAAAAATTCCCTTTGTAAGTTTATATTCCAGTCAAAAAGTCAGAAGAGGACATTTTGCTATTTGACAATTAAGGTTAGAGTCTCTCCTCAAATGATATATTAGTATTAGATATGGGTTACCTTAGGAAGTATTACATGTTGTAAGAGAATTCTGAGAAACTAGGATGTTTTAATAAGTAACTAAAATTTTGACACCTTTTCTTTTTCTCTCCCACTATTCCACTTCTCCTACAGAAAATTAAACCAATTTTTTGAGATAACACTGATTATGATCTCAGAATGATAACATCAATACCGCTTTTAACCCAATTACGATCAAAGTTAAATTCTTCCAGGCAATCTTTACTTCATTGCTGAAACTGGTCCATGTGTATATATAATTCACAACTAGGAAATTACAGGAATAGGTAGCAACTGTGAAATACGATCTCAACGGGCAGAACAGTATTCTTAGCGTAATAAATGCATATAGAGAAGCAATTATTTGCTAATTAATTTATCAATATATTTTAAAAAAATAATAAACTATTTAAACTTCATTTTGATGATGTGGTTATTGTTTTTCAGACTTCAATACCTAATATTTCCTGTTGAAGGCAACGGAAACTGCTTGTCTAAAAATCTGTCACCAGTGACATTACCTGTATGACCGAAAAAGAACTAGAATCAAAACGCCTGAAGATTTCAAAAGCCTATACATTGGAAAGTATAAGATTATCTACTATTGCAATTTCAATAGTGTGCTTATCATTATAGGAGTAGAAATAATGAACACTAAAATTGCATGCAATAATAAATCAAAGTTGATGCAGTTAGAATAACTTTGAAATACAATTATTCTCCTGACAAAACCACACAGTAATACCATTTGTAAACAGAATGATCCAACCACGACAATTTGGCACTATATCTACTGCCAGTTACCCCCCCTCAGGTAACCTGACTTCTTTTCTCTTTCTCCTGTAAACCTCAATACAGGACAAAAAAGAAAAAAAAAGAGCTTGCACCCTTGTCCTGCAGCAGAAAATACCAGTGAAAGGTCCAAGTGCCTTCCTGCAGGGAAGCCACGGCTGTGGCAGACTGTCACTGGAGGCAGAACACTGTACATGACATAAAAAATGTATATGAAATATCCACATGGAGCAGTTCGCCTGCTGTGCCCAGTGCAAGATGTGTTTCTTCCTGGTTCTCTTTAGGGATTCTCTAACTGCTTGATCAGGAGATTACTTTTTGCAAGTATTTAATTAAAAAGAGAGGACGGTGTGAAGTCTTTTGTAAGCACGCATAATCGCCTACTTTATTAGGGAATTATATTTAAAGGAAAATGAAGAATGGAAAGTAACATTTTCTTAAAACTGTGTGGTTGAAATTATTTTCCTCTGGTTTCGGATTTTTACGATGACATCACCTTAGTATCTTGCCACTCTTCCAAGTATTAACCACAAAATTTAGGCAAGCTCCTATCTATAAATTATCCACTGGCATTTTTGTATAGCACTAGCTTTGTGAAGTATAACTTTGTATGGCTTGCTTAATGATGCTCTTTAAGCTCACAGAATTGTTCTTTAAATTGTCATTAACTTTTTAAACAGACTGCAGAGAAAAGTCAGTTCCGTTCACACTGGGCAGCTTTTAATTTATTGATTCTCCAAATTCCACTATAATCTGTTAGCATTTTTAGAAAATGAAATATCAAACCTTATCATGGAAACGTTACGATTTTTTTTTCCTTCTTTAACAGTATGGCAAGTCTATTTTCCAATTTAATGAAACACCTTCCCAACACAGTTTTAAAAATATATTAGACGCACTAGTAAGAGATACACAGTTCATAGAAAAGGAGGCAATACATGACTAAATGTAATGGGTGCCTACTTAAAACAATGGACAGCAACCACAGCCTCAGAAAATGATCACAACAGTCCCGGTAAATATACTTATTATCTAAATGAAAGTCTGCAAATCCTCCTATTTACTAGCACTGTTACATACAAATATTAGTTGTTAATTTCTCTTCTTCTGTTTAGTCTTAATTCTAAGAAAATATATTTAAATAAATCCTACATGGAGATACCTTCTAGGAGCTTGCAAAAGTAACAGCTGATTTTACTTTGCTCTTCTGTCAGGACGTCACCTCAAAGGTATTCTTAGGCCTTAAATTAATTAGGAATATAGTGCTGCTCTGCAGTACATCATCAGAACAGCTGGGCTTACTATGGCACAGCACAAGGCTGCTGTGGGGTTGACAGTTGCCCAAAGACCTGCCCTTGTGCTTTGCCTCTGTGCAGAGGGCTTTGCACAAGGTTCAGATTCACTTGTGTCTCACATCTGCAAAATATTGGGCAGTCACACCGATCACCTCTATCACGTCAAAGATGTGCAGGTTTGTCCATAAATTCCAATATTTTTAGATATAATGTGTTAGCGAAGTTGTAAATTGCTTCCAAATTTTATATTGCCTTTCATCCATCTAAATACCTAGCTGTAAAAGTAACTCAATTTTTTTATTCTTAATGATTATTGGGTACATAATTGAAAAACCCTCTGCCAATTTTTCATTTGTCTTTGTGCTGTTGACTTGACTATCTATCTTTGATTTTTTATTTTTTTTTTTTTTTGGTGAAAAGCTGTGCTGTCCTCGGAAGTATTTTATACTAGCAGTTTCAAAGCACTCATATGAACCTTAATTCTACATTTATGTTGCGTCAAAAGATGTACTGCTATTTTAGGCACCTAATCCCAAGGGTTTTTCTCTACATGAAAGGTGCCTATGACTTTCTTAAGCAGAAAGGCAATTTAAAAAAGTAAACACAGTATTTAAAGTTATATATATTGACAGAGCGCAAACAAGAAGGGATCAATGACAGGATTTAGTTTGACCAAAAGACAAGAATTTGAAGCCAAAAAGGCATTACACAGATGACTCAAGAATGGGAAGTATTTTATTATTAACTTTTGACTACCCAGAACACCTCACATTGAAAAGCCCGAAGACAAATACGCACACACAAATCAAAAGAGTTCAGAAGATCAGAGTGATTTTCAGAAGATAAGCAAGGGCAACCCTATTAACAGCTTACATATTAAAAGCCTACATGTATGTGGCTAATTATCCTGCTATGGATTTGGCATTTGGCCCTTTCCCCCAAGAAATACAGATGATGACCGAGTGACTTTGATAATGTGGCTCAACTCAGTTATCTTACTCTCCTTGGCTACCCGATCATTTTGGTCACGTCAGCCAGCAGGGAAGTTCAAGGTCAGTTGCACGGAGTTAGTAAAACTTGTCTACAAAACCATTTTAGAATTTAGATGTTTTGAAGTTTCAAAAATAGTAACCTTTTTACATTCACATGCAGGCACAATAAGTAAAATACTGAAAATAAAACATTTGAGAATTCAAATTTAAGAAATTGTATTGACTACGCCAACTATTAATAAAACCATGATGATATTGATTTCCAACAAAATTACCTTAGCACAGCATCTGTCTTGTTAAAGACAGTCATGCTGCTTAAAGGGTATTTGTCACACTGTTAGGAGAACATTTAGAAAAAGAGATGTCTACTAAGAAACTCTTATCTACGTGCTATCAAAAGACACCAGGGCTACATACTGGAGAATAAAGCATCACATTGCTTTTGCTGTCTACACCCCTGCACTGAAATTCCCCTAACCACCTAACAGACCGACTCAGATGAGACCCGAGAACTGTGGTATGTGGTGTCAGGGTAGAGTTATTATGGAGTTCACCCAAGGAATCCTTTTGCAGCTGAAAGGGAAGGTTATTCAGAACGACCAACTTCACAATGTCTGTAGGATTACATGCAAAATTTCTTCCAAAGGCTGTGCCATCTGTTTTCACACCTCCACTTTCCAAGTGCCTTTGAACCTGGTCTTTTCATGCACTAAATCATTCCCTTCAATTTGAAGCCCAGCATTTTTTTTTTCTCCTCATAAATGATTCTTATTATTTTTCTTCCTATGATTTATTGCCCAGCTCAAAAGCAGAATGAAATGACTCCTCAAGCAGCCTGAGCTTCCAGTCTTTGGAAATGTCTTTTGCCAAACAAATTGCCCTCCATTTTCACATGCAAGGTTTTGTTTATTTAATTTTGTTTTTTAAACAATTACAGCTCTTCAACAGCATACAGCAGGTACCAGGAGCGAACGTGGAAGCAGCCCTCCTGAATTCCTTCTCCACCACCCTAGTCAGAAATAATTGAAAGAACAGATGCAACAGCTTTGTGATTATCTAGACTTTCCCAAGGAAAAAAACCCCGAAATGTTTTCAACAAAAATCATGGCTCCTTCAGCCAAACCTTTCATCATCATAATTTAAAAAAGTTTTGAGTGCTTATGAGCAGCTAACAAATGACAGCTCATAATCCCCATCTGTAACACCAGAGGCCAGGTACTGCAAAGACAAGACAGGTGCAAATTTTGGTATTCCCATAGTGCTTATTATCTATCCCTCTTTAGAAACAAAAGGATTTCTCTGAACACCACTACCAATACCCCACATTAATCTCTCCACAAGCAAACTCTTACCCTGAAGCTACTATATATTGTTATTACTCTGTCAAGAATTTTTTTCCTGAGTTTAAAGAGGTGCTTCTACCAGACTGTGGAGTTAGACTGTGCAGTCAGTCATCTCATTGATCTCAAATGTCTAGAGCTGCACCCATTATTGCATTTTTTCCCCACACAATTCTGCTGTTTTTAAGAGCCTTTCAGATCTGGACCATATGGAAAAAAGTAGAGAAGTCACACTGAGTAACTCTGTTCTGTCCCAAATTCTTTCCTTTCATCCCTGTTTTATCTCTTCCTACCAGCCTTATGGTATGAAAAATTAGCGGAGGACACACCACTAATTAGTTCCTGCCTGTTTTGTTGGAGTAAGGCAATGGATAGGACTGCACCATGACTGACAGATTAATAATTGATAGGGACACAACATGAATGCAGCGACAATAGCATCACTGAAAATTACGGTGCTGCCTGAAACCTAGTATCAAATGTACATTTGCTTACCTTTTTTCCACTAGCATGTCAGACACAACGCCTCAGTATTTGAAAGCACAAAAAATCTAGGACTGTGCCAGTTACACAGGGGATTACTTTGAGAATGGGACAGAGTCACTTTGCTTTGGAATTTGTAGAGAAGCCATCAGCGTGCTTTCTCAAAAAGCTGTGAATAACATGTTGATCCTGGAAATTGGAAAAGGGATAGTCAACTAGACAATTATGTAATACTTAAAACATAAAAAATATAGGTAGCCAAAAAAAAAACCACAAAAAAACACCAAACCCCCAAAACAAACAAACACACACCAACCAAACCAAAACGAAAGCCCAGCAGAACTAAAGGGACCTAGGAGAACAGAAAGGTGGTGGGGGTTTTTGTCTACGTTTTTTGTTTTGGTTTGGGGTTTTGTATTTGTTTTTTTGGGGGGTTGGGAGGTGGTTTGGGTTTTTTTTTAACCAAACATATTAAGTAAGAAGTAACTTAGATAACATTTAGGAAAGGTTTAAATGAGTAAAACCAAACATACACAAACCCACACATAATTAATTGATACACTGCACTCTAGAATAGATACAATCAAACAGATTGAACAAATAAATTGGAACCATGACTACAGAATTATTGTAAAAGACTAAAGGAACATTTGGACATCAATGTGGCATATTTATGTTGAGGTAGCATCCAACAACTCCCACTATGCAGGATCAGTAAGTATACAGTTTAAGAGTGACACGTTTTTAATATATGTACATATCCCTCTCAAGTAAAGGAGCTGTTTGAAGTTTCTTTTCTATGAGGTGCCTATGCAATCTGATTTTAGCAAAGGACATTGTGAAGGCATGAAGTTTACCCGGTTTCAAGAGGTACACAGACAATTATTTGCAAGGAACATCTGTTACAGATTACTAAATAGACAAAGCACACAGGCTCAGGGAATCCGTCTCTTCTGCAGAAAATAGCTGGTCGGTGGGGGAGTACTGGAGGGGTGAAGAATCTCATCTGCTTGCCCTCCTCCTACTGCTCCCTGCCACCCCTTTATGTCCACCCCTGGTTGCACGCTCCTGGGCTAGACAACCTTTGGTTTGATTCAAGGCAGGCCGATATATGGGAAACAGGGAAGGCAACTGGAAAGGCTTAGAAACTCGTCATTGCTGCTAACTCTGCTGAGTAATAAAATTTTCAAATTCCCGTGCCAGTATACATAACACATCTTAAGTGCTTTAATGCATTCCTACTGACTGATAAAGACTAACCAGCTTGATCTAATCCTCATTGGTTTGTAAAGAACTGTTTTAGAACTGAGATTTTGAGAAAAGAGAATCCTTTTGAAGATCAGTTAAAGGAAAGTTGGTACAAGTAGAGAATAATATATTTCAGGCTAATATTTATAGTTGCTAGAGTGGCAGTATTATTCTTCTGTTAATTTCCTCTGTGTATTTGCTCTGATTAGACATAATTCAGTCCTTCCTGAGGGAACTTAATGCAAAAAAACCCAACCGAAAGACTCAAATACTACTTGAAAAAAACTTTATCAGTTAGTATAATGGTCCATTTCATTAAACAAAAAAAACCAATCTGAAATGTCCTTCAAACTCTGATGTCAGAATGCAGTAAATGACATATACTTATTTTTAAATCTTGAGTTTCAATATTCAACTGTACTTTAATATAAGGGATACGTTCTCATGGAGACTCCCAGAATATGCTCAGGACCACAGTATTAAAATATCATATGGCTGAAAGTTATTTTCCTTAATGACGTGTTCCCTGATTATTAGCAGGTGTCAACATCAATGCCTATTAAATCAAGCTGAATGACAAAAACAACACCAAAGGTCACTGACATGGTAATCCACAAGGGTGGTAATTCACCCCAGCCCATCTTCCCCATGTAGCATGTATTCTCTTCCTTGCATCTTTAATATGGATTTTCCTCATTACTGTCTTTCCTGGATTTGTACGCACGTGTATATATATATATATATATATATATATGTTTTACTTTCTCATTAGTTGGAAAAATATTGTTCTTTCAGATTGTTCACAAACAGAAATAATCTTATTTAAGATACCACATACACCAGCGAGACCACTCCCAGAGTCATGATATTCCAGACTTTTGAAATTTTTCAAGACAAGAAAAAAAACTACTCTTGTTCCTATGTTTAACTTCTGTTGTAGACTTTTTGAAAAAACTGAGCACACAACATTAAAACATACATGCAAGATTTGTTGCAGAGCAATACAATAAAGTAAATGATAGACCATGTGAAAGCAACACTCATTTTCAAATTAAACAAATATGCATATACAAACTTCCAATGGAGATGCTATGAGACACACTAATAAAGTTTACAAATAATAAAAGAATCCCTGACAGTATAAACATTTATTACTAAATGAAAACTTAGTAAAACCTTTAGAAACTTAAAGAAATTAAAGAAAAAAATATGGTCTCATGTATTTGAAACACCTTCTGGATATGTTTTCTAAACCTCTTCACTTTTTAGGGCATTTAAAGAAGTAAAACATTGCACTGAATCATCCTTCTGTCTGCTTTCAAGTGGGAGGAGAGGGCTCATACGTGACCAAAGACATAATTTGGGAAAGGAGCAAAAAGCCTGCTTCTTCTTGACAGTTGCAGTACCCCATCTCCTGTTTATGGCAATAATTTCTGCTTGAAACAGGTTGCCAGAGGGATTTAACTTGCACATAATGCTATTTTGAAAACTAAAAAGACAGCACTTTTCACCGGCTCTTCTCCACCTCACTTGTTTTGATTTCCCCTCAATACTGTCTTTCAAAAATACAATTGTAAGACTTATATGAATGCTCCATAACCAGAATCAGTTATGTTACTTATTGAACACTCCTGAAGCTTTCAGGAAAAAATTATACTGATTTCTTTTAATAGAAAAAAAGCAAAGCATGACATTTGAGGTGTGGTAACATACTCGTATTTAATTTTGAAATTATTGTTACTTATTTAGAAACAATATCAGCTGAATTTTTTATACTTTTTGCCACACTGAAACTGGGTGGGATATACAATAAACTTCCAAAATAAAAAAAATTATATCTTCTTTAAGTATACAACAAATCTTAAAAAAAATAAAATAAAACGTTTGTCCAAGAAAACAAAATTACTTTGTCCTTACTTTGTCCTACAAATAACCAGTGAAATGATTTCTGATTCTTTTCAGCCTGAGCCACTGTAAAACTAGCATCACAGAAAAATACAAAATAATTTATATATACTACATGAGAAACTACATTCGCATTTTAGCCAGACAGAAAGGAACGTAGTCCTTCAGAGTAAAAAACTTGCTGTCATATACGCATAGTCATTCCTTTTAAGAGCTAAATGACAACCAAGTAGGTTCACAATGTCTCTCTTCCTTTTTGAGTGTCAGAAAATCCACACTGACATCTCAGGTTGTGCAGGTCAAGGACACACTGTCACAGACATGTGTGCTGCCCCACAGTTTTGCTATAACAGTTTTGCTACATTAATTTCTAACCCTTTGCTTCACATACACAAAATTTTATTTTTTTTTAAATGTCCACGTGACAGAATGAAATATTGTCATGGGAAAACAAGATGTTATGATTTGATTAGAAAATACCCTTCAGATGTTCTCTCTGCTTGCTAGGGTGGTTTTTTCCTCCCTCTCATTGTAGTCCCATGGATAACAGCCACCCTCAGTTTTGTACTTTTTGTAGTCTTTTCATTAATCTGAAGCATGTCCTTCTTATCTATGTACTCTGTGGTGATCTTTAACATTTCATTTAAGAAATGTCAAAAAAATTTGTCTTTAGATCTCAAACAAATTTAATGCAAAAAGAAATCTCCAGGGAAAGAATTAGCCCCCAAACCTCTCTGATTTACAATGAATTTTTGCCACACACAAAGATAAGCCCTCCTCGAGCTTTGGTACTGACATGCAAGACACACACCTGATACCTGTGATATCTGTGGATTTTTGAAAGGAATGGAGTGCTAGGTAAGAGCTTTCCTTTTTCTGTTCTATTAGTATATGCACTCTTTAGATTTTATTTGTCTTTTTCATTAAACAAGCTCAGTTTACAAGGTTCCACAAACAGAGCAAAGCTAAGTCAAAAAGCTAAGTCTAAAAGAGCAAAGCTCAGTCAATTTGGATGCAATAAAGGAACAATTATTAGACAGCTCTAAACAGATTATCCGTATTAAATTTAATCTTCATTACCATTAAGAGCAAGAGAACTACTAACAGCATCTCTGCATCAAAAGAAAAAAAACCCACCTCTCTATGACTGAAGTCCAGGTAGCCACACAGGTACCGCACCGAATTTACAGACCACCTGCCAAGTCCCTTTGAAGCTGGGTCAGTCTTTAAACTTGGATTTTCCTCTTCATCTTCACTTGCATAGAAGAGGGTTAAGTCTGCTCTTTGCAAAGATCTTTGGCGACAAAAGACATGCTACCATATGCCAAAAAAAGAAGGGGAATACAGTCACCCCCAGCTTCAACTTTAACTGGAGCTGCTTTGTTCTGAGTGCCCTGAATAATTAATAACTACTTTGGCAATCAGTCATGCATTCCTTAATGGCACCTCAGGCATCAAGTATCCCATTCACCCACTCCCCAAGTAACAATGGACTTTATTACATCAAGTTTTCTCTGCCAAACTTGTAACTGACATAGTTTAAACTAAACAAGTCACTAGGAAGACTGAGGCCCAAATATGTTATTAATAGAGTTTATAATGTTTCCCTCAGTTGCATGGTGCTATTATGTGGATTAGAGCTGTAACCGGGGGCAGGTAAGAAGGCCGTGGAAAGAAATGAAATATGGATGGGTTTTGCCATAAAGTTCTAGGAGGATTTCAGTGGTATAGTGCTGCCAAACCCCATGACATTTAATAAATGCATAGCTGAACCATCAAAATGCAGAACAACCGCTAAGCAGCCCCTAGCAAATAAAAGCAGCTCACCAGTAAGCACAGACTAAGTGACAGGGCAGAGCATGAAAAGAGTGACCAAGAAATCTGGGCTGAAATTAGCATAATAATTTTGAAATAAGACAAACTACATTTCTTAGTATGAATAAGCTTTTTCATCACTTCCTTCCACTTTACAGTATTCCAGGCAAAATTAACTTGCAACTACAGAACAGAGGAAAGGGAAATTGAGTTACAGCAGAATTATAAAAAGTACTAGATGCACCCAGGGTACGCAATTTAAAATGGAAGAAATTCAAATTATTAAACTGTAATTGGCTACAATCTGAAGAAAAGCTTCATGTTTTTTCTTGGGGAGCACTCTGCTTTTACACAGTACATGTGCTGCTTTTATGAGGTGCCTTATAATCCCATGATAAACCTTTCTAGAAAATAATGTGGCATCTATTGACATTGGAACTGCTGTGAATCCTTTCGAGTGACTAAATCTTAGAAATAAAGTAATCAGATCAATAGCCATTCTCCCCATACTTATTCATCATGTGAAAGGTTGGTTTGAAATCTCATATACAAAGTAAATTTTATATATATACACGATAAATTAAAGCAGATTTAGACAAAGCCATTTCTCTTGCTCTTTAAAAGACCTGAAAATGTGTCCGGTGGCGCTCTCTGTGTGTGGCCCCCAAATACAGAAACAATCTTGCGCTGTTTTATTTCAGTTTTGCTTCATTTCTCCCCAGACAATCTCTCATTGCTAGTATACCAGCCATCTCCCCCTCCCCCTCTTGTCAAAAAAATGAGGAAAAAAAATATTTAACTGTTTAGGACCAATTCATTGAAGTGAATCACTAAGTGAATCAATCATATTTTTGCAAGAATTATTTAAAATTTACGCTATTTTCTATAGCTGACACCTTTTTGTGTGGAGGTTGGGGAGCTGTAAATTTGTTTCTTTTGAAATGTTGGATGTGATCACATAGTTTTAAAGAAAACCACATTTTTTTGGCATCAGTTTTCAACTGCTTTAGGTAGAAGAAGCAGGCCTAATCCTGATACCCAGCAATATAGATTTCATTTACAACCTGCAGTCTGAAATTGTATTTTGCATGGCTTATTCAAAGGTAATTTTTGATGAAAAAGATCACACAGCCCTTTTAAACAGACATTTGGAAATTAATACTCACAAAACCAATAAGCAGTTGTTATACTGCACATTCTGAGGCTAGTTCTGAATTCTTAATGACAAAGGCATCTGCTTTGCCTGTTACATATGTGAGAGAGAACATGCTTGGTTTCTATAACAATTTGTATGTTTACTTCTTATGCTATACAATCTTAGTGGAGAAAAATGGGGGACTAAAAATGCATCCTAAGATGTCAGCTCTGGTTTTGTCTATTGAATAAGTGATGTAAAAATATCAAGGATTAAAGAATTGTTTTGCAAGTGTTGATAATTTATATTGTAACCATCTCCCCCATCAAATGTCAAGGAATAAACTCAGTCCATTTATACCACATGGCATAAAGATAATTATACATACACTCTGGTTTTTTAGGTGCCCTTGTTTAATCCATTCCAAAGAAACTGGATCATGCATAAGTACGATAGGTAGCAGGTAGGATGTAATACTAGAGCTGCAACAATGAAATTTGGCATCAGCATGCAAATAGGGATTTTCTTTTACCATTTTCTGAAAGTAAACATACTTATTACATTCCGCCCTTGAGTGTATAAAAGTTTAAACGTGGCCATATTTCAAGTTGTTTTGGAGACTGATTGACATTTTATTTAATTTCAAGATTCATCATTATCGAGTCATACTATTCTACTACCAAAAGGGTCTAACTCGTAAGAGTCATAGATGCAGATCAAACATTTATTCACTTCAGGAAGAGTTCTTAGTCAGGCCTAAATATTTAAAAATACTTACAGGAAAACAACAGAATGTACATATATATATATGTACAGACACACACTATTACGCTGACATCGCTATCAGCATGCTAAATATGTTAAGCAGAAGATCATGTGTTGTTGAAAAGATGTGTGAAATTGTTCTTGGCTTCTTCACAGTAACTGAAGTTGTGCGGATGGGGAGAGAAGGCAAAAATGGCAAAAGCAATGAGCAAGCCGAACGCGTCTCCAGTGAAGCGCATGTTGGTGGGGTTACAAAATGGATTCTTTTGATCAATTTTTTATTGAGCTTGCAGATATTTTCCACCAACCAAATACCACAGACCACAAGTCTACTTTGGAGATTCACAAAGTGAATTATGAGGAATTTTCACAAAAATGCTCCTTACTCTCTTTAAATATGGAATACCTATTCTAAAACAAGTCAATCCCTGTTCTGCTCCACTCTAATGTTTCAGAACATTATCTCGTCCTTAAAAAAATAAAATAAAATCTATAAACATTGTTTTGCTATCACAGATCTTTCACTTAGTGAAAAACGTAAAAGAAATCTGTTGACAATGAAAACAGTCACATTTTAGACAATGTCTATTGTTTAATACCTGCAATTTGCAAGCATTAAGTCACATTCAAGAGAAGTCTAAAGTACAGCTTCCAGGGAAAATACAGTGGAAAATGAGTATTATGCATTGTCTGCTTTGTCACTACAATAAAACAACCCAGAAGCATAAGAACTTTTCTGGTTTTGAACTAGGTATAATCACTTGTCTCTGTATGTCAGCTGACTAATGAAAACATTAATTTCTTCAATTTTTTTGCAACTTCCCAATGCTCTTTCAACATTTACACAGCCGATTCTTACACTGATTTTTCTTCTCAAAGCCAGAAAAAAATTTTTTCATAGTACTGTATCAGGAATGCAAACATTTTATTGAAGTTTCCACACAAACAACTGAACCCACAACTTCCCAGTCCCAAGCCATCCAAGAAGAACCACAAGAACACTCAGTTAGTTAAAAAAACAGAAACAAAATGTACAATTCTGGAAGGCAGATTGCTCATTATTATTATTATTAAGAAATAAACAGTAATTAATCCTAAGCTATTATAAGATTCTTTTGAGCTACCACTTCAAAGACTTTGTTTTCCTGAAATGTTCCAATCTGAAACATGTTACTTACTGGCATAAGAAGTGTATAATGGATGCAGAATCCAGGTTCAGAAGGAAAATATTCATCAGACACAAATCTTATTCTGATCTGGTTTCCTTTGGAGATTTGTCTGCTTGGCACACTACTGGAACCACACCAGCGCCCTAAAACAGTGCCATCACTAGGCTCTTCAATTTCTACAAAGTCGTACCTGAGCAGAAAAGAAAAATCAAATGTTTATTTACTGATAAAATTTATATAAACTTCTTACTTTAATCCATAAACTGTCTCTGCAGTTTACAATTTTTTCTTTTTTTTTTGTAATGCTAAAAGTATGCTACCAAAGTCAGCTATTTTAAACTTAGCTTCAAAGTTGCTACTGGCTTAAATACGTAATAAAATCATGCAGTGAGGTTAAAAAAAAAAAAAAAAAAGTGGAGTTAGCATTCTTAAAAGACCCATGAGTATGGTTTTGTTTGCTCCTTTTATGGAAAGCAATTACAACATATCGGATAGGGCAGAACAAAGTCAGAGAAAAAACCACTAAAATTGCCTGAGCGTGGCGCAGTAATTTGTACTGCGACATCACCAGCAGTATGCTGCGTGTCACCGGTGAAAGCTCAGGGTCTTGGTGGTACAGAAGGCTTCCCCTCTTGTAATACCAGTGGTAAATAAGCTCCTGAAGGTTAAAGTGGCCCAGGGACACTTGGACGCACGTTTTTTAGTTTATGCATATCCCAATGAGACATTTGTTGAGCAAAGACATGTCAGAAAGAACCTGGTATTTTGGGAATACTGACTAGAGAGATGTGGGTTGGGAGCTTTGAGAGAGTGAAACAAGGTTGATTTAGTTTCACATTTCTTTTAAACTGTGGTCTGGGTATCCCTGGGGACCTGTGAAGGCTCGGTAAGAAATGCCAGTCAATTATCTTCAATTAGCTTCCATACACCACACAACGGTCCTCACTTCCACTGGAAATGTTTCCCAAATCACAAAAACACTGAAAGCCACTGCTCTAGAAGGTAAGGCTGGTTTCAGTGCTTTAACCTGTTTCACGCCAGTTCCCCAGCTGCCCACCGACAGCATAAACACCAGGGGTTTCAGCGGGATTTCCCCTGTTGCAGCTTGAACCCCCCAAGCTCCTGCAGCAGCACAGCCGGGTGGGCTGTGGAGGCGCGAGCGTGGCGGGTAAAGCAGAGCCAGCACTTGGGGGTTCATCCCCACGGCTTTCCCAGGCATTGTTTGACTTTGAAACCACAGCTTGTATTCTAGCCACAAGAGTAACACACCTCTGAGAAAGCTTCAAGGTTTCTGATTTTTTTATGTTCTCTTCTATGTGTAGCCATACACTAAATGCACCTCATGTAAATCTAAATTGGTAAATAACGTTGAATCCTTTTCAAGGGTACAAACAGTCCTACCTCTGACGACAGGAAATACTCATATTTTAAAAAACATGCGCACATACTCTACCAAATATCCCAAGCAGTATTTAAGGTGAAAATCATTACCTAATAAATATTTTCTACTGAAGCTTTTTCTGGATTTTTTTTTCAGTAAAGCTAATCTTTATAATGATTCCCAGTTCCCTAGTTAAGACAGCAGGCAAGAAATTCTCGTGTTGCATGTTTGTGCAAGACTGACTTGCATGTTTATTATCTCCATTTAAAGGACCAGTATTTTTTCCACTTAATTAAAGATGAATGCAATGAATATGCTCATTAACTGTGTTCAAAATCTATTACTGCCATGTACCATAGTTTTAAATCTTTGTTGAACTTGTGATACTAATTACTTTATCACCATCTTCCCTCCCCCCCCAACACTAATTCCTTTAACTGATCCATCAGTGTTTTTGCTTTATGGTCAGGTATACAACTTATTACAAAGGCCATGTGTACATTAATTGTACTAAGGTTTCAGGGCTCATCACATCAAAATCATTTTAAGCACTAATTATTATTTTAAGATCAGCTTATGAAGTTTCTCAAAGTAACCTTTATATTTTTTTAGTTAAGAACATGAAATAATGATCTACTTCTCTGACTTGTAAAAAGCGAGTAAGTTAATCATTACATTTATTGACTTAGGCTTAAGAGGTCTGGGGGATCAGGCATAATATGGGTGTTACTGTTTCTACATAACTTGCAGAGTACTTTCTATTGCACCCTTTGGTCTCCTGGTATCCCTGAAATAAAAGAGAAACTCAAATTCCACAGTGTAAATCATAGACCCTTAAAATAAATGCTAATTAATTCCATCTGTTGAGAGGTAAAATAGAGGGAAATAAGTATTCTGAAAAACCCAAATAAAATTCAGCTTTTGGATACACATGACAGATACAGACAGTTCTGTTTGTTGGGGTGTTTCTTCTATATTCAGTTCTTTTCTCCTCGATCTTTGTATATGGTATTTGTAAAAAAGCTGTTATTTGAAAATCAGAAATCATTCTGATTACCTGTGTGTTATCGGTGTTAACTGGAGAGGTTTCTCAACCACCTTTCTCCTACCCTAACATCATTCTGATCAGAAATCCACTTGTTTCCAAGTAATAAATCTGGAAACACTCTAACCATTATATAGCACTCACTAGTACTGCACTGCAGTGTGAAGAATTATCAATATCATTATTTAAGGGATTTAACTAAAACCTATTTTCTAATCCAATCAAATATAACTTTCTCATGGCAACATGGTACAGTACATATGTCATGGTTTATAATGATTACTCCCTTTCTGCAATGTCTCCCTCAGGACCAACAAAGAATTTGTGTTCTTCTATGTTGAACAAACGATTCTAGTGCTGTAGACAAAAATGTCTGTTTTTATAAGAAAATATGGAAGATAGAGTATTTTTTTCTTACTGCTGAACACAGAGGTAGGTGGAGCTCCCTGCATAATATAGACATTTCACCATCAGCAAGGGGAATCTTTAGAAGCCCTGTCTACATCAACAGAAAAAAGTCCCTCACGTCCCTCACCTGTTTCCTGGACATAAAGACATTTTTAGCCAGTAACTTTATTCCTGTCATCTAGCCTGAAAGTGCTGTGAGAGCCTGCCAAAATAATCTTCTGTGCAACTAAAATTCCTTGCATTGCACATCTGGACTAAAGTCTGAACTTATTGTGAAAAGTAACAAAAAGTGGTTCAGATGTTTTAACATTTACGAGATTGTGCTACATCATTCTGCAGCTTCACATCACAGGGCTAAAGAGCAGCAGGGACAACAGCATAGCCATTCAAAATTATTTCCCCATCAAGAGAAGCCTGTACTTGCAATGCAAGATAACTATGACAAATAACCAAGAACTGAGAAGCTATTTTCCATCTGCAATGGAGTAAAAATTAAAATGCATGTTGTACCAAACAATGAATCCTTCTTTTCTGTGGAACATACAAAGCAGAAAACACGACCCTTTTTGACAATGACTGAAGAAATGCTCTGCTACTAAATCTATGTTCAATACATTATTCAAATATTACAAAGTAAAATTTATGACAAAGAAGTAGTCCAATCTTTCCTGGGATGAAAGATGCTTTTGTCTTTAGTCATGATGCCCACAATGCCTTCCATTATACCTGTGTCAGAACATGTATGACTCTTCCCTATGGCCTAGGTGCCTAGGACCATAAATTGAATTAACCGGAACAAAGAATGTGTTGGAAGAGAGAAAGGAAGCAATGTAAGTGACTCTAAACTTCAATGCCTTTCCAGCCAGGAAATGTCTTTTCCAAGGGAACAGGTTTTCCTCCCCCTTCTATATTTTTCCTGGGGTTTACACTGTCATTTGCTAAACATATTCTGACAGGCTGTTTACCTTGGCTTGCAGTTTTGTGACCTTTTTGTGGCTTCTCTCTGCCTTCCGAATTCCACAAATACATCAATGAATGTAAGAAGCAGAAACCCACAGGGTAAAACACTTTGTCATATCAGTGACATTGGACCTTTCTAACTGTATATAAATGCATGCTAGACAAAAATCTAGCACACCCATTAAAACAGGTTGTGAAAGGTGAAATACATTTTTCCTTTCCCCTTTGATAAGAACCTGTTTCAATTTTTTTTCTTTTTTTAAATGAAGAAAAAGTTGATAACAACTCCTGCCTTTTTTTATTATTTTTTTCCACTGTGTCCTGTGGGATGCTGTAATATTTCTCTTCCAATTTGTTTAAAAGCACACGGACTTCCAAGGTTTTCCTGGTGCTGGCATAACACAGCAGAATACCTACCTCAGCTGCAGACCAAAAGCATTCAAGATTCCCCAGCAGTTCCTCAGACAAACTGTTATTGACTAGAACTTAGATAGCTTATATTTGGACAGCTTCTATTTTTGGAAACATTGGAAATTACTAAACCTGTCACCACCAAAACATAATTCTGATTTTTTCTAAGCAAAATTATAACACCATCATTCTAAAGGAAAATTTCCTCTCCCTATTCCACCTCCACGTGAAATAATTTTCATTTTTGCTATTGAAATATTTAACTTTCCTATGGAACGGTATTTTTGGTTTTCCATCATTTGACTTTAACTGTGTGTTTGTTTAGAAAAAACTGTAAGGGTATTGGCAACAGTCTACACAGCCTTCACCTCTTAGATTCTGTTCAAATTACATCTGTAAGTAATCATACCGCTTTCTGTGAAACAAGCACTGCATTTACATATAGAGGAAAGTCAGGCCAAATGTTTAGCTTGAAGATGTTTTTTTCAAAGCTTGTCACCCTCACTTGAGGCCTCCTCCAAGCAGCCCAGCCATCCGATGCTGCTCTGAGGGGCAGATTCACATTTACCCGAGTGAAGGGGGAACACCAGAGCACGACAGAGGCCCTCGAACCCCCAGTATCTAACAGCAGACCCAGTCTGTTTAACCAGCCTGGTTGTAACACGCCGTACAGACTCCAGTAAAAACACATGGCGGGACAAGGGGAATGCAAAGCTTATGACAAAGGGCAGGGGGAAGATGAGAGGGCCTGAAGGAGGAAGAAGCCAGACGAGGCGAGTGACACGCTACATGAGAGAAATAAGTGGATTTCAGGCAAAGTACACTCCTGCAGATGTAGCAATACACTTGTAAAAAGAAGAGCACACTGTATCAGTCATTTCATAGGTGGAGAACTTTCTTTTCTATTACCAGTACTACCCCTCTCACTGAAAGTAAAGTATGTTTTCATCAAAGTCTTTTCCTCAAAGACCAAGGTACAGAGACAGATCATGTGAGATAAAAATGACACAAAAATTAAATAATTGATAATAATGAAACTGCAGGTAGTTGTGCACTATTTTTCAGTTTACATTAAGAGGAAATCTTACTTTTGGTATTATTTCTTTTCCCTCAGATATGGCCAGGCCAGGTAGTACAATTACCTATCAGCCAAGCTTGCAAGCTTCAGAACAGCTGTTTAATTAATTATTTTGCTTTTCCAATGCATTAATTTACATCATACTGTTCTGTATTTGTTGCCAGACAACAATATTTATATGAACCTCATACTGGGAAAGATTGGCCCATTCGCTCCAGTTCTCCATTCAGCCCAGCAGACAGAAGGTTCCTGAAATTACAGACCACTAGCAGTGCACATCAGTAAAAGTTAGCTATTAGTAACTCCACTTGTCAGCCAGGCAGCAGAGAAAAAACCTCAAATGATATAGAAAGCAAATTTCCTGAAGGAACAGAAGAGAGAGGGCACTTTGGCTGAAACGGTGACCCTGTGACAGCACCAGCAAATAATCCATGCAGGGTAAACTATCAATAAAAATTATTCTGCTCAACGTTATCAGAAATATTTGACTGGGGCTACTCTGAGCGACAGTAAAGTCAGGATATTGGAAGAAAACTGTTTTTCAAAAACTACTCAATATTAAGTTTTAAATATTTAAAATACCGAGTCTGGATTTTGTCTTTCCAATAGGAATTTCTGAAAAAAAATTACCCAGGGTCATTTGACCTTAGCTCCTGAGGCTCGCGCAGCATGGGCAGTTCTCCCCTGGCATTCATCCTCTTCAGGAGGATTTGGCAGTGCCTTCCACTCCAAGAGGAAACTCCTACAGATATCATTACAGATTACCCAACAACTGAGAAAAAGAGTTACGTTCTACGTTTTCTGTCATGCTTGATGTTTTAATGTAAAAACAGAGAAAAGACGGTACAGCAAAGATTTGACATGAAATAGATTTCCATAGTATTACCTGTATCTCCTGATCCTACACACAGTGTTTTAACAGTCACTGGAAAGAAACAGTATACCCAGATATAATCCATATAAATAACTGATAAGGTCCATTTTTTGTACTCAGAAAATGATGTTTAATTATACACAAGTATCACTTCCAGCAATAGACATCACTTCCAGCCAATAGAGCAAGTGAGCGTAAAACTCCCCAGTATCATGCCATGTCTACATTTTCCATGAAATAAAGATACTCAAGGTATAAACAGAGAACATTTCTAACTGCCGTTCACCAAATATGGATTGTAGTTTCTGCGCCAACCTACTCTGAATACATCTATTTTAGAATATGTAGTACTGTACGTTAGGAACTGCCTTATGGAAACAGAGATTCACTCACAAATGTTAGATGGTTGCCATGGTAATTTCTATTTAATCTTTCCTCATACTGATTAGTAACAGCCTGAGGCTTCTAACACAACTGCATAACTCTATATTTCTACCTTGTTATTTAGGACATATGAAAAAAAAGTTTATCTTTAGATTTCAATTTTCTTCCCCTTCATTCACTGTAAGCCACTTTGATCATAAATGTAGGTTTACAACACTGCAAGTGAAAGGGAAAACCATGGCAGAGTTCAAACCCCCAAATTCTATGCTTCAAACATTTGAACACTTTTCATTAAAAGAAAAGGATGCACTGGTTGTTTGATTTGGAGAAATTAACTGTTGCATGACCATTGTCCAGTCTACCAGAAAACCTATTTTCTTCTGCTGTGGATCCACTGAAAAGCTGAGGCATCACGTGAAGCTGAGACATGTACATGTTGCATAGTGGCTTTTGTTACTTGGTGAACTAGAGTCAGAGCACTGCATGCAAAATCAAGAAACTCAAAGAAATGTATCTTTTCACCCTCACCCCAAAACTCTCATTTATATCAAAAGTTTACCTCAGTGTCAGTTGATAAAACAGTACTGCTGGAAACATATCCCTTCCCTGATGGCTAGTAAATTGCCACAGAAACACCTCTAGGAAATAAATCATCATGACTGGTATCTAGGTGCACCAGTATCTCCACCTTCAGCATGTGAATATCCTGTAGTCTCTGAAAGTAACTTCTGCATTGTGGGAAGGAAGGAACTTTAACTTTTCCACACGAATGAGAAATTGTTAACTAGAGGAGACATTGGTAAATGTACTTAAGATCCTAAAAGAAAATAATTCCATATCCAGACAGCAACCCTGTAATACAGGAATACAGCGACCACAGTGTTCAATCCTAGACAGCCTGTGCTGCGAACTAACTTATTCTGGTGTTAACTTCTACTGATAGATTATTTCAAGCACTTGAATAGAAATCTTACAGAAAGAGACATTATAACCCCATAGATCAAAAGTGGAGGTAAGAATGAAGATTGTTTCCCAAACTCCTCCTTTTAAAAGTCCAATTGCTAAATTTTTCAGAATCTACCTATACTTATCATCTTTATATCAAAAAGTGTCAGGTATTACCAATGCCAGTCAGGACAAGAAAAATGTTTAGCTCTCTCTAAATAACGATGAAGTTTGGTCTAAAAATGGCACATTATGAGTAGAACAGAGACACAAAACAACAAAAAAAATATATGAAACTTCATACCAACATTACTATGTGTCAAAGTCAAAGATGAACTCTGGACAACTGGAGAGCTTGGAAAGACGTACTAACACATACGAATCAGCTTGCAAACGATGCCCCAGCCCGTTTACTTACCTTGGCCTTCATCTTAAGGAAGAAGTTACACATGGAGTAAGTCTCCAAGGGTTTCCATCGCTCAGGGTTATGTTACACTTACTTTTTTTCCTATTTGACTACAGATTCTCCTGTAGCTGTATAAAATACAGTTAGTAAAAAAAAAAAATCCCCGGAATTAGGAGTCACTTGGAAAGGTTATTTCTCAAGGACTAGAAGATGGGTAACTTCTATGTGAAAAATTTTCTTCTACTGTTTCACCACCAATCTGTCTGCTTTCTGCTACTCACTGCATGTTTGTTTCTTTAGTACCCTGCACAAGTTATGAATTGAAAAAATAATGTATGTAACAAAACCGGTAATAGGAGTACTCATTGTGCTGCCCACTCGTACTCCTATTTGTTGCCCACCCTCCCTTCTGCCAAGGAATACCCATGCGATTTATTATTATTATGTACTTACAGTACAACACCATGTAGAAATGGCAATCAGAATTCAGGGTCCTGCTGCACGGGACACTATACTCTCCAGAGCACATTCCCCTTCATAGAGAGGCAGCCCACTGGTTACAGACAGCACACCAGCTCAGTAAGTAACCTACACCATATAGTACTACACTCTTCATGGTTTGGAGAATGAAATGCCTTACTAAATTATTTCCCAGTACTTCTCTATAAAGTCTAGTATATTTTATCTTGGGAATTACAGAAATCTTAAGAAATCACATGTTCCTACTGTACAGATCAATATTTTGTACAAAACCAAAAACATTACTGGAGCTCAGATTTCACATCAACATCCAAGGTTGTAAAGCATTCTTTCTAACCCACCCCACTATAAAATTTCTACCTCTAGTCACACTGTTCGCATTGGTCAACGTATCTGTTCCAGCTTCTGTGAATCCATAATCATGTTTCTACCATGTTTTTTCAAGCAGCACTTTAAATATTTATTCTAGTATCCCCAATGGTAATTTTTTCTTTATGCATATCCCTTATATCCTAGAATGTAGCGATGGCTCCAGTCAACGATGTGAAAACTACTGGCTAAGCAATTTCCTAATAATATTCAAAAGCATATTTTTGGAAAACAACAACAAAATTCCTAAGGGGCATTTTCACTGTGTGAGGATGCACCCAGGGCAATGCAGGCAGCACCCTTTCCCCTCAAGCACCCTCTGATAATACAGCATCATTACACGCCTGGTCAAGTTTCCCCTCTTCCCTCGCTCCTGCCTACCTCAAGGGGATTTGTGCTCTATCTATGTTTATTTAAATGAAAACACCTTTATTTCTTTAGTTCAGCGATACAATAACATATGGTCTCTTGGCTGCTACACTAGCACACAAGGTTTACCAGTTCAGGGCAGACCATTTGTCATGAAGTCCAATATCCTGCTTCAGGACAGGCCAGTAATTGCTATTTGAACAGAGCGAAAAATCCCTATAATGTAACCGAGCAGCCGTATAACACTGCATGAGGTAGAAAATGTGTTCCCAACCCTAGCAGGAGATCAGTTTTCACCTGAAGAGTGTAGAGTTTTCTCTCACTTCGAGTTTACCTAGTTATAAATTAAAGGTCAGAAAATTATGCAAACCTATTTTTAATCCAACCACAGCATATGAATCAAAGGCCAGTATGAAATGGTACTTCTTAATAATAGTTGCTAGTTTACTGGTTTCCCTCTTCTCATGTTACTGTCAGAAAAGGAAAAGATCTATTTATTTTACCTTATAAAAGCCCTAGGATACTCCCACATGACCATTTAACCTTTTTTTAATAATAAGTAATCTCCCTTTTTGCAGTTTCTCATGCACATGCATCCTCTCAGATAACCTGATGATGTGATGAGAACAGATTAATGTAAATTGCATTACATTTCACTTCTACTTTATCCTAATGGAGCAGCATCAAGTGCAAGACAGGACCGTTACTGATTTGTCCGACTGACAATATTTGCTGGTAATACTGTCTTAACTACAATTTCATGTGAGCAACGTTGTTAACACGTCGGTGATACACATAATGAAACGACCACAGCATGTAGTTGGGAGGGAAAGAGCCAAGGAAGAGGACAAGGGGAGGAAGAAAAAAAAGAAAAGCTGCATAACAGGTGAAGAAACACAACGGTCTGTCTAGGAATAGGATGGTTGGTATGTCTGCTATTCCTGCTGAAAAAAAACAGAATAAAGGTGACGGTGAGCCTATGGGCCTAACTGCACTTAGACCTCCAGGAACTGGAAAACATCAGGGAGGGAGTCCATGCTACATATAAACAAATATTTAGACACTACACAGAGTAACTTTATGTTGCTGTACCTGCCTTTGCAGCTTGCATTTGTCCTGACATCAGGACAGAAGAGAGCCACACCAGAAACTGCAGGTGACTACAGGGCCTGTCTGCACTCCTGGGCTCAGGTGAAGATTGCTCACAGCATGGTTTTGTGCTCCCTTACAGTAGACATTTACTACTATCTTTTACTAAGTGGTGGGGCAGGAGCAGGGGAACTCCATCCAAACAACTGTTCTTGGAGTACCCTAGACAGAAGCAAGACCCACACCAATCTTCAAAGAAAATAACTTCAGTCTACAACATTAGAAACACAGCCAGCTACAGTAACATGAAACAATTTTAGAAGCAATAAATTAGGATTAGGACCATTTACAAAAATATGTTGATACTGTGGACATAGTTTACTTTATTCAAACAGCTTGCTTCAGATTGAGAGAACCAGGAAGGAATTTTAAGGAGCCTAAAATGTTTTTCAAGTCAATGAGTGCAGTCTCTGGTGTGAAAAAGTAGTAGGAGATTATGTCAACTGCCCACTCATCAGCAATCACTCCTCTAACACTCATCTGGGCTGTGAAGATAGATTTTAAGTTACTTGTGAGATAATATCCATTATAGTGTCCCCTAGCAACAGTGGATACTAAAAATGAATGCTGGGTTTATGGTAAAGAAAGGAAAAGTGGGTGGGCAAGAATGCCCCCAAATTTGTGCAGCATTTCCTTCTGATCACATCATGTAGGCTATGCTGTTCTCTCATTCTCCTCAGAGAAGCATCTCCTTCTCTTTCCCTTTTTTACATTGCACTTTGATTTGTTTAGAGAGCACAATTTTGCAGCTATAAACCCTTTCTGCAGAACTGAGTTTATTCTTTCTGAGGCTCAAGAAGCGTGTGTTACAGAGTAGTCTGAAATAACTGTACTGCTTTTTGGTTTTCTATTTTTTTTACCTTCTTTTACTTCCCACAATATTTACTTTGTCACATTTACAAAATTGTTATCATGAGAATGGAATTAAGCAACTTTTACTAAGCAGTAGAGAACCCAAAGGAATGTGTATACTTCTGGATACAGTACACAGCTCTGCCGCAGTATGAATGATGGACAGGTGCTAAACCAGCAGAATGGGACCAGCTGAATGATGAGTTAGTGTTTGAATCATTTGGTAATCAGAGTCAGTGTTTTCTGGAATCATGGAAAATCCTAAAGAAAGAGCTTTCTTAAAAAAATAAAATAATGATTAAAAAAAAAATAATCAAGGAACCAGAACTTTGTTCAATGAAAACAGAACAGAAAAGAAGCAGGTCCCAGAAACTTCTTTTGATACAAAACCCACTCATTTTTAAATAAAATAAATAAATAAATAAAAAAGATAGCAGGACGCATGAGTCTATTGGACTCTTCTGCATTCATTAAATTGAAATAACATTGTTACAACCAAACCCACATGAAAGTAATAACCTTTGTAGTATTAACCTTTTTTCTTTATATATAAAGGAATAATAGATAACCAAAAGACTCTGGTCCTAAATTAATCTAATCTCTTTAAAGACTTTGATTTGATTGCCATCCCCACTCTCATCCTCTCATCCATTTAAATCCATTCAGCATTTAAACCTCTCTTGAATGGATATCACTATTCAGTTGTCTTGCAAATGGATTGAGCACTAAAACCCAGAACGAAAAAAAAAAACCACACAAACACCAGAAGTTACTCCACCACCTGTCTTATGGCATTTTCTTATGCATAAATTTATGGCACCACAAAGTTTATGGCATTTTCTACACGCTGCTCCTAAAATGCCACCTTCCTGCCACCAGCAAAACATCCCACCTTCCTGCCACCAGCAAAACATCAATGCTGCTACTAAGGACGTCAACTCTAAATTGGCTATTTCATAATAATTCTTTCCTAACAGTATTTCAAATAAGTCAAGGTACTTGAACGTTAGAACTCATCCCAGACATTTAAATTATATGACCATCTTTCAGACTTTGAATAAAAATTATTAACAAGTAATTGGGGGATGGGGTGGTAATTGTGTATTGAGGAATGAGAATTCATATGCTTTTTATAATTCCATACATTAAAGGAATCAATCCTATCCAAAAGGATCTGAGTCACATAAGAGAGACATAATAAATTTTAACTTTAGTATGATTTCACTTTTTGTGAAGAAGTTATAGCCAATGATGAAAGAGACATTTATAAGTATCACTGATTATATATAGTCACCCAAGTGGAGCCCAGCCCACCTATATCCTATATGTGTAGCATCTCATAAAAAAGCAGGTGGCTAAAATTGAACATGCTGAAATTCTAAGGCAACAGCTGCCAGAAAAGAGCTCTAAGGACTGGTCTTCACTACAACTTTCATCTCTGTTCTCAGAGTCTGTGATTGTGATGCTGACTTTTTTTCCAGTTTGCAGCCTTAAAAATTTTGGGGGACTCCTCACTGTTTCCTGACAACTCAAATAGAGGTGGCAGCAGCAACCCCTGCCCCTTCAGAAGGCGGGGGGCAGGGAGAAGCACAAATCCCAGCAGCCCAGTTACTGTGCAACTGGAGGAGTCATGAGCACTGTCTGCACCGGCTCCTCTGTAAATAGAGAGTTCATTTAAGGGTCTTTGTCCAGTTATTCAAAGCCCACTTGAACTTGCACTTACCCAAGAGATAACTTCACCCTCTGCAATCACAGTTCACAAGAAGCATTTAAGACTGTCTGACAGTAAGGACAGCCCATCAGTTGTCCAGAAAATAATCTTTTTAGGAACTAGACCTTGATAAGAAACTCACTGCCCTCAAAAGACCCAGAATGAATACTTTATGTGAAGGGTTACATTTTGTTCCTCAATCTATGCTTGATATTAGTATGTTTTTCACACATACTTCAGTATTACCCCTATAATGCACTCAAGGCAAAACAAACAAAAATTTTGGGTGTCCCCGTCCCCCCCTCAAGGATGTGGGGTTGAATTTAACCTTTCTATAAGGAAAAGGTGTTGACATTAGTCTTTCATGCTGGTGCTCTGTTGATGCTGTAAGACACTTCCATGACAAGGGGCCAAACAGAAGCAAAAAATCTGTCCTCTTTTTTACCGAGACGCTTAGGATGCAGTTATACAAGTTTACTCCACATGCTAGATGTACAGACCTGTAGTAATTACAAGAAGTGAAGCTCCACATGGTGCAAGTTACTCGTGTCTTATATTACACCCAAAGGTCTCTTAAAAAAATTAATTAAGAAAACATTTAGCCTTTTTTATTGTGTTTACCGTAACTTATCGCTACATAGTATGCATTTGACACAATTTATGTCAAAAAATACCCCCAAAACCAGCTAAGCAAATATTTTCCTTCTTCATAGCCACTAAGGACAATGTCTGCATGTTTCCTCTTAATATACTTGTTTCAGTCTTGTCAGAATGAGCCAGATCCTTGTCAACGATTTCCTAACGATACATTCATTAAGAACACAAGTGACTGTTGAAGCCAGTCGGGTTACAGTTTCTACCACAGAACCTTAATGCCCCCCGAATGGAAGGGGATAGCTTGGGCACAGTCCAGTCACAACAGATCTCAAGTGAAAGCAAGTAGCATATAGAAACATTAGGGAAAAGGGAGGGAGTGAACTTAATGCATGTGGCTCTGTATCATAAAGGGTCATCCTAAGAACCCTCAGAGGAAGAACGTCCCTGCATTAAGAGTTAAGTACTTAATTTGATTTGAAGGGGGGAAAAAAGTCACAGAACTACTCACATAGATTTTACCCCATGTTAGCACTGACAGCTGCCTTCAGCTTAACTAATTTTCTTCAGGCAAAAGTTCTACATATTACACATACTAACTAGAAAGCTTTGGGATTTCTTTCAAAACAGAGGTAAATGATTCACTTATACAAAGATTCACATATGCAGCTGCTAAAAGCTCCTCCAGCCCCGCAAAAAAACCAAAAACCCCCACCACAAAACAGACTATAGTTTATACTTTAAATTAGAGGACTGAACAGAATCGAAAATGAGTGTAGCTATCATAATATGAAGACAATGGTCAAATGGCACCTATTATTCAACCATCAGTTGGTTTCACATTCCTTTACTCATGTATTTTATCCGTATCATCTTATCTACAGAAATTGCACTTTGGATTTGTGACACATCTCTGTGGTTTATTACATATAATACAAGTCAGACTGTAATCATCTGACAATTAGGAAGAACAGCTGCAACCACCACTGAAATGAACTAGAGCCATTCTGCGCACAGGCAGACAGTGAGTTTGATACACACTACTAACGTAAGAAATATATTTTATTTATTTATTTATTTTCCTATTGCAGCATTGCATTTTAACGTTCTAATGTACAACCAACTCACAACATCAGGCTGACTTTTAAAGACAACTGTAGCATCCATGTTCTGCCCAGAAAAAAGCTAATTCTATGTATTCCTATCACAAAGCTGTTACCATTGAATGTAAGAGACAAAGCAACAAATTTGGACAAAAGCAACAACTGAGAAAAATCAGTCCTTCCTGGTCATGAGTTAAGGCATCTCTCTGATGACAGGAGCTGTCAGGAACAGAAGTCTAATGGCCTCATGATTAAAACAGCATTGAGGGGCTAGCATCATGAAAATAATGACCTGTCATATCAGCAGAAGAAAAGCTGCTGCTTTTCTTCATCAGAAAGGGTGGGCTTACAGAATGTAAATCCCCTAAGCCTCTGTTAGCTTATGTAATGAAAATTCACTGCCAGTCCTATCATCTGAACAGTACTGCACAATGCAGCCAGAAGACTGTACTCCTCCTTTTCTGTTTGTTTAGTTTGCTGGGTTTTGGGTATGGTTTTTTTTTTTCTTTGTGAACTTTTTCATTCACAAGTCACAACTGAAATTATAAAAGCAAACAAGACTGAAATTACTGCAATATTGCAGAGATTTATATATCTATATTATCAACCAAATAACCTAAATCTCTTCTGAGATACATGCATGGATACAGTTTCCATGTAAATTGGAGTTCGTGTTCACTTTGTGGAAAGGACACTGGTATTCTTACCATTCTGCCCACAGAAAGGGTTGCAATGCAGATGTAGTAGAACTACACTGTTAAGAAAATCATTAGCTGTATTTCAAGCAATGCAGAGATGAACTGCATAAATTTCAAGCCCACCACAATTGTAAAGGCAGGACAAAAACCACCTGGAGAAATACAGGCAAAATATCAGAAGTTTATTCTAAAACACCTATAATTTAAACTTTGTTTCGAAAACATATAGAACACAGCAATCGTGCTTAAGACTGGTGAGAATCAGCATGATCAGAACTCTGCTGGTTAATGTTGTTCCAGGCGTGTCTGGGTCAGGATGGCTGGTCATAAACATAGAATTTGCTGTAATGCAAATGTTCTACCTTGGTAAATACTGTTAATTGAATTGCAGGTAAAAATGGAGTGGAAAAAAGCCATACAGGATCACCCCGATTCAGATTCAGGGAAGTATTTAAAGTGGAAGCTAGAATGATACCTTCAACGTATCTGTAAAATGGGATATTTGCTCTAGATTAAAAGACCTCACATAACAGCTTGAAATGTCAGAACTGATGTTGGAGAAATCCAAGTGTGGAGACCAGGCAAGCCAGATATAAGGCAAAAACTTGCCATAGCTTCAGGATATATCTAGGACATCATATTTACCACCACCATTGTTTTCCTGTTACAGAACTATGCTAAGGAAAAAGTCTTATGTAGTTGGATATGGTTTTGTTTTATTTTTTCCAATATGTGAGAAACATTTGAATTACTATGAGACTTAAAAGCTGCTAATTACCTTAAACTAATATAGTCCAGTGTTTTCTCTCATTGACCCCATGAGCTGACAGTACAGGGTGTTAGAGCCTACAGCAACGATGGAGACAGCTGTAGCATTGCACAGAATGTGCACCTTAAGTAGGTAGAGTGGCAATGACCACTGCAGGTAACTCGTGAGGTCCTCTCATACACTACAGATGGGAGAGAAAGGTGTCCTGGTACAAACTGTACACTGTGGCACAGAAAGTCTTAACGTTACCAGGTTGTACTTTTTATCTAGTTTCGGTCACAGGTCAGAACTAAAGGATCAGGTCACTGTAAGGTACAGAGTTACAATACATTAAATTTCATACCGTATTATGTTCTGTCCTTTGTCATATAAATGTGCCTTTGGAGGGGCTGTTGAGTGCTCTACAGCAACAATACTGGTTTGTGTGTTTCAAGATGGCAGAAACAGCAGAATAACAAGTAGTATGGGATGTAGTCAATAAAACCCCTTAGCTTTTCTACAGAAGGTACTGGAAAAAATATTATTTTATTAGGAAATATAAGAGATAAGAAATGCAAGATACAACTTATTATTCTGATAACTGGTAAATTACTTGGCTTGTGTAGAATTGTTTTACATAGTTCAGCTCCCTGTGTTAGTTATTTCCTCAACTGGTCAATTATTTATACTCCCTTCATGTCCAACAAAGTACACTTTCTCTTTAACCGAGTTTGGTCCTGAATTTAAATTTCATAGGAACCCTAGCTATAGTGCTTTTTTATAAGAAAAAAAAAACAAAACAAAAAACAAACAAGCCAACAATACAACCCTCTTCTTCAGAGGGTCATATCTTCCAAGCCAAAAAGCCCAACGCAACCTCAAAAGCACACGTATCAGGGAGTGCATTCGTACAGCTTCCTGGTACCCCTGCACAAACACAAGCATGGTAAGATTATGACCGAGTAAAGATTACGAGTGACTTATTACTGTTTCTTAACTTGACCAGTACTTTTGTATTCAGCACATTGTTTACTTGAATAAATATACTCCCATTGAAAGGCTATTCTAGTTATAACATTAAAAATATTTTAACTTATCTTACTTTTTTCTTTGCAAGCAGACAAATGAGTCACCCTACCTGGATTTTCTTTCACTTGCTGCTTCACTCTGCCATATGCAAAGGAAGAAAAACCAAGCTAAGTTTTCATTTAAAGAAAAGAATTATTGTGCAAAGACAGTGCACTCATCTGAGCAAACATATGTTTATAGTACTGGGTATTTTAATTATATTTGACATGGCCTTGACAATTACTCCCTTCAGAATTATGAAGGAAAGGTATCTGCCAATCTGTTATGAACCTCAGCTCCCGAATTAAGTGCAAGAGTAACCTCTAAGAAATTCGTTGATACAAGATATAAAAAACCAGCTGAATATCAGTTAATTAGAAGAAATGAAAGCAAGAATCAAATCAAATATGTATACAAGGTACTCAAAATAAAACCCCAAACAGAAAAGCAAAACAAAAAAATACTTTGAAAGATTTGTGTGAAATACCTCTCCAGGAACACAAAAGAGGATATGACATTCAAATGACAAATTTTACCTGTTCCTTTATTTACTGAAAAGAGTTTAAACAATGTACCACTATTCACACACTGGGATTTTAACGATGTGTTGCTGTGATGGCAGACAGATACAGGATACGAGAGTTTAGTATCTCTCCCCCTTCACACACCCACAGGAAGTGTATATAATGTCAGCTCCTATGGCCTCACAAAATATCCAAACCACGATCCATCAGGTAGCTTGGTTCAAAACTACATCCCTCCTGATGCCTGTTACGCCATGGTTGTTTCTCTCCTAAGCTACAAAGCCTTCAGCTGTGAATCATAGGAAGGAACTACAGATTCCGTAAGTCCCACAGAAACCTGTGCCAGTGATTGAGAATGCTTACTGAGGCTGAGAAAAAAACCAATACCATTGAAGAATGTCAATAATGTCAACTAATGCAATACTGTAAGTGTTGTTTTCCATACAAAACAGAGAACTTTACCATTAAAGGCCATTAAAATATTGTGCAGTAGGGAGGTAAGTTTTTTGTGGGGGGTGTTTTTGTTGTTTTGGGTTGGTTTTTTTTGTTGGGGAGGGGGTGGGGGTGGGTTTTTTTGTGGTTTTTTTTTTGTTTGTTTGTTTTGGGTTTGGTTTTTGGGGGTTTTGTTTTATTTTGTTTGTTGTTTGGGGTTTTTTTAACAGGACATTGTACTTTCTGGTCATGACCTGATTTCCACTTCAGGTAACCTGCTTACCTAAATTTTCCCTGGAAAATTAGACATTAATTCCTCTAATATTCTGTCAAGAGTATATTCCTAGATGTCAAAACTGTTATTTGAGACAGAGATAAAACATTTCACATTTTTGTATCATAATATATCTGTGGCCCAGATACTGAATGCAGAAGGAAAAATGGGGGGACCCCAAAGATTTCAAGCATAAAGTCTTTTTCTAGTACTGCAAAAGAGAATCATAAACTAATATTTTAATAGATGCATTTTATAAACATACTGACATGCAGGTGTCAGACTTTTGCAAAACTCAAGCAACACCTTTGCTCCATCCCCCTACCTCCCGTCAGATTTCTCTAAGTTAAGGGAAAAGTAACTTACTTGCAAATGTCGTCTTCTGGGTCCTCAAGCCCAAATTTTTCATCAAAGGTAAGCTGTATCCATACATTTTCATCTACTGCTACTAATCTCCACACTAGTACAGTATTGCGTGGGTATGTGTGTGGAAACTTGGGGCTGTGAATACTTCCATTAGTAGTCACAGTAATTATCTTCTCATGCTGAGGATCCTGCACACCTATAGTAAAGACAGAAAACAGATGCATCAGTACTTATTTCTTCTCATTTTCCTGCAGTTTTTGTTAAGTACGCACAGCTACAGACACTTTGGTTTTGTTTGCTTTTCTTCACCTTGCAAGGAACGTAGCTCAGAAAAGCTACATAGTGACAACAACCCAAAGTTATTAAGTGTACCTTTGCTGGCAAAAAATGATTCAAACCCAAGCCTCAACTGCTGTTCAGAAAGCAGAACAGAAGTTCAAGTGCAAAAACCTGCATGCAAGACTGGAGTGCTCACAGAAGCCCAGCAGCCCAAGGGACCACACCATGCAGCCTCCCGATGGATTCAGATTGCACAGGGATCATACGAGCGTACAGGGAGAGGTCTGCTCACACCTGCCACAAAAGGGATGGTTTAAATTTGTCTCTTGTTAACAGAGACTGTCCTACATTTATTGAGTCCAATGATAAGCATTTTGATGACTACCTCCTTCCGGAGGGCCGTATCAGCATAAAGTTATCCCAATACAGGAATGAAACTGGGACAGGCTTGGGAAAGTCACCAAGTGTAAGAAATTAGGCATTTACTGACAAGCCTCAGTCAAGGGCATTCCACAAAAATCTTCACCTCACTGTTAAGACTAAACAAATGTAAAATTAAATGACTGTTTTACAATGCAAACGAATTTACAGCAGCAAATTTCAGAAGACATAAGCCAACTACACTTGATCTTTAAAGCACACAGTAACACTGAAACTACTGAAAAGACCTTGTCAGGTTATGAATCCGTAACTGTGAGGAGTTACCAAAAGGCAAGGACTCCTTCGGTGAGCAGCAGCTGTGCCTTTCAGAACCCCAACAGCTCTCTCCACAGTAACTCAAGGAACCTCATTCTCAAGTGCCCAGTGTTCACAGGAATTCACATCCAGCAGCTTGGAATCGACTCGTACTGGGTATTCAGCTGCAAAAAAACCAGGCACTGACCTAATCTGGATGCTTTTTAACATTGTGACATACACCGATGAGACCTCTAAACCATAAAATTTAATTCCATAAGCACATCAAATGGAAAAACTCTCCTTATGCTAGAGCACATGGCTTTGACTACCTTTGGCTTTGTCAAAAAACCCGTATACACTCAGGCTTGACATTTCAGTTAGTAAACCATAGGATTTCTCAGAGTTACTTATTAAAATCTTTAGTAACAAGATAAACTTGTAGTTTTGTACTGGAGAGTTATCAGTATTACTTTGTTTTCAGCTACTCATTGTCTCTTTCAGTTGGATACTTTATCTTATTTTTCTGATTTTTTTTTTATAATCAGTACTATGACAAACATTCATTTGAAGCTATGTAAGACATATATGCTTCTGTCTACAATGAAAATACACATTGCAATTGTACCTTATTATAGCTACACGTAAAGGCTGACAGCTAAATGAATGCAGTACAAGAAAAAAAAAAGGCCATGGAAACAGCATTTCTATTTTAAAAGAATTAATCTGCACTTAAATATAATTTAAAGTCTGATGGACTTTTGCCTTCTATTCTTTTGGACTTGTGCCTTATACTTGCGGGATGAAAATGGTGAATTTTCTTTTAAGAGGAATCGCTGCTTATATAAAACTGGTTAAGTGTGGTCTTGCCAGTATCCACACATAGTTCCAGAGCACTGACACTCTTGTGTACAAATAAGAGAGGATAGCATGCAGTAATAAGAAAAAAAGCACAAAAAAAGGCACAAAGACCTGATTCCAAATTTAGACACTTCACTGGGTTTTTGTTAGCTGAGTCACAAGCATTTTTCTGTAATGTATAGTATGTCAGCTCAGAGCTGCATGCTAAACACACGAGCCAACAATAATAAAACTGACTTTCCCAGAGATTAGTCCACCAGAGTGCTATTTCCAAAGTATGCAAAGGACCACCATTTCAGACAAACATGTCAAAGTGTGGTGTCTGACGGCACTATAGTCATGGGTTCCTTTTTTCTTTCAAAGCACACACAGGATTACAAACCATGTTATATTTTACAAAATATTAAGTGTTTTCTTTTGTATCATCAGGACAATGGTAACAGCAACATCGCAAGTAAGGACTGTACATAGTCCAGGCATATCAATTGAGAAGTCAATGAAAAGGGGCAAAAGAAAGAAAAGGCATGTAGCAATTTAGTGAACAGAAGTTGTGGCATCTCCAGTACATTCAGCTCCTCCATTTATAAAGGAAAAATATCTATTTACTTTAGCACACAACAGTGTTCCATGAACATATCAAATTCCCACACACACCACTTGCTCCATTTCAAATATTTGCTCTCACACAGTGGAATTCCTTCTCTTACAAAAGAATTATTTTGTATGACTACAAAGGAAAGTAATTGCTGTCACTGGAGAATGAAGCTGCTTATTTGTCTTCAGATAAGCCGGAATATTCCTTTTTAACTCTTCTACAAAAATTGTACCATTGTACCTTAACAAGCTAGCCTTTTCCTGAGTTCATGCATGTTATGAAAATTGCTTTTGAGTAAACTGAGTGAAGAGCATATCTACCTGAATGTGGTTGAGACTACAGTCTCTATTATTTGTGGAATTACTTTGTAATTCCTAACTTTCTTTTAGGGATAAATCAGTCCAAGTTACACTTAAAAAGGGAGTAAGTAACAAGTTCAGTCAGATTTACAGCGGTCAGCTGTATAATTCCAAACTATACACATTGCTGCCATGATCTGTGTGCCTTTGTATTTCAAGCTATCCCCTCCCCACCCCCCCAAAAAAAAAAAAAAAGAGGGAAAAAAATGATTATTACTGTACAATCAGCATTGAACAACCTTGAAGAATCAGTTTAGGCAAGGACTGAAGTAGGCAAGGCACCACCGCGGTCAGGGGGCAACAATTCCACACAAGGTAAATGGGGGCAGAAAAGGACCAAAACAATTAGTTGCATCTTCAATAAAAAGCTTCATCAGCAGATGGGAAACGGAGATCACCCACAGGAGAACGTCCTGGAAACAGGGCACACTTGATGGGAAAAATCCCTAAGCCGACCCAAGGATACAACATGGTTGTACTTATTAGGAAAGGAGAGCACACACTTCACACAGCCTTAAGCTGAAGAATGAGCCACCGCAGTCGCCTTTGATGTGGTACAAGATGCTATCACCAGATTTATATATCTATCAATACAGAAAGTCTGCCCCTGAAAATTACAAGATTCCAGGCATTCTGGAAGCACAGCAGTGCCTAACCCTTCCGCCGACGTGGTAACACAGATGAAACCCCACAGTATCACCAAAGGGATCAGCAGATGCCACTGTAAACTGAAATTAAACCCACTGACTAGACAAGCTCATTCCTGCCTGCTTCAAAGTAGGTCTCTTCCCCCATGGGCACAACACATTTCAAAGATCAGCACTGACACTTTTTAAATACAGCAAATACCTCTTTCTTAGTACATTGTAATCACTACATTGTAGTAAGGATCACGGGTGGGACTCGGACAAACCGCACGCAGCTCAGAGACGGATGAGGAGCTGCGCACCACGGGTACGGGAACGGCCTCGGCACTGAGCCATGTCAAAGGCTGATTCACTTCAGAGGTCACACAGTACCTTTAAAACTGATTTTTAAAGCTTTCTTCCTAAACCTACATGGATTTCACAACAGGATGACAGTACCGCTAATCACACACTGTTAATGTTACTTGCTTAATTTCATTCAATAGCCCTTAATTATGACCACCAACTTGCAGGCCTTTAGAAACAGCATTAGCAAATGTATGGCTATCTCTGCTTTAAAAAAAAAAAAAAGCGGCCAAATTCAAACATATGAACAGTTTCAACTCTAAACATTTACCGATTAACATTAGAACTTTTCCAGATATACAGTAACGTTGCAGTATGTGCAAGTCCTCTGCTTTAAAACTCAGAAACAAAAGATGACAGTAACTAGTTCATTACCACAGAACCTCAGAGGGAAGCAGGTTTTTTTAATTAAAGTAATCAAAAGGTTTTCCTGACAACATTCCCATATAATTTTTACAACACTCCACATATGTACAGAAACCGACACTTTGTAGAATAAATTCTTTGAAATGGAACATAACATGCCATTTCTTCCTCTTTCACCAGACTTTCAAAAAGCAGTATGCCTACTCTCAGTAGCAGTAACTCATGGCGTACAGGGCTACCTCCTTCTGCCCTCTTCCTCTGGTTCAGCTGCCTCCGGGCACTTCTTAGCTATTATCTGGATGTAACAGTCAAAAGGAAATTTAACTCTTTTGCTGGGTACAAAGGAAAAGCTGGAAAATCGCCTGTTATTGGCAGAAAATTGAAGACAAATAGCACTGTTTGACATAGGGCAAAGCCACTCAAAATCATAAAATGCTGCTTTGAAGGGATCTCTGGAGACCTCCCGTCCCAGCTCTTGCCTGGGTTACAATTCCTGCTCACACCACGGCAGGTCACCCACTTGAGGGTTGGCATTTTCTAGCCAATGCTCACATCTCCTCATGGATGGAAACTCCACAGTGCCTTGGGATAACCCGTTCCAGTGCTGTACTATCTCCCTGGGTAAGATGTTTTTCCTAATGTCCAGTCTGAACCTCTAGAGCTGCAATTTCTAGCCATGAGGTTTTCCGGGTTCATTTCGGTTTTACAGCCTGTGCTTCTACCAGGAAGAGTTTAACTTGGTCAGCCTTGCAACTACCCTTCAGGGAACTGGGGGGCTGCTATTAGACTGCCCCATAGACTTCTCTTCCCCAGGCTAAACAAGCCCAGCCTCCTCACGCTTCACTCACTGCCTGCCACCAAGCAGATGCTGAGTCTTCAAGCCTGGCCAGCCAGCCAGTTTTCAACCTACCTAACAAGTAGTCTGTTCTTCCCAACCACTGTGCCTCAAGTACCACAAGAAAACCTTTTGAATCACACAGTGTCTGTTTTCATCAGCAGCTTTTTCAAGCAGTGAGAAAAGAAAACTTCAGACAGACTTGCTGTAACTCCTAAGATAGCTTTCCTAAGTAGAAAGTGGTTTGTGGCTTTTCTGGGTTACATCACTAGCCTTTTGTGGACTTTACATTTGGAGTTGCTTTTATGCTTTGATATAGCTACCTATTTGGAATCTTGACATGATTCTTTAGCTATTAGAAATAACACAGAGAGAAGTGCACATACCCATAGTACATATACACTATATATATATATATATATATATATATATATATATACACACACACACACACACATATGACCTGTCAATTATTGCAGCATGGCAAATTCAACTTCTACCCAAAAATCTGCTAATTTACACAGGTACTTGTTACCCAAATTAGCAAAGTAACAAATACAATATATTAATTATGCAAAGTCACAAAGTAGAAGCATGTACGAGAAATATTACATCTTGTTTAGATTACTCCTCCCTCTGACACATACTTACCTCACACACTTGAAAAGGCATGTAAAAAAATTCCAGTTCACACAGCTCAAGATGAATGTATAAAGGATTGTACTTGTGGGTTTTTTTAAAATCCTACAATTTAATCTATTCCTTTTTTCTTCAGTTACTATTTTGAGTTCAAACTTGTACTGTTACCTTAGGCACTGAATATCATACACTATTTAACTGCTGGCTAAAGGTCTTTCTGCTGAAGCTATGTAAAGAACATTATGTGACACAGATGAAGTAAGCGGAGAAGCAAAAGCTTTCTAATCGATCTTCAGGAACCCTCAGCTTTGGCAGTTGGCCCAAGAGGGAAGGACAAAAGGGGGTGGGGGGGAAGACATCATTGGAGAGCAAAGCATGGAACTGCAGTAAGAGATTAATAAAGTTTCCAAACAGCTGCATGACTTAATGTCTTGCAGAAGATAATCATGACTAATCATATACTAACAAACCTTCTTTATTCCAAATTGCATCAAGAAACAAAAATGAGTTTATACTTTTACTTTACAAGTTTATACCTTATAAACGTCAAGTATTCTGCCAGCACTTTGCCTAGAACTCTGGCTTCTGCTCAAAGAGGATGGCAATTAAATAGCTTTCTCGTGCACGGTAAATCTTCTTGCAATACAAGTAACCTCTATGGAGATCTGTTTTCAGACCAAAGTCTTTTGGAAGGCAGTCTTGGTCCTGAACTTCTCAATATCTTTTAAAACTAGATGAACACTACATTTTAGCCAAGACAAAGAAATCCTTTTGCTGAATGTTAGATGAGGTAACTGTTTGGTGTTATCACTTGTTCTAAGATCTAATTATTCTAGAGTGTTTCAATAAGCATTTATTCCAATGTCCACAGGTAAAGTCGTGTCTGCAATGGAATCAGTATTAAAGCTCCTGCTGACTCTTGAATACGAAAGGAATTCCATCTATACTAAATACATAAAGCTGTTACAGTAATTATTTTATAATGGATCGCAATAATATAATCTTTCTACTTTCAGTCATGGGCCAATAATTATCCTGAAATAAATAGGATTATTAGTATGTTCCATATTCATAAAATAAATACATATTCTAGTCATTCAAAAATTAACAAATAGCTCTGCAATATGACAGTTCGCACTTAAACTTATTATAGTAATTCCCTTCTTTTCTCTTATGGATAGAAGAAATGTCAAGCTGGTCCTTTTTATAATAATTTTTCACATTTGTTCTTGCCTCATTTTTTTCCTTAATAACAATATTATATGGTAAATAAGCATAATGTAACATACAGACTCTCGTCAAGGACTGCTGCCTATCTCCATCCTCTTCCATTAAACTGCTAGCTTGCGTGACCTGAGTCACCTCAGACAGAAAAGGCATCACTTCAGGGAAGAAAATTCTAGCCTCTTCCCCTGACCAAAACCATTTAGCTATTTAATAAATTAATCCAGAAGCAAGGGTTGTTCTGGAGATGCAAATGAAGAGGCAAGGATATAACATTTCCAGCAGAAAGTGCTGTGGAAGTTTTGCAGGCACTGTATTATAGTTAGTTCCAGTAAAAATGGAATTATTTGTAGATGCACTGCTATAGAGAATTGCGAAAATATTGATAACTGTAAGAGCACATATATTTAAAAGATTACAGACTGGGTATAAAAAAGTCTCATTGACAAATACAGGCAGAATAACACACTGAGAAGCTAATCTTATTCCACATCTGTACTTTGTAAGCGATAAGAAAACACATCAGGCTATCACTGATGCACAAAGTTTTAATTTTTAATGCTATTGTCTGAAGAAATATTATCCAGGAGAAGAATAACTCTTATTCTTTATTTTTCATTAGTTGTATATGGTTTGGATAACAGCTGGGCATTTGACTCTCATCTATATACTATTACTGTATTAGAAACAGTAGATGAATCATTCAAAGTTCACCAGCCAGGATGAATGAGACAGAACTAAAAATACCTTTTGTATGCACAGCAACAGAACAGCTGCTTATACCCCTACTTTTCTTCACTTTAAGTTATTTACAATTCATTTACATTTACAGTATGGTCTCCAAATGCCAAAGTAGTATCTGGAACGGTGATGACAAAAAAAGAGCCATAACAAATGTGTAACTACTCAAACTAATACTGTAGCTCTCAAGTAGGGAGGGATGGAGACAGAAAGATTGGAAAGGAGAGAAAAAAGAGAGGAAAAGGCAAAACAGGAAAGAGACCGTTATGTGTTAATTACCCCCCCTGTCTTTTCAAGGATTGGCAGATAGTAAACTGCTCCGTGATCACAGTATCAAGGGCAGACAACAGATACTATCAGCCTAAATAGCTGACCTTCACCCATCAACAGCATGAGCTCATCATGACTTCATCGTCTTCCCTACAACAGAATTACTTCTTCCACTTCCTCATCCTCTTGTAAGACCTTGTCAACATTTTTCTTTTCTGCTATACTCCAGAGCATCAATTGACTACATATTTTTTGATGTTTTCTGTATCTTACTTTCTCTTCCCCTGCGGAAGGGGTGTTTTACATATTCTGCACTGACAAGTCCCTCTGTACCAAACCATGTGAATAGATACTGAAAACTTCCAAAGTTGAAACAAATCCTAACGGCATACAGCAACGGATCCATTTTCCAGTTGTAGCTTGTAGAAGACCAAAACAGCAGAAGGTTCAGTCTTATTTAATAACGAACAGGTAAAATGAGTAGTCCTCAGTGAGTTACGCTCAGAAAGGGACATGCTTTTGAAAGCTACTTACCCAGGTTTTAACAAACATGATTAAAACAGTGACATTAGGAATTGCAAGTGTCCTTGGAAAAGTACAACTTACTATACATGAAAAATGTTGTCAATAGAAAAGACATGCTGTAAGAGTTAATGCTGAGACAGACCACGAAGCAAAAATTAACAGTAAACCAGGAAAAAAGTTGCCCAGCTGGAGAAATTTATACCTACTAAGAGATAACAAGGTTATATTTTTAGACTCTTATGTGTTTGGGAGGGTTGGGTAGAAAAAAAATGGTGAATATTTTCAAATATGTAAACCTTTCCAGTTCTGCTACTCAAAATAGGTATTTTTTTCCTACAGGAAACTGATTTAGCAAAGCTTTGAAAAAACAAATTAACTAAATTCTTAAAGGTAAACAAACACTGACAGAAATTGTAACTAAAAATGGTATCTATGGCAACAGCAGCAACTCAAGTGAATGTGAAAAACATCACATATAAATGCTCAAACCCAGCACTTCCAATTTGGTTTCGATTTTATTACGACAGCACTTACAAGCTACATCCAAAATTAGCTGTGTTAGTACTAGAGACCACACACGTATCCACATAGCATCAGTCAGTCTGTCTGTAAAGACTGTACATACCAGCCAAGGTAGGCAGGGACGGGAAACAGAGCAGTATTACCCTGACTTTCCAGGCTCTGCATGGCACAGAGTGCTTAGAAAAGCAAGAAGATAATTTCAACAAAACCATGAAATTAACCTGGATCTCCTTTCATCTCAGTTAAAAGCCTGAGTTTCAACGCCATCCTTAAAACCCATGTGTATCTCATTTTCTAATACTAGATATGGCTCGATCTATGCTTTTAAATGCATGTGATTCGTGTCCTTTACAGAAAAATTCTTTAAAATCTGATCCATTTGAAAATTTCACTTCTTGATCTTAAGTCAGACACTGTTGAAAAGCAACGCTTAATTTTATTATGCCACTTTTCTTTATGGTTCCTTCAGTTTATATTGTGCAGCACTTGTTAAGAACAAATAGTAGTAAACATTTGGGGAAAAGATTATCCACGGTCCATATGGAATTCGGTCTGAATAAACAGACTCTGTGGATACGGTATGTGTTAAACAGCTACATCTTCTTTTAGATATTATTTAGAATGAAGAATATAATCCTGTCTTGATCATGTTTCAAGACAGGGAAGGAAAAAAAGAAAAAATAAAAACATTACCCTAATCTTTAGAAATAACAGTCATGAAATGGTTTTGTTAGCTTTTTTCCATTGTTTTGCTATTTGTGTGGGGTTTATTTTTTTAATTCTTCACACAGTAGAGCACTACAATGACAGCAATTCAAACATTTATGAATACGATCAGTCATATTTCAAGTTCTGAAAAGTATTGTTAAAGATAATTCTGAAAAGCATTACTGCTTAGATACATGAAAATATAAATCTGATTAACATTTTTCTTCAGAAAATTACAGTGACAAGTTATGTAAGAGGACACATAAAAGAAAACCAAAGACTGAAAAGTTTTGTACACTACAATTGAAAGTGTGACTGCAACACATGTAGGGCTAGTTTTAACCACACAGTAAGAGTAACGATCACAATGAAACCAATCTGACATCCAGTTCTCTATCAAAAATGCAGAGGGCCCTAAGCAAACTGCAATGTTTGTGCCAAACTCTTGGTACAGAAATAACACTGCTACTGAAAAATCCAAAAAACCAGCTTAAAGCTGCCTCAGGCTTGCATTACATATACAGAAAATGTACCTCCAACATATCCCTATGTTAAAAAGGCAAGAGAAACAAAGAAAGTCCTATAAAGAAATTATTTGGCATCTGCTTATGTATTTTCTGAATGGGACTATGCTATACTTCCAAATTCAGAGACAAAGAAGACATTACATCTTTAATATCCATTAGAGCAAAACAAGATTTTAGCTGGTATTAGACTTCTAAAACAAAGCTTTTGGAAGAAATTTAACGCCTTCGTCTCATCAAAATTTGGTTGTGAGAAGATGATGTGGCAGAAAGTGGTCATGCAATATCAATACCAATCTGCAGAGATGAATACAATGCAACTTTATTGAAATGGAAGAACTTCAAGCAGACAGAACTCAGGACAAAATCAAACTTGAGACACCTTTTTTCTAGTATCATCGTATGGACAATTAAATCATGCAACATTTTAGAAAAGTTCTCTTCTGAAGAAGATTTGCATATCTAGAAGCAATTAAAAAAGAAAGCACAAGTTCAGCTACAAAAGACAGCCTGTCTTTCTGCAAGGAGAAAGTGAGAAGGTTTCGTAAAGTATAAAATTGCCGTCTGGAGGGATAATATTTTACAATCTCCTGTCAACACACATCTCTGATCCTGCTGGTTATTGAACTTGCGTACGTGAACACCAAGGATATCTTTTATATACAGACCACAATGGCAAGCAATCAATATTTAGAATAAGTGATAAGAATTTTCTTTAAGATAGGATAACATTTCGAGCTTCAGTGAGAGAACTCTTGCCATTCTCTCTAATGTTAGATAAGCAAAATACATGCCGTTTTCAGTTAATTGCAAGTGGTATGGGCCTATCTGAACCGTCAGCCCTTATTCACACCAGGGACTTCATGGAAGTCAGATTAACATCTGCTCACATTCGTACACCATCCATCCTTACTTTACTCTGGCCTTTCTATTTTTCCAAAGACAGACCACAAAGACATACTTCAGCAGCCATAACAGACCTACGTCCCGTAGCATGTGCAAATGCAGTCACCTATTTTCAGTAAAACTGCTTCAAGTATAGCAGGTATCCTTGAGAAGGACTAGCAGCAAGGCCTGAAGGACCATCACAGTCACAGTTTATGCCACTGAAAAGTTTACATGCAGTGCTGTGATCTTCAGAAACCTATTGGTATAATGATTCATTCCCCAGTGCTGCCATTGTTCACCTTATTTCACCTGTTAATTTAAGATTTTACTTATTCACATAGAATTTATTACTTATTTCACACATGCAGCTCAAGCTTTTATCATTAGGTACTCTGACTTTTTTTTCTGACTACCTCTAATATCAAAATCTTCTTATAGTGTTATGTTTAGCCCAAGATCAAGAAGCCTTACATGGGATCATCTGAAAGAGCTCCACAATTGTAAAATGAAAGGTGAGATTTGAAATTTACGTCACTCCAAAATCCCTTGTTTCAGATAAGGTTCCCGTTTGTCAGCCTTTTTAAAACTACCTAAGGAAACTGCCTGTGCTGTTCCCAAGGATCTTGGCAATGCTGTACAGAGATGTATTCCTTTAACATAATTTGCTCGATCACAGCACCACATGAAAAGCTGCTGTTCAGCTTGAAATCCAGCATGCCAGGTATGCTGCTTTCCACAAGCCTTATCCTCAGTGTTACTCAGGATCGTGGTTAAGTAACAGTTCTGTATACTGCCAGATCTGTCACTATACCTCTTTTCAAACTTGAATCCTCACCAAACCATCCATAACACTCTTCAAATTCTTTGGAAAACACATACAGGCATATGGGAGGGTTGGGGGAAATCAATGGTTAAAATGCATTTTGCACAATACCCCTGTACTTCTGGAGAACAAGCAAACAGTATAAAATGAAATCAGACCCTTAGACTTAGGAGCACACTTAGTAGCTTGACGACTGCCCCTAGGGGACCGGCTTAGTTCAGACCACATGGCTTTGGTTTAATATTCAATGGTAGCACAAACAGTGACACACCTCAGTAATGGTCTCTTGCCCAAGGTGGCTATTAGAAGTCCATCTGTCCACCAGTAAGAGCTGCTTCACTAATAATTTATCCTAGGTCAGCTGTAAGCTAGGTCAGGATATTTGATGAAAACCACTTTACAGTCTCTTCACACACTTTTCAGAAGGTGGTTTGGATGCCTGTTATGACTGAATCTATATCGTCACTTGAACTCCTCGAGATGGAAGGTAGAACTATTCATTTCACAGGCACAGAACTGCATTTGTGAAGTGTAGTTTAGGCAAGTTGAATTCAAAGTTCACATCACATTGCATGACTGTCAAAGTAAGGAAGAAATTAAATCCCAGGACTTATTTACTAAAAAAAAGTAAAATAAAAAGGATTTTGCCCTAGTTACACACTTGGAATCACTACAGAATGATTTGAGTGTAAATCCCCATGCTGTGATTGTAAAAGAGAATTATATGCTTTAAAAAAGAAGAAAACTGTAGCAATTTCAATGAATTGAAATTGTGCCTTATATTAAGGCACTGCATTTTTGTAGGGCAGAGCAGCAGGTTACTATACAGAAGTGAACAGCTTTTATAAATGTGCATCAAGATGTGGTTATTTCATTTATAATTTTATGCCTAAAAACTCCAATGTGTTCCTAACACAAGGCATTTATCAATGGTTTCAATGCTAGGTGAAGCCAGTAATTCAATTGCAAAACATACAAGACAGGAAAATCAAGCCCTCAAGCTTATGCTTTCATGCAAATTAGAATGAACAAAACAATTAATGTATGCATAATCTAATCCAGCACCACAGTTAATGAGGCATTTGAATCACTTGGTGATAAATGGTCTACAATAGCTAAACATGCATATCAAGCACACGATGGCTGGATGGCTGAAAAAGAAAGTAAATATTTTCACATCTAATCAGTTCCCCTCTGCAGAACATCAGTAATATCAGCGTCTACAAACTTTAATGGTCCATAATTTTGTTTACTTATTCCACCACAGCATGGTATGAAAAAGAATTCAATACACACAGAATATTTAAAATTAACCTAAAATTTGTTAATTCAGCCTTTATTGAAATTTCTAGCCAAATTAATCTTATCTTCTTATTTCTAGGCACCTTAGCTGAAGTCTATTTTTTTAAAAACTTGTAAAATTGAAAAAAAAAGAGAAAGGTCCATAGTGTTATAGCAGCTGTTTGAAACTGGAGGCTTGAAGCTAAGATTATAATGTGCCACAGGTAAAGTATTATCTGCACATCAAAGCCTTGCTGCTGTAAGGAAATATGAAGCACTGGATGCCAAATGTTGACTGCCTCCACTCTGAAGCTGAGTAAGAGAGCAAAGGTTCCTAATCAAAATCAACTGAGAACGTGTGGGTATGTGGGTTGTTTTGGTGGTGGGTTTTGTTTGGGTTTTTTTTTTTTTTTGGGGGGGGGAGGTGTAGCAGGCTTGGTTTTGTTTTAATGCAGCATATTAACATTTCTTAAATATTTCAGGAACTAAGCACAGTGAGTAGTCTTGGTCTTCTGAAAAAGCAGACAAGTTAAATGATGTCCTTGGTAAATCAGTCTTGACCACTGGCATTTTTACTGTTTGAGGACTCTGTCCTCACTGACCAGATTTGAGGGAAGTAACTGATTTGCCTCTTGCTGGTTGCAATTTAAATTAACACAATTTGTTAGTGTAGTGAAAGAATGATGAAGTTAACTGCTGACGTTATTCTCTCAGAGATTATTTTAAAACATGGGCATTACATGTAATTTTCCTGAGGATGCTAAAAATAATAATAAAAAAATATTCAAGCAAGGTTCAGAGTAGTTTTTTAAATGCAGAAATGTCTTAAGTTCACCTGACTTTGGTGTCGGTCTTCAGCAAGCCTTAGGGCATGAAAGGGTGAAAGGCAGCAAAAGAGGAGGAGGATTGATATTTCATGGTATTACCTATTTACATAGAACTCAATGTTACTGAAATGTTGATTTCACTGCAAGCATAGCAGTTCCTCTGTAGTAAGAGAAGTTTTCAAAATAACCTTTAGAGTTGAGGTGTCACTGTTAAAAGAAGAAAGGCTGGGCTGCAAGAGATACTACACATAAATACATCTATGTATAAAAACGTATTTCACTTTAAAATGGGACTTCTATTTTAAAGCTAATAAATACGCACTTATAACAAAAATACTTTCCTTCATGTGGTACTAACTTTACTCATGTTTTCAAATCCCCTTTCCACCAAAAAAATATTTTAGAGAGAACTAGAGTTTGATCCCTATTAAAAGTAATTAGACTTAACTCTTCCTGGAGCATGCTGCCATAGGATACACATAGAACTGATATTTTTTATTATTATTATTAGAATCTATAAAGTGGAAAAATATCCTTTTGTACAGAACTTTCACCTCAACTATTTCAGCATTCTTGAATGAAGAACAGGAGGCATTCCAAGTTGCATTGCTGCAAAGACAAACCACATGCATCCATATACAGATATTTATTGAAGAACTGAAAAAAACCTTTAACCTCTTCCATCAATTAAGAGTATTAGTTACTTTGCAGTTCAGCCGAAGTAGCTCTGTGGTCTGTAAAGTCTTTCCATATTTCACTCTATGGTTTACAAAAAAATTAAAAAAAGTTTTCTTGGAATAAGATCTCATCCTATTTTTTTTTCAAATTTTAAAGCATGTCTAATTACTGCTAAGTGCTCTTCTGGAAGTAACATAAAATCTACTTGTAAGATCCTGGGAGTTCACAGCACCAGTGAAAGTGAAAAAATAACTAAAGAGAACAACAACAAAATAAGTCATCATCTCATTTTGAAATTGGCCAAATCTGATGAAGGCTAAAGTGATCACACACTCTCAGCTCATGGGAATGCAGATTTGCCTCTTAAAGATTCTTGTTTTCACAAATTGGAAGAGGAGAGCAGAACTGTTTCTGATATCTTTGAAGACCAGCTGCAGGCCTAAAACTAATAAAGATGAAAGTCTTTGTGCCCACTTCAGAAGAGATGGATGTGAAATATATCAAACATCAGAGGCATTATGAAGTCAACAATGCTAACAGCCGTGTCAACACGAGTCCATACCATTAGAATCGTTAGTAGCAGAAAAAACAATTAAGGATAGAAATTCAAAGTGTAGCCAGATTCAGACTGGCACGTTCCCCAGAATTTTTCAAATTACAGTCCAAGGATATCCTCCGATCAGCGTTAAACAGTTTAATCATTCCACTGTCTTTGTGTAGAAATGTAAAACACATACTCCAGTTCAGCAGGGACTCTGAGAGTGACAAAAAGAATGGATCAAGATCTCACCAGCCCAAGTGATTCCATGTACCAGGAGCATAGAAACTGTTTTCCTTGCTTCCTGCAAATTTAATTTCCCGTTTGCTCCATTATTCTACCACAGTTTACTGCAGCTCTGAGAACCCCAACAGCAGCCCACTCCCCGCCCCCCTAGGGTGAGGGAGGAGAGTCTGCTCAGCACCACGCTGCTGCTGCTGCTGCTTCCTCATGTCATCATCGTTAGGGTCAAGCCTGGCACCACTTGCCCTGGGGGACTTCTGGCTTTAAAGTAGTTCCTATCTCTTTGTGACATTATATGTGCACACCACCAGAAAGCCACTAATATTCTGATCAGTAAGTTCCTTTTCAAACGCTGGTAAAAAGCAGTTTCTTTAAGTTTGCTGGATGAAGCAGAGCTACCAGGACACCCCATGTATTTATTCTCTCAAGCACAGGGCGAACCAGCTATTCTGGGTGCAATTTTCCTTAACCACATCGTGACCATCTGATGTATTAGAAGAATGGTACTTAACTGTGAGATAACAGGTAGAAGAATGAATACATGTCAGAGCATTTCAGACATTTGCTGTAGTGATAGGACTTCCTTTGGGAGTCTTCCCACAAGGACTGGAAGTTTCCACAAGGGTCTGCATTTGCACTTTGTCCAGTGTTGCTTATTATCCTTACTACTTCTACAGACTGGTCTAGGAAAGTATTAGGCAAAAGCCCAATTGAAACAAAGTAACCTTTGTAAAGTAAAAATAGTACAGATTAATAAAGAGGCTGGAAGCACAGTTTCTTTTGTTATTTTGGCAATTTTTCACATACAACTCCCTCCAACCCCCAACAGCTGGAAAACTGGGTTTCATTCCCTTTTCTGGTACATCCTGCAGACAGTAAACCCACCTTATCCATTTGCAAAATCACTTGCTTTCCTTGCGATTGCTGTCAAAATCCAAGCTGACAACAAAAACACTCCCTTACAGACACATGCACCATTGCCACAGCACATACCACTCAAGCTCTAATGCCTGGTGCAGGATGCAATCACTAGGGATAAGAAGCTGGTAAACCTGGACATCTACTCACAGCTCAGCCTAAAGTCGTTCATTTACACAATATCCTCAGACTCAAAGGCATTTAGTTATATCCATTCAGGTTTCCTATTCTAATAACACCCTGCACAGGACAACATTTTTTTTCCTGTGCTACTGGAAAATACTACTACATAAATATTAAGCAACACCAATACTTACCAGCAATTCCTAATTAAATAGCCAAGGGACTTTAATTTGCCTCCTAAAGCTTTAACTTTTACAGTTACTCTAAGAAGAGAAGAGAAAAAGCCACTTCCTTATTTGTGTTATAAATTACGTTTTAATATTTATTCAAATTCTGGTTACAAGTAAAAATAATTGTGTCTCCATGCGAAAAGGCAGGAGTTAAGATAACATGTTTAAGGGCATTCTGTGTAACTATAAATTTTAAAAAGCACCTTATGATAAATACTTGCTGTGTCTACCTACTTATGGAGATAAATCCTGAAAGATTATAAGAACCATCCCCTTTTTCAACAGAGCATGTGATTATCTTTTCACCGGGCTCGTATTACCAACTAGTCTGGGCTAGAAGACCAGTCTTAGATTGCTAACATAACAAAATCTTACACCTTTAGTACAACAGAACTTACCATAAGTCAAAGTAAAAAATTAACCTCAAAAAACATTTAATGACATCCAAAGCTAAAGAAAACCCATAAAAGAGTTTTTTCATTAAAGTCCAGATTTTACTATTACCTTAACATCAAAACACCAGAAAGTCATTAAAACTTCCTTTATTATTATTATGGTTGTTTATTATTATTGTTGGGGGTGGTGGTGAGAGCAGATAGTTGTTTCCCCCCCCCCCCCCCCCCCCCCCCCCGCCTTTAAATTCAAAGTACTGTACCATCATTACTACCTGAATCTTTAAATTAGCCATAGTCATTTGATGACACAGTCTACTGGAATCCTTCTCATCTGCCCTTTCCCTCTTTTATTCCATGTACATTACAGCTGGTAATGTGGATGAAATCCAGATGTTATGTAAAACAGCTGCAAATATGTGCTTCTATCTAAGCCTCTAGTGCTTTTACTCATACACAGAAAATGCCTATACTGTCAATGTTTGTGAGATCAGTTCAGTAGAAAAAAAAAAGTCAGCTGCTATGCCTCATTACCAAAAGTCAAAAAGAACTCCTAGACAAACTCAGATCTTGACTTAAATTTGGATACCAGTTGGTTATCAAGTTATTCATTCAATGTCAAAATGTACTACTTTGTGTACCAGTTTCATGGCTTTTCCCCCCCTATAAATACATTATTCGTTGTATTTTACTTTTTTTCATTTTGATCCATACATACATAGCCGCACTCTATAAGAGCTGATTATCTATCCTCCTCCTAGGTTTGTCAAAGCCTTATCTAAATATGCAGTCCTAGTTCGTTAATGAAAATGAAAGCCCTAATTTTTCTCCCATTCCATTGCCTTAACTCTGAATCATATTATTTCTACTCACAGCATGCTTTTTTAGGTAAACTAAGTAGAATTATTGATTGGTCACAGTAGAAAACACAAACAAAAAACTCAAGCACTAATATGTGCATAGAATACCACCATATTAAGCGGTTTATAGAAAAGAAAGAAAAAAATGTTAGTCTCATGTAAATATTAGAATTGTGAAGTTGAATATGAAGCATCAAATGTTAGTTTTCATACACATGTTATATAATGAAAAATTATATTTGTCTAACACTGAATTAGAAGGTAAACTGATGACAAATTATTAAACGATCTTGTTAAATCTGGTATATTAGACAGTGTACAACCACATAGTAAAAAAGCATTCCCATTTTTTTCTGCACACACACACACAAAATACTGTCATAATTTTATTGCTGTCAAAGAAGATGGAAGAAGAGGAAACAACATCTACTTTTGATTAAACAGTTCATATTGAAACGGACTGTGGAATCCTCTTTTTAACAATGTACAAGCCTGTGAATTTTTATCATTAGTCGTCATACCAGACTTGTTCCTGAGAATGGTATCTTTCCAAGGAAAGAGGGTAAGCAAGTATTTGTAAATATTTACAGCAAATATTTTCTGCCATTTGTGATGCAGAACCCAGAAAATTACTTTGACAAAATTAAGAGTTATTATTTTTATTTTTATATATCCATATACATACAGACATATACATATATACACGCACATATAAAACTATTCTATACATAATTCTAAATTACCATGTTTGTGCGGAAGCCTGTGGGGATGTACTGTCTCCTGGGAAAGGCACACAGTTCCTAGCTCAGGAAGGATCATCTACCTGCCTGCAGCACACTTGGCACCCAGAAGAAATTCTGAGATACCATACAGGGACTCTCCACAACGCTGTAACTAGCTGCCCAACTCTACCACCAGTTCCCATTTTTTACTCCGTGGTGGTCTTTGCAGAGTATCAGTACAAATAATAGCTGAACACAGTCTGACACAGCTGGATAATAAAGGTGTGAGCATGAACGCAAGGGACAGTAAACGAGTTACTCAGTATGCGGTTGCAGAGAAGATCTGAATACTCAGAATTGGTCTAAGATTACAGGAGGAAAATACTGAAAACATTTCTACAAATGGAGTACTGCAGTATCTTACCAGTGTAAGAGTGACTAAGAAAAGACAAAGCATTAAACTGATAGATACATATACCTCCTGATTACTGGGGATGTAAGAGAAAAGAAAGGCTTCCAATGAATTAAGAAAAATGTGTGTCACAAAGCACAAAAAGAGGCTGACAGTGCAGTGCTGAAACCGCCAGGGTAATAACCCTACAGACAGTTTCTCATTTCTACGGGTCTCCATGCAGCAGGACTGTGGAAGGAACGCAGATATAATTTGTCTCAAGTTATTTCTTTTTTTCCATTGTCTGATCACAATTTTACTGGGCTTGTTTGGGTTTGCAACTACAGTTGCCTGCAAAGATTTTTCTTCTGAGAAAACCACTCCACAGCTACTGAGGGTTCTCAGTTTTCCCACCACAGCACCACAACTGGGTAGTGCCCATCCAGGACACTGCTTAACAAGTACTAACTGACCCCTTAATGTAACTGATTATAGACTGGATTATACCCTATACATTACAGTAAAATATAAGTGAGGTTATCAAAATGGGCACCAGTTCAGCTTGTAGAGTTATGGTTTACTGATGACTGTATTCCAGAAAAAACAGAAGTGTAAAAACATAACATTCATAAAATCCTGTATTCATGATTATTCACCATTTCTAACTGTGAAAAATAATTTATAATTTTAACTCCATATTATTCCAGGGTTTTTGATTCTTCATTTCTTTTTACAACAAAATGCCATTTTACATGACATAATTCAGTATCAACTAGAGTCAGTCACTTGACAGTGGTGCTAAGAAGTTGTGAAACTTTTCAGTACATGTGTCCTACAGAAAAGGCCTTTTTCCTCCCTAAATTATACTCTTTCATACCCCATTACTCATACTTTCCACTTCCATTTCCAAAGGCAGGAGTATAGGTTTCTTAAGTATCAGGGATGAAGCGTTACCCTTTCTTCTTATTTTATTATGTTTATGATTTCCCCCTTCTTTCAATCTTGAAAAATGTTGAAGTGAACATGGAGGAAAAGTAGTCAGTTCTGGGGAAATCCCTGCTTTCTTTTTGGGGAAAAAAAAAAAAAAGGATCTTTTTAAAAAGAAGAATAATTTATGAAAACATTTTCACAACATATTTTTCCTTCTTCCCTTCCACCTCCAATAAATCAATAAGAAAATAAATAGAAACCTTTTAATAAGTAATTAATCATTTCTACAAGTTGAAACGTTTCTGATTTGCAAGACAACTGTTTTAAAATTTAGGTATAAATCTCATTACACTGTTATTTTCCACTTACATGCACAAATTAAGTTTTCTGCAGAAAACATGGAAAAATCACAGATATTCTCATTAAAGAGCAGAGGTTAAAGGCCTTTTGGTTTTAACCAAACTTATGCAAACAAAGGGAGAGTTCTACTATGCTACTTCCTGGAGATTAACCCCTATTTCCCAAAATAACCCCCCCTCAAGTTGCTTTCCATTCTTTTAGAAGATTCATTTAAGCTACTTTCATCTCTCTAGAAGATTAAAATCTAATCAACAGCAGAATATAGACCAAAAAGCCTTTGCCTATCATTAACAACTTCAAATTATGGCTCATAAAACAATAACACTCCGAAGTTTATTCATGTGTCTGTTTCAGAAGGGTGGCTTTTGACATTTTTCGTACAAGTTCACCTGCTTTCCTCCTCTACCACCATTTACTGACAAGTATAAAAATGCAATGAAACAAAACTATTTCTAAGAATTATAAATATTAACATAGATGTCTTACAGTATCTTGCAGTGTCTTTTGGTACCAGATGCCTCCTTCCAGAAGGACAGGCTACCATGTTTGTGTAGTTAGGGAACAGGCAAACTAAACAAACGATTCTTAAAGCTTAATTCTTGCAGCTGTCTTCATTCTTTTAGTACAGCTGTGCAAGCTATGAAAAGCCTATGTCATAATTAACTATTTTGCTTTCACTTCTCATCTCCTCTATAAAAGACATAAATCAGTCACTTTTATGCCAAAACTTGTAATATACATAAATATAATCACTATTATAGTAGTTAAACCAAACTTAACAAGAGTCAGAATCATAGTGGCACTTACAATGTTAACTAACGTCTGCTGCTAATGACAAACTACTCTAAGTAGATACTTCATACAGCAAATGTCATTTCTCTTTTGGCTGTGCTACTATCAGATAGATATCCCTTGTATTTTACTTATTTAAAAAAAAATAAAATAGTTCCCAGCAGAAAACCCACCAAACTCTCAAACTTTCAAGATCAATTATAGGATACTTATGTTCCATTCTGAATTTGTGCTGCTCCTATGCTGTAATGGAGGTAACCTAATAGCATTCTAACATCCTGCTGTTAGCTTCTTTTTTGTCAACTCTATGTAAATATTCATAATTTTTGATAGCTGTATTATGTAAATGCACGTTTTAAAAAAGTCTGTATAAAATATCCAAGAGCTTTTCCAGTCTAAATACTACCCCCATATTTATTCTCACTACTATTTGTGAGGTCTCTGATTTCTGTAATCACTCTTGCCATTTACAACTCTCACCAAGATCTAAATGACGCACGGAGAGACAGCTTCTGCCATCTCCCTGGGGACGACTCTCAGAATAACACATTATTCATAATGAATAAGTCTAGTTGGATACGCTCCTCAGGAATATCAGACAGGCTGAATTACCAGCATCTTCAAAGAAAAAGTCTTCACTGTAAAACTATTTTCTTCAGACTACATCTGCCCGAAGCCCAGCATAAGTCTAACAAAATAAAATAATTCCGTGTTTGCATGGTTCACAAATAGTAAGAGTCAACTTTCATCTCACAGAATCCTAGTTACAGTCAGGAATATTATTACGAGCACACTTGCCATCTGTACTCAAACACTAATGGCGCAACTGGATTGACTGTATATGGACAGAAATGGTCTCAGAAAGATTTGGATTACAAAACAGATAAAATATAACAGATGTGCCCAACAGCAGGCAGGCTGGCATTCACTTCGCAGCAGCTGAAGCTTCCAAGAGTAAGCATACTGGAGTAATTCATCTGTTTTAAGCTTTCAAGTCACAAAAAAAAGTGCAAGTTCAAAAGTACCCAAAGGGGGGGGGGGGGGGGGGGGGGGGCGGAGGGAGAAAAGGGAAAAAAAGAAGGCGGGGGAGATTTCTTTCTTGGATCATGGATGGTATGGTCAACAAGCTGCAGCTCTAAACCCTGTAGCATTATTTTCTACTCTGGATCCAGGCTTAGCCAACCCATTCTGAAGCTCCTGCATGTGCCCCTGCTCTGTAGTGAACTGGGTAGATCACCTCCCTGCCCACCGGGACTCCAGGCACATCAGAAATGGGGTAAAAAAAGCAAATGCCATGACGCGAACCTGCAATGAGCAATCTTGCATTACCCAACTGACCCATGTAGGTTTAAGCGTTGCAATGCCCACAGGCCCTGGTACACCCATGCTAAGCACAGGGCTGGGGAGAAAAGCAGATTGCTTCAAAGAGCGCTCCTTCCCACCGGGGAGGGCACTGTCTAAAGCTCAATAAAGGCAAGCACTGAGCACAGCATTATACAGCCAAAACTGGGCTTCCGGTTGAGCTAGAACTAAGCGTTACCCATGTTTATCAGCATCAAAGGGCTACCTTCCTCCTGTAAAAACGGATATGTGTGAAAATCCTGGGAAGATCTCCTTGGGCTAGGAACTATCAGTTTCCTAAATCCCATGCAAATCTGTTAAGGCAAAGGGAAGGGAACCACCACCATCTCTTCTTGTAATCTTGTTTCTAAGTTATGAAAGCCAGTAACAGATTTACACCACAATTTTTTTTTTCCACATTATGTTCAGATGGTGTTCCACTTACAAAGACCATAACTTATTGTGTGTCACCACATTCAAGGGGAAAAATAAATTTTTAAAATCCATCTTTAAATATTTGCCAAGCTTATACCAGAGCAGCAGGCACATCTGACGAAGTTTTATCCTACTTTACTAGTTCTGGAAAAAAAATGCAACAGATAGAAATACTGTTTCCAAATTGAAAGACAAAAATTTGGAAGAAGCCCAATTTTCTTCCACTCTATTGATCTGAGAATAACATAATGACCTGATGAAGTCAACTGTCAAATACTTCTGAGGCAGACTTTAGGAGCACCAGATGGCATTATTCAGAAGTTCTTATAGTCTTGGTCCTACCGGCTGGCTCAATGGGATTAAAAAAAAATAATGTTATTTTCCATATTAAATGCTACTTCTAACCAAAGTAGTATTTCCACTACAAAAAGGTTATGTGCTTAGAGGTGACACAAGGCTGACTGGGTTTTGTCTAATAAGTCTCCAGCCTTCAAATCAAATTAATATGTAGGCAGGTGCCAGAATAAGTTAAAATCAATATTGTATTTATATTAAAATTCTAAACAAATACACAATTGAAAATTAAGTCTTGCCGATTACATGCATTCCCACCTTGCCTTGCCAGTCCCAACTCTGAAAACTTCAAGTTCTCAGATCATTCAAGTTAATGCCAACTATGTTAATGCTTCTAGTTTTACAGAAGAACACCTTATTCAACCTACAATTTTTGTCTGACTTGTAAGCATAATTGTAAGGAAAAACATCCAATTATTTAAAAAAGATTCTCCAAAGGTTATCAGAAATACTGTCTAGAGAGCACCTGAATGTCAGAGTGTAATAGCAGAATTTAAGCATCATAGGCATTTGCATTAAAAGCAGAACAGATCTCAGTTTTCAACACATCAGGACATAACTGAATGGATGTTAATATCCCACGTAAAGGAGGCACTCTCAAAGTTGTTGTTCTCAATACCAAAGGAAATAACAGTATAATCCACTTTGCTGGAACTGGAACTGGGCTGGCAGAATGAATGCCAGGTGGTAAGAGCTGAAGCACTTGATTTCAGGTTGTTTTCTTGGAAGGTCTATTCAATCGCTTAATAATTAAAAAAAAAAAAAGTTAAGATTAACAACTGACAACATTGCTGGCTACTACTACCCCATCCTAAGGACTGAGATCATGCTGGATATTATATTTGAGAATTTGTACATAAACATACAGAATAAGAATTTAAGTGCACCTGATTTACAAAAGTCATTAATTAGCGATTTCTTTTTTAATGAGTCTGTTACACAAAAAAAAAGGTTAATGACAACACTCTGGTTGCAAGAATTCCCCTCCTACTCCTACTCCTCTTCCCCCTTCAACTTGAGTGAGAAGTTTAATTTGACTTTCCAGCAATTATGCTCTCATTGCTACAAAAATCTGATCTTATTTCAACACCCCTAACTCTACTTCACCAAGATTTCTGGTAGGCATTTATAAACCAGCACAGATCAACAGTCAAGAACAGAATTAGCAAACTAGCTGAACAACATGAAAATATCTTCTGACATATGGTCTCCAGGAGGCCGCACATGAACACAACAGCCATTTCCCAAAACGGCTGGCAGTACATGAGGCAGACTGCACCTCCACCAGCAGCCAACATCAGACTCTTTAAAGGCAAACCAGTCATGTAATCTCTCCAATACGAGATAATAATTAAGAGGAGACCAAAACACAAAGTTAGGCCAAAAATACCAAACGTTACTGGAAATGTTTCACTTATTTATATAAAATACTCAACCATGTCTTTGAAAGGTACTGAAATAATACCAAGGCATGCAGCAGCTGGGGAGGTCTGGTGTTTAGTAAGGGATCGTCATTTGCAGGTCTTCTCTAAAGTCTGCACAAGCAAAAGGCAGTGCAGGTTTTTGTTCTTTGAAGATTATTCTGCTGTAATTTCTGATCATTCTGAAATAAGGAAACAGTGTTGCAATGCCTTGGTATGTTAATGGCAACTTTAATAAGTTATTTATGTGAACGGTAAATTTACAAAATCCCTCAAAACAAACAAACAAAAAGCCACATCAATGAGACACATTTCTCCCTGTGAAACAGCTTATTATTTACAACCCCAATTTTGAAAACACGTATTCATGTGCTTAATCCTAAAGACTGTAGTTAGTACCAAAGGTCAATGAAATCATACAAGTAAATTTACATCTACACAAAAAGCATGCACATAAATGAGTGAAGTGTTTTTAACAGTAATTTCTGTTTTAATAGAATTTATGTAGAAACCTTTCTTTTTTATTATTTTTAGATGACATTTATAAGAGTGCCTTAGGTCAGAAGTGGTTTCCCCAAAGACTAATCAGTGGTAAACTACAGAAAATGAAGGGCAGGTATTTATTTTGGGGGTGTTTGGTTTGGTTTGGGGTTTTTATTGTTGTTATTGTTGGGGTTTTTTTAAAACTAAGAGACCATCACTTGTCCTTATGTCCAATGTAGTCCCTCAAAAAACAGTGATGGGACAACTGTTGCTAGTATACTAATGATTTTAGAAAGTAGCAGAAAAGTGAAACAACAGAGAACTAAACTGGAATGGACATGTAAAAAAAAAAAAAAATCACAGACAAACAACCATGAGAAGCTGAGGGAAGAGTTCACAATAGCAACTGATAAAACTGGATCTGCAACAAGAACCACAGCACACTGAGAAACAAAGCACTGGTATCACTAAAGACCCTTTGAAATTATCAGGTCAAACTTCAGCTGAGATCAGAAATGGAACTTTAAGATTGTTATGCTGAAAAAATAGGCAAGTATGAGGATCCAGGGAACAGCAGTCGGCCTCAGTTCCATTCTCAGGCAGCAAACAGAGCAAGTCCTAACAGAAACTACCTCCAGACACAAGAAGAGCAAAGAGGCGACATACAGATGCCACCACTTATATGCTCTTCAGCAACCCATCTTCTATGATGAGATGGCTGGCTCTGTAGATGAGCAGACACCAGCCCATTTCATTTATTTTGCAAGGCTTTCAACACTCCCCAACATCAAATAACCCATCACTTCTCCTCATAGCCAAGCTGAGGAGATATGGGCAGGATGGGTGGAGAAGGTGGGTGAAAAACTGGCTGGACCACCAGGCTCAAAAGGTAGTGGTCACTGGTTTGAAAGTATATTGACGTTGATGCTGTCTAATATTTTTCCAGTGACCTAGGCAAAAGGAAGAAGCACAATGTCAGTGTGTTTGAAGGTGAGAAGGAAGGGGCCAGCGCAGGCTGGTGGGCAGGCCTGCAGCAGGGGCCCTGCGCGGCCCCTCAGGGCAGGCAGCCTCAGCCCGGGGAACGCGCGGCCTGAGCGGAGCGGGCGGGGGGCAGCGTCTGCTGAGGCCGCAGCCCCCCGGGGAGGGCCCTGGGGGTCCTGGTGGGCTGCCAGATGAACAGGTCAGCAGTGCACCCTTGCGGCAACGAGAGCCAACAGAGCCGGCTGCATGGCCACAGAAAAGATCAAACCGATCGCCGCCGAGGCTGCACCAAGGGGCCTGTACGGGGGCAAGCTGTAGGCAGCGCTGTGGCGGGCCGGCCAGAGTGCCCAAGGGTCTGCAGCAAACGAGGCAGGAGGAAGGACTGGAGGACCTGGGTTGGTTTGGGCTGGAGAAGAGAAGGCTAAGAATGCAGCTCATAGCGGTTTTCCACTGCCTAAAGGAGGGGGCCGTAGATGAGAATCTAACTCAGGACATGAGTAACAGGACAGAATCCAACGGTTGCAAGTGGCAGCAACACAAGGTCCAACTGAAGGTCAGGATGGCAAGCCTTCACACAGAGCGGGCAAGCACCAGGGCAGGCTCCATCCCTAGCAACTTTCAAAATTCAGCTGGGCAAGACCCTGAGCTGCCTCACCTAACCCAGCTTTGCTGTGAGGAGCAGCCTGGATGAGATGACCTCCAGAGCTCCCCTCCGGACTAGGTTACTGTATGATGCCAGCACAACTGGTCCACAACGGCTTCATTAGGATCCAGTGAAGCTGGAAAGCAGTCAAATGGCAAGTCCAAAGATTTGTCATACACCACAGTGATTTCTTTAAACTCTGAATATTCCAAACAAAGAACCTCAAGCCTGGCTGCCCTTGACGTTTGCTCTTCCTCTGCACTCTGTGGCACATCTTCCCATTACCTCCATGTAGATGCAGGCTGGCTCCTAACAAACTCGTTGCTCCAGGCATGGGGACAAAGATCTGCAACATTTGGTGGTTAAGCGATGGTATGTAAGACCAGATTTTTTCTTGTGTGGTTTTCTTGTGTACTCCCTTATGATAACTATCTGGAACATGGAGGGTTATCCAGAATACAAAAAAGTGTTCAGAAATCTTACTTTTTTATGTGTGCAGAACCACTGAGAAAAATATCTTTAAGATTAATATAGAGCTACATTAACTTTAACATTATTCCTATGAAGTTTAAAATGGTTTTGACTTCAAATGATGTAATTGCTTCACACAGAATACAACAAAAAATAAAACTTGTTGATAACTTGTGTGTTATATTAAAACATTAGAATAACTTCACAACAAAAAGAACAAGACATTTTCTAATAGGAGAATTTAAAACCCACATTAAGGGAATTCAAGTAGTGAATCCCAAAAGTAAAAGTACCAGTTACCATAGGTACTGCTTTTATCCTTATCAGCAATAAAAAAAATGTAATTGCTGCATATACATAGAAAATGTATGCCTATGTATTAACGATATGCACTAGCAATCATCAAATGCAGTTTCTTTTCAGGGATGTGATGGAGTGTTCCAGCTTCTCATTCTACAGGCAGACTGAGCAGAATGGAAAGCAAAGCATTTTCTGATGTATGCAACAATATTACACACATTAAAAAAAATAATTACAAAATCTCACAACTTCTGCCCATACTAAAGGCAACTTTCTGGAATCATTATATGTTCATGGAAGACTTAACAGAACTGTACTTATCAAAAACCCTCAAGTCCAGTTTTCCCAAAATAAAGGCTTTTTTTTTCCAAAAGTAGTAAATAAAAAAACCTTAGGCAAAAAACTTAGGGGCATCTTCATTTAAAAGTTGGAATCAAACTCTCCCACTCTATTGCATAACTCTACACAACAACTTGAATTCAGGTTTTGGAAATAAACTAAGGATATGGAAGTTGCTTTTGCTAAATATATGTATTAATAAATACACCTATCCCTCTGATAGGAAAAGCAGGTGTTGCTTATGCTATCTGAGTATTTCCTGTATCAATAGCATCCTGCTTAATCATTGGTGTCTGTAATTTTGCACAAACAGGATTTACAATAGTACCAAATACTGAAAAAGTTAGGAAAAGATGTCATAGACAACTTTTGAAACTACAAGACAGTCATTCCCATTTAAGATAATGCTACCTCATGCAGCAAGATGCATGGATTCATTTCAAAAATTATTGCAATGCAACAGCTTTGAAATCTGCTTCACAATCTTAAATAGGTAGAAAAGAATTTACACATCCAGAAGAAAAGAAAGAGTAAAAAAATGTGTACCCACAGAATTTCTTCTTTATAAAGCCAAGAATAATTTTCTAGAATTTTACACACAGGTTTTGCTATGTATGTTCAACGTAAAAGTGAACAGAAGCCTCATGCCCAAACCTCACAGAATTTTTAAGTAAACAACTTGGATTCAGAATTGTGACCAATTTTGCCAACCAGCACACTCACGAGGGTTATAAAGTTATTCTGAAAGTGTGCCAAAATGACACTGTTTAAGAATACAACTCTGGAAATTATAGACTTACTGCAAGTCGCAAGAAACAAAGTGTTCCTTGCACTAGCAATGTCCCAGAGCTGGCTGCTTAAAACTGATGCAGACACATTAATCAAAAATTTGCAGCTAGAACAAAGAGGACAAGTTCCACATGACATGGAATTCAGAAATGTATGTGCTACAGAAATGTTTTAATGAAACAACAGGACAATTGTATTGGTTCCACCAGCCAGAAAACTTCTACCTACATAACAATACTAAAACATTCCCTAAAGGGTGGTTGTATAAATGGCTATTCAGGAAGAATGTAGAAGAAATGAATACATCTAAAGTGGCCTTCCCTGTCACAGCTCCAACTCCACCCAAAAGAATAAATATTAGTAAATTATTTTTTTAAAATGTGATCTAATTATGCCTTTTCTTTATCTTGAAGTTACAGTGTTTTTCTGCTCATTCCCTACATGGCTTCTGCATTTGATCAGGCCTGAGTACAAAAAGAGATTGGTTGCATCTGAAAGCATGTAAATGCAAATGTAAACATAAATACAAAAAATGTAAGAGAAGACAAAATAGCTCTGTTTCTCTCTGTTGTCTCAGGCATGCAGCTCCTTGAGCTGAAATGGGAGTGGTGGGAGGGTGGGGGGGATATAAAAATACTGTTTTTCATAAGCTGTCATCTTTCTATGCTTGATATTTTGCTGAGAAATTGGAAAGTGACACTGCAGGCAGATATTAACTTATCATTCCAAACAGCAATGACCAAAGTGTCTGTGCAAATCCAGTAGATTCTAAGTGAAACATCTACAAAACTCCATGGCTCAATCAGTTTCTTGAACCTTTCTGCCTCATTCCATTTATCTTATTTCCTCCAATCACTTCTATCATATCTAATTTAACACCTACCACAACAAACATTTACTACCAGCAATTGTTATAATACTGTTCTCAAATATTAATTTCTCCAAGAATGGGTCTTTAGACAACAACGGTAAATTATAAAGTAATTGCATGGTGCCACATCTTTATGACTCGCTAGCAACATTAGAAATAACCATTAAATCAGTAATCATGCAACTTCTCAAATGCACTGAAAATACAAAGAACGGGGCTGAAGAAAAATAACAGCAGCAATAAAAGTATCAAGTAACAAAGATTCTTTTTGCCAATTCAGAGGACTCTGGTGATAGTGGCTGGGCAAGTCCTCTAGACTGACCACACTAAATTAACTCGTGTGCACTGCCAGCCAGAAATAGTATCACTCTTTGGACTCCTCTTTCCTACGCTATGCCCAGCTAGCTAGCAGTAAAGCAGATTTATAGAATAAAAACAAATCAGTATTATTTCTTCCTGACTCTTGTTTTCTTCTGATTATCTTCTGAAAGCTTTGTAATAGAGCCAACAGTAATTTATAGCCCAAGTCAAATTAAATGAATAACAGGAAACTGCAAAGCGTTAGATTTCTTTACAGGGTAGCACTCCAAAAGGTAGACAAAACAAACTGGCTTAGGGAGGCAGCTATAGTAAACTATGCTTCATTAAACACATGAAGAGTTTAATTCTATTGAATAAGCTTTTGTTAAATATCTGCTTCCTTGAAATCAAAATGGTCATAAAAAAGAAAAAGTGAGGTAACTTTAAAGGATTACAGCAGGAAGGCATCTGTCGTCCCACAGACATTCAATGCATTCATACTGTATTAGTGAAAGGGCTGAGAAAAGTGACGGAAACTCCAATTTTGCAGCAGTACGGAGTATAATGCTCTCCAAGCTGTCCTTCAGTGGGATGGCCAAATGAGGTTAATGATTCTAACACTGAACATGCTTCCCCAAACCCCATGCTGTGACCATTTCTCCTGGGACCAGCACTGCAGAAAAAAAACCATTTCCACCAAATCTTCTGCTGTGAATAACTGAAGAAACAGAGCAGCCAACACATCCACACAAACAGTTCACAAACTCCACTTTTTAATACTTGTGTATTGCAAACACAAGAATATCCCTCTGCAAAATTACTACTACAGTGCTTCAGCTGTTCTCACGCAAGGTAAGCAGAAAGCTTTCAAGGGCATTTATGCCTACATTCAATCACTTCACAGCACCTCCACTTGCGGTTCCACAAATCAAACCCCTTAGATTAATGTATACTTTCACTATCCTCACATTCCTTCCCAATGAGCCACAAAAAACATTCACTTATATCTGCATGTCCAACCAGACTGACAAATAATTCTGTAGGAAAAAAAATGATAGGAATGCCTCCCCCCCCCGCCCCCCCCCCAAGGCCACATTAGGCCACTTCTAAGGTTAAACTGAAAATGACCAAAATTCTGCAGAGCACAGCCAGACAAAGGAATGCTACATTGGCTGCTGAGAGGATGGCAGGGTTTGTGTCCTTCAGGTACTCCCATTTCTACAGCCATAGTCTTTATTAGTTATATTAGGTGGGCACAGCAAGAAGGGGGGGAGCTACAGGGGGCACTGCAGCTGCTAGAAGCATCCTCCATGTCTGATGGAATCAATGCCACCTGGCTCCAAGATGGATCTGCTGATGGCCAAGACCAAGCCCATCATCGATGGTGGTAGCACCTCTGGGATAACATGTTTGAGAAGAGAGAGAAGTTTCTGCACAGCAGCAGCAGGAGAGGAGTGAGAATATGTGAGCGGAGCAGCCCTGCAGCCCCCCAGGCCGGCACAGGGGGAGGGGCAGGGGGTGCTCCAGGGCCGGAGCAGAGGCTCCCCTGCAGCCCCAGGGGAAGCCCATGGGGAGGCCGGCTGTGCCCTCAGCCCGTGGGGGTTAACGCTGGAGCAGATCCCACCCGCAGCCCGTGGGGACCCCACGCTGGAGCAGGTGGATGCCCAAAGGAGGCTGTGACCCGTGGGCAGCCCACGCTGGAGCAGCCCCTGGCAGGACCTGCGGCCCCATGGAGAAGAGGAGCCCGGGCTGGGGCGGGTTTGCTGGCAGGACCTGTGACCCCACGGGGGACCCACGCTGGAGCCGGCTGTTACCAAAGGACTGAAGCTCATGAAAGGCACCCACGCTGAAGCAGTTTGTGAAGAACAGCAGCCCATGGGAAGGACTCACATTGTAGAAGTTCATGGAGGACTGCTGCCCTGGGAGGACCCCGTGCTGGAGCAGTGGAGAAGTGTGAGGAGGAAGGAGCAGCAGACAATGTGTGATGAACTGACCACAGCCCCCATTCCCTGTCCCTCTGCATGGCTCAGAGAGGAGGTAGAGAAACTGGGAGTAAAGTTGAGCCCAGAAAGAAAGGAACAGCGGGGGGAGGGTATTTTAAAGTTTGGTTTTATTTCTCATTACCCTACTCTGATTTTGATTGGCAATAATTAATTAATTTCCCTAAGTTGAGTCTGTTTTGCCCATGACGGTAATTGCTGAGTGATCTCTCCCTGGTCTTACCTCAACCCAGGAGACTTTCATTGTATTTTTCTCGCCCTGTCCAGCTGAAGAGGGGGAGTGACAAGTGGCTTGGTGGGCACCTGGCATCCAGCCAGGGTAACACACTACACCAGTACATGCTCCCATGAGGCTTGTCCTGAGGCTCTGGACCTCAGGATCAGAATTCTGATCCCCACCTCAGTCCACTATGGCTCCTGTCTTACCAGTATGCTTCAATGTCATAAAAAGGTTTATAAAAGACTACAAGAATGACAAAGCCAGGGAATTGCTTCTATTCAAGGAACAAGTAAAAATAATCTACAGCTCTTCAGCCTGGAAACACCAGGACAAAGGGGTAGTTTCACAGGTCTCTGTCATAGCACAGTGTTCACTGAGAAAGGCAGGTAAGAGAGAGCTCCAGCCACTAAGGAACCCAAAGGGCAACCAGCAGGTAAGTGGGCTCAAAATAAAGTAACTCTTTACAAAAATATACAGCTAACCTGTGAACATTTTTATGACAGAGTACTGTGAATGCTGAAAATATACACAGATTGAAGGGGAAGCTGGACCTGTTACCAGAATAGAAGTCCACTGTGCATGGAAACTGCCTCTGACTCATGAAGTCACTGAATGACAGACAAATGCAGCCTGGGGGAGAATTTATGGATAGTATATGCATGTTCTCTTATATATTTACTAATCTGTTTACCTTTGGCCACTTCTCAGACAGGGAACACTGGCCTATACAGACATCTGAACACGTGTATGCTCATGTTTTACAGTAACGGTAGTTACATACATATTTGCAGGTTTTTCTTTTAATTCCTTCTAATATTCCACATTTCCATCATCAAAAACATGATCCTAAATGACAGACTAACATAATGGATAAGGATGGTATTGATTTTTACAGTAGCAATTGCTTTGGATCAAACTGCAATTAAAAAGTAGCTTGTCCTTATTCAGTACAATTTGGCACAATAACATGGGAAAAATTCAGAAAAGGGATAAATATTAGGTTAGTAAATCATGTCTTCAAAACTGCTGCATAGTTAGAGACATAACTATCTAGTCATGTTGCAGTTTCTCCAAGGCACACAGATCAATCTAGGCTTGAACTATCAAAAATATCTGATTTGCCCAATCTGCACACTATGAATTTTTTGTAAGCAATTAAAAAGCAATTAGGCAATGCAGTGAAGTAATTTAAATATTTAAAACACAACAAAATACTATGTTGCTAGCAGTAATAAGTCAAGAATTTGCATTTTGATACTCTGACACAGAATACAGTTTATTCTACTCAACCTGTATGACCAGAGACTCTCCCAAGACTCCGAAAGAGTATTTTGAAAGAAACATCTTGCAATCTAATCTTTCTAACATGAACGCAGGATGTTTAAACACGAAGGTAGAAGCCTACTAAGTTTTTAACACAAACCCCCTAACAGTCCCTTTCAGAGAATGCTTTCTTTGCCCTTCCTCAAGACCACCTTCTGTACTTGTCCACAGAGCTCCTTCTCTGCTCTCCCTCCAGGTGCTAGAATGTTATGACACAGCATGATAATAGCATTCTTTACTGCCTGTATCCCACTCCCAGGAAGAGGGAAAAGGAGTGCCCCTATTCCCATTTGTAAACAGTCTGGTATCTTCTGGGATGCAAAAACAGCTGAGGAAGGCACAGAACTACCTCCCTCATTCTTGGATGAATACTCTGAATAGTAGGCTACCATGGCAAAAAAAAGAGTCAGGACCGCCAATTCTTCCAGCCTTCTCCCTTTCAGTCAGAAATAAGGTAACTTGCATAAGACTGCCTCACATGCCAAAGCAGGCATTCAACCTTGCTAGGTTTTTTATAGGATATCATTCTTGGAAGGTCAAGGCACTAAGTTTTTTACTCTGGTAATAAAGGAGATCAGGAACAGTAAAGACGTAATTGATTGGTCCTATTTTTACCCAGGCAGGGCAGACGCTGCGCCTGTTCTTTTTCAGTTTGATGCAGATAACTAACTACATATTTCCTGCTGCCTATGATAAATAAAAAAAAACAAACAACAAAACAAAACACATTACTCAACCACAAAAATACATCCAGTGTTGACAAGAAATTGAGATACAATTTACAAACAAGATGCAATACACATGACTGGCTTCCTTCTTTGACATTTAGCAGCCCATATATGAAAAGGTCCTAAAAAATCAAGGCTAAGAAACATCTGTTTAAAAAAACACACTATTTATAGCCAACTAATTTCAGGCAGATGGCCCTGGATCAATATTTAAGGTATTTTTAACCAACAGTTGTTTAAAATAATTTAATTCAAAACCTATTAAAAATAAATCCCACAGGCTTGCAGCCTCCGCAGTTTTACCGCTGCAGCACCAAGCAGTTGGTAGCAATGTGAGGAATGCAGGTGTTGAAGAAGAGTGCAGATGGAAATACAGCTCTTCAGAGAGTTTGCCTCAAATCTGTTCCAAGCTTTGAAGATAAGGATATTTCCCTCCTCTGAATGGGGGATGGGGGACAACAAACAGTCTTAACTCTTGTCTTTCAACAAGTGTTTGACTAATAGGGGTGGTGGTCTCCTGTGCAAACTTAATATTTGAGCCTGGGTTCAAAGTATTCTCGGGAATACACGGGCTCCTTTTATGCACAACAGACTAGGTCTGCCCTGATAGTTGAGCATACAGAGCCCTGTATTAACTTCTCAGAAGGGCAAACTAGCTCACACAGAAAGTCCTGGACCTGAGACTCCTTAATAACACTGCACAGGGCAGAAATAAAGCCCTTGTAACCCTACTGAAGCGCTCCATAGATTCACATTGCTTTAAAACAAAACAAAAACTCCCAAACACCCCAAAATCCCTTCTGCCATCCAGCTACACTGAAGAGATTTAACCCTGCCAACAGGCACAGGAAATAGCACTTTCATTTTTTCTTGTCTCCTTAAAAGGATATTTTTTCCTCTTAAAGAACATTATCTACATGTCCCTAAAGTCACAGAAACCAGTGTCTGAAGAAAGCAAAAAGTTATTTTGGATGTTAACATATTATTTTCTTTTCCAATTCAAACAGTTTTAGGAAGCACCAAGTTCAGAGCTGCTGTAAACACATCCAATGCCATTTAATATACACATCTTCCTTACAGCCAGGAAGGATCAGCATACCATTTTCTAACGATTCAAGCCCATGTATCCTGACCACAAACATCCATTCTTAGCCTAAACTACTAAAGTCATCCTTTCCACCATAAGCGATGACTACATTACCACACACTCTTCAAACAGTAAACTCGCCCATCTTAGATACTTCTAATTAGAGGACAAAACTAAGCTGCTGTCTAAATTTAACAGAGAAGGCCAGAGTTGGGGATCAGAATTCTGGTCTCAAGGGCATTCCAGTCACGTCCACTGCCTCCAGACAGAGCCCACAACTCTCACATCCTCCAGCTAAGTCAGTAACACAGCTTCAGAAAGCTCTACCTCCTCCGCCTGCAAGGCACCAGTCTGCAGAAAAACCGTTCTCATTAGCTCTTCAAGAGACAGGCAGTAGAAACCCAAGTCACTATATGACATATTTGCAGTTTTCCTCCTCATCCCCAAATATCTGTAAATTCCTAACAGAATCCCTGCAGAAGTCTCAGGACATGTGCCTTGTTCTAGTCACCACATATATATGTATGTGTGTAATTTAGAAAACATCAAGTGTCAAGTACTGTGTTTTCCCTCCCCACTCCTCCTTTATCCTGTTACAATCAAAATTTGGTGGAATTTGAGGGGGGGGGGGGGGGGGGGGGGGAACACGGAGAAAAAAAATGTTCTGGCACAAAAATTGCAATTAGTGGCGATCACTGCATCTTATTTCAGATGGTTTGTAACCTACCTGAAAGGCAGTTTTCAGATCTCTCAGGAAGAGCTGTTTGTGGGTATATTTAAAACATACTTATTCTCCTAATATAGGCCACCAGCACGATTTGCAACATACAACTTCTAGTTTAAAAGCTGGAGCCTTACTGCCACTGTATCACTTACCACATATCCGACAAAGAAAGCATTATGTAAAATACTGAATTTATATCACAGAACTTTCCAAAGAAGAAATAAAGAGCATATCTGCAAAACATTTAAGAATGAAAGAAAACCAAATACATGGGAAAAAGTTTCAGACTTACTGCTTGGATCATGCACAGTAGTTGAAACATAATTACTACAGATAAAATCAAAGAAATATAGTATCAATAAAAGGTTTAGAGTTGGATTATCAGTTTTGAACTATATACCATCACATAAAATCCTTATTACAATGCCTTTTAAACTGCTTCTGTTCCCACTGAGTTCTTGACAGATCTGCTTATAGCCCAACTCATTTTGTTACCAGTCATGCTGTTTATTCATTTTATTTCATCTACATTTGAAGAAACGCTCCTTCTTAAAGGATGCAATTCTCAAGGGAGAAGTGTGTTTCACACTCTCATCCTGGCAAAATGCTTCAGGTTCCCCGAGGCCACTGATCTTTCAGTCCTACTCACTGGTCAAACAGACGCAACTTTCAGTGCTACCCTAAGCACGGTATCTCCAAGTGTCTGAAGTCTGTTACCTCCTATGCTTAGTTTAGCATCTATAAATATATTCAGGAATTAGTTGTAAGACCCATATTAAAATCATGAAACCCAAGATTTACAGGAAATATTTTATAAGACCAAGTAGTCTTTTGGAAAGCTGAAAACACTTCCCCCCTCCAGCCAACAACTTGAGACACAGTTTAAAAATGATTGCCAGTCTCATGCATAGAAAGAAAAACATTGTTGTTCTATAGACTTATCAATGATGAGGATTACAGCATTATCAGGATAACTAAGTATCAAGAAGACCAAGTGGTTTTGTTTTCACGTAAAAGTATCAGTTCATCCCTCTAGCATACTTGCATTAGAAAACTCTGCAGGACTACAATATTTTTCTTTATAATTACTAATATATTTAGAGAGAGACTGATTTTTTTAAAGTGTTACATTTATATTTCAAAATATTTTCCCAAATTCAATATATTCTAAACCAGATGGGAGTCATTCACAATAGTCCAGGTTTTAACCAAACTGCACTCAATCATCACACACTTTGAAAATCAAAAGGTAAGAAGCAAGATAAATTTCTTAAACTCCGCTGCATGATAATTAAACACGGTGAGCAGTTGTGAGAAAAACATAAGAAAGATGGGTTGATTTGTAGTTATTAAATCTTGAGAGAAGGACAAAGGTTTTTCATTGAAGTTTGAGGACCACAAATGTCACTTCATTGTTGATTTCAATAACTCCTGCTTTGCTATAAGCAGTCATATTTGTCTTACAAGTCAGTCTTATTAGCGTATCTAAGCATTTTACTGATAAAAGGTAGGATAACCTGAAATTGTTCAAATTAAATTTGAATGGTCCACTGAACCCTTAATGATGTCTAATCCCTTCCTTTTGGGGATTGTGGATGTATTTTCCAAAAGGCTGTTGAAAAGACTATCTTCAAATAAGCCTGAGAAGCTTCTTAAGTCTCAAAGAGATTCAGAACAAGAGAGTAACCAGATCCAACTTAAAAACAGGAAAAAACTGTAGTGAGTAATTCCACTTGAAGTTAGTATAAAACACACAAAAACTTAAGTCTTGAAAATGAAACAGTATGGTTTATACACATGAAGTTTGTGTCACGATTTAATACGTATTTCACAAAAATACTCCCTTGCAAAAACATCTTTACAATGATTAATTAGCATTATCAGAATCTGAACACGTGGCAAAAGTATTAAAAAAACCTTTCCAATTGAAAACCTTTGGAATACTTTTGCTGAATGCAATGTCAAAATAGGCACCTAACACTCCTAGTTCTAGCCATAAGCTATCTTCATGTCAATTTGTTAATTATTAACCACCTTGTTCTGAAAACTTCACATTTCAAAAATAGAGAACCATTAATTTGTAGGTAATCTGAATCCACGTATGTGCTTGCACATGTAGTACAAACAATAATTTAAATTACACACAGCTTTAAAGGCAAAATTAAATGCCTTTTCTCCACCAGTTAACAGCTCATAAGACTGAAAATCACGTAACTAAATTAATCCAACACATGCATTTTACTACTTAATAGTATTACTCAATAGCGTCCAAGAAATTCTTATTTTAATGTTCTTGGAGAGCCAATTAAAGGCAGCATTGCTCAAAAGAGGAAAATACAAATACCCCCTGTGTGTATTTGGGTGCTGAAATAATAATACCACATCAGAATTTATTCTGAATGATCATGAAATTGACTACATTTTTCAAAAAAAGAAAAAAGAAAGAAAAAAAAGACACAATCTAAATATTGACAGTTACTATTACAAGCATAGGCTTTGCCATGACATTTCTTACACTGCGAGTCTTCAGTACTGACATAAGTTTCTTTAATGAAAGTTTCAGGTTACTTGGCAGTAAGAGAATCTTATTATACTATAGATAATGCACACTTAAATTCCAATGCACTACCTTAGGTTTTTACACTAACTATATTACTTAACTGTTTTTTTCAAGGATTGTGCTTCTAATAGCTGTACATGTTTTAGAAATAATAATGCATATGTTGATATTTTTAAAATATTTTTATAGTCAGAGAAGAGGCTTCTTAATCAGATTTTAAACATGCAGCAATGTATCCTATCACTTGAAAAATGTGTTTGTACAAATTAGTTCAGCTACTGCTGAGCTTTCACAACATAAGTATATGGACTGAGATTTCAAACATTCCTGAAATCATCTTATAAGTAAGAAAATGGGATTTTCAGTAGGCAGTTTCTGTAACACAAGTTTTCTTGTGATATGAATTTTAGCATACCTACATTCAACAAGTGGTTCAAATGCACCTTACGCTTGGTTCAGTGCACATGGAGAGAGGCTGAACGTAACTATGTTCTCTCTGCTGCTGTTTTCCTATGAAAAAGACAGTGTCCTGCTTACTCATGTCATGCGTAGTCCCAAGACCATCAGCTGATAACTACAGACATTGCAGTGACCACTAAAATGGCTCCATCTCACATTATTTTTGTGAAAATCTGATGACTTATTATGAAACAATACCAAGAGCAACAGCACAATATTTTGCATTTCTCTAATTAACTGTATTCTAACATTAAGAGTGACGTAAGCTTAAACAGAAGGCTGTAATTCTTTCTTGGTGCTCTGAGGACCAAGGCCAACAGACGTGACTTTTACTGCAAGGAAAGCTGTTGGTTCTTCAGACACTGTGCCTTGTTGCTTCTGGTTTTCTTTTTTTAATATCTGACCATCGTATACTCCACCGCATCTTTTCCCAAACCTCTACAAGGGATGAGTTTAACAGATGCTCAGCTGCCTGTACTGCCTGCATTGTACATGCAAACACCATTCAGAACTGTGTTTGATAAAAATGCTATATTTTAAATTTTCCCCACTCTAGGAAGATAATGGTTAAAACAGCGGTCTTAGAACAGACACTGTAATATGGTATTTAAAAGACTGCATAGTTGTGTACGGGTTTTATTCATGAAAGCCGTCTCACACTCTGCATTTCTAAAATTTATACCAATGCAGAAATCTAGGTAATTCTGACTATTAAGGGGAACATCAAGGGAAGCACATAAACCAGTAATCTCTTAGATGACATACCCCTGTCCTACTATGAGGCCCTTAAATGATTTTCAGCAGCTTCACTGAAAGCAACAGTTGTTAAAAAGGGAGGTATATGATGTATATTTCATTACTTTAAAAGAGGAGTAAGTTCTCTGTAAGGTCATGTTAGTGTCTTAATTTTAAATCACTCAGGGGTGGGTAGGGGTGTGGGTGGGAAGTGGCATTCACAACTTCCACCATCTGCTTAACATTCTTTAAAGTGTTTGGGCTTGGTTGGTTTTTTTTTTTTTTAAATTAATAGTGTAGGACTTCTCAAACCTCAAAAAGGTGAGAGACAACCCTGAGAAAAATTATCATTTTCCCCATTTAAAAATATGTTTGTGGAAGCTTTTCTGCTTGTTTGTGACTTTCCTTAATTACCGTTCTCCTAGTGGAGAGCTCCCCAGGAACTTTCAACAGTCAAACCTTGTAATGCTAATCAAAAGGGTAAAAGCAAGCCTGCACTAGAAAACTAAACCCAGAACTGTCTGATGGTCCACTGCCTGACTCAGGACCAATTCTGAGCACACACAGCAGGAGAAAGCAGTGTTTTGGGAACAAACATGCAAGCAGGGAAGCTTAAAGCTTTCACGGAGCACAAGTTAAACCTGCTCATAGTCACCAGTTCAGTTTTTCCCTGAACAGAGACAACTGAAGTGCACTCATGTAAACCAGCTTGAATTTTAGTGAATAAAAATTGTTTAGAAATCAGTGGGTGTGGGAGTGGAAATCAAAGAGGTTTTAAGGTCAGGTGAGGCCACTAAACACAATGTATGACACGCATCTTCAATCTGCCTCTCAACAGTCTGTTCTTCCTCGGTGCATTCAGCAGACGAACAGGATAAGCTGTCCCTTTTCAAGCTGCTGAACACTGACAGCAGGAACTACAGTTGTTTAAGATCTCTAAAGTTCTCTGGGTCTTTTTAAATAGGTATGCATCACTCTACAGACCTTGAAGTGAAGCACTAAGTATTAATACTTCATTACATTCTGAGCTAAAGACAACTGAACTTGTCCCTCTGCCAGTCCAGAGGGCAAAACAACAGTTACCCTCTATTTTTTGTTGTTTTTTTCAAGCAAAATGGAAGCAAGGAGAAAAAGTAGAAGATGAAAAGCATGTGGAGCTTCTAATTCCTCCAGTAAATAGTTTTTCCGCTTCACTCAGAATACTACCATATAATTTCATGTATTTTTTCAAATTGCACTTCATTCCTCATAATCAGATTTTTCTAATTTTTTCCCCTTTCTTTGAATGCTTGTGTCTAGCTACCATTTCTTCTCACACCCACCTAAATAAATTTTCTTTTTCTTAGGACTTAAGCAATTTCAATTGTTTTAAGGTTTATGACATTTGCCTTAGGTATTGCTTAGCTAAAATACACATATTCAGCTCGTAATTCCCTATAAATAACTCTATAACTTTCCTTTGAGCTTTATCCAAGTCATAACAGTATCTAGCTCCAAAAACAAGCTCATTGGGTCCTATACTTTAGAGGAGGGAAGTTACAACTGCCCAGCATCTCTGGTTTTCATATAATAAGTTGAAAGAGCCTTTCTTTGCTACCACATAGCCTCAAGGGTTTTCACTTCACTCCTCACAGTCCTCTCTGACACTATTATTTTCACTAGTTCTTCCTTGGATTAAACTTCCATGTTCAAGTGGTATCAAAGTTACAATGTTAACTTCTATCCATATTTGTTGGTTCTTGGCTTCTTGCTATTCTTTATTTTTTTCTTTTTTTTTTTTTTTAACTGCCTATGAACAAATAATCAGAGAAATTCTTTTCTTTTGATTCTAGCATAAGTTTTGTTTTTGTGGTCTTCATTATTTGCAGCACACTTTCCACCTCATTTTCTGATAAAGATAACAATTTCAGGAAAACATAATACAATGTTACCACTGTGATTCTGCCTCATCCTTCTCAGATTCAAGTGCAATGATGTCAGGACTTCTGAATTTGAATCGCCTCCTAATTCAAATACTGCACAAAGTAAACTCAGCTCAGCAGCAAACTTCTACCGTACTTCCTTATGCCCCTACTCACCTCCTCCACACTTTGTCTCTCTCGAGTCTTCTAACAGGAATTTCAGAGACAAAAGGCCCCAAACATTCCTGATGCCTTTAAAAATGGATCTTGACCGATTTATGAAACAGACTGTTCATTCTAAACGTTGCGGCCTGAGCTATCAAATTCCTTGCTTCTATATAAATAAGCTACTTTTTAACCACTAAAATTCACAACTGTAGAGTTTTCAATATTGAGATACAAAACATCCAATCACAGAAACAGTGAGGAGCTGACTAGAAATACTTTTTCTACTGCTCTATGCCCCAGTAAGAATGAGGAACCATTCTGAAAGGTGTCATGGATCATCCCTGCCCCAAACAAGGTATAATTTAAGGTAAAGGCTCTAAGAATACATGTGGAGACTGCACCTTGAAAGAGAAATATTTTTTTCCCTTTTGCCCTACTGATATTCTTCCTATTCCAGTCAACTTGGCTAAAATTAATTAAAACTTTTAAGGAGTACAGATGTATGGGGCTGTCTGAATTATCCTTCTATTGGAGACCCACTGCAAAATAAAGCAAACCTGCACAGACCTCTTCTGGATAAAAATTGTACACAGTTGACATCTTGCACTGAATAACAGGAATTCCCCAGACAGTACTGGGGGGAAAATAAAACCACCACCCAAATACAACCCCCCAAAAAATCAATACAGAAACAAACCCTGAACAACTACAACCAAAGATACTTATTCTGCTTCCTGTGGCTTAGCCATAAACATCTTTTGAATCTTTCCACATAGCCATGCTACATGCACAGCTTCTAACAAAGAATTGAGAATTTTGGGGGCAAATATCTAGAGGATACATGAGATTTCATATTGTGAAAGCTATTCTTTCTCCCCTTCTTCTGCCAGGTAGGTGTATGGTTTTTTGTACAAACAAATACACATGCATGCACTTCCACTTAGCCTTCCAGCCCCAAGTCCGCTTCTTATCTTCAGTAACACTGATAATTTTCCCTCTTATTGCTGTTCTAAACAGCATCTAATAGGACCAAAGAAGGCCTTTTACATTAACTTTGTTGCCACCGTCCCAAGATCTAATCCTGCACTCAGTGATTTCAGTCACTGTTTTGAACTTGCTTTTAAAGCAGGTAACTTGCTTTTTCAAGAATTAACTGAAAAAAAAATATATAAATTGGTACACGTGCATTTTCTTACCTATGGGTAAAAATTGGTTAAAAAGAAAAAAGCGTCATAAGATGTCATTATCTCATTCATATGTCCCTAACTATGCAAATACAAATTTATCAGTTGACTTTACATGGAACTGTATGGCATTAGGACTGAGCAATACTCAAATGCTTCCAGTTTTAAAACTATGCATTTAAAATTCTGTTGTGATTGACAAAGTTCCACCAAAAAAGCTGGCAGAAGGCATCATAATTGTCTGTATTTGCAGGTTATCAAATTTCTTCTTATAGATGCTGTGGGCTTCAGAGAAAAAAACCAACAGTACAAGTATATAGCAACAACTTGATATCCTCAATAGCAACTTGTGCTTTAAAAGAAAAGTCATCCTATGGAAACAACTTTTATTTTTTAAGGAAAAATTTAGATGTAAAAAAAAAATAAATATAGATATGTACCTTTCAAATCCTTCTCTTGTTATAAATGTTTCAGCCTAAAGTTTTGCCCTAGTACAGATGAAGGAATGGTTTATGTTAGTTGAACTTTGGAGCCTTTTAATACTGAAAACACGTGTGAGTCCACTCTGAGGTAACATTTTGCCATAATCCAAGATCAGGACTTGCAACTGGAACATACAATCTTGAACACTCCAGAAATTTGCTCAGGTCTCCACATTCTTACTTTACTGCAATGTTCATTATTCTTGTCCTACAGCAGTTACTTTTGTGATCTCTGGACTGTAGACGTAACCCACAGAAAGAAAAATAAATGTCAACATGCTAAAGAAAAACTAAATCACACAAATTGTCCCCAGTGTAGTCATATTTATAGTGTCTCAAAAAGAAAAAAATAAAGTGTTGTTAAAATAATGTGAGCACTGGTCAAGGGCAGCTAACCTCACAAGAAATATCACTACTACTTAACGTGTTCCCCTGTATCCCATGATCCTGCAGATGTCAAAGTAGTACAGATTCATTCAAAAGTTGCCAAGAAATAATCACATCTCAAACAGCAGTTTTGAAAGGAAGGAAGCTCAAGTTTACAATCACACAACACTACACAAGCACATTTCCTCCACATACCAGGTATATCTAGCAAAAATACAGATACATTGGAGTAGCAGGTGGTCTGCATTAGAGAAAGTTTATCAGACACATCACAGTGCCAAAAAAACATTTTCTTACTGCTGAGAATACCTTGTTTATATTTGACATTCTGAGGAAATTATAAGATGTATTCCATTTTTTAAATCAGTGTTATTCAGAAAAATTCTATCTATGTACCACAATACAGAGAAAATTACATATTGTTTAAAAATACCAAACACAACAATAACAAAAACTGAAGCACATGTCAAACCACTCATAGTTCTTCCCTGGTCTTTTGTTTCTGCAAAAAGGTCTGATCAAAAGAGAAAAAGCACGCTTAATAGCATTTGCAGGATGAAGATACTGACATAGTAAGCAATATGTAAAATGCTTTTTTAGCACAGCAAAGTATTTTATCTGCTTAAAATGGGTTCTGACAATGGACTGCTTCGCAGTATAGCAGCATACCTTCTTTTTTCAGACTAAATGCTTTGACTTACACTAACCACAGGCTTAGGCTAAATGTCATCCAATTTCAATCAGTTACAGTTCTATTCTTGCCACCCCAATTTATCTAGTGTTTTGCCTTTCCCAAGCAGATGCATTTATCTTCTGCATCTGCCATTTCTTTCATTTTTCTATTCCTCCACAGAAGAGGAAATTATAAACCTTCCCTTTCCTCTTCCCTTCCATCTCTTGTTTTACACTTACTCCTTGTCTATACCCTCCTGCACACAAAGGCAGAGGAACCGCACTCAAGCACCACGGTACCGCTTGCTAATATGCTTCTCTATAAATTTTCCTGCTGTGAATTTAGCTTAGCTCTTCTTAAGCCCTTAGGGATTCAAAACCAAATCTTCCGTTAGCAGCCTCAGAAAATTCTTCAAGCAACTACCTTATCACAGACCAAAACTTCCCAATATATTATTTGGGATTTAAAAAAAAAAAAAAAAAAAATCATCATCTAGCATAGCAAAAATGCAAAGGTGTCCCTCAAATCCTGTGCTGCTATCTGTTGGAAATGAGTAACTCGCAGCAGGAACAAGGATGGATGAGAATACAGTGTTATGAAGAAAGACAACAAATTAAACTATTTAGCAGCTTAACATTGGACCTGTGACCATGCCAGTGAGGAACGGCACAAACACAGGCTGAATGAAGCTGAGTGAGGGAATCCTCTGTTTGCATAAGGAGAGCACAGAGCTGGAGCTTAACACACTCTTTAGCTGAAATGTTTATCTACAGAACCTCAGATTTATGCAGAGATTAAATCCATTGCTTAAAACACTCAACCACTGCTTCTCCACGGGAGGCCTGTTATTAAGATGTACGTGGTGGGTCCCTGGTGTGGAAACAGCTGATTACAATAGTCAGGTCAAAGAAGTCAACTCCAACACACTGCTGAGAGGAGCTGAGCACCGCTGCCTAAAGGCTAGCCAACACATGCAGACCTAAATGCCAACTTCTAATCTTCTGGCTTTTTTTAATAAAAAAGACCCCTTGGGATCTTTAATGGGAAAATGTTTTCAGGAAATATTTTCTGCATCTCAGTTTCCCAAGGGATATGCTAGCAGGGACTCCTTGGTCAGAGCCATGTCCCAAGAAGAGGTCCAGAGTAGTATAAGCAGGATCACTCATTCACTGGGGTCAAGGAAAACATTTCCAGTGACTTCAGCAGCCACCAAAACAGGCTCTCTGTGTCCACAATCACTATACACAGCTGATGGCTTGATCACAGTCTTTTCTCTTTTTTTAATTTGTTTATTTTTTAAACTACTCATCTGAGGTTATTTATAGCTTTAAAAATATATGGTCTTCCAGACATGCAGCTAAGGAAGGGAAGAAAAGACACAGCCCAGTGAAGCGAAACACAGTTTTGCAGGCCAACTAAGAACGCAATCTTCTGTTACCACGTCTTCCAAAGAGCATTAACTCCAATTTCACATACACATATGAACTATGAGGTGAACTACAGCCTACAATCAAGAGAGGTATATGTTACAGCAGTCAGAGTTTTGTCATTAATGCAACAGCCAAGTATACACAATTCAGAGCATTTTATCATTAGCAGAAGATACAGTACAGGCATTGTCACAGTGGGAGACACTGAAATTATCATGCTTGTTACTTCCACAAGAAAATCAAATCAGTAATTTTTTTTTAAAAACCCACCCAAACCAAAAAAAAAACCCACAACCCAACAACATTGCAATTTTGTCCTAGTAACAAGCCTGAACTTGTATTACCATGTTTAACTCTTAAAATGACAAAAAAATCCCCAAAATATCAAAAAAAGACACTCATACTATCTTTTATTCTGAAAAGGTGACAAGGATGCTGTTTGCCCACTGTGAGATGCTGAGAGAGCAAGGTTAAGCCAGGTGTCCTTGACACTTTTCCTGGCCTTTGTCATCTAAACCCTTCAGGGAAGGTCTGCTTAAGAGCTAGAACAGGGTGCAGTAGTACCAGGTCAAAAAAGATAAATTCACATTATTGTATCTATCACGCTTTGCAGATTTTACATCACGGGCAGTAATTATGAGATCTACACTTTTCAGATCTACACTGTCAGGGCACCTCATTAAGCCTGAAACTTAACATAGTCTATTGTGATGATTATCTGATGATGAAGCAGGTGTTCTGAAATCATTAGGAAGATCCTGATGCTATAAAGAGGTCCTCATGCCGAATGCACATGGACTGCAACTGCAGCCACTAAAAAGAATGAAAGAATTAACCGATCTTTGCAGCCACTGGTGAGAGAACTGACTTTATTAATACCTGGCACAGACCTGCAATTCCGTTTTGCTTGCCATGGCTCATGAGACTACTTATCAGACCAGATACAACTATAGAATTACAGGATTTGCCTAGGTAAATGGTGAAACTGCTGCTTTGTGGCCATAGCAATCTTACAAAAGCAGAGCAGCAGAGGAGAAAAAAAGCCCTACCCTTTTATTTCCTGGAAAAAAATTATCTCTACATTTTCCACATCAAATCAGCATTGGATCTAAATCCCAAGTAATGGAGTACATAATGCAACAACCACACTTTACTGAAAGCTGAGATTAATGCAGACATATGAAAGTTTAAAGCCAGTTCAAAATATTCTTAACAAACCTTTCACAATTTTGCTGGATTTTGTGGGCTTTTTTGTTTTCTTTTTTTCCCTTAAAAAAACAACAAAAAACCAACACAGTAAGGCTTCTCATATTAGCTTTTGAGAAAAGCATTTATGGGATTCAATGTTTGCAGTCCAGTGTGATGTTCTGAATACAGCAATGTTAAGCTGATAAATGTGTGACTAATTCATGGATTATTTAAATAGCATGCACAATATTACACGGACACTGCTCAGATTTCTATTGCTAAAGATTTGTCCATGTTTTTTTCAGTAAATTCCTGCTTTTACAGGAATAGACATTAATATTTTGTAACCAATCTGGAATGGAATGGTTTACAATGTTTAATTTCAAAAGCATTACCAGCATTGTGTGTGTTTCTATATTTATAGGGCCAAAGATTCAATCATATGCATAAATTAAAGTTTGTGTGTCCCAACATTTGTAGTACGTTACACATCGCCTGTCACTTCACTGGTTCTAGCCATGTTCAGAGGTCTTCCTTCAAAACCATCAGCTAAACCCCAAGTTTTGCTGTTACAGGATCTTCCATAAAAATATTTTATATACATACATGCATAGGCTTTTTTTTTTTTAATCTAGACACACATATGTGTATATAGACACATAACCCACTCTCAAGGACATAAATCCAGGCCTTATTTTATTACCTTTTTGCCCAAAACCAAAATACTGCTTCCTAAGAACAAACTAAAAATGGGTTTATTTGGTCAGGACAGATTCAGAATGTCTCTTGCTTTATTCTGCATTGGGTGTCAGCTTCAAAACTAGCCTGTATCTCTCAAGCCCCACCATAGTCAGGCAACTGCAGCAGTGCCTCCTGATGTACCTAAACTCAAGACAAGACACTGTACCTAAAAGCAAAGCAGCACGGTCTGGGAATGTTACCAGTTTCATGGATTTTCAGTACCTGCAGACTACTATTCTTGATTTTTCATTTGTCCAAGCTATTCTACACTGCAAGACCACTCCATCAGCACAGTTTCTTAATTTCCCATTACTTTCAGCATTTATGAAGAACAGTTTTCAGAACATGTCCAATAGCTTCTTCCACAGAGCTGATTTTTAAATATATAGACTTCACTAACAGTAAAAAATGTAGGAACACAAAAATAGATTTTTAACACAAGCTCATAGGCTACAGAATATACACATTATAAGTCAAGCATGTTACTCATTAAAGCAATAGTCTAAAGTGAATGCGTGGGACAGAAATTTATATCTCCGCAAGTTTCAAATTTTACTTTTAAGCCAGCAAACCTGTTAGGGTTGGAAATGGAACTCCATCAGCCACTGGTTACATGATCCTGGGGACCATTCAACAAGCTTTACCCAAAGAAATAATATGTAAAGTAAACCATCATCATTATTAAAGGGTAAACAGCAAAGATTGATGAAGCAATTTGCCAGCCACCTTAGAAACATACCCTTCATGGGAAAATTTGTGCTGATGACTGATCTTGTATCCCGTGCATATCCCAGAATGTTTTACAAGTTACATATAATTTATTGCTCTCTTGAATACATCCTATCTGAGGGTTTCTAAGCAAGATCAGCCCTAAATGTAAAAACCAGCATTATTCAGGCAGTCTCCTCATACTGCTTCAGCAACCACTTTTACAGCCTGACAGGACCACCTGTGCGAGCCTAACATTTAGCAATAAAACTAGTGTTAAAAAAATACAGGGAAAGAAAGATAGGAAACATGGAGGGGAGACAGACACAGAAGTGAAGATGAGAGTCCTACAATTACTTTTGTAGATGCAAAAACATTGCCCAATTTGTAATCAGCTCTAATTTTTCAATGGTTTCTCACCAACAAATGACTGTTTCAGGACTCTGGTCATACTGTAAATCCTACTGAGTTAGAAAAGTAATCATAACTAAACGTAACAATTCAGTGTATTCACCTTCCTGCAGAGAAAAAGAAACTCATCTCACACATAACATCAGACCTTTTAAGATCTGCAGGCGTTCTGCACTGTTTCTTCACTTACTGCCTAAACTTGTAGTGTAGACAACCTTTCAGAGCACAGCACACATCAGAGATCTAGATACACAGAGACCACGATCACAGTTTACACATTTAGCAATTAAATGTTAAGACTGATCCTATAAGCTCTTAGCCACACATTTCATTGGGATCAACTCCCTAGGCTGTGAACAATCCCACTACTTGTGCAAAGCTGTATGCAAAAGATCAGAGGCTGGTTCTCCGCAAATATGCGGGTCCCATTGCTGTTTTATTATAGAGGAGAACAAAGGTTGAATGGAACAGTGCTTCGCTGCCTCGCATGCAGGGGACACCATTCACCCTTCTCTCATGTGAAGGCAGCATTTAAGCACTGACAGCACCTCTTTGATGATAAACTACAAGGCTTTTCAATTTTACATCTTTTTTTATTTCTCTGGTTTAACATCTTCCCAGTTTAAAGCAAGAGAAGTCTCCTTTTATGGTATAATACAAGGAGTTTATGTAATAGATGGCTTCCATGAGAACTTGGCTATAATGGCCTTCAACAAGTTGCTTACACAAAACACCGATTTTTCATATACTTGTCATGCAATTAAGAGTTTTGTGGTCACTGAAGATCTACGTGTTTATTCACACTCCAGTTCTTAATAGGACCACCATACTAACAGTAAACTTTACTTACAAAACAGACCAAACAAGACAACAATATCGGTACAAACTTATTTGTGGAAAAAAGGAGAAAAAAACATGTAGAAGTATGTTAGAAGTCAATAATATTTACATCAAGGCAAACTGGACAACATTAAAGTAACAACTGGAAATTGGGAGTTACACATCACCTTTGCCAGGAGTTGCAACTTTCTTATTTATATATCTACTGAGCTTTCAAAACTTCTGGCAACTAACTTCAATTTTAAATTGGGGTAACATTACCACAGTCACCCCCAACGCTGAGTTCAGTTGAACCAGGTGTGTCTCTAACATCACATGGATTTCAAAATCAAAAACTCAAAAGCCCTGGTCAGAACCGTCTCAGTTTACTTTCTTTCAACTTAGGTAAGGCCAAAAAAGCTTTTCTGCAGAATGAAAACATATTAACAGAAAAGTCATCATGTCACAGCTTCCAGAACATCCTTTTTATAGGCCTGTCTTCCAGCTGCTATGCATATGGACTTTGATAAGACATAATGCTGTTTATTCACATTTACATTTGTGAGTTTACAAGACTAACACATTGCATTACAATATGTTCATACAACAGAAAAACAAGACTACATTTGCTGCTTTATCGCCGCTAGAGGTCTAAACAAGGAGGACTTCATTATTTTACATTCAAATTTATAATACCTCTTAAAAAGTTAAGTACGGAATGATTATTTCATACTCTTATAGTAGCATCCAAACAGTTATAAATACACTTACTGTACTTCATAGATTTATTTTGCTCGTGTGCTTCTAGAAACCAAAACTGTATCAAATTCTCTTGCAAATTTGATGAATTTTTGAGACAAATACTGGGGCTCTGAAGATAGTAAAAAACTTTAAACATTAAGTAGTGTTTATTACCTGTTGCACAGGCAAAATTCTGTAAGTTTTGTACTCCGGCTTTGTTCTTAATAAAGCATTAAGGGTCAGCTGTAAAACAGATTTCTGAATATCTCCCAGTCAATGGGCCTCAGGTTACAGTTCACTGTAGGCTTTATTCAAACAAGGGAAAAAAGGGGGCTGCGGTGGGGGAAGAGAAATAATGGCAAAATGAGGAATTCAAGAAGCTGAACTGAGTGACCATCTCTGACTAGAGTACAGCTGTTTTCTTAAGTTTGTATTTATCAAGCGGAAAAAGATGATCAAAAATGCAGCCCATCAACAGCAATACTTACTATTGATACTGAAATGTGTTATCAAAGCCTAACATTTCAAATGCAATAAACCCCACTGTATATTTTCACAAGGTCCTTGAAAACCAAGATCTCAAAGCCATATTCCACAGACCTGCACTTTTTCTTTCCTCAGTACAGACTGCTCTTTCAACAGATTAGCAATTTACAGAGCAATACAAGTGAAACGTGTAGATTTTCGTTTTACTCAAAATAATGCCAGAAGTGTGTGTGTGTTTGAGGTTTGGGTTGGTTGTTTTGGTTTTGTTTTTTTGTTGGGTTTTTTTTTTTTTGGGGGGGGGAAGATTTTTTTGTTTTTTTAAAAGAGACAGTTATCAAGTTTTAGATGAACCATACAAAAATTGGAATTTCACAGTATGAAAATATAAAAGGACAGCTGCCAAAAAAAAAAAAAATTATTGAAATCAATCCCATGGCCACTGCCATGCCTAAATCTTTGATATATGGTTTACAAGCCAATCTGGAAACCTGTATTTGGCTCCTGGAAAGAAAAATAGGATTTAAAGAACAACAACAAAAAACCCCACACACCCTCCGTTTTAAATCAGTATGTGTACCATGGAAAGACTTAAAACAGACTTGAGGAAAAAAAAGCATATTATGGCAAAGGAGGATGGACAGACTTGAGGAACAAAAAGCACATTATGGCAAAGGAGGATGTGCTTTTTTGGGGTTTTTGTTTGTTTGTTTGTTTGTTTGGGTTTTTTTGTGGGTGGGGTGGGTTAAAAGAAGTCCATCTTCTTTTAAAGGCCTCAATGCCCTACTCAAAGCTGATCCTCTTAGATCTGTAAGTCAGAATCTCCTTCTGAAGATCCTAGGGCACTCATTTCTTTTAAAAACAAACAGAAAGGAAAAGGAAATTGCAATTCTGCCATTCCACTTCTTAAGCAACAGCCTCATAACTTCACAAATGCCAGGACTATTTCAGCCTTGGTTCAATTCTACTCAGAGATATGTCAAAATACATCAAATTACATACTCCTGGAGGAATCCTTAAATGCCATGCTACAGCTTTTCTCCAGGAATGTCAGCCACAAAGTTTGAAATCCCTCAGAAAAAGGGAAAATCCTGTTCCTCTCCCATCACGAGCTAAGCTTGAAGAAAGAGCAGCAGATTTCTTTACTGCGAGCAAGAGGCACTGTCACTGTGTTTTGAGTGGAGGATATTTATTGAAATGTGCATAAAGTACAGTCTGATTCCCAATTAAAGCCCAGCTGGGAAGTTCGGCAGAAGAACATCATCTGCATTTGCAGACAGCTCGCGTGATGACAAAGCATCACCTCAGCTTGCCAGCAGTGGAGCATTCCTGGGTATACACAAGAGCCAAGCTTTTTAGGTACTCAGCAACCACTAAGAAGAAGAGTATCAAGAGATGTTAGCTCTTTCCAGAGTTAGGTTGTATCTCAACAGGCAGGCAAACAGTCATTTTATGATGGTGAAGGTGATATTAAAAAATGACTGTAAATACCTAGCCCAGGATCACAAGAGAAAAACCTTGGGAAACACAGAGATCGAAGTAGACTTCTAAACCAAGGTTAAATCTGGGCACTGTATGCACTCTAACAAAGACAGGCAAAGAAAATGCCTCCATCAATTACTTCAACTTTGAATTATGTCAGTTCAAAAATATTCTTCTCTTTCATTACAATTTTAATAAATTAATAAATCTTAGCCTTGAATTTGAGCAGTAACCGAGGATACTATTACAAATATAAAATTGGCAACACGACCTACTTTAGTTGAGTCTAAGTTACTAATACCTGAACTCAGTGTCACATTCCCTGCCTCATCACTTTAAAAACAGTACTTCAATTTTCCTGTCCAAAAGCTTTGAAATCCTATTTTCATACCATTCTTCTGTATCCTATTGAAAAAAACAAAACACACCAAAAAAGCCCACCCACAGCACAAAAACCCAAACCAATCACTATCTGCTGGGAATGCCAGAGAGGTTGACTCTAAACAGACAAAACTGAAAGGAGCTATGAATGCAACGGATGCAACAACTGCACAGTTCTGACCTTTAGAAGGACCCAGCTTTTCAGCAAACATGAATTCTTTTGTATTGGAGGTGAAACAGCAAATATTTCCTGTTATTAAGGAAGGTTTTGGATTACCTTCTGGCTCAAATGCAAGACTTCTGATAACTACCCTCAATGACAATGAAAAGACTGTTAAGATTATCCTGAAGCTGTACGAAAAAGCAGATCACATTGCTGTTGGAAAGAACAATAAAACTGCACACATGATCCTCACAAAAATTGCATTAAGCTTTTTTGATAGTGCAAACAATTTCAGGGCTCTGACAGCAAATAATTATTCCTTTCCTAATTTCAGGTAAAAAACACAGCCACAGAACATAAAAACTAATAACCTGCTGCTTTAAAGGTGAAGAGATCTGAAAATAAAGACTGAACTTTAACCCTTCGGTGCCACCACAACCACAGCTCCCACAAATATCCCAGGCTTATAAAAAAGCTTCCTATCAGCTTAGGTTGGAAAGAGCCACTGGAATTTTTAACAAGGCTTTGAATCACAGAAAGGTTTTGTCTTTGGAGCTTTTCATTGATGATTCCAGAACTGCAGAGGTTTGTTCCTTTATTCTCTATATACCACATTTTCAGCTTCAGTGGTAATAGAGGATGCCATCTGCTTCATTATCATTCAAAGCAAGAGGTGGCCTTTAAGTAACCAAACACAATTTTGTGCGGTTCAGGGCAACAACTGCTGTTACATGCATACCATTAAAAAAAAAAAAAAAAAAATTCCTAGATAAAATGCAAAACCAAGGCGGCTTTCTAGTTTAATAAGCAATCTGATACTTTGCACAGGTACACAATTTGTGATGTATTTGACTATGCGGGTGTAATGTACATGTTTCCATTTCAAAACACCTTGCTGTAACAAACCTTTACATCTTCAGCATCACTGGTCACTGGATCAGAAGAAATAGATCTGAACCTACAAGATACCTGACACTTTGGCCCTTGATCTAGCAAAGCACTTGAGCAGCAGCTGAACTTTTAGCAGAGTCCCTCTGAAGAGCTTCCTGAGGATCAAAGTGCTTGCTGTATCGAACACAAGAGAATCACCTCCTGACTAGTAAGTTATGGATGTGATCCTCACCTAAAACATTAATTAGCTCCATGACAATGTGCAAGGCTAACTGGGGAGCAAGTTTCATGTGCAATCACAGGAGAGAGAGATCAATAAGAAGTCACCTAGGTCATCCTCCTGCCCTCAGCAATGACATCATTAACCAACATCAACTACAAAATCACACAAGAGAGAAAATAAGCCATATAATGGGTTACCAGTAACAATTGTAAAAGGTCAGAAATGGAAAAACAATACAAAAGGCAATTAATCTGATATGATGAGGCAGGAAAAACAAAAACTAAAAAAAAAAATAAATAGCAAAATGGTGTGCTTGTTTGTAGAGACTTCACCACAGAAGACTTTAGTCTAACATCAATAAAAAGGCAGCTTTAACTCAAAAATTTGCAGATTAGTTATTTGTAACTCCAGATAATTGCACATGGCATGCCCTGTGAATCAAGAGATAATTAAACACATTAAGTGACAACAATTGAGTTCTAAGAATACACTTGATCCCCTTGAGGCCCAATTTTCTCTGTTTTAACCCTGCTCACTTAATTCCATTTAGGTAATAGCTTTGCTTGCCTCTGGCTGAGCAAAGTTCAGGATTACGCCACTAATTAACTAGTGGCACTGGGATTTCTAGGCCTACACAAAGTAATGAAGAGCCAAGTTGAGAAAGTGCCCGAGAAAGTCTATTATGCCACTGATTTTTACTGCTTTGGAACAGGACTTACTTTCTTGGCTCATCTTAAGGCAAGATATAATCATGCAACTGTTTTCTCACTCATAAAACTGACTTCCACAAATGCAAATTAGGCAAGAATATGAGTTACCAGCTCTTTCATAAACAAGATATGGCAAGTGGCAGGTAAAAGTTCACCAGAAAGTAAAGCATCAATAGTACAGTTTCGACAAATTCAATCTTCTTGTGTCATATCATCACTTTTCTGCCCCTCCTCCTTTTTTCCCCCTAGGGACACATTAGCCAAGAGTTAATTTTACAGCCAATTCTTTATTCCTTATTAAGAAAAAAATCTACAGCACCACAAAACTTAAGTTTTGCCTGTGCAGAAACTAATTAATTCAAGTACTACCTAACTCTTGAGAACTTTTTTTTACTATGTATTTTCAGGCATTATATAAACACTGGCTAAAGCAAGAACATGACCTTAGAGACAAATCTCCCCATATTATGAAAGTATCTGCAATATAATCTTAACTCTTGTCTGAATTCCTACTTGTGTGGACTGATTTGGAGAACTTTCATGCATCCTCCCGTAAAATTTTGAGTCAAATCCTCTACGGACATCTCCACTGACTGCAAATAAATTTAGGCTTCTGTGATCTGAAGAAAACATCAATTCTGCCTTTGTAGAATGATATGACCAAAGGCAGCCCAAGTGAAAGGGAACTGGCTATCACACACAAATCATCCTTTCTGAGTAGAAAAAAAGGCAAGCTTCCCACTTTAAGCTTACCTTGAATTGTAACTGAATATGTAAAACATAAAAGTGCTATAATTCAAAATATATTCTTATCACTTATAATGACACATACTGTTGTTAAAATGTTCAGCTTGCCATGACTTTATTTTGGCCTAATGGAACAGTCTGGAAATTGAAAAACACTTCAATGGCAAGTTTCACATCTTTCAGTGCAATGCATCTTTGGGAAATTAAGTGAAAATTTTGAAACTTACCTTTTTTAATAATCAGGAAGTGATTATTATTCTTCCTGTAGGCATTCTTCTTTTCCAGCAAGTATTAAAGTTTTTTCTGCTTAATCTGAAGACAGCATGCAACTGGTTCAAAGAATGCTACTTAAAACCTTTTAGTATAAAAGCCAGAGTGGAGTACTGTGTGCATCATGGCCTAAGTACTGAAAACACTTTTCAGTAGCTAAAAAGAACTATAGCTCTTGTACTTCAAGTGTTTCAAGTTGTTTAACTTCTGATCATCAGAGCTTTGAAGACTGCAAATAAACTGAACTGATACAGTTGGTGGAAAACTAAACCCCACCTGGACATATATTTTGTGCTACACACTACAGTTCCCTTACAACAGTTCACCATTTCACATAAAAGAAAGAAAACAGAGTTATTATGCTCTCTGCAGCTAAACCGCTTCATAAGTAAACTTTTTAAGTCACATTTGTGCCTTTTATATTACTCAATGCAACAGCAGTTTTTAATAGCAGTGACATTTAAGTGTTCTGTACCCATCTTACGGGGTTGGAGATCAGCCAAATTGAATCAGGAATTTCTTTGATAAGTGAAATAGTAGACCTGAGAGTAACTACTATTTTTGAAGTATTTTCACATGTCACCTAGGTAGGTTTTGGGTTTTAAAGAAAAAAAACAAACACAAAAAACCCTTGAACCAACAACAACACAAATTCAATTATTCTAAGAGGATTAATTATTGCTAGAGTATGTTGATCCATTATGATTAAATGATACTGAATATCCAGAAAGATTTCTGAATAAGTTCTGGATACCCTAATAAGACATCATCAACTGAACCTCGGTTGATAAACAGGCATTTTGAAAAGAAGAAACAGTCATGAGAGCCTGATCCAAGTGTTATTTTTAGAAGTAAAGCTGAATGAGGCAACTGAGTTTAACTAGAACACTGACTTCAAAACCTGTTTGCTTATCCTGAAGTATACTACTAGTGGAAAAAAAGAGAAAAAATTACTTTTTTTGCCATTAAACACCCAAACTGCTTTATTTAAACTCCAGTTAACAATTATCTGTAAGTTTCTGAACGGCATACTTGGCAATGTGTAGTTCTCTGGGTAGCGCAGGGAGGGAAACACCCCTTCCTGGCCATAAAAGGCCCGAGTGCATGTTCTCAAGCGGAAAATGTGTGGGATCTTATTTACAGATGTATAAATACATGCCATTCCGTTGCGCTCACAGGCACAGCTGAAAGCCAGCCAGAAAAGGAAGTATTAGCAACTTGATCTGAGATTTCTATTACATTTCACCTAGCATGATATCACTTCAGCCTATATTTTAATAAAAGACTAATTATTTTAGTGAATAAATCTATATAATATTCTCCAAATACAGAAAACCAGGAGTCTTCTAAATAAGTATTTTTCAGTTTGTGCACCAAACATCTACTTCTTTCTTCCTCCAATACCTTTAGCCCCTCCTAAGGCAGAGGCAGGAGACGGGGGGGGGGGGAGAGGCCCAGGTGATCAGTACTGGATCCAGCAGCAATCAAGAAACACATCCCACAGCAACCACCTTGTCCCTCTGAAAGGGTTTCAGAGAAGAACTGCTGGTGTGCAGCATGCCACTGACACCATCCTCAGGGACACCAGCCCCTGCTCTTAATGCTGCCCATGAAGAACCAGGCTTGGATCTCTACAGGCTTAACAGGGTCATACAATACTACTGAAGACAAAGAAAAAAATTCAACAGAGCATGCATTAGGCTGTTCATGACTGCGGAATTCATTCCTCCTCTCAGAATTGATTAAAGAAAAAAAAAAAACAACAAAACAAACAAAAAAAGACAACTAATAGTTCAATTGCTAAGCTATCTTCAAACACAGAAGACAATTTTGAAAACTATTTCTTGTAAGTCATCTCAAACACAAAAATGCTTACCAAATAAGTTCCTAGTGTAGATTTAAAGCTGACTTTAAATTCTACAATTTAAACATAACAGTGCCATTTCATGAGCATTACCTCTAGAACAGCAGAATTTTAAAATACTGCCAGAAAACAAGTAGCTGCTACTACCTAGTGCTTATCTTGCCACCTCTACCTGATGAGGTTAATGAGGATTATTGACTAAGTAGGTGTTATTTACTGTGTGCATAACCAGAACTTCACTTCAGAGCACAGAAGTCAGAGGTATACAAGTTCGCTCTTTAAAAAGTATCTGTTCTTAGAAAAGCCTATTTCTTTTGGCTGCAGTCAAAAACCCCCATTCCTAAATGCAGAATGGTATCGAAATACTGATCAAGAGAAACTAGAAAGGTACAGTCAGGTGAAGCATCTGGCACTTTGAAGGATATGTTTTTATTCATTTAGAAATAACCTAGAAACCCTAGAAAATATTCTGTTTAAAAAGGCGGGGAGAGGGGAAATCAATCACTATCATACACAAGTAGACAAAGACATGGGGTTACCTGTGAAACCCAGTGTCAAACTTTCTTACAAATAAAATTAAAAGTCAGGAAAAGGACAAGAAAAAGGTTTGGAGACTAGCAATTCCTTTGCAAGATCTAAATATCACTGGCTACACTGAAGAACCTGCTTGCTTCCAGGACAGGCTCCCCTTCAGCCAGGGAGCCAAAATTATCAGCGAGGACAATTTACTGTTATTATGACGCTCAGACAAACATCTCCAGACCTAATGCAAACCAAACTTTCCTACATGTACATGTCCTTCCCTCACATGAATGGCAAATGGATCACAGTCTTCACAGCCTCCGTTCCGTCTGCAGAAAGCTGCAGTCTGCCAATGACAGTACTGAAAAGGGCTCTTCATGTACACTCAGTAGCTAGACCTGTTCCTTTTGTAGGCTGGTAAGATAGAAGAAAAAGTCCCCACTCTTCTTAGGCAGAGGCCTAATGGAGGAGTAGATTCTGGACCTGAAGGTTTACAACAAAAAAAAAAAAAAAAAAAAAAAAAAAACACCCTATGGGAAGAAAACCAAAAACCAAGACCGTAACAAACACCACCACTTGAACACCACTTGCCATCACAACCTAATGCTCAGGAAAGAAGACTTAAGAAAGTTTATTTCCCATTTTTATAGTCACAACTTGAATGACATCTTTGACCTGTATTAACAATTATATACTTGAAGCAAAACACCGGAATATTCGGCTCGCCTCTGTGAAATTCATGGCTTCATCTCACTGCAGTTCCCGTTACTCCCAGATCTGAGCACAACACAAAGCAATTTCTCAGCATCTTTCTCATGTGCAGAGCTGCTGTCTGTCCTCCTGGGTCAGGATCACACTACTAAAAGAAAAATGTGACTCTTAGGAAACAGCAGCAAAAGCACAGAGAACCAGAGAAAACATTATCACTGTATAAATGTATAATAATATATACATGTATATATAAATGTACTCGCATCTTGAATACTGCTTGCCAATACTTTTTGATACTTGTACCAGAGGGTACATACATTTTTATTCATATCTCCTATACCCACACACAGGTATAGCTTACACGCTAAGCACTACACACAAAGACTATACAGGCGAACAATGTGGCAGATCCAAAGACTGGACCAGCTCTCAGTTAAGGCTCCACAATAGCAGGTTCAATCTAAAACTCACAGGTAAAACAAAAAAACTACACAATATTGAATAAAATGATCCAATAGTGTGTATGACAACTGAAAGAAAGTATTTACCTGTTATGCAGTCAAAGTTCCTCACCACTACAATCTGTAGACAGCAAAAGTTTACAAGGTTTTGAAAAGCTACTGGGCTACCAAACCACAAAATTCTGTCTGCACCTTAAAAAAAAAAAAAAAAAAATCTGACTACTAAAAGGCTAGAAGGCAGGAGAATAGATGAGGGAACCATCATTATGTTCCTTAATGGATATTGTCAGGCACAATTCATTGAGCCAACTAGACCTTTCATTTGGCCTGGAATGGCTGGTATTACCTTCTAGATATTTCTCAGGGAGTTGCCTTGGCACACAGGCTACATTAGTAGTGCTTTCTTTTAATCTACAGTATTGTAGATCACAGCATTATACTTAACCTTATCTCTTCCTTTTGGCCTCATTACCATTGATGATATTCAAAATGCACATATTATTCCGTATCTTTAATTAGCTCTCCTTGCCTACCTTTAATAAAATTGTTTCATCTCAAATACAAAGTACTTCTTTTTGAGCACAATCAGAATATTTTTCTTGAATTCTCCTCAGCCTAATATTTAATAAGCTAATTAACCCTAAGTTTTACATCTTTAAAAATTTCCATATTTAGAAGGGAATTTTGTAATTCTTAACTAATTTTTTCGTGGTAAGCAGAAGCCATGTCTGAGTGAGCTTTGTAATTGTTCTGCCCATAAATCTGTTCTGTTTACCTTCTCTTTCTTAAAGATTTCAGCTGTGCTTTCAAACCCCAGTGCCACAATTGCTACAGCTTCTCTTCCTACAGTTCCCAGGAGTTAAAAATGAAACATACTAAATGGTCATTTAGTCACAACTTTAATGTAAAGATCCCAAACAATACTATCATATATCCAAAGTAGTGTAAGACCAGGGAACAGAATGGCAGTTACATTCTTACAGATCCAAACAGGGGATAAACAGCTTACAAAGTAGCTAATTAATGGCTGCTCTAAACCAAAGGCAGTATTGTAGAGCAAGAAAATTAAGTGTTAAGGAAGGAATTTATGGAGACCAAGAGCAATTCTCCAATGTGAATTTGGTCAAAGCAGGTGTTATTCCTGCAGCAAGTGATAGGTGACCTCGGACACCATCTCAACTTTCCAGCATGAGTAGGGGTAGAGGAAGAAAAAAAAAACCAAAACAAAAACCAAAAACCCAGAACAAAACAAACAGCAAAAAAATCCACAAACAATTAGAGGAGCACCATCATGTCATATTCAGTACTAATACAAAAGGAAAACTACCACACTGTCTCCAAACCCTCTTCATCTAAGACTTTCTATTTCTTTGGAAGCCTACTCAAGTAGTGGCTAAACCCAATTTCAAGTAAACTACAACAGGACAGGACAAATAGCTAGACCTTGTGCTTTCAATTCCTCATGGTTTATTCCTACTCGAATGATGCCATGATATTAAGAAAGACAACTAAATGTTACATTGATAGACTGTCATTAAGTGAAGTCCCTGGCAATATTTTTCCATCAAGGAATCAATAAAAGGGTCTTCATGATGCTGGAAGGTTTCTGCAGGTATTTCAAGAAAGTTGGTAACACTTTCTAAGGCCAAATATATAGCTACTGCTTGAACAGTTATGAAACAATTGTTGGTGGTGTAATCATCATCATCAGGTAACTCTCTGAAGTTAAATTAAGATGTTAAATTCCTAACAAGTGAGGTCTTTAAGTAATTTATATGTTTATGAGAAAGCTACGGAAAGAAAACAATTGTACCAAGCCTGAGAAATTAACAACACAGAAATACATTTTCACTATGAGAAAGATGATAAAGTATCTGAAGCTATTTAAAGAGTTATTTTCTGAACACAATCTCTTTGAATGGAATATTGCTTATTTGAACCAGCATTTGTAAATAGATGTTTGAAAAAGTTAAAAATAAACGTACCCAGAACCAACAAACCAGGTACTCTTTTTATAAAGGAAGAAAATTCAGGAAAGCTGAATTACATGCAGAAGAATTCAGTTCTAGAAGGAAAGGAAATTCCAGAATTTTCAGAGAAGGGCACCCATCTTAAAAGCAACACACAAATATAATTGTCCGAGAATGAAAATAGATTCCTCAAGTTGGATCTCATTTCCTTGATGACATCCTTAAATTTTGTATAATATTATTACTTCTGCCTTGCTTCTGTCACTTCTATTTCAAGACAGCATTTATGGAAGATGGCATCTTAGCATCTCTTCCCAGACTGCAGAGAAAGTACCTATTTACATCACCTAGGTGAAAACCATCAATATCTTTCATGAAAAAGATCCAGAAAAAAATTATTTGCCAAACAAGGCAAACATTTGATTGGGAGCCTTTTTTTTTTTTTTTTTTTTTTTCTTTTCCCTAAGACGATGTTCTAGTTTTGATCTGATCATTGTAATTCTTTTTAACAAGCTTTCATACAGAGTTACTGTCTTAGTTACTACAAGAAGTAGCAGTAACATAAACAGCTTGCTCCTTTGAGACCAAAGAATACACTGTAAACATCACGGGATCAAGTGATCTTGAAGAGGAGGACTGATTTGGGTTTTGGTTTAGGTTTTTGTTCAGTTTTCAGGAGCTGAATCCCAGACCATTCCAGCTGTGCACAAGATCATTCTCTCTAGCCCTTTTCTAACTGTGGCAGAAAGCAGATAACAACAGAGCACTTAAGCCTCACCTTGACCATTATAACTTTCATTTTCCAAAAGGTGATTCCAGGGGCTCCAGGACTGTTCAGAGACAGGGAAATTACTGAAGCTCCTCTTCCTCCCACTTTCCCCATCCATACAGTTCCTCTTCCTCCCACTTTCCCCATCCATACAGTTCCTCTTCCTCCCACTTTCCCCATCCATACGTTAATAAACATCTAACCATTTCTGAACAAAATCTTTCTGGCAGGTGCAAGCTGCTGACCTTTCTACTCAAAAATCAACACTAACCACTGCCTGGATCACACCCCTTTCCCTTAGGGCTCAGTTTATTTAAAAACAAACAACCAAAAAAACAAACAAAAAACCTACAAACAAAAAAAAAACCATGCAAAAAAACTCAAAAACGCAGAATTCGTTAAAGCTAAAACCACTGGTTTTCCAAAAGCCGCAGAATGGTTCCCCTTGCATTTCTTTTACTTCATTTTCCGTCTCACATCATCTTACCACAGGAATGCACTTGTTTTCCACTACTCCCTCTTTAGCCAAACCTCCCACTGACTTTTACAGTTATTTGGTACAACACAACTAGGAGACAGGTTTCAATCACACATGAAGTCAAGCTCAAATTGGCCCTTCTTTTGATAGATCATAGTTTAAAACTTTATATGAGATACTCCTGTTACTTTCAATTACAAAATAATACAGGGAGTTAGTCCAACTGCCTGCCTATATATCTAGAAACTCCAGTGTACTGTGCCTATCAGGATAGCAACGCAGCGGACATGCAATGCTCACTTTGACAAAACTGTTGTTAGAATTTTCAGTAATTAGTTTGGTTTACCATCTCATGAGCTTCTCTGCACTCCACAATAGCAATTATTTATTTCCATGAAGACTGCCTCCCCACAGTTTATAAACATAGGCACTCTTAACTGTAAACACAACTCTTGAAAGAGGGCATAACATTATGTTCCTTCTATTTTCCAGCTTTTTCAAGTACACACAGGAAAAAAAATTAAAGTTCACCAGTATGATGTGTAACACAAGCTCTAAACAGAGCTCTTCACCCCAAAGAAAGAAAGAGAAAGAGAGCGAGAAAGAAAGAGAAAGAGAGCGAGAAAGAAAGAGAAAGAGAGCGAGAAAGAAAGAGAGCGAGAAAGAAAGAGAGCGAGAAAGAAAGAGAGCGAGAAAGAAAGAGAGCGAGAAAGAAAGAGAGCGAGAAAGAAAGAGAGCGAGAAAGAAAGAGAGCGAGAAAGAAAGAGAGCGAGAAAGAAAGAGAGCGAGAAAGAAAGAGAGCGAGAAAGAAAGAGAGCGAGAAAGAAAGAGAGCGAGAAAGAAAGAGAGCGAGAAAGAAAGAGAGCGAGAAAGAAAGAGAGCGAGAAAGAAAGAGAGCGAGAAAGAAAGAGAGCGAGAAAGAAAGAGAGCGAGAAAGAAAGAGAGCGAGAAAGAAAGAGAGCGAGAAAGAAAGAGAGCGAGAAAGAAAGAGAGCGAGAAAGAAAGAGAGCGAGAAAGAAAGAGAGCGAGAAAGAAAGAAAGAGAAAGAAAGAAAAAGTCTTGGTGGCAAAATGTTGTTTCTCCTCAGAAACATTTCAGGCATTATGAAATCATTCTTTCCAAAAGTGCAAGGAACAACAAAAAAAAAATAAAAAAATGGTTGCACTGAATCTATCTTGGCACCAAGGTGCCATTGTGCAGATAGTTACGTTCTCTTCTCTTGCTTTAAGGATCAAGTTCCTAGCAGCAATATAAGCAGGTGCCAGAAAAGAAATTATATTAAGAATTTTCAGATATGTATGATTTTTCCATTGCCATTAAGTTTCATTTTTTAAACACATTGATCTTGATTTATACAAGTATTATCATTTGTTGTCGTTTAAAGTAATGACAGTTATTGATACAAAACCGTCTCTTAAAACCACACTTCCTAGTTGCACAAAAGACAAGCAATTCAAAAGATTGTGGCTGACACTTTGATATTGGTGCACAAGGAGAAAACAGGGAAAAACAGATTGCTTATGTTGAGAATCCAATACTGATAAAAAAGCCTAAGAATCTGTTACATTTATCTGTACTTCATCAGATGTATAAGTGCTTACATGACACTGAAGAATGTTTTATGATGAAAAACTATCACAGCTGAAAGTATTGGTTTCTCTGTTCACTCCCTGGATATGAACTCTGATTAACATGAAGTGAGAGAGAAAAACGGCACAGTATACATGTCTTTCTCTGAAAAAATAAACCTCCACTCACACTGATCATGATGGGCTAATAACAGAAATACAAAGGCAATGACTTTCCAATATTACTTTGTAACAAACCAGCCTCAGGACATAGCTAATGAAGCATCAGAAGCTTGCCTACCAGAGCTTCAGCTGAATGGTAGATAAAGACCTACCTGTTCAAACAACCACCACCACCGCACATATCCTACATTTTGAGGAGTAGCACTCCAAAAAGGGCTCTGTCATTCTGCAGAAGGACAAACCATGACGGTATATTGCAGTGTTTCTGAAAACTAGATTGCAGTCTTTGCTGTTTAAAGCTTCAAGTCCTGATTGTTACACTGCAAAAAATCTTCAACCCCCCCCCCCCTTTTCAATACATTTACATAATATAAGAATCAAGTGATATCCATCTAGCAGACTTATAAAATAACATATATATGCACAAAAGTATGACAAAATAATTAACCACATTTGGTTATCAAAGCAGTGTTACTGTGTTGGAGCCCTTTTACTCAGCCTTCTACTACAGAAAGAAAAAAATATATACAGAAAGACAGTTTCCATGCAGCAGTGTGGTTTACTGCTAACACCTCCGCCCCCCCAGATGGCTTTCAACACTGATTTCCCTTTCACCTTTCTGTCTTTACTTCTCAATGTATACCACTTCTCTATGTTATAATACATCCAACATTATTCAACTATTCTCCGACTGTGAAAAAGACCATTTCACCCTTAGCATAAAGGCAGAAGCTTTTCTTTTGTTATAGTTCTTATCAAAGTACTTTTAAATTCTTATCAACAGCACAGATTTCCATATCTGTCCATCAATATTTTACTGCAAATGGGGTGTAAGTCCTGCTGTTCTACATACAGCTTGCATTCCTTACTTAGGAAGAGCACTTAATGAAAGAACTAGAAAGTAAAATAATGTTCAAATTATGAAAGTATGATAAGCTTTTATATTTTAAATACTACTTTCCATAAATAAACTTCAGCCATTATTAATTTCATGGTTTTTTAGAGAAGAAAGCAATTCACATGCACATAAATATATAAATTATTTTTACAGCTAGACAGGCACAAGCACCATAGCAAACATGAATACAATTGCTGAACTTAATTTCACATTTTATGGACACAATCAAAAGTTTGAAAAAAGTTTTACCTTGCCCGATGATCGTTTCTCCAAGCTTTGAATTAATGACAACAGCTTGACCTTGCAAATGTGCAGCATGTGATTTTTTCCTAGTAAGTAGATCCCATCATTTCTCAACTTCAGTGGAATCCCTCATACACAGTAAAAACTTTTGGGTACCTTAGTGAACAACTCTTCAATATACCTTTGCATCTTTTACACCTATCCAAAGTACTGCCAGTGGGGAAGTTTAGGGATTAGAGCTAGCCAGCTAGTAACACATTATTTATAAGGAATTATTCATACTTAAGGGAACAGTAAATACAATAAAACACTAGTTCATAGAATAGCATGGATTATAGTAAGCAGCAAGTTTACAGCTGCCTTTGTATTAAGGATTTGACTAAAGCATGGGCAGGAGTTAATGAAATACAATCTATTATCGCAAACATTACTTTACAGAATGTCATTTAGGATGGACCTCAAGCTTCAAAGCAATGAATATTCTACAAAAAGATGATGGAAAGGAGCAAATATAACTGAAAAAACAGCTACTTGTAACTAAAAGTTAACATCATCATACTGTAGCTGTCCCTGAAGTCTTAAGCCAACCGAGGGAATGCAGCAGAGGCAATAATTGAAACACACACACACATGCACACACACACACAAAAAAAAGAAAATAAAAGCTGTGACTCATTAATAAAACCATTCACTTTAAAAAAACAAAACCAAAAACATATTCCAGAGTTGTCTTCTGAGATCCTGAAGAAGGGCTGGGGTGATAGGACTCAGAAATAAATAGCTACTCCATTCTGCATTCAGTAGCAACATCTGGGTGCACATGCACATTCCAAAACCAGCTGGCGTGAACCAGTTGCAGCCACACAGATGAGGCATTATCCCTCTGCGGAGTGCATCAGCCACATGCAAGCTGCATGTTGGGTAGGATCCACATGTTCAACAGCCCCTACTGCCTGGAATTAAATGAACGCATGAACAGCTGATGCGTAAAGGGCAGGGAAGACTCCTTTCTTTCAAAATCTGAGAAAATGAAAGTGAAATGTATTATTTATCATGTATGTATATATGAAGAACAACTACTGCTAGGTAACAAGATTACTATTTAAATTATACACTTTTCATTACTGAACATTTGGGGACCTGTTTAACATGATGCTATAGCCCACTTTTAATTCAGTCAAAATAGTTTTAGCTCCAATATTCACTAATGCTTGCCCAAGCCAACTCGTAACAAGGGATTCTTGCTTTTCAAAAAACTACAGAGAACATATTTCTCATCTGAAATGCAAATACTGAACATAAAATTTACCAAATATTTCCTAAAAGTGAAAAAATCTGAACAAGTCAATCTATCCCAAGAATATCTAACTAAACAGAATTAGAACATACATTAAACAGCCACATGCATAAATGAAAGAATAAACCACAGAGAAGTGCACATACATATAAATTTGAGGAATTAAAGACCATCTATTAAGCAACTACTGCTAGAAATAAAAGTTGTGCTGTTAAAATTGTCCATAAGAAAACTAATTGTCTATTCTATGGTGAAATATTTAAAACTATTTCAGATTAATCAGAACCATTAAAAAGATCTGGGTTTCTTTCAATAACGAGCAAGAGAAATCAGCTTTATGCAAGGCATTATTCCTACCCTGAAACAGTATTCTTAACTATAATGTAGATTCTCAAACTTAATCTCAAAGAGAAGCTACGCATCCTGTAAAACTAACGGAAGTGTTTCATATACTACAAGCGCATCATCAGTTTCTTTCCCTAATGCAAAGAACTAACCAGGTCTGAGTTTCGGTAAGGTAATTAATTAAAAGTAGTAACAAAACACAAAAATACCACAACTATTTCATTAGGTAGTATCACTACACAGTACCTTCACATGCATCTTGACTAGTGAGGCCTATCAGCGAGAATCTTAGAAAACTCTGATAAGGCAAGCATGTGCTTTAGAAACGTTTATATTTCTACTTGACAACTATACAAAACCATCTCTTCCCCCACAAGCAGTAAGATAATTTTGCAAATGTGTAGATATTTAAGTAACAGAGCACTCCTTACTGGTATACTCACTTCACTGAGGTGTGGCGCTCTTGAGACATCAGGTAAGATGATCTCAACGGTCTCTCTTGAGATGAAAGTTAATGAACTCAAAAACTGTCTGCCTGTCCAGTTTGGATTCAGCCTAGGACACCCACTTCCCCACACACACAGTAGTTCTTGCAGGTATAAATTAAAGATCCTCAATGAAGAAATCAAAAAGGTGGCTGTTCTCAACATCTTATGCCAATCTTTATAAAGGATCTTACAAAAATAGGTAAAGATTGCTGGAAGATTGTACTAGCAAAGACCCTTAACGGTAAAGATGCTGTTCATCACAAATTCAATCTCTGCTTCAGAAGGAGTAACTACAAGGCTGCATTAGCACTAGAGGTAGTACTTTGTGAATTCCGTTATCAGCAACTACTATGAGAAATACAATGAGTGCTTAGCAGAAACTTTTAAGAGTATTTCAAGGTTTAGACTCTAGTCTGACTATAGACATGCAGCACTCCCAGGGGCTGGGTATCCTTGTATGACACAAACAAAAGAAAGCAGGCCTAACAAGAATCCTTTGCTGTATTTTTAAAAGTAGCATTTAGGTAAGATCACATACAACAGTTTCATCTCCTTACCTAGAAATCATGTTTGTTTTGGAGCCATTAATTGTTAGCTCTTCAGTTACGAGGCTTTACTTCACGTTCAGGTCCACTACAGCTACACAAGCAACAGAAATGTTTGCAGGTATGGATTTCCTTGAGTAACAGACACACTAAGTAGTAAGACTCTGAAGCCTTGAGATATTAAGATAGACCACTTTCCAAAATATTTTTTAAACATAATTGCCAATACTATAAATACAAACCTTCTTACAATCAACACTTTTACAATTTGTTTTACAAACAAAACTTTTACAATATAACATTCATTTATTCACTTTCTGATGGACTTGTTCAAATATTGTATAATCAATCACACAGATATGCTTCCCAAGTAACAACTACTGTCTTCACAGGCACAGTACCAAGCACCCAAAAGATAAGCCAACAGCTCATTACGTAGTGCTCTACATACAAACAGGTAGTCTCACCCATGTACAGTTAATTACAACTAACTCCAAACTTGCACTGAGTAAAGTTTTTTTTGTTCTGAAAAGGTCTGCAGATTTTAGTGCATGGAGAATTATGAAAGGCAGTTGAAGTTGCATTGGTAGCAGAGCTGAGCAACTGCATCCCATGAGAAGGAAAGCACCCCATAGTAGCTAACACCAATCCCTTCCCCGAACGTAAGAACATTTTCCATACACAAGCTTGCATTTACACTGAAGCACATAAACTCTGCAGAATATTTTTTAATCTGTAAACGTATGTTATCCTCTTTTCCACTCCACTTTCTCAGTACTCTCCAAAAAATGATTAAATGAGTCACAAGGGTCTCGTGAGTTGATGCACCACAGATACAATGTTCAATGCTTCAGTTAGATGAGACATAAGTTTCTGTGACTAGTGCAGTTTAACTTGGATCACAGTCGCTGCTGTTCTGTGCAAACCTGTTTATACGAACAGAGCAGAGAGCCAAAACGGTTGCTTTGTAATTAGTTCAGGCATGTTTGCATCCAGAAGGGAAAATCTTTTAGTTTATTTTCCCCATGAACACCACAAAGTTCCACTACGGCTTTACAGTGTAACCATGCGGATCAAGAAAGCCCCTCGTTCACCTAAAAAAAGATCAAATTATACTACCAAATTGTTCTCCTGTTTCTCAGCTTTAGCCTGAATGCACTGAAATGTTTGAAAACAGTTTCTGAGAATTTGTCATCTGTAGTGTCAAAGGCATTCCTGGCAGAAAAAGAAAGTCTTGTTGAGGGCAAAATTCAGTCAAGATGACTGTAAAACCTAATCCACACCTTTGAATTTGGACTGAATATCCATCACTTAAACATCTTGTAAATGACCCAATTTGTTTACACGGCCCTGTAGCTTTTTATGACTTTTCCATAAAGAAGTTATTACATCCATTCCTTTTATTTTGTTTTAGAGCATTTGAACGAGCCCCAGAACCACAAGCAAGTGAAACAGACTTTCTGCAGATGGAAGTGGCCTCATATAACTCACCACTACCGGTGAAATAGTCAGAACAACACTTTCAGTTTGGAAATGCCATACCTTCACACACAGCAAAAGAATTTCCTGTGCCATATGTCTTTTTTAATGTTTAACTATTGTATAAAATGAGTGCTGGTTTCCTGTCAATCTGAGGAAGAACGTGGAGCCCCTAGGACTCATGCCTCTGACTGTTTTGAACAAGGGTGAAGGCAGTCAGTTGGTTACACAATAAAGTATACTGAGGGGGGCGGGAATAATTAAAAAAAAAAAAACCAAAATAAATCAAACTTCTTAGATATTCTAGTTGCTACCATGCAATGGTTCATCCAACAGAGCTCCCCAAATAACAGTTTAATATAGGACTGGACAAGTGAATTTTGTGGAAATGACTATAGCTAAAGACAGCAATTAAAACAAGCGATTATTATGCATTATTTCACAAATCAGTACGTCTTCCAGCAAAGTAATTTTCCCACTTCACATGCTTTTAAATAAATGATGCTTTAAAAGTTGCATAAAGACATTAACAGCTGTGGATTGACAGGGAAGGTGTGCTAAGAGCATCTCCAAAACCATTTTTCCAGCGTGAACCACTCTTCAAATATGACACTCCCTGGTATTTTACATCTGGACTTCTCCTTCACAGAAAATTACAACTTTGCTGATATGCAACTGAGTAACAGTTTAAAGACGTAGAATATCAAAACTACAAAAAGGGTACCACTCCCTTACCTTTTACTGCCTGAACCTAGTATGAAGGCCATTTTTCACATTACAGGACCAATTCCCTAATTAACTTCATCACCTAACCTCCTGCCCCCCCCCACCTTCTCACAAAATTTATTGCCAATTTATAATAAGAATATTACAGCAGAAGCAATGCAAAAAAGAATTAAATGTACAGGAAACACAAGCAGCTTTGTTTCCTTTTCCCAAGACATTCTTTGCTTTTTCCAAGGCAGACAGATTTAACATTTCAAGAAAAGCCACAAAAGGGCGATAAGGGAATTTAAATCCAGCACTCAAAGTTATCACCAGCTACGCCAGACTTTTGCTGAAAGCTTGGAAGACCTCCCTCACTTTCCTTTAGTAGAACTGTAGTATCACAAGGAATGTAAAAGGATAGCTAGCCAACTAATGCCATTGTTCATCTAGAAAATAGAGTACTAAAAAATTCAAAACAAAGATTTCTGCTTCCAGCCAGTCCTGGCAAGGTGCATGACCAGAGGAAAGCCTCGACCTCCCTGCTGCCACCATGTCCTTCCCCTGGCTTTATTCAGAACCTGTACATACCTTGCCCTTCATGCAATGAAGTCAGTACAACGGTGATCAAACTGAGCCACGCCTGCATTCTATTTTAGTACAGCTAATAATCAGCTTTAACAAACTCAAGGAGAAATTTGTGTTTGGGGCCTTCAGGAAGCAGAGAAACAGAGGTGCTCTTTGCCCTAGAAGAATCTCCTTAAAACATCTGTGTTTATAATGATACCCTGAATGAATTTACCATAAAGTGCAAGATTAATGAATAATTCATGAGGATTAATTCACAAAAAGGCACGTTGCCACTGAAAAAAGGTGTTACTGGTTACTCCCTTCAACTCTCCCATTCCCACTACTATAAAAGGATGCCACTACATTGTAAATAACCTTTGAACATTTTCTTATTTCATGTGCAAATGCTGCTTCTGCCTGTATCATGCTGGACTGCAGTACATGGGAGGTTAATTCATATTCTTTTTCCCCACTCCCAAACACCTGCATATGAAAATGGCAGTAAGGAAAAAAAAAAAAAAAAGGAAAGAAAAAAAAAGGAAAAAAAGTAGCAACTACCACTGTGAACATCTTCACTGCAGATTTAACCTTCATAGTCCCAAAATTAGCCCAGTTTGAATGAGAACAGCCACACAGGGGAATAATAATCTAGCGGCTCGAAGAGACTTAACTAAACAGCTGATGAGTTCTTTCAACTTGAGTTGCAGTCAACTCACTTGATGGACTAGTCAGAGAAGGTAAAAGCACACTGACGTGGGTTAAGGGGTGGCAACACTTGCAGGATTTCAATGGAATCCACAGTGACAAGAAGCCAAGCAGCCTACAAACCCAGTGTAAACGTACAGTCATGCCTACGCAAGATTCATGTCAAAGTCCAAAATTGTGGGCATGCTTAACAAAGATGGGGTATTTGGAATAAAACTAATGAAACCCAGAAGACAGACATCCCTTGCTAAGCCTAATGCAGAAATCCTGCAGGAGACCAAGGAATTAGCTGGCTCTCTCTCTTAAATTACATTAATTTTTTAATAGTTCTTATACTCTCTGTGTATAAGACTTTCTCCATGAGGGTCGAGTCCTACCTTGCCTCACCCAGCCAACCAGCTTCTGTAGAAACTGATTCTGATATGAAAACGTGTAGAGGTGCTCCTGTACACATACACATGCTTTTTTAGATGGGGCACCTTCACATAAAGCAAAACTGCTTAAAATCATGTGGAATCGTGAATTTAAACACAAAGAACACAATGTAACATTGGGGATATGTTTATGAAATCTCAACAGAAGATTGTCAAGAGCAGATGAGAAGACAGATGAACCTAAAGGCTAAGATGTCTATGAATGGAGCCACGAATACATTTTCCTGGTGCTGCCAACTTATAATAACATCCTAAAATTTAACAAAGCCTCTAGAAAACATAAGTTTATATTTTAGCTTCATGATGGCACATTATGAATTTTCACTCACCTACCTGAAAAAAAGCATTTCACATTAAAACACAAGCTGCAAAAGCTTCCCCCAAAAGGGAATGACAGGACTGAGTAAGTTTTAGCATACAATTAATTTCTCAGAAATTAATAATAATAAATAAAAAATAAACACTGAGAACAAACTAAGCACTCACACAGATACCCAAGTGCTACTAAAATAACTGCATTTCTATGTGTTAGCTTTAATCATTTTCTGTTTTGTAACTTTTTCCAAGTGCCACAGGTTCCTGTTAAAATACCACTTAATTACAGGCCAATTCCTAAGATGCTTATGCACCAGGAAGTGTATTTTCCATGGCATGTGCGTTGTGACTAAAAAGCAAAGGCATGGCTCTCTGATAAAGGGAAGAGCTATCTATAAAGAAACTGAAAAGGCTCATTTCCAGCTAAGGGAAGTGGGCTTGCACAGTGCATCCTCCTTCTAGTAATCAGGAACTGCCAGACAGCAAAAACCAAAAGCAGCAGCTACCCAACAGCAATAAAAACCCCCAAAACCACTCCGCTATAATGCGCAACCACTGCTGTAGGATGCAAACCAGTACTTTGCTATTACATGTTGACTACGTAATAAGTAGATTTCAAGGGTTTGGATAAAGTTATAATAAATAAAAGACATGATGTTTATGTGCAGACAAAGTTCAGCATAAGCCCTTTGGTAGTATAGGTGTCAGTGTCTCAAGGTATGTCCTGTGTTTCTTCTCCACCATAAAACTCTGTACCCGACAAAGACAAACTAAAAACCCTCAAACAACATGACATCAAGCTTTAAGGTATGATCTGCAAACATAATGATAACCAGTTTCTGCAAAAATAAGATTTTACATGTTTCTTCTTTAAATTCCATTCAAGATATTTAACAAAGATGCAGGAAGGCTGGAATGACTACATATTTGGGACTCATAGCAAATAGTCTGTGCTTTTAAAACCCTTTACTTTTACCTAATAGAAGAAACTGAGAGAAGTAGCAGGACAAAGGCGAAGTCCAAAACAGCACTCTGCTGAGTAGCAGACAATATACCAGAAGTCAACTACAAAGGCAAAAAAACCCCCAGTTTTTAAAACTTTCTTCTAAACAAAAAAAAAAAATAATATTGCAGTGTTGAAGAACTTCTCTAATTTGCCACGATCTTTTGCTTAAAGTCAAAAGAGGATGTGGTGTAATTCTTCACTCTCCAGGAAAAGGGCTTTAAAACATTTCAAAACAAGTCTTGACTAAACAGAAATAGATTAAACTTGAGAAAAATTGCATCGCTATCAAGTTTCCCTTTAGATGACACGTGCCTGTATTTTATAATTCCTTATCTTCTCAAAATGAAGAAAATTTCTGCTACCAAGAAGTAGTCAACAGACTGTACTGGCACTCATCAATTCAAGAAGAGACAGTAGAGGTGGCACCAATTCCCACTGCTTTAAAGTATGTTCATTTATAAGAGATCATTTTGCAGTCAAATGACTGCACTCAGGCAAAAGCACTGACATTCCTATCCGCAAGGATTCGATCACTGCATCACTTGGACATCCACACCTTCTTTCAGGTGTTCAGCCAGAGTTAAATGAACTTAATCAGAAACTCTATGTTGCAATGCTGTCCCCATCCCCGGATAGGCTGGAAACTCCCTTTGAAGATACACAAACTGGGGAATCCTCTAGGTGGTGGTGAGGAAGCCTGTGAGGCCATGCACACACCAAGCTGATGAGAGAAGCTCCCTCTGGCACTTCAGATACTTGCTCAGTTCCAGCTGCATCCACCAGCTTTTCCCGAGGATGGCCTGAGATAGATGAGCCTCAAACTCAGCTCAAGGGCTCCCATTCAATTTTGGTTTTGTTCTGAAAGTGACATAAACCTTGTCCGTTTCAGGAGGTTTAAGAAATACATTACGAAGTGATCAGTTAGTGAAACTGATTATTAAGATTTTCTATTCGTGTGGAGGAAGAAAAAAACAACAAGTCAAAATAAATTAAGAACTGTCAAAAGACAGATCATCACCAGTACGTTACCTTTGCTGCAGGATTGACAGAAATCAATTAAGTGCTTTGGTTTTCTAAGACTTACCTCAGCAACTCTATTAATTGCTGTTCATTCACACTTGAAACTGACCCCAGGAAAGTTAATAACTAGTTAGTCATGGCGAGTTGCTAACTGACCTCAGTTTCTCGGCCTTCTGAAGTCATTCATTACTACATTTTAAATGTACATGTCACATACGCTATACACTTCATCGTTTATGCCACCCAGTAGTAGTTTTTACATTATTTTCTGTAAAGGCATCTTCATATTTCTCATAGAAATCGTAACAGCTGATAGCTTAGGAAAATTAAATGAAATATTTATCACATATTGTCCTAAAACAGCCTCAGATTACAACATGAGATGGCAGGAGAATAAAACCTAGATTAAACCAATAATATCACATAGGCAGGTGCGGTCAGACCACCAGAGTTAAGTCATTAGAATTAAGTCATTCACATTACTCAGTCCACCAATAGCTCCCCCAGACATTGCTGAAACTACAGAAACAGGATGAAGATACTGTATAAAGACACTAGTCAAAAGCAGATGGAAAAGTAGCAAGAACTATAAGTAAAAGAAGGAATAAGCAAACCACCCAAGTGATCAAATTCAATATGGCAAGAGATTCAGTTTTATTCCTCAAAAGAAACGGAGTGATCAATTTTTTGTGACTCTTCACTTCAATATGGAAAAATGGTAATAAATAAATCAGACAGCCATAACAGAACTGATAAAGCCACCTAAGTACATAAAAACCTTCAAAGCATAATCTGTTTTTCAATATGACAAAGAATTGGGGAAATGAAGTCCATACAGATGAATGGGAGCCATCACCACATGCACCATTTACTGCTACTTCAGCTTCCAGAAAATTGTTGCATAAACTTCTTTGATCCTCGAGATGAATATTTACTCAGTTGAATAAAATATAAACATTAAAGACAAATACGAATTTTTCAAGGAAATCACATAAAACCCCTTACTGTCAAGCAGAGTTACAAATAAAACCTGTTCTTAAGGAAAATCTGACTATAACAGAAGGCCAATAAAAACAAGGAGGTAGTTTTAAGTGGTTTCAAATGGAGCTACACTGGCCCCACAACAACCATCACACTGAATTCCTAGGAGGGAGCAGCAAAATAGTGTGTTCTAAGAATATTTAATTTATAATTACAATGACATATTTACACTAGGAAATTGCCACCCAAAATGACATTCACTATGCAGCAGAAACAAGAGCCTTATGTCTACATTTAGTAAATAAATCTAATCAAATTGTAATTTTGAAGTTGATAGTAATTTAGCTAATAAATAAATACCAATTATGAAAAAATAAATATTTAAGCACATGCTTACCCTTTGTAACACAAGTAGTCCCACTGATTTAATAACTATCATAGACATCTTTAGTATCACCTTGAAGCAATAAGCTACAGCACCCACGTGCACAGCTGAGTAACACTGTAATCCATTCTACTGCAAAACTTCTTGGCCATTTAGCAGTTTTACAAGTAGAGGACAGAATTTTTATTTGTAGACTGCGTGAGTGAAAAATCTCCCTTTCTCCTGACCAGAGATTATTTGGCATGTGAACAGCAATATCTCATTCGCATACTCCAGGGAGTTTTAACCTGCCTCTAGCTAAAAGCTATACAATCTTTAGATTGCAGCAGAGTGTAAAAATCACTCTAATTAAATCAAGTAAGAACTGGTTTGACCAGTGTTACTGATCCCCCAAATAATTAAAATCAGTTAAGGAAAGTCAGGGGTTGGTACTTAGCTGTACCTAAACTTGTGCTAATTTTTAAAATAGGTTTTGCAATTGAACAACCAGAAAGCAAACTTCAAGTAAGCTACAAGAAGAACCTGGTCTGCTAAGTGTAAACTACCACAAAATACAGTTTGAGGGCACATTTATAAAAAAAACCAAAACAACCTACTCCTGGCTTTGCTTTTGTTCTAAGATGTAGTGACTGTATCTTGGAGCATGCCAAATTGCATTGCAAACCAGTTGAAGCCTGACCTAAGGCAGCTGCTTTTCTGATACATGTGAACAGAATCTAGCTTGTGTTGTCACATATACTTACACCTATTTACATCAGTTTTGCTTCCATGCTGCATGATCTACCTTTTACACTCCTGTGTTCCCCTTGTTGGACCCTGGAGGCCTTTCAGGGCCCAGCTGCATTATCCTGTAACAAACGTCTTAGGGCAAACTGACAGCATAGCAGGTTACTTTCTAGTCCTGACAAAGCAAAGCAATGATAATTCTCTCTGTGTCGATATGCTTCATCTGCACACCACACAAATTTAATAGAAGGCAGCATAAGAGCACGAGACTTTGTATATTAGTGCCAAGTCCACTTTGTCACAAACTGGTGCCCTAAAGCCTCTAAACACCGGGTAAGCTGGGAAGGGGTAGAAAGTGAGTGATTTCTTTTCTCACACAGAGCAAATAATTTCCTGTACTGTGCACAAAGTCTGATTGGTTTCCTGTCAGAATAGCCGGGACTCTGAGTCTTTTGATCGCTTTCCTCTGGCCCTTCACAGTTGCTCTGATTAGAGATTGATCCCCATGCTGCTCTTTGATCAGCAGCTCTGGCAGTCCGCAGGTGCCATATATCATCACATTAGCAGGCCACAGCAGTATTAATCTTCCCCTGCTAAATTCACTAGTGCACTGCATATTCTACCCATTCACAGAGCACTTGCAAAGAAAGGTCTCTGAAACTTTGCTTTCTGTTAGAAGACATGAGGTAGAATAATTTTACCTGGGGAGTCCCAAGTTCAAAGTTGAGAGAATTGAATTAGCCTCAAATCTGAATTTCTGCTTTATTTGATTACAGTTCAGAGAGCTTTGAGGGCTCCCAGCTTGGCCTTTTGTGTTGGTTTGTGCCCAGGGAGAAAGCTTGTTCTAGCTGACATGTGAAGCACAAAGTTTTTCAACACACAGACACCCCCCCCCCCATATGTTAAGCACCAGCGTTTCCATCAATGTATGTTAACAGCCTTAATTTTAGATATTCTATGCTAAGTGTGGTTTCATGCAGTATATAATGTTTCAGTTTGTAAAATATTCTTTAAAATGACTTCATAATAGCAGATCAAGAGGAAAGGCGCTTAAAAATCTGAATAATGTAAATCATATGGAGTTCAGAGGCTAAGCAAATTACACACCCCGGAGCTGCCCTCGCTGTATGAAAGGAGCCTTTCTCCAGCTCTGCGCAGCCCCAGCCCAAGGGAACTCGCATTTGAGAGTTTTCTAAACATTTCAGGTACACATGAAAGTTGAATGTAATTCTCATTTCCTATGCAGGATTACCTCGTTTCCAGCCCATACAAAACACCTCTCATTCACGCACAGACAGAAAAACCCACAGCCCCCCCACCCCCGACAGAAAAGCATTTAGGGTACAAAGGTGAGAGGGTCGTTGCTTTTTTTTTCTTCTTCTTTTTCTTTTTTTTTGGGGGGGGGTGGGGTGGTGGGACGTTTCGCACCCCCGGCCGCAGAGGGAGGCTGCGGGCCGGCGCTGGGCTGCCCGCCCGCCCGCTGCCCTTTTACCCACAGCGCTCCCCTGGTAGGCGGCGGGCGAGCACCCGGCTGCCGAGCCCCGCTCACCGCGGCCCGGCCACGGAGCTCCCCCCGCGGGGCCCAGCAGCTCCGCCGGCGGGAGAGCTCCGCTCCGCGCCGGCCGGCCGCCCCCGCCCTGCCCCTGCCCCGGGCTGCGCGGCGGCGGCGGCAGCTGCTGCCCTTACCGTTCTGCTCCTTGGCGCCGGAGAAGGCGAACTTGCTGCTGAGGTCGGACTCGGCGGCGGCCCCCTGCCTCCGGCCGGCCAGGGCAGATGTCAGCAGGAGCAGCCCGAGGAGGAGCATTGGGCCGGCGGGGCGAGGGGCTCCGGCACTGCAGGAGCTGGCGGCGCGGCACCGAGGCCCGGGCGTCTCTCAGCAGCGCCCGGCGCGGGCTGCGCCGCTGGGGAGAAGGCAGCACTGAGCCTGCTCTGGCAGCAGAGAATTGCAGGGTAGTTTCCACATAATCCCATCCAAAACTTTTTCCTAGAACCCTTGTCTGTGTCTCCAGGTTTTGTTTTTCTTTGGCTCTTTTTTTCTCTCCTTTTTTTTTTTTTTTTTTAAAAAAAAAAGGATCAAAGCAAAATCTGGACCCAGACCAGCTTCCCAAGGACTAAACAATCCGGGGCCGTGCCGGGCGGGGGCCGGAGGAGCCGGGCTGGTGAGGGCGCGGGGCACGCAGAGGGGCCGGCAGAGGCGGGGGCGAGCGGGGCCGCTGCTGCCGCGGAGGAGCGCGCACCTGTCAGCCGGCACCCGGCGGGGGGCGGGCGGGGGGCGGGCGGCGGGCGGGCCGCGCTCCCACAAACACCTTCCTCGCCCTCAACTCGGCAGCCGCGCTGCCAGCTCCGGCCGCGTTTCGCGGCTCCCGCCCGCCGTCCCCTCAGGGTGAGGGCGGCACCTGGGGCGGCCGTTTAGGCCACGGGAAGTTGCTGGTGGGGAAGAAGGAGGCGAGCGGGGCGGCCCCCGCCGCTGCCCCCTCTCTCATGGCCAAATGGCGGCGCAACAGGTGCCGGGGCGGCGGTGGGCGGCCCCGTGGGGGGCTGAGGCAGCCCGCGTACCGCCGGCCTGGCCCCCGGCTGCCTCACGGAGGGGGCGCCTCACGAAGGGGGCTCACCCACCCCCCCGCCCCCGGGCTGCCTCACGGAGGGGGCTCACCCCACCACCACCCCGGGCTGCCTCACAGAGGGGGCTCACCCTCCCTCCCTCCATCCCCGGCTGGTAGGGGGCCACAGTCCGGGGCTGGTTTATGGGTTCGGTGGTCAAGCTGAGGCATTGCGCTGACTTACTGGTGTTAGTTCGCTGGGGTGTTATTATGGTAACTGGGCTCGTGCTTGGAAAGGTGATGGTTAGTGAGACATGTCATCTGAAGCATGCCCTTGCTATTGGGAACTAAAACGTGGGGAGGGGGATTTAAGAAGACTCTGGATGCAGGGTTTTTTCTGGTGGCATACTTGCTGTTTTGGCCATGCTGAAATGCGATGTCCAGCATTTACAGAAACAGATTGGAACAGGCTGAGCGGTCTGTAGCTGTGCCTCTTGCTGAAGTGCTGTGCAGCGCTCAGTGAGGTGGTGTCCACAACTAGACAGGGTTGGGGTTTCTTTTTGCAGTTTCACCAGAAATCAGAACTGAATTTATGGCAAAGACTGTCCCACCGTTAGCGCTGGTGAGGACTAAACAGACAGACGGTGTTCAGCATCCGTTAAGACGGTGCTGTGTTTGAGCCTCTCAGCTAGAACTGGCATTTCTAGTTAGCTTGGAAGAGGGTTTGAACCGTTGCAGCACAGTGGGGCTGCGTAACAAGACTGCGAACTAGACGGTGGGTCTGGGTAACAAGACTGAATGCAAACTAGATGCCATGAGGGCAAAAGAAGCTGTAGGACGGACACATCTTTTTCTCTTGGCTGAGAAGTTTTGGGAGAGTTTTTTTTAATGGTGACTTCAGCCTCCATAGCTCTGAGGTGGTTGTGAGGATGGATGGGAAGAGCTGTGTCCTCGCTCCCTGCCTGTGCAAGATACACAGAAGGGAAACTGAGTCAGCACTGCTGCAGTCTTGAGTATGCATTATATAAATTTCTTATCCTTTGACCAGCTCTTTCCGTTATATAACTGAGCCGGTTTGTTGCCTCAGCCAAAGTAACCCTTGGGACAGTGATAAACATCCCCTCTGTTCCTAATAAGTGACATATTTCTAGTAGCAACTGAAAGCTGTCCAGCCAAGCTGAGCTGTCTTCTGAAAGGCAGACTTGGAGCATACCATAAATAGCAACCCTTCCCTTACAGAGCATGAAGAAATGTACTGCACAAAGCAGACTATGTAGTTACTTTTCTTATTGTTACCATTATTAACTACTGTTTCCTGGGTTTCACTGTTGTTAGTTTTAAATGGAAATGAATATAACATGTACTGCTTTCCAGGTCTTCTACCCTGATTGTTACAAGCTGTGGGTTTTTCTCATCAAATAGGTGAAGTATTGCACTGTAACTTAACCTTCATTGCCTGAAGATTTTGTGGGATTCTTTGTATTTTGGGGAACTGAGGACAAGTTCCCTCTGGAACACATGGACCTAATGACTCCCAGCGTGTACATGAAAGGTAAAGCATCCGACACCTCCCATAGCTTTGAAAATCTAGGCTCTGTCACACCAGTGTTACATCTGGAGGTGCTTGAGCAAAGAAAAGCAGCAAAGTTGTTGAAGGGTCTAGACCACAAGCCTTACGAGGAGCGGCTGAGTGAGCTGTGGTTGTTTAGCCTGGAGAAAAGGAGACTCAAGAGGAGACCTTACTGCTCTCTGCAACTACCTGAAAGGAGGTTGTAAGCGAGGTGGCTGTTGGTCTCTTCTCCTAAGTAACAAGCAATAAGACAAGAGGAAGTGGCCTCAAGTTGTGCCAGGGGAGGTTTAGATTGGATATTAGGAAAAAATTACTCACCAAAAGGGTCATCAAGCATTGGAACAGGCTGTCCAGGGAATTGGTTGAGTCACCATCCCTGGAAGTATTTGAAAGACATGTAGATGCAGCACTTAGGGACATGGTTTAGTAGTGGGTTTGGCAATGCTAGGTTAATGGTTGGACTTGATGATCTTGAGGGTCTTTTCCAGCCTAAAAGATCCTGATTCTCTGATCCTGGCTCTGACTTTTCAAAGGAAAATGCCAGAACCCACATAGTGGATGAGTATGGAATAACACTGCCTGGGGAGGAAGCTCCTGTAATTCAAGATACATATTTGTGTATCATATATATCATAATACATATATTGTGTGATCATTAAGGTTCTACTTCTTTTCAAAAATGCTTTTGTTGTTAATCCCATACAAAATATCATGTGTGGTAATCCCTATCCTTATAAATGTCCAGTCTTCTCTGAAATTCATGCTGAGTATTTCTTACCAGCTATCTATGTTTCTTTTTAATGTTGTTGCTATTCAGTTTCATCAGGTAGATATATGTATTTGAATTATGAAAATAGGTAAATATAAATGCTTTAATTTCTCTACCTTGTTCATTTTCTCTGTTATAGCCTTATCACATCCCTTCCCTGCTAGGCATTTTTACCACATTCTTCATGTGAATACCTCTATATCTCAAAGCTTTTCAGAGTCCCATCTGTTTTTGTTACGTATTATTTGAGGTGGGACAAACAGAACATGACATTCTAAGTGAAGGCCTAATCTTAACATATGTAGTGAAGACAGAATGAGATAGAATGTTTTATTTCTTATGCATGCTTTTATCTTTTTATTGGATTTGCTCATGCAATCATCCACAGAAGTATTGACACTAAAGAAATATTCTGAATGGTTAGATAATTATAAAAAACTAATGTATGTGTAGTTCAGATTAATCCTGCCAGTGCACACTGCATTGCCAATACTGAATTTCACTTGGGACTGCAATCCCAATACGTCTCAGAGTTCTGGTGACTCCAACATCCAGTACAGATTTATCTGTATATTGTTAAGACTCATCTGTATTTTGCTACCACAATGTTCACATTTTTCTCTATGTTTGTAATAAATATTTTGAACTACACAAAGCTTTGTATTCCTAGTTTTCTCCCTGCTGAGAACTGCACTTCAGTCTTTTGTCTCTTGTATTAGTCACCATGCCATATCTCATCTCACAACTACTTAGTTTACACTATGTAGTCTTTTTGATGGTGTATCAAAGACTTTTCTTCCCAAAAGGTTTTGTAATATAGTTTATAAAATTGTGCATCAGTTATTTTTTTATTTGAAATATTGCAACAGACATTTCTCCATTAATTGCCATCTTGAAATAGTTTGAGACGCAGGCTTTGCTCTGTAGAATAGCCATGCTGATTTGACAAGTTTTCACATTGTTTTATGACTGGTTTTTTCATCATCCTCATTTAGAACTTTTTGAAGCAGTTTTTCTTGTACTTGAATAAAATTTGAATTATCTGGATTATCCCACAGGAATTTATTGTTACTGAGACCTAGCCACCAGAGAAGGCAATGGAAATTTGGCCTGTTAGGACACCAGAGACTTACTGTGATGGTGTATAGCCTTTGTACTCCTGAACTATAAATATCCGTGAAATGAAAAGGCTTTCACTGTGATTTTTATTAACTTAAAGAGTTACCATTAAAATACACATTCATCACACAATCTTCATAAACTTCACTTACAACAACAAAATAATTCCCCAGACTAAAATCAAAATAACATCATCGCAGCACCGACAGAGGTGAGCAGTTTACATGCACTCCCCCAACTTGTCCCTTCATCACTTCACAACAATGATTCCCCACGGTTACTTCTGGAAGTGGGCTGGAATTGGCAGGATGCATAAGTGTTCACAGACTGCCCTTTATGAGTTGAACTGATACCAAGAGATCTTGGCTGACTTTAGGGGGCTTTAGATATCTCAAGCAAGTTCTACAAGGAAGCATACTCTTTATTTCCTTTTTTCTATATGCTCTCTTCAGAAAGACTTCCCCCCCCACCCCCCAAGGTATGCAAGGAGATAAGCATTTCTCTCCCGAGGAGGAATAGAGTGAGGAATACAGTATTTTAGGGAAAAATAGGAAAAGGCTGAGATATAAACCCATTTTTAGGCAGGATGTACAACCAAAGCAAGATGCTTCTGGAGATGTGTAGCTCCACAAATGCAATTACTTCTATCAAATTCATGTCTCACAAGACTCAGAGCTAAGCATTTACTGTATTTTCAGGATTAAGACCCACTGTTAGGAAAAGAAGATTGATTCCCTTCTCTCCCCACAGCTTGTTCCAGTTCCTGTTATGAACAGGTGAAAAAAAGGAATTAATAGATATGTACTTTTATATTCCCATATATTCTGATTGTACCTGTATAATCCTTGTGAGAGCATACTAAAGAAAAAAAAAAGTATTTGCAAAGCTTAGCATGTAATTTAAAACTAATAAATGTCTGCTTATCCAGACACACAGACAAGTGTCTGCTTTTGTGCAAGGTGTTCAGTAGAGAACTGGTTGTGGTATAACAGAGTTGATGTTTAAATGCTCACATTGATATTATGGAGCTATTTTTAGCTGTGCAAAGAAGCCCTAAATGGTTATTAAAAATTATGTTTGTACAAAATCTTTTATGGATGAGTGATAAATATGAAAACAGAAATTACATTAGAAACACTAATTGTCTTTTAGGAAAGCAACAAACGATATTCTGCTCTCATGATCACTGAGCAACAGAAAAAGAGGCATTTGTACAAATAAACATGACTTGTAATCTTACTAATGTAAGGTGAAGAGGCTGCATGTGGAATTGGACAGAAAATCCTTCCTGCATTAGAAAACACTCTTGTAAATGAGGTAGCGCTAAATTTCATTATTTAAGCCTTATTGTCCATTCCTATTGAATTTGTCAACAAGTTGAAGATTTGTGGTCCCGTTTCCATGTTACATTCAAAAATACAATGAAGAAAAAGAGTGACGTCCACAGAGGCTTCAGTTATGTTGATGCTTATACAGTGTGGACTGCTCAGACACAAACAGATAAGAAGGAGCTCTGAACTCTTTGGTCACTTGAACCACAAATTTAAACAACGTGCCACTTCTATTTTTCAAATCCTAAAATGAGACTTGGGACTTATAAATATACCTAAAGATAAGCATTTGAACACAGACTTCTAAGCATATCAATGTTGTTCTGCTCAACATTGAGTAGCTTAAATAATCATGAGAACCAAGTCCTATTGTACTTTTGTGTGATTTCCACTTATAAGCATTGCTTTAGAGAAGACACAGTTAATAATTACAATTATTTTATCAACTACAACATGTACATAGTCCAAGCTATGTGGCAATGCAACTTTGCATTAGGTAGGCTGTGGGAGCTACAACAGGAGACAAGGAAGGAGGCCCACTAGAGGTCTCCCAAACTATTTAAAAGAATGCTACCCACTTCTGGCACCTGATAGCTCATCTGGGTCTTGATGGGCTTCCAAAGTCAACATGTAAAAGGTGGAACATAGCTAAGCCACTTAGGCCATGTAACATGTTTGCTGAACTTAAGTGTGGAGACTACACTGAGGCCTAAAAGGGCGGCAGCAGCCAGCCTCGGAGCCGGCATTTTTCCCATGGGGCCTATAGGAGCGTTCTGGGTACGAGGGTATTCTCTCAAGGCATTCACTTTACGCTGTATGCTTTCAGTGTAGAACACTCCTATGATCTCTAAGGCTTATACCCCGATTCAGATGCCCCTCAGTATTCAAGTGCCTTCCACTCTTAAGAACACACTGGAGTAGGTGCCTGAAGGACTGTGCCCAGATGACAGGCTTGCAGACAGGAATGTTTGCTTATTTTAACTATGTGCACGTTGACTTTGCTTGTCAGAAGCCAGATAAGCTTTCTGGCTGCTTTTTAATCAGATGACATCATTTATTGATCAATAATGTCCTACGTTCTGTCAGCATGCATGAAATCCTGTCATGATCACGACTGAAGGTGGCATGTCTCTATGTCAGCTCTAAATAACTTGAGTTCTGAGTTACTATTGAATTTGGTCTTTCTACCTGTTTCCTTTTCACTGACAATTGCAAGGTGTAGGTTTGCAATCAGAATACAAATTTTAACTAGCATTTCCAAGCATTACTAACCACTGCGGTTCCAAAAAATAGTATATATCACACAGTTAGAAAGTTGGATGCTTCTATCCGGTTTCAGTGAAATTAAGGTAAACTGTATGATCCAAAACACACCTAGATATAAACAGATTATTTCATACAGTGGTAAAAACTGCTTAAAGCATTAGAAAATTTTTCTTTTTTCATTTTCATGCTGAATATTTCAAAGCTGTTTATATACGAATATTCTATTGGAAACTTTGAAACTCTTCAGAGAAATGAAACTCAGCTGAAGGTATTTATGGGATGGCAGCATAACTTTGCTACCAATATCTGTGACGTACCTAGCAGTTAACAGGCTGAATGCAGACTGCCTAGAGATACTAAGATCAGTCACATTAGCTATTCAAGTTGAATATTTACATTTATTGAGTTCAGAGGAGAAAAATAGCATTTCTTGATTTACTTTTATGTCGTAAGTGTTTTACGTTTACTAAAGAATATTATCGATACTAAGAACTTTGCCTCATGAGTATGTTTAATTGAACTAGGTTTTTTATATACCTGTGGTACTTCATCTTTAGTCTTCCAGTACTCCAGTCCACACAGAGCAGGAGTAATGCTGAGAGAATTATATAGCTATGAGCCTTCATTTAAGTTCAAATTCAGCAGAAAAGAACAGGAATCACATTGACAGCACCAGCCTCCAAGGAGACTTGTTTCAAGGCTAAGATGAGATTACAGTTTAATTGGTTAATGAAATCCATCTAAGAAGATACTGCAAGCAAGTCCATAGGTTAGAGGAGTGTCAGAAACCTAACAGGAGCAGAGGAGTAATGGGAACTGGAGAGCAGACACAACCACCCAGGAATGATGAGGCACTGGAGCAAATGTACTTCGACTATGCATGGAGTATCAGTCCTCCCTAACTCTGACTCACCATCTATGTTTCCTCTCATTTGTCCTTGTCCTGCCTCTACCCTAGTCTTCTTTTTCACCTCTTCCCTTTCACCCTTCTCAATTATTTATTTACCACTTCTACTGCGCTAATTATTCAGTGAAAGTCTTGGCTTTCTAATCTTATCTCTCCACCCTTTTCTAAGTACTAGCTTTCCTGGTCCACCTCCTTGCCTTCATAACTGGTTCTCCGATGCTCCCTAGCATTCAGATTTGTCTCTTTGCACTTTGCCCTGTCTTATTTCCTGTCAGTCTCCAGCCCGGATTTGCTTACCATGGCAGCCTCTTTTTCCCATTATCATGTCACCGAATGAGTTTCCCACAACTGTACTCAGGCTTTCATTGCACTGATTGGTTTGGCACAGGCTAGAGAAGTGAATCGGTCGGTGCTACAGACCCAACATCCACACTGTGGATACGTTGGAGGAGACCTTTCAGTATACTTCCATAAGAAAGTTCAAATTCTACAAGACAACTATGAGATGGGAATCAATAGTAAGACATATGCTTCAAAAGATGTATTTCTTATCCAGACTAAAACCTAGTGTAAACATGTTGTACATACATCTCCTTATTGATAATATCTCTCTGCCTCTGAATAAGATGGCTTCCCTGTTCCACACTGCATGGAGTCAACTGGAGAGAATGTATGCTAACAATTCATCTGAATCTAGGTTTGGCATCATCTACAGAGGCACACCAAAGTTTTATTCAGGCTGTCTGGAGCTTTCCCAGAGAAAAGGTGAAGAGCTTCCAAGGAACTGACCTGTAAAATTTAAGACTAATCATCACGTGCAAATTGTAATTTTTCAAGTTTCGTAAGTTTGAGTAATTTAGGTTAAAAAACCCCACAAGCCAGCAGACACATGATGAACAGAATAGTTAATACCAGTTTCTAAATCCTGGACTCAGTAGCAATTTGTAAAAAAGCTTTAACATGGGGGCCATAGAATATCGTAAGCCCCGAGTTTCTTGTCAGTTGCCTTGTTTGCAGAACAATCTGAATTATTTTGGCACAAATAAGGTTGAAGATAGAGCATGGAGGCTTTCATCCCATGCATTTTTCCAAACTCAGAAATAGGAAAAGCCTTTTGAGATATCAGGTAACATTAGTAGATGGCAACAGTTCTAATATTTTTAGAATTCTTGAACAGATCTTGTTTAATCCCATCATTCATTAATATGTTTTAAAAGCAGGTGTAGTTTCTACAGGAATTTTTTTCACAAGAATGAATGTTATTGCCAAGGGCTTGGGAGCTTAATTATACCAATTATTTCTACACCTTCTTACAGAAATAATTGGTAGAATTTCTGTAGAATATAAATACATTAGAATAATCTGAGATACTGAAGAGCAGCTAAATTTTGACTAAGATACACTGCAGAAGAACATAAGACAGAAGCCTACTTTAATATCAATATTTCAAATCATACATTAGTTTTTATATCTAGAGATCCAGGTAATGCTGCAGCAAACTTAAATCTTAAGGGAATCAAGGACTGCCAGTTGGACAAAAGTATAAAGAATGTACGAATGATATGTTATTCATACCAGTAAATTCTTATTGTTATTTCCCTGCCAATTCACTGAATGGAAATGTACTACAAAGAAAAATAGTTTTAAAGCTTTTTCCAGTGATTTTTCAAAGCTATCCCACTATTAATCACTGGCATTCACGTCATCCAGTTAAGAATGCACAATATTCCAAAGTATTGCCAACATTTTTCTTTATTGATCAAACACTGGCATTGACTCACAGTATCTTATTCCCATAGCACCGTGAAAAAATAAGAACTTCAGCTTCACTACCATCTGGATCACAGATCATGCCATAAAATGTGTTCAGGTTGACAGTAGGTCTTGGAAGTACTTATTTCACATGATGTTTCTGATACTTTTATGTGTTGTGCTCTGTCACAATCCATTTTGAAAAGAATACCACTCAATTCATGTTCAAATTTATAAAAAATACTATTTGCTCTTTAGACAATAATCTATGTCTAGTTAGGTATTTAGAGTGGATCTGTAGAAATAAACAATTATATCGTCATTCCCTGGTGCTCTCTCAGCAAGCTAGTTACTGTCAATAGCCTGCAATCTAACCAGGATCTGAAGGTGCTGGAGCATCTTTTTGGGTGGAACCCAGTACCTCACAGGATTAGGCTCGCATTCAGAAAGCACGTTAACAATGCCCAGAACAAATTGTGTGAATAGACGTGGACCTGAAGAAGTCCTTAATCAATGCAAAATATGAATGTTATTGCAACAACATATTTGAAAGTGTAAACCACTTTTGAGATGATAGTTCTTAATCTACACAAAGGGTGTTAATCTAAATGGATTTGTAGGATCAGATTCCTAATCCTGCCCACTCCACTATTGGATGAGAGCCTAAAAACTCTTCTGCACGAGGAGCCCTATCACACATGTAGAATGGGTAAGCCTGTTCATGCTTAAATAAAGCAAATATGACTTGATCCCCTATAGCTCAGCACATTTCTACTCAATCCTGTGAACCACTGAACTGAGTAATGTTAATTCCATTATATTCATTGAAAAATAAAAAACAAAGCTAAGAAAGGGTGCTCAGTCCATCATGTAATTGGAAGTTAATGAGGAAGAAGTTCAACAGTGGGTTCACCGCATTCAATTCCACTGTCCTGTTTACAGCCTGATGAATTGATTTTGGATCTATTTTGATGAAGGAAATAATGTAAGCTCTATTTTCATTGCCACACCTGGTCATGGCCAGCTAGGTCATACTAAAGCAGAATGATCATTCTGAGAGCTGGGTAAAGTTACAGAAGCTGAGTTGTTGCCTTTTTTGTTGTCCAGTTTGTATCTCCCTCCTCAGCATTCAGGAATCACACATCTTTTTCACTCATCTTCTTCTTAACTGCATGCTTGTATACTTACTACTACCTACAAAAATATTTTGTCATATAAGCTTATTTGTTATGGTTCATATATTTTGGGAAGAAAAGGTTTTTGTGCGATAAGTTTTAACAAGTGATTATACTAACAGCTTTTCCATGAGTGTCTTGTATCTTGTGAAAGCAGAAGGAATTTTGCTTTAGTAAATACAGCAGAGGACAGCCAGTAGACCATCCTTTTTATGCCAGTGTAAATCCTGTAGTACAGCAGAATTCTGCTAATGGAAAGAGAAATCAGTGCTAGTTTTGTAATGGAGACATTATTATTTTAAGGTCATTCTCAGTCTCTTCTACCACTTTTATAGGCATGGACCATATTTATTCTTCCAGTAGTATTAGATCCTCATATTAATGGGAAAGCTGTTTTTAAGGGCAATTAAATCAAATTGGGACTACTGTAGCCACTGAAAGATCAGTCACCATGCTCTTTTTCCTGCAAACCACTGGCATTCAAACATCCTTGTACTAAAAGTACCCAGTTATTAAAAATGTTCTTTTAACATCTGCAATTTTACTTGAGACTAATATATGGCTTTAAGTAACTTAAAGAGATTAATGCTAATTGAATAGATGAGAAGAATGTTATTCATTGCACAGACTAATTCAAAACAATGCAGTTATCAGACTGAAGTCAGATTTGTTGTATCAGTTAATTCTTATGTGAATATTATGGTATTAAGAATAGCCGCTTCATGTTGAAACAGTGGAAAATTCTAAATGCTTTTTGCAAACCTGTTCCATTTCTTTTCCCAAGGTTGTTAGCTTTGATTTGTAGGTTTTTATCTAATACTGAGTGAAATTTTTTTTTGCAGGACCAAGTGCATTAATAGCTTAAGGCAGTATTATGAGTTATTTTAGGTAAATCTGCTCATAGAACAATGTTTACAGCTGCTGAATAATACCATTTTGGTTTTCAAGGTTATTAAATCAGGTTCTAACTTGTAATTACACCATACAAAGAAAATAAGCAGTATAATAAACGATATAATATTTTGGAAACTAATAAGCTTGAGAATCTGTCAAGTATTCAGTGTATAGAATAAACATTCACGCCTCACTTTGCAGATGTGAACTTGTTCATTTTAATATACAGCAGGTCACAACAACAAGAAGGAAAAAAAGAAAAAAAAAACCCCGACAAAAAACCTTCCAGCAACACTCTCCCTTTTCTGTAGTCGCTCATCACTCATCGCTGGTATATCAGGGACAGAAAATGGAATGAAGTATGAGAACAACCAAGTGACATCTGACATATGAAGAACTGCTGAAACAGCTGCAAAAATGAAAGCAGAATGGAAAATTTCACTCCAGAGAAATCACTATGGGGATTAACCAAGGGCTAACTGATTTGCGTGCAAAGTTCTGCTAGCATGGCCACGCTACTTTTAGGATGTCAGCTTATATATCTTTGCAGTGCTGCATTCTGCCTTCAGGAGGTATCAGTCCTCTCAGATGGCTCGAGTTTTCTCATCTGCTCTAGCTCAATTTAAATCCAGCCTAATCATGTTCCTCCCAACCTGCAACAGGTTCCTCTGGATCCTCAGTTTGAAGGTTACAATGATGGCATTATTGTGGGGCGGTCCACAATCCCACATGGTACATGGCAGCACTGGGCGGGCAGGTAACAACTTATTTGGAACAGCCTTCATCAATAAGAGATTTTGAAGCGTTATGCTAAGATTATTACCTAAAATTCTGGGAACAATAGGATTGGGTCAGCCCAGCACTTTGCTTGAGATGGAAACCATTCACCCACTGGGATAGTTCACCAGGGAAGAGTGTTCTGCTCTTAGGGCTGTGCCTGCCAGTCTGTGTAGCTGACTTGTTTGGTTCTAGTTTAGGCTTTCCTATATGCTGCTCTGTTAACAGGATTTTGCATCATATATTTTGTCCATTTGATGTAAATTTAGTTTACTGTCATGTAAATTATGCTGCAAAATGCTTATATTCCAGCCAACTAAATTCCCCTGATATTTATATCCACTGAAAAATAAATAATTCTGAAGTTATGGAGAAGTCTGTGTTATACAGTGTCTCCTGTGGAGATTATATACTGTCTATTCCAAAAGTAACCGAGGAAGCTAGTAAGCAGCAGCTACTAAATATATCCATCTAGGGAAGCAGGCCTTACTTGCACCCAACCCAAGCAACTCGTCTCAAGGGAATTTCAATATTTGTTAATTTTTGGTAAAGCTTAGATTCATAAAGGAGCTTTGTAAAACTGGGAAAATAAAGTGTTTATAGCTGCACCTTAATGGGAATGGGATATAACATAGTCATTGCCACATCATCTCCTGTGGCAAATTAAATTTGAAGTTCTTATCAGTAAATCCCCAGTTACTTAAAAAGGGGGATCAGAATGATCCAGGTCAGAAAAGATGTGTTAGCTTGACTTTGATAAATTAATAGAGAAGTAAAGGTGCGTGTATTTCTATTCATTAACTGAAATCATTCAGCACTGTTTATGGCAGTGTGCTGGTTTTGGCTGCGATAGAGGGTTTTTTTCTTCTCAATAGCCAGTATGGGGCTATGTTTTGGATTTGTGCTGGAAACAGTGTTGGTAACACAGGGATGTTTTAGCTGCTGCTGAGCAGCGCTTGCACAGAGTCAGGGTGTCACCTGCCTCCCACCCACCCACCAGCAAGCAGGCTGGGGGACGCAAGGAGCTGGGGGGGACACAGCCGGGACAGCCGGCCCCAACTGACCCAAGGGGTATTCCAGACCATATGGCATCATGCCCAGCATATAGAGCCGGGGGAAGAAGAAGGAAGGGGAGAATGTTGGGAGCGATGGCGTTCTTCTTCCCAAGTAACCATTACGCTTGACAGAGCCCAGCTTTGCTGGAGACGGCTTAACACCTGCCTGCCGGTGGGAAGGGGTGAATGAATTCCTTGTTTTGCTTTGCTTGCACGCTCATCTTTTGCTTTACCTATTAAACTGTCTTTATCTCAACCCTTGAGACATCTCACTCTTCTGATTCTCTCCCCCATCCCACTGCGAGGGGAGTGAGCAAGCAGCTGCATGGTGCTTAGCTGCTGTCTGGGCTGAAATCACAACAGGCAGATAGAATTTTACTTTCTTTTTAAAATAAGATTACACAGTTGCTAAAAGCAATAGTGTTGATGTAAAATGCCTCATAGAAATTTCAGTGTATGATGTGGTACAACATAGCATGTTGATTAAAGGACTGGAATGTAAAATCAACAAGGAGCGGAAGATAAAGCTGTTTGGAGCCTTAAGGGCTGAAGTTAAGTAAGAAGAGTGTCTTGGGATAAGTGCTCAGCTTCACAATTCCGCAGATGTATAAGATCTCAGAGGAGCAATACTACATGATGCCATTTAAAATCTGACCCTTGAAATAGTAGGTGAGTGGAACCTTGCTTTCACTGACACCACTAAAAAGCTAGAACTGATTTATTTACAGCTGTGAAATGAGGACAGGATATGTCCCGGTGCACATTTATGAACAGAATATAATATGAACGTGCAGTGAGGAGGCCTCATATCCAACCAGCTGGCCAGTTTTAATTAGCTGGAATCACATTAGCCCTCCAAATTTGGATAATATTAAAATGCATTGGTTCTCTGCAAACTGGGAGAGTGAGGCTTCCTACTAGAGGTCTACTCATCAAAAGAGTGCCCAAAGGGACAGCTGCCTTGCCAGCAAATAGAAGGTTTATTATGATGAACCACCTCTGTTATCCCACAACCTCGGTGAAATCCTTCAGACCTGACTTTGCCTGTATAACCGACTGCTGCTGTGAATCTTGCTGGTTTGGACTCAAAGAATGAGTGGACAATTTAAAAAATTGATGTCCTGGTGCCCCCTTTCTCAGGATATCGAGAAACCCATTAGTCCAGAACACAGATTTGAACCTGCCTCTCAAGCACACCTTCATGAGGAAAACCACTTCTTTGCCAAAAAAAGCCTTTCATAGTACTTAAAGCTGTGTAGTAGGAGGCATAGATCAAAACTCAGTAAAGCTAAGAAACACGGTGAACCTGGATCTTTGTAGTGGCAATAAACACTGAGTTACTGAGTAGAAAGTATAGGCAACTGCTCTTCCATTTATCGTTTAAATGTATGTGCAGTTAAACAAAGATATTCTAGGCCCCAAGAAGACCTTATTTTTTATTTTCAGCTTTAAACACACCTATGTGACATGCTATATACAAGCAGAGAGGAAATCTTACGTGATTCTGTAGATTTACCTTCTAGCTATCTATGGCAATGTATTTCGCAGAACATGCACTGTTGAGAATCCAAACTTCATGCAGCAATTCTTGTGTATCAGGCAGGGGAGCTTTTGCACTTAACTCCAGGCTGTAAAGACCAGATGACAGAATATTTAAATAAGGTGCTGCAATACTCAATTCTGTTATGAATCTTCTCCTAAAAATAATGCTTTCTCTGATTAGCAGGTCATTTCAAGTTACATCACAATGTGACCATGGAGATCAGGCATCATGTACTTATTAAAGCTGACATCTGAAGGCTTTTCTAAAAATAAGCTCCCCCTTTGCAGAGAGGATTTCTCAATCACCTTAATCTTTTGTGGTATTTGGGGATAAAAAGACTCTCCAATGACTGGAAAACTTCCAAAAGGATGTCTGGAAAATTGAAAAAAAGGTCATATATATGATTCATGAATTGGCCATTCATTCAGGAGATTATCCTATCATACCTCCTAGCTGAGGGCTGAAGGGAACAGGCACCACATCATTCAGCTTTCAGGCTCTTTGTCTCCATATATTAGATACCTCATTGGTACATCAGGAGGTGTCCTCCTACCGTGTGAATCACCCATAAAGGATGTGCCTGCTCTACGTGCCTCGAAGGGAGCCCCCTCCACTGCTGGCTTAGTCGTTTGATTACTTAGTAAAGAGAAAATCTGGGTTTAATTATCTGTTCCAGCTGATGGTCGCCTAATCACATCTCCTCTGAGAGGCTGTGAGGGAGATGTTCTCTACACGACCTATTACACTGATATCAGTATTTAGTAGCAAATCCCAGTTTCACTGGATGAAAGGAAGAAAGAATTGGCTCCCTCAGCCTAGTTAGCATTGCTTAGTGTGGACAAGGGAATACTAAAACCATACTTGCATATTTCTTGCTAGACTTCAGTGGAAACTGCACACATCAAAGTAGGATTCCCCAACTCAGTTTTCTCTCTTCAGTGCCCCAACAAACAGACAGCGGAATCACGTTCCTGGCTTTTTCTCTCATATAATCTTGCATCCTTTGCACAGTGACACATACTCAACAGGAAAGGCTTTGGATATTTCTGTAGTTCCATATTGGAAATGACTCATATTCTAGGCGTAGACTGGGAATTCCCTGAAACCGTCCTATGTACTAGGCCCCTTTCAGTTCTGCTGGAGAAACACTTAGTCTCCTGACTGTTCTCCTGGGAGCCCAGCGATCTGCCCAGTCCAGAGTGGTTCTGGACAGAACCAGTGCCCTGGGAATCTGAAGCATTTCAAGGGCTCATAAAAAGAGACAGTAGTAGTTTAGGTACTGCCAGTGCCTAGATTAAAGCTACATGGGTTTGTTTTCCTCAGTTGTAGTATCAGGCAGAGTCATGAGTCATGGTACTGGACAGAGGCAAAGTGTGCTTAATTCATCATTCAGACTGATGAGTATTTAATTAGCTTAATTATTTTTACAAAACTGGGAAAATAACTTTGTTGTTTCTCAGATGGGAAAACTGATGCATAAGGAAAATAAAGAGTTATTTCAGTGTCAGTGTCCCTGCTCCCCAACTCAAGTCAGAGGCCAAATCTATTTTTCCCTGCTTTTCTAGATAGGCTTTTAGTGAAGATTAAATAATGACATTGTACAGTGAAGTTTGCCAAAAGGCATAGAAATGCATACCTAGAAGAGACTTCCTGCATCATCAAGACCTCCCTTAACTGAAGACTGCATTTTAGAATTATTTTTCTGGAACATTGCCCATGGTATTCCAGATGAGATTTTTTCACTTGCTTTAATACTTCTCTATCACTGCTTGAAATACTAAATCTAGTTGGAAACCTTATGAACTGCTAGGCCTCAATGCCACTAATGTATTCAGAACTCTTCTGTGCTGCAGATCCTAATAGGCCTAATCCTAATAGGCTCATAGCAGAAATTCTTATTAATATCTTTTTCTCTGAGTTTAAGTTTCATACTATTTTCTGTTTAACTATTATTTTTCTAAGCCTCACAATCATTCTTCATGTATAATAAGCTATTCTCTCCTTCCTTCATAATTCCCCCCAGCTCCACCGTCAGAAAATTTTTGCTAACACATAGCCAAAGTCATTAAGGAAATAGAGATCACTTAAGAGAAATATTAATTAAAAGTCCTATTGAAGCACGTCTCCAAAGTTAATTTAAGACAGTGTAGGATAAATAATTATCTCTTTAACCTCTTGGCACTCACCAGATTATGTTCCATTTGTAGGGTGGATTTAGCCAGGCTGGTTACAACCACATCTTGGAATCTTGAAATGAGCTACTCATAATTAATATTCCAGGAGCTCCATACTGCAGCTCAGGAGGGTGCTTCTTGTTTGGGAAAAAAAAAAAACCCCAAACTCAAACACAATAGTATATACCAGATCATTAAGTTAAAAACCACATATAACTAAAAATACAGAAGAAATAAAAATTATTGGTCCTAAAGTGCTTGCAATTTAGTAAGAAGCAAAACTGGGTTAGACGAAAGTCTGGAAAAGTAGTGTCATAACCACTGCATGATACAGTCATTCTTAAAAAACCAAGCCAGTAATGAACTCATCTGCCTAACTATCAACTTGTTGCTTATGCTACTGAAAAGGTGTTTCAGGGAGAACTGAAAGAACCTGAGGGAATGCTTCTGAGAGACCAAATTGTCTTTTATCCAGTATTTTGAAGAGAGGCGCAAATGTGATTTAGGTACTTAACTTTCATTTAAGATGGGTTGATATATTCTCACCAAAACTAAGCAATTTTCCCAACTTCTTGGTGAAACTATATACACTGTACTGGACTTTAATTAAGTAGGTAAACTGAATTCCTCCAGGGCTTGCCAAGCAGGCAGATTTGCAACAGCAATACATATCCCTGATGTTTTCACAGGGGTTTGGGTTTCCATGGACCAGAGGTCTGAAGCAGACCTGGGCAGGGTGTGTTCAAGTGCTGTAAGCCATAAAACCTGACCACAGCTGTCAATGTCTTAGCTTCAAAGAAGGAATCGGAAAGCTGTGTCTTGCCAGTGCAGGCAGGTTACATTGCAGACTGGTGCCAGCTTGGGTTCACCTTTGGTTGCAGTCTGCAGCAGATCAGAAGCAGCAGCTCTACATTAAGGTTCAGCCTCTCTGCTGGTTGTAGAAATGACGAGTAGGTGAATGCATGAGGAGAAACAGCCTCTGTCACCTCTGCCTGCGAGAACCATTCTGAAAACCCAAAGCCACGCATGGGCTCAGTCAGGGAGCAAAACACTGAGGGACTGCAGCTGGCTTGCCATGCACAGTGTTCCCAAACACCACACAGTTGCTAATAGGGAACTTCCCTGGAATTTCTGGTTGCAGGTCACTGGAATAATATTAAAGTTACAAAATATTGGAATTTCCCACTTTTACTCGTAGTATGAGTCAAAAGCAGATCCCCAAAGTAATCTGCAATTAGAAACCTCTTTTGCAGTATTTGGTAGCCAAAGATGACCCTCCCCCCCTGCCCCCACCACTGCCCCCAAATATCAATAGTCAGCATGCTACACAGAGACCCAGAGCTGAAAGGTTAATGAGAGATAGGGCCCACATTGGCATTGACATGATGTCTTTTAATCATGCTCAGCCTGGAAATGGCATTGCCTCGTGGCCAGATATTAGATTACTGGTACACTACCTACCTCTCAGCAGGCCCGGCCCTCTTATGGTCTAGTTCTGAAGTCCTGCTGCCATTTTCTCACACCTTTTTTCTAAGATGTTCAATTTAATAATATCAGATTGTTCAGATTCAGCCACCCTTATATAAGATCCATCACCATTCCTTCTTTCCTGGACACACGTCTCTTGATATTTTCAATGTTTCTCATTTCTCTAAATGAAAATTATATTATTTTTTTAAATGTTAGGATAATGTGAAAAACATCTCATAAGATTACAGACTGTATAATTGAAGTAAAATAACCTAGGTGGTTTGATAAAGTTGTAAAGAAACCTGTTTGAGGGTAATACCTGAGCACCATTCAAAACAGGGAGGTTGAGTGACCATGCGGCAGGATTCAGCACTGAACCTCCTGGGGCCATAAAAGCGGACAACTCTTAGATACATTTATAGAGAATTTTATTTTTGGTTCATTTCCCTTCATACGGGCCAAAAAGATAGGTAGGACACAAAAGCCTGTCTATTGTGTAATATGATTTAGAAATAAATCAGAATAAGTTTTTTTTATTTTTAATTTTTATATTAAACAACTTTATAAGGTTTTTCTGAGATTTTTCTAATACCTTCTCAACCCTTTGAGAATCCTCAAGATTCAGAATTGTGAGATGATCTGCTTTGCATAAAATGCATCCTGCAACGAATCTCTCTAGTGAGGAATGCTGGTTGTGGGAATGCTGGCGCTTGGGACTTACGCAAAAACCTTGTTATACTTATAGGTCATCAGGGGTCTTCTGAAAGTAGGTTTTGCTTAAAAGCCAAAATTTTCTAAAACTGAGCTGTTTTGTGCAAATACTAACCATTATGTCTTTCTGACACAGTACAGGCTCCTTTGCCTGATTAATGTCTGTCTATGATTATTACTCAGGCACCCATATGAGTAACCCTAGGTATACAAATTAGCAGAAGATCACCTGTTGGACTTGGCCTTCTTGGTGTGTCTGGTTTTATTTGTCTTTGTTCTCGTTTCACAGATCTGCAACTCTCCTGTCCTAAGCCTGGGTTTTCTGGAGACCAATTTTTGAAACACCAGATTTTGCAGGAATCCATAATCTAAGGATCTAGACACATGCTTGTGATCTCAGAGACACGGGTACAGGTTCTCTGCTGCAGCTTAACAGACCTGATCCCTGAATTCGTATGCCTTCCTTCCCAGCAGACTGGCCTGGACTTGGGAGTTTCCCATGACAAAAATGTCTGTTCTTTTCTGGGATTTCCTGCTTCATAAATCTTGCTAAAACCGGTGCTCTCCTGATAGTTTGACGACAATATTCTGAATTGTCTGGACCTGTGATCACTGATTTGAGATGAAGGTGTGATGTATTCTACGGTTCAGGAGAAGAAGCACTGACACTGTTCCCATTTCATGTTGCAAAGTAAATGTGAGTCATTTATTAAGTATCTGGTTTGAAATTCAGTGCCTCTAAAAAGAAAACTAATAAGAAAATACCTTAGTGATCAGTCCTTCTTAATCAACAAAGCCGAGAGGATGACAGCACTAACAGTGGATCGTGTGTGGCCAGCTAGTGACATAAACACATAAATTGTCTAATCACTAGAGCCATGGCTGCGAGTAACTTATATGAACTAACATGCCTACTTGCATTTGATTCACATTGCATCTCCTCATCACAAAATCTAAGTCCAAATTCTGGAATAATAAATTATTTTCCCCGGCAGAGATTGTTTTACCAAAGCACCTTCAGATAGTTAACATAGCATCAGAGGTCTACTTATCTGGTGATTTTTCCTTCATTTGCTCTTCCTACATTTTCTATGCATAGCATATTTCTTTGAATATATTTGTCTAGTGACCTTTTCTCCAGGTCATGTATGAAATGGCTCCTGCAAATACTCTGTGTGTAAAATGTGCCTATTTGTTTTAACTGAACAAGCACCTCAACCTTGATGGTTTTCCCTGCTGTGATTTGAAACTGGCCTTCCAGATCCATTTTTAAAACCTGCATTTCTACACCTGTTCTTGCCACATACCTTCACTTTCATTTTAGAAAGAATAAAAGCAAAAAAGATATAGGTATGGCCAAAACTGATTTTGTGAAATAATGCTTATCTCTCTCTGTTCTTAACACCTTTTTTTTTAATTTTTTTTTTCCTTTCCCTCTTGGTAAACCTAACCATGTTTCCAGTGCTATTTAGAGTGAGATGCAAGGCAGTAGCAGAGCTGCAAACAGAATGCAGAAAACCTATACATTATTTCTCTGTTTTTGTAGCCAGAAAATATAAATAAATCAATAATTGACCTAACAATCATAAAATATAGTGCATTTATGTCAGTAATCACATCACTTAAACTGAAACTCTAAACAGTAAGGATACAAGCATAAACTTTAAATATGAAACTTCTAAACTTTAAATATAAAACTTTTACTCTCTTTCATGGAGACCTTTTCTAAGTTCTTTAAAAGATTTCAGACAAGAGATGGTAATTGGATTTCCAGACCTGTCTTTATTACTTGTGCTAAAAAGAAACGTCCAGCGCAAAATGGTCTAACTTCTTGCCAGAATGGATTCATAACTAATATGCACTGGCTTTGCTTTTTGCTCCCTTAGGGAACAGGGCTCCCCTCTCATATTTATGCATTTTAAAGGCATCTAGTACTCAAGTCTTAAGAGATGTAACAAGAAAAGTATTAGCATTTCCTGCATCCTGATCTGCAACAATTATGTACATACCTATTCAGGATTTAAAATAAAAAAAAAAAAAAATAAAAAAAAAAAGAGGTGCAAGACTGAGAGTAAAATGAGTGTTAATGGCTTTTAAAAATGTGTAATTTTTTTTTCTTGTTTTTAATATGACCTCTTTCTAAGCTAGAAATGTCCTTTCCAAAAGCATATTCAGTCTGACAGTCTGGTACTTTACTTTTTAGCAAACCTGCTGCTGTCTCAAAGTAGCAGAAATCTGTCTCCTTCTTTTTCCATCAGAGGTTTCCTAAGAATTTCCTAAGAACCAGGAATTCATTTTGGACAGAAAAGACACCGCCAGCTCCAGTAAAAAAAAAAAATAAAGAGAGAGATCTTGTTTTAGATGCACCTTTCTTTGACATTCTGAAATAATTGAAAACACCTGGGAAATTTTAAATGAATGCATAAACATTTTTTTCAATGTATACAAAATAAATTACTGCCTTTAGATTTGCTGTAAACTGGACTGAAACAGAATATATGTGATTCTTTATAATGCACTGTTGAATGTCTGTAGGTTTCTTCCTATATTAAGAGAAAGCATCATTTCAGACTGAGCTCATATTGATAGCTCAGTAACTTTCTAATGCATCCCTTATAGGGCAATACCCTCAAGGGGAATGGCTCTGACATTTTGGGGATTCTGTGGAACTGGACACTTGAATGGATTCCAAAATATGGTAGTGAAGTACTATGTCAGTGGCTTCACCTTCAAACTGTTTGCTAATAAGGGAGTTTCCCCATCCAACCTCTCACCAAATCCTACAAGGACTGAAGTCAAGTCGTATTTTTGGCTCAGACATCATCATTAGAGCATGAAACAGAAATATCTTCAAGTTTAAAGTGCTGGTAAGCGTTATTATACTGTTAAACTAATTCTGTGGATGGAATAGATGTCACAGGAAAATCTAATTTACTCTCTTGAATTGGTCTGTTATACTAACCAGATTAACATGCAAATAATAAATGTATGATTTAATTCTGATTACATGTGGGGATATATTGTTATACTAGATGGTGCCAATTTTATATGAGAGTAAATACTTCTGGTCTTATGGTTGGGCATAATTTGGGTTTCAAATCTTTTTTTTTTTTTTACATATTCTTTTTACCTTGTTTCATTTCCATCCTTTGATTAAGTATATATTTTTTTTACACTGAAAAACCTTAAAAAAGACATACTGTAATTGTGGCAAAGAAATGTGGCAAAAATACTGCAGAGAGAATGAAAGGCTGTTCCCACGGGTTTCTAGCCCACATCAATTTACATGATCTTCAACTAATTCAAGTAAATTTCAAGTAAACCCACTTCTTCAAATGAAATGTAAACTTTGAAGGTCCTTAGAATTGCCTAGAAAAAATATCCTGCAAACTATTAATACACAATCCTTTATTTGAGGGTATTAATTGCACTGACCAATATCCAGAGAAATTACTTTTAATCTGCTCTGCTCCAAGTCAGACATAACTACAGTGAGAGTACTGCACTCACAACAACTTAAAGTTCACCTGACATGTTAAACATATCTTCAGACTTCCTTCCTTTCCATCCACAGCTATGGACACGATTATAGTGTCCTCAAATCCTGTCTGAATCTCTGCTAATTTTGCCAAAAGAACTGATTATGAAGTGATATTAAGTTATTATGTATATCTAGGGAAGCTGTAAAATGTAACCGCAATTATGTGCTGACTCCTTGGTGAAAGAACGAGGTCACATATAACACGTAAATGGTATCAAAGCTTAAAAAGAAAGCACTAACAGAAACAGAGGTGGCAGTCAGGTGGGGTTTTTGCTTCTTGGATGAATATGTTCAAATTACTAGAAAATGTACTTGCTCCTTTTTGGGACTTGCTTGAATTGTGCTTGAAAAGTACTCAGAAAGAGAAACTTTGTTGGGGTGTAGCAATCTTCAGAATAGTTTACCTAATTTGAGCATAAATTTATAAGCAATATCTATGATGCCTTTCATGCTGCTTTAATCTAGTTGTATTTGTGATCGTTTTCTTATTTTCTAACTTTGCTTGGTAAAAAGTCACTTTGCATTATGGGATGATTTAACCTGTGCAGAATGAATGCTTCTGGGGGTTGTTGCAGCCAGGTGCCACATACGGAGACAAACTGCCTGCCAGCCCTAAGGGCTTTGCTGTCAGATCTCAGCTTCGGTGCCTTGTTTCTAGTTGCCCAAAAGGAGTTTCCGTTCCAAAAGGCAAGTAAAGGAAAAAGGAGGAGGCTCATGACTCAGCAGATAATCCTGTATGGTTTAGGAATTCCTGGCTGAGGAAACCAAACCTGTTCAGCCTTTGTGAAGCCTTTCCACTGGAAGAAAAAAGGAGCAGGACGTGCATCAGTGTGAAGCCTTGCATTTCTAACCCTGGGCCTATGAGCTGAAATTCTCTCAGCGGGAACACGTTCGTCTTATACAAGTGAAAGAAGCATTATGATGACTCATCTTTCAAACCAGCATTTGCTCTTCCATATTAGAAGACATTTCATTCTAGTTGCAGTATTTTATTGAACTCTGCCAGTTTTTGTAATTCAAATCTTCAAAGGTTCTTGGGTCTGCCATGAAGAACTGTAAGATTGCAGAAAACGGATTTCCTGCCTAATTGAAAGTTTTGCAGGGAATATTTTACCTCTTCATAGAACAAGGCTTGCCATTCAACCACCACTGTTAAAAGAAAGTCCTGGTCCTCTCCTCATTCATGGCTTGCTGTTCAAAAGAGGACTGTGCTTCTTGGGACTGAGTGAACATCTTGTCCTTTTTTGCTTCTTGTGTATTCAGAAATCATCCTTGAACAAATCTCCCCAAGATTTGATAGCAACCTGAAACTGAACCCTGGAATGAAATGACATTTAAAATTAAATTACATCTTTGTTTATAGAAATGTTGACTGATTAAATGCCTTAGGACTGCCAAGGGTCCCCTGTGCTGCTAAAATGATTTTAGGAAAAATGTGGTTATGTAAAATCAGCTTTGTCCCAATTGTTCATGTCCAGTCTGGTCTGCCAGGAGAGCCCTCCCCGACCTCCTGCAGCCAGTGCTGCCCCTCAGACTTCATCTGCTCATTTATTCTGTGAGGAGCCCCCTGTTCCACACAAAAGCGCAAGGCAGTTAGCACTGTGTAGGAAGGAGCATGACTGCTAGTGACAGATGTGGCACCAGAGGAATCTGCGTTATTCTTGGCTGCAGCCACTTCCAGGCAGGAAAACAATAGCTTGTTTTCTTCCTTCATCTCACAACCCCCGGCTTTCAGGGCAGGAATTTCATTATACTTTGGATGGGCAGAAAAGCTATAATCAAATGCCTGTGGCAGATAGACAGGAAGTTTGCTATAGGCTATCAAGGGAGAAGCAGCAAGAAAAAGACCTTCAAGTTTCAAGAAAAACAAAACTTTTTCAAGTGCATTTTAAGAAGCAGCACCTATTGTAGCCAAATCAGCACTGTCAGGGTTGATGGCTTTGCAGCCATCCCCGCTGTCAGGAGAGGAATGAGAAGTCAGAAAGAGAGATTAGCTATGTCTGTCATGTGAAATACCAGGAAGACATGGCTTTGTGTTCTCAAACCACAATGTCAAATCTTCTTTAAAATGAAAATTGTAGAAAAAGTGAGTACAGGACTTGACTCTCTCAAGTGATCTACTTTAAGGTCTTCTAAGCATACCTAACAGTTTATAACTCTTAAACCCAGCAGAAGTCAGAACAGGACATGCACTTTTAATAGAAATGCACAAATATAACTTCAGTTCTGTTTGAAAGTTTCTGGTAGGATATTGCCTTATGTTTATTTTAATTACTCTTTTCTTTTCTTAGAAACTTCCTAACTTTTCTCTCAAAGATAGAGATTCCCCTCAAAATAAGAGGTAGCAAACTCCAGTATTAAAACAAAAAAAGAAAAACCAACGAACAAGAAAAAGCGATTTGGAACACTTGGTTGAAAGTGAACGTTTCTGTGTATGCTCATGTCTGACTGGGAGCAGGGAGCCAGGGCCTGGCTGGATGCTGTGTCACGCCAGCATCCTCACAGGTAACCCTCTGGGGGAGAAGGAGGTTCTGCATCATCTGCTCTCTCAGCCCTTTGTGAAGGTCTGAGAAGTGAGTTACTGGCTCTTCTGTTATCCCTCCAAAAGCCTGCTGAAATAGGAAAAGGCCAGAAAAGAAACCTAGTCTTCATTAGGCTGTCAGTACCATATGGTGGTGCATTTTCTATTGTGTGCCTATGCACCATGGTGAAGGCCTCTTCCACGACTGCAGATCTGTAAGTCTCTGCTGAAAGAAAGGAATGCTCTCACAAACATTTTTTCCTAATGGCAACACTTATGTGATAAACTTTCTATTTAAAAGTAAAATTTTAGTTGTTTGAGTTTAGTTTTGAAACCTGGAAAACAAAGCCTTAGTTATTGAAATGTGAGCTGCCCGTTTTCATTAAAGAATGGGAAATCTTCTAACGGTAACTTAAACATTTTGAACAGAAGGCAACTCCTTTTTCTTGTTCCATATAGACCTGTTCATCCTCCCTCATAAGGCTAATCTCACAAGACCAAGGTCTGAAATTATGGATATGATTTGGTATATGTGCCTTAAAGCTTTAAACTAGGTTGCAGCCAGGCCAGCTGTCCACATTTCTGTGTAAAAAAAATACAACAGCATCCTTACATAGATGGGAGCCCAGCTTTCTCATCTAGTCCTTAACAATCCTCTGGGCACATCTTTGTTAATTTCTGTCTCTCTTTGAAATATTAATCACTAACTATGACTAGGAGTAAGATGGGGCTCTGTTTGTGGCTGACACGTAGTCCAGTGGTGCTAATATTGACACGTGTGTCTGAACTTGTTCATGTAAGTCATCTCACCAAGGTCATCACCAAGGACAGGAACATGCTAACAGCAGTACATGCAGAGCCAATGTAGTCTCACAAAGTATCTTCCCTCTCTGATTTGAATACACTTTTAAAAAATGCACTTTATGCTTTTACACTGAGAATCACTTTTACAAGTTTAAGTATTCACAATTGTAAATATAGAATTCAATTAGAAAATAGATAACAATGACCCAAAGTTTCATGTAGAATTAGCCCTTTCAGCCTAAAGTACTTTCACCTACATTTATACTGATGAGTGTCTCTGAGGCCTTTACTTTAAAAAAAAAAAAGAAAGAAAAAAGAAAACAAGCATTGCGATACCTTTTATTCCAATACAGAAAAAAACAGATATTCAGTAGATATCTGAATATTCCTTCAAGTTGGGAGTCTAAAAATGTTGTTTCCAACAAGCTTTCCTGTCTACTTGTTTGCCTTTATTGCTCTACAGGGATAAACTGGTTTACTTTTAGTAACTTTTACAATTATTTAGTCTGAATTCTTGTGAAGTGATTCAGTCTTAAGGAAACTGATTGAAACTAAAGCGCTTTTTTTTTTTTTTTTTTTTTTTTTTTCCCCCCTCCACAAAGCTTCCGAAAAGTCTTGTTGACCAGGAAATTTCTAAAGGGTTGAGTAAGGTTATGAAGTCAATTGCCTAAAGAGGAAACTGCTGCTGGCAGTTCTGGGCATATTGAGCAATTGCATTTTCGAGTAATCCTTGTTTGTTTTTAGCTTTTCTGGTTACCTTTCATGACGCTTCATGTGGCCAGTGTTTTTTTGTGTAGGAGCAAAACCTGGCTTAGAGATTTATTTTTGGTTTTAAAATCCTTTCTTCTTTTGGGACTAGAAAGTAAATAATTACTTGTGCAAGCACAGTGATGCAGGAGTTCAATACCAGACACAGGGAAGTGCACAGTACTCGTCTGTATGGATATCAGGAATATATGCAATTTCAGTCAGTAGTGATGGGAATCTGGCAAACAGTTTTAATTTTTCTCTCATCCTTTTCCTCTCATTGTGTTTCTTTGGGACTTGCTCATAAAGAACTTCAGGCAAAATTTCCCTGAAGTCCCTCACACCATTTCAGTTTGGATTAATTATGCTTGGCGCCATGTACAAGACCAATAAGACCAATAATGAATGCTAGGATGACTGCTCAGTTCACACTGCTATTTATCAAGGTCACAAAGTCAGCCAGCCTTCAATACAACAGAAACCTGACATTATACTTCTATCTACCAGTTTCAAATAATTTAAATTCAGAGATTTATGCCAATGAGGATCCCTAAAATGCATGCATGATAAAAATGACCTCGGTATTTTTGTTTAAAAAGAGCTAATACTAATAGAATTTAAGCACTGAATAATTGTTTTATTATTTGTGAATGTGACCGCAACTGAAAATAATCAGGAAGATACAGACAAAAAGGTACTTTAAATTCCCATATCAGTAGGGGCTGTTCTTCAGAATTCATAATCTTTTGAATAAACAAAATCAAGTCATGTTAAATGAAAAATTAGACTTCATAAGGGATATGTCCATCACTATGATCTTTCAAAAAATCTTTTAGTTTATAAAACATGGAAAATGTGTGGCTAAATTCTCTGTGTGGCTTTGAAAATGTCACCCCATGGCTTAAAAAGCACTGGAATGAGGTAGTATTTCCATATGGAAAAGTTCTGTCACTGTTGGGGCCTTGCATCATTCATCATGTTCTTTTTTTCTGTGGAAAACAACAAGAAACGTTGATTGGTCTGAATTGGAGGAAAAGCTAAGCATAATGCCCCAAATAAGAAAGAGGTGGGACATATACTGACATAATTGTTACTGTCTATTTAATATATGCAGCCAAACTCACTCCTAACAGCAAGCAAAACATTTTTAATTTTAAGCAAAAGAAAGAGGTTAGAAATCAAGGTGAAAGAGTGACTCAAAAGAAAATACAACACCATTAAAAAGTGAATTATCACTGGAAGAATTAAACTAGCTGATGAAACTCAGCTCTTGCAGGTGAGAAAATCCATCAGCCAGCATGACAGACCAGACAATAATGCTTTCTGCCTGAGTAGGACTTAGCTCTAATTGAGGTCTAGTTTCATTCAAGACAAGTCAAAAAATCTGGTAACTTGAACTGGTAAACTCCCATTTTGGAGGGCAATGACATATCTTATCACCATCATGACAACTGCCTGAAAACGTCTTTCTCAGCCTGCAGTCCTGTAGGTTGATATTCTGAAAAGTATTTCTAAACTGTGCTTCTGTCAAAACTTTCTCCCATTCTCTTCCTGGGAAAGGTATGTATTTTTTATTCCTTAGGGTTTATCTAACTAGTGATTAATACCCAGGGGGTGAGGGTAGGGGGATGGGGTGTGTGTGTGGAATTACCCCACAAATTATATTTCATACTGATGTTTCTGCCACTTATTTAATTATTAAAATCCTTTGAAACACAACTGAAAAAATCCAGGAGCCTTGTCAAACATGCTCTGACCCCTGTAAACTACTAGCAAGGATTCCAGCAGAGCTTTTTATGCAGTCCCATTTTCAAAATTATTAAAATGTGGCTGTGCTTGTCTCTGAAATGTCATAACAGATCCACTGGAGCCTGGAAGGTTTGAACTGAACCCACCCAGAGGGCAAGGGCTGTGCCCTGGCCATACCGTATGGCAGCACCAGGCTTTGCCGTGGAGCTAGGTGAACGGCCGTGTGAGCAGGCATGGCTTTCCTTAACAAAATCCATTCTTGTCCATGCAAAAGGACTGATGAGGTCGTGAAAGGCAGTGATGGAAATGTATACTCCTCTATGTATACTCCTGGTTGCTCTACTGATGCTTACAGCTCCCATGCACACCAACAGGAGCTGCCTGTTAACTCAGGAGCAGGGACCAGAACGGTGAGGGAAGAGTTAGGGGCTTATTTTTATCTTATTTATCCCTGCTTGAAAACAGGCCCTTATCACACTGTGTTTTGAGAACACTTTAACAGATAAATGCAGAACAACACAGGGACAATCTGTCAGTGAAGATCTGTTCTTAAGGATGGAAAAAAGTATTTGCTTGCGCCACTTTCCTGAGTGAAGGGATTATGGGTTTAATCAGTGTTTGCCCACCTCGGAGGCCTGCTCTTCTCTGCTCATCTGCCACACCAGTTTCCATTTCACATGTGATTTCTATCATATACTCTTCCCTGCAAGTGGGCATTTCTTTAAACTCTTTACCATTCCTCCTTGTATAAGCTGCATGTTATGCCAGAGACAGTCAAAACTGGTCTCTGTATCTTCATATATCGGAGAGACTTAACACTACAGAGTACATAAGCACCATTGTTTTCCTGTGAGACATCAAATGGTTTATGGCAATCATCATTTTTCAAATTATGAGAATGAAGGAGAGGGAATGAAACTACACTTTATCAGTCTGCTGCTAATGATTTAATCTCATAAAGTTTATCAAATGGGGGAAATTTACCAAGTTTTCTAGATGCAAAACAGAAGAAGTAAACATTTCCTAAAGATGACAAGCAATTTTGGCAGAAAATAGAGGAGAAAGGAAATTTTGCCAGGCACTGGACTGTCTTTTCTCTTTTTTGGGGGTAGCTGGAGTGAAGTCATTGACAATGCTCACCATGTTCTCAACCACAGGGTTCTTTCTGTCATTTTTGTGTGTGAGGAATTATGTAGAAAACTGCCATTATTTGAAAATTAAACAGATTGTCATTCTTGCTTTTAAAGCTGTCTGCTGTGTAAGCCATTGGCATAATCCACCTGTATGTCAGATTCAGGGATTGCGTTATAATATCTTTAGATACACGGAGATGCCAGGGACTGTGCAAAAATCTCTTTACTTTGCCAAAGCAAATAAATGAAGGGAAATCCCCGAGGGTAAGGGGTGAATGGAACAGATGTGATAGCTTTACTTCACATTTGCTCTGCCTCATACATAGGTGCCACGTAAGAGGTATAGTTTGAGTGTTGTTATACTTAGCCAATAGCCAGCAATAGAAAAGTCTCTTTCAGTATGTGGGCAGCTGAATTTAAGTCATATCAAGCCTGAGGCTGCTGCAAATTATTCAAGATGCTGAACTCAGGATAATTTACAAATCTCCTTTTGTGTTGAGGCATACTGATCAAGTATAACATCAGTTGAAAAGAGAATTACAGTTTCATCCTTGTAATCTTGTTCTTCTACCCTTTCCACCCTAACAGAGTGGGATATTTTTCTGCTGCAGAACACAAAAAAAGAAGGCAAGAAAAAAAGAAGTTGCCAACTGGCCGATTTCCAATTTACATGGCTATAACTGAATGCAGAACCAGCCTGGTGTTTGGCTTTATTTAGAAACACAGGCTCTTGTCCAGATCCCATTAAGACTGATGAAAAATGCACTTCATTGATTTCACTGACAGTGGATTGAGCCCATTAAGAAAAATTAGTTTGGTGTCAGGGTAGTGACAGTTCCCGTGTAAACTGGAAAGGATGTAACCATTTGTAGACCAAAAGAACATATTTTCACAACTTTAATATGAGGTCCAAACAAACAAATCTACTGATAATTAATTCAAAATGAAGCTAGTGCCTGTGCACAGTCATGTTTTTCCTACTGAGCAACACTGATGAAGGAGTGTAATATGTCCCTTGGTTATCTATCAAGGGGAAAAGTATTTGCAGATGCTGGGATTATATTCCCAACATACTGGTTACTGTGGCTGCACTAACTTTAAAGATAAAACCATTAGCTGTGGTAGATTTCTAATAGATTAGTTCTATCCCACAGTCCAGAGAGAAACAGATAAAGAACTGATATTTTCTTTTACTGACACTAAATGGCTAATGTGAAGTTAACTCAAAATGACTGTTTGCTCTGGGGGAAGAATAGCTGCACATTTGTGATTTAGAGTACCAGAGGGATTGAATTTGCCTTGCACTTACAGTTGGAGTCTTGCAGGATGTGCCAGAGCGTGTGACTGCTGTGCTGGAAAATGGTTTCCCTCCTGGTGGAACCAAGGTGAAAGCCACTCATCAGAGTGCCCCTCAGTCACCTCACTTGCCACATTACCTCTTCATGCATGTGCAGTGCGTGCCTACAGTCAGATATTTGCACAGATACATTTTTTGGTAGACACCATGTGCATATGCAGTCCTAGGACCACACAAAATTACAGCACGTCAAACCCTTGCTCCTTCTGGTTTGCTCTGCACCACTTTGTAACGTCAATGCAACCCTAGTGCCCCTTAAAATGGGATTGTCTCTTCAGCCACCAGAGAGGAACAACATTTCTAAAGAATGCCTCCAGTCTGCAGCAGCCTAACAGGGAAGCCCAAATCTCAGCCTAGTCCATGCCCGTGAATGGAGATCTATACTTTGTCAGATTTAAGGAAATGCCTCAGTTCCTTAAAGAAAGCAACAGTCTATGGGCAGATATATTACAGGGAAGGTAAGAATTTGATTTTTTCTTCAGCAACACAACGTTTTTATAACACAGTGAGTTTAATAGCTTTTGAAGAATTTATTCTCACTGAGGCAGTGAAAGCAAGGTGAGGCTCATGGAAGCGTTGGGGAGATGTTAGTAGAGAAAATGCTAATAACTTCACTGCTGGCTCATCTCAGAGAAAAACAAAACAAAACAAAACACAAACAGGATTGGCAGGCACCTGAGCCTCTCTCCCCATTGATGTGGACAGCAATAGCTGTCAAGGCAAGGGGAAAAAGGGCAAGTATAGGGACTCCATTTATATATCTCTATATATATCTATATCTGTATTTATATCGATATACATCCTAGGGTCCTTTCTGGGAAGACTTTTTTACCCTTTATTTTATTTTATTTTATTTTACTGACAACAGCAGGATTAAGCATTGTTACAGTGGTCTTAAATTCATTTTAGGCAAATGGACTTGTACCTGAAGCAGATTGAAGACCATAAAAAAATTAAGTCACTCCATTTTTGGGGTGACCAATCTAGCTACTGATCTGAAAATTCAGAGAATTCCCTGATTATCAGTATTTGTGGAACAAATACTTAGACACAGATTTAGAAACAGGAAAAGAAAGAAGAGACCTAAATGCAATGCTGGAACTAGGAACCTGATGCCGGTTCAATTTTATTAAGCTATAGTGAAAAGAGAGGAAAGGAGGAATGTGAAATTCTAGAAAGGAAAAGGGTATAACAGATTTGTTTCATCAAATTGTACACACCTCAAAGATGAGGTGCTAAGAAGCGTACAGTATGGGCTTGTTGAAACACATGAAGCTGACCATTCTCTGACAGCGCAGCTAGCCTACTCTGGAAGTGAATAAAGTAGGTGTGAAATAATTTGACTTTAGTAAGCCTTTGTTATCTATCACAGCGTAAGCAAACAAGGAAATGTTGTCTAGTTTGAACCTTATTAGCGCTAATTTAACCTCCTTATTATCAGCTCTTAGCTGAACATGACACCAGGATGTGTTCCCTCTCCTTTTAGGCAGCATTCCTGATGCCCAATGCATTGCAGTCACCGCTCAGCCGGGATTGTGACTGCCAGCCTAAACATCTAACCTAAGCGATGTTACTCATCTTTATGCCAGTTGTCTAAAACTGTTTTATCTAGCAGTCCTTAATTCCAACCAAGGCTTCAGTGATGAGCCCACCCAGGCGGTTTGGAACCAATTCCCCCATGCTGGCAATGGCTGAGAGCCCTGATATCTCCCACATGCTCTGCGTTAGTGTGCAGGCCCTCGTGCAAGAGTCGGAGAGTGGGATTGGAGTGTCTGACAGCAGTCCTTAAGATTAGATTAAAGCGGGAGCTGAGAGGCAGGACTGGGAAACTCCATAATAGGAACTGAATGAGGAATATAGTGAGACTGTAGCGGCTGACGCAGAGCCTAAAGGATGGACAGCTGAGTAGTAAGCAAGGCCCAGGCGACGTGGGGTCAGGCAGACCAGACTCTAGCTAGGGATGTGTGCCTGAGATGTGGAGATGTAAAGGCTGGAAACAGCTCTGGACATCAAGCTGCTGCGTTTGCATCACACTGCCGTGGCAGTGAAGAACCATGGCAAAATGCTCGAGAGGAGCTGAATGGCAGAGCAGAGCAATGGCAGAGAGGAGCAATATCTCTCCTGTGATCTATCTTCTTGAGTTTCATGGCTGACATATAAATTGGGCGTTGTAACTGCAACACTGATGGTATGTATTCCTTGTGTGGTTTTGAGACTAGTGGTCTCTGATGCATTTTATTTGTGCTATCACTTTTCCAGCAGGATACGTCACCCTCAGCATCTAGGCGATGAAGTGGCCAGTGAATGATGTCCGTAATTGACAGCCTCCAGATTCTCACTGACTGTAAGGAGCTAGACCAGAGGAGCCACCACAAAAAAGGCCTCCCTGGATGTCAGAGAAGTTGATGTGACTTATAAAATCTGTAAAGTCCATTAGAGATACACTTCTGCCATCACTGCTGCCAGTAGATATATATGAGACTGTGGTGGCTGTCCCTAACATCACTGTACAGTTTGCTGAACATCTTCACCCAGTTTATTATGCTGGTATAGGCTACAACAGCTTGGTCTCAGCTTCTGGTCCACATGCCAGCCACACAGAGGCTGGCCAGGTGCTTTGGAAGTGTAGTGTTGGCCACCTCTGTGGCATCTCGCTTGCCAGCTACAACTCCAGCAGCTTCTGGAGGCTGGTCCCTGGGACGTACTCAGGACAGTTCACAGCCATGTTCTCCTAGAAGTGGGGCTGGAAACCAGAAATAGTCACTGTCTGCTGGGTCTTCTGACAGATCTTCACTGGAAGACTCTGTTTGGATCTAGACACTGGCATACTAACCAAAAACCTTTCTTCACAAACTATTATTGGGCAGACCAATGGTGAAGCAGGGAACAATTAGGATAAAGATTGGAAAATCACTTCTACTTGTGAGCCTGAGTGGGGTTTGGTTTTATGAAACAAGGAAAATGGGGGAAAACTGTGTTCTGTGCACACCGGGGCTAATACTTATACATATATACTGCTAGCCAAAGGAAAACAATGACATGAAGAGCCTGGGGGTTCTGGCTTTTATTTACCTCATTCTTCTGCCATACAACAGCAGGAACTTGGTTCTTGGAGCTGAGCTATCATGATAGACTTGACAGCTGCACCAGCCAGTCTCAGACTATTTCTCTGCAACCTGACAGTTTGTTCCTCTGTGCACCCAGGCTGCCCCAAATTCTTCTTTTTCCAATCTTGGAGCGGCAGGGCAGCAGCGCCCTTGATATGTGCCCTGTTCTAGTGTACTAACGTCGGTGTACTTCCACAAAGGTATTAAGAAATCACCTGAGTTGAAAAGGGTTGGAGATTGGAAAGGTATTTGGGTAAAATATAACATCTGCTGGTCCTGCTCATACTCCTTCCTGGGCCACTGTTGGAGACAAAGGGTTGTGCTACGGGGTCCAGTCGTCTGAAGTAGCATGGCTGCTTTTATGCTGTCATTTGACAACCTTCATCAAATAGTTAATGACTGCATGGTCTTCATATGAACAGTACTGCAATTACATTGCGTACACAATAGCAGAATGGTACTTTGACACAATATATCTGTCTGGGCAAGGCAGAATCCAGTCCTAGCCCTTTAGATTTTCAAAATGGAATATTTTTTCATTGAGTTCTGCATTCAGAGTGACTGCAGGGTCTACGATTCTAACTACTACATTCAAGATAAGCACTAGCATAAGATAGAGTTCCTTAATCAAACAAAGCATTTCAAATCACACTTAAGGATGTGAATAGTTCTACTAAAGGCAATGGCTCTGCTGACTGGCCTAAACTGATACATAGGTAACCAACAGAAAGGCAAAAACATGACAATAATCAGATACAACCTGAAAAGGAGAATGTATTTTTTTCAACAACCAGGCTATTTTCAGAAAAAAAATAGCGCTCTCTAGCAGCACTGACGTCAAATCCATTAGCATGTATAAATCTCTCCTACTTTAAGACAGGAAGGGTAATATCTTAGAGAAAATTATGCTAAAGATGTAGTAAAAGGTCAGTACATTCTTTAATACCAAATGACCACAAATGCTAAAACCCCTGGCATCTCTGTTTACAGTTAAACATTTTTTTAAAAAAATAAATAAATTAGTAGCACAAGAGTTTTCACCACAGCTTCTTGACCTTTCAGTGCTAGATTTATTTTTAATGTTGATGTAAGGTATGTAATTTACACTGTATATTTCAAGCATAATGTGTAAAATACTTCTTTCCATAACAAGCTGTCATTGTAGGATAAATGGGATTTCTACAGGGATTTCTGGGTAGCATATTTTTGGAAGTTTCTATTTCTGAAATTATTAATTGCTATTACGATTTCTGAGAAACCATGTAGTGTAATAACTAGGCACCGAGTATATAATTATGATTACTCTGAAGTGTGTTTTTCAGACTGGGAGGACACAGCCTTTCTTGTGTGCTTAACTGTATGCAAACCTCTCAGAAGTGTGTTCAGTCAAGAGGGTTCATGTAACAGTGATTGCTCCCACCTTTAGTTTTCTCCAACATTCCCTATTCTTGAAAAATACCTCCTTAAACAGTATGTCACATACCTGTGTTTCTGCCTCAGGCTTCTGTTCTTCTTGCTGAGTTCGTTCATTCCGTTCCCCTATATCTTACAGTCTTCATTTCACTCCTTTCCCAAAGAATCAGCACTCAGGCATCACTAGTTCTTCCGGTTATCTGAAAGAAAAGTAACAGAACTTTAATTTCAGGGTAAATTTAATAGTGCCTTTTAGGATCTTCTAAGGCGGATCCTTTAACCTGCATGGATCCTTCAGGGTGGTGTTAAGTGCGAAAACCCAGACATTCTCCTGGAAACTGCGATTATTGTGGTGGTGTCTCTTTTCCTGAATTGCTAACTCTAGATGAGGAAACATCCTAAAGCTATGACTTACTGTAGCACAAACATAGAGAATATCAATTTTTTTGGACCAAACTAAGCCCTTATACTGAGATTCTGCTGAAATAGCTGTCTGAAAGGCAAAAAAGATCTGTTTTCTTTAGGTAGCAGGCACATGGTGAATTCTGGGGCTCGTGTCCAGTTTGGAGTTGGCGCCTGGGATAGGCACAGTTCCTTGCAACAACATGACAGTGTGCTAGAAGTGTTCCAAAGACTGTGACTGAGCATCTTCTGGGTTGTAAGAAATTTGCCCTGCAGGCCTTTGGCACCATATGTCTAGCAGGTAACTGACAGCTGTTCCGACCATGTGCAAATAAAGAAGAATTTAAGTAAAAATCAGCAGTGTGATTTAGGCAGAACGCATGCACTATGGTGGCCAAAAAAGCAAATTTGAATGTGATGTCACAGGCTGCCCTCACTTCTGCCTGCAGGAACATTTAGGTATTTTTCCAACATAGTCAGCCAGGAGGAATCTCAAGTCATACTTAAAACTCCTGTTAGCTGGAATTGCATTGACTTGCGCAACTTTTTATTGTGTAAGCAGGGGAAATAAAGACAGGTACTTAATCCTGTGTAGCACTTCACATGCACTAAGTGCCTTTAGAAAGTTTTTGTGTTGCAGAAAGTATAGAGCGTGTTGTTGAATGACATTTAAATAATAGTTGTCTACCTGTTTTTTCTCAAGGTACAACTATATTCTTTATTGATTTGTATAGATATGGCTGTGGTACAGTTATACGAGGCATGCCGTTCACGCCTGTAGCATGTTGGTGACAATTACTAATCAAGCATTAACTCTTCACAAGTAATTTATATCTACTATTTATGCATGAACAAACACTGCCTCTAAGAACTTTGAAGCCAACAGGCTAATCCTTTTCACTACTGACTTGTATCTCAATTCTTAAATGACAGTATAAACCACGAAAGAAATGATGCTGGCACTAAATGTGATCAGCCAAGTAATGGAGAGTCATCCAGTTTTCTTGAAACACAGGGGTTAACTGTGAACATACAGGTTACATGTGGATGCATACTAATAGGCATCAATTGGTTTAATTATTAATTTTTTTCTTCAAAAATGGTGTGACAGTCTTTATGAGCTTTCCAAAATATTATCTTAGAGGTAGAAAATGAGCCTGAATCATTTTAAAGAGAGGTTTCATTAGTCTTCTAATGCTAATATAACGTTGTGTGTAAACCATTTTTAAGGTACTACACCGACTGTGGGTGTTATAAGGTGCCACAAAAGTTTAAAGTTACTTCAATGTCACCAGTAAAATCCTCCAATATAAGGAGAGGTGTTTCAGATGAGACAACACTTTTTTTGACAGTTAATACATTTCTCAGGCTGCTCAACCTGTCTTTCAGGAACATGCAGAACTTCACATAGCAATATTATTAATACTAGGTTCTAGGCTTATTTGCATAGCCACAGGAACTATGAATTTAATCACGTTGTAGACTGTTTTTTAAAGTTGAAACCTCTCTAGGAGTTTTTCACCCACTGATATCAGCAATGCAAATCTTACTGGTTTAGGTGACCTGGGATTAAACTTTAATCTCTTTGGCAATGACATCAGAGAACTGTAGATTCAATTGCTATTCACATATACCTCCCTCTCTGGCCTTTTCGTACGATAAATCGTATGGATTTCTGTGTTTTAATAAGGATACCTCTGCTTTCCATATTTATCAGTCCTTTCAAGGATTACAGGACATGTACTCTGATGTTTTTTTTCTCAGCTTTGGTGTCATTGGTACAGTACTTTCACTTTAGCAATAAGGCAGCCAGGGAAAAAACTCTTGAAGTCATACAGGCAGCTTGACAGTGCTTTGCACATGGAGATCTGTCAGCAAAGGCATAGCCACATAGTAAATGCAAGTAATAAAATGCATAAGCCTGCAAGGAATATGTGTTTGGGGCATCTTGTACGATCCAAATTTTCTGTACATCCATGACAACAATAAGACATGTAGCTGCTTCCTCTGAGTGCAGGCATTATTACTATGATTATGTCTATTACGATCAATATATTCCATTGCTGCTTTGACAAGCCATTTATCTATCAGATGCATAAAGCCTAATATATAGTCCAGGCTCATTATATTTACCGGCAATACTGTTTGAAGGGGCATATTTTTCTAATCGTTTTCTTATTTAATTTTAATAAATGAGACACTTCATTATGCATGCATCTTTCTCAAAAGTCTCCATTTTAGAGCCTCCACCAAGGCATAATAGTTTGAATTTCCCAGCGTTTGGATCGACCCTGTAAGAATCATCTGTCACACTCAGTATGCATAAAGGAGAGAGAGATGAGGGAACTGGAACATTACAGAGGACAGACTGTAATTTTCTTAATCTGATGGTTCATCTATTTGTTATTTTTTTCGCTGCTGGGTTTGCTACTTCAAGTTTCTGTATTTCAAAATGGAATGAAAATCACCAGTCTTTTCAGCAGGAAGGAAATCAGGTACCTTCCACAGTTCTGGTCCTTGGTACCAGAAGGGAGAAGCCTTTTACACCAAATACCTGTTTTGTCCCCACTGCCTACAATAACCTGAGGACACATAAGTCTTTACAGCAGTAGAAAAGGAAAGAAGGACAAAGAGATTTCAGCATCCTTTAGAAATCAGCCTTGCTCAGAAGCCCTGTAAAACTCTACACGTTCTGGATGATCAGCAAAGCCATCACGATGTGAGAGATGATTGAAATAAAAAACCTTCTGTAATAAAGGTTGAAGAACATAGAATCCTTTTTTCAATTATATTTTCTATTTGTGTGAATTAAATCAACTCAATTTAACTATTAACAAATTAACTATTTTGGTGAGCATTGAAACTAATGGAATCTGGTTTCCAATCAATGTGGGTCTTGCGGCTGCCTGGCTTTTTAACGGAATTAATCTGAGAGCTAAGGCATGGGTTCTTCTGTAAACAGAAACTTAAAAATACATATTCACTTTCCTGAAAAAAGCTTGTTAAAGGCTTTAATAGAATTTTGTCAGCTATTTGACATTAAAAACTCTGGTATTGAGTCATAATTCCTCCTCTAGTAAAGCGGATACTTTATGGATTAGATATATTTGTGTTTAACAAATTTATAATTGCTTTCTCTCAGGTGGATTTTCTGATGTCTAATAATCACTCATGACAGTCTGCTTTCTTTTTCACTGGTTTTCCTTCTGTAGGAACATTAGCTCAATATGTCTTCCCAGCCAGCTGACTTGAGAAAGCACTCAGGACTTAATAACTGAGAACTCTGAGCTCTCTGCTCTTTTTTTTTTTTTTTTTTTTTTTTTTTTTAATGTGGTATCAATCAGCTGGAAAAAAGTTTCCAACAAGCTGTTTGAAACATGCACATATACAGAGTGTTATTACACAAAGCTCATTACCTTAAGACAGTAAACTGAAAAGGGCAAAAAACCCGAAGAAATTCTACCTTACAAAGCTACGAAGTATCTTTTGTGTGATTGAACAGCAGAGCTGGACTGCTGGACCTTCAGACTTCCACGTTCCACTGCTGCAAACTAAAGAAAGGACTACTGTCCCTGGGCTGATCGCTAGGAAAGGTCTGGTTGTATTTTGCGTATGGTTTACACAACTACTTTCTAGTGATCAGGATAATGCCTAAGATCAGGAATTCCTGGCAATTATTCCTACAGCAGAGAAATGGAGATGGTTAGATATTCCCAACAGCAGACACAGCAGCCGTTGTGAGCAAAGCAAAGCTAAGTCCACTCCGTCCTCTGAAATACAGTGAATGCTGAAAGAAGGGTGGGTCTCCCTTACACATTCATTTACTAGTAAAACTTCTATTTTATTTACTTATTTCTCTTCAGTAGGACCTCTGAAATACAGCACCAAAACAAATCAGCAGAACCTGTCCCATTACTCATGAGGCTTTTACAGAAGGCTTTTGTCCCCAGTCCCTCCCGCCTGGGCATCTGCAACAGCGTGTCTGCACGGAGTGGGGGCTGCCCTTCGACCTCCTGCACGTGTGACAGCTCTGGCTCCTTCTGGCCAGTGCCAAGGGACAGGGTGGCCTGAGCACCATGATCATCCTCTCCCTGCTGGCCTGCCAGGTCAGAAAGCAGCTGCCTGTGACCTTGGCCAGCTTTTATACGGTGAGAGGTGGGAGAAGAAGCCTTTATCCACAGACCTTGCACTGCCAGCACTTGCTTGAGAGCTGACATATTTAAGTGCATTTAAAAAAAATCAAGGGGAATTGAAATTTTTCTTGTAAATGTTGGTATCATTTGTGCGTGTAAGACAAGGACACCTAGAGATATTGCACAGACATCTCAGTGAAGCAGCTCCCTTTTCTTGTCTTTGTCAGGTATATTTCACTTTCATTCGCTATAGAAAGATACTGGCTGCTCCTATTTAACCTGAACCTGAGGGGTGGATGGTATTCGTTTATATTTTATGCATTGTCCTGTTGAGTTACCACAAATATTCATCTGTCCTTAGGCGTTTACAAGCGTAGCTGCATCAGGAAGCACCTGCACATGCCAGCGGGTTTGCAGACAGCCTGAAGGGTCAATCAGGTGCTTTGCGGGACGCAGCACGCAGAGCGCGGGGCCTGCCGGGGCTGCAGGGGCTGCCGCTGCTGCTGCCAGCAGTCCTTGTTCCTCTGCTGCTGCTGTACGGCCTATTGGAGATGCTTGTTCTGCTCTACCGTGTTAAGGCTTTCTTGACACAAACAGGGGAGATCTCTGTCCTCACGTCTTAGTCATATTACCGTCGTATTTTTCATGACTCTATCCCCAGTGTCACAATACAAATGCAGAAAAATGGAAAAGGGCAACCAGTGGGTAGCTGGTCTCAAACACATTTATGCCAGTCCTCCTAGAACAACTACAGCATCCTTGTTTGCATTCCTGAGATAAAATTCAAAAGGGTTTTAAAGAAATAAGCTTACTTTTTCTTTTTTTTCTTTTTTTTTTTTTTTTTTTCCCCATAGAGACAGTGTTATGGGAAGCCTCTGGGCTTTGCTTTCTGTTTCAGGAAACAATTTCACTTTGTTTAATTTGCAAGTTCCTGTGGTTGAGCTGGAAAACTGTGTCTTGAGACACCTGTGGCCTTCAGCTGGCCCATGGCAGGAGATTTCTGCATCATCCACATGCATGTATGTGCACACACACACACGTATATATGTATATGGCAGTATTTTTATACCACATGGCAGCAATTTTTGAAGGGTATGGAATTATTTTCAGTTTGTCTGTGATGCAGTTACAACAGGAACACCACTCAGAAGGCAGAGCTGAGGGTACCTGACCTTTGGGTATTACAGAATCTATACAGTGCTTGCTGCCTGCCGTGGCATACGCACCAGCTCCTGTGCCCACTTACTTCTCGTCCACCAAAGAGGTGCCTTTCTTCTTTTTTTTTTTTTTTTTTTTCTGCCATATTATAGCCCAAACCCCAACGGAGCTCCACAGAGAAGCATGATGAGGATTACAGGATGCTGCAGAGATTCTCTATTACACTTAATCGTTGGATCCATTCTGAAGAATAAAAGGTATTCTCCCGGTGGTGCTGCTCTTCTATCCTGCTGCAGACTGAAGCTCTGAAGCGTGTACTAGGAGTGATGGGAAACAGGCTGGAAGATAAAGAAGACTTCGAAATGGTCTTGATTTTCAGTGACTTGGTCACTAAAAAGAGTGTGAGGCATGTGGGGGGTGGTCAACTAAAATGGGAGGGTGGGTATTTGCTAACCTGCGACTACTCGGCTTTATAATGATGTCTGTCCATTTCCAAAACTTGGGCCAAATAGCTGCTGTAAGCAAGAAGTCCAGCAAGTACCTGTATTTCTATAAGCTTGAGATACCAGAAACTCCAGAAAGGATTGTATGTATGGAATTTCCCTTCCGTTAGGTCTCTTCATAACGCAGCTAAAGTCTAGTGGAAAGCAACTGGAAAGCCAACACCCTTTGCAACAAGGACGCATGTCTATCCCCCAAACAAACCTCCTAGTTTGTTCTCAGGGACGGCCTGCCGTTTAACTGCTGGCTAAACACGTACATATAGATATATACAGGTACATACAGCCCGCGCAGCATCGCACCCCACCTTGCGCTCACCCTGCTCCTGCCCATCCCACCCTCCCCGCTAACACTGGCTTGCCCCGCACAGCTCTGTCAGATACGCTGGGCACCGCGGAACGCGCCCTGCTCCGCCACAGGCCGGGGAACGCGCCCCCCGCCCCTGCCGTTGCCCCGCCCCCAGGGGCGGAGCTGCCCTCCCCCCCCCCCCCGCCCCCGCCCTCCCGCCGCCGCTCGCCCAGCGCCCGTGTGTGGGCGGGCGGCCAGGACATGCTCACTGGGAGAGCGTCGCGCCGCGCCGCGGCTACCGCACATGCTCCGTGGGCGCGGAGGGCACCGTCGGAGGTAGGGGCTCGCTCCGCCGCCGGGGCAGCCGCGCCGGCGCGCCCACCGGGCCGCGGCGTGCCCCGCCGCCGGGTGCCCGCTCGCCGCCGGCCCTGGTCGCGGGGGCGGTGCGCGGCGGAGCTGGCGGTAGGCGCCGGGCGCCGGCGGTGCGGGCCGCGGCGGTGGCGTCGGCGGGGCCGCCCGTGCGTGCGGGGCCCGAGCCCGCGGTGGGGCGGCGGGGGAAGGGGCGGCGGCAGCGGAGCGAGGAGCCGCCGGGCCCCGTCAGCACCTCGGCCAGCGGCGGCGGGGCCGGGCCGCGGCGGGGCCGGGCGGGCGGCGGGGCTCGGGCTGCTGCCCCGAGGGCAGCGCGGGGCCCGTCCCGCCGCCGCGGGAGGAGCGGGCCATGCCGGGCCCCGCCGATCGCTCAGTCCGCTGCCCCTCCGGTGCGCCGGCAGCGCGGAGGCCGCTCGCTGCGGGGGCCGGTGGGAGGCCTCGGACGGGCCGGGGAGGCCGGGCCGGGGTAGGGGCGGCGGTACCGGGCGGGGGGGGCTGCGGTTCCCGGGGGGCCTGAAGCATCCCGACGGTGCAGGGAGGGTGAGAGAGGCATCCGCTGCTCCTTGGGAGGAATTAAAAGCGATTTCAACAGTAGTGTGAAAGGCAGCTGGTGCTGAGGCACCTGCGAGGTGTCTCCTGGCCCGCGGGGTGCGGGGATGACCGGGGGGGGTGGGCGAGGCACGGGGAACCCCGGGGTGCGGGGTGTGCACCTCGGCCCCCTGCGAGGGCAGAACACTGAACCGCAGGCGGTGTAACGGGTTGTGTCTAGTCATCTTGGCAAGGCCCTGCCCGTGCGGGCTCCACAGCTGGAAAACTTCATGCGAAACAGTAATTTGTGTTTCAGTTCTGCGCAATAAAACTGAATCTGCAACCCCTTCTCGTAGCTAGCATGGGAACGGATGCTGCTTTCTCTGTTCGAGGCCACAGAGGGCTTGCTAGCTGGACGGGGGGTCACATTTAACCACGTTTAGTGCATCCAATACATGATGGTTTTGGTGATTAATTCTCATTCCAGGTTTCTGAGGACTTTGAGTTAGGCAGACTTTGAAGGATGTCACGTTTGTTTCTTAAACACACTGGAGCAAAATTGCACTTAAATCTGTTCCTCAGTCTCAGTTTCCTAACTTTGCAAAGCTACTTCACTCTTCAGGAAATCACCTCTAAGTTTTTTCCATATCAGAGGCACACCTCAACAGAATTTCTTCCAAGGCAGTTAAGATCAAACTTTTAAAAAAAACCAACAACAAAACAACAGCACAATAAACAGTTGTTTACGTTTTGTAGGTACGTGTTCCCATTAGCCGTATCTAGCCCTACTAACATAAACCTCTTTCTTTTCTTTTGCCACAGACTGGAGGTTCCTCTGAAGCTTAATCCTCAAGATGAGGTTCTTACTAGCAGTTTTCTTTTTCATCTCGTTCTCCTTATGGGTTGAAGACGTCTATTCCAAAGAGAAGTCTTCAAAGAAAGGAAAGGGGAAAAAGAAGCAGTATCTATGTCCATCGTACGTGCCTTGTTTCTTTTATTCTTTTATATGATGGCAATCCTGCCATATTTTTAACAGTGGAAATTATGTGGCAATTGAAGTAGAAGGTGATGCATTCTGCTGAAAGAATGGGATTTGGGGTGAGAAATGGAGGAAGAGGGTTTAAGCAGCATCATAGCTAAGTTCTGTCAATGACTGTTTCTTCTGTAGCAGGTCCGCTGCTTTAATGAAAGGAAAAATCTAAGCCATGGTAAATAGTTTCATTCTCTGGGGGGGATTCCAGTCCAGTGTCTTGCTCTTTATGTGGAAGGAGTGATGTGGTCCTGCAGTGCTGTGCTGCTTGGTGGTGTGTTGCAGGTATACTGAGAAAAGCAAGGAGGATGCAAAGCAGTCGTGCTGAAGTGCAGTTTCTGGTTAGCTTAGTTCTTAAAGAGGAGGATTGTCCTGTGCCTATTCGTATTGCCTGTTGAACAGAACTAAGGTCCTCAGCATCTTCCATCGATGATTACAGTGCTATAACTTTTATGGAGGTGGATTGATTGTTGCTATAAAGCGTGCCCTTATGGAATAATAAGCTGTCTGTAACAATACAGAAATTAAAATCTGCGATTGCTCAGCTGAATAGAGAACAAATTCTGGACACCCATGATTATTTGATGTTAAAAATACTTCCTCTTTCTAACGCCTACCATGTTTGAAGTTGTGATCCATAGGACAATGCAGAAGTTTTATTTGTGAGTGCCTTTTTTGGCATTTTCTTGGCCAGTCTTGCTCATCTTCTTGGTGTTATGGTGTAAACATCTGAGGAAAAGATTGAATGCATATAATGGGTTGCCAATAAGTGTGGAAAAGCACTATGTCTGAAATGATGATAAAATTGTTTAGACAAATTTAAAACACATCTTTTCTTTGACCATAAAAGAAGAAGACTGGAAGGTGAGACTGACTATTTAACATTAATAGACTTCTTCCACATAAATAAATAAAAAAGTAGAATAACCAGATGGAAGCAATGTTTGAATAATACCTTTTCAAGTTTCCACTCTTCAAATATGGACAGTGATGTTTATTTGTAACTCGAAGTTTCTAGAGTTTCTACATATGGTAAATCTTCCCTTTTTTTTTTTTTTTTTTTTAATGTCAAACCTAAAAAGTTATGTATCTTTGGATTTGAATACAGTAAGATACAAGTCTCAAATATGATCGTGGCTCATCTGAAATGACCCCTGCCCATTCTTTCCCCTTTGAATCGTTAAGCTGAGCTCTGACTGGAGCCTTTGGTCTGAGCTAAAAAAACATGAGGATTTTTAGCCAGGAGAGAAATGTTGTGATTGCCAGGACAGGCATCAGGATGAAAGTCCCCAGAAAGTGGGTTACACAGCTGGGAACTGAATCTTGATCTTCCTTGGTCTTGTCAAAGCAGCCAGCAGTTCTTGACTTGGCCTTAATTAAAATTCAAAACACTGATGTCATTTTATCTAGATAAGTGGGTGGATTTGGTTTTTTGTTTGTTTTTCTCTTAAGCACAGTATTTCTTGGTACCCTGTTCTTTATGATACCAGTTGACATTACAACCATTAAATATGAACTCATTTGTCACCAACATACTTGAAAAGCATTGAATAAATGATATAATTTTCAAAGTGATATTTATGCATTCCAGCCAGTTGAAGCTTTCCACAGATTTGCTAGTGGAATCCAGTATTTGTCTGATGTATCATGTGTACAGTGTTGCTAGCTAGAATTAATTGCAGTAGCAATAAACCCTGTTGGATTTTCTGAATAATGAACAAGTTGTCTATTTCTTACTTGGCTGAAGTTCACAGCTTGAGAGACAGCCACTTGTAGCAGCGGGGTTGCAGGACTGCTGGTTTTCTGTGGTTGGCATCTAGAAGACCTCTCATGTGAATGAGCAATGAAAGTCAGTCCTGCCTTGCAGAGAAATTATCTAATGTCCTCTTAACTCGGGCTACTGATGGCAAACTTTCAATCATCATCACTTTTTGAATAATCTTTCACAAAACTTTTTGACTTGGTGGCACTCTGCATTATAAAAAAGGCTGCCTGCTCTTAATAATTTTTTTCCTGTGAAAAGAAAATAAGGAATCTTTCCTCAGAAATAAACCAGACCACAAAGCGGTGGAGTGGGAATTAAGTGACACTGTAAGGGTTGACCAAAAATAGTACCAAAGGAAGTGTTTGAATAAAAAATTGCTAGTAAAGTACGAAGGAAATCTTTTAGAAGAATGCACTGTATCTTTTTTTAAAGAAAATACGTAGGATTGTGCATAGTTTTTAAAATTGAATGGTACAAATTCCTAATGAAAGCATGTATTTATAAGTTAAAATCTTAATCTGTCTTTAATTTGCATAGGTTATTGGTGCAATAGAATTTAAAGCTTAATTGTAACAAATTATTGCCTTTTGTTTCCTTATAACATGTGAAAAGCTAAATTTTACCTCCTCAAGAGAACAAAAAACCCCGCTAGTAATTATATAAGGAACAGTCTTCTCTTTACAAACTTTATAATGAAATTCAGATGTATGCAAATTATTTTCCAGCAAAGATTTATACTGAATGTGATGTTACTGCCTGAGTTTCTTGGTTTGATGTCAAGAAATGCATGCTGAAGTCCCAGGCCAGTCTTATAACCATCCATTTGTTTGTATGAAAACTGAGCATACTTGAACTTTTCCTTTTATGGCTCTCCACAACACAAGCCTTTTGCCAAATGCATCCCTCTGGCATGAAATTAGCTACTATTAGAATAAGCTGAAAACAAGCTGATTAGAAACCCCATTAAAAGTTCATTATTGTCTCATAAACAGATATTTCCTTCCTTCAATTAAGAAAATTCTATTTTATATCTTACAGCATTACGAATAATCACAAGAGGGTTTGCTCTACTTCTCCATGCATTGTGTGATAGTGGCTTGATTGACTGTCTTCATTTGTTTCTGAAACTGTTTCTCCCAGCTTTTCTGTCGATGGGTTTTGTGAAGCTGATGCTTAATCACTTGGTTCTTATTTTGATTTAATGCTTGATCAGAACAGCTGTAAGATTTCACACCTTACATTTAGATCAGTTTTCTTTTTACCTCAGGCTTTCCAAATGAGACAGAGTAATTATACTTGTGTCTGATTCCTGATTGTTGATTAACAAAGAAATTGATATATTAGGCCTAAAATCCTATAATAGGGAGTTCTGCAGCATAAATCTGAGAAACTGGCTTCCACAGATGCATAGTGCAGTAAAATAAAAGCTTTAGTGGAACAAAACTCTTGCCTTTCATCTCCATAGAAAATATATTAAAAAAAACCAAACCAAACAAACAAAAACCAGAAAACCCCAAAAGAAACAGGTCCACCTCTTCAAGAAAAAAAAAAAAGAAATTTGTGTATTACAGTCTTCTGTTTACAAAGGTTATTTTGAAATTCACTATACTGAATACAGATGATTTTGATATAGCTACAGATGGATTTAGTCGCTAGATCTGTTTCTTGATCAAAGACTACCCATCAGCTGTATTACCTCTGTTACTTAATTCCTATTAACTTCTTCAAAATTTCTCCTAATACCTGAGTTTGGTAAACGTACTGCGCAGCTGTGACTTTTTTTTCTAAGAGCACTGCTGAAATATTTTTTTTCCCTTTTATTATGTCATAATAAATACTTCAGTTATTTTATGATATTTGAGCTGCTGCTGTTACCCCCCAATCCTTAGTCACCCAGGAGGCCTCTACTCAAAGCTACGTGCAGGATCTGTGGACAAATGACATCATAAGGAAAGCGAAGTTTGTTGGTGGCAATGTTATAGGAGGCATAGAGATGTGAGAGTGTCAAAGAGCAGATAAGAAAATCAGTTACAACTGCGCTCGTAATCACAGTTATCCCTGTTAATTATAGTTTTAGTGTGACTCAGCTGTTGGCTTGCACGCTGTTCGGAAGGATCCCACAGCGTCCCTGATGCTCCAGCAGTGCTAAGAGCGTAACCTCAGTCACGTTCTTTTGTCTGGATGTCAGGACAGTGCTCCTCATGGTTATGCATTTGTCCATGTGAAGATTTATATCCCTGTGGATGATTAACTAAATACTGTGTGCTATCTATAGAGACTTCTTTACTCACGAAGCAGGAGCACGGATCATATTTTGGCTTGTGTTCAATACAACGTATCAGCTACTTCAGAAACGGTGAAATGGCCCTCTAAGCCCTCCATAAAACATGACTTGTGCCATCTGCCAGGGCAGAAGCTTAGGAAGGTCACAGATGCCAAGGTTCAACAAATGCCGCCTTTTAAAAAATAACAACAACAGACAGTGGAACTAGAGAAAAAAGCCTTTGATGTGTTTTAAACCTAAGAGTTGTGTGAAAGTCCGTCCTGAAATTTCTCCTCGTTAACTTTCAGCTTCTGGCACAATCTTCCCATAAAGACTAAAGTGGAAGTTCAAAGTGTATCTTGGATCTTCCATGCTCTCCACCTTCTTCTGAACAAGGACTTTTTTAAACTGTTTGAGGCATTTTAGAGAGGCCATGTACACCCATCTGTAGTATGTGATCGTCCCTGAAATGTAAACGGCGGGAAAGTGGAATCATCTCTGGCTTCATTCCCATCTTGTAGAAGACACTGTTGATAGTCTGTGAACATTTTCATTTGTAGGTATGATGGGAGGGTTGATACAGTTTGTGGGAGAAGATGGAATGAAGTTGAAAGAAAAGCCTGAATTTGGCTGTGGAGGCAAGTTACATCTCACAGTCATTCTGAAGATAAGTACATTGCAAAGCCCAGGTCTGCTTCCTATAAAAATTCTTTTGCCCCATAGTAACAGCAGTTGGTCAATGGTTTAATTATTCTGTAGCATGTAATTCTCATGGAAGGCTGTGATCCTGGACAGATAGGGCCACATTCCAGAAGGTTTGGGAATTTGTTTTCAGAGTGATACGTGCTAGGGAGTAAGAGGTAAAGCTATATAAGCAAAACCTAACTTCTCTTGTAAGACAGTAATTAATTGTGGCAGGCTGGTTCTTGTTCAGTAATTCTTCCTTTGTGAGCCACATTTACTCCATTCTGAACACTGTAGTTATGAGACACTACAAGTGTGCGCAAAGGTTCAAGACTTTGTATTACGTATACACCCTCCAGACTGAGAAAAAAACTTGGAACTACAGGTTAAATGACACCCCCCTAAACCTAAACCCAAGGAAAACCATAGGTCTAAATTCGGTTCTCAGATCCACAGAATGGATCTTTAAAGAAAAATTGTATAAAATATATCTCCACTTAAACCACCGTATAGGTGGTTAGATTTTACCAAGATCCATGTGCTGTCACAGTGCTTACCACATGTGGAAGAAAGACTAGGACAAGGAAGTGATGTGGATAAATTATTTTTAAAATGTCTGTAGTTCTGCTTAAACATGTGAATGCTGATCATGTTTTGTGTCTGTGTGTGGTACCAGGACACAACAGGATACCCATTAAGCACAAGGGTCACTTAGGTGGTGACACTAGTAGGATGCAGAGATGCCTCAGCTAGGAGCAAAGAGGCTAATTTTAAGAAATTGAAGCATTGTTGTGGGCTTGCTGGGAGCAGTACTGGTCAGGCTGGATGAAGGCACCATCCTAAATAGGTTCTATTGGTTTGGGGGCTGTCATCTCTGTGGTGGGCAGATGAATCAACTGGCTTTTCTCAAACTTAGGGAATAACAATGCACTTCAGATTACCACATAAACACTCCTTAAGGTGTCCACCCCACAATTCAGGGTGCCCAGTCTGGGTTTCTCTTTCAAATTCTGCTATGAAGGAACCTTTCTTTCTCTTTGTTTACCACACTGCGTTACTTCCACATTTAGGTACTGAAGTTACGTGTCTAATTTTAAGTCTTTAGCTGTCAACTGCATTTGTGAAGACACATAAACAGTTACTCAGAGTTCCATAGTTTTAATGTAATTGGAGTGATACACTTTGCATTGGAGGCACTGTAGTTATTCTTCCTAGTAATAGAGACGTTACCTGGTATGGTTTGGAAAGGTAGCTGTTAAGCATCCTAGAGATTGTAGAGATCACTCAGAAGGGTTATATCGTATCTCATTGCTTTGTATTAACCCAGTTTTATGCTTTGAGTAGTTATATTCAGAAAATCAAATTTCTGCAAATCAGAACACTGATAGTTCATATCAGGGAAACTGTACTTACAATACATGGTGGGGTAACACATACTCTGTTTCCCAGAACTTAGTTTTACCATTCTCAGATACGCACTGCCATGTTATATGACTAAAATGTCAGTTTCCATCACATAAAGTAGATAAACTGTACTAAAATCTGTTTTTTCAGCATTATATAGGGAATTTTGCTGGAGATAACAGTGTGAATCAGAATACATACTTTTATCTGACACTGAACAGGTTGCCTGGAGAAGTTGGTGCCCCATCCCTGGAAGTGTTCAAAGGCCAAGCTGGATGGGGCTTGGAGCAACCTAGTCCAATGGAAGGTGCTTGTGGCAGGGGGACTGGAACTACATTATCTTTAAGGTCCCTTCCAAACCAGTCTATGATTCTGTGTCTGTCAGACAGTAATTTAGAACTATGCAAAGCAAAGCTTAATGATAGATTACCCAAGCTGTGCACTCTTAAGCAAATGCCAGCAATAGAACAAGCATGCTACCTGACTGTCTGGGCTGCAGTGTACTATAAGATGGTTGCGAATACGTCCGTGAGATGTGCTTTGTATTTTTTTTTCCTGATTGTCACGCCATAAGTAAAAAGTACATATGTGTTCTCTTCTAAAATTAGAGATGCTTCAGCATAATGGGATCTTAAGACTAGTAATCAGGGCTGCAGGTGAATTAATACAACAGCAAAGTTTCTGCTTCCCACTTGTGTAGAATATTGTTTATATTTTGTTCTCCAGTCATCTGCCTTTAGCACTGTGTGTCATAAGGACTTGTAACTTCAGTGAGCTCTGAGAGACTACACGTCATGGTAACCTGTAGAGCTATAATGTCTTCTGACAGTTTTGCTTAACATGAACAGTATGAAGCTATATACTTTTAAAACCAAGTGTAATGTATGCTTCCTTTTGCCATGTATACCTGCTTATCTAAAATTCTGGATTTTGATTAGTGAATTATGAAAATAAATATCCATTGCCATCAGTTGAAAATCTTAATCACGTTTTTTCAAAGGCAGAGATAAAATGTGTAGAGCTGCATTGGAAGAGGAAGATATCTGCTGATATGCTGAGATTACTGCATATCCTGTGAAATACGGTATTTAAAGTAATTCTTTTATTCATCAGTGATACCAGAAGTAGCCTCCCAAAGACGAGAGAGAGGCCAGTCATATCACACAGAGATGTTATGCGAAAAGACTAACTGTACTTTGTTTTCTTTTGGGCTTTTAAGGACACTTTGCAGAAGTGAGAACACTTCTGAGAATACTGTTTGGGTTTTTTTGCAGAAAAAGAGAAATCATACTTTGGGTTTGGGGTTTTTATGTTGTGGTTTTTGAGTTTGGTTTTCTTTTTTCCAAAATTGTCATTTAGGCAAAATTCTGGATAAGGCAATTTCTAGCTTTACTGTTACTTGCTTTTAAATTCCCTTTATAGCAACTGTAAGGCTTCTGTTGCCTTACCCTTTTTTATTTACCGTATCTTGTGTAGAACTTGTTGATTACTGTGAAGGCTTCTACTGCGTTTCCACTTCCTAATGCTTTCCAGCAGTTCTGCGTACATTTGATGCAAGCTGAAATTAATGTATTAAAATTACAAGGCTTTCTGCAACTGGTGGAGATCTAAGGGGCATTTTAGGCTAGTTGTCAGCTTTTCATGAGTGTGAAAGTTGTAGGTTGAATAAGAAAAAGTGGTAAGTAACTTCTCACTTGGTGTGAGTGTTGTTATGTGGGAATCAGACAGCCTGCAGCAAATCCACGTACTGTTCTTGTCAGGAAAGGAGACCTGAGCTCAAATGCTTTTTCTTTTATGTAGTCTATACATTTCCCTACCATTAATTCATTCCAGAATGGCCAATTGAGCACAGTGGTAGTGGTTTTAGGTAAATATCTTAGTGGCACAAATAGTCCCAAACTCTTTCTCCAAGCACCTAACTCATTAAGTCATTCTGTTCATCACTCTGAAAGTGGCGTAACCTCTTAACTCAGCAAAAGCTACAGATATGATTTATTGATTTGCAGTTGAAATTTAGGCCTTTTGATCAGCAAGGGTCTCTGAAGACAATCCAGTCCTTGTAATGATGTCACATGAATGCTATTCAGTGATGGCAGTTCAATGTCAGCATGCTGTAAAAGATCACAGTGAATAATATATAACTGATACTCAGCAGAGCTTTTTTTTCCAGTAGCTATTTTAACCACTTTCAAATTCTTTGAAATTCAAAGTCACCTTTAAAAAACAGCAGTTACTGACTCTCTGTATATCTTCTCCAAACTCAAAACAACAGCTGTTGCATTTCACTTAGTTCTTATATAAATGAGGATAAACGTGTGCACATTACACTTGTGTAAGTTCAAAACACTATCCAACAACTTGCAGAAGATGTGATTGTGTTGTTCTTTACCAGAAAGCAGTGCTGCCACCCGTTCTTCCCATCACCATCTGCCCAGTGCAGTAAATCTCCTTTGCCTAATTCATGGATGACCTTTGAACAAACAGCCTGAACAGATATTTGTATTAACATACTTCTGCAGTGCAACTCAGATCTCACAAAACTACCGCCTTTTTCCTCTTACTTGAAGAGACAAATAAACCTGTCAACTGTATTTGGCTTTCTTTTGATGCTTACTCATTTAATTTTTCAGACTCTTTCCTCTTTTCCTCATGGCATTTTACAAGCATCTGTATTTAATTTATGTGTTCATGTTATCCTGTGTGGTTCAGATTACCATCATCACTATTTAATGAACTTCTTTGTATAATCCATAGCAGAAATTAAAAAAAGTAGGATTTAATCTTGTGCATTAGTTGTTTGGCTTTGTTTTGCTATTTCATTAATACTGGGCTTGTATGGTTTAGAAAGAAATCCTACGGTGTGTGTTAAGGAGACCCTTGTTTTATAAATATTATACCTGTAGGCATCTGATGTAGATGTTTGAGATGTTAAGATGTGCAACTTGCAAGGAAGCAATGCCATGAACCTTTTTGTATCAGCTATAATACAGTGTACAGAGTATTTGCCTGCCTTTGTAATAGTAAATGAACATTCTTTTCTGTCTCGTTTCTGCTATGAGATGGAAAATAATCTTAAAGTTTTACTTTGTTTTCCAATTGTCCATGTCATGGTAACTGAAAAAAAAAAAAAGCATACAAAAGTGGTTTTGATACTTCTGTAGCAACCTGTTCATTGGTAAAGGTCATCACTGAAAACTGAACACAGAGCTCAAAACTACAGAAAAAGAACAGAATTGAACAGAACATTTCAGTTGGAAGGGACCTACGGTGATCATCTAGTCCAACTGCCTGACCAGTTCAGGAAATAAATTAGTTCTTTAGCATGATGATACAGATCAAAGTCAAATATAAAAAGCTATAAACACAACCCAGGGATAATTTTTTGGAGGTGAATTTATCAATTATTTGAAGGGGTTAGAACACTTATTGCTATTTAATCACTCTAATATTAAATTGGCAGAGGTTTATGGTAGACAGAAGAAGGACATGCTAGTGGAAGTTAACATATCTTACTAAAAGTAAAAAAAATCCTTGTTTTATTAGGAGACCATTTACCTCTGGATGAGTTGTGATAGAACAAGTTGTTTGCCTGTGTGGTTCTTAAATGTCGCAGAGGTTTTAGTGCCTTTGCAAGAGATGGGTGAGGAATTACGTACTGCAGCCGCTTAATGTTGCTCCACATTTTCTTCTCATCTTGTGTGCTGTGGTTTAAGCTATGCTCCTGCATACAAACATTTTGGTAGCTACATCTTTTGGTAGCCTTCAGAATTCACACTAGTGCTGCTGATGAGTAGTAAGTAGTCTGAAATTTCAGGGAGGGTTGAGATGTTATTTACTGTTGTAGCTGAGTTCAGGCATGCTTTTGTCCAGCATGTATAACATCAAGCAAATAAGTAAACAGATATGCAGCTTTAGGTTTCAGAAATACCTGGAATACAATAGGGAAGACAGAAATATGATTTATTTTTTTCTGAAGGATAAAATGCTCACAGAGTATCAAAGAGACTATGATAGAATAAAATACAGTTACATTATTATAAATGGTTACGTGGTTTTAATAATAGGGATTATTAAATAAATATTTAATTCATAGTTTTACTTATAAATATTTTAGCTGTTAAATGAGGAGATTAAATCTCCTTGTGAAGGCCTAGTAAGTGCTACCAAGTCAGCAGATCTTGCTCATTTGCTCCTGTTTTTTCCTTCATGGTTTGAGTTAAAACAGTTGATGTTAAAGGTGGGGTTATTCATAAAAGCTGTGCAAGGGCTAGGATCTGGTCTCATACCCATTTTTCAGTGATACCATGCAGTGACATTTTACAGTGATATCATGCAATGGTGGCAGTTATTTATTAATTAATTATTTTCCCAGCAGTCAGTAAGGAAGATGCTGAACAGGAATTAAAATCAGGAGGTCTGGTACATTCATGCAACTTTGTTTTTTTTTTAAACTGGCCAAAAGCCTTTGGGAGAGTCCCAGAGGACATGAAGGAAACTGAAAACTGAAAAGAAAACTAGCAGTGAACCAAGATGTTATAAAGAATAACTCATAGGTCTGTCAAGCTGACTTTGATACGGGAAAGAATAATGAAAAAAAGAAATTAAACAAGGTAAAGGAGGCAACAGCAGCTGATACTGATTATGGAAAACATACAGGAAATGAGCTGGATCATTTTAAAAAATATGTTCATACATTTGTTTGCTAGAGGTAGTAGTGTTGATGCATATAACTTATGCCTCTGTAGGGTGTTTGTCTTATTTCTCCATGGCATCTTGGTTACTAAATTATAATGACAAAGTCAGCAGAGTAGTCACTATAAAATGGGTGGAAAAGTGTTTACAAGACTGGAAAACATTACTGAACAGGTTCTACAAGCAACATACAAATTTATTTACGTGACATTATCAGCCTGCTAGGTGCTTGGAGTACCTAGGGTGGGGACTGATGCACCCTTATTGCTTTTTATTACACTCAGTTTCACGTTACTCTTGTACCTACGCTTACCTGTCACAGGCTCTTTTTAGTTTTAGCGATTATTTTAGTTTAACCCTCAGCACAGTAACAGCAGGGCAAATGGAGGTATTTAAATTCCCCCTGCAAAAGCAAAGGAGAGTCCAAGGCCTGGCTTTCTGTAATAAAGCTGTAATTAGCACTTGACCGTGAGATTATGCAGTGGCTCCGGCGCTGGGTGGAATAGCTGGTGCTGGCATTGGCGGAGAGGAGGCTGCCAAAAACCTCGGCATGGATTGGCACCTACAAAGTGCCCGTCAGTTTATTTATGTTCCTAAGCTGACAGTCACTCAAAATAGTTCGGGTGGCTGCCTTCTGCTGCTGAAGAAATCATCTCCCTCTGGATATTTTGTTAGGAGGGAAGGGAACAATTAGTGAATTGCTGTTTATTTCCAGATTTACAGATAAGCTTTAGGAGACCATTCGCATTTGTTATAGTTTCTTGGAAAACACTGCAACATCACAAGGAAAGGAAGACTGTATAGTGTGGAACCTGAAAATACCGAAGATATTTTGCTCATGAAATGGCATGTCTGGCATGTCTTTAAAATGACAAGTTTAAGTACACAGTTGTTTCTATCTTAATAGTAACTAATGCACTTTTTTTCTTACAGCCAGCAATCAGCTGAAGACCTTGCAAGAGTACCTGCAAACTCTACCAGCAATATCTTGAATCGGCTGTTGCTCAGTTACGATCCCAGGATAAGGCCTAATTTCAAAGGTTTGTCAGATATCCCAGCCTTTTTTTTCAATCTTTGGAATTTAACTGTTGTTGTTTGCACACACAGAAAATTTATGTAAAGATAATATTCACAACCTAAATTTTAGGTTTTGGGTTTTTTTTGGTTTTTTGTTTGTTTTGTTTTTTTTTTTTAATGGAAAATTTCCTAGATAGCCTGAAACTGCAGAAAGCATTTACCCTTTTGAGCTGCAAGGTAACATGTTAGGAGTTCATCATCATAACAATATGTGATGCTTTATTATTATTACTATTATTTTATAAAAGCTTTTTAAAAGTAGAATAGAACTTTTAGAATAAAAATTTTAAATGTCTTTTTATCCCTACATTCTCGTTAGACTTTAGTAGTATCTCTGCTTCACAGTATTCTAAAACATCAAAATTCTCTGCAGACATCCTTTAAGGTGACTTTATAAAAATTGGGATCAGCAGTATCACTGCTTAGAAACCATACAGCTATTAAAATCCCTTAAAGATACGTTAGTAATACAGCTTATATACTTTGGGATTTCAAATGCGTTCTCTGCCTTTAAATATCTCCCTTGTATCAGATGATGTAGGAATCTTCCATGTAGGCAAACATGATTTCCTTACATGTGCAGAAAAGGTTGGAATAAATATTCTCTGCAAAACCTCTAACAACTCATACAGCTGTAAGTTACACCTTCCAGGAATTAAATTATTTCCCTGCTGGAAAAAGACATAGACAATTTCATTATATAACAGACATAACTGATGTAAATAAAGTCTTTCATTTTAAAACTTACATGTAATTATGTGTACATTAAAAGATACCTTGTTGAAGATGTCCCCGCTTATTGTAGCGGAGTTGGACTAGATGACCTTTGAAGGTCCCTTCCAACCTGGACAGTTCTGTGATTCTGTATTTTAACATGCATATCAATAGTATGAGAAATTTGGAAATCTATAAACTTTATTGTGCTTTTGAAGAGACCATTTTCAGATGTTCTGTTTAAGTTTTGTAAATGTATTAATCTCAGTTTCAGCAAGTGTCCCACTTCTTTCATATTCTCTGTAGAATCATATTTATGTTTTCAGCACTGAACCTTGTCACAAAGAATAAATGTCCAGCCCCTGCTTTACCTGTTCTTCAGCATGATCAGCTTGAAATCACAAAGCATGTTGCAGATTTCTTTATATTTTTGATAACCCTGCTGGCAGTCTGGTAAGAATTAAGATGGAAGGAAAAGGGAGGACATGTAATGTTAACTTACAAGGAGGTGGAAGAAAAAAAAACATTTTCTGACAAGTGGTTTGCCCACGTTAAAACATTCCTCACACATCAGTGAGTTTCTTGGATGGTACTTCCTATTTAAATCTGGAAGAGAAAGCATGCTCCTGACTACTAGTGATGTCATGGGTGCTCTGTCACACGTCGGGCATTAAATAAGGTAGTATGTGTATTGCATAACCAAAAGTGTCACACTTAGCTAGTCTGATTTTAAAAAACCCACCACAAACTGGTTTAACTGGAAAAAGCGAAATTTCGTCTTAGTCATTTTCTCATGATTCAAGAGAACAAGTTTGAATTTATGTATTAACTGTACACCAAAATATTTCATGCAGAGAAGCAAACTGTTAGATGAGGCATATATTACTTTGTACTGTATTTGCTTACTCTGTCAAAGTAGTCTTCATATATTCTTATACCTCTTTTGTTGCTAAAAATAGGAAGAAACCCACTAAATGAAGTATTTGTAACAGTGGAAATGAGATCAGATGCAGGCATCTTGTGTACATACTGACACTCTCAACATATAGGTGCTAAATAAAACTAGCGGACCATAATTAGTTCTCACAACCATCAGGCCCCTTCTCCTTGCTTCATGATAACTCTCTGTTAACACCAGATTAAATGACTGCCAATCAGTTCCCCCAGGGTGACAGAGGGCAGATGTAGCAGCTGTCACACCATCCCTCTTCAACTACAGGAATCCTGGCTGTGGAAAAGAGGAAAAAATCCAGGCTGTCTTAGTATCTTCACAGCTGCTGGCTTCTAGAAATTTTTCTTGGCAAATTCGTAACCATTGTAAAAGGGAGCAGCTTTCCAACGCTCTTGCACCGAGTCTAGATAGCTGAAAGCTGCATGCAGTAGTTTTTATCTGACTGTATTCATACTTTACGGTTATGTACTTAACTTGCACAAAGTAGCCTCTTACAATATAAGTAAATGTCTGATCGTAAATCATAAACGGGTAATTTGGGATGATAGATCATCATTATGACCTTGACAGTTGAAAGTATGTGCTGCCAGAAAAGTGAATTGCCTCTGTCCATTATGCTGTGTGCAAAAGTAATACTGGACTGTGCATTCTGTGATAACAGAAAATCATGGAATTTGAAAATTATTCAGATTTATGATCTGTGAAATGCTTTAATCTTGGCACTCTGGACTAAGGATTTTTTTTTTCTTTCTGTTTTCTTATCACTAGGTTGAGAATTTTTGTGATTTCTGTTGGCTTTCAATGGATATAGATTAAACCACAGCTTTTGAAAACTGTGTATATACTAACTTGATGAGATAAAGTTGTATGACTGTATAAAAAAACATTTCACATTGTGGTACCAGTAAAAAGGAGCTTTAAATGAAGGATAACGTGCCTTTAATGGATTGTATAGTTCACTCAAAATCTTTTTTTTTTTTTTTTTAAGGAATTCCAGTCGATGTTGCAGTCAACATCTTCATTAACAGCTTTGGGTCAATTCAAGAGACAACTATGGTAAGACTGAAATGAAATTAACATAGCACACGTGGAGATTTTCTTCTTAAATTAAATTTCAGGCTGACGATTATGAACTATAAAGTAGAAAGGATTGTTACAATTGTAGATACTGAGAACTGAGTTAATGGGGTTAGGGATAGACTAACTGTGCTCTATGCCATCAATCTATTAATCTATTTCACTCTATATTTGTCCACAGATTTTTATAGCTTTTAGAATCTGATGTATGTGAAAGGAAATCCATGGTTTCTAAGATGCAAGAAATACATTTATTTCCATAAGTTATTAAGTTCAGGGGAAGAACACATTTGGTAGTATGAATCAAATAATCATCCTGAGAGTTAATATGTAGGTTGTTTTGGATATTACTAAAGAAAATACCAGGACTGTATGAAAGAAAAAGAACAGACATGCATAAGGCTGAAGCATACGGGTTCTCTGTTTTATGTAGATCTGAGGATAGGAGTAAATCATGGAGGGATAGAAGGAGGAGGAGTGAAGGAGTACACCATCAATGATCATACTTTTACTCCTGTTTATTTACTGTGTGACAGAGAGAAGCTGAGGAGTTTCTGAAAGTGTGTTTCCAGTTTGGTCAGAAAATTTCAAAATGTCAATAACAACACCAAATAGTGTACATTACGATTTTGACTTTTTTGTTTCTTTAGGAAATAAAATCTATTTCAAAAGAAGAAATCATTTCAGCAAAGCCCTTTCCGTTATTTCGGGACTTGAAGATCTTTTTAGCAATGGTATTTCCAACAAATACCATTAAAAATATTGCCATAAAAATGTATTTAATTGTTGAAGGTGTTCTGAACCGATCAGAATTTTTCTTTCCTATAAAAAAGAGGGGTAGACCATGTCTTGGCAGTATGTGGGAAACCACAGACAGGGCATGCACTCGGTGGGAGTTCTGAGATGCTCCCTGAGCATCCCAGTTAGAAATAACTGGTCATCTGCTGCATCCAAAGCATTGATGCAGTTCCCAAAATCAGGCTGCTTTTTTAAAATACTATGACTAAGGCAGCATTCCTACTCGTAATGGCATAGGAGCATAAACCATAATACGGCTGATAAATAATAAAACACTTTTTGTTGGTGGTGGAAGCACCCACTTAAAACTCAGAACCAGCTTACGTGGTACCCAAAGACATTTCACTAGGACTGTGGAGCCACTCAAAGTTAAACATATGTGATGGCTGAAACAGCTTTTGAACAGCTTGGCCAGAATTTTCTGTTTCTGGAACTAAAAGTGAATAAAGATTTAGATTTGATTGCAAATGATAGTAAGTCAACTAATGGCATTAGTGGGAAGTGACATTGAAACAAAGAATGTAAGTGTGCCAAAGATACCTTGAGATTTATTTCTGAAAACAAAAGGGGGACTGAAGTTTAAAGAGGGGCAGGGAGGAAGAGCAGGAAAGTAGGAGTGAGATAAGTGTCTAAGATGGCAGGTATATTAGGCCAGATGGCCCTTTCAAGTTTCTGAAATTTATTGCATGCCTTAAAAAGTGACTTTTACAGAGGCTTTTTTACAATTGACCCAGAAAATAGTAACAAAACATGAATAGAAGAGGTGTGCTTCCCCCCCAAAAAAAAAAATTAAGTACGCTCTCTATAGCAATGTTTGCCTGCCTGTCTGTGATTTTCTGATATGATCACTTACAAATTTGCCAGGATGTTCTTTAAGTCATGTTCTCCTCCGTATTTCAGAATTTCAGACATGATCCTTACTTCAATTTATGCATTTAGATTTATACACCCAGCTGATCACCATGATAGCTCAGCATGTTTATGTCAAGTTTGGATTACTTCTTGGTTGCCTTAATGTATCACTGGAAGCACTAACAAAAGAGATGGTTAATCTGTTCTCCCATATATAACTTGGGAAACTTTTCCTGCTGCAGTGGGCATTGGGTCCTGTGGACATTCAGGAACCACTGCTTTCTTGGGGGTAGGCTGGTACTTGTCTTCAGATGGTCTGGGCAATGCAGCAGACAGTAGAAGCGAGTCCCTTAGACTAGAAAGAAACTTCTGCTTCTGGAATCACAGAAAAAGTGTTTCCTGGAGCTGAGATGCCAAGTCCGTGAAGGATGAGGGGCCTCTTGCATTCAGAAAGGAGAGATGTTTGCAGGCAGCAATGGAACTGCTGAAAAATGTTCCGTGGTGCTGGAGAGGAGCGTGGCTGGCTGCACTGTCTGCATCCCTACTGCCTCTGGCGTTGGTGTGAACCGAGGAATATGGATTTCTTGACTGTCTTTAAAGTTACCAGAAGGTACTGAACTGGTTGGAGTGGTGTCATTACTGACACCAAAATTTGTGAAATAGTGTATTTCTGAGTCTTTCAGTCGATGAAGTCTCATGATGATTCTTGGTTCTGTAGCCACTTCTGGCTATAATAGCTGAATTTATAGGTTTTCGCAAAATATATCTGTGGGGGTAAAGCATCCTCTTTTAGCCATGCTAAAGGGATGATTCCTTCTTCTGGGTGATGGAAGGGTGGGCAAGAATAATCGTGGGTGACAGGTGACTGGGAGTGAGGTGGTGGTAGAAGGCCCAACAAACCAACGTGTAGAGTGCCAGTGAGGAAAGGCCGATCAGCATGCTAATCTTCTGCTGTTCAGAAGGGTGTTGAAAGAGATCAGAAGGAAGAATCTTCAGCAAGATATTTCAACATCGACAAGTTGTCAGGTATCGCTCTCTTAGAGCACTCTCAGAAGCAGCCAGCTCTGGGGTTAATGTCTGGAACTTCTGACTAGTCAACAGGCTCCCACAGTGTCCCTCGCCTTAACATCGTGGTGGCTGGTTCTGATGGTTCTTCATGTATTTCAGGAATCCCACAAAATTATTTTCAATTACTTTTTCCTTACTGTCCTTTTGGTCCCATGATGATTGCATTCTTAGCTGTGCAGCTGGCTCGTCCTCAACAAAGAGCAGAGATTGCGTCCCACTGAAGTAGAGTCTATTTAGCTTTAAGAGGGAAAGGAATTTCTTCATCGAAAACAGTTGACAGGTTTGAAGTATTATTGTTTTGAAGCAAGACAGGATCCATAGCGTGGATCCTGTGCCCAGAAGCCTGTATTGCTTTAGTCAGTCCCTGGTGAAGAAACTGAAGGGCAAACGTTTGCTCTGTGCCTAGAAAGGGTAGTCTTCATGTTGTGTTGGTGAATGCTCACAAGAGAATTGTGACTTTTCACGCATGTGTCAGACAAGTTACCTGGGAAAACTAAACAATTTAACAATTAGTTAAATACAGAGAGAGTAAGAATTTGTACAGCTAAAATGGAGAAGAACTTATACCAGAGCTGCTACCTTCCCGTGAGCTTCCTTTATCTTGAATCTGTAATTTGTTTTCTTCTAGCTCATTAAACTACTTGTCTAGGATCCCCATGCTAACTCTGCTTCTACTTTTGCAGTTTTTGGTGGTTTTTTTTTAGACTGCAGATTTGTGGGATAATACAGTGATTATGTCACATTTAGCAACTGTTACAGACTGGATCACCAGCCAAGGATTCCTAGGGACGGATCCTTTCTGGTATAAAAACCTAAAGGGCTATAACATTTTAGCTGTGCTGATGATCTGATCCTCTGTGTACAGAATCTATATTCAAGGTTTGTACATGCAGCGTAATCTTTCTTCGCTGGCTGAAATGGCAAAACACCACTTTCTCTTTTTCCTTTACTTTAAAACCTTGCAGAAAGGTCTGTTTAATATTTATGTATATAAAGGAAAACTCTGTTTCATTATTTTAATATTAAAAATGCTATTTTCTACTTTATCAAAAGACAGCACTATCATGCTTCCTTTCTTTGTATGAGTGCAGTTCGTGTAAAAAGGAGCTTGTCTGGCCACATGCCCACTGTTTAGTAGGCTGCATTTGAAACATTTCTTAGAATGCCTCCCCTTTCAACCTCCCTGAAAACAACTTGCCTTCTGTTGGAGTTTCATGGGAAAAGAAAGCCCTGTAGAATACTTTTGTGATTCTTTTTACCTGCCAGGTCCTCCTAGCTCTAATGCTGATGAATATCTCTTCCACCCCCCACCCCTAGTTTCAGGCTTTTTAATTTCTATTTGACTCTCCTTTATTATAGAATGGCAATCATTCTGCAATATTCAAGAATGTTTGTCAAATTTATAGGAGAAAGACCATGTGCTTCATGCAGACAACTTCTTCAGCCCCTAATTGTAGTGCACATACTGAATCTTAAAATTCATTGCCCAAATTTGACAGGACTGGTCGCAGACTTCTTTCGAAATAGATTTATACCAGATCATAGTCTATACTGCTGCCAGGTGTTGTAATAGTTCATATTCTAAGAAGCAGCCCTTCTGCACGTCATCGTCTGGCTAGCCACAGTTTTGTATCCTGACACCTCTTGGCTTCCTTGTGCATTTTCTTTATTGCCTCAAGTATGCGGTGGATTTCCTCTCCATGTACCCCCTGTCGCAAGTCTCTGTCAGTTCGGTAGGTCTGAACCTGCTTCTTTTAGGTTAACGGGATTTGTCTTCCATTGACTTAAATAGGAACAGAAATAAGTTCTTAAGACGTCACAACATCCAGTTGTTTGCTATATTTAAGTTCATTTGTGATAGAGCAAGAAAGAAATTAAAACAGCATCCATCTGATTTTACTTCCAATTCTTATTTTGCCAGTGCATTCTGCTTTTCAGTGGTGTAAACGTCTCCTTCTTCTAAATGGGTAAGCTGAGGGCAAGTGTTGGATGCTGGTTATCATTTGCCTATGGCTTTGTGAGGGCGTCCTGTTTTGTTTATGGGAAAATTAATTTTGGTGTGATGAATAATGTGATGGTTGTGGGCACACACAGTATGCAGTATTTATCTCACATAGTTTAAAGTAATAGTTTTCACTGAGACAAGAAGTGCATATGGAATGGGATCTTCAGCGAGAAGCAAGTAAAGTAAATTTTCAATTATATACTTATAATTGAAAAGATGCTTTCTGAGATAATGACCTGAATTCCCTCCTGCTCTGAAGCTTTTCTGTGAGAACCTTCCAGTACGAAGTCACTTCATATTAACAATTATTTTATATTTCTTGTTTACTTTGGCAAGATAATATAGGTCTTTGTATAAATAAGTCAGACCGCATATATTTTTTCAAAATCGGACTGCCAACAAGTAACATGTCTCTCAGAACTATGCATATTAATAAATATCATCTCAGTTCTTTCTACTTCATTTTGATGCTTTGCTCCTCTTTACAATGCAGTAAGGAAAAGTATTAGGCAGTATAGTGTCATGAAGAAATACAGGGGCTGATCTGACTGGTGGACTGGGCACAGGAAAGCGGGCCCCGTATTCCAATTACCAGGGTAAATCATCAGGGTAAATGATTCTGCGTGAGGTCTTAGCCAAGTGCACTCCATCCTGTTGAAGTCAACATGACTGTCTCAACATGGCACTTGCTCTGGACTGTAAATGTACACAATGTAGTAAGTACGACAGAAGAGAACTCACGTATCAACAGAAAAATGTGTAAGAATGCATTAATGTGTAAAATAACTAAAATTTGTTTGGTATGCAGAATACATTGACAAATCAAAAATATGTTGAGGACCTTCACTCACAGATTTCTAGCATTTTGCTATAAATGTAAAGCAGTAGCAGTGTTTTCACTGCTCTGAAAGCCCTTAACCTCAAGGTGCTTTGTGGTGAGTGAAAAAACAGAACGCACCATAGAAGACAGCTAAGAAGACTGGAGACAGACGTTATCTTACATATAGAATTTTGGTTTATTTGGGGTTGGTTTTGTGCTTTATTTAAACACCACCTTTATTCATTTTCTGTATATGATCTGCCTACTTATACATAAAAAAGAGGCTCTGGCTTAAATGTAAATGTAAAAAGCAAAAAAGACTTAGAGGTAGGACTGAAAAATCATAACTGACGTACTAGGTCAGATTATTCCTTTGGATGCACACAGCTTTCAATAAGGACAGAACGTGTGCGGGTATTGTTTTGCCCCGAGACACATGCTACTCCAATTGCCAAAGGCAAAATTAGTGCATGGCTCTACTACTGTCCACCCTTGATCAAGAGTCCTGCTGAATCCAGAAGGAAATTTCCTCTGCGTAACGCCTTTTTTTGTCTCTTTGAGACTTATTCTGTGTCTGCTTTCCTAGATGCTCTTTCAGTACTCGTATTGCAAGCTGGTACCGGTTTTCCTCAGTTACCAGCACAGTCCCAAATCACTGTTACAAAGTGTGAGGCTGTATTCTGTGTGTGCAGTGTAAAATCTGTGATCTACCTGGTCCGTTTTCCGCTTTTGCAGGGTGATGTTTTGCCATCAGTGTGCCAGTTAACCAAATGGGGAATTAAGCTGGAGTTTAAACTCACAGGATGCCCTGACAGGAGTGAGATCGTGTCTGCTGCTTGCAGCAATTGAGTGGAGCCAAGCTATCGCCTCCCTCTGCCCTGCTGCTTGCTTTCCCCATGCCTAGAAAACAGGGGGCTGCTATCCAGGGCATGCAAAAAAAAATGGTGCTGGGGGAGACCATTTGGTCCTTTTTTTAAAGAAAGTTACTATATTGAAAAGATGAGTAAGGCATAATTACCTATTTGTAGTAAAGGCTATTAAACTCTAAGATTTATGTTATTTGAATAGCAATTACTATCTTTGTGGTAGAAAAATGAGGGCATAAATTTTTTTTCTTTTCGGAGTCTGATAGAATTGTTTTCTTTCTCCATGGGTTTTTGGCTAGACTTTTGGCTAGTCTAATAATTATTTATTCTTCCCATCAGGATTATAGAGTCAATATCTTTCTAAGACAGAAGTGGAATGACCCCAGGCTCAAACTGCCCAATGACTGGAGAGGTTCAGATACGCTGACAGTGGACCCAACTATGTTTAAATGTCTTTGGAAGCCGGACTTATTCTTTGCAAATGAAAAAAATGCTAACTTCCATGATGTCACACAAGAAAATATCCTTCTTTTTATATTTCGGGATGGAGACGTCCTAGTCAGCATGAGGTATTTTATGGATGTATTTCTGCTCCTTTTTTAAATTGCTTGATATGAGATATATGTGCTGTGTTAGACTTAGTAACGTAATACAGTTTATGACTAATGCTTAGGTTTATATGACAGTTTGTAAACAATACTACAATAAATTAAATGTGTGTAAAGTCAGATGAAGATATTTTAAAGCATGTCAGTTGGTAGCACAGCAGGTACTTGAAGTGTATGTATGTTTCTATGTCTTGTTAAGCTAACACATTAAGTAAATTAGTATTACTAGAAACAAAGTTTAAACCATTTTGATAATTGCTTACATTCCTGGAAGCATAATGAAATGGATAAGATATCCGAAGTAAAGACATTGGCAAAACAATATTATTTGCACACCCGTTTGAATTTCTATGTCATCTGAAGAAAATTATGTTTACGTACTAATGATATAGGGAGGGGCAGAAATTAAAAAATTTTTGAATATAAATGTTTTGTGGAAGTACTGGGATATAATCCTGATTAAGTTCTATACCTTACTGGATATGGATTTTCCCAGAAGACCCAAAAATAGTTTAATTTCGTTGCAATTATGCATACCTTCTTGTGGTTTGACTTGGTTTATCAAAGGTATATATACACCATGCCATAAAAACAGTCATCCAATGAAAACAGCAATTTGGGTGGTTAAAAAGGATCTTATAGTGAATTACAGATCTAGAGAGCTTATAAACACAATGATTTGTAGAGATTATGCTCAATTTCCTAACGGTGAGTGAGTTTTCTTCTGGTTTAAACTGGAACATACTGCCCTGATACAGGAAAAATGATTACCCAAATATACTGCGATATTACCATTAAGAGGGAACCACTTCTGAAATTATGGTCACGTGAGCTATTTCCTCCTGGAATAGAAGCGGATAGAATAAGAAAGAAGATGGGAGAGTCTGGGGGTTTTATTGTCCATTCCAAATCAGGAGGAGAAAACTCAGTCACAAGACTTTTGCCGACAGTGATCAGAACAGAAAATATATTGGGCAATCAAAGCATTTCATTTGGCTTACTCTGAAGGTCCTGGTTCTGATCTCAGTTGTTTCTGTAGCAAGTTTTGAAGTCTGTAGGTATCAGTATTTCAAAATTAAGAAATCACTTTCAGCTATAAGAGAAACTTCCCATTTGGAATAGAAAATGTTAAATTAAACATTGAAACTGTTTTTACATATTATTCCAGGTTGCATCTATTCCTAAGTGACCTTATTTCAGTCAATAGGTTAGGTTTGAACATCGAGTGAATACTCATAGAAGTGTTTATAATCGAAATAATCTTCTCTGAAAACTTCCGAATAACAAAACCAAATTCAATAGTTTGAAATTATTGTTGTCCTCCAAAAATATTCTGATGATTTTAATAATACACTGCATTCATAAATGGTACGTGTGCAGGTAAGATTAAGTTTTTTGAGGCACTGTGGTTTGGTGACATGCTACTAAGATTTTCGTTTCTTAAAATATGTAATTGCTTGCCTTGTATTATTAGTTTACAGAGATATTATCGCATGTAAATGAAAGACTCTCCGGTTACCAAATTACATGAATGACAAAATGCATGTGAGAGAAAGCTCTTGCCTGCATAAATAGTTGAGAATTAGGAAGGTGCTCACATGAGGGGAAATAAGCAGTAGAGTCCCACGGAAAAAATTTTTCTGGGTCCTGTGCTGTTCAACATAAATCATCTGGAAACCTGTGGATTGACAGGCACTTCTGATGATGGCAAAATATTCAGGATAGTAAAGATAAGAGACAACACTGAGAATTACAAAATAATGACTAGGCGACAAAGTATGAGATGAAATTCAAAGTAAATAACAGAAAGTTATACATGTGGGAAAAAATATTTTAATTATACAGAAGAACTGATTGGCTTTGAGGTGGTTATTACCAGCTAGGAAAATGGCCTTTGGGTGATAACGGCCAGTTCTCTGAAAATGTCAGCTAACGGCTCAGTACTGGTTGAGAAAGTGAATTGACTTCTGGGAAGTGTTAGGGATTAAAGAGAATGTCATGTCACTATAAATTCATGCTATACATGCATCTTGAATACAAGGTGCAGTTCTGGTCTTCCCACTGCGAGAAGGCAGGTGAGGGTGTATGGGATGTATTAAATGTATGAAACAGCATCCTTTATAAAGAACGGCTAAGCAAGGCAGACATTTTTCACCTTCTTTTCCAGGGAAAGAACTATAAGACAGGCTCAAGATAGGTAAAAGGAGATGATTAGAGTGCGTGCAGCTTAGCTATGGCATGCCTTGCTGCGGGATCCTGTGCATCATCGAAGTTTAAACAGATTCCAGAAAGCAACTGGAAGCAAAGCAGCTTCTTGGAGGGAAAAAATGTGTTGAGGTCTCTTAAATCTGAAGCATCACTCCTGGTCCAGGAGGCCCTTGAGGTGCTACTTTTGGGAGGCAGCTAGATATCTGGCAAAATACAATTTCCTGATTGCTGTAGTCTTATATTCTTCTTCAGGAGTCTGCCATTGGCCACTGCTGAGACAGGACTCTGTTCTGTGTGGGCCTTTGGTTTGGTTATTCTTATGACCTATATGTATTTTGTCTTGTATTAGTAGGTCTCTAATTTGTGAACTACTGTGTGTTTAAAACTCTCCGTAAATTTTATTCTCAGAATACTGGAAATAGCTCAATTTCAAACTGCTACTTATTATAACTTTAATGAACTTTTTTCTGCTCTTTTAGAAGCTGGAAATACCTGTGATTTATTACTTTTTTTTTTCCTTATTGCCACATACTGCTTACATGGCAGCTGACACTGTTTTAAAATTCCATTTCTGTATTTCAGATTGTCTATTACTCTGTCATGCCCTTTGGACTTGACCTTGTTTCCTATGGATACACAGCGCTGCAAGATGCAATTGGAAAGCTGTATGTAAATCAGTCTGTGCATAAAAACAGTTGCCTTCTAGGCATGCGTCAGAATCCAACAAAAATTTATCAATGCTGTATTGTTCATGTCAACATTTTTAATGAATCTTGAAATTAATTATCACTAGTTCCTACTAACATACATTTCGCTATCAAAAATGTTTCTTAAGGATATGGCACCATGCACTCTGGTTTTAGCTTGTGCTATCAAAGATAATGACAACTGATAGGTTTTATAAAAACACTTACAATAAACCTAGTAAAATGGAAACACGTATCATTTGGAGAAAGACCCCATAGTTTCTCCATGTAGTTTTGACTGCCAGAACCTGTGCTGCTTTGTAGACTGTTGGGGTCCACTTTATCCCCTTGCATTGATGGTGCGTGGTATTGCTCGGAACTTTTGATAGTGTGCTGAAGGAAAAGGATTTGATGCTGATACATTGAGAGCATTAACTGTGAAACCTTTTGAAAGGGGTTTCAAGATGTGTTGTGGATGTAGTCAGGCATCTTTCCCTTACCAATCCTTCCCTGGTCTGTAGGTGATTTGATCATAAGATCATAAGAAGGGGAGGCCAACTCTCATCTCTGACAGGCTTCATACCGTGCTGGAAGTGGCAGACAAAATGTTTCTGAAACCTGTCTTCTCTCCTGTGCCCCAAGTACAAGGGTGCCTACTCAAGTACAGCTGTTTCCCAACACAGTGATCCCTGGTGATCCCACGTACGTGGTAATGCTGTTTTCCTGAGTAAGGACAAGTGTGAAGCAGAGAGGAGGAGGGTGGCCCAGCCCTGTAACACAAAAGCTTCATTCAGCTGTTACTCCACCAGGTCTGGTGGGGAAGGTTAGGTTAGAGAAGGGAAAACCAAAGCAAAAAAAGAGCAAGATTAATCAAAGCTGAGCAGAGCAACCCAGTGGGGTTAATAATAACGATGATATCAGAGTTTTACAATTTAGGTTTTGACTACCAGCATTTACTTTTAGAATTGTAGTATGTCCATAGTAGTTTTGCCCATCACTAATCTGTGTATACATTAGCTGAAGCAAACTCTCATGGTAAACCTAAATCTGTTTGGGGTTAAACTGGAATTACACAGTAATATTAATGGAAGTTTGCTCGAGCTTTCTCAGTCTGGATTGTTTTACAGGCATTGCAAGGTATAGTTATTCAAGGAAGAACTAGTCATAAAAAATTTCTCAAAACCTTTATTTAAACAACCTTATAGTTTCTCTCCATGCTAAGTTGGTATGTTCAAATTCAGGAGGAATTTGCTTCTATGGAAAGACAGTGTGCACTAAGCTTCCTTCTACCTTTTAGTTCCGTTGTCACAAGTAAGAACGGTACCCATGACCTCCTGTCTGTCTCTCCAGTTCCAGCCATGGGCTTGCTTTTCCTCCTGGCCATTGGCAGTTTAATTCTACTTCAGTTATTTTAAAATCAGTATTTTGTTTTTAGTTGCTGGATTTCCGAAACAAAAAAGGCCATCAGTTTTTACTAAGCTGTTCTTATATCTGCAGTTATGATCTACAGTTCTACACATTCTCTATAGGCAAAATTTTCACTGTCCAGTAATTGTTATCATAAAGGGTCTTGGCAGTTTTGTCATTTGCTGTATGTTGTAAGGAGGTGGGACTGATTTTATGAACAAAACATGAAAGTAACTAATTGTTCTTTATCTTCCATCACGAAGCATTGAGACATTGTGTTTTTTATTAAGTTGTTGTGAATCTTAGAGCAGTTAGATTGTGAACAGCTTACCTTTTTTAATTGCAGCTGTTCAAAGACTAAAAAAACCCTGTCTAGTGCCTCCAGAAAAAAAATGGTTCTTTAAACATTTTTCAAAGACTTTGACTTGCAAAACACTGCATTCCAACTCCATCTTTTTATGTGTCCCCATCTCTGTTTCTATTTAAAACACATTATCTCTGTTTGAATTAAGTTAATCCTTAATAAACAGAAGGTGGCAGAAAAATGGCATGTAAAATCACGATTATTATTATTATGCATATTTGAGCAATACTGCTTTGTGCTTGAATATTGTTAGCTTGACTGTCACTGCCTCTCGCTTCGTGGTGGTGTATACATCACAGTTTAGACAGTCAGATGTATGCTGAAGTCTGTCCGTACATATGAGATCATGAAGGCACTGAACTGATTTTAGTAGGACTACACCTCTACTTAAATTCCTGGTCAAGTATTTCTTGAACGAGAGTGCTTTCATGAATCAGGGCCTTTAACCTGAAAAAGCTAAGCGGAAGGTTTGTTTTACACAAAACCCAGTATTCATTACAGTAATTGTGTTAATAAGTTGTTTTGAAGTTGCTAGGGCTTGTGAGTGCTGTTAAAGTTCAGTATAATTTTCATGCTTTGCTGAAGTAGAGTATGAATGAATATGGAGGCTTCAAAGCTGTGGAAAATAATGGAGCTTTGCCTTCTTTGTTTACATGGTAAAGACTGTAACAAAAACCTTTTAATTGGTGTAATATTGTTGGTAATGTAATGTTCCACCCACCAAGTCCTAATCTGGGCTTACATTAAAATTCAGCTGTGGATTATTTCATTTTTGTATTTAATTCTCTGAACCAGAAATAGAGAGAAATAGAAAAGTAACATACATATATGCTAGATTTTCTTGCAGAGCTTACTCTGATTTAGATGGTTCTTTAAATGATTATTATTGGGTTTTTTTTGTAGTTGGCTATACAACTGATGACTTACGATTTATCTGGCAGTCTGGAGATCCTGTACAGCTAGAGAAAATTGCTCTGCCTCAGTTTGATATTAAAAAGGAGGATATCGAATATGGTAACTGTACCAAGTATTACAAAGGCACAGGTAGGTAGCAATCTCCTTGATACAAAAACTTTAAGCTGCCTTCAGTTACTGTTTGTAGTTAATGGTTAATATTCCAGTTCATGTCTTACATTTCATGGGATAAAATAAATTAATTTTAAACTAACAGGTAGTTCACATAATAATAACTGTCATACGTGGTTACTGCAAGCTAACTCAAATGTAGAAACATCTAGGTTGAAGAAGAGATTAGATGTTTTTCTTGGTTTTGTTTACATGTCTTGTGATCTTACTACCATCATTTTGTTTCTATAATCCTTATCCCTGTTTACGCTTGTAAGTGTCAAACTTTTCTGAAAGGATGTTTATGTAGAATTACGCCAGTTGCAGGAAAGTAGGATAATTTTGGTTTTCTGGTTTGACTTTTGTTCCAGAAGTGGATAGCAGTAGAGTGTAACTGCAAATGCTTTGCCCTGCAGGTTCTTCCTTTCTTTAAGTGTTCTGGAAAGTCTGTCATTATAGAAAGCTGCTTACAATCCTCAGCCCTGAATTTATTTAATCCTATGATTATTTTCTGAGGGTGGGCACAAATTTATCCAATGGTTTCTGTACTCTGGCTTCTCAAAATTTATCTTTTCTACCCCGATTGATTCCTGTCTATAATGATAGCCAAACTACAACTACTGACATACTGTGGCAACTGCAAGTCTTCCTACAACAACAGAGGTCAGCGGGGTGTACTTGTCAGTGCTCTTGATCTTGGGAATAGATCTCCCATTAAATCTCGATGAGGACGGCTGTGGTGCCACAGCTTCTGAGGATCCTCTGCAAGTTTCCCATTGACTATTCAGCTGCAGTACATTACTTGCAGTTGCTCCTGAGCTAGATCTGAAGTCTGAAGAGATCTCCAGTAACCTTAGTAGAGCTCAGAGTTAAGGAATTTAACTTCAAAAAGATAATGAAAATTGGAATGGCATTTGTTTAACTGCAAAATGAGTGAGTTCTTAGCCTAACTACATAATTCAGCATCTCAAGTGATTCACTATCTGTAAATAATATGAAATGAGCTCTCCTCAGGAAAATTCTGCATTTGTGAAAGCAAAACTAACTGGCAGTGATTGCATTCAAATCTAAGTTGGGATATGGTAGAAGCTTACTTAGCAGAGAGAAAAATGTTTTATTCCTAATTAAACAATGAATTTACTGAAAAAAACAAGTGATAAAGTTGTGAAAAAAATAAAGGAATGGATCTTGTAATTCTCAAATAAAATTCATAGAAATGGGAAAATTGAAAAATTTACATTGTATTTTAGGGGAAAAAATAAATACTCAAGATTGTTATCTTGTTATTGAGCTTACCATGACCATTTTGAGTTTTGCCCTAAATCTAAAATTAAACGGCTAAAAAATCCTTAGATATTTTAGGTATTTTTAGGAACCTTAAAGAAAAACCTAATAATTTTACACTTTACTATGAAACAGGAAAGAAAATCAGTAGTGTTCTCTCAAGTTTCAGCACCTTGTGACCACAAGTTGAAATGATACTGCAGAATGCTCAGTAAAAAGGTCATGTTGTCTGTGTGTGTATGTCATTTGAACATGCAAGAAAGAACATGAGGGAACCATCAGAGTGGGTGGAGTGACAAGAAATTTTTAAAAAATTTCCTAATTCCTTTATTGCAAATCCTTTTTGTTTAAAAATTAAGAAGATCCATGTTAATCATGTGATCAAGGTTGGAATTAATATTTCATTACTATGAATGGAATATTTTGGTACTCAAATACTTTTAAAGGGTGTTTTCACTAATCAGTAGTTGTTTGAATTACTTTAAATTTTAATGTTCAAGGTATTCATAAAAACAGATTTTGTGCATGTAGTTAAAATTAACTCAGTTAAGGATTTTGTCAGGTAATCAAGAGGCAGTGTTGCATGTAGAAGCAAATTTTCAAAATTATGGCTTATGTAGGAGAATCCTGCCAGTTGCAAAGAACTTAATCTTTACTGCCTATTTATGTCAAATAATGTTTTGTCATACCTACCTAACTAGAAAGAGGGTCAAAAAAATGGGGCGACTTTCTGTGGCAGTAAAGTGAGTATTAAAATTTGAAAATTGCCTGTTCTCTGTTTATCAAGTATATAACAGATCCGAATAGGTCCTTGGGAGCTGAATGGTGAAGGCAATAGTTACTGTTCTCTGCCTGATGAAAGATGATTCAAAGGCATATAGAATGCATTTCTGGCATAAGGCAAACAAATAATGATATTGAAGGTCATCCCTTATTTGAAAATAAAACCTAAAGGTATCTGGAAACTATTCAGGAATTATAGAGGGGATATTTGTCAAACAGATCATTGAAGAGAATAAAATGAACTATAAAATACTGTATCGTGTCTTCTAAACAGGGAAATTTTTCCTTAATGTTTTATTGTTTTTTTGTTTTGCTTCTTCTGTGCCCAAACAGTGCTTTTAAGATGATTTGTCATTCTACAGCACTTTACTGTTAAAACATAGAATATAAATAGATATATTTTTGACAGATCCTATCTTCTAAATCGGCTTTGCACTGACTTGATTGACAGATATAGACTGATCTGAATTTTGAAATTGTTGTAATGTAACATAGGAATGCCTTTTCCTTGTGATAGATTAATTTATGAAGTTGTTTTTATAACACTATTGTGTTAATATTAACATAAAAATGCCAGTTCTATTAATTGAGTGAAAATATGAACAGAATTTGTCTTCTGGTTATTGGACTTCCTGATCCATCTGTTACCTGCCGCAAAACCTCTAGTATCTGCAGCTTTACTTTTTGTTGGAGTTATCTTAACAGATATGTTCTGAAATGTTTGTGTGCTTTTAGATCCTAATTTTAAAACATTTGAGGCACTGTTCCTTGTTTTCAAAGTGTAGTGGCTTTAGAGCCTTTTTTAAAAAGTCTGTACCAGTTTTAGAAGTCACCTGTACCAGCGTTCAGTTCTGTGGGAATCTCCGCTTAGAGACACACTCAGATCACTTCTTTCCATTCTAAACTGACTACACCAATATTTCTTAATTCCATCTTTTGCACGATTAATGCTAAGGAGGATTTTCAGATGAGCTTAAGCTAGTATGACCACTAGAGCCTGTTGGTTTTATCTGGACCGCATCTTGAAGCCAGCATCAAGATGAGAGTTAGTTTAACTGCCTGGTGCTGATGTGCTGTGGCTAGAGAGGGGGTGCCTGGTAGAGCACAGAGGGTACCACATGCCTGCCCACACCTGGCGGTTATATAGATCTGTGTTTTGAACATGTTTTTTTTCCCCAAATGGAACTCTTTGCCTTCATAAAGCAAATCAAATCATTACATTTTTGCTCTTAAATAGAAAAAGGCCTGGAAGATATGGATCAGAAGCAGCACATTAAACATTAATGCATTTATTTCTTTAAAGGTTATTACACTTGTGTAGAAGTAATCTTCACTTTGAGAAGACAAGTTGGATTTTACATGATGGGTGTTTATGCTCCTACACTGCTAATTGTTGTTCTATCCTGGCTGTCATTTTGGATCAATCCTGATGCAAGCGCTGCAAGAGTCCCACTGGGTAACCTGCGTTTACACATACCGTCACGATCCGCTGTAACGCCATTGAGCCATTCTCGGTTGCTTTGATAACATGACACCGGACACTGAAAGCAACTTCACTTCCATTATCCACTCATCATTTTCACTGAAACCTCCTCATTGCTAGTCCAGTAAAATCCACCTCCACATTAAGACTTCACTTGATAATGGTTCCCGTGTTCCCATGATAAGCACACTGTCTGCTCCTCTCAGCCCAGACAAATCTGATCTTATCCATGTACAGGTGATGCTGCAGACACTGGCAATACGCAGTTCATAGGAATCTGAGCATTTGAATAATCAGTAAGAAAGCAGGATGATGAGTAAGGCTCTAAATAGTTACCTCTTGGAGCAGTTTTTTCTGAAGATTAATAGAAGCAGAATGATGTCTGCAAAAGAATTAGCATCTTTGTTACCTGATTAGCTTTATTTCATTAGAGTCAGTTCATAGGAGTCCTTCAGCCTTGTGCGTTCAGGCTGCTCAGCAGAACACAGTAGGGGCCTTCATTTATTATGAAAGAGTAGGACACAAAGTTAATCAAAACAATATTCTCTTGACTAATTGGATTGTACATGGGACTGCAGCTGTGGGGTGGCCAGATTTACTGACCCCAAGAGCTCAATGAAATGCAGAGCCAGGCTCTTGCACCTTGACACTTCTGTTTGGATTCCCTTCCCCATGCCATGACCTCTTTGTCCCCCTCCTTTGGACTCCCTGTGGTTCCCTTTTCCCTGGCACTCCTACCTCCCTAGGTCCATACTTTCCAAATCTTTTCCATGTCCCAGGAGGTTCAGGGCACCTGTTTTCAAGACCCCAGGGGTGCAGTTGCAGAATCCCTCCAGCCACATGCCTTGCTGAGAACCCTCTCATCCACGCTTGGACCTCCACACCCCCACAGGACCTGACTCCAGTGCAACCTCACATGCATGAATGCGTGTCAGTAACACTGGAGACCCTTGGGGTCAGGACCTGCCACATCCCCTTACCAGTCTGTGGCTGTGCTCTGCACAGTCCCGCAGCAGTGGGTAGCTGAAATCCCTGTGTTAAAGGCCAGCTGGAGCAGGAACAGTGCCAGGTTTTGTTGGGTGGAAAAGCATCCACGTACCCCCTGGCCTGAGCTTCACTGCTCTCGTCTCAGGTCATCTGCCGTGCTTCCTTCTCTGCCAGTGATGACAGGCAAAGTAATCTAAGATCTGCAGAACCCCCACAATTTAAGTGGGATGTTCAGGTCCTTGAATGCATCCAGAGGAGGGCAACAAAGCTGGTGGAAGGGCTGGAAGGAATGTCCCATGGGGAGCAGCTGAGGACGTTGGGCTTGTCTAGATGGGAGAGAAGGAGGCTGAGGGGCGACCTCGTTGCTCTCTGCAGCTCCCTGAGGAGGGGAAGGGGAGAGGGAGGTGCTGAGCTCCTGGGTGAGGAGCTTTATACTGGACACCAGGAAGCATTTCTTTACCAAGAGGGTGGTCGAGCGCTGGAACAGGTTTCCTAGAGAGGTGGTCGATGCCTCAGGCCTGTCGGTGTTTAAGAGGCATTTGGACAATGCCCTTAGCAACATGCTTTAACTTTTGGTCAGCCCTGAATTGGTCAGGCTGTTGGACTGGCTGATCGTTGCAGTTCCCTTCCAACTGAAATAGTCTATTTTAAAATCTGGAGAACTGTGACTGGAGTGCTACTTTTGCCTTTTGAGCCACAGCTGGCTACCTTGCTATAACTGAATGTAACAAACCCACTATTATATTTTTTTGTCTATCTTCTAAGGGTCTATTTCAGAATGCAAATCAGGGGTTTTTTTATTCTGACCTCTAAAAATATTAATAGTAATTTAGGGAGGAGTCACAATCTGTATTAGTTTGATAGCAAGTAACAAATATCCCTCACCTTGAAAAGTAGCAAGGATGTGTTCCACAGGGCTAAACATAAGACATTTTAAGAAGAAAAAAAAAAATGGGGAAAATGTAGCATGTATTAAATTAAAAAGATAGAAACCAGAACTGGAAATGTTTTTCATCTAGTGAGCTCCAATGCAATCAAAGCTTGAGCTGTATTTCCACTTTTATAATCCTGCACTTCAAATAGCCAACCAGTCTGTCTTATTAATTATATATTAGATTTATAAGAGACAGTGCTGATTTATGTAAATTGACGTCTTTGTGACTAAATAATGCATACTTATTTATCGTTGATTTGCTTCATTTATTATAAGTGCTCCTTTTATGTATTAGCATTTCTGAAAGAATGCATTTTTAAAGTCACTAACCATTGGCTTGGTTATGTGACTTTTCCTGAATCCCCAGAGAAGCAAAATAACTCTAAATCTGACCATCCTCAAGTCATGAGTCAGTATTTAGTAATGCAAGTTGTTAACACTGTCAGTAGGGTAAGATTTATGTTTCTCTGGTTTGCAGGAGGGCAACAAACTAACTCTTCTAGCTACATCATTGAAGAAGTTGACCTTGGAATCTAACAAGATTAACATTTTTGTTCGGAGTGAAGGATGTCTAATCCCAAGAAACTGTTACCAATGGCCTGAACACTCTCAGTGGCTAGATACAGGTCTCGCCAGATCAGAAGCTTCTTTAGATTTGCTTATGAATGAATGCAGTTGTCCCTAGAGTTAAGTATGGGGGGCCACTGCTCCCCACGGCAAGGCAACTTGGAAGTTTCCAGGTGATTTAGGAATACGAGACACTTTGCAAGCCAGTAAGCAGAGTATATTTTTGTAAACTGATTAAAGTTCTGGGAAAAGAGTGTACATTTGAAGAAAAATCCTGTGTCCACGTAGGAACTAAACAAATTGCAAGCCCTATTTATCCCTGTATCATTTCACCCAACTTGATCATCTGGCGGTAGGGAGGTCCACAAAGGACTAGTATCCTAGCAGCTGTGGCTAAGCAACGTAAAGGCTGATAGCACTGTATGCTTCTGTCTAATTAGATGCTGGTGTTTCACCTTTTAATGAGCCAAACAGAGGACTCTCCAGTTCTTTACAGGTGGAAAGTGTTCCAGCATCCATTTAATAAAAAACAAACAAACAAACAAACAAAAAACCACAACCTTTCCTACCTTCACTGCTGTGTGATCCTCAAAGGGAGTAAGATCATCTCTGGAGCTGTAGGGATCTGAAGGACATCGGACTTCTGTCCGCCCGCAGTGGCCTGACAGTGTGAAGCATTACTCCAAAGTTCAGGCAGGGCTACAACAGGTTAACTAAAAGCTTGGAGTAGTGATCTGTGATGTATTTCTCACACAGAAAGGACAAGCAGACATGCACCCCACCCCCATCACTCCTGTCCTCAGATCTGTCTTCATTCTAGGCATTTCATTCTATAAAGTTGTAACAAATGCAGTCTCAAAGACATAAATATATATGTATAACTGTAGTTTGAGAAAGGACTGGCAAGATCATGTCTTTTCGTTTAAAAAGTTTAATGAAAGAAAAGAATGTATAAGAAGATACCAAATGATAAGGAAAGCAAGACAAAATATTAACTTGGTCAATAACATTTGTGAGATGAAGCCAGACATTTTTAAAGCAGTAATATAAACCAGAAAATACTGTTTTAGACAGCATATAATTAACCTGTGGAATTCACTGCCAGGAGATAGTGCTGAGGACAGTAAGTTTGATGGATTCAAAAAGGGGAGATTAATTTATCTGGCAGCATGTGCTGAAGTGCTTTGCTGGACTGGCACTTTCAGATGTTATCCGCATGTAACCTTAGGTAGTATTTTTAAAATAGTAGCTCTGTAAATCATGCTTTAGGCTGTGAGATAACTAACCTTACTGATAAACTAAACTGTGCCATCAAGAGGGATACTACACTAGGGGAAAAAATGCGGAGGTATTTCCTGGAAATGCCAACTTTACTTGCAGGTATGGAGGAAGGAGCTCTGTCCTTTCTCTTTAGTGCTCCTTGAGAAGAAAAGGGGCATTTTTTCCTTTTTTTAATTTTTTTTTATTTAATTAGATAAGTAATTTTGCAGTTAATTTGTTCATTCTCCTCACTCATGTTTGAGGCTTGAGCTTTGGACTGTGTTGGGTAGGTACCTAGTGCAGCTGCTGCCAGATGTGCGATGCACACCAGCGGTGCTAGGTCTCCGAGGCCGTGCTAGCTGTGATCTGGCAGCAGATGGCTGCTTAATAGAATATTTCTGTGCTTCTATCTCACTTTATTATTATCTTGAAAACCTAGAAGTTTCTCAGACCCTGAGAATGAACTTTTTATCCTAGGAATCCAGACAAATGGATGTTAGCGGCAGGTCACTGTGACCTCAGTTGCTCTACTGAACAGATCGATGAAAGCTCCACTAAAACCTTCTCAGCCACTGGAATTTCTAAGTTGGTTTTGTAGAATTAAATTCTGGATTGTAAGATCTATTATTTTAAGCTCTACATAGTGCCTGTACAAATGTTTTCAGCACCAGGTATGATAATAATATTTGCCTATTAAGATAATAAACACTTTTGAAGTTGTTAGGAAAAAAAATTACAATATCTGAGATGTTGAGTCAGTCCATATCATTGTCTAATTGGGTTAATCAGCAGGAGGGCAGAGGCTGCCTGTCAGAAATCTAGCACAGACTGCAGTCTGCATGGTACTTGATACCGTACGCTGTTGGAGAACAAACGGCAAGCTGGGCATAGGCAGAGGGGCTCTCTATAGATTAAAAGGCATTGCAGCCTTATTTGTACTTGTTATTGCAGTTCCTTATGATCTGTAATTAGTGTTTATCGCCAGACAGCTGGTGTTGGTCAGTGAAAATAATTTTTGTAAAAAGGGGACTATTCTATGCTCACTTTTTATCCATATGGGAACGTTTGTACTTGAACATTTCAGAGACAGTAGATGGGGAAAAAAGCCAGAGTGGACGCTGAGGGCTCTCTGATTGGTGTTTGCCATGTCGTTCTGACCTGAGGTAGCAGATCTGGCCATTCTATATTGTTCTAATGGACAAAAAAAATCCAGCTTTGCAATGATACATAGATTCTACACATTTCTAAATAAAACATCATAAAAATTTGTATTTTAAAATTGCATGACTGTAATAATTTCTTTATATTTTATTTTCAGTGTTTTAAGATCTAGAAAATTACCCACTTCAAATGAATACCAAATAAAGTATCATAACAATCTTATTAAAATCCAAATGGGAACACTAGCAAAAGAATTATGTGATATTTATGATCAACTAGATTTGAATAATTTCATAGACCAATACAGATACTTTCAGTTTTATTAACATTTTCACATCCTCAGTTACTTAAAGTGGATCTGAAGAAAATGATCTCTGTATGAATTACAAAATTTTTCTTTGGAAAAAAAAAATGCTTTGTATAGCACATATGACCAATATAAGAAACATAGTTAAGACTGAGTATCTCCTTTTGGCCAACATTTTCTGTAGACATCAATTACATTTCTTGAAAACCCCCATTTATTACTAAAGATTTGTATCATTGGTGCTCACAAAACCAAAATGGGACATTCTGAACTGGGGGGTTGAACTAAGTTTTCCTCCCATGACAGTCATTTCTGAAGTTAGTGTTTTTCCAAATGTAGCTGTTCGTGCTGCTATTTCTTTTTGATAGGAGCCCATGGGAAAACTGTCTTTAAGATTGGGCTTGTATTTTGTCTCTTGTGATGTGAGCCCAGTGTTGATGGGGACATTTGGAAGAGAAATACTTGTTGAAACCCAGTTTGATGATGGGTGTGACCTTTCAACAGCCTTTGCAGATGTAGGGTTGGGGTTTTTTTCATTATAAGGGCTTCCTGAAATACCCTTTATCTAGAAAGCTTCCTCTAGGTCCTGGAAGCTCAAATAGGGAAGGGTTGTAGACCCTCAGTCAACTCAGTGTTTTCGTCTTCACAGTGAATTGGGAGCACAGACTTTTTAATGGGCCAGTGCAGCCTTGCTCTTCAGCAAAATCTTCCCTTTCATCTAAGGTTTTTGTATCACACTTGTGGACAGGCCTTTCAGGGAATTGCTCCTGCTTTAGCACAGTTCAGATTTCAGGGACAGCAGTCTAATTTAAAGGATTTGGAATCTTTTGGTTTAAGTATCATATATTTCTCTTCCATCTTCCCAGGCTTAGATGCACGTTGTAAGATAAGCCTTTGGAAAGCCCATTTCCCAACTGTGTGGTGGGTGATGGGGCAGGAGAACCACAGCAACCAGCACAGCCTGACTTATTTGCTTCTCTGTTTATAAAATGAAGGTGCTCATTATTAACAATTCATCATCAACTGCGATAACCTACCCAAGTATTCAGTGTAACTTGTTCATCAACCAAAGGCATGTGCATTTGGTATACCTGCTGCACCGACCACATTGTGAAGTCCCATTCACTGTTACAAAACATCATTCAGTGTTGTCTGTTTCAGAGGAAGAGCACAGCCAGTGACAGTATGCGTAAGGATTCTTTAATCAATACATTATTTTTCTTTTTGTAGGTATTTTCTCAGTGCTCAGCTTGGCATCTGAATGTACCACTCTTGCCGCTGAACTTCCCAAAGTGTCCTACGTGAAGGCCTTAGATGTCTGGCTGATTGTTTGCCTGCTCTTTGGGTTTGCATCCCTGGTGGAGTATGCGGTGGTTCAGGTAATGCTGAACAATCCAAAGAGAATTGAAGCCGAAAAAGCAAAGATTGCCAAGGCAGAGCAAGTGGAAGGGAAGGGTGGAAATGCTGCCAAGAAGAACACGGTGAATGGCACCGGGACTCCTGTACACATCAGCACTTTACAGGTAGGAGCTGCAAAGCTAGCTATGCAAAATCAGCATTATCCTCCATTAAAAGAATTCCAGGAATATACTGTTGTAATAATTTTGGAGAGCGCTTAATCTTAGAAGTGAACAAGATGTTAAAAACATGCTGGTAATTAATGGCTAGCAGTCTGACCAATTGGTCCCTAGTGATTTGGGGTCAGATGTACTAAATGAAGAATTTGTCTTTTAATATCCTAGCCCTATCGTTGCTGCTGAGCTTCAGGTAAATAAAGTAGCAGGCAGCTTTACAGTTGCTATTTTTCTCATAATAAATAGCAGCTGTCAAACCATAGCTATTCAGAGGACAAGACTCTCGGCCAGTATTTGCCGAGAGCTTACTCAAATAACACCCCGCTCATTGCTTTCCCCGGGATGGCCACAGCTGCAGCGCATTGCATGTCAAGCATCTCTGAAGCCAGGGATCCAGAAGTCTTGGCATTTGTAAAGAAAAGACAGGTCTGTTTGTCTGTCAAACACTCCCTGCATTTGTGTTGCCAGATCGAGTTTATGGGTCAGATCTCATTATACGGATAAAGACAAGATGTACGTCTTCACTTAGGCCAAAGTTTTCCATCACGTTGCTAAACTCTCGGTGCTGTAAAACTCCCCTTTTGTGCTGCAGGAGTTACCAGACACACAGGCCAACTGCCCGCAATCCTAAGTGATATTTATTCCACAAGACGAAAATCGTTCTGCTACGATACGTAGAATGTGAATTTGGCTTATAGCTTTCAATGACTCAGCAATTTGGATGTATAAAATAAAGCTATTAGGCCAGATCCAAGTGGTAGTATAGGTAGCGTACAATGCAACTTTAAGGCTTCTTTAAGGAGGGAGTACTTTATGCCAGAATGGTGGAAACCCTGTCCCAGTATCAAACTAGCATTGCCCCATAACTAATTACCCCAGAGCCGAGGAGCTACAGGTAGCGCAGAGCAGTGCCCTTAACTACCATAATTCTCACCTGGTAGAAGAGTCTCCTGGGAGCTGTATTGGGCAACCAGGCTCAGCACAGAGCAGCCCCGTGGCTGCTTTGACTCGTGTCACAAGCAATTCTCGAGGCCCAGGCAGTGTGGGAGCCAAGCAGAAAGAAAGATGGCTCCGCTACGGTTGTGCTTCCCCTGAACTTAAATGTGATATTTTTGTGTTCAGCAATTTGCAGGTCCAAAATTCAGCTGTTTCTTGTGACAAAGTAGTTGTAACAGTCCAGCAGAGCAACGTCAAATCTATTTCCATTTCAAGTACTTAAGTGTAAGCGTTCAGCTTGATCAGTGACAAGATTAACCAAAGAACTACAGTTTTTCAGTATTGTGAACAAAACCAAATCCCTAAATTACTGATTCTCCTTGGTGGGTACACCCTTTAAGGTGCTTGCTGTTGTCATAGCCATAAGGAGAATAAAATCATAACTTTTATTACCTATGCTATCCTTTCATCTTTTAATAACTTTTTTCAAGAAGACAGCTTTGGGTGTACAGTGCATATGAAGACTTAGAGGAAGGGGAGTCATCCACAAAAATTAAGCAACGTTCCCCATGAATGGTGTCTAGCAGTAGGCTGAATGTTTTTACAATTCAGACCTCAGTCCGCCCTCCAAAAACTTGCAGTCCCCCCTCCATGATCTTGCAATGTCAGCTCCAGCATCTTGTGTTTGACCTGCACTTTTCAGGGTCTTTCCAGTTTGTTATGAGACCTTTAGCATTCCAATACCTATAACCTCTGCAACAACAATCTGGATTTCTGATGATCGTTATACAGATAGTTACAAAACATTTGCTTACTGAGACATATTGGAAATATGTATTCATTGCTTTGAAAGCAATGAAGCTTTTCAAAGCATGCTGCAAAAGACCCCTCACGTGGCTGAGTGGTCTCCTCCCCTCATGGCTAGTGATCCAGCTCGGATCCAGCCACCTGCTGTGAAACACAGCCTACCTGAGGAAGGGTGTCCTGGGCTGGTGATTTCTGGGAAGATCACCAGGCTGAGATAGAAGAAGATCCCAGACCAATGAATCACTTGGTATCAGGATGTGGTAGGGCAGTGATGCCAGATTTTAGATATATTTGAATGCTATAAGTCTACCGAGCTGAGCACTCCCTCTTTGAACCAGCTACTGGGTAGGAGTACTTTGAAAGTTCTCAGCCCTGGACAAGCCTGTACTAAACTCCTAAAACAGAACAGGTCTAAATCTTTCGGTAGCTCTGACTCCTAATCCAAAACTAACCCTGCCCCACGAAATTTGGATTGCTCCCATACAGACCTAGTAATGATCAAGTAGAGAACACATTTTTCATATGGCAAATATGCAAGGGAGGGAAACATTAAAGAAACAGGTAATGGAAAAAAAATGTATGTTGAAAGGCATAAAGAATATGAAACAAAAAGAGGCCAGAGTGCTGTCCCAGAACTTCAGGAGCTGTTTCTCATCAGGGTTGAGTAGGGATTGTGTGTGAGGAGAGAACAAATACTGGGCTAAACACCTGGAAAGACTTAGATGAACCAATGTATAGCTTTAGGAGAAGAGGACAACTTAGAACTGCATCCGTGAAACACAGGTGCATCCCATAGAAGTGTTCTCTTTCCGCACAGGACATGATACCAAGGCAAAAGTGGCTGAGGTTGTAGCTGGCAATCTCACTGTAGCTAGGCTTGAAATGGTGGATAGACCAGACGGGACTCAAAGGTAGAGCCAACAGGAAGGACCTGGGAGCAGAAAACTCCAAGTGGTGCAAAACAGAGAGCATGAATAATTTCATTTATAAGTGTTTCTCCAGCTTAAATGAAGCACTTATGTATTATGAGACATTAACTGAATGGTGGTGATACAGATTTGTAAGTTATTAAAGGGCAGCCAAGTTTAAAAAGAGAAACTACTTTTTTTTTTTTTTTCTCACATTTAAATGCCCATAATCCTGATGCCAGGCCAGTTTGCCAGCGTTCCACGAGCAGCGAGTTGCACTCTTCCTGCCTCTTGCAGCCATGCAGCGTTGCAGCAGTGATGCCCTGCAGGAGGCTTGGGGCAGGGGCCAGTATGTAAGATACAGGGGGGTTGCAGGGGTAGGAAGATCCCAGGTGTGGGAAGGGTCAGAGGGAGCGCAGGGAAGCAAATGGGACAGACAGGTGCCCCTGGTTCCAGCCCCCATGGAACAATTTACGTGCTTGCACTATTTGTGAAAGATAAAAATGGAATCTGGTCTGGAGGCTTGGCACGTTTGATATTAGTAAAATGCAAGCCGTAACAAAAACACGTGATTATACTTAAAAATACAAGCAGCTGTTGTTCCTCTTTTATGACAAGAAATTGGGTAAAGGGATCAACTTTTCAGTATACCCTAAACATTAAAAGCTTGATGCCATTCATAATTGAGGGTGAGGACAAGAGATCTCCTGTGACAGAACCTGCAAGGGTCCACCTGGAAGTTTCCAGCAGAAAGCGCTTTTGGCACTGTGTCAGTAGAGTCAGTGATGGTGACTGATAGTCACCAGCAGCGACAGTGAAGGTGGCAGGATGAAAACGGTACTCACAATTTGCCAGTCACCCAAAGATGGAGCAAAGCTTCCATGGATGCATAGCTCCGTCTCCTCTCCACCACATCCTGGATACTGGCTGACGTAAAAGCTGTATGTTGCCAGCACACGCCACATTTCCAAGTCCATGCTTTGTGACTCGTGCCCCCTCCCACAAAAACCCTTGAAATGTCAGTGCCATTTTAAGCCCAGAGGTTTGCAGATATGACTGTCTGATTAAAGTCAAGTGGTCCATCTGGCAAGATCACCCTGAATCTGTAGGGGAAAAAAGAGAAAATTCAACATAAGCACTTCTGATGTGTTTTTTCTAAGACTGACAATGTCTATGCGTTTACAGGCGAGACACCATGAGAAAGTACAGTTTGGCTCCCTTAGCTCCTAGTGGCTGCAATTAGAAGCTGTTCTAAGCAGAGGAGAAGATTATGCAAACTGGTGGTAACTGCTGGCACTGGCTTTTTACTGGGAATCCTCAGTAGGAGTTTGAGTGTGTTTCCTAGCAATGCAACATCATACAGTGAGAAAAACAAGCAAAAAGGGAAATGTTCTGAAGATGAATCAGTTTCTTTTGCTTTCACTGGTGGTGCGATTACAGGGAGAGATCGCACCGTTAACTCTAACAGCATCCCTCGATTTGAATAGTCACATTTTCATCAAGCCCATTTATAGAAGCTGTCTCCCACAGATAATGTGCTTATGGCTGGAGAGAACATTTGCTAAAAGAATGTCTCTGGCAGATGATGAATAGTGCTATGCAAGTGGTGGTAACAGCTCTAAACCCAGTTATTTTTAAAAAGAAGTGGTGCCTTATCTTGCCAGAGCCACATCTCCTCTCTGAAACCTGATATGAGTTATGTTCATTCTACCAATTCACAATATACCTGACCAGTGGTGATGACCTGTGGTGACCTATCTTCCCCTATTGTCTTTTCCCCTCAAGTGGCACTCCAGACTCAGCTTTTTCATGTAGAACCACCAGAAACCCAGTTTACATTTTACCTTGTACACAAAACCACAGGCTGCAGCCTATTTTAATAGTTTCTGACAGCATTTCAGGTACAGAGTAGGTACTTTCTGCTCTAGTGACTCACGTATACATCCTTGAAGATAATTCAGAACACTGGTGTAAAAAGGCCCCAAGCAATCTGCTTTGAGCAGGGGGATGGACTAGATGGTCTCTAGAGGTCCCTGCCAACCTCAGCCATGCTGTGATTCTGTGATACTTTATGTATAAATATTTTTTGCGCGGTACTTTGCAAGGAATATTTGGAATGTGGTAGCAAATTCCTGCTGAGCTGCACCAGAAAATACACTCAGTCTGGATAGACACTGATACTAAACAGTCATTACTTTATTGATGTTCTACATCTATCGTTATGGCAAGAGCAAGAGAGGAGCACAAAACAAGTGCAGGAAAGATAAATGAGAGTTTGTTAGAAAACTCCTCCTTCATCCTGTGTGGAAGATTTACTCACTGGCAGCGCTGGTGCCAGATCTGCATGCCAAAGAGGTTGGATGCAGCAGGGGAGAAGGTTTTAGGGCAGAGAGGATGTGCTGTGTAGGGCAGAGGATGCGGCGGTACAGTCGGGAGGCACTTCAGCCTGAAGGATGCATGCTGAGCCGGAGAGGCTGCCAGAGCTACAGCATGTTTGGAGCTTTGCTAGAAATTATGGGCAATCCCACTTCTGCTCTCAAAAATTCTTGAATCCAAAATGAAGGCGTTTTATATTGCACTTCATCCTGACAGATAAAGAGGACTTGATCGCAGGATGAACAGTCAGTTGGAAAGGATCTTCATTCTATTTGCACAAAACAAATTTAGTCGAGTTCTGGTACTTTTGGAGCTGTGAAAGGAGATGTTTCACAAATCTGAAAACTCTTTTTTCTCATCTGGGTGGAAGAATTTATACAAAAAATATAAATGATGCTGGTGAGCTATATAACAACGTTCAAAACAACTACAGATCAGAAGGAAAGCAGTACTAATTTAAAAAAAAACCAACAACAGTACAACTGAAAACAAATTCCCAAAGATGGAAAACCATACCCAGCTTCAAGCATTTCTCTTTTTTTCTCACTGGCAAATGGATAAGTTAGTAGTAATCAGTGTAAATTGAAATCCAGAAAATAGGTGTAGGTAACAAAAGGGATTTATGGCTAAGCATAATTAAGGGCAATAGGAAGTTATCATCTGCATGTATAGCCAGAACACAAAAAACAGTTCTAAGAGTATTGATCCAATGCTAGGTAGAGATGCTGTAAGTATCAGAAATTAGCAGAAAAGGCAAAAGTGTTGAACAGATATTCTGCTCTGTGTTTGGGGAAAAGCCAGATGTAGTCAATCAGATGATGAAATAGCTTTAATTGACAGTAGCTAACAAGGATGTTAAACAGTAGCTATTAAAGATAGACATTTTACAATTGATATTTCAGCTTAAGTTGCATCTAGGATTTTTTAAAGAGCTGGTCCATGAGTGCTGTGGCAAATTGATGTTGATTTTTTAATAAATCCTTTAAAACTGGGAAGGTTCCAAAAGACAGCAAGAAGCTAACTTTGTGCCAGTATTTTTAAAGGCTAAGTGGCATAACATGCATAATTATAAGCTTGACATCAATCAGTGGAAAATATTGCATAGCTAACAGGGGGCTGACTAATAATTATTATTCATAAGTATTAATTATCATTAATGTTATTCATAATTCAGCCCCATGTTAGCTAATAAATTTAAATGGGTCAGTGAAATTAAAGCTGATCTATGTGTTTATTGATTTAATCAAACTATTTTTTTAAAAAGATTACAAACTAGCTTGACAGAGGTAATGATGTGGAGGAAAGAAACTCTTTAAGAACATTTGACTTGGCTTTGTGTGTCGGCCTGGTTACATCATTTGAATTATGCAAAATCAAGGTTATATTTGTTACCATCTGTAAGTACCAGCAGTTAATCAGGCTAACTATAGTCATGCCTCGTGACTGAAAATTGAAGCCAAATAAATTCAGGTTAGAAATAAGGTACATATGTTTGTGGGGAACAAGGTCATGGAAAAAATTCTCCATCCTGGATGTTTTTAAAGGAAAATCTAGTGTAACAAGTTTGGGCAGTAAATGTGGAGAGTGATGAGGAGCACCAGAAGCAGGAGAGGCGACGATGGGGAGTTAGTTCTCCCTCCCTGCCAGTCTGCATGCGCAGGCAGCACTTCTTTCTTCTGCTCTTTCCCCATTTTCCTACCACATTATTCCCTGAACTCTGCAAACAAAGGCTTTCTCAACCGGGTACGGCCCCGTTGCAGCAGCAGCAGCAGCAGGTGCTGAGCTTGGCAGCCAGCAGCGGTCTGCCTTGGCTTTGTCAAGGGATCATCCCAAGGGGCCTTCTGGCTTCTGGGAGTCATTTTTAGGTACTTCAGAGCTGTTCATCAAAAGGCAGGTGGCCTGTTCAACTTACCAGACCTCAACAAGGTAGCCCAGTCCTGAGACGAACTGGGTCTGTGGTTTGGGCCAAGCCTCAGGAGCCACATTGCCTTCCCGTGCCGTCCTTGACCCCCCCACCCCTGCGCCCGAGGGATGAGGAGCAGCTGCCCAGTGCCACTGGGGACATGGTGGGGCTCAGCAGTATTCCAGCAGCCTTCCCTTCCCAAACAGCGGCTCCCCATCCCCTGCAGGGGAGAAGCCATCGATCTGGTGGAAGCATCCTGTGGGCTGGGTCTGCCCCACGGGTCGTGATGCTGGGGCAGGACAAGGCAAATGATATCAAATATTTTCCAGGGCCACATTCTGTGTCAGGATGAAGTCAAAACGATGTAACATTTAGCAACGTTTTACTTTCTCTGTGGGTCTTCAGCGTAGTACTCTAAAATCCTCTAAAATCAAGTCCTGTGGCATCATTTTCCACAGAGATGGTTCCTGTAGCCTTTGGTAAAATTCAGGAATATCATTATGCTTCTAGCACAAGGCAGGAAGAATAAAGAGCAGATACACTATTTTTCATGTATATTATCTCACTTTGCTTAAGGAAAGCTGTAGGTCAACTGAAACGAATTTAGATTAAAACAACAGAAATACTGGAAAGCTGAAGAGATGTATGAGAAGAAATTGAAAACTATGGCTAGGCAGCAACTGAGTGTAGGAAACAGGAGCACATTAGATTTGTAAACCTGGGGAAATGGAAGAAATTATTTTTAGAAGTAACATATACTTATTAATGAAAAATGTGGTTGCTGTTACAAGGGAAATCATGTCACCCTGATCAGTCAGTGCTCCAGCTGACACTAAACTGAGCGGCACTCGGTGTGAACACGCTGCCAGCAGTCCCCTGCTTATAATGCAGAGGTGACCTGGACACCATTCCCTCAGCTCTCTGTCCTGGAGTGGATGGGAACCGACTTGTAACAGCTTTTTGGGGAGCACTTTAGATACTGCCGTCGGAGCAGAAATACTCTGTGTTGTAAATGAGAGTGCTTAGGCTATGACTGGTGTTGCGGAGTCACACAGTATGTCGCTGGTAGTATGAGGAATGGGCTACAAGTTTGCAAATCTAAAAGGAGGCTTAGAATTTCATATAGGTTTCTATTTCTTGTGATGGCCTTACTAAATCTTACTGGTTTTGACCATGGGAAAAAATGTAAATTTCCTGTGACCCTTCAGTTCACATGCACCCCAGCCCTGCACATTACCTTCCCGTTGCACAAGGCTCTGCTTTGTGTCTGTATGAACCATATCACTGGGTGTGATCCCACTGGAAGGAACTTCTCAGATCCCTCACTGACAGCCCCCCGTCACTCAGGGTCACGCAATAATCATGTTCACACATGTCTCAGTCACCACCTTACTGGACAGTTTGCCCCAGCTGCTACAGTGCTGAACACCGACCCAGGCTGTCCGTTCTTTGCTGACTGGGAAACAGTTGCAGGAAATTGCGTGTATAGTTTTGCCTTACCGTCATGAAACACCTGTCTGGTTTTTCCTTTTTACAACCTGGAATCATGATTTTATTGTGTAACCTGCACCTTAAGTTTTAGTGCATTGGTTTCAGAACTGAGTTTTCCTCAGCCATAAGTCTGGCAGATCTGGGGAAGCGTATCTGCTCTTCGCTGAGGGAATAGTGCCATGCTTCTCTTCCACCTGGTGCCAGAATCAGCACTGTCAGTAACTGGAGTAAAAGCCCCAGTCAAAGTTCAGGTCTTTTCCTGACTGCCCCAGTTGTTTTCATCCCAGTTACCTTGGCAGTTGTCATAGAGAAGCTAATAATATTCTCCAGAAAGTTTTTTATTCATCTTTAAGTCTGGTACTGCATCTCACTATTATGATTTTAGTTACAAAATGTGATGATGCAAATATTGCAAACTATCAGCCTAAGACTGCAGAAGGCCAGAGGTGGTGAGAGCTGAGAGTAAAATGCCCGAAGGCGTTGCGGAGGAGAGGTGGGCTGCTGGGACGGGGGGACGGGCAGCTTTTGGAAGAATCAAATTTTAGTGGATCGGTGGCTCCAGGAACCCGTAGTGAAACTTAGGTTAATGTTAGTTGCCCATGTGTATAACCTGATTTGTGAACCGGCATTTTTTCAAACTCACTCTCAGGTTATATATGTCAACAAATGGCATTATTAATAATGCAGATCAGTTTAATAATCTGTATTCTTTTTTTTTCCTTTTTTTTTTTTTCTCCCCCGCTTTACATTAAATTAGTCTAATTGAAATAAAACTTTGGGAGTCATTTACCCAAGTCACAAAGCCTCGTCAGTTCTCCCCAAATCCATTCAGGCTCCTTGAACAGTGTGGGGCTGGTCCTCCTAGGGATTTATTGTACCTCAAATAGAAAGTGTATAAAATCCAAGGAAGGGAATATAGGAACTTCCCCCCCACCCCCTCCAAAACACTGGAGTTTGAAGGGCACCAAATACTTTTTTTCTTGCACATTGTCTGTGCCAGTACAATTGTCTGGCCTAAGCCTTGTCACTGTGTGAGGTGGTCACCCTAGGGTGACATAAAGGGTCTTGAGCTGGCTACTATGTAGAACCAGAATCGGCTTTGTTGCAGCAAACGCTGAATTTTAGGGTTAATTCTGACTACAGCTTCCATGCCTCAGAAAAATGTAAATATTGAATAGTATCTGTCCTGCAGGTTCTGCACAGAACTGATTTCCAGAAATACTCTCTACAGAAATATTCTTTCCCCTTCTATCATCTTAAAATGGAGTCTAACTATAGCAGGTTGCACAGCATGAGGCACCCTGTGCATGAAAAATTACACAATTATGAATGTTTGGATTAGTTTATATGATTGACTGATCATCCTTAAGTACTTTATAATGCAGCCATTCAGCGAATTAGGCTGATGTGATGTATCCCTATCAACAAGTAATTTCCTATATGTTTGTTTGCGGTGTTCTCTAGCAGCTGCATTAAGTTTGTTAATGAAATATGGTGAGTAGATCATGATTCCCCTCACTCTTTATTTCATAGGTTGGTGAGACCAGATGCAAAAAAGTTTGCACTTCGAAATCTGATCTGAGATCCAATGATTTCAGCATCGTTGGAAGCTTGCCAAGGGATTTTGAATTATCAAATTATGACTGTTATGGGAAGCCCATTGAAGTCAACAATGGGCTCGGGAAATCTCAAGCCAAGAACAACAAGAAGCCTCCTCCTCCCAAGCCTGTCATTCCATCAGCAGCAAAGAGAATCGATCTTTATGCAAGAGCACTGTTCCCTTTTTGCTTCTTGTTCTTCAACGTCATATACTGGTCCATATATTTATGATAAACCTTTTATTTATTTTTTTCATATGTGTAAAATATATCCCATTTCATTACCCCTTCCCAGTCATGAAGGCCACTGTGTGAAATTATTTGCATTTGCAAAGCAGTATGTTGCATCTTGATGCCATGCGATTGTACTGAACATATGGCATCTGAAACGTGAATGAAAGCATGACACTGCAATGTCTGTGCTCCGACCAACATTGTATATAAATGTACAGCACACATCCTGCTTTAGGAATATATATGAAGGACAATGCATACTACATTATAAAGCTGAATAACGCTCCTCAGTTATTAGTAACATACAGAGATTTAAAGTGTTTCTGACGATGAAACTGATGTGCACGTTGAGTATTATTAAAATCAGTATTCTAGTATATGTAGTATTTAACAGCTTTTCTGCTGACTTCCAGAGGAAAAAAAAAAAAACCAAACATCTTGTTATTGTATAATTTTAGATGGCACTGTTGAAGAAAAAGCTAAGATGTAATTCACATTATTTAGACTTGGTAAGTGAAGGCAGCATTGAACAAGCTGATCTTGTCTATGTGAAAAAATAAAGATCAGAGAATTACTAATTTTGTAAAATCAGCTTATTTAGGAAAGAAAACCCAACAACTGTATCCATCAAGGAGGCACACTTAAGTGTGTGAGAATATGCTGACAATAAAATATTGGGCCAAATTTTGACTACTGTGTCCTTAGGCACAAACTAGATACAATAGGTCAAAACCAAACAGGCCACTTTCTAGACTAGAAGTATCAGGAGTTTTGAAGAAACATCACAAGGTGCAGTTCAGTATCAGGTTATGTTATACTTTTTTACATTTCTCTGTCCTCTGGCTCACCTTCTGTAGCATCTGGCAACCCTGCAGTACATGTCACATTTTTGTTGTGGTTGCATTGGATACATCTTACTTGATTTGTTTTGTTTATCCCCTTGAAAGCTTTCAGTTTAAACAAACCAGTTGTTGTCAAGATGAAATCCCATTTTCATCAATAGTTACAATTTTTTTGTTTGTCTGTTGTAGCACGGATGACCAAAGCTAACACCTAGCCACCAGTAGAAATGAAGACATGTCCAAAGATCATAAAATATGACATGAGCCCTTGTGCCTCTGTATTAATTAATGGCTGCCCTCACCAACTCATTGATTTGGCTGCTACTTTTTGGAGAATAAGGTCCTATGTGTGGTCAGTCTCTTCTGATAGGAGGCTGCTCTCCATTTAGCAGAGGAAACCCTATGACATGGAGACTACCTAAACGTGATCTCCTCAGGGCGCGTAGGGCAGGACCTGTGGCCTCCTGTGTGTGCCAGGCACATCCCTTCATAAGGGCAAGTCACGAGGTGAAACACAGGCAAAAGAAAGCTGCTTGTAGGTAGATATCGGAGTAGTGTGTGTTCCCTTGAGAGTGTGCCATAGAGAAACGTAACTTTTCTTGCCACTTGTAAAGCTGGGGCACCACAGTTACTTAAAATATGAAAATAAGACAGTTCTCACTAACTTGGCAATTTATTAAAGGAATTATAGTGGCTTATTGGCTCCTCATATGCTAGGAGGGGACTGAATTAAATGTGTGAAACCTTCCATAGTGCAAAAACCCACTTGGGCTAAATTTCTGGCTTATCCAGGATGTGTTGAGCCAATGCAGGCCGCAGAGGCACTGCTGGATCACTTGGGTGTTGCCCACCATGTGAACGTTGTCCACATAGGATGCGCAACCAGAAGGTCAAAAGTGGGAACCCAGGAACAGCGAAGCGTGCCAGCCTGGCTTCACTGGGCAGCTGTGGATCTGCTGTGGCCAGGGTTTCTGCTGACCTCTGCCACTTTGCGATCAACAGCCTGGTTGCGATGAGTCGTGTTGGGTTGAAGAGATCTGCTCTTCAGAACATGGTCATGCGCTTGCCACCGTCTTTCTTGTGGAGACTGCAGGGAACCACTTCGCCAGGTGGCCACAGTTTGTCCTTTGGATTTTTTTCCGATCCAAGGAAATGGAAGGGAAATCCCAAATATTACTGAGCCACACTGAACCGGGCAGGGAAAAAATTATGTCTTTAAGGTCTAGTTCAAAGTTTCAATATTTCTGTCTGTTGCAGGTATGTACAGAATTGTCAGAGACTCTAAGAAGCAATAAGGATAAGTCAAAGAGAGGAAGTTAGGGAGGGGTAATTTTTATATGTACAGAGTGCTATATTTATAGATATTATTTATTCTCATACTTGTATTTTTTCTTACAGTACTGGAAGGCAAGAAAATAATTACCTTATGTTGGAAAATGTATGAATTTTGGAAGATAATTTTCTTGTTAGAACTCTTCTTAAATGATTTATCTGTAATTAATGTCTACATTCTATCTGTATAATCTCAATTATAGGTTTTATTGTTGAATTATTCTTTGTTCCTTCTTGCTTTCCTGCTTACTTGATGGCTTTTGTGTTTTATCATGAAACATTTAATCAATAATACACTGTAATTGCTTTCCAGCTCACAAAAAAAAGGAAGCAAAAGGAATGTGTATTGTTACAATAAAGGCTTTTCATTCATTACAGCACAAAAACTAAGGACAGAAGCAGTTTAACAGCAAATTTGAAACAAAATTTAAAATAAACCAACATGAGCTATAAAGTATTAATTTTCTTTTTACTTACACTAGATACTTGCAGTATTTGTATTACCTTGGAATATATTAACTTGTCCTACTGAGCAGTAATAATTGATTTATTTTATTTTTCTTCTTTCCACTAAAGGTCATTGAGAGTTTTGCATACCATGTCACATTATGGTCCTCCAGCACCCTCTAGTTGTAAAATTCTGCCTGTTGACTGATTTGCAGAACGAGGTGCAAATATAAAGCTGTATAGGCAGTAAAGGATGTTACTCGATAGTGATAATATGAAGGGGGAAAGTATTAATAAAAAATAAATGGGCATAAAATCAATGGACAGCTATAGAAACTTGGCATGCAGTATGAATTTTAAAATGTAGAAAGTAAGGCATTTGAGTAGTAGCAAAGGTGAGACTCATGAAGTACATACACATTAGTAGCTAGATTAACTAGTCATGATGTTTGAGCAAACTGCATTACAGCAAAAATCTGTTTCTGAGGGAGACACCATCTGTGTTTCAGCTGACATTTACTTGAAGTTCTCCTGTTTACTGGAAGGAGAGTTACAAATTTTTGTTCTACCCTTAAAATAAACCTCAGTATTTTCTAGGCTCTTAAGCATGAAGGGGTAGTGTCCAAATCGTTCATTCCTTTCTTTCATACTGTCATTGCCCTTTAGGGATCTTACCATTTCAGGACTTTAGAACACATTCAAACACTGCCTCAGGAATTTCCAGGGAGGTGAATTAATTAATTTCTTAACTGCATCCACACATTTAAGCTGTGTGGTAAGGAGGGATGTAGCTTGAAAAGTCCATCAGCTGTTATGCATTAACTCCCTCTCAGGGTGTTGGAAATGTGCTGTGTAGAGCAATCCGCATCTTACCTCCTCACGCGAGTTCAACTCACGTCTGACACCCGGGTTTAGGAGCAGCTCTGTAGTGGGTTTTAGCACCTCCTTTTTTTTTCAGTCTTGTGTTAATTGTAGCTGAGATGGTGTCTGTGAACAGTCTGTCATGAGCGAGGAAGGCAGTTGATTTCTGTAAGTGCAGCGTACAGAAGATTGACCGCTTGGAAACATTGCCAAGCAGCTTTCAGTCTTCAAAGTCTTCAAATTCATTTGGACGTGGCAGCAGGAAATTTGTGGGTAGAGGGAGGGTCTCCCCAGTGCCCTACGACCCATCAAAAGAGCCAGTAGTAGCTCTGCCTTTTGGGGTAGTTTCAGTGAGCGCGAGCGCAGGGGTCGATCCAGGTGTATAATCATTTGGAAGGAAATGCACTTCCAGGTAGTCTTTATTTGAAAATATTTCATTCTGAAGAGAGACGATAACTTATTTAAGCACTATGTCGTAGCTGTTGAGGCACTCTATTAAGAGACGTTATACTACAGTTGAGACCATTGGTCTCTTCTTTAATTAAAGCAGCTTACCGTTATGGTTATTGGATGACTCGTGCTGAGGATATTTATAGAATAGGTAGCAATAAATTATTTATTTCCAAGGGAGTGCAACCTGAATATATGCAATGTCAAGTGATTTTTCAGGCTATAGAGATAGCTTAGTGCTGAAATGAGTACAAATGCGGTGCGTAGCAGATAAGGGAATGATAGGACGCTGTTGCTTAGTGCTTTGGTATGCTAATTCCAGGATTAGAGAAGATAATGTGGGAAGAAAAGGAAAGTCAGATACAGACAGATTGAATAATAGTTTTGTTTGTGCCTAAAATTTAATTTGTGTCTAACAGTTTAATTTCTTTGTATAGTAATAATGTAAGTTACCTTCTCTTTGTATGACCATAAAGAATTACTTTTAAAGAAAAGGAAAATTAAGCTCTGTGGTGCCAGAAATATACAGAAACCAGTTCTTTTCATACAAAGCTCTACCCTTGAAAAAACAAACAAAAACATACAGAAAACAAAATGCAGCTTTAAAGATATTAAATTCCCCCCATTCTGGGGTTGCCTATACCATTGTGTCAGACCAGGCCCGACCAGGCCGGGCTGCCGGCAAGGCTCCCTTGCACGTTGGCTTGCTGGGGGCAGTCACCCACCCCTGCCTGCCAGCACCTGCCCCTTCCCATCAGCGTGACAGTGCCAGCAGACAGTTAAAAGAAGGATTACACGGCTATTTTGAAATCTTTCTGAAAAACCCTTCGTTGCTATGAATATGTCTACACCACAGTCACTAAAATGTCTGCAGCTAATGCAGGTTTATCCAAATTAGCTTTAAGCTAGCTGACTTGGGGACGGCTGGCAATGTAGCCATGGCAACGGCGAGCTCCGGCTGGGAAGCCTACCTGCTGGCGTAGGAAATGGGAAAATATACTTTGGTGTTAACCCCCACAAAGCGGTACGCTGCCCTGCCTCTTACACTCGAACAGCTGGCGTGAAGTTGGCTCGTGTGGGCATTTGTCAGCCAGTGCCTGCGAAATGGGGCTGTGTCCGCTGCACTGTGTGCTAGAACTGCATTACTGCTTCCCAATGGTGACGTGAAAGATGCCAAAGTTGGCCCAAGAAAGATGTGAAATATTTTCTCCATGGGTCTCGATGGCATCCAGCATTTCTGCTGTATTTAGTTGTGTGTACTGACCAGAGGTTCACTGGTAGTGCCAAAAATGCAGCTAATTTTCCAGAACCGATGCACGTGTAAAGGAGTGAATTGGATTTGCCCATCTGAGCACGAACAAGGTCATAAGACTATCCCTTTTACACTTAAAAGAGCTATTCTGTTTAAATTCCCTAATAGTGGATATTAGATCGTGACCTTTTAAATGAATAATGAGACTAAAAACCCTAGTGAAACTAATGAGTCTTAAGACCATAAAAGTCTTTTTTAGCTTCCACGTTGTCTGTGGAGGTCCACCCTGGGTTTGAGTGGCAGCAACTGCTTTCCCACGCAGTTTCTTCACATGTCTGTGCCCGCCGGGGGTCAGGAGGGCAGCATCGGCTGACGCCCGCTGACAGGGAAGGTTTTTGGAGGGCCTTCAAGCCGGTGGGTCAGCTCTCCTTTGGAGCATCGAGGTCAGTCCGAAGCCTGCCTGGCACCATTGGCTCTTGCAGAGAGACCCCAGGTACATTAAGCACATACCTTTTAGTACAAGAAAATGAACAGTCTTTCCCCTTACTGCCTGAAAGCATGATTCACAGTGACAGAAACCCACCGGCAAGGCGACGTGGGTGACCGAGTTTCTGTCCCACCAAGCAGTTGCTTAAGCAACGTGAGGTACTTTGAAAGGAAGCAGGATGAGGACTGTGGACTGGGTAACTCTTTTCCGCCTGATGAGTTCTTCAGGCTGTGGCAATAGATCGTGTGGGGGTTTTCATACATATCTGTGTATGTCTGTTTCTTTCTCTGAATATCCACAGTGGGAGTCATTTTTCATTTGAAGAAAACTGAAGGGATTTTTTGGCCCAAGAAACCCTCCAGATCAAGTCGTATCGTTGCCCCCTGCAAAAACCTTTCAACTCAGAAGAATCTTTCTCTAGCGCCACAAATAGCATGAAAAATCTCTGCTGAAACTGCAGCTGCTGCTGAGGAAAACCTGCGTGTAGGCAGTGCCTGTGCTTCCACCCGCGTTGGCTGTAGCACGTCGTGATCATCAACAGCACTGCTCAACTTTCCCCTTCTGCGAAGCGCCCTGCAATACGCTCCAGCTGTCCCACCGTTCATGTCCGTGCAGCCAGAGTAGAGGTTGTGCCTGGGACTGATGGAGCTCATGAAGGCAAGCCAGTGCTGGTGTTCAGGAAGAGATGAACAACAATATATGAGAAAACCTGGGACTCCCTTGTTTCTCTAATCTTAGCATCATCTATGTTACTCCATTTCAGTTATGTCCCTTTAACGCAAAATATTATATTATTTGGATAAGACCTCATTACGTGCATCATGTTTTGGAATTAAGTGTATTGAATCATTAATTTCTCGTCAAAAGCAGAATACAAAAAAAAAAAAAAAAAAGTAGTCCATGTGATGTTTTTTTAAATGTTGATTTCCTCTATTAACCTTAAAACTTGCATTTGACCCAGAGGCTACGGAAATACATTTCTCAGTGTTTAATAAGCCTTACATTGTCATAACAGATTTATCAGTGTCTCAAGACAGGCTCGTTCTTTCAGATTAATTTGTTTGTTTCTTTGACTCCCAAAGGCCAGCTCATTGGAAAACATTAATTTGAAGACTGGCTGTTTCAAAGGCACAACACTGACAGGAACGGCCTGTAAAGACTAATGGGTTTGGCCAATACCACTCCAGCATCGTTTCTGCTTTTGACAAAGCCTGTCTTGCTACCTGCTCCTGCTTCTGACAAATCCTGTTTAGCCTCAGCCTACTGGAGGGTGTAAAATCTTCACAGGCTTTTGAAAATAGCTGTCTGATTGTGTCAGCTGCCGAGGCAGCTCTGCTTCCATTCCCCTTCTGGATGTGCTTCAGGCTATTACAGAAACAATCTTCTTTTTCCAAGCAAATACAAATGATATACAGCATCCACCATAAGCTATAATCTACTTCGTGGAATTAAACTTTAGTCTTTATGTATTAATTCTTCATATTTTCAAGCTGGTTGTCTCCCAGAGGTGAAAACTTTGGAAATAAATAAATTTCTTAAATGAAAAACGAAATGTGCATGACAGCAGAGGAGGATTGCATTGGTCCTGCTTGTTTTCTCTGGACTTAAAGCCCTTTTCTTGCTGTGGTGCAAAGCCCAGAAGGCTTCAGAGGATGCGCTGCTGCTGAAGCCCTTGTGGGTGCCCGCGAGGCGTGGGCAGGGGGCTGACCCCCTCCCTGCACCGGCCCTGCCCTGGGAGCTGCACGCGATGCAAACCGGCCAAAGGGACACGCAGTGAGGTTTCCTGAGCCCTGTGCCCTTGCAGTGGTGTCTTCATCACATTCTCCACCTGATGAGGTTTCTTGCAGCAGAGAGGCACTTGATTTAGAAAAACAATGACGATGACGCCATAGTAATATTCCCAGACACGGCAGTTTCATGGGAGTATTTTACGCCGCTGCTGTAGACTACTGAATATTGTGAATTTTAGCACGGGAGTTTTTAAACAGGAAATGCATATCCAAGTTGGCAGGACTTTATTATCTGTTACCCGTAAGTGTGGCTTTATTGCTTTATTTATCATATGCTTCCATATTGTTCCCATTTCAGGAACAGCATTTTAAATCAGGAATTTTTCTAAGCATATGAATTATTAAAGCATATTGTGGTTTACCCTATTTTTTCCCACAGGAATATAAGAAAGAGATAGTGTATTTCACATTACAGTGTTCTTGCAGCAAGTTTACTAATCTCTGTGAAAAAAAGTCTTGATGAAATTAAATAGGTGGAAAAAAATTTCATGGAGTGTGCAAATGAAACAGCCAGGAATAAATCCATTTATGCAAGACTCATGCTGAGAGTCTGATGAGCTTTGACAATTGGAATAAATTATTTTGGCTGAGAGGAGATTCCAGCCTTAAAAGGCAGGACAACACTGATTCTTTTGACAGTTTCACTTCTCAGCTGAGAAGGAAAATAGAGCTTTGTAGAAAAGACCAGGTAGTCCTGTCCACCCCCACCCCACAGCTGCACCTGACCAGCATGCTGTCCTGTGGTGTGGTCTTTCTGCCAGTTCGTGCTGCAAGAATTCAATCGATGAAATTATCTTTTCTCCGCCCAAGCAGCAGCAGGGCTGCTGTGAGCTGAGTGGCACGTGACGGGACCGAAGGCATGGCTCTGTGTGCAGCCTGTTTGAGCACCGTACACGGCTGACGGTCCGTGGCTAAACACGATATCCAGTAACTACAGCGATCCAGGCGCCCCTTCCCAAGCCTCCCGTGCCAGTCTGGCAGGCGAGTCCCTGTTTCCTTCTGTTCCCCTACATCAAAGGGCAGACAATGACAAGGTGCCTTCTGTTGCACCGAGGGCCTGCTGTTCAGGTTGGGCATGGCTGGGACAAAAAATAATCGGTTGCTATATGTTGCACGCTGCCTTAAGGCACTACTGTAATGCACGCAAATAATAATAAAAATTATTTCACTCATTATTAATACTGTATTCAATAGTATATGGTAGTGCGATCTATATTTGCCTTCTCCCAGTCTTAACATTTCTGGAAGTAGTCTGGCTCTGATTTCAAGGGCCTGATATTCCCCCTCATTTACGTTGGCTTTACACTGTGCTTCTTTCTGATTTACTCTCAGAGGAGGATCAAACCCACTGCGTGTACACATACTTTCCTTTAATATTACTCCTTTCTGATCTCTCAAAAGGATTCTTAAAAAATAACCTCACAGTTCCTCAGATCCAAATTCCACAAAATAATCTGCAGAATAACAAAGGAAGAAGTTGTATCTTTTGAAACGGTACATTTATTGATCTATAATTTAATGTACATACGCATAAATATCCATATTTAATATGATGGCATTCTAACTAAGTCTTCATAAGAACAGCTTGTCAGGATTTAATAACACTGTTTTCCCCTTCCATTATTTTTATTTTATTTGGCCGGTATTTTCCAAGTACATCCATATCATACAATGCATTTTTCCAGTTCCCTGTAAAATAAATCATCCCCTGCCATGGCACAGAGTGAGCTATGTGGGCTTTGGGGTATTAAATCCCATACTGTAGTACGGAGTAACTCCTTCGATTGCAAGTTGAGGACAAGTGTTGTCACACGCAATGTAATGGATAAGTATTTTTTGTGATTACTTGGTAACCAGTATTTTACTAGATTGTTAGTACTAGTCATGCTATACAGTAATTAATGAAATAGATTAAGCCGTTTGCTAGTAAATAAATTAATAGAAGGGATAGTAAATTATATGGATATTTCCTGGGGTTTGTTAGCTAAATCCTTGAGCTGGGAAGCTTGCACTAGGTGGTACAGTCTCTCCTTTATGGGACGATAGCCCACCAGCAGCGCAGATGTAACCACTTGGGCACTGGTTTATATACAGGAGTTAACAGTGAATGCCAGGCACCCGTCTGCCCCAGGTCTGCTTACTGCCTTCTCTGGGATGGAGTGGAAGCCCAGCACTGCCCTTCTCAGAAAGCAGGGGTTTCTCATGGTTGACATCCAAAACCACAAGATTGTGGGAGCCCATGAGGAGTGGTGTTTTCAATCCATTTAACTTCACTGTCACTTCATGGGATATTACTGTAATTGATTATCCAAACGTGCCACACAATCGTTTGTCAATAACTCCAAATTGTCTGTTCATTTAATGAGGCACTGTATTGAGATTAGTTATAATTAATAAAATCATAAAATAATCAGATGACGAATGGAGAAAATGCCACTCCACAGCATAGCATTTATACTACAGGCTCTTTTTTATGTGCAGTGCTGCAATGGCTGCAGAGAAGTCAAATTGCATTCTGCTATCTTGTTCAGCAGTAGCGCTCAGAGCGGTGGCGAGAGCTGTGATTTTCCCTAACTGCCTCAAATAACTGAATTCTTTTTGCTGTAAAGAAAATCTGAACTATTGCTGCTATTCTGGTATGAAAACATGAGTAAGAACCGGATGATTCTGGATACACATTTGAGGCGAGAAGTTTCTCATCTCTTTATATTTCCCCTGCTTTTTCTAAAGGAGGCCTTTTGTGTTTTGGGTAAGCTCATTTCATTGCCTTTAACATTTATTTCTCCAGCTGACCATTCTCTAAAACAAAGGTCTGATTTTGTTAGTACTACTAAAACGACAGGGACACCAGCAGAACAGAGGCAAATTCCGAGAGGGTTCGCCTCCAGAAAATGCATCTCAGTACTCATAGTTACTTCAGATTGCATCAGTGAAGACTTTTTATAGCTTTAGTCATAGGAAGTAAGTTCATTGGATCATATTAGCAGGTCTGTTTGATTTAACAGAAAGGCATAAACACTGTATTCACAGTAGCTACGGCTGGTACGGACAGGCTGGGTACAACCAGGAGTTGGGGAAGAGGAGGGATCCCTGTAGGAGTGCACCTCCTGTTGGCCCATGTATCCCCAAGCTGTGGCGTAAATCCTGACTCTGTCTGTAGGCTGCTTTCCTTTGTAGCTGGTTTAAAGTCAGGACGGTGATGCTTTGAAGTCCAAAGTTAGGCGGCTGTTGTACTATCATCTTTGAGCTGCCCTTGAAGCACCGTCAGCTTGTCTTTCTTTTCCAGCCCCTGCTGCATTCCTAGCGCCAGGCACGCTGACCTGTACTGAAAGGAAACCGTAAAGTTAAAATTGTTCAGAACCCAGCTGCCTTGCACATCGTCTCTGTGCGTACACCTTATTACTGCAACGCAATTAGCAAGGAATAATATAGGCAAGTGTCAGGTTAAATGATGACTACATAGACTCTAATAATGGCTAGCAGTTAATCTGTATAACTTTCCATTGTAACACAAATGAAGTTTCAGTAAAGACAAGCAGCTTCGTCTAGGTTGTCCTTGATGCCACAGATATTACAATCAGAAATTTTTAGGCTATAAGCTCTGCTATTATACCCTATATTTAAAGCAATTATGCAGTTAGAAGAACATTATTTTCTGTGCATTTACTATGATGTAGATGTATTTCTAGTCCAAAGTATGTAATTAGGCACCTCATAAGAATTGTTTATTTTTTCTTACATTTCTGGTTTGGTTTTTCTCCTTCTGTAAAAGCTTGTCATTAACACCACACTATCACAATTAAACTCTGGAAAGATGTGCCGATGCAGAGGTGAAAGTAAAAATATCTCTTATCTGTGCTGTGAACTAGTTCTGGGACTGAACCACCAAAGTGGTTTTTCAGAACTAAAAATAAACTTCTGTTGAGCACGACGCTGTACATTCCCGTGATAACTCGAGTGAGCTGTTTCTTGACAAGATGATTTTCTCAAGATAAAAACTATTGATACCAAGGAAGTAAACAGTGAACCCAAAAGATACTTCTGTTGCTGAAAGATCATAATGATAAGGATGAGAGAGCTGGTGTTTCAAATCACAACAGTCCTTTTAATCTTATATCTTATTTTTTATCTGATTTTTCAAAGAATAGTGTGAAACGCCTGAAGTGGGTAATTGAACAAAACAAAACAAAAACTGTATCTTTTGGATATTTCCTGAAGAAAGGAATTATTATCTTGTTTCATGCAATTCTATCTGTTCCTCCAACTTACTTTATTTTTAACGTTGCTAAGTGCTTCAGCTGCACATTATAACTTCTACAACAGCTTAATATGTCACTTATTCATGTTGTAAAATACATTATTTTAACATTTCATCAAGTGTTTTTATATGATTGATATATTTTTTCTATTATTTTTGATTAAAAACATAACAGGGAACATTGGACTGATCAGTGTTTAATCTCTTATGCTGAAATTTCCCTTTATTTTCCTAGTGACAAAAGCCTTGACCAAATTATAAAACTATAAAAGCGATCTAAATAAAATGCACTGTAATAACACAGCCATTTTTGAAACCAAACCTGTTGTAAAAAGAAAGGTTGGTTTGATTTTTTCTTTTTACTTCAAAAAATATTTTTTTTAAAAAAAAGAATAAAATACGCAGCTTTACACAATTTGCTTATAAATGGTCTCCGTTACATGTGGACACATGAAACCAGGTTAGACTGCCAGGTCAGTGTGGAGCAGTTATGGCTGTGACCAGTGGTACTGGTATAAATGGAAACGGATGCCCAGGTACCTTCTGCCACTTCTGTAAGACCCTTAACAAAGCGGAAAAATGGAGGTTTCTGTTACTCCCTTGGTGACCATGGTGAATTTTGTTGTACTTTGCTGTGGGGGGAGCAGAAAAGCAGTCTGTTACCGTCGTATATCTTGCTGTGTTAACAGCCACCCGAATTGCCTGTGCTGTACTGGGCAGCCTGGAGGTGGGCAGCCCAGCGCCCAGGGACAGAGGTGGCACGGTGCCCTAGCCCCCTCCCCTGGGTTGGCACCTGAGCTGTTGGCCTCCAGGCCAAAAGCAGGGCTAACGCCAGCATGGCCACTGCAGCTCTCCTGCTCCTTCCGAGGGCTCTGGGCCTCGAAGCCTTGTGCAACCACAACAATGAGAGCGCACAGACGCTGTTCCAGACAAGAAGTTAAGCAGGAGAGATTCACTCCTTCACTGTGGAACATTATGAGAAGCAGTCTTACTTAGATTAAGGATTTTAACGTAAAAAGTTAGGGGTTCATTAGTTCTGCTGCGGTGGAAAGCACCTTTGCAAAGCTTCTGTGAATGCTATCCCGAATCCCGTGCGAGGTCATGGGATTAATAATGAATTACAGTGTTGACGAGCAGGGCAGCACTGCTGCCAGGACTTCCATTCTCTACAGAAGTTCACTGTTCATGAGCTAATTTTACCTTGTCAGGTTACAAAAAGAAGTCAAGTCTCTGAAGTTTTTTGACCTATTCAAGATTCGCAACAGGTTCAAACTTGGAAAAGATCAGCTGATCTCTCCCGGTTCCTAAGGCAGGTGGGGTAAGCATATATTTTATGGCTAGTTTTTTATGAATGAAACATTAAATTGAGAACGTGCCTGCTCTGTGCTGAGGATGATCATTACACGGTCCATTTCCCACAGGCTGGTATTTGTCCAGTATCCTTGTTCAAAATCCTACCACCGCACGCTCGCGGTGGGGACAGAAACAACCTCCTACAATATCCACAGTCAAGCACAGCCATAAGGAGTGTTTGAGCAGGCATATACACAGGTTTTATGATCACAGGCACATACCGGCCTTGGGTTTCAACCTGTCCGTAACCTGTGGATCCGGAGCTGCTCCTCGGTGTCATCACTTGGGGTTCTGAAGATGCGAGATCCCCGCGTGGTGCTGCGATTGCTGAGGGAGAAAACACCTAGCTTTCAGGAAATTGCTTCTGTTGTACAGAAAAAAGGTCCAAGTCACAAGTGAGTAGAAATCAGAAAATGAGTAACAACAAAAGTGTATCCCAGATATGTCAACAAAGAGCAGATGACAACATTCTTGTCAGCTTGTATTTGCCTTTTAACACTTTCACGTGTTGTTTAGGAATGCAGGGAACTGAGGTGGAGAGGTGATTTGACAAGTACTGGTGCTTTGACAAGTATCATACCTCGGCAGAATACAGTCCACCAGTATATGAAATCTGATGTCTTCATCATCTCCAAAGGGCTTTTCGTTATGAATAAGTAATACATTTCTCACAGGTGACAGAAAAGATTGCAAGGCGAAAGAGGAATTTCAATGATTAAGAACTGACCTGAAAAATGGGCGTAGGGTTCGTATTTCAAACACAGATGCTGGCATGGAAAGAGGAATAAGAACATGATGGGAATAAAAAACAGCACTGGAGTCAAGGCTGGCATTGCTTGTGGAACAGATGGGAGAGGTGGCAGATGAAAAGATAGAGGATCAAGGCTGCTGTTGCAGTCTAAAGCAAAAATCTCGACACATTCGAATTAGCTGTGCTCTGCAGGGGGAATGGGGATGGTAAAATCAAAATAACAGGAGAGAAAATAAGATTCTGATGGCGATACTTTGGAAAACCAGATGGAAATCAGGCAAGGAAGGAGACAGCAAGGAAGAAGAGAGGTAGTAGTTAGGCAGGAAAAACTTGGGACACGGATAAGAAATGTATTCCTTGGGACTGAGGCAAAGCAATGGAAGTTTTTTGTACTGCTGGAAAGAAAGGGAACATGTTGTCAGACAAGAATCATGGATTTACATGCATAGTCTAATTTGAAAGTGTTCCTTTCATCTTTTTCCTGGAGCCTTAATAATGTAATTTGTTATAATCTCAGTAGAAAGATACTGAACTAATCTATAGCAGATTTTCCACACACACAGACAGTTCAGCATATAACTACATGATTTTATCAGCAAAATAAATATAAGGTCTCTTGCAAATAGCAAGAATGCAAGTAGCTTAGATAAATAAAGTAAATCCCAGTTCGCTATAAATTTCTCACGATGGTTAGCTAAACTAGTAACACACTTCACTGTCACAGCTACTCTGCAACAAAGGGAACTTAAAGTTGTATGATTATCACCAATTATTTCCCATTAGTTATACCACAGGGTAGTGATGTTGCTTTTTTCACCATCAGAATCACATAAAAGAAGGTGGCATAAGCTATTCCTTAGCGTGTGTCATCCCTGGGTATATGTGCTGTTAAAGGGAACAGTACGTGTTTGCTAATCAGAAGAGGAAGCAGAGCGAGCATGAGAGATCAGAGTGTACTTTTTATTTTTAAAAAGACTCTTAAGATCCAGAATGAACATATGGGACTAAACAATTTAAGAAAGATATGGAACTCGAAACTTTCATTTGTATTTTTTCTTTATTTACATTTATTGGTGTTGTCAAAATTTCTGCAGATTTCAAAAATCCAAAGACAACAATCTTTTTTGAAGGAAAGAATTTATTGATAGGACATAGAATGACAGGATTCATACACTGGTACAGCATTTTTGCATCCTACAAAATCTGCATATTTTAAGCTCTTTTTTGAATGAGAAAAAATAATGAAAATAATTCTGAATATACAAAAGCCAAATATTGATGGCATCTAAGGCCAGAAGGGACCACTATAACAATTCAGTCTGAGCTTCTGCCAAGGGCCTTCTTAGAATTTAACTTTTTAACAAGGACTTCTAGAAAAGAATCTGATTTTAACTGAGCATTCTCCGGGGTTGAGGAATTCATCCCAATGCTCAGCACGTGATTCCCATGGCCAATGACACATTACTAAACCAGCAAAACAAGAAATAAACTCCATTTGTAATCTGAAGTTGATTAATAACAGCATTCAAATACAGAGTTTTTTATTGCATCCATCTCCTCAAATGCTTTATGTTATCAGCGTTACTTTCTTGAAGCATGTACTCCATGCCATCTAGTCATTCCAAACTACCTTTTTGGTAAGTATATGCAGTGGTTTCCAGTCCTTCAGTCATTTCCAAGTTTCTTCCCACGTCTCCTGTGCATCTGCTAAAGACATACAAACATTTAGTTGAACTACAGTCACTGCCTCAACCAGCATTGTGCCAAGATGAATTGCTAAGGCAATGTATTCCTGATAAACTCACATTTATTTCTGATTAGCTCATACATATCCCTTTTTAGTTTCCTCACCAACTTCTACCTTATGTTCAGAATATCGTCCGTTAGAACCTATTAAATAAAATACAGCTCTGATTGAATCCTGCATTCTTTGCAATAAGTAGCAAATCTCTCCTGTACTTCTATGGGATCAGGATTAAGCACTTAGCCTTTTTAGGGGTTTGACATCTTATTATTTGATATCTGGCCTTCTGTCATCTGTCACTGCTTTTACTGTTATTGCACTGCTACACTCCTATCAACAAGTGATTGATGCTTATTATTAACGGTCCCCCTGTTGATGCTTTGTTTGGATTCTGAACTAATGCATTTTTATCTGAGTTTTTATCATGGATTTAGAAGAATGCATATAGGAATGTAATCTTCTGTTTTAAAGACTACAATCCTTACTTACCTCTTTCTAGATTCTTTTCCTTTCCTTATGCAAAAGTATTGAATGTGATTCCCAGTAATGTAGCCTGATTTTTTTATGCACAGTTTAATGAGTATGTCTATTCTTAGTACACGGTCATAAATTACTATCACCTATAAATTTTTTTCCTCCTTTGCCTGCTTGCACCTTTTCCATTAGCATAGGACTGTTATAAAACATAGAGAGTTGAAGAAGGCCTTATTTTATTATCAGCATTTTCCTTGTTATTAAATTCTGATTAAACTGTTTTCTTGCTGATTGACTACCCGATGCTGTCTTTTTGTAGTTACTCATCTCAATTGAAACGTTTTGTTTTTCTCTGGCACACCAACAGCAGAATATGGCCATATCATTTGACATTTCTTCAACGTGTGCTGACATGGTGATATAAATCTGGAAGATTACATGCACATACATACATAGACATGTTGTACACGATGTGTACATATACATACTTGCAATTCTGTAATGGAAAAATATGCATTAGAAAATCAACAGCTGAGGTGGTATTAGCTGTGATTGCCACGGCAGTTAACTCAGCACAAATAGTCTGTACAAAACCCCCAGCTGTAATTGGTTATTAACTGTTTACTCAGATCACTTTTATTTTACCTACCTGCTATGCTATGTTCTATAGGTCTTTAACTTGAAAGGTGTGGCAAGGACACCATCACGACAGAAACTGGGTTCAGGACCATCTATAAACTGTTTGACTTGGGTAAGGTTGCTAAGGTTGCTCGTTGTGTAGTGCCCACTACCTTGGGATCCAAATTTAGTTTAGCATTTACCAACGGTTTAGTATAAAATATAAAATAACATTTTCCTATCTAAGCAGATAAAATGTGCATCACCATGAATTATTCTTGCTGTATCTGGGAAAGGTCTTGATGTGCATGTGGAATAGCACTGCTTTCTAAGACACAGCCCCACGCCCCCAAATGAAACCAAATACATACACACACACAGAGTTTAGAGATCTAAATCCTCCCCAGAACTGTGAAGACAATTAGTTCAAAAAATGGGATTCATCTAGATTTCACTTTTATATTTTCCATCATCTTAATCACACACAGAGAGTTTAGACATCTAAATCCTTTCCAGAACTGTGAAGACAATTAGTCCAAAAAGTGGGATTCATCTAGATTTCATATTTATATTTTCCATCATCTTAATCCTTTTTATATTTTAGCTTGTTATGCAGCTGTCATGTAGATTGGCAAACAGGATTTTTTCGTTTATTATAAAATATTAAAGTACAATCTGGAAACTGAGATCTTTGCTGCATTTTAACCATGTTTTATATACAGAAGGGGATTCTTTAGACCTGGGTGTAATGTATGTTTCTGATTGAGCTGTACTCTTGTTAAAGGTTGACAATATTGCATTGAAGTATTTATTAGAAGTAAATAATGGTACGTCTCATTATCAAGGGCACAGTGAGGGGTAGCTGAACGCAAGCTTTCCTCTGATATCTTAATCTATCGATTGCCACAATGACACCGTTTGCCTCTTTCATGGAATTCAGCAGTAGGTCTTACCATGGAGCACAAAACCTGACTACCAGGAGGGACCAGGCTGGGGGGAGAGAGCAAGGACGGGCTGTAGTAACTCTGCCATTCCACCCAGATGACACCATAGGGTCTATAAGCTCATGATGCTGAAGCTCACTCTCTTTTAGAGGCTCATCTCTTTTGTGGTGAGGGAGAGAGAAAATGAAACAAATACAGGCAGAAACTAGTACAGAATTTCCTGGTGAAATGACTGAAAGGAAACTAAACTTGTCATGAAATAGTGATGGTAAAAGGCTTCAAAAACTAAACTTGTCATGAAAAAACAGTGATGGGTAAAGGGCCTCAAAGTGCCTACTTCTATGTGTTCAGGATTTGTACTTATATTGACATCTGGGCATCTGAAGCTTCAAGGTCCTTCTTTGTATCTGGAAGGAGAAACAAGAGAATGTAATAATTAAAAAGGAAATGCAATGCAAGATCAGTATCCTTTCCTACATGGATATTCCTCATCTTTAGTAAAAAAAATTAAAAAATTAAAAAAACCCATATGCCAGCAAATGATCATTTAATAGCAAATTCATTGTCACAGTCACAGCATCGCTGCACTGCCTGTTCTTCTGTAAGATACGTGCGTGTGTCTGTGTGTATCCCTGTGTGTGTGTGTGTGTGTGGTGCATAGCAACAGACTTTGTGCCAAACTGAAAAATGTTAAATTTAGCTTGCAGTAATAATATGTCTAGCTAATATAGCTGGAACCCATCTTGGAAAAAAAATCTCTGTTGTACATGAAAATGAATTATCCGAACAGCTTTAAATCTTCATATATATGAACTTTTCTGGTTTGGGTAGAGCAGTAAAAAATAAGCTTTTCAGTTGTACCTGGAAGGTGGCTACATTCGAATATCAGCTGGGTAATGACTAGCGAAAAAAATAAAGAAAAAGCTCCCAACAAATCGAAGGGTTCTGGGCTTTGGTGGGGTTTTGATTTTGCATTTCAGTTTTCCAGCTGAGCTAAGACCCCGGCTGTCGGAGAGGGGAATCGCCATGTGGTTGATTCCTGTCTCCGAACCTGCCCGGGGAAGGCAGCGCGGAGCGGGGGCTGCCCGCGGGCAGCGCCCCCCGCCGGGGCGGTCGGGCCGAGGTGCCGGGCTTTGGGTACGCTCCGTCGGGGGGGCAGGCGGTGGGAACACACCCCCCGCCCGGGGCCGCGGGGTCGGGACAACTGGGACCCGGCCTGGGGGGGCGGGGGGCGCCGCCGCGGGCACCGGCCCGGACCCCCGCCCCCGCCCCCGCCCCCGCCGCGGCGCCTCTGTCCGCGGTGCTGAAGGTTGGCGGCGGGGCCGCGCGCGGAGGGGCGGGGCGCGGCGGCCGAGGGGGCGGGAGGGGCGCGCTCCCGCCGGGCTCGCCGCTCGCGCAGGCGCGCCGCCGCCTCGCCGGGTGCGCCGCCCGCCCGTTGGGTGCGAGGGAGCGCGGGCGAGCGCGTGTGAGGGCAGGGCCGGGCGGCGGGCGCGCTCAGGCAGCGGGAGCACAGCGGCGCCGCCGCCAACGGCACGCGGCCACCCCCCCAGCCCTCCCCCCCCTTTCCCCAGCCGCTTATTTCCGGGGCCGGGACGCGGACCGGCGGCAGCGGGCACCGTGGGCAACGGCTTCTCCTGCGCCTGCCGCGGGGCTACCGCGGGGCTACCGCCCGCCCGTCCCTGCCGTGGCCGGCGCGCCCGGCCGCCGCTCGCCCCCCGCACGGGATCTAATTCGCTGACGAGCGCGCTCCGCGGAGGAGGACGGGGAAGAAGAAAGGGCTGTTTCCGTGGCTTTGTGGATGCTCTACTTTTCCTGGAAATGCAAAAGATTATGCATATTTCTGTCTTCCTGGCTCCTGTGTTGTGGGGACTGATCTGGGGGGTCAATTCTAACAGCATCCAGATCGGTAGGTGCCGGCATGCCGGGGGACCGCGCTCTCGTCCCGACGGACCTCCCGCTCCCTCACCCCCGCCGGTGTCACTCAGGCATTCCTGCCGTGTCGCCGCACGCCGGGCCCCACCGCGGTACCCGCCCGGCGCCCGGGGGTGCCTCCCCCGGCCCCTCGCCCTCCCCGAACCGCGCCCCCGGGGCTCCGCCGCGGCGGCCGGGCACGGGACGGACCCGCAGCCGGCGCCGCTCCGGCAGGCTGCCCGAGCCGGCGGGGCGTACCGGCACCGCCGGGCCCGGCGGCGGGAGGGGACGCGGCCGCGGTGCTGCCCTGCCGGTGCCCCCGCCCGCCTGATGCGAGTGCGTGTGTCCCTGCAGGGGGGCTGTTCCCGAGGGGCGCCGATCAGGAGTACAGCGCGTTCCGGGTGGGGATGGTGCAGTTTTCCACCTCCGAGTTCAGGCTGACCCCCCACATCGACAACCTGGAGGTGGCCAACAGCTTCGCCGTCACCAACGCCTGTGAGTAACGGGCGCTGCGCACGGCGCGCGCTGCCCGCCAGCCTGCCGTGGCGGCGGGGGCGGGGCGGCTGCGCGCGGCGGGGGCGGGGGTGCGCGCGGGGGCGGGGGTGGTGGGGGCGGGGGCGCCGCCCGCGGGCAGGTGCGGGAACGCCGGGAGCGGGGCGCGGGGCTCTGCGCGCGCCTCCGCCGCCTGCGCGGGGTGTGAAATGGTTCCTGCCGCCCCCGCCCGGCGGCTCCCCGCGCCTTACGTAAGGCTGCGCGGCCGCTCGCAGCGCCCCCGGGCTCCGCCGCGGCTGCGGAGCCTTCCCGTTAGCCGGCGCGGGCAGGGCCGCGGCCCCCTCCCGCCGCCGAGTCGAGGGGGCGCGGGGCGGCCGGCCGCGGGGCCGTCTGCCGTGTCACGCCGCGCGGTGCCGCGGGCTCCGCCTCGCCGCCCCGGGAGCTCCGCGCACCGCGGGTTGGGGGGCGGCCCCGCGGCCGGCTCGCTCGCCCCCCGCTCCGTCCCGCCCGCTCTGCCCTGGAGCCGCCGAGGCCGGGCCCGGCCGCACGCGTGCCGCGGGGCACATGCGCCGCTCGGGAGGCGGTGGGGCCGGTGCGGTGTCCGAGCGCGAAGGCAGCAGCCCTGGGCGCGGGGTCCCGCAGGGACGTGCGCTTCTGCGGGCCGCTCGGGGCCTGCCCCCCGCAGCCGCCCGGCGGGGCCTGGCGTGGTGCGGTGCGGGGCTGCGGGCCCGTGTCGGCAGTGAGGGCTGCGAGCGTGCGGCCGGCGTGTCAGGACGGCGGGGCTGTGCGCCCCTGTGCGCCCCTGTGCCGGGCTGCCCGCTCCCGCTGGCCTGCGGCTCACCGGCTGCCCGGTGCCGGTTCCCCCCAGGCAGCGCCCCAGCCCGCCAAGGGACCAGATGTGAGGGACGCTGAGTCTGGAAACTGGCTGCCAGGGAGAGCAATTTACTCCCAGTAGGCGATATTTTTTCTTTTTTTAATTATTTTTTTATCTTTTCCTTCCCCGATTTAGCTCCGCCGTGGTAGGTGTGGTGGTGCTGAAGAGGGGCATCTCGGCAAAGGTGCTGGGATAGGTGGGGCAAGAGCTCGACCCAAGGAGCTTTCAGTGGCGTGTATGAGGATAGGAAGGTATAGCATACATAGCTGAAGTCAAGAAAGGTCAGCGCACGTAATCGGCCACAGTACGCTTTGCTAATCTTTGCGAGCTGCTTGGAGGAGTTCTTGCTCTCTTAGGCAAGGAGGGTTTGCAGCAACCAGAACTGCATGTGGTTAGTATTTGCAGTATATGTTGCTGGGACTGTTGGTAAAGTAAGGGGCTGTGTAGCAGTCTAGATGGCATTCCACAAAGATGTGGTGGGTCTTTCTGTTTTTCTCAGTTCTGTGAAGTCAATGAAATCCTGAAAATAATTTATGTAAAATGCCAGATATTTTTTTTTTCCTATTATTACTGGAGCCAGGTATAGACACTTGGTCTTTGCAAAAGTAAAGGATAGATACCTTTCTCAAACTGCATCAGGTTGTTTATCAGTTTGTGTGCATGCATAGCCTTGTTTTTGAGCTTAGCCATCTTGGAAAACTCTTACAATACTGAGATGACATGTGCAGGCTGTAGACTGCAGTGAGGGACTTCGAGACTTCCAGCGGAAGGGAGATGCTATCCACATTTTGGGCTTCCCTTTGTCTGAACGTTGTCTAAGGCTTCAATTTTCAAGTAGTTTGAAGAGCACCAAATTAAGATGTGAACGTGTGCTTGCCTTTTCGCCACCTCAGTCACCGCTGCTGGTTTTAGTCCCGTTATCTTGTCAATTGGATTTAACTGACTGGTGGAGCATGTGCTCAAAATATGTATAGTGTCTCCGATTGTCTTCCAAGAAAGGTTTGGTTGAAGAACAATGAATTCTGAAGGCTAATAGTTGCCATATAAGAAGCAGAATTTAGCAGTTGATCACAGAGCAGTGCATGCACAAATGGGTAAGGAGGATCCTTCTGGGTTTTGTCTCTGCTTCTCTTTTGAAATATTGAAAAACCTGCAGGTTGTGTTTTTTGGTTTGGTTTGGGTTTTTTTCCAGATTAGGGCACAAAGAACCTGTGTTCAAACCCATCACTATCAACAGTTAAAACAGTGCAGGTGTAAAAGAAGGTCACAGAAATATAGGATAATACAGAACTGAAAATGCTTCAGTATTTACCCCGGTATTTCAATCCAGCAAGGCGATTTTTCTTCACTTAAGTGTAGTGGTAGTCTTGTACCATAATAGCAGTAATGATGTTCTGCCCTAAGAATAACAAATACATTTTCTACAATTGACAATTTGACAATCAAAATACTTCAGCTTTTGATTTATAAACCCCAACCCAGCTCAGCCTCAGGCTACAGAAACTGGGCAATGGTGTGGCAGAGGCGGTGCGCAGCCATACCCCTGCATTCCCCCGGCGCTCCGCCGCCCTGCTATGGCTGTGCCTGTCTCCCTTCTGCCGCTTGTGACCCAAAGGGGAACTGGGCCTGCGATTCCCTCGGCTTTAAAGCCAACCAAGCAAAAATCCCACTGTAAATCTGTTTAAAGGCATCTTCAAACTTAGTGTCAGCACTTGCTCAGAGTCTGTTAATGGAGCAGGCAGTTTTGAGACGAGTGAGTTTTATTGCTGGTACTACTTTTAAATTGGGTTCCTAATATCCAGAAAAGAGGAGATGGTGGTCATGTAGCCTTGAGGGAAGTTTGAAACGGTAAGAGTACTCGGTCATTTAAAGGTGACCAGAAGATATGCGTAGCAGAGGTGGAATGGACACTCTGAGTAGGTAGCCTTAGCTCACATCCGTAAGAAATAGTCGCTTTAGGTTGTTGGACTGTTGCGAGTCTTGTGCAGGGCTGTGTTGACAGGCCATTGGGAGTAGCCGTTGGAATCTAATTGCAGTTTGACACCTTGCGAGTGTCACTAGGAGGCTTAATGGTTTTGACTGAGAGATGGTGCAGTCTTTCTTCAGACTGATGTCACAACGAAGAGAAATGTTCACTGTTATGATGATTACTGTGACGCCATTCAAGAGAAATAGGCTAGGCTTAGCCCTTTTTGAGACTTCAGGGTGATTTGGAGGATTACAGTCTAGGTGGTAAAGGCAAATGCTAAGAAAGCAGTTCACACTAACAGAACCTCTTTGGCTTTTAGCAGCTGGAGCAAAGATACAGGTACTGCGAGTAATTCATAGGGTGGAACTGGAAGGTATCCAAACCATTGGACTTTCTTGTCCATCAGCACAGTGTAATTTGGCCTAGTCTGATTGGAGGAGTGCTGACCATCAGTGACATCAGATCTTTAAAAAATGGTTAATTCTGTCAAAACACAAAAAGAGGAAACTGGTGAAGATGAAATCCTTTCCTCTTAAATTCCCCAACCCAAACAGGGACAGTTGTGTTATGTACACACACATTTTTGCACTGAAAGGCTGTTCGAGTCACCTAAAGAGACATTTCCTATGGAGTACTATAAAACTTTCCTAACTGTAACAAGTTTTTTCGTGTAGTAGTTTTAGCACAGAGGTAATTATGCACAATCTTGGACGTTTAATCCTGCTGGCTCAAGAGTCAGTGTTGAGCTTTTCTATTTTAAATAGTCTTACAGCTCTGCAGGGATCACTGCACCATGACATTATGACAAGGGGATGCTGATTCATGCATAAACCTTAGATCTTTTCATTATATCTTCAACCAGCAGCTTTGAAAACCTGTGAATTTCTAGCATGTTGCAATTTGGGAGTCATGGCAAAGGTTTTCCCAGCCATTTTGGAATAGAATGCTGTAGATTGCATGCTTAAAGAAATACCAATCAGTCTACTGTTGGCAGAATGATTAAAGAAAAGGCAAACCCCCCCATATATTGTAGTGGTAACAATGGGAGAAATTTAGATGTTTTTATTTGAATTAAAATTACCGTGGACCAAGCTTGAATATATTTCACAATAAATTATTAGAGCTGATTTTAAAGGAGGTATTTATTAAATACTTATGTTTGAGTTCATCTATATTACTGCTTCTTCTCATTTCCTTTTCACTATAAAACGTTTTCCAGACCCAGCGAGCAGATACGAAATAGGTTCTGAGCCTTCTTGTAATTAAAATGGACAAGATCAGATGGGCTTCTATAGTAAAGTGATGCAATAAAACCAGGACGTAGCCTATAATAGGAGCTCTTGTGCTTTTGCTGCTCTCAGAACATTTCTCCCCTCAAAATCAAGCTCTGTAGCAAACTTTAAACATTTTCCTACTCCTGAGAGTTACTTTTAAAGAAACCTGAGGTATTTATTATGTGACAGTTCTGTCCCTGCTGTGCATCTTGCTCCTGGCTCACAGAGAATTTTCACACAGCTGTGATCCAGAATGTGGGCAGGTACAAATACGACAGTTTTCACTCAGCTACTTGGCTGTTCGGGTTTTTGTTATGTGATTATTGCATTAATTTTGTCCATATAGCTGAAATAAAAATTTACCATGCAGTTTTGAATATAGTATGAAAATATATTTACTCTTATAAACCTTAAAGTGAGTTATATTTAATAGCAGTTTGTCAGTTGTGTATCAATCAAGCCTTAAATGTACCAATCAAGCTTTTAAATCAACCAATATTATCAATCTCTTAAATATATAACAGTTTTGTTTATATTTAATATTTGAAAATGTAGTAACTTTTTTCTATTTATGCAACTGAAAGCATTAATTTACACCAACTTTGATAGGACGAGTGACTGCATGTAGCTGGGGATGTACTTAACTCGTTGTATACATTAGACTTACTGTACTATCCAGTGTGTGTCACACACCCTAAACCAAGGGCCACTGCATAAAATGATACTGTTACTGCCAGTTTCATTAGTTCTTTTATCAGGCTTCTCATGATTGAAATATTTTTGAGAATTAGCATGTTTAACAGATAAATCTTTTTGAACAGTTGATAATTACTAGGAAAGTATATGGTAACCTGGAACGTGTTATTCCTTTGAAAATGCATTAAACAGGTAAAGACAATTCTATTACCATTATGTAGAAAATTAAGATAATCAGCATAATTAATTTATCAGGCATCTTTGGTGAAAACATGATTGAATTGTAAAAAAAATATTTGCCTAAGGAAAATACAATTTTAAATTACTAATTCTCTAATATGTGGTGGTAGGACTAATTCTTAGGAAACTAAAAAGAGGAAATAACCCACAATAAACATTATGTGTGTATGTGTGTATACTTGCGTGTATATATAAATGTACTTACATACTTGTATAGCGAACAGTAGTTTATTTTGAATGTCACATAAATAAAACCAGGACATTGTTTAAACCCTACAATCCATTTTCTGATCTCAGAGCTCTTACTAGTAAGCGAATTTATCACTTTTAAGTCAGTGTTCTCACCCCTGTGAATTTGGTGTGTGAATTCCTTAATTTTTATATTGAAGGTTCATGCCTAAATTCTGGAACCAATGTCATTACAACTGAAGGCAAGGAATGTCAGGTCAGACTGAAAATAACACTGAAAAGATACCTAAACGGGTGAAAAATGTAAGTTTATGTATCAAATTCTCTCTCTACGTGTTTGTGAATGGGCTTCCCATGTGACAATTAACTGGAAATTTCATTTCTGAAATGAACAAGATTTTTCTGTTATTTTGAAATTGATCATTGTATATAGGAGAACATGAATACAGTGGCATCTGCTTTTGGAAGGGATTAATTCTTATTGCCATGTAGACTTCTAAAAAGGTGTAGGGCAAAAGTATGCATATTTTTATACAAAATATGTAGGTTTCTGGAGCATCATTATTATTTTTAATAAGTTCATTAAAAAAAAATCTGCATTGACTACAAGTACATATTAGATGTAACCTTGTTAAAACTGAAAAAGGACTCTGATTTAAAGGAATAAGACCTTCCAATAATGAATTCTGTATGAAAAAAAATTTAATAAAAGCATCAGACAAACATAGTGAATGCATATTGTAAAGCAGATAAAACAGTAAAGAGTAAAAGCAGGTTTTAAATAACCACATGTTGAACAAATTCTTAGTGGACCTTCTAAAATCATTAACTGTGCTTAAAATACTGTTATTGTATTTATTTGCATGCAGTTACAGAGTGGTATGGGTGTTTTTTTAAATGCTATTTACTTTTCTTCATCTGTATCTAGGCCCAGCATAGAACATTTTTGACTTTTTAATGCAGCATTGCTATACCCCCTTGTTTAACAATTATTCCATAACAGTTGATTTTTTTTTTCTTTTTCATTGTTTTAATAAAGATTGTCAAATAGAGCAGTTTATGGGGAGATTACCTTTTTCTCCCTAAAATTCCCATTTGGAAAATTAATACAGATTTAGCATGTCTGTCCCGAGTCTAATTTAAAGTGCAGATACTAAATGCATTTATCTATGGCAAGTAATTTTATGAGATTTTAAAAAAGAAAAAAAAAAACAAAAACATATTCCCTATGATTCTGCAGCAAGGTGTGCTTCATCTCCAGCTGCTACAATCACTCACAACCTGCTCTCAAACATGACTCAGAGAAATTAATAGGGTGTTTTGAGGGTGAAATGTTACATGCACTTCAACTAAAGATGGTGGAATCAAGCACAAGAAATGTTTTGTTTTAACTCTAATCTACAATTTTATTTGATTTTAGAGGAAGGATATTCAGATCTGTATTCAGGAACTTAAATCGGTGTGTGATTGCTTTGTATGGCTGGAGTACTGGGTCTGTAACTGAATTAACAACCACCTCAGCTAGTCCCTGAATGAATTACTGGGCTTTATTGACATGGAAATAGTATCTTCGTTACTTAACTACAGAAGGTAAACATGTCTGCATTTTGCTGTTAAAAAGACAGAATACTTTGCCATTTGTGTTTTAAAATGGACATTTTTTTCCAAGTGATTTTTACAATGAACAAGAGCAGGACAAAATTCTATGAAGTGTTCATATTGGCTCTGACTCATCAATGCATACTCCTACAACTGGTAGAAGAGTTTCAAAGCCCAATAAGGGACAGTGGCTAATTATATGGAATATTCAAAATAGGTATATGAACACATGCTTGCTATGCAATCCCACCTATTTGGTTTAATCTCAGTTTGAGGTAGTTGATATTGCATTGATTTGAAACTGCAGTTTTTCAGGCTGCTGTGGTTAAAGGCTGTCATACCACTGTAATTTATTCTCATATAAATCTGTTTAAAAACATAAACTTGGGGTAGAAGAGATGCTTCTGCTTATTGCTTACTGCAAATGGTGTGAAATGATTTTCTTTCATGCACTGAAAATTAGAAACAACAGATTCTTTCTAAGCACATGGTGTGATAGATAACGTAGAGAGCAATCTGCTAGGTAATGTGGAGATTCTCTCATCATCTATATGGAGAAGACTGCTTTCAGAGCTCCTGTCAGCAACGGGCTAGAGAGCTCAACACTGCTTTGCAGCCTGGAGAAGGGAATTGTTTTATATTCTTTGGGTTTCTGACTTTTATCAATGTACTTGGTAGTGGTAGGGCTCTGGCCTATATCCATAAAATGAAAAGGCTAATGTGGTTTACCGTCCCGTGTAATGGGGATCTAAAATATTTGAATGTGTTGCATTCCCTTGTATATGTGTAAACCATCTCAGAATGTCTGCAAGTGTATGCTAATGAAATAGACTGTACAGCTCTGAGCAAGTCAGAGTAATTTGTTCAATAATCATAAATCTTTGAAACTGAGGACGTTGAGGGTTAGCTTGCTCGAAGTGTTCCTCCCTGATACTAGTTATGAGTTGGTTTTGACAAAATGTCTTCCAAGCGAAAATTCTGATTGTTTTTTTCTCTTCTTTGTTTTTCCTTCATATGAATGTATAAAAATCCACAACACTTGAATAATACAGTCTCAGCGGGGAGTCTTTGTACAAATGTGGGTTCCTGCAAACAGCAGAACTTTCCTGCCTGATTGTACCTTGTGCAGACGTCCTGCTATGAGCGAGTTTATTCCAGGTGTAACATTTGAAAAACAGGGTGAATAATTTGCATGGCTAGTGCATACCAAGCTCATATTTACATAAGCTAAAGCAATGTTACTTATAGCAGAAGCAGGACTGATCCAAACTGGAATTACAGCGAGTGGTTAGGAGAATCATTCAGGATTTAACCCAGTTATTTCATCTCTGGTCCCTGTCCAGCAGAGGACCTGAATTTAACCATTTGTATTTCATTTCCCAGTTGAATGCCCGTAGTGCTGGGCCATTTTTGTTTTGACGTCAGTCTCTGTCTTTGTCACTCTTCTTAATTTTTTCCTGCCTTTATGAACTTTTGGTGAAAAAAATCTTTGTAATTGTACTTCTGTCCTGATGTAGGGAGAGGGAAAAGTAACTTTTAGGTTGTGGGAGCAGGAAGACAATTTCTTGCCCTTTGTCATTATTATGAAAAAGCATAGAGGAAAAAAAGAAAAGGACAATGTTAGGAAGATGCGGTTATATTAATTTAAGTAACTGCCCATTCAACAAATATTAATTGGCCAGATTTACACACAGCTTTTGAATTACATTTGAAGCCATTTTAAATTAATATAATTTTATTATATTTAAAGACTAGATGGATTGGAGGGATCAGGAAGTAAGTGAGAATATGAGTCATTATACATTATAAACTGTAGTATAAGTGTGGTTTTAACTTCACTCACAGCCTTACATCTACCCCATGTTAAGGTGCTTTCATTTGGTGAGAGTGGATCATGCTGAAATTCTGAAAAGTCATGACTGAGAAGTCATTCAGTCCTTTTACTGACTAATCGGATTAGTTCATGTATTCAGCAACCTGATCCCGTAGTCTGGGACTCCAGAGTAATAAGGCCAGGATATTTTTGCTCAGTGAAATAAATGGTCAAGCTTCCACTGATGGTAGTAGGAACATAGAAAGATCCAAAATTCCTATTTCTTTTTCAGTATGAGTGTGGAAGACCAATTTATTTTTTTTATATATGGAAAGAGGCAGGGATTAAGCAATTCCTAAAAAATTTTGTTTATTATACCTACAGAATATTTTTTCCAAACTTTACTGTTTTGTTTGTTGGGTTTTTTTATTTTTTTTGTTGTTTGTGGGGTTTTTTTGTTAAGTATTGCATACATTTCTTAAGTGCTTTGTCAGGATTCAGTATGGAAACCTTAGAAAAATAATTAGACCACTTCAGAATAAATATGTGAACAGAACAGTTAGCTAAAAAAGGAAAGGTTTGGTCTGTGCTTCTGTAGGTGAAGAAGAAAAACATAATGCTTGCTTCCCTCCTTTGTTTGCATCTGATCATGGATGTTACTGGGTAAAGTCTTTGCATAAATTTTAAATGTTCATGTTTTGTTAACTCCTTTTTCAGTTGTAGGAATGTGCATTTTGGCTTGACTTTATAGAACTCGGTAGTGTACTTACGCTGTAGAAGTAAGCAAGCATCTGTGAGCTGCAATACTGAATCTTTAGCAAGTGGAGCACTGAATGTTCCTGTGAGCTTCTCTCTTCTATTTTGACATGATAAAAAAAAAATATATTCTTCAGTGTCTCCATTTGTGAAGGCACTTTAAATTAACTTGCAATTAATATACCTGAAGACCCAGTTTGTGATACTCGCCCTGCCCTGTCTGACCTCAAGGTGTAGCTCCAGAAAATGCAAGTGTCCTGTAAGTCCTGCAGCACATCTGGCAGCCTGTGTGGATGCCTCAGATACTTACTTCAGTGTCTAAAATAGCACTTGGCACGTGTACTTAGTAACCTGGATAATTTCCCGAGTTTCATGAGAGTGTATCTGTAAACACCCACATTTTTGGGAACTGTGACATTTTTGTAGGCTGATAAGTACTTTTGCAATTAGTTGGTGTTTGTAGTGGAAAGCATGGGTCGTATTAAGTCATGACTTAATTATTCCAAATAAAATACATACTTTCAAGGATAGTATATGCCTATTCCAACATGCTGAAGAGCCTCCAGTATTGCTACATTTAACTTTGTTGTTCTTCGCAAAGAGTAGTTCACTTTGGGATTTTTGTTTTCCTGTATGGAACTGTTTCTGGCTGTGCTTTGGTCCCATGAATACAGTAGTTTGGTCAGTACTGTTTATCCTGGTATTATTTTCCATTTTCTGGTACGCAGAACCATGATTTCCTGTGCCTGTGTTCCAGGCTTTGTCTTGCACTCCAGGAACAGGCAATGTTAATTTTTTGCAGTATTTTTGTTACACGACATCTTGTATGTTGCAGCATGTAGAAGCGATTTTCCAAACTAAATATCAGCTGCCTAAAACAAGATGTATTAGGAGAACAGTCACTTGGTGCGTTCCTGTTTTTATATGTATTGTGATGTATTTCAATAATGTAGATTTAATTCTTATATTTCTTTTTTCTTTCCTTCTTTTTATTCCCCCACTTGTTCTGTCCTCACAGTGCTTAAAACAGTTCTCCAAAACAAGTGTTGCTGCTGCTGGGTTGTTAAAAAGACTGAAAATAATGATGCTAATTATTTAATTCTGACATGTTGGTGGGTCTGTAGCAAGAAAATTGTGCCTTTAAAATTGTCTTATTTACTATCCTTTGAAACTTCCCGGGGAAGCTAGCAATGCTTGCAGGAACATGGATAACCTAGTCATATCGCTGCAGATTGCTTACCAGCTGTGGGCTTGATTTTGTGGCTCAGCAATTTAATCAGATTTGCTTTTGGTCTGATCCTCGCCCTGCCCCCCCTTAAGAAAAAGTCTGTGCTTTTCCTGTAGGCTTCCTTTTCCCCCTTTCACCTCTGCCAGCCAGTTAATTATACCAAAAGTATCTGTTTCAGGAAGCCTAGTCCATCTCATTAGAATTGTCTTCTGCTTTCCAGGTTCAAGGGTGTTAAGAACTTCTTGCTCAGTGACTGATTTTATTTAGGATACATATCCGCTGCGTGATAGTGACGTTAGTGGTAGATATAAAGTGTTATGCTTTTGTTTGCTTATTTGTTTGGTTTTCTGAATGCTTTCTGTACTAAACCCCAAAACTTCTCATCTTATTCCGAAGCACCTTCCTAAATGTGTATGATAGACCAAAGGAGGGATTGTGGAACTTGACAAGCCGGGAAGAGGTATAGCTTCATATACGGTTCTCATGCTGTAGGAGAGTTCTGAGGGGAAAAAACCCTGCACATGATTCCAGACTTACAAGCCAGGGGTAGTTGTGCACATTGCAGTTTAGGTTGCTTCCTGGCATTTATGACAGTTCCTCGTTCTGTAACCCGTGGTGGCTTTATACTTGCTCTGAGTCCTTCCTAGCTGTCATGACATCTCCAATTCTTTTCCATGAAGTAGACCAATGCAGGCCAGTCCCCAAAGTGATTTAGAAACTATGGTGCCTAACACTGTTAGGTGTATGAACTGGGAGCTTGAAAGCATCCAGGAGTGGAACAGGGCTGGAGGCAGCAGTGTTACCCAGGCTGAGAGGTGCGTTATGGATAGATACCCAACAATGAAACTGGCAACAGTTAGCACCTAGTGAAAAAGTCATTAAGTCAATCTAAACAACAGAAAGATGCTATTTAGAAGCTTCTAACTGAAACTGCCATACTGAAACTGTTCCTCTCCCTTCTTGGGTGACTGACTATAGCTCCAAGGCAAAGGAATGGCTAGAAGCTACTTCTCAGCTATAAGGGGTTTAAACGCTCCGGTTGTATGGTGCTCTGGATGCTGTACTGATCTTTCAACTTTTGGTTGGAATAGCCCAGTGGTGTAGAAAGAAGTGAGAGAGTCTGGGAGCTCAGAGGACGGTAGAAAAGAAGAGCTGACTTTTTCTCTTCTCTTCATGGAACACAGTTGGGGCCAGGGTGAGAAGGGTGTTTTTTTACACGTGAGAAGAGAAGCAGTTACACAATCAGCTCTCCTTTCCTCTGGATATACGAACCTCAAGGTTTCTCAATCTAAGTTCTTCATCTCTATTTGTACTACTGGACTTGTTTTTTTGAACCTGATATCGTAATAGAAAATAAGTCTTTTGGCATCCTTTAGGAGGGACTGCAGTGTGGTTTTTTTCCAAGTTTGTTACTATGCTGCAGTTAGAGTTTGTATTCTATGTTGTATGTTTTAGGTGGTTAAAGTTAACCCTGTTTGTATTTCAAGCTGCACAGGCCATGAGTAACATGGTACTTGCTCTTCCCATGGGTTTAGTTGCTTCATTGTTTGTAGATTAACTTCAGGGTAGGGAGTTTAATCTGTAGAGTTTTTTGTATGTTTAGTTCTGGCTTGAGGATAGAGATTTCTTCATGTTTAGCTGCTACGGCAGCTACGTTCATGGATGCTTAGGCTAATGGGCACTAGATGGAAAGATTAGGATGCTGTTGACAGGATGTTTTCTATGAAGGATGCTCAACTTTCTCTATGCTTTTCATCATCTGTCAGACAATCTGTTTCATCCAAAGTATTTGCTGAAGGAGCTGGTTGGAAAACGAGAAGAGGAATTATTTTTAGGAATTATTTTTTCCTTTTGGTCATCAGATAAAACAAGATTAGCTTGGTTTTTTTCTGTGTAATCTTCATGCAGGGAATGATAATTCGTATCATGGTCCATTTCTATGAAGGGGAAAGTAGCAGATAGCAATAAAGCACTCATGGTTTTCTTTCTCCCCCTTTTTTTCTGGGTTACTGAGCACAAAGAATAGCAGTTCCATTTAGGGTAAAGTGCATAAGAAAAAGACATTCCTGTCACCCTTTAGAGGCACCTATATGCCATATACTATCCTGATTTTTCATTTCCTGTGTAGAAACCGGAAGCAAAATTTCAAGGAAACAACATGCTTAAAAGCAAATAAAACAGCCTTGTCAAGAGCCGGATTATTCATGCATAGCATGAATTGTGAACAGTTTAAACCTGGAAGTCAGAATAGTAGCATGAATAACTCTAGTGATATGCTGTTGAATAGCAAACGAGGGCATCAAGTGAAAAATGAACAGAACAGCCTTCTTCTGGTGTGCCTGTACCTTTTTACAGGCTAAGAAATAACAGTGTTCACAAAATCTTATGCAGCCCTCAGGAATAGGTTTACTAGATTTTCCTTCAGAATCTCTATTCAGCTGATGTAACTCACTCTGACAGCTACAACAGGGCTGAATCCTGAAAGGTCCAGGGTGCTTAGCATGCCAGCAACAGTTATCTAGAATTTCAAAAGCTCAGCAGGGCTGTAATTCACAGGATTTGTGCTAGCCTTTCCCATGCATTTGACTACAGTTTATCCCATTTTAGCTTGCCCACGTAATTATAAAAAACCCAAAATATATGTAAAACGTTTGGAGCTTTAAATTAAGACTAAACATTACAGAGAGTTCACAAGTGACTGAATTAAATGGTGAGTTTTCTATTAATAATTTATCATGGCTGATGACAGGTAGAGACTGTAATTCTAATCCTGTGATGATAATGACTTGGTACCGGTGGACACTGCCATTCTTTCTTTTTTGAGTGTCTGGATGTCCTTCCCACGCAGAAGGGTGTTTTTGAGGGGACAGTCAGTACTCTGTCACCCGCCCCAAAATGTCAGCAAGAACTCTCGCCCAGACCAGAGGCGGTCCCCAGGGCTTCTGGGTTTGCTGTCCACAGATAGTCACAGTTGAGCAGAACACGCAGTCCTTCTTAAATCATACCGCTTGCTTAGATACCAGTACTACCATCTCTTAATGAGTAACTTGGAATACACCAACTGATTGGCCTAAATAAATTATAGTTAGTAAAAAAATACAGGAATTCTGGCAATTTTCAAGATGGAAATTCCTTTCAACCACTGCTTGTTCTTCAGTGCAAATATTCTCCTAGAGATTATTTGAAATGACTTAATAAAGAGAAATCTTGTTGAACAGAATTAGGTTAGAGTGAAGGTCTACATATGCACCTCTCTCTGTCTTTAAAATTATTCTTCCATAGATTCATTATCTTTGGATCTTTAACCATACATCTCCCCTCATATTGAATGTCACTGAATTTTTCCTTTTTTAAGAAACGGTTAATTTTAATCCCATCCAGTTGTAATGCATTGGAAGACATAGTCACATTTTTTAAAAGGAATAATTTCAATTAAATCGTCAGCATTGTGGTTGAGTTTTCTGATAAAATGGCAGGTAGCAGTTACCAATTCCTCTAAAAATGTAAGACCTCAATGGTATTTCTTTCAATATTTTAAATTCTTTTCACAAATTTTTTGACAACAAGTGAAACAAACCAAAATGTCACACTTCAGAAAATATGCCTGTGTACCATCGTGTGGTGATGATAACCTACCACTTTTTAAGATTTAGGCAACACCTAGAGCACAGAATGGTTATTTGTTTACCCTTTGTGCATAGTCTAGCAAACGTACATAAGAAGGATTCTTTTAAATGTTTTTTTTCAATGACAATTGAAGCTCATGCTGTAGCCATTTATTATTATTTAAATCACTAATTTTGTGGTCTGAAACTTGGAAGATATGCTCATTTAGCAGAAGCTTAACCTACTGTCTTTTTGTAACTGAAAGACTGTAAACTGGATTGTCACACTGAAGAGAGCTCTTCCCCTCCCCAGCGCGACCTTAGACTTGCTTCTAGGAGGCAGAAGGTGCAAGTGGTTGAGTCTTAAAAGGGACACGTGCCAGTTTAAAAAGAAATAAACAGGTAAATATGCATGTATAGTGTGAAGGGATGGAGAAGATTTGTTATAGCTCTTAACCTGGTATGTTTGAAGTCCTCCAAAACCGAAGTTATTTTTAATAGTGTAAGAATAAGACAAGCAATCAAACTTGAAAATACTTGTGAAGTAATATTTTTAGTGGCATATAATAGACTGCGTACTCTAAAAGAATATGTGATGGTGATTAAACAATTCATGGTGACTGGATGTGGTATAAAGTTTTCATGAGTAATCATTTAGGATTATCTGATTAGCATGAGTGACTTCACCTTTAAATAAACTTTCTAACTGTTTATTTTGCAACTTGCAAGTAGTCTTCTCTGACTGCTGGCAATGCCTTATAATGTGTTATCATCTAGTGGGCTTATATCCCACGTTACTCTGGCTGTACCAGCACTACAGGTTTTGATCTGTGCCAGTTGGCCCCAGCCAGTGTCCAGGTGTGGTGTAGAGAAAGTTCAGGCCAGCAACTGTTTGCGTTGGCCACCTTGTTTTTAAGGGAAGAGTGTTTGGCTGTTTGAATGCAGGTTGCCCAGGCAGTGGCAGTGGGGTTGGAGAATGTGCAGGGGCTCATCTTGTTTGCCGTGTCACTGTTGTATTCACTGGTTTGGGACATCAGGGATCCACCTGGCATGTGGTAGGTGACTTCTGATCCTCCTTCCTGCTTTATTTCCAGCTCCTGTGATTTTATCATATCCCTCTTCTAGAATAGATGATCTGTCAGAAGTACATCGTAGGCAGGAGGGAATGGGGGCATGTGGCAGGAGGGCGTCACTTTGGAACTCTTCTTTGCATAGCAGAACCAGAGCAAGCCTTGTCAGCGGGACACAATTAAGGACACGCTTGAGTTCACACCAGCGTTCCAGATTTCTTGCCATCCACTCCAGCAATTATAAATACAGAGAGGTGGCAGAAGTGTCTCTTTTAACATTCTCCTGGTATGACTTAGCCTTTACTCTGGAATATTTGATAACAGGAATCAATATGCCTCCTACATGCATGTTTTCAGTAATGAAGAAGATTGCTCTTCTGGTGCAAAAGAAGATACTTGCGAAACACAAAGCAAATTTAATTGACTTGCCTTTATATTTAGCTTAATGGAAGGAAATCTCCAGAGCAAACTACAACATTTCTTTCCTAGTAATACTATAAAATACTAAAATATTTTTTTCTGGTTTGCAGTATTCTGTGGTTTCATGTTGCAGTAATTCTCAGTTTTGCTAGTTCCTAAATAAATTCACTAAAATGAACAGTGAACAGAAAAAAAAAAAAGTTGCTCTGCTATCAAGAAACACCACATACTTTTTGGACAAAAGGTTCTGAATATACTATGATGTATCCTTCAGGGAGACTGGGTGCAGTTTTCCCTATGTTTTTCTGGAATCCTTATTAATATTAACTTCTAGCAGTGCATTACAGTGGCATTACAAACCTCAGAGGCTATTTCAGATGCTCATGCTGCCAAGTTCAATCCATGTGTAAGTTACAGACATGATACTTCTTCCATGATAAAAAATACTATTTTTAAGAGCACTTCTCTGTTGTTTGTTTTGCTGTGTTTTACCTCATGTAACATTAACAGAAGTGAAATGTTTGATATAAGAAATTGATTGTTTTACTGGGTCTAATTTAGTCCTGAGTGTGAACAGCAGTGTTTGCATTATTCTGGGATTCTGTTTTAACTGTCGCAGTGGTGTGTAATTCTAGTCTGAGATTTGATATTTCCCCTCAAGAAGAAACATAAATTGAACTGAAGAGTGGCTTCTTGATACCAAGCTGCAGTTTGAGGGCTGTCTAGTATCAGCCAGTCCACTTATACTAATGTTTGGTACGTTTCAAGGCCTTGCAATTCTCAGGAGACAGACCCTTTTCCCAAACTGTAGGCTAGTGTTCCACTTTAAAAACAAACCGATTTTTGAAGTGGACTTGCCTTCAAGCCTCAGCAATTCTGTGGGGAGTCGAGGGCTTTACTGGGGGTTGGGGTTTTTTTGTTCGTTCTTTTGTTACTTTTTTTGTGAATTTTTTTCCTTCAAAAATATTTACTTAAAAACTTAGTTTACCTTATGCTCAAGTTGAACCAAGTATTGATGCTCTGGAATAAAATGGATGGTCTGAATATTAACCCTTAAGGAAGAATAGTGGAACACTTCTCTCGGTTAATTTGCAGCCGACCCTGAAACAGTCAGTTACAAAGGTGAAGATCCTGCTTTTGAATGCACGCTATTATCAATCAGATATAAATCATATGTATATCATCTCATATAAATCACAAAATCATACCATTATAAGTCAGTGTACATATGACTTGCAATCTAATTGTTTGTGAATTAGTGATTTTCCTGAAGTCCTGGTATTGATTTGAGATTATTTCCATATCCTTAAGGGTATTATACGCTAGTGATGAGGGGAGTGTTCAAGGCAGTGAGAGGCAGTTAAGAGTACTTGAGATATTACATATAGACTGGTCTGCATCTGTCAATAGTTTTGAGAGATTGAGCTACATAGTCTTTTTGCATCAGACTGCTACAATATACAAGATGGCTAATCTGAGACTACTTTTAGTGTTCTTAAAACCTGTAAGTACTTCTGTATTTATAAGCAGGCATTAAGAGTGATTGTTACACCTTTGGTAACTGTGCAAACTGTTTCATGGTAGAAACCTTCAGCAACTGTAAATAGAGAACTGATTTGTATGGCAAAGCATCGTCTGTATTTATTTGCGTGACATTCATGTCTGGATGTCCCTGCAGGTGTTGCAGGTTTGTTACATTAGACATTGCACAGTTGCATAGTAAGTGCCAATCCTTGGCTCAAAAATCTCATAACTGAAGTATATAAGGGAAACAGAAGAACTTTCTTCCTTTTTTCCCATGCAGTGCAAACGAGGGGTGGAGGGAGATGAAGTTATTTACTCAAGGTGATAATGAATGTCTACAGCACAGGTGGAAATGAGTCCAGATTTCCTAAGGGCTGGTGTCAAAGCAAGAATTCTGTTTGACAGAAAAAAAATCAAATCATTGTTTTGACATTAGTTTTCTTTCCATTAGTGATGGAAAACAATCCATCAGAAATTTCTGATGGGTAAGGAGAAAAGTCAGAGAAAGCTGAAAAGGGGGCGAAAAGACATAGGAAGAGAAAACAGGTAGGAGAGAGGTGTCAGGGAGAGAGAAATATGCCAGAGCATTTGTATGAAAGGGGGGAGATCAGTCACTTTCTCCTCTGCATAATTCAGGTACTTGAACTGACATGTTGTTTTAAATAAGTGCCAATTAGAGAACAATTGCCATTTTCCCTGTCTTTTTAATTTGTGACCCAAAACTCTATTTTGTATCTTAGAAATTCTCTTTCAGGGTGAGAGGGAAGAAGGAAATGGGGAAAAGATTGATTTCAACAGAAGGTTTCAGTTGACAGATAATGAGTGTCTTACCAAAATGTTTCTGATCATCTCCATTCTTAAATCCCACTCCAGGATCTTAGGTCATGTTATTTCTGTTAATTACTACATTACACTGCTTTCAGTCAAGAATCATTATAATCCGGAAGGTGCATAGGTGCAGAATAACAGAACAACTTTTTTCTTTGGAGAAGAGTCACACTAAAGTGTGCAAAAATTGAACAGCTTGGTTTTTTCCTAGCATATATGTTTTAAAGCAATATGAATGTCAATTTTTTTTCTTTTAAAAATATTTCTAAATTCAATTTAATACAGTTTCCAGGTGGTGACATAAAAAGGGCTTTGCATTGATTACTAGTAACCACCATGAACTCACAAAACTAATCAAGACAAAAATAAAATCAAGAGTATTGCTGAAATAGATCTTAAATATAGACCTTTCTTGGCCATGGAATACAGGTCTTCCAAGGTATGAGTTACAATGTAAGATCTATGATGTATAATCTGTGAAGTGATTAATCTTTTACTTCCTAGCTGAAATGCAAGACTTTATTTTGCAGTTGCTAAATTTCAGATTGATTTTTGTCAGTTTTACTCCATTGTTGTCAGCAAATATCTCTAACAGCAAAGAACAAGTGAATGAAATATGTCATTATAAATATGATTCTTAGAGGTTTGTGTGGAATCTTGTTTCGTACCAGGCAAAGCTTCTTCTCTTTCACAAGTGGTCCTTTTTTGGTACCATTGTGCACGGTGAGAGGACTTTTTGTTGAAGGCTTCCTGCCAGGTTTTGCATTATCTAGGTATCCTGGGCTCTCATGACTGCTCATTATTCTGGGTGAAAATACAGGATTGAGACCTTTAGTTTCATGCAATATTTTAAGGAAAGCAACACTGAATGAGAAAGGCAGGTGTGAAATCCTGCTCATCTCTGCTCTGGAGGTATTATTTCTGTTTTTTTGTACTAGCTGTAAATATAAAATATTTCAGTACAGAGATGGTGATCTCCACCAGGGTGGTGAAATACCTTCTAACAAACAATACATGTCAATACGGAGATGACTATAATTTAATAATCTAACAAATTCCTAAATTTCAGAACGATAAGACCTGTTGGTTTGCCTACAAATGAGTCATAGAATGGTTTGTGTTGAAAGAGACCTTGTATTGGGTTTGCCTGGCAAGGTTTTGGTAGCAGGAGGGCTACAGGGATTCTGTGAGAAGCTGCCAGAAGCTTCCCCCATGTGCGATGGAGCCAATGCCAGGGGGCTCCGAGACAGACCCACCGCTGGCCAAGACCAAGCCCATCAGCGATGGTGGTATCACCTCTGTGATACCATGTTTGAGAAGAGGGAGTTGTTGTTTCTGCACAGCAGCAGCAGGAGAGGAGTGAGAATATGTGAGCGGAGCAGCCCTGCAGCCCCCCAGGCCGGCACAGGGGGAGGGGCAGGGGGTGCTCCAGGGCCGGAGCAGAGGCTCCCCTGCAGCCCCAGGGGAAGCCCATGGGGAGGCCGGCTGTGCCCTCAGCCCGTGGGGGTTAACGCTGGAGCAGATCCCACCCGCAGCCCGTGGGGACCCCACGCTGGAGCAGGTGGATGCCCAAAGGAGGCTGTGACCCGTGGGCAGCCCACGCTGGAGCAGCCCCTGGCAGGACCTGCGGCCCCATGGAGAGAGGAGCCCGGGCTGGGGTGGGTTTGCTGGCAGGACCTGTGACCCCACGGGGGACCCACGCTGGAGCCGGCTGCTCCCGAAGGGCTGCAGCCCGTGGGGGGACCCACGCAGGAGCAGGGGCAGAGTGCGAGGAGTTTCCCCCTGAGGAGGAAGGAGCCGCAGAGACAACCATAATGAACTGACCGCAGCCCCCGTTCCCTGTGGCGGTAAGGAAATCGGGAGCGAAGTTAAGCCCCATAAAAGGGAGGGGTGGAAGGAAGGTGGCGTTAATTTCTGACGAGTTCTCCTTACGCGGCTGCGATGGATGGGCAGTACCTCCGCGGGAGCCCCCAGCGGCCCGCGCTGCCCCTGAGGCCCTGGCGGAGGGATCTCCCTGCCCGGCCCGGCCCCGCGGGCCCTGGGCTGTGGTTCTGCCCCTGCCCAGCCCAGGGGGCAGCGACAGGGCGGCTGGGGGGCACCGGCCCCGCCGGGGACAGCCACCACAGACCTTCAAAGATCATCTAGTCCAACCTCCACAAATAAAATGAAAGAAGACCTTCTAGTTTTAGGAGCTCAAAACTGTTTTCTTCTGCTAACCAATACTGCTTTTTTTTTTTTTTTTTTTTGAACAAGTTCTGTTTTAATCGCGTATTATTTATGTGTAACTGGATTGTGAATCATTTTAATAATCACTCACACTTTAATGGCAGAGTTACTGTGTATTTCATGATGAGTGGGTATAGTACTAGATCATTTTTTTTGTTGCTGACATAAATAACTTTCCTGTTTTCCTGGTTGCACTGGTGGCTGTACATCAGTTGTGCATATGAGGGAATCAGTCCTGTGGGGGATGTTGTGAGAACCAGATTGGTAGTTCTTATGGTGGTTCCATTTCTTACTGTCCAGGAAGAATTCAGATTATTGTTGGTATTTTCATAAATTCCTTTCTAGGCTTCTGATTATGCTAGCGGTAGTCTTTGATTGGCCCAGTAGAAAGCTAGACTGCGTAATTTTTATGATAATAACCTTGATTAATGAACGTAAAGGAGAAAGTTACAGAGCTTAGCTGATTCCTGTGTCAGCAACTTCTCAGCAGTAGAAGAAAACTTAGCTTTTCAAGTTTGTTACTTCAGTTGCCAGATTATATTTGCCTCAAAAGAAGGTGAAGAGATTATTTCACTAAATGGCACACTGATTCTTCCTGCTATTTGTTGCTATTTTGTATTACGGGTGTTTATTACAGAAATTGATGAAATTGCATCTGGTCTTGGGAGGAACAGAAAATTCTTTGGTCAGTAGCATGTAGGCTTTTATTAGACTGAGATGGTCTTAAATGACCAGAAACTTAAAAATACAGCTGCTGGTGGGCAGAAACAAAGCTAAAATCTGTCCTCATCAATGAGGAACTGGCGTGAATCCAGTGTTAAGCAATGATAGGCATATTGAAAATGGTGAGTGTTACAGGACCAGGCCTTCTGCCCAAGGTGCTTTGCCTCAGTTTTTTTTTCATTGTGGTTTGTGAATGGGAGCTACTATTCTTTTTTGTCTTTGATGAAGCTATTACTTCCTTCTTGTTTCCATGTCCCTGAAGGTCAGAAATCAACTCACTTATCTGAGATTATCTGGTACATCTGGCAGAAGAAATTACATAGTAACCCACTAATTCCAATTTTTTTAATAAAACTAATGGTTACTTAATGAAAAATAAAAGAAAACCTAAAAATAAAAATAATTCTGAATTTATGATATTGAACTTCAGATATTTGTGTGCCTTAAATTTATTTGTAAATGGAGATCATTGATTCAAGAAGACAAAGACATTGTGTAGAGGGATCCCTTCAATTAACCCAATTGTACCGGTTGTCCTCCTTCCAGTATTTGAACAAAATTCTCAGGAAGCAGAAATTCTGTTTCTATTGCTATTAAAGAAATGTTAATTGTTTAAAGGCACTGATATTTGCAGCATCTGCTATCATTTCTCAGTAATTCAGACCGAATCTCTGGTGGTCTAATTGGTTTAAGACTATCTGTTAGAAGTTCTGTTGTGGTCTCTCTAATTGCAGGGGTCAAAAAGGCAGTATTTTGTCTTAAATATCTGCTTTCGGTATGCACCGGAACACATACAGTTAAGATTATAGTGTACTTATTAAAAACAAAGTTTTGCATCCTTTGCCTATGAAGAGCAGCTTGAAAACTGGTTTGACTGTGTAGTGATCATGAGACATTTATTATACAAAAATGGCACTTATTTGATCAGCAGTACTTGGAAGGACGACTTCCAGAGAATGACTCGTATAAAATGGAGTGTAATGAGTCAGGGTTCATAGGAGATTCATGTTTCCAGGATGATCCTGATGTGATACCATCTCTAATGATGAGAATAAAATGATATTTAATTTATTCAGATGTCATGGTGATGTAAAGGATAGTAGGCTTATGTGTGTAGAGAGACAGAGGAAAAGAGATACTTCACAATCTATAAAGAAATAACAGGCTAAGATGGGAGAATACAGAATTCAAGCTGTCTTTTCCTGCTAATTCAAATTCCATTTTCAGTCTCACCAAATGCAGTGTTAAACCCCCACCAATAATTCTGTCTTAGGGAAATGAACTTTTACTTCCTGCTTTCTAAAAAGAAGCTAATTAAAAAGGTTCATAAGAATCACTAAAGACAGAGCAGGCTGTAAAACGGAAGGATGATACGAAAAAGACCAGTCCCATCCTCTTAGTATTACTGTTTGTAATTGGGCTTGAATTGAATGTGTCAAATCTGTGTTCCTGAATATAACATTAGTCATAGGTGCTTTAATTGCTAAACTTCTTCCCTAAAGCTAAGAATATATTCCAGGTAATCTTGACCCAATGGTCAGAATTGCCCCTGTGATGGTGACATGTGCAAGCGGAGCAGAAGGTGCACCTGTTAAATTACTTGAATCAGCTATCTAAATCAGCGGTCTCTGATTTCCTCTACGTTTAAACAGATCAGTTGCCCGTATCTTCCAGAATATTTGGACAAATTTTCCATGAGATTATTTTCATCTTTTCCCCATTAGTTCAGCCTCTGCTCTCAGTCCTTTTCTTATGTTTGAAGTACCTGGTTAGCCTGAAAATGTGTTGGTTTTATTTATCACTTCATTATTTTCTTCAAAGGGATGCTTGCCTCAAGTCTCATTTATTCTGTTTTTCCGCTAGTTTATTTTCAGATGCCAGCAGATATTTCTTAAGAGCAAGTGCATGTGTCCATAGCTTGCTTCTCTTTTTATTTGGTCTATCTAGAAAATGGAGTAACTGAACATCTCAGACAGGAATTTCTCTCCGGAATATATTTCACTTTAAGGTTATACGTTTGTATCTCTAGGATCATGCACTGAAGTCTTGGCACTGAAGACGATAGTGGTTTGCCAAGAAGATGATCAGTAGAAATGTTGTGGTGCTGCCATGTGCATACTAATGGAACGTCAGATAACGAAGCGATGGATATTTCTATTTTTGATCTGAGTATAATGTTTCTGCATTGGTGTTAGTTTTCTCTGTATAGGGGTTTGGAAGCATGCTGCCCCAAGTCCTCCTTGTGAGATAGGTAGCATTTGAGACTATTTCCTTACTGTCACTGTAATATTTTACTTTGGATTACAGGGTAATACAGTCTTTACACTTTCGAAAACTCTGAAAATACTATTAAAGACTAGTCATCTCTCTCCTTTTCCCTAGTTCGTAGTTTTCATAGACTTACTGCAAATTTCTGCTAACGTAAATAAAAATCTTGACAGGGAGTTTAGCACTTCTTTATGCTACTTTACAGGGTTGATGCTCTTAGCTGCTTTTCTCTTTTGCAGTGCTTGTATCTGACCCAATGACCTCTTTTTGTCATTAGTTTGCTCCAAAGTAATATATATATAAAAAAAATATTTTGCTGTGATTTGGTAAAAGTTGGCATACGCTGCCATCTCACAGCTTGCGAGTTGGAATTTAAAGGGCTTTGATGGGTTCCTTTGAGAGACTGTCATGGACTAGACTGTCATTCATAATGACCACATCTTCTGTAAATCCTTTAAAGTTTAATACTTTTTTTTTTTTTCAGTGTAGGCAATATATCAGAAAGCACCAAATTCACTGCAATCCCTGTCTTCCCAAGGGATTCTTCCCCTGTTCAAAAAGATGGCTTTTCCTCTCTGACTGGCATTGCAGTATTTGGATTGAGCATTTAGTACCTTATGTGAACTTGTTACAAGGGATCCCATCACAGATAGATAGATAGGCTCTCCTGAAGTACTTGCTCTTTTGCATCTTAATTCCAGTCACAGTACACATAGGATATCTTTTTTTTCCCCCATTGAAACCATTCAGCTAAACCACTCGACAACGCCTCCATCTTTATAAAATGAGACTGAAATGTGCCATGCATAGAAGAAAATGGTTCTCAACTAAAGATTATGTGGTTAAGTACAATAATTCACTACTGTAATTACATTTGTAAATAGAATTGATTTTTCCAATGATAGATACTCCAGGCCTTTGAACACAAAGGGAAGTCTTTCTTTAATTTCTTCTGTTGCAAGAGTCACCCCTAGAAGGACTTCTGTGAATTTTAGTGATTTCTAAGGTGCTAGTCCCACTGTTGGTTTTACTGCTGCTTAAAAATCTAAAAAAGCATTTTGCTGTTCGTCTGTTCTCATTGCCCTGCTCTCTGATGTGGGTTCACTACTTAATCTGCTAGTGTGACTCATCTAGATGATGACGCAGGCTAACCTTTCCCTGTATTGTGAAGGAAAGATGCTAGTTCCTTGTGCTGGGTATCATTATCAAATGGTACAAGTTCTACATCGGTCTGGATAATTTCAAATGCCAGTGGCCAAGGAGCTTCACCGGTCAAGGAGCAAAGAACTATAAGGCTGGGCAACTTTTGGTGCTGAAACTGAGTGACTGAGGTCATGCCTTATTAAAGTGAGACAGAAAAGCGGTGTATATAGGACCTCCAGTTGAAGAACACCTCTGAGCAGCTTGTCAGCAATGACACAGCATTCTTTCTAGCTATAGTACAGAAAGAGGAAAGGAACACCTTCAATGGTTAAGCTCTTTGGCATGAGAAAACAGCAAGAAATGTGCTGTGAAGTCCTCTAACTGGATATATGACACTTATCCAGTGTTGACTTTGCAGTTGATCTTTCTTGGCTTTGCCTTTACCCTTTACCTTTCACAGAAATTACTTTTTTTTTTTTTTTTTTTTTTTTTCTCCTCCTTCCTTGTTTTATCTGCCTCCCTCTTTCCATTTGCAATTGATGGTTTTGCCTTTCTTTTCTGGCTTCTTTTTTATTTACAGAAAGTTGTATTATCTCAGTCACTCTTGTCATAAACATCCTCATACTGTGGCATGAGAGAAGTGTAAGGTACATCTAATGGTACTGAAAAAGTAAAAACCACAGAATTTTGTATAGTCTAATGTCCTATTGTTCTGACAGCAGTCTTTGATCTACGCTACGCTTATTATTTATTAATGTATTTAACTTTTAGTGCGCTAATTAATATTATGACTGGACTTTATTACAGCTTTTGAAATAAAATCTAGTATTTTGGCTAATGTTTTTTTACCTGTAGTGAAGGCTTTATTTCTTAAGGGGTATTCTGGAATAAGTGTGTCCACTGTACACTGTCATAACCCACAGTGTGTCATTAACTCTGGTACAATTTGTGCTGGTAATAACTCTATAAATGCAAGTTCTTGTATTTCTTTTTTTTTTAAGTTAGGTGTTATTTTAAGGTACTGGAAACAGGATTTTTTTTTTTCCTAAATACCTCTCTATGAAATGTTACTGAGGGCTTAACATAAAACCCCAGCCTGTAAAAGCTGTTGCTGACACTGTTGCAGTAACTGCAGCTTAGCATCCATTAGTGATAAGGTGTAGGTTAAAAGGCTTCCCTTCTGCAGTGATGGAAACTCTTGAGATTGTCTACACCAACGTACCCAACAAAAATGAGGGTGGCTTAGCTAAAGTCGTAAAGTTACTGTGCATTTTAAAACCTCCTAACAAGGGCATGCTCTAGTGAACTAAATCCTCTTCACTTCTGTATGTTAGTGCTTAAAGAGAATTGTAATGTACTTTGTCATTTAATGTTACAGCTTGCATTGCTTAGCTCCCATAGTGCTGTGAGCTCCTTCAGGGTTGGTGAAAGTGTCTAGCAGGAGATGTCTGTGGGTCAAAGACATGGTTCTGTCCTGGAAGGAGAGTGACTTAGATGACAAAGACTGCAAACACCTTCTCATCTCTGCTGCCTGTGATTTTGTATAAAACTGGTAGGAAGTTTTATGAATCTAATCAAAAAGCTGGCCATATGGATAACTTAGAACTCAACACTTAGTGCAGTGCTACCATGATAATAATAAAAAGCGCTGAAAACATTTTAAAAGGGCAAACAAAGAAGTTGAAAGTAAAAGAAAATTAACCATTACAACATTCTTTGACTAAATCTTTCTTTAAATTATCATTTTAATGCAGCTTCACAGGCTGGTTTGGTATCCCCCAAAAGGAATCTGAGACAGAATAAGCTTTTTAATGGAGTATGTGTGATAAACACAGGGCAAGTTCTATGCTTACGTAAAAGGTAAATAATGTTTGAGCAAGCGTGTGCCAAGTACATCTCAAAATTTGACTTCTCAGGGTTGTCATTTGAATTTTGCCAAGGAAAGCTGTGAATAGTTACATTTACATAAATAAAAGAATGTATCTCCCATAGAGTCATTTAGGTTGGGTATTTGTGAGGCAGGTTAAACCTTTTGCCATCCACAGTGTTGCTAAACCGTTTATGTTGTATCTCTTCTCCATATTGGTCTGAACTTTTTTTTTTTTTACATTGAGGGTTGTTAATCTATGTCAATATTGTTGTCTGTAATACAATACAATTTTTCTCTGAAAGCTCATGTGATTGGGCCTACTTACAGCAAATAATTCATTAATTTTAGGTTGAGTTCCTAACTAGTATATTTTACAGCATATTATACCTTTTTGAACTAGTGACAAAAGCAATATATAATATTTTATATTTTTAAGCACAAAAAATGCATACTTCCTTTGAAATTAGCAATTGTGTAATGAATAATGTCTGCAGTATTTTAATGTATACCCTATTTACCTAAGTAGCTCAAAACAAGGAAGAAGGAGTTCCTTTACATTGAAAATATCTTTAGTCTTCTGAATATACAAAGCATGCATATATCTTATGCATTGCATGCAGATTTCATAGTCATGAAAACAAACCTGATTTTTTTTATGTTAGGATAGAGTTGGTTTTGGCACAGTTAACTACTTACACAACGTTTAAGATGCTCCAAGTTAGTGATGTCAAGCCTCAGGACACTGTTAAACAGAAAAGGAGGAGAGGTTGTGCCTTATTTCTGACTTCCAGCAGCCTTTGTTTTTCTTCCTTTTTTTTTTTTTTCCCCCCCTTGTTCTTTTTTCACATCAGCTTTTGAGCTACTGTCTGATTTATGTCTACATTTACCATTAGTTTACTGAACTATATTTTTTTGTCTGTAGTTTTTTAATTAAAAAAGAAAACAAACTGTAAATGCATCTTTTTATGATTTGCCAGCTACATGTAAAACTTGCAGGCTGCTATAAAAAATACTTTGATTTGATTTGCATTTTTATCGCCATTCAAATTAAAAGGGAACAGTTCCTACATTCACTCCTGTTGTACTGGATTCAGCTCAACAATATGGGCTAACAGTCAGTGCAGAAAAGTTCTGCTGAGGGAAGGGATCTGCATATAAATGGATCAGGACATATGGTTGAAGTGTCTTAGAAAGGTTCAAAATTTTTCTACCATCCTGGCAGTCTGTCTCCATAGTAAGGGTTGATGAGGTATCTGACTAGCATTTACTTGACAGAAGATAGCAGTGAAATGCACATTATCTCCTTTGTTATTTGTCATTGTCTAAACAAATTTGTTCTTGCTGTTACTTATCATAATAAAGCTAAAGACTATAAAAATACAGCTTTTTTCTGGATTCATTAAAAACAAGTATATCTATGTACAGAATTGTGTTGCCTTATGCTGTAAACTCGTAGCTGTATAGAATAGGATGGCTGATTTCAGTGACCTGACTGGAGAACCACATTTCCAGTGGGAATTGCGTGGGGTTCTGCAAGGTGGTGAGTTGTGTGGAGGCTCAGGCTCTGACGGCTGGGGGGTGCTGGGCACAGAGACCCATCCTGTAGCGCTCTGACCAGCAGCAGCACACTGAGGCAGGGTGGATTTCTCCTGGGCTTTCCGTGGTAGAAAAGTTTTCTGTCCCTGTGAAGAGTGAGGCTTCCCGTTTTCCTGCACCGAGCCATTCTGCATCTTATCCATGGTACCTGGAATTAACCATGTGCCGTTTGCACAGCGGTGAGTCAGCCTGGGTTATTAAGCTGCTCGTGTTTGATCTGCTTCCTGTTTCAGTAAATAGCAAAACTTACAGTGGCTCCAATGAGTATAAGATTAAGCTGTTACTGTATTTCATATGCTTTATAATAAAATGCTTGTTCTTGCAAATATTTCCAATGTTAATTTCAGGTATTGAAATACCAGCTCTGCTCAGGACAACCCTGAAATTGGCTTTGTCTGTTTTCTGTGTTTTATAGGGGATGTACTGAGGCACTTGCAGTGTTCAGGGCAAGGCATTTTTGTAGTATGTCCAAAAGAGGATGTTTGATGAAAAGGTAAAAGAGCTGGAAGGGAAAAAAAAAATCCCAGTACTGGTTTATGTAATAGATTCAGCTACATGATTGCAATGTTTTTTAGCATGCCTTATTTAGACGAGCAAAAAAAGTCTTTATGTGTTTGAGCCTTTCCTGACTTAAGAAAGGGTGCCTGTGAACCCATACCTGTGATGCTGTAATGAAGTGGTAGTGTTTGTCTGAAACCAACTGTTGGTTTGTGGCCCTTCAGGGGATGAAGGCTAGGAAGCTTGGAGGACTTTTTGAAACAGATTGCTTCTAGCCATGCAGAAAGGAAGGGAAAAAACCTTCATTAATGGTGAGGATCTAGTTCACAGGCAGAGCAGTTCTGAAATAAAAACCTTGGAAGAGCCAAGATTTGGGGAAAATCTGTGAGCTGAAATTTTCACGTTTGCCTTGCTGACAAATTAGCCAGAATAAATGAGATTTTGATTCCATACTGATGACTTTATTTCAGAGGAAGTTTGAGACCCCATTTGCTGTTGGTTAGACAGCATAAATTTGTCCTTTTAAATGCATTATCTGTGTTCTGTGGTTTATGTCACTGCCAATGAGCTTTAGATCAGGCCTTGTTCTCTGAAGGGAAATATTTTTAAACACTATTCAGTGTAATTAAGTACTTTGTTATACACAGGTGTAATGCAGAATTTCTGTTTGTGTCTTGTAGTAAACCCTAAGTAAATTTATACGATGGAAGTGACACTGAATATGTGACAAGAAGAGCTGATTTCAGCTTTGTTGCATGGGTCATGAATTCAAGTGGAAGAATTCCCACCTGTGCTGGAGTGGTGGCTTGCCACCTAGGATGCGCCATATGGTTCGATAGCTGCTACAGAACAGACTGGGTGGCATGCCACAGCTGAGATCTAGGTGTGCCCTTCACTTCACTGCTTTGCATGCCATATGGTACAAAATGCTGGATTTTGTTGTGTTACTTGCTGATCAGGTGTATTTATAGAAGCTATTTTAAAAGCCTGACGCTGTACGCATTAGAATGCTGTATGTGCAAAAACTGTGTAAGTTACGGGCAAACAGTGTAAGTTACTAGATTGCCCTGAACAAAGTTTATGATAATATAGGTAGCATTTCAGTTAAATACTGTGCATTTATAAAAAAAGTAAGTGTGGCTTATAGAGATAAACAATATTTTTAATAATCATAATTTGGAATAATCTAAATGTTTTTCCCGTATCTAACTATAGGGAAAAAAAAGAAGGAAGCATAAAGGAAGCATACAACCCCCTCAACTATATTACCCAAGATTTGAAATAGTTACTGAATTTCAAGTAGAGGAAACACTAGAAAGCATATTCAATATTAGGATAGAATAAAAAGTCTTAGCTGTTTAACTTGAACTTCAGCAGCTGGTCAAGCTGTTCTTTCTTAGCTATGAAATTTGTGGTCGTCTTCAATGAAAGAATAATGCCTGTGTCATTTGACAATTTATCATTCTGATGTTTCTATGAGGAGGCAAGAAATATTTTCAGTCTACAAACAAAACCAATTTGGTTTGCCAAAAGTAGCAGAGGATGTTAGTAGAGCTGAGGCACAGTAATTTTTTTAAACTGTAGGAGCTCAGTTGTGTTTTATAGCTCTAAAGTCTAATTATTCAAGACCGGACTACTCTCTCTCCAATGTACAGCAACCACTCCAGCTGACTTGTGCTAGAAATTTTAAATAGCCACTTGTAAGCATAACAAATCGGTCTGCAAGGTCTATGTTGTGATTTACTGTATTTTGTCAGTGCCTAGTGTTCGTGTCATGAAACAGACATCCAAATCATGACACTTGTTTGAAGGTTGTGAGTTTTTAAAAATAACAGAAGAGAAGAGAGGTAATATTTTTTTGGGAAGCGATGCATTTAGGAGTATTTCAGTCACTTAGAACTTCAAACAAAACCCCAAACCAGACACTAATGGTAGGACTGTGCCAGATGTCAACATGGGTAAACAAAGTATCTTTTACTTTGTGTTTTGTTTTGTTTGGGGTTTTGTTTGTGGGAGCTGGTGTGACCCCTTCATGTATCAGTGTGAAAAATTAAGTACCTGTTAAGAACACGAAAATCTTAAAGAAGTTTTTAAGCTTAATACTTCTGATCTTGGGATAAATTCCTTTTTAGAATGTTGTCAGTGAAAGAACACAAAACACTCAGTTGACACTAAATTTGTGCAGCCCACCATAATCAATTCTAGTGGTATGCCATTATACAAAATTTTTATTTCTGTCCAAATGGAAATAAGTTTTCATACCTGCTGAAAAACTACATGGGTGCCTCCACCTAAGTGATTCAGTTTGGGTTAAGAATGGGGGGTGTTTTGGTTTTTTGAAGGAAACTTCCTAATCAACCCTGACTCTGCTGCTTGCTTCTCATTATGGAGTGGTAGGGGCACAAGCAACAATGCTTTTTTTATTAAACTCAACCGGAGAAAATGTGTTTCTGGAGTTCTGTCAGTGCATTCAAACTGTAATTGGGCCTTTAGTCCACAGGGGTGACCTAAAGTCAGCCCAAAATATAAATCCATGTGTTCAATTTTCAGTACCGGTTTTCCATTCCACAGATGTCTCCTAGGGCAGTGCCCCGCTTGCTAATGTGCCTGTAGTTAAAGGCACAGCATGAATGACCAGAGCACACCATATGCTACAAATAGGTCTCCCAAGCGGCTGGGGCATTCAGACTAGATCCTTAGTTTGGCCTTTGGATGTGCAGTGGAGGTGATAATTACTGGCAAATTATTTTTTTTTTCTTAATGGCGGTAATCAGTTTCTAGGGGTCTTATCACTGGCTGCTTTAAGTTGATGCATCTCCCAGAACCTGCAGTTTTCTGGAGGAACACTATGCTAAATACGTTACTCTGATATTTGATAGAAAGAACAAGTGGATTTTAATTTCCGTGATGTAAATGTGCGTGGAAAAGACCATGGTTTTGACTAAACCTGTGCCTAGAAGCTCTTAGCAGGGTCAGTTTCAGGTGACTTTTTGCAAGGGAAATTGCAAAGCGCTATTTGCTTTTACTAAAGCAAATTTACTAAATAGTGTTTGTAAATATTTTGGTGATTGTTTACCTCCGTTGAATTATGATAAAGTTTTAAAGCATAAAAACAAATCCTTATGGTGGAAAAAACTAGTTTTCCAAAAATGAGTTATTACATGCACAGCAATTTCCTGACACTGAGATCTACTATGTTCAGCTAAAGGGAAAGGTGTGGTTTGAAACTAGAAGGCTTTTCCTTTTTTTTTTTTTTTTTTTTTTTTTTTTTGAAATGACTTGGGCACACCACAGAAACAGCAGTTGGGGTGGGTGAATGGCATATTTTTATTAAGACCAACCTAGTAATTCTGTAAGCCTCTACAAAACTTTTATATGGTGAGAGCATATATAATACAACAGGAGGATTTCTGTACAAAAGGTAAAGTCCCATAAACTGTGACTCTCAGACACTGTCACGATGCTGAGTGGGAACATGCTTTCACACCATTTTAGATGTTGGACAGGTTTCCTCCATAAATTAGTTTTAGTTTTATGTAGCGTATGTGCATGCCTATACATAGCATGCAGGACAGTGGAGGTGCTCAAATTGGCTCAGGTGATGTAGGCAACACTTGGGAGGTTAGACAGTGTGAAACCTCACCCAAGCTGCTGAGCCCTGCTCCTGTGAGATCTGAACACAGCAGGAAAAAATCTGGAACTGCACTTTCAGTCACAGTGCAGCATATATTGTAATATTTTCCTCTTTGAAGGATGAATCATTGCTTTGTTAAAGTAAATGTTAATGATATGCTTTATCATGTCTTCGTAAGTTTTGGTTAACAAGAATTTATTCCACCAGTGTTAAACTGATTTTTCCTAAATAGGAGCTTAAATTTTAATGTATTTTGAAATGCATCAAGTTGTTAGAGGTGAAAGGAGCTAACTGTGTTGGATCTGGCTGAGATGGAGTTAATTTTCCCATAGCAGCCCTCAGTGCTGTGCTTTGTATTGGCAGCTAGAAGGGGGTTTCTAATGCACCAATGTTTTGGGTGCTGCAGAGCATCGGGGCTGTCCCTCCAGCGTTCCCCCCTCACCAGCAAGCTGGGGGTGGGCAAGGTCTTGGGAGGGGATACAGCCAGGACAGCTGACCCAGAGTGACCAAAGGGGTATTCTGTACCCTATGACACCTGCTCAGCAATAAAGGTAAGAGAAAGGAGGAGGAATTAGGTGGGGAGCATTGGTTATTTGTTTGTCTTCTGGAACAACCTCTGTGCGTACTGAAGCCCTGCTTCCGAGCAAGTGGCCAAACATCACCTGCTGATGGGAAGTAGGGAATAACATCTTGTGTTTTCCTTTGCTTCTGTGTGTGCCCTTTGCTTTTGCTTTATTAAACTACCTTTGTCTTGACACATGAGATTTAGTTTTCCACCTGATTTTCTCCCCCGTCCCACCCTGCTGAGGAGAGGAGTGGTAGAGCAGCTTGGTGGGCACCTTTCATCCAGCCAAGGTCAAACCACCACACTAACGAAGGGGAGGCAAGGAACAAGTTTTCTTCCCGTGCTTGCAATGAGTGCTGATTTTACCTTAGCATTTTAAAGCTCTCCATGCTGTTTTAATTTCTAATAACTTCTTCTCTTAATTAAAAAAGTCATATAATCAGGACAGTAAGCTCTTCACTAGGGTGTCCTAATAAGGAGAATTTTAGTGGTTTTCTGATTTCTATTACTAATAGTATTTATTGAATGATATTTGAATATCAACACATAAAGAATATCTGTTATTTCTACGGTCATTGAACAAATAGAGTTTGCAGATAGGCAGGCGTGCCATGTGAGTGTTAGACCATTTGCAAATACAAATAGAGCCCAGCAATTTGGTTAACAGCGGATTATCCCAATGAATGTCATAAATCCAGAAGATGGTACAGGAAATGAGACTATGTCTGGAAGTACAGGCTAAAAAGCCATCAAAAAATGACATGTAAGTGTAAGTCAGCCTTTGCTGTGGGTCAGTGGTTTGGGTTGGAATAATGCTGGGTGGAGGTTATACAGGTAGAAGAAGTCTGTCGTTTTTCCTGTGATGGGTAGAAGCTGTTAGAGCCAAGATAGCATAGAAAATCGAGGTCTCTCATCTTGATTATTGTTACATTTAATCATTAGTTTGTGTGATATTCCTCTCTGCAGAGGTACGCTTATGCCAAAGGTTTTAGTTAAATTACTTATTTTGAAATTGGGTTCAGCCGCCCGGAGGGACTGAGACCTTAGGGCAGGTGTGACAGGTTGTTGCAGCCCAGCTGCGTGCCACAGTGCTGGCGGCGCTGGAGCGGCAAGGTGTAGGATGGACTGTGCTGGGTGGATGAAGGAGGCTCCTGGCTGCATCATTTCAGAGAGATGTAAGCAGTAAATGTCTAGGACTAAACATCTGACTTTCTGAGAATGATGTGTACGGATGTCACAAATGACCAGTTGGAAAGTAACAGTTTGTTCCTTGAAGAATGTGGTATGAAGCCTTTCGAGAGTAACAGAGCATTTACGTGTCTCCTGCTATACCTTCTCTGCTTCAGGAAATCCTCTTTATTCCTTTCAGCATTTTCCTAAATATTTATTCCAAAAATTTTTTCAGCATTTTAATGAGTCAGCCTCAGAGTCTTCTTTTTTTTTTTTGTTCCCTAGCTGTCCCTATATCCTTCTAACAGAGAAACTGTGCTGAAACTGTGTTTCCTTTTAGGTGGTATAAAGCAATCTCAAGCAATGTTAGACAATCTGTTCAGGAGTGATTGTTGGCCCTTTTAGCTCAAGAAAACAAAATCAAGTTTCATAAATCAAATCCCAATCTGCCAACATTATAACAAAAAGTAATTGTACCTGCTACTAAGTTAATTTTATCTCTTCCCAAATCCTTTTACAAGTTTTCAAATACAGTTTTACACAATGACACTTTCTTGGGAACTGGAAGATGATTAGTGTCATGAAATGCAGGAAAGGGATGCTCCCAGGAATGCTGATTAAGGGGAAGAAGAGATGAGTGTTCTGTTGTATATAACAATTTTGGTTTGAAAAGTTTGTGATAATGGTCATGCTCAAAATGGAGAGCTACATTTTTAGTTGGGATAAATTATATTGGCTCTGTTAAATTCAGTAGAATTACACTGATTGCACAAACTATGAGCCTGTCCTTGAACAAGCAATTTCTCCATGACTTGCACTTTGGTTCTGAAAAGCCAGTACTATCTTCTTTGATTCGATTTGATTACCTGCTTATACATCTAGGGTCATACCTTGTCAGGCACTCACAATTTTGTGTTACCGCAAGGTTGTAATTGTTGGGAAAGGTATAAACCCATTCAGAAAACCAGACAGGCAGATTTGCAAGGTGAGTTCTTAGATTTGAAGGAAATACATGAATTAAATTTTATGTAATTAAATGGAAGTAGCATTTTTTTTTTATTTGGGGTGATGGGAGGAAAGAAAGAAGGGAGGCAGGAGAGAGGAGCTTCCTGAAGAATGTCCTGATTTTGGAGACAACAGGGTTTTTTTTAAGTTTTATTTATGTTATTTAAGAGTTGCCAGATCACCAGATTTGGGGTTCGGGAAGTATTTTATCTCCTTCAGCTATCAGTAATGAGAAATGTAGACAAATACACTAGAATCCTAACAGTTCTGGGAAGAGCTGTGTAAGAAGCGTGAAATATGGGCAGGTTTTTCCATGAGAAGACTTGCATTGCATTTTAAATTTGTTACAGAAATCTTATTCATAAAAGCGTAATTGTTCTACCATGATTCTTTCAGTAGTGTTTGCAGTGATTTCTTTTGCATCATGGTAATTGTCCTAGCAATGAAAAAGATTTCCAAATGCTTACAGTACACAGCTAAGCAATATGTAATTGAATGGAACTGTCATTGAAACAGACTGTTTTTCTGACCTGTTGTTTCAGTCTGAACATGATGTTTATTTACCACTTTCATTATTGCAGCATCAGCATATAGAGAAGCTGTGCCATATCATCATGTACTTTCTTAACAGATGGCCACTAACTTCTTGAAGGCTTTTTTGCACTTGCTTGAAATATCTCATATTGGCACAAAGTTTCTTTCCTCAGTGTGACGTATGATTGACTGTTGAAATAGATTAATCTGCCTCTCCTTTGGTCTTTGAGCTTGTTTTGTACTGCAGCAACCCAGGTTTTGACTCTAATTTTGCACAATGATCAAAGCCACTTTTGCTGATAGCATGGTGTGGAAAGTTCCATTTGTTCACATCATTTGTCAACAAACAGTTCAGGTTGTAGCAATAACTGAAGACCACATTTCTGCCAGAAAAGGTGGAAAAACCTTATTTATATCTGCTCCACCATAATTGTCCTCTGCAGATGTTCCAGCCTTTAAATCTTGCTTTCTTCCCTCTCTGAGGCTGTGAGGATTTCTCTATAGTCATCTGTGCAAAACTGAGACCCTCTTTCTGTTACGGATTGTTGTTTGCTGACTACCTGGCTGTTGCTTTAAGCTGTTTTGTACTTTAATGCTGAATGTCCAGGTGCAGAAACCGTCGCTGAAGTATTTACGGGGTCAATGTCTGTCTTTGGTTTTGTGTGTGAGCTCAATATTCAATGCTTATCTTTCCTGGTGAGGTCTGTCTCTTTTTTTACCACGACATATACATATATATATGCACAATCTGCAAAGAGGAAGGTACACAGTTTAGATCAGTACCGAATAGCTGTGACTCCAAGCAAGCAGATTTTCTTAAATACTCAAAATAAGAGAAAAATCTGCATTTTTTGGTGCTGGAATTAAAAATTGCAAAAAGAGACAATAAGGAAGGTCTTTTCTACATAATTCAGTGTTTTGCTATCCAGAAGTATAACATATTTATAATTCTGATTGCCATTGATGTTTTAGTTGGCATTGATTTGCCTCTCTGCTTTGGTAAAGGATATCTTGGGATTTTAAAATGTCAGCCTTTATTTGGTTTCTGTGTCCACATTTTATTGGATCCTAGCATGAAGCTTTGGTCCATTGTCTTCTCTTTCAGTTAGTATGCTCTTTGAGCCTTGGAAAACTGTTTTTTCCCAATTTTAGTTAGCTTGCCATGACCCTAGGTAAAGTAACTTCATCTCAATTTGTGCTTTAAATACATGCTTCTTCACGGTTCTAAATAACACTTTGGACTTGCATGATTCCCTATGCCTTATTCACTCTTCCTGAAAAGAAGTTTACCCCTCACATATAGAAGGTAATAGTATAATCTGAATGGGTAAAACAGATCATGCAGATTATATATAGCATTACTACACAAAAAAAAATAATCTTTAGTGTATAAAATATGCTTTCTGCTATGCTACAATTTTCTTAATGGCTTTGGTTTTTTATTTTGATAATGAGTTCTGATGCAGTTTCAATCATATGTGAATTCTTTTGGCAGCTGTGGTTGTTGCTACTTTTGTTCCATCTATTGTTTGTGGTTCCTTTCTGCTGTCTGCTTGTTCTTAATGCCGCTTTTCAGAAGCTGAAATTACCAACTGGGCATTTGGCTTCTGTATTTTGTTCCTGACTACTTCCGACTCATCTATCAACTTTTCAGACCAACGAGTGTTTCCTTTGTGATTTGGTCCTCTTTTTCCGAGGCACTGCTTGACTTTTTCTTTACATTTGTGCTGTGGTTTTTTTTTTCTTTGAGAAGTAAGAAGATGATTATTCTATTGGGTGTGCTTAAATAATATGCACTGAAGACTTATTTGCCTATGTTAATACTAAAACTGTTTTGTTAGTACTGTAGTAGACCAAGTTAGTATAACAAAATAACATATAAAACCACATTAATACTAGACAGCTTTTAAAATATAAGCACTGAATGGCAAATACTTTCTCAGTCACTCTAAATTTTCATCTATGAACAGAAACCAAGTATCAAAACTCTCACATAAATAAAAGTTAGAAATACTTGCAAAAGTTAGAAGAATATTAAGAGTCATAGTAACACTTTTTGGAAAGCTTACCTATATGCAGGTATTACTAGATATTTGTTCCATTAAGTTAAATGAGCATTTTGTAATTCCCAGTTTAATTGTCACTGAATGTAAACAATAATTAGGTTCATTACTTTCCCTTTGGAAAGGAAATCGTAGCATAGGCAGACGTGATCAGGTATAGTTTCTAAGCATATGTATTCAAATGCAACTATTTCTAGCTGGTTTTGTGCCTCTAAAGATTCAGTTCTTCAGTCATGAAAATGAAGTATCATTCCTTAACTGGCATCACTTCATTGTGTAAAGCTAAGCGTATTTGGAGTGTTTTTATATTTTGAATTTTCAGATGTACTCTTCAGTTGGCACTTTTTAAGTCTCTAGGGTGTAAGATGATACGCATCACAGAAATACGCTCTATATGATGAGAGGCAAAGAATGTATGCGGCTGTATTTCTTTGTTTCTGGAGAGCCAGTTACGGCCACAGGGCTAAATGTCAGGTTATCCTGCCTATAGAGTTCATTGGCAGAACAGAACAGTGAAATGAAGAAAATGTGAAAGAGAGAAAGGGACGAGTGAATCGTGGTAGAAAGGAAGGCTAAGAAGAAACAGTTGTAGGAGTTAGTAACTGAGCAGTTGGTTTTGGCCCTCCTTTGACAAGGCACCTAGTTCTCCTTGCGGGCTTGAGCTTAATTTTGGTTTTGAGCAAACAGCCCTGGCTGTTGGAAGAAAAGACTATGACGCATTTTTAGTGTTCTGGAAAACAAGGGCAAACTAGGCTTTTGCCAGGCTATGTTAATAGAAGTACAATGAGAAGCCACATATAAAATACTTAACTATAGTTAACGGACCTTCTGGGAATTGTTGTTTCTCAGGTACCTTTAATTATTTACCCTGTGTCTTGGAATTCCCAGTTATTTGTCATTCTAGGGTAATCTGTCCAGAGAAGTGATCACCAAATGAGCTTCCTATATTCTTGTCATCTTGTTGCTAAGTAGACTGTTGACTCTTTCCAGAAAAGACAACATAAGCCCGATGAAAAACAAATCATGTAGAAGAGCTTGAAAGAAATGAATCCTGGCAGTTGCTTGTAATGTCTTTAATAAAATAGATCTTCCATATTTCAATGGCTTGTGAGTCCTAATCATCATGATTTTTTAAATCTAATAACTCTGAACAGCTTGTGATTCACTATTATAAAACTAATGTCGCCCATCAATAACAACATGACTGTAGACTTAGTCTAAGGTGGGAATCCTGCCAAAAGCAATTACGCTTTCTGCATTATCCACTGGATTGCCATTATATATTTGGAAATACAATCCCTTCTTTTCCCTCCTGCTCCTGTGAGACCAAATGCCGCAGAACAACTGGAAGCAATTGTCTCAGGACAAAGTCAAAATGCTTATTTTTAGCAAGTTTTTATTGCATGGCATATGTGCCCTCCCACTTACCTTTAGAGGAATTTCATGCAAAAAAAAAAACCAAAACCAAACCCAGAGCACTGCAGTTCTTCAGTATACAACTGTGACACTGATCACTGATGAAAATTTATTTTTACCTGGATTAAAGTTGATCTTGATTTTCTGGCTGACCCACATAGCTTAATATTTGCTACTGTGTGTTATGTCCTCACTTTCAAGATTTGTGTTAGAGTTTTTTCTCTCACATGCAGGTGGCCCTGGTTGAATTAAAATAAAGTTTATGTCTGTGTGGCAGGTTTCATAATAATTTTTACAACTTAAAATGGTTTTGCTTTTTATCATACTTTATATCGTGCTTTTATCGTACTATTTGTCAGGATTGTATATGTGTATGTGTGGAATTCATCTTTAAAGCTGAATTTTAAGCTACCTGTAAGTAGCTCGAACTGCAGTGGCTTGACTTACCCAGCTAGAGGTTGTGCTTTTTACCTGTCTCTTGCTTTGTCCAGGAGAGGAGATAAAAATTCCAGTTTTACCCGTCTTCCCCAGGAGAAGACACATGCATGTAAGGCCTGATGATCTAACAGGTGTAAAGGTGATTAAATGGAGAGCCATTTGCTGTGTTAATCCAAGAGAACTGTTTGATCAGTAGGTAGTAAGTAACTAGTGAAAGAGGCGGGATGACTTTATGCCGTGTCAGGGAGGATGTTCAGTTTGAAAGAGCAGTGGTTGTCTTCTGAGGAGAGTGGACTGGATGCACGTTTGTCGCATTGAAGGGGTACAGAACTCCTTCACCTGCTCACGTGCAGGCCACGGACATTAACAGGTCTGTCCGGTGGGTGGAAGGTGGAGTAACACCTCCTACCTGCTATGGGTTGACCCCAGCCGGCAGCCGTACGCTCACACAGCCACTCATTCCTCCCTGCCCCCAGCGGACAGAGGAAAGGACATGAAGAGCAAAAGTGAGAAGACTCGTGAGTCGAGAGAAGGACAGTTTAATAAGTGAAGGACAGAGAGAAAACAAGTGATGCAAAGGCAGTCACTCACCCCTTCCGACAAGCAGACCGATGTCCAGCAGGGTCCAAGCAGCAGCTACCTTGCAAGTCAGAGCCCCCCACCTTCTTCATCCTCTACCAGAGTTTTATGGCTGATAATGGTGTTACATGGCATGGGATATCCCTTTGACCAATTTGGGTCAACTGGTCTGTCTGTGTCCCCTCCTAGCTTCTTGCCTGCCCCCGGCCTACTCACTGGGGTGGGCAGAGGGAGAAACGAGCCTTGTTGCTGTGCAGGCACTGCTCAGAAACAGCTAAAACGCTGGTGTGCTAGCAATGCTGGTTTGGCCATAAATCCAAACAGCAGCACCGCGTGGGCCGCTACGTGGAAAGGGAACGCCATCCCAGCCAGACCCAGTACGTGACCACCTTTAATCCCAGTTCATGTTTGAAGCCTAGCATGAGTAATCTGGGCTCTGTTTTATTTGCCATCACAAATAATTGTGATGATTTGGAGGGAGATACTTTTTTTTCCCCCCCAAGTGCAGTGTTTTTTGTTTTAAGTGGCAGTGGCGATCAGTGTAGTTACAGGGGTTCAGGACCCAGGACTGAGCCTGAACTAAAGCATCCCATGGCACAGGCGGGCCAGGCTCGGCCACCCCAAAGGTGCTTGGCACGTCCTGAGGGTCCAGATCTCCAGTGTCAGGACTGGGGGGGGGGGGGGGGGGAACGACAGGACCAAGACAGAGACTGGAGTACGGTGCTCCAAAGACCCAGGCTTTCCTCTGCTAGGGATTGCGGTGGCACTCCTGAGAAGGCCCCACCTGTGTTTTTCAGATTTTCTGGTGCAGGCAGCTGGCCCAGGTTGTTGGCTGTTGCAGGCAGTGTTGCATCATCTATGCCTAAAATCATTGCCCGGAGATTGGAGAAAAGGAGGAAGTGTGGCAGGAGATGTAATAGCATCTTGGGAGGTAGCAGTACTGGCATAAAACATCTTTATTTTTCAGTGATCCTGGGATGACACAGTTGCTGTCTCTGTCACCTTATATGCAGCATTAAAATGGTTTAATACAGAAGATCACAGCAGTGTGCTGGTAACAGTCTTCTGCAGAATTCTCGCCGAGGGTGCTTTATTTTAATGTGCTTTTTTGAAGGTGGATTATGAGACGTTAGTGCCTTTATTGTAGCAAGTTTAGAAAGTATTTATTTAGCCTTTGCAGATGGGAAACAATTGTTCATGAGTGTGTGGGGAGGCAGTGAGTTGGTTTTGTCTCAGTGAAAGCATAGTGATTTGGAATAGAAGAAGGAGTTCCAGTAACTTAAACAAGAAAAGCTATTCAGAAAATTCACAGCCTTCTTCAGAAACCTTGTTCAACATGAGCAGTGTTATACCCTTAAAGCACTTGAGATTAAATATTGGAACTTTACATACCACTTTGCAGTTGGAATGGAAGAGGTCTGACCATCTACTACCCTAGCCCTAGAAAACCCACAGCATCCTTTTGTAAAGGGGTATTACTCATCAAGTTTTTTAATGACTTGTATTCTCTCACCTGAGGTGAAATTGTGATCTAATTAAAATTGATAGGTGATAACTGTTGAAACTGGCAGACTCAGAATTTCACCTGTACCGTTTAGGTTCTTTTAATTGGAGTATAGAAATAATTAGGGTATCAGAGATGACTGTGGTAGCAAAGACAGATATGCAAAGCTAAGAAGAGAATAGCAATACACAAGAACAGGCATAAAGGCATGATTTTTTTTTTTTTTTATTAAGATGCAATAACTTTAAAATACAAAACATTGTATTAATATTAACTCAAATCTGAGATTTTTTTAAAATAAGTGAACTTCTTTTTGTCCTTATGTGAATTGTATTCAAGGATCGGTGCACTAAATAGCTGGGCAAAATTAGCTTCAATGACACTGTGATTGCTGTCTATAAGCAGGTCAGGTGCAGCAGGGATTGCAGTGAGGCTGACTAGATGTTTTCTCTAGAAGGATGTCTCTTGGTCAAGGTGACTATGTGCAAACCAAAGAACCTACAGTGATAAAGGAGAATTAGAGATGAACATTTCCTTACTGTACCCTGGTTTTAGAACTTAGGCACTGGTATAGCCTGCAGTGTCAAAGAAGAGACTAACCCAGAACTAGCTTTTGTATACAGGCTGCGGTGGTCAGTAGCATCTGTCAATTGGCTTGAATTGTCTCCAGTGATAAAAAGTGAATAATCAGCGTGTTATTTACACCTATGGGCTTACATTTTCTGCAGCATGACTGCCAGTGTCATCCAGAAGGACCAGCTTTTGCCAAGTCCTACAAAGCAGGAATTAAAAAAACACCTTCAAATGGAAGAGATTTAAACCAGATCAACTTCTTACTTTTCTGCTGTTAATAAACTTCCAGTTTTGGCTTTATACTTCAACAAATGGAAAGTTATTTAAGGTATTTTGCAAAAAGCTCAGTGAATCTTGACCTCAGAGCTAGTTTATTTTCAACATGACAAAAAATTATCTATTTCCATAATATGAGTGGTCATAATGACTCATTTTATAAACTACAGCTGCCACTGATGTTTGCATCACTATTCTTTATAGTATATGTTGAGTTTAAGAATAACTTGGTGAGTTTTGTTTCAAAATTAATTGTCTAGGAATATGAACCGCACCTCTGATTATTTTTTTGTTGTTGTTTCTAGTGGAAGCTGTTCCTGATTAATAATACTAACAACTAATAATCTCCATAGCAGAGTAATACTGTTTTCTCCTAGTATTTGTGTAACAGACATTTTCATTATTTCTCATAAATATATACATGATAGAGTTTTTAATAAATCTTCTGAAAAATTTCTCCCACCTAATTTTATTTTCTTTCTCCCTCTTAGTCTGCTCCCAGTTTTCAAGAGGAGTCTTTGCTATTTTTGGATTCTATGACAAGAAGTCTGTAAATACCATAACATCATTCTGTGGGACTCTTCATGTCTCCTTCATAACTCCCAGCTTCCCAACAGATGGAACACATCCCTTTGTCATTCAGATGAGACCTGACCTCAAGGGAGCTCTTCTTAGCTTGATTGAATACTATCAGTGGACCAAGTTTGCGTATTTGTATGACAGTGACAGAGGTAAGATGTGGTACTTCTTATCTGCATGCTGTTTGCTAGAGGTATCTCACTGAAATGCTGGATTAGTACTAGAAAAGTAAATGAGGAATGTTTACCTGCAGCAAGTGTGTGTGCTTAATTGTGGAAACGAGCTTTTAGGACAGAAACAAAATTGTTTAAATGAGAATGAAATTATTACGGTATGTATTAATAGAATTGCAAGCATGTGCTGATAAGCAGTGTGAGATTAATTACATGTTGTAAAACTCTTCCTATAAAAAAAATTATTATTTTTTTAAAGAATCATCTAAGGAGGAAAGAAACCAACATCTGAGTGTGAAGGGCCATCTGCTTCCACAGATTTACTGCACACATGCAAAATCGATAGCTGGGCACCAAGCAAGAGTCTTGGTTGCAGTCCCTGCTTCTTTGGAGACTGCTTTTGATAAATACTTGAGTTCCTCTCCTCTGTTGAGCTTAGATTTTGTTGTTGTTGCTGATAAACCCAAATCCACTGCTTTTGGGCCATTTACTCTGTAGTACAGCCTTCTCAAGTCCTATGCCCTTTTATGGCTGTAGTAATAATATATCAGTTTATGAACTAGGGAAAAATCACTTGCAAATTGTGGTGTATCTATTAGTTTTATGAGAAGTAGCATTATACAGAAGTAGGGGTTTTTTTAACTGCCCTTTCTGGAATGCTGTTGTTGTAATTTTGTTATCAGATGCTACTCACTTAGTAGTCCTTGGCTAACTTTTTTCTATTCTTATCTTTTCCTCTTCTCCTTGAAAAGGCTATTTTTGAGGGCTGCCTGTTCGTTGGTCAGAGTTGAATATTAAGTGCATGTTCAATGGTGAGGTGCCACTAGATTTAAAGGATGGCTATACCGCTCCATGGCTTGTTAAGTAAGGGGGTGACGTTAGATTCTCTGCGTTTTGATGCCATTTTATACATTATGTTGTTCAGAAACCGAACAACTGAACAACTCAAGACAGTTCTTTATCACTGTTGTAAGTACTAAAGTTAGAAAAACTTACACTGGTGTGTAGCCTCCCAACAGTAATGTCATGTGGAACAATGAACCCTCAGCCTATTTCTCTGGCAGATTCTTTTCGAGTGCACATTAGAATCAGAAACATTCAGCTTTTTTAGAAAGGACAGATGTAAAACTACTTGCTTAGCCAATACTCTGTCAATCAGCTAGCAGTGTGCAGTACATGACCTGCCTGTGATTTATATTTAGGAAGTGCTGAAAAACTCCTAGTTCTTCTTGTGAGCTGCGCTGGCTGAACCTGGCCAGGAATAACAGCATGAAATTGTTATTTGTAGTCACCCTTTGGTTATGCCTTTTTTTCTTATTTGTTTGTTTTAATTGTCGCAAGGCACCCCAGTGATAACAAGCTCCAAGGCATGAACCTCCTACCTTTATGTTGAGTAAATGGTTGCTCCTCAGTGCTCCCACTGATTGCACAAGGTTAACCTGCAGAGTCAAGCAGTATGTAGTCAGCAACCCTGACATCAGACCCTGAGTACACAGGGTCCACAATTCCTCTAAACACTTTTGCCTAAGTGTTAATGTAGTGACAGTGACATATATTTAAGGCACGATATATAATTTAAAATGGTTCCACCTTCAGAAGTGAGCTAAAAAAGGCAAAGAAACTTATTCATGGAAGCTGTGAAAGCTAGTAGGAGTTAGTTTGACTTATTTAAAAAGAATCTTTTATTGCTACTTTTACAGCTCCTCTGTGGTTAAGGGCCGACTGGTTGAAGTGCAGGGCAGTTTCATGTCTCGTTCCTGTCTGTAAGAAGCGAGGCCGTTCAGTATGTGCATGTCCAAGCTGTTACTGCCTTACTACAGCAGTTGCTTTCATATAATGTGGATTAGTGTCCTCTTCCCTCCTTGCCTTCTCTGTATGGCCAGTACTAAACAGTGGGTTCTGGAAAAAGTTGTGACATTATTGGAGGATTCTATCTGTAACAGACTTGCTAATTTGCTCAGCCTTTGCAGAGGTTTGGGCAGGTGAGGTTCCCAAGCAGAAGTTTTCCTGCAGTTTAAAAAAAGGATGGTGGAGTTTTCTCCTCTGCAGAGCCCCGTTTCTGTTACCACTCTCCAGACAATTCCAAGTCCACAGAAGTATTACTGTGAATGCTTTTTTTGTTTGTTTTTCTTTTTTTTTTTCTTTTTTTTTTTTTTTTTTTTTTTTTTGCAATATGTTACTGCCATTGGAATAAACTAAGCTATATGAGGATGACAAATCTGCCTCCTGTAAGAAATCCAGGAAACCATTTGACATCTCTGCAGAGAGCACCCCAAGAAAAGGTAGCCCCTAGGAAAAATGGAAGATCAGAGGAATACAATATAGAAACATTTAGTAATGGATAGTATTAACATTAATAGCCCCTACTAATTTATGCCTAACTGAGATTCTGTTTAACTCTGAGGAAACATACAGTTGGATTGGAGGGCCTGAAATCTACAAAATGAGATCTGCAGCAATGCTACAGATTATATCTGTTTCAGTTTGGGATTCAGTTTTTTGGTTTGGGTTTTTTTTTTTGTGGGTTTTTTTATATAATTACCTTTTAAAACATTATTTTGAGATATAGACTTAATTGTAGGGCTTTTTAATGTTTTAAGATATTCCCTATATCTTTTAGTTTGCTTCCATTATCTTTCCTTTTTAGCATGAGTTCTCCACATTTAATTTTAACTTAAGCAGTTCATATGTACCCTTGGACTGTAGTTATCTGTTATTTTAAAATAAATATTCATTGCATGACATACAAAACTTCCTATCAGTCTTCTTTAAGGATGACATGGAAAACCAGAACTCTTTGAGATAGTAATTGAATTTATGCTTTTGGAAGCCTTCCATTTTCTGCCTTCGCTGATGACCAGTCTTGTGTAGTGCTGTATGTCATTACCATTTTCACTGATAAAGCTCAACTGCTAAACACTGACTAATCTTAATTTAATGATGTATTTACAAACTATAAGATAAAAGAATTCTTATTGCTTTATTTCTATGTTTATGGGCATAACCGCTATTATTTCTCATGAGAGCTATACCTGAAGCTTCCTTTACATACTAAGTCAGAAATTTGTCTCAAAGAAATGACTCCTGGTATTCTGTGGTTTCAAGAGAGATGAATGTGCAAAAATGTCAATTGGCTTGTGAGAAAGTCTGATTTTCTTTTTTCTATAATACTGTCTGCTATCCTTAAAATTGCTCTCTAGAATTCTGTACAAGTCTAATTACAAGTCTAATTCCTGTACTGCTGGAAATTGTTAAAATGGTATTTGTTGTATAGCAGAAATTAATTCCCAGCACTAATTTTCATGTTTCTATACTCCGTTACTTAATCCTTGAAAAGGAAAACCAGTCAAGTAAAATCTTCACTGATGTTACAATATATTGTAGGCAGTTGCAGCTGCACAGACATCACAGCTTCCTGGCAGGAACATGCCAAAAGGATGCAATGGAAGCAAACTTCTGTAGACTGCTTGTAGGCATTAGCATTGAGCCTGCTATCTATATGAAAAATATATCTTGGGATATCTTTCAGAATCAGGGATATAACTGTAGGCAACAGAAATAATAACTCCATTAGCACTACTGCCGAACATGGGAATTCTGCCATAGACTTCAGCGAGGTCTGGTTTAAATACAGTCCTGCGCAGGCACTGAGAACAAAAGCAGTTCAATGGCATTTCATGATAAGCAGCTGATCCTCTTGCTGTAATTGGATCACTTGTCTCCTAGAAGATCTCTCTCCCAGCATGTGGAATGCCATCAGTGGATCAGTGAAACTGGCAAAATCCCATTCTGAAGAAGGCTGAAGTAAACCCAAAATGCTGTCTTTACAAGGCTCTGCCCTGATTCCTTATAGCGAAGTAAATAGAAATTTTATGCAGTAAGAACTGATTGGGCCCGCACATATCTTCATTTCTGAGTCCTAACAATGTGTGACAGGTCAAACAGTCTACAAGGAAGTCTTAAATAAGTAATCTCATAAATCATATTCTAGAAGCTTGTTACTCCTGAAGTTTTATCATTTGTATCTTCTGTTTTCTTGTGTGCTTCACTAGGCTTATCAACATTGCAAGCTGTGCTGGATTCTGCTGCTGAAAAGAAATGGCAAGTGACTGCTATCAATGTAGGAAATATTAACAATGACAGAAAAGATGAAACTTATCGTTCATTGTTTCAAGATCTAGAGGTAAAAAAGGAAAGGCGAGTGATTTTGGACTGTGAGCGCGATAAAGTCAACGACATTGTTGATCAGGTTTGCTATTCTCTGTTCTTCAGTGACAGCAGCTAGCTATATTCTATAAGTAAAAAAGAGTTCATTTCTCTTGATCCTTTTTTTGATTATTGTGCATCATTTGGAAGTGACAGGTTTGTATTGAGGACCACGTTTATATCGGGCAGAAAGTGAATATACAAACCCTGTAATCCCTCCCTTTGCTCAAAGGCAAGATAATTTTAGCTGGATGATCCCATACGGGTTTAAATCCTGATTATTTTTTTAAATCTCATTAAGGCTATTCTACAACCTAAGTAGTATACTATATTTTATGTAGCTGATACGCTATTATATATGCTGCATTATAAATAGTTATGTTATGTCTAGGGATTAGTTCTCCTGATACCTGGAAAGCGTTTTCTACTTTTAAAGTTCTTTCCAAGAACCTTTTACAACTTGGGAAGGCTGTATCAACAGCTTCTCTTCTCCATTTAACTCCTTTCCTAATTCATGTCTTTAACTTTTTTGTCATTTGTGCTGTCCTTGGGGGTCTCCCTCTTAAACTGTGTTAACCAATATTTTATGCTGTTTTACATAACTAAGGCCTCCTGAGCTTTAAACAGAACAGAAAAATGTCTCCTCTCCACCCAGAGATATACTAAATTTTACTTATTTTATATTTTCATAACAGCATCACAGTACTCTGATTCAAATTACTGCATTACCTTCAAATCCACCTCTTCAGTCCTAGTATCTAAGGTCTCGCTGTCTCTGTATCTCCCTTCTTTTTGTGCATGCAGAGTATCAATGTAAATTATAAGGATAGCTCGCTGCTGGCTTGAGCTTGACATGTGAGCCTGTGCAGCTTCTGTAGGGATATATCATCAGATTGTAGATTTATTGATTTGAAGCTTTTTTGAAAGGCTGCTTGTTTTGATCTTTGTTACGAAGGTCGTTACATTTTGGAAAGGCTCAGACAATAAGCAGCGTCTTAAATGGAGTACGTTGTATTTGCCGGTTTTATTTGGAATTCATATCTACAAACTGTTTTTCTAATATTCAAGATCAATTTGAATTTGATCCTGTTCTCTAGAGCATTTGCAGCCTCCCTATCAACTGCAGTTTTTTAATATCATTTTTTCTGACTTGTTACTCTTGTCAAGAAATGTACTGAGTAGAGCAATGCTTGAGAGAAACAGTGCTTGCAGGTCGTCTTCAGCTGGTTCTGTGTGGCTTTTCAGATTGTTGTTCATTTACTTGACTGTGAATTTTTGTCTTGACCATGTTCCCTTAAGAGCCTGTAATGCTGTCATACAGGACACAAGCCTTAGTAGACTTAAGATATGTCACACCTGTAGTTTCCTCATTATCTGTTAGGCTAACTACTATGCCAAGGAAAGGAAAGAAATTACTTTGACATATTTTGATTGTGACAAGACTATACTGACTGTTTATCAACTTATTATCCTATAGATTCTTTTAAAATTAAGTATGTAATATTCATTATAATCTCTTCCTTGATATGAAAGTTTGGCTGACTATAAATTTCTTCAGTTTCTCCTTTTACCGTTTTTTAAAGATGAGAATCCACTTTACCCTTGTTACCACTAATTTTTGTGGTCTTTGTTTATTTAGTAGCAGACCTATTTTTTTATTTGGCTGTTTCTTATTTTGATTGCAGCTCTAGGTTATTTTTCTTGCCCTAATTGCACTTTGATAGATTCTGCCTTGTTTTGAGTCTTAGATTTTCTCAGTTTATCCCTGCAGACTTGTGCTACTCCTTAAGCATACAGATGGATAAACTTTCATTTCTGCCGTTTTGATTTGTAAGGTTATTGAAGGATTCTAGATAACTGGATCAGCCACGTAAGTCAGTTAATATCATTCCAATTAGTTGTTCTCCTAAAAATTGTTTACTGCTATGCCCCAGAATACGGTCTCTTAAACTGCTGTCAGCTGTCTCATGGGTTTACCCTTGAAACTCTCTTTGCAAGACACCCTAGCATTTTCTGGAGTTTGGTCTGGTTTTAAGTCTGTTATCCTTACACTATGTTTCTGTAACTTCCCTTCCTTATATAAAAAGGTAAACCCACTTTCAATTTTTCAAGTAGCCTACAATAAAATTTAAAATAACAGTTTCTCTATTAATTTCCTCCATCTCTTAAAATGAAGATCTGTGCTGAATAATTAATTTCTTGGCCTGTGAGTATCCTTTGTGTTCTTCTGAATTTCTTATCTAAAAGCACAATATGTACTTCAAGTCTTGCTTTGCCACCAAATTTATTCTTTAAAATCCTTAAAATTCCTGCCCCAAAAAAACCCTCAGCAATTTCCTTCTTTTCATGAGGGTGCCTGAAGTAGACATTTTCTGTCAGTATCCCTTTTCTTTTTCTGTGTATTTTTACTGAAGGGCATACAACAGGCTTTCTATTGACCAGTTTTTTCTTGAATACTGAAGTATTATTTGCATTCTTGATATACCCAGAGAGGAGCAACTTCTTCACTTTCTTCCATGCTTTCTATTCTTAAACCTGTCGTAGTGCTGTGTTTTATCCCACTGATGCTTTTAAGTTGTGGTGGAAACCTCAGGTTCACCCAGTTACGCTCTGTAGTCCTTGCATCTTTGTATAGACACGTTTGCAAAGCTGCTTCATCATTCTTGTTTGTTGTCTCACCTTATAGTTTCTCTTCCAGATTTCAATGATTTATGTAAGTTGAAGTTGAAAAATATTTCAGTTCCCCAGCTCTCCTCAGACTAGACTCTTCTCTGATTTGGCAGGTCAGTGTTGCCATGCTCTTTATTATATAGGTGCTCTCTCTCCTCAGCCAGCTTCTTTTGCAGAATCTCACTTGCCCCGATAACATCCTTTGGGCAGCTGTGCCATTACTGCCACTTCTTGTCTATCCCTGCTTGAGATCTAGTCTAAACCAGTGACGCCTTTTGTATCCACAGCTCCTTCATCATGGCTTTTGGAGCCACCACCAAATTTTCTTGGAGTTTTAACTGGCAGCATCCTTAGTGTTCCTGTGGATGAGTGGCACAGGGTAATATTTTAGAAAGCTGTATTGATGAAACAGTACACAGTGGCAGTTAGAGCAGCCTTACTAACCATTGAGCCAAGGACTTGCAGCTACTGGTCATTTTCTCAGATACCAATGACAAAGAAGCATTTTACGCAGAAGAGCTCATCTCTTTGGTCTACCTGCAACGCTTTTAGAAGCAGCAGCTGCATCAGTACATCTGTATGTAGCTCTTAAACATTTTAATAACTAATGAGTTTTAAGTAGTCTGAACCAGGTTCCTGTTTTAGAATAATTAGGTTCATATATCATGTAAATATGGAGCTCAGAAAAGGAATAATTGAATAACTTCTGTGGCCTATGTAACGTGATCCCTCTCAGCCTCTAACTCTAGTAATGTAAAACTTAGTCTTAAACACTGCCTTCAGTTATATTTCCGTAACTTCATTAAAGCAAGTATGTGCAATGTAGTTCACTACTAGCCTGATGTAAGCTACAAGATACCTACCCTGAATATTTTAGTTACATGTTAAGTGAGAAAATGACTCATCCTCTCTTGATCTAAATTGTTCTCATTGTTCAAAAGATGGAAGAAACCTCTAGAGTCCTCTTATCTCCCACATCCTTTCTCTGCAAATGTTTTGCTTCAAAATGCAAACTTCCCCATGCAAACATAGTCTTAATTAGGCTTATTTGGGAGAAGAATCCCTGCTACATGCCTGCCAGTAGAGACTGCTGAGAAACCACCAGCTGGCTTTGAGGGAGATTATGAGGAGGCCTCAGGGCAATAAACAACAATTTGAACTTTAAAAGACTTCCTCATAATGTAGATGCTTTCATTAATGTCAGTGGGCTTTTAAACTTTTTCTAGTTCAAGGAACATTACAATTCTGCTACAAAGGGATCAGAACCCAAGCAGGAATCTCTGAGGCAGCGTTCCTACTGCGTGAGGCCCGTTCCTCCTGTCCAGGTTGTGCCTTTAATACACAGTGTAGTAATTAGCATTCAGGTCCTCGGTTTACAGATCTTGGGACTTGGACTTCAACGTGACATATTGCCACCAGCAGAGAGTATGTTCAATGGCGTATTAGGTAAAATAAAAAGTAAAGCGCTGAACAAACTCAGTATTGTATGCCATAAAGCTCATAACTGGCTTTTACATCATACTGTGTTTTGTAGTTTTTAAGTCTCTGTCCACAATCCAGGTGAACATTCTCTATTACGGCTGTATTTCTTCTTTTTTATAGGTTATCACAATTGGTAAACATGTTAAAGGATACCATTATATCATTGCAAATCTGGTAAGCATTTTTAATATTTAAAATACCTGTATTATTCATTTTACTGTTTACGGAAACACATCAACTAGTGTTTTGCTTTAAATGCATTTTAGAAAACAGAGAAAAGCTAAGAAATGCGTGTGTTCAGATGGTACTTGTTTTATTGACTGAGTCTTCTCAGGGCTTAAATGCTTCCTGTAATATTCCCATCAATGGGGGCTCAGCACCTTCCGTAGAGCTTCATCCCTTTTGCTACATACTGTAGAAGTAGGGTATGGAAATCAGAAAAATAACTTTCTGCGTTACAGGTTGATGGATTCATTCAGCAAATTGATATTTCTTCTCTTACTTGGAAAGTACTTAAAAATAAAAGTTCTCGGCTTTCATTCTGCTAGACTAGTGAGTCTCAGCTTTACACATCTTCATTCCTCAGATGTGCTTGGTAATCAGTTTGAATCAATCTTTTCTTGACATAAGTGATCCGACAGTATAGCTAATAGTGTTCTTGAGGGGGGAAGTTCAGGAAATTCACTGAATTCTGTCAAGGTAACTTTTTTTTTAAAAAAAAAAAATGTGTCTAAACGTGAAGGGCTATTTTACTGACATTACAGTCAACAACAGTTATTTACTGAAGCTGAGGAATCTAATCCAATGTTTTTTTTGTAACAGACAAAGCAAGTTCTGCAGGCTTGAATTTTAGTTTTTCTGTTCCAGAAAAGAGTTGTGGGGATTGCATGGTGTGAGTGCCTCTAAATATTTTTTTTTATCATTTATTCTTGGACTGTGATAGTGTTTGATATAAATTCCAGCAGGGCCGAGAGTGCTATAATTTACACTCTGTTTTCCATACCTCTTTGAGGGGCCTGAGGAAACAGAATAACCATAGTATGTCTACTGCGCTTCAAAAATAACCCATCTCCTCCCAACCTTTGCTAAGAACACTTCCCCCCTTCAGGCGGGCAGGATTCTGAGGAATCACGTATATCACTAGACAGGGGCAAAGAAGCATTATACTCTAAAGGCCTCTTTAAAACCAGAACAGTGGCGTTTCATTTTTTTTATTTATTAACTAATTTTTAGGATAAAGAAGTTAAGGTACTGATATTCACAAAGCACCCATAAAATTCTTATAAAATTTGAAAAATCCCCTAACTGTTAGTTGATTGTATTTTGCATTGCGAATGTTGTATAAATAGCATTTTGAGTCTTAAGGGAAATTAACAGTTTAGAAAAATTGCCTAGTGTATTTCGTTATGTTAACTGGTTGCTATTTTAGCCATTGCTATAAGTTTGTAACAGTAAGCCCATAAGATCTAAAATTTACTGAATCTTGTATTGTTAAGCTGTTTAACATCATATTTGCTTCCTACAGACTTATACAGTTTAAATGCAAATTTTGTAGATCTTTTGTATAATATAGTATAAAATATATATGGTAATGATTTTTAAACTGTGTTTTTCTCTGTCAGAGAGGAAACTTATCTAGTACTTGTTCATATGCCATCTTCTTCACTGGATCTACATTCTTTCTTCTTTTCTTGACTGTAATAGTGTGCTCCTCCAGTCTGATCAGTCAGTCAAGAAACTGATCTATTTTAAGAATAAAACATGCTGACAGATGGAGAAGAGGTCATATTATAAAATGAATGTTCCTGTTCAAACATCAAGCTCACAATAATAGAAGCTCACAAGCTCACAAAAAAAACCTGAAGAAAGTTTTGTGATCCCTGTAGAAGTGTCTGTATTAGCATGTATTAGCATGCAGCAACACATCATTGATGAGTGTCATTAATATGCAATAATTAAAGAGCACCTCGTATAGCAATTGTAGCAACTTCTGATCATGTGGTCTGAAGTTGCTGCTTCTTTTTATGTCCACTCAGAGCATTTATTTAAACTGAAGTGTATGTAATCAGTATTTAATGTAAATTAATTTGTATGATTATTTGGGACAAGTTAAAACAGAACAAGGAGAACAAAACGTATGTACTGTTTGCAAGACTGAGAAGTAGTTCTTCATACTGGAGGGAGGAGGCAGGGGATGGGACGTCCTTCCACATGCTTTAGTGTTCCTAAGAGGACCCAACAGTGGCTGTAACTATTTCTGGCTAAAACTTGCTTGCCTGACTTACTCATGTCAGTGTTCCCTTTCTCACTGAAGCAGTTCCATTGAAATTAACAGGATTGTTTAGGAAACTAAGCATGGCAAGGACAGATCCACTCAGCTCTTGCTCTGTAAAGGTATATGTCTAGTGAGCAACAAGAGGCATTGCTGGCTGGCAGAGCTGATGGCTTAATCCTGGCAGACCAGGATTTAAACTTGGATCCTGTTTGAGGGAATTGTTGGCTTACACTTCTGCAGTAGAAGTCATATGGTAACTCTTTATTTGTATATACTATTGAGAGATCTGCCAAAACTGTTGGAATAACAGACGTAATGTTTTCTGTGCCCAGGGATTTACCGATGGAGATTTGTCCAAAATTCAGTTTGGAGGAGCTAACGTCTCAGGATTTCAGATAGTTGACTATGATGATCCTCTAGTGTCAAAATTTATACAACGTTGGTCAACGCTGGAGGAAAAAGAATATCCTGGTGCACACACTAGTACGATTAAGGTATGTCTTACATTTGTTTTAACCATGACAGGTGTACAGGATAGGAGGGAACTGGTATAGAAGGACAAGAGACAGAGAAAACCCTTCAAAACTAGCAGTGCCAACACAGTTTTATATTTCTCTGGGGTATTTTTAACGTTCTCTTTCATAAGACTAGTTTAGCAAAGATACTGCACTGTCAAAAATGTCTAAGACAACTTCGGGTTTTCTTGTGTCACTGTAACTCTGCACCTGACAGCTTGTTAGGTAATTGTTTTGGATGTGATGATATATTAAGTATCTACTGACTTTTTTTGGTTTTCATCATTCTCTATGTTTGAAATGTTTTAAAGGCAAATATGCAGTCGTATGTAGGCTTCCAGGGAGCACAGATCTCGTGCTTCCTGATAAAACATAATCTCCCAAAGAAGTAGTAAGACAGTTGCTTTGAGACAGATGCCTAAATTTTTAAAATGAAATGTTATGCCTGTGATACAGAATCATGGTCTGGTTTCAGGCCTGAGTGACATAAGATGTGACATGGGGCAAGCAGTTAAACGTCCTTACCTCAGCTTTCCCTCTGGATAAAACCAGGATAACAGTACCTTCTTACCTTCTGTAACCATTATGAGGGTCAGTTAGTGCTTGCAAGACTTTAAAAAAAATAATGCTATTTTAATGCTAAATAATAATTCTTTCAAGTAATACAGTCAGAAATTTTATTAAGAATGTGTATACTTAAATAACTCTAAAACGACAGATAGAAGACAGATAAATGGCAAATGTTTTAGGCATAACATTTTTGGTACTACAGTTTGAACATGAAGCATATTCTTGATTTATAATGAGATGCATAAGAAGTTTCAGGAAGGAACAGAAGAACCATTTTTGAAATTCTTGGAACAAAAATCCTTTAAAGCACGCAACCTTCATTTAAAGTAAAAAATAAAGTTTGTAGGTTCCTTTTTTCTGAGGTCAAATTTGGGGGTGAATCAGTCAAAGCTAAGATTTGTCTGGGTTTTTTTGTATTTTAAAATCTTTGTGACAGAATAAGTGAATTTCTCCTTTGAACTTTGACAATATAAACTAGTGCCTGTCATGCCTTTAAATACATGTAATATATGTATTGCTTTCATTTAGGCAAAAGGGAAAGGATGTGGCTGTAGGTGATTAATACAATTCTTCTGTCTCTCTGATTCTTGAGTGTCCAAATCTACCTGCCTACCTACCAATGTTGCAGAATCAGAGTCTGGAAATAATCACAGTTAAATGAATGACTAAAGTAAAAAAGTCTAACTGAAACTAAGATGCAGTTTTTCTCATTGATAGAAAAATAAATCGGTGGGACACAGTGCTAAGGGTTCTGGTACTTCTGGTATTAGTTACAGTAGGGGGGAAATTGCATGTGTGTTAGATAAGATGAAGTGGTTGCAATGTTTTAGTATAGCATCGAAACCTCTAACTTTGTCACAGGTATTCCGTTTATTTCTTCCTTGATAGGTCCCTTCAATTCTGCTAGAAATTCAAAGGGTTGAAGGACAGTACTTGGAATATCTTATGTTTTTGGGGTTAAATTCAATGAAAAAGGCTGATCTGTCTTCCTTTATATATATAGTCTGACCGAGGAGTATACAGGATTGTACTGATATTCAGTCCAGAGACTGAGACATGTAAAACTATCAGATAATTTATAAATGGTAGAGGCATTGATAGGTGGAAAAACGTGGATGTATATTGCAATGTTTGCAGATTGGTTGTATCAGTTACAGTATTTCTTTGTGTACCTTTCTATCTCTTGCCCTTATACACATATTACTTGTCATTTTTGCCTGCCATTACGTATAAGGACAGAGATATGTCACATTTCATTCCCGTCCTTGAGGGAGGTAGAGGCAGGGCAGAATCATAGAAATCATAGAACAGGGCAAGAAAGGTCTTAGAGCAGTCAGTCACCCAGCCCATCCTCGCTGCCTGGAGGCAGGATCAGATGTACCTGTGCAGTTCCTGTGGATAGTGATTTCACAGCTTCCCCAAGTGTTCCATTTCAAAGCTTAAATAGTCTTATTTTCTTGGTTTTGTCTAACCTAAATCATCCATTATGTTGCCTAATGCATTACACCTTTATCTGTTTCTAATGGATATGAGGAAGTTCTGTCCTTCTGTATTTAAAGATGGCTGCCATATTTGTCCTTGATTTCCTTCCTGCTAAACTAAATAATCCCTTTTCCTTTGAATTTTCTGCTCTCAGATCCTGTTTGTCATTTTGCTTTGAAACCTTTCTAATTGGTACCCGTTGTCTTTGAAATGCCAGACTGGGTACTGCACTGCATCTGAATGCTGTGCTGTAGAAATCAAAATAATGGCTTCATGTATCTCAGAGACAGTACTCTTTTCAGGGATTCCTTTTGTGTTACTCTTCCCCACCCCCCCATTTCCACCCCCCTTTTGTAAAAAAAAAATATTCTTCCCCTTCCCCCCATTTGTTGAAATATATTTATCATGAGACACACGCTAACATCTAGATCTCTTTCTGCATTGCTTTTCTGAACTGCTGCCAATTTAGATGGTCTCATACCATATCTGTGCACTTGATCATTCCTTTAAAGTACCGGATTTTTCTTCTGTTGTTGTTGAATTGCATTCCCTACCTGTCCTTTGTGAACATGCCATTCCTTTCTGTATTAATACTTTAGCCATGTTGGTTATCCTTTGCTTCTTGGAATAGTATATCAATATCTAACTTACTGAGCAGGTTAACTCACTCCATTTGTTCCTCCCGTGATCTTATGAACAACCTTTCTCCCCTTTTGGGTTTGAGGCAGTTATCTGAATTGTCTGTGGTTATAAATGAGCTTTTGCCACTAGTTCCCATGGAATCCAGGAAGCTGTCCTTGCAAATTCTGCATGAAACAGATAGGAAGGCTAATAGAAGCCCTGTATTACTAGCACAGAAATGGGAGGAGGTTACATGCCCCAAGCAGGTTATGTTATCCCTGGGATTGGAAATGATACCTCATTGCAGGCAATGGCTTTGCAGCTGTGCTGTATTATCTTGATTTTGTAATCCAAAAGGAAGTGTACATTCATTTTACATTACAAAGTGCAAGTCAATGGAATATGGCTGAGTTGGCTTGACAAGACCTATCACAGCATCCATGTATAGTCCTGAAAACTGAGAAAGACACCTCTTCTAAGAAAAAGCACATTTCTTTGAAATGTGCTCTTCAAGAAAGGAAAACATTGTTGAAAACCTGTTCCACAAAGGCCCAGAAGAGGACCGAGATCAAATTGTTTTAAAAGTGTATCTTCAGAATTTATAAAACATTAATTATAAGGAAATGCAGTCTTGGGATACAGATGAGAAGAGACACTCATTTGTTGCTGCACTGTACCTGTGCTGATAAAACCCACAAGATTTAAAGATTAAGCAAGACACTTAAAATAGTGCTTTGCTGTCTGTTTAAAAAAGGTCTTATCTTTCAGAGGTAAAGCTGATATATTGTTTACCTCTGATAAATTTAACATATATCTGTTGCAGCTGAGGTAGTTACCAGTCTCTGCATGCAATTCTAGAAGAGTTAATAATCCTGGTAAACTTCTTTGTAAAGTACCAAACAAACCTGCTTTTAAAAGTACAAAGGCTTAATAATAAGAGGCTGAAATTCCCTTTTGACCCACTGTTGTGTATTTACAAGTATTGCTGGGCTTTCTGAGCCTTAGTCTTGTGTCAGGCTGTTATGTCCAAGGCAAACCTTTTGCTGTTTGGAAGGACACTGAAGGACAGCACACCCATTCACATCCAAATGTTCCAACTTCCTAATCCAGTCTGTTTGGGGACAGCCTTTTGTATAATTCCAGAAAGAAGCTCAGTTTGTTCCTCTTGAAAGCTAGTGAGGTGTGATAAGTTGTACTGGGTTTGCATGGCAAGGGTTTGGTAGCAGGGGGACTACAGGGATGGCTTCTGTGAGAAGCTGCCAGAAGCTTCCCCCATGTGCGATGGAGCCAATACCAGCCAGCTCAGACGGACCCACCGCTGGCCAAGGTTGAGCCCATCAGTGATGGTGGTAGCACCTCTGTGATAACATGTTTGAGAAGGGGAAAAAAATATCTGCACGACACAATTGTTTGCCTTCATCAGTTTCATATTTTGAAGTCTCTTTTTATAGTCATCTAGTCTTTTAGAAAATTATCACAAAATCTATTTTTTCAAAGATAATGTGATTCCAGAATTTGAAGTGTTTGCGTAGTACTAAACAGTGTGTTGTTTATGATAAAATTGCAAAAGTTGAAAACTGCCTATGTGAAAGTGTAAGTCAGGAAGAGTGAAGCTTGTAATTGAAAGCTGATGGTTTAACTCCACTAGTGCTGCTTTACCTCAAGGATGGAATACAGAGAACCTGCAGAGAAATACAGAAGTACTTATTTACCTTGTAGAAATAATTAAAATTGAGATGACTCACTGATAATAGGAACAAAGAAGAGAACAGTGAAAATGCTTCTTCAAACTGAAAATTCAGAAAACATTTGGTCTAGATATAGAAGATAAAGCAAACGTACATTATTTGTACACAATACCTTCATTTTGAGGCATTCCTCTTATGATTGCAGTATGCTGGAAAATGTTTTTATAATACCAGGCATTTTAATAAAAATTATAGGTGATACTCTGTTGCAATTGCTACAGTATTAGTAGAAAAATATGATTGATTATGCCTGAATTCAAGTAGATTATAATGATTTATAAATAAAATCTTTAAAAAATTAGTTAATTTCAGTATTTATTATGTGATTTAATCAGGAAATGAACTGGGGGTGGGGTGGCTGGGTTTTTTTTATTATTTTTTTATTAAAGTGCCCTTGTAAAAACTGTAGATATGTGAATTTTTTCTGCCTACATTTTACAGTTGTCATGTTTTTGTTTCCTGGGCATAAAAAATATACAACTAGCAGTTGGTGTTCCAGGTACCTGGTTTCACTGGACTTTTGAATCCCAATATTCAACCTTCTCTAATTGCAAAAATATATATGAAAAATATGGATGTAAGAAAATTCAGTGTTAAAAGTCTTACTACTTTTTTAATAGCTTAAGGCTTTTTTGCATAAGCAGTCACTCATTCCAGCATAGTTGGTTTGTGTTTGGTTTTGTTTTTTTTAAAGAAGACTCAATTAACGAATGGAACATTTAGTCTGTGCAAGCAGTGGGTGGTTTGAGGCAGTATCTGCAGATTTGTCTCAGATGTACGGAGAGCCTATTGACCCAGATCCTTTGATCCTGCAAGTAAAAGTGGCTGTACTGTGCTAAAGCAACAGTATTTGGCAGACTTAGAAAACTACAGAGCCAAATCCTGATGTCCCTACGCAGCTCTGTTTCTTTGAATTTGAATCTACTTATTCTTAGTAATGGTAAGTGTCTAAGGAACTTCAGCCAACAAAGTGGATCTCTCCTGCCTGTTTTCCTGGGAACTCTTTATCACTTTTTTTTCAATTGGCAATTCACCTGAATATAGTTAATAGAAACAGAAGAGAGCTGCTATTCCTTCGTGCTCCATGTGTTCAGCAAGATGAGGCATAGCTCTGGCTTCACCAAGGCCAATGTCGTTTAGGACAGGAGAGCTTGGTGGAGCAAGGGGGATAAGAGAAGTGGGGGGTGATAAACGAAGCTGAAAGTAGTAGTAGTAGGAATGTGTCAGTCAAAAAAAAGGGGTTGGCAACAAGGGGAGTCTGCTGGGATATAGGTGAAAGGCACAGAAGGGTGGTGGCAGCTCGGAGCTGGGGAGGGGTCGGTCTGTATGGGGGGAGTAAGGGAGGAGGAGAAGCACTGAGCATCGCTTACATGAACAAGGAGAGGAGACACCGAGGGTTACTGCTGGGGCAGGGCTGGTACTGGAGACCAGTCCAAGGGGGTAGCTGCCCTGTATAGCCAATATGGGGTGGCACAAAAGCAAACATGGAGTGTTGATTAGTGTCTGACGGTAACTATTTCTTGGTAAAACCAGCAGCCTGGTAAGGTTGGTGTATTTAATTCTGTTAGCATTTGACTTGGAATTAGATCAGAGCAGACAGGAGGAAGTGTTTCATCTTGAGACAAAAGGCAGATACTTGTGCTGGTTGGGGTACGTGAGAATTGATAATGAAAATGATTTAGTTTTGGGTGGTTATCTTTCTTCTTAAATGTAAGACTTAAATAATTGCCATTAGTTTTAAATGGCAGGTTTGGGAAATCTGTAGAACTGCAACATGTATGATAACTCAGATCGTGGGTGGTTTTTTTTCCTCCGCCCCCGTAAGTGGATTTGTGCAAGATGTATTGTAATACCGAGTCCAGGTACACCTCCTACAGATTGTTACAGAGAACGGTGATGATCCAGAATATATTAAAACCAAATTAAAAGATCACTTAGTGTGGCTTTATTTAATAGGCTAGTCAGAAATTCAAATCTAAAGAATCTTTGTATTAAATTCCAATTTGGAATACTTTCTGTTGTAGTGTTGTTCAGCTTCTAGGGTAAATAATTTATTTCCAATAATCTATATAGGACTTTCTGTGGACTATGAGTAAAACAATACAGCTGAAGAGCCTAATGTAATTTTCAGGTTCTTACTATTCATGTAAGTATTGGTCATTTTATAAACCAGAATTATTTAATCTCTAAATTCTCTTCTACCATTTTCAGTAAATGCACCAACCATTAATTATTCTACTAGAAAATTATCTAAATACATTTTTATGATCATCTCAATAACTTTGTCTTGGTTAAAAGCTTAAATTTAAGGTATTTACCATCATTAATAATGCTTGGATGGCCATTTTTATCATAAAAAGAGCAGACATTTAAGACTATTTCAGTAAATATTTTAGTAAAAGCATTTTATATTTTAAAATTTATATCTGCTGTAAGTCATATGCTTATGGATTTATGGCTAACGTTAACTTTTAAAGAGGAAGTGACTTTTGTGATAAATTCCTGTGTTCTAAAGAGATTCAAAGTGTATTTTTAGGGTAAAGCAGTGAAAAAAAGAAAAACACCCCCACACACAAAACAGCAAACAACTACCACCCAAAAAAAGAAAACCAAACCACAAACCCACCACTTTAAACATTCATACTAGTTCTTTCAAATCCATTTCTTACAGCATGATTTTAACAGGGAAGTTGTTTGTCTTCCTATTTGTATGTTTTATTCTCATCTACTGCTTTAAATTTCCCTGCTTGGTCTGTTTTCACTGTTACAGTCACAGGCTTCAGGTTTTGCTGCTGTATCCCGCTGATTTTATCATGGTGAGGAGCAACATACTTTTCTCTAGCTTAGCCTTGAAGAAAAAGGTTTTTACGTATTCATAGGGTGACAATTTAAAAAGCATATGTTCTTTGTGTTTACAGTAAATTAAAGGTGATTTTTATCATCAGTGGCATTGCTGTTTTGCAAGTGCATTCAGTTTAAAGTTAATTACACAAATAATTGTAAAATCTTATTTATTTTGTCAGTATGTATATCTTCCACAGGCAGTGGCATAGATCAGAAAACATCTTTTGTTTTACGGGTGAAATGCTGTGGGTTCATATCCAAATAATTGTTTTTATTATTTCTGTCAAGCTCTGTGGATTCAAATCCAAGTAATTGGGTTTAATTTTTTGTCAAGCTCTGTGTTTTTTGGAGATAGAAAGTTCACCAGGACTAAGCTTTAGGTTTGAGGATTAGGAGGGTTTAAAAAGCTTCCGGGAAAATGGAAAAGAATAGGTCAAGAATTAAGAGAGTTCGTAAGGAACTTAATAAAAAGAAGTGAGTTTAGGCTAGTAAACTTTTCAGCCATTGAGTAATGACTGGATATTTTAAGAAGCTCCGTGATTTGAGGTTCAAAGAAGTTGTTACACAAATATAGTGAATGTACAATTCACATTTGTGCAAATATGGAAATTATGATTAGAGTTGTTTCTGCCTTTATCATAAGGAGAAATTAGGTGTTCTGATTTATTTAGTTTTAATTATTTAGGCTTTTTTCAGAGGGAGGAGGAAAGGTATAAGGTAGAGTAAGAAGATACAGTGTGAAGATTTGCTTTAAGAGCTACTGTACTTCTCTTGTTTTCATACCTGATATTATTCTTTCTCATTAAGAAGTGTTTAAAGGAAAGATGTGTTTGTATTGCAGCACAGTATGACAGATTTAGAAAAAAAGACTACAGTTGTGAACAGCTTTCTGGTTTCCTTGTTTTGTTTTTAATACTAGCATGCAAGCTGCCATGTTTTTTTAAATGGCACTGGCTAGGAGAGCACCTTGCAGACCTTGGTGTCTGCTTCAGTATTTCACTGATTTTTAATTGCTTATACATGATTATTGGAGCAACAGCAAAATAAAAGCCTTGTCCAGCAGTGCACTGTGCTATGCCATCATTACTGAACACTCTCTGAGTGAACAATATTGAGTAGTCTCACCAGCTGTGCACTTCGGATCCATTTGCCATGATCAGCAGAAGCTGAGGCACTTCTGAAAGCATCTGTCCATCTTTCTGTGGGCACGGGTGGTTTAGTTGAAACAAAGGCGAAAGGATTTTGAAGATTGTGGGACATGGCAGAGATCTTTGCAATGCATTTTAGAAAATAAACGGGGCACAATGTTAGGTTAATTTGGCCTTCTGAACAATGGAAGGGATAAATTCCCACACAACTTTGCTATTAGCACTCCTGAAGGAGTGTAAGACATGCATGCTGACTTTCTGTTCTTTTGAATGGAAAAAGGTCTGGAACTTCAGGAGGTCCATATGCGGGTGCCATTAATAAGATCTGGCATTGTTCTGCTTCCTCCTGGAAGACAGAGGGTTTACTTTGTTGCTAAGACTTTTGTCCAGATCTGTAATTTTTTTCTTCTCTGACTTCTTTCTCATATTTTGAGGAAACATCTGTTTCACAGTACTGTTAGCTCTTCTTTTTTGCTATTGCATTACATCTCATGGAAGACCAAAGTACTTTAAAACCTCTGTCCTGAGTGTAAAATGAAGAAAAGAAGAAAAAGAGGGGAGGTGGAAGGTACCTGCACTCGTTTTTTCTGCTGAATTAGCAGCTCTGATGACTATAGTGAGAAGAGTGTTCTTCTGGTTTGGAAGTAATCTGGAGGGAGGAATTACAGTCCAGGAATCTCCTTCCTGTTAGACTGGCAGGTGAAGTAGGTAGAAAGGCCGAGCACCTTGGGGTTCCTAAATCTTGTGATCTTTGCTATAGTCAGTTTTGAAAGGAGTGAAAGAAGGTCGCTTTCCGTATAAGTACCCTGCAGTGGAAGTGTCAGGATAATTCAAGTGCCCTGTTCTTGCCAGCATCTGCTGGACCTGCTATGAACATGTCTTTGTAATAGGCATTAGGCTTCCTGGGATGTAGATCAGGCAGGAGCGTAGCTGATGGGCTAGAAACCAAAGCTGTTCTGGGTGTGACCAGAAAGCAGCACTTCTAAACCAAACAAGGAGATACCTGAAGAGCATAAACACATCACAAAATCAGCAGGTTTTCGTAAATTTTTCTAAGGTGTCAGGTTGCTTTAAGGCATACTTTGCATCTGCCCAAAACATTATGATGTTTCAGAGGAAAAATACCTATTGTTTGTTTAGCTCTTTTGTGCACACAGAATGCTTGATTTACATTTAAATAAAGGCTATCATCAAAATGTAAGTCAGTCAAACTCTATAATCTTTGGAAACAACATTTAATAAAGATAGTATATTTGTTAAGGTAAATAGGGCTTGATCTCGAACTCCCTCTTTACTGAGATTAATTTAAAAAAAAACTTTTTTAAAGGTCCGGTCATTTTACATTTTATTAATTTCTCGTCCCCTTTTAGTCAGGACCAGGACTGTTATAAAAAAATGTACAAATAATCAGTTGATATTTCCAAATGTATTGCATATATATGCGATTATTTTCAGCTGGAAGCAAGTCTGTTGTAAAGGCTGCCATTTTTCACAAGAGCTTAATTCCGTTATAAAGATCAAAGAGGAATAAGCTGGAGTTCAGCCTCTCCTGGGCTCCCCGACCTCTGCCTCCTGTGTCTGGTGTTTTGAAACATGCCCATAGGTAACGGAGATGCATGCTCCTGTGCTTAAAGTCCATTTGCGTTTGAATGCAGCCAGCCCAACGTGCTGCTTCATACAGGCTCCCATTCATGCTAATGCCTGCACAGAACAAATGAGAACAATGTGTGATTATGGGCACAATTAAAAGCCATCTGGATTTACAATGACATTTAGTGTACAACATCTGACAACGACTCTTATTTCTATTGGAAGTAACAATTTGCATTCCTGTGCTCTGTCCTGACAGTATGCAGAGCATCACAGGAGATCCTGAAGGAGGTAGTTTCCTACCAATTAGTGAATTTTCCGCTGTTTCATCAGACCGCTTTTCAATGTTTTCCAAAGTGTGTAATACTATCCATTCCGAAATAGCCTCCAGATATATTAATTAAAGACAGACCCTTAAGAAATAGGTGCTTGACTTGCACTAGTTTGACTACATGGAAAGTCACAAGAGGTAGTTACCTAATTCCTTTACTAGTTCTTGGCACATAAATTTGTCTCTCATTCTTTTTGCTTGCGGGTTTATATATGTATGTACCTATTTTTTTATCAAAATCAATTTTTTTAAATGTATAAAATATAAAAATGTAGGAGTGCTTCTATATATACAAATCTCTAGCAGGTACTTCTGAAATTACAAACAATTTGACAGTTTTGTGAATATTTTGACCAAAAAGTGCAATTATATACAAAGTACTATGAAAAGACAGTTTTGCTTTAGTGATAACTTACTAGTGTTCAAGTAGGGAAATACTTTGCTGTGGGAAAAATGCACGGAATTCATATGAGAGATTTTATTGAATATAATTATCAAAGCAAAATAAAGCTGTAACATATTAAAACAAGGGACTGTTTGATATCCCAATTTAGTCTGTGTATAGTGTAGTGAAGTATTACAAACAAGGTAAAAAAAATGTGTAGTGAACCACTGGAAAAATATTACTAGTATAGAGCAGTAAGCTGAATATTTAATATACTCACAACCTACAAGGACATACAGTTTGTATCTTCACTGCATGTGATGTACATTTGTTGGTACTAAAGTATATTTAAATTGTTTAAATCTAAGGAAAAATGCTAAACTTTTGCTTATACCTATTGATTCTACTCACCTGCTCTTGAAACAAAGAACATTTCCTGTATTACTTCTCTTTGAATCTTACCTCTCTCTAAGGGAAAACGTTTGTATGTGGTTTTAGACCTCTTTTCTCTTAACCTCTGTTGGTGACACAGTGTCCCTTCTGCTATTCCAATAACAGCCCCCACACATGGTGAGGAACATTCTCCTGTGCCTCTTTCAGACTGATTTCAGCCTTCTTGAACAGCGTTTCACCTGGACGTGCCGTTGTGGCAGAGGTCTCCCTAGTGTCTCGTATACTAGCAGGGCGTTCTTTGACTGCTGGTACAGTCTGCCCAAAATACCCTGTTACTGTGTTTGTATTTCTCGCTGTTGTGTTAGGTTAGGGCTGAATGGCGAATTCATAGTCCCCTTGAGTGGGTTTAATTCAGGTTTAGTGTGTCTATGGCACAAACATATGTATCTAAGCTGACCACCCTCGACTCCTCCAGTAGTCTCGGAAGCCACTGGAGATCAAATTAATGACATCTAAGGCATGAGTCATTTCATCTTAAAGGAGGTGGCTAACAGGTCAAATGAAGCACACCTTAAAACGCTTGTTTCTCTTCTCTGGCTGTAAAAGAAACAATTAGTACGTCAAGGATAGATTTAGACATTGGAGATATTCCAATCCAGAAAAAAAAATCAACTTTTTTTTCTTCTTTTTTTGCATTTCTCTCTTCCACTGCCCAGGTATGTTCTTTTAATGTTGTATTTTAAATCTCTAAGCATATCTCTCAACTTTGTCTTCAGCACAGGGACAGCATTGGGTTAAATGCAGGACTAACAGGCTAACATTACATCTTTTTGTAATATCTTACAGCTTTAAAATACATATACAAAAAAAATCTTTTGCTTCTGGTGGTGTCTCGTGCAATTTCATCTTCAGAAGATCCAGTTACTGGTTGTACAAAATAGGGTACTGGGCTTTTTAGTTAAGGATTTCTGGTATCTTCTCAATTACTGGAAAACAGCTAAAGTTAGAAAATTCCAACATCCTGCCAGTTTTTCTTGAACAGTGCATGATTAATATCTTCTGCTTAGTCTGGGAGAACTTTGGTTTTACTTTTCAAATTCATCTTTGCAGTTGCAGCTTACAAATTTTATTAAGATCTATAGTACATTATAAATCTAAGTGGTTTCTCTTCTTGGCAATTAGTGCATTTATTTATTTAGAGAGAATTATTTTCATATGACGTGCGTGCAATCAGTGTTTCATAGCAAATAACATGAAGTTCTTAGGCTCTTCAGTGCATTATATTATAGTTCATAACCAGCTTATTATTATCATAATTCTAGAAATACGAGAAGTGAGATTATTTTTTGCCTATTCTTTGCCATGTTTTAATTAATACAGGTGATTCTGTAGGAAGTATAGGTTAGTACTTAGCCATTTTGTATTAAAGTTGCTGAGTTAATCACGTAAAGTTGAAAGGAAGTGAAGTTAGGAGGTTTACACTGCTGTAAAACTAGTAGGCTGTAAGAGCCCATCCCACTTCCACAGAATAATATTCCAAATAGTGCTCCCACTTATTTTAATAGTGCAGATCAGGATGTGGATGCATCTCCAGTATAAAACAAAGTGAAGGAGGACAGAGCTAATGAATCCTTGAACTTAGGACAATTTTATTTGTTACACAGACACAAACACACACAGCCACCCCTCTGCACAAGCAGGTTGTTGGGCTGTCACTTCTTGTTTATGGCAACGAGTTCACTTTGGTTTAGTTTGTCAGCTTGACATCTATTCATTAAGCTACGGATAGTTTTAATGAGCCCCATGAAGGTTATTAGGAGCTGAAAGTGCATGCAGAAAAAAGCAGTAAGAAATAATGCATGGGCTGTTTGCTTTCATGGCATCTCCAACAACACGAAGGTGTAAGATGCTTATAAAAGATTTTGAGATCCTTAGATTAAGGCTGACTTAAACTAAATTAAAGCATGTGGACTTTATGTATATGGTGATGTGTATACACGTACAGATATATATTGGTAGACAAAGCCCTACACAAACTGAATATATGACTGAGTTGTGAATATTCAGGCCAGTAATTACTTACTATAGAGTTAATATTCTTGAGATGATGCATTAAACATATCCCAATAACCAAATGAAACAGAATAACTGATTTAGATAGCACTGTAATATCTCAATTTCAAGCTCTTATTTTCTCTGCTACCTAAAGTATGTTTTGGTGGTTAATGTCCGTGCTGTATCCGAAGTTTCTTAAAAATGCTAGTGTGGAGGAATATGTTTCTGTACTGCAAAAAGCTACACTTAAAGAAACATTGCTTGTCAGTCCTAAATAAATGAGTCCGGGTCCTTTCCCTTCTCTCTGTTACCTTCTCTCCTCGTCCCGACATCCATGTCCACCACTTAATCACTGGTACTCCAGTAGCAGCAAGTAGTATCGGCTCCAGCCTGTCTTTCACTTCATTCTTCTGCTGTTCTGATCCCTTTAAAGATTTCCATACAAGTCACTGAGAGAACTTTCTTGAGAAGATTCATATTAATCACCCAGTAAGTTTTATATATCTGAAAAAAAAGAGTTCCACCTTCGTTTTCTTCCTTTCCAAGGTACAATTGCGTACAGAAATGACCTCAATTCAGGAGCCTGCCTTGGTTACAAGAGCCTTCTGCATGACTTGATCTACCTAATTAAAATTCTCATTAAAGTCTGAGCCATTGAAGCAAAGAGCCAATATATCATTTCTCTCTGCTTTATAGTTTATATATTTTCAGCATCTAATAGCCTTCATAGGGATCATTGCATTCATTCATAAGGCTGTAAGAAGTTATATTCTGGCCCATATTTCCAAAACTGTCCCTTATATTTGACATAATTGCAGTGGTTTGGGCTCATAAAGCCCATACAACAAAGTCCTTGGTGTATGTGCACGTGTGGTTTCTGTTGAGTTCATTAGTCCAGCGACTGAAGAATTTTACATCTTAAGATAACCGCTTTTGACTGCTTAGCGCCAGTTCTGATGCATGCAGTCACAGGATTCCTCCCTGATGGCTCAAAAGTTGTAAAGCTCCTTAAATTGTGTCAGACTAGGAACATGGGGCTCTTCCTCACCAGTACTGCTCTTTGAGGGGCAGTACTTCTTCCAGACGTCTCCGCCCAAAATGTGGTTTTGCATGGTGTTGACAAGGTATTGCACACTTGAAAATAGCTACCCCTGAGTTTTTATATTTAACAAATAAGTTAAGCACACATATATACAAGTGTATGCTGCTTGCGTTGTTGTGTATGTATGTGGGAGGAGATGGAGCCTAGAGATCTGTATATAAGTGCATCTCTGTGAAGAGTGTAATCAGAGGAACAGTTGCTTATTTTTAGAGGCTAAATCAACTTAAATAGTGGATTTTTATTTTTTTTTTTGTCTTTCACCTCCATGGAGTTCCAGCCATATCTGCACACAGAAACGTGTCACACTTGTAGTGATAAAGAAATGTAATTCATACTGAAAACAGTTGTAAATCCTTCAATGTAGATTTATTAGCACTGCCTCTAACCGTTTTGATGGAGAACACTTCATTAATTTGTATAAATGCCCCTCAGAGGGTAGTGACCTCCAAACTAAAGAAAAACTGGTCTGAATTCAAGTATATCTTTTTGGTTTTATTTTTAATGTTTCTGTGTTTAAGGGATTAGCAAAGTTATGGGAAGGTATAGTGAACCCGAAGCTGTTTTTTTAATTAAATATTTTCACTTCTTTTCAGTATACATCTGCTCTGACCTATGATGCTGTTCAAGTGATGACAGAAGCTTTCCGTAATTTGCGTAAACAGAGGATTGAGATCTCCAGAAGAGGAAATGCTGGAGATTGTCTTGCAAATCCAGCTGTACCCTGGGGTCATGGTGTAGAAATAGAAAGGGCATTGAAACAGGTAGCTTCCCTGGAGTGAATGCTGGAATGAGTGCATGTGTGAAGTTCTCTATAAATGCTTGAAATAAAGCTTGCAGCCTCCTAACCAGCCTGGATCTGGCTGGGAATAACGTGGAACTGAGCTCCTCAGGAACGTGTCTCATACTAAGATAACATATTGTGTTTGGAAAAGAGTCTAAACTGGATATTTTTGAAATAGCAGTAATCATTGATGGAAATACAAAATGCATTTTCTAAAAAAGAAACAAAACTTAATTCTTCTACCACTTTCATCTTCGTCTATATAGGTTCAGGTGGAAGGTCTAACAGGAAATATAAAGTTTGATCAGAATGGAAAGAGAATCAATTTTACAATAAACATCATGGAACTCAAAAGTACTGGTCCTCGGAAGGTAATTTGAATTGTCTTACAGTGTCTTTAAAGGTTTTATGGTGCTAAGCAACAGGTTAAGGTAGGTAGTGAAACACTACAGATTAATTAAAGCATGAGTTGTGATAATATTTATCCATAGGTGTATTCCACAACCGTCTTGCAGAACAAAGTAAAAATATGTATTATTTCTTTCTAACCAATACAAGTTGTTCTTTCTGGTAAGTACTACATAAGAATATTTTTTCTTTCAGTTTTGTGGATTAAACTTTTTGCTTTCTGATCTGAATTGCTAAATGTGAGCCAGTATTTGGGGAAATATGCTTCTGAATGACAAATGCCGAATCAGCTTTTCAGCGATGTTTCTTTAAATGCGATTATCTTTCTGCTCTAATTCCAAACCTTTCAGGAAAAGCCAGTTTCTCATGTCTTCCAAATCGGGAGTATTTCGTAACCTGTTCAATCGTACAGTGTGTGATGCTGATACTAAAACCTGTTAATATGTGAATAAAAATGGTATACCTGTGTTAGATAAATTAATGTGAACAAATATTATTAGTTCAATCCTTTTATTATCTGTTATAGTCTTTAACTCTATAAATGGAAATATTTACACTGGTAAATCCATAGCTAAAATAGTTTGTAAGCTTAAATTGAGGGTATAGCAATAATATGTTTCACCTTTTCTATGAAAGTTCATGTTCACTAGTGTCTGTGCATCCTATAAACTCTCTTTAGATTGGATATTGGAGTGAAGTGGACAAAATGGTTGTGAATCCTCTTGATGGCCCTCTTGGAAATGAATCTTCAGGACTAGAGAATAAGACTATTATTGTCACCACTATTTTGGTAATTAACCTCATATTTTGTCAGAAGACAGTCTGTCCTACAGTGATTTGTTTCTCGTCATTGTGTTAGTTTAAATATACTGTCTTTTTATTATTTGAGGTTGTGACCTGTTACTCATTATGATACGTAAATAAAATGTGAACATTAAGGAAATGTGCTTCAGTATGCAGTTTTATTGTGTAGAAGAAAAGTTGTCATTGATTTAACATTCTAGAAAACTAAAATTTTCAGACCTGAAAATGGAAATTTAATACCTGCTTTCAAAGGAGAGGTGCTTTGTCTGAGAGCAGAAACATAGTTTTAGAGAACAGATTTTGCCAAACAGTGAAGAGACTGGTTCTTATGTTTCAGAATTATAGCTACTGTGGATTGGTGAAGTGTAAAATAAAACATTAAAAGTTGTATTCTAGTTGTCTAGAAAATTAACATCACGTACTGCCACAGAACAGCATGTTTCCGGAAGTTACACAGCTTCTTCACCAGTTTGGACAAGTCACAGGCTAGCGTAGGAATTTCACTGAATGCAAGAATAGTTAGGTAACAACTGAGCAAAGAGGAGATACGTTACTTTAATGCAATTTATGACTCATCAGCAGTTTTGCTGATGATAGAACTTTTCTGTGTAGTTACAGATACCTTAACGTATTGTTTGTGTAGTAATTCAATAAAGATATAGCTTGGAGAGCCTGAAGTATTTTCCCAGGAAGGGATGTGGTTGTGAAATAGGAAAGAATTTTCTTGTATTAAGACCACAAGAAAAGCGACTAAATATCTTTGCCTTCTTCCATTCAAACTGTGTGAGCGAAAGAAACTGATTTTGGAACTTTTTCTTCTCTGAATAACTCCTGTTAACATTCATGGTCATTATTAACATACTGCTGGGAATCACTATACCTGTAAGTATCGTTATTTGTGTATGGCTGTGGAGAATGCAGCTTTTAAATGTGTTAAGGACATGTCACACTAATAATTAATAGCTAACATATACATAGCATATATGATTCAGATGTTACCTTCTCTCTTTTTGTCACATGTAAAAGGAAACATTAATCTATGACTTGCACAACTGAAATGTTTGTCTCTTTACCAAGTAGCTAAGGCAAGTTCTTTCTGTGCAGGAGTCCCCATACGTCATGATGAAGAAAAATCATGAAATGCTTGAAGGAAATGATCGATATGAGGGCTATTGTGTGGACTTAGCTACAGAAATTGCTAAACACTGTGGATTCAAGTATAAGCTCACAATTGTTGGGGATGGCAAGTATGGGGCAAGGGATGCAGACACGAAAATCTGGAATGGGATGGTTGGAGAACTTGTTTATGGGGTAAGAAAATCTTTTATTATAAAGCCATTAAAGATGACTAATGGAAGGAGTGGAGTTCGGATTAGTTTTCTCTGTAGAAGAGAGGAAAATTGTGTAACTCCTTTAATAGAGAATTAGTAGGTTGTATTGACATGAAAAATTTTGAAAGCAAAGCATGGAGTTAGATTTTAAATGCAAATGAGGTTGGGAGGAAGTGACTGCATGTTTCATCTTTCTGAGCAAGTGAAAGATAATGTACGTTACTAACACTTTTAAATGTCATATGCTTTTAAAAGTGCGTGTGTAAAAAGGGAAGCTTGGAATTTGCCAACCATGTGATTATATGTATTGCAGTGAGAAGAGTTCCAACTAAAAATTTCTGAAATTCTCCGTAAGACATTCTTGGTGAAATGAATGTCGCTGGCATCTCCGCTCTATTTTCCATTTGTGAAACGCAATAGAAACTAAACCATTCTTTGGTCATCGTATTAGCTATTACTTGCTTTTTTTCTTCCTTTACAGAAAGCCGATATTGCAATCGCTCCATTAACTATAACATTGGTGAGAGAAGAGGTGATTGACTTCTCAAAGCCCTTTATGAGCCTGGGGATATCGATAATGATCAAGAAGCCTCAGAAGTCCAAGCCAGGAGTGTTTTCATTTCTTGATCCGTTAGCGTATGAAATCTGGATGTGCATTGTTTTTGCCTACATTGGGGTCAGTGTAGTTTTATTCCTGGTCAGCAGATTTAGCCCATATGAGTGGCACACTGAGGAATTTGAAGATGGAAGAGAAACACAAACTAATGAATCAACTAATGAATTTGGGATATTTAATAGTCTCTGGTTTTCCCTGGGTGCCTTTATGCAGCAAGGATGCGATATTTCGCCAAGGTTGGTTACTCACCCATTTCAACTTTGTGCGTTTTTGGTCTCAGCCATCTCAGTGGGAGGAGGTTCATGGTGCATATATTTTCACTCTCAGAAAAAAAAAATGAATCGCTCTTTTTTTTCCCCTCCCTCAAATCACAAAAGTCCTTGAAATACCAGCAGTTGTCTGTGACGTAAGGTCATGATGTGTTTGATCGATACTGTCTTAATGTCGATCGTACATTTGCCAAGTGAAGTTATATACACCATGCAGAGACTGTAAAATGCATAAGGTTCAAGTCATTCCATGCCTTCTTGGAGGGGTACCGTGTTTTTGCTGCATATTCCCATTTTACAGTTGACAGTGCTTATTGTTCACAACAACTGTAATGGGAAAAAAGGGTAACACACTAGTCACAACCTACGCAGGAAGCACTTTCCCTCTAAAACTCACTGCATATTATAACACAGTTATTAACGCACTGGTTTTCTATTGGAGAGCCTTCTGTTGGAGAGAACTGAATTAAAAATCATGTGATGGCTCCAATTTCATGTGAATAGTTGCAAAACGCTGCTGTTTTTCCATGGCCTAGTTCTAGAAAAGTCGCAAAGGAAGTGGCTTAAATGAATTTGAAGGTCCGTTTTATGAATGCATAATTCCTCATGGATTTTCACCTACTTTTATAAGGGACAACTGTAAAGCACTTAACTTAATTTCTTTGCAGCTCATTAAACATTCTATTTCCCTTGTGCAGAAGTGGTTCTAGCCTTGAGTCAGCAAAGTGGTAAGTAGGTAGGTAAACAACTACTTGCTGCTCGAAGGAACTATAGTAACAAGTGAAATAGGGGCAACTGGGTTGAAGGAAATCAAATCAGAAGACCTACCTAATTATACTAAGCAATTTCACTTTCTTCCAAACAACCTAAAGAGAGACAGGGGACAGGTCAATTTCTGGCAGGTCTAGTGGCTAGTGTGCAAAATAAATTACACCAAGGGAGCACTTCTTAGAAGCTGTGCATCCCAAAAGGCAGCAGCAGGTTTTCAAGTTGTTCTACTGCAGAAATAGCAGAGCATTTCTTATCTGAGAACTTCAGCAACTCTGCGTAAAAGCTGGCATATCACCGTGAGATATGGCAGCTCTTATGATGGAAGACACGATGCATTTGGCATATAATACAGTAAGAACTGTATACAAGAAATAAGGCAGTGAAGAGAAAGCAAATTGTTTCAGGTCATGACAAGCTGATAATTTCAGTCCTGTGGGGTTTTTGTGTCGATTACATACTTCACAGGTTTAGTTGTCTGCAAAGTCCTCTATTAGCTACAAAATTATTGTTATTAAATCAAGGCCACAGTAGAATAATGATCTGTTGGCTTTTTTATCACTGATTTACTGGCTATTGAGGCATGACAAATGTTGTGCACAGTTTGGTAACTTTTCAAAGGTGATGTAAGAATAATGATACTAAATAGTCATAAAAGGCGCACAAAACTCAATTTTGAGATTCAAGGTTTAGTTTGTCAATGTTTAGTAAACAGCACTTTATTTCATTACAAACATTTTTGAGGAAAGGGGTTAGTTTGTGCATGATCTGTTGATTATAAAAAGAGAGAAGGGCTGAAAACACCTCAGTTACTTTTGTTCTTGCACCAAAACTATCACTATGGAATTTAAACTCCCCAGCAAATGAAACGGAATAGATATGAAAATTACTGTCTTCAGGCATCAGCAAAATAGCTTTGTGAAGTTAAATTTTGCACTATTTAACTACTGTCATTAATGAAAATGACAACCACTGTAAGAATCTTAGAGCAGGCAAGTAACTAGGGCTTCTTGACTCTGAAACAGAAGGTGATGCTGAGTAAGGCTGGACCACCTGGATCCTGGTCTGCAATAGCAGTCCCTATGTCACTATCAAGGGGGGCACAGAAACTGTAGTGCAGAACAGAATAAGATATTATATGATAATGCTGACTTATAGCAGAGTTTTCCTCATCTTTTTGGAGATGTGAGTGTACTCTCAGTACTGCCATACAATAAATACCTTTGTAAGTATAAGATGTGGTGCACAAATTTAGGTAATTGTGCACAGAAATTAGTATTTGATGACCTGATGAATGAGGTGCTTGTAAAGTGGGAGTTCATACTAGCATATAATTATCAGTCTTCAGAAACTTTTTGAAATGTACATAAAAAAGGAATGATTTATTTAACTGGGATGGACCTTATGGGAAAATTTTGAATATAAATGACACTCATAAAATTTTTACTTCTACAGTGTCATGTGGCAGCATAATGTCTGGAATAGCATTTCATTTATTCTTTTTTTACAAAGTCGGTGGCAGCTTTGTTTGCCGACATGGGCTTTTGGAGATTATTGTAATTTATAGCAGGTGTCATCTATACAATATAAAGTGCCATAAAATTGGTGATTATTAAATACATAGTCAGAGATTTTACCTTTCAAATATGTAATTACAGTATAGTTCAGTCTTTTAATTGTAGAATTATTTTATACTGAGATTACCTCCATGTCAAAATAAGTATGTGATATTTTTTCAAAGGTGACAAAATTTGTTTGCAGATTAATCTCAGTTTAGAAGGAGTTTGAAAGTTTTTTTCTAAGGTCCTTTTTAATAACATCTTCTGGACCTTACCTGACTTGATTTTCATGTAGTAGAGTGAATTAGTGAGTCTGTTGTGACATGGAATAAATCTCTTAATGTCTGAATTATTACAGATATTTTATACACTAGCAATTAGTAAAAATGGTTTGTCTAGAATTGGTTCTATTTATTTTTTTCCCAGTTTAATAAGTCACCTTGTACATAACTATCATGTTTAAATGTGCGTGTATATATATATATGTATATATAGAGAGGGAGAGAGTTACATCTCTCTATCTCTCTCTCTATATATTCTGTGCCAGAGTTAGTTTGAGGTCTCATTCACGATACAGTAGGCTGGGTGAGTGATTTGTAATTTGTTTACTTAATAGATAGAGGAGACATATCAAGACATACCTAAGCTACTGCAACGCCTTAGTACTAGACTTTCAACTACATGCACATTTCTGCCAAATAATTAAGCACATCTCCAAAGATTATGTACTCCTTCCTATAATGTCTTGTTTGGAAACAAAGTAGTAAGTAATTTCAAAGTTTAAAGGATCATTTTAAAAAAGTCAAGCTTGACAATAATGCAGTATCAATATTTCTCTACTATATAGTTTTCTAGTATTGAAACTCATTGAATTTCTTTAGTTGTGTGTTCTATACTGTTTCAAATATTTTCTTGAGTTCTCTTTTCTTCTCTCTTCTTGAGCAGGAGATGCAAAACAAAGATCCATAAGAGCCCAGCTGCTGCAGTTAAAACCATCAGATTATTATTATTTAAAAATATACTTTCTTCACCATTTTTCTGTACTATCACTGATTGTTTCACGTCTAGTCCCCAGTCTGTTAAATGCTTGTATCTTTCAAAAGTTGTGTGCACTTTTTAGTTTATGGGTATTCCTTGGGCCAGTTTTTATTGCAAATAATGCTATTTGTTTCTTAGTATAGATTATCCAGAGCAGCATAAACCATTGTTTTGTGGAAATCAGTGTTTGTCTGAATGTCTTAGGAAAATAGGCACTTAATTAATAAGTGCATACTGATTTGTCTGAAAACGCTGTTTCACTGATTTTGTTTGATCCTTTTCATAACGTCACACAAATTCACTTTGGAGGCAATGACGAGCTTACGTGTTCAGTATAGCACGTTATGATGGGAGCAGTTTCCTTTCAGGGTGTTCCGAACTTTGAAGAACTGGATCACTAAATTCTCCCTAAAGTAAACTCTGGAGTCCTGATTTCAGCAAAGTCCAGGAGATGTAGTGGAGTATGCCTTGATTTCCCATCTGATTAGTATGCAGAGCTGTGCTATGAGATAGCCTGAAACCCTTCCCTATAGTATAATGCATAATTTGCATAAAACTGATATTATGTGTTCCTTTTTAGGACTTTCATTTCACTTTACAAATCCATTTCATACTTGTTATTAGATCCCTGTCTGGGCGCATTGTTGGAGGTGTGTGGTGGTTCTTTACCCTCATCATAATCTCATCCTACACGGCTAACTTAGCTGCCTTCCTGACGGTTGAGAGGATGGTGTCTCCCATTGAAAGTGCAGAGGATCTTTCCAAGCAAACAGAAATTGCTTATGGGACATTAGATTCTGGCTCCACTAAAGAGTTTTTTAGGGTAAGAATTTCTGCTTTTTAGATTTGTTTCATTTTGAATAGGTCTTTGCTCATGTAAACATGTTTTTCTTAGGCTTTATTAAAAGGTTGCTATAAAAACGTGGCATGTGCAGCCTAACTCACAAGTATAAGTGATTTTATTTATTCATTGTCGTTAACATTTTTTTATCTATATATAAATAGAAGGGTCATGTTATAAGTATGTGAAGCAAAAGTGGCTGCAAGGAATTACCTAAAAAATATTCCACTGTAAAGTAAAAAACAAGGTATGTTCAGAGAAGGGAGTTGATGTAATTCATCTACTTAATAGCTGTGGCATATTTTAGGTAGTCATGCAGTGAAGAGGGACACGGGAAGGTGCACAGTCATGTTTTAATAAGTATTTCACATGATTTTTCAGGCTTGCAGATGGGGAATGGGATACAGCCCTTTTATCTGCTGCAGTAAATCCATGCCTGCTTTTAAAAACAGTTGCTGTTTGTATTTGCACTACAGTGATGCCTTGGAAGCCTGTCAGTCCTCACCTTACACCTCTGTGTATTTCAGTTTTAAAAATGCATGAGACTTCCGATGTGTGAGTCTCAGGCTGCCCTTGAGACACCAGCTAACGGGGTGAAATCCATCCAGCAAATGAGTAAGACACTAAGGCTGCTGAGAAAAACACCGTGATGGTTTTGCCCTGTGTGTACTCTGCGTGTCTCTCCCTGTACGGTGGAAGTGGATATGAAGTGCTAGATACAAAAACCCTGATGTCTTCATGTTTTTGAATGGACGGTGACAGTGTTAGGTTTCAACAAAATGTATTTTCAAATGGTTATAAATATTGTGTTTACATTTCAAACATAGCCTGCCATGAAAGTGAAATGAAACAAGTTCTCATAAATATTTTTTTAATGTACTTTATAGTTAGAGCAGTAACTTCTAGATTATGGTTTTCACTTGATCCTGTAATGCATACTTAACTGGTAACACACTAAATAGGAATAATGCTTGTTTCAACTGTAGAAAAGCATTGTTTTCTGATTTTAATGGTAAGTCCAGTAATAAGACTTGCTGCTGATTGCATTCCTGTTGGCTAAACCAAAATTAAGATCAGGTGTGTAAGCTAGTAAAAATGAGATTGGGTTTCTGCGGAGTGTTTAGAACCATGCAAGCATGTGTTTCTGGTTTTGTGAGCACATAAACCTTTCAGATCATGGCTATACTGGGGATGGAATGTGAGCTAACAACAGGTCAGTTCTTCTGAATAGTTGTTCTTTAGAGATTTTTAAGCTTTCTTTTAAAACAAAAAACATTTTGATGTGCATCCATCTGTATGTAGTTCTTGTGCTCCTAGCACATGTATACATCTTTACAATTACACGTTTATACAACTAGTGTTCCTGATGATTACCTGAGCATTAATAACTTATTTTTGAAAAGATCAGGTGGAGGTTTTGTGGGGGCATAGTCTTCACATTTTGTTAAGTTACCTTTGACTCCGCACAAACAAGGCTATAATAATCTCTGGAAATTTCATCTCAGCAATTTCTATCAGAAACAATTGGGTGCATTATGTGTAATGTAACTCCTTAGCCTGAAGGCTTTATGTAATATTTGCTAAAAATCACTTAAACTTGCACAGTTATTCTTCAAGAAATAACAGCTGTCAGAATTTCTTTCTAGAAGACCTGAAACTCAAGTTTCAAGAGTGAAACTCTCTCTGCTGAAGGTAATGTGCAAGCAGTCTCTAGCATTAAGGAGACCAAAACTTCACCCAGACCATTTCTGTATGGTGACTGGATTGGAGAGGCTGTGTGATTTTATATGACCTGAAATTTGGACTCAAATCCTTTGAACAGCTGGAAACAACTTGGGTGTTTTTCTAGAAGCAATCTAAAGTGGACTGGCTTTTTCTGTGTCACTGTCATGAGTTAAAAGAAACATCTAGGTTTTTTTTTTAGTTGGTCTGTTTTCTCTTTAAGAAGTGACATTATTTTCAAGTTTGTTTTCTATTAGTGGAATGTGTATTGGACCTAAATCTTTACTAGTAGAGCCCCAATTCCTGGAAATGCACAAAATTAACCATCATTGTATGCTGGGGCTGAGAATAGTAAATGGAATTTTCTTCGCTACTAGAGCATGTTTTCTGATAATACTTTACACAAGTGAAAAAGAGATGTTCCTCAGCATTTTCTAAAAAGGAATTCTCAGCAATAAGCTAGATGGTGAAAGTTAGCTGAAGAATCCTACCCTGAATAGCTGAATGCATGTATGTGATGTTGATTGAATGAGGTGAGTTCAAGACTTTGTCCAGCTTCTATGACAGCTTAAATGACATGAACTCGTTGAGATTCTGTTAGTTTCGGTATGTCAGGGATGTCACATTAGCTTGTTCTGTTTTGGTTTAGGATTCTAGTTTTTCAGCCACATACGGTAAGTACATAGAAGTTCATGTCTGCAGTAGCTGTGGCTGGCTCCAGTGGCTAATGGTGAGTAGTCATCCAGGTATAGGTTAGAAAAAACCAGGTGGAGGAAAGCTCTAGTGGCTTACCACACACCCTGCAGACAATATGGGAGGAGGAATATAAGCCAGTCCGTATCACTCGACTTGGAGATCATCATTACAGCCTTGGTAATCATGACAAAAGATGTATTGCCTTTGCACCGTACCCTATTTCAGGTGTGTACTCCCTAACTTTAAAGGTAGTACAGACTAGTAGGAGACGTTCTCGCCAGCAATGAGTAGAGCATCAGTTGGCACTGAATCAAGAAACGTAACTGAGAAAAAAGAGGTGAAAAGGCATTGTACACTAGTTCCTGCTGCTGCTTTAAGATAAGAAACAGAGGTTTGGTACATCCCGCATAGAAAATATCAGTGCAAAACCAATGGACTTAACAGTATTTTAAAAAGAAAAAAAGAAAAAGGTAATGACAGAATTTTGCTGAGCAGTAAACATCAGCACAAACCTATTACTTCTTAGTAATAATGTTATAAACACACTATTTTTCTTTAATGGCAGATCAGTCAGGTCGCTTAATAGTATATTTGAAAACTACCAGAATGTCTCTTGGTTTTCCTCGGGAGATCTCAGAGTTGCTACTGGCAGAACTGCAAGTACGATCCAAGTCTTCAGAGTTCTGTTCCACTGGGTTGGGATACTTACCACTCCTGACACTTGCTAGTGCCTCTTGTCTTAGGCAGAGGAGTTTTTTAGAGTTTTTAGGGCAACTGAAAGCCTAAACAGAGATACACAGTGCACTGCTGTTGCATTTTCTCTTGGGTTTACAACCTGAAGTAACAGACAAAACATTGAAGAAAATGTGTGTGGCTGTGGTTTTTCAGAAGCGCGTCGTTTTTCTCAAAGCAGTAGTGGATTGTAGTGGTGAGAATGTGACAAGCACAGCTTGGAAGATTCAGGAGTCATTTCAGTTGATCTTGTACAGGCAAATCATCTCTATAATTGTCAGATCACAGATACTACTTGATGGAGCAGGAGATGGTGGGGCAGTGGAATTGCATCACTGTGGTACGTACTAGCGATGCTACCCATGGTCACACAGTATTTTTACCTGCAGTGATTTCTCAGCAGCTGCTGTAAATGCAGTTGATGCGCATTAGGCAATACACACAACTGAACTTCGAAGGGGAAAAAAGTCACAAACCAAGGAGACAGCTTACTGCTTACCTAACACTGCAGAAATTAATTTGAAAGCATTTTCTATATGTGTTAACTCCTGAAGTTGCTTTGCTTAATTTCATGGGTTATGGCACTGGAAGAAAGAAACAAAGTACAACTGCGTAAGTATGCAAGCTTGACGTTCACTGAAACTGTTCCATGCTTTTCACCTGCTTGAAGGCGTATTGAAAATTAACGTCAAAGGGATACAAAGAGGACAGAAACTAATGACTTCTGCAATTCAGTTGTGTTTTTGCTGTATGCCTAGCTCTGTTCATCAAAAAAATGTACAAATGTGATAGACAAATTAATCATGCTTCCTTTTTTTCCACTTTTAAAGATGAACTGTGGCTATTAGTCCCATGTGTAAGGTAAGAAGGCAGCTCCAAAAGAAAAAGTGACGTACAGAGCAGTAATTAGACTAATTTACATTCTCCCTGTCTGCATTAGTTTTTATTGAAAATCTTTTTTTTATATATATGTGCCTGTTTTTGAACCAACAGCGTGACATTGTCAGACCAATCTGTTTCATTCTGGTTTTATGGTCTTTCAGAGTAGATCCTCTGCCAAAGTAATAGCAAGCAGAACTGCTCCAAAACAAAGACATAATATTTAGCTTTGACTGAAAAGACTATGCAAGAGTTGCTTATTCTTGGTTAAGAGGCAGGAGTTCCAGAACCAAAAGTTGGACAAGGAAAAAATGCCAAAAGGATGATAATCCTTGCTGGTTTATAAAGAAATATTCTTCCCTATTGCTGAGGAGACCCCTCAAGTTGTTTCTCCTGCAAAAGTTGTCTGTTGAGAGGCAAAGAAAATGTGGCCTGAAGATCAATAGTACTGAATTTTCTGAGGATCTTCAAGACAGTCCAGTGCCACTAGATTTATGAGTACTTTGATTTTTATTTTTTTTTTAATTTATAAAGGTATTTAAATTGATGATTGTATTACAAGAGGTTATGCACAAAAGGAAGTATAGCACAGTCTGGTCTGTCTTTACACTCATCAAGGTATTCAAGCTTCTAAAAAATCCTTACAGGAGATCTCTAAAACCAGTGAGAATTTTTTTTTTTTTTTTTAAATGGAATTGAGGTAAAAAACTATCACTCGTACCTCAGCCTCAGTTTTTGAAGTTTGAGATGCAGAAGAATTGTAGAACGTATGTTTCCAGAGTTAAATTTTGACTAGTGCCCCAGCAGCCTTTGAGAGAAGAAGGAAACAAAAGGCTCAGTTATAAATCTCCTGTAACTTTCACCACAAACTCTACTTGGTACATTAAAAGGCAGGGGCTATAGGACTGGCATTTCACGAATTTGTGAAGGAGGTATGATTGCAGAGTGGGTTTGGCTTTTTAACTTTGACAACAGAGCACGTACCTGGCTGAAATACGAAGGAGAAGTAGGTCTGAGCACTGAGATAATGGAAAGGCTGCCCTCTGCATCCAGGAGCGTATTCGTGAAGATATGATTAAACTTTTTTGTGGTCTAGAGGGTTCAAGTGATTTTCAGCTGTTTTCTTGGTTTATTGAGGTCCTTGCTTCTGTACAACACACAGAAGAATTGATTTAGGACATTGTGAAAGTAATTTCAGAATAAAGAATGCAGTAATCAGTAGTTCCTGTTTCTCCTCAAAGCATCTCTTTTTGTTGTTTACCGGGTTTCATTTTTTCTTCTCTCTCCACATTACTCAAAATCCTAATGTTCTTTGCAGACAGCTCAGTGAGCCTAGTGACCAAAACACTGTGGTGCTTCAGAAACCTTGTTACATACATTACTCAGAAAGCTTACTTTCAAACTAGTATTTGCATAATACTTATTAAGTGTATTCCTTTCTAATGGAATTTTTCTTCCTTGTTTTTAAGGACAAATTGTGTCTGATAAAAGAAACATACTATTCCCTAATCTTCTCTTTCAAATGTTCATGAAGTTTTCTTAGATTTCTAATTAAAGTATGTTGTGTAATTTTGTGCTGGGCCAAAAATGAATTTGCAGCAGTATAATTTGAAGATTCTCCACCGTTGTATAATTGAATTTATACATTGGTACACTCTAAAATAAGTGTGAGTGAGTACAAATTCTATTTGTACTACTCCTGGGGGCAGCTCACTCTATAATACCACATTTGTTATGGTTAGAAGCATTCTTTCATTTTTCAGCCTAAACGTATTTACAGCTAGTTTATCCTTGATTGTTACAATACATTAATAATTTTTATGTAGGTTTTTTTTCTTCCTGGTGTTGATTTTCCTGATGTATTAATATAGAGCAAGTATGGGGTGGGGGGTACTGAGCTTTCATCTCTGTCAACAAAACAGTATTTATTCTTGATTTCCAAGCAAGGCATTTTGATCCCTGCTCATCTCGTAGCCCTTCTACTTGTGTGTCATAGTTTCATTTCTATCATTCGAGTGCTCAGAATTCTCCACTCTCTGTAAATAATTTCCCTTTGCCTGTCTTGATGTGTCTTGATATCCCAATTTCCTTTCCTACAAATGCTAGTAATTTCTGTCTCAAAACGTTTTCACTCTGAAATGCCACCTGAAGCTGTGCATGCTGTGCAGTACTTCAGACCAAAAGAGACGTAGGCACTTCAAATACTTTTTCATTCTTGCCGAGTCCGGTCAGTATGTTTATGGTCCAAGACTCTGGCAAGAGCACCTGCAGTTCACTACGTGACTGCTCGAGAAAGTGCTTTTGTGTTTTGGGATTTAGTTTATTCCCCCTCCCACAGTTTGAGTGCAGTGAGTTCTTTTCATTTTGCATCCATCTTGTTTTGATCATTTCCATTTCTGTATCTTCATTCCTATTACTTATTCCGTTGTATGTTAATCTCATCGAAAGCAAAGCTAAAGTATACGATTAGATTGTGGTCCCACGTGTAGATTGTCTTTGTTCTCTGCGTTTCTTCCCACCACACAGCAGATACTCTTTCCTTTCTCCCATTCTTTTTTCACTTATGAAGTTGGACAGTCTGCTGCTGTTCACTGTTCTGCTCTGTTCAGTTTATATGACATACTGTGTCCTTTATGTTACCAGGTTTCCCCGATCAAATCAAGATCCTACTTAAAAATCTACATTTGTATTAGTGGTGTAGCAAAGCTGTAGTAGTAGACACTGCAACATGAGTGTAGTACAGCTGTCCCTCTGTCAGCAGGCTTATTACAGTAAAGTCGGTTCTAGGAGTGCACAGTGGATTTTCTGTGACCAGCACGTCTAAAAGAACAGATTTTAGGTTTAGGTCATTTAGGTCATCAGTGTGGAAATTACTTTGTGTGACATTTGCCTGAGTTTTTCATGAAATGAGATTGAAGAGGTCTGCTTGGATTTTATGAACATGCTGCATGATGGGGAGGAATTTTGATTCTGTGGAAATCAAAATTAATAAGTCTCAGAGGAGGAGTCATTTCAGCAAGTATTTTAACAGCAGTTAAATGGTCTTGAAACTTTAAGATCCCTTTGTTAGACAAGCCTTCTTGAACACTTAACTCTTTAAATCACATGAAGAATATGATGACGTAAGGTCCTTGTCCTTGCACATGCTTGGAGAAAATTATTTTAAGGAGGCTTTTGAGGAATAAGTTCTTCAGATATTAATAAGACCAAATGTTAACGATATTTTAAGTATCTCAATTAAGTAATGGAGACCGGAAAGCTGTAAAATGACATCTTAAGAACATGCAACTAATTTTAACAGTACCGAATAAAATTAATAATATATTACAAAATTTGGATCTTCAATCTATTTAAACTTTCATTCACCTTAAGTATTCACTCAGTATAAACAGGGTTAGGTGTTTTAAAGTACTTGAGCTAATTGTGGAGGCTGAAAATATATTTTTGTCCTTTTCTGTCTTTTTTGGATGTATCAATAACAGACTACTGTGTAAATCGGCAAGATTCATTTGTTGTTACGCTTTCTGGGTTCTGATGGCAATACCAATTTCTGTCCTTTTATTTATTCCGTAATTATAGATGGAAGGTCAACAAGATGGTTACACAAAACGTGTTTGAGAACTAAAGTTCTGCTCCTGCACTACAAGATCATAGTCTAGTAGAATGTTAGTAGTCTGAGGAGCTATTTCTGTCAGTGACATACTAATTACAGCACCCCAATTTTAATAATAATAGGTCTTTGAATGACAAAATGGAAAAGTTATCTGATGACCCACAAAAGACAGTTAATTAATTTGATAAAGCTTTGCATAATTTAATTTCCTAATAACTTTCTTAATGAAGGCAGTATTTTACATTTAAATGGGATGTGTATTTTGTAGTAATAATAATAATAATAATTTTCATAGTCAAAATGCCCAGTGGTGATATGATATTTTTTTTTTAAAAAAAAAAAAAAGGGGATAGCTCCTGGGACATTTTTATGTCAGTTACTGTATATTCTGTATATTCATAGAAGTAGTAAATAATGGGAGAAGGGTTCATTGTGAATATCAGGGTCTTGTACTGTCATGTTAGTGTTGATTGTAAGACCAAAGTTATAATTAGCTTTTAACATTTCATATACACTGGAGTGTCACCTTGCAATAGCAATCAGCCACAGTAATTAAGAGCAGTGCAGATTATTTCCGTATTCTTGCATTCTTGTAGTCACATAATACAGCAGTCTAAATGGTTCTGTTGTTCGGATGGATGACAGCCGGCTGTGGTGGTTTTTATGGAGCACTGCTGTCCTTTCGGTTTTTGTGCCGTTAATGAAAGAGGATGTATGAAAGAGATGTGAAAACCCAAACTGCACACAGGTCACCCTGCGTTCACAACAATTCTGTTTCCTCGTGGTTTAGTCCACTGTTGCTGATGACTGCATGCTTTTCATAGAACCATAGAATCATTTAGGTTGGACCTTTGAGATCATCAAGTCCAACTGTTAACCCAGGACTGCCAAGTCTATCGCTGAACCATGGCCCTGAGCACCACACCTACATGTCTTTTAGATACCTCCAGGGATGGTGAGTCCACCACCTCCCTGGGCAGCCTGTTCCAGTGCTTCACCACACTTTCAGTGAAGACTTTTTTCCTAATATCCAACTTAAACCTCCTCTGGTGCAACTTGAGGCCGTTTCCTCTTGTCCTTTTTCCCAGAGTGTAGTTTAAGGAGATGAAGATTTGCATAGGAGTAAAATATGTGGTCAACTATAGTACTGGCCAAATTTAAATAACAATGTAATGTGGGTTGGATTGTTTGTTTGGTTTTCCACAGTATTTAAATTAGGATAAGTGTACATGCTTTTTAAAATGATTAGATAACGTCGGCTTTATGAGTGAGTGTGTGTGTGTGCACAGAATGCTAGATCGAGGTCTCTTTAACACTGCAATTTTCTACATCCTTTAGCTCTACCTTTCAAATAAAAGGCAAATTCTGAAAATAATGAAGGAAATAAATGGCACATTTCTGAAAACAGAATATATTACTAAATATATTGTGTAGCAATATAAACAAAAAAACTTAGAAGTCACAAATACCCCCTTGTGGGTCGTTGCACCTCTATTTTTTATGAGTCTAGACAAGGTCAAGGACTAGGTAGGGATCAGGAGTGAGCTGTATGAATTCTAGCGTGATGTTTTTCAGTGGTCATGGCTGCAGAGGACTGTGCGGTCATGGCAAATTAAGTGCTATTTTTCTGGTGATGTTTTTCATTACAGATTTTTGTTTCTGTGGTTGCCGGGTCAGGTATTCCTACCTTCATTTGCACAGCAAAGACCCTGTAAGCCATCTAGTGGGAGGTTTCTTCTTAACACTTGACCATGTGGGAAATCTGTGCCTTGCACCTGATCCAGTTCAGCTGTCCAGCACCAGCCCCTTGGTCCATCCTGGGACATCCTTCCCACATACCTGTTGTGATCAGTGTGTGAAATGACAGGGGAAAGTAGGGAGCTGTGGTTTTTTTGAGGTTGAATGACAAAAGCAGAACAGGCTTTGATAGATCTCTGTTACTCGGTATGTATCAAAACCTGTAAAAGGTCATTTTAATAAACCAGGAAACAACGGAGTAAGAAAAGGCAGTTAAGTCAGTTTATGAACCTGTTCATGACAGTTACCGAACTGGAGTAAAGAGTGCTTGCTTGCTTATTTAGTATTTGAATGTTTGTCCAAGAAGAAAATAATGTTTTAAGTGTCAGCATAACCTCTTCTCTTCTACAACGTGGAATCCAAGTGCCTTCCAACAAAAGCTGTAGTGATGAGCACCGGGGTGTGTGTTGTCTGCTTTGGGTTGAACTGAACCATGTGAGACAGCTCTAAACCAACTTCAGGTTTCCCCCTTTATAAAGCAAACCTATGGTAATTCATGAAGTATCACTGAAATTGTTTTTATAACGCTGTCAGAACCTCAGAGTCCCTTGCTTAGTTTGTAGTGGTAAACCCCATGCAGCAAGTTGGGTGTACGCTGCCAAATGAATGTTGATGTATGGTAAGAATGGGATGGAGTATCTGGGTTTAATTAGAGAGCAAGTTTAGAGAATGAGAAATGGGGGAAGAGTGAGCTCCTTCATAGGAGGTTGGGGTGTTCTGAGTCCAAGCCTGAGCAGGCTAAGCAGGAGACTGAGCCCCTGCACAGCTGAACGCTGGCAGCTTTGCTTCCAGGGAAGTGGGCAACAGCAGCAGGTCTTGGGGGAACAGATGACAGAAAGCTATGCACATAGGATTTAGATTTTCTTTCTGTTCTCTGGTGAAGCTGATGGAGCTGCTGATACATTAAATGGCCTAACTTGGACGAGCCGGTGGGAGTTTCTCAGGTGTGGAATGTCAGTTGCTGTTAGAGGCACTTAACTGTGTGTGCCTGTGTATCAGGTACGTTACAAGCAGAGAAAAGTGCAATATTGGGGTTTTTACTGATACTACATAGTGATAGTTTACTCTGTGATCTACCTGCTTTTCAAAGATGGTGCAATACACCATATTTTAGGGTTCCCCTGATTTTTAGGATCTATTTTGGATGGAACAAGAACAGTGCATGCACAATAGGGCAGATGTTCCAAGAATCTGAGAAACCCACTCTTGCTTCAGCACAGGGTCACTTTGCTCAGTCATTCTGGTCATGCTGAGTATATCCAGCTATTTTGATATTGATGGGTATACTGAGTATGTGTAGGTCAACAAATAGGCTATACAACTTATCTGCAAGGGAACTTTAAAAAAGCCACCTGTGCCAATGTACGTGTAGATTCTGGTAATAGTTAGAATATGTAGATGTTTGGAAACTTTCAGTGGTTCTTATCACTGCCAGAACTTCAAATACTAGCAGACATACAGAGACCATGGAGAAATTTGTGCCTCAAAGTCTTCCGAGACTACATTGTTGAACAGGAAGGTGAGGGTAAGTCTGGGGAAATGATAAAGCTGTGCTACAAGAACAGTGAAGCCTTGGGTTAATGAGGGCATTACTGATGGTTTTATACTCAATTCATTTATTTTTTAAATGATATCTTTATAGGTGTTATATTTATAGCAGAATTGGAGTTCTGAAGTCTGTGTTACAAAATGTATTTAGTAGATAAGTGCTTCTAGTACATGTTATCATAGTATGGATTTGGTATACTTGCTCATGTAACAGTAATATCTCACAGAACTAAGGTAACTACAAAACCAAGTGGTCTTGGTTTTCTACGGCGAAGTAGAAATACAGTAATAGCTGAGTTACATGCAACGTAGTATGAAATTTGGAAACAGTTTTATTGTCTACTTCATACTAGGTTGTCTTTAAGAAATTTATTTAGGGTTGACTGTCAGCTACCCTGGTGGTTCTACAGATATTTTGGTCAGACAATGTAGAATGTGAAATGTTAGCACCTTTAGGTTTTCCACTCAGCTTACACGAAAGGAGATAATACGAACGAACCTATGCCGCCTTAATTCTTCGTTAGAATGATACAGTATACAACAACATGAGAAATCCAACTTCATACACTCTTTCGAGCTGGTGATTGTTACTGACCTGACTTGTCGGCTGACCCATGCTGCTTGATGTTTCCTTGATAACACTGTTTCCTTCCTGATGCCACCTAGGTGGCAAACTTTCTTTTCCTCTATTGTTTTTTTCCAGGATAAAAATTAGCAATCAGTTGGTAGTTAAAACTGCCAATTATAGTTATAACTACCAATTGGTTAAAGCTAAAGATACTTCAGGTATCAGCCTTTCTGAAAGGAAACCCTGACCTGCTGAGTTGAGTTGGTGA